>NC_135477.1:115007887-125007887 GCF_052094955.1 Ictidomys tridecemlineatus | reverse complement strand
GAGAAGGCACTTGATAATATGCTATGAGAAGACTGAGGGAGAGCAGAAATGAAGGTGAGCATACAGCAGCTTTATCTGTATGTGTAAAGTACTGGTAGAATTTAATCTTGTTTCCAGGATAAACCACCAATTGACTTGCTCAAGATTGAACAGTTTATTTAGTGATAAAACTGCAGCCCAGTTATTTCAAGCTCTATGCAGTTCTCTTCACAGGACATGTTACCTTCATGGACTGAGCCCACATGATGGAAGCAAGGTGAGGTTAGCCACTGTAAAATAATTTTTAAGATACAGTTTGTCGTTTTTCCAAATTTCATGCATGGGTCACATCACTCAGAATAAGTCCTGAGTCTGCCTCCACTTGCTCTCCTTAATTGTGAGTCACTTGAAGAACGTAGTACAGAGCTCATCTTTAGTTTTGTCCCAGTGACAGATAAAACTTTCATTTAGAAAACCCACTTAGGAATGGCCTCAGAATCATTCTTCTAAAGGAATTTAAAAGATAATAATCCATGCACCCTCTTTCCCAAAACCAGAGTAAGAATGACTTTCTCAAAAATTTTTACCGATTTTTTTTTCTGATAAATCAAGTTGACAAAATTTCTATCATCTGCAAGTTTAGAGAGCAACTTAAAAACCCAAGCAGTTGGTACAAGATGATTTGTTCATTGTGGATCTCATCTTCTTGGGGGCCCCATGGGTACCACTTTCTTTCTATACACTCAAAATCAAGCCATAAATAAGCTACTTATGATTTTTTTCTTTGTGATCCTAATCAGGTTAGCTGCTTATAGTTCTGAAATCAGTTATTACAAAAACTGGCACAACATTTACACATGTAAGTTTCTGATCGCTTATTTTCTTGAAGTACTTCTCATGCACTTGGGATTATCTTTCTCTGTTTGTGGGAGTTCGAAGAAAACAGGCAATTTATCAAAATGGAACCCAATTTTACTCTTAAACCCCTCATACCACATTTTTATGGTTACTGTGAAGACTAGCTAAAGCCATGTGTTTGTCTTAAATCTCAAAGATATATGCCTTCAGTGCCACCATTTCTCCTATATACATTCTACTGTCTACTTCATCCGATGGTAAATGTCATCAAAATATCTTCATTTATCTCATTTTGACACATTTCTCCCTTTTAAAATATATGCTGCAAATATGTGCTTAAACTTTTGCTGTACTGTGGGCAAAGAACACTCTGACCTTTAAAATATGTACTAGCATTTAAGTGACTTTAAGATGTTTAAAATGCTCTCATACTCATTATTAACGTAAAAAGAATTATAATATAATCTCAGTTGTATGTCTTTTATTAATATTGTTAAAATATTAGAAAAATTTGCATCCATTCTCTATTGTGTTCCTTTGTGAGAGTTACAAATTCAAAATAAGCTTAACAGCCAGTATTGTAATATATAAAATCATAGTTCATCAGAGTAATGGACAACTAGATAGAACTTGAAAATAATGGATTTTCTTTGTATAATGACTTCTAAAATTCTCTAGGTCATTTTACTGAGACAAATTTAATCACTTGGTGAAGAGCAAATATATACCTATATATGTGTATATACATACATGTGTATATATATCCATATACTCAAATACATATATATACATACATGCATGCATATGCCTAAGCATATATATATATATATATGAATATACATGTAAATAAATCTGAAAGAATAAACCAAGATGGTCTTGGAGGTTTACAATTATGAGAGATATGTATTGTCTAACATATTAATGTTTTATCATTTCCATTTTACTATAGGTACATATTAACTTTATAATTAGGAAGTAATATTAACAGTAGAATGAAATTGACCAAACAATCTTATGTGTATACATGAATGTACCACAATGAATTTTACTTTATGCATATTTGTAAAATACTAATTTTAAAAAATAAATTAAAAAAATGTAGACTTTTTCTGTTTGGGGGAAAATGTCATTGTTGTCTGTGAATGATTTCACTTTTATATGTCATAGGTAATTTGGTGGTGTTGATGCCTCAGAAATGATTTCTTTCATTAGAAAGATGAATGTCCTCCAACAATAACAGTAGAAACAAATATCAACAATTGGAGTAGTTCATTGAACTGTTAGTATGTGCTAAGCCCTCTCTATATGATTATTTTCAATCCTAAGCACATTATTTTAGGGAAAAAAATCATTATTGATATTTTACAAATAGGGCACAGATGAAGTTCAAATCTCATTCCCATGAATGTCAAACTCATGCCTCATCTTTACTGTCCTCTTAAACAATGCCCACAGAGAAGTTAACAAGGACAAAACTCATAATGATTCTCCAGAATTCAAGATGATAAATTTCTTGCACTTATTTTGGGTAAATTCATCAAAGCTACCAAATAGCCAGAATGAATAAAATGCTTAGTAGAGACAAGAAGAGAATTAGTATTTTCTCAGGCCTATGGCCCTGAGGTCCATTTCCTTGATGAAAACAATGAAGCTGCAGAACATCATGTGCATCCAAGTCACCCCCACTCTCTTTCCAGAGGCCTGGGGACTCTGTGCCAGACCACCTCAACCTCAGGGCCAAACTGCCCTTGACTTTCATGCTCTTTGGGAGAGTTCTATGGAAGTCTTCTTAGATTCTGTTCTATAATCTGTGACTACTTAGGAGTCTCTAAAAAAGAAATTTTATTTTAAGGAGCTCAATCATTATGACAGCCATCTCTAGGATACAGTATCTGTGTGCACAATGTCAAGTTGCAAAGGAACCCAACCAGGCATCAGGTTAACTCAGAGTGCACAAAGCCTCCCAGGTTAGTTTGTGCAGCTCTGGAACATAAGAAAATGGACATGAATGATAGCCACCACCTTAGTACAAAGCTGTCCCTTTTTGGTGTGTTTTAATACCCAATATATCTACAGGAGGTCTTCTCAGCACCCCTTCATACTGCTTAGCATTCAGAGTCACTGTGTCTGGGAAGAAAAAAAGACTGAGTTCTATAGAACAGCAACATGAGACAGACTGTTTTAAAAAAGCAAAGAATGTGTTGCAATGGTAATTGCACTCTGACTGAGGGTGATACTCCTTTGTCGATATAGTAAAGGGAATATCTTCTTGTAGGGTAATTCTGTCTCTGCAGGAACCAACACAGAACAATCCAAAAAGAATCCTGTGCATATTTCTTCTCAGAAAACTACATTACCATTTCTTTTTACTCTTCTGAATGCTGTCAGCAAAGAGAGAAATGAAAGTTTAGTATCACATAATGCTTTACAAAAGAATTTTAAGCTCCTGTGATCAGTTACTTTTGTTTTTTTGTTACTAGCTGGGCATGGTGGTGAGTGCCTGTAATCCCAGCAACTCAGGAGGCTAAAGCAAGAATATCACAAGTTCCAGGCAAGCCCCAGGAATTTTGAGGGACTGTAAGTAAATTGGTGAGATCCTGCCAAAAAATAAATAACTAAAAAAAAAAGAGCTGGAGAATATAGATCAGTGATTAAGCACCCCGGGATAAACCCCTGGTATCAAAAAAAAAATTATTACCAATTTATTATGGTATGTGTAAGGGAGTCTGCCTTGAGTATCCAGTTTAGATTCAAATATATTCTCTTTGTGAAGTTCTTTTGGTCATTTAGTTGACTATATCACAAGGGTAATGAGTTAAAAAAGAAACTGGTCTAGGAAATATTTTAATTGGCTTAGAAGTTTCCTACACATAGGGAATTTATAGAATGCCTGCTTATGAAGGCCAAATTTCTTTTATCTATTAATATTCATTGTTTTTTCTTTTCTTTTCTTTTCTTTTCTTTTCTTTTCTTTTCTTTTCTTTTCTTTTCTTTTCTTTTCTTTCCCTTCCCTCACTCTCCCTGAAGGCAGGTTCATCCTATGTTTTGAAGGCTGCTCTGGAATTCCTGGGTTCAAATGATCTTCCTGCCTCAGCTTCCCAGGGACCATAGGCACATGCTAATGCCCTCAGCTATTCACCATTTCTTTTAAGTAGTTTGGAATTTTTTTCTCCTTCTTATTCTCTTTTATTTTCAATCACATCATGTGGTATGTATGTCATAATGCCTTATTTGGAGCCTTTGTGTTCCATTGCTCCAAAAATATTTCAGGGTTTATACTGAAAAGGCATAGGATTATTCTGAGCATTTTCCTAAGTAAGACATTTGCACACTGATGATTTCTGAAATGTAAACAATAGTAATAAATCAGCATAGCTGATAATGAGACTTCAATGATAAAAAAAGATTATTGAAAATTTCTAACTTTATGTTCAGATTTATAGTTTTTAAGAAGCAACTGTATGCATGGCAAATTAAAGGATATTGTACACTTTCTGAAAGATAATCCTCTAAATATAAGTGTGGTGTATTATTTCAAAACCAACTACTCAGAGTAGAAATAAGTAATGTAAATTATGTGGCTCTTGGATATCAATAGGTATAGTATAATTTTGAGAATCAATCCTTACGTGGTGATAAGATACAAAAGAAGCATTGAACTGGTATTTTTGTCACTTATTTCTTGAATTATTACCAGATTAATTGAGTTTTCCCACCCCCCCCAAAAAAAAATGAACAGGACTTAAAGAAGTGACCTGGCTTCAAAGGACAAAAATTTATCCTGAATTATAACATGCCTGAGACTTTCAATCATGGCCCAGGGAAAAGGGAATGAGCTCTGTCATTCTGATTTGTTGTTGGATTGATTGTCTAAGTCGGAGAAAATTCTGCAAGCTAAGTTTAAGTTTGTCTGGCTATGACTATTATACTGTAAATAGCACAAACAATTCAAGAATATTCTTCAAGTACTTGAGAGGTGTTACCTAACAAAGAAGTTGCTATGTCATTGATGAAGATGTAAGTTTCAAAAATGGGCCTTTATTGTTTCATTTACATCTTTCACATCACTTGGCAATATAAATGAAGGTATCAACAGACATTCATGTCTGAACTAGATTGGAAGCTGAATGTCAAATATCTACTGCATGGAGTTCTCATTCAGTGAGAACATTCTCATGACCGAGTTCTATTGCTCTTATGCTTCAGAGGCTGTGTCAAGGCTGATTCTGGGAAGCGCTCCTGCAGGCATGTGCAGTGGCAGCTGTAATAGGAGAACGAACGAAGCCACATTACCAGGGAAACCGCTTTTAAAAAATCTTTCCATGTTTTAAAACATTTAAACAATAAATATCTAGCATTTTGGTTGAATGCATGTTTTAATTATTAAAATAAATAATATATTTCATATGTGTGTAATGGGAAAAGCTGAGGCCTGTCCTCTGGGAAGGGGTGTGCGTGCATGTGTGTGTGTGTGTGTGTGTGTGTGTGTGTGTGTACCCGCATGGACACATGTGCATCTGTGCACCCACATGTTTTGCATGGCTCTGAGTATGGGAATACAAAAAAGAGTGGATGTATACGTGTCTGTAACAGGTAGGCATGGGTGTTCAGAAGTGTGTGTGTGTGTGTGTGTGTGTGTGTGTGTGTGTGTGTTTTGAGCACTTTAATATAGATACCTTTCTTGAACATGGACAATAATCCATTTAGTTTTGCAAAGTTCTTGTTTGTGTTTTTCAAATCAAAGATATGCTTATTTCTGAAGGCAAGAGTTTGTTTTGATAAATGAACCTCTTTTAATCCTGTGCAAAGTTGATCAATAAACAAGTAACTATCTCTCTTTATCATGTTAGCCTCTTAAACAAGTGAAAATTAAGGCTACTAGAGGTAGATAAATTTGGCAGTGGTCAGGCTCCAATTATAGATCATTTCCTACTCAAATTAGTAATATAAAAACACTGAATTCAGCCAAATAATCCAGACTGGGATTCCAGTTGAGGTGGGTGAGGGAAAATGAGGAGTGTGAACTTCTGGATGAAGCATCAGATGGAAGTGGCTGAATGCCTTCTCTTCAAATCTTAACACGTTCTAGGAATAAAATTCACAGCTTCCAGCTGCCAGCAAAGGATTATTTTATATCACAAGTCCTCAGCACCAGAAACTGTCTTTCCAAAGCCTCCGTGATTCCTGAGGTGTGATTGGTTGCCTGATCTGGTGATGGGAAGAGACTGTTTAAATTCAGCTCTCTTAGTCTTGAAAGACTTTGAGTGGAGGCTTTTCAAAGAGAACCATTCTGAGAGGAAACTTACGAAACAGGCTTTTGCCATTTTGCTCATAAAATCCACATCTCTTTATTTTTTTTTGTTTCTATGTTCAATCCCCTTGTACTTTGAGGGTGAGTTTAGCCATTCAAGGAAACCACATTTAGTCCCTGCTGTATTCTAGACACTTTACAGAACATGCACCTAGTGTGTTTAGTGACTATGCTGTCTACCAATCCATCATCATAAAACTGTGCATCTTAAAACAATGACTTATTATCTTTCTTAATCCTGAGGGTTGCCTGAGATCACTGGTCAACTCTTTCTATAGAATTCTTACAGGTTTCTGATCAGACAGCAACTGGGACTGGAATCATCTGGGTGGAATCTAAGAAAGTCTCTGCACTCAAATCTGGTGCCTGGTGGTGCTCCTTGACCCTATCCTTCTTGCTACATGCTCTCTCATCTTTTGAAGGCCTCTCCACATGGCTTGATCTACTGACAGCATGGTGATTTTAGTATAGTCACTCTTTTATGGGAGGTTTGACTCCAAGAAAAAAAAAAAACAACTAAAAGCTCCTCCCAGTGCTGCCACAGAGTCATTTTGGCTATATTCTATTGATGGAAGCAGTCATGGACACCTGCCCACCTGCAGGAGTGTGAGGTGACAGAAGCCATCTCCTGATGAGGGAACGACATGTCTACATTGCAGCAGACAATGGCTATGGGAGATTTTGTTGTGGCTATCTTTGAAAGGTATAATATGTTGCACTTGGTGTCTCAGGCATGGAAAGTAGCAGGGCTATTTTCTGTCCATGTTCCCTATTGTGTTTCCAAGCCCTAAAACAATCGGAAATAGAACTTCTTTCCTATCTATGCCTCTCTCCCTCTCTGTTTCTCCTTCATAAAAAAAAATCTATTTAGTTCCTGGGAAAGGTTAGACTTTCTGTTACAGTCACATCATTTTAGGTAATGGTCTCAGTTTTATGCTGTTTTTACTAAAAAAATTCTCTTTTTATATTTCCCCTCCTCTTTTTAAAATTAAAAACTCATGGTTAAGATGGAAGAGAAGAAATTATATAGGAATAATCCTGCCATGTTAATGTGTTAATACCCTCACCTGGTAGGATGCTCTAAGAAGCACCACTTTTTAATTTATTCATGGATCTGATGCTGCTTGAGAATTGGAGATCCAGTGGTAGGCAAAGAAGCATGGTCTCCATCATGGTGTAGGCTATGTTCCCAACATTTATGTTAAAGTCCTGAGTTCTGGTATATTAGCATGTAGTTGTACTTGGGAACTAGTTATCACATGTGTAATTAGTCAAATGAGGTAATTAATTCTATGTGACTAGTGTCCTTGTAAAAAAAAGCATAAAATTTGGCATGGAGTCAGTCACAAAGAGAAGAAAGACTATATGAAGAGACCCAGGGAAAAATTGGCCATCTACAAATCAAGGAGAGAAGTGATCCTGTCCTCATATGCTCTAAAAGAAATCAACCATGCCAGCACTTTGATTTCAGATTTCTTGCCTCCAGAACTGTAGAGACAATAAATTTATGCCATTTAAGCTACTCATTTTGTGAGTATGTATCTGGTTATGGCAGCCTGAACAAACTATATATGATCTGTATTATCTTAGAGCTTATGAGCCAGATGTTAATCAAATAATTCTAAAAATATACATATAATTTAAAATTGAGCTAAGAAATATGAAGGAAAAGAATGAAATTCTATGACAGCAGAGACCAGAGAAATCTTTCTTAGGCTGTTGAGTCAGAGAAACTTTCCATACAAAAGTGATATTTAAGATGAAAGATGAATTAAGAGGAATCACTTGAAGAAAAAGCAAGGCAAGCATGTCGGGGTAAGGAATAATGGTGGTGGTGGTGGTGCTGATGACAGTGGAGGTGGTGGTGATGGTGGTAGAAATGGCACTGGTACAGCATAGTAGCAGTTTGTGCAAAGACCTCTTCCCAGAGAGAGCATGCTGTAATTGAGACCGAAAGGAAGGGCAGTGTGGTTTTAGCACAGAGAACAATAGGAAAGATAGCGCAAAATAAGTCTAGTAACATAAGTAGAAAAGCCTATGCCCTCGTAGCTCTTGTTAAAGACATTTTTTTCAGTTACTCTGTATCAGTGAGATTCTGCAAGCTGTATATGGGGTAAAATGGGAGTTCATAACCCACTTGAATCAAAATGTGAAATATGATATATCAAGAACTATGTAATGTTTTGAACAACCAACAATAAAAAAAAAAGAATCCTTTAAAGGGTTTTAAGTTGGAAATAACCTGTTCATATTTGAGGTTTTTTTTTTTTTTTAAATCAGTCCCACTTTCCTTAAAAAAAGAAAAAGCATTTGAAAAGTTTGGGAGTGGGGGAAGATTTAGTCTTAGGGAGACAAGGTAGGTGATTCATACAGGTGAAAAAAAAAAGAGCCAGAGATGATGTATAAAAATTGATACATTTGAAACATCTTTAGGAGAAGAACAGGATAAGACTTGCTAATGGTAGAGGTCAGAGATGAACATGGCCATTTCTTTCTACCTTCCAACAGGAAAATTAGAAAAAGATTCATTGGAAGAAAGCAGCCCATAGGTTTTATACTGCCACTGTTTCATGAACTTTCAAAAACTTCAAGCTGAGAAATTGAGAAAGCAATTGAATACAGAGGGAGTTCAAAAACTGAATTCTGGTTAGAGATGTAAATTTGAGACTCATTAGCAAATAGATGTTGATTGGAGTTTTGCCTGTGGTTGAACTTGCTAAGAAAGGAAGAACAGAGTACCTTAGGTGGCAGAAGTGAGACTTAATTAACTACAACATATATTTGATTTTTCTCTTATTTTACTCTTATTTCATAAAGGAAATGCTAGAGTTTGTATCAAATGACTCCTGTCAGATCATTTCTTAAAATACTGAAGCTTCTGAAACAAGTCACATATCTCCAAGTTAGAGTGCAACTCTAGGCAGTTTTTAATCATGTGTGTTTTTATCAAAAACAAAACAAGAAACTGCAGTTTGGTTTTACCACTGGAAAAATCCTTTCGTGAGTATTTTAGATAAAAATAAAATAAGAATTGATTTTGCTTTTCATAACTTTAAAAAAAAAAAGGTATCTTTAAAAACAACCTATGCCCACAGGGAGAAAAAGGCCTTATCTGATTATAATGGTGATTGAATTTTTGTGTGTACTTACTGACATTTGGTACAGGCCCTATCTTTGAATCATTCCATTTCTAGCAGCATCATGATATTATGTGTAAGAGTGTATTGTCCCTGATAAAATAGAAACACGAACGTGTGCTGTTTCCCTCTTAAAGGAAACACGCTAGAGTTGCGCCACTCCATTGGCCTTTGGAAAATGTTAAATTATGTCTTCGCTAGTGTGGTTAGAAAATTAAACCTGCTTACTTCACTGTACCAGGAGAAAGGCTCTTAGGCTTCCACATCCACAGCTGCAAACTGTAGTCTTGAGTCTGACAGAGCTAGAATAAAATAGGATTAGACAGAACTTTTGTCAGAGTAGGCCACAGCATCCCATCATTAGATGGGTTGATTAGAACACACACACTTTGATGTTGAATGTCTACTTCACCAGTCTTGTAATTGGTTTTAATAATGATACCCAGCAATAATGAAAGGGAGGGGAAATGTTCATTTCTTTGATTACTCTTGGCTGTACTAGTTGGATAGTATACCATTCTGTGTTAAGAATAAACATAACATTTGCACCAGCAGTTTTATCTGAAGAGATTTAATTCTAAGAAGTTCTTCATAAAATTCTGAAAAGTTTAATCTATGGGAATATTAATTTCTATTTGGTTATTAGAATCCAAAATACAGTAACAATGATATTTTCCACCACAAGAACATAGCTTACAAATGGTAAGGTCCATCTGTATTATGCAATAACATGTGGTATTAAGTTATGATGTAGAAAACATGATAAAATACAAATGGTCAAAATGTAAAATCAGTTTATAAGTAAGTATATAGAGCACCACTTTTGTGTGTGAAAATGCCTATTTATAGAAAATAATCAAGATTGTACACAAAAACTTCTCTTTTCCTTATTTCACTCCCTTTTCTATTTCTTTGGTTTTTTTTTAAAGTCTGCAACTAAAAATTGTTTCTATGTACAACAAGAGCTATTGATATCTATACACATTTTGGATGGCTAAATCAAAGTAATTAATGTATCCATC
The DNA here is from genome assembly GCF_052094955.1 of Ictidomys tridecemlineatus. Lineage (NCBI taxonomy): Eukaryota > Metazoa > Chordata > Mammalia > Rodentia > Sciuridae > Ictidomys > Ictidomys tridecemlineatus. Next base: position 124,997,580 of record NC_135477.1, on the reverse strand, counting down.
TCACAGAGTTCTTTTTTGAGCTAAGAACATTTAAAATCTACTCCCTTACCAAACTTCAAGTACATAACACATTGTAATCAAATATAGTCATCATGTTATAGAATAGATCTGCTGAACTTGTCCCTCCTTGCTAAATAAAATTTTGTATCCCTGCCCCAATGTCTCCCTGTCCCCTTCTGCATATGGGCCCTGGTAACCACCATTCTGTTCTCTATGTGTTTGATTTTTTTTCATTCCACATATAAATGAGATCAAAACGTACTGTCTTTCCTATCTGCCTTATTTCACTTAGCATAATGTCCTGTGGGTTTATTTGTGTTATTGAAAATGACAGGATTTCCTTTCTTCTTAAGGCTGAATAGCATTCCATGGTGTGGCAATAACATTTTTTTTTCTTCCATCCACCCATGAACTGACATGTATTGATTCCACATCTCGGTAAGTTAGTGTGAATATTCTGCAACCAACATGGCACTGTAGATATCTCTTTGACATACAGAATTCATTTCTTTTATATAAATACCCAGTAATGGGATTGCTGGACCATATAGTAGTGCTACTTCTAATCTTTTTAAGGAACCTCCATAGCATTTTTCATAATAATGTGCTAATTTACATTCCCATCAATAGCCCACAATGTTGTGCTTTTCCCCACACCCTCACCAACACTTTACTATATCTTTTCATTTATAGTTGAACTAACAGGTGTGAAGTGATATCTCATTGTGCTTTTAGCTTTTGTGCAAAATATTTAAAGATTTAAATCTGAGTATACTGAAGACTCTTATTTTCATTTTTATGACTTTTTATATATTCATAGCTTACAAATGGTAAGGTCAAAATTTTATTGATGAATGTATAAGACTTTTGCATAGACATAGCAATTAATTTTTTTAAAGTGATCCTTTTACCCCAAAATATTCATATTCCTTTGTTTATTATTTTCCTGTTAATGTTTAACATCCTAGAACTAAAGATTTATTCCTCTTAAATCCTATAAAATACTTCCTTTAGAAGATTTACAAAGCAATATGAATTTCTTTCACTCCGTTTTAAATAAGCTCATCAGTTCTATCTAGAGGGTAAAGTTTGATGGGTCCACAGAGGTTCAAAAAATGGGACAAGAGGGCACCTAAGAGGAAGGTGGTGTGTATGCATAGCAGACAGTTTCATTGGGGGTAAGTCTGCCCTTGGGTATTTCTGACTTTTTAATATTTTACTCATGAAGGGAGAAACTGGCAGCAACTTATTAACCTAGGATCTCTGCTCAAAGACCTGGCATTTTGAAAATTTTATAAGCATGTTTTGAATTTAGTATTTGTTTTTAAGAAAATTCAGATGGAGACCCCTCATTGCTCTGAAATTTATATATATTAATAAATATGAAACCAAGGTGCATCCACTGACTCTGACATAATAATAAGCTCTGGCATATTAATTCTGTAGGTCTTCATCTGTTTACAATAACCTGGACATTTCTGAATCTGTTTCTTCTTTTAGAAAACAAAATTCTAAAATTCTTAGAATAAGATGTGTTCCATTATTATATAATTACATCAAAATGGATTCTACTATGTGTATAACTAAAATATAAATGAATAAAAATTTTTTTAAAATTAATTCCCATTGGAAAAATATTATTCAAACAACTTAAATGTTAATTTTAGACAACAAATTAAAGCAGAAGTAGCCTGCATTATTAAGAATATTAAAACATCATAGTTCTTTTAGAACTTTTAATATTACTACTACCACTAGTGATGGAGATGATGGCAAAGAGGAAAGTGTTTATTGGTCATTTCTGATGATTCGTGAAATTTATACAATTAAATTACATATTAATTACTCAAGAACTAATTTAAATATGTAATTTAATTTTAACAGTAACTTTTTAAAGTCAGAATTTATTCTTATTATTCAGATGAAAAACTGAAACTGAAACTTTAAACAACTTGCAAAGTACATGGAACTAGGATTCAAATTGTGGTCTTCATAACACTGATGATTCGCTTTTATACAGTGTGTTGTCTGACCAAGGCAGGTTTTTGGAAGATATTAAATGGAGACCTTGCCATACAATGGTGTCACTGCTGCTACCACCACCTGCTGGAATGTGATGTTTAGGGCCATTTTCAATAGTAAAGCACACCACTGCAGCCCAGCTGACTGATTGCCACTCTCAATGCTTTTTAATGATAACAACTTGAAGTCAATCAGAGTGTCTGATTCTTAGGTGATCTGTGCTATCTAAAGTGCTCAGATGGCCTCAAATCACTCAGATTTCTTTGACATCTATCTCCATTTTTCTTGGCATAGCTGTCACTTCACACTTGAGTTTATTTCCACCATCTATCCTCAGAATCTTTGCAATCAAGTTATTTTAGACAATTGATGATAAAGTGGCACTCAAGTCACCATTTTGGATGATTTGAAGCCCTTATTTATTTTATCTCTGGTAGACTTTTTTAAATATTTTTTTTAGTATCCTCTAAGCTTATAAACAACAACCTAGGTTGAGTATATTTTTGCTGCACTTGACAAGCTCACTGGACTGGAAAGACCTGTAGCCCAGGCGGGAATAAACATGTGGAAATGTCTAAATTACTTAAACATATTTCCTCTCAATCAGAAATGGGAGTTCTAAGCAGTCTTGTTGAAGGCAATTGGACATTTAAAGGTCCATTGAAAAGAAAAAGAAAGTAATATTTGAAAGAACCAATGAACAATCTCACTGGATATCACACCTGCTCTCTCTGGTAGTGATTTTTTTCTGCAGGTTTGGTGGGGCTGGAGGTGAAACAGTAGAGACACTGATGTGCAGTCATTGGAAAAAAAGGTTTTTTAAATTTTAATATAGAGCATATTAAATACACACACAAAGAGAACAAGTGACTTAGTTGGTCTCTCAAAGTATCAATATTACCACTTAAAGAATACTTAATAGTGCAAGGTATGTGGCATGTACTTTATCCAAACTAACAAGAGATAACATCTATTAAGCATTTACTATGTACTGGAGCACACTGCACCCATGACCACGTATGCACATGCTCACATGTGTACCCACATGCACATATACATTCTACATGCATATTTTTCATAGTGGCCCCAAGGATTCCCACTTGACACGTAAGTGACAAACTCAGCCTGAATAAAGTAATCTTCCAATGCAATTGGTTAGGAAGGGACAAAACCAACACTGGGAATACAGGTTTGGGGCTCCAAGGTGATGACACTAATGTGTGCTGTATATCCTCTCCAGTGAGAGGCATGTCTACCAGAATTTCTGAAACTGTAGCTAATACCATCTCCATTGGATTCCTCAAAGGTACAATTCCTTGGTTCTCTCATTGATTTTCTGTACTACAGTTTCTCGGGGCAGGTCCCACAGATCTGCATTTAAATTTACTCCTTGGATGACTTTTTTAAACCATGAATATTTGAGTGTCAGTGTGACTAACAGGTGGCCCTATGTCTGGAAGTAAGACAGTGGGAAAAAAAACTAGTATGAGAAGTCAGGTGTGCTGAGTGCTAATCCTACCCTGCTAGTAACTAGTTATCTGATCTTGGATAAATCACTTCAACTTTCAGGGCCTGCATAATATCACCTGTAAAGTGGTAGTATTAGATCAGATGCTTAATTTACCATTTTGCAAATATCTTAATAGATTTCCATGCTATAGGACATATTATTTCTGTTAGGTTTGTATTGCTAAGTCAATGTATAAGTCCTGTTTATGGAGCTGAGTTGCTCTATTTAAAAGAGACAAGAGGAAATGAAGGGAAGTGGGGGTGGGGATCTGAACAGGAAATACAGTAGAATGGAGCAGACATAACTTTCCTATCTTCATATATGAATACATGACCAGTGAAACTCCACATCATGTACAAGCACAAGAATGGAATCTTAATTAGAATAAGTTGTACTCCACGTATATGAAATATGTAGAAATACACTCTACTGTCATGTATAAGGAAAAAGGAAAAATTTTAAAAATTTAACAAAAAAAGAGAGACTGATTACCTGGAGCAAGTTGGCCATCTAGCACTGTAGCCAGAGAGGGCTCTGTAACCTGGGAGCAGGAGCAATTAGCCTCTTCCTTGACCTGCAGCACTTGTTCAGGTATAATTCAGAACAGCTGAGTGCTGCCATTCCAAATGTGCTAGGATTGAGGTATAGAGGTAACTTTCCTGAGACCAGAGGCATATTTTACTGGGAAACAAGCAGTATTTCCTGTTTGAAAAAGCAAAGGCCTTTAGGATTGACAGCAACAGCTTTCTAATCTATTTCAGCTAAGAGGTAATCATTTCCAGTTTCCAAAAGTATTCCTGCAAATCCAGCAGCATACATTCATTTGTTGCCCATACAACTGTACCAGCCTTTACAAGAGAAGTAAATATGTCCTCAGTGACTGCTTTGTATTTGCAATTAACTAATCTGATAGAGGAATCTGGCATCTGCATATGCAAATGCACGTTTAGCAGTACACCATAGAATGCAGGAACACATTTTATTTTGTCCACATATTTTAGGAGCCTGGAAGAAAATGTAGTCTTCATTTTAATCTGTAGTGGCTTGTCCAGTGTTTTTTATACCAACATGTTTACTAGATGAGTGCTTGATATTCAGGCCTCAAAATAAACAGCTCCTGAATATTCATGTATGTCGAATGCAATCAGAGAAAAAAAACAGGAATAGAATCTCAGAATGCAAACTCCTACTCCCCATCTGTAGCCATTGGGATAAGAGGACACAATACCACTAGTGAGACAGGGAGTCACTCATTCAACAAATATCTATTAATTGCATAATATGTACAAACCACTGAGACAGACCATAAAGATGAAGGTTTGCTTTGGGCTTTTTTTTTCTTTTTTGTATTCCAAGAAAGAAAAATTATCTAAAGATAGAGAATAATAGTAAAGATTATTCACTCAACAAATATTTATTAATTTCATACTTTATCATAGGCACTAATAAAGGTTTCAGGTAATAATTCTTTAAAAGAGTGCCCCAAATCATTTCCTTCATAGGTTATGTTGTAGTTTGAGAAAGACAAAGAACCAATGAATATAAAATATACAGTATGATAAATGGTGGTAAGTCCTCACAATATGTGTGTGTATGTTTGTGTGTTTATGTGTGTGTATATATATATATACATATATATCTCAGAGAAATGAATAAAGGATACCCCCAAAAAAATATTGATCTAAATAAGGAATTCAGGAAAGCCTTACCAAGAAGATAAACTAGAACAGAGATTTGATGGAGGAAAGAGAGTGAATCAAGGGGGTATCCATGAGGAAAGTGTACTAGGCAGTGGTTATTGTTTAAAGCAGGTGGTGTTGGTGAGTTAGAAGAAGAGAAGCAAGGCCAAATGGTCATAATAAAGGGAGTACATTTTAAGAAAGAAGAAAGATAACAAGATGCTTGGCCATGGAGGAAATTGTCAACTTGGACTCTGAGTGAGGTGAGAAGTCAGTGGAATTTGTAAAGAAAAATGGCAGGATTTAACTTGCATTTTAAAAAAAAATGACACTAGTCATTGAGTTGAAAGCAGACTGTAGGGAACAAGGGTGAAAGGAGCAAGTCCAGATGCATTGTGATCGCTAGTCACAAATTAATGAACAAAGATGCTCTGATCGGGTGGAGGTTTTGAGAAGTGGTTGCATTTTAGATGTTTTGAATGTAGAAATAATAAAATTTTTATGTTCTTCTAGCTTTGTGGAGGTATAACTAATAAATAAAAATGCTTTTTGTATACATTCCAAAATGATGGGACCTGGGGTTTTCATCTGCTCAACCTGTGCTCTGCCAGAGTAGGACCTAAGACAACTGCCAACCGAAACCACATTATTTTTTCTCTCTTTGTTACTTACTGTTCAGATCCAATCATTGCTCTTTGTGAAAAGACAGAAATCAGTCCTCTGGGGAGTACTTAGAAAAGCTGGGGAGTTGGAAGCATGTCCAACCTTTTTTCCTCCCCAGGGAGAAAGTAGAGGCTAGGGAATTTCCTTATGATCACACTTTTTTTAGTTGTCAATTAATCTTTATTTTATTTATTAATTTAATTTATTTATTTATATGCAGTCCAGAGTAATTGAACCCAGTGCCTCATACATGCTAGGTGAGTGCTCTACCACAGAGCAGCAACCCTATCCCTCAATTAGTTCTCACTCAGGTCTAACTCACCATATAGAATTCTCAGAAATACTTAAGAAATCTATGCAGTGTCCAAAATGCCCTGAATGAGGATATTGTGACAAGACTATTGGAGGCTTGACTATTATGACCAGTGTGATTCCATTTTCCAAACTCAGGTTGCAGATCTAAAATATGTGGGAAATATGGGGAAAGCGACTGGTAGAGTAGTCTCATTGATAAAGCTCATGTTATGTAGCATTTTTATTATACTTTTGTTGGAGAATGTACTTTACAAACTGACTTTATCATCCCCAAAGTGAAGCCAGTGCTATGTTCCATCCAAGTCATACCATATTCCCCAAATGGATGTATGCATTTCTTCTCATCTCACTTTTCAGTGACATAATGTTAAGAACTTGAAATCAGACACGATGGGGGCATTTACTTCATGGAGATGCTACAAATAGGGCTTTTTTTAAATATATAAAACATTCATTAAACATTTAACAGTTCAACATTTGTAAGTATAAGAACTTTAAACATTTTGTCCATACCTAAGGTATCTTACATCTGGTTCCTAGGTTAAAAAAAAAAAATCTGAGATGATTTCCATTTACAAAGTTTATTAACCACCTCTTATTTTCTGTATTCTGATGCTTTGACATCTAAAGCCTTGCTGACCCTGAAGAAACTGTCCCTCCCAGGAGTAGGCAGTTCCTAGAAATGGTAAACAACTTGTCCAAGTGGATGCTTTTCCAAAGAAAACCAACAACACAAAACCCACACTCCCAACGGCCTGCTCTAATCACTCCAGGGCAGTACAAGATGAGTAGGGACAGATTTTATTTCCAGCACCCAGTGATATCCTAAGCTTGGGTACCCTGGCTTGTCTATTTCTTCTCCTGATAATAACAGCAAGGGCTCTTGCTCACAGTTTCTTCCTCTCCCCTGGTGGTCCCCAATGACATGTATGCTCTTTTCCCATTTGTCTCCTGATCATTGGTCTTATCATATCTGATAACGATAAGACCGATGATAAAATAAATCTTTGAAGAATACTCTCAAGGCTAACACATTTGAGGAAGAAATTGAAATAGATTTGGGAAGAGAGAAGATTTATCTATGATTTAGTCTGAAGAAAAGCTCTCTGCCAATCTGAGATGACCCAGTATTTACATGTGGTTCCCTCGAAGCCAAGGAGCCAACCTTTCATAATCCTGCATTGGTCAGGGTAGGGTATGACCAGATCCTAGAGCGGGGACTTGACTTTGAACTTCAAAGAAGTTATTTGGCTAAGAGGAATTACTCAGAGAGGGACTTTGCTAAGGGCTGTGCTCTAAGCGCTGGTGGAATGCATGCCTTGGTTTGAAGCAGAGCGATGGAAGTATATCTCTGCACATACTACATAAAAAAGTAGATAAAATCATCTGCCAAATGCTGCCTAGATTATATAATTCATGAGCTTTCTGAGGAAGTCAACATCATTGGAAAGAATAAATAATGTCATTGAAAAGGTGCTAAAAGTTCATGCCAAATGCAGAGTCAGATAAGTCCCTTCAGTCCTGGCAGAAAAATAAATGTAAAATAAATTAGCCATTTACAACTTTGCAAAACCCAACACACTAGAGCATGAAAAAAAATTGACTATCTTTGACAAAGCAATTAAAAAATAAAAATTGGTGCAACTGAAATCCAAATGAAATAAGCTTCAAGAGTAGAAGAAATGTGAAAATAAAAGTTGTTGGATTTCTGTCCCCCACACATCTCCTTTTTTGTCGCTCTGGGATTTCATATCATTTAGAATACTGGTGAGTGACTGAAGAGAATATGGGTTTCTTTACAGTCTGCTTACTGGTGTAAAAAAAAGGACAAATGCTGACTAAGATCCTCATACCCCTGAGTTAATGAAAAGGAGTACACGGAGCCAGGGTGGACTCTGAGTTACACCAGAGTGAATCTTGGGAAATTTGCTATTTACTCCTGTTTTCTCTATAGCATTTAGAACATAAAAATCTTACAATCCACACTTATTATTTCTTTATTATTCAAATGAACAATGATTAAACCAAAATGAAAAAAAAAAAAGAAAAGATAATTGAGCCAGATAGTCTTTAGGTTACTTAAAACCTATAAAAATATTAGATGAGAAACACCCAAGAAAGGCAGTTACATTAAAAGAAAGCGAGTTTATATAGAAAAAGCAAATACTAGAGACTTATAAGAATTCAAAGAAATGACCACAGAGGTGCAGAGGGAACTCATTTGAGAGGACAGAAGAAGTACCGATGACACCTCATCATGGAAAACTGAACACATGGAGGCTTCCCTAAGGCCACCCTTACTTAGGGCATGTCTTAGTAGAGTGGTCTCTTGATTCTCTTGATCTTGCTTTCTATTTCGAATATCTGTGTAACTCCTGATTCCTTACTAGATCCTGCACAATCCAGCACGTATTTATTGTTCTGGTCTTTTACTTGAGGCTTTTACTATGGACTTGACTCTTCATATATCTTTAAGCACTCAGCAACCCTTTGATGATGAGCTCAGTATAGTTAACCATCTAAACATAAAATAGCTGGGGTTCAGGAATATTAAGTAACTCGTCTGAGGTGTGAGTTTATAAGCCAGGTAGGACAGACCAGATGCATATTCAGTCTGATTGCTGAGTTTGAACATTAGTTCATTCAGTTCTATCTGCTTTAGTCAGTGATGAAAGATTTATTATTAGTAGTAGGATTCAAGGAGAAAGGAGAAATTGATTTTAACTTTGAAGAACTAGTTAGAAATAGGACATTAAAAATTAGTGGTGAGGGGCTGGGATTGTGGCTCAGCGGTAGAGCACTCGCCTAGCGCGGGTGGGACCACATAAAAATAAAGGCATTGTGTTGTATCCATCTACACCTAAGAAAAGGTAAGTGTTTTTAAAAAAAATTAGTTGTGAGGGGGCTGGGGTTGTGGCTCAGTGGTAGAGTGTTCAACTAGCATGCCCGAGACACTGGGTTCTATCCTCAGTACCACATTAAAATAAAATAAAGATATTTTAAAAAATAGTTGTGAGGAGGAACACTTTGCACAAAGACATAGCTTCAGAATATCTCAGGGCATCCTTGCAAAATGTAGGTGAGTAATGCAATAGAAATTAGTAGAAGGTAAGATTAGAAGGCCGAGGCAGGAGGATCAAAAGTTCAAAGCCAACCTTAGCAAAAGCAAAGCACTAAGCAACTCAGTGAGACCCTGTCTCTAAATAAAATACAAAATAGGGATGGGGATGTGGCTCAGTGGTCGAGTTCCCTGAGTTCAATTCCTAGTACACACACACACACACACACACACACACACACACACACGTTAAGATTATAGAAACTACAGACTTTTGTGGTATAAAAATAAACCCAAAAACTATTCTGATCTGGTAAGTGAAATTTGCATTTGATATTTAGGAGACTGACTGTATTTTCACTGTGGAGACTGGATTGATGAGAAAACATGTGAAATTGAAACTTCTTAGGAACCAGGACAGATGTGAAAGGAACCAAGCTCATGTGAACCAGCACTATTGTGTCAATCTCATCATTCACATGAGATGCCTGGTAAGGTCAGAAAAGTCAAGAAATGCCAATGTGGTTGTATATTCATTTAGGGAGATATTCAACCACTTATTTTACAAACGATTGCCATTACATTGTTCTCTAGCATCACTTGAGAACAGAATCATGGTTCTTGTATTTCTCCTCTGCAGCACCTACGCTCCCAATCAGGACCAAAAGAGTAGGTCAATATGTTATCCTGCCAGTAGAGCCCTAAATTCTGATTTCCTTTTCTGAATGTATTCAGAAGGTCACATATCTACAGTAGAAAAGACGAAGGAAATCAAATCCTAGATTAGAAAGAGGAAGAATGACTCCTACTCCATATAGCATCTCTGCTACAGTTAATCCTCTCAGAATTAGAAAAAAATAGTCAGGTATAATCTCTCTTCCTCTCTCTCTCACAGTTACATCTGTCCTCAGCAAACTAATGAACAATTTTGAGGGATGTGGAGCAGAAAGCTTGAGTTGGTTTCCAGCTCCTCCCACACCATTGCTTTGCTAACAAGACCATGTTTTTAGTGGCCCACTCTTTCCTGTTCTCAGCCAGGTGGTATGAATGGGAAACCATCATCATCCTCAAGGAAAGCATCCTTCTGGTCAATGTAATTATTTAAAGGATTAGTATGAATACCATCCAAATTATGTCAACAAAGAAACACTGGAAATTCTGGAGAAGCAAAATTTCTTCTGAACCATTTGAGAATTACAAAAGCAGGCCTGCTCTGTTTACTTCAGGGATTGTAGAAGAATGATATGAAACTTGAAACTGCTAGTTCTTTTTCTACCATGAGGATAAAGTCAAATTAGAAGAAGTGCTGTTGGGAAATGGTGAAGTTTTCAGAACCAAACTATACCTGAAGTTAGCAAGTAGATTTTTCAATTAAGTGAGCCAATAGATACTTTTTAACAAGATGATTGAGTATATTTTTTCAGTTTTTTTGTCACCAAAAGTTTACCATGGAAGTTTCCAGCTAATCTCTTTCAGCCCTTCCCAGCCCTTAAAATTCTTTGAAATAAAATTGCCCTTCCCAGGTCCTTAATGAACACGTAGATTATAGATACACTTCCACTGGTTGACTGTGACACTGAAAGGTCAACTTAGGGAATGAAGAAATAGAACTGTCATGCATATTAAATCCCCACAGAGAATCAGCTTAGCCATTCTTTTGTGAACCTGAGTCCTTTGCCATAGGCAAGATGTATTCTATGTATGTCCTGCCCTACTGACTTCACCTGTAAGTAGGCATCTTCTCTTCTGTTCACAAACAATTTTGTTTATATTAACAAACTCTTTTTCTCAAATCTCTCTTTGAGATTTGAGAAGAAGAGTTTGTTAATATAAACAAAATTCCTCTTCAGGCAACTATCTTGCTGCATTATGCTTCATCATTACTTTTCTTGAGCCCTCTAATGTCAAATCGCTTTTCCTTTTAACTTTTTGCACTTTTGTAAGTGTTTTCAGAACCAAACTGTACCTGAAGTTAGCAAGTAGATTTTTCAATGAAGTGAAAAAATCTGCCTCCTCTTGGCTCTGGAGCTCAATAGGCTTTCCCTACCTTGAGGCTACTTGTTTTTCCTAGACGATTCCCTACATTCTTTAAAAAAAATTCTTCTTCATCCTTTTTTCATAGCTAAAATGGTTCTTTAGCTGGGCATTGTGGCATGTGCCTGTAATTCCAGAAACTTTAGAGGGTGAGGCAGGAGTATTGCCGATTCAAGGCTATCCTCAGCAACTTAGCAAGGCCCTAAACAACTTAGTGAGACCATGTCTCAAAATTAGAAATAAAAAGGGCTGGGAATTCGACTTGGTGATGAATCGCCTCTGGATTCAATACCCAGTACCAAAAAATAAAAATAATAAATAAATAAAGTGGTCCTTCATCAGGTAGCCTGCTATAGTCAATCACTGCATGCTATGCTTTCAATTCAGAATCCATATCATACTTATTTATTATATTTACTTTTGTGCATATATTTAATTATTGAATGCCTTATATCTTATACTAGACTTCCCACTTATCAGAGGCAAGGACTGTGTCTATCTGCTTATTGCTGTGTTATCTAATGCCTGGTGAATCAGTGAGAGTGGGCATGGAATAAGTAGTGTCATTTAATGCAGTCATTATACATTGCTTATTCTGTTCTTTAAGGCAATGCTGTATTAAGAACCACCTGAGTATGAGATACTGCTTCAGTTGCCACAGAATGCACCTTTCAGATACTTGAAGCACACAGCAACATGTGTTTTTCTTATTTGCTTAATGGCCATCACTGAGAAGAATGGAAGGATCTATTAGCCCATGAGCCTGGCCTCTTCCTTCCCACTGCTGCTTTCTGAACCTGACTCCCATGTTCAAGGTGAATTCATTACTCTCTTCCCGTCCAAGCACTTTGGAGAAAGAAGAGCTGCAAAGCCTGATGAGCCCAAGAAGATCAAAACAAGCCCAGATGGGGCTGGAGATGTGGCTCAAGCGGTAGCGTGCTCGCCTGGCATGCATGCGGCCAGGGTTCGATCCTCAGCACCACATACCAACAAAGATGTTGTGTCTGCCAAGAACTAAAAAAGTAAATACTAAAAATTCTCAATTGTCTCTCCTCTCTCACTCTCTCCTTAAAAAAAAAAAAAAAAAAAAAAAGCCCAGATACTGCTATTGACTTGTCAAGCCCCAATGCCTAGCTAATGTCACGCATCCCTGAGGAGGCATTATCTCAGGTGTTCTTTGAAAAACAAATTCTTTTAAATAAAATTGCTGGCTTCATCCTCTCCCCTCCTGTTCTTTCACTTGTGAACAACCCCAGTTAGACTTTGTCCAACCTTCCTGTCACTGTCCTGGTCAGAAACCCCAACCTCTTCCATGAGACTGGCTCTCAAATACTGTTAATTGCCTGACAAATGAGAGCAGAAACTGTCCTTTTCTTCTTTATTCCCTCTTAAGCGACAAATCATCCAAGCTTCCTAGGTGATATCCACAGACAGTCCACAGATAATTTATTTTATGGTCTAACATAGATCCCATTTTCTATTTCTAACATTCTCTCTGCTTTTCAGTAGCAATTCAACTTTTCTATTATTTTTAAATCACTTAAAGACCAATTGAATAACATTCTTAGGGAATATGGTCTATGACCTTACATTGTATTTTCCCTAATATTCTATTTCCAGAAATAAAATAACTACATTGGACTTGGACCAGGACTGTTCACTGAGTTGCAGTTATCCTGTTGTTTAGTTGTCTTTTAATTTACACTGTCATTAGATAATGTTTGATTTTCAATTAAATGACAGGTAGGATGTCTTTGTCCTTGAATATTTAGATATTTAAAAAAAAAATTAACTGTATGCTGTGATTCTAAGGAAAAGTAATTTCAGCAGTTTAGCATAGAAGGGATTTTGCTTTTGCTTTTCTAATAAATTAAACATGCAGCTTATAGAATGCTAGAAAAGATTTACATGAGGAATATACTCAATAAGCATGCACAGCAAAATATATTTTGCTGTTGGGCTAATCTTTTGGTTTTATGTTAAAACCTTTAATTTAATTTTCTTGTTAATATCTAAAGCTTGACTGTGCACAAAATGACACAGTATTAGAGTGTCTCTTATGGCATTTAAATTCTATTGCCCCTCTTTTTTTACTCATTCATGTTAAAAGAATATTTTTTGAATTAATAATAATGTTTAGGCATAAATGAGACAAGAAACCAAAACTGAATCAGGGTCACTTGCTGCAAAGAGTCCTGTATTCTGTTAGCAATTTCTCTTCACTACTTTTGGAATGAGAGAATTAAAACTTTCAAGGAAAATTGCTATCACATTTACCAAAGAGTACTTTCATCTTATTACATTTGTCCCAGGCTCTTATTTTACACTAAATCTTAAATCTCATTTTCTGAACTCAAAAATCTTTGTCAGTGTAGAGGTCATTAATTTTAATTAAATGAAAAAATTTTATACACACAATGAAATGAGGATGAATCTCATAACTTTCATTAAATAAACACAGAAAATTAAAATTTGCAATACATCTCTAGATGGATCTAAAATAGTCTTATCAAAAGCCTATTAGGTGACAAGGAGGGAGGGAAGTGACTCAGTGGGTTACAGCAAGAGTTGTACCCAGAAACAAAGAAAAAGTATATGCTTACTGAACAAGTCATGGGCTTTGATTCTTATTTCATTTCCTTTGTAATATTACATCAGGGAAGGAGGTAAAGATAACATCAAGTTTACAAGTTTGGTTCACAAAACTCATGCACTGTAATTCTAACCTCTATCCATAGCTTTTGACAACTTACAAAGAACCTCTCTATATATGCCTCTTTTTGAGTATTTACAATAAAATAATATATTTTTAGATGTAAATATGCAGAATCATAAAATCACCTCTCTGCCATTTATTAGCTTTTTACTTTAGGAATATAGTTTCAGGACTCCAAGCCTCAGTTGTCATATCTTTAAGTGGAGACTGAAATTCCAAACTTGCAAGTATGCTGTAAACAATTAATCCCTCTAATTCAGGAATACCTGATGCTTTTTCATTTATTTGTGTCTTCAGTTTCTCTCATCAATATTTTGTAGTTTCCAGAATATAGATCTTTCATCTCCATGGCTAAATTTATTCCCAAGTATTTTATTCTTTTTGACATTATTGTTAATGGGATTGTTTTCATGCTTTCCTTCCTAAATAGTTCATTGTTGGTGTAAAGAAATACTAATGATTTTATGTTTTGATTTTTTTTTTTATCCTGTGAGTTTACTGAATTTGTGTATTAGTTGTTAACAGTCATTTAATGATAGTTTTAGGTCTTTCTACGTATAGGTTGATGACACTTGAATAGAGAGACAGTCTTACTTCTCACTGTCAAGAATAGGTATTCTTGGCTTGTTCCTAATATCAGGAACAAGCCAAGAATACCTTACACAATATATTGTGTAACACAATAGAAGATATTTGTCTACCACAATATGTGTTTTCCACACATATTTAGGTGATCATATCTTGCCTGCTTCCAATGCAGGTTATGGAAATGGGGTTCCCCTTGGTGGATTGGACTGGTTGAGAAATAAAAGCTAGGGAAAATAGAATTATGGAAAAACTGCAGGACACAGAAAGTAGTTTCCGAAAGTGGGGGCGGGACAGGCTAGCTGATGGTACTGATCGAGCTTCTATACTTTGGAAAAATGGAGCCCCTGCTTGCTTTATTTATATGGGGGACACCAAAGGCAGGGATAAGGTTTCAAGTTTTGCTTCCTGACATCTTGCCGTCAGCAGGTTGTTTGACCTCTGGCAGGTTATGTCATATTGCCATTTGTGTTTATGTTGAGATGGTTTTAAAATTCCATCTTGATGACCTTTGTGAGCCAGTGGTTATTCAAGAATGTTTTGTGATCTACCCTAGAGAAAATTTTGTATGTGTTTGATCCCTCTGATGTTGGGTGGAAAGTTCTGAGTATCTCTGTTAAGTCCATTTGGTGTATAGTGTCATTCAATCCATCATATTTTTATTGATTTTTCAGTCTTTAAAATTCTGTGCATAAATGAAAATGAAGTATATCAATTTCCTACTTTGATATTCTTTTATATGTTGTATGACTCTCAATTTTTCCTTTAAGCTGGGTCAATATTTGTTTATGTAATTAGTGTTCTGGTGTTAGGTGCATGCATTTTTGCAATGATTATCCCTTCCTATTGAGTTGATCCTCTTATCATTATGTAATTATTTACCTATCTCTTTGTTTTGCATCTTTTGATTTAAAATCTATGTTATCCGACATAAATATGCTTACTTCTGCTTTCTTTGGGATTCTATTTACAAGAGTATCTTCTTCTATCCCTTTACTTTCATTCTATGTGTATCATTAGATGGTTGCACATGGGATTTAGATAGATCTTATTTATTAGTCCATTTAGCCACAATATATATTTACATTGAGAGTTTAATACATTTATCTTTGTAATTTGTTTTATTTATTTATTTTTATGTGGCACTGAGGATAGAACCCAGTGACTCACACATGCTAGGCAAGCATTCTACACTAAGCCACAGTCTCAGCCCCTGCATTGACATTTAAAATAGTTATTGGGAGAGAAAGGTTTGATATTGTGATTTTGCTTATTGCTTTCTGTTTTACTTATCATTTAATTATATCTATTTTTCTCTCTGTCTTCTTTGTGTTAGGTTACTTGCTGTTTTTGTATTAATTAGCTATTCTTTATGATACTTTTTCTTTTGTATAACTTTTGTAGGTATTTTCTTTGTCATAGACTGCACATAAAATATAGGGATAAAAGTCAATTTCATGCTGATAGCAACATAACTTCAGTTGAACACAAGAACTCTAAAACTTTACCTCTCCTAACTAAAACTGATGTCACAGTTTATATTTGTTAATATTGTATAACTATAATTTAAAATTATTTTATTTCTTTCAACTTATTACATTTACATAGTATAAAAGTTGTCTTTTACTCTTATTGGAGTAATAGAGTATTTGTCTTTGTCTATATATTTACCTTTAACAATAAATTTCACACTTTCTTATACTTTTGTTTTACTGTTTTTTATTTCTTATAAATAAATTATGGTAATGATGAGTTTCTTCTGCCCTTTTTTTTGTCTGAGAAATTATGTACCTCCCCTTCATTATGGAAGTTTTCTATCTGTAGTATTCTTTGTTGACAGTTTTTATTTATTTATTTATTTTTCTTCAGGCACTTTGAATATACCATCTCACTTCCTTCTGGCCTACAAGGTATCTGTTGAGAAATACACTGATAATCTTAGGGAGACTTCCTTGTAGGGAACAATTCACTTTTTGTGTCTGTATTTAAAAAACTCCTTTTTTAATAATGTTTGACAATTGGCTTATGATGTATATATCTTGGTTGAGTTTTAAAATTCACCTTATTTAGTATCTTTGGGATGCTTGGATACAGATTTCTATTTTCTTCCCCAGATTTGGAAAAATTTCAGTCATTATTTCTTTGACTATGCTTTCTCTGTCTCCTCTCTTTATTTGATTTCTGCAATGTTTAATTTTGTCTGGTTAATGGTGCTCTATAATTCTGTTAAGTATCTTTGTTTGGTTTTTATTATTTTACCTTTTGCTCCCCTGATTTGATGATTTCCAACAACCTGTCTTTGAGTTTGATTATCCTTCTTCTTGCTTGATCTAGTCTCCTATTTAACTGCTCTATTAAATTTTTCATTCCAGTTATTGTACTCTTTAGCTCTATGGTCTTGTTTAGTACTTTTTACATCTTTCTCTCTCTGCTAAAATTCTTTCTTTCTTGATTCATTGTTCTACTGATTTCAGTGAGCATCTTATTAAGATTATTTTGAATAATCTTTGAAGTCTGTCATGTACACCATTATATTCCCCATTTCATTACAGTTAGTACTAGAAATTTAACCTGTACTTTTATTTGAAACAGAATTCCCTGTTTCTTAACTTCCCTTTACTACCTGAATTGTGTTAGATGAAACATCCACCTCTCCTAGTCTCCATACACTAATCTTACATAGTATAGGATCCTGGCTATTATCATGGCCAGAGATTCCAGTGCTTCTCAAACTTATGTGCTTGTGTAATTGTCATCTTTCTTGCCTGGTGGGTTAGGGACCAGTCCTTCATACAGCAACCAGAAAGATTTTGAGTTAGAAAAAAAGTACAACCTCTTCTACAAAAATACCATAGTTTTTTTTTTTTCTTCAGTAGAGCAAGCCAGAGGTAGGAGCAGCAGAATGTGCCCTCATTCCCATTGAAACTCCCAGGGAGAGAGTAGTTGCCATTACTATAGCAAAAGAGATAAAATAGAATTCGGATCTCTAGGCAATAGCTGAAAAGACAAAAGAACTAGATGTGCAGTCTACCTTTTCTAGTTAAAGCTGGGAGCTGAAATGAGCCAAGGGAAGGAATCACAGGAGAGCCTATATGGTCATTCAAAACTACCATTTTGTTCTGTATAGGCTGAGGGGGATGAGCCTTAGACCTTAGAAATTCTAGCAACTTAATATTGAGACCTTTAGGCAGAAGCTGCAAAGTCAAGAACTATTTATGTGATCTAGACCCTTCCAGGGAGAAAATAGGAGGCTCTTTTCTTTTCTTTTCTTTCTTTCTTTCTTTTCACTATAGAAAACCTGAGATAAATGGATGAAGTTAGAGAAGATAATGCTAAGTGAAGTTGGCCAATCTCAAAAAGCCAAATGTGGAATGTTTTCTTTGATATAGGAGGCTGATTCGTAGTTGGATAGGGAGGGGGAGCATGGGAGGAATAGATGAACTCTAGATAGGGCAGAGGGGTTGGAGGAGAAGAGAGGGGACAGGGGCTTATAAATGATGATGGAATGTGATGATCATTATTACCCAAAGTACATGTATGAAGACACGAAATGGTGTGAATATACATTGTATACAACCAGAGAGATGAAAAATCATGCTCTATATGTGTAATAAGAATTGTAATGCATTCTGCTGTTGTATATAAATAAAAAATAAATTAATTAAAATAAGAAAACCCAAGGAGGAGTTTCAGGAAGCATTCACATGTCCATTCAAATTTCCAGAGAACTAGAGGTCACCTCCGCAGTCAACTTCTAGATATGAGTTAGTTAGAAGTCAGACTGAAGCTGCAGCTGAAAAAACTATAGGGATAAATGTGCACAGGGAGAAGCTGGGGGCTGAATTTTATTACCTGCTCACTCTGCAAAAGAGCAATGGAAGTGCACCTGTGCCTGTTTACAACCACATCTTTTTTCCCTCCCTGATCCATGGGATTATTAAATGCCATTCCCTGTAATTCCTTGAGATAAGCACGTTGGGTTGCTCCTGACTAGTAGCTATAAAAGTTAAGGCACTACGTGTGTGTACCAAACCCTTCATTCCTGCCTGTAATACTAGCTAGTTGGGAGTCTAAGACAGGAAGATCACTAGTTTGCGAGTACCCTGGACAACTTAATGAGACTCTGTCTCAAAAATTTACAAAGAGTGAGGGGATTGGGAATGTAGCAGAGATAGAATGCTCCTGAGTTAAATCCTCATTACCAAAAAACAAACAAAACAAAGCAAAACAAACAAACAAAAAATCCCTTCACTCCTCATGGAGAGTTTGAAAATAAGAGTTCCCTCCCAGTTGCATAGCACTGTGCTGGGGATAGGGTTGATGGAGGGAGGATGCCTCAACGTTTCCTATCTACTTCAAAATGGTTGGTTTCTTTTAGTTACCTGGTATACAAGAGTCTCTTAACTATTTTCTTAGAAGGAATTAGTCTATGTGTAGCTAATCTTTTTGTTTTTTGTTGTGGTGCCACTATGGTGAAAAGAGATTCTTGGGCCTTCTGCTCTGTTATTCTGCTGGTAGTTATAGAAAGCTAATGGTTTTGGAAAATCATTAATGGTAAGGAAATCCAAAACAGCTAACCTAATAGTAGGATATATTTTCTACATGTTCTGAAAGAACCTAGAGAAACCACTGAGTTTTCTATATCCTGACACTATGTACACAGCATAAAATAAATACATAAAAGTATGCCAAGTAGACAGATATTAAAATTGACACAGGCTTGCAACTGAAGTAGTCCCTGCTCTTCTCAGATGGCTTTACTCTCATGTTGTGTTCAATGTAAAAACCACAAATTGGTTTCTGCTTTGACCTGAATTCTATTTTTCACCAAAATTGTCCTTAGTTCTGGATATGTCAATAAATAATTTAGAAGTTAATATTATTTATCTTAATTACATTTAATAATGATTAGTAGCTGTTACTCTTTTGATGAAAAAATTAGCATTTAATTTTAAAATATTATTAAATCTAATAGTGAAACTAAACTTATTAATAAATAATTAAAATGTGACCATAATTCAATTGACACAATTCAGTTTTCATTGTGGTGAAAGTTTCACACAAAATGTATATACATTTGTGTACAGGTGTGTGTGAATTGACATTTTAAACTATTTAAACTTTTTTTGGTGGGTGGTACTGGGGATTGAACCCAGGGCATCTTGCATTGTAGGCAAGAAATTTACCTCTGAGCTGTATATTCTCAGCTCCTAGTTTAAATTATTTTTGAAAAATAAAAATAATATTGAGTTATTTTGATGTATATCCTTCTTCTTTTTTTCTATTGTGACACAAATAAGCACAAAATGTAACATAACCTAGTTTATTTAATTTATTTTGTGAGGAAAAATAGTCTAAATCATTTTTGGTATCTGGGATATCAGCCAGTGGTTATGTTTGGTTTTTTTCATGGATTGCTATGGAGTTGTAAATACATAACTTCTATGTTTGTAAGAAGCAAAACTGTATGTTGTCTTGTGAAATAGAGAGGAAATTGTATTTTAAATAAATTGGTTGAGAAACTTCAGTAGCTTCAATGGTTTCAATAATCTGTATGTAGAAGATGAGAAGGAAACTGTTATCACCTGTGTTCCTTCCAAAGATAAATTCCAGACCAAAAGATAAATTTTTATTGTATCTCTTTTCTCTGGGAGTACTTCTGGCTCAGACTTGGAGAGGGAGAACAGATTCTCTGTTGATCAATCAGAAATTTGCCTACCACCAGTCAATGGGGTGTAGTAGTCTCATGGTTTGTGGAAAGTTTTTCATCCCACAAAAATGCATCTTCCTCTGCTCTTACCTATTGATGCCTATGTTTCTGGAACAGTGTCACCTTTTTAAATAAAATCATCTTCCTATTAACTTCCAGTGGATAATAATGATTATAGTTATAAGTGAGGTATTTACTCATACATGTGTCCACCTGTATGAATCAATGCAGATTCATACTAGGAGATGGGGAGAATTGTTAGCTTTAAAAATGAAAACAAAAAGTCAAAACCTGTTAAATACTTGTTCGAGTCAGTTAAGAAGTGGCAGGGACATGATTAAAATCTTAGCTATCTGGTTCTAGAAACTACATATTTTAAAATCATAGTCAGGGAAGATCATATGGAGAAGCTGACATTTGAACAATGACTTAAATAACATGAAAAGACAGGAATGCAGGTCTCTGAGGAAACTGCATTGTAAGGCAGAGGGAATAGCCAGTACAAGGGCCCTGAGGCAGGAGCCTACTTCTGTGAGAAAGGAGTAAGGAATGCATTTCAGGTATTTTTGCAGAGTATCTGAGAAAGAATAGTTGCTGTTATCAGAATTGGGGATATCTGGGTGTCATAGGTTTGGTGGGACAACTAGAAATACAGTTTTGAACCAGTTAACTTTGAGAAATCTATTGAATCTTTAAGTGATGTCAAGTAGGCAGTTCAATACAGTCTGAGTTCACAAGTGAGAAGGGATATAAGTATGGCCAGCTTCATGCACACACTTACTAGAAGACTAGTGACGAGCATCATGAGTGCAGATGAAGATAGGCAGGTTCTCCAGGACCAAGCTTTCCAACATTTCAGTGAGGAGAGGTAGATCCCTCAAATGTTGCTGGTAAGACAAGTAAGGTGAGTGCTGGGAATTGAGCATGATTATAGCAATACAAATGACATTGATGACTTTAACAAGTAAATAATCATTATAATGATCCAAGCAAAGATCTAGAGAACATTCATAAATGAACAAGCATTATTACCAAGTCACACCACTCAACAGTTCCTGCAAATTTCATGTATTGATTGGGATTAGTTTGGCTTATGTTATATATGGGCCAGTAACCATTTATTCTGTTCCTGGGAGTACATTAGCTATATTGAGGTCTTATTTCCTCTTATTAGAAGTGGAATAATAATGACAGTTCTTCCAAACCCTAGGAATTAATAGAGACTTACTGATAGAAAAAATAGAAAAATTAAGGTTATAACACTATATAAATGAATAAATGAATGTTGGGCACATAAAAGAAAGATTTCTGTGTACGAAAAAGAAAGGATATTTGAAAGAAAGAAGAATGCAGACAAGCAGCTATGCAGCATTCACTATATGCTTCCTAGACTTGCTGACATCTCCTGTAATACACCTGGAAACCCCAAGAAGTATGTGTGTCTATCTTGGGGAAAACTGGGAAAAGTGAAAACATTTTTAATATTATATTAGAGAAAATTTGCCCCTAAGACTAAATTATAAACTCATCTTTCAAGCCTTGAGATATTTTTATTCCTAATCACTCACTGAGAAAAATATGTGTAGTTTGTCTATGTAGCATTAAAATTGACAACCATGGCAACACCCTTGAGCAGATAGATGATACATGTAACAAAGGAGTAGTCCTACCATGTGACATGAGTCTAGAGACTCTCTGCCTTGGTTTCCCCAGCAAGTAAATTTTTTTGGCATGTTGGGTTGAACTAAAGAGTGGTCAAGTGGGTGGCAGGCGTGGCAAAGGAACTCTAGTTTGAAGTGGGAGTCAACTTACTCTACTTTTCAAATATTTCTCTCAATGCATCCTCTCTTCTCTGCATCACTTAGATTTGTTCAACAGCACTAAATCCTGAACTTTGTAGGATTTCTTTGGCAAAGCCTGGCTTATTTCTCATCGGCTGCTCCACATCAGGCAAGTAAAATTCTGCTTCATTTGCTCTGCTAAATTTTTTGTCAAACTTCCAACCATTTCATTCCTTAGACTGCTGTTGACATCTTCCATCCTGGGTCCTCCCCTCTGTCACTCTTTCTTCATAGACTTGTCTCCTTATTTCACTGTCATTTTCCCCTCCAACTGTTATTTTTGAGATAAAAGACATTAGCATATGCTTTTAGTCTCTGTCATTTGACTGAAGGCCCTTCATCCGTTTTTTTAATCATCTCTTCACATGTTCAATTGATGATATTCAGCATATTATTGTAATCCCCATTAGTAGCCCCACCTCATAATCTCATAACTCTACCACTGACATATACATATACCAGTCTCTAACTGCTACCAACCTCCATACATTTGAACACATTCCTTGGCCTTAGTCTTACTTCCATGTTTATCTGATCACCTGCTTTTAGATTGCTTCCAACTCTGAAGCTGTCAATATGTATTAATAATACTGATCACATTGTAGCTGACAGAAATTAATATGGCAACATTTAGATGGCATATTTTAAATTATGTTTACCAATGTTTCCAAGCATTGTGAAAAAATGATTGATCTAAAGTAAATTTTCATTCTATATGGAACTTTCTAATCTACTAATGTAAAGTTAAACTCATAATTGCCTCAATGTTTGTAAAACCCTATATTAGATATAATAAAAAGATTATAAAGTTTTATGTACAGTGATACTCAAATAAATATGTTATGTATCTCCCCATGAAGCTTTAATATCGTACAAAGCATATGCATTTGGTAAAGAAAGAAGAACCAGCAAAAACACATGGCTTGAAGCTGCCCATTTCTTTTAGTTGTTGGTGAATTCTTGGTTGTTGCTTTGCTTTGTTTGATAGCTTTCTTTGACTCTGTGGAGTGTGTTGACATACTGCCTGTGATCTCTGGCTTGCTATCTATTCCATTTTTTTTTAAGAGTAAATGAGATGCCATTTTGAAAGGCACTGAGCCGTCACTGTTAAATCACACCCACTGTATGTGCAGATGACCATGTAATGAGCTCACTCCTACTTACTTGTTTGGCCTTAATTTATTTATAGCTTAAAAGAACTGTGATGATCACCATGATGTGATAGATTTAATACTTAGATAGGTTCATACATGGGTAATTTTCCTTATAAAGTATAACCATTATTTCATACTTTACATGTCAATAATATCACCAAATATTCAAATATGCTGTTCAAATGAAGAATGTGTAATTAGTTAGAACACAGGTTAATAACCTAGCATATGAACTAGCATAAAGTTGCTCAGTAATTTTTCATGACTTCATCACATTGAACACCTTTAGTTAGTTCTTTTATTAAGGCCTTTGTCTCGATGTTCCATGGCCCTAAATGCCCTTCTTCCAGGTCTTAGGATGGATGTTGGTTCCCTGTATTTTTACCATCAGTCTGAAAGTGGCTTCTTCAGAGAAATCTCTACCATTCACTGACTCCAGAGTCTCAATCCTTCATGAAACCCATTTTATTTTATTTTTTGTACTCATCAGGCTTGATATTCTATTATTAATTTTATTATATAATAGAAAACCATAATTCTATTTTGCCATTTTTATTTCCAGTGCCTAAAACAGTGTACTATAGTAGACATTCATCTTTTTTATATTTTACAGAGAAAAGGGCTTTATCTGGCTTATTCATTGTCATGGTTTTAACACTTTGCATATGTTATGTCCTTCATATATGCTTTATTAATTAATTAATGACTTCATTTTGTATTTGATGTCTAATTATATTTAAATTTTATAAGTAAAATTCCCATTTTTCCTATTTACCCAAGATAAATGAAAATTTACAATCAATATGCAAAATTAATGTTTTTAGAGAATTTACTCATAACTGGATGCTGAATAAAAATTATAAATTCTAGTATATGAATAAAGAAAATGTGGTATCCTATTCAATGGCATAATACTCAGTGATAAAAAGTAGGAAACTACAAAAACACACAACATGGTTGAAAAATTCTAAGTTGATTCATAATTCTAAGTGAAGAAAGCCAGACTGAAAAGGCTACATGTCCTGAGATTCTATTTATATTACATTCTGGAAAAGCAATACTGTAGGGACAGAAAACAGATCCATAGTTACTAGGTCATGGGTATTGGGAGGGGTTTGCTACAAGGAATAGTAGAAGGGAACATGGTGGAATAATGGGATTGTTCTATATCATGATCACAGTGGTAATTGGATGAATTCAGTTGAAGAAATGACAGGATCCCAGATCTGGAAATAATTTGAAAGCTGTCGATAGGGTACTATTTATCCTGAGATAGAGAGCCATGGAAGTTAAATTGTAAAAATAAATTTATGAAGGTATGTATTTTGCAAAAGATGCCACTATTGAAAGGGTGCTTTTTGGTTGTGAGTTTGATAAACACTACAAACAAGACCTGCAACATTTTCATTATTTTATTCCAGTTTACAGCCAGTTTTCTTAGGGCTACTTTCCTGAGAAAGAACCAATCCCTTTCCCCCCCCCTCATACAGTAAACCAATTTTCTATAAATTTAAGTAATTTAAATAATACATTGTGTGTTCTTTTGTGGCTGGTTTCTTTTATGAAGAATATTTTTGATCTTCTTTCAAGTTTGCCATCTTCTGAGGCTAGTTCCTTTCAATCCTGAATAGGATTCAATTACATGGACACTTCAGCTGATTCACCTACTAATCTGCTGATGGACATTTAGATTGTTCACACTCATTAGAAATTAGGAACAAAGTTACAATGAACCTTTCTGTTCAAATATTAATTTGAAATAGATTTTTATATCTCTTGGGTTATTACCTAGAATCACTGGCTCACATGGTATATATGCATTTAGCAGTGTGTTTGGAAAGGCAGAAATGTTAAATTTTGATAAAACCCAATATACCAATTTTTTATTCTAATTTGTGATTTTTTATGTCCTATATAATAAAAATTACAAAGATTTTATTCTGTATTATCTTTTAGAATCTTAGAATTTTAACATTTGTGTTTGAATTTGCAGTATATTTTGCATTCAATTTTATAGTTGAAGTGAAGTAAGGTTTGATAATGGTGCCAGAGTATTTCAAGAGAGAAAGGAAAAACTGATAAAAACAATAGCAAAACCTATCGACAGAGTAAATGCCATCATTCTGGCATTTCTATTCCATTCTTTCGACAAATGTGGCTAAGATATGCCAAAACCTCACTGTTTTTTTAATAGCAGCTTTATCATAAATGCTGACATTAAATTACACAAGTATTTCTGTAATGTTATTGTTCAAATTTATTTAGCAAGGTATGGAATCTTTGATATTCTATGTGAGTGTTAAAATCAGTGTCAGTTTCTCAAAATGTTGGCTAGGATTTTAATTGAGATTGAGTTGAGTCTATAGATACGTACTCTTAAAATAAGTATCTTAATAATATTAAGTATTCTTATCCATGAGAAGAGTACATGTCTGTTCGAATTCAACAACATTTCTATATTTACTGAGGTCAATCAATAAATCTCTCTCCATCGTGTTTTGGTAATTTCAATGTATAATTTCAATTATAATATAATGCATAATATATTATAATATACATGTATAGACATTTCATATCTATACATACATGTATATTTCATATCTATACATGTATGTAAACACAAATGTATAGATAGGTCAGTATATAATTTTTCTCCATCTTAATATTTAGGCTGGATCTTCCAACAAATTTTGAATATAAGTAGTGAGTGCTGGTACTCTTTCTTGTTTTAGCTATTAGGTACAATATTACAGATTTTCATGAATTGTCCTTTAGCATATTGAGGACGTTTCTTATTATTCATAATTAGCTAAGAAACTTTTTAGATGAAATTTATGAAATTGAATCAAAATCTTTTTCTTTATTATTCTTTTAATTAGTATATTAAAAGAATAACTTAGTATAGTTATATGAATTGACTTTTGTAAGTAAAACCAACCTTGCATTCTTGGAATAATTTGGCTATGGTGTGATATCCTTTACACATTGATACACCTTGATTCACTAACTTTTAGAAAGTATTTTTGCAACTATGCTTCTAAGAGATATTGACCTTAAAATTTTTTTAAGAAACTTTTTTTTTTATCTCCTGATATAAACAACTGGCAAACTAGGCAGCATATATGAAATAACTGCTTTTTAAAATTATGTAACAGGAATTTTCTGAAAGAAGGTAAACAAATAATGTGAGGCTTTCAGTCATTCCAGATTTCTGCTTGGAAGCACTTTTCTGTCCTTTGAATAGAGTGGGAAATGATGAACAGAGCACATGTGTCTTGCTGAATTAAGGAAAGAAAAATAAAATTTCAGTGAGTTTAAGTCTTCAAAGAGGAGGTAACTATGCAGAAAAGAGCCCCATATAAGGCATGAACTTTTATTTTTTCACTGAATGATAAGGCCTGCAAGCATAAGGCTTGGTAGAAAATTTGTTCTTTAGCTGTCTCTGCCTTCTTTTCTACTTAATCAAATGTTTGGCATAATGGTGATTAAACCTTGACTTATGGTTCCTTCTCCAAAAATGAAGAGTTTAAAAGAATGAAATTTGTTCACTTTGTTAATTGTATTCATGTGCTCAGCAAGTTGTTTTCCCACTGAATTAGTGTTTTCTTTGCTCTGGAATTAACAGAAGAATGGCCTCCAGAAGCATCTTGTTTTAGCAGTAGATAGATGAAGTGATTAGGTGTGGTATGATCCTTTTCCATTTTTAATTTCATGATGATAGCTGGCAGAAGGCAAACAGCAGGCGCATCCACCTCAGGTGTGCCAGCATACTGCAATTAAAGGAAGAGACTCAGGGTCTCCCAGAGGAAAGAGGGTGATCAAAGTGTCGAGTTGTTTATACTTAACATAAACAACAGTTCTTTGACCCCAATACTACAATTTATTTGTAGGATATCTTCCAAATCCAGACACATATTATTCTCAAATGTTGGTGTATGGTTCATGAATGAAACACTTGTTCTCCAACAGTTAAAAATATTTGGTGGTTTCTCTGCATTCATCTTTATTATAAATAATTGTTCCAATTAGTGTTATCCACATGCTGTGAGAAAGCTCAGGTGAGGATGCAGTTTAAGCAACGTAAGCAAGATTATTTTTTATTGTCAGTGAAACAAATCCCAGTCAGTCCAGGGAAGGGTCTCATGACAGAGAAATAGAGATGCAGATGGAAAACAAACTTGAAATTACATAAGCAAATTAGGCCAACCAAAAGAAGAGCAAAATCTAAAGGCACTCTGCTTACCACCACTGTCCTAAATACTTTATATTGATATGGATAATGACCCATGGTCACTAGTTACTTTGGTGTGAAACAAATCCCATGATGTGGGACTTCCTTGACAGTATACTGTAAAAAAGTATTAATGATGTAGGAGATATGTACCTCTCCTATTGGTAGTATGCTTTTCTCAAATAGCATTTAATATATACTATACCATTTTTATTCCACAATGCAAATATAATATTGTGGAAGAGCTTATGATCTGAAGCTATACTGCCTTGAGTTCAAATGCTGATCCTGAACTTCATCTCTATGAGCTTCACTTTCCTGAGCTATGACATATTGGCTAATCAAAGGATGTTATTTCTTAAGCATGTTAAAGATGAAAGTCAACAAAAAAAACATTTGGAATGTTAAAATGACAAAAGATCTTAATGCAGGTTGGTAATGAAATTCAGAGGAAAAACACATAAAATCAGCTTCTTGAATCAACCTTGCATGTGGTTTGGATCTGTCCCCCAAAAGCTCCTGCAAGATCTGTAGCCCAATCAGTCCATCCTTGTTTGAATGGACTGGCTGAGTGGTAACTGTAGGCAGGTAGGATGTGGCTGAAGGATATATATTATAATATATATTATATTACTAGGGAGCATGCCTGGAAAGGGTGCATCTTCCCTGTAGCCTCTTCTCCCCACCTCTCTCTCTGTTTCATGGCTACCAGGAGAGGAGCAGCTTTCTTCTGCCACAAACTTATCCCATGTTGTGCTGCCTCAACTTGGGCCCATAGCAATGGATTTGACCATCTATGGACTGAGACCTCTGAAACCCTGAGTCCCAGATATAGTTTTACTTATCTAAATTGTTCTTGTAGGGTATTTTGGTTACAGTGAAACAACTGTTGATTAAAACACGGGGATTTGGGAGGATTTAGCAAAACTATGCCTGTGGGCACTTAGTCCATTGTTTGGTGTGCAACATTCAATGAGGAGTAGCTAAGAGGAGGGTGTAAAGAAGTTAGAAGAAAGAGAGAAAGACCAGCCATTAGGTTAGAGAACAGGATTACAAATATTTACTATAATGGGTCAGGTAGTGAACACCTCAGGTTTTATGGAATATACATTCCATCACAACTACTCAACTCTGCCATTGTAGATAGGGAGCAGCAACAGATACAACTTAAGGGATAGGTGTGACAGTGGGCCAATAAGATATTACTTACAAACATAGATGTTGGCTGGATTTTCTCTCTCGGGCCATATAGCTTGGCAATGGGAACAAAGAACAATGACTCAAATGCAGTGTTTTGATGAAGTTCGTGTTCCATCCAGTTTCTCCCAGCTGCCTTCCTCTGGCCTATTTCATCACAAGAACAATGGAGATAAAACCATATGTTCTCTGAGGCTGTTTTCAGAACTAATGATCCAAGAATTTATGTACAGTCCTAATGTATCTGAAGATGATTTAGTGACTGTCAACCAAGAAAACACTAAAACCAAATTTGAGGCATGGGGAGACATGGCTTAGATGGTGATAAAACTTACATCTGTGGCCCCTCTTTCTCCACTGAAAGCGAAATTAATTATTTATGCAAGGTGAGAATAGATGTTTGTATTTGGTTACCCTTAATCTTCTTCATCCACTGGTTGCCACGTGATATTGAGTGGCCACATATGCTAGTTAGCTTGTGAAAGCTCCAGAGTTTGGCCATGATGCCCATCTAATACTGATAACATCTATCACCAGCTAGCCGGACTGGCGATATGAACTGGGTTCCAAGGAGCTGGCTATTATGATTAACTAAGAAAACAGTGAAGAAACTGCGCGGCATACAAACATAAGTTCTAAGGCAGGACAGCTCGGTGACTCCAAGGGTCAGCTTCAGCACTGGAAGAAGCAAGAGAGTGAGCACTCCTGAAACCTTCTATTTATTGGGAAAAAGACATTTGAGAAAGTTCCACCCAAATAAGGCAAGGGATTGGATTTTGAAGGGTGGAGTCTTGCTTGGTGATGTCTTGTGATCAGCTGATTTACTGACATCCTGGAAAGGCATGCCCATCTCAGGTGCTGTGTGGGTTCAGAGCAAGAGGAAAAACACACATAGATTGCAGAGCCCAAGAAAGGCATAATGCCAGTCCAGTCCCCTCATGCGATCAAATATGCATAGCTCACACGGAGCCCACGGATGGCTCAGGACAAATGTATCTCTCTCTCTCTCTCTCTCTCTCTCTCTCTCTCTCTCTCTCTCTCTCTCTCTCTCCTAAAAATGTCACAATTTGTTAAAAAGTCAGGTAAAAACTCTACTAATAGGAGATAGAAACCAGTTCTATAAATTGCTACTTCTTTTTGGAAGCTACAAAATTTCTATCCAGTTCATCTAGATGAACAATTCTGGAAAAAATATTTTAGGAAAAAAAAATTATTGGGAATGTAACGTATGACTTGTTCTATATAAAGACAATATGGATAAACTACTTCCTCTAAAGTTTCACTTTAGTTTTGGGATGATATTTTTTTTAAAGGTTTATATGAACTCATTCTCCAACTAAGCTCTTTATATTCCAAAGTCACAGACTGTGTTTTTCATATGTTCTATCCTTATTTATTCCACATGACCCAAAGCCACATGAGGGCAAAGGCAGATTGCACCTCTCTTCTCCTGTCACCAGCAGCTAGTCATGCTTACTGCATTATTAATTGAGCCCTCAGCAAATATGGTGAAATGAATAACTCAGTACTAGTCAAAGTTTTTCTCATTAAACATTGATTTTGCATTTCCATATTGTACTCTGAAAGGGAAGTAAAAGGAAGTAAATTATTTCACAAACTTTGACTTGTACGAGTACCTGCAAATACTTCATACTGTCTACTCACTGTTCATTAAAATCCTACTGCATGCCTGGCTTTTATATATAAGAGTTTTGAGCACTTAATCCTCACAATTGTCCTAAGGTAGGAGCTAACATTTCCTCAATTTTATGGATAATAAGGCTAAAGCTGAAACAATTCAGGGAATTTACATAAAGCAACATAGCTAGTAAGGCTTGGAGACAGGATTTCATCCCACCTTCGATTTCCATGAAGACTGAAAATATTTTGAAACCTGTTAGACATAGTTTAATTTAGATATATAAAACCTCAATAATAACCTTAATTAAAACATTTGCTTTAATACTCCTAGTATCATCACTATAAATATTGTATGAATCAAAATAAAAATTATTAGTTGTTTTTCTAAAATTTAAATTTAAGTATGCTGTATTTTTTTTGTAAGTCTGGAAACACTATCTAATACTCACTCTATATAGACTACTTGTAATTTACTAAAGCATAAAGAAGTCCAAGTATAGTTTCATCTTAAAACATGAGTTTTGTATCTCTTCCCTGATTTCATGGCTTTATGTGGAAAAAGACAACATTTTTAGCACAGTTCTTCCAAAGTACAATGAAAGCATTGTTTATCTTTTAATCAGTAATTATCATGTGGATTATTTGATCTCAGCCAGAAACTGTTAAGTACCCAAATGTCCCTTGAGCAATCAACATCATATGGAACATGGTTTTGCCTTGCTCAATTTAATCCCTGAGTGTAATTCCTCTAGCTTTCCTTTTGTAGTGATGAGATGCAGCACAGAGAGAGCCCAGTAACAAAAGTGGCATACATATAACTACAGCAATGGCCATAAGCAGGTAGGATGAGCACCAGCCAGCAACCTAGAGAATATACAAGGAAAGCCTAATTCCTTATTCAAAGATCCTATCATCTCACTGTAGATAAATTGAAACAATTAGGTATAAAGATCCTTAAAAAGAATGTTTGCAAAATTTTGGGCCCTTAGGCTTCTAATACCAACTTCCAAAAAGTACTCCAAATTTCCTGTCTAAAACAACCCTTCCACATTTAAAAACAGATTTTTAAAAATCAAGGATTATGAAATTTCCTGTAACCTTATAGCTAAACCATTTGGACAAAGGAAGACATGGGACTGGGTAAGTACAAGTAATGAGAAGAGACATTTATTTCTGGAGAGAAAAACTTCTCTGTTTGTGGAAACAATCATCTGAGGCCTTCGTGGTATGGTACTTCCAGTGTATCACTGCATTTCAGGACTATAAAGAAGGTATCAAGAATCTCAGGAATGTCTGAGAACCAAGCTGAGTCTGCAGAAGGCAAAGAAGGGTGACTTACACAATAGCTATAATCTGAGTAACCTAATTTGAATTTCTGGATCAAGCTTCAGCTAAAGTCCCTAGATTTTTTTTTCCTTCATAAATAAATTTTTCTCATTAGATCAGCCAGTTTTAGACAGGTTGTTTTGCCACTTGCAACACAAAGAGATATGTGTCTACTGATTTCTATTCAATTTGAACACCCCAAAAAATATATAAGTACAAAGGCTACAAAAATGAAACACAGATTATTACTGTGTGATAAGGAAAAAGTGTGTGGATGTGGACAGGGAGAACCACTTAGGTATGAAATGGGGCCAGAAATGACGCTCCGATAAAAGACTTACTGAGAGGTCTTTAGTTTTGTTGTGGATGGCCCAGAGATTTTAAAAATAAGCTCCCTAACATGCTCTGCAAAGGGAACCACTTGTTTACCCAATTCACAATATCCTCAAGCTAAATTCCAATAAATTTCCCAGAAGAATTACAATTTATAAATATCTAAGTAGAAAGGAAAATGACCATAATAGGTTGGAGCAGTTAAGAAGTTTCCTTCTGGACACCAGACTTGAGTTGATCCATGAGAGGACAGAATATGATGTGTAAGGAGAGAGGCAAGAAGCTTCAAGGAAGGGAAACTGCATGAGCAAATTGAAACTGTGAAGAACATTGTGAAGAGATGAGCACAGATGAAGTCTGGAGAAGTCATGGTGGGCCACAGGAGCAGGGAGCAACACAGGTTCATATAATCCTGCTCTTGGCGCCAATGTTACAGAAAGGTTATTGATTACTTGAATTTCTTGGGATCTCAAAATATATTCATGCAATTAATTTTGGTTTGATGAAAACAGTCTACAAATAAATCTTGACAAAAAATAAAACTGAGGATAAACAAACTCCCATGCAAAAAAAAAAAACCCACAATATTTTTAGCACAATTCTCCTGTTGCATAAATTAGCCCTTGAGACTAATTTAAGTAACTTTCACTTCCCAACCTAGAAAGCTAAATCTTTAATAAAATAAGTCTCATTTTCACTATGTCAAAATCATATTTTGGGTGTGTCAGCTGTACTTTTTAATCTGGTTGAAGCAACAGTGGAAAAATATAAATTCTTACTGCCATCACTCTAATTGGAGTGTCCCACTAACTGGCCTTATCACATACTCATAAATCACTCTGAGATCACCGGATTGTCAGTGGATAGCATGTAATGCACACACACTGGATATTTGTGGATTTGTATCATATTTTGATGGCATTTTCATACTAGCTCTCTGTAACCCTGAGAAAGGGAATTAGCTATACTGAGACATTGGTCACTAATTGCAAAATGGGTGCAGTAATAACTACCTAACAGAGTTTTATGAGGAATTAAAATATACAGTAAGTTCCCAACAAAGAAACTGTTATTTGAGCAATTACTATGGGCCAAAGTCCAAAACAAGTTACATGGGTTATTTTAATTATCATTAAAGTCCTATAGATATTTTCCTCCTCTACATCTGAGTAAACTCAGACCCAGAAACACTTTTCTACCTACCTAATAAAATAGTTTTTTAAAATTCCTATGTTGTACTGGGGATGTTGCTCAGTGGTAGAGTACTTGCCTAGTATTTGCAAGGTCCTGGTCAATCCCCCATTGCCACCACCAAAATAATGATGATAATAATAATAATAATACATATAATAATAATAACACATACATTACTTCTCTATTTAAGAGATCACTCTTTTACCACTAGCGTGGCAAATAATAAAATTTATTTTATAATGATTTCTAAGGGACCAGAAAATATTTTACATTAAAATAAAATATTGGTCCTCAGAGAGCTCTTTGAAGTAGCTGAGGTCATAAATTATTGTTTCTATATTATAGCAATTCTAAGAAGTGACAGTTGTAATAAATTAACTCAGTGATTTATTCTGGGAGATTTATTACCTTTATTTAATGATTATGTGTTTCAATGGTTATTAAACTTTAGAATTTCTAAGAATAACTAGGGGAATTTGTTAAATACACAGATCACTAGTTCTAACCTTTAGGGATTCTACCCTGGGGAAGAGTCCAAGAATCTTAATTTGAACACATACTACAGGAGATTCTGACATAGTTGCCCATAAACCAGTTTTTATGAAAAACTGATCCGAAGTGCAGTAACTCCTTGAATTCATGGGCTGAATAACAAAAGCAATGACAGGAAAGAAAAAAGAAAAAAAGAAATAAAAAGATGGATGGAGTGGTTGCTGCTTGTTTGCCTCCAAACCATGAGCTCTGGATTTTCTAGAGAGCATTCATCATACCTGGTTTTTCCAACCTGGTTCTGGGTAGCATCCACTCCACATCCACAGAGGATCTTGTAATTTAGGTCTCAGCCAATCAGCACATCAGACTGCTGCAGCACGCCATGATTGGTCCAAACCTCACACAGCATTCCCAGTCATCTTAAATCACAGAGCTGTCAGAAAGGAAGTTCTGTCTTCCTGATGCAATGAGAGTATTGAGGAGCCATTCTGGGGTCTTTGGAATGGGCGGGGTGGGGGTGAGGGTGTGAGAGGTTTACAAACCTTTTGTCACTATAGGCTGAGATTAAAGCTAATTCACAGAATTCAAATCCTAACTTTGATTTCTAAAGCCAGCCTTACCAGAAACCATAATATACCTCAGTCTTTTGTGCTGGTAAGTTCACACTTTGACTTGTGCCAATTTCACCTGCGCATAGATCTCTATTGATGGTTTTCATTTAAATTCAGGACCAAGAGAGAGAAATTCACTGTGGTGGCAAAAGGTGGTTCTAAAATTTTCTTAAGGATAACAATTCCAGGCCTTGTAAAATTCTTAACAGTTCAAGAATTTAAAAAAATAATAAGTATTACCTACTGAAAATTCATTACACCAGGAAATATTTCAAACACTCTAACCTTTAGTTCTCAAAGAAACTTTCTGTGGTAAACAATATCTTTCTAGTATGGGAAAAAATGAGTCTTGGAAAGATTGAGAAACCTGCCCAAGATCATCCAGTTTATAGATGATAGAGTCAAGATTTAATCCCTGACTTCCTGACTCTGAGAACAGATCTTCACCTTTCAGTACATCATCTCTAACATTTTTGGTAAGAGATGAGCAGTTACTGTAATTAGGCTTCCTCAGAAAATAAAGTGCCATGGGGAATTTGCTATTTCCAAATTTCAATTGCAATTTGACTCCTTTATTTGGGACACGTGCATTTACACCTCATTAAACCTACATTTCAATTATGCATGGCAGGTCTCCACTCATCTAGAATTTCTTCCTCATTTCTATGATTTAA
Source organism: Ictidomys tridecemlineatus (assembly GCF_052094955.1). Taxonomy (NCBI): domain Eukaryota; kingdom Metazoa; phylum Chordata; class Mammalia; order Rodentia; family Sciuridae; genus Ictidomys; species Ictidomys tridecemlineatus. The sequence goes on along the minus strand of NC_135477.1, from coordinate 124,962,594 downwards.
CATGTTTTATGAAAAAAACTGGAATTTTCTTTTGAATCTTATATGAATAGTGGTGAGGATATAAGGCAATGGTGTGTGTCTGTGTGTGTTTAGTGGAGGTGTGTGTGGAGGTGTGTGATTGCCGCCTGCACTGATTTTTCAAATGGCATCATCCCTCTTTCAGGCTTCTATCTACTTACAAAGAGATGCTTTCCCTCCTTTTGCTCAATTTATTTATCATCAGCAGCCTATTACACGCTAGAATTTGCATTCAACTAGATGGCAAACTTGCCAGCCAACAGATACCTTAATGAGGAAAGCTGACTTGATATGGAGGATCATGGTTTGCTATTGCCCTGGATGCAAAATGAAGCATCTGCTTGTGACAATGTTTAAGATTTCTTGCAGCAGAATCACTTGCTGCTGAAATTTGTCATTTTTTGCATGCATTTGAGTTGTTGAAAAGTAAATTATTATGTTTTAATCTCCGGGGAACTATTTTTGATGAGCCAGCATTCTTGATGCAATCCTCAATTATGAAACATCTTGTACTCTCAGTGCTAAAGTGATTTACATGATGGAAGTGATACTTATGATGCTCATTTGAATTTCAAACATTTGTTTGTGTATTTTGTATACATTATCCCATTTATTACAGACCTATAGGAAAGATGCTGTTATTGCTTCTATTTCATAGTTCAGGAAACTAGAGGTTCAGAGTGGTTCAGTGACTTGCCAATATAGCTAATGAGTTGGGAAGCTTGGATTAAATCCATGTCTATTTGCTTTTAAACTCTTAATCATTATATTATGTTAGTTAAGATCAGGGCATATCAGAATCACGTAGAAGGCTTGTTTTTTTTTTTTTTTTTAAAGAGAGAGTGAGAGACAGAGGGGGATAGAGAGAGAGAGAGAGAGAGAGAGAGAGAGAGAGAGAGAGAATTTTAACATTTATTTATTTTTTTCTTAGTTCTTGCACAAATTACTGGGTGCACCTCAGGGTTCTTCATCAGTTAGTGTGGGATGTGCCATAGTAATTTGCATTTCTAATGAATTCCCAAGTGGAGCCAATGTTGTCTGAATTGTGTACTTTGAGATCTACTGATCTAGTCTGTCTGAATGCCTCCCTTCAGAGATGTAAAACCAAAACTCAGAGAGGGGGAAGGATCCATTCAAGATCAGTGTGAATTTAATGCCCCAAGATCTTTTGGTTCTCAAGCAAATGATCCCTTAAATATGAAAAAGCACTTGTCCTCTACCCCTTTTACATTTTCAAGGAAAAGGCATAATATGTGGCTAAAGTCCTGCCTAATAACTCCTCTGAATCATGCCCTGATTCTCCAAGTTGGCAATCAATTGTAAATTACAGTTAAATTAACTTTCTTAAATTACTACAAAATTGGGGCTAGCAATTCCTACTTTCCAGCTCTTTTAAAAAATTGCAAATAATTAGGCATTTTCTGTCTGTGGAATGTAAGCTCCATGATGTCAGGCACTTTGCTGATCTTATTTCCTTGTGCATTTCTCCATTAGGAACACAGCCTCCCACATCCTAGCTAGGCATTTGTAAAACTCTTAACAAATAAATACAAATAACTGACATATCATGAAAATTTAACAAATGGTGGCTTTATTGCCATTTTAATATGATCATAATCATTCCAGAGTTTTCTGATGCATTCCTATTTTTTCCCATTCAATATATTTTTCCTACTCTCCTTACCTGCCAAGCTTTATCATATTTTCTGGTAATGATGTTTCCATTTTATGGCTTCTGGGGAAAAAAACCAACAACCAGTCCAGATGTTAAGCTTGCTTTTTTGTTATTCTTTCAGCAAATTCACATTGCAGTCATTGATCTCCAGTTTTCAGATGGGGAGCTCTAAATTACTGTAAACATTCTGCTTCAGCTGTCTTTTAAATCCTTTCAAGCAGTCAGCATTGAAATGAAGATGGTCATTAGTCATTGGGGACTATTTTAACTCTTTGGGTAACAGTGAGACGTCTCTTCCCACAGTGTTGGAAGTGACCCTTCTATTGCCCAAATAGAATTCTCTTCTGCTTCAGTTAATATTCAGGCAAACAAGAAAGAAGTTGCTGAATTTACTTGGCAACACATTTTTTTAAAAAAATTTGTGTTAATTAGTTATACATGACAGTAGAATGCACTTTGATGCATCATCATAAATGGAATATAATTTCTCATTTTTCTGGTTGTATATGATATAGAATCCCACCAGGCATATAGTCATATATGTACATAGGGTAATAATGTCTGATTCATTCTACCATACTCATATAACTTCCCCTGCCTTCACTCCCCTCTACCTAAGCTAACATTCTTAAAGCCCAAGATGATTTGATTTGAAGTATCCAAGCTATTTGTGAAAGGAAGTATCCATATGAACTGATGCCACATTTTACCTTTGAGTAGTTGAGAGCTCCTAGATTAAAACACTGACAGAAGGGGACTAATGTCCTGCTAGCTCTAGACCCATGATTCTCAAGCCTGGTTGCATGGTAGATTCATTGGAAAAACATTTTAAAAATTCCTGTGCACAAACACCTTTCAATACTATTAGAACTAGAATCTCTGGGAAGAGGGTCCTAGATAGAAACAGCTCTGAAAAACTCAATGATTGTCTCTTCCTTCCAACAACCAGTTTGAGTGCAGAGTTTTTCACAGGTGTTCAACAGAGTGGGAAAACTAAAGCTAAAAGTGCAGGATTTTTATAATACAAAATTTGATCCTTTAAGAAAGGTTGCCTTTTTGCTATTTTGCTTTGCATTGCTTGAGAAAATCCTTTACCATCATTAAATAAGTAAAATGCTGTCACAACTCAGCTTAGAATAGTTTATGCATCCTGAGAAAAGGCAAGATTGTAATCAAAACCTGTAATTCAGAACACATGCCCTTCTGGCTTCAATCTGGGACTCAAATTTGAAATCACAAAGTTCCTTTGTAACAGAGACATGTGACAATCTCTGTATATGTTACCAGTGTTTCCCTGTCAGCTGAGGTTCAGTGTTACTTGTTCTCCAGGTCAGATGTCTATCATCTGGGTTTCTATCCAGGCTTCTCAACAAGAATTTCATGGATGATACTCAGCTTCCACTTTAAATCATATGTTCTTAGGCATATACTCTAGATATCTTAAGAATCTATGATGACTTATGTGAAATGCATTAGACACATAAAAAGAACAGCTTAGTTTTATTTATACATTATTCTTTTTTCTTAGTCTTCAAAATATGATTTTTTTTTAAATGACAATAGCCAAGCCTAGTGGGGGCATGCCTGTAATCCCAGTGACTTAGGAGGCTGTGGCAGGAGGACTTCAAGTTTAAGGCTAGCCTCATCAACTAAGCTAGGCCCTAAGCAGCTTAGTGAGACTCTGTCTCAAAAAAAAAAAAATTATAAAAGGCTGGGAATGTGGATCAGTGGTTAAGCATCCCTGGGTTCAATCCACAATAACCCCCCAAAACAATGACAGCAATACTAATTGCAGTTTCAATAAATTCTGAATTCGTGTGATATCATAAAGTTGTTGGTAATGCTCTTTGTTGGAGACCCTTTAATTTGATTTTAGCTATAATTTTAATTATTTCTTGCCTCCTACTGCTTTTGCTGTTGATTTGTTTTTGAGATGTAATGTGAGGTCATTTATTTGTTGACTTTTTCTTTTTTTAAGGAATGAACTCCATGCAATGAACTTTCCTCTTTGTACTGCTTTCATAGTGTCCCAGAGATTTCAATATATTTTGTCTATGTTCTCATTTACCTATAAGAATTTTTTCATCTCCCTCTTGATGTCTTATGCAATCTATTGTTCATTCAGTAGCATATTGTTTAGTCTCCAGGTGTTGGAGTAATTTTTATTTTTTATTTTGTCATTGATTTCCAATTCCATGCCATTATGATCTGATAAAATGCATGGTGATATCTGTACTTTTTTGTATTTGCTAAGAGTTGCTTTGTGGCATGTTATATGGTCTATTGTGTAATAAGAATTTTAATACATTTTGCTGTCATTTATTTTTTTAAAAATCAATTTAAAAAATTAAAAAAATTTAAAAGAAAGAAGAGCTAATATCCAAATGTATATGTATTGTATGATTCCATTTATTTAACATTCTCCAAAAGACAAAATTATAGAGATGGAAAACATGTTATTGGTTCCCTGAGGTGAGGAATGGGGATATTTGTGGTGATGGAATTGTTCTGTATCTTGATTGGGGATATGTGATTAACATGAATATATACATGTCATAAAATTGTACAGAACTACAAACACAAAAATGAATGAATGTAAAACTAGGAAAAAAACATACAACAACAAAAAAGAGACCCTTTAACTTATTGATTTTTGGGTTGTACTGGTTTTTGTAACTCAAAAATTTGGGAACTCCACACTCTGAAAGAAATACTAAACACAAGGTGACTTGCAACCACAATTGTTTTGTCATACTATTCAAATGAACTATTTAGTGAAGGTTCTCATTTTCTCCTGGGAAAACAAAAACTATCAGACAACCATCCATTTATGTCTAGTTTTCATTCTGCTCTGTTCTGAGGACTAAAATTGGTTTCATTATAACAGAGTTCAGTTATCAAATGATAACAGATAAATATGTGTTTTGTGAGAATGGCATTCTAGCTACAGCCTGAATAGCTCCTTCAAATGCTACCCATCCCTCCTCCAATCTCCTGCAGGACCTTGTCAGTCCTCTTGACTGGCATTTATCACTTGCTTCCTTGAGATATATGTAATTATATATGAGCAGATCCTTGGCATCTTGTGAATTTAACATTTCCAGTTTTACTCTTCACAAGTGACCCTGAAGTGCTTATAATTTGTATAATGTGTCATATTGTTGTGATGTGAATTTAAATCACACTTTGAGCTGTGTGATTTAGCCACTGTGATAGCTGAACAACTCCCCAAATCTCCTCTCCTTGCAGTCCAGTTGTTCTCTGTTATTTGTACAAGATCAAGACATTTTATTCTTGTTGGAACAACCAAAAATATTTAATGCAAACTGACAGATAACTAATTGGTGAAGTAAAGATCTTTGTAGCAAATCTTTCAGCTTTGATAGAAAAAGACTTAGAAAAAAAAAAAGAGAACATTCAGTGTTTGCTATGTGCCTGAAACTTTACAAATAACTTTATAATCATAATCTCATTGGATCTTCATAACCCCACCAGCAACATTGTTAAATTCATTCTGCAGAAGAGGAAAAATGAAACTTATAGAGTGTGGGGCTTAGAAGTACATAAACAGAAGCCAGAGGTGGTGGCGCATTCCTGTAATCCCAGCGGCTCTGAAGGCTGAGGCAGTAGGATTTCAAGTTCAAAGCCAGACTCAGCAAAGGCCAGGTGCTAAGCAATTCAGTGAGACCTTATCTCTAAGTAAAATACAATATAAGGCTGGGCATGTGGCTCAGTGGTTGAAAGCCCCTGAGTCAATCCTAGGTACTCAAAAATAAATAAATACAAGTTTGTGAACAGAGCTGTGATGTGGGGCAAAAGGTATGTTTGACCCCAAATGTGCACAGGTTGAGTGTTCCTTATCCAAAGTGCAGAATTGTTGCAGATTTATTTTTTTTTACAAATATTGAAATATTTTCCTGTTTCTAATGATGCATCTTGGGGATAGGACCCTATTCTAAACATAAAATTAGTCTGTTGCACATTTTCACTAAACACAAAAACTGAAGGTAATCTCATGTAAGATTTTTAAAAATTTTGTGCATGTAAAAAAATTTTATAGTATCAAATGTTCCATTTGTGGTGTCACATTGATATTCAAAACTTCCAGATTTGTGAAAATATTGAATTTTATATTTTCAGATTTGGGATGCCAAATTCTACCTACCTCCTCCCATCGCTCCACATTATTCTCATATTTCTTCTGTCTGGTTGTGAGTTCACTTAGATTTTCCTTGGAGCACTTATATCAGAACAGTTATTATTACTGATTTGGTGGACACAGGTGGATGAATGAATAAAAATTAAAAAAAATGGATCTGTTCATTCATTAATTTATTCTCTTGCCTTTTCCTTCCTTCCTTCCTGCCAGCCTTCCTTCCTTCCTTCCTTCCTTTCTTTATTTTATTTTATTTTTATAATACTGGGAATTGAACCCAGGAGCACTCTAACATTGAACTAGGTTCCCATCCTTTTTCTATTTTAATTTTTAAATTTTGAGATAGGAAACTGGTCTGAAATTTACAACTTTCCTATCTCACCTCTCAAGGATCAGGGATCATAGGCATGAGCCACTAAGCCCAGCCACTTGTGTTTTCTTTGTCAGCAAAAACTAAATGAGACAAAAATGTCTATATATTTTAAACATTAAACACTATAAATCAATCTCTATAACTCATTTCATTGTCATTTACAGATCAAGAGAGCTGTGGTGTGAATCCAGAAGGAACTATAGACCCTATGTAGACAGGGTGCCTTGCCTAATCTGCTGTCAGAGAAAGACAACACTACCTCTCATTTGTGCATGATAAAGGTTTTAAAATAACATGTATTTGATATTTACATCTGAGTATATTACCATAGCACTAATTAGAAAACTGTATATAATTATAATAATGAAAAGAAAGTACAGAGGGCTAATAGGATACATAATAGGCAATATACTTTATTTTTTAAGGTTTCTGAGAAAATTTCCCTTAGGAAATCATATTTCAGTGGAAAGATGCACAAGACAGATGGGACACCATGTCCATGGGGTTAATAAGCCAAAAGTATCAGGAAGCACTTGAAGAGTTGAAAAAATGCAGGCAAAATTTGGAGACTGAAGTTCTAAAGTTATGCTATCCTGAGTGGGAGGGAGGTAAAAGAGAGAGAAAGAGAAAGAGAGAGAGCAGGGGGGCAGGGAAGGGCAGGGATAGAGGGGGATAGGGGTAGCAGTGAAGGAAGAAAAGTAAAGGAAGAGAGAGAACAGAAACAGAGATGATTTAGACATAGTCAGCCAATGAAAAAATGAAGCATGTACTTTTTAAAATGATTTTTTTTCTACTCAAAGATAAAACAAAATACATCCTATTAATTATTGGGCCAGAAAAGAAATCAACCTTAAAATGAACACTTAGAAAGCAGTAAAGAGAATACACTATAAAAATATAATAAAATAAAACTCGTATTTAGAGGATGATTTATTTTTTTCAAAGCCTTTAAAGTTTAACGACTGAATTATTAGAGACTTAATCCTTATTATAAGAAATTAGTAAAAGAACAAGACAATGATCAGAATAGATAGAAAGTGGTATTTTTAAAAATGAAATTGAAAATAAGGAGTTAGAAATAAAAAGAAAATAAGAAAATAAAATGGTCAAAGAGGCTAGTGCACCCAAAACCACTTCTCTTAAATAAGTAAATAAACATAGATGACATATTTTCTTCCAAGAAAATATTAGGAGTATTCATTAGTGTTCTGCTGTCAGCTTGTTCAAGCTTATGAAAGCAATTTTATGTATATCTCTTTACTTCCCACTTGCTAAACTAACTGTTGAGGGACATGCACACCACAGACATTGGTAAAATGCTATTAATCAGAGCTTTGTTTGTGTGTGTGCCCTCCAGAGAGATGGTAATTAAATATTGCCAACATTTTGGCAATAATTTTTTTATAAAGGAAATGAATGATCTCAAAGAAGAATACATATTATACAACTTAAACCATAAATAAAAATATAAGTAATTGAAACCAATTATCAAAAGATATTTAAAAGGTGTTTAACTACCAACATCAACAGGACCAGGTGACTTTGCTCTTGTGGGGGTATTTTGTGCACAGACGATTGCTCAGCTTGATGTTTCTGTGAGGGATCCAGCATTAGAAACTCTTATTCTGGCATCTTGCTGACGTCACTCCCCAAAAGACATTTCCCAAGGTATTGTTGAATAGAGGAAAACTAAACAAAGGAGAACAAAATAGAAAAACCTTCATCTCAGGTAAATAAATGAATTTTTTGTATGTGAGACAATTCTTTTCTTAACTATTAATATATACAAGTGTGTGGATATGCTATTTGCATATGATTATATAAGTGTGATGATAATGCACACCAACTTGATCATATACATCAAGTTGCTAGGGAAGGAGGGTATAATTGTAGGTAGGAAGTGAGAATAGAAGATGGGGGAAAGTTATAATGGAAAAAAAAAGCAGTAAAATAACCTGACTATGGATGTTTACCAACTATGTAAAAGTATACATAGATGTTTGTTTAGGAACCAATGAGATACATTTATAATTATTTATATATATCACATTGTAACACAGGTTAAGATATGGTCATATGGTCACATAAAAAAATGAAAGTGATATATGTAGTCTATTTTGATGCGCTTTTTTCAATAAAGCAAAACCCATAAACAAAAATGATACATCAATATATGTTTACAAGCTGTTATATTTACCTGTGTATCTATGCATCTATCTCTCAGTTTATAAATCTTTCTTCAATCTAAGAGAGGAAGTTGTGGAAGGATACATCCTATCCAAGAGGGATTCATTGAAAATTAGTATTTTACTTAGTACGAATAGTACATATATTCTTATTTTTGAATTTTTTTTTAAATATAAAGTAAATATTTTAAAGTGGGTGCATAAGAAATGCCAAGATTCTAGCATCAATAATGAAAGTTGAAAAATATATGACATGAGGAATAATAATTCAAATGATTCAAAAGTTTTCACTCAGTGAAGTCAGTAAATGGACAAGTGAACTAAACAGACATTTCTCAAAAGAAGTACAAATGGCCAACAATTACATTAAAAAAAAAATCTCAACATGTTTAACAATCAGGGAAATGCAAATCAAAACTTCATTGAGATTCCATCTCACTCCAGTCAGGATGGCTATCATCAAGAATAAAAATAATAATGAATGCTAGCAAGACTCCTGGGGTAAGGTGGGGTAAGGGATTTCAATACATTGTTGGTAGGAATATAAATTAGTGTACTCATCACTGAAATCAATATAGAGATTCCTCAAACAAACTAAAAATAGAACTGACATATGACCCCGCTACACTCCTTTGTATTTACCCCAAATGAAAAGTCTATATCCTTGACTGATACATGCTTAACTAGGATTGTCACAGCACAATCCACAATTGCCAAATTATGTCAGGCATGGTGGTGCATGGGAGACTGAGGCAGAAATTGCACTTTAGAGGCCAACCTCAGCAATTTAGAGAGACCTAGTCTCAAAATTACAAAAGGGATGGGAATGCTGGGGATAAGGCTAAGGTGTAGAGCATCCTTGGGTTCAATCCCAGTACCATTTTTTTTTTTTTGCCAAGCTATGGACTCAGCCTAGGTGTCCATAAATAGATGACTGGCTAAAGAAAATGTGATACATAAAAACAGTGGTTTTATTCAGTCATAAAGAACAAATTTGTCATCTGCAGGAAAATGGATGGATCTGCAGAATATCAGGTTAAATGAAATAAGACAGACTCAGAAAGAAAAGTATTGAATGTTTTCTCTCATATGTGGAAGCTAGGGGGAACTGAAAAAAAGTATGTCATTAAAGTAGAAGAAAGACTTTTAGGCTACAGGAAGAAGACCCTGTGAAGGGAGGAGGGGCAAGTAGAGGGAGGTATTTTAGAGTGAAACTGATCAAATTATGTTATATGTATGTATGAATATGCCAAAGGAAAGTACACTATTATGTATAATTGATAAGGACCAATAAAAAAAGAAAAGACAGAAATCTGTTATATTTTCTGGGCAGCACTTTAAAGGAGTTTTAACTTCCTCTGCACCAGACCCACAGATAATTAGGGCTTTGCAGGACCTTGCAATGGTACAGAACATTTGGAAAATGACCTCTAAATCTCAACTTGAACTTGAGACTTCTATTTCTTGGGTATCAAGAAAAGTATACACAAGCTATGACATTCTCAAATTTATCCATATGTTCTTTTGACAAGTGGAGAGCTATATTGTCTTAATTTAGTAGTGGTGCTTCACATCTGATGTATCTCCCTGAGGCAATGGTGATAGTCAACTTAAAAGTGAACTATAATCAGGATTCTGGGAAGGGCAGGATAAGAATTAGCTGTGTATTTATTTGTCTTCAAATGCCAGCACTCTGTTCTGGAATATTTGATAGAAAGTCATCATTGATTCTTTCTGCAAGCATTAGCTGAGAATTGGAACTCAGAAATAGTCTAATTGAATCATATTGTATGACAGTATAAGTGGAATGTGCTCACAGAAGGTCAAAGGAGGTAACCCATACAGATATCATATAACATCTACAATGACAGGCTTGCTTACTTCTAGATAGATTTTTCATCAGTCTAGTGCTGGTTACAATACATAAGACTTAGAATGAGGGAAAACCAGAAGGCAAGTCTCAAAAATCACTGCTTCTGAGCTAGGGTTGACTTATTGTCATGAGCACAGTTGTCATTTCTCTGAAATACATGTTGCATTATGCATGTTCATCTATGTATATCATACCAGTGCTCAAAACTCTACATCTATATGCTATTGCTCATATGTAGTGCATACATGTAGGTTCCTTTGAAAGATGCCCATGTCTTCCATGATTTGGCCCCTATTTTACTCAGCTTTTTCACATTGTGACTAAATGACCCAACCAGTACAACTGTAATGGAGGAAAAGTTTATTTGAGGGCTCACGGTTTCAGAGGTCTTAGATTACAGAAGGTCGGCTCCATTCCTTGGGCTCCAGGTGAGGCAGAACATCATGGCAGAAGAGTGTGGCAGAGAGAAACAACTCACATGATGATCAGAAAGCAGAAAGAGAGTCTCCACTTGTGAGATACAAAATATATACCCCATAGCCACACCTCCAATGCCCCACCTCCTCCAGCCACACCACACCTGCCTCCAATTACAGCCCAGTTAATCTCATTAAAGTTTAATCCACTGTTTGGATTGATGCTATAACCCAATCATTTCTTCTCTGAACATTCTTGTATTGTCTCACTTGTGAGCTTTTGGGGACACCTCACATCCAAACCATAATGGCCTCAGTCTACTTTCCCTGTTGCTCTCTCCACTAATCTGCAGACTCCTCAAGGACAAAGTTATTCCTTGCTGATGTCTTCAACACCTGGAAGACTGACAGTCATTTCATATGTATTGATTAAACATTAGATAAAGGAGAAAGCAAAATTTATTGAGTGTTAACTGCTTTGATTCAAAGAAAAAATACCATAATGATTTCTGATAATAATCATTAGTATTGGAACAAAGGAAAGAATACATCCTTGAAGCTAAAGTGTATTATATATATATATATATTATATATATATAATATATATATAATCTGACATTTTGTGTATATATATATATATATATATATATACACAAAATGTCAGATTATAGTTATTATAAATTATTCTACCTAACATTATATGCCAAGCAGCTTGGTTAGGGAAATCACATGGTTAAAATTTTTTTCTACTTCAAAAAGTAGAAACCACAATCAGAACTCTCATGATACTTATTCTATATAAAATTTATTCCTTAACAAAATTTTTTAACTTGCACTGCCTTGAGACTAGGAATTTTCGTTTGACATTTTAATAAAGTTACATTTGGTGGTATTGTTTTCACTGCTATATGAAAGCTTTTGGTGAAAGAGTACTGATTCTAGCTGAGCAATACTAAGGTGTAAAATTCTTTTAGAGAAACTTGCGAGTAAGTTTGTTTCCTTTTGTAGATCATGACTGCAACAAGGTCCACGTTGGAAAAGAATATAAACAAGTACAAGTATATAAAGGTGATTTGTGAAAAGAAGCTAAAACCTTATATGATCTGGGGTTTGTAAACTATTCCAAATATTCCAAAATAAATGTGCATTCCAAATATTCCCACTTGTTCCAAAAGATCCCATAGAAAACAATTAAATCAAAGGAAGATTAAAGAAGTAATAAAATATCTATAAAGTAAACCTTTACATACTGAAGGGTTAAGTTGAATCTGCTGATTTTAGCATTTTTAATAAGACAGGATTCAAATAATTATTTTTGCAAACATATAGTCCAATTCAATTAAATAAACATTTTTTTCTAGTTACACATTAACTTTATTAACCAATGGGATACTTGCAATCAATAATGCAGACTGCCATTCCTTCCTTTCAAAGGGAGAAGAACAGAGCAGAGTACATTCATATGATGGATTCTATGGACTTGGACTAGGATATCATCCAATTGTTTGCTTTCTGACTTGAGCTGCTTATTCTTCCTAGGTCTTAGTTTATTTGCTTGCAGAAAGTAAAAAATATTGGTAAGTCACAAAGTTGCTGCAAAGATTATATTTTAAAAATTCCTGTGAAGTGCTTGGAAATGCCTGGCTGGAAATAAACACATAAATATAGTAATGTTTTCTTAATTTACTTTTGGGCAAGTTTTAGCTCTAAAAGGAAAATTAGGAGGCTATGGTAATCTAAGAAATTACCATACAGCATATTCACAATTTCAAAGATAATTTTAAAAATCACTAAAATCTGCAACTCATTTCTGAAGAAAAGAGAGGTGAATAAGGAATCTTCATGGTTCCCAGGAGAGGAAGAAAGAAAGAAATGGTGTTCTGTTCAATTTGAAGAAAACTCCACATTCATCAGAGTCATCTATCCAGAAATGGAATGATCTGCCTCACAAGTTAATACATTTTCTGCCACCAGATTTAGCAAATAGCATGGGAGGGTAATTTAAGACTGTAGAGAGATTAAGGTGAGTGACAATTTAAGAATAATTGGTAATAAGTACTTAGTCCAACTAGATGATAGGAAGAATCTCCAAATCTGAATCTATGACCTGACTCTCCATTTATTTTGCCTCACAGAGGAGGCCATTATCAGGTGGCTGTTGCTTTACCAGTCAAACTGTACTCTGGTTGCTTATGAACTAATTTTAGAGTAATTTATTAACCCTGCTGTGAAACTATTGATTCCCCAGTGACTGGCCAGCATTTTGTTTCCCAATACCCACACAGTGAAATCAACAAAATCCAGATAATTACAAATCAGTGATGAAAAAGCTGTGCACCATTACCTGCATGAGTTTGCTGTTTATTTGGATTTGTGGTTGAAGCTCTGAAAACAATGAGCTTTTTTTTTGTCTTTTATTGAGAACTCTCATCAGCACATATGTTGTACTTTTGCCAGAATAAAACAATTGATTAAAAAGTTCATAACTGATTCTTTTTAAATGTAGTCATCAAAAGTTATCACTTGGTATTGAAAATGATGAAACTTGGATTCAGAAAGACAAAGACCTAAGCCCCAGTTTTATCCACTGGGGCTCTGGGGAAAGGTAATTACTGGTAATATAAAATATTACCCATATTTAACATGGGTTAAATTGATTGCTGCACAGGAAATTTGTGGAATCAAAAAGAGATGATGCTTTCATGCCTAGAATGGTCCCTGACTTCTTTAGTATCAAGTAAGAAAAGAGAATGTTTTATTAATGTAGCTTTTTGTTTTCACTCCTTAGTAGGGTGTCTCCTATTTATTCTTATATACTATAGAAGAGACCTGGAGATACAGAAGTAGGAGCAAGGATAAGTTGTTATTTACATTTCTCCTTTTATAGAGGAGTAATTGAAACTCAACATCCCACACCTAGGAAAAGGAGAAAACTCCCCCACCTCCAACAAGTCAAGCGTTCTTTCTACAACAAATTCTTACATGCTGTCTCTGGTAATGAAACAGTTTTGAAAGAATCATTTCCCTGGTCTTAAGAAAGGTGTTAAGTACTGCAAAAAGCAGAAGAAATGATGAAAATTTTGAAGTCACACTGCTCTGGATTTGACTGTGAGATCTGCTACTTGATGGCTGAGTGCCTTAGGCAAATTATATTATTTCTGACCCTCCATTTTCTCACCTAACCTTCAGGAAATCATGAGTATTTCATGGGGCATCTGTAAAATTTTGAAGAATGCATTGCCCTTAGAGCAGCATTTTTAACAATAAGGCTTCCTGCTAAATATTACTTAACATTGACAAAGATAATAGTAAGAGGTTTAGGTGTCAAAGTCCATTCAAGGAGAAAATAGGGACAAGAATTCCTTTTGGTTCTTCTTAAGTTTCCTAAATGTAATGCTTGCTCTTGAAATGGGAGTGTGTTTGTTACAGGAAAATACCGTGTGCTGTGTTCTCCATCTCCAGTAATCACAGGAAATAAGTGCAAATATTTTTCTTAACCTCTCCCTTCAGCTTTCCAAGGTCTGGTTCTTTTTCCACTCCTAATTAGCATTCTTCTCAGGAATGCCCACGGAGTGCCTGCAACTTTATTTCTGGCCCAATTCTGTTTCTGAGGCTCCTGGGTACCCCTGAGTGCCTCACACCTGAGACCCAGACATCCATCAAAACCTCTTCTCAGTGACTGTGACGGTCCCTAGGGTATGCTCACTATTCTGAATTTAACTTCCACCCAGAGCTGAGCCCAATTCTTCCAGCATCTTCGAGGAACTCATGAGTGTAGTTCTCCAATGTCCAGACACCAGTACACTACACGCCACCAAATCCAGCATGCACCATGTTGCAGTGTATTCCATTTGACTGTTTCTTCTTCAGTTGCTATGCTATTCTTCACTGCTACAAGAATGTCCTGACCTGTGATTTTAGTAGGTATTTCTTTGTTTGCTAAATATATTTGCTGGAGAAGCTGGTCATAGATTTTATAGATAGATAAAAATATTCTCATGAGTTTTATGACAGAGTCAAAGTTTCAACAAGGACTTAAAAATGTATTTCCCTCAAAAGAAAGTTTGAGCTTTTAGTTTGAATACTGAAAACAACTGGTATTGTGACCACAGCAGCATAATGCTTGCCAGAAGTATTTATAACAATTTCAAAAGTCCCTTAACTAGAGTAGCTGCTCTCTGCCATTTTCTAGTTCATCTTCTCAAAACTTTTTTTTTTAAATGGCAATGCTGAGGTTTGAACCCAGGACCTTGCTCACTTCAGACAAGCACTCTACATCCCCAGCCTCCTCCTGTCTTTGTAAACAGTCTAATTTGCATCCTGCCTTCTTTATCCTTAATAGACCAATAGATGCAAACACTTTATAAATAAAGCTGTGTTTAGGAACACTGATTTGGAATCAGAAACATATGGTTTGAATTCTGCTTCCACCATTTATCTTGTGAACTGCATGTGTCTTGCCTTGATTTTGTTTTATCTTGGTTTACACATGTAAGATGGTATTATAATATAGAATCTTACTTATAAAGATATGAGGATTTAATTATGCATAAAAAGACTTGATAGAATGTTTTTCAAGTAGTATAAATTAAGTAGCATTTTTTTTAGAGAGAGAGAATTTTAATATTTATTTTTTAGTTTTTGGCGGACATAACATCTTTGTTTGTATGTGGTGCTGAAGATCGAACCCAGGCTGCATGCATGCCAGGCGAGCGTGCTACTGCTTGAGCCACATCCCTAGCCCCTAAGTAGTATTTTTTAAAGACTGAAACATCTAGCTAATGGGGTTGACATGCACAGGACTATAGAAATCCGGGGTATAAAGAATGTTGTAGTTACTTCTGTTAATCATCGTCACTATCATCACCATAACTATTTATGAACTATTAGTATTTTATGTCAGCTTTCACAATTTCAAGAGATAGATATTATTTTTTTCCACAATTGAGATAATTGAGCCTCAAAGAAGTCTAGTAATTTTCAAGGATTACTCAGTTAATATGTGGAGGGGGAATTTGAACAAGTTTATGCGAAAAGTTTGGTTTCCTAATCTTCACAATATATTACTTTTGTTAGTTTGAAAAGTTTAGACAAATGGTAGACATATTGGTAGCTCACAGATGTGTTTTGGTTGTTCTTTTTTATTTTTAACAATTGAAAATTTAAATCCAGTGCTATTTCCCTTCTGAATAATTTTTTTAATTGGTTTTTCAAAACATTACAAAGCTCTTGACATATCATATTTCATACATTAGATTCAAGTGGGTTATGAACTCCCATTTTTACCCCAAATACAGATTGCAGAATCACTTCGGTTACACATCCACATTTTTACATAATGCCATATTAGTAACTGTTGTATTCTGCTACCTTTCCTATCCTCTACTATCCCCCCTCCCCTCCCCTCCCATCTTCTCTCTCTACCCCATCTACTGGTTGTTCTAATAAAGATTTTATTTTGATCATCTCACGTTGAAGACAGGAAAAAAATCAGAACATCCAACGTCTCCAGGTCACTTCCTACAGTTTTCTGAAACCCATTGTCACCACTTTTATCACTAGACATGCTTCTCCAGTTCCCACCACCCTCTATTAATAATCATTGTTATGATTTAGATATGAGGTATCCCCCAAAAGCTCATTCATGAGACAATGAAAAAAAGTTTGGAGATGAAATGATTGGGTTATGAGAGTCTTTACCTAATAAGTGCATTAATTCCCTGATAGGAATTAACTTGGTGATAATTGTAGGCAGGTAGGGTGTGGTTGGAGGAGGTAGGTCCCTGAGGTTTATATTTTCTCCTTTTTGAGCAGAATTCTCTCTTTCTCTCTCTCTCTTTCTCTCATTCTTGGTGCCATGTCTCCAGCTGTTTCCCTCCAGCACACTCTCCCACCATGATATTCTGCATCACCTCTAGTCCCAAGAAATGGAGCCAGTTTTCTGTGGACTGAGACCTCTGAAATGGTGAGCCCCCAAATAAACTTTTCCTCCTCCAATTGTTCTTGTCAGCTCTTTTAGTCACAGCAATTAAAAAGCTGACTAAAGTAGTCATCACCTGCTTGGTCTTCATGGTCATGTAAATTTTCTGGCTCATTGGAGGATATGTTAAGTATGCAATGTATATTCATTTCTTGTCTATCAGAAAAACAATTTTAACCTTGTGTAATTTGAATAGATATTAAACCACATAAACTATACTTCCTTAATAGATTTGCTAATTGATCCAGGGACAAGAATTCCTTTTGGTTCTCTGATGATATGTTTCAATTTGGTCCATGCAGGCACAATTGAACTGTGTTACCTCATGGACACTGTTGCTTCCCTATTCTAGTCCTTTGCTTCTATGATGGAAAACTCAGGAAGCTCAGTCTTAAGGATGGGTTTCCTGGCTACCCCATTCCAACAGAATTTACACAAATCACCTGGACAATGAAGTTTGTAAGTTTCTCAGCCTGTAATTCCTTCCCAGAAATAGTGCCAGGAGTAAAGAGGGTAAAATAGGTGGCCACATAAATTCATGTTGGTCTACTTACCTTGGTTTCACTCTTTTTATCCATCAGAACAAGGTAGAAAGTTGCAGAACTTGCAAACTGTTTTGAGCATGGAAGGATAATAACTACTTTATACATAAATTGTAGTCTTTATACATCAATTAACTATATAAAGTCCTAACACCTCCAAAACCCTTCTCTAGACCTTGCCCAACATATGGCTCCAGTTGAAATTATTATTTGTTTGTGTTAATTTTCTTGTTATAATGGCATTATCCTGGAGGCAGTTTTGATGGACCCTTTAACCTCCAAACTCCACTAGTTCAGATCATATTTATTTCCATAGCTCTCAAAAGCAAGGCATGATTTTTGCCTATTTTCCTTCTTTCTCTTTCTTAACAAAGTCCTTCCTAAATATTTTAATTTAGTTCATTTTTATTTCTAGCTATCTTTGATGCTATGTTGTTTTCTTTGTGTTTTGACTCCCATTTTGAATGTCTCTTTAAATATTGCTTATTTATGCGTAGATACCAATAATAATATTTTTCCTTCCTTGTAACCAGCCCCTGTCTATATCCACAGAAGAGATGACTCAATAGTTAAAGATACAGATGAACAGACAGAAAGAGAGATGTGGAGAGATAGATAACAGACATTTAAATAATAGACTGATTAACATATAATAGAGACACTGTGGGACAAGAATTTCCATTCTGAGAAAGAAGGAGAGATGTGATGTGCTTTTTTTTTTTTTTAGTCCCTTTGTCAATCCTGTCTAATCTATCTGCAAAATATATTCTGAATTCAGCCACTTTCATCACTATAATTATGATATGGTTTGATATGCAATCATGAGAGCTGTAAACTAATAAGTGGATTACTCCATTGGCTGGATTAATTTGAAAGAACTATTGGATTGGGTTCTAACTGTGAGTAGGGGGTGTGGCTGGAGGAAGTAGGTTACTAGGGCCACACCCTTGAGATTATATTTTGCCCTTGACTCCTTGTTCCCTTTCTCTGTTTCCTGGCTGCCATGAGCTGAGCAGCTTTTATCTACCACTCCCTCCCACCATGATGTTGACCATAGATTGAACCTCTGAAACAGTGAACCCAAATAAGCTCTTTCTCCTCTAAACTATTCTTGTCGGCTATTTTGGTCACAATGATAAAAGACTGTCTAACATACCTCCTTCGTGATGGTTTGGAATGAAGCACCTAACTGTCTATTCTCCAGAACAGCCAGAATTCTGATAAAGCATAAATTGGATTATGTCAATCCTTTCATGAAATCCTCCAGTAGAAATACATCTTACTCACAGCAAAATCTAAAACACTTATCCTGACCTACAAAGGCCAACATAATTTTCCCCCTTGCAATCTGCATTTGGGGTAAAATTGGGAGTTCATAAGCCACTTCAATCTAATGTATGAAATATGATATGTCAAGAGCTTTGTAATGTTGTGAACAACCAATAAAAAAATAAAAAATTTAAAAAAAAATTTTCCCCCTTGACTCCACCTTACCTCCCTGGCTTCATCCCTCATTATTCTTCTACTCACTCATCCATTTCAGGAATGCTGGCTTTCTGGGAATCCCCAAACCCTTTATCTGCAGCCACTACAGGGTCCATGTATTTTTCATTTCCTCTGGCTTGAACACTCTCCCCTCAATTATCCACATTTGGCCACTCTCCCTTTTTAAAATGTTTTTGTGCAATAAACACTTTCTCTGAGAACCCTCTCTTGATTACACTTCTCAAGTTTTAATCTCCCACTCACAGCAATTCCCATTTCACTCCCTGCTTGATTTTTCTCAACTCTTATCAATATTTAACACTGTTATTTGATTTCCTTGTCTAATTTGTTATCTATGGTTCCATATGATTTCTAATTTGTATGTGCCCTGATGACAGAAATATTTCTCTTTTTTCTTATTATATGTTTGTAGTTTCAATAGGCTCTAGACCAGGAGCTGACATCAAGAAAGTCTCATTTTAAAATGAATGGGTGGATATTAGATGAGGTAATGCACACCAGGCCGTTGGAGCAGTGCCTGATACCTACTCATGTGGTTTTTTGATTTAGACATAGTGAAAAAGAAGAAAAGAATAACTTTTCTCCTTACCCCTTTCTTAAAAAATCTATGGTCTCACAATATCTTAAAAGTGTGTTATCCAAACTACAATACAACTGAAATCTAACCTTCTAAACTTGCTTTCTCAAGTCTTTTTTGAAAAGGTATTTCATTCACAGTGTTTTAAGAGATCTTTTGTCCAAAACCAAGAACTTAATAGCTCATTTTTTTCCTTCCACTGTGAAATAAAAACTAAAATAAATCAAAGTAGCAGCCCAACACTCCAGAACAGTCCTAGAATAAAAGTGTAAATGAAGGTGCTCAGTGATAAAAGAAAAAAAAAAAAAGAATTCATGTTGAGAATTCCATTTCAATTCCTAGTTCCTAGGGATTTTGTGTAAGCAAAACCAAGGCAAGTGTTATACACACTTAACTTCAAGATGCTCCTTTATTTATTACTCATAACTGCCCAAAAGTTAAATAAACATCTACCAAACTCTGTAGGCCCCAAAGAATCAACTGTGTATTTGCTCAGTTCCATTCAATAACTTATTTTAAAAGTCAAGACATCAGAAACTAACAAGTAAAGTTTATGCACAAAACAATTCAGCTTAGAAGCTTTTTGGCTTTTCTTGGATTGACTGGGAACAAAGACCAAAGACAATAAGACCTCATCTTTTACAGAGACAATGAAGTTTTAAAAAGTTAACAAAAATTCTCTTGCATTCTCCTGAAAGCCCCAATTCATTTTCCTACATGCATCAGAGCAGACCTGTGAAAATCAATAGTTTTTGTAGATGTGAATCCTAGAGTAATCTTTCCTATATCAATTTACTCTGGCTGTAAAAACACCTAGCTTTCAGCATCTCCTTTATGAAACCTAGTTACTGACCTTAAGCAACCCATATCTGATAAAAGTATGTGAGCAAGTCCAATGGAATTTTAAATTCCCAAGAGAAAATTGGTTGTGCTTTGTCTCCCCAGCTTTAGGAACCCTTTTTCTATGGACATCCTGTTTTAGTCAGCTTTTTCTTTGCTGTGCTTAAAAGACGTGACAAGGATGATTTTATTGGAGGACACATTTATTTGGGGGCTCACAGTTTCAAAGTTTTCAGTCCATTGCAGACTGGCTCCATTCCTCATGGCTTGAGGTGAGGCAGAACACCATGGAGGAAGAGTGTGGTAGAGGGAAGCAGCTCACATGATGATCCGAAAGCAGAGAGACTCCACTCACCAGATATCAAATATATACCCCAGAGCCACGCCTCAATGACCCACCTCCTGCAGCCACACTCTACCCTCTTTCAGTTAATCCATCAGGGTATTCCTTCACTGAGTTAAGATTTTCCTAACCCAGTCATTTCTCCTCTAATCCTTCTTGCATTGTCTCACACACATGGTTTAGGGGACACTTCACATCCAAACCATAACATACTCTAATACGATTTGGAGAAATTATGTCTCCTTCAATGTGGTCTGGAAGGTTTCATTAGTCAAGGTATCTTTCTCCATATTCCTCATTTTTGGGTGATATTATGTTGTTCTAATAAGTTGACACTTTGGTTAAATTTGTCTGGAATCAACTATTATTTATGTATTTCAGTAATTCTTTTCACTTTGGTTAAAGTTGTCTGGAATCAACTATTATTTATGTATTTCAGTAATTCTTTAAAATTTCATTTTAATTAACAAAAATGTGTGTATTTAGTACATAAAATTATGCTCTAACAAGCATTATGGAATGGCTAAAACAAACTTATTTGCATATGCATGATTTCATATGCCTCTTTGTCATGTGAGAACACTTAAATTCTACTCTGATTTTCATTGTTTTAAATTGCAGTCACCTTGTTGTATAGTAAGTCTCTTGAACTCATTCCTCCTAACTCAGACCTTATGTCCTTTGACTAACAGATACAAAAGGAACCTCCAAACCCCAGCCCCTTCTCTCTGCTTTTGTGAGTTCAAATTTTTGGATTTCACATACAAGTGAGATCATGCAGTATTGGTCTTTCTGCCCCTGGCTTATTTTGCTTAATATAATGTCTTCCAGTTTCCTCTATGTTTTTGAAAATAAATTTTTAAAGTTGAATGGTATTCTACTGTGTGTACATAAGCTTATTTTGCTTAATATAATGTCTTCCAGTTTCCTCTATGTTTTTGAAAATAAATTTTTAAAGTTGAATGGTATTCTACTGTGTGTACATAAGCTTATTTTGCTTAATATAATGTCTTCCAGTTTCCTCTATGTTTTTGAAAATAAATTTTTAAAGTTGAATGGTATTCTACTGTGTGTACATAAATCCTTCTACCAGTGATAGACATTTACATTGATTCCCTGTCTTGGCTATTGTAAATAATGCTGCAGGGATCAATAGAGTGTGGATACTTTTTTGATGTTCTAATATAATTTCTTTTGGTTATACACCCAGTATCAGGATTTCTGGATCATTTGATAATCCCATTGTTATTTTTTTAAGGAATCTATATTATTTTACACAGTGACTGTAGCAATCTACATTTCATCAACAGTGTACAAATGTTCCCTTTTCTTTACATTCCCACCAACTTTTGATATCTTTTGATTTTTTTGATAAGAGCCATTCTAACAAGATGTGAGATGATATCTCATTGTGGTTTTAATTTGCATTTCCTTGGTAATCATTCATGTTCAGTATTATTGCATTTGCCCGTTGGCCATTTGCATGTCTTTTCTGGCAGTACGTTTTTATAATATCCATCTACATTGGGCTCTTCTCAATAAATGTTTGCTTATTAAAAGTGAATATTTTTAATTAAAAGTCTATCTAAGTGGCTACTTCAGATAGTCTTTCTATGCTGGTCTTTCACCAAGGTCTTTGTACATCATGGGTTGAGCCACTGTACATTTTTGGTGCATGAAATCCTGCTATTAAGGGAAGAGTCAGAGCTCTCTACACCGTGAAAAGGGAGTCTATACTTTAGTTATTATTGTGAATCCCATTCTTGGTGAAAGAGATTTGTTAATTTCACAAACTTTAAAATCACATGCTTATTGTAGATTTGACCATATTAGAATCCCAGCAGAGGTTTCCATATTACCAGTTCGTGAGTTACTGGCAGTCAATTCTGACATTCAAACCAGAATACTACAATTCAAGAGTGACCACCCTGAGTAAGGAACAAAAATTTGCCAGTAGCATCAATGAGGAGATGCTGTGGCCTCTCTCCATACATCTGCCAATAAAAATATATGCTGTAAACTAATTAACACACTTATAGTGGACATTAAGTACTCTTGCAATTAAAAAACACACAGAATAAAAGGTGGGGAGGGAAGAATAGAAGCTCACTGGATTAGTAAAAAAAAAAGGGGGGGATAAAAGGCAGGGAGAAGGTATTGAAATAGGAAAGACAGTAGAATGAATAGGACATAACTTTCCTATTTTCATATAGGAATACATGACCAGTGTAACTCCACGTCATGTCAACCAAAAGAATGAAATCCTAATTAGAATAAGTTATACTCCATATATGTATGTTAAAATACACTCTACTGTCATGTATATCTAAAAAGCACAAATTAAAAAAAAAACTTGGCTTTTCTTTAAAGAACTATACTATAGCTCCTCCTTTCCATGTGCTATTGATAAGGCTATAAATTCAAGTCCCTCCTTCAAGTCACAAAGATGGGCATTTAATCAAGACTGGTCAATCATAGCCTCTAATACAAAGCAATTCACATAAAGCAAAAATCCTCCAGGCTGGCCCGACCAGTGTTCCTTTTTAAAGAACAGGTGCAGCCACTGAGAAGGCTGGGAATTATAAAAAGGATTATGATGTATAAGAATAGAATCTGGAGCAGATTATAAGATTTATGCAGTTGTGAAAAAGAGATGCAAAAAACAGAGTAACCTAGGTGGAAGTAAAGAATAGAATGGAGATGGGCAGTGTCATTTGTACCTCTATGTCCTCCCTTACCTAAAGCCAGTACTATCATCTTGGATTTCCTCATAATGTCTATTACACCGTGGCCATTTTCTCTCTTCTTTTCACATAAATAAGTTGGAGTTGGGCGTTTGTCATTTGCAATTGAATAAGTTATGATTAATCTTTGTATGCCTATACACTGGAATATTTATTTAGAATTTTCAAGCACATTACTGTTTACAACATCAACTCACTTCAATCTAGTTATCTATTTACTTATCTATCTAAACACACACACACACACACACACACACACAGTTACTTCAAGATTTGAAGAAACACATGACCTACTACTATAAGTAACTGCCTCTTCATTTAGAAACATTGAACAGAAACCTCTCTGAAAAAAACCCTGAACCTCTGAAAGAAAACTTAAAATGCTAACAATTTAGAAGCATTTTTCAAGTATCTATTTGTATCTATTCATATGTTCCAAACAATCTCCTTAATTTATGGATTTTTGTTTCATATCATGAAAGTCTTCAGAATCTTCTCCTTTTACCTAGTTGGCCCATCTCTTTATCACTTATTTGCTTCCATCAGATGTAGGAGATGATTTGTTTCCTCTGGGATCAAGATCAGGTCTTCCAGGAATTCACTGAAAACATCCAATATTCTAGTTCATTTTTGGACATATTTTATCCTACTCATAAGAAGATACTTTTATCAGTAAGCTGATATTTATATACCCCTATTCACTGAATATGGACAGATTACTAAGGCAATTTCTAATAAAAATAACTCCATAATTCTGAAGTAGACATGTTTTCAATGTTGTCACATGCATTACCCCATTTGTTTTCCACAAGATTCCTTTACAGTAGGTCCATTAAAATTATCACATGTTCGAGAGAAATAAAGATGCTAAGAAAGACAGGAGACAGTCCCCAGTTGACTTAGCTATCAAGAGCTACAGCCTCACATATCCAAATCCATGTTTTCTGACCCTAATTCAAACAACTCCTTATTCAGAGCTCCTGTGATTTTATCTAGTCCCTACATATAAAGGATTCTGTTTCTATTTTATTAAGACATTAATTTCTGCTTCCTTAAAAGGTTTTAAAATAATGGCACAATTGTACAACATTTTTATTTTTAAGTTTGAAAGGAGAAAGCTATGATGCAGTTCTGAAGACTATGGTCATAACATGCACATTTCTTGCCTGAGATTCAAATTAGGAGAAGCCAAGGTTAGGTATTAATTTTGGAGGCTTGGAGGAAGAGAGAAAGCTTTTCACTTTTCTAGCATATGGAAACTGGTACAGACCTTCCTTGTGCACCAATAACAGTTTAACCATGATGGTTTAACTTTCTTCTGTGAAAACCCTGGTGAGTTAGTTTATTCATGTCTCCCTCTGTATTAAGAGCCACTTTGATTCACAGTCCTTTCTCCACAGTATAGCTGTTGTTAAGAAATATGTGAATTATCTGTGAAACTAAAAATACATTCCTCTTCGACCTGGTTAAATCAGACTTTAGCTCTGTGAGCAGCCTTGATCTAACTATATTTTATTATTTATTAATATCCATGCCCTGTAATCTTAAGACTCCCCCTCTTCGGGTATTTTCATGCCACACAGTACAGTTTTGGACCTGGCTGAGTTCCCCAGGTAGTCTTTGGACTGACAATAGCTTCAAAACCTCTTGCCTGTCAGTGAAAAAGAAGAAAATCTATCTCAAGTTACACTCTGTTTAGGTGAATAGGATCTAAAAATCTTCCTGTCATTTGTCATTTCTAGCCTCCTCTATGTTATACGTTAAATAACTCTATTTAAATGTCTTTGGCTTGTGACCCCTGTCATTTGTTGTAGAGCACTGTGGTGTGCTGGGAGTTTGGTCAACCTTAGCACAGGAAGAGGGCATATTAATCTCAGTGGGAAGTGTCACCAAAATGACCCCATTTCAAAAGACTCAGAAGAGATGATTGATTATCTGTAGTAAATTGTCATATACTTATTATCTTTGCATTTGTCATAAGTCATAAGAATATAACTGAGTTTTCTCTGTCAATTTTTTTTACAATGTTTGAATTTAGTTTTTGAATATGAGATTTTAGCTTCTAGTTTTCATTTTACTGGGTTCTAGAGTAAATGAAATATAAGAGTGCACACACACACACTATACACACATACAAAACAGGTGCTTTTTTATAATTTTGATAAGTAATAAAGGTATTATAAGTTTCTAGTTTTAGATTATATTAGAAATTATTGTGATTTCTAATCTTTACATTATTATACCAAAATACTACTTCAATTTTTCTTTATATGCAATGGAAATTGCATATGGGAATTGATATAGATCTTCCTTATGCACCAATAACAGATTAAGTGCAATGGTTTGACTTTCTTCTGTGTAGCCCTGTTCAATAAGGTTATTCAGTTATTCATGCCACCCTCTGTATTAGAAGCCACTTTGATTCCCAGCCCTTTCTCGACACTACATTTGTTGTTAAGAAATGCATCAATTATCTATATTTTAAAATTTAAAAATATGTAAGTAGAAATATCTAAGAATATGTAAAATGATTATTTTGTATTTTTGTTTCTTTTATTTCGATTTTATTGATTTCAGCTCTGATTTTAATTATTTTTGCCTTCTACTGCATTTGCTGCTGATTTGCTCTTCTTTTTCTAGGGCTTTGAGATGTAGTGTGAGATAATTTATTTGTTGGCTTTTTTTTTTTTTTTTGAGGAATGAACTCCATGCAATGAATTTTCCTCTTAGTACTGCTTTCATAGTATCCCATAAATTTTGATATGTTGTGTCTATGAGGACATTTTTTAATGTCCTCCTTGATGTCTTCTGTAATCCATTGTTCATTCAATAGCATATTGTTCATTCTCCAAGTGGGGTAGGAATTTTTCTTCCTTATTTTATTGTTGATTTCCAATTTTGTTCCAGTATGATCGGATAAAATGCATGGTAATATCTCTACTCCTTTAATAATTTTGTATTTTTGGCAATCCAACTTCTATCCAGTTTTCCTAAGTTAACATTAGCATTGTGAGGCCACTGCTTCTCCAGTCTGGATCCATGGGGTTCAGTTGAGGCTCACCCTGTCTCCAGCTGTCACAAGAGGAAAACGATGTAGCCTATCAGAACATGATAGAGATGCAGTCCCCAGGACCACTTGGGGAAGGGTGTGCAATCGCAGCAGGCCAATGTCCAGCAGCCAGAGCACTTCTTCTAAAACTTTAAAGGAAGCTCCCCTCCGACTGGGGTTAGAATGGGTAGAATACAAACCCAGAGAAGATGTTATTCACTTTATGGTCTTACAGGGAAAGAATATCTCAGAATGAGTCAATAAGAATGAAAGAAAAAGAGTGAGACGGAGAGAGAGCGTTGATTTTATACCTTGATTTAGCTTGGCTTAATACTACCCATCCTTGAACTTCTAAACTCCTTAAGCCAATAAAATTACTCTCTTTCTCTCTTTCTCCCTTACTCCTTTCCTTCTCACTTTTACTCAAGCCACTTTCAATTCGATTTCTGTCACTTGCCATTGAAAATATCCCAACCAATATAACAATTGAGTAAAATTTTGATAAATAGTTTACCACAATATTTCATCAATATTTCAAGTAATTATACATAAACCTATTATTAATACAGAAGTACTTTGAGAATAAGGAAGTGAGAGTGATGGTGAAAGATGATTTGTGAGTTAAAAGCAGCTTTACATATAGTAACAATGAGTACTGCTTGAGTGGTCTATATGAGGTAATGAATTTTAAAATACAAAAGTCAAATAATATTTTTGGTAGGAGAACTGGAAGATGATATTCATCCCCCCCCAAAAAAATCAGCATTTGGCCTCTCCAAACATTTTTTGTTATAGAAAGAGATTGACTGAATTGTGGCGACTTTGACTGACTTCCATGTAAGATGCACAAACAATCAAGTGCTGAGTGTATGTTCAGGCTTCTGTGCTTGTGGCATAAGTAACTAACTCTACTGAAGTCTTTTCAAAAGTATATCTAAGTAATTTATTTTTCTAGAACTATTCCATGGACCATAGATAACTTATGTTAACAAGATCTGCCATTTATGGTCTAGTTCCTAGGTGCCAGAATCTCAGCTTTGACTCTACATACAATATTCAAATTCTCATATCAAATAAAACACAGATAGATCTGAGACTTATCCTCACGCATGACTATCCATGTGGCATGCACGGGCCAAAGTATACTTTCATGAGACCAGGATTGCTTTTTTCTCCAAGCATATTTGCAAATGCCTTCCCTATGGGAGGCACCATACTAGGCACTAGGGATGTAGCATCAAATGAAGCACAATCTCTGTGCTCAGGATATTTGCAGGATATTTACACTTTCCAAACACAGTCAAGAAGATGATAAGCTGCTTAATACTGCAACATGACTGCTTTGGGCTTCGTTGCAAGACATCAAAATTCTAAATAGAATCCACAAAGCCCTAATGCAGGATAAAATTAGCAAAACCAAAGACTATACAGGAAACATCTTCTGACCTCAACCCTTGCAGAAAAATTGATGCTAAATAAGAGATTTGGAACATTATTTTGCACCTCTGTTCATCAGTTACTGATGTAAAAAGTATAATGGGAGCAGTGTCTACATCATTTAAAACTGTACCATGGTGTCAGACAAAATGTGAGTGTCACATTCACCACCTACTGACATTATGGCTTTGTGAAATTACTTACTGGTTTTGACCTTCTGTTTCTATATCTCTGAATGGAGAAGATAGTTACTAAAAGAGAGTAATTGTAAAGATCAAATTAAAAAATACAAAGTTCTGCTATCAGAACTTAAATATGCATTCTTCTTTTTTGTATCATAGAGAACTACCTTTTTTTTTTTTTTTTTACATTTCACTGTGGTTCATATGAGGGTGAATAATCCTCTAGCTATAAAGTTTGGCCTTTGATAGAAGCCTGAAAAACTGGAATCCTATTGATTGTTTTCAAGTTAAATATATCAGTAAAGATGGGTCAGAAAATGAAACTGTAGAACTTTTGCTGGAACTAGAAAAGAGATCTGTATTATCAGTTTTTCAACACTATAACAAAATACCTGAGGCAGACTATTTAGGAAAAAAAGAGGGTTATTTTGCTCACCCTTTGGGTGATCTAAGAGCAATATATGATATTGGCTAAGTTCTGGTGAGGGCCCCTTGATTACATCACATCATAGTGGACAGAAATGACAGGAGTGTGTGTGCGTGAGCAAGTAATCACATGGCAAAACAGGAAGCAGAGAGACTAGAAGTTTTTCCCTTCTGGTTTCTCTTCCATCTAGGTCCCCAGATTATTGAAGAGTGTCCACGCACATTCAGGATGGCTCTTCCCCATTCAGTTTACCAACTCACATGGCTCTCCTCTCTGGAAATACTCTTCCCCACATACCCAAAAGTGTGCTTTCCTAATTCCCCAGGTACCTCTCAATTCAGTCACGTTGATACCCCAAATTGACAATCTCAAGGAGTTTTTTGTTTTGTTTTGTTAGTTGTTAACCTAAATGCAGTAGAATGTATGCACCCATAGCCATCTACCATGTTGGAGAACGGCCTGCCTAATGGTGGACATAAAATAGGAAAATAGGCCCAAAATGTGGAGGTAGACATTTCCTTGGAGAAACTAACCAAACTGTGGATCCACCCATATGTGAAAGTGGATGCATTTCTGGACTTCCTTGAACTGTGAGTTGCTTATCTCCTTAGCAACTGGAAAGGGTATTGAAGAGTGCCCTGAGTAGACCATTTATTATAATGATAGTATACTTCCTAATGACATATCTTCAATTCTTTCTGAAACTGTCATATAATTATCTATTGTTTA
The DNA here is from genome assembly GCF_052094955.1 of Ictidomys tridecemlineatus. NCBI lineage: Eukaryota > Metazoa > Chordata > Mammalia > Rodentia > Sciuridae > Ictidomys > Ictidomys tridecemlineatus. The sequence goes on along the minus strand of NC_135477.1, from coordinate 124,933,541 downwards.
GATCTTTAATTAAATTTCAGGCATTATCTTATAATTCTTCTAACTGTGATTTTTTTTTGATGGCAGGAACTAATGTTTCTGGGTATCTTTCCAGTCATCTTAGGTGCCAAATAAATACCTACAGATTTTATTTGTTCTCTAGTATAATTAATGTATCATCAGTCCTAAATAGGCTTCTGATTGTATTTGTTTCCTCCATGACATAAAATTTATGTCAGCCAGGATTTAAAGTAGTTTCATGAAAGTTATAGAAGATGTTTGCAAAACATTTAATCATTAAGATTGTTTTACATGTATAGAACTGTGGTAAAAAAATCTAAAAGGCAAATTAAACAATATTGATGTTATAGTTAGAATCCACTATTTAAAATAGCATTTATTTTTACAGCTAAAATGTTTCCTTCATATTTCAATCTAGATTTACATTATATGTCCATTGTATCCTGCAAAGAGGAGATGGGGAATATGTTCAGTTATAATCTGGACATGAAGTGTTTTTAAAACATGAATTATGCAGTACCTTTAAATTTTTATTTTCCCTTTGCAAATTTTTTGTCAACTGCCACTTAAAGATCTCAGTGCCTGGCTTGCATCCTACCATAATGCAATGGAATTATACCATATCCTGGTATTACATGGCCTGGGGTGTGAATAGAGATCATCCTCAGTATTTAGCAACCAGGAAATTTTGTGAGGCAATAGTGTCTGTAAAATCCTCCATAATATCAAGAATTCTTGTCTGTTTTCCTTCACTGATATACCCAAGTGCTCAAAAGAGCAGTATAAAGCATTGGGTGCTGAATATTTTATTTTAAATTAATACATTAATTCATAATAAATTCTCCTGTTAGAAGCATAAATATAGTCAAGTTTGAACAAAAAGTTCAAGAAAGTGAGAAAGTGAAGTTTTAATTCTATTGCACTGAAACTTGCTCTTCTTACTGGACCATAACATTGGAGTTTTCTATTATATCAAAGGGAAAATGACTCCAAGAAAGAATAAAAATGTATATTTACTAAGTACATTGTTTCACTATAGGAAAATCTGTGGTAAAAAAACAATGGAAATAATCTGTAAATGCCCAGGTATAGATTATTGATCAGATAAATTATTGTATATGGTAAAAAGAGAATAATCTACAACTATTAAAATGATGTTTAAGGTGCTTAAAACAAATTATCATTGTATCAAAAGTGGCAAGTAAATTGATAGTTATATTTTTTACATCTATAATGACATACATTTTAAACCACATTCTCTAAATAGTTGAAAATACCATGAGCATTTTGATGGAACCTGATCATATAATAAATGTGTCTTTCATATACTGATATCTCTGGAAAGTGAAGCTTTCCAGATGAGCACAATGCTAATGGTTAGGATGGGAGGGGACTGGGTACTGATAAAGTAAACATCCCACCAAATATATTTCAGAAACACCATTATTGGTTCAAACTCTTCCAATCAGTGATTTGGGAGAAATCATGTTTGAAGTATGAATGGAAAAAAAAAAAAAAGAGAAATTTTATCTCCGTCAGAAAAAATGCCAGAAAAGATGGGGAATATTCTATTTTCATTTTCTCTTTTTCCATAAAGGAATGCAAAGGTGTAAATAGCATCTTTCCTAGTATAGTTGACATTTATTTCTGTTCATTTAGATGGGTGATTAGAAGAGTTTGTGGAATTGTGGTCCCAATGTTTCCACTGTGAGTTTCAGTACACAGTGTTACTGTTTTCTGAGATGGACAGCATGTTTTGACTCCGTCTGTCATCAATATTTAACTGATCCATATTCTCTTCTATCATAAATCTCTAAATATTTGAGAAATTTACGTCTGATATAATTACATATACTTCTCCTTTCAAAAAATTGTGTCATTGCCCTTCCGAATATTTCAAAGCTCAGGTCAAAGTTTTGTGACCCAGAGATTTCCATAGCTCCCCTCCAATCTGAAAATTCATCCTGAACCTGTAAATGTGTTATTTATTTCCACATTATTACCCGTCTCGTATAATTTAATGTTTTCATTACACAAGTTTGGATTCTGTTAAAAAAAAAACAACCTTGTGATGTGTTTTATAAATAATGACTACAATGGAAATAGCAATTTAAAAGTTAGATTTATAAAGTGTCACTTTCCAATCACATTAGAGCCTACACTCCTAATGTGTTTAATACTCGATTCCAAAGCAATAAACAAAATTTACATCACTGGAGAGTTACAACCAATCACCCATAAAATCCTCCTGATGTCGCACAGGTATCCCATACCATTGCTTTTGATCAGTAAAGAAAGTAAACTTATCCTTTATTAAAATATTTATTGGCCCTTTATCACCTGTAGCATAGCAAAATGTTAGATGGAGAAAATTAGTGGCTGTATTCTAGCACTTGCATTACTCCAGGAGCATGTACCAGGTACTTAATTCAGAACTAATTGACAGAAAGTTGATTAGCAGGAATATTCTAGATCTGCCTTTTTACCATGGTTGTAAACTTTTTGAAGACTATGACTGTGCTTTAGTCACTTTTACATTTTTTTGGAAAATGCCAGTTAATCACTCAGTTTTATTAAATTGAGTCCAGCAGTCAAGTAAACAGCAATGTTCCACGTACTCTGTAGATAATTTGGTGCGTTTGGGACTATAGGTAATAGTCCAGTCCTTTCCCATGCTCCTGACTGCCTCTGAATTGGAAGTTTCTCTGCATTTCTTTTTGAGTTCACTGAAAAGAGGTTCCATATTCGAATCATTAAAGGAAAATAACAAATCTTGACCTCTTTGTCGAACAATTTTTGTTTGGAAAGCAGTGAAAGCAATGCTTCATTTAAGGGAGCTGGGGGAAGTAAACATCATTGTTTGTCATGTGTCTTTTCTTTACAAATATGGCAGTTCCACAGTCGTAGAAACCTTGCTTTGCCTGTTGCTGAATCTTCATTGCTCAGCCTGGAACATGATGGTTTGCTGAATAAGTGATTCAGGTGGTGCCTCTCTGATAAATATCTCATTAGTAAGCCTCCCAAGAAAACAAGAGTAGCCCCCACAAGTTGTTCATAAGAATGCCAGTAATGGGACTTTGAAAATTGATGAGACTTGTGCAGTCAGCTTCCTTCAAATTAAAGTTCAACAGAGAACTCATAAATTGTACATAAACAACTATTGAAATCTTAATTCATAAATTCTGTGAGGCCATTTTGTACAGCTAAAATGCTTCAAAAGAATAACATTATTAAAACACACATTCTCAAAGATTTCTATCTGTTGTGTAGAGTAAAAACATATTCAGAGACTATGACAGTATAAATACAAGAAGATAAGTGAGATGCATGGCAATGTACCATATCATGAAATGTTTAAACCGGCACTTGGTGCAGGAATGTGGTAGGGATTTATGTGCTGGCAGAATTGCATGCATGTATTGACATTGTCACTGGGGAATGACGGCAACTGTAAAATGGGTTTTGTGATTAGAACAACCCAGTGTGTTTCAGATTAAATTAAAAAAAGAAAAATCAAGAGAATGCAAAGTCACATGAATCATCTTTGAATATCCAAGAGGAAAAAAAACTTACTCTAGTAAAGCCTAGTAGACTTTAAGTCTTACACATAGCTAAAGACTAAAAATAATCTGGACATACCTAGTGAACCTGCCCTAAATTCACAGTTGCTATAGATTCAATGCTAGACTTTGTATCTTGAAAATGAAAAGAGATTATTCATACATACAGTCGTTTCCTACTACTATTTATGATATTATTTGACTCTAACCTAGAGAATTTTAAAGCACATCTGAACCACTAAATGTAGAAGAGTTTGGCTTTTGTTTTTTTGAGATAGGACCTATGAAGACTTAGGGCGATGAGGAGATTGATATTCTGCTTACCTTACTGACAGTGGCTTCAAGTGCCTCTATAAGAGGATGAAATATGACTTTGGAAATGCTGACTGTGGCAATTCTGGGTGAATGCAGTCACCACATCCCTCTTTCCAAAAGGTGTCCCTTTCACAGAATAAAAATATAGCCTACACGAAACAATCACAGTTTGAAAGTTTAAAATAATTCAGCTGATTATTTACTGACACAACTCTAAGCAATTCCCTTCATTTTTTCTTCCATTTTTTTTCTTTTTTTTTTTTACTACTTATTCCCCAAAGCAGTGTTTTATAAAAATGTAAACAGACCTTTTTAAAATCCAAACAAATTGTCCCTTAGGTCATGTGCAACCAATTTAACACTCCAAAGAACCTGCACTTATTGAGTGGAATTCCATCACATTTTAATTCCAAAGATATCTACGTAAAAATAATGATTGTACAAACTGGATGGCTGAAATTCCAGTAGCTACAGGCTACATTGGTAGTCATTTCTATAAGTAGTACTAGTTTGAAGGAAAATGAGCATTAACTCACAGGAAGAAGGAAAGGAATAAAAGTTTCCCTTCTTTCACAGGATAATGATTTCATTGATCAATAAAAAAGCCAACATCTATTTTTCTCCTACCTTTAACATACATTTTTCAGGCAGAAGTTCGACATCCAAGAAAGAACATAAAATCAGGAGACAGGAGAACTTGATTAAAATAGTGTTGGAGTCAACCAGAATGATTTGTATCCAGATTGTTCTCTTTATCTCTGATTTCCATAAAAACCCAGGCCTCCATTTCTGGTTAATGGTAGGACCTAACTCGTAAGTTATGAGTTTTAAATGAAATAATATATTTAAATGTAATTTTGGACAGTTAAGGACACATAGCAAATATTCCTAAACGGTAACTGTTAGTCTTGACTATACTGTTTGCCAGCAGTGAGATTTTCAGCTGGTTGATAGCAAGAAACAGATTGATGAAACTTATTCTATGCCAGAATTTTATCTGGATTACATTAACATAAATTTAAATTTGAAGCATAATACAGTTTCTCCCCTTGTTGTCCAGATATAAAAAATTTAGATTTTTCAAGAAGTTATGGGATTGACCTTAGATAACAGATCACGGATAATTGGCATCACAAATTGGAATCCAGGTCATAAGATAGAGCCTATACATTTGCCACCAAACTCTCTACTCAGAGAGAGGAAAAATGCTGAAAATGTGCTTTCTACCTGGAAGATAAGAGAAGGGAACAGAAATTTGTCAAATTTCTGTACTGTCTGTGTTGACTTCTGTGCTAAATCTTTGACAGGTACAGTTCATTTAATTCTCACTAAAATCTTTAAAAATCTATCTTATTTTTATTAGAAGATACCATGCAACATATATAAAAGATATAAAGAATGATTTTAAGAACACTCATCTCAACAAAGAACACATTGCCAGCACAAGTAAGAAACTCTTCCTCTCTGTTACAAGAAAGCATAAAAAATCAACATCTAGTTACTTGTAACTAATATTCAGAATTCAATGTTTATATTGCTGTTGATTTTTTATGCTTTCACTATATGTGCTTATTCCAAATATAAAGCTATATTTTCATCTTTTACTATCCACATGTAGCATTGTACTTTATGTATTCTTTAGCAAATTACTTTTTCGCTCAAACATGTTCATCCATTTTGATGTTTAGTTCCAGCTCCTTCAATTTCACTTGATTATTCAATTTTAATAAAATGTCACATTTCAGTATTCAATTTTAAGAAAACATCATAGTTCAATCATTTTCTTTTTGACACTTTTCCCTCCCCATTTCTGAACAAAATGTTTCTCTCTATATAATCTATGCTTCCCAGGGGCCCATGTGTAAATGTGCAGGACTTTCTTCTGGAACATACCTGAGGAATTGAGTTACTACACAGGTAATGAGCATTCAGCCATGTTGCTAACTATGTCCAAGTGTTTTACTTCTTCAGTTTTACTAGGTATTACCAAGTTGTATTCCAGCAGGTGCTCTAATTTAAGGGTTTTACTTACCTCTAATATCTGTATAACTGACATTATCAAACTTTGAGAACTGCAAATCTGATGGGTGTGCATTAGAACCAAATTGTATTTGAATGCAATTTAATTTATTACTAGTGAGATGGAATGATTTTTTCATGTGTTTTTGGTACTCAAGGGTTTTTGTTTGTTTGTTTGTTTGTATGTTTGGTACCAGTTATTGAACCCAGTTGTGCTTAACCAGTGAGACACATCCTCAGCTTTTTTTTTTAATGTTTTATTTTGAGATAGGGTCTCAGTAAACTTTTTAGGACCTTGCTAAGTTGCTGAGGCTGGCCTCAAATTTGTAACCTTCTTCCCTTAGCCTCCTGAGCCACTGGGATTATAGGCATGCAACATAACAGTTATGTTATATATAACCCTGATATTCAAGTTTTATCCTCCTCTACATTTTGGTTGTTACATTTTCAACTATTTTAATTAGGCTAATATGTTTTTCTTATCAATACATTGGAAATTATTTTTATTTTGGATATTACTCTTTTGTTAGTTGTTTGTAATTTTAAAGTATATTTTTCAGCTTTGAATATTTTTTTTCTTTCTTTTCTCCTACAGTACTGAGAACCCAGGGCTGCTCTACAACTGAGCTACACCCCCAGTTCTTTATACTTTTAATTTTGAGACAGAGGCTCATTAAATTACTAAGGCTTGTCTGGAACTTGTATTTCTTGTGATTCTCCTGCCTCAGTCTTCCAAGTTGCAGGGATTACAGGCATGTACCACTGAGACTGACCTTTTGTGTATTTTTTAATAGCTTTTTTCTAATAGATTTAAAAAATGATATTCAAATTTGTATATCTTTATCTTATGGTTTGGGCTCATTGTATCTTCTTTTAAAGCCAGTTCCTATCTAAAAGTCTCAAAAGATTATTTACAATTGTTTTTCCTAAGGTAAAGTTTGATTTCTATTCAGGTGTTTAATCCACACAGAATTCATTTGTAGATATAGTATGGTTAAAGAATTCTGTATTATTTATTTCTACCTGGGTTTTAAGTTGTTAAACTGCCCAAGGTGAGACCGGGCATTAAGTAATGACCAACTGTAGAAGAACACCATATTTGTCGTACCCAGGAGATTGTATTTTATCCCAAGGCCAATAAGAAACATCACTGCTTGATGTAAACAGAATAGTGGTTTTTACCAGATGGGCAACAGAGAGGGTAGCAGGGAGGCAATTGTGTAGTGCAGGACGGATAACAGGAGTCTGACCCAAGGCAGGAATGCAAAAGTCATCATCCTCCTGCCACAGCTTAAACTGGGGAGTCACGGGCTACTCAGGCCTCTGTGGAGACCCAACCTCAGGGCCTTTCACCACCTTTCGTTAATATTTATTTGTAAATGATAGAAAAACACCTGAACTTCTCTGGACCTACTTTGTAGCATTAGAATCTTCTCTCCAATAATCTCTAAATACCTGCTCTTCAGGAAGCAAAACAAAAGACAAAGGTAAGCCAAGAAGGGCAATTTAAGGAATTTGAAGCAGTATTTATTGAGAGCATATAAAGAAAGCCCAGTGACTGTGCAGGTTCTCAGGATTGTGACATCTAGAGGCAGCAACCTACTCAGTTCTGAAAGGTCAAAAAGGCCAGAGAAAGAAGGAGAGCAGAGTGAAGGGTTTGCTGCCTCTGCGGAGATGTGACTTTGACCACTGGTGTGCAGAGTCAAGACTATGAGGGGGCTTGGTCATAAAAGGTCTGGGGAAGAAAAGCCTGATTTCACTCTTTTTCCTTCAGTTCATGGCCAGTGCTCGCCACTGGCAAATTCAGTACAAAGCTGGTTCCAAGGGACCTGCTTTATGCCATCTTCACACATTAGCCTTAGAGAAAGGGCAGGGCAGAGAAGAAAGGAAAGGTCTTGAGGTACCCAGAGGCACGCTCTCCTCAGCCTTGATAATCTAAGCAGAAACTCTGTGTTCATGAAGTGGTAGAAATGCCACTCAAAACCATGCTGTGGTTCTCCTCCCAGCCAGGATTCATACTGAGTATTTTCCCCAACACTCACCACAAACGATTTCAACAAACATTTGAATAATCAATTTTTATACAAGAGACATAAAAATGTGTGCGACCTTTATCTCATGTAGTGCTCTTGATAACCCACTATATTATATCATTTTTATTTATATGTTACAGGTGAAAAAAAAAACTGTAAGAGAGGAGAGATTACTTTAGAGAATAACATAGGAAACACAAGCAAGGTTAAGGAACTTGAAAAGGCCACACAGCCCTCTCTTGAGGAGGAACCTATCCAGGGATCCAGACTCCAATGGAGTCATAATTGCAAACCAGAGCAGTTGTCTTGTGGAAGAAAAAAAAAAAAAAAACCAAATACCCGAGGGTCCACAAGATCTGATTTAACCCAGTTCTCAAGTAGGCCAAAGAGCATGAGGCCCCACTTCAGATGATTCTGAGGCCCATTACAGAACACCCTTCAAAGCACAAAGTACATTTTTACATTGAAGAATTGGCTAGTGTAGAAGAAGGATGGCAAATAAAGTTGAAAAGGCTAGCGCTAATTAAACATAGAAAATATTTTATAAATATCCTTAACCTGAGCAAATTGCAGGCATGTTTTACCCTGATTCATTATAAAAAAGCCTGTCATCCAAATAAATAATAGAGGACTACGGTGCAGTGCTTTCAAGATTCACTTCTCACATTCAGAAAATCAGAGTCATCAGAGCTAACAAATAATACAAATAAGCCCACGAGGAAAAAGATAAATATTAAGATTGCAATTTGAGAAAATTAAAACTCTGTATTAAGAAAATAAAACACTGGAGTCTCTTTTTTCCCCAGATAAAATTATTGTAAAATATGAAAATTGGAACAGGATACAATGTGCAATTAGGCAATAAGAGAAAAACAACTAATTCTGGTAGAAAAAGGCTAGAAAAGTAAAATTAGGGTTTAGAGTCAAAACAATTAATTATAAAGAATAATTTGGAGGCTAAAAGTAATCTTGTAAATAATAGGCTTTCCATGAAAAATTATCACACCACCAAGATAAAGATTTTTATCATTTTTTTTTTTTTTGCAAAGATTCTAAGGAGCATTCAGGAAATAAGAATGAAGAAGCTTAGAAACAAGTTTGTCAAAGACATAAGGTTAACAGAGGTTATAGCACTGGCTTAAAGGCAAGGGTATCTGTTTTTCATTTTGGTATTATTGGTAGAAGTTTCTTTAAGACCAGGATAAAACACCATCATAAAGCTCGAAATTCTCTTCATTATTTAGGTATTTATTTCAGTAAAGATTCTGCTTTGTATAACCTCTGTTTTCATTATCCTTTGTTCAACACAGCCACTCAAAAAAAATTTTCCTATTTTTCCTGCTTGCTTTATCCCTATTTCCACATAGATAAATCTCATATAATTAGCTTTAGCCTTGGAAAACAGTGTTGCCTTGCACACATGAAATAAAATTTTATGCCATGCCAGAGGAAGTTACAGCCTACTGTGGGAATAGAAATGCTTTATTGGGAGTTCCTTGCCCAAAGCTATGCATGAAATGAAGAGGGAACATAGAACATTATTCAGCTCTGAAAATTTTCACTTGGCCAAAAAGAAGAGTAAAATATTTTATTTTCATATGGTTTCCTTGATATCATACACCTAAAAATATTATTGTGACTACATTGTAATTATGACAGCAAAACATTGTAAGAACAAAATTAAAAGAATCAGTTGAAATGAACAATTTAGTTATGTCTCCTCAGGGCCTAGCAGAGGGCCTGGTACTCATGAATAATTGTTTTGTGAAAAATGAAAGATAATGGTATCAGCTCTCAGAGTGCAGTCAGTTATAATATTTTTATTCCTGCTTCTGGGTCCGGTATTTGGCAGTGTATTTTGTGTGTGTGTGTGTGTGTGTGTTTCATTTTCATTGTAGAATTGGTCAGCTGCGTAGATTCATTGTCCTGAGGGATAAGCTGAATTGTTGAGTGGTAAAGTAACAAGTTCAAATATGCAATAGTAACAATATAGACAAACCCCCACACACTGAATTTATACAAGGGAACAACGAGCAAGACCAAAAAAAAAAAAAAAACCTTAATTTTATCATTGATGTAATCATGTAAAAAAAAAATATAATAACAGGTTGGAGTGTTCATTTTCCATCATCAGAATATTTTGTATCAAAGATACATACTGTCATTTCTAGACACCCTCAGAGACTGGTTTTAGGAACACCCAGAAACCAAAATCTGTAGAGGCACAAGTCCTTTATATAAGATGATATAGTCTTTATAATGAAGATGCACATCCTCCTGTTTGCTGTAAATAATCTTTATATTATTTATATTTATTATTATATTTATATTTATTAGTTATCTAATAATGAAAATGCTATGTAAACAGTTGTTATGCTCTATTGTTAGGGAATAATGACAAGAAAAACTTGTACATGTTCAAAACAAATGCAATTTTATTTTTCCATGGTTGGCTGAATCCACAGATGCAGAACTCATGGGTACCTAGAGCTGACTTTTCAGCTTAATGTAAAAACAAACAGAAAATAAATTTCAGAACAAAAGACACATCTTAATCTCCTTTATTTGAGTCCTGTCAATTGGTTTATATTACCTAGATCATTCATTCTCAAGTTCAGTACCTGCCTTTGAAGCTTCAGTATCACCTAACAAATTCATGGGCCACCTTGGACCTCCTGAATCAGAAACTCTGGGCATGAGGTCCAGCGATCTGTGTTTCACCAAGTCCTGAGATTCTCATGTGGACTCCAATCTGCAAATCACTTGTATAGGTCATTTAACAAAATACCTGGTGTGTTTTTACAAATGCATGTTGTTCAATAAATTCTCCATTATTTTAAAACACAGAGAACACACCATTTAGGGGAGGAAGTGATCTTATGGAAATAGCAAAATAAAAGGTGAGGCAAAGCACATTTTTACCTGCTAAATTGTTATTTTTACATTTTTTCTCTGGAGTTGTAGATGTGTCTGCTATATCTATACTACTTTGCTGAGGGCCATTGCCAAGTAGGAATGACGCATCGAAATTTCCTTGTCAGCATACCCCATGTTAAATGGAAATTCACTGTGACATTGCATGTGTCTTTGAGAAAGGTGACCCTGCTCAAGGACCAGGGTGGATCCAGGTTTAGGGTATATCCTGCAGGTTTTAGGAAGTATCCCGGTTTAAGACAATTTGGGTTTAAGGTGTTCCCGGTTTAAGACAAGTTTAGGGTGTTCCCGGTTTAAGACAATCTGGGTTTAGGGAAGTTCCAGGTTTAAGATTATTCCTGCTGGGAATGGGGCGTTCCTGCTGCCTGAGTTCCCTTTGAGTTCTCGTGGAATTCAGAAAGTATTTTGGGACGTGAATTGCGGCAGAACTTGGATTTCCCCAGAACGTGTTTGTACAGGGCCAGTGTGAGTTCAGGAATAAAGAATTGCTGTTTGAATCTACAAGGTGTGAGTGGCTCGTGATCTTGTGCCCAGCCAAGACTGCAGCACTACTTCATCTTTTGGTAACTATCATAGCTAAAAAGAAGAGCACATTATCTAAGCCAAACCAATATGTGTGCCTCCCCAGCCTTCATTTGATGGAAACTGGAAGCAGAAGCTCTTTTCTCATTGATTTGCTGAGCTAAAGGGATGTGAGTTCAGAATTTTCTTCAGCCATACTTCTTCCCATAAGGTTTTATTTATATATATTGGTCCTCTTAAATCTCTATTTCCGTGCAGATGCCTTCTTAGAACACTGATGGTTTCAGTCAATTTATCATCTCTTTATTTATGATTGATGGGCATCCTGCACTGAATTCTTGGTATCTCCCTACCACATTCCCATTGAATTTTTGTTCAAACTGAAGTAGCATCTCCACTCCTTACCATGGACAATAAACCCTGTGTAATAAGCCCTTGTCTTGTCAAAGTAGTAGTCTACATCCTGCTTTCTCTCTAGTTCTCTTTTCTCCACTCACAGGAAATGGGCCTTTATCCCTTGAATACCCTATGATCCCTTTAACTTTAGGGCCTATATATTTGCTGAATCTTTTCCCCAGCTCCTAATAGCTGCTTTCAGGGAGTCAAAGTCTTCTAAATCTCAACTCAAATGTACCTCTTCAGAGAAGCAGCCTTAACCACCCTATTCAAAGTAATCCACTCTTCCCTCTGCAGTCATAGTTGGTTACTTTATCCTATATTACGTCTTAATATAATGTTTTATTATCTGAAATTTGATCATTATAAATTTATTTTTAAATGCTTTTATTAGTGGATTATAATTATACATAATAATGGGGTTCATATTTTGACACAATCATGCATGTGATTTGATTTGCTCCATTTCAGTCTCAAGGGATTCCTATTTCACTGTTACTTCCTCTCCCAATCTCCTTGTTCTACTCTATTGATCTTCCATTTATCTATCTATCTATCTATCGATCGATCAATCGATTTATTTTTGTTCTTTAAACATACCCATAAGGGTTGAATTCACTGTGGCATATTCATATATGTACACAAGCTTAATTTTGTCAAATTAATTTTGTATTTCCTGTTTTTCTATCCCTCCTTACTCCTCTTCAGTCTCCTTCCTCTACTCCTCCTATCTTCCCTCTATTTAAAAAATAACAATAAAAAGACATTTCTCAAAAGAAGAAATACAAGTGGTGAACAAATATATGGCAAAATCTTCAACATTCATGGCAATCAGGCAATTGCAAATCAAAACTATATTGAGATTCCTCTCGCCCTCATTAGAATGGCTATCATCAAGAATATAAATAATGGTAAATACTGAAAAGAATGTGGGGCAAAATGTACATTCATACATTGTTGGTGGGTCTGACAATTAGTACAGCCACTCAGGATAGCAGATTCCTCAAAACCACTGTTTGACCCAGCTATGACAATGCTTGGTATTTATCCAGAAGAACTAAAATTATCAGGCTATAGTGATATAGGCACATCAATTTTTAGAGCAGTGCAATTCACATAGCCATATTATAGAATCAGCACTGGTGCCTGGCAGTAGATGAGTGGATAAAGATAATGTGGTATATATGTACTAACAAGTTTTTTCTCAGGATAAAGAAGAATGAAGTGATGGCATTTGCCAGTACATGGATGGAACTAGAGAACATCATTCTAAGTGAGGTAAGTCAGACACAGAAAGTCAATTGCTGAATTGCCGCAGTCTGGCTGGGCACAAATCAGGAGCCACTGAAGAGGAACAAACTTTATTTCTGAACTCCACCAGCACACTCCACACATGCTCCCCTGAATGCCACGCGGCTCCTCCAGGAACCAGCAACTAGAAATATCCCTCCTCCGGCACTTCCCCAACCAATGGGAGCTATCCGGGAATCCCCGCGAGAGCTCAAGCAGAACTCAACGGGAACTCTGCCAGAACTTAAGTCATCATCTTAATGGCTCGCTAGCGTCACCTCTCAACCACTACTTCTGGCAAAAATGCCATGCGTCATCCCGACTCGGCTGTGGCCCTCAACACTGAATGTTTTCTCTCATAGGTGGAAGCTAGTTCAAAGAAAAGGGAAAGGGGTAGGGGTGAATCTCATGAATTTATTTTTCATTGAAATTCTCTCTTTACCCTCTATGGAAGGGTATGGAGGCTGTGACATTCCATATTCTCACATGGAGCTAGTCTGATTTGATTGCCACTCTATATCCAGAGCTTAACACAAAATGTCTCATATACAAGTAGGAGCTCACAAAGTTCTTACAGATTTGATTAATGAAGTCAAACTTTGATGAACTCAAGTGGCAGGAAGAATAATTGAGTCTTTATGTAGACAGAGAAAGAGAAACTTGATGTTCTCCATACTCTTATATCCATACAAGGTCTTTTCTATTCTTCCTCTTTTTATACTTTGACCATATGAACCAGAAAAACAAAACAAAAACTAACCAAAAAAGGCACAATGTAGTTCATGTTGATTTCCTACCTCTAACAGTAGACACAGCTAAGACCAACATAATGGCTTACACATGTGAACATTTGTAGGGTCAGAAACCTGAATTTATTTCTTCTTGCATGGGAAAATTCCCTGGGATCCTTATACAAGTTGTAAAGTGATTAATAGGATTAATATTATGTGTGATTAGAAGAGGAATTAGCAAAGCAGCATAGAAATGCCCACCATAGACTCTGCTGTGAATTGAAGGATGGAGGATTAGTTAGGTGTGGTCTGCTCATCCAGGTCAATAACCACAAGCCAAATGCAACTTATTATGCAATAACTGGTTATTGAGATTGCCAGAAGAACATACCCAAAATAATTAGACTCAATAAATATTAACTTCAAATAGACACACATTGTCAGGATCTCTGCAGCCTTTTCAGAACTAATATATTTTGTTCTGTCATAAAAATATTAGATTGTTGAATAACACTAATCTTTGTCTTAATGGAATTAAGGAAGCAAAGCAATATCCACGTCAGTTTAGATTAGATCATGTATGAAGACATGAATTGGTGTGAACATACTTTATATACAGAGATATGAAAAAAAGTGCTCTATATGTGTAATAAGAATTGTAATGCATTCCACTGTCATGTATTAAAAAAAAACAATTAAATATTTTTTAAAAGTATGTAAACAAAGAAATAAAAATAAAGTATTTTCCTACTATATTCATAAATGATTTTTAATTATAATGATTAGCAATGAAGAGTGTGTCATTTAAATGAATTCTTTGTATAAGCAACTTAGTATAATCTTTCTGGAAAGCTAGTAGCAATTCATAGCAAAAGCTTTAAAAAGGTTTATAAGTGTGACCAAGTTTTTCTGCCTGTAAAAATCTATCCTAAGGAATAAAAAGCTTGAAGAGGGAAGAGAAGGAGGAGGAAATGTTGATCAACAGGTAGTAAGTTATAGTTAGATAGGCACAAGAGGTTCTGGCATGCTACTACACAGCACGGTGACCATAAATGACAATGCTGTACTAGATGGAATGATTTAAAAAAGTTAGAAGGATTTCAAAACTTTCATCATAAATAAATAATAAATGTTTGAGAAGCTAGGTATGTTTTAAATATCACACAGTGCATCTGCATATTGAAACATTACATGTTCCTCCACTAATATGTGCAATTTTTGTTCATATGTGTCAGCTAAAAAGTAAATTTAATTTTTCCAAAAAATATATTAGTTCATTTCAAATTCTTATATTCTACTGTTAAAAAATAGTCAGGATTTCTTAATTCTATCCCTCCCTCCCAAAAACAACATGTCCTGTCTGTTCCACAAAGCAAAACATTTGGAAGCCTCAAGAGCCCCACTTCTGGCTGCCCTCACTGCACAGAATGCCCTTCCCTTTCCTTTTTCTCATGAACTTTTCCTGCTCACCCTTAGGTATTGTCTTCAATTGCACCACTTTAGAAAGGCCTTTTTATCTACCCTAACTGAATTTCTCTGTTATTGTCTATTTTAGCTGCCTCATCATACACACACACACACACACACACACACACACACACACACACACACACATATATATATATATATGTATATATAATTTGTCACAGCGTTGATTATTCTGTTTATTTGTTGGTGTACTCGTCTGTGATCTTTCATTTTCTACTAGAAGGAAAGTTCATCCAGTAGAAAAGAGACTACTTCTGTATTATTTATCATTTGTTCTTCACCACCTGTTCATAGTAGGCACACCAGAAATATGTGTCTGATGAGTAAAGGAGATGACCCCAATCACAGAGAATGACTCATGTGGGAAATACATTCTGAGTCCCCTTCAATGATCCTTATCCAAAGATGTGCTGCTGCACCAAAGCATGGCCATAAAGTGGTGCAAGCACAAAGAGTAAGGAATCCTATTGACTAAGGAACACAGGGCAGCCCCTGTAACCTCTGTTCTGTTTCCTGAATGATGCTATAGCAATGATAAGAGCATCACAATTGCATGTTATAGAAATTTTCCTCTTAGGAGAAAAATGAACTGTTCTATTGCTTGCCTGGGCAAAGGATGATGACCTTCAAAATAGCTACTACCATGTTCAGCTAAGAAGTTATTTACATCAGTGCCTTGTCTTACCTAAGAATTGAATTTCAAATTTTATTGATAAAATACAGAGTTTGCAAGTGAGCACTGTACAGCCAGAATACCTGTGGGTTAATACTAGCTATGTCACTTTGAGCAAGTTAAACAACCTTCTGATTTTCAGTTTTCACATTTGTAAAAGGCTCTAAGGGCAGGGAGAATAGTTCCTACCTTGCACAATTGTTTTGAGGACTAAAGAGCAGCTAAATATAAAGAACTTAGAACACTGTTTGATTCACAATAGGAGCTCTTCTATTTACCTAAATCTTCTTCCTGAAAATAAAGTCCCATCATTAGCAGGGAAATGGATGTAACTGGAAGATGTTCTGTAAATATAAACCAGACACAGAAAAACAAGTTCCTCATGTTCTCTCTAATATGAGAATGCTAAAATCAGTCAACCTAAAAGTAGAATAGTCATTACTAGAGATGGGAAGTGGAATGTGAGGGTGGAAAAAGGGAGAATGGGTTTGATCAGTGCATGTTATATGTATGAATGGAAATATTATAGTGAATCTCATTAGTGCATACAATTAATAAAACAAAAATTAAATAATAAACCCTCTTCTTGGGAGTTTTCATTCAGTTCTAAGGCCCTAAGTATGATCTCTATGCTGATAATGCCTAGGCTCCTCATTTGAACTCCAGATTTGTACGTCCAGCTGCCAAGACACCTAAAATCCATCTCAGATTTTATACACCCAAAATGAGCTATGGATTCCCACGTCCATTTCCCACACACTAGCAATCCTCAGAAGCTTCGTCATTTCCCATAAGTAGTCATTCCATCTTATGTTTCTCAGTTCAAACACTTTGCATTCATCCTTGGTTCCTCTTTATCACACTCTCCATATACTTTCCATAGCTGATCTGTTGATTCTTCTTCTGGAATATATACAAAATCTGAACACTTCTCCACCTCCATTTCTATAACTACAGTACAAGCTTCCACAAATTTTCCCTTGTGTTAGCACTAGCAGTCTTTTACATGGTCCACTGTTAACACTCTGTCCTCTCTGGATAGTTATTCCATAGAGATCTCATATGATATCCTTAATTTTTCTATACAATGGCTTTTTCAATTAGAGTAAAATCTCTAAAAATTGCGGTGGCATGCAAAGCCCCACATAATATGGCCCTTGTCACTTCTCTGACCTCAAATCCTCACTCACTATGTTTCCCTCACTCACCATGTCCTCATCACTCTGGCCTCGTTCTACTAAGAAACACAGTGACAGGCTCCCACCTTGATGCTGGTGTCCTTGCTGAGCTCCCCCCAGGGTCTTGACCATGACTTTTCCCACAACTCCCACCTGTCCCACCCCCACAGCTTTCCTTCAGCCACTCCCTAACTCCTCAACTGCTCTCTAAATGACACTTCACTGGAGAGGATTTCTCTAACTTCTTTGTACATTTATTCCTAATCCCACTTTGGTTTTCTCCACATCCTTATTGCCACCTACAGAAGTTAATTCTTTGTTCTTGTTGTGACTTTAGCCCAAGGTAGAAGAGTCACAAGAGCAAGAATTTATATTCTATTCACTGTGATTTCCCTATTACTTAGAATGGTTCTGACCTATGGTAGAGCTCAAATAAATACATTCATTAAATAGGTACATGAAAATCTACTATTATAATTTTAATACTTCATCCATTAACTAAAGGTGTTTCAGGCACCAGAATGCAGTCTAGAAGGTATTCAGGGGAATGCAGAGTCTTCTGAACAAGTCTGAAATAATACTTAAAAAATTCAGTCCTGTAAAAATTAAACTATGAATATATTCATACTAATATTTTCTTATAAGAACTTTCTAGGCTCAGTTCTCCAAACAGGTAAAGTAACATGGAATTACATACACAGATGCATGTATACACAAAAATGAGTACAGGTGAAATTGGTGAAATCTGAATGAACTCTGTAAATGGGACCTATGTTAAGTTCCTAGTTTGATAGTTTGACATAGGTATATAGTATGTTAACAGTGGGGAAAAGACCAAACTGTAAAGTTTTCTACTTCCTGTACTTTTATAATGATTTCAAAAAATATTTTTAAAAGAGAAATACTGGGGACTAAATTTTAGCAAATTTGCATGTTTTTTAAAATTATGTCAAAATGAATACCAATGTTATGTATAACCAAACAGAAACAATAAAATAATGTTTAAAAAGTATTTTTTTTAATTAAACCCTGCAAGTCTCCTTGTCTGTCTGTATCAACAGGCAACCACTTTTGTATGAAGCTTCAAACAGGTACTTAGATATAATGTTCCAGATCAGAAAACTATATTTTAAACTCTGATGTCACCTGCATTGGGAAATGATCAAAAACCATTTTTTGCCATCTGAAATTTGAGATAATTAATATCAAAATAAAAGGAGTAAGTTAATGAGGCAAAGAAGCATTGACTCTTAGAAATCGTTTTAATTATTGCTAGGAGTCTAGAGCTTAGTTTCTCAATGGTTTGTTCTTAAGAAAAGTATCCATTCCATAAGAAAAAAATTACCTTATGAAGGAGAAAGGCTTAGGTTTTAAAATAAATGGAGCAACTTACACATTTTTGAGTTTTCCCTCTTAGAAACTCATGCAGCCCTATGACCACAAAGGCTCTAAAAACCTTAAGTAAAAACTTTTTGCAGCGCTTGAGAAACTCAACCACTAGAGATACAGGTAGCTTTTTTATCTCAATCTGGTAAATAGAGATTTTTGTAATAAGGGGGGTGACACAATTAACCACGATTTATCCAAGTCTGCATCTTCACAACAGGTCTAGAAGAACATTTCACAATCCTTTGCACAGGGGCCACTGCTTTTTCCCCCAGCTGGTTCCAGTGACCTCATCAGAAACAGTATAGGCACAGAAAAGCAAAGGATTTGAAGACACAGGGGGACTTGGATTTTCAAATGTGGT
This sequence comes from Ictidomys tridecemlineatus, assembly GCF_052094955.1. NCBI lineage: Eukaryota > Metazoa > Chordata > Mammalia > Rodentia > Sciuridae > Ictidomys > Ictidomys tridecemlineatus. The sequence continues at coordinate 124,914,652 of NC_135477.1, read as the reverse complement.
GTCTTTGCTTTCATTTCCATATGCACAAACTCACTTCCTAATGTGCATATATTCTCCAGAGTACACCAGAAGGGGTCTCCCATTCAGATAACTTAAAATATTAACCTGCTAGATAAACAATCTTCAACATAATTTTTTAGTTGAATAAATTATTACTTTGGGAGTTTAATGTATTTTTTTCAGATCTTAATTGCTTTTTGATGAATTTACAAAGTCTAATTCCTTAATGACGCACTAACATTGAATCAGACTCTAGAGAAATTATAACCTTCCCTTCACCTGCATCACCTCTGCCAATGAAACTTTTATCAAAGGCCCCAACATTAAGTGGTCATGCCTTTGACAATTAACTACATTTTTAATAATTAATGCCCAAATGAGTATGCCATGTGTTCTACTGTGACTATCTACATTTCAAAATTTTAAATGGCATCTACCTTTTCCAAAGTTCAACATTTGCTTAGAATCATCAATGCCAAGGAGTTACTTGACTTATTTAAGCCTACCTTCACAGAAACACATATAACATATTTGGGTATACACAAACAATATCTTTATGACTTTCTATGCATATTGTTTAAGGTGCAGGGCAGTTTGGCTTTAGGTATTTATTTTTCTTTATTTCTATTCTGTTCTTTCTATATTATGTTGTTTTTGTTTTGTTTTGGTTTTTGGTTTTGGTTTGTTTGGTAGAGCCCAGGCTGGGCAACATTTATTGGAATGAATGATTGCTTACTTTCCGAGACTTTTAACTTGTCTTACTGTAAATTTGAAATGTTTTTCTCTGTTTTCCATTGTTGTCGTTGCTGACTTCTCTGCCAAAAATTAAAGAATGATTCTAAGGCTTTACTACTATTTGGTTCTGACAATTACATTTATCTAATTTGTTGGGATTCCATAAGCAGTAGGCATGTTCTTCCTGGTTCCATGATTCACAAGCTTCCATAATGAATAAAAGTAGGTGGTCAAATTAAATATTATTTGGTCCATTCCATAGTTCTCCACACTTGAAGTGCTTTTTACTGAACATAGATTATTATATAATTAAATCATGATTGAAATAACATTTTACTTTCTAAAATAAAAATTTTCATATATACTTTGAAATGATTTAGATTTTAATTTGTTGTGGCAAATAAGCTATTTTAATTAAGGTAGTGTAACCAGTTTGTGCATCTGGCAATATTCCAATAAGATTTGGGGAGTCAATGCGAACAACATTTTAAAGTTTCAAGTGTTTCCTTTATAACATAAAATTCTGTTCTTTGATCTTATGTGGGTCAGTTGTACACACTTTTCTTTGGTCTTATGAACAATTGAGAGCAGCTTCTCTTTTGTCTGAAGACTTGGCCTTGACCACATCAGTCTTCTCCCATGTGTAGGTTAGGGAATACAATGAATTCATGAAGTAGTATTAGAAGATGAGACTAAAAAAAGGTGTAAGTGGAAAGCTTTGTGAGAAAATTATATGCAATTAATCCTACCACATGTCACATCTGTCAGCCGAGGTCCCTTAATAAGTACTGTCAGCTGTCTGCAGAGTGATTTTCTGGTCTCCGTGCCTAGCTATGCTTTCTCTCTCCTGACACAATCTCCCATGGCTCCCTTCTCTCTAATATTTTTTGAGGGGACATGACATCTCAGGAACATGATGGTTCAGAGAACTTTTCTTCTACCTCCTACCATAACCCAGCCCTGGCTTTCTACTAAGGACACAGTGTATGTGGTATAGCCTGAGAACTACTCAGGAGGAAACAGAATCACAAGTTCAAGGCCAGCCTCATTGACTTAGTAAGGCCCTAAGAAACTTAGAGAGACAGTGTTTAAAAATAAAAATGAATAAAGGGCTTGGGATGTGGCTCAGTAGTAAAGAGCCCTGGGGTTCAATCTCTGGTACAAAAACAAAACAAAAAAAAACCACTTATTGCCTCAAAAAGCCACAGACCTAGGACTAGGAAATGTATCTCAGTGGTAGGGAACTTACTAGCATGTAAGAGGCCCTGAGTTCAATTCCAAGTATGGTCAAAAAAAGGGAGGGGGGCTCAAACCCTTAAGGTTAGGGATTGAAGCCACCTTTCCAGGAACTTCCGGCTCTTGAGTCAACAACCTGACCTTTGAAAGGGCTAAGTGCTGCAGTGCTACAGAAAGGGAAGCAATAGCCTTGGGGACACATTGGCTTCATTCATCTTCCTAGTTGTCTCTTACGTTTTGACTATGGCTCTTTTTTTAAAAAAAATTATTTTTTAGTTGTAGATGGACTCAATATCTCTATTTTGTTCATTTTTTTATGTGGTGCTGAAGATCAAACCCAGGGTCTCACACATGCAAGGTGAGTGCTTTACCGCTGAGCCATAATCCCAGCCTGTTGACCATGGTTCTTGATGGTAAGTGATTTTCATAATTTGTCCTATATTACTAGTGACTGACATAGGATCACTTAAAATATATTCAATATCGGGTTGTTGGTAGGATTAAATCTGTATGTCAGGGCTGAGGCTGTGGCTCAGGAGTAATGCACTTGCCTGGCACATGTGAGGCACTGGGTTCCATTCTCAGCATCACATATAAATAATAAAGTTCTATGAACAACTAAAAATCTGTATGTCATCGTAGCTCACTTTTTGCGAATTCTTAGTACATGACAAGTTGGCTGTAAGCAATTTATATGTAACGGTTCCCTTGCACCCCCACAATAGTCAAAAATCAGGAGTTATTATTGCAGATTAGGGATTTTTGAGTGTAAGCCACTTCACTTCACTCAAGTCATGCAGTTCAAATATAGTAGAATTGCTATTTGAACAAGACTGTTTTTTTTAAGAGCTTAAAATCTTGATAACTATCTTAAAGCATTTGGTGTGGCCAGCATGGTGAATAAAGAATGGGTCCATACCTGAGAGCCTCATTTCTTTTTTGGCACTGAGAATGAGACTATGGTGGTTGGAACAGTCTTCCCTCAGGGACTTTCATGGCCTCTTGACAGTCTCAACTTCACAGGGTAGAGGCTAGCTGGTGTCCAGATGCTCTGCCACAAGGGAAGGAATTAGCATCTTTAGGATTAGGGGACAGCAGTAAACCAGAGTACCTCCATGATGGTATTGAAGGCTCTTGATCATCAACACACTATTTGCTCATCACAGCCTGGATTAGAAGGAGGAGGAAGATCATTAAGGAAGGAGAAAAGAGGCTGAAGAACAAAAGAAAACAATACAGAAGGAGAAAGCATCAAAAGCAAATAATACAACTGACACTTACATGTGAGTATAAACTGAGAAGAAAGGTCCAATATCTGAAGTTCTTTTTTCATTATTGCAGATGAAGAGACTGAAGAGGTAGGGAGCAAAGTGAGGGGCAATTCTGGGCCAGAAAAGAAGGAACAGGGGTTGGCAGGGCCTGGGTGAAGGAGAGTTGTGTGAGGGCTGTTCTTGCAGGAGTATAAGGAACTTGAAGTTAGAAAACCTTGTACAATGTTTGAGTCCTAAGCTCAGTGCCTAAGCCAAAATCACCTGTGAGCAAATTTATCTTTGAAAATTCCTTTAAAAATTCTTCATAAATACATACAAAATGTTCCTACATTCAACCCTGTGAAGTCACATGTATATAGAATCCACAAAGTGAAATCCAAGATTTAATAAAGCATTCATGTGAAAATGTCATTTTGTAAGATTTCTATAGCAGGAGACTGAGGTCTGAGCACATGTGGTTTGGTGTGTGTCAGAGGGTTACATGGTGAGGCTTTTCTCCGTCTATTTATTGCTTATCTTCTGAAAAGTCAAAATACTTACATTGAATGAACTCTCATTTGAAAATACTGATGCCCCCTGAAACATAGCCCATCGAGATGAGGCAGCCTACACACTATTTGCTTAAAATGTGCTTTACTCCTGAGTCACTGAGTAGTAGGAGTTTGCCACCTGTTATGGAGTTAATGTGATGTTCAGGCCTCCAACTTGGGGAAAGTGATGCATGGATGCAAAGGAAGGCTCAGGCTCATAATAAACCCTGAATGCCAAGGATTTGCATCCAAAATTATCAAGTTCTGAAGTTTGCTTGCTTTGATATGGACATTGTTCAGCACTAAAAGCCAGCAATCCATTTAATAAAAATATGTGTATGTATATAGACAACTAACATATTATTTGATTTTTTTTTGCAAACCTCTCAATATCAGCTTATTTATTGAAAATTCCTGGAAGCTACAAAATGCCATCTGTTTCTTTATCAAATGTCACCCCCACAATCAGAGACAAATACCACTGCTTTTTTTATTTGTGAGGTTGCTTAGGAACAATGTGATTGTATTCATGGGTCGGTTCTGATTGAGTCACTCCTGATGGGTCTGATGAAAGTATTAAAAAACTTGCCCAAATTCTAGAAACTGCCTGAAAATCAACTTCCAGTCCAGAAACATTCCAAAGGAAACTCCCCCAGATAGCATCTCACACGGACACACACATTTAGAATGATGTCTTCTTTAGAATTTATTATTAACAGTGATGTGACCTGATAAGGGATTTTCATGTCAGTTGGAAAACTTAACAGCAGGTTCCCTTTGCAGGTGATCTTCAAAAAGTGGTAGGCTTACAGAAGATTGGACTAACTGTGAAGAGCCCCCTTGACGTGCCCCTCCAACTATGGATTTCTCCAGCTGAAAATTGTCAGAGCATCCTTCCGCCAACCCACCAGGGGAGAGTCAATATTCCAATTCTATTAGCTTCATTGCAAATGAAGAAAGATGTTAGCAAACAGTGCAAGGTGTCAGAACACACATTCCAGGAGAAAGGTGGCCTCTCTGGGGGAAAAAGGAAAAGGAAGAAGGAAAAACAAACAAAAACCCTGTGACTGCTATGGTTTTGTTTATACAGAGAAATATACCAGCTTAAAAAAAAAGTCACCCAGTAATATTTCTGTAGACTTTTTTTTTAAATGAAATGTCTATCAGATCAATCTTTTCCATTAAAGTGACCAAGAAAATCTCTTACAATTTCCCAAATTTGGGAATGCCTGGTTTCAAGTGTTATTCTGGACTTAGGTTGACATAAATATTATTGCAAATATTAGTCAGAAAATTGAAGTGTCAGCAATCAGCATAGTATTTAATCTATTCTGAATGACTGGGATGCGTTTGATTGTATGTTAAAATACTGATTCAGATACACACAACTTGCTAACCTACAAATCAGTCATGTTGCCCCTGTACTTGAATTTAATTGCTTTTGAAAGCCATTTTGAGCATCTGCTATTTGCCAGGCACTGTAGTAGGTACTTCATGGAAGTTTATTCTTCCTAATGGTTGTATTGTGAACTTTGCTTGCACTAAAATATGATCCCTGGACAGTATTCTTTTTTTTTTAATCACTCAAGATACACAGTATTCAATCACAGATGGCTGCAACTCATTTTCCTCTGGCTCTTGTCTGAGGTGTCAAAATATCATTAACATTAAGTCTTCACCTTCTCCAGCATGGAGAATTTACAAGACACTTATTACTCTTTCAATTCATTAGCGAGGAGACTGACACTCCAGATCTTGGTAATTTTCTCCATGTTGGTTTGATTACAAAATGTATGGTCTTTCTGCCACACTACAGACCAATCTTTTCATCAAGATGCTTAAGAGCAAGCAAAATGTAGTCCTGTGTTTTGTGCATCTTAAAAAGTGAAGCTCACGAGTTTCCAAATGAATAGCCAAAGTGAGTCAATCAAGGTGAAGATATACACTAAACTACCACATATTTCCTGGGAGCATTCTGGAACTAGGGAAAGTTGCTAATGACAGTGAAACAAGATTAGAGTCTGCTAGGAAACCAGACTTAAAAGTGACAAGCCAAAAGAACAATTCCTTTTACAAACTGGAGAATGAAAGGAAGCAAAGCCATTGAGGTTACTCTCCACATGTAAAAGCTGGAATAAACTAAAATTTGTATTTGCATCTAGCATGGAATAATGTTCATACAAACATTACCTGTAAAACAGGGTGCCAGCATATGTAGTTGAGAAAGAAAGAATGTAACTTTTCTTATAATGCTATTTAAAACACTGCACTGACAATATAACTGATCCAACTTTGTTTTTCTGATTTTTTTTTCTTTATCTGTTTGCTCCTAATAGACACAGGTAGCAGAGAAGAGCCTGCTCTTCATTTGTTGGTACTGTGGTTTGACATTCTAGCATGTGAGGAACCTTTTATTTTTAATATTGTAATTATCTTATTTGGCCAAGAAACAAAACATGTTTTGCTTTTTCAAGAGAATGTTAAACAAGAGGCATGGTCAGCACACACCCTCCACCCACCCTTAGCTTTGTTTATGCCTATCAAAGCCTGGAAATTTTAGCAATGAAGCAGCAGGCTGCCTCCTCTCAGTGCAGGAGTGTCTTAATCCCTTCAATAGTCAGAGACCCCAAAGAAAGTAAGGATGCCTGGCTTCTGCTATCCTGTCATTATGTCCTGCAACATCTGAGAAAACAAAGAGAACAGAGTTGAAGCCATCTTTCAATGAACACTGCTTCTTGAATAATATATATATATATGTATATATATTTAATATATATATATATATATCATTAGAGGACATATGGAGGATCCCCTGTCTCTTGGTCTTCCATTTAACTTGATTTTTACCCCTTTACCATTTCCCCCAGAGTTCTGTTTTTATTCTGCTAATGATTCCTGTGTCTGCAGTGTCAAAATATCATTAATATTAAGTCTTCCCCTTCTTTGGAGAATTTTGAAGACACACAAAGATATCCCTTGGAAGAAATTATTGTCTCTAATTGTTTTATGATAAATGAACCTCTCCCTTCTAGAAATGAAAAAAAAATTAAGGAAGACTAGGGACAGAAATTGCTGACTTACCTCAAGTTCCCCAACCCTTAGAATTGTGTCACTGTGGGGAGTATAACCTCAGGGGCATTTTCCCAGTGACAGGTCAGATAAGAAGTCAGGGACTATGGAAAAGAATCAATTTTTGTCCTTTGGTAACTCTGGCTACCTCAAATTCCATTGCAGCAAAGTAAGTCAAGGGTCACCTGTAGTTTTCTTATCATTCACTTACTCATTCTTTCATATACTCAATTCAACAGACACCACCAAATGTCTACAATCTGTAAGACAAAGAGCCAAGTGCCAAGGAAATAATAATGAACTAGAACAAACATGAAGAAAGGAAATGTTGAACAAATTGAAAAATCAGCAATTCTTAGATCTGTCGGAAGTGAGTTCCTAGGGTAAACTACTGCCTCCAAAAGAGAGAGAGAGAGAGAAAGAGAGAGAGAGAGATGGGTGCATGCAGACAATGGTAGCTTCCTAAAGCAGAAACCTTAACAGGAACCAGTGCCAGGGTGGGGAGATCCGGAATATAACTGATGAATTGCTGGGGTTCTATGAGGATGAGTCTGAGAGTTTAAACCCCAGGGGGACACCTTATGAAACAGGGTGTTTTATGAGCTTTACTTCCAAGATACTGGGAAAGAAATTCTCTCCTGCTTCCAGCAGAGGGAAGAAAAAAAGAACTATTTCAAAATAGTTCCTTAACATGTCCTTGGGAAACTGGCCACATCCTGTCCTATGGAGGTTTTATCATGGCGTATTCTATTTGTGGGAAGACAAATTCCCAACTCCAGCCCCTGTAGACTTCTGCTCCACCAAAGGGAAGGGGAGCAGAGAAGCAGTGGTGAAGTTCATAGTCCAGGGATACAGGCTGACACAAGGACAGACCCAGTAGGACATTAGAACACTCCCCTTTCTACACCTTAACACTACTGCACACAAGTCCTCCTTACCATGGTTCCTGTAGCCTATTGCTCTACAACAAAAAGTGATATGCATACTGAAAGGTTGAAAAAAAAAACAGTTTGAACATATCAAATAAGGATCAGAACCAGAGTCAGATGCCACAAGGATATTGGAACTATTCACACCACTAATTATTAAAAAATGATTGTTATGTAAAGAGACTTAATAGAAGACAAAGAAAACATGCATGAATTGATGGCTAATGTAAGCAGAAAGAGAGAAGTTCCAAGAATGAATAAAAAAATCCTAGTGATTAAAAGCAAACACATACAACATCATAACTGAGATGAAAAATGCCTTAGATGGGCTGATTAGACAATGGCAGAAAGCTGGGTTTAGGAACTGTAAGTTTGGTGATATAGTAGAATTTTCTAAAATAGAAAAGGAAAGAGAAAAACACCAAAACAGAACAAAAGAGACTATCCAACAATTCAGGATAACTTTGAACTTACATGTACAAGGAAAACCAGAAGGAGAAGAAAGAAAGATAAGCTGTATTTGAAGAAATAATGGCTGAAAATTTCCCTAAATTTATGTCAGATAGTAAATTTAAAAAATCCAGGAAGACAGAGAACACCAAGCAGGATAAAGCTCAAAAACAAAATGATAAACCAAAAGTGACACCAAGGCACATCATACTTAAGAAAATCAAATTATAAAAATCCTTAGAGAAGCTATAAGAAAAAATAACTTTTCTAGAGAGCAGCAAATATAAGAAATATATTTTATTTCTCCTCAGAAACCATACAATGAGTGAGTGAAGTAGAATATTTAAAGTATTAAAAGGAAAAATAGCCACAGCCTAGAATTCTAAACTCTTCAAAAGTATTCTAACATGAAAGAAAAATAGGATTTTCTCAAACAACTGTTGAAGGAATTTGTTTCCAGTAGAACTGCCCTGTGAAAAATATTAAAAGATATTTAGGGAAAAGGAAAAATGATTCAGGTCAGAAACGCAGTTCCACATTGAGAAAGGAAGAAACAAAAGGAGGAAGTTAAATAAAACATTTTATTTTTATATTCTTAAGTATTCTAACACATAATACTTTGGAATAGTAAGAAAAAAATATATCTGAATATATGTGCATATATTTAATATAAATATGTATAATATAAGATATATGCTTGTATGAGTGAAATGAATGACAATGATCATACAAAGAACAAGAGAAATTATATAGCAGTATTTTATTATAGTAAGGTATTTGCACTACCTGTGAAGCAGCATAGTGTTATTTGAAAGTAGATTTGGATTAGTTGCAATTACATTATGTAAACTCTAGGGCAACCACTGGAAAAGTTACAAACTGGATATGGTGGTGCACATCAGTGATCCCAGCAACTCGGGAGGCTGAGGCATAGAATCACAAGTTCAAGGTCAGCCTCAGCAATTTGGTGAGGGCCTGAGCAACTTAGTGGGAGACCTTGTCTCTAAAATTAAATAAATAAAGGCTGGGGAAGTGGTTCAGTGGTTAAGCACCCCTGGATTAAATCATTGGTTAAAAAATAAATAAATAAAAAGAAATTTAAAAGTTATAAAAAAGTATATCTGATAACTAAGAAAGGAGTACTTCCTATGAAATAATAAAACAAAAATTATAACAAGGAACAGAACAAAAATAGAACACAGATACAATATTAATCCAAATGTATCAAAAATTATTTTTAATTTCAATAATCTGAATACATACCTATTAAGAGACAGATTAAATGAAGTATTCATAAACAAACCCCATTTTTCATAAAAGATATAGATACATTAAAATTAAAAGATGGAGAAAGACTTGCCATCCTAACTCTAATCCAAAGAAAGTAGAAGAAGTTATATAAATTGCAGGCAAAAAAAAATACATTAAAGAAAGAAAAGTTACTTGAGGCATTATATAATGACAAAGGGGTCAATTTTCAAAAAAGATTTAACAATCCTTAATATGAAATGGCGAATGTTTTCTCTGATATAAGGTGACTGACTCATAGTGGGGTAGGGAGAGGGAGCATAGGAGGAATAGAGGAACTCTAGATAGGGCAGAAGGGTGGGAGGGGAAGGGAGGGGACATGGGGTTTGCAATAATGGTGGAATGTGATGGACATCATTATCCAAAGTACATGTATGAAGACATGAACTGGTGTGAACATGCTTTATAAACAAACAGAAATATTGTGTTCTATATGTGTAATAAGAATTGTGATGCATTCTGCTGTCATGTATTTAAAAAGTAAAAGCAATTTTAAAAAATCCTTAATATGAATACCTACTAGCAGCATAAAAACATGTGAAGCAAATGATAGAACTTAAAGGGTATATAAATTAATCCACTATTGGTCATGCACAGTGGTGCACACCTATAATCCCAACAGCTCAGGAGGCTAAGGCAGGAGGATTTCAAGTTCAAAGCCAGCTTCAGCAAAAGCAAGGCACTAAGCAACTCAGTGAGACCCTAATAAAATACAACATAAGGCTGGGGACGAGGTTTAGTGGTTGAGTGCCCCTAAATCCAATCCCCGGTACCCCGCCCCAAATTTAATCCACTATTATAGCTTGAGACTTCAATATCCCTCTGTAATGATGTGTCCCTCTAAGTTCACTGATTGTAACCATGGTACTACTGTGGGGGTTGACAGTTGAGGAGTGAGTGAATGTGTGGGGACCGAGGGTGCATGTACTTTATGTTCAATTTTGCTGTGAACCTAAAGCTGTTCTAAAAATAAAATTTATTTTAAATATATGAAAAGCAGTATGGAGATTTCTTGGAAATCTGGGAATGGAACCACCATTTGACCCAGCTATCCCTCTTCTTGGACTACACCCAAAGGACGTAAAAACAGCATACTACAGGGACACAGCCACATCAATGTTTATAGCAGCACAATTCACAATAGCTAAACTGTGGAGCCAACCTAGATGCCCTTCAGTGGATGAATGGATAAAAAATGTGACATATATACATGATGGAATTTTACTCAGCATTAAAAGAGAATAAAATCATAGCATTTGCGGGTAAATGGATGGCATTGGAGAAGATAATGCTAAGCGAAGTTAGCCAATTCCCAAAAAACAAATGCCAAATGTTTTCTCTGATATAAGGAGGCTGACTCATATTGGGAAAAGGACAAGGACCATGGGAGAATTAAATGAATTCTAGATAGGAAAGATGGGTGGGAGGTAAAGGGAGGGCATAGGGATTTAGCAAGGATGGTGGGAAGTGATGGACATCATTATCCAAAGTACATGTATGAAGACTCTAATTGGGTGTCAACATACTTTATATATAAACAGATATGAAAAATTGTGGTGTATATGTGTAATAAGAATTGTAATGCAAAAAAGTACATGTATAAAAGCATGAATTGGCATGAACATACTCTACATACAAAGATATGAAAAATTGTACTCTATATGTGCGATAAGAACTGTAATGTGTTCCACTGTCATGTATTAAAAAAATAAAATCAATAAAACTTTAAAAACAAATCCCATAACAGGGGGGTTGTGGCTCAGCAATAGAGTGCTTGCCTAGCATGTGTGAGGACCTGGGTTCGATCCTCAGCACCACATAAAAATAAATAAATAAAGGAATTGTGTCCAACTACAACTAATAAATAAATAAATATTTTTAACAACATAAATTAGCAAAAATCATTAACTCGTAAAAATTATAGGGTCTGGTAGGGGTTACAGCCTACAAAACAAGAAATTAAAAACTGGAGTTAAAAAAAAAATTATAAAGGATGGAAGATGCTATCAAGCCACAGAAGAGGAATACTGAACTGAATTGAACCAGGATCTGAGGGCATGTGTACCCATCAGTTACATTGTCATTTTTAAGTAGCAGCTGCTATTTGAACAGTTGTGCTGGACATCTGGCTGCTGATCTCTCCTGTTACCATGGGAAAGTTTAAAAGTACAAACCAGCACTGTAGTTAGTCATGGGGCTTCTAGTACTGGCAGAACTAAGGCTCAGTACATTAACAAACTCTTCTACTAAAAGACAAATGAAGAAAATATTGGATAAAATACATTGTAAAATTAAACAAATACTTAAATTGCATTAATAAGTCAAAAAGATGGTAAAAAAACAAATTCTGAAAAAGTGAAATCATCATCCCTGAGAGGTAAAAGAAAACCACAATTGGCATTTCCTTATGGACAGTTAAAGAATCTGAAGGGACTGAGACTCAGTTTCCAAAGCCTACACAGGGTCCCAGGACATAGAGTTCAGTGTACACCAGTTATGGAGAGTTTAATTGGAGGTAAGAACTGTAATTTCAAAAGACACCCCTTCAAGGCAATTCAGAGATAGAAAGATGTATTCTAAATAACCATGAAAAAAAAGGTGTTGCTTGCCTTAAACATTTGCATCAAGTGGAGAAGAAAATATATCTCTTCTGTGAACTGGAAAATATACTAAGGCCCTTTTGCAGGTTTGCATCTTGAATTTATATTATCTGTGTGGCCTGACAAAGTTCAAGATGAGCATTAAGTTTAAAGTAGTAGGCAATGGTTCTATACTCCTAGACTCCCCCTGAAAATAAGTGGAAATGCTCTTCAGAGAATCCATCTTTAGTCAGAGACTAATGGGTTCTGATGAGCAAAATTCCATGAATTATAAAGTCATGGTTTAAAATAATAAAACACACAATGAAATAAGATGCCTTCCTAAGAACCACCAGAGACAATAGATGCTAAATCTAGACCTAGCAAGACTTTTGATACTCAACTGACACAAATTTAAATTAAAAACGTGCTTAGTAGGCTAACTTCAAACACAAATCTTGAGTAAATAATGAGAAAATCAAATAACCATTCCAAAACAAAGAAATGAAATAAAAGAGCAAATAAAACCTCTAAATGTTATGTAATTAAAATTAAAATTTCGTGAGTGTGGTTTTTACCCAGCTCTTCCCAAAAGACTTGTAAGATCCATATGAGGAACTAGATATACAGGATGGAAAGGAAAAACATGAAAAAGAAGGTAAGAGACATGAAGGACAGAGGTACAGAAGAATTAAGAGGTTAGCAACACGAACATACAGAGATGCTTTTATTATTAGAATACATAAAGGTGTCAGACTTTATCCATTTCTCTATAGTATGAATACTATACTATTATCAGTCGGTTTCTAGTCTGTACCGAGACAGTAAGTAGAAATCAAAATAGAATTCTTCAAATTAATGAATCAATTAGTTGATAATAAATAAGTAAAAATGTAGAAACCATTAAGGTGACAGGTTATTTGTTAACTAGAGAAACTGGAGTTATAGTTAGGAAGTCTAAACCATTTTTTTTTTCTCTTAGTTGCTCTTTGAGCTCTAACACCACCTACTCTTTTGACTTGGTTGGGGTGAAAACTGAAAAGGAAGCAAAGCTTTCCTCTTGACAACAGGATAGTCTGTGATTTCCTTTCATTGGTTCCTGTTTTGTAGCTGTGAAAGTGAAGTCACTTGTATCACTTTTGCTTCAGAAAGCCTTTATACCACTAGTACTGAAGATACAAGTGTGCTACCTGGTACCTTCTGCACAAGGTACCTAGGAAAACCACCACGTGGATGAAGGTTCTGAGAGTGCTTGTTGCTAGAGGTATGGAGGCGTCAGGCCAAGGTGCTAAAGAATCTCAGTGGTGTAAGTTCTTCATGACTAAGAAGAGAAACTATGAAGTTCAGTGACTAATCAACACATACATGCTGTTACTTTTGCCTTTATTATAACCAATAACATCTTATATCTATGCACACAAATACTCATAAGCCAAAAAAACAACCTCTGATGATTTTAATGTAACACTGATAAATTTTAGAAATTACAAGGTCAAATATTTTTTACTGAGCTGTCATACCTAGAAGTCACCCTAGCCTTAGCCCTTGTTTTTTTTCTCTCTTGTCTTCCTGCCTTCCTTCCCTCTCTCCTCTCTCTCTCTCTCTCTCTCTCTCTCTCTCTCTCTCTCTCTCCCTCCCTCCCAGCCCCTCTCTTTCTTTCTGTATTGTGGATTGAATACAGGCATGGTTTACCACTGAGCTACATCCCCAGATTCTTATTTTTTATTTTACTTTGCGAAATTGCACAGGCTAGACTCAAACTTGTGATCCTCTTGCCTTAGCCTCCTGAGCTGCTGAGATTATAGGCTGTACCACCTGTACACATCCTTATTTCTTTTTCCCTTTCCCCTTTTCCTGACATGAAAGTTTTACAGAAGGCCTTGTGACAAAAATAAATAAATAAATGAAAAGTACTCTCTGGGAATTCTGGTGAAACACACAAGGGTGACATAAACCTCATCCTGGAGCAGAATTCTAAGAGACATCAAAGCTAGCTAATTAAATGTGGCTCAAACACACAGAAAACGTGCTGAGTTAAAGATGTGCTTCTTGTCATTGCTAAGAAGTCAGGCTACTAAGTCAGAAGCCAGAAAAAGAAAGTAGGGTGAGAATTTGCATGGAAGGCAAAGTCAAAAGTTAAAAGGATGTAAGTACCTGCTCCCAGGGAGACAATGTAATCCATTTCTCCCTATACTTCCTGGTTAAACAACTTTACACCCTGGAAAGAATGCAAGAGACAGTCCAAGGGGAACTCTGAAAAACAGTAAAGAAGGGGAAACACACCACCACACACAATTTTACGTCCCTCTACCAAAAGAAGAAAGTACCTCAGACCCGTTTTCCCAAACCCAACCCCACAGCTGAAGACAGCCCAGTACCTCATTCCTCTTGGATTGAAGAAAAGATCTTCCAGCATCAGGCAAGACTGACAAAATTGTGGAAGAAGGGGCTAGATAAAATGCTCTCTTTCCATTCCCGACCTAAGGCTTCTTTTTGCCACTGTTAAATAACCAAGTAAGGGCTGGGGCTGTAGCTCAGTGGCAGAGCGTTTGCCTAGCCTGTGTGAGGCACTGGGTTTGATCCTCAGCACCACATAAAAATAAAACAAATAAAATAAAGGCATTATGTGCAGCTACAACTACAAAAATTTAAAAATAACCAAATAGGAGACTAAACCAACAAGAGGAACCAGAGCACAGGAAAATCACCTGTTCCACAAGCCTCTTCATTGCTGTGGAGCAGTTCAGTTTTGCATGAACATCCAACTGCTCCAGCACTACTTGCTGAAAAATCTTCCTTTATTGAATTGTTTCAACATATTTGTTAAAAGTCTTTTGAGAATATTTGCTTGGGTATATTTCTGGTTTTTCTATTGTGTTCCATTGATCTGTTTGTTTATCTCTCCAACAATATTACTCTGTATAGATTACCATAACCATAGTAAAACACAGTAACAGGTAAAGTGATTTCTGTCACTTTGTCCTTCTTTCTAAATATTCTTCTGTTTATTCTAGGGACTATGATTAGCCATATGAATTTTAGAACAAGTTTGTCTATCTAGCAAAAGCCTTGTCATATCTCAATGTGGTAAAAAATGGTTAATGATATTGAACATGTTTTTGTGTGCTTATTTGTATCTGAATCTGATCAAGGGCAACCACTAGTATGAGCTGATTAAAAAATTGGCAAAATGACAATAACCTTACCAAAGAAGATGTATAGATGGCAAGTAAGCATATTAAAAATGTTCAAAATCGTATGCCATTAGCAAACTGCAAATAAAATAAACAATGCAATATCACTATATACCTGTAAGAAAGGTCTAAATCCAGATACGGAAAAAACCAAACCTGGAAAGAACGTGGTGTGGCAGGAACTTTCATTCATTGTTAGTGTGAATGCAAAATGGTATGGCTGGTTTGAAAGACAGTTTAAGCATTTCTTACAAAACTAATCAATCTCACTGTATGATCCAGAAATTATACCCCTTGGTAATTACTCAAGTGAATTAAAACCAGATCTACTCAAAACTTTCACATGAATGTTTGAAACATACATTTTTATTCATAATTGTTTACATTTGGAAGCAACAAAGATTTTCTTTAGTAGGTTAGTGAATAACTAAACTGTGGTACATTCAGAGAGTGGAATATTATTCAATGCTAAACATGCATATTATTAACTAAAAAAAGATACATATCATGTAATTCCAACTCTATGACATTTTAGAAGAAAACTATAGAGAAAGAAAGAGATCAAGGGTTTCCAAAGTTTGGGGAGAAAGAGGCTTGAGTAGGCAGAACACAAGATTTTCCTAGGAGGTGAAACTATTTCTATGATACTGCAATCATGTATACGTGTTACTATACACTCGTTCAAACCAATGTAATGTACACACCCAGAGTGAATTCTAGGGTAAATTATGGATTTTTTGTGATAATAAAGTGTCAATTTAGGTTTGTTTATTTTAACACATGCATTACCATGATACGAAATGTCAGTAGTGTAGGAGGCTGTGTGTAAATGTAAGGATATAGTTATATTGGAATTTTATGTTCCCCTCATTTTTTTTCTGTGAACCTCAATCTACTCTAAAATATAAAGCTTGTTAATTTTTATAAACCCAACATTTTTTTAAAACAATCATTTCAATTAAAACCTGGGAAAAATATTTTAAATAGAATATTATCCAGGAGAACATATATGCCTGGAAAATAAGCATATGAAAAGAAGTTCAACAACATCGGTCACTAACAAAGTTTCCAATAAAATTACTATATCTTCATGTTCCTATTAGAATGGCTGAACTAAAAATTAATGAAGCACCAAATGATGGCAAGGATGCTCAGAAACTGGATCAATGATATATTGCTAGTGAAAATGCAAAGTGACATGAAACTGTAGGAAATGGTTTGTTATTTTCTATAAAGCTAAGCACGCGTTTATCATGTGGCCAAGCAGTTGCTCTCTTGGGAATTTATTTCAGAAAATTGCCTGTAAATCTCACATACACACACACACAAAAAAAATGTACACTGCTATTCAGAGCAGCTTTATTCATAATAGTAAAACATCTGAAAACAATTCACATGGCCTTCAATAAGTCCATGGTTTAATTAAATTGTGGCAGGACTATATCATGGAATTCTATCAACAATATAAAGGAACAAACTATTGATACTCACGACAACAACCTAGACAGATCTCCAGAGAGTTGTGTTAAATGAAAACAAACAAAAATTCTAAAAGCCTAAATAGTCATTGAGAAAAAGGACTTAAGGCCACAGTGATAAACCAATACATGCCTACAAAATAGGAATTTAGGGCTTCTGCTTCTAGAACTTTATAAAGTCATGAAAACAAAAAATGAAGCATAGGACTCACTGAGCCTTGGTAATTTAGCTGTAAGTTTCTGCGTAAAGCATGACTCTGTAGGCCATACTCTCATGTTTTATGGTGAACAAGTAACAAAGTTTTTTCCTACAAAAGAGTACAGGAAGAAAACTTAACTCTTAATAACCTTTTACTTAATGGAGCAGGGGGAAATTCCCTTGAGAAATAACAACCAAAAATTTGCCATCACCATGATTTGAAATCAGTATTTATTAATTCACATACAGAAGCCAAAATTTCTTTACAGATGTTCTTAGATGACAGGACTATAGATAACTGGCAGAGGCAAGGGGAAAACCAATTAAAGGATTTCAAAAAGGTTTCTAGTTTGGACAGATAAATTATTAAGAAAAATGTGCAACTTAATAAATTGATAAATACAAATAATAAAGAATCTATGTATCAAGAATAAAAACAGGGCTAGGGCTGAGGCTCCATGGTAGAGCGCTCGCCTAGCACACGCGAGGTCCTGGGTTTGATCCTCAGCACCACATAAAAATAAATAAAAATAAAGATATTGTGCCCAACTACAACTAAAAAATAAATATTAAAAAAAAAGAAGAAAAACAAGTAACAGTTGAGGAAGATGAGAAAAAATACTTAAGTTATTGATATTATCAGACACAGGCAGTGAAGCACTATGCTTAACATTTTTAAGGAAGTAAAAAAAATACACTAATAAAGTCAACAAATTTGAAAAAAATCAAACAGACTAGCAAGGCATGAAAAAATTATAATAATTGTGCTTAAACTTAATAGGTGGGTCAAAGAGCACTGTAGGTAGACACAGCTGAAAAAAGAATTTGTGAACTGGAAGATGGGGAAAAGAGCCATCTCAACTTTTTGAAAAAAGAAGAATAGATAAAAATATAGATCATATTTAAGTGACATAAACTAGGAAAAAATTCTAACATTTACCTAAAGTTTCAGAAAAGTAAAACAGAATGAAAAAATAAGGTAATAGTTGGAAAGATATTGGCTGAGAGTTTCTAGAATTCTTGAAAAAAAATTAAAGAAATAATCCTTAGATCAAGGAAGATTATTTAATCATCAAAAGAGAGAAAACAAAAACTCCAAACATTGACATAACAAAATGAAACTTCAGAAGACCAAACAAAGAAAGTTCTTAAAAGCTGTCATAGAAAAAAGATAAAAGCACTAAAATACTGAGAGCTATAGCATGTAAATTCCTATGGGGGTGAATATATTAACTAATAACAGGTTAAATCACCTCTAAAGGAATGGCTACAGAGTATATAATAACAAACAGAAAGGAAAACCAGGAAGGACTAATTATCTTCAGAGGCAAATGGTCTGTGAAGTTTTCAGCTGACAATTTCCTCTGGGGCTGCTTTTGCTGGAGGGAGCCATCTCTCTTGGGGTCACATGCTCCTCTGGTCTGTTCAATGGACTCCAGTATAAAGGAGTTGAAGTAAATACGAGTCGGAGTAAAAAGGCTCATAATGCTGGCCTCACACAGGATTCTACTAGGCAAAACTCACTCCAGAATTTCAGCTGGGTAGGCTTAGGCTTTCTCAGGACTGCTTACAGTTCAACTTTTTCCTCTGCTTAATTCTTTTCCACTTTTCTCTTATTTTCATAGTATTGATCCCTAATACACACACACACACACACACACACACTCAACACACTCAGACATTTTTCTTTTTACTCCAAACCTGATTCCAGAAGCTAGAATCAAAGAACTCTTGACAGTTGGTTCTGAAATGGTCTGGAAAAAAAAGAGAGATGAGATGGAATTTTAAATCCAAATCTTTCCTCACCAAGAACACTGAGGACAAGATTATTAAGACTGATGTGTGAACAGTCCTAGAACTTGGTTGAGTCCATGTTTAAAACTTTCCTGGTGGTGAAGTATGAAGGGACACTGGTGGAGGGGGATTTACTGGCTGGTGCAATGCATACAACTTTTGAGATGTGTGAAGAAAGAAATATCTATAAAGGTGATTGGACTGGATGACTATCCAGAAGCACATTGCCATTCCACAAAAATATAATGAAGATTCTAGACTGAGCAAAGGGCCAGAAAGTATCCTTGCTTGCAAATAAAGGAGTTCCTATGTCCTATACCATGAAAGCAGAAAAAAAGTCCAAGGACCATGGTCAGAACTTCACAGACCCTGTGGCCAAACTTTGAAATATCAAATAAAGCAGGTCTGCTTTCAGGTCCTGGTTGGAAAAAGCTAGCACTCTGACACATGGGATAGGGACATCTAGTAATGCATCTCAAGACTTTAACTTCTTGGCAACCTCTGAACTTTCTGAGACTTTGGAAATGGCTTTATCCCTTTGTACTGGGAGCTAACACCAACCCCTTCTCCCCAACTCTCCCACTTTCCAACTGAAGATAGATCACTTGCTCCTATGAGGCAACATGTGTCTGCCTCAGGACTTGCTCCCATTTCCCTTCTGCCAATAGACCTATAAATAGGATTAAGTCACAGCATGACCTTGCTGGAGATGGGCTGAGACTGAAAAAAGGAATAAAAGGCTTAGTGAAGTGTACATGCTGGAATAGATAAGAAGACACACCAAATGACTGTTTCACAGGATGACCCAGGGGACACAGCAGTCACCAAAGCCATAAAGAATGTGCCAGTAAGAGCAACAGGAGCATCACTAAAGATTTCAGCAGTGGTTCCCCTCCAGGGTGAAGAACTGATGATAGGAGAGGCTGTTTCCTAATTTAACTCATTTATAGCCATGAGTTTGAGAAGATCTTGAGACTGGAAATGTAAGGTAGTTCTGACACCTAAAAAAATCAGAATTCAGAGTCATGATTACTATAACGAGTAGCAAGGTCAGAGCAGCAGCCAAGGGCAACTACTAACAGAAAATTTTGGAGATAATTAATAGAATACAGCATTCTAAAGAGCAAAACAGAAAACCGAGAGTTGTGAATAAAAAGTCATAATCATTGTCCAGTTTCCAAACTTGAGTCAGTTTTCAGACTTCAAACTGAAGACATGGCTGGGTCCTGAAAAAGGACAATGCAACACCATTTATATATGGTGTGGTTTCTCCAGTCCTGATTGCAAGCATCCTCAGAGCATTTACTTGGAAAGCTGTTCATTTAGAGTTTGATTTAAGACGGAAAACAAAAGTCTTCAAGCATCCTCAGGGCCACTCTTAGGGTACGGGTATTAGAAGTCCAGGTACTATGGAGGTATGTCCAAGGTCCAGACCCAGTGGGTCCAGTGTGTCTTCAGACATACCTGGTGGTCATCTCTCTAGTCACAGAATGCTTTAGATTAACATAATAGGCATCTTCTACAAACTCCATACTGGATTCTTAGTTGAAAGGGTAAGAGCTAGCTCTGGAAGTAGAAACCTCTGAAACAATACCTCTAGCCAAGACAGTAAAGCATTAATGCCAGCCTTAAGGATCTGTCGAGTGAAATGGGGATTTTTCCTTCCTATCACCATGAATTCCCCAGAATGGCCCCTGCAGAAGCTTAATGCTCTGGGAAGGTAAGTGTACATTGTCACCTGTGTTATGAGTCGTCTCATGTGCTGAACAGACAGGTCGAAGAGTACTAACCTCCAGGGTCTCAGAATATGACTTTATTTATTTGGAAATAAGTTCACTGTGGATATAATTGGTTAAATTAAGATGGACTAAGGTAAGGTTCCAAGATTACAGTTAAACTTACAAGAAAAGGAAAAGAGAGAGAAATAGAGGGAAGATGGCACAGGAAAACAGGCACATGACAGGAGAATTATATGTAATGATGCAGACAGAAATTAAGCTGCTGCCTTCACACAGGATAGCTGTTGATTGTTGGCCAACCACCAGATGTTAGGGGAAAATATGGATTTATACAGGAAGAGCATGGCCTTACAATGTCTTAGTTTCTAACTTCTAGTTCTAGACCCATGAAATAATTAATTTCTCTTGTTTTAAACGTGGCTGTGGTGTTTAGTTGTTGTTGTTGTTGTTGTTGTTTTGTGGGGAGCAGCTCTGGGGATCTAATAAAAGCTCAACCAGTAAGTAATCTGATCTCAGCTAGTATGTTAGATATAGGTTCATAGGTTATGACCAATAATTAGGTAAATGAGTTCTTTTATATACTGATTAGAAAAACAAAATCAGAATGGTTCATTATCCACATGGATTAAAGAGCAAGATGTAATTATCATTTTCCCTCCAACCATAATAACTCTCCTGTCCTCTATCATAATATAGTATCAAGAAATATGGAAAGTCTGGGCACCAGAGAACATTGTGATCAACTGCAATTTCAGTAAAGGTAAATCGATCATCCTGGAGGAACAAGACATCACTGGTATGAGGAAGGCCATTAAAATACATACATCACTGGTATGAGGAAGGCCATTAGAACACATATTGTTTAGAATGTAAAAGATAAACTCCACATCTATAATAAATGGTCATGGTGTGAAGTCTACTATATCCTAAGTAAAAGAGAGGCCACTTTATTTTGCATCTCCTATCACAAAGAAGAAAGTACATTGTGTGGTGGGCCTCTTCAGACTCTGAGGATAGTATACTGTATCTACCCTTGAAGAAAATGTGAAGGTTTATCAGCTTAGCATAGGACTCAAAGCAAGAAAGAGTTACATAGCAATTTAGGCTGTAATTAAACAGTCTTCTTGCTTAAACTTAAAATCCAACATACTTTATGGTGTTGAAAATATTTAAGTGGAGGGAACATCCAGCCTTCAGTTTTGGGGGATTGGCTGACTTTGCTTACTTAGCATGGTATTCTCAAAATCCGTCCATTTACCTGCAAATGCTATAATTTTATTCTATTTTAATGCTGAGTAAGATTCCATTGTGTATATATACCACAGTTCCTAGATCCATTCATCTATTGAAGGGTATCTAGGTTGCTTCCACAGTTTAGCTACTGTGAATTGAGCTGGTATAAACATTGATGTGGCCATGTCACTATAGTATGCTGATTTTAAATCTTTTGGGTATATACTGAGGAGTGGGATAGCTGGGTCAAATAATGGTTCCATTCTAAGTTTTCTGAGGAATCTCCATACTATTTTCCTGAGTAGTTGCACCAATTTGCAGTCCCATCAGCAATGTATGAGTCTGCCTTTTTCCCCAAATCCTCACCAACACTTATTGTTTGTAATCTTGATAACTGCCATTCTAACTGGCATGAGAGGAAATCTTAGATAGTTTTAATTTGCATTTCTCTAATGACTAGAGATATGGAACAGTTTTTCATATATTTGTTGATTGATTGTATATCTTCTTCTGAGAAGGGTCTGTTCAGCTTCTTAGCCCATTTATTGATTGAGTTGTTTGTTTTTTTTTGTTGTTGTTAAGCTTTTTTGAGTTCTTTTTATATCCTGGACATTCGTGCTCTGACATGTGTGTGGCAAAAAATTTGCTCCCCAAATGTAAGCTCTCTCTTCACCTTATTGTTTCTTTTGGTTCTCTCTAGTAAGTGGATGCTGATCCATAATGGGGATGAGGGGAGCATTGGAAAAATGGAGGAAATTTGATTGGGCAAAGGAGGGGAGGGGAAGGGGCTTGAGGGCAAGAAAGATGGTGGAATGTGATGACCATTATTACCCTAGGTACATGTATGACTGCACATATGGTGCAACACTGTAATCAGAGAAATGAAAAGTTGTGCTGCAATTGTGTACAATGAATCAAAATGCATTCTGCTGTTTTATATGCCTAATGAAAATAAATAAATAAATTTATATAAAAAATAAAATATTAGAAGTGGAAAATAAATGCATATGTTTTGAGTCAACACCTAACCCTAACTCAGGTGAGAGGGCATTAGAGCAAGTTTAAGGCATGTGCAGTACACAATTATGTACATGTCAAGATAAAATACATTTGAACATGCTACTGAGCCCTTGTAAAGATAGAATTTCTCATTATGGGACCATGTATCCATAACTGCCCATCACTGGCCGTGTCATATCATACCCAATGATTTATAAGACCAAGCAAGAATCAATTGTAAGATTCAAATGGTATATTCGAGATTGAGTGTAAACAGTATTAAAAGGGTTACAAGCAAGCTTCAGGAGCAGGTAATCCACATACCCATGACTCTCAAACATCTGTACTACTTCTTCTTCCTTGGCTCATGAGGGGGAATCCCCTAAACAAATGAAAGAAGAGGAAAATTATGCTTTATCTGTCTTCAAATTATCTTTTAATTAATTGCTAGACTATGTGAATGCAATCTATCTTTTCTCCAATGTATGCTTATGTCACTTTTGTCTATTATGAGATAACTGTATTTATGTGGCTTTGTCTCTGTCTCTTCTATTCTGTTTTATTGGTCTTTGTGTCAATTTTTGTTACTATAGCTCTGTAATATAATTTAAGGTCTGGTATTGTGATGCCTCCTGCTTCACTTTTGTTCCTGAGGATTGCTTTTGCTATTCTGGGCCTCTTATTTTCCAAAAGGAATTTCATGACTGCCTTTTCTATTTCTGTGAAGAACATTTTGGAACCTTAATAGGAAATGCATTAAATCTGTACAGAACTTTTGGTAGTATGTCCATTTTGGCAATGGTGATTCTGCCTATCCACAAACATGGAAGATTTTTCTACTTCTAAGATCTTCTTCAATTTTTCTTTAGTGTTTTGTAATTTACATTGTAGAGGCCTTTCATGTCTTTTGTTACATTGATTCCCAAATATTTTATTTTCTTTGAGGCTATTGTGAGTTGGATAGTTTTCCTACTTTCTCTTTCAGTTTACTCATTACTGATGTATAGGAATCAAATTATTTATGAATGTTAATTTTATATCCTGCTACATTGCTGAATTCATTTATTGAGTTCAGAAAGTTTTCTGGTGTAGTTTTTTGGGGTCTCCTAAATAGTGAATCATGTCATGCAGCAAATAGAGATGGTTTGAGTTCTTCTTTTAATATTTGTATCCATTTAATTTCTTACTTTTGTCTCATTGCTTTGGCTAGAGTTTCAAGGACAATATTGAATAGAAGTGGTGAAAGAGTGCATCCCTATCTGTTCCAGGTTTTAGAGGAAATGCTTTCAATTTTTCCTCCATTTAGAATGATGTTGACCTTGGATTTAGCAAATGTAGCTTTTATAATGTTGAGGGGTATTCCTATAATTCCTGTTTTTTTAAGTGTTTTGAACATGAATGGATGTTAAATTTTTTCCAATGCTTTTTCTGCATCTATTGAGATAATCATATGATTCTTGTCTTTACGTCTGTTGATGTGATGAATCACATTGAATGATTTCTGTATGTTGAACCAATCTTGCATCCCTGGGATGAATCCCACTCTATCATGGTGCAGTGTCTTTTTAATATGTTTTTAAATTCTATTTGCCAGTATTAAGAATTTTTGCATCTATGTTCATCAGGGATATTGGTTTGAAATTTTCTTCCCTTCATGTGTCTTTGTCTGATTTTGGTATCAGAATGATACAAGCTTCATAGAATGAATTTGGAAGAATTTCCTCCTTTTCTTTTTCATGGAATAATTTGAGGAGGAATGGTGTTAGTTCTTTAAAAGTCTGGTGAACTCATCTGAGAATCTGTCTGGTCCTGGGCTTTTATTTCTTGGTAGGCTTCTGATGGCTTCTTCAATTTCATTGCTTGAAATCCATCTGTTTAAATGTTGTATGTCTTCTTGATTCAATCTGTGTTATTTGTTGATGTCTTCAAAGTTTTTTATTTTATTAGAGTATAAATTTTTAAAATAGGCTTTAATTATTGTCTGTATTTCATTAGTGTCCATTGTGATATTTCCTTTTTCATTGTAAATTTTAATAATTGGAGTTTTCTCTCTCTTTTTCTTTGTTAGCTTGGCTAAAGGTTAATCAGTTTTATTGATTTTTTACAAAGAACCAACTTTTTGTAGATTTTTTTGATTGTTTTCTTTTATTTGTTTCATTGATTTCATATCTGATTTTAATTATTTCCTGTTTTATGCTGCTTTTTGTGTTGATTTGTTCTTTCTTTAGGGTGTTGAGATGTAATGTTAGGTCATATATTTGTTGACTTTCTATTCTTTTAATGAATGAGCTCAATGCAAAGAATTTTCTTATTAGAACTGCCTTCATAGTATCCCAGAGATTGTAATATGCTGTATTATTATTCCACTTTACCTCTAAGGTTTTTTTTTTAAATTTCATCCCTGATTTCTTATGCTATCTATTTGTCATTCAATAGCATATTAATTAGTCACCAAGTGTTACAGTAGTTTCCTTTTTTTTTTAAAATTTTATCATTAACTTCTAATTTCATTCCATTATGACCAGATAGGATGCAGGTTATTAACTCTATTTTTTTCCGCATTTGTTAAGAGTTGCTTTTGACCTAAGATATGTTCTATTTTAGAGAAGGATCCATGTGCTGCTGAGAAAAAAATGTAATCAGTCCTTGATGGATGAACTATTCTATATATGCCTGTTAAGTCTAAATTATTAATTGAATTTTTTAGTTTATAGCTTCTTTATTTAATTTTGTTTGGAGGATATTTCCAGTAGTGAAAGAGGTGTGTTAAAGTCACCCAGTATTATTATACTGTGGTCTATTAGCTTCTTGAAATTGAAAAAGGTCTGTTTGATGTATACAAATCCTTCATTGTTCGGGGCATAAATAGTTATGATTATTATGTCTTGTTGATGTATAGTTTCCTTAAACAGTATGAAATGTCCATCTTTGTCCCTTTTGATTAAATTTGGCTTGAAGTCCACTTTATCTGATATGGAAAATAGAAATCTCTGCTTGTTTACAATATCTTGTTTCCAATCATTTTATCTTTGGTGTGTGGATATGTTTGTCTGTGAGATTAGTCTCTTGGAGACAGCATATTATTGCTCTTGTTTTTTAATCCACTCTGACAATCTATTGCTTTTAATTGATGGGTTTAGGCCATTTTCATTCAATGTTGTTATTGAGATAATTTTTATTCCCTGTCATTTTGATTTATTTTATATTTTTCATTTGAATTTGTTTCTCCATTGATTCACTGGTCTTTTAATTTAGTTTCTCCCTTTCCTGGTTTTCACGTTTATTTTTCATTTCTTCTTCATAATATACGTTATCAAGTATATTTTGTAGTGCAGGTTTTCTAGTTGTAAATTCTTTTAACTTTTGTTTATCAAGTTTTTAACTTTGTCATCTATTCTGAAGCTTAATTTTGTTGGGTATAGTATTCTTGGCTAGTATCCATTTTCTTTCAAAGCTTGGTATATATTATTATTCCAAATCCTCCTAGCTTTGAAAATATGGGTTGAAAGTTAAACTGAGATCCAAATTGGCTTCCTTTTAAATGTAATCAGTGATATTTCTCTGGCAGCCTTTAAAATTCTATCCTTATTCTGTATGTTAGGCATTTTCATAATAATCTGCCTTGGTGTTGGTCTGTTGTAATTTTGTATATTTGGGGTCCTGAAAACATCCTGTATTTGATTTTCCATTTCATTCTTTAGGTATGCAAAATTTTATGATGATATTTCTTTGAAAAAAATTGTGCATTCTTTTATTTGTATTTCCAAGCCTTCATCTATCCCCCCAAAAATAATGAATTTTTTTATGTTATACCATATTTCTTGGAAATTCTGTTTATAATCTCTTCACATCTTTTCTCCATGGTCAACTTTGTTTTCAAGATTATATATTTTGTCTTCATTGCCTGAAACTCTATTTTCTAAGTGATCTAGTCTGTTGGTGATGCTTTCAGTTGAATTCTTAATTTATTGATCCTTCATTTCGAGAATTTCTACTTAGTGTTTTTGTTTGTTTGTTTTAGAATCTCTATCTCTTTATTGAGTTACCTTTTACTTCCCATATTTTTTCTCTGATTTCACTTTTTACACTGTCATTTACTTTGCAGATCAGTTAACTATGTATATTCTAAACTCCTTCTTTGACATTTATTACAGTATGGTATTGATGGATTATGTTATTGTAGTATCTTTGTTTATTTGGGTGATTTGTTCCCTTTCTTTTTCATGTTGTATGTGTTTACCCATCTGACAGCATGGATCTGAGGCAGTAGAGTTTCTAAACTATAGATTTATAGTGTCCCTGAAGGTTTCCCTTACCTCATTGTTTAGGATGAGACAATAACAACCACCAATGCAAACAATATACAGCATTAAACCAAATAGTTCCTACTAGATGTTTACAATGTTAATTATCACAGTAAACACAAGTGACATGATCAGTTATTGCCTACAATAAAACTGCAAGGATGCAAAATTTTAGATGGTGGACAGGGAACAAACAGAAGTGATATAGGATGCGATGATTGTGAGGGAAGAAGAAGAAGATAGGAGTAAAAAATTAAAGGAAGAGTGAAAGAGAGAACAATAGAGATTGGCTGTTAGTGGATGAAAGGAGAGAAAGAGAAGGGAAACATACAGGTAAGAGATTATATATATATATTTAAAGTACAAATTAAAAAAATAAAAATAAAAGATTACAAAACAAAAATACAATAGTCAAACATCTTAGTCTTCAAAAAACTGATCCATGAAAAATAACTGGCTTTCAAAATGCCAAAATGAGGAAAAAAATATGAATATGTACAAATGTCCATGCCATTATGTTCATCATTAAACAGAGAAAAGTGGGAGAAGGAAAAAAATCTCTATGAAAAGTTAAAAGATTCTTTCCATTAGAGTTTAAAATAGTTTCAGCCTCTCTTCTCAACAGTTTCATGTGGTATTTTCTGGAGTGTGATGCTCCACCCTCCAGATTGCTGGAGTGGGAGATGTAATCCCATAGGCTGAATTCCTGGAGGCAGGGTTTAGGTTTAGGTGGGCTCTAGGCTCTTCACTGAATGCCAATTGTTCTGGAGATTTTAAATCAGTGAACCTCCATGTCCCAGTAATTGCCAGTGCATGCTGGAATACTGTACCTTGGGGATCTTCCTTGGGTTCACTCATGTGGTAGAGGAGCGAATTCTTAGTTGGGCACATTGCCTGTGAACCCCATGTTTCCTGGTCTTTTGTGAATTTCCTGCCACATGCATCTCTCCCCACTTGTCCTGCAAGCACCCAGATTGGAGGGGAAGGTTAGAGCCTGGTGGGTTTCCAAAACCAGTTGTCCCCCTGTGTAAACCTGTCTCCAATTTGATTGTCTCTTGGTCATTTAAGCACCCTCAGTGTTGTGCATTGTTGTGTTTACTGGGCCTATATTTTGGGCCTAACTCGGGTTTATCAAGAATCAGCCCCCTCCAGCTGCCAGTCTCCATGTCACTGCTGCAAAATTGTTTCTTCCTTGTCCTCCACATGATGCCTGTAGAGATGATGGCTTCTTTCCCACACAAGGATATTGTGCAGCACAACTTTCAGTTTATTTGGACAATGTCCTTGATCTCTAAATGATCTGTACCGAGACACACCTCAGGTCTCCTAAAACTGGGTTCCTTTCATTCCCTTGTCCTTCCACTTTGCTTGTGGAGGAACCAGTCTGGCTGTTGCAGCACTGGCTGTGCCATTTGGGATTTCTTCCTTGTCTTATTATAGCCAACCTCCTGAGTCCTTGATCTGCTTTGAATGTGCATTTTTAAATTCCATTAACCCCCTCCTTTTTTGTTCACCTACCTTGCTGAGAAGCTGCCTATCTGCTTTATTGGTTTCATGCCATGGGGCCGCCAGGAAAGCAACCTCCTTTATTCCTGATTTGTATCTTGAGTGTCCACCAAGAGCCCATCTGTTAGAGCCTTGCTCCCCATCTTGGTGCTATTGGGAGGTGGTGAAAACTTTAAGAGATTGGGCATAGAGAAAGATCTTTACTTCACTGGGGGTGTACCCTTGAAGAGGATTGTGCTACTTGGGAGCAACTGACTGCATAGGAAATTTGCATAGGTGTCAACGATTAGGTCTCACAAAAGGAGATATGTTCCAAGTATGGGTTTGCTATTCTGCCTGTAGAGCTTCAGCCAGTACTACTGCTTGAGTGTTTAAATAGATACTTAATATACTCACATGTGTTACAACTTATATAACTTATATAACTTATGTTTTAGGTGAAGGTGTCCATTGTTCACTTCCAAAGGAAATGTGGGAGTGAGTCCATGACTGTGGGCATAATACAAAACTGAATCTATTATATATCACATCACACTAAAACTGCTAAAAATTAAGGAATGACTGAAACAATAGTTCAGAAGTAGGACTCTACAAGCATAGATTGCCATACTTCAAGATTCAGTATATAAATTGAAGTAAATATATATATATACACATATATATATGTATGTATGCATATATAAATTATTTAAATTACATATTATATTATTTCACAGTAAAAAGAAGAACCAGAGGGAAAACCAATGTGTTCCCATTCCCTGCTACTTCTAGTTAGCAGCTGTGCCTACCCACAACTCTGGGATCAACGGAGTTAGAGGTTCTGGTCACACACACTTTAAGTGTTGTATTGAATAATAAGCTAATAAGCTGTGGCTGCTGTCTGAGCACTTTGAGCTCCTTGTGTGCAGGCACCAAGAGGCAAGAAGAGTGATTACCTTGTAGGCATAGTTGACTGGGATAATTAGGTAGGAATAACACAATTGGGAAAGGGTACATAAGAAAATAAATATATATGCTCAGGTACCTCTTGTCATTCCTTTACACACTTGTGACCATAAATGGGGAGGTGCAACAACCCTAAGATGGACTTGGTGACAAGGGTTCCTGAACCTTAGACATGAGAGTCTAAGTCAGTGGACCCAGTAAGCCAATGAAATCCACAGAGGTAGGAGAAAAGGGTGAGAGAAATCAAAACTAGTAAATAAAGGAGGCAATGAGTATCCATGGCAGTCCAGAAACAATTAAACAAAAACTTGGAAACCATAGTTTGTCCCACTTGCCTCTTTCTTCTAAGTTTTTCCTCAGAAAGAACAAACCACTGTGGTCTTGGAGAAACTGCTTCTTGGAGATACATGGACAAATAGATCTCTTTTAATCTTTGTAACAACTCTATGTGGGAAAAGCCATTTTTACTTCCAATATGTGAATGTTAGCATTCAGGAGAGGGGTCACAGAGATGCACACAGGAGCCAGAATTCAAACTGCTTCATCTGTCTCCAAACTGTGTACTCCTGGGGACCAGTGGGTATTAGTGTTCTAAAAATAAAGATTATTTTTAATTGTGTTTCTACCTCTTCATGAATAAAAGTACTGTTCCATGTATAATTCAACACTGGTGACTATTTTAATTTCCCGTATTTCCAGCTATGCCCTATTTTATACAGCTGACTGATCTACAAAATGCACAAATAATGTATTCCATCAACAATGGTCTTAGTTTATTTATATTTTGTTTTTTGAAGGTCCTTTGCTTTTTCCATTTAATAAAAAATTTACAAAATTGATAAAATAATATATTTAATAAATTAACCTAGATGCTTTACTTATCACATACAGATGAAAGCAAAATGACTACAGTCTGGAATATGGCAAAGTCCTGGCTATAGCAGACAACTTACTGCATTTTATTTATGCCTTTCTTTACCAGGCTTTTTCATTTCACATCAAATTGGACTAATTTGTGTATTTGTGCATACAATCACATTTTATCCTTTATGAGTATCTTTCTAAAGAAGTTACAGAGATGAAGATCTTAAAAAGTCTCATTTTATTACTTTAGTTGATGGAAAATTTGGGGGACAATTTAATAGAGTTGACTCTTCAAACACCCTGATGTTCTATTTCTGAGATTCTAATGAATATTAATAAGACTTTAAATGATTTGTCAGAAAAAAGCAACAGATTGCAGCATTCTGAATGTGCAGTTTAAAATAGAATTATTTCAGTTTCATATTCAAGTATAAACTGGACTAAAGTACTATTTCTTATTCTGATTTTTCTTCCTGATACAAAACATGGAGGTTTAAAATAAAACCCAGAATTTCCTATGAAATAGAGTTTGGGGCTTAATGTTTCTAGATGGACATAAACATAAACAAATATTCATAGAATTTAAATTGCAGATTATTTTATATGTTGAAATTCAGTGCGACTTTAGCAACAACAACAAAATCAAACAATGTGATCCCAGTATTATTTTCTTTTAAACTTTTTCTTAGCAAGGTTTCCTACTTCTGTATGTTTTCTCTGCTTCCAAAACCAGAATTTTTATTAGATCCTCTAGTTAGAAGCCTAGTGATCTGGGCTCATTTTGAACCATGTTGAATTACCTGTATCAGTTGAATGTGTTTGTGGGGTGGGGGTGAGGACCAAATTCCTGATTTAATACGGGCATTGATTTTGGGTGTGTGCCTCAGTGTTAAATGAAGAAAAAAGTCAGATATCTGGGGCTAGTTCATGAACATCTCCATGTGTAAAACTCCCCTGCTCTTAATTAACTCATTTATAATCCAATGAAGGATATAAATTTATTTGCCTGTAATATTTAAAACAAAAATTAGCATCTTTGTACAATGATCTTGAAACTAATAGAAATAAACACATCAGCTGTATAGGAAAATATCTTGGATGATGTACAGATACCATACAGAACTAATTTGTTACAAACAGAAAAATATGTAACCATAAGTCTTTTATCTGGGAAAGAGTATCAAATATTTCTGTTCTTTGAATACTTCATTATACTTACTCATTAATTAATAAATCCCAATACTATTTTGAGTGTTTCTTTATTCCAGGTATTGGAAATATGGAGATGAAAGAGAAAAGACAATAATCCATGCTCCATTGGAACCAGGAGGACAATCTTTTTTAAAAAAGTCTAAATTACTAGGTAGTTAATTATTTTTTTTCCCTCAATATAGTAGTAATTGTCTTCCAGCTCCTTTTTTCTGAAACATTTTTACGATAGAATAAATGATATTCAATTTATGGACACTGGACTCAAAGCATTTGATGTTTCATTTCTTCTACTTTCTAAATGAGATTCAATTCAAATTTCTTAATCTTTATGGATATCCACTTTCTGTTTTGAAAAATGAAAACTACTTCATGGGGTTTTTTTTTGTAACAGTTAAATTTGATATAATATAGGTAAATTGCTGAGTATAATTTATGATACAAAGTAAGTGTTCAACAGGTGTCAAATATTATTATAATACTTATTATGATGGTTAATTATAAGATGGTTAATATTATATGTCAACCTGGCTGAGCTAAGAGATGTCTACAACTGATAGAATAATATTTTTAACAATGTTATTAATAATTTGTATGGGAGGATATTTTGAAAGAGATTAGTGTTTTTAAAAAGTGAACTAAGTACAGCAGATAATCCTACACAGAGAGCCTGCGTAGAACAACATGGTGGAGGAAAATTGAATTCCCTCTCTGCATGAGCTGAGAAATCTATCCTCTCCTGTCCTTGGACATTGTTGCTCTTGGTTGTGGTCTTTTGGATTAATAGAGACCTATACTATTGGCTCCCTCAATTTTCAGGCATGTGGGCTGGGACTCAAGTACATCTCAGTCTTTCTTTGATCTCTAGCTTGCAAGTGACGGGTTGTGATGTTTTGGCCTCCATTACTGTATGACCATTCAGTATAATAACATTTTTTCATATATATTATATATTTTTATTGGTCTATTTTCCTGGAAATTCTAATATAATTGATGATTATTGTTACCGTGCATAATTACCTGGCCATTTGGAATAGCTGAACTTCAGGCATTAGTTCTCTTGTCATTAAATATAATATTAAGCTTATATCAAAATATTGTTTAATATTTTACGCATCAAGAGATTATCTCAGAGAAAGTTTTCAAGGAGAACTGTATGAAGTAATTCAGTTTGTCTATTTCCCTGTATAATTTTCTAATTGTACTAGGTATAGCTCTTCTGACCATAATTTAGAATCAGTTATGTAAAAAATAACATAAATCTTGTCATTATATTTCCCTTTAGAATTTTGTCATGTGTGATGTGCATTATACCACATTTTGATGTGCATTTTGATGATTGTCAAAAAGAATTCCCATCTGACTACCAAGAAAACCTGTGCTTGTCCCTAAACAATGTGTGTACTTTTGTATTATGAATCTGCAATTCATTCAACTATTTTCGCTCCTGCCAAAAGTTTAGATCCCAAATTTTTCATGTATCTATAAGTAACTATGTAGGTCATGAATGGCAAACTATATTTCATAAGTCTTTCTTTTTGTTCCCTGTGCAGACACTGTTAACCAGACAGTGGACTATTGCCCATGAAATTTGGTCTCATATTCCTTCTCAATAAAGCACTTCTGGCAACTGCTCCTGATCAATGAGAGTTGCAAAAAGAGTTGAAACCAATTTTTCATTCTTAGAACAAAGCATTATGGTTTGCATTTTAAGCCCCAATTCCAGCAATATTTTATGTTTTCTTGTTTCTTTCTCTGTTTGTATGTTATTACCTTCTATTATCTTTTACATATTCACAGTTACAAGTCACTTTAAATTCTATCTAGAGCAATATTGTAGAAATCAATCACAGAGCACCTATTGTATACCATCAAAGAACTCCTGATATTGTTGGGACTGAGACATGTAAGTTGGCAAATTACTCAAAGTTTGAAAATTCCTGTGATAAAAAAGGCTCTGGAAATTATATAAGTGTTAAGAGAAGCATAACCCCCTTTTTATCTAATGAAAGGGGACTTAAAGAACACTTAGTGAAGGAAATTATAACATGGGTCTACATGCAGAAATGGAATTAAAAACTTGGCAAAGAAAACATTGTCACTAGTGGCAGATTGAGGGGCCCACGATAGCATCTATTATTAAAATATTCAACTTGTGCCTTTGCATCAAAGTAGTGTTTCTTAAGATGTGGTACATGTATAATACTGAGATAAGCTATCATTAGGGCTATTTTAGTTTCATATGATGTAAAAACTCAACTCAAAATGGAAAACATAAGGATAGGGAATTAATGGCTCATATCTCTGTTATGGGCTAGCCAGGCTTTGGGTGCAGAAGAATGAGTGACTCCAGCTTTGAGTAATGACATATTCAGGGAAGGTTGAGGGCAGGATGGCACTAGTAAGTTGGACCCAGCAGAGTAACTATAGAAACTGGCATGGTAGGTCCAGAAAATGCAAAGGATCCATTCATCTTCCATTAAAGGCTACTTAGGACTCCTCTCCTTATTATCTGCTAAACTCACAGTGCTGAATTTCTATGGCCTTGGGGAAAAAAAGCAAAAAGAATAACCACTAATTTGGGTTTTATTTGACTTTTACAGTTGTGAAATATAATTCAAAATGGATCAACAATATCCTGGATAAAGCTTATGATATTGCAACAAGCTTCCATAGAACTTTGTAATTTCTCTGTGACATTTAAATAAAGTGAAATTTGAAGAGATAACCAGGAAATCAATTGCAGGTGTACATAGAGTTTCTATATAGTTTCTGTAATGAGACATAGCAAGTTCACCTTTGTTTATTTCTAGGAATTTTATGTTACATAGAGGAAAAATGTGTTCTATGGAGGCCTAACTGAATTTTATACCACACATGGGCAAAGCATCCACTGACTTCCTACTGCTCAGAGATTCCAATGCCAATATCATAGGTAAGGACCAGGATGTGGTCTGAATAATAAACCGCAGTATCTTTTCTCTCTAGAAGTGGCCTGGCAGATTTCCTCAGAAAGTTTTCAATATTAAATATGTATTGGTAAGGTAATTTTGGCTATACGTTACAGAAAGACTGAGACAAATTTAAATACTGTGGCAACTGATCAGATCAAAAGCCTAGAATAATCCAGAAGTAGGATGATCTTCAAGATTGAGTTAATCTATGGTTTCTGAATCATTTTCCCAATTACACTCTTGGCAATGCCTTCTTTTTTGGGGTAGCTTCCTATTGGGGTTTTTTTTTTTTTTTTTTTTTTTTTTTGCAAGAGAAAAGACTGCTCAGAGGAAAAGTGTGAATTATCAGTGCTGGACAATAAGTACTTCTGGTTTCTTCTTTTCACATGTACTTTTTGCAATTTGCTTATCCTTTGAAGTTAGATATATTCATGTGACTCATTTTTGCTAGTGATACATGAATGGAACTGATGAAAATCTTTTCAGGGTTTGGGTTCTGGAGGCCATTTTCCTTTACAATAATGAGTAATATTCTAGATATTAGTGGCTCCTCTGCCTGCCTATGTCATCCCGGAGTGGATAACAATGAGGAAAATATTAATTCTATTTTTTAAAAATTAAAATTAATGTGAAAAGTATGCAAACCTTTGTTATTATAACGAGCTAATAACTCAGCCTATGAAGACCAATACAGAGACATTCCTGAGTATTATCCAGAAAAGCAAGGAAGACCTTAATGTGGATGTTCTCAAATCCTCTTCTCATAATTCACTCGTATGAATTCCTATTACTGAATCAATCATTGTCAAAGGAGATCAAGATCTATCAGGTTGACCTCATGATCTTGCATGTTGGATTCAATTTCCTTTGAATCTCACGAAATATGTACCTGGATGTATTAAATCCTAACTAAAACAGGATTTTGTTAGGTAAGGGCAAGAAATTTTATATTCACAAGTAATTTTTTTCATTCAATTTGAGAGGGTGCTCTTATCAAAATATCCCTTAGGCACAGCTAGCAGCAATGTCTTTCAGCACATTCCTCATAGGCTCAGTTGGACCTTTTACAGCAGGAAATAATAATCTCAAACAATGTGATTATGTGATTTTTCCTCCTTATCTGGAGATAAGAGGGGAGAGAGGATAGAAATGTAAAATAAATTTACTTTTTTTATCTAGCAAGGCAAAGGTAGAATAATAAATTTCATATAATAAATTTCAAATAAACAAGAACATGTATGTTCCCTTATTGGACCCACTAGTGTTATCTTTAGTGCAGAATATCACCAAAAAAATGAAGATAATATCTGCAATTATTGCCTGTAAATTTTGAATTATTATTTGTCCCAATGGTCATCCTCCCAGACATATTCTCACTATAAACAAAAGGTCACTTCAAAAGCAAAAATTTCTCTAGAATAGAAATTATTAAAGATATAGCTGGTCCTGTGAGCATTATATATGAGTTGATTCATTCCAAGTTTTTTTTTATTGTTGGTAGTTCAAAACATTACACAGTTCTTAATATATCATATTTCACAGTTTGATTCAAGTGGGTTATGAACTCCCATTTCTACCCCATATACAGATTGCTGTATCACATCAGTTACCCTTCCATTGATTTACATATTGCCATTCCAGCGTCTGATGCACCCCACTGTCTATCCCACTCTCCACTATCCCCCCTCCCCTCCCCTCCCCTCCCCTCCCCTTCCCTCTTCTCTCTCTACCCCATCCACTGCAAATCACTTCTTCCACTTGTATTATTCTTTTCTTACCCCTCCTTTCCTCTTACATGCAACCCTGTATAACCCTGAGGATCAACTTCCCTTTTCATGCAATTTTCCTTCTCTCTCCCTTTCCCTCCCACCTCTCATCCCTGTTCAATGTTAATCTTCTTCTCGTGGTCTTCATCCCAACCCTGTCCTTAGTTACTCCCCTTATATCAAAGCAGACATTTGGCATTTGTTTTTTAAGGATTGGCTAGCTTCACTTAGCATAATCTTCTCTAATGCCATCCATTTCCCTCCAAATTCTATGATTTTGTCGTTTCTTAATGCAGAATAATACTACATTGTGTATAAATGCCACATTTTTTTAATCCATTCATCTATTGAAGGGCATCTAGGTTGGTTCCACAATCTTGCTATCGTGAATTGTGCTGCTATGAACATCGATGTAGCAGTGTCCCTGTAATGTGCTCTTATTAGGTCTTTAGGGAATAGACCGAGAAGGGGAATAGCTGGGTCAAATGGTGGTTCCATTCCCAACTGTTCAAGAAATCTCCATACTGCTTTCCAAATTGGCTGCACCAATTTGCGGTCCCACCAACAATGAATAAGTGTACCCTTTTCCCCACATCCTCTCCAGCACTTCTTGTTGTTGGACTTCCTAATGGCTGCCAATCTTACTGGAGTGAGATGGTATCTTAGGGTGGTTTTGATTTGCATTTCACTGACTGCTAGAGATGGTGAGCATTTTTTCATGTACTTATTGATTGATTGTATGTCCTCCTCTGAGAAGTGTCTGTTCAGGTCCTTGGCCCATTCGTTGATTGGGTTATTTGTTATCTTATTGTCTAATTTTTTGAGTTCTTTGTATACTCTGGATATTAGGGCTCTATCTGAAGTGTGAGGAGTAAAGATTTGTTCCCAGGATGTAGGCTCCCTGTTTACCTCTCTTATTGTTTCTCTTGCTGAGAAAAAACTTTTTAGTTTAAGTAAGTCCCATTTGTTGATTCTAGTTGTTAACTCTTGTGCTATGGGTGTCCTATTAAGGAATTTGGAGCCCGACCCCACAGTATGTAGATCATAGCCAACTTGTCTTCTATCAGATGCCACGTCTCTGATTTAATATCAAGCTCCTTGATCCATTTTGAGTTAACTTTTGTGCATGGTGAGAGAAAGGGATTCAATTTCATTTTGTTGCATATGGATTTCCAGTTTTCCCAGCACCATTTGTTGAAGATGCTATCCTTCCTCCAATGCATGCTTTTAGCCCCTTTATCAAATATAAGATAGTTGTAATTTTTTGGACTGGTTTCTGTGTCCTCTATTCTGTACCATTGGTCCACCCGCCTGTTTTGGTACCAGTACCATGCTGTTTTTGTTACTATCGCTCTATAGTATAGTTTGAAGTCTGGTATCGCTATACTGCCTGATTCACACTTCCTGCTTAGCATTGTTTTTGCTATTCTGGGTCTTTTATTTTTCCATATGAATTTCATGATTGTTTTATCTATTTCTAGAAGAAATGCTGTTGGGATTTTGATTGTCATTGCATTGAACTTATAGAGAACTTTTGGTAATATCGCCATTTTGATGATGTTAGTTCTGCCTTTCCATGAACAGGGTATATTTTTCCATCTTCTAAGGTCTTCTTCTATATCTCTCTCTAGGGTTCTGTAGTTTTCATTGAATAATCTTTCACCTCTTTTGTTAGGTTGATTCCCAAGTATTTTATTATTTTTGAGGATATTGTGAATGGGGTGGTTGTCCTTGTTTCCATTTCAGAGGATTTGTAGCTGATATACAGGAATGCCTTTGATTTATGCCTGTTGATTTTATATCCTGCCACTTTGCTGAATTCATTTATTAGCTCTAATAGTTTCTTTGTAGACCCTTTTGGGTCTGCTAGATATAGAATCATGTCATCTGCAAATAGTGATAATTTAAGTTCTTCTTTTCCTATTTTTATGCCTTTAATTTCTTTCGTCTGTCTAATTGCTCTGGCCAGTGTTTCGAGAACTATGTTGAACAGAAGTGGTGAGAGAGGGCATCCCTGTCTTGTTCCAGATTTTAGAGGGAATGCCTTCAATTTGTCTCCATTCAGAATGATGCTAGCCTGAGGCTTAGCATAGATTGCTTTTACAATGTTGAGGTATGTTCCTGTTATCCCTAGTTTTTTGATAGTTTTGAACATAAAGGGATGCTGTACTTTGTCGAATGCTTTTTCCGCATCTATCGAGATGATCATGTGGTTCTTATATTTAAGTCTATTGATGTGGTTAATAACATTTATTGATTTCCGTATATTGAACCAGCCTTGCATACCAGTGATGAATCCTACTTGATCATGGTGCACAATTTTTTTGATATGTTTTTATATCCAATTTGCCAGAATTTTATTGAGGATTTTTGCATCTAGGTTCATTAGAGATATTGGTCTGTAGTTTTCTTTCTTTGAAGTGTCTTTGTCTGGTTTCGGAATCAGGGTGATGTTGGCCTCGTAGAATGAATTTGGAAGTTCTCCCTCTTTTTCTATTTTCTGGAATAACTTGAAAAGTATTGGTATTAGTTCCTCTTTAAAGGTTTTGTAGAACTCTTCTGTATACCCATCTGGTCCTGGGCTTTTCTTAGATGGTAATCTTTTGATGGTTTCTTCTATTTCCTCAATTGATATTGGTCTGTTTAGGTTGTCTATATCCTCCTGACTCAATCTGGGCAGATTATATGACTTAAGAAATTTATCGATGCCTTCACTATCTTCTATTTTATTGGAGTATAAGGCTTCAAAATAATTTCTGATTATCTTCTGTATTTCTGAAGTGTCTGTTGTGATATTGCCTTTTTCACCCCATATGCTAGTAATTTGAGTTGTCTCTCTTCTTCTCTTCACTAGCATGGCTAAGGGTCTGTGGATTTTATTTATTTTTTCAAAGAACCAACTTTTAGTTTTGTCAATTTTTTCCATTGTTTCTTTTGTTTCGATTTCATTAATTTCAGCTCTGATTTTAATTATTTCTTCCTTCTACTTCTTTTGCTATTGTTTTGCTCTTCTTTTTCTAGGATCTTGAGATGAAGTATGAGATCATTTATTTGTTGGTTTTTTCTTTTTTTAAGGAATGAACTCCAAGTAATGAATTTTCCTCTTAGAACTGCTTTCAGTGTGTCCTATAGATTCTGATATGTTGTGTCTGTGTTTTCATTTAACTCTAAGAATTTTTTAATTTCCTCCTTGATGTCTTCTAAAACCCATTGATCATTCAGTAACCTATTGTTTATTCTCCAAGTGATCCATGATTTTTTCTTCCTTCTTTTATCATTGATTTTCAGTTTCCTTCCATTATGATCAGATAAGATGCATGGTATTATCTCTACTCCTTTATATTGTCTAAGAGTTGCCCTGTGACATAATATATGATCTATTTTTGAGAAGGATCCATGTGCTGCTGAGAAAAAAGTGTAACTGCTTTATGTTGGGTGGTATATTCTATATATATCAATTAAGTCTAGGTTGTTAATTGTGTTATTGAGTTCTATAGTTTCCTTATTCAACTTTTGTTTGGAAGATCTGTCCAGTGGTGAGAGAGGTGTGTTGAAGTCTCCCATGATTATTGTATGGTGGTCTATTAGACTCTTGAACTCTAAAAGAGTTTGCTTGATGAACATAGCAGCACCATTGTTTGGGACATATATATTTATGATTGTTATGTCTTGTTGGTGTATGATTCCCTTGAGCAGTATGTAGTGTCCCTCTTTATCCCTTTTAATTAACTTTGGCTTGAAATCTATTTTATTTGATATGAGTATGGACACTCCTGCTTGTTTCCGCAGTCCATATGAGTGATATGATTTTTCCCAACCTTTCACCTTCAGTCTATGTATATCTTTTCCTATCAAATGCGTCTCCTGTAGGCAGCTTATTGTTGGGTCTTGTTTTGTGATCCATTCAACTAGCCTGTTTCTCTTAATTGGTGAGTTTAAGCCATTAACATTTAGGGTTATTATTGAGATATGGTTTGTTCTTCCAGCCATATTTGTTTATTAATGTTACTAAACCTGATTTGTTTTCCTCTTTGATTATTTTCCCCCCTTTACTGTCCTACCTCCCACTTTTGGTTTTCATTGTTATTTTCCATTTCCTCTTCCTGTAGTGTTTTGCCAAGGATTTTTTGAAAAGATGGTTTTCTAGCTGCAAATTCTTTTAACTTTTGTTTATCGTGGAAGGTTTTAATTTTATCTTCCATCCTGAAGCTTAATTTCGCCAGATATACGATTCTTGGTTGGAACCCATTTTCTTTTAATGTTTGAAATATGTTATTCCAGGATCTTCTAGCTTTCAGAGTCTGTGTTGAGAGATTAGCTGTTATCCTGATTGGTTTACTCCTAAATGTAATCTGCTTCCTTTCTCTTGTAGCTTTTAAAATTCTCTCCTTATTCTGTATGTTAGACATCTTCATTACAATGTGTCTAGGTGTGGATCTCTTATGATTTTGCACATTCGGTGTCCTGTAGGCTTCTAGGATTTGGGATTCTGTCTCATTCTTCAAGTCTGGGAAGTTTTCTCTTATTATTTCACTGAATAGATTGTTTATTCCTTTGGTTTGGAGCTCTGTGCCTTCCTGTATCCCAATGACTCTTAAGTTTGATCTTTTAATATTATCCCATAATTCTTGGATGTTCTGCTCATGGTTTCTTAGCAGACTTGCTGAGCTGTCTATGTTCTTTTCAAGTTGAAATACTTTGTCTTCATTGTCTGATGTTCTATATTCTAAGTGATCTACTCTGCTGGTAGTATTCTCAATTGAGTTTTTAAGTTGGTTTATTGCTTCCTGCATTTCTAGGATTTCTATTTGTTTGTTTTTTATTACCTCCATCTCCCTGTGAAATTGATCTTTTACTTCCTGGATTTCTTTATGTAGTTCCTTGTCAATATGATCTTTCATTGTCTGATTTTGCTGTCTCATGTCTTCCTTGAGACTCCAGATCATCTGAAGCACGTATATCCTGAACTCTATCTGACATTCCATCTGTTGCAGCTATTACCTCTTCTAAAGTTGAGTTGACCTGCATTGCTTGTGGTCCTTTCTTTCCTTGTCTTTTCATACTGCTGGCGTTTCTTTCTGCTTGGTGAAACTGTTGTGTTTTTGAAATTTTCCCTCTATTTATTTATATGGCTCTTGTAGAGTTGAAAAATCTCCCTTGCAGGGCATGTAGTGGCTGTGATCCTATTCCAATTGGGGTGATCTGTCTACCATGCTGGTGGGCCGCTAAGTCTGCTCTGCCGGTCGGTCGAAGGTCCGCCTACCCAGCAGGCGCATGGGGCACCTCTGTCACTCCGCAGTTTGCTGGGCCTGACCTGCCCGTGGGTCGCAAGTATGCCTATCTTGCAGGTACGGGGGGAGGGGGCAGCTCCGCCCCTCAGCAGGCTGCTGTGCCTGATCTGCCGGTGGTCACAGTCCCGCCTACCTTGCAGGCACTGGGGGAGGGGGTGGGCCTGCCCCTCAGCAGGCTGCTGGTCCTGATGTGCCAGTGGTCAGAGTTCCGCCTACCTTGCAACATTCCAAGTTTTAACATTAGAAGGAGTAACACAGGGAGCAGGTAACTGTGTAGTTGATCCTTAAAGTAATTTCCTAAAATATTTTCTAGATGGTTAATAACCAATGCATTTTATTGTCCTAAAGTCAAAAAGGAATAAGTCATATAAAATCATGCTATATTTCCTGAGGGTGTTAGGATCGTTTAAAATAAAGTCATGTGGAATAATAAAGATGGTATGTTTCCTTTACTTAATCTACCTTGATTCTGATTTAGGGAAATAACATCTCCAGTTATGCACAATAAATTTGAAACTACTGAAAAAGCACAATCTTAAAACAAGTCTGGTGTCCTAAATACTACTTACAATTCAGAAATGGATAAGCTTTTGTTCCCCATGTCTTCCTTTTAGCTCATGGAATTTCCAAAATTGTCTGTTTCATCAACTGTGAAGTTCCAAATCACTTTTTCATTTATTCATATGTGAATTCATTTGTAGGGGAAAAGAAGAGGAGAGAGTGCTCTGGTTGTGAATATAGTTAATTGGATAAGCACTGCCATGCCCAAATGTGTATAATAAGGTTTTTGGAAATGTTATGTTCTGGATTATGTCTTTGAGTAATGTTGCTCATTTTATTTCTCTAAGGTGTTTTCAAAATGGAACAGCGATTTTGAAAGATGTAACTACCTTTACCATGAAAGTAATCCTTGTGTCAACATCAGTGCCTATAAAAACTCAGGACAACAGATATGTGATTATTTCTTAACTCACTTCATTCCATGTCTTGTGATAAGAAATGCAAAGAGATTTCGCATCTAAGAAAGATACCCTTTATACCTAGAAAGGAGGCTTGGGAGTGAAGTAAAAAGTTTAGACAATGCAGCAATCTAAGGATAGTACTAAAACGTGGGTTAACCATAATTCAACAAAGTGGAAACTTGAAATAAATTGAAAGTTAGAAGAAACTCTAGAGAAAGTTTATTCGAACCTTGGCAACACAATAATCTCTTCTTCAACATCCTCTTATTAGTGATCATCTTGGCTCTGCAAAAATATTCCATGGTTGAACACATACATCCCAACATTGTCTATTCCATTCTCACATATTTCTAATTTCACTGTCAAGTTTGAGATGAAATTTTTTTCTCTAACTTAGTTATAGGTTTTCATTTTCAAATAACAAAGAATAAGTCTTCTCATTTCAAATTAATATGACACTAACTTTCTACTAAGG
Organism: Ictidomys tridecemlineatus; assembly: GCF_052094955.1. Classification (NCBI taxonomy): domain Eukaryota; kingdom Metazoa; phylum Chordata; class Mammalia; order Rodentia; family Sciuridae; genus Ictidomys; species Ictidomys tridecemlineatus. The sequence continues at coordinate 124,871,633 of NC_135477.1, read as the reverse complement.
AAAAGAAAGGTAGAAGAAGCAAGTCATTAAAAAGAAAAAGGAATCATTTTTTATTATACAAGCAATTTTATTGGGAACATTCTATAGTATCTCCATATTTACTTTTAATTCTTTATTCTTGTACACCAATAGCAGGAATGAATGTTAAGCCATTTAATCATTTCATATCTCAGTTTATCATGTTTAAATGACTACATAGTTTATAAGACCCAACACAGCCTGTTCTCATACTTCTTCTTCAGCCATATCAATGATGAGGTCAACTGGAAATCAACAATCTATTCATACTTAAACACATCTTCATCCTTGGAAACTAAATTCTTATTCATCTTTCTTCCTTTCCTTCTTTCCTTCTGAGGTTCTCACTGTTCTTTCTGTCAAGAACATTCATGCCTCCTGCTCTGCATAGCTAATTCTGTCTCATCTCAAACATCTTCTGTCAGGAAATTTCTGATCATCTAAATTTGAATTTGGTGCCTCTGCCATGGTTTATGGCATACAATAGCTGTATTACTATAGTCCTTGGTATACTGTATTGTAAATTGTTCCCTGGGACTGTAAATCTCATGACAGCAGACAAACTCAACTTATTCACTTTTTCAATTTTTTCTTTCTTATATAAAACCTGGAATGCAGATAGTATTTGATGAATACTTGTTGGATTTAGGTATAAATAAATGAGCAAATATGAATACTAAGTGTAAGCCAGTGCATGTCACCCATTCCAAGAACAATAAGATTATTTTCAGTATGCTATACGTATTAAAGCAGAAAGTAAACTAATTACTTTTGGAAAGTTTCCAGCAACGAAAGATGAGAGCAGAAAAAAAAAAAGGTTTTTAGCTAATTAAACTGAAATTCTTACAGCTAAAATTTACATTTTATATTTAATTTTCACATTGCTTGGCTCAGGGTTGATGTTCCATTATATCTGTGCTGCTGGACTTAAGTCTTGTTATGTTATGGTGAAATTATGAAAACATTTTTCTAAAGAGATACAGTTTATGACAATTTTAGCAATAATTTTAAAGGTTTCTATAGAGAACCAAGTACTATTACCCACACCACAGAAGTACGTAGACAGAGAATGAGTTGGGTTGATGAGGAAGGTTATGTCCAAATCCCACACCATCAAGTTGCTGCATGCCACTTCTTAAAGAATGAAAACACAAGAAAGGAATTTTAAAAAGGAGTAAATAAGTGATCAAGAGATGTGTGGTTAGGCTTATAGACCTTAAACACATATCCAGCTTTCCTTATTACCTGACTAGTATGGGCCAACAAAACAGTAGTCCAGGACATAAACCTGGAGCAGTTTTGCACACAATCAATGCCAAGAGTGACTTCCTGGTCCCCTTACATAAAGGCTGCTTCAACCTTGAATATGGCCTTTTGTTTGAATGTAATACCATATGTTCCCAAATTGCTATGCGAAGACAGATTGTTCCATAGTCTCCTATTAATATTTTGCCTGGGCATAATGTTCACTTTTATTTGTCTAAAATGTTCCAATTGCCAAGCAATTTTATAGTAATTGTTAAATTTTATAAGTAAGCTGAAATCCATGATAGTGTTATGCCTTAAGTTATGATGGCATAGCAAGATATAGATGGCAACTGTCACTTTCAGCTGAAGTTGCTGGGACTGAAATACAGGGAGTAGACTAAAAATGTACATTTTTCTTCTTTCCATTGCCCTACTCTTCATATTCAGCTTATTAGTCTTGAAATAACACTGTAGAATGATATTTTAGGGAATTTAAATCACTTCAATGATACTCCTTCCAGAATATGTGGAAAGGGTAGCATGTGTCCCTAGTAAAATCTTCAATATTAATGGTTTCAATTTTCCTTTGTTTTCTTCAAGGGCACAACTGATTAATATCTAGCTCTCAAAGGATAGGGAGGAGTGAATTTGGAGAGGAAGCCTCCATTTTCCTCCTTCAGTACCATGTTATCCTTCCTGCCCCTCTGCTCCAAAACTCAGCATCCAGCAGTCAGATAGGATCTAGCAGAAGTCACAGAGTGGAACACCATGAAAACATAAGAAACAGCAACATAAGAAAAATCTCTTTCACCCACATATACATCATGCTCCTTTAATATCCTCTTGGAAAAATGTGAGATCAGGGCACAAATTAGACATCAAAATGACACCACTTTTATTGAATTCTTTTGTATTGTCTTACCACGGTGTTGAAAACACGGTTTCCTTATGCTCTCCCTCCAAGACTGTCCTCAAGGAATAAGAACTTTAGGTATTACTTACGTTTCCTTCCATCCTCTTTCTGAGGACAGGAAGGAATAGTGATTAAAGCATAATGGTCATGGGTACCAAAGCACAATTAAATATAAGTAATAAGTTCTAGTGTTCTGCAGCACAGTGGAGTGACTTTGGTTTATAGTAACCCATTACGCATTTCATGAAGACCCAGAAGAGAGGAGCTCAGGCTGCAAACACAAAGTAAGGGATAAGGAAATGGAAACATTAATTACCCTGAATCAAACATCACACAATGTATATGTAGATAAAATTATCACACTGAGTCCCACAAGTATGTATAATTAAAATAATAATAACTAATCTTAATAAAACTGAATTTTGGAATCGGCCTCACTTGGGTATGAACCCTGGCTATACTGCTTAAAAGCTGTGTGATCAGTCTTCTACATGCAAGAGGGAAAATAATACTGCCTACCTCTTATGGAGCTGTGAGGATGATGTGGCAATTTTCACATAAAGCATATGGTTCTCTAACTCGGTGCTTCATAAGAGCATTAGTGACTACAATGACAATGAGATAGTTTGGCTCATCAACACATCAGTGAATACTATAGGATATTCCTATTTCCTCAGACTTAGGTGTAGACAAAGACTTAGGGATATTTACTATACTAAGATCAAATGTCTAGTAAGTGACAGAGCTTAGATATAAGCCAAGATCTGTCTGGATTTACAGTCCTTATTCTTAATGATCTGCTATATTGATACCATGGCCCTGTGTATGCCAGGGAAATGAGCTAATCTGTCATCATAGCATGAAAAGCCCTCAGCCTAGATCTTTGCTCCAGATCCTAATGTCTTTGTTCAAATGAATATATTTTATTGACAAATACTGAGCATGGGACCTTTATCGCTCTTGTCTTACATGGAAAATGGCCATCGAAACAGCACTAATAGCAATTCTGTAGGGTTTTTAAGAAGTTTCAAAATGTCAACAAGCCAGAAGAACTTAGATCTTTGCTCTCTCATAGTAGCAACACTATATACAGTTGTCTATTTTTACCAATTTAAAATAATTATCATATGGTTTCTTAATGTAAATGAAGGCACTAAGAAATTGCTTAAAAGATTACAGAGTAACAAAGATCCAACTGGGAATGACCTAAGTAAAAAAGTGATACAGTCTTTTTCTCAAGTACTAGGACATCTGGAAGAGGGTAATTCCTGGCCTTGTTCTGTGGCTCAATGATCCCCTGAGGGGCCAATGTTCTAGATAGCACCTTGCTTTTATTCTCATAGTCTCAAGATACGTGCTAAAGATTCAGAATCTGCACTTGAATCCAAGCAAGGAAGATGGGAGAGAAAAGGGAGAAGGGCTAGGGCAAGCAATAATGCTGTTTTACTTCTGTAAAAAATGTCGTTGGCAGGTAATTCGTACACTCTTTTACAAGACATTTTGATTGGCATTGTATTGAACCTATAGAGAACTTTTGGTAATATTGCAATTTTGATGATGTTAGTTCTGCCTATCCATGAACAGGGTATATTTTTCCATCTTCTAAGATCTTCTTCTATTTCTCTCTTTAGGGTTCTGTAGTTTTCATTGTATAAATCTTTCACCTCTTTTGTTAGGTTGGTTCCCAAGTCTTTTATTTTTTTGAGGATATTGTGAATGGGGTGGTTTTCCTCATTTCCAGTTCAGAAGATTTGTCGCTGATATACAGGAATGCCTTTGATTTATGCGTGTTGATTTTATATCCTGCCACTTTGCTGAATTCATTTATTAGCTCTAGTAGTTTCTTTGTAGACCTTTTTGTGTCTTCTAGGTATAGGATCATATCATCTGAAAATAGTGATAATTTAAGTTCTTCTTTTCCTATCTTAATGCCTTTAATTTCTTTTGTAAATCCCAACAGCATTTTTTGTAGAAATAGATAAAGCAATCATGAAATTCATATGGAAAAATAAAAGACCCAGAATAGCAAAAGCAATTCTAAGCAGGAAGTGTGAATCAGGAGGTGTAGCGATACCAGATTTCAAACTATACTACAGAGCAATAGTAACAAAAACAGCATGGTACTGGTACCAAAACAGGCAGGTGGACCAATGGTACAGAATAGAGGACACAGAAACCAGTCCAAAAAATTACAACTATCTTATATTTGATAAAGGGGCTAAAAGTATGCAATGGAGGAAGGATAGCATCTTCAACAAATGGTGCTGGGAAAACTGGAAATCCATATGCAACAAAATGAAACTGAATCCCCTTCTCTCGCCATGCACAAAAGTTAACTTAAAATGGATCAAGGACCTTGATATCAAATCAGAGACTATGCATCTGATAGAAGAAAAGGTTGGCTCTGATCTACATATTGTGGGGTCAGGCTCCAAATTCCTTAATAGGACACCCATAGCACAAGAATTAATAACAAGAATCAAGAAATGGGACTTACTTAAACTAATTTTTTTTTTCTCAGCAAGAGAAACAATAAGAGAGGTAAACAGGGAGCCTACATCATGGGAAAAAATTTTTACTTCTCACACTTCAGATAGAGCCCTAATATCCAGAGTATACAAAGAACTCAAAAAATTAAACAATAAGAAAACAAATAACCCAATCAACAAGTGGGCCAAAGACCTGAACAGACACTTCTCAGAGGAGGACATACAATCAATCAACAAGTACATGAAAAGATACTCACCATCTCTAGCAGTCAGAGAAATGCAAATCAAAACCTCCCTAAGATACCATCTCATTCCAGTAAGATTGGCAGCCATTATGAAGTCAAACAACAAGTGCTGGCGAGGATGTGGGGAAAAGGGTACTCTTCTACATTGCTGGTGGGACTGCAAATTGGTGCAGCCAATTTGGAAAGCAGTATGGAGATTCCTGGGAAAGCTGGGAATGGAACCACCATTTGACCCAGCTATTGCCCTTCTCGGTCTATTTCCTGAAGACCTTAAAAGAGCGTACTACAGGGATACTGCCACATCAATGTTCATAGCAGCACAATTCACAATAGCTAGACTGTGGAACCAACCCAGATGCTCTTCAATAGATGAATGGATAAAAAAAAATGTGGCATTTTTACATAATGGAGTACTACACAGCACTAAAAAATGATAAAATCATGGAATTTGCAGGGAAATGGATGGCATTAGAGCAGATTATGCTAAGTGATGCTAGCCAATCCCTAAAAAACAAATGCCAAATGTCTTCTTTTATATAATGAGAGTAACTAAGAACAGAGCAAGGAGGAAGAGCAGGAGGAAAAGATTAACATTAAACAGAGACATGAGGTGGGAGGGAAAGGGAGAGAAAAGGGAAATTGCATGGAAATGGAAGGAGACCCTCATTGTTATACAAAATTACATATAAGAGATTGTGAGGGGAATGGGAAAAAAAACAAGGAGAGAAATGAATTACAGTAGATGGGGTGGACAGAGAAGATGGGAGGGGAGGGGAGGGGGGATAGTAGAGGATAGGAAATGTAGCAGAATACAACAGTTACTAATAGGGCATTATGTAAAAATGTGGATGTGTAACCAATGTGATTCTGCAGTCTTTGTAGTGTTTTGAACAACCAATAAAAAAAAGAAAAGAAAAAAAAAGAACAAAATTAAAAAAAAAACAAGACATTTATGTTTGTTTGTTTTTTTTATAAAACTTTGTGAAACAACTCTACATGAGCTCAAACAGTCACTTCAAGTTTTTAAAGTTCTATTTTGGAGATGATTGAGAGAAATAGAATTGGAATGGATATAGAATTGAGCAACCAAACCCTCCCTTTGGATTCACACAATGAAATACTGAAGTCCTGATATATAAAATAAGTTGATGACAAAGGTATCATCAATATTCATCCAAATTTGGATTTTTATTTCAAAAGCATTGAATGAAATACAGTGAAATTTTATTTCCATTGGTACTACCCTTTGATGTGTGGATTTAAGAGTTATATTGTATTTGTCAAATAATTCTGTAATTTGAAACATCTATACAGTTGTGTTTAAATAGATTAACAGATCCTTTTAAAGGATTAAGTTTAACACCTCGCTGTATTAAGGCTGTTACTTGCTAACTACTTGGAACTAAATTTTAAGAAAGAAAACTCATTGTATTTGTGAACAAACATATTCTGAATCAGTGAACAAAATTATAGAGAAGATTGAAAATATTTTTGGAAAACACAAGTTAATAAAATGAATTGTGCAATTATTAACTGCCTTTATCTGCATGAGATTATTTGTGATAAAACCATACCACTATTTGCCTAAGTCACCTCCAGCTGGGTCTCTGAAACTTACAACTGAAGCATTCATATCAGGAACAAATTCAATGTGGGAAAAAATAAGGAACACACTTTCATAAACCAGTGTGTGTACATGGGTTGCTGGTCAAGGAAAGGTCACAGTTGGCTTCCCTAAGGCCTCTAGCTTAAGTCCACATGGCTTTGAGTTAAGGTTTGATGACTTTGTAATTTTAGGACTTTTCACAAGTTACTATTGGAGCCTTTTTTATCATCAATCAGTTGAGAGACATAATTGCCATCCTACTAGGAGAGTTAAAATAATTAAAATATAGACACAAGGATAAAAAGCTTTCATAATGCTTACCAGAGAAGTTCCTTAATACCTATCAGTACCCCCCCTTCTTTTTTATTTTTCCTCAGAAAAACTAGCAGAAATTTGGTGTTGCATATCTATGTAACTGCTGTAGGGAATTAATAGCTGTTTAATTTCTCTGTGCTTTAGTTTCCCATTTGTAAGGAAGAGATCTAATAGTACTTGCTTCCTAAGACTTTTTTTTGTTTCAGAAAGGGTAGGTACACATGTGGTGGTTTATTTTATGTATCAACATGGAGGGTATTGTGGGGTAAGATTGAGATTCCACCTGGTACCCTTTGGGTAAACAACACTGATATCTATAATGTTGGTGGGCTTCAGCCAGTAAGCTGAAGGCATGACCAGAACTAAAAACTGGCCTTTCCAAGTAAGCAGTATTCTCTAACAAACTTCCTTTAGAATTTATCTGCACCATTAGCTGCTCGGGTTCTCCAGCCTACCTGACTTTGGCCTGGAACCACATCATTGGCTCTCCTGGGTCTCCAGCATGTGGCCTATGCTGTAGATTTTGAACTTGCCAGCCTCCATAATTACATGAGCCAATCCAATCCCTTAAAAGTAACACACAAGAAAGAACACATACATATAACCTATTGTCTGTGATTCTCAGAGTTTTAATGAATATAACATCCTAGGATGATCCTCATGATTTCCTTCCACTAATAGCATCCTATGGAAGCCACAGTGACTTGTTCTTCCTCTTTCTCATATGTTGATTACTTTGAAGACGCAGGTTATGATGACATCTATAACCTTAAGGGAAAGAGTTTTGCAAAACTGCAGGGATCTTGGAAATAGATCATTCCCTGTTTGTGTCTACAGATTTCCTGTTTGAGCAACAGGTGCCTTGATTTCAGCCTTGTGACGACCATACAGAGGATGTGCTGAGCCATGTCTAGCCTCTTTATCCCTGGAAACTGCAGTAATGTATGTGTATTGATTTAGACAACTAAGCTTGTAGTCCTATTTTTTTTGGGGGGGGGGGTACTGGGCATTGAACCCAAGGATGCGCTACTACTGATCTACATCCCAGTCCATTTTACTTTTTAAAACAGGGTTTCATTAAGTTGCTCAAGCTATCCTCTAACTTGAGATCCTCCTGCCTTAACCTCCCAAATTGCTGGGATCACAGCCATACACCCCTGTGTCTGTCTGGGGATTTTTAATACACTAATAGAAAACTAACATACAATTGATATCATCAAACAGAATGAAATTATAGCAACTTTTTTTCACACTATCACTGCAATTTTGATCTCTACCAGTTCAGTGGGGTTAATTTCCAAAGGATAGGGTCAGTTCAACATGCTGAGTTTCTGACTAGAAGGCAAAGGATACAGGCAGTGAGACGCAAAAGAAAGAAGTTGTAAATGTGAATCGTGAGAGCCATTTGGAAACAAGGACTATAATAGTTTTGAGATTTTTTTGTTGTCCTTTGATACTCACATAGTTACATATATTCACCAATTCTTTTTATTTTCCTTTCTTTCACTACTAGAGTAACATAAGTCTGTCAATCATGCTTCATCTCATAGCTCAGGATTTAAGTAGTAGAATATTGAAGCAGAGATAGATCTCAGCTAGAAGCATAATGAATATCTCTTGAGGTTAGATCAAGTCCATGAAATTTATGTTTCCTCATTTAGGGAGAGATTAATTTGTCTCCAGTTGTATGAGGGAAGGTAACTTCATATTAAGCAGCAGAATTTTTTTTTTAAATTTGGAATCTAAAACTTAGTAAAGAATGATAAAAAGAGAAGTCAAATTGGCAAAGGGCACTGTGTCAGAATGGATGCTGTTGATTTGCATCATCACAATCAACCACTTTTGTGTTAATCAAGATGCTGCACAGATACAGAGTCAATAGGTAAGAGATTTATTGTGAGGGGTTGGCTAAGGCAATTTTGAAGAATGCAACAAATCATGATATGTCACCCACAAACTGGAGGCCCAGGGAAATCTATCGTGTAGTTTCAGCCCAAATCTAAAGGCCTGAGAACCAGCAAAGTCCATGATGTAAGCCCCAGTCTGACTTCGAATCAGAAGAACTGACATCCAAGAGCAATAAAAGATGGAGGCCCCCAACTCAGGCAGAGATGACAGAGTGCAAGGGAGAAAGGGAGAAAGAGAAAGAAGGGTGGGGAGGAGAGACCCGCTTTTGTAGGGTATTATTTTGGGAAGGAAAGTCCCCTAGCCCTTTTGCTCTGTTCAGACCCTAAATTGGATGATAACCTGCCCACAGTGGTGAGGGCAATCTTCTCTACTCAGGATACTGATTATAATGCTAGTCTCTTCTGGAAATACTCCCACATATACAACCAGAAATGATATGTTGCTAGCTAACGGATCATCCCTTAGCTCAGTCAAGTTGACACATAAAATTAAACATCACGTCTTTTGAGACTGATAATCCCCTTTGCCATATAGACTGATTTGGAATCTTCGGATGAGTTGAAGTTATAGGTGCTCTGGAAGGCAAAGTGAAGTTGAAGCTAGGATTGTTTGGAAAGTCATGGCAGTTGGAAGTGTTGGGCTTCCAAACCCCTTTGCAAGCCCCACTTCATTGTCATGATGCTATGCAGATTTATTCATGATTGGCAATACTGCTGCTCAGATGTAAGGGCTGTGATGTGACCATTTCCCCAGCCCTCCAGATGTGGTCTTGCATGTTTTCACTTTCAGGCCCCTTTACAGCCCATGAGCCCTAACCTCTAGTTATATGATACTTACAGTGATTTTTTGTTTTTAGTTTTTGATGATGACATTTAAAGAGATGCAATAAAAACGTCTAAAGTGTAGTAGATGCTATATTATTTTAACTCTTATTATTTCTAAGTATTATATATTTGGGTAAATGTATCTGGCCTGAAATCTGTACTGAGAACAACCATTCCTTATTCAATAAAATACAAATCTACTTACAAAAAAAGAGCTTTCCTTTCTATTAAAGGCCAAATAATTAAGAAAAGTCATGATTTGGCTTCAGTACACCTCCTGACAAGATGATTTGTTGTTCACAAATATAATGGAATGTCATCTGCAGAGAAAGCAGATACTTTGAGTGACAGGTGAATATTTGTCAAACTGAAGTTTCTGCTCTATGATAAATCACTTTGGAGCATGAGAAAAGTTTGTGCTCATTTATTTTATTCTAGACAACTTGGCTTAAAATGTGGAGATCTCAAAGCCAGAAAGCACATCTCCAATTGGTGAGTGTGTCAGGGTCCCTTGGAAAGTCCTTCCTTAGCATGCTAAGGCCATTCATATTTGCCATGATAGTATTGCTTTTATTTATCTACAGGCGGTCACAGTAAGTTGGTACTCAGAGGACAGGATATGTCAAGACTTGTGCCATTCTATGGTCACATCATAATTTAAATAATTTAAAACCTGACTATGGGGAGAAAATGTTAAACATTTTTATGTCCTGCTTTATATCTTGAGAATTTTGTGATTTAAGATAACACTATTTTCACTTGGTAATACTCGTTTAAGAAAGGGAGGTGAGACACAGTGGTGTATGCCTGTAATCCTAGTGGATGTGGAGGCAGAGGCAGAAGGATGGTGAATTCAAAGCCAGACTCAGCAATTTAGTGAGGCCCTCAGCAACTCAGTAAGACCCTGTCTCAAAAAAAAAAAAAAAAAAAAAAAAGGGTTGAGGTTGTGGCTTGTTGTTTGTTTGAGGTTTAATTAGATTTAATCCCTGATACTAAAAAAAAAAAAAAAAAAAAAGAAAAGGTAAACTATTGCTGAATAACCTGAAAGAGCAAAGAAAGTCTGAATTGGAATGTCTTTATTGCAACTGTCTTGTGTTTAAAAAAGAAAGGAGGACTCTCCATACTCAGAAAATAGAGAGTATGACATATACATGGATCTTACCAATAGATAAAATTATTTTTGTGCAATCCTCCTAAAAAAAAGAGAATTCCATTGGTCAGATTTTTAATACAACTTAAGAAAGGCAAGCCTGGAAGTTAAAACTATGTGTTCAATTTCTGAACACATTTAATATTAAAACAAACTTGGTCTTAAAGGTATAATGCATAATGAACATATAAAAGTGCAATAATCACAAGTGTATGGACTGTTGAATTACAACAGAATTAACCACTCACACAACAACTATTCAGATTAAAAAGTAAAATGTTATATGTATCCCCAAGTTTCCCCATCCCTTTCCCATCTACTACCCCCACTTTAGTCCTTAAAAGTAGTGATTATCCTGACTTCTAATACCATAGATTAGTTTAATTGTAGTGGAGCCATATAACATATGTTTTTTTGTGTCTGACTTCTTTGCTCAATATTATTTTACAGGATTTATCATTATTGTTCCATTAGTAGTTGTTCATATTTTAATCGCTGCAAGCAGTACCACTAATTATGTATCCATTTTAATGTTCATGAGAAGCTTGATCATTTCTAATTCATGCTATTATAATATGTCTGTGTCCTAAAGAGTTACAAATTTTAATGCCTGAATGCTTAGCATAACTGGACATATTTTCAGTCATGTGAAGTGGTAAGTTTCAGAGCTTGTCTCCATGGAAGAATACAGGTGTTTCCTTTTATTCCAGAAGCATCTCTGTTCCCTTATAAAAGATTGTAAGCTTCCCATCAAAGAGCTGCTATGTGCAAATTGTTGGCCTTGTTTTTTGTTGATGTCACAAAATATAAGACCACCCAAGATCAGTTTACAAGAAATAAAAATTTTGTTACCTCAAAAGGAGAGAATTGTGGAAATAATACTATTTTTTTCCATGACACTATCTTATCACTGATCAACGTGATTTCCCTTTTATTTGTTACTTATCTATATCTGTCTACTTTAATAATATAGTAATCACCTATAAAGCAACTATCCAACACAAAAGATAAAATACTGGCAAAAACATATTTATATATGAGACCTGTCGTAGGAAGAATGAAACCCTGCCTAAGTGAGCTAACGAGGAACTTAAGTCTTGTGTTCTTAAATTACTTTGTCATGCAATTTACTCTCTATATAGGCTACAAATAAATGTTTTTAAAAGAGTTTTTAAAATTTTTATAAAAATATGCATCCTATTTATATTTCAAAATTTATAATTTATTAAATATTATACTACTGGACTCCTATTTCCAGCCATAATGGACCAACCAGCCTTTCCACTATCCACATACAATAGTGGCTAAAAAATATATGAAGCAACTGTTTTCAGGTATCGTACAATGAGCAGCACATACATAACAGAAATTTCTGAGAAAAATGGTATCATTAAGGTAAGCTCCTCTTTTTTTCTCAACCTTCTGCCTAAGGGCAGTTTCTTGCATGTTGCAGAGGAAGGTAGAATATAGGTAGAGTATAGTGATTCCACCCACAGAGAGCAGAGACCCAGGTACCGATGTATCTGCAAACTGTAAAGCAGAGTACTTGAGAGAAGGGAACTGCACAGGGAAAAATCCAGACGTCTGGAAGAGGAGGGGTTCAAGGCAATAATTTTGGGCTGAGGGCTGGGCTGCATTAGAGGTTAGACCTCTAAAGTTTATCAGAATTTGGCTGCCATTGAGTTAGGTGCACAATGAAGACAAACAAGATTAAGAAAATAATATTGAGAAGTAATTGAGTCCTGGACCATTCTGAAATTCATTCAGTCATATAGCTGAGACATGAAAAAGACTACAGCAATGGGACTAAGGATCATGCCATAGAGTCAAATCTGTTCTAGACTTACTAACACAGATCCAAACCAAGCCTCAGTAAGAATGGCATAAGCATCAAAGTTTGGAGATGAGTCTTGGCAGCTTAAGGAGCTAGGTAAGTAAGTACATTGTCCATCAGCAATCTATATGAATCACTAGCAAGATAACTTGAGTAAATAGAATATATTGTGGCCTTAGTATCCATTATAATACATTAATTAACTAAATGATACATTTATGAATGGTCGATATAATGGATGTTTTTATTCTCATTTTCCATACCTATTTGCATAGTGCTAGTAGAAGTCCCCTGGCATCCTTTTGAATCAATTCAAAATTTTTGACTGCAATTTTGGCAAGATTACTAAACAAGATCTGCTTTCCAGTCCCAGAAGAGTGTTTGGCATTTCCCCTAAGTGAGCCCAATTGGGCTTTTTCTCTCCTAAGACACTGAAATCTAAGTGGAATAAATGCAGAAAAGAATAACAGTGACTTCATGCCAACATTAATGTCCCAACACCACAGTCCATTAGTTCCTGTAGCATGTTTCAAAAATGACATAATGATGTATTTTTTTTTTTACTTTCTGAGTCTGGTCCTTTACCTTTTCATTTCTTCTTAAGATATTCTATATACTCATAGAAAGCTTATTTTCATTTTTAAAAAGCAAAAATAAAAATGCATATGTAGCACTGACTCTTTTTCTGATGCTTATAGTCAAAAACCTTAGCCAACTAGATCTAGTGGTTGCAGAAGTCTTCAGAGTTCAAAGCCAAGCATCCCACCTTTACAAGTTGTCTGTACTAATTTTCAGGAATTAAGGGAAACTTTCTACCTCTCTGGATCCTAAGTGGGTAGCTCCTGGTAGTTTACACGGATTGGATTTATTCCAACTGAACAGGGAGAGGCTGTTTTAGATGCCCCAAACGTCTCTGAGCAACCTATTCCATCCCATGTCTTCAGTTTGTCTTTGAACAAGCTTGGTGTAAGCTCCTTAGCCTGGCCCAGCATCAGCAAATAAATAACAAAACTATGGCAGTGGGTATATCCGTTGATTTCACATATGTTCCAAGGTGGATTAACAGGCTTACTCTGTTGCTTAGGCATTCTCCTTTCCCAGACTAACTGTAAAACCTCATTACAATTCCCGTGTGTCCCAAAGGCTCCTGATTAGAAAGTAATATTTCATAAGCACTCATCAAATTTGGGCCAAATGACAAGACAATGATATCACTCTCAGTTGCCTGCTTGAAGGTACAATTTTTTCAATTCTTCGTCCCAGATGAAGCAAGTGGGGATGGTCAATAAAGGGGTACTTAGCATAGGCACCTGCCAAATTCATTATATGAACTAAGGAAAGACTGTTCCAGGATCTGAGAGGAATGTTCTTAGTTTTTATTGTACTTTCTTCAAGGCAGAATTTGTCATTCCTTAGCTATGTATTCACTGATTTATGTTAAACATTTTTTAGTATACAAGGGTGTGTGTGTGTGAGTGTTTGTGTGTTTGTGTGTGTGTGTGTGTGTGTGAATGCCTGAAAACAAAGCAAGATTTTTCATCTAAGAGGCTTTTAGCATTTCTGTATGATATGTTCTCCTCCACAGGCACAGAAACGGTCTATCTTTTGACTGAGGTACAGAAATCTACCATATGTGGCTTCAGGACAAAGGATATCATCCTTTAGCACTTTCTCTTCCTGTGAGAGGGTAAAATCCCATAGAAACCTCAGGTTCTATTTTGGAGATTAGTTAACCTACATCTCCCAAACATCATGGTTACCTAGAGTGACGATGAGTTTTTGAAATGTTATTTCTCACTTTATCTTTTATAGCATATATGGGGAAAAAGAAAACACAATCTTCTGTCTCTGGATCTTATTAGCTTTATTTCAGGTTAGAATACTAGAAGATGACCTAGTTAAATATTTGATGTAGTCAGTGTGTTTATACTAGTTACTAGTTTATATGGTTAGTCAGGCTTTGCTGTATTTATGTCAGTTCAAACACTTTAAATAAACGAGGCAAAGCAAGGCAAAGGGACCCAAATATTGAAAAGAATAGTTCTAGTATTTCACAGTCAAATCTTCCAGCTAAAGAAAACCTGATGTTAGTTGGCATCTACATTTATCACACTCACTGACAATTGCCTAGTTCTACAATTTCTATTCCCTCAGTACATAACTGGGTTACAGGCAAACATTTATTTTCAAGAATCAACTGGAGTATTTCAGCTCAAAATCTCTATTGAGATGTCTTCTTAAAGATCTACCATATTTGAATTGTTCCAAGAGAACATGGAAGATTTTTTCTGACATATAAACCCGGGAATCTAACAAATTCTAGACAATTTACTAAATCCACAACTTTTTCTGTAAATTAGCCTCTCACAATATTTGGCTAAAGTGAAATGCCAGCAGAACAGAGGTTCCCATATCCATGTTCCACAGGTCAAGTCAATCCACGCCACGCGCCTCCAGCCATAGGGTCCTATGTTCAGCAAGTTCTCTGCTTTCGACAAGTAAAACTTTTTGAAATGAGTTTAGATCATGCCACAGTTTGAAGCAATTCACTTAAAGCACACATAGTATTTAAAGTGGTTTTAAACTAATAATCCTTATGATAACTCTACAAAATAGATAGCTTATTCAAATTTTATAGAAAGAGAAAAAGATGAAGAAATTTATTCAAGGTCCCTCCACTGGTAGGCTGGTAGGGGTGGATTCTGAATTCTGAGTCCAGAGTTTGCATTCCTGTGTGCTCCGCACCATTCTTGCTTTACCACACAAAGTGTCTCTGATGTCACACCAACCCCAGGGCTGCTCCTAGAACGCATGGACTGTTCACCAATCATGGAGGAAGTGAGACCGTTACTGGGGATCTTGAGGAGGAAATGAGTAACACTAAGTTCTCTGCTTTACTGCAATTTTTTTCTATAAAATAAGGACTCCTTTTTAATTTTTTCTTTTAAAATTTAGACAGCTGGAAGGCCAAATCCAAATGTAGCAGAGATATTCTATCTCTTTCCTATGGGTGAGAGCTGAGGGCATGATTAGCTTTGGGAATGTTATCTACACATAAGAAATGAGCAGATTAAGTCTCTCTACCACTCACTCCCAAGGCACATACTTTAAGATACTCCTGACCCTAAAATGCCTCCTAGTTTATTACTACTGTATTAGAAGTTTCTTGAAGGAAGGCAGTGTAAAAAAAATGAATGTTTTTAAAAATCATTTTTTTAAAAATCCTGGCAACTTTATTCTTTCAACTACTTTTCCTTGTTGAATGTACCAAATTCTGAAAAGAGGTTCAGTTATTTTCTTTGTTTGAAAGTCCTTGTCCTTTTAGAAGATCCTTAAAACCAGTGAATTCACAGTAAATTTATAAATGATTTAAAACACAATATTAGAAACTGTATTTTTTCATATTTAATTAGAATTAGTATTTTCTTTAAAGTGGTACTGGATGGAGATTTAAACATGAAAATAAACTGTACCCTCAAAGTTTTAGCCATTTTTTTCTTTTCTCTTCTCCATTCAATCAATAACATCCCAGAACGGGGGACAAGGTTCAGTGGTAGAGCACTTGCCTAGCATGTGCAAGGTCCTGGGTTCAATTCCTACTCTGCTGTCACCCCAACAAAAATGTTCCTGTATCTCAAATCTAAATAGTAAATGGTTTAACATAGGTCCAAGAGATTGAAGAAATTTTGTTTTTTCATTGCTTCTCTCCAATCTCTAGCTAAGGTATTCCATCTTTTGAGTAGTTGTACCACACTCTTAAAATACTTTTCTGTCCTTTATTTCTCAATTGTTTTTACACCAAAAATTTCAATCACATCTATAAGGTCACCTTATTTCACTTGAAAAACCTGACATTTTAGTGTCATTTTAAAGAAAAAAAAACTCACATGAATTTTTTTTTTCCCTGGCTTTTTACTTCGGGAGTTTTTTCAGTATACTTTTATTTTCTTCAATTAAGTTTAATTGCAGCATAAATCTCAGTGAACTTTAAAACGAAATTAGGTACATACATGAAATATATGTGATTCCACAAAATGTCTCCTGGAACAATTCTTTTCAACCAGAAGGGAATATTTGAAATCTTCTTAAGCATATTTAATGCATATTTATGAAGATATTTAATTAAGATTCTGTTCATACTTTTTCTTATCTACTGAAAACATTAATAAATTTCAATCTACATATCCATTCTTCAGTATCTCTCTGTATTTATATAAACGTCTATATAAAATTATGTTAAGTATTTTCCCTTATTTATTAGAATATTCACGTAACACACACAAAAAAAGTTTTCAACTGTTTGTTTATTCCTCTGCACTAAAATTGACTTTTCAAAAAATAAATACAAATTTTCTTTTCGATGATAACAATCCCACTAGGTTGTGAGCTCTCAGAAAGCAAAGCTAGCCACTCCCTAGAAAAGTTTGCTCATCATTATAGGTTTCTATATTTTAAGGGCCAAGAAATTTCTTAATATGACTGATGCTCTTTGATCATTTTTGGAATAATTTATAGAATTAATAGAATATGAAACTATGATTGGAACTGCCAATGAGATAGTGAGGATGTTGCTAACCGGATGATAAGATATGGTGGATATGGTAATTATGTAAGAATGATTTGTATTCAGAGAGATCTGGTTTTAAATATTACCACCCCTCACTGGCTTCTGTGTATCTAGGCAAGTTGGGAGACCTCTGTGATCTTTGGCTTCCTAATCTGAATAAAACCACTATTTATTTAACAGGAATTAAATGAGGATCAATTGATATGGTATTTGCACAATATTTACCACAGTTGTTGCCACACTTAATCAATGCTAATTATTGTTCTTTTAATCACTACTGTCATTATTAGATTATCCATTTGCATTAATCATCCATTAGATAATTTGTGGTGCTGAATGTTTTAACTGTTTCCTTACGTGTTTATTTATATTGACAACAATGCTTTTTAATTAATACATAATCAGAATTTATATACTATAGTTGAAAATGAAGACAGGTAATAGGATTAAAAGTAGTAATAATATAAATGAAAATTTTAATTTCCACCACCCCAGATCAATACTAATAATATCTTTAGCTCACATATTTCTTGATTTTCTCATAGGAGCATGCTCATATATACAAACATATGCACATGCACACAATTTTTTAACTGCAGTAAGGTCATATTTGTACATACTGTTCTCCAACTTTATTTTATTAGCTAACCTCAATCTTCTTATTTTAGTCAATTTTTATATAATAGTAAGTTTTTATCTCTTCGATATATAGATGACATTTCATTTTTCTTTATTGACCCAAAATATCCTTTATGACTTCTTTCTCTAAACTAGAATCTGATCTCAGAGTATAGCAACAACTCTTCTAATCAAGAAAAACCCTTTTTATTTATTTTTTTTTTTTGGTACCTGGGATTGAACCCAGGATGTTTAACCACTGAGTTACATCTCCAACACTATTTATTTATTTATTTTCTCATTTTGAGACAGGATCTCACTAAATTGTTTAGCGCTTCATTAAGTTGCTGAAACTGGCTTTGAACTTACAACCCTCCTGCCTCAGCTTTCCCAGTCACTAGTATTACAGGAGTGCATCACCATACTGGGCTCACTTTCTTTTTTAAAATATAGTTAATTTTCTGTTTTAAAAATCACTTGGTTTAGTAGCAATGGCCTCAAACATTTACATAATAGGTAGAGAATATAGCCCTGTTTTCATCCACCATTCTCAAACAAGATAGTTCATTGTTTTTCTTCTTTAAAAAAAATGTTATCAGAGGTATCTCTTAAACAGTTATATTGGGCATAAAATATGTTCAGATTATTGAAGTAAGAGAAGGTCTTTGCCTAGCTCTGACTCAGTTGGAAATTCTTCATCATTTTTTGTAAATATTAAACACAATTTCAGTCTTTTACACAAATCTTTCATAGTCTCCACATTCAATTTCCCTTGTATTAATACATGGGGCAAAGGTTTAAATGTATTATTATCCAGATTTATTGTTTCATCTCTATTTTCAAAATAGGACCAGATCTTTGATTATCCTGACTATCCAAAAACTCTGTATTATCTAGATGTTTATGTTTATGTAAAAAATACTACTGGGAATTCTCTGTTTCCCAGTCAAAATGTATAATATTCATGTAGACTCTTAGAAGATTGCACCAGACTTCAGAAAGTATTCTAATGTCTACACATTTCAGAAGTCAGATAAACTCCATATGACAATATCTATCTGTAAAAGGGAAGAGACAATATTCCTTAATTGGGAAGGGGAAAACATTTTTTTCTTTTATCTCTGAGGTCTCTTTGCTTTATATCTCACAAGTAAAGGGACGAAAATTCAACCTATTTATGTTTCTGAAATAAAATATCTGAGGCTGAATAATGAATAAAATTAAGAGTTTTGTTTTGGTTCACAGTTCTGGAGACAGATCTGCAACTGTACCTAGTGAAGGCCTCATGCTATGTCACAACAGGTGGATGCATCATATAACAAAAGTGAGTGGTGAGAAGCAAATGCAGAAGGACTTAGAGAGACTCACTGGCAATAATCCCTCTATCAAATTCCAGTCTAGTCCCATGAGAGCTGGGATTCCATAACACAATATAAATTCATTCTGAAAGCAGAGCCCACAATGGCCTAATCATTTCCCACTAGTCCCCCTCCCAAATCTTTTTTTTTGGGGGGGCAGGTAATGAGGATTGAAGCCAGGGGTCTTTACCACTGAGCCACATCCCCAGCCCTTTCTTACATTGTGTTGGGACACAGAGTCTCACTCTGTTGCTTAGGGCCTCAGTAAGTTGCTGATGGTAGCTTTGAATTGGCAATCCTTCTGCCTTAGCCTCCAGAGCCACTGGTATTATAGGCATTCACCACTGTGCCTGGCCCCTCCCAACTCTTAAGGGTTCTGTACCTTTTAACAATCAGCACACTTGAGATCAACCTTCATATACCTGAACCATTGGGGAACAAACCATATCAATATCATAGTAAGAGACTAGTGTCAAGATGCTAGATAGTTGGTCATATGATTCCTCAAGAGGTACTGTAATTCTGTAGAGCAATATATTATCAATACTCCTGGTGCAAGAACGAAAGCTGACCCATGAATGTCATATCAAAGTAAAATGAATCAAATGGTTTTAGAGAGGCATATATATCACTATTCAAGGGGCCAATAGACTATACATAGTATGTGTGATATCCTCAAAATCTGTTTTCCCCTGAAAACAAACATGTTTTCCAACATTCCTAATTCTACTGTAGTAATTTCTAATCCAAGTTCAAGCTAACAGTAAGAATATAGGAAAATGATAAATGTAAAAATAAATAATTGCATACATCTTTGTAGCAAAATTAGATGATTGTATCTCAGCAATTTTGTTATTTATAGAATCAACAGAAATTACTATATATGATCACTAAAAGACATTGCACAAAAATCTTCATAACAACACTATCTGGAATCAAATAAAATTTTAGATTTCAAACAGGAAACTACCCAAATGGCATTCAGCAGTTGAGTGTACATACACACACACACACACACACACACTATATATATATATATAGTGTGTGTATATATATTATATATATATATAATTGAAGATGATATATTAATGAAATATAATATAAAAATAAAATATACTAATATATAAAATATTAGTATAATATTATATAAATATAATGTAAGTAATGAAACTAAAACAATGAGAATAAACAACACACAATGTTGAAAAGCTTACATATTACTGAGCAAAAGTACTTAGACACAACATAATGCATATCACTTGCTTCCAATTATTAGAACGTAAAACAGGTAAAACTAATCTATCCTATTGGAAATGAGGACACTATAGTCATCCTACTGTGCAATAGAATTTTTTTACCACTAATAAATAATAAATATTTATGGGGATGGACATGCTAATTGCCCTGGTTATATCATTACTCAATATATAAATGTATCAGAACATAACATTTCACTATTAAGTATGTACAATTATTACGGGTCCTTCAAAAATAAAGCAACAAAAAGAAGACAGTGTACTTTATTCTTCAGGAAGAGCTTAGGGATTTTTACAGACCACAGGAGATTCTGTGGCATTAGTACTCTTCTGTTTCGTGATCTGGGTGCTGGTTAGAGGATGTATGAAAATTTATTGAGCTATAAAATTGTGCATCACATATGTGTGTGCTATAAATATATATAATAGTTTGATGTAAAGTTTAAAAATTTTTGGTTTTTGCAACCCTCACAGCTCCAAGTTTTTCTCATCTACATAAAAAGCAGTTCTAACATGATGGAAAGGGCACACATTTGAATTTAGGAGATGTGGATTTGTAGTTGTGTAATTTTGGGTGGTTAACCTCTCTGAACTTCAGATTTTTCATCTGCAAAATAGAATAAATACCTTCTAAAACTGTTATGAAGAGTAAATGAAATGACATGGTCAAGTTCTTGGTAACTTATAAAATGCAGAATAAATATAATGTGCTAAGGGAGAAAAGTCACTCAAGGAATATTATTTAGGTGAACTTAAAGACATTTGACATAATCACAGGCAGAACAAAAATAGCTTCACTCTTTTTTGAGGTACTGATGAGCACTGCTAAATTTTATAGTACTGTGGAGGTGCTAACCTCACAGAGGTTATAGACATGAAATTTCAAATCATTCATTACATTTTTTCATTCATCATTTAGCAAATATTTATTCTGTATCCACTGCCTGCCAGACAGTATTCTGAGAAGAGAAGTAAATCAAGTCTTTTGCACTCATGAATCATGCATTCTGTGGAGGAGAGGGATGAGATTTGTATCTAAATCTCACTCTGCTGTTCACTGCCCATGTAACTTTGGGCATATGACTTCAGTTCTCTAAGCATCAGTGCCCTTTCATGTACAAAAGTAATGGTAATAGTGGACAGCTTCAAACTGTTCAGAATGTTCATAGAATGAATGTCTGTCAAGTTACTGGCTCACATTTATCATTCAAAAAATAAATGTTAACAGTTATTTCAACTACCAGGAGCCTGGCATCCATGGAATCCTATGAGAAAGTTCCCATTTCCACTGTGGAAAGGCATGTCCTATTTTCTCTTTAATCCACTCTTCAGGAGACACTGTGGCTATCTTGATTTGGGTGTGCATAAATTGAAAATAATTTAATTCAAAATCCAGAAAAAAAAATTGTATTGACTTTCAAACAAGCCTGAATTTTCCAAAATTCTCCAGTCCTGGCAATAGTTGACTAATTTACATCTGAGAATTAGAAAAATACACATTACATGCATCACTAGTACTGCTTCCCAGCTGTTCTCCTTTGCCTCTATTTCATTATCTGCCAATTATTTTTGCATATTCTCTTTCATAATGATGCAATTCAAAAGATAAACTCAGACTATTATTTTTGGTTTCTGCCTTTGAAAATCCCTCATTTCCTACAAGTCAACATCCCAGATCCTTGAGACCACACCCAGTGTCAACTACAATCTGGCTGCCACTCAGCTGCCCAATTTCATCTTCCCGTCTACATGCCCAACTCCATGCTTGATGCCCCATCAACTGAGAATGACCTACCCTCCCATAGACACTCCATCTCATTCCAGTTCATGTGTCTCTCCTGGGATGTTCTATTTGCCTGACACATCCACCTACCTCTTCTTTCTGCCCCTACCTACCAGTTCAGAGAGGCTTATATTTTCACTTTAGGAGGAGAAAGAACAGGAAGAGAGGAGGAGGAAGAGGAAGAAGAGTCATTACTAATCAAGTTTGCTCATGTCAGTCTTTTTACTTTTCCTTTTTCTCAATTCTTCTATAATAAAATTATACAAAACCTTTAATATACAATATGGGTAAGGACAAAAACCAAAGTTTGCTCCCTGGTCTTTTCATCACTTCCTGGAAATTTCAGAACCATCAATGAGGATGAGCAAATGTTTCTGTGAAGAGCCCTGCAGCTGTTATTCTACTCTGCCATCATAGGGCAAAAACAGCCATAGACTGTGTAAATAATTAGGTATGACTGTGCTCTAATAAAAATTTATTTATGAAAATGAGCTGACGACCCAACCTAGCTGCTATAATGGTTTGCTAATCTTGGTTTAAAGGACAGTAACAAAGATAATGGTCATTGTACTGAAGTCATTGGTGAAAACTTTTTGAGTATTTACCAGATGGTAATGTGTTGAATATTATCCAACATAGCACCATAACATTTTAAGATAAAAGCATATATTGCCACCTTACAGACAGAAAAACTAAGTGTAGGAACCATCCCCAAGGTCCTGTAGCTGCAGTGTATCTGATTGCAACTCTTTTTTCTTCTTCATCCCTGTTTACCAAGGAGTTTCCTAAGGCCATTCCAGCTATAATGCCATGCCAGTACTCCACAGCTAAGATAGAAATGGCAAGTATTCATGCTATCCTCAGGGATATAAATGCTTTTAAAAACGTGAGGAATCTTACTCAAATACCAGGATATTCTCAGTTTTCTGATTCTGACTCTAGAAGATGATAATAGAACATTAATGTGATCTCTAAATAGGATGGACCAGTTAACTCATTTAATTGCATGGGAAACGCCATCAAATCTCTAAAAAATATTGGACCTGGTACATTTTTGTCTAGGTATGGGGCAATGTGACTTGAGAAGTGATTTTTTACAATCTCTTTTTGAGACAAACATGTCAGATGTGGATAAGATACAAAGTCTCCCTGAGTTTTTCCCAGACTCATAATAGAAGAAGTGTTCAGTGATTATAACACTCCTTGACACTGACTGATTAAGAGGCAATGTCTGACTTGGATTTTTTTTTTTCAGTTGGTGTCAGGAGAGAATGAAGATAACGATTCCCAGTGCTCAGGGCTTGCTCAGGGATGAATCCAGCCAACTGAAGCCATAGCGAGGCCAGCCTCTCACCAAATCCTGCAACCCAAGGCCTTTTTATTACCTACCTCTATTTCTCTTGATGAAATGGTAGGTTTTTGTTTTTGTTCTTGAAAAATCAGCTTTCAAAATTTATTTGATTATTCACAAATGATTCAGGAGAATCCATGATAAAAGAAAAGTAAGGAGGGTGAATTATGTACACAGAATATCATCAGTAACTGATAGGACATAGGGATGATTTAGCGTGTTATTAAACTGAAATTTCAGATTCTCCAGGATAGCTTCCTAGATTCAAGAAAAAAGTGGTGAAAACAGGATTAATTAACTCCCCTTTACTGAACTTATTATCTTAATTGAAATTTTCCTAAGCAGGTGCCATCTTTTCAGCCTGTACCTGATGCTGCCTTGAACTGATGCTATACCTGCCTATTCCTCAGGAACATTGTGGAACTTGCAAAGATTGGTGATTAATGCGTGAGTTTTGAGGTCAAGAATTAGTTGGAGCACTGGTTTAGTCTTTTATTAACTAATTTACTATGGGTAAAATCAGTTTTCTTCCCTAATACCCAGTTTCTCTTCTGTAAACTTCAGTATAGGAGACAATAGCACCAACAATGTAGAATTTTCAGGGAAACTGAATGAGATCATGCATATAAAGGGTTTAGCATAGTGCCTGGAATAAAGAGTATAAACAACCAATGGTTGTTCACTATTTGCATTATTAGGAAATCAGAAGTTTATATACCAGCACATGCTACTATGCCTGATTTTATGCAAACATGTGGACCCAAATATAAATGAACATAAACCAGAGTGTAAGGCTTTGACTATAGGTTGAATTGGCCCAACTAATTGAAAATAAGGCCTTTCCTTTACTCAAATTTTATAATAATCCTATATGAAACTAGGCCAAGAGGTTTCAATGGTGTGGTCTGATTAATTAATTTATATATTTATTTATTTAGCATCCACTAATTATATGCTAAGAGTTTGCCGCATGCTAAGTAGTAAAAATTGAAAGTTTTTTCACAAAGTTTAAAATATGATACAGAACACAGCTGATAATACCTAAAATAAAACTTGAAAGTAGTAATAGGGAACATAAGCCTCCTTTGGAAGCTAACACTAGAGAGGTAGCAGCTAGTGGCAGAATAATATCTATCATCATCAAGTACAAGCCCATAAGAACCCAGATGATGATGATTACAAAAATCTCTTCAAGTTGACTTAAGTTTCACTACAACTTCAGAATAGATACCAAAAATAGAAAATGACCAAGTTATCTGAAGAAATGTGTATTTCTCTCACACATTATTTGTGAGATTTATTATTGAGTCACCAGCCTTAGGTGTGGGGAGGTGTTGCCTTGAAGATCTCATGAAGAAGTACTTGGACTTTTCATTCAATGTGAGAAAGACAGTTATATGTTAGTCAGGAAGGATAACGTGTATGAAAGTTTAAGAGTCAGAGAGAATATGTATATGGCTAGAACATGAACAAATTTTGGTGTGGCTGGAGTGACATGTATAAATCTAAGGGACAGGCCAGAGTAAGAATATGGAAATGGTACCTACACAGTATACTTGACTGTTCCCCAATGCGGTATGTACATAGCTATATTTTAGGTAGGTGGATGGGTAGATAGAAAGATAGATAGGAAGACACAAATAGAGGTAATAATAACTTCTACATCTTATATCCTCAGGATGGATGAAGATGAAAAAATAACTAAGGTGAAGTATTTTCAGACCTAGGAAGATGGTTAGGGGAAAAATACCTAACTTCTTTCACATGTGGGAGTCTTAGTTCTGCAAAATCTTTTCTATGTCAAAGATGATATTGTTGCTGGGCACAGTGGCACACACTTGTAATCCCAGAGGCTCAGGAGGCTGAAGCAGGAAGATTGCCATTTCAAAGCTAGCCTCAGCAACTTAGCGAGGCCTTAAGCAACTCAGCAAGACCCTGTCTCTAAATAAAATATTAAAAGGCCTGGGGATGTGGCTCAGTGGTTAAGCTCCCCTGGGTTCAATCCTTGGTTTAAAAAGAAAAAAAAAAGATGATACTGTCAAGTGTTTCTTAGGAAGCCTACAAAGCACTTAGCAGCCATCGAAATCCATCAAGATGCGTGGGCTACTTGATTTTTAGTATTAAAGGGATCTATCAATCTTCTATTCCTCGTGGGGTTTTCACATGAACTAAAAGTGGCATGAACTTAGGTAATCATTCTGCTGAGTTTCTATGTAAAAGGAAACAATTCAAGTATTAACAAAAAGAGGGGGAAAGATGAGAGTTTTTTCATTATTGAGTTACTAATGGAATAACTTTGGACTATAGAAACTCAGGGGGTAAAAAGACACATCTTTCTAAGGCATTTAAAAAATTGGCTGTGCAGCAATAAAGACAGATACATGCCAGTTACATTTGTGAGTGTGATAGATGTCCTTCCACAAATCAAAACCACCTCAAATAAATCTGTAAGTCATATGTTGCATATAGATGAACAAAAAGGATAAGTTTGAATGACTTATCACCATTTAGTGGCTAGAGTCATAGAAGAGAATATTAGAATGCTATTATCATGTATTATTTATATTTTTGAGCAACAGACACTATCTTTTAGGCAGATGGAGCTTCAACATTTCTCAATATTCAGAGTCCAAATGATAAAATATGAGTAATAAAGGAAGAAAGTTAAGGTAGATTCTGACTACTTGAGATACTAGGAATATATGCAAACATATTCACATACAGGAAAAGGAAAATATTATGTAACGGAAAATATTTTAATGTTAACTAATTTAAAATATGTCAGTATTCATTGTGTTTGAATAATGAAAGATGAGTATATCTACATTTTATATAATAACCAAGAGATTAATTCAGATTATAGAAGAAATTCATCTTTTTGTTAAAAAGGAACATAACATTCTGCTGTTTTGCAAATATTGCAGAATCATAAATGACTGTAGGTAGTATTAGAGATAGAAACACAGCAAATTAGCTCTCCTACTAGAGGAGAATGAAAGTCACACAAAGTTTGTGTTCCATATTGATTATTAGTTGTATTTGATCATCATAGTCAGATAGTATTTGATAATCATGAAAAAGATGAAAATTAGGAAGAAAAAATTAAAAATATAAGAATATTAAAATATTTTTCATAAAATGGTTTATTAATAACAGAATCCTAATACTAGTAATTGTATGTGAAGTAGGTACCCTAGCAAAATGTAAAATGCCAGGAATCTTTATGTAAATGTCTTTTAGAATGAAGGATTGACTGACAAAATGTTGAATAAGAGTATATTTGTTCAAAATAAAAGCTAAAATTCATAGAGATATAATATGGTACAAAATCTCATGCATTTATCTGATCAGATTAAAATTTAAAAGAATTTTCTTTAGATTTTCAGCTAAATACATTTTGAAGGGTATACTATAAAGTTTACTTCTTTCAAAATTACTTTTTGCAGAAAATATGATTAATTAAATTATGTTATTAGAGAGTTTTGAATTAAGCCATATTGATTTATTTATTTTCAAAGGATACACACAAAAAAATACAGAAAATAGGCATGTCCTATACAAAGAGACATTCATACAATAATAATGAAATAGTCACCTTTTACATTTGTGTGATTGGCAGGATTGGATTTATGAACTCTATCATTTGAAAAAAAGGAATGAGAATCACAGAGTAAAAAAGAGCTCCCTAAAGTTAACATGTGCTGGGACTAAGTCTTAAATATGTCTTCTGTCATCCTAAATACCATCAGCAAGATTCTCCAAAGATAAAATATTTAATTGGGAATGAGATGAGAATTTGAAAGCAGGAATACTCATGCCATATAGTAAATCATGAATGTATTCAGGAAGGCAAAGAGAAGCAAGGGTTTTTAAAAGTAAAATGAGGAATACATGTAAGTTATTTTGTGATAAGAACATTAGTTACAGGAGTTCAGTGTAGGAGTTGGTGTAGGTTCATGACTGGAGATGTGTATCAGGCACATGTTCTTGTACTTCCGGGCAGTTGTCCTTGTGACTCATGTTGCAAGCTGCAATTTGGAAGGTCCTTGATAAAGTTTCTTGCTACAGGCAAATACATAAGAGTCCTTCAGAGAGTCTTTGTAATAGTTCTTATCATAGGCAAGTGTGCATGAGAACCATTCCATCTCAAACTCCTGATGCTATTTGTTTGAGTGAATATAAAGAACTCCATCCTGATACTGACAATTTTTATACTGAGAACTTTAAATTTATTCACAAAGCATTTTTATGGTTTACAAAGCACACTCACTTAAGTTCTTCATTTGAACTTCATGGCAATGATGTAAGGTAAGGGAATAAATGAGCAGCAAAAGTCTAAAAACAAGGTCAAGTGGGAGGACTGACCTGGGTAGGCATAGCCACCAGATGTCAGTGAGACTATTTTTGGCAATCGTAGAAACCCAAACCATTGAAGGAGTGGGGCTATAATGTGATGAGCTCTGAAATCCATGAAAAGGGACTTATATCTCTGTTATTCCTATATCAAATATATATTACTTTCTGATTCTAGATTTATACCTCAATTAAATCTTATTGCTAGCAAGCTGTTCCAAATCTAGTATTTATCAAATATTTGATGATCCATGGAAAGGAGGAAAGCAAAGAATTTTGGAAGGGAAGTGTTTTGGAAGGGAAGATATAAGTTGTCTTTCAAAGCAGAAACTCCGTGAATTTCCCTACTGTTTTAAGGACATATCTAAGCAAAAGAAGGAGTAATTTCTTAATATATAAAACTACTTGCCATTCAACCTTCATTTAACTATAATAATGCAAGATAAAATACAGGACATTTGAATAGCTATTTTATTATAATATTTGTGTTTTCCAATTTGATTCTCATTAACTACATTAAGAAAGGAAAAGAACAAGCATTGTATTACCTAATTTATACATGACACCTGCAGAATTTAACAGCCTTTAGTGTCCTAGATACCTCTTAATTTATTTGTCTTTCTACCACTCTTCAACTTTCCTTTATGAGCATTAAGCATTAGAAAGATTCTTACCCTCACCATATCCAATGCTGACCACCGTGACCATGGATGGTTGCAGGGTGCCCCAGATCCAGCACAGATATCACGAAAAGTGCTGCTATACTAAGCAGTCTTTAGTAAGGGACAATTTGCCAGATATTATATAACTGGTCCACTGACAATCTTTGCTTCTTGATCTTTATGGGTTTCCTCTGATCCACTCATATTTTGACTGAAAAGTCCAGGATAATCAGATGGTTTTTCAAATTTTGTCTTTGACTTCTTTGTCATCTATTAGAAATTAGAATATAATTCTTTAGCCCTTGTATCTACTTGCTTCCAGTGACATTTCTTCATGAACTCTCTAATTTTATCCTCTGTGGACTCCCTTTGGGCCATAGAACCCTGATGTACAAGAGATACTACATATTTCCTAATGGACAGAAAGTGGCTTACCTAGTCTTCAACTACTGATATTCAAGTTCAAGAGGGCTTTTCAGGGACTGGCTGAGCGGTAGAGCACTCACCTAGCAAATGTGAGGCCCTGGGTTCCATCCTCAGAACCACATAAAAATAAAAAGATAACCCAAATGCCGAAAGTTTTCTTTGATATAAGGAGGCTGTGGGATAGGTAGCGGGAGCATGGGAGGAATAGATGAACTCTAGATAGGGCAGAGGGGTTGGAGGGGAAGGGAGGGGGCATGGGGTTATTAATGATGGTGGAATGTGATGATCGTTACTATCCAAAGAACAGGTATAAAGTCATGAATTGGTGTGAATATACTGTGTGTACAACCAGAGATATGAAAAATTGTGCTCTATATGTGTAATGAGAATTGTAACGAATTCTGCTGTCATATATAAATAAAATAAAAAATAAAGAGATAAAATAAAGGCATTGTGTCCAACTACAACTAAAAAAATAAATATTAAAAAAATAAAATGATTTTTTGTTTTAAAAAAGGACTTTTCAAACTAGAGTCCCCATCTGGTAGAAATGGACATGTCAGAGTTCCTCCAGAAACACAATTTTCCTCACTTACATTTCATAGTCTTCTATTTCTACGTGTACAAGTAAAATTCTCTTTAGCTATAATCCTCTGTGGGTAAACTGACTTTTCATCTTCCTCAACAAGGCTTAAAACTAGACTACACTAGGATGGACCTGTGGAGGTCATCCATTACAGGGGCTGCCCAGAATATAGTTGCACTAGCATTTTCTGCTTGAAATACTTTCATTTTTATTATGTTTTATTTGTCTGCTCTTTGGAAAATGTGATCAGGGTGTTGTTTTCCAGTAATTCAATTTTATTACTAACTTGAAACAACAATGTAAACATGGGAAAAAGAAGCAAGGTGGGGGAAAGGCAATCAGTTCAACCACTCTTTGCAGCCTGGAGAGACTTATCAAATCCCATTTAGCATGTTGTTCAGTGAGACACAACCTAAGGGGGTGTGCAATTATATACATGCAGTAGTCTCAATTGTTACAACATCATCAAGTAAAGTCAAGAGGCACATGGAACAGCACATGCAGTGAATGGTCTACTCACCTCCCCAGAGTTGAAAAATGCAATGTTGAAAGAGTCAAGGGTGAATTATCTTTTTTACGTGGGTGAATTATCTTTTTCAGTGTTTTAAAATGACACATGCCCTGAAGTCTGAGTCACAAAAAGTGTTAAAATGTGCATTGGAAAATAAATAGAAATTAAAAGTGTCTGAGAAAGCTTCAGACATCCTGGGTTCAGAGGAGGCTTTCTGTCAAATAAGGAAGCAGATAAATAATATTTTATCACATTTATATAATAAACATAATTATGATAATGTACAATTTATATATGGTAATGTATAATACAAATATAATTTATTTTTACAAGAAAGGCTAAGGGTGAGCATGGTCCTTTTCCTTTGTTTTGTAAATGGACCTATTTTGTCTTCAGTCTTGGTTCTGGTTTCAGTCTCCTTCCTTTCTTTCTCATCTCTGTCTCTCTCACGCAGGGACATCTGCTTCAGTCATCCTTCTACAAATTACCATGCTATCTAATGATGTTCAACTAGCCATTTAACAATTCTAACTCCTCCAACTTTAAATATTTACTACTTAAGAAGCATTCTCAACCATATATTTGCTCAGACATACAGAAATAAGGATCTATGATTTTCTCAAAGGAAATGTGAGCTTGTAGAATTAATCTGGTTGCCATTAAGAATTAAAAGGACGACATCAATTCAAACCTACACAAATTATTCAGCATTCACATTGCCTAGAATTGTTCTGAGTGCCAGAGCAATTTAAAATATGTTCACTTGAGAGAAGGGAAGGAAACATTCAGAAAATCATCCTGATATATTTTCCAAATACAAAAATAAAACTACCTTCAGAAAAGAGATCCCGTGTCATGAGTGCAACTGTGTTCCCATCAGTTCCCGTGACAAATGTCATTATTTGATTAAAACACACTTCTGAGCCCAGGTAGAGTCTCATGCAATCTGTCCATAAAGTATGGGCAGCCACTGCGGATTAAATAGTGCTAGCATATGAGTTGAAACCGATCTGCCATTCTCCCATGTAGATTAATTCTCAAACATCATGGGGTTTAGATTTTCTAAATCCTTCAACAGTTGAGCTGAGTAAACACTAAATATAAGTTTGTTTAATAAATGGATAAATTTAACATCCTCCTCTAAATGTTTACACACTGTAACTCCTTCTAAAATTCCATGAGTTATTAAAATTTCAGTCAAAAATGTTCCATCAACTTCTCCTACCTTCTTTCTTTACTAAACATATCCTTTCCTCTACCTTATTTTTTCTTTCACTTTTATTCCTAAACTCCATTGTGGCAGATAAAGTTTAAACACCTAGAATACTGTATTCCTTCAAAACAGTCTTCTAAATAATAGTCCAGTAACCAGTTGCATTAGAATTCCTTGGGTGGGGTATGTTTTGAAAACAGGTCCTACAGCAGACCTAAGGAGACCAAAATCACAATCACAGAAGAGTGTGGCTGGAGAGAGAGAGAGAGAGAGAGAGAGAGAGAGAGATGGGCTAAGGAATGTGTAGTTTTAAAAAATCTCCAATGTGATTCTGTAAATGGATAGAACTGGAAACTTATGCTAAGTGAAATAAGTCAATCCCCAAAAATCAAAGGCTAAATGTTCTCTCTAATATGTGGAAGCTAACCCACAATAAAGGATTGGTGGGGTAAATAAAAATATAGTAGGTTAGACAAAGGGGAATGAAGGGAAGGGAGGGGAGATGGAAATAGGGAAGACAACAAAATGAATTGGAGATAACTTTCCTATGTTTATATATGAATACACCACCGGTGAAACTCCACATCATGTACAACCACAAGAATGGGATCCTATGTCATACTTAATGTATGTATAATATGTGAACATATAATCTACTCTCATACATATCTAAACAGAACAAATACAAAAAAATACAAACACTTATAAAGAAGATTCGCCTATGATTGCCATGCCATACCATACCACTGTAGGCTCTGATGCCTCTCATCCTCCTGAGGAGTAGCAGGGGAGGAACTAATCATTACAATATGAAGCCTTCCCACCTATCTTTCCATTTCTGAATTTCCATTTCTTGCTTATTACTAAATCCATAGATACATGGTGTCTTACTACTGGCAAGTTTTTCTTCCCCCCTCTGCATTTTATCTCTTAAAAACACATGCCACCTACTAGATCTGAAAGTCTGCACTCAGGGCATGGCACACTATCAAAGAAAAAAATGGAGCTCTCTACTCAAGAGATTCCTTTTGAACTCACTTCCTTTGTTAACAATGGAGACTTTGAATTTAAAAGAATCCTATTAGGAGTCTAAAAAGGTGGCATTCTTTTTCTCTATCTCTGAGAAAATAAGTGTTTCTAACATAGTCTTACTTGGCTCAATTTTAACTTACCCATTTTTCACAGTATTAGTAATAAAAAATCAGATTTAACTGTGTGTGTGCAAAGTACGTAGTATAATAGCTTCTTTTTGCAATACTCAGGATTGAACCCAGAGCCTAGTTCATAGTAGGCAAGTCTTCCACCACTGAGATACAACTTCAACCCACTAGATTTTTTTTAAATGATTAATATGAATGCACTTAGAGAAATGTGTGCCAATATGAAAACATTTCCAACCCAAATCATTTTCCCATAATCCAAATTACTTACTAGTTAGTTCACTTGTCCATTTTCTGTAACATTTGATTTCATGACCTCTAGTCTAAAGATATCTATCCTTTTGCTAAGTGTCTGAGGGTCTCTCTTGACATAGGTAAGGAACTGAGAATTTTAAGAGTCAAAATTGAAATCACTAGATAATATCTTGTTTATGTATTTCAGTTTGACTATTTTGCACTCATTTTACACTCCAATTTGGGACAAAACTAATTTTGCACAGTAAAATACTCAAGTTCATACATAAGCAACTTACAGGGCCACAGATATTTTATAAATCATGATTTGGGCATTTCTTGAACATATTGGTGTAGCTATTTTCAAAATATAATTTCAAGTGCGAAGAAATAAATATATTAGTTATACAGAGTATAGGCCACTTATTTTAATTTGGAATGTTCACTGAAGATGGGTAGTAAAAAAAAAATTGGGCTCTAATTGGAAGTTATTTTCATACAATCCTCAGAAAACCTCCTCTATTGATAGGCATAAATTTACCAAATAATTATTAATTAACATCAATTCACCCAACAAACATATACTATGTACCTGGTACTATTTAGGAGGATTGAAAAAGAACCATTGAATAGTGTGAACTTTCTATTTCCACTGAATTGATTTTCTAGATTCAAAGATAGAAAAAAATGTGTTTTTCATAAAGAACTGCTGACTAAGATATAGTTGCAATGTGGACTCCTCCAATATTGTCAAGGCCAGATATGTAATAGCAAATAATCTGTAGTGAATAAACACTTTAACCTACTTGGCATTAGTTAGGCCTATACTAGATCCCTGTATTATGATCCATTTTACAACTATATACATAAAGAAGAAGTAGAGTAAGGAAGAATGTGAAGAAGGAATTTTCCCGATGAAAATCCCAGGCACCAGAGAAGTTTTGCATAAGCGCCTTTAATAAGAGCCTATGTTAATTTTAGAATGGCTGATTTCTGGCATAATAAGATCTGTCAAATGCAAGTCATCTCACTGTCCCCACAATGTGAATAGACATTCATATTATCTAGAATACAGCGGGTAGATATTGCTGTTATGAGGAAAATGGAAAAGGTGACAGGGATGGATGTCCCATTTCTTGGTGCCGTCTGGTCACATTTCACTTTAATGTGATTAGAGGCATTTGACACTTTAATCAGGGTGAGCTCTCACACGCCTGGAACACTTAGCCTGGACAGGAGACTGAACACTGACATTGTTTTTTCCTCATGTTCAATGGATCACTGTTGCTCCAAGCTGGGAGGTTTCAACAGGTGTACAAAGAAGATGATAGCTTAAACAGTTTCGCAAGTTCTCTTCCGTTGAAGTCCAAATGACAAATATAGTCCATCTTTTACAAATGTACTCCTGATGATTAAGCTAATCCCACCTTCATTTCATGTTGCCATTAGCTCAGGGCTGCCGTCCTGTACTGAAGCCAGTTCCCCTGACAGAAATCCAGGTGTCCTATGCTGTTTAACTTGCTAGTCCTTTTGTATTTGTCCTGAAGAGAATTTTTGCCAACATTACCTGATGAGGCATATACCTTTTTTTGATAAAATATTACATTTAATCATCATTACCACACCTACAGATAAATATTTGAATTCCCAATTCAGAATGAGGAAACCAAGACTCAAAGGAATCAAATGGTTTTAAGCAGCACAGAAACTAAACTTTTCAAATGTGACCCACACCACTGGAAAAATTAAATAAACAGCAAAATATCCACAGATGCCCTTCACCACAGGTTCCCACCCATACTCTGGCATCTGAAACCACATACTCTGTCTTACTGCCTGTAACCAAAGACAAAATGCCCATGCTCTTTGCAAAGCTAATCTCTATTAGCATACTGAATTACAAGTTGCTCTATTAGCATACTGAATTACAAGTTGTCTCATCTATTTGAGAATAGCTCTGCAGAAAGTCACCTTCCTTTCCTCCTCATTTTTACTCAAGGTTGCATTATTCTCAATGATACACAAACATGTTCTTATTGTCCTTGCTGTTCCCACTTAGCCAGCTTTTCTCTTCAGCCAATTTCTCCTGACAGTCTCTAGCCCATTTCTCTGCTACTTTCTAAAATCCTTTCTAGAAACAGGTCCTTACTTACTGTCTCTGATTACCCTGCTCTCATTCTCTCTTAAAACTACTCCAAATAGGCTTTGTTGGAACTGCTCTCCTATCAAGGTCACTTATGCTTACATGTTGCTCAAGTGTATTGTCCGTTCTCTTATGACTTGACTTAGCAGCAGCATTTTACACAGTTGGTTATTCTGTGCCTTTGATATGTTCTCATCTGTTAAGTCTCAGAACAGCACACTTGGTTTTCCTCTGTGCCAACCCCGCCATCAATTCATATGATGTTTTCTTCTCTTTTTTACTTAACCTCGTACTGTTGAAGGGTCCCCAAGACCAGTCATTGATTCTATTCACCTCCCTATGCTCACTCCCTTGCTGAGCACATCTGATCTGACACTTTACTTTGCTCTCCATGATAATGAGTCACAAATTTGGATTTCCCAACCGTAACTCTCTCACATATTCTAGATTGGCATATGCAACTTTCTGCTCAACATTAGTAACTGAACATCTACTAAACAGTGCAGTTTGCACATTCCATAGCAACTTGGCTCAGTCCACCAAACCACATCCATGGCCATCATCACTCATGATATTTGTTTCCTTCTCTGATCATCATCAATGCTTACGGTACGTAGAAGGCATTCAACATATATTTGATTAAGTTGCATTAATGAATAAATGCCTGCTATATAACATAGTTACCAGGGCAAAGTTTGAAATTCAATAGATTCAATAGATACTTTTTGAATAAACAAAGAAGTGAATAAAAGATTAAAATAATGCCAGGGCATGAATTAGATCCAAACACATTTCTTCTCTTTCAGACTTAATTTTAACCTATTTTTAAATGTAAAATAAGAATTTCAAAATAGCAATCATTATGAAATAATTATTTGGATATCTACTGTTTAAAAAGATTCCTGAAAACGACAGGTAAATTAGTGAACAGTCTTCCACTCCAGCACCCAGTCACACTAGATAAATTGTTAAACTTTCTTATGAAAGTTATTACTGTCTATTATCATCTTGTTCACTTAGCTATTTATGTGGTTATTTTTGTTTTCAGAGTTTTCTTTCTATGAGCAGAAAGACCTTGTCTGCTCATTATTTTGTACAGTACGTAGCACATAGTATGTGTTCAATGATATTTATGAAATGAATGAATGAATGTAATACAGGATAATGTCTCTGAGAGAAATTGGGTAATTTGTATTATAAAGCCATGAGGAAGAAAAAGCAAAAGAAGAGCTTGAGTTGACAAAGTCTTCATAGAATAGAAATAACCTAATCTAGAGATGAAATTATCTGTTTGCTAGCAACAGGAGAATCCTACATACAAGGCTACCTCAGCAACTTAAGGAGACTCTCTTTCAAAATTTAAAAAAATAATAAATTAACTAAAAGATCTGGGGATGTAGCTCAGTGTTAAAAGGCTGCTGAGTTCAAACCCCAGTACACTCACCAAAAATTATCTATATAAAACCAGTTTGTAATACCATGTGCAGGGGTCAATTTCGCTGTGTCAAACCATTCCCAGTGTTTCCTCTTTGTTTTTCTGCAAATGACAAATCAATTCTACAACGTTTCTCAACAGTTTTTTTTCATTGACCCTCAAGGAAACTTTTTAGATTTCCCCCTAGTTATTATCATATGAAATTTTAATTACACAGATACACTGTGATCTATCTATAATGTGCCTTATACATGAAAAGACTGCTTTTTACATCATTCCCTATCAAAAACTATTTTTTACCTTCTTATTAGAGGAATTGCTCCTGTTTCCAATACCTGCTCTACAGCACTGCAAATTGCCAACTTCTTTTCTGCTAATATGTTCTTTTGTTCTAGACATTAAGTTTGAAGTAGATCACTGCTTTTGTTTCTTTGTTTGTTTCCCATCTCCTTTTTGGTTTATTTGTTATGAATGCATTGTTTTTCACCTAACAAACCTGTGATTCCTAGTGACTATTTTGCATATCTTACCTGCCCATCACCCACCCATTACCCCACACCACCACCTCCATCACCACCATCACCTAAACCCTTCACCATTGACTTCTATACAGATTTACTATGGGATTTTGGATTCTATCCTTATGAACAAAATTATGACAGGCTGGAAATTTGTGTGTATAATATAATTGGAGACTCTGCCAAAGCATATAAAGTCTGGCCCCAACCACTGAAGAAGCTACTTACACTCCTTGCTATCTTTATAGAGCATGGAGTCCTTTGTCTTCTTCTTCTTTTCTTTTCTTTGGTACAAATACATGGGGGACTCCAATGTATTTCTTTTACACTGCCAAGAAATAAGGCCTGGGTTCGATATCCTCAGCACCACATACAAACAAAGATGTTGTGTTTGCCAATAACTAAAAAATAAATATTAAAATTCTCTCTCTCTCTCTCTCTCTCTCTCTCTCTCTCTCTCTCTCTCTCTCTCCCTCTCTCTCTCTCTCCCCCTCTCTCTCTCTTAAAAAGAAAGAAAGAAAGAAGAAAGAAAGAAAGAGAAGAAAGAAAGAAAGAAAGAAAGAAAGAAAGAAAGAAAGAAAGAAAGAAAGAAAGAGAGAAAGAAAGAAAGAAAGAAAGAAAGAAGGCCAAGACTGGCAAAGCAATTTCCCCAAATTCCAAGTAAAGAGCAGTACCCTGTTAAGTTCCTGCACTCATACGGCAGTGTTACTGTTAGTGTATCTCATTCAGTCTACTTAGAAAAATAAGGAAGAGGAATGTTGCTATGTTTATTGGAAAGACTTCAGCTCAGGAAAACCCATAGTAAAGCACAATGCTTTACTAACTAAAGATGCAAAGGTCTTAAAGGTCAAATTGACACCACAGGAAACAGTGGAGACTGGAACACACTGGGTAGATTGTATTCAAATTATGAAGTTTATAACACTGGATGACCATCTGAAATAATCCAGCCATCCTAGCACATGGCACACTTTTGTGTGAAAAGGAGTATGAATCTGTGTTTGTTCAAAGTATAAACATGCACACATTATGGATGAGTGAATTAGGAAAAGAAATCCCCTCTGGTTTGTTGTAGTTGGATTCTGGATTGGATGAGGCTTGATAATTTCAGAACTTTACTTGAGCAACTCTAGTCAAAGATGAATGACTGCCCAATGTGAACTTGTAACTTAAGACCCAATGTGGTGTGGGCATGGCTCTTCTGTAAGATGGAGAAGAAAGCCACCTAGGAACCACATCATAGGTCTCTGAAGCCTTCCACACTGCTTCTCCTGTGATAGTCATTAACTGGCTCCTAAGCACACACGTGTTTGCAACTTATTTTGTGCTTTAAAAAAAAATTGGCCTTAAAATAAAAAGAATATTATTCTTTTGGGGTATACATGACAGTAGAATATATTTTGGTATATTACATGTACATGGAATATATTTTTTTCTAATTAGGATCCCATTCTTGCAATTGTACATCATGTGGAGTTTCACTGGTCATGTATTCACATATGAACATAAGAAATTTATGCCTGATACATTCTACTATCTCCCCTATTTCCATCTCCCTTACCTTCATTCCCTTTTGTCTAGTCCAATGAACTTTTTATACTTCCTTCTCCTTCCTTACTATGTGTTAGCAACTACATATCAGAGAGAATATTTAGTCTTTGTTTTTTGTCATTGGCTTATTTCACTTAGTATGATAGTCTCCACTTACATCCATTTACCAATAAATGCCATAATTTCATATTTCTTTATGGCTGAGTAATATTCCAATTTGTATATATGCCACATTTTTCTTATACATTCATCTGCTGAAGGGCACGTAGGTTGGTCCCACAGCTTAGCTATTGTGAATTGAGCTGCAATAAACATCAATGTGGCTGCATCATTGTAGTATGCTGATTTTAATTCCTTTGGGTATATATTTGAGGTGTGGGATAACTGGGTGTTTTAGTCAGCTTTTTCACTGCTGTGATTCAAGGACCCAACCAGCACAGTTGTAGTGGAGGAAAAGTTTATTTGAGTGCTCATAATTTCAGAGGTCTTAGTCCATAGAAGGCCAGCTCCATTCCTAGGGGCTCCAGGTGAAGCGAAACATCATGGCAGAAGAGTGTGGCAGAGCTCACGTGTTGATCAGAAAGCAAAGAAAGACATTCTACTTGCCACATACAAATATATATCCCAAAGCCATGACCCTAAAGACCTACCTCCTCCAGATATACCCTACTTCTTCAGTTACCACTCAGTTCATTCCAATTAGGGGATTAATTTACTTACTGGGTTTTACAACTCAATCATTTCTCCTCTGAACCTTCTTGCATTGTCTCACACTTGAGATTTTGGGAGAAACCTCACATCTAAACCATAACATGGGTCAAATGGTGGTTCCATTCCAAGTTTTCTGAGGAATCTCCATACTACTTTCCATAGTGGTTGCACCAAATTGCAGTTCTACCAGCAATGTATGAGTGTGCCTTTCACCCCATATCCTTACCAAATTCATTGTTAGCAAATTCATTCTTGATCATCGCCATCTGACTGCAGTGACATGAAATCTTAGTGTAGTTTTAATTTGTGTTTCTCTAATTGCATGCTTTTCACAGTCTTCATATCCTAGGATGGACAAGAGACTGCAATGTGTGTCAACACTTAAATATAAGACAGTTTTGGGCTACAGTTGAAATTTACTACTTATATTTACTATTATTCATATTCTTCTTTAGAACTTCCTTTCTTTTGATTTGTTTGTTCTATCCCTTATCTGTTCCCTAATATTTTTTCAGCAAACCCTGTTTGGCTCTGTCTTTAAAACAAATCCAGCATCTGATTCCTTCCCATCACCCTTCTTCCACTGCCCTCTTCAGACACCTGAATTATTGCCATAGTTTTCTCACAGTAGCATCCTGTATAATTGCTCCTAGCTGCATGTGGTTACTGAGCACTTGAATGATAGTTAATTCTAGCTGAGGTAGGCTACAAGTGTAAAATGCACACTGAATTTCAAATACTTAATGTGAAAATACTGTAAAGTATCTCACTTGGTTAAATAAAATGCATCCCTAATATTAAGTTCACCTAGTTCTTTTGACTTTATGTGGATGCTAAAACGTTGAAAATTACACGTTTGGCTTATTTTGTGGTTTGCATTACACGTCTATTGGACATGAATGTCCTAACTGGCATCTCTGCTTCAACCCTTGCTTCCTTTAAGTCTAGTTTCAAGACAGCAACCTACTGAAATATTATTCAGATTATAGCAGTCTTGATTTAAAGGCAGATTTCCATCTTATTTAGAATCAAAGTTAAAGTCTTTACCGTAACATTGTATAGTGCTCTTACCACCACTCTTCTCCAGGATTCTCCTTCTGGTTTCCTCTGTTCACTGGCCTTCCCACTTGTCTCAATTTCAGTATCTATTACCTCATTCTGGAATGTTCTTTTCTTGAAGAATAATTACACGGTTTGCTTTTTGCTTTGGTTTCCTCTCCATTTTTTTTCAAAACCTGCTCCTCTTGTCCCCAGTACTTGATACTTCATTCCTGCTTCAGTTTTTTTTCTTTTTACCACTTGTCACCCATTAATCTCTCTCTCTTTCATTTCTCACATGCACACACACACACACACACACACATAATATATGTAATGTACTCAATTGAATGTTTTTCTCTACCCCAATAACATAAGCTCTTTGAAGGCTGAAAAATGCATTTTGTTTATAACTGTACTCTCAGCCCCTAAGATAGTGCCTCTAGTATAGTCAATATTCAATAAACAGCTGGTGAAGAAGTGTTTGTTCCTACTCCATACTTATAGCCTCTTGGTCCTTTATGAACTCAGTTCTTCTCACCTCACTGTTGTGACTTCTTCCCTAACATTCTCTTTTTGTTTATTCCTTTGCACTAGATTCCTGTTCTTCAACTAGGTCAAGTTCATCTTGTCTCTCAAGACTTTATTTGCTTTTTCTATTACCTGAAATATTCTTACCCCAGATCTGACTCTTGCAATGTTTATATTTCTAGAAAGTACTTCCTCAACATGGTACACAAACAGAACACCTAACCCCTGGCCTGACTTCATTTCTCTTTCTATACCTTATCACTGCATAGGACTGTATTATACACATGTACTGCCTGGCTTTCTGCTGGTTTGTCCTGTCTTTTCTATATGATCTCCATGCTGGGAAACATGTGCCTTGCTTGCCATTGCACTTCAATGCCTCAAACAGTGCCTGGCATATAGTTCTGCCCCTAGAGGGGATGACCTTTCCCAGAAGATATCAATCGGGTGCTGGTGACTTGAGGTAAATAAGATACGTGAGGCTCACATTGGTGGGAACAACTGAAGAGGAAATACTTACATTTGTGTGGGATAGGCTTAAAGTCAGGCAAGCACAGGCAGTTCTGTGCCTTTTGAAAGGACGACTTGAAAGCATTACTGTAAACCTGGAGAAAAGGTGACTTGTGATTTTCTTTTTTCATATAATCGCCATCTTCCACCCTATAACATTCCCTCCAGAAGCCCCATCTCCTCCTGCTCTACACACTCACTGTCTTCAGGATGTTTCAGGGAGTGAAATTCACCATGCTCCTTGAGATTCTCCCAAGCTTTCCTCCAGGGAATTAACTAACAAATCCAAAACTGCTCAAGGCAACGGTGACCTAGAACTCTAGGGTCCCTCTTGATGAGGCACTGGCTTTCAAGCTTGTCAAAAAGGTAACCCTTCATGGTGTCCCAATCAGACAAGAACCACCATGCAAAGACAATGTTGTTGGTGCCATTGGGGCCACAGAGAACTTCCACATCCCTAAGCCAGACCCACTTCAGCCAAAAGCTCACTCTATCAGATCAACTCCTGAGAGGAGAAGGCTCTGAATCCATAGGCAGTGAGTGAACCGATCAATAAAGTGACAAGACAGGTTATTGAGAATCATAGAGACAGCTAGAATCCATATCTTGTCTCAGCTCCCTAAAAGCTGTGGTGGCAATGACCATGTTGCTTATTCTTTGTGAGATCCATTTTCATCATCTATAAAATAGGAGCAATTCTCATAGAGTGGAATGAAATGGAATAGGTGTAAAATGTTTGTTGTACTAATGTGTGTGCTGTGGCCACAAAATGAAAAGGATCTGTGATTCTTCCCAGGCTCCTGGACATGAGTCACACTGTCGAAACTCTCCTGAGCTTCCTAGATAAGGGCCTCTCTTTTCCTCTCCCAGTGCCTGGTATATTCTGTGCCTGTTTCAGTGAGTGTGGGTGAGTCTTTCGGAAGCATTCCAGTCATTCCTTTTTATTAGTCCCCAGGGAGGAAAGTCATTTACTCTGAAACACATGGGCACAGACCTAAATGAGACATTAAAGATCCCTTAGTCCAACTCCATCATTTTACAGATGAAGAATGAGTCTCTTGGGTAGAAAATGACTTTTCTATGGAAGTACATATTTTTCCAAGGGTCTTATCAGAGCTCTTTCTAATCTAAGAAAAGAGGATAACCCTAGAGACAGAATTTAAGCTTAAATATTGCTCTTAAAGTTGAAATTTGAGGCATTTTCAATTATGTTTACAGTTCAACAAAAACACATGACAATTATAAAGGAAGTCAGTCATCCAACACACCTCATGATGGTATTATGGGACTATCCATAAAGCCAACAATATAGCTGAGAAATGTAAGATCCTACCGATATCATGAACGCTGAGCACATAGTGTAACCCCCTCAGTAACAAACAAATACATAACCAGCTTCTTAGGAAAAGGTATTGAAATGGGAAGAGGATATGTTCAGGAGAAATACTATAAGTCACAAAAATTTACAGAAACATTTATCTTTTGAATGACTATGAAGTTTTCTTTGCATTCAATTTGGCTCTTCAAGGGATGCTTGATCTGCTAACAGTATGTCTAAATGATTTCCTGAAATGCATGTCCAATGGTAGCACTTTCAGTACCTTTGACATCTTATGAATATTATTCTATAGAAAATTCCCAATGCATATGAAAATAATTTGGGAATCAGATCATTTGGAAAAATAAGATACTGTTTATTTGTTTGTTTGTTTTGTTTTATAACCAGGGTCACTTAATCGCTGAGCCACATTCCCAGCCCTCTTTTGGGGGGTTGGGGGTGGCGACTGGGGCCTCACTAAGTTGTTGAGGTCGGCTTTGAACTTGCAATCCTCCTGTCTCGGCTTCCCCACTTGCTGGGATTATAGGCATGGCCCTGACAAGACACCATTTTTCACTCACTAGGCTCTTAGGGTTGAAGTTAACAGGAAAATGCAACTCTTTTGCCCTTGACAGGGGCTACCTCCTGAAGACTAGCAAGCCACCAGTGGCAACAAGAATCTTTTCCCCAAAGGCCCACAATTAGACAGAATTCTGCAGCAATATGGGTATTTTAGAACAGGACAGTCATATGTTTCCTTATATTTATTTGAGTCTTCAAAACTTCCAATTTTGAGGGGGAAAAAAAGCTCTAAATATTGCTTTGCACTAGTAGTCATTTTACAAACCCAAAAATATGCACTCAGATCCCACTTCAGAAGGAACTTACTGCCTACCTTCTGGGACCCTGGTAAGCTGACAGCCTCCAGCTGTTAGCTCATTTGGGTACCTTTCCTTTTCAGCCAGGTATGAGTCAACCCAGTACCTGGTAAAGCACTGCTCTAAAGGCTGAGCTGTTTCTGCCAATATAGGAATCTTCTAATGGGTGATCCTTTTTCAAATGCACCCCCACTTCACTGCTGGACTTCCTGAGATGGACATTTTGGTTTGACAGCTTTCCCTTCCTAATCCTGTCTTTTCCCTTCGCCTTTCACAGATCTTCCTCCCCAGTAGATGTTTTGTACAGTTGACTCTGTCTCAAGATTTATGTCCCAGAAGTGTCAACTGCTATATCTGTAAATAGCTCCAGCATAGGAGAACAACCTGGATGAGATACATCAGATTTTTAACCCAAAATTCTTAAAAAAAAATTATTTAAAGGGAAAAAGAAGGAAAATAAAAAGAAAACAAAACACATGACTAATAGAAACAAGACCAAATACATTTTTAGATTCTTATAAGTCCTGTCAGAAGTTTATAATGTTTAAAAGAAAGTGAAACTAAATAGGAGATGCACAGAATAAATAGGATTATAGTAAACAAAGGGTCTTCTAATGTCCCCTCTGATAGAAAAAAGCATGTAGCTGCTTCTGTCTATGCAGAAATAAAGCCCACACTAAAGATTCCAACATCTGATCTGGTAATTCTGATGAGGTACATCAGCCTCCAACCAGGAATAAATAAGGGAGGTGGATGGAAAGTTTTATGCATCATGGAAAGATGGTTTTCTAAGCATTATGCTAATTGCTGTGTATTTGAAATATGCTAATGCATACAATATCATGTTGATCTAATAATAGATGGTATTTTCATTTTGGGGAGAGATGTAATGTGATACTGCTCTATCCTTGATGGAATCTTCTGGGAACCAGATGGGTTGTCAAAGAACTTGATGTGAAAATTTAAATGTATATAATTTAAAATATAATGGACCCTGAAAAATCTTTTAAAATTCTAAGATCTAGAAGCAATGCAACTATGGTTATTGCTGCTTTTGATTTTGTCCTGAGATGAAGAAAGTCAAGGGCACTTA
This sequence comes from Ictidomys tridecemlineatus, assembly GCF_052094955.1. NCBI lineage: Eukaryota > Metazoa > Chordata > Mammalia > Rodentia > Sciuridae > Ictidomys > Ictidomys tridecemlineatus. The sequence continues at coordinate 124,827,279 of NC_135477.1, read as the reverse complement.
AGCTTCAACAAGAGTTCCTGAAGAGTTCTGACTTTGTGATAGAGCTGTGTTAAATATGTTGCTCTCCTTTAATGATCCTACTATCCTTAGACTGAAAACCATTATCTTTTCCTTTATTGACAGGTCCAAATCATTGTCACATTTTAAGAAACTCAAGCAGGCTGAGGTTTTTCCATCCAAATTTGGTGCCTTCAGACTTCAGTACAAAAAAACAGTCAAGTGATTGTTATAAAATTGATCATTTGGTAAATGTTCACCATGTTCCAAGCACTCCGATAATTATTTCATGTAAAGAATCTCAACCCTCATGCCACTGGAACCATATTAATTTTCATTTTCCAAAATATGATGCTGAGAAAACTTGCATAAAATTACACAGTTAGCAAAATCATGGAGTGAGGACTTGACCCTAAAATGTTAAATTTCAAAGCCCTGAAATATTTGTAAGGTGACTACAAAGATAGCTACACTCAATGAGTACCAACAACTAAACAGCTTGCTCTATGAACTGAGAAAAAAAAAAAAAACAGATAATGTGCTCTTGTGGGTTGAAACCTGGCCTACCCTTGTTTTTCAAAATTTTCAAAACTAATCACAAATGGTTGGTAGTCATATTTGTTCAACATCCAGTTTGGAATGAGTTTTCAGGTACTAGCTCATATTTAAAACTAGAGAAAGAAAAAAAATGTCTTCTATATAATCTTCATATTATTCTAGTATTTCCAAAAAATCAAAATGACTGACTATACCATAGAAGTTAAAAAAATGAGCAACATGTATATGTAAATTTTGGGTGAACTCACATTTTGGCCTCTGCTCTTTTTAGTTTTTCAAGGAGCTTAAACTCTGAGAATCCCAAACTAAAAAAATAAAAATTAAAAAAATAAAGTTTGTTTAGAATACTTTCACTGGATCATTGTGAGATTAAATTGGATAATATTCATAAAGTATTTAAATACTATGTTTGTTTTAGTCAGCTTTTTTTGCTGCTGTGACTAAAAGATGACCAGAGCAATTTTAAAGGAAGAAAAGTTTATTCAAGTGCTCACAGTTTCAGAGGTCTTAGTCCATAGACAGCATGCTCCATTCCTCAGAAATCAAGGTAAAGAAGAACATCATGGCAGAAGAGTGAGGCAGAGGGAAGCAGCTCACATGATGCTCAGAAAGCAAAGCGAGAGGTCTCCATTTGCAAGATACAAATATGTACCCAAAGTCACACCTCCATTTCCCACCTTCTCCAGCCACACCCTACACTTCAATTACCACTCAGTTAATCCCTGTTAGGAAATTAATTCACTTATTGGGTTAAGACTCTCACAACCCAATCCTCCTCTGAACCTTCTTGTTCACACCTGAGCTTTTGGAAGACACCTCACATTCAAACCATAACAAGCTTATTTAGAATAAGACCAATAGATGATCGAAATAATTTTCTTCCCTAACTTTAGCCATGAATTCTATGTAGCAATGTATTGATAACTTTCATATTAAACTTATTATTTTAGTTGTAGTTCCATCATGTTGGTCTTTGAATTCAGTGTCTCAACTGGGTATTGTAATGTGACCAATAACTTAGGAAATAAAAGTTGTGTTTGAAATTTCTGAATCACAGGAGTTTTATGTCTTTCTTTTTTTTTCTACAAGCAAAATGAATGAGAGAGATGAGGCAGCCATCTAAATAAATGTGTAGCCCCTTTTCTAAAGCTACTTCCTCATATCCATAGATTATTTCTCAGGATCTTTCTTCATTTTCAATGTATAAAAGTAATGTGAAGCAGCATTATCTCTGTTGTAAACAATTATCATTACCTCTGTTTAAACCATGAGGAGATGGAAAAATAGAGTGGGAAAGTCAGTTGTTCACAGTCTCACAGATAGCCAGAGACAGAGCTATTTGGGGATGCATATGTAGTATCTTGTCTTTTTCTTCCTTCTATTCTTCCTCCTCCCTCTTCTCCCTCTTTTTCTTCTTTGAATTGCCTATTCATTTTCCATGCCCATTTTTAACTGGGACATTCAATTTTTAATTACTAATTTGCAAATGCTATTTATATATTAGTAGCATTAGTTGTGTTGATTCTTCATCCAACACACTGTTGTATACATATTTTTCCAGTTTAGCATATCTTCATTTTTTGTTACTCTGTTTTGACATTAAAGGTTTAAACTTTTATGGAAGGAGACTGATTGTTTTCATGATAGTTTCTATCTTTAGTGAAATAAGTAGAAGATCCTTCATCTCAATAGTTCAGAAATAATTACCCAACTTTTTCTCTAAACCATCTGGAAAACTCAAGACAACTCATCATCCCGTGAACATCAGGATGATAAATACATATGGGTCATTGAGTTATGGATACATTTTCATTTTCTTCCTCAGACTTTTTAGATTAACCACACCAGGGCTCCTTGTACACCTTTAAGCTCATCCAACCATCTACAGTCAAAAAAGGGAGTTTGGAGGTTGGGATGTCTCTCAGCAGTAATGCACTCACCTAGGATGTGTGAAGCCCTGGGTTTAATCCTCAGCACCTATTTTTTTTTTAAGGAGAAAAAGAAATGGGGTTTGCTGTTTCATGGCTCTAAATAATTCAGAGACCCTTTTTAGGAGAAAATAATTTAGAGCTCATGGGAGCCAGAATCCAGTTTGTGCTTTGAGCCATTTCTTCTCCTCCTTCTACTCCTTTTCTCCTCCCCCCTTCTCTCCCCTTTCCTTCTTCTTCTCTCTCTCTATTCCTTAACTTTCCTTCTTTTGCTTTATTTACAAACACAATCTCACTTCATGGCCAAAAGATGCCTGCTCAACACTGTTAAAGTTTGCAAGTAAAATTACTATGGTTTCTTCTACAGAAGTATGTCTTCTTTTTTACAGAAGTCTGTTTCTCCCTGACTTATTGGCACTGATTAGGTGATGTGTCCATCCCTGATATAACCATAATGACATGGGACTCTTGGATTGTCATGAGCTAATTGAAACACCATCTCTGAAGTTTAGTGTGAGATTAATTGATTAATCTTACCCAAACTACGTTGCTAAGTGTTGGGGGGTGGCAGCCGGGGTTCTGGGGCTGAAACCAGGGCATCGTAGATTACACATTAGACAAGCCCTCTACCACTGTGTTACAGCCTCAGCCCAAGAAGTACATTTTTTTTTAAGTAAGGCACATTTCTTAATGAGAAACAAAGCACCTTTTGGCAGGAAAGATTAAGAATAGATGCCAGCTTTCTGACAATATATTATTTTTATATATTCTTTTTTGTTTTTCTTTTTGAGTAGAAAAAAGATAAATAGTAAAAAAAAATTATAGTGAAGATGTTTTCCTTTCTCCCTCACTCTATGTCTCCTTACTTGAAGAAGGGTTGTTATTTTTGGAGGTGCACTTCCAAGTCACCATATCCAACATCCTCAGTTTTGCTGTTGACAGAGCATGTAAACTGTGTGGTCCTGGAAAGTGTCATTCATCTGTTTAATTAGCCCTAAAGGAAGCACTTGTTTCAAATTAGAAGCATCAACATTTCTGAAAAGGACATAATAGCATTAACAGTAGAACTTGTTTAAGTAATAGGCTTTTAAAGCTCTGTCTCCTCCCTCCACACCCCCACCCCTCCCTCCCTCCCTCTCTCTCTCTCTCTCTCTCTCTCTCTCTCTCTCTCTCTCTCTCTCTCTCACACACACACACACACACACACACACACACACACACAATGAGATTGATTGAACACAGAACTGTTTTCACTTTCTTGGCTTTTCAGGCTTCCTAAGCATCTTGATCTTCATCATCTCCAATCACAGCTACCATAGTCAGAATCTAGGAGCCAATGGATTATGCACCAGTTGTTAGGCTACTGTTACAGCAGCAAATTTGCAATAATAGTACAATGATAACTGTGATCCAATTACATTGCTGTTTAGGTTTTGTGCTTCCTTATGATCTACACAGGCCTCAAACTGCTTTCTGTATTAGGAACTTCCATACCAGTACTCACATATGATGGAAGAAAATATTTGAAACTGGAAAAGAGGGAGAATCAGAGAGTGAATAGGGTGACTCTAAGGACAGAAAGTTCACTCTTTTCCTACAATATGTATGATGCAAACTAATTTGGTAACATCCCTCCCTGAAGAGTTAAGTTATTTGAGTCAATAGGGGAAACTGTAAATAACTTTGCACCATACTTTCAGTCCATTGTTATTACTCTGGGTTTCTGCAAATAAGTCCTTTTTTTTTTCTTCTCATCTTTGTGCTCCTGTTTATACTGATTTCTTTACCTAAATTTATTTATCTTATTCCCTCATTCCCAGATGCATTAAACACTTTGGGAGAATATATAAATTGTTCATTAATAATTGCATTTGTGCAGTGGGCATATGCTGGTTGAGTGGCCAACTTTCTTTTGGAGAAACTGCCCTATGCCATACTCTCTGCAGTGCTGTCAGTCATAGATGCTGTATCAACCACCAGTCAAAATAATGACCACATGACCCTGGTAGTAATCCATACCTGGGCCCCTGGCAAAGAGGTAGCCCAAGAAGTGCAGACACATGCAAAAGTACTGGAGGAAAGTCTCTTCTGTGGAGCATAAGGTCACACACAACATAGTATAGATAGTACCACTGGATGAAGCTAAATAAAGACACTATCCATAAAAGGAAGCAGGGATGATTAACAGGAAGACTCAAAACCACATTTTTTTTAGACTTCTAGATTCAATAGGGCCTAAAGGCAACTATATTCCGAGATCCCCTTAATTTGTCAGTCAAAATTTATCAGCCAATTACTTTTCTTTCTTCCCTCCCTCCCCCTTCCTTCCTTCCTTCCTTCCTTCCTTTCTTTCTTCCTTCCTTTCTTTCTTTCTTTCTTTCTTTCTTTCTTTCTTTCTTTCTTTCTTCCTTCCTTTCTTTCTTTCTACCTAAGACAGTAGGCATTACATTTCACTTCAAAAAGACTGATCACTAACATATCTATGAGACTATCGTTTTATAATCTTTTATTGTTTCATATTAAGCTGTACTTAATAACCATTTGCTAAACTTAAATTAATAGGCATTCTAAATAGGAATTAATATAGGATATGGAATGTGCTCAGAGCCATTCATGAGGATGGTGGCAGCAGTGGTGATGGTGGTCATATGGTGCCAGGATGTGACAAAAAGTCTTCAAGAATGAAAAGTTCATTGGCAATGGTAAATGGTAGAGGAGCCTAACTTTAAAACACAGTTTTTTCTCAGTCTTTGATCACAATTTTCTTGTTTTGGCAGTATGCAAAACTAAATAAAGTACTTGGGTTCATATATATAAAGCATCATTAATCTTATATTTCTTAAAATGTACTTGTTTAGAGTTAATCTAGAGAGAGTCAATTGCTTGTTATATCACTTAATGATTGAAAATTAATTGTCTTTTGTCATTAAGATATGTTTCTTTCCCCAACTCTTGCCACTACAGAATAGCAACATCATTACATCTTGACTTTTCCTAGTAATTGATTCAAATGAGCAGTGCTGAATTATGTATGTTATCTGTCTCATCATAGCTATACAGACTTAGTCTACATCAAAGTATATACCTCAATGAACTCTAGGAAACATTTTAGTAGTTTGGCCTTATATAAAGACACCATAGCTGCCTGACATGCTGGAAGGGCAGGATTATGCAGTGGTCAAAAGTTCTGGGTGCTTGGGTTTTATATTTCTGGTCCAGTCCTTGCTAACAGAGTCAGTGGGCACAGTGACTGCACATAGCCTGCCAAAGCTTGATTTCAAACCTGTAGAATGGAATGATATTAACACCATGCCCAAAAGGTTTTTGTGAGAACTAATTGAAAAAAAATGCTAGAAAGGCCTTCTTCCAGGAAGACTGGGAGTTTCCTAAGTATACAAACCTGTGTATGTGCATATGTGTTTTTGAACGGGGCCGACTATTAGAGCTATAAATAGTGAAAGCCATATGCTCTGAGTTTATTAGAGGGAAAACTGAGACTCAGTGTGAAAAAGACTCTTTCCCAACATAGCAAACCTGATGACAACAGAAGCAGAGCCAGGTTCAAAACCTTTAAATCCCCACTATAGTGAGCTCTTCACTAAACTGCCAGTCCCTTTTTCTTCATCTAGTTCCTATGGTCATAAACGCAATGTACCATAAATACAAATGGTGGGTCAAGTCCTTTCTAGAGCCACACACTTGTATGCACGTGCATGCGCGTGCACACACACCCATACACACCCACCCACACACACACTCACACACACACATTTTAAACTTTGTCAAGCTAACCTTCTAAGATTAATTACTCTGCCTTGACAATCATAGATTTCCAATTATTCATACACTGAATTGTGACTGCTACCCCTTTTATATTCTGCCTAGGGAATCCCTTCTCTCCCCTTCCTTTCTTTCAACCTGCATATGGATTTGTGTATGCACTATTATTAGCTGTATTCATGTGCCTAGTTCTGCATATGGGCACCATGACTACCACAAGGATGCATTTAGGTCTTGGTGGCCTCAACTTAGAAGTCGATTCAAGCGGGATTGTACAGTCTTTTCCAAAATGCTTGTTAATGCGCTTCCCCCTGTCCTGCCTCCTGCCTCCACAAAATATCATTTCTGGGTTTATCGCCACATAGAGAAGTGAGGAGAGATGCTGGAAATACAGGCCATAGGCGCAGCTTTCACAGTTAGAGTGCTATTGTCCAAGTTGCAGGAGGGAAAGTAATAGCTTCAATAGAGACTTATTTCACTCCACAGATTTGATGTTCATTTAATAAAATTTGTTTTTTGTTGGTAAATACTATTTTCCTTCAACTGAATACTTTATCTCCTCCTGGGAAAGCCTTTTCAATTTCTTCAAAATGCTCTGTAAGATGAGACAACTTGTTTTGTTGTTGTTGTTGCTGTTGTTGTTGTTGTCTTTAATTTTCCAAAACAGTTGGCTTTGATTCACTTTTGGTTTTGTACTTAAAAATCCCAAGCTCCCAAATCAATAGTATAGTGATGACATTTTATGTCCTAAACAATTATTTACAGAGAGTGGGAACACTTGCAATTTAATATGCCACTTAGGCAATGCAGGAGTTGGGCTGTTTGTCTTTTAATTTAGTAGAATGAGAACAAAAGAGGTGATTTATAGAAAAGAAAGAAAACTATCAGCACATAAGATATAAATGCTCTAAATGTGTTAAAAACCAGAGAAACTTCGAGTTTGGAACAACTGGAAAGGAAGCACATATTATGAAGTCAGGTATATTGATGGAGAGAATATCAAGCCATACAGGCAGTGAGCCATATTAAAATGTATCAATACAAATAAGTAGAACTTAATTGTGGAGTTGTCGGTTATCATAACAAATCCATAATACAAATTATTGGATTGTATTCTTCACTACATCACACAGGTAGCTAGGTACCCACTGTATTTATTTATGGCTCTAGTTTGCAGTGAACAAAAATATCTCATTGTCTAACATTGCTGTGGTAAGAGGATTTTGAAAATATGATAGGAATTAGGATATTAAAAAAGAAATATGAAAATGCCAACATTTAAAGCAAAACATTCTTTTAAGATTTTTTTAGTTGTAGATAGACACAATTCCTTTATTTTATTTATTTTGTAGTGTAGTCCTGAGGATCAAACCCAGTGCCTCACACTTGCTGGGAGAGCACTCTATCACTGAGCCACAACCCCAGTCCCTAGAGCAGAACACTCTTGACAACAGATCTGTCCTCAGTGTGAACCAAGTCTCAGCATGATAGCCTCAGGTCTGAAAGCAGATTTCGTGACACAGCCACTTCTGATGTACTGTTTAGCTTTCCTAGAGTGGGATGTTGAGTGAACTCTGAGGCTTCCCATATGCTTGATGTAATATATTAATTATTTTTATTAGGGGTAGGGAAAGGGGAAAGAAGAATGGTAGTACAAAACTCACATTTTCCACTGTGTACACAACTCACATTTTTCACTGTGTGTGTGTGTGTGTGTGTGTGTGTGTGTGTGTGTGTGTTATGGAGGATTGAGCCCAAGGTAACTCTACCACCAAGCTGCATCCCCAGGCCTTTTAATATATTTATTTTGAGACAGATTCCTGCTAAGTTGCCAAGGCTGGCCTCAAACTTATGATTTTCCTGCCTCAGCCTCCTGAGTTGCTGGGATTACAAGCATGTGCCAATATACCCAGCCATTTTCCACCACTATTATGAATCATTCCCTTAAATCCTTTGTTAGTAGCTAGTAGTAAAGAATCTCGAGAACTATTTGTTTAATGAATATATAAATGAACTAAGAACTCTACCTTGATATTTTATTCCACCTGAAATGCCTTATTTCTTTTCTCCTTTGAGGCTTTTACTTATTCCAAGGTCCAAGATGAACAGATTAGGTATTATAATGCATAGTGAATCCCCAAGTCTGTGATTTCCTGGACAACTACTTTACTGCAGTCAACCATTCATTCAAATATCATATTTAATTGAAGCCTAACTGAACTCCCTACTTCAAATTGCATTCAGTCTACTCTTTAAACTCCTTCCCCATATTCTACAAATAGCTCTTTATTAAGACTCTAGAGCATTGCCAGTCCTCCCAGCTGGAGTGTAAACGCAACTAGAGTAAAAAATCCTTGTTTCCATCACAGAGGCCCAGTACACAATCAATAAGTATGTGTTAAATAAATGATTTTTCTTAGGTAACTTTTCTGCCTAACTGCTTTATTAGTGTCAGGAAGTTGAAGGCCATATTCTATTTCTTTTACATTTTCCTGGGACATGGGAAATTGGCAATTTACTGAACATTACCAATTGTAAACAATGTAATGTGAAAATAAAAATAAAAGTTACTTGACTAACTTTTATAAACCATTTATCATGGTACACACTGCTGCCACAGCAAAATATTTTATATCACTTAATGTGTTCTAGGCATCTCGCCAAATGACTTACACACATTATCTCACTGAATACTTGCAAACACTCCAGGAGACAGTAACATTCATCATCCTCATTCAAGAAAAGGTAAAAGTGAGGGTGAAGAAACTACATTTTCCTTAAACCACATGGCTAGTAAACCACAGAGTGTGGGTTGCATTGAGACAGACTATAAAGCCCCATCATTTAGCTAGTATACAGATCAAGTATGGATTTGGGAGGAAACATGAAACTACCTACCAGGTTGGAAGAAACTTTCTCAATCTTGTTCTACCTGTAACTGGGTGATTTAGTTTCTTCCTGCTCATTATTTCCTATCTGATCAAGAAAGATCATTTCTGCTAAAAGGCTATGAAAACTGATCTTTTCTTGCAAAGCACTTGGGATACCCAAAGAGAAAACCTTCTCTAGATTTCAAAGGAACTTACACGAAAATACTAGTTTGGGTTACCAACATACCATTGTTTCAGGAAGGTTGGATTATAGTTCAGCAGTAAAACAGCTCTTAAAAATCTATAAATCAAATCTCAGTGGGAAATGCTTAACCCAAAGAGAAGGGAGCAAGAGTATGAGCCGCCTGGTGCAGTCCGTGGTTACTGAGAGACACAACCACGCTGCAGCAGGAGTCCTCTGGATAAATAGCACTCCACTAAGGAGGCTACAAACTCACAAAGGCCAATAACATGTCTGAAGCCAGTTAACAAGTAGTAACTTTCAAAACTGGGAATTAATAAGCACATTCATGAATTAGAGATGTTTATATATTTTTTAAAATATTTATTTTCCAGTTATATGTGGACACAATATCTTTATTTTATTTTTATGTAGTACTAGGGATCAAACCCAGTGCCTCATACATGGTAGGCGAGCGCTCTACCTCTGAGCCACAATCCCAGTCCAAGATCTGTTTATATTTCTATCACACAGAAGCATTTGGACAAACCCTTCATTTAGTTAAATCTTGATTCGTTGCAAAGAGCAGAAGGTTGTTCACAACTGTGCTATGAAAAAAGGTGTATTGTAAGTAATCAGATTCCATGTGAAGACCACCATACAGGAACCACCATAGAGAAAATTATTATTGAAAAAGGAATTATGACAGGAACCAAAGGAAGTTAGGGCTGGGTCTCATTTTTGTCTGTTCTGCCTCTCTTCACATACTTGCTACATTTTCTTCTTTATAGGACTGGGGGATGGGTACCAGGGATTGAACTCAGGGGCACTCAATCACTGAGCCACATCCCAAGTCCTATTTTGTATCTTTAAATATTTAAGAGACGGGGTCTCACTGAGTTGTTAGCATCTTGCTTTTGCTGAGGCTGGCTTTGAACTCATGATTCTCCTGCCTCAGCCTCTGAGTGGTTGGGATTATAGGTGTGTACCAACCCTACATTTTCTTCTATTGACCAAATTTCCCTCCCTAATATGAATATGTCCTATTATTTCCATTATTTTATTGCAAAACTCCATATAGAATATTGAATCTCCTTATTCTATCATATGCATGTATATCTATAATATATATACACACACACACACACACACACACACACACACACACACATACATATTGCAACATGTTTGGGGGTTGGAAACCAGGAATTGAACCCAAGGGTGCTAACCACTGAACCACATCCCCAGCCCTTGTTTTTATAATTTTATGTAGAGACAGGGTCTCACTGAGTTGCTCAGGGCCTCCGTAAGTTGTTGAGGCTGGCTTTGAACTTACAATTCTGCTTCAGCCTTGTGAGCTGCTGGGATTACAGGTGTGTATAATCATGTATATGACATCCAGCTAACTTATGTTTTTGATCTTCTTTCTTTCAATTTTTCTCATATGATTTATGTGTTGCATTCTAGGTAATTTCCTCAGCTTTCTCTACTAGTTCATTAACCTATTTTCAGCTGTACCCACTCTTCTCCTTACTCTTTCCACTGAGTTTTAAATATCAATTTCTATAACTTTTCATTTCTAGAAGTTCTTTTTGATTATTTTATAAACTTGCTTAGTTTTTAATAGCAAATACTTATTTCGTTGTTATTTCTATTTTTCTTCTATAATTTTCTTTCTTTTTACATGTTTGTTTGGTAAATTCCATGAACCTTCTTACTCCATCCCTACATTTGGCTGCTGTATTGTTAGTTACCTGTTTTTAAATTTTCAAAAGTGGTCTCCAATTGGACCATTTAATCTTTGATTCAAACTAGAAAATTTTCTAGGCAAACTAGGAAATTTGGCCAAATATGCTAGAGACAGTGATGAACAAGAGAGTCTCATGGAGCCTACAGTGTTGCTGAGAAGACAAACATTAAATAAAGTTATAATTGAAATGAATATTATGAAGAGTTTTATGCAGTGATTTAGAAACACACTGAAAAAAACATTTTTGAGAGTGTATGGGCAGTCAGGAAAGTCTGTGCCTAGGAAGTGAATATTTGGTATATAGTTTCCAAATATTATTTAAGTAATTAATATATGCCTGAAACTATAGTAGACACTAAGGGACGATATTAATAAAGACTGATAAGATCTACCTTCTCTCAGCTCACAAATTGGTTGAGGAGAAAACTGATAAATATGACAAAATAAAAGACAAAGTAATTTCAGATAGTTCTGAGTATTGAGAAGCTGATTAAGATATTGACAGGTGGTTGGGTGATTATTTGGATTTGAATGAGACCAGAATGATACACCAGAGCCAAGTGAAGTTTTGGAAGAGAACCTTCCTGCAAAATTAAAAATGTTGGCATCTCTCAAGCCAAAATAGTTGTAACACATTCAAACAACATTCTCCCTTTGCTCTCTGCATTCCAGCTGTGTGAACTGTATTTCCTCAAACATAACCACCAGTTGCCTGCCTAAGGAATATGCTGTACTCTTTTCCTAGTTTGCTGTCCCCATCCTGTCCCTACAGGAATAATTGCTTCATCTCACTCATACATGTTGTTAAAATGTCACCTCCTCAAGCAGACTTTCCATCATTAGTGCCTGTAAAATACCATCCACAATGCAAGGAGATGCTAACTTCATCCTGTGATACCCAATAGAGCAGTCACTAACCACATGTACCTATTTACACTTTAATTAATTAAAATTAAATTAAATTTTCTGATTAGAAGACTCTGTTCCAGTATAGTGACCATTCCTGTTATATGAGATCATAGTCATTTAAAATTTTTAGTTTTGAAAATTTTAAAATTAAATTGTGTTAAAATGGAAAAAAAGTTTTAGTCAGCTTTTTCACTTCTGTGGCTAAAAGGAACCCACCAGAAAAAAATGTAGAGGAAGAAAGTTTATTTAGAGACTTACAGTTTCAGAGGTCTCAATCCATAGACAGCAGGCTCCATTCCTTGGGGCTCAAGATGAGGCAGGACATTATGGCAGAAGAGTATGATGGAAGGAAAGCAGCTCACATGATGACCAGGAAGCAGAAAGCGAAACTCTATTCACCAGATACAAAATATATACCTGAAAGCCACACCCCCAATGCCCCACTCCTTCCAACCACAGCCCACCTGCTTCCAGTTACCATCAAGGATCAATTCACGATTAATCAGTGAATTTTCACAACTTATATATATATATATATATATATATATATATATATATATATATATATATATATAATGAATCCATTTTGTTGGAGTAAATGAAAACTTTTTATGACATGTAATTTTAATCATTCTGGTAATCTTTCACTCTCAGAAGTATCTAGATGTGTTTAATACAATATCTTGCCCAAGCTAAGCAAGACCATATTATGAGACAAGGACAGAGAAGTAAGCTGGATTCTGTGCATGTAGAACTTTGCAGAGTTTGAACTTTATCCTATAAGATAAAGATCTATATATTTTATTCTAATTGCAATAAGAAGCTATTAAAGGGTTTAATATGGGAGGGGACTTATTTTAAAGTTGAGTTGTAATAAGTCAAGGCAAAAAGGACTTATTGGAAAAAGCAACTTTCCCAAAAGCATGGCAATGATAATGTATAGTCCTGGACAAAAGCGAGTGTAGGGGAAGAACAAGTCAGAAACCCTAAGCTTGAATTAATATACAGGTTCAAGTCGTAGATGCCTTGAGAACATGGAGAATATTTGGGAGTTCAGCAGTGGGAACCTAGAAGAGCTTAAATTGAGAGTGAACATCACTGTTTTTGCCTTTCGGATGTGCTTTGGAGGCATCCAAGAAAGGACTGTTGAGGAGCAATAATGGAAGGCAGCAAGAGCAATTAGATAGTCTTAAATGGCTGGAGTTAGAGTAGATAAGGGCAGATCCTAAGGCTGGAATAGTGAGATGGGGAACTGAGGCAGCTTAGGGAGACATATAGGAGCGACTGTCTTCAAGTCGTGAGTGACTAGTTACTCATGGGACATAATGGTCAGACATTTTTACTTGAATGACTACATGGCTGTTGGTATAATATACTCAAACAGGGAGCTCAGAAGGAGTAAATTTAATGGGGACGATGAAGAGGTCAGTTCAAGTCAAATTTTAGTTTAGACACTTGCAACAACAGTACATTGAATTGTCCAGTTGATAGTTATATAAAATGACTTGAAGAGAGGAGAGAAATAGAGACAAAGTTTTGAGGTTATAGGCATATGTTATTGTAAAAGATTGTGGGAAAGCTGAAGTAGCTATTCTTCCTGAGGAATGGCATCCTCCCGACACAACATCTTTAGAAATATAAGAGATCTTTGGGGTCATTTAGCCCAATGCTCCTACTTCTCAAGTGATTAAACCATTAGACCAGAAGTCATTTGTTAAGGACCATGTAGGCAGTAAGTGGAAGAAAGAGAGTCTGAGAGCACTCTTTTGCCTAATGTAGTCCACCATCTGTATACATACAATATATCTAATTCTATTAAACAGTATCACTTCATTAAATAAAATGAAATATTAGCTTGCTTTAATTTTATGTACAGATCCTCTGATTACTAAAAGATCACATTGTATGTATGGATCGGTAAACAGGAATACTGTGTTGATTATGATTAATTACATTCTATAAAATTTCTAGTTATTGTTATACTATTAATTAGTTTAATGAAGCATTAATATAGATTGAAAATATGATACTAGTAAGATTTTAATTTTATAAATCAAAACCTCATTAACAATATTGCCATATCTATAGGCATCACTCAATTAATCTCCTAGCATAAAGGCAATAGCATTTCAAATAGCAGAAAAAAGTTTAGATACATGAAGTATTTTATTTTTTAATTTATTATCAAGGAATATATTTTATTTGTGTAGAAAATGTGGAATGTCTTTGGTTCTGTCTGTCCCTTAGGCTCTTAGGCCTGGAACATGATCATTTCATTCTTAATCTTTGTGCCAATGGAAAGAATGGATCCATTTAATAATTAAAATTGAATACAACACACATGCACAACACAAACAGCATAACTAGAAAAGGTCTTGAAATAAAAGGTTAATATTTTCTGGGAATGAGTCCAGAATACTTATTAAAGGGTGAAAGTGTTATCCCATTCCCTTCTTAGCTACGAAAAAAATGTCAGAATTAATGTCCAGTCTTAGAAAGTTAGGGAAGGAGGTAGGAGCCATTGAAAGACCCTTGGCCTACCTTCACCCTCATCTTCTACACCTGATCTGCCCTCACTGTATCTTAAACACATTGATCTTTGTTTCTGGAGCACAGACAGCTCATTCCACTCCACTCACCATTCCCTCTGACTGGCACAATCTTCCCATTGATCGTCCCATGTAGACCGTTTCCATCACTTGGCACTTGGGCATTTGCTTTAATGAATGTCACCCTACCTAATCTACATACCCTTTACTCCTGCTCTCACCCATACTCTATCCCAGTTTTCTACTTTATATATTTTTATAGGAAATATCACCTCTGATTATTATGAAATCACCTTATTTATATATTTGTTTACTATTTTCCTTGTTTCACCCACTAGAATGGAAGCTCCATGGACACACAGACCTTGTCTGTTTTGTTCACAGCTGCATCTACAGTGCTTAGTTTCAGTGCCTCATGTGTAATAGACTCCACAAAGTTTTTTTTTAAATAAATGGATCTACTAAAGCTCCTTCAATTGGGGGTGGCCCTCTTTTCAATAATAGGCCTGAAGTCAGAACCTTATTTACAGTCCAATACTCTTTTTAGCATATAGAGTGTCTGTCCCTGTTTCATCCCAAAGGTTCCTTGTGAGAACATTTAAATCCTTCTGAAAACTGATAAATAATTTTCATATGCTAGACAACATTTAATTTGCATCAACAGTATCAAGCATTGCACTGTTTCATGTGCCTTAGCACGTTTCATGTTTGTAATAGCTTTAAGCCAACAAAACTTATCCTTAGATTTAGATGGGTTGAGGGAAGAAAAGGGAGAGAGGATGGGTGGGAGAAAGGAGAAGAAAAGGAGACTCAGATCTCAGATCTAAGTAATGCATCTACATTCACACAGCTGGATTCTTTTATGATTCCAAATGCTGGTATCATTATTTTGTTATGACATGTTGGGTAAACTTTGCAAGGCATTTTGTGGGTATAAAGTTATGCTTCAACAAAAACAAACATCAGGACAAAAAAATATCACAGCAAATCAGACTGGCTAGATTGGTATTCTTTGCAAGTCACAGTGTGATGACAACATTGGCAGAGCTTTCATTGGGTCATATGATATTGATCACTAGATCACTAGGCTGCTACAGAGGTCCATGGCCTGAGGCTTACTGACAGATTGTCTATCAAAACTTCTCAAGTACCTGAAGGAGAAGTGTCAGCCTCTCTGTCCCAAGGACCAAACCATTAATAAAACTTATAAGTTCGTATTTTATGAGTATTTTTTACCCTAAAATAAAATGAATCCAAATTCTGCATTCATCAAATTGATTTTTCTGTGTGTTAATGTCAGAATTTACTGATTTCCTTTAAAGGTCTTCAAAAGTCCCTAAATGTCAGAATGAATAATAGACTTACAGATTATTTAATTTAGAGAAAAAGAGATAGAGTTTCTCTCTAAAATCTTATTTGAACAACAAATTCACTGGTTATTTTCTGGGTTTGATAAAGTTTAAGAAATAGAAATTTTTTTTTTCTCAAAACTGAAGTGGGAAAAATGGGAATGCATTGAGTCCTGGGTCACTTGTTATTAGTATTAAACTGGAGCAAAGTTATATATAATATTTATATTACCATTAATTCCTTACTTGGTTGAGATTTTTAGAATATTTAAAAACATATAATAGAAATATTTAATGTTAAAATAATTTTAATATATTAACTCCCTGCTTCAAAAAGTCTAGCAATCTTGAACAGTATCTGTAAATTCATCCTATTTACCTAATACTTAAAGAGAACAGGGTCTAGTCTATTTCTTAGGAATAAATTTTACCATTTGATTAGATGTAGGTAGGATGTCCGTGTGGTGTGTTAGATGTAGGGAGGCACTAGTTACAGTCTGGAGTGACCTTGTAGAAATGTGTAAAGTTTATGGTGTGTATGTTCCCTCATGTGTAAGAACACAGAGGCTGAGATGATGAACTCAAAGGTACTTATCTCCCTCAGGTGGCCTTATGGTTGAATGTAAAGACCATCTCTTCTCATTTCAAGTAAGGCCTTTGATGCAGTTCAAAAGATCATGAGAACCACTAAAATAAATTTCCAATACACAGGCTTGTGCATGACATTTTTTCCTTGGTTAAGGGGCAAGAGCTTTATTTGGTGCGTTCTAAATAAAATTTATGAAAACTCTCCCCTCTACAATTTTAAGAGCTACTGTCTAACTCTACCTGTAAAAGGTTATCAAATAGCATCGTTAAGAGACTATATTCTGGAATCAAACCCCTGGATTTCATTCCAACTCTTCAAAATACTAACTTTCTGACCTTGCATAAGTTATGTGATTTCTTTATATGTCTGTTCTCTTAGAATAAGAAAATATAATATTACAATATTCTTTTTAAATATTTTGATTTTATTTATTCTAATTTCTTATACATGACAGAAGAATGCAATTCAATTCATGTTACACAAATAGAACACAATTTTTCATGTCTCTGGTTGTACACAAAGTAGAACCACACCATTCATGTTTTCATACATGTACTTAGGGTAATGATGACCATCTCTTTCCATTGTCTTTTCTATCCCCATGTTCCCTCCCTTACCCTCCCTCCCCTTTGCCCTATCAAAAGTTCATCTATTCCTCCCATGCTTCTCTATTAGATTGCTTTAAAGGTTTACGTGAGATTTGTGTAGGTAAAAATGCTTTAGAATACAAGTGGGTCACTTGATGTTATTTTTATTCATGTTTTCAAATGAAATTTCCTTACAGTCAGATCATGTGTTTACTTTACTTATATATAAGTAGCAAATTAAACAGAGTTTCTAAATATCAGTGAAGTGAATGAATGAATGCATAGGTTATGACTTTGGAGTGAGCAGGTCAGTAAATATTTAATCCAGATCAGAACTACCCTATCCCAAATTGTGCTGAATGTACAAGGTGTTAGAGGGAAACACTGATGAAAACACCCGGTCACTTCTTCTTTGTGTCAGTTTCTTTCCTACTACCAGAGACTCATTTAATCCTTATATGTAAACAACAATTGCTTAGAATTATCTTTGTTTTATTTATTTACTCACAAGTATATTTTCCCCAAATCTTTAATCTAAATGTACTGTATGGATGATAATAACTTTCAAATAGATGAACCTAATGTCCCCAGCATGTCATTTATTTGAAGCTTTTATTCATTTACTCAATTCAGATACTCATTCTAGGTGTTCTGCAGTGCATTAACACTTTTAAAAAAAGGATAGAAAATAAGTGTGCGTGTGTGTGTGTGTTTTGTTCTTACAGACTAATTGCAGCACCATTGTTACTATTTCAATTTAGTTGTAGTAAGTACTTAGTAGACATCTGTTAACACTGAAATTTTAGGTAGCCTTGTTCTTTAACAGCTGGAGAGCTAAAATAATGATCTCTGAATACTAAATTCACCTTTGAAGTGCATTTTGTACTCAAACATTTTGAGGCATTTCTCACACTTCTTAATTATTTCAGACTTGAAACATGATTTGAGACATTAGAAAGAGCCAGATTCAAGGTGACCTTATTTTCAATATCTGTTCCTCTTCTAATTAGCAAAAAGATTTCCAAACAACCCTTAAATGCCCAGGCTTTGGCCTCCTTGTGCATAAAATCCAAGATGGGAGGAGTTGATTAGATTACACAATGCTTGCCAAATAATGCCATGATTCCGACTCTGAAAAGGAAGTCAATGATGTATTTAAAAAATAAGTCCCATCAAATTACTCCTACTATATCAACCTGGAGACTTCAATACCTTTTTATCTTTCAAGGATGAAGTTGGAAGAAAAAGCACGATAATTCAAATTTCATCCTTCAGTACTTATTCAAGCCAAGGCTCATGTTATTTTAGTAAGAAATGGGTGCCAAGGGTATGCACTTGACCATTTTATGCCAGGTTTAATTCCTATTTATATCCATCTATCAAATATTTCATGAGTACTCATGAAGCAACCAGAGGATGAGAAAGATGCTGTACACAGTCCCAGTCGTTGAGACCCACAGCACAAGAATTTAGCAAGAGACTTGGGGAATGTCAGCAGCAGAATAGAAAGCCCACATTCTCCTTCTCATGACAGAGATATAAGTTCAACTTGCTATGGTCTGTCCCCCACCCAGCTCACTGTAGTACAATATGGAGAAAAATTCCATCTCCTAGCTTTTCCCTGAGGAAAAAAAATTCCATCTCCCTAAGTTTTCCCTTTTCTACAAAGTGCAGAATTTCCATCCAACATCAACAAATTTAAAAATTTTAAATGCACACATGACATTTTCTAAAGTAGATCACATGCTTAGTTATAAAAGAAGGTTAACAAACATAAGAGGATTGAAAGGATATCACGTATCATTTCCAGCTACAATGGAATGACATTAGAAATCAATGGCTAAAGGAAAACCATAAAATACACAAATATGTAGAAATTAAACAACATACTTTTAAGTGACCAAGGGATCAAAGAAGAAATCAAATCGGAGCTTAGAATAGGGCAAAAGGGGAAAAGGGGAGGGAATGAAAGGGAGAGGGGGTAGGGTAGGAAAGATGGTGGAAAGTGATGGTCATCATTACCCTAAGTCCATGTAAGAAGACACAAAGGTGACAACCAGAGATATGAAAAATTGTGCTCTATATGTGTAATATGAATTGTAATGCATTCTGTTGTCATATATAACAAATTAAAATTTACAAAGAGAAAATGGGTTGAGATAAATGAAAATGAACACATAATACATCCAAACTATGGGATGTAGAAAAAGCAGAACTGAGAAAAAAGTTTTAGTGATAATGCCCACATTTAAAGATGAGAAAGATTTTAAATGAGTATTGAACTTTACATTACAAAAACTAGAAAAAGAAAAACTAACTAAGCCCAAAGAGGTCGAAGGACATAACAAAATTTAGAGCAGAAATGAACTATATAGAGATTTGAAAAACAAATTTTTAAAAAAATCAATAAAATGAAAAATTAGATTTTATTTTAAGTAGAAATAAAACTGAAAATATTTAGTTAGAAGAGTTAAGGAAAAAGGAGACTCAAACTACTGATATGAGGAGACATTACAACTAATGCCACAACAAATGAAATGGATCATAAGATACTTCCACAAACAATTACAGGACAAAATAATTGGAAAATCTAGAAGAAATGAACAGATTCCTAGATATATATCCTACCAAAACTCAATCATAAACTTGAACATAATTATAACTAGTTCTGCTATTGTTGAATCAGTAATCCAAAACCTCCCAACAATAAAAGCCCAACATTTAAATTCTACTAATATTTAAAGGAAACTAATGTCAATTCCTTTCAAATTATCCCCCCAAAAAAAACTGAAGAGGAGGGAATAATTCCAAACTCATTCTATAAGACTGATATTATCCTCAAATGCTGAACATATATACTACAAGTTCAGGTTTCCATACTTTAGCTCTAGTCCCTGAGGAGGTTTGTGCTCTTGTGTTCCTGCTCTGCAGAATGCTGATTCTCTCTATTCACCTGTTGGTCTCTGGGAGGCAGCGGCATTATTTCTATTATAAATCTGAGAAGAGTTGCTGATATTTCAGTGTATTTAGCCTCCATGTTCATGTTAGGGTAGAGTGGTGATTCCAGGCTTCTTACAGAATCAACCAGAAACCAAAGCACCTGGTATACAATTTTTAAGAGTAAATATCCTTCATAAATAGACAGTGAGTTGTCTTGGTTAATGACATATGGCAAGATGAAATATATTCAACCAGCATAAACACTTAAGGCCATAGTAAGATATTCACAACTGAATATTTGTTTAACTGGAAAGCAAAGTGTAAAAATATATTTAAAGATAAATTTAACTTTGCTTTAAAAGCTATTGTATATGGAAACATACATATTATGTATGAAATCTAGAATTATATACACAGAAGTACTAATAACTGCTTTCTTTGGAAGAGGTATGGTGAATATTTAAAAAAAATTCTTCTTCATTTATTTTTTTGGATATTCTCTATTGGTTGTAATGAACACAGCTTGCTTTTAAAACCAAGTTTGCCTATGTGTTGGAAGGAATCTCAATAATGCTTCCTAAATTAATAGCACCAGGGCTGGGATTGTAGCATGAATGCATGTTGCATGCATGAGGCACTGGGTTCAATCCTCAGCACTACATAAAAATAAATAAATATAGATCTTTTGTCCTTCTACAACTAAATTTTTTTTAAAACAATTAATAGACCCAGTCTCTCTTGAATAAGATGATCACAACTCAAAAGCTATTGAGATAAGGGAGAAATATTATTCTTTTAAAAAAGGGAAAACCTTCTTGAATTCTGTATTACATCTTCATCTTCAGCTTTATTTCTCACTGCCCTCTGCCTCCACAGGTGCCCTCCAAGGAGCCCTGGTCTGTGGGTCCTGAGCCTCTCAGTTCTCAGAAAGCATTATACTTTTATAGGTTTTTGTCCTCACTCCTCACCAGCTGTTGCCCTGAGTTATTATCTCCCTTGCATGTCTATGTCCTCCTCTTGAGCTACTTTGTAAGTTCTTCATGGATAGATATTCACATGTGATATTACATACACAATTAAGGTTGTATAAATTATAGCATATAATAGTAAGAAAAAATGTGACCAGTTACTTAGAGAATTATAGTAGGCACTGACCTGTGGGTATATTTTAATTCGTTTTGCTCTTACAACAATATTCCATGAAGTTGGTATGATTGCTTCCATTTTACAAATGCAAGACCTGAAGCTTAGAGATGTTCAATAATTCTCAGAGTTATAGAGCCAGTAAGCTGTTGAAAGTGGAATCTTCTGAAAAACTCATAGCAGAGCTTTAGACATTTACAAACACTTAGCAAAAAAAAAATGTTTAATTAAGACTTTGACTAGTTCCTTCTACTTGGGACTGGTGGAGAGGAGTTTTGTTTGGAATTTCTAGACTCCCTACTACAATGCCAAAGCAAGTACGGTGCTAGTTGCCCACAGTCCAAGTGCTCTCCAGAGTAGACAATATCCCCCACAAATGGCAGAATCCCAGGTGTACACAGACCTTCAATCCTTGCTAAGTGAGGTCAAATTGCCACAGAAGAATTGGCAGCACAAACTGAAGTTTAATGAGCTCCATAGGAGTTTAACAGTATTAATTCCAGTCACACTGTACCTGTTATTTTAATCCACATTTGATTATTCTCCATTCATTGACCAGTCATTGTGCCGCACACCTTTGTGACTACACATCAAATTTCCTCATCTTAGAAGCATACCTTCTCTTCTCTTGTTTACTTGAAAGATTTTTACTGAGCCTCTAAACCCAGTTCAAAATTACATTTTCTCTGTAGCTCCCCGTGGACCTCCCTATCTCTCACCCTCATCTCTGCTCTGTAACCTTAGTCACATTTGTTGGGTGCATGTGTTCTCCTCTGAATTGCCAGCTCTTTGAGGGGAAGGTGTTTGTGTCACATCACATTCCATGCTTTATGCACATTAAATGCTCAATAAATGTGTGTTGGATCAAATGGGAATAGGAAGGTACTGAAACTGATAGAGAAAAACTAGCCATGATTTAGGCCAGTAATTCGCTTCTCTGTGATGTGATTTTCAGATGAAATATTTAACAGATGAAATATTTCTGATCCAGGAGACTCTAAAGGTAAACATCCAAATTCTCAGTTTCTCTTTTTATGTATAGTGAGTTTGGTCTGAATTGATATAAAATTTCACACCAATGCTGAAAATATTCTTGAAAAATTCACTATTTTTAAATTGACCACTCCCTTCCATTAGTAGAGATAATTGCAAACTTAAACCCATCAAAGAGCACTTAAAGTACACCCAGAAGATTTAGAAGCACATGAATCCATGAACTGAGTCACCAGTGGGCATCCTAATAACTATAATTTCACCAAGATGTATTTATTAAACATCTGTGAATTGCTAAGTGCTGACAATGTCTTCTAGAAAGAAGCACTGTGCAGTCACCTCCCTCATGGGAGGAACTGTGCCAGGAGTGATTTTGCTCATGGTATTAGTGTGTGGGAGAAGATGCTGTGAACCCTCTTTGAGAGGTCATAGATAGTTGCTCCGTGACTGGTAGAGACTTCATTCTCATTACTAGAAATGCCAAGCAGGGATGAAGTGGATGAGGGCATCCCTCACTCTCCTTAAGATTACACCTTGGGCCACTTCTGGCCTTTGTCACTCAGGAACTATTTAGCTTCACTTGCTCCCTGTTCAGTGTTGAACCATATGTTATATGAATGGAAGTGACACATTTACAAAGCAGAAACTTTCTATACTTCATTCTCATTAATCTGCTGTTTAAAAAATAATGTACCTGCATCTTAACCCTGTTTTCTAATTGTGTTTTCTGAACCAGAATCAGATCAGCAGCTTTTTTGGCCACTTGTTGTCTTTGCTTTTACCCCCAGACAAGACACACCTATTACTGTAGAGAAAGCTGATTATGAAAGATACATCTATTTCAGGACCTGGATCATTCCTTTTATGGTATTTGGTTCTTTAAAATAAAAATTTTAAATCCCCCACCAACTTCCCCTAAAGAATTTATCCTAGAAGAAAAATATTTTGTTCAGAGACCTTTTTGGAACTAATTGCTCACCAAAAGATAAAATGATTCCTTCTTAGGAAGTTATAGCATCTCAGAATTTTAGCACTGGAAGGCAAGTTAGAAATAGTCTTAATCAATTCTTTCATTTCAAAGATGAGAGAGGGCTGATTTGACAAGGCTAAATGACTTTCCCACTACCACCCGGTTAGAGACAAGACTCTGCCTACAACTCCTAACCCTAAGCAGGGGTGTATGTTTAATTAGGATTTATTTTTCCAGAGGGGGGAAAGTTCTTTTACTGAATTACTGACAGCTGAATATTAATATGCATGTGATTTTACTCTGTTAATAGAGATAAAATTATAATCACAGTCAATCAACAAAGAGTAAAACCCTCTAATTTCCAAAGAAAATTAGCTAATGCCAGAAAACCTTGACCTAGTGGGAGAGGTAAAGTTCATATTATTGGTATGGGTACACATGTTGTGATCAAGCAAATGACTCATGATATTTGAATATGCTCTGGAATAACAAAGATGTAGTGGAGGAAAGGAGGCATCTCCATAACTAAAATCCTCAAACAAAACAAATGAGATATAGAGATACATGTCTTCCAAATAGACTAACAGGCATCAGTTGCTGCCTGATAACAGCAGATATGCAGAAAGGAAACTTCATGATTGTAATAATTGCTATAAGATTGGTTCTAAAGAGTGCATGAGTACTTCATGGAAACAGGAGGCCACCAAATGAGGTCCTGGAGTTTGGATTATTCAGACAGTTGTCTCAGTTCTTACCCTGATAGGCACATCCTCAGAACAATGACATCAGATCATTCACCCCCATTTATTGTAATGGTTTCACTTAAAGATAATTCCTTTGAAAAAGAATACACACACAATCCCAAAGCCACATCAGAGATGGCTGAGAGAAAGGTTCGATGAGAAACCAGGACATAATTCCACAAACAGCTGCTGAGTTCCACATAAGGTCAAAGATAATTTTGAAACACCTGAAACAGAGGTGACTTTAAACATGAAGCAGGCCTGACAATCATCAGTCTCCACAAATAAACATAAGTTATGAAGCAAGAAAGATTACCAATTTAAAAAAATATTGCTGGCTTTCAATCATCCCAGATAGTGTAAATTAAGACAGATAAAGTTGGCTGCCTCCTGGAAATAAGAGACTCCTCTCCATGTTCCCTGCTTGTCCCTGCTGGTTATGAAGAGGGATGAGGAACTTCTCTGGCAAATAAAGCAAGACTGAGAGTTCTGTGGAGCTCCCTTTAAAGAAGCAAGAAGGTCAAATCAAGTGTGACAGCTGTTTACACGGAAGAAAAGGCCTAATCTTGTGGTGGTTTGTGAAGGCATCTCCAGATTCCATGGTGTTCCAAAGTACAGTCTGCTTTCCTAAATCCAATCTGTAGCTTTGGGTTCTTTTAAAGATGGATCCTTTCCTTGCCTGACCTCCCCGTTCTAATATTCCTCACATTCCACCCCACAACAAAAGACGCAATCCGTTCCTTCTTCTAACAAAGCTCTCAGCCTATTCACTTTATAAGGAGTAGGGGTATACATTTATATGTGGGGTACGAATTTTAAAATATAGTATAATCCTAAGGGATATGGTGAGAGCAAGAGAAATAGTAAAATTTCCATATTATCAGATCATTAAAAGTGCATATATTGGGCTAGGGTTGTAGTTCAGTGGTAGAGCATTTGCCTAGCATGTGTGAGACACTCAGTTCAATTCTTAGAATAATATATATATTAGAATAATATACATATATACACATCCATTGACAACTAAATCAATATTTTTTAAAAATGCATATATTAAACCTGAAAAAGTGATGCCTTAAAAATCATAATATTATACAAATATTCAATTAAGCAATGTGAGCCGTGAGGCCTTTTGTGTGCCCTGAATTAGGTTAGGCTTCATGAGCAAAATGGGAGGAACCTAAAAAATATTCAGTGCTTCTCAGATTATGTTATATTTGGGGAAAGTATCTGTAAGGGAGAAAAAGAAGGGGTTAATAAGAAATGTGCATAAGCCAGAGAAAAAGCCCCCAAAGAGATACAGAAATTGAAGCAGGCTATCACATGGTGATCCAAAAACCACCTGCATAAGAATTAGTTGGGATGTGGATATAAATGTATATTCTCATATCCCTTATATGCCTCATAAACCAGGTTATTTGGGAATACATTCATGGATACAAATAAAATCCTATCATTTTCTTGCTAAAAACCGTTTACGTGGAATGAGTTTATGATGCAAACCCTCTGCTGGATCTTCCTGATGTGGCACTGCTTGCTTCTCCTGTGCCATCTCTGGTCCTTGGTTCTCTCCTCTCCCCTCAATGTACATTCCTTGCTCTCCAGTTAGATGCTGGTGTCTTTCCACTTGCATGGCACATGCTCCCTGTGCTCTCCTTTGCCTTGGTCATCATTTCTTTGGACAGTCTTTCACCCTTACCCTAGTAAGCTCAGTCACCTCACCACCACCACCTCTTTCTATATCATTAGAATATTATCTTTTCTTCAAAATACCTTTTTAGTTTGGTT
The DNA here is from genome assembly GCF_052094955.1 of Ictidomys tridecemlineatus. NCBI lineage: Eukaryota > Metazoa > Chordata > Mammalia > Rodentia > Sciuridae > Ictidomys > Ictidomys tridecemlineatus. Next base: position 124,801,655 of record NC_135477.1, on the reverse strand, counting down.
TTGCTGCTGCAATAAATCACAACAAACCTAGTGGCTTAAAATCACACAAATGGATTATTTTTTGACTTTGTAGGTCAGAAGCCCAAGCATCTTACAGGGCTTTAAGATCAAAGTATAAGCAAGCTGCACTTCTGTCTGAAGTTTTAGATAAGAATCCACTCTCTCTTCTAGTCTCTCAAGGTCATTCATAATCCTTAGTTCCTGGTCCCTTTCCTATCAAAAGCTGGCAACATTACATCTTTCTGATACTTTTTTGCAGCCATACCTCGCTCTGACCATAACCAAGAAAATTTTCAGTTTTTAACTACTCATAATCAATCAGCACCACCAGATTAATGCAGAATAACTCCCTGTTTTAAGGTCCTTAACCTTAGTGATATTTGAAAGTTTTCCTTCATCATGCAAAGCAGCACATTCAGACCCTAGACATCAGGACATCAGTCTTTACCTACCACCAAAATTTAAGACTTTCTGAAATTATTTATGTATTTCTTTATTCATCTCTTTATTAACCCACTAAAACCAAAGCTTACTGTTGATTTTGAGTGCCTAGAAAATAAGCTAGCATATAGTAGATATGCCATAAATATTGATTCATTAAATGATTGATGAACATTTATACCAAATCCATAAATGTGTTACATGCTTTTTGTTTTTTAAATCATGTACCAGAAGCTATTAGAGCTGTAGTCATCAAATACATCTCATTAAGCTAATCTTCAATCATTCCAAATCCCGATCATAGTCCCATCTATGCTACATGGATGCACCATCTAGTCTGCTTGTAATATATTCTAGAAATGCCTCACCCATACTGGAAGTGCCTATAAAGGAAAAATGATTTATGTCTAACAAAATCTCTTCTATTGTCAGTGAAGCTCCTCACCTCTGCTATAGCTAGAACATTCTGTTCTTTTAATACATTTCAAGGGATGCAAAATACAAAGATTCCAGAGGGACATGCAGGGATTAGAAATAAGTTAAGTTAGCATGGTGAAAGGCAGTAGAGAGTGGTGAAGACTGTATGTCTTAGAAAGTGCATGCTTAGTTGAAAGAAATTAGAATCCTAAAAATGTGAACCTTCATGTGAAATGCTCTCATGTCTAAAATACACAGGTAAAAATTCTTTTGCTTCAAGCTATGATATAGTATCGTGCCTCCCTGAGAGCAACGGAAAATCCAAACAACACACACACACACACACACACACACACACACACACACACACCAGAATCTGCTTGAAGACTGTAAAAATGACATTGCAGCTAGGATTTGTGAGACCAAAATTTCAGAAAAAGAACACTCATTGAGGTGACTCATATGTACAGACCATTTTTCTGCTGGGGAAATTTGCCAACTTTTGGCAAAAGAGGAGAAGCTAAGGAGCCAGAAGGCAAGAGGCAGCTGTAAAAAAGTAGAAAAGTCAGCAGAGTGTTTTGGCAATTTCACAGGATCGTGGAGTTAAAATTGAAATTCGAATCTGCCAAGGTTGTTAGTGTGAGAGGGATCAGGATTCCTGAGAGTAGGAGCACGAAGGCATAAACCTAAAACTCAGTAGGTTTCCTGTTGAAGACTTTGCCAGTTCTTAAGTGGGGCCTCACTTTATGTCAAAAACAAATCCCTTTTACTGCCACAGAAGCTTCTCTGTGGAGCCTGAAGAGCAGAGAATATTCAATTGTTCCCCTTGCTTTCTGGAGATAAATATTAAATGATTACAGGCAGGGACCATGCGGATGATGAAACTGGATGAAGCCCGTGGGTACAAAACATTGTGGAGTGGTAAGGTCTGCAGTGAGCTGGGAAGGACATGCTGGATCCGAAGAAGAAAGCAGTGACAGAGCTCCAAGCCATGTTGGTCTTCTGGGGTTATTTTGTACCAAACAAGGCTGATTTTTCAGTATTTCAATGGTATTGAGTAACAAAAAATGGAGTTCAGGATCCCCCAAGGAGAAGGAGCCGTAATGAGTTCCCTGGACTCTCAAATGGGACTTGTGAAGATGTACATCTAGGAAGACCAACTTTGACGCTGATCTTTTTTCTTTGTTTGCTCTTTTTAGTTACACATGACAGCAGAGTATATTTTGACATTTTTCTTCAAACATGGAGTGCATCTTATTCTAATTAGGATCTCAGTCTTGTTGACACTGATCTTTAAAGAAACTCTCTTGTATTTTATTGAGTAAATATGCCCTACTCTAGTTAACAGCTAGAGGAGAGGGTAAAAAATTCCCTTGAGAAATTTAACATCATCTAGAACTGCTACAAATGTCTTTTTTTATTTATTTGTTTGGGTTCTTTTTTTTTTTTTTTTTTTTTACAGAATTAAACAGAAAGTATCAGGTAAAACAAGAAAATGACATTGAATCATCCCTGAATCCATGACAGTGTTGTGCTCTGATCCCTAGGATCAGAATCTTGGCTCTAAGCTTGCCTTGTGGGTCCAAGCCAGGAGAATGCTGAAAGTCAGTCTTCAGTTTTTGTAGGAGAGTTGTACCCACCGATGTCTCAGCATGAACATGTGCCTGCGTCCCAGTTGCCACCATAGTTTATTCACTTATTCATTTATTTTCTGTTCTTGTTCATTCTTTTTTTTCATTTAATTTTAATTAATTTCATTTAATTCATGCATTATAATTTTACACAATGGTGGATTCACGGTTACATATTTGTACATGTACATGACATAACAATATAATGTGGCCAATATCATTATCCAATCTTTCCCTTTTCCCTCCTCTCTTTGCCCACCCCATCCCTTTCCTCTACTGATCCCCCTTTAATTTTCATTAGATCTCTTACCTTTCTTCTCCTTTATACTCTCTACTTTCCACATATGAGAGAAAACATACAATGCTTCACTTTCTGATTTTGGCTTATTTTGCTTAACCTAATGTTCTCAAGTTCCATCCATTTTCCTGCAAATGATATAATTTTATTGTTCTTTATGACTGACTAAAACACCATTGGGTATATTTTCTTTGTCCATTAATCCCTTGATGAACATCTAGACTGGTTCTATATTTTAACTATTTTGAGTTGTGCTGCTATAAACATGATACATATTTACTGTTATAGCATGATTACTTTAATATTGTAAGCTAAATAACCAAGAAGTGGTATAGTGGGGTCTTTCGAGGAACCTCCATGATGATTTCCATAGTGGTTGTACTAATTTCCAATCCCTTCAATAGGGTAAAAATTACTTTTTTTCCACCTTCTTTTCAGCATTTATTATTATTTGTATTCTTGATGACTGCCATTCTGAAATAGTGTGAGATAAAAATCTCAGTATAGTTTTGATTTGCATTTCCCTAATTGCTAAAGATACTGAAGATTTTTCTACATATTTGTTGGTTGTTTGTATGTCTTCTTTAGAGAAGTATCAGTTTATTTCATTTGCCTGGTTATTATTTGGATTATTTGTTTTGGTAATGGTAAGATTTTTCAGATTTTTTTGTATATTCTGGATCCTGGTCCTTTATCAGAAGATTAGCTGGCAAAGATTGCTGCCTTTCTTTAGTCTTTCTCTTCAAAGTCTTAATGGATTTCTTTGCTGTAAAGGAACATTTTAATTTGATGCCATCCATTTATAGATTCTGGGTATTACTTTCTGTGCTGAAGGAGTCCTACAGGTGCCACAGTGGAGACACGGAGCCTGGGACCCCACGTCCATAGCCCAAGGAGCATCTGTGTTCTGCAATACAACACTGCTGTGACTGCCTGGGACCTGTGTCAGACATGAAATCAAGAGGGATACCTAAGTCTTCCCACTGTGGTGAAAATGAGAATAGGAAGCTCCTGAAGTTCCTTGTCACTGAGAACCCTAGTGACCTAACTTGCTACAAACTCTTCATTTGAGGCCATTGGGCCACCAGCGGTCATCACTTATGTTGATCACAGATGGAGAGAAGGAATGGAGGGAGACTCTGTTACTGCACCCAGTCCATATCCAGAGCCGATGTGCTGTGCCCACTGAACAGGATCCCAGCCTAATACTCATTAAAAAGTGAACATTTGTCTTTATGAAAACCACACTTTAAATTGAAAGAGGTAACCATTCCACCAGGTGTGCAGAAAGTAATTCAGGGACACTAGGAAATGAGAAAGCAAGGAAATGTGCCACCACCAAAAGAACACTATGTTCCAAAAACTGACCCCAGAGAAAGGAAAATTTACAAATTGCCTAAAAAAGGAATTCAAAATAATGATCTTAAGGAAGTTGATTGACTCACGAGAGAGAACGGAACAACAATTTAATTAAATCAGTGAAGCAATTTATAGGATCTGAATGAGAAGTTCAACAAAGAAATAAATATCATAAACCCAACTGATTTTTTTTTGTAAAGATACTAAGAATATGTATTAGAGTCTTTTCAACAAATGGTTCTGGAGAAATTAAACAGCCACATGCAGGATAATGAAACTAAATCCTTGTATCTCAATAGTTATGCCAATTAACTCAAATTGGATCAAAGACTTAAATATAGGACCTGAAAGTATAAAAACACTGAAAAAAAGTGTTGGGAATACTGGTATAGGCACATATTTTGGGATCAAGATGCTAAAACACACACAAAAAAGCAAAAATAAACAAATGGGATTACATCTAACTAAAAATCTTCTGAACTGCAAAGGAAATATTCAACATAATAAAGATATAGCCCACAGAATGAGAGGAAGTATTTGAAAACTGTACCTCGTAAGGGGTGCATATTCATAATATAAGGATCTCAAAAGACTCAATAAGAAAAAACATATATAAATCTAATTTAAAAGTGATCTAAACAGATATTTCTCAAAAGAAAGCATACATACAGATGGCCAACAGATAAAAGAAAAAAATTCAACATCATTAATCTTCAGGAAAATGCAAATCAAAACCACAATAAGATATTGCCTCACTTTAGTAATAATGGCTATTATCAGAAAGAGGAAAGATTATAGATGTTGGGTAAGATGTGGACAAAAGAGAATCCTGGCACAAAATTGAATGGAATGTAATTTAGCATATCTATTATACAAAATAGTATGGAGATTCCTCAAAAAATTAAAAATAGTACTACTATATGATCTAGTAATCCTACTGGATAAATATTCAAAAGAAATGAAGTCAGTATGTCAAAGAGAAATCTATTCTTCTGTGTTTATTACAGCACTATTCAAAACAGTTAAAAAATGGTGTTGAGCATGGTGGTGCATGCACATAATCCCAGAAGACTGTGGCAGGAAGATCACAAGTTCAAAGCCAGTCTTAGCAATTTAGTGAGGGCCTGAACAACTTAGCAAATTGATGTCTCAAAAACTAAAAAGGACTTGGGAATGTAGTTCAGTGGCAAATCACTACTGTGCTCAATCCCCAGTATCAACATGAAAAAAAGAAAAGAACAACCTGATTGTCCATCAGCTGATGAATGGATTACGGAAATGTGGAACATATACATAATGGGATAGTATTCACCTATACAAAGAATGAAGTTCTGTCATTCAGGGATGGAACTGGAGAGCACTATAATAAACCAGGCACAAGTATGCCAGATACATGAAGAAAGACAAGTACCACATGATCTCACTCATGGTTTCTGAATCTGTGGATCTTATGAATGTTTTGAGTAGATAGTTATCAGAGGCTAGGAAAATTCGAAGAAGGGAGGGATGTGCAAAAGTTGATCAATGGGAATTAGTTATGGTTAGATATAAGGAAAACATTCTGGTGTGCTATTGCACAGTAATGGTGACTATGGATAACAATAATGTACTACTTATTTCAAAAACAAACAAACAAACAAAAAATGATTTTGAATGTTTTTACCACAAAAGAGTAATAAATGTTCAAGGAGAGAGACATTATTAATCTGACTTAAACATTACTCAATGTATACCTCTATTGAAATATCATGTTACCCCATTAATATATACAATTTTTAATGCTCTCATGTACCAGTTTAAAAGTACATTTAATTTAAATTTAAAAATTAACCAAAGGAAAATCTTGGAGTCAAAAAACTCAATGAATGAGATAAAAAAGTACAACTGACAGTTCTGACAGCAAGCAAGATCAAGCAGAAGATCTAATCTTTGAACTTGAGTATAAATCATATGAAATAATCAGGTCAAAGGCAAAAAATAGAAAAAGAATGGGAAAGGGAAAAGAATGCTGCAGGATTTAGGTGTCACCATTAAGTGAACAAAATCCACAGGACAGGAGATCCAGAAAGAAAACATGGAGAAAGGGCAGAAAGCTTATTTAATGAAATAACAGATAAAAACATTTCCAGTCTTGGGAGAGATATAAACATCTAGGTCCATGAAGCTTTAAGGTCCTTAAATCAATTTGATACAAAGAGGGCCTCAACAAGGTATGCTACCATCAAAATATCAAAAGACAAAGAGAATTTTTAAAGTAGCAAGATAAAAGCATCAAGTGACTAACAAGGGAATCCTCATTAAACTATGAGCCGATTTCTTCACGGGATCTTTGCAGGCCAGGAAAGGATGGAGTAAAATTTTCAAATTATGGAAATAAAATACCAAAACTTCCAGCACAAAATACACAGCTGTACTTCAGAAATGAAGTCTTTATCAGACAAAAAGAAAAGCTGAAGGAATTAACCACTACTAGGCCTGCATTACAAAAAAAAAAATGTTCTTTTTTTTTGTAATGCAAAAAATGTAATGTAATGTAAGACAGTTCTTCAACATGAAATGAAAAGACAATAATTACTATTGAGAAAACATATGGAAGTATAAAACTCCTGGGGAGAGGTAAATTCATAGTTAAATTCAGAATGCTTCATTACTGTAACATTGGTGTGTAAATTTTTAAAATTTTGAATATGATAGTTAAAAGTTGAATGGTCAAAAATTTTAACTGCAATAAGATGTTAAGAAATATGCAATATAATAAGATGTATATTGTGTCAACAAAAATATAAATAATGAAAGGAGTATAAAAGTCTGGGGTTTTTATCTGTGACAATCCAGTTGTAATTAACTTAAAATAGTCTATTATAACTACAAGATGTTTTATGTAAGCCCCATAGTAACTGTAAAGGAAAACTATAGTGGATACACAAACAAGAAAAAAAGGAATTAAAGTTTAGTACAATAGAAAATCACCTAATCACAAATGTATGCAGCAAGAATCCACAAAAGAATCATAAAAAAATTAGTAAGATGATAGGAGTAAGTTCTTCCTGTCAATAATAATGCTGAATGTCAAAGGATTTTAAATTCTCCAAAGACAGAGTGATAGGCAGACAAGGAGTCATGCACTCAGGAGGCTGAGGCAAGAAGATCACTTGAGCCCAGAAGTTAGAGACCTGCCTAAACAATATAGCAAGACTTTGTCTAAATAAATAAAGACATAGAATAACTAAATGAATTTTAAAAACAAGATGCAACTACAAGTTGCAACTAAAAGTTGTCTATAAGAAACCCATGTTAACTTCAAGTGCACACATAGACTGAAAATGAAGGGACAGAAGACGATATTTCATACAAATAGTAACTGAAAGTGAGAAGAAAAGTTTATAGCAATACAATTACATTTTTAAAAGAAATATCCCAAATGAACTGTTTAATACCATCTCCAGAAAAAGAAAAACAAACTAAATCCTAAGTTAACAGAAGGAAGAAATGATCAACTTCAGAACGTAAATAAATCAAACAGAAAACAGAAAATCTATAGAAAAAGTCAATAAAACCAAGAATTTGTTCTTTGACATAACAAACAAAATTGAAACCCCCTAGCTAAACTAACTAGGAAAAAAAAGGGGGGGAGACTTAAGTAAATAAATTCAGAAATGAAAGTGAAGATATTACAACAAACACCTCAGAAATAAACATATATTTATGAAAAATTATATGTCAACAAGTTTGAAAAAATAGAGTAAATGAATAAATTCATAGAAAGATACTACTTACTAAGATTGAATTAGAAAGGAATAGAAAGCTTGAACAGACCAAAACAAATAAAAAGATTGAGGAACCAATTAAAAATCTTCCAATAATAAAAGCCCACCACAAGATGGCTTTATGGCTGAATTCTACCAAATATTCAAAGAATTATTACTAATACTTCTTAAATGTGTCCAAAACATAGAGACATGAAGGAGCACTCCCAAACACATTTTATATTGCTACCCTCACTTCACCATTAAGATGCAGCAAGAAAATAAAACTATAGGCCAATATATCTATGAATATTGATGCAAAAATCTTCAATAAACTACTGGAAACCCCAATTCAACAACATATTTAAAAAATTAAAAATACAAACCACATGATCATCTCAATTGACGCCAAAAGATTTGACAAAGTTCATCATTTTTTCCTTGTAAGAATTCTTAACTGTTTGAGTTTAGAAATAAAGTTCCTCTATCTAATACAAGACATTTATTAAAATGCCTCTGCTGCCATCATAATTTGTAGGGACAACTAAAAGCTTTCCCACTAAGATCTGGTATACTGTCGGGGTGCCTACTCTTTTATTCAACATGATACTGGAAGATCTAGCAAGAGCAATCAGACTATTTCTTTAAATAATAGGAATTCAAATTATAGAGGATGAAGTAAGTTTATCTCTATTTTCAGACGTCATCATCCAACATGTAGAAAACTCCAAAAGTTACACACACTCACATACACACACATTCATGCATCTTAAAACTAATATATTAAATCAGTAAAGTTGCAGGTACAAAATCGACATGCAAAATATCAGTAGCAAGTTGACACACAAATAATCACTTATTTTGAAAAAGAAATTTTAAAAAATATCCTTTACAGAATGAAGGAACTTTGGATTGTGCAGAGGGAGTAAGGAGAGGAAAGGGGTTGTGGGTATGGGAAGAATGGCAGAATGAAATGGACATTATTACCCTATATACATGTGTGATTATACTACCAGTATGATTGCACAATGTGCAGCCAGAGGAATGAAATCATGCTCAATTTGTGTATAATGTGTCAAAATGCGTTCCACTGTCATGTATAACTAAGTTGAACAAATTAATTTAAAAAAATAAAAAATAAAATAATTTTAAAAAGTAAATTTTCTTTATAATAGTTTCTAAATAAATAAATAAAATACTTGGTAATAAATTTAACCAAGACAGTGAGAGATCTATACATTGAAAACTATAACACACTGATGAAAAATGTTTTAAAAACCCTAAGAAGATACAAAAATGGAAATCTGTCCAAAGTACATGGATTAGAAGAATTAATAGTGTTAAAAATCTATATTACCTGCTATGGTTTAGATATGGCATGAGTGGCCCCATGACTTAATATGTTGAAACCCAATCGCCATTATGAGATTCTAAGGAACTGTGAACTTTATCTGACTATAGTGTCTAGAGGTGGGACCTTTGGAAAGTGATTAGGATTAGATAGTTAGGTTGGAGACTCCAGGACTGCAACCTGGTAACTAAGAGAAAGAGGGACCAGACAGTCACAATGCATGCTTATATCTCTTGTCATTTGATGCCCTGTGGCCCATTGGAACTCTACCAGCAAAAAGACCATCACCAGATTTAGCCTCTTGAATATGTACCTATAGAAAATGAGCCAGAATAAACCTCCTTTCTTTACAATTGGCCTGGCCCATATTATTGGCAACAGCAAATAAACAAATATTCTACCCAATGTGATATACAGATATAATGCAGTCCTTATCAAATTTCTAATGACATTTTTTACCAAAATAGAAAAAAATCCAAAAATTTGTATGAAATCACAAAAAATAAGCAAAGCCATTCTGAGAAGAACAAAGGTGGAGGTATCATACTTCCTGATTTTAAATTATATTACAAAGCTATTGTTAATAAAAACGATATGACACTGGCATAAAAACAGAAACATAGCCTAATAGAATAGGTGAGAGAGCTCACAAATAAATCCAAACACAAATGGTCAAGTAATTTTCAATAAGGACAGTAAGAGGACAAAATGAAAAAAGGGATTGTCTCTTCAACAAATGGTGCTGGGAAAACTGGATTTTCACATGCAATAGAATAAAATTAGACCCTTATCTTATGTCATGCACAAAAACTCAAAATAGATAAAACATCTAAATGTGAAACATGGAAACACAAAACTCCTAGGAGAGACTATAGGGGAAAATCTCCTTGACTTCAGCATTGGCAAAGTTTTAGATATTTCACCAAAGTCTCAAGCTACAAAACAAAGGTAAATAAATGGGACAACATCAAACTTAAAAGTTTCTGCATAGCAAAAGAAACAATCAACAAAATGAAAAAGCTATCCACAGACTGGGAAAATGTATTTTTAAACTACATATTTGATAATGGGTTAATATCCACAATTTATAAGAACTTTCTTAATTCAATAGCAGATAAATAGTCCATTTAACAGATATTTCTCCAAAGAAGGCATAAAAATGGTTAAACAATACTTTAAAAGGTAGTCAATGTTATCAATCATTAAGGAAATGAAAATTAGAACTACTCTTGAGATACTACCTCATACTTATTAGGATGACTAATTCAAAGAGATGAAAAATAAATGTTGGCAAGACTATGAAGATAAAGAAATACTAGAATATTATTCCTGAGAATGTGGATTACTTATAAACATTTGAAAAAAACAGTATGGAAATTTTTAAAGAATTTAAGAATAGAGCTATCATATAACCCAGAAATCCTTTCTCTGAATATTCCCAAAGAAAATGAATTCATCACCTAATATAATTTCACTCCTATGTCCATTATAGCTTTATTCATAACAGCCAAGATATGGAAACAATTTCAGTGTCCATCAGTAGACAAATGGATAAGAAAACCACACACATGCACACACACATACACACATGTACACTCACACACATGCATGCAAAAGCACACAAATAATATTATTCAGTCTTACAAAAGGAGATTCTGCCATCTTATCACAACATGGATGGAACTAGAGGGCATCATACTATATAAGCCCTACACAGACACAGAAAGCAAAGTATGCATGATAGAATTTATATATGAAATCTAAAAAACAAAAATAAGAGAGGTTGTGGGTATGGTGGTACAACACACATGCACTCCCAGTAGCTTGGGAGGCTGAGGCAGGGGATCACAAGTTCAAAGCCAGCCTCAGCAACTTAACAAAGCCCTAAGAAACTTAGTGAGACCTCATCTCAAATTAAAAAATAAAGAGCTTGGAATGTGACTCAGTGGTTAGACACTACTAGGTTCAGTCCCTGGTACCCAAAATAAATAAATAAATAATGTCAAATATATAGAACTAGAACATAAAACAATGATTACCATAGGTAGTGGAGGGTGGGGATGAAGGTCAAAGGATACAAATTAGTAAATATATAACATGAAAAATTCTACAGATTTGATGCATAAAGTAAGCATTATAGTTAATAAAATTACCGCATATTAGGGAATTTTGTGAAATAGTTAGATTTTAGCTATCTTTGTCACAAAAGGAAAAAACTGTGTAAGATAATAGCTATGTTCATCTGTCTCACTATAGTAAGTATTTTACTATATATAAATATGCAATAGTAGCATGGTGTAAATCTCAAATATATACAATATAATTTATTTTAAAGAAAATAATAAAACTAACAGCAAAGGAATGATAAGAAAATAAATGAACAGTAATAAAATAAATGATGGACTTAGAATTATATACCCAATAAAATATCTTTCAAAAATTTGGGTGAAAGACACTTCCAAAAAAATAATAACTGAGCATGATTGTAATCCTAGCAACCCAGGAAGCTGAGGCAGGACAATTACGAGTTCAAAGTCAGCCTCAGCAACTTAGTGAGTCCCTAAGCAATTTAGGGAGACCCTGTCTAAAATTAAATATATAAAGGGCTGGGGATGTGACTCAGTGGTTAAGCACACCTGAGTTCAATTCCCTGTATCAAATAATAATAACAATAACAACTGAGGAAACGTATGACTAGCAGACCCAATTACACAGAAAATGTCATCAGGACTTGATCTTACTATATGTCATAGCTCTCCCTTTCTCTCTATTCACTTCTTTCTCAGATGGTTCGTTACCACTAGTGACCTCAGACAGATTCAAACTTGTATTTTCATAATTCTGAGTGCAGTCAATAAAAAAAGATTTTTTTCCAATTGTCTCGAATTTCTAAGCTGACCACTAAAGCCTGAGTATGTAAGGTTTTATGCAGGCCCTGGTCACAAGGAACATCTAGGTAGGGGTCAATTCAGCCCATCCAAGTGACATGAGAGTGATGGTTCTCCAAAAGAAATATGGTCCTGTTACTCACAGAATGAGAAAGCATCATGTGACCATCCTCACTAGGGACACATTTGCAGATTCCTCTAGATCCCATATTTCCTCTCATGTAAATCAGCAGCTCTGGGAAGGTGATTGGTTAGTAAAGCCTTGGAGACTCAAAGCAATGTCTCAGATACTAATTCAAGGAAGACAGCTCAGCTGTCTTCTTTATTTAATAAAGTCTGCACTTGGCTTCCTCTTGGTGGCAATGATCTGGACTGTTGCTAACCTATATTCAACTGGCTCCTCCTTCCCTCTCTTCACCCTTTCTTTATAGTCCCCACTTTCTTTCCCTATTTTTGCTTTTTTTCTCAGCTTTCTATTCTGCATTTAGTTGTCCAAGATGACTCTCTCTGAACCTATGTTTTCTTCTAGAAATGCAAAATTTCTATTTTAAAAAAAATTCTACCATTTCCTATATAAACTTAATTTACAGCCTTTTTGAACTTTTAAGTGTCTATGACAAGTTTTATGATTTTTCATTATTTTAAATTTCTACTCATGTTGACACATGTTGTAATTTTATCTTTTCTCCTATAGGCATATGAACCTGTCATTGGTAACATGGTCTTAGCAACTCCTATTCACCTTTAAGATCCAAACTTTCATTTTTTTTTTTTAAGAGAAGACTTTTTTTTAAAAGCCCTAGGCCATCAGGTCTATATGTAAAATTTTCATTTGACTTAGAGGCCTTTGCAATTTTATGAGCTTTTGCTTCTCTGGCACTTTTCATTACCTCAACAGTAAGGGCCGTGTTCTATTAACTACTATATACTTGGTGCTTACCATGCATTATACATTCAGTATATTTGCTGAAATGATTGGAAAAAGAGAACAAATTAAATATTGTATTCTTCTATAGTTTGAATCTGGAATGTCTCCCAAAGGCCCATATGTTAAGGCTTTTGTGTCCTAGCCATAATGTGTGTGTCTCTGTTCGCCACATGCTCTCAATGTGATGTGCAGCCACAGGCTCAAAACAATGGTACCAGTGGATCATAGACTAAAACCTCCACCACTGTGAACCAAATAAACATTTTCTTTTCATAAGTTACCCAGGATTTTTTTTTATCAGTAAGCTGACTTCCACATGGCCTACTTCTGAAAAGTAAGAAATCTTATTTCTCTAGATCATTCTGATGTTCTTTTATCTCCCTTCAACTGTGCCCTCCCTTTAGAATTGCTTTATGAGTTTTCTGGAAATGTAACTTTATGAAATGGTGTAATGTGATAGTGAAGGCTTTTTTTTTTCCCCCATCAGATCTTTAGACCATTTAAAAAGTAATTATATGAACTCACAGTGCTATTAGTTATGTTCATTGAATTGACATTTTCATTATTAATCCATTTTTAATTACATTGGATACATTTCATCGATATTTCTTCTGAGAGGAACAGAATGTATAATGGCATTTGCAAGAACATATGCACCTCATGCAATCCAAATGTCTAAACCTGCTTCATCAGGCCAGGCATAACTGCAGAGCTGATAAGTCCTCCAAAAGATAGCACCAACTTAAATATGGTCTATACTACCAAATAAAGAAGGGAATTAAGTGATCAACAGCCAAAAACATCTAGAGATCATATGCACAATTGACTGTGTTTCACAATTTTCTTCTTTATAGTTTTGTGGATTGAAAAAAAAAAAAGATAAAGGGGGCATTTCCAAGTTGAAATCCTACTGTCATTAATTGCAAAGGAGCAGAGGAAAGCAAAGGCATGCTCTTGTCCTGGCACAGGATGTTTGCAAAAATACAGACCCTTTTGGTTGCAAGCCTCAGAGTCCTAACCCAAGTGGTTTAAGGAGAACAAAGGAAATTTTTTGGCTCATAAAAATGAAAAGACAAGGGCTCTTGCTGGTTCTAAGAGATAAAACAAAAAAAATCTTGACTTTTACTAGTACTCTAGTTCATAATTTAGCAAAAATGGAGCAAATAATAAATATTTCAGACTTTAGGGGGCCTTACCAAATATCTTGCATTTTATTGGGTTTTTGTTCTGCTTTTACAACCTTTTGAAATATAAACTCATGTGTAATGCAATAGTCATATAAAAACAGAACTGGGTGGATTTGAATCACACATGATAGTTTCTCAATCTCAGATAAATCATAGCCAATATTAAATGTTTGTTATTTTTTCTATAATATCCTTTATTGCCATTTTTATAGGTATGGACCCAATTTAGGATAATGCAATTTATTTAATTTCAGTGACTCTTTCGTTTTTCTTTTTGCTTTTTAAATAAGCAGTACTTCAGCTTTTGTCTTTCTTAGCCTTCATATTTTTAAAAAGTAAACACCAATTATTTTATAGAATATAAAAGTTTGGACTTGTCTAATTTTTTCTCATAATTAGTTTAAAGCTATGAAATATAAAATTTCAACTAACATCCTTTTCTATCATGACTTGATGTCCCTTTGTCTCAATATTGGTGATTTCATGTTAGTTTTGATCACTTAATTAAGGTGGTATTTACCAAGCTTCTTCACTGTAAAAATAGTATTTTTCCCTTTTTAATCAAAAAAATAATTTGTGAAAGATATTTTGGAGCTATCTAGATATCCTGCTTCCTATTAAATTGAATCAGATTTTTTTTTCCTGGTGCTAAGATTGAGTCCAGGAACTCTTGGTTACTAGGTAAGTGCTCTACTACTGAACAATATCCCTTTCCCCACTGGTGATTTTTTAACTTTCATAATTAAATTGTGACTCCATTATTAAAAAAAGAGCTTTCTTTCTTTAATTTAGCATAAAGTTCTATAATTCTTATTTTAATTAGTGGGTTATAAAAAATCATTATCATGATTTATATATTTATTTATTTTGCCATTTCCGTATTTATTTGCTCTTATGTAACTCTTTCAGTAATTGAAACAAAAAGCATATAAAGACAGCAAGGACCTGTAAGACTAACAACATAATTTACATTATTTATTCTGATGTTCCAAGTATTCCAGATTTAATCCCTGGGAGTCCTGGGAGCTAGCAACTGTATTCATTTGACAGGTCTCTTTCTTTCATTATAAATCATACAATTATTCTTTCTGACAAGATATTCCTACCTCATCTTGCACTTTTCTTGCCTCAATCCTAGAATAAGTCTTTTCCCCAAGATACCTTCTTGGTTTTTTATTTTATTTTATTTTATTTTATTTTATTTTATTTTATTTTATTTCCTGTAGCACTTCATTGAATCTATATAGTAAGGCCATCTACTGCAATGTCAATGAAGGATGTGTGGGGGGAGTAACAAGCCATCCTTATCCCTCTGGTCCTTGATGGTGTTATGGCAGAAACCTAATAAGGTGTGCAAACTCCTGCCTCTCACATGAGACATGAGTCACTCAGTTGTCAAGAGCCTGACACCAGATGATGTGCCATTGTCTCTTCCGGTGCCGCATTAGAGGAAACTTTTAGTTATATCTAGTCTTATAACTAATGTACAAAATATCGAGGATTCAATAGAAAATTACCTTCTTACCCCAAACTAGAGAAATCTCGACTTGAATAATAAGAGATGGCACATAAACACCAACATGGAAATACAAAAAGAAGTTAAAAATATCTGACAAGAATTTCAAAGGAGTCAACGAGAAAGACTTCAGTGAGCAATTATTAGTATTCTTGAAAGTAACGAAAAAATAGAAAAACTTAGGAAATGTACAGAAAATACATTAAAAGGATGAAATGAACATTTTGGAACTTAAAAAATAAGCATAACAGAAAATTCATAAATAAGTTGAACAGCAAGATGGAGAGAAAAGAAGAGATGGACAGTGAACTTCTGCTTAGCATGCTGGAAATCCTGGGTTCAATAACCTGCATAAATCAGTACATAAATACAAAGAGAGAATAGACTAAACTTTACGGAAAGAGCCTCAGGAACCTATAGAAGTATAACAAAATATCTAACAAGTGTGCTTAGATTTATATCTGTGCATATATATATATATAAAATTCATAAATATATACATATATATAAATACACTGTGGGAACTCAATAAAAAGCATTTGGTGACACATTCAAAATTTGATTTTTTTCAAAACCAGAGTGGATTTATTGGTGAGCATTTGACATTGAGGGGTCACACCAGGTTAGCAGGGGCATAGGCTGCTTTAGTTAGGCAACAGCCTGTGCCAGGAGAAAGGAAAGCTCATGGTTCCAAGTGTGTAGATTTACATATAAGGAATTCTCTAGGGATTTTTAGCCAAGTGCCATAAGCCTATATATGCTTTCAGAACATCAATTATCATATTAAAGATTGGAGTTTTCTGGTAATCATTGTCCTAAAACTGAACAAAATTTGGAGGCTACTTATAACATCCCTTTCTGTTTACGAGGCCCTGACATTGTTTGACTTCTGGATGACCCTCCTTGCAGTCATAATTAACAGACTGATGATGCCAATGTGATAGTCCTTCCATTAATTAAAAACTTGATGTCCAAGGAGATAAGGACAAGGGTGTACGCAAGGTATTCTTTGGGAAAATGATGAGAGAAGAAAATTAAAGAAGAAGTGAAGACAAAGACCGCCACAGAAGTGAAGTTCATAACGCTCATTGAGAATGCGGGTCATTACTTGGCTTCAGAAAGTTTTACTCTGGGTATGTTCCTGTACCATTTCTTAAGTGAATGATTAACAGTTTAGAAAGAACAGAGACATTACTTACAATGTTCAGCTCTAGTGCTTCTGTGGGAGTAGAAAGAGAGCAGAGAAGTATTGAATTAAAAATGTGGAGAAGAGGAAAAGTAAAGGGACCATCAGGGTGGCCTTCTGTCTCCCTCCGTGCCCGCCATCTTCATCTAGGATGCTGAGGAAATCCGTGGGATATTCCCCAGAGTGCAGTTCCTCTGCAGCACTCTCCAGACATTATTATTATTGTTAGAGGAAAAATCACTCTCCTCAAGGGAATTATTTTTGTCCATTAATTGAGAATAACTCTAACATAAAACTTAGGCAAAGAATATTATCAGCTAAGATGAAGCTACTAAATTTCCTTGGCCCTTAGACATCTCCTTTTTTTCCCCCCACTAAATATATGCTAATAATGAAGAGTATTTTATTCTTTCAGGAAAGGGTATGCTTTTCGGGTCGTCCCATTATAAAACTACAATACAGCACTCTATATAAAATAGTTGCTAAAAAATTGAACATTTTCTCCATATCAGATATGCCAAGCATTAAAAAAACTGACATTGCTAAGAGCTTCCCATTTATCTCAATCTTTACTATAAGTTATTGACATAATTAATATTATTTCCCCCGTTTTACAGATGAAGGCACTAAGCCATGTAGGTCATAAATTGTGGAGGCAGAATTAGAATCTGTGATTTCATTGTTCAAGCTCCTCAACACTCTGTAGGATTCTAGTCTTGATGGCTAAGAAGACATATTTAAGTTAGGGCCTGAACAAGATGACTTTGAATACTGTGATAAGTCATTTGTACTTTATTCCCCAAAGATTTGGAAATTATGGAAGGTTTTGGGCAAAGATGTAACATCATTAGAATGATGCCCTAGTTTAGATTTAATGGAAGTGCATTGTACAGAATAAAGGGTGATGAACAGAAATTCAAAAATTATCAAATCTACTACATATTGAATAGCTATCAAGTATCTGGCACATGTTATTTAAGGTAATGAAAGATTTAAGGCCTATAATACAGCAAAGGGAGAAGGATTCAAGTGGAAAAGTACACATTAGACATACCAACAAGAACCAGTAGAATTGCAATTATTAGCAATGGAAATCAGAGCATGTCACCCAGCATGTTCTGAAGTAGACTTAGGATAGCCCACTCCTTTTACCTATTATATAAAGAAAAATGTGCTCATGGCAAGATTTAAAGGCATTGGGAAAACAAGACACCAAGCTGTGAAATAATCAGCCTCATTTCCTGAAAATGGCATCATGCAGGGAAACTAGTGTCATGGGTCATCCTTGGCCAGATGTATTATACAAGCTCAGTCTACTTCACTTACAATAGGACTGAAGCTTATACTTCACCAGTCAGGGAATACCTGTTATTGAGGGCTTATAATGTGCACAGCACTAAGCCTGCTGTTGTACATCTATTCTCATAGAATATCAGGAAATAGCAAGTAGCACATCTTTATTGTGAAAAATATATATTTAATAATTTATATAGCACCAAGAGAATATCTATATAAAACTTCAGAGCTCACCTCAAATTTCCTCAAAGAGATTCTTTCTTCTTGGATCTGCACATGTATTTCACAGCACTGGGGCTTTGAACAAAAATGTTCAAAATTCCAAAACTTCATGAATAACTTTGATGTAAAAGATTTTTGAAGCCCACTGAGCTGAAAATATTAAAAGATTTCACTTAGTATTCCCATTTTAGGGTTGATCCTTAATTTACTGAAATTGTTGGCATGATGCCGTTCTCTAGAAATTAAACTTAATTCGCCCCTGTATTTTTTTAAATTATGTATTTATTTGTTCCACCAGATTCCCAGTACTAGCTCTTCACGTTGTATGGTAGCTTTTCCCAGACATCACATTTTTCAAGAATTGAAAGTATGAAAAAAAAAAAGATGTATTTTAAGTGGGAAATTCAGATGTGAACTAAGGCCCGGAAGAAGATAAATTCTGAATAAAGGATGACTAGTTGAATCAGTTATAGAGGGAAATTTTATGTGGCTTCATTAAAGGTGTAATGGGAAAATGCCACAAAGTGAATCCTCTACCTATTAACTATGAGTCCTTATTTGTTAACTATTTATTAACTACACTCCTGAGGTGAACATTTAGTGCTTAACTATTATGTCCATGTCTCTTGACCATTTGTGATTCTGAAGACAGAACAAAAAATCTGATTTAACAATGCAATGTCTTTTCCTAGATTTAACAAGGTAATTTTAAACAAGTCATATGTCAATGAGAAAATACACATGTTTGGAGGGAAAAAGCGCTTAATAAATGAGTCCTGACACTTAGTAATGAATTTAAGTGTCCTCTGTGTCCTGTATCATCCGCTGTGAGCATGCAGAATAAGTTTGTAGCTCTGCGGGGTATTAGATATAAAAATTCAAATAGGATTTTTTGAAAAGAAAAGAGGCTTATCAATTTATGTATTAATAAAATAATCCTCTTCAGTAGAGTATGGGGGCATGTACAGAATGTGCTAGGGGAGCACAAAGAAAGGATGTGCAATCACATTCAGGAGATCAGGGCTGTTTCTTGGAGACAGTGCTCCATTGGCATTTTAAGGTACCAGAGTCATCAAAGAGTCAAGGCACAAGGAGTTCTAATGTCTGTTGAAATGTTGGAATAAAACAAATCCAGCTACCGAAAGCTTTCTATACCCTGAATTTGACTGTCATTTTAAGTTTTGTTTATTTTGTTTTGTTTTGTTTTTGGTGTGTGTGTGTTTGTTTGGACCCTTCCCCAACCTTCAAGAGAATCCAGGCATCCTTATAAGAATACTTAACTATTACACAGAGGAGCTCTCCTTACTATGTAATCTAAGGAAGACATACTTCTGTCAATGTCACTCCCCATTAGCTTTCCCCGTTTTATTTTCTTTATGGCACGCACGTATCACTTTCTGTAGATCATTTACCTGATCATTCTCTAACCCAGCTCACTAGAATGCAAGTCCATAAGAGTGAGGACTTCTGATGTCATGTTCATTTCCATAATCCCCATTGTCTGAGAGTGTCCCCCATTACATAGGCAATGCTCAGCAGATACTCCTAAAATTAAGCAATAGCTGCCTTCAGGGCAATGGACACAAGTCAGGGGTATCTGTTACACTTCTACAAGGGCATTTTGAGCAGCATATTAGTGGACTGCATTACTTGATATTAGTGCGAATTTTGAGTCATAAAGCAATATCAGTGCAACTATACTGAGCTATTAAAACTATGGTAGTGATAGTATTTGATAAATAGAATCATTGTCACTGTGTTAAATAGTTTTATGATAGAAATACACAAATCCCATTTAAGGATCAATTGTTGTGTTTCATACTATACATTTTAAATATTTATCTACCTTAATATAAGAATGAATAATACAAAGGAAAAACAACTTATTAAGTATTTGTTGAGCACTGATTATGAGATAAAGCTTTTGAGTAAAGAGAGTCATTAGTGATTATAATATAAGGGCTGTATATAAAGTAGATCTGCATCTTTTGTGAAGACTTACTATAATTAAAATGTCTTTCCATTTTTAATCTTATTTCATGGTACAAGAATGAGTTTAAAACCCAGTGAAATAATGATCAATTTTGAGTGGTCCAAAGACATTGCAATCTTCCTGTGTGCTATATCAGTGGTAATAACAGTGATAAAACTTTTTCATTGAAATGATTAGAATATATACACACAGGCTCTGTGTATATACAATACTCCTAAAGTTATTTTTACAATCTTATGGGGCTATCCTATGATTATCTCCATTTTGTTAGGAGAAACTGAGGCTTAGAGAAGTTCTTTCTGAAAATGCATAACTATCTGACTACAGATACTAAAGTTTCTAATTATTAAGCTATAGGGACCTAATATACTAACATTTTTCTTTTCAAATAAGCAATCTACTCATTTATTCTTCCTTAGTTGCTTTACAATTCATATTAATTTCTGTTACTGAGAGCTGCTACTCTGTTGATGTGCTTTATCATAGACTTAAGTGTACAGAGAATCAATACTAAATTCATTAGCTGTTGAACTAGAATCTTAGTTTCATTGACCATACAGTGAAAATAAAAATGATCAGACATCACATAGTCCTGTTTGTGTCTCAGAGCAATTAGAGATCAGAAGTTCTACTCACATTTCTTCTCCTGGTGATTTTTGTTAACCAGCATTGCTATCATTTCTCCATATTTAATGAGTGAGTTAATTTGAGGTAGTGTAATATATTTTCTTCTAGCTGTTAATGCATCCTCTCAGATAAGGTGGAAACATTTTGTTAACTCACTTTATACATTTTATCATTTGCTCTCTCCCTAGGTTCCAGTGATACCTCATACAAATAATGACTTAAAGAGATAGTGAGATCAATATTCCCCACTGCTTTGGCTTTGAGCTCAATCCTATTTGTTAAAGTGGCCACTTGCAGGAAGTGGCCTAAATTCAAATAGCAGCCCTACTTCTTTCCTGTGTCTTAAGACATGTTGTTCCTTCTTCTTCATCCTCAGTTTCCCCAGGAAAAAAATAAAGAGAAATACTTATACCTAAATCTCAAGATTTTTTTTTTGTTTCTCAGAAGAGATTATGTAAGCACAATGAGGTATGAAATAGGTACCCAATAATTTTGGTGGCGTAGCCAAAAACAACCTCAAGGTGAATGAGTATCAAAAAGTTTTTTCTCCCCTGATTCTGGAGTTAGCTCACCTGAACTAGTATAGGGATAGAAGTGAAGAATATTGAGGACCCAATTAATTGAGGTTTTTTTTCCTTGCAGACCCTTATCTCGCCTCAGTTTAGCCTCCAAAATGAGATTTAGTCTCCCCACTCTTCTTTTCTGTTATGTAGCCACACATTTGAAAGGAGAACAAAATCGGAGAGCCAATCAAGAGAAAGCTCTTTGGCTTAGACTTTGAATATGTTATTACTTATTAGTCCATTCTCAGTATTGAGGACCAAGGAAACCCACAAATATCCAATATTGATGAAGTATAAATTGCCTAATCTAAGATCTCCTTATCTTGGATTTGGTCAAACTACTGCTTAACTAGTTAGAAATTAAAATGTGTGTGTGGGGAAGAAATGTTACCAAATTGTGCACCAAGATAACCAGCATTGTCTGTTTTGTCATAAGTATAACTTACTCAAAAACCACTCAATAAGGTTTTCTTAAAGGATGATAATTTAGTGATATGTATATATATATATATATATATATATATAATATATAATATATAATATATTTATTTATATAAATAGTATAAATATATAATATATAATTATATTATGAATTTTAATATATAATTATATTATATATAATTATAATATATATAATTTTGTATTATATATTATATTATTATATATTGTATATTTATACTATATATTATATAAATATATTATTTATTTATATGCATTCTAGTTTTTTTTTCTTTTTGTGGTATTGAAAGATAAACTATTAGGTTGCATGAAGTTTCTTTATTTAAAAAAATCTTAATAAGACCTCATTTGAAGAAATGGAAAAGTAAAAACAAAAACAAAAACAAAACTCCCTATAGGTATAGCTCTTGTAGAAACAAACTGGAAAAAAATTACTAAAACATTTTAAATCAACTTTCCTTAAATGTTTCTCATAATTCATGTTCCTTTCTTTTAATCATTACTCTCCTTTCAAGCAAAAATTAATCAATGGTACTATCTCCACAGAAGCAGGAAGTATTATCTGGTTTTGCAGACTGTACTCCTTTTAGCAGAGCCTGTGAATCAAAAAGAGGTGAATAACTGGGTCCTATTTACACATAAATATAAGAGTTTCTTTGGGTTCTCAAACATGCATGGCCCCAAAATCTGCACTGCTCCTCCCAGAAACAAAATGTTGGGTGAATGTTTGATCAAAATCTAAAATTCAAGTGACAGACAGGGAGACCAGATGACTGTGCCATGTTCAGGGGGCAGGGTTTTTGATTATAAGTAAACACCAATTATTAATTAATGACAATTCTTTCCCTTCAAAGTCAGATATATTTTGTTAGCTGCTTCCTTTCTTATGGCTGCTCTTTTTTATGGGCCAAATAACTCATTCAAAAATTTATGGGTTTTTTGAACATTTTAGTCCAACAAATTATGTAGGACACAAACATGCTTCCATGAATATATTTATACAACCATATTAAAGCCTGCTTGAGTTAATGTGAACAGTGGAAAATGTACAAGCTACAAATGCTAACCATTATAAGTTCACCAGCTCCTGAGTGTTTTATATCTTTAGCTGTTCCTGAAAGACTGTTTTGTCTCCCTCAAGCATTTGGTCTCACCCCCTCTGCATTCCCATTGCAATTTTTCTTGGAATTTCAGTGATTGAACCAAGAAGAGAATGCAAAGGCCTAACATGACCCTAAGGTAATGACTGTCAAAATGCCTTGCTTATTGTGTCCCACATAAAGCTTTCAGTCAGAAACTCCACTGCAGCCACAGTAACACTAAGTGCCAATAAAACCCTAAATGCCAGTAGATGAAACTGCTGTAAACTTTGATTCAACCTCTTTTGTATTGCTAATTTTTAACCTACTGCCTAAAATATAGATGCCGATGCTATGATGGTGGAATGGATAAACAAATACTACCCGTAGGAATTTTCAAAAATTTGATCATATAGCATGTAGATTTATTCAAAATTAGTATATAGATTTTAAGTCACCATTTTAATTTACAGGCATAGCAACTTAATACTTAGTATTAAGCAAGATGATAAAATTCTGCAGGAAGATCTCCTCATTACAGCTTCATTTCTACCCCAGTCTTTGACTCACGCCCTTCTTTTGCCTAGAAGGACTTTTCTCCTCACCTAACACAAAGCCCACCTCCTCCACAAGGTTTTCTCTGTTGAGTCCAGCTGTTGTCAGCTTTCTCAGGAATCTGTCTCCTTTTGTGAGCAGGGGTAGGGGTGGGTCTTACTAAGCTTATGGATCTTTTTATTTCATTTCCTGCTAGGGTATTATTTATTTCACTGTTCTCCAACATAAGAGAAGTTTTAAAAAGTACATCAGAAAAAGAACAAAAGAACTGGAAAGGACAGGAGGAAGGACAGATAAAGGTAATGTAACCTTTCTTTCTCCCCCCCCCTTAAAAAAAAAGGCACCCTGCAGCTGTTTAATAAAACCATCTACTTGCAGTGATAAATTACCTACAAATTATATCAACCCTAAATTGCTTCCCAAAGTTTCTAGCTGCTGATGGCAGCAATGTTTTATGGAGATTTAAACAAGGTGATTTGGCAAAAGAAGCATCAGTTCACACTTGTGCAGCCCTGAAATGACTGTTTGGGTGGCAGAGAGTGCCTGAGAAATGAGGCAAATGTCCCAAATACGTAATTTGTCACTTTGTGTACTTGTGCTGCCTGAGTTAGCTGCAGTACAAATGTTTGATGGTCAAAGACATTTAACCTTCATCACTGCTTAGGGGAGCATTTGCTTATATTATTTCATCCTAAAGAAAAAGAGTGCTTCTATTCAGGTGGACTTTGCTGACATTTTGTTCAATGTCATGTAAAAAAAGTTTCAGGGACAAAGAAGAATTGAGAAGTGAATAATTGAGTCAGTCTCTCTCTCTCTCTCTCTCTCTCTCTCTCTCTCTCTCTCTCTCTCTCTCTCTCTCTCTCTCTTTCAAACACACACACACACCCTTCCTTTCCCTAGAATGATAGCTTAATAAAAATTCAAATGTTTGACTTCCACTGAATCAAAGTTAATCTGCAATTGCATGACTTAAAAAAAAAAAAAAAGATGTCATCACCATGTCAGTAAAATCAAAGATTTATTATACCTGGAAATGCTTATCTGTTCCTAGACCTGGGCTCCCTCTTTCTGGCAGTTCCCCCACCTTCCCACCCTTTATAAAGTCTTTAGCTATCACTCAGGTGAAGGAATTGAGCTGCAATAGCTTCACTCAGACCACTGCAAGGACACGTACCCATCTCTTTAAGTCTTTATCAACAAGACATTTGCAACATTTTGGATTTCCTGGAAGCCCTTCAAGAGTAATGGCTGCTTTCATCAGAAACTGCCTGGCTCATGTACAGAAGAGAAGGCTTTTCATGCTTGGGCATCTGGTGTGAAGACAGATAATCCCCTAAGGAAAATATCTGCCTGATACAGTAGAGACTCCCAGGTAGCAGCTTTATAAGCTGAAGCAAAAACTCTATTTGTGAAAAAGGGTTATTTTGATCTAGAGAGCTTTTCAAAAATGCAACACATACACTAGACATGTCCAGAATTCACAGATCGAGGTCCTAACTTAGTCTCACTGACTTCTTGTGCCTCAGTTTTCGTTAGTTCATTTAATATTGCAGAGCAAATCATTCTAGTAATAAAGTATCAAGAAGACAGAGACTCTGCTCATAAATTTGTGTTCTAGAGGAGAAAGTAAACATGCAAATCAAATTATTATATATAAGTGCTGGAAAGGAAACAGTGTATAAGATTCTCTATAACAAAGGGTAGTGAAGGACTATGATAGGTAGCCCAATCCATAATGGGCTTCATGAGGATCAAAAGGGGTTATTTTTAAACAGTGACCTAAAGAATGAAAGTGCACCAGGTATTTAGATGTGCAAATGAAGGAGGAGGGAGGTAATCAGAATTGCATCAGGCTGAGGTCAGAGCATGTGCCCATATTTCAAGGTCTTAAGTTCTGGTGAGAGCAGTATGGCATCATCTTGTAGAGATGGACAGGATCTATATAGGTCATGTTGAGAAGCCTACACTTGAACCCTAGGAGGACTGAGAAACAATTATTGCTTTAATTTACAACTCTTCCATGACTAATGATTTTAAACACTCGTCTACTATTTGATCATTCATATACATTCTTTTGTTATATTTGCCTGTTTTATTATACCTTGACATTTTATTCTTGATTTGAAATATTTTTTCATATATTCTAGACATTCTAGAATCTAGCATTTTGCTAGATTCATGTATTTTAAATAGTCTTTACCTTCTCATGGTTAGTATTTTCTTTTCTCCCCCACCCTTTAACCTCTAAGTTATCTGTGCTTCACTAAGGTATGCTTCTGTGTGTGTGTGTGTGTGTGTGTGTGTGTGTGAGTGTGTGTGATTTTTTCTCTTTATTTATATATGACAGCAGAATGCATCACAATTCTTATTACATATATAGAGCACAATTTTTCATATCTCTGGTTGTATACACGATGTATACAACCAGAGATATGTATACACTATGTATACATATCACATTCCACCATCATTATCCCATGCCCTTCCCTCCCCCTCCAACCCTTCTGCCCTACCTAGAGTTCGTCTATTCCTCCCATGCTCCCCTTCCCTACTCCACTATGAATCAGTCTCCTTTTTCTTGGAAAATGGGGAATGGAACCACCATTTGACCCAGCTGTCCCTCTTCTCAGTCTATACCTAAAGACTTTAAAACAGCATACTACAGGGACAGAGCCACATCAATGTTTATAACAGCACAATTCACAATAGCTAAATTGTGGAACCAACCTAAATGCCCTTCAGTAGATGAATGGATAAAAAAAAATGTGGCGTATATACACAATTGAATATTACTCAGCAATAAAAGAGAATCAAATCATGGCATTTGCACATAAATGAATGGAGTTAAAGAAGATAATGCTAAGGTATGCGTCTTATAAAAACTAATAGGTTGATCATAATTTCTTATCCAAGCTGATAACCTCTGCACTTCGTTTTTGTTCAAATTTTATTTCTTTTTTGAAATTGATAAATAAAATGTGTTTGCATGTTACACAAAATGATATTTTGATGTATGTTTATATTTCTGAATGGTTAAAGTAAGGTAATTATCATATGGATTATCTCATATCCATGTCATATCTGTGGTTAAAACACTTAAAATATACTTTCTTAGTATTCAAGTATACAAAATATTGTCATAGTAGTAGATCTATTATATATCTTTGGGGCAACCTCTGTACTTTAATTGGAGATTTAGACCATTTATTTATAGCATAATTTTGACATGGTTAGGTCTAAAATCCTGAAATTTGTTTTCTGTTTGTTCCACCTTTTTCTTTCGTATTGCTGTTATTCTCTGTTCTTTCTTGCCTTCTTTTATGTGAGTTGAATATTTTTTAAAAATTAATTTATTCCACTACTAAATTTTAAGAATATGTTTTCTACTGGTTACTCTAAAAAATGCAATATACATCTTTAATTTATCTCAATCTACATTCACATATTTGCTACCCAATGAAAAATTAAGAATTTTACAATAGTGTAATTCCATTTAGCTCTCTCCTCCCCTTCATGCTTTGTCATATTATTTTTTACTTCTTCAAATGCTGTAATTCTAATAACATATTCTATAATTTTAATTTGAATCAATAATAATTTAACAAAATTTCTAACTGTATAATAAAATTAAAGGTGGAATTATTTACTGTTAAGTTTTTTCTCATGAATGTTGTTTATTACTTCCTACAAATCCACTTAAAATCATTCCTTCAGCATGTTGTGTCCTGTGGGTCTTGGGGAGATGAGTCATCTCATATTCTGTTCTTCTGAATGTTTCCTATTTTCCTCTTCTAAATAGGAACTTTTTTTTTTTTTTTTTTTTTTTGGTCCATGCAGAATGTCATTGCATTAACTCTGAATAGTCATTCTTCCGAAGAGAAGACAATCATACTGTTATCTCTTTCCTTTGTTATACACTATTTCTTCTTTTCTGGCTTTAAAGTAACAGTATTTTTCTCTATCCTTGGTGTTAAGTATTTTGATCATATTGTTTCTAGCTGAAGTTTCGTATGTTGGTTTTGTTTTTATCATACTTGGGGTTTCCTGAGCCCGAATTAAAAAATTTCACCAATTTTGGATAAATATTGCTTCCTTCTCTATAAATCTCTCTTCTATGTTTTGTTTTGTTTTGTTTTGTTTAAATTATTTTGCTCCCATTGGCCTCAACTTCTCTGGTTCATAATTTTTCACTTTTTCTTCTTGTGCTTTCATTTGCATAATCTTCAAGCTTACCAATATTTTTCTGCCATGTCCAGTCTTCTGTGAAGAGCATGACATTACTCTTAATTTTTCTTATCAAAAGTCTTATTTTTACCTTTTCCATTGGTACTTGTTAAGAGTTTTTTACTCTGCTAAAATGTTTCAATCTATTCCTACATCTTTCCACATTTTCACTTTATTAGAATATTTATCATAATTATTCATCTCTAATTCCCATTATCCAATCCTTTCTGTATCTATTTCTATTAACACTTTACTTTCTTATTTCACATATTCTTGCTTCTTTGTGTATCATATTTTATCTTTTAATTTAGCATTTTGTATTGAGTAGAAAATAATAGTAGAATAAGTAATATTACACCCAGGAAAAAAAGGCATATTGCTAATCTTTTGCCATATTGCTAACCTGTAGTTGATCTGTGGCTAAATTTTTTTGCAGCTTTCCTAAGATTCAGCTCACCAGTGGATTCAAATTGACTTTAGACATAGGTTCTAATAACTCTCCAGACTTTTCACATATTATAGTCCAACTTAAAGCTTTGCAGGTTGCAAGAGAGTTCTGAGTGCTCTCCAGACTGGTCCCAATTCATTCAACTGGACAAATCCAGCTCCATACTGTCACCTTGTTCTCAGCCTTCAGCAACTACTGCCTTGCAGAGGTGGGAATGGAATGCTCTGAAGGGGTGCTTTTGAGTCTTAAAGAGAAGGAGGAGAAAATTCCACAGAGAATACTCAGAGATTCTAAGCAATTGATGAGAGTTTTTCCATTATCTTGTACCTCTTTCCACAGACAAATGAAAATAATGAAGATACTTCATATTTTCCAAAGTGATGCTCATATTTTTTAGAATACAAAATAGTAAATGATTTGCAATTAATATATACTCTGCATCTCTTTATTCCATTTGAGTGCTAATGCCAATGTCAGCTCTCATCAATCTATGCTGTAGCAAATTTGTAGGAGTTCAAATAAACTGCATCCTGCAATGCAGCATTGATGAACCCACACATTCCACAGGCTTCCTGACACAAAGGTCTTGCTCATATTTTAAAATAAATATGAAGAAAGTGTCAAGTGTTCCCTGGGGGCTAAAGCTGGAAACACCTGTATGTAATCTGTTTACTTACAAGCATTCTTCATTTTGATATGGAGATGGAGGTCAGTAGGTTAATTGAAACATAGAACATGCTGATGTTAACATCAATGAATTCTGATGCTTAATAACTTTATTAACTCTTGATCTTTCACATTTGGGAAAAACATAATTCATTGTTCTTCCTACGTCAGTTTTCAAGAGATACATGAAACCCACCTTGAATTCTCTAAAAACAATATTAAAACAGAAGTGTATCATTCTCATCTCTTTTTGAAAAGTAGTTATTATAGGGTACATAAGAAGCCCGAAGAGGTGATGCTAAAACGCACACTCCTGAAATTATCTGCGAGAGATTACAAGTAATGCTCAGTATCTGAACATAGAGATTTAGGCATGGTCTACTGGAAACATTGCATTATTATAAAGTATTACATTTTGTCATGATACATTGCAACCTGATAAGGACAGTCTTGGCCCTTATCTTCCTAATCTCCTTTTATGTTACTGTCCCTCATTGCTTTAAGGTTAGGTACACTATCATTTGGTTTCTATAAAATGTATGTGCCTTTCTCCTTTAAACAATCACATAAGTGTTTCCTCTGGGTAGAATCCTCATCTTTTTTTTTTTTAATCAACTCCCTATCCTTGAGCCTCAGCTTAAATACTTTTCCTAATGCATAAATTATATTAGGTAGTTTCCAAATCTTTGCACCACCCTCCCACTACAATTTGATATATCTTTAAAAACTTGACTTCTTCACAGACATTTACACAATTGTAACAAGTGGTCTATTTTTGTAAACATTAATTAATTATTGCTTTCCTTACTGAAAGTATACGTTTCTGGTGAACTTTAATTTTGCTGATCATGTTCACCAGTGCTGCATAGTGGCTATCTCAGTGCTTGGCACAAAGTAGGCACTCAATTAGGGCTGTGGACTTTATGACTTCTCATATATGCAGAGAGAAGCCATTTCAATCATTACAACTACACTCTTTAATTTTGCTCAGTTGTTGCTGTGCTTACGTTTCATCTGTTCTCTTCTGGAAATCTGTCCTCCCAGTCTCATTCCATCCATGGTCCATGCTAACTAACAGCCTAGTAAACTCTCCCCTTGGACATAGTTGATTGGTCCAAGCAAGGACAATATAGTTCATCCACAAAGGTTTTGGAAATATTCAAGAAAGAAAAGCAGCTTCTCTTTAGATGAAAGTTATAATAGATCAGGATCCAAAAGTAACCCTTATTCATGTAGGACATTTGGACAAGTAGAAAAGTCCCCATCTTCGGAGAAAGAGGAATGAAATTGACATGCAAAGAGGTGCACGGAGAGTTCCTCCTGTTTTTATTCTAGGAAGTGGCCATTCCAGAGTCCCAGGTACATTCCATATTTGGATTTCCTGAAGCAGTCCTCTAGAATGGAAGTCAGACACAGTCTTTTAGGGCTCAAGTCAAGGTGTCTACAGGATGGCATTCCTTTTTGTGTTCTCTAAGAAAGAATCAATTCCTACCTCTTCCAGCATCTAAAGTCTGTCCACATTCCATGATGGAGGATCATTTTTCCAATACTGAAAGCCACCAATGTCACATCTCTTTCTAACCTCAGCTGAGAAAGTTTTCTGTTTGGAAGAACTCATGTGATTAGATTGTCCCATCTAGAGAATTCAGAAATAATCTACTCATTCCAAAGTACTCACTCCACTCGTAATCACATCTACTGAAATCCTTTTGCTGGGGAAGGGAACATATTCACAGGTTCTGGTTACTAGGACCCAGGGATCTTGGGGAGCATTATTCTGCCGAGAATACTCAGTGTTATGGTTTGGATTTCTATGTCCTCCAAAGGTCATGCTTTAAAGCCTTAGTCCTCAGGGTGGCACTAGTGGAAGGTGGTGGAATCCTTAGGGGGAAGACCCAGTTAAAGGAAGTAAGGTCATTGGGAGTGTGCCCTTGAAGGGGGCACATTAGGATACCAGCCTCTGCTCTCACTTGTGTGCTCTCCCACCCCCTCCTTCCTGGCTGCCTTGAGGTGAATATCTTCGCTCCACCATACACCCCCTACCAGGATGTCCTGCCTCACCTCAGGCCTAGAATCAACAGAACCAATAACCATGGACTAAAATCTCTGAACTGTGAGCCAAAATAAACCTTTCCTCCCTTAAGTCAATTTTCTCATGTATTTTGTCATAGAGATGAAAAGTTGGCTAACACATTCTGTGTTCTTGAAACAAATTCCCCTGTGTGCATACACTAGGTCAGGATAAATTTCTATAACAAAATGTGTCCCTTCCATAACCTCTCTGATGTTTTCTGTCTGGATTAATAATAATCAGTTTCCTAGGAGGGAGGCCCAGAACTTTCTTAAATGTCTTGTGTTCATAACAAACACATCCAGTTATACATAATCAGTTAACCCCAAGATGACTTGATTTAATCAGTATTTTTTAAATTCAGTTTTAATTGCTTTTGCCAGTGTCCTTCAGAGTCTGAATTCCTTTTTTATCTGTATCTCAATAATCTCTAACCTGGATTTTGCCTATGATTTCTTTCTTTTTCCAGTTAACCTTCTCAATGGTAATTATGTTGTCTTTTCCTAATGATTGCATAATCACATAATGCTACAGATTTCCTAATAAAGAGAATTTGATGGCTCTGAAAGCCTTTAAATGAAGTCTAGACTTTCATAAAAGGTTCAAATGCAATCCATGTATATTTGTCTTTGCATTACCTTCTTCTTCCACCCCTCCCACATTCTGAGTTACCAAATGTGCTTAATCAATATTGTGGCATGAAATGCTGGCCCTGTCCATCACTCACCTATTCCTGCAGCAAGTCAGGTGCTATGAAACATAGAAAGAATGAAAGTATAGTCAAGGAGAAATTAATGAAAAGGCTGAGGTGTGAAAGTGAAAAAACAGCCTCTACCTCAGAGAAAAGCCTGTCCAAGGAAGGGACATGGCCTTTGTCCTTGGAAAGACCCACAGAGCACCCCTAGGCACATTCCCACCCTACAAAGTTGTTTATCTACAAAAAACAGAGAGAGATCTGCTGTGCCAGGTGTCCCTGACTCAGTCAGGCTAGGTGGGGATCCATAGAAACCCCCTAGCAGCCACCAATCAGCATGAAACAGGGAAATACCTGGGATGCCAGATGACCCTCCCAGTAGTTTATGGTGGTTGATAACATGTTGGAAAACCATGTAGTTCAGCATGAACACCCCTCTTGGCTTAAACCAATCAGTTCAAATGAATACCCATTTTGTACTGACCAATCACCCCTACCGAACTTGTTCCCGCCAGTGAATGTGCTAATCATGTTTTAGAGTTATTTGATTTTCCTGCAGTGTGTGATGATTTGCTAAGAGATGCTATGATGTATGTGAGGTCCCTGCCTTCTCCAAAGAATGTATAAAACTGCTGCAAACCTTGGGCTCAGGACTCTCAGCGTCACCAGTTGCTGTGTGTGCGTGCGGAGGACCGAGCTAGCTCGCAATAAACACTTCTTTGCTGCTTACATCCATCTTGGGTCTCTGATTGTCTTTGGGGGTCCTGAATTTGATCATAACAAAAGGAATTTGAAAAATGAGAGAGAAATGGTTTATCATAGAGGAGATAGGCAAGACTTCCACTTTAGGAAAGACCTATAATGTGGTCACATAAAAATTGCTCTAATTAAAATTTATTTATTTATGGTTTCAAATTCTTTTTGGATATTTATTATCATCTATATTTTAGGAAATATGGTTTTAAAAAATAAAAAATCTCTCATAGAGTTTATATTCTAGTGAAAAAAAACAGTTAACAAATACATTGATAATATAAACAATTTTGGATAGAGGTATTACAATGAAAAAACTCAAGCAGTATAAGGAATTACAAAGTTGGATGAGGGCTAAAAAACCTTATAAGGATGGGTTAAAGGGACAGGTATAGA
The DNA here is from genome assembly GCF_052094955.1 of Ictidomys tridecemlineatus. NCBI lineage: Eukaryota > Metazoa > Chordata > Mammalia > Rodentia > Sciuridae > Ictidomys > Ictidomys tridecemlineatus. The sequence continues at coordinate 124,768,661 of NC_135477.1, read as the reverse complement.
AAGAAAAAAAATATTAAAGAATAGACCAGAACGATAAAAAAGGATTTTCTAAGTGAAAACTTAAGAGGATTCTAAAGTAGGAATTAGCTGTGCAAAAGGCCATGATTTGCAAATAAATTTGAAATATTTTAGAAAGAGTTAAATTTCCAGAATGGCTGGAACACAGAAAGCAAAGGAGAGAGGAATTTAAAATGAGGTAAGAGAGAAGAGGAAGAGCAAATCTAAAATAAGTATGTTCCCCACTGAAGGGAGCTGAAACAAACTGAGTTTGTCCCTCACCCCACAACTGGGAGCTAGTTCCTCCTGCTGAGAATGGGAACTGAAGAGCCAAGACCTGTCCCCACCCTACCCTGACAGACCCCCAAAGGGGAAGAGCAGAGATCAGGCCCTGCTCCCATCCTAACACTGGATAGTTAAATTTGCCTTTCTTCCCACTTTTCCCTTCTAAATGGACATATGTTTATCTCCTGGCTTTTGTTGCTTTAAATTGTAACTGTTCCTGTAGGACTGGAGGAGAGAAGGAATCAAGTGTTTCTCCCCAGTTTGATTAGTCTGCATAAAAGGAGACAGGGAACTAAACTCAGGACTAGCAGGATTCTTGGCATACATGACATAAAAGAATTTCACCATGAGCCGAACAAAGGCAAAGACAGAGGTTACTCTAGGAGTCAGATACACATTCAAGGGAGAATGTAGGCTGCCTTGAGAGTGAGCAGCCCTGCCTTGAGTTGGGGGGTCCAATATTTATGGAAGGGCTGTATCAGGGGCCAGACTGGAGGTGGATTCCAGGATGGAGCTGCACAATTTCACACCAGTTGTCACTACATATTTGTATTTCCTTCATTTTACAGGGGCAGTGTATCAGGGGCCAGACTGGAGGTGGATTCCAGGATGGAGCTGCACAATTTCACACCAGTTGTCCCTACATATTTGTATTTCCTTCATTTTACAGGGGCAGTGACCAAGGGCTTGGGCCAAGAGTTATAAATGTGTTTTCTGCATCTCAATGGCTTGTGGATATTTCCTTTAAGACTCAGTATTTCCGTCTGTTTATCCTAAATGCCTATCTCAAAATCAGCCAGTCAGGATCTAGGCAAGGTCCTTGGGCTAGGCTGCCAGTAATAGAGCCTAAATTGTCTTCTAAGTGCAATAGAAAAGTACTGGAAGAAATTGGCACTCTGATCTGTACTTTAGAAACTCATTTGGACAGATATGAAAAAGAAAAAAAAAAGATTTTAGAGGAGCAAGGAAAGAAGAGAGGACTGTAAATAGGCTATAACAGGAGTCCAAGCAAGAGACACTGGTGTCTGGGATAAGGAAGATGGTGGGAAATGTGGTGAGAAGTAAAAAGACCTGAGACCTATTTAGGATTGAGCTGATAGGTCTTCAGAAGTAAAGCATAAAGATAGAAGGAAAGGTATTTAAGGATTGGGCCCAAAGTGGCACTCTAACTCTTAAAACTGGGGACATAAGAAATCATCACCAAAGGAGAGTGGTAGGATGGAGCCACAGGGGTAGCCAGTATTAGACAGGCAGTCAGTATAGAAAGGCAAATAAAGTCAGGTCGATGTAGAAGGCCAATTTTGAGTGAGTGTGGGAAGTTGAAGACTTGTCCCCTGAAGGATTGAAATGTTAATTCCTTCAGAGCCTTTCCTCTACCCTTGTCAAGAACCTGCCCCTGCTCCTACCTGTTGCCAAGGTAACCTGTCACAGGAATTGCCCCTCCCCACAGGGAGCTATAAGGTTGTTAATGTGTCCTTGGCTATTCCACCCTGACCTTCCCCCTTCAGCTCACCTGATTCCCACCTTTTGTCCCTCCCACCAAGCATTCCTGGGCCTAGTACCTTAAGCAGGAAGGAGAAAGATAAGGTGGAAAAAGCAGGAGAACAAGGAAGCCTGGGACATATAAAAATACACCTTGAAAAACCAACCTCTACCTCAGAGCAAAGCCTGTCCAAGGAAGGGGGCATGATCTTTGTCCTTGAAAAGACCCACAGAGCACTCCTAGGCACATACCCACCCTGCTGAGTTGTTTATCTACAAATAACAGGAGAGGTCTGCAGTGCCAGTTGTCCCTGACTCAGTCAGGCTAGATGAGACCCATAGCAACCCCCTAGCAGCCACCAATCAGTATGAGACAGGGAAATACCTGGGATGCCAGATGACCCTCCTGAAAGAGTAAAAGAAACTGAAGTTAAAATGTAAAGGACCAGGTATTGTTAAGTTTCTGAGCTACACTAAAAGCCTGAAATTCCTATAGCTGTTAAGACAGTTCCTGGGACTGCCCATTAGATATGTGTCAAAATCCCCCCTGATCACTTAGTTGCTTAACAACCTGGACCCAGTGCAGCTCAGCACGTAGGCACCTCAGGGTCTATACCAATCAGTTTGAGTGTATGCCCCACTTTAGGACTGACCTATCACCCCCGCCTGACCTGTCCCCGCCAATGAATGTGCTAATCATGTTTGAGAGTTGTTGTTCGATTTTCCTGCGCCTCAAAATGATTTGCTCTGATGTATGCAAAGCCCCCGCCCTCCCAAAAAAGTGTACTTAAGCACTGCTTAACCCCTGCTCGGGGCTCTGGGGTGCTTTCCCTCCTTGAGTGAGCACAGAGCCCCAGCGCACTGGATCTTCAATAAATCCCCTTTTGCTGTTGCATGAGTCAGTCTCTTGGTGGTCTCTTCCTCCGTCGTTCGCCGGTCCCTTACATTTGGGGGCTCGCCCGGGATCCCCGCAGCGCCGGACAAGGAGACCCCAATGGACTCCTCTAGGGGTAAGACGCCTTTTTCCTTTTTCTTGCGATCATTCAGAGCTTTCAGTTTAGTTTCGGTTTAAGGGTTGGTAGAGTGGCTGCCGGCGGAGGGCGTGAGCTCCCCCTGGCAGTGGTGGACAGATGTGTCCTGAAGCCACAGACCACGTCCCCAAGGGACACCTTGGAGCACTCGGGAAACTGGGGGACGGAAGTGCCCTCAATTCAGGTGTATTTTTGCCACTGATTCAGATTCAGTGACTCTACTGCCAACCCATCAGGTTTTGCCAGCTACTCAGTTCTGTTCATTGTCTCAGGTTGAGTTTACTGTCTGTCTTTATCGTCCGGCTCATCAGGTTTTGCCAGTTACTCAGTTCTAATCTTTGTCTTGGACTCGTGTTAAACGTTTACTGTTTATCCTTGTCTGTGTCACGTTTGTATTGTCCCTGTCCCTGTTTGAGTAACTCCTGTTATGGGACAAAGCCATTCCACGCCTCTGTCCCTGACCCTTGACCATTGGACTGATGTCCGCTCAAGGGCCCAGAATCTTTCTTTTTCAGTGAAACGCTGGACCTAGCAGACTCTCTGTGCTTCAGAATGGCCCACTCTCGGAGTTGAATGGCCCCCAGAAGGATCCTTTCACCTCCCTCTAATCCGCAAAGTCAGAGATATTGTCTTTCAGCCAGGGCCACATGGTCATCCAGATCAACAGCCATATATCTTAATCTGTCAGGACCTCTGTGAATCTCCTCCCACATGGGTGAAGTCTTTCCTTGTCCCTGACCCCACTCCAACCCCTTCCCCCACGATCCTATCACTCAAACCTTCTGTTCCTCCCCCTCGTCCCTCCATTCTCCCTGAGTCACAGGATTTAACTTTACTGGACTCTCTTCCCCCACCTTATCCTCTACCCATGCTCCCCAATCCCCGACCTGTCCCAGATGACCCTCCCGCCACTGACTCAGCCTCTCCGCTGCTAGAGGTAATTGGGTCTGACTCAAGCCCTCCCGGGGACTTCCCCGCGGTAGCAGCAGCAGTCCCTCCCCCCGCCCCAGAGGAAACTGGGCCAGCTAAAGGAACCCGCCGGCGATGAATAATGGAAAACTTGGAAGCCCCTGTGATGCTCTCTCTTCGTCCCTATGGGCCCACAATAGATGATGGCCATGAAGGAGAAATGCAAGCTTACCAATACTGGCCTTTCTTCTCCTCAGACCTATATAACTGGAAAAATAACAATCCCCCTTTTTCCGAGGATCCCGCCCGACTTATAGGTTTAGTCGAGTTGCTGATGTTCTCACACCAGCCCACTTGGGATGATTGCCAACAACTTCTGGGGACTCTCTTCACAACGGAGGAACAAGAGAGAATCCTCTTGGAAGCCAGAAAGAATATTCTTGGACCAGATGGGCGACCAACCCAACTTCCCGACATCATTGAAGCTGGCATCCCCTTAAACCAACCCAACTGGGACCCCAACACCTTTGAAGGTAGGGAGCATCTGTCCACTTATCGCCAGGCTCTTATGGTGGGTCTCTGAGCGGCCCCCAGGCGGCCAACTAATTTGGCCAAGGTAAGAGAGATTATCCAGGGGCCTAAAGAATCTCCCTCAATGTTTCTGAAGAGAATTATGGAAGCATATAGGAGATATACTCCCTTTGATCCTCAGGCAGAAGACCAAAAGGCATCTGTTGCAATGGCCTTTATCGGGCAGGCTGCCCTAGATATTAAGAGGAAGGATATTAAGAGGATTACAAGATATGACCTTAAGAGATTTAGTCAGAGAAGCTGAAAAAGTATATTATAAGAGAGAAACTGAGGAAGAGAGGGAACAGAGGAGGGAGAAGGAAAGGGAACAAAATGAGGATGAAAGGAGCAAAAAGCAGACTAAAGCATTGGCTAAGGTCCTGGTCACAGCCGCAGATAAGCCAGAAGTTAAAAAGCAGGGAGACGGGAAGGGATACCTGGGCCCACGCAAAAGGCTGCCCCTGGCCTCATATCAATGTGCCTACTGTAAAGAAAAAGGACACTGGGCCAAAGAGTGCCCCAAAAAGAAGCAGCCACACCAGCCTGCCATGCTGACTCTAGAAGATGACTAGGAAAGTCGGGGCTCAGATCCCCTCCCCGAGCTCAGGGTAACATTTGAAGTGGAGGGGACCCCAGTGAACTTTGAAGTGGATACAGGAGCAGTATACTCAGCCCTTAAGACCCCACTGGGCCTCCTATCAAATAAAAGGTCCTTAGTTCAAGGGGCTAATGGCAGTAGATGTTGGGCTTGGACAACAAAGAGGACTATGGACCTAGGAAAGGGAAGAGTTCATCACTCTTTCCTAATAATCCCAGAAGGCCTGGCCCCATTAATGGGCAGGGATCTGCTCACCAAACTCAGGGCTAAAATAACCTTTAACCCTGATGGTCCCCAAGTGGAGTTTCTAAATCCTTCAGTAAAAACTCCCATAGTCACAGCTTTGACTATGTCAGTAGAAGATGAACATCAACTCTTCACGCCCCCTGGGACTGATCCAACAGGCAAACTACCCCAAAAATGGATAAAAGATTATCCTCATGCCTGGGCAGAAACTGCTGGGTTAGGTCTGGCCATAAAACAACCTCCAATAGTAGTAGAATTAAAAGCCTCTGCCTCTCCAATCAATGTTAAACAATATCCTCTAAGCAAAGAAGCTAGGGAGGGGATAAGGCCCCATATTCGGAAATACCTGGCTCTTGGGGTCCTAAGGCCCTGTCAATCGGCCTGGAATACCCCTCTGTTGCCAGTAAAAAGCCAGGAACTGGGGACTACTGTCCTGTTCAAGATCTAAGAGAGATCAACAACAGAGTGCAGGACATTCACCCCATGGTACCAAATCCATATAATTTGCTTAGCACTTTGAATCCGGAATGGAAATGGTACACTGTGCTGGACTTAAAAGATGCTTACTTCTGCTTGCCCCTACATAAGGACAGTCAATTGTTGTTTGCTTTCGAGTGGATAGACCCAGAGACAGGAACATCCGGCCAACTAACCTGGACTAGACTCCCACAGGGGTTCAAAAACTCTCCCACTCTCTTTGATGAAGCCCTCCACAGGGACCTCAATGACTTCAGAACTGCACACCCCAAAGTCACCCTACTCCAATATGTGGATGATCTGCTGCTGGCAGCCGACACCAAGGAGAACTGTGAGTCTGGGACCCAGGCACTATTATCCGAGCTTGCTCAGCTTGGATATAGGGCTTCTGCAAAAAAGGCCCAAATTTGCCAGCAAGAAGTAATCTTTCTGGGTTATTCTCTTAGGGTGCCGCAGCCCATCTGGCTGGGCAAAATAACCGGGGGGTGACGAATAACTTGTGTGCATTGATACAGCAGGAGTAGGAGCCTTTTATTGTAGGACAACAGAGCTATTTATACATTTTGCACAGCTTATCTTAATTAGCATAAACTAGATACATCAGTCGACCAATAAGGAATCTCCACACTTAATGGCTCACTTTTGTTACTTCTCAAACCACTCCCTCTGGCATTTTGCCAGGCACCATCCAGACTTGTTTATGAACTCTAACATTCCCCTGGCAAAATACCAGGTGTTGTTTTGACTTGTTTACAGACCTTAACATTAGGGGTGGCAAACGATGGCTCTCTGAGCCTAGAAAATGAACCGTTGTGCAGATACTGCCCCCATCTAATAAGAGACAACTCAGAGAGTTTCTTGGGACTGCCAGCTTTTGCAGGTTATGGATTCCTGGGTTTGCGTCTCTGGCTGCCCCTTTATACCCGCTGATAAAGGGGGATGCCCAGTTCCAATGGACCCCTGAGCAACAACAAGCTTTTGATAATATCAAAAAGGCGCTGCTATCTGCATTTAGCACTTCCAGATGTAAAAAAACCCTTCACTCTCTACATCGAGGAAAAGAAAGGAATAGCACAGGGAGTGCTCACTCAGACTTTGGGACCTTGGAAAAGGCCAGTAGCATACCTATCAAAAAGACTGGACTCAGTGGCTAGCGGGTGGCCCCATTGCCTAAGGGCCATAGCAGTGGCAGCCCTTCTAATAAAAGATACTGATAAATTAACGTTGGGACAGAAGCTGACCACTATAGCCCCCCATGCCCTGGAGAGCATCATCTGTCAGCCTCCAGACAGATGGCTATCAAACTCCAGAATAACCTACTACCAGAGCCTCTTGCTTGACAAAGACAGAATAACGCTGGGACCCCCTGCTCCACTCAACCCGGCTACATTGCTGCCAGAAGAATCATCAGGACCCGTGGCTCATGATTGTCAACACATACTTGCAGAGGAGACGAGTGTACAACGAGACTTAAAGGATCAGCCACTGCCTCCTCCTGAGGTCGTATGGTTAATGGATGGGAGCAGCTTCCTCCAAGACGGTAAGTGGCGGGCTGGAGCAGAAGTAGTTAGCAAAACTAATGTCATCTGGTCTTCTGGTCTCCCAGAAGGGACATCAGCTCAAAAAGCAGAACTAATTGCCCTTACGAAAGCACTGGAACTAGCAACAGGCAAAAGGGCCACCATATACACTGATAGCCGCTATGCATTTGCCACTGCTCATGTGCACGGGGCTATTTACCAGCAAAGGGGGCTATTAACTTCCGCCAGGAAGGAAATAAAGAACAAAGATGAGATCCTCCACCTTTTCTCGGCAGTAAGAGGCCCTAAAGAACTAGCTATAGTGCACTGTCTGGGGCACCAGAAGGGAAACGACCCCATGACAGTTGGAAACAAACGGGCAGATGAGGAAGTTAAGTTGGCAGCCCTAAAAGGAGTGACCCTGTTAGCTGTTTCCAAGGGGGGGGAACAACAACCAGGAGACTTGGCTGCACAGGAACATTCAGGCGACTTATCGTCTGGGGACACAGATACAGAACTCTGGGACCCTTCAGAGCCAAGTTTACAATTTCAAAAAGCCCAACTTTACGTCAAAGACGTACACCAGCTCACCCATTTAGGCTCAAAGAAGTTACAGCCACTCTTAAAGGACCAAAGAAAGGACTTATTATTGACTGACTCACAGAGGAAAGAAATAGCTGAGTAGGTAACTAGAGCTTGTCAAGTCTGCCAATTAGTTAATGCTTATCCATCCAAGCTTCCTCCAAGACGGAAAGCGCTCACGAGGAACCAGACTCGGACAATTCTGGGAAATGGACTTTACTGAAATTAAGCCAGCAAGGTATGGACTTAAGTATCTCCTAGTCTTTGTAGATACTTTTTCCTTCCCCACGAAGAAAGAAACAGCCCAGACGGTGGTCAAAAAGATCCTAGAGGACATTTTTCTAAGGTTCGGCCTGCCTAAGGTAATAGGGTCCGATAATGGACCAGTGTTCGTGGCCCAGGTAAGTCAGAGATTGGCCAGTACCTTGGGGATTGATTGGAAGTTACGTTGTGCTTATAGACCCCAGAGCTCAGGACAGGTAGAAAGGATGAATAGAACCATCAAAGAGATCTTAACGAAATTAAGCTTGGAGACTGGCATAAAAGATTGGACAATGCTCCTACCTTATGCACTGTTTTGTGCAAAGAAATACCCCCTCCACCTCTTTACGTAACCTCACCCCTTATGAGATTCTCTATGGTTCCCCTCCTCCAGTAAGGGACCTAACCCCAACTCCAAGACTTAATGATTCCTTTCACACCCCCTTGCTTAACAGACTTAAAGCCCTTGAACAAACCCAGCGGTACCTGTCGAAACAGTTGGCCACTGCCTATCAGCCCGGAGACGAGGGAACCCCACATCGATATCAAGTGGGAGACTTCATCTACGTGAGATGGCATCAGGTGTCATCCCTGGAACCCTGATGGAAAGGACCATACCAGGTGCTGCTTACAACACCTACTGCGGTGAAAGTGGATGGGATCGCTCCCTGGAATCATGCCTCCCATCTGAAGCCTGCGCCCTGTCCAGATTCTGGCTGGAAACTGGAACAGACTGGTAACCCTCTCAAGTTGCGTGTCCGTCATATGGGTAGGGCTATGGATTCTTCCCCTGACCACCAGCAGTCCTAATCCCCATCAGCCTGTCAGCAACAGTGGCAAGTTATAAATCCTGCTGGACAAGTAGTATGGTCTATTTCACATACAGCCCCCTTATGGACTTGGTGGCCATCTCTCCACCCAGACATTTGTCAACTGGCCATAGGCCTCTCTGACTGGTACCTCCCTGACATAGAGGACCCCACACAGATCCCGCTCGAACCAAACCAGGGCAACATTTCCCACAGGGTCACCATATGCATTATGGATGTCATCACCCCCATTTTAGGTGTAGACTAGCCAGTCTTGATTATTATGTGTGCCCAGCTGATTTCCGAAGTCGAAAACAGGCCCAAACCTGTGGAGGACCCAGTGACTTTTATTGCAAATCTTGGGGTTGTGAACAAACGGGAGCTGCATGGTGGAAACCAAACTCCCCAGATAGCATGATTCAGATAGGGCGAAATGACACCTGGATAGATCCCAAGAACTGTTTGGCCAGCCAAGTGTCAAAAACTCGCTGTGGAACAAATAGTCTATGTAACCCCCTCAATATAACTTTCACTTCCAAAGGAAAGGGCTACTTCAGAACAACATGGCTTACGGGAAATACTTGGGGAATGCGATTCTATGTTTATGGCCCCACTTATGACTTTGGCCTCTGGTTCACCATCCGACTTAAACAGGAAGAACATCCCACCACAATAGGGCCCAATCCCCTCAAGCCAGGAATTAAGCATCCCAAACCTTTATGGTACTGAACTCCACACAGCCAGATCTCACCCAATCCTGCTGGCTATGTCTCTCTGCCGCACCCCCCTATTATGAAGGGATAGCAGTCAATGGGACTTATGCTGTGAAGATGCAGAGTTCCACTTGTAGTTGGGGTGAAAATCCAAAGTTAACTCTCCCAGAAGTAACCAGGGCAGGTTTGTGTCTAGGGTCCCCACCCAAAAGTAAACAACACATATGTACCCAGATAGGAGAAATCAATACCACGTAGGGCTTTCTAGTCCCTGAGAAAGGAACCTGGTGGGCATGTGACTCAGGATTAACTCCTTGCATTTCAGCCCAGGTATTTGACAGCTCTGTAAACTATTGTGTAATGGTGCAAATACTCCCCAGGGTGCTTTATCATGATGATAAAGAATCATTGAAGGTCTAGTAGGGGGACAAACAACCGTTTCCGCGGGGAACCAGTGTCCCACACTCTAGTCATCCTATTAGGGATAGGAGTAGGTACGGAGCGGCCACAATGATCCGTGGGTCACAACAAATGGCCCAATTAGAAACAGCAATAGATCAAGACTTAAAGACATTAGAAACCTCTATCACAGCCTTGCAGGAGTCATTAACCTCTCTCTGAAGTTGTTTATAAGGAAAGGAGGCCTCTGTGTAGCACTAAGGGAAGAATGTTGTTTTTATACTGACCATACTGGCGTTGTAAAAGAATTCATGAGTAAACTAAGAAAACACCTGGAAGAGCGCCAGAGAGAAAGGGAAACTCAACAAGGGTGGTTTGAGTCTTGGTTCACCCAGTCCCCCTGGTTAACTACTCTCCTATCAGCCCTAGCTGGACCCTTGATCATCCTTATGCTATTACTAACTGTGGGACCCTGTTTGCTTAACCGTATAGTTTCTTTCCTCCAGGCTCAGATTGGACAGGTGAAACTCATGGTAATCAGACAGCAGTATGCTCCACTGGCAGAAATGGAATGTGAAATCCCTCAATAATTATGATCTATCACTTTTAAGATTAAAAATAGTCAGAAAGAAGGAGTGGGAAATGAAAGAGTAAAAGAAACTGAAGTTAAAATGTAAAGGACCAGGTATTGTTAAGTTTCTAAGCTACACTAAAAGCCTGAAATTCCTATAGCTGTTAAGACAGTTCCTGGGACTGCCCATTAGATATGTGTCAAAATCCCCCCTGACCACTTAGTTGCTTAACAACCTGGACCCAGTGCAGCTCAGCATGTAGGCACTTCAGGGCCTAAACCAATCAGTTTGAATGTAGCTCCGATTTAGGACTGACCTATCACCCCCGCCTGACCTGTCCCCGCCAATGAATGTGCTAATCATGTTTGAGAGTTGTTGTTCGATTTTCCTGCGCCTCAATAATGATTTGCTCTGATGTATGCAAAGCCCCCGCCCTCCCAAAAAAGTGTACTTAAGCACTGCTTAACCCCTGCTCAGGGCTCTGGGCTGCTTTCCCTCCTTGAGTGAGCACAGAGCCCCAGCGCACTGGATCTTCAATAAACCCCCTTTTGCTGTTACATGAGTCGGTCTCTTGGTGGCCTCTTCCTCCGTCGTTCGCCAGTCCCTTACACCTCCCAATAGTTTATGGTGGTTGATTACATCTTTGGAAACCACGTAGTTTATCATGTACTCCCCTAGTGGCTTAAACCAATCAGTTCAAACAAATCCTCCCTTGTACTAACCAATCACCCCTACCCAACTTGTTCCTGCCCAGTGAATGTGCTATCAATGTTAAGAGTTGTTGCTTGATTTTCCTGTGGTGTGTGATGATTTGCTAAGAGATGCTATGATGTATGTGAAGTCCCTGCCTTCCCCAAAGAGTGTATAAAACTGCTGCAAATCCTGGGCTTGGGGCCTCTCAGCGTCACCAGTTGCTGTGTGCACACAGAGGACCCAGCTAGTTTGCAATAAACACCTCTTTGCTGCTTACATAGATCTTGGTCTCTGGTGGTCTTTTGGGGATCCCGTATTTGAATATAACAACCTTGCCTCTTGGAATACCAGGATACCAGCTGTGGCCCTCTCCTCCCTCCCAGGAGAAGTCTATGTTACCCCTTTTTAAATAAATCCTGCTTTACATCCTTGCCGTGGCGTGCTTCTCTAATGTTCAAACTTCAACATGTGGGGAAGCAGGATTCATCACCCATAACCCAGGGTATCATAAGGAACAGGAGCATGTAGTATCCCAGAAACCCAGAACAGAGGTTTAAGAAATGGAGAAGAACCTACCATGTCAAGTGGGGCTGATGGCATTAGGTAACAGCAAAACATAAGCCATGGGAACCTGAGGTTGAGGGGATAATTCTATAAACTGTACCCACTGTGCTGACTCCCACATGCTTTCTTTTAAAAATCAATTTACCTGCAGTCATGCCTGGCTTAAGTTAATAGGATATGTTACATTTCTCAGCAAACAACCTGTTATCTGAAGGAGATGCAAAGCTGAAATGCAGATAAGAAGAACACAAGTTACCCTGGGGGTGGGGGGAGGAGATCTTGTAACCCTTACATAGACCAGGTTCCAGAAATCAGAGAGATAAGAATAAATGCTCCTAACTAAAATCTGTAAGGGCAGGCTCTAATTAGAAGTGGTCAGCATGAACCAACATGACCTGGAGTTTCCTTGATGCTTTGCCATGTACAAGGGAAACTTGAAAGCCTGATGTCATCCTGCTCTTACAGGCAGAAGTCAGGTTCAGGTTTAGGTTCATGTTCTATGGAGTCAAAGAATAAACACCACAAAGGCTGTGGAAGTAAACGTGAAGCAATAATTTTATTTAAAAGGAGAGTAAAAGATTTAGAACTCCTGGGCACACTGCTAGGAGAGGCAAGAGTGACATTTAAGTCTTACAGCATTTCTTCTTTTTTAGGGGTGGAGAGGAGGGTTGGACTGATTACCAGAGATTGAACTCAGAGGCACTCACCCTCTGAACCACATCCCCAGCCCCTATTTTATATTTTATTTAGACACAGGTTCTCACTGAGTTACTAAGTGCCTGGCTTTTGCTGAGGCTGGCTTTGAACTCACTATCCTCCTCTGGCCTCATCCTCCTGAGCATCTGGGATTAACATTCCTTCTTTTAAAGGCATTTAAAAAAATTTTTTTTTTATTGGTTGTTCAAACCGCCCTAAGATACCTTCTCACTCCAGTAAGATTGGCAGCCATTATGAAGTCAAACAACAAGTGCTGGCGAGGATGTGGGGAAAAGGGTACTCTTGCACATTGCTGGTGGGGCTGCAAACTGGTGCAGCCAATTTGGAAAGCAGTATGGAGATTCCTGGGAAAGCTGGGAATGGAACCACCATTCGACCCAGCTATTGCCCTTCTCGGACTATTCCCTGAAGACCTTAAAAGAGCGTACTACAGGGATACTGCCACATCGATGTTCATAGCAGCACAATTCACAATTGCTAGACTGTGGAACCAACCCAGATGCCCTTCAATAGATGAATGGATAAAGGCATGTAAGAAAAAGTTGATTAGCTTCTCTTGTTTGGTTTTTGACATTTTATTTTATTTTTTTATTTTTATTTTTTTAAAGAGAGAGAGAGAGAGAGAGAGAATTTTTTAGTATTTATTTTTTCAGTTTTCAGCGGTCACAACATCTTTGTATGTGGTGCTGAGAATCGAACCCAGGCCACATGCATGCCAGGCGAGCGCACTACCACTTGAGACACATCCCCAGCCCAGTTTTTGACATTTTAATTGGCCCACTAATAAGCATGGCCAGATTATGGATTACACAGTCACTTTCTTAGCAATGGAAATTTCTACCTTTTCTGAGAAATAGGAAAGTGTCTTATAACATGTCAGGGTGTTGCCAAAAGCTTGGTCCTTGTTGCCAATGCCAATCCAATAAAGAGGACATGGTTTTGAGAAAAAGAAAAAAGAAGATTTATTGCCTTGCTAGCAAAGGAGAAATTCAGGGGACATGTCCCAAAGGCCATGATTCTGCCCATCAGTAGGCTTTTAAAGAGGTAACTCAAAGGCCACATTCTACAGGTTCTCTGTTGGAGCTGTAATTCACTTATTAATTTGGGAGATAGTCATTTCTGAGATCTTCTGGTGCCATCCCCAAAGTCTAGATTTCCTGTGATGGGTGTGTACTCAAGGACCAATAACTCTGCCTAGGATGGGGAAAGAAAGGTAATCCTGTTTTCCCTGAGATTGCTGGGGGGATGTGGGGGGTGGAGATTAGGCAGGAGCAGGAAAAGAGGAGGAGAAAAAATGATGTCCATTTTAAAAATAAATTTCAGTGGCAGAGCAACAAGGGTATATTCAAAGCATGAAGTGTACCACTGCCAATGTCTCGGCTTGGCACAGAATCACGAGCCACCACACACCTTGTAGATTCAAACAGCAATCCTTTATTCCCAAACTCACACCGGCCTCTACACCAACAGGTTCTGGGGCAATCCCAGAACACAATTCACGTCCCAAAACTTTCTCTCCACAAGAACTCAGCGGGAACTCAGGCAGCAGGCACGCCCTACTCCCAGCAGGAATAACCTTCAACCTGCAACTTCCCTAAACCCGGATTATCTTAAACCGGGAATGCCCTAAACTTGTCTTAAACCAGGAACGCCCTAAACCTAAATTGTCTTAAACCGGGATACTTCCTAAAACCTGCAGGATACACCCTAATCCTGGATCCACCCTGGTCCTTGAGCAGGGTCACCTTTCTCAAAGACACATGCAATGTCCAAGGCAAGTCCATTTAACATGGGGTACGCTGGCAAGGAAATATCTATGCATCATTCCTACTTGGCAATGGCCCTCAGCATACCACTATTACAAGGGCATGTTGAAATGGCTGTTCTCATGCTTTCCCTCTTGTGGACCTTGACTGTCCTTTCCTTCCCCGTGCTCCACTGCCTATCCTATACTATCTCACTGCTGTCAGTCAAAAGTCACCAGGTGGACTTGGGCAAGACTCTCTGGAAATTTCTCTGGGAGAGGTGAGCTTTCCCTCTCTTCTTCTCCCTCTCTTCAGAGTGTCCCCTTGCTCCTTTCCTATCCCTTCAATAAACTCATGCCTGCTATTCTGAGCAACACCTGAAATCTTCCTGGCGTAATCACAAGAACTGGTGAGAGAGGACCTTCTTGGCTGCTTAACTTCTGCAACAGGTTGTTGCCCTATAACAATGGGGCAAAGGAGAGGTGACAAAGCTAGAAGTCATTGTCAACTTAATAACAACTATTTAACTTTCTGAACAAAAGTCTTACTGGATTAGAAGGAGAAGAGAGGGGAAAGAGAGGGAGCCAGCACTGTGCAAATGAGCATCCACATAAGATTGCTGTGTTTATCTTCTTCATTGCCTGTTTTCTCTGTAGGGAAAATCTAGTCTGATCTTATAAAGATTTTTGCTAGGAAAGGGAACAGAAAAATTATGGCATAGTACTTGAAGGTTTAATTTTTTACTTTAAAATTGATATTAAAATGTTTATTTGCCTATGGAATTTCTGATAATGATCAAAATAAGCTTCATTGCAATGGGTTGCTATGCTTTGAATGTCATTGAAATCCTGGATAAAATTTCTCAAAAGTCCAGTAAGCACACTTCATAATTAAAAAGTTAGGCTAAATCGGAATCTTGACCCCATCCAAAGTAAACCTAGACACATTAGTTAAACTTTACGAGTCATTGTTTTTTTCATCCATTAAATGGGCATGATAATGGGCTTTTTAAGGGCAGAAAAGTGATATTATACATAAAACATATGGAAGCCTCCTAAACATACTAAGCATTCAATAATTGAGAGGAATTATTACCATTGCTATTTAGTATTTGACTGTTAATATCTTCTTCCCTCAGTGGGGTGGCCTATTAGGATTTCAGCTGTACCAAAGAGAAACATTTCTGTCTTGACTTTGTCCTTATTTGTGTGCCTCTAGTTCCCAGCCAGACCCTAATGCCCTTTCCCATTTCAAAGCACTACAGCGGATATAGCCAGGGGGATGGAACAGCTGTGTGCCTGGCCTCACACAGAAACCTATTGAGTTAATGTCATTTTAAACATAGTTTTCTTTTGTGTAAATTAGCTTGCAGATTTTCAAGCTTCCTACCACTAATTACTAGATTAGCTGGAGTTACCCTGCAGGGAAAGCAGCAATGCGGAAGACAAACAGGGCATTCTTATTCGAATGCTCATTTGCATAGTGCACATAACTCTGTGCTTACTGGAAGACAGCTCCCTGCTTCTCCCAGTTAAATCTAACATGGCATTTACAGTTACACACAAGAATATTAGGCAACAAATTAGCCCAAAGCTACAATTAATCATAATCCAGAATCAACCCAAGGGAATAGAGAACTAAACAAATAAATCTTTTAACATTTAGCATTCTTCTTGACCCATACAGTCTGGCAAGATAATTTTCTGACTCATGAAATGCTGACTAAAATTTCAACCAAGAAGCTTTGACAAGAACGTGGTGTCATGCACAATTTCAGATGTACAATCATGTGAAATCAGTACCTAACTTCAAATCTCAACTCCCACTAACTGACTTTTTACATTGAATGAATCTATTAGCAGGGCAAGTTTTTATGCAAGGAAGAACAAAAGTTCAATTCAAACAGCATAAGCCATGGTACACTTAAAAGGGAAAGGTGGAAGGAAAAAAGACTTTGGGCTTGACTGGATTGCAAGGGCTCCAGGAATATTACTGACAGCAGGCTTCTCTCTCCCTTGGCTCTGCTTTCTTCTGTGTACAACGTCATTACTACTACCAGTCTCAGCAAGAAAACAGATCTTTCTATCTTAGCAGCATGAAAGTGTCGCCAGAATTGAGTCATATCCCCAGCTCTGCACTAGTCACAGTGAACTGTGTTGTGCCATTGACCAGCCAGGCCTGGGTCACATGCCTAACACTTAAAGACAAAGGTAAAGTTGTTATGCCAGATTCATGGGACCCCAATAGACCTCCAGGAACCGAATCCGATGATGCAATCACACAAGAGTCATTATTTGGAGCTTGAGCCTGGACTCACAACTGTTCCCGGAAGCAGCAGTCCCAGGGAGTCCAGGTCCTTTGTTCAGTGAGATTTTATAGGTTTAGGGGGAATACTCTATGCGTCACAACATCACACAGCAAATCATTCTATACTGCGGGAAAATCAAACAACAACTCTTAACATTGATCAGCACATTCACTGGCGGGAACAAATTGGGTAAGAGTGATTGGTTAGTACAAGAAGGGGGTTCATTTGAACTGATTGGTTTAGGCCACGAGGGGTGTACATGCGAAACTACATGGTTTCCCAACATGTTATCAACCACTATAAACTACTTGGGGGTCATCTGGCATCCCAGGTATTTTCCCTGTCTCATGCTGATTGGAGGTTGCTTGGGGGGGTTGCTATAGGTCCTCACCTAGCCTAACTCAGTCAGAGACACCTGGCGTGCCTCAGACCTCTACTGTTATCAACAAACAACTCAGCAGGGTGGGTATGTGCTTAGGAGTGCTCTGTGGATTTTTCCAAGGACAAGGGTCACGCCCCCTTCCTTAGGAAAGCCTTGAGGTAGAAGCTGATATTATTTATTTATTTTTAAAAATGGAGTCACATTAGTTTCTCAAAGTCACCTGCACCACAGGTTTTTTGCCACTTTGTGGAAAAATCAAGATGTTGTTATGACCCCAAGGAAAAAAAAAAGGGTAAGTTGAGGCTAGGAAGGAAAAATATACAAAAAGTTTTTACTATTGCAAAAAATTTAATTGTTCCAAGTTTTAGTTTTCATATTTGTACAAATAGGAATAATTATTATTATAATAGCACCTACCTTAGTCCATTTTGTGCTGTTATAATCTAATACCGTGGACTATAATTTATAAAAGAGTAGACACCTATTTCTCATAATTCTAGAGACTGGGAAAACTAAGACCTAGGAACTGGCATCTGGTGAAAGCCATTGTGCTGCACCCTCACATGATAAAAGAGCAGATGAGAGCAAACCGGCCCCTGCCAACTTTTTCTCTGAGGGCACTACATCGTTCATGAAGGCTTCATTCCACCTCCTACTAGTCACTGCCTCTTGACACTATTGATTTGGGGGTTAAATTTTCAACACATGAATTGTGGGAGAAACATTCAGATCGTGCTACCTTTTGGGGTAAGAACATTTGGCAAACATTAAAAGCTAAGTAATTGTATTTGATTCACACTGCTTTCTCAAAGTTATTATGTGTTTGTATTGTTATTGGCTCTAGCAACTGATTTGCTCTACCTTTTCATTACTTTAATTATATATTACATTCTGGGTTATAAATTAATTGTTATCCTGTTTCACAAGCATAAAAGGTAAAGTAATTTTCAAGGCCACATATCATATTAAAAGCATGGTTAGTGTTAAGCCTTCTAGTCCATCAAGCTCACTCTATCTCTTCTTAGATGAGTCAAGAGAATTTTGTTGAAATCAGGGAGATCAAACACTAGGTCCCATCATCTATAAAACCCCTGATGATTCAGCCCACATCAGGGAATCATATATTTTATTTTTCATTGAAGCACTATCTACATAGGTACCATATATTTTGTTTTGATTTTCAATGTTTGGTAGGCCTTATATATAAACAAAAAGTAGAACTACATGAAAAGGATGTTCTCTGTACAGATTGGGGTGGTATCTTTAAAAGGAGCAGAAAAACTCAATTCATACTGGCATTAGTAATAAAGAGAATTCACTGACCCACATACCTAGATAATCCAAACGAAAGGTAAGATTAAGGATCAGTTTGAATGGGTTCCTGTCCCATTTCTCTACAAATGACTTGGCTTCTCTCTCCTCCACTTTTCATTTTCTGTACCGACTGGCTATTCTCACGGAAGATTGAGACATACGTCCACATATTGGGCCTCACATCCACATAGGCACCATCAACCGACAGAAAAGGCAATGATCATCAATGATCAAGAGAGGAAAAACAAAAAAGCAGAAGCTGGATTATTAGAACTACTGTTCAGAAACCATGACAAACATGGTTTTGGGGGTGTCCTTGGTCTTCAAATGACCTCATATCCTTCCCAGGTGGAAGCATGTGCCGATTGGCTTAGGTTATTCAGGTTCCATCTGTGATGTTGCCCTAGAGGAGTGCAAGCCAATTGGAGATGGAATCAGCAATTAAAGTAAAATCAGAGCACTGTGACCAGAAAAAGAGAGAAGATTGAGTGGTAAATACTTTCCATTAGGAGTCTCATAGGAAAACAAACAAATGAAACACATACTTTCTCAGGATTACTAAGCTATTACTAAAATGCCAGAAGTAAGGTTCTATGGTTTACCAGTCAGTATTACAAAAATCTTCTTGTTTACCTTTTACATTCCATTTTAAAATTATTTTTAATTTACATACAATGAAATTCCCTTTTAGATGGAGTACAGTTTTATGACACAAACTTCGATTCAGATAACCATGATCACAACATTCAGAACAACTAATTCACTGTAAAATATTCCCTCAGGCAGGCCCCTTTTTTTTTTTTTTTTGCAAACTCTCCTTTCCTGTTTAATCCCAGGCAATCACTGATCTTTTTTCCATACCCAGAGTTTTACCTTATCTGGTCTATCATATAAATGGAACCATAGAGTATGTAGCTCTTTGAGGCTGCTTTATTGTTCTTTTCCTTCAACAAAATACATAAAACTGTCATCTATTGTTGTTTGTATCAATGTCTAATTTCATTTTATCTCTGAGTACTATTTGAGTAAAGAATGTATGAGATGTTATCAGTTTTTAGTAATTATGAATAATGATACCATGAACTTATTTTTTTATAAGCATGTGCTTTTATTTTTCTAGAAGTAGGATTACTAAATCATATGGTAAATGTATCTGTAACTTTATAAGAAACTGTCAAAACTATTAGAATATTTTGCTTCTTCAGTAGCAATGTGCAAGGCTTCTAGTTCTACTTTCTGCTCAAAACAGGATAGTGTCATCTTTCATAGTTATTACTGCTCCCATTGTATATTTTAGGCAGTGTTAACTCTTGGAATTACCTTAAACTTCCTTAGTGACTAATGACATTGAATAGTTTCCATGTGCTTATTTGCCAGGTAATTTTCTATGGTGAAATTTTTGCATTTCACCCCCTTTTTAAATTTGTTGGCTATTTTTTTTTCTTTTGCTAAATTTTGAGGGGTTTTAATGTAGTGTGTCTTTGGTTAACATATGATTTGCAAATATTTTCTCACAACCTATGGCGTGTCTTTCTATTTTTAATCAGGGTCTTTATAGCTAAAATGATTTAATTTTGATTTAATTAAGTTTTTCTTTTTTTAAAAAAATATTTTGTGACTCATAATTTTTATGTTATACATAAGAACTCTTTACTTAAGCCCAGGTCATGAAAACTATAAAATAAGCCTTTTGTAGTTTTTATTTTATATTTAAGTATGTAATCCATTTTAAATTTTATTTTAGTAATTTATTAATATCAAAGTTAACCATTTTAAAGTTTATAATTCAGTGGGATTGAATATATTCACAACGTCCAGACAAAACCACATTCATCCAGTTCTACAGCATTTCCATCACTCCATAGAAAACAACTTTTTTATTAAGGAATTTTTTCCATTTCCTTCTCCCTTAATGTCTATAAAACATCAATCTGTATTTGGTCTATATGGATATATCTGTTCTGAATATTTCATATAAATGGATTTGAATCATATGCCACCTCTTAAGTCTATATTCTTTCACTTAGCATAATGTATTGGAGATTTATCCACATTAGAGCATGCATCAGTACTTCATTTCTTTTCATGGTTGAATAATTCCATTGCTTTTATATATCACATCTTGTTTATCGATTCCTCCATTGTTAGCATTTGGATTGTTTCCATCTTTTAATTTCAGTGAATATTGATACTTTTATCATGCCTTCATATGTACTTATTGGAATACTGACTTTTAATTATTTGGAGTATATAGCTGGGAGTAGAACCACAGAGTCATATCGTATGCTTATGCTTATTTCTTTGAGGAACTGCCACACTGTTTTACACATTGGCTGAATCATTTGTATTACCACCAATAACTCACAAGGTGCCAATATCTCCACCTCCTTGCCAATGCATGTTATCTTCTATGGGTAGCCCTCCTAATAGATGTAAAGTGCTATTCTGTTGTCTGTTTTACACTTTCCTAGTGACTAATGACGTCAAGCATTTCTTCATGTATTTGTTAACCATTTGTATATCTTCTCTGTAGGAATTACCTATTGAAGTCCTTCGAATATTGTTTTTCCTTTTGTTGTTGAGTCATGAAGTTCTTTGTATATTTTGGATCATAGGCCAGATATATGATTAAATATACAATTCGCAAACAGTTTTATGTATTCTATAGGTTGTCTTTTTATGTTTTTGATAATCCTTTGATGCACAAAAGCTCTTATTTTAATGTAGTCAAATTGAGTCTATTTTTTCTTTTGTTGCTCTTAGTGTCATAACTAAAATTCTACTGCCAAATCCAAGGTCATGAATATTCAAATTTATGCTTTTTTTTCTAGGATTTTCATGTTTTAGCTCATATGTTAGGTAACAACCATTTTGAGCTAATTTTTGTGTATGGTAGGGGTTCAGTTTCATTCTTTTACATAGGTATCCTAGCATTTGTTGAAAGATTATGCTTTCTTCATTGAATGGTCCTGATTCTCTTGTCAAAAATCAACTGGCCATTTCTGGACTCTCAAATATATACCAGCAGTTTGCCTCACTATGCTTATAACAGTACCACGCTGTTTTGCTTTTTCACTATAGCTTTGTGGTAAGTTTTAAAACCAGCAATTTTTAGTCTTCCAACTTTGTTTTTCTTTTCTTTTTTAGATTTTCTTTGGGAGAGGGCTATTTTTCACCCTTTTGCAATTCCATTTGAAAGTTTGAATCAAAACACTTCCATTGCTCTCAGAAAGATAGTTGGAATTTTGATGGAACTTGCCTTAAATCTGCTGATTAATTTTTCCAATTTATGATCATGGACTATCTTTCCATTCATTTAGATCTTATAAAGTTTCTTTCAGAATAACCTTTGTTATGTTGAGCCTAGTCGGTTATGTGGATGAACAGCACATCAACTTTAGACACAAATTTACAGGATCCTTTTCTCTAACTCCATCTTCTTCATGGTTTCCTGCAATTGTCCTGGCTCTCAGAATCACTTTCTTAGTGCCCTGGCTAAAGAGCTTATCTCTTAGATTTAATATGCTGTAGTGTAGTTCCTAAAATTATGATTGCCTCTGGGCATAGCAGAAAGAAAAGGGGCTGGTGTTCTCACTGTTGCCAATCTCTATGCCAACAACTGCTGCCACCTACAGAGATGAAACTTCATCATAGGCTTTGCCTGGGATTAGTCTGGGATTGTTAAAAAAATTCCATCCAAAACAGACACCCTTTCCTTGATCTTCTGGTGTTAGAGAAATTGGTTTGGTTTGGTTCTTTTTTTAGTGGTGGTGGTGGGAGCTATTTTTATACTTTCTGTGCAGTTTCAGGGCTCTGGCTGTCCTAGAGTCTACATCAAGATCTATAGAAATGAAGAATAACTGGGGGCTTTAGATTTCAGCTCTGAAAAATAAAGACTTTGAAAGTTGTCATTCCTAGCCTCAAAATAAGCAAAATTCTGACAAAGTATGTGACTTTTTTTGGCCCTGTATTTTATTAGCATTTACTATTTCTATTAGCATTTACTTGACTACGTATTTTACTAGTAAATTTGATCGGTTTTTGGAGGCTGAACGTCACCTAGCACAAGAACATGAAACTCCCAAGAGCAATAACCATAGGGAACTTCTCCATCTTTTGTGAATTTTATTTTCAGGAACCCTACCAGCTTTTCCTGGAATACATCTGAGAAAATCTTGCTTCCCTGGCAGAGGAGAGAAATTCATCCTGAAACACTTTTCAGATTCTTCTCTACAATAAAGGCCTGGACTTTAGTGTGAAGAATTCATTCATAAGCAATTCTGAATTCCACCTCAATCTAGTATGCTACAGACTAGAAGTTAATAGTCAACAGGGCTTCAAGGAAATGGATTGAAGATTGTGCAGCTAGAAAAGGAAGGAGGCAGGGAGAGAAGAGCACTTCACACTTGTGAAAGCCACATTGCTGTATCATAGGTCCACTAAAAGACAACTTAATGCAATTATTGAATATTATGCTTCTCCCTTACAATTCAACTATACCAACCAGTATGATGACTATGGATTAATGACTAAAATATCTCACTTAAGGAATTATTCTATTTTCTTTTTCATTTACTATAAATATGGGATTGCTTCCTTTTTCTTTGATAGATGATTAAAGAAAAATTACTAAGAACAAAAGACAACAAATGGTGGGGTGAGGAGGCAAAAGAGGATGACATTTATTTTAATTAACTGCAATCATTAAAAAAACTTAAATATTTTTGAAACATTTCACATACTGTATATCCTGTATTTCTTATAGGAATTATTTAACTCATAGAAATAGTTCTTCTTTAGATTTCTAGAAGGCAAATAACACTATGTATCTATTCTTTATTATACTTATTACAGTAATAATTCTACATGCAACTCTTGAGAAAAGTACCCCAAATCCTTTTGTTTATAGATGCTTAAAACAATTCTATATCCTATTAGATTCCTCAGAGAGAAAGAGTAATATTAACACCAATCCTACCTTGAAAATTATACACAAATTTCCATTACTACTAGAAAGTGGAAAATCACAATAGATTCTCATTCACTTTAATAATATAAACAAACCCAATGAAATAATAGTTTTTAAAAACGTATCAGAAATCTATTTGAAATCTAAATGAAATTCTTATGAAGTCCTTCATTGAAGAGAACAGGCAGGTGAAAACTATTAAAGCTTATATTAGATGAGGAATTCACTTGGTTTGCTTAAGGGCAGACTAGAAAAGAAGGGAAGGTTGGTCAATAGAAAGTTTCCAAATGGAATATATTTCCCCTTGCCAGTAAATGGATGGAACTGGAGAATATCATGCTAAGTGAAATAAGCCAATCTCAAAAAACCAAAGGCCAAGTGTTCTCTTCTGATTTGTGGATGCTGATCCAAAACAAGGGAAGTTGGGGAGGGGAGTAATAGAAATCTATTGTATTAGACAAAGAGAAATGAAGGGAAGGAGCTGGGAGGGAAACAGGAAAGATAGCATAATGAATCAGTCGTAACTTTCCTAGTCTTATATTTGAGTATACTACTAGGGTAACTCCACATCATGTATAACCACAGGAGTGAACTCCTAAATAGAATAAGTTATACTCTCTGGATGTATAATCTGCCAAAATACATTTTACTACCACGTACAAAAAGAACAAATAAAAAAAGGAATTGCAAGCTAAATTAATTATACATATTATGTCACATTAATTAATACATTAACACTTTTCCAATTATATAGATTAAATAATAATTCTTAGGGCACTTAAATTCTTATTGATGAAATAAAAAGTATTAATTTTGGACAAATTATATATGCATAGAGAGATTCCTTATCTCTACAAAAAAATGTTATACAGAGTTATGATCACAAAATAATCAAAGGGAGATCAGGATAGGAATGGGACCAGGGGTGGGAGCAAGAGAGAAAGAGGTGAAATACTGGGGAGTGATACTGGCCAAATTATATTGTTATATTGTATTATATTAATACATAACAACAAATCCTATCATTTTGTAATACTAAAAAGCATCATTAAAAATTATAAAATTAAAACAATAACAACAACAACAACAAAAAAATGGAAATGCCCACCAAAACTGGAGGAAGGCATTGAGATGTTTATGGGACAATATGAACTGATCTAATGAATATGTATTTAGAGTCTCAGAAGACAATAGAAGGGACATGAAAATATTGTGTAGAAAATAAGAATTGTAATGCATTCTGTTATATATAAATAAGAAAAAAAGAAAGAAAGAAAGAAAATTACAGTGATTTTTTTAAATTGGCAAAAGACGTCTACTCATCTATGCAAGTTCATTGAAATGAAACCAGAATGAACACAAAGAACCCCACATCTAAACATACTCATGAACAGACTTTAGACACCAAAGAGTGAACAAACGATAAACACAGCAGTAGAAAAAGGAAGGAAGATAATTTTTTTAAAAATGGCAGCAAATCAAATGGATAATAACAAAATGATGTTTATCTCATAAAGGCAAGTTTGCTTCAATCTTTGAAAATCAATCAATGTAATTTGTCCCAGTAAAGAATAAGAGAGGAAAATTATATAATGACCTTAATGCATGAAGGAAAATAATTTGAAAATTTGCAAGTTCAAAGCTAGGAAAAGCAAGACATTAAGCAACTCAGTGAGACTGTCTGTAAATAAATTTTAAAATATACATAATAGAGCTGGGGATGTGGCTCAATGGTGGAGTGCCCTTGAGTTCAATCCCCTGTGCATGCGTACACACACACACACACACACACACACACACACACACACACAAATCAATCTAAAGTCTCTGCCAAATAAGAATCAAAAGAAACCTGCCCACCTCATTAGCATCATCTAAAAAGTTCTGAGGGTTGTCATCATATTTAATAGTAAGAAGGAATAAGGCAAGAAAGTCTATTAAAATGACTAGACAACATTGTTCTGGTGGTTCTTACCCAGAACAATAAACCTACAGATTAGAAAGAAAGGAGTTAAAAACATTTTTTTTAAATTGGTTGCAAATGACATGATTGTTTAGATAAAAGACTGAATGTAAGAAAACTGTAACCAATATATGACTTTGGAAAAGATGAAAGATACATGACTCATATACAAAAATAAGTTTCTTTATATTAGCAAGAAATAATTACAAAATCAAATGAAAAATACTATTTACAATAAGGCCTAAAACGTAATATATCAGAGAAAATTGTAACAAATGCATAAAACTTCTAAAAATTATTAAACATTCCTACAAGCAATTTAAATAAGTTCTAAATTAAGTGAATAAAAATACAATATTCATGAAATGAAAGACTCAATGTTTTTGGTATGTCTAGTCCTCTTAAACTGATTAGATTCAACACAGTTCCCTTCTAAATTACAACAGGCCTTAATGAAGAAATTAACAAAATGATCTTAAAATGCATATGGAAATGTAAATGATCTTGAAGAGCTAAAATAATTTTGAAAAAAGAAAGAAAGATGGACAACTTACATTATTTGATTTAATGATTTAACATAAAATTACAAAATAAAAACCAGTTGAACTAGCCTAAAGACACAGATAGACCTATAAAGTTTATAAATAGAGTGTCACTATATTGTCAATATAGTTTTTAACAGTGTAAACTCAATTTCTTTTTGTTCTATTGGAAGTGGGTGGGGGATACTCTTAGGTTTAGAGAAAGGTTGTGGACAACACAAAGAATTCATGCATATTCTTCACTCAGTTACTTCTTGTTTTGGCATCTTTCACAATGATGCTACATTTGTCAAAATTTACAAAAATAAAACAATACTGGTGCATTTTTAACTGAACTATAGTCATTACTTGGCTTCCACTAGTTTTTAATACTCCTTTTGATAATTTTACTATTGTTTCAGTACTTAGTCCAGGATGTCTGACTGGGTTTAGCCATGCTGTCTTCTTACTCTCCTCTGGTTTATGATCCTTTATCTTCATTTTTTTAATTTATGATAGTTTTAAGTACTGGTCAGTTATTTCATAGAAAGTCTTACCATTAGAATTTGTCTTTTTTTTTTTTTTTTTTTTTTTTTGCGTGTGTGTGTGTGTGTGTGTGGGGAAGTTCAGCTGAGGTTATGGGCATCTAGGAAGAATACCACAGAAATAAGTTGCCCTTTTCCTTGAATATCTGGAATACCAGTTGTTGATATGATCGTGGCAACAATCACCAGCCAAGGTCTTGCTAGGTTTCTCTGCTGCATGCTGTCAGTTTCTGGACATGAGTCACTAAGTGTAGACCACAGTCCAGGGTGTGGAAAGATTCTTTTTACTACCTGGAAGAGGGCATTTCTACATAAGTTATTTGGAATTCAGCAGTTCTCAAATATTTATGACTTTATTCAATCACCTATCTTTATTTTGTGCTAGGATCCAATATTGCACTATTAACTTTTTTGCCTCAATTGTTTCAGTTTGAACCATGGGGCTCTCCTTTCAGTCTGGCTTCTCTATCATTTTGGTAAGCCACATCCTTTTGATTTTTGAGCACTTTCTTTTAAGCACTAGAAGAACCTTTTTAGGTTCATGTTGTAGTGCATGAACCTAAAACGCTTGGCCCTAGAAGCAATGATTTCCCCAAAAGTCCATATGCCTTTTATTGGAGGATGATATCTAGAAACTAAAATTTGGGTGCTGAGCATGCTCAGTAGTACTGGGATATCACTGCTTCTCAGCTCTCATGTTGGGCAGAACTAAGAAATTTAAATATGTATACCAACTAAAGTACACACATATATCTATAATTATTTTTGGGTGTCTCCATCTGTATTTATGCTAAACTAAACATATGTCAGTGCAAATGCCTCAACTCTAATCTAGGAACATATAGTTTATTCTAGCCTTTCCCCTCTTCTTATCTATAAAGTTTCTTTTCAACAGGGAGTAGCCTGTGTCCTACCATAATTCATATCTATTTATTTATTTGACCCCAGTATTCAAATAAGGCATTTTCAAAATTGCTAACCTGTCCTCCCATGATAAACTTTACCAATTAGAGTACAAACTTTATGTTCAGTTCATTTTTTCTCTTTAGCCTTACATTTTCTATTTAAAACAAACAAGCAAACAAACCAACCTGTCTTCTGAAGCTACTTAGGTCAAGTCCATTCTTCTTACTTCCTATAGTGGGGTTATGCCATACCTTGTAATTCAGATAGATTCTTCTGGCACAGTCTACATTTCTTCTTGGGATTTCCCCCAATAAATCTGCTGGTTGATTTCTCAAGTTAATTTTTATATACTGAAGTTTTTTCTCTGCTATGTAAAGTTTAACAAATCTTCACCATCCCAGCACCACAGAGAGTGGATTTATCACCTAAATCCCCCTCTTCCCCCCACATTATGTCCTTTTTGTAATCAACCACTCTCTCCTCCCACAACTCCTGGAAACTTCTGATCTTTCTTTTGCTATTTCAGTTTTTCCTTTTTTTCAAAATGTCATGTGAATGGAATCATAAGAGATGGATTTGGGTTCTTTGACTTAGCATTTAAGATTAATCCATGTTATATAGCAAGAGTTTATTCCTTTCACTGATCACTAAAATTCCATTGTATAACCAGTCACCTATTGAAGATACTTTTATTCATAATTTCCTTGAGAGTGAGGCTATTATGAATAAAGCATTTATAAACATTCACACATAGGTTTCTGTATGAGTATTTTCTGTTCAAGTCGGTGAACACTGAGAAGGGTGTTAGCTGGGTTATATAGTGAATCTGTTTGCTTTTATAAGAACCAAAGCATCTACCAAAGTGGCTACACCATTGTGCATTCTGATCCACAATAAATCATGGTTCATTAGGCTCTGCTGCCTCACCAGCATTTGACACTGTGTTTTTAAAAATGTTTTTACCCATTATAGGGATCTGCTTACAGAAAACACAAGTAAATATAATTCCATGACTTGACGTAAGTCAAATTGTTTTGACCAGGGCTAATTAGGAAAATACCAGTCTAAATAGCTTTGAAAAGATTCAGTTTATAAATATTTTAAGAAGTTACATCTCATGGAGAAGAAAAAGTAAAACAGGAAAATAGTTCATCTCACATGACCATCATGATTAGTTTCTAGAGGTATGCTTGCAAATTTCTAAGGATTCTGAGACTACACGTGACCTCACTCAGAAAAAATGCTGTAAACAATTAGCAGTGTTTGGTATAAACAAAACAGCAGGCACTAGAACTCAGCACAGTTTCTAAGATCTGGGCTAATTCTAGTGTTAATCTAATAAAGCTCCCTGCAAAGACCCATTATGGTAGACAGAATGATGGCCTCCAAAGATATTATGTCTTAATGCCCCAAACCTGAAAATATGCAATGTTACATATTCAAACAATATTTATGGCAAGGGGAAAATAGGACAGGATATGGAATAAAAGTGTGCTAATCACCTGATTTTCCACTGCGGAGATTATTCTGGATTATCCATGTGCTCCCTAAGAGGCCTACAGTGTGGAAGAAAAAAGCAGAAAAGCCAGTGTGAGAGTGAGAGGATGTGACAAAGAGTTGACTGGCCTTTGCTGGCTTTGAAGATGCAGATGCTAGGAGCCAGGGAATGTGGTGACTTCCAGAAGCTTGGAGAGGCATGAGCATGGGTCCTGTCGTACAGCCACCAGACAGGAATGCAGTCCTGGTTATTCAACTAACAATACCCACATCAGAACTCTGACTTTCAGAACCCAAGATAATAAATGTGTGTTGTTTGAAGACACCAACTTTTGGGTAATTTGTCATAGCAGACATAAAATACTAATAGATCTACTACATAAATACCAATAGATAACTAGAAAAAGAGGTTGAAGATTACAGTGTTAGCCGTTTAGCTAAAAACAGGAAAGGTTAAAAGGTTAAAGTCCTTAAAATTTCTAGTCAGTTTAGACTGTTTCTCCTTTCTTAAAAGATTATTTTAAAAGTAAGTTTCAGATGTATTTCTGTCCATTTATCTCTAATTTAAAAGCGGTTATGTAAACACTAATGGGGTTTTCTTCTACTGCAAATAAGCCCTCTTGGGGGCACTTAAAACTTATAGTATCATTCTGTCACAGTATCTGAAAAATGGCCAAATGTCATTTGAGAATCACTTGAAAGATGAACATGGCTATTAGTGCTCCTCTGTGTTGGGTGGGACCCAGTCTTGGATTTTACATCCAGCCCCCAGAGTAAGAACAGCATACAGTTACAATTTAGACAAAATCTGCCATTCTCATGATAATCTCTACATCTTATTTATGATCCTGGGTTTGTGTCAACACATAATGAATGCTGCTACTAATTTCCTATGTGTCCCTGAGGGTTCCCGGGTTTCATTTGCTTTATATTAGTGATGGATTTGCCATCCTCCCTCACCTCCCATTCCACACCTCCTATTTTCCCCTTCAGATGGCATTGGAGGTGAGGGGAGAGTGAGATCATGCTGTAAGCACAGCTGTGTTTGCTCATAGCTGTGAGCCGTATCCTTTTTATTAAATTCAAAACTGCACCTAAGGGAACAAAGGCTGCATCTTGGATGATGAAGGGAGGGCTGCTTACTTCATAGTAATAGAAAATAAAGTCCACCAGCTACGCACACCACTAACATCTTTATGGAAATATTAAAAAACTCAGAACAATCTCAATATCATAGCTGCAGGCTATGCCCAAGAAAAATAAGTTATTAAATAGGTATCTAAAATTTTAAATTGAAAGAGGTAACTATAAAAAAGGAGGGAACTTTTTGTTGTTGTTGTTGTTTATTTATTTGTTTTTCCCTACAACAAGGCTAAAAGAATCTTTTCCAGCACCAAAAAGGAAACAATCAAGACTATCAGGAACATTAACATAGCCCCAAATCAGGCTCAGAGTTGGCACAGGAGAAACATCAGGGGAACCGCATGCCCTTCTGGGAGACAGGTAGGAGGGCGAAGGCCCAAGGGCTGGAGGAATGTCCCACAGAGCAGTTAAAAGTTGCCTGAGAAGAAAAGCCATCCTCTTATGAATTTAGGGTTCATATCCAAAGAGGCACTTCCTGTTATTGAAACTTTTTTTTTGTATTTTTGTTTGCTGTTTTGTTTTATTTCTTTATTTAGCCAAAAGTATTCATGGAAAACAGTTACCAAAACTGCTACCTTGAGTTCTCAAGGATTCTGTTTTTCATCCTTAGGAGAAATGACTGATATTACATCTGGTAAAAATGTGGTAAGATACAAATTGTTGCCAAGATACCTAGAGATAATGTTTGTCCCACACTGAAAGCTTAATATTTTGGAAGCCTCCAGGGGTGCTTTGATACATCTAAACAGTAGAATACCCCTTCATTGCCTAGAGATATCAATGAGATATTTTAAGGGTCTTGAAAAATAAAGAGGATAAATACAAGAGTGCTCCTTGTATTCACAGAAAGAGTAGGTTAGACATGGCAAAAAAGAAAAAAATAGTTTAACTTACAAATTAAGTAACGTATTATCTGATTATTTAAGAACATATAAGTAAAACAGCATCAAATTTTTTCATTTTTCTGATTCTGTTATTATATTAAAACCACTTGTGGCAAGTTACAGAGGATCCAGGGAAAAACATAGAAGATTCAGACTGAAATGATGATGTTACTGATTACTACCAGGATGAACTTTGACAAATGGCTTGAATTCTGTGTCTGTTTCCTCATTTGCAGTGTGTGTGTGTGGGGGGGGAGGGCGGGGTCGTGGGGGGGGAGGGCGGGGTCGTGGGGGGGGTAAGAACTAATTAATGAAGCTGGCTCATTATAGGCACTTAATAGTTACTGAATAACTGAAAATGAATGAAAGAATAAATGCATGAATTTAGGGAACTCCAGATGTTCTTCTCCAAACAATTCCACCCACAGCTTTCCCTGTCTCAGTAGATAACCATCCTGTTAAGCATATTTCACTTTTAATCTGTCAGGAAATCTTGGGGATCCAACCAGAACGTGGCCTCTTTTCACCATCTCCATTGATACTACCAGAACTAATTACTGTAGATTTCTGTAATAATTGACTAATAGATATTTTTCCTTCTACCTTTGTCACCTGACAGTCTAATCTCAGAAGGATTCTTTCAGAATAGAGGATATACCAAGGTCGTCTCTGCTCAAAAATTTACTTTGATCAAAATAAAAATTAAGGTTCTTATAATGTCCTACAAACCCTATGGGATCTAGCTCACTGCTTTCTCTCTAGCCTTATCTCCTTCCAGTCTCAATCTCCTTTGTTGGCTTCTGTCATTTTGCTAACTTCAAACTTGCTGAGCACGTGTCTGCTTCAGGGTCTTTGCACCAACTGACCCTCTGCCTGGAACATTCTTCCTTTAGTTGTACACTTGCAATTTCATCCCTTCCACCCCTGATCTTTATCTGGTGTCTCACTTTCTTCATGATGCTTACACTGACCACCCCATTAATATTGCAGCATCCCCTACCCTACATTTCCCACTTCCTTCCTTTTCCTTCTAAATAGCCTTATTACTAAGCAATACACTATTCTATTATTTACTTTTATGTTTACTGTTTATCATTTATTGTTTTTCTCCCCCTGCTAGAATAAAAGCTCTCTGAAGATTGAGTTTATAGATGCATTCTGAGAGTCTGGGACATAGGATATGCTCAATAAATTCTTCTTGAATTAATATATACCATTATTATTGTGCTCGATTTTTATTGTAGATAATTTTGTCACATAGTTGTCACACACACAATGGTATACTATACTTTCTAAATTTCTTAAGGACATCAGTGACATAAATAAATAAATAAATAAAAACAAGATGCTTGAAGCATGGAACTTTTGGCACCAGAAGTTCTGTCCCTGGGGGATGGAGAGCTATTTTCTTTTTTTTCTGACATGTGAAAATCAAGGCATTTTCTTTGATGCATATCCCCAGGGTTTTAGACTCAGCACCAATCAAGGAGCCAGGGAAACTCCTGATAATGGAATCAAATCACATATCAGTATCAAAGTCATCTCCAGGAAGAGAAAATAAACAAGGAGGAAAACATCAAACTTTTGGCATCAGGGGAGAAATCTAATAAAGAAAAACCAGTGAAAAGCTCAGGGCAAAATGAAATCCCGAATAGCTCTCACTTTTTTTTTCCAAGTTAAGAAACAATTTATAGTATTTCTACTATAGAAATAGTAGGGATGGGATAGGAATTACTCAGATATTTTGTTTTCAATGATCCTCTGATCAGCAGTGATGAGTACAAGTTCTTGGGTCAGACTTTCTGCGTGATTTTAGGAAGTCACAGAGATAGGGTTGTTTCTTGTGAGGACTGTGTTATACTCATGAAGCTGTTAGCATGGTGTTCAACACATGGAAAATTTTCAGTTCTAATTTGTTTTATAACAGCTCATGTTTTGTACAGGTATGGCTCAGGGTCTTCAGTCACAGGCTGTGAGTCTGTGGACACTGGTCCCAAGGATTCATTCTGCAATGAAAGAAGAAGGGGCTTAGTAACCAGACATCATGCCCTGGGCAAGCAATGCAAGTGTGAAGAGCTTCTTTACAAATCAAATGGGGATAACAATCCCACCCCAGTGTAGTCTAGAGTGGAGACAATGCACAAGGGCAGTGCCCATACACATGAAGGGTTCATCATTATCATTACTTTTATTGTGATGATCATGCCCACCAAAAGAATATTCCTGTGACAGCCTCCCCACCTGTTTATAAATATAGATCTCCCTTCTTTCCTCTTTTCACTCCTCTGAGTTGTTCTGGTCCTTTCCATTGGACTCATCCCCTGCTGTTCAAGAAACAATCTGCCCTTCTTGGTACCCTCACCAATGTTAATGCTACTGGCAGACCCCCCATCTCTTGTCTGACCTTCACTCGGTGTCCACTCAGAAGGCTCATGGCCCCTAATTCCAAGTCATCCTAATCAGATGTCAAGAAGCACAAAGACCTTCATCTGTTTTACCTCTGGGGAAACAAGGATGTCACTTTATATTGCTGTCCATATGAAGATTCATTGTTAGCATTTCCAGCACACATCTGTCATATTTGTCTATCCAGCCTCAGTTTTCCTTTACTTTGGTCATAGGGGTTCTTCCTGGAGCCACCCGTACCCCACTCAAAGCCTTGTGCTGTGAGGTGGCCATTATTTCATTCCCTGTGTCAAGAGGGTATATGTGACTGCTTTAGTATCCAAACAGAGAAGTTTGAAAAGACGATGCAGAACAGGATGAGACGGAGAATAGAGCGAGAGTCAGAGTCAGTTGGCTGTCTTTTTAATTTTTTTTTGTACCAGGGATAGAGCCCAGGGCACTTAACCACTGAGCCACATCACCAGTCCTTTTATTTTATTTTATTTTGAGACAGACATTAAATTGCCTAAGGCTGGCTTTGAACTTGCCATCCTCCTGCCTCAGACTTCTAGCCACTGGGATTACAGGTATTCGCCACCATGCACAGGTTACAAGTCACTCTTAATGACATTGTTTGAGCCCTTCATTAGACCAACCCTCAATTTGACATATGTATGAGCCAATTCAGTATGTTCCTCATTTTGCTGCTTACCCCATGTAAAAGTGAATTTTTTGCCATTTGCAAGTGGATCTTAGTACTTGATCTACAGGTGATTATTTTTTTAATTTAACATTTTTCAGTACATCTCAATTATTAGAATGGCAGGTTTCCTTATGACATATTTATGCACACAAAAATCAGTGTCACTCCCGAGTACCCTTTCACCTTCCCCCCTCCATCCTCTGACCCTCTTTTCTTTAGCATATAGTGATCCTTCTACTTTCATGATGTCACATTTTTTTGTTCTGTTTTTAAACTTCCCATTAGTTTCCACATAAGAGGGAAAACATGAGTCTGCCTTAATTTGCTCAAAATTATGGTTTCTAGTTCCATCCATTTTATGTAAATGATATTATTTTATTCTTCTTTATGACTAAATAATATTCCATTGTGTATATCTGTACACCAGATTTTCATTATCCATTCATTAATTGACAGATACCTAGGTTGATTCCATAACTTGGCAACTGTGAATTGTGCTGTAATAAACATGGGTGAGTTAGTCGACTTTATGTTGCTGTGACCAAAAGAGAGAGATGACTCATAAAATTAAAGATGAAAATGGAGATATTACAACAGACATGACTAAAATTCAGAGTATTACTAGAGATTATTTTTAAATTTTTATATTTCAGTAAATTAGAAAATTTAGAATAAATGGCTGTTTCTAGACACATACTATCAAAACTGAAAAAAAGAGGATATAGAAAACCTAAACAGACCAATAACAAGCAATGAGATTGAAATAGTAATAAAAAGCCTTGCAACTAAGAAAACTCAGGACCAGATGGATTCACAGATTACCAGATGTTTACATAGAAACTAATATCAGTATTCCTCAAATTGGTCCATAAAATTAAAAGAGATGAAATGCTTCCAAACTGGATAAGAGCAGTTCAAGTAAAGAAAGCTATGGACTCATGAACATAGATGCCAAAAATTTCAATAAAATATTAACATACAGCTAGCTGTATACTTGAGTTGAATATAGGAAATAGTGTGCTAGCTTTGTGTCACTATGACTAAAAGACATAATGAGAACAACTTAGAGGAAGAGAAGTTTATTTTGGCTCCAGGTTTCAGAGGTTTAGTCGGTGGTCAGCTAAATGTGCTGTTCTGGGTCCAAGATGAGGCAGAACATAGTGCTGGCAACGTGTGGGGAGGAACACTGCTTACTTAATGGCAGTGGAGAAACAGAGAGAGCGAGAGAAAAAAAGAAAGGGTAAGGGGTTGCAGGGACAGTGAACCATTCTAGGGCATGCCTCCTAGTGATCTACCTCCTCCAGCCACACTCCACTTGCAAAAACTTACCACCCAGTCACTCTGGATAGACTGATTAGGTCACAGCTCTGATAATCTAATCATTGTACTTCTGAGTATTTCTGCATTAATACAGGAGCATTTGGGGGGGCTCCTCATATCCAAATCATAACAGAGAGAAGAAAATTGACACTGCCAATCAGTTCTCCAATCAGTCAATTAAGACAGGAAAGTTCCAATAGTGTGCTGATTTTAGTTCTTTTGGGGTAAATATCAAGGAGTGGAATCTCTGGGTCATATGATAGTTCCATTCCTAGCCTTTTGAGGAATCTCCATACTGATTTCCATAGTGAATATACTAATTTGTAGTCACAAACAATATATAAATGTTCCTTTCTCCCCACATGCTTGCCAGCATCTATTGTTATTTATACTCTTGACACTCGCCATTCTCACTGGGGTAAGAGGAAAACTCAGTGTCATGTTTTGAATTTTCCTGATTGCTAAGGATGTTGAACATTTAAAAAATATATATATGTATTTGTTGGTCATTTGTACTTCTTTTGATAAATGTCTGTTTAGTACATTTGTGCATTTATTAATTGCTTATTACTTCTTGTGTACATGTGTGTGTTTGTGTTTGTATCCAAAAAGTTTCTTGAGTTTTTGGCAAGTTCTGGATATGAATTCTCTGAAGAATTATCTGAAGAAGAGTACCTGGCAAAGATTTTCTCCTGTTCTATAGGCTCACTTTTCGTGTACTTAATTTCCTTAGCTGCAGAAAAGTTTTAAACTTGATGTCATCAAATTTATTAGTTCTTGGTTTTATTTTTTTAAGTTTTAGAAGTCTTACTAAAGAAGGTGGTGCCTAAGCCTATATGTTACTGTGGACTGTATTATTTCTAGGTGTTGAAAATTTTCTGGTCTAAATCTTATGGTTTTGATCCACTTTTAGTTGACTTTTGCACAGAATGGTAGAGAAGAGTAGACTTTTACTCTTCTACATATGGCTATCCTGTTTTCCCAGTACATCTGTTTAAAAGATTGCATTTTCTTCAAGGCATATTTTTGTTAACTTTGTCAAGGATTAGATGACTACATCTGTGTAGAATTTTCTCCATTTCTTATATTCAGTTCCACTGGTTTTCGTGTCTGTTTTTATGCCAATACCATGTTGTTTTTGTTACTATAGCTCTGTACTAAAATTTGAGATCAGGTATTATGATGCCCCGTGCTCTATTATTACTCAGAATTACTTTGGCTATTCTGAGTTTTGTATTCTTCCATATGAATTTTATGCTTGTTTCCTTCTAGTTCTGTGAAGAACACCATTGGTATTTTGATGGGAATTGCACGGACTTTGTAGATCAGTATACAGTATATAGTACAATCACAATAGCCAAGTTAAAGAACCAACCTAGGAATCCATCAACAGGCAATAGATTAAAAAAATGTGATATATATACATACACTATAGAGGTTACTCCACCCTAAATATGAAAGCAGTGTCCTTTTCTGGTAAATTGATGCAGCCAGAGAATATCATGTCAGTGAAATAAGCCAGACTCAGAAAATCAAGGGTGGAATGTTTATAGTCATGTGTAGAAGCCAGAGAGATAAAAGGAATTTTTAAAAAAGGTATCATATGAAGGTAGAAGGGAGACCAGTAGAGTAGAGAATGGGGGCAGGCAGATAGGGAAGAAGGAAGGAAAAAGGAAGATTCAGGGGAATGAAATGATGCTATATACAAGTATGGTTATAGCAAAGTGAATCTCACTTTTATGTCTAATAATGATGCACCAATAAATAAATAAAAGTGAGGATCGGGATCAGGGTGAAGAAGGAGAAGAGGTAAAGAGGAGGAGTTAGAGAATTAAATGGAACAGATGATGTTATATGCATGTATGAATATACAGTGAATCCTACTATATGTAGAATTTCAATGCACCCATAAAACATTTTTAAAAGGCCAATTTTTATAAAGATATAAAAATTCATATTGTCAAATCAATTTGTTATAAACATTTCTTATTGTTCTTGATTTTATTTAATTTTAAAGGAAATTTTCAAACACATACAAAATAGACAAACTAGTATAGTGGACCTCCTGTACCCATCAGCCAGTTTCAACAATTATCAAAAATATCCAATATTGTTTCATCTATATCACTTCCTTTAATTTTTTAATATTTTTTTAAGTTCAGATGAAGTTGACATAGTGTAAAAATCAACTATCTCACTGTGAAAATTTCAGTAGCATTTGGGACATTCACAATATTTTCCAACTACCACCTCTAGTTCTAAAACACTTTCATCACCCTTGAAGAAACACCACACCTTTTAAAGAGGTCCTCTCCATTCTGCTCTCCTCCCAGCTGTTGGCAACCACCAACCAGTATTCTGTCTCTATGAATTTATTTATTCTGATATTTCATAAACATTGAATATTGTCATTTGTAACATTTGTCTGACTTCTTTTACTTAGCATAATGTTTTCAAGGTCATTCACATTGTAGCATATATGAATTCCTCATTTACTTTTGTGACTGTATTATTTTGTTGCATGAATACAATATAAATTGTTTATCCATTCATCATTGGAGAACTGTGCAATTTCCACTTTTTGGATATTATGAATAATGCCACTGTGAATATGTATTTGAATGTACTTTTTTGAGTACCTCTTTTCAATTATTTTGGGTATATGGTAATTCTATGTTTGGCATAATTCTTTTGAGTGATTTTGCTGGGTTAAGTTGTGATTCTGTGATTACCTTTTTGTTTTCTTATTTTTTTTTTCTTTTTTAACAGTCTGGGGATTGAACCCAGGGGTGCTTTATCACTGAGGTAGAATATCCCCAGTCCTTTTTGTTTTTTGAGACAGGATCTCGCTAATTTGCCCAGGCTACTCTTGAACTTGTGATTTTCCTCTATTAGCCTCCCGAGTACCTGGGATTATAGACATGTACCACAATGCTCAGCTTGTGTTTAGCTTTTTGAGGAACTATCAAACTGTTTTCACAGTGGCTAAACCATCTTATATACCCATTAGCAATGTATGAGGGTTCCAATTTCTCCACATCCTCACCAACACTTCATTGTTTTATTGTTGACATTCTGGTGGCTGTGATGTGGGACCCCACTGTGGGTTTGATTTTTCTTTGTCTAGTGAGCATCTAATGATATTGAACATCTTTTCATATGCTTATCTGTCATTTGTATATCTTATTTGAAGAAAGGACTATGAAAGTCTTTTACTCATCTCTAAATGAGTTGTTTATTCTTTTGTAATTGAATTATAGGAGAACTTGATAAAATATATAATATGCAAACAATTTCATCATCTAGGTTGAATTCATTTTTTTGGACAATGTCCTTTAATAAAAAAAAAGCACTTTAATTTTGATATAATCAAATGCATTCCTCTTATCTTTTGTTGCTCAAGGTTTTGGTGATGTACCTAAGAATACATTGTCAAATCCAAAGGCATCAAGATTTGACCAGTTTTTCTTTCAATAGTCCTATGGCTTTAGCTCTTACATTTAGGTCACTGGTTCATTTTGCAGCTAATATTTTTGAGCATTTGTTATGTAGCTAGAACTTCACATAAATAATCTCATTTAATCCTTACAAGAATGCTTTGAGTTAGGTTTTATTATTTCCATTTTAAACACAAAGAAATTGTGATTTAGAGAGTTTAAGAAATTTACTCAAGCTCTCTTAGCTAGTAAGTAGGAGAGAGCAGTTGAACACAACTTTTAACTCCAGAGTCTGAGTGATTTATCAAATTTTCAAAAGAAGTGGAAAAGGGAAGCATTGGCTGGGAAAATACGTTTATTTGTGGCCACTGACTCTTTGAAATGTGTTGTGCTCCTCTCAGGTTTAAATGCTGAGTTAAGTGATAAGGATGCACAGAGAACTTTAAGATGTCTCCAGTATAGAGCGAAAGTCATTCTGGGCACCCACTGAAGACAAGGACTAGAAATGGTTTTACATTTTTTAATGATATGAATCCATATGCTCCCGATTCTTTACAGTCTCTCATTGTGCATGGTGTTGATTGTGCTCTTTGATTACTGACATCCCTCCCTACACTTCTCCTGCCCAGGGGCGGAACTCTATGCATGACATCATCTGAGATCTTGTCTCCTCTGGATTCCACAGGCCAATGAGAGAAAATGAAATACTCAGAGGATGAGCTTGAGAGAAGTCTTCCTGTGTTCTCTGTGCTTCTGTACTGGGCTATGAAAGAGGCTGTGCTTCTTTGTGACCGTGGCTCCTTTGGGTGACCTGACCTTTATATATTGTACTATTCATAGAACACTGAGAATGTTTTTTCCTTTCCCACCTCTCCAGGCCTAGATATGGGAGTGGAAAATATAGAACTCTAAATGCAATGTGATTTGTTCTATGATGAAATAAAACAGGGTTGGTGAGATGTAAGAGAAGCTAACCATCATTTATAATATTGTTTCTATGGAAACTGATTTTTTGAATCTCAAACAACATACAAGTTAGTTTCTGGAAAGAAACCTGTTTGTTGGATTGCGGTTCCTCTGTTATTTGCCTCTTTCTCTCAGCAGCCTGCAGGAAAGAGTACAACACATTACCTCCTTTAAGGAACTGCCTTTCAAAAAAATGAGCTTGAAATGTGTTCTGAATTTATGGAGTTAGAAGAGGCCCTGATTAGCACAACTATCAACTTTGAAAGATTAGCTAGTTCTAAAATGAATAGAAGTAGAAGGAAAGCTCATTCATTCTATAAATTCTATGAGGAGGGTCAACCTTTTAACTATAAATCAAAAATCTATAAGCCATAAAAGAAAAAAATATAAATGCATTTAAACTTTTGCATAGAAAATAAAACACCACAAGTAATTTTTGGGAAAAAATGACAAATGGGAGAACAAGAAAACCACAATTTATACTATGCATAAAGAACTAATCTCTCTAATATACAAAAAGCTCCAAGCTAAAATCAAGAAACAAATACTGACAATCTAACAGAAAAATGGGTAAGAGTTATGAACAGATCATAGGCAAAAATGTTCTACCTCATTCATAATAAGAGAAATGCAAATTAAAACCCACTCAATGCCTTTATACCAAAAGATTCAGAAATCCATAGTTGCAACAACATTCTATTTTGTCAAGACTATAGGAAATTAGTTACATTATTTGTAAAAATTGCCCTGATTATTCCCCTTCCTCTAGATACCCTCCTTGCAAATGTGACTTTGCAACTTCTCCCAAAAAGATGTAGAATCCATTCCCCCAATATAGGCTGCCATTGTGACTCTCTGGAAAATAGAATACAGCAGATGCATTATCAGGCCAGGTCTGTGGAAGGACACCTGCACACTTCCACTTGTTCTCTTTGAATTCTACCTACTCCTGATATGAATATGCTTGGGTTT
Organism: Ictidomys tridecemlineatus; assembly: GCF_052094955.1. Classification (NCBI taxonomy): domain Eukaryota; kingdom Metazoa; phylum Chordata; class Mammalia; order Rodentia; family Sciuridae; genus Ictidomys; species Ictidomys tridecemlineatus. The sequence goes on along the minus strand of NC_135477.1, from coordinate 124,728,276 downwards.
TTGTTCTGGATAATGAGAAACACCTAGCTTGGTCACCCTGCTTCAACCCAAAGGAATGGTCAGCTAGCCACAAAGCTTGACCTGCTGTTAACCACAGATCCATTGCAATGCTCAACTGAAAACAACAGAAAAAAAATATTGTTTTAAGCAAATAAATTTTGAAATGGCACTTTATACAGCACTAGACAATTACAAGAAATGGCACTTTATACAGCACTAGACAATTACAAGAAAATAGGTAATCTTGGTCATACTTTGAAGGAGTATATAGTTTCCCTATGAAGGGAAACCTGACAATATCTATCAAAACTACATATGACTTTACCCTTTGACCAACAATTCTACTTAAAGTCTATCTTAAATTAAAGGTGTATCTGTAAAAGTATGAAATGGATTATGTAGCAGGTTATTTTTGTGACATTATAATAGCAAATGATTAGGAAGAACACAAATATTCATCAATAGAAAATTGGTTGAATAAATGATGGAAGAAGCACACATCACAGTGATATCTGGTTGTAAAAATACCATGAAGGCCTCTATGTACAGATATGATGTAAACTCCATATATATAGTTAGGTGAAAAATGCAAGATACAAAAGAAAGGCTCAGCCAAACAGTTCATTAGGCTGCATTTTGTGTAGAAAGAGAGAGAGAAAATTATATGTATATATACTTCTGCTTAAAAATTACTGGCAAAAGTGAATCAAAAGATAATAAAAAGGTAATGGAAGAGTTAGGGTAAAGGAAACAGGAAAAACATAAGAGCTACCTAAGAGTGCCATCTCATATAAACTTTATTCTTGAACCAAGTAGGCATTCTATAAATTTTTTAAAAATCAGTAGATATATAATAACAGAAAAATAATTATTTGTGTGCTTTTAAAGTATAGATTTTTGACTATATATATAGTATATATATATATATATACACACATATATGATGAGATATATACAGAAGACACATAACTATAGGAAAAATAGCTTGTTCAATATTTTTAAATGTAATCTAAGAACATTTTATAGATATGGTAGAAAAATATAAATAAACAATATGCTAATATTATTAGAACTTATGTATTTTCAAACTAAGAAAGTATAAAATCAAAGATGTTGAATATAAACTTAAAGTCAATATGATTTTATGATTTTTACACATATACGCACATGCATGTCTCAGCTTGGTATTTTAAGATTCTGAAGGCAATATCATCTCAATCCTGGATTTTTGTCTCTAAACATCATTTGTATTTATAGAAATTGAGCTCTTGTGAGAAAGAGTTGATTATGGTCCTAAAGAAGGGAGGGTAACAGATGTACCTGGGTCTTTTTTCTGAAAACTAGTAAGCTTTGAGAGACTAATTAAATTGTTTTAAAAGGACAGAGGAGGTAAATGGAAGAAAGTAACTCAACTTGGATCCTGAGCATTAAGAAGAAAACTAATTGGTTAGAAATATTGATACACACATATACACGGGAATATACGGCAAATGTACACACAAATAGCAAAGTATTAAGAATTGTTCAATATAGTATGTGAATATATGAATGATCATTTTATTTACCTCTATTCTCTGTTTTAAAATATCTACAATATGTGAGTGAAAAAAAAAATAACAAAGGCTTCTCCCAGCACTAATTCTACTATGGTTTACACTCCTGTAAAATTCTACTTCTAAGAAGATCACATAGTAGAGTGACCTATGGTCTAACTTATCCCTATATCTACTCATGAGTAAATTAAATTTCTGATAAGTGGTATCTCAGTTTGAATAGGATACATTAGAGTTAAATGAGATAATACCATGTGCTTTGTAACTGGCAACCATTCAATACACTTTAGCTATAATTATTATCACCTTCATAATCATCATAATGCCAATAGCACTTTCCATGAAATATGCTATTTCACATAACAAATAGGTAACTTAATCCTGTTGTCACTTTTCAAAGGAGGATGAATTTGTCAAATGGGTAAATTGAACTCTTTCTAATTCTCTAAGTCATTGCTTCTCAAATTGTATTCTATATAAATATCATTTTAGGAGATATTAGCATACACATCATCAAACAAAACAATTCTACAATAAACACCACAAGATATTCAAATTAGTTTGGGAAAAGAATACCTCCAGAAACGAATAACAAGATGAACTTTGGAAACTATGCAAACATGTGGAAATTTAACAACATACTTCTGAATAACCAATGAAGAAATTAAGAAGGAAATTTTAAATTTTCTTGGAACAAATGAAAATGAAAACACAACATAACAAAATGCATAGGATACAGCAAGAGCAGCAGTTTGAGGGAAGTTTATAGCAATTAGCACCTGCATCCAGGAAACAGAAAGAGCTTAAATTAAAAAAAAAATCAAAAAGGGAAAAAAACCCAACAACCTATCATCATTCCTAAAAGAATAAGAAAGACTTGAACAAACCAAACTTAATACAGGGAAAAATTAATAAATATTAGACATAAATCAATGAAACAAATTATAAAAAATAAAAATTAACAAAATGAATAGTTGTATTTGTTTTTCAAGAAGATAAATAAAATTGACAAGCCCTAACTAGACTAAAAAGAGGGCAAGAATTTCAATAAATTATATGGGGGATGAAAAAGATGCACTGACAGACCAGATGAGATATATGAAGGATTATTAGAGATTATAATGAATAACTACACATCACTAAAACGATGACTTCAAAGAACTGAAGAAGATCCTAGACACAAACACCTTGGTAAAGAAATAGAAATGCTGAATAGACCAATAATGAGTAAATTAATAATAATGTTTTTAAAAAGTCCAGGACCAGATGTCTTCACTGATGATTTCTATAAAATACTTAAAGAAGAATTAATAACAATTCTTTGTAAATTGTTTCAAAATACTAAAAAGAAAGGAATTCTTCCAAACTCATTCTACAATGCCACAAAATTACCCTGATGCCAAAACCAGATAAGGACACAACAACGACAAAACAATACAACTGCAGGACAATATCCTTGAACAGAGGCAATAAATCTTCAATAGGATGGTGGCGAACTGAATCCAATAGCATTCAAAAGAGTATTTGCCAGGATCAAGTGAGGTTCATGCCAGGGGGCAGGGATGATTCAAATCAATAAATGCAAATTTATGCAAATCAATAAATGTTGACATCTCATCTCAACAGAATGAAGAACAAAAACCATACGATCACCTCAATAGAATCAGAAAAAGTATCTGGTAAAATTCAGCATACTTCATGAGAACAAATCTAGGCATCATAGCAAGACCCCATCTTTTAAAAAAAAAAGAGAGAAAGGAGGGGAGGGAAAGAAAAGAAAGAGACATTTCTTTTAAGACGTAGGCTCTGGGTTCAATCTCTAATATGACCAAAAAAAGAAAGGAAGAAAAGCAGACATACAAATGGCCAACAGGCATATGAAAAGATGTCCATAGTCACTAATCTCCAGGGAAGTGAAAATCAAAACCACACTGAGATATCACCTCACCCCAGTAAGAATCAGGATTATCGAAAAGATAAAAGGTAACAAATGCTGGTAAGGATGTAGAGAAAAGAGGATCTTTGCACAATGTTGGGGAAAAAAAAATCTGTGTAGTCATTATTGAAAGCAGCATGAAGGTCCTTCAAAATTAAAAATAGAGCTACACACAGTGTCACATGCATGTAATTCCAGCTACCCTGGAGGCTCAGGAACATCCCAATTTTGAGGCCAGCCTGGGCAACTTAGAATACCTTGCCTCACAATTTTAAAAAAAGACTGGTATTACAGCTCCTTGGAAGAGTACCTCTGTGTTTAATCCCCAATACTATAAAAAAATAAATAAATAAAAGTGCTATATGACGCAGCAATCCCTCTATTAGGTATATACTCAAAGAAAATTAAATCAACATATTGAAAAGATATTGTCACTCTCATGTTTATTACAGCACTATTATTCTTTCAAGAGCCAAAAACCCCAAACAATCTGTGTCTCTGAACTAACAAATGGATTAATATGTATACACACATGTGTATATTAATTCAGTTAATGCTAATATGAAATACTCTTACATTAAGTGAAATAAGCCAGGCACAAAAGGACAGTGTACCACATTGTCTCACTCATTCATGGAGTCCAAACAATTTTATTTCATAGAAGTTGAGAGTCAAATATTGACCTCAGGAGGCTGAGGAGAGCAGCAGGGAGGAAGGCATGGCGATATGTTGTTCCACAGGTACTAAGTCGTAGTTGCACAGGGTGAGTAAGTTCTCGTATTTTATTACATGGTAGGGTGACAACAGATAACAGGAATGTTCTCTGTACTTCAATACAGCTAGAAGAAAGGATTTTGAAAGTTTTCACGACAAATAAGTGATAAATATTTGAGGAGATACCTACTTTTACCTGGACTTGAATGTTACACACTGTAGGGCTATATCGAAACATCACATGGTACCCCATAAATACATACCATATTTACTTTCAAATTAAAGTATAAATAAACCATCCACATGCACAGAAATAAAGATCAGAACTTGTTCCAGCCTCAAATATGACTTTAATATTGAACCAAAATTAAAAAATGAATAAGGTAGTTCATTTTATGTTTGGAAATTTTTCCCAAAAACATTATGAGTATTTTCACAATGTGTAATACACTCCCAAGTGTTCTGTTGAAAACAACAAAAGGAGACTATATCTCCTTGCTGAATTCCAAGCTCAAAAATAAATTCTTGAATGGTTCTGCTTTCAATCAACAAGGAAAAAAAAAGAAAAGATGATAGAAAGGTTATTTTAAGTTGTCCCTAAAGTTCAGTGGTGTTCTCTCACTGGAGTGTGATTATAGGTTATTGAAAAAACTGGGAATAGACAAGTTTGAGTTTTAAAACTCTATATGAATCCTATGTTATTTCAGAGAAACCATTTCCTCTCTCTGTATTTCTCAGTATAGTCAAAGAATTGATAGAATCCAAAACTATTTTGAGAAAAAATTGCAACCCACTGAATTTTTTGGGGAGATGTCTGCTGTAATAGTCTAAATCTTCCAATGGATTCACAATAGTAATGATCTTACAGTAATAATCGAGTTATTTTGCATTCAATCTAATTCTATTGGTGCTGAGCTCCACTGACAGTAGTTACTTAATGAATTCTCTCTGAATGAAGCATTTCATTGGAGACAGAAGCTTCTTGATTTTTAATTGAAATTTAAATGCTTCATCCCCAGAGTTAAGAGATGATAGTAAAAGCTGGTTGTGAAATAAAATCATAATTGGATTCAAGATAGACAGCCTTCTCATCATCCAAATGTTTTATGCACTATTCAAATATATGAAAAAATCATCAACGAACAGTTTAATTTTCATCATAATATAGTGTACATCAGGTACTCATGCCCTAAACGAGTGGATAATAAGAGTCTAGCTGACGTAAATTTTTATGTATATCTTACCTTCAGAAAATATGTTTTGAATAAATTGGGGGTTTTCTTTTCCCTTTCCCAAGTAGGAAAGGGAAAGTTCAAGTTGTGGGAAGTTATGAGAAGAGGAGTGGTACACAAGTAAGAAAAATCTCTACAAAGATGAAACATATTGGAGTTTTCAGTCTAGAATTTCTCATTTCCCTCCTGTAATAATTATGAAAATTGTCTGGTATAAACCCAGAGTGAAACACTTGCTCTGGTAAATACAGTTTTACATGCAAACTGGATCACAAGTACCATAAATTTTATCACAGAACATATAGGGAAAAGAGGGTATCCATCCACTAAGGTCTTACCACATGCCACAGTGGGCTATGTGTTCTACCCTCATCCAACCTGATGGACACTGCATATATCATGAAGATAAATAACATGATATTTTCCTTTGTGTTCTCACAATCTTATTCTTATCACTAACATTAATATATATATATATATATATATATATATATTAATGCTAGTGATACTTACAATTCTCCTTGTCATTGGTAGGATTTTCTGGATACACTTCAAGGGACTAGCAAGATATTTGAGAAATTGGACTAGGAAATATGTAAATTTAATGTGATACTACTAGAAAAAAACTTAGAGGAAAATTTTCAAAGATTCATAGTGTCCAAATATGTTTAGAATAAATATCATCATATACTATTAAAGATGACAGGTAAGGAAGGAATATTGACTGCTTTCCATGAAGTGCACATAAATTGAGGTGTCTGATTGTTGTATAAAATTTCCAAACCTGCTACACTCCATTCCCCATCACCACTTTTTTCTGTTAATATATCCCAAAGGCTTGTTATAGAGGACCCAAGCTGACAGCATAATGATACATCCCTCCTTCCCTCACCACCATTCCTGGTCCAATGTGTGAGCAGGTAACTGAAACAGCACCATTCAGACTCCTTGCTCAGGATTTTCCAGAATCAAGCTATACCTGGAGAAACTTCCTAAACTAATGAAAGCATGTGGTCATGGGCCATGGTGCATGGAAAAGACCTATCCATAGTAGAAGTGTGGAGATCATCCGACAAGGGAGAGAGAGATGGGAAGAATGTTGATAAAGTCCTACTTCTCCTTGATTTTGATGACCCCTCCATGAACCTAATCTTTGGTTTCTGTCACCTGCATCCAATTATGTCAAGGACATAATAGTCACTTAATAACAACTGAGCAAGTGATAGAGTCATGAATGAATGGATTTAGGGGAAGATGAGAGTGCAGAATAAGGAGTGTGTGAGCTCCTGAGTCACAGGACCTGTGAAATCTGTGAGAGCATGGAGGAAAATTCAGTTCTTCCCAAGAAGAACCTGACAGCATTGCATTGCCCCACCAGTAGTTCCACTGTAGTCTACTTGCTGGGTCAGCCGCCATCCTCTTTGGGAAGTTGAAAGGCATTAAAGGCATCACATTCTCACCTTGCCCTTCCTGGCCCCAGAACATCTTTCAGAAGAAATAGTTATGAGGATGCAGGTGCCTGTTTTCGAGACCACTCTGGCTTCCTAGCTATAATCCTCCCAAGGCTAGCTGGCCACCTGCACATTTAATGAAGCCCACAGGCACACAGAAGAGCAGCACAGAAAGCAGGGCAGACCAAGACCCTTTCTCATTCCCTATCCCATAGTGTGTTTTAACAAGAGCCAAGAGACAAGCAAGATTGAAGTTCAGGATCCTTCTGTTTCCCTTTCTTAGCTTCATTGCCAAAGGTCACTGCCAAAGCTTGTCACTGCCAGGACTATGGAGATTCACATGCAGCCTATCAAGGAAAGATTAAGTGGGAAATCAGGTCATTGTGCCTACTCATCTTCACTCATACACACTACCTTCTGCTTTTGAATTCATGAGACCTAGATACAGATGATGAAATATGATGCCTATTCATGGGAAAGTATTGTAGTAGTCACTGTGATACTTACAGCTAATTGAGCACTTAAGTCTGTTCTAAGTGCTCTATATACAATGTATAATAAATACTATTGTAAATTTCATTTCATAAATGAGGAAGTAGAATTTTTAAAAGTTATTTAATATCTCAAGGGTATGTAGCTTCATAGTAGTTAATTCAAGAACGAAATCCAGGTTTCTTTGACATACAAAAACCATGTTTTCAATCAATGTGTGTAATCACTCCACATGTTATAAAATGTTAACCAGAGACTAGTGTCTTTTGTAATCTTTTATTAATGATTTCTGGGAGCCTTTTCAACAATACTTCTACAAAGACATCGAGAGTGACAGTTATTATTTAAGACTCAGCATACGTGAACACACAAAATATACACATTCAGCAAGTTTCCAATAATAATTTTAGCATGATTATTTACCAGTTTGGTAATTATTTTTACTATGATATATTTGATTGAATTACCAACAACTTCAAGTTGAATTTTAAATGGGTTTCTTCAGAGCTGTCAGTTGTAGGATATCATTTTATATGTGGCCAGATTTCTTGGGCTAGGATCTATGAGCAGTCTTTGAACACCGCAAGTTTAGATGATAATCCAGAGTATGAAACTGCCTACCTCTGTACCATTTAGGATCTTAGAAAGAAACAGATGGCAAACACAAATTGAGTAACTTAAGAAGAGCAATACATTTAGGCAGGGTAAGAAAAAAAAAATTTTGAGGTATTTCATCATTAACATCTCTGGGCATAAAAGGGAGAGGTAAGCCAGAAACTAGAGGTAACTGTCTCTAGTTTCTGGCTAGTTTTCTAGCCAGAAACTAGAGACAGAGCTGGGTAGAAATGGTCACGTGAATGCAGCATAAGCTTTGGGTAAGGGAAGCAGTCAGGTCTAGTGATGTGGCAGGGATGAACCCAGGGAGACCAGTACCAGAACCACACTCTTCCCTGACATATGTCAGGGGGAAAGAGATCCCATTGATATGATCTACACTGGTCAGCCCTTCCAAGCACATAGTTTGGTGGGCAAGGGCAGAGGATGTCTTTAGAAAGGCCAGTGGAGACCTTCAGCACACACATTGGCTAGCAATAGTACTAGGATTTTCCAGGCCACAAATCAGGGCAAGCCATTAAGAAACCTGCATTTAACTGAGGACAAATATCTAAAATAATAAAAAAAAATATTTCACAGAATATTAACAGAGGAAGTAAGATCATAGATAACATATATTAAGTTTTCATTCTTGACTTACTAACGGTAGATTGGGGAGGAAATAATGAATTATTCAGGCCTTAATGAAGTATCCAGTTTGGAGGCAGGTGAAGAGGGTAGGAAATTTTCCTCATCTACACCATCTGTACTTAGAGTCAGAGAGAACTGGTCTCAAAGACAAATCAGAGTAATGTCCATCCAAGAGGGGAAATAGGTATTGAGTAGATTGAGTAGGCAAAAAAGACATCCACCATTCTGGGTATTGTGCACATGCTTGCTATCCCAGCAATGAGGTAAAATGAGGCAGGAGGATCTCAAGTTTGACACCAGCCTAGGCCACACACACACAAAAGGCCCATCACATTACATTAGAAAATTCTTCTAAAAATCTGCTCCATGCTCACATGCATTTGTTGTAACTTGGCCTTCAGAGTCACCTGGAGATCTTCTCTCTCCATTGCACAAATCCCTTCACATACCTGAAAACATCTCTCATAGTTCCTAGGTCATACCAAAGCTTCAGAGTCAGCATTAACTTTTATAGTCTTCATGGGACATTTCTAGACCTTAAGTTCTTCTAGCTACTTTCCTCTCTTATGGGCAGCTTGTCCATGACTTTCTCAAGGAATAGTGCCCAGAGAAGAACACCAAGTGAGAAACTCACAGAGGAATTAAAAAGTGAACATTGGTTGACTATTCCAAAAATGTTATATATCATCAATCTTCTGAAGCAGTTGCTATTATTATTGCTATTTCATGAAGTACGAAGAGATTTAGTAATTAGCAAAAGGTTACTCAAGTAATAAGAGGAATGTCATAAGTTCAAACGCAAACAATTTTGCTCCCAACCATGTAGCTGTTGATCTATTAGAAGAACTGAAAGCCCATCAAAGGTACATACACCTGTGAAGGATAATTTTCAATTATCTTAGTAAACAAACAAATGAAAATTCTTCTAATATAAGCGACCACTTTTAACTACCAAATCATGGTAATGTTTTAATAATAATTACAGCCAAAATTGGTTGGTAGGAAACACAAGCTCTTTTATGCTGCTAAGGGAAGTCATTTAACAGTTTTTCAAAGCAATTTGGCATGATGTAATTAGAATCTCAGGAGCATATTTTTTTAGAAATAGCCTATGGCCGTATTAAAGTCTATAACTACAACAATGCATAATGGTGTGAATAACAAACATCCAAACAATACAACATTTAGCTCTTGGGGATTGGTTAAATAATTATAATGATTTTTAAATAAGAAAAAAATATTGTTCAGGAAAAAAAGAATTAAATCTCTGAACCTGTGAAAGCTGAGGACCGGACAACCTAAATAAATTGAATCACATGAGTACTCTAGTAGCTAGTTGGCTAATGTTGCCTCATTAGGCAATTTCTATGACTTCTATGCCTGAGGAAGTCTTTCTTTGAAGCACTTACATTACTTATTAAAAATGAGAATATTAAAATAAAGAAGTTTGAGGCATTCACAAATGGAATTCAGAGCAGCCACTGAAATGCTGATGTACAACAGTAAATAATACACAAATGTGAACTTTTCTGGTCCTCTCAGTCATGTGGCTTTAAGAAGTCCAGATGCCTAGCCTTGAGAAGTGAGGTTTTCTGACAGCCTTCAGAGAAACTGAATAAAACAGGCTGCCACACAAGACCCCTGGCCCAGCCACCACTATGCAGGACCTCTGCTTCCAGCTCCCCATCCACCAACAAGGATTCACCTGGACACTTCCATCTTGGGACATTGCAATCACCATCATAGCCCCCTAGTCCTGGTAGCCTCTACTTTGAGACAGAACAGAGCCGAAAGCAGCCACGGGCAAGAGCACTGCCCACCACAATGCAGAATCTCCAAACAGGCCACTCAATGCCACCACATGGCCTGGTATTGCTGCTCCATATCTGAAAGTGGTCGCCTCCATCTCGGGAAGCCTCTGATGCCATTTTGGGTTACCTCTGCAGCTGACATCACCATGTTTAGTGGGGAAACTTCCATCTTGGGACACTGACCAGGGACTGGAAGCCCAACATCAAGGTACCTTACAAGTTAGCTGCTGCAACCACCATCAATTCGGGATGCAGCTACTTCCATCTAGGGACAACAGCCAGGGCCTGGTAGACCATCACCAATGTCTCTGCAGGCTTGGTTACATCTAAGCCTCCTATCTAGGTGTACCAGCAGCCACCAACTTGTTGCAAAGGCAGGAGAGAAGTTTGCACAGGGTTGGTATGTTGTAAGAGGGTGTGAGGGCATCTGGATTGCAGCTTTCCCAGCCAACTAGCCAGGCACCAACTGGGTTCCGAGGGCTAATTTGGGCCACATTTGCTGGCACTCCATACCAGCCCAGTCCCTAATTCCCTCCCCAAACCAGCATCTAAAGATCACCTAGTCCTCTGATTTGGCCATCACAGGGCCCCCAACTCACCAATCCCCAGTTTCCCAATCCCCCCAGCCACCAAACCAACCCAGCACTTGCAGCTATATGGCTGGCCTGCTCCTCTTGATGCCTGGTCTGATCTGCTCCATATAGAGCAGCTCTCCACGACAGGTGCACAGGTCCTAAGGCTCAGCCCTCAGGACCTCCAGAGAGAGAGGTTCCTGACTGGTAAATCAAAAGGGTGGGGGCGAGAGAGATACATTTTAGAAACTAAAGTAGAGATCAGGAATTGTGGGGCCCTCAGGCGATGTAAATGGCTAAGACCAGGCTCCCACATCACACAAATGGATCCCAAAGGAGATTCCTGGGGTGCAATCTTCCAATGGGGACTGGCAACTTCCATACCCTGCCTCCAGGAGTTCCACCTCCAAGACTAATCTACCCAGCCTAGTAACCTTCACCATCCTGAGGGTGGAGATATCAGCCAACTCCTGTCAACCCCACCTAATGGATGAAAAGGGAAACAGGGAAGATACAACTCCAACAAAATCAATTGTTCAATTTTCCTTCGAGATTTTTTTTTCTTTTCCCACCCTCACATCCCCAACATTTGTGAAGGCTACTGAGTTCTAGAATGTCTGTATAGTATATTACAATTTTCTTGTATATTTTTTATGTTTTTTATTTTTAATTTTTTATTTTACTCTCTTTATATATTTTCTTCCTACTTATCTGTCTCCCCAAATTCTCTCTCTCTTTTCTCCTGCTAATAGCCAACTTTTGATTCCTCCTTCACTCTTCTATGGTCTAATACCCCTATATTCTCACCTCCTACCTCATTAACATTTCACCCTACTCCCTCCCAGTTCTCTTTGTCCATAATTAGAAACTTTATATCCTTTCTCAAACCTACTATTTATATTGAAGATAATAATCAAACACATCATTTCTGTTTACTGTGACAAAACTGTTAATAGGAGCTATTTGGTTTAAGGCTACATATTGTTTGCATTGGGTGCTATTAATATTCATCTTCCCTTTAAAGGTGAGATATTGGAAACAACCTGCATGTACAATCTAAGTCTACAGGGTAGAAACTGTTATAAATAAGACCCACACTGCTGGAGGAGAAGATACATGAACAATATGAAAAAAAAAACAAGGGAAGAAAGTGTCCCAAACATACCAAGATACCACAATAATGGAATTTATTGAAAGCACTGTAGAAGAAATATCAGAGAAGGAGTTCAGAATATACATAATTGAAATGATCTGTAAAGTAAAGGATAATATAAGTTCAAAAACAGGCAGCAAAAAATCACTTCAATAAAGAGATAAGAGTAAATGCAGGAAGCAAAATACCACTTCAATAAAGAAATAGATATTCTAAAAAACAACAAATAATCAAGCAAACAAAACAAAATGGAAATCCTTGAAATGAAGGAAACAATAAACCAAATTAAAAACTCAATAGAAAAACATTACTAACAGACTCGATCACTTGGAAGACAGAACTTCAGGTAATGAAGACAAAAATATATAATCTTGAAAATAAAGTTGACCACACAGTGAAGAAGTAAGAAATCATGAACAGAACTTCTAAGAATTATGGGATAACATGAAAAAATCAGATTTAAGAATTATTGGGATAGAGGAAGACAGAGAGATAAAAACCAAAGGAATGAATAATCTTTTTAATGAAATAATATTAACAATTCCCAAACCTGAAAAATGAAATTGAAAATTCAGTACAGGACTTCAAATATACAAAATTATAAGTCATCTATGCTAAGGTACATTATAATGAAAATGCCTAGCATACAGAATGAGGATATAATTTTAAAGGCCACAAGGGAAAAGTATCAGATTACATATAGGGGAAAAACAATTCGGATTTCAGCAGATTTCTCAACCCAGACCCTCAAGGCTAGGAGATCCTGGAACAATATATACAAAGCTGTAAAAGACAATGGATACCAACCAAGAATCTTATATGCAGCAAAATTAAGCTTCAGATTTGATGATGAACTAAAAATCTTCCATGATAAACAAAAGTTAAAAGAATTTACAATTAGAAAGAGTACACTGCAGAACATCCTTAGCAAAAATATTACATGAGGAGGCAATGAAATTCAGCAAAGGATGGAACTACACTAAAGGAAAAGAAAATCAAAGGAGAAACCAAGTCAAGATGAAAACCAAAAATAAACCAAAATTACCAGGAAGACAAATCATGTGTCAATAATAACCTGAATGTTAATGGCCTAAACTCATCAATCAAAAGACTGGCAGATCGGATTTTTTAAAAAAGCTAACAGTATGCTGCCTTCAAGAGACTCATCTCATAAGAAAGGACATCCAAAGACTTAAGGTGAAAGGTGAAGGAAAAATTACAACACTCACTTGGACTGTGTGAACAAGCAGGGGTTTCCATCTTCATATCAGATAAAGTGAACTTCAACCCAAAGTTTGTTAGAAGGGATAAAGAAGGACATTCATACTGCTTAAGGGAATAATACCTCAACAAGACATAATACTCATAAGTATTTATGCCCCAAACAATGTAGAGTCTACAAACATATTAAAAAAAAAACCTTCTTGATTTCAAGGAATCAAATAGATCAAAGCATAATAATACTGGGTAGTTTTAACAAACCTCTCTCACCACTGCATAGATCTTGCAAACAAACCTAAACAAGAAACTATAGAACTCAATAATATAATCAATAATTTAGACTTAACAGATATATATAGAATATTCCATTCATCAAAATTGAACACACTTTCTTCTCAGCAGCGCATGAATGATTTTCTTAGACTGTATGTTATGCCTCAAAACAACTCTCAGTAAATACAAAAAATAGAGATACTACCCTGCCTTCTATCAGATCATAATGGATGAAATTAGAAATCAATGATAAGATAAAAAAATAGAAGCTACTTCAAAATCTGGAGTCTAAATAAAATGCTATTGAATGAACAATGGATAGCAAAAGACATCAGGGAGGAGATTAAAAAAAAAGTTCTCAGAGGTAAATGAGAACATTGATACAATATATCAAAATCTCCAGGACAGGATTAAGGCAGTGCTAAGAGGAAAGTTCATTGCATTGAGCTCATTCATTAAAAGAATAAAATCAGGGCTGGGGATGTGGCTCAGGTGGTAGCATGCTCGTCTGGCATGCGTGCAGCCCGGGTTCGATCCCCAGCACCACATACCAACAAAGATGTTGTGTCCGCCAAGAACTAAAAAATAAATATTAAAAAAAATTAAAAAAAAAGAATAAAATCAACAAATAAATGACCTACATTACATCTCAAAGCCCTAAAAAAGGGGAACAAATCAACACCAAAGTAGTAGAAGACAAAAAATAGTTAAAATCAGAACTGAAATCAATGAAATTGAAACAAAAAAAACAATTAAAAAAATTGACAAAACAAAAAAATTGGTTCTTTGAAAAAGTAAATAAAATTGATAAACCCTTAGAAGAAGAGAGAGAAAATTCAAATTACTAAAATTTGTGGATGAAAAAGAAGATATCACAATGGGCACTGTTGAAATACAGAGGATAATTAGAAAATATTTTGAAATTTATACTCCCCCTCAAAAAAAAAAAAAACAAATAGAAAATCTCAAAGAAATCCATGAAATTCTAGAAACATGATCTACTCAAACTGAATCAGGAGGACATACACAATTTAAACAGATCAATTTCAAGCATTGAAATGGAAGACACCATCAAAAGCCCACCAACAAAGGAAAGCCCTGGACCAGATGGATTCTCAGCTGAGTTCTACAAGGCCTTCAAAGAAGAACTAATAGCAATACTCCTCAAATAACTCCATAAAATAGAAAAGGAGGGAACACTTCCAAATTCATTCTATGAGGCTAGTATCACCCGCATACCAAAATCAGTCAAAGCACATGAGAACATAGATGCAAAAATTCTCAATAAAATTCTGATAAATCACAAACAAAACATATTGAAAACATAGTGCACCATGATCAAGCGTGGTTCATCCCAGGGATGCAAAGTTGGTTCAACATATGGAAATCAACGAACGTAATTCGTCACATTAATAGACTTAAAAGATAAGAAACATATGATCATCTCAATAGATGCAGAAGAAGCATTTAACAATATATAGCACACTTTCATGTTCAAAACACTAGAAAAACTGAGGAACATACCTCAATATAATAAAAGCTATCTATGTTAAACCCAAGGCAACATCATTCTAAATGGAGAAAAATTGAAAGCATTCTCTCTAAAAACTGGAACAAGACAGGGATGCCCTCTTTCACCACTTTTATTCAACATAGTCCTTGAACCCCTAGCCAGAGCAATCAGACAGATGAAAAAAAATTAAAGGAATACAAATAGGAAAAGAAGAACTCAAACTATCATTATTTGCTGATGATATGATTATTTACTTACAGGATCCAAAAAATTTCACAGAAAACTTCTAGAACTAATAAATGAATTCAGCAAAGTAGCAGAATATAAAATCAACACCTATAAATCAAATGCATTCCTGTACATTGGTGATGAATAATCTGAAAGAGAAATTATGAAAACTACATCATTTATAACAGCCTCAAAATAAATAAATAAATAAATAAAATGAAATACTTGGGAATCAACCTAACAAAACAATGAAAAACCTCTACTATGAAAACTATAGAACACTAAAAATATAAATTAAAGAAGAAATCAGAAGATGGAATGATCTCCCTTGTTCTTGGATAGGCAGAATTAATATTGTCAAAATGGTCATACTACCAAAAATGTTATACAATTTTAATGCAATTCCAATTAAAATCCCATTACATTTCTCATAGAAATGGAAAAAGCAATCATGAAATTCACCTAGAATAATAAGAGACCCAGAATAGCTAAAGCAATCTTTAGCAAGAGTGTAAAGCAGCAAGCATCACCATACCAGATCTTAAACTATACTACAGAGCAATAGTAACAAAAAAAGGTATACTATTGGCACCAAATCAGACACAGAAGCCAATGCTATAAAATAAAGGACACAGAAATAATCCACATAAATATGACTATCTCATACTAGACAAAGGCACCAAAAAGATACATTGGAGAAAAGATAGCCTTTTCAACAAATGGTGTTGGGAAAAATGGAACTCCATATGCAGCAAAATGAAATTAAACCCTTATCTCTCCCCCTGCACAAAACTCAATTCAAAATGAATCAAGGACCTAGGAATTAGACCAGAAACCCTATACCTAATAGAAGAAAAAGTAAGCCCAAATCTTCATCATGTCAGCATAGGTCCTGACTTTCTTGACAAGACTCCTAAAGTACAAGAAATAAGTTCAAGAATCAATAAATGGGATGGATTCAAACTAAAAAGCTCCTTCTTAGCAAAGAAATAACGTGAAGAGAGAGCATACAGAATAGGAGAAAATCTTTCCACATGCACATTAGATAGAGCACTAATTTCTATGCTATATAAAGAACACAAAAAACTTAACACCAAAAAAACAAATAACCCTATCAAGAAATGGTTCACGGAACTGAACAGACACTTCTCAGAAGATATACAATTGACTATCAAATATAAGAAAAAATGTTCAACATCTCTAGTAATTAGAGAAATGCAACTCAAAATTACACTAAGATTTCATCTTGCTCCAGTCAGAATGGCAATTATTAAGAATACAAGCAACATAAGTGTTGGCTAGGAATTTGGAAAAAAAGTACCCTCATACATTGCTGGTGGCACTGCAAATTGGTGCAACCACTAGGGAAAGCAATATGAAGATTCTTCAGAAAACTTGGAATGGAACCGCCATTTGACCCAGCTATTCCATTCTTAGTCTATAACCAAAGGACTTAAAATGAGAATACTATAGTAACGCAGCCATGTCAATGTTTATAGCAGCTCAATTTACAATAGTTAAACTGTGCAACCAACCTAGATGCCCTTCAATAGATGAATGGATAAAGAAACTGTGGTAATATACACAACAGAATATTACTCATCATTAAAAGAGAATAAAATTTTGCCATATGCAGATAAATTGATGGAGTTGTAGAATATCATGCTAAATGAAGTAAGCCAAACCCAAAGAAACAAAGACTGAATGTTTTCTCTGGTAAGTAGATATTGATCTATGATGGGGGAAGGGGTTTTGGAAGAATGGAAGAACTTTGGATTGGGTAAAGGGGAGAAAGGGGAAGGGAAGGGGTATAGAGGCAGGAAAGATGGTGTAATGTGAAGGATACCATTACCTTAGGCATATGTATGACTGCACAAATGGTGTGACTCTATCATTTACAACCAAAGAAATGGAAAGTTTTCCTCCCTTTGTGTACAATGAAACAAAATACATTTTGTTGTCATGTATAACTAATAATAATAATAAATAAACAAATAAATAAATAGAATACAAGCAACAATAAGGATTGGTGAGGTTGTGGGGGAAAATGTATACTCATTCACTGCTGGTGGGACTGCAAATTGTGGCAACAACTATGGAAGCCAGTATGGAGATTCCTCAGAAAACTATGGAACCACCATTAAACCCAGCTTAAAACAGCAAACTATAGTGACACAGTCACATCAACGTTTATAACAGTTCAATTCATAATAACTAAACTGTAGAACCAACCTAGGTGCTCTTCAACATTTGAATGGATAAAGAAACTGCAGTGTATATATACACGATGGACTTAGCTTTAAAGAAAAAGGAAATTATGGCATTTGCAAGTAAGTGGACGGAGTTGGAGAATATCCTGCTAAAAGAAGTAAGCCAATCCCAATAAACCAAAGGCCAAATGTTTTCTCTAATAAGTGGATGGCAAGGGAAGAATGGAGAAACTTTGGTTTCAGCAGAGAGGAGTGAGGGGAGAGAAGGGAGTATGTGAGTGGGAAAGATGGTGGAATGAGACAGACATTATTGCCCTATATATATGTATGATTATGATTGCATGAATGGTGTGACTCTACATCATATACAGACAGAGAAATGAGAAGTTGTGCTCCATTTGTGTACAATGAGTCAAGATGCATTCTGCTATCATGTATGACTAATTAGAACAAATAAAAAACACAAATGTGTTCATTCTATGTTGTTGAACGAGCTGAAAAAATATTCCTCAAAAAGTAAAGTGAGATTAGCCTGAGGCAGGATAATCACAAGTTCAAAGCCAGCCTTAGAAACTTAGTGAGGCTCTGAGCAACTTAGTGAGACCCTGCCTCAAAACAAACAAACAACAACAAAAACAACCAAAAAAAACCAGGCTGGGCATGTGGCTCAGTGGGTAAGCACCCATGAATTCAGTTGATGTGGCTCAGTGGGTAAGCACCCATGGGTTCAGTTGATGTGGCTTTGTGGTTCAGTGACCCTGAGTTCAATCCCTGGTACCCTGAAACAACTTCAAAACAAATCCTTAAGAGGTGGACGTAGGTGGGAATTTGTGGATACTTTTCTGGAATCCCCAATAAAACTGGAGTGCAGGAGAGGCACAAGGTCTCTGCTCTCTGAGAAGAACCACTCTCTCCCTTCCTTGAGAGTATCTCTTTCCATTTTCCTCTGTCTTCAATAAACTTATGCCTCTGACTTTGAAAAACTAAAAAATAAGAAAAGTGAACTGAGAAAATGTGGAAAGAGGAGGAAGAACTAATTACACAGAATAGCTAATATCTTACACAGATTCTCAACAGAATTGCTTCATCTGGCAAGATTCCTTAACAATTCAATTCACAGAAATGTGAGTCCTACAAATATTTCTGTTACATATAAATCTGTTACAGGAGGTTCATTTATCTGAACTGAAGATTATTCATGCCTGCACTCTACCTTAGCAATGGTCCTTATTTACCAGGCTCTAATGCTTTGGTGTTTACCATAGTCAAAATAAAGAAAAATGAGTTCTCTGCCTTCCTTTACTGTGAGAGGAAATCACATGTCACATTTGAACTTACTTTCTAGACAAGGATCTCTAGTCCTTTTAGAAAAAGATTTGGAGAGGTAGAAATAAAAGTATTTGTGTCTTTGCTCCACTGAGATCTTCCTCATTTTGTTTCTGAATGAAATTGAAAACAGAAGTCTTGATTCTACCCAGGGAGACTTCCCCGCTCACCTTCTTTATTCTAGTCAAGCCATACAAAATGAGGCATAATATTTTTATATAGAAAATAATTCCATGTTTATTGTAGAAAACATTAAAGGTAAGGATAGTGTTCTAAAAAATGAAAGAAAGTTATTCACAATCCTATTACTCGTGCTGCTTTTAATGTTCTGTGCATATATTTCTAGAATTTTCCCCATGGTAGTATGTACTTTTTTGTTTTACAAACATGAACTCACACTGTGCATCTTCTGCTATATTCCTTTGCACTTACTAAAATAGGATAAATATCCTCGCCACCATCACATATTCTAAAGCAGTTTATTTACCACATAGATGCAAGTCTATTTGTAGAAAAGCTAAGCATTCACAAGTGAAGAAAGCAAGAAATCAAGACTCCTTTGATACCTTTGGGGTGTGTTAATATTATAATTGCCACAAAAAGCAATTGAGAATGAGGGATAAGGAAAGAACAAGAAGAGATCTAATATTTATTACTAATAGGACCTTTTACTAAGTACTTTACCTCCATTGACTCATTTTCAATCATAACACCTTGAGGTAGGAGTGTTTATTCCCTATTTCCCACATGAAGAAAGTGATGCTTTAAAAGGTTATGCAACTTGCCCAAGGTTATGTTACTACCAAATGCAGAATTTGCTGTGCCCGACTTCAATTCTGTTACTATAAAATGGAAGGACAAGAATATAAATTTGGTTGGCTCTCACTCAGCACCTTTATGTCATTTCACTTATCAATGCTTCCTAGACATTCTTTGTAGACAAAGGCATTTTGTTGTTGTGGCTGGACAAATATCTATTAAGTGCCTACTATTTCCAGGCACTGTGTTAAGAACTATACAAGCAAAACTAACATGCTGAAAAAAGTTCTTTGATGAAACTTACATGCTAGAGAGGGCGACAGGAAATAGGCAGGTGGATACCTAAGCCACTGATACAGCAAATAGATGCTCCCACTCCAGTGCTCCCAGGGTACAGGAGGCCCAAGATTTCAGCCTTCCTATAGGTTGTCTAGTCTGGTGTGGTGGTGCAGTCCTGTAATCCTAGCATCTTGGGAGGCTTAAGTAGGAAGATCACCAGCTCAAAGCCAGCCTTAGCAACTTAGGGAGGTCCTAAGCAACTCAGCGAGACCCTCTAAATAAAATACAAAAAAGGGCTGGAGATGTGACTAAGTGGTTCAGTGCCCCTGGGTTCAATCCCCAGTATGAAAAAAAATACTTAGAAATTGTATAAGTCAAAGAACTATGTTCTGAAATTATTAGCATCTGGTTAGTTCAGCATCCAACCATGACAAAGCCCTTAAATGTTTCACCACCAAATCCTTTGACTTAGTAATGGATGACAATGTGGTGAAGCCCCAGTGGAGTTCATATCAGGGAAAGTTTTCCTTCTAAATCAACATTCATAGAACTTTATGATCAAGAGAAAGAAAAACAACCGTCTAAATCATTAGACTGTATTGCATACTGCTCAGCCACATAAGTTCTGGAGACCAATTGCTTAGGTTCAAAGCCTTTAGAGTGTTTATTTTGGAAAACTTGAGGAAGCTATTGAATAATCTGAGACTTGATGTTCTCTATTTGTCAAGAAGGAAATAATAAAAACCTTATTTCATAGGTTATTGTAAACATTAAAACATGTAGAGGAACTTGAACAGTGCCAGATACATAATAAATGCCTTTGAAATTCCATTACCATAGCATCAAGTTATGATCATCCTGGGACACAGGACAATGGAGGTACACCCCAATATTAGGAGCACTGGAGTACTATTCAGCTTGACATGAATGCAGGCCCTGCCACTCATCATCTGAGCAACACTGAACACAGTACTTAATTTCTCTAAATTTTATTTTACCCATCTTGAACATGGAGATTTTCATAGTACCTATGTAAGGAGATTTTTTTTGAAAATTTAATGAGATAATGTGAAAAAACTGAATTAACATCCTACTAAATGTTAACTGCAATTAAACTTATAGTCCCTTCTGTTCCCACAGCCCCATTGTACTCAGAAGAAAAATATCTCACCTTCTGTCAAGAAAAGTGTTTCCTAAATAAGCTAAATCTGAAAGTTAAGGTATAATAGTAAGTGTATGTGGATGCACATGTCTGTATATATTAAAAGAATGGATGATCATTATAGTCTGAGAGTGTCCCTTTCTGCTTGTAGATAACAGCAGACTCGCCTTACACGCCTTCTTTGTTGTCATCATTTCTAATATTTCAGAGCAAAATATAGCATCAGAATCACTTTCTTCTTATGATACTATGGAAATACTACCTAAAAGAAGAAGAGAAATGGTTGTGCCTTGGGATTTGATGTGCTCTTGTGTAATCCCATAACACGGTATCATGCTAACAAAAGTAGCATATCGTATTAGTCAGCTTTCTGTCACTGTGACAAAATACCTGAGAAAATTCAACTTAAAGAGAAATATTTATTTGGGTTCAAGGTTTCAGAGTTTCCAGTCTATGGTCAACTGACTCTATTGTTATTGGCCTGTGGCAAGACAGAACATCATAGTAGGAGCACAAGGAAAAATTAAGCTGTTCACCTCACAGTAACTAGGAGGCAGAGTGACAGTGTTGGGGGCAAAAGGAGAAAATATATCCTTCAAGAGCATACTCCCAATGACCTACCTCTTTCAACTGGGACTCACCATCTAGACTTCCCTCCACCTTCTAGTAGCCTATTTAGCTATCAGTTATCAGGTCAGAGCCTTCACAATCAAAGGCCCTAACTCTAAACACTGCTATACTGGGAAGGAAGTCTTCAACACATGAACTTTGGGGGGAATACTTGAGGTTCAAACCAGAAAACACGTGTTACTGTTGTCAAGTTCCCTTTGCTTCTAAGTTGGAATTTCTTATTGCCAACCCCCTCCCCGCCTTTTCCCCCTATATACTGTGGAACTCATTTTCTGTGACAGTACCAGGCAGTTTCAAATAATCAAGTAAACTCTGCCTCTTTACCTTTCTTATGCTTCATATGCGGCTCTTGGCTGGGTGCAGTGGTGCACACTGGTTTAGGAGGCTGAGGCAGGAAGATTGTGAGTTCAAAGCCAGCCTCAGCAATGGTGAGGTGCTAAGCAACTCGGCAAAACCCTGTCTCTAAATAAAATACGCAATAGGGCTGGGGAGGTGGCACTCTGGTTGAGTGCTCTTGAGTTCAATCCTTGTTACCAAAAAGTAATTCTGCCTCTGGTTTTGCCTTTTTACAATTTGCATGTCCAAGCTATGATTCTCAGGCATGGATACCATGGATATAATAGAATCTTATTTTGTATGGAGGCACTAAAAGCAACTTCTCTTGTAATATTTTTTCCCCATTGCAATATCCATCTGGATATTCAATAAGGTTTTACTAAAGTAAGGTTTACTGTACAGTGCACTAGGGATTCAACATTGAACAAGAGGAGTGTGGGTTCCCCACCTCACTAATTATACATTCCAGTGGAGGATATAGGTAATTCATAAAAACAAACATAAATGTGAAAAATGCTATCCAGAAAATGCAAAGTGGGAGTGAACAGAGTTGCTGACTTTGAGAGAGAGACACAGTAGCAAAGACTTCCCCAGGGAGGCAATTCCTGAATGAATGACATTCAAGAGAGAGAGACAGAGAGACAGTAGCAAAGACTTCCTCAGGGAGGTAATTCCTGAATACAACATTCAAGAAAGAGACAATAGTGAAAAACTGAAGGAAACAGCGAAAAAAAAAAAAATAGCAAGAGCAGTATCCTTGAAGTCGGAACAAGTTTATCTTATTAAGGCACAAAACGAAGACCTCTGTGTTTGAGCATAGTTAGCAATGGAGGGAAAGTATACTGGTTCATGATGTCATCTTTTTCTTATTTGTTAACCTTTCAGTAAAGTATCTGGAGGTGAGAGAAAGACATCCTCAATGAGACAGGTGCATGATTGTCCTATCACTACTATTTAAACCATGCAATGCCATTTTCTACAACTTTGTGAAATAAGCATGCATCAATCTTGATTTCAGTCCACATCACAATCTCACACTGTGATCTTCAAAGGCAGGAAACAGGAACCCTCCACTTCAATGGGTTTGTCTAAGCCTTAGGTTCATCACCTGCAGAATGGGGATAACAATAACATCATATCATTACGAGCACATAACATCCACAGCATCAAGCTGCAACATACTGATAAACACATTAAAACCTGCATTTCCGAGATAGCAGGGTGTTAATCTTTATTTTGGTTTCTGCACTTACACAGCAGCTGAGAAAACTGCCTTCCTAGAAATCCAGTGTTGTGCTCATGGGCGTGAATGACTCCACAATTCATATTCAAGGAATAAATCATTTCTCTTTACCTTTTTTATGCTTCATAATGATGCTAATGGCTGAAAGGTCACCAGTTTCCTGGATGTTTATAGTCAGCAGGGTTAATTTTTTCAAGTGGTCAGAAAATGTCAAGCCCATCAGTAGCATTATTCACTTCATTAGCTAATGGAGTATAATTTAATATTTGGGGGAATCAAAGAAAAAGACACATTGGAAGAATACCTTGGAATAAGACCAAGCATATTACTCAGAAGAGAAATTCTTTCTTTAAATTACCATCATCACTACAGCTGATTATCTTTTCTCAGAAAATGACCCCATATGTCTGTATGTCAAATAACTGCATATATCATTTTCCAAATAGCCCTGAGCCAAGCTTAAAAAAAACCTTTAGTACCATTATACAATCATTCTAATAGAAAATATTTATTAAGCTTTTAATATGTGCAGTGCTCTGAGATGTGCATTTTAAATAAATTGCCTCACAGAATACTCTGGCATTGTCATGAGAAGAAACTATTGCTCCCATTTTGTAAATGAGGAAATGGATGCTTTGAAAGTCTAGCTGGGGAAGGTCACCATGCCTTTAGAGACTCACTGATGGAGGCTTTAGGGTGTAGTATGGGCTCCGGCCTTGCCTGGCCAAAATAAAGAGAAATGGTTTTCAAGGTTTTGATAGTTATGAAAGAGCATGTTATCCCTTTCAGATTTGTATACAACTCTGTACCAGATTTTCCCCCAGCTTTCTCCTTTTCAACCAAATCAATTTTACAAGAAAGGTAACTATTGAGAGAAGAAGACATCACTGCCCTGGGATATACCCATATCATCTGCCATGATCTACATCTTGGAACATGTTTTCTGATCCCTTTCTCTTTCCACATCTTGCTTCCGTCACCCTAGTTTCTATCCTTAGCATGTGATATAATGCTAGCACATAGTAGGTACTAAAAAAAAATCCTGTTAAATGCATCATTAAATCCTACAGTGGGAAAAGATAATGCATAAAGGCACTTATGATCCTTTAATTATAACACAGTTTTTAAAATTATATTTTTATCCCTCCTTGAACATTACATCCAGGGCACAGAAATTAATACAAAGGCAAAGCAAGGTGCAGAATTTGCTCAGGTGCTGAAGTACAGATTGTCATCTGACACTCTAATTGAAAACCTATTCTTGGCATAATATGATAGCAATGAAAGCAATAGTATTGACTTTGACTCAAAAAGAAAGAGACCTTCAGGTGAGAAATCCTCCAGTATAGCTGAAAAAAAAGTTAAGTCATTTTTACTGCTTTTACATAAGATTTCCAAAATATCCTAACAAGGAAAAAAATCATTCTGATAGCATAATTCCATGCAGGAAAAGTAAACCAAAAATAAAATGGTAACAGTGTTAGACAGTGGTATCATTTTAACGATTCTTTAAATAGGTTAGGTGGGTACTCCAGCAACATTTGTCCCATTTTTTTTCTTATTTTGGTAATTATTTTCTTTTTCTGTTAAGTGCTAAATTGTTGAAAAATAATTTTGTTGTGTTTTTAATCAGTGTTGTTTATAGCCCAGTAAATCTAATACCCCAGAGGTGTCACTGAAATATTAGTCCCAACCACCAAAGCAAATTCTCTGCTTTCCTATTCCTGTTCTGTGAGCAGGGGAAATCTACCTTAAACACTCAGAG
This sequence comes from Ictidomys tridecemlineatus, assembly GCF_052094955.1. Taxonomy (NCBI): domain Eukaryota; kingdom Metazoa; phylum Chordata; class Mammalia; order Rodentia; family Sciuridae; genus Ictidomys; species Ictidomys tridecemlineatus. Next base: position 124,703,172 of record NC_135477.1, on the reverse strand, counting down.
ATGGCAAACCTTACAGGATGAGATGAACGACTGGATAGCTACGAGTATGCAAGGAGGTATGGAATGAGAAACTTTGCAATCTTACAGTTTTGTCAAGCTTTGTAAAATGGATAAAAAAGAGGTTTATTATTAGATTTAATAATACTTCACATTAAAAGCAAAAGGGGATTACCTGAAAAAAGAAAGGAACAAGAGAAAGAAGAGGGGCAGGGAAAAGAGAGGGATGGAAAGCAAGCAAGGAGGAAGGAAGCAAACTTGCACCATGATCCACTGGCCTGGGTGTGCTGTCCAGAGCTCAAGACTTGAATTTGTGGTAGCTCAGACACCTGCAAAGTTTAAGGCTTAGGAACAGCTTAAACACTACGGACCCGAGCTTTCTCCTTTTGAAAATAGAATAGTAACAATTTCTATTTCAGGAACATTTTAATGATACGGGAAACAAAGACTATTTACAAAGAAAGAGCTTTGTATGATAAAATGTGCCCTCTGAAGCAGATTCTATCCTGGTTAAGAATGATGGAATTAGTCCATTCTGGCTGAAATTCCAACAGGTGAGCTCCTCTCCAGTGACTCTTGCTCTCTTAGAATCTTAGTTTCCTTACCTTACAATGGGAAGAGCCACTGTGGTCTCCAGGCTGCCTATTTCTATTTGTCCTCCACCATTACACCCCATGCATGCCCACCCTGCCCTCTGTTCTGGACATGGCCTCTGTGAAGTGAATCAGCAGGTTGTCTGCCATCTGACAGGATGAATGTGGCCCATGGGAAGCAGAGATGGGCAGAAAGTGTGGAGTGAGTATATTGATCCCTTTGGATCTCTTCCTATCAGTTTCCAATGGTTTAGCTGCAACTTTCTACCCAACCCAACACTCTAGTTAAATGTTCTTCTCTTATAACTCTATCCATTCTCTCTGGATTCTGTAACGACTTCTGTCCTTTGCTTTTTCCACTTAGAGGTGGAAACAGGTGACAACAGGTCAGACTAGACCATATCTATTGTCTTCTCTCAACTATGACCACAGTATTGTAAATTGTCCTTTTATTCAAACCTCCTAAATTACTTCCATGTAAATGTCTCATTTGTTTCCTGCCAAGATCACAACTACCACAATAGGAAGAGCATGAGGAATGCAGACCATCAGATGGAATTGTGAGGATAGGGTGGAAATATTATTTGAAATGTACAGATAGTAGATATCTTCCTTGTGGGTCAATGGGGCACCAATATTCCATGAAATTTGTGTGAAAATGACTTGAGCTATCACTGAATGAGGGCTGGGATGAAGCCCAGAATGGAAAGCAAGAAATGAAGAGATCAAGTGGCTGTGGCACTGAGTTTCTGTGGTGACGGGATTTATCAAAACATTTAGGAGTTGGTGAGCTGCCTCAGAAATCCTTGGAGAACTGATTAATCCCCAGAAAACGGGAGAGTTGAAGCCTTTCACTTCCCAGCTCATATCTTCTGAAAAATAAGAAAGCCTTGGAGATAACTTTGCAGTAGCCTCATTTCCCCTGTAGTCACTAGGCTGTTTGTCCATGAAGGAACCCAGGGCCTGATTGCAAGCAATGCTGAGTTTGGATAATAAGCGAGTGCTTGACCTGCCAGGTCATTTATGCAATACTGATGATACAGGGAGGGTGCTTGGGACATGAGATGGCTGCCTTTGGGCAGAACCCAGATGAGGCTGAGAGCCTGGCATTCCTAAATCTCCCTGACAGAGGCAGACAGACTGAATACCAAAAGAAGACTTCAGTCCTTGTAAATTGCCTCTTTTTTATATTTTTTATTCTTTTTAGATATACATGACAGTAGAATGTATTTTGACATATTATACATAAGGAGAGTATAATTTACTTTAATTAGGATCCCATCCTTGTGGTTGTACGTGAAGTGGAGTTACACTGGTCATGTATGAACATAGGAAAGTTATGTCCAATTCACTCTACTATCTTAACTAATCCCATTTACCATCCCTTCCCTTCATTCCCCTTTGTCCAATCCAATGAACTTCTATTCTACTCCCCTCTCCTTTATTGTGTGTTGGCATCCACATATCAGATAGAACATTTAGCCTTTGATTGTTTGGTGTGTGTGTGGGGGGGGTGGGGTTGGCTTATTTCACTTAGCAGTTCCATCCATTTACTGGCAAATGCCATAATGTCATTCATCTTTATGGCTGAGTAGTATCCCATTGTGTATACATATCACAGTTTCTTTATCCATTCATCTGTTGAAGGACACCTTAACTATTGTGAATTAAGCTGCTATAAATATTGTTGCTGTTGCACCACTATAGTATGCTGACTTTAAGTCCTTTGGGTATATGCCCAGGAGTGGGATGTCTGGGTCAAATGGTGGCTCCATACCAAGTTTTCTGAGGAATTTACCTACTTCTTTCCAGAGTGGTTGAACCAATTTGCAGCAATGTATGAGTGTACCTTTTCCTCCAAACCCTCACTAACATTTATTTTAAATTGTCTCTTTTATAAACTTTATGTTTTTGTATTTGAGAAGACCTTTACAGAATGGTAAATCCTAGCATAGCCAAGGCAGAGAACTGTGACACTTGTCCTGGATGGATAAAGTGTATCTGCCCAAAGAGCTATGGGACATTTCCAATTGGCATCAGGAGGAGGGACTGAGGCTACCATGCATGGGAGAGGACTCCAAGGCTGTTAGATCAGTGATGGCAAATAATACGATTGCATAAGGAGTCCATTGTGTTGGTATGGGTCCACTTACCTCACTAGGAATGGAATTTAATAGTCTACTTGGTTGGCTACTTAAAATTGAAGTCAGTAATGTTCTAAAGCCGATGAGGTTGAAATTTCAGAAATTCTCTGTCATAATTACAGGGAAAAATGTCAGAAGATTCAGGGAGATGGCAATGGTAGGATGGATCTCATATGTGTATCTAACCCAGCTACCAAACCACCTCAACCCCAGGAGAACCCAGAGGACACTTGTTTTACCAAAATCTCAAAATGAGGAATATTTGGCCTCTTTTGAAAACAACATGTTATCTATGTTCTTTGTCTAGGCACGACTGAAGGTATTGCAAGAAAAAAATTTTTTTTTCCTGTTTTCAACAGGTAAATAGGATCCTGGAGTCTTAAGTCCAACTAGGACTTGAACATTAAGGATGAAGGTTTTGGATCACCCCACCAGGTACAGAATTTGTCCAGCCAAAGTGCAGGTAGAAGGGTAAAATAGAAAGTCTTGATACCAAACCTAGACATCACATTCAGTCATAGCAGCCCAGATTATAGCAGCTGTATTTGTTCATAAATACACCTTTTTTCATTCTGTCTCATAGAGAGCTTTCTACCCAATGTGTTCTTCCAAGGACACAATTCTATTTGAGAAGCCCTCGGGCCTTGCTGTAGCTACTCTGTCTTGATTCTAATGATTGCTCCATTTTTGGACCCCACGAGCCAGTGATAGGTCTATCTTCTTGACTACCACCTGCTGATTTTTCTTAAGCTGTCCACACCTTTGTAAGTGGTCTGACTTATAAACTCTTGTTATTTGTCCAATTTGAATATACTGTTTCTTTTTCTTTTTTAAATTATTTTTATTTTTAAATTGTTTAAAATTTATTTTTATTCTAATTTGTTATATATGACAACAGAATGAGAATATAGTGTTTCTTTCTGAGACTTTGTCATAATATCTCCCTAGGCTATTGTGAAGATCAAATTATTAATAAACAATGTCCTATGGTGTCTGGCACTATTGATACTATTATTGCAACTTCTTGGCTAATATTATTGTTATTATATTTGAAGGAGTTAGATAATCTATTGACAAGATCTCATGACGGCATAGAGGATTAATGTGATGCCCGATAAAAAGAAACACTCACTACATAGATTTTAATAATATTAAATTCTTAGTATTTACAAAGATTCTACTAATAGTAATTGAAATAATGAGCCTCCTTCCCATAAAACCTCTTTCTCCTATTATAAATGTTCATTCTCACCAACTAGCTGATCGAACCACATGACTTTATAAGGAGCTCTTCAGACTTTAGTTCTGACACTGACAACCCAATTTCCCTAGGGCCGCCTGTCTCAGAAAAATCTAGGTAGCTCCCTAACAACGTGTTGGCTGAGGAATTGTAAGTTAGAAAGACATGCAAACAAACTGTGTCTCAAGTAAAATAATATTTAAAATTCACAAGCCTGTGTAGGTCTGGTACCATAAAATTATAGCAGCAATAACAATCATATAAAATTGATATAGCTTTTCTACACCATCACAGACGAGCCATAACTTGGGTCAGTGTAGAAAAGAAATCGAATATGAAAAGAAATGCAATCCTCCAGTTGAATAGAGACTTATATTGTGGAGGGAGGATTGGAAAAAAATGTATTTTCAAGATCTCTTTAAATAATATGGACAAGTTTGTGACCAGGATCGATAAAAGTAAGCTCCACTTACATCACTAAGCCCAGCAACTACCATCAAAGGCTCATCCCTAAACAGATCACTTACCCCATAATCTAATTTAGTTCTTAGTATTAAACAGGAAACCTAAGGGAGAGAGCAATGATTTTAGATAGATTAAGTGTCCTGTCATTTAATGTAATTCTATTTTTTTTCCCCTTTTGCCCAGTGAGATGCCTAGGAACCCTGATGCTGGAGATCTATCAATATTACATAAAATGGCCCACCTGAATCTGGAGTGGAGAGTTTCATTAATAATCTAAGCCTACCAATGTCTTCTCCTCTTTGCCCTGAGATTTTTATTAGAAAATTTTCTTTGATACAAAATGGAAATGAGATATATATCCCCCTCCTTGGTTTCTAACACAGATTGATACTTTTTTTTTCAGTTGATATTTGGAATAATCAGTGAGGATTTTTTTTTTCCTGACCTTCATCTCCCTAGAAGACTGCTTGGTTACTGCTGCCTGGGCCCTCCCACACAAGTCAAAGAGGCTCATAACACTTGGCCTATTTCTGTGAAGTTGAGGTTTCCAGTAAGTTCTCTGGGAACAGAGCCCAACATCATTTGGAATGTCTCTGAAAGTACATATTCTGTTAGATAATCTATGGTAAGTCCCAGGTGTACCAAGAGTCAAAAAGGAGGGCGACTTCGCTGGAAGGGAAATACAAAATAAAAAAAACCAAAGCACTCAGAGTCCCAGAGCTAACCCTTCCAAGGTTGTAAATGAATGTAAGTTTTAGGTATCAGGCAGTTTGTCCCAGTTGCTGAAAGGCACAGAACTTTAAAATCACAGGTGATTGTTTTAGAAGTTGACCTGAAAATAGAATAGTGATTGCTAGGAATTGGAAAGGGTGCTGGGGATTGTGGGGACAGGAGGCAAGAAGGAGAGTTGAATATGATAAAGGGATGCTTGTCTCAGTGTATGGAAATATCACACTGAATCTCATTAAATGCATATAATTGATTTGTGATAATTAGAAAAAAAAAACAAGAACTCAAGGTAAACCTTTTTTTTTTTTTTAGGCAGATCTGGTGATTTGTCTATTTCTACAAACACTTGATTCTACAATATAGTTCACAGAATAAATAGAGGCACACAGTTATAATTTCCACCACAGTCTGCTGTTGAGGGAGATTCAGTGTGAGGATGGGAGCTGGGAGTGTGTCTGGGTCCTGCAGTAACTGGAGCTGGAGGCCCCATGATGAACTGTACAGGGATTCCACCTGCCAAGATCTGACCAAGGCCTGAAGATCAAGGCTCTTGGTGGGAGAGTCATAGCAAGCCAAATGCAAGGAACAGCCAATGCTTTTAGTTCACCGCAGTCCCTGGGTGGGTGTGAGTCTACTTCCACCCGGGGGTGTAGGTGAGTCTGATCTACCACCTACAGGGAAAGAACTGCATTGATGCAGGCCTTCCCCAACACTCAGTCCACTCCCTAGGAAGGTCTCAAGGCTGGATATGTCTGCCCCTTAACCTGAAGTGAGTAACGAATACAACTTACAAGGTTACTATTATATCAGTTTCTTTCTTGATTATGCCACAAAGGGATTCTGTCTGATAGACTAAGGATGGAGAGACACAAATGGGGATTGGATTATATGCCCTAACTCAAGTAAGGAACATGACTTGTAAAGTCAAGGAAGAAGAAAACAACACTCTTACCAGATCCTTCACAGGGAAAATAAGCAGACACAAAGACTAGTCTGATCAGACAAAGTGGGAACCTGGAGCCAGGATTCAAACTGCACTGAATGAATGGCTCATGTACTGAGAAACTCTGGCCCATCTTTCACAGGGTCACTGTACTGTCTATCTTGTTTCTCATTTTGCCAGGGCAGCACACAGCCTTGGCCCTAAATGGGGAGTAGGATCATGTGCCCCAAACATAGGCAGAATGAGGAGACTCTGAACCACTTGGCAGTAAATGGAGTGAAGGCCACAGCCAGTCTGTACTGGGCAACCCCAGGTCTCAGGAACAGGAAATGTCGGAAAGTAAGAAAACACAGCTCCTGTCTTTAGCTAATGAGCATCAGGAAGACAGAACTGCTAACCACTGCGGGGTCTTTGGGCCAAAATCCTTAGCACTTTCTGTGATCAAATTGCTGATTGGCAGGTGATAGGGCATATCACAGGCTTCAGCTCCGTGATCATCCTCATCTCATCTGAGATCTGGTTCATTCTGTTCATCTCAGGTGGTCATGGGCTTTACTGACACTATTCCAACTGTGCCCACTGCCCCATCAAGCAGTAAGATTTCTGGTGGACTTGGAGGCACTCTGGGCTGCTGAACCTCTGCGGAACACTTCTCCCGCTGCAGCAGCTTATTGTTCTCAAATAGACCTTCCTTGCAGGGTATTCTAAGAGAACCACCAGGGAAAGTCAGCAGGCCAAAACCATCTATGCTGCTATTTTTAAATTCCCCCTCAAAGGTCATGCTATCATGCCGAATGAAGACTCCTCCAACGCTATTAAACTTGCCCTGGGCAAACTCCCCCTCATACCTTGAACCATCTGAAAAGGTCAGTACCCCAAAGCCATTAAAGAGCCCATTCTCAAAATGACCCAGCTAGGTGCCACCATCTGCAAACAGCAGTTGACCAAAACCATGCCTGCGGCCCTCCTTCCACTCGCCACGATATTCCTCCCCACTGGACTAGGTGAAAGAACCTTTTGTCAGGGTCATGGTGACAGCTTACAGAAGAAAAAGATGAAAGGCTACATGAAACTTCCAGAGTGGTATCCCATCTTGTTCCAGGGAAACTAGTATAAGGTCCCTGGGTTTGCTCTCCAGCCCCGCAGCCTTCTTCTGTTCACACAGTTCTCTGCCGCCGAAGCCCTGCGTTGGGGCGCGACAGTAGTCCCGAAAGGCTGAGTCCCGGTCGGCTGGCAGCACGGGTGAGGGGGGCTGCGAGAGAATGGTCAGCCAGGTAGGGACAGAGGAGCCAAGCAGATGACCTGGGCTGGGGAGCGCGGCTTCATCCTGATGTCCTGACCCAAGGGCGGCTGCCTGGGGAGGGTACCAAGCCCAGCACTGCAGTTTAGACCACTCGGGAGAGCGCGCAGCACCCGGGTTAGCTAGCTGTCAGAGCGTGAGGGGTTGCGTCTGGAGGGAATGACAGAACTGTGTGAACAGAAAGTAAACCTTTTTTTTAAAAAAGAGTTTTGAATAAAATCCTGAAGGCAGGTATACCATAAAATGCCTTTTCTGTAATAATCAAGCAATTTGTAAAAACCATAACATAGACCCCACTAGAAATCAGGAGAGGAGTGAAAGAAATAATTTACATAAAGAAAAAAATGGGGCCAGGTTAGGACAGAGGAGAGGGTTATCTTCTTGCTATGGCCAGTGCCCAGGAGATGCTGGACATACAGCAGGTGTCTGATGCCACGTTTTGAATGAATACACAGAGAGAAGAGGAAGAATTGGCTGAATATTTTTGGAAGACAATCCCACCAATATTATTCATCATCTCTCAACAAGCTGAGGTTCAAGGCATCATAAAGTCTTTCTCTGGGATAGTATAGTTCTTTGAGAACGCTTTTTAAATTTTGCTTATAGCCTAAATGGAAACAAAAAAAGGTCAGTTACTATCTCTCAGTTTTTCTTAAAACAACTATTTCTCCACAATCTATCTCTCCAGGATTTCATCCAAGAGGTCATTTGATTGTATAATATATTATTCTACTCTCCAGGAAAAAAATTTGTGGAAATAAACACCCCTTACCAAGGGTTCCAATTATATTCCTCTGTATATTCAAATAAATGTTTCGTACCCTCTTTCCTATCTGTCTCCCTTCCCTTTTCCTGTCCTTATTTTCCTTCAACAATTCGTTCATGTCAAGCATTTCTCTCCCTACATTGTAATAAAATATTCCCTATCTCCTCTGATTCTTTTATTTAAATGTCATTCAGGTTTCTTTGATGTAATGGTTTAATTACTCTTTCTAGAAAAGGCTGTATCTAATCTTAATTTTTCTCCCTTTCTCATAATAGGATAATTACACATTTGGTAGCTTAATCAGTTAATTGTGCATGCTCAAAAAATGCTTTAATATTTTAAAGACACTGTTTTATTTAGTTGTTAGCAAAAGGGATTAATGTTTGGTTTTAGAGGATTTGTGAGTAGATTATTTTATAGCTTCCGCATACTGTTAGCAGCAACTGGGGTAAAACACGACTTCTATTTTTAATGAAGTGATGACTTCTTATCTAGACTTATATACAGGAAAAATTGAATGGAGCGTATTTCTTAAAAATTTGTGTTTTTCCTGGCATTGGGGTATCATGGCTGTTTAATCGATATCCAAATCAGTCATAACCCCTTTGTGGAAATGGTAGAAAGTTTATAGAACCTAGGGCATTCCTAGAAAAGGTCAGAGAACTTGTTTGGTTTCTGAATTTGTAAGGTTTCTTTGCTGAAAATTCGTGATTGAACACCATTGGATCTAGAAGTCAATTGATTTTTTTCCCTCACTATGGATAAAATATACTGTCAAAAAAATTTAAAAGGTATCCTTCCAACACTAATCTTGGATCATTGGGAAAGTTCCCAATGGAGAATGGACTTGAAAGGAACCAGTGGTTACTTGACCTCTGCTGTGGTTAGGTGTTTTTAAAAGTGAATTCAGGGCTAGGGAGGTTGCTCAGCAGTAGAGCATGTGCACACTTGCCTTATATGTATGACTCTGGGTTTCATTCACAACACTGAAATGATTGATGATAGATAGATAGGTAGATAGATAGATAGATAGAGGTAAATTCATCTTATGAGTATCAGGTGGGTTAGATGATATCCTGTTACTTTTATAGCCCTGTTAAGGCTTTAAAAATCTGTCCCCTCCTTTTCTATCATCTGCTCAGAGATGGTGAAGAGGAATGGGTCAGTTGCTGGATCCCTGTAAACCCTCCAGAACATAATAAAGGCAACTCTACCTGCCCCAAAGCACAGTCAGCCTTTCTAAGTGCTGCACACCCATTAGGGTAGTGTCTCTGACTTATCTGACTTGGTGCCTCTAGTGCTTAGCAAAGGACACACTATGACCAAGGATCATGTAATAAAACAAGCTGAAAACGAGACGGGGAGAAGCAAAGATGGGAGGAAATAAGGAAAAGAGAAGGAAATAAAGATGAAAGGATACAGGTGAGATAGAAGAGGCAGAAAGAAGGCAAAAGAAAGATTAAAAAGTGAAAAATCTGGTATGAAAGAAGTGCTTACACTTAGAAATAAGATATACCTGGTTGCGATTTTTCTTCATCTGAAATCTGGGACTGAAACTATCTATTGTACAAGTTTTGAGTATGAGAAATCATTTCTCACAAAAGCCTACCTATGTCTCAGTTCATTTCCACGCTGGTCAGGGATGAGACCTTTTGCTCCTTTAATTTATTTCTCCTCAATGAATATGAGACTCCAATTGGGAAGCAGAAAGCATTTAATAATCTTCTGGCTATAAAAAAGGAGATTGTCCAAAGGAGATGTGTTAGGGCTAAGACAGTTTAGGGACAAAAATAAGTATCAAAAGGACTTCAGATGACTGGTGGTTACAATTGGACCTGAATGGAGGGCCATAAGAAAGAGCCTTGTACAAATACACATCTGTCTAAGAGTCTCTTGTAGGAACAGTCCTTGCTCCAGAAAGGCAAAGTTTCAAAATTTCACCCTCTATTTCCACAGGATTCTTCTTCTCCTCCATCTTGAATTTAAATCTCTCTGTACTTGCTTAATCTAAGGAGTTTTGCTTACGTCTTGGTTGTTTCATGGTTTCATATCTGCAGGTTTGACTTCTCCTTGCTAGTGAGTGCTTGCCTATACCTGTTGACTGGGAGAAACAGAAAAATGTGTCAGGGTATAAGAACTGCAGTGGGCTGAGAGAAGCTGGGAAGAAATTGACACATTAATACTTTAAAATGTTTCTCTGTCTCTTATTTCTAGAAGCAGGCACATGGCAGCTTCAATAGCTCAAAGATAGCTATTCTTACTCACCAAAATAAGATGGACCTGGTGTTCAGTGAACTGATAATATATTAAGAGAATACTCAAATGCAAGAATAGCTATTAAAGTCAACTGCAAAGGTGAATGGATCACTACTCAAAGATAGTTCCATTGTCAAGATTTATGGCATCACATGTGCACAAGAGCATATGAGAGTTCATCAGTTACATAATTGAGGTCTCCAGGTGGGCCTCACAGGAACGTTCAAAATGGTTTGAGAGAGCAAGGAAACGTGAATGGCTCAGAGGCCGATACTGCAGACGCACAACTTGGGTTGTGCATCTTCAGAATCCATTGCCTCTGAAGATTATAAAGATAACCCAGTTTAGATAAATATAAAATACTGCCAAAGAAGACCTAGAATATATGGTATGGGTAATAACTACTGTAGCAATTCAAAGAAGTTAGCATTTCCAAACAAACTAAAATTTTAGGGAGAGATACTATATTAAATAATATGGATTAGATGCATTTATTTCAAAATCATACGTCAAGCATTATGGATAGAAAGTTAAATATAACATTGATTTCCTTCTGAAGGAACCCAAAGGCCAGTGTTGGATAGATAAAATACACAAATATCTATAATAGATACACCTTATTTAATAAGCACAATTGAAGTATTACCATGTTGCTGTAAAGAATCCTAGAGGGGTGAATGATTAATTCTGTCATTTGTGTGTTAGAAAGATTTCTTCATCCATTAGAAGAGAGGAAGGGAAGGAAAGAACGGGTGAGGTACTGACTGAGCTGAGGTCCATGACAATGGAAGGCTTTGGTGGAGCAAAACACCTTTGCTGAGCCCCGTGGTCTCTCTGTCCACTTGGGCAACTCCTTATAATAGCCACTTACAGCCTCTTGGACAGAGCTACGTCTGTAACAGACGCAAAAGGAAAATCCTAAACTTCTCTCAGACCAAAACCAAAAACAAGCTGCATATGGACACCTTAGAACCTTCTTCTTATAGAATAAATACAAGTTCATTGGAAATATTCTTTAATTTATCAGGGAGATTAAATGCTATCTATAAAAACTCTATACCTTAGATTCTAACATGGTCATTTTTGTGTTTTCCTATCTTCTTATCAAGTCAACCAGGTGCTCTTTATCACTAAAGGTGATCAAAATCCAAAAAGCCATATTGTAAAATGTCTTCACTTTCCTCCCACAATTTTTAATCTAAGTTCTTTCAGATACAGACATGGTTGCAGAGTACTGTTTTAGGACTTCATTCACTTTACAATCTTGTAGTAGTATCATACGTTACAGACCAGGACCAAAAAAAAGTCTAAAACAAAAGAAACTCCCCTCCCACTACACACACACACACACACACACACACACACACACACACACTCACACACACACAGTTCAAATCTAAAAATAATATGTATCCATATATTCTCATAAAACTTAGATCAAATACCCCAACATCCATAGGCATAAGAAATAAAAAATGAATAAAGATAGCTACAAAATAGTTCAGTGTACTAGACATTTTAATTTAAAACCATGAATCTGACAATAATGTCTCTCAGATTGAAGCAGAAAGAAATCCAGTATGAGACCAAAGCTAAGCTCCCTTGAGCGTCCCATTATTTATAAGCAAAGAGACAAAGATCAAGAGAAATAATTGTTCATTGAGCTGAACACTAATTGGTCTCAATCAGTCAAGTTTTGCCTAGGGCAATGGAAATCACTTTGCCAACTATACTGAAGTAAAAATGGTTGCTGATAGTTTTTCTCGAGTTCTCTCATGTTACCACACCCTCCCTTCAGTTCAAACAAGAGCAAATCCACTTATAGACAGATCATCAATGGGCCAAGATTCTTGGTCTTTAGATGGACCATCAAATGTCTACTGTTCTGCAGTGGCTTCTGAAGAGTGGCAATACAAATAAACCAGTTTCAGATGACACCCAGCATGGGACTGGCACTCATGGCCCCAGGTTTCAGGAAGGCCAAAACCAAATCACCCTGTAGCACCAGTCAGATTATCACTAGGCCAGACTCTAAGCTAATCTCAGGTCTCAGGCTCCAGGTCTTCCCCAGATTTCTGACCAGTCCAGAGACAGGTGAGCCCATATAGCACCAGTTTCTAGCCCTTCCCCCAAACCTGGTTGGCACCTGTGTCCTCCAGCACCAGGACAGCATTCACAGATACAGACTCCAGTGCTTCATGGCCTCAAGCCAAAGCCATTCATGGAGGCACCAAGTTCAGGCAGACCCCAGGTCTAGGCCTGCTCAAGCAGAACCAGGGTCTTATCTTTCTCCCACAGACCCAAACTCTATACCACTTCTGAGTCTGCTGGAGCACCTAAACCTTAGACCTCAGGGACCTAGTCTTCAGTATCCCTAACACCACATACTTAGTTTCCAACCAAAGAATATAGAGTGGTGGTTGCCTATAAGAGACTCACTTCACCTTTAATGACACACATAAATTTAAAGTGAAGGTTCTGAAAAAATATATTCTATGTAAATGGAAACAAAAACAGGGATAGGTATCTCATGGAAGTTAGACTTTATAAAATGAATGGGCAACTTCATCAAGAGAATGTAACAATTGTAAATAATATATACAGCCAACTTTAAAGTATCTAAATATATGAAACAAATATTAAAAGATCTGAAGAAAGAGATAGGCCATAATATAATAATAGCAAGAGACTTCAGTACCCCATTTTTAGCAATGGGCAGATTGTTCAAAGGAAAATCCAATAAGAAAACATCAGCTATAAACTGTTCTGTATATCAAGTAGAAAAGAACGTATATACAGAACATCTCATCCAACAGCAACAAAATACAAATTTTTCTAAAGCAAACACGGAGATTCTTCAGGAGACATTATATGTTAGGTTACAAAACAAAGTCTTAACAAATATAAGAAGATTTAAATTATGTAAAGCATCTTTTGTGATCACAATAGTTGGTGTTTTAGTTGGCTAAGCTTCACTGTGACTAGAACACCCAACAAGAATAACTTGAGGGAAAAAAAAAATTATTCGGGCTCATGGTTTCAAAAGGTCAGTACAAGGTCAGCTGACTGCCTAGCTCTGGGCCCAAGATGAGGCAGAACATCACGGTGGAAATGTGTAATGAGGGAAAATAGCACAGGACATGGCAACCAGGAAGCAGAGAGTTGTACTCACCAGAAAGAGAATATATATTCCCAGTGACCTACTTTTTCCAAATACACCCTATTTGTCTACAGTTACAACCCGGTTAATTTGTATGAAAAGGATTAATACATCAATTATGTTACAACTCTCAGAAACTATTCAATTCATCTCTGAACATCCTTGCATTGTCTCACACATGAGCTTTGGAAGTATACCTAATATCAAAATCATAGCATTCCACTCCTGGTTCCCCCAAAACTCATGTCCATGTCATAGTACAAAATAAATTTAGTTTCCTACAGTCCTCATAGTTTTAAGAGTTCCAGAATTGCCCCAAAGTCCAAGTCCAAAATATTATCTGAGACTCAAGACAAACTATTGTATGGTTTCCCCTGTAAATATCAAAAGCAAGTTTTCAAGAGAAGCATCAGAAAGACCAAAATACAAGATGGACTCTTCTAGGGTTCAAGACTAAGTATTAGGGGGCATTGCACCATCCATGTGGTCTAGTTTGAGGAAATGTAAAGACATCAGTGAAACCAAAGACTGACTTGGCACACACACTAACAAAAAAGGGCTGTGCCCCCAGGAGAAACATGGAGGAGGATGAAGTTGAAAGTGATGGATTTGGGATTAGAACTGAGAGTTGAGGCTAGCTGGGCTGGGTTTAGATTAAAGAATTCTGTCCTTATTTTCTGCTTCAATAGCCATACCTCAAGCCTCTTCAAGTGTCACCATTTATGTTGACACTTAGAGAATATACCAAATATAGAATGATACAAAGTAAACATTTCCATTCCACAAGGGAAAAATAGGGGCATGAAAAAGGATAGGGCAAAATCCAGCTAGGGAAATAAGTCCTGTAGCTCCAAGTCCAGCATCTGGAGCATATGACATCATAATGCTCTTTGCAAAGGGTTGGCAGACCTCTGTCTCTACAGCCTTGCAGTTTGCAGGCCATGTAGTTTCTTGTTTGGCTTGTCTTCACTTGCTTCCTTCAGCTTTCCTAACAAATGCTCCATATTACTGACATCTCTTAATCTCAGGGGTCTCCACCACAGCTTTGATTTTCTTCTCATATTTTATGCATCACCTTCACCAGGGATCTGCCTGCAGGGATCCCACTGATGCTATACTTTGCTTGGCCTCCCAGGCCTTCCTTATTAATCTCAGTGAAAATCTCGAAGACCTCCAAACTCCAGCATCATATGCTCCTGCATAGCAGTACCACATGGTTGATACCAAGGTCTACTGACATATTAAGCAGTAGCTAATATGGTTACCACCCAATTAGTCCAAGCCTCCTGGGATCATGACTATGCAGCCTCTGAGTGCCTAATTGGATAAACATGATGAAAAAAACTTCCTAGGCCTTTCTGTGCATGTAGGATACATGCATGGTTTCTTCTCAAATGATTTTTTTACTTCTACACCCTTAAACCTGAGATGTGTATGGTCTTGCCAATTCTTGAGATGCCCTCAAACTGTAATTTTTATTGTTTCTGGCTAAAGTAATTAGCAGTTCTTTAGTGGCTATCCTCAGTTTAACAAGCATAACACACTGACACACTTAGTCCCAGTTTTACTCACACTGTTCTGGCCAAACTACAACCTTCTCAGATCTTTTTTTTTCTTTTGCTTTCTACCCCTGATTATTACAGTTAACTTTTCTTAAAAGTTTCCATACCACTGCCTGAATGTTGTTCTGCCTTGAAATTTCCTTCACCAGTTTAATTAGTCCATCACTTTTAAATTCAGTCTCTCAGAAATTCTCAGAACTTGGGAAAAATGTAGACAGATTCTTTACCAGACTGTAACATGAATGGTCAATTTTCAATAGAGTCCTCCTGTCATAAATCCAGTCTTTATGGTACACAGTCCTATTGGCATTCTGGTCTTCTAAATTCACACTAGAATTTCCCGTTAAATTCTGCTTGCAACTTTCTAGAGATTTTCCAGCTTATATCTGTGAACTTTTCAAAATTTCTTACTCTACAAACTAGTTCCAAAGGCTTTTGCTTTTGAATCACGTGTTCAAGTTAGTCACAGCAATGACCCTGCTTCTTGGTATTACTTTTAATTTAGTCAGCTTTGTATCAGTGTGACCAAAAGACCAAACAAGGACGACTTAAAGGAAGGAAAGTTCATTTTGTCTCATTGTTTCAGGGGTCTCAACCCATGGCCATCTGACTCCCTAACTCTGGACATGCAGTGGGGAAGAACATCACAGCAGAAGGATGTGTCAGAGGAAAGCAGCCCAGAGAGTGGCAACCAGGAAGCTAAGAGAACTCTGCTCACCATGGAGAAGACATACACCCCAAAAGCACACCTCCAGTGACCAACTTCTGCCATTCACATCCCACCTGCCTATGGTTACCACCCAATTAATCCATATCAGTGGATTAATCCACCGATTAGTTGACAACTCTCATAATCTAATCATTTCATCTATGACTATTCTTACATTTTTCTCACACAGGAATTTTTGGTGATACTTCATAACTAAACCATAACAGCATGAAACTAGAAATCAATTAAAAGGAAGAGTTCAGGAAAGGCTGAATACACATGGAAGTCAAGCAACAATGCTTATGAAAAACCAAGGTAACAAAAATAAATTAAAATAGTAATTAAAAAAATACACCAAGACAAACAAAAATGGACACATAATGTTCCAAAACATGCGGGATATGGCCAAATCAATTCTAGGATGGAGGTTCATGTAATAAATAACTAATTTAAAAAAAAATCTCAAAAACTCATATTACAAATCAACTAAAAAAATGAGAACAAACAAAACCCCAAACCAGTAAAAGGAAGGAAATAATAGAGATCAGAGTAGAGATAAATAAACTAGAGCCTAATAATAATAATAATAAATAAAAAACAATAGAAAAGAAATAACAAATCTGATTTGGTTCTCTAAAATGATAAATGAAATTGAATACCCTTTCATCAGACTGAGAAAAACAAAGAAAAACCTCTAAAATAAAATTGGAAAAGAAAGAGGAAGAATTTTACAAAATTTACAAAAAAGGAAAGGATCATAAGAGACTATGATGAGCAATTCCCCCCTAAGGTGGATAACTGAAGAAAAATGTATAAATTCCTAGATATATATAGTCTACCAAGCCTCAATAATAAAGAGAAAAAAAATCTGACAAAACCAATTACAATTAAAAACACTGACTCAACAATGAAAAAAGAAAAAAAAAAACTTCTCATTAAAGAAAATCTCAAGAACTGATGGCTTCACTGCTGTCTTCCACCAAACACTTAAAAAACAAATAACAAAGTTTCTCAAGCTATTCCAAAAAAATTGAAGGGGAGAAAATAATTCCAAACTCATTTTATAAGATCAATGTTACTCTGAAAATAAAGCTAGATGAGGAAACAACAATATCTGCCAATATCCATGATGAACATAGATGTGAAAATCCTCAAAAAATATTAACAGATTGGATTCAAATTTTTAAAAAAAATTCAAAGGAATTGTTCATTTTGTTAAAGTAAGATATATCCCAAGAAGCAAAGATGTTTCAATATGAATAAACCGTAAGTGTAATACACCACATTAACAAAAACAATATGATTATCTCAACAGATGCAGAAAGAGAATTTGACGACATCTGTATCTTTTTGTAATAACAACTCTCAACCCATTAAGTATTAAGTATGAAAAAATGTGCCTCAACACAACACAGGGTATGTATGAAAAACACAGCTAACATAATCAACTGTGTAGAGTTCAAAGCTTTTCCTCTAAGATTATGACAACAGACAGCGATCCCTACTCTTGCTACATTTATTAGTTATACTACTGGAATCCTTATCTAAAACAATAAATCAAATGAGAGAAATAAGCATCCAAACTGGAAAGGAAAATGTAAGTTGTTCCTATCTGCAGGTAACCTTATCTTCTATATGGAAAACCCTAAAAATTTCACCAAAACCAAATTAGAAATAATTTAAAAATTCAATAATTGCAAGATGCAAAATTAACAAAGACTACTAGTGTTTTTATAGCCTGGAAACAAAGTATCCCAAACAAAAAAAAATCATGTTATAACAACTTCAAAACTACAATGTTTTTAGTCAGCTTTTTCACTGATGTGATTGAAAGACTCAGGTGGAACAACTGTAGCAGGGGAAAGATTTATTTGGGGGCTCACAGTTTCAGAGATCTCAATCCATAGACAGCAGACTTTACTCCTTGGGGCTCAAGGTGAGGATGAACACCATGGCAGAAGAGTGTGGCAGAGGGAAACAGCTCACATGTTGATCAAGAAGCAGAGAAAGACTCCACTTGCCAGATACAAATATATACCCCAAAGTCATGTCCCCAGTTAACCACTTCCTCTAGCCATACCCCACCTGCCACCGGTTACCACTCAGTTAATCCCCTAAGGGATTGATTACACAATTAGGTTAAGGCTATAAGCCGATTATGTCTCCTACAAACCTCCTTGCATTGTTAACATGTTAGCATTTGGGAGACACCACATCTAAACCATAACAAACCACATAGATATACATTTAACCAAAGAACTGAAAAATATGTACAAGGGAAGCTATAAAATGCTGATGAAAAAAAATTAGAAGACACAAATAATTTGAAAGATATTCTATGTATATAGATTGGAAAAAATAATAGTTTTTGCAATGTAAAGTAACAAAAGTAAATTATAGATTTAATGCAATTTCTATCAAAATTTTAATAATATTTTTTCTCAGATATAGAAAAAATATCCAAAGATTCACATCAAAACACAAAAGACCTGAAATAGTCAAAGTGATTTTGAGAAAAAAGAACAAACCTAGAGACATCTTACCACATGACTTCAAAATATATGACAAAGCTATATCAACAAAAACAGCATGATACTTGCCTAAAAACAGATACATAGACCAATGGAACAGAATAAAGAGCTTATAAATATGTCCACCCATTTACTGTTACTTGATTTTTTTATTGTCAGTTAATTTTTGACAAAGATGTCAAGAACACTTATAACTGCTTCCATAAATGATGTTGGGGAAACTGTACAGCCACATTCAGAATGAAATTAGACCCTTCTCTCACCCATATACAAAAAGCAACTAAAAAATGGATTAAAGACTAAACTATATGACTTGAAATTATAAAAGTACTAGAACAATATTAAGAAAAAGCCCCAGAATATTGAGCTGGGCAATCATTTTTTAGATATGATTCTAGAGGAACAGGTAACAAAAGCCAAAATAAACATATGAGATTACATCAAACTGAAAACCTTCTTCATGGACAAGAGAAAAGTCAAAAAAGTGACAAGATAATCTGCAGAATGCAAAAAAATATCTGCAAACCATATATCTGATAAGCAGTTAGTATCTAAAACATATGTGAAGCTCAACTCAATAGCATGAGAGTAAAGAGCCTGATTAAAAAACAGGGAAAAGTGCTGAAGAGATATTTCTCCAAAAAGAACTTAAATTATCACCATGAAAAAAAAATGGTTCAACATTACTACTTATCAGGGAAACTAATTAAAACCACAATGAGATAGATGTTTTCTACACCTGTGAGAATGACTGTTAATCAAAAGACATGTGCTAAGTGTTGGTGAAGGAGGAGAAAGGAGAACACCTGAACACTGTTGGTGGAAGGTCATTCAGAACAGCCATTAGGGGGAAAAAAAGAGTATGAAGCTTCCTTAAGAAACTAAAAATAGATCTAACCATAGGATCTCGTAATCCCTCTACTGAGTCCTACCCAAATTAAATGAAATCAGTGTCTCGAAAAGATACTCACACTACCATGTTCACTGCAGCATTGCTTACTCTAGCCAAGATATGCAATCAACTTCAGTGTCCATCAACAGAGGAATGGATGAAGAAATTGTGGTATATCCACACAATGGAAAATTATTCAGCTTACAGTAAAAGGAATTTTGTCATTGGCAGGAATGCGAATGAACCTGGAGGACATTTTGATAAGTGAAATAAGCCACGCACAGAAGGACCAATACTACATGATCTTACTTACATGTGGAATCTAGGCAAGTTGAACTCACTGAAGCAGAGAATAGAATGGTGATTTCCACGTGGGGTGGAGAGTCGAACAGATGTTGGTCAAAGGATCTGAAATTATAATTGAATTGGAGAAATAAGATCAAGACATCTATTGTATACATAGTGACTATAGTTAATCCCAACCCTTTGTTCTTGAGAATTACTGAGTGAATTTTAAGTGTTTTCCCCACAAAAAAATAGTAGCGTGAATTAGTAGATGTGTTAATTAGTTCAATTTAGTCATTTCACAATGTATACATATTTCAAAAGATCATCTTGAAGATAAAAAATGTATACAATTTTTATTTCCCCATTTAAATAAGTAAATATAATAGGAAAATAGTCAAGCCAGGCATGGTAGCACACACCTGTAATCCTATTATCTTAGGAGGCTGAGGCAGGGGTATCTCAGGTTTAAAGCCAGCGTCAGCAACTTAGAAAGGCTGTAAGCAACCTAGTGAGAACCTGTCTTAAAATCTAAAACATTTTAAAAAGGGCTGGGAATGTGGCTCAGTGATTAAGTTCCCTTAGGTTCTATCCCTGATACCAAAACTAACCTAAAATAAACTAGTCAAATTACAGGATCAGAAAGACTAAAGATGTTTAGCAAGGGCTAGAGGGAAGAAAAGGCAGAATTAGAGTTTTTAAATTAATTAATTTTATTAGTTATCTTTATTTATATATACAATTAGGATCAGTTCATCATAATTATAAAAACAGAATATAATTTTTCTAATTTAGTCCACAGTACTTCCCCTTTTCCTTCTCTCCATCTTCCTTTCTCTTTTTCCCTCTGCTGATCTTTCTGCTATTTACATATTTATATCTGTGTGTGTATATGTATATATGTAAATTAGCACCTTGTGGGTATGCATAATGGTGAAGTTCATATTGGTATTTTCAAATATGTAATCAGAAAAGTTAGGCCAGATCACAGAATTAGAGTTTTAATGTTGCAAGATGAAAAATTTCTAGAAATCTATTACAGAATAGTGTATACATTCTTAACAGACTAAAGTGGGCACTTAAAAATAGTTCAAGTTTACTCTAGATAGGGCAAAGAGGAGGAAGGGGAAAGGAGGGATATGGGAGTAGTAAAAATGGTGAAATGAGATGGACATCATCACCTGTATGAAGACACAGATGGTGTGATTTTACTTTGTGTATAACCAGAGATATGAAAAATTGTGCTCTATATGTGTAATATGAATTATAATGAATTCTGCTATCATATATAACAAATTAAAATTAAAAAGGAAAAAAATAGTTCAGGTGATAATTTTAATGCTATATGATTTTTAGCACAATAAAAAATCCCAATAGAAAATAGGCAATCAAAAGAATGAAAAGATGAGACATAAGCTGGGAGAAAATATTTTCAAGAGATCCTATCTGAAAAGAACCATTATCCAAAATACACAAAGAACACTTTTTTTGGTCAACAATAGAAAGCCAAATAATCTAATTTACAAAATGGGCCAAAGGCCTCAGTAGATTCTTCATCAATGAAGATAAACAGATGGCATGTAAGCATACAAAATGAAGTTCTATGTGTGTGATCAGGAAATGCAAATTAAAACTACAATGAGATACTACTATGCATTTATTAGAATGACTAAAATGTAGAACATGAAAAGCAAATACAGATGAGCAACAAGTTCAGATTCTGATGTTGAGCAACAAGTTCAAATTCACTGATAGTGGTACAGCCACTTTAGAAGACATTTTAACAGTTTCTTTCAAAACTGATCATACTCTTACCATCAATCTGTCAGTGCTGCTCCTTAGTATTTATCCAGGAGCTGGAACTTGTGATCATACAAAGCAGGGATGTTTATAACAGATATATTCATAATTGCCAAAACTAGGATGCCTTTTGTCCTTTGGCAGGTGAATAGATATACTGTAGTACATCTGTTTAGCTGAATATTATTGGACAGGAAAGAACTACCAACCCCTAAAAAGACATAAAAGAAATTAAATGTTCATTATTAAGATAGAGAATCTGAAAGGCTACCTACTGCATGATTCCAAGTCTATGACTTTCTGGAAAAGGCAAAACAATAGAGATAATAAGGAGATTGATGGCTTCCAAGAGTTAAGTGGACTCGAGGAATGAATAGGTGGAGCACAGGAGATTATTAGGGGAGTAATTATCGAAATGTTGACTATATGTCATTATTAGTATATCCAAACCTACAGATTATCTAACACCCAAAGTAGACCTTAAAATAAACTACGGACTATTAAGTGATATGCCAATGTAAGTTCATCAACTGTAATCAATATGCCACTGTAGTAGGGGATGTTGGCAATGGGGGAGTTTGTGCATGTCTTAGGGCAGGAGGCATGTAGAAAAGATCTCTGCACCTTTTACTCAATTCACCTGCTACGAACCAAATTTTTCTTAAAAAATAAAATCTAGAAAAAAAAGAAAATGGAAATAATATATGAAGAAACATTTCATTATATAGGATACATAGATGGCAAATAAACACATAAAATATCTGACATCAATAGTGACTTGGAAGTGCAACTTAAATCTACAGTGGTATAATAATGTATCAGAGTAGCTAATGTAAGTTGTAACAACACCATATTCTGGCAAGGACGTACAGAAACTGATTCATTCATACATTACTGGTAAAAGTGTAAAATCATATAATAACTATGGAAAATAGTTTCAGAGTACATTTTAAACATAATGAATCTACCATAAAGACTAACAATTGCACTCTTAGGCATATGTCCCAGAGAAATCAAATTTGTTTCATGCAGAAACTTGTACTCAATTATTTGTAGTAGCTGTATTTCTAATAATCGAAACCAGGAAACTAAATATCCTTCAGTGGTAAATAGTTAAACAAAATGCAATAATAATCCATACCACAAAATACTGCTTAGTAAAAAAGAAACCCACACTATTGATATATACAATATATTGGATGAAACTTGAGGAAATTATACAAAAATGAAAAAAGTCAATATCAAAAGGCACTATTCTGCACAATTCCTTATATAACATTTATGAAAAAACAAATTATAGAAATGTGTTGGTGATTGCTATGAATTAGGAATAGAGAAGAAGAGAGGTATATGACTAGAAAGGGGTAGAAATGAGAGTCTGGTTATGATGATTAAGTGCCTTGATTGATGTAGTGGTTACACAAAGGTACAAAAGGATAAAATAGCATACAACTATAATACATTCACATGCATACATGCACACATACCACATGAGTGTGTGTGTATGTGTGTGTGTGTGTGTGTGTGTGTGTGTGTGTGTGTGGTGTCTCACTGGTAGTGTCTGAATAAGAGTTACAGTTTGTACCCAGGTCATTTTCCTGACTTTGCTATTGTACTGTAGTCAAGCTATGGAGTGGCATCAAGGAAGGATGCACATAGGATATACAGAATCTTCCTGCACCCGCCTTTATAACTTTCTGTGGATCTTCAATTATTTTGAAATACTCTTCTTGTATTTTCAGTCTAGGCAAGGTGATGTAGACCTATTTTTACCGCCCTTTTCTAGTAAGTACAACTATAAATCTTGAAAATGATGAGAGACAATGGAGTTTGAAAGGTGTTAAAAGGGGGAAGTGGTTTAGGAGCATAGGTATTGAAGATAGCACAGTGGGGGATATCTTGGTTCTGCCACCAGACAGATTGCTTCACAGGGCTGGGCTTTCCCCCATACTTAGCAATAGAAGGCAGCCATGTGGGCTCATTCCTCTCCCAATAGAACAAAGGTTCCTCTGACAACATCTGGCAAGCCTAATACAAAAGGCAATAGGGATTCATTAGGAGCCTTAACCAAAACTAGGCATCCAGGAAAAGCACTCTCCTCTAGTTGGTACTAAACTCCAATTTTATGCCAAGAGACACCCAGGTGGGCAAGCAGAACTCACAAGAGACATGCAGAAGCTCAGTCTGAGGAGCCACTTTGCCCTGAGGGATCAAAGCTCTCCTATACCATCCAGATACAAGAAGGTAAAGGACAGAACAGTCAAAGTAGATCCAGCTACAGCTTTCTGATCTGAGAAACCTCCACAGTATGAAAAACAAAATAAATGAACAAAATACCTAACAATGGCAAAAATGATACATCTAGAAGGTGGAGAAAGGAATGAACAGACCTTTCTGTGAAGAGAACACACATGCCAAATAAGTTCATGGAAGATGTTCAACATCATTAGCCATCAAGTAAATGCAAATTAAAACCAATAAAATATATGAGAATGTTTTATATATAATATATAAGATATCAGAATGACTAAAGCAAAAAAAATCATAACATCAAGGATGTAAAGAAAGTGACTCACTCATGGATTGCTGATGGGAATATAAAAAGGCTATACCAGCTGTAGAAAATAGGTTGTTACATTCTTACAAAACAAAATATGAAACTATCATAGGTTCTAGAAATTGCATCCTTAAGTATTTGTCTCAGAGAAATGAGAACCTATTATTTTATATAAAAAAGTAGACACTAATGTTCATAACAGTTTTATTTATAATCATCCCAATCAGCCCATATATCTTTCAGCTGGTGAAAATAAACAAACAATGGTATATCTATAGCATGCACTATCACTTAGCAATAAAAATTATTTATACATGCAAGAACTATTTAATTTCCCAGTAGTTGTGTTGAGTTGAAAACCAATCACCAAAGGTCACTTATTGAATGATTTCCCTTGTATAATAGTTGTTAAATGAGGAAAACTTATAAATAGAGGACACATTCATGGCTTTATACATGGGGAAAGAGTAAGGAGAGTGGTTGTATGGTTTTAAGTGGGGAACTTTTATGTTAGAACTGTTTAATATATTGATTATGGTGGTGGATATAGTAACCTACACATGTGAAAATGGAATATACTTAATGAACACATGTGATTACAAGTAAAAATGGGGAAATCTGAATAAGATCATTTCATTGTATCAGTATCAGAATCTTATAATTTAATATCACAAAATATTGCCATTGAGAAAAATGGGCAAAATATATGTGATTTCTCTACAATTTCTTAAAATCACATGTGAGCACACAAAAAATTCAACTGAAAAGAGAGAAATCAAAGTTCTATGATTATAGAATTAGAAACAAGTTGCAATGGAAACTTTCAATCTGTCACCCCAGAGTCGGAGCCTGACAAGCTCTGCAAGGCAAGGAGATCCTCAATGGCCAGCATCTGACAATAAATTTCTTTTGTCCATTTCCATCTCTTTAAGTTATAAAATGTCTACCCACTAAACAGACCTTTAGACTCTGGCTCCATTTTACATCAGTCTCCTTACTCATTCTGTTCCAACAACCTTGACTACTTTATAAATTCCCATTTCATCTCACTCCAGTTAGAACAGCAATCATCATGAATACAAGCAAAAATAAGCATTGGTGAGAATGCAGGGGAAAAGTACACTCATGCATTGCTGGTGGGGCTGCAAATTGGTGCAACCACTATGGAAGGCAGTATGAGATTCCTTAAAACACTTGAAATGGAATCACCCTTTGACCCAGCTATCCCACTCCTCAGTATATACCCAAAGAACTTAAAATCAGCATATTACAGTAATGCAGCCACATCAATGTTTATAGTAGCTCATTTTATAATAGGTAAACTGTGGAGCCAACCTAGGTGTCCCTCAATAGATGAATGGATAAAGAAATACACACACACACACACACACACACACACACACACACAAAATAGAATACTATTCAGCCTTAAAGGAGAATTAAAATATAGCATTTGCAGGTAAATGGATGAAGCTGGAGAATATAATGCTAAGTGAAGTTAGCAAATCCCCAAACACCTAATGTTTTCTCTAGTAAGTGGATGCTGATCCATAAAGGGATGAGGGAACAAGGGAAAAATAGTGGAACTTTGGATAGGGCAGAGGAGAGTGAGGGGAGGGGAGCAGGTTTGGGGATGGGAAAGATGATGGAATAAGACAGACAATATTACCCTATGTATGTGCATGATTGCACGAATGGTGTAACTCTGCACCATGTACATCCAGAGAAATGAAAAGTTGTGTTGTATTTGTGTATGATGAGTTGAAATGCATCCCATTGTCATGTGTAAATAATTTGAACAAATTAAAAAAAAAAGAAAAAGAAAAGGAATCCCTGAAAAGTAATGCCTTCCCAGGACAGGGTCTGCATTTGCTCTTCCACCTGGCTACTTCGTCCCTTAGTCATCTATCTGCACAGCACGATCACTTATTTTCCTTCAAATCTCTGCTCAAAAACCATCTGATCAAAGGCGCTTTCCCTAACTATGCCAAATAAAACAGCACCAGTTCTCCCCAGGCAATGTGGTCTCCTGTATTCTGCTTTATTGTGCTTTGCAACACCTATAATGCCAGAAATGCTGGACATTTGTTTTCTGTCTGTCTCCCCATGTTAGAATATATTCTCAAAGTCAGGAACTTCACATTCACTGGAGTCTAGGAAATGTTGGGGGAAAGGACAAGAGATTCAATATTAGAACTGCAGCCATACATTTTTCTGAGCACGTGGAACAGAGTTGAGTACAGAGATGGAACTAGGAAATTTCTATTGAATAAAATATTGAGCAAATAACATCCCCTGCTCACTGCTAGGATCCTTAAGGATATGAGTGACTCATCATTAGATTGTATATAGGGGAGGGAACTGGTGGGAAAATTCTTCAGATTTTATTGTCATCTTGTAACTTAAGATTTTTTTTAAATTTCATTTTTTCTTAATCAAGGATCACTCATTGTTTTGTTTACTTACATTGTGCTAGTACAGCAATAAATAGGAAACATCTACAAAGATTCTTGGGGTTTACATTATTAGTTTTAGATATACAAAGAAGTGCTAATTTAGTTGATTTACATTGTCCTAGGATCCATGTAGTACAATTGCAGGCAGCTAGTGGCAGGGTGTGGGTATAGAATCCTGACAGTTGACTTGGTGGCTAAATCATTATCAGAACTAAGGTTTCAGCAACAATACTGCATACTATTGGATGATCAGCTTCTATTTTTCTCTACTGTACTTTATCACCAACTAAGGCATGTCCTGTTTTAGTTTGAGACTATGTAACTTAATAACATGTAAAAAAGAACATTTCAGACAACTCCTAATTGCTTCTGTATTGAACCTTCCAAATCATTGTTTTCTTCCTCCTTCTCTACAAAATTAAAATTCAAAAGCAAATTGCTTTTCCTGATATCACCTTTCCACTTACCACTTAACTTTTCTTCTCGGTCTCCATCATGCAACAACTCAGATAAATGTATGGCTGCAGTTCTTATGTTGAATCTCATGTCCTTCCCTGCCCCCACAACATTTCCTAGACTCCAGTTTTGTCCTCTTATTAAGGACCCTGCTCTGTTCTCTGCTATTTTCTGCACAAAACATCCCTCTATCTTCTGCAGCCTCTCATTTCAGGAGATTTTTATGAATGTTATTATCAGATGCCAATGATGTGAAAGGTGAAGACATTTTATTGATGTTCTCTTGGCTAATATACATGTGTCCCCTGGCGAAGATTTTTCTTATCAAATTGCTTCTCTTGTGCCTTTAAAGGACAAATGAAATGAGTTGAAACAATTATTCAGAAACTCCAGGCTTAAAGAGCAACAGCTGCTACTGATAATGAAGTAGGATTTTGTTCTGAACTATGTCACCATTAATCACATCTCCTAGATGAGTTCTTGACCCTCTACTTGGCCTCAATGGAAGAAACAGTGAGCAGGACACTAGAGCTGGGAACATAGAAGAGAGTTAACTCAGTAACTTAACAAATCAATTGTAGTTGCTTTTGAATTTTAGCTTCTGAATACAGTAATTTAATTGATTACATAGAGAAATAGGCTCTTCAAATTCTGACAAACCTAAACGATAACTATGTCTCCCTCTTATATTTTATTGGTCTTTTGGTTAAGCTGCATGAAACAAGAGTTCCAAGAAGTAAAGTAGGTTCTTGCTTCAGGAGCACCTTGGAACAATACAGAGTAGATTTATATGGCTCTGTACAAATGACCTGCAAATTCATGAAATAGTCTGTGTTTTCCTAAGAGGTATCAACAACACAGGACTTTTTACAAAGAAGACGACATGTCAAAAGACATCTTTACAAAAGACAAAGAGGAATCTATCTCAAGAGATGAACAAGTCCAAGATCTTTGAAATCCTGAGGAAACAGGTGGATAAGACTCCCTTCAAAAGTTACAATCTCCCGATAAAAGAACACACAGACATAAAAGTGAATGAAATTCCATGGAAAAAAAATTTAAGACATTGATTATTACAGTGATTAATGAGCTCAAAGAAGACCTAAGAAACAAATTAAGGAATAAACTAAGAGAGTGCTTATAGGAGGTGAAAGACCATTTAAATAAAGAAATAGAGATTCTGAAAATAGAAATGAAATGAATAGAAATGAAAGATACAGTAAAGCAAATTAAAAAAGAAAAACTTCACTTGGAAAACATCACCAACTGACTAAGTAGAAAACAGAACCTCAGGTGTTAAATATAGGATATTTGAGCTGGAGTACTCAGTAGGCAGTAAGAAGAAAAGAAAAACAGAAAGATCATCATCAAAACATACAAGAACTCTGAGACAATATTAAGAGACAAACTTAAGAGTTCTTGGCATAGATGTAGACATAGAAATATGGGCCAGTGGCATTAAAAAATCTTTGCCATGAAATAATAGCCGAAAATTGTCCAAAGCATAGGAACAAAATGGATATCCCGATATGGGAATCATATAGAACTCTAAATAGATAAGATCAAAAAAGAACCTGAGACACATCATAATCAAGATGCCCAACATAGAGAATAAAGAAAGAACATAAAAAGCCATAAGAAGTTGTATTTACAAGTAGACCAGTAACACTCACTTAAGACTTCTCAACTCAGTCTTTAAAAGTCAAGATGGTTGGAATGATATAATTCAAGCTCTAAAAAACATAACTGCCAGCCAAGGTTGCTACATCTAGCAAAGCTATCATTCAAAATTGAAGAAGACATAAAACTTTCTGTGATAAGAATAAACTGAAAGAATGCATGACCATTAAGCTACACTTAAGAAATACTATACCAAGAACTCAAAAACAACCTCAGAGCTCTCAAAAGTATGAGACTTTCTACAAGACCAATTAAGCAAATAAAAATTAAGTGCAAATTAAATCTATAAAACCATCCAAAATGACTGGAATAAACATCTTTTCATAACTCTGACTGCAAATGGTCTCAACTCTCCAATTAAAAGACACAGACTGCCAGAATGAATTAAAAAGAAAAAAAAAACAACCATATGCTGTTAGCAAGTGTTAGAAAGAAAGTCATCTTATACATAAAGATCCACAGACTGAAAGTAAAGGGATGGGAAAGACATTCCATGATAACAGTTTAAAAACAAGCAGGAGTGGCTATTCTTATATCTGACAAAGGAGATTTCAAGAAGCAAAACTTAATCAGAAGAGACAAGGAAAGGCATCATATACTGTTAAAGAGAACATTCCAACTAAAAGATATAATGTTAGTAGATATTTATGCCCCAAATGTTGGTCATCCTGATTACATAAAACAAACACTTCTGACTTTAAGTCCCAGATAGATCCAATGCAGTCATACTTGGTGATTTCAACACACCACTCTCAATAGTCAAAGCAATTCTGAGCAACAAGAGCAAGACTGGAGGCATGCAATACTTGATCTCAAATTATGCTATAGTCCTACGGAAACATAAACAGCATGGTATTTGCACAAAAACATAAATGACACCAATGATACAGTCTACAAGACAGACAAATCCAGACAAAAACAATCCTCTGGTCTTTCACAAAAGTGCCAAAAGCATATGTTGGAAAAAGATAGGCTTTTAAATAAATAGTTCTAGGAAAACAGGACAACTATATGTAGAAGAATGAAATGAAATTACTTCCTATCACCATGTACAAAAGTCAACTCAAAAGGAATAAAAGAG
Source organism: Ictidomys tridecemlineatus (assembly GCF_052094955.1). Taxonomy (NCBI): domain Eukaryota; kingdom Metazoa; phylum Chordata; class Mammalia; order Rodentia; family Sciuridae; genus Ictidomys; species Ictidomys tridecemlineatus. Next base: position 124,673,570 of record NC_135477.1, on the reverse strand, counting down.
ACCTAGGAATTAGACCAGAAACAGTAAAACACTAGACAAAAATGTAGAAGCAAAATTCAGAAATAATGGTGCAGGCACCAACTTCCTTAACAGTATGAGAAATAAAGCCAAGAATCCATAGGTGGGATATGATTAAATTTAAAAGTTTCTGCACAGCAAAGAAAACAAGAGTATAAGGAGAGAGCCTATAAGTAAGATCTTTGCCAGATCCTCTACTGACAGGGAATTAATAACCAGAATATATTAAAAATTCAAAAAATTTATCAACAACAACAACAACAAAAAGCCCCCACAATAATTCACTCAATAAATGGGCAAAATATCTAATGAGAAATTTCTCAAAAGAAGAAATACAAAATGACCAACTAATATATGAAAGAAAAGCCAAATATCCTTAGTAATCATAGAAATGCAAATCAAAACTACACTGATTTCATCTCATACCAGTTAGAAGGACTGTCTTCAAGAATAAAAATAACAATACTGCTGGTGAGGATATTGGGGAAATTACATTCATACATTGTTGGTGGGATTGTAAATTAGTACAATCACTTTAGAAAGCAGTATGGATATTCCTCAGAAGACTAGGAATGCAACCATGATATGACCCAGCTATCCTATCCCTTGGTATTTGTTCAAAAGAACTAAAATCAGCATATACTAAGGATGCATGCATAGTGACGTTATACAGCACAATCCACAATAGCCAAGTTATGGAACCAACCTAGTTGCCCCTCAACAGACAAATGGATAAAGAAAATGTGATACACACACACCACACACACACACACAATGGAGTTCTTCTATTCATCCACAAAGAAAAATGAAATTCTATAATGTGCTGGATAGAACTGGAGAACATCATGCTAAATAAAATAAGATAGACTCAAATCGTCAAGGATGGAATGTGTTTTTTTACATGTGGAAATTAAACACAAGAAAGGAAATAAGAAAGGAGACCTCATGGAAAGAGAAAAGGGATGAGTAGAGCAGAAGCAGTGCACAAAAGGGAGGGAGGAGAGTGTGGAGGGGGGAAAACTGGTGTATGAATTTCACCAAATTATTCTAGTTGTGTATATAAATATACCACAATGCATTCAAATTTTATATATAATTATAACACTCAATTAAAAAGTAAAAAGAAAAAAATGAATGCCTAGAAGGGAGACCAGTAGAATAGAGTAAGGGGATCTGGGGGAGGCAGGAGGAGAGGGAAGAGATTAGTACAGGCCATTGAAATGGAAACCACTGTGCTATATGCACATATGAATATGTCATAATCAACCCCACTCTGTGTATAAAATTTTTAAAAATTAAAAGAAGAATCACAAAAATAGTAAAGTATAAGAGAAGGTGTTTGTAAAGCTCTTCTCACCTGAGTTCATTATTTAGCAATTTCAGTGAAAGTGTTTTAGGGACTTAGGATTGCTTGCTTTCTACACTTGAGATGACTAGAAACAACCTGTGCCTGAAACAAATCTCCATCAGCATCTGCTGCAGCAAAAAGCAGACTGTACATGCTGCTTTCCTAATAGGTGGACCCAAGTGCCCCCTAGTAAGAAGATTTCAGCTTGGAGTCACTTGCGTATCCGCCACTTGCTGGTAAAATTCATGTTTCAACAGTGGGAGAAATTGCTGTGGTCACAAACTGCCAAATCAACAACTTCTGGGCCAGTTTGCTGAAGCTGAGCTGCTAATAAACTCCCCTTGCTTCTCCAATGATAAAAGACAAGGATGGGCCAGTGGCAACAACACTGTCCAACCATCAATTATGGCAGATAGAGGGGGAAAATGGAATATATATGAGTTTTGTTTAGTTATTTTTAAAATAAAAATATAAGAAGCTGAGCAGTGTGGTTCATGCCTGTAAACCCAGCTACTTGGGAGGCTGAGGTAGGAGGATTGCAAGTTTGAGGCCAGCCTGGGAAACTTAGCAAGACCCTGTCTCAAATTTTTGAAAAGTGGAGCTGCTGGGATGCAGCTCAATGGCAAAGCACCTCCGGATTCAATATCCTGTAACGATAAATAGATAGATAGATAGATAGATAGATAGATAGATAGATAGATAGATAGATAGATAGATAGGCAGGCAAGCAAGCAAGCAGAGCCCAGAGAAAGAAAGTATCAAACTCTGATAAAAATATTTTGAGCACTTACTAAATATTAGGCACTTTTCAGGGGCTGGGTGAGGAACCAGTAACAGGCTCTGCTGCATGAAGCTCATATACAGGTGACTAAAAGCAAATATGCAAGTAAATAACACATAAGTGAGAAAATTTCAGATCATGATTAATATTATAGAGTTCATAAAACAGGATGATGCAACTGAGGATGAGTACGGTGAGAAAGGCAACAGGAAAGAGTAAGCATGAAAGACAGCTAAGGTGATGCCTGAGCCAAGCTCTTACTGAGCAGATTACTGTGGGTGGCCACAGGGATGCAGCACTCCTAATAAAGGGAACAACAGGTATGGACAACTTGAGTGGAAACAAGCTAGGATCAGAAAGGTCAGACTATCTAAGGGGTACTGTCAAAGCAAAAATTTTACCAGTCAAAAGTAAACAGATAAGGAAGACATTATTTAAGGCTATTATAATAAGGAATAGAGACCAGAAGGCAATCTGAATTCAATTCCAGTGAGAAAGGAATAGGAAATTTAAAAAAAAAAAAAAAAACAGGCCTGGGGAAGTTGTAGGTCACCTGTATTTACTAACTGGTCTTTCCCAAAGGGAAAAATAAACTTAAAAATGCGTTTATAAGAGAAGATAATTTTTCATCTTGCTGCAAAGCACCCAGGAAGGTAAGTGCCCAACTTCCCACAGAAACTGGGAGACAGGGAACTTCTGGATTACACCACAAAGGCATGGCTCCAGGGTCCTTGAGAAGACAGTCCTGAGCTGTAGAACTGGCAAGAGGCTTTCAAACAGATTTACATTTACAGTGTCAAAGAACTAATTTACAATGAGATTGTTTTCTAAGGAATGCACTCTAAGAAACGGGAGAGTAAGGCCCCAGGATCAGAAACAACCTGGCCTAAAGTTTGGTCTAGCTGAGGATTGTGTTAAGACATCCTGATCAATAAAGAATAGGGCATGAGTGGAGGGATGAGAAGAAGTTAGACAGACAGGCAGGACAACACTGAACACCGTGGTAGTCATAGAAAGGCCAGTTTTATTCCACATGTAACAGGAAGCCATTTGATGGTGTTAATCAGAACAACAACAAAAAAATTACTCTTGGCCACTCTGGTTTTTACAGATATTTGGTGTAAAAGAGAATTAATATATATCAAGTGCTTATGAAGTCTGGCACAGGCATTATTTTCTTTGATCCTTGTAACCTTGGTGATATATTGAAAAGATAAGCCTAGATAACTTTAAGAGTTGGGGGTTGATCTCATAGAAACATGTCAATTTAAATGTCATCCCCATTTTAAAGTTGAAAGAATGGAAACTCAGAAAGGTTAAGCAACTTGTTCAAAATTAGCAAGCTACTAAGTGTCATCTCATTTCCCCACCGCTTAATGATGAAGAACCAGGTGATTCCTATCATTTTAAAAAAAAAATCAACATGCAGTTCATCAGCAAGTTCATGCAATCTCATGAATTTAAATGGCATCTGTATGCTAATGACTCAAAGTTTTTACCTCCAGTTCAGGGATCTCTCTTTTGGCTAGGTGATATATCATGTGATGTAGGTGCAGACACTGAGAATGAATTCTTCTGTGGGTGAACGGTTCTGAAATTTCCATTCTAATAAAAAGAAAAAAAGAAAGATGCATGAGGACAACTTTCTGGGCCAACCCATTAAAAAATATATTGTTGGCCAAGGGTGTGAGGGGAACTATTATGTGACCCTGTCAGCATAAGGTTGAAGGAGATAAAAAATGGGGACACCTTAGGTCTTTAATGATTAGTGAAGCAATAAAACCTTCCATGATCATTGTCTTGATTCATTTTTATTATGGTAGAGACTATTAAATCCCAGTTGCTTAAGTCTCATTTGCTTGGGTAATCTAGCACTTGTACCTGAAAGCAACCTAGACTTTAGGCCATAATTAGAGCCTGTGATCTAGCCAATCCAGCTGTCTCACTATTCAGTATGATTACTGTCATATGTTTATTTACTGAGGCATATTCCAAAAAAGTCCAAGTGCTTGCCACCCTAAGTCTCCTCTATAGTAAATACCTTGAAGTGATTTTTTTTCTGTTTTTATTCAACAAATATTCAACTTCTTTTATGGCCAAGTATTAGTAAATTCTCTCAGGCTTCAATAGCAATGAATAAATGACAAATGTCCTGGATTTCAAAGTCACCTCATGAAGGACAATAGTCCCAGAGAATCAGTCTATATACTTTGTATTTTGCATGAGAGAGAGAAAAAATTCTCAACTCCTGAGATTTTGTAGTTAAATTTTTATTTTCTACCCTAATTAATACAATGTGTTAGATGGCACATTTCATTATAAACCTTTTTTAAAAAATACTATTTTCTTATATAAATTTATGTTTCTCTGCAAAATTTACAACTTATCTTCCCTAAACATAATACATTATTTTAGTTTCAGTGTGTATAATACACAGACACACACATACTGAACAAAATGATTATAAGTCAAGTCAGATTCTGATTCTTATGTCATTGGCTACAACTTCCTACAGAATATTTTTGCTGCTTTTCTGAAAACCAGAAAGTAGTGGCCATAAGAATCTATGCATTTAAAATATTTCAGGGCACTGAGGACAGAAAAAAAATTTAGACCAGATTAGTTGATATTTAGAATAGAAATTGGAACCAGAGAGAATAGTGAATTTAGTTAATTTCTGTAGAATAATGAGTGACAAGTGACTCTCTACCATGTCTCCCCATGCCAGGGCTTTTTAATAGGACTCTCTGAATGTCCCAGGAAACTAAGCGCCCATCTGTCATTCCAGGACATTATTCTGTTGTGAACAGTCCTTCATTTCAGCTATTTTTTAAAAAGCATTTCCTCCATGATTTTTTTCCACTCCTAATTATTTAGTACTTTAGCCTTTCTGCAAAATTTCAAGGACTAAATTCATCATGTCATAACATGTTTTTGAAATAAAATAGATTAACTCTCAATATAACATGCAACATCATTTTTCTTATGCCAATAACCAGTATTTCCTTCTTTCTCCAGAGAGTCTCAAGGGGAGACTTTTTTGTTTCAAAATGGATAAAATTTTTCTAAAATCCTCAAAATGGGAAGTCCCTTTGGAAGGCTCCATGAACACAGGGAACAAACCTGCATCATCCACTTCTACGTCTCCAGGCAGGGCCTAGTGAAGCATTTGTACAGAATGGAAATTCAGTAAAACTTGCTATGTATTAGCCCTTCCCAATTCCCTTTAACCAATCTTTTGCATTACTGTCACTAGAAAGTGCACCTAGTTTTTTTGTTTGTTTGTTTTGTTTTGTTTTTGTTTCTTGTTGATGGAGAGGGTGGCTCTGGGAATAGGATCTAGGTTCTGGAGCATGATGCACTCTACCAATCTACACCCCCAGTGAATGAATCTAAAACAATGAATTAATACATAAATTCAGATGACTCTCTGATTGGAACTCTATTGTCCTTAGTTTGATTTTTATGTCATCATGGCCCCATTTTTCAAAATTATCAGTATTTAAAAAAAAAGGTGAAGTAAGAATCGTGTTCCACACCACTGCAAAGATTATGCCAGAGAAGCCTATAGAAATACAGCTTTATTTACTCAATTTTATTTGTTCATGCATCTGTACCTTTTCTATTTCTTTTTCTTTTTTTTCTGAAGTAACAAAGCTAGAGAAGGCGGGGAAGATTGCTGACAATTAATGAATCAACAGTGGGTTGAGGATGATCTACAGTGGGTCTCGGATGTATTTGGTATCCTACTATGATGCACAGAATAAGGGATCCTGAAGATGACCATGACCCGATTCCCAGAACTTGTAAATGTGTTATCTTACCTGGCATGACAAAAGACATGACAATGCAGTCAAGGGTCTTGAGGTGGGGGAGATGAACCTGGAAAATCTGAGTAAGCCCAATGCATTCACAAGCATCCCTAAAATGGAAACAGGGAGGCAAGAGATTCAGAGAAGATGTGAGGGTAGAAGCAAGAGTCAGAGCAGAGATAGATACAAAGTTGAAGATGAAGGAAGAGTCCATGAGCCAAAGAATAAAGGTGGCTTTTAAAAGTAGTAAAAAAGACAAGGAAACAGATTCTCTCCTGGAGTCTCCTAACAAAACACAGTTGTGTTGACTCATTTAATAGACTCTGTCCTCCAAAACTGTAAGATAATATGTTTGTTAAGCCACTAAGTTCGTGTCATTGTGTTACAGTTGCAGTAGAAAACTGGTACAACTACTATTTCAAGTTTTCAAAATTTAAAATTGGGTAAAATATTGACTTTAACATAATAGCCTCACCAATCATTTTGGGCAACTATTCCAATACTTTTTTGCTAATTTGAGATATAATTTACATAAAATAAAACAGATTATAGCTATTCCATCTGATGATCTTTGACAATATATAAATTTGTGCACTCGTCACTCAAAGAATAAAACTTTTTAGATAACTTGAGAAGTTCCCTGTGCTGCTTTCCAAGGTTCACAGGAACAGCTACTCTTAGTTTTTTTTCTTCATTTCATATTACATCTCATTTTATAATTTATGTAAATATAATTAGACTCTTTTGTATTTGATATCTTTTGTTCAACAAAATTACTTTGAGGACTGGGGAGGTGGCTCAAACAGTACCACGTTTGGCCCGGGGTCGATCCTCAGCACCACATACAAACAAAGATGTTGTGTCCGCCAAAAACTAAAAAATAAATATTAAAAAAATTCTCTCTCTCTCTAAAAAAAATTACTTTGAGTTTCATCCATGTTATCACACATACAAGTGGTTTATTTTCTGCAGACTAGTTTTTATTATATAAAAGGAATTATAATTTGTTTCTCCATCCACCTTTTAGTAAGCCATTCTGTTGTTTGAGGTACTAAGTTATAAGTGAAATTACTATGAACAAATCTTGTAGAACAAATTGTGCACGTGCATACACACACACACACACACATATTCACACACACTTGGTAGTCTGCCATTGTATTTATTTAATAGCATCTTTTGGTGGGCAGACACATTTCATTTTAATGATGTTCCATTCACAATTTATTTTACGGTTTGTGCTTTTGAGAGCTTTTAAACATATCCTTCACTACATCAAGGTTGAAGTTTCTTTCTTTACTTCATGTTCTTTTAAAGTAACACATGGTTTTAAATTTTACACTCAGGTCTATGTTCCAATTTAAATTTGAATTTGTTTACATATTAATAGGGTCACATTTCAATTTTTCCTATAAGACCATCTAGTTTTTTCATCATTGTTGACTGTAAAGACTGCCTGTTCCCAGATGACATGGATGTTGTATTCTGTCACATGATTGTTGTATATTTTTTGAAATAATCATGAAATCGTTTGTGTTTTTTTCTGTTATTACAGTGAATTACATTGTTGAATTCTCCCCCGGCCACCAATGTTGGACCAACCCTGAATTCTTCTGATAAAATCCACTGGGACATAATATATTTTTCAAATTTTTATATATTGCTGGTTTTTTTTGCTAACATTTTGATGAAGTTCTTTGTGTTCATGTTCATGAGCAATTTTGGTCAGTAATTTTATTTTCTGTGTTTTTCTTTTTTCATTTTCTTTCTCTCCTCTCCCCTACCCTCTTCTTTTACTTCTTGAGGTCTAAACTTGGTGTTGACTAATAAATAAGTCATAAAATATTCTCTACCAAGGCAGGAAATATAATTCATTGGTAGAGTGTGCAATTAGCTTGTGTCAGGTCCTGGGTTCAATCAGTAGCACCACCCCTCTAGCTCCCCCAAAATAAAAATCCTTTCATTATTTTTATTATGGAGAAGTCTGTATATGGATTTTATCTGGGCACAGTGCAGATTCCCTGTAATTCCAGCTACTCAGGAGGCTAAAGCAGGAGGTTTGCAAGTTTGAGGCCAGCCTGTCTTATCAAAACCCTGTCTCAAAATAAAAAATAAAAATGGGAATGTAGCTCAGTAGTAGAGTGTACTGTGTTCAATCCTCAGTAATATAAGAACAAGGAAAAAAAAAGATGTGTCTTATTTTTTCCTTTGAAATTCAAGAGTATTTACCAATAAAACCATCTGGGCCTTGTTTTATTTTTTGTTGAAATCACAAGTTCAATTTCTTTAATAGATATAAACTAATAGTATTTCATATTTCTTCTACAATAAGTTTAGGTAAGTTTGGTTTTCCAAAATACCCAATTATTTCCTCACAGTTGTGAAATTTATAAGCATAAACTCATTCATAATATTTCATTATAATTGTTTTAATACATGGTAAAGCTACCCTTTTTCTATTTTTGGTACTTGTAATATGGTTGTTTTTGTTATTTTCTTGCTTAGTTTTACCAGATATTTAGAAATTGTGTACTTATGTAAATTTTTTCCTACAGTTTGTCTTTTTTCAATTTCATTTATATTTGCTTTTATTTATATTCATTTTCTACCATATAAGTTGAGTTTAATTTTTGATACTTAACCTTTTATAACTATAAAATTCTCCTCTTTATATAAGGTGAAATTTCTTGGTTTAAACACAGTTTTTAATGATATGAAAAGATCCATGTTAGATTTTTTTATGATTCAGGTTTACACATCATCTCTCTCTTTGTTTTCAAATTATGTCTTTACATTTAAAGTTTCTTTTTTACAGATTACACACACACACACCACACACACACACACACACACACACACACACACACACACACACACTTTTTTAGCCATTCCAACAATTTCTTTTTAATGGAAGTGGCCAGTCTAATTTTCACCTAATAAAATTATTGATATGATTGGGTTTCAAGCTCTCATCTTTGTGTATTAAACTATTATATTTTCCTTTTTAAAATCTTTATTTTTCTTCAAGTATCTGCCTGCTTTATGTCCCTCTCCCATGCTTTCAAATAACAATTTTATATGTCTCATTTGACATTTATAATTTCTTTTTTTTAAACATCAGAAATTTATTAGTTGCTCAAAGCATTACATTGATCTTGACATATCATATATCATACATTTGTTTCAAATGGGGTATAAATTCTTATTATTCCCCCGGTGCACAGATTGCAGAATCATGTTGATTACACAGCCACGTTTATACATACTGCCAAACAAGTGTCTGTTGTATTCTGCTGCCCTTCCTATCCCCTTCCTATCCCCCTCCCATCCCATCTCCTCGCCTCCCCTCCCATCCCTCTACCCCATATACCATAACTCATTTCTCTCACTCTCTCTTATTTTTTTCCCTCCCCTTTGCCTCATTTCCTCTTATATGTATTTTTGTATAACAATGCAGGTCTCCTTCCCTCTTCCTTGCAATTCCCCCTCTCTCCCATTCCTTCCCACCTCTCCTCCCTGTTTCATGGTAATCTTCTTCTCATACTCTTCCTCCCTGGTCTGTTTTGAGTCACCCCCCTTATATCAAAGAAGAGATTCAGCATTTGTTTTTAAGGGATTGGCTGACTTCACTTAGCATAATCTGCTCTAATGCAATCCATTTCCCTGCAAATGCCATGATTTTGTTGTTTTTTAGTGATGAGTAATATTCCATTGTGTATATATGCCACATGTATTTAATCCATTCAACTATTGAAGGGAATCTAGGTTGGTTCCACAGTCTAGCTATTGTGAATTGTGCTGCTATGAACATTGATGATGCTGTATCCCGGTAGTATGTTCTTTTTAGGTCTTTTGGGAATAGTCCAAGAAGGGGAATAGCTGGGTTGAATGGTGGTTCCATTCCCAGCTTTCGGAGAAATCTCCATACTGATTTCCAAATTGGTCACACCAGTTTGCAGTCCCATCAGCAATGCACAAGTGTACCCTTTTCCCCACATCCTCGCCAGCACTTGTTGTTGTTTGACTTCATAATGGCTGCTAATCTTACCGGAGTGAGATGGTATCTTAGGGTGGTTTTGATTTGCATTTCTCTGACTGCTAGAGATGGTGAACATTTTTTCATGTACTTGTTGATTGATTGTATGTCCTCCTCTGAGAAGTGTCTGTTAAGGTCTTTGGCCCATTTGTTGATTGGGTTATTTGTTATCTTATTGTTTAATTTTTTGAGTTCTTTGTATACTCTGGATATTAGGGCTCTATCTGAAGTGTGAGGAGTAAAAATTTGTTCCCAGGATGTAGGCTCCCTGTTTACCTCTCTTATTGTTTCTCTTGCTGAGAAAAAACTTTTTAGTTTGAGTAAGTCCCATTTGTTGATTCTTGTTATTAACTCTTATGCTATGGACGTCCTATTAAGGAATTTGGAGCCCGACCCCACAATATGTAGATCAGAGCCAACTTTTTCTGCTATCAGGCACAGAGTATCTGATTTGATATCGAGCTCTTTGATCAATTTTGAGTTAACTTTTGTGCATGGCAAGAGAAAGGGATTCAGTTTCATTTTGTTGCATATGGCTTTCCAGTTCTATGAGCACCATTTGTTGAAGATGCTATCCTTCCTCCATTGCATGCTTTTAGCCCCTTAATCAAATATGAGAAAGTTGTAATTTTGTGGATTGGTCTCTGTGTCCTGTATTCTGTACCATTGATCCACCCGCCTGTTTTGGTACCAGTACCATGCTGTTTTTGTTACTATTACTTTGTACTATAGTTTGAAATCTGGTATTTATATTATATTTATATATATAGTCTATACTGCCTGATTCACACTTCCTGCTTAGAATTGCTTTTGCTATTCTGGGTCTTTTGTTTTTCCAGATGAATTTCATGATTGCTTTTTCTATTTCTATAAGAAATGCCATTGGGATTTTGATTGGCATTGCATTAAACCTATAGAGAACTTTGGGTAATATCACCATTTTAATGATGTTAGTTCTTCCTATCCATGAACAGGGTATATTTTTCCATCTTCTAAGGTCTTCTTCTATTTCTCTCTTTAGTGTTCTGTAGTTTTCATTGTATAGATCCTTCACCTCTTTTGTTAGGTTGATTCCCAAGTATTTCATTTTTTTTTTTGAGGATATTGTAAATGGGATCCTTGTCCTCATTTCCATTTCAGTGGATTTGTCACTGATATACAGGAATGCCTTTGATTTATGCGTGTTGATTTTATATCTTGCCACTTGGCTGAATTCATTTATTAGCTCTAGTAGTTTCTTTGTAGACCCTTTTGGGTCTGTTAGATATATGATCATATCATCCGCAAATAGTGATAATTTAAGTTCTTCTTTTCCTATTTTTATGCCTTTAATTTCTTTTGTCTGTCTAATTGCTCTGGCTAGTATTTTGAGAACTATATTGAATAGAAGTGGTGAGAGAGGGCATCCCTGTCTTGCTCCAGATTTTAGAGGGAATGCCTTCAGTTTTTCTCCATTCAGAATGATGCTAGCCTGAGGCTTAGCATAGATAGCTTTTACAATGTTGAGGAAAGTTCCTGTTATCCCTAGTTTTTCTAGTGTTTTGAACATAAAGTTATGTTGTACTTTGTCTAATGCTTTTTCTGCATCTATTGAGATGATCATGTGGTTCTTATCCTTAAGTCTATTGATGTGGTGAATAACATTTATTGATTTCCATATATTGAACCAGCCTTGCATCCCAGGGATGAATCCTATTTGATCATGGTGCACAATTTTTTTGATATGCTTTTGTATTTGATTCACCAGGATTTTATTGAGGATTTTTGTATCTAAGCTCATTAGAGATATTGGTCTGTATTTTTCTTTCTTTGAAGAGTCTTTGTCTGGTTTCAGGATCAGGGTGATGTTGGCCTCGTAGAATGAATTTGGAAGAGCTCCTTCTTTTTCTATTTCTTGAAATAACTTGAAAAGTATTGGTATTAATTCTTCTTTGAAGGTTTTGTAAAACTCCGCTGTATATCCATCCGGTCCCAGGCTTTTCTTGGTTGGTAGTCTTTTGATGGCTTCTTCTATTTCCTCCTTTGTTATTGGTCTTTTTAAATTGTGTGTATCTTCCTGACTCAATGTGGGCAAATCATATGACTTAATAAATTTATCGATATCTTCACTATCTTCTATTTTATTGGAATATAGGGTTTCAAAATAATTTCTAATTATCTTCTGTATTTCTGTAGTGTCCATTGTGATATTGCCTTTTTCATCCCGTATGCTAGTAATTTGAGTTCTCTCTCTTCTTCTCTTTGTTAGCATGGCTAAGGGTCTGTCGATCTTATTTATTTTTTCGAAGAACCAACTTTTAGTTTTATCAATTTTTTCAATGGTTTTTTAGTTTCAATTTTGTTGATTTCAGCTCTGATTTTAATTATTTCTTGCCTTCTACTATATTTGCCATTGTTTTGCTCTTCCTTTTCTGGGGTTTTGAGATGAAGTGTGAGTTTTCATTTATTTGTTGTTTTTTTTCTTTTTTTGAGGAATGAACTCTAGGCAATGAATTTTCCTCTTCAAACTGCTTTCATTGTGTCCCATAGATTCCGATATGTTGTGTCTGTATTTTCATTTATCTCTAAGAATTTTTTTATTTCCTCCTTTAGGTCTTCTGTAACCCATTGATTATTCAGTAACATATTGTTAATTCTCCAAGTAATGCAGGATTTTTCCTTCTTTCTTTTATCATTAATTTCCAGTTTCATTCCATTATAATCAGATAGGCTGCATGGTATTATCTATACTCCTTTATATTTACTAACAGTTGCCCTATGGCATAATATATGGTCTATTTTTGAGAAGGATCATGTGCTGCTGAGAAAAACGTATATTTGCTTGATGATGGTTGATATATTCTATATATGTTGGTTAAGTCTAGGTTATTAATTGTGTTATTGAGTTCTATGGTTTCTTTATTCAACTTTTGTTTGGAAGATCTGTCCAATGGTGAGAGAGGTGTGTTGAAGTCACCCATAATTATTGTGTTGTGATCTATTTGTCTCTTGAACTTGAGAAGAATTTGTTTTATGAACATAGCTGCGCCATTGTTTGGTGCATAAATATTGATAATTGTTATGACTTGTTGGTGAATGGTTCCCTTTAAAAGTATATAGTGTCCTTCTTTATCCCTTTTGATTAACTTAGGTTTGAAGTTAGTTTTATTCGATATGTGTATGGCCACACCTGCTTGCTTCCAAGGACCATGTGAGTGGTATGATTTTTCCCAACCTTTCACCTTCAGCCTGTATATGTCTTTTCCTATCAGATGAGTCTCCTGAAGGCACCACATAGTTGGATCTGTGTTTTTTTTTTAATCCAGATTACTAGCCTATGTCATTAATTGGTGAGTTTAAGCCATTAAAGTTTAGGGTTACTATTGATATATGGTTTGTACTTCCAGACATGTTTATTTATTTATTTATTTATTTTAATTTGCCTTGTTTTTCCTCTTTCATTATTTTTCCCCCTTTACTGAATTACTTCGCACTGTTGGTTTTGGGTGTTATTTTTCATTTCCTCTTCTTGTATTGTTTTGCCCAAAATGCTTTGCAGTGCTGGTTTTCTGGCTGCAAATTCTTTTAACTTTTGTTTATTGTGAAAGATTTTAATTTCATTGTCAAACCTGAAACTGTTAGTCAAATAAAATCAGTACTACCATTATTCAAAGAATTCCTAGAAAAACACTTTAGATAAGTCCCTGAAATATAAAACTTAAGCAAAAATAAATAACAGACACTACAAATGAACAGATTCTCAATTTAGTCAATCATTTCCATCTACCTGTAAGCTTATAGGAAAAGCAAAATTAAGATAAACCAAACCATTCAGCAAAATTAAGTTCAGAATGTGCAATTAGCATTCTACAGGAAAAGTGACTAATTTCTTCAGGTAAGTAAGAGCACAGTTATATAGGATAAAATTGACAAAGGATACATAGCAATTAAATGTATAACTGGTCCTAGTTTATAGTTTGATTATTAAAGTAAATTATAAAAGGACACATTTTAGATAATGAAAAAAATTTGCAAATGGACTGAGAATTAGATAACACTGGGGACCTATTATTTTTTTTAATATGCAACAATAGCATTGTAGTGATGTTAGCATAATCTTATCAGCTAAAGATATGGGAATTTTCGTAGTAAGATGATACAATGTCTGGACCATATTCTAAACCTTAACAGGAAAAGCAGATGATGAGTGGAATGAAAGAGTATTAGCAAAATATTGATGTTTTAGAGTAGGTATATAAAAGTTGATTTTATCATTCTTTTTAATTTTAGGTATATTTGACATTTTTATCCTGAACATAGTTCAAAGTAGCAAATGTATAATGTACTTAAGGTGTTTACTTAAGTACAGAAATAGCAAAAATGTGGTATGTGTGCAGTCATTCCTGCCTTCTTTGCTCAGGAAAAACAGTGTGAAATGGAGAAGGTGTTTCCCCAGTGAGGAAGATGAACTCCCACCAAAGCTCACTGGATGGCTACAAAGAAACAATAAGGCAAAACATCTTTGCAAGTGTCCTTTCATTCTATATTATTTTTTCTTCCTCTCTTTATGAGCCAACATTTCTCTAATGTTTTCATGAGGTTTTTATTATGCATACCCAAGAGTCTTCTGAGGAGGAGACTGGAGAAGATATTATTGGAACTGACCACACCATTTCCCACTTGTGGGTCCACATAAATATTTTCTTGAACTGTTAAGAACAAAAACAAATGTAACTTGTATTTCTGAATGACAAGATAGAGGACAGTTGGCCTGATACATTGTTTGGAACCACAGAAGTCTTGGGGCCCATAAGAAATAGCATTTAGTCCAGGCATCGTGGCACACACCCATAATCCCAGCAGCTTGGGAGACTGAGGCAGGAGGATGGTCAGTTGAGAGCTATCTTCAGCAACTTACTGAGGCCCTAAGCAACTCAGTAAGACCAACCTCTAAATAAAATGTATAAACAAAGGACTGTGGATGTGGCTAAGTGCCCCTGGACTCAATCTTAAGTAAATAATAATAATGATAATAAATTATGTTTACCATTGATATTTGAAAGGGTGGTGTTGTTACTGATCCACCTACAAACCAAGACTAAGTTATTTCATAAGTGAGTAAGTAGAAATAGCAATATTCATCACTGGTATGGAATGATCAAAAATGGGGTATTTTAAAATTGTACACTATAGTATTTTTATTAATATACTATATAGTTATTAACTAATGCTATTACTTAGGCTCTGATTATGTGTTACATATTTCACTTTGTGTTTTTTAAGAATTTATTTTCACATGGAAACAAGGAAAGCATTATATTTTACACACAAGTAATTTGAGGCTCAGAAAATAATAATATAAATAATTTTTTCATGTTCATCTAGCTAGAAATTAAAGATTCCAGAATTTGAAACTAAATCTATATAATTTTGAAACCCATGCTCTTACCACTGTACTGTAGGCTCTTTGCAGTTAAATGTGAAGCCTATATTTTTATTGTATCCCCTAGTATACTTGATAAAAATACTAAGTCCACATTTTATTCAGCACAAGTCAACTACAATGAACAAATGCATTTTTAAAATTTATTTTTTATTGGTGCCTGATAATTATACATAGTGGGATTCATTATTCCATATTTGTATAACACATTACATAATTTTCTGCATCTCCTTGGCCAATACTTTCCCTTTCACTCCTCTCCTCCCTTCCCAGGGTTCATTTGATCTACTCTACAGATTTCCCTATCATCATCATCATCATCATCATCATCATCATCATCATCATCATCAGTGCATTACCATTATATGTATAAGTGGGATTTGTTGTGGTATATTTGCACATGGACATAACATAGTTTAGTAATTTTGTTACCAGTTCTTTCCCATGACCTCCTCTACTCTCTCCTTCTTGATACCCTTTCTCTACTCTATTGGTTCCCCTTCTATTTTCTTGAGATCTTCTTACTTTTTAATATTCCTTCTTATTTTTTTCTCTCCCTCTCTCTCCCCCTCCTTCTCCCTCTCTTTATTGCTTCTGAATGTGAAAGAAAACATTCCATCCTTGATTATCAAGTCTAGCTTATTTCACTTAGCATGGTACAGCTCCATCCATTTATTAGTAAAGGGCACAATTTTCTTCTTCTTTATAGCTACGTAAATTCTATTATATGTAAAAACCACATTTTCTTTATCTGCTCATACGTTGATGGGCACCTAGATGGGCACAATAATCCATTTGGCTACTGTGGATTATGCATGCATGCCAATGTTTATAGCAGAGCAATTCACAACAGCCCCAAACAAATACAATTAACTACAGGAAATGAACAAATTTTAGAAAATTGGTTGGGAGAAGGAAGTTTACTAACTAATTAGAAGTTGTCTCTGTTCCATATTTTAAACCAATCATTACTGATTGGAAGATCCTGTATGGTACATTTCTAAGTATACCTAGTGTTTTAAGAATTCACAGTTTAAACAAATAAGTTGCATGTAATGTTGGGAATATTAGAGGAATCTCTTTCATATGCTGTTTACAAACATACATTGAGAGTTACAAGTATTACAGCAACAGAGTCATGGCTAATATTTAACACTTGATAATGAACCAGGCATGGTGATAACTGCTTTTTGTATGTCACTTCATTTAACACTCAAGTAGGACTGTGCTACTAGTACTACTATTATTCACACAGACAGGTCAGAAACACCAGACTCAGGAGAGACAAATGACTTGCCCTACATTACACATGAGTTAAGTGGTCTAAGTACTGCTCTGAGTCTAGAGCACACCTTCTTATTTACCAAACACCCTCATTCAGCATTACTCATTCTGCTTCTCTCTGCAATCTAAATCCATGCAAAGACACTTTGGTAAAAAGAGATCTTTGGTAGAAGTTGGAATGCTAGTGAAAACCACAAAAGCTTTGATTTATTTCTGTTGAGAACTGTTTTACTTTTATTCATATGAAAGCCACTTCTTCTCAATTTTTTCTTAGGCAAAATTTGTGACTTATCAAGAATTCCTAAAAGTATGACTAAATTCATAGGAGCACCTCAATGGAGATAAACAAATATGAATAAGGTTCCCACGTGACTTAGAGAATGTGGGGCTGTTTATGCAACCAGGTCAGCAAGATCAAGACCTAAATTAACACAGACATTAGTCTCCCATTCAACTCAAACTTTGGCCACCCCCTTCTCTAGCATTGATTGTCCATTTCTGAGCTTTAGAAAAAGTAGTTGGAAACAAAAATAAAAGATTTAAATGTTATACTGATGAATCATATTACATCTTAGACTTAGAATATAGTTAATGTTATCATGTAGTTCAACTTCCTCATTAAACAGATGAGAAGAGGGGTCTTGTGACCAAATCATTATAAGAAGTCATTATTTTCAGAAGATGTAGTGTATGCAACAAGCTTCAATTTAAACATGGCAAGGTTGTGACTAGGTGGGAAATCCTACTAGGAGTAGTTAAAGAATAGAAAGTAATTTCAGAGATTCCTCCTCTGTAAGTCTGAAAAATCCAAGTGATTTTCACCAACATGAAATGACAACCATACAGTCCACATTATAGCCAATCAATACTCATTCATTTTTTAAACATATGTCTATGGAATGCTTCTAAGGGACCCAAGTGATGTTTTACTTTAAAGTAACAAATAATATAATAAATGTACCTGTTATTGTGAAGTTTATATTTTAATGAGATCACTTAAAATTTTAACTTTAACTATTAAATATTATATTAAGTGTTAAATTTAGATAACTTTAAAATACACTAATTAAGCAGATAAATGAAAATTGTGATGCTAAAGGTTCATAATAGGGTGATGGAAACCTAAATGGGGAGGGTCTACTACATAAAGGGTCATCAAGAAAAGTCTATCCAGCTGAAATCTAACATATAGAAATAGCACAACTAGGCAAAGAGACAGGAGAAAAGCATTTCAGGAAGAAAGAACAGCATGTGATGATCATTATTATCCAAAGCACAGGTATGAAGACATGAATTGGTGTGAATATATTAGGTATACAACCAGAGATGTGAAAAATTGTGCTCGATATATGTAATAAGAATTGTAATGCATTCTGCTGTTATATGTAAATTAAAACACACAAAAAATAAATAAATAAAATAAAATACAGAAATATCACAACTAGGCAAAGAGACAGGAGGAAAGCATTCCAGGAAGAAAGAACAGCAAGTGCAAAGGTCCAGAGGTGACTTGTATCCACCAGAAGTTGTAATGGTTTAGTTATGAGGTGTCCCCCAAATGATTATATTATTAGAGCCATAATCTATTCACTAGATTAATCCATTTTTTTGAATGGACTAACTGGGTATAACAAAGGCACATAGTGTATGACTGGAAGAAGTAGGTCACTGGGGTGTCCCTTGGGTTTTATATTTCATCCTTGGTGCTCTTTCTCTGCTTCTTGGCCACTGTGGCCTGAGTGGCCTTCCTCTGCTACACCCTTTTTCCATGATGTTTTGCCTTCTCTCAGGCTCAGAGCACCATTCTGGATTGTGAGTGACACAAATCCATGGTCAACTATGGATTGAATCTCTGAAATAGTGAGCCGAGACGAACTTTTCTTTCACTAAGTTGTTCTTGTCAGATATTTTGGCCACAGAGAAAAAACACCCCAAAACACACACACACACACACACACACACATTAAAATATTAATAAATTAATTAATTTGGATGCAAATCAGCTTCATGGTCATCTGAGCAATGAAATATATTTTTCATCTTACCATGTCTTGATACTCTCACCCTTGTCTTTCAATTTCTCTACCATTATCTGTTTAAGCATTTTAATTTTCCTTTTTCACTCTAATTTCTTTAGTGCTTTTATGGGGATGTCCATCTGGCCCAACTTAAAAATCTATAAGGAGATTCTAATCTTTTAATAACCAACCACTAGAGGTATTCTCTATACACATTCAATTCCAGTACTGCTATAATTATCAATCTAATTTCTGATACAGGCAAAGAGCCAACATCTCCATGTGTGTAGACAGATGGAAAAGAAATGTCTAATACCCTATCCCACAGAGAGTCTCTTCAATAATTCCCTGACCACCATACCCATGGGACAAAGGGAGTAAGGACTTCATGATTCAAGACCTATAGTGATAGAGCATGCTGATTAGCATTGTTAGTGTGTATTGCCAGTATGCCAGCCTTGAGTTTCTACCCTCTTATGTACCAGGAATGGACCTGTTCTAGGTGCCATAGAGATTACAAATTAAAACCAAAATTATGGTCCCTCTCTTGCTTTAAAATTGTAATATTGTTCTTATCTGAAGGTAGAAAACAGATTTTATACTATTGATAGCATTCTATACATTCTATAATTCCTTTCTTAGCATATAATTATAGCTAAATATCCATGTGAAAAATTAATATCCTGTACTAAATGTTAAGTTCCTCAGTGTCAATAAACATCTCTCACAATGACACCTACTAGGTGCCAATCAAAACTCTTAGATAAGTGAAAAAATTAAATACACATGCTTGTGTCACTCACAATCTAGAATGTTGCTAGTCTCTTTGGATTTGGAAAAGGACGTGAATAGATAGGAGGTGAGGCAGTATTAATTTACTCACCAAATGTTTGAGTAACTGTTGTGTTCAGCATTGTGTTAGGAATATAATAGTGAGCAAAGTCGGAAAAGGTCTCTTATTAATCTAAACATCTGACTGTGGAACTAGACACCAATCAAATAATCATGCTAACAAATAGAACAGCACAACTTAGGAAAAATGCCATGAAGTTTCTGAATGAAGACTAATTTACGTTTCAGGAGCTCTAAGGAAGAGATTGCCAATGTAAAAGTCAGGTCAGTTGCCACTCCACAGCTATGCAGATAGAGCTTTGATTTGTCTCCTGAATTCTTTTCAGTCAATGGCCAAAGGCAATGTAGAACCCATTACTATATTTTTTAGCAAGCAAGACACTCTGCAAGCTCTGCATTCCACCACCCTTTGAAATCTTTCTTCCTGATTTCTATCAAACACCATCATGTCTGGATCGTATATCTTTTCTTGGTCCCTCTGATTGGACATCACAATTTTGGGCACTTTGCCTTGCTTTCAGTTTAGGTCAGACTTTAGGTCTTGGTTTCTTCCTCCCCATCTTTGCTTGGCAGCTGTGTAGACCAGTCTTAGGTAATCCCAGCAACCAATCTGTAGCTCAGAATCCCAATACCAAGCTCTTATTTGTACTGGAGGGGAGTCATGACTTCTTGTGTCAAATGCTTTGCTGCCTCCACATCTGTATGTACCCTCCATTCCTCTCAGCTTCTCCAAAACTAATTCAATTTGCTCAAGTCTAATCTGTTTCGGGTTTTTGATAACTCCCTAAAATATGGACTTTGTACAGTCTTCTATAGCTTCGCTCAGCAATAAAAGCACTACTTTAAAAATGTAAAGCACTTAATGTCATTTCCTGCTTCAAACTCTCTCATGGATCCACTTTCTACTCAAAATAAAATCCAAACCCCTTATCATCCCCTGCAGGATCCTACTTGATTTGCCACTCCTGTCTTCTCTGATGACATCCACTATTACTTCATCACTCCCATTACTAAGTTTCTGCAATTGGCTTTCTTTAGTTTTTTTGAAATATGTCAACCTTATTTTCATCCAATGGCGCTGGAATGTGCTGTTCCTTTTGCCTGCAAAACTTTCTCAATCCCCAGATCATTGCCTGTCGGCTACTTTTGTCAATCTGGTTTTTTTTTTTTTTTTTTTTCTGCTCTCAGGGTCTAACCCTGAACATTCACTCCCAATTTACTCTTGGAGGTTCCTTCTTACCCTAGTCACACTCTATTAAGCGGTCCAAATTTGTTTTACTCATGATCTTATCGCTCTTTCAAATTAACCTATTTACTTACAGAAGTATAAGCGGACATTCTAATGAGATTGTAAGGTGGCCAGCCAATCTTGGTTACTGAGGAGGATGAATGCTTCTTATTGTGGTTGGTCATTTACGTCTTCCGTGGACACAGGCATCAGGCATCCATTGATACACAAGTTCTTTCAGCTGAGATCTGTTCAAACTTCCCTGCAGCCTCCTAGTTAGGAATTAACTCATCACACCCCCGCCCCACATTTCCTTGCACATTGGATCGATGGGAATATTCAAATGTTACGAACTTTCCTGAACTTGAAAAATGAGGGCTACTCAATGCTCTATCAGTCCGCTGTTACAGCAGTTTCCAACCACATCATTCACTTTTGGGTTTTCCAGAAGGAATCAGACACCAGTGTAGTGTGTTCCTCAAACAATGAGAAACCATATGAAACTCTGGTTTCATTTAAACCATTCTTAACATTAGATGAAGAGTGAAGCAACCTCACCTCTCCCTGAGGAAGAGGAGGAGAACAGAGAAACCCAAATACCCTTGCTAAAAATATCTCTTCTTTGGCTTCAGATGATGTCATTTAGGTGTGCTCATTTCACATCTCACTAAGGGATGCAGAGAAATGATTTCATATACCACATTTGAAATGTTTATGTCATGGCCTTGCATTTCACTTTGGAAAACAGCACTTATTATCATAGTGCTTCATTCAAAACTTCCATTTCGACATTGCTAATTAATTATCTATCTCCATAATTACACTCAAGATCTTTAACCTCGAAAATAGCACAGAAACCTACAAATGGAACTGACTGAAAACAATCAGTACAGCTATAATATTTCATAATAGGTTAACAACCCTCTCCGCCTCCTGCTACTAAAATCTATGCTTCATGAAAGTAAGCACTTATTCACCACTGTGTATTCATTGAGTCCAAAACAATAGTTGAGGGACTGGAAATATAACTCAGTTGGTAGAATGGTTGCCTCACATACACCTCAGTTGGTAGAATGCTTGCCTCTTAGCGAAACACACACAAACACACACACACACACACACACACACTAGTTGAAACAGACTACCTGTAAATGTAAAATGAATTGAATGAATAAACCTTTAATTTGTGCCAGGCAACAATGATGAAAATCTTACATTAAAATACATAAATAAAGGTAGCTATTATTCTTTTAAGTGACATGTCTGAGGTTATATATGTAAAAATGTATAAGTTTAGGCAGTCTAACTCAAGAACTTTTCACTATTCTGTTAGACTCTTAGGTGAAAATCTACTAGCACAGTGTACTATTAACCTTCCAGGCCTGGAACTGAGCCTGGTACTTCTTATATTTTAACTTGCAATGGGACACCAATAACTACCATATAATGTGGAATTCACATGCTGCAAGACTCTAGGAGGCATAATCACACTTCACTGGGCAGGTGTACTTTCAGAACAGATTCTGAAAGATTGTGGCTTCCTGGATTTATCTGAGAAGATGTTTTCAATTTCAGTAGCTGTAGAGAGAAAGGAAAAGCATTCTAGGAGAATGAAATGGCAAGATTATGATAAGAACAGAAGGAAGAGAATCAGAAAAGCCTTGCAGACTACTCTATCATACTCAGTGACTGATCCAATGCTGCAGACAAAGAAAGAGTAATTGATTACAGACATAAGGACTTAAGAGCTCCAATTAGAAATAGGGAACCAGAAAGAAAATGTGACCATTAAGAGAAATACAGGCTTGATGATAATTTGGAATAAAAGCTAAAGGAGTCCTTAGGACCAAATACCTAAATAAAAGGACAAGCTAAAATCTTTGGGGGTTTATCCAAAGCACTGGATTAACAAATATATAATGGACCTAAATAGCATCTTTCAAGAGTTACAGCTTTAATTTTAGAAAATGGAGAAATTGGTTAATTAAGCAATTTTTTCCATAGAAAAATAAGAGATGGTAATGGGGCCAAAATTTTCTTTGTGAATCCTGAAAAGTCTTGACCATTTCTGGTTTTTTTTCAATGTTTGGCAGATGTACACAGATGATGTTTAATTTTCTGGTTGCCTCAAGGTTGTACATGACCTTGGCTTTTTATGTGTGATCACAGGATAGGTTTGATAATTGCCTTCCCACCAAGAACAACTTGGAATAGACAAAGGGAAAACTGTAAGTTCCCATATAACATCAAAATTTTCACATTAGAATAATTATGCAGAAGTGTTTACAACTGAGTTTATAGTAAAAAAAATTGTCAGGTATTTGTGAACGTTCATATATTAATCTATACTTATAAGTATAGGTAAATTTATACTGTATCTGTCATTCCTTTTCCAAAATAACAAACAGGGCTTTATTGCTGAAAGTACTTGAGTCATGTGAATATGACAAATTAGAGAAAGGTCTCCTATCACCCAGGACATGCTGAAATTGATAAATATCACTGGATCGTAGTTCTCATCCTTCCCTCAGCATGCTTGCAGTTTATTTGAATGATTAAAGTCAACAATTTCGGGATATTATTGTCATTGTTGGCCTGATCTTGGCAATCAGCAACAATTGGTTCAATGTTTCAAGTGACTTCTATGAAAACAACAAGAATATATGGGGAGTAATCACTAAACTCAGGGTTGAGCCCTATATAATTTTTGCCATGTAAGAAAGATGGGGTGGATAAAGCAAAATCCATAAGCAGAAAATGAAAGTTCCAGTTTCACACCTGCAGGTTTGAAATAATATTTTTCTCTGCCAACTGCCCAAGGTTGTTCTGGAGGGGAAATGTTATAGTGCATACAAAACTTTGCAATGCAATCATTTCATCCACCCTACTTTAAAGGTTTTCATTGAACAGATATTTACTGAGATTCATTTTTGCCCAGTATTATACTAGTCTCTAGGTGTACATTGGTGGGAAAACCAGAGATTGTTCCTGATCTTATGAGTCTTCCTTGCTAACTAGTGGTCTAGCCACGTAAAACTACAGCATTACTATGTCATGTGTAAGCCTTATCCTAATCTGAAAATCATGTACATAACTATGAAATACATAACTCTGTTCAGGGGTTGTTCTTTGGGAGGTAAGATTGGAGACAAGCAGACCTGTGTATGTAAGCAGGCTCCATCACTTACTAGAATGACCTGGAAATTTTACTCAATTTATACAATGCTTTGGAGTCTTACTATGTGCAATTGAGATTGCTCATAATAATGATTGTTTAGAGTTACTAGAATATAATGAATTAAAGCTTATTAAGCACTCTATATATCAACTGGCACACATAGTGTCTTCTATAAATAACAACTTCAAATTTTTACTTGGTTGAAATACTCCAGTCACAAAAAGAGAAATATTATATGAGGTATTTAGCATAGTAACTAATCATAGAGACAGGGAGTATAAAGGTGGTTGCCAGTGGTAGGGGGCTGGAGGGAGTAATGTTTTGTTAAAGTTTAATGAGCAGAGTTTTAATTTTTCAAAATAAAAAGTTCCAGTTTCAGAAATGAGTTAGTAGTCACTGTTGTCCATTATGAAAGTATTTAATACTACTGACCTGTAGACTCAAAAATTATTAGGATAGTAAATGTTATGCATATTTTACCACAGTTATTAAAAAAATGAAAAAATACTGACTAGAAGATGCTCTCTTTTGAACACAATCACAGTCAGGTGGACTGTCTCCTCTCCCAGCTCTCTAGCTGAAGCTTGTCACTAAGGATTACTCTAAAGGATCGCTCAATAATTCACATGGCCAGAGGCAGACTCAGACACAGGCACAGAAACTATTTCAGCCTGTCTGATTTCAATTCATTCCCAGGCAGGACTCTAAGGATCTGACACCCCCCATAAATAACCCAAAGCTGCGAAGGTACATACATCCACTCCCAGATCCCCTGGCCAGCTCCATGGGGTGCTCCCCTGCAGCAGCCTGAAATTGAGTCCAATGGGTCAAATTCCACCTCCAGTGGAGAAGCCACTCCAGAGGAGTGACTGCTTCTCTTCTATGGGTGGAATGGCTAAGCTCCCACAGACCAATGGCCAGGACCAAAAAGAGAAAGCTACTGTCCTACCTTGGAGGCTGTCCTGAGCGCTGACAACCTGCCCGTGCTGCTGCTGAGGTCCCTCCTCTGGTGTAGCAGCCATTCACACCCCATCTCCGAGGGCCAATAAGAAAGCCACCAGGTTTGGTGAGGGGAGTCTGGAGGAAGTGAACCTGCCAGAGTGTCAGGGGCAGCAGCGTCTCATCAAGAGTGTCACACTCTGTCAGCTTGAAAGCCACTGAAGCAGGTCCTCCATTGATGTGCATTGTTCCTCCTTTAAACTGCATGGATCTAAGGGTGGAAAACACCACACCCACGGGAGCTTTTCATGAACTTATTCTCCAGTGTTTTGCCTCTCTCAGGGACACCCACTACCCAAAACCTGGAGGCTGGGATTTCCAGGTAATTTGCAGAGGTTCTGAATGAGAAGGGCACAGATGATAAAATGTTCTTTTCTCATAGGTGTATCCGGAATTCTTCTGGATTATAGCAATAATACTATTTTAAAGTACTCAGGGTGTGTACTAAATGACTAGGGATGCTGTAACAAAGTGCCACAAACAGGGCAGCTTCAAAACATGAGAAATTAGGGCTGGAGACGTGACATGGTGGTAGAGTGCTTGCCTAGCATGTGTGAAACCCTGGGTTGGATCCTCAGAACTGAGGGGGGGAAAAAAAACGAAAAGAACATCACATACTCAGAGAAATTTACTTTTTCACACCTTTGAGATAAGCAGTCTGAAATCAAGGTATGTGCAGAGTGGTTTCCTTCTAGGGCTATGAGGGAAAATCGGCTCTGTGGAGCTCTCCAAGCTTCTGTGGTTGCCAACAATGCTTGGGTTGGCTGCTTTATAATAGGGAAACACCAGTCTCTGCCTGGGTCTTCATGTGACCTTGTTTTCTAAGTGACTCCTGGATGTCTCCATGTTTCCAAGTTTCCCTTTCTTATAAGGACAATAGTTAATGGAGAGAGGGTCCATCATCACCTCTTAATTACATCTGCAAAGACCTGTTTCCAAATAAAGGCACATTCATATGGACTGAGAATTAGGACTGCAATCATCTTTTCGAGGGACCCATGGGAACCCACTCAGGGTAGGAGAGAGGACTAGCCAGAGGTCTGTTCCATCCTCAGAGCGGCCTCCTCAGGAAGGTTCCTGGTTTTCATCCAAAAAGCTCCTGGTGAAATTGATGCCAGAATTCAGGTTCATGGCTGTCTACCTCATAACCAGAGAAAGGCACAGGCAAATGCTATGGCAATTTTCATTATTTGTAGTACTTCTTTCTTAAAAAGATATCTTGAACATAGAGGTAGCAATTACTATTCTGCTGCTGCCGGGGGCGGGGGTGGGGGGAACAGGATTTTTCCTGTAATCTTCTGGTCACATTCTTTGTCAATTGATCAATGTACAGCTTTGTTTTGTGTATTTCTAGTTAAAGACACCTTACTTAATATATATTGTTGATTCTTTAACATTGAACTTATGGTAGACAACTCTGCAACCAGTACCTGAAAGAAGCTTACCTAATAGGTATCTTATCTCCATAAGAGACATAACATCTCATACTTATGAACACTAGAGAGCACCATGCGTGAATGTCATTTCATACAGTGAAATCGCCAGTAAAAATATTTTATTTAAAAATAATTTTAAAAAATCAGCACCAGACTGACCCCCAAATGATACTTGCTTAGCACATTAGAGCGGAGAGGAGCACTGCCTGAGTGGGTCCCATGGGTCCCTCGAAAAGATGTACTGCAGTTCTAATTCTCAGTCCATATGAATGCGCCTTTATTTGGAAACAGGGTTTTTGCAGATAGGTCTTTGCATTGACCTGAGCTGAGCTGGGAACGTGCTTATCAGGGAACTCATTTTTTTTTTTTTTTTTTTTTTTTACTCTGAGGACATCTGGATGTGACCACAAAAGCACCATTACATTTATTTTAGAATCAGAAATAAATTATACGTAGTAGAAAAATTCACAAATATAGACTCTTTGAATAATGAGGATTGACAGATATTGCAGCCAGCCCCAGCAGGTTCCCGGCACAGGTGCTCCCATCTCAGCTGCAGATGCCATCCTGAATGGAGGCTGGCTGTCTGCCAGTGTGATAGTATTATCACATCTTGGTGGTGCCCAGAGTAGATCTATGCAAACCAAACAATAGGACACACATTCCCACAATACTGCAATGATAAATAACCTGTCAGTGATAAAATCTATACAAGGGAAGAGGATGGGGTTGGGAGGACTCTGAATTTGATGACTCCACATATAAGTGTAAAAATTACAGAGTTGCTTGAAATCAACCAGAGTTATTTCTTTCTGTCATCAGGTAAAAGGGAGACATGAGTGAGAGGTTGAGTCACAGAAAAATAGTTAAAACATGTTGTCAATCATTCTGGGGACTGTGAAACATACACAATACACAACAAATATTTATTGAATGCCTTTTATAAAGCAGGGAATATGCAGAATACTAAGGATATGAGAGTGAATAATATATATATAGGCACCAGAAAATCTGTGATGTATCTATGGGGACAAAATGGGTAGAGGGAACTAAAGTGAGTTAGAAGAAAGAAAAATTTAATGGGACTGCAGTGCCGCAGCCCTGCTGGCTGGGCAAAATAACTGGGGGGTGACGATCAACTTGTGTACATTGATACAGCAGGAGTGGGAGCCATTTATCGTAGGACAGGAGGGGTGTATATACATTCCACACAGCTTATCTTAATTAACATAAACTAGATACAGCAGTCAACCAATAAGGAATCACCACACTTAATGGCTCGCTGGCACCACCTCACAAACCACTCCCCCTGGCAAAATGCCAGGCGCCATCTTGACTTGTTTACAGACCCTAACACTGCAGAATAGGTTTGAGGAGGGGAACAGTTCAAAATAGGCCATGAGAGGCATAAAATTTAAAAGAAAGGGCTGGGGAGATAGCATAGTTGGTAGAGTGCTTGTCTTGCATGCATAAGGCTGGGGGTTCAACCTCTAGCACCCAAAACAAAAAACAAACAAAAAAGAAAAGAATGCTAACAACCTTAAGAAGTTTGGCATTAGAAGTGTTTACTTTAAAATGTAGTTTAGGTATCAGAAAGATCAGTAGAACAGAGGGAAGGATGAGGGGGAGGGAAATGGGAAGTAGTAGGGACCGTATTAGAAAAATTATATTCCATACTTTTATAATTATATCACAATAAATCCTAATGTTATGTATATCTAATAAGAACCAATAATAAGAAAAAAAGAACAGGTTAACTATAAAGCAAAAAAAAAATGGAAATGTAGGATCAATGTCAAATGCCTCTACAACAGGAAAAGAATAATTGTAAAAATTGTAGAATAGCAATTCTTTTGTGAACACCCAAGTCCCCCACAGATCCATGAGATCAACACTGTTCATAACAATGATAAGATATGACTTGCTTTTGTCGTGCGTTGACATGTGTAGTGATGAGATAAAAGCATTGGTGGGTAGAACTGCTGGTTCCTTTGTATAAATCAAGAGAGGAACACCACACTGTACTAGTTGGTAACCACGGCATCCTTCACCGTTGTGCACTTTCACTAGAAACAAACAATGTCACCAGAGAATATTCTTGTTGGAGCAGTATAAGGGAACCAAACCTCAGTCTTGATGTCATGTCTTTTTAGTATTTCACACGATGAAAGGATGAAGTGGGGAGTGTACAAAAGGCTCCAGGCCTTTCTGCAGCTCACCTGAAGTAGGAAGACTGTCTCCAAGGAAAAGACGGGTGAGCATTTCAGCTGCAAGCTGAGCTAACTAATTTATGCATTTTTTCATGAAATGTAAATTCTGGTAATTTAGAAATTTGGCATACAGATATTTTCTTTAGAATAATGAAGTAAACCCAATCCTTCAAAGAAAGCAAATGACAACATTTATGGTTAAAGATGAAATTTGAACAGAAAAATGAGAGTTTTGAAAACTGGCTGCAGCCACAGATTTGATAGCTTCCTACCACATAAAGACTTTTGAGGATATTACTGGTGCCATTAACTAATGTGATTTTTATACTATATAATGAGATGTGGTGACATTTAGATATTCAAAACTCAGGGAATCAATATTTTCCAGATGACCATTGTATATTGTCATAAAATCATTCATTGATAAAAGATTCATTCAAAATATAAGATAACTAATGTTTTTAGTGTAAAAGCATTTAAAAAGTATACAGATTCAATACCACAACTGACCTTTGAGAAACCACTCTTTGTTGAATTTTGGTATAGTATCAAAGAAAAATATCAATAATTATCTGTTAAGGTTATTAAAATATGCAAACTTTTCCAAACTATATATCTTATTAGTTCAAATTTTCTTCACACAGTTCATTCAATACATCATATTGTAACAGGCTGAATACAGACAAAAATATGACATTCTAGTTTTCTTCTTTCTTTTAAACCAAGCATTAAAGAGATACTTAAAATGCAAATAAACATCCCTGTCCTCACTTTTTTGTTTTGGAAAACATTGTTTTTAAAATATAATAATGTACAAAAATGTTATTTATATTCTCATGTAATTACTTTCCTGGTAAATACTATTATTTAATGTGAAATAAAAATAATATTTTAAAATTTTATCAGTTTTAAAATTTACTATTTTTTCCAGGACTTATATCTATAGGTCTTTGGGATCCTCAATAACTGGGAATCCCCAGGCAAATATGTTTAAGAACCACATATATAAGGGAAAGAACACGGACTCTTAAAGTCAAGGGCCTGAACCCACTTCTTCTAACTAACTAGTAGACAGACCCAAGATAAGTCACTGAACTTTTCACATCAGGTTCTTCATCTGCAAAATGAGGGTAAAAACTATCATAAATGCTCACAGGGTCACTACTAGAAGAGAAAGTGTGCCCATAGAGGTAGAGGTACTTTTTACTCTTCAAATCACTGAACAAAGGTTATTTACTTATCATTATCTATGACGATGAGAATTTGTGCTAAAATTTAATGAATCATATCAATAATAATTACCTTCCTGTGATAAAGTTGAAAGCATACTAAGGATCAACCACATCACGATGCCAAATGTTTTTATCTCATCCCAAACACAGGCTTGTTTATTTGGTTTTCATTATGTTTTCAAAGTCTTTAGAAACCGCAGAAATTCTGGAGATAGATAAAGCTAATTTGGGAAATGAGTTTTTGAATATCTATTTGGATGGACATGTGGGTATTTCAGCAAAACTCAGGAAAAGATTCACAATGTTTAGAAAGTATGTGGCTACATAGACTATCTAGGAGATGCAAACTGAGAGATCCTCCAATTGCTCATTTCTCACTACTTGGCGCAAATGTTAGCATCAGAAGCAACATTCAGCAGCTTTATACAATGCCTTATCTAAAGCAAGACTCTCTTCTAATACCTCAGATATGTGATCCTAACTCTATTTAATATTTCTAGTAGTTGGACACATAAAGCCTCACAAGGCAGTTCATTTTGTGTGGTAGGCTTTTTTTTTTTCATTATACACATCTAATAATACAAAAAAGGAATGATTTATTTGCTTTTTCAGTAAGTTTCCAGGTCCTGCTACTGCTGATCAAGGAGTGCACTTTGAGGACCTCTGGTCCAGGCATCTGACTGCAATTCCTCACAAAGCTTGTTGGAGAACATGTTCTGAGTTCCATGTGATTAACTTGCAACAGTGCTCATTCATGTATTGAAGCTAACTGTGTAGTGAACTATGAGTAACGTTTTGTTAATAGGAGAGCAGTGGTGTGAATAATCCACTACTGTGGATAATCCAAAAGCCATTTCAGTTTGGTTTTGGAAAGTGTTCAAGTTGGATTTTAATTTTGCAGTAGTGCTGGATTTGCCTTCATAAATAGGTTTTGCTGAGGCCAATGTTAAAACTGAGTTGACTGTTTCCTGGGTAAACACATGCTTTCCACAGTGAGTGAGGGAAACAAGAAGGCTAGCATGCTGGTTGTGGAGACCAACCCAGCCTTCATAATTCACAAAGCAGGTTGCCTCCCAAAAGGAAAGTAAAAGTTGAGTAAGGGTAGAACACTTCAAAAGCTGTAGTTCCTAAAAATATGCATGGAAGTTGGAAAAACTCACCAGTTTTTTTTCCTATACATTGCCATACTAATTAAACTCACGTAGCCTAATGGCATTCCCTGTATCCTCTGCCTAATGCAAAAACAAACAAACAAATTACAAAAAATATAAATAAAACAAAACAAAAAACAATCAAACAAGAACAAAAAATACAAAGAAAAGAAAAACCTATGTGTGAGCAGTGTGTGTGTGTGTATCTGTGTGCCTGAGAATGTGAATGTATTTAAGTACATTCTTATGATTTCAGCTTTATAAAGGTCATAAGAAAACTGCTACCCCAAAGATCATCAATCCTGTTGTTATGACACTTGTGGTTACATGTCATTATAGTCTATAAAATCATTTTTCAAATGTCGGTTTGTGAATGGTTTGTATAAAAATAAACTGGGAACTGAGAAACAGATTCCTCCCCTGCTACCCCGTGGCTGAGACTGTGTTAGTAGGTGTCTTTATCTGCCCCTCTTCTGACAGCCTAGTTCTTTCTCTTCCATTTCAGTGATTCATCTTTAACACAGAAAGAATCAGTTAAAGCTACACCAACATGTGGACATTTTGAACAGAATTTATTGGAAATAAAACCTTGACTACACAGAGATGTAGCATAATCCTCAGAAATGGGAAAATACTAATATTAGTGTTATGGTTTGGATGTGAGGTGTCCTCCAAAAGCTCATGTGTGAGATAATGCAAGAAGGTTTGAAGGAGAAATGATTTGGTTATAGGCTTAATCTAACCAGTGAATTGATCCCTGATGGGATTAACTGGGTGGTGGCTGGAGGCAGGTGGGAGTTTGGCTAGAGGAAGTAATTCATTGGGGGCATGGCTAGGGGGTGTATATTTTGAATCTAGAGAATGGAGTCTTTCTCTCTGCCCTCTGATCATCATGTGAACTGTTTCCCTCTGCTCCATGGCTCTGCCATGATGTCCTGCTTCACCTTGAGCCCCAAGGAAGGCAGCTGGCTTTTTATGGACTAAAGACCTCCAAAACTGTTAGCCCCTCTATAAACCTTTCCTCCTTTATAGTTGTTCTGGTATGTTCCTCTGGTTGCAGCAGTGAAAAAGCTGACTACAACAATTACCTACCAATTTCTGAGTCCTTATTGTAGGTCATATACTGTACTCAATGTCACATAGCCTCAAAAACCCCTATAATGTAGACTCCTTTCTTAGCCTAATTTAATAGGTGAGAAGACTGTAGCCCAAGTTACACTGCTGGGGAATGGCTGAGGTTGATTTAGAAACCTCCTTTGCCAGACTCAAAACCTATTCTATTTACCACTGTGCAATATCCCTGCCCAAGTGGACTATAAATTATGGTATATTTATTTTTAAAAATGCCTCCTTATAAATTAACTTGTATACTAAACACCTCTTACACGCTGCTTTAGATTTTCTTGGTCTCATCTGGCTATTGTCCCAGCCCCAGTTACCTGACCACCTGGACCCAGCTTCCCAACAGCATCACATCTTGACTGTGCACTGTGTGCTGCTTACCTGTGTTCTGGGGTCTCTTCCTTGGTTGCTGAAGTGATAGATGCTGCTGAGAAGTGTGAAGGAATTAGTCCTCCACAGCAGTGAAAGTTGGACCAATGGTAATCTACGGGGATCAGATAAATGCTTTTTTTGTCCCTTTGAATAAACTGCTCTGAGCAGCTGTCTAGAAACTTCTCTAAAGACAGCCCTTTGTGTTGGAGCTCTCTGTTCCAATTGATACAAAGAGGTTGGTAACTAGATACCATGTTTATATTAGATCAGTAATTCTCATTCCTTCCTTGCTTTATACTCCTTCTCCTTCAATAATGCTCCTCAGAACTGCATCCCCTCAAAAAATAATACTCTAAAAGTCCTTGTTCAGGTTCTCCCCGACCCCTTGGAAAGTCAGGCTAAGTCAATTAGGAATTTCCTAGTATTTCAGTGTATGCAAGGCAGTTTTGCTTTTAGCCCTGTTGGAGAGATGGGACAGAAGAAGCACAGTGGGGAAAAATGGAAAAAAAATGAATTATTGGACTGCAGTTTGCCTCTTTCAAAGCTATTTCTGAAAAAAAAAAGGATTTCTCTGCTTTAAGCCATTCAACAAAAATATTGCCACAGCTTTGTAAGCAAGGAGGGACACAATTGCAAATAGGCAAATAATGAATGCCTTGTTTTTCTTTTGTTACAGAGAGGTTCCTACTCATTGCCTCTAGTCCTGCATAAAAATCTAATATTTTGGCAATGCCTTGTTAAAGGCCCTCCCAGTGAAAGGAAAGAGATGAGCCTCCTGAAACAAACATCAGCAACTAAAATTACCCTTTTAAGATGAGATTGAAAAATATGGCTATTTCCCCCAAATTAAGCAATCTGTAGAAAGTATGGCTAAGAGCCAGAGCTAGAAATGAGCAGGTGTGCCTCAGGAGACAATTCTCAGCACCTTCCCTAGGTGAACAACTGTAACATGTGTTTCCTATCTCCTCTGTACTAGGAAAACCTGTCCAATGGACCCAGAAAAAGAAAAAAAAAAGATAAAGGAAAGGAAAATAGTTATTTTAGAAATCCTTAGAAAGCATGTACTGATAGGCTCAATAAAATGTGGAGCTGAAACATGTTTCTAAATAACCAAGTTCCAAATATATTGGCCTGGCATGACTTTTCAGATATGAAAGTGTTGGATAATTGTGTTCTTTATTGCGTGTTTCCTTACTTAATGCATTTTGATAGGATATGTAAATTCACCAGAGTTTCTCATAACCAGAATGACCCAAGTTCTGAGCAATAGATCAGATAAGTGAATAGTTACCAAGTGGTCTGGTCAGGAATAGAATAATAATGTAACTGTGTGTATGTGTGTGTTTTAAATTCAATACATATTTTCTGAATAAAGGATTTAAAAATGGATAGTAGGCTATTATGATACTATGATTCAGAAAATATGTAGTAAGTTTGGGTAACATGGTATGTTCTATGTTAGGATTACTTTATAATAATAAACACACATAAATCATGATCCCAGAATTAAATAAAGTCAATGAATTAACACACATAAAATATAATCCCAGTAGTCAATGAACTCATAGGCTAACAGAATATTATGGTTATTAGTACTGCTATGAGATTGCTTGGTACATTTATTGAGTACTTACAATGGTATTATATTTCTTTGTCTATATTTTCTTACTCCTCTCATTTTACAATAAAGAAACAAAGAGGTTAAATGACCCAATTCTGTTTGCCCAGTTAATGGGGGAACTACTACTTAAACTTTTGTTCCTTTTGATCTCAAGTTTAGAGCTTTTTCTCCCACCTAGTATGGTCCCCTGTAGTCTGGGGTTCCTTATTCCACTTTTATAATCAGTACCTTTGACATCAAGTAGCTCTGGAGCTTGATCTTCCCTTCACTAAAGATTGTGGGAGATGTTGTCATGGAAATCTGCAAGGTGTCAGTCATGATAGACTAAGCATCTACCCTCCTCCTTTGCAAGTGTACATTTAACATGCTCCAACCCCTATGACTACAGCTGATTAATCCATAGGTATGCAACTAACTCAAGATACAATGACCACCTCCATTCCCTGAAACTTGTGCACTTGGGACCACAGACAGAGTCTGGGACTTTTCTTTCTGGAGACTGAAGCCATATTGATTCAAAACTCAAAAGCTGCTGGTTCCAGTCTACAACAACAGAGAATGAATCTAACCCCTTTAGAAAGAAGCAGTTTTGGGAGTCAGAGGAGAGACGTTGGCTGTCCTTGAGTTCCTGGGTCCATTTGTCCCTGAAGAGTAGTTGTTTCTCTGTCTTTTGTGCTTATTCAACCTTTCGTTTAATCATATGAGTTAACAAATTCCCCTCTTGGACCAAGTTTAATTCAAGTTTTGTGTCTCTTATGAATAACAAAAGATGTCTCATCCAATGAGACATTTGAGATCCAATGAGAAAAAAAGATTTAAAAATCCACTTAAAAATCTCCAAATTAATTATGAAAGTCCATGATTATTATATTAGGTCCCACCTTTGTGAACGAATTAGACCCTCACTTACTGTCTGACTCACCCAGTCTCAGCCCCTCTAGTCCTTCAGAGCCCACATGCTTTGTCTGTGCGTGTGTGTGTGTGCGCGTTCACCTGTGCGTGCGTGGTACCATCAGGCAACCAGAGGATAGCACTCCCTGCTCCTATGCTACCTTGCACATAGTGCCATTTTAGAGCCATAATTTTCCACTCTGTGATGACAGGATATGTATCAACTGTTGCCATCCCTGCCCGGTTACTTCCTAGGGGACTCAAATGTAAACTTTGGAGCATAGAGATCTGTATCCTATACTTGTGGAATGACAAAGGCCTGCACAGTAGAGTTCTGAGGCTGGAGGGTGGAAATGGGATTACCTTTTGTTGGGTCTCCTGGATGTGAACCTGAGATAAGGGGTTTTGGGTGCATATTTTATGGAGGAAATACTTTAGTAGATGTAGTTATAAATCCTTGAGCATCTTCTATAGCCTCGGCAAAGAGTAGGATGGGTGGGTAGAATCAGCTCTATCTTCAAACAAAGGAAAGGGAGACACTTGCGCAGGCCCAGAGGGACCAGTGGAATCCAAAGTTTAAAGTCGCTCAAATACAACTACTCCAGATATCCTCATCCCAATCTCAGGGCCACACTCCTTCTCCATTAGGCCCTGCCATGGCAAAGGTAAATTGCCTAGGCTGAAAGTTTCAGCTTTCACTGAAGTTTTGCTAACATTCCAGTTATGTCCCTTTTATGGTCTTCAGTTCCTCTATCCTACTGCTGTGGGTGATGTGGGTCTCTCTGCTGCCAAGGAGGACCTTTGATCCTCCAGTTTTATTTTAAGCTGGTTATCCATGTCTGAGTTTGACATTTTCTCTCTTCAAAGCATCAATGACAGTCATAAATAATTAGCAATAATTTTCATGCTATTAATGTTTTCCTACATCTTTCAAATTCTACAGGTGTTGCACTAGTCAGTGAGCTCCTTCCCCCTGTGTCCTGTGCTGAGTCACCCTGGATGCACTGCTCACCAGGTGCACTGCAACCTCAAATGGAGCCTGCTGCTGCTCCACCTGCTTCAGTGACATCATCCTCACTACCAACTGACTGGTGGGTTATCCAACTGCAAAACTACATGCTATGGAGATGCTTCCCAGGACTACTTGTGGTACCAACTCTTGTTGATACAGGTACTCACCTGTAAAACTCAGGATTCCTAGTGGCAAAAACAAAGATAAGAACCCAGGTCTCCAGGGAATACTCTCTTGGTTGCCTTTTTTTTCCAGCATCCCATGATTCTGTGCTGGTGCTTCTCTCTGTATATCTACTTGACTGCACCCATCCATAATCCTCCCTACTCCCTCTTCTTCCTTTCTCTCACTTTGAAGGCAAATTTCTGAAATTCTCAAGTACACAGAGCCTAGAATAACAGTCTAAAACCAGCTTAAACCTCTTCTCTTCCAATAGGAAGAAGTCTTTTCTGTATCTCTAATTTCTAATTATAAACTCTAGATTGAGAAAAATAATCCAATTGACCTAGCTACTTAGGAATCAGTCAGCCCTGACCGTGAAGTTGAGAGGGTGATATGGCTAGTAAAGACACAAGCTGGGCTTGTTCTTGTGGATAGGTGGAACTTGGAGAAGAGAACCAAAGGTTAGGGCACTCACTTAACTTTCCTATTAAAGTGTCCTTCTCTAGCAATACTCCAGCCCAAAGACTGACATGAACGTTAGAGTAGCTTACACAGAATGAAGTGCGCCAGAAATTCTTTAGCAAAATGTCTCTCTGGAGACAGTGCTGTCTTGAGTAAAGACTCGTTGAATGCAAGCTCCCTGAAGGCAGAAACTTTGTTCAATAATGTATTCCTAGCACTGACATAATTAGCTAGGTCACAGTTGTCAGTAAGTTTCTCAGATGAGTGAATAAATGCCGAATGACATAAAGATCTGTTTTACAATCCTCAGTGCACACATTGAATTCTGACTCGGTTTTTTTTTTTCTCACCTGTAAAACAGGGCTAATAACGGTACTTATTTTATGAGGTTCCTGTGTGGGTTCTGTTAATATGGACTCTAGCATAAGGACCACAGTTGCAAGTACATAGTAACTACTTATTAAATGATAGCTAGCATGAACAGAGAGTCAGGATACAAGAATGCCTTCTACAATGAAGTAAAGCTATAGAATATAGGGTACATTACATTTCCCTAGAGGGAGATGTGTTTTCCTTTTTAGGTGTGTTTAGATAATAAGATGGATAAGTAATTGGAGCAGAATCAAAGGCACTCATCCCTGACAAAGTGATCCCTCCAATTGGTCAGAGAAAATTAACTAAAAATAACAGCAGCTCCAAACAACAGTAAAACTGTTTGCGTTAAGTCTCTTCTGAGGGTTCTGCCTCTGCCTCCGGGCAACCAGTGGTCTTTGTCTGGCGTCCTCCACAAAAACTGTGAGATGTGCCTGTGGGAGTGAAGAGAAAAGCGGGTGTACTACACATGCTGCCTATACTATGTAAGCAAGCAGCTTTCTGTGTACAGTTCAGAGAGCCTAATTTTGAGCTAATCGTTGGTAGAATGAAGAACATGTCTCTCTTCAACCTGCCTTTTTTTTTTTTTTCTTTTTCTCTCTGCCCCTTGAAACAGCACAGATGGGGAATAGAAAAGCAGACGATTCAAACTGGTACATTACGTGGGCACAAACAAGTTAGGGAAAAACATCTTTACATGGTGAGAAAAATTCCACTCCTTTCTTGGACAATTTCTGAACTATTGGAAACCATGGCAACTAATATAAATGTAGCCAGTGCATTGTACATTCTCAGGCTGAACAATAAAAAACAAACTTAATCTGTTAAAAAAAAGTTAAAAATAAACATAACTTGGACAACAGACTTCAACAAGCTTCTTATTCCCTCTGATGAAAACTTATGAAGAGTGGGCATTTTGAAAGAAAAAGAGCTATTTATGCTTGACTTTTCAATCTAAAAATTACATGTCCTTATATAATATATATGTAATAATGCACAAATTATTATATATGTTTATATAATAATATGTGTATATATAATTATGTGTATATATAATAATGCATACATGATATATATGCAGATAGTATGTGTATGTGTGCATATATATTATATATAAAAAAGTTATCTAAATTATATATATATATATAAAATATGCTCATGCACAACACCAGGGTTAAGAATATTCCTAAATCATAGCATTGTTGAATAATAATTATTACACATTAGTAAATGTAATATATAATTACATTAAAAAGGATATATACTATGTAATTAATATTACTCATCAATATCATGTATTGGAAAAAAAATTGACAATGAGAACATAGGAATTAACAAATATGGTTCCTGGACTCTTAAG
This sequence comes from Ictidomys tridecemlineatus, assembly GCF_052094955.1. Classification (NCBI taxonomy): domain Eukaryota; kingdom Metazoa; phylum Chordata; class Mammalia; order Rodentia; family Sciuridae; genus Ictidomys; species Ictidomys tridecemlineatus. The sequence goes on along the minus strand of NC_135477.1, from coordinate 124,635,191 downwards.
GCATACAGACTAGTGAGAGGAAATATTCATTAGTTACATAATCAAAAGAACAAATACATAATTACAAACAACCGTGAATTCAGGGAAGAGAAAACACATGGTAACATAAGCTTCCCATGTGATCTAATTTAAGTGGGGGGTGTTAGAAAATTTGTTTAGAAAATTAAGGTACTAATTTTTGGAAGTATGAAAAGAAAACACTGTACATTGTTTTGGACACAGTTGTAATCATCTCATGATGCAGAAGAAAAGATATTTAATTAGTAAAAGAGTAAAGAGAGACTGGCCCCTGGCTGACTCTCATTAGAGAAAGCTAACAGAGGGATCAATTATTTTCATTAGAGGAAAGAAAAAAGTTGTTAGGTCTGTGTTGCAGCATGGAAAATTCTACCTAAATGCTTGAAAAACATCATCAGAATCATTTGGTGATGGAACAGTTAATGATGGAATCAACTTCTCTAGGGAAGCCAGAGGTGGTGGAAGGAGCAAAAATTACTTAAAGAATTTAATCTTTCAAAGATCATGAAAAGACCATTTCCGTGCCCTCAGGGATCATGTAAGTCATGTCATAAAATTTTATGTTTCATTATATTAGATGGGCCCATCTGCCAATTAAAATGCCCTGCCATCTTGCTTTTATCTATATCTTGGTTTTGGACCTCAAAGATCAGTAGGTAGTTTAGTCAAAATTCCTCTCTTACTAGGAGGTATTATTAAATATATTTTTCTAAACAGTAAATGAAACAAGGATTTCTCTTGGGTCTTTCAACAGAGTTGTTGATTGGCCCATGAATAGAGTTCATATATTTGGACTCTGACTTTTGGGTATTCACGAGGACTATGTTTCTTGCCCTACATTGGGAACTGAAAACTTAATGCTGGTTTGAGAAATAAAATAAAAACAGCAAGTAAACCATACACTTGAGAAATTATCTTCAAATTATGTTGAGTTTTTCACATCCTGAAACAGCCTGTTTCCTACCTTTAACAAGTTGAAGTTTGCTGTGCTCAGCATAATTGGACACAGCTGCCTGCATTTTCTGCCGGGGTGTGAGAGAAAATGGAGTTATTATTAGCGCTTGGTAAAGCAACCTGCCTGGTCAATGTAAATCTTAAGATTCAAGTGTTTATTGGTTGTGAATTTTCCATTGTACAGGCACCTAGGAAATCTCATCACTAATAGGAATCTGGAGGAGGAGGCTGAAAAGCACCGAGTATCCAATCAGAAAATTAATTGGTTGACCCATCCATAAAGTCAGAGTCAACAATAGAGACATCAGACCACACAAAATTGGGCTATCCTCAAAATGGATAACTGCAGGCAGCAATTTCTAGGGCTTACAAGGGAAGTTGGCAATGCTTTAAGTTAGAGGCCTTTAGAAAAGTATTGCTTTCATGGAGGAATAGGTCTGAAATCAGTCTTGGCTTGAAATGCCCCAGAAGCACACTCTGAGACAATGATTCAAGTACAAGTAACTTCTTTGGGGAACGCAGCAAACACTAGGGAAGAGAATAGTGGGAATGGAAAGCAGTCCATAAAGGCAACATCATTAAGCCAGCTACCACAATGAGCAAATTGAGGTTGACCTCACGGGAAAGCTGGGACACTTCACTAAAGGTGACTCATAATGAACCCACCCAAAGGGCAAGGGAGCGAGGGTATTTATATACCAACTCCTGAGCCTTCTCCTAGGAGTGTTAATTCCTTGGCATTTCTGGCCTGCCATGTATGGAGGGGCCATTTTTAGTTTTGGGAAAGCCCTCAGGTAAAAAGATAGGTGGATACTGGCAATGGAAGTGAAGTAGAACACACTAGAAGGCTGGAAAAATAGAATTGGTGGACAATTGAGCAGAATGCCTCAAACACTCTTCTAACTGTGAAGATGTGCAGTCAAAAATCTCAGCTCCACTAGATTGGTAGTAACTTTAGGACCACTATGTTGATGGAATTCTAAGGAAGATGGAGAAGGATTCTTCTTTTAAATCATTAAAGATATCTTCTGTGGGCAGGATAGGGTAGAAGTCAGCATATACGCCATGCATTTGTTACCCTTCATCTAGATTAGGAATTGGCCGATTCTCTATAAAGGGTCAGATAGTCAATATTGTAGGCATTGCAGCTTACCTTTCACCCTGTTATACACTCTTATTTGTTTTCTGTTTTACAAGTCACATAAAAAAATGGGAAACGTATCTCAGCTTGCAGGGCATACAAAAAACAGGCTGATGGCTGGTTTGTACTATTGGTCAGTTTTCTAACCTCTGATCTATAAATTAATATTTCCCTGGCCTTTTCTTGTACGAGTACTTCTTTTTATTGTCAAAAAATGTCTTTAAAGCGCGAGATTTCTACAAAATAGCCTGTGAGTTTTACATATTTTTCTTTAAAATTATATTCGAAACATGAATGTTTAGATCTTGGGAACCGCAGTTGTTCCTCCACTGTGCCAGTGAGGCACTCTGCACCCAGGCCAAAGTCCACTGACCTGGCTCACATGCCTGCATTTACAGTAGAGGAGACTGAGACCTAGTTCTTTACAGAAGAAAAAAAGGACTCGTCTAAGCTTAAATGCTTAGCAGTTCATCAACCAAATAATGTTCAGTGGGAGACAAGGTCCTTATCAACCCAGAACACCATGAAGCTATGTAAAAAAATCTAATTTCATATTCCATATGGTGCAAATTTGAGCCATCTAGGTCTAGAGGAAAAATACAATTGGGTTTAAATAATAAGGGAAGGGCTCATGAATAAAGACTTTCCCAGGAAAGGGAAAAATAGTCATGTTTCATATTCATTCGAGAAGTATGAATTGAGTTCCAAAACCGTATCAAGGAATATATAAACAACACAAAGCTCCAGGATACAGGTACTATGAAAAATAAGAGTCACATAAATGGAAATGAATGTAGTGTGTTTCTGGCTCAGGTCTTATTTATTGAATAAAAATATCTTTTTTTTTTTTTTTTTTTTTTTTTTTTTTTTTGCTTCTGGACAACTGTTGGTACCAGACAAGAAGTGAAGACAGTGAAAGAGCAACACAAAAGATATCTATGAGGAAGCAGTGGAAAACAGCACTGAGGAGCTGTGTGGGAAGCAGATAGAAAAAAAAATAAGCTACTTAAGACTTTGATATTTGGTGGCAAAGATGTTAAGGTTGCCCAGGCAGGATGCACACACTGTAATCTCAGCTACTTGGGAGGCTGAGGCAAGAGGATTGTAGGTTCAAGGCAGATCTCAGCAAATTAGTGAGATCCTGTCTCAGAAGTAAAAAGGATTGGGGATGCTGGGATGTAGCTCACTGGTAAGGCACCCCTGGGTTCAATGCCCAGAATTTGGGGAGAGGGTGAAAAGGAGGGATGGGACGGAGGGTGAGAAAGAAAGGGAGAGGGAAAGGAAGAAGGGAGGGAAAAAGGAAAGAGAGAAAAGATGTTATAGCTGCACTAAATCTCATTGAAGTCTTAATTACTGGAAGATATTGGTAAACACTTTTACTTTGACAATTGGCTTAGAAAAATGAGACAAAACCTACATGCAGGCAAAGTTAAGCTCTTCACTGGCAGTAGTTTTCTGCTCTGTAAGTAGCAAAAATATTAGTTTCTACCTTATGAAGATAGATTTATGAGGATAGATTTAAATATATAGCACAATATCTGTCATATCATAGGCTCAAATATATCTAAAAGAACAAATCAAGTCACATAAATTAAGCATTTAGAAATATCAATTTATAATAGCTAACATTATGATGTATATGTATATCATGTATCTATGACAGATACATTACATATAATTATGTTATATATAGTTATATTCTTTTTTTTTGTACTGCTGGGTATTGAACCCAGGGCTTTGTACATGCAAGGCAAGCAAGCACTCTATCAACTGAGCTATATCCCCAGCACATAGCTATATTCTATATAGGCACTATATAGCAAACTACGTTTTGTATGTATGTATGTATATTTATTTGTATAGTATATTTTGTATTTAAGAAGGAAAAATTGAACAGTATTCCTAGTGATAAATATGGAGAAAAAAAGGCAAAACGTGAAGTAGTGGAAAATAGATGCATCTACTATTGCTTGCAAAGCACAAAATCAATCATTTATATATCACAAACCCAGGAAAGGTAAATTCCTATTTCCATTTTACAGAAGCATGATCTGAAACCTTTCCCCACAGATTCCATGGAAAATGGGGTCAGACTACTTTGTTTGCTATCATATTATCAACATCTAGCTGGAAGAATACTTTGCATATGAACCTCAGTTAACGATTTTTCAATACATAAAGTGTTTAAACAGCAATTTTGGTTCAGAGAAAACATTACAATTGCAATTACTCATATGCATTAACAATAGGGTCCTTTCTTACTTTTTATGCTTCCATATTTTACAAATTTGTTAAGAACGGGTTCTTAGCATCTGGAGGAGCAAACTGATGTTCCTAGTCTATGACATGTATCCTGGCTCAGGAAGAGCCTCAAATAATGTTAATCATTCTTTATTTTCTGTGTATTTGGCCAGTCCTTGGCAAATATAGGAATAAAAAAGGATTACATTGGTCAAGAAAACCAACCCAAACATCCAGTGATGTGGAGAATAATATCTCAGTACAGCAGCAGTACCTGGTTGCCAAATAATTAGGGGGGGGGGCAGGTAGGGAATTACATGGTTGCCAAGATTTGTTGGGCAAGAAGCCAAGAACAAATACACAACACACTGAGCTCAGCAGAATACTAATGAGAGATTCTATAATCCTGTGGATTTCCTTAAAGCAAAGAGCCGTCCAAGGGGCCAAACCCTTTAAGCATTTCAGTCAGCTAATGCACAGCACCCACAGGTGTGAGATGTGACATACATGTGATTTTTAAACCAAACAACATTGGAGTATTATTCTATATATTTAGAAAGCAAGTGGCCTCAGGAAATGGGTTTATTAAACTATAATTAAATCCCATTATTCTAGTTATTTTTGGACATAAATCAACAACATTTGTTATGCTCACAGACTGTGAATCAAAAGACAGACAAGGCACAGTAGAGATATCTGGGTCCTCATCTGGGAACACTAGCATGGCACTCCACTAGGACACCTGAGATAGGCATTTTTTGGAGGATTGAGTCTTCATCTACATGTCTAACAGCAGGGCTGAAATACTTGAACTGCAACAACTTAAACACTCCCATCAGCTGGGACTGTCAACCAGGACTGCTTACATGTGGCCTCTCCAGATGGCTTGGGTTTTCTCACAGCATGGCATCCTCAAGTTATTTGGACTTCCCTCATGGCAGTCCAGGGCTCTATGAGCAGATTGTCCATAAGGCAGGGAAGCATGGCCTTTTATGCCTAAGTTTTGGAAGTCACATGTATCAATTTCACCATCCTCCCCAGATTCAACTGAAGGTTATATCCCACACTTTTCCATGAGGGACTGTTGGTATCTTGTGGCCATGTTTCCAAATGACCACGCCCATTGATATCTGATATAAAATGGACTCTGATTCTAGTACAGCAAAGTGGCTGAATGACTGTTGGGTCAGTGTCACTTCTACCACTTACTGGCTCTGTAGACAGGAATGGTCATCACCAGACTAACTCATAGGGCATTGCATGAATTACTGCAAAAATTATTAAGGCAGTAACCAAGACAAGGAAGCCCAGTAAATTTAGCTACTATTGGCTAGTGATTTGTTTGTTAAAATATCAACATAGTGGACAGCTTACTCTGTGCCAGTGATCGTGACAGTTTCCAGGACTGCAAGGATGAATAACACATAGATGAGATCCCTGATGCTGAGACCTGATAATCAAATTAGGAGATTCCTTAAAATTACAAGAATATGCAATATGCATCTATCAAAGGTTGAATAAGGAGGGAAATGAAAGAGGAGTCAGAAGTTTCAGTATCAGAATCCAACACTTTCTGGTTGTGTTTTGCCTTCTGAATCCACTCAGCCTTTTCAAACTTTATTTTTCTCACCTATGAAGGAGAACAGTGCAGCATTTCAAAGTTAGTGTGAAGATTAGTGGAATAGTGCTTATTAGAGACTCTAAAACTCAACCACGTGTGTACCTGGGAGCCACCATCCTTGCCTAGGCTTCCCACTGAGCCTATCTGTGGGGACTTGATTACCTGAAACCCAGTTATTTGAAGAGCTCCTGAGAATCTGTTTCAGTTCAGTAGTTCAGGTCTCCTTGTTCATACTGTTTCAAAGTACTTTTTAGCCAAATATTGACAAACTTTTTCTTCTGCCATGCACCAAGCAGATAATTTGGTGGGCAGCAGGGGTGTTAGAAGGAATTACACAAATCACTTGAGAAACCACAATACTTGTGATCAGTATTAAGAAAGAGGTAAATGCCAGAATGTGGTACACTGGGAGTGATTACAAATAAAAATATTTAGATTTATATCTTTATACTGTTTAAATACTTACAACATCACTAACCTGGAGTGGAAAGAGATGATAGTTGAAAGAAATATACTGTCACCATGCAAAGTAGGTATTTTGTGTTATGAAACATCTATGTAATATGTAAATATGAATAGAGCCTTCAGAATGTTTACACAAAGTGGAAATTGGCCTTGAATAGGCTTGTCCATATCATTGCTAATGAGAAAGCAATTGCAGTAGGTTCATGTCTATTATTCTATCTGATGGGAGAGAGTACTATATGGTATGGTTTTTATTAAGGAGAGACGAGGCCCAAGGTAGAGATGACAGAGAACCCTGAAAGAATGCCAAAAACATGAATGGCAAAATTGATGGCATTTGGCTACTGGTGGATATGGAAAGAGAAAAAAAAAAAGATTCTAAGATATGGGGCATCTCTACCAGGAGTCTTATGAATAGTGTCTATCAAGTAGTTGAAGGAAAAGTTGAGATCTCAGAAGGGAGTGCTCTAAGTGAAAAATGAAGGTTCAAGGGTCATCAGTATAGTAGAGTGACAAGTCCTGAACCTCCTCCATCAGGGAGAACATAGGGGAGCAATTTCTGGAAGCACCAAAGACCTTGGAGAGAGGAAGGAATCTGAGGAGCTAAGAGAACTGGAAAAGAATTAATTAGAAAATAAGGGCAGTGAATAGGAACTCAAAGGCAGAAAGGGTTTCCAGAATGCAGAAGGATTGTGTAATAATGCCATAGGCTACCAGGAGGTAGAGGGGCATAATGAAAGCATTGAAGAGCACTAGGTGTGATACTTTCTAAAGAAGGAGTTCATAGAAAAAGCTTGGCAGTTGGGGGTTGAGGTGAGGATAATAAAGATACACCAATTTTCAAGAAAGGGGTACATGGGTAAAATTTCTATCTGAAGAAAAGGAATGAGTGGGAAAAAGGACCCAGAGAAAGAGGACATTGGATAGAGATTCCTTATTAGGAAAAACAGTAAGAAGGGGCGGAAAGAAAAGTGAGAGTAAAATTTTGAATGTAGAGAAAGGGAAACTGGAGGAAATCATGGAATTCATACTGAATTGACTTGGTCTTCTTTGTAAAGTGTTCTTGTGATCCTGTGGTAGTTAGAAAAGACCTGAGATGGATGCTAAACATACCATAATGGGAAGTTGACTAGAAAAATAACAGGATTACATATTTCTGTAACACATGTGGTATGGGTAGCATATGTGGTGTAATAACATGCTAAATATATTTATAATTTGTAGCATATTACAAAATACATGAGATTAGGCATGGTGGCTCACTCCTGTAATCCAAGCGGCTCAAGAGGTTTAGGCTGGAGGATTGGAAGTTCAAAGTCAGCCTCAGCAACAGCAAGTCGATAAGCAATTCAGTGAGACCCTGTTTCTAAATAAAATACAAAATAGGGCTGGAGATGTGGCTCAGTGGTTCAGTGAGTGCCCCTGGGTTCAGTCACTGGTACCCCCCCAAAACTATACACATGTATGTGATAATACATATTACAGGTAATCCCTGAATAAAGTTATTTCCCTGCTTCAACAAAAAATGTCATGTGGGTGTTTTACTAAAAAAAAAAAAAAATCCTCATCAGCAATTTAAATAAGAAGGATGTCAGAGATGAGTCAAAGAGTTTTTGCTAAGTGATCTGAGGAAGGAATGGAAGACAACTGAGGACCTCTCTGTGAGGAAGAAGGCTTCCTGAAGAAGGGAGGGTTTTCTCCACTAAATCCGACTGTATCCCATAAATGAGGGAGGAGCAACCTTGGTGCTGCACTATGCAACAGTGACAGAATACAGGAGGCAGGACTTCCTTCCAGAGAAGGGACATCACCTGAGATTCTCCTCTGTAGCCAAACAGAAGAACTACTGTATACCTAAAATGCAGTTCAGGAAAGAGTATTTTTGTGAAGACAAGGAAAAGAAAATAAATCAAAGGAGATTCTCGCATAGGTCAGTGGTAAAAATTGGGAAGAGTATTTTAAAGAATTTCTAGTGTGTGCTTCCAAAAAGATTCAAGAGAACATTTGAAACTGAAGCTATGAATTTATTTTGAAAGAAACATTCTAAATTTAGTAAAGATTACATAAAAATTTTAAAACAAATATTGGCATACTACACGGTAGGTTGGACACTTCATATGAATTTAGTTAATGTATATGATAAACTCAAGAAAGTCATAAATGATATAAAAATATTAACATGATAAAAAATGAGAGAAAAGATAAATGTATAACAAAAGTCCCAAAAGAGAGAAAAGAAAAATATAATAATAAATAATAGAATAAAATAAAAAATAAAATTTTGCTGAGTGCAGGAAAGACAGAAGTTTGCAATCTGCACAGCCACTTTAAGTACAATAAAGTAATGAATATAAAAAACATTGTGATCCTTTTAATTCCAAGGATGAAAAAAAACCCCTCATACATAAGAAAAGGCATTTGCTAAAATAGAATCCATAAACTCTTCTCAAAAAATAAATTACTTGGTGATATATAGAAACTTTCTACAGATGAATCAAAAAATACATCTCTCGGAGGGACTCATTATTACATAAGGCTTAACTGTGAGCAATGAAACTAAATTAAATAAAGGAACAGTGATATGATTTTTGTCAGTATGGTTTTAAAATACAATGCATGAGTCCAATAGTTATAGGTTTGACACATAATTTAGCAAATTGCAAATAACTAGTAATAATTCGCTATTAAAAATCTGATTTGTGAAAAACCAGAGAGTGAGTGGAAGTTAGAAATAAGAACTGAACTAAAATTTCTACCTTACACTGGCAAATCAATTTTTTATTTCAGTATAGATCTTGTGAAATGAAAATAAATTTGAACACTTTTAAAATTAGAAGTAACCTCAATTAGAATAAAAGTATGATATATATATATATTGTTCCACAAACTCAGGGTTTTAAACACAGTTACATCTCTTTATTTTCCTAATTAATTGCTCTAACCCCCCCCCCCAAAATGCCCACTGGTAGGAGGTTTGATAGCTCCTTCTTGAGTCTTGCTCTCCTGGGAATCCAGGAGTCATCTGGGTTGTGCAGATCCAAGGGGGTGAGTGTGCAGGACCTGCAGGATAGAGAATGCCATAGACAGACACGTGTGCACCACCACTGTTCCTTCCCATTTGCACAAGGGGTTGCCATTGAATAGTAGCTATCCACAAAGTAAAAAGTATTCTGGCCTGCCCCCAGGAGGATTATTCACTGACTCACAGTGCTGTGACAACTGTCTTGATGCCCCTAGAAGTATGATCAAGGAAGGACTGGGCAAGGGAACCCAGGTTTGATCTTCTAGGGCTACAGCTTTAGAGCTCAATGGATGAGCTCCAGGCCACCACCTCTCGGGCTCAGAAGCATGCCCCTCTTCCTAGAGTGTATTATTTTAAATTGTTCAGAGAAAGTTCTGGTAACACCCAGCCTCTGATAAATGAGCTTCTCATCTGATCCCCTATGAAAGATTCCCTCAACATCTCCTGGGAGGGCAAATAATTCTGAGGGAGCCCAGGGTAAGATCAACATTTGTGTACTTCTAAGCATGCCCCTCTAAGGGATTGGATTGAGATGAGGCTTTTTGTTCTATTGTTTAAAAATAAAACACAAATGTATGCTGATAAATCCCTACTATAAAGAGCTTAACTATCAAATCACTAATAAAAAAGTAAAACACTGCATGTATGTATGCATTTGTTTGTGGGTACTATCAAGAAGTACCCAACAAAAACATTTCAAGGAAAAAATTGGGCTAGAAAATTTATCAAACTGTGAATAAAATAAAAGTCTAAATAAAATAAAGCCATTAATGTTAATAAAAGTAAATAAAAAATAAAATGTTTTAAAAGGCAAATTATGAATGTTCCAGTAGAAAATAACATGTTGAAATATAGTAATCAAGAACTACAAGAATTACAGAAAGAATGAGATTGTCAGAAATACAATAAAGTGGGAAAATTTAACAAACTATTTTCAGCTTTTGACAGAACAAACCTAAAAAGTCTATATGCAAACAGTATATAAAGGATTCAAATATAATGCATGATTATGTATAGAATAGCTTTTGCATGACAAATATCCATCTGATTTTGCAATGATTACAGAACATTTACCAAAATTGGGTTATATTCTGTGGCAATAGGACTTGCATTAATTCTCAAAGGTAGAAATTATATACCACTTTATCTAATAACAATCCAATAAAGGGAGAATTAAACCATAAAAGTATACTTTTAAGCCTACCTAAGGAAATTTTTTTGAAAGAGGAAAATCAAAACTATAATTACAAGCTATTTAGAAAATAATGACAATGAGATTACTATAATATGGAAAATAGCCAGAGCTAAAATAAATTCATACCTTTGAATTAGACCAGTATTTTAAATGAAAGGAAATATACTAGATTTTTAACTTCAAGATTTAGAAAAAAAAACATTAAAATGTGTTTGACCATGTTTTAGTCAGCTTGTTCATTGTCATGACCAAAAGACCTGACAAGAACAATTTTAGAAGAGGAAAAGTTTATTTGGCTCTCATGGTTTCAGAGGATTCAAGTCCATAGACAACCAACTCCAATGCTCTGGCCCCGTGCCCAGTCCAGAACAACATGGTGGAAGAGTATGGCAGAGGAAAACAGCTCTGGACATAGCACCAGCAAACAGAGAGAGAATTCTGCTCAACAAAGACAAAATATATACTCCAAAGGCACAACACAGTGATACAACTCTAGTCATGCTCCGTCTATAGCTACCACCCACAACACAGTGACACACCTCTAGTCATGCTCTATCTACAGCTACCACCCACTTAATCCATTCAAGTTGATTATTTCACTAATTAGGTTAAAGCTCTCATAATCCAATTGTTTCACCTCTACACTTTCTCATTGTCTCACACATGAGATTTTGGGTGCCTCCTCATACCTAAATCATAACAGAGAGAAACTGAAAGGAAATAACTCATTAAAAACTAAATAATCACAAAAATTCGTTCAAATAAACAAACAAAAGAAATGATATATGAGTCTAAAAGGGTAGTTTTGAGTGAGGTACAGGAGATCTGATGAAAGAAAAGCACCCCCCCCACAATAAAAGAGAATGAAGAAAATGAATATCAAGAAAAAATAAAATATAGGACAATACATTTAATATTTCTATTTTTATCTATCTGTTTATCTGGACATATGTCATACAGGTCTGTATGTATGCATTAACATACATATAGCTGTGCCTGGTGAGGCACACCTGAAATCCCAGTGGCTCTGAAAGCTGGGGCAGTAGGATCTCAAATTCAAAGCCAACCTCAGCAACTCAGCGAGGACCTAGGTCACTTAAAAAGATCCTAACTCAAAATGAAAAATAAAAAGGAAAGGGAGTGTTGCTCAATGGTTAAGCGTTACTGGGTTTAATCCCTAGTACAAAAAAAAAAAAGGACAATATAAATTAAAAGAGGACAAGTTCTAGAAAAACAAAATGAGCAATACCTCCTTTTCAAAATAGAAGACTTGAAATCAATGTCAACATTGGAAACAATAGGAAAATATGCTGAAGACTTGCTTCTAAACTAACTGTTATGTGAAAATAATCTTTGTAAGGTTGTTGATAATAAGTGAGGTCTAACTTCTGTTCTCCATCCCCTCTCTAAAAGGGAAAGTTTAAACTCTCTATTCCACTTTATGAAGCCAAATTAACTATTACACCAAAATTTATGGATGTGTTGAAAAAGGTTTCAGCGGTCTGTCAGCAAACTAAACCTATTATAAAATAGTGGGTTAAGAGTACCCTTAGCTGGGTTCAGTGGTGCATGCCTATTATCACAGCAGCTCAGGAGGCTGACACAGGAGGATCGCAAAGCCAGCCTCAGCAAAAGCAAGGCACTAAGTAACTCAGTGAGACCCTGTCTTTAATAAAATACAACAATTGGGCTGGGGATGTGGCTCAGTGTTGAGTTCAATCCCTGGTAACCCCACCCCCTGAAAAAAGAGTACTCTTAAACTGGGCACAGTGGCACACCTGTAATCCTAGGAGACTCAGGAGGCTGAGGCAGGAGGATCATGAGTTCAAAGCCAGACTCGGCAAAAGCAAGGTACTTAGCAATTCATTGAGACTCTGTCTCTAATTAAAATAAAAATAGGACTGGGGATGTGGCTCTGTGGTCAAGTGAACCTGAGTTCAGTCCCTGGTACACCCCCCCCCAAAAAAAGAATACACTTAACCCATAAAAAGTCAAGTTTCCCATGTACACTACTTTTGAACTTCAACAACTGAACCTGCACAAGTCTCCATTTCCTCAACTTCAAAATATTAGTATCACTAAATTCATAGAATTGTGCTGTGAGTTGAAAAAGATAACATATATAGAATATTTAATAATACCTATTGAGTGTTTACCAACAAATAGACTGGTAGACCCTCAATAAGTATAACTTTTCTTATTTTAATTTTAGATTATCAGAAATTTGTTTAAGAAATATGTGGAGAGTATGACTGGGATCATGGTCTCTGAATGCCTCATGGCTGCCCTTGTGCTGGGAACTTCCTGTGTAAAGGTATAGATCAAGATTGCCCAGTTGCTATGGTGATGCCCTGCCAGAGGAGGCTCTGTGCAAAAGCATGAAGATATATCAGTCTGAATCTTGAGGTCAGATACCAGCTGCCAGGGATAGAGAGTTCTGGGCATAATACGATTACCACAATGTCTTGCAAGTGACCATGACCTTCAAGGCTGTTTTTCAGATACTTTCCCACACATAACCTTTTGATGATAAAAACCTATATAATAAATGTGCTGTGTTAGCTCTGGGCCATTGTTCCTCCATCAGAGGATGATGTCCCACTTGGTTCCAGCTTTCTCTCTATAAAGGTTTGTGTGTCCTTTTAAACCCCCCCTCACCCCTCACCAGTTTTCTAAAGTTAGACAGTGCAGGTCACAGCAGTTGGCACCTGAACAGGGTCTGATCAAGTGAATTAGATGAGTGGATACTCCTGAGGATGCTTTAGATAAAGAAAGGTAAGGAGTACAGAATGGCCATGGGACATGCAGGATACAAAAAAATGAGATCTCTATGTTGCTATGCTTAGAGTAACAATTAAAGCTGGAGGAATAAAGTAAAAGTAATAATGGTTAAAATGCTCTATACGTGAGGTTTTGCCTCTCAAGATCAAAACAGAAGTTTTCCTTACTTTTTAGCTTCTACCAGATCTCTTTTAGGCTTACACTTAAAATGTAAATTGCTGAGGCAATTATTCAAAACCAGTTTGAGACCAAAGGAAAAAAAGGTGCCACTTTTAAATCTTAGGCTTTCAGGACATTTATAGCTGGCTATCTTATCTGCTCTCACACTCTACCACCATGCTTTCTTATCAAATTCCTCCCTAAACTCTACAGCAATGGGAAAAACAAATAGAATAATCTTATATACACAAGGTTTTTTTACTTTAAAATTTTTTACCTGAGAATTTCTTTAGATATCTAAACTGACTCTAATCTAAGCCAAAAGTAAACTCTGATCTGATAAAGACTATTAACTATACTCTTCTGATATCCTGTTTTTTTTGCAGTTAAAATGAGTAAATTAGCCTTAACATAAATGAGATTAATCTTCATAAATGTGTTTTTAAAGGGGGCATCTGATTAATTTACGAAGTTAAAGTGCTAAAATATCAACTGCTAAATGTAAAATTAAGTACTCTTAGCTTCTTAAATTTCATAAGGTAATATATTTAAACATAAGATAATATATTTAAATGCAATTGTAAGTGAAAAAAGGTTTGAGATCACTTTGTTTCTATGTCTTCACTAAAAACAAGGTTACTAAGAGTTAAGATTCTATCAAGTGAAATTCTACATACAAAGAGTACAAAAGACTGTTAGTTAGGCTTCAATTAAATTACCATAAAAAGACACAAAGTATTCCATCTTATAGAAGTGGAGTAATTTGTCTAAAATGAGATAATTTCATAAAGGTTGTTTCAGAATGTAAATTTAAAAAGAGGTCAGCAGCTAGAAAAGAGATATAAGAAAGTTCTAGGTATGGAAATATATTCTGGCATAAAAAGTAAAAGAAAAAAGGAAATGTTTCTGGATTTAAAAAAAAAAAAGTCTTTTGTATACCAAAGTAAAAAGTTGTAGAGTGTCTATGTCAGTTATAGTAGATTTGTAAAGGGTAAATTTCAAAAATTTGATTTATATCAGTGCATTAATATTTGATCTTAGGAAAAGCCTTGAATAACTTTAACTGATTTCTCTAACTATACATAGCCAACTTAGTTCATAACTATATACAAACTCAATATGTTTTTACTCTTGTTAGTTTAAGTTTGTATTTTCCTTATAAATTTTATCACTATAGTCTGTTAATCCCTTAAAGAAACAATTTCTTAGCTCTTGCACCTCCTGACTTAAAAAAAAATGCTGGTATCTATGGTCATCATCATATTTATTTATTTTATTTTGTATTAATCTTATGCCAGTGCTCATGTCTTCTTATTTCTTTTATAGAATGACCCATCTCTGAGATGACTTTATAACCTGTTTTTTTCTGAACCAGACTTTTACCACGTACTCCTCCACTGACCAAAACATTCCTAAAAGGAAAGCCCAGATGCTTGCTTGCCCTCTGTCACCCCCTCTCAGCTGGAAACAGCCAGAATAGTCAGTGGTCATCATCCATTTTCCCTTATAGTAGTAAGGGTTCCCTTGCTCAGAGGGGAAAATGAGATGAGGACACAAGACAGGTAGCTAATTGTTAAAAAAAAAAAAAAAGAAGAAGAAGAAGAAGGAAGGAATTGGGTAGAGAGCACTCTATTCAGCAATGCTTTTGCACAAAATACTTCAAGAGCCCTCTGAAATCAGGAAGCTATTGATAAAAAATTTAAGGCTAAGCCAAATGCCTTAGAGGCTACTGTAATGGGCTTGGGTGATCAGATACAAAGTCTTAAGATCAGACAAGAATGGCAATGTCATGTTGCTTATCAATTTATTTGTGCAACACTTATTTTATATAGTTTCCAATGGGATTGGGAAAAGAAAAGATGCATCTGTTAGAAATTTGGAGTCCTAATCCATTGTTAGGATTATTTTACAACTATACTGTTACATCCAAATCATATAAAAAAGTAAGATTCCCATGTTATCTCCTGCCAGTTTTACAAAAAAGCTATTAGAACACCTAAATGGTTTCAATCCTTAAAACATACTACATGTTATCTCTTAGGACTTATTTCCTTGCTCTTAATTCTGTGTTGTTTTCTCCAGGTCAGCTGCAAGTTCATCTGATACAAGTTTCAGCACTTCAGATTAAACATGCATCAGTCACATTTAAAAAATTAAAAAAGGAGAAGATGTGGAGAGCAGTGACTTGGGCCATGGTCTCTGTTTACCTCATGGCATTTGTGCTAGGAACTTCCCATGCAAAGATGTAGGTCAAGATTGCCCAGTTGCTATGATGATGCCTTGCCTGAAGAGGCTCTGTGAAAAGGCATAGAGGTATCTAAGTATGGACCTTGAGCTCAGACACTAGCTGCCAGGGATAGAGAATTCTGAGCATAATAAGATACCACAGTGTCTTGCAAGTGACTAGGACCTTCAAGCCTGTCTGCCTTACAGAAACTTTCCAATAAATAACATTTTGATGATAAAATCTGTATAATAAACATGCTGTACTAGCTCTGGATCATGTTCCTCCATCATGATGTCCTACCTGGTTCCAGCTTTCTCTCTGTAAATGTTAGTGTGTCCCTGTTAATCCCCCATCACCCCTTGACAGTTTTCTAAGGGTTGGCTGTGCAGGTCATGGCAGAAATGCAAGGAAGATGTCATAGTAAATGTGTACTAATACATTTTACTTTATAACAATAGGTCAAAGCATTAAAAATGTGTAAACATTTTAGTATATTCCAAATAGCATTACTAAAATTTAGAATGTATTCTTCATAAAATGTAGGTTTAAAAAATGAGAAATGTACAATAGGCATTTGACAAATTGAAAATTTATTCATGGAATCCAAAAATACTGAATATGCTTCATCACCAACTTTCAGTTTGAAAATGAAGCCATTAAGTGAACATTCCAACATTTCTCTTCCAATAAGTCATCTAAAAGCAACAAAGAAAGCATACACATTCCATTTCAGTTAAATCAAGAGACAGAAAGCCTCACATCATAAGATATGTCAGAGGTCTCCCTAAAGCCATGGAGGGAAAGCAGGAACTCACATAGGTTCCTTCCAATCGTGAACTCCAATAAATAGCTTGTTCAGGAAAAAAAAAATCACTGTATGAAAAATGAGTAATCATAAAAAGAAACATTCCCAAGTTGGTACAAGAACTGAGGAGGGGCAAAGTTAAATAAATAAATAGATAGATGATAGATAGATAGATAGCCAGCCAGCTGGGTGGTTAAGAAAAATGCAGTAGAAAATGTGGCCATGAATCTATCATGAATACTAAAAAATTAAATGTAACCAGAACCATGAAATATGAACACAAAGCAAAGCCTCAGGAGCTCAGAAAACTCATGTTAAGGAAACAAAGAAATGAAACACGAGTTGGCACAATTCAGGGGGAAAGAAGAAAGAACAACTAAAACTATATCGAATGACAGTGCAATTAGGAAAAACACTGGGAAATTGCTTACAGATGATAAAAGATGTTAGTGAACCAGTATACACAATTAACACAAGGAATCCATAGTTGCCATATATACAAAAAACAAGTTACGACTAAAACCATTTAAAGTTGAAATTCCCCTCCCTGCACCAAAACCACATAGTACCTAGAAAATACATCAACTAGGAAATGAAAAGGATCGCAACTAAGTGGAGTTATCCAGCAATGCAAGTTTAAGGGATCCTGAAGGTTGTAAAAGAGGATTTTAAGTTAAAAACATGCCATGTTCTATGATAGGAAGACTCAACATTAGAAAAATTCAGTTCTATCTAAAGTAATGTATACATTTAACCAAATCCTAAAACAAAAAACAAAAGCATACTAAATTTTAAAATATTTAATAAAATATTCACTGAGAGAATTCAGTAATATTTTCAAATGATTAGTTTTTTCGTTAAACTAATACTAAAGGAAAAATAAGGAAGCCAGAATATTTAGGAAATTTTTGTAAAAGAAAAATAATAAATAAAACTAATTAAAACAAATTAAAAAATTAAAAAAAAATAATAAGTGAGATGGGCTTGATAGTGCATGAAAGTTTTCTTTAAATATGTAATAATTAAAATACTATTTTGACTCATGGATACAAAAAAAATTGACAGTACTCTGTCAAAGACCAAAGTATTATTTACTAAAAAATTGCAAATTGAAAATCACAGATAGTAGTTTAACAGTAGGTAATTATTCAAGAAAAAAATAACATTTGTTATGGTTTGGATATGATGTATCCCCTCACAAAATTTCTATTAATGCAGGAATATTGAGGTGAAAAGATTGGATTGTAAGAGCTGTAACCTAATGAGTCCACACTAGTTGGAATGGTCTGAGTTGGTAGTAACAACAGACAGATGGGTATTTCTGGAGGAAGTGGGTATAGCCAAATGGGTTATGGTGGAGGAAGTGGGTCATTTGGAGTAATGCACCTAGAAGGGTACACCTTCCCTGTGGCTCTTTCTCAGCTTTCTCTTTTCTTCCTGACCCTGCCAATACCTGAGCAACTTTCGTCTACAAAGCTCTTCCCAGCATGATATACAGCCTCACCTTGGAACTCAAGAAATGGAGTCTACTGTCTATGGACTGAAACCTCTGAAACTGTAAACCCCAAATGAACTTTTCCTTCTCTCAGTTGTTTTTGCCAGGTATTTTGGTCGCAGTCATAAAAATCTGATTAAACTAACACTTAAGACTGGCAAAAGTTTAGTGAATTAGGAAATCTCAGGCACTAGGTAAATTGATACAAAAACTTAGGAACTGAGTAATTTATTACCTACCTAATATTTTAAACAAATTCCTACTGTTGAATTGCAGCATTTCAATTTTTTTTAAAAAAGAGAGCTTTAAGAACGCAGTAAATAATCATTGAACCATAATTTAAAACTAATAGAGGATTAGTCAAATAAACTTTAATTCTTTCAAAAATGGAACATTTTGTTGTCCTCTTTGTGTAAGAAATTATATTTATATTTCTGAATATTATATTTCTCATGTAAATGAGAAAAGAACAAAAATCAGATTAAAAATGTACACAGGGTATGAACAAGAAACTTGTAGAAAGGAACTCATAGATGTATAATCAGCATATAAAGACTTTCTCAAATTCACCAGCATCAAAAAATACAAATTAGAATTAAATCGGGGCTGGAGATGTGGCTCAAGCAGTAGCGCGCTCGCATGACATGCGTGAGGCCCGGGTTCGATCCTCAGCACCACATACAAAGATGTTGTGTCCGCCGAAAAATAAAAAATAATTATTAAAAAATTCTCTCTCTCTCTCTCTCTCTCTTTAAAAAAAGAATTAAATCTAATATTATTAAATTTCAAAAAGTTTCAAACAAACCTGAATCATACCTATATTTAGTATAAATATGGTGAAATAAATGTCCTTCAAGCACTACTTATAAGATACTGAACTAGTTAGTCCACATACCCCCCAAAACTATCTGACATTACTTGCAGAAATTTAATTTGTTCCTGCCTTATGACTGATAGATCGTACTCTATGTACAGAGTCCAGGGTAATTCTCAATGGAGTCCTTAAAGGAACATGTTCAACATTATTCTTCACATCATTGTTTATATTGTTTCCAACTATAAAGTTCTACCAGTTAAATACCATCTGATGAGTTATCAGTAGGAGTGTTATGAAGTAGTTAAATACAGTTAGAAAAAACTGATGGTAGGTATATACATATATCTTAAAAATACAGTATGACGGGGCTGGGGTTATAGTTCAATGGTAGAGTGCTTGCCTAACATGTATGAGGCATTGAGTTTCATCCTCAGCACCACATAAAAATAAATTGAAACTAGGCACCCTGGTTAAAAACATGTATACAGTATGAGTGAAAAATACTAGAAACAAGTCTAGCCTTTAGCATAATTTAAGAATTTGGGAAACATTTAATATTTTATTTGTAACATTAATTTTATAAGAACAGCCACATATCCAGGGTGTTTATGAGACACACAAGAATGGGTATTTATGTGCATAGGTAGAAAAGGGTGTTGAACAGAAATCAGCAATGAGGAAGACCCGAT
This sequence comes from Ictidomys tridecemlineatus, assembly GCF_052094955.1. Classification (NCBI taxonomy): domain Eukaryota; kingdom Metazoa; phylum Chordata; class Mammalia; order Rodentia; family Sciuridae; genus Ictidomys; species Ictidomys tridecemlineatus. Next base: position 124,615,561 of record NC_135477.1, on the reverse strand, counting down.
AAACTGAAAATGAGCATGTTCCCTGAAATCTCAGCACCAGAGGTTTAGAACAATGGGAAATCATGATTTAAAGGTAATGTATTGCTTAGAATATGTGTATAATTAAATTAAAGTGAGTAAAATCATTAAGCAGAATTCTGTATATGGATTATCCCACTCAAACATACACACACACTCACATACTCATACCCAATACACTCACATACATAGACTTACACACTCAAACATGAATACTGTCATACATGAACACTCAAACACACTCAAACATACACATACAAATCAACACACATTATATATGTATAACCTCCCTCACACTCACACATACACTCTCACACATACACTCACAATGCACACTCACAATTAATCACACACATTCACACACACTCACACTAAGAAGACACATTCACGCTTGCACTCACATAGACACAAACTTGCACACAGTCACATAAATACACTCAAACCTACAATCAAACGTATACACTCCCACATTCACACACATTTATATATATATATATATATATATATATATATATATATATACAGTCATGCTCACTCTCACATTTACATACAGTCACACACATTTCAACATACACACACATAAACAAATACACTCACATGCATATAAAATCACACACACTCATACACATAAACATACACATACACACAATTAATTACATACATACTAACACACATTATACACAATCACACTCAACAAACATTCACACTCACACAATACACATTCACACATACATATTCACACTCACATTCACACGTTCTCACACTCTCAAGCTTACACACTCACAAACCCTTCCACCTAGCCCCACACATAACACACATGCTCAGACACAACCACACACACTCAAACACACACATACACTCACACTTTCACACACTTGCCCACACTAACAGCCTTATGCATACTCCCACACAATTACACACTCACATATGCTTCACACAATTAACTACCACACATTCACATATATACACACATATACAATCACACTCACCCATTCAATCCCACACACTCACACAGTCATGTGTATGCTGCATGTATTATATATTATTTATGTACATTGCAAATTGTGCTTGTATGTATTTTATATGTATATGACATGTGTGTTATGTGAATATTGTTTGTCTCCTGCGTGTTATGTGTTGTGATTTGTATATGTTGTATGCTAAATGCATGCAAGGGGTAGGTTGTATGTCAAATGTGTTGCATGTATGTCTTATGTGTATTGTATATTATGTATATGTTGTACATTAAATTGTGTTATGTGCATGTTATATACATTGCATATTGTGAGTAGGTTGTATTGCATGTATCTTATGTGCTGTGTGTTATGTGTATGTTGCATGTTTATAGTGTGTGTAAGTTAAATGCATGTTGTGTTTCCTCCTTGCATAGCCTCAGTCTGAAAACAAAACTGTTCAACGTGCACATGTACACACAAATACAGGTACATGCACACACAAACAGGCACACAAATTCATACACACACATAATAAACATGAAGACATGCTTGCACACTTATGCACACCAAAAAAGTACACACATACAAACACTACAAAACAAACATAAACACACAGAGAAACACACATTTGCAAAGGCATACACTCACTTGCACATTCACACACTAATAAAGCTGCACTCAAACACTAACACACACAAATATGCAACATGAAAACATGTGCACAAACATGAACACACATTACTACACACATGAACACAGTAATGCACACACATATGCAAATACACAGATTCAAATTCACTCACATGTGCAAACATGCACAAACTCACAAGCACACACATGCACAAATACAAATACATGCATTCACAAACATACACTCAAAGACATATGCAAAATATACAAACCCACATATATAGAGCTAAACATGCATGTATGTATACACCAGAACACACTGACACATACAAACATATGCAAACATAGTGAAAGATACATCCACAAACATACAAACATGCATGGATACACAAATACACACAGAAACACAAACAGGGGCATACACATATAAAAACATACATACACATATAAATACTTCACACATGCACAAACAAGCATACACACAAACACAAAAGCATACATGTGCACTCACACAGGCATAACAAACATAAACACAAATAGAGACATGGACACACACAAACACAAATACAAACACAGAAATACACAATTGCATGCATATGCACACACCCACAAAAGAAGAACATGCACACACACAAAAACAAACACACAAGCACATGCACACAAACATACACAAAATCACAAACAAGCACAAACATACAAGAAACCAACACATAGACACACACACAAGTGGCCACATACACAAACCTCCAACTCACACACAGAAGCACACTTGAGCACAAACATAAACAGACCACAAATACACATACTACACAAAATGCACAAAGGCAGAAATACTTGCACACACAAAACACACACAAACATGTGCATACATGCACAAGTACACACAGCTACACATGCATACACATATGTAAGCACTCACAATACATATGCACACATATACATAAACATGTGTGTCCAGAAAACAAATTGGCACATATATACAAACACATATGCATGCACACTCAAAGCAATGTGCACCAAAACAAACAGGCAAACTCACATTCATGTGCACACACACAAACACACACACAAACACTAGAGGAGGCAAAAACAAAAACATTCACATAAACACTAACACATGCTCATATACACAAGCACACACAAAGAAACACACATGCACATAAAACAACACAACATGTAAGTCATGCACACACACAAATATGCATGCATGCACACACATGCACAAGTGCTTACACACTAACATCATTTCACACTGATTCACATTCATTGATGTACATGTTTACACATTCTTACATATCTGCTCATTTTCTTTATTACAGATTTATGTGCTTACACACTCATACATGCTTGCTTGGTAACATGGTTTCACAGTTATATGTTTATACACTTAAATGCCTGCACTCATACTCACATATACACATACATGCTCCCACACACAAGATCATATTCATACACACAGACACTAACATTCTCACAATTACCAGTATGATCTCTTGCATGCTTGCACACTAATGGATGCTTGCATGCTTCCATGCTTATACCCTTATTTGCTTAGAAACTCCCACATGCTTACAGACTTACAAACTTACATGCTTACACATTCACATGTTTATGCAGTAACACATATCATCTTGAATTTTTAGGCACTTACATGATTACAAATGCATACATATTTATATTCTCATGTACTTACATATACATTTACATGCTTAAACATGTGCAATGTCAAACACATGTTGAACAACTTAAAGCTTACATGTCTACACTCTTGCACACTCATACATGCTTGCACACTCACATACCCACACACTTATGCCTTACCACACATAGAACACACAAAATTGTCCACACACCCCCAAACTCCACAAACACAAAAACACACACACAATTGCAAACGGATCCAGACTCATAAACAGACACAGAAACGCAAAACACTGCACACACACACAAACAAATGTGCATTCATGTGCATATGCATATACTTACATTCTCTGTGAAAACACAAACTCACACAAACACACATAAGTATGTGCACTTTATAAAAAGTACAAACACATAGATGTAAGCAAACACAGAAACTATTCACACATGCACACACCCAAAACCAGTGGCATGCACACACAGATACAATCATACATACAAACGTGAATGCATGCACAAACAGGGGCTAGCACACAACCATACATAAACACACTCACACTTGAACACGTACCAGTAGACACAAACAAAAACATTTGGACATGTTCACACAACACACAGGCACACAGCAACACACACAACCACAACCACATATGCACATGCATGCAGCACAGAACAAAAACAAAGATACACACAAGCATATCCATTCACACCAATAAACTCATGCACAAACACAAACATGCAAACAAGCTCATGCACACGCACACACAAACACATGAAAACAAACACTCATACAAACCACATAAACATACACATGCATACACACAAACATATATTCATTTGCACACTCACAAACATACATGTGCAGAAACACACACAAACATGTGCCCCACAAAACCAAACACACATGAGTTTGCACACATACAACACACATATCTACATAAACACACAAACCTATGCAAGTACACACACACATGCACACAGATAAAGCTCATGCACACGGATAAAGCACAGAAACATACATGCAGATGAACTCACACAGAAATATTACAAAAAACACATGCACACAAACAAGCACATAAACACACACACATGCCAACACAAACACACATACACAGACACACCACAAAAATACACATAGAAAATGCACTCAAACATGTGTACACATGCCCACACAACTGTGTGCACAAATACACACACATGTACATACACATGCTTGTGCACATGCACACTCATACCCACTAACAGCTTCACACATACATTAACACTCACACTTCTACAAATATATACTCATATGGTCACATGTATACACACATACACTTGGAAACTCATAAACACACATAAATGCACAGAAAAAGAGAGGATATTTATAGTAATTTATATCTGAGTTGTGAGAAGCTTTGATTTTTTTCTTTCTACTTTTAAGAAATTTCATTTTGTATTAAAACCTTTGATTTTATAATAAAATCAAAAGTAACTGTTAAAGGAAAAATTGTGAAAGAGCACTAGAGAACTAAAGAATGCCTATTTTTAAATCCAAGCTCTCTGGTTCATCACCCTGTAGCTCTGTCTTTGCATCTGAAAACTGGGTGCAGCAGCAATGCACTCATCACATCCCAGAATTATTGGGAAAATTACTCAAGGTTACACAAGGAATTATTTAGAAATCAAAAGTTACATCCACAAAAAATTTTATATGAGACATTTGAAGCTAAACATGCTCCAGAATTCAGAATTTTTCTGTTTTAGTCCTATAATATATAGGAATAGCATATATGTCATTCCAAAACAAGTCAAGGGAACTAGCTGGTAAATATTTATGTCTTCAATAGAATATTAATATGTTCACTATGAAGAATGGGTAAATAATATCCCTAGATCAATTCAGGTTAAGATTTTCTTTAAAAAGCTACTTTAAGACATACTGAATCTGCACCAACTAAATTAGAAATCATTTAATTTTGAGAACATTTTTAATATCATATTTGCAGATAAGAGATTCGGACTAATAATCTTATTGGTATGTCTATGAAATTAAAAAGATCAACCCATCTTCTCCACATAAATTAATATACCAATAAACATCTAGGTTGTTTCAATAAAATTGAGAATGTAATTTATTTAGAATTGGACATCAAGGTTTTTAGTCAACTTTTTTGCTGCTTCAACTAAAAGGCCCAACCAGCCCAATTGTAGGGGAGGGAAAGTTTATTCGAGGTCACAGGGTTTTAGAGGTCTTAGTCCATACAAGGCTGGCTCCATTCCTCAAGACTCCAGGCGAGGCAGGACTTCATGGTGGAAGAGTGTGGCAGATGGAAGCAGCTCACATTGTGATCCGAAGCAGAGAGAGAGAGGACTCCACTCTCCAGATACACATACATACCCAAAGTCATGCCCCAATACCACTACTCCAGCCATACCCTAACCACTTCAGTTAACACTCAGTTAATCCTTACCAGGGGATTAATTCACTGATTGGGTCTAGGCTCTCACAACTCAACCATTTCTCCTCTGAACCTTCTTGCGCTGTCTCACATGTGAGCTTCTGCCTCACATCCAAACCATAATATCAAATGATTAAGGGGATCCAGCTGAGTGGGCGTGAGCACGCAGACAAGAAAGGCTTGAGGCTTCGAGGTTGTAGTGAGTCCCAAGATCAGGTTTATATACAGTGAAGACAAGTGAGAAGATGGTGCTGGAGAGGGGTTCCGAGTTTCAAGCCTTGCATAGACATAAAATTAAGGAAGTGGAGTCTAGGTTACCACTACAACCACTGTTCACAAGCTCTCCAGCCATACTCAACTGTGCATTTATCCTCCGTAAAGTGAATCCTGGCTCCTCCACTGAGCAATGTTGTCAACTCTCACAGTTGCCAAGCCAACAGATGGTGTGGGCCTGTGTCACCAGCAGTTTCCAAATGCAAAAATATAGTCATTTAGATGTTTTCTGTGTACCACCATTTCCTCATTAATCTTCTAAGTGCAGCTGCAAAGGGATAATTTCCTTGTGAAGCATAGTGGTATTCTGATACCTTCATTCACACACTTTCAGAGCACCCGCCATATCTCCAGAACAATGCTAGAGCTAGAGGTGTGCAAAGAACACAGGACAAAGTGTCTCTTGTATTTCTCTTTGTCTAGTGAATATCTCCCCAGCTATACTTAAACCTCTTTGCACAGAGGGCCCATTTACTTCTTTTTGTTCTGTTTTTGTTTTACTACCAGGTAGCACAGGGCAGCACTTACAAGTTAGTGAATAATTTTAAAATTGATTCGAAATCAAATCTAATTTGAAAGAAGTGACTATGGCAAGAAAAAGAAGCACGCGTGCACACACACATTCAAAAAAAATAAAACTAGATCAATCTAAAAAAATTTACAAATTGTAAAGCCAAATACAAATGATTATGAATCACTGCTTTTGTATTGTAATCACTATTAGAAGAAATAATTAGAAGTTATTAATCCATCGATTACCTCCCACCTTGAGGCCAGTAAGAGTCTCATTAGAATTTATGCCAGTAATGCTTCCCTTCTCCAATTCGTCTTTAAATTCTGACCAAAGTGATCTCTTTGAAGCACATATCCAATTTCTCCAGCCTAGACCTCTAAAGACTTCCTATTATCCACCGAAAAGCATTCCAAACCCTTTCCCTAGCAGTTTTTCAATATTGGAACCCATACTGAATTTTCAATAACATCTTTTTTACTCTTCTAATTGAAAACTGGGCACCTTGGGTGAAAAATGCTTAAAAATATCCCTATCACCATGTATATGTTGAAATCTTTCATGCAGTTTGTTAACACCTCAAAATGCACTCAGTTGTTTTCTCTCACTTTGAAGTTGTTTACCTCATGAAGAAGGGAAGAAAAAACTGGCACTGAGCAAGAGAACTAACGAATAAAACAGGAAAATAATATTAAGCCAAAGGTTGTACTTTAAGGAAACCACAGAGAGTACTCTTAATTGCCTATTGAGACACCCAATATAAATGGTAGTATAAAGAAAATGACTCCAGTATTTTTTAAATAGATATTACAAAAATAAGCCAAGGGCTGGGTGCAGTGGCACTTGCCTGTAATCCCAGCAGCTCAGGAGGCTGAGGCAGGAAGATTGTGAGTTCAAAGCCAGCCTCAGCAATTTAGCAAGGCCCTCAACAACTCAGTAAGACCCTGTCTCAACATAAAATGAGCCCCTGGGTTCAATCACTGGTACAAAATAAACAAATAAATAGACAAACAAACAAACAAACCAAGTACCATAATCACTGTTGTCACAAAATATTTTCCAGCCCATACCCTGTCCTTTGTCAAAAGTTCAAGAAATTATATTCAAATGCCTTCTGGAAAGATTCATTTGTTTATTCATATAGGCACTTCAAATTGAACACAGTCTAAACAAACCCAGGATCATTGTATCCACAGACATATGCTACTGACTCCTAATTTCTATTTCAGTTATTAAAATCAGACTCCAATCAGTTGCCCCAGTCAGAAATCCCTAAGCTGCCTCTCATCGTCCTCATTCAGAGAGTTACTAAGTCCTGCAGATTCAAACCCAGGTCATAAACTGTCAACTCTTATCCTGGGGATTATATTCTGTCTAGAGATGCACAATTGTGTGTTTTGTTTTGTTGACCCATTAGCATTAGTCCACACAGTATTACAGGTTTAAAATTTGAGAGATTTCACATAAAATTTAAGCTTTGGGGCTTTTTTTTTTTCTGGAAAAATCAGCTGACAATGCTGGGGCCACATTCTCACAAAGCAATAATTGTTTAGAAATGAGTGTGCATGGGATCTTGACATAGAGGAACAATGTTAGAGTACTTACATTGCCCAGCTCCCTCTGATCCTATGCTCAAGCTGCTCTCACCTTGGCATGGTATGATTGTGTGTGTGGGCAGCATGGGCATAGAGTGTAGACGCCTGTGATGAATCCTCATGCATTTTCTCCTTGTCACCCCCTTACCACAGCCCTTGCCCCTGGAAGTCCCCTGCCCATGAGGAACTAATATTGCTTTGTTTTCTGGTGTTATATTTTATTGTTACATTTACTAAAATTTAATATATATAAATTGTATAGTAAGTGCAATTTTATTTTACTTCCTTTGCACAGTAAAAGGTTCGTGATTCATCTTTGGTGCTTTTTGTTGCAGGCTAAGTTCCATTGAACCAAATATACTAAAATTTGTTTACCACTCACTCTCTTGTTGTTGAACATTTGAATTGTGTTCAGTTTTGATCTACCACAGAGCTCTCTGAACATCATGTACAAATATTCATGTAAATACATATTTTAATTTGTCTTGCATATATATCCATCAGTGGAATCACTGGTTCTTATTATATATTAATTTTTACACATATAGGAAACCATTAAACTGTTTTCCAAAATGGTTGTGCAATTCTGAGAAATGTACAGCAGCTCCAGGTGTTCTACATTCTCAGCCATACTTGGTATTGTTAGTGTTTCAAGTGTTGGCCATTCTATTGGTACATAGGATTAGCCAACGATGATTTTATTTTGTATTTCCTGATGACTAATGATGGTAACTAATTTCTGGTAAGGTAATTATTGGTTGTTCACATATTTTTTTTCATAAAGAATCTGTCAAAAATTGCATCCATTATTAACAGTAAATTGTCTTAGAAAACTTGTCAGAGTTTAAATACTGTGAATACTCAGTGGTAGCATCAAAATTCACTGATGAATATATTTTGGCAAATATGTATTTTCCATACTGAAGTTAATTGCCACATTTGTTAAAAATCAATTAATCAGGTATATGTGGGCATATTCATAAAGTATCAATTCTATCTGTATGTCTATTATAATACCAATATAATACCTTTTAATTGATTACTATAGCCTCCCCTTTTTTTAGACTTTTCTTTCCTTCCTCCCTCCCTCCCTCCCTCCCTCCCCCCCCCTCCCTCCCTCCCTCCCTCCCTCCCTCCCTCTCTCTCTCTCTCTCTCTCTCTCTCTCTCTCTCTCTCTCTCTCTTTCTTTCTTTCTTTCTTTCTTTTTTTCCTTTCTTTCAAGCAGGTATTGCCATATTTTTCAGGCTTGCCCTGAACAAACCTCTTGCTAGCTGGGACTGCAGGTGTGCACCATCACACCCAGTGGTTACTTGGCTTATATAGCTTATCCTGAAACCAGATAATAGAAGCCCTCAAATTGACTCTTGCCTTTAAAAATCATTTTGACTACTCTAGGCCAATATACTTCTTAAAGTTACCTTGTCTTTTTCTACAAAGATACCTACTAGGATTTAAATTATTATTTCTTTGATTCTGTAATTCAATATTGAGGAAAATGGTATCTAACAATATTGAGCCTCCAAATTCATGAAAACATTATTACTCTACAATTATTTATGCCTTCTTTAATATTTCTTAGAAATGTTTTATAATTTTCAGTAAATAGAACTCACATATTTGGTGAAGTTAATCTTTTAGTATTTCAATTTGGGCATTAATTTAAATATTATTTTTTATTTTGTATTCTGATAATTTGCTGCTACTATATAGAGATATAATTTTCTGTATTTGAATTTAGATTACTTTTGTGGAAAATTTTTATTTATGAATATAATATCCTAATAATATATAATGTCAGACAGTTCTACTTATGTTTAGGTCAGTTTGAATAATTTGTAGCTTTCAAGAAAAGTGTCATTTCATTTATGCTCTCAAAGTAGCATTAAATTGTTCTCTTATTTTCCCTTCATGTCTTAGGATATATAGTGACACCTCGTCTTTCACCCTGTTATTTGCTATTTATGCCATCTCCTTTTATTCTGTAAAGTTTGTCAATTATTCTGAGGTTTGTCAATTATACTGATTATTTCAAAGAACTGTTTTTTATTTCATTGTTTTTTGTATTGTCTACTAATTAATTTCTACCTTTTATCATTTTATTCCTTTTGTTTATATTATTTTACTCTTCTTTTTCTAGAGTCTAAAAGTAGCAATATAAACCACTGAGGTTTACCTTTCCCTATTCTTATTTTGTTTTCAAGCTTACTGTCGTTTCCTTCTGGTTTCGCAGGTTTTTAATCTACCACACACCCTTCCTGTAAATTTCTCATTGCAGATACTGTATTTCTTTACCTTGAAAAGTGTAATCTTTATTAGATGGGTCCACAGGAGCCTTTCTCTGGTGTTAAATTACCACTCCCCTGAAATTGTGCCCTTTGTTTCTTTACTGAATGCTCAGGGTGTTCAACAAGGTCTCTCCTTTAAGACTGAGGTGGGTTCTGGAAATTTTTGGTTTGCTCAGCCTCGTGAAGTTGCCCTTAAGCCCTGTGCCAGTGTTATAGTTTAGATGTAGTGTTCTCCCAAAGCTCACATGTGACAATGCAAGAAGGCACAGAGGAGAAATGATTGGATTATACCCTCAACCTAGTCATTTGATTAATCCCTGTTGGGAATGACTGAGTGGCAGCTGGAGGCAGTGGTTCAGTGAGGGCTTTGAGGTATATATTTTGTATCGGGAGAGTCGAATCTTCCTCTCTGTTTTCTGATCACCATGTGAGCTGCTTCCTTCTGCCACACTCTTCTACCATGATGTTTGGCCTCACCTTGAGCCACAAGGAATGGAGGCTGCTGTCTGTGGATTGAGACCTCTGAATAAATAACTCCAAATAAACTTTTCCTCTTCTACAATTGGGTTAATCAGGTCTTTTAGTCAAAGTGGTGAAAAAGCTGACTAAAACAGCCAGCACCATTTATTGGTTAGAAACAAACCCAAAGGTACCATTATGTAGATTTCTGGATCTCTGTATTCTGTATAGCTCCTTCCTCTCCAACAATTTTCTTTGAAAATGTCAGCTGCCCAATCACCAAACCTCTCAAATCTCTGTGTTCTCAGCCTTGTGGGGCCATTCTACTTTGCTTGTGTTCCCCGAGCATGGTAATTTAACATGGGACTCCAGGCAGAAAGCCAGGTTAATTGTAGAGCTCCCCTCAACTGTGTTGTTATTTCATGGATCACAATCCTATGCTGATTGTGGCACAATAAGAAAAAAACAGCTATTTTGTGTATTTTTCCAGTTTTCTGTTGTTTATAGTGAAAGTGGAAGTCTGCCATCACCTAGTCAGTCATTGACAGAGGCAAAAGAGTCATTAAATATCTTATACATAGCTCATCACAGCATTTATCACATTGCTTGACAATTATTGTTTCGCCTTCTGTCTCTTCTATTAGCCTTGGGCTTCCAGAGGGCAGGAGAAGTACCTCAGAACCCCCAGGTTAGCCTTTGAAACATAGAGGTGTTGAGAGTGACTGTATGAATGATGGACAGGGCAAGCATATATTGTTTCAAAAATGTCCCCAGTTGTCCACAGGGAGATTTATTTACTATTCTGACCACTCTTCATTGAAATCAAATAGACTTATTAAGAAGTGTCTATTAAGGAAAGGACCACAGTTACCTCACAAAGTGGGTAAGTTCTCATAGTAAAAGTCTAGTCTCCCACCAGTTCAAAGCACAGGTATGTAAAAATGAGCAAAGGTATGTTCTCCTCTGTATTACAGAGAAAATTCACTCTCATTTGTTTGTGTGGAATCCCTCTGTTTATTTTTTAAACTTCTCTCTCTCTCTCTCTCTCTCTCTCTCTCTCTCGCTCTCGCTCTCGCTCTCGCTCTCGCTCTCGCTCTCGCTCTCTCTCTCTGAGTCAAGATTTCTCTATGCTCCCAGGTTGACCTCAAACTCCTGGGCTCAAGGGACCCATCTGCCTCAAGTAGTCAGGACTACAGGAAAGCATCACTAGGCCTGGCTATTTCTTTACTTTGGAATTTTGCAAGTTAAAACACTTGTATAAAAATATACAGAAAAAATAAGTCACCTAAAACCTCACGCCATGATTAAGAACTTCATTTTGTGCTACCTAGGTAGCACTTTAAAATTACACAAATAATAAATAAATGCAGTCTCATTAGAGAAAATTTTGATGATTAAAAAATAGTTAAAAATCCTCCCCCTTAAACTGACCTAATCTTAATTATGAATTTAGTATAAGCTTCCTTTTTATATTACACACACTGTACAAATGAATGTCTGAGTATATCTTTTAGTACTGAACTATATTATTTTCTGCTCTACATATTTATATAATTAATATTATGCTACTTGTTTTTCTTGGATTGTGTTGGGATTTGACCCACATGGTTTTATAGATCTGTGTATTCCTTTTTTATACACATAATTTTATTACATATATTTTTATCCATTCCCCTATTTATAACAGTTTAGATCAAAGCCCTTCTTGCACTTGTCTGGCTATGAATATGGATAGATATCTCTCTGTATTACCAAGCACACCTAAGTTATCCCATCAATACCCCCAAAATATTGGGCTCATGGCTACATAGATGTTTTCTCTCCTAACAGTGCAAGAGAACTCTGTTTTCCCACACTCTGGTGTAGAAGTCCTCTTCTTTATAGGACAAATGAGTCCCCTTCCCCTTCTACCAGCTATAAAACCAGAAACATGGGGAGCCCAATTTGAAAGACCAAAGCATCAAATCATAGAATCCTGAACTGTCTTTTTATGCATCTTCTAGTATCTCTTCTAAACTGTGTCCCCACAAAGAAAGATATCAAGACACACAACACACACACACACACACACACACACACACACACACACACCAAATATGTCTTGCTTGACAGATTTAGTCATCTGTTATGACTTTCAAGTTATCTTGCCCTTAGGCTTGATTTTAGGACTTTGAATCTATTCCTTGTTCTCTAACTTTGGGTTTATATATTTTTTTAATTCTGTCACATATTCTGCCCTACATAACCTATAATCTAGTTTACCTGCCAACAAAGTTGCTACATAAAAATATCTATAAGTAAAGGTATATCTCTGGCCAGATGTTTACCCTATTTTCAGTTTGCTCTCCTTAATTCTGGCAACACAAACTTTCTTCATCATGTTCTAGTCAAATGCCTTTTTTCCCCTCTACTACAGCCATAAACACAAATTCCCAAGATTTTAAGTCAGCATCTGAAACAACATATCTTGGATTCAATTTCAGCTCATAAGTCCTCTTCCCTCCCAGTCCTATCTCTTGGAAAAAACTTGCATCTTCTTGACATGGACATAGCTGGCCAATTTATTTTAAAAAGTCAGCTGAAATCTTTTTTATCAGTGGTGGTAGAATGTAGATTGAAACAAAGAGTGAACTTACTTTTTAAAAATATTTATTTATTTTTTAGTCGTGGTTGGACACAATCCATTTATTTATTTATTTATTTACTTATTGTGATGCTGAGGATCAAACCCAGGGTCTCGCACGTGCTAGGCAAGCACTCTACTGCTGAGCCACAACCCCAGCCCATGAACTCACTCTTCACATTCAACGGTTTCCTCTCTGAGTATATAGATTCAACCTTTTATCATTTAGTTATGATACAATTATTGAGTATGTAGATTCAAACTTTTATCATTTATTTACTATACAATGATTTTTAAAAAATGCTTTGGTATATAATTACGGCCTACCATGTCTTTCTTAGAAGTGCCAGGAGAAGGGATGGGTTAGGGTGGGGTGGGACAGAGGTGTTTTGGCAAGAGACAATGACTACTGACAGCTGGTTGAAGAGGAGATGCTGCCCAGTTGGCAGTGTTTGAATAGACAGGTGGGTGGGTGGGTCTGGCTGTTGTCACCAGAGCTTGTTGAATCTTGGCCAGAAAGCGGGATAGATTTAATACCAGAAGATGCCAGCCAAGGAGGTGAGCTACAGATACAGAGAGTTGAGCTGAAGCCAGGCATAGGCTCAGCCAAACTCAGTGGGCTTAAAGTGAACAGGAACAGGTGGTCAGAAGGGAATGGAAGATGGATGGATGAAGAGCAATAATGGAGGCATATTGATGCTTACAAAATAGGGAAATGGGAAGAGCACACCTGGGTGTAGTAGGAAACATATAAGATTTTAACAAACCCAAGTTCAGTGCCTTTACCAATTTAAACTTTGTGAGAGTTATTGATTTTTTATTGTTATTTTCTTCAACTATTAATAATGGGGTAAATAATGGTACTACTTAAGTTTGCTGTGAAAGTTCAGGTACAAATAATTTATAAAGATTATGTTAATTATAAAATGTTGCGAATAATATTAGCTATTATGTTTTGTCATAGATGAAGGTGCCTTTTGAAGTACAGTTCTAGGAAAAAGAGACAGTTGAACAATAATAACTAAATATATCAACACCCCACTTTCAATAATAGGTAGGACTGCTAGATTAAAGATGAGCAAGGAAATATAAAACTTGAACAACATTTTTAGCCAGGCATCTATTGAGCACACCATCCACAAAAGCAAAACAAAACATAAGACTGTATAGGACAAATCACATTTCCAGCCACAAAATAAGTGAATAAGACTCAATAAATTTGAAATCATATAAAGTATATTCTCTGACCACAATGGAATGATATTAGACATAGACATCAATAACAAAAAGAGAATTTGGAAATTTCACAACATGTGGTAATAAACAACACACTCCTACATAACCATTAGATCAAAAAAAGAAATCCCAAGGGAAATTAGGAAATACTTTGAAATGATTGACAATGAAAACATAACATACCACAGCTTAAAGGATGTAGGGAAAGCAGTTCTCAGAGAGAAATTTCTTGCTATAAAAACCTACAGTAAAACAAGAAAAATATCTCAAATTAATAAGCTAACCTTCCACCTTAAGTTAGACACCAAGAACAGAAAGGAAACAAAGCTCTCAGGATGCATAAGGAAAGCAATAAGTTTAGAGTGGAAATAAATGAAATAGGGGATAGAAAAAAAACAGAATCAACAAAACAGAAAGTTGGTCCTTTTCCCCCAAAGATTAATAAAATTGGCAAATCATTAGCTAGACTGATTAAGGAGAAAAACAACAGAGAGGACACAAATCACAAAAATTGGGAATGAAAGTGGAGATACTATTCTTGATCATAGAGAAAAAAAGCAAAAGTTCTAATCACCAGTGTGAGGACATTTAGGATTATTGTAACATACCACACCTTCAATAATAGGTAGGACTGCTAGATTAAAGATGAGCAAGGAAATATAAAACTTGAACATTTTTAGCCAAGTTGGCAAATCCTACTGTACATGAATTTACTGAATTAAAATGTGCTTCCACTAAGCATTATAGTACTTCCCTTGGTTTATAAATTTATATTTTATCTACCAAAGAGGTATCATTCTAAAAAAAAATCTGGAAAAGAATTAGACTTAAACATTGGTACTAGGCAAAAACGTTTTTCTACATGTGTTCTTGGTACAATTTATAGCCAATAATAACAATATTTTCTTGAAATAGTAATTTCTGAGCATTCTGATATTTATAGTTTATATAAATGTATAAAATATCTAAATTTGGAAATATCCATGAAGAGAAGACAAAACAAAACTGGAAGTGCCTAATAAGGAAGAATATTTGCTCCCAAAGGAACAAATGTCAATTTTTTTTGTCTGAACCTATTGAGATAATCATGTGGTTTCTATTTCTCCACTATTACTGTGCTTTGTTGCCATGATTGGTGTATTTTGAACAGGCCTTGCATACCAGTGATAAATCTACTTTGTCATGATGTATAATCATTTTAATGGGCCTCTGAATTTTTTGATGGTATTTTATTGAAGAACTTCACATTTATATTCATCAGGTACTGACTTGTAATTTTCTTCCTTCGGGTGTCATTTTCTGGTTTTGGTATTCAGGTAATGCTAGACTCATAGAATAAATTTGGAATTGTTTCCTCTTCCATTTTCTTGGAAGACTCTAAGAAGGATTAGTACTAATTCTTCTTTGGATATTAGGTAAAATTTTCCTGTGAGCACATCTTGTTCTAGAATTTACCTTGTTGGGAGTTTCTTGATAACTATTATTATTATTATTATTTGTTATTGCTCTGGTATTGCTCTGTTTCACAAAAGACTCCAGATAGTCAAACCAATCTTGTCTCAGAGGTAGAAAACTAGAGGCATCTCACTTCTTGATTTCAAAATAGATTACAAATCTACAGTAATCCAAACAGCCTGTTACTCGAATAAAAACAGACACAAAGAACAATGGAACAGAGTTAAAAGCTCAGAAATAAATATGCATGTTTGTGATTAACAGATCTTTGATATGGGATTTGAGACCACACAATGGTAAGAGGATAGTCTCCTAAATAAATTATGTTAGGGAGACTAGGTATCTACACAAGGTTAGAGCTAGATGATTATCTCACACCATATACAAAAATGATCTCAAATGGATTAAAGACTTAAATTCAAGGCCCCAAACTGTAGAACTACTGAAAGTAATAGGGAAAAGGCTCTGACCTCAGTCTGGACAGTGAATTTTTGAATGACACTAAAATTACAGATAACAAAAGTAAAAATAGACACATTTTTGTCTGATTGCATCAGACCAAAAGCACTTCTGTACAATGAAGAAGACAGTTAACAGAGTAAAAGGGCAATATACAGAATGGAAGAAAATATTGTCAAACCATTCGTCCAATAAGGAGTTCATATATGAAATGCATAATGATCTCAATCAATGCATCAGCAAAATAAAAAGAAATCACCACTTTTTAAAAAATGGTTGAAGGACTCTACAGAGATTTTTTTTTTCAAAAGAAGATATATGAATGGCTACCAAGCACATGAAAATGCTTTCAGCATCACTAGTCATCAGAGAAATGCAAATCAAAACCACAGTATCACATTATACCTGTAAAAATCATTATTAACAAAAAGACAAAGACAAGGAATGTCAGCATGTCAAATGTATATCTGCACATGTTAATTATAGAATTTTTCACAATATCCAAGTATTCATAAAGATGAATAGATGCCAGGCATGGTGGCCTACATCTATAATCCCAGCTACTTGGGAGTCTGACGCAAGAGGATAGCAAGTATAAGGTTATCCTTGGCAACTTAGAAACATCCTGTCTCAAAAATGGACTTTAAAAATGACTGGGTATTTAACTTAATGTAGAGCACTAGTCTAGCATGTGTGAGGCCCAAAATGAATAGAGAATGAAAATCTCTCTCTCTCTCCCATTTAGACACACACACACACACACACACACACACACACACACACACACGATCATTCAGTCCTTAAAAAGGATGATCTCCTGTCATTTACAACAAAATTAATGAACCAGAAGGACATGATGTTAAGTGAAAAAAGTTAGAAACAGAAAGACAAATACTACATAAAGATAAATACTGCACAGTCTCATTTATGTGGGAAATCTTAAAAGGTCAAGCTCATATAAACAGAAAGTAAAAGAGTAGTTACTAGGGTCAGGGTGTGGGGAAAATGAGTTTTCAAAAGAAACAAACTTTCAGTTATAAGATGAATAGGTTTCGGAGACCTAATTACAGCATGGTGACTCCACTTGAGAACAATGCATGATACACTTGAAATTTGCTGAAAAGGATAGATCTTAAGTGTTCCTACTACAGAAAAGAAAGAAAAAATAAAGCAACAGTAAGAGCAGATGAAAAACACAATGGTAACTATGTTAGGTAATAGACATGTTAATTAGATTTATTTCACAATGAAAATGCATCAAGTTGTATACCTTAAATATGTACAATTTTGTCTCAACAAAGCTTTTAAAGAAGATAAAATACTAATCTTTTAAAACACATTGATTATAATTTTTTAAATTTCATAATCATAAAAGAGAGATGTCTTTGCAACATTAAATCATCCTGTCCTCTGGGAGACTAACTCTGTTACTTCATACACAGAATGTCCACATGCACAAAGGCAAACTGACTTTCCACAGTCTGGCTGGGCATAATTCACGAGCCACTTATGTCAAGCAGAAATGAACTTTATTTTTAGAACACACAGGCCGCACCACACAAGCTCTTCAGGAATTCCCGCAGAGCCCAACTGCCACCACTGGCTTTCCACAAGCCTCTCAACCCCCACTCCTCCTGCTCTTGAGGCCGATTGGCTGGGTCGCATGGGCGGAGCCAAAAGAGTCCTCCAATGAGCAGCTCCATGGTCTGAAAGGGCGGGGAAACAGCCCAATGAGCATCACCGCAGAGGAGCTAATCAGCTGGCAGCTGGAAGTTTGCTGGGGCCCTGTGGCTCTGGTTCTCAACACTGACTAAACAATATTTTGCCATCACAGCAACGATGATTATGTAATAGTTGGATATAACTGAAAAGTACAGAACAATTTCTGGGTGTTTTTGCTAGAAAATTCATGTACTAATAAATCATCATTTATGTTACAATAATTGAAAGACTGTTTTCATTGGAAGTAGGGTAAGAGAAGAAATGAACTCTTTTGTTTTTGCATGAAACATGCATGAACATCCAATGCACAGCAAATCAGCACTCCTTACATTTTTGTTGAGTGGAATTGAATACTGTTAATGAGATAAGATATAGATTTTATAAATGCAGGAATTTAGGTAGTCTAGAAGAGCTTATCCAGCCCATGAAGGATTCAAATTGGATTTGAAAAAACTCAGACACTTTAGGTAGGTAAATAGAAATGGTAAAGATGCAAGAGAAGTTTGAGTGGACACTCAATAGGGAAATAAAAAGGAAAGCGTGGACTTCAACTACAATCTGTACCAAGTGGACCTGTAGACACAAAGAGAACATACCATCCAACTGCTGTGCATCCAACAGAATGCACCACACATGGGATATTCTTCAGGATAGATCAGGGAGCAATATCACCTTGAACGCCTTGCACTGAGACCTAGGGAGTGGCCTTCAATAGACATGCAGGAACTTTAAGAATTCCTTATCCTTCTTGATAAAGGTGTAACAAGATGCAGGTGGTGAGTCACTCATGGTTCTCCCCACTTGCCCATCTCCTTCTTTTTGGAATGCTGTTTCTTAGTCACCCTCAAAATTCCCCTCAGAGAGAAGGCAGTGTCTATGAAAGAAGCCTTAAAAAAATTAAAGAACCCTAGAAATCTTGTCACTGCAATCAGCAGCTTACCTGTCCTGAACTTTATCCTAAATAAACATATGAGGTTGATGTACAGCAACTTGGAAAATGTCCGATCTTAAGTCCACAGACTGCGGGAAGAAATTTGTGCAGAATCAAGCTCCTTACAAAGGAACATATTTTACCCCAAATCACCAACTACTTCCCACTCATGCACAACAAGAAATGTACCTTTTAATGTCAGTCTTGCCAGGGTCCTCTGTTGTTTATTATATTCATGAAAACCAGCTCTAGTCATTTCTAACATTGTTAGTGAAAAGATCATGAATTTCATGCCTTTGAAGACCTCAAATTGTCTAATTTCCATAGAACAGAACAGAAACCAGATTCCCTTGAGGGTCATGAAAAACTTTAGGCAACAAAGACAAGGAGAATTAACTGGAATGTCTTAAAACAATTATCAAGATGAATAAAATGAGCAAAGGGAAGGTTTATAAGTATATTTCTTGGCATTCATCTTATCAGACTTTAAAGTAATTTCCAAACTCATAAAAAAAAAGGGAGGGTAGAAGAGAATTTATAAAGGCTTCAGTTGACCTACATGAATTGCTTCATTCTGTCACTGTAAAGGCTTTTGTTCACAACAGGTGTGAACTCGTGTGTTGTGCAAGGAGCACCCCCAGGCCCTCAAACAAAAAGCAGGGAAGTCCCTGGGGGTTTCAAATTCAAAGACCAATAGGGCTCAAGGTTTGTCTTTCAAGCAGCTCACCAAGTACCACAGGAGACAAACAAGTAGGTCCTGCTTTTGAAGCAGAGGGGTGAGGGTCTTTCTAGCACCAGAGGACATGAGAACACACATGAGCTAGATAGGGAGGAGGAGTTGGATAGTGAAGGGAAATGTTATCTGAGATGAATCTTGCATATAGCATGTACACTAACCAAAGGAAGACAGGAGGAGTGAGAAGGAACTATATCAGGCAGGCAGAAGAAACAGCATGTGAAAGTAACCTTGGCAATTGTGAACAGGTTGCATTGAGGGAGATGTAGGAGTTTTGGAAGGCTAGATGGTAGTTGCCAGGAGAAGTGTGGGAGATAAAAGCCTGGTGCATAATGGAGTCATTCACAGCCATAGGGAACGTGAGAGGAGATGCAAGTTGGGAGGAAGGTGGGTGGCATTGTAAGTCAGAAGGGTTTGATATCAATGAACATCATTGAACAACAAGATTTTAATGTAAAACATCTTTCTTGGGGCAAGATTTAGACTATATTTGTTTTATAGCAAAGCAACTTCATATATTCCTCAGGATTGTTGATTTAGACACCTTAAATGTATTAATTCATTAAAAAGTATAAGTACAGCATGGACCATTATTGTAAATTCCCTCTTCTGCTTCTATTAGCAAACTGTTTTACAACCATGTTGACTTTTAAGAAATAATTATTACCTGCTCCTCCTGGGTTTTGTTAATTGAATTATTGAATACTGCTGCACACAAAGGTCAGAAACAGGATTTGTTATTTATGACATGCTCTACTTTCCATTGCTTGAGTAGGACAGAATTATTTAGGTGGCCCTTACTGCAACAAAGGGATAGCAATGAACAGCAACTTATAAAAGAAAAGTAACTAATAATTTAAGTATTCTTATTCACATTTCCAAAACAGCCACAAAAATCACAGAGAAAAAAGTCATCATGACAAAAATGAGACATATTGAAAATGTGGAACAGAATCAATATTCTCAGAATTTATGGAGTTGTCATACTGCACCTAAGTAGATAAGATGAGAAGGTCACATGATCCTTATGACAAAATGCTGTTAGAGTTGATTGAATATACAAATGCCTCTCCTCTACAGATACTCTATGATGAGAGTATCTACCTATCATGTATAAAACAAAAGTCATTGTCCAATAGATTCCAAGCTAATCATTATACCTCAAGAGACAATTTTACATTGTCTTTTAGAGAAAAATTGGACTCAATCCATTGGTTTTTTAACACAAAAATGTTAAGTCACACTTGTCTTTTGGTTAATCTTAAATTTGTCTGAATAAAAGCAATCCTTCCAACATATTTAAAGCATTTTGCAATATCAGATGTTGCTTCCAGCTGCAAGAAAATTTATCCTTTATGCTTCTTTATACTCTAAACAATTTGGAATGTTTACATCTGCACAAACATTAGCTCCATGTGGAGCCCAGCACCCAAGACTTGGTGTTTCTATATGTTATTGGACTTGATCAAAGACAGGATTGTCAAGTACTTAATGACTGGCTTTTCATGTGGGTCCCAACATTTCAACAGTCTTTATTATTCATACCAATCTGGCTTTAGTTCATCTTCCATAGATACTCCAGATTACATTTCCTTCATTATCATTACAGAACTAGATGAATAAGTGGCACATCTGTTCATGAAGTGGTTTATTATCTGTTCAGATGAGGTTTGGGATGAATAGAAAAATAACTATGGAGGATCAAATGCAACTAGGTTTACGCCTGCTATGAAATTCAAGGCCAGCCATGTTATCTCAGAAAATTCTTCAGTATTCCCCTTCCACTGAATAGGAAATTATTAGCTAATGAGTTGATACCATTTGTCATGAGGAAAAATGCAAAGCAAACAGGAATCAAACCCAAACAAATTAACGGAAACCTGGCAAGGGACAAAGGCCTAATGAAGACCTCACATTGTTTCATGGAATTTCTAGCCCATCCTTCCAAAAGAAAATTTGAAGATCTGTAAATATTTTACCAACAATCCCATATAAGATATTTCTCATGCAAAACAAGACTGTATAAATAAATCTGTTGATTATGAAGACATCAACACATTACAGCTGTGCCATTCACATGGGCTTACAGCCAAATATTTTCTATTGCTATTAGGCCTATACCTTCCATTGCAGAACCATACCAGATCTAGACAGTCTGAAGAACTTGTATCAGCCCTGAGCAAGCCTCCATTCAGATGTTTGTCTATAATAAAGCTCAACCATAATCTACAATTTGCTGGAGCTCAGCCATAGAGGATAAAGTGGTTGAAGAAATAGGTGTGAATGGAATTCTGCAAATTCTAAAATAACAGTAACTTCCCCATCTAAAGCAAATCACTTGAGAATCTTAAAATACAGATTCTGATTTAGTAGGTATGGGGTGAGCTTTATGATTGCATTTTTCACAAATTTCTAAACTTACTGAGGCTTCTGCCCCTTAGAGCATACCAGCAAGGGAACAGAACAATGATGTGTAATAATGCTAGTCAGTGCTGGCTACTGAGCTCTCAAACTGCAGCTACTCAAACATAGATGTGCCAAAAGTACAAAATACACATCAGATTTCAAAGACTAAGAAAAAAAAGAGAAATAGAAAAAATGGTCAATAGTCTTATACTGGTTAATTATTAAGTTTTAGATGTATAAGGTTAAATTAGACACATTGTTAAGATTAATCTTACCTACTTATTTCCACATCACATTTACATGTGACTCTTTGAAAATTTATTCATTCTCTCTCTCTCTCTCTCTCTGTATATATATATATATATATACATATATATATATATACATATATATATTACACATTTTTACATTACTGAAATAGATAATTCATGGTTTTGTTTTACCATGTACGTAAATGTTTTATTTTAGCATGCATATATTTATATATATACATAAATATATATATATATAATATTATACATATATCACCACACCTGATAAAATATCTCTTGAACATGTATGTATGTATGAAGGTATGAAGTTTAACTATTTTTACTCCAACAGAGTATATGAATACATTAAAATTCTCTCCTCAGTAAGGAAAACCAAACTGTATTAAGCTATCAGTAAAAGTATTTGTTAGGTAACTAAGTAATTCTGGAATGCATAATTTGGGAACACTGTCTCCATTTTTTTTTTTTTAACTTCTGTTAGGTGTGATTCTGTG
The DNA here is from genome assembly GCF_052094955.1 of Ictidomys tridecemlineatus. Lineage (NCBI taxonomy): Eukaryota > Metazoa > Chordata > Mammalia > Rodentia > Sciuridae > Ictidomys > Ictidomys tridecemlineatus. The sequence goes on along the minus strand of NC_135477.1, from coordinate 124,592,418 downwards.
CTCAGACCAAATGGACTATCTGCAACTGGGAAAAACTAATCCAGAGAAAGAAAAGATGACCTCGTCTCTAATCTCTATTTTAACAGCCAGGAAATGTTCAAAATCCACCAGTAAACATTGCCCACATACTATTACTTGAAGCCAACTCAGCTTTCCATTGTGCACCTAACCCTATGGCCTAAAATTTGACATGTCCCCTGGCTGGGGCTGTAGCTCAGTGGCAGAGTGCTTGCCTAGCATGTGTGAGGCACTGGGTTCGATCCACATCACCACATAAAAATAAACAAATAAAATAAAGGCATTCTGTCTATCTACATATGCAAAACTTTTTTAAATTAAAAAAAAATCGACATGCCCTTATTACCTTAAGCAGAATTTTCTGAATCAAACACTGGCTAAAAAAAAAAAAAAAAAAAAAAAAAAGATGAAATTAACAAAATTAGAAGGAACAAATTTAATATTAAAATTAAAATTAAAATTAAAATATATATACATACATATATATAAATATATATACACACAAATATATATAGCACTCAAATAGAACTCAAAATCCCATCACTTAATAATAATAGTATATCAGGGACTCTCCTTCTAGACAGTGTTTTTGGCATGCACATATGCATACATTTTTTAGGCTGCATGTAGTTAATTATTATAATCATTTTCATGTTCAACTTTTTAATGCTAATTAAAAATATACATTTAGATATACACCATCATTTGCCAGCTAAAATAGATGGTGTACATACCATCATTCAGAAATTTCCAGTCACTGATCCATGAACAGACTTTAGGTATGTCTCAAGATTTTGATCTACTCAGCCCTCAGGGAGGCAAGGTATAGTCAGAGACTCCTCTGTTTACAACTATATCAGAGAACAATTCTGATTAATCTTGATATTATCCTTGATGATAAAATTTGTGAAGGATAGCCGTTCACTACTACTATTTTTGGATATTTATATTGTCTTGAGTTTTTCATTAATAAAAATAAATTATTACAAACATTGTTATATATATATATATATATATATTACAGTTGTAGAATATAATAAAATATTAAAAACTTGCATCTCAGCAGGTATAATGCTACTCAAGCATATAAATATTTGTTGTTGAGTTATGAGGAAATGTAAGGAAATCATGGCTATATCCCCATCAGTTGTCCATAAAGTTCTTCATCAAATTCACTTGATATCATTTAGGATAAAAACTAAAACTGTCCCATTTCTCTAGATTTAGCAGTATTTCTATATCCTAAACCAGTTATTGCAAAACCAAAACAGAGGAGGTTGGCTTTCCTCATGCTCTGGTAACTTGTGGTTGCTTTGATCCAGTACTTGCTCCATGGATAGCAGAGGTGGTTTCATTCACATTCCCCATTGCTGTGTGTGTATGTATATGTATGTGTATGCATGTGTGTATGTTGCATGTATACATGAGAGAGGAAGGAAAAAACAGACAGGCAGGTAGGCCAACAACACTGACAAGCAACATTTTATAATGAAATTGCCTGAGGTTAAAATTTGTTATAAAAAGTTGGAAAACTAAACCAATATTCTTCCAAAGGTAGGTATTATGACCTCCATTTTACAATAAAGGTAAGTGAGGTTCTGAGAGTAATAAACCCAGAAAGTTTTGAGAAGAATCTTTGATTCAAAATTTGATATTCAATTCAAGGCCTATATGGGTGTCATTGGGGAAATTGTGGTAAAAAGTGCCTGTTGATTTGGATGGAACTTGACCTTGATAGAGTAGACGAATTTGGCAAGTTCATATTTAGTTGAGCTATAAGATGCAGATGCCAGACCCACTTCAGCACAGCACAGTCAGAGTGCTACAATAGTCCTCTGTGGGAAATGGCTGTGCTAATGATTGCCTTGGGAGACTTGGTGGGAATGTCCCTGGGAGACCTGAACAGCTCAGCACTGGGTAAGCCAGTCTGGTTGTTTTGTGGTACACGTCATTGTCTTATATATTTATACAAAGGAAATTTTGCCAATAAGCAGGCATAAAATTACCTGGGCAAGTCATGGTGCTCCCTAACTCAGATTGAGGAATAATAGCTAACTCGTTTGGACTAAAGAATTAGGTAAAAATAAAGAACAGCATGTGAAGTGGGCCAGGGAGTAAGAGAAAGCCTAAGCTTGGGGAACTGCAAAGTTTCTGGGGTGGAGGTAATGTAAAGTCTAAGAAGAGGTCAAAGAAATAAACTGTCAGCACATCACAAGCATTAAAGCAAGTTAAGGAATTTGGACATTATTCTGAGGGCAATCGAAGTAGGTAGGCAGATAAAACACAGGAGACCCTGCTAAAATTGAACTTCAAATGAAAAATGAATCATTTTTTTAGGATGTTTTAAATATCGCCTGGAACTTGCTTACACTATAAAGGAAAATAATTTATCTGAAATGCAAATTTGCCTAGGTATTTGGCATTTTATTCATTTAATCTGACAACCTTGTTGGGAAGCCAGGAAAGGTGTTCAAGCAGGAGAGCAAGGTGATGTAACTTGAGCTTTAGAAAGATCCAAAAAAAAAAAAAAAACCAAAAGCTGAATGTTTTCTTTGATATAAGGAGGCTGACTCATAGTGGGGTAGGGAGGGGGAGCATGGGAGGATTAGATGAATTCTAGATAGGGAAGAGGGGTGGAAGGGAAAGGGAAGGGGCAGGGGATTAGCAAGGATGGTGGAATGTGATAGACATCATTATCCAAAGTACATGTACGAAGAATGAATTGGTGTCAACATACTTTATATACAACCAGAGATATGAAAAATTGTGCTGTATACATATAATAAGAATTGTAATGCATCCCAGTGTCATTTTTTTAAAATCAATATAAACAAGTCATTCACCTGTTCACTTATAAATTGTTTCTTAACAGCCACCTTATATACCAGATCAAGGTTTAGATAAAAAACAAGTGTCATGATTTCAAGTAAAATTAGGGTAGTGTCTCTGGAGTGGTGTCTTCTCTATTTTTGCCATATCATCTCTTCTGTATTGACAGTTAAGAGGTATTATAGTAGATAGATTAGTGAAGTACATGATTATGGAGCCAGAGAATCTGGATTCCGCCTCTGACTTCTGCTACTCATGAAACATGAAACAGTGACATCTAATTGCATGTCTCAGTGTCCACACTGGGAAATGGGAATGTAACAATATTTTCCAAAAATTGTGAGGATCAAATGAGCTAATATATGTAAAGAACCTAGAAAAATGCCTGATAGAATAAATGTCATGAAGACATTTAACCCTACTGTATCTATTGCCTCTTTTTTTTTTCTTCAAGTAGAATCATTCTCACTTAAATAATCTTACCTTAAAGCAAAATCTTATATCATTATGATAATGAAAAACCAATTTCATCTGCCATGATTATAAGGTAGTTTAAAAAATAAATATGATAATAACAACAAAACAATCACACCAGATTTACTCTTTTACAAAATAGCAATGAGCCATACTTTTTTAAGTCTCACCAACACAGTTTATGGACGAGGGAAATGGGGTTCTGAAGGAAAGAGAATTCTTTAACACACACTTGGGGTTTGTACCTGTGCTCATTAATTACTACTACAGGGCTTTCTCCAGTATACCGATGCTGCCCTATCAGATGGCTTTAGCGTACATACCTCCAGAGCTACGTAGCCTCAGACCTCCAATTATCCTAAAAATCTTGTCGTCTAGTCTCACTGCCACCTCCAAGCCTTCCTGTTGCTGTCTGCCTCCCTCTTCTCCCTCCCTCCTTCCCTCCCACCCGCTTTCTTCCTTTCTCTTTTCCTCTTTCTAAAGATTGCTTTCTTTCTGTTCTTAAGGGAGAGCACACTGGGTCAGCAGATTATATCTCTAAACAAAATTCCAAGTTCCAAGTCAGGGAATATAGGCACTCCTTGAGTGGAAAAGATTCTGGGAAGCTACTCTACAAATGTATACACATGCACACCTACATCCATGACTCCTTATATTCAGGACCTTCCCAGGCTCTGATGTCTTTCTCTCAATATTAGATCCCTTCTTCCTCCTCTTCTTCTTCTTCCTCCTCTTCTTCTTCTCCTTCTTCTTTCACTTACATTGACTTGTCTCATTCTTACTCCCCATTTTATTCCCTTTTCCTGCTTCTGTACCTCTGAAGGCAAGGAAAAGTAGGAAGGAGGTAGCCCAGCACATGCCTGTAATTCCAACGACTCGGAGGCTGAGTCAGATCACAAGTTCAAGGACAACTTTCACAACTTAGTGAGGCTCTGAGAAACTTAGTGAGATACTGTTTTCAAATAAAAATAAATACATAAATAAAAAGCCTGTGGATGTAGCTCAGTGGTAAAGGGCCCTTGAGTTCAATCCTCAGTACCCCTACCCTTAAAAAAAAAAATGAAAGTAGAAAATAAACTACTTCTGCAGGCTTAATGCAAAAATGCACAAATATTACAGATGCCCAAATCAAAATATTCACTTCTGTACTGTCAAAAATCACCTTGGATAACATACTTCAGAAAACCCTGCTGGGAAGAATTCTGTTCTGAATTTTCAGGCAAACAAGGAGTGAACGGTTGAAGCCTCCTTTGTCTGACACAGAGAAAGCAACACCTCTCCAAGCAGCTATGCTGATGACCAAGGACGAACCTTTTATTTTTCCATGGCAGGTCTTTTCACACGAAGTGATGATTTATGAGCTTCCAGAATATACAATATCCCAATAACGTCGAGTACACATGCCTAGCATCATCTGGTTTTCTGTATCTATTTGCTAGATTTTACAAGTCAAGGCAGCCCTCATAATGATTCTGATAAAGAAATGTGATTCATACCTGGATGGCTGCAAAGAGCATTTAAAATATAAAATCCATTTACTACCGATTAGCCTTAGAACATTATTTATGTAATCTGTCACAATGGCAGATATTAGAAAGAACATTTTTCTCTTTCCGTTCATACAGTTTATCAATCACCCTTGCTCCTGACAAGCCCTTAGGAGGAGAACATTTATCAGAGTGTATTAGAAGACTCTAAAAATAAAGGCTGAAACTGGTGTTTATAAGGAGAATACAGGCTGATTGCAGAGACTTGAGAAAAGACAGTTTAGTCTCCAAGTCACTTCAGGCAACAGGAAAAGTCAAGCTTGCAGAGATGCATTGGTAGTGCTCTGGAGGAGGGGGAAGAAGGCTGCTGGGGGACTCTTACAATTTGAAATGTACAGAGATGAGGGAGTTATACAATACAGTGATTAATAACTAGTTTCCAACAAGTTACATGAAATGTATTGATAATTTGGTGCTTTTGAAATTTGCAAATGTCACAGAACTCAGGTTACCCAGTGGAATCAAACAAGTAATAAAAGCTTTGTCTGAAGAATGATAATACTCAATTATTGCATATTATTGAGCTATTCGTCTTGAAAAATGGGAAGTGAACAACACCTCACAGAGCAGCAATCTAGAAGTCTTCCACTAAAGTCACATTCCTCTTGGCAGTCACTTAACTTCTTCAAGACCTCTATTCCTGTTTTGCTACAACAACTTCGAGATATGACCTCCAGGGACCCAAATTTAAAGGTTTTCTAAGATGGAAGCAAATTAGAATGACTTAGGAAGCTATAAAAAAGAACTACTAAACACCACTCCAAACTGACGAAGAAAGATTCTTCAATGGTGAAGTCTGAATATCTTTTTATTGTTGCTGGACTTAAACATCTCAAGTGAGACTAAGGTCCAATTAGAGTTGAGAATCCTTGTCTTGGAATAGTGGTTCTCAAGATCATAGCTGGGCATGATGGTACACTCCTAATCCCAGCACCTCAGAAGGCTCAGCCAAGAGGATTACAGGTTTGAGGCCAGCCTCAGGAATTTAGAGAGGCCCTATGAAACTTAGTGAGATCCTGTCTTAAAATAAATTATAAAATAAAAAGGGCTTGAGATGTAACTAAGTGGTAAAGCACTCTAGGTTCAATCCCCATGCTACCGCCAACCCTCAAAAAAAAAAAAAAAAAGAAAAAAAAGAAAACACATTTGCCACATACTGAGACATTGTAAAAATTCAAATAGGTCACCATATAAATTAGAGTTTCTGTGACAGACTCAAACATTAGTATTTCATAAAGCTTCTCTAAGTGATTTCCATGTATATCCCACTATGAGCCAGTCTAGATTATTACATCTTAAACTTTAAATTGTAATGGATATCTAGGAAAACAAGCCTAACTTGTTCCATAGATGATGCATTTTCTTTGCATTTCTCAACCACTTCCCCAAGGACAAGCTTTTGCTGCTTTGTGGACTGTATTTGAGGTAGCAAAGGAAGTCCTGGAACATCAACTGCAAACATCTTACAGAAGTAGAAAAGTCATCCATGTTCATAAGGAACCTCATGTGAACAGCTCTGGACTAAGACCTGAAGGCTTTTGCATAGTATCTTCTCACCCTAACAAAATCCACAAGCGTATTTTTCCAGTATTTGTTTACATCCCTCCTCTTAGAAGATACAGGTAATGGGGAAACAAAGGAAGAGTACTATGAGAGTCCTTTGAAACTATCCTTGGGTGTCTGGTCACACCTCTGGCCTGGATCCATCCACTGCCTGAAGAGAATTAGCACAATGTCATTTGTAACTCAAGTGGGAAGCTGTGTGCAAGTTACCCTTGAGTCTTGTGCCCTAAGCCCTATGTCCTACACTCTGAATCTCCCATTATAAATGAGGGTTGGACAGAGATTCATAGCTCTTGCAACTTGTGTATTTAAGAAACAATAGAACTCAGCATGAGAAAAGTCCTTAAAATGTAAAACCATGGCAGGAAGTAGCTGAGAAAATCCACAAGACTTTCAATAGATTTTCTTATCTGTTATCCTTCCTTTGATTTTTATAATAATCAATTTTGTGCAGACTTTCCTAACTGGCTTTCCCATCTCCAATGGTTTACCTACTCCATTGCATTGCCCAGACTGCTATGCCAGTAATATTGCTAAAATACTGCTTTTATTTTCATGCTACACCTAAAATTAGTCTCCATTGCTAATTAGGTGACCATTGTTAGAGAAGTGCATTGGAAGAAGATCTGAGGACACCACAATCATGTTCCCAGAGAGAAAAGCCAGCTAGCAAGTTTCCAAAGCACAGAGGACCTGATACTGGATTAAAATTATACCAACTACTGAGTGTCCTGGAATCTCTGACACCCCAATGGCAATAATCATGATAGGTGACTAGATTCTGATTTCCAATATCATCTCTAGTCATAGGAACCAGGGCTCATGTGGAAATGGCTGATTATCAGGGATAATACAAATATGAGTTTAAAGCATCTAGTAGTGTGTAAAATAAGGAAGCACACAAAAATCAAAAGGATGGGGTTTCTCAAGAGACACATACAACCTGCTGAAGTTCCCAATGCAAAGGTAGAACAATTTAAAATAAAATAACATATATAGTATTGGAGCATAACTCACAGTGTATAGTAAATATGCATCTCCATTCTCATATAAGTAAGGGATGATTTAGAGATTGAATATATGCATATCGATAGATAGAATTTCAAATATTTATGTATATATGCCAAGAGGTGAAGCTTAGTTCCCCTCCCCACTTTTGAATGTAGGTTGCACTTAGTATCTAGCTTCAAGAATACAGTAATGATCAAGGTTAACATCACCAATAATGTCTTGTTCACATGTTCTTAACATGCACTCAGAGGTAATATAACGTCAAAGACACTTTGCCTCTGCGATCTTTATAAAAACTCATAATCCCAGTCTAATGAGCACAATATCAGATACATCTAAGTTGAGGGAGATTCTACAAAATGATTAGTAGATCTTAAAACTGTTTAGGTCAGAAATAACAAGGAAAGATTCAGAAACTTTCTCAGGCCAGAGAAGGTGAAGAAGACATGACAAATAAATGTGCATGGTGTGTCAATGTGAACCAAAAACAGGTGAATAGATTTTAGTGGGGAACTTGAAAATCTGAATAAAGCGTAGAATCTGTTTAGGTTATGTGACAATGTTGGTTTCTTAATTATAACAGATGCAATGGATCATTCAAGTAAGAGGTTAACCTTAAGGAAAAATGAATTAAGTGTATTCGAGAACTATCCTACTATCTTTACAACTCTTCTGGAAATAAAACTTTTAAATAAAATGTTTACTTAAAACATATTAATTATGTGAGATTTCACCCTTTTCTTCTTAATTACTCTCTGTTCCATCTTGGATCTGATCCAAATCAATAGATGTGTGGTGGGGGGGGTTGGTGGAGCGGGGGAAGGAACTAAAAGGAGAATAAGTTTTGCAGCTACACAGAGCCTGGCACATAGAAACCACTTGAATTTTTATTGAAGAAGAGATTTTTTTAAAATTTAGATTATACCCATAGTTATGAAAGGATGGTTTAGAGATTTAATATACACATGAACTGATGTCTTGTGTGGTCTGCCAGAGAAGATAAGGTACAGGGATAAGATAGAACACCCTAGAAAGGGGGTGAGTTGTGCCATCAGCATTCTGTGAACATCTAGAAGCACCTGTCCTAACTGCAGGGTCCAGAGCCACCATCTCATCAGACTCACAAGAGTATGTGGACAGACTTGAGTATTTTCATTTCATAGTTGAGGAGATGCAGACACAGGAAGGTTAAGTGCTTTGCGTGAGGTCTCCTGGTATCCTTCACCAAGGATTTCAGCAAACTTCAGTGAAGGTGAATTTGTCCTAGGCCCTTATCACGCTGGTGGAATGTAAATGACATAAAACTGCCCATCTCTAACACCTAAGAGTTTCTTAATTAGCAAGTGTAAAAGCTGCCAGATTGTGTTGATCAAATAACAATGGGCAGAGTCTATGAGTTATACCAGCCAGCAGAGAGTGTTAAGCCTAGTCCAGGCTTTTGAAGTATAGGAATTCATGTGTGACTTGTACAAATGTGAACATGAGTCCCAAGTAAGATAATCTGACTCCCCAGAGTTATTTCCAACCATTGTGCAAAATTTTGAACCTTCTCCAGATCACAACTCAAACTCAAACATTAATTAGGCAAGTTGAGGGTAACTTAACCAAAATGCTTGGTGTCAGAGGGTTTCAGATTTCATATTCAAATTGAAACTTAAAAATATGAAGTTCTTGGGGCTGGGGATGTGGCTCAAGTGGTAGCATGCTCACCTGGCATGCACGGGGTGCTGGGTTTGATCCTCAGCACCACATAAAATTAAAGTAAAGATGTTGTGTCCACTGAAAACTAAAAAATAAATATTAAAAAATTCTCTCTCTCTCTCTCTCTCTCTCTCTCTCTCTTCAAAAAAAAATCTGAAGTTCTCAAATTCTTGAGCATTGACTTGATCCTCATTTTTTTTGGGGGGGGGCGTGGTGGGGTGCTAGATTTTTGGATGAAGGATCCTCAATCTGAGCCACCTTCTTTCCCAGCTAGCATCTCACTAACAGGCTTTAGGCTCTCTCACAGGTATGACTCACCACCTTTGAAGGGTAAAGAAGGGCAGTGAAGGGGCAGAAGGAAAGCCACCTTTGCTGGTAAAAGACATTTCTGCCACCCTGCTGTCCCCCTCCCAGTGTCCTGTCTGTATAGTCCTGGCCAAGGACTTGCAAAGATCACTTCAAGGAAAGAGACTGCATAGTTGTCATCACTGACTTTGAAAACTCTTCAGGTTATTGGAAGCCTAGTGTCATCTTTTTAGAAACAAAAACCAAACCAACGTAATACCAAACTCTTTTTAGATCAGGAGCACTTCCTGGAGAAAAGAGTCCTGGGTTCTAAAGTTAAGAATTGTCCTGCCTCAGATCTTTTTCTCCTGTCAGAGTGAAATGTTGCCTCCTTTATTGCTATGATAATTGTCTACATCCTATTATCATCATCACAATTAATAATTGCAACCTTTTTGGGGGGTCTTTGTTCCATGCAATCTGTGTGCATTATATCCTTCAGTCTTAAAAATAATGACCCTATGTGGTAAGTACTATTACTACTAACCCCTTTTTACAAAGGACAAATTGATCTTAACTCCAGGAAATGGTCGAACCCTGATATAAACACCAATTTAGAGCCCAAGCTCTCACCACTTGGGCAATATGTTTTCACAGACTAGGGGAAAAAAAGATACAGTAAGTTTCCCACCTGTATTAGGTTAGATTCTTTCTCAATGCCTTTCTAACTTTGGTAAAAAAAATACTGTCATATTCATCATCTTTTTTTTCTTTTTCTTTCTTTCTCATTGCTGTGTTCCCAGTGCTGGAGTAATGCTGGACACTAAACAGGTTCTTAATAACCCTTTATTGTATCAACAATTAAAAACACTCTATGGAAGCAGTAGACTATATTTCAAAACCTGGAAACTTGGAGTCAGACAAACTTTTATACTTCCAGAGTAAATTACTTTTAGGCAGAGCCAGAAAAATAATCATTGCACAATCATGCATTTCTTAATGTTGACAACATATTCTGAGAAATCATTAGATAAAACCCTCACAGACTGCACTTATTTAAACCTAGTTGGTCTACATGGGGTAGCCTATTGTTCCTAGGTTATAAACCTGTACACCATGTCACTGTATTGAACGCCATAGGCAATTGCAACACAATGGAAAGTATCTGTGCATCTAAATGTATGTAAACATGGAAAAATACAGTAAAAATTCTAGGCAGTAGGACTTTTTCAGCTCCATTGTAAATCTTATGGAACCACTGTTATGTATACATCATTATATAGTGCATGACTGTTAATTCCATACAGGTAACTCTCAAAGAATGATGAGAAATATAAGTAAAATACCACAGAGCTGGGACACTGTTAGCCTTACTGTTGTTGCATGTGAACAGAAATTTCCTTTCATTTCCTGTTTCTATCTTCTAACTAGTTTTATTATTAGAAATCATATATGCAAATTTTAATATGCCCCTTGATAAAGTCTGGCTTCCTCATTCACTGGTCAAAGCCCATCTGTGAATATTTTAAAGATGATTTTGGATTCTGGCTTCACAAACAAAAATACCCTCGCCAGAATCATCAATGGAATCTGTCTGAATGCAGATGATAAGCCAGTGTGATGACTCTGATCAGTGAAGAGCAAAGATGGGTTGGCTTTCATTTGAGGCAAGAAGAAGAGACAAGTGCATTCATGGGAAACAGAAGTTACTGGTCTGGAGGAAAAAGATTGCAACAAAAGAGGCTATTATGGTTGATGACATGTATCTCCTATAAAGTACCTCAGAGAGTAGACTTTTTTTTATTCCTTGAAAATAAAGCAGCATGTGCCAGTTGGAACTCTCAGCAGAAATGTGTCTATGTTCCAACCTAAGCTTTTGACAAATGAAGAAAAACAGCTTCAGCACAGATTTCGAGACCAATGTCTTCCAAGGAAGGGAAAGAAAGCTGAGGTTTGCCCCCAAATCTTTTTTATTGACAAGCATCCACAACTTTTTGCCTTTTCTCTCTTATTTCCTATGTTTTTCTGGGCACCAGCTCAGTAGATCTGGAAACCAATTTCCCCTTGGTGGGAACTGGCACTGTAGCTGATCTGTGTGCTCAAGGTTGCACATCACCAGGCAGTTTGTCTACCCCCAGCAGATGTTGCAAAAGGCAGTCCAGATTCGCCATTCTTTTTTTCCTGGCAGCTTTTCTGCTTCCTTTCTGTGGTCTGATGTTTCCTTGCAGGACACAGTGAACATCTGAGGAGCAGATATAATTGACAGGGTTCTTTTTCTAAGTCAATTCTCCACTATGGTTTGCTGATTAAATCCCAGAATGGTCACTGAACAGATTTGGCACAAATGGGAGGGAGCAGGATTTATTCAAAAGTATCATCTGACAACTGAAAATTATGTAATTGCTTTCCATGAAAAAAATTAATAACATCTTATTTCATAAGTAAAGCTGTTCTCCAAGGAGATGCAAGAGAGGATATAAAATGCTTTTTATATGATGAAAAACACTAAAATTAGTCTTAACTATCTTTAAAGGTAACTTTTGGGGTCCAAAAAATACACTGGGTATGCTAAGTACAAAAAATATATGGTAGCCAGGTGTGGCCATGCATGCCTGTAATCCCAGTGGTTCAGTGGGAGGCTGAAGCAGGAGGATTTGGAGTTTAAAGCCAGCCTCAGTGATGGTGAGGCACTAAGCAACTCAGTGAGACCATGTCTCTAAATTATACAAAATAGGACTGGGAATGTGACTCAGTGGAAGAGTGCCCCTGAGTTCAATGTCTGGTACTGGGGGGAAAATTATATATATATATATATATATATATATATATATATATATATATATATATATCCAGATATAGATGCAAATTTGTCAAAACACTAATTCTCTGTGCTGTTCTCCTGTGTTGCCTTCTAATCTCTTGACTATGATAGCAAATCAAAAATGCAACTATATAATTTCCCGGGAAGGTGTACTATGGAGAGCATTTTTTACAGGTGCTCTGTTTACCATTCACAAGCATTTTTATGGATGCAAGACAAATCTTGGAGGAAAAAAATCAAGAAACAATGACTTCTCCATTTCATGCAGTACTCTGGATAATTGCAGTCACGGTGAACAAGAGAGCCATTCAGGTTCCTTCAAAGAAGGGAGGGTGCACCATAAGGACAGACACAAACCGCGGGACAGAAGAGTCGAGTGACCCAGATCCAAGCCAGCCTGAGGGACTGCCTATTCGCCTGTCTCCTCTCAGGGCTCCATGGCTTCTCCATCAGGATAATTCTGCTTCTCTCTGCATGAATTTTGCATTTTCTCCCTCTACTGGCTTGCTCCCCTCTTCTCTAGCCTGGTGTGAAATCATGTGTGGATTTATCTTATGCATATTCATCTTAAAGTGCCTCTCACATACACACAGAAGTGAGCATTGGAAGGGTGTCCTGAAACTGCTGTTTTCTTAGTCACTTTCAGTTTCCAGGTGCCTCCCATACTGTGATCATCTCACTTCACTGAGTGTAATTCTGGTATCAAAAGATACATATTTTCATTAAAGCATGGCCCTTTAACGAAAGCCAACTACTTTATCTGGCACTCCAATGAAGAAGCAATACTCTTTTTCAAATTTGTTGGAAAACCATACTATGTTGAGTTTACCAGAATGCAATATGCTTGTCCCCAAAGTGACACCTTTATAAGGAAATTTTAAAGGCAATTTTGGCTGCCTGTAATACCAACTGTTTTTGGAACCAGCCTCCAAACACACAACTCCACATTCTTAAAACTCTGGGACCCAGCACTTGTATAACATTCTCTTTTTCCTTTTTGCCTTCCATATCACATCTCAGTCTCACAGTTTCCAAATTCCAAATTCTAGAGAATCTGATCAGCTCACCTCACTTTTTATTCCAGGAAAGTCCAACATTTACTAGTCATTTACTGACCAATCTCTAGAATTGTTGTTTATCAAGTGTTCTTAGGAGTCCCATGTCCTCAGGTACAGGAGAGAGGGATGGAGATGGCTGTCACAGATTAGGAATTGCAGCCAGTGCCATTTTCTATAAAAACATTAAGAAAGGCACATGTGATAGTAACCAAAACGTTTAGTGTGTAGAGGCTATTAGTATACCACCAACAAAATGGCCATAAATCTACCTTTAGAGATAAGTGAATGCTTAAATAAGAAGGTAAGCAGCTCAAATCATCTTCTCCAATGGTTCTAAAAAAAAGAAGAAGAAGAATAGAAAAAAGAAGAAGAAATTCAGGGAAAGAGTAAAGTGATCGTCCTCCTTAAATGCAAATTCATTTATGGGCTAACGATTTAATAAACAAGCTAAAACCAGATGCCACTGGAAGTATATCACATGGTATACATGGAACACACCCACAAGGCTTTCCTTTCTTCAGAATTTTCAAAGAATGATCAAGCACGTATTAGAGATCACCTCTAATGCAAAATACAACCCGATGGCTGTGCGAACGGAGATATAAAACAGGTGCTTTGGGAAACTGGGACTTTGAATATATGACTTCCAGATGGGAAGAATTTGTGAAGGAAGCAATAATTGAACCAGATTTAGAAGGTAAGTAGGAATCATACTTGAAAAAGTGGAGGAGAAAGAGATTCCAGGTTAATGCTAGAGCACTGAGTAGGTAAGAGAGAACTCAGTGAAATAAGTTTGAGCTGAAAGAGCATGAAATTTTGAAAGTCAAAAAAGGGAATGAGTTTATGTTTTATTCAACAAGTCAAGGCAAGGCCAGAGGTGAGGACAGGTGGGATCAGACTTGTGCCATAGTGGTAAATCATCAAAGAATAAGAAGAAAGACATGAAGGGCAGAAGTAGGCAAACAAGTTAGGCACCCATTGCAATTTCATTTTTTAAAAAATGTATCCAACAGAAATACAAACACAACCATACAAAAATATTAGTTGTAAAATGGAAAAAATCACTTAGCTCTCAATTCATAGGGAATTTTTTAACTAAATAATTATCTATCTGATTTGCACAAAATACTATATGACCATTTAAAAGAATGAGGTACTTTACTATAAGAATAAATATTCAGTGATTCAGTGGGGGTGCAGTGGCACACACCTTAATTCCCTGCAACTTGGGAGGATGAGGCAAGAGGATTGCAAATCTGAGGCCAGCCTCAAGAACTTAGGGAGACCCTAAGCAACTTAGTGAGAACCTGTGCCAATATAAAATAAATACATAAATAATTCAGTGATAAAGTACTCATGGATTTATTTCCAAGTATAAAACAAAAAACAAAAGAAATAATAAATCTAATATTTTCTTGAATAAAAGGAAAGAATTTGCAAAAGTGTATATAATTGTATTTTTATTTTAGAAATCAAATAATGCCTTCTATGTAGAGTACGGACAGAATTTGAAGATATAAAGTTAAATCCGTTGACATCAGAATTCTTATTCAACTAATTATCTGATAGTACAATAAAGATAATAAAAATATATATTTTAAAGAGATGACATGAAAAAAATATGTAAATACTTAACGCATTACTTCTGGATTAAGTTCATTGCTCTATAAATATTAGCTAATATTCTGATTCTGATTCAGACACTTATATGGATATAGGATACTAATTTAGGAAGATATATAAAAATAATATAGGGTAATAATAAAATCAGGAAATAACCACTATTACTAATTAAAACAATTAGGAAGTGAGATTAGCAGAAACAAACTCTTCTATTTTTATTCTGAGCACTTTTGTTTGATATGAATTTATTTCCAAAAAAGCATGCATTACTCTTACACTTAAAATGAATTTGAACCCCTTCTTTAAAGAAAAGAAATTATCTGATATGAAACTGAACTTCAGGTGAAGAGAAAAAGAATAGACAATAGAAAGCCTAAAGTTGACTCAACAGAATGCACTTACCCACTAATAGGAATCAAAGGCAAAGAAGAAGAAAATATTAAACATAATACGGATACTTGGAGTCTCAATGACCAGAAGAACAGCTAAAATTCCCAACAGCAACAGAGGAGGAAGAGTTTGGGAGCAAAGGCCCATGAGTTTTGCGTGTCATTTATTGATGAGACTGTAATGATTACAGAGTCATTCACTCCTTTTAAATAAATGAAATTCTCCTACTGGAATTTTTACTCTGCCTGATGAGAAAGCTGAAGTGGAGATGTAATTCTAAGGTTAGTCTTTTATAATGTAAATTCTTTCATTTTTTCTGCAAATATTTTTACAAAACTAAAATCTGATTTTCCAAGTCCCAATTCTTACAAGTGGTTTCTGTGTTAATCAAGTAAAGGTGACATCAAACATCTAAATATTTAAAAGGAAGTGCTGTCAATGGTCCAGATGTTTCCAAGTGATCAGTTACTTGGCATTGTGTGTACAGCTGGTTCCAGAAACATTTAATTGATTGATAGAGCTTTTTAATTTTTCATCCACATGTTCTGGATCAGATAAACACATCTACCTTCACTTTAACATCTTTACCCATTCGATGCTTATAATCAAACATATGAACACTAAAGTTTCAGATTCAACAATGCTGCCGTGATTGTGAGTGAATGCAGATGCTACTTTAAGCCTGTTAACTAAAATTATATTGGGTGAAAGAATATATTCTTCTAGGTAGAAGCAATAAGAAATCTAATTATTGACTGTGTTGATTTTCTTTTTTTTTTTTTGTAATGCTGTCATTATAGTTTTACCTTCTCCAAGCCTGTATTCAGATTTTGAATCTTATTTATGAAGTAGTTTCTTGACATAACAAATAAGAGAACAATTTCAGTAGAAATTTTTTTGGCTCCAGATTTTTGGAGCTTTAATTTATACAATAGCAGAGCTTCATAGATAATCTAATATTGCTAAGAAGAATTGTGTGGAAAAGCTGGCTTATTGAGAAAGACATTGATGTTTAAGGATGATCAGATTATCAATTGTTTTTAACATGTGTACAGTATATACTTTGTGCCAAGCTTTAACTGCAAAGTACCCAGAGGTACGAAGCTATAGTTGGTGTGCCAGAGTCAACTATAATGCAGTTGAGCTATGAGTGGTCTTTCCAGTGCCATAGAATACAATTCAATTGACCTATGGAGCTGTAGTGCTTATACTGAAGCTCATTACAATATGCTTGACCTGTGGAACTGTAAACCTTACAATAAAGTAAATTAGAACACAGTTGACATATAGAGTAGTAATCCTTGCAGTAGAGTACACTACAATTCAGTTGACCTATGAAGCTAGTTTTTGCATGACATTAGTTTACAGTAACGATGAAAGGATTAGACATTATGTGAGAAAATATAAGCAATTGTGTAAGGATAAAGTGTGACCCCTATGTAAGAACTGAATAAAGTTATTGAGAATTCTATCAATTCAGATTGGAAAGGTCGGAACAGGGTTGGAGATTAGAAATATGGAGAGGTATAAAGGACAAAATGATTTTAAGGAGAAGGTGAACTACTACTGAAATCTCAAGGGAAGTTTTTTCACCTCTCTCTTCTAGCTGTAGAATATAATTGGAAAATGAGGGATGAAATTACTGTACAAAAGGCCCAATTCTAGGATGACTGGCTCTTGGTTCACCTACATACTGCACTTTCCCTGACAAATCAAAGAACAGAGAGTATGTGCAGTTGCTCCTGACTCCTCAATAATTTCATACTACTTTTGCACTTAGGTCCCTGTAGTTTAGTTTCTACAGTGTGAAACTAACTTTAATCAATATAACTTTGCTGCCTTTCAGATATACACTGCTATAACTTCCTTATAGTTCATGCTGAATTGGATAGCTACAAACCCCATAGCATTAGAAGGACTAAGCTATAGAAAGTCACCACCTTTCCCAATGTTCTGACCTTTGGGAGGGCTACTGCTAGCATGAGCTTTCATGGGGCACTACTGATAATGACAGTCAAGTTTACCAACAGAACCAGGAGCATTTCCAATAAATTTAAGTTACATCCATCCCTGGAGATTTGAGCCTTCTACTCTGACTTTCCCAGTGCAATCAGGAGCAGCCACAAAGAGCAATGAGCCAACACTCTCCTCATACTGGGCACAGTGAGGAAGACAGATTATTATCAGCATCATATACCCCAGACAAGCAGAAAGGAGTCATCTTGTATGGAGTGACTACAACATAACAATGCATCAAGCAGATCATGCATTCTTTTGTACAAAGCATAACCATATAGAGATTAGAATATTATTCTTTCCAGGTGTCTACAGCTGCAGGTTAGTGAACATGCTTTATCCTCCAGGAACCACTATATTGGACAATAGACAATTACCATTTCAGTGTGAATAGACCCCCTCTGAATGCATAGATCAGCCCTCTCAAGAACAACCTTTGAAAGCAGAATACCTTATCCCTGGATGTTTGCTTAATTAAGGTTGACACAACCTCAAAAAAATATCTCAAGGGCAGAGAAAAGCAGATTAATGGGGACAGTCATAGAAGGGCACATATAGCCACTGACAAGAGAATATATATGTGAAAATAAAAATAACAGTTTTGAGCTCTTACCATGCATGAGGCACTGTGAAAAAATGTTTTACATAAAGCACATTATATAATCTTTCAAATAATGCTACAATGCAATTACCATTATTATGTCCCCTTTTATGGATAAAAAACGATACACAGACGGTTTAAGTAATTTACATAAGGTCACTCAGAATGCTGGTTTTATACTGTGTTCATTTAGTTAACCTGGAAGTGCATTTTCCAGAATTCTTTTCCACATATAGCTCCAGGTTAGGATTATTCACAAGAGATATTAGTCTTAATTGGGGGTGGGGACATGAATCAGCAGCCAGTTTACTTTGAAGTTCCTTATTGGTTGAGAGAAATTCAAAGCATTCCCTTATTTTTCTCCAGTCTGAATCCAGTTTTTCCTCTTGACTCAACAGCAACTCCAGGCCTACTGCTTCTTTGAAAGTAGCTGAACTAGCTGCTTCTCTGAAATCCTGCTGAAGCAATCCCACAAAGATCCAGCAACCTGTCACAGACTTCTACTCTCAGCCCCGTGCCAGTTCTGCTGCCAGAGCTAGATGTGCTGTCTCACAGGTTCCAGCTCATCCACTTACTCCACACTGGCCCGCTGTGCCAGTGACTTTTCTCTCCTTTTTTTTTTTTTTTGACCTCTTGTCCCCATATTCACCTACAATAGGGTCAAAGTGATTCTGTATCCCTAATTAGCCATAACTGAAACAGAGAATTAACAAGTAACGGAGCTAGGATCCTAGTATCGAGATGTTTTCATGGATAGGCTCCCAAATTATCCACTGTCCAGTATCTAAAACAGTATTAGGACTTATTTGTTAAAACTGTCCTTTATTTTGCTGAGAAAAGTGTGCACAGTATTACATCAGATTACTCCCATGGATATCTTATTATATAGAATACCTCCAGACGTCTCCAATAACCTCAAGGATAAGAGCAAAATACTGCTAAACAATGATGTACACATTTAAGTGAGATTCTATTGTTTAACTGCATCTTATTATTAAACTTTCCTGAAATGTCATAAATGGAAATAGTGTGCCCACAAAAGAGCTAGCCTGTATACTTCATTTTATGTAATTCAAGCTTCTTTTATCCCAGAGCATTCATGAAAATCTCATGCCTGAAATTATAAAACCTAACACATTATAGAGCACAGGCCACCCTTCTGTGCACGACAGAGGTCCCTGATACTACTGGAGCTTGATGGGTGCTGGTAGACAATGTGAGGTTTGTTCATCATTCTCCGTATTCCCATGATTGCTCAGGATGGTTTTTCTAATGACAGTACATTTCTTATATCCCTCCCTCCCTTTCTTTACTGGGTCTGAATCATAAGAAGCTATCCCCTCTGAGTTTTAGCAACATGCCTTCAAAGACAATTGTATTTTTAGCTCAAATTTGGGGTAATTTTCTTTATCCCTAACAGAGTCAAAGCCATAAACATTATTTTGAAAAATGAGTGTATCACCTCTTCAGGCAGACATAGGATTACTGAGGAGAATACAAAACTAAAAGAATGCATTGGAGATAAGGTACAAAGAAGATTTCAGTCAAATGTTCACTGTATATGAGGAAATATTTTGATTTGAGAAGTTATTGTACCCTCATTCATCTTCTCAGGGAATGAATTCTATTGTTGAGTACCTCTGGCCAGGTATACATAGCCAGAATCATCTAAATGGACACTTGATGGAGCAAGGATTCTTGCATACATGTCATAAAGTCAATCTGGAGGACTTGAACTAGAATAATTAACGTATAGCTTGGTGTTCCAGGCTTTAAGAGAGAACTTCCAAAGCTAATCATTAGAACTTTTATGTTTGAAATTACTATAACAGCTATCACTTAGGAAGGTTCCAGTCTTTTGCTACACACTCCATGAGGTGCTGGGCATTAGCACTGTATTAGACTTAAGTAATTGGAAAAAAAAGTAAAACCAGAATGAGCTCAATTAAAAAATAGCAGTAAGAATATTTTCCATACATCCTCCTCACAAGGATGTAATCACCTGGAAGATAGACATTACTATTGTTATTTTCTCCACTTTACATGGGAAGAAATTAAAATTGAAACTCAGGGAGATTTATTGAACTTTCAGGGTACCAAAACTCAGTGATAAAGACTTGATCAGATCTACTTTCCTTGACTACCAATTCTATACTTTTTCCATTCTTCTACCCTGTTCTTCTAGAAATGCCCTTACTACTTTGGGTCCTCAAAGACTCAAGCTTCAGATAAGACATATTATCTGAAAAAATAAAATTTGCAAACTCCTGTCAGCTTCAAGTAATAGTCTATACTCTGTTGATTATTCTAATGTTAAAATCTATAGAGAAAAATATTGACATTCTTTAGCTTGAGAAATTCCTGGAAGGATATTCAGACACAAGGTTGAACAATAAGCTTTGCAATAATAAACATATTGGGGGATTATCTGTGCAAACAATATCATGTTGTCTCTTTTTTCTAAAACTCTCTCCCTTAATTATCTGATGCAGTCCATTTTGGCTAACCATTATGTTTAGATTAGCTGCACCAGTGAAACTCATGAAAACTATTGCACTAGATTATATGCTAATAACTATGCAAATATTCCCTCATCCAGATAATAAAATTCTCATGAAGATTTAGAAGAGAACCATTATAAAACAAAATTTGGAGAAAATGAAGATCATTTAACTGCAAGGTAGTATAGCAATATTTTCTATCATTTAAATACCTGATCTGGGATTTATTAAGTCATAACAAAAGAGGCTATTAGTCATATATCAACAGTGCAATAAAAAGCAAAAATAATAATCGTAGCACTACATAAAACATACATATTGTGGGTGTGTGCATGAGCGTGTGTATGTGTGTGTGTGTGTGTATGTGTATTATAATGACAAAAGGCCATGACATTTTAAATTGGTTTTGGGCATACATCATCAAACTATGAGATTCATAAATATAAGTACCCTTCCTTATCTTTGTATCCCCAGATATATGAAAAATATTTTATAGATGTTTAATAAATAAATAAGTGAGAATGCATTTCATGTATGTATCTACTTTTTGAGGTGAGGGTTCTCACTATATATCCAAGCCAGCCTCAAACTCAGGGGCTCAGAAGACACTTCCCTCAGCCTCCCAAGTAATAAATGAGATTTTAAATCAAGACATTAACATTTACAAGAGAGAGAAAATTTAGAGTGCAAAAACTAAACTTTGTCATATGAAATAGATTGAACCTTAGGAATACTGATCTTCTTGTTTAGCTCATAGGAAATTTAAGATACCATTCCAAGTAAGAATTTAAACTTTGGACACTGAAAGAACTAGATTCAAATTTCAGTATCCCCACTTAGTATATCTGATTTCAAACAAATCAACTGTATATATTTCATCATGAATAAAATGAGAAAATAGTACCTATTTGGTCATCTATTGTGCAAAACAGATCATTGCAATACTTACTGGCTTAAAATAATGATAATCATTTGTTATTTCTAACACTTTTCTGTGGGTCAGAAATAAGAGAGTAGGTTGGCTCTGTAGTTCCGTTTTGGTTCTAACCTCAGAATGTGACTGTATTTGGAGACAGGATCCTTAAAGAGGTCATTAAGGTTATAAGAGAAAGGCCCTAAGCCATCCAATTGTAGTATTTTGCCATGGCAACCCTAGTGAACTAACATACTCATCATTGGTATAATTTGCATTTTCTTGGCTATTAGTGATTTTGCTGTTGACTCCCTGAAAGACTGAAAGAAACTAGATTGTTTTGTATACATATATCCAGAATAATTATATGTGTAATTCCCTGTCCTATTACTTAGAACCTTTCCTTTAAAGACACCTTAATACCTCTTGTAGCTCTGTCCATCTAACATTAATATTATAAGAACTGTGTTGAGGTCAGCTGTGCACAAAGCTATATGCTCAAAGCCATACTCAGATGACCAAAAAATATTAGCTGCCCATATCTAAAATTGTGTAGACTGGATTTACCTTGGAAAAACCACTGAATTAATTCCCAATTGGAAAAAGAAACTACAGGGGACTACTTTATTATTCCTGGAAATCAAAATTTGATGAAAAGTAAGCCAACTACCTTGTATCACTCTGTGACTGTCATACCAATAGGCAAACAGAAGCCAGTTGGCTTTAGAGTTATAAATGATACAACTGGAAACAAGTGCTTTCCCTAGTTGCATTGAGTAACAGTTTATAGATCACTTCAGTTCATTTGTTTTCCAACACACTCATCCCCAATGCAATGTCTCATTAAAGCAGACTCCATTTTAATCTAGAATTTGATATAACCTAGGTCTTGGACTTTATCTGATTCCATTTTATCATTCAAATTATCCAAAGACCTTATTGTAAGGTGACTTTATTTTCTCCGGTAAAATGGTACTACTGTAGAGATGACCCCTAAAGATTTTATAGACCTATTACTGAAAAAGAAATTGATTTCTAAGACACACAGACAAACCACAAATGCCATACACAAAATAACCTCAAAAACAATAGCCACTGGAGCTAAGGACATTTAGACAAGCTAGGGAAAAGGATTTCTATAAATTCAGCAAGATATCTTCCTGTTTCTATTAGATCTATCGGAGAGAAAGAGTATTCCCTGCAGTATCCTAGAAAATAGTGGCTATAAACAAAGAGATAGGGCAGATTGAAATTGGACTCTCCGGAAATTCATTTAATGACACTTCGAGTTATTTTCCGTAAATTGGCAAATGTGTGAGTTCAATCAATTCTTAACAGGGGACCCGATCAAATAAGGAAATAGCAGTTTCTTGACTTTCATTTCACTCATCAGAAAGCATTTCAATGGAACTGACTACTTCTAAGTCTTTGCCTTACTGACAGAGATTCCTTCTGCTTTTTCTTTATCATAACACTATGAGTTAGCACTTGTTGAGACAGATTCTCTATGGGCCTAAGCTATTTTCCTCAAAAAGAAAATTGGGGGTGGGATGTCTGGGATACTGCCAAGCTAGCATCCAAGGAGAACAGCTGAATCCAGGATTCTGGTTGTCAGTGGCTCCTATGGCCGCCTTCACAGTTTGATCAGAGCCACTGATCACTTAGGTTATGCGCTGTATACACAGCTGATGGGGGAACTTCTGGATTGGGCTGCCTGGAAATGAATACCAACCAATTCTACCCCTTCCTGGGGAAACAAAATGAATTATTATTATTTTTTTTAACGTAGAGAGTGTTTTCATTTTTCCCTCTATAACGTAGGGAGTTTTAACATTATCAGGTCGGGTGGTTGCAAGAATTAGATTAACACCTCCCACAGCCTGGCATAGTGTGTGGTGCACTACAGGGACTCATGGAAGGTCAGATGCTTACAGAAGTAGTCTTCGTGGTGGTAGAACTGATGTGGGGGAGGAAGTGTTCATGGTGGAGGCCTTGGTGGGGTTGGTGCTGGTGTGACAGGAGTAGTAGCGATGTTATTGAAGTTGAAGTGCTGTGATTCAGCACTGAATATGATGAAAAGAGTGAAGATTGGATGAGAATGAGGATCCAATGCTCCATTCATACAGCCTCTTAAAAGCATCAAGCATTTTAAGTAATGACTACTGAGATCTTCATGACAGACCTTAGTACATATCTCAGAAGCTTCTAAAGATGAATTCATTGATTACCTGTTACATGCCTCATATTTTTGACATATTGCCTAATGTAATCCCTACTAGAATTCATCAAGGTATTGTTTTAACTTTACACATGAGGAAACTGAGGCTCAGAGAGCATAAGTGATTATCCCAGAGTCAATAGAGTAGGATATAGTTAAGGCAGTTTTTAAACCTCAAAATGACCTGCATTCACATCCTGAACTCTTACCAACTGCTACTCACAATCTTTTATTGACATAAGAGTATATAGTATACTGGGCACGGTGGCACAAGACTGTAACCCCAGTGGATGGGGAGGCTGAGACAGGAGGATTGTGATTTCAAATCCAGCCTCAGCAACGGAGAGGCACTAGCAAATCAGTGAGACCCTGTCTCTAAGTAAAATACAAAATAGGGCTGGGAATGTGATTCACTGGCTGAATGCCCTTGAGATCATTCCAGGTACCCACCTCCCCCAAAAAACAGTGTATAATATAGCACTTGGCTCATAGATATGAGTTATTTTTTAACTCTATAACACCATGGGAATATGTGTCCATAGAAGACTTACAGAACATCCAGAATTACTCAGTACTGCTTATTAAACTATCATTTTTCCCTACATGTCAAGTGTTACCTGATATTGTTTTTATATTTATTAATTTTTTATATTTATTAATTTTTTTATATTTATTAATTTTTACTAAAATGTCAGCTCCATAAAGGAAAGAGTTTCTTGTTCTCATTTATATGACCACTGTTTAACACAGTGCAGGTCACAGAGCTGATTTTGACTGGATGAGTGATATATTTACTTATTTATTTTAAATAGAAACAGCATTTATAGACAATGGCAATCCTTTATGCAGGTGAACATTTTGCAACAACTCTAGCTTGGCTGAATATGCACCACAATCTTAAAACTCTTGTTGTCCAAAGGTTATGTAACTTAAAATGCTTAGTGATTTTGAAAGTTTGAAATCTTTACTCCTTCCCTTAGATTTAGTGCTATATTGCGGCTCTTCAGTGTTCACCTCAAATACGAACTGGTGAGGGAAGTACTGTAATGTGCTTATAAAACATTGCTTTCAATAAAATCTCTCCACCTTGATCATGGCTTTTTCAAGCTAAGATCAAACCTTCATCTTCTCATTAAGGTCTTTGCCCATCTAGCACTGCACACCAGACAGTGCTCACACTCATTGTTAAGGTCAATGAGCAAGATAGAATTACTCAAACAAGGCCCACTCCAAATTCACTCTTTGTTCTTTCCTGTTATTAACATCACTGTTTTTCCGTCTTTGGCCTTTCAGGGAGAAAAACAATTCTTTATCCTCAGCAAAGGGGGCTGTATAGACATGGGGAACATCTCATGTCTGTGGACGTTCTTTCCACCTGGATCTGTCTTCACTCCCCACAGGCAGTTTACTGTTTATTTCACTCAACTTGATAGAGTGTGAGGAGGTGAGTATTTTCAGATGATTTGTCAATATCAACTGACGTTTTCTTGTCACAGATAAACAGCCTGTGCCATGAATCAATAGTGTGTCAGCAACACTGTCACCATCCCCCCTAATGTGTGTGCGGTGTATTGACAGCTGATACATTACCGTGAATGTCGGCAAATGTTAAACAGCTCAGCTATGTGTGTGCCACCACCACTCGGTGCCTCTTTACAAACTAGGGCATTTGTTTCATAGGCGGCCAGGGAACGTGACCACACGGCTGTTCCGCCAGCACAATGGCAGACGGCTCCATTCTGTCCTGTTCCAGCTGTAAGTTTCCACTGAACCAATTAGCTGAACTCCATCTAGGCTGTGTGGCTTTGATTACACAGCTGTGCCCAAACAGCACACTAATCTTTTTGTTTACATCAAAGTTATATAGTATCCTAAACCAGAGTCCTCAGAATCAGCACTCTGTGTATCCACTACAACAAGGGTCATGAAAATCAGGACAGGGTGCTCTCAACTCAGAATTCTGAGTTAGATAGATTTTCTCTAAAGTAGAGCTCAAGTGCAGGGCTCCTGATCCCAGAGCCATCAATATCACTAATTCAGACAGAGAAGTCAATGCCAGATGAGTCCATCCTGAAATGTGCGTTGGCATCTTCAACAATGTCTGTGGTAGACAGTACAGCGTAATACTTCAGAATGCGTGCTTTGAAGTTTGACTAATCTTTTCTTTCCCTTCACTCACTACCTATATGATCCTGGGCAACTTGTTTCATCTGTGTTTCCTTATTTTATAATAGTTATCATACAAATAGAACCTGCTTATCATGAGGACTAAATGAGATACTGTATGTAAAAATTTAGCCCAAAGCCTGGCACTAAACACATTCTGAAAACTTAGAAAACATTACCCAGAAAATAAATAAATAAACAAGCTAAAAGGATGCAATGGCAAGAGTTTAGTGCATGTCCTTACAAAATGGAACTGGTAGTGGGGCCCTCATGTACAATTGAGCAACCAATAATTTATGATGACTTTGTTAAATTAATGCCATTTTCATTTCACTTCATACATGTATTAAAATTTTAATATGCTTTAGGAGATCAGAAAGGCAAAGAAGAAAACATTTTCAGAATCCTATGCTTGGAAGCTTATTTTTTTAATATTTATTTTTTAGTTGTAGTTGGACATAATACCTTTATTTCACTTGTTTATTATTATGTGGTGCTGAGGATCGAACCCAGGTTCTTGCATGTGTGAGGCAAGTGCTCTACCGCTGAACCAGCTCCAGCCTTTAGAGGCTCTTAATAGAGTTTCCTAGCTACTTGACATTGACATGTGGTGATAGCAATATATCCTCTTATTCACACTTTGATTCCTTAATTAATACACACACACACACACACACACACACACACACACACACACACACACAAGAAACCAACCAAGGCAAACAAGAAACTCTATTTTTGTAGTTTTTTGCTCCTGTAATCCAAGCTTTTATCCAAATTATAAATACATCTAAAAAGACAGTATAATCTTACTGTTTTGCTTTCCTTAAGACTGTTAAAAAAAAGAATGTTATATGTATTTAAGAGGTAATGTTCCCATTTATCAAGTGAGATGTGCAATGACAAAGTCATATAGACAACTCTGTCCTTACTCCCAGTCGAGAAGGAACCATGCTTTGGGTTCCATGCCTGGGAAAGACTTGCATATCACAAATTTAAGAACGAGTAAGTACCTTGGCATTCAGAATGAAGCACTCAGACCTGGCCCAGTTAGAACCCAAATCTTAAACATCCACTCTTCCACCTAACACTCTGCAGGCCAAAGAAATAAGTCTCCACCTTTCTTGCCCTGAATCCTCTAAAAAGATAATTATGTCTAAAAGCTGAATGTTTGTGGTTGCTGGTGTTGGAGCCAGGTGCTGCTTCAGAGAAAGGGCAGGATTTGAGAAGCAAAACCGCTTAGGTTTGACAAACTGATTGACTTCTGGAATCCTTGTCCTCAGATAGTATGAAAGCAATAGATTCCAGGTTAACAAAATATCCTTTCCCCAGAGTGTGTCCCTTTTTCTGTTTCTGTTTGTTTTCCAATTCATAATTTCAGAGGGTCTATGAATGAGTGAAGGTTTTGCAATGTGGTCACTGGAGGTCATTCTGCAATATCAAACAACTCATACTACTCTTAAATTCCTACTGATACCATGTCATTTAGATGACTGAATGACAGAACTGTTATGTTAATGAAACTATTTGATAAGAGGTAATTAAATTTTCCAAAATATAATCTGATTTAAAAGATTATTTACTTAAAAAATTATTCTTCAGTGTTGAGGTTCATTATTGATATTTTGAGCTCTCCCTTTTAATTTTTGCAGTTTTGAAAATCAGAAAAGTGTAACTTTTTCAAAACATATGAAAAGTATTTTTGACATATTACATTTATTGTAATTTACATATTTTAGAAAAATATAATCAAGTTGTGGAAAAATACATTGGATAAAATTATATTTTTAGGCTTTAGAAGTTACTGTTAATAAAGCCAAATTATTTGAAAAAAAATCTTGATTATAAGTATTGTTACTGCTTTGGTTGATATAAAGAAAAATTGGATAAATGAGTATAAAATAGCTTATTAGTTGTGCATAGATTTATTACTCATTTAAATTTTGTCAACCTATTAGCAAAACATCCAGATATACCTCATAATAATCAAATCTTTAAACATGTAGACATGGCATGCTGACTTCCATGTACTCCTATACAGGCCCTATAAATGTTAGGGCTCGGTTTGAGCACACAGTAAGGAGCTGCCTTGAAAGAAACCTCAAATCCCTCCTGTTAGGAACCCATGTGTTTCTTCTGTGTGCAAGGCCTCCCCGTGATGGCTGTTTTTAGACTGTTTCCCGGGCAAAAGTCATTGATATTTTGTCATGTAGGCATGAGATGAAATCTTAGCATAGTTTTGACTGGCATTTCTCTAGAAATGCTAGAGATGTTGAAGACTTTTCATATATTTGTTGATCAATTACATTTCTTCTTCTGAGAAGTATGTGTTCAGCTCCTTAGCCCATTTATTGATTGGGTTTTTTTTTAAAATTTTTTGGTGTTTTTTGAGTTTTGTTTTTTGAGTTCTTTATATACTCTGGAGATTAGTGCTCTATCTGACTGCATGTGGCAAAAAGTTGCTCTGAAAATGTAGGTTCTCTCTTCACCTCATTGATTGTTTCTTTTGCAGAGAAGAAGATTTTCAATTTGAATCCATCCAATTTATTGATTCTTGATTTTACCTCTTATGCTTTAGGAGTCTTGTTAAGAAAGTCAAGGCCTAACCTGATATGATGAAGATTTGGGCCTACTTTTTTCTCTGTTAGGCACAGGGTCTCTGGTTTAATTCCTAGGTCCTTGATCCACTTTGAGTTGAGTTTTATGCATGGTGAGAGATGGGGGTTTAGTTTCATTTTGCTGCATATGGATTCCTAGTTCTCCCAGCAGTTATCAGGAATACAAACAACAATAAATGTTGGTGTGGTTGTCGGGGAAAAGGCACACCCATACATTGCTGGTGCGACTGAAAATTGGTGCAACCAATCTGGTAAGCAGTATGGAGATTCCTTAGAAAAGTTGGGTCGCAGCAAAGGACGAAGAGAAAGATTCAAAGCATGCTCTATTCCAGTGGCAGAAAATAAAGTCACAGTGGGTCCTAGCAGAAGGACCCCCCTCCTCCACCACACACAGACACACAAGCAGACACACACTCTTGCCCATCTCACCCTCTGAAGAGCACTGTCACACACCATCACAACAACCTCTCAGTCTTCCTTCAAACCAAAAAAAAAAAAAAAATTATCTTGTTAAACTCAAACTTTTAATTTCAACACAGAAGCTAGTGCTGTTCTTTACCATGGCTTTTGGACACCCTGCCTCTGCTAACAGGTTACCTGCTGGCATGGAATTCAGACTTAGAACTCTTATCTTCAGCTGAGCCCCTGCCCTTTTCTAGTTCTGCAACCTCAAGCCAATTACTAAACTCTCTGGGCCTGGCCTCTTGCCAAGTCTGGAGTGAGTTTGTAAATATCAGAGCTGTGATAACCTGAGAAGGTGAAAGTAGTTTGAAAATTCTTGTGGAAGTAGAGACCAAATATTGCTGAGTGGTCTGTCTCTACCCCTAATACAAATCCAAAATAACACCCACCCACCCACCCCTTCCTCTAATCTGATAAACAAACACAGTGTTAATATGTGCTAATATATTCATGCATTGGTTGCTCCCAAGTACATTTGCATTTTAACAAGAGTCATTCATCCTTGACAAGAGGTGTGATTGTGAAGATGGGGTTTGCTGGTGGGCCTGTTGGTGCAACCCAGTGTAGTGGGTTACAGATGTATAAAACCATAGGTTGCAAGGGGCTGCCTCTAAACACATTAGTATGTGTCTCCCACACTTACAACTCCCTCAAATTTACTGCTAACATCAAATTATTCATCCTCCCAGACTGAGATCATTTACTATAATGGTTAAAAATCCCTGGAGAGTTATTTTGAGAGCCTAATAACCAAGTGAGACAGACTCCTGGGCTCTTGGCCCAGCACTTAGCTCAGTGGCATTACTACCTGCTCCACTTACCACCCACCTGTCTTACAGAAGGTTGGTTGGGAAAAGGGCCACTCAAGCCTGGGTTAGCCTTTTTCCATCTCCAAGCCAGGATTTCACGTCCTCTGTCTCTCTTGATCCAGCCAGAAAAAAAATAAAAATCAGAGAGTTTTTATTCCAAAGGAACATTATCCATTTGCTTGAAAATTAGTACCTAATAATGACTTGGTGTCATTTCTATGCAGCTATTTCTTGGAAATAAAAGGGTATTTATTTTTTTACATTTCAAAATAAAAAATGATAAAAATGATACTCAGCATTTATGAAATGTCTATTGATTTTCTTAGTCTGTGTGCCTTAAATAAATCTTCACAGAAAACCCATGTATCATCTCTATTTTACAGATAGAGGAAATAGGATCTATGGGAAGATAAAAAATGAAAGAAATCAGGTCACTTACGTTGAAATTCTGACTCTCCTACTATCATGCTGACACTGGCAGGGTAAATTAACCTCTCTGAGTCTCGGATGTAATATAGAGATACTGATACCTACTTGCAGCTATGATGAGGACTAAATAAAAGAAAGATATGGAAGTATCTAGCAAATAAGAGAGTATCACAAGTGTTCATTTTCTTCCCTTTTCCTTTGTTTTATAGATAATAGAGGAAGAGTTCTGGAGCTGTTAGATGGTCTGTCCAGGGTTCCCAGTGAGTTCCATGTGTCAGAACAAGACAGGATCCTCACCATCAGACAGGATCCCTTCTGCTCCTATCCATTCAACTGAGTGGCTCTTTTTCACAAGGAGCTTGGGTGGGTGTTTGTCTAACTGCCCATTTGGGATAATTAATTTACTGGTTTTTTTACATCTAAATTTCTTTAGAACTAATTTTATCACACCCTAACTGTTTTGTAGGTATGTCCCCACTCTGCAACATAGTCTATTTGAATGGTATGGACCTTTGTGCTGCAAAAGGAAGTTTTGTGTTGCAAATCATGGTGAACCAAACTAAGCCATCGTCTGTGCTCACACACACACACACACACACACACACACACACACACACATACACACACATAACTACCTGCTCACAGTTGTGATGTCACCCTTGGCACTGTTGGCATACTTTGCTGTGGGGGACTGTCTCATCCACTGCAGACTGTTGAGCAGCACCCCTGGCTCCTATCTATAGGACACCAGTAGTATCTCCACCTGACCCATAAAGACTACAGGCCCCTCCAGACATGAATGCCTCCAGGAAGCAGATGGCTGTAATTTATAACCACTGGCTTGCATGATTTCAAAGGGCTTCTGAGTGACAGTTATTTCAGAGTCTACCTCCCCACCCCACTTCAGCACAGGGTGGCAGACAGATGAGGTCTGGTGTCACCAGTTATTTCCTTCTCTCCTAGATTTCTGTAACGGGCTGTTCTGAGGCTTGGAATGGCATCCAGAATTCAAAGGATGACTCCTGGCCTTTGTAGGAGGTAATCAAGTGATTGCCAGTCAGGAGCTTGACACCACAGACAGCCTCCCTTTAAGGCAACCTGTGAGGTCCCAGTCAAAGCTAATTTCCCTTTTCTAATTTACAAAGAAACATTTCACACAGTAGCAAAAGGTGGGAGGATGTAGGGTAAGTCACTTTCACTTCTTGAATACAGTTAATATATAGGGAAATAAGGGAAATATAGGGAAATTAGTAAAGCCAAGGGAGGAGGAGGAGAAAAAGGAGGAGGAGGAGGAGGAGGAGGAGGAGGAGGAGGAGGAGGAGGAGACAGCATTTCAAAGAAAGCTAGGGTTAGCAAAACACCATTTATGAAATACAACTATAAAAAGATCCACTTTTAAAACAAACTCTTTAAGCACTAAATTTTACAGAATTGATCTTTGTGGAATGGAAATGCAGTAGTCCATCATCTTTTTCTAGTTTTCACATGTTGATCTTCTGGGATTTTTATTTGAACAAATATATATTATATTGGTTAAGAAGGGAGAAAGGCCATTTTAAAAAGAAACAAAACGTTTAGGGAGACATATATAGTAAAATGATAATAGTAATTGACACTCTCTAGTTTCCAAAATTTTTATACTGTAAGGTATTGCAACTTAAGATGGAGTTACAATCAGATGAAGGTATAATAAATTTGAAATGTCAAAAAGTTGAAAATGTATTTGATACACTTAAACATCATAGGTTGGCACTGGTTGCTCTAGAATGGTAACTACAGTTCTTATTTCTAACAGCCTCACCTAGTTCTGTTTGTTTTGAACATTGCCTTAACAGAAACATCAAGTAGGCATTTCATTTGTATCTGCTCTACTCTTGAATAGCATTTAGGATGGTTTCCAGTGTGAAACTCTTATTGAAATCTCCCGATAATGCTGAACAGATTTTGAAAGTAACTATATTTCTTCATTCATTCACCATCATTGTCTGCAAGTTCTCATTGCTCTGCATCATTGCCAACGTTTGGCATAGTGAATCTTTTCAGTACCATTTTTTTTTTGAAACAGGATCTCACTAAGTTGCCCAGGCTGACCTTGAACTTGTGATCCTCCTGCCTCCAGCCACCCAAGTAGTTGGATTACAGCTGTGTGTCTAGTCAAATAATATTTTTTAAAACCACTATTATTAATTTTTTAAAAACTTCCTAAAATTTACTTGTATAAAAAGTCAAATATGTTATAACCAGTAAACAAATGTTACAACAGATCATTTACGTTCCCATCAATATATAATAAATCCACTATTATCTATAAATCATAGAGTATATTAATATTAATTGCTTGTCATTTATGCATATGCTTTGTGGCTAATTAATATACTAGAAATAAATATTTTACTTATTTGAATAGAATATATATTGGGAAAGTAGACAACATAGGATGAAATATTAACTATAGTAATGTCTGATTGTTGTAATTATAGTTTATTATCTTATTTTTATTTATAGTTGACTGCCAAACTTTTTCATTGGAATAAAGAGTATGACTTCATCCACCAGTGGTGTCTCATCCACTGCAGACTATTTTGCCCATATGACAACCTCAACATTACCTGATGCCCTTTCAGAACACTTCTCCTCCCCTATACACCTGCTCCTCAACCTCTCCTTTTTGCCTTTGAGGCTATCAGTATTCATTTTGCCATTCTGCATAGACTGATGTTTCTCAAACTTTAATGTGTATGCGACACTCCTGAGTTCTATTAAAACTCAGATTCTGGTCCAGTAGGTCTTGGTAGGGCATTGGTCCTGATACAACTGCAATTTTCTGCTGTTTATTCAAAAAGTGGGATTTAAGGAGCATGGCACTAGACCTTCTTTTTCCTTTTCTTTTCAGAAGTTATTCATCCCTACTCCTTGCTTCCCATTTCTGCCTCTTTTCTAGGGTTACTTTAGGAAATTTCACTAAGATAATCAAAGTAGAAACAGCAATGGCCTCAGAGAGAGGGAAAGCTCTGGAGGAAGAGGAAACTTGGGCTAGGTCAATGAAGCTGGGTCCATGAAAAGTAGTACCTAGTGGGTATAATTGTCAGTGCTTGTCAGTTTTTTTCCCCATCTCTCTTTCCTATATTTTAGAAAGATAATCCTCAGAACTCTGCACTTATGTTGAGACTTCTTCCAGCTTAGCCCTTGAGATTGATGGACTACTTAAAGGAGTATTTGGATCCAAGTTGGAGACCTCTGTCTGTTTGGGTGTTTTCACTATTTTGAAATAAAAAGGATCTCTATTGACTATGTGTCATAAACCAGAAAATAATTAATTTTCTCCATTCAATCAAGAAGACAGCTTTTGTATGTTTTTGTAGCTGGTTGACATTTATTTATTAACAAAGAGTATTATCAAATATGGAGAACATCTGGCATGGGGATGTTTCTATATATATTTTTTTAACATTTAATCTTCTATATTTCTAGCATTTCCTCAAAGTATCACACATATCAATGCAAGATACTTGATAGCTGTACAGACCCATGACAAGTTATGTTATGAGAAATATGATGCAATTCTGTCCAAATCTCAAGCTTTCTATTCAGCTTTCAAAAACTTTAGTTGAACAAACAAGCTCTCTGCAAAATTTAAGGTGTCAGTCAGAAGATATTGTGGACTTCATCCCATTGTGAGCATAGAGCCTGGGTTTTGCAAAGGAACCTCCAGATAGCATCCCTCTAAAGAATAATTCAAGGAAATCATCAAGTTATTCATTTGCATTAACAAGGAAAATCTTATGCCTCAGATAGGTAGACCTGATTGACACTAACATCTCTCTTTCCTTCTCATACTGTCCCACATTTTTTAATTTCATGTGCGAGAGAATAGGTCATTTATCTCCTTAGTTTAAGAAAATATGACAGTTTATTATTTTTAGGCACTCAGGGCTATTCTACCCAGGGGCAAGAGGTAAAAAGTAATTTGCTTTCAATTAAAAACAGTTCTCATCTCAAGCTAAGCTTATTACCTTTACACCCTTCCTAAACCCTTCCTTTCTACTTGTGTTGAAGATAAGATGGAAACTGATGCTAGACTTTCTGAAACAAAAGGTGGAGCTCTGGGAAATGCCAAAAATGAGTACCTAGTGGGTATAATTCTACAACCTGTGCTTGTAGAAATTAGCAGAGTAAAGTCTTGCGTGTCCAGGAGGGAAGAGTTCACAATAACTGTGAAATTACATAATTTTAAAGGATCTAGCATCTAACCACATTCAATTCAATTCCACTTAATTCTTCATTTCCTGTTTAGGTAGACCTCAGACTAAAACAATTTGGTCAACCAAAGCCTCCTCTGTTCTTCCTCCAAGTTGGAGACCAGCCTGGGTGAAAATTAATAAAGAAGAGAGATAGCAAAATAACGGACAGGTACATCTCCTTAAAAGTCCTCATTTACAGATCAGATGAGGAAACTAAGGCCTAGAGAGAATGGTGTGGGGGGTGTGCTGTGACTTATTATTGTACTGGATGCAGAAAGAACAGGAGGAAGAGAGAGAAATAGAAATGAACAGATAGAAGTGGAGAGTCCAGGAGGATGAAGAAAAGAAAGGCTTTACTGTGCCATGAGATACATGTAGGTTGGTTATTTTAGGTCTCTGACATACTGGAGTTCATTGATTCATATCCACCAGGGAGCAGATTGGCTCCCTGAGAGCTCAGACCTAGTCACAGAGGAGGAACAATCCTGTTTCAATGCACCAGCTATCTTCAGGGCATGCAGGACATTTTGTTTCCTGTTACCCTAAAAAATAGAGCATGTAGTGGGGTAGAAGAAAGAAAAACAAAGTGAAGACCAAGCTTCATACCCAGATTTTTCTTTCATGACATAGTTGCTAAGAACAAGTAATGGCTCTGTGGGGTGCAAGTGGAGGTTTCTGGTATATAGACATTTGAAAAACAGTGCCCTTCTTGGCCTTTGCTGCTGAGGTATTGTGACTTTTAAGCCTGGCAAGGTGAGGCTGACTTATTTAAGGCAGAAGCTGTTCTGCCTGGCTAGGAGACTTTACCAGTCCCCTACTGGGCTAACCACCTATTGTGACCTGTTTCAAGGCAGCTGCCAGGGTGTGGAGATTGATGGGCACTCTGAATGCTGTGCAGGCTTGGGAAGGAATGCTGCCCTTGGATTGAAACTGGAGGGGAGGAGAAGTATTGTCTGAGAAGGTTGTGGTTTTGCATATCTCACCCTCTTCATTCCACAAACTATGATTTTTCTGATCAAGTCCTGTTCAACTCACTTTGTCAGAAGAATGGGTTTTTTGGACAGTGGCCGTGTACAGGCACCAGCTCATTGTAATTACTCTGTTGAGGTGAATAAGAAATATTCCATCCAAATATCTCCAAACAGCACAAATGGGAGGCATTATGCAGATCCACATCGGTATATTACTGGCTGGGATCACGGGTAAGTCCATAGAGTAACCTGTGTACTAATCACCCATGTCACAGCGACTCTAGAGTGTCCTCAGGACCCTCAATTTGTGGAGAAACTCACTTCTGTACTAGGTGGAAGAATGGTGACAAATTCCTTGCTGGTGCTCATCTTTGAAGGCTCTAATCCATTATCTGCATCCACATTTTCCTCTTGATGTTGATCCTTCTCCTTCTGATTTGGTGGAGGCAAAGTCTTTCCCTGTGATCTGAATCTAATGAAATTGTGACTCTCTTTAAGCAATTTCTGGAACTTTGGGCATCATTAACATCACAATTTCCCAATAGGGGTTTTCTTTGTCATCTTTTCAGTGGAAAGCCCCTTTCTCCCTACTTAAGAATTCGTAGAAGGGCTGGGGTTGTGGCTCAGTGGTAGAGTACTTGTCTAGCACTGGGGTTGATGCTCAGCACCACATTAAAAAAAAAAAATTCATTGGAAATGTCA
The DNA here is from genome assembly GCF_052094955.1 of Ictidomys tridecemlineatus. NCBI lineage: Eukaryota > Metazoa > Chordata > Mammalia > Rodentia > Sciuridae > Ictidomys > Ictidomys tridecemlineatus. Next base: position 124,556,451 of record NC_135477.1, on the reverse strand, counting down.
CTTTCACCACTTTGGTCTGTGTGGGCTCTTATTTCACTGCTGGGCTAAGGTTCAGCATGATCTAGCATCTGTGTCATCCTATGAAGGCAAAGCAGAACCAACCCCATTCCTAAGACAATTCAGTGGTGTCTGAGTCTGAAGGATTCCTGCACACTGGATCCTTACCTTTCTTCTGCTTGGTTTTCAGAACTCATGCAACCTTAAAATTGATCTGTGCAGGGAAGATGCTCTAGATGCTCTTCTGACTCTAGAACAGATTTCAGAACAACCTCATTACTATTGCTTGTCATCTACATGAGAATGGTTCAGGAGAGACTTCCCTAGCCTGAGTCACAACCCAGGACTGAGTTCCCAACCTGAGTCTAAATTCAGGATTTTCATACTTACAACATATCTCATCCCCCTTTTGGATCTCAGCTTGTCCCTCCTGTACAAGGAAGGTACTGGACTAGATCAGCACTTCCCCAACTGTGTACCTCAAAGTTACAAGTATCTTTGGTGAGAGAAGTCTGGAAGATGCTAGGTTAAAATTTAAAAGTTCCTTTACTGTAAAAATCTAGAGGGCTTTAAATATGATAAAGAGTATTTAAAAATTACAAAGTGGTATTTATAAAACAGGTTATATTTCTCAAACTGTACATCATCCAATTCCTTCCATCTTTTGAGTACACATTATGGGAGAAGTGTTCTCTGGAACACACTTCACAGTAGCAAAAGGCCAAATTATTTCTAAGCTTCTCCAAATTGAATAATCCTTTTTTTCTATATATAATTTCTCCTTTTGATTAAAAAAACCTTACTGTATATCTAGTTCTATAGGCAATGTCATTAATGGTTAAGGAGGAAAAAAATAAATAAACTTAGATATTTAGAGTGTTGAAGCCACACTAAAATTTACGTATTTGGGTAATAGTAATTAGTAGATGCAAATTATTAAGCATCTGTTTAATGTGCTATACTCTGTGATAAATGCATTACTTTGATTATCTAATTTAATTCTCATAGGAATCTTAAGATGTATTATTTTTTATTTCCTATTTACAGATGAAGAAACTAGGACTTAAAGAGTTTTGATAAATAACATATAAATAGTGCAAAGCTACCAGTTAACAAGAGGCAGATGTAGTACCTTCACTCACTGCAGTTTCTAAGTATATTAAAAATCAATTTATCAAGTTTCCTCCTTTTCTATGCCAAAATTCAGCAAGCTGCCCCAACTAATTAGAAATAAACTAATTGCAACACCAATTATCTTTCATATAAAGTTCTTGAGTTAGTATGAAATAATGTTGCACCATCAGTCTCTTACGCATACTGAAAATAAATATTATATATATGTATATATAACAGCTAAATGTTACCAAATGATTTATTATGATTGGTGCTAAATTACAATGTATATGAAATGGAGTCATTTATGGAAACACATAAAAATAGTTACCTATTTCTGTAATTATATTCACACAAGAATCTGAAATATAGTTTCTGTTATGCCTTTTAAAATATATCCATAGAATGACTTTTGTAGTTTTCACCACACAATGTTACAATACTGGAACTGCACCTGTATCATCTACCATACTATAAGAACTAAGCAGAATATGAAAGCAGTTAATAGCAAATTAATTTTTTTCATATCGGTCAGTGATTTCAAAGAAAATAGTTGTTTTCATTGGCAGTAAGGATAGATGGTAGTAATTAGCAGTGTAGATACTGCATACATAAATATGTATATATGTATATATATATATGTTGCTCAGGGCTGTTGTTCCATCTATACGCATTTGCCTTTTGAGTGGTCAATGATTGCCAAAGTAGTGTGCAAATCCATTGGGACATTAGTAATACTATTTTTTATCATGTTTCTCTCACGAAAACAAATAGGTAAGAAAGAAATACAGCAGGCTAAGATCTACAGTATTACACACCAAGGTAAAACAGTTACTGAGTTCTTAGAGTCACAGTAGTTTATGTATATTTGCTATTCACAGACTGCAGACTTTTTGCTGAATAAAGGAGTTGCTGGGAATTGACAACGTGTAGACATGCATTCATGTGAGTCCATAATTAATGATGTTTATACTGTAATAAGCACATTCATTTTAACACCATTCAGTAAACAGATTCCTTTAAAGTTTAAGCTAAGTCTGCTATCACAATTACACACAAAAAGAACCTGTAAACAATTTGACATTACACTTATGTACAAGCAAACTGCATTGGAAAAGAGAAGAGGTAATTTCAATGGGTGTCACTTGGTATACATCAATGTGCAACAAACTGACCCAATTCATCAAGTGCTTCAATGAGGTCAGGAAAAAGTAACATGAGCAAGGCCCCAGTAAATCACCACCCAGTGTTAGTTCCAGCAAAACTCAACACTTCTCTGTCTGTGGTGACACCACATTCAAAGCATCAGAGACATGTAAAGAGGATCTTGGTAATCCCTGGCAAAATGTATTTGGAGATCTCCAGGTAACCTAAGCAACAGGGCCCTTCACTTCAAAAGTGCTGATATTGTTTAAACATGACAATATATTTGGGACAAATTATTTTGTTTCTCAAGTTCTACCCAGTGTTCTTCTGGTTGTGAAAGATGTGGGAAACAAGAATTCTACTAAGGTCTTTATTTAGGTTTCTTCAGCCAACACAAAGGTTATTTATTTTCCAGACTAAGCTGAACCCTATTACCAGTCAAAGGAGTGACTCACTTAAAGCAGATCCCATTAATAATTTTCCGTGGGATTTTCTGAAAAGCATATCCCCTAAGTCAATACTTTGATGTTTTGAATAGGATACCTTTCCAATAATGCATAAGTCCATTTCCTTAGAGCAGAAACAGGGTCATGAAGGGTTTGGCACCCCTACCCCTCAAAATTTAAGAAAAAATAGATTAATCTGTTTTTAATATAAACTAAGCAGCATATTTTAAGAAAAGCTCTCTTGATTGAACTTGTTCCTTTGGAAGTAAAAAATATGTAAATGAAAGAAAATAGCATGGGAACTTAAAGCCAGATGATGTAAAATATCCTGTGTCCCAAATTTTGTCGGGGGGGGGGGGAACAATCACTTCTTTTAGTGTCCTTAAACTTAATTAGAAAATTTAATTACTAATATATATTTAATTACTATGTTTAATATATATATATATACATATATATATATATATATATATATATACATACATATATATATATATATATATATATATATATCATGTTTTTAAGACCACATTGACAGAAGGCCTATGGAAGAAGTAAATGACCTTATTTGATTAGTTCAAAAGTGCTTCTGGTTGTGTGCACACCCTGATGAGTCCCTGGGAGGAAGAATCTGTGCTTGGTTTGTTAGCCTAGACTGAGCTGGGAGCCAGGCTAAGTATCTGGAGGGATAGGGTTGTGTGCCTGATCCCAGGGAGCACCAGGGAAAATCTGTTTGCATAGGTTGACTTCAATCACTTTTCACATTCTCCAGTGACATGGAAAATACATGGCTATGAAGTGAGAACACAACTTACTGTACCCTGAATAATGTCCAAAATGCAGTCGTTTGGTTGTTTGTCTAGAGGATGCCAAAACAGGCAAGTAATGTTTTCTTCCATTTCATTACATTTTGTTCCTTCTTTGAGAAACTGTTTTGGTATTTGTATAAACAGATTGGAAGGGCTATTTTCAGGGGACAGGAGAGTGTTTGGTTAATATTACAATGTACCCTTGAGCTTTAGTATCTATTTACAATATGCATATTATAAATTATTTACTGTACCTTCAAAGTAATTAAACAGATAATATACTCTACCTACAAATCACATAAGCCACAGAAACTCCTTTATGAATGATAAACTGAAATCAACCAGGAGATAGTAAATTAAACAATAGGCAAGTGAAGTACCTACATTTTCTTTTTTTTTTCTTCCTAAATATTATCACTGTTCATTTGGTGGATGTTTTTAATGAACAGGTTTGAAAATACATAGTTTAAAATTCCAACAAATGGTTTGATAAGAAAGCCAGTTTTTACAAGTTTGGCATTTTGTTTGGTTTTGTATTCATACATGTTAAATCTAGGAATTTTGATCATTTTTCTGCACATAAATACATACAAACATTCATAGTAGAAGAGATTTTAGAAATCAAAACTATATTACACCTTCTAGGAAATCAAATAAAAATTATAATAATAATAAATTTCCCAAACTCAGAATTTCAAACTATGAGTTTTCTTTATGAGTGTATATATATTAAGATATTTATATGTATATATATACACATTTAGATAGATGTACATACATATATACATGTAATTTTATACACAAACAAAACACACATATATGCATTCTCATACCCCCTCACATATTTCAATGCAGTTTCTTCTCTGCAGCTGCCTTTCTTTTCCCCCCAACTTAGAAAAGTAATCATGATATTTTGGAGGCAGCTGAGTCATTTTTGAATTTCTGATCTGAATTGAATAAAAATCCGATCTTTTAATAAAAGTCCAAACATGAAGAGAAGATACATAGATGCATGGAAGTATAAATACATGTACCATCCATGGGTATACACCATTGGTGCTTCTCCCAAAACTCTCCCTGGTGACCTAGTGCAACAGAGCACACAGTCCAGTTGCCATTCTCCTGATATATGGAAGATAGCTTACCACTTTGGGTTGGGAGGAATCAGTACTTGCCAGACACCTGTTCTACTTGTTTACTTCCCCTTGATAGGGTTTGTGGCATAAATGACAGCTGGTGGCAAGAACAACTACCCCTCCAAATTTGCCTTTTCTTTATCTCTTCTGCAGTTGCATGTCTATTAGGATTTGCAATTTAAAATAGCCAATGACTTCCAGTAAGGGTGTCAGGTGGAGTTTACCCTGGCTATCCTTTACTTAAGAATAGAAGAGATGAGAAATTGGCAAGGTCCAGAGAATAAAGAGGATATACAATGAGATGGTTAAGCCATCAGCCTTTATGTGTTATTTTCTTTTTCTGAACGTCACAACCTCATTTATAAGGAGGATGGTGGCAAAGCCTACTTCATTGGGTTATTATAGGATTAAATGAGAAAAGGTATGCGAAACGCTGTAGAGTTTTCTGGCATGTAACAATAAATCTTTAATAAATGTTATTTATAACAATACTTAAACCACAATTATAGAATGTTGATCACAGCTACATATAGAAATAATATTAGTCTAGAATTTGGATGACATGAATTCAACCTCTTTATTCCAAATTTGATTCCCTAGGGGATTATAAAGTTCATTATAGTGCTCTGTCCATGGTATATACTCAATACATCATTGATGAACACATACATGAAACAAATAAATGAATGAATGAATGACTTAAATTCTTGGTTCTTAGATTCCCTTGTCAAAAAAAAAATAGGAATAAAATGCTCTGGCCTTTAATCCATCCTTTGGATGTGGGTAGATGAATTAAAAGAAAAACATCCAATTTATCTGAGATTGCAAATGTGCTTTGTGTCCTAATAAAGTCAGCATATTCATACCAAATAATAAGGGGTCAGCAGCCAGGGGTTGTGCTCAGACTTGTTGCACCTTTGAAAACAGGGTGTGGCAGCCACCCCTGTGTGCATCTGAGAAACATATTCTCCAAGATTGAAGTGCCTCTTTAGTGAGTCTCTATTCGACCCAAGGAAATAAACAATGAGCATTAAGAATGATGAAATCATTGACCTACTCTAAAACTTTTCTCTTTCTTACTGGCTTCATTTCTGAGAGCACTTTGTTGCCTACTATTGATCAGCTTGAAAAAACACGTTCAACAAGGTTATGTAAACTGAAAATGCTCCCAAAGTGCTTCCCAACAAACATAGTTAGCTATTCTGAGGTTGACAACATCAGTGAAGTATGATTTTTCTCAGGCAGAAAGATTGAAGTAGAAGACAGACACCTAAACTATAGGACTGCCCCATCACTAACAGAATCCTAGAAAAAGTTACATATTTTCCTCCCAAAAATATCAGCCTTCACATCTCTACAAAGAGATAACTGTATCTAAATTCAAATAAACAGTGTATACATTTGAGTTGGCAACTATTATTTTTATATTTTATCCTATCTTCAGAATACAGAAAGAATACCTCAGAAAACTTACACCAACACTTAATTTATAGTGTCTCAACATAAGCACTATTGACATTGGGGCAGAATAGTTCTTTGTTTTGAGGGGCATTCCTGTGAATTGCAGGATTTTTAGCAGAATCTCTCACCTATACCCATTAGATATCAGCAATACTCCTTTATCATGACGCTCAGAGATATCTCAGGCATTGCCAAAAAATCTCTAGGTCACAAAACCACCCCTGGTTTAGAACCAAATGTTTTACATGCATTGAACCCATGCAAAATAAAGATTTTCTGAAAGTGTTTCTGTTTCTCTCAAAGAAGGAAACCATTGACCATTGGTCACACACAGTTCAGAAAAACTGCTTATGATCAATGGGAATTCTATGTAAATTTTAGCTTTCAAAAAATGCATTTTTAGGGGCTGGAGGTACAGATTGGTGGTAGAGCATTTGCCTACTATGTGTAAGGGTCTGTGTTTAATCCCCAGGATCACATTCTTTTTCTTTCCTTTATACATTTATGTGTGTGTGTGTGTGTGTATGTGTGTGTGTGTGTGTGTGTGTGAGAGAGAGAGAGAGAGAGAGAGATGCCACTCTTGATCATATGGATTGAAAGGACTTTAATTTTGCCCCAGAAATCTGTCATGTTTGGATTTCATATCAGGAGAACAGCTTTACTCAACATTCTCAAGGACTGATACCCACAGTAAAAGTCAACTATTTTTCACAACTAAAGAGCTATTAAACTTTGTAACCAAACTTTTTCCATGCACTCAGATAACACGCACATGGACATTAACCACTGACCCAACACTAACCTAAAAATTGCACGTGGCCTCATGCACAAACATATATAGTCACAACAGAAATGCAGCTTTGAAACAACTCTGCACCACTTCATGCTACATCAATTTTCTTCCATTTGTGATGGATAGAACCAGCATCTACAAGAAGAGAATCTGATGTTGATTTTTATTGTGCAAATGCAGATAAATTAACCAAAGGTCATATTAAGAATAAACTGATAAGACAGCGCAGATCACTGGGAAAGACTTACTAAATCTCTAGTTGGCTCATAAGTGCTTTTATAAAGCTGATTTACAGGAAAATTATTCCCCACCCTTCTCCAGGACAAACCCCTTGATAATTGCTGGGCCAGGGCATGGTTTTGTTTATCCTTTTAAAAGTAGCTTCTCTAAATAATGCAAAGATGACAATCTGGGCCATAAAATTCATTGCCCAACTAACAATACAATTCACTCACAAACAAGAGAAATTTTTTTTAAAGCTTAGAAAGTTGGGGTAGAAGGGAGTATAGGAAAGCAGGAAACTGAATCATATTGAACCATTTTGTTTTTATATTGACCAAATCTTAATTAACTGCTCAAATTCCTCAATTTCATTAACTATTCATCAATTAACTATTTCCTTTGGCAGTAATCTTTGCTTAAATATTCACAGACAATCATGATTAGCCATTCTTTCCCTCTTTAAGTCATTCATTCTCTATTTCTTATAAAATGGGAATTTAGCATCTATTCAGTTATTTTATTATATAGATAGGGCTAACTGGGTCTATAATTGTAACCTTCCAGATTTTTTTTTTTTTTTTTTTTTTTTTTTTTTTGCTAAATAATCATTGTATTGGCATCTCCACTGGTCAGAGAGACTAGAAAATTTCAGGACTTCATTTCCCTTTATATCATTACATATGCACTGTTACCATTTTAAAATTCACTCCTTATTTCTTTCTTTTGCATTTATTCTCATACATGAGCTTTTGCTTTGATATTTTAGTTGGTGTTAGAGGTCAGGAATGTCATTATCTGAGAACTTCATAGTCCTGCTTGAATTAAATTGGGCAAACTAAGTAGTTCAATGGCTCAGGACTTTATTGATGTGAAGCAGCTGAATTCATTCACCACTTCCATATTCACTATGGTGATACTTGTACATACCATCAATAGAACCACCTTTGGGGCCATACACATCATTAAATTATAGAACACTCTAAGTTCTCTGACTTGCACTGAGCAAGGAAACGAATAGTTCTCCTTGAGAAAGGTCAATATTCTTATTCCTTATTGGGTTTCATAAGGATACATCTCATTCAGAGACATGTTCCCTTCTACCCAGTGATAAAACTATAATGATATAAGCTTGTAATTTGGGGGAAAAAGGCACACACCAAACCTTCTAAGGAAGGGATTATATTTGAAAGGCAGATAAAATGGCAAAGGAATCATGGAAATCTACTGTGCATTAGCCCTAGATGTTTTTCTTTAGGCCCTTTTTCTTAAGGTGATGAAAATACATGCTTTGACTTATTTTTAGTGGGAAGAAAATGAGAAGACCTCCTAGATGAGCCACTAGGAGGTGAGAGAAATGTTGACCTCACACTAAACAATAGTTTCTCAATGTAAGGTATACATAGACCAATCTCACCAAAATCATGAAGAATACAAGCTCAAATGCTGATTCCTTGGCTCTGCTCTTTGGATTTAGGGTGAAGGATATCTGGAAAAAGTGCTACAAATGATTTTTGTGCATACTATATATTGAGAATTGCTGCTAAAATGTTTGCTATGGAGGTCACGGGGTAAAGAATCTCCATTCCAATGTGAACAGCAAGAAGAGAAAAACAGGCATTTCAAACAAATAAGCTCTGTGGTTGTATCACAAGGCTATGATTATCAAAGTTTAAGACTCTTTTCCTTTCAGCAGGGGTGGAGAGCAATGACCATTTCATCTAAAACCAGAATGATGAAGGCAATATAGATCAAACCCATTCCAGCAGGTTTCATTTGGTCTAATTTCTCTGCAGATATTAATCATTGTACAGTCCTGTACAAATGACAACTAACTCCATTGTAACTTCAAATACAGAATGCTCAGTCTAAATCTTTCTCTAGTGTGTTATTTTGACAATGTAAAAGAAAATAAATAAATTGGAACAGTGGGCCATCAAGATTACAAGACACCAACAATACCAAGACATTAAGGAAAGAAATGGCCCATGCTAAACCTATAAGCCAGCATGCAAATTGGCAAAAACATTTATCTGCCACAGAGGCACCAGGGGAAAAAATAACTCCCTTCATTTTTCCTTAGAAAATTGCTATGTCAAGTGGAGTTGACAAAGAATTCTTCCTGAAAGTTCATGGAAAACGTCTTATTAATTCTAGCAAAGATCATCTAGAAAGCCAAAGTTAGTCAAACTCCACAGCATTGTACCTAGTGGCAAAAAAAAAAAAAACAAAAAAACAAACCCAGCACTCAAATGCTTTGGGTTAATCCACTAGTGGATAAGAAATTGAAAGAATAAAATTGTAGCCAAGGAAGACAGGTGAGAATCAATGTCTGACTTCCACTGTGAAAACTGGTGTCAAACAATTTTGTGAAACACCACATATGCCTTTCCTTTTTCTCAATAGAGCATGTTTTATTTGGCATATACAAAGGATACTCAGAGTGGCATATAAAGCCCAGAGAAGCAAAAGTAATCCAGAAACATGAGCAGTGGTAAATAAGAAAAATCCAGAATGAGCTACACACCTCCGAGTATGGATAAACCTGCCTCAAAATCAAACAAGCCCAATAGAAAAGTGAAAAGTTCTATGGCCGACCCTTTTAAACAATGTATGTCCCCCAAATGAATCCACTGGAACAGATTTCACTATGGAGGGATAAAGAACAAAGGGAATGCTTGTGATTGTGCTCCCCCTGCCCTTTTATTTTAAATCACCATGCGTGCATTTCCTGGAAGGTATCTGTGACTGTAATTACAAAGGAAAACACCACTGCATACTTTGGGAGCCACCTCACTTGGTTGTTTCCATGACCACATCTCAGTGTGATTTTTTTTTTTTTTTTTTTGAGGAAGAGGAGAAAGAGCACACTGCTTCCATGAGTCAGTATTTTTATTTCCTGTCTTCCTCTTTTCCTTCTGAATATAGAGCACTCCTTTTAGATAGCGGGTAGAGAACTTTTATGTTTATGTCTTGGGGACACCCATGTGCCTTTAGGGAATGACCTCTCCCACCTCACTGAATTTAGCATTGCCAGACGTTCCAGGACACAGCCTAAGCTGGGAATCTACACATATGGTCTCCCACTCATTGACCCATCGGTTACCATTAGTTTCGTCATATCAACACTTTATGGCCCTCATCTAACCAATCTTCAATAGTCAACCACATATGTTGTTCTGTCCAAAATTGAACTAAAAGTTCCGAAAACTATTTTAACTTCAGTGAAAGAGACCTGACTTCCAGGACTTCTAGAGCATTTAATTTTGTCATTCACTTACCCCAAACTTATTTCCAGCACTACATGCCACCTGGACTCTGTGTGGTGATAACTACACTCACAGTAGGACTGACGACTTTCATGTTTCCTTACACCCTTTTACTGACCCAGTCCACATTCATCTCAATACCAAGACCCACACAAATGAACACCATGTTGTTGTCTTAAATATTTAAGACTTTTTTTTTTTAACCGTTGAATGGGTGCCAATTTAGAACCAACCCAGAATAAAAATGTTGTGTCATTGTTTTTAGCAGATTTCCTGCTAGTAGTTTTACTTATGGAGGTATAAAGAATGCCTGCACAGAAAAAGAAATCACAACAGGTCAGGGACTAGAGGAATAGTGCTATGAATTCCTTTTTTTTTTTAATCTTTTTTCTTTTTTTCAGCATTTAATTTTCTATTTGAAGTATACTATTGAAGCAGTGGGTTGACTGCCAGCCCAGTTCTTCAATTCTTATCAGGGCATCTCTCTATCTTGATGTCCTTACAGTTAGGTCTGACATTTAAGGAAGTCAGGATTTGGGCCAATTTACTTCGGCCCCCAATTTTTTTGACAGCCCTTCCAGAGTGACCCCAACAATCATTTGACTGACATGGACATTAAATGTAACTTCTTCTTGACCCATTGATCTCTGTAATTCTTTGCAATATCTTCTCTTATTAGAATGATGGTATTTTGATGCACCATCAAGAAACATTGAAAAGAATGAAGACATATTGGTAGGTTTTACAAACAAAGCTATGTTGTAGTTAAGATCAAATATATGCTAATATATTAACACATAAAAGAACACCATTTGAATTCATAAATTATAGTTCTCTTGGCATCTCAACTTCCAAAATAAACTTTCTTTTTCACTTAAGTAAAACTTAAACTCCATTTGAACCATTAGAACAAGAAAACATTGGCTAAGTCTATTGCCCGGGTGTGAAGGCAAGAGTTACAAAAATTCAGAAAGATATCCAGATACTAATGGGCACTAACAGAAATCAATACAGAACCTCTTACATAGTAAATGCACATCAGTGAAAATTTCCAAGAGAAGAAATTGATCATAGTTTTTCCCTCCTAGAGACATCCAGTTGCCTTTATTACCTATGATTACACACACACACACACACACACAATGAAAAAATTAGAAGTGCTTGGCACACAATTAATAATCAATAAATTGTTTTTCAGTTACTCTGAAATGCATGAGAAATGCTGAAAATTAAAACTGGTCTGTTAACCTTCATTAAGCACAAGTCTACAAAGGAGCTACTGGTACATTAATAGAATACAGAGTCACATGAATGGGTGGCTATTAAGTTTCTTTTTGGCTGTGTCTGTACAGGTAAAGGATGTGATTTGTAAAGACAGCTTAGAAAGCCAACATCTTAGTTTCAGATCCCCAATTGCCTACTTGGCTTATGATTAATAGAAATGACAACTAAATCTGAGTACGGACACAGCCAATCCCAGAAACTCAAAGGCAACCAAAACTAGCCCCAAGCAATAACAATGTAGCACTGTCCTTTAAAATCCTTATGAGAAATTATTAAGAGAATGTGTGGAATGCAATTCTAAAACAAACAAATGAAAAGCCGGGCCCTTACTCAAATGCTGTCTGTTTTTCTTAATTCCACAGCTGTACAGGAGTACAGAGAACTTTGGGTGAATTATGTGGAAAGACCACAGCATGAAAATGTTGGTATTCGGAGGAGGGTGATAATCCAACTCAGGGTAGAGAAGGCTGAGTGTGGGATCATTTAGTAGTTTTTTTTCTGTGGCTATGAGTGGGTTTCTTTTTTTTTTTTTTTCTAATACAAAAAGAAGGTTGTACTAGCTCTTCTCACCTTCTCCAAATACGGAGAAAGAACAAAACAGGAAAGTGGAGCCTGAAGGTATTAATTTCAAAATAAGGAAGACAATTTGTTGATGATGAAGGTTATTCGATGTTTGAAAGTGTTGCCAAGAGTTGCTGGGAAATCTGCCCAGGAGGGTTTTAAGAAAGAGGCAGAAGCGCATCCGTGTGAAGTGCTTTAGGAGGGGCTGCTGGCAGCAGGGCACAGCCCTTAGGATGCCCAGGCCCTGGGTCATGTGCATTGTGTCTATATACAGACTTAGTTGTGCTTGTGTGGCACAAATACTCATGCATACGGAGTCAATATAAACTGGCACATAGAGATTTAAGTGAAAAGTCATATAAATCTGCCATTCCCCCCTAACCCCTTAAACAAAGGAAAAGGAAAATTTAAAAAAATGCAAACCTATGCCATTGGGCCAGATCTCACTCTACCATGTATCCTTGATCAAAGGAGGGAGGTAGAAGATGAGAGGAAAAAAACCCAGTTTGGGATAGATGACTCCCAAAGCCTGTCAGCCCCTCTGCTGTAGCTGGTTCTCATCGTGTGTAAGATACTCAGCACACGGGACCAAGTTAACAAACAAACAAACGAACAACAACAAGAGTTTTTCATGTGTTTCCACATCTGGAAAGAAATCTACCCTGTGGATTTACACGTTAAGGTGAACTAGGTAAAGTAGGCAGTAGTTTATTAATGGACTATCGTGTTCTAACAAATGTGTGTCATTACTTGTTCTTTTCCTTTAAAATATGCTGTTTTAGGAGGTTTATTTTAAAATGGTGACTCATTTTCTGTTCTTTTCTTCTCCCACCCCGCTGCCCTCCCCTATAGATGATACTTCCGTAAAAGTTCAGACTGCCAAGGGTGCTTTCTCTCAGGGAACCGATCTGGAATTTTGATCTTTAGGAAATCCTGGATGCATTTCTCTAGCTCCTCCTCAATGGAGAGCTTTTCCTTAACAGCTTTTTTTTTGCTGCTCATGTTCGACTCCCTAGAGCCCGAAGTCAGAGTCCGGAGCAGATCACTTTTCCGCCGCATCTCTGACTGTTGGATCAGCTGGACTGGGCCCTTCTTGATGGGACGGTCCAGAGTCTGGATGTTGGTCTGGCGTGTCACCGGCCCACAGATGACCGTCTCCTGGGGAGAGCTGGCCTCAGACTGGCTGTCACAGCTGGAGGTGGAGAGGTCGTTGCAGGACGTGCCGCTCTCCCCTTCTTTGTCACCCTTGCCGTTCTTACAGCAGCAATCACAATGCGAGGACCACCGGGAAGGCTCACCTGCAAGGGAAGCACAGACCATGGGATGAGTGCCAGGCAGCTCAGTTGGGCAGCAAGCACAGCGCTCAAATACAGCTGCGTCACCAGCAAAGCTTCCAGAAATGGGTGGCACACAGGTGAGTGACAGCAACGGCACCCAGAAGCCACGTCCACCCAGGGGAGGAGGAGAGTGATAGTGCACTCTGAAAAATATAATATGCATGACACTCAGGCCCCTGGGCACCGGGGTCAGGCAGCGCTAGGGTGGAACATCCAGCACACCATCTGGTGACACTGTCACCTTGGCAGACCCCCTGGATTTCTAAAGCTCCAGTTCCCTTATCAATGAGATACTAACAACTTTCCTGCTTTAGGAAGGTCAAGTGAGAGGCACTCTGTGACACACAAGAAGTATGCAGTAAGTGCTTGTCTGCTTTCCCTGGTTGATGCTGACCCCTAACACAAAACTTGACCTTCAGGTACAGCAGGGGGAGTTGATGACTCTGGGGTGACAGCAACCAGTGAGGAAGGGCTTACTTTCTGCCAGCCCCATCTACTCCCTAGATACCCATCCTCTCATTGGCTCTTAAGATAATTCCATGGACTCTATTGTTCCACTTCTAATTTTCACACATGGAAAAGAAGACCCTGGAAGTTTAAGAAACTTGCCACGGCTTGTACAGTTCTTAACTGACAGAGCTGAGATCTGAATAAAGATCTCCTAAAAGTCATAAACAAGGCAATGAACTCTATCTTCTCTTTATTTTACCTATCTGTAAAATTCTTGCTTACTTTTCAAAACAATGTTTAAACTCTATGTTTCCTCTGAAGCCTTTGTCCACCTCCTCAGAAATAGTTGCCTTTCCCCCCTCTGAGTCAGGGTTATGTTTTTGTAAGTGCTTCTATTATTGCATATAATACATTCTGATTCATTTTACTGTATGCATATCAGTTCCCTGATGTGGAGATAGTGAAATATTCATTGCTATAATCCCAGAAAAGAGCCAAAGGAAAAGTATAGAATTCAGTAAAAAACTGTATCCTAATAATAACTTCTAAGTACCTGGATCTTAAGCTAGTCTTGTCAGTGGGTGTTCAGTTATATGGTCCACTAAACTCTTTTTTCTTTCTTAAGCCAGTGTGTCCTTCTTTCCCTATTCCCTTAAGTCTTGATGCATAGAACTGCATTCAGCAATTTCGAAACAGAGTGAATTTTCAGATACACAGTTGGTGACTTAGTGAACCAGAAAACCCCACAATTATGGCACAAAGGATCTTTCTAAACATAAGTCACTGCTCTCAGCCTTCCACCCTCTGAAGACCCAGTCTTCCCAGATTCATGAACTCAATGCTACTTACTGATCACTGGGCATTTCATACAGTTCATTGTACTGAAGCCGTAATAAATAAATACATAAATACATAAATACATAAACACAGTTCCTTTTTTATATACTAATACTAAAGACAAGGATAATGTAGTATCTCCATATGTTTTGGAGAAGACCCAGTTTTGTTTTCACGATATCTTATTCTCATTAGTAATAGGTCACATTACAACATGATCCTAATTTATTATGATTTCTAATATGGTCAGGGTAGGGAAAAAAACTTAACATGCAAACTATTAGAGAAATTCCGTCCTGTCTTTTTTTATAATGCCTCTTTTTTAAACCTATCTAAGTGATTTGATTATTTATTGATCTTATTATTTAAGATAATTCCATGGACTCTGTAGTTTCCCAGGAATTGAAAAAAAAAAAAAAAGTCCTGGTAAATAACATCTCCAGAAGTATCTCTAACTTATGCCCCCTTTCCAAGTTCCTTTCCAAAATGGGATTGAAAAATCTTTGTATTATATAGTCATTAAATTAGAAGCAGCAGTTCAATGGGCAACAATAGAAACCTCCTAGTTATCCTAGGCTATTACAAATAAATATCTCCCATGCAACATAAAAACAGTTTGACATGGAGCAGCTGGGGACTGAAAATATCAGCAATGGAAAATAGCTTCTGTCTGCTAGCATGGACTTCAGAGGGACCATCTCTCACCTTCGGCAGGCAGAATCTGCCTCTGCCCCACCCCCTAAACTCAGCCAGCCCTGTTAATATGACTCAACTGAGAAAGGGTTCTAATGAATTGGGCTACAGCACAGTAATCACATCAGACCAGAGCAGATGTAATTTGTTCCTTTCTGGGAAAGTTCTGAAATTGAATTTCGCCTTGAAGAAAAGAAAAAGGAGGAGGAAAGGAAATATATATTTATCTCCAAGACCTACTTGCCCATTACCTTTAAGCAAGATGATAAATATTTTGTCCACGAACCCTGCTGGACCCATAGAAGTGCAAGCCCTGAGTCTTTCTGCCCAAGAGTTCCCTTCCCAGTGGAAGTCATTCCATTCAGTGGACTCCAGAGGAAACCAGAGTCCTCTCTAAAGATCATCTTGACAATGTGACACCGTGGTGTGAAGGATCCTTCTATATTCCCATGGAAAACTCCCGCAACCTTCCACTGTACAGCAAGCCAGGAACCTGGCTCTGCTGCAGTTCTGCTCCCTGAGCTACTGGGACTGTCATGTACTTGAATGTCAGCTGGATCCTCCTGCTTCAGGGCAAATAGAAACCTTACTTTTCACTTATTCAAAGTACTATCACTATTAAAGGGAAATTGAACAACTTAATTTGAGTGTAGCCTGCCATGCTACCACATGTTTCAATATTTTATGAGAATATTTGAATGTTTTACCGTTTTGGCAAGATCATTTACAAGGTGGCTTTTGAAGTCTATATATTATTTCAAAATTAAGGAAGAAGATAGGTTTAATTCAGTCCAGCTAAAGCACTATATGAAGAGTCATTGTGAAAAATTTGAAAAATAATCAAGGGTGAGAAGAAAACCACTCCATCTCTCTTTTGGAAGCATTGTCTGCTTTGATACCCTCTTCTGAAGAACTTAACCACAAGCAAAGAGGTTCTAAATCAAACATGAATGTGGTATAAGTACCAGGCCCCTTCACCCTTGTAGTCCCGCTGATACATGCTCACAGGTCCTATGAAAGGGACCCATGAAAGGTCAATTATGTAACTGAAGGTATTCTAGTATCCCCACTCCTCAATCACAGCAAACAGTGATTTGATAAATGCCTTAGTGCTTCAAACTGCAACATACTTTGACTTCTAATTTGCTGAGGTTTCAATACTGGCTGGAATAATAATTCTCTCCATTTGGGGGGAAAAATAGGTTGCAATTGATTAGCCATATGTGGGAAGAAAACTATTTCATTCTAAGAAAAGTCTGATTTATTGACATTTTAAAAAGCAGAAAACCTATTCCCTTTTGGTAGAGTTATTAACTACTTGCTGGTTAAAAAGTCTAATAGCTCCACCTTATTTCTGAATAAGCCATTGCTGAATTTGTTGGATATGATAGCATTTTTTTTTTTTTGGTGTCTGGCACATAGAGAAGGTTTGCTAAATGTCTGATGAATGAATGAATGAACTAAACACATATATTAAATTATTTAAGTTGACAAAAACATGGAAGAGCAGATCTCAAGCTCTACACTCAAGTTGCACAATTTGTCAGCTGTGGTGTGCTAGAGAAAATATCTGAGACTCAGTTTCCTTATCTGAAAAATAAGGTGAATAGTCTCTTCTTAACCAATCTTTTAAAAATATTAAATGAAGTAGTTAATATACATGATGTTTCATAGTTTGTGTAATACAATAAGCATTCTGCTCATTCAAACTCATCATGGTAGTCCTTACTGAGAAGAAGTAAAAGAAGAAAGATGACAGAATATTTCTCCCCTATGAAAAATTCAAGCCCAGCTGAGTGAACATGACTTAGCAAACTCACAAAGTGCTTATGCATTTTTAAAAGAGGCAGCTCTGCAATCTACCCACACTTCAAACTCTCCACCTGCTAATGGCTGTGAGCACAATGCACATCATTTACAGCAACAGCTGGGAAAACTGCTTTCTCCTGTCTTTTCTGTCAATGATGTAGGAGCCTTCCAGTCTGGGAACTAGGTGGCCAGATCTAATTTATCAGGGCTGCTGAAAGACTTTCTTGGTATTCCAGTTGAAAAGTCAATAATGGCCAAATTGATGTTTTTATAATTCTGCTAACCTTGGAAAAGATATTGCAAAGTGGAGATTGGTAATAGGCAGACTGTGTAAGCTTCTGGAAAAAGGAATGCACCTTCAAGTCTGGCAGCCTTTCTTATTTGTGGATGATCTTTTTCACTCACGGCCATTTGGCCTTGGAAGGGCCCAGCTGGGGCTCCTCATCAGGAGGTGGTGTGTATGGACAGGAGCAGCTAAACCACCCATATCTCAGTCAGAACCATTCAGAAAGATAGACACCCTTCCAGTTATTTTAACAGGGGGAAATAAATATCAGAACTTGGTTAAACAGAGATTGGAGGAGTGAACACACAAAAAGCTGATACGAAAGAGAAAAAGACAGTAACTGCAGGGTGCAGCTCCCTTAAATCTGTGAAAACAAAAGAGAATACAGTTATTAGAGCTCCAAAGCTTAGGAGAAGCATCCTGTGGAGGAGGGACCCAGGCATCTGAGAAAAGCATGCTGATCTGCTGGTGTTCATACCTCTGAAATGGGAGCGGAGAGAAGAAAACTGAAGCCAACTGCTTTTGGAGTAAAGAAAAGCTGGGTTGATGCCTACAGGTGCAAGGAACAAAGGAGAAGTTTTCCTTTCCCTCCTGTCTCACAGGCTTCCTCTAGCAGCCCCTACTGACAGAACTTTGTGGGAAGCCAGCTGGGCAAAGGAGCAGTGGCCAGTGCAGTGCACCTGGATCCCATGCCTAACATCACACAGAAGAGTGCATGGGGTGGATTTGGAGCTGAGAGAGACACACCTTAGTAACCAACACACTAAAGCTGAAAGGGATTAAAAAAAAAAAAAAGGCAGACACTGCTCTTGATCTGCTAGAATGTTTGGTCTCATAGAGAAGTTAGGAAATGGAAATAAAAGAAAGCCATGACCTCAGTTCAGATCCTGCCCTGCTGCCTGGTTGTACCTCGGAGTTTTAGATTTCCTCTTCCTTTGTCAGCACTGCATAACCTACCAATTGTCACCTGCATAACTCTACCTCAACCTCATGAACTCAGCCAAAATATAACTTCTCGAAGTGATCTTACCTGTTTATCCCCCCAATTTATGCTTCCACTAATCCCCTGGCCTTTGCTTTCAAAACACTATAATGTATAATTATGGTTGTTTCTAGGTTTATTGCTTTGATGTCTGTTTTCCACACTGGGCTGTAGGGGCTGTGCTCATTTCATTCTGAATTCTAGTGCACACTGCTAGGCACACACAGGTCAGGCTGTCAAGGCAGGTGGTAGTAGGTGCTCAGTAAATACCTATAGAATAAATGAATAGAACAGAAGACTAACTAAAGCTCTATATGGAAAGTTTAGTTGTGTGTGTGTGTGTGTGTGTGTGTGTGTGTGTGTGTGTACACCCAAGAAACTAAAACTTTCACCATAAAAAAGGAGAGAAAATTCAGTTATGCACTGGTCATTAGAATAAAAGATATTTAGGTAAATCACTACACATTAAGTGACAAAAACATGCTAACAAAAATAATAGAAATTCCACTGGCCTATCCAAAAATTTGAAAGCATATGTTTGCATCTGCATGCATGTATATGTGTAAATTAATCATCACCCATAATTATTTATTAATGTAAAAATCTCTATTATATGCTTTAAATAAAAATTAACTTTTTTAAGCACTCCAATTTTAAACACTCTATTTTTCACAGTTTTCATAATTTGAAATACTCAGACATACCCTCCCAGTTCAGATTTTTTTACCTGCAAGGTTTTACAGCAAGGTTTTTCACTCCCTGGTAGATTGTCCTGCTCTTTCAGGCATCCCTTGACAACAGCATATTTATTCCATCTTCCAAGTCATTATGTTCTTTTCTTGTTTCCTTTCTCATTTTATTTCTTCATCTTAGCATTAGCTTTTTTAAACAAAGACTTAGCTATCAGCTACCCTAAATGTCCTCATTTAATTACTTCAAATTCTTTAGCCCATCTTCACCTGTTTTCCCTAGTTTCCTCTTTATTATAGAGATTCCCTTTTTTTTTTTGTTCTTCACCATTTTTTGTAAACTAGAATAAGGTCCCCCAATGCTTCACTTTTCTTAGTCAATATCTAGGCATCTTCTCTCAATACCCAGTTCATATGTGAAAGAGCCCTCCCAACCACAGTGGGTGATTCAGGTGCAGGCATAGGTTCTCTTTGAGACCATGGGGGGTCAAGATGTGGAGCTGAAAGTGTGATATCCATCTTCAGTACGAGCTGGAGAAGACACTGGTGTAGCAGTAAGCAGAACAAGGTAGGAACAGCCAAGCAACGGTGAAGAGAAAGAGCCCTACTTCTAGGAGCACATCAAGTTGACCCACTCCTACGGTTATAGTTTTATAAGCCTAAAAACTCTTTTTGCTTAATCTAGTGAGTATTAATTTTGTTATTTAAAAGAGTCCTGAACACTATGTCAGATTCATATAAACATACTTAATATCTGCTCAGTTTGTCCTTTTCATCCTCTATTATGGTTTAGATTATTTGTCCCCCAAAAGCTCATGTGTCAGATAATGCAAGATGGTTTAGAGGTGAAATGATTGGGTTTTGAGAACCTTAACCCAATCCATGAATTAATCCCCCGACAAAAATAAATCGGATGGTAACTGTAGCCAGGTAGAGTGTGGTTGAAGTTTGTGGGTCATTGGGGGCATGCTTTGGGGGATGTATTTTGTATGAGGTAAGTGGAGACTCTCTCCTTCTGCTTCCTGGTGTGATGTCTTGAGCTACATCTACCCCCCCCACCCCACACACACACACTCTTCCACCACGATGTTCAGCCTTACCTCAAGCCCCAAGGAATGGTCTGGCTCCATGGGCTGAGATCTCTGAAACTGTGAGCCCCCAAATAAACTTTGCCTCCTCTAAAATTATTGTCAGGTCTTTTGGTCACATCAATGAGAAAAAAAATGACGAAAATACCCTCTAGGCTCATATAACTCCAGAATTAAGGCTTTAGGGAACAAGTACTACTATTGTTAAGCTACTTTATTTATAATGTTTCTCCTCTAGAATGGCAGCCTCTTTGATACACTACTCCTAACAAATTGACTAACATCTAAAAAGGGATATCGGGGTTCTCTTGCCACGTGTTGTACGTAGAGATTCCAATAGTGAATAATGTCATAGTTATCCCTCCAAAACCAGAAACATAGTAATATAATAATAATACATATAATTTATCAATGATGCCCTATTTGCCTGTTATTATGCTCAGCAATTGCCCTATGTTAGTCTTCACAATAATTTTCTCAGGTGATATTATTGTTTATTTCTTTCCACAGAGGAGGAAACCAGAGCTGAATGAGATGAATTGCCTGACTCAAGTTATAAAGTAGACAAATCGTAAGAATTCAAACCCAGATCTCTTTAAATGCAAAGCTTCTGCTCATTTTGGTGGATACATGATACAATATCATGGAAATTTTCTGTAAGAGATATTTAAATGTACTGACATCCTTAACGGGTTAGAGTTGATTTTAAGACCTGACCATCCAACTGATTCTAGCCCTTCAGTAATTTCTAAAAGTAATCAACTAAAAACAACTTGAAAGTCCTGGCTTTCTTAGGTCTTTTATCTTTATATATGTAAGAGATTTCAATTCCCTTCCCCCAGATCATTGGAAATAATTGAAAATGACTAAAGGAAGCATGAAGCATCCCTGATGCTTTTTCTGATGTGGGTGCATCACACACATCCTTCCACCTTTAGTCAGTTTTACTAGGGCTGCTCTGGTAGCAATCAGTGGTGTTTGAAGTCTGCACTTAATTAGCTCATGAAAAAATCCCTTTGCCAGTTAAGGAAGATATAATATTTGCTAATACTGCTTAATGAATATTCAACAATGAACTAGCATGTGATATCTCCTTACAGAGAAAAAAAAGCAAACACAACAATCTATGTTTATTGGCAAATGCAAACTTAAACTTCTATTGATCCTCCTGGTGAAAAAAAAAAAAAAAGTCAAATTACCCCAGAGCAATTGTTCAAGAGCTAGAGAACCCTATGAATTTTATGAGACACAGAGATGAAATAAAAGAACTGTCTTAAAATATTTATGAGTCATAAATTACTTTGAAGGAAGTTGGGCTGACCAGAAAATTTTGAATGCATGAGACTCATGGCGATAAGAAGGCCAAGTGGGATTGCAATGCAGAACAGTACTGTTGGCGGACCCAGATGCCACAGCAGTGTTTTGGAAACAGAATTGTAGTGAGTCATGGAAGGGACCTGGAAGCCACTGCCTGCCTCATTTTATAATGAGGAATCCATAGCAGTGTGCATGCCCAGTTCCTTTCTGGAACTGTTTGGGACCATGCCAGGGACACAACTGGGAAGGTGTGGAGCCATGTGGGTAAAAGGTAGATAAATCATACCCAGATGGAGGATTTCCCATCTGACAGTCTATCGTTTGGGTGTGTGGCTCTTAGAAAGAGACTATTTTTTGTGGAGTACAGTGCCGTTAAATACATGACAGGGGAGTTTGGAGTAAGAAGTTTCCTGCAACGTGACTGCACATCTAATCCAGAGAGAGGGAGAAGCTACGTGAGGATAACACTGACCTACATTTGTCCAGCAGCTCCCTACTGGGCTGCTCACTTCACCTGCACCATCTCGTGGGATCCTCACTGTCAGGGAAGGAAGGTGGAACTATGATGCCCGATTCCTACTCCCTAGGGTAAATAAGTAGCTAGAGAGGACACATGGTTCCTAGGTACCAGGAAGGCTGACATTCTATCAGAGAGATACTCATAATTAATATTTTTAAAACCTTTCTTTTTTAATTGCATATGCCCCTTAAGGAAGACCAAATCTCAGACACTGCCATGTGAATTAATTTACTGCTTGTACCCCATCCAGGAGGAAGCCTCGGAGCTCACATTAGTGAGCTGTCATAGTCTGGATCTGAAAGTGTCCCCCCAAAGAACTCAAGTGTTAGGCATTGCAAGAAAGTTCAGAGGTGAAATTATTAGATTATAAAAGCTGTAACCGTATAAGTGAATTAATTAATTAATCCAACCATTGAATTTACTACTGGGTGATAAATGTAGGCAGGTGGAATGTGACTGGAGGAAGTCATTAAGGCAGGGGTAGCCTGGATAATATCATCCACAGCTCTTTACTCTCTTGCTGTCTCTGCTCCCTGGCTGCCATGAGCTGAGAAGCTTTATTCCACCACATCATTCTGCCATGTTCTGTGCCACCTCAGGCCCAGAGCATAGGAGTTGGTCAACCACGGACTGAGACCTCTGAGTATTTTGGTTACAGCAATTAAAACAGGCTAATACGGGGGGCAGTGCCTGGAAAATGGTTCTTAGTCAGAATTACTTGCTGAGTTAATGAACTGCAAACACGTGTATGTGCCATGTGTGATGCTAAGTGATGTTCAAATATTTCATTTATTCTAACACTGAGTCAGGGTGTCTCTACCTCAGCACTATTGGAGTTTGGGATCCATAATTTTGCATAGGAGACTGTTCTGTGCACTGGGGGATACGTGGCAGCATCCCCACTCTCCTTTCACTGGTTACCAGTAGACCCCCTCCCCTCCTCAGTCAAGGCAATAGAAAATCTCTCCTGACACTGCCAGAGGGAGGTGGGGGGCAAAGTCACCTCTAGTTGAAAACTGTTGTTCTGAAATAAATATTATTTTATTGATGAGTAAACTTTTACTAATTGGTTCACTGTTTGCAAAGCTAATAAAAGGCAAAATTAGGATTTGACCTTTGGTTAACTCTGCCTGTTCCAATACTATTTTGATGCTCCAGTAAAACACTGCTTTTCTGGCAGGAGCTTCTGGAGTAAAGACCCAACCATGCCATTTCCAATAAGTTCCAAAAGAAGCTCAGTACAGAAGATGAAGGGAATTGAATTGTCCTTTCACTTTTCAAAAAATGGGAAGAATGTTTCATTTTCAACAGGCTGTCTTCAGATGATAACAGAACAGAAAGACTTGCAGAATTTAGCAGCTCTGCCTAAGCAAGTATCTCTGCTGATTGGCCACTAATTAAATGCTACTCTTTTAATTAGGATTTCAAAATAGGACAAAAGTAGAGCTAAGTAAAATTTTTTCCCATATAGCCAACAACTATATTATGCAATAATAATGGTCAACATTAATTGTTAACTGCCTTGACACATGTTATTGTCTGCACTTTCCTCTCAGAGGCTCATTTGAGATAGACAGCATCCCTGAGAAGAGGCTCTGATGACATTCACATTTTGCAGGAAAGCAAACTGAGGCACAGAGAGCTTAAGTAACTAATGCAACATCTTAGTCATCTTTTAAGATGGAGCTGTGATTCAGACTCAGGCAGTCTGAACCCAGAATCTCCACAGAGAGGCAGGCAGGCAGCAATGTGCACTACTTCAGAATTTTTGCTTCAACTCAAAGAAACAAGAATGGAGCACAGTTCTGCTGGTGTCTTGCAGTTTCTTCATTGGAAAATGTTGGAAAAAACAATACTTTTCTGGTAAGAGAGTAAGAACTGGATGATCTGATTTATCTACAGAGTGGTTACAATGCCTAGAATATAATGATGCTCGTTGAACAATGTTTTTTAAAAGACAGTACATTACTTTTTATACTTTACTTGCAATGTTAATATTAATCACCATGTGTGAATCCTTACAAAAACACAATGAAGATAACTAAATAGATAATTCCTTGTTTCTTCTACTTTCTTGAACATATATATGTCTACCCAAACCATCTTTCATATTACTTAACCAGTATCTCTGCTTTGTACTCTCATCATGGGATATCTACCAAAGAATTGATTTCATTTGCATAGATTGATAATATTGGGGGAAACATCATTTAGGCACAAAGCAATTCACGTAGAAATCTTCCTCCTCTTGGCACAGTGGGAAGAAGATTGCAATATTTGACCTACAGTGACTGACGCTATGGATGAGAATGCCTGAATGAGGTGATAAATTGTGCCTTATGAAGAAGATCTGTTGTTAACCCTTTATATGGATTTCCCTGACATGACTACATCATATCAGTATGATGTATCAAATCTTTGGGAGATTGCTTGACTCCTGCCAGAGGAGAAGAAATATTCTTCAAGCATGGAACCCACCATTACCTACATGATTAATTCACTTAAAAGGAGTCTTTGAAGTAGTTTGCTGATGTATTCTATGAGAAATGAAAACCAAGGAGTGTAGCCAAAATAAATTAGCACTAATAATATTCAGACCAGGGGGGATAGAAAATAAATAATATGAGCCCATGATAACCATGGGAAAGATCGAGAGATATTTCAGTTCTATCTTGTTTGATCTCCATTTATTAAACATATTCTTCTACCTATGTTGATAATTAAACCCTTGGTAATACACTCTTAGTCATTAACATTTAGAAAATAGATGGAAAAGACATTAAAAAGGAGAGAGAGAGAAGGATTCCAGGTTCTGGTGACTGGACTTTTCACTCTACTTTTCTTCAGACAGAAAATGTGCTCTTTATCATCACATTTCATTGATCCTAAAGGAGACAAGGTTTCCTGAAGGGGGGAACATGTTTAATTCTAATGAAAAGCTCCAAAGTTAAGCAAACTCTTCATCAGATTATTGAGTTAACCGTTACTGAATCATTTGATTTAGAAATGTTCTAAATTCAATTTCATAACGTTGGTTACCTAGGCCTAGCATGAGAGGACTTGGAGATTGGAGAGGAGGGAAGGGAAGAGAGTAAGAGGAGGAACAGACATACAAATAGTAGCATCAGAGACAAAGAAATACAAATACTGGCACCAAAGTGAAGGTTAAGGAAGTAAATATGAGATAGTAAAGGAAGCTAGAAGGAGGCAGCAATGGAAGAAACATGGAGGTAAAATAAGAAATGCCAAGGCAGGCCACGGACACCTAATCAATTCCCAAGAAGATTCTGGAAAACAGATGACATGACCCAGAGTTGCATTCGAGAAAAGTAAAATTCAGTTGCCAAGACGATAGTGCCAGGGCTCCCAGTGTGACTTTGGGGAGTTAGCCAAGTTCCCACAGTCTTGCTGGAGGAAATGTCATCTGGTTTCAGACAAGAATGAGGAATAAATAGAGTTTAGTTAAGGAGAAAAGACTGCAAAGATTGTGTGAGATATCAAAAGTAGTGTTCGCTAAGCCAGGGGTGAGAAAAGCATGCTGCATTCGGGATGCGAGAGCAGTTCGCTGGTGGCTGAGGTGCAAAGGTTGGTTGGCAAAGGCAGGAGATAGGTAGAGCTGGATCAATCTTTTAGGAACCACTGGAGAGTGACCAGTTTATCAGTGTGGTTTAAAAGGGTGGAGAATGGATAGCTATAAGAAAGGATGGGGGTTGGAGATGAGTTAGGAGACTTAAAATAATCTAGGTTAAGCAGAAGTCATAGCAAAAGCTATTGGTACACAACGTGGAAAGAATCAGCCAGACCCCAGAGCTATCCAAGAGGTAGTGGTTACTGATGTGGGTGAGAGGAGGAGAGAGGGCAAGAAGTGTTCTCAGAGGTTCTTGGCTTGGATGGTAGTGCATGGTGCTTTCATTCTCCAAGGCAGTCACCTAGGAAGAGGAAGAGGTTGTGGGAGAATAAAGATAGGAAGATTAGTTATCAGGACTGTAGAACACCCAAATTGATATATCCTAGACTCTTGTCTTGAAGACACTATTGTAAATTCTTTCTTTTCCTGGAATTCCATAAAGATCTATGTTTTGATAATTCTGTGCAACATGCCTGTATCCACACCAATGTAAGCTCAGCATAAGGCAAAACAGAAAACTAAATTCAACAAAATGAATGCTGGGTAGCTTACTTTTTTCCTTTTGTGGTAAGAGAATTAATCTTACTCTTGTTCTAAACTTGTCTGTCATGAGACTATTAGTTATAAACTTCTGAAAAGTAAGTTCCCTTTGAAGGAGAGTGCCTGGCTGAAAATTAGGCTCATTTCACTTTAGCAAAGATTCAAGAAGAGCCACAACTTAGCAGAAAAACACCCGGTATTTGTATTCATTGTACCTCATTTGATCTCACATTCCTTCACTCAGCACCCAATAAGTAATAATACCAATAATATTAGTACTTATTAATAATAATATTTATTAATAATAATATTAATATTATTTATTATATATATATAATATATATATAATATATATATATAATAATATAATTTATTAATAATATTAATAGTAATAATAATAATACCAATAAGTATTAGTACTTATTGGCTCTCTGCCAAACACTCTGTGGGTATACAGCTGGTCACATGGAGTTGATATTCTAGTAAAAAGTTAAGCAAATAAACAAATGAGAGGTAAAATTTCAAGTACTGTTGAGGGCTGTGAAGAAAATAAAACAGGATAATATGGTGGAGTAAGTTGAGGTGAGGTAGCTGTAGTCAATAGGCTGGTGGTCAGATGACATCTACAGGTAAATTGATATTTGTATGAAGATCAAATGTCTAAAAGAAGCCGCCTATGATGATCATATAGAAGCCATTACTGGTAAAAAGAACAGCATATTGCAAAGTCCTGAGGTGAACTAAAATGATAGTGCAAAAAATAGAAAGAAGGCCTTCATGACCTAGAGCATGATTAAAGGGGAGAAATATTAAAAGATGAGATTAAAACGGGAGGCAGGAGCCAAATCATGTAGGGCTTCAAAGGCTGCAATATGGAGGTAGAATTTTGAATGAGGGCAAAAAGGATGTTTTCACCAAAGAAGTTACATTACATAATTGTGCTAATCTAAGCTTCCTCTGGTTGCTATCTAGAAAATAGATTATGGGTGAGTGAGAATTGAGGTAGGAGGGCCAAATAGGAGGCCATTACGGACATCCAGGTGAAAGAAGATGGTGACTCCTAAGAGTGAAGAGGAGAGCGAGGAATATCTGATGTAGATTTCCTGGTTCCCCTTTTATGAATGAGGAAAAGTGAGGCTCGTGGATTAGTTATCTCAATATCCTGATGATTTACAAGAAGATGCACTCTCTGTCTCCAGCTCCTGAATACCAAGCATTTACTTGGTTAGTCCTTTTGCTGATCTGCACCTGTTGGGGTTGCTTGATTGACTTTGTAAACTAGAGTCTGGAGTTTAATTCTACAATCAGGAATCATTATATTGTTTGTAAACAATGACAGACTATGATAAATATGCATTCTGGTTAATTACTGCCTTCCCATGTGCCGTCTTCCCTTGCTCATTTCCATCATCCTGTCACATCTTAATACCTGAGTGTGTGTTCTCTACAACAGGGAGAGAGAAAATAGCTGCAAACACATTGAAATGCAAGAAGACAGCCATGTGCCCTGATAGCTTCTTAGGAACAGGAGGCAAACCTAAAGTTCAAACTTTACCAAAAATCAACAGGCTTTCAGTACGTTCAACTTGATGTCATTCCTTTGGCTTGTATATTAGGGCTTTATTCAAGGGACAGAGTTTCCGTTAGATTTCCATGACAGCCCAGCCCTTGGAGCTAAATTAATAGCAAATAGTAAACCCAGTTCCATTAGAAAATAAGACACTTGTTCCTTCTTCTTCTATTTCTTTTTCTTTTCTTCTTTCTCTTTTTTACATAGCAGGACCAGAGAGCAGTTAGTAACATTCCCGGATGGAGTCCCTTTATCTAGACCAGCAGCCTCCTCCCTGGAATTCTTAGAACAGAGGGATAATTCTCCATGTGGCTTATTAAGCACCAACAATTCACATTTGGTGCAGTACAGGTGTCGCATAACCCGAGGGGCAGTACATGGGAAAGGCAATGTTTCAGATGCTGAAGAACACAAAATGTGAGGTCAGAGGAACGTCGGAATGAATCACCTCTGTTACCCATCACTTGGTGAAGTGAGCAAGCTACAGAATCTCAGTCTAGTCAGCTGGGGGCAATAGCAAAATCTGCCACAGGGGTTGTTTGAGAAGTAAATGCAAAGTTTTCTGCTTGGTACTTGGCTTCTTAATATTGTACTCATTACCGGTGTCTCTTATGACTGTTACTAAACTGTCAGTTTCCCAAGGATTTTTCCTTATTCTGTCTCTCTCACTTGAAAAAAAAAATGAGTTTTCACATAAAGTAGGTGCTTTTTCCCCATCTATGGGCTTGGATTTCTTATACTCCAAGCCCCTCTACAAAGTGATGGTACTTCAGACCACTCCAAGTGTGAGAAGATGGCTGGCCTGGGTTTAGTGAAGGCCTCAAGCAAAGGTATTTCTTTTGCACAGTGGGTAGTTATACTGTACCAGTCTTGGCATAAGACCTGCATCCTGGGCCCAGTTTGTATAACTAACAAGTTATACATCATTTACTAAATTCCTAATATCCCTAATTTTTTTCTCATCCCTAGTTTTGACAATCTTTATGGCTTACTTTCAACGTATCATAGTTTATGTCAAATAAAGAAGTTATTGAAGCATTCTGCAAAATAATATTAACATTGCAACATATATACTTGAGATGGAATTCAAATCCTTGGTATTATTACCACAGCTATTGTCAGTCTTCACTTTGGTCTCATTGACACTGGATTACTCTCCTTAGCAGGAGAGAAGAGACTCTTAAACAGTATTTTATTCTATTATTAATCATGAATCCTTGCCCTCCCCCTGTATCACCCCTTAATGTTTGTATATTACGTTTCTAGCCTCATTGACTTTATTCAGATTGTTCTTTTTGTCTAAAATGTTCTTCCTTTGTCTGGCTAACTCATTAATAAAGGGTCAGCTTGGTTACTCTTTCCAGGGTATCTCTTGATTTCCATCATGCTCAGCCTCATGACCCTGGATGCCAAATCTGTGACTGCTTCTTTGCCCTCATGTCCACCTAGGGCACATCTCTCTTGCACATTCAACATTGCTTGTAAGTGGAGCCTGTGTTAGTCTGTAAGCCTCTTAACAGCAGAGAGCATGCTTGTCCATCTTCTGTCTCTACAGCAAAGCAGATATCAGTCTCCTCAGTCATTTAAGTGAGCAAATCAGTGAAAAATATTTTAATTGATTAAGTTACCTGATCACAGATTCCTTTAGTACTCATTACATTTAAATACATGTAGACCAGTGATAATCACTTTTCCATACAAGTTTGTGTTTCATCTAAGTTCATTTTAATTTGTTTCCTCCACTATAACAGTTGAAGCTTAAAATTCATCTTCCTTCAACGGTTAGGTGGATGTTTTATTTAGAATATTTCTATATTCCCCCCTTCTCAGATCTTCACAACTTCTCAATAAGAGCACTCCATAAAATGTAAGATGTGACAATATTAAAGGAAAGATAATTTCAAAGTGTTTGTCTTTTTAAATGCTCATATTTATAGTCATTTATAGTCAATAATAGAGAACTGTTATTGTTTGTTTATTTTTATACCCATCAGGGGGAAAGAGAGCTTGTGGCATAGTCTTAAAGACCGTGTTTTCCATGTACAATTATTATGTGTCAATCAAAAAATAAAATGAGAAAAAAGATAGTGTTGTCAACTGAATTCAAAAGCCTAGATCTACCCAAACATAAATTTATCAGTCAAAAATACACTCACCAGTTAAATGAAGTCATTGAATCATGCATTAAGGAAATGAATAGTAAATCCGAGACCATGACAATTTACTTTCCTCAACTGAATGAAAAATAGGCTGAAGTTTGATATCCAAATTGCTTTATAATATGTGTCTAATGAGTCTAGTCTGGGATAAATGCTGTGTGTGTATATGTGTGTGTGTGTGTGTGTGTGTGTCTGTGTGTGTGTGTGTAGGGAGCATGAAGAGGGACAAAGTAAAAGAACAATTCAGAGGAAAAAGAAGTACATAGTGAGAACTATTATTTTCACTCATAGTTGACTTTACTTTTGAAAAAGCATATATGATTTTGTTGCATATTTTAAATTAAAATGTTAGGGCTGGTGAAATTTCAGTCCCAAATTTATGCCAGTCTAAAATCAATCGAGTAGGCAGCTACTACAGGATTTAATATTAGAATTTTTATAGAGGCAACCCTTTTCTCTGTCAAAAAAAAAAGAACACCTCTTTTTAGGGGCAGACCAAGAATTCCACCATGATAAAAATCATAATGCTAAAAGCAATTATTCAATGCTAAAGTTTATTACTGGATTTTTTATAGGTATAATAATATCTTACTTATCCTGTGGAAATAAATAATGTTTCTTCCATTTACCAAACGAATAAATTGAGATTCATATTACAAAAGAACTTTCAAGATTTCCAAGATTGGTTAATTAATGTGAACTCAAACTGGGGGTTCTGACACTCATTCCATCATCATTTCTTTCAAGACATTTCGTCCTCCAGACTCTCCTATCAAAATCCATGTGGATCAGAAAGATATCTCAAAGTGATGAGGAGAGACTGACAACTCAGGGTGAAGGAGTTGCTTTCCAGCACTAAGGGGAGAGGAAGCCTAGAGTAATGGGGTGCATTTCAGACCACTGTTGATGATAGGGGGAAAGCTGATCAGACTCAGAAGTCCATGCAGGCTCTTTGGGAAATTTCAGAAGAGGACTCTGAGACATCAAAGGTGACCAGGGACACTAGGAGCCTCAAGAACAAAGGAATATGAACACTAGCGGGTGGGGATGCCAGGATGAAGGGATGAATCACTGCCCTTTATATTCTGCCTAGGTCAGTTCTAATTATAAATAATTGTCCCAACAATGCACCAGTGATGCACTTAGCTGCATCTTCAGGGAAGACAGGCTAGATGGACCACACTTCTGCATGATGGACACATTCCTCATTTCCTCCCAAGCCTTCTACTGTTGTCTCTATGGTCACACTAGGCTGAATGATTTTACCACCCAATTCTCCATCTCAGGTATGATTGGTGAAACATGCTGCAGATATCCTATATTATCCTTCAAATAATGGGCTATGAAACACCTGGAACTTCAGAGAAATGCAGCTTGATCTCAGTCCACTGATGTAAGCACATGGGGAAAGTCCAGGGAATTCTCTGTACTTCTTTTTGTTGTGCTATTTTTTTCTTTCTTTTTCTCACTCAGCCTTTGTGCTCTATCTTCACAGTGATGAAAGACTGTTTCATTTTGATCCAGATTTGGCAGCCATTTTGGCAAATGATCCAGTTCCTCTGGTCATTTTCAAATGCTCAAAGTGTATGTCCCGGAATAACTCCCATATTTTTAAACTTAGATACTCTACTTTCCTCTTCCAAAGCTCTTTCTCTCTGCTCTCCCTCCTCCCCTCCCTCAATCTCTTCTGTATTAACATTAATTAGGCACATTTTCTGTGTGATCCACATTCTCTCTCTCCCCTCCTCTACCATGGACAAGGATTATTCTGTGTCACTGGACAGTGTGTCACTCTTGAATCTGTACTTCACTTAGGGTTCATTCTTTTTCTTGATTCACCAATCTTATTAGTTAAAAATGGATTAAATATTATATAGTTTATTTAAATGCAGATTATCCTGAGAATTTATCACATGTTAAGTCTCAGGATTATGCTAGATTCAATGTTTCTCAATATTAAATTACCTCTTAGAAGGTGAAATATATATATATATATATATATATATATATATATATATATATATATATATATTAACGTGGAGGAAAATGGTGCATGTTTCTACTCATTATGGCCAATGAAGAAGTATTTAGAATCTGTTAAAGGCTTAGATAGAAGAGAGAAGTGTCCATTTGAGTGCCAAAGAGAATCAACCAAGAGAAATTAATATGCTATGACTAATCCAGTTCCATCTTAACTGCAACCTCTCTCCCTCTCACTCCCTCCTGAATATTCACACTGCCAAGGGAGATATCTGAGGCCCTTCTTGCAGTTAATGAGTAAGGATGCTCAAGAGAAGTTTCTCAGAATACCTGCTTCTGAGCCAGGGCGCTGAAGTGATGAAACCCCAGTTCTAAATTGCCTCGGGAAATGCAGCACATTCATGTTCCAAGTTCAAAGCCCCTCAGACTCACTTTGAAAGTTTGCTTAGAGTCTAAATAAATCAAACTGAAAGACTTAATTATAAAATCCCAGAGTTGGTCATGAGGATAATAAAGTGCCTGAATCTTTGTTTCAATAGAAGTGTTAATATTTTAGCACCTCCTAACTGCCAGTGTGCTATTTCACAATTCATGATTAAAGTTTGATTTTAGCTGAGCTTCCACAGAAAGTGTGACTTGTGCTTCAGTCCTTATTATAGCACTGGTTGTCTCCCTCTTAGCCATTATCTCTTGGTGGGGCAGAAGCAGCATAATCAAAGCTGAACCCTAGGGGGCAACCTGGGCCACATCACATAAAAACAAAGGACCAGCAGTTGTTCTCCCCAGAGTCTCCAGTGCCACCTATCCCAGGTAGAGGTTTGAGAATAAAAACAATTTTAATCAACTGACTATGCTGCTTTAAAAAAATATTCTTTAATTAGGAATTATGACTTGAGACTTCTACAGAATTTTTGAAGAGTGAAGGGAGGCAGGCTAAATTGTTCTAAGATACTCATCAAATTCTTCAATTCAGATGAAAAGTACGAAAAGGATAATATATTCTAACATTTTCTCAATGGAGTATTTTAATAGTTGCACTAAATGATAATTGACATAAAATACTGCACATGCTTAATGCACACAGTTTGATGAGTTTGGACAGTTGCATGCATCTGATGCTCTACCACAACCAAAGTATTAGCACACCCCGTCACCTCCCCAAGTCATTTTGCATTACTTTGTTGTTTGTCCTTGTTTTATGAACACTTAAGATGAATTCTACCCTCTTAACAATATTCAAGTACTGAGATGCTATGTTGTTTTGCGAATGGCGTACAGCAGATTTCTAAAAGTAATTCATTCTGCTTTAACTAAAACTTTGATTCTGAGTATCAGCTCCTTGTTTTCCCATCTTCCCAATCCCTGGAAACCACTGTTGAATTATCTATTTCTGGAATTTGACTCTTGCACATCATATTTAGATGGCATTACACAGTATCTGTTCTTCCATTACTGTCATTTTTCCCTCAGCATAAAGTCCTCCAGATTCCTCTACAATGTTTCAAGTGGCAGGATATCCTTCCACTTTAAAGACTGAATAATTTCACTATGTGTGTGGGTCACATTATTTTTAATCCATCCCAATATTAGTGGGCATTTTTATTTCCATATGTTGACTATCGTGCATAGTGTTGTAATAAATACAGGAGTATGGATCTCTTTTGGAGATCTTAATTTCAGTTCTTTTGGATTACACTCAGAAGTGGGATTTCTAGATCATATGATAGCTCTATTTTTAAGAAAAATCCACACTGTTTTCTATAACTTGCACCATTTTATGATCCTACCAACAGTGTACAATGGTTGCAATTTCTCCACATCCATGCCAACACTTTATTTTTTGTTCTGTTTTATAATAGCTATCCTAATAGGTGTGAGATCATATCTCATTTTTTGCTGTGACTTATAATTCCTTGATTATTAGTGATGGTGAACCCCTCTTTTATGCCAGGTAGCAATTTATATATCTTCTTTGGTGAAATACATACACACACACACACACACACACACACACACACACACCGCATATTCCTTTGCCCATTTTAAAACTGGCTTACTCATTTTCTTGTTATTGAGTTGTAGGATTCTCTCATATATTTTGGATATTAATCCCTTAATCAGGAAAATGGTCTGCAAATATTTTATCTCATTATGTAGCTTATCTTTTTCTCTCTGTTCATTGTTTCTTTTGATGCATCCTACTTGTCTATTTTTACTTTGGTTGCCTGTGTGTTCAGTGCCACATCCAAGAAAGTATTGCCAA
Source organism: Ictidomys tridecemlineatus (assembly GCF_052094955.1). Classification (NCBI taxonomy): domain Eukaryota; kingdom Metazoa; phylum Chordata; class Mammalia; order Rodentia; family Sciuridae; genus Ictidomys; species Ictidomys tridecemlineatus. The sequence goes on along the minus strand of NC_135477.1, from coordinate 124,522,069 downwards.
GGCCAATATCAAGAAGATTCACACACACACACTTCTTAAGTGTTTTAAAATTCTTGTCTCATGTTTAAGTCTATAATCCATTTTGAGTTGATTTTTGTCTGTGATGTGTAATTCTTTTGCATGTGATATCTGGTTTTCCCAACTTCATTTCTTGAAGAGATTATCCTTTTCTCCATTATGTATTCTTGGCATTCTTGTGGAAGATTAGTTAACCATACGTGCCTGGATTTATTTCTGGATTCTATTCTCTTTCCTTGGTCTGTATGTCTGTCTCTAAGCCAGGACCAAACTGTTTTTATTACTATGGATCTGCATCTATTTTTAAGTTAAGAAGTACGATGTTTCCAGGCTTGATGTCTCCCAAAATTACTTTAGCTATTCTGGATCTTTCTGTGGGGCCATATGAGTTTTAGTACTTTTTTTGTATTTCTATAAAAAATATCATCAAAATTTTGATGGAGGTAACACTGAATCTGTAGATTTCTTTGAGTAGTATAAAAATTTTAACAATATAAGATTTTCAATCCATAAACACAACATCTTTCAATTTGTTTCTTTCTTCTTTAATTTCTTTCACCAATGTTTTATAGTTTTGAGTACACAAGATTTCCATGGTTAAACTTATTCCTAAGTCTTGAAAATGGCAACTTCTACTATCTTGGAGGAATACTCTCTAAGAAGACCTAATTTCCTTATAGGTGTGTGTGTGTGTGTGTGTGTGTGTGTGTGTGTGTGTATGTGTGTGTGTGTATGTGGTGTGTGTGTGTGTGTTTGTGTAGATAGATAACAGATAGGTAAATAGATAGGGTGTAAGAAAATCACAAAAGTTGGATAAGAGCATTGAAAAAAAAGTAAAGCCCCCTTACTCCTATAATAGAGGTAACTATTTTTGTGTGAATACTTCAGACGTTATTTACTCTGTCCCCAAGTGTTTTAAAGATGAATTTCTGACATTATTTTTAACAGCTTCCTGGTGATTCTCTGGTTGTCCTGAAAGTTTATCTTATTTCAAACCAAGATGAGTTGCTTAGTGTCTATTGGGACCTAATGGAATACAATAAAAGCCATTAGGAAAAAGTGGTTTCTCATTTTTCCTAAGGGTGGAAGCATTAAGAAAAGAAGATTTGATTAAGAGAATATGGAGACAAATCAAAATCTTTAATCCAGGGCTTAGCCTTTGGAATCATGATTTAATCTAAAACAGGAAGCCTCCTTAGAACTGTCATTTAAAAAATATGCTAGCTCTTGTCTCTGATGCTGTTTTAATACAACTGCTGATAAGAATCCACTCCTCACAAGACCAGTGCCAGGCCAAGCATACTTTAAAGTGGCAGATCTAATTTCCAACTCCAGGCTCAGTGTTATGAATATAAATCATCAGCTAGAGAAGTAAACACCCTATGGATATACTGGTGAGAAACTTGTTCTTCTCAAGAAACCTTCCAAAGTCCAACATTTAGTCTGCATAGATCCATGGAGATACTTAGGGAGAGCTGAAGCCTCACCTCCAAGCAGGAGCTGACTTATATACTCACATAATTAGGGTTCACACTGGGCCCAGTACAGAAACAAACAAACAAACAAACAACAACAACAAAATAATAAACTTAAAACTGATTGGTCATTTTCCCTGCCTATGATAGAAGAAAATAATTTTTGTTATAGTCTTCAGATCCACTACCCATAATTTATATGATATTATCAAGTAAACAGTCATTTGGGGAGAAAGAAGTAATTCCATGTAGAAATAAAATATTATAGGCAAAGAAACAAGAGATAACCAGGGTAGTGAATTTTAGTAACTACAAAATGTATGATGTGATTGAAGCATGTATTGCCCCTGAGTTTGTCAGAAAGCAACAGGATAGAAGAAGTAGACAGAAGCCAGATAGGTTGTAAATGCCTACTAGTCAAAGGTCTCAATCACTGGAATTACCCGGGGAGCTTTAAAAACTACTGCCATCCAGCCTCATCTCAGAACTGCTAATTTAATGGATCAGGATTAAGAAAAGCACTCTAAGTCATTCTAATACAAAACAAAGGTTGTAAACCACTCCTTTAGGCCATTATAAGAAGGCTGGGCTTCATCTGAGGATAATAAAAATATGTAGAAGCATTATTTTTAAAGTAAGGAAGTGTCATATTTGGATGTTATATTTTTAAAATATTACTTTGCAGGACTTGGGAGTACATGGCAGGAATGGCATCATTATTTTTAATCACTTCACATACCCACATCAAAACAAAACCATTCACCAAAGCAAAACTCATGGATAATATTTTGACAAAATTAGCTGACATGATATGCTCACAAATACTAAAACACAGGAAGAAAGAAGAAATCACCTTCATCGCAATATTACATGTTAAAAGTATCTGTGTAGAAAAGAAGAAAGCAACATGGTGGGACTTAAAGGACTTAAGAGCCGAAGCACCCCAAAATAGCCAAAATATGTACTGGAAAGTACAGTCAGCCAATCTGAGACCTGAAGCACAGACTGTGAGAACTAGTTCCTCCTCTCCTAAAATAAGGGAGCAAACTAAAGACTGAGAGGACTGAGCAGTCCAGCTCTCTAAACCCTGAGTACCCACCTACAATACTCCTTTCTAAGATAGGGCCACACATTGAGAAGAAAGCTCTGGCAGTAGTCTACAATTTGGACAAGACAGGGAGAACATATAGGAAAGAAAAAGGAGTCCTAGGCCAAAATGAGAAAAAGGAAGCTGGGAGGTCTCAGAAAGTAACCAACAATGTTTCTGAACATTATAGCGAAACAATATTAGAGAGAGTTGTGTGGAATGAGAAGAAAATTCCTGAACTCCATTTCATTTTAAAAGTTCAGAAAAGATAGGCATAAATAAGCAACATAAAACTGTTGAACTCAAATTCTGCACAAAGGTACAATAAAAAAGAGACTATGACAGAAAAACAATTTCCATACAAAGATATAATAAAGAAAAGAATAAAAGGAGCAGAATAATAGCCCTACAATGAATTCATGCTCTAGTAACATTCACATAAAAGGTCTAAAAATGTAATTCACTACTCCAAACTAAGATCAAATACACTAACCAATCGATACAAAACATTGAAGAATAACACAAATTGAAACTAGAAAAGACTCAGAATTTAGTTAAAAATATTTATAAAATAATTAACAATTTAAAAATAAATAAAAGTAGAAAAATGCAAAAAAATCAGAAATATGTCTTAGACATAAAAGATGAAAAGGTATAATTTTAAAATGAAAATTAAGTGAATAAGAAGGTTCTAGAAAAATTGAAAAAGAACACCCAAATTCAATATACAGGTAAGAGTCCCCAAGGAAAAAAATAAGAGAACAAAGGAAATCCCAAAATCTAGAAATCAAGAAAAATTTAATTGTCTCATGAATATGTTTATGTGTATATATGAAATATCTAATATATATAATACAATGACATTATAAATTATAGATTTTATATATTTTATATTATATATTTAAAAATCATATGTTGAAAGATCATACCATGAAGATCAGAATAACAAGATATAATGAACAATGTCAATACATTTCTAGAAAAATTCCTAAAAAATGACTTACTAGTGAAAGAATATTAGGTTGTCATCAGAGTTTGGGGAAGTAAGATTTTATTCCCAAAGAAAATGTAGCATCATATTAAGATATTTGATTGAAGAAAGTGGAAGCCAACAGTTTTATATTTAATAAAAATAACATGTTCAAATGACACAAACTGTTATCAACTGTCAGTAAATATACATTATTTAAAGAATACTTTGAGATATTATTGACATACAAAAAGTTGAACATATTTAATGTATACAACTTGAGAAATTTAGCTTGAAAGCTTTTTTTGGAAATCCATAATAGAACAAGATTTAGATTTTCAAAATAAGCTTTAAATACATATTTTCTCGAAATGGTGGCTAATTACTGAAAACCATGATTTTCAATGTGAAAGAAATTCAAATGTAATTTAGAAGAGTTTAAAATAAAAAACAGTGGCTTTTCAGTTGACTTGGAAGTATCTTCGTGAATTTATGAATTGTTTTACCTTTGTGTATGTATTTGTACATTTGGCTTTGTCCCCTGAAAAGTCATAGAAACAATGGCTACCCCAGTACCAGTAAGTATCCCTAAAATTCAGACTGTGATCTTGAAATGCCATGTCACAGGAAGATCAAAGAGACCTTCTTAGAGAAGATTAACTCTAGGTCTATGCTAGCAAATTTACAAGATGAGCCTGGAATACTCTCCCATACCTATTAGCAAAGTGACTGTCAACAACTACTGAAGCTATATCAAATAGACTTAGAAGCAATCTGAAGCAGCTCTCAGTGGCCAAAGATAGAACCAGAGATTTAAAACCATCAAACCTATTTAAATTCATGAGTTCATGATGATAACAAGAAAAAAAAGTAACTCATTTTACATGGAGCATTGACAGGAAACCAAACCATTGTCTTGAATACCATCTAGTTAATAAAAGTATCAAATTGTCATCTTCTGGGCTGGGGTTGTGGCTCAGAGGTAGAGTGCTCACCTAGCATGCATGAGGCACTAGATTGATCCTCAGCCCCACATAAAATAAAATAAAGACATTGTGTTCACCTATAACTAAAAAATAAATATTAAAAAAGTCATCATCCTTCTTAATGTAAACAATATCACTAAGTAAATATATAGTAAATAAAGGAAGTATATCTTTATAAATATACAATGAATAATATAGTAGAAAGATTTCTTAGAATAATGGAGTTAGAAGATTGTCAGGCTCTCCAGTAATAACTTAACTTGTACATAATTAATTAAAATAAATTATTAAAATATCTAGATATGTCATGATTATATACAGCAAATAAAGAAACATTGATTCATTAAAAATCTACTAAATTTTGTAAGAACAACAGCATTTGAGCCATGAACCTCCCAAATATATCCCCTCCATCCTAAAATCTTGGAGTAATGGAAGTACTACACTAAATGTGTTCAACCTAGAAGATGCACTATTTATATCACAGTTTACAGTTACAGTTTTTTTTTAAAGGTATAGACTACCAGAATTTCTCATACTCTCTCCCCTAGACCTCTAATGTAAAAGTTAAATTCTAGGCGACATGGTCAAGAGAATCTTGTCCCTCTTTCTCCATCAAGTTCTTTCTTGTATGGAGGAAGTTTCACTAGAGTCAAACAAGACTGAGATTACTGGGGCCACAATTGCTTCATAACCATCTTGCTCAGGTTGTGGAAGTTCTTTGCCAGAAGTGAAAAGCAAGTGCTGGAAACTTCCCCCTCCCTATTCATTAAGAAGAGTATTATCCTTGGCTATATTCCATAAAGACTAAGCCCCACAACTATCCCTGATAGAACTGAATTTATGTGTAATATAGAATGGAGAATTCTATGCCTAGGAGAATTAGCAAAAGCAATAGAGACTTTGGAGGAGAGCAATTCAGAAGGGCGGTAGTTCCAATACAAGCAAAATGGCACAGCAGCCATGAGTTTTAGAGAGAACACCACCCCCCATACACACACACAAAAGGAGCCAAGAGGGTCCTCCTTGTTTTTCCATCAGAAAGGCTGTAGTGTATGCTAGGAAGCACCTAATCAAGAGCAATCAGAGCAAAACCTGGGACTATGTATTCAAAGCATGTCCCAAAACTTCATTCAGACACATCAACAAGGCTAAAGCCTCACAGTCACAAAGCACTTGAACACAACTGCTACTTTGATCCAGGGGCAACTCCAAGGAAGTCAGACTTAAAAATATTACAACCATTTCTAGAAGCTTAGAAGCCTATATGCATATTCAAGGCAGGTTCCTCACAGAAATCATCAAAGAAAACACCTGTAAATTACTAATCCCTCGCTGAACATGAAGCAAAAAGACTGTAAACTCCATACATAAAGTATAGTAATGGCCTACAGATAACTTATAAATGTAATGTTAATGAGTTGAAAATCTGGGTAATGATGTTTAAGTACAAAATTTAAACAGTATGTTACTCTTGGCAAACTTAGATTAATTCCTAGGTTTCTAGGCAAAATGAAAATATGAGGAAGAAACAGAAAAAATTTTTGATATGACAATTTTATATTTTTATATCATTTATATCACTCTGAGGGAAATAAATTTCATAGTATTACTTCAGTGAAGTGAATAAATAAATAAATTTAAATGTCTAAGCAAAAAAACACCACAAAAACTTATGTAGAAGGTAGACCCAACTATATACTTTCTGCAAGAGACTTACTACTATATTATCTAAGATAACCAGATTTCAAAATATTATAAGGTATGTAAATAAATAAATAGGAAAGTATGATCTATGTACAGGAATTTGTTTTAAAATCAGGCAAAAGAAAGTGCCTTTGAGGGGTTCAGAGAGTGGACCTAGTATACAAATATTTCAAAACTGCTATTATCAATATGCTCAAAGAATAAAGAAAAACACTAAAAAAAAGAAAATGAAGTATGACAATAATGTCTTATCAAGTAGAAAGTATCAAAGAGTTAAAAATTATTTAAAAGAAGAGCCAAAGGAAAATTCTAGGGTGGAAATATATAATAGTCAAAAGAAAAAATTTATCATGGAGATTCAACAGTAATTTGGAACCAACAGAAGACTAAAAAATCTTCAAAAAAGGTCAATAGAGATTATTGAATCTAAAGGAAAGAGAAGGGGAGGAAAGGAAGAAAACTATAACCTCAGAGAAATATAAAATATAATTAAGCACATCAAAATATATTTAATAGAAGTACCCAAAGAGTCAAACAAAGGGACAGATAAATAGTTGAAGAAACAATTATTGATCGATTTTCAATTTTGATAGAAAATATTAATTTACATATTCATAAACTCAAAATATTATAAATGCAAAGACATTCACATCAAAATACATTTTAATAAAATTGTTGAAAGACAAAGAAAAAAATTTCAAAAGAAGCATAAAAATAATGACTCATGATGTACAAAGAACTCCAATAAGGTTAACAGCAGATTTCCTATTAGAAACAATGGTGGCCAGAAAGAAATGGGATAACATAGCTAAAGTGATGAAAGCAGGAAAAAAACACAGTTAGCAAAGACTCCTAGATCCAGCAAAACAGTTTTAAAAATAATAGTGAAATAAATATTTCCAGACAGACAAAAAACTGAGAGACTTTGTTGTTATAATACCTGTCTTACCAAAAAACTAGAGAAAGTTCTTCATGCTGAAAGAAAATAATACCAGATGGTTATTTGAATCCACAAGGAAAAAAAAGTGTTGTTAAAGGTAATTATATAGGTAATTACAAAGACAGTGTAATTACATATCTCGTTTTCTCTGTTCCCTATACTAATTTGAAAAACAATAACATCAAACAATATGAACATAATTATAATGTTGGGCCTATAACATACAAAAATATAACATATTTGGCAATAACAACACAATGGAGACTAGTTGGAACAAAGTTTTATTGAAGTAAGGAAATGAACCAGATGGTAACTCAAATCAAAGGAAAGAAATGAAGAGAATCAATAAGCATAAATAAGAAGGTTAATATAACAAATTTTATACATGTATACATGATTTCTTTTATTCTATCAGCTTTTTAAAAGATGTAACATACAGAGTAAAAAATTACAACAATATATTTTTTGATTTATAACATGGACATGCACATAATAGTAATTGCAAAAAATGGTAAGGAGGTAATAAAGCCATAAAAAAGTATATTCCTAGTTCTGTATTTTTCTTGAATTAGAAATATATGTGAAATAGATTCTGATAAGTTAAAATTTATATTAAGACCTAGATCAAAAAAATAATCAAGGAATTGGAATATATACTTACAGTTAATACAGAGAAAGCAATGAAGGAGAAAAATGATTTTTAAATAAATACAAGATGCATATAAAGAACAAAAGGCAAAATGGCAGATGTGAACCTATCCATATAAGTGACATGAAATATGTTTTTAATGATCCAATTGAAAGGCAGAGATTGGGAAATTGAGTAGAAAAATAAGGTGTAGCTATATGGTTTCTATAGGATGCACATCGTTGGTGAAAAATACAAAGACATTGATGAGATATTACTTTATACCCAGTAGGATGGTTATCTTACTAAAAAGCTAGATAACTTAAGTATTGGTTAAGATATGGAGAAATTAGTCCCTCATGTATTGGGGGTGAAAATATAAAGTGGTACTTCTCATTTAGAAACTAGTCTTAGTAGGCCCTCAAAAAGTTACACAAAAAATTGCCACATAACATAGCAAATTCACTCCTAGTTAGATACCCAAATAAAACGTTTCCACATAAAAACTTGTACACAAATATATATAGCAACATTATTTCTAACAGTCCAAAGAAGGAACTCAAATATCCATCATCTGATGAATAAACAAAATAGATTATATCCATACAATGGAATGTTATTCATTGTTAAAACAAAACAAGAAGGACACATGATCCAGTGTGGATATACCTTAAAAACATTATGCTAAATGAAAGAAAAGAGTTACAAAAGACCACAAACTGTATTATTTTATTTGTATGAAATTTTCAGAATAGACAAATCTATGGAAAGAGAAAATCGACTGAGAATATGAAGTAACTCCTTTTGATCACAGGGTTTCTTTCTGGAGGAACAAAATATTCTAAAATCAGCAATGACAGCTGCACAACTATATGACTATATTATACACTTTGAGTTGGTGACTTGTATGTGAATTTTATCTCAATATTGGATAAAAATAATGTAGCAATGGAAAATTACTGAATAAGCCTGTCACCCATTTTATAATTCACAATGAATTAATAGATATAGGGACTAAACATTATTGACTATTAATTCCCAAAAGAGATACAAGACATGTGTTTCCATAATCTAGCCAAAGCATCTCCTGTGAGTCAGATCCAGTCTCTGAATCCAGCTAATATATTTGAATAAAACAGAAAGAGTAGAGCATATTGAATTGTGCCAATCACATGCAACCAGCCACATCCGAACTATGAGCAACAACACAGTTCAAATAGCACGCACTTTCCCTCCCTTCCTTCCATGCCAGGGATTGAACTTCGGAACTTGTACATGCTAAATATGCCCCCTACCACAGAGCTATATCTCAGTCTAGGTATGCATTTTGAACAAGTAAACTGTGAAAGAAAGAAGAAATGGAGGAATAACCATAAAAATGTCAAGGAAATGCTTAGGTGTTGTGTTTGGGATGGGGAAGCTAGAAGGGATACCTCTGGCAGGTGTTCTTTATCTTGACTTAGTTGTATTAGGTTATAAGAACGTGACCTAATGTTTGCTCTCTGGAACAACTTAGTCATGCATTGTGTTTTCTGCATATGTTACTTTTATAAAAATATTTTAATAAAATAAATACTCTGGAAGCAGTATGAAGAAGAGATTTTTTAATTGTAGCAAGATGAGATTAGAATAAGAGAGAATAGATGGGAAGCATGTGCAAGACTCAAGGGAATCTGGGGTTATTTATGAAACTGAAAAGCAAATTAATAGGATTTCGTGACAGCTGGATAAAGTATGTAAAGATAGAGTAAGATGAGTTATGTGTTTTTGTTCAGGTGAGCATGAGATAAAGAACAAAGGAAAAGAAGCCTGGTTTCTCTCACCCCTGATAGGCTTTGGTTATTATTTTTTCCTGCTCAGAAATCATTCTTCCTTGTTCTGGTAAAAGAATGGACACTTTCCTTGGTGACCCTCATTCTCAGTCCATGGACTTTGAACAGCTGACTCTGTGAGTGCTCTAGGGAGCATTAGGAATCCAGGCAGGCGGGGCTGATCTAAGCATCATATTCCATGACACAGTGATTGGTACAAGTGTAGGAAGAACCTGAGCTAGGTTAAGACTCGAGATCACTGGCCACCCTAAGAGGCATAAAGCTATACAGACATAAAATTACTGTGGTTCCTACAGAGTGAGAACTTGCCTGGGAGTGAACAGAGCAGATATGGACACCCAAAGTCCACATGTACACTCACAGAGTGTTAAAATCCATTTAGCTCCTGGATCCAGACAAGCCTGGATTCTTGCACTTTTCAACTATGTGTGAGCCATTATATTTCAATTACCTTATTTTTTAAAGAAGGGGTTGAGGAGGATTTATGTCAATTAAAAAATGTAAGTATCTTGATTAATACAGAGATGAAGGAAGTTTAACTGCTTCAAAACTACTCAGCTGGGCTGGGGAGGTGGCTCAGCGGTAGCACACTTGCCTGGCATGTGTGAGGCACTGGGTTCAATTCTCAGCACCACATATTAATAAATAAAATAAAGGTCTATAAACAACTAAAAAATATTAAAAAAAAACTACTCAGCTACATAGGTACTATAACCCCGCACTAGCCAAAGAAATGTAATATGAACCACATTATCATTTTAAGTTTTCTAGTAGCCACATGAAAAAAATAAGAAACAGGTGAAATTGATTTTAATTAAAATTTTAATTTGTACATATTATTTAACATAATATCTACAAATCATTTCAATATGTAATCAATACTTTAATATTATTATTAGGTTACTTTAGACTCTTACTTTTTGTACTAATTTTTTGCAATAGAGTGCATTTAAGCTTACTGTACATCTCAATTTGAATTAGCTTTATCAAGTGATCAAGTGCTCAGTGGCCACTTGTGGCCAATGGCAAGCTACAGGCAATTGCCTGCCTTTTTTTTTTTTTTTTCTGGAAGATCTACCTTCTTCTGAGTCTCCTTCACAGCATCTTAGAATTTTAAGATACCTTAAAAGTCATGTGGTCCACATCTCTCATTTTATAAAAGAAGAAAGCAATAATAGCCCATCTTGATGAAAGGAAGTTAGTTTTCTGAGCTGGAATTCTAAAAAAGCCATAAGAAAAACGATCAGATACATGGGGCTAGAGGAATGGCTCAGTGGAAGAGAACTTGACTAGCATGTATGAGGTTTTAGATTCAATCTCTAGCACTGCAAAAATAAATATATAAATAAACAAACAAACTCAATGTTTATCATGATTCAGTGTTGATATCAATTTTTTGTAAGTTTTATGCATGGCTATCCAGAATTAAGTCCTCCCTTTGTGGGAAATTTAGTATTAAGAGAGAAGATCTACTAAATTTATGTCAGATATTGTTCTAAGAACTTCATGCATACCAATTTATTTGATGCTCAAAATAACCCTAATGAGTTATGTAACTTAACCATCCCCACTTTACCCATAAAAACAAATGGATAAGTAGCAGGCTGTAGTAGAATTCAGGGTGCCTGGATCCTGAATCCACATGGTAATCATTCTGCCATTGTTGCTTTGCAGGTTCATTGTAGGTCACATTATGTTTTCCATCGTGGAAACCAAATGACAAGGTTACTCCTTCCCCTGTCTTCTGGAATCCCAGTATGGATACTTAACTCAGGTTGGACAATGCATTACTCATGCTCCAAAATTTAAAGTTTGGGGGAATGCTACAAACACCCAGGATGTGTGAGAATTTATTCAGTGTAGAGGCCAAGGGCAGCAGCCAAGGTACTCTAGTTAGATCAAGTCTGTGGCCTAGCTTCCTGAAGAAATGAATTCCTGCCTGCTTTACAAAATTTAGCCTATAGCCTCCTGTTTATCTGTGAAGTCCTGATATCCTTATAATAAACAGCATTTGCCTAAAACATCCAGAGTCAATATTTATTATCTACAAGAAAGAATGTGAATGGACACAGAAGGAAGTATTATAAGCATTTATTCAGGAAGAAACTAAAGTTTCCACGAGTTGAGCACTTTTCCCAGTATTACCAAAGGAAGAAATTTGGACACAGGCCTCTAGTCTGTAATTCTTTTCTATCTATGGACTAAAATTTAAGTCTTTTGAATCCGGTACCAGTTTTTTTTCCATGATGCTAATCCCCCAAGCCACAAACAATAAACTTTTTGAATGGCAGCAAAGGACTAAAATAAATTATGCAGTTTTATTATATAGTCCCTAAAAGTTAAATCCCTATGGAAGAATGTGCAATACTGTAGCAAACCTGTGCAAGAGATATTTAAGAAGCTAGATACTCATAATGAGTAGCTGGCCATCAATTCCATCTACTGCCACACCAAGTCTGCCTACCCAAAACTACAAACATTCATTTAGTCCACAGGATTTTAGCTTCAACCCAACAGAGAGGAAGAATAGAGTTGAGACTTAGCTTCCACCTTGTGGTCACATCTGCACAACAGGTCACCTAGTTAAAACTCAAGTGGTTTCCATGGGAAGCTTGATAGAGCAGTTCTATAAATACATTCCTATAAACACAGCTGTACCTTGCCCATTTGGTGTGTGGATGGCAGAAAGCGATGTGGCAGAGAATACTGGAGAGATGGGACTCAAGACCAGTGAAATGGCAGCACAATGCTAATGTAATGGGTGTAGGAGAGAAAACACAAGTTACAGAATTCTTAGAGAACACGTTTAGAATGAAGCTATGTGTGTGTGTGTGCACACACACACACACCCTGCAGAACATGTAGGAGTACACAATCTGGGGGGTGGGGGAAAAATTCTGCAAAACAAAATCAGCATCATCTATATTGACAAAAATAATGTTAAGAAAACAAAATTCTGAAATCCTGTTAAGTATAAATAAATTCAAATTATTAAAATATAAATACATGAATGCTTTATTTTAACAATCTCATTTGTGGTAATGTGGAAGGGAATATGTCCAAGGGTATATATTGTAAAATTTTGTTTATAATTTCTAATTATGGAAATAAAGTAAATGCCCATTAGAAGAGGACTGATAAGTACAGTACATTCACATAACGGAATATTAAACAGATCTTAAAAGAATGAGGTAGCTCTACATGTAGGACATGAAGGGTATTCATGATAAACTAGTATAGGGAAAGGAAGCAAAGAAGAATGTAGAGGGTTAGATGAATAGACAGGTAAGCTGACCTGGAAAGACATTGCCATAAGTGGTTTCCATATGTTCATTCATTTAAATCTCATAACAAATTTATGAAGGTGATATCATTGTTACCTTTGATAGATAAAGAAAGCAAGCAAGCTAAGAGAGGTAAAATACCTTAACCAAGTTCATATTTACTCAATAGAATGGAGATCATAAGGAGCCAATTATCAGTTTTTCCTTTTCATAGTTCCATATTGCTTAATTTTTCTTCAAAAAGCCATTGTTTTTTAATGAAGCTTTAGAAACACCATGGAAATCCTTCAAAAAATCATAAAGCTATGGACCCCCAGATTCATCCCATTTATTCTGGACCAGAAGTTTCCTCAGCTCCCTTCTTCACATGTTTCTCTCCTCCACTCTAAAATGAGGTACACTGATGCTCTTATTTCCCCCGAGAGAGCATTCCACCATCTAATAGCTGTCATTGTTAGAAAATATGTGTTAATATTCAGACTAAAGGCTCCTTGGTTCCGTTGTGCCAAGGCATCCCCTGATTTCGAGGCTGTATTTATAATATATTAGAAATGGAGAACAAAGCTTTTGTGTACCATTCAGTGATAACAACCACCACTATGATCCAACTGTGCCATGACACATATTTTGGATAGTGGGTTAGGCTAATATTCTAATCATCCCAATTAAAATGAAGGAATTGACTTTGGATAATTGTTTCAAAATGTTATCAGCTATACCTTGTTGCAATCTATTCCTTGTACCGTATCCAAAAGGATGTGATATACAAAATTACATTAACTGATGAAAACATGGGTGTAAGTAAATGAGGTGAAGTTTGGGGCAATGGGGTTTAATCTTCCTCCCTCTGGCCTTTTAAGAGGATTACCATAATCCACATCAGCAGTACTATGATATACACCCTCCTCATTTAAGATTATGATATCCCTCAGTGGAATACAATTAATTTAGCTTTTAATTCTGGAACCAACTCTAAGCACATGACTACCTCTGATACCAAATAAGAGGAAATCACTTCTGTAGTTGGGGAGTAGACAGCAGATTTTAAAACAGTTGACAAGCTCACCAGGAAGGTAAAGTACTCATGTGGTCAGCTTACTCACTAAGGTTAATTATGTCCAAACAATAAACATTTAACCACCCTAGGGATAAGTGGGCTGTCACAGGCGAGTAATCTTCCAGCTCCACAAACTGGCTCAGTGGATAGTTTTGTTTCATTAAGAAAGCAATTAGCTTTCAGTGTGCTGGAAAGTAGGAAACAATTTCACAGATTAGTAGAGCCAAGGGCTCTGTCTGCCGGTGAAGTTAGTATTTGGCAAGAACACTTCCCAGGTTCTTTCTGGGCCAGTATAATCAGTTGATGATAACAGAACACACAGGAGTAGCTGCTCCACTCATAGGATCCTCACCAACAGAATGCATTATCTGAAAACCTGATGGCAATAACTGTAATATCACATTTGTTTTCCCAAGTAAAAGGATGAGATGCAGAATTTACAGCAAGAAAAACAAAGTGTTAAGCACTATCAGCCTTGTCATTATTGGAGAAATGCTAGCTCTACCAGGCCTGTAAGAAGGAACACAGAGATATAGTAATGCATGTAAGAGGAGCTTATCCCAGCCTACCTGGAAATTCAGAAAAGGTAGATGCTCTGTCATATGCTGACTTTCTGTATGCCTTAAAATATCAAATAAATGATAATGCCGAGATAGAAAAGCAGTGATATAGAAATTTCATTGGGCTTTATTTAGCTGATAATTTGTTTAAAAATTATAAACCAATTTTTAAAATTAGATGTTAAATAAAAATATGAGTTCCAGCTTTCTTTGAAGAAAAATCAGAAAATGTGATTCATGTGGTAGTTGTCTTAAGTGATGTAATGTCTGAGACCCAGTGCACCACATACTCTTGCCTTTTGACACCAGGGTTGAGCATCAGTTCCAATTCATCACTGTGCTTGACTTGTCATTTTATAATAGCAAAGAAATCTTTCTATGTTCTCAGGACTGTAGCCAAAGTGGGAAAAGAAGAGTATCCAAGATAGTCAAGCATTTAAGTCTTACTCCTGGTTGCTGTGCTACTCTTCATGACCAGTCTGGCTTCTGTGATGAGTTTTTGAGGCCTACTCTATAGACAGGGACCTACAGGATCAGACTTTCCAAGTCAGACAGACTTGGATGCCAGCTCGGGTACTGCTATTCATATTGTTGACTTTGAATAGTCATTTATGCTCTCTACAAATCTGTTTTTTTTCATGAGTTAAATGAGAATAATTATGTCAATAATGTCTATTTCCTGTGTCAATTGGGAAGATTACAGATATAAAACTAGTGGTTAGAACATAAGAACATAAAAAATATTAGAAAAGAAAGGCTATTAAGATTTAAGAAAATGTCATCTGGACAAGAGATGATAAAATCAGATTAGCAGAGGCAAGCAATTTGTTTGGGTAAACTGAATAGTTTTTTCAGTACTCTATTTTTTTCCTTCCAAAATATCCAGTACACACTTATGTAATATACACTTATATAATCAGGGCTTTGTTTTGTGCTTTGCCACTGAGGTATGAATCTAATCCAAAAAGAAATCTAATCTATTTTCTCTGGCCAAGGAGTATTACTGATACTGTAGTCATTGATATCTGAAGGTTTTATTTCAAGGTATCATTTCAGTAACTCCTGGGAACATGTGTGCTGGCAAAGAGTTATTTAACATGTGAGGTAAGTCAGTTCCAGCTCTACTAGCTAGGAACTAAGTCACTTTGAGAAATGTATTTCTCCAGATCTGTCCCTTCATCCATAAAATGGGTGCAGCAATTGCTTTGCAAAGTGCTGTGGTGGGGCCTACTCAGCAAAGTGTCTGTAAAGCTCCTGTCATGTTCCCAGCATAAAAAGGATCTCAACACTTGGTAATTCCCTTTATCTTTCTCCTGCTGATTACTCTGAAAAGCATTCTACTTGGATTAAAAAGAAAGATGGTGACAATTTTATTTTTAAATGAAAACCAGAGTAATTTCAAAAATAGATGAAATGGCATTAGGATGACCTAAATGCACATATTATCAAACAGCATCTGTTTACCAAGTGCATTAGAATAATAAAAAAGGATGATCCTCATTATCTATTTCATCTTGAATTATAGAACATACATAGCTTCTTTCATCATATTAGAAAATGAGCAGCTTAAAATGATCAACATATTGAAAAAACAGAGTATATGAAATTAAGTTGTGATTCTTAAGACATATGGTTTGGTGTTAACATTTTCCATAACTTCATGTATTATGGTGTGCAGTGCTCTGCAAAATGTTTCTAAACCCAGCCAATTCTCCTGTGACGCACTAAAGCAGGAATAATTCAAATTATTGAATGAACATATTAAGTATCTATTTTGTATCAGAATAAAACCAAGTCTGATATGATCTTTGGCTCACACTAGAAAACCTTCCATTGCAATGCTTTTTAAAGTATAATCTGGGGAACACCTGTATGAGAATCACCAGAAGGTGGTTTTTGTTTTGTTTTGTTTTTTTGTTTTAATGCAAATTTCTTGGCTTCTCTCTCACAGACTTAGAGATACAAAATTTTTTCAACTTGGACCTGGCAATCTGTAGTCAAACATACCTCAAGCAATTTATATGCATTCTAAGATTTAAAGCCACTCATCTATTAAAACTGAGTTAAAGAGCTAAACATGATTCCATTAGTAAGTGGTACACTAATGAATTATTTAACTATATACTAGAATACCAAAAGCATTACAACTGTCACAGACCCTAACAAGTAATTCATACAGTCACTTCATTGTGAGGAAATTAATGCAGGTATCTTAATCTCTCTAAAACAACTGGCTATGTAACTCAATTACTATCATACTTAAGTATGATAAACAGCATCTGTTTACCAAGTGCATTAGTAATTAAACAACCAATTAGTAATTTAAGAAATATCCCCTGATTTTTAATGGACTAAACATGTTACATGTATAAGCAAGTGGGCTGCTAGTTTTAACAGAGGCAACTTTATTTAAGTAAGTAATGAGATTTGTTTTCTAACTTCTCAATTTTTATTAGGAATATCTTAACATACCAATAAGGTGACATTACATTTAATACTAAGGGTACTTAATTTGGAATCCGTGACCACCAGAGCTTCCTTATGGATACTAGTTTGGTATTCAAAAGGACTATGAACCTCCTGATGTTCTTTGCTAAGCATGGTGTATTGACGATCTTTGAGAGATGTCTGTGGCTATTATTAGATTCTCCAGGACTATGCAACAAAAATAGCTGCAAACCACTACAAAAAGTTGAAAAAGTATGAAAGCAATGGGCAGAAAACTCATTTCAGGGACATTGTCAGTGAAGACTGAGAGACCATCTATCTGGTGGGAGAGATGGGAGACTGAACCAGCTTCCTCAGATTTCCCCAGGGGGAAATGCCTTATCTGTCACATGGAAAAATCCCTGCAAACAAATTCCCACCAAAGCACTATGACAGATGATGGTTTAACACACCACCTAGCTCACTGCTGGATGTCCTTCCCATGGAATCCAGACATACCCTTCTCACTGCCGATTGATCGGAATTGGAACACACAATGGAACAATTTGCCATCCCTGATGTAATTCAGTCTCTCTCATTTTGGAGATAAAAAAATGAGATTCAGGGAGAAGAAATGATGTTTGAGCAAGGTGGCACCCTAGCCTGGTCTAGACACCAGTCTTGAGGACTCCTAGTGATAAGTATCTGCTACAGACAAGCTGACAGGCACACAGCCCCATCGTTCCTCGCACTGCCTGGACTTTGCCCATATTTCCCTTATCCTTCTCTCCTGGGTGTTTTCTACTGCTTTAGTTTGACAGAAATGCCTGTCCCAATTTTTTTATATTTTTGAGTTTTGTTTATGGAATATAAAATGAAACTGGAAGATAAGCATATTTATAAAGTTAGAAGAGGAAACAAGGCCTCTGGTATTGCTTTCTATGTTAAAAATAATTTTTAAAATGAACACCCAAGGAGCTTATAGAGAGACCATGTCCCCTGGGGTACTGTTAGTAGACAGCTGAGCTTGCACATCTGGTGTCATATCTCCTGCTCTTCCTGTGGCTATCACCTTCGTCATCATTAACCTCCTCAATTTGTTGTCCTATGAAATTAGACCTATCTGATCTCTTTGCAATCGATTTCCTTCTTTTCCTTTTTTCTCTCCTTCTTTCTTTTCAAAAAAACATATTTCCACTGTTTGCTTCAATCTCTAGGTATAAAGGTATTTGTGCACACCTCTTGGTTCCTTGAGAGGACATACGTGCCTTGAGGGCAGTGTATATCCCTGTCTGCCTGATTTAACTTTGTATCCCTCCTTTCACTTCCCTCCAGTTTTTGCTCAGAGAAAGCTTGCCCAATATCACTCCCCATTACTACGCCCAGCTTTTTCAGGGACTGTTTCAGGGAACAGCTTCTTTATGACTCAAAACATGTGGTTCTCTTGGTAACAGTCAATAAAGGTACCCTGCTACCACCAACAATGGGTGTATGAAGAGAGCTTACCCCTCTCAGCCTACCATTCCCATATGCATGGTAAGTTAAAGGAAGGTACACGACTCAAGCTGGGCCAGAATTCTTCCCAAGACTGCTAAAGTTGAGCATTCTGAGAAAACTCTGCATTCTGAGTTATTCAAATAAAATGGTGTTTCCTTTGGACAGAGGCTGTAGCTCAGTGGTAGAGCACTTGCCCAGCATGTGTGAGGCACTGGGTTCAATCCGCAGCACACCAGAAAAATAAATAAATAAAGGTATTGCACCATCTACAACAACAATTTTTTTAAAAATAATGTTAGTTCACTCCCTCATTCCATGTTGCTCAGGTAAGTACCTCCTGTTAGAAAGAAGAAATACAACTTGCAGAGGGAAGAAAGAAGCAGCAGCCACAGGGAACCCACCTGTCCTCTCTTCTCCATTCTGTATACTACACCAGTATCCTTTTCAATAAATTTATTATTTTGTTAAGCTTCCCCAAGATGGAATTTTGACACCTTCACCAAAACATCCTAATAAATACATTCACAGTGGTTTGCTCTAAATGAGAACTCAATAAAGATTTACTGAAGTTTTTTTCTTCTGAGTTAATCTCTTCCATTTTCTCATCTCTACTTCCTTAGATTTCACCTTCTTTCCTGCCTGCCCTTATCTTCTTTTCTATTTTCTCCTCCAGGAGTAGCTTTTTTGCTGCCTCCCTGCTGCAGGTATTTTTATACAAGGTGTCAGTGGGTGGGTACCAAGCAGCAGAACAGACAATTCTGAAAGACATCAGGAAAAAAGGAAATTACTCTTGTCACATGATGTTGGCTAAAGCAGAAGTTGAGGGGAGAGGGAAATACATTGTGTTCAGCTTTGAAACATCCAAAATCAATCCTTTAGGAAACAGCATCTGCTCTCCTCCCTGGGCACCTTTTCTTCTTGAACTTGACTATTGCTTACTCAACTTTTCACTGTGCTTATGTCATTGGAGTGTTTATTCCAACTCCACGAACACCTGGGAGATTGCTTCCCTTTGGAGAGTACCACCTTTGGCTTCAGCTTCCTAGACCTATTATTTCTCATGCTGTATCCCAATAATGGAGCAGCAGGGCTTGAAAATCATATTGCTTATTATTCACAGAGTACATAAAGAATGGCTTGGCTTGAAGTTTAGAGATAAGGTAATCCTTGTAAAATGACAATTTGATTTAAGTCATTCACTCAGGAAAACATGGTTCCTGGAACACCCTGCCAAAACCACACAAAAATTAAAGGTCTTGTGATGGATGAGGGAGCAGGGTCTAATTGGTGTTTTAATAAATGTATTCTGACTTGGAAATCCACCTAGATTTATCAACAGAAAATGCCCCTGTCTAAATCAAATTACCAAGTTATGGTATAAAAACAATGACAAATGCCTTGTAATTGGCTGTTATACAAGTACTGGCATCAGGAAAACAAACAGGATATCAGTGTCTGGAATTGTTTTCAAGAAGCTGAGCAACAGACTCACAGCAGCAAAGGAGGGTTGACTGCCATTTTATCTATTTCAGAAGGTCTTGAGCTAGAACATGCAGACTCCAAGTGAGGAAGCTTACCTGGAATACAGAGCTTGGGGGATACTGCCAAATAGGTGGTCATCCTTTTGTGGGGTGTTAGGAGAGAAGAAGGACCCACAGCAATAAATAGAGAAACCATGCCTTTTCTGCTGCCACACGTCAGGGGCTGGGGAGGGAAAGCCAGTATTCCTTGAATTCTTTTCTGTGCCATGTATTGTCCAAGGCTATTTCAGAATAGCTATTATTATCTTAATTTTATCGATGAATGAACTACCGGTTAAGAATGGGTAATCTGATCAAATTTACAAACCAGGAAATGGAAAAACATCTCTATCTGGGGAATATTCCAAAGCTGAAAGCAGATTTATCTAATTACAAAGTTTGTATGATTTCCATTTCAATTTTATACCTTAGCTACAGAAGTATAATCTGAGATATTGCTTCTCAAACTTGACTGTACCTTAGAATCACCTGGGAAGTTTCCAGACTGTGTTCCTTCTACCAAGTATACTCTGCTACACACTCACTTTGTACAATTGCTAAACTCTTTATAAATTAGTTCAAAGTGTTTCCAGAACAGGGACTCAAGAATGCAGAAGACCTATTGGGAACAAATCTGGCATATACATGGAAAAGAAAATGGCCAATGTATTCAGAGACTACTCCTCGAGGCAGAGAACAGTCCCTGCTGAGGCTGGAGGGATGAGTACAGCCAGTACAAATTGGGCATTGAGGACCAAGGCTTTTGGATTTGTTCTATGCAGCTGGGAAGCCAGTGGAGGGTTTTATAGTCACTTATTTAGTAAAAATTTGAAGAATCAAACTCACTCACTTCCACATTCCGTGCCTGAATATCCCTATAAGTAGCTGTTTAAATTTCTCGAGATTATTGATTATCCTGTTAAACAATCCTAGCTGGCTATATAAGCGACCGGATATTAACTTAATTATGTTTCATTGGCCACTTTGATGTTTCTCAGAGCAACAGAGTAAACAAAAAGATCAGGGTTTAGGTCAGTAAATATTGAAATGGATAACTCTGAGCTTAACTTCTATAATTTTCACAGAAGCTCAGTGTTGTGAAGAGTCCTGGACTCCCTGTTCTGTCATGTAACTATGGATCCTTATTCAGGCTTTCTTACCTCACTATGAAGCAAGATTCCCAGAGAATGGCTCTTTATTTCTTTCTTCTTCTCACCTTTTCATCCAATCTCTTAACAAGGCCTGTTGACTTTATCTGCAGAACGTGTTCAAAATTTACCACTTCTCTCATTCCCACTGGGAATGCTCCAGCCCAGGGTTTCTCAATCTGGGCACTATCAACATTTTGTGCTTGATAATTCTTTGTTACGAGGGACTACCCTGTGCATTGTGAAATGCTTAGTAGCATTCCTGGTCTCTGCCTATTAAATGCCAGCCCTTCCTGCATAACAAAAGAATGTCTGAAGACATTGTCAAGTGCCAGGGTACAGATCAGTGATCTAGGTTAAGGAACCACTATCTTTCTCCCCCAGGATTGTTATATCTTCTAACAGGCCTGACTGTCTCTATACCTCTTCCCGACAGTCTATTCTATATATAGTAGCCAGAGTGTTATTTCAAGAACATAAATTAAATCATGTTACTCCCTTGCTTAAAAGCTGGCTTTCTATGTTCTCACAAAGGAATTCCAGCCTAACTTTACCTGACTAGATGCCTCCCTCCTTTCTTATCTTCTACCCTTCCTCCCTTGGCCACCTGGCTCTAGCAGCTCTGCCATCCTCCTGTTCCTCAAGAACACGGAATTCCCTCCCACCTCAGGTCATTTGCATTCAGTGTTCTCTGTGCAGAGAATGCTATTCTTTCATTTTCACTGGCTCCACCTTGTTATTCAGCTGGCTCAAATGTCACAATCTTAAGCGAATGTTCATTATGTGCTTGATTATTATCTGTCTTTTCCACTCAACTCTTACGAAAAAAGTTTTTGCCAGTCTTTACCTTGTAGGTGCTCATATAAATGAACATATGGATGAAATATGGGATACAGTTACTTTCACCTCCAAATATTTTGTACAGAAGTTCTTACTGATGGCTGTAATCTACTGTTTTCACTTAGCACTGGAATATGATTATCTCCCCATTTCACTAGATAGTCTTTCTAAACATAGTCTTCTACAGAATACCATAGTACACTTAACAGACTATCTAGTGTTGAGTATTCTGCTTTTTAAAAAATTCCCTGATTATATACATCCTTTTATCATCTATTTAGTAGACAAAGAAGACAGAAGAATTTGACTTTCGATGTTTCCTAATAGTATCACACATTTCACCAACCAGACAGTAAAGTCGGACACATAGAACCGTATTATTTGGAGACAGAGTGTAGATGGATCTGTACCAAGCAACGAGAATAAATAGCACTTGGTGAAATTTTTCAGTACAGCATGTCGTATTTTTCACGGAAATAGGGAGCATAAATACTTCCACTTGTGGATCTGTTTGAAATTTTTAAAATGTAGATGTTCTAACTTTCAAGCTGCCTAAGTAAGTGGGAAGATGAGTACATAGCATACCACTTCAATTCCCAAATCAACACACAATCAAATAGAAACAGTAGATGGAAATCAACAGCTCAGAAAGCCTGATCCTAGTCTCTCTTTGACAAACACTAGACCAGAGCTTTGATGATTATCAGCTCAGCAAAGTTAATGACACTCTCAGGTCTTACATGCTGAGCAGCCCAGAGTCTACCCAGACAATCTGTTTCCAGTCTCACATTCTCTGCTTTATCACTCAGAAAGCAGAGATTTTAGATGACATTTACAAGTCATAGAATGTGATAAATAGATGAGGGGCACTGAGAGAAATTCTACCAGAAACCCATGCCAAGCTTTTTGATTAATGCTCCGCTACACATGTAGACAAATATTTTCCTATTCAGGGCCTTCATGGCCAACCTGATACCCCAAGCCCCACGTTCATTTCAGTACCAATCAGATAACATGATCAAATCCCTATGCAAGTTGCATCTACTAAATATGCAAAACTTCAGGTCTTGCTCATCAAAGAGTGTCCCAGTTTCTTCCTGGCATCCCCATGATTGACAGGTTGCTTAAGTGCAAGGTTCCTTGAATTGCTCCTCTTTATCATCATTCCTACAGTGTCCAGGGCCATGCTTTGCATGTGCTCATGGCTGCAGTCCTAGAGTGGTCAGAGTAACTGTAATGTCTATGTGACAGTTGAGACAGAGGTCCTGTCCCTGTATCTCTGCAACATTCTCTCGCCTATGCCTTTGAAAAACAAATTCTTTCGGTTTTGGCTCACCCTCTGACTCTACTGGCATCTACACCCAGTCCAATGAACCAGGTGGAAGACTGGCAGGATGTCATTCTGTCTTGTTTCAGGCCCCAGACACATACAAAATGATTCTTCCTGCTCCTTTATCCAACACAGCAGCCTGTTATAGTCAAATGGATGCCTGGATGGATTCCTAGGTCAACAGATGCACACACAGACCAATTATAGGTTTGGGCCCAAGGGAACATCTCTTTCATGCAAATCATAAATCACCTTCTCTCAGGGAGAAATGGAGCTTGAGAGTCTCACTTGATTTCACATTGAGATCCTTTTAAAAAAATGTGTTGATATGATTTCAAGGATCTTGGGAAATATCCACATTAAGCCATTTGAAATTAAGGATAAAAAAATTCATATATGTTCTGCATTAGATATCCCAATTATAAAAGCAGCCAACAGGTCTTACCCTGAGGCCTGCCACACCACAGCTGGGGAGAGATCTGAGAGCTGGAATAACGAAGTGGAGCTTAACCCCTCAATACCCTCCCAGGTGGATAGAGGGAGAGCACAGAGATGCTTGAGATGCTGGAATAGAGAAGAGACCAGAGCAGATTACACTAATCTCTTTTCCTCTGCCCAAATTCCTCCCATGGGTTTTGAGATGGCTTACATCAAGCGTGAAATTCACATTCAGAGGGCAATCTGAACTGGAGCCGTGAGTGAAGTTACTTCGAGGGTTATCTGTGAGCACAAGTCAGCCCTATTTGTTTCAGTCTCTCTCCTTTGACAGGATCTCCAAGAATGTTATCCTCCAGAGTGTGTTAAGGCTAATTTAATTGTGTGTTTTCTTTTAGTCTTACCAGTCTTCAAGCAAAAGCTTGGACCCACATGAATGCACCCATACATGTTGCAGCAGGCTCTTCAAGTAAAGCCACTCCCCAAAGAAAAATTAAAAGCAGTTCTCCTCCCTGAGAATATCCAAATGTGCATTTGGTTCTCAGCCTGTTCAAGAAAACTATGGCTGTCCTATTTTTATCACAGTCTCTTGGGAAGCAGAACACACACACACACACACACACATGCACACACACACACACACACACACACACACACACACTTTATGAAGTCCGTCCTTCCTTCCTTCCTTCCTTCCTTCCTTCCTTCCTTCCTTCCTTCCTTCCTTCCTTCCTTCCTTCCTTCCTTCCTTCCTTCCTTTCTTTTTTATGTAATGCTGAGGATTGAACCCAGTGCCTTACATGTGCTAGGCAAGGGCTCTACTACTGAGCCACAACCCAGGCTTTTAAAGTCATCTTTTATTCCTCCTTCTTTTTTACTATCTTCCTCCATCTAATCACTTACCGAGTTTTATCAGTGTCATTTTCTAAATATCTAAACATCTTCCTGGATTACTTCATACATAATGCTACTCATTTATTAGCTATTCTCGTTGCTTTGACCTATCCTGTATATTTTATAGCACCATTCCTACTTTTTATCTAGTTCAGGGATCATAATTGCAAAAGTTGGAGCTACCCTATTTAATATGGTAGTTACAAAACACATTTTCAGTTACTATTTAAATTACTTAAAATGAAATAAAATTAAAACTCCAGGCAGTTCTTCATCATGATATTATTTTAAGTACTCAATAATCACACCTTATTAGGATTTCTGCAAAATGTTCTATTGAACAGTGCTGGCCTGTAGAGAACTGGTAAGTTATTCCTTCCTGGTCTCCATGGGTAACAACTGGGAATAAAGTGCATCCTACCTCTGCCCTCAGAATATTCCCAATCTTGAACAACAACAACAACAAAAAGGATTAAAAACATGTTTAGCAACCATGGAAGAAATATTTCCATTCAAATTAGACATACACAGGAGAGAAATGTTGTTGAGTTGGTAACGGTTTACCTTGTTGCCAAAGGAGTATTTCACTGCTTGACAGGGAGGGAAATGTTACTTTGCAGCACAATTTCTTACTTATTTTATTAGTTCGATAATAAGAGAAAGCAGGTAAAGTAGGCTAAATGGTCATTTTAAAACTAAGCAACAGAATTCAGAAAATGCATGTCACAAAGAATCCCATTAACTTTTCAAAGGTTATTTGAAAAAGTAGTGAGGTCTAGGCATATGAATCAAGGTGGAAAATTGCATCCGTGCAGGGGCTTCCTCCAAAATACATTGGAGACTGAGCAAAAAACATACATTGAATTGGCACAATGGTAAACAAAACAAGACAAAAAACAAATAAAAAAAAACTAACCAAGATCAAAAGAGCAGTACTGTAAGCAACAAAGTGTCTTGATAGGACTGTGTTTTAGGAAGAATCCTCCAACTACCCTAAGGAGTGCAGCACGGGAAAGGAGATAGAGGCATGATGAGTTGTATAACTAAGTAAATTGTGGTGCAATGGAATGAGCAGGGCATTGCAGGATCAGATTTCAAAACATAACTGCAATATTCATGGGTTGGTTTGGTGTGTTTTATCTTAATGGCATGTCTTCTCTACATTGGAGTAAAAAATATGTGGGATTATTACATGACTCAGAAATCATAGATACATCTCCTCTCACACCTTTTGTGTGCTACCCAAAAGGTCTGTTGGTAAATAGAAGATATTTTTATTATTGGTGTATTAACCTCCATGGATCAGACTCCATTTCTCTACTTATAAACAATAACTGGTTCCCTCTGTTTCCTCTAGGTCTGGGATAAGCAAGTAATAGCAAAACTAAAAGTATGTTAACTCATATATCTAAGGCCTCATGAGATATATTATTCACACTAAGAGAATTCAATGTAGAAAAAGAGTTTCTCCAACAAGTAATACTGAAACAACATGCAAAATAATTAAGTTGGACCCCTGCCTCAGAACATGAACAAAAATTAATTTAAAAGGATCAATTGCCTAATACACAAGGCTAAAACCATACAATTTTAAAAAGAAAATAGAGGGGTAAATTGTTTGACCTTGAATTTCACAACTGATATGACTCCAAAAGCATAAGCAACAAAAGAAAAAAAAAGGAATTGTAGCTCATTAAAATTTAAAATTTTTGTACAAAGAACATACCCAAAACTGAAAAGGTAACCCACATATTGAATTATCTAGCACCCAGAATACATATATAAACTCAATAATGAATGACAAAGAGCTAGGCTTAAATATAACCAAAGAACTTAAATCGAAAGTCCTTCTAAAAATGTACAATTGGCAAATAAATACATGAAAGATGTTTATTTTTGTTAGTTATTAGGGAAATGCAAATTTAAATTAAATTAGATAAAATTAAAATGTTCTCACCTTCTCTATCTTCCAACTACTATAATTCAACATGTTCACAGATTATTTCAACTGAATAATAAAGAAGGCTCACCTATCTCTATATTTCAGTTTCTCTTCCAAATGTTTGAGTTAAATAAAACATAATTAAATGTTTGGAGCTGGAAGGACTGAGTTTGTGTTCTGCACTGTTGCCTACTCCCTGAAAAACACTGAGGAAATTATTCCATGTCCTCAAATCCTGCTTTCCTCGTCTGTACAACAGGAGAAGCAATATCACCTCCCTCAGAGATGTTACAAGGATTAAGTGGGACTACAAATTGGTGCAACCACTCTAGAAAGCAGTATGAAGATTCCTCAGAAAACTTGGAATGGAACAACCATATGACCCAGTTATCCCATACCTCAGTCTATACCTAAAGGATTTAAAGACAACATACTATAGTGACACAGCCACATCTATGTTTACAGCAGCTCAATTCACAATAACCAAGCCATGGAAACAACCTAAGTGTCCTTCAACAGATGAATGGATAAAGAAAATGTGATATATATACACAATGGAATATTACTCAGCCACAAAGAAGAATGCCATTCGTCAGTAAATTGATAGAACTGGAGATTCATGCCAAGTGAAATAAGCCAATCTCAGAAAACCAAAAGCTGAATATTCTCACTGACTTGTGGATGCTAACCCAAAATAAGGGAGGTTGGGGAATAATAAAAATAGATTGGAGTAGACAAAAAGGAATGAATGGAAGGGATGGGGGAGGGAAATAGGAAAGAGCAGAATTAATTGGTCATAATCTTAGCCTTGGTATTTGTATGTATGACCAGATTAACTCCACATCATGTACAACCATAAGAGTGAGAACCTAATAAAATAAGTCAAACTTTATATATGTATATTTTGCCAAAATAGACTCTACTATCATGTATAACTAAAAATAATTTTTAAAAGTATAAAAAATACCACTGATCATATGGTCAGTAAATGATAAGTGGCATTTATTAATATTACTATTAAAATTCCTTCACAGTACTAAAGAACAAGCTCTGAATGAATAGCAGAATAAGTTCAATTTTAGAACACACTTTTAGAACTTCAATTTTAGAACTGACTTTTAGAAAGTAGCTTCAGTTTCTTTTGACTCAACAAAGTAGTATTTTGCATTGTATGGTTTCCTTTAATCTGAGACATTGAATAATTGAGATAGTAGGTAGATATAATAAGATTAGTAGCTTCCAGTTAAAACACTCTTATTTAGCATTATTTTCAGTTACCACTGTCAACATTCTAATAGCTATCTGCAGAAGAGTTTTATATTTTACAAAATACTTCAAACATATATTTTCAAGCTTTGTTCTGTTAATACTAGGAAGGCTCAGAATAATTGGCCTCATTTTTCCAAGAGAGGCTTGTCCAAAATCAAGCAGCCAGGAGTTTGTCCATAGACAAGGATTCATTCCATAATGCCTCAAGTCTTTTGGGGGGACCTATTTTGATATGCTTCATGTTGCAAGTGACATAAATGCAACCTGTCTGTCTTAAATGTTAAGAGAATTTATTAACTCATGAAGTCAATTAATTGAGAGGTAGGAGTTTTGAAAAATGCTGCCAGGTTCTACTTCATCCCTTTCCTGGACTCTGTTCTACAACATCAGACTATCCTCCTTAGACTCTGCTGATGGTAATATGGTTGCCAACAACTTCCTACCAATCAACATGAATATTAAAAATCAGCAAAAAAGGAGTGTGTGCCTCTATCAGAAGTATGCTTTCACATAACTGGTTCACATGTCTTTCCTTGAATCTATTAATGTGGTCATAGGAATACATTTTTCTCCTTGGCCACACCCAAGTCTCATGCCCAATCATGTGACTGTGGAAAGAATGACATCAACCAAACCCTCTGACAAACATTTGGAGAGAAGGTGATATCTCAGAATAAAACTGTGAGTAGATTTGGTCCAGCAAAAATAATAACTACTTTTATTTTACTACACTAAATAAAACTTTGCCAAAGCACACTGGTTAAGTCTTTTATGTTAGAGATCATGTACAAACAAGGAATTCTAATATTTATTCATTCATTTATAGAAAAAAAAACCCATGCATTAAGTGCCCACTTTAATGCAAGCCCTAGGGATTCAATGATTAAGATGACATCACCCCTGACCAAAGTAAGCTTTAAAGTGAGGATCTGAGCAGGAGGACTTCCTACCTTCATACTATTATTGTTTCCAGCTTCCCCACTGCAAATATAACATGAAAAGTTTTGCAGGGCCACACAAGCCATGTGCTCCTATTATGCTCTGCAAAAGAGAAATGTCATCAGTTGCCATGACAACTTGTTTGGGTTCTGAGGTTATGTGGCATTTTTCACATTATAAATCAGAAGCTAGGTTTATTTCACAATAATATACAATGTCAATACCATGGAGAAGAAAATATAAATGAAATAACTAGAAGGGCACTGGAAAATTATATTTTATAATGCCTCCACTGATACCTTGAAAGTTTAGAAGCTCAGCTAAGTTTTGCTTACATATTGAGCTCTAAAACTTGTAACCATATGGATTGCTTTAAAACCCATTTTTTTCAGTCTTATAAGTGTGAAATGTTTCTCAAGCACACTTACTTACTGGGGACACTTACTGTGAATTTTTATAATAGAATGGCTCTACAAGGTCATGGAGGCCAATCTACTCTTAGCTCACAGATGAAGGCTGAGAACCACAGAGAAAAAAGTGGAGTGCCCCAAGTTCCACCAGCAAAGGGACAGAGGTCAGCCAGACCTGGATGTTCAGATTCCTAGACTGATGCCCATTCTATACCAAGGGGTCAAACCACTGATGACCTGTCGATTCAGAAAAGAGTGCTTACAAAATTTGTCAATTTTGAGCTGTACATTCATTACAAAACATGTTGTAGAGTTTGAACTGAGTCGACCATGGCCTTGAGATGTGAAGATTGACCAGTGTTATTACATGAAATATAACAGTTGCTGTTAAGTAATCCTTTTCATATTCCTGACTTCCTGCCCCTTTCAAGAGGATCATGTGGTCTTGTCAGGGAGGACTGATGACATTCTTCACAGCAAAGTATAATAATGTGTTCCTGAAGAATGCCCATAAACATTTTCTCCTTTAATCAGCAAAATATATACTAGGTTAGTTTGTAAATGAATGAATTGCATGTGATCTTCAATAGATATGTTAAAGAACTTTACATGTACTTGTATTAGTTTGCCAGGGCTGTCATAACAAAGTACCATAAGGTGGGTGGCTTGAACAACAGAACATTTTTTTCTCAGTTTTAAAAGCTGAAGGTCAAGATCAAGGTGTCAGCTAGGTTGTTTGTTTGAGGCCTCTATCCTTGGCTTGTAGATGACTTGACTTCCCTCTTCACGGAGTGCTTTCTTTGTTCAGGTCAGTGTTCTACTCTCCTCTTATTATGAGGAGATCAGTCCATATTGATGACTGAAATGAATGGCTTCATTTTAACATAATTGTTCAACCAGTATCTCCAAATACAATCACATTCTGAGGCATTTGGGATTAGGACTTCAACATATGAATCTGGAGGAAGAGAGACTGCTAATACTCAGCCCACAACAGAGCCATATTTAGATGTATCGAAAACAAAGTTTCAAGTTATTAGAGTATTACAAATAATCACGAGATAATATCTTTTCTTGTGTTTATAGGCATGTTCAAAGCTTTAAGAAAAATAAGATCCAAGAAATGCCATTTTCCCAAAAGCACATTGCTGAGTACCCAAACCCTAGTACCATGACAACATGGGCTTAGAACTTGGGGAACTCAACACAACAGATCAAGCAGGATAAAGACCAAATGTCACATTACTAAAGAACAAGCCCAGAATGAATAGCAGAATAAGTTCGACTTTGGAACACACATAAGGTTGCTACTGGGAATTGGCAGTGTTTGAAGGAAAATTTGAACTTCTCTACAAAGAGTCCTCTGGGATTATTTCAGTTAAATATGTGGTTGTATGTAGGATATTGTGAAAGTCAAGTGAAATAGCAAACCAGTAATAATCTTCTCTATTTTTAATAGAAATAGATTCGATAAGTAGTATTATATAGAAAAAATAATTTAACAGCTGCATAAACCAAATAATTTATCATGTTCTGGACAAAATATCATGTTCTAGACAAATCAAGATTTCCTTCTTCAGGAATCAGTCAGTCAACCAGCCGAAGACAACCTCCCTGTGCTTTGCCAGGGCCTTTTGGTGAAGCTCAGCCACATGTATCCAGCCTGCAAAACTGGCTGAGACATGCCATGTCCCCTCTCCCTTAGAGGCTTCCTCAAACATTAGTGCCTCTTCCTAGGACACCCTTCCCCTTCTCAACCTTACCTGAGTAACAGTGCCCTGTCTCAGGTCCTATCTGAGCTGTCCAGTAGCAGGAAGTGCCTGGTTCTCAAATAATGTTTGTGGAATGAAATATATATATATATATATATATATATATATATATATATATATATATATATATGTGTGTGTCTCAAGAACTCAAAGCATCAGTAATGCAAGCTGTTTATTGATGAGACTATCACAGATACAATTCCTAACTTATAATACACATGTGTGAGTCTTTCGTGATCATAAAACAATTCACTGGTGCATAACCCATATACAAATTTAAAAGCAGATGTAAAACTAATATTAGAAATCTGATTTGAAAAAGGATTTTTTTCTCTCTTTTACAAAAAGCAAAGCTAAAGCCAATAGCATTTTAAGAATAAATGCAGTTAGTAACAGGAGAGATGGACAAGAATATAGATCTTTTGACTTTCAGTTCATTCAACCATTCAGTAGCAGTAATGTTTGTGGGTACCAGGTAATGGAGATATAAAGCTGAATAAAAGAAGCAAAGACTTAGTCCTCATAGGCATATATTCTTGTATGGGAAGACAGGCAATAGGTAAAAATGAATCACAAAAAAATGATTCAGTAAAGAGCTTGATGTTACCTACCTACTTACAATGTGGTCAAGAGAAGGTCTTTCTGAGACGATGATATTTGACCTGAAGTTAAAACAAACAAACAAAAAACCCGAAAAACAACTATTGGCTATGTGAAAGCCGAAGCTCTGGAATTAAACCAGGAAAGTGAGAATGGCAGGATTATAGGGACCAAAGAGGGAAAATTATGAAAGATGAGTTGCAGCTTCTGACAGGGCCTCATCTTGTGGGGCTCACAGGCCTGAGTTAGGGGGCTAGACACATTCCAAGTGCCAGGGGAAGCTCTGAGAAGGAGAGACATAATTGAGATTCCTCCACCTCCAAGACAGTTCCTACCAAAGCAGTGTCTTTTTAACTCAGTCATTATTGTTGAGATTGTATATGAACTGGGATGAACCATTTAGGGATTAACATAGCAAATGAGCTATGGATTCATTTCTAATGTATTTTCCAGAAGCAAAAAAAAATGTTTTATAAAAGTGAGACTTAAATATACTTGTGTGAAAACTCATTCTGAGAGCAATCTGAGGGTAACTCAGACTATACGCTGGAGAAGCTCAGCCTTGTGAATTCCACAAAATCACACTATGCAAAATGGTGTTCTGGTGAGGACTACCTCTGCCAGGGGGATGAAAAGCCAGCAATTACTTACCAAGATTATGCAAATACCAGACCTTCTGCTCCTGGCTTTGTGCTTTATCCCAGCTAGTTGAAGTGCCAAAGAGCAATGGTGAGAAAATGTAGAGGGTTTTACACTTTACCTTCAAAAACACTCATCACCCACACCACCAAACTTTACATAAACATCAGTTCAGTGATCTTATGTGATGAATTTCTGAAGAAACCACAAGTGAGATTGTTTTCAGTCTTACGTATTCTGCTATGTTCAACAATAAAATTTTGTTGGTAGAATAGAAGAATTAATAAATGAAGACTAGGAGAAACAGGACAACCTACAGTTCTGAGACACAGAGGAGGCTACGTGTGTTCCAAATGGTCCGTTCCCTCCCACTCCTGTCAAAGGCATGGATGTGACTGTGCAGTGTCTACTCCAGGGACAAACTAACATCTTCCAGTGACAATAAATTTGAGATTGACTAAGGAATTAACTAACTAAAAGCCTGCTTCCTGTTTCTTCACCTAACCAAGTTTGACCTGTGCATAGCTAAAAATCCTGTCCTTGTGCCCTCTATTGAAATTTGATCAGGAATAATACAATTTCAACTTCCAAATTCAGGGAAATATCAAGTTAGAGAACACTCAATGAGTTTTCTTGCCATACAGTTTCTCTGAGAGGCTTGGGGCAGGTAAAGAAAATATTCCCCAGGCTTGTATCAATTGGCACATTACTGACTTAGTTGGAATAACCCCTCTCGGAATGTGGTGCCCTTTCCTGTCTAACAGCTTTAACTCTGCATCTTCCATCCAACCATGCTGATTCCTCCATTGGCTGCTTCTGAATGACTGTTGCTGGCCAGGCTTTTGTGAAGCAGGTGCCCACTTGATTATGTGCACCAATGTGATATATGTGCTATCATGAAAAGAGATGAACCATAACTACTGCATCTGGACCACAGGATAATAAGGAGGGAACAATTTTTGCCTTTTCACAACCAGGGGAGAAAAGGTGCCACTTATTAGCAGAGATTTCACAAACAGATCATTGGTAAAACATTCAAAAGATACCCTACCACACCGCTGATTTTATATGTCTTTCCTCTCAGTTCAAATCATTAATAACTGTCTGACCTTTAAGGGTTGTTTCTTTCCCCCAAGTTGGCATATTGTAACAAACTAACATCTTTCAGTGACAATAAATTTGAGATTGACTAAGGAACTAACTAACTGTGCTTCACAAAGGGAAAATATCAATTGGGAAAACATCAATCGCTGCCTCTCAGCCACTGCTGAGGGGTAGAATAGCCTTGTCCAAACTAAAACACTGTGTGCTTGGGGTGAGTTTCCCTTTATTAGGCTGAAATAGCTTTGAGGATTCTCAGAGTGCTTCCTAGTCATCTAAATAAATCCCTTTGTGGTAAGGCACAATGGATAGTCATATCATTTGTTAATGCAAATAGTTTGCCTTATTTACAAGGTACTTACAACATCATTATGAACAATGAGCTCTGTATTTTACCAGCATTAAATAGTGTATTGATATTTTTTTCCGATGTTTCAGCAAATCTTCCCCCATAAATAAGTCAAGCTCAGCTTTGTTTTTAATCTACTCCATTGGGAAGTCAAAATTAACAGAGATTTCCAGTTGGGCATAGTACCACCAATGATTTCCAAATGGCTACTTGAGAGAGAGAAGACTCACAGCCTGTCCAGAGAGCCCTATTGTCTTGGGTCTTTCCAGTTGTTATATTCGAGATCCCACTGATCTCTTCTGTACCCCAATCAATTGCATGAAAAAAACAGACCTACTTTCTAACAAAAGCTAAGCCAAACCAGCATCTTCAGGGAAGCAGTTTCCTGCAGATATGATGCTTGCTAGAATGGTCGGCCCTGGAGCTACCACTTCAGAGCTACCTGGTGAGCTATGAAAAGTGGAGAAGCTAAGTCTCCATCTTAGCAGGAGGAGGTTTCTCATGTGTTATAGAGAAACAAAACTAAGATGGGGTCTGTCGAAGAGTTTTCAATTACAATGAAAGTTCATTTTACAGAATCAGTTACTGGCATGTCTCCATCTCTACTGAGGACAGAACAAGAGGAATGAGATGCATGCTGTGACAGCAGGCATCAAGGCATCCTAGAAAGTAATTTTCTAAACATCACAGGGTCCTAGAAAAGTCTTTTCAACTCATAGCATTCCCATTGGCCTGAATTCACCCTAATCTCCAGCAAAATGTGGTCTTTAGGAAACCAGGCTTCAGTGTTCAACTTCATTGTACCATATTTTCATATTACATTTTCCAGAGGAAGTACCGAAAACCAAGTGCATTTTATTTAACACAGATCTCCAATTTCCACAGGCAACTATAGTACAACAATTTCAAATTTAGTCTTTGGAGTTAGGAAGTCCTGCCTTTGGTATTTAATATCTGTGATCCTGGAAATTTAAATTACTTGTCTTCTGTCTCCTTTTGAGGAAAATAATAATGTGTGAAGTACCAAGGAGTGTGTCCGTTGCCCTAAAGCATGCCACAATTAATAACTACATACTACTATTACCATTCACTTCTGAATTCTAGGTACAGTACAGGAAACATCTGGCTTATCTTATCTTATCCTTTTTGATAAAGAATGGAAGTAAAAGCTTGGACTCCCTGATAGTAACTTTCAGGCCAGCTCTGTATCTGCTCAAATGGAGAGTTGTTTAGCCATGTCCGACTGTGTAAATGGACCAGGTACCAGGAAGTCTCCCCTACATGTGTCTCTAGTACAAATGTCCCCACCAACATAATTAGTACCAAGCAACCAGCCACTTCTCTTATGGTACAGAAGGTTTCCAACTTGCCATAATGTCAAATTTCCCATTCTGCTTTCTCAACAAAGAATGAGCCTCACTGGTTTTGCCTACTCAATATTCCTTTATAATTACACATTTCTGCTTTTCACTTTCCAAAGCATGCTGACATCTCTCAACTCATATGCATCATGGTCTTAGTATTCTGTGACACCAACTGGAAAGGAGGTATTGCACACAATTGATCCTTGAAGAATAGTCCTCATTTTAAATATTTGCCAAACAAGGAATGCACTTCTCTTCTTTCCCAAATTAACAGAGAAGATATTCATTGGATATGAAGGACAGTTGAATATCCAAGCATGCAGAGTATGGGGAAAGAAAAAATATAGCTTATAATAATAAAAACATCAGTATTAATTATAATTTATTGAATGTCTGATACTAATGAATGTTGATGTTCTGTTTCCATATCAGTCTTCAGG
Organism: Ictidomys tridecemlineatus; assembly: GCF_052094955.1. Classification (NCBI taxonomy): domain Eukaryota; kingdom Metazoa; phylum Chordata; class Mammalia; order Rodentia; family Sciuridae; genus Ictidomys; species Ictidomys tridecemlineatus. The sequence goes on along the minus strand of NC_135477.1, from coordinate 124,486,609 downwards.
GAATAACTTTTTTTTTCTCTTCTGCCAATGAGTGAAAGGGTTACTTCATAGAAATTTACCAAATTCTTGTATATATCCTATTACTCTGTCTTCCCAGAAAGAGATGTTTATATTAAATGGATTGGGTAGTGCCCCAGACATTCTCAGGCCATGTTTTTAAGCAGTGCATGAGAGTGTTCTATGTTAAAGATGGGATTCTACCTTCTGTCCTTCCAGAGGCACACCATATGAAGGCAGTAAGGTCCCATGGAGGTAACCAGGTCTTTCCCCCTGCCATTCCTACTACCTCTTGCTCTTCATACATGTACAAGGTGGACTAAGTGGGTTAGAAATTTGTTCTGCTGACCTAGAATAAGAGTGATGTTTTAGGATTCCTTACTTATCCTCACTTTTAGTACTATGGCTTATCTTTTGGTTCTGTTTAACAGAGAGGTCTGCACTGGGGAAGAGTAGTGGAAGAAGAACAGAGCACTGTTTACCTGTGGCAGGTGGACTGAATAATGGCTCCCCAGAGATGTTCCGGTCCTAATTCCCAGAACTTGTGAATATGCTGTTTTACATGGTATATTAGTTTCCTAGAGCTACTATAATAAATTACTACAGCCTTGTGGCTTAAGATAATGGGAATTTCTTCACTCAGTTATGGAGGCCATAAATATAAAATTAAGATGTGGGTAGGGTGATTCCTTCTAGAGGCCTCAGGGGAAAACCTGTTCCATGCCTTTTTTCTAGCTTCTTGTGAATGCTGAAAATCCTTTGGCTACTTTGACTTGAGACACATCACTCCAGCCTTTTCCTCTGTTGTCACGTGATATTCTGCCTTTGTGTCACCTCCTCCTAACTTCACATGGTTTTATCCTCTTGGGATAACTGTGACCAAATCTCTTTTGTCTTATTAGGACACCCGTCATTGGATTAAGAGTATCCAGTATGATTATGACTTTAACATGATCACATCTACAAAGACCCTAATTCCAAATAAGGTCTGTGTTCCTAATAAGGAATGTATCTACCAGGGGTTAGAACATCTTTTCTTTTTCTTTTTAATTTAACCCATAGCACCTGGTAAAAGGGGCTTCTCAAATGTGATTAAGAATCTTGAGATAGCCATATCTTGGATTATGAAGGTATGCACAATTTAACCACAAGGTCTTTTATAAGAAGGAGACAGGAGGATCATAGGTCAGAAGAGGGATGGCTATTTGACCAGGAAGGCAGAGATTGAAACTACAAATTCATGAACCAAGGAATTCTAGCATTCCTCAAATCTGGAAGAGGGAAGGACAGAAAGCTAGATATATAAATGGTGTACAAATTCCACATCTGCCATTTGTCTCCATAAAAAAAGAAATAATTTTTGTTTCCCAGACACCTAAGGGAGAAGGTAAAATAAAGACTCAGTAAACATCTTCCTGCCTCAGACGCTATTGCGAGCTAATCAATCATCCCATAAAAGCCTCCCTAAGGCCACTGAATGGGTAACAGCACCAGAATCCATATAGAAGAAGAGGAATAAGAGTCTCTGGAACTACTTATGCCAGAGGATCCTGACTCACAGACTAACTTGACCTGTCTTTTTGAAAAACTGAATGTGAGAGCATCTGTCCCCCTTCCTCTTTGAGCTATTTCTGAGTGACTGGAAGATTCTGCAGCTTCCTAGTGGCACCTTGTCTGTTCTGTTCTCAGAGCCCAGTGCAATTCTTGGATATAAGTGTTCAACAAATATTGATAAGTGAAAAGAAGAGGAGCTGGATATGCTTAGATCCACACTGTACTTCTTTTACATAATTCTGTTACATATTTCTGTTAACTAATTCACTTCACCTTATTGAACTTGTTTCCACATCTGTGATACTCATATTTAAATCTGAACGGCAATGATTTTCTTATGAAGCTTTGAAGACTTACAATGCTTAGCATTTATGTTCTGCACATAAGCTATTTCTGTTTTAAATTTTATTTTTTATTTGATAAATAATAATGATATATATGAATAAGATACAATGTGATGTTTCAATACCTGCATACCTTGTAGAATGATTAAATTAAGCTAATTAACATATCCATCACCTCACATACTTATGCTTTCTTTGTATAAGAACACAGAAGGGTATGGGATGATATATTCAAAATCCTGAAAAGAAAAAGTATAAAACTGTCAACCAGGAATACTATACACAGCAATACTGTCTTTTGAAAATGAAGGAACAATACTCTCAGACAATCAGAAGCTGAGAAAGTTTGTCACCACTAGATGTTATCTTATGAGAAATGTTAGCAGAAGATCTTCAAGATGAAGGAAGAGGACACTATTAGTAACATATAGAAATGATTTCTTAATATGTGTTCACAAGTAAGTCAATGGATGAATGGAGTTTAAAGGCAAATTGAGTACATATTTGTTGCCCCAAGTGATGCTAATATTGTAATATCCATTCATCTGTGGCAGAACTTCCATAAAATCCTGCCGGCTCCCTCTTCTGATTGTTGCTAGTGGACTCAAGATGGCCCTAGGAACATTCCCTGGGGCCACCAGTTATGTCAGAGTTACATAGAAACAAATGAGAAGTTTAATACGGATGATTTTACCTTCTTTTTACACCATTGGTTTGTAGTTCTGTTTGTGTTTATAGGCTCTGTGTGTATTTTAGTCTAACATATGAAGAAATATGTATGATTCTATACCACTTAGAATAAGGTGACTATGCCAGTTTCTAATGTCCCCACTATCCCTGGGAGTGCTCTCACTTCTTTTATTTATTATCACCATTTCTGCCAATAATTTCATGTGATTGATGCTATGACGATCCTTAGGAGATATTAAAATCAATATGCCATATCAGAATTTAAGTGAACCCCAGCCTCAGCAAGAAAATGAGTGCAAAAGACACAGAGGTCATTACAGTGACCAGAGCTGTCAATAACTACGATGTTCAATATGTATTGCCTCTCGGAGCTTCATCTTTTCTGTTTTTAAAAAGAGGAATTGACACTTGATCCTTCCCTTGGCCTACAAAAGGGTCCTGCCTTACTTTCCAAACTTTGGCTCTTTACTCTCCCCTTCACTACTCAACCCCAAACACATGGGGTTTTCTTTACTCTGTGCCTAAGTGTTTAGCTTTTTTGCACCTCAGGCCACTGCACTTCTTCCTTCTGCCTAGAAATGATCTTTCCACATACCTTCACATCACTGGGTGCTTTTCTTCCATCAGGTCTCAGGTCATAGTTTCCTTAATGGAGAGGTCTTTCCTAAAATGGCTACCTAATAATTATCACATGATCTTATTTTTCTTTGTAGCACTTACGAATGCCTAGTATTTCCTTGATGTTTTTGTTTGCTTGCTTTCCTTAGACTATAAGATCCACATAGTTATTGCACATGGTGGTAAATAACTGTAATCCCAGTTATTTGAAAGACAGGCAGGAAGATCATAAGTTCCCGGATAGCTACTGCAACTTAGTGAGATCCTGCCTCAAAATTAAAACTAAAAAGAGCTGGGGATGTAGCTCTGTGATAGACCTCAATGCATTGAGGTCATGAGTGCTCTAAGGCTCAATCAGCACAGTGATGGTATCTCTGGGTTCAATCCCTAGTACAAAAAAAAAAAATGTAGGTAGGAACACAAGCCCCTAAATCATTGCCTGGCATATAAATGATATAAAGTAATTTCTAAGATTCCTCTCTATATATTCTATCATGTTATAATCTATTGCCACTCATATTTTACATCTCTCTTCTTGAGAACAATATCTCCAACAATAAAACAAAATAGATGCTGCTATGCTACATGAGAATCCATATGGTGGGAGGGCCCTGCAACTGTAGCCTGGACACTGAGGTTCTGATATAAGTTCAGTGATTTAGAACTATGCCTGATTGCCAGAGAGGTCCCCCTGTTCACCTCCTCCCTCTGGCAGGCTCTGGATCCCTCTCTTTTCTCAAGCCGGTAGGGATATCACATCTGTGTGAGCATTTCTCTGGGACATATTCCAGGTGTTCTCTCTTCTTCCCTGGAAGACCCTTTCTCAGTTCAGCAGGCACTCACTTTTATAAGGACTCTATCTTGGTTGAGTCAAACTCAAACGCTTTAAACTTTTCCTTGCTTGAAAGAAAATAGAAAGAAACTCTATTTTAAATGAAGAATTAATTTGTATCATGCACATCAATCGATCAATATATTGCTAAATGTATTAAAAATAAGAAAACACTGAGGTGATAGCTGCATTTGCTTTTTGGTTGGGGCTTATGAATATGTAAAATGGGAGTAAGTTAAAGGAAAAGCTGAAATAACTGAATTTGAATTCAAATTTATGGATTAGCAAAAGAAGTTGCAGCACTTCAGATTCATGCCTCTTCTCAGCTTCCAGAGTTGAGTCAATCTCAAATCCATCCTTGTGTTGAGATTTAGGAAACACTGAGCTATAGTACTGCTTTGCTTCCAGAAGAAGGGTACAGGATAAGGATATGAGATGAGTGTGAGAACAGCAAAGCAATTTTTGCTGTATTCATATGATACTCATTTCTATGTATGAAATTCTATTTGTTCATCTGATTTATCAAACAGACTAGTGAAGATTAAAATGAATGTATTTCATAGACTGGATAGCCATCAGTGATATATATTTTAATATTTCAATCAAATATCGAGAATGAGAATGTTCACATATTTTCATTATCTATTCAAATGTTATAATTCAAAAATTATATTTGTAATTGATGTGGAAGTTGAAAAAAATAAATCACAATCACTTGGCTCATGAACAACTAATGCTATTTAGAAATGAATAGAAGAAACAATTGTAAAAGCCAGGAAATTCTTGATACTGTCTATATTGAAGGAGGAGGAAGAGAAGGAGAAGGAGGAGAAAAAAAACACAGGAGGAGGAGGCAGGGGATGAGGGAGAGAAGAAGAAAATGTTCTAGTTTGGCACTAGTACCATATTCAACCAAAAAAAAAAAAAAATCCAGAAGAAAAAGTGGGTTGTGGGCTGCTTATAATTCAGCAAATAAAGGAGACAGAAATGCCCTAGGTGACTTGGAAGCAAAATATAATTTCATATGAATTATCTAGCATGCTAGATAACCTGGGTAAAACAATGCATTGAGGTCATGAGTGCTCCTAAGGCTTAATCTGCACAGTGATGGTATCTCTTTAATTTTCCAATATCCCTAGCAACAAGAATCATGCTTCACCATAGTAGGAATTCTGTCAACATTCGCTTCAAGAGAATACAAATCAGCATTTGTACTAGCAAATGCTGCCATTTTGCTCTGGTTCTTAGAGATCATAGATTTTTAATCATAAGAACCCATTGAGAATCTTGTATTACACCTTTGCAGCACAGATGTTAAAAGTGAGTTTATGTAGGATAAAAATGCAAAGAATTACTGGAATACACAACAAAAGAACATGGTTGTTCATATTGCAGAAAATTCCTAAATCTTGAAGAAATAAAAATATTATGAAAATGTACATAGTTAAAAAAGGAAAAATCTGTACCAGAGTTTCCTCTCCCTCTAGGGTAAATTTATATAAGTGTGTGTGTGTGTGTGTGTGTGTGTGTGTGTGTGTGTGTGTGTAAAATAAATTCAAAAGTATATCAGGAGCTTATTTGTATAAATATTCTAAATCCTTTTCAGAAGGAAGCATTTTCACATCGATCCAACCTTCAAACTTGTGAATAAATTTTAAAAACAACTTGGGAATATAATATAGCTAATATTTCTAGAGCTCATGCTGGGGGCACTTAATGGGTAATTAGCAACGAAGAAAAGAAAACTCTCACTTTTTTTTAACACTCTGCATTTGTGCTCTATGTAAATTAGCACATGAGCTCAAACTTATGTTGGCCCAAAATAAATCAGTTTGGACATAAACATAAGAAAATTGAGGACAACTAGGATTCAATAAAAATGTTAAGGAATATATATATATATATATAATATACATATAATTTTATATATACATATATATACATGTATATAAAATAACAGGCACAATTTTTTTTACTATCTGCTATATTACCATCATTCCACTGATAAATATGAAAACTGGTAATGAATACCATCATTAAGTAGTTTTAAAAACCACAAATTAACAAAATACCTAGTCACTACTAGAAAATCAAAAGCTGAACAGAATGTTGTTGAGTTTTGCTGTGGGATTTTCATTTCTCTTAAGGTAGTCAATTCACCATATAGTCCCTTAGGTTTGAGTATTAAAAATGCAAGATAAAGCCATAGTTTCAATCAGGGTTCAGCAATTTTGATTACTGTTTGCTCAATAAACCAGCCCACCTACATGGTGACACAACCAGTTACTAGAGCAAGGGTTGGAACTTGATGTGATATGACTGAAACGGCATAGTCATTCACTCTTATTAGTTTTGTTCACCTCACGGGATCTTGAGACATGTTCTATGGATGATCACATGGGATAGATTACTTTTTATAGTATGCTAGTTTGTGTCTCCATCATTTCCAAAATAATACAGGACAAATACTTCTAAAAAGTAAATTCAACAATGTTGAGAAATGGATACATAAATAATAAATGAAATACTTGAGTGTGAGAAGTTACAGGTCAGTTTACATCTCAGAGATTGAAAGAAAGATGATTCTTTTCTGACACATCAGAATACTTGAGCCTGCTTGAAGGTGGCAGAGTAGTACTTGGATTTTTTGATTTGCCACAGTACAGGTTAGGTTTGACATGAAGGTCTGATGTGGACTTGAGAAGTGCTTAAAGTGTATTATTTGAGCAAGCCACCCATAGACTACCTTAGAAAGCTTTTGTGCTTATTTCCTTAAATTGAGCCTGTGACTTTTCATATCATAGAAGTAAGAATGAGCTGAGAATTAATTTATTTCACTAGGAGTGGTCCTACATCTCCCCCAAATCAAGAGCCAGGTGAATCATCTGAGACTTATTTAACTATGTAAACACAGATGTCATTGGTTATAGATCATGAATTTTGGCCAAGGAACTAAGGTGACAAATAAAAGACAACAAAATGAGGAATAAGACCAAAACTGTGTGTTTTCAAAATGGGTGACCAAGACTTGAGATGACTCTTGAACAACTCATTTACATCAAGAGGACAAGGGTATTGGAGGAAAGGAGATGATTTTGTACAGGGATTTCTTGGATAGAGTTGCTACCATGTTGCCATCTACTTTCCTTTAACATGAGAGGTTGGGGTGCTTCAAGGAAACTAACTACTTATGAGAGAATCATAAATCTCTGGAGTTGAGGAGACAAAGTGGACCAGGGTATAATCTGACTGACTTCTCATTTCTCTCTTTGTATACTCCACCACAACCCACCCCACAACTCAATATTTAGAGGAAAGTTGGCAAACTCTTTCTACAGAGCCAAACAGCAAATATTTTAGACTTTGCAATCCACACCTCTTGCCCACTATAACATAAAAGCAACCATACGCTATATATAAACTAATGAATATGGCTGTGTTCCAATGAAACCTTACCCACAAAAAAAAAAAAAAAAAAAAAAAAAAAAAAAACAGGCAGTAGGCCAGAGCTGTCTCATGGATGAGAGTTTGCCAAGGCCTGAGAGGCTGAGGGGGAGGCTGACAGATACCTTGGGCAGCAGAGTCCAGAGAACATTTGCTGCGTTACTATGTGTCTTCTTGACCACAGCTGTGGGACAAGGACACTTGAGGGTTTCCCATGGCCCATATCAGCACCATGTTAGGAAGAGAATACCAGTCTGAACCTACTTGGACTCTCCCAGAAGAACTATCTGGGAGGGCAATGGAAATTAAACAGGGAGATTATGATGGAGGAAACTACCAGAGTGAAAAGATATAAGCAGAAAATGCAACATAGCACAAGTGCTGACTAGGTAGGGTGGGAATGAGGAAGGATAAAGAAGGTACTTACTATAGGTTCCCACATGTAGCCTGCCCAGCTGAGTTTGAAGACAGACCTAACAACCATGTTGAGACCTGATTGGCCTTAAAGTGTCCATAGGACTTAACTATATCAGAGGGCCTCCAGGGGCTCTCCATACAAAGCAAGGACCTTCATTCAGTGGATATATCTTGAAGTTTAGAAAACAAAAATATACTTGGCATTTTGATTATATCATACTAATTATCTGTTCAATTATCAGACACAGAAACATTACCTCCTCATCGTACAAGTGAAAAATGAAATAGTTATTGGAACAACTGTCAACCCAATTAAATAACACTGCCACGATGCTCCAATTCTTCAGTTGCTGCTTTAGTTCTGTAGTGGTTCTCAAACTTTAGGAGGTATTAGAATCACATAAAGAGCTATTTAAAATACAGAGTTTCTGGTTCAATAAGACTGGAATAGGGCCTGAGAACTTGCATTTCTAAGAGGACACCAAGTGACACTCTTGCTTGTGATACAGGACTATACTTTGAGAACCACTGATTTAAGCCAAGCCTCATTTTTTGCTATGACCTGTCATCTCAGCAAGAAAAGACCTTCTAGTGTTCATTGGTACATACCAATACTTTAGTCACATTCAGTTCAGTTTTCAGAGAATAATGAGTACTATAAAGTGATTCATTTGTGTTGCCAACACTGTTCATCTCTTCTGATACCATAGGCCACTTTCTCAAGGAAGCTGGACTTTCTGGTATTACTTCTCCTTTGCTCATATATGGCATGAAGTTAGTTACCTGCCAATACCAAGCATTTTACATAATGTCACAAATCTATCGCAAAAAAAGGATATTGAAGGGAGTTTACTGACATATTGTCTGACATTGTCATGATCCATGAGTGGCAGAAAATAGACACCCAGTGAGTAGGCAGATTTCCATCTGGCAAGAAGATGGCTGTAATGAGCACCAATGTAAAATGACAGATAGTAATAGAAACTAGAAAGTCGATGGGAAAATTAGCTTTCCTCATTTCACATCTGCACGACAGGGGGAGATGCCAATCATGGTCTCCAGAGAGAGACTTATCTGGGTTCCCAACCACGTGCAAAGCCATGTTCTCCTAAGTTTAAAAAAAACAGGGAAAAAAACAGCATAAAAAAAATAGAACCAGTCTGTTAGAGAGCTTTAAACAAATGTGGAGCTGCGAAACAAGCTGTCACAAATTGGCACAGAGAATGCAGAAAATCAATGTGAAATGAAAGCTGCCTCTCCCAACAAAATAAAGCCGGCAATTAACTCTTCCCATTCTTGCTGCAGCAAAAAAAAAAAAAAAAAAAAAAAGCCATCTAAACCCCAGAACACAGGTTGCCAAGGAGTGGGCCAATGCTTTAAATACACAGCCTATTCTCTCCTACAGCATGGATAAGTGGGTAAGAAATAGGCATGCAGGTGGCAAGGAAGACCCAGTTTGACTTTCTGAAAATATATATGTGTGTGTGTGTGTGTGTATAAAACATGTATGTAAATATATAAATGCATATGTAAACAAAAACATATATGAATGCATATTCACACTCTATTGGCACATGAAACTAAGAACAGATATTATACCTTTTGCATAGGTTGAGGAGGAATGACACAGGGATAGAAAAAATATATTGTAATCTTAATATTTATATAGAAAATCATATAAATTCACCACCACTTTAAAAAACAAATTAGAGAATATAGTAATTCAAACTTCCCCTATGTCTACATTTTCAATTCTGTCTCTGCTTCAAATAATGTGTAGATGATAGTAAATAAAGGAGGCAACTAAAACAATTACAAAAGTCTTGAAAAGGTCCTATTTTTTAAAATCAGGTTATTGATATATTTCTTTAATGAATGTCATAGGAATAGTGCTCTGAATCAGAATATAAACAGGTGTGACAAAGGTGAGCTGAAATCTACAAACAGAATTCAGAAGTGTTAAGTGCTAATAAAAGTACTATAGGTGGTGAAAAATTCTATGATCACTCATTATAGCACCAACATACTTGCAAAAATGAAGTTTATTTGAAAATTAACTAGTATACCTATGTGTTATGGCTTAAATATGAAATTTTCCACAAAAGCTCATGTATAAGACAATGCAAGGAAGTTTAGAGATGAATGATTGGGTTATGAGAGGTGTAACCTAATTAGAGCATTAGTTCCCTGATAAGGATTAACTGAGTGGTAGTTGAAGGTTTGTGGAGAGTGATGGGAGGAGGTGGGTTTACTGGGGACATACCTTTGTAGTTTATATTTTTCCCTGGTATCAGAAGCCCACCATTCCTCCCTCTCTCCCTTATTCCTGATTGAAGCATCCTGAGCCATTTGCCTCCACCATACTCTTCCACCATGATGTTCTGCTTCACCTTGGGCCCAGAGCTATGGAGCTGGCTGTCTATGGACACAGACCTATGAAACCATGAGCCAAATAAACTTTTCCTCCTCTATAATTGTTCTTGGTAGGTCTTTTGGCCTCAACAGCTAAAATACTGACTAGAACATTATGTGTGAGCACAGTACCAGTCAAGACAATTTTCTCTGCAATAAAAGAGAACATCTCAGTGATGGAGCATATTCACTGTTGGTCAGCAGGGGACTCTGTTAGTCCTCATTACTTGGGGGTTCACATGGAAGGAGGCTCCACTTAGACATGTGTCTCCACTGACATTAAGGCAGGAGATAGATACAGAACAGAAAATTACACATTGTACTTAAACTTCTCTCCAGAGAAGATTTAAGTTCTCTTTCAAAGTTCCTTGGATCACAGCAATTTTGAAAGGTTCATGTCTACCTTTGGAATAAACTGAAGAATAAAATCCTGCTGTGCTCCAGAGAAAGGAGGACTAGATATATAAGATGAACAGTACCAATGAGAGCCACATTTACCTTCAGTTCTTGCTTGGACCATTGCAACAAACTCTTAGCTACTCTCCCTGTTTTCACATATCCCTGCCTCTAATCTGTTCACAAAGTACCAGAGTGTGAGGTCTGCTCCTCTTTAACATGACTCTAGTAGTTCTACCAGCCTCAGGCTTCCATGCCTTTGTGTCTAACTCCTAACAAGATTGAATATCTTTTTCTGGGGATCCAACCCAGGGACTTACACATGCCAGGCAAACACTGTACCACTGGGCCACATCCCTGCTCTAAAACTGAGCATCCTAACCATGGCTTTCAGAGCTTTGCATGGACCTAATCCTTCCAACCACATGGCTTCATCCTCTCATCTAAGATCTGACACTCTGGGCACTTTTCACTGCTCACCATCTTGTGACCCCTGTGGTGTCTACGTTTCCTTCATTCCATGTGCTGCCCTCTGAGTCCTTTCCTCCTTCCTCATGGGCTCAGCACTGCTTCTTTTTTCCACGTTAGGCTTTTGCTCCCTTTCATCTCTCTCTCACAGGAGTTTTATCCCAACATGCTTTTAATTATAAATTTATAATTACATGGTAATCCATGTTTGTTTAATACGTTTCTCCCTCTGTACATTCACCACGGGAAGCAACAATGAGTTTTTTCCCCACTGTTTATACACAGCTCTTAGCACACAACCTTTCACAGAGCAGGCACTCACTACCACCAGAAGTAAAATCAGCACATTTCTGCTGTTAATGTCTGATAGAGAGCAACAAATCAGTTAAAATTTGTGTGGCAGAAAGCCACTAATCTGGGATTTGAAACAAAAAATCCAAATGTTAGAATTAAATATGCCGTTATGTCTTTGTCTCTACTTCACAGCTTATAAAGAACATTCACATCCATTACAGCAAATGATCCTGCAGACCCACAGGAGGTAGGCCAGGTTGCACAGTTACCATTTCATAATGAGACTATGGAAGCTGAAGGAACTGAAGAGACTCGTCCAAGATCGTGCTGCTGGTAATGGCAATGCCAGAAGGTGAATTAGAGGCTTCTGACTGTACTTCTGCTTCTGGCTGCTCACACCATCCTGTCTCTCAATTCAAGAAGGTCAGCCTTAGAAGTATTCATGTGGGGACAGTGTTAATGAAAGGAAAATTATTAATACAACACCCGGGCCAGATTCCGAACAGACATGCAGAGGATGACCTTCAGTTTCGCTGTTCATTTCAGAATCTCTGCCCAAAGGAATTGATCGGGGTGAAAGAAGAACTTCATCAAGGGCTTAGCTTCATAAATATATCTCTTCCCAATGTCTCTAAGGACCTTGAAGTCACCACCATTAGTTTATGGCAAAGAATGTTTCTAAGAGGCAGTTATGAAATGCCTGTGGTGTCTGGCAGGGGTTACATATTAAGCTCTGACCACATTTATTCAAGAAGTATATTTTGAGAGGTTGGGGTTGCGGCTCAGTGGTAGAGCACTTGCCTAGCATGTGTGAGGCACTGGGTTCAATCCTCAGCACCACTTAAAAATAAATACATAAAATAGAGGTATGTGTCCATCTTCAACTTAAAACTTTTTTTAAAAAAGAAATATATATTTGAGCACCTACTCAGTGTGAAATTCAATGTACATGCAATATGACAGGTTGGCTGGGAATTGAGTCAGGAGTCTTCTGATTATAGTGTGAGTCCAGAGTAGGTCCCGGTAGAATCTCATGGGGAAAGGTACAAGGAAGAGATGAGCAGTAAATGAGGAAATGGGGTTTTTCATAAGGGCACCAGCCACCTTGGAACAAAAAGAAGAAATAGCTAAAGGAGAGAGGGAAAGGAGAACACAGGAATCCTGTAAATATTGTAATTGTGTTCTAAATGTAACTAATCAACTCATCCTGGGTTGAAAAGAACACTTCTTATAGCCTGTTTGAGTTCTTCTGAAATAGTCCAGCTTAACAACTGAATTTTCAGCCACTGCAAACATGAGAGGTCACCCCCAGCCCCCAAACACAAAACCTTCTGATAGTCCAGGGAACCAAACCCTCAACTTTCTCCCTCTCCCCCAGTTCACCTCTCATCTCCCCCTTTCCTTTACACACATCACTATTTCCACTTCCTGCCACAAGGTGCCCCCAGTGTACACGTTCTTAGTGTTCCCAAAAAGATTTAAAATAGGGTTAGGTAGGACTGGACTAGAAACAAGGAAACCCACCAAGCCAGGCAGGTACACACAGGAAAGGGTACTGAATAGTTAGATTGGCTCCAATTCTGCTCACATCCACATAAAAGAGCTATATGAAATATTAAATGTGTGTAGCCACTTGCTTCAGAGACAAATGATAAGACTCATTAGTCTTGACAAAAGAACGTTTTAAAAATATGAGACTGGGTAATGAGTATTCCCACGAGGTACCATAGAGAGAGTGCACATTCAGAGAAAGGCTATATGTTGAAATCCAATTTTAATTAGGGCATTGCAATCACCAAAACCTTTAGAAGTAAGAGAAACTAACTTCCTTTTCCCCAGCAAGGAAAGGGTCAAATCACTTTTGAACCTAAAACTTTCATGACCAACAGAAAGGGAAGTTTGATAGAACCCAGAGAATTTTTTTGGCAGCATGCTTGCACATAACACTTTATTCATGCTGCTTGTCATTCTTCTTTCTGGGCCTCACATATGATTTCTACCTTTGACAATCATTTATATTGAATGACTTTTTCACAGAGCAGATGTCCACCCATGTTGGGTCCCATGTCATGTGCTAAAATAGGCAACTTTAGAGGAAGCCTGCCCCATGAGGAGGAGGAAAGGGTGCTACCTTCAGATGCTAACTTCATGTAGCTCTTATGAGGTCCTCCATGCCTACCCTTTGCAGAATGCTCTCCTAATACATTACTCCCCACACTTACCTACTTTATTTTCTGTATGGAATTGAGTACCCCTTAGATACATCAACATCTATTTTATCTACCAGAATGAAAGTTTCATGAGAATGAAGTCTTTGTTCATTGATACAATGTCTGTGTCTTGAAGAGTATACCCCAAACATTGTAGATGTTCCATAATTATTATATAAGTAAATATTTTCCCTGTGTTGCTATCTCAGAATGGTGGTGAAAAAAAAAGGACAGATAATAGAACTAAATCATATGACAAAAAAAATCTACATTTTATCCCAAATCACGCAACTAGACAAAAGTTTATTTTAAAAGCTTTCTCTAAACTCTGACCTGGGACATTCAAGCTAATTTCGCCTCCAGCATCATCTGATGGGAATATTCCTATGTAAAGAAATATTAGAAGGAAGCTAGTTAATAATTTCTCCAAATGAAATATGTGATTAATAAAAAGGCTTGCTCTAAAATTGAAATCTGGTTTATTTTCCTGATTATTAATAAATTATGTGTTCTATATATTTGACCTTAAAAATGACAAAATTAATGGAGAGACCAGAAATGCTAGCTCTGCTGCTTACTAGTATGTGCCCTTAGGCAAATATTTCTAAGCATCTCTGAAACCAGAACTTCTGGTAAGGTAAAAGGAAGTGGGAGAAGGGCTCTAGCAAATTTCTAATTTATAGTGCTATTGATAAATACTTACCCTATAGGCTGGACAATAGAGTGTATCCACCTGGTAGCAAAGCTCTTCTTACTGGGTCATGCTTCAAAGGTGAAGAAATCTATCTTAAAAACTACACCTACTAAGTCATTCATGTTAGTGACAGAAATTCCTATACTCCTGAGCTCTTTAATCCTGCAGCTTTCACCAGAGACCCCAATCCCTACACAGGAGCTTATGTGAAACTCTGGTGTTTGTAGGTTGGTTGATTTCCTTTTCAAAAAAAAAAAATCAACAGAATACTGGAGTCTTTCTTTACATTTTGGATAAATATGAAGTATCATTACTCCTAAAAATGGAAGACTATTACCCCAGAATATTCCTTCTAGTGTGGAGGAAAGAATTCAGACTTAAGTTCCAAAAAAACAGAACTTGAACCTTGTCTTTATTATTAAACATGTAACTTAGAAACAATTATCTTCCCTAAGTAAAACTGTTTCTTCAGCTGTAAAATGGAAATAACAAAAATACCACCTTCATGAGGTTGTTGGGAAATTACACATGGAGTGCTTTGCAAAGGTTAAAGGACTTTACAGATGCAAGCTACTCTCCCCAGGTGAGCTTGGAAGTATTTTTTGTGAAAAGAATAATACTCCTTTTTTCAGCTTGCCAAGTACTCTCATTTGCATTAACTCATTCAAACCAATATAGTCTGAGTTCTCATGATTAGTTCTAAGTCTTTGAGGAATGGCTAGTTTTGTTTTTTCCCAAATAAAGCCTCCAAAGCACTTTGGGATGTTTCCATTATTATCCCCTACCTATACCAACAGGTCTTAACTGAAAATATCTTAGAAGCACTTCATTAAGCAAAGACATTTTGCTACTGCAGACACACATGTTCATTCTGTCATTGCATATTCATTCATCATATTCATTCATCCAGTAAACACATGACATGTAGTACAAACACAGTCTAAAGTAGAAAGTTGTGAAAATGACAGAGCAAAAAAGAACAAGTATGACCAAATACTACTCATAGTATTTCCCACAGAGTGGTTAACAACTACGTGAGAACAATAAGAAATATACCAACCTCAAATGGTCAATCACAAGTATTTTTATAATGTGTAGAAATTTACAGAAACTTTCAAGAAACTTCTCTTGTCACTAACTTTATGACGGTATTTGAGGTTCCCTGGGATGCTTATCGTATGACTGGGGGACTGTAGTAATGGCTCTGACATTCAGCATGTATGAGACACCCATCCTAGACACTTATTCCATTTACCACCAAGTCAACAGTTATTCAGCTCAGTAGCAGAAAAGAGATTAAAGATTATTTGTCTTGCTCTTAACCAAGTTTTCCTATCAATCCAGTCAATGTATCAATTTTATCCTTTTCTGTCTCTATACATTTCTAGAGATACTATCTCTCAGTGGTATAAAGATGACATGAAAACCTTATAAGAGCAATACTTAAAATCCCAAACAATGATTACCAGACAGCACAGCCTCACTCTTCACCATCATTTTTAATGAAGAGCAGATACCTTTTTAAAAACAACCTTGATGTCTTTTAAAAAAATATTTAAATCTATTTTATTTTTTATTGGTTCTTTATAGTTATACATTACAATAGAATTCATTTTGATATAATTATGCAAGCTTGTAATATATCTTATTCTAATTAAGACACCGATCTAAATAGAAGTTAATATTAGGCCCCATTAGGCCTACATTGGAAGTTGTGCAATCCAACTTCTAGGGAACTGTGTTCCTTCCTGTGTAACCCCTGCTTCTCCAACCTAATAAATGCATATCCCTGCATTATCTGAGTAGGAGCAATGCTATGCAACATTGGCACTGGTCATGATACAGTTACTAGTACAGAGGCAGATTTATATATGTTGATTCATTGGTCCAGATGTTCACATACATATGTTCTTAAAAATATGGGATTGGGGTCAAGAGTTGATTCATTATTTTTGGGTGGCTAGACAAGTAATACCTGAACTTGAGAACTTATGGTGGCCACATTTTCCCATGAGAACAGAAACAGAAAAAAATATATTTAGTAACAGAGTGGCATGAAGCAAATATCTGTGGGAAAAAATTGAGATTTAATAAGGAGAAAAAGATACTCTTTTATCTATTGTACACATTGCCAGTGAAATGGGAGTACGATGCTAAATAAAACAGAGAGCTGTATTCAGCAGTGGCAATGGATATGATATACAAATCTCCATGGCTTGACTCCACACTTATTAATAAAAACTACAAAAACAAATATGGAAAAATAAATAACAAATACATATGTCTATTCCTGATTAAATCTCTGTTGTCAATGATTTATGGATATTAGGCAATAATTCTATCTTTACTGAAGTTATCAGTACCTACAAGTAAATGAAAACATTTTTCTGAATTTGTACACCTTATATTTTATTGAAAGGTTATAGCCTCAATCAACATTTCCCTTTAGTGACAGCTATAATCAGGGCAAACAGTTTTAAGCTTATATATTATTATCTCACAATAAACTATGAAGGAAATCATAATTCACCTGTTTGCTTATTCTCGGCTGCAGACATCATTCCCTTTAGCCAAAAACCAAAAACTATAATGCCTCACTTATCCTAATGGCCAAAAAGGATGAGCTTCTACACGGCCAAATGGATGTCACAAAGTGTACGTGCTCTATTCCATAGAAGGGGCCATCCTACAATCACGTGACTCTTACTTTACATGTCATCTTATGTAACACACTTGCTTACCTACTTAACTTTACAGAATAGCCATCATATAAAAAAAGAGAGAGAAAATCTAGAAGATGCTAAAAATTGGCCACAATTACCATAAAAGTCCATTAGTTCAGTATAGTCAGTCTCTTCACTAAATAAATAATACTATACACATTAATAAAATCTACAGAACTATTGAACATTTGTGAGACCTATCCTGAGTCATCAGGAAAAGGCTAAATTATGTTCAATATATTTTGTAGTAAAATGTTAACATAGTAAGCAAAATACTTGGGAGGATTTATATTTCCCAGGATATTTTATTTTGAAGTTACTTGGAAAATGTTATTTGATTTTAAAATTTATTCATGAGATATCAGTACATTTCAGCAGGAATGCAGTTATAGCTGCCATTTTTAACAGATTTTGGAAGGAAACAATAGAGAAAAAAATTTCAAGTATGGACTGAACAATTTCTTGCTCACCCTCAAGTTCTGCCAGGTAGAGAGAGGTGATGGGAGGGGAAGGGAGGGGAAGGGAGGGGAGGGGAGGGGAGGGGGGGATAGGAAGGGCAACAGAATACAACAGACACTAGTATTGCTGTATGTATAAACATGGCTGTATAACCAATGTGATCCTGTAATCTGTACATGTGGGAAAAGGAGAATTCATACCCCATTTGAATCAAATGTATGATACGTCAAGATCATTGTATTGTCTTGAGTAACTCATTAAAAAAAAAAAAAAAGTTCTGCCTCCTTACCAGCTTTTCAGACTTGTAATGGTGCCGGAAGACCATATGGAACTGGAACTGTTATCTCTGTTACAAGGAAATTGTGAGCAACCTATTTTGTAAAAGATTCAGAAAAGAGCCATCATGTGCTACCTGATCGCATGAAACAGCAGAAAAGAAAGGTCTAAGTAATATAAATCTTCCATCATAAACTCTCTGCCACTTCAATGGCTTCCACTCATCTCCCAAATCAAACTCGGCTTTCTCCTAAAAAATAAGTACCAGGTGTTTCATAAAACAAAGACTAATATTTCACTGGAGTAAAGCATCTTTTCCTAACTGTCAATTCATAGCTGCAACATTTACTAATTTGGTTTTCCTTATCACAGAAATATCTATACCTCATCAATTTTAATGCATAGATTTTTATATATGTATCATAATATTGGTTCTAAACTGAATGCTTCAAACCTTACAGTACTGTTGCTAAGCTTCAGGCTCAGATGGTCATGACAGCAAATGACATAACTAGAACCCAACCAGTAACTGAAAACAAATGAGCAAGATAAGCCAATGGCTTCTCATGATAATGCACTCTAAATCTTCATATATGACTCTTATGCAACACTATAATGAAAAATGACCAGCCACCATTCACTTTGCAAACATGGATACTTGAGCCTCATGGGCTATTGTAAAACAGAGGAAAAAAACTCTCCTGAGACAATATTGCAGTTTTAGGAAAGAAATGTTTTCAGCTGCTGTAATCATTCTAATTACTTCAGAATGTTTCTTTTTTTCCCCTTCACCCTCTAGGGCCTTTTTGCCTTCAAATCAGCTACAGAAACAAAGCAATTTAGCACAGTAAAAAGCTTATTAACACATGATGCAGTTCAGTGGCATGAGAAAATGCTGGGGAGAAAACAAGGAACCCATCTCCTGAAAAAAAATTGTAGATCTGAATATTTCAAATCAAAGAAGCTGAGCTGGAGAATGAATAACTCAACAAAATGTGAAAATAAAGGTCAAAATGGGGGCTCTGACTGCAGAGAAATCTCAGCTCTGTGGGATGAAAGATGGCAGTTTAATTCTTCAACTTGGCCAGCAAGTACAGTTTACAGCTAAGGTGGCGATTTTCTAAATCCTCATTTATCATCTAACAAGAGTCCCCAGGTTCTCTTCAACTATAGATTCTTCTGCTTTTCTTGGCTTCCTTGGGGGACACCAAGAAAGATGAAATGGTCCCATTTATCTGTGGCAAGTCAATGTGAGGATTCTGCTTATCTACAGAGGTGAAGTAAGGAAGGGAAGGTATAGGAAGTAAAGTGCTCAAGACATTTTCTCAGGGCATAAGAAGAAAACCAACCTAAGCTCTCTATTTGAGGATTTTGAGCACTTTGAACAGAAAAAAAAAGTAATGTGTAGGATAATATGTAAGGTATGTTGGGCATATAAGCTGGGCAAAGAAATATGAGAAAGTTTGATGACATTGCCACAGTCTTATTTTCTTTATTCAAGAAAAACACATTTTGAATAACTCGATGCACCTCCTTAAAAAGAGCATAAGGAAATTCTTAGGTAAAAGAAGTGAACAGGGGCTGGGGATGTGGCTCAAGCTGTAGCGCGCTCACCTGGCATGCCGGTGCGGCCCAGGTTCGATCCTCAGCACCACATAAAAAAAAGATGTTGTGTCCGCCAAAAACTAAAAAACAATAAATATTAAAAAAATTCTCTCTCTCTCTCTCTCTCTCTCTCTCTCTCGCTCTCTCTCTCTCTCTTTCTTTAAAAAAAAAAAAAAGAAGTGAACATCAAAGACCTTACAGTGGATCCAGAGATGCCCTGAATTTAACCTTTTTCTCCTCAAGATGAAACAGTTCTTCATTTACCACTTGGCTATTGGGAATCTGTTCTACATTAGACATGATACTAGCTTCTGTATATGTGGATATGAATAAAGTAAATTTCCAGTTTCCTTGGAGCTTATAGTCTAATATGAGAGAAAGGTCTCAATATATTGAATATTCATTCAATATATGTATATTGTATATTGATCACAGAAAACACATTGGCCAATATATGTCATATTGTCCTTACTATATGTAGTTGTTCAATACACTTTGTGCATACACAATATGTTACTCAATATGCTAAGGTCAATAATAGGAACAAAAGTATGATGTCAGAGGAAAGGGGCATGGGATCTAGGAGCTTATTAGAGGTGCTGATGTCTTAGCTGAACCTTGAAAGTGGATTCCACATCACAGTGAATGGGATTCTAGGCAGAAGAAACCAAAACAATGCTTTCAATTTCATGCATGCTTTAAAACTGGCATATTGCAGGGCACAGGTTTGTATGTGACAAAAAGGAGAAAAAATAAATATATAGACTATTTTATGATATGGTGCATACTAGTCTTGGAAATACTTAGATGTTTGGTTTATTTAAATGCAATTTCCTAAGACTATTTATTATGCCAATAGTAAGGATATGAAAGTACAACTACTGATTAATCCTAGATAAAATTCTCAATATCAAACACGAACCAAAGGGGAAAGGGCATGAGTCATCTTATTGGATGCAATTGTAGAGGTTATCTTTGTGTAGCCTCAGTTAAAACATAGGGTAAATAGTCCCAGATTGGTATTTTTGAACTGAACCATACATATAAATCTAAAAATGTTGATAGTTGACAGTGATGTCTTCAAAATTAAAATAATAAGTGCAGCTAGGACTGAAGCATGCTCCAAATCCTTCTAATGGATTCTTTGCATCTGAACTACTATGATGATGTCTATCAGGACACCTTCCAAAAGTATCTTCCAAAGCCTCCCTCAGCAATTCACTCTGTTGTCTCAGAGTCCCAAGGTCACAAAGCTTATTTATAGAACACCTAGCTTCATTGTATTGTGATTCCAAACCTACTTCAGTTAAGTTCTTCCTCTTCAGGAGCAAGAAATGTCTCTTATTAATTCTCCAATTATCATCCAAAGTCCAACCCAATATGTAAACATAGAATAAATAATAAGAGTTCCTCTTTCATGTCTGTTTTGACATGGAAGTGGAAACAATTTAGCCCCCAGGTAGCCTTAAGAATGGAAAACACAATAGGTAGGTGTTTTACTCAGCTTTTTTTCAGAGTTTTAATCCATTGATAGCAGACTCCATTCCTTAGGGTTTGAGGTGAGGCAGAACATCATGGTGGAAGAGTGTGGCAGATGGAATCAACTCAAATGATGACCAGAAAGCAGAGAGAGAGAATCCACTCTCCAGATACAAAATATATACCCACAGCCATGCCCACCAATGAACCACTTCTTCCAGCCACACCATACCTGCCTCCAGTAACCATTTATTTAATCCCATCAGGTATTAGTTAACTGATTGGGTTAAGGCTATAACTCAATCATTTCTCTTCTGAATTTTCTTACATTGTCTTATACATGAGCTTCTCGGGACACCACATCTAAACCATAACAGTAGAAGAGAAGGAAGAGATAAGTAGTGATGAAAGGCATGTGTCTTTCATGGAGTCATTTCTTGATAAACACAATCTAGTTTTGAGCACTAATATACTAAATGTAGAAAATTCACCTGGAAATAGTCAAAGGTCAATATTCTAGTATGTATCTTTCCATAGATGATGAATGAACAAGTGCTCTAAAACCAAGGCCTGTAGGAGAAATCTTACAATTAATAGAGAAAAATCCCATTTCATGGATGTTTGTATTTTCTCCTATGACACATGTTAGTATAAGATCAATGCATAGCACAAAGTCATTTAAGACAAAGCAATCATCTGTCAACATGCAGTGAAGCAGAGAGAATAAACCAAATAATACATTGGTCCAGCTCAGTTGATGCCTAGTACATTAGTTATTTACTTGAATAATTTAAAAATCCAAGCCCATTATATTTCTTTGACCAGAGATAAGCCTAATGAAATCAATGTACCACTGCTGACCTGTGTGAAATAATTTTAATGTGCTTAGAACACGTTGTTTAAATTATAAAATAAAGTAACAAAGGTATAGAAATGACAGTCAGTAAAGCTGGATTCCTAAAAGTAAACAGCATATTAACTTTGCTTTGTACATCTGAAACTAAGCAGTTACTTCTTAACTTTATTATAGAAATGGAAACCAGTCCATAACTAGCTAGATACAAGACTTCAGTAGACTAAGAACATATAGTGACTGAAATCTAGGATCTTGATGAGATAAAAAATAAGACTGATTGTATAAATCCTCTATCACTTGTCAATGACCTGATGAAACAAGGAACTAAATTTGCTCTATTTTCTATTTGACAATATATATTGCTTAGCCCCTGTGTCTGAATATTCATTAGTTCTAAGTTCTTTTATTACTTTCCACTACATATTACCTCTCTAAGCATAACTATCCACCCCAGCCTTTTATATAGCAATGTCCCTTCACCTGGGGAAGAAGAAAGGGGAAAAGGAGGGAGCCATGGACTTTTACACTCATGGAAGCATCTTTAAACCCCAAGCCACCCATAGAAAACTGCATAGATTCATTTTTGATGCTAGGGATTGAACACAGAGCTAATCACATACTTTAACCACTGATCAGCCCCCAGCCCCAGCCCCAAACAAGTTTTTTTTTTATTCCAAATTAATGTAATCCTCCAACAAAGCGAAAGTTATATGTAAGTACTATGTAGAAGAGGACACACATGCACACACTTTCCCCTAGTTGTATAGAAGAAAATAAAAGAAAAAAAATCTCATTTATAAGATGAAAAGACAGGAAAAACAACCAGTCTACCACACAGCACACTAGCATGGTGGAAAAAGAGGCTTGCCAGCTTTGGAGCGATGGAGGGAATTATTATTATTGCTCACTTTCCTCTCTCTCTATTCATTACTAGGTCTGGTAACTTTGTGAACTTGTGATAACACTTTCTGAACAGCTGCCTGCAGAAGACCTGTCAGCAGGATGCGGTTCTTGGCACTTTGAAAGCGTTGATTGATATTTAGATAAGCTTCCCAGAGGCCCAACTTTAAGGAGGACTTCTCCTTCTCATTCTCCAACCAGCAGAATTTTAGATGTGTGCAGCAACTTGGATGAGTTTGGAAAAGAAAGTGTTAAGCCAAGGCTGATCTTTTAGATTGACGATGGCTCCAAAGATGTACTTTCTTTAATTGTATGATGTAATATATTTACTAAGTGTTATGGTTTAAATATGAGGTATTCCCCAAAAGTTCATGTGTGAGGCAATTCAACAAAGTATGGAGGTGAAATGATTGAGTTATGAGAGCCCCAGCCTAATCATTGTGTTAGTCCACTTGAAAACATTAACTGGGTGATAACTGTAGGCAAGTAGGGTAGGTTACTTGGTTATGGTCTTTGGTTATACATTTTGTCCCAGTAAGGTATTT
The DNA here is from genome assembly GCF_052094955.1 of Ictidomys tridecemlineatus. NCBI lineage: Eukaryota > Metazoa > Chordata > Mammalia > Rodentia > Sciuridae > Ictidomys > Ictidomys tridecemlineatus. The sequence goes on along the minus strand of NC_135477.1, from coordinate 124,463,396 downwards.
CTTATTTCCATGTTCTGAGCTTCTTTCTTCCACAATACTCTTTTTCAAGGATGTTCTGTCTTTTTGATAAAGACTATACCTCTTATACATACAGTAAAAAATAGAACCATGTATCTATGATGAGTTAGTGATCAACCAATCAGCAGGAAGGTGAATCATAAATGAAAAGTACTTGGACTTAGACATCCCATGAGAAGACAAAAGGATGTAAAATAAGAGAATAAAAGTAGAAGTGAATCAGAATGAGGATGGCTTGGCTAATAAAAAAGTCTTGATGTGGTCATCCTTGAACACTGGTCTTAGAATCCCCATCTTGGAGTTTCACCTTTGCATTTTCAGATGTTAACACTGAGGCAAAAGCCTGTGCTCCAAAAATGACCCATAAATACAATTGGTGAAATAACAAAGAATTCTCTTTCTCTCACATGAAAGGAGAGCAATTTTACTCCATAGGTCTTTCTGGTACTCAGACTCCATGCATCTGCTATTTCCACCATCCCCTGGGATATTGTCCTCATTTGCCAAGTCAAAATGGCATTGACATCCTATATCCTAGATTTTGGGAAAAAGACAGGAGGTCCAGGTCAAGAATTTTCCTTTTAAGTAAATGACTTAAAAAAATCACTTTAAAAAAAATCACCTTGCATGGGTGAGAGGAAGTCACATTTTACTTATTTGTAGAAAGTATATGATGGCAGCCTCCAATAATTTAGCTGAAATTCCATTTTAATGAAAAAAAGTGGGAAATACACTAGGTAAGGGACAACTTGCAAGTGTGTGGTGATATTAAGAAAGTAAAAGACTTGCAGAGATGATGTACTACTCCAACTGTTTGCCAGCCAAGGGCTTTGGCAGTGCTTCTCTATGGGTCTCCTGTCTCAGAGATCTGGGCAGAGAAGACTAGAAGCTGAGAGGATTTATGGGACTTCAGCAACTGAATAAAAAGATTCTGAATGAAAGTCTCTCCATACAGATCCTGGCTGGCCTGCCTGGATGTGGTCAATCCTCTTGTCAGGAAAAAAACAGCAATAGAGTTTCCCTCACCACAGATCTGGAGGTGTTTACCATGGTGTATCACTGCTCGGGAGAGACATGAAAGGCAGTGGGAACAAGGAGAAAACAGCTGTCCACAGTGGACATGCCTGAGAAGGAGGCCTCATGTGATTTTGGTTGAGTAGAAGGTAAGAAAGAGGAATATTTTTAACCTGTCCATCTAAACCCCAATGGAATCAGAACACAGCAAAGACGTTGGAGTCATTAGGATTATAGACATAGGATTCATATTTGCCAAACATAATTTCCTTACAAAAGACAAAAAGTCATTTTAAAAAAATTTTTTAGGATATACAAAATGCCACAGAACACTGAAAGAAATGAAAGCCAGAGGAGTTAACATCTGGTATAGCTCTGTTCTCCTTTTCACCACAAACACCACTTCCATGGGAAAGAAGCGAGAAGGGTTTTGGTCTGAGATCTAACTCTAGAAAGAAAAGTTAGATTTCTCAAGAAATCTGAGTAATTTTCCCTTTTCTCTCTCATTTAAACTGCATTGTGGCATTTAATGGGTGAAGGTGTTTGATTTTATGAATCTTTGTACTATTGCAAATATGAGCCTCACTCTCACCTTCCTCTAACAGTGATGGGATCTGTTCATCATCTCTCCTATATCCCATAGTACACAGAAGAATGCAACAGACATCATTCATTGTCACCCGTTTCAAAGCAACAGGATGGTACTGATCCTAACTCATGTCTGTTCTTTCAATGTTGTTTCATTTTTGAAATATTTTTATAATGTGGTCAGCTGAGTAATCACCCCCCCACACACAAAAGAGTTCATATTTTAACACCCCAAACCAGCAAATCTGTTGTCTTTCATGGCACAAAGGCCTTTGCAGATATGATGAAGTCAGGATCTTGACATGGGGAGATGACCTTGGATTGTTCATATAATTCCTAAATGTAATTATAAAGGTCTGGATGAGTAAGCAGGGGTGTCAAGAAGGAAGAACAGGAAGTGCTGTTCTAGGAAACAAAGACCTCTGGATACCTCTAGAAGCTGGAAGGAGCAAGAAAAGGATTGTCTCCTGAAGCCTCTAGAGGAACCAACTTTAATTTTAATTCCTTAGACTCATTTTGTGCTTTTGACCTCCAGAGCTGTAAAAGCATAAATTTGTTCTGTTTTAGGCCAATAAGTTTATAGTTAATTTGTTACAGCAGCAATAGGAAACTTATACATATATCCACTCAATTAGCAATGTAATCACATAGGCTAACTAACCTTATCTTATCAATCATCAGACATAAATCAAACAGGAAGAATTGATTCACCATTTGTAGATGCCTGAGCCAAACTCTACATGCAGGAAGTTTACCTGAGGATATTTACACAATAGGATTTCAGTCATACATTAAAAAGAATGATAAAGATGTACAAACATTGACCTATATGCTGGGATACAGAAGACATACTTTTCATGTAAACAGTAATAAACAGCAGCAGACACACAAGGGCTGAGAATGCATTTCAAGCAGCATGGAAGGATATAAACCAAACTGGACAGACTGATTATGTGTAGATGGTGGGATTACAGAACGACCTTCATTTCTTCAATGTTTAATCCATTTTTTACAATGAAAATTTATTATACTAACAGTTTAAAAATGGATGGATATTTTTCTATCTTGCAGTAAAGAAAGGTTTTATTTTCCCATCGAGGGTTGACTTAGCACCTAACTTTCTGGGATTGCAGTATTTGCCACTCAGGTCTTAGATTTGCTATCCTTCATATTTGGGTCCTTCTGTTTTTAGCACATTATTACCAGACACACCATTAGTCTATTTCAGGGGACACACGAGGGAAAAACAAAGAATGTAGTACATGAGCCTCCTCCATCTTCTCCTCTTCCCAGTCTATGTCCTGTTTTTCCCTTCAGTTAATGATGCCACTACCTCCTGAGCTACCTAAATTAGGATACCGGGGTTGTTCTTAACTCTCTTTACACCTACCTCCCAGCTTTCAGCAATAAACCCCATTGTATGTCATAATTTTCTCTTGAATCTACTCCTTCTACTCTATTACAATTATCAGAATATTCATATCAGGTTGCTTAATCTTTTCTTCCCCAGACTATTATAATACCCTTTTAAATGGGTTTGTTGACTCTGTTCTGAGTTTGACCCATTCCACTCCTCAGAAGCAAAATAAGATAAACTCTCACCCTTCTTCTTGCAACTTTTCACAGGCTCCTCATTCTGGGTCGAGAGTCCTCCAAAGGGTATGGCACCTTATTTCACCATTTGGTATGTCTAATTTCCATCTTCTTTTTTTACACTCTTTCCTTGCTAGTCTTCTAGGTTCAATTGCTTTAATAACACAGAACTTTTCCTCTCACTGCCAAGACTTTACACATGCATGTCCACCTGGTCTCTCCAATGTCTCTTTGCCCTTCCAGATTTGGCCCTGGTGTTGTCTTCTTTGTAAAGATGCAGCAAAGTTAGACACCTCATCCCTAAATTCTCAGAATACTTTGTAACACATTATGGACATACCTCTAAACTAGAGCATTTGCCAATGAGCTATAATTAACTGCCTACAGAGTCTGTAGTATTACCCTATCCAAATGATGAACCCCTAAAGAAAACACGGGGCTTTATTTATTTTGTGTTGCCTCAGTATACAATGACTATCACAAACAGGAAATTAATAAATTGTTGCTAAATAAATGATAAATGAAAGAATAGCAAATATATTGGAGGCTTAGTCTGTAGCAGGCATAGTATATAATTTGCAATTGAATCCTTTCAATGAAATGGATAATTTAATTATATTTCAGAACACTAATGCACTGAGGGGCTAAATAAATTTCTCAAATTCACCTATTTAGAAGTTATCTATAAATGGAGACTAACTCTAGTACTTTAACCTCTATACTACAGTGAATGAGTAAATGAAAGAACAGCTTCCAGAGCCTTCTGATTAGTGTTGAACATGTAGGACTATGGCCTAACCTTTAACTCATCATTTAGACAGACTTTTCCAATCCATGGTTCTTTATACGGGAGAAATGTATGATTAAACAGAGAATAAGAGGAAAACTCACTGACAGTTGGTGGGAGGAGAGAGAGAAGGTTTGGGGCCATTAAGTATTAATTATTCGTTAGTAGTTAAGTTGTGGCTCTTGCCTAGCATCTATCACCATATATGATCTAACAGGAAAAAAGAAATATTTTGATCAAATATTTCTTAGACATAAATTAAAAACTAATTCAACTTGGTGACACACATAGAATCAGCAGCTTTGGGGGTGTAGGCTTGGTGATTAGGAATATGGAATATCAAGAAACCTTTCTGGTGGGTACATGGGGAAGTAATTAATATATATTCATGTTATGAGAGAGGCACAGAAATCCTGAGAGGTTGTGGTGATTTAGTTTTTATTTTAAAACAAGGATAATTTTCATTATGCCATATCACACACAAAAATTTCAGAATGAAGATTGAACTAGAAATAATAACCTAAAATCAGTATATAGAGAATTTGGGTAAAGAGAAGGGTATATACATTAGGTTGGCATGCCCATCTTTGTCAAAGTAGATTGAGGCAGAAATTTTTGGATTCAGGTAGCAAAATACCCCAGGATAGACAGTATACCATACAGAGTAGTAGAAGTCCAATTAGCAAACCAAAGGGTGAAAAGGATAGGGTAGCCAAAACCAGAGACTCATCTTCAATAGGATGTTCCCCATCTTTGTGTCTCAAATGATGGCTTCCATGAGGAAATGTAATGGTATCATTTTTGTTTTCAGGACTGTGATGGATGGTTGGTAGAACAATGGGATCCCCTATAGCTTTTAAGTGTATTTCTATTTTTTAAAAAAGATATTTGTTTCTGATATATAATGGAGATCATGCCAGTAAGCAAAAGAGCTGTTAGAGGTCATTAGCTAGTTCACCCTCAATCTGTATTGCCATATAAATGCAATTTGTAGTACTATAAAAAGATTATGTATAATGCCCATTTTCCAAAGAGATACCTAAGGATTTGTAGCAGACTCTCCTCTCTAACAGTTCTTTTAAGTTGCAGAATTCCCAGATTTTGTATATGGGACAGGCAACTGTGGGAGAAAGTACAGAAAAGACTATTATTTCTAACAAGACTCTTAGTCATACACTAATTCAGATTCCCTAGCTTGTGTCATTTTTAAAATGTATGCCAAAAGTCATATCAGAAACTCTTTAAACAAAGTTTTACTAGGCCAAATATGCAGAATTGTAACTAAGAGAATTACAGCAAGAACAGCTGCCCACCCTGAGAACATTCTCTGCAAGAAGCTTTCCAGCTACTGGAAATTTTTAAAATATGCACCATGTTATCACAGTTTTTAAGATTAGGGTGATGAAGTAGCTTGGGTATGGCTTATTGGTGGAGCACATGCTTCATATATGTGAAACTCTGGGTTCAATCTCCAGAACCAAAAAAAATCAATAATAATAATAATAATAATAATTAAAAGACTAGGGTGATGAAATATAATAAGGAATATAGAAGCAAAAGCCCGAGTCTGACAGAATGGAATTCTACAATTTATACCTTTTCCTGTGTTTGTTCTCTATCGTGTGTTAATGCAGGACCTGAAGTCTCAGCTTATCCTCTACTGAGGCTACATTCCTACACTGCATCTGCAAGAGTCACAGGCCCAGATGGTGTTCAAGTCTTACCATTAGATAGCTGTGAGACCTTGGAGAAATCATTTAACTTCTCCCTTCCAAGTTTATTTACCTGTAGAACAATGAGGTTCCCTAGGTCCCCTCTGATACCAACCTTCTGTTCTTCCATGTGGGGCTCAAGTAACTCCTGCCACCACAAAATAAATGAGTTCCTCAGTGGACAGCCTGCTTGCAGGTAAAGCAATTTTGCAAGACAACATCACTCCCCTAGGCCACAAGGTAGCACATTTATTTTTTCCTTCTGTTTTGGTAGAACTAGGAAAAAAATTGAGGGGGGTCACATTTGACATGAGAGATTTCAATCTTCTTTGTCAGGGAATTTTATCTACTCTTGCCCTTAGCTGCCTTCGCATTCACCTCTTGTAGACCTCATTGTATTCCTCAGGAGATCAAGACCTTTTCTCTTTATTCATCTTCTAATGTCCTTTTTGTAAGTAATCTGATAAACTGAAAAAATGTCACAATGAACCAGAGAGTCGCAGGTTTCCCATAAATTGCCTTCACGCCATCTCACTATCTTTGTGCATTCTATATATTATTATGTAATTATAATTTTGCCTTCCATTGACACACTACTTTTACTTTCTATTGATTTTAGCCTCATTAGGAATCATGCAATTAATGTGCTATGTTTTCTTATAATTCATATTAAAATACATAAATATTAAAATGATATGCTCATCTGTGAATCAGTTAAACTCCCTTCCATGGAATACATTTTACACATGGGAAATGCTGTACTAGAATGTGAATGACAAATTCTTCTCACCAGGGATATTAGATTTAGACTGAAGGAAAACCTCAACACCCTTTATTTACTTGCTATTTTCTTATAACAATGTGTATTACAGAGGTGTCAGGGGAACAATGATAAAGATAGTATTCTCATTCTCTCTCTCCCACACACACATACACACACACACACACACACACACACACACACACCACATTTTACAGGATGTTAAACTTAAATTAAAAGAATGGAAAGGACCCTAATTGTGACTGAAGAATTCATTTTGGAGGTAGGAAGCTTTCTCCATGACCCTGAAATAATAATGTAATAATAATGGTGATAATAATCACAAGAATGTCTGCTGCATATTAAGTGTGGACTATATGTGGGGGCTCAGAGAACTGCCCTACCTGCCCTTATTTGTATTCCTGTCTGCACCAGTGGCTGCCATCTCATAGAGAAGACCTGGGAGACCTTTTTCATGCCCGCCCTTACTTCATCTCTAAAAACAAACAGTAGGGGGGAAAATAGCCAAAGCAAACTCCATGCACCGTGTCTCTCAGGCTTCAGCGCAAAACCCCATTTCATGCTTCAGAGCCTGGACTATGACGAGATGCTCAGGTTGCCAAGCAGGGCAGGCGCCAGGCCCCAGATGAGCTCTCGCCACGGGCTGACGGAGGCTAAATTGGCCCGTGGGGCAGTACAGCCACTTTCTGCAGGTGCAGAGCTGCTGTCTGGCTCTTTTTCTCTCTCAGAAAAAAGCAAGCAGAAAGAGGATAAGATGAATTATATACCTGGCATAACAGTCCATGGGGCTCAATGTACCTGCTGGGATGATGAAGTAGCCCTCATTTCTAGTTGCCATCGTTTGACAACTTAGTTGATAAAAAATATTGGTTTGAACCCATCATAGACAAACCTAGATTCAAGTCCTGGCTCTGCCAATTACCAAACTCTCTTGTTTTGAACCAGCTGCATAACCTCTCTGAGCCATGATTTCCTCCATTGTAGCAAAGATATACACACCCCTACTTCCCAAAATCTCTTGATGATTTTGGTAGAGTGACTATAAAGAACTTAACACTATGCTTAGGATCCACTTGTATTACAGTTTTCTATCCATGCTGTAACTAATTACCAGAAAGTAAGAGACTTTAAACACCACACACTTATTATCACTCAGTTTGTATAGGTCAGAAGGTCCAGGCACAGTGGGGCTTATCTGGGTTTCTACTCTGTGTCTCACAAAGACAAAATAAAGGTGTTGGCTCCACTAAGCTCTTCTCTGAAGGCTTGGGGAGATAATCTGCTTTTGAGCTGCTCATCCAGGTTGTTGGCAGAATCACATTCCTTGTGGATGTAGGTCTGAGGTCCCTGACTCCTTGCTGGCTGTGAGCCCAAGGCCACCGTCTAGGCCAGGAAGCAGCACACATTTCTTCTCCCCTGCCCTTCCCCATGCTGAATTCAGCAATACTACACCTCACCTCTGGAATCTCTGACTCCCCCACACCACCTTCTTTTCTGCTTTAATTAGATGGGGCCCACCTGGATAACCCAGAATTATCTCCCTATTTTAAGGTCAACTGATTAATATCTTTAATTCCACCTGCAAATTCATTTGTGCATGTTAACATTAGAGACAAAGGTCATGGGGGATAAAAATTTTGCTTATCATACATAGTAATCAACTCCTGTTAATTATTATTCACAGTTCAGCTCTACAAAGGAGTGCAATTTATTTACTATGACTGTCTAGTATGCATAGGGATTCAAAAGCAGATTCTAAATCCATTGCTTTGATCCTTACAATTGCCCCTAAGTAAGGGAGGAACTTTGTTATTTCTATTCTGCAGATGTTAGAATATATTGGAATCATTTGATACTTTAGGATTTAGAAAGATTCCAGGGTAGAGTAAAATAATATGGATTACTTTCCTCAATAGGATTTTTTGCAAGGCATAGCCTGGCTGTACATTGTGGCCCACTTGGAGCCACAGAAGAGTCCTCTGGGTCTCAGTACTTCTGAGAATGGGATGCACAGTCGTGGCCATCACAGAAAGCTGATTGTTTATTCATAGCTCTCTTCATTTTAAGTAATGAAAATCTCCTTGATAAAATATGAAGAAAAATAAGGAAGTGTTTCAACATTTAATGTTAAGGGTGCAAAGGAATCTTACATAACCCACATCCAAGGAATAGAACCAGAAATGAGAACGAAAGCCTCAGCAGCCCACGCAACCTCTCTTGTGTGGCCACTCATCTTTGCATACCTTCTTCATTTTTTGCTCCTGGTAGATCTGCTTTTCTGCAAGCCTGCACCCATCCTTCCCCCAAATCCAAAGTTTATCTGTCTGAAATTCAGGTAACCAACTTGACCAGGGTTCTAAACCCCAATTTGAAATTCAAGGGAGAAAACTGAAGTCAGTTATCCTTTTCTTGTCTAGTTAGCTATAACCACAGGGACAAAGCCACATAGGATGGACATGACCATCAAGTCCAAGAGTATGTGAATGTAGGGAGTGGGAAACAATTCTTAGGAAGCCAGAAGTCATGAGCTAGATAGACATTGACAAAGGGATTTTTCTCAGCATCCTTTTCAATATGGCCAGAGCTCAAGGGATCTACTGTCTTTATATATTTGTGAGCAATTCTACTACCTTCAAGTGATGACTTGATTGCATCTCATTGCCACCACCCATCTGAGTGACCCTATTAGGCCAGAGACTTTTGCTGAGTAGCCTTCAAGGTGACTGGCTTCCTTTGTAGCCAGCCCACATGTGGCTGCTTAGACCCCTTGGTTTGCACTCCCATTCAGTCACTTGTGACTGAGTTGCAGGATTAGTTTCCTTCTGAAAACACAGTGTGAACCCCAGAGATATAATAAAACAACATCTTTAGCATTCTTTAGAAGAGGGTCAAACTCATCAGCAAACTGAAGGGTCATAGATTTCCCACAAATGCAGAGTTATCAAATGGCTGAGCTGCATCTTTGTTCCAAGTGTTGGAATACCAAATTGCTTACTTTTCCAATTCACTATCCTATAAAGGACATTGGAATGTATGGAGACTTCTCACAGCACATACTCTGTTTGCGGCAAAAAGTGATAGTAAACAGTGTCAGGGAGAACAGACCTGATAAAATAATATCTGCCATTAAAAATCAGTATTCTTTTCAGTAATATCCTTACACACTTTCTTGAGATCTGCATATTAACAAGACTTTGAAGGTCAGTTTTCCCAGCATCAGTGATTTTTAGCCAACAAATTGTTGAGAGAATACTTGGGATTGTGGGTGGTAATAGTTTCTATCATGGGTCAGCTTTTTTTTTTTCAATTTTTTAAAATTTGTTCTCTCTAGATATGCATAACAGCAGAGTATATTTTGACATATTATACATACATGAAGTATAAATCATTCTAATTAGAATCCCATTCATGCGGTTGTACCTAATGTGGAGTTTAACTGATGGTGTATTCATGTATGTACTAGGAAAGTTATGTCTGACTTATTCTACTGAATTTTCTATTTCAATTCCTATTCCCTTCCCTTCATTCCCTTTTGTCTAATCCTATGAATTTCTACTGTTTCTTCCCCACCCCCTCTTATCATGTGTTAGCATCAGCATTCCAGAGAGAATGTTTGGATTGGCCAGCTTTTAGATGACTAACACCAACAAAAGATAATTTTCACTGAGTGTTCATTGGTATCAGGTATTATTTGAATCTATGTAAATAGCTATGGGTATACATGTATACTCCATGTAGGTAAAAATATGCATATGTAAAAATAGATGAATTTGTAAATAAAATGGTAAAATGTATACCTTCTCTGGTCCTAATCCCATGATTTCTTCCCACGAATAAACTTTGCTACCAATGTGTTGAGTAACTTTCAAGTAATAATGTTTGTATAATAGCCAAATAATACTCTAACATTTCTTCACTAGTCTTTTTTCTTAACAACAAATTTGAAAATTGTTTCAAATGAATATCTGAGAACATGTTTATTTAGGCCTTTATAACAAATAGCAAATGTATAGTCTAACATGTCTCCACCTGCCCTACAAATCCATAACCCTTAACTGAGTTATGCATTAATTGTAACTTGGCACAGATGAACACATTCATTCATATCCTGAGAAATTGCAGCACTCTGTCTAATTGTTATTCACTTCTCATGTGCCTTTTATATCACCTGCAACATGAGGATTTTTTAAAGAAAATAACAGGCTAAAGTAACCTCAAGCAACTAATAAAGAGTATTGATCCCTATTGGTTTTGTTCCTGAAGATCCATGTACTTACATTACATGAATTTGAAATGAGAATAAGAAATGAGTAGGAAAAAAATGTTCAGCCTACATGGGCTTAATTAGTTTACAACTATCTTTTTAAAAAAAATAACTTGAGAACAAAAGAAGCTCCCTATTGATCTAATTAGAAGTAGAAGTTAAATAAATAAATTTTAAATAAATAAATTGCACATTTTTAGAACATAAAACAGTTTAAAGGAACTTCTTGTGTAAATGAATTATCTTTTTCTACTCCTTTTCCAGTACCAAATAAATTAGTAGCTATGGTAAATCAAGATATCTCTAAGGGAAATCTTTTAAATCCTTTTCTAGAAAGAATATCTCACAACAAGGAACTTTGAGCATAAAAAAAAGAGTTGTCTTGACAATTATTAAAATAGAAAATGGAAATGCCTCTAGAATTGATAAGCTCACTGCTGGGTTTGTGGAAATGATAACTTTGTCATCGAGGAAACAACTAAGGGAGATTCAAAAATAATAACAACAAATAAGGTTTTTCTCTGTTCTGAATTAACTTGCACCCCATTGTGAAAGCAACCTCTAATGATAAAGACTGAGTTACAAGTAGGATTTGTTCTGTGGAAATCAGCCTACTGCCCAAATTGCTTAAAGTAAAAGAGGAAAATAAATAGTGTGGAATCTGTCTTGATGTGATTGCAGGGCTTCCGATAGCTAGTGTACATCGCCTATCAAATGAAATATTCATCTGTTTATCTCCAGTTGTTTTACTTGGAGCAATTCCTTTCCCAAAATAATTATAAGGCAATTACTTGCCAGTTTTCATTTTATTGGTTACTACTTTTATTCAAAGAATAGCAATTACTACATAATTACAGTACATGGTTATCTGAACTGTCTTAACTGCTCCTACCGACAATAAATTATACAGTCAGGGTAGCACTAATCATGTATTCTATAGAGCATAAATATGTAATGACTGTGTAGTTACATATTAATAAGTCCCTCTTTATTTCTCAGAGTCTACTACAATAAAATGCTATTGGGTTGACTTCCATGTGGTAACCTGTGGAGTCATGCTTATTGTTCTCCTTGGCTTTCTGGAAGCCTGCACACTGCAATGTGTGTTCAGCATTGCACACTAGTTCTCAATTTCATTCAAGTACACTCACTGGGGAAGAGAGAAAATTTAAAAAAAAAATGAAAAGTAAAAATGCTGTTTTAATCCTCCTTTCTATTCTGTGTCCTTTTTGATGGGAAACCAGCATCTCTGGCTTGGATTCAAGAATTGCAGGTGCAGAAGCTCTACAGTGTTGCTGCAGCTTTACCTTCATATAATTACTCCATATAGAACTCCTGGATTCAAAAGCAGGGAAGGGACCTGAACTTGATTTTGAACCCTGATTTTGTTGTTTATGTTCTTAGGATATAATTTTGGTTCCAAAAGTGACCAAAGAGAATCAAGTATCTGAGAACAAAGAATTTAAGAATGCAATCCTTTAATAAACTATAAAAAAATTTTCCTTAATTTTAGAACTAAATTTCTCCAAAATCTCTATTGCATGTAAAATTATCTCATAACAAATCTAAATCAAGTCTAGCAATCTGCATTACAGGTGAGTTACCCTATAAAATCTGGGAGCAGTAGGTATCACTATCGTTTGAATACAAAAAGAGAATATGTGGGAAGAAAGAGCTTCAAAGAAGCACAGGTAAAAGACAAAAACGTAGCTCTCCCAGAAGTTACGGATTACCTCTGAATGGTGTCACAACAGGGACTTAGATCCTGCCATGCACAGGTGAAGGGACAGAAAATGAGAGTAGCCAACTTAGCAAAACACCCTGCTACCCTCCAGTGAGCACATACCCTTCCCAGAGTCAATCATCATCTAAAAACGTGTCCTCTCCTGCTGGACCCTGATGTTCCCAGAGCAGAGATTATTGTGACTTATTAAGTATTCAAGATACAGGGGAGAGCCTGGCACAAAGGAGCAGGAAGAGACAATTCATGTAACAAGTTGAGACCACTACTACTGGGGTCACCAAGAAAGGCAGAGATAGGTTACATTAAAAAAATATATTATTCCTGTCCTCCTTGGAGACTGGCCTTGGGGTCTAGATTCACACAATAAACATTTTATAATGAGGAAGTAATTGAATGAATGGCACTATAGAAGTTTTCAACATTGTAAGTCAAGCAAACTGAAAGAATGTAAAAGAAAATATATCCAGAGTAGCTATCAATGTATAAAAAGTACTTTATGTATACCATCCTCTTGTATCACTGCAAAAATGTTCTGAAGTGTGTAATATTATTTTAATTTAACTGATAAGGAAGCAGAGCCAGGTCTGATGAATGCATTTGCCCTTAATAAGTGCCAGGGCTTGGGTTTGAGACCTCCTCGTTTGTTAGACTCTAATACCTGTGCTTTTTCAGCTATAACACTCACTTCCAACAACACCTGAGTTAACTTTTTAAAGGTACTTACTAGGCAGCAAATGGCTCATACACATCATTTTAATTGATCCTATTTAATAATTCCATTAAATAGTTACAATTCTATTACCATTCTCAATCTACAGATGAGGAAACTGAGCCTCAAGGAAGTAAACACTCGAAATGATTTAGTAAGTCCTAGATCTGGGACTCCAACCCAGATCTAGCAGCAAATCCCATGTCCTTGGTCACCACCCTCTGGCACTCTTATATCAGAGATTCAGAGAGAAGAGATGATTTCTTGCCCCAAAGTAATAATACTCTTGGGAGGAGTTCTAATGTTCCCTCAGGAATTTTATCTTCTCAGAGGAATTTATTGCCTAATTATATTCAAAGAGTGAAGGAATACATTTTTCTTCTCTTTGTGTCACTTGTCTTCTCTTTTTCCCCTGGCTGTGCTAAGAGACACCTTTTCATACACTCCTGGCACCCTGGATGTTGACTTTGCCTACTGAGCCCTGAGATCCTTGGGATCTGAAAAGCTAATTCTCATGTCTGTACCTACAAGGCAATGTACAGGGCCTGGCTGGGAGCAGGTAACCAATCACTTCAGAGAGATCAATGAGTGAAAAAATGAATGAAAACATGGAATGTCAAACCAAAAGAAATTTTAAAGAAAACTGATTCTAACTTCCTCATGTTACAGAATTCTTTTCCTAGAATCAGAAAAAATGTTACATTAATTGCCCAGAAGCGATGGTGAGATCAATGTATGATACACTCGGGTGTGCATACACATACAACTTATACTAATAGTACTGGCCCATTCCAACAGACTAAAAATATAAAATATGCCTCTCTTGGGACCACACTTTATGCCGATTCTGAATTTTTACAGGTTTTTTAGCTATATAGGCCACAGATTGTGATGAGAACACACCCTAATTTGGCAAGTGTTTCATATCCATAATGAGATTTCTAAATGTCATCTGTTTTTAGTACATAAGGATATCCTGAGTAAAATATTTAACATAATTATGGCACTTGTCTTACCATCCTATCTCCCTCCATCTATGCCCCCAAATGATTCCATAGCCTGAGTTGATAGTCAGCAATGAAGGGGTTCTATATATCTGAGTATTTATTATGCATGGATTTTAAACATACAATTTATACCTTGGCAGAGAGGAATTCTTCAAAAGCATGAGGAGAATTGAAATGGACACCTTATATCAGAATAGTGGCCTTATAACTTTTTATTCAAACCAGGACTCGGACACATTTGAGAGTGAAGGAGGGGTGTTATTGGTCATTAGGTATGTCATTCCCCAAGCATCCCAGGAGAGATGGTGACCCTACTCACCTAGGAACATTTACAGAAAAATACTTTAAATAAGTTTTCAACAAAGGTAAGAATCATGGATTGATTTAAAAAAAAAAATAGTGTGGGAAAATATTCTTGGTATGGGACATGACACAGTTTTGTGACTTATCACCTTTGAGGAATTTGAGAATCTGATAAAAACTACAGTACTTTTTCACGAGACAATGTGCATATACACAAGAATTCATACAAATTTTTTAGAAGTTTATGAATTCCATGAAGTTCATCTATAGATCCCTAGAATCTAGAAAAAGACCTCCCCCAAGTTAAGAAACCTGCTTGTACATTGAGATTTCTCAACCTTGGCACTATTAACACACGAAGCCATGCTATGTAATGGAGGCTGTCTGTGTACTGTAGGGAGTCTCACAGCCTCTCTCACCTTCCCCACTAGAGGTTAGTAGCACACATTCTCAGCTGTGATTGCAATAAGTGTCCCCAGACATGACCAAATGTCTCCTGAGAGCAATATTGCCCCTAGTTGAGTTCCAGAGGCAGGAACATGAAAATCTCACATGAGGGATAAAAAGCAGATAGATCCATTCATCTACTGAAGGGCATCTAGGTTGGTTCCATAGTTTAGCTATTGTGAATTGTGTGGCATATATACACAATGCAATATTACTCAGCAATAAAAGAGAACAAAATCATGGCATTTGCTGGTAAATGGATGGCATTGGAGAAGATAATGCTAAGTGAAGTTAGCCAATCCCCCCCCCAAAAAAATGACAAATGTTTTCTCTGATACAGGAGGCTGATTTATAGTGGGGTAAAAAGGGGGAGCATGGGAGGAATAGAAAAACTCTAGATAGGGCATCGGAGTAGAAGGGGAAGAGAGGGGGCAGGGGGTTATAAATGATGGGGAATGTGATGGACATCATTATCTAAAATACATGTATGAAGACATGAATTAATTTGAATATAATTTGTATACAAACAGAGATATAAAAATTTGTGCTCTATATGTGTAATATGAATTGTAATGCATTCTGCTGTCATATATAAAAAATCAATTAAAAAACCAAAAATTAATTAATTAATTAACAAAATAAAAAGCAGATAGAATTTACTAGTGTTTAACATAGAGCAAATTGGAATTTAATGTAAAAGCAAAGGTAGTATAAAATTTTCAAAACTTCCCTTTCAGTCTTGTTTTTTAGTTCATGACAGATATGGCTTTTTTTTTTTTCCACAAAAGAAGGATAATGACGACCTACTTAGAAGAATCTGACTCCACTGAAGGGTTCCTACCTCCTCATGCCACCGTCTTGACAGGTGTTAAGCAGGAATGATTCTGCAAAACATTCTGAAGTGTTTGTAATAAAGAGAACTTGTAACCTAAACTGTGAGAAACATTCTGGAAAAAACTGTTCCATTTATAGTCAGTCCTGCAGAGAGAGGGCGACTTAGACACCTGCAGAAGTGAACTTTCCAATTTGATAAGTGTTTATTGTGCATGACTGCATTAGAAAAATGAGGGAGGGGTCACTTTCTGAAATTTCTGAGCCTCAGTTTCCTCTGTAATGAGAGCGGACAACTAGATAGCAAGTCCAAAGGGTGGGTTTGCAGATTAGTATTTAGTAAGACACGTAGGGTATCTGCTATTATCTGAATGTTTGCTTTTTCATACCACCCCCAAATTAATCATGTTGAAAATCCTAACCCTCAATGTCATAAATTGAGAGGTGAGGACTTTGGGAGCTGGAGCTCTTGTGAATTTTACTATACTCTTAATAAAACAAGCCCAAGGGAGCATGCTAGACATTTCCACCCTCTGTGGTCACAACAAGAAGACTCTGAACCAGGAAACGAACCCTCACCAGACATCAAGCCTACTGGCACCTTGATCTTGGACATTCAGCATCTGGGACTGTGATAAATGAATTTCTATTGCTTTTTAGCCATATTTTTATTATGTTCATGATAGTTTGTTACAAGAGCCTAAAAGAACAAAGACAATGCTCACAAGGAATTTGTTAATAGGGCTAAATGTGGGAAGAGATAGGGACTTAGGTTGTCATTTTCCCCCGATTCCCACATTTACAAAAGGCCTCAAATGTTAACCTTTTGCACTATCACTAACTGAGATGGTATATACCATCTATTCCTTTTTTTTAAATTTATATTTTAAAAAATGAATGACAACAGAATGCATTACAATTCTTATTACACCTATACAGCACAATTTTTCATATCTCTGGTGGTATATAAAGTATGTTCACACCAATTTGTGTGTTCATACATGTACTTTGGATAATGTCATTCCACCATCACATTCTACCATCCTTGCTAACCCCATGTTCCCTCCCATTCCCTCCCATGCCTCTGCCCTATCTAGAGTCTGTCTATTCCTCCCATGCCCCACCTCCTATCCCACTATAAATCAGCCTCCTATATCAGAGAAAACATTTGTCATTTGTTTTGGGGGGATTGGCTAACTTCACTTAGCATTATCTTCTCCAATGCCATCCATTTACCTGAAAATGCCATGATTTTATTGCTGAGTAAAATTCCACTATTTATATATGCCACATTTTTTTATTCATTCATTTACTGAAGGGCATCTAGGTTGGTCCACAGTTTAGCTATTATGAATTGTGCTTCTATAAACATTGATGTGGCTATGTCCCTATAGTATGCTGAGTTTAAGTCCTTTGGGTATAGTCTGAGGAGAGGGATAGCTGGGTCAAAAGGTAGTTCCATTCCCAGATTTCCAAGGAATCTCCATACTGCTTTCCATAATGGCTGCACCAATTTGCAGTCCCACCAGCAGTGTATGAGTGTACCTTTTTCCCCAATCCTCACCAACACTTATTATTATTTGTCTTCATAATAGCTGCCATTCTGACTGGTATGAGATGACGTGTTAGAGCAGTTTTGATTTGCATTTCTCTAATTGTTAGAGATGACGAGCATTTTTTCACATATGTGTTGATTGATTGTATGTCCTCTTTTGAGAAGTATCTGTTTAGGTCCCTGGCCCATTTATTAATTGAGTCATTTGTGGGGGTTTTTTTTTTGGTGCTTAGCTTTTTGAGTTCTTTATATACTCTAGAGATTACTGCTATATCCTAGAGATTAGTGCTCCATCCATTCTTAACATGGGTTGAAATAATAAATTTGCTAAATGGAAGCATATTAAAAATCATGGTTTTGTCACCCTTTTGGTGGCATTTCTTTAATTTTAATATACCCAAAGCTTCAAAAAATCAAAGTAGCTTAAACCTTCCACAAACTCTGTACATTATTCTTCAAGGCCAAGCTCAACAATTACCCACTCTGAAGCCCTGCACAGTCTCCTGTTTCATCAGCAATTGTGACATCAACTGAGCTGGAAATCTAGAGCACATATTGTTTATATATTATTTACCTCTGCTTACCCAGACTCTGATAATAGAGCCTGGCACTAAACATAATCAATAACATTAATGGCTGGAGTATTTATATTTCTCTTTTCTTTCCTATTAAATCTGTCCTAGAAAGTTCCAAATTTCAAGGAAGGGCCACAGATTCTAATCCTACATTGCCTATCATTACATTCTGGAGCAACACTTAAGAGGAAATGCTCTGGAGTTCTAGGGAGGCTAGAGACCTAGCTGCAGAGTGGGGATAAAGGACTCTAGCTTCAGATTCCTCACAAAAGATAACAAAGACTGCAAGTAGAACACTGGTTTGGATTCCCTATCCTTTTAACACTTCAGTTAAATGCCATTAAGCAGAACCACTCTGCACAACCATTAGTGGCTGGCAGCCTATGATATAACTTTTTCTCTCATTATAAAGACATGGCTGGTGTTGGCATTTCCAACTTGACAATGAAATTAATGCAAAGAGTGGAAATTTAGTTATCTTAATTTATAGAGGGGAAAATCCTATAATTTTATTTCACGGCATCAATTATATCATAGTTCTAGTGGCATTGATCAGGTTGACATATAAGATCTTCTAAAAAAAAATAGCAGCTGGGATTTACTGAGTGTTTGATATGTGCCAGGAATTACATTTAGCAAATTGTATGACTTATCTCATTTAATTCTCTCAATACCTCTGTGAATTTATGTTATTCTAAGAATCTTTTTATTGTTGTCTATTTCACGGATGAGTAAGTCAAGGCTTAGTGTTTAGGTAACTTGCCCAAAGCCTGTATTGAACATGAGTGGATATGAATTATTTAATTACTATTCCATATGAAACCATCACTTTAAATCTTTAATTCAAAGCATTAGTTGGCATTTTGAATCAGTAGAAGTCTCAAAGATTTGTGTGAATCTCCAGTTAGCAAATGGAATCTTGAATCTGCAATGCCCAACTATAGAGTTTAATATTTCATCCATGCTATAGAATTCCACAGAGAGCATACCATAACTTACATCAAAAACTTGAGAATGCAGACTCACTTTCTCTACTTCTTCAGTCCAGTTGAGCAGATCTGTCTTTGTTCATAATCCTTGTGAGACTGTAAAACTAATCTCACAAAGCAAATATCCCAATTCAAATAAAAAGGGCAGGCTGGACAGTTGCAGTGGACCAAAAAGAGCAACTAATTCCTAATCCAAGCATCCTTTCCCTTCTGTTTAGGGGCCAAGTGTTATCAAAAATTGCAACAAATTTCTAGATGTTACCACTTCCACGAAAAGGAAAAGCCACTGAAAGTTTGAATCATATGCCAACTACTGTTATTTAATCTCTTTGAACTGGGTTCTTTAATGTGTAAAGAGCATGATATATCCTACTAACATGATTATATGTCTACTAATAAAAGAAAGCATGAAAGGGAAAAAGAGAACGAGAAAGAAAAGAAGGGATTGGGGGAAAAGTAAGGAAAGATATTGACAGAAGGGAAAGAAGGGGAAATAGGAGAGCTTATTTTTCTGGATTGCTTTCAGTGCTAAGTGTAAGGGAGAAAATAAATTCTCTGTTTCTCAGACTCTCCCCACAAGTAAAAAGAAATAAAAGAATAAATTTACATCTCAATTCTGTCTCCAGTTCTTGATGGTAAGGGTTAGGCTGAATGAATCAGTATTTGCACAGAAAGCAATGGGGAATAAACCAAGCACTGCAATTTGAAAGGAAAATCTGACACTGCCCTTTCAGATGCATTAGAAATGGCTGTCTTTTGATCTGAATGATTGTCAAGCAAATGAATCCAGCTGAACATTCACTTGCTATGAAGCTCACTGAAAAGATTCTCCTCCAGGATCAAGCACCCAATTACAGGACACTTGCCTAAAGCAAGCTCCTCAACCATCCAGTCAGGTGGCATAATCTTCCCAAGTGAATATCAACAATGTTCTCTGGAAGGAGGAAAGGTCCAACAGTTGGCTCCTAATAGCACCTTTCTGATACCCCAATTCAAGTCTCAGCTCATGAGCAGACCCTGTCTGTCATCATCCCTCTGTACTCTTATAGGCATTGTAGATCTGTTATTCAGCCCTTCATTGCTGTTTCCAAAAACAATTTACAGGAGAAAAAGGTTGTTTTTGCTCACTGTTACAGAGGATTCATTCTGAGCTCAGCTGGCTCTGTTTCTCAGGCCCAAGATGAGACACGGCATCATGGAAGAAGGTGGAAGAAGGTTGTAGCACAGGAAGCTGCTCAGCTAATGGCAGCAGGAAAGCCGAGACAGAGAAAGAGAGAGAGAGAGAGACTCTGACAGACACACCCTGCACAAGATAAATCCTTCTAGGACATGCCCCTAGTACTTCCTTTAACTAGGTCTCACCTCCCAGTAGTTCATTCATTCATCAATGGATTAATCCACTGGTGAGGTCGCAGCCCTAATGATCCAACCATTGCCTTTAAGGCTCCATCTCTGGACGGAGCAACATACTTACTGCAACATACTTTCAACACATGAGCTTTGGGGGAACAGTCCAGATCTAAACCAGAACAGTCTAAAATGTCAATCATTACTCTGTATGGAAACACACTTTTCCATCTGCTTTAACTCAAAATTGTAAGTATTTTGTAGGATGCCACTCAAATAGTACAGGTTTAATTAATATTGCTAAATGTTTTAAACAACTGATAGCTGAAGTGAATTAAAATTTGCTAAGAAATTTGTGAAGAAATTAATAAGATACCTTATTCTGAGGTGTTTTATTTTATTTTATTCTTTTTACTTCAAGAGAGACTCTAAATTTGGAGGTGAGGTAGGATAGAAGGAATAAGAAATAGAAAGGAAACATAAAGGAAGGACAACAAATAAGATTTTTTAACTCAGAAATTCTGTGTACTTTTCTAGGTCAGCCTCTCCTGCAGGTCTGTTGCTCCCAAATTCCTTGGAATTCTGTTAATCTACCTGTGCATTGTTAATTAAACCCCCAATAAATCAATTAAGTAAAGAGGGATATGATATTTCAAGAAACCTATGCCTTTGGGGAATTCTCAAAGCTATCTATTGATCAGATAATAGAAGATGAAATAAATGAAGATGACATCAGTCTCAGGATCCTGAGTTTAGCTGGACCAGCAGAAATGAACTTGTGATCTCAGCCTGACAACATTCCTACTACCTGTTTATACCCACCCCTTGGCAAGTTTTCTTTAAAAGAAGAGCCAGGAACCCCAATCCATGTCTCTCACTCTCAAGATGTTCCTTATTCTTCCTTGAATCTATACTCCTTGCTTTACCCCCAAAGTTCTCTCTCTCTCTTGAGATTGCCCTCCCTTGACAGTATACTACCTCCTAAATAAACCTCCATCTGTGACTCTGACTGGCATGTTGTTGATATTCTTTTTTTTTTTTCTGTCACATACACCAAAACCCCCACTATTCCTGAGTCAAGTTCCCCCTTTCTCCCAGAAATCTTTGTACCCTTCTTCAGGGATATATCTTTTCCCGTGACAGGCATACCCATATGTTTTTAGAAAATCTTGGAAAAAGGATCCTTGAATACTGGTCCCTACCACTTCTTTCCTGACATACACAGTGAAACATTGAAAGGCCTCCTGTAAAAAATGAAAACCATTTGTTCTGATCCAAATATGCAAAGGCAATTAAAGGCATGTTTCTCTGAGTGTTTGTTCTACCTGTATATGCTTAGCTATATACATGGGTATAGACATATTTAGAGAAAAGCACATTTCTTACATTTTTGAGTTTCCTATTCAGAAAGATTTTTTCAATTCTATGAGGATATATTACTAAAAATGGACAATGTAAGACAAAAATACTCATGTATTTTTCACTAAGTAAACCTGCAATAAGGCCCCTGCTTTAAAATGTTAAAAGTATCCTTAAGAAAAAATAATCACATATAAAACAAGAGAGCAATAAACTGAGTAGAAATCAAAACTTAATTATAAACTCTCAAGAGGGAGATCAACAGGACTAGAATCTGTATTTTTAACATCTTAAAAGCTAATAGAGATATTTCTTCCAAATGGGCTGACCTTACTAGTTTTATGTTGATTTAGAAGAATAGAATAGAATTCTTACAGATTGAGCAGGAAGAGCATTATGGAAAGGGGGATAGCCAAAGCAAAAGAAAAAGGAAATGTCCTTCTTTGTCCTTTCTGACTAGCTCTGGCTTGAAGTTCACTTTATCTGACATAAGGATGGACACCCCTGGTTGTTTACATGGTACACGTGAGTGATTCCCCCGCCCCATCTTTTCACCTTCAAGTGAAAATGGATGTGGATGTCTTTGCCTATGAGGTGAGTCTTTTGGAGACAGCAGATTGTTGGGTCTTGCTTTTTAATCCAACCTGTCAGTGTATATCTTTTGATTAATGAGTATAGGCCATTAACATTCAGGGTTATTATTGAAGTATGATTTGTATTCATAAATTCATTTTGGTTTATTTCTGGTTTTAAATTTGACTTAGTTTTTCTTTGATTACCTTTTCCTTTAGTGTAGTTCCTCCCTTTGATGTTTTTTTGTTGTTGTTGTTTTGTTTTTTGTTGTTGTTTCATTTCCTCATGGAATATTCTTGCTGAGAATGTTCTGTAGTGCTGGATTCCTAGTTGTGAATTCTTTCAACTTTTGTTTATCATGGAAGGTTTTTATTTCATTTGCTGGATATAAAATTCTTGGCTGGCATCCATTTTCTTTCAGAGCTTGGTATATGTTGTTCCAAGACCTCCTAGTTTTGAGGGTCTGGGTTGAGAAGTAGGCTGAGATAGGAGCTAGTTTCCCCCTATATGTAATCTGATACTTTTATCTTGTGGCCTATGACTTAAAGGCTGAAGCAGGAGGATTGCAAGTTAAGTCAGCCTCAGCAAGTTAGTAATGTCCTAAGCAACTTAGCAAGACCCTGTCTCAAAAAAAAAAAAAAAAAAAAAAAGGCCCGGGGTAAACTAGCTTACTGTGTTATGTGGTAGTCTCATGCATTTCATGTTTACCATGTCACTTGATTAAACCATTTTCCCTTGTGCTTGAAAAAAAGAAAGAAAGGAAGGAAGAAAAAGGAAACCAGAAATTTGCTTGGTATATTCCTACACATACTGGAAAGGACCTGAATAAATATGAAAGAAAGGAAAGGGGGAAGCAGGATGGAGACTGATGAAGGAGCTACTCTCAGAAACTATATATAAAATTATTTGTTAAAAAATAAAAGAAATGAACAGTGGGGTGATATATTAATTTGAGAACTATGAGTGAATTTAGGATTGTACTCTGCCCATCATTTTGTAGAGGAAAACCAAGACCAGGGTTGGGTCTACTGCCTACCCCTTCCCAAAAATGGTTGGTTCTCCTCCAAAGCATCACATTTCCTAACATCAAAATTTAGTTTGAGAGTTTGAAGATTTGATACTCCTCAAATATAAATGGTCATCTTCTGTATATTATTTCTACAGCCTCTGAACTGAAAATGCCTATCTATACAGTGTCTAGAGGACAGGAAACAGACTTGGGAGTAATGAATTGATTTCCTGACTTCAGAGCTTTCTAGATGTGCAACTTTGGACAACTCACTTAATCTCTACAAAATGCAATTCCTCCACCTGTAAAATTAGGTTGATAAAATCACTCATCTCATGGGGAACAAATAAGAAAAAGGACTTATAAATTATTCAATAAAGAGTCCAGCAAATCTTAAATTCTCAACAAGTGTTAACTATTTATTATAATATCTTCAAATACATAGTTTTTCTAAAAAAAAAAGAAAGTTATACTTTAGCTGATTCTGTGCTGATTTCCATGTCATATGAAATTCACTTAGCAATTTATTTTGCTTTGGAGTTAACATGTGAAGGCTATTTTTATATTAACCAATAGACTGAGCAAGTGTTTCAGTCCCAGTAAAGAAAAAATCCCCACAAATGATATATTGTTCTATTGAATGAATTTATTCTGAATTTTATAATAAGAATATCTAAAACTGAGATCTTTTAACTTTGACATGTATTAAAGCTCTGTGTTTTACAATTTGTTATTGGTTTTGTGTGTGGTTAAATATGAAAGAAAATTATTGTAAAGTTTAAGGGCACTAAGTGTCTATGACTGGCCATAGGTGGGTGAAAGGCTCTAGAAGCAACTTCAGGGAAACCATGAAGTCCTTAATGGATTCACATCTTGGATGCTTGATAATGTTTCTAGGAAACTGTATATAGCTATGATCAAATTCTTAAAGGAGTCCATTACAATAAAAGCGTAAGTTATTTTTAACCAATATAAATAAGGCAATGATCAAATTAACATGGCCATGCATATAGATAGACTTATCAATAGCAGTTCTTACACCTGGGTAGATCTATATATACTGACACTGGATAAATCTATGATATATTAAATGATAAAAGTTACAAAATTATTTTTTAAATTGCAGAATGATGTTTATTGTAAAAATAAAAAATAAAAATAAAAAATTTATATATGCTAAATATATAAGTATTTCTAAGCAGATATATGTTTAATATGTAGCAAATGTTTTTATAATATAATTTAAAATTATGTATATACATATACTATGCACATATTTTAGAGAGTCTGGAAAACATATATTAACAGTTAATAATCGTTATCTGTAGATAGTAAAATGTATGAGGGATTCATTTTAATTACCATATATTTTCAAGTTGCTTTTTTCACACATTTTAACATTTATGAAATCAGAATTGACCTTATAATTAAAATATGCATTCAATGAAGTATTTCTTCCCCCAAATATCCCGAGTTCAAGTCGAAAAGATATAGTACGTACAAATCTCTGAACTACTTAAGTTCTTTTCAAGAAGCAAATATCGATTTTTGACTTGTTTTTCTAAAGCAACCACCAGAGTAGGTAAGTTTTAAGTCCCTTATTTCTTTTCCATGTTATATTTAAATAAAGTAGGTCACAGGAATTTGTACCTACATATAAAAATGTATTATTTGCATGTATTTGCATATCAGTCAGTATCCTTAAATGTGATTTCCCTAAGCCTAGGAAAGTTTTCTTTTGGTAAAATACCACTACCACAAATGTTGGAGCCAGAAGGTCTTTCATTACCTCTCAAATGGACACAAATACATGATAAATGTATAGTCATAGATTTCGTAAATATTTCAGGTACTGATTTAAGTACTTTATATGTATTATCTGAGTTTTCAAAATAATGATATAAAATGAATTCAGTACATTAACTCAAATTTATAATTAGAGTTACTGAGGCACAGAGACTGAAAATTATGCTGTGTCCCAGAACTAGTATGAAGCAGGGTCAGGAATCCAACAATCTGTCTACTTTGAGAGTCACTCTTATCTATTGCACTGTTCCTTCTCACGTGTTCTAGTTCCATCCTTTGGACCAGAAAAAAAAAATAGCATAAATGTACCTGGAAAGTATTGTTTGTGTTCTCCTGTGGTTAAGGCAGAGTGTTTCCAGAACGGGAAAAGAATGAGCAATTAAAAACACAGGGAAAACCAGTGTAAGGAATGTATTCTAAGGTTTCTCAAAAGTAACTGTATTCTTTAAGGTATACACATTGTAAATAGATGAGTTAATTTTATATTCTCATTTTTAAACAAAACACTTTAAAGCATTATTTGTAATGATTATATAACAGCCCATGGTACATGTGTTGGCTTGTAGATGTTCATTTGTAGTGACTAAAATAAATAAAAGTAGCCTAATACAGCATTAAAAAAAAAAGAAAAAGAAAAGGTGAGTGTGTTCACCAGCCTCTACATCCCCTAGAACGAACAAGGGTCTAATAGGCCCCTTTGGGGACAGTACCACCATGTCCAGGGGTTCCTACTGGCCTGGCAAAAGTAGGCAGGAAATATTAGCCCTGGTTTACATCTTTTTTTTTTTTTTAGAGAGAGAGAGAGAGAGAGAGAGAGAGAGAATTATTTATTATTATTATTATTATTATTATTATTATTATTATTTTAGTTTTTGACAGACACAACATCTTTGTATGTGATGCTGAGAATCGAACCCAGGCTGCACATATGCCAGGCGAGCGCGCTACCGTTTGAGCCACATTCCCAGCCCCCTGGTCTAAATCTAATTAAGATTTTGTCACATCTTTTCCTATTTGGGTTACATAGGGGTATACAGCTTAAAAGGCATACTACCTTCTTAGAAGTAGTGTGGAATGAACAAAGTCGAGTTAAGTTTGATGTACTGGTTGATTCAGTATTTATAAGCAGACATCTCACTGGCTTTGGAAGTGTGTGTTGGTATCAGTAGAGCAGGGGATATTCATAGAAGTTAAAAATAAATGGCTACAAGATGAGGCTCAAAAACCTGTTAGTGCTAAGTCAGATGATTTATTTCCATAAATCATTCCAATGTTCAGATTTTATATATTAGAATAATTCAAAACTAATTTTGCACTGCCTTTTGATATGAAGTCATACCAAGTGCTGCCATTGAAACAGATGAAAAAATTAAGTGTTTCCATCTATTCAGAAACAGGGCACAACCAAATTGTTCTATCATAAATTTTAACATCCACAACTAAGTGTTCTGTAGGGACTGTGCTCAATTTGCTAGGTTTTTCTACCATAGAAACCAAAGAGCAACTAACTACAGGACAGAAAATCTGAAATGAAAGCCTTGGGGACAGAAAGGACACTCAAAAGTATGTTCCAAGTAGCCTCCATTTCAGGGGAGAGAATGAAAGAAAGATTATGTGTGTCACAGGTGTTTGAGCTGGAAGCAATCAGCTGGCAGAATTGTCCACATTTGCTCAGCTATCATCCTCTGCCTGCACCCCACCCCCCATTCTCCAAACACAATGTGCACTTTCAAATCTCCATATAAACGTTGCAGTTTTCTGTCATCTGCAATCCATTCACATGTTCAACCTGATTACCTTCTTCTATTCTTGGTAGTGGTACCCAAGTCTAAAAGAATAAACAACTCTAGTTTCTTATTTGTCATTGATTTTTCTGAGAAGTGGAGATGATCATATTGTGCCCCTGAACTCTTTCATTTATTTATTTTTAAATTGACAAGTAAAATTGTATGTATTTATCATACACAACATGTTTCAATATATGTATACATTGTGTAATGACTAAATCAAGTTACTTAAAAGAAGTATTACCTCACATACTTATTATGTTGTGGTATAAACACTTAAAATCTACTATTAGCAAATCTCCACATGCACAATACAGTGTTATTGTACAATATAGTACAACAGATTTCTTAAAAGTATTTCCATCTTGCCAAATCTTATGTCCTTTGACCAATATTTCCTCGTCTCTGTATCTTTTTGGTAACTACCCTGTTTCTCTGTTTCTGGGTTCAAGTCCACATATAAGTGGGATAATGTGGTATCTGTCTCTCTGTGCCTGTCTTATTTCACTTATAAAAAAATGTCCTCCGGATTCATCCATGTTGTTGCTAATGCTACTAGTACCTTATTTCTTAAGCGTGCATGATATTCCACTGTGCATACCACATTTTCTTTATTCACTCATCTGTTTATGGACATTTAGATTGATTCCATACCAGCTATTTAAATAATGCTGCAATTAACACAGGAAAAGAGATGTCTCTTTGACATACTGATTTTGTATTCTTTGGCTATATACCTAATAGCATTGATGGATCATATTGCAGTTCTTTTCTTAGTAACTTTTTTTTACAGTTCTGGTAATTGAACTCAGGACTTCATGCATGCTAGGCAAGTTCTCTACTAGTGAGCTACATCCCCAGCCTGTTTTTAATTTCTTGAGGAACCTCCATACTGCTTTCCACAATGAATGTACTAATTTCCATGGTGTGCAAGTGTTCCCTTTTCTCCACATCCTTCCAGCACTTGCCTTCTTTCATCTTTTTGATTATAGCTATTCTAATAGGCATGAGTTCATATCTCATTGTGGTTTCAATTTGCATTTTTCTGATGATTATCGATGTTGTATGGTCCTGCTTTTAAAAGTTTGCTAGCTCCTTATTGCCTACAGAAATTGAAATCCATTAGCATAGTATAAACAAACTTTCACATTTAGTCTCACTCT
Organism: Ictidomys tridecemlineatus; assembly: GCF_052094955.1. Classification (NCBI taxonomy): domain Eukaryota; kingdom Metazoa; phylum Chordata; class Mammalia; order Rodentia; family Sciuridae; genus Ictidomys; species Ictidomys tridecemlineatus. Next base: position 124,435,435 of record NC_135477.1, on the reverse strand, counting down.
CTTTTTCCAGAGGCATCACCCACAGTGAAAAATCCACCCCACCCCCCATTCTCCAAACACAATGTGCACTTTCAAATCTTCAGATCATTGTTCATATTACTCTCTGTACCTAACATGCTCCTTTCCTTACCTCTCATTCTGGGGTTAGTGAAATCTCATTGTTCTAGGACTGAGTTCAAAGTCAACTCCTTGGGAAACCTTTCTGGAGAAGAATTAAATGGTCCTCTCTTCTTTGTGCAAATGGCCCATTAATCAAATCATAGTTATTGTGTCTGTTATACCACATTACACTGTTCTCAGCCTAACTACATAGTATCTCTATTCACCAGAGTGAACTCCCTGAAGACGGGATGCCATTGCTGACCCACCTCTGTGCAACATGATCAACATATGCTTACAAAATGAATAAAGAAAAGAGGGATGAAGAAAGAGGCAGAAAACAAAGACCAGCATTAAGAATCTTCTCCATATAGTGTTTTGAATGGAAGTCATAGGTGCTCATGATCATAAGCATTTTCACATATTATTCACCAGACACACATATTTTATTTCAGCTTGTAACCATTTTTGAAAAATACTTTGCTTCAGTGGTGTCCAGATCTTAAAATGATATTAAAATGCAGGTGAGGATGTAGCTCAGTAGTAGACTATTTACCCTACATGTGTAAAGCCCCAGAATCGATATCTGTAAAACAAATGCACACCCATATGGAGTTGTCTTGTTTCTTACAAATTATTTTTTCTTACATATCTGGATTTAGGGGTAGTTGAATTAATCAAGAAATCTTTATACAAATTATATAACACTCAGAATTTTCCGATAAGAAAGCAAAATGTCTGAGAGTCAAGTATTCAAATAGCCAACTATGATAGAGGGTACCAATAATAATGGCTGTCTATGTATATATCAGAGGAGTAAAGAGAAGAAGAAAGAAAACATCCCTGCAGGTTTACCTTTAAAATGAAATAACACAGTCTTATTAAGATACCAGTTGACTAATGCTACCAGAAATATTTTGTTTTCTGAACATGCACATTCAGAATTCTGAGTATCAAGATTCCAGTTGCCCCAACATGAAAAGTTTATTATTCATGGTGAATCTTCATTTAATGTGGATTTACTACAATAAGAGGAGCAGCATGGGATTAAAAACTTTAAAGCTTACCAACGAATTTGGAAAAAAGTATTATATTCAGGTGTTTCATCCTTTAATACTGAAAATATTATGTATGTCCATGTCCTATGTCTTCATGCCAGAACAGACTTCCCAAGAATATAATATTCATTATTCCTCTTATAAGAATAACAACCAATCCCAGTGTTTAGAGTTCTAGATTCTTAGCTCTGGGAAGCAACTCTTTTTTGTGGTTTGAAACCTAAAACCAGGTATCTGAATTACTATGGTTTAGATATGGTTTAAAGATGTTCCCCAGTAATTCATTTGTTGGAAGCCCAATCCCCACTGTGGCAATGTTGGGAGGTGATTTAACTTTTAATAGGTAAAACTCAGTGGAAGGTAGTATTATGATTTGGATATGAGATGTCTCCCACAATGTTGGACATTATAGAAATGTTCAGTGGCAAAATGATTAGATTATGAGAGCTGTAACCTAATCAGTGGATCGATCACTTGAGGAATTAATAATTCAAAAGGACTAGTGTACTGGTGGTAGATGCAGGCAGACAGGGCATGGCTAGAGGAAATAGGTCACTGGGGATATACCTCTAGGGATTATATTTTGTCCTTGACTCCTTGTGAATGTTCTTGTTCCCTCTTTGCACGCCCTCTTCTCTCCTGCTTCCTGGCTGCCACAAGGTGAACAGCTTTCCTCTGCCATACCCTTTCACCATGATATTATGCCTTACCTCTGACCCAGGGCAATGGAGTCAGCCAACTATGAACTGAACTTCTGAACTATGAGCCCCAAACAAACTTTTCCTCCTCTAAGTTTTTCTGGCCAGATATTTTGGGCACAGTAATGAAAAGCTGACAAACACAGATAGTTAGGTCATGAGAGGTCTGCCCTGGAAGAAATTAATATGGTTCTCATGAAAACCCATATCCTGTGAATTGTATATACATATAACAAAAGCACTCCTGTCCTTGAGTCCCACTTGATTCCTATCTCACAATGGGTTTGCTCTCTCTTGCACACATATCCACTATGATGCCATTCACTGTGTTGTGATGTAGGTAGAGGGCAATTTCCAGAGGCTAGAGGGGTCTACCCAAGCTAAGACTTTCAGCTTCCACAACTCTGAACTAAATAAACCTTTACTTAGATATCATCTAGCCTCAGACATTTTATTATACCAGCAGAAAATGGACTAATATAGTAGAATAAGGATTGATGAAGCATTGTACCCTAAAGAAAATCTTCACCCAGGATTTGTTTGGGGACTGTGTTTAAAAAACTGAAGTACCAATAGGGATCATGACATACATCTTTGAATTATTCTGGCTATAAAACAAAAGGTCTGCATAAGTCCTATTGCCAAACTGGAGAGCCAAACTCTGTCCTAAGTTATTCAAGTTCAAATTTTTTTTAAGTAGACTTCATAGTAAAATATTCTGAAACTGGCATCCTGCTGCCTGTTTGAAGTATGTGTTGAGTTGCATCAATGTGATGAAATTGTACTGCCCTAGAGGAAATGTTTGGAAGCTTTGTGACTGTGAGGTTGAAGAAAGTCAACATACTACTCAAAACAGAGATGGATCTGGAATCCAGAAGTGGAATTTCAAAAGCCCATCTTCAGAGAGCTCAGGACCTCAGTTTTACATAGTACACTGTGATAGAGAGGCTACATGGGAGCATCAGGTCAGGTGATAGGACTCCAGTGCAGGGCAGTAGCAGATGGGTGGGAAATCATCAGCTCTCAAACATGGTAGGCATCATAGTGGGAATTACAGGGACAAGCACAGACTGGCTCCTCTCTCTTCTGGACTTAGTTCTGGGTTAGTTATAAATGAAGAGATCCACAAAATTATATCACTTGGATATTCCTGCCAATCTTAGGAAGTGAGAGTTCAAGTTGGATTTGATTCCAGAAAGAGAAAAAGAAAAGTTTGTCAGATTCTTGCACTATATAGCAAGCTACAGCTTTTTAATAAATAATATTCATAGTGACCATTTGTTAATCACTTGTATATTTCTTTACATTAATCCATTTAGTGTTGAACAATCTTATCTGTCAAATTTTATTACTGTTTTTACAAATGACAAAACTGAGGCATGGAGAGGTTAAGTTTGCCAAAGTCACACACCAGGCCAAGAGGTAGAGCTAGATTTCAAATGCAGGTAGTTAAAATTAAAGAGGCAGAACATGTGAGCTATATACTACATCACCTCTCAGGCTTAAATGACAGTCTCTTTCTCACAGGACTGTCTTGAGTTTCAATATTTATGAAAGAATTAGGAGAGGTGTATAAAAACTGTTCATTAGTTTTTTACTCAAGATGTACAAACAGGATTACAGTGTAAGCTCCTGTATCCCATAAGGACATGATCATTCCTTCAACCTTCCTGTGAACCAGAGGCTCCTGATGAATAGAAGACTGAGCAGTCACAGTCCAGCTTTGTTCCAGCCCAGAGGTTCCTGATGAAGAGAAGAGTGAGCAGTCACAGCCCAGTCCTCTCCTCCAGAATGTCTACCACTGCCTGCACCTGGGCTGGTCTCTTGTCTAACCTTCAGATGCTGTATTAAAGTAGAAGAGAGTGGGCGCTGGTAGGTATTAATCAGGATTGATGGAGGAAAGGCCTGTCTTCTCAGAATAGGACTGTGAACTAGAATAAGCAAACAAATGCAAATCACTATTTGTAAAGCTCAAGAGATCTAGAAAAGATGCATTTTGAGAATTCATAGTAGTCTATAAGAGAAATTTCAAATTTAGTGTTTTAATTTCAGTTTAAAATGTTAACAATAAATAAAGCATGTTCTAAATTATTCAGAATATCATCTCTCTGTTACTATGACTAGGACCGACTACGATGATGGGCATGTGAATGAATATGGAGAAAGCACCTTCTCAAACTGGGAGAAGAGACAATTTGTTCAAATTCAACTATTCATTACTGATTTACAGAGAAATAATTTACTTTAATACTAATTTCTTATTGTACATATTTGTTATAATCTCTTACATTTCCCAGGAGATTCTGATTATTGTTTGAGATGTTCTACATAAACATTCATACTGTTTGTGAGGAGAAAAAAGAGAGAGAGAGAATTTGGATTCCTCCAGCTCTCAAATTTGAGAATTCACTGGCTGAACAGTACAATTAGGCTGAAACTGAGGGTTGGTCAGGGTATTTGGGTCAGATAAGATAAGGGTCAGACAGGGTATTCAGGAAAAGCACTGGATTCCATATCAGATATCTTGGCTATGCCATTTACCACCTAAGTGATTTGGACTAAGGCATTGCCTCTCCTGAGTGCAAATGATGATAATGGTACTGATAAATGGTTATGATTTTAATAATACCAGCCACATCTCAAATACCAAGTGTCCAATTTTTCCTATCTGTGAAAATACATTGTGTTGCTACAGAAAAATAACACTAGAAACAGAGATGTGCATTGTGTGAGATGCTGTAGGGAGAAGTCAGTGTCCTAAAGAGGACACAGGTTGGGTGGGGAGGTAGAATGAGAAAGTTAATAGGCATTTGGACTGCAGATAAAGAGTCCAATGAAAGGAATCAAGTTCTCTCTCCAGAGAAATCAGGAAAAATTTAGATGCAGCAAATGTCTCCTGTGCTGCCTGTGGATACTTGAGTGTGAGAAGATAAAAGAAGGCACATGGAACTGCCAGGATGTGAGTGGGGTCAGCTTTGTGCACCAGCTGCTGTACAGAGTAAAGATGGCAGCTCAGCTGGTGCAGATCTGAGTGGGTCCTTCCTAGTCACTCACAGCCTGGCTAGAACTAGTCCTTGCAGAAGAGAGGATTTGTCATGCCAAAGTAGGCATCTCTAGCCCTGGTGTGTACCTGGGAAGAGATAAGCATATGGGCCAGTCATTGCACTCCTGGGAAACCTCAGGCTTGGCCTTGACACTTGCTGTTCCCACTGCCTGCAATCCTCTCCTTTCAACCCCTCACAGGTCTGTCTCCACCTCATCCAGTGTCCATCCTGATACCTACCAAGGGAAGCCAGTCTCTGACAGTGCCCACACCACATCACCTGCTTATTTCCTCTATAGCACTCACCTCAGTTTGGATATAACCTGGTTTTGTATTGACTTGTTTAAAATCAGTCTCTCCCACCAGTACAGGGCTTTCCATTTTGGTAGTCACTATTCCCAAATGAGTATTTAAATTTAAAATTAAATAATTCTAAAACGTCATCTTCTCTGTTGCACTATCTATATCTCAAAGGCTCAATAGTCACATGTGGTTAGTGGATACTCTATTGCAGACAGAAAATCACTTCCTAATCCAATAACACTAAACAATTTCCATCATCACAGAAATGTCTACTGGACTACACCGACAGAGATATACGTTCCATAAGAGCAGCTCCCTTGCCTATCTTTTCACTGTTACCCAAGACACTGCCTGGCCTAGATAGGTGCTCAGTAAATAATTTTTGAATCAATTAATAGATTGCAAAAGAACAAACCAAGGTTTTGCATCCTTCCTGAGTAAGAATAAAGCATACATCATGTGGTTAAGGACAATGGACTTATAAATGGAAATCATCCAGGAATTTTCAAGATTTAATCTGTATGTAGCCTATGTGATTAATGTTTAACATGTGCATTATACTGCATTTCTTGCTAATTAAGTTTATTAATATAACTTTGTGGCCAGTTCCATATTTAAGATATTCCCAGAAGATCACTGAAAGAACAGGGAAGGCAACAATTACTGCTAAAAAATTTCCATGTAATGACTTATATAAAAGATTTCATGAAACTCATTCATCAAATCCCATTATTACAAAAATGTGCACTATTAATGGGTGACAAAGAATGAAAGACTAACATTTATATTTCCTGTGGGGCTAGGCATACTCAGCTTATTTATTTAATAAATATATGAGCATCTGCCACAGGAAACAGGTTGTACTCTGGTCTTTAAAATCTACCCTGTGTATCTCGCTGTGGTTGAGAAATAAGAGTTCAGAGTGGCTGAAGTCTCCTCTCATAATGAATTGAATCAACCAGTTAGAAGTAGGTGAATTTATGGAAGCTGTTTCGGCTTTTTGAAATTGAAAATCAACAATATATTCTTTTGAAAGTACCCCCCCACACACACACACACACACATACTTTTTTTTTTTTTTTTTGCAATGAAATGAATTCCTTCTGCCTATAACAGAGCCCTGTTCATTGAAGATGTTCAGATCTTTGTTGAGGAAAATAGGTCTTTCACTCTGAGATCACATTTACAGAATGGGTCTGTGGGATGGGGCTAAGGATAGGCCTAGAGAGAAGCACCTTTTTAGTGTTCATCACCCAGTCTCTATCAGAACTACTCCTGGCACATGGTCTGATTTGGAAAATACTCTCTCCACAGTGAGCAAGGAAAGATAGTATCATTTTAGTCCCCTTTCACCCCAGCCAGGAGAGAAAAAGGATCTTTCCTGATCTTGTCAGTAGTTCACCAAAGCCATATGACCATGTTGTTAGAGAAATTTGATATCTTAAGCAAGTCAGGTTACTGTAACAAAATATTATAGACTAGGTAGCTTAAGCAATAAAAACTTTTCTCTATGGCTGGGGTTTTGGCTCAGTGGTAGAGTGCTCTCCTGGCATGTATAAGGCACTGGGTTCTATCCTCAGCACCACATAAATGTAAAATAAAGATAATGTATCCATCTGCAACTAAAAAAATAAATATTAAAAAAGTTGCAACATTAAAAAAAAAAACTTATCTCTTATAGTTCTGAAAGATGGGAAATCCAAGATCCAAGTGGCACCAGATTCAGTTCTTAGTGAGGGCTCTCTCTCTTTCTCTGGCTTGCAGATGGTCACCTTCTCCCTGCCCCTCCACAGAGTGGAGAGAGAAGGTCTGGTGTCTTTTCATATAAGGACACTAGTTCCACCATGGGGCTCCTCCCCCAAGGCCTAATGCCATCACATTGGGGCTTATGACCTCAATTTCAACATATTAATTGTTGGGAAAGGCACAAATATCCAGTCCAAAACTCTTGGACACATACACACACTGTGCTTCATAACCACAACTGCCTAATCCAACTCCCAAGGTTCTCCACAAGCTCATTTTGTCCAACTCTACCTTGCAGAGCTCAATTTGTAATCATAATCAAAGAATCATACCTATCCTTACCGCAAGATGTCTTGTCACTGGAAGGAATGGAATGGGTGAGAATTACCTAAATTCCTTTCTCCCTTTATGTAATTATGGGTGTTGAGCTTCTTGCTCATAGTAGGTTCTGTCTAGTATTTTTACAAAGGCCACAGTGATGAGCACTATATTACTAACCACTGAGTGAGGGATAAGTGTTGAGTAGCAGTCTGCAGGAGATGTGTATTGCATTTGACAATGGATCAGAAGCATGTTTTAATTACATTTGGTGTGTGTGTGTGTGTGTGTGTGTGTGTGTGTGTGTGCATGCATTTTATTGTATCTCTGGCTCCCAACATTGTTTGATTGGGGGGAGGTGATATTCATAGGGCAAATACTTATGGAAGGAAGGAAGAAAAAGATCATAGAAGGGTGATAGGGAAGTGCTGCGCCCCTCCCCTGACTCAGGCAATGGCAAGGCCCTACTGAGGTGGATGGCGCAAGGCGTCCATCCTCTGGAGGAGCGCAGTATGTTTCTGGGAATGGGCTAATTTGGTTTTGTATTCCTTTAATAAGTATAGTTGCAACTTCTCATATGACCATTAAGTATGAAGGAAAAAACATGACTTTTCCAATTAATGCAACTACTTCTTAAGAATAGATCTGTTTGCTCTAAATGCAATGATTCAGCTGTGGAGCGTAAATTGTTAATGTCTAATGAAAAACTCCCTGTATTCCTGTCAAGGAAGTTTTTGAGAAATTAAATTAAAATCTAGAGAAGAAAAATTAATGTTAAAAAGACAGATTAGTGCTTAGTACTGGGCAACTTGTTCTTGTTCCTGTGCACAATGGTTTGTGCTCTTACTCTTGTTTGATTAAAATTAATAACAAGTCAACCACTTGCCGTAACCATGCCACTGGTTCCAGTCAGTAAGTCAAGAAAGAATAGTCAAGGTATAGGCCAATAGTTTGGGACATTTATAACTATTATTAAAAGTTAACTAAGCAGAAAAAGCTCAAAGCAAAAGGAGAACTGAAAGTACAAATGCTTGCTTATGCATAAGCCAAGATACATTCTTCTATTCTAATTGTAGCTAGGTAATATTTTGTTTCTTTGATTCCTGTTTTGTAACCACAAAGTACTGTGAGCCTGCCAAAATGAAAAGTATATATGATCAACTTCACAAGTAAAGATTGGGATCAACACCTTCACTTTGGTGTCTGTGTTGTTTCTCCACTCCTCTTTCGCCGACTGCTCACCATCCATTTGTCTCCTGAAACCCCCTGTTGGAGCTGGTCTCTGACAGGAAAGGAGAGGAAGAAAAGCAAGAAAGAATGCTCCTACCTCTGGGGCTTCAGTAAAATATCCTGAATTTATTCAGTTCCTTGATAGGACTGGACCACATCTAACAAGATCTGGTATTTTCTGAGTACTTTTCCAAGGCTGTGGCATTACGGGAAATTTAAAACAAAAAGAGAAAACTCAGCACTGCTGAGTGCTTAGTACACTGTACAAATTCCATAAATGTTGAAAGATTGAGTGCATAAGTGAGGCTTAGAAAATCAGTACAAAGAATGCAGGGATAAAGGAAATACAATCACTTAGGGGAAGCAGGAGAGAAAAGACAGCAATTGAACAATGATTGCACAAGGAGGTTGTACAAAGATTCTGTTAGACTGTGAAGAGTAGTGGTTTTGGAGACAGGCAGTCCCAGGTTTAAATCCAGCCTCAGTACTTTCTAGTTGTGCATCCACTCCAAATTTTAGTTCCATCATTTTTAAAATGAGAATAAATGTGTCAACTTGCTTTTGGAGTGACTGAGAGCATCAAATGAGGTAATGTACATAATGCACTAGACAGAGTACCTAGTACCAAGTTCCTGATAAATGGTAGATGGTGATGCTGATCAAATATGATGCTTTTCTAGGCAACACAGATGTCTCATGCATGTGTCAAAGCATTTCCCTGGAACAATTCTTGCCTCAAGCCCCAGGGGATGAATAAATAAAGATAATCTCTCTTCAATGCTTCAAAGAGCACAGTGTTAGCATCTTTCTTGTTAATTACCACCAAATTGTTCTATACAGTCTAAGTGCCTCTGCTCTGTTTGAAAGACCCTAATAAAAGTAAGAGGAATCAGAACTATCTCAATTCATCTCAGAGAGCAACCCTTTGGTGTTCCACCATCAGAACCCAAGCCTGACCTTTTAGTTCATTTTCCATCACTCCTGTACCTCAGCAATCCACTTCACTCATTTAAAGTGGTATCATATTTAATCAGCAGTATCATTGACCATTTATCAAGCACTTATTTGGTATAGGTTCTCTGCCTAGTACATTATGAACATTACTTCATTTAATTCCCTTGATAACCAGCCTCCAGAGCAAGTGACACATTTATCCTACATGGTTCATGCCATGCAATCCCAGTTGAAGTTCTCTCTAACTCTAAAATCTATAACTTACAGATCAGTTCAAACTTACCTGTTCTCTGAACCTACTGGATTTTTTTTCTCTCCTCAGGCAGTAACTAAAATCCCACTCATCCAAAAAAGAATATCTCATGCATATTTATCAACACGATTATAACTTATTGGATGTGTGATGTTCCATTCACCTTACATATATATTTTAACTCATTTAATTCTCCAAGCAACCCTACAAGGACTGGAGGCAGAATTTGAACCTGAACCAAACCATGTTCCATGTTTTATGCCAATATTCCTTGCTATTACTTAGTATGTATGTTTATTTCTTATCCCCTGAATTCAGTGCCCTGAAAGGAATAATATTTGGGGACTTTTCTCCATGGACATGATAATTTATCTTAATAACTTAATATATGAGTTTTTTTTAATGGTGCATATTGACTACACAGCATAGAGGATTGCACTGTAGCATATTCACACGCACACAACATAAATTGACCAATTTCACTCCCTATTGCCTCTCTTTCCTCTCCTCGATTTCATGGTGCCCTTTTCTTGCCCTCTTCTAGCTTCCACATGGAAGACAACATGTGACACTCATCTTTCTGGGTCTGACTTATTTTGTTTAACATGATGATTTCTAGTTCTATCCATTTTCCTTTAAATTACATAATTCCATTCTTCTTTATGGCTATTACTCCATTGTGGACATAGACTCTAATTTCTTTATCCACTCACCTCTTATTGAGCTTCTCCACTGATTTTATAACATAATAACTATTATGCATTGTGCAGACAATAAGTGTGGGTATGAAGGTATTAATATAGAAGATTCTTGACCAATATTCCTTGAAACATCAGGAAGGACTATAACCAGCAGGGCTAGGACAGAGAAGAATTAGGAAGATGGCCCAATCTTCCTTCTTTATTTCTTCTCAGGCCTTATGTCTCTCTAATATTCATATTCCCTAAAATAATTACTATATTTCTATAGTTATAGCTTTTTAAGACAGCATAGTTCTAAGTCCTCTACTTTACTAATCATTTTAATACTCACGAATGTCCTTTAGACTAGGTGTTTTATTGTCCCCCATTTCATTCAAAGCACATAATAGGTGGCCAGGATCTACACCCAGTCAAGCTCTACAGCTACTATTCTCTCTCACTACTCTGCCCCAGTTGTGCACAGGTCAGAGATTCATTCTCTCTCTCTCTCTCTCTCTCTCTCTCTCTCTCTCTCTCTCTCTCTCTCTCTCTCTCTCTCAGCTGTACACAAGCAGGTCAGAGCTGCCCTAAGAAGCTGACAGTTGAGCAAAACACTGAATAACAGTGAGAAGGAGCAGGTCTTACTAAGAGTTGGATAAAAACAGTTTAAGACACAAGCAATTACTGTCTACATGTCTAACATTGCACTCAAGGCATACAAGTGAATAATATCTGCACCATTTAAAGTATTCATTAAGTTTTGTGAGAAAAACTGACACCCAATATATAAAGATATAGGCAAACCATGTACAAAATAGAAAATACAAACACCAAGTGCGTGCTTGGGAAAATGTTCATTCTTCCTACTAATCATGAAATTTCAAATTAAGGCTATTTGTAATACCATTGTATGGCCAACGTATTAGAACAACAAAAAAACAAAAGCCCTTATTATCATAGAAAACTAGTGGGAAAATCCAGGTAAAATTGGTATGTATACATTCTTGTGATGACTTCCCTGTGGTTTTGTGACTACAAAGGGCATGTGTGGGTATAGGAGTGCATATGGGGATGATATGTGCCTCCTACAATGAGTGGAGCAGGTTTCAAAAGCAAGGAGAGTGAACATATGGGTGACAGTGGATTCATCACATGTGAAAAGGCACTTTCTTTCTTGGAACTACTCTGATAGAACAGTTCGTCTCTTTCATCTAGAAGAAATCATAGAAACAGGCTTTTCAAGTGCCCACTATTAAAACCTGGCAACATCTTTAATTTAAAAAGGTGAGAAATAACCAGGGATTTAAAATAATGTCTTGGATGTAACCAGAGCACAGCAGTGATGGCCTCAGGCCATCCATCGTGCCTGGGACCAGGAGCAAAGTGGTTTCTGCAGCATTTTCAGGCTAATAAAAGCAAAAGACACAAGAGGGAGTCCACAGTGGCAGCCTGTTTACTAATTCACAGCATGCACATGCAGATGCTCCTCTTGGCTTCCGAGTTGTCTCCTTCTTGTACTACCCGTTCCAGTCCTAGAGCAGCAGACTTCTGCACAACTGTGGATCGGAGCTCAGGCTTGCACATGCCGTCATGCTGTGCTCCTTGCCCTCCCTGCTGTTATAGGCACCAGGGTCAGGACAGCACATGTGCCACTGGGGCAATGGCTCAGCTCTTCCAGGATCAGCAAAGAGGAAGAAAAACAGAGTTTCCCAGAAATAGATTCTACAGTAGCACCTTTGACAAGGGCCAATACACAAGTCAGCCTGTCTGCCTGGGTACTGTCAGTGTGAGGGTGCCCTGTGGTCTCACAGCAAGGTCCTTGCAGCTAGGTAGATGGCACTGGACATATGCTGCCACCACTATGCCTCCTGATATCAGTCCTATTAAAATCACGGGCTTACCCTGACCAATAGTGAACTCAAACATTTTGCCATTGTACCATTTACTTACTGATGGATTTTCAGGATCTTAACATTGACAGCTCCCATTTTGCGAGCTACATCTCCATTTTCCCTGCATGATCCTATTTGATGTGGTCCCCATTTGCCTCTTGACCCTGTTCTCATCATGCCTTCACTCCTCCAACTCCATCTTGCACCTGCCATGGCCTCCTCATCTCTTATCACTTGGCATTCACTAAACACTCTCCTATTTTTTCTGTATATTTGTTAGATTTTCTTCCTGAGGAGTCCCTCTTCAATCTTTATGACTCCTTTGTATTTCTAGAATTAATTCCTGTCTCAAACCCCTGCATCCAAATAAAGTCAGCTTTATTAGAGTCCTTTGTCATGCTGCATTATTGGTGTGTGTGTGTGTGTGTGTGTGTGTGTGTGTGTGTGTGTGTGCGTGTGCGTTTCACTAGAATCTGAGCTCCTTTAGAGCAAAGCAAGGACTGCCTTACTCATTTCTCTACCAGCTGAAACATTCTCATAGTAGACTCCCAATATGTGATTGTTGAGCCAAAAAATAAAAGTCATTTTCATGTATATAGTCATTCAGTCTCCTCTCAATCCCACCCACCCCCTGCCCCGCATCCATCCTGGCTGTACCTTATTTACTTTGTTTTTGGTGTGGCCCACACTATTGTTAAGTCTTCTTTATCTATCTTATTCTTACCCTCACTTTTAGCAAAGTGCTGCACATAACAGGTGCTTAATAGTGATTAATGATGGTCACATGTGTTCTATTTGATGTAACCTGCTATACCATTGCTATGCCATGGCAATTATTTGTGAAAGTGAATCCTCTGCATAATCCAGAAGGCACAGTGGCAAAGGACAGCCATCATATACAGCAGAAGAAGGGCAGTTAAGAAAACTGGCTCTGGAATCCCACTGCCAGATTCTTTACTTTTTTAATTTGTTCTTTTTAGATATACATGACAGTAGAGTACATTTTCCCATATTATACATACATGGAGTATAACTTATTCTAATTAGGATGGTGGTACCACCATCCGGCTAACTGCCAGATGCTTCTCATTGATTCCTTTAAGTACCATGTGAAATTGGTTAAGTTAGTTGTCCTTTCTAGAACCCAGTTTCTATAAACCAGACATAATATTGGCTTCCATATCATTGCCATGAAGACTAAGTAAATTTATGGAAGTGAAGTGCTTAACACAATCCCTGGCACAAAGTACACAAAGGACAGTCATCCCTACCATGAGGGTGACTTCTTGCCATAATATTGAAATAATAAAATGTTTTTAATTGGTCTAGAATTTTATACTTTTATATTAGTGCCACCAAATGGGATTTGCCTTTTTAAATCATTAAGTCTACAAGATAGGTTTTCAGTATGAGTTTTCATGAAAAGAAGCAGAAGTCAAGTCATTTGACAAGGTCACCCACTTTGAGCCCTGAAGCCAAGTACTGAGATGTCTGTTGCACCAGAATACTACCCTGTATGTGGTCCATGAGATGGACTTGAGGAAGTGCCAATGTGATTTCATCACTTCTGCTCTGAATGAGGAATTGTGAATTCAGCTCAGTGTTGATGAATCCTTTATAACCATGTTTCAAAGAGCAGTGGTTTGCTATATAAATGGAGTCTCTCCAACCCTTAAGGGATTTCTCATATTCTGGTTTCAAGGTGAATTACACATTTAAATAAACTGATAACAAATATACAGCATGGGGTCCTTTCAGCCAAGGATAAATTGTTGAGTAAAGATAACACAAAATTCTACATTCCCTGTATTTTGCAGGGTGAGGTCCACATGCAAGAGGAGGGAATATTTTAGATTCAGGTGTGGTAGATTGACATCATCAATGGACCCAATTCTTCACCTATTCTAGACTGAGCCATGTGACCTGCTTTGGCCACTGAGACATTAGCAGATATGATATAAGCAGAGGCATGAAAATCATTCATACATTGAGACATGCTTTCATATGTCTTCTCTGCTTTTGTCATAAACATGCCCAGATTACAGTGCTGGAGAATGAGACACATGAAGCAGAACTGAGCTGCCTCCATTTTCTCCATGAGTGTCAGTTTTAGACCAGCCAGCATCTGATTGGCCTCTGAACACACAGAGCTCCTCAGAGAGGGAGCACAGGCAGGATGCACACAGCCCCTGGGTGCACCTGCAGCAGCCCACAGACACTAAGCCCAGTGAGCCCAGCCAGCACCAGAATAACTACCACACTGGCTAGCACTCTTGAACTAAAAAAAGGCTTGTTATCCTGAGCCACTGAGATTTGGGATGGTTTCTTCAGTAGCACTGTTGTGGCAATACATAATTGATACTCTAGGAGCCAAGTGGCAAGAACAGACAAACGCCACATTAAAGGAGCAAAGGCACATTACTTTTCAACAGCATGTGATTGGAGAACTCCATGTGAAGCTCTCTCTGCACAATTGCTCAGGGCTTCTAATTCTATAGATTAAAGAAATATCCTTAGATTAAGTATATCACTTCAGAGATTCTAAAGTACACAAAGCAATTCCTTTTCTGAAACGTTGTTTGGGGGCAAAAGGGCAAATAGCATGACAATATATTTACTGATGGGTTTAACAACAGCCTGATCAAATGGAGATGGGGCTAATCCTTTGGGGGATGTTGAAGGTTAGTGGTTTCAGTGTCTCCCCATTCCCTCATTGGGCAGATTAGTTTGTCTAAGGAAGAATCCTCCAGTTTCTTGCCCTGCTATCAATAGCTCTGGGAGATAAGTAGCAGACAAAAGTTGAGGGCTTTGTGAGTCACTGTGTAGATTTTTAACTTAATCCTGCTATTTTCAGTATTAGTATCTCAATTGCCCTCTGCTGAGCTGTTTTCTTAAACCCAGAGCTTTCCAGGGTTGATTAATCTGAAGAAAATCCTCCTTGCTCCCACCAGGTGGGGAAGTGAATTTCTTGGTTGCACAGGGTGCCTCTGGTTCCAGCCCTTTCCTTTCCAGGTTTCCCCATGACCTGGAATCTCCAGGCCCCCTGAGCTGCCCATAGACTTAATCTCTTTGGTGTCTCTTCTCTACTCAATTAATTATCACTTGTGCATCCAATTTCTGATTTCCAAAATGTTGACATTTCTCATCTGATAACACTTTCTGGGCCATTCTCTTTATCCTTGTAGTAATGACATTTTATTCTTCTTTTGTTTCAGGGGTCCATAACAGGGATGGGGGAGGGGAAAGAAACCTGGGTGTTTAATCTGCTCTCTTTTATCCAAAGGCCTCCTTTTTTATGTTTTAGCTTCCTTTAACATTCCCAGCATGTTCCTATAATCTTAGAGATTTAAAGGTTACAAACTTTAAGTGAAGGAATTATTTTTAATCTCCAAACGGCATAAAGGAGTTTGTCAAGTAAAACTTGAGGAGTACGAAAATTCCAGTTTGAAAATAAGAGTGATAACTCAATTACACCAAGGTATTTTCTGGATAATTATACTCAGTGCATTCCTCTTCTTTCTTCCAGTAAATTCTGGGACTTCTTTAGAGAGACAATACTCCCAGGATGTTGTTGCGTTTTCTCAGGCTCTTGATGATATGACATCAATATTGTTGAGTGATAGCAGTATTGTACCTTCAATGAAAAGACCTCAAAGTCTCCAAATCTGTAGGAAAATGGACAGACTCCCTGTCCCCCACCCACAGCGATGCTTCACATCTAGCATAATAATTGTTTGACAATTGACAACTGTCTTCCTGCTTCTAGGTAATTATTATGTTACTCCCTGCTTCTTAACCAATACTGTTTGTTTCCAATGTGGATCAGATGACAATCTGAAGCCTTTTTGAATATTTAAGTAGCAATTGTCACAGTGTGGAAAGCCAATAAAACCTAAAAACAATGCTTTGAAATTCGTAAGATTAGGGTACTTCTATGCTTACTAGGTTACTGAAACCACCAGTCCAGTGATGGTGCTGCGGTGTTCTGAGGTCTGATTACCACAAAAGTTAGAGGAACTCTTTCAAGCTTAAAGCAAAAGGCAGGAACATGCCAACTCTATAATCCCAGCTGCACACCACTGGTACACTACCATGAACTCTACGAGAACTCAATAAGCTGCTGGTATCCAATGAACACTTTCTGCACATCCCAGAGCAGAAATTTTCAAATATGCCTCATGCTTTTGCCCAGATTTTCTTTTCTTCTGAGAATGACTTTTTTCCTTCTTTGACAAGAAAAATTCTAGGGCTATTTTAAGAACCAAGTTTAATTTCATCCAAGGCGTCATTTCTTATTGCCTTCAGTTTGGGCTCTTATAATACTCCATTTGTTCTTTTGTTATTAAACTTCCCTATTATATTGCCAAGATATTTGTTTCTGTGTCTGTCTACCCCAGGCCATGAGCCAGGGAGTAAAGCATGGGAAGAAGAGTTATAGAGAGGCCCAAAAGTGTGGTCTTTGGGAATCACACCAAATCTTGAATGGAATTCAGGTCCGCCATGTACCAGCTTAACCTTAGAACTCAGCTTCAACTACCTTGTCTGGAAAATACAGATATTAAGAGAACCTACATCATCAAAAGGGGCTGTTGAGAATAAGTGCTTTATAATGTGTCTGAAGTGATTATCATAAATTAGCATCAGTTATATTGTTTAATTATTTCACCATGACTCTTAAAAGCCGTGGCTATGTGTTACTCATCCTCTATAGTACTGTGCCTGGTACATAGAAAACACTGGAACATTTCAAGTGAATAATGAAGGAATGGATGAGTAGTACTGTAAGAGTCAAATCATTTGTATAATCCCAATAAATAAAGCCATAGATGACTGGTTTTAAGTAACTGAACCATCCATGTGGACTTTCCATATTATTTCAATAGGCTGAATAACCACAAATAGAGACTTTACTTTGTGTTCCCAAAGATTAGTTTTATTCTATAGACTTGGTGGATTTAGAGCTGAAGCATGTGTAGCTTTCCTGTTCATTTCTGAAGTTACAACATGTCACACACACATAAGAGACACGAAATCCATCTATGAGAATCCCAACCTCGTAGGACTCAATGCCTCTGAATTTCAATATACCCTCATGTCTCAAATGGAATGAGTACAAATCACACCTGCCACATGTTCTTTCTAAGGTGGGAGGATAGAACATATGAAATATATAGAAGTATTTTGCAAACTTGTAAGACCTATGCAAATACTCACGTCTGTGTGTTTGTTTGTTTGATTGATTGTTTATTTGTAGAAGCTTATTTCTTGGCACCTCCTGAAAATTCCTATCCAACTTCACTAATATCCACATTCCTTCAAATATATTTAACAGATTGATTCAAGGCCACCAACAAAATCTGTTGCTGTTTTGGTACAAAATAGAGCTTTGTGATTTCCTGTAGTAAAACCCAAGAGGGCCAATAAAATGTTTTCATTGATTGCAGTGTCAGTTTTAGAGGCTGAGATGGCTCTGAACAAGGGCCATCTTTTAGCACTCTGCTGTGGATTTACTTTTTTTATGGTCCTGGGATCTAGTGAGTAAATAAGGCTTCTGCATTAACACTAACCTGAAGAGACAAACCTCTCAGGAGGACCATCTCATCTTTATGCTTTTCCAACCCTGGGGCCATAAATCCTATCAGCCTTAGAGAAGAAGCATCCTAAAGATTACAGGGGCACTGAGGTACTCTTTGAGTGAAGCTAGATAATAAAAATTAAAGTTCAAAGTCACTGAGTAATCTAGGACATGCATTACACCTGCACTGGGCCAGTCAGGGTTGATCAGCCAAACAGGCATCAGGCCAGTGAACAGGAAAAAGTAAATACCTAGAGATTCACCTTGTCTCTCCCAGGGGAGTCAGCATTGTGGTATGCAAATAATATTTCAAATAAATATGACTTGAAAAGCACTGGAGGTCTTTAAAGAGAAGTACTCTGAGTTTCCAGGCTGGAGTACAGATGGGTGGCATATTTACAGTTCATTTGCTAAAAAATAGGGTACAGACTAAAAGTCACTACGGCAGCCCAGGTGAAATAAGTATGATAGGCCTTAATCAATCAGATGACAAGAAACCAAGTGCTGATTATATAACAAGTGCTACAGCAAAGAAATTTTCAGCAACAAGACTCAGGAAGATGAGGATTCTTTTCACAATGGAAGAGGGTAGTATGGTCCGATTCCAGAAAGCGGGTCAGTGAAGCCCACAGTAGGTCTCTAGCTGTCAGGAGCGGTTGGAAGTAGGTGGGATCAGGACACACACCCTTGAGGCCCAATCATGGAGAGCCACGATGGTCAGCCTGGAGAACTGAGAGACTACGCATTAGGCCTTGGAGCCACAGTCAGTTTTCATGTGGATGATACAATGCACATTGAAAAATGACAAAATAAAATTAATGTTTCAGCACTTAATACAGCAGGGGTCATACTTCTTTCTTGGGGGTCATACTTCTTGCTTGGGGCAAAAAAGAGAATATTCACCTCTCCTTTCCTGCCCCTTCTCATACTCAGATTACTAGGTAGAGCATCTGCTGGACCCAGTGGATAGCCCACTCTGAAAGAAAGGAGATACAGATTGACTTTGATAAAGTCTCTTCTACCTCTCTCTGGGCTTCTAAATAAGATTTAAGGAAGAGAAAGTATGTAATTGCCTGAGGAATTCACAACTACAGACGCACCTTCCCATGAATTATCAAATTTGTCTGGGTGTCTTAGTAAAGTGTGACTTTAATATTGCCACTGACGTGACTCTGATGGTACAACAAATGAGCAGAACTTTTCATTCTCTATTTCTTCCTTCTGCAAATATTTATTAAGCACTGTTAGCTGTAGCAGAGATCAAGAAATAAAAAGCACTGCTCTGCACTCAATTCTCTCACCAGCTAGGTGAAAGAGAGATCAAAGTAGACAAATTATTTATATACAGTATAATGCTGTTGGTAGCAGAATAATTGATATGACTTATTTTGTAGAGTTGACCTACAAATATTAAATAAGAATATGCCCTGAAATCCCACTGTTTGAGATATATCCTGGAACTGTTGTGCAGAAGTTCACTGGGATTGTTCATTACAGTGTTTACAAAACAGAAAGTTGCAAAATTTAAGTGTTCATAATTAGGAACATGGCTAATTTATGAATGCTATAGAACATCAATAAATTGGAATTACTAGACAAGTCTTTAAAAAATGAGGCAGTCCTACATGTGTTCATAAAAATACATCCAATATAGAGAAAAAGTATGGTGAAAATATTATCAAAAATATAATCTTTTGTGTGTGGTTTTAAAAATCCATGTTTATATTCAGGTAGATGTACAGCAACAACATGCAGAATTTCTACTTTAGGGGACAAATTAGGAAAACTAACCCAGACACAACAGCCTCAAAGAAAATGGAATATTTGGGAATCAATCTAACAAAAAAAGTAAAAGACCTCTACAACAAAAACTACAGAATACTAAAAAATTAGTTGAAGAAGACCCCAGAAAATGGAAAGATCTCCCATGTTCTTGGATAGGCAGAATTAATATTGTCAAAATGGCCATCCTACCAAAAGGGCTGCACAGATTTAATGCAATTCTTATTAAAATTCTAATGATGTTCTTCATAGAAATAAAAAAAGTCATGAAATTCATTTGGAAAAATAAGAGATCCAGAATAGCCAAAGCAATCCTCAGAGAGAAAAGTGAAGCAGGAGGCATAATATACCAGATCTTAAATTATACTAACTACAGAGCTATAGTATTTGGTGTATTGGCACCAAAATTGACCTGAAAACCAATGGTACAGAATAGAAGACACAAAGAAAAACCCACAAAAATCCAATTATCTCATACTACACAAAGATGCCATAAACATATCGGAGAAAAGATAGCCTCTTCAACAAATATTGCTGGGAAAACTGGAAATCCATATATAGTAAAATGAAATTAGACCCCTATTTTACACCCTGCACAAAACTCAACTAAGAGCAGATCAAGGACTCTAGGTATTAGACTAGAGACACTGTGCCTACTGGAATAAGATGTAGGCTCAAATCCCCATCATGTTGGCTTAGGAACCAAATTCTTCAACAAGACTCCAAAAGTGCAAGAAGTAAATCAAGAATCAATAAATGGTGGGGAGCTGAGGTTGTGGCTCAGTGGTGGCGCGCTTGCCTAGCACGTATGATGCTCTGGGTTTGATTCTCAGCACCACATATAAATAAAATAAAGGTCCATCAAAAACTTAAAAATATTTTTTTAAAAGAATCAATAAATGGGGTAGTTTCAAAATAAAAAGCTTTTTTCACAGCAAAGAAAATAGTCAAGAATGTGAAGAGACAGCCTATAGAATGGGAGAAAATCTTTGCCAACTGCTCCTCATTAATCTCTAGGATATATAAAGAACTCACAAAACTTAACACCAGAAAAACAAATAACCCAGCCAATAAATGGGCAAAGGAACTGAATAGATATTTCACAGAAGAAGAAATAAATATATGAAAAAATGTTCAATATCTATAGCAATTAGAGAAATGCAAATTAAAACTACACTGAGATTTTATCTCACACTCCAGTCAGAATGGTAATTGTCAAGAATACAAATAACAATAAACGTTGGTGAGGATGTGGGGAAAAAGGTGTACTCATACATTGCCAGTGGGACTGCAAATTGGTGCAACCACTCTGGAAAGTATGAAGATTTCTCAGAAAACTTGGAATGAAACTACCATTTCACCCGATTATCTCACTCCTTGGCATATACCCAAAGGGCTTAAAATCAGCATACTGTAGTGATATGGTCACATTAATGTTCATAGCAGCTCAGTTCACAATAGCTAAGCTATGGAACCATCTTAGGTGCCCTTCAATGGATGAATGGATAAAGAAAATGTGGTACATATACACAGTGGAATAATACTCAGCTATTAAAAAGAATGAAATTATGGCATTTGCTGCTAGATTGATGGAAATGGAGATTATTATGCCAAGTGAAATAAGTCAATACAACAAACCAAAGGCCAAATATTCTTTCTGATAATATGAATGCTATCTCACATTAAGTTTGGGAGGGTAGAATAGTAGTTCATGGGTTAGAAAAAGGGGAATGAAGGGAAGGGAAGGAGGATGGGATTAGAAAAGACTGTAGAATGAACTGGACATAACTTTCCTATGATCGTATATTAATTCATGACCAGCATAACTCCACATCATGTACAACCATAAGAAAGGGAAATAATACTCTATGTATATATGGTATGTCAAAATACATTCCACTATCATGTATAACTAAAACAAAAAAAAATCTGCTTCATGAGAAGAAACATAAGAAACTCTTAATAGTAATTATCTGTAAGAAGAGGGACTTAAGTAGGTATACAAAACACCAAATAAAAATAATTATTTAAAAACACTATGTGGTAAATGTACACAGCTCTAGATTGAGCACCATGAAAACATAAAGTAAGGTATGAGAATTCTAATGGGAAAGAGAAAGAATGTCATGAAAGCTATCCAAAATTGGTAACAGTAGAAAGGAAAACCAATGTTCTACCTACTGGACCAAAAAGAAAGGCACAAACATTTTCTAGAAGATGGATCCTGGAGGAAATACTGAACCTTCAAATTAGTAGATGTCTGTCACGCATAGTAAGGTCAGGCACTCAATTCAAAACAAATAACTTTCCAGTTCCATAAATCACCAAAATATATGCTCTTAGCTGCAAGTCTCTGATGTCATTAAGCTATAGAAAGTACCATGTACTTATTTCTGAGAAAATGCGGTCATGTCTGGACCTAGAGGCAAAATCAACATTGTTGCGAAAATTGTCTATCATACCTTTCTGCCATAAACATTTTGCTTCCACAATAAATTCAAGGTGGATGATTTAATTCTGTCTTTATTAAAAGTTTAGTTTTCTTCAAGCTCCCAAACTTTTTTCAAATTTTTCTCAGAAATTTTTAACAATACTGAATTTAACCATAAACTCAGTACTTTTGAATATGTGCAATGCTGACCAAAACATTATACCATGGGTAAAGAAAAGCTGTAAATTACAGTCACTACACATCTTTTTTATAGAGTCTTATATATTGAAGTTAATATTTTTCAAAATGCTTAGTTTTTCAAAACGCTTTCTTGGGGTAATTCATTCTCCAAAAGACAGAGTATTAGACCTTGGAGGCACCTAAAGAGAATTGTACTTTTTTCCTCTGAGTGCATCTAAACTGATTTTCAAACCAAGTGTTTAAAATATGGCTCAGAAGACCCCATAACCTCCTGAAATTATCTTAAGTCAAGAAGAGAACAGCAGACAGCACTAAAACTAGGAGACACAATTCATTATAAGGTCCAGTTTCATCTGTGACAAGTGTTTCCATTTCAAATTGAATGCTTTGAATTGCACATGTTGAGTGGAGTTTGATAAACTAGATGGAAATATTTCAACTCATCACAAACTAGTATACTTGATGAAAAATATTATAAACATATTTTTTAAATTCACAGTACAGATAGATGTGTTTGTTCCTCTATCAGATAATTATTTTCTATTGTTCTTCTGGTGTCTGACATTCATCCTCTCTGATCACACTGATTTCTATATTTACTATCACTTTCTCAAAGTCAACTTACTCCATGAACTTCACTTTCATAGACTTGTGCATGCATCTTAGGATGCAGTGGAAAGGAAGAAGCCAATGGTAACAGATGGGCAAAAATGTCACAGATCTATACCATTTTGATGTTTTTCTTTTAACAAGTGTAACACAGCTTATAAAATATAATTGCCTTCATGGGTGACTTCAGTTCTATGATAGAACAAGACATTTTATTATATCATTAAAATAACTATTAAAAATCTTTGATGGGGATATGTCATCATTATCATCATAAACTATCAATCCCTTTCTATTAAGGTTCTTTATGAAAATGAAGTAGAATCTACAAACGTATCCACATGAAACATGAAACCATCTATTAACAAAATAAATGTCTACTGACTGTCTATTGTGTGCCAATCATTGTCTGGACACTGGTGATTTGGCCATGAACAAGACGTAGCTCCTGAGTTCATGGTCCTCACAGTCCAGGGGAGAGGACGAACAGGCAAATCCA
This sequence comes from Ictidomys tridecemlineatus, assembly GCF_052094955.1. Classification (NCBI taxonomy): domain Eukaryota; kingdom Metazoa; phylum Chordata; class Mammalia; order Rodentia; family Sciuridae; genus Ictidomys; species Ictidomys tridecemlineatus. Next base: position 124,412,064 of record NC_135477.1, on the reverse strand, counting down.
GAGGCTATGACACCATGTGATGTGGACTTTGATGGGGAAGGTACCTGGTGTCCTGAAAGCTCATGGGCAGGGTGTCTCCCCAGGAATGCTTCCTGAAGGCTCTCATGTCCATGCTGAAACTTGAAAAAAAGTAATAAATGGCTAGGCTGAAAGGACGAAGAAAGTGAATGACAAAAGAAGGAAGACTGTTCCAAAGAGAAGAATTTGTTCAAAGACCCAGGAGTGGGAAAACCCAGGGCACATAATTTAGTACACGTTGAACACAGAATCCACAATGGAAATGGAAGGTCAGGTGGAGAGTACAGGGAGGGAGGGTCAGGAGATGGAAATAGAGGACATGCAAGACCTTTTAATCCTTTTTAGTGGCCCAGATCTTTTTGACATGATAAGATCTCCTGCTAGACAGCTGGAGATTTTCCTAGAGCCAGAGAAGCTGAAGAGAAATCCATCACAGCCATCTTGACAAGAGATAATTGTGACTTGCTTGAATGACTGAGGTAGCAGGTGGGTGAGGGGGAGAAGTGTGTGTGCATGTGTGTGTTTATGTGGGTGCTTACACGCACAGGTGGGAGGGTTATATTAGCCATAATTTTTGTTCAAATAATCAGAGGGACGAGATCTGGCCTATAAAACTGATTTTAACCATAGGTAGCACAGAAAGTTAGTCCCTTAAAAACAAAATTGCTTTGGTGCATTCTTTACAAGCCCATTTGAGTGGTTACTGCTAGTAAATGGCTCATAGATAGGAATTAATTACAGGCATTAACTCTCAGGCTGCCCAGCAAATACTTGGCTGGAACTAGGTAATATTTTGGTAAATGTAAGAGACAGAAAGGGGGCAGTTGATAGAAGAGAGAGTATGTTTCCTGTGACCCCTTCTCCATAAACCATTGCCACGTATCAACCAATGGAAAGAGAATGACTTCAGAAACAGGCAGAAAGTAAAAATCAGATAGAACATGCTTGTCACTAATGCTAAGAAGCAGATTAGACCATTAACATAGTGTCCTAAATCTCCAAATCAAGTTGCTTTTATTTCAACCCAAGTGAGTACTTACATATGACAGGATGTGACGATGCAATGGTAAAGCGTTAGTGAAGCAGCTCCCACAGTGCAAAGTGACAGGAGCAGCCCCTACAGGTTCTACTCATTACTCAAAGGAAGGACTGAGCACTGTGGCATAGGTTAAAGGACAAGTGTCAGTTAATGCAAATCACAGCACAGGAGGACTAAATGAGTGGTGGTTCTAATTGTTTTAGTCCCTGTGCATGGCATATTGAGAGGAAAATAAAGCCAATTTGTACCAATAATAAGGAATCAGGCATGTGTCCAAGGCCCTGGGCTCATCCTTGGCATATCAAAATATAAGAAACTAATTCGGCAAAATGCAAACGGAACTGTTGACAGCAGTTCTCAGAAGGACATGGAAAGCCAAATAAAGAGGGTTTGAGTTACTTTAAAAAAAGAATTAAGCAAAATGGCAGTTGTACAGAGCTCAAAGAAGAGACCACATGGATACGGGCTCAGAAACCAAAGAAGAAATCACAGGGTAAGAAGAAGCAACTGCTCTGCCCAGAAAACAGCCTAAAAAAGAGGCAGAAAGGGCCATGATCCCAGGAGACGATCCTCAACTCATAGGTGTGACTAGCCTTTCCATGTCAATAGCCTAGACCAGTGGTTCTCAAAACAGGGTCCCAGAAAAGTCTCAAAGTTCTCCCAAAGGATAGATTATCTCTTCGGTTCATCAGCAAAGTCACTCTTTCAAGTGCTTTCCCATTTTACATCTAACTAAGGATTACTTTCTAATAACATGGAAAATAATTAGAAGTTAATAAAACAATATATTCACAATCGAAAATTAACCCACTATGAGGCTGGAGTTGTGGCTCAGTGGTAGAGTACTTGCCTAACATGTGTGAGGTTTGATCCTTAGCACCACATAAAAATGAAATAAAGATATTGTGTCTACCACTTACAACAAAAATATAAAAAATTAACTCATTATTGTTATTGAGAAGCAGGAGTTATACTACAAATTATAAAGCTCTTGTGCTCATATTCCTACAGAGATATGTAATTGACATAATTTTCTTTTTACCTTTTTAATATCTATGAACAATCGTTGTGCACATCTCTGAGGGACAGTATGATAATTCAATATATGTATACAACATGTAATGATCAAATAGGGTGATTAGCATTTCTCACTCCTTAAATATTTATCATTTTTTTGTATTGAACAGCTTCAAACTTCTTTCTTATAATTCTTTATAAAATATGAGATAAATTATAGTCAACTATAGTCACTCTACCTGTGATACAACATTAGAATTTGATCCTCCTATCTAATTATATCTTGATACTTATTATCTAGCCTCCCTCTGGTCCCCTCTTTCCTTACCCTTCCTAGTCTGTAGTGAACATGATTCTACCCTCTACTGCTAGAAACCAATGTTTTTGGTTTTTGTTTTTGTTTTTAACTTCCACATATAAGAACATGGAATATTTATTTTTCTGTGCTTGGAATTGCCACAATTTTAAAATAGAATGCTGTGCTGTCAATGTGCCAAAATATTTACTGATGCCAACTATGTCAGCCGTGGTGCTAAGTGCTAAGGTGACATCAGTGAACGACAGTGACACAATCTCTGCTTATGTGAAGTTGACTACCTGTTGGGAGAGTATGTCAGCATTGTCTAAGTTGATCATGGTTTTAACTGATGTTGCTCTTGATTTTAATTAAAATAAGTTACTGTTAATCTTCCTTATTATCAGTTTTTATGATCACGTACTGATAAAGTGTAGAGATACAAATTTTAATGCATAGAGATTGGGTTTGTGATTTTTAAATAACATACCTTAATTTATGGTTGGGAATATGTTAAATGAAAACTTTTACTAGTCTGTGGAATCAAGGAAGTATCATCTGATCTGATAAATTTTTTTAAATTTATTTATTTTTTGCATTACAGTTCTTAATACACCATTATACAATAATTTTTCATATCTCTGATTATATATAAGGTATGATGATACCAAATTCACATCTTCTTACATGTATGTTGTATAATGATGAGGGTCTCCTTTCACCATCCATGCTATTCAGTTGATCAATTTATTTTCAAACTGAAAAGAGAAGGAGGAATATGAAGCAAACATACAGGAATGGTGAAAGGTAAACAGAATCCAGACAGAGGGGATGCCTAGAGGACTAGAGTTAATAAGAAGGGTATTTTTGAGGTACCAAACTCTTTGATGATATAAAATTAATCATTTCCAATCTATTATTTAGATCCAGTTTTGAAATATGGACCTATGGATTCAAGATTTCACAAAATCTTCATATCTGTCACCATCATCACCACCACCACCACTACAAACAATAATTGAGCGCTTGGTAGAGACCAAGCCCTCTGCTAAGCACCACCTATAGTTCATCTCATTTCATTTTCACAACCAAGAAGGGCTACTATTATCCCCATTTCATGTTTAAAGCACATTGAAACTAAATGATTTGTTTAGTCACACCATTAAGCAATAGGGCAAAGACTTTAATAGGGATGCTTTAATGCCCAAAACCATGCTTTTAATCACTGTGCAACACTACATGGGTAGAATTTATAATAAAAGTCTAGATATGTGTGAAGGCTGTGAAAATTCCTCCCATTACAGGGAGCAGAGCTGACCTTGGGCCTTCATTGCTACACTATGAAATATGTTTGCATGATGAGGCCACACTTTCCATGGACTGCTCCAACCCAAGATGGAGGGCAGTCTAGACTCCAGAGCAGGCTGAACCCTAGGAGACATCAGGACTCCTCTTACACTTGATTTTGGCTTAAGGACTTCTTGAAAGGCTTGCAGAACCTAGGACACTTCTACCCATTCTTTCTTTCTTTCTTCTTCCCTGAGGGTCAGACTTGTATTACGGTCTAATTATTCTCCCATCTTTTCCTGACTTCCAACCAATTTTCTTTCATTAGGGTTTTTCCCCTATGAAACTCTCTCACATTTTATCCTTTTTTGACATCTGTTTCTTGGAGGACCCAGCTTAATATAGTATTCAATAAAACATGTATATAACCATAGAAGGTTAAAAGAAAAAAATTGTTCTCAAGGATTTTAAGAACCCCAGTTGGTCCATTATCTCAGTTGGTTAGAGGATGGATAGTCCTTAGATTATGGATTGTAAACCCTTTATTTTCAATCTATTCATATTTTCAGTCTCAGTCTCCCTGGGACAGTCTCAGTTAACCATCTGCTTAGTTAGACACTCCTTTCCCTCTCAAATTTTATCCAGTAAAATGACGTCTAAGATTCATTTAAGCCAGGCTTGGTGGTGCATGCCTAAAATCCCAGAAGCTCAGGAGGCTGAGGCAGGAGGACCACAAATTGAAGCCAATCTCAGCAATTTAGTGAGCCCTCAGCAACCCAGCAAGACCTTGTCTCTAAATAAAATATTAAAAATGGGTGGGGATGAGGCTCAGTGGTTAAGTGCCCCTGGGTTCAATTTCTGATACTCCAAAACAAAACAAAACAAAAAGCAATATTGAGGGTGGTAGGAGTTGCTGGGATATAAATGAAGCATGATTGGACAATGAGTAGTGATGGGTTCATGGAAGTTTATTTTACTATCCTGTTTACTTTTGTTTAGATTTAAAACTCTACATAATCAAAGGATAAGGGTCAAAAGTGTTCTAGGTAGTATGATCCATTATATGGTCATCCTACCTTTATCCCAGGCTAGTTACTAATAAATCTATTCCACTGGTCACAATAGAGACCTGGGAGAATTCCTGCAAAACTCACTACAAACCCATTCCCATCTGGGAAGCTTCTGAGTTCAGAAGGTTTTTATATTTTTTAAGGTGTTTTTGTTGTTTTTGCAAGTGATAGAAGCTTCACTCACAATGGTTTAAGAAAAAAATTAAATCAAAAATATATAATATTTTGATAGTATAGTGGTAAAAAAAATTAATGATATTTGACTACAGGCATGACTGGATATACAGGGTCTTAAATTTTGTCATCAGGGGTTAGTTTCACACCCCCATTCTGTCAACCCTATCTTTTTATCTGTGATGGTAGATATCCCTTTCATGGTGGCAAAATAAATGTCAGTCACTCTAAATTTATGCCAGAATTCTTAGTGCATGTATTTTCCAATTTTTCTAGAAAATTCCTATAATTAGCTTGGGTTGGGCCAATTTACATCATATACTATCCTTACATCTCAGGAGAACGGAATATTTGGTCAAAACTGTTCTGTCTGTCCAACTGTGGAAACTGAAGTTGGTTTCCATGTAGACTAGTGGATGCTGGGGAGGTAGATAGAACTCCCTTTCTCTTCTCTCCTAGTACCAACTGTTTAACCATGTAAATGAGGATCAAGATACATTTTTTTAGGTGAGAAAATATGACTTTACTTAGAAACTAGAACCATTAAAATATTCTACATATAAAATTATTACTTGAGCTTGAGCTTCATTATAAGCGTACTACTGTACAAAATTTATATTGCTTCTACTCTTTCCCTTTTGTTACCTGCAAAGACTTTGTTTTGATTTACCTGTATTTTTGAAAAATAAAATGAAATTGAATTTTTACCTCCCTAATTATGTACAATACACAGCTAATTGTGTTAGCAAGGATAGAGTTAAGAGCAGAACAAAGAGAAGGCTTTTCAATACATGTATTATTCTTTTTTCCTCAGAGAAGACATGCTTGAAACTGAATTTTAAACACTTCAGCACTGGTGAAACAAATTAATAATGGCTCAGACACAGAGGTTTTGCATATTATTCATGATCTTGAAATTATTAATGTAACACTGAGCCATTATTACCACATATTGCCATCAGAGTAATTAACACATCTTATCTAATAGAATAAGGCCGTCAAATCAAACTAAGAAGTAATTAAGTTACATAACTACACAGCTGAGGCAGAGAGATGCATGTCAAATGAATTAAAAACTGCAGCTCACCTACCTGGATTTGAATAGCCAAGCACGGTAGTTTGTTATTTACTGCCTAGGAAATCACTCCATTGTATTGTGCCTTGGTATCTATGTACCCTGGGGAGATTAAAGTTATAACTAAACTCTGGTGATCATAAGAATCACCTTGAGAGCTTCTAATAAATTTATATTTTTCTGGTCTCCATTGGAGATACTATAATCTACAATAGAGATCTGAAATCTGTATTTTTAACATTCCCAGAAATTTTGAAACAGATGATTCATGACCCACATTTTGAAAAATCATAGAAGAAAGATTTTCAAATGTTTCTTCCCGTCTTAGTTATCAATGATGAGATCACTGGCTTTTCCAAATATGGTAGAAAGTTTTTTGTCAGGAATTGGCATCTGCATTATATATGAAATGCCCGTGGTGGTACCTATCATCTATTGTGGCCTGACCTCTCTCTTCACTGAAACTAGTGTAGAAAGAATCAAAAGCAAATGAAGAGGAAAAATAACCATTTTCACATTTAAGAAATGTCACTCAGCTCTGAAATTATTCTAAACCCTAACATTTGTGTCCTATTGCAGCTAGCAAATGAGTTATACCAAAGAGCAAATGTGAAGAATTTATAATTTTAATCAAACTGTATAATATATTCTCCCAAATGCCTTTTTTCTTTAGCCTTCAGATTTTGCAGAAGGAAACAAGTCATAGAGAAATGCATACAGTGTTAAATTTTAAAAGTAGGAATTAGAAGTTCCTGGTATCCTGAGAGTCCCCAAAGATCTGAGGAAAGGCTTTTGAGACTATTACCAGGTTTTATTTATCAGGTTGTGAGACTTAATCAATATTTAGCCCATTCCTACTGTCCTGGAGAATAGGACATTTTGCCTGGCTCTGCACAGTCACACTATAAATTTACAAAGCAAACATTGAGGAGGGAAGCTTTTGGTGAATGTAAATGTATAATTCTTTGCCAATATAAGAGAAATAGATAAATGTCAACTTGTAATATTAGTTACTGCATTTATATGTAAAATCACCAACCTAAATGGCATATTAATTTTGAAAAACACTCATTTCACTGCAGAGTTTTCATATGTGACTCTGACATTTGCATCTTTATGACCATCATGACCACTTTCAGAGGCAAGCAACACATCTGTTGAGAGTAAAGTGTCATCAGCGCTATTAGACTTCTTTGAGATGAACTACTGTTTGGCTCAATATATGATAAGCTCTCCAGAAATCTTAAGCCATGACATCACATTTCACAACATTGTCGATGAAGGTGAAGAATTCTTTGTGAGAGGATAGAAAATTTGGCTTGTACAGAGATTTATAAAATTTCACAAAAAGTGCACATTGTTTAATGAGGCAAGCACTAACATAACCAGTGCATTATATTGGCAGCGTATTCAGTGGAGTAAGTTGAGCTAACATTTAACATGTTGGTACATTTATAATACCTTAGGGAATCCAGGTGGAACTGGAAATAAAGACCCCATTTTGACTTTTAATTTTTTTGAATACAAAGAAGTACACTTGTCGCATGGGGTTTGGTGGCAGAGTGGATATCTAACACCATTAGCTGTGTGGCTCTACACAAGTTATTTTCTATTTTGCCTCAGTTCCTTCATTTATAAAATGAAGATTCAAATGTCAGTACTGTAATCAAAATCAAATATTGTATGTTAGACTTCTCAAACGGTAGCTGAGAAGCATATGATAAATTTTAGTCACTGTTACAATTTTCATTATTCATTCTTTCATTTCAATAAATATCTATTAAAACCTGCTATGTATCAGGAATTATAGTTACTGCATTACCAAGTTAATTACTGTAGCCTTTTCCTTACCTAATTTTTAATACTATTTTCTTAAATATTCCCTTAAAATATCTCACTTCTAAACTTAATAGCTACTTTAACTTCCCCCCATGAACCTTAAATCTGTGAAATCATAAGCCTTAAAAATTAGTTTTACTTTTTCTTATTATAATTTCTAAATGTTTACCTGTGAACCACCTAAAATCATTAGAGGTATCCACATCTCACTTTGGAGAACATAACAATAAAGAGATAAAACAGACTTTCTTCGCTGAGGATTTGTTTTGTTTTTCTTCATCAAGCAATCCTGTGGCCACACAGGCAGGCCTACGCAGTGGCTTAGGAGCATGTTGGGGACCACTGTCAGTCAGGATCAATGAGATACATACATGGTCTGGTGGAAAGATGGCCTCAGGAAAATAGTGCTTAAGTGAGCAGGGCTCACAAATCTGAACTCAGGGTTCCCTTTAATAAGCCTGAAAGTAGCAGAGTAAAGCAATTACCTCACTGGTACAAAGTATCTGCTGTGGTCCCCAAGAATCCCATTATGCACACAGGCCAGTATCTGCCTAGAATACATTACCACCTAGTGAATTAAACCATACATTTCTTCAGCATCACCTGCTGTCACACGGATATCCCCTTATTGCATTATACGTTAGTCTCTGGCAACGTACAGTGAACAAGGTACCATCCACGTCAACCAAGCTAGATCAAAGTCAGTGGTAACACATACACACAATCTTCCTCTTGGTCCCTGGCTGCAAAGAGAAGGTAACAACAAAGGCTTGAGCAGGCAACTCAGGGCTGTGTCTTTGATCCCTCTTTTAAATCTAGAAAGAGATTTGCAAGGATGGCCCCTGAAAGAAGCCTCCTTTCCTTCAATCTCCCTCACCAGGGACTAAAAGGCAGGACTGCGCTGCCAGGAGAATGCATCACAGTGAAAGAACATTCATGCTTCCAGCCTCAGCATGGTGGGAGACTTAATAGAAAGCAGGTTTCCCCTAGATTGTTCTTTCTCTCATTCAGCAAATATTTGTTCAGAATTGTTATTTGCCAAGAATTGGGAAAGATGCTGGGGAAACACAGATGAGTAAAATCCACCTCTGCCCTTCCAGATTTCACGGTATAGTAGGCATAACACACAGGTAAAAATGAAATTGCAAATCTGGGTGGCACATGCTTAAAAGTAGCACGTACAGTGTGGGCTATGGGGGAACAATTAAGTCAGAGTGAAGGGAGGGCTCAGCTCCACTTTAAGAGATAAGCAGACCAGTAAGGGATCAGAGAGAAGAGGGCATAAGTAGGCATTTGAAGGGATTTTCTCAGTAGTCTAAGAAAGGAAAACATTAGGGTGCACATTCCAAGAACAAGGAACAATGTCAGAGGAACTAAAGCCAAAAAAAGAAACGAGAAGAAAATTAAAAAATACAGCAAATTCAAACAATGATCTGTTCCTTTGGAAAATGGTGGGTCAGGGCCAGATCTTATAGGGCCCCAAGGACCATGCTAATAAGGTTCAGCTCTCTCTGATTGACCAATAGTTCTCAAACTTCACTGTGTCCACACTAGCATGCCCTTATCCAGGACCCATTCTTAAGATTCTGAGGCCTAGAAATCTAAACTTTACAAGGAACTTAGGTGGTGTCTGATAGCAGGTAGTCTATAGACCACACTTTGAGAAATGCTGCTATTTATAAAAATCAGTGAAAAGCACTTTTTTCTAATGTTGGTCCAGTCTCCAGTGAGTGGTTTTACAATTTTTTCTTCTTCATAGCACTCCTTAATGTTTGTGGTTCAAAGACTTGTTCATGGCTTTTTCTGTTCGCTTATATTTATTTTGAGAGGGTTTTTATTCTGATTTGTTGTTTGTTTGTTTATTTATTTATTTTTGGTGTGGGAATTGAATCCAGGCTTTGTGCATGCTAAATACATGCTATACCACCAGCCCCTCATTTGTGTTTTAAGACTGATATTACATAATGTGAATTCATATACAAAAGATGCAAAAAAATAAGAGAGAAAAAGACACAGGTGAATGGGCTTTGATGAACCCACACTCATGGATAAATGAGAAAGAAACAGAGCCCCTTTGGTGAGTCCCTTTCGCAAGGGAGCCTCTCAGTATGTTTGATAACTGCACTGTTCCCGACTTGCAGGCAGAAGACCTTCACTGAGTCTGACTTTGCCAGTTCACCTACAGGACTACCTCTCATGATAAGAAGTCTAGGCTGATGGCTAGCACAGTGCTGAATGCTTAGAGCTGGTAAACCTAGGGACTTCTGCCCACATTTGTTGTAACATTTACTTACCATGAAACAATGGCTTTCTCTTACCCTGTCCCAATTTTGTAATAACTTAGTTTCTTTCAAAATTATACAAACTAGTAAAACATAAGAACAAAAAGAAAACAGAGTCACTTGTTCGAAAACAAAATTAAAATTGCATTGGAGTGATTCTATAAAGGAGACCATCTTTAAAAAAAGCAAAAAGACTTTGAGGAATTTACTTATCCCACTGTAAATTTGCAACACTTGAAAATTATACCATGAATGATCCTTGTGTCACGTCAGAGAATCCACATGAATTTACATTTTTAAGTTAAAATAAAATTTTAGGGTGGGAATGGTTCATCCTTCATGATTTCTTTCTTGAAATCTTTGAATAATGCTCCTGTGACTATCCCTGATCCTATTAAATCAGTAAATAGGCAGCGACATTGCTATTTTCAAATTGCAATTAGAATCCAGGTTCTCTACTTACTACCACTATGGCAATGTACAGGTAACTTAACCTTTTCCTCCCCAGGTCTATCATGCACTGAACATGAAATCATTATGACAAATATATATGTGAATGTATATATATAAAGGTTAGCTTGGCACATAATGTTTAATGTCATTGTGTTACTTAATGTTTTATTATCTTCATCATTATATTTGGAATGAGATTTCATTCCATTTATATTATTTCATTTCATTTTTAATCTTAAATACTTCTTCATTGTTTAAAGTTTTGCAAGTAATATATCATTTATTCTTAGTAGAGCTAATGATACTCATATTTTGAAAATGACTGGGAAAAAGGAAAGTACTGTTTAGCATAGATAAATAAAATGTTCAGAGTATATTAGGAAATTGTTTCAAATAGAGAAACATTAGGAAAATATAACAAATATGCTATCTCTACTCAGTTGGATTTGTTCAGGGATGATTGCCCACAGTAGGATTTATCAGAAGAAGCATTCAGAAAAGGATATTTAGGAGAGACACTAATGCTCTAAATTCAGTCACATGATGTTATAGGAAGCCTGTGGTCTCCATGAAACATGGATCTCCCCATGATGGCATTTCATGGTGTGGAGATGTATGTGTCTAGAAAATAACTTTTAATATCAGAAACCCAGAAGGATGATCCAAAATGCAGGTCAGTCTAATAACTGACAATAGTTAGGCCTTTCCATAAGTAATGACCCCCAAGCTGTTTAGAACACATCCATCCTGATGCATCCTTCATATTACTGCAGATCTCTACTGGAGCTGTAGTAGGAGCAAAGCCTGGGAAGAGAGGTGAGACTGAGGAGTGAATCCAGGCAGACATGTGCTTTGGCCCTTTTGATTAGCCACCAATTTTATTTTTTTAAAAAATGAGATTTCCAGGGTTTGAATGTACTACTTTACATTATGTGCATTCATTCATATGCATAAAGTTCAGTAGATAAGGAAAACAAAAAAGACTCATGCTTTCAAATAAAATGATAAAGTACCTATTTTAAAAGAAAGTTCCTCAGGATCCACAGAGGTGTTATTCCAGGCCCCACACTTCCCAGTCCATGCACAGAAACTAGGCATGCTCAAATCCTTACATAACCTGTGTATATCCTCACATGCACTTTCAATGGTCTGTAGGTTATTTGAAATAGATAATGCAATGTAAATGACACACAAGTGGTTGTTTTCTTGGTCAGCTTTCTGTCGCTATTAAAAAATATCTGAAAAAAATCAATTTTAAAAAGGAGAGGTTTATTTTGGTTTACGTTGGTTTCAGCCCTTGGCTACTGACCCATTGCTTTAGGCCTTTAGTGAAGCAAAACATCATGAAAGGTTCAGATAAATAAGTGTAAAATGTTATTTGAGCAATGTTGCTATGTAAACAATAAAGCTTGAGTGGATTTGTTACAAACAAAAATGGCAGCAAGCACAGGGTAGAGCAAAGATGCAGAGAGAAGAGAAATTGAGGGGCAGGGCCTGCAAGTATTCAGAACAGACACAATTCTTTTTTTCAAATATTTTTGATCCATGATTGCTTGAGAATCCAAAGATGCAGAACCAGTGCACTTGGAGATCAAATGGAGAAAACACTGCCAGATTCCTTTCATGCCTTCTCTCTTCACATTCTTCCTTCCTCTGATCCCTGTCTCCTCCACCTGTCCCTAAAATGCTTCAGTGCCTAACATGATGTGTGCTGGGTGATGTATAGGAACCTACATGGGGACACGTAGTGAATTTGTGTTCCAGGCTCTATCAAGAATTATGTTGCTGCCTGACTAGCTTCTCTTAAGCTAGAGCACAAGGCACACTTCTGCAGTTCTTTACCAAGCAGGTAGACTGCAAGAAGAGCAGAGACAGCCTAAAAACTTATGTGAGAAATTTCCCTGGCTCAAGTCTTCATTATTTCTAAGACAGTTATGCTTTATCTCAATGTGCTGTAGCTGAATGTCCCCTGATGTTCCAAAGAATTCATGTCTCCCCATCACAAAATAAAAATTAAAAACAGAAAAATGTATTTCTATTGCCACCCAAATACTTTGGGGTTTGAATATAATATTTGTATTAATCTCCTGCATTGGATAATAAACCTGATAATTGCCAAATTTCTTTTGTTCCAAGTGAACTGAAAATAAGAAGGAAAATTTTAGGCCATTCCATTCTTTAATGTGATTCTTATAAATGTGAGTTTAGTTACAGAGAGTCAATATTAGACTTTTTTAAGTCAAATCCTCTATTTATGGCCATATGGTCTTAAGTTAAATTACCCCTCAAAGTCCCAGTTTCTGGTGGGCAAAATGCAGAAATAATAATGGCATCTATGCCAATGGCTGATGACAAAATGAGATAATACATACCAAATACTAATTCTAGAATCTCTCAATGTGAAAATAACTTACAGTGTCTTGCACACTGTGGCCACAAAAAATATTACTATTACTATTATTTCTACTATTGATACTTACACTACTACTATGACTACTTGTGAAAGCAAAAACAATTTAAGAGATTCTGAATATCTTAGATGGTCTACCCATGTGGACAAATTCTATGACATAAGTGTTCAGCTAATCATTATGAGAATGTGATGATTACAAAGAAGGTAAATATCACTCCCTGTTTCCAAAAAGAGAGTAGTACTTTCTTAATAAAATTTAACTACATTCTGGGTGCCATTAGTATAAAAGCATCCATAAACCTGAATCACTGTTTCCTGTTAACATAATTTTTAAAAAATTGCAGCTGTACTTTCCAAATTCTGATCAGTCCTCTAATAATAAAACCTTATGGTAGATTTTGCAATCTCATATCTATTTAATCCTTGTTCCAAGACCATCACATCTATAGCTGAAGATGCTACAAACATGCTGGCAGAATATTTATAAAATGTTATGAATGGTCTGTTATCACACAACAGTAGATAGATGCTATGTGAACCTCACCTACCCATTAATGCTAGTGTGCCTTTTTGTTTCACCATATTTGATATTTCTGCTCTTTGTTTGAATCTGAGTTCTTATCTCATCAGTCACATTAAACAAGACCCCAGAGTATTCCAACTCACTTTTGCCACAAATTCAAAATCATGTTTTTTCAACTTTTCTCCACATCCTAAAAATGCTTTGAATAGAGACCATAATGACACTGCTGGGCTCTTCATAACTTTTTTCTTAACTCCTCTTTCATTTATCCACCCCTCTATCATTACCACGCTTGCCTTCCTACCCACACTTTTCAACTTGAGGCAATTAGTAAAAGTATAGTTATTAAAATCTTACTCTAAAGACTGCTGAGGAGAGACATTTGTGACAACTTTTCTTAAGATGAAAACAAGTTTATTTGGCCTTGTCACTTCCCCTTCCAGGAGGTGGCAACTATGTTTTACAGAGTTTCAACACCATTCCAAGTACCAGGAGATGTGCTAGAGAAAGGGGTAACAGGGAGCCCTTCCTACCCCTTCTCAATGAAGGTCCCTCCTGCACTTTGCCAACAACACATTATCTTCCATGTCCTTTGTGATCGACGCCTTCTTATTTGAGAAGAAGCCAATTCAAAAATAAAATAATTTCCTCCTATTCTGTGTATTAGACTACAAGTATTATTTAATGGTGAGACTATACTAATGCAGTAAACAAACTGAACACAAATACTTAACTACTCCAGTTAAATTCCAAAATTACTTTAAATTAACTGAGAATAGACTTGACTTCCTTTCAAAGTACAGGTAGCTCCAGAATTTCTATATTGGGGGGCAGGTGGGGAGGGGAGGTAGAGACAATAATCTGATTGGAAGGGGAGGGAGAAGATTTATCTTGAAGCTGCATTGGAAGTCACTTTTATTTTTACTTCAATTGTATATGTTTAATCAGAGTGATAAGTGCTAAGGATGAAGGCCGATGGACATGACTGATGGGGCTAAGCATTTGTCCTGAAGCCTTTGTTTCAGCCACTGTTCACAAACCAGAATGACATGTAGAGATAAGACTCCCCAGTTCCCACCCCATTTGGGAGAGACTACCAATCCAATGCATGTTCCTGCTCTTTGATCTGAGATGATTTGTTACAGTCAACTCCAAAAGATGCCTTTTGTGAACCACCTAGCAAAGTGCCTGCCACCTCTTAGCTGTTTATCAATATCTGCTGAGTGGAGCTGAATGAGAATCTTACTTGAAATCTGCAGTAATTTAAACAATATCTATGTTTAGTGGGATTTTTGTTTGCTTTTGTTTTTGAGACAGGGCCTTGCTATGTTGCCCTGGTCTGGAATTCTGAGCTCAAGTGATTCTCCCTCCTCAGCACCCCAAGCAGCTGGGAACTACAGGGTTGTACCACCATGGCTAGCTATGTTTAGTACTTTCAAGTTATACAAAGCAATGCATGGTCATAGAGGGAATATTTTTGAAATGTTTATCAATAAGAAATAGAAATCATCCTTTTATAACTAAGTTTTTTTTTCTCCCAGATTTTCATTAGTATTTTGTAAGCAAGATTAAAGATAATTCTATTTTACTCTCTAATATCTCTATTTTTTCTGAATTAAAAACAGTTAGCTTTATTTGTTTAGCTTTTAAAAGTCTGTAATTTTGTAAAACATTTTCTATTTTGGCTGAATATAATGTCTGATTGCATAACTAATACACACATACACACACACACACACACACACACACACTCACGTCTTTGGAAAATAACCTATTGTTTATAACATAATATATCACAAAATGCTTATCATTTCTCAAAATAAAATTTGATTACATAATTTTAATGGTTTCAAGGCATCTCATTGGGTGAGACTTCAATGTTAGCTATTCCCATATTCTTGTATAATAGGGTCCAGTTTGGAAGTAATACTGTGATGAGCATCTACCTGTATCTAGCATCTCTGTTTTCAGCATACTATCTGGAAGTAGAGTGTGTGAATCAAAAGCTGAGCAGATTTTAAAAGACAATAATAAACCTGACAAAGGAGATGCAATTACATGGCTGGCTAGAATGGTAGAGATCAACTACAATGAACATTGGGAAATATGTCATAGCATCTCCTATATTGCTCTCTGAAATGACCAAACTATATCAGGAGGTAGTTTGGAACAGTGCACCTGGGCACTATGGTTAATGTTCTTACTCCCCAGAGACTCCTAATGGGAATCAGCATTAAGTGAAAACAAGCAAAGAGGGACAAGAAGAAAATAGAGTCTGAGGGCTCTCAGTGCATTTCCATTTGGGAATTTTCAATTATCAACAACCAATTGAGCCCGCACAACCACAAAAGTAGAAAAAAATAGGAAGTAGAAAAAACAAAGCCAACTCAATGAACTTGGCTCTAAATTCATGGGACTCTTTTGTGTATTGGAAAAGTTAGTCATGAATCAGACTTCAATATCTAGCTTTTATAACTAGGAAAAGTATTGTTTAAAAAAATAAGCACAAAACTTGTGTTTTTGTTGGCTTAAAACAAAGCATACTTGGAAATAAAGAAAAAAATTCACAGAAAAGATTTCACAAATTATGTTTTAAATATACACAATGACATCATGAAGAACCAAAAATAAATTATACTGCACTGTATACAAATTCTCCTGCCCTCCTCTCTCCTCCCACATTTCTTCTGCTTCTATGCTCCTCAGTTAAAACTTAAGGATATAAATTCCTCCAAATAATTGCAACTCTGCATGTCCCACTAATCATACCCCAAAATATCTCATTTCTCTTAGGACTCATTTCTTGAGATTCTCTTGAACTTAGGGACACTATATATGAGTTATTTAAGCTCTTTGTGAATTGGCTAAGCAGATGCATGGGCTGTAGGTAATGCCTTTGAGGTGTACTCTGTCATCTGTATCCAGACATCCAGAGGATTGAGTACTAATATTTTGGCTCAAAACAGTAACAGAATTTTGTCTGGTCTCAGGACTCTGTCATCAAGATTACAATTTATTCTGGCCTATTTCCCAATCTTGCAAGGCTTAGAAGACTAAAATATTAACAACTGATGAAGACTTCATTCAAAACATGCCAAGAATGTGTCAACCCACATTGCACCTCTTGGGTTTTACAGGCAATTGGCTTGACCTTGAACCAATATTATCTTTTCTGCCTGAAAAGATATGGAGGAAACATGAATGCCCTGGGAATCAAAAGAATATTACCATAAGTAGATTTCTTCCTTTCTGGAGTTGTGGGATGTTGATTAAGAGCTTTGAATTTTGGATTTCTAAGAGTGCAGAAAGTTCTTTGGGCAGTTTGGCATAAAACTGCCCATTAAACACAGTAGTAAAGGAGAAAGTATTGATTTCCTCTAACATTTCACCTCTCACTACTAATTGGTTTGTTTCTGAAAAAAATAGGCAGTATAAAATGCATTAAGAATTATGATGGCTAGTCAAAGCAAAGGTGAGTGTTAGAATCAGATTGGACTATCTTGGATGTCAACCCACCATTTACAATCTGTGTGACTTTGGCTGCATTATATGCTCTGGCTCTTGGTTTTCTCTTCTGTGAATCAGGGACTAGGAAACCTATCTCAAAGGCCTAGTATGAGAATTCAGAGAGGCCCTCAGTGAAGATTACTCAACACTGAGTAGGTACTCACATCAAAGGGGGAGGAAAAAGCTGTCCCATTTTGTCCTCTTTCGCCTTCCCTGTTTCTTTTCTATATCAAGACATTCTTTCTATTGCTATATCCATATCCAACAGCATGATTTGAGGATGAAGGCAGGTTTAAATTCCTTTGTATCTGACTAGGTTTGTCCACTGAGTTTAGTGGATCTCAATATAGTAGAAAGACAGATGGCTATATATGCACACACATATACATTGAATATGTGCATATACACATATATAATCCTAACCTGCACTGGTCTGGTTGATAATGCCCTGACATACACTTCAGACTACTGCAGGGACTCACTAAGACTCCAAACTTCCACAGAACAGACTTTGACTATCCTACTGAGGTGATGTCAGCCTGGAATATCTGGATGTCCTAGCAATTCAAACAGCCCAGTCATAAAAATCAACACCTGCCCACCAGCCTCAGCAGACTAAATTTTGCCTAGTCTGAATTAGAATCTACCCACTAAGCCAACAAAAATAAAGCCAAGGGATAGCAAATTTCCTCAGAATGAATGCTTACCTGACTTGTTGGTGGTAACCATTTTTGATGCTATGTGTGAACTGTAACTGGGAACCATCCTGCATGTGGGACCAGAATGTGGGCATATATTTGAAATGCACTGATGGGGGTGAGTATTATGATAAAACGAAAAAGGTCAGTGTCCTGAGCAAGTAGAATAAAGGCAATTAAAACTTCAGAGAGCCTAACCTTTTCTTCTAGCTATTAATAAGATTCCTGGTCTAAGCCTATATCTTATATTATTCCCTCCAAACTAATAGGTAAACAGCAGTGAACTTGTGAGATAGGAAGAGCCTGTTCAAGAGCCCAGGTCAGGCAGACCATCTGTCAACATGATTAATGTACTGGTTAACATTCAGCTGTTCTTTCCTTAGCATGGAAAATGCATCCAACACATCACCTTTGTTCAGCTACTGCATGGCTGGGACAAGATCAGCAATGTACCTTGCTCTTTAATGACACTCTAGGGTTCTTAATCTCCCCGAGCCTCTATTAGGCAACCTTCTTGGCCAGGTTTAGAGGAAGAAGTTAGGATCAGCAGCTGCTGCTGCAGCAGTAGCAGTCATGACAGGGAGATGTTGCATGAGCTCACCTTAAGGTGAACAATTCTTAAAATGAAAAGGCTTTTGAATCCAGATTAATGAAGCATTCGTATATTGAGTATCTGAGGTGGGCAATCTAGATTAGTGGAAAGAAGAATGGATTTTGAAGTCAGAGAGAAATAGGTTCAAATTCAGTCTCCACCATTTATAAACTGTGTAATCTTGGGAATGATTTATTTAACCTTTAAGTTTTAGTTCCTTCATTTAAAAATTATTGACTATTAAATGAAATAATATCTTTTGAGCTTATAGCATATAGCCTGGCACATGATTAGTGCTTAAAAATATTATTATTCAAAAAGCACTGGATGGGTGCTGGAAGAATATAAAGGAAGACAAGATGCTGCCTCAGGCCTCAAGGAGATTAGTGAAGGATTAATGACTGAGGCAGGAGGATTGCAAGTTCAAGGCTAGCCTCAGCAACTTAGCAAGACCCTGTCTCAAAAATAAAAAATAAAAATAAAAAGGGCTGGGGATGTGACTCAGTGGTAAAGCACCTTGGGTTCAATTTCTGGTACCAACCAAACAAAAAACACTTAATAGGAATGAAGCTGGACTGGGGATATAGCTCAGTTGGTAGAGTGCTTGTCTAGCATGCACAAGGCTCTGGATTCAATCCCCAATACCACTACCAAAAATAAAAAAAAAGAACCTATGAGCAAAGCCTGTCCTCTAATGGGGTCATACAGACTGATGGAGAAGGGATTCATTCCAATTTGGGAGAGCGAGCAGGTTTCCATGGAGGGGATGACACTTGATCCAGGATTTCAAAGATGGATAGAATGTAATGAGATGATAAAGAGAAGAAAGGGGACATTGGAGAAGTAAAGGCATGGGAAATAATGACTGAACAAGGACAAGCAGCTTTGTGAAGCTAGCATAACATTAAAGTCAGAAAAAAGGGCTGGTCACACAGAGACATGAAAAAATGTGCTCTATATAAGTAATAAAAATTATAATGCATTCCACTGTCATGTATTTAAAAATAAAATAATTTTTTAAAAAAGAAGGGCTGGTGACAGATTAGAAAACTGGGGAAAACCAATTAAGGAACTATGGCTTTATTTTGTAAGGACATACTGAGTGAGTACCCCTAATCTGAAAATTTTAAATCCAAAATGTTCCAAAATTCAAGAATATTTGAGGACTGATATTCTATTAAGTAGAAAATTCAATACCATGAAATTTTAAAATATTTTAAGTAAATATTTTAAAATATTTTAAAATAAAACATTACATAAAATTGCCTTCAGGCTCTATTTCTAAAGCATATATGAAACATAAATAAAATAAATTTTGCATTCACAATTGGTTCCCGTTCCCAAGATATCTCATTATATATACATGCAAATATTCTAACTGCTCTCCCCAATCTGAAACCCAATATTTTTCTTGTCCCTAGCAATTCAGATAAGGGAAATTCAACCTCTAGCAGAAACATCAACCATTTCAGGATAAGATCAAGGAAATAAATTTTTCTTTGGTTCTAGTATATTAAGAATAACTGGAATTGAATGGATTTTGTCCACAGCATACCAAGGAAGTTCTCAGGAGGCAGAAACTCTGACCTTTGTAAGTAATAGCTAGAATATCCAATCCCATTTTCAAGCCTTTAGAAAGGTTGTTAGCAACAGACAAGATCCTGAGGGGCAGTGGATTGAGCAGGTAAAATTCATCAGTTCTAACAGTCAGTCCTACATCACCAGGCAATCCCAAGGTAGATCAGTCAAGCCCAAGTCCATCAGGAAATTGAGGAATCAATGTGAGCAAATCAGAACAAAGGGAAAGTCACCTGGTCCCTATCAGTCTATGTTTATCAAGGAGTTTGTAAAGCCCACTTCACAGTAAAGCCAGTGCCAGAAGCAATCACTGGCATGGAGTGGGTTGTAAGTTTAAAGAATAGCTCTACCAGTAGTAGTCAGAGATGGGGAAGCACGGAAAGGTAAACAAGACCATCAATGCTGAGAAACGGTGGCAGGATGGAGGGAGCAGTGGAAGTGGTTCTGACAGGTTCTTCTATCACAGAAGCTAGAACTGCAAAGGTACAGACTGCTGTTACTCCCCCCCCCCCACTTCCCTGAAGTTTCTGCCCCAACCAAGTACACAGTGGAGAATGTTTAGAATAGTTTTGGAGTAAACTTGAGCTGCTATATTCTTGGCTCCCTCCCTAGAAAAACACAATACTTGGATCCTCTTAAAGTTTAGTTATTATATTGCATAATATTTTAGTCCTTAAAGCTTGTGTGTGTGACAATATAAGAGTTTTCAGAAGCAACATGATTAGATTATGAGAGGTATGACATAATCAGTGAATTAATCCATTGCTGTGGACTCAATGGCGGTAGGATGTGACTAGAGGAGGTGAGTCACATGGGTGTGACTGGAGGGTTTATAATTTGTCCCTTTCCACTTCCTGATTGCTATGTCCTGAGATGCCTTTCTCCTCCTTACTCTTTTGCCTTGATGTTTTTTCTCATCTGGGGCCCAGAGCAATGGAATCAGCTGCCTATGGACTAAGACCTCTGAAACCATGAGCCCCAAATAAATGTTTCCTCCTCTGTGTTGTTCTTGACAGTCTTCTGGTCATAGCATTAAAAAAGCTGACTAAAACAGATCCAGTTACACATTCCTATCCAGGGCAGACTATAGTTACATAAGTGTCTATATAATCATCACTTACTATTGTCATAGATAATGGTAATGATTATGGCTTAGCTTACAATAAACCCCATTGTTTCAAAAGAAATATTGAACATTTATATTCATTTTCTAGGATTGTTATAACAAAATACCAGAGATCGATAGTTTAAGCAAGAGAATTTATTTTCTCATAATCTAGAGTTTGGTAGGGTTGGACTCATCTGAGTTCTCTCTCCTTGACCTACAGATAATCTCCTTGTTTAGTCGTCCACATGTTCTTTCTTCGATGCATATGCATCCCTAGTTTCTTTCTGTGTATCTAAATCTCTCTTCTTACAAGATCACCAGTCAGATTAGATTAGGCTCATCTTTATGACTCCATTTTAATTTAATGGCTTCTTTAAAGGCTCCCTATCTCCAAATATAGCCATATTCAGAGGCATTGGATGTTCAGGCTCCAAATATGAATCTTATAGGGGCATCTTAGCCTGTAATATCATCTTGACTGATAGACCCTCTTACCAATCTTAAACCAAGTAACTCCCACCTCGTCTCAAGGTATAGATAAACACTTACCCAGGAAAGAAATAACAGAATTTCTCTCCTGGGAATTTGGGATGAGGTTAAGAGATGGTCCATCAGTTTGATCTCTTACTCTAAGGAATGTTAAGTGTGGAGTTTCCTGTATGCCATATAAATCAGACAGAGCAGGCAGCCAGGAGATAAAAAAATGAAACCTGGTGGTCCAGGACAGCAAAACTCAGGGGAAAATAGGTTTTGATATTCTCAGGGTCCTTGAGGTTTCTGTATCTATCACTTCAAGGAAAACATTGGCTCTTGTGTGCTGTTAGAGCTGCTGCTATGAATAGGGGGCAAACAAAAGGTGGTAGTAATGTGGATGAGGTTGATGATGATGTTGACAAAGATAATGATGATGATGACCATGACATCAATGTGACAGTCACAGACCTGGGCACTCAACTATCCCACGGTACCTTCAGGAAAACCAAAGCAATCTCTTCCCTTTTCTGTATTTGATCATCACCTGGGACCAAGATATCTCTCCATAGATTCTTCTAGCATTTTACCACCCCACTGTGAAGGGAACCATTCTCCCCCATATACAATCACAACTTCATTGCTTTCAGTTAAGCTCACTTATTCCAGCTGTCTCCAATCACAGAAAACAACTTTACATTTTCAACATGAAAACACATCCTATCCCTGAGAAGTAACCAAACAAAATTCTTCCCTGCTCATCTTCAGGCTGATCTATTCACATTCCTTTAGGTTTTCCTCAAATAAAACAATTTCCCATTTTTTTAAAGTTCTGGGCACTTCCCAGATTTTTCATATCCATATGAAGGGACATTGACCACATCTGGATACTCCTATATTGGGGATCAGACCAAAGCTGAGTGCTTGCTGGTGCTGGGCCACATGTTCTTCCTGTTGCCTTTTGGGATTATGTTGCTCTTTTCCTTTCCCCATAACAATGCTGTCCATACCAACTATTCACATTAAATTTATATTTAACCGTGACACCCTGGTCTGTTTTTGTTTTGTCTAAATTTAGTTGGTTTTAATCTTTGTATGATTGCTCAGTCACTTTTTCCCTTACTATAAAACATTTTATTTAGGTTTTTCATTCCTTCTTTCAATTTAAATACTTTTTCATAGCCATAAAATTTAGAGTCATAAAGGGAAAAATTTAGAGTATATAGCCTAGGAGTGGTGAACTGGAAGCTTTGGGCCAAATAGGACCATATGTGTATTTTCCATGACAGCATGGCATCTCAGTTTAAATCCCAAATCCAGCCAGATCTTATGAAACAAAGGGTGGGAGCTAGAAAGAAATCAATTCACCTGCATCACAGAGTGGGACTTGTGCCCCAACCTGGAGCTCCCTTCCCACCCCAGTCCAGCCCTACTATCCTCCTTCTTATAGGCAAAAAAAAATTAATAACAAAGAACTTTAGATATTTCAAATATTTCTGATGATGACCAAATTGCTGCAGATGACTCTCAGGACAAACATAAAAAGCTTTTAAAAAGTGGCTTAAAGTTTAACTGTTCCCATTGCTCTTGTCACACAACCAAGAGTTCTATTTCGAGTTTGGTGTTAACCCCTTCCCATCTGGGGAAGTCTTAAAAGTACTATAACTGATTTTTTTTTTCACAAATTACATTGGATCTAACAGAGATATCATGGGTCTTATACAACTATTCAATTTTGCTATCACTCTACAGAAAGAATCATGTTAAGGCTTAGGTAAGTAACAGTCATTTGAAGCTTAGAAAGCTTTTATCTGAAGAATTATAATTCCAATGAGACACACAAGGGAAAAATATGAGTTAACTAGAAAGATAGCCACTCTGCTGTCCATAGAAAATTTGCTTGTATTCTTAGGTGTGCTGTCCTTGACATGCCCATCAAGGTTGCTAAGGACAAGCAAATCACATGACTTCTGAAGGTAGGATCTAATGCTCTAAGGATGCCATTATATAACCAAATAGTATACCAAAACAAGGGAGATAAAAGACTAAAATGATGGATAGAGGTCATTAGGGTTTCTTTCTACAATATAGAATTTTTTTCTACTTTCCAAAACACCCTGTTGCTCATGCTAAAGGATTCATCCCTTTTCCACTGGTTATAGCCAACCCAAAGGGAGCTGAATTCAAGAGAAAGAATAATAAAGAAGAGGCAAGTGGACTTGTAAATCATTCTATCTTATGATACAAACCATTCTGTCCTTCATATAAACTATGGCATAATCTAATATACTATCTTAAAACGTATTTATATACCAGAGCAATTGCTGATATTTTATAGTTAATTCATTCTTTCTTTGATACCGTATTAAAGTATGATAATGAGTATTCAGAAAGCTAAAGCCATTTATGATGATTCTAACCAGCAAGGAAAAACAGAGGATGAACATTTATGAATTTGTTAATAGGTCCAGAAATAGTCTGAGAGTAAGAGAAGCTGCAATCCATAAAAATAATCATACTCTAAGTGCACAGTATTTCTATGCCAAGGATCGAACTTAAGCCACGGTCCCTCATTCACTCCCTGCTATAAAATCCTCCTTTGTCTATGCCTTTCATGTTTCATTTCATTCAAAAATATTTATTACACATTTTACTGTGACATTATGCATTTTTATTTCAAACTGAGTTCTTTGTCTCGCCTTCACTCCTTTCTTCCTTTTCATTTTTTCTTCTTTTGAAGCCTGCCCAGAGTCACTCAAAATCCATAAAGCCACCACAGTGATGCTCTCTGGGTCCAAAACGCTTTACCACTGTGTTCTGCTAATCCGGCTTATTTCTTCACTTTTTATAATGACCATTTATGAAAGTACTTTGGGGTCAGAAAACCAGGATCTGAAGCTCTGTGGCCTCTAGCTAGTTGTATTGTCTGTGTTCTGATCTTTTCATTTTAAAAATGGAAGAGTAATAAAACCTGCTTCATAGTGTTTGTGTAAAAACTAAATGAGAATAGGTCCCCAGAGTGTTTAGAAGAATGACTAGTACTAGGTAAGTATTCAATAAGTAAAACATTGTTATGAGAAACAATAATAAAATGAAATAAAATGGAAAATGAAATAAAATAATGCTTTTGAGAATTTTTATTTCCACCTTGATGGATCCTAATAGAATCTAAAACTAAAAGCTTTTATTAGCCAGGCACATACCTATAATCCCAGAGACTCTAGAGACTGAGGCAGGAGGATGGTAAATTCCAAGCCAGCCTAGAAAACTTAGCAAAACCTTGTCTCAAAAAAATAAAAAGAGTGGAGGGGCTGGGGTTGTGGCTCAGTGGCAGAGTGCTGCCTGCTATGTGCGAGGCACTGGATTCAATTCTCAGCATCACATATAAATGAATAAAACAGCAAAAGCAGTAGATTTTTTTTAATATTTATTTTTCAGCGGACATAACATCTTTGTATGTGGTGCTGAGAATCAAACCCGGGCCGCACGCATGCCAGGCAAATGCGCTACTGCTTGAGCCACATCCCCAGCCCAATCATAGAATTTGCAGGGAAATGGATGGCATTAGAGCAGATTATGCTAAGTGAAGCTAGCCAAGCCCTAAAAAACAAATGCCAAATGTCTTCTTTGATATAAAGAGAGCCACTAAGAACAGAATAGGAAGGAAGAGCATGAGGAAAAGACTAACAGTAAACAAAGACGAATGGGGGGAGAGAAAGGGAGAGAGAAGGGAATGCTTATGGAAATGGTAGGAGACCTTCAATGATACACAAAATTATAAGAGGTTATGAGGGGCAAGGGGGAGGGGAAAAAAAGGGAGAGAATTGAACAACAGCAGAGGAGGTAGAGGGGGAAGATGGGAGGGGAGGGGAGGGGAGGGGGATAGTAGGGGATAGGAAAGGTAGCAGAATACAACAGTCACTAATATGCCATTATGTAAAAATATGAGTATGTAACAGATGTGATTCTGCAATCTGTATTTGGGGTAAAAATGGGAGTTCAAAACCCAATTGAGTCAAATGTATGAAAGATGATATATCATGAGCTCTGTAATGTTTGAACAATCAATTAAAAAAAGAATTGTAATGCATTCTGCTGTCATATATAAATAAAAATACATAAAAATAAATAAATGAATATTTAAAAAATAAATAAATTTTAAAAATAAATAAATAAATAAAACAAAAGTATCCACAACTAGAAAAAAAATTTTTATTAAAAAAATAAATAAAAAGGGTGGAGACATGGCTCAATGTTCAAGCACCCCGATATCAATCTCCATTAATACACACACAAAGAAAATGTATACTGTTAAAGATCCAAAAAGATAAGGGTTTTTGATGGATCAACTGCTAAGCATTTGGTTGCTAATAGAAACATCAAGATACCTTTTGGCTCATAGAATAATATACAAAGTGGTAACATCCATACAGCTAAAAATGACAGCACTTTATCAAGGTATCCTAATCATTGGATCTAGACCAAATCATCCAAGTGAATTTTTAATGTAGTTTTCTAATATACTAAATAAAACAAGAATTTTCTTTTTTTCCTTTCTTCTTCTTTTTTTGCATTACAATTCTTATTACACATATATACCACAATTTTTCATATCTCCGTTTATATATAAAGTATGTTGACACCTAATTCCAGTCTTCATACATGTATTTTGGATAATGATGTCCATCACATTCCACAGCCCTTGCTAATCCCCTGCCCCCTCCTTTCTCTCCCACCCCTCTTCCCTACCTACAATTCATCTAATCCTCCCATTAAAGCAAGAATTTTCTAAGTACCTTTTTGATGCATAGAATTTTGAAAAAAAAAAAGCAAAGAGAAAGATACAAGAAGAAAATATTATGCTTAATATTCAACAGGGGCTTAAGGTATTTTTCTGAGGAGTCAGGACATGCATCCTTGTCTCCAGAATCCCCCATCTCTCTTCTTACCTACTTACATAGCCACCTACAATTGCTCTTCTTATCCTTGGTCTCACTGCCTTTCAGTTCAATCTCCACCAGGCTGCTGATCCAATTATTTCTCTGTCTAAAATCCTTTCCACTGACTTCAGAACAAATTCTACTTCCGATAGCATCAGATTCAAGGTCCTTCACAATTATAGTGATTCTGTCCTTCTTGCTTTTCTCTTTTCACCTGCTTATAATGTACTCCAGTCTAACTTTCACCATTTTCTGAGTGTGGCTAGTCCTTACTCTGCACCTGCTAGGTATTCCACCTGGGGCCTGTGTTTTTCCACTTATCTCAGCAAACCTCTACTTAGG
Organism: Ictidomys tridecemlineatus; assembly: GCF_052094955.1. Lineage (NCBI taxonomy): Eukaryota > Metazoa > Chordata > Mammalia > Rodentia > Sciuridae > Ictidomys > Ictidomys tridecemlineatus. The sequence continues at coordinate 124,385,343 of NC_135477.1, read as the reverse complement.
ACTTTAGAGGGGTATCTCATAGTGTGAAATCCTTTGGGGTGATTCTCCTATTTTCCTCAGCTACATTATACATTAATTGTGAACTTAGATGGCTCTATCTCATGAGAATGCTGAGGTTTCACTAGTAGAATGTACCTTCTTTATCTCATATCACGTATAATTACCATGACTTCTGTGATAGGTAGGATAAAATCATAAGTATTCACTGAATGACTCTATCTATAAAGTCAATTATAACTTTTGTATTACATTGCAAAATGCCTCATGGATCACAAAATGCCTCCTGTTACATTATCTCAATGAAATAGTACAAAGTAATTTGTGCTCTACTAAATGGTACAACTGATTATCTGGATCCAAAACAACTAGTAAGTTCTATAAAAAGTGGGCATTCAAAATTAGCAGAAGCATTCAGGAAAGGTTGCAAGAATTTGCAAGAAAATAACTTGAAGGGTGGCAGTAAAGCAGAAATGTTTTGTGATGCCAGATACAAAATATTTACATCTATTTTTGCAAAGGGATAACTGGCTACATCAGGAACCATGACATTTCCCCAAACTTTTCTGCATTAACAATTGTGTGATTTTAATCTCTTGCCTTAGAGAGGTAGAAAACTATTTTGTCATAATGCAAACATGTGCCCTGGTTATATCTGAGTGCAGCAGAATGGTTCCATTAGAGTGACTCACAATCACTAAACTCAACTAGTTTAGAAGCAATGCCAGTTGTATTGACTATGAAATAATCTGTATTGATTTCTCTAATAGTCAGCCATGAAAGATTACTGGTAAAATTTTCTAGACTGCAATCCCTTCATTTTTTGATGTAAGGTAGAACTCAACTTTGTGCTGGCATTATGTTCCTTATTTTTGTTGCAAGACAATGAATAAAGGTCATTGTGCTTTTTGTTGTTAAAAATGAAATTATAAGTTTGTATTATGTTTACTTGTGAATACATTCCCTTTCTGTTTAGTTTCCTCTCCCTACACACTTATTTCTTTCTATTATTCTAAGCCTCACTTTAGGCATATTATTCAAAATGACAGAACAGAAAGTGGCTATCAACAGAAAAAGAAAAGCTTTACTTTCTCAATATTTTTAAAGGTGAAAATAAAATGGGACACTTTTTAATTTTCAGTAGATTCTAGTCAAAGAGATAATCATGGAATGTGAATGTTTTTGTCCTACACCATGGATTTGTTGAAATGAAAAATTCTTATTTGCTTACATGTTTTCCAGGATCATTTTCCATAAAGATATTGTATATACTAACACCATTTAAAGGCTTTATGATGCAGTGGTTATTACCAATTGTGTGACTCTAATCAAGTTACTTAACTCTGTAACTCCCTCACCTAAAAAGAAAATGAAAATGAGAACAATGATAGTAATGTTCACATCAGAGGGTTGTATGCAGATTACATAAGATAATTTGTGAAATGCATAGCATATTAAGTTTTTTGCTCTTAGTTCTTTTCACTTTTACCTACACTAAAATAAATCCAAAATTCTCCTCTTGAAAAAGTATTTTCAAGCAGGCACAGTCATGGGTCAATAAAAAGTTCCGAACACTCTTCTGTTGGCTTGTTTCTCCCTCATCCTCATTCCGCCTGTGCTTTCTGTCAACTGAACTCTGGTGGCTTTGGTCTCCTGATTGCTATCAAGAGAAATTGGTATAGACTTCTCTTCCTAGCAGTCTCCTTGATAAACATTTAATAGCCAGAAATGGAATTGTCCTTTTACCTCATACTCTTTTAGGGAAATAAAAGCCTTACACCCTCCGCTCACACGCCAATAGTTAACCAATACCCAATTGCAAAGCACAGAACCTTGACTCTCTCTGTTAAGATCTAACTGTCCCAAAGTAGTGAAAGACTTAGGTAAAGATGTCTTCACATTCAAAAAAAAGTTATATAAGGGTATTTAACATAAATGGACCAGGGTTCTTTTTTACCTAATTTCTTCTAGTTTCATTGAATAGAATAACACTTAAAAGCATAATCATCAATATTGTCCCCAAAGTACAGGGAACGAGTTGACTTTATTCTGCAATTAAGTGTCTGTATGAGCATTTTCTTTTGGATAATACACACAAAAAACTAAAGTGATAACATTAATGGCAGATGTAACCAATTCTTTCAAAACTAGAGGGCAAGCTGGTACAGTCAGGCAAGTGGCAAAGGAGAATGGAATCTAAACAGGGTACCCATTTATATTTACAATGTTAGAAGAGAGAGTAAAAACATTAAAACAAAAAAGGAGCTTGGGTCTGTGTGATCACCATAATCCATGGGCAGGAGAAAATTAAAACCCTCTGAAAAAGACAAAAAACAGTATGTTTAGGATCAGTGAGACCTCTTTCTTCCCTGAACTTTTTATCAATCTATTTTTATGCCAGTCTTGGGTGTTATTCTAATAGAGCAATTCTGAGAGCAAAGCAGGGTAGATCCTCATGATGAACAATCTCACTTCCTTTCTTGATCCTCCTTAGGGAAGGGATGGAAAGAAGTCTTGAAGATTTTTACCAAAGTGTTGTCTAGAATGCTTAAAAAAGGAGGAAGAGAAGAAGAAAGGGGGGGAAGCACTATTCGATTTTACTTATTTTTTCATTCTACTTTATTTCTGGCCTCTTAAGGGAATTCTGCATGTGCCCTCTTCATTTCTGAAGCCCCGTAGTGCTGATCAGGATATTGGGTGGAAAGGAAACCCAAGCCTTGATGTGCTAAACTGATCTGTGTAATAAAGAGCTGCATTTGAAAGAAAAAGGACTAGAGAAAGGACTTACACTAGGCCTATGTAGAGGAAAGAGTGGACTCTAATGTGAGCAGTTGTGACTACTGGAGAGGAATTCAGAGAGGTGAAGGTGAAGGAATAGAAATGGTTTACATATTTTTCAGGGCCATACAAAATAGTTTCCTTTGGTCTTCTTTTAGAGAATCATTAAATTTTATTTGGATATTTTACTCCTGGGTCTTAAATATGGTAACACAGTAGAAAACTATCTCCAAAAGAATTACACCTCATAAGGCTTGAGATTGGTGCATGTGTAGGTGTTGGACTAAGCACTCACTATTTCATTTTACCATCAAAACTATCAGGGGTTCTGTATCCAAAAGCCACCATCATCCCTTCACCTTCCGCCTTACTGAAGAGTCAGTTTCTTAAGGTGAAGATGGAAAATAGTGGCTTTTCCAAGAACGTTGCTTATGAGACATAGTATGTGATCCCGGGAGGAGTAAGCTGGACAACAGTTTGGGCCCCTTCAAAAGGTTAATTCCTTTTGGGAAAAAAAAATACCTTGTTGAAGTAAAATTTTTCTTCATCATGTGCAGTGTACATCTGGATGTATCTGAACCACTTGTGACCATGAGAACCTTGAGGAGAGACAACTCTGGCCTGCTTCAGTAGTCCATGGAAATTGGAAAAGACAGGTTTTAGCATGAATCCTGGGTCTTCCCTGTCTCCCGACATCTTCTTAGAACTGATAAATCCCTTATTGTCTATTTTGGTTGGATTTTCTATTATTTGCAGCCAAAAGCATTCTTCCTGATGAAGCATTTAAATCTAATAGAGTCCCTCCCACAATGGTATAATTATACTCTTCATGCAGCAATAAAATTATTATTGACACAAAAAAATCAGGGAAGGAAAAGAAGTCACTAAAAGGTGATAAAAAGGGAAGCTAGAGTCAAAGGCAACATTGACTTGTTGCCAGGAGCATCTGCCAGCCTGGCTCCCATAATCTCTGACATTCCATGATATCAGATTTAAACCATCTTTCGTGGTTAGGTGATCTGTAACCATGTACATTGCAGAAATCATGTTCCAGAGTTCAGAATATGAGAAAACTCATTTCATTTATGTTTGATTTTCCAATAAGCTTTCTTTGGCTGAATCTTGAACACATGGATGTGGAATCAATCATTCATATATACAGATTTTATTCTGTGCTCACTGTAAGAAAAAAAAATACATTCAGGATTCTTGCTGAGTCACAAATTGTGAGCAAAGAGACAGTAGAGAGGAAAGATAGCCATCCAAAAATGAGAAATACTCCTTTAGCTTATTTTTCTTGACCTTGACTTCTCAAAACATTTGTTTCTTAAAGATGCTCCTTTTCCATTTTCTAGGTAGTTTTGTTTTGTTTTTCTGCCAAGTAAACCAAATGCTCCAGAGGATGATAAATTCTCCAGCTGGTTAGTTACAGCAGCATACAAGTCAGGTTCTTATAATGCAATAAAATTCTCCAAAGAGTTGTTGAATTTTCTGGATGATTTCTATAGCATGGATATAGCTTTAAAGTTGCTTATTTTTGTTATATGTATAGAAAACTTACTTTTCTAATCCACTGGCTCCTAAAAGTAATTTCTGATACATTTGGTACAGGTAATTCCTATACCTGTAACCATTCTTCAGAGAAGTTTCTTTGGGCTACTAGTTACTTTGTACACAAAAAGCAGAGAGCAAAGAATGAAGTGTCTAGGCCTTTATGTCCCCATGTAAGTTTTCTGTTGCCTTCATAACAGATGACTACAAATTTAATGGCTTTAACAATGCAAATATATTACCTTAAATTACTATAGGTCAGAGGTCAGACACAGTTCTCTCTGAATTTTCTCAGGTTATATTTCCTTCTGGAGGTGATAACAGAGATTCCATTTCCTAGTCTTTTCCAGATTCTAAAGGCCTCCCCCAGTCCTTGACTCATGGTTTCCTTCCTCCATTTCCAAGTCAGCAGTGATTTTCTTCTGACCCTTCTGTCTGAAGAATATCTCTCTGACCTCAGGGAAGATTTGCCACTTTTAAGAACTCATGTGACTAGATGAGGCCATATGGAGAGCCTAGCATAATTTCCCTAATTCAAGGTCCACACTCCAATTCCATCTGCAAAGTTTTCTTTACACAGGTTACAGGGAGTAGGGAATGAACATCTTTGTGGGCCACTATTCTGTCCAACATGCTGTTCCCCAGGCTAGTAGACCTTAGTAGACTGACAGGTACAGAAGTGTGAAGACAAACATGTCCTTGAGTCTGCTAGGAGGAGAGGAGTATCTTACCCTTCAGAGTCTCCTAAAGAATCAGTCTTTCTCCACTGAACTTAGCCTGAATCCAACTGTTATTTGGCTCCTTTTGCTTTCTTGTACTGCTTTCTCTGATCCTTTACCAGTTCCTTCTGGGTAAACTTCCTTAATTATTTTTCACAAATTCTTATATAGTAGTTTGCTTATTTAAAAAAAAATCTACATAAGACAACAGTCATATATGTGCCAGGTAGTAAGTATGCTACACTCTGGAGCAAACCAACAGTGGCTGATTGGAGACATATTACTACTATTAGAACATTACTACTAGTAATAATAAAATGTTTAGCCTATATTGAACCTTTATTATATATTGGCATTTAATACCAGTTCATTTGCATAAACTAATATGATAGACACTCTTATAATTTTCCATTTCCCTGTAAGCTCTACCAAGTGAAAGACAACATTTATTTCTAGCAGTTTGCATATTGCCTTCCAATTATTAAATGCACAATAAATAGGGTTGAATGAAGAAATGGATATTAAAATAAAGCAACTGAGGTTTACAGAGGATAAATTAGTATAAGCATATCATGAATACTGAAGCAATAATTAGATAAGTTGGAACCCTGTTCCACTAATTTCAAAGCCCAGGCTGTCATTTTCCCATCTAAATCCAGTTGTGCCATTCAAAGGGAACACTGGTTAGCTTTGCACTGTTATAACCAAAATACCTAACAAGAACAACTAAGAGGAGGAAAATTTATTTTGTCTCACACAGTTCCAGAAGTTTAGACCATGTGCAGTGATGTCTGTTGCTCTAGGTCCAAGGTCAGGAAGAACAACATGGTAGAAGGACATGGTGGAGGAGTGTTACTCCATTCCCAGTGGTCAGAAAGCAGAGAGAGGTAAAGGGGAAGGGGCCATGGGTAAGATGAACCCTTCCAGGGTACACCCTCAGTGACCTACTTCCTCTCACCACATCCTACCTGCTTGCAGTTACCACAGTCCATTCAAACTAGGATGAATTGATTAGCTTACAGCTCTTCTAATGTAGTCATTTCACCTCCAAACATTCCTGCATTAATACAGAGCCTTTAGGGGACACCTCATATCCAAGCAATAACAATGTGGCTGAAGATTCTCTATGGAAGCAAGAAGAAAAGGTTTCATCCTCTCCCCAAGGTTCCTGTTCTGAAGTGAAAGTATGTACAAAAAGATTCCTCCACAGCTACCAGCCTTTAAGACTCTGATTAGGAACAAGCATACTTATGAGAAATCCTATGAATTATTTGTGAACATGCAAAATATCAATTAGGTAATGTAATAAGGTAGTAAATCAAGAAAAAATCTCCCCCATATGAAAAAAAAATAAAGTTCATGTACAAATATGCCACATATACCCAGAATGTTAGGTTTCTGTGACTGTGGACACCTTAAAACATCTCTGTGAATCCCAGTTAAAAAGAAAGCTATACTGAATCATAGGGTTATCAGTATATCTTTGATGGGTAGCAACTGAAAGTACATCAATAGCTATTTAAATATTCAATATAATCTTTTTGAGGTTTTCCTGTCATTATTTTCATTTTAGTGTTAGCAAAGGCAAAATAAAATATGACCTTATTGGTATTCACTCAAAAAATACTGCAGTATTAATTTAAGGGGATGCAGAGTTTATAATCTAGTTAAATCACTTGATAATCTTCTAAAAACATTTGATATTATATGCAAAATGTAATTGGTTTCTTGTTTAATCACATAAGAAACTGACTAATTAAATGAAATGGATATTATGTTTTATTAAACTATGCTTTGTGGATAGTTCATCTTTGAAATTGGCATGGACCTAAGGGGTTTTGGAATTCCAGATGCAGTATACACTAAGTAGGTTACTACCTTTCCTGCTCAATATGATACTCTTGAAGATCTCTTTAGATGGATTGAGTTTCAATCAAAATCATAAGATACTTCAAAATAAAATTTCATTTGGGGTCAGAGACAGTAATGACATATACGATTAAAGCCCAGAGTGTCCTTATAAGAGCAAATCCTTTTAAGTAAGCATTTACATGTTTTAATAAAAAAGTCACAATTAAAAAAATTATGGAAATGAGGAACATAGAATATTAAATGATTGGGACATGTTAAATAGCAGCCTTCAGAATGGTTCCTTAAACATTTGCAAAAGAAACAAATAAGAGGATCAGTTAATTTCAGAGGTTTCAGAATTTCTATACCATAGGGAAAAAATGTAAAAGCTTGAAATAATTAGTATAATACTGCAAAACCTGAAAAGAGCCACAAACCACTGAATAAAAGGTTACAGAGAGGAAAGAGAACAATGGGAAGAGCAAAAGGAGGCTGAGTGATCCAATAGAGAGCAGCCTTAGTGGAAAGAATAAAATTTAAATTCCATGAGAGGAGTAGAAAGTGAGGCCCAGTAAAGAGAACTGAACAAGAGTACACTGAGTTAAGTGATCTGGCCTGCAGTGTCACTAGACCTCCATACAAACAGGCAAAGAATGGCAGAGTGTTTATGTAGCATGCTCAATGTCTGGCTTCAACCCCTAACATTGCAGTGTGGAGGAGGCAAAGGAATTGTGCGCCTTGAGCTTCACCGTTTGAGGGCAACCTGGGTCCTGAGTGTGTCACTACTGAGCATCAACCATTCCTAGACAGGACAATTCTCTCCTAAAACATGTGCCAGCTATCACTTGGGATCCTGTTACCTCCAAGGCTAAACGCTGGCCAAAGATCACTGGTTGTTCCTGAGAGGTAGGAAAATGAGACTTCTCTATTGATCCCGAGTCTTTCTCCATATTAGCCTCTTCTGTTTCTGCTTTTTCTATTGATAAGCTACTTTATTCTTTTGATTTCACATCTTCTCTCTGTATCGATGAATTCCAAACCCTTAGGTTCATACTGAGTCTAAAAACCTTTATGTAAATAACTTTCCTATGTACATACATGATTACACCACAGTGATGTACCTCCACATCATGTACAACCACAGGACTGATAACATAATTAGAATAAGACATACTCCATGTTTCTAAAAATGTCAAAATATACTGTACTGTCTGCCATGTATAACTAAAAAGAACACACAAAAAATAAGTTACAGTAATTTGATTCTAAAATTGAGCTCTTCATCTTTTCCATCTAAGAACAATATTTTGAGACTATTTTATTTCATCTGTGTACAGTTCACCTTAATTCCTAATAGCTACCAACTTTGACCTGACCTCCTCATCTGAAACCTGGGTAAATTCCTAAATGAGCTCTACCTTCACTCTACTCTAAACAGAACAGATAGGCCCATTTTCCTAAACAATAACAACAACAACAAAACTTCATGAAACCATTCCCTGCTCAGTGGCATCCTGGATTACCTTAAATTACCACACGATTCCTCTGAACCAGCTTCACATGGGCACTGCCAACATCCTTGCATCGTTGTTGAGAATACAGCAAAAATGATGTTAATCATTTTTGTGCCAAATATCACTTCAGTAGGTTGGTGAATAACCTATGAACTCTCTCTCATAATTAGGTTTTTTTAATGCGTAAGATACAAAAGTTACCAGGGAAACCAATTATATTGAAAAATATTTAAAATATTTTAAAATCTGTGTAAAAATGTTTCTTCATTAATATATTAAATAGCAAGATCTAGAAGCAGTGTAATAATTACCCTAATTTTGAAGAAGTGATCTTAAACAATGTTTTAAGAAACTGAAATAACTAATACAATGTAAATTTTTTGTTAATTTCTATTAATGCAAGGTCTGAGATACTGCTAATATTACACTGTATTATCCACTGCTCACCCCAGTTCATATTTAGCTTTTCTCTTTCTCTTGTTGTTCTGAATTATTTTAACATAATTCAATGTTACGTTTTTGTAATCCATGTTAAAATACTTTTTAAACAAGTGGCTACAAATGAATTAAAAAATATTTTAAAAATCTTTGTAGCTCTATGTGAATACAAAGATAATTGCTTGTCATGAAATCACAGTTCAAGGGAAACTGCATGGAATGATTCAAACACTTAAATTATAATATCCAAGGACATTAGCTGAAATTACTTGAAGGTGAAAACTACCCTTCTTGACAGGCATTAAGACAAAATAAAAATAGGACATTTTTGGAAGCAAATGTTTTGGCAATGCTACATTGCCAAAAGAGAAATTTTGACATCTGTCTGTAAGGCACATCACTGATGGATTCTCAGGAAGAAAGAGTATATTGATAGAGAAGAGCAAGGGATTTTTGAAAAAGAAGTCATTATGGAAACTGCCTCTCCCTAGAAGTACACTATTCTAGTAATTGGGATATATTCAGGCATATGGACTCAATCGTAAATGTGTTTAAGATGAATAATCTGAAGAATACTTCTTATTGCAAAAGAAAATTTCTAGTACAAAAAGTAATCGTAATAATAGATATATCATTAAAAATTTTCCCCAAAGGCCTGTTAAAATAGTGATTTTGATTGTTTGGTTTTATATACTTGAGTGTTTATTAAGAGTTTACACTTGGATTTTTTTTTTTTTTACTTTATTTGTTTCTGGCAGCTATCTTGACTTCATGCAATAAAGTGCATTTCAGAAACATTTTTAATTTATAATGTTTTACTAATTGGAAGTTGGGATCAGTATGAAAAAAGAACTTAATGTGTAACTATAATCTAATAGCCAATGAGGTCTTGAGAAAGGGGTTGTTTCTATCTTGTCCTCTTTATAGTAGATAGGGCATATATTATTGCCCTCAGTTTACAGATAAAGAGAATAAAGCTCAGGGCAACTAAGCAGCTTTCTCCTTTGTTAAGATTCTTAGCTCAAGAACACAAGGAAGAGGAGAAAAGCAAGGGCATTTGGGCAAGAGGGAGCACCATGGGAGTGCCCTCTTGGTGGGTAGCCCTCTTCTACGGCACCGTTTCCCAGGCTAACAAAGGAAGTGTAAGTAAAGTGAGACCAGTGTTAAGGAATCTCTTCAGACAGGTAGAATGTTAATGACAGGCACATTGCTGTTTTAAACTGCAGTCCTCTTAAATCCTTGGAAGACAGGCATTCGAGCTGATCCTTGTGATGTGCTTTCATGAGATGTCAGAACATTAGATATCCCAGGGTAAAATGTACTAAGCTACAGGTTGTGGACACATTCCGGTTCCCCTAGGAAGCTAAGGAAGAGACAAGCAATAAATGAAAATTTTCTTCATCTTCTACACCATCTTGATTTACTATGACTTCATTTTTAAAGGTATCAGTAGTAATGCCACGAGGAAAGAAAAAAGTGTACCAATGAAATGCCTTTTTAAAGATTCCATTTCTAAGCTTCCCATACAACCAAGATATTCCCTGAAGACTTAATGTGACTTATTAGAGAAATAAAAGAGAAATTCATTTTTTTATTTATTGGCTATGTAGTCAGTGACCAAAGGACATTTCTCTTTTTCCTACCTAGATTCATGGACAGGTACCAAACATGCCCAAATATGAAGTATTTGACATACCCACAAATATCCAAACTCCACTAATCACCTGTTGACACAATCAGAGAAGGATGCTATTGATGAGGGCATCACTATGAGCAGGGGTTACTATAACCTGCATTTGTACAATTTTCCCAGAGTTTCAAGCAATTTAGTCCAAATGGAATTCAAAACAACCTGGTGAGTCCTATGTGGTTCATTATGGTTGTTACTATCCCCATTTGCAAATTTGTAAACTGGGTTTCATGAATTTAAGCAACTGTTCCAAGTTCTTATAACTAGAGATTTGCATAATCAGAATTTAAACTACTCTTTTGTTCCTCCAAGCCAAGTATTCTTTCTCTAGAGCAGTGTTTGTAAAAGTCTGATTGGAAGATCATTTGCAAAGGATCACTAGGGATGACTCTGAAAAAATGTAAATCCTAAAGCCTGACTCCAGACCTACTGAGCTCAATCTGGAGGTAAGGGGCTTTTCTGAATCTTCAGTAAGTCCCTGTGGTGATTTCATGCATACTAAATTAAGTTAGGAATTACTTCTCTAGACTGTCATATAGTGCTTCATACTTTATAAATCACTGTAAATTTTTTTTGTTAAAATTGTATTAAAGAAAATAACATCAAACTATAACCTTGAGAGCTGATCTAATGATTACTAGCATAGAGTGTGATACCAGATGGCTGCCATTGGTTGGAATTCTGGCTCTGACACTTACCTTAAAGTAATTCATCTTTGGCAAATCAATCTCTTCATTACCTTACTTTTCTCCTCTGTAAAATGCAGCTTGTGAGATTGCATCTACAGACCTCTAACTACAGGAAATACAACTGCTAAGTTCCTATGCAGCTGTGCTCTGAAGTTCATAGAAGCATTTGCACCAGAGCCCTGCCTCATACAGGTTTTCTCCCAACAGAGAGAGAATACAAGAAGGGTATTAAGACTGGCCCCTTTCTAGAAGATATGAGACTGCTTTAATGGCAAATTTTGACTCAAGAACTCCCTGACCATATTGTCTTAACTTTCTGCTGATCTGTGGCAACGTAGGATACTTCCATTTATCCTTCCTACCTTCCTGATTTACCTGGAGGTGAGACTTGGACAGTTATCTCATAAACCTCCTAGCTTCTCTCCACTTTCTCATCACAAACATTTTCCCTAGCAAAATCCTTACGTATTCAACCCAATCTTAATATCTGCCTCTGGGAAGAATTAGACTAATACAAAAGGATTGAGTGGGGGCAAACCATAAGATATATTTAGAACTGTGCCTGGTACATGTTAAGTGTTCACAAGTGTTTGACATATTATCATTGTTCTTACTATTGAACTATTACTGCTTTTGCCACAATTATTATAGAAGATAGTTCTTCACCAACCCTGCTAAGCAACGTACCATGATATCATTAATCCACCTCAAAATAACTGAATGTAAAAAAAGTTTGCAGATTTTCTTAAAATTAAGAATAGAGGCAGACAGATAATTTCTCTAAGACTGTATTTTATAGTAGAAATAAGTGACAAACTAAAGCACAATACAGACTATCAATGAGTGATGGCATTTGTTTCCTTGCTATAGCCCTAATGCCTAAAGACAACATCTTATTTATCTCCACAGTAGCAACATCTCTTATGGTAGCTGGATCATGGCAGACATTTACAAGTATTTGTTAAATTGAACTGTTAAATTATGTAACTCAATCTAAGGCTTGCAATATAAGGCGTAAAGAATACACTACTTGTTAAGTGATTTATTTTTCCATCACAAATCTTAGATTTCTTTGAGAATGGATATACACTTCTATGGATTAAGAAAGAACAACCAGGTTAATTCTTGAAAATGACAGTGGAGATCAAAACAATGCCTCTGTGAGAGATTCTATAGGGCTGTTCACACCTGTAATTCATTATATTAGAAAAAAATATAAAATAAATGTATTTTTAGATGGCAAGGGATATCTTCACTTACATACTTGTGAGGTATATAAGGTTTGGCCACTATTTAAAACACATTTATATAATTTTATTTGCACAAAGCTAGTGTACAATCCAAACTAGTCTATAGTGATAAAAATCAAAATGATGGTCACCTAAAGGGTGTTGTGTACAGAGAGTTTTCTGTAGAAATAGAAATGTTCTGTATTTAGAACAAGATGTTGTTTACATGTAGGTATACACTTGTCAAAACCCATTGAATCTAACATTTAAGATCTGTGCACTCTAATGTAGGTTAATTTTATCTTAATAAAATATTTAAAAGCATAAAATATTCTAGCTCACTAGTCAAAAGGCAATGCTGAGCCAGGCACGGTGGCTCACACCTGTAATCCCAGCAGTTTAGGAGGCTGAGACTGGAGAATTTTGAGTTCAAAACCAGCCTCAGCAACTATGAGGCACTAAGCAACTCAGTGAGACCCTGTCTCTAAATAAACTACAAAATATGGCTGGGGATGTGGCTCAGTGGTCAAGTGCCCCTGAGTTCAATCTCTGATACTAAAAAAAAAAAAAGAAAAAGAAAGCAAGAAAAAAAAAAGTCACTGCTGAACTGGCATCATTTAAAATCTGAGTCTTCAAAGATAGAATACTTATGAGGAATTGTGTGATATTTGAAAACCTAGGGTTTGTTAGGTGATGACTTAACACAACACAGTCTTAACCAATGCTTCAAAATTATAATGTATTTTCCTTACATATTTTACTATTGACATCACCACATGGGTACTAAAGGATAATCCACCTTTTCCCAAATTACGTTACCAGGTCATGTGAGATAGAGGCACAGGTCTGGAATCCAAAGTATTAGTCCATCATGAGGTATGGAGAAGAGAGTATGGAAATCAATAAAGGTCTGATCTGTATTTCTGTGCCCAACAAAAAGCAGAGGGATCTCCCAGAATTGTGTCAGAGGTGTTCAAGTGTAGTTACTACCTTCACACTCAGGGAAACTGAGAAGTAAAGCCAAGGAGCCATACGTGTCCTGTAAAGGTTCAAATCATGACCTCTATCTTAAATAAAGCAATCAGAGACATAAATAAATTAAGAGCTCTGTCTAAAAACAAGACAAAACAAACAACCCAAAACTTTATCCCTAAACCTCTAGGTTTCATATCAAATTAGTTATGCTTGGCAATTGGCAACAATTCAAAATGAATTTTTTAAAAAATATCATTATACCAATGATTTAAATATTTTATTTAGGAAAGATTAGAAAGGTTAGATTGACAGCCACTATAATTATCTGTTTTTCAAAGACTCAGATTTATGGTTGAAACAAAATTCTGTGCATTCAAAAAATGTTCTATCTGGTACTTGAATTTTGAAGAGGTGGAAGGAAAATAACTTAAAAATGGTTTGGGTTCTTACCTATGGGTGTGTTGTCTTGTCAGGTCATCAGAATATCAACCACAAAATACCATCACTAGAGATTATAGCCCTGCATTTTCAAAATAGAAAGCAATGTAGAATGTAATTTTAAAAGTAGAACTGCTTCTTTCGGGATTCATCAATCTAATATTTTCGGAGGAAAATGTCACATGTGCCTCATAAAAGAATTTTGAATAGAACCTAGTGAAAGAGCTGCAGTACATGTATGATGTGCAGAGAAAAATTCAGTCACTGAGTTCCAAAATGGACATCTGTATCCCATAAATCACGCTAAGACCCTGTGACTCTACATAAGCCAGAGGTAAAAAGAGAACTGTGAGGACAGAGAATGATAGAGACAGAACTGAAAGAACATAAAGAAGGTGCTAAGTAGAAGTTTGCTTGATGTTTCAGGCAGTTTAAGATAGCTGTACCAACTACTCTATATGTTATACTTTGAATTAAATGTTACAGTATTTGTTTCATTATTATCTCTTTTTCTTCTTAAGGCAAAAGATGTTGAGGGCTAATTTTTGGTTCTCAAATTTTCTCAAGTGCTGAACAGTCACAGCAGAAAATATGTTTCAATCTCTGGGCTTTTTCTTGGTTCCCAGGAAGTGTGTGAGTGTGTGTGTGTGTGTGTGTGTGTGTGTGTGTGTGTGTGTGTGTGAGAGAGAGAGAGAGAGAGAGAGAGAGAGAGAGAGAGAGAGAGAGAGAGAGAGAAAGATAGAGATGCCACCCCCCAACAGATTCACATCTGACTCCTTGCCAAGACTTTCTTCACATCATCCTGCAAACAACCTCTTCTTGTATGCACAGACACTCAATCTTTCGTGAAGCAATTTTGTCTCCAATCTCCTCACCTCCATGCACCATTGGCAGCTGAATGGTGGTGGTTTACGTGAGGTGCTTCCATGATGGCGTGTTTGAGATGATCACTTGGGGATTCTGGCTGTAATACTCAACTCTGAATCCTGAGTAAACCCGTTTACTCAGGATTTATGGAACAGGACAAAGGGGCATCCATAACTTTAGAAGTACCCATCCATCCTATTCTTCCACATTCTTTCTTTCAACCAATGTTCCGCTTTTAATTTCTAGTGATTTTTTTCATAACTATAAAGATTTTGACATAAAAAGTAGATGTGATGCACTTTTTAACTTGAAAAGCAATCTTTTTAAACTCAAAATCCATTCCTTATAATTTTTTATAAGTAACAAAATATAGCAGGTAGCAATTAGTGAAAGAAAGAAGCATGGCCTGTCTTTTGTATATGCCATTCAATATCACTGGAGAATGCATTTACTATACATGTAGGTGCTAAAAATCAGTGACAAAAACTCAGCATATTCACTTCCCCCCCTGGATGCAAGAGAATTGTTATTGTTAGAGGTTTAGAAAACCAGCCTTTGAGCTTTCCTTCTCACATAAAATAGACTTCTAAGCCATACTGTGAAGTAAGAGAAATTTCTTTTCATAGTTTTCATCTTTCTTTCAACATCGCCTACATAGTGGATACTCTTGTTTTGCTTTTACAGAATCAATGCCCCTTCTTAAGTTCATTCGACCTCAAATTTCTCAGAGCATTTGCTCTTTCCTCACTGGTATCCATATTATTTGCAAGGGTGAAGTCCACTTGCTGGTTCAAGACCAATGAAAATGTAGTTCAATCCAAGCTAATCAACATGAACCTTCAAATTTCAATTGTGTTTTGCTGGATTTACTCTCACTGAAGACTATAAATCTGAAGATTCTAAGCCCTTACCCTATCATAGTAATCATTTGACAAAGAATTCAGCCATTAGAATGCTTATAAAAACCATTAAAGGAGAAAGACATATTCCTGGCTACATAATTTGAATAACTGGATCCAATCATTTCTAAAGCCACACCCCCTGTATTTGAACATACAGTTCTTTTCTTAGCCTAAGTCAAATATTGTTAGGCTTCTGAAATTGCAGACAAAAGGATGCATACTGATATAAATTTACCTGTTAATTTACATACCCCTAATAAAGTTTTTATTTTCCTTTATTTACTCAGGAACATACATTTTTGTGTGCTTTAGAAAACCAGTCTCCAGGATTCTCTTCTGATTAGCATAAAGAAATTTCAGTTCCCTACTTTTTTTCTTTACTTGTTATCTCTGGGTTATTATTGATGCAAATAATTCTCTATTAAACTGATTAAAATTAAGAGACAATTGGCTGAAAAGAGTTGGGTATTGTTTATGTATTAGCTACATTTCTTAAAAATAACATGGGGATATCATATATAATAATTAAACAAGTTAAAAGTTTTTGTTGACCAGGGGGCACTGAGAGTGGGGAAAGTCTACAGAGGTGTCCACAGCATGATTTAAGAGGTGTTATTTCCAGCTCAGAAGTAGTAAACTCATTCCATACTTTCTCTCCTATTTATTGCAGCTAAAACTACTGGTCAGCACAAATAAAGAAACTGTCTGATAACACTGAAAGTAAATAAAGAACTGGAATCACCACCAATATGGTAGAAATTTCTGCTTTTTTCCCCCCTCCCATACTTCCCCTACAAAAGCCTGAATCCCGAGGCTACACAGTAGGAGTAATGAGAAAACAGTATAAGAGCAATACTCTTCCCTATCCTTGAGGTCACAGAATCAAGAAAAGAGGCCTGTAGGGGATGTATACTGATTTAATTTCTCTTTTTGTTTTATTTAGCTTCACTTAGGCAAGACTCAGCCATGTGGCTGCTCCCTTGTGAAGACTTTCAGACAACCTGAGATAATATATTTCACTATTACCAAAAGAATTTAAAAAAGGGGCCTCTATGGTTTGAAGAGTCTTCCTTCTCTTATTCCTTTGTTACCATATCAGACCTGGTTATAGGAATAGGCTGTATGAAGAACAAGATAAAGTACACTTCAGGGCAAGAAAAATTATCATATAAGAAATAGGAAAAAACAAAGTGTTTTTCCTTCTCTGTTCTTCACCCAGTGTAATACTTCTGACACCAGATGTGAGAGGTCATTTTCCCTCTTCAACCCACAAGACTGTCCCTTATTTCAGCTGTCAATCCAAAGTGGTATATTGTAACCTACAATTCTGGCCATATATAAATCATGCCTTCCTTCTTGGATTTTAAGAATTTGCTGCTGTAGCAGCTCACAAAACTCAGGGAAACACTTTACTTGCATATATCAGTTATTAATAAAGGAAATGATAAAGGGCATAAACAGCCAAATAAGTTGAAAGAGCAGGGCATATAGGGAAGGGCATGGAGCTTCCATGCTCTCCTGGGCAGCCATCCTCTTAGTACTTCCTTGTGTTCAGTTATATGGAAGCTCTCTGAGTTAGTCCTTTGAGGTTTTTATGGAGGCTTTACTATGTAGCCATGATTGATTAAATCATTAGCCACTGGTAGTAAATTCAACCTTCAGTCTTTTTCTCCTGTCTCCTCTCTGGAGATTGTAGGGTGGGACTGAAAGTCCTAATCATCCAATTCTGCTTTGGCCTCTCCCATGACCAGGACTCCTCCTGAAGCTTTCCAGAGACTCTGGGTCACCAATCACTTCATTAGCACACAAAATATGATATTATTCCAAAGATTTGAAGGGTTTTAAGAGCATTGTGCCAGGTATCTGGGAGGAAGAACAAAAATTTAAGAGGGACATTACAAAGTTATAAAAAGGATCAATGTATCCAGAACAAATAAAATTCCTAAGTATGTCTGGACCAATTAACAGATATTTAAAACAGATGAAGCAAAAAAAACCACATCAAACCTAACCAAAACAACAAAAACAATATAAGCATAGAAGAAAGGAAAAATGAAAAATCTACAATTATTTGAGACTTCGACATTCAATTATGAGTAATCAAAAGATTAAGTAGAGAGAAAGTCAACAAGGATATATAAGTGCTAAACAACACTGTCAATCAACTTGATACAATTAACATTTATAAAGCACTCCACTCAACAATAACAGACTACATTTTCAAGTGTACATGGAACATTGAATTAGAGAGATTATAGGCTCCATCATAAAACTTAACTTTGAAATGTTTTAATTGAAATAATTCAAGGTATTATTCTCTGATTATTATCAAACTGAACTGGAAATCAAGAACAAAAAGAGGTTTGCAAAATCCCCAAATATTTGAAAGTTAAATGACACATTTCTAAATAATCTAAAAGTCAAAGAGAAAGTCTCAAAATAAGGTAGAATATACAACATATCAAAATTTATGAGGTGTATCTGAATAAATGCTTTGAGGAAAAAGTATAACATTTAATCTTATATTAGAAAGGAAGAAAATTCTCAAATCTATAATTAAAATTTCTATCTCAATAAATTAGAAAAAAAGAGCATATGGAAATTAAGGAGAATGAAGTAAGGAATAAAAATAAAATAGAAATTGGAAAATTTAAAAAAAGAAAAATCAATAAAGCTAAAAAAAGTTTCTTTGAAAATATTAATAAACATGTACTCAGACTGATAAAGAAAGAAAAACAAAACTTAAATTACCAAAATCAGAGTATATCAGATACCACAAGCATAAGAATTACAGAATAATATTAAGAATAGATTTATGGCCATAAATTTAATAACAGATAAAATGGGCCAAGCAAAAAACACACAACCAAAAACCCCTCTGAAAAAAAAAACAAGTAATTTGATTATTTCTATGTCCATTTTTTTAAACTTTAAGTCACAATTTAAAAGTGGTAGCAAAAATATTTACCCAATACAGTCCACTTTCCTCTGAAGCTTGGTCAGTGACAAGGCACTCACTATTGGGCATGTTCCTAGGTATGCAGACTAAAATCTTCTAGAGAGAACATACCCCTGGTGCAGGCAATATCCCACATTCACCTGTTCAATGAGGAATAGCATACTGCCCCAACTCATTTGATGAGAGCTGAGAGGAATTAACAAACTTAAGTTATGACCCAATATCTCTCACAGAAGTAGCCAATGGCAAACTTAGAAGACCCACAGAGAAGCACTTACCATCACCTCAGTTAAAAGAAACTTTTTATCTTTCTGTGTCAACTCTTTTTGTGTTTTTATTAATTTTAGTGCATTTATTTTTTTATTTGAATTTTTTCTTTTTTCTCATTTTTTTCCATTTTAAAAATACTGTTTTCCCTCTTCTTATGTTTTATTCATCTCCTTTTAAATTATTTCTCTTTTTCTATCTACCTCTCTCTTTTACTTCTGGTGTGGTGCCTGAGCCTAGGACCTCATGTACATTGGGTAGGGGCTTTAGCCTCTGAGCTACACTCCCAGATCAGTTGGGAGGAATTAAGCTCAGCTGTGACCACAACCCAGTCTTGCTTGAACTGTGTAGTACACTTCTACTTAGAGAAAGGGGGAGATATAAATTTCCAGTTGTCCATCCATCTCCAGACAGGTACGGATAGGGGAAGGCTAAGTTCCAGCTCCTGAGCAGATACCCCACAGTAGAAGCAGAGAGGAAACACACAGCAGTTAATAACATCACAACTATGAAGACTGTCTACACATCAACTGCAGCCACACCTGATCTAATGATGCAGGGCTGATAATCTGAAGGTGAGTCCCACAGAAAGGTTCTGTGATTCCAGCCTTTAATGCTTCCCAAGCAGCACCTAGTCTTCAATCAGAGGAACAAGAGGTTCAGGTCCTTCAACACAATTGGAACAATCAACATCAGAATCTTTTCAAATAGAAGAGCTACTATCAACAGTGTGATAGAAATCTTCATTTCCTAATACGGGCTACCACTCCCATAAAATGAATAACCACAGAGTATACAATCCACATACTCTGCTGCTTATATCATATCTGCCTGAAATACCAGAGTGTCCCCATTCTTTCAAACATTACAGAGATAGTCTTTCTGACCTTCCTACAGAATGCTCTGTGTCAAAACTCACAAAGTGCAACCAGAGATGCCACAAGGAGATTTCATTAGAGTCCAGTAGGAAATAAACTCAAGATAAGTACAAACTAAGGAAATTCATGACCACTAGACCAGCATTATTGAAGATGGGTAAAGGAATTCTTCACCTAGAAGAGGAATAAAAACAAACACAATTATGAGAGTAGGTTAAAATAAATAAATAAATAATACTAGAAGAATGGCATACTAATGAGAAATGGGGAATAATAAAATACTATCAATACAGTAAGTCACCAAACTTCTAAAATAAAAAAGAAAGAAATGAATATAGACTAGTCAAACAACAAGAAGAAACTCAACAAAATGACTGGAACAAGCACATACTCTTCAATAATAACACTACATTTAAATGGTCTTAATTCTCCCACTAAAAGACACAAACAGAATGGTTTGAAAAGCAAGACCTAGCAATATACTAAACAAAATCTCACCTTACCTGCAAAGATATACACAGACTGAAAGTAAAAGAATGGAAATTGATATTCCAAGCAAATAAAATATGGAAGCAAATAGGAGTAGGTACAATTATATCTGACAAAACACATTTTAAGACAAAATCGTAAGAGATAATAAAGGGCCTTTGCCAAGTGTGCCGGCACATGACTGTGATCCCCAGTGACTCAGAAGGCTGAGGAAGAAATATGTTTTCAAAGCAACTTAATGAGGCCCTAAGCATCTTAGTGAGACCCTGTCTCAGAATAAAAATAAAAAGATCTGGTGACATGGTTTGTGATTAAGCACCCCTAGGTACCAAACAAACAAAATCACTATCTATTGATCATGGAACAATACATCAAGAAGATATAACAGTTATATACTTATGCATAAAATGTGAGAGAGCACTAAACTTCATAACACAAACACTACCAGTCCTAAAGGGTGAGATAGGTCCCAATATAATAAGAGTGGGTAATTTCAATACCCTACTTTCTCAGAGAGATCATCCAGACCAAAACTCAACAAGGAAATATGAAGCTAAATTAGACTATCTATCTAATGGAATTAACCAATGTCTAGAAAAAAATTCCATCCAGCCATTGCACAATTTAACCTGTTTATCAGCACATGGAACTTTTTCCAAATTATACTGTATGAAGACACAAAGCAATTCTTAACAAAGTCAAAAAATAATTGAAATAATTTCTTGTATCTTATCTGATCATAAGGCATGAAACTAGAAATTAATAGTAAGGAAACCTGCAGAAATTATACAAACACAGACAAATTATATAACACTGCATTAGTGAATGAATAATAGATACCTGAAGAAATCTCTCAGGAAATTTAAAAAATTTCTTGAATCAAACAAAAATAGAAACACAACATATTCAAACCTGTAGGATATAGCAAAAGGAGTACTAATAAAATAATACCTTGCATTGAGTACCTAAATTAAAAAAAATATATCTCAAATAAATGACCTAATGATGCTTCTGAAGGCCTTAGGGAAAAAAAACAGAAAGTAAATAAACCAAATATCAGTAGAAGAAAAGAAATAATAAAGATCAGGACAGAAACAAATAAAACAGAAGCTAAAAGAATAATGCAGAGAATCAATAAAATTAAGAGTAGTTCTTTGAAAAGAACAACAAAATTGAAAAACCTTTAGCTAAACTAAGAGACAGAGAGAGAGAAGATTCAAATAAATAAAATAGTGATTAAAAAGGAGACATTACAACACTTACCACTGAAATTCAAAGGTCAACAGGGAATATTTTAAAAATTATATGCCAATAAATTGGAAAGTGTAGAAGAAAATGGATAAATTTCTGGCATATATAACCTACTGAAATTGAACCAAGGAGATATAAAAATTCAAATAGATCCATAACAAATAAGAGATTAAAGAAATTATACAAAGTCTTCTAACAAAGAAAATGCCAGGATCAGATGGATTCACTACTAAAACTTTACCAGACTTTTAAAGAAATCATCAGTGGACCTCAAACTATTGTATAAAATAGAAATGGAAGGAATACTTCCAAACTTATTCTATAAAGCCAACATTACTGTGGTATCAAAACCTGATAAGAATACAAGAACAGAAAACTAAAGGCCAACATTTTCAATAAGCATATATGTAAAAATCCTCAGCAAAAGAGTTTCAAATCAAACAACAGCACATTAAAAACATCACACTCTATGATCAAGTTGTTTTCAGTCCAGGAATACAAGAAAATTATAACATATGCAAATCAATAAGTATAACACAGCCCATAAGTAGAAACAAGGATAAAAACCTCATGACCATCTCAATGCAGAAAAAAAATTGATAAAATCCAAAATTCTCTTAGCTAAACTAAGAGAGTGAGAAGATTCAAATATAATAAAATATGTAAATATATCAGGTATGTTGAGGATAAAACCTCAACATTAGATAGTCTATATATAACAAACCCACAGC
This sequence comes from Ictidomys tridecemlineatus, assembly GCF_052094955.1. Taxonomy (NCBI): domain Eukaryota; kingdom Metazoa; phylum Chordata; class Mammalia; order Rodentia; family Sciuridae; genus Ictidomys; species Ictidomys tridecemlineatus. Next base: position 124,363,130 of record NC_135477.1, on the reverse strand, counting down.
CAACATCATGCTGCGTGGGGAAAACTGAAGACATTTCCTTTAATATCAGGAATAAGACTTTAACCACTCATACTTTAAATAATATTATTAGAAATCCAAGCCAGGGAAATCAAGCAAGAAAAAGAAATAAAGGGCATACAAATATGAAAAAATGTCAAATTATCCCTCTTTGCAGGTGATAAGAATGTATATAGTGAAAATCCTAAAAACTGCACCAAAAGACTTTCAAAACTGATAAACAAATTCAGTAAAGTAGCAGGATACAAAATCATCATACAAAAATCAGTGACTTTCCTCAGACTAATAATAAACTAGTTGATAAATATATCAGAAAAGTAACCACATTCACAATAATCACACCAAAAAAATGAAATAGAAATAGATCCTTGGAATAAACCTAAGGAAGCCTTCGAAAGATCTCTACAGTGAAAATTCAAGACACTGAAGAAAGACATTGAAACACTAGAAGAAAGATCAGTATCATCAATAAATGACACTGGGAAAACTGAATATTCACATGTATTGAAACTAGAGCCCTCTCTCAGCCTATAAAAAAACCAACTCAAAATAGATCAAAGCTCTTCATATGAGATTTGAAACTTTTAAATCACTGCAAAAAAAAAAAAAAAAAAAACCTAGAGGAAACACTTCAAGATTTCAAGATTTTGACATAGGCAGTGATTTCTTTCTGTAGCACAGGAAACAAAAGCAAAATTTTTAAAAGGATATTACATTATATTAAAATAAAAAACTTCTAAACATTAAAGGGAACAAGTCAATAAGGATGAAACAATTGTGGAATGGGAGAAAAAAATTGCCAGCTATTCATTTGACAGATAATTAATATTCTGAATATATAATAAACTCAAAAATCTTAGATACTAAGTAATACAATCAATAAATTGATAAATGATCTAAACAGACACTTCACAAATGCTTTGAGACATCTCTAAAAAAGCTCCTTGAGCTAAGAAGTTATTCAGCATAGTGACCAGAGTCAGTCAATGCTCAAAAATCAGTTGCATTTCCTCAATATAAGAAATAAACAACTGGAAACCAAAATAATAATAGTAACAATAATAAGATGTTTCCAAAAGATGAAAGCCTTAGTGATAAATCTAACAAAATGTATCCCAAATCAATTTCTGAAAAATATAGAAGACTGATGAAAGAAAGTAAAGAATTTAAATAAATACAGAAGTATCTATGTACATGGATTAAAAACCTTAATAATTTTAAATTTTAATTTTTCCAATCTCCCACCAAATTAATTTATAGATATAGCACGATTCCAGTAAAAATTATAGCAGGATTTTTTTTGAGGTATTGACAAGCGAATTCTAATTTGTAATGATGAAGCAAAGTAACTAAACTACCCCAAACAATTTTTGAAAAAGTAAGAAGAAACTGAGAATACTCACAGTAATTTTTTTTTTTTTTTTTTTTGATACTACGGGGATTGAAACCAGGTGCTCAACTTCTGAACCATATCCCCAGCACGTTTTTTTTTTTTAGAGACAGGGTCTCACTAAGTTGTAATTTTTTTTTTAGAAATTTAACCTTGGGCTGGGGATGTGGCTCAAGCGGTAGCGCGCTCCCTGGTATGCGAGCGACCCGGGTTCCATCCTCAGCACCACATACCAACAAAGATGTTGTGTCCGCCGAGAACTAAAAAAAAAATAAATATTAAAAATTCTCTCTCTCTCTCTCTCTCTCTCTCTCTCTCTCTCTCTCTCTCTCTCTCCTCTCTCACTCTCTCTTAAAAAAAAAAAAGAATTTAACCTTTATTTTATTTATTTACTTGGTGTTGTTTATTTGTGCTTATGTGGTGCTTACCCGTCCTAGGCAAGCACTCTACCACTGGAGTCATAACCCCAACCCCTAAGTTGTAATTTTTAACACACTGTAAAACTTTAATAGATATTATGGTATAAATGGAAGGATAGTTATATAGATTGATGGAACAAAATAAAGGTTAGAGAAATAAACTCAATGAATAGATTTATGACAGCAGTGCAAAAGCAAGTCATTGGAGAGGAATAATCATTTCAACAAATAGTGCTGGATAACTGAATGTCCTTAAGCAAAAAAAAAAAAAAAAGAAAAAAAATCTCTGTTTATACCTCACACATTTTAAAAAAATGAACTCAAAATGAATGAACCCTATACTTAAATAGAAAATAAAGAACTATTACAGCTGTAGAAAACAGTATCAGACACTTTGTTAGGCAAAGAGCCCTCAGATAAACCATAAAGCACAACTCATTGTTACATTAAAATAAATTTGGTTTGAGGATGGCTGTGTATGCAAGCCCTTACATAATAAACTTCAAGCTAACTTAGTACAAAACTAGCTGGAAATCTAAAGGAGGAGGAACAAACTGAGCCTCAGCCAACCACAGCACCCAGGCTTGAGTCAATTAGAGGTGCCTACTATTCAGACCCTGTACAAACAAAGCAAACACAGAGACCAATCACCAGGCTCCACACCCTATTTCTGTTTTCTATACCTAATTTCTATTTTCTATCTATAAAGTTCTCAAACCACATTGCAGACCCAAAGTTTTCTAAACCTATCTAGGTTGTGAAGACTGCTAGATTCTAGAATTACAGATAAAAGCCAATTAATGTTTTTAAGTTTGTTGTAATTTCACCTTTTAACATGGTACAATAAAAAGTGATAAATTTGACTTCAAAATTAAAAACTTTTGCTCTAAAAAAAAATGAAAAAAGTTAGCAGGAACAAATAGCTATAAGTCACATATCCAACAAAGTACTTGTATCCTAGTTATGTATTTTCACACTTCAAAGCTCAACAGAAAAGGGAAAAAAAACCTAATTAAAAGATTGGTAAAATATTTTAGCAGGTATCTCCTCCCTATCTTTATCAAAAAGATATATAGATGGCAAATAAGCACATAAAAGCATGTTCAACACCATTAGTCATTAAAAAAATGCAAAACAAAGCCACAATGATATAGACTGCACACACATCCATCAGATTGATTAAAACCTACACACCAACAATGGCAAGTGCTGGTGGAGATGTAGATAACTGGATCTCTTATTCTGGTAGGATTGCAAAATGGTATAATCACTCTCATAAATAGTTTGGAAATTTCTTATTACATTAAAAAAAAAAAAATATATATATATATATATATATATATATATATATATATATATATATATAGAATGTGGAATTGCTGCTGGTTCACATAGTTATATATATATACAAAAAATTGTATATATATAACTATGTGAACCAGCAGCAATTCCACATCTAGTTATTTACCCTAGAGAAATACTATCTTAAATTAGTACAAGAACTAATACAAAGATATTTGAGGCAGCTTTATTCATAGTCAACAAAAGATAGAAATAATCCAAATGCCCTCCAGTAAGTAGATGGATAAGCAAAACTGTGGTACATCCATACAGTGGAATACCTCTGAGAAATAAAAGGGAAACCACATGTCTAACATAATCTGTAAAGTGGGCAGGTCTCAAATATATTATGTAAGTGAAAGGTGCCAGGCTTAAAAGGTTAAATCCTGTACGCTTCCATTTATATGAAATCCTGGAAATTGCATGACAATATTGCAGAGAACAATACTTGTTAAGGGTTTGGGGTTTGGGTTAGAATTTGAGTACAAAGTAAAAGCTAGTAATTTTGGGAATTATGAAACTCTTCTGTATCCTAATTGTGTCAAGTAATTTGTCAAAGTTCACTGTACTGTATACCAAAAAAAGAGAAAATAATTTCATTTTTATGCAAATTTTTAAAAATAAATTTTAAAAAATCTGGCGGACACTGCTGGCACAGCCTTGCTAAGTGATCTTGGACAGGATATATTACCTTCTTGAGATTCTACTTTTTTGATGTTATATGAGGATGTTGGTCTGAATTCTTTTCCAAATTTAGCAGTGAATAATTGAAACTGTAATGCACAAATGCCTATCTGTTCTCTTAATTGAGCTTCCCTACACTGAACAGCAGGAAATTATTCAGTAATTTATAGGGTCATGATCAGCCCAATTGTATCACCATTATTATCATCATTGTCTATCTACAACGCCTGCATTCACCAAATAATTCTACATATCTAGACAGTGAGACCAAAGATCATATTATTTCTGCTGAAGCAAACTTTCCAAAGAGACACAAAACACTTCAGGGAAAAATATAGAGTGAGGTTTTCACCCGCCAAACAGAATATGGCATTTATAGATATGCTGCAACACTGAAAAAAATTATATTATCTAAACATTCAAAGCTCTGTTTCACTCTCTGTCATTACATTGTGGATGAAACACAGGATATGACTGTCATTATTATATAATTTCTTGCAACACTGTTATTTTTAATTACATAGGTTATGAAACAGAATTTTAACAGGGAACAAGATCTCTCCTTCCAGGAAATCAGAATCTATTGGTCAAAAAGAAATCTTTTAAAAGGTCTCTGCTAGAACAAGTAGGCTGGAAAAAGGGAACAAATTCCTTGAAAAATTAGCATCATAGTAGTTCCATTTCAAAGTATTTACTGTGGGGACCCAGAAAACAATACTCCCAACCATGGGACTTTGGCATGCTGAATACTTGGGACAGAAAGAGCCCCTAAAGACTCTGAGAAGCAAGGTCTTTCTGACCTTGCTCCTCCCCAAAAGCAAGTTTTACACACCAGAATTCCTCTTCTCCAAGATTGGTCATTGAAACTAGAACCTCTCTTCCCCAAAGCAAGCCATAAAATCTAGAAAGACCCCTTTTCTGCTCAAGACTGTCATTCCAGAAGGTTTCTCATACCAGAAAGGAAGGAATGCTTCAGAGAGGCCAGGAAGCATTTTAACAGACAGCCTTGCTGAGTTCCCCTCTCAGCCCATTACCCTTTGTCTAACAGTCTACATGACTGTCAATTCTACATTGAATCTAAGTGTAAAACCAAACAGTTTTCCCTGGGTCTTAAAGTCTTCATTTCTGAAGCTTTGGCATCATGTAAAATTCAATTAAACAAGTTTGGTATGCTTCCCCTCGTTTGCCTGTCTTTGGTTGCAGGAATATTGTCTGCAAGCCTTATGATGGATGAAAAAAGGTACCACCCTCCCGCCTATGGTTCCTGTCACCATAACAGGAACCACATGCAACAATCTACCTTGTAGCATTATTTGTAATTGTGAAGAATTATAATCTAAATGTCCACCATTAATAATTCATTAGATAAACTGTGATATGATTGATACTGTTCTTAGAAATCAGGTTCCACATCCTGAAGATATTAACATGCCATTTTCCTTTGAATCGGCTTCCATCTTCCAACCCGATCATCTATCTACACTGGCTGCCTTTCTTTTGTTCTTAACTTCACAATCATGAGATCATAAAGTTAAATAATTGAATTAATATTATTACATCATAATTGATAGGCCTCAAAGAAAGATTATTGAGAGACAAAAATCATACTGCGGAATGATGTCATTCTTTAAAACAAAACTCACAAACACAACATATACATTTTCTATAGATGTATCTTGGCATTTTTTTGAAGGGTACAAATCAAATTTGACTCTAGGGAGAAGAGGAAGGTACAGAGCCTAAGGCCAAAGAGTCTGAGGGGAAAAGTTGTCAGGTATTATTTGTATAACTAAAAATTACTTTTTAAAATGAAGATTACAGTGAAGGTCATTAAAAACACCTATTTCATCAGGAAACTTTCCCAAGGCCACTCACTCAAAAAGGTCTCAAGGAAGATCACCAGACACACAATGTCAGGACGAATAGCCCAGCTTGCCACAGTACAGCCTGTTGTGAAAATATTAATCTCACAGGGGACCCACATTTTAGGGATTAGGGGCCCCCTCAACCCCATTCCTAAGAAACCACCCAGTTCCACAGTGATCTTCAGCCCTCCATGTTCAAGTCCCTGGATCAGGTCCTCATTTCATTACTTAACTCACACCCACAGCCTCCCCCAGTACTCACAGCCCTCTCCCTTCACCAGTCAGTGTTCCCAAACTGGAGTGACACATACTTATTTTTAAATTTGGAGTGAATTAAACTAATTTTGTTTTGAGAATCCCATGACACTCTTTGGAATAATTAGAAGGACCCTGTGGTGTCACAAAAGCAGAACTAGGAAAGCATTAGCTTGTGTTGTTGCCATGGGGATATGCCTCCTGCCACACTCCAGTTCTGAAGACAGCAGGAGGAAGGGGAGAAATCTCCAACAGGCTGGAAATAGGGCAAGGCAGCATCCCAAAGTAAATGGTGCCAGAGGCTCCAGAGCTTTGCTGTGCCCTGTCTGTCCTGGAAGAATGAAATGTAAGGAAGAAAGAAAAGCTACTCTGGCTAGGAGTCTATTCACAGGACTAAGTGCAGAGAAGCAGGAGCAGCTGGGAGGTGGAAATGTATTCCTGGGAAGTTGTCCAGACCTGGTCACTGGCCCTGTGGATGATTAGAATTCTAGGGGCCTGAAGCTCTGCTTTCTTCTCTGCCTAGAAAAGCCTGGGCCCCTCCATGGAGGTGTATTATGTTCACCCATTTTAATTTTAGCATCTACACTTCAGCAATTTGCATTTAAATGTGTTGTCAGAGAACTTCCAGAAATCTTTAATAGGAAGACCGATTTGCATTTTAATATGCTGTTAAAGAATTTCAAAAATATCTTTTTTTAGTGTGAATACATATTACCAGAGGAATGGCCACCATTAAAGAAATTATAATTACCTGGGCACAATTTAAACAGCTAGCTTTCAGAAGTGCTGTGGCTTTGTTGGACTCTGTTAGAACTTCCCTATAAAACAAAGTCCAAAAGAAAAAGGAACCCTTCTGAACTAGGAGGCTTTAAAGGTGGGATTGACACCTTCAGTATAGAAATTCAAAGAAAGAAGCAAGTGAATACACAAGGGTTGGGGTGGGGTGTGGGTTAGGTGTATTAAAGGAAGATATGCTCAAGGAGAAAATAGGAAGATATAATTTTCTTTGCTCTTCCTTACCAGCATCCTCACTCCACTTGTTTTACATGCTGAAATCGAAGGTTGAATTCAGAGATAGGTGAAATCCCTGAAAATGTGGAATGAACATTCCTGCCTACTATTCTCATTTAATATTTTCACAAAATTAACCATGACCCTGAATGAGCACTGCAGTATGTATATGACACATTTTGCTTATTTATTCATCAGTCCATGGACACTGGGTTGCTTTCATGTTTTAATTTTTGTGAATGCAATAGCTGTAAACGTGAATGTGCCTAAGTTTCTTTGTTTCATTCTTTGGGGTATGTACCCCAAAGTGGAACCCCAGGATTATAGGGCAATGATATTTATTATTATTATTATTACTTTTCTGATGAACTGTCATACTGTCTTCCACAGAGGCTGTCAGAATTTGACATTGCCCCCAACAGCACAAAAGGGTTCCAATTCCTCCACATCCTCACCAGCATTTATTATAGTCTATGATTTTGAAAGTCACCATCCTAAAGGGTATGAGTAGTATCTTACCTACTTTTGATCTGTACTTCCTTAACAACTAAAGATGTTGAACATCTTTGCACATGCTTATTGACCACTTATATGTCTTTTGGGGAGAAGTGTTATTCAAGTCCATTGCCAATACTTGAATTGTGTGGTTTGTTCTTTTGTTAAGTTGTAGGGGTCCTCTATATAATCTGGACATGTTGTTTTGTTTTGAGGTTCTGGAGATCATACATAAGGCCTTGTGCATGAGCACCGTACCACCAAGCTATCCATCCAGCCCTATCCTGGATATTAATCTCTTGTCAGATATATGATTCACAAATACTTTGCTCATTCTGTGGGTTGACTTTTTATTCTGCAGAGAATTGCCTTTTTATGCATTTTTTTTTGAAATTTTCAAGAAGTTCCAATTTTTAGGATTTTTGTTGTTATTGCTGCCTGTGTCTTTGGTGTCATGTCCTAAAAATCTGCTAAATTCTTTATCATAAACCTTTTACTCTATGTTCTCTTCTAAGACTGTTAGACTTTGGGGTCTTAAAATTAGGTCTCTGTAGCATTTTGAATTGATTTTTGTAAAAGGTATTAGGTAAGAGCCCATTCTTTTGCATGTAAATAGAGTTTTCCTAAAAAAATTTCTTGTAAACTCTGTCCTTTACCTCACTGAATGGTCATGGTACTTTTATCAAAAATTACATAATTGGAGGGAGGAAAGTACCTCATTTATGGAGCACCTATCTACTATGTGCAAGACCCTGGGTTCCATCCCAGCACCACAAAAAAACATGTGGTAGAAAGGGATTGAACCTAGGGGCACTTAACCACTGAGTCACATACTCAGACATGTTTTTTTGAAATATTTTATTTAGAGACATGATCTCACTAAGTTGATGACATTGTCTTTGAACTCACAATCCTCCTGCCTTAGACTTCTAAGATACTGGGATTATAAGTATACACCATCATGCCCAGATTGTTTATTCTAGTCCGTTGATATGTACATCCAACTTTATGCCAAAACCATGCTGTTTGAAACTACTACAGCTTTGTAGTGAGTTTTGAAATCAGAAGTGTGAGTTTTCTAGATTTGTTCTTTTTCAAAATTTCTGTGCTATTTGAAAGTACCTTGAGATATGATTTTGAGCATGAATTTTTCTTGCAGAAAAAAATTGGGATTTTGATACAGATTATATTGAGTCTACAGATCACTTTAGGTAATTGTAACATATAAACAATATGTTAAGTCTCTCAATCTACATACATACAGTTTATTTTTGTCTTTGATTTCTTTTAGCACTGCTTTTTAGGTTTTGTTATACAATTCTTTCATCTCCTTGGTTAATGGTGAAGTTTTTTGAGTACTATTATAGATGGAATTGTTTTTGTAACTTTCATTTCAGATTCTTCACTGTATGTTTTTTCATAGCCCATCTAGGTAAAGGTTTGTCAATTTTGTTGAACTTTTCATAAAAACAAACACTTGGTTTCATTGATTTTCTTTATTTTCTCGCTTCCATTTTGTTTATATCTGCTTTAATCTTGTTTCCTCCCTCCTGCCATCTTTGGAATTAGTTCATTCCTCTCTTTCTAGTTCCTTTGCCTGTAAGTTACACTATTGACATGAGATTTTTAATTTAAGTGGGTACAGTACAGACTTCCTTTGGGGCACTCTTCTTTCTGTATGTCATAAGTTTTTTATTTTATTTTAATCTTTTGTTTTCATTTGTCTCTAAGCATTTCTAATTTCCCTTGTAATTTCTTCTTTGATTCATGGGTTGTTTAAGAAAGTTGTTTACCTTTCATGAATTTGAAAATTTTCCAGTTCACATCTATTATGGATTTCTAATTTCACCCTGTTTGGTCAGAGAAGATACTTTGCACGGTACCTATCTTTTTCAATCTATCAAGACATTACTTTTGTGACCTAATATATAAACCATGGACCCTTGAGAATATTACACATGCTGTTGTTCTTGAATATCCTATGTAAGGTTATTAGTTCTAGCTGGTTTATAGTGTTGTCTAACTCCTGTATCTCCTTATTTTCTGTCTACTTGTTTATCTGTTATTAAAAGGGACATATTGAAGTCTTCAATTATGATTGCAGAAATATTCATTTCTCTTTGCCCATTTTTGCATTGAATATTTTTATGTTCTGCTGGTAAAAGTATAAATGTTTATATTGTTATATCTTCTTGCTGTATGAAAACTTTTATTAGCATATAGTGTCTTTCTTTGTCTCTTATAAATTTTTTAATTTAAAATCTATTTTTTCTATGGTGATTATAACCACGCTTTATCTCTTTTGGTTATTTTTTACATTTATTTTCATATTCTTTTACTTTCAACTTATTCATTGATTGAAAGTGAGTCTCTTATGGAAAGCAAGTAATTGGACCATGAGTTTTTATCTGTTCCATCCGTTAATTTTTTTTTTTTTGTATTGGGTATTGAACCCAGGGATACTTAACTATTGAGCCACATACATAGCCATTTTTGTTCATTTATTTATTTATTTTTAAATTTTTAGACAGGGTCTTACTAAGTTGTTTAGGGCCTTGCTAAATTACTGAGACTGGCCTCAAACTGCAATCCTCCTGCTTCATCCCCCTGAGCTTCTGGGAATACAGATTTGTGCCAACAGGCCCAGCTGATCTAAAATAATTATTCATAAGAAAAGGTTTGCCTCTGCCATTTTACTCTTTGTTATACATATATTCCTCATATCTTTTTTCTTTTCTTTTTGTTCCTCATTTAATTTAATAAAGACTTCATTTGTAATTAGTTGACCTTTTATAGGAAAATGTCTAAGTTCTTTTCTCATTTCCTTTTGTTTTTATTTTATAGACATTTTCTTTCTGGTTGAGATGGGAATTACATTTATGCCTGAAAGTTATAACACTCTAATTAAATTTATTCCAGTTTAAATTCAATAGCATTTAAAATTTCTATTTTTTTTTCCCCTAGGGGAGACAGGGTACTGGGGATTGAACTCAGGGCCACTGGACTGCTGAACCACATCCCCAGTGTCAAGCCATATTTTGTATTTTACTTAGACACAGGGTTTCACTGAGTTGCTTAGCATCTTGCTTTTGCTGAGGCTGGCTTTAAAATTGTAATCCTCCTGCCTCAGCCTCCCCAGCCTCTGGAATTACAGCTGCTGTGTCTGGCAAAATTTCTATTTTTTTACTACATTGCCTATCTTCATGTGTTAATGCAACAAAAAATCACATCCTTATATTTTGTATGTTGAAATGCTTTTGTCTACTAAATTATGTAGAAAAAAAATGTGAGGTTATAAACCAAAGTTAAAATAATACTAAGCTGTAGACTAATAATTTTAATGTACTTGTCTCTTAAATCACATAGGAAAAAAAGTAGAGTTACAAATTGTTATTACAATAAAACTAACTTTTTTTTACAAGTATTTACCTTTATTGAGATCTCTATTTCTTCATATAGATTCAGTTACTGTCTAGTGTCCTTTCATTTCACTTTTCAGCTTCCCCTTGAGCATTTCTTGGAGGGCAGATGTAGCAATGACAAATTCCTTCAGCTTTTGTTTAATTGGGAATATCTTTATTTTTTCTCACCTTTGAAAGACAGTTTTTCCAAACAGGTTTTGGTTAACTGTGTGTGTGTGTGTGTGTGTGTGTGTGTGTGTGTGTGTGTGTACTTTGAATGCACTTTGAATATATTGACCTATTAGCTTCTGGCCTCCAAAATTTATAACAAAATCATGCTGATGTTCCTACTGAGAATTCCCTGTTTGTGAAAGTAGGTTTTTATCTTGCTGCTTTCAAGATTCTCTTTGTCCTTTGAAAGTTTAATTATAACACACCTTGGTGTCTTTTCAGTGCACCTCAAAATACATTGAACTTCTTGGATACTGAAATTCATGTCTTTCATCAAATTTGGGAAGTTGAGCCATTATATCTTTAATTATTCTGTCCCCTTGTCTTTTTTCTAAGGCTTCCACATTTCATATGTTGGTCTGCTTGATGATGTCCCATAGGCTCTGTTCAATTCTTTTTTAATCTTTCCTTATTTTCTCCTCAAACTTGTTAATCTCCATTACTACTTCTTCAACTTTGCTGATTCTTTTGCCTATTTAAATCTCCTTGAACTCCTTCTAGTTAATTTTTTTTATTTCTGTTTTTGCACTTTTCAAATCAAGTATTTATTTTAAGCTGTTTTTAGGTTTATTGGTATTTCCATTTTTATGTATATTTTTTAACTTTCTCAAAATCTCCCTTTAGTTCTTAGCATTTTTAAAATAGTAATTTTAAAATATGATCTGCCATAAGGGATTTTTCTGGAATAGCTTCTGTAGATTTATTTTTTTCCTTTGAATTTGCCATACTTTTTTGTTTCTTTAGATATTTTGTGATCTTTGGTTAAGAAATGGATATTTAAATCTAAAATATGATAATTCTGAAATTCACATTCTCCCTCTTCCCCAGGATTTTGGGGGTTTTGTTTTGTTTTTGCTCATTGTTTTTTCTTGGTATTGATTACTATAAGTTGTTTCTGTGTCAAAGATGATCCTGAGGTGTAAACATCATGAAAATAAAGAAAGACCTCTAGCCCTTTAAATTTCCTGGAAGTTTACTTAGGTGGAAAGGAAGGGGCATGTAACAGTGTGCAGCAACAACTGCTTTCAACATAGGAGCAGCACTCCAACACATTAGTAGATTAGTAGATACGCATCAATTTCCTTAACAACATCCTTGAAGCTCAAGAAATAAAACCAAGTTTCAATAAGTAAGACAGCATCAAATTAAAAAGCTTCTACATGTAAAGGAAGCAATTAGGAGCATAAAGAGAGAAAGCCTACAATAGGAGAAAATATTTACCAGTTACTCCTATGATAGGGGATTAATATCCAGAATATATTAAGATCTCAAAAAACTTAATACCAAAAAAAATCCAAATCAATAAAATGATAAAAGAACTAAACAGACATTTCTCAAAAGAAATATAAATGACCAATAAAAAATGAAAAACTGTTCTAGAAATCAGAGAAATGAAAATTAAAACTATGTTCAGATTTAATTTTACTCCAGTTAGAATGGTGATCACCAAGAATACAAATAATAATAAATGGTGGTGAGAATGTGGGGGAAAAGGTACACTCATGCATTATTGGTAGGACTGCAAATTGACTCAACCACTCTGGAAATTAATATGGAGATTACCCAAAAACCTATGAATGCAACCACCATACTACTCCTTGGCTTTTATCCCCCTCAGAAAATAAAATAAGCATATTATAGTCTTAGAGGCACATTAATGTTTATATTAGGACAATTCACAATATCCAAGTTATAGAACCAGCTCAGGTGCTCATCAACAGATGAATGGATTAAGAAAATGTGGTATTTATACATAATGGAGTTTTACTTACCCAAAATGAAGATTGAAACTATGGAATTTGCTGGTAAATGGATGGAGATGAAGAACATGTAAGTGAAAAAACCCAGACTCAGAAAGTCAAAAAACATTCAAAAACGCTATAATGTTTTCTCTAACATACAAAAGCTAGAGCAAAATTAAGAAAAAGGAGCTGGGGAAACATCATGAAAATAAAAGATCAATGGAGTAGAGGATAAGGATTGAGGGGAAAGGAGGGAGGAAAAGGAAGGAACTGCAGAATGAAATTGAAGAAATTGTGCTAGATAGAGATATATATATGAAGATTCCATAGTCAATTCCACCTTTATATGTACCTACAATTTAAAAATAAAATAAATATAAGACCAGTAAAATAGTGGAAGGTAAACATGCTTTGGGAGAAGGAGAGGTAAAGAGGAAGTACTAGAGATTGAAATGTACCAAATTATATCCCATGCATATATGATTATGTCAAAATGAACCTCACTATTATTATAGCTATATCGCACTAAAAAATCATTTTTTAAAAACCGCTGTCTGCCTCTGCACCTCTGTCATTTTAAGTGGCAATCAGTAATTGAAGCACAGATCCCTGATGCTTTGAGGAGAAAGTGCTTTTTTCCCCACCCTATCTTCTGCAAGCTGTGTACAAGCTGCTTCAGTAACCTAGCTGCCTATCACAGAACTGAGGTTGAGGAATGGGTCGCTACTACTGTGCCAAGAGATGAACTTGAGTGGACCAGGCCTTACTATCTCAGCCTTCCCTTGAAGTTGAAAGCATTCCATAGACTCCACAGTTCCAAAATCATGAACACAGATTCTGCCAGTGCAATTGTTTAGGTGGGAGAAAGAGTCCTGGTGCTTACTTATTCCTGGAATCCACTCTTTCATGTGGTTTTAAATAACCAGCATCTCCTTTTATTGAGAGAAACTCCCTTTTAAAGCTTCTGGATGCACTTATTTTATTGAGTGCCTTTGTATAAAGTGATATCTGTGAACAAGCAGAAAAGTAAAAACTCAAAAAAGTCATATCAGCTCAAATTGGTCACTATACATTTGTCACCTGAGGGAAAGAACGATATCTAATTTGACAAATTGCCTATTTATTTTGCTTCTTCCGCTGATCATCACATCCTCTGTGAGAACTTCTGGGTAAGAAAGTGTTGACCCATTAAATACAGCCTGCAGAGATGGAAAGCAGAATAAATCAGAAGCAGCAACAACCACAGCTTTGGGGTAAAAACCCAAGGAAGCACCCATTTGTTTATTCAATCAAATTTGCTACCTGCTTTCTGCATGCCAGGAAGAAGAGCTTCACTTAGCAAGTGTGCTAGGACAGACAGAGCATAATTGAGAGCAGCTGTCATTTCAAAGTGCTTCCACTGTGCCAGTCTTTTCCTAAGTGACTTCCATTTACCAACATAATCCTCAAAATAACCTCCTTAGAGCAGAACAATTATTATCTGCAGTTAATAGGCAAGGAAGTTGAGACAGAAAAGTTAAAGAAGGTGCTCAGTGTCACTCAGCTCATATGTGGTAGGCTATCTGATTCAGAGCCCATACTTTTGCCACAAAGACAATCTTGTCTGTCTTCTCTAAGGATTACCATCTTTGTCAAATATTTAGCATCCTCCTTGGGAGTGGTAATAGAGTTTCATGAATCATCCCTATTTTCCTCCCATTTCACCATGTGACCAGAGAAACAGATTTTAAGATTAGCATATGTAAGGTAAATATGTCAAGAAACAAAAATCAGTGAATTAAAATGCTTTCAGTGAAATACATACTTAAAGACCAGGTAAACTAAAATATCTTTAGCATAGTAAAGGGAATATAAGCCAGCAAAGAGGTTATATAAAATATCTGATTCAATGAATTTTTTGCAGAGACAAGCACTGTGCCCTACAGCTGACTGATAAAGAAAAATAAATAAAAATGTTAAATTCTTAACTTAGCTCATGTACTTTTACACCCAAGGTGGACAATTACAACAAACTCATCATTTGTGTATTACAAGTTTTTCTCCAAAAAACAAAAAACAGGTTGGGGAAGGGTGCCCAGCCAAAGCCTTCATGTACTTTAGAATTTTAAAAATAATAGTTAGATTCCCAGGCTTTTGGGTGAGTTTGCTATTTTGATGAAACATTACCAAGTCAACTATCTATAAAGCTGAAGGAAACTGCAAACTCTGGCAAACAGATCTTTTTGATGCCTTCATTTCCTGAAGGGCTAATGCCACTCTCTGCTCCCTTCCAGATATTCTGGGCTCTCTTTGGCAACAACTGCCCCTTTACCTCACAAAGTAGCCCAACTGCTGAAGAGAAATGGAAGGTGGGAAGGAGAAACCAAGTTAAGATGTCCCTCTTAGCCCTTTAGTGCCCCCCAGCTGCCAGAGTAGTGAAGAAAAGTTAGGCAGTGGAGATGCTAGATGGGTGGAAACACAGTACACATTTTTTCAAAGAGATCCTACAATGTCTGACACTCACTGAAAGCTTTCACCTACCTCCTGAAGTAAACCACAGGAAAAATCTGTTTGACAATTTCAGGATTCGGTTTTCTTTTTTTTTTTTAAGTAACGTTATTATTTTCTGACAGCATAAAAGAACCTCATTCTGCATTCAAACTATTACAGTTTTCCCATTTCATATAAAAAGTCCTTTCTGAGATCATATAACTCTTTTCTGGTCTATGGAAGAAAAAACCTGAATTATTGACATCAGACATATCTAGCTCTGAATCCCAGTCCTATCCCTGTGTGAACTTGGCATATTACCTATTTTGAGTCTATTTTTTCAATAGGAAAATACAGATATTGAAAACTACAGATTAGAGTTGCTGTGAGAACTAGAATTGGTGTATTAAATCACAGTGCCAGATACATCTTGACTGTTTAATAAATTGTGGTTGTTATGATGATGGTTCATTATTCCAACCATAAAAATATTGTTGAATTTTCTAAGAGCCAAATATAGTTTCAGGCACAGAGAATACAGCCAGTGTCATAGACCCCTAGTCCTCTTAGACATTACAATCTTCAAAATTGTTAGTATTTTGGGGCTGGGGATGTGGCTCAAGCAGTAACGTGCTTGCCTGGCATGTGCGGGGCGCTGGGTTCGATCCTCAGCACCACTTAAAAATAAAATAAAGATATTGTGTCCACTGAAAAATAAATTTTAAAAAAATTGTTAGTATTTTGGTTGAGTGGAACCAGAGGCATGGACAGGAGTTTGTTTGCAGATCACCGGTTATCTCCTTAGCCTCAATTTGTTTCTAGACTACATTTTATAATGAGACCATATAATCCCCACTGCACTCACCATACAATATTAAAATCAGGTGATGGTGTAGTCATTTCCCTTCTTGAAAGAGAAAACCTTGGGGAAAATGAAAGGAAATGGAGCTGTCAGTGGAAGAACAGTTTATTATATTAGTGTAGAGTGATTGTCATTGTTGCTGTTTGTATTTTTTAACCATCTTACCTGCTGGTGATTAAGGTAATAATGTTACACCACACTAATGTCCTTCTGCTTTGGAAAATATGTAAATACACGTTTCTGACACCTGTACCGTTCTTATGAGTAGATAATTATCTCCCTGCACCTGTTGGCTTGATGCAGCAATAGAGCTAAAGCTGTTTCCACTCACTGAGAATTAGAACACAAATCAATCTGCTATGGTTTTATGTTTCTATAGTAGGAAGGTAAGGTTGCTAAGAGATGGAAAGCATGTGTCTCTGGTCAGGTTTTTAGAAAGCAGGGATTTAAATGAACAATTTCCAAAAGTAAGTTTCACTCATTTCTCTTGCACTTAATAATTAGAACTAAAATGTTATGAAGTTTTATTTAGTAAAGATGTACTTTAAATTATTTGATAAAGATAGGGCTAAATATTGCATATATATATATAAATTTTGAGAACATTAAACTTTTAAGTACTCAAAAAGATTTCAACCTATTGTTTTTAGTAAACAAAACCATAGCCCCTTTATTTTATGTAAATCTAGATTTACACATGTAGTAACATTTTGATATTCAAAATGATCCCATTTGTAAAAGGACAAAGTGAAAAAAGAAATATATAGCAAATGTGTTTGTCCCTGAACTGTGGTATTCTACATAATTTTAATTTTCATCTTTATGCTGTTATGCATTTTCCAATACCTCATTTCAACAATGAGTATATTCAATTCTTTCAATGAGCAAAAAATTATACAATAAGTAAAATTAAAATTTTATACATAAAACATTTTTTTCCTAAATTGTTTCAAAGGCATTTCATGTCAATATTTCCAAATAAATGGGGACCCTAACATTAGGGTCAGAAGGGTTGAGACTACATACTAAATATTTATATCTCCTCAGAATTCTTATCTTGAAGCCTTAACTCCCATTGTGATGGTATTAAGAGGTGGGGCTTTTAGAAGGTTCAGTTTAGATGAGATTGCTAGGACAGAGCTGTTGTGATGGGATTAGTGCCTTTACAAGAACACATGCGACTGTGTGAAAGCTAGAGGGAGAACCCTCACTAAGAATCCAACCATGCTAGGCTCCCATCTTGGATTACCCAATCTGCAGAACCATGAGAAATACAGATGTGTTGTTTAAATCACCAAGTCTATGGTATTTTCTTATTGTATTATAAGCTAAGAGAGTTAGGAATCATTGGTCTAAATTATTTTCCCAAATTATTGTCATTTGTACATCAACTTCATAATTTTGGCCCAAAATATATATACAATCTTTATATATTTTAAATCTTACCTATATATCTTTACTTCAAATATTCTTTTAAAAAATTAAACTTTATATCCCAATCCTACACAGAAAATGATCATGCTTAGCCATCAAAAGAAGAATAAAAATAAACACAATTAATGTTATAATATATTCCAGTGAAATGCCATTTTCTTTTTTTTTTTCCAGAGTGGAAAGTAGAAGTTTATTAAAGGACAGCAGAAAAGACTTCTTCCGGAGGAAGAAGGGGACCCAAGTGATAGAATCCCTATTTTCTTTTTTTAATGTGTTCTTTTTAGTTTACATCAAAGTAGAATATATTTTGACATATCATACATACATAGATTAAAACTTCTCATTCTTGTGGTTGTACATGATGTGGAGTTACATAGGCCAAGTATTCAGATATGAACATAGGAAAGTTATGTCCAATCCATTCTACGGTATTTCCTATTTCCATCCCTTCTTCCTTCCCCCAACCCCACCCCACCCTCTGTCCAATCCAGTGAACCTACATTCCTCCCTCCCCACCTCACCTTCACACCTATTGTGAGTCAGCATTCACGTATCAGACAATATTTGACCCTTGGGTTTTTTTTGTTTGTTTTTTTTTTTAGGATTGGCTTATTTCACTTAGCATGATTGCCTCCAGTTCCATCCATTTACAGGCAAATGCCATAATTTCATTCTTATTTAAGGTTGAGTAATCTTCCAAAGTGTGCATGTACCACATTTTCTTTATCCATTCATCTGTTGAAGGGCACCTAGTTTTGTTCCATAGTTTAGCTATTGTGAATTGAGCTGCTAGCAATAAGCATTGATGTAGCTATGTAACTATAATATGTTGATTTTAAGTCCTTTGGGTATATGCCAAAGAGTGGGATAGCTGTGTCAAACGGTAGTTCCATTCCAAGTTTTCTGAGAAATTTCCATAGTGCTTTCCAGAGTGGTTGCGCCAATTTTCAGTCCCACCCACAATGTATGAGTGTACGGTTTTTCCCCACATCCTTGCCAAACATTTATGGTTACTTGTATACATGATAATTGCCCTTTTGACTAAAAGTGAGATGAAATTTCAGTGTAGTTTTAATTTACATGAAATGCCATTTTCTATACAAAGAAAATGGCATTTCATGTAAATTAAGTTTTCTATACAAAATTCCAAAGTTGTTCACATAAAAAGATAGCTTATTATCAGGGATTAGAGGGGTTAAAGATAATTAAGCATCAAATGAAACTTCCTTTTGTAATCATTAGGAAGATTAAAAAAGATTGATAAGAGAATTTTGTTATGAGACTGTGGATCAGTATGATTTAACTTTGATTCTCTTGTCACCTACAAATGTCTCCTATATGTCAAATCTCCCAGGCTTTGAGAACCATTGCTCTAAACCACTTGGGCAACTGAGGTACTAGTGTTTTCCAAAAGACCTCCAAAATTGGAACGTTTACAATTCTTCTAATAATTTACTACAATGTTTACTAAGGTGACCATACATCCCAGTTTACCATGGCCAAATTGATGTTATACATCTTGTCCTAGGATAATCATTTATAGTAACTTTTTTTCATACTCAAATGTGTACAGATTTACAAAAAAAATCCACTACACAGGCACCAGTAATTAATCATTTATCTGTCCATCACTTCTTGAGCAACAACTCTGTGAGAATGACTGGAAAAACAAAGTTGAGGACGATGGTTTCCAGTCCTCAAAGAAACCATAAATGGTAGAATAAGGCAAGAGGAGTCACTTAAGAACAAAACAAAGTGGTAAAGGTCACATAGGAGTCTGTACAATGTGCTATAGAGATCACAGAGAAGGACAGATGAATCTGAGAATCGCTGCAGGTCCCTAAGCCAGAAGAGCAAGAAAGCCATTTACCAACCATGCAGAGACCAGTCTGATTCCTTGGGTCTCTGGAGAGCTAGGAAGGTCTTTCCCTGTTAAAGCAATGATTTACTCTGTGTTTCCTGAATGTTCAGAGAACTGATGTGGTACAGATTGAAATCAAAAGCACACACAGTTTACTACTCATATTCCTTCCATGATCATAAAGCATAGGAATACCTTCCCTGCACAATGAATCATTTAATATGTAAAGGTGGAGGGAAATCTTTACAAAGCAAGGATATTGTCCATAATTTACTGTTTTCAAACATAAATCTACCATTAATATGTACAATTTTATATTTTCATGGACCAGTTTAAAATAAATTTAATTATTTAAAAAAATAAATTTAATCATGTTACTTCCTTACTTAAAACCCATAACAGATTAATTAATGTTTTCACAATAAAATCCACAATAAATCCCAGGGCCCACACATTCTGCCCTTCCTCTGTTGCTTCATCTCCTGCTGGTCTTGCCCTGCTCACTAAGCTTTAGCCATGTTCTAACATTCCAAGTTCTTTCCCATTTGAGCTCTTGTCTTTACGTCCACTCTTCCCTCCAGGTGTTGCAAGTCTGACTTACTATCATGTTGCAGGACTCAGTTAAAATGCCACCTGCCTAGAGGGGCCTTCCCTGATCTATCCATTCATCCCCAACCCAGCTCTGACATCTGTTGTCTTCATGGCACTGACCATATATAGTATCTGGTTCTTGCTTACTGTCTTTCTCATGAAGGAGAGACAAGGTTGCAGCATCCCCTGTGTCTAGCACAGTAAGTGGCAACAAAAAAAAATGTTCAATAAACATTTGTTAAATGGATTAATAGAAGAAAAAGAGAAAATAGGTGCAATAGTTATTTAATCCGTTTTTATTTAATGGATTCATAAAAATCTGTGTGTGTGTGTGTGTGTGTGTGTTCCTGAGGAATGAACCGAGATAAACTACATCCTCAGCCCTTTTTATTTTTTTATTTTGAGACAAATTCTCACTAAATTGCGTAAGGCCTTGCTAAGTTGCTAAGACTGACCTTGTTAACCTCCTGCATCAGCCTCCCAACTTGCTGGGATTATAGCACATGTCACAGCATCCAGCTCATAAAAATCTTAAGAAGTATTATTTTCTGTTCTCACTCAGCTTTGGGGACTGATAAGACAAAGGCGGCAAAGACTGAAGTCTGGGTTCCCACATATGGGGTGTTTGCTGGGGTTGGGAGAAGGCCAACTGGTAGGAGCCTCACTGTAAAGACTAAAGAAAACTATTTGTCCCTCAGCAGTCCACACCAAGGATTGCAAAGAGCCTGGATCTGCAGGGAGACTGCAATGTATTTTTACACTTTGAATATCCATTTCCAGATTACTCAAAGGACATCTCGGATGACCTTGAATAAGCCATTGAGGTAAGTTTCTGTGTTACTTAAATGAACCATCTCCATGGAGAAAAGTGATGAGGCTTGTTAATTTACATTTGTAAAAACACTTTGAAATATCTGGATGAAAGAATTGCTGCAGAGAGGTACAAAGGGCGAGGTAACATGTTGGGTCAAATTCTACCCTTTTATAGAAGCAGAGAGGTAGCAAGCAGACTCGAGGACACTTGAGGGACGCCTCTGGCACATTATTTTTCAAATTAATCTTCTAAGAAAAAACCCTACTTTCAGTACATAGAGTGTTTTAATCACATGTATGTCATTAATCTAGTAATTATTTTCTTTTAACATTTCTCTCCTTAAGTCCCAGCTTTGTCTAAAGGAAATCTTTGGGGGATTTGCCTGTGAGGTTTTCCCTTTATAACTCATTCTTTAGTTTATTAATTTTTACCCTATATCAATGATATTCAGTTCCTAAGTGTAACAGCCCTTGTTGCTTAGTTAATTGGGACCCAAATGGGGTCATTTAATCAATTCTAGACAGATATTTACACATTACAGTCAGATAATACAGTAAGTGCAGGGAGACAAAAAGAAAAAATTCTGAAGAAAGCTGCCAGCCTATAAGTTAATTATATCCATTTACAAAAATGATATTGATAGTTACTTAAGACATACTATCAGTAGGAAAGAAAACTTTCTTGGAATAATGATCTCTTTCAGCAAGATAAATACGGACTCAAAGATACAACATTAATTGTAAAATGATAAAGGCAAAAACCAGGCTTACAAAAAAATAGATACACACAAACTACCCTTTTCAAAATGCTGCACCAATTATACACTTGCAATTGTGCCCAGATGACAATATAATTTCCTTTATGTTTTTCTTGACCTTCTAATTTTGTTTTCTTTGGGAAGGGAGCAATAAACAATTTTATTACTTGCTCTCACAGAGAATAGGAATGATTAATTTGTCTCACTGTGCTTTGCCCTTTATTAAAAAGAACTGAGTTCCTTGTCCCTTTAGATGGCTCCAGACAAGATACTTATCCTGGGGAACTGCTCCTTCAGAAGCCTGCAGATCTTAGCATTCTTTCTCTGTTCATCAAATTGTAAATAACTTTACCCCTGAAGTCTCTTCTTCTTTCCCTCTGCCCAGGGAATACTGCTCATGAACCTTGCAGAGTTGGATTCTGGACTGTCCAAATCCTGCCTGCTGGCAGTGAGCACGCACCAGTCATTACATGGTGAACTATCCATAGTATATATTCCTGGTCATCTGAATACTGCACATGGAGCCACAGGGGATAATGGCTACAGCCTGAGAACCCAGGATTTCTCCTAGTCTCCTCATCTGTGAATGGAGGGGTTAATCTACTCAAAGACCACTAGGTGCCCTCGCTCATATTTCCCTTTGTGTGTCAAATTTTCCTTTGCGTTTCAACTAATCCTGAGAGATGAACTATATCATTCTATGCTGGTTGTAAAGATGGAATACAAAGTCCCTAGGGACTGATTTGTAAATATTTGTCTCATTTTCTGATTCATCACCCTGATGATGTGGTATTCAACTTCATGATATGATGGAGAATAGTTGATCTATTAAATTCTATTAATTCCTTCATGTAGGGTACCCTATATAAAGATAAAGAAGAGACTTCTGGATGGTTGCAGGTTTTCTCTATCTTTTGACAGATCAGTTATTTGTATCCATTTGATTGGCAAAGAGTATAATGGTCTTAACTTTAAAGAGTTCAGGGTATCACCCACTTAACCAACATCAAATGTTTACTAAGCATCCACTGAATCCAAAGCATGTTACAGTATGCCCTAAGAAAACATATTCTGCACAAAGGAAGGTACTTTTTTAAAAAATATTTTTTAGTTGTCAATTGACCTTTATTTTATTTATTCATACATGGTGCTGAGAATCAAACCCAATGTCTCACACATGCTAGGCAAACACTCTATTACTGAGCCACAATCCCAGCCCTGCAAGGTACTCTTTAAAGGATTGATCTAAATTGAACACCCACTTGTTTATCACTTACACAATATTAACTGACAGGTTTGGAATATCTAAAGAGAGCTAGCTATAAAATGTGCAAATAGTACATCTTTGAAATCAACTGCTGGTTCTGTAATCATCTCAGAATCTTCTACATTAAAAAAGTGACATCAAAATTCTGCAGAATCTATAGAAGAAAAAAAAAGGACATACCATTTGTTTAGAAGAAGTTATGAGTTGGATAATAACCAGGTAGTATTTGTGTCCTGACCTGTTAACCCATTAACTATTCTCAAAATAATGTGCTTAATGCTTTCTTTTATGACTGAGTAATTTTTCCAGTAGTAGTGTGACATGGCAAAAGAGTGAGACTTTGTGACTGACTGAGATCCAAGCACAGCTTCACCACTTAGAGTCATCTCTGTAGAAGAATGACCGAAGCTTGCTCCCATTCCCTCATCTCTGAACTTATATAATAGCACTGAATTCATTTAACCGTGCAAAGGAATTGAAATCAAATTTTAAAAACTTAGTAATATATATCCTTAACACAACAGTCAAGGAAAATGAGAAATTTTCTTCCTTCTTCTTAAATTAATGTGTCAGTGAATTAAGATCACAAGAACTTTAAGCAATAACAATCTCTTCTCCTAAGAATTTGTATGTACTGTGTTTATAATCTATTTTAATTATATAACTACATATAATAATGTATAATCTTATGTTATTTAGTGTTTTAATCATACTACACATTGGTTATATCTTAACTATGCTAAACATTGCCTTACCAGTTGAATGAAGGGTTCTTGAGCACAAAGCCTATACACATCTTTTACACCTGGGCTTTTTTGGATACATTTAGTGCTTAATTTATATTTTTCTAATGACTAATCTGAATAATTGATAAATATCCATGATCAAACCATATCACCTGTTTATTCATCTGTAAGTTTTTCTATTTTTTTTTCTTGTGTGAGTAAGAACTACATTGTACTGGTACCCACTAAAGATTCAGTGGATACTCGACATCCCTCCCATCTCATTTCCCACTAGTGTTTATATGACTCATTTCAGCATTTCTAGGACCTAGCATGCTGTATTCTTGTGCACAGAAATGGTTTATATGTGAAAAATAGCCTAAATAGTGTAAATTATTGGTATTGATGAAATGAAACACTGGCATATAGCTCTGTGAGTGACATAAGATGGACATTCAGTAGTCAAAGTGTGGTTATAGCTATTCAAACAGCTTCAGGTCTTACTGAGCTTCTCAATTTTAGTGGGATTGGTAGCTGATGCTGTGTTGTCCCAAGGTCAGACCCAAATATTTCACTACCCAGCCTGAGAAGCTAAACTCTAAGAGTCTAACAAGAAATGTTGTCTTTGTTTCTGATGATTACTCCATAGGATGAATAAAAGAGACATGGTTGTTTAACATTATTTTAGAATTTCCAAACTTGAAATAAATCTTTCTTATTGGTTCACTCACTATCAGAGTTCTTAAATGGACTAGCCCTGCTTTGTAGATAAAAAGTTGTTCATTTACAAACAGCTTTTTCTTATAGTTCTATAAAACTGAGGTTCTTCTACTATGGAGATGGTGGGAGTGTTTTATAATAAAAGTAATTTCTTGAATTCAGTTATTTTATATTTGTATGGCATTATGCTTCTGGATAATATGAGGGTGAATAATGCACATACTCTTGTCTTTAAGAACTCACAATTTGATAGGGGTGCAGATACATATGTAGATAACTCAATTATAAGGTAGAACAATAAATAATATATAAAAATTTAAGTACCTAATGAATATGATTTACTTATTACTTTACAAAAAATGCCACATTATTCACCTTGAATATTATGAATTCTCCCTCTTCCACACTCAGAAAGACAATTAATAGCTTAGAAATTTTAAGATATTACTAAACATCTTTTCAAGTTCTATATTGATGTTAATAATACCTATTATCTGGTCTTCAATTTAACCAAATATAAAATCTACTGATTGCACATATTTGTCACCTGCACTAATGGGACTGAAGTACTACAGTTTCTAGTAAACAATGGTTTTCCTTTAGTGGCATAATGAATGGTTTCAAACTTACTTTGGTCACTAGACCCTCAAGGAATTCTTGTGGCTTTTATAGAGGTTTTTTTTGTTGTTTTTTGTTTTGTTTTGTTTTTGTTTTTTGTTTTTTTGCTGGTGTGCTAGGTGTTTGTTTTGTGGTGCTGGGCATCCAGTTCAGAACCTTGCACATACTAAGCAAACACTACCACTGAGTTATAACTCTATTCTTTTTAATTTTATTTGATACAGGGTCTTGCTAAATTCCACAGCTTGCCTCGAATTTGTGATCCTCCTTCTCAGCCTACTGAGTAACTGGGATTACAGGCATGCACCATTGCACTTGGCTGTAGTGTTTTTAAGAAGGCACTTCTCTCCAGCAAGCCCCAAGAGAAATCAGGCAGACTCTCACTATTAGGACTCCTTGGGAATTTCTGGAAGGTCTTAGCTGCAGGCCTTTCCTGATATTGTCCTTCCTGTTGCAATGCAAGAAGTAATGAACTTTCTGTAGGTAGAATATAACTTATGGGTAATTCTGTTTGCTGAACCCCAAACAGGTGTTCTGACAATCTTTGCACCAGACTTTGTAACTTTTTTAAATGGAAAAAAAACAAAGGCACATAGAAGTCCATTTTTTTGGCTGAAATTACAGTGTTTCCAACAGTTGAAGAGTTTCTCTGATTATAGTTCCAAATAATAGAAAGAGAATATAGAATGTCACATTCATATTTCTATAAAAAAACAATAATTGAGTTTTTTGTTTTGTCCAAATAATGCTAGACCTATTCACACAGGCAATGCCCCATTAGTGAGAAATAGAGTTGAGTTTAATAAAGGTGGCTTCTAGAACCACAGTTCCTGAATTCCAATCTGATAACAATAACATAATAACTATAACTACATTTTGTCTTTATTAATTGGAGGCTGGAAAGAATCCCACTACAACCTGTGGAAGCAAAAATAGATAATACTAACCTAGTATTTACAGTATCAATATCTCCCTGAGCGATGAGGATGCAGCAGGAGCTTACTGCTACATCAACTTCTACCAAAAAGAAGTTGGATGACCTCACCCAAGTCACTTAATTTTTTCACATCTCCACCGAATCATCATATAAGCATCAAACCTTTTCTAAGTTTGTCATTATCTCTAACATCATATAACTGAGCTTGTTCTTTGCTAAATGTTGGTATTTTTACATGCTCCTGTATTTTTCTAAAGCAAAGTGAAGTGATTTTAGAACTGAACTCACCTTCAGATCCTAATAAATTATTTTCAATGTCAAAGACACTTTGGCCTCTGCACTTAATATCATAAATCAGTTGAAACAAATGGACTAAGGTTTCAAACACACATTTCTTCAAAGGAAATGTACATAAAGCCATTAGGTATATGAAAAGATACTCAGTGCCACTAGTCATAGGAAAATGCAAATAAAAACTACAATGAGACATCATTTCAAACTTGTCAGGAGAGATATTATCAAAAGGACAAAGATAACAAGTGTCACAGAGGTTGGAGAAAAATTAGAACCCTGCAGAAATGCAAAATTGTGCCCCTACTATGGGAAATAGAATGGAAATTCCTCAAAAAATTAAAAGTAGAATTACCATATCATCAAGCAATCCCACCTCTGGGTATTCATCCTGAAAATTTGAAATCAATTTGAGGATCTCTAAGAAATATTTGCATTCCCAAGCTCAATGCAGCATAATTCACAATAACGAAGATATGGAAAAAGCCTGAATGTTCACTGACAAATAAATGATTAAAAAATAGAATATATATACATGAGTATAATGGAATAGTATTCAGACTTAAAACAGAGGAAATCTATAGTGCACATCAACATGTATGACATCATGCTAAGTGAAATAAGGAAATCACAAAAGGACAAATACTGCATGCTTCCACTTACATAACTTAAAAAGTCAAAGACAAAGAACCAAATAATAGAATGAGGGAGGGAAAATGAGCTACTTACAAATGGGTGTAAAATTTGACTCAAGCAAGATGAATAGGCCCTAAAGATGTGCTATACAATATTATACCTATAGGCAGCAATATCATGCTACAGACTTAAAACTTTGTTAAGTGGGCAGATCTCATATTAAGTGTTCTTATAACCAATTTTTTTAAATGAGTCCATATAATACAGCACATTTAAAAATAGGAAGATGGTCTTCTTGTTAGCTGATTCTCAAATGCAAACAAAGTATTTCCAGATAAGGCAGCACACATTAGGATATTCTTTTGCCAACCCAACTGGTTTTCTCCAGAGGCCCATGCAGGCCTTAGATACAGGGCAGTAGACAACAGGTTGTTACCCTAGAGATACTGGTAACCAAATGCCTACTTCTTCCCTAAGACCCATGTGGAAAGCAGTGTGAAGGGATTTAGTGAAAACGTAGCAGACAACAGCCTTCTTATTTTATCAATCCATAATAAAAAAACTATTCCTTATTAGAAGCTTTTAAAGTTCTAAGTATAAAACATGCTTGAGATTCCATTAGCATTAATTTGGTAAGAGAAAATATCTATCTGATAGATATAAATGGATATAGATATAAATAGATATAGATATAGATATATGTCTCTATCCCCCACCACACCTCACTTGTAAACACATGTAGTCTCTCAGGGTCAAGTACCTTCAGTCACAATCTCGACTTGTAATAAAAGACTTATTTCAATAAAGGTAAAAGAGCCCATTATAAGTTTCTCTCCACTAAACAGGTATAACATCTTAGAAAACTATAGAAATATATTCACCTTTTCAAAAAAGTAATTGTTACTTTTTACGGCCACACATCAGCAACAACTTCCTTTCTGAACCAAAAAGGCCAGGAGGAGGGCACAAATAGTGAAATTATATGAAGTTGACTCTTAGTTTTAAAAGAGAAATGAATACATTTGCTAAGAAAGCAATTGGCTCTGATAAACAAATGTATAGAATATCTGCTTTGTGTGAGTCACAGTTCTGAGGCTCATCTTCATGAACACATGGACTTCGTAAAGCCCAAGAAACATATGATAGTCGATTTTCAAATATGTTTATAACTTTTTGTAATGAAAATGGTTTAATGACATCCAGATTCTAAAGTTACATGGCTAGAAAAATGTGGCAAGTAGATTATCAATCTGTAAAGTACAGTTATGGATTAAATATGCAATACAGGTAGATAGGTATGTGTCTTCCTATAAGCAAAGAAAAGAATATTGTAGCTTGGAGATAAGGATGACAATGAAAAGGGGATTCAATTTGGGGCCAGTATAAAATATCATGGATGTAACTAGTGAACCCTCCCCAAATAGATTCTTCTAAGTTATACTAACTCTTCCTGCTTTATTAAGAGAATTAGAAATTACAAGCAGGTCTAACTTTAAAAAATAGGTCACGAATGTCTAAAGGATTTCCTAATTTTAGATAAACAAATTTATAATAAGGAAGGAAAGGAGAAAAGAGGAAGGAGGAAGTTGGGAAATAAGAGGAGAAAAAATAATCTTTCCTAGGCTGCAATACAATAAGAACAATGCTGTAAGCACTGAGTTAGAGAAGGCAGAAGTGGAAGAAACATCCCAGTCTCCAACTGGAGATGTACATGACAAACCATGACCTAGTTGCATAACATTTCCAGAAAAAATGTTCCATTTAGGCTTTCTGACATGAGCCTCATAATCTTCCTGGAATGCCAAGAACTCCGTGGAATGTTCCTTTGTAATCTGGTTGAACAACAGTGAGGAAAATATTCACCAGTGAAACTGCAGATGCCAACTGTCATCCTAGCCTAGCCTAATCAAAGATGAACCCCTGGGGTTCTTTTGGGTTCTCCTAGGGAAGTGGCATTCCTATTCATTATTCATCTACTTTGAGTTCTCATGAAAAGCACTAACATCATCTGTCAAACGTTTGCCCCTAAAGGAAATGGACACACTTAAAATTAATACTGACAGAGTGAAATATCTGTATATTTTCTGGAAAGAAACAAAAAGGAAAATTTCAAGATAAACTCTGATTTGTCTTTTTTTTTTTAAAAAAAGTATGCACATTTTAATAAATGAATTACACATTAGTGCCAGGAACACCAATCACATGACACTCTTTATCAAAGAATCACTGGGAAGTACCAGGATAATCAGTGAACTACAGAAAAATAGTCCTTCAAAATACATAAGCATGGAATATGAAATCTGGATTCTTTAAACTCTTACCTGACTAAATGAGTGATCATATATCAACACATCTATTTATTCATCTATCAACACATCTGGTTTTTGTAGGCTCCCAAACCCACAAATCTCGTTTACCCTGGAATCGAATCTGTTTTGTTTTTTTTTTTTTTTATTGTTGGTCGTTCAAAACATTACATAGTTCATAGCGGTAATAATTAGTAAGCACTATTTATGCATCCCTGTGCCCACTCAAATAATTAACACTTGATTTTCTTATCACTGGTCTAAAGGTAAAATGTTTAAGTTATAAAGGATGAACATGTTCTAGAGACCTAATATACACAGACTGACTATAGGTAATCATATTATATTGTATATAAGTTTGCTAAAGCTGCTAAGAGTAGATCCTAAATGCTCTCATCACATGAACACACATAAAGTAACTATATGAGGTGATGGATGTATTAGTTTAAACACAATAATCTTTTCACAATGTATACATAGGTCAGAGCATCACATCAGATACCTTAAATACATACAATTTTATTTGTTAATTATACTTCAATAAAGATGGAAAAAGAAGAAAGATGATACATGGGGTGGTTATAACTTTTGCATTTAAAAAATTTACTAATGATAGCTTTTTCTAAAGAAAGACTTCTCTGTGTGCTTAAAATATTCAATTTACAAAAGCTAATATATATACTCAACTTTTCAGGAAGAGATTTACTATATGAACTGTATTGATGTATCACAAATTATATGCTGCTATTGGTGTGACTCTATATGCAAATTGCATCTGTCCAAGTCACTTTGCATAAAACTCTTAAAGTCACCTTCAGCTAGAAGTTGACTATGTAAATGGTCAGGAAACTCTTAGAGAAAAAACAAATTTGGGGTGATTTGAGAAGTGGTTTAAAATGTCACTTTTTATTACTGTCTTACTCGAAATTCATTGGCACATCGATTTTAGTAATAAATTAGCAGGGAAATGGCTGCCTGTTGTTTCTGCCACCTGTAAATCAACTACTCAGTTCTATTCAAATGGTAACAATAACCATTTTTCTTCAGTGCTTTGCCAGGCTTTCAGCTAATAATGAATGTGTAACATAATACTCACAATAACCCTTGATATTTATAATATTATTACCAATGAGAAAACTGAGGTAGAGATTTTATAATTTGCCCAAAGCATGCAGCAGTACAAAGTAATAACTGGGGTATGAACCCAAGTAGTTTACCTCCAGAATTCCCTTTTTAACAACACCATCCTTCACCTCCTGTCCACATAGTTTCCTGAACTTAATATTTAAACTCTTCAGTTTCTCCTTACTTGACCTTCTAGATTTATCTCCTACATTTTAAGACTTCTCCATATAGAACTCAGACTCTCATCAAATTAAGACCGGCCATATTGCCAAATGTATTGAACTTTCCTTTACAACTTTACTAATAGTATTTATTCAATGTTAAATTCCGTCACTTTTAGAAAGCAGAGAAGAAATAGACACCATTTTAAGACATGTAAAGGTATATAATTGTAAAGGCTAACATTGATTGACTAATTGTTATATTCCAAGAACTGTGTTCATTAATTTTCAAAAATACACGATGAATGCAATTATGTATAATATATATACTATTATACTACATCATGTATAACATAAATTGCATATATTATTTTATATATATTTATTATGTTATATTATTTACATGTAATAATATTATATATGTATATATCATATATAATAATATAATTATATATAATATTTCATATGTATTATATATATATGTATATGAAAAACAAAACCTTCATGTGAAATGAAGAAAACATGTCTCAGGAGATTAAGTTTCTTATCCAAAACAGCCCAATAATAAGTGACATAGTCACAACATAAACTCAAGTCTGTCTGATCCAAGCAGTAAATTTTAACTATACATTCGAAGCTGCATGTATTTAAGAACTCTAATTTGCATTATAATTATTTCAGAGCAAGCTTAAGATTCCTTATTAGGTTATATATGCTTGAGACAAAGGCTCGATTTTGCTTCTCTAAATTCCTCACAGGATACAGGATACCTACTTTGCTTTCACAAATATTGAGTACAATGTTTGTGAAACTTAAGTAAACAAAGGCAAAGAATTTCAAAGTAAAATGTCAATTGTGTGACTTCCTGGGTATACATGCTCTGAGAGGAGCCCATCTCCTGGTCCATACCACTCCACTCCAAGCACCACCTCTGTTAAAGTGTGGGTTATTTTTGCCCGTGGGTAGGTTAACACGGAAGCAAACAATATCAGAAATAGCCAGGATGTGGTGAGCTCTCTTCTGTATAGTTTTGCCAGAAATAACCCAAGGTGGAAACTGCTCACAATCCCTCACCTTGTGATGAGTGCTGTGGAAAGGGTTGTGGTTTGTGGAACATACTGAAGCCAACCATTAGTTCTGTCTTCTCAAAGATTATAAAGCTCCCAGAGACTGTAAAATTGGTAAAAATTTGAAAAGGAAAATGATTCCTGTGACAGGTCTTGTATTCCCAGTTAACATTATCAATAGTCAGAGTCTGAGAAATATGTATGTAAATTAAAGAAAGTTCTTTAAACATCCCAGAGCCAGAAGATATTAATAAATCTGATTTTGGTTCTAAAAATGAGCAAAGACTCAAGTCAGCAAAATTTGAGACCACTGCTAATTTTATCTGACCCATTTGGTTATATGCTGCTGCTTGTGATAGCATCTTGTCTGTGGTACCATAAAGACCTAGCATGGTGTATAGAAAGAACACAATTCAAAGTCAAGATGCAAAGTCAAGAGACATCAGTTCAAGGTCATGTCAGAGTCTGTCATGTAAAAGCATAGTAAGCTTTAAGAAGTTTTCTGGTTCCTGGGATCCTCATTTCCATATGAAAAGCAGGGATAACCTGACCTATTGATTTTGTGCTATTAATACAAAATCCCACATGAAATACTTTGCAAAAAGTAATGTCTACAACCTAAAATGTATTAATCATTGGTAGAAAAATCACAGTCAACATAAAAAAATGTTTTTTTAAAAAAATTATTATAAAAGAGAACAGGTTTTTTTTCTCTTCATTACTCCTTTATTTTTTACCCCCATTCACTTGTTCAGCAAATATGTACTTAGTGTCTAATCTATGCCAGACACTACTGGGAATATGGTGGCAAATAAGTCTAATGACGAGGCTGAGGAGAGGATGGAGACAATCAATAAGCATGCAAATAAATAAATAAATAATTTTGGAAGATGAGAAGTGCTGTAAAGATAATGAGTACTAAAGAACTTCTAAAATAACACATGGACAGCAATATAAATAATCATAAGGGCTTCTTGCACAGAAAAAAAAAACAAGAAGGGTATTTCAAAAAGATAGAGTAGTAACTGCATATCTCTAAAACCAAATTGATTTTGGCATGTCTACAGATCAGAAATAAGGACCTTCTGTTAGCAGTAAGGTGAATGAAGATGAGAATATTTTAAGTTAGGGTAGACAGGTGGTACACATAGAAAGGACCTCAGGACAAATAAATTTAGACTTATTCTAAATGGAATAATAAATAATTTTAAGGACAGTGAATTTGCATGATATGCATGGTCAGGATCTTTGCTAAGACAAAGAGGCAAAGCCTTTTTTAGTGTTTCAACATTGATTTTGTTGTTTTTGTGAGGGGTAGGTGATATTTATATTTAAAAAGAGGTTAACATCTCAAAGTCAACATGTCCAAAATTAAAAATATTCTCCAACCCTGCTCCTCTGACTGTCTTCCCTCTCGCAGATATGGTCAGTACGTGCTTCTAGCTTTCAGAATAGATGAAGGCATTCTTGATGTGTCCAAGTCATCAGTGAAGTCCAAGGGTCTTTTCTCATCTTGATTGCTAGTACCCTGACCTAAGTCATACCCATCCCCTGCTCAGATGATTAGAATGATCCCCAAACTGCTCTCCTGCTTTCAACCATCTCTTTTCAGTCTATTTTCAACACAGCTGTCAGAGGGAGCCTGTTACAGGGAAAATCAGATGATGTTATTTTTCTGCCCCAAATCCCCCATTGTGCTCCCATCTCCAAGTCAGAATCAGAGTCTTCACAATATCCCCTAGAGGCCTGATATCACTATCAAGACAAAGACCCATATATGCATGTCAGTTTGCATATGTGTGTGTTTATGTGTGTGTGTGTGTACACACATAGGTCCAGCATTTCATTCCAATCCACATTCTTCAAGTTTCCTCTACTCCCACTAACTCTGCTATAGCCACACCTGTCTTCTTGAGGTGATTTGAGCACTCAACTACTGTTACCTCAGGCCTTTCCTATTCCTGGTTAATCTGTATAAAACACATTCTCTAGCTCTCCTTAAGACTTCATCTCTTGTCTCTTTTAAGCTTTTGTGGATATTCCATCTTCAATGAGGTCATCCTTGGTTACCCTCTCTCACCATTACCCCCAACACTCTCTCAAGTTTCTGCTTTACGTTTTCCACAGAACTTATGCCCACATACCATAATGTCTATTTTAATTACTTATCTGTCCCATTATTAAATTCTCCAAACTAGAATGTAAGCTCATAGGACAAGGGTGTCTGTTAATTCATTACTGTATTCCAAGTGTCACATAAAAGGAGCTTAGTAAATATTTATGACATAAATGAAGAATCTAACATTCACAAGCTTTCTCCTAAGGACAATGTTGCCGAATATGGAAATAGCCCAGCTTATTTCTTAGCACCACATGTAAAAAACGAACTCAATGCCTCATACATGCTAAATGTGGTTTGAGGAGAGGGTAGTAGGCAGAAAAGATGGGAGGAAAATTAGAGAGAAATGGAAGTATCTTGAGAGAAAAGACACTCGTGGATGCTCATCGATGACAGCTTTGGCAGGAAAATATAGAATAGTCTACAACACCTGGACTTCATGTATGTTCCTAATCCATACAATTGGTTTTTATTGGCTTTACTTTCCTGGTAAGGTACTATATAAAAATTATTTTGTAATACAGGTAACAATGATAATATTCATGATCATGATGATAATGTCTAGAACTCACTGACAACTATTACAGTTGCTACTAATATCTGATTGCCTCAAACCCAGCTTAAAAACACTTTATTGTATTCATAGTTTCTATGATTAGGAACGCAAATGATATAATAGGAAGAGTTCATCTGAACTCTATGGCTCTGGGTCTTCAGTTGGGAAGAAGTGATTGCTGGGAACTAAAGTCATTCAGAGGTCTCTTCACTAACACAACAGCAATCAGATCAAGCTTTTGGCTGGAACCATAGCTGGAGCTATTGGCCAGGCCTCTGTGTGGACATCTCTGTGTGTCTGAGTTTCCTCAGAATAATTAGGTTACTTTTATGGAAGCTCAGGGCTCTAAAACCAAGTGTCCAAGGACAGAAGCCAGAAGTGGCAGTGTTTTTTATGATCTGGTGTTAGAGGTTGCTTATCATTTTCATCATACTCAAGACTCAAAATAGCCACAAGTTTACCAAGAAGAAATGAAATCTACCTTTTGATTTCAGGTCAGTTGGTCACATTGGAAAAGATCATAATGGATGGGAAATATTGTTGCAGTCATATTTAATCATTATAATCTCACAGAAATAATGATAATCACCTTGAACAAATCCTAATTCAGTTCCCACAGTATCCCTATATGATAGTATTATCTCACATTCAAACTTAAGGAAAACGAACTACAAAAAGGTTAAATAATTTGCTCAAGATCACACTATTGATATTTGTCATTGCTGAGAGCCAAGCAATGTATAACTGACTCTAGGGTTCATGCTTTTCCTACTAAATCTTCCCCTGGGGCCAGAGAAGGTAATAAAGAATAAGTTCAATAAACAATATGATGTGGGAATTGAAGAAATGACCCAGAAATCGGTGGGCCTCAAAAGGGAAATGGGTTGGGGAAAAAAAATTCAGTACAGGTAGGACAGTATGGTGTATCTGTCAATGTTCAATTATCATCAGTGATTTGATGCTTTATTTGAGGAGATATGGAGATCTCAGACAATATCCCACATCTAGTTTCTCTGAGCAAATATTCAAAATGTTAATAAAATGTGCGTGCCATCAAAGTTCTACACTATACCTTTTATTCCATTGTATTTTTAAATGTGTTGTGTATATGTGGTACTGGAGACTAAACCCAGGGACACTCTACCACTGAGCTACACCCCCAGCCCCTTTAAAAAAATTTAGACGTTGATGGACCTTCATTTTATTTATTTACATGTGGTGCTAAGAATCGAACCCAGTGCCTCACACATGCTAAGCAAGAGCTCTACCACAAGCCACAGACCACAAGCCACAATGCCAACCCCCACCCTTAACCCCTTTTGAAATTTTATTTTTGACACAGGTTTCAACTACGTTGCTGAGGCTAACCTCAAAATTGTAATCCTCTGGCCTCAGCCTCCCAAGTCACTGGAATTATAGGTGTGTGCCACTGTGCTCAGCTTATATTGTAAATGTTTTAGAAGAAGAAATTTAATCATTTGTATATTTCCAATATTTTGTTTCTTAAATGAATGTTCAATGGATGTAGCTCAAAACCAGACTTGGCTTATTTTTATCCTAACCACTTGTGCAAAACAGCCACTATTTATTCATTCAGTGGAAGGGAATAGTGTGATAGTTTCAAATTACCTGGTATTATATTCATTGTCTTTTTGATAATGCATTCCTAGGCAAAAATTCACAAATCTCACTCTGTGTGGAAGAGTTCACCTTAAATTACTCTCTCTTTATAGAACATGGAAAATTCAACTATTTGATATAAAGTTTGATAAAGACTCTCTCTCCATGCCAACATCACCTGATCTCCAGGATGCAGCATCCTCACTCATTAGATCATTATCCTGAATACTTCAAGGGCTTCCCACTGTTCTCGTGTTGAAGACCAGACTTCTTGCCATGGCCCACAGTTCCACAGGTTCTTCATGCTTCATGTCTCTCGATCCCATTTTGGGTCCTGGCCTTCTAGTCATCCTTGACTTCCTTGACCTCTCAAGGAGACCAAGCCTTCCATCTCCTCATTATATACTAATATAGTAAGATCTTTTTAGTCCTTTCCTTCAAAGTCTGAATTGGGACTCATACATTTGTTAATTTGATTCTTTGGTTAATTTCTACCTCCCTGCTGTGCTGTAAGCTTCTTGAAGTCACAGATTATATGCATATTTTCTCTCTAATTCTCAGCAGCCAACACAGAGATAAGTCCATTGTAGATAGTCATAATTATTTATTAAATAAATAAATGGATTGATAAATGTTAAAATGAATTTAAAAAAAAAACACAATTCAGGTTTCTGAGGCTCTCTATCACCTGTCACAGAATGCTTAATATTGTCTTTCCACATCCAGAGCTTCCTAATCTTATCATTATCCCCAAGGTTCACAATCCCATGACAAGCCAAAATAATATTTAAAATTTAACAAATCACTTGTGATTTTTCAGCTCTTAAGGAGCTTCATGTCATGACTACATTTCATTTGACCCTTAAAACTTGCCAAGATTTGTTATTGGTTTTATTACTAAAAAAGAATCTCTAGCTCAAAACAATACAAAATTAAGGCTAGAATTCTGAACACACCAAAGATCCTGGCAGATCTGACTAGGGAAGGTGAGGAACTGGGAATTGGGTCCACTTTTGAAGGCACATTGAGAAATTTATCTACCAATAGAGGTACCACCCCAACCCCCAAGGAAAAAATAAACATATTTAACATATTTATAGGATTACTGAGATATACTTGGTCACATTATCAACCTGATTGGAAGTATATCTGATAGGGAAGTGTAAAAATGGAAAAGTCAATTGGTCCAATTCCATGGAAATTACATAGTAACCCTCACCAATTTCTCCTTTATGTGACTGTTTTGTAATTATTCTTCACATTGTACAGCATCAAGTGAAAACAGACTTGTGTATTCTCTAGTTATCTATACAATGCAATTTAGTACTTCATTATTCAATCTGCTCTCAGTGTTTCCTGTGTGTATCTGTAGGTGACAACTATGCCATATTCAAGTCAGTGCCCCACACTGGATTTTTTTTCTAAGTATAAGCTCTTTTATTTTTATTCGTTGTTTTTAAGTATACATGACAGTAGGGTGTATTCTGACTTATTATACATACAAGGAGCATAACTTCCCATTCTTGTGGTTGAACTTGATTGGAGTTACACTGGTCATGTATTCATAGATAAACATAGGAAAGGTATGTCTGAGTCATTCTACTGCTTTCCTAGTCTCATCTATCTCCCTTTCCTTCATTCTATTTTTTTCTAATCCAAGGAACTTCTATAAGTCCATACCCTCCATACCCTCCATTGTTATGGGTTAGTGTCCACATATCAGAGAGAATATTAGGCCTTTCAGTTTGGGGGAATTGGCTTATTTCACTTAGAATGATAGTCTCTAAATCCATCTACTTACCAGCAAATGCCATAATTTTATTCTTCTGTATGACTGAGTAATATTCCATTGTGTAAATATAGCACATTTTCTTCATCCATTCATCTGTTGCAGGCACCTAGGTTGGTTCCATAGCTTGGCTATTGTGACTTGAGCTGCTATGAATAATGATGTGGCTGTGTCACTGTAGTATGCTGAATTTAAGTTCTTTAGGTATATGCCAAGGAGTGGGAAATCTGTGTCTAATGGTGTTTCCATTTGAAGTTTTCTAAAGAATCTCCATACTGCTTTCCAGAGTGATTGTACCAATTTGCAGTCCCACTAACAATGTATGAGTGTCCCTTGTCCCCCACATCCTTGCCAAAATTTATTGTTATTTGTATTCTTGATAATAGCCCTTTTGACTGGAGTGAGATGAAATCTCAGTGTAGTTTTAATTTTCATTTCTCTAATTGATAGAGATGTTGAACATTTTTCATATATGTTTTGACCATTTGTATTATTCTGTGAAGTGCCTGTTCAAATGTCACAAGCACCTCTTTTTGCAAAAGCTGTTGGGCATCTGACAATCCCAAAAGAGATTGCTGAGAAATTAGGCAGAGATTTTGTGAGAAAGAAATTGGAGTTCATCAAGGTAAAGAAGCCCTAGAGACACTTCATGTTGTGGTTTGAGTAACCCAAAGGAGTTACATACCATAAATAGATCTTCTCCAAGACAGAAGTCCCCCTTCAACTCATTGCAGTCCTTGAATTTGGGTTTTAGTAACCCAGGATCCCTAACTTCCACCTGGAAGCAAAATTAAATCCTCCCTGGAAGAAGACCATTGTAGATTCACTTAACCCTTGACTTTTTTCAAATAAATGAGCAATTTAATGAAAAACAACACAGGCAGATGAAGGGATAAGATAAATAGTTAGAAAGTAATATTTTTAAAAGACAATATAAACAAAACCACATGAAATCCAGATAATAAAGTTATCAGACACAGACCATTTTTAATATATACAAAAAGGTAACAGGCATGATTGAAAATCTTGACAAAGAACTGAAACTGCGAAAAAAAAAAAAAGAATCAAGTGGAAAATACACCAATCAAGATTAGAAGGAAGAGGATAATTTCAACAGAACAATAAATCCAGATGAAGAAAGAGTTAGTGAACTAGAACACAGGCCATAAGGAAATCTCTAAAATAAGATACAAAGAAACAAATGTCTTTATAAAATGAAATTTTAAAATGTAATTGTTATAGATTATTGTAGAATAGAATAAAACAATCTAATTGCATTGCAAATGTATGAAACAATCTCACTGAAGAGGACAGAGAAAAAAGGATATAAGAAACTTTGCAATTGAATGGGGTATAAGACTAAAAGCAAAAGAAACTGTACATAAGCATTGTACTCTAATTGGTAAAATTGTGTCCCACTGAATTTGTTATTCATGCAAAATGGAAGTGAAAAAGATAGTAAATGAATATAGAGAGTGGAAGCAGGTTTGCTACCATTGGAGAGGGAGTTCACAGATAAGCAAGAGAAGGAGACTAGAATAATCCATGTGGTAATGAATTAAGAGTTGGAGAAATCAGTATGAACTCATGCTTCATTTAATATAGATACAAATGGTTATGTATAATATTTATAAGTACATATGTATATAATTATAATGCCTAGAAAGATGTGTGTGTGTGTGTGTGTATACACTGCATTATATGTTCTTCAGCTGAGATGCCCTAGAAGCAGTATTACCCTAGTAGCAATGAATACATCGAGCATCCAGTTAACCATTTCTAATACAATTATCCAATAATAGAAACAAGGAATCCTTGGTACAATGGTTGATCTTAGATGTTACATAGAAAGTTTTACTGGAAGACTTTGTAGGACCATAAAATCATGAAATGTCCCCCACAACAACAACCATTATGGCAAAACTCACAAAGATGATGATAGGTCATAGGAACAAAGGAGCCAACAGAAAGAGCTATCAAAAAGCTGAAACAACTTGAGTAACAAAACAGTATAAAAGCATATACAACACACATTATTGAATAAAGAAATAATTGGGGCTGATGGGATAGCTCCATGGTAGAGCACTTGTCTACCATATGGAAGACCCTGTATCCTATATGGATGAGGAGAACAAAGGAGGAAAGGAAAGAAGGAAGAAAGGAAGAAATCTCCTACGTGAAAGAATTCCAAATAATTTATTGAACAATCTGCCCTTGGAGAGAAGCATAAATCATCACACCTTAAGGATGAGCTACACATAGAGACTTCTTCTCAATGAAGAAGGAGAAAAAGAGCATGATGCTGGAGATACCTCACAAGAACTATCTCAGCCAAATGGTCAAGACTGACATCAAAGGTGATGGCATAATGGGCTGGGGCTGGGGTTCAATGGCAGAGTGTCTGCCTAGCACATGTGAGGCACTGGGTTCTATCCTCAGCACCACATATAAATAAAATAAAGGTATTGTGTTTATTTACAGCCAAAAGTACATATATTTTTAAAAGTGATGCCATAGTTATGCTGATTATGGGAGTGATGAAAATGGCACTTTCCTTCTGTTATCTTCCTACCAGAAGTTCATCACCCAGAGTAACTATGAAAAAATATCAGCTGAGAAGAGCCTAAGCAGAAGACAATGCAATGCACTCTGGTTTCCTGAATGGGATCTCAGAACAGAAAAAGAATAGGTAAAAACTGAAGAAATGAGAAAATTATGAACTTTAATTAACAATAACTTATGAATACTGGTTCATAATAAATGCTAAATATATAAAATAATGATAATGGCCAGTTGGATATATACAATTAAAATTCATGTCAACAAAAACATATTAGTTAGGAATTTTGCAAATGTATTATCCATGGAGAAAAAGTATATCATTTTCTAGGGTTTATGTTTTTTTTCAATAATAATAATAATAATAATAATAATAAAATTTGTATTGTGATAAAATGCTTATCATTTTCTACAAAAGCCACCTGCTAAGAATTGTATCTTTTTTGTTGGACAAGATTAATACAACTTCTGTTTATAAACTAGAATGTCAGTTTATGGTACCAGATAAGTAAGAGGTTTCCTGAGCTAACAGAAGTCCATGCAATATGTCTCGCCTTAATATCTCTTTATGCTTACAATAGCAAGCTTCTAAAACATAAGACACATTACAGAAACAGCCTTCCATTTATAAAAAAAAAAACCAGAACCCTCTTTAGGTTGTCAGCTCTACTTCTGAATTTACAAATTTTAACTTACAACTTTTAGAGAAAACAGACGAAGTAGGTAATGCACTGTTCCTCTGAAGAGCGAAAGGGAAGTCTTCAATTCTCAACTACAACATGGCTCCCATCATATCATAGACAGGGCACCAGTTAAATGAAGCATGACACTAAAATGAGATTCTTTTCATGTTTCATAGAGCACAGGGATTTGTGGGGTTTTCCCTTGGGGGGGGTAACAATTGAATGTAATATTTCAATCATACTTGAAAGAACATGAGTTAATATTTCATAGCTATTTAATCCACTCATTCAGAAATGGTAATGCAAATGTTCAAATATTTATGCTTTGTAGGCAAAACATGGCACCCTGAATTATTGCATTGTGCTCTCTTCTGCCACTAACTTAGGATTCATTTCAGATCAGGTAACCAGAAAATCACTGTATTCAATAGGGGAGCGATAGCAATAAAGTCTTTATGCTTACAATCCTTTCATTTTTATTCATACACAAGTCCTATTTGCCTCTCTGAATAAAATTAAAATATCCACCAAAGTCAGTGGCTAAAGGATTAATGTACAAATATTGTGCCTTTAAATAATCTGATGTAATTTCTAGTCTACATTATATGTAGAATTCAAAGACTCTTGTGAAAAGAGTGATTCTATTATAATATGCTGCTATTCCCCAACATGATGAGTGCCTCCAACATAAACTTTCCACATTAACCATAAAAGCCATGTGTCAGGTTTTCAACCTTGTCCTCTAATACTCCAAAAAGTGTTTTGAAAGCATGAGTAAGGTCAGAGAGGAATTGTATTACTTAGAATGCTTTTTACTCATTTAGTGTCCCTCTTTCTAGTATCAACATATTCCAGGCTGTCGAAGCATAAAAACAGATCCCAACAAAGCTCAAGACCCATCAGAGTAAACTTCAGAGTGAGGATTTCAGGTACGGTACCTTTTAGAATAGGGGACGCTTGCCCTATTTGACAATGCAGGAGTTTTGAAGTATGGAGGATAAGATATAGGAAGAAAAACACACCACTTCCCACTCCAATCCTAGTACCTCAGTCCTATCTATTCTCTTCAGAGATACATCTCCATTTTATTGTTTTAAATCTCCTCACTAGACTAAACAGTCTAGGAATATTGAAAGGCATTTTGAAATCACCTATTGCTAGCAAGTGTCCCCAGGTATGAAGCACTGAGCAGGAACATTACCTCCCTGACACACTCCCAATAATGCATAATTCTCAATCTAATCATAAGAAAAATATCAATTCAAACTGAAAAGCATTAGAAAAAGTAGCTGACAAGTGATCTTTAAAATTTTCAGAGTCCTGAAAGACAAAGAGAAATGGAGAGAATGTAAGGATTGAAGGAGACCTTGGATACGTGATGACTAAATGCACGCTGGGAAAATGAACCAGATCCTCCAGCAGAAAAAGGACATTCCTGGAAAAATTGAAGAAATTCAAACAAATTTTGTACTTTAGCTAGAAATAATATAGTTTGGTAAACTTCTTAGTTTTGGCTACTGCTCTATTATTATGTCAAATGTCTAAAGAAGAGGAGTATAGATAAAAGGTATACAGGGACTCTGCTACTTTTAAAATTCTTTCATTTTTAGTTATACATGATAGTAAAGTATATTTTGGCATAATATACATACATAAACTATAACTTATTCTATTAGGTGTCCACTCTTGTGGTCGTACATGATGTAGAGTTATCCTGGTCGTGAATACAAATACAAGACTAGGAAAGTTATAATCAATGAATTCTACTGTCCTTCCTATTCCCCTCCCCCTCTTCCCTTCATTACCCTTTATCTAGTCTGATCTTTTTTAACTCTTCTGTTAGATTTACATTATCTCAAATTTTAAAAATTACTAGAAGTACAAAGCAAAAAAAAAAACCCCAAAAAACCAAAAACATCACTTTGTGATGAAGAAAAGAGAGAAAGAAAAAGGAAGGAAAAAAAGGATGATTCTAATTTTAAGAGATATTGAGAGGTTTAAAAATGCTGATTTTTCCATAAATTGAGATCATTTAAGAACTTTCTGACACAAACAGAAATTAGCATAACATGGTGATTAATAAAGATTCAGACATATCTGGATTTGAAACCTGAGTTTCCCACTTAATACCTGTGGGTCTAAGGTTAATCTCTCTGAACCTCGATTTTCTGGTATAAAATAGGGATGCTAATAGTACCAACTTCATAGAGGTGTTCTGAAAACTCTGTGAGGTAATCCATGTAAAGATTTTAGCATGTGAATAAATAGAAACAATTAGTATTATCCCAGAAACCGGCACTATGCATTCTGCTCATTTCCAATGTCCATGCCTCTCCTTTCACTTGTAGGGATTAATAATCCTCCACTGCAGTTAGTTCTATCCAAATCCCATCCATCCTTCAAGTGCCAATAGATGTTCCCCGCCTCCATAAACCTGTTATGTTCTCTAACTCTCAGTTTTGCATATGGTTTATGTATTGCATACACTGTCATTTGCTATTATGATTTTATGTGGAGTGATCATTT
The DNA here is from genome assembly GCF_052094955.1 of Ictidomys tridecemlineatus. Classification (NCBI taxonomy): domain Eukaryota; kingdom Metazoa; phylum Chordata; class Mammalia; order Rodentia; family Sciuridae; genus Ictidomys; species Ictidomys tridecemlineatus. The sequence continues at coordinate 124,319,785 of NC_135477.1, read as the reverse complement.
TTCATCAATTGGATTAAAAGATCTTTGATGATATAAAAAATATATGTTTCATATGTTTTCCTTAATGCAGAGTATATAATGGGCATTCAAATAGTCTTGATATTTTATGATTACAGTGTTTTTGTTTCTGGGGAAATCTGGTGATAACATGGATTTAGTCATTAGAAATTTAGATACTTGTCAAAACAGGACTTACAGAGGTAAATATATAATTAAAACCCTTTAAAGAAGAAATAAGTCTTTCAGAATCCTCTTTACTCTAAATACAAACTAAATCAGATTTTTTACCACTACGTCTGGGGCCTATGTCATATGTTTTTGTCTAGCAAAGAAGAAAGCCTATCAGAGACTTCTATAGACATATCCCTTTGGCTGAAATCTATTCTCTCAGGAAACTTACCCAAAATTCATAATAAATTTTAACAAAGATACCAAGCCTATGCACAACACCAGGAAGAACACATCATTTAACAATTCCCTTACATAGCATTATGGTTTCCTAAGTGCTTTTAAGAGCATTGTTTCAATTGATTCTCATAAGTACTCTGAGATGCTATCTGGAAAGTATAATTATTCCCAGTTTGCAGATGAGACAACCGAGGTCCAGACTTGCCAAAAATCATACAACTAGTAAGCTGCAATTTAGGACTCTTTTCTCACTCAATAATCATTTAATGTGTGTCTCCCATGGGCTTCCTTGTGTGCTTTCTCGGCCCCAGAAGCCTGTTCCTATCACAGGAATGAGCTTATTATGAGAGATTACAGTAATCTACCTACTTTTTTTGTCTCCTCTCCTGGACTATGAGCTTCTTACAGCTAGAATTTGTTTTGCCCTAGTTATATCCCTAGTATGTAGCACCAACTACATACTCAATAAACATTTGTGGAATAGAAGAAGAGAATAGCTCAAATAATGATGCTGGAAGATGTGCCAAAAGAGCTTAAATAAATTGTTTTGTATAAATGCTAATTATATCATTCCTTTTCCAGATCTTAGTATCTTATAGCCCACTTCTTCACAACAGAGAGCATGGCTGTGGAAGAGACAACAATGCATTCTTAGGGAAGAAGCAAGATCAACCCTTAGGCTGAGCCAATAAGACCCAGTGATCACAGAGGAGCATGATATGAAGCCTCACCCTTTCCAGGTAAAGCAGTTTACATGGACAAGTTTCAATTCTGACTCTTTCACACTTCCCAGGCAACTCTTGTTTCCCCCAAAGAAAAGTGTAGAAGTGACAGACTTTGACTTAAAGTTACCAAACTAAAAGGAACTAATTCTCCTAAATGAAAATAAGAAGAGCTCATGAACTCTCAGGGTAATGGAGTACTGAATGAAATCCTATGGGACCCTGAGAAGTCGGTCACTGGAAATCATCAAGAAGACAATACACACTTATCTGAAATATTTTTCCCCTGAATCTTTTTCAACTATAGCATCCAGTGACCTACTTCTCTTGTCATCCCACATTCAGAAATTAACTCTTCGATGTTTGCTCCTGCCTCCTTCATTGCAAAGATATCTCTTTTTCAATTCATAGCCATCTGGTTGCAAAAACCCCAACTTCAGAATCAGAACCATGAAATGTTTGCAGAACTTGTGGTTTTTCAGAAAGTTGGCAGAGTGTTTGTTCTCCACATGATGGCATCAATTTCCCCAAGAGGGAAAAGTGCCAGTTGCTAGTAACAGTATCTGATACTAAGCTACTGGAATTGTTCCAGGAGGCTGTGTGGTATCTGAAAAGTGTACCAAATAGCAACCGGAAGATACAGGACTGGCCTTGACTCTCTCACAGTCCTCAATGTGACCTTGGGTAAGTCACTCAGCTTCTCTGTTGCTGTGTTGCTTTATCTTCTCTAAAGTAAGCATAGGGCTTCTGAATCCTATGTGCTAAGCTCTGTTTTGTGACTGACAATTTGTACCTAGGTGACAGGTGGGTAGAAGGTATGATTAGAAATCTAGACAACCAAAACCTTTTTTCTTCCAGAAAAATTGCCAGTGTGGATTAGTTGTATTCCTATCCCCCCACCCCCCCCCCAAAAAAAAACTGGAAATCAAGTGTGTAACAACAGGCTTAGAGGAGATAATCTGGGCCAAATAGAGGAAAAATGTGTATTAATTAAAATCAAAGGCTACCCTAAAAGGATGAGGAATAGAAGACACCATTTATAATCACTGAAAATATAAAAGTCTCAAAGAAAAATGATGCAAAGTCACTATATTTAACCTGCTTTAAATAACAGTAACCAACAGATAAGTTCACCGTTTCGACCATCTGCATCTGATGAGTGCACGTTTAAATCCTGGCACCATCTGTTCAAATGGAATTTAATACTCTATCAATATGCCAAATAACAATTATGATAGCAAGGAGAGCAGCTTCATGGCTCATGATCTAAACAGTGACCATTCTTCAATGGGATGAGAAACCAGAGTGGAGCCAACTTGTTTGGAAATTATTTTTGAGCTTGATATTCATCCTGTTAAGACCAAAGAGAGGCATGTTATTGACAAAGCCATAAGCAAAGAGACTTTCAGAGCAGGGAAACCATTCTGGCTAGGGGAGCCCAGAATGCCCAAGAACCTAGGACTCAGAGAAGAATAATGAAGGAAATCAAGCAGAAGTTTCATATTTCTCTCCATCCTGGGATAATCACTGGTGCCTGACTACCGGCATGTATTAGTCAGAGGGTATTTTTCAGATAGGGAGAAGGCAAACCATTAAAACATAGTCCACTGCTGAGGTAGCCACTGTCAATATGATGAATACATACATTTTGAGATTTTTCTCAAAATCACCTTACTGAGTACAAAAGGTTGAGCAACTTCCCCAGCTCATCATCCAGTTGGTAGCAGAAAAAAAATCTCCTTCTTTCCAGACCAATACATATCCCACTATGCCTCCCCAGAGTGCTAGTGCTAAATGCACTTGCAAAAATCTTCACCTCTTTGTGACACTAGGCCATGTATTCTTCAAGTCACTCACTCTAATGCCTTTTCTAAACAGCTTACTTTACTAACCTAAAATCAAGTTTCTCTTAAGATGTCACTTTCATAGTCATTAGCCAATGTCACAAAATAGAAGTTAGGTTTATTTTATATCTCTACATTACTATGAAAATCTACATCCATGATTGTTTAGGTAAGTGTAATTAATAACATCATCTTTTATTGTCATTTTTTTCTAGACATGCCAGATTACCCACCAATTCCACAAAACTCTAAGGAACCATCCTTTCAAGTTTCCCCATGCCACATCCCCACTTGCCAAATCAATAGCTACTCATCTTCTCCAGAGCTTTTCCTGATGTTGCCCAATAGCCAGAATTGATTTTACCTTCTGCATTTTAATTGTGCTCTCAACTATAACTCTTACTAGTTATTTCATAATTATTTTTACATGGTACTTGTGTCTATGTGGGCAGTGACAGGGTTTCATGTATCCTGAGCATCTGATAGTACCTAGCACAGTACTACGTATTAGATCCTAAGAGGATCATGATAAGTGTTTTGCTGCTTAATAATGTCAATGCTTTAATAGAATCATTAGAATTTTTCTAATTCTAGACTCCAAATATTCCAAATATTTTATACTCTTTAGTATAAAAATTATCATCGTAAGTATGGGACCAATACTGCTAAAACATGCAGTGTGAAGATATTTCATAGAACACAGTAGGAATGAAGACTTTCATGCTCTTAAGTTTTTTAAACTCCTATGGTAGACTTCATGCCCTTTAAAATAAGAGCTGGATATTAAAATTCTTTCGTTGAGAATGTGGCTTATTCCCAGAGGCATGCATTTTCAATAGTGAATCTCAAAAGACATAACTAAAGTTTGATAGGGAATAGGGAACATTATAATTTTTAATCAAAAGACTTAAAACCTTTTATTTCCATAATAGCAATAATAATAATGAAAGCTAACATTTATTGAGGGCTCATCATAAGCAAGGATCATCACTAAACATTTCCTGATGATTCTTTCATTTAACCCTCTTAGCAACTACAAAAAGTAGGTATTGTCATCATTCTCACTTTATAAGTAAAAAAACAGTCATCAACAGTTTGGGTAATTTGTGTGCATAAGGACAAATAAGCAATATGTGGCAGAGTGAGGATCTGAACCCAGTCAAACAGACTCCAGTCCCTGCTCCAGTTAAATTAAAACCTTGGAGACAAAGAGCTGAACAATCTCACTGAAGCTCTCTGGGTTCAGCAGGCTACAGAGTGCTTCAGCTTCAATTAGCTTATGGACCAGGCAGCCTCACCTTTGGGAGAGGCACATAGAACTTCCCAAGAGAAGGGAAGCCTGAGACTTCATTGCAAATCAATCAGGAATAAAGGATTAAGAGGTTAAAATCACTGAATCAGACCATACTTTGTGCACAAAAACAAGATTATCATCCATGCAAAATGATTCTTCCCTAAAAGCATAAGCTGAGGACATTTTATTCCATCAACTGGGTGTGCTTATATATTTTCACGGGGTAGAAACTGAGCTCCACTTTAGTGAGCCTAGTGTGTACATTTCCTGGCAATCATTTATTTATTGCTGATCAGGAGGCTTTTAGCTTTCATTTGGAAGAGATAGAGTTAGAGATGTATTTCTGTTTTTATCAGGAAAGAGAGGAAAGGGCTGGGATCCCTCTAGAGAGACATTGGTTTCTGCATCGTCTCAGCATCGTCTCAGCAACTTTTATCTGCAGGAAAGGGAGGGATTATGACATGAATGATGCACACAACTTCTTTGTACTGTGCTCTGTATTTTACTAGACATTTTGCTATAAACATCATCTTATTTAACACATTACAACAACATAGCAAGGTGAGTGGATTTGTTCCTACTTTTTGCAAGAAAACCCAATACTCATTCTAGTACCTTGTCCTCCTACCTGGTAAGTAGCATAACTAGGGGTGAGTTCTAGCCTTCTGACTTCAAGTCCAGGACCTTCTACTAAACTGCTGTAGAGTTAGTTATCTCACTAATTCAATGCCTCTAATGGTACCTAAATAACTTGTTACCCAGGATAGGAAAGATATGGTTGGTAAACATAATGTGGTTTGAGCAAGCCTGGCTCACTTAAAGAGGTTTTTGCATATTACATTTCTCACAAGTAAGTTAACATCTAAACTTTCTCCAATGGAATGACACTGGAGAGCACCCATTTTTGAGATAAAAGGCCTATGTCTCTACCAGGTAGGGAGGTTTGAACAATTCATCTTGACTTTTGAATTTGGAAACTCCAAAGACAACATCAAAAGCAAAAAATAACTCATTTCCTCCCCATTGCTGGGACTTGGCTGCTAATATAGCACCTGTTTGGGATCGGATGACTGGGAATGCAAATGCTTCTGTACAAAAGCACAATACAATAATTGAAGATTATATTCTTTTCAATGGATCATCTCTTCCTGCTGTTAATTTTTTTTCTTATGCAGAAAATATTACAATTGTGTTTTAATCCTGGGAGACTTTTGCCTAGTAAATAGTATGGTTTCCTAGGTGCAAAGTAGAATCTGCAGGAATTAAATGGTGAGTACTAATTAATAGGTTTTTTATTCCTCCCTCTTCTCCTCCCCTTCCCTAGGATCCACTGCCAGGGCAGGAACAGATTTATGGTAACCAGATAAAACTGGTCAGCATAATTCAAACACCTGGGCAATTTTGCCTTATCTTCCCAGGTAGGCTGTATTCTTTTGTATGCATTATCTGTCCTGTTTATGAAAGATCTAAAGGGTGCAAAACAAGAAAAACCCAACTGTAACAATGGATTCATTTAAAGTACAAATAATGAAATAGTACAGCTCTTTGGGGACCAGACTCTAACTGACAGAACCTGAGGCCATTATCACTAAACTCTTTGTTTTTTACTATAGAATAAAATAAAGTGTGGGTGGAATAGAGGGAAAAAAAAGAACTTTGAGGAAGCTAACATGCAAACCTCACACATTTCTTTCCTTTTATATTTTTTTTCCTTTTCACTGACTTAGGAAGATAGCTCTGTTAGGTAAGACTCCTTGCTGATTGTAAAACTCAGATGGAAATAAAGTTGACCTCCATGGTACCAAGCCCTTGCAGTGTACATTTCAACGTAATAAGGCAAACAATTAAAAATAATGGAATCAGAATTTCTCCTGAGATGAAAGAAAAATGACAAGGATCAAAATCTTCATCCTACCCCATGCCTACAAGAACAACAAAAAAAGTTGACTCACACTTGAGCTAACTGTTTAATCAGGGGACATGGCTCCCTTTATGCATCTGAAGGCCCTCTCAAGGTGGAAGTACACCTGCAAAACACTTAGAAAAATCTAGAAGACATAGTTGCTCTGCTTAAAGCAAAAATTCTATGTTTAAATGCAATCTTGCATTTAGAAAGTAATCCTAACATCTCAGTTCTACTTAAAAATCTATAAGTGATGGTAATGAGGTACTTTAGAACAGTACCTGCTACAGTTGTATGTTCTAAAACAGTATCCATTAGCTACATGTGGCCATTGAGCACTGAAAATATGAAGAGTATGGCTAAAGAACTACATTTTAAATTTTATTTAGTTTTAATGACTTTATCATAAAATTTGAAGCAATAAAAATATTAAATATGTTAACAAGATAATATTTTGTATGTTGGATTAAAACATTTTATTCAAATTAATTTTAATGTTAGGCTCTACTTCTTTTTGTGGTTGCTATAAAATTTTGATTGGTATACATGGCTCCCCTTATTGAACAGTGCTACTCTAAAGACTGCAGCATCTAACTTGGGGAGAGAACTATCTGGGACTTCATCAAAAGGAGTTTGTTGGCCAGAAATAAAAGGGCAGGTAGATTGGCCTTCTGGGAACATAGTCACATATTACAGATCCTCTGGGACCCTGTGGTCTAAATCCTAGCTCTGCCTGTCACTAGCTGTGTGACCTTGAACAATCTGCTTAATCACTCTGAGCCCATTACTTTTCAGGTTCAGATAATGGTATCTCATATGCCAGGCAAATAAGTACTCAAAAATATTAGTTATTACTATTGTTATTAAAATAAGCAGATTTGTTATTTGAACATTATTGACGTTATGGCTAAGAAATGAGGTGTTCCACAAAAGCTCATGTGTATGACAACATAAGAAAGTTTAGAGGTGAAATGATTGGGCTATAAGAGCTTTAACCTACTGAGTACAATCCACTTGAATGGATTAAGTGGGGGCAATTGCAGACAGGTAGGGTGTGGTTGGAGGAGGTAGGTCACTAGGGGTACCTTTGAGAAATATATTTTATCCATAGTGAGCAGAGTTCTCTCTTTTCTTCCTGATTGTCATGCCCTGAGCTATTTTACTCTGCCATAATGTTCCACCTCACCTTGAGCCCAAAGCAATGGTGTTGACCATTTATAGATTGAGACATAGGAAACCATGAGCCAAATAGACTATTCTCCTCTAATTGTTCTCGTCAGGCCTTTTGGTCACAATGATGAAAAAGCTGACCCACACAATTGGGGACATATATGAAATTCCAAAAAAAGTTTAAGAAAAAATCATATGGATTATATATGTGAATTTACAAAGAAAGAGCAATTTGAATAATTTATCCTTTGACAAATTCTCAAGTAGCAAGAACGTGCAAGAGTTGAGAATAGTTCCATCTTTTTAATAAAGAGTTGGTGATACAATTGGGATGTTTTTGTTTGTTTGTTTGTTTGTTGTTTTGTTTTGTTTTTCCTTTTTTGATGTTGTTGGTTTTTTGTTTTTGTTTTTGTTTTTTTTTATGTAGCGCTTCCATTTCTGGAACACTCTTAGCTCCAGAAGGCATAGTGGAGAAGAGGGGATTTTATCAACCTCACAGCTTTACTGAATTAAACCTTAGAGGCAATGTTCATGGATAGTGATTTAAACTAATGCTGTCTTGGCTAATCTAACTTGGGTAGTAGGAATATACACCACAGAATATCACTAGATTAATGCATAGTTGGAAAGATGAGCCACAAACTAGGAATGACAGTTTTACTATGAGAAATCAATATAAGAAAACGTAATATTTGCAATTTGCCTATCAATCTATCTCCCTCACTAGAATGTAAGTTTCATGACAGAAGTAGCCCTTCACCCCAACTCCCAGGTTCTGAGAGCACACCTGCTAAATAGTGGACAATTAATAAATATTTATCAAATAAATGAACAAGAAAATTCAGGCATATAATTTATGAGGATGGCTGTAAAGAGTGTACCCTAAACTATACCATTAGATATTGCAATGTGTTAAATACTTATCAAACAGTGCTGCTGCAAACTTTTCTAGTACTAAATTAGCAATGAAGGTGGCTTGGCACCTGCTCAATAGACGCCTGTCACACTGTTCCCTATACTCAGTGTTTGACAAACTACTTTCCCATGCTATATGTCTTTAAGACCTCAGGGAAGGTTCCCCTGATCATTCCACATAGAAGTAAGCACTTTTTCTTCTACTTTTTCCCAGAATCTATCACTGCTATATTATAAAAGTACTCTACATATTCGTAAATAATAAATCCCTGAAGATATGTATAAAGGTCTAGCTACATAAATCAAACTAGAGATGTTACACCTTATATAATTGGCATTACCTAATAAGAAAAAAATTAATATCATGCTTAATTATATCTTCCTTTCTACATAGTATCTTTGAAATATGGTTCCAACAATTTGTACATTTTTAACTATGATTTTTTTCCTCCTAATTGAAAACTTATTCAACTGGCTTAAATCCAATGATATCCACTTAAGGCTAAGGATTTGCCTATTTCAGCATGCCTAAAGATTTCTATCTATGTCTCAATTATATTAAGTTTATGAGATAGATGGTTCTTATCTCCAATATCAGCACTTTCATTTTCTATTCTTTACTCATTTTTTATAAGATAATAGGAACAAGATGCAATGAAATATTCAAATAACTATTCAAACACTTTCTTACTGGCAAAGATAATACAGCTGAAAATGAGTTCTCAACTATAATTCTACATAATACATTTTATCCTTGCAACCCCGGAGCATGGAATGATGCAGTGCACTGCTCTTTAGTGGGTATTCCATAAATCCATTTTGGAGGTTGAGGTGTAACTCAATGGTAAGGCATGTGTTATCATAGAACAGGCCTATATTCAATCTCCAGTACCTAAATAAATAAGTAAATCTATGTTGGTGAATGATACGAGCTGGTAGACAAATGACACAACACATTTGAAAGTCTCCCAAGCTCTCTAAATTGGCCATGGCATAGAAGCAACAAAACATATCCTACCGAAGCCATTATGAGAGTGGTAAGACAGATGTATCTTACAGGCCTGATTCAAGTCCTAGTGCTACTATCCCTAGTTTGGGATCCTGGGAATTACTTAATCAATCTTAGCCTCAATTTTTCTCTCTAAAATCAGGATGACAGAGCCATGGTGAAGACAAAATAAGACTTGGTGCTTTCAGTACCTACATAGATACGTACTTACTAACACCTGCAAATTCTAACTCTTCTCTTTCAAAAGCATACCCACCCCTTAGTCATCCTCTTTCATGGTCATACCCTGAACAACATCATTAGTAATTTCTTGATCCACCATAAGCTCAAGTCTAAACAGCTACCATCTCCTCTGAGGTCCTCCAGCACATTTCTTCCAGCACTATATTCCATGCAGATACTTGACACCATAAGCATATGTGATCCGTTGATCTTACACCTTTTCATTGTCCCTCATTTCCATGTCCTCACAGAAATTCTTAATGTATAAGCTCAATGGTCAATTATTTTAACAACTTTCACATATTTTTTCAATACTTCTACCTCTCCTTTGCAAAACTTCTTACCCCCTGGTTAGTACCATATCTGAACCTACATCCCACCAGCACCCACACAGCTTGATAATGGTGGAGAAAAATGGCCAACCATGATGAATCATCTCACTTGAAATGGATGAGCACTTGTTTCAAGTGAGTCTTTAATGCTCTATTGGTCAGTAATACATTTCTGCAGTTCATTTACTTTCCCACATTACTGGATTAATATTTTATACTACTCTTTCTTTTCAAACCTCAAGTACTTCCTTCCCAAAATACTTGTGCATGTGTGTGTATATGTGTATGTACGTACATACACATTTACATGTATATATGTATAGATAAGGTACATATGTATAGATATAGTACATATAATGACATACCTCTGCATATATGTCATTATATGTACTGTAACTACTACCAATTCTACATCTCTATGTCCTATTCCAATGGATACAGTGACAAGGCTCATATCTAAGGATAAACTCTGCATTTGATCTGATTCCCTCTTCCTTATCTAAGGGTATCACTCTAGCTGCCTTTTCTCTCTTTCTTGTATTATTGATTTTTTTCCTAACCACAGTACTTTCCTTTCATCAAACATGCAATTCATTCTTTTTTAAAATCATGTTTCACTCTCACTTTCTCTTCTATCACCAAACTTCTCTATTTCACTGTATAGCAAAGCTTTTTGAAAGCAATCTCTACATGCACTTTTCTCAGTTCCTCTATTCCTGTTCTCTCCCAAATACATTGTAATGAGGCTTTTGTCCTCTGGTTCACCAAAACTTCTGTTGCCAAATTTACCAATGACCTCCATATTGGCATATCCAGTGTGTATCGCACTTCAAAGAATTTACTCTTTCATCAGTATGTGATTCACTAATCCCTCCATAGTACTCAAAGCATCGTGTTTTCATTTCACTTCCAGAACACCACACTTACCCATCTCTCCCTGCATGTCCCTGGTCATTAATTTTGAGTCTCTTTTGCAGGTTCTTCCCAAGACCTAACACTTGAGAGTTCAGGCCTCAGGGTCATGACCCTACTCTCTGCTCCCCCTACATATCTCCTTTGGTATCATACAGCCACTTCTGTTTCAATGCTTTCTACCTGCTGCTGACGACAACCAAATTTTATATCTAAAGCCTCATCCTTTACCCTTCTCAACCACAGACCCGTATCTCCCACTTCCTACTTCATACATCCACATAAATGTCTAATGAGCATCTCTCACTTAATATGCCCAGAATTTGAGTTCCTTATTACCTCCAAAACCTGCTCTTTCCTCAGTCTTCCTTATCTGGGTTTGGAGTAATTCCATTCTTCCAAGTTGTTTAAGTTAGAAATCTTGGAACACAAACTGTCCTTGGCACACATCCAGAATCAGTCCATTCTCACCCTCTCCACTCTTGACCTGGTCTGAGCTGGCACCGTCTCACAGCTGGATCATTCCAGTGGTCATCTATTTGATAGCCCTGCTTCTTCCCTTGATCCTATCAGTCTGTTCTCAAAACAGCAGCCAGAGTCAAATACGTCTAGCTTGTAAAAATATAGGTCAAATTTCTAATACCACACAGCAGGCAGCTTTTTAAAATAGGACAGATCATGTCACTTACCTGCTCAAAACCCAACAATGGCTGTCCACATCACCCAGAGCTAAAGCCAGAGTCCTTACACAGGTCTACGGGTCTCAACTCAGTCTGGCTCCCTGGAACCTCTCTGGTCTCCTTTCATTCTAGCCTCTCTCTGCCTTACCTGCTCTAGCCGAAAGGGCCATTCTAAGCTATTTTTCCAACAGTCCAGCACTTTCTTACCCCAGGGCCTTGGTACATGCTATTGCTTTTCTCTGTAAGATGCCCCATATTTCACAACCTTATTTCCCACAACCTTTATTTAAATATCACCATTGAAGACTTACCTGCTTTCTACCTGGAATTAAAGGACATGTACTGCTAACACCACCCTGCCTCATTCTCATCTCTGTATTCATGTGGCATGATCGACCTTTACTTATGGTTTCTTGTCATGCATTCCCAGCACTCCCCTAACACACACATATATACACACATGCCCTAGAATAAAAGTTCCCTGAAGGTAGAAAATCATGTTTGTTTTATTCAATGCTGAATTTATTCTCAGTGCCTAGAATACTGCTTGGCATGCAGTAGCTGTTTAATAAAAATTGCTGAATAAATGAATATTCCATGAAGCCCTCAGCACAAAGCCTGGCAAAAATAAACCAACCCCATAAATGTTAACTGTTATTATGTATTCATACACAGATTTTTCTCCTCAGAGTCAAACTCTTAATCACTTGAGGCTCAGTCTCACAGTAGACAATAAAAGAAACAAGTCCCATTTTATTTAGTGAACTCACATTGCATTTAAAATGTTCTAGTGATTATCCTGAATGCTTTAAGAATAATAACTCATGGACACAAGAAAGATCTGCACTCTATGGACAATCCATTGTAACTGAAAGTTCTTAAAGTTTTATTTTATAGTCTTTAGAATCAGACAGATTTAACTGGAGTCTGAATCATGGGTTTTGCATTTATTAGCTGTGAACTTGAGTAAGGATTTCCCTTTATCTCCGTGTTCTCATCTGTAAAATGGGGGAAAGTAAACCCTATCTCCTAATTGTTCTAATGATTATCCTAGTGTTGTTAAAAGAGTACATTATAATATTATCAAAAGCACTTATGTGGCTTGCACTTATCCAGTGCCATCTCCAATTCATTTTAGACAAAAGTAACAAATGAGAGGAAAAAACTTAAGAAATGAAGAAAAACAAGAGTCTATACTTCCCTGTCTCTAGAGTTCTAGGATTTTCATCAGGATTCAGAAGGGAAAGAGGAAAAGAGAGTCGACTGGTTTTACATTTGAGAACCAACCTTTCTTGTCCATGTGTGGTTGCAGGCTTGCTACAGTAATAGGCTTCTAAAGTAATAGAAAGCTTCATTAACATAGAGTGCTCAGACCTAAATTACATTCCCAGATAACTCTCTCAAGTGCAAAACTGGAAACTGTACTGAAGAAGAGTTCATTTTCAGGATATTTTATGATTTAAACAGACTTTCAGGTCGCTCATAGGTTCATGCTTTAACATCTTTTCTCTGAGAAGCAAGAATGCCTGCCAAAGCACTTGGATTTCTATTGCTTAAGATACCTCACTTAAGATGCCTTGGTACCGATTCCAGAAATCTTTAATGTGTGTGTGTGTGGTGTGTGTGTGTGTGTGTGTGTGTACATATATAAGAAGACATAATATATACTCATATTTTATTTATTTTCTGCTTAGGTATTTGATGGGATAGAGAAAGACAAGGACATATTCTTTTCCATCTTTTTTTGTACAATGAAATCTTTTGCCTTTTCATATCCATGGTACCTAAGAAATCAAATTCTTAAAAATAATGCTGTGTAGGAGTCTCTAGGAGAAGAGATTGTATCTCAGAATTTCTGTGTGGGTAACTGAGGACAGATTTGCAGACTTCGGCCCAATCTGGTTTAATTTTTTTGAAGCTGTATCACTGGGAAATCGTGTTCATACAACTTGAAATTTGAAGAGGAAGAGAAAGGAAAATCAGCTGTTGAGCACCTTCTACCATCCACACACCCTGCTAGAGGCTTTATGTGGGCTTCTCATTTAATCTTGTGAGGTGGTTCCCTTGAATAGCTGCTTTGACAGCTCAAAAAAGACAGCACTGCCATCTGGTATTTCTGTGGTATGGCATGACAGTTAAGAATGCCAGAATTGGGGTCAGGACAATTGAGGTTTGAATTTTGCTTGTACTAATTATTAGATACCATGGCAGTGATGTGGTTCTGTGGTGTAAAGAGTTATTTTAAATTCAGCTTCATCACCAGGCTTGATCTCTCTCAGTCTACCCTCATCCTGTTGTTAATATGAACCAATGAACTTTTTTAAACTTGAAGCCACACAGACCCTACCAAATGCCCTCTACAAATAAACTCTGAGGCAGCCACTAACCATGTGATGTTGACTATGTTAAACCTCTCTGGGCCTGTTCCTCCTTGTACAGGTTTTGTGAGGATTAAACAAGAAACACTTTACATAATATATGTTACACTGTTGAGTAAAGGATACTTATGATTATGATTTACATCTCAGAATTTAAATATACACTATTGTCTACCTGTGGTTTTTTTTTTCTATCTGAAGTCAGGAGGACTTCTGTAGCAAGTGAAGAGACGAATTATTTGATTACACTGCATCTGGTTGTTTTGAAGAAAACTTCTTCTCCCATAAAAGGAAGAAAATTACCAATGCAAATCAGAGACTATAAAAAATATAAAAATATAGCTATGATAAAAAGAAAGTACCCCTGCTGATTTTATGCAAAAGAATATGGCTGGTATGAGAGATTATTTTTGAATACCCTCAAAATAGACTTTTTTGTGTGTACAATGATTTCTTCATGTCAAGCTAGAAAGCACCATTTTAACCAGAGGTTTTACCACAGTTCTTTAAGCTCTTTGAAAGAAATATTTATTATATAAATGTAATAGACTAATATACCAAACTTAGCCTTTATTTACAATATGAAAACTATTTCCAACTAGTTGGCAGATAGCATATAAATTCAGTCTAGAAATTATTTTCCACATCCCCTTTTCAATAGAAACAATGCCCATTGCTTGTATTTACAAAAATAGATAATTAAGATAACTTTCTTTGAAATATACCAAAGATAGAAACAAAATTAACTTTGCTCTTTAATTTTTCTAATAATTGCCTTGATATAGACTTGTTCTAATAATATAACACAAGTCTAATGAAAACAAAATGAGCAAAAATGAACATACAGCTAACAACTTAACCAAAAATATAAAAGGCCAATTTCTCAAAAGGGCAGTTCATCATTTTAGAATATTCAGGTCAAGCTTTTTTCAACAACTACATCACGAGTGCTAGGTTTCTTAGAATTGCCCCAAGGGCCACCAGGAGGTAAACGGGGATGGGGGGTAAATTATACATATACCCAAAAACCACTCAATCAAAAAAGCAACACTTTAAAAGAATGTGTATGTCGGCTTCTGCCCAGGATTTCATTTAAAGTTTGGTAACTCAGCAAGGATGATGTGTCATGAAATCAAAGTATTCCCTCCACCCCAGCCAGGATGCTCTGATTTTATAAAAGTATCCAGCATTATAATATATAGGGCTTAACTAAGCAACTTGTTTTTATCCATTTGGCCAGTTTCTCACACAGCACACATGTATGAACATTGTACAATGGAGGAAACAAAATGTATCCTACATATTTTGATTGAATGTTGCCCAACCTTACACAATTATAGTGCCGGTGCTGCAGTCTTGTTAAACCTGCTTGCCTATTTTGACTACTAATGTCTAAATGCTTTAGCATCTTTCTAAAAGTGAAGATTAAATCTCCCCCCACCTTGGTTGCAACTACCTGTCCTTAAGATGCTCTATAGATGTTCCATTGAGGTCTGATCAAGCAACATAATCACTTTACATATGCCCTCTTATTTGCTAAATATCCTATGAGACTCTTAAATAGATCCACTATCCCTGTCATACAATTAAGGTCTCTGAAGATTGGAGAGGTTAAGTGACTTTCCAAAGCAACTTTCCCCATGGTTGTCTACAACTCTTACACTCTCAAGATTTAAATTGCCTTTTGTCTTCTTTCTCTCATTGTTTCCACTACACTAACAAGATCTATATGTAGGGCCTGGGGTTGTTTCTCAGAGGTAGAGCACTTGCCTAGCATGTGTAAAGCTGGGTTCGATCCTCAGCATCACATAAAAATAGATACACAAAATAAAGGCATTAGGTCCATCTACAGCGAAATAAAAATAAGAATAAAAAAAACAAAAAGGTCTCTGTGATGTCTGACCATATATACATATATGTTATATTTTATACATATTATCATATATTACATATTATGTGCTGTAGATTATATATATATATATAAAATGTTTTTATATATGCATATATGCATACTTGACTTCAACATGGAAGGGAATTTTATTATTATAATTTTACATGGTGGGACAGGCAAGATAGAAAAAATCTAACTTATTGAGGGTCTCTTATATGCCAGGTATTGTGCTCAGTGCCAAGGATACAAAAGAGGAAGACAAATATAGCTCCTTCCTCCTTGAAGCTTCTATCTACAGAGAAAGGGGAACAATGAACAAGCAAATTGAACAAATACTTAACAGATGTGAACAGTGTTGTATGGAAAAAAGCAAGGTGCTGTGTAGAATGCAACTAAGACAACTCTGGCTACTCCTGCTGGGAAGGTGGCAGAAGGCCTTTTAAGGAAAAGGCATTAGGCCTGATCCTGAAGGATAAGTAGGACACAGAAAGGTCAGTGGCAGGAGGAAGAGTGTTTCGGCAGAGGACACACAAGTGCAGCATGTTAAGGTGCAGAAGAGACCAGCCAGCTGTAATGACCAGTGCAGGGGACACTGCAGATAGACAAGTGCCTTCATAAAGGCAAGAGAGGTGAGCCAAGGGAGCCAGAGGAGCATGTGTTGCAGGATTAACTTTTCTTTCTTTGAGATCATGAAGTAATGGTCCAGAGTGATACTGGTAAGTACCACTCAGCTTCTGTTTTGAAGGTGGGCAAGGTCCACTCTAAAGGGTCCACATTCTCAGTTTCTCCAGGGTCCAAAAACACCTTTTTGTAAGATGAACTAAAAAGAATCTACCAATGAAATGCCTGGCTACTGATGTGAGCAAAGCTGGTAAAATGGCTCGGGCTTGGCTTAGATCTCACAATACCACCTTGAGAGTAGCTTCCTCATCCTCCAGCTACAGATAAGCAATTTGAGGAGTACAGAAGTTAACACATTTTCTCTGGTAGAAATGATGGAACCAAGACTTTTACCCAAACAGTTTGATATTGTTGGTACGTTCAACCATATTTTTATCGCTGCTCATAGGATACATTCATGATTAAAAGTAAATAACAAGTAAAACAGCAAATCTCATTCATTTTACATTTCACATTTTCTTTCTTTAAAATGTGAACATGAATTTATTCATGCATTTAACAAATATTTATTGAACACCTCCTGTATGTTCCACACTGTGGTAGTCACTGGGAAAGATTTATGCATTAGATTGACAAAGTAAATCATTAATCCTTACAGTTAAAATAATAATAATGATGATAATGACACATACCATTTTAAGAGTCTTTATAAAAGGAACTACAGATATAATTATAAAGTACTTTTGAAATCAATAACTAGCTGGGCATGTTTGTGCATATCTGTAATACCAGTGGCTTGGGAAGCTAAAGCAGGAGGATCACAAGTCCAAGATCAGCCTCAGCAACTTAGCATGGCCTAAGCAACTTAGTGAGACCCTGAATCAAAATTATAAAAAGAAAATACCCCTGAGTTCAATCCCTGGTACCAATAAAATAAAATAAATTCAATGGCTAGTCATAGGCTATCATTTTGACTCTGACTTTGCACATACACTTTGTTAAGGAAAAGTTTTCAACAGAAGAGAATTGAAGAGTTTTTTTCTTTAATTGTTTTTAGTTGTAGATGGACACAAAATACCTCCATTTTATGTATATTTTATGTGGTGCTGAGAATCAAACCCAGTGTTTCACAAGTGCTAGGTGAGCACTCTATCACTGAGCCCAAAACCCAGCCTAAGGATTGAAGAGGTTTTTTTGTTTGTTTTGTTGTTTTTAAAATTTTTTCACCATTGTAGATGCCTTTATTTTATTTAATTTTATGTTGTGCTAAGGATGGAACTCAGTGCCTCACATGTGCTAGGCAAGCGCTCTGCTGCTGAGCTGTAGGCCCAGCCCCTGATTGAAGAGTTTTAAAGGACAATACTGGTTCCTGGCATTATTGAAATCATTCACTTAGGTATTGTTGGAAAAAATTCAACTAATTAAGAAATTACAAGATTGTTAATGATCTTAAAGTTTTCCAAAGCCATCTTAGTAGATAACTTTTATGACTTCCTCAATCAGTACGCATTTTAAAGTCAACAAATGCATTAAGGATTTCAGCATTTTGTCCTCTCTAAGCATTAATATTAAATCTACTTTAAGTTCCTGACACTCCCAAATTCAAATTAGGAGCTCCCTCTCTATTCTCATATATTCATCTAGTATGTGGGAAAGAGAGCTCTCTCTTTGAAAGTTCCCATTTATTAATCTGACTGCTCCCCAGATCACATGCCCGGTGATATCACTGACCTTATATGAATATCCTCATGCAATTTTGAGTACAATAAATATTTCTAGAAGTGTCTAAGCCTACCTGTAAGATGTCTAGGATCTTAATATACACAAAAGCAAAGGGCAGAGTAAGGTCACAGTGCCTGGTCTTCACCATGTGGTCAGAAAGTGGTGAACAGAACTCTCAACAAATAACTAAGGCTAGACTTAAATCTGCCTATTGCAAAAGGTCATTCTGATGAAAGGATGTCAAGATGTTTCAGAAAACAAAATTATACTTCACTGCATTTTTTTTAACATGTGAAGGGTACAGATGAAGGAAAGTTTGAAGGGCCTGAAGTTTCCAATCAATGAAGTCGGGGCAGATTGTTAATCACTTCTCTGGCAGATTGTGGATAAATACTAGAAAATTATTAACATGAAGAGTTTATGAATCAGAATCCTGATTCTTTGCATACAGATTTGACATCTTGTACCCATCTCAAGTGGACAGTCCTATAGAAAGTTCCTTTATATAAGACAGATCCTCACTAAGTATGAATCAATATAGAATTTTCAAACAAATATAGTAAATATTTTATAATTTTGAGCATACAAAGCAGGCCTAAAACTGTTGAAGGTACCATACATTTTACTATCAACCATTACCTCTTTGTGCCACAGGAATATCTATGCAGAAAAGCCAAGCAAAAAAATTGCTCAGTTTCTGAGGCATGCTTTTACTGGACAAATAGGAATTAATACCTTCCCTTTTTATTACTGCAGCTTGACAAAATTGAACCACACAGGTATCCCTCTGTTTAAGGGGGAAAAAAACAGATATTTCACCTAATTGACTAGAAAGCAATTTCATAAACTGAATCCTATTTTCACTTGCATTACTGTGTAAATTTGCAGGCACAGACTCCCAGGAAAATGTCTTCAACCAATGTAACCAACTGCTTAAGCTGTAAGAAAATCAGCAGTGATGCCTGACCAGTGCTCCATATGCTCTGCATTATAGGTCAGCTCTTCTGTCTGGGGTATTTTCAGAATGCTGCAACACTTCTCCAAGTCAAGAATATTCTCTTGGTTTTAATTCCACGCCTCTGCCACACTCTAACATCCATATGCCCCATTTCTATTGTCCTAATCACTAGAATTTCTCTGCACTTTCATGTCCCCATAAGAAAAAAAAAACTGTTTCAGTCAGCTTTCTGTGTCTATGATCAAAACAACCAACAAGAACAATTTTAGAGGAGGAAAAGTTTATGTGAGGCTCACAGTTTCAGAGTTCTCAGTCCATAGAGGGATGACTCCATTCCTCAGGGCTTCAGGTGAAGCAGAACATCATGGCAGAAGTATGTGGCAAAGAAAGCAAGTGAGAAGCAGAGAGAGAGCCTATTCCACTCATAGGGATAAAATATAAACCCCCAAATTATGTCCCAAACAACCCACATCCTCCAGCCACACCCTACCCTACCAATTACCACCCAGTAAATCCCCATCAGTGAATTAATGCACTGATTAGGTTAAGGTTTTCATAACCCAATCATTTCACCTCTAAACTCTCTTACCTGTTCTATTGGGGGGTACAGGTCATATTTAAATCATAACACTGTTACCAGAGTTCAACTCTCCTTTTCTCTATTTACTTGCCTCATGGTGTTGATCTGGTCAGTTCACAGTGTTGTCTAAAACTCAGTATACAACAGCCTGAGAGCCTCTTCAGTTTGCCACCAAATTATATACAATGGGTTTCCTTCTAATTTTATCAATGTAACTAGTTCATAATCACATTATATCAGATTTACTTAGAATAAAAGGTTGCTATAAAGTGGACTGGAGAAATTACCCCAACTTTTTGCTTTGGAATGAGGCTGATGAATAAAAGTATGAATTTCTTCACATGGGGTAGCTTTTGAATGGGTCACATGATATTGCCTCTAATTAACAATCTAATTTCCTTTCAATGCCACAATGGACCGCCATGAGCAGTGCAGAGCAAAATGTCTTGTTTTCACTTCTGGAGCAATTTAAGTGGTCCTATTGTCAATAGCAGACTCAATAAACCATTTTCTGTCACCATAAAAAATACCCTCTAGGCTGAGATTCATAAAAGGTGATTCGAGTTTGGCAGTGACTGAATATGTAATTTAAATTGCATTTTTAAATTTCAATTCCACCATATCTTATTCTAGGTTCTGAAAAGTCACACGTTGAAATCTACGGGGGGAGAAGGCCATTGTTAATGAATTCCATTTTGGAATGGCTAAGAGCAAATACAGAGTTACTTGACTATAAAGCCTTTATTGTCCATTCATTTTTAATTACTAATATATATTTTTAAATTGACACAGTAATTTTATGAATTTATTGAGGTATGGTGTGACATTTAATTTGAAGCCTTTTACTTCAAATTGATGGGTTTGCCTTTATGTTTATTCCTATACAATTAGAAATAAATAGACACAACTGGGCATGGTAGTGCACTTCTGTAATACCAGCAACTTGGGAGGCTGAGGCAGAAGACTGCAAGTTTGAGACTAGCTCAGCAATTTTACAAAGCCCTAAGTAACTTAGCAAGACCCTGTCTCGAGATGAAAATAAAAAGGGCTGGGGATGTGGCTCAGTTGTAAAGCAGCAGTGGATTCAATCCTCAATACCAAAATAAACAAATAAGTAGCCAGAATGTCCTTTTATCAAATAAATCTTAAGTAATTTTTGTTTGTCTTAACATGCATAGATTAAAAGACTAGACAAAGTAGCCAAGAGGACTATCAGAAAGAATCAGATAAGTTACTTCAAGGAAGTGCCTGAGACTGATCTATGCTGTTGTTCCAGGATGGGTGTACTTAATGACATTCCTGAAGCACTGGGTGCTAGGCACTATTTTGAGTACTTCCTATATACTTATTGAATATCACAATGTTATGGGTCAAGTACTTATTCTTATCTTCATTTTGCACGTAAAGAAAGAAGGGAATTTGCTAATGATCATCTAGCTAGTAGGCAAAGCAGGGAGTTGACCTTCAACATTCTTTTATTGGGGGCAATTAGCAAACTTTAATCTGGGCTCAGAAATCCAAGCTCTTAACCATCATATCATGCTACCTCTAAGTTTAAGAAATGGTCATTAACATTTATGGGAAGAGAAGAAGGGAGAAAATGGAACACTTCAGCAGCAAGAAAATTAAGAAGCAATTTTCACAGCACACTCTATATTATACTAGAATTCTTTTACTTTGGGGGCTACTTTATCAATTTTGAAGTACTCTTCCAAATCCTCAGTCCCTCATGGGCTTTTCCTTAAACACTGGCCCCACCCAGTTCAATTTGATCCTGCTTGGATGAAGCATCTAAAAGGAAACCACAGGAGATTTTTGCTGCTGGCAAATATGTTTCTCAGTTCCCTAGAGCTGGAATCTTTGTACAGGTGCTGAGAGTGGAACACATGCAGTGAGAATTCCAGTTTGTTTGTAAAATGCTTAGCACTCAGAGAAACTTAAGCAATATCATTATTGTTATTATTAAAGGCATACTATCATTGTTTTCTAGATCTGTTGAGATTTTTATCTTGATACATTTGAGATAGTACCATTCATTATCATAACAGAATATTTCTGTAGGCCTTCTCCTTCTCCTTCTTCTTATTCAAGAAATATTTACAGAATACCTACATTTGCACTAGATGAGTACCATGTACTATGATGACTTGATGAGCACAGTTTCTATCTTCACAGAGCTTACATTTGGAGAGACAAGTAAATAAGCATATCAATTATTATTTATACAATGGTGGAGGAAAGTAGGGACCTATGAGATAAAGAAAAAAGGTTCCCTACCCACATATGGTAGGCTTAGAAGGCTTCTTAGAAAATGCTCTAATCAGGACCTTAAATATTTAGTTAAATCAAAGCAGAGGGAATACCATGTACAAAACTGAAGAAGCACATGTGTACCAGGAACTGAAAGAGATCTATTACAGCTGAGTTTAAAATGCAAGGGGCAGGATGGCAACAGTAGAGTCAGGAGATGGAAGCAGAGGTCACCTTATAAAGGGCAGCGGTTCATGTGAAGGAGCTTGTGTTTAGGTAGAAAAATAGTAGTTGTGAGGCAATGAAGAACTTTCAACCAAGGAGTGACAGGGTCAGACTCACAGTTGAGAAATCTTACCATGTTTGCAACAGGGAGAATAGATCCAAAGACAACACTGGAAGGGGTGGAGAAGACAATTTAAGTTTCTTTGAAGTTGTCTAAAAAAGCACCATTGATGGCCTGGGCCAGAGCAGCAGCAGTAAGGTTAGAAAGAAGTGAATAAACCTAAGGAAATTGAAGGAGGAGAAACCAGGGGACTGGTCATAGATAAGAGAAAGTTACTGAGGAAAAGGAAGACTAAGGGACATCATCTAGGTTTCATTCTTCCTTTGGCAGCTGGTGACTGATGATGCCATTTACTGAGATAAGAAACACAGAGAGAAAAGAGATTTGGGAAACACAGATGGTGAATTCATTGGAACTTCAGCACAGTTGAAAGGATCCAAAGATACTCAAATGTAAAATTAGAATAGGCAGAAGGTGAACTTTCCCATCCAAAATGATTCCTGCTCACAGTCAACAGGACAGAGTACATATCTTGGCAAGCTCACTGTACCCCTAATGGCAGCCCAGTCCAAAGATGAGAACAACTATGGAATACTAGATTGTTCTTGAATGACTGGAAGGAAAAGTAGGGGCTTCTTGAATACTTACTTTCTCCTAGGAATCAACTTGGACAATGGAGAGAAAAGACCCAATTGCTATTTATTCATTTAATGAATATGTGAAAGCTAACAATAAAAAAGATGTTTTTACCTTGCCTCCATAACATATAGCATTTCAGTTCACCAACATAAATTAAAAATACACTTGCCATCACCAATGAATATTTCTTGCCAGAAATACTGAAACCAAATCAGATCAAGCTTCTAGAATCTAGTCTAGATCTAAAAAGTTTATGGGGGAAAAAATAGTATCAGTGACATCACAGAGATTTCAGAAACAGATCAGTAAAACACAAAATGTAGGACAGTTGATATGGGAAAAAAAACTTGATTCTTGGAACAAATAGATTGTCAAAAACAAAAACAAAAAACAGCATAGAAACAGAGGCAGAAAGGGATGTACGTATTTTGCCATTTTGTTGCATATAAGTTATGCAACTTTTTTTAATTATGAAAGAGAATAAAAAAGCAACCAAGTATAACTGATGGGCTTCACTTGGATCTTGATTGAAACAAACCAACTTTAAGAGACATCAGGAAACTCTGAACACTGACTAGATATCCAATGGTAGCTAAGAATTATTAATTTTATATGTAATAATGGTATTGTGTTGTTTTAAATTTGTTACATTTTAGAAATATGTACTTTAGTATTTGTGGATGAATTCAATGATTGATATCTGGCATTTGCTTCAAAAATAATTCAGTGTATACTGGAGGGAATGCATGTAGAAATATAGATGAAGCAAAATCATCTTATACTGATAATTGTGATTATGGAGATGGATATTAATTAATGCATGGAAGTTCATTTTACTATTACCTCTACTTTATTTGCATTTAAAATTTTTATGTAATAAAAAAATCTAAACTGACTTCCTAAGAAATTCAGGACTTCAGGAAAGTCAGAGTAAAGACAGAAGAAGAAAAAGAGCAACAGTGAGTCATGATGCAAAAGCTGAGCATTGGTCTATCAATTTCAGCACAGCTTCTTCCTGAATGTTGGCCTGGTTACTCTCATAAGCAGTCGTTTCTCTCCATGTTCTGTGTTTGGAGGTGTTCGTAGGTGTTTTGCGTCTGGAGCTTTGTGGCAGTCTCAGCTGCTCCATTTTTGATTTCTTTGATAAGATCTAAACCTCATTAGACTGTCAGGAATATGCAGTTCTCTCTTTCCAATCATAAATGCTTTTTTTTTTTTTTAAACATATCAGGACACTCGACGGCAGACTCTGAGACCTTCTCCCTTTGCTGATTAGATACTGACAGTCTTTTGCTGCCAAATTCATTCAGTGATGCCACAGGCCCAGGAAGAAACTGTTTTAATCGCTTCGCACAAGGGATTGAGCTTGGGTAATGGATCTTATTTGGTGTGGAAGTGAAAACAGCATAATAAAATATTTTACTAACATGCTTTGTCACTATCATATTAAGATTCTCAGGGCACAGCATCTTAAATAAGAAAAATTACAACATTACTCCTGCATGGTTACCATCCAATACCTGCCTGAGCAGCAGGTCTAGGCAGACTTCATGATGTAACTGTGTACTCAAATTGTGCATTTTCTTAAATTATAAATTAAGAAGCCTCAATTCTTAAGAACACTTCTTTATAGCTAAAAGGCTGCCTGATACTCAACTATTAAAAGTGCTCTTAGGCACAAGTATCTCTAGGGGAAAGTTACCCTGAGCCTTGAAAGCATTCTAAGTGTAATGACAGAGCAGAAGTCATCCTGACAAGTTGTGATTATAGCATGGGGAGAAAGAACTTGGTAGCAGGAGTGACTTGAGCAGGAGGTAAAAAGAGCACTTAAGTTGAGAGGACATAAAAAAGCTACAGAAAGCGGAGATGGAGATGGAGGTGTTGGTAGAGACCCAGGCTCACATTCCTCACAGTTCTGGCTACCTTCTCCCTGCTGTTCCATTTTAAATGTACCAACATTGTATCTCTATGGCAATAACAATTGAAGACATCAGTATCTTTCAAGTAATCAGGAGAAAAAGAGGTAGAATCATTTCAAGATAAATGTACTCCCACCTGCTTTGCTGTGAAAGTATACCCTTTAATTGAAAGTTTTATGATCAATATCAAGTAAATTATTCACAGTGGACATAACCATATATTTTTCCCCAGTACAAAAACACAGCTGAATTCTAAGTAGGAAATAATTTCCTGATTTACTTTTTGCCAACACCCTATCTTAATCAACAGGCCTGAAGATATATACTGTGTATGTAATTTAGAGACTTTTGTGGAAACAACCCTTTAAATTTAAGAAAAAAAAAAGTGAAGAAAGGTTAAAAGAAACCTACAAGCATTTATTTGTGGAAAAGATAATAAATAGGGTTCTGTTTCTATAACTCACAGAATTTAGAGTGTGTATTTTTGTAGTAAAGTGTCCCATGAATTAAGTTCCTTACTTGTGGTCATGTTATCAAGGTTTTTTTAGAGGCAAATGCCTTTGAATCAAAGTACTTTCAGGTATTCATATGAAGTAGTTCACTCATGAGCAGGCTGAAAGAAATGTGCATCATTCTCTTGAACCGAGAACAATCTTTCTACTCCTTTAGGAATTGGAAGATGGCACTGGAAAGATGGGGCTCATTTGTTTCCATGCATCTGTGATTTTGTTCCTAAGTGATGTGATGGTTTTGGGGCATCTATCTCAAAATCAAGATTTCTCTTTCTAAATTACTTAACTCCCTTTTTATTTAGAGGTGAATCAAGAAGAATTGTCTAATGTTTATGATATCACCTTCTATGTAATATGTGAAGAAAAAGGAGATATTATTTAACAAATTGTGTGGAAAAGGATCAAAAGTATCTTAATATTATTAAAACATAATAAAATATAATATTATTAAAACATAATAAAAACAAAGGGCATATTTTGAAGCAATGCTAAGACAGGTGCTTGTCTATGTTCCTATAGCACTCATGTACTCTTTTGGTTGCAGAGAGGTGAATCATAGTCCATAGTATATCACATATCATATTTTGGTGTGTGAGTGATGTAAACAAACATACAAGTACCAGTTGTTTTTTCATTGTTCTTAGGTCTACATTAACAAAATACTGAAATTTACCCAATGCTAACCACCAGTTCTAACTGCCTATGAAAATTTCAACGAGGTAAGACTCTAACCTCTTAATAACTGATAGGCAGATTTTTCTCTCCCAAATTCCTCATGGAAGATTTGGATGGAAAATAGGTAAATGGAGAAAGAAGAGGTCTTCCCCCATGGCTGTCAAACACCATATGCAAAGCACAACGATCTTGTTTCTTTCTTTTTTTTTTTAACTAAGATGTGGACCCAGGCAAAGAGATTTTGCATTATTACTGGGATATTGGAAGGGTCTGATTGCTTGGAATTAATTTTCTGGATCTAAGGTGTGTGCGTGTGTGTGTGTGTGTGTGTGTGTGTGTGTGTGTGTGTTTTCCTCCCCTTCCCCATTCAACTCAGGAGGAAGTTGAGTTCCTCTGTGAAAAGGATCTGCATGCAGTCAACTCCCTGTTTTAGAGCACCTCCCATGGTTTCAGCCCATTAACCCGTATACAACAGCTTGATGAATTAATGCTTATATAGGCACAGTTGGCAGCCTCTAATTAAATAATTATGGCTAAGCAGCTGCACGGAAGCTGTTATGCACCCTAGAAAGCCAGCTGTCAGTTTATTGGTCCTAAGACAGAGGAAGAGTTTACATTTAACTCTCGGTGTTGGGTACAAAGGAGAAGTGTATGATTGGCAAGGTGTATACTGTTGGTATGTGCATTTTTACTAGCCTATGCATGGAAAGATGAAAAGTAAACTATTACCTCCATAACCTCTCAGCAATCCAACAAAGAAGGAAGCAATTATATGATCAGGAGAACAGAGTGTTTCCAGAGCAATCTAAAGAGAACATAATGTTAAGCGGATGAGCTCTTGATGAACTCAGAAATGCCACTGAACTAATAGGCAAATACATTTATGATTGAGTGTCCCATTTATGTAAGCAAGTGATTAAAAAACTTACAGTGGTCCTTTTGGAGGGTATGAGTGATATTTCATTTATTTGATAGAAGCTTCTTGAAAGAACAAGTTTTCATATATTAGAAATTGAAGAACCATGGTGGGTATCACAAAACTGTATTTGAACTCTCTAAGATGCATTTTCTCCAAAAGTTTGGAAAAGATATTTGTTCTACAGAATCACAGATAATGCCAGTTCCTTTACAGAAGGCTAAAAAGCCAGGGTCTTATCTCTATGCTAGTGGGAAATATGCCAGAAGGAAGAAAGCAGTATCTGGTAACTACACTCTGGCATACAGGAAGATATAGATTATAGATAAAGGCCATAGATAGGGTTATTGGACCAAATAATGTTTGTTATTACACATCAGTGTCTCCTAAACTGATTTAATTTTTCCACACAGGCTGTTTTGTCTATGCAATTCACATGGCTTCACTTCTAAAATAACCAAATGTGTGATAACCCTGTCATCTCTATCAGGATGGCCAATATGATCTCCAAATGAATAAAAACAACTGTAGGCAAAAGCAGTTCAAGAAATTCAGTTTCACTTTTATGTTCAAAGAAATGTAGACATTTGTTTTCAAATGATAATATAGACAATTAAATATTAACACTGGAAACATATTCTTTATGGAATTCACTTCAGCTAATTCCTAGGCTACTGAAAATCAGCAGTTAAACCAAGCAGAAAACAGTATAGGCTGATTTACTATCCTTCCTATATAGATCAATGGCTTGAAGTTTATAGTTTTGAATAATGTCATTTCAAAAACACAAGGCAATCTGCACCGTAAGTCTTCATTTAAGCAAAAAAAAAAAAGAACTCTAAGAATCCCTACTTAAAAGTCATCAGTATATCCATTTCCTTTTTTCCCCCACTCTGGTCTCTTTTTATGTCAGTAACTCTATCACCTCAGCTGTCTGAAGGTGTTTGCCTGTGATTGACAATTCTCAAGGATGTAGTTCCTTTCAGATGGATCTTAAATGAAGTTCAGCTTAATTAAGTCTGCAGTGCAACTCAAGTCTCAGTACAAAATGAGAACGAATCAAACAGCAGATTTGTAAAACCCATAAAAAGCCAATTTCAGACTTGGGGGGAGGAAGGGGGATTTTCAGCAGTCTGTACTGCCATCTAGCCAAGACCACATTACTCAGTGCAACATGCATTTGTGTTCTCAGAGTCCCTGATGAAAGAAAGTCTTTACCAATCGGCTTAATGGACCCCAAAGTTCAGCTCAAAGAGGAGACAGCAGTACTTTCTCCACTCTGACACTACCAAACCCCGTGGACCAACAGCCAAGTTATAATCACCAATCTTACCTTCATAATTTGATATTTGGCAAAAAAGACAAAAATGCTTGTTTTCATCCACATATTACCTACACCAATATCTGTACCTTGTGATTTCTGAGGCCTTTAACTATTTTGTGAGCTTAGAAGTTGCTGTAAGTAAACCATGAGAGCTTAATTGTAATCTCTAGTACTCTAGCTAAAGTTCAAGAGGTATAGCAATCCCAAATGGTCGTCCTTAGATACTGACAGAACATGTAGCCCAAATGTATCTATGAAGAGAATTGATATACACAAAAAAAAATGAATAGAAGCCTTTATACTTACGGTAGAAGACGTATTCAGTGTAGCTTGACCAGATCTTGTCATCTGTATATTGGTTGACGAAAGATGCTGTCACCGATGAGTTACAGGCCACCATGTGGAATCCACACTCTGACAACATATCAAAAGCCCTTTCCAGATGCTTGAATTTGAGATAAAATCTGGAGGTGTATCTTTCTGGGGCTCGGTCAGGGTCTCTGCTTTCATTCAAAGTTTCTCCAAAGACTTCCTTTGCCAAGGAAATCCTTCCACACACCAAAATCCGGGGAACTCTCCGAAACTTGGCATCTGCCTGCCCCTCTCTGCCCAAGGTGCAGGATCCCCTGTAACCCACAGTAATGAAGCCCCACTTGCGGTCAGCAGGGAGCATGGAGGAAGGGGGGCAGATTCTTGTGTCACTTCCCTGGGAGGCATCTTCAAAGTCACTGTGGCAGAATTCATCCGGGCTTTGCTTGATTTCGTCTGGGGTCAGGAGTTTGACCAAGTCTGGAAGCTGGAAGTACTCAGCCTCCCTTTTCAGTCTTCCCCGTTCTGGAAAGTGATCAGGCAGGACCACCTGCCTGTCCCTGAGATAGTCCAGAATATAACGGAACAAGAATCCATCTCTGTCAATGAAAAACCTTCCCTTGGAGTCCTTGGCTAGATCGTTAGCTGTGTCTCTCTTTGGGGAAAACATTTTCCACAGGAGGGAATGAGGGATGCTTATTAATGTGGAATGGCGAGTGAAATAAACTTGACCCCCGACATTCAGCTCTATGACTTCAGGGAAGGAGTTGGGAACTGCAGCCCCTTGTTCTCGAGGATAATAACGACTACAATTTCCACTCAGAGCCATTGTCCCTTTCTTCTTCTGCAATTTTAACTTAAAGGTGCAGTCCAATGGAGTCACAGCCTTATCCTTTGCATTCACTTGTAAGGAAGGGGAAAGGATGCTAATTTGTTAAAAATGATCTCCTCTTACCCCAGGTTTTTCCCCCCCAGTAAAGCAAAATTTAGAAGAGTCCACAGGTGAAGTGATGCTGAAAAAGTACTTTGAACCCTGGCTGATGTTGAGCTATCACTTCGTGGAATACATTCAACTCATCTACATCAGATCTTCCATCAAGCTTAGTAGCCAAGGCAGGCCAAGTTCCCAGGTACTCAGAGATCCAGGTACTCAGAGATCTGAAGGAAAAGAGACAAAATTATGTCCTCAAACCCAGAATGAGTCAGAAAAAGAGAGACCTCTGGAGAGAGGAAAGAGAGGGGGAGGGAGGGGGAAAGAGATGGAGGGAGAGAGATTATTTTACATAAGCATCCCTGGTACTACTGATTTCAGCCATTTCTCAACTAAATTGTAGCTTCTCTTATGGTATTTTGTGTCTATATGTTTACCCATAAGCTTCTGTCTCAAGCAATTAGTAATAAAAACAACCCCATTTGAATTTCTGCATTAAAAAGGAATATACAATTTTCAACTTCTAAAAGGGGATCTTTTTTCATCAGGACAGGAAAGGCAATAAGTCTTGGAACTTACCTTGGTGAATGCTGGAGACCCAGTTCTTGTGAAGAAATAATCATTTGAAAGCAATCAGAATCCACAGCCACACTGAGTCTGGATCTTGTCAAATTCCGAACAGGTAAAGGACAGAGGTATCAATGAAAAGTGCCAGAGAGATGTGCTCTTGGGAAAGAATAATTGTATATTAAATATTTATATATGTATTTATATATGTATGTATGTAAGTATATATGTGTATTTGTATATATGCAGGTATGTGTATGTATTCACTCTCGATCTCAAGTTAAAACAAGTCACAAAAAAGTTAAACGATGATGAGAAGAGGTTAGGTTGAAGAAGTAAAACAGTAAAAATATTCAACCAAAGCTTCTCCAGAAAAAAAAACAAACCTTCATAAAGGATCCTTAAAACAGGAGAGTTGCAAGAGGTACCGGGACTTAGAAGCTTTTCAGAAAGCCCAGCAGCAGCAGAAAGACAGACAGATGTGCCGGGCTGGGGTCCCAGGTAGGCAGCCCACCTGCCGGCAAGGGCAAAGGGACTCCCATGTTCGCACCGGTGGGAGCCGAGCTGGAGGCCGCAGCAGCGCGGCGGAGAGGCCGGCGGGGGGCTCGCGGCTCCGGCTTCTCCAGCGACGGAGCTGGGTGGTTCCACAGTTCCCAGTGCAGTTCGGATGCTGTTGTTTCAGCAGTGCAGGCAAGAAACCATCCAGGGAAATGACTATTACATCATCTTAAAGGAATATGCTTAGAGAAAGCGGAGGCAGCTCCGAGTCACGTCCTCCTCGGTGACAGGTTGCCAGGACTGACGGGGACGCTGCACCCGGTGGTGGGCACGCGACTTCCAGGCGCTTAGCTCTGGGCTTGGGGCGGGGACGCTGAGAGGCTCAGCCACTTCCCTCCCTGTCCTGTCCTGGAGTCTGGAGTTTCCAAGGGCCTTTTCTTTGCCATTTCTTTCTTGTCCTTACCTCCACCCCAACACCCCCAACAGCCCAACACAGACACACACAGCAATAAGCCTCCACTCGGAAATGAGATGGACACAAGTGCTTTTCATTTGAAAAATCTTCAAACAAATCATTTCCACATGCACTGAATTTCTGCTAAAGGGCACATTTCCCCTCTAAAGCTCTTTAAAAAAAAAATCCCACTGAATGACCCAATATGCAAGCCATAGTGTTTTTATTCCTTTAATTAAAATCATATTCACTCAAATACCCTCCTCATCCAATCGAATATCCTCCTTTATTTTTTTTCATCCATCTGCCACTGCCACTCCCAGCAAAGAAAAACCAGAAAATAAAAACCATACAGGAACTAATGATGTTCTTTCATAATGAAAAATAAAGCATTGACACCCATAGAAAAAGAATGCCCACAATTTATAACAGTAAGTCATTATCTCTTGGCTTACCTGGAAGAAATTGCTACCTGCAACCATTTCTGGGCTATTTCCTTACTGAGCATCTGTGGACATAGCCCTGCCCCCTCCCAACTTATCCCAAGAGGATTCTGGTGGAAGGCATGCCTGCTAAGAGACATTTTACTCTTGTCCCAGAGGGCTCCCTTAAGTGCATCATTAGAGTGTCAGGAAGGCATTTCCAGGGCAACCTAATCCACTAACAAAGTGCTTCCAGTTGAGCCTGCCAGTCAATAATGGTCCAGCCAACAGCTTACAGTAAGTCGGCCATTTCCCCTTTAAAACACCAGTATCTTAGGGCTCACATTCCTGATAAGAATATACTACTTCATCAATGAATAATATATGTGAGGCATACTCCATTCCAAACAATTGCTATTTAAAAAAATAAAAACCAAAAATGGAGGGGAATGTATGAATTGGATGCATTTATCTGATGGGATACCTGTGTTTATGGCCAACCTTGTCCCCAGAATTAGCTTGAAGATGGACTCAAAAGTTGGATAAGTTAATTTCTGTTTTAACAATTTTTTTCTTTCAATAAGCATTGGGTTACTAAACACATTCAGAATATTAGCTAACACTCCAACACCTGATTATATTTGACTTCGTTTCTTTAACTAATGCATTAACCTGTTCTGGCCTCAATCATCAGGATTTCACTGCTGGACCAATCAAGGAAATATTTGTTATGTGGTGCACTTATATCGCCATCTAGTGCCCCAAAGTATCAGTGCAGATCCAATACATGGGAACTCAGCAGAGCCAAAAAATAAATTTTATTTTAAAACAAACTTTGCTTTTATTTTTAAGTTTTTATAGTGATTTGAGTTTACTTGACATGCACTCTTCACATGAGAATGAAATAAACATTTAATTACCGCCATGTTAAGGAAAAATAAATCTAAATCTAGGCCTATTAAGTGCTGGTTTTGGTTAAAATAGGCAAATGCTTTTGTTTTCTTTCATTCTTAAAAAGTGGATCAGTACACCATGACAATAGCTTTGAAGGTCAGGTATTAAAATATTATGGAACTAGTATGGCAAGAGGTAGAGAAGAGAGTAAGGAAAAATCAGTCTTTTAAATCTAAAAAAAAAAACACTTGAGAAATGGATATTAACCATTCCAATTTAAATTGCAAGCCATTAAAGACAAAAACTAAGAATCAGAGAGGTACATAATTTCCACAGAGTCTGCAGCAGAGTAGCAGAATAGGATTCAGTCCACTGCACATTTGGTATGATCAATGTCTTATTTTCAACCTTATATATTTCAGACTAGGGATAAGAAGACATAAGTAAAGAAAATGAGAAGAATATCAAAATTACTATATGTTTTTAAAAGCAAGTAATTTTAATCAATCAATTTAAATTGCAAGCCTAAAAGATTTTACAATTTAAAAGAATAATATTCTGAATTTCATAAATGAAGAGTTCTATTTATTGGAGATTAAGTTATTTTTGAGACAAGTAATTGTTAATTTTTTTAAATGGTCTGATGAGACCTAAGAAATTAACACAAAGCATACGTTAATGTCAGGACGGAGGCTCACAGAAAGAGCTGAGTAGAAGAGGAGCGAGGTGAGCCAGTGATTCATACCTCAAGAAACCTCAAATTTTTACTATAAAACTTCTTTTGAAATATGCTTACACATACAGTCACAGAGACACACTCTGAAGACAGAGAAACATAAAACCTTCACCAGACTACCATAAGCTTGTAGCCTGTGATGTGCTGAGGTATCTAAAACACAGTCTGAATTTTTAATAAACAACAACAACAATAATAATAAATATTCACAAATATTCTGTTTTCCAGTTATATTGCATTATATTGTTTTGTGCCAACATGCTCCCTATTAATAACGAAGAACTGCTTTGGCAGCTCTCTTTGGGAATATCTACTTTTTAAATCACACAGAGCCTCAAGAATTCAAGACACCTGAGCCTTTCCCCTCCTGAGGAATCAGGGGGTTGTTTAGAGGTTGGCCTGCAGCCTGCTCCTGTTGGGTCCACAGACCTCAGGTTAACCATCTTGATGTGAGTTAGTCCTTGTTCTTTTTGTCTCAGGGCTCAAACAAAGGAGGGGTGAGATTTAGAAGATAAAAGGCTTGAAGGAAAGAAAGCCATACACCATTCAGAGAGACTTAAATAGTGCTAGGGTAAGCAGGCCAGTGTGTCTCTGGGAGGCTGTCAGTGAACCTTCAGAGGAGGCAGGGAGCCAAGCCCAGGCTGCAAGCGTATTCCTGTCCTTCCTGTCAGCAGATAGCACCACTAGTGTTATTATTCTCTCCTGGCAGCTCCCTCCGCTGAAACACTGGGATGGCACATTCGGCCGAAGGCTGAATAACAGACAGCAACAGATTTCTTTTAGGGGAAGAGCAAGAAAGAACGCTCCATCCTGCTTTCATGATATTCGGGTCCCTAGAACCTCAAGATATACCCCAGGTAAATTGTAATATTAATACGATGAATCTTAGCTTCTGCTTCCTCACCCCTACTTTTCACACACTCCCATAGCTGAATGTTGTAGGGTTTATTCTCAAAAGGACAAAATAATTTGAAATCATGTGATCATTTCCCACATTCTCACACCTAACACATCCTTGCATCTCCGTGCCATCAAGTGAAGATAGGTTTTTTGCTGACTATCCTTGCTCTCAGAGAATGAATTGATCCCATAAACTTATTCATACAAAGATGCTGTGCACTCAGGGTGTTATATACCCCTAAGCAATCCTGCATTATGGCCATCATCTAATAACTTTTGTTTATGGAGGGGAAGCATCAAATCCTCATCTCAGTCATCAGCCCTTGTTGAGCCCTTCCTGGCCAGCTATGTGACTTTGACCAAAGGATTCAATGTCTCTCAGCCAGAGCAAGATGGCAATAAGATCTGCATCCCATGTGTATTGTACAGATTAAACATTATGATGCACTTAAATACTCTGGACATTATATAGCTTTTAGTGAATACTTAATACATGCCATTAGTATTCATAACAGTGATAAAAGTAGTTGTAGTCATTGTTGTTAGACCCCAGTAGAGGCATAAGGAAATTATGAAACATGTTCAAAGATTGAAATTCAATTCTACTTCCAAAATCATTGGAGGATTTTCAGGCTTTGGTGAATGAGACCAGGCAACAGCATTGGGGAACTGAAACTAATTACTATTCCAATGGTCAAAAATGGAAACACCACCATCTTTTGCAAGGGATGCTACTTACCTGGCACTATTCTATTCATTCCACGTGGATACATGAAGTGCCCGTGTGGCATCTAGCATGATGTTAGAAAGTTGAGATACAGAGCTGGATTTTATATAATCTTTGAGTTCAAGCAATCACATGCAAGCACACACTCAAATTCAAAATCATACTAATGAAAAAATAACTTAAAAGTCATAGATTCTAGAGCTCTGAATTTTATGTCCCAAAATATGCCTGATGCTATACGCATCCTTTGGTCCTAGTTAGTTCACTTATGATTTGGACAGACCGTTTAACCTCAGGTGGCCTCTGCTACCCTATCTATAAAATGAAACTGTCTCTCTTTAAAGATATCCTGTGACTGATGACAAAATAAAGATAAAATACAGCTGCCAAGTCTTCAAAGACATCCCAGGAAGTAATTTGCTACGTAAGAAACAAAAGATGAAGGCAGCAAACAGCAATCTTTCTTGTTAATGTAAAGCCTTACGAGAAAGAATTTAGATGAGACTAGAATAATCTTAGAGTTGAAGGAGGAGGCACTTCCAGGTCATCCTCCCTAGCCTCTGATACAGTTAAAGGTCTGAAGTAATCGAAAACGTGTAGTCTAGTCATTTCTCTCAGTCTCTCCCTGAAGATACTCTTGAAATCGACTCTCACAAAATACAAATGAAAGCAAAAGCTGTTTGGATCACCATGGTGCCTCTGAATGGACGCCTACAGGATACAAAGTTCTTTCAAGTGAGCTATCATTTTGAGATCTCATTTTTAAAAGTAAAAAAAAAATGCTGCTATGAAAAAAGTACTGCTCTTCAGATGTAAAGGCAATATTCCTGACTGTATTAGTAGTTTTGGAATGTGTATATGTCTGTACTCATTTCTATAGTAGGAAGCTTTTCTGAAACAAATGATCCAGGTTAGGACTGTACAGTTAACCATGAAGTTGATTATTATGGTTTGGATATGGGGTGTCCCCCAAAAGCTCCTGTGCGAATTCAGGAATAGATTAGATTATGAGAACTTTAACCTAATTAGTCCTTTCTAGTTTGAATGAACTGACTGGTGGCATTTGTGGGCTGGTGGGCATGGCTGAAGGAGGTGGGTCATTGGGGTTGTGTCAAGGGTGCATATTCCCTACAGCCCTTTTCCCCCACCTTGACCTAAGCAGTTGTCTTGCATTGGGCCCTTCCTCTATGATGTCTGGCTCTCCTGGGACCCAGAGCAATAGAGTCAGCCACCTATGGACTGAGACCTCTGAAACCATGAGCTCCAAATACACTCTTCCACTTCTAAATTGTTCTTATGGAGTATCTTGGTCGTAGTGACACAAAAGTGGACTAAAATATTGATTAAATCCAATTTCTATGGATGTGTTTGAAAACTGTGATCTCATTAGCATGAAGCAGAGCCAAAAGAAATATTGAACCACCCACCTTTCCTTTCTTTCTTTTTTAGACAGGTCTCACTAAGTTGCTGAGGCTGATTTAAACTTGTGCTTCTCCTGCCTCTGCCTCTTTAGTAACTGAGATTACAAGTGCATGCCACTGCACCCAACTTGATTCTATTTCTTAAAATAGATTGGCAAATGAGGAAAAACAAAATATAGCTGCTCATCAAACACTTGGTTCCATTAAATACACATGTACTATTTTAGTAATAGCTATAAAACAAACAAAAGAGGTCTACCCTATACTCCTATAGTTCTTTCCCTACTGTTTAACCATGTCTGTTATTCACTGTATAATGCCTGTTATATATGTTAAGTTATATGTGTTGGACTCTTTCTCATGATGTTTGCTATACATTGTGTAGTGTATCTTATCTCTTAGTCAAGGAAGAGTGTATTTCTGGGCCAAAACTTATCAATTTTTTATCTCCTGCATAGGACACCCATTTTTCAAAAGACATCGGCAAAGTCGGGAGTAAATAGCTTTGCCTCTCTGAGAATATTCTCATGTATATATTAGGAATAAAAATATCCACTCTGCAGAATAGATGCAAGGATTAGAGATAATATTCTGAAACTGCTTGGCAGATAGCAAGTGTTCAATAAGTAATGGGTAACATTATATTTATGCTTAACTCGATCACCACTCCCTAACTTCCTCCGATTTCAGTACATACCCCACAGGTGTGTGTGAGAGGTAGATGGAAGGGGACTGAGTTACTCATTCATGCTGGTGATGTTACTGGTCCCTTTTCTGAGAGCCTGTTCTCCCTGCTAGGATGAGAGTAAGAGAAAGCAAAAGTGATACTGGGAACTCTAATCATGTTTGTCCTTAGAGATTGATAATTTTAATTTAGTTAATTTTAAAACTCACACCCTAAGTTGGAAGATAACTACATCTTTCAAAGAATGAGGAATGGAGGAAAGTAAATGAACAGGCTGGCTCATTCAAAATATCTCACATCATTTTATAGTATTTCAGTACTGTCACTTTGGGGTAGCAATTGTTCATAGAAGGCGTTTTTTTTTCAACTAAACCAAGACATGTCATATGTTTATTGAAATGAATTGCACCAGTGTCATTCACAGATGGAAAGCAGTAGGAAGAAAGAAGGACAAAGACCACTTAATGAATGGAAAGATTCAGTTCCAGGAGAACAATTGAATTGTTTTAACAGAGAACTTGAGATGTCAAAACTGGGGATTGCAGGTATGCTCTGAACACTACTTTTTTTTCTTATCTTTTGTGTTATTTCTGAAATAACTTAAAATGGGGCTAGATCATTTTTCATTCATCTTGGTATCCCCTAGAAGGTAGCACAAGGTATGACATCTGAAAGATGCTCAATTAATTAATGTTTGTTGAATTTAGTTGCAGGAGCAAGAGTAATATCTTCAGAATGGCCCAAGAAATTGATATGTTAAAAAGCCGACAGGGTTATGTCTGAACAAGCAATGGGTTGGGAACATAAGGCAATTCATTCCTGTTTATTTCTCAAGGCACTTGAATTCTGCATACTAGCAAGGACCTTTTTGTTTGATTGGGCCCCAGAGAAATAAACTGGATGCAAAAACTAGCCTCTTTGAGCCCAGTACTGCAAAGAGGTTATTCAAGTGCTCCACGTGAAATGAAACTGGAATGGAAGAAAGACAGACAATTAATAGAAATATTTCTGAAAGAGTAACATTTTACAAAACTGTACTGACACAAGTTTCTTAAAATAAAACCATGCCTGTGGCTAAACAAATTAACAAGATTAATAAGTAAAACTGACCCTAACTGCCAGACAATTTCACACATACCATCTCTTCTTAATTCCTGTAACAATCCTAAACTGTTGGTATTGTGGGGAGAATAAAAGAGTCTCCAAGAGGTTAGGTTACCAGCAGCGGATCACATAAAGCCTATCTTACCCCAAAGGCTCTCTTGACTATATTGAACATGTTATTTTCTTTATTAAATATCCTCAATGTGTACCCAATACTTGGGTTTGGCATCACATAGAGCAATAACACATTTCTAGCTAGATCACCACTGTATCTTCAGTTCTAGTTCAGTGCCAGGCAGACAGAAAGAGATCTATAAGTCTTTGTCAAAAAAAAAATGATCGTTAGAATAAATTAGCTAATGAATGAGAGAATAAATAAATAAATGAAAGGATAAGCTACCAATGGGAACATTGATATCTAAAAATTTCAGCTGGATACAGCAAGAGTGCAATCTCATGTGGCACATTTAATTTTCTTCATTTCCAAAATGTTAGTTCCAAATGGGAGAATAATTTAAGGTTAACAAAAAATAAAAGATTTCTGAACATATCATCAGAGGACTGACCCTTCATGCATACAGAAGGATGAGCAATATAGAGGTATCTTTTTTCTTCAGAATTTAGAAGTCTATAGAAATAAGAGATTTTTTTGGGGGGGGAATAAGAATCTCCCACAGAGCAATCAAATCCTACTTTTTTTTAACTGTTAAGATGTTGGGAAAAGTATTTACTTTAAAAATATTTTGAGATGGTTTCATACATTAGTCACTATGCATCTTTTCCAAAAACATACAGGAAAAGAGGGTAGAAGGCCTGGTACTGATTGATCTACACAGAAACATGTATTGGGCATAAGATTTTAGGGGCAAAGCACACCATTCAAATATGAGAGAGAAAACATCATCCTTTGTTGTACAATGCAGATTTGCAGAACTTCTGCCAAAGAAATTGCATGTTACCATTGTAGACAATGATCTGAACTTCAAGCATATCTCACAATAACCCTAGGGTCTCTCAAAATGACAGGCTGGTGTGCAATGTGCAGTTCTAATCACTACCTGAGGACATCAAGCAATCATTCGAGAGGGAACTAGTGTTGTATATCTTCCTGATAAATCTGGTTGCCATTCATCAGGAAAAAGAATGCTTGTGAACAAATGGAGTGACACACAAAAAAAGATTTATGTATCTGATAGAAACTGGATTCGACCTGATTCCTCCTGACCAACCTCTTGAATTTTTCATATATTTAAATTATGTTTCAAGAGTAGTTATATACAACTGCTGTTGAAGAGCCATCATACTGGACACAGAAGCTACGCTTACCCCGGGTGAGACATTTAATAAAATCATAAATTAAGATGAAAACTTGGATAAGTGGGCTAGTTACAGAGAAATATTAAATGTCTTATTTGCACCAAAGAGTAAGCAAATACATCCTTTTATTGCCGTTGTATTCAAAGACAATTATATCTGTTAAGTGTAAAATCAAAGAAAGTAACTACCTAAAGGAAGTAACAGATGGAGTCCATGATGAGAACATCAGTGTTTCATAATAATAACAAAAAAGTCACTTACCTTTAAAAACAAATTCACTTACAGAGCCTCTGGCTAAGGCTTGGTATATCTCGGTTGGCAGAGTGAATGCTATGTGTAAGCCCCTGAATTCAATCCCAAGCACCACAAAAGAAAAAGAAAGAGCCCCTGGCTTATCAGAGTCCTTTCCCACGGGTCCAGTTCCACTTAGTAATGACAAATTTTGGTTGTTGTTTTTGTTGTTGTTGTTGTTGTTGTTGACAAAGGTTGTTTAAGTCCAACAAAAGCAACTTTGGGCTCCTTTCAACTCCTTCTCTTCTATGTCTCTTATTGTCACTCACTTCAATATTTATGAATCATGCATTGTCTTTGCAAGAAACCATCAGGCACTCTAAAAGAGATAGTGATGAATCAGACATAAATTTTACCTTCCATAAGCTTGTTATCCAGTAGGGTAAAACAAAAAGAAAAAAGAATTTTGGAGACAACTGAAACACAGAAAAGGTAATGACTGCTACAAAGAGAACTTGGGAAAGTTCAATGAGAAATTCAGATCTAACCAAAGACAAAGTCATTTTTTGAAATACTAAGGAACATCATGCTTAGCCCAAAGTACCCATTAATAAATTATTGATGGGCTAAAAAAGTGCCACCTTGCATCACTATACATTTCCTGGGTATGAAGTCAAAGAGGCACTCATCTAGAATTCATTTAGAACCACTCCAGATGGAGCTGGTTCATTAAGGGACTAGTGACCTCAGAAATATTTTATATGTGTATATAAATATAAGTCCATTGCAGCAGTGGACTCAACAGCTAATTTATATTTGGTTCTCAGCCAATAAAGACTAAGAGCCATTTGAGTGGCCCTTCCCAGGCTGTTTACATACTCCTCCAGGGCCCGCTTTCTGCCATTACTTGTACATCTGCAATCTCTTTGGTTCAAGATGGCTGACAAAAGGTGTGTGAACTACAGTGTTGGGGATGCTACAAAAGATGGTGGAAGATGCTGGATGGAACAAGCATGCTTCACTGCAACAACTCCAAATGCTTCTGAGGAGATGGTCTAAGACACCCAGGTCAGCAGTCAGTTGTTGCCTGGTAGAAATCTTTTGACTTGTTGAAGGACAACATCAGCCTCCCTATAGCACAGAAAGATGTGACTAAAACTATAGCCAGAGGCATATCACATCACAACATCAGGAGGCATGAAGAGAAAGAAGGACCATTTCCTAAGATTGATTTCAGCAGCACATAACCAGCCTACTGTATTGCAATACTTATGCATAGCACCAGTCTAATTAATGTGATCATTTCCACGAACAGATTTCTACACTAAAGAGGATATGCCTATAGATTAAGGATGGAGGTGGGGGGAAAGAATTCCAAATACTATTTCTATTTTAACTACCTAGGAAACCCTGTGGTTAAAGATATCCTGAGGATCTGGGAAAGCTGATTGGTGTTGGCCATAGTAGTTCCTCAGGCAACGTGTAATACCAGAAGTCTAATAGAGGAATAGAGTGAGTTTGATCACACACACACACATACACACACATTTACAGACAATGTTGGAGCGATTGTGGTCAACTTTCATGACTGCAAATAAAGTTTGTCTGACTTTTTGACAATGTTCACAAGTTTGGGATAGAAAAGGAAAGAAATTTATTAAGAAATACTGAAAATTAATGATTACTTTAAACAGCAAAGCCATGGGATAATCATGTTGGACTTTGGAACTAGGAAACTCTAGGGCTGAACCCCAACTTCATAATTTACAAACTTGGAAAGTCATCTCACCTCTCTGAGTCACGATTTTTCATCTATGCAGTAGGGATAACAACTGTACTTCCTTTATACAGGGTTTGTGAGAACTAATATGACAATGTATATTAAGTGATTAGTTACCTACCTACTCCATAGAAAGAGATCAATAAATATAGCTTTTGGTATTATATTATGTACCTAATGCTTAGTGTATTTTTAAAATGCATTTTCCTCCCAAACTTATTTACATTATTAGCTCCATGAAAACCTATCACTAATGTTGGCCAATCCTTACTCTGAACCCCTTATAGATCCAAAGGGAAGGAAACAAAGCAATTGCTTACATCTCCTTTGGACATAGACCTCCTAATGAAAGATGTTTGGGGCAGGTCAAAGGGCACCCTATGTCAGTGTTGTAATTATTCTCATCTGGATAACATACTTTCAATTGTCAGTGTTAACTACCTCTCACCCCATAAGCTCCAGGCCTTGCTCTTCAATTGTTAGATGTCACTTGTTCCAGCATGGTTTCTTGACCACAAGGATGGTTGGGCTAGAATGTGCACATTTTTTAAGTTCTCTCTCCCCTTTTCTGAACTAATTCATCATCACTATGCAAATGACCCCCAAATCTAAATTTTTGTCTGATCTTTTCCCAACTTTTATATGTCTATTAGACATCTTCACAGGGAACTACCAGCACTTTATACTATTTTCAGAGCCAAATATCTATTTGTAACTGCATCCATTTTATTCCACCAACTTCTCCATCTCTGTTAATGGCATCACTGGCTTTCTCTCTCTCTCTCTCTCTCTCTCTCTCTCTCTCTCTCTCTCTCTCTCTCTCTCTCTCTCATGCAAGTGAAAACTCATCAACTGATATCTCTTTGTTAGAGAGTTTGGCTACTGTAACAAAGTGCCTGAGATAATCAACTTATACAGAGAAAATATTTATTTTGGCTCAAAGTTTTGGAGGTTGTAGTTCATGATTGGTTAGCTCCATTGCTTTTAGCCTGGGGCAAGGAAGCACCTCATGGCAGAAGCATATGACAGAGCAAAATCTCTTGTGATATGAGCCTGGGAACAATGAAAAAAAGAATAATAAAAAGGGTCCCATAATCCCCTTTGGGGACAGTTCCCAATTACCTAAGAACCTCCCTCTAGGCCCCACCTGTCAAAGGTTCTGCCACCTCCTGATAACACACCCTGGGGACTAAACTTTTAAGACATGGATGGGCCTTTGGAGGACATTTAGCATCCCAACTATGGCAGGCCCTTTTCTTTGGCTCCCAATAATGAAATCTGTCCACTTTATCTCTAGCATAATTCTTTTAGGTATTTCTTCTTCTATTTGTCCTACCCAGTACTTTGCCTTTTACCTAAATTTGTTTATTCAACAAATAATAATTGAGCATTCTCCATGATCCTGGTAAAGCAGTAAACTGTATGATCAACCTATTGGGGACCCAGAGATGAACAACATAGTCAGGTCTTTTCCTTCAGAAGACTTCCATTCTCAGCCAAAAACACAGATTCTAAACAAGTGAACAAATAAAAGAGCAATGTAATTTCAAATAGCTGTGTGCATTATGAATAAAACAGAAGTAAGTGGTAGGAAAGGTATGTCTTGGATAAAGGGCCAAGGAGAAAAGGATGGATACTGCCTGCTGGGACTCTCTAAGAACGTGAGCTGAGACAAGAAGTCAGCTCGGAAATCCTGAGACCCGTGTATCCTTGGCTGAAGAAGGACAGGAATAAGGCTCAGACAGCTGATGTGAGACTGAACTTGATGTTCAAGGAACTGAGAAAAACCACTGGACTGGATGCTGGAGCCTCGCATAACACACTAGAAGTGTAGATTTCATTCTAAGTGTGATGGAAGTCATTGGTGAGTTTATTCGCAAGTGATGTATGTTCTGGTTTACTTGTTTGTTTGTTTGTTTTTAATGCTGCTTGCTATGGGAATAATGGGTTCTTAGGGGAGCAAAATTCATAGTAGGGAAATTAGTGAGAAGAATATTCAGGATCCATTATAAATGATGACGACTTAGACTAGGGTTGAGGAAAAATAAGTGAGGAAAAGCTGCCCATGATTGTGGATGCCTTGTGGAGGTATGGGGGAAGTGGAAGTGAGTGGTATTAGCACATGACCTGCTAACTTCCTCCCTGCTTCAAAGCTTTTCATCCAGTTCATTAAACACAAAGCCAACAGTGTGGTCTTTCTAAGGATGCATTCTTTGCCCATATATCTTAGTTGGCTCCTCATTGCTTTATAGAGTAAAGATCAAAGTCCTTGATAAAGTTCAAAGCCCCATGTTATCTGGCTACTTTAAAGATACATACAAATATAAAGAAAAAAAAGAATAACAAAGCAGTCCTGAATTCTGAGAAAAATCTTTGCACAAACATGAAATTCATAGAAAATGGTACTAGCTTTTGATATATGAGCTCTTTATTTGCTCTTAAAACCTGAAAGTTCTGTCAATGAAAGAGCCACAATATGTCAAGCAGTAGACTTTAACTCCCAAGGAAAGAAATAAGAAAGCTTTGGAAATTGAAAGAAATCAAATAACTTTTTGGACACAAATAAATTTATGAATTAATTTTTTGATGACCCTCGATTTCATCCACTCCCCTATTTATAATCTCCAGAGAAAACACAGGTCAAAGGAATACCTTACTACAAAATGTAATGATCTAGTTAGTTAATCATATGGAGAGAGAAAAATTGATAGAATAAATCCATTCATCACATTGAAACTATGATCTGCTTTCCCCTCTGCCTGAAACAAGCATTTTTTAGAAATTGAAAATTCATGTTAGGATCATTAAGCCAACTTGAGAAGTCACTGGAAGTAACAAACAGAGTGACAGAAGAGGGCAGTGCTGTCACAGTCCTTGCATGGACTTGAGGCCTTAACAAAGGGAAACTGAAAGCTACCCTGAGTAACATGGCTCATTTTTTTTTACCCAGGGTCTGAAGTGAGTCTCAGTTTCAATTGCTTATTTCTTCCAACTAGCTAAGTCTCAAGCCCCCAAAGAGAGCAATGAGATCCCCTCTGTGTCTGCCACCTAGATATACCTTGCCATCTCAGTGTGGCCTTAAGAAATATAAGCTCATCTCTATACTTATGTTAGTAATCAATTGTTTGGTCTTTTACAAAACATGTGGTGAAAGAAATTTACCTGACCTGATCATATAAGAAAAATTCTCCATATTTAACATGGAATCATTCAACAGGCCCTAACGTTTCTTTCTACGGATAGAAAAATGAATATTAGTATACCCAAGCCCTTCCTCAAAAAATGTTTGATGACTGATTCTTTACATAAAATACCAAGATATGAAGGGTCCTGGTCCTCAAGATGACTTAATAGACAAGCTTGGACAAGGATTAGTCAATGGAGAGAGGCTACCAAAGTCCCCCACAAGAGTGGTAAAAGTCCCTTATGGTATATGGGGAGGAATGCAGCTTCATGCAGAGCTCATCACCCCTGCCTACTGCCACACTCTCATTTCTCTGAGAAGGGACTTCCACCAATGACTTCAAGTCAGAAGCCCCACTGAAAGATATGGCTTTCATGGGAAAGTTCTAATCAATATACATTTTGATAACAGTTTCGGAAATAGTTCCACTCCCTACCCCTATCACAAAATAAAGGGAAAATATGTTCTTTTTGACCATTTGGCAAGTGAAGGAATACATGCATTTAATGCATAACATTGGTGACAATTAGGGAAGTTCAACTGT
This sequence comes from Ictidomys tridecemlineatus, assembly GCF_052094955.1. Classification (NCBI taxonomy): domain Eukaryota; kingdom Metazoa; phylum Chordata; class Mammalia; order Rodentia; family Sciuridae; genus Ictidomys; species Ictidomys tridecemlineatus. Next base: position 124,274,999 of record NC_135477.1, on the reverse strand, counting down.
GGCAGAGAATGGGGATTATTGTGTGTAGTATGGTGCGTGTGCGTATCCATTCACTCAAATGATAAATATTCATTGAGTGTGCTCCATGCAACAGGCATTGATCAAGGCATTAAGAATATAGCAGTGGACATAAAATAGTCAAAGCCTCTCCTTCATGGAGTTTACATCCTAGACAATTAATAAGCTCATCAAATGTGAAATCATGATAAGTGCTATAGAGAAGAATAAAACCAGGAGAGAAGGATATTAATTACTGCATTGCATAGAAGGGGCTTTAACAGAAAGAGGTCAGAGGGGACAAGGAAAGAGGTAAGGGGAAGAGTGTTCTTTAGTGGTGTAAGATAAAAAAAGTTTTGTCTAGGCAGATGAACAAGGAGACATAAAGCAAAGACATTTTCATATAACAATCAACAGTAATGATAGACATAATAATACCAACTATTAAAATGATATTTAGTGACTATCACTTTGCTAACCATTCTTCAATTTATTCATTTACAATAAACCTTATTAGTATGACATTTTGGCGCAAGGAAATTAAAAAATCAAAAGAGAGAAAGAGAGAAGGAAGACGGGAGGGGGCCTAAAAAAAATGAAAGGAAAGGAAGAAGAAGAAAAGAAAGAAAACCAAGGCTCAGGTAAGTCTCTTGCCCCAGGTATGCTGATGTACAGAGTATGAATTTAGGGGAGCTGACAGTCTGACTCCAAAGCCTGTACTTAACCCAGACACTGGATTGGGGTACAGATAAGTTGGGTGACAATATTCATGGACTTTGCCTTGGAATTGCTCATAGACTCTAAGAGAGAGAAGCTTCTAGAGACATAATGCCAGTGCAGTGGGAGGAGCCATGATGGGGTTACATAGAGTTAAGGAAACACAGAGGAAATGTCGACTCTGTGCCTGACGAAGGATGGGTGAGGCTCATCCAATGCAGACATACTCACTATGTCTGCATTTATGTTTTATGTAATTCATGGCTCTCGCTGGGCCTGGTTACCCACAACTAATCTGCAGTTCCTTCTAAAGCCTCCTTCCGGTGGATTTCCCCAGGCTGGCCTCTCAGGTTGTGGTTAGTCAGCCTCATCCTGCACATAAGAAGTCATTCTGACACAGGAGCTGCACAAACTCTTTACAGCCACTCTGAAGAAGGAAGAAAAATAACAAGATAGCAACTACCTTAAGTACCCGAATAAAAGAATAAGGAATATGAGAAACATGTGGATTAAAATGAGATGGCTGTACTATGTATGTTACAATAGAAGTGAAAAGGGTAAAGATTCTGGAAAGCCACTCATAATAACTCAAGGCCACAGCTATCTACAGTCACTCAGAGAGGAAATTTGTATTCTCTGAACATTCTCATGACCCAGCACAATTTGATTTAAATCTTGAGTCCTTAAACCAGATCCATGTATGAATATCACAAAGTTCATGAATTCCCTGGAACTGTATGTAAAACAATGTACCTGTTGGGCACTTTCTAGAAATTCCAAACAACTTATCCAAATTTTAATAGAGTATGAAATTTCTCTTAACCCCAAATAGGTTAAGAGCTGTGCTTTGAATATTTTCACAATGGTTGGTCAAAATTTAAATAGTTTAGAAATTTCAAAAATCCTAAGTGAGCATTTTGATATCGTTGTTATTCATCACTTTTATTAAAGTGTTTGCAAATTCATGTGCCTCTTATGTCCCCACACATGAGTATGAGGCATTAACATGATCCCAGAGCTTGCCTTTGATTATGTTGTGCATTATTGACCTTCTATCTTCCTTTTGGAACTTATGTGTAGGAAGATTAGCTCATCAAAGAAGGTGTCAGTCAGTTCAATAGTGGTTCCCAGTCTCCATATATGTTGGCAACGAGGGGTGACAGATGGGATGGATATTTGATTGGAAAGGACAGAATCACCTCACCTATCTGGTGTTTTCAAGCTATACACACCCTCCCACCCAAGACTTCTCCATTTCACTACTCCTATTCCAGTCCTTACTATCATTAATTCAAGTTTCTATTGATACTTTCTCCTTATGTATATTTGGATCACTCTAGGCATAATAACTTAATTTAGTCTTCTCTTTGTTAAATTTGTTCTCTAGTCATTGAAGAGGTATAGAGAATAGTGGAGAATCATTCATCTCTTAACTGATGCTGCTCAAAGGCAAACTTTCCAGAGCTTGAAATGTTCTACCTACCAAGCACCAACCTCGCCAATTTTAAGTATCCTTAGAGGTTTAAGAAACAAGTTTAGAGTCATAAAATCCACCTCCAGCTATATAACTCTATACTCCACCAGAAAAATGAATCATTAAAACTACATTCTATTGAAAGACTTAAGAAAAGATAATCTAAGATGAGAATTTAGCCTCAAAGATTTCTTAGCTACAAGATAACAGAAATCATGGGGAAAATATAGGGCAAATATTTATTAGCTTTTCAGAACAAAGGAAATTTTGCAGAAAAAGTATCCAATCAATAGAAAAACCAGATAAAATCAAAAGTTCATTATTGACAAAAATTTGCCTAACATCTTCTTTTTACATCAAGAAAATCTTTTGGTTGTGACAAGCAAGAAACCTATAACGACTGGTGATTACTAGAGTTTTTGCCTCCCCTAGTGAAGAACATCTCCAAATATATAATTTCCCAGTCTTCCTGTATGTAGAAGCTATTCTCCATGGTGAGTGTGCTACATACTAAATCAACCACATCAACTTCTGGGGTCAGGGTAGGCTGGAGCAGTGGTTACTGAAGAACTGACATGTGCAAATATCTTTCTAAGAAACCTCAGCCTGAGACAGAATAGTTGCTAGCAACAATATTCTAATCTTCCTTCTGGCTGGTTCTCAGTAAATAGCCTCCTCCTTAAACATTTAATACAACTTAAAGACATCTCACATTTGTAGAATAGTTTTTACAGGTGAAACTAAAGATTGCACAGAAGATTTAAATAATGACATAACTCTGAGGTATAAAATTCAGAAATCACCTGCCAAAGAAGAAATTCAATGAGCAAGTAAGTAATTAAAAATTCTACCTCCTGCTACCCGTGGATCATTAATGACTCAGTGAAGACATATAATCTTCACATCTTTGTCTGTATATGTTCTATCAATAAAAACTTAAATTTGAAGAGAAGGGAGAACCCAAGTGATATTCTGATATAGCTAAAAAATAAACAGCATCTCTCTTTTCTCTTTCTCAGGCATCCGCATCAGCTTTTGCATTTCAAACTCTAAATTTAATGTGAAGAAAACTTTAATATCACAATGACCTTTCTAGACTTTAGGATGGGACCCTGTTATTTTTCCATTTCTACCTTTGAAAAGAGAAAGGCAGTTCTAAGAATGTGATGAAAATGATGCCTGAAATTATGCATTCAATAGACATAGTAACTATGATTACAATAATGAACCAGGATAATGTGTTATGTTATTGACAGGTAGAAAATTGTCATAAGTGGTTTGCAATATCCATGGCTAATAGTCTGGTAAAAACGAGTCTAAGAAATAAATGAGATTTGTCAGAACTCTCAAATACATACATAAGATCTGTGCCCTATGAATTATGCCTTTTATATTTATATATCTGTAATTTCAGAACTCAGAAGTCCTAAGGAGTATCTTGACACCTTGCTGAGTGATTATCTGAATAATATTTGTCTCCACCAACGATAATGTAAGCTCTGCAAAGGAAGGAATAATGTCTATTTGTGTTTGTCACTGTAACTTGTCCCTAGCATCTTGCACAATGCCTGACTCATAATGGGTCTTCAATAAAGGGTCATTGAATTGATGGATGAATTAACACATTGCCAGTCCTTCCTTCCCTCCGTCCTTCCTCCAACCCCTCTCTTTATGGCTCTCTGTCAATTTTCTGGTGAGGAAAGTTATGCCATGAAAAGTTTCATGGGTAATATCACAACAAATTGTTTAAGTGAATCTGCAACTCAGGCTCTTCTTCTTCTAGCCACCCTGTACTTTAGGTGATCCTATCTCCTTCCCATTCTTTAGTAAGATCTATAGTTCTCATCACCACTTGATAGTATGACAACTCTAAAAGAAAATGAAAAAATCTTGCCTTGAACATTGTTTGCAAGATGCTAAAATTTGAACAAACATGTGGTATATTGCCTTGGAAGCTTGGTCTGGTGTTGGGAGTGTGTTGAAGAAAAAATGAGAATACCTGAAGAAGAGTTGAATATTTGCCTAAACAAACTGGTTAAAATCTCCTTCTGCTGTCTTTTAACTAGTGAAAGAATTATGAATGAGACTTTGCAACTATTTCTTAAAACTACAAAACTGGAATATCATTAAAAGATTTATACAGAAAAGAGTCAATGTTTATGATGATGAAGAGCTCTGACTGGCAACATGGATAACTTATTACTTAAACTTTCAACCACATTTCATTAGGCTCTGAACAGGGACTATAGGTCATTGATTCCTCCTTTCCTTTTTAAAATTAGGATCTAGCACAAACTTGATACAAGAAATTTTATACTTATATACTTTCCCCTTAAATCTATAGAGTTTAGTTACTAGTATCAGTCATAATTATTTTCTGGGTTGACCAAATGAAGGTTTCTGATGCCTTTTTTTGATTGTGAACATCAGGCATTGACATAATTGATGGAAATTAATCAAGCAATGGATTCCTTCTTGCAATACAGACAATTTGCATTTAATTTTCCATAAACCACAATCCAATTTTATACAAAAGAGGCATCCAGGAAGAAAGCACAAAAGAAGATGAGGTTAATATTTTTAAATGACTGAGTGTCACAAAGGCAAAACAATGTGGTTAAGTACAGAGATTCTAAAGCCAATTACTTGGGTACTAGTCCTGGCTCCACTTCCCTGCATCATGTGACTTTGCATAAACCACTTCTCTGTGCTTCTGTCTTCCTTTGCAAACTGAGGATAGTGATAGTATCCATCTTAACAGAAAGTTTTGAGGATTAAGAATCTTATGTGTGGTACTTAAGATAGTGCCTGGCATATAACAAGTGCAAGTTTTTTTTATTATTATCATTATTGCTCATATCTTAAATGAATAATGATATGGCACATTAAATGAGAAGGAAAACTGGCTTTTATCATATTGTTAAGATTTTTCTGTATACATAGAAAGTAACTGATGAACTGAAAGTGACTGTTGGTAGCAAAGGACTTAAATAGGAATTTCTCCATGGAAGATAAACAAGTGGTTAACAAGCATCAATGCTCAACATCACCATTCTTTAGGGAAATGCAATGAGCTCTCACCTCACCCCCATCAGATGGCTGCTATGAAAACAAACAAACAAAACAACACGTGTGGGCCAGAAAGTAGAGAAACTGGAACATTTGTACACTGTTGTTGAAAATGTTAAATAGTGTAGCTGCTATGAAAAAGAGTATGGCAGTTTCTCAGTAAATTAAAAATAAAATTACCATGTGATCTAGCACACCTGTTTATATGTACAAAAGAATTGGAATCAGGGTCTCAAAGAGCTATTGGTATACACATGTTCATAGCAGCAATTATTCACTACAGGTAAAAGATGGAAGCAACTTAAACATCTATCCATCAATGGATGATGGGATAAATAAAATATATATAAGTAAAATATAGTATAAACTTTTATTTTTATTATTTATCAAATATTTTATGAACACCTCCCATTTGTTAGGCACTGTTCTTGTTCATCAATTAACAATCCTGCCTGTCCTTCTGAGGCATATTTCTAATATAATACATAATTTCTAGGTCCAGCAGGATATGTGACAGTCTGACAGTCTTACTACCAAAAGTTCTCTGGGTTTCATTTTTCTCATCAGTAAAATGAAGTATGTGTGGTAAGGAACAAAATGATACTTTTCCTTTGTGCATCTGAAAGGATTGGAAAAATGATATGCAAATACCATATGAATGAAGATATAAAAAACCACTAGGGGGCAAGATGAGCATGGTGTAAACATTCTACTGACAGGAAATTCTAGAAACAAACAGGAGCATTTTATTATGCATCATGAAAAAATGAGCAAACATCAAAGGCTGGATATCACTGGATGTAGGCAGAGTGCTACAGAATAGTTTTCCAAATGTGCTTGATTCTGCCAACAAACTATTTGATTAGAGACTATGTTTTTATGAGTAATAGCTGTGCAAGAAGCAGAATGCTTAATTTCATAATTGACTAGAATCTATAAATGCATATAATAATAGTAAGACTGTGTCTACAGAACTACAAAACAACCACCAATATATTCAAACTTGAAGTAGCTCTTTACTCATGAGTTAGGATCTAAATAATACACATGTGGAATTCTTTCTTTTACTTTTTTTTTTGGTAGGGGGATAAGTGGTGTACCCACTCTTATGTTTTTAACTTTTTCATTTTTTATAGTATAAATTTAAGGTACATGACACAATGTTCTAATATACATATATGTAACAAAATGATTATTAGTAGAGATAAGCAATGTAACATATCCAATATGTGAGATTTACCTTTTGTGTGATAAGAGCACCTAAAATCTACTCCAGGAGAATTTCTAGCACATATTGCAATATTATTGACTACAGCCCTCATGCTATATTTTAGACTTCCAGATTTATTTGTCCTATATAACTTCTACTCTCTACCCCTTGACCGACATCTCCTCAGTATTCCCCCGTCCTGTCTCTGATAACCACTCATCTACTTACACCTTCACATGTTCAAGTTATTAGAGTTCTTTAGATTGTATGTTTTTATAATAGAAATCATGCAATATTTTTCTTTTTGTGTCTGGCTTATTTTTCTTAATATAATATACTTCAATTTCACCATGTTATCATAAATGGCAGAATCTGTCCTTTTTTTAAACTGAGTAATGTGTTTGTGGGTGTGCTACAATTTCTTTTTTCATTGATGGTCATTTAGGTTTTTCCCTTTTTTGGCTATTCTGAATAATTCTACAATGAACATGGAGTGCAGATGTTTCTACAAGATGCTGATTTCATTTCCTTGGGTAGGTATTCACAAGAGGGACTGCTGAACAGAGATTGCTGCTAACTAGTACCAACATCTCTGATTGCAAAACAACATTTTTCCCACTTTCATCCCATTGGAAAGTGGTAGTTTTAAAACTTGTCAAAAATCTTTGACCAGTCTTCCCTTCAAAAGTCGGAGTTCTCTAATTCCCTTTTTAAAAATACAGTGCTGAGGATCAAACACAGCTTTGTATATGCTAGGCAAATGCTCTGCCAGTAAGCTATACTTGACTACCACCACCACCACCCACCCTTCCCTTTCACTCACACTTGTTATACGAGCTACTTGGGAGTCAGAGGCAGGAGGGTTGCAAGTTCAAGGGCCTGGGCAACTTAGGGAGGCTCTTGCTCAAAATAACATAAAATGAGCTGGAGATGTAGGTCAGTGGTAAAGCACTTCTTAGCATGTAGAAGACCTTGGATTCATACTCATAAACCCTCCCCCCAGGACACACCACTCCTTTCCAGCCTATACAATGCATATGAAGTGATGTGTGACTTCCCAGGATAGTGTAGAAACTTTCATTTGATTCTCAGGATGCTCTCAGGATAGATGTTCTTCCTTAGGATCTAGCCACTGCACTTTGAGAAAGCCTATGACATATGGAGAAGCAGGGTACAGGTGCTCTGGGTGAGAGCTCTAGTGAAGATTCCAGCAGTCATCAGCAGCAGCAGCAGTAGTCAGATATGTGAGTGAGAGGCTCGGGAGCCTGAGGCAGGAGGATCCCAAGTTCAAAAACAGCCTGAACAATTTAGTGAGGGCCTAAACAACTCAGTGAGACCCTGTCTCTAAACATAATATTTTAAAAAGGGCTGGGGATTTAAACTCCCCTGGGTTCAACTCCTGGCATCAAAAAATGAATAAATAAAAATATACATGACTCAGTGAGTTTTCAGATGATTCCAACACCAGCAAAGTTGTGTGGAGCAGAGATGAGATAATCCTGGCAAGCCCTTGCCCAGATTAGATTTGTGAGGAAATAGAATGATGCTATAGTTGTTTAAACCAAAAAGTTTTGAGCATTTGTTGGTATTTTTCTTTTCTTTTAGTTGTTTTTCTACTTTTGTTTTGTTTTTTACAAAGTGATAGATAACAGGAACATAGGATTATGAAAAAGGAATTTAAGAAAATAAACTGCCAAGGAATTAACACTTTTGTGGATTCCCGTTGGCATGGATCCATGATACCTGCTCTTAAAAAGATTTAAAAGTTCTCAAGATATGCTGTCCCTCATTGTTCATCCCATGTGCTTTGTATACCAGTACTCAGAACTATGTGTCCTGAAAACAGATGATGACTTCCCATTTGGTGAGGTTATTATCAATGACAGGAAGGCCACCACTGACAGATTATTGTAAACATTCTCCCCGGGAGCAGGTTTGCAAATGAGAGCCTATTGCTGGTCCAGATCTCCCAGATCACAAAGAATAGTACTTCAGTCAACTTCGAATCACTGTGAAAAAATAGCTGAGAAAAACAATTTAGAAGAGGAAAGAATGATTTGGGTTCACAGTTTCACAGGTTTCAGTCTGTAATCACTTGGTCCCATTGCTGTGGACTTGGAGTGACGCAGGACTTATGGAGGAAGGGTGTTGTAGGGAAAAGCTGCTTACCTCATAGCAAACAGGAAGAAGAGGGAGGAAGGAAGGGCATGGGATAAGATATCCCCTTCAAAGGCACAACTCCACTGACCCATCCTTTCAATTAGACCCCACCTCCCCAAGTTTCACTACCTTCTCTTAATGTCTTCAACTATAAGCCCAGCAATGACTTAATCATGGATCATGAGGGCTCTGTCCAATCACCTCCCAAGAGCTCCTCTGAACATTGCTGCACTGAGGATCAAAACTTCAACACAAGTCTTTGGGGAACATCTCATATCCACACTTAAAACAAATGATGGGTGTATTGAATGGAAAATCCGAAGTGGCCTTATCAAGTTGGAAACACTGAGAAACAAATTTATCCAGGAAGCTTGCATCCAACTTGTAGGAGAAACAGAAGAGGACTTCTTTGAACTTAGACTACCAAGGAGCTAACAAGAGTCTATTGTATGTAGAGCCTGGCACATCACCGAATCTCAGTAAATATTTATTAAATAAATGAATAAATACCACATTGTTCTATACCATAGTTAGGATACGAAACTATAACATGTCTTTAGTGCTAATAGAGCTTCTAATGTAATTAGATGGTTACCATTGCCTTCTTACTTACCACCTAATCTTTGTCATGTACCAGCTGAAAGTCACAGAAAAGATATCTGTTGGCTCTGATACTATTATTAATAAAAATCTATCCGAGTCTTCTTTCTGATCACATATTTACCCTGCTGGTGGAAGAAGGGTCCTCCCACTAAATGGGACCATCCTCTCCCCTAAATAGGACCAGAGGACTGAAAACATGGTATACTTGACTCTGGAAAGGTGAGACTGTCAGCAGTTTATTAATCACGTGTACTCCCATATAGATGAGAAAGAGACTATGCCAGGCAGGGCCACATGGGGTTTGCATTCAGAAATAGCAGGAACAAGAACAGGCTGTGGCTTATAATATTTGAAGGACTGAGTAACACTAGGTTTCCATAGGTGAATAGAATTGACTTTTGTAAATACATTCACTAGTTTATAGGGTGGTAAAAGTGCTTAGACTGAAGCCTCTGGTAGGGTGCAGCTGCTATGATTGACAGGAACCAGCCAGGTGGGGGAACCTTGCCTGTTTTATAGTGGGCAAGCTGGCAGGAGCAGGTGAAATGATGAGTGACCTCTGGGGACTCTACAAGGATCAAAAATATCAAGAGAGGAGTTGCAATTTTAGGTCCTACATGTTCCTTCATTTCTCTTGGCCTCAGATCCTCATTTGTAAAATCAGAGGGTAGGGCATAAATTATATCTTGTCAGGTTTAATTCTCTTTAATTCCCATTATGTGAAGCCAGTTAAATGAAGAGCATTTTGGCCATTTTCTGAGGTACTTACTGTCCTGATTTTTATGTGAAGATCAGTCTATTTTTGTTTTCTATGAAGATCAGAGCTGTCTCAGTGAATTCAGGCTAATCTCCTAGGGTCCTCCCAAGAATTTAATGCAAACTTGAGATACTTAATTTCCAGGGAGTAGGAGGGAGAGTGTGTTAGAGAAAGTGATATTTACAAACCTAAAACCAAATAAATTTTAAATGAAGTTAATCTATCCAAAATAAAATGTTAGCAAGGGTCAAGAATGTTTATACTCCCTTCCATGATCTCAGAGAGCAGGGAAATTTTGAAATTTTTAATTTCATTAAATTGTGCAAAATTATAAGTACAGGGAAAGAGTAAAGAATATCTTGACAGCTTAACGTAAAACCCAAGGCAAAAATGTTTTGACTTCCATAACAAAGTGTGCAAAATTAAACAAAGATCATAAGTTTGATTTCACATGTCTTTAATTGTTTTAAAACAAAATAATCTTTAAGTAAACCTGAGTAAAGTTAAGCTGGTAATTCTTAACAAAAAAAAATGTAACCAAATATCTAATCTATGTATGTGAAACATATTATGGTTAGGCCAAAATAACTTTTTTCTCCAAGGGAGAAAATTTAAAAATGAAAAAAGTTCTAACTTCAATTATTAGAAATCATCATTAATTTAAAAAATTAACATTTCCTTTTGGCAAGACTTTATCATTTATAATTAGTGGCCTCATAATTTGTTAAAGAAACTGATGAAAATATTTTTCCAGTACTCATCCTTATATATGCATATGAATTACTTTAGCCAAATGCAGAGAATATACTTTGAGCCAAAAGAATGGATTTAGAAATTCCATTGCCATGGATTTTATTCAAAAGGCTTATCACTCATTATAGTAGTGACAAAAAATTGACATTGACATGAACAGGTAATCAAAAGGGAAAAAATCAGATTATTGTTCATTTGAACCTGTAATAGCAAAAGATTTGTTTATGTTTGGACAAAGGAATTCAGTAAGAACATAAGACTGTGTGTGTTATGGGCTTGATTATGTTTTCCAAAAGTGATATGTTAAAACTTCTTATCCCCATTACATCATGTGACAGTTGGTCTGAATTGTCCACTTGATTGGATTCAGAGATACCTAAGATTAAGAGGCTTCAGGGTGTGTCCTTGAGGGTATTTCTAGGAATGACTGGCCTGTGGGATAGCAAACTGAGGCAGAGACCCACCCTAAGTGTGGATAGCACAGTCCAATAGGTTGGGAGCTTGGATGGAACAAAAGTTGCAAGACCAAGGAAGCAGCAGCAGATGCAAGGTTAATACTTCTTAAACAGGTTCTTTACTGCTGTGATCACCTGAGAACATTCCATCCTTCAAAACAAACTCTGACTAGTGACACTCCTGGGAGTTTCCAGGCCTTCAGTCCTGGACTAAGGCTACATCATTGATCCCTCTCATTGTGAGGCTCCAGGATCTTCATTTGAGCAGCTACTGGTTCCTTTAGTTCTCTAGCCTGTAGATGGCCATTGTGAGATTATCCAGGTTCTGGTCATGTACACCAATCAATAAATCTCCTTTTAATAATCACACATAGGTAATGTATACATATTCTGTTGTTTCTACTCCTCTTGAGAATGTGATCTTGTTTGTAAATGCAATCTTTACAGAGTTAATCAAGCTTAAATGATAACATTAAGGTGGGACTTCATTCAATATAATTGGTGTCCTTATAAAAAGGAATTCTGGACACAGATATGTACAAAGGGAAGACTTTATGCAGAAACACAGAGTGTTATGGGATGATGGAGGCAGAGGTTGGAGGGCAACATCTTCAATTCAATAACGCTGAAGATTCCCAGAAACCACCAGAAGCTAGGAGAAGCTTGAAGGGATTCTTCTTTACAGCTCCCAGAAGAAAGAAACTCTACCTACTCCTTATTTTAGACTTATATAGTCTCTAGAAGTGTAGGACAAAACATTTCTATTTACTATGCCACCCTGGTTGTGGTACTTTGTTATAGCAGCCTTAAGAAACTAATACAGGCTGAATAATTTTTTCCCAACAGTCAGTTCAGTTGTCTTCTTTCCATTCCTCAACAGCAGTGAAAGGTTCCTCCTCACCAATTATTTCTGCACAAGTTACAATGAAACACATGCCTGCATCGTAATTATTGTGCAACACAGTTACTGACCATGGCATTTTTTTTCCTTTTCCTTTTTAAAATTTGTTTTAATTAGTTACACATGACACTACAATGATCTTGACATATCATACATTTGAAATGGATGGGATATAATTTCTTTTTTCTGAGTGTACAGGTTGCAGAATCACATTGGACATGCAGTCACATATATACACATAGCAATAATAATGTCTATTTTATTCTGCTGTCCTTCCATCCTCCCCTTCCTCTCCCCTCCCCTCCCCTCCCTTCTCTCTACCCAATCTAATGTGACTCATTTCTTTTTTTTTTCCTCACATCGTCAAACCTGGATTCTATATAATGAAGGGGGTCTCCTTCCCTCTTCCATGCAATTCCCCTTCTCCCTCCCCTTCCCTCCCACCTCTCTTCCCTATCTAGAGGTAATTTTCTTCTCATGCTCTTCATCCCTACCCCATTTTGAGTCATTTCCCTTATATCAGAGAAGACATTTGGCATTTGCTTTTTTGGGATTGGCTAACTTCACTTAGCATAATCTGCTCTAATGCCATCCGTTTCCCTGCAAATACCATGATCTTATTATTTTTTAGTGCTGAGTAATATTTCATTGTGTATAAATGCCTCATTTTTTTTTTTTATCCATTCATCCATTGAAGGGCATCTAGGCTGGTTCCACAGTCTAGCTATTGTCAATTGTGCTGCTATAAACATTGATGTGGCTGTGTCCCTGTAGTATGCCGTTTTTAGGTCTTTTGAGCATAGTCCGAGAAGAGGAATAGCTGGGTCAAATGGTGTTTCCATTCCCAGTTTTCCAAGGAATCTCCATACTTCTTTCTAAATTGGCTGCACCAATCCCACCAGCAATGTATGAGTGTACCTTTTTCTCCACATCCTTGCACCGTAGTATTTTTTAAAGTAATTCTTTCTTCAGGTGTCCTTTTATTTTTAAAACATTTTTTGTGAAGATTTGGGAAATACATAGGACATTTGAGATGAACTTTGGTTTAAACCTTAGTTATAAAACATACATGCATTTGTATTTTTACATAATGCATTCTGTGTGACCTTAGCTAAGTTACTTAACATGGTAAGCCACACTTTACTCATTGGTCAAATGAAAATAAATATAACCTCTTAGGCTGAACCAAATAAAATTTCCCCTTTTGTAGATAAAATATCAGCAATTTCATAAAGTCCAACCATTGTGAAAATGGTGATATAGGGAATAAGCCTAGAAAACTTGGCACAGTATAAAAGCTCAGTATATGGTAATTCTCTTACACTTGTTTGTCTCATTAATAAGCTCACGGTAACAAGAGTTGCTAATAAATGCTACTTAATATTTATCAGTAACAAGAATAGCTAAATGCTTTTCTTCATAATGCACAGACATATGCACCCTGCCCTTCTAATCAGCAGAGCACAGTAATGACCTAAGCAAGCTTTTTCATTCTTGCTTTGGTAACATGCATTTGTTAACATTTAGAACAGAAATAAGTAAAAAATGTGTGGGCTGCTATATATGGGCAATAAGCTAGGATGCTCTCCCACAAATTCTACTTGCCTCATATCTAGTGACCTGACTCATATTCTGGTGAGATACTGTTATTATCAACATATTAATGTGAAAATCAGATCAAAATGAAAAATTAGAACACTATGGCTTTAACATGTATACTTCAAAAGATGTAAAGATAAATGAAAACTGATCTGGCTTAAAGCTCCTGGTGCAACAAAGTCTATCCCTAGAAATGATGTCTTATAATAAAATAGAGTTTAATATGACATTCCTCATATCAGCAAATACTTAAAATGTAATATAAGCAGAGGTAGCTTATAGTATATATAATTGAGAAGGTCATAAAGAATTCTAACAGAAAAATATAAAAGGTACACTGCTAAAAGGAAGGCTGGCCATGATATATTACACTTGCAGTAACTTTCAGGCTTTCCTTTCATTGAGTGTAGTAAACCCTGAGCCCTCTTGATTGTAAGAAACATTACGTATTAAAATTTTTGTGAAAACTGTTCCATTTGACTGGGAAATTTCCTTTTCTTAAAAAATAAAACATCTTTCATAACATAATTCATCTTATTTACTGTCTCCTGATAAATTCCTTGTGTTAGAGGAAGAGAAGAGAGAGAATAAGAAGAAACAAGAAAATATTTTCTTTAGTGTTCGAAATACCACAAAACACATCAAGAACATCAAATATAAATAGCACTGTTCACAGTTTTCAAATACAATTATTCTAATATATGGGTAGTTCTTAAAACAATAGTGTTTGCTATCAAAAATTATGACAGCAAAACTGACAATGCAAACAAGTCAACTATGGCAAATTTTGCACAGAGGGTAAAAAAGTATATTTTTAATAAAATTTACAGTATCAAAAAAGAAATTACAAAGCAATACAGAATATGCAGGAGAAGAAACAGTAAATATGTGTAATTGATATTAGAAGTAGTTTGTTCAAACCTAATCCTTATAAATTTTCAAAATTCCATTTTTATTCCTGATGAAATCATATTGTTTCTATAGCTATATGATACTACAGCAATAACAACAACTGCAAACATTTATTTAGTACTTAGACAATAACATTTACATGCATTATCTCATATAATTCTCCTACCAACTTTACAAGAAGAATACTGCTACTATCTTGTTTTTATGGATAATAAAATTGAAGCACAAGGAGTTTAAGTAAATTACCAAAGATCCATGGCTAATAAGTGCTAAAGGATATAAATCCACACAGCTCCAGTGCTTGCATACTTAAACACTATGCAATATTAATTAAAATCAGGACTAATAAAAGGTGAACTTAAACATAAATTGATCCACCATTTCCTCAGCAAAAAGATTATAAAATATATTTTTATAAACTTGAACATATACACATGGGAATTTAGATGCAAATGTCAAATATCTAATAGCAATTTTAACTTATATACATATAAAAATACACATAACCACACATCAGATTAAGTAGTATATTAATTAGAATTAATGCCTTTCCCACCTTCACATTACAACACAATAACAAGGCTGCCCAGTGGTTTAGCACAGGGACTCAAGGCCCAGATTGTATGAGTAAAAATGTCTGGTTTAGTATTTCCTAGCCTAATGCTGCTTGACAAATTACCTACCATCTTCACAGTTTCCTGTGTCAAACTGGAGTTACACAGTACCTACCTCACTGGGTTGTAGAAGGACTATTTGAGTTAAATGTTGCAAATTGCTTGGAGTAGAGCCTGGCACACAGTATGTGTAGTTATTAACTTCACAATGTACAAATGCTTCATTTTTACCTTCACTGTGCACCAGTGGCTTTGCCATCACTAGGGACCAGTACAGGTTGTCTGATGCTAGTTCTTTTACATTACCTCTCTTTCTGTCTAAGTAGCTGGAGACCCCTAGGACTTCCAATGCTGTCACTGAAATTCTTATCCCAAACCACAATATATGTTTATCTAAGATTAGAAATGTTTTCGTTATTAAGAGAGTATTTATGATCTATACAATAAAATAATTACAGAATTGTTTTAAAAATTATCTTTAAAGGCTTTTGTTAAACAACAGCACTTGCAATACCAAAGTTCCAAAAATAATTATTAAATCAGCATTAAATTTCTTTTGACATCTGAAAAATAGTTCTATCCAAAAGTATTCTGTATCATTACAGGAAAATCTATCTTGCCCAAACAACAATTTACTGTAAAATAATTAAAATAACAGAAGCAGAATTTGAATAACAGCTCTAATACAGGGGATTGAATGAGGGAACTCTTTTTAAGAGATAAACAATGATTTGGGGAAAACAGTAGTCATATTTGGGATATGTGGAAATAGTAAAAAAAGATATTGGGCAATTATACTGGCTTTTACTGTTATCAAGTTTCATTATGGAACTTGATATGATACAGGTACAAATGCCAAATCTCCATCTCAAGTGGTGTTCGGGGATATCATTGAATAATAGGAGCAAACTTCCCATGTTCAAACTATCTTTTCTAGCACATGACATAATTACTATAAAACAGAGGTAAAGAAGGTAGTTCTAAAATACTGACAAACAATTTTGCTGCTATTCTAAGAAAACAAAGTTATTTTATGTGTGCTTGTGAAGTACTTATATTAGTATTACACTAGTGTGACTGTCAACCAAATTAAAATGTTATTCATGATTAGAATGTCTTTTCCATTTTTGTTACAAGTTTGGTGATTTGTACCTTGTATCCCATAGCAGGAGAAAGCAGCTGTCCCAGAGCCCATTTCATGTTCCATCTTGTGACCTGGCTAAGGCTTTCTACTGGTAAATAAGTCAGCTTGATGACTTTAACAGAGGACAGCACATTTACCAGTTTCCTATAACTCTCTGGAGCCTATCACAGAAAGGGAAAGCAACTTCAAAATTTTTTTTCCAAAAAGAAAGACCCATATGTCTAGCCATGAAATTAATCAATCCTCTCAAAATCTCCAAGGAACTTCTGCAAGATACCTTGGCTTATGTTTCAAAGTCAAATAATATGGAAAATTTAATCAGGTAACTCAGTTTTCTTACTTGGTTTCTCAGTTGGCGCAGAAGTTGGAGGAGAAGACATTTAAACAAATACGGTAATTGCTTTCACATACAAAAGCAGAATTTGAATAAAATTTATGCTCAACAATTCATTCCTAAGCAGACATTTATTGTTCATATTCTTCTATTTCATTAAAATTTGAGAGTGGTACACCTCTTTTGAACTGGAAGAAATAGAAATATCAGATGAGAGATTAGAATTTTTTCAACCATAAGATCACTAAGTGATGAATTATTGCATATTGTTAATAAACAGAAACTTAAGCTTCATGGATAAAGTAGCTTAAAGAGCATAACCATATAAATTTGTGAACCAAGAATAGATATTCTTGAGAATGAAAAGGGGACACTATTAATAATGTTGGGGGCGGGGGAACAGGCATAAATTGAGACAATGAGACAAATCATAATATATGCTCTTTCTATCTAAAGTTATGCAGAAGATACCTACATCAATAAATGCTAAAGTGATTGGCAAACAGTGGTAAATTAAACAGTTTGATGAGCAATTTCAGAAATTCACGCTGATGGAGCTGGAACTTGTAAAGGTGGCTAACTGTTTATTGTACTCCACGGTATACTTGTTTTTTTGGTTTGGACGCTATGTTCTTTTGCTGTTACTACTTTAGTTTGAAGCAGAATGTTTGTTTTGCACTTGTTTTATCTTGAAGTGTTTATGTGTGCCCAGAGAAAAGTTTCAACCAGTGAAATTTTATTATTCCTTTGGAAATTGGTCCCAGAGCAATGGTCTGGCTTCTTTTGTGAGGACCACAGTATTTTGATTCCAGTATATAATGAAAAGGCTCACTATATAAATTTAAGTACTGAACCCTCAAAGACGGTTCTGCTTATTGGTTAATAGCATAGTATTAAAGTGACAATATTCAAGATTCCACCACCAAGGGTAAAGTGACTGGAAATTGTGATTCTAGGAAATGTCTGAAGCCATTTTAGTCATAACTCAGGGGAAATCTAGTGGATAAAGGTCAGAATGCTCACAAACATCTTACAATGCACAGGGCACTACCCGCCCCTAGAAAGAACCGTCTAAACCAAAATGACAGTAGTGCAAAGGCTCAGAAAGCCTGATTTACACCTTTCCTCACACCATGCTTTTCCTCATTCCGGGCTTTGCACATGCTATTCTCTCTGCCTGCAACACTCAAGCTCTCCTTCCATCCTCCGCCATTATCCTTCCCTCTTTTTCCCTCTCAAGTTAACAACCTTTTGATCATCACCCTTTCTAAGCGGCTGTTAAGGCTCTTTTTTCCCCCCCAAATGAATATTACACCTTTCGAAAAATTATAAGACATTAAAGATATCAATAACAACTTATTTGTATGTGCTTAATTAGCCCTCTCGCCCAGAAGGACGGTTACCCTAAATCTAATAGTCACTATTGTATTCCCAGTAGGTAGCACAAAATGAACACTCACAAACGTAAAGTAAGAGGGTAACCATCTCATTAGGTTGCAAAAATTAAATACTTTAAACTGTTAGTACCGCGCCTGAATCACTGTACTTCCAGAGAGACCGCGGCTCTGTAGCTAGTGCACAGGAAAGAGAATCCCTAGGTTTCATCTCGCGGCTTCCCGTCCGTTCTCCTAGCTCCCGGACAAGGGAGGAATACTCCCTCCTCCCACCAAGTAATCAGCAATTGCTGCGCCTGCGCCTTCTTCCTCCGCCGTTCACCAAGTGCCAGAAGTACTTTCTCTCTTCCCATTGGCCCGCCAAGACGTTGCGCATGCTCTATATTCTAGCACCGCCCCCTCCACCGCGACCCGGACTCCAACCGAATGTAATCCTGCCAACACGCCTGCGCGAGCGGGCGTGCCCCGGAAGCAGTTTTTTGGCCCTGTGACACGTAGCAACGGGGCTACTACAGGGTCTGGAACTGAGTTGGGGGTTATTTGGGGCCGCTGGAGGTACAACTGCTTCCGCCGCTGCCGCCCCCGCGTTTGGTGAGTGTCCCTGGTCTGTGGCACACTCTTTGGCTTCTCCCGATAGTAGTGCGGCTCTGATTGTTGCCCTCTTTCGGCGCTTTTCTCTAGACCCTTACTCTCTTTTCAACTCCTTCTGCCGTGGTCTCAGCACCTTAGGCGCGACCTTCTAGGATTCTGCACTTTGCTGATGGGCCTAGAGCCTTGGTTTCAAGGAGACAGTCGTATTGTCAGCTGTACGCCTCTGAGGAATCATCTTTTATAACTGATCTTGTAGATCCTTGTGGAGTCACCCCTCCCACGACCTCGCCCCTACCAAAAGACTTATCAGTGTCTTCCACGGCCTCGACTTAGAAACTAGATATTTTCATACTCCTTTTCCCCGACCACCTTCCAAATGCTGCTTTCCACAATTACTGGGGAATAAATGTTTACTGTCTTCTGACTATTTGCTTAAGCAAAGTGCCATGAATGATTTCAATAGAGCCTTGGGCATGCTTTTTCTCTTCTATTTCAGATCATTTGCAATGTCAGGCTTTGAGAACTTAAACACGGAATTCTACCAGACAAGTTACAGCATCGATGACCAATCTCAGCCGTCCTATGATTATGGAGGAAGTGGAGGACCCTATAGCAAGTAACCTTTCAGCTTTGGCGATTTATTTAGTTTACATTGCATTGAAAGCATGTATTCAGAATATGTAGTTCTGTCCAAAACTGAATGTGTGAACGTGTCCCTTTTCAGGAATGTGATTATTAATAAATTTCTTTTCTGGAGAAATCTGTGACACTAATTTGAGTTTGAAGAGATTATCCTATTTAGAATTTGGTATCTTCTGCAAAATCTTCAGGTATGCCAGGGTAGAAAAGTAGCTTATTGAGGTAGTTACCGTATTTCTGTATCCTTTAAAATGAGGATGCAAGCTTCAAGTACTTAGAAGATAGGCTCCTACATAGTCCCACTGGACTGTCAAAAGCTTTTGATGGCTTGTGTAGTAATACAGTCCAACTTTCTGATTTTATCAGGTAATTGATGTTGGCTCATAACCCTAGCAGCTGAGGAGGCTGAGACAGGAGGATCACGAGCTCAAAACCAGCCTCAGCGACTTAGTGAGACCCTGTCTCAAATTTTTTTTTTAAAAGTGAGGTTGGAGAGGTGGGGGATGAGGCTCAGTGGTTGAGTCAGCCTCTGGGTTCAATTCCCATTACAAAAAAAAAAAAAAAAAAAAGAAGCTATCAACTCTAATTGAAAGTGCTTGGTGGCACTGTTTAAGACGGTTTAACAATGGAAGCTCCTTGTTATGAGTCATCAGGTGATTTTCATATAGCAATTGATAATCATTTTTATTGCTCACACTGAAGCAGACATCAGTTGCAGATTCAATAGGAAAATTGAAGTCCTTTCAGTCTGAACTGTTAAAAATAGAATGAAATCTTATTATAGTATCTGGAGTTTGTGGCAAAAATATGTTAACTGAAGGTTTTTTTTCCCAATTTCTTCTGGAACTATTCTATCTTTAGTCTTTTAGAACCTTAGAGATAAATCTCATTATTCTTCTGGCAAATGAAGGAGTTTTCTATATTAGGGTTCCTAAACATTTTTAGGTGGTCCTGGACCACTTTGAGAATCTTATGAAAACTGTGGACCCATTTTTCAGGAGTACATGCATAAACTCCCCAAATAAATGTGTATATAACTGTAGACAATCCATGTGTCATCTGTTGTTCATCTATGGATCCTGGATTTAAAACTCCATGAAGACTTTTCCATGATAGGGAAAAGATTGTGTATCTAGTCAGTCTGTGAGAAGTGTGTAGTACTAGAATACGTTGCATTAATGTATCTGAGTGAAAGTGCCAATGATATTTAAAAAAGAAAAATTCAGCCCCACTATGCACCTTTTTATAACCTATAGACTATTTAAGTCTGATAAATTTGAGATGTAAATACATAACCTGTTGAACAGTAGGGGTGAACATGTAAAAATACCCGAATCTATGAATTATCTTTTTCCTTTTGTGTAGTGCTCAGTTACATACCTATGAGTAGTTATCTCTCTTGATCTAACAATTGAGTAGAATGGGAAAATCATGTTTAGAGGTTTCCAATCATTAATTTACCTAAATATGTATTTTTGATGATTGCTTTGTGTATCGAAGGGCCAAAGATTGACCAGAGACTTAGGCTCTCCAACGCTTGACTGCTACTAGTTATCTCAATATGCCAGCCTGTTTTTAACCAAAAGATCTTAATGTTTAGACTTGTAGAAGTATTCCATTTAGATGCAACCTCCTAGGTCTGTCTACCTCAGCATTTCTTTTTTTAACCATCTTTAGACTTATAGAAGTAGTACATTTAGATTGCAGCCTCCCAAGTTTATCTACCTCAGCATTTATTTTATAACCTATCCATATTTGTATCACTTAATAATGTGTACTGGGCACAGTGGCACATGCCTGTAATCCCAGCTGCTTAGGCAGCTGAGGCAGGAAGATCATGAGTTCAAAGCCAGCCTCAGCAAAAGTGAGGCACTAAGCAACTCAGTGAGACCCTGTCTCTAAAATAGGGCTGTGGATGTGGCTCAGTAACCACATGCCCCTGAGTTCAATCCCCGGTAAGCCTCCCCCCAAAATAAAAAACAATAAATAAAAAGGTGGCTTATCTAATTGCAGTTCTCCATTTGGAAGTTGTATAGATATTCTGTTGCTAACTATTTTCATAATTCCATTCCAACCAAATCATGGGTTACTAAGCTTTGCTTCAGTATTTGTGAAGAAGGGTTTTTTTTTTCCTCCTTATGTAATTATATAGCCATTGCTGCCAGTTAACAATTAAGGGTTTATAGATAATACTTAGGAAAACAAAAGGTGTTATATATTAGCAGTAATAAATATGTGTTTCTTAGCTTTATAAGTTCTTTACACTTTATAAGTTGTGCTTTTCCACTTCTGTATGTATCTGAAAATAGATCTGCATCCTTATGATATTTTAAAACTTTATATTAGCTTACCAAGTGTTATCTGTGTGGTTTGCTAACTTGTTAACAAATATCAGCTGATAACTCTTTGTTGTTGAAAATCTAGATTCAAAAGGCATAATATTTGGATTGTCTTCAAGTTTGGCTTATTAGTCTATCATTGGCATTTTCCATATGATGTCAGCTTTAACATTTTCTGGTGTCTTCTATGGGTGCTTCACAGATACCACTGATAACACTCATATGCCAAATGAAACAAACAAAAACCAAAAGTAAATATTCTTTTATCATAACTTATTTTTTGTTGTTTTGTTTTGGCATGTATGATATTGAATAGATCCCACATTGTATTCTAGATACACTTCTAAAATATATAGCAACAGCAATCACTTATGTTTTTCTCCAGTACTTAAAAAAAAAAAAACACTGAGAGCTTTTGTTTTCATCTTTGACTTAACTGATAATACCTTTGTGGAATAAGAGGCTTTGTCTTTGTTCAACAACAAAGACATAAAGTACTTTTTCAGAGATTGATTTAGCATATGCTACTTTTCCTGCTGTGAAAATGTTGCTAATCTGTAAAGATTATGTCTGCCATACCATGTTTTCCTTTAAAAGGAGTGAGTCAGTTTTCTTCCATAGGTCCTGTCAGAAAAGGGAGGTAGTAAAATGCCACAGTGTTGTCTTTCTCATGTGGCATCCTGAAGATGGAATGATGATGCCAGCTTAGAAATGGTCAATTGCTCTCACTGTTTCTCTTACTTACTTTTAATTTATGACTCTAAATTAGTATTTCTCACTGTGGATGACAGACCCTAGAGGATCTTTGAGACTTTTCAGGGGGCTTTTAAAGCCAAAAGTTACTTTCATGGTAATACTAAGACATTCTGTATGCTTTTTAGATGTATTAACATTTGCACTGATGTAGTAAAAATATGTTTGGTAAAACTGCTGTTATCTAAGTATAAGTCATCACAGGAGTATCAAATTGTTCTAGTAGTTGTATTTTTCAAGGCTACACACCCGTAGAAGAGCAGAGGGAGTCAGTTTCATTCAAGTATTCCCTTAATGAAGCAATAACATTTGTTGTTTTGTTAAATCCTGACCCATAGTACACACATTTCTTCAATATTTTGTTGACAAAATGGAAAACACTTGTAAAGCACATCTATTACATACTGAAATTATGGTATCTCTAAGAAGCCCTCATGTACAATTTGAGTTGCAAGCTGAACCAGTTTGCAACCAGCTTTTTCATG
Source organism: Ictidomys tridecemlineatus (assembly GCF_052094955.1). Taxonomy (NCBI): domain Eukaryota; kingdom Metazoa; phylum Chordata; class Mammalia; order Rodentia; family Sciuridae; genus Ictidomys; species Ictidomys tridecemlineatus. The sequence continues at coordinate 124,252,099 of NC_135477.1, read as the reverse complement.
GAGACCATTTTTATTTGAAATAATAGCTGACAAATTGCAGTTATTCAACTTGAGTGTTTAACAGATATATTCTGAAAAATGAGTAACTGAGCCTGTCATTTCAAAGAAAGCAACTGACAGTTTATGTCGTCAATGATCAGTTTTGAGTTTTCAGGTGAAAGAGATTTTTTTTTTTTTTACTATTTTTTTAACTATTTTTCTGATGAGAACAATGATGATATTAAATATGATCTTTTAATATTGTAGAATAAAATGCCAGTTGGAAGATAACCAAAATTAATAAAATTAATACTGATTTTTTTTTTCTAAGTGGCCAATGCATGATGTTTACAGAATCATGTAAGAATAAAGGAACCATTCAGAGTGTTACTTCAATGTAATGGTACAAAAAGTTCATTGATGGTATTTCAAGTTCCATGTTGCAACTTGAATTTTCGATGTGGCATCAAAAAGAACATTCATGATCATTCAAAAAGATTATTATAGTACTCTTTTTTTTTCCTAGCTACATGCCTGCAGAATGGTTTTTTCATCAGGTACTTCACCTAAAACCACTTATCATAACAGATTAAATTCAGAGGGAGTTGTAAGAATCTAGCTTTTATTAAACCAGCCATTAATGAAATTTTTAAAAATACAGTGTGACTTTTTCAATACTGTTTTGGTTAGAAAGTTTTTCATAAAAAGGTTAAAATATAATGTATTGGAATTGTTACTTTAAATGAATTTATAAATATTTTAAATGTTTATTAAACATTTATTTTATTATAAATTTTGATAGAAAATAGCTTATTTGGGGTTTTCAATACATATTAAGAATATAAAGGTGTTCTAATACCAAAGAGTTTGAGATCTGCTAATCTGTATTGTTCATTTTGATTTTCTATTGAGTCATATTTCTTTTTTTCTTTCTCTCTCTCTCAGATATAAAATAGTCTTTTTTAAGCAGATTGTAGAAACCTCCATATGGAGATTTAGTTGTGTTTTCATAGACTCCAATAAATTCTTGACAAAGATCATCACAGTAGTATATATTGTGCTAAATCAGGAAATGTGAATTCTTTTTGTAGTTCACCTAGCTAGCCCTGTTGGGTGGTGTGCATGTATGGATGGGTATGTATGTAAGTAGAAATCAACATATTTACATAGTGAAAAGGCTGTTAAGTTATCTTAAGTTATCTCTGATATAGGATTTTGAAGTGATTTTTATTACAATTGTTAAGAGTTGGCCACTGGAGTCAGAAAGCCTAGGTTTGAATCTAGGCACCACCGTGGGCAAATTATTTTAAATTTCACTCTCCATATCTTTATAATGAGAAATACAATATCTAATATGGTGTGACTTCATGGGGTTATAGTGAGCATAATTTGAGAGAATTCACATTAAACACTTAAAACAGTGCTTTGCACATAGTAACATTTTAAAGGATTATGATTTGAGAATCACATTGGAGTCCCAAAAGGACTGTATGTAGCTAAACATTTAATGTTATTTTGATTTTCTTTTAGTTGAAATGTTTAATTAAGAATTTTTATTTTAAAATCTCATGGTGGTGCACTCCTGTAATCCCAGCGGTTTGGGAAGCAACTTGGTGAGGCCCTAAGCAACTCAGAGAGACCCTATCTCTAGATAAAATATTTTTAAAAAGGCTGGGGATCTGGCTCAGTGGTTGAACACCCCTGGATTCAATCCCCAGTACCAAAAAAAAAAAAAAACCCTCATTAGATTTTTGTATTTTTTGAAAAGAGACCAAAAAAATTTAATAGACTAATTTTTTAAAAAATATTTTACTTTGGGGGCTGGGGTTGTGGTTCAGCAGTCAAGTGCTTGCCCCTCACTTGTGAGGCACTGGGTTCTTTCTCAGCACCACATAAAAATAAATAAACAAAATAAAGGTATTTTTTAAAAAATTACTTTTAAAATAAAAGTATGCGTCTGTGTTTCTTAATACATAGCTAGATTAGGTACATTTTCCAGAATGTGATCAAACAGGTATTTGAAGGTGTGGCTTCAGTATCTTTTGGTTCCTTCTTGTCATTGTCGCTAAAACACCAGTGGTAAGGTATCTGTCACCCTCTAAATCTAGGATTTTCTCTAGTACAAATCAAATGAGACAATAGGTATACAACCACTTTGAAAATTTAAAAGTACTATTTGAATGCAAGGTGTACTAATAATGTTTTATTATATTCACAAAGATTGAACAAAAACAAACTTGATTTTTCCATGCTGTGGTTTAAAATAGACTGTTAAAGAGATTTACTCACTTGCAAAAAATAACAACAGCATGAGAAGTAAAAGGATGATTCAATAGGTATACAAATTATGTGGGAAATTATGTAACATGTAAAGTCTGTCATCGTAAGCCTCAGTTCATTCTCTTATGCATAAATTTATTTCATGGAGTATTGTAATATTATGTGCCCTCACTAAGAAAATAGAAAAATAAATAGATTTGTGTTTTTATCTGTTGACATTCTAATGTTTGAAAATGTAATAGTTTGTAAACTACTTAAAATACACTGCACAAATGAATACTGACATCAGGAAGATTCTGTATAAAAGCAGGTGACTTTTCAGTGTAGATGATCAGCTTAATCTTTCAATCATTTCAACTAGTATTTATAAGCACTGGCAAAGTTAGTATCTTAGAAATAGCATGACCAAGACCTGTCAAATGAAAGTTTAGGAATTTCAAGGATATCAACTGTCAGTGAATTGAAATATTTTTGAACAATTGAACTGTGTTTGATTTGTAGACAGTATGCTGGCTATGACTATGCGCAGCAAGGCCGATTTGTCCCTGCAGACATGATGCAGCCACAACAGCCATACACTGGTCAGATTTTCCAGCCAGCTCAGGCATATACTCCAGCTACACCTCAGCCATTCTACGGAAACAACTTTGAGGATGAACCACCTTTATTAGAAGGTAAGATTGGTTGTAACATTTGATAGTACAAGTTAAATGTCTTCTATCTGAAAAGCATGGGACCAGAAGTGTTCTAGATTTTGAAGTTTTTCAGATGTTAGAGTATTTTTGTAGATGATAGAATATTTTTGTAGATGATAGAATATTTTTGTAGATTAGATTTCCTCATCCCTAATCCAAAACTCTGAAATCTTAGATCTTCCAGAATCTGAAATTTTTTGAGAATTGTGCCAAGCATTCAAAGAATTTCAGTTTTGGAGTATTTCAGATTTTGAATTTTCAGGTTAGAGAGATACTCAACCTGTACTTTAGTATCTAGCTGGTCAGTGAAAATAAAACTTAATTTTGAGGAGATGTCCTTTCATTAAGAAAACAATCATATATGAAAAATTTTTTTCAACTTAGGAGCTTTTTGTGGGGTGGGGGTACTGGAAATTGAACCCAGCATGCTTAACTCTTGAGCCACATATTTAGCTATTTTTTATATTTAATTTAGACACAGGGTCTTGCTGAGTTGCTGAGGCTGCCTTTGAATTCGCAGTTCTCCTGCCTCAGCCTCCCAAGCTGTTGGGATTACAGGTGTGCACTATCATGCCTGGCTAGAAGCTCATTTTGAACAAAGTGTATATGAAACCACATTGGGCCAGAGGCAACAGAATTTTTTTTGTTGTTAACTAATACTAAAGTATATCAGTTTGTAAAGACTGACTTTTACTTCAGATTATTAAATTTTATCAGTGAAAGAAATTAAGGAAATAACAGTAGAGATTATTGAGCATGGAAATGAACTAATAGACTGATAATGTTACTTAAAAAATATTGTAGTTTTCAAAACCTACAGAGCAGTAGTTCTGACCTTCTTTGTGTGTGTGTGGACTAAAGACCCTTAAAAGTCTAAAGAAAGCTGTGAATACTCTCCTCAGAAAAATGCACACATATGCATAGAGACATAGTTTTGTATACAATTTCATGGGGCCACCAGGTGTTCCTGAAGCCTTAGATAAAGAGCCCCTTACTATTACCACTGTCCATGTATTTTTTGCTGTGCAGTCATAGCTGAGAGATGTAATTATTATCTGTTTCATCACATCTGGTACCCTTTCTAGTTCATGTCCTTTTTTTTCTTTTCCCTTAGAATTAGGTATCAATTTTGACCACATCTGGCAAAAAACACTAACAGTGCTACATCCATTAAAAGTAGCAGATGGCAGCATTATGAATGAAACTGATTTGGCAGGACCAATGGTTTTTTGCCTTGCCTTTGGAGCCACGTTGTTACTGGTAAGATTTTTAATTTCATCTCTCAGATTTTTAACAATCTTTAAATATTCTATTAAAAGCCATTTTGAAATTTTGCTTATACCTCAAGTCTTTGATGTGTTTTACATAGCATTTAGTTGTTCGAATATATACCTATTCATCATTTCTACATCAGTAGAACCATGTAGTGTATTTATGGTTCTTATTTCAGGAAGTGGTCCAATTAGGGAAAAAACAAAACAATAAGGAAAAATTACATAATATGTGGCTTCAGTCCTTCAATCAGTCCCTTTACTTCCTACTTTGCAGGTATTAATGTTCTCTACCTGTTGCTTTGTCTTTTTTGTATTGGGGGTTGAACCCAGAGATGCTTTACCACTGAGCTGTATCACCATCTCTTACTATTTTTTGTTTTAAGACAGGGTCTCTCTTAAGTTGCTGAGACTAGCCTCAAACTCGTGATCCCCCTGCTTTTAGCCTTCTGAGTCACTGAGATTATAGGTGTATGCCACAGCACCTAGCCTGCTTTGGCTGTTTTTAAATGATAGTATTTTTTGCTTATTGATTTTTAAATGCTAGACCTGGTGGTCAGTGTTTTGTTGTTGGACTCATGATTACTTTCCTAAATATATTTTACCTTGTAATGAATCAAAACCTTGAAGAACTATGGGATTTTTCCACACTATCTCCCAAGAATGTTAAAGTATATTGAGAATGAAAAGAAACATTTTAAAGATAATTATTCCTGTTTTATATTATATCTCTAAATTGCAAAAGATAAATAATGTAGTGAATAAAAACGGAAATTTACAGAAGAGCTGGGCTTGAACATCTACTTTGTCCTTGACATCCCTCTGATAGATAACCCTGGGCTGCCTACCTAACAGGATTGTTTTGAAGATAAAATAAGACTGGTTATGGCAGAACACTTTGAAAAGTTAAAAGCACTGTGTAAGTGTGGGATTTTATTATTGCTACATGAATGAATTCATCAATGAATTCAGCTGGCTTTTTCAAATTTCCACACTCTTAATGAAGTATTTACAAATATATTTTGTTATAAAAATTCTAAGGATTTTTCATTTTGCTATATGAAATGTAGAAGAATTTTTAAGATTAAATCTTAAATGAGAAGAAAATTTGACAAACCAGGGTCTTTTTGAAGGTTCCTGTATAGACAGGTTCTAGTGAATGTGTGGCATGAATACAGTGATTTTTTTTTTTTAACATACCTTGACTAGTGAGGTAGTTCTAATTAACCTACTTTGCTATTCTGAAATTGTCTAATGATGTCTTTTACCAGAGCAGAATTAAGGTTTTGTTGTTATTTGGTCAGAGAACTGTAAAAAGTAACTATTTTGGAAAATAATGAGAGAAAAAAATGTTCCATTATATTCTTGCTTTTTTTCCTCCTTTCTCCACAGAGCCCGACCTTAGTGCTTATCCTGACTTCTTTCCTCCTAGCTCTGCTAATATGTATTTAAAGTAATTGATAAAATTATTTCTGCTATTAGAAAGATTATGGCTACATCTGCCATTGAGAATAAGTTGCTTTGGAGCATTTGGGATGAAATCAGGGGCCTTCAAATGATTATTAGCAATTCAAGCATTCTGAATGCCTTTCTTTCATGTCTTTGTGGTTTATTTGCTTAAATTCAACCGAAGTTCTTTTTTAGAAATCCAGCTAGCTTGAGTAATTATACCATAATTTTGTCCTTTTATTTGTTCAATTCTATGCCAACTTCAGATGTTACCTGGAAAATGGAAAATTAAATATCTGTATTGGGAGGTGATATCACTTTAAGCTTAAGAAGTATATAAAAACTAGTCTGTTCTTATACTTCCCTAAGTGAAGAATATATACATCTTCAGATTTTGTTGATCTTGAATTCTATATCTGTACTCTTTTAAGGGAAATTATGTCAAAATGAACTTTTTTTTTTTTTTTTTTTTTTTTTGCCTTTTAACCTGTTATCTTTTCTTTACCTGTAGGCTGGCAAAATCCAGTTTGGCTACGTATATGGAATCAGTGCAATTGGATGTCTAGGGATGTTTTGTTTATTGAACTTAATGAGTATGACAGGTGTTTCATTTGGTTGTGTGGCAAGTGTCCTGGGATATTGTCTTCTTCCCATGATCCTACTTTCCAGCTTTGCAGTGATTTTTTCTTTGCAGTAAGTACTGATCTTTATCTTGGGATTTAATTGACAATTCCATGTAGTAGGATTCATCTTATCTTCAGTTTGAAATCACTGATTCAACAAGCATATCAAAAAGTGGCTCTTGTAGGTAAGAACTTTGCTACATGCTTTTGGGTAATGAGCAAAGAAAATGGGAATAAATTTTAAAATCTTTTATGAAAGCTCATTTTACTTATGAAAAGAATTTTACTTGTTTTGTGTTTATTTTCTTAGCCTGGTCATAGCAGTAATGAATAATTGTGATCATTATATCACACGCAGAAAAGTTTAAGTTATTCATCTTAAGTTATTATGCTTACCCTTCTTAATATGCTTTAGATCATATCAAATTGTTTGACACCTTTGAGCATATGTGAAATGAATGAATAATAAATACATAGTCTTGATTTGACAGCTTTATAATTGAAAATGAAACATACTCTTTATGATAAGAGGCTATTATGAATCCCCATGTTCTCAGATGTACTTGTATATAGCTTTAAATATGTGTACTTTTTAAATGATCTTTTAGGTAGATTAAATAGAAAGGTCAATTACTGTTCATGAAGTTCCTCCTTATGGCCAGTGTGCAAATTCTTTTTCAGTAATTCAAGCACCTCCTTGTGGCTTATACTGGACATTACCAATGATTAGGCTTTATTTCAGATAGATGGTCAAAATGAATGTTTAGGAGAAAAGCAGTAGGAAAAATTTGGCAAGATAATGGCTTTGCAGCATTCTGCCTTTGAACAAATGCTTCAGAAGAAGCTGCTTTGTGCTTGTGATTTGTTACGAATTAATATATTTATATTTGAATGTTATAGAAGTTGCTTTTATACTAAAATGCTAATTTTCATCCAGTAGAGTTTTGCTTCCAGGGAGCATTTGACAGTGTTTAGAGACAATTTTGATGTCATAGCTGTGGGCAAGCAGGAATGGTAGTATCTTAAAGCTAGAAGCCAGGGATACCTGCTGAATGTCCTAATAATGCACAGAGTAGTTTCTACAACAAAGAAATTTTCAGCCTGAATTTCAGAAGTGCCACAATTAGGAAATCTCATATTTTAAAAGAGCAAAATGTGGTTATAAATTAGCTTTTTATCACATAAAGTGATTCAGCATTATTGAATTTACTGTGAGGTACATTTTAACATTTGAAAAAAATTCTTGATTATTTCTGTATGTCTACATGTGGATTAAAATGCTTTTCTTTAGAACAGGTTATTGTAGTGTTCTTATACAACTAATCTCATCTGTCTCACACCTCCCCCCCTTTTTTTTTGTTACAGAGGAATGATAGGAATCATTCTCACTGCTGGGATTATTGGATGGTGTAGTTTTTCCGCTTCCAAGATTTTTATTTCTGCATTAGCTATGGAAGGACAGCAACTTTTAGTAGCATATCCATGTGCTTTATTATATGGAGTCTTTGCCCTAATTTCCGTCTTTTGAACTGAACTTACTGGGATGTGGACGTCAGTGGGCCAAATACACAAAAAGAACCTTGAACTCTTAAATTGGACCAGCACACTGCTGCAACACAATTCTCGTGCAGATTTACAATAGACTTTTGGAGCAGTGGAAGTAAACATGTATCTTTTGTTCATTTTTATAGAACTTTTGAATACTGTATTGGATTTACCTGCAGTGTGACTAGCTTTAAGTGTTTGTGGTTATACAAATAAGAAGTACTATTTCTTTCCTGTTCTGCATTCTTTGAAAAACAACTTTTCTTCCTTACAAATTATATTACGATGTTTTTGATAGATTTTTATCAACTGTGGGAAACTAACCACAAAGCTGATAATCTTTCTTAAAAACAACCCAGTTATATAAAGTAAACAAGATACAAAACTTATTGCAGAATTTTTTTTCCAAGGAATTAGGAAAGAAAAATTACCTGTGTTCTCAAATTAAGTACAGTGAAACAACAAAAACAGGATCCAGGCAGAGTGTTGTGAGTTTGCACTTCAAAAGAATTGACAGTCCTGTAAATTATCTCATGAAAATTATTTGCTAAAATTCAAAGATATGGGAAGTTCACAATAGACATGAAACGTGAACGGCTGTGTAGATATTAATATTATCTAAACCTGAACTGACCACATTATTGCTTAGTTGGGTCTCCACATTTCCCAGGAGAAAGAAAATTGCTAACTTTTTTTGAGAAAAATATTTAAAATTTCACAATTTGAATATTGCATTTATCAATGTAAAGTACATTTGATGCTTAATAATTAAAGTTTTCCCAATTAATTTTAATTGTGTTGTTTACTTTTACTAAACAACTGTTCTTTGTGTCTCATTTTCTGTAATTAGGGTTTGATCTTGACTCTCCACCTTAGATTTAAAAATAGAATTCAGTTAGTATAGAATCAGAAAAAGAAGATTAAATGAGAAGAAATTTATTTTCTTACATTGAATTTATTTGATTTATATTCAAGCTTTCTTACCAGATAATCTGTATGAAAATACTATGCCATGTATATTGACCACTGGCTTTTTCTAGAGAAACTGCCTCTAATTCTATATAAAGTTCTGTTACACTTATGAGAAAGTCATGGTATGGAAGAAAAACGTTATTTAAAAAAAAAAAAAAATCCAAACTGAAGAATTAATGGTTGTTTTTTAGAGCAATTTTTCAAGTATAAAAAGTTGAGGTAAATTAAAACACATTTCCTATAAGATCATAAGTTCTAATTTCTGTCATCACATAAATATGTTTTTCTTCATACTTAATCTTCAGGAGAAACACACTCACTAATAGTTTTGGTTAGAATAATATATTTTATTGTAATATTTAAATAGTATCTTTACGTTTTTCAGTTTTTTAAATACAGTTCTTTTAAAGCAATGTATGAATGCCTTCTGTTAATATTAAGCTCTGAGGAATAAGGTAGATTATGCTTTAGAAATTAAATTCATTCTTAGTTAACACTGGTCATTATCAGCCACATTCCCCAAATGGATAATATTGCTTTATTATTTGTTGCCTATCCCCACAACAAAATAATTTTTAAATTGTTGTACAGATTTTTTTTTATTTAGCTCCAAAATAATAGTATGTAAAACCAGTTAATATGTAGCTCTATCAATATACCCATACAGTGAAATTGCATTTAATGCAAGAGTTTGCTTGGTTATATGAAGAGTCATGTATAGCCAATATTTCCCTTATAAAATTCCAAGTCAAAAATATATATAGCCATATTTATGCATACATTAAAGAATGGTAATCTGTGTCTCAAAATTTGTGGATATTTTCTTTTTGTCTGGCATTGGAATGGATTTCTGTTTCTTATGTACCTTTTTATGCCAAAAACATACAAATACCTTTAAATACTAGAAACCCTCAGCTTAGCTCAGTTCACCCAGTGATTAACATAAATTAACTAAAGCTCACTGTGGGGATGACAGATTGACACATATTGTATCTCATTCCAGGTCATGTTCTCAGTAAATGGAGTGGCAAGTTAAAGCACATTACTGTGTTATTTACTTGCGAATGCACACATGCCAAGGACATGTAGTTAATTTAACACATGGTGTATATGCATGTTTTGTGACTTTACTACCATACTGTATTCACACTTTTTAAGAACTATTTAGTTTTGTTGGAAAAGGCATTCTTCAGACATAGTAATGCATATGCAAAGTTCTATAAATCTTGAAATGCTATCTTTGGATACTAGCATTCAATCAAAGAATTTTTTTAAAATGTGTCTAATTACAGGACTTTGGCTAGAACTTAAGTAGTACTGTATAATTGACAGTTTGAATGTATGTATTTTTGACCCTAATAGGCATTATTTAACTTCTCCATAGCTAAGAAAGATAATTTTTTTCAATGTTAAAATTACCTTTGTTGGATTAGGCCCCAACTTCCTTAATAAGACTCCTATAGTGCAAGAAATAAAATCAAGAATCTGTAAATGGGATGGATTCAAACTAATAATCTTCTCAGCAAAAGAAACAATCAGTGAGGTGAATAGAGAGCCTATAGAATTAGAGCTACCTACCAAAAAAAAAGTTAATTTGGTTTGAAATTATATACTCCCCCACCATATGAATGGGGACTTTAGAGTTTGAATAACACAGGAAATGTAGAAGTTAGAATCTTATTCTGTAGGGCACTTTCATTCAGTCATGGACAAGTAGGACATAAAAACCATGTTTCAAGATCTCTTGTCATATAGAGAAGATCTGAGGTAATGACTCAAGTCAACCTGTTTATCTTGCCCTGTGGGAGGGGAAATTATATATACATATATGTATATATACTTACACACAAAAAACATTTATATAACAGTGTTTAGTCTTTCATAAAATAGTGTCTGAATTTTTCAAAATGTAGCATCTCCCACGGCAAAAGTCTTAACAGGAAGCATGCTTGACAAAAAAATAGCACTAAGCCATTCTTTAAAATACTACCTGGAGCAAACCTCCTATCCAAATAATGCCCCAAGTTAGTCCTCACAAAGTATCCACTGACACATTTTGTGTTGTCATGTCAAATTTCAACTGCTAGTTACTAAGTGATTTCAATATTTATAAATTCCAGTTTATTTGAAAATAAAAGCTTAAATTATGAAGTTATCTGTATTGAATGATGTGTGTGTCAGAATATGAACTTTAGAAATGAAACATTTAGAATCAAGCAAAAACATAAGTACCTTTTCAAAAGTAGATAAAAGTTAACAAGAATCTTTTGAGAGTTATTTAGGATTTTGGAGAACTGTGATAATAGGTAATTAACACAAATATCAACATTTATTCAAAATGCCTTAAGAAAGGATAGGTTGGTTACATTTTAATGAAAGAATGCTATGTCATTGACTTTTCCAGTATATACTGTTTGTTTCCAGCAGTCTAAATAAAACCTATTCTTGCCTCTTCGACAGTTGAAACTGCTATTATTTTATACCATAATGAAGAATTTTTTAAAATTAAATTAATTATGCTTCTGCACCATACAAATTACTGATGCTTGAATTGTAATACTGTTACTTGAATTTTAGTAAGTTACTTTGTTCATTGCCAAGTAAATATCCATTTTATAACTGGATGATAGGTAAAATGAAACATTAAATATTTAAATTGTTGGTTTCTAGGGAATGGCAGTGTACTTAATCAAAAATATATTATCATTAATATGCATCTCAGGATGATGACCCTAAAATCAACAAATGGTGACTATAAGATTTGATAGTATTCAGTTCTGATGTTGCATCACAGATGGAAATATTTCTTCTGCTCTTGTGCACAAAGTTCCTACTTTGTTAATGAAGAACATTGCTGATGGAGCACAATGTCCTATGTTTGTGCAAATAAATTAAGGTGATTACATACTCAAATGAGGACTAATTAAATACAGAGCTGTTCTAATTTAAAAGCAAAATACTTTCTTGAGCACATTAGGTTCTAAAAATCGGCTAATACATTTTTGTGAGCTTAACTAATTAGGCTTACCTTGCATATATAAATTTGGTTTATTTCTGAAATTAGCACTAAATCTGCGGATAATTTGCAGGATGAATAATTGTGTACTAAGGTGTTTTCAGTAGCTTTTCAAAATTTGTGATATACACAGTTTTAACCAAGTACTGAGTGGTAACATGTAAAATGCTTGTAAATTTTATTTTTTCACTTAGTTGGCTTACTCTGATTCTCCCAAAAGTAAGGAAAACAATATGGTTATTTTTTCCTAGATAAAATGTAGTTCTGAAAATGTCTTTATTATATTTAATGACATTTGCTTGTGGATTTCAGTTTTATGGTCTTCTGTAGTATCGAAGAATTTGGTAGAGTCTTGCCTTTAAAGAATTGTCTCAAAAATCCCTTTTATTTTCTGTTTTCTTTTTAAAGGTGGAAACAACTTTATTTCCTTTTCCAATTATACCATCACCATGATAAAAATGAATATTTCTATATGGCAACTTGTTTCAATGTGAATGACCTTCAAAAACATTACGCTAAGCCAAAAAAGCCAAATATAAAGGACTATATATCATATTCCATTTAAATTAACTTCTAGAACATGCAAATAAATCTATAGATAGCCAGTTAGTATTTGTCAGGAGGTCATGGTGGGAATTGACTGTATTGAGCAAGAGGGAACTTTCTGAGTGGCCATAGTTACACAACAGTATGTTTACTAAAACCTGTGAAGCACATACTTAAAATAAATTGTGTAAGTAAACTTTGAAATATGGAGAGGGAAAATAGGAGATAGAGCAACTGCTAAAACATCTAAAATATCTTTGTAGAGTTAGAGAGGAGGGTTTATGATGAATTTTATTAAAGGCAGAAATAATATAATAATTTTGCCCAGGAAAAAAAAAAAAAAAAGCAATACCAGAAAATGGAAGAAAGGGAAGTTGCCCCCCAAATTTCACTTCCCTAACTTCCCTAAAATTGATATGCACTTGCTCACTACAGTCAATTCCCACCATGACCTCCTGACAACTACTGTCTATAGATTTATTTGCACGTTCTAGAAGTTAATTTAAATGGAATATGATATATAGGCCTTTATATTTGGCTTTTTTTGACTTAGCATAATGTTTTTGAAGGCCATCCACATTGAAACAGGTTGCCATATAAAAATACAGGTATCCTCTTTCTCCTCCCAGTGACTTATACACACATTTGAATATACACAGTACACATCTTATTTTTAAGGTTTTCATTATTGAGATAAAATTTGTATAAAAACATTCACCATTTTAGAGTATGACTAAGTGGTTTTTATTATACTTACAGGGTTGTACAACAATTACCACTATCTTAAGAATACTTCCATACCCCCAAAAGGAAACACTATACCTCTCACCCCTGCCCTTCCAACCACAATAAAAATTTTGTCTCCAGATTTGCCTATTTAGGACATCTCCTGTGTGTGGAAGCATACAGTATGTGGCCTTTTGTTTCTGGCTTAGTTCACTTAGGATAATGCTTTCAAAGTTTCCCTTTTTAAATTTAGCTCTTATGAGCCTCATATATATGCTGAATATTGAGATTTACTTAATCCTTCTTATTGGCTGGATATCATTTTATTATATGAGTAGAGTTTAGGTCACCAGCCCCTGTTTTCAGACATTGGGGATCTTTGCACTTTCCCCCCACCAATGTATGTAGTGCTGTGCCCGTATTGGAATCGTTCATTCCTGGAGTGTGACATTTGGTTTTTTAAAATTTGTTTTAATTAGTTATACATGACAGTAGAATGCATTTATGCACTTTTATATATCATATATAGATAGGATATAATCATTTTTCTCAGTGTACATGTTGCAGAAGCATATTGGTCATGTAGTCACATATATACATACAGTAATAATGTCTGTTTTATTCTATTATCTTTCCTATCCCCACATACCCTCTCCTCCCCTCCCATCACTTCCCTTTACCTAATCTAAGGAAATGCTATTCCCTAGTGACCCCCACCTTATTGTGAATTAGCATCTGCATTTTTTTAATATTTATTTTTTAGTTATCGGCAGACACAACATCTTTGTTTTTTGTATGTGGTGCTGAGGATCAAACCTGGGCCGCACGCATGCCAGGCGAGCGCACTACAGCTTGAGCCACATCCCCAGCCCCAGCATCTGCATTTTAGAGAAAACATTCGGCTTTTGGTTTTATGGGATTGACTTATTTCACTTAGCATGATATTCTCCAACTCCAACCGTTTACTGGCAATGCCATAATTTTACTGTTCTTTAAATCTGAGTAATATTCCATTGAGTATATATATCACATTTTCTTTATCCACTCATCTATTGAGGGATGCCTAAGTTGATTCCATAGTCTAGCTATTATGAATTGAGCTGCTATAAACATTGATGTGGCTGTGTCACTATAGAATGCTGATTTTAAGTTCTTTGGGTGTAAACCAAGGAGTAGGATACCTGGTGATCTTTCCTATCCCCACATACCCTCTCCTCCCCTCCCATCACTTCCCTTTACCTAATCTAAGGAAATGCTATTCCCTAGTGACCCCCACCTTATTGTGAATTAGCATCTGCATTTTTTTAATATTTATTTTTTAGTTATCGGCAGACACAACATCAAATGGTGATTTCATTCTCAATTTTCTGAGGAATCTCCATACTGCTTTCCATAGTGGTTGCACCAATTTGCAGTCCCACCAGCAGTGTATGAGCATACACTTTTCACCACATTCTCTCCAGCATTTATTGTTGCCTGTATTCTTGATGATTGCCATTCTGACAAGAGTGAGATGAAATCTTAGAGTAGTTTAAGAGACTATATTTCTAATATTTAAATGTCAATTTTATATCACTCTGAAGAGTCACATTGAACAAGATCTGCTAGTTTAAATGTCCATTCAGGCAATCCTCCTATGTATGGGTCAGCACAGGTCATTCTAAACCCAGGCTAATTAAAAAAAAAAAATTGGCACCAGGGATTGAATCCAGAAATACTTAACCACTGAGCCACATTCCCCAGCCGCCATTATTACTATTATTATTATTATTATTATTATTATTATTATTATTATTATTATTATTATTCTGGGACACGTTCTCACTAAGTTTCTGAGGCTGACTTTGACTTCCCATCCTCCTGAGTTTTTACTTTTCCTGTGAAAGATTCAATCCCAGTGATTTGGGAGGCTGACTAAGAGGATTACAGGTGTATGCTACCATGCCCAGCTACCCAATTTCAGTTTTTACCGTCTCTTTGAGTCATATTCTGTTTTGACTCTGGTGTAGCTCACAGTCTTCCTGATGGGATAGCTTAGTTTTGGCTTTTCCTGGAAAGAATCAATCATTTCTGTGGTTTGAATAAAAGATTAAACTGAATGGCAAAAGAGATGTAGAGTGTTTATACATAGTTGTATTTGGACATCTACTCTGAACTAGAGTTAGAATTTAATATTTGACATAAGAGTTACATTGATTTTCTGTTTTTATTCATGTCACAAAAAAATAACAGAGAATCATTTATGAATAAACCATGGAAACTGTCTTTACCAGAGGCAGAACAAGAGCTAAGAGTATGACTTTAATACTTCAAGGGGAACCTAGGGTCTTGTGAGAATCAGCAGAAGGACAGTTGAGAAAGATTGTGCTAAGACATGCTAAGGAATTTTATTTAATATTTAATTTTAATAAAAAATTTTGATGTATCAAAATAAAACTTCTGTATCTGGTATAAAAGCAGTAAGTACTGAAAGTCAAAACAGCAGAAAAGCATGTTATGATTCTAAAGCAGTTTTTAAATAGCTGCATAATACAAGCCAATTGTCTCTGATATTAACCTGCTTATAAAACCTCTCAGAAATACATTCCAGCCCTCATGCTGGAAACTTTTTTCTTAACCACTACAATTTTTCATATTGTAATTAGACTTTGAATCTTCTTGTTTTATCTATTTGAGATAGTATCAGATCACCATTTTTTTAAATCTGAAGTGGCGAACGTATAGATCCTGGCCAAGATCTGGAAGAAAGAATTCATTCACTACCATCCTAGCTGACTTTTTTTCATCTGTCTTCCTTCCCACCCCCTCACCTTGCAGCCAAGCATGCTTTAGCTCCTGGTACTGCTCCCCAAATAATTTCCTCCACATTGCTAATGATGATATTCTGGTCAGAATGTGTTTGGACTAAAATCCCATAAAACACAATCCCAAACACCACAATCCAGAATATTGAAATCCTGAGAGATCACAACCCCTAAAATTTAAAATCCTTAAAATCTAAAATCCAAAAAATGTAATTCTGGAAAAAAATAAACATATTAAAGGACATTTATCTACCTTTTTAATGACGTTTACTTGAGAAACATAAAAACATGACAGCATTTCATAGCTCACTTCACACAAAAACTTAGGCCATAACGGCATACATGTTTTTGCAAGCATACACAGATATACAATGACATTCACTTGAGTATAACTTATGACAAAGGAACCATATTCATAAGTAGGTCCAAAATAAAATGTGTAATACATATCACTATGGTTGGTAATTGTGTGCTCTCAGCTTTATGACCATATTCATCTGAAATACCATGATGGACAGCCTACGCCTTTTGAGGAGAGGAATCAAAAACCACAATGAGTCACCATTGAATATGCAATGGACCCCAAGAGCCAGGATCTTAAGAAATTTAATCTGTCACAAATGCAGATGTACTAAAAGAACGGCTCTTAATTTAGTGAGGAAGTTTCAAGGATTTTACAAATGTGCACTATGTTTATTCTGAGACTCTGGAGTGCCAGCAGCATGTCAATCCAAGCCCACAGTCCACAGAACTAGGGGAGCTGATGGCATCCTTTTAGTGTTTCACCCTTGTCTCCTGTCTGTGTCCCTTCCAACTTTGACTCTAATATAGAAATGAAGCAAATTTATAGCACTTATTGTGATTGCCAATAGAGTTTTATGTTGCCTATTTTTAGTTCTTTAACAAAAAAAAAAAAGAAAAAATTTCATCTCTAAGTGATGGGGGAAATAATACAAATATATTTTTTTTCAGGGGCAAGGGAAAGAATGAAGTCTTTGCTTGGGTTTTCCTGGTTCAGCAAATAGAGAAATGTTTCCCATCCTTGCTCAGTGAGCTTTTGCTATCCTTGAACGCAATTCCAGGACATTGAGTACCCACTCTGAACAAAGTTCTGGTTTTGGATTCCTCCTTAACAAGCTGAATATTATCTATTTTAACTTTTTCCCACAATGTATTTTCTTTTTCTGATTGTCTTTGGAATCTTCTCTAAAATACCTTCCAAATTCTTCACATCTTTTTTTACTTCTGAAGTTGAGAACGTTCATGTTTTGTATATTTGGTAATCAGTAGATAAAGGTGACTTCACATTATTTCTTTTTGCATGGCCAAAACAGACACATTTCATGCCTATTTTTTTGGTTAAGTGATTTTTGTTTTTTTTAAGTGGATAAATAAATTTTTATTTAACTATGATGTTATTCAAATTTTCTAGTCTTTTCCCCCTAGTAATAAGATATGTAAGTAGATAAGAATATAATCCACCACAAGTGTTAAAAATGACATAAAACCCCCCTCGAATGATGTGGAAAAGCAAATAAATTCAAAGAAAGATTTCATGGCAAAAATAATATATCCCTTTGGGAAGTATTTTCCAAACTGCATCCTTCACACCACTAGTTTTACAGGATAAAAAAAGATATGAATTAAAAGATAGGACTTAACAACATTCAGTTGTTTTTCTATACACTGCTGATAAATAATCCAAGAAAAAAATAAGTAATTCCATTTACAATAGTATCCAAAAAATTAGGCTATGATCAACTGTACTAGTAATTAGCCTAATAGGCTATGAAAAAAATTAACTAAGGAGGCTAACTCATGGATACTGAAAACTACAAACATTGTTGAAAAATTTATAAAAGTAATCAATCATAGAAAGATATAGATATTTATTAATTGAAAGAATTAATGTTTTATTGTTACATTATACTTATACAGAGCAGTGTTATTTATTAAAATTTTTGTTCAGCAGCAACAAACTAAGAGTCATTGGCAGATGAAATTAACACTTGTTCTATGCTGAGCCTAGGTGTGGAGATTGAGATATACTAACTACATAGCACTTTAAAAAAGAGATAGCTGTACACCAAAAAACACCCTCACACAAAAAAAGAAAGAGGAATTCATCAAAAAAAAGTTGCACAAGTTCAAGACTTCTGAAAACATGAGGAAACAGGCTAATAAATCTTTTCCCCAAATTTACAACCCTCAACAAAGGAACCCACAAATATAGAAGGGAGTGAAGTACAGAAAGAGTAGTAAAGTGATTAGTGAGTTAAAAGTAGATCTAAGAAATGAATTAAGAGAATGGAGGATGATGCTGAAGTGCAGGACCTCTCTTGGAGAGCTGCTACACCACTCTGAGCAACCATTATGGATCTTCTCTTTGTTTTTGCTGTAGGAACAGATGCCCAAGAGTGGGACCTGAGGCTCCCCTCTAGCCATTCCTATCTGGTGCCTGGTTATTTATTTGGGGGTTTTCACTCCCCTAATCTGTATATTAAAATATTTTTGAAATTTGAGCAGAACATGTGTGAGTTCTGGATGTAGCTCAGCAATAGTCTCTACTCTGTGAACTTGCAGAGTCCCAGTAGCTTCCCAGCCCCTCTCAGAAAAATGGGAAACAAACAAGAAGAGTGGTGAACAATGTATAGCTTTAAAATAAAACAACTGCCCAGTGCCTACTATGATATCCACAACACTAATGTCCACAAAAAAAAAAAAAAGAATGGCAAGGTCAGTGTTAGCAATAGCAATGACAAAAAATAGCCATGAACTTGATATAGCATTAAACACAGGTGTCAACTATGCCACCCATACTACTGACTGCAGCAATACAAATGGTGGGGACAAGAATTATATAAAATGAAATAGTGCTAACAAATAGTAAAATGACTGTTCATTAAGAGAAAAACAATTGTGGCAAGAAAGAACAAAAGTTTAAAATATCCAAAAAGTCTACAGAGGGAAAGCAGAAGAGATGGATTTAAAGAAGGAGGAGTAATAAAGAACTAAAAATTACAAACTAAACAGAGAAAGAAAAGGGAATTTGGCTGTAAGGGAAGAAAGGAGAGGAAGAGTTAAAAAAAATAAAAGCAAAAACAGACAAACAAAAAGCCAAATCAACAAAATCAACAATCCTAACCCTACATAGACAAAATAGTCATAAATAACAAAGAGGTAAAAAATGAAAAAGAGCAATCAGTACTAACACATGTGCGTGTACGTGCACGCACGTGCACACACACACGCGCGCACACACACACACACACACACACACACACACACACAAAAGGGAAAAAAACCCATAATGAAAAATAAAGGAATTGGGGCTGGGGATGTGGCTCAAGTGGTTGCGCGCTCGCCTGGCATGCGTGCGGCCCAGGTTCGATCCTCAGCACCACATACAAACAAAGCTGTTGTGTCCGCCGAAAACTAAAAAATAAATATTAAAATTTAAAAAAAAAAAAGAAAAAGAAAGGAATTATTTCTTTTGAGGTTGTCAAAGCTATTGACAAGACTGGATGTTCACTGCTTATGTCATACTGTGCTTCTTTCTGTTTCTTCATGGGTTGTACACCCCTTAGAGAGTAAGATTTAGGGGATATTCAATCCATCATCTTTGTGTTGCTCACAAATCTGCAAGCTGGAGAAGCCTGGAACCAAAGGACAGAATGGGAAGTACTAATGATTGGAGTTTTGTCTGGACAGACTATATTGAAGCACTCCCAGAGTGGGGCTGGCACAGAGTTCTAAATAGGAAATTTCAGTGGCTGGCAGCTGGTGATAAGAACTTCTGAACTATGTGGGTTGGTATCTGCTCCAGAGATATTAGATCCACAATCCCTATTGCTAGGGAAATGCCAATATCTGGTGGACATCTGGATTTCAGGCATCTCCCAAGAGCCCCACTCATAGGGTGAGGTAACTAACCCTCCATAGGTCTGGAACACTTCATTGCATACAAATGCGGTCCAGTCATGCCCCCCCCCCCCTCCATCTTCTGGACTATCCCCAGCTGGTCCCATAAGCTGCTATACCTAAAAGGAAAGCAAGTCACTTTCCTATCTATCCCCAGCCTGAATACAATTCTGTGCCTGCTTCAATCACATCCCAGCAGGAACACTAGACCCCACAGCAGCTGCTTGCTAGGATAGTCTGGTGCTCACTATGAACTCCCATTTGGGAGACCCCACAGCAGCCACTTCAAGATGCCCCCCCACACCGCCTAAGCTCTCCTTGACAGCCAAGAAACACAGAGCACTTTCCAAATACCAGCTGGCCCTGCTGTCTCTGGTTCAGTTAAGATCAGACTGCCTCTCTGTTCCACAGTTTCGACCATGCCAAATTTGTTCACTGTGTTTCTCTCCCTGCCTGTGTCACCCCTCCTGGCTGAGGCAAACTTGTGGTGCCACCATCCAAAAAGTCTACCAGATGGAAAGTGGAAGAGATGGGCATAATGGTAATAAAGAAAATGGGTATAAAGATGGAGGAGTAAGAAATAACTAAAAATTACAAACTCAATAGAGAAAGAAGAGAATTTGGCTATAAGGAAAGAAATGAGAGGAAGAGTTAAAAATAAAAATAAAAGCAAAAACAAATTAACAGATAAACAAAAAAATCAAATCAACAAAATCAACAATCCTAACCCTACAGAACAAAACCATCATAAATAGCAAAGAAGTAAAAAAAAAATACGTCCCAGAATCATTCAATGTACTCATTTTTGTCCTCTTTGTCCTCTGTTCAAAGCACCCGAGTTTCTGCTTCTCTATAATTCTCTAACTGTCCAATACCAAATTTCAGTGAATTCCCTTTATCACCATCTCACTGAGAAGCTGTACTCCTGCTTCTTGAATCCCAAACCACAACGTAGCTGGAAATCTTGCTCTAATCTTTCATTTTTCCTTTCTCTCTTTCATCCTTTTGAACTGAGAGGGGAGAATACATATCTTAGCATTAATCCTGCTAATAATTTGGTAAGACCTTGATTAAGTCATTCTGTGGTTTAGTTTTCTCTGTAAAACGAAGAGGTTGTATTAGATTCTTTAAAGCATTTCAATTCTGAAATTCTATAACTTGTGAGATGGTAATAAAATTTCAATCATATTATGAAAGAATATATATTGATATAATAAAGTGTTCCCTGTATTTATTATTTATTTGGATTTTTTAAAAATTATTTTCTTTTGTTCATTTATTTTTATATTGTGCTGAGAATTGAACCCAGACCCTCACATGTGCTAGGCAAACACTCTAACACTGAGCCACAAACCCAGCCCCCTATTTATTTGAATCTTATCAGTTTACACAGAAGTCTATATAGTGAATATAGATGTGTCTACATCTATATCTCCACAGAGTTGTCACCTGGAACATTTTATGAAGTGAGAAAATTTGTGACTAAAAAATTTTTTTCCAGATTTCTTTTGGGGAAAAAATATATAGATACAATTTATGGAAAAAACCATGATTTTGTTCCAGCAAATCTTAATGAAAAGTTTTCTTTTAAGTGGTTTCCTTTTAGTCTAATGGCATTAAAAAGTATTACTATTCAGCAGGCACATCAGCCAGAGGCCATGGCTGGATTTTCTACCATTAGCAGACTTCTTTTCTTTTCGGTTCATTAGTGTCCCTCTCAATCTTACAACCTAAATCACTCTAAGGTACCAAGGACTTTTATCTATATTAGGACTGGCCTCCTGGGGAGTAACTAGACTCTTCTCAAAAATTCAGTGGTAATTTCCTTAGTTCAATAACTAAAATGTCTTTCACAAAGTAAAAGCTGTGCTACTCTTGAGGGAGGAAAGGATGTTCATTTCAGCAAGTACAGGAAAGCAGTATGGCTCTCAAAAGGCAAAGCTTCTGAAGGAAAGAGAGATTCTTTTAGGTTGTAAAGTTGATTTTTATATTTAAATTTTATGTTTTATATTTAAATGTTGTGTTTTATATTACCATACAATAAATAAAAAGTAGGATGCATGTGCACTGCATTTTAATTGAAATGTGAAAACATTGTTAAATGTGGTTGAAACATCCTGCACATATCCTCCATATATTCTAATTGTGATCAATGTCTTTCTAGCAAAACTCACTAATAATCTAAATTTGGAGTTTATTGTTCTTAGCATTCCTTTATTTTTACTGCATTTATATCTACCCTAAAACTAGGTAATATTAGCATATTTTGTTTTGTTTTCAGTAAAGAATGAACCCAGGGGTCCTTTATACTGAGCTATGTCCCTGGCTCTTTTATTTTTTGTTGTCATAGAGTCTCCCTAAGTTGCTTAGAGCCTTGCTGAGTTGTTGAGGCTAGCCTTAAACTTGTGATCTTCCTGCCTCAGCCTCCCAAGTTGCTGAAATTACAGGCATGCACCATCACAGCTGGATTTTTGTAAATTATATCATACCGTGTTATTCTTCTGCAACTTTGGTATTTTTGCCAATAAGTTTGTGAGATTCAAGTATGTGGACACTTGGTGAAGCTGTTCACTGGTATAGAGCATTCCATGAATGTCATAGGCATTGATCTATTTTCTTTCTCTAGTTTCTTATTTTTACAAACAATGGTCTGTGAATAATGTATCTTCCCCTGTGTTTCTGTGCAAGAAATTCTCAGGGAACTTTCATAGGGTTGAACTGCTACATCATTTCATTTATAGGTTTGTGAAAAACGTTTTTAAAAAGCCTCAATATTTCCTCCCAAGGATTTTAAAGCTTTACTTTTAACGTTTCTAATATTGGTATATGGCTCAGGGATCCTTGTTTGCTTCTTTTTGACCACATGCAGGATTAATTTTACCATGACTGTTGATGCAATGGTCTATGCAGGTAGGCACTGTAAGGTAGCCATAAGCATTTTTTAGGTTAGCCCTAGGCAGAATGGAAGGGACAAAGAAAACTTTTTATTTCCTCTTAAAGGAAAAGAATCTTCCTTAAAAATATATCTATATATTCCTCCCTCCTCTAGTCTCAGTCTCTCTACCTCTCTGCTCTCACCTTCATGGAATCTGCTTCATTCACAGAAAAGGTGTAACAGGGCTTAAAGGAAACAGTGCCTTGGGACAGCATGGCTTCCTGTCTCCTACACTAGAGGTCAGCAAACATTTTCTGTAAGACACTAAATAATGAATATTTAAATAACGATGTGTAAGACAAAAGGAAAATTAGGATACTATGTATAATATGTATGTATATAATATACATAGTATTATAATTGTACATATACATAGTATATATTACATATAGTATAATCATACAACATTGAAGGATATTTGGTGAAAAATAAAATGGAAATTCATGAATTGATTTTCCTCTCCTCTTGACCAGTTTTCCCTTTCCTTATTTCTCCTTTTCCTTATTCTCCTCTCCTCTTATCTCCCTCTCATGTGTGTTAAGTTATAATATCTTCTCATAATAGAATAAAGCAGTGGAAGCCTAGGGGTAGAATTATGATCTTGGAGAATTAGGATTGCTCTTATTTGCCAATACAGCAGCGATCTCAAAGCTAATTATCAGTTACTTTAGTGGATAAGTAGCTTTTAGCTTCCCGTCTTCAAATCTATGTTTAACCAATGTTGCTGCGTGGCTGCTATACAGAGGATTCTATGTGAGAATACAGATGGAAACATATCTCTGCCTTTCAGGAGGTCACAACCTCATGAAATTCTTACAATCAAAGCAAAGTTGAGAGAGTACAGAGAAAGCCCAGGTAAACTCATCCAGGACAGGGGACTGTGTCATAGGTGGCACCTTGGATCCTCTGTAAAGAGCGATGCAAATCAATCAATCATATCAATTCATAATTGAAGCATGTATTTGATTAGTGGACAACTTGGGTTAATTTCAACTTTAAGCTAAAAACGTTGACAAAAGAGTAATTACCATTTATGTGTAAGTCTTCAAATATGCATTTTAATGTACACTCAGAGTGAAATCAGTAATAATCAAAATGTACCTGCCTTGTGCTGAGTTCTCAACCAGGTCTGCCACGTGCATATCTCATGTTGAAATTACGAACCAATGAGGTAGGAGTTATCATCATTTGAGATTATTTTAAATATGCAAAGTATTTGCCCTATGGTGAAGTGGCTAGCAATGAGTATAGCCTTGGTTTGACCCAGACAGTAGTTAGGCAATCCTGAAAATGTAGCAACATTTCAAAAGAGTTCATGCTGTTTTATAATTTATTTTCAATCCTAAGAGCAAATTTGAAAGAACTAAATTACATACATAGCACCGAACCGATAAATGAATTAAGTTTTTGGCTCTTCCCCAAGGGGCTTTTTTGGCAACAAATCAAAAGTAGAGTTATCTCCCTGAGGCTTGTATTATGAACTTTAATTCAGTTCTGAAATTAACTAGAGATTTCTTTCTATAGTTCTACATTCCAGATAACACGAGAATACAAAGCCTTGTTCTTACCAGGTGTTACTCACTTTCTTTAGAGGGCTCTTGGAAAATCCCTGTAGGCACTGTGGTGGGCTGTCGCTTTCGCTCACAGGGGAGAAATAAGCAGGTGTGGAAAGTGCTCAGGAGAAGAGCAAAACCCAGATTCTATTTTGGCTGTGCCTCCTAATTCCTCATATGGCTTCAAATAAAGTTTATTTTTATATTTTCTGGAAAATGGTGATTAAAATGGTTTCCTTGTCCCCTTCATTCACTGAGCAGAATATTAAAAGAGACCATTTATGTGAACCGGTTTAGCATCATCCAAAGGACACCACTCCTGCACAGTACTGCTTTGAAGATAATAAACCTGCTGTATGCCTATAAGCAGACAATGGTAAACAGTGGTTGGGGTAAAACCAGAGGCCAAACCAGATATGCAGAAACAGAGATCTGGCCTTTTCTCTATGCAGCAGTAGGTGAATTTTCTTGGCCTTGTTGATACAAAAGCAAATAGCAGGCTATTTCAGTTATATTCAAAATTCCACACAAACTCGGACTTCATATCTTGTAAACTAAACGCATAAATAGGTAGTAGATAATATTTTTTATTACAGTTGTAGTCGTCTCAGCAACAGTGGTAGCAGAAATATCATGAGGGGCCTTGGAAATCTTTTTCCCTTACAATTGTGAATACAGTAACTTTGGATCTGATTTGCATGTGTTGTACCTAAAGAGTTGACATTTGTTTTTGCTAAGTAAAGGATATTACTTAAAAACTTTTATTTCAGTAAAAATTTATTTTTTCCTTTTATGCCAAGTATTTTTTTTATTTGCATATAAGTCATTATTATCTGAACCTGGGAGCATCTGTCCCAGTAAAATTATATAAATCTTAGTCATGGCTTTCATTCTGTGGAACTGACTCAAAAAGTCACATAATGTTTGCACCTCATTGCAAAGACTCTTAAAGAAAATTCACTTTAGATTTGCACATTAATGTTTCTTTAATGAGATTAATCCAATTTAGCTCAAATAAAACCAACTGCCTGGCTAATCAACTTGATGTGCCCATTTGAGAAAAAGATTGATGAGATACAAACTTGGAATTTTCTTTGTTTCATGAAGATTAATACAGTTGAAGAACAACAAGAGGGATTTAAAGTCCTAATGCGTCATTTGAAAGAATATCAACAAGCCTACATTTACTGTAATTGTACTTGGGCAATATCTCATTTCCACTTGCACTTCAGAGCTATAAATAGTTCTAATTTGTTTACTTTGTACACTTACTGGATTAATTACAGTAGAACAAGCCAAATGATATTGTAGCAGTTGGCTAAACTTGACACAAACACAATAATTAAAATGATTGCTTTTTAATTTTCCCCCTTTCAGTAGTTTAATGAGCTGAATTTACAGAGTTATGAGCCTTTAAGAATTTGATTTGAGAATCACTGTGTTTTCTGTTAATGTGTTGTCATTGTTTACATTGGATTTCCGTGTTTTTCCGTGTTGTTGGGAGTTTCCTTCAGAAAGGAAACACCTGGGTCCTGCTTCCATGTGATATCTACTTAGTAAAAAGTGTATTGTTTCCATCATACTTGCATCAATAGAGAACAATCACGTTTCCATTTACCTATCCAAATTGATGCTGGTGACACATGCACACACATGTATCCTTGATGGAGAAACTCTGTTCTCTCCCATCAATGAAAGTCACATATGTTTACTTCAACACGTTCTCCAGCAAACTGGTGAGTCATCATCACCAAAGACCACTCATCCAATCAGTCTCCTCTTTCTAGCTGTCTGATTGCATCAAGAAAGAAATTGGTTTTTGTTAATGTACAAGAGGAGGACAGCTATAAGGCAGGGAAGAGAAAAATGGTTACCACCAAAAGTACAAAAGTAGTCCTTTAATGCTAAAAAAAAAAAAAAAAAAAAAAAAAGGTTGCATTAAGCTACCCTTGATTCTCCCATTGTATTTCTTCATGGTTTGCCAATTAAGTTTTCCAAGTGCTCTGGGGTCAATGTCCTGGATAGTGCTCCTTTGGTTCCCCCTCCCACTGACTCTCTGCAAAGTTGTTATAGATGCTCTGTACTTCCTTTTTGATTTTCTCTTAGTGGTAGGGTTGCTTTGTAAGAATTTGATGCATAGGCTTAAACAACCTCTTTAAAAAGTGAAAACAAAAGCAAAAGTAGAGGGGAAAGGTACACTCTAATAAATAAGAATGACAGAAAACCTCTGCTGCAAACTTTTTAATTGAAGTATTTGGATTTTTGTTGCTATTGAGAATATTGGGACAGAGAACAATGGAAAAATGAGGATATTTTATTCCTTTTATGTATCTCAGAAGGATTTTTTTACTTCATACCTGTCTTTGAGGAACTCTCTCTATATAGTCTTCATGTAAAATTTCACCTAGCCTTGAATAAAGAAGAGTTTAACTGTCCATCAGAGAAGCTTATCACCTGTGAATTTATCTAGCGTTCCCAACACTTTTTAACATACTAAATGGGTGATGGGAATGTAGCTCAATGGTTGGGCACTTGCCTATCTGTGCATAAGGACCTTGGTTCTATATTCCCCAGCACTGCAAAAAACATTTTTTTAAAGTGAATATTCCCCAGAATCCATTTGTGGTATCTGATTTCTGTCTTTACATCCTGCTTCCAAGACCATTTATGTGCTCTTTCAGATTCAACTCTTAATGTATAACATGGAGGCATGTAAATCTATGTCCCAAACACTGACCTCTCAATCATACCCAAATCTCTATCATCAATTGTCTGTTGGAAATTCTCTTCAGATGTCCCAACATAAGCTCAACTTCAGCCTATGTATGACAGATCTCATCTTCTCCCTCATCCACCCTGACAAGCAGCCCCTCCACATTAATCTTGTACAATGTCTTCCTCTCTCCTTTCCCTCTTCACCTTCATGTATTTCTCTCTCTCTCTCAAACACACACACACACACACACACACACACACACACACACACACATTGAGACTAGTCATTGAGACTGCAGAGTCATATTTGATTTCCCTCCTTCTCGCCCATGATTCCTTCCTCTACAACACTATTTGCATTCAGATTATGCAAATGTTCATCCAAACACTGCTTATTAGTCAACTGTACTATACGAGGCACTGTAATGGGCACGCTGGGGATTTGGCAAAAAGGCAGTCTTATGCCTGCATTAGCAGTTGTCACAGCAATTGTCTCTGAGTTACAACCTTCTCCTGTTATCTCAGAAGATGGAATCCCTCCTCCAAACCATCAGGCCAAATTGCCCAAATACAACTTTCATCATATTTTTCTAAATAGCGTATATTCAATTCTCAGTAACGCTCAGTAATACATACATGATAATCTAAAACCCTTATATTTTTATGTAGAATATTATAAAAGGCTGTCCTTCTAAGCCACCCTGCTGCAGTTTGAATCATGATTGTATGTCTACATGCCAAGTAGAGTACCCTCTCACCTTCCTCTGCCAGCCTTATTTCCTCCAAACATGGCTACAAATTAAGCAACGCACAGGAGCCTGGAGTCTCACACTGCCAAAAGTAAGACTCTCTGGAGAGGGCCAGAGTGTCTCAACTCATGAGATCCATGGATTAACTTCTCATGTGAACAAATGAACACCAATTAGTGTCCAAACCACTTTCTTTTCTCATAATTCTAGCTTTGCATCTAAAAAATATGTACAGGAGATTTGTAGATAATTCAACACAGATGGACTCTTCTTCTCTGGTCTTAGGACACTGGGAAATCCCTGTAGCAGTGACACTCTGTATTTTCATGTTTGAAGTGTTTTTGTTGTTGTTGTTGTTGTTGTTATTACAGAAGCAATGCAAACATATTATGAATGGATTCAAAGAACATCCAAGTACATGAAGCAGAAATTGAAAGTCCCTCATATGAACCTCACCACTGAAAAATTTAACAACAGTGGGAATTAACAGATGTGAGGAGAGCATGGCCATGTTTCAGGGTCTGGGGAAATGATTGAAGGGCCCAGGTGCCCTTGTGGGCTTTCACCTATTCTGCTTACAGAAGTGCTACTGAGAGCAAAAAATTAGGATAAAATGAGTCAGCTGTGTTGGCATATTATTTTTGGCTTTCTTACAATAGGTAGTGGGAAAAGGAGAGACACGGAGATGACAAAGAGGCTGAAAGTCTTAGTGAACTTTCTGGTGTAACACGTACTTGGAAGTTCTCTGAACATCCTACTAGCATGGATGCTGTTTGACCACTAGGTGGTTCTGTAACCTATCTGATGTAATTCCCACTTGCTGGCTAAAGTGGAGAACAGAAAATTTGAAAGTAGTATTCCTGTCCTCATACATTTCCCATTTGCTTATCTTTATTTTCACCTACTTCTCCATGACCAACCAGGTAGAATTTGATCACAAAACCAATATGTCCAACCTCATCACGGCTGCCTATGTGTTCCCTTCCTGCTAGGGAAGAGAAGAGGGCCATTTCCCTTCACCACATGGGGCTCAGGTGGTGAGGTTATAGTCTGTTTTCCAAAATGGAGACAAGTGGGAGTCACAGAAACTCTGTCTGGGTTGCAACATAAACCCAAATCTCCTCATGCTTAATTGATGCTTGGTCCAGATGATAAGGAGACAGGGCTTAGCAGTCTTGCAGTCAAGCATTAGGGATTCTTGATGTGTTCTTCCCAACACTCATTCCACTTCTCCTGCATCTTGATTTACCTCTGGAGGGCACCTCTCCTTGTCTCTCAACTGTTGGGTGAAGGGTAGAGTGGCTGAGTCCACCTCTGATTTCCTGGGAGTAGGGTACATGGGACTCCATGTAGGCCTAGCCATCACAACCACTGCTCACACTAACTGGTTCAGGAATGAGCTGTGGCCTGATCCAGTAAAAAGCAACTTGGGGAATTTTGCTGGGAAAAATAAGCTTTTTGATCTTTTCTGCCAGTCTGAATATATTGGAAATCACCTTTTCATCACATTAAATATGAAGCTGAATCTGATGTGAGGGAAGGAGAATCGAGAGAGAGAGAGAGAGAGAGAGAGAGAGAGAGAGAGAGAGAGAGAGAGAGAGAGAGTTTGTGTGTATCTGGCCCTAAAGATGGAACTTGAATCTTTAAATCAAAACATGCTTGTCAATAGATTTCAATTTTGTTTGATCTTACCATGTTTTCTGTAGTGTACAAAATAGAACAAATATTATATAATATGATAAACAAAGATAGTATTACAATGCAACTTTATGGACAAGAAGTATAATAAAAGTTGGTACAAATTGTTATTGCTATAAATAAGATACATTTAACTCAGGGAAGGGGTGGCTTCCTTAAATTCATTTATTTAATAACTAAATATTGAGTACATTGTTAACTTACTAGTAAGGTGCAATAGCAGCACATCACAGATTTTAGCATATACAACAAGTTTTTTTGTTACAGTTCTGGAGGCTAGAAGTCTCAGTCTTGTGGATTGGCAGAGTCTAATGTTTCTGAGACCACTCTCAGTGCCATCTTCTTTTTGTGTCTTCACAGAGTCTCCCTTTTGTACCTATCTGTGTATAAATTTTCTTTTTTTATTGGTTGTTCAAAACATTACGAAGCTCTTGACATATCATAATTTCATACATTATATTCAAGTGGGTTATGAACTCCCATTTTTACCCCAAATACAGATTGCAGAATATGTATTGTGCTGGGTGCAGTGGCACACTGTAATCCCAGCAGCTTGGGATGCTGAGGCAGGAGGATCATGAATTCAAAGCCAACCTCAGCAAAAGTGAAGTGCTAAACAACTCAGTGAGACCCTGACTCTAAATAAAAAATATAAAAGCGGGTTGGGGATGTGGCTCAGTGGTTAAGTGTCCCTGAGTTCAATCCCTGGTATCCCCCCAAAATAATAATAATAATAATGGGTATCAGCAAATATGTAATGATCTACACTTTAAATAATAATAATAATAAGTATTGAAGGCAGCATAAAATAACAAGTTTTGGAAAAGAAGTCACTTTTAGGCAAGGTGGTATTTGAGAAGCCCTTTGAATACTGGGTAGAATTTTAGTCAACAAATAGCCAAAGAGATGGATGTGATGGCAATGTGATGCTTTTACTCAAATCACCTGCATACCCTAAATAAGTCACTTTTCTTGCCTATTTCAGTGTCTCATAGTATTTAAAGACTTCATTAAATATTCACTTATGTATTACTTATTTATTTGTTTCAACTGATAAATAAAAATGTACATATTTATGGAATTCCGTGAGATGCTTTGATACATGTATACATTGTGTAATGTTGCAATCATAGTAAATACATCAATCTATCATTTCTTTATGATTAAAACATACCTTTTTGTTAAATTCTTTTTTAAAAGATGACTTTACAAATAATGTTTTCTGGTCCTCTTGCTTTAACTTGTTTTTCCTCGTCTTCATTTCACTTGTCTCTGTGAAAAGTTTAAGATTTTTTTCTTTCTGCTTTCAAGGTAAGAAGTGAATCTGCCAGAGTTCCATGGGTATTGACAGATGATGTGAGACTTCTGGATAAGAGAAAAAGAACAGTTTATTACTCCCAGACTTTTTCTGCATCATGAAGAAGGCCAGATAATGTTTTCACATGCAATGGTATGCTACAGAAGAAAAGACTCATGTTGGAGAGCCTAGTTTTTTTTTTTTTTATTATAGGCAGATGGCATACTGGGTCTTTTATTCTGAGAGAGAGAAACACTACTTCTATCTTACAAGTCTGTTCACCATACAAAAGTCCTTCAAAAGATAATCTGAAACAAAATGAGTGCCTTGCTCACAAGAAACCCAGAAACCCAAGTGGCCCATGGAGAATTATCTTCCCACAGTTATAAGCAGCCTTGGCCAAACAAATTTCCTGCTCGTTTTTGTGACAAATAAGCCCCAAGCTATCTATACATGGAAGAAATGTTTCATTAAGTCTTGGATTTAGACTCTGGATTTTCCTTGTTTTCATTCTTCCATGGTTTTGGCAAGGAATCTAATTGCCATTCTACAATTCACTCCTTCCCTCTTATCAGCAAATATGTAATGCTCTACACTTTAAACTTACCTACTCATTATCTTTCTTCAAATTTCTCTATAATATAGTAATAGTAATTAACTACCAGGGATCAGCAGCCCTAGTCAGTGGAGCAAAGAATGTTTGTTTGTTTGTTTTCCGATAGTTTTAAAATATTATAAGAAAAAGAAAAGAACATGGATAGAACTTCAGTGTGGTCTGTGATGTCTAAAATATTCACTACCTGGCCTTTCATAGGGAAGGTTTGCCACTCATGTTCTAAATCTTCAGAAATACTACAGTAATGAACCACATCCTCTCTCTCTATTCCCATTCCTTAATTGTTAAGTTAAAATCATGGAAGTTTAGAGTTAGCTTTTCAAAAGCTAGTGAGCTACAAATTTACCATTTTTAAAATTTCCTTCATAGTAAATCTGTTTTTATTTTTCTTTCTTCCCTCCCAGGTCTTTTTGTCACCTGTCCTATATATCAAAAGTAGCAATATAACAATAATTAGTATTTGTCAAGAGTTAAATGTTTCATACAAAGTCCTAGAAACTATAAGTACATGTTATTACAAAATCCTCGCAGCATCCCTTTGAGGTAATCTTTATCATGCAGATAAAAAATAGGTTAGTAAATAACTTATCCAAGGTCATGTATCTTAAAAGTGAGAAATTAGCAAACATGCTTGACTGCTTTTGTCTATCAGTGTTCTGCTTCTTGGGGGGCAGTGATCTGCTGTACCAGAGGCCTCCTCTGAACAGTACCAGGGGAGACACTAGACACAGAGGAATAGATAAGAAAGAATCTTTATTGGCCAGCCTCTATGTGCTAGGTCTCCAGTTAGGCACTTTGAAAAAAAAAAAAAAGAAAGAAAGGAAACTCTGATTCATCCCTGGCCACAAAAGTGAAGACTTTCCATTTTTATACATAAAGAAAATGGAATTCAGAGAGCTCAAGAAACTCACCTTAGCAAGAGTTAGAATTCACTGTTTATTTCTCTGAGTCAAAACTCATCTCCAGCCTGTGGAATAGGGCTGGGGATGCACAGTTCAGTGGTAGAACATTGTCTGGCATGCAAGAGTCCTGGGTTCAATCCCCAGCACTGGAAAACACACACACACACACACACACACAAAAAAAAAAAACACCAAAACTAGCCTGTAAAATGACTGTCATACCATTTGAAGGAGTGGCTGCCCAGAGGCCAATTTGTCCTTCTGTACCCAGCATGTTCAATAGCATAGATTTGGTAAACAAGTTTAAAAAGCACTCACTGAGGAAAAGAAGATATTGAATGCTTCTGAAAAGGAACATAATAGGACCCCATAGCTTTCCTTCTACAAATTCTGATACTTAGTCAAGTGTAAGACAGAGAAACTAGTATTTTTCAAACCTTGTTGCTATGATTTGAATGTGTCTCCCAAACAATCTCATGTTAGAAATGGAATCGCCAAATACATATGTCAACAGCATTTAGAAGTGGGGCTTTGGAAGGAAATGAGATGTGGTCATTGTGGGTGGTAAATGGAGGGACTCTTTGGCAAAATATCTAACTAAAAAAAGTGTCAAATGATGATAAGCAAAGGAGACAGGGAAACTGTCATAGGTTGGGGAGATCAAGAAGCCCTGAGGACTAAACACAGCATGATATCCTGAATTGCATCCTGAAACAGAAAAATGGCATTAATGGGAAAATCTAAACAGTCCAGAGTTTAGTCGATAGTGCTGTGACAGTACTCTCAGTAACTTTGGTGATTTTTTAAAATGTTACTATGTTCATATAAGACGTCAATATTAGGAGAAGCTCTCTCTTTCTCCCTTGAGGGCGTCCCCTTTTCCCTAGTCCTTTCCCTTCTAATAAACTCCTGTCTGCTCCTATATGACTAGCTTGAAATTCTTCAGGTAAGAGGGCAAGAAATGGTGGTCATTGACCCCCACAGCCCCTTCATGGCCTCACTGGCAGACACTATCTCCACAGATTTGCTGTGAATCTAAAATCAAAACTTAAACAGAGTTTAAGTTCTAGTGGGGCAAGTAAACTAAACAAAATAAGTAAATTATATGGCATCATCAGGACTAAACAATTTTGAAGCCTCTGACTCTCCACATGGTAAAAGATGCTAAATGTCCAAAATGGCTACGAACTAGTGGCATAGAAAAAAGGCTGAGTGTGCAACTGTACAACCTTCTGTTAAAAACCCAGAAATATTTAAAAAGTCAATGTAGTTCATCTCAGAAAAGGTCCCTTTGAAATTTTATTGACCATGATTTTTTTCAATTTGATTTTTTTACAAAAAATGACATTAAAAGATAATTTGTCTCAATTACTGACTTTTGTAGTATCCCTTAATTTTTATTTATTTATTTATTTTTTGCCCAGGGAAAGTAGCTGTACCACTTATAACAGCCCTTGGTCTTACTATCCTTATTTTATAATTAAGAACAGTCAAGTAAATATAGCTAAGAAACACTGACTAAGTGTGCACAACTGCAAAGTGGCCAAGCTAGAATCCAAAATCTATATTCTTATCCATCTGTAATTAAAAATATTTTTTAAAACTATATTCCTAAACACTACATTATACCATTTTTCCCCTTATACTGATAACTCAAGGAGACTATTGTGGTTTGGCCCCAGACACCAGAATATGGTAATTCTGGGACCCCTGCTGTCACTTCATTATCTGAACATGTAGTTTCTTAACTCCCACAACCTCCAACCCATCTTCCTGACTGATTGCTAACTGATTGACCTTCGTGGCAAAGCACATCACAGACATGGGGCTTTTCACTCGGGTCTCTGTTAGTAACCTGATTCCATAGCCCCAAAGCTCTTCTATGAGATACAGGACCCAGATGTTATAGTCTATTTGTATCCTCCTCCTCCTCCCCCTCCTCCTCCTCCTCCTCCTCCTCCTCCTCCTCCTCCTCCTCCTTCTTCTTCGTTTCTTGGTTCATTATAAATCAAGTGGTTTAAGTAACATAGAGTGAATGGCAAATATGGCACATTGCTATACTGACTGTGAATTCTACAACAGTCTTCAATAGATAAAAATCGAATTGATTTGTTTGTGGTCAGTTACCAAGAACACCAGCAAGGTGGAACATTGAAGGGACTATAGTTTTTCATTCAGAAAAAAATTATGATATTTTTTGTTTAAGGAGAACAAATAATAAATAAACCTCACCTCTCCAAGTTGGTTATACCAATAATTGGGAAAGGTGGCTTCTATAGTCTTCCTCACTGAAGTATATACAGGTACCCCTAAAAAGATTCTCAGTCCAACTTTACACACTGCCCAGACATCCACAATTTCTTCCTCACCAGCTGGCTGTTTCCTGAGAGTCTTAAAATAGAGTACAAAGTCAATTTGCAATAGGAGTTAGATCTATAATGCTCGTGTCCCTGAAAAAGAGAGAACATGATTTTGACCTCAACTTCTAAATGGAAGACATTAGAATCTTTAACAATGAGAAATAGGGAAAAAGAGCTTTATGGTGTCCAAAATGAAAGTGGGCTCTGACTGCCTGCAAAACTTCGTGTATGGCTGTTCTTAGAAAGGGGGATTTTGCCTGCTCCCAGCATTGGGCAGTAACCCACTACTGAGCATTTTTGTAAGGTTGTAACCATGTTATTCTTTTCTGAACAATTGCAGTGATGTTCCAAAAAGCACATGCGATGAACTTTTGCACGTAGAGGGGTCCATCAGTCATGGGGCATCTCTCAAAACCCTAAAGAGCCTCAGATAGCAATGTTACTTTGTCAAAAGTTAATCCAGAAGGATCCAGGTTGTGTTCTTGTCTTTGAAAGTAAGGGGCATGCACACTTCACTTTGGTTAAAAGATTGGAGCTAGAGCAAAAACAGAGGCTGACTAGCCCATCATATGTTGTGCCAACTCATGAGGTTGGCCTGAGGAGGGAGGGTGAAAAGGGGTCAGCACAGGCTGGGTTAAGTCATGATTCAACTATCACATGCTCACTGGTGGTTTTCATTAGCTTTCCTGTTCATAACCAACGAAGACATCACGGTAATAGCAGCTACTATCTTATGAGCCCTTGGGGTATGCCAGACATGGCTCTTGGTGCTTTATTTATTTACTCATACAATCGTCACACACTATTACGTGCATTGTGACAGACTCACAGAGGTTAGGTGTCTTGTCAGAGCTCTGGCCTTTTGTGAAGCAGAAAAGACCACCACATCATAAGACCACTGCCCCTGTGCAATTGAAAGAGAGCTCTGCCCGTCCTCAAGGAGGCTCAAGGAGGCCCTGCTTCAATGTAGATTTTGGAAGAGTCTCAGACTCTCCAGGCTGCAGGATCCCTTGGTGAAGTATTTACACTCATTGCTCTTTAAGATTATCTGTAAATTGGAGACTCTGATTTGTTACCTGGTCTGCAAAGAGGGACTAGTAATAACAACCTCATAAAACTGTGATAAGAATTAAGTGTAACTAAAGTTCTTAGCCCAAAGGATTGATACCTGTAGGAGTACAATAAATAGAATTATAAATAAAGATAGGATCAATCTTGATATTAACTTTGACAAACTTCAAAATGAATTCTTTCACAAATAAGTAAAAGTGAATACATTCAACTACTATATAGGAGAGACTATCAATTTAGACCGGTCAGTGATTTCTTTATTCTTCCATATCTTTGGATTAGAGGTTAAGTATGCACCCTTCCCTGATGTGGTAGTCAGCCTTCCAAGATAGTCCTCATGATTCTGAAGACCTTTGGTCTCCTACATTGACAGGACAGACTTGTGTAACCCATGGAGATCTTATGAAAATGACCTCCATGTGTGCTTACTAGGAGTAGGTCCTAAGACAGTGGCTTCTGCCTTACTGTCTCTTGGATTGTTCATGAGGACACTCAAGCAGCCCCACAGAGAGACTCCTGTGACAAGGAACCCAAGCCTTCTGTCAATAGCAGCCGCAGTTTGGCTGGGCACAAATAACCGAGCCACTCAAGCAGGAACAAACTTTATTTCCGAACTCCCGTGAACACCACCCACGCAGCCCTTCCAGGAACACCACACACCAACCAGACCTCCCTCCACCGGAGCTTCACCAACCAATGGGAACTCCTCAGGCGAACTCCCCAGGAATCCCCACTTGAGAACTCCAAAGTAGGGGGCACCCAGCAGGGGTCTATATACAATTGAATACACAGCTTAACATAACCATCAACATCTCAATGGCTAGCTGGCTTCACCTCTCAACCACTCCTTTCTGGCAAGATGCCATGCCTCATCCTGACTGGGCTGTGGCCCTCAATATCTCCCCCCTTCTGTTTAATTAAACAACAGCATGTGGCTTAGGGACCCTGCCTGTCTTAGGTTGTCTAATACTGCATATGGTCCTTACCCATCATCAGATGAGCTGACCTCAAGGCGTCAGTCTCCTGTCTTAGGTTGGTACCATTGCAATTGGATCTTACCCGTCATTGACTACCAGTCCAGCATACAGCCATACTTGTGGATAGGCCTTTGCACCAGTGTGTGTGTGGGGTGAGGTTCTTCGCCTCACCTCTGTTGGCCCCCAAATTTGGCCTTTGCACCAGTGTGTGTGTGGGGGGGTAAGGTTCTTTGCCTCATCTCTGTTGGCCCCAAAATTTGGCCTTGGTGCCAGTGGAGGGGTGAGGTTCTTTGCCTCACCTCTGATGGCCCAAAAATTTTAGACCATCACAAGTAGAAGGGAGGAGGATGCAAAATGCCAAGACACCAAGCCAAATGACGGTTCCTTTTGGAAAAT
This sequence comes from Ictidomys tridecemlineatus, assembly GCF_052094955.1. Classification (NCBI taxonomy): domain Eukaryota; kingdom Metazoa; phylum Chordata; class Mammalia; order Rodentia; family Sciuridae; genus Ictidomys; species Ictidomys tridecemlineatus. The sequence goes on along the minus strand of NC_135477.1, from coordinate 124,215,003 downwards.
TGTACCACCGATGACACCATCAGCCATGCGTCATCCCCGACTCGGCTGTGGCCCTCAACAAATAGCCAGAGGAACTGAGGCCCTTGGCACCACCTTGCATGTGATCCTCCAGCCAGGAGGACCCTCCAGCCAGGGCTTCAGGTGTGTGCAGCCCAGCTTTCTGAACACAATCTCCCAGAAGGCCCTGAGCCTGAGCTGCCCAGCTCAGTCACTCTCAAATTCCTGGCCTATAGAAACTCTGAGATAATAAATGTTTATTTTTTTCAAGCCACTTGGTTTGAGGGTAATTTGCAATGCAGCAATAATAGTAAGCACACATAAATTACTGAAAAGATTTAAGAAACAATTTTAATTGAAAATACAGACACATTGGTACAATCTAATTCAGGCTACTGAAGAACTGTGAATATTGAGAAGGAGGGCAGAAGGAAGAGGGGAGGAGAGACGTGAAGAAGTTGAGTTCTCTGTGGCACAGGAGGGAAAGTCCTTGGGACTTCTGGGAATTTCTTCTGTGTGGCAGGGTGGATCAGCTGAGTTCACCAGAAATCATTCAGAGGCAGTAGGAGTGGCAGCAAGGGAGATGCATTTGCAAACACATTAAATCAACCAAGAGCCTTTTACTCAATCAGAAAGTCCAAGGCAATGGTTTGGAATGGGTCTCATTTGGACAGCCACATCGTCATCTTACCAGCTATCTGGTCCTAATGACTTTTGAATAAAAAAAGTTGTTAGAATAATTTTCCACTTAGCAACAACCATTCAAGAATGGGCAATGTTACTATTTGTGCCCCTCTGTTAAAAATAGGCTCATTTTCTTGCTTTTAAAAAGCACCGTTGTATATTGTGGATGTGGACTTGGAACACTGTGAAGGCTGGTTAATTCTGTAGCACTTTATAGTGTGCCACTTTGTAGTACTGCCTCTTAGGAAACTTCCCTGAGACTATTACACAAAAGGTACTCTGTAGAGGGAGTTTACAATTTCCTCTTTTCTTTCAGCTCCTGTCTCTAATGTGCAACCCTAGCATCCATGGCCTGGTTTGCCCTTGTCTGTTTTGTCCATGTAAATACCATTCCTGGTCTCTTGAACTGAGCCTCACCTTCCTCTGCTGTGTTCTGAAGGAAAGTCATCATGGCTCATGTGTAGTCCTGGCCATTGTTAGTGCCTCGTTATTCTCCATGAAAATACTGAGCACATTTCTTTTCTAACAGTCAGGGTAACCTGTAATTATCTCTGTTTACTAGCTCTAGAGGCAGGCTACACAGGTTCTAGTCCCATTCTTACCAATCACTACAAGGGCTCAGGCAAGACAACATGTTGTGCTTCAGTTTGGTCTATGTAAAAAAGAAAGAAACTCAAGGCTGGGGATCTCAGGGATAGAGTGCTTGCCTAGCATGTGCAAGGCCCTGGATTCTGTCCTCAGAACCACTGGGGGAAAAAAAAAGAAATTCCTAAGGTCCTTAGGAGGATTACAAGAGTTAAACTACGTAAAGCACTGAGAACAGTACGTGGCACCCATTTACTGCTCTATAAATACTAGATATTATCATTGTCTGCCGCCCTAGAACATAAAGTCCACAAACGCAGAGGTCTGCCTCTCTTTTTCATGTTGTAGGCCCCAGTAGTGGCCGGGCCCAGAGATGTTTCATGTGGAAACCCAGACACTGCTATTCTGAATTATTTACAACATCCTCATACCAGGAAATTTCACAATGGCCATTTTTCTTCTTGGGTTCTCTTTCTTACCTCTTTGCTCTTTCCCAAGACCCCAATCTCTTCAAATGTAAGTGCAGACTCCCATTTCTTATAGTTTACCCATGCATAGAAATTACAGCTCTCAACTCCATCCACTTTGCACTGTGTTCCAGATCTGTCTTTGTACATCCACTGGCCACCAAAATCATGAATGTTGTTCATCCCCTAAAAGGAAGTGGCAATATATTTTTTAATAGGATTTTCCCTTCCCTTTATATGTACCTTTCTCAATTTTTCAAAGAATTACTAGTAGAGAAAATTACATGAAAAAACCATAAAATTGGAAATTATAGAAATATGCTTAGAATTTATATATTAGATAATACCAAAAATTAGAAAGAAAAATTTACCCATAGATCCACCACACAATCGACACATATACAATCACTGTCAACATTTTGATGTTTTCTCTATTTACTTGCATTCTCTATCTTTGTCTACAACTTTGGCATGCGTGTGTGCGTGTGTGTGTGTGTGTGTGAGCGTGCGTGTGTATGTTAGAGATAGCAGAGGTATAACCAGTCATAGATGATCATGCCCCTTCCATTCACATACTTTTTTCTCAAAAGTACTGGGGATTGAACCCAGGATTTCATGCAAAGTAGGCTCTACCTTCCCCAGCCCCTCCCCATACTATTTTTAAGGAAATTTATTATTTGTGTATGCATCTCACAGGTATAATCAACACCTACTGAGCATCAGACCTCACACTGAGTTGCCACCATCAACACTACAAGGGCTGCCAGATCCTAAAGTTGGAACTCTGACCCTGCTCACCCACACAGCCTCCATTTCTTCAGACTATTGATTGTGGAGAGTTTAAAGTAGTATCTCAGAGGGAGTTTTATGTAGAAATTCCACACAAGGGTCTCACATAAAAAAAAAATCACAAACCTATTTCCTCCAAATGCACTCTGGTTGCTGTAAAACTGAAAAAAGTTTTACCGGGAAACTGTTTTGCTTCCTTCTTATAATGACTGTGCAAACTGAAGAGAATGGATTTTACAGCTCAGGCTAATTGTGTTATTAACACAGTCCTCCTGGGAAAGAGAACCTCAAGAAAAGGCACTTTGTCTGCCTTGGTCACCACCACCCCGGCTTCTTTTAGTTCCTTAAAACATCCAGCTCTGCCCTGCCTCAGAGCTTTGCTCATAGCTTCCCTCTGTGCAGCTACTCTCCCAGAAGCCCACAGTCACGTCTCAGCTCACACAGTGGGGAATACCTCAGAGAAGACTTCCCTAGCCAAATTATGCAAAGATAATTTCTCTTATTTTTCTTGCTCTTAGCATTTGGGGTTTTGTTTTACCCTTATTTCTCTTGTTGAAATTATCCAATATTCGTTTGTTTGCTTTCTGTTTTTGTTTTGTTTAACCCAGGTAGGAGCAGGGAGGGATTCCCCTTGGGAAATCTTTTTAATATGTTTAGTATACATACTTTTATTGAATATGATATATATACAGTTTGGGTATATGTATTTTTTTTATTTGTACTTGATTATAGATCTTACTCTGTTCTCTCCTTTTCTCACTTTATTATACACACACATCATTTTTATGATTACTACATAATAATATATGGTATAGATCTACTACATTGTTCTTCCTCCTTCTCCCAGTGGTAGATAACTCTAGCTTCCTGCCATGTCATCAGAGACAGTATTTCTTTGAAAATCCTACACATGTCCTTTCATGGAGCCGGAAAATTTATCTACTGGGATGTGGACTCTGGAAAAACACTGGTGGGTCCCCAGGTTGGTGGATCATGTTGAGATCATGTTGACCATGTTGAGCTCAAGTATTCCCCAAAGCTGCAGGGGCTGACACCCTCATCAGCAATACTTGGAGGGTCCTGTATCCCTCTTGGTTCCTTCAACCCTTGGTGATTTCCAGCTTCCTAATGGCTGCCAGTTTAAGGGCATAAAGTAACATTTAATTCTTGTCATTTGAGTATCTCTTCATGATCCTGACTCCGAGCAGCTCAATGTAGGTTTGTTTTTGGAATTTTCTCTTCTGTACAGTTCCTATTCATATCAGGTACCAACTTGCAATGTTTTATCCTTGAGTTATAAGTTTCTTACGTATTCTAGAAGATATAAGTTCCTTCTTGACATGACAAATATCTTTTCACATTCTGTCAGTTTTCTATTAAATGCATCCATGGTGCACTCATTAACAGAAAATCCATCTGGATGTAATATAATTCATTACTGTTGAGACCTTACAGTTTGTGGTACTTATGATGTCTTTTCTCTGGGGCAGCCCATTTTTCTCCACTGTGTACAGGCATTTTCCCTGCCATGAGAGGACTGCCAATAGCTCCAAGATGACGATGTCCCAGCTTTGCAGTCAAGCTATCAAAAGTCCTGGGATTGCCCGGCATGATGGTGAAGACTATAGTCTCAGAGACTTTGGAGGCTGACGCAGGAGAATGGAAAGTTCAAGGCAAGCTCCAGCAATTTAGCAAGTCCCTAAGCAATGTAGAGAGACCCTGTCTCAAAATAAAAAATAAAAAGGGTTGGAGATGTGGCTTAGAGGTTAAGTGCCCATAAGGTCAAACCCAGGACCAAAAAAAAAAAAGTAAAATTAAAAATTAAAAAAAAAAATCCTGGGATTGATTCCCATTTACTTGGTGTGGGTCCCCAAGCAAAGATAAAATGGGCAGCCAAGCCAAGATAAACACTGCTTACCTCCTAGGTCAGGAGCAAAATGGATTCAACCCTACTCTAAAACTATGGCAAAATAGTTGAAATGGAGTGGTTTCTTGGAGGAATATCAAGATATCACTTTGAAAATGAGGCAAATGAGTGATGAGCAGTACTAGATGACCATTATAAAATGTCACTGTGTTTCTTACTGTTCATCAGATAAATTAGTATTGTCACATTCTCCATACATCTTTTCTGGGCCCCAGCCCCAGACTTAAACATTTCTTAAACATTTCCCAGCACCCTGCCCTTGTCTGGTGACACTTGAGGACTTAATTCCTCCAATCAGCAATTCAGTTAGGAAGGGACCAACGGTTCCCAAACAAGGCCGAGTATTTGAATCACTAAGTGAACTTAAAACTTAGATTCCCAGGCTTTGCCATAAACCTGCTGAAATTAAAACTTGGCAGAACAGAAACAAGGAAATTGTGTTTTAAAATCTTACTATTGCTAGTTCACTGATGGAGAATCACCCTGAGAACCACAAAACCCTCGTTTCACACATGAGAAAACCTGATTCTGAGGGACCATGCTCAAGAAAACGTAATGAACTTGGAGTCTTGTGCCGTTAGGCTCTTGCTGATGTCTGTGTGTGTTTTCTTGATGCTGGACGTCGAGCACTCTTTGGCCCCTTTGAAAAAGGAGCCAGTGCATATAAATATAATATCTCAGGATTTTCCATCTGACAAGAAAGCTTAGGCTCTCTTCTCTTTATCTTACCCAGAAATCCTGGCAGGGCTGCAACCATGGAAACACATCCTAAGTCCACATCAACTCCAGCCACAGCTGCCCTGGACATGCAGAGAGCAGTCTCCTGAGGCGCAGGGAAGCTGTAGGGAGCTTCTCAGGGGTTGCTCTTCAGCAGCACAGGTGTTCAGAAGCCAGTCTCAGGAGTCACCTCTCCTGATTCAGATCTTGGCTCTGCCGCTCACCAGGTGTGTAACCTTAGGCACTGAGCTTGTTCTCACTGTGGGGCTGTGTGTCTTGGGGGGTTCTTTGTGAGGGTGAAATAGAATAGTGTTTTTCCAGTGTGTAGACCCAGAACCTCACACACGAAGTGCTCAGTAAATGGTGGGGGAAGCAGTCTTCCTGGGTACTTCCTGTGTGCTAGTTCCCATGTAGGGTGATGAGTGATAGAGAGATGAGTAAAGCCTGGTTTCTGCCCTCTGAGCACAGCCACGTGAGGCTGAAAGATATCCAGGCAATAATGGGGAAATCTGTGATATCCCTTGGCCTCACCTGCAGAAGAGGCAGACCTGACTGGGAGCCTTAATCCCTCATTGATCCCTCATGTCTGCAGCAGGGTCAGCGAGGTGCTCTGGTCCTGGGACATACACTGCCTCTCTGAAGCCAGAACAGTGCTGACCACCTCCATCCGCCCACATGGAGGCAGCTTGCCAGCAACACAGAGGATTTGCTTTCCCCTCACCCCTCAGATGCAGTTGGTCACATTTTGCTGTGGAAGACACACCTCATTTCCCCTTCCTCAGCCCTCATTCCCCCTGTTTTACATTCCTCTATGTGATAGTTGGATATGGCCACAAGAGGAGACACTGGAGAGGCTCAGGGGAAAATAACATCCATTATACTTGCTGGTCCTAGAGTCAGGAGGCACAGCAGGCCATGCAGAGTCATGTGGAAAGCCACCAGGCGATCAGGAGGCAGACCAAGGATGAGGGGTAGGTTAAGCCACTGCCTTTATTGGGACTTCACAGAAAAAAACAATAGATAGTTTAGAATTAGATAGTTTGCATAATTTCAGGGTCTCTGGGCTACAGGGGTCCCTTGATGCCTTGGCACCTGAAGGCAAAGGAATATTTTCTCTGAGGTGTACAGGCCGAATAAAGGAGGATGCCTCTGAATCTCTGAATTAATTTCCATAGCAAAGGCCCAGCAAAGGTTGGGCCCTTTGCTATCTCTGAGAGTTGGTTTGCCGGGAGACGGAGACTCTCCTCAGCCTGAAAATTTTTCTAAGATGTCAAAACATCATAATATGCAGAAAATTTAGAAATATTCACTACACAACCCAGACCATAGACTCTGCTCGGCAGTAAAATTTTCCTAATCATTGCTGCATCATTACTGTGGTTATATGATTTTCTCTGAGTTAAGACAGATGCTAACTCTGCGTATTGTAGAAGCACAGGGACAGAGTGCTCGTACTAGCTGAGGGCTCAGAGAGCACCTGTTACAAGATGACAGGGAGACATTTGTATTTTATAGGTCCCTATTTTGGCTCCCATCATGCAAGAGCAGAAGGAAGTCAGTTAGCTTACAAATGAGCTTCTCCAAGCCTCTACTCATCACAATTTTGTTAGTTTCTACTTATTTCTGGCATTTCTCATTGAGAGTGAGAATACATAAATATTTTCAGCTGTAGTTTGTGTACTTGATATGTAAATTTTTTATATTTTTTATGGTGGAAAAATATTTGGAATTAACAGATATGTTTTCCCTGGTGTTTCCTGTTAACACCTTGACTCTTCCCTAAACTGTCCCATCTAAGCTGATAGACATTGACTTTAGGGAGGAGACACTTCCACAAAAACTTTCAAATGTTAAAAACATTGCATTTGAATTTCTAAAATGATTGTTTTTGCATTTCAAATGGTAGGATTTGAGGGGGAGCCAAGACTAAAAAAGGTAGAAGCAAAGCTTCTCAGCCTCCCAGACTAGAATGTTTGCTGAAATTAGGAGGATGGGGGGGAGGAGAAAGGGGGAAGTAAGGACACTTAGGCACCAGTGTGTGTCTGGGAAGGTGGCTGTTTAATCTCTCCCCAACCAGCCCAAGCTCAGGTGGGTGAAATTCTAGGAGTGGGAGCTGACATAAGTCCAGATAGGTTTGGGGGATGTGAGAGGAAAGCACAGCTGTGCCCAGCTTCTGATTATGCCTTGGAAAAAGGTGAGAGCCCAGAGTAGGAAAGCTATGTGGGGCTTCCAAAAAAATGGACTAAGACAGAAAAGGAAAGAGACGTAGGGATGGCTCAAGAAGAGCAGGATGCTCCCCACTGCTATAATTTGGATAAGGGAACCCGAAAGGCCCAGGTGTAAAAGGCTTAGTCACCAGTCTATGGAGCTTTGGGGAGGTGGTGGAACCTTCAAGAAGTGGGGTCTAAGGACCGAAGTGAAGTCCTTGGAGGGGAAAGCCCTTGCAGGAGATTTTAGGGTCCCCAGCCCTCCTTTCCCTTCCTTTGCTTTCTGGCTGTCATGAGGTGAGAGGCTTCCTCCACTGTGCACTCTCATGGTTCCGCTCACTACAGGGCCAAAGGCAATGGAGCCAAGTTACTACCGACTGCAACTTCTGAAACCAAAACTGTGGCCAAAATAAATCTTTCCTCATTATACTACTGTTACAAACACTTCTCTCGAGTGTTTGTAACAGTAGCAGAATGCTGATGAGCACATCCACACACCTGGCAGGGTCCAGAAGTCAGAGACAACTCCAGGAGGTAACCAGTGTCTACCTGTGGTGCCAGAGACTGACTACTAAAGCAGAGGAGAGGGCACAGATAAAGCCTGTCCCACAGTGCCTGGGTCCTACAGTTCTACCACTCAAAGGTAAGTCATCCTTAATTAATTGATACTAGGTTTCTGCCTTATTATAAAAGAGGCTTATAATAGGAATTAAGTTATGAAAACAACTGAATTTCTTGCATACTTCAGTTTGTGTATTGAGATTCATACTTGATGCACTTTGGCGATGTTTGGAATTTAGATAATTTTGACAGTATTGTAATATCTCTTCTATGAATATCAAACATCTGATATTTCTCTAAGTTGCATAGCATGCACTAGCACAAAGCGATATGTGGGATACTTTGTGTGTGTTGTGGAACCTACTAACTCTCTGGGAATAATGTTTCTAAGTGAATTTAAAAAAAAATACAGAATTACAAAGGAAACCAACTAGGAATATAGATTATGGGAGTAGTTTTTAAAATATAGTTGTGTTATAGTAACAAATATGCTTCTTTATGTGTTATTTGAACAAATGTGTATTATAAGAACAAATATGTTCTTCATGTGTTAAGTAACAAGTTCCAGCAGCAAGTCTAACATTATATTGAAGTAATGAATGAATATAAATAATACTACTTATATCTACAAGTAATATATGAAAATATTTAATTTGTATTTGTGACAAAGTCACAGATTCTGTTAGTACTATTGTGATTTATTGCCTATATATGTAATTGAAGAAATGAGTCACTTTAGTTAGAGGCTAATGTATTTAAAAATTCAAATTCTCCCATCCAAGTTCAGAGATCTCCTGCATTCTACCCATAAACCTTTAAAATGTGTAGATACTGTATCAAACAGCTACTACTTGATTGACCAAAAGGTTTAATCTGGGTTTTTCAAAGCCCCATGAGACTCCACTTGAGAGAATAAGAAAAGTCTGGGGCTGTGAAGATGGATAGCACCTTAAGTAATTCCCTCTGAACCAAAGGTCTAGGAGATCCAGGGGTAGTCAGGTCTGAACAGGGACAGATCTCTCTGCAGCAACTCTCAGCCAAGGCCTTGAATTTGGGAGATGATAAACCTGGGCAAGACTACAAATAAAAAGTACCCAAGTTGGCCAGGGTACTTCCTTGGCCTTGGATGCTGGATAAGCTTCTGAAAGGCAAGGTTCTGTGTTGTATGGTGTCCTTGGGCAGTAGCTGCAGAATGGTAGACAGCTGACAAAAGCTGTTTGAATAAACTCATAAACTGATGCATCATGTAAAAACACTGAAGTCTGGTCTGCGGCACAGGGAGGAGCTGCCAAGTGTAAACTCCTTAGCAGTGACCTTGGCAGAGCAAGAGCTTGATTAATGTCAGCTATTGTTACTTTTACTGTGAAAAGCATATTTTTTTTGTCTTCCAATATCTAAACCAGTGCCCTAAAAAACGAATGTAGCTTTCCAGGGGCCTCTTTATCTCTAGGGTTTGGATATGGATTAGAAAAAAATAAATGACACAATGTATATAAAGTACATATCCCAGGACCTGGTAATTAGAAAGGGATCAATAGTTAATTATATTAATGTTAATATAATTCAATATTTGCTAGCACTAATATGATTATTAATATAATGAAGGTAGCAAGTCAAACTTAGTCATGCATTAGAATCACAAAGAATGTTAAAAAGTCCTTATTCTCTAAGGGCCCACTGAATCAGTGATTCCCTTGGGGAGGGGCCTCTTCTCATTTCCTTATAACTGTAAGGAAATATAAATCTCTTTCCCCTAGAGATTTGTGGAATGGTGGGCAGAGGAGAAAACCAGCTGGAGCTTTCCAGATGTTATTACTCTAATATCATGAAGTAGTTTTACTCACATGGAGGGGAAAAGGCTCAAAATTTGCTTCACACATATGTCTTTGCATATCAGAGCAAGTGTGCAGGGTCTGTTTTGCTCACTTTGCTCCGTCAGTGTTTGAACTCGTGTGTGTGGACAGAAAGGGTGATAAGGGTCATGGCAGAAACATGTAGGAAGACAGGTATGTGTATACATTGGATGGGCACATTGCTTTGCCTGCCTGTCATTTCAACTCCACATCCCTACATATTCTTCAATGTATTTCACCCTGTCCTACCTATTTATCCAAGTGAGCCGCATGATTTAATTTGGTCAATTAGAGCATTTCTGTGGGAATTTTGTACTAGGGCTCTAGAGAGTACATCATTCTATTCTGGAGTTTGGTGAAACTGCAAACCATAGATCTGGGGATGTGACTCAAGCGGTAGCACGCTCACCTGGCATGCCTGAGGCCCGGGTTCAATCCTCAGCATCACATATAAAGATGTTGTGTCCACCAAGAACTAAAAATTAAATATTAAAAAAAATTCTCTCTCTCTCTCTTTCTCTCTCTTAAAAAAAAAAAAAGAAACTGCAAACCATAAATCAATGTCAACAGTCATGTTTCTGCCATGTAGGCAGCAAGAAAAGCTATCAAAAAATGGAAGAAGGGAGTAGACATGGGAATTAGAAAGCATTTAACTGTGTCGCTGTTCAATGGAGATCAGGATTCATCAATTTCTTTTTTGGAGAGTACTGGGGATTGAACCCAGGGCTTTTTAACCTCTGAGACAGATCTCCAGCCCTTTTAATATTTTACTTGAATACAGGGTCTCAATAAATTGCTTAAGGCCTCACAAAATTGCTGAGGCTGGCTTTGAACTCACAATTCTTCTGCCTCAGCCTCCGAGCTGCTGGTATTATAGGTATGCACCACCACACCTGCCTCAACTTCTTAAGTTCTACAGTAGACTAGCAATGTCACACAAGTGCCACAAATTGTTCCAGCCCGAGGCTAAATCAAAGGTAAATTCCTTTAGTACAGGAAGCATGTCAGAACTAATACCATACTTGTCTCTCCATAATAGAATGTACTGGAAAAAGAAGTTTGGAGATTCTATTAAATAACAAGAAGACAGCATTCTCAGTTCCTCCCATGGGCCAGAAGGATCAAAATGAAGCAAATAAACCAATCTAATGAGCTAGAGCCCAGGTTGATAATATACCTATTATATTTCTCAATGAATCTACCTTGCTCCCTGAAGAAACAAATTGAAAGAATATGTGTGTAAGAAGATGAACACTGAGTGAAGCTCATTTTCATATTGCCCTTCAATTGGGGAAAGATGACTACAGGCTTGCAAGCCCACATTCATCTAGTTCCTGTTTAGAAGCACCTGAATCATAGCTGTTACTTGCTACACAAAACTGTATTACAGTCTGACTTCAGAATTTATCATCTGCATAAATATGGATGGGCTCATTTCTTTCATCGCTGTAATCTTTTCTGTGAGTGTATTGTTTGTGTACTCTGTGGGGGCTTTGCTAGGAGACTAAGCACCCTAATTCAACACTCAGAATTTGCAGAATTCAAATTTAAGAAAATAATGTAGAAGCAAGATGGAAAAAAATGATCTTTCTTGTCTTTGGTTGTAAAAGGAGTCATTGTCTCTCCTCCCTTTGGGAACATTTTACCCTCCATTTATTATTAACATTTATTGAATGCATATTGCTTTGCCAGGTGCTGTTTTAAGAAATTTGCATGTATGCAACAATTTATTTCTTGCAATATTCTATGAGATAAATAACTTGTTATATGCTTGTATCAGATGAGCATGCTGAGACTCACCTATTAAGTAATAGATGTGGGAGTTAAACCCAGAAAATGACACTTCAAATCCAGAACTTTTAAAAAAATGTTTTATTAGTGCATTATCATTACACATAATAGTGGGGTTCCTTTTGACATAACACATGCACAGAATATAATTTGCTCCATTTCAGTCTCCAGAGCTTCCTCTTTTCCTCTCCTCCTCCCTCCCACTCTTCTCCTTCCTGTACTTTACTGTCTTCCTTTTATTTGCTGATTTTTCTCATCAGTGCATTATATATACACAAAAAATGTAACTTGCTGTGGCATATTCATACATGTACATAACAACTTCTAACCTCTGTGCTGTGTAAATTGACAGTCTGTTATCTGTATGCCTGATACTGAGGATGGTGTGGAAAGCAAAGCTGCACATAGGGTGCTCTCATGGAGCTTATTCTCTGGTGGGGAGATGGACATTCATCAACTAATCACAGAGATGTACAGTTATAACTGCAAGAAGCAATGAGAGCTCTGGTGCCTGTCCTAGGGATTGAGAAGGACTTTCCTGGTGAAGTGACATTTGTGTTGAGAGTTCTATGAGAATTAGGAGTCAGATCAATGAAATAAGAGGAGGGGGAGAAGTGTGGGGAGAGCTCATATAGGCTGTGAGGTGAGAGGGAGGGGGCTTCCTGGTTCACAGGGCAGGCAGTGTGGCTGCAGCAGAGATGGCTGAGCAGGCAGAAGCACGCCCAGGCTGGGTGTGAGGGAAGGCAGAGCTAGATCCCACAGGGCCTGTAGGCCTTAGGAAGAGTTTGTTCCCAACTCAAGGAATAAAATCATGTGCCAAAGGGTCTGATTTGCACAATAACTTGAGCAAAGTGCTAAGAACAATGAGCCATGGTGGATCCATTGTGGAGCTAGGTTGGTCATAGATGCAGCATCATGCCCTCAGTGGGTGGCCCAGGAGAAAAAGAAACCAGGACAAAGGCTACAGGTTCATCCTCATTTTGTACCTTTCGACATCCACAAGGACATGAAGACATAGTCCTATTTGCTGGTCATGACCACACGGGAGGCCACAGCCTCACATGTCTTTTCTTTTCTCCTAAATTCACATGAGGTTTCTATGTAATAGCCACTGTCTGTGTTTCTCACTTTCCAGCCCAGCCCCAGGGTCTAGACCCCTAGTGGCTGTGCATGATGGGGTCAGAGTCACAGACATCTATATTCCTGTCCTGTCCCAGTAGGACAGAACCCTCCATACAGTTAGCTTGTGTATTGCAGTTGTTCATAATAGAGCAAATACAAGAGGTGTCTACTCCATCTCATTTAACTCATGCTAGACTAAACCAAAACACCTCAAGAAACTCCTCATAGAGTGAAAGAGTGGAAAGCCCATAAGGGCTGAAAGGAACAGAAAATCCTCCCCACTATGCTAAAAAGAACAGAGATAGAAGACTTCCCCTCCTTTGAAGACTAGTACAATGGTCTCCACTTCCCTCCAGCCTGGATTCTGGCAGCAGCAAACTCAAGGCCAGAACACAACCTTCCAGGGGTTCTCGTTTCCCTCCAAGAAGGAAGGGCTGTAGTGCACACCTTATGAAGTACACAGCCAGCTCATAAGTATTCCCTTCCTTGCTCTTATCCAAAGGGTTCAGGCCTGTCCCCAGTCTTCCCTACTGCCCACAAATGCAGTTGATTAGACAACAGTAAATTCTGTAAGAGGGGAGACCCTCCTTTCCCAGGTCTGGACGTTTCAACCAGGTGGTGGAGATCCTGCCTCTGTGATACTTGAGCCTCCTCCACCCCTTCCTCCCAGGAAGGAGGCGCAGGGCAGCTGATGGATTAATGAGTTCCAGGTGAGGTCCTGGGCTTGCTTAGCTCAGCCTCTCCCTCCTGCGGCTTCTGTGTGCTTTCTGCATTTGCTTTACCCTTCTCCTTGCTCTTTAGATAAAGGCTCCTGCCCTCATGGGGAATCCCACTTTGCAGCACATTTAAACCACCTCTATTAATAATAAAGTTAACAGGTCACTCCTCTCTCTACTGTTTTCTCCAGTGTTTGAAAATTTGAGTTGGAAAGTGGGTGTTTGGTTGTTGTTAGGCCCTATCAAATCCAACTCAGTCTATTAAACCTAAATTCTTGAGACTGAGGGATCTATGAAATACAAGAGTTTATGAAGCCATTACAGATGCTAGCCAGAAACAACAACAACAACAACAATAACAACAACAACAAAGAAACCAGGTCCTGGGATGAGTTCTCACAACTTCTAGCAACAGAGCTAGAGCACAGTTGGGAAATTGTCCCCCAATCAGAGCTAAGAGCATTTTTGCATAAAACAATTAGGGAAAGGTGGGTGTAAGTTGTTTGTGTTTAACTTGGCCATAGATAAGAGCTTGAGACAGCTCTGGGATAAGAGGGCAGTCCAAAGGGAAAAGTAATGATTGCTTCTGGGTTGATTACATCAGGATGCAGTGGTGCCTGGGGAGCCTGGAGGAGTTTGAGTCCAGGTTTTAACATACATTCACATACAGGGAACAGGGGCTGGGGATATAAAATATAATTCAGTGGTAGAGCTCTTGCCTCGAATGTGCCGAGTTTGATACCCAGCACTGAAAAATAAAAATAAAAATAAAACTCCTGATATTTTCCTTCGCAACAATAACAGTAATCAGTAATGTTAATTGATTAACCTTCTTCATCTCTCCTCCATCCCATCCTCTGACCCTCATGATTAAATTTAGGACATCTCAGAATTTTTTCCTTATCATGACCAGTGTCTCTTCTCTTGGGTTGTGGAATCAGAACAGAGAGATAGATTAGGTCTATCTGAGACATTGAGTGCAAACGTGTCCAGTTGGGAGTTAGGCACAGCTATCTTCAGCATCCCATGTGGGTCAGAGGTTCAGAGAGGGCTGATCTAATGATAAAGAGCCAGCAGAAATATGAGGATCCCAAGCAGAGAAGCAGAAGCAGAAGTAGAAAAAGTGCTCTGAGGTTCTGACTCCCAACAGTGCCCTTCCCGATGGCCAGGTAACTTGTCCCACTTCATGGGATCCATAGGACCCTCTGGTATCTTGAACATATGTTCCTCATATGGAAGCTTAGACAAGTAGAGTTGTCTTTCTACCAAAAGAATCCTAATACTACAGGCAAAGATCTTTATAAGACACTCCCAAGAAGGGTAATTAAACTAAACTTTCATTTTTAAAAACATCTGGAAGTTATAGTTTATAATGTGAATGTGTGTACATATAATTCATCACATTTGGTGATTTATAGCTGCAAATTAGAGGCTGAGGGATTGTCTCCCACCCAGGGGATTGCTGATGTGAGAGGTCTCATGGTTTTGAAACAGTGCTATCTGATTTATTCCAGCAACTTTTAGTTCAATTCAAAGTAAAGGAGAAAGCTGGAACCCAGATTATGAGTGGGCTCTCACCTTTCTGTTATTCTATAGAGCAAAAGTGAACATATGGATCTGATTTTCCACAACAATGGCATAACAATAATGAGGATAATCATCACCATCATCATCTTTTTGTACAAAATGCTTTTATTATTTTTTTTACAAAATGCTTTTATCTCCATTTTCTCATTTTACTACTTTTTACTTCATATTTCCAGATAGAGTTAATGTGAGGTAGTCATGATTATTAGCTCTATCCCACAGAGGAAGAAATTAAATGTTAGGTGAAATTTCTTATCCAGTTTATGTGGCTGGGAAATGGTGCTGACCTGGAATCCTGTGTCTTCTCCAAAGCCCCATATTGCTAGGCAAAAGGCTTTCACAGACCTACACAGGACTGTGCATCTAGAAGAAAAGGATGTTATAGAAATGCATCAAACTAGGCAGCTCACTTTCTGCAGCAAGGAGAATCTCTCTCCAGGACATAGAATTGCTCTGTGTCCAAGTACAGAGAACAATACTCACTCTTCCATAACCTACTGGTCTCCCCAAAGTGTCCTGGGAATGATTCATAAGACTACAAAGAACTTAGGAGAGTGCTTGGCATATTGTAAGCCTCAATAAATGTTTACTCCATGACTGGATAGGTAACTAAATGAATGAAATGGAGAGAGCAAATGCATTAGCTTTAGATTAGATTGGATCCAAGAATCTTTCTCTCTTTCTTTCTTTTCTGATTAGTTATTCATGACAGCAGAACGCATTTTGATTCATTGTACACAAATGGAACACAAATTTTCATTTCTCTAGTTGTATGTGATGTGGAGTCACACCATCCTTGAAAACATACATGTACCTAGGGATGATGATTCCGTTTCATTCCACCATATTTTCTTCTTCCATTCCCCCTCACCTCCCTTCCCTTTGCCAAATCCATAGTTCCTCCATTCTTCCCATATCCCCCCTCACTATGGATCAGCATTCACTTATCAGAGAAAACATTTGGGCTTTGGTGTTTTGGGATTGGCTTACTTCACTTAGCATAATATTCTCCAGTTCCATCCATATACCAGCAAATGCCATAATTTTATTCTTCTTTAAGGCTGAGTAATACTCCATTATGTACATATACCACAGGTTTTTTTATCCATTTATCTATTGAAGGCATCTAGGTTGGTTCCACAGTTTAGCTATTGTGAATTGAGGTGCTATAAACATTGATGTGGCTGAATCACTATAGCATGTTGATTTTAAGTCCTTTGTGCAGAGACCAAGGAGTGGGATAGCTGGGTCAAATGGTGATTCCATTCCAAGTTTTCTAGGAATCTCCATACTGCTTTCTATAATGGTTGCGCAATTTGCAGTCCCACCAGCAGTGTATGAGTGTGCCTTTCCCCCCACATCCTCACCAACACTTAATGTTGCTTGTATTCTTGCTAACGGCCATTCTGACCAGAGTGAGATGAAATCTTAGAGTAGTTTTAATCTTCATTTAGAGATGTTGAACATTTTTTCATTTATTTGTTGATTGATTGTATATCATCTTCTGAGAAGTGTCTGTTCAGTTCAGTCTATTCAGTTTATTGATTGAGTTGTTTGTTTGTTTGTTTGTTTTGGTGTTAAGTTATTGATGGGTTTTAAGGGATGCATGAAGCCCTAGAAATTCGAATAAAAATTTTTTAGTATTATGTGCATGTTTTTGGAAATATGATCCTGGGTTTTGTCCATCTCAAAGGAATGGCTGAGCCAAAAGTTTAAAAAAATATTACTTATAGAGAAGAAGCACATGTCAAGGAAGAAAAGGCTTCTTTTTACTATCACAGAAGCACATTGATAGTGTGCTTTTGGATTGAAAAACTGCTATTGCTTGAATGTCCCTTATCAAATTGGATGTACTCTTATCAAAATGTAATTGTCATTGTGAGGGTCTTGACAGGGGTGCCTTTAAGAGGAGATTAAGTCACCAGTGCATCCACCTCATGAGTGAGTTTAAGCCTTATGACTGAATGGGTTAATCATAAAAGGGGGAGTTTGGAACTCTCCTGTTTCCCCTCTCCATCACTCTCTCCTTCTCTGCCCCTTTTTCTCCATTCCTTGCTTCTGTCCTCCCTTCCTTCTGCTTTCTTTCCATAGGATAGCCTCCACCATGTTACGACATAGTAAGAAGGCCCTCACCAGAAGCCAACACCTTGAATATTGAACTTCCTATCTTCAGCCTCCAGAATCATAAGCCAAGCAGACTTTAATACTTTACAAATCACCTAGTCTGTGGTGTTCTGTTATAGCAGCAGAAAATAGACATAGACAGGAAACAAGCTCAGCCATGTTTGACAAGGTCCAGGGGCCCAGGGTTTCTATAGTCTACTAGGGTCATTTTTTTTTCCTGCTTACCCAGGGAAAAATCAGTGAGAAAGTTCCTGAGGACTTTATTGCAGGGTTAATGCCTATAAGGTGCACCATTGCTGCCTTGGCTTCAGAATCCTAAACAAAATTTGAAATGAGACAGGAGGATTTTGATTTTCCAAGCCTTGTTTTATATTTATTTTAAAATAAGCTTACAGTCCATGTATTTGGAAGTTTTAGGGAAAGCTATTCCTGAGGCAAAATACTGGAGCTAATGATCTATGGAACTGTCTTTCATCTGTATGTTTATAACATAATCTAAAGATTCCTGCTAGAGAATGCCCCTCAGGTTGGGTTTAAATATGATGAATTACATCTTGTTGTTATGGTAACTAATGCACTAAATATAGCATGAAGGCGAAAAAGAATACCACTTACAAGGCAATATGAAATTGTTATGACAACAGTAGTTTTAAAAATAAGTAGATTAATGCTCGTGTTTTTCTTCTTTCTTCCTATAATGAGTTCTACAAAGTCTTAAGCAGGAGTCAGACTTTCACCCTAGCTCACAAATAGTAAACCAAACAGAAATAGTGAACACACTTTAAAATGTTCTCTCCTTAATGGGGAGAATGGTTAGACCAATTATGTTGTATACCTATATCTATCTATATATTGATCTATTATGTATGTGCACATATATCACAAAATATATAGCAACAATAAAATGCATGTTTTGCATTCATGCCTAAAAAAGTCTCTATGGAGACAAATAAAAATATTAATATGATTATCTCTAGGTAATACAGCTAGACCTTCAAGTTCTTTTGAAGTCTGCTTTATACACCATTAAGTTCACCTTTGTGAAGTGTGCAGCTGAGTTGTGCAGCCATTATCCCAGGCTAATTGTAGAAATTTCATCATCACAAAGTGGTATACTGTGCTTCTCAGTGACTGGCTCATTTGCTGGCTCATCACACTCAGCCTAGCCCCTAGAAACTACTAATTTACTTTTTTTGTCTATGTGAATTTACCTATTCTGAACATTTCACACAAATAAAATGATACAATATGGAGCTTTTGTCTGGCTTCTTTGACTTAACATGTTTTCAAGATTCATCTAGGTTGTAGCATGTGTCAATATTTCATTCATTTTTATTCTTAAATCGTATTTCATTATGTGAATATGTATTTCATTTGTCTATTCATCCATTGATGGACTTTCAAGTTATTCCACCTTTTGGCTATTATGAATTATGTTGCCATGAATAATCATGTACAAATTTTTGTGTAGAATATATGTTTTATCTTGGGGCATGTCCCAAAATGTGTATGTATATATGTACGTGTGTGTATCTACACATTTCACATGTATGTGTCATATATGTTAGAGATCACACATTATAATATTAAAGTGTTAATATAATATCAGAAAAGCGACACAAAACATTGGAAAAAGAACATATTCATTATTTCTTTGTGATACCATTAAAAGCATTAAAGATGGTGTTATTTTCTTATTTTTCAAATTCTTCTAACTAATGCAATGGGTGTTAGTAATTGTTCTTGTTCATCTTTTTGTTTCCTTGGGGTTTGTGAGGAGGAAACGAAGACGTCCACCACATCAGCCGCAGAAGAGGACAAGTGGCCCAGATGACTGTCACCATCTCTTGGCAATTATGATAGGTGTAAGGGTGAGCAGCTAACCTAGCAGGACCATCAATGTCCTTTTCTAGTGTAAGGATGCACACAAAGGGAGAGAAGCACTCACTTTCCCCTGGTTGTGAAGCCTGTGAGCCATAGACTTGGCGTTGTTGAAAACCTCTGGTCCCACTATGTAAAGAATGCTGCCAACAGAGGAGAGAAAGAGAGCACCAGTGAGCGGCTCCTCATGGTTTAACCCTCAAGTTCTGCTCTTCCAGTGGGATCACCATAATTCCTTTCTTTAATAAATGAGTGTTTGTTGGGTTGTGTATTGCAACTAAAAGTACATATTATTTTTTTCTTAATGAGAAGAAAATTCTCTTTCAGTTCTTTTCCCACTATGTTTCTCTTGGGTGCCTATGTAATTGTACAGAACATTTGTCTCATTAAAAGAAGAAACCATCATAACTGTCAAATTAATAATCTTCCATATTTTCTCATCATTTCTTCTCCTGAGAAATATGTCTTATACATCAAGTGCCAATTCCAAAATCAAGATTGCTGTGGAAAGTATCACTTGTTTCTCATGCTGCTTGTGCAACGACGTTTGGATTGTATCTCTCACTGACTTGTAGCAGGCAATAGCCACTGTCAACCCACAAGTCATTCTATTCTTCTTTCTTCAAACCAAACCCAGCTTTTGCTAAAGTTTTAGGTGGCCCTATAAATAAGAAGAGTTGGATAGCCTCCCTATTCCTGGGTGGTAGAATCTGTTTTGGTTCTGATTAAACTTGATAATTTATTCTCTGTTATCAAAGACAGACCTAAGAATAAACAGGTGACCCAGTAACAGCCAATGAAAATGAAAGAGAATTTTTCTGGAGGGCATCTGGGAAAGCTTTTTTCAACCTAGATCAACACAGTTGCTCTTCTGTTTGGATGTAGTTGTGTGAAGAGGTGAGTCTTAGAGCTGTAGCAGCTCATTTGTAACCTTGAGGGGTTGACCTGGAAGATGAGAGCCAACAGTGCTAAGGCTGCCAGCACACAAAGATTTACCAAAACACTTTGCTTTCATTCCACAGAACTAACCAACCCTAGTATTGCCTAAACTTAGACTTCTCATTCTATGAAATATTATGTGTGTGTGTGTTTGTATGTGTCCCATGAGCTTGAGCACAGCTGTGCAGATTTGGCCCTGTGCAAGGCTGTTCTGCTGCGCTCTCTTCACCCCACCACGTGTTCTGATGGAGTACTGTTTGCCTAGCGAATGAGACACCTTTTTCCAATTTGCACGAAAGCACAGAGTTGGCTCTTGGAAGCCATGCTGTTAGTTGAATGTGCTCTTCCTTGCAATGAAAGCTTCCTAATGTGACACACCATTTACCACATTTTCTTGTACTTTTCTGTTTAGCGTACATGTCACTGGATAGGGAACTCCAGAGGAGCAGTGACAATGGCTTATGAATCAATTCATCCTGCATGGCTGGCACATAAGTAGATGATAATTTTGAAATGCTTAATGACCAAGGAGTACAGTAATTTTATATTATCCAATTAATACCATTGTATGCTATGCATACAAGATGTCAAACATCTGGATACTTTAGAGTATCTGGGTGAATGATTGAATATTTTTTCATCTTAATCTAGATGTTTTGGCATTGAGTAATGTAACCCCAAGGTTAGACTGTGAAAAATTGAGGGCCCTTATTCTTTTATTCTCTGATGTGGTGAGATGCTGAACTGTCGTAGATGAGTGATGGGCTGTTTAACACACTGTCATCCCAACTCTGGGGGAATTTTCTCCAGGGGAGTACAAGGCAGCCAAGATTCCTTTGAGAGATTTTCCCCAATGCCAAATGTTGAGTATATGAAAAGATATGTTCTAGTGTGTTGTTTAAAACATAGACTCCACAAAGAATTCAAAAAACGCAAAATTAGTAACAAAAATCAAAGTTCTTACATGGGATCAGAGGCATCTGACTGATGTCTAAGTTTTAGAATAATTGCTGAATTTTTTTCTCTTCCCTTACCCTTCAAGTATTTTTTATCTATTCTCAGACTGGGCCCACCTGAAAGTAACAGAAAGATTGAGCGAAGAATCTTTAAAAAGAAAGGAAAGCTTTTTCTCATCATGCTTAGTTGGATTAGTACTCTTTCTCTGTCTCAGGGTATTTTTGATTTAAAATTTAGTTTAGGTGTATTTTTAAAGATATTTTATTATATTATAAATGTATGCATATTTTTAATTTATTGGATTGTCATATTCCCTTCAAATTCAATTTTGAGAACTTAAGTTTAAGCTTTCAACAACATTTTAGAGTGTAAAATAAGGAAGGTGTTGTGAGTAGGAGGCCTTTTCTGTAGCTAATGATGCCCCAAAACTCAAAGTGACATAAGTAAAAAGATCCGTGGATGTGAGTAACCCAAGGACAGAACTGTCTTCCATTATCGCTTCCAGGCTCAAGCAGTGATGAATCAATCAGTTACATCCTCACAAATCAGTATGCTATGTGTCACAGCCCAGCCGGGGTCTCCTGCAAACTTTGGGGCAGGTAACCAGTGCTTATATGGTCCCCTTGATGTCCCCCCTTTCATTTGTTATAAAATAAGAGCCAAGCACCCCATCCCCAGAAGTGATGAAGAGAAGAGGCCCAGAGCACCTCCACTCCCTGATTGTTCCAAAGTTCCTTCTTTTTGCCCTGGAGGAGCCAATGGGCTAATTCTGTGCAGCACCTGGTCTTGGAATGTGGAGACTCTGGAGCCTAGGATTGTATTCTTGGCTTCTGGGCACCAGCCAGGACTAAAGTAAGCATCTTGTTAACATCTTATTACATAATCCTAGGTACATACACACATGCAGGAAAGGGCATAGATACGTGACCAGGCCATATTTTATTTATAGCCCAGTATTCTTTCTTTTCACTCAATGTTATACTGTGAGCATTTTTTAGAATATTGAATATTCATAGCAAAAAAAATGAATCTTAGTGACTGAATAGTATTTCATTGTATGGCTCTATTATAAATTACTTAACCAATTCTCTAATATTCAGCAATCAGATTATTTTCAATATTTAGCTACTGGGTAACAAAGCATTTTTATATATAATCTTGATTGGTTTCAAAAATCTTAGAACAGGAATTATTTGATCTTAGAGTTTGGACTTGTGTTAGTTGTCTATTGCTGTAATAACAACTTAGGACGGATGCAGTGGCTTAAAACAACATTTGTTTATTGTTTTGCAGTTTTGTAGGGTACAAGTTCAGTGGGCTTGGCTGGTTTCTCTGCTTTGAGTCTACCAAGACTAAAATTAAGGTAGGGGCAGGGCTCATTCCCCTCTGGAGACTCGGGGAGAGTGTGTTTCCAGGCTCTTCATGTTGCTGACAGAATTCATCTTCACACAGCTGCAGGACTCAAGCCCATTTCCTGGCTAGCTGTCAGGAAGGGCCTCCCTTAGCTCCTCCAACCAGGAATCAGAGATGGGTCCAATCTTTCTTGCACTGCTTCATCCCTCTGACTTCCTTTTCTATTCTAAGGACTCAGGAGATGACTATGGCCCCACCAGACAACCTTCCTCTTAGAAGGCCATCTGATTCACAGATGGCCATTTGCAAAAATCCCTTTATCCTGTGAGAAACAAAAGCTATAGAGGCCCAAATCCTGCCGATGATAGACATGGAATATATTACCTTCCAGATTGTACTTAATGGTTTATATTGCCTGTAGCATTTCCTAATACTCTCCTTAAACATAGGTCTTGTTATTAAAGCAATGAAAATGACAAAGATAGACTTTACGTCTGATAGGAAGGAAGGCATCTCCACACTGATTGATGCTCCTTAGGTTGTTAATGAAGGTAGATTTTAAAGAGCACTTTGTAAAATAATCAATCAATACACAGTTTACAGGTAAGATAGATGGATACATCAAAGCAAAGTCCCATCTTATGTATATTATTATATTATGTATACATGCTATGGATATTATTATGCATATTAGGTCTCTTCCATTTCATCCATCTAGCAGTCTGGGTGACGGAGTCCAATGTGGTGGTTTCTCTGCTGCACAGCATGGTTTGTAGGAGGGGTGGCTCTGAATTTTGGTGGGCAGCCAAAGCAGATGTCCAGCAGCTGAATCAGTCAGGAAGTGATCACATTCAATAGTGAGGAGGAGGTCTCCAGGACTATTTCATCAATATACTGGCATGTGTTTTGACACAAACCCCACCAAGCCCTGTCTTTGTTTTCAGCATCCTGTGCCAAATATGCCATAATGTCCTTCACAGATTATTTTCACACACACACACACACACACACACACACACACGATGATGCCAGTTTCAGGTTGCTTTCAAAACAAAGGATGTGAGAACCAAAAGCTTTAAACTGCAGGATGACTGCTGAAGGATGAAAAGAAAAACATATTGAGAAGCCAAAGCTCAGCAGGGCCTGTGGATGGACTGTTAGAAACTTGTTGAAACAAGTACATAATCGAAGCAAAGTCCTATGTATCATCTATGTGGTTAATTTTATGAAAAAACAAATGGTGATATCTCGATGCACATTTCAGAAAGACAGGAAAGTTTGAATTTTACGTACACGTGTCATTAGAGAAGTATTTGGCTCCAATGACCTGGATCAGGTAACATGAAATCTGTGAATCCAAAGCCTTCCTTTTCTTTGTATGGACAAAATGAATGGAAAACTTGGCCAAGGCTGCTCTATCAAACTCAGCTGACAAATTATCTGAGAAATCAGACCAAGGTTTCTAGTATGCTGGTATTTATGCATACATTGATTTTTAAAGCAATCTATGGTTTATATTATTGTAATTAATTAGTGTATGGATATGGTTATGGATATAGTTAGCATCCTTTGAGTCATTGATTTGGTCTGATTTAGCAAAACGGTAACAGAGAAAGGTATATGATTGTGGTTGCTCTTGTAGAGGGTAGGTAGTGATGGTAGGGGGCTTCTGGAAAAATATTCTAATTTTGGAACTGAGTTCTAGTTACACATACATGAACAGTTTCTGAAGCTATGCACTTCTAATAGATATACTTTTCTGAATGCAACTAATAAATAAAATACATATTTAAAATTAAAGATGCATGGAAATGGTGGAAGATTCAGTTTCAGAACATTCTATGGTGCTGCAAGATTTCTGAAATGTATGGTTGTTAATACTACAGGTTACAAAAGTGTGTTCTTTATGCCAGGTGTAAACCCACAGATGTGTTTGGTCCACAGGTTTAAACAAAAATTAAATTTTTTGCAAGGCTTTGAAAATTGGGGAAATGTACATCCATACACAGATTGCATTCTACTTTTAAAAAACTGGAAGATCTTGCAGAACTGGGCTCACATGGCAGCAATATGCAAGGGCAAAGCAAAGTCTATGTTCTGCACCCAGGCACGGGTTCTCTACTTCACCACAGTCTCCAGCATTCTTTGTTGTCTCTCTGATGAAATCTGTGCCTTCTATTTCATAAAACATTATTGGCACATTTACTTATTTTCTGGTAGAAAATTACAAGGGATCACATAGACCTGCGTACTGGGTTGATTTGTAGATGTGTGTGAGGTTGGGGTTTGCAAATAACACAATGAAGTATAAATTTGGCTATTATTTGGTGAAGTACTTCAAAGCAGACAGTGTGAGTGCAGGATTTGAGTCTCTAGAGCTGTTTCATGTGTACTTGGTAGGTATAGATAAGGCTTTCATCATAGCTCACTACTTGAAGATCACCAGGTGCTGTCTCTGAACTAAAGTTAAGGGGAATGAATTAAAAATGAACCCAACATGTATGTTTGGAATAATTATAAAAAGTAGAGCTCATGTGTTCATTTTCAGGTTGTAGCTATAGTTTTTATTTATCTATTTATTTACTGTGCAGTGCTAGAAATATAGTTCTTTCACTAATCAAGTCTTTAACTAATCAAGAAATATAGTTCTTTCACTAATCAACCTGGTCATAAGTGAGCCTATGAGAATATGAATGGATCAAGTCATCTCCAGTCTCTAGATGGAAACCTCACTTACAAAAGAAACACAGCAAGACTTGGAATCACTGAGCTTTTTTCTGGTATGCTCTTGAGCCCACACAACATACTTTGGAAGAGGCAAGATGAACTGGGATGATGATGGAGAAACAGGAAGAGGGGAATGAGCCTGCAGACCCCTGCCATCAGAATTAATGAATATGGGGACACAACTAGAAAATGACTATGGGTCCTGGTTGATGGCAATAGCAGAAAGGCAGTTCCAGCTCTGGGGGTGTGCATGGCAATGTACATGTTGATCTTCAATGTTCTGGCAACAGTGTTTCCCAAGCAACTTTTCTAGCTGATGTTTGAACAGGTCCCAGCACTATCTCAGTTATAAAGAGGGTGGGTGGTAGGATGGGGTAGATGCCTGTGGATGTGACCAGAAAAGTCCTCAAGTCAGATATGTCTTTGTTTGCTAAATATTTAAAAGCTGATGATATTTGCAAAAGGTCGTCCACATGTCATTGAAGTTCCTGTTCCATCTTGGTTTTAAAATGCTATGGATTTTAATACATTTCTTTGTTTGTTTGTTTTTTTAACTTATTTTGGTCCAGCTACATTTTAAGTCTAAATTAAGCCTTTTGCAAATTGTGCTAGAGTTTAAAAATGAGTGACTTCCCATAAGCCTGACAGAATTCCATCTTGTCATTTGTGTGTATTCTCTGGGAGTCATCACTGAGGAGGAAAGGAAAGAGGCTTCATATAAATAAAACTTTTATAACTGGAGAGCCTAAATGATAAAGTACTGACACTTGATATTCCTGGGATCAGAAGAAGAATTGAGAATTAATGCACATTTTTTATAGTCACAATAGTTGACAGCAGGGATGAGACTAGAAACTTCAACCTTCCATTAACTCAGGCTCTCCCATGCAAAGAATCAAACAACAAACTAAATAATTTGAGCTAAGGACCATCTGCAGTATATCAACAAGATGATGATTTTTTTAAAAGTAAATTTGAATATTGGTTATCAATCAAGTACTTAGCAAAGTTTCTTATCTGATATTAGTCGAGGTAAACACATTTTGGGAGTTTGTGTGGTTTGCTTGAAATTTTTATACAATTACTTTAATATTTTCCTTCTTTTGAAAAACAAAGACTATACCATTAACAGAACAATTATAAGTTTTAAAATATTTTATGATCTATTTTATAATATTCATGTTATTCTCCCCCAAAACATAGTTTATTACTCTTAATATTAAATTCATACTTGTGCCCATCTGCCCAATTCCATGTCTTTTTCAATTACTTTTTTTTAATTTCATTTTTTTGATTTGTTCTAACAGGTATACATGAGAGTAGAATGCATTTTGACACAGTGTACAAAAAATGGAGCACAACTTCTTCCTCTGGCTGAACATAGTGCAGTGTGACACCGGTTGTGGAATAATACATGTATATAGGGTAATAATGTCCATCTCATTTCATTATCCTTTCCATCCCTAAACTCTTTCTCCTCCCCTCACTCCCCCTGTACAATCCAAAGTTTCAATCACTGATTCTTATTACTATCATATTATTCTCCTCATCTCCCTGAGTTCTCATAGAAGAGGTAATTACAGTGCATGCTGATGGTTTGATCTCCTTATAGATCAACTGTTCTTCCCTAATTTTTGGCCATAGCTTATGGCTTTTCTTCTACTAGCTGGTCATAAGTGAGCCTAAGAGAACATGAATGAGTCTATACAAATCCATCATCTCTGTTGGGAACAACTATTTGAAGTGGGCTTTCCCCTCACTATGATGTTCGGTAAAGATGACAAATATTCTTATAAAAAGTGAAGATTTCTATTAAAACACAAAAGTTTCCAAATGTCTCCACCTTTGGTGTCAAGTATATACTACAATGATTGCTTTTATTCTTTCTTCATGTTTCCACATTGGGGTGAAGTGCGCGTATTTTTGCGTCAACCCCACACCAAAAGTATCCTTCCTCCACTCCCTGTGATAATACTTCTTATTCTGTATTAGAATGTTCTGTTTATTTGTCTGTATCTCACCAGACTATAAGCACTTGGAGTCAGTGGGCACAGTGGTATGCTGGAGCTAGATTGTGGCTGCTCACAAGAATGTATTGTTAGATTTTCAGGAATGTTGAAAGCCAGCTCATGACAAGTTGGTAGTATGAAATCAATCCTGGCACAAGCGTTTATACTGTGAAAGCTGACAAAGGCCGCAAATTAGGGCTTCCTCTGCCTCTGCAGAGCCAGGTTGCAGTCTTTACCAGCATATCATGGTCCCGGCACTGTATTTGTCTGGTTCACCTTAGATACTCAGTTATTCCCAGTTCATAGTAGATGCTCAGTAAATATTTGTTAGAAGTAGGGGTGAGGCTTACATGAAAGCAAGAGTGAAAGTTTCTGTTTCTTTCTAATCATGACTTCCTGGAAGTCATTGATAGCTATAAGGGGGCATTGCCAGAGAATCTCTTAGTAAAAACTACAGCTCCTGAGAGAAACCACATAGAGACAAGCAGATTTGGATTCCAGCTCAGATTTGAAGTCTAGTTTTTTTTCATTAGCAGCTATGAATTATAGGCAAGTTATCTTTGTTCTTAGAGTCTCAGTTTGGTTTATTTTCCTGTGGAAAAAAAGGGCATAATAATGCAACTTACAGTGCTATATAAGGTAGCAGCCCGCAAAGGCACAGCCTCTGTGCTAAGTCACCTCCTTGAACCCACAGCTCAAATCCTGCACATATTTCCCTGCAGACCCCAGAAATTACACACTACACATTCAGCTTTAATATAGTCATAGTACTTGTTACCATCCAAGATTATTCATTTGCTTACTTATTATATTTTTTAATCAAGAAAGCCTCAGAGAGCAAGTCCTTACTACCTTGAACAGTGCCTGACACACAAGGTAAACCTTAATAAACATTCTTCACAAGAGTAAATGAATAAACAAAGCAATAGATTTTATTTCTTTGGTGAGTATCTGTAGCAGAGATCAGAAACTGTGGCCCACAGGTTAAATGCAGCCCACCAACTGCTTTTGAATGTAAAATTTTATTGGGACATAGCCCCACTCAGTCATTGATGGATTGCTATGATGGCTATTATGCTATAATAGTAGAGTTGAGTAAGCACAACAGAGATCTATGCTTTATGAAGGTAAACATATTTACTATCTGGCCCTTTATAGTAAGAATTTGCTGACCCCTTGTCTATAAGATCAACCCTGAAAGGCATTCACTTAAAGCTTAGAAAATTAAAGCATTCCTTGGCATAACTAAATAAGTTGGTGATGAGAGGAAAAGGGAAATGGATCTCATGTCACTGAAGCATAACATCCTAAGACTGGGAAGATGAGGGTACCATCAGTCACCCCCCTTATCCAGGCAAAACTTCTTCTCAACTCTCCCAAACAGAGACATATCAGAACTGTTGGAACATCTCTCAATGCAGATCACTTTTATCTGAGTCTGGATGATGACTATATTTTTCCATAGGATTTTTACGCCAAGAGAACATATGTGGAAATTCCAAAAGAGAGGGTCCACTCTGAGGTGGCAACAGCATTTTAGAAACATGCCCAGCCGAGCTCCAAACATGCATCATGACAGCAGTATCTAATTATTGCACTAAACTTTGAGAAACTTGATATTATGCAAATAAACTCCAGCTGCATTATATGACAGCACATACAATTTTTATAAAAAAAAATTAAATCCCTTTTTATATGGAAAAAAATTCGTGTCTTACAGTATTTGGAATTAACCAAAGATACTGTCTAATAAAGTGTAATAGCTTAATTTAGTACAAATGTTGAAGCAGATTGAAACATTCTTCTAGATAAAGAAGTGTGTGTGTGTGTGTGTGTGTGTGTGTGTGTGTGTGTGACAGAAGGCAATATTTGCTGCTGCTTGCTGCTTAGGGTTGGAGGACAGCAGCATTTTTGTTAAGCCTCAGGTAGTGGCGTCCCTATTTCTGCTTTTCCAGACAACAAACTATGGTGGCTGAAAAGGTGGGAGAGTAAGCCTTGAGTCAGACAGTTAATGGTTCTGAGTCTCAGCCCTACAACTCACTAGCTGTGTGAACTTGGCTAATCATTCAACTTCATCTTCATCTGTAAAACAGCGTAGGATTAGCATATCAATGAGGGTAATGATAACCTCACAATTCAGGGGTGCTGCTGGCTGTAGGAAAGAGTCATCCACAAAGCAGTGCACACATCACCACTGCCTGCATTCTGTCCATCAGAGCGTAATTCTGTGGCCCTATCTAACTTGCAACAAGGTTAGTGACCTTGAAGGGGAAGGAGGTGTGCAGAAGGTACCCAGGAGGAAAAAGGTAGCTTGATGGCCCAAAGGATCGCTGGCCAAAGACAAACCTACAATCAGCTGCCAGAGGATTCATTCAGTGAAGGTCTGTGAAGTGCCTGGCACGGGGCCCAGCCTATGGCAAGGTTTCTATAAGTGATAGAGTCAATGCTGTTCCATTGATAGGGATGAGAAAGGCTGAGTCACGGGTGTCCACTACCAGGCATGGCAGGCTTCATGACTCCCTACCCAGGGAAAGGCTGGGAGCCCTCAGGACCTGCAGAAACAGCACTTCCTTTTCCCTCTTTCTCCCTGAGCAATGAACACCACTGTTGGAAAGGCCTTGCTTGAGCCCATCCTTTGTGCTGCCTTTTGAATCATAGTTGTATGGAGCTAGCTGTAGGAAGAATAGAGTAAATTGTTATCCTTTAAACTCACTAAATTGACCAAACAACAGGTGACTTGATGGGTGAGGCAACTGGAGCCCTTGCCCATGCATGCAGAACACTGAAAGGCATTCAGCAGGCTTCAGTGGGGTTATTTCCTCTGCCTTTGAGAAAAGGCAGATCTGGGACCTCAGATTCAAACCTCAGCACCATCCTTGAGAGCTGTGTCACCTGAGGAAAAAACAACTCTAACACCTCTCTGCCTTGTCATCTCCCTCTGCAAAGAGAGGAGGGATTTTATTCACCTCGTTGTTGTGACAATAAAGTATATAAGTTAATGCCCATAAATACTTATCCAGAGCTGTACACAGTAAAGACTTACTGCAAAGTGAGCTTCTGTTATTGTTTTTTTTGTTAATTGCACATAACAATACAATGATTTTGACATATCATACGTTTGAATCAAATGGTGTTATTGTTAATTAGTAAAAATCATAGTGATGATATTCTTATTTTTTAACACTGAATTTTCACTTCTTAGCTTGTTGCTTTAGTGTCAAATCAATTCACATTTTCTCTTGCCCTTCTATACCAGCAGGGATGGATGGAATGATTAATAACATTCTTGATTCATCTAAAAAGTAAAGCACTTCTCTCCTATTTT
Organism: Ictidomys tridecemlineatus; assembly: GCF_052094955.1. Classification (NCBI taxonomy): domain Eukaryota; kingdom Metazoa; phylum Chordata; class Mammalia; order Rodentia; family Sciuridae; genus Ictidomys; species Ictidomys tridecemlineatus. Next base: position 124,184,685 of record NC_135477.1, on the reverse strand, counting down.
AGCAAAAGTGGGATGCATTCCATCAACTCTGGCTCTCTGCATTATTCACTTTGATTCACTTCGAAATTAGAGTTGCTGACATTAATTGTTTTAAAGTTAGGTAATTCATCTAAAGAAATTATTTCTTTTGTTTCCAGAACTTTGCCCCTCACGTTATTTGTAGTATATGGGAAGTTCAACAGCCATATCAGCTGCAGGTATAAGAAATCTGTAAAAGAAAAGATATTATGAAGCATATTCTCCATTATGGGCTCTGCTCAAGAAGCAGAGAAATAGGGGAAATGCTCAGAGAAAGGATAGAACCATTCTGGATTTCTGACCTGTCCTTAAACCCTCCTATTCACTTTTAACCTTCTCTGCTGTTCCTCAGGAACAGTGGGTCCCTCTGGATAAAGCCTTACAATTGCCCTTTATCATTAAGAAAGTACACTTTAGCCCATCTTGATTTTTCCCTGTGAAATTTAAAATTCACTTGTGCATTCATTCAGAAATATTTATTGAGCACCTATAATGGGTCAACAGTGCAAAACTGACACCATCCCCTTCTCTCTTGGCACTTGAGGTAATTGCATTTAAACAGTTACCATGTGACAAGTTTCATGAAGAAGTAAGTAGGGTCCTACATGAGTATAGATGTTGGGGGAACTGACCTGGTCTGGGGATTGGCATCAGAAACAAGGCTGCCAGTGTAGCAGACTGCAGAACTCTAGGGACACCTACCCTTCATGAAGTAGACACTGAACATGAAGGTTAGTTTTCCTGCAGTTGAAGTGTCTCAAGGAAAAGGGACATTTTCTAAATTGCAAAATATATATATATATATATATATATATATATATATATATATATATATATATATATATCATATGGACTAGCGGGATCCTAAGGGAGACCGCTCTCTGAAGTCAACACTTACTTGATACTTAAAAAATATAAGGGAGTTATCCATGTGAAAAAAGACAAAAATGTGATCCAGGCAGTGGGGAAGCTCTTTGTCCATGCTGGAGCACAAGGACCACTGTGACAGTGGCCATGAAATTGGGGGAGGCAGAGGTAGGCAGAGAAAGCTGTCAATATTGTGTATGTATTAACTTATTTAATCCACATTAAAAAAAACCTAAGAAGTATGTCCTACTATCATCCATATTTTACTGGTGAGAAACTGGAGACAAAAAATTATAAGGTAAAACTTGCCCAATGTCACAAGCCAGCAAATGGAAGAATTTGGATCTGGACCCAGGCTATGTAGCTCAGCAATTTACTTTCTTAACCAGTGGTACATGCTGAGGTTTAATAATTGAGGCCTTGAGAACTTTCTTGTGTTATTCTAAAAAAAAAATCCATTTAAAAAAAATCTATTAGAGTTAGTAAGTAAATTTAGTGATGTTACTGAATACAAGTACAATGTACATGGTATGGGTTGAGCATATCTAATCTAAAATTCCAGATCTGAAATAGTCCAAAATCTGAGTTTTGAGTTCCAACATGATGCCTCAAGTAGAAAATTCCACACCTGGCCATATGTGACAGGCCACAGACAAAAATGTAAGCATATTAAAAATATTTTAGAAAATTATCTTTAGGGCTGGGAACGATGGCACATGCCAAGGATATCAGAGGCTCAGGAAGCTGAGGCAAGAAGATCGCGAGTTCAAAGGCAGCCTCAGCAAAAGTGAAGCACTAAGCAACTCAGTGAGACCCTGTCTTTAAATAAAATACAAAACTGAGCTGGGGATGTGGCTCAGTGGTCAAAAAAAAAATTACCTTTAGTCCATGTGTATGAGGTATATATGAAACATAAATATATCCTGAGGGTATTTCATTATGTATATGGAAATATTTAAAAATCTGAAACTCTCTGAAAAACTTCTGGTTTCAAGCATTTTGGTTAATAATAACCAATCCATAATTGTATTTTTATATGGCAGCAACAAATATAAAAGTCTTTCTTTTTAAATGATGATATAAAGTCAGAACTCTGACACCTAAAGTTGCATTTTGACACCTGGGAGAGGAGCAGGGAGTGAAGAACCATCCTGGTACGTGGCCTTCCCTGACTTCACTGTGGGTATTATCCAAAAACTCTGAGCAGCACAGAAGGTACAAGGAGGTATCCTAAGTGTGTAGAAGGCTGAAGATGTGAATGAAGAGAACTCTCCAGGCCCTCCAAAGGTGGCAGCTAGGTGGAAAAGCACAGTGTGGTCTCCATTGGTTCAAAAAATTGAGGTGACTCAGCTGAACTGCCTGTGGCAAGCTTTTGAAGCTGCTGAGGGCCAGAGTCTAAACCTTGCTGAGTGAAAAGTCTTAATTCCTATCTTAGAGCATTTGAATCAGAGGCTAAATCTAATTAAAGCAGCAACAAACCAGGACCCAATTAAACTACAGATTAGATTCCTCAACCTGTCAGACAAAGTGACATGGCCTTTCCTAAGGATTAATGTTATTTACTTCCATTACTATTGTCTTTTAATGTATAAATTGTTGAGACACATAAGAAGCAAAAAAATGGAAAAAGACTCATGGTTACAATAGAAAATAGATAATAGAATCAGATGTAGAGATAATTAATATGTTGAAATGATCAAAGTAGAGCTTTAAAATAACTACAATATATACATTAAACAATAAAATTATTTTTAAAAGAATACTAAATTAACAAATTTATACACAGAGATCATGGATTGTTTAACTGAATGCTTCAAAGACTAGAATTTCTCCCAAATTCTTCTTTGCATTCAGTATAATAACAAATCAAAATGCCATCAGGTTGGGCTGGGGTTGTGGCTCAGTGGTGGAGCACTTGCCTACCATATGTGAGACACTGGGTTTGATTCTCAGCAATGCATATAAATAAATGAATAAAATAAAGGTTAATCAACACTTAGAAATATTAAAAAATATGCCAGCAAGTTTTTGTTAACACTTGACAAGCTGATTTTGAAATTCAATTGGAAATTTAAGAGACCAAGAATAGCAAAGGCACTTTTAAAGAAGATAATGGGAAAACCTAACTTACCAGAAACCAAGACATTATTATTTAGTTATAATAGGGTTTGCACCAGAATATACTAATTGACCAACAGAGTATATAGAGAGATCTACACATCTGTGGACATGCAATTCATGACAGAAGGAAAACACTCTCATAACCCTACTAGAGAAGGTTTAATTTAGTTCTGCCTTTTAGAAGAACAGTTTAGTGTTATTCAGTAAAGTTGAAAATACACATGCTTTATGATATAGCAAATCCCCTGCTAAGTTTATATTTAGGGTTGCCAGACTTAGAAAACAAAACACAGGATGCCAGTTAAATTTGGATCTCAAATAAAGAACAAATAAATCTTTAGTATAAGTATGTTCCATAAGATGTTTGAAAAACACAGTAAAAAATTACTCATTGTTTATCTGAAATTCAGACTTAACTCCCATGTTCTGTATTTTATACTGCAACCCTAAATTTAATCTACAGAAATGTAAGCACACATGTACCAGGAGGAATGTTTAGCAATGTTCATAGCACTATTATTAAATAACAAAACCTATGAATAGCCCCAAATCATCATCAGTAGAATGGAATAGTAAGTAGTAATAAATTCATACCATGGAACATGATACAACAATGAAAAGAGATGAACACTAGTCAGACCCAACAATGTAAATGAATATCATTAATATAATGTTCAGCTAAAGAAACCAGACACTGAAAGCATACATACTAAAATTTCACTTATGTGTAGTTTCAAAGAAAAAAAAATGCTTACTAAACTCTGGTGTCTGGGAAGGTCTTCTTAGGAGGTAAGTTGTAAGGAGATTTCTGTGAATAACAAGATAGAAAAGGAGATCATGTTTGAGAGGGGCCACAAGGGAATTTTCATGTTGCTGAAAATACTCTGCCTCTTTTTAAAAAAATTTTAATTGTAGGCAGACACAATTCCTTTATTTTAGTTACTAATTTTTATGTGGTGCTGAGGATTGAACCTAGCGCCTCACATGTGCTAGACAGGTGCTATACCACTAAGCTATAACCCTAACCCTAATACTCTAACTCTTAATCTGAATGATAGATACACAGGTATTTGCTTTGTGTATTTTACTTTGCCTTAAACAGTCTTAAAAAGAAGCAAGAATGTTAAAATAGCCTATCCAACTACTTTTTGTAATAAGTACCTTGTAATTCTGTCCCTTTTTCATCCTGAAAGAAAATTTGTAGATAGTATATCTTATTTATATGCATAGTATCAACAGCAAAAGAATTGAAAAATCTCCACTATAATAAAAGAAGAAATAAATATAATTTATCATGAGACATTATGTATATTAATATGTAAAATCCTCAGGATTGTCTTCATTGAAGACACAAGGTGATATTTGTGTGCTTGCCCCTTTCCATTGAACTACCAAGAATATGACAGGGAAGTTGTATTGTGACTTGAACACTGTGAGCAATTGCTTAGAACTGTGAAATGCTCCTGGTAATGTTCTAGAGAAAGTAGAAATGAAAAGAAGGAATTAACAACAACAACAACAAAATTCTCTCCAAGTGCATAATTACATTGTTAGAAAATTGTTCTATATCACAACTGTATCGAAAAATCTTTAAATTTATGTGAAATCAAACATTCCATGCTAAAATCATTATAAATAGATTTTTTAGTTCCAGGACTGTCTTTGGGGTGACAGAAAGTCATGCAAATCCCTTATTCTGCATTGAACTAAACAGGATCTAATGATCCCGGTCTCCTTTCATGCAAGCAATGTCCCCTAATCACTGTGTAACCAAGACATCTCAACAGATTTCTGAAGCACCTCTTAAAGGGCTGTACTATCTCAGTTCAGAACTACTGGCCCAAATCTTTGATATTATGATAGTATTAGAAGGAACTAGAGTTGCTATAGAATTGAATTCTTAAGTTTCTCTACATGGATTTGTCTTATTTCTTAAAATTTTTACTAAAGAGCAGCCATCTGGAGCTTTACCTGGCAGCCTTGGAATTAACTTAAAAAACTTAACTCTCACTATGTTTTTTAGCTTTTTTCAATGCCAAAAGTGGAGAAAGAGAGGCACAGATGGTACTTAAGGATAGACAAAGTCAACACCATTTGTTTAGAGAACCCAAAGAAATGACCCAGCCCCCCACAGCCAATGCATGGCCAGACTTCTCTGATTCTGAGGCAGACCAGCGTTCATGTTCTTGTTAGGAGGGTCCCAAGGGGTCCTCTCTGTCTTCTGGAAGAAGAAGTTTGGGGTTTTACCCAGTATTCAACTACTAGTGAACAGGAAGTCTTTCCTCCTTAAAGGATTTCTGAAAACTTGTAATCGGGAGAAGAAAGATGAAGCAACTTGTCCTTGGTATAGCCAGCACCTCCAAATAGGATCTTCAACATTTATCATAAGAAATATTACCTAGAGATTAGTGATCTATCTGATGTGTGTGCGCTAAAAATTTGCTCCCATTCTGTAGGCTCTCTTGTCACTTCACTTATTGTTTCTTTTGCTGAGAAGAAGCTTTTGCTGGACCTACTTTTCTTTTATTAGGCGCAGTGTCTCTGGTTTAATTCCTAGGTCCTTGATCTACTCTGAGTTGAGTTTTGTGCTTGGTGACAGGGTTTAGTTTCATTTTGCTGCATATGGATTTCCAGTTCTCCCAGCACCATTTGTTGAAGAGGCTATATTTTCTCCAATGCATATTCTTGGCACCTTTGTCTAGTATGAGACAATTGTATTTATGTGGGTTTGTTTCAGTGTCTTCTATTCTGTACCTTTGGTCTACTTGTCTGTTTTGGCGCCAATACGGTGCTGTTTTTTGTTTGTTTGGTTGGTTTTTGTTTGTTTGTTTGTTTTTTAACTATAACTCTGTAATATAAGTGATGCCTCCTGCTTCACTTTTCTTGCTAAGGATTGCTTTGGATATTCTGGGTCTCTCATTTTTTTTTTTTTCAGGTGAATTTCATGATTGCTTTTTCTACTTCTATGAGGAATGCCATTGGGATTTTGATTGGAATTGTATTAAATCTGCATAAATTTATTAATATGGTCATTTTGACAATATTAATTCTGCCTATCCAAGAACAAGGGAGCCATTTTAATCTTCTAAGGTCTTTTTTATTTTCTTTCTTTAGTGTTCTATAGTTTTCATTTTAGAGGTCTTTCACCTGTTTCTTTAAGTTGATTCCCAAGAGTTTTATTTTGTTTTATTTTGAGGCTATTGTTAATGAGGTAGTTTTCCTAGTTTCTCTTTCAGAGGATTTGTCACTGATGTATAGAAATACCTGTAAAATGTAAAAATTATGGGTGTTGATTTTATATCCTGCTACATTGCTGAATTCATTTATTAGTTCTAAAAGCTTTCTGGTGGAATTTTTTGGATACTCTAGGAATAGAATCATGTTGTTGGCAAGTAGTGGTAGTTAGAGTTCTTCTTTTCCTATCCATATCCTTTTAATTTCTTTCATCTGTCTAATTGCTCTGGCTAGAGTTTCAAGAACTATGTTAAATAGAAGTAGTAAAGAGGGCATCACTATCTTGTTCCAGTTTTTAGAGGGAATACTTTCAATTTTTCTCCATTTGGAATGATGTTAGCCTTGGGCTAATATAGATAGCTTTTACAATGTTGACATATGTTCCCATTATCCCTAGTTTTTCTAGTGTTTTGAACATGAAAGGATGCTATACTTTGTCAAATGCTTTTTCTGCATCTATTCAGGTAATCATAGGAAAATCTAACACCAATAAACCAAATAACCCAGTCAATAAATGGACCAAGGACCTGAACAGACTCTTCTCAGAACAGGATATACAATTAATCAACAAATATATGGGAAAAAATGTTCAATATCTTTAGTAATTATAGAAATGCAAATCAAAACTACTGTAATATTTCATCTTGCTTCAGTGAGAATGACAGCTATTAAGAATACAAGCAAAATAAGTGTTGGCGAGGATCGGGGGTGGGAGGGTACACTCACACATTGCTGGTGAGACTGCAAATTGGTGCAGCCAGTCTGGAAAGCAGTATGGAGATTCTTTGGGAAACTTGGAATGGAACTACCATTTGACTCACCTATCCCACTACTTGGTTTACATCCAAAGGACTTAAAACAGCATACTACAGGGATATAGCCACATCAATGTTTATAGCAGCACAATTCACAATAGCTAAATTGTGGAACCAACCTAGATACCCTTCAATAGAAGAATGGATAAAGAAACTGTGGCATATATACACAATGGAATATTAGTATTAAAAGAGAATAAAATCATAGTATTTGCAGGTAAATGGATGGAGCTAGAGAATATCATGCTAAGTAAAGTAAGCCAATCCCAAAACCCAAAGTCAGAATGTTTTCTCTGATTTGCAGATGATGATCCATAATGAGGGTGGGGGTGGAGCATGGGAGGAATGAAGGAACTTTAGATAGAGCAAAGGGGATATGGGGGTAGGAAAGATGGTGAAATGAAATAACATCATTACCTTAAGTACATGTATGGAGACATGAATGGTGTGACTCTACTTTGTATACAATTATAGACATGAAAAATTGTGTTCTAAATGTGTACTATGAATTGAAATGCATTCTGCTGTCATGTATAACAAATTAGAATAAATAAATTTAAAAAAATATTTGAAAAAAAATATTACCAAGTTTATCCATTTAGTTTATAAAGTTTAGTTTCCTGGAAACTTTTTAAATTTGTTTCTCATATATTTTGAGCTGTTGGACTTTGCCCTTGGATTGTAATAAATAGTTATTAAAAGTTTGCTTGATTTCAAGAAGAGTGAGCCTTAGGAGTTTCAATATTTGATGCAGGAGACTAGGGGGAGGGGCAGGGTGGCAGAAGAAATGGAGAAGGGAAGGAAAACTGAACCATATTCTGCTTTACTTTTGACATAGAAATTTGCTTTGTCAGATCATAAGAACTTGGAAGAAATTTTGACCTGGGAATAAAAATCAGGTCTGAGAAGTTCTGTTAGCTATTTCTGATACAGGACTAGGAACTTCTGAAAAACAGAGGCAGCACAAAGACCCTCCTTCAAGCCCCAATTCTTGTGATCAATTCAGAAATATTTCAGACATGTTGCTCAGAGTAACAGGCAATGAGTTCATGAGAAGGAATAGAAAAGGGAAATGGGACACTTTCAAGGGACAGAGTGGTTTCTGTCAGTCAGGAAAGGACAGATTGCTTTTCCTGCACTCCAGTTTTATTTGGAATCCCAGAAAAGTTTTCAGAAAGTCCTGTCTAGGTCCACCTTTTGACTTTTGACTGACATCAGGATGATGTCAGACTTTTAAGTCCCCAGTGCCCTAGGTCACTTTGGCCCATGCTGACTGAATTCTAATTGGATTCTTAACCATAATTTCTTATAGATTTCATGGTTGGGAGGAATCATCCTTTTCTCACTGAGTTCTAGGATCTGGTCACCATGCCCCGTCCCCTGCCACCCACCTTCAGGGTAACTTGTTTCTCTAATTGACATTATTTTGGGCATTCATTGATTCTTCAGATAACAGGTATTTTGCTGAGGAATATGACATATCCTGTCTACCTACTTAAGCCAGACAGAGTTGCAAGTAAATTGCTTCTTGGAAAAGAAAGCATATGGGAATCAGGACAGTGGGCCCATTTTATAGAATTATTCTCTTAACCTCATGTTCCCACCACTTCTATCATTCCCCTATTATTTTTAATAAAACAAAATCTTACCTTTACCCAAAGGAAATCTCTCAGATGTTATACATGTTTCAATCTTGCACCATATCTGAGCTCCCTGAGTGCAGTGTCTGTTTCATCTTTGTGGCCCCTTTGATAGCTGGATGCCACTTATTAAATATATAAAGAAATGAACAATTTACTTTAGGGTATTGCTTTAGGAACTTTGTTGGAAGCAAAGACTGAGAGCATATTTGACAAGTGAAAGAAAAAGGACAATTTCTGAAATTATTGTCTAAGGGATAATGGAAAATAGAAATTTATATTTAATATTTTATTATTCCTTTATGACCATTAATTTAAAAGAACACTACCATTCTCCCATTCTATAAATTTTTAGTGAGCATCTATTATGTAGCATGCATTGTACTAACTGTTGAGAATATGAGATGTAAAAGATGTAGTCCTTGTTCTCATAGAACTGACAGCCTAGTGGATATTAGTTACAGAATGTGATAACCATTTCTTGCACTTCTTAATAATATTAAAAAATGATGAAGAGTCCTCTGGTCATGTGGAATTATACCTTTCACTAGTATACATGCTGAGTCTTTTGGGTTAACCTTCATCAAGTACTTAAAGTAAGCAGGCTTACAACTATTTCCTGTGCATGTCTTTTAGTCTGGTTCACCTCCAATCCAGGTCTCCTCAGATTACCCTCTCATCTCAGTTTTACACTTGGTGACTTGAGAAGTTTTTGTTTGTTTACATTATCAGATGCTCATATCCCAAACTGTCTCTGCCCATCTATGCCCACGTTTCATCGACAACCATGAACCCATCTGCAAGAAAAGAACTTGAAGGGTGATGGCTTTAAAACTTAAATCATCCTCAGGGAGCCCACCAACTTCAGAATAAATTAATGTTGATGTCCTTGTGACCAAATGAGTACCTAACCTTGAAACAATATCTTACTACTCTCTATCATCAGGGATCACTGGATCATGGAACTTTGTTGGAAGGATCTTAGAGCTCAACATGGAGATTAAAGACTGATCTAAAGATTGCCTACATCACAGTCGCTTGGAAGGCTTGTTAAAGATGCACCTCATCCTTGGAAACTGCATTTTAATATGCCCCAATGAGTCCTTCAGTTCTAAAATGTTAGAGAAACTTCACTTTATGAATTAGAACAGCTAAGTGCAGTAAGCTCTAAGAATACAGCAAGTTACTGGTGAAAGCTGAACGGGAGCCACAGAATCTATCCCCAGCCTAAATCTTTTCCCTAATAATGCAGAATGTGGCAGTGCAATGAAAAAGTAAGAAAAAAATAATCAAGTTCTCCCTCCTCCCTCAGATCCCCTTACACTATTTGGATCTTGAAATAGATAATCAGCAATTGTAAAGGATAAAAGTAACTCATTCCTGTTTCCCTAGCATGTGCCAAATATTTTTTCCTTGATGAAACACATATGAAATTTAAGCTACACATGTTACTTCTCAGACAAGAGACCCCTGTGTGCTCTAGATATTCACCTCTTCCAGGAACCTGGAAGGAGACATCTGAAGTGGTTGTTGTAACAGAAGAGGCAGCTGTTGGTTGAGGGTGATTTGAAGCACATGGCCACATCTTTGTGAAACTTACACATATGTTGAGTTTGGAAGGACTTCCCTGGTAGCTTGTAGTTTCTCCTGCCTTTTTCTTTTCTTTTCTTTTTAACCTTTGTTCACTCACTCAGTCCTCCCCAGACAAAACCATGCCCTCACAAGCCCACTGATGTGCCTTGAAGTGGAAATGATTGCCAGTCAGGCTGATGTATTTCCTTCCATAGGCCTATTTCCATGCCTCACAAAGACAGACGCTTACCTGAACGAAGCTGCATATTAAGTTATAGAAACTTGTGCCTGAAGGAGTCACAGTCTACCAAAGCTTGGGGGCAGTAAGAATTAATAAGGCAAAGGCACTTCAGCTATCAGACAAGGGCTGCAATAAAGACACACAAAAAAATGGCACTTCTGTGGTGAAAGATGAGTGGAGAAAGGTTCAACAGCCCAGAAAGCCCTGACTCTGAGATCTCTTTATTGAGACAGTCACTTTGGGACTCTGCCTCTATGTGCCTCATGTGACTCCAAGAACTGCTCTGAACAGATGTGAAGTAGCCATCCTAGGGCTGGGCTGCTTAGGGCCAGGAGTGGCCCCTACAGGCCTGGCCCTCTGGTCTCAGTGCATGTCCCCTAGGTCTGGGATGTGATGGAGTCAGGGGACAATATACACCTGGAACTTGCTAATGATTTGGGATTTGGTCCAATGCCTCTGTAAGGGCATTTGTTTTTGTATATGTTGTAGAAATGCTGAAAATGAGTTCATTTACTATAGATATCATACTTATTATTGTTTTACAAACTGATAATAGCCTTCCCTGTATTCATTAATTATGGTAAGAATAATAATGACAGTTAACATGTATTTAATCCTTTTTATAAGAAGTGTTTTACTTTGACTCTCCTCATAACCATTCTGTGAGGAGAATGGAATAATGATACCCATTTGGCAGAGGATGAAAGGAAGGAATAAAGGGTTAATTTGCCCGAAGTTGCACACCTAGTAAGAAGGTGTGATTCAAGTTCAAGCAACTGGAATCCAGAGCCCATGTTGGTAGAGTACTATAAAATAGACTTTCTCTTATTTTCCTGTTAAGTGTGCAAAATATTGTGAGTTGAAACCTATAAATTCATTCCTTCTTCAGTGCTTTATTTATTCATTGAATGAACATTGTTTAAATACTTGGTCCATGTAAGACATTGGGCTCAGGTATAGGATAGGACAGTTTCTGCCCTCAAAGATACTTACTCTGGGGAAGGAGACATCTAAGTAAATGACAATGGGAAGATGAGTAGAATATGATCATAAAAGTGCCTGAGATGTGTTTGGTGAGGACAGAAGGCATCCTGGAAGAAGCCGTTTTCCATCCAGGTTCTGAAGGGGAGGAGATGAGCAAAAGGAGGAGCACAGGCAGAATAGACTGCTGTCAATGCTGCAAGATGCAATGTCCCAATTGGTTTCCATGAGAGATGCAGAACCACTATCCTATTCCCCAAGAGCTCAAAATTGAGAGAGACAATTGTCTCTATAAACTGTCAATGAAAATTGTGCTTAGATCATGGGCACAAGCAAAACTCTCTGGGTGTGTAGGCAAAGGACAGCTTTTTGTCCAGGGAGAGGAAAGCTTGGGACTTCTCCATGGAGAACCAATTGGAATGATGAGTTTTGCAAAACTGAGAAGTAAAAGAAATAAAGAGCATGGCTGTTTAGCCAATTGTGAATGGAACCAATACACATGGAGGTCAGGGATAGGAACAGAGGAAGTTGGCACCAAATGCTTGAAAGGCTTGAAAGGCCAAGTGAAGGGTTTTGGGAAATCATTGTTGAAATTGTAACACCATTGATAGAAAAATCAGAGGTCATTCTAGTTCAGCTGTTTTCAGACTTGCCTTTAGCTGTAGGACCCTTATTTCAAACATAGCCTTTATCTTAAATAAAAGCCTAAGTATATAATAATCAAGAATGGAGCTGGGCACCGTGGTGCACACCTGTAATCCCAGCAGCTTGAGAGACTGATGTAGGAAGATCATAAGTTCAAAGCCAGCTACAGCAACTTAGTGAAGTCCTAAGCAACTGAGCAAGACCTTGTCTCAAAGTAAAATACAAAAAAGGGCTGGGGCTGTGGCTCAGTAGTTGAGTGCCCCTGGATTCAATCCCTGGTACGAAAAAAGAAAAAAAAAATAGAGCCCCTATGTTACTCTATTTGGCATGAGGCTGGAGGGGCCCAAGATCCAGGATGCCCAGTCACAGCCCAGGGTTCCTTGTAACACAACTTAAATTCATCCTGTGTGTGATAGGTCTGAGCCAAGAAAAGAGGATATTTCCCAGCCCATTCCCTGGCTGATATGTTAGATTTTTAGCAGACACATTGCTGTTATTCCTGGCAATAAGATGACACTATAAATGAGTTTTACTATCAGTGCTGGTCTGGTCTGTACCAGAAACAAGACAGATATTTACAGTTGACCAGTGAGTAACTGACCTGCAGGTCTATGTGGGCATTGCCTAAGTGAGGCACTTGGATGAAGCCACTTGCCTCTTGGAACTTGGCTGACCTGAGACCAAGTCCTGCTTAAGGGAATCCTGAGGAACTGCAAGAGTTAACACAACTTCAGGGCTGCCTCACCCTTTCCCACAGAGGAACTTGCCCACTGGGAGAATCTGGCTCTATACTAAGGATTCACTGCCAGAAAGTGAAATGAAAGACTCGACTGGATCTATCCACCTGGATACCCTCAGGAGAAAGGAGAAGGGAAAGAATATCTCATTTTCAGAATTTCCAAAAGCACATCCTGACAGGTCAGGAGAAACAATCATCCCTGAAAGAAATAAACCTGAAGAGACCCAGGGCTTGTCAAAGAGACAACCCCCAAGAGGGTATGTCAGGGCACCCTGTTAAACTTGAATTTCTGATAATCAGCAAATAACTTTTTAGTAAAGTGCATCTCAAATGCTGCATGGAGTAAACTTATACAAGAACCATTGTTTATTTGAGATTCAAATTCAACTGGATGTTCTATATTTTTATTTGCCAATTCCAACAGCCCTACCCCAAAGCATCCTTCCCCATTCAAATGTGCTTCCTTTTCACCTGCCCTTGAAGGGAACTTCAACCCAGTTCTCTGGTCCAGGGGATTCCTCCAAACCCTGTGAATACAAGCTCAAGCTTCTCCATACCACCATGGCAGAGAGCCCCTCCCACCACAGGAAAGGGGCTGCACCCTCCAGAGCCCCATTCTTCCCCAGCTTGCTCCTTTTGAAGTCCTAGCAGGTTGGTTAGAGGCCAGAGTGGGGGTTTTCATTGAAGTTCAGCAGGGTAGAGGATTAAAGAGACCTACCGCCTGATGAATAAATGTTTACAATAACCACATTCCCTCCTTGACTAGCTGGAGGGCTTCCATCAGCCCCGCATTGCCATTAGGCAAGCTGTTTGATTTTGTTGTTAGAAGTAAGTTGTTGGTGCACTGCTGCTGCAAACAGAAAACATCTGTGGAAAGTCCACAAACAGGAAACTTGGTAGGAAAGAGGCTGGGGGTGGGGTGGGGGGGAACCAAATTGCCTGCTGACCCTGCTTTATGCATGTTTGAGAAGGAAGAATGTTAAGTTCAATCATACCCACAAGTGCAACTATGAGCCAGGTCCAGAGCATGACAAAGACTGAGTGGCATTGAGCAGGCTTTTGCCCTATCTTTGTTAACTAAACATCGAGCACTGAAGACAATCTTAGTTTCCCCTGCTAGCTACAATTCTCCAGAGAAAGGGGTAGTTGCCAAAAATAAAAAAACCAAAAGAAAAAAAAAAGGAAAAGAAAAGAAAGCCCAAAGAAACATGTGGCTGTACCTTATAGAAAGTGAAGCTACAGGAGAGGGATAATACCAGGATACTATTGTGAGTTATAGATATCTGTTTTAATGGAGTTTCCAAACACACATATCATCATGGATTGCTACAACCAAAGTGAAACAAGCAGAATAAAAATGACAAGCTTCCTCACAGGAAAAGCACTCAACCTTTGCATGCATAGGCTACAAGGATAATTTCAGTGTTGTCCCTCCCCTGGTGCTAGGTGATTGAGAAATTTTTTATAAATATGCAGTGTCTTAAAGACATGAGGTGCTAGGAATGAGAAAGAATATGGCTAGAGAAGGAGAGTCAGGGAAGAAATTTACTGTCCATCTCTTTTCCCTGATTGATCTCAGTACTGTAGAACATATAGGACCTGCCTCCTTGTTTTCTAAGTAAGAAAACCTGAGAGGCAGAGAGAGAGACAAACAGCTCAAGTGCTTGGTCCTAAACATTATTTTTTTAAATGTTAAGTGGAATTTTTTAACTTTTATTTTATTTAATTTTATGTGGTGCTGAGGATCTAATCCAGTGCCTCATACGTGCTAGGCAAACTCTCTACCACTGAGCCACAGGCCCAGCCCCCGGTCCTGAGCATTTTCCAAAAGCCTCAGAATTTATATGCCTTCAGAGTCTATCTGCCTCATCCACAGGACCCAGCTCTCTGTGGTTTCTTTACTGACCTAGACTGAAGAGAAACTAAATTCACTTGACTGTATTTCCAGCAGAATATTAAGGTCAGGTACAAGAGTAACTCCAAGTCATCATAGAAATATGTCCTGGGGAGGTGGCAAGGATGACATGAAGTTATGGCTTATGTTTGGCAGTGGAAGGTAAAGAAAAAACATCATCCTGAAAACACACAGTAGCAGTTCTGGTAGGAAGAGCAAGCATGAGAAGGTGAGGTTTGGCCAAGGTGTATTTTACCTATCTAGATTCCTACCATATAGTCTGAATGGTTAGCCTGTGATTGCATGCTGCTTTTTATAAAAAGGAAAACAAGCCAAGAAAAAGATAAAGATTCAGGGCTCTACCTTCAAGCTCTGGTTCTGAAGGCAAATCTGATGCAAGCCTGCTTTCAGAAAATATTAGATAGGTATAAATAAGAAGCACTAGTGTGCTATATAACACAGTGCGGGGCTGTCACAGTAACCTGTTACTATTTTCCAGAAGAGAGGAGCTTGAAGTCCCCAAATACAAAGTAATGATAACACTGATTTGATTAGCATACATTGTGTACATTGGATTATAATACCATGCTGCACCCTCAAAAACTAATACAAATTAAAAATATTTTAAAAACCAAATGATATACCATTCAAAATAAAAAATAAAAAAGGAAAGACTAACGGATGAATGCTAAGAATGTGTGACCAAGTGAGGCAGTTTTCTAGCTCCACACTCAAAGAAACAGGCAGCAATATGGTCAGCAAGACCATATGTTCAGTAAGACCATATGGCTTGGGAGTCATCTAAATTCCAGTGCTCCTCCCGGCATCAATTTCTTGCTAGATTCTGATCTCTGGTAGTTACTTAAGTTCATCAGAACTCAGTCTCCTCATCCTTGAATTCAGGATGTTTTATACAGTGCAATACATGCCTCCTGGGTAGATGCAATGATAAAAATAGTTCATGTCCAGAGGGATTTAGCAGACAACTTAGCCAAACAAATGTGAGCTGCTACTGTTACTGTTACTACCACCACCACCACCAAGATCACTGTCACCCTAGGTAATAATGTGTCCCTTTATTAAAGACATGATATATGCCAGGTAGTGAGCTTGCAACACCACTTATTTCATTTGGCTTAATTCTCATAAATATGAGTGACAGATTATTTTTCTTCCTTTTCTACATAAATCACCTGCCCCATGTCACCCAGGTAGGAATTAGAAGAGCTGTCATGCTTGTGTTCATTCAGAGGCACTTGAACCATGGTACCCATAGGGGTCAGAGACTGGTCTGTGCCTCAGATACATGACACTATATTATGTAGCATTCCCTGAAGTTTAGTTCTTTTTTTTAAACTTAGTAATTTTTTTCTGGAGCTTACCTGCATAACTATTTTATCATCATCATCATCATTATCATCATTTGCAGTACTGGGGATTGAACACAGGGATGTTCTACAACTGAGCCACATCCCCAGCCTTTTTAATATTATTATTATTATTTTGAGACAGGGTCTCATTAAATTGTTAAGCCTGGTCTCAAACTTGCAATTCTCCTGCCTCAGCCTCTGAAGTATCTGGGATTACAGGTGTGTGCCACCATACCTTGCTACGTAATTATTTTTAAATGCTACATACATTCTGTAGTACAGATGTGCTGTATTTTAGCCTTTTCCTAATTGATAACTATTTAAGTTATCTTTCTTTCTTTTTTGGTGTTACCAAAATTGATAGAAAGAATATACTCTGATATACCATTTTATGTAAATTTTCTTCTCTAAATAAATCTTAGAATTGGTTCATTAGTTCATTATGAATTTTAAAATTGGTCATAAATTTTAGAATTGGTTCAATGTTAATACTGTTATTGAAATATAGTTGACGTTGTTAAATTATTCTGAGGAAATTTCTTTAATTACATCCAGGAATATGACATATTGGTCTATTTATTCATATCTTACATATTTCAATTAGGTTTCATAGTTTTCTTCAAATAGTTTCCTGAGTATTTCTTGTGAGGTTTACTGACAGGTCTTTAATAAGGTTTTATTCCATTATGTATGAGATTTTTAAAATATTATATTTTCTAATTGCTATTGTTGGTGAAAAGGAGCACTGCAGAAGTTAACTCTTGGTTCATACCTGGTCACCTTTCAAAACTCACTCATTAGTTTTGATTATTGGCCACTTGATATCTTGATTTGCATTAAACACTTGTTGAATACCTGTTTGTGTTAGATGTTGAAGATAGTGCCAAGTCTGTGCCCACAGAGACCTTGCATTCCTGTGGAGGATGGTGAGTCATTAAACAAGGAAACATACAACAGTTTTGGTGTCAGGAAGGAACTATGACAGCATGATGCAGCAGAGAGTGAGTTAACACATAGGCATTATGGCCCAGGAAGACCCACCAAGAAGGAGCCTGTGACCTGGGATAAGGTGGGCTCTGCATGTCAAGGCAGGGTCAGCAGCAAACCAAAGGTTTGAAGTTGGAAAGAACCCAGCAGTCCAAAGAGCAGAAACTGAATCCAAGGGGAAAGGGTGAGAGTTCAGAGAGGTAGATAGGACCGTAAATATATAAGGCTAGTCAGGCCAGAGATTGAGCTTTGCTAGGGTCAGAAAGATCTTCTGTTGGAACTGGAGAAGAAATACAATACAGGTACCTCTCTAGATAGGTATATAAATTTATATTATAAAATGGATAAGTTCCTGTCTGAATCTACAAAGTGGATTATATATCAATTTATCATTTCTAGGTCAATGACAGAAATATTTAGGAATAATTACAGAATTATCTATTCTTTTACAAATGAATGAGGAGGGCAAATATGATTCTAAGTACATTTGGAAACTTTTGAAAGGTCAGAGTAATGAAATAATCTGATTTGTGCTTTAAAGCAATTGCTGTGGCTTTGTGGAGAAAAAGTTTTAAGGGAGCAAGAGGGAAATAGGCGAGGTTGTATTATGGGAATTAAGAGTTAAGAGTGATTTCACTAGATAGGAAAAAGATGAAGAGAAATGGATGCATTTAAGATACTCTATAAGGTAGAACAACTCAGATTCACTAATGCATTCAAGGAGAGTGCTGCAGTCTGGCTGGGCACAAAATAACCGGGAGGTCACAAGCCACTTGTAGGTTCAAACAGGAACTACTTTATTGCCCGAACCCCATGGGAATTCCCCAGAACTCCACGGAAACTCTGAGAGAACTCAATGGGAACTCATCAGGAACTCCACGAGAACTCAAAAGTAGTGGGCAGCCAAAGCAGCAGGAGCCGCCCCACTGCCAGATAGCAGAGGTCCACATACACAACTGAATACACAGCTTGCCCCAATCCAGCATCATCCAATTACAGCAATCAGTCACCATCCCAATAATAATAATACACAGCTTAACTTAATCACCATCATCCCAATGGCTCGCTGGCATCATCTCCCAACCACTCCTTCTGGCAAAATGCCAGGCGCCATCCGGACTTGGCTGTGGCTCTCAACAGGAGAGGACTAAGGTTTTTAGATTAACAACTGGGTGGAATGTGGTTCCATTTATTGAGATAACAAACACTGCAGAATGCTGATTTGTCAAGGGAGAAGAAGGATCAAGAATTCTGGGGAATGTTTATTTTGAAAGACCCAATTGACATCCAAGTGCATATGTCAAATTCATAGGTGCATAGATGGGTTTGGAGCTCAAGGAAACAGTTGGTCTTGGAATTAAAAACTTAGAATTCAGAAATGTGTAGATAGAATGTAGAAGCACAGCACTAGATGAGATAATGTGGGAAAATAGTTGAATTAGAAAAGAAAGAGTTTACAACCAAACTCTGTCTCAGTGTGGCATTTGGTTGTCAGAAATAGAAAGTGGGTAGGTGGGTAAGGGGATGAGAAGTTAAAACAAAAAAGCCAGAGAAAATGAAGGAGGAACAGCAGGATAGATGATGTCACAGAAGATAAGAGAAGATGGAGAATTATGACTGATATCCCAGCCACTTGGGAGGCTAAGGCAAGAGGATCTCTTGAGCCCACCAGTTTGAGACCAGCCTGGGAAACATAGAAGAGCCCATTTTAAAAATAAAAACATCAACAACAAATTTTCTGCAAGATTGGGAAAGCGGAGGTGGAATTGATGAGCTTAACAAAATGTTTCAATGGAATATTGGGGTGAGGCCAGGTTAGAATGAATTGAGAAAAAAAAATGGAAGATAAGGAAGTAGATAGCTAGAGTAGCCAATTAACACTTCAAGTGGTTTTGCTGCAAATGGAAAAAAGAAATGGAATGGGTTGGGGGGATTGTCAGGAATGATTTGCTGTTGTTCAAAAGATTTTAGATATCAGAGCTTCTTTGCTGACATGAGTCATTAACTCAGCTCAAACAGAGAAGTCAAGGATTCAAGAGAGAAAGGAGAAAAATATATGGGTGAAGTTTATGAAAGAAGAGAAGGGAAGAAACTGTAGAGCTTGAGTGGAGAGATTGAGCTTTGCTTGGGTCAGAAATATATTTTATGGAAAGAGGAGAAGAAATAGAAAGTACCTCTATAGATAGGTATATAAATTTGTTCTATAAAATGGAAAAGTTCCTGTTTGAATCTATAAAGTGGATTATATATCAATTTATCATTTCTAGGTCAATGATAGAAATATTTGGGAATAATTTCAGAATTACCTATTCTTTTACAAACAATTATCTGATTACATTGGCTACTATTTCCAGTCCAATATTGAATAGCAGTGATGACAATAAATATGCTATGTTCTATTTACTTTAAAGGAATAATTCTACTAACTGACTATTTAATAAGATATTTATGTTTATAGGTTCCTGGTATGGACTCTTCAGTAAGTAAAAGATAGCTCTATTTCCTAAACTTAAGCCATACTTGGAATAATACTTTTTGGAATAGACTCTATATGTTGTTGATAAATTTTTTTTCTTTTAATGCACTTTTTAACTTGAGTTGCTAATATCTCATTTTGGCAAAATTGTTTTTGTGTATGTGCAATCATACATTTGTTTTTACTTTAAAAGTTAGATTATCAGGCATGGTGGCATACACCTGTAATCCAAAATATTTGGGAGGCCAAGACAGAAGGATTCAAAATTTGAGACCAGCCTCAGCAACTTAGTTATACCATGTCTCAAAATAAACATTTTTAAGAATGTAGCTCAGTGGTAGAGCTCTTACCTACTGTGTATAAAGACCTGAGTTCAATTCCCTGTACTGCAAGAAATAATGCAGAAAATTGGGAGAGAGAGAGAGAGAGAGAGAGAGAGAGAGAGAGAGAGAGAGAGAGAGAAAGAGAGAGAGAGAGAGAGAGAGAGAGACCCCCAGAGCAATAAGCACCTGGAGATAGCATCATTTTGGCACATATTTTAAAATCATTTAGCTTTCAGACATTATTGAGATAAGGCTATATATATACATATGAATGTTTGTTTATGTGTGTGTGTATATATATTTAAAATGGCACTGTAAATTATTCTCTTAGACTATGCATATTGAATAATTCTAAAGGTTTAATATTTTGTAGCAAGAATCTAACGATTATAAATGTTTTACATATTTTTATTATAAATAATTCTATATAAAATACCTTTGCAAATCTTTAAGATTATTTCTATATGATGAGTTAGTAAAAGAGAATTTAAATGAAATATTATGAACATTAAGGCTTCTTGATATGTCTTTCATAGATGTATGTAAATAATATATATATATATTATATATATAAAGAGAGAGAGACAGAAAAAGACAGAGAATACACACACACACACACACACACACACACACACATATATATCATAAGAATTCTGAGTTTTTTATATAAAGTCAAAGCAACAATAGATTTCACCTGCCCTAGAGCCTATCTCTGTCTTCTCTATCTCTGTCTTCCTCTACTGATCTCCACGGCTCTAACATCCAAAGAAGACTTCCGGATTTGAACTGTGTTCTTCCAGACCTTCTTCATATGCATATATATCTGCATGTTTTTGTTTAATGTTTATGTGAATATGTGAAACAGAATATATTCATATACAAGTTTATAATAGACCCTGAGCATGCACATTTTTAATATGATTTGGAGATATATATGAGTATAACTCATATAACATTTCCATTCTTAAATAAAGATACTTACATGCTTCTTTTTAAGATTTAAGAAACATGTATTCTTTCCAGTAAGAAAATTTCACATATTCAGCTGTTTGATGTAATTTATTATGATGATGTAATTTATTATCTCATATAATGAGATACTCTCCAATATGGAGATGTTTTATAATTGTCTACATTCTAGTTTATTCCTTAAATCAAGCATGAGGGCTTGTGAAAAATCTCCTATTTGCTTTACTTGTCCTTTAACAAAGGGAGAACTTGTCACAATATTGAAATATCTTCCTGGACAAACAGTTCACCTAAGTGTGGCATCTTTAAGAGCATAGCACCCAGGATACAGTAGTTCTCCTTAGATATGAAGGAAATAGGTACTCATTAGATAGTTGATGGTGACTTACTAATAAAAGGACAGCCTGTCTATTTCTTCCTCTGGATTGATGTGTTATTATCTTGAGAATAACTCCAAAGTGGCTAAATAGTAGTTTGACTATCAGATGTGTATAAATCAGACTGTTTAAGCTGCAAATTGCAAAAGCACTTCAATACAAATTAGCTTAATACAAAGGAAGATAAATCATTTCCTCTACTAAGTTATCTAAGCAGCTCAACTCTAGAACTGACGAATCTGTGGAATATGATGTCATTACTATTCCAAACTCCTGTGCCATCCTCAAACTGATGTCCTGCTCTAGTTTCTTGCCTGGGGTCTCAATATGATTGTCACAGTTTCACCTGCTCCGTGTAAACACTGAAAATATCCAGTAATGAACTCTACCACATAAAGTTTTCAAATAACAGAGAACTGTCTCAGATATTTCTAGAAATCTTTTGCTCATGGTTCATTGTCCTGCCTCCCATGCCAATCTAAACCAATCACCTGATTAACTTAAACTAATCAGCTCCCAATTTTGTAGCTACACACAAAAATCTGGCTCTAGGAGGAAGGAAGTTATTTAGGAGAAGAAATAAATTACATCAGTGACCAATTATGCCTACAAAAATGTAGGTTATATTGCCCTACCACTTAAAAATTAATCTATAATAATATTCTAATAAATTACATCAATATATATAAAATATAATACAGAGATAAATACATAATGTAATTATAAATATACTATATAGATAAAATATATGATACAAGTACAAATTTTATATATATTCTTACATGTGTTTATACACATATATATGTGCACATATATATGTTTATTCTATGATAAATCTATAGCAAAAAATTGCTTTTAATACTTAGTTGAGATGATAAAGCAATGCTACCTTTGAAAAGTTTATTTAAATATTTAAATATCTTCATTTCAGCAAGAAAACATATTCTGTTTGGAATTTTTAAAGTTAAGTCACATTTTTAGATGTCAGAATTATCCTCTCTTGAGAAAATTAATCACAGTAACATAAGAATGTGGCCAGGCTACAAAGCATAATAAATCATGTCCATTTATCTCTAACATGCTCTGCATCTTTAAAGATTGCACCATAATGTTAACAGAAGAGTTTTTAAAAACCGCTTTGACAGGTTGTTTTTCTTCTAGTTTTATGTGGTATCCCTATAAATTTTTGATGATTTTATCATTGTAAACTACATCACATATAAGTCAATTAAATAGTCTAAAATGTTAATGAGTAAGACAGAAGACTTAAAGGCTTACTTGTAGAAAGGAAGCAACACATTTCTAAGAGGAGGCTGGAGGATGCGACACTGCTTGGGAAAGATCCAAGTGTCTATCATCCATCAAAATCTACCTTCTCCCTGAAGGCTTTTTAAAGGGAAAAATGATAAATTAAGACCTGAGATATCCCAAACATGATGGAACCTGAATATTCAATTTAGTTCCAGATGATACTAGGGAACAATGAGTGAGTCATATATTTGCGAAATTTGACTATCAGGTAAAGGAATTTTTGTTTAAATTTTTCACACAGCCATGAATCATGGTCATGATAATGGGTTTTTAGTGAAACCACATTATACCATTTCTTGATCCATTTGTTGGACCACAGTAAAGTAACTATTCTACTTTCTTTCATGCTTAGGGAAATTTTTTCTCATTTTTGGCTTTTAACTCACCCTAACTCCTTTTCTCACTCCAAGTGCAGAAAGAAAACATGATCCTGAGGTCTGGATTTAATAAAATTGTGCGCAGGCTTCTATGTATACTGTATAGTGCAATAAAAATGTCATGAATTAAAATAGCAGGAATAGCTGCATTCTTTTAACAGAGAAAATAATATGGATGGAAAAGGTGGAGACATAAAATATCCTTTCCCCTCTTAAAAAAGCATCTACTATTGAATATTGTTTTGAGGATAGTGTGGATATCATGGTTCTGTATTCTACTCGTAATTCATTCTACTGGTAGTCAAATTGGGATATTTGAGTTGGCAGAGAGGATATTCATTCTGCTTCTACTTCAATGTGAAATCCTAAAAGTGATCACAGATCCTCTAGGCCAGGGGTCAGTAAAGGGTATGATAGTGCTATAGTTCAGATCTGGAATGTCCCCCAAAGTCCATGTATTCGAGTCTTGGTCCCCAACTTGATGCTATTGGAAGATGGTAGAAACTTTAAAATGTGGGGCCCAGTGGGAGGCATTTAGGTCACTGGGGTTGTTCCCTCAGAGTGGAATGTGGGACCTGCATCTCTTCCTGTCTTTTATTTAATGGCCATGAGATAAGTGGCTTTTGTTCTATCATGTGCTCTTGCTGTGGCCAACTGATTATAGACTGGAACCTCCAAATATGAACCTAAATAAATATTATTTGTGTGTGTGTGTGTGTGTGTGTGTGTGTGTGTGTGTGTTTCTGAGATTAAACCCAGTGGCACTCTACCACTGAATTACCACCCCCAACTCATTTTATTTTTATTTTGAGACAGTGTCTTGCTAAGTTGCATAGGCTGGCCTTGAACTTGAAGTTCTCCTACCTTGGCCTCTTAAGTAACTAAGGTTATAAATTCTCACTCACTCATGCTAGTTTTAGAACTGAGCACCATCTTTGTTCCTCACTGCAAATCCCAATATAGTGGTTCCTCTATTTACTGTGATGGTCTTGAATGAAGTATTCCATACTATGCTTTAAAAGGTGTCATTGAATAATTTTTTTCTTTAACAGCCTACTGCCATTATATGTTATCCATTATGACCGAAGACATAAGCATTCAAGCATCAGGATTTGTAGTTACATGGTAATCAATCTGTTGGGAACTGTACACCACTCAGTTTGAAGTCCCAGTAGGAAGCAGTTCTTAGAAACTACTTCCCAAATGATATCCTTTGTGGTAGATATAGCCTGAAAACCCACTTCACATGCCAATCAAAAGTAGCAAGCTATCACCTCTACTTCTGCCCGATGGGCTATGTTAGTCTGCTTTTTATCACTGTGACCAAAATAGCCAACACGAACAACTTAGAGGAACCTTTCCAAGGTATGTCCTCAATGACCCACCTCCTCCAGCCACACCCCACCTAAGGTGACCTCCTTGCCCATCAGTCCATTCAAACTAGGATGCACTGATTAGGCTCAGTTCTCATAATCCAGTCGTTTTGCCTCTGAGTATTCCTGCATTAACACAGGAGCTTTGGGGGAATACCTAAAGTCCAAACCACAACATGGACTAACAATCAAGGTTCTCCCACTCCCTCATCAGGCTCAATTAGTTTGCGAGAGCTGATCACAGAACTAAGAGAGACCCTTTACTTAACTTTAACCAGCTTATTTATAAAGGATAGAATAAGGATACAAGTGAATAATAAGATTGCAGCCTATATAGGGAAAGACCTGGAAAGACACCAAACACAGGGGTTTTAGTCCCCGTGGAGTTGGAGGACACCAGCCTCCTGCAAGTGGATTGACAAACCCGGTCCTTTAAGGTTTTCAGAGAGGCTTCATTATGTATGTAAGTATAAATTTTATCATTGACCATTCATGGTCAACTCAACCTTTAAGTCTTTTCCCCTCCCCAGAGGTGGGGGCGGGGGCTGAAAGTACCAACCCTCTATTTATACCTTGATCTTTCTCATATCTGGACTCCATTGAGTGCCCCCTAGCCACCAACGGTCTCACTAGCATACAAAAGACCCTTATCATTCCAGAAATCCCAAAATATTTTATAAAATGTGTGCCAGGAAAAAGAGGGAGGTCAAAAAATATATTTTGTATCATAAATCACAATATTACAGAAGTACTGCCTGCAAATTTTAGCCATTTCTAGAAAATGTGGGCTTCCAGGCCTGCAATGAAAATTATGGAATGTTCCGTGGAAAACTGATTGGTTTGAATCAGTTACTTACAAAATAGGTTTTCTCCAATTAATAAAATTGACACAATTGGGAATGAGCAGAAGAGGGCATCATGGCAAGGGTATTCACTGGCTAAGAGTGGTTACTCTTTAGCTTAGGTTATTGCTACTTAATAGAAGGAAAAACATTATCATAATTGATGATTGATTGATAGATGGATACCCCCAAATTTTTAAAGGACACATTAGCTAAAGGACATGTTATTTGAATAAATGCTAATATCTTGATTTTTAAATTTATTTTCTGTAGGAAAATTTAGATGCCTAATGAAATGGAAAGATACAGTAACTGTCAATATCACCACATCCTGGTGTGTGGTCAACTACTTTGGTGAACCGGGGGAAGCATGCCTTACAGACAAAACCAATAGAGAGCAGATGCAGTTAATCAAATCTAAAAAGGAAAGAGTAGAAGAGAGTGGACTTAGAATCAGGCAGACCTAGATTTGATCCTGCTGTTCCACTTACAATCTGAGTGACCTTGGGCGAAAAAATAACCTCTCGAAGCCTCAGTTTTCTTATTCTATAAAACAAGGCTAAGAA
Organism: Ictidomys tridecemlineatus; assembly: GCF_052094955.1. Classification (NCBI taxonomy): domain Eukaryota; kingdom Metazoa; phylum Chordata; class Mammalia; order Rodentia; family Sciuridae; genus Ictidomys; species Ictidomys tridecemlineatus. The sequence continues at coordinate 124,158,947 of NC_135477.1, read as the reverse complement.
TGCCATCAACCTCATAGGTTATTGTTAAAATTGTATGTGAAACTACTACTACAAGGTCTAGCACATAATAAATATTCAGCAGCTAGTAGTGATTATGGTCATGTTTATGATCACTGATTAGAATATCTGAATAGTGCTGCTAGATTTACCAGTGAGTCTCTCTGTGCCCTTGGGTGACTCAGTTTTTCTCACTGAGACTCTTCTGTATAATGAGGAAGTAGGTCAGCCCTTGAAGGTCTAAAGCAGCTAATATTAATTGGAGGAGAAGCCTCTGCTTCTCCTCAGAAGAAAAGGAGCTAGTCAATGAATAGGAGCACTGTTATTTCAGGTTGGTTGTCTGCAAAGCACCAAGGTTCCATACACTGCTCAAATTGGCCTATGAGGACCTAAATTCTATAAGAATCTGCTGGACTCTCCATTATACATATTTATTCATGTATCATTGTTTTCTATTATTTAAATCTTGTTCTAAGTCAGAAAGACTTGGAAAGATGAGAGCTAAGCCATGAGGGAGCCACAGAATTATCTGAAGAAAGAACACAAGCAAAATAAGATCTTTCCTTCATATGGGCTAGAAATCTGGGAAGATATGATTATTAAATAATGAATGATCTTAGCTTCCATAATGCAAGGACTTTAGAGCCAGGAGTATTTATACTGCAATCTAGGCCTAGAAATGACCAACCATAGGATCTTGATCAAGTTATTTATCCTTATAGGATAATTATAAAATAGGAAAGATAATCCCTGTTTCATAAGATTATTATAAGGATTTGTTGTGATTACTTTTATGAAAATTTAGCACACGGACAGACCATAGTTTTTGGATTTTAAGATAACTTCTCACATTCTGAAATTGGAATGTGTCTTAAAATTCATGCACTTAGTTGAATTTCTTTTCTTTTCCTCCTCCCACCCAAAGATGTGAATTTATTGATGGCAACCTGGCATCAAGAAAATTTTGTAATTAACAGTCAATAAATTGGCTGATATAATTAAAATCTTTATGATGATCTTTTGTTTCACTTCTGTCCATGCAAAGTCTTGTGGTATTAAAAGGTCAAAATCATAGAAAATATAGCCAACCAAAAAGACAGATTTAATGTTACCTCATATGGGTACAAATAAGTGCCTCATAGTAGTCATCACTGGATCATTCCTGGTTAGAGGATAAATTCTTTGTTCCTCTGGCTGCATCTGAGCAAACTCAGAAAACTCTCTTCCTTCTTCTAAGTTATGAACCCAAAGAGTTTTCACCGAAGAACTTTCTGTACCCTCTTATTTGCATACTGTTAAATACAAAACTTCTCATTTTGCATTCAATATATCTGATTTCATTTTTTAATTGATCATGGGATAGTAAAGAGATTTGGTCTTTATTTATAATTCAAATCTGTGTCTTAAAAATAAAATACAATTCTAGGTTAGTTTGTTCTCTTCACCTGAGGTTGCAGATATGCCACTTCCTAAGCTATCTATCTTGTGATGGAGTTAAAATATGCTATCCCAGCATTCTGACTATTCAAGTAAAAGACATTTGAAAAACAGCAAGTGTAAAAAGATCACTTTGATCATCCTACTGCTTCTTAAAAGAAGTTGAAATTGCCCTGAGAAAGACGCTCTCCCTACAGTAGGAGACAAGGCAGCTTCCTCTTCAAGAACAAGAAGCTGACACGGAGAGAACCCTGCAAGCCTTGCTGATATAGCTCTCACCTTTTAAGCCTCCCGGCATAATTTTACTGCCTCCTCACAACTTACTCTTCTTTATCCCAATTAAGTAACTGATTCTAATCGCTTCTTTGGGCTTTCATTTCTTTTTGAGGGTTCCTGAGCCACAGAAATTCATATCATTATGCTTTTCTTCTGTTATCTAGCTTCTATAAATTTTATTCTAGATCTAAACAGGAGCCTAAAAACAGAGGTGAATTTTCATTTTAATTAATTAATTAATTAAATGTATTTATTTACTTATTTATTTTGTCTGTATGTTACTGATTTCTACTAATTCTACTTCAAAGGCCTTGTACTTAAAGATTTCATTTAAGCATTAATTTACTTTTAATTGTTTTTTATGGCAACTTTAATCTAGAGTTCTGTGCCTTGGCAATAATGCCAGCCTATTGTGCTGGTGCTTGTTAAACTATGAAATTGCAATGTGTAGCATTAAATCAGGACAGGAAATGAAATTGCAAACCACATAAGTAAACTGCTGGTGTCCTGTTGGCACAGGGTACGCCTCTCTCTTTCTGTTCTCTGTCAGGAGGCAACTACTGAGATCTACCACACAGCATAGTACCTACAGCAAACAATGCTGTATTTATAATCCAAATTCACTAAAAGGATAGGTACCATGTTAAGTGTTCTTAACACCTACACACACAAATAATGATAAAGTCAGTGGTAAAAAATTCTAAGGGGTTAAGGATATGTCTACAGCTTTGATGGTGGTGATTGTTTCACAGATATATACTTATCCCCCAATTTGTTGAGTTATATACTTAAATGTGCACAGAATTTTACATGTTAATTATACCTCAATAAGGTAGTTCAATGAAAATAAAATAGGATAAACTAAAGAGGACTCTCTTATGTCTCCACTGGTCTGACATCCACCCCCAAATCATAATTATTCCTATATATATATATATATATATATATATATATATATATATATATAATCTAGTCACAGATTAAAGAATAAATCCTCCCAATTTTATTTATCGATATGTAATATAAACAGTGAAATATTTAATTTATAAGTGTACTGTTCAATCATTTTGATAAATGTGTACACTTATAGAAACCACAGCCCTGCCAAGATACAGAAATTGTCCATCAACATAGAAAGACACCTGTGTCCTTGTCCAGGAAAGCCCCTCCTAGAAATAACCACTAATCCTATCAATTACCATTATGTGATAGTTTCCCACCTTCTAAATTTCATATAACAAAATCATACAGTATGTCATCCTTAGCATCTTTTGCTAAAGATACATGCCATAAGAGCGATCCATACTATTATAGATATCAATTGTTCATCTGTTATTATTGCTGAATGTATTTCATCATAGGGATATGCACAGTTTGTTGATTCATTCTCCTATAAATGGATATTTGGGATTCTGCCAGTTTGGAGGTATGATGAAAAAGTTGCTATGAATAGTTTTATATGGATGTGAGTACACATATGTTTTTTGTTTCTCTTAGGGAAGTTCTAGAGGTAGAATTGCTAGGTCACAGAGTAAACATATGTTCCACTTTTCAAGAAACTGCCAGTTTCCTGAAATGGTGATTTCATTTTATATTCCCGCCAGCAATTTACAAGAGTTCCAGTTGCTCCAACATTTGATAATATCAGTATTTTACATTTTTTCCATTATAGAAGGTATATGGCATTAGTTTATTGTGGCTTTCATTTGCTTTTCCTGAATAACTAATGAGGTGAATGCCTTAACATGCTTATTGGCCATTTGCATATTTTCTTTCATGAGCCAGCTGTTTGAATCTTTTATTCATTTTTGTTGTAGTTTATCTCATGACTGAGTTGTAGAAGTTCTTCATATGTTCTGAACAGAATTCCTTTGTCAAGTATATTTGTTGTGTTTTGGTTTTTGGAGCAAACTACTCCCCTTTTTTAATCAACCAAAGTTTTAAAGTTTATACTAGAGTTCAGTCTTTTGTTTTGTATGTTCTCTGGGGTTTGACAAATGTATGGTGAAGTATATCCACCATTATATATTACCCAGAATGCCTTCGTTGTCATAAATATCCACCTTTATTCTTCCCTTTCCATAAAACTCTGGCAACCACTGTTTGTTGTTGTTGGTGGTTGGTTGGTTTTTTTATGGTCTACGTAGTAGATTTGCCTTTCCCAGAAGATCACATAGTTGGAATCATACAGTATGCATAGTATGTAGCCTTTCCAAATTAATATTTTCTTTTGAAACATGTTATCTTTTATATCTAAGTAGAAATTGATTTTAGTGGATTTTCCTTTGTTCTTTCCTATGGAAAGTTTGTTGGTAACATCAATATGAAGCTGTGATTTTTCAAACATTTTGAAAGTCGAAAGAATCCAGAAGAAAGAAAAGAAGCTGGCCTTAAAGGAACACTCACCACACCAATTTTCAGTGAATCAGAAAAGCAAACTCTGGGAAAAGACAGACAGCCCTTAAGTTTGGTCTGGGTTTGAATCCTGATCTTTCACTCACTGCATGTGCAACTTCAGCTGATTTCTTAGCCTCTCTATGCCTCAGACTCCCCATTTTAAGATAGAGCTAAATGAGAAAATAAATGGAAAGTACTTAGCAGTCACCTGGGGAACTCCTAGGAGTTAAGTAGATGACTGACTAAAAAGTCACACCAGTAGTAGAAATGTCAGCTCTGCCATTTACTAAACTTGGATTTCTGTTGCTTTAAAAATAGCCATTTGTCCATTTTCTGAGGGCAAGCTTAATTCACCTAATAGTCCAATGTAAACACTGTATATGAGACATTGAGCTGACCAGATGAAGGTGCTAGTGTCAATCCATGTGGAATATCAATAAGGCTTAATTTCTTTTTATTTTTATACTAAAAATTTTATGCTAAAATAAAAAGAAATGGATGTTCTAACCAGGCACCATGGTGCATGCTATAATCCCAGCAGCTCAGGAGGCTGAGGCAGGAGGATTGCAAGTTCAAAGCCAACCTCAGCAAAAGTAAGGCTCTAAGTAGCTCAGTGAAACCCTGTTACTAAATAAAACACACACACACACACACACACACACAAAAAAAGGCTGGGGATGTGGCTCAGTGGTTGAGTGCCCTTGAGTTCAATCCCCAGTACCATCTATACCCCAAAGGATGTTCTAATATTTTCTGAGTGTCTTCTCCCACCTTTTGAATTATACTTCACATCCTATACAGCTGTTTACTCCTCTATTTAGAGATCTCACTACTGAGAAATTAATAAGAGTGCACCTAGGGGAGCTTGGTTGTGGTTCAGTGGTAGAGCACTTGCCTAGCATATACAAAGCCCTGGGGGCCATCCCAGAACCACTAAAAAAAAATGCACTTCATTTTCAGATGCAGGTGCCCCTATCCCAATTTGCTATGCCATTAATATTAATCTTCCATTAAAAAGATTCCTGTTTGCTCTTCATAAACTTCTGGTTCCATATCAAAGTTCTAGTTTCATGATATCATATTTCTAATCTTAATTTATTTTACTTGTTGACAATATCACATGAAAATTTTAGCAAAAGAAAAACCTGAGTTTCATCACACACCAGAACGGATCAGAGGGATGAATGAGGTTGATGACATTGGCAGGAATGAATAGTGGGAGAGTGTTCTTTGAGGCATGTCTCTAATATTTTTTCCCAGGAAGATGCTGTCTTCTTGTTTTCTGGATTTAAATATTTGTGAAACAAAACAAATACTCTCCCCAACTACAAAGTGAATTTCTTTATGACATGATTCTGTAGCTCTTTTTCTTGAATCAGGAGAAGCATAAAAAGAAATCATACCAAAAAGAAACTATTCTTTATAGCTTAGGATTAAAGTCACTGTATAGTCTTATATGTTGACTGTGGTTTATTTGGTCGTAATTCAGGGATTCTCGTATTAGTCTTGTTGTTTAACAAAGAAAATGACTTCATATAGACATAGCCTGTGCCAAGAAAAAACATTCCTTATCAGTAAAAAAAATCATACTAATATACCAAGCTGCTAAAAACCACAACTAAGACCATTCCTTATCACTACAAAAAAATATGTCATAGTGATACACTTAATGTAGCTGAAAAAAAACCCTATTTTGCACATGAAGAAAATGAGGCCCATAAGGTGTAGGTAATTTCTTGAAGATCGTAGAACTTGCTACTGGCACAGGCTTTGGAGAGGGTCTCTTGACTCCCAGGCCAGTGTGCTTCCTGAAGGATGCTGCAGTGGTGCAGTGGATGCTGCAGGAAGGTCCAGGCATCAGCTGCACTCAGGGTAACAAGGAAGCACGGGCAGGCTCTGGCAGGGCCAAGCCTGGGGAAGCGGTCAGTTCTGCTAGGAAGGGTTTCCATGGTCGTGATCATGACAGGAGAGCTAGTGCACGGCCCAAGATAACATCCCAGAAACATGGACGAGGAACTTAAGACTTTTGTTTTCCTGTAGTGTCCAGGGTCTGATCTGTTTTGGATTAACAATATTACTCGAGTTAACTCCAAAGGCACAAGGTGATGGGAAACAGATGGTGTGGCCCCCACTTTGTTCTACACACATTCCCTTAGGGTTTCCTTCTATTATGAGGATTAAGGAGTAGGATGTAAAATGTCTATACACATAATTGTAAATCATGCCTTTAAACTCTTTTTTTATATGTTGAAATAGAAAATAATCAGAAACTATTAGAGTTACCACATTACCAGCAACGTTCTTTTACAATCCACCCTACTCCATTCATCCCAATCCATCCACCCTGCTCCATCTGTCCTACTCTGTCCACCCTATTTTGTCTAGCCTGTTTGTACCATGTAAAGGGGTGGGTCACAACACCAGCTGCTCCTTTGCAGCTCAACAGACCACACCTCCATGGTAGGCTACCCCGTGGAGACTTTCAATGCTTGTAATAATGACTTTTTAAAAGTCCATTCAATATAATACATGACCAGTATAACTCCACATCACGTACAAACTCAAGAATGGAAAGTTAGACTCCATGTATGTATAATATGTCAAAATACACTCTACTAAAAATAAATAATTCTTTTTAAGAAATGTCTATTCAAAAAGCTTTTTTTAAAGAATTGATCCATTGTTTGATGAGTTTCCATATTTAAACTCTCAAGTAAATAGTCTTCCCCTGCAGTCTCAGACATTCTGAAAGAGGGCCCAGGATGACCAGTGCCATTTGAGGAGCTCAAAGAGAGCTCTCAGTGTTGCAGAATGCCTTTTGTTCAATCAAGAAATAATTGCTAAGCACATCCAGGAAATTAATGTAAATAAGAGGAAATTAATTCAAATGAGGTAGGGTTGATTTCTGCTTTCTTTATGCTACAATCTAGTAGAGTAGGGAGACAAGCAACAGCCTGAAAAGGGTTATTCCGGGGACAGTTTTAAAGGTTCTCTGTAGGAGAACAGAGAGGCAACGTCACTGGGACTATCTGGAGAAAGCCGACAGCAGGTGCCAAAGAGACTTTGTTCATCTCTGAAGATCAGCTGTCTGTGGAAAAGCCTTTGGGGCTGGTGAGCAACTATGGTGTATGGTGCTCAAGATGGAGAGCCCAGAGTGACAAGCAAAGTCAGGGCGTAGACATGGGGACACTCCAAGGGACTGGATAGAGGCAGGGAGAAATCATGGTCATGGAAGTTTTAAAGATAGTTCCCAACTGGTGTTCTGTAGGTCCTACCCAGTCTGAAGATGGATGTGTTTTATCTTCAAATTAGTTGTAAGGTTTTTGTTTTTGTTTTTGTTTTGTTTTGTTTTAACTAATTTAATGATATCACACAAAAAATGAAGATTCTGGTCTTAAAAAATCAGAAGATCTGTCAATACTATTTCTTTTGCTTTTCCATGTGGTAGCAGTCTAGGGGAGCAGTATAGTGGCAGCCTTTTGCAGTTGGAACACCACAGAAGCGAGTTCTCTCTAGGTCCCACCACTCCCTGGTCCCACCATCCCCTAGTTATTACCGTAAGCCTTTGTCACCCACTCACCTCTTAAAATTCTTGTTTCTGGTTATTTCAATAAAACACTAGTCTAGATGAAGACGCAAGTGAAGTCCCAAGTCAGCTGAATTGATGCATATTACCCCGCTGGGTCTGACCTAATTGCATGAACATGAGAAGGACTTAATATGCAGTTGAGGATAGAGGAGGACAAGAGAGGAGAGGAACAGGGTGGCCTCTAGCAGAAGAGGTCAGGCCCTGGCTGATAGCCAATAGGAAAACTGGGACCTCAGAACTAAAAGAGCAAGAAATTGCTAGCCAACAGCCTGAAAGATCTGGGGATGGATGCAACTCCTCAAAGGCTTCAGATAAGAGCCTAGTCGGTCTATACCTTGATATCAGCCTTGCAGTAAGCTTTGGGCAGAGCCTAGCCAACCCCATCAGGACTCTAGGCTGGCATAATCAGAGAAGAAATCACAGTTGTTTTAATCCACAACATTTGTGACAATTTGTTATGCAAAATAGAAGAAGAATACCTGGACTTGGTGGAATCAGACAATATGGGTTGCATCCAGGATCTATCTGTATTGTCTAGGGGAATGCTCCTTGCACTATTTTCCTTACCAATAAAATAAAAAATCACTTATCCCATAAAGTTATTGAGAGGATTAACTGGGATAACACATTGTAAAACACTTACTTGGCTTAGCACATATCTAAGTGCTCAGGTAATAAATTAGCTCCCAATAAGCATTTTAATCTTTTTTTTCAGTATCTTCAGTAGATTTCAGTAAAAGCAGGACATATATATATATATATATATATATATATATATATATATATAATCTCCATCCATGAATAGAAAATCATTCAAATAGATTTAAACTGCTTTAATGCTGTCATAGGGACCAAAGCTATGGATCAAAATGCCTTTTTCCTGCATGCCTGCTGTGGGAGTTTTATCTGCTACAGAGACCGTACAGCCTTGTACTGCCAGCCTGTAAAACGGGGGAAAAAATCCATATTTCGAGCAAGGCAGCAACTGTGGGTTCTCAGTCCCAATCCTGTAAGTCACTTAGGCATTCAAAAATACCCTTTCACTTTTCTGGATCTCATTTTTTTTTCATCTGTACAACAAATACAGTCTCTCTATGGTTTCCATGAGACTCCCCATTCTCCATGTCTGGAAAGTTCTAAGTGAAAGACAGGAGAAGGACCTGTTGGCATAGAGAAGCAGCTCTGTCTCTGCATTCCAAAGCTGGCAGAGGGAGCTGGTTCAGGGCACAGGGGTGGGCACCATTTTCCAACCTGCAGTGTTTCCTTCCTCTTTGCTCCTACTTTCAAGGGTTATGTGTATTAAAGAGGGCCTGACCGAATAGCAAAGGAATCCATCAGGCACAAAGGTCTGCTTTCCCCAAATTTGTGGAAACATCCCTAGGTTAGTGTCTCATTCATCTAGACATGATAAAAATTACTTTCAGAATTAGGAGAGAATTCAGGCAGACAACTTATTAGTATTCAAATCTTGTTCTTTGGTTTATTCCTCCATATTTTATGAAATCCATCTTTGTAATAACCTGTCCTCAGCAAGCTTCCCCAGGTGTTGGTCCAGCTAAAGCATGGTGGTAAAAATACCACTCTGCCATCGGGGCAGGGCTTGGTGGATGAGGACAGTGGCATTTGGGACCATTTGTGCTGCTTCCCAATCCTGAATGATTGCTGGCATTTGTAATTATCAGAAAAATTCCTCAGAGACCTATTTGAAAGGGCAAATAATCCCTGCCCAAGGAAGATGAGTCACTTCTGCTCTGTGGAGCAAGAAAAGGGGCAAAAAAGTAGTCATCAGGTGACGCCAATTCTGCTTCCTGTGACCTCTCTGCTGGTAGCTTAGTAATGAAGACCCCAGAGAAAATATAGGAAACTTGCGTTGTTTCCAAAATAACTACTGGCGCTGTGCCCTTGAGCCAGTTACTTGACCTCTCTGAGCCTCCTGTGTAAAGTAAGCGTGAAGTGAAAAAACTTTTAAAACTTACTCCAAATTATTAGAGTGTAAGGAAATTTACCAATATTATTTTTCTCACTCTAAATGAAAACCATTTGTCAGAGTTGACAAGAAACCCAATATCAGTTGTTACTGGAGTGAGAAGGAAGCATGGCCAGCATATAATAGCCTCACTGCTAATAGAGAAGAGCCCTTCTTTAATCCATTGTGGGGCCCAGAGGTGTTCATTGCCCACACCGACTATGCCAAAGTGAGCAACTCCTCTGCTCAGCCAACAGGTCTCGGGGAACCCAACCTTCCCCCTCTGGTCGCACCGCTTTTCACTTCTCCACCCTCTTACTTGGGCCAGTCTTGATGCATGCTCCCCTGAACTGAGGCCAGGGACCAGCACGGACCTGAGCATGACAGTGCGTGACTCAGCCAGTCTTCTGGAAAGCAGGAGGAGCTGTGGTGAGGACTGGTGAGCTCACCTGCACATGTCCACCTGAAGGAAGAAGTTGCTGCTCAGCTCCCAGGGATTCATGTCACCTAGGAATATAAGTCCAGGGATGGATGTCCTCCAAAGCTCCAGGAAAAGTAGGAATGCCATGTAGTTAAAAAATAAGTGCATCGAATGGGGCCAGGCCCACCCCATCTGAAGATAGATAGGCCCTGCATGGCGAATCGCTTTGCCTTAACAGTGGACCATGGGGTGGTTGGGGTGGCTTAAACATCAGGAGTGTTTGTCTTCCAGTCTGGAGGCCAGAGTTCTGCAGTAAAGGTGCTGGTAACAGTGGTTCCTTTACAGCCTGGAGGGAAGGATGTGAGCGGGCTTCTTTGACCTGTTGATGGCCACCTTTACACTCATTGGCATTCTCCTGTATCTTCCCATGAGCTTTCCTCTGCACGTGTCCATGTCCAAGTTTGTCCATGTCCAACATGACACTAGTCATGTTGGATTAGGGCCCACCTTAGTGACCTCATTTTAGCTATACTAATTCCATCTGCAATAACTCAATTTCTATACACAGTGACTTTCTGAGGAATTGGGGGTTAGGACATCAACATGGGAATTTATCAGGGACACAATGCAGCTCATAATAGTGGTCCCAGCCTGGATTTGGGGGCAGCTTACTTATCCCCTTTATCAACTGAAGATTCAGTCTCCAAGGTACCAAGGAGCTGTTGTTGGGGATGGGAGATGGAGAGAGAATCGAAGATGGAGTGACTGAGGCAATGTCACTTTGGTCTTTTGGGATGAGAAGCCAAAATTCATTTCTCCAACAGGCTATCTGCTCAGTGTGGCATCTGGCATCTAAGAGGCTCTCAGTAAATATGTGCTCAACTAGGATGAATCAAAGTAGATCAGAGTTGGGAAGGAAAAAAAGAATGGAAGAGGATGCCGAAGAATAGGACTATTTAAAGATAACCTCACAACCACTGGAGGAATTCTGTTCTCTGTAGTGAGACAACCTCTCAGCCTGATGGCACTGGGCATCAGTAATATCTGTCATAGACCAGGCATTTCCCTGGCTCAGTGGTAAAGAGGCCAGATCCCAACCTGGATAGACATTGGAATTAGAGATGTTCAAAGACTTAATTTATCAATACTGACCCAAAAAGTGGATCATAAAATTTATGATAATTTATCAACACTTCAAACCTGTCTGCTTATGTTATACTGTTTTTTATTATGGATTATTTTCAGAGTAAGTAGCAATTCCTTTCTGATGAAGAAGGCATGGGTTTGGAGGAAAACCTAGACCATATCTCTCCCTCCCCATCTTTGCTATGTGCCCTTGGCTGAGATGGAAAGTTTCTCTGAGTCTCAATTTAATCATTTGCAAAGGATTAAGGATGTAAATATTGGTTCCTGTTGATTGAGTCTTAGTACTCATCTTAAGCCAAAATGATAATACTTCCTTCTTAGTTAGATGTAAGTTCTCCTTTAGTACTTTTCATTTATTAATTTTGTTTCTTCCTTGACTTTATTTTGTATTAAGAACTATGTTAGTCAGGTTCAAACTTAAGTGGATTAAGTACCAAAGGGAAAAAAAAGCATTTTTTTTTTGTTTTGTTTTGTTTTTTAGCCTGATGCAACTAGAAAGCCAAGTGCGGCTGCTTTGGGGCATCTGAACAATATCATCAGGGTTCTGTGTCTCTGAATCTCTTAGTTCCATTTAGCCTTCCTACACTCAGAAGGCTCTACCTTTATAGAAGCAAAAGAATTATCAATAGCTCCTGCTCACAACAGTCTTGCAGTTTTAAATTCAGAACAAGAGAGAAATTATTTCTTTTTGACTTTAGTATTTTATCTTAATTTTAAAGTTCAGAATTGCATGCCCTATCATGAACTTCAAGGAGAGTGCAGGACCCTGACTGACTGTGGCCAAGACAGACACCTGTCAGGAGCAGGAGGAGTGGACAAACTCCCCATCCTTTCAAGGCAGGCAAGGGGTAGGGTTTTCCTCCCCACAAAAAAATCACACTACAGGCAAGGACGTTGCCACTGTAGTGTATGAAGGTTCTGGTTTCTTCACATTTATTTATTACATCTAAAAATTTCCCAGTCAGTGATTATTTTAGCCTTACAAATAAATCTGACCATGAATATTGATGTATTGGCTTGATATACAAAGCAGGCTGAAAAAAAACCTAAGCTCCTAAAGTTGACTGACTATATTTTGTTTAAAACAGATTCTGGAATGTACACACATTCACACATGTACACCTCTGCTTAAGGTTCTTACTACCCAGGTAATTATGTCGAGACACTGAAATATGGCTTTTGTGACTCTTTCTAAAATGCTGTGAACTATGATCCAATATAGTTTGGATTTAGAGACTGAATCCTTCATTGCAGTTTACAATATGGGACTCAAGACTTTTCTGAGTCTTCCTTGGAAATGAATAATTCAATAAATAGTGCTAAGAGAATTCTGATATATCTGGGGGTTTTGGTCATAGGTGTGGGAGGAGCTATTAGAAGCATATTTTCATGGGAGCAAAGGTCCCTCCTGGAGTAGGGAAAATGAAATTGCATATTCTACTGGAAAAATATCTATTTCAGCATATTTGCAAGAAATCAGGAAAGCTTTCCTGCTAACAGGGAAATGCCCTTGGTGGGTGCCACCTGTGGAGGCCCACAGCAAAGCCTTAGTTTTCTACATGAGGAAAGCAAAGGGTACAGTGAAAGGGATGAGGATGGCTCTAGTAGGTTTCTTCTGACGTCAGCTAGGAGGGGATTCCATGACTTCCAGAAATAAGAACTGGCTTGGAGAGGGAAGAAGAAACAGACCTTTCTCAGTTGTGACCTTGCCCATTCTTCAAGGAGAGTCACGATGGTTTTTGTTACATAGGGATACACTAAGGCATAGGGAGCCTTAGAAGAACCAGTAAGTGGCATGCACAGAGTTCAAGCCTCCGTCTTTTCCTTGCATCTGGAGACTGACTTTGTGCCTGAAAGCAGAAGGTATCCTGGAGCTGCTTTACCTCAGCTGTTTTCAGTGAAAGGAAAACAATGATATGAGGGTGAGATGGAAAGAGGGATGTATGCCTATGGAGCCATATGGTAGAGTAGGAATAGAGAGAGAGGTACATGGCCCACTGAGTAACAGCCTATTTCCACCTCAGCCTTTTCTCCCACCTGTGCACTGGGGCCGAACTCCTGACCTTCCTCCCAGGACAGCTGTAAAGTTAGCTGAGGGCCTAGGTGAGGAAAGTATGAGACACAGCGCTGGCCATACCAAGTTGTCAGGGTTGGAGTCAGCTGCCCAGAAATCTCTATGTGCAAACTGACATTTGTTGTCACACAGCCCCAGGACACACTGAGCAGTAGTAAGGAACTGTGGATTCATACTATACCCACTCCCGGCAACCACTGCTGAAGCCCCTGAGCTGGCATGCTGAGTTTTAGCTTAAAGGCCCCTGGAGCAGCTTCTGGTGCGTCCACAGCAACATACTCAACCACCACCATCACCACCACCACCACTGGTTTTGCCTTGAGTTTAAAACCACTGGTGCCAACTGGGATCCCCAGCAAGGTAGTAGCTGCTGTGACAGCTCCACCTGGCACCAGTGCAGCTGCTGGAGCAGCCACCTGTCCTGTGATGACCTCTGCATAGCTGGAGAGCCTGATCAACGTGGATTCTGAAGCTGGAGGTCCAGGGATGGCACTTTCCACAGCAGGCCACCCAAGTCAACGCCTGGGACTGCACACTGATTGAGAATGGGGAGAAGATCATCAGTCTACACTGTGAGGTACAGAAAGTGAAGCTGGATCAGTAGTGGTTGGACCAAGAGCTTGACTTCATCCTATCGCAACAGAAGGAGCTGGAAGACCTGCTGAGCCCACTGGAGGAGTCACTTAAGGAGAAGAGCAGCACCATCCACCTGTAGCTTGCTGACAAGGAGCGTGAGAAGACCTGCAAGCTGGCTGAGAACATTGAGGCACACCTGAAGCATATGGCCCAGGAACTCATGAACATCATCGAGCACCTGAATACATCTGGAGACCCCACCAGCACCAGTGACCCTTGACAGCAGATCTGCAAGACCCTTAATGCACATGAAGACTCTGTAGTGGATTGATCAGAATTCAGCTCTGCTGCAGAAGAAGCCGGAGGAGGTGACCAATGTGTACAAAGGGCATCACAAGAAGCAGGAGTGCAGCTTCTGAATCACCTTCTCCTAAATACAGGCCTCTTCAGGGCCATGGATTTGGGGCAGGGGGTGGAGGTCATTTTATTTGGGGTTTCAATGAAATAAGTTTTTTTTCTTTCAAATTCCTGTGCTGTTGAGAGACTTGTGTGGTTGGACCTCTTCCATTAACAAATAGAAAATATTCCAAGTCCTCTGATCCAGGCAGCAACCTAGCAGGTGGTTTTGTGTTTTCTTTGTATCATTGGCCCCTTCTCACCTAGTACAACCACCTACCTCTTCCTTCTTGTTACAGCCAAGTGATGGAGAAGTGCTGATTCATTAAAGATCAATCTATTTACTATCCAGGGTTTCTGGTTGGCAGCTGCTCTGTCCTACTCAGTCTTGGGAACACTGAAAAAAGACAATCCCTGTCTTCTGAGGAAATGGCAACCTAGTCTTGGAGTACAAGATGTGTGCTCATGAAAATTAACCACCAAGACAAAGAATGGGACAGACAATGGGATAGAGAGTTTCTTGGGTCCCTGAGGGTGTATAAGAGATGGCAAAAGGACATCAGGCCTCCCTTTGCCTGATTAATATGCATGCTCATCCTCCAGGTCTTGCATTAGGCTCACTTCCTCCTGGAAACCTCTCGACTGTGCAAAGCTAGGTTAGATGACCATTCTGGGGACCCCATAGGACACTGAGCTAGCACATGACTCTGTATTGTGTTGACTGTGTGCTTCTCTATCTCACCATTAGATTATGAGCTCCTATGTGCAGAGATTGACTGTCGTTTCCCTTTGTATTCCCAGGCACAGTCCCTGTCACATGCTCAATAAACAATGAAGGTGAAACTCAGCATATGGCAGGTTTACAAACGTATACTAGTTGGTGTGGCCTGAGTTGCCAGAGGCAGCCACAGACTTGGTTCTGCACTTCCCATTGCCAAAGTTAACTTAGTCACAATAAGGTTCACAATGTCTTGAAGGCCAAAGCCAGTCAGTTGTATTCCAGCTGGCTTTTATAATTTGTCTTTGTACTTTGCTGCATTATTTGAAATACCTATGATGGTACGTTGCTTTCCTAAATAAAGTGTATTGTGAAGCAAAACCTGCTATTTGTCTGGGTAATGTTAGAAGGAGAAAGTGGCTTTTTGGTTTGAAAAGCAGAAGCAAGCAAAACTACATTGTTTATAGACACCCATAAATATGTGATTGGACCTTTAGCGAGAGGGAGCAGTACAAGTTCAAGTCAGGCTTTCTTCTGGCTGGATGGGTACCAGGTGGAAGAGGAGTATCTAGGCAGTCCTGCCTCAGGGGCTGAGGGCCCATGTTTACTATAGAATCCTGTCTTGAAATACATGATTGTGCTGAGTCACCTGCCACCATATATACGACAACCCCAGTGGGTATAAATGTCATGGTGACATTATAAACAGCATTTTCTTTCCGTCACACAGGGCTAGCTGTACAGTTCAGACTTTCTGCAGAGTGGGGTTTGTCCCTTGGGTTTATCGTCCTCTTCCACTACCCCTGTGTGAATATATGAATCTGTTAGAAAGTAGAGCAGCAGCAGTAAATAAAATCCAGTGATGTTGCAGGCATCCAACTGACAGCCAATCTGAGCTGAGAGCTGTACTCTGCTGCCTGGATGTTGGTGCTCAATGTGTCTGAGAACTTTCCTCATGGAGCACTGTGGAGCAGAGGTGGTCCCCTGAGGCCCTCAGGGAGAGTGCCCACTAGAGAACGCTGGTGGCCACAAGAGGGGACAATCTCTCCAAATTCCATCTCTTACAGAACAGTTGAGGTCTGCCTTGACACCTTCAATCTAGATTTCCCTCTCCCATCTCCAAAAGTTATCTTCAGTGACCAAACCATTATACTGACTATGATGATGTTGGCAATCAAAAAGACACTGAGAAGGGTATTACTTCATTTCTGGGGAAGAAGTAGCAAAGCATAGGTATGGGAGTTGTTTTTTTTTTTTTTTTTTTTTTAGGAACTAATTTTTTTTTTTTTATTGTTGGTCGTTCAAAACATTACACAGTTCTTAATACATCATCTTTCACAGTTTGATTCAAGTGGGTTATGAACTCCCAACTTTACCCCGTATACAGATTGCTGTTTCACATCAGTTACCCTTCCATTGATTGACATATTGCCTTTCTAGTGTCTGATGTATTCTGCTGTCTGTCCTATTCTCTACTATCCCCCCTCCCCTCCCCTCCCCTCCCCTCCCCTTTTCTCATCCCTGTTTAATGTAAATCTTCTTCTCAAGCTCTTCGTCCTTATCCTGTCCTTGTTTACTCCCCTTATATCAAAGGGGTCATTTGGTATTTGTTTTTTAACGATTGACTAGCTTCACTTAGCATAATCTGCTCTAATGCCATCCATTTCCCTCCAAATTCTATGATTTTGTCGTTCCTTAATGCAGAGTAATACTCCATTGTGTATAAATGCCACATTTTTTTTTATCCATTCATCTATTGAAGGGCATCTAGGCTGATTCCATAATCTTGCTATAGTGAATTGTGCTGCTATGAACATCGTTGTAGCAGTGTCTCTGTAACATGCTCTTATTAGGTCTTTAGGGAATAGACCGAGAAGGGGAATAGCTGAGTCAAATGGTGGTTCCATTCCCAGCTTTCCAAGAAATCTCCATACTGCTTTCCAAATTGGCTGCACCAATTTGCAGTCCCACCAGCAATGAACAAGAGTGCCCTTTTCCCCGCATCCTCTCCAGCACTTATTGTTGTTTGACTTCCTAATGGATGGTGAGCATTTTTTCATGTACTTATTGATTGATTGTATGTCCTCCTCTGAGAACTGTCTGTTCAGGTCCTTGGCCCATTTATTGATTGGGTTATTTGTTATCTTATTGTCTAATTTTTTGAGTTCTTTGTATATTCTGGTTATTAGGGCTCTATCTGAAGTGTGTGGATTAAAGATTTGTTCCCAGGATGTAGGCTCCCTGTTTATCTCTCTTATTGTTTCTTTTGCTGAGAAAAAACTTTTTAGTTTGAGTAAGTCCCATTTGTTGATTCTAGTTGTTAACTCTTGCGCTATGGGTGTCCTATTGAGGAATTTGGGGCCCGATCCCACAGTATGTAGATCATAACCAACTTTTTCTTCTATCAGATGCCGTGTCTCTGATTTAATATCAAGCTCCTTAATCCATTTTGAGTTAACTTTTGTGCATGGCGAGAGATAGGGGTTCAGATTCATTTTGATGCAAATGGATTTCCAGTTTTCCCAGCACCATTTGTTGAGGATGCTATCCTTCCTCCATTGCATGCTTTTAGCCCCTTTATCAAATATAAGATAGTTGTAGTTTTGTGGATTGGTTTCTGTGTCCTCTATTCTGTACCATTGGTCCACCCGCCTGTTTTGGTACCAGTACCATGCTGTTTTTGTTACTATTGCTCTGTAGTATAGTTTGAAGTCTGGTATTGCTATACCGCCTGATTCACACTTCCTGCTTAGCATTGTTTTTGCTATTCTGGGTCTTTTATTATTCCATATGAATTTCATGATTCTTTTATCTATTTCTACAAGAAATTCCATTGGGATTTTGATTGGCATTGCATTGAACTTATAGAGAACTTTTGGTAATATCGCCATTTTGATGATGTTAGTTCTACCTATCCATGAGCAGGGTATATTTTTCCATCTTCTAAGGTCTTCTTCTATATCTTTCTTTAGGGTTCTATAATTTTCATTATATAAATCTTTCACCTCTTTTGTTAGGTTGATTCCCAAGTATTTTATTTTTGGGGGGGATATTGTGAATGGAGTAGTTGTCTTCATTTCCGTTTCAGAGGATTTGTCACTGATATACAGGAATGCCTTTGATTTATGCTTGTTGATCTTATATCCTGCCACTTTGCTGAATTCATTTATTAGCTCTAATAGCTTCTTTGTAGACCCTTTTGGGTCTGCTAGGTATAGGATCATATCATCTGCAAATAGTGATAATTTAAGTTCTTCTTTTCCTATTTTTATGCCTTTAATTTCTTTCGTCTGTCTAATTGCTCTGGCCAGTGT
Source organism: Ictidomys tridecemlineatus (assembly GCF_052094955.1). NCBI lineage: Eukaryota > Metazoa > Chordata > Mammalia > Rodentia > Sciuridae > Ictidomys > Ictidomys tridecemlineatus. The sequence goes on along the minus strand of NC_135477.1, from coordinate 124,140,640 downwards.
TTCGAGGACTATGTTGAACAGAAGTGGTGAGAGAGGGCATCCCTGTCTTGTACCAGATCTTAGAGGGAATGCCTTCAATTTTTCTCCATTCAGAATGATGCTGGCCTGTGGCTTATCGTAGATTGCTTTTACAATGTTGAGGTATGTTCCAGTTATCCCTAATTTTTCTAGAGTTTTGAACATAAAGGGATGCTGTACTTTGTCGAATGCTTTTTCTGCATCTATCGAGATGATCATATGGTTCTTATTTTTAAGTCTATTGATGTGGTGAATAACATTTATTGATTTCCGTATATTGAACCAGCCTTGCATCCCAGGGATGAATCCTACTTGATCATGATGTATAATTTTTTTGATATGTATTTGAATCCAATTCGCCAGAATTTTATTGAGGATTTTTGCGTCCAGGTTCATTAGAGATATTGGTCTGTAGTTTTCTTTCTTTGAAGTGTCTTTGTCTGGTTTTGGAATCAGGGTGATGTTGGCCTCGTAGAATAAATTTGGAAGTTCTCCCTCTTTTTCTATTTCCTGAAATAGCTTGAAAAGTATTGGTGTTAGTTTCTCTTTAAAGGTTTTGTAAAACTCTGCTGTATACCCATCCGGTCCTGGGCTTTTCTTAGTTGGTAATCTTTTGATGGTTTCTTCTATTTCCTCTATTGTTATTGGTCTGTTTAGGTTGTCTATATCCTCCTGACTCAATCTGGGCAGGTCATAAGACTTAAGGAATTTATCTATGCCTTCACTATCTTCTATTTTATTGGAGTATAAGGATTCAAAATAATTTCTGATTATCTTCTGTATTTCTGAAGTGTCTGTTGTGATATTACCTTTTTCATCCCGTATGTTAGTAATTTGAGTTCTCTCTCTTCTTCTCTTTGTTAGCATGGCTAAGGGTCTGTCAATTTTATTTATTTTTTCAAAGAACCAACTTTTAGTCTTGTCAATTTTTTCAATTGTTTCTTTTGTTTCAATTTCATTTATTTCAGCTCTGATTTTAATTATTTCTTGCCTTCTACTTCTTTTGCTGTTGTTTTGCTCTTCTTTTTCTAGGATTTTGAGATGAAGTATGAGATCATTTATTTGTTGGTTTTTTCTTTTTTTGAGGAATGAACTCCAAGCAATGAATTTTCCTCTTAGAACTGCTTTCAATGTGTCCCATAGATTCCGATATGTTGTGTCTGTGTTTTCATTTAACTCTAGGAATTTTTTAATTTCCTCCTTGATGTCTTCTAAAACCCATTGATCATTCAGCAACCTATTGTTCATTCCCCAAGTGATGCTTGATTTTTCCTTCCTTCTTTTATCATTGATTTTCAGTTTTATTCCATTATGATCAGATAAGATGCATGGTATTATCTCTACCCCTTTATATTGTCTAAGAGTTGCCCTGTGACATAATATATGGTCTATTTTTGAGAAGGTTCCATGTGCTGCTGAGAAAAAAGTGTAACTACTTGATTTTGGGTGGTATAGTCTATATATGTCAATTAAGTCTAGGTTGTTAATTGTGTTATTGAGTTCTATAGTTTCTTTATTTAACTTTTGTTTGTAAGATCTGTCCAGTGGTGAGAGAGGTGTGTTGAAGTCTCCCATGATTATTGTATGGTGGTCTATTAGACTCTTGAACTTGAGGAGAGTTTGCTTGATGAACACAGCTGCACCATTATTTGGGGCATATATATTTATGATTGTTATGTCTTGTTGGTGTATGGTTCCCTTGAGCAGTATAAAGTGTCCTTCTTTATCCCTTTTGATTAACTTTGGCTTGAAATCTATTTTATTAGATATGAGTATGTACACTCCTGCTTGTTTCCGCATTCCATATGAGTGGTATGATTTTTCCCAACCTTTCACCTTCAGTCTATGGATATCTTTTTCTATCAGATGCGTCTCCTGTAGGCAGCATATTGTTGGGTCTTCTTTTGTGATCCATTCTACTAGCCTGTGTCTCTTAATTGGTGAATTTAAGCCATTAACATTTAGGGTTATTATTGAGATATGATTTGTTCTTCTAGCCATATTTGTTTATTGATGTTTCTAAACCTGATTTGTTATCCTCTTTGACTATTTTCCTTCCTTTACTGTCCTATCTCCCATTGTTGGTTTTCAATGTTATTTTCCATTTCCTCTTCCTGTAATGTTTTGCCAAGGATTTTTTGAAGAGATGGTTTTCTTTTAACTTTTGTTTATCATGGAAGGTTTTAATTTCATCTTCTATCCTGAAACTTAATTTCGCCGGATACACGATTCTTGGTTGGAACCCATTTTCTTTCAGTGTTTGAAATATGTTATTCCAGGATCTTCTAGCTTTCAGGGTCTGTGTTGAGAGATCAGCTGTTATCCTGATTGGTTTGCCCCTAAATGTAATCTGCTTTCTTTCTCTTGCAGCTTTTAAAATTCTCTCCTTATTCTGTATGTTGGACATCTTCATTATAATGTGTCTAGGTGTGGATCTCTTATGATTTTGCACATTCGGCGTCCTGTAGGCTTCTAGGATTTGTGATTCTGTCTCATTCCTCAAGTCTGGGAAGTTTTCTTGTATAATCTCACTGAATAGTCTGTTTATTCCTTTAGTTTGGAGCTCTGTACCTTCCTGTATCCCAATGACTCTTAAATTTGGTCTTTTGATATTGTCCCATAATTCTTGGATGTTCTGCTCATGGTTTCTTAGCAGACTTGCTAAGCTGTCTATGTTCTTTTCCAGTTGAAATACTTTGTCTTCATTGTCTGATGTTCTCTCTTCTAAGTGATCTAATCTGCTGGTAGTATTCTCAATTGAGTTTTTAAGTTGGTTTAATGATTCCTGCATTTCTAGGATTTCAATTTGTTTGTTTTTTATTACCTCTATCTCCCTGTGAAATTGATCTTTTACTTCCTGGATTTGTTTGTCAATGTGATCTTTCATTGTCTGATTTTGCTGTCTCATGTCTTCCTTGAGACTCCAGATCATCTGAAGCATATATATCCTGTACTCTTTATCTGACATTCCGTCTGTTGCAGCTATTACCTCTTCTAAAGTTGAGTTGACCTGCATTGCTTGTGGTCCTTTCTTTCCTTGTCTTTTCATGCTGCTCGCGTTTCTTTCTGCTTGGTGCAACTGTTGTGTTTTTGAAATTTACCCCCTATTTATTTATATTGCTCTTGTATAGTTGGGAAGTCTCCCTTGCAGGGCGGGTAGTGGCTGTGCTCCTCCTCTAATTAGGGTGGTCTGTCTACCACGCTAATTGGTCGCAGGTCTGCCCCCACTGCAGGCCCTGGTGGCTGTTCTGCTCTGACCCCACTCCAATTGTGGTAACGTAACTACCACGCCCTGGGGTCGTTGGTCCTGATCTGGATGTGGGTGGCGGCTCTGCTGTGCCCCCACTCCAATTGGTGTGATGTGTCTACCACGCTGGCAGACCTCTAGGCCGGTGGGTCGCAGTTCTGCACAGCCCCCACTCCCAATGGGGGTACCTGACTACCTCTCCAACGGGTCGCTGAGCCCCCTCCGGACCCGGGCGGCGACCCTGCTCCACCCCCACTCCAACCAGTGTGACGCGACTGCCTCAGTGTTACGTGTCTACCACGTTGGCAAGCTACCTGGCCTGTCTTGCCAGTGGGTCGCTGGTCCTATTCTAGGCGTGGGCGGCTTCTCTCTTCAGCCCCAGTTGCATTTGGGGTTTCATGATACCACGCCGGCGGGTCACTTGGCCTGCTCTGGGCGCAGATGGAAGCTCCACTCTGCCCCCACAGCACCCAGCAGGACCCTGGCCGAGAAGCAGTCACCGCCGGTTCCCTAGCCTTGGGCCAAAGCAGCTTAGGTAGCAAGAACCCCGCCTTTCCGATCTGGATACACTCTCTCCGCTGGGAGCTGGCTCCAGCGAGCGACCCCCAGGGGTTCCCCAGCCCCAGGCCAAAACTGTCCCGGGAGTCAGAACCCAGTCGCCCCAAGCTCAGCGCACGCTCCACTCGGAGCTCGCCTTCACAGGCAGTCTCCGCAGATTCCTCAGACCTGGGCCCGGTTAGCCCCGGGAACCCAAGTCCCGGGAACCCAAGTCCCGCTGCTCAGTGCCCGGCGCACGCCTTGCCAGGCACGAGCCTTCAAGAGTATTCTCCACAAGATCCCCAGTCCCGATCCTGAGCAAGAAATCTGTCTGCTAGACGCAGGCAAATACCAGCCTGGAATCACCTGTTCCGTAGCTGAATGAGCTGAGATCAGCAGAACAATGGGATGATTACATCATCTCTCCAAGATGGCGGCCGCCGTCCTCCGTGGTCAGACTGGTGACTGGAACCACCGCTTCTCTCCTCTGTCTCAAGCCGGAACTCCGCACCAAGCGCTGCCGATGTATCACTGGCAGGAGCCCCCCGAATCCGTATCACTGTTCTCCCTCTCCTCGCTGTTCTCCCGCTCCGGCACCCTGCCGATCCCCAGCGCGCGCCACAGACAACCAGCCGCGGAGCGATCAGGCTATGCGACCCTCCGTGCGGAGAAATGGAGCTCCCACAGCCGAACCTCGCACGATGGAAACCTGTCTATTAGATTCTGTAGCGCCTCAATTTCACTGGAAATTCCCAACAAGATATCCTTCAGCCGTTTCATATCGTCTTTCACTGGCTCAGTGATGCGGCGCACTGGGGTGATGCACTCCCTTCGCCGCCATCTTCCAGGACTCTCTGCTCAGGGAGTTGTTTATGTAGATAAATTATGACCTTCTTCACACACACACACACACACACACACACACACACACATACACTGAATGGACGTACATGAAAGTTAACTGTAATCCTCTCTGAAATCATGAGTGATTTTTATTTTCTCTTTGTTCCCTTTCTTTTTTTCTTTCTTTTTGGGAAGTCTTGCCTGATTTTTCTAAATTTGCAGTGGTTAATTTGTTTTGTCTTTATATTTTTAGAAAAAGGGACATTAAAAAGAAAAGAAACAAAAGCCCTCTCTGCCTTCCTAAGCTCCATCTTAGATCCAAAGTCCTCAGTGGAGCTGTTTCAAGCGTCTCCTCCTACACTTTCCCATCAAATAATGAGGCACTCTGCTGCCCCTGAACTGGGGCCGTGCCACCACCTCTGCAGGCACCGCTTTGGCCCTCGCCAAATGTTGCCAAATGTTGAATGTACCCAGCCTGGGGCCTTAAATTAGTCATGTAATGGTTCCAACTCTTTTAATTCAATTAAATTTAATAATGTCTGATTGAATGTCCAAGTGCTCTGCTGGGCTGTGGCCCTTTCTGTACACAAAGGTGCCATAATGGCCCTAGCTGGAGTGCCCGGAAAACATTCAAGTGACAGCCAACCTCATTCAATCTCCCCTGGTGCTCCCAAGACCTGTCTCACTCCACTGCCTTCTATGTGATCCCCACTTTGTCCCACATCTGTGTCTCTGTGCTTTGCTTCTTACCTATCCGCTCCAGCAGGACAGGCCCCTGGCTCCATTTCTGTCTCCCACAGTGGAAGGGAACTTGTGCATTATGACAGGTGAAAAAACCATCTCCTAGGAAAAGAGAAGGAAGTGTTAGGAATTTAACATGTTTTTCAACCTAAAACAAAGCAAAAACGAAACTTTACCAGTATTTTTATATTCATCAACACATCATCTAACTAACTACGTATCAGAGGATGACGCATCATCTGTGGTGTTCAATGGATCCTAAGGGAAGTGGGTGATTCTGATCCAGGGAGAAGTTGACTAAGGCCCTCAGTCCATTGACTTTCAGTTTTCACAACTTAATTTGAGAGATCTGAGATTATATTATTTGGATTTACTTAAATCATCCCTCACAACCTGAAACACCAGTTTCGATTTCCTGGTGTAAGAAATCCCTGGATTAATGGTATTATGAAAAATGTCAGCCTAAAAAAAAATCTATAGCTTTGCACAATTCACAATAGCTAAACTAAGGAACAAACCTAGATGCCCTTCAATAGATGAATGCATAAAAAAATGTGGCATATATACACAATGGAATATTACTCAGCAATAAAAGAGAATAAAATCATGGTATTTGCATACCATGGAGTTAGAGAAGATAATGCTAATCCCCAAAAAAACCCAATCCCCCCCAAAAAAACAAATGCTGAATGTTTCTTTGATATAAGGAGGCTGATTCTTAGTGAGGTAGGGAGAGGGAGCATGAGAGGAATAGATGAATTCTAGATAGGGCAGAGGGGTTGCAGGGGAAGGGATGGGGCTTGGAGTTATTAATGATGGTGGAATGTGTTAATCATTATTATCCAAAGTACAGGTATGAAGACACGAATTGGTGTGAATCTACTGCATATACAACGAGAGATATGAAAAATTGTGCTCTATATGTGTAATAAGAATTGTAATGTATTCTGCTGTCATATATAAATAAAAAATAAATCTAATTTCTGAATTACTACTCTTGATCTTTCTTTTTCCACATCCAGTGTTGAATGAATTCTATTGATAAAATCACTTTACAAACACAGATTTCACTGACATTAATGTCACATTTTTCCCTCAGTGTATTGCCACATGGGGTTTGGGTACTCTAGTATGATAAACAGGGGTGCTTGTAATTGTTTGTTTGTTATTTCAAGTATTAAAACATCAGTAATGGGGGTATACCTATTTTTTTAAACCAATATCTGATATTTTTTTGTCTTGAGGTTTTCCTGAATTATAAATAAATTATTATTTCAAAGCAGAAAAAGATACAGTGTTCAGTGTCCTTTAGATTCTTCAAGAACTTAAGAGGAAAAAGAAAATGGCAATGAAATAAGTTTTCATTGAAATAATTATTCTATTTCTAATTTCAAAGACTTCTGAACAAGTGGAAAATGTATTAATAATACTTAAACTATAAGAAGTAATTTCCTATCCATTGTAATCTCAGTCTATCTATGATGAAACTAGTTTTATATGAAACAGAAATGCTTTTTTAAAAAACAAAAAGTAGTGTACCATCATTTGAAAAATTATAGTTCTTGAGGAAAAAGAAAGCCTTACTATGTCCTGAAGATAATAAAACAGAGGGATTATTTGAAGAAGACAACAAAGGAAAATATTTGGTGTTAGCTTTTAGCTTTCTCCTTGCCCCTTTTCAACTATAACCATAAACTTTTTCCAGAGATTGGAATAAATTGATGCTAGTAATTGTAACCTATTAGCATAGTATTATAAAATATCAAATATATTTCAGTTTCAGTGTTCATAAAAAGCCACATTAGTTTATGCTTAATATTTGGGTTTTTTAAATAATGCCTTATTTTATTTTATCCTATGAATCTGTGTTTGAATAATTATTTTCTAATTTTTTATTCTATGTTTTCTGATTTTTTATAAATTAGATTTAACTTCTTGATTTGTGATATTTTTATGTGATTGTATATTGTATATTTACAATATGGTAAACATTAGCTTTTTTTCTCTTGTTTTCTTTTTCTTTTCAATGCTGGGGATTTAACCCATGAGCACTTAACCATTGAGCCACAATCCCATCCCCAACTTGCTGAGTTGCTTAGGGCCTTGCTAAGATGCTTAGGCTGGCTTTGAACTTGCAATCCTCCTGACTCAGTCTCCTAAGCTGCTGGGATTACAGGCTTAGCTTTACTGACTTTTTATGTCATGTATTCTAAACATTAATAAAATGCCTGAATTCATGTTTTATATTATACAAAATTAGTAGCAAAATGCTTCAGTGTCATTCTGATTATTTTTATAATTTGAGGAGTTGACTAATAAAGTGTGAACTCTCTGCAGTTTGAATACTGGGTATTTTAACGTATCTCATCCTTTGAATATTTTATAGTGAAAGAAATATAATAGTAGTCAGATAATTTATAAATAAATGTTCATATACTGGTGGTACTGGGTATTCAGCAAGTTTTGACTACTAGGGAGTACAAATTAAAAAGGTTGGAGGTTGTTTGCTATTAAAAAAAACTACAGCATGTATTGTCACAGAATCCTTTAAAGAAAAGCAAACAGGCATTCAATAAATGGGCACCATTAAAACTACACAGATATTAAAAAATATTTTGGGAGGCTAGAGTTCCCTGATTGTTCAGATTTCAAGCCATGCTTTCTCCAGTTTAAGCTGACACCTCAACTCACCCACGCTTATAATTGCCAGACTAAAGGAAAGTCAGGCGATGCTTCCATTTCCATGGCATCTTGCAGCACATTCTCACAGGTCATTGTTGGAAGGGGAGACTGAGAAGATATCCCTTGGCTTTTGTTCAGAAGATGTCTCCAGTGCATGTGTCTGAATGGCTTCCCTGAATATCTGGTCTGTGAGGTCATCTGGCTGAAGGCTTCCCTCTGTTACAGGGCGCATGCAAGAAAACTATCAGAGAGTAGACACAGCCCTTTCAAACACTCATTGCTCTGTGTCTCCTTCAACAAAGGAACAGGGTGAGCCTGTATTCCTAAAGAATAGAGGATTATTATTAAGATATACTCTGCTTTGGGAAATATCCATTTGCAGATGGGAAAATGGAATGATCCTTGGCATCAGGTACAAATAATTTAAACCCTCGAATGCCAGGAATTTACCACCCACATGAAGTTCCGCCCTTTCTCTCATTACTGTTTGTGACTTCAAAGGGACACTGGGACAGGGGAGAAGTTGCTCTGTCAGCACTGACAGTCTTGAGTGGTGTGTTCAGTTCCAACTGCTGAGCAGGGGCACTTGGGCAACTATGGGGATGGTGGTCTTGATTTGTCAGTTCTGAAGCGATGCCTCTATCTGTCAATTCAGAAAGAATGTCTCCATCATCTCTGTGGCGACTTTCCTTAAATAGGGCTCACACTTAGCTCACATGCAAATTTGGATAATAATTGCTTGAGTGTTGACAGAGAACTTGGCCAAATGCCTTGCAGAGCCAGTGGAACTGTGGAATGGCGGCTTTTATCCTTAGCATGGATTGAATCTAGACATGAGAAGGAACATGCCTTCCAAGAATGCTTTTCTGAAACATTGTTGGGGAAATCAGACATGTGACTGGAATATATTAGGTAACTCACTCAATGTCCTAATCAAAAGCAGTTGTCATTTGATTGAAGTAGAAGACCAAGAAGGAAGTTGCTTTGTTCCACTACATGAATCCTTTGAAGTGGCAATCACCTATACCTGCAGACTAATTTTCAACAAAGACCATATTTTATGAGACATTTCAATTGGGATCTAATTTTTTTGTTTTATATTTAAGAGAGTGTTTTTCAAATGGTGAAACAAAAGAGATGAATGGAAAAATTGAACACTTAAGAAAACAACTAAGAATACTTAGGTATTTGAAAGTACACAGTAAATTTGATTCATAAATATTTTGTAGTTGGAACTAATAGTTTCTTGAATTTGTAGCTATGATTCCAATGGAGGTAGAATCTAACTCAAATCGTGTTGGTTAAATTGGCTATAGGTGAGTTCCATCTCAATTTCTCAGGAACTAAGAGATATATATAATCCTTGCGCTCATGTAACTTTCTAAGATAAAATATATACAAACATAGATACCTATTGTTTAGGAATACACGGCAACTTGTTTATCATGCCTTTTAAAAGCCTGTATTCTTATGACTTTTTTTATTATGTACTTTTGATGACTGATGTTTTTTGATATATTTTGGGGCCTTACTAACCCTGCAGGGACCTTTTTTCCTCCTAGCCTAGCTAATTCCTATAGACAGCCAGGAACTAACTTGGTCCTGCATGTTTTATATGCAAACTAACCAATCTAGAGCTCACACCCCCAAACACATCCTTCATTGAGCTCCTCCCCCCATATTTCTATTCCTCCACCTTAATCATTTCAGAGTCAAATACCAGACATCTAGAAACAACCCCTACAACCTAGAGCCTACTGCAGCTAATCAAACTAACCAACTCTGAGCCTACTTACTCTTTCATTCCCTCTATTGGAAACTATAATAAGGCTGGCTCTTGGCTGACCCTGTTGCTTCTTTATGTGATCCTCAATAGTACGGCATGTCCCTTCTTCTGGGAATCTATCAGTGCAACGTACTCTTGTTTCAATAGCAGTTGTCTCTTGAACAATTGGACTGCCAGGACTAACTAATAACAAAACTTACTTAGGAGCACAGTCTGTTGCTTAGCCTTCCCTATGAATAATGGAAGACTGGATAGCCCTTCAAAAACAAACAGAACAAATCCAGGTGTCAAAAATTAAATGTTGAATGAAACATCAAAACCCTTATAAAATGCATAATTGGCTTACTAGAGAGTTCAGGAAAGGCCAAATTGATGAAAATCACAATTTCAGGCAAGAAACCAAGCTGATGCCCTGTATACTCCTGAGGCCACCACTAATGTTCAATGATCTAGAAGGCTTTCATAAAATTTGGTCCTTTGACTTCAGACTTACCAGCCTCCAAAACTAAAAATTAATTTATTTTCTTCATAAATTACCCAGTTTACAGTACTTAATTACAGTGACAGAAAATGGACTAAGATATACATCTATACCAAATTTCTTTTGGGTCATGGTACAACGTTTTCCATTAAAAAAATACATTTAACCATCTCGCCCTTATATTTAAGATGTTCCTCTTTTAAGTGGTAAAAATTCAGTCTGAAAATCTTTTCCTTTTAATTGGACTCTTGAATCCCTTTGTATTAAATTAGATTGTTGATATGCTTTATACCTACCATTTATTTGTTTTCTATTTGTTCCCCAAACTCTTTGTTCATTTTATTCTCTTTTCTTGCCATCTTTTGAATTAATGAATAATTTTATTATTCATTTTTTTCTTCTATTAATCTCATGGTGAAAATTTTTCTATTCTTTTAATGGTTTTCCTAGAAATTATAATATGCATTCTTGACTTCTTAGAGAATGCCTTAAATTAATGCTCTTGACACATTCTGAATAATGTTGAGGACATTAAAATTTGCTAACTGTATTCATGACTTGCTCTGTACTTGTGTACAGTTAAGTGTTTTAACTCTAAGAATACTTTAAATTCTTAGAACTTTTGCTATTGGTGGCATCACTATAATTACTACTTTAAAAATAATTTAAATTTATCCACATATTTATCCTTGTAGTATTTTTCATTTCTTTTTGTGTTTGTCCTGAGGTTTTTCCTTCTGTTCAAACCTCCTATAGTATGGATCTATGTACTAATTATTCTTTTTTCAACAAAACCAACAGGGTGTGTGTGTGTGTGTGTGTGTGTGTGTGGAGAGAGAGAGAGAGAGAGAGAGAGAGAGAGAGAGAGAGAGAGAGAGAGAGAGAGAGAGAGAGATAGAGAGAGACTGAGAGAGAGAAGGTGAAAGAGAGAGAGGGCTAAGAAGCTTCCTTGGTCCTCTAAATAGTGGACTTGCAGATTATAGATCAAGGTTAGAATCATTATTCAAACCCAAGAAAGTCTGTTGGCAGAATTTCTTCTTGCTTAAGAGAAGTCAGAATTTGTTTTATTGAGGCCTTCTACTGATTGGATGAGGTCTATCATCCTATGGAGGGTAATATTTTACTTAAAATCCACCAATTTAGAAGTTCATCTCATCCAGAAAACACCTTCAAAAAACATCCAGAATAGGGACTGGGATTATGGCTCAGTGGTAGAGTACTTGTTTAGCACAAATGAGGCCTTGGGTTCAATCCTCAGCACCACATAAAAATAAATAAACAAAACAAAGGTATTGTGTCCAACTACAACTAAAAAATAAATATTAAAAAAAAAACACCCAGAATAATGTTTGAGCAAATATCTATGAGCTGTGGCCCAAATTTACACCTGAAATTAGCCAAGGTATTTTTTCAACCAGTGTCTCTTCATATCACTCTTTTCTGCCATTTCATTCCTCTTTCTCTATTATTCCTTAAGCTGTATTTCAGTATATTATGCTTCTTTATTGATCCCATATTTCCTTCTCTTCTCTGTTATCAATCTGGATATTTTACTGATCTCTCTTCCACTTCTCGAATTCTCCTTCTACATTTCCTAAATTTCTTTAATCTATCTATTGAATTATTTATTTCAATCACTTTATTTTTTATTTCTAGAACTTTCATTTGATCCTTTTCATAGGCAACAGTACTCCTAATAAACGCTCCATCATTTCATTTACTCTGGAATATACTTATACTAAAAAGTTATCTCTGTTTTATCTGAAATTCTAATTTAATGATGCATATTATACTTTTCCTAGAATGTCTCCTCCCTGTTTGTGTCCAGTTTAGGGGAGGGCATCCTTTAAGAGGAAATTGGGTGTATGTTATCTTCTCTGCCATTCTCCTTTCTCTGGAATCTTAATTCCTCAATTTCTTGCAGCCTTATATCCATGAATCTTAATTTTTCTGTATTACAGAGCACCTGCCATAAGTTCTTGGTGCCACTTTCTATTGGAGTCTCTATTCCTCCCCAATTATCAACATGTACCTCAAGTGGAAAATCAACACAAATAAAGGGCTCTCTCTTCTGCATTCCTTTTTCCAGGATCTTCACTCTCAAGTTCTGATATGCTCACTCTGAAATCAGAAAAATGTTTGCTTATTTGTTTTGCATTTTATGCAGTCTTAAAAATTATTCTTCCTCAAGAAGTTTAGTCTGATGGAAGCTACACAGCCCTAGTCATAACAAAATAGAACAATGAGTACAAATATAATTGTAAGTGAATCCTCAAAGTAAAGAGGCTAAGCTTAATGATTCCTGAGATATTTTTATATATATATTTATATTTATATATTTTTATATACAGCTCAGACACCTAAAATACTAAAAGGTTTGGATAAAAAAGACTTGTTAGAAGTATTTAGCCCCAAAAGGCCAAGATTCAGGGCTATCAGGCAGCATCACAGGGGAGCCAGCCCCCATGCACGGTTTTCCAGACACCTTGTCTGCATGATGCGGTCATAGTGTGTTGGCCATTCTCCTCTTGTCTGGGACAGTGTTAGTCATGCTGTTTTCTGGATGAGGATGGAGATTTCCTTTCAAATTCCCTTTGAAGCATCAAAGCATTTTCCTTTACTGCCTGAAGCAGTTTTATGACCACATAAAATAACCAAGAGATATGTGCATGACAGATTCTATCTCCACAGCTCTGTGCAAAGTTCCCTTGCAGCTGGAGAGAGTTGTTCAGACGCAGAGGCCCTAGGCCTTGACTCTTGCTCCTCTTCACCTTGGCCATCTCACCAAGGTGGCTTTGCGATGCTTGTCAGTTATTGAAATTGGTTAAGCAATGTCTTAATATCTCTGAAATCACAAACGTTACTTCACCTCTTTGAGCCTTAGCTTCCTCATCCATAAACTGGGGATAATAGTAGTACCTATCTCCTAGGATTGCTACAAAAATCAAACATGATCATCTCCATAAAGAACTTAGCACAGTACTCGCATGTAATGTTTTTTATAATTGGCATTTATTGCCAATGCCTTCACAACTGGGGAAGATAAAAATAACAATTTGATAAATACATCACACCCTAGGCATAATAAGCATTCCCAGATTATCCATAAGGGTATTGATGCAACCGAGATATCAGAAAAATTCTGCACATTGTTAGCATGCTCAAATTTTCAAGCCATGCTTAAAAAAGGAATTTATAACTGAATCAAATCCCATATTTGTTTGTTCTGAGAAACTCCCTTTTCCAAAAAGCACTTGAAAGAACCATGACAGAGATATGTATAATACAGCAGCACATAAAATTAGATGTGAAAAATAAATTTAAAGAGGAAAATCAAAGCACATAATATATGACACAGAGCAAAATTTGGAGTGGAGTTCTAAACACCTGACAAATGATGCATTTCATCTGTGCTTGAACACAGATGCCAGAGTGTACATCTCAATCTGGAACAGAGAGAGTCAGGCAATAAATCTTTTGAGTCAATTCTCCAACTTACATGAGACTGCCCATGGTATAAATTAAAGCCTCCCACAGAGAAATAACTATATTTTTTAAAAGATAGCCAAATGATGCCTTCTAACATGTAACAACCTCACTAGAACCTGGGGTCCTTTGTCAGCCTGTAGGACTCCATTGCACTGGAAGACCAAAATGTTGAGTCCTGTTCAGTAATGAGAATTTACTTTATTTTTGTAACTTCTCAGTGCTTTTTGAACTTTCAGTGCATTTTTAAACTTCTATCTTATGAACCCTGGTCGTCCAAAGCAGAAAAATTTTCTTTTCTGCCTCCCTTATGGCTCATTACCTAGATCCATAGTCAAAAAGACCCATGAGAGACTTTGAATCAGAAGCAGCAATGGTGTTGAAGCAGATACCACACAAAATCTATTTTATTGCTGGAAAAGGTTCTGGCTGGGCCAGAGGTAGCATAGGTGGCTTGGCCAGAGGTAGCATTGATGATGCAGGGAGAAGCAGGTCTTCTAAGTACACGGCAGGGGACAGAAGCTTTGAAGTATCTGGGGCTCAAGAGTTATAGTAGCAGGGTTTTGTTTTGTTTTGTTTTGTTTGTCAAATCAGTTCTCCTGCATGGTTTGATGTATTAGTCTGTTTGTGCTATAACAAAATACCTGAAACTCAGTGGTTTATAAAGACCAGAAATAGGTTGCCCCCATCTCCAACATAGAACTAATAGAAAGAAGTTAAATATATTCCCCTAACCGATCCCATAAGATCCTTCTAGTTAGCCTGCAACAGCTACCCGTGCAGATAGCCTCCAATCCCAGCACTCCTGAAAGTCTTCCATTTTCCCCACAGTAAAGCTCTCCCACTTCCCTGCCTGCCTTTGGGTCTCTGCTACACATAAGTAATGGTGGCTGTCCCTCTTCCTCATGAACAAGATTTGCCTGTTTTAATTAGGGTGGTCTTTTTTTATTCCCACTTTGCCAAGGCCTTTCTTTAACCAGGGTTTGTTGCTATAAGTAGTAGATTGATGAGAACTGGAAACTCCTGCATCCTAAAATGCCTCTACCTCTGTTCCCCCACTCCCTGGATAAGCCCCAGTCCTCAAAAGGGTCCTCAACAGGGTCCCCCGTGCCCTTAATGTGTCATTGTTAAATGACTGATGTGGTAGATATTCAGGGAGAAACAACAGGACATTGCATGTGTTCCTTTTCCTGTCCTAATTTCACAGTCCCTAAATCTGGATTCTGAAGAGAAACAATGTTATGTTTTAAGGCCACAGAGAGAAAGCATAATATAAAGCAGCAAGATATAAAGACAGAGTCATGACTAACCCTATTATTTTAAGGCTCTGTTTAATGGAACTTTGTAATGAGTGTGGCAATGTCTCGACTTTCAAAAACAATCATTTAAAAAACAGGATTTAGAACATATTTTCCTCAAAATTATTTTTCTCTTTAAATGTACATAGGCTTCCATAAGGTATTAAACAAACAAGTCATAGTTGATTTTCTAAAGTTGCACTCAAATTGCTCACTGGATATTTGGATCTTACTTGGAATATTATGAAGACATGGTAAATGCAAACCATTCCATTGCTGAATTGCTAGAAATGGTGCTTTTAAATGGACCATCTACCTAAACTAAATTATTTTTTTCAAATTTTCTTACTTCTATTCTCATCATTTCTTTCTTTGAATTGAGTTTTGTGCATGGTGAGAGATAGAGGTTTAATTTCATTTTGTTACATATGGATTTCCAGTTTTCTCAACACTATTTTTTGAAGAGACTATCCTTTCTCCAATGAATGTTTTTGGTGCCTTTGTCTAGTATGAGATAACTGTACTAATGTGCATTTGTCTCTGTGTCTTCTATTCTGTATCATTGGACTACATGTCTGTCTTGGTGCCAATATCATGCTGTTTTTGTTACTATGGCTCTTCAGTATAGTTTAATTTCTGGTATTGTGATGTCTCCTGCTTCACTTTTCTTGATAAGAATTGCTTTAGCTATTCTAGGTCTCTTAATTTCCCAGATAAATTTTGACAATATTAATTCTGCCTATTCAATAGCATGGAAGATCTTTCCATCTTCTAAGATCTTCTTCAATTTCTTTTGTTAGTGTTCTGTAGTTTTCACTATAGAGCTCTTTCAACTATTAGATTAATTTCCAAATATTTTTTGAGGCTATTGTGAATGGGGTTTTCCTAATTTCTCTTTCAGTAAATCCATCACTGATGTATAGAAATAAATTTGATTTATGGGTATTGATTTTATATCCTACTACTTTGCTGAATTCATTTATTCATTCCATTATTTTCTAGTGAAATTTTTTGGATCTTATAAATATAGAATTATATTATCGGCAAACAGTGATAGTTTGAGTTCTTCTTTTCTTATTCGTATCCCTTTAATTTCTTTCATCTGTCTAATTGCTCTGGCTAGAGTTTCAAGGACTATATTGAATAGAAGTGGTGATAAAGGGCATCCTTGTTTTGTTCCAGTTTTTAGATGGAATGCTTTCAATTTTTCTCCATTTAGAAAAATGTTGGCCTTGGCTTTAGCATGGACAGCTTTTGCAATATTGAGGTATATTCCTACTATCCCTAGTTTTTCTAGTGTTTTGAACATAAAAGCATACTCTATTTTGTCAAATGCATTTTCTTCATCCATTGAGATGATCATATGATTCTTGCCTTTAAATCTATTAACATCATGAATTATGTTTATTGAATTTCATATGTTGAACCAACCTTTATCCTTTTTCTAAACAGGTGTCGTCCTTACGGTCAAAGTAAGGATAGAATTGTCAATTAAAATAGGAAAACCAATGTCCTTTAAATACTTTGGTTGTTTGGATTGCATTTTCCTTCACTGTTTAAAAAGTCAGCTTATTACTAAATATTTTCTATTCTAAAGCACACCTTTTTCACATTTTAAGATATCTGAAATGTATAACATATATGCAGATTGTACTCTTATTCCCTGATGACACTCAAAAACAAATGGTGTTTGCTACAAAAGATACATCTCAAATCCAATGAAATATGGCAATGTGTTTTTATGAAGCATCATTTTGTGGATGTTCTGTTCTGTAATAGAAACGGTTATGATATTGTAGGTGAACTTCGACAGGCAGCCCTTGACTGAGGATATCAATGTTCAGTGTGACCCACGGAGCTCCAGGGCTTCTTGTGGGGAAGCAAACTGGTAGGTCAACAGGGCAACATCTCTGTTCTTTGTTCTTTCTTTTTAAACAAATGAGCCCTCTATAAAAGCTTTCCCTAGAAAGGAGACTATGATGCTAAACCAAATAAAATAATTTTTAAAATCAGCAACATCAAGATTGACTATGCACAGCTGAGTAAAACTAGTGCTCCCCACCCCTTGAGCATTTTACTAAACTACTATTTCCTACAATTTTACCATCCTTTCCCACTCTTAGCAGGTAGGGGTCTTCTTGTTCATGGAAGGTTTGCAGTAGAGCCATAAGAACTGGTCTACCAGGTTCTACAAGATGATACTGGCTGTCATAGGGAAGCTAAAAATTTTCCTTGAAGGGTCAATAATTGAGCCTGCTGAAACAACTGACAATAAGCAGATTAGTGGGGGAAATGCTTATAGGTGTCTTAATGTGATCTAGGAAGCCATACAAGAAGTGACACTTATAGCAGGACTGTATGGTTGAAGCTTAAATACCCTCTACACAGAGGATAGAGAAGCAAATAAATTTTAGAGGGAAAATGAACACAGAGAACAGATAATTGCTCATAGCAAAGTTCCTCTGGCCTCTCTGTGTGTTGTTTAATCTTCAGTCTCTTTCTCACTGATACAAGTTTAGTCTTCCTTGAATAACATTTCAGTTAGAAAAGTTGAAAGTAATTGTGTTCCTCTAATTGTAGATTTGGTCTTTAGGTAGATCAAGGAACTTAGATAAAGGTCTCACTTACATTCACTGTCCCCCAGGTACTCAGTCTGAAGTCTAAAGCGGCATATTCTGGGATATGATTTTCTAAGCCCCAACTTTGCCCTCTACCACCACCCTGCAGGTTAAAAAAGATGTCTGGGTCCAGATCTAGCAATTTGGTCCCTTCTGTGTAGGTGGCTTCTGGGGATGGTACATTAGACAAAATTCTCTAGAGGAATAGGATCAATAGAATATATATATTCTTAAATGATCACAATCTGAATAGTCTCACGATGGCATTTGTATGCTGCAGAGCCAGAGAAATTAGTAGGTGCTCTGAGAAGCTGGGAACTTCAGAATAAGAGGGACCAATTATGCAGCCCCAGTCCAAGACTGGAGACCTAGAATCTTCCTGGAGAGTCACTGGTATGAGTCCACATGAAGAGGCTGAAGAAGCTCTGACTGATGTCCACAGATGATGGCAGCAGCATTGGACACACGAATCTGTTTAAGAAGAATTGAGATTGCATGTACTTCTTTTCTGACCAAACTTCAAGATTTTCAAATTATTCTACTGTGCTTTTGGACACTATTCTCATTGTAAATCCCACTAATAGCAGCCAGCTATACAAATGCCACCCTGAATATTGTGATGCCTTACAATTTTCCCCACCAAATTAATTATTCCATCACCTTTAAACTCATTCTCATATAAAGTCTCAGAGCATGGAAATATGTACAAATTCTTTGCCAGAATGTAATATGAATGGCCTCTGGTTCAATTCCCAATAGAATCATTTCTATCTCAAACCTCATTAACACACACTTTACTGTTCACATTCCTATCAGCATTTTCTGGTCTTTTGAAGCTCACACCATATTCACACATTAAGCTCTGTTTATAATGTTCTAAGTTTTCTCTAGCATTCTTCTCCAAAAATTTCCAAACTTCCTGAAAACCAGTTTCAAAGCCTTCTGAATCACATTGTCTGTAACAATCACAGCAATGGTCCTACCTCTTGGTACCAATTTTCTGTGTTAATCAGCTTTTTGTTGCTATGATAAAATACCTAGGAAAATCAACTTAAAGGAGGAAAGATTTATTTTAGCTCAAAACTTCAGAGATTTCACACCATGGTGACCTTGCCAAAGCATAACATCATAGCAAGATGCCACAGTCCGGCTGGCTGGGCAAATTAACCGGGGAGGGGTGACGAGAGAAACTTGTGAAGGTTGATGCAGCAGGAGGGGGAGCCCTTTATCGTAGGACAGGAGGGGTATATATACATTCCACACAGCTTATCTTAATTAACATAAACTAGATACAGCAGTCAACCAATAAGGAATCTCCACACTTAATGGCTCGCTGGTGCCACCTCACAAACCACTCCCTCTGGCAAAATGCCAGGCGCCATCTTTACTTGTTTACAGACCCTAACAGCAAGAGTTGCTTGGAGGAACAGAGGTTCTTACTTCATGATGACCAGGAAGCAGAGAGAGAGAGAGGGATGTGGGAGAAGGGGCCAGAGACAAGCTATAACCTTCAAGGATTTGCCCCCAGTGACCTACTTTCTTCAAATAGGCTCTACCTCCTATATTTCATTACCTCCAAATAGCCCATTATATTATGAATCCACTAGTTGATTAATCCACTAACAAGGTTAGAACCCTTGTGATCCATTCACCTTCCGAATGCCTCATCCAATAACATTTCCACTTTAGGGACTGAGACTTCAGAACCTGATTTGGGGGGTGAATTTTAGATCAGACTATAATCGACAGAGTCCAGTTGCATATAAGAAGTGGGCCACAAGTGGACTCATATTCTCTGTAGTGACCTGTGACCCAAGAATGCTAAAAGGAGCAAGATCTACAGCAACAACGAATGTCTCCTTGGTACCCAGGGTGGACAGATGTCTGGAGGACTCTCCAATACTTTGACATGAGTAGGAGAGTTTTGTGGAAAATTTTGAAGAGAGGAAAGAGGTCCCCAGGAGTGGCAGCACTTGAACTTCATGGCCCCCAGGTAAGTGGAAATGTGCAGATAGTTTTAAGCTAATTTAAGAATAGATATATTTTGCACAGAATTTGGGGTTGCAAATTTATATTATAATACTTTACCCCATGATATTTTGTCCATAAAACTTCACATAATCTGAAAGATTGGTATTTTACCTGTTTTGCCATTGAGGCTGTTTTAGTCAGCTTTTTTGCTGCTGTGACCAAAGGACCAAACAAGAGTAATTAGAAGAGGAAATGTTCATTTGGGGGCTCATGTTTCAGAGGTCTCAGTCCATAGATGGTTGACTCCATTTTTTAGGGCCTGAGATAAGGCAGAACATCATGATGGAAATGTGTGGCAAAGGAAAACATCCATGAATTTGGTATCAGGAAGCATAGAAAGACTAAGCTCTGTCTGCTCATTATATGCCCCAAAGGCATGCCCCCAATGCCCCACCTCCTCCAGCCATAACCCACCTACCTATAATCACCACTCATTTAATTTCTATCAGGGAGTTAATGCACTGATTATGTTAAACCTTTTATAACCCAATCATTTCATTTCTAAACTTTCTTGCATTGTCTCACAAATAAGCTTTTGGAGGACATCTAATGTCTCAACCATAACAGAGGCCTTGGAGGGTCACAAAGAGAAGAGATTCACCAGGTCTTTGGAGTGAGCCTGTCAATGCATATGAAATATTAAAGATGAAAGGAGTAACAAGAAAACCTCATTCTCTGGCATAGTTATTTAACTCCCCAATTCAAATGCCTTTCTTATCTAGTCATTCCTTAAAGGTATGTTTTCTCATTGCTTTTTTTATAAAAGAGTGTTGAGTTATTCAGGAAAGGAAGCCTGAATTTGAGAAAATATTCTCAATTATGCCCATAATATCTGAAAAAAAATCAAAAGGAATTATTCAGCCACACCTAGATTATGAGCCTTAGAGGATTAAGAGTCTTAGAGTCTTATAGGCCAGGTATGGTGACACACACCTATAATCCCAGCAGCTCAGTAGGCTGATACAGGAGGGTTGTGAGTTGAAAGTCAGCCTCAGCAAGTTAGTGAAGCCCTGAGCAACTCAGTGAGACCCTGTCTCTAATTAAAATCAAAATAGTGCTGGGGATGTGGCTCAGTGGTTGAGTGCCCCTGAGTTCAATCCCCGGTACCCAGCCCCCCAAAAAGCCTTTATAGACATAGCCAATATAAAATGATACAGTGCACTAATTCAAATTGTTATAGATATCCTGCTTTGTGTTTGTTCTTTTTGTTTCTCTAGTGTAATATAACATAGATTATCACTATTAAAATGGATAAAAATGAATGGAATCCTTTGCCAATTTAAGTTTTTATAGTTAGGCTAAAAATTCACCTTTGTGAAATATGCAACCATTTTTGGAAGAAGGACCTTAATGAAAGGACAATAGGATAGTGATAATAACCATGAATCCAGCAGTGGGTGACCACTCTGTTTCCTATTTTCTATTAGATAACCCTTTAAAAAGGACTTGCACAATGCTGACAGATGGCAACCACAATTTTTCTAGCTAGTAGGAAAGGCAAACACTGGCTCAGGAGTCCTACAGTCAGGAGTTCAAATTGGGTTCTTCCACTTGGCAGCTGGGTAACTTAGAGTAATTCATTTCACTCTGAGCATTAATTTTTTTAATTATTATAATTTGTTATATATGACAGCAGAATGTGGTCCAATTCATGTTACACATATAGAGCATGATTTTTCATGTCTCTCTACTCAAAGTAGAGTCACACCATTTGTGTCTTCATACATGCACTTAGGGTCCATTTCACTCCACCCGCTTTCCTACTCCAATGCCTCCTCCCTTCCTCTCCCTCCCCTTTGCCCTGTCTAAAGTTCCTCTATTCCTCCCATGCTGAGCATTAGTTTTGTTGTCTGGAAAACAGGGATCATAATAGAATCTACCTCATGGATTGTTGTGAGAATTAAATGAGATGATGGATCTAATCCTCTCAGCCCAAGTTCTCTACATAATAAACACCCCAATAAGCAGTAACCACTCGAATAAATATTAACTGCTACTTGCATATACAAGGCTACAAATACTTTGAGTTAAACTCAGGCAGAAACCATTTTCTCTTCTTTTTATTTCTCCTTGTTCCTGCTTCTGCTTCTCTTCCTCTTAATTCTTCTTATTATTTGAATTGAATTGAATTAATGGCAAAGTCCCAGAGCTCACATATTTTCAGGTTGAGCATGACAAATGTGAGTTTCCAAATCCCTGCCTACATTTTCTTGGACCAGAAGCTCAGAAATGGAGGAGAATGATGAATTATTATTCACAGCTCTATAAAAACTGAAAGGTAAATATTGGCCTTCTAGATGCAAAGTATTAACTTTCCTCTAAAATTTGTATAAAATGGTTTTCCAATAAGAATATAAAATAGATGATTTTGTTTTGAGAGCATTTATTATTATGCAGATTGGAGATTAAACACCCAAATATCTTATTTGCTAATTCGACATTCATGAGAAAATTAGACATGTTAAAATGTTCTCATTTGTTTGAGCAAAGTATCTTTTAAATTGTCTACACAAAAGGTCTACCATTGTCAAAAAGATATTTAAATACACACAGAAATCTCTCAAAATCATCAATCTAGATAAAGATTGTAATTCAGCCTGCAGTGCTGCTACTATATGACAAAGCTCCCTGATTTTTTTCTTAATTCTTTTGCACACATTTTCAGTGAAAGCAATGATTAATTAGTAAAACAGACTAATTGAAAGTTCAGTGGCCTAAAGATGTATTTCAATGTCTCACAGCAATGCTAGCATTGTTTCCTTCTCCATCTTAATGGGTCTCAACTTCTTGTGGCCTTTGTTGCTAGGATACTAGTTTCTACCAAATTGAAAGCTGCCTTTCTGTTGTGGACTCTTTGGAGTCTGAAATGAACCAGGCATACTGTTATTGTTGTGGTTTGGATCTTAACTATTCCCCAAAGGCCCATCTGCTAACGAATGGCTTGGTTACAAGTTTGTAGATCTATTGGGAGGTGGTAGAACTTTAAGAAGGTGGGGCCTAATGGAAGGAAGTTAGGTCACTGGGGGTGTGACTTTTCAGGGGATATTTGCACACCTGCTCCTCCTCTCTCACTGCCCTATTTCTCACCCTGAGGTGAGAAGCTTTGTTCCACCATGCACTCTGTACCATGATGCACTTTTTCACCGCAGGCCCAAAGTGACAGGACCAAGGGACCATGGATTGAAACCATGAGCCAAAATAAACTTTTCACCCTTTAAGTTGTTTATCTTAAACTTGTCATAATAACAAAACCTGACTAACACACATATCTTGTATCCCTCAGGATTATCTACCAGTAATATATCTTATGTAAGAAACCTGGAGCTGAACATTTGTTGTAGCTATACGGCTTATAACTCCAGAAGCATCCAAGCCCCCTTATGACTTCCCTCAGGAAAAACCCATTACCTATTCTGTGTGAAGTCATTCCCCCAAAAGAAGTAAGATAAAAGGAGTCCAGCTGTTGTTCATTTTCCCTCCTTTCTATATGGCACTAAGGTACAAACCAACTTAGGAGCACTCACAGGTATTCAGACAGGTAGAACTTCAAAGTAACAATCATTTTTACAATTGCATTCTTTCTGTATTGTGATTTAGAATTAACAGTTCAGATCTGGAATTTGGATATATACTGGAAGCTTTTAAGCCTGCTCAATGATATTGAAAGTAATGAAAACTACCAAAATGCATTTGTAAGATAAGCATTTGCATTTCAGGAAAATGTCTTGGTCAGTAGAAGTAGATACATGCAATTTGAAAGCTTGGTTCCTCCATAATCTGACTTGGAAATATAGATTCTCTTTAACAGCATTTTGATTCTGATGAGCTTTGGACTGTACACAAAGGCCGTGTACATAAAATGCAAATTATCTATCAGAACAGCAGAAGTAATGGTTCAAGACAGGTTATTAAGTAAGCCTTTAAATCCAATCTGGTCAATAATAAACTACCAGCCAATGGTGAGATGTGGTTTAAGAAGCCCTCAAAAGAGCCTCAAGACTGGTTGGCTCTATTCATCACAGCTTCTCTGCTTTTCCTTTACCATTATATGCGTGTGTGTGCATACATGTGCATATATGTGTGTGTGTTGCCTCATTATATTTTAAGCTGTGTTTACCCCCGGCCACAAATCTCCTATTGCCTTAAACAGAGTGCACTGCCTATGGATGGCATATAACAATAGTTACCAGACTGCTCTAGTAGTTCCACATAGGTGACTTCAATTGTGCCTAAATTATGCCCCCAGATTATGTATCTCTGTTGTTGTTAAACAAAATCAGATCAGTTAAAAGAACAAACATTACATAGATACAGACAAAAAGCTGACTATGAAGCAAGCCATTTTAATATGATTGCAGCAGAGGTATTATATTCACTGCTTCAGTCTGAGTCTTCTCAGCTCAAATAGCAGGAAAGGGACAAGGACATGCCATCTTCAGCTGTGACCATGAGAAGTGCTGGCAGCGGCTGGTGGCTGAGTGACTGGGTCTAAAGGAGCAAGGTGACTGTGTATGTTCTCTACCCTGGCTTCCAGAGAAGGTTCATACGCTTCATTCATTTAGAGTAGCTTCTCAAAAGTGCTACCAGACACCTCCCAGGAGATGAGATTAGGTAGATTAGGTCAGGGTTGCTACCTCTTAGGAAGCAATAAACCTGATGAGTTTTCCTCCGTGTCCTTTCTCAGGAAACTGAGTGAATCTCTTCTCTTGACCCCAACACACAGGATCTGATGCAGCTCCCTTTCTTTGGCAGCAGAGGTGCTTGATTATCTTCCTCACAAACCTATTCTTTCAAGGAGTTTTGTTTTCAGTGTCTCAAAGGAAAGTTATTCTTCTAAAAGTCTGCTAAGTTGCTTCTCAGGGAATCTTCCTGAACATCTCTTTTGGAGTAGGAAACAGAACTCTGGTAGCTTATTAGTCCATACTAAAGAAAGATAAAACCCTTTTCCTATTTCATAAATTCTGTCTGCCTCTTGAGGTAGGATGTTCACAGTAGAATGGTGGGAAGTCATAAGAACTGAGGTTCTTGAAGCAAGACATCAAGAGGCTTCAAGTTCCTCTGGTGTGCTTGTTTCTCTCTCTCTCTCTCCTCTTGATTTGGACATCCCTAAGACTTCTTCCTCAAACAGAATCTGTGCCTTGAGCTCTTTCAGAGTAATCTGTTGTTAAGGAAATGAAAAGTGCTTTGGATGGGCTTATTGGTAGACTTTTTCAGAGGCTTATTTTCATGGTGATAAAGTATAAAGAAGGAAGAACATTCTATAATCTTTTAATTAAGTTAGTCTTTCAGTAGGCTTATGGTCCACTAAGCTATGACCTTCACAAGTGTTTCTCCAGAGTAGTAGCTTTTTACCCTTTGTCCCTTACAATTTCTTGACTACAACATCTCCAACCTACTGTCATGGAGCCCTGGCCTCTGTTGACACTGGTTTCTCCTTCCTGGCCATTCCCCTGGTGAGACAGAAAGGCTAGAGGAGGCTGGGCTGTGAGGAATGCCCTTCCCTTTGCTGAGATAAGGCTGGCAAGGTCATTTCCTTGGAAAGTAGGCCTCTTTTATGGAGCAGAATCTGAGAGTGTATCAGCATAACTGCTCTTCCCCTTCCCTGCCAAAGCCAGAATAATTTTTTTTTCCCAGATCTTCACTGTAAGAACCTGATGAGGTTCTTGGAAGTAAAGCTTGTAGAAATTTGGGGGTGCTCTAAGACTACTGCAGACCCTAGGGAGTTCCTCATTCTCATATTCAGTATCTACTCAGTCTTCTTTAATTCATTAAAATTACCAGTAAGTGTTCCTACTTGTTTATAATTTTAGTGGCTCCAGAGAATCAGCGCCTGCTTTGACTTCATGTGTCTGTCTTTCTACATTTCAGGGTGACTGTTTCTCCTTCAACCTCAGTTCTCTCATGATTCCAAGAAAATGATGGATTTTTTTTTAGTCTTGTCCAGTACTTGTGTTGTTGTGAAGACAAGAGTGATGACTTATAAGCTCTATATATGTTGGAGTGGAAACCAGAAGTCCAAATCGGGAATAAAAGAAGTTTGAGTGTCAAGGTTTTTGGGGGACGAATCAATGAGACAGTACATGTAAAGTTCTTGGCACACTGTCTAGTACAGTATGTTTAGTAAACTTTAGCTGTTGTTATTATATCAGAGAAGATTGAAAATTTTACTTTTAATAACACATATTGTAAAAAATAAATATTTTACTAAAATGTATTTCTTTTGTAAAATAACCTAGAATAAAAGAATCTATTTTAACAAGGCTACATGATCCTGGCCAAATAGTACAATATTAAAACTGAAAACCATCCAATTTCTAAATTATACCTTCGGTTCCAAAAATACACAACAATTTAGCCTGGTCATGCTTCACTTATCAAAGCACACTTGCTATTGGCAAGGAACATCTCAATTTCTATGATTTGATGATTAGTTTTTAAATGTACATTTTATATGCCAGGTGCCATGTGATATAAAATTGATTTTCTCTGTGTGCTTTTTCTGGAATTGTTCACAGTGTGATGAAAGTAACATATAGGCAGATAGCTAATTATAATTGTAATTATAATACTGTACAATGAAAGTGTGGCCAAGAGAGGGCAGGGAGTCTTTTGGAGCAATTAATGAAAAGCTTATAGACTCAGCCTAATGCCACTCAAATTCTAGGTCTGCCACTTGCAAAAACTGGTAATGAAGTCTTGGGCAATTGTTTGGCCTCTCTGTGCCTCAGTTTACTCATTTATAAAGTGGAACTAATGAAAGAAATATAGCATAGATTTCAATGCACATAGAGTGCTCAGGTACAGAGCCTGGGTCAAAATAAGTACTTGGTAAGTTTAATACCCATTAATAGTTAGGAACAAAAAGATATGACAAACAGCAACTTGAGCTTGATGGCAAACACTGGGTCTTTTTTTCTGAAGCTATCCCAGGTGTCTCACCCACAATAAGTTCTTAGCATATCTGTCAAACCAATGAATGATTCAATGAACAAATGAGTCATTCACTCTGCAAGATGTCATGGAAGGGGCCCCAGGGATGTATTTGAACATGGTTTTGCAGATTAAAGAGAGTTTCACCAAGTGAAGAAAGGAGGACAAACAAGCAAACAAACAAAAATGGAGCTACACTGCTCTGCAGATGTACTGCACATAGGGATATCTAGGTTTCTGGGCTTTCTACCATCTTCACAGCTCTCGTCCAACTTGGCTTGCAGCACTCCTAGGAAGATTCTGGATCATGCCTTAGTGACTGCCCCTAGAATCTAGTTCTGATCCTGTTTTCAAACTGGAGGAGCCCAGGTAGGAAGCACTAGTTTATGAACTCTAAGAAGAAGTAACCAAGCAAAGCCAACTCTGCAGGGCAGTGAGTTGATACTGATTTCAGCTGAGACAGGTGTTTCCCTCTTAGTCTGAACAGGGGTAATTTCAGGGATTGCTGACATTTCACATTGTGAGTTGGTGGGTTTGCTGACTGTGGTGAAGGAAGGGAATTCAAATGCATTTTATGGAGCTAGGGTGTGTAACTCAGTGGTAAAGCACTTGTCTAGCATGCAAAAGGCCCTGAGTTTGGTACCCAGCACACATACAGCTCCACACACAAAATAAGAGAGAAGGAAGGAAGGGCAGACCGACAGATAACTGATGTCAATAATTTAGCTATAAAGAAAATTTCTGATCAGGGCTGGGGATATGGTTCAGTTTGTAGGGTGCTTGACTCGAATGTACAAGGCCCTGAGTTCCATCCGTAGCACCACAAAAATAAATAAATAAATAAACAAACAAACTAGAATTTTAGGCATGGAAGCATCAAGCCTAGGCATGGAAGATATCCAAACTACTTAAACGACCTTAAGCTCCTTCCGTAGCTGGTGGATGATTGTAATTCCGCCAAGTCCCTATGGTTTGATTTGCAGCACTGTGGATTTTCATAGAAAAAGGAGGTCAGGTCAATATTCCAGATGTTTCCAATGATCCAAATGTCTGGTGTGATGGCAAGGCTTATCCAGATGGCTATTGAATATTTCATCTTTTGCCTGCATGTTGGCTGCCATCTGTACACCCAGGCTTAGAACCTAGCAGGATGTCAGTCAATACCACGTTGTCTGTTAATTAGAGATTGACTTGAGTACTTGAGTACATTTTGTCCACTGGGTGCCGGCTGTTTCAGTAATCTTCCAGCCAGACACATTTACCTGAATATTCATGGTCACTTGGAAGGTACTCAGCACTCACACTTTGACTAATCATTTAATTATTCCCACCTACCTGTCAGGGTCTGATCTTTCTCTCTATTCACCTGGCTTTTATTATTTTCCATGCCAGATTATGAAAATTCTGGAGCAAATGCTACAAAGTGGCTTGGTGATTGCCTGACTTTACATGTACGTTGTCCATCCAAGCAATTTCTATTTGTTGGTAAATAATGCTCTTGCCTCTAGGTGGCTCAGTCGCTTCCTGTTTCCCAGTGTTGGCCATCTGCCCTTTCTGGAAATAGGCTAAAATCTTTACCATGGCTTAAAAAGCATTCTAGGACATATCTCTGATCTTCTTTTTTACTTTTATCATACTTGCTTTCTTTTCTTCAAAAGTAGCATTCTTTCTCTGGCATCTAAATCTTCCCACATTCCTGGATCCCACTTTCCCTTCCTCCCTGACTCATTAAATACCACTTAACCCCTTTGTTCAGGGAAGTTGTTCCACACAGCTCAGAGTGCCTAACTGTGCTCCTGTAGCATCATATATAAAACTGCCATGTCTGTAACTCTCTCTTGTCAGTCCTCCCTGAGTATGTATTATCCAAAGGTTTATAACCATGTGAATTTTTCAATGCATATTCTAATTTATGACATACAGTAGGCACTCAGTAAGTATGTATAAATTAGGGAACTGAAAAAAGGAGATATTTAACTGGACAAGTTCAGGATCAGTGTAACAATATTGAATCAATTATTCAATTGAATCAATTATAAAATAAAAAGAAGTATTTTCTTGACCATTTCTCCTATTTGTAGACACTGTGTAAGATACAAAAAAAAATTAAAAATGATAAAAAGTAATACATAGTCTCTTTTTTCCAAAGAAACTATCTTGTTAAAATTCTTGCTAGATGATGATCAAAATAACAGTGTTTAACTTTAGCTGACTTAATCTGTAACACAGAAATATTAATGACCAGATGAATGATTAGTCTCTTCACCATTTCTGTAGAAAATTAGGGTGTTGGTTCCTCAGACTTCTCTTCTTGAGGTCTAGTTATTCTCTCTATTTTAAAGAGTAATGTGTTCTTAAGAGGCTTTACTGCACCTCAGCCTGAGATCATCTCTAGTGACTTAGCAGTTCTGCTCTCCTCTAGAAAGCTAGCTATGGAAACTGCAGGACAGAGGGAATCTCCTCTCATCTCTCATGGTGCCTAGTCCCTAGGTCTGTAAGCACTTCATTCTTAGAATAACATAATGCAGGGATGGTTTGAGATCAGGCTTTGAATTTTCTCCTGAAGCCAGGCATCTTCCTAGCAAGGACAAAGAACAGCTTTCCTTCGTGGCCAGCTAGGTTGGTGACAGAGGCAATGGAAAACTTCAGGCTACCTATTCTGGTGGCCAGGCACTTGCTTGAGGTCCTACTTTTAAAGTGTTACTACTTTTTTTAAAAAAAATATTTTTGTAGTAGTAGATGGACAGAATGCCTTTTTTTTTTATTTGTATATGGTGCTAAGGATGGAACCCAGTGCCTCACACATGCTAGGCAAGTGCTCTGCCACTGAGCTCCAGCCCTAAAGTGTTATTTCTTTAGCTTAAATTCCATGACAAATTATTTTTTTCTGGACATGGAGTTAATTTTCTAACTAAGACAAAGTGATATGAGGTTAGAATGAGACCATAGTTAAGACGTTTTGAACAGAAGGATAGTACAAGGATAAATATGTCATGAAAGTTATGCATGAGATATATGTAGTAAGAATGAAGAGAAGGAATATGGGCTGGATACTGGACAGGCACTAGTAGCTGTGCTATGATGCAAATAATACTGGACTTGGGGTCAGATAGATGGCTTAGTCCTAGCTTTGCTACCAGACAGCTGGGGGATGCAGGGACTGTCACAATCCTAAGCCTCGATTCTCACCTCTGTTAAATGAGAATAATATTATCTGGAAGAATAGTGATTAGGCTCAAAATAGAGCACATGGATATTTTCTGTAAAGGGTAGCACATGCAGTACACTAGAGAAGTGTTAAGTCAATGAGTTCTACAATCAGACTGTCTGGACCTAAACTATGGCTCTATTGCTCATCAACAGCATGACCTTAAGGAAGGTACTACATTTATTTTTGTGTAAAACAGGAATAATATGTATAGGTACCTCATAAGACTGTGAGAATTAAATGAGTTAATATGTATAAAGCCCTGAAAATAATACTAAAAGGTTGTAATTGCAAGCTCAATAAACTGAGATATGACAACAATGATGAAGATGGTGGTGTGGAGGTGATGGTGGTGGTGGTAGTGATGGTGGCTGTGGTGGTGATGCTGGCAGGGGCGGTGGTGATGGTGGTGGAGATGGAAGTGGTAATGATGGTGGAGGTAGTATGGCAGGAGTGTTGGTAGTTGTAGTGATGACAATGATGAAAATTGGGATGGTGGTGGAGGCGGTGATGATAGTGATGGTAGTGGTGATGGTGGTGGGGAGGTTGTGGTACTGATAGAGGTGGTGATTGTGGTGATGGTGTTGGAGGTAATGATGCTGGTGCTAGTGGTGATAGTGGTAGTGGCCATGATGATGGTGGTGGTTGTGATGATGGTGCGTTGGGGACAATGATCAACAGCAGCATCAAGAGGTGTTGAGGAGTGAGAATAAAGCTTTAGGAGTTGTCGAGCTGAGTTCACACTTTGGCCCACTCTATGTTAGAGTAAGATGCTCAGTGTCTTTGTAATTCAGTATCTATTATTATCATTAAAAGGTCATTGTTTACAGAAACCAAGTATTAGACTTAACAGGCCTGGGGAAGAATGAATAAAGAATCATGAAAAATCAAAAAGATATTAAATAACTTTGCAGGTATCCCAGTTTTCTCTAGCTTCTGGGTCTAACTCAGAAAGTCTCATGGCTTCTGAGACCCTATCTTTGTTTCTCCATCTCTTTGCTATCCATTTAGATAACACATATTGAGTGTGTTCTATGTGCCAGACAAAGGCCCAACACTTTAGGGGAATTATCCCACTGAATCCTCCCAATGTCCCTGTATGAGAACCATGGATCATAGGATAGGAGGCACTGGGAAATTCAGTTACCTTGTCTAAAGCCACAGAGTTAAGAAGGAATAGAGTCTGAAATAGAATCCTGACCCCTGCGAGTCTTCTCCATGCTCCAACATTCTAGGGATCTGACCCAGTCAGAACCATCCAGCTGGACTCTTCTGACTCAAACCTCAATAGCAATGTTTTTTGCTTACAGCTCTTTCAGGTATAAAGGCAGTATGTCTAGATTTAAGCCTTGCCAAAAACCCTGGTACAAGGCTTGGGTTGACTTTTTCATGGGTAAGACACTCTGGGGTTAGAGAACAATGGTTATCTTAATAGAAGCAGAAGAGCACAGTATAAAAGCATAGGTTCCAGTATCAGACAGCCTCAATATCTCTATTGAGATATTGTACTTTCTCTGAGCCTTGGTCTCTCAGTAATGAGATGTGGTTAATAATACCTACCTTGGGAGTTGCTGTAGTCAGAACAGAGTAATATAAGTATTCATGCCCATACACATGCATTCATATACATTCCAGAGAGCCTGGCAAATCAGAGTTAACTTTCCTTGCTACTAGATAATTGCATGCCTAGAGATCCAGAACCCAGCCTGGGTATAAGTGTTGATATCTTCCCTGAGGAGAGGAATTGCAGCACTTACAGAGTGCCTAATTGCCTTCTAGATTTTGAACCTCTCTTCCAGTTGAGCATTTCTAGAAATGCTAAAACAAAGATGCTACCTGCTGCTGATTTAATGCAGCTTCCTGCAGAATCCTGGTATCCTTCAGAACATTGTACCATGGGTGGGTTCGGGAAGGGAGAGATGCTAAGAATATGAAGTATTATTTGTTCCCAAGAAACCTTAAGATGAATCCATTCCTTGGATGTTGTTTTATTCCAGGAAAGACAAAAATACTATAAGATAATTTCATTATTCTTCCTTGCATGTGATTTAGATAAGGTATACTCTCATAGACACGTGTTTTCATTTTTATTTTGAATAAAATTAGACCATTAACCCCCCCCAGAGAATCTGTAAAGTCAGCTAGAGAGTATGATTTTAAATCATTTCTCTTATTTTAAAACAAAAAAATATATTCTTATTAAAAGTTGCTAAATTTCTGGCCTCCTTTAAGACCAGAATAAAATGAATTTTATGACTTTATGACAAAGCCAAATTTCTATTCCTGTAACTTCAGTCAAAAACACATGATGCAATTTGAACAATGTCCAGTGTAGACATGGTCCTAGAGCTAATCAAAACCAAACTTCTTCTGACAATCAGGTAGCTTCTGCTTTTTCCACATCTGTGACTTAGGTACACACAAAACTTTTGCCTAGGAACAAGGATGAGAATAACAAAATTCAAAATTCAGAAAATGTTCCTATGAGGCATAGTAAAAAATATAGAAGATAGTTTAAAAGTTAATGTAAAATCAATAGCATTACTGTCAATGAATTCTTGATATGAACTTAGCCTTAACTTCCCAGTCACATGAACTTCTCCCTTAAACCAACTACCTCTCTCAATCCACGTTCTCTCTCCCGACCACAAGCCAGTCTCTGTTAAGCCAATGGCTCTCAACTGCTCTGTTCTACATACTAGTAACGGGATATTATTCACAAGGATATCATCAGGTTTTGTGACATGGATTCTGGGGATAGGGATGTGATTCCCAGATTCCTTTTTTTTCCTTTCTATTTTTGGATTTCCTGTTGAGAACCTGATTCATATTTCTTCTCAGTTCCTATGATCTGAGTAGGTCTGGCCCCAAGCCTAGATGCAGAAGTGGGCATGTGGCCTCTACTAAACCAAGAAGCATTCTTTCCCTTTGGCTCAGGGAAAGGGCACTGGTCTACACAGATTGGCTCAGAACTGGGATTATGACCTAATGGAGGCCAATAAAATCTAGGCCCTTATGAAACCACTGTGAATAGAAGACAAAAGTTTCCCTTTTGTTCCATGTTTGGTTCTGGAAGGATTTAGGTCTGGAACTGATATACTACCATGTGAGGTTTGAAAATAAATTCAGTACAGAGTCAAGGGAGGAACCCTGAAAGAACTAAGAGTGGAAAGAGTCTGTGTCATGGTGATCTTCAAGCTTCTGGACCTAGTCATGCTATCGTGCCTGAAGCTACTTAACTCCCCATACAAAAGCTAATGATTCCATTGCCAGCAAAAGAGCCCTACCTAATGCAAATGTGTGTGATATCCTTCTCTGCAACTGAAGATAGGTGATATTACAGTGCTATGCATTGATCATATGTTGAACTAAGTGCCTCTCATGACATGGGGCAAGATTTGTCACAATGTGATGTAAAAAAAAACAAGCAGGTAGAACAGAGTGAAGGGGAGCAGAATGAAGTCAAGGCATGAAAGAAAGGTAGCCCCTTCACAGGGACCTCCAAAGACTAAAATGATGGAATCAAGGCAGTAAAGAGTTCTGGTCCATAAGCAAGAGCAGAGATGTTGGCCTAGGAATAGTGTCAGTTTTGTAAATGTTATTTTTTTAACACTACTAGATATTTTCTTCCTGTACTGTGTTATTGTAATTATTGGATTTAAGTGTCATATTGAATATTTTCATTAATGCATTAAAATTTTAGTTTTCAAATATATGTCATAAACAATTAAAGGATAAAAATAGTTGGACTCACTAATACTTTGTCCCTTAAAATACAATTTGAGTAGAGACCTCATGTTCTCTTCTGAATTTTAAGATCCTCAAGGACAGATTTAAAGTTTGCTTACATTCTATCTTCCTTCCCCTCCAAATGTGGTTTGAACACGAGTGGCAGTCAAATATTTTTGGAACAAATTAATCGGAATCCTCTTAGGGTATAGAAATCTTACTTATAGAATTTAAAGTTTTTAAGCACTTTACTGAATATATATTCTTTTCTGTCATCCTAGGGATGATTTGAGATGACTGTATTGCAATTCAAGGGATTGAGTATCCACTGGGAACTGGAGGAGCTGCAGAGAATTTTTGGTATTTGGTTCTCAGTGCACTGAGAAGATTTGTGTCTGCAACAAAGAAGCTTTTCAGAAGTGGCAGGATTTTTTTTTTTTTTTTAATGCTAGCGGGGGTGAGAAGTGTTAGGAGAAGGAATTATAATGAAACTTCTTTTTTTGTAGAAGGAAAAATAAGGATGGCTAGAAATCCAGAGAGGAAGAGAGAAATATGTCACTCTATAAAAAAATTAACAATCTCTCTTTCTATTATTATCAGGGGCAATAGATGAATCTGAAATTGAGAATCAGAGACTCTAATTCTATGACGACATGATTACTTTTTCTTTTTTATTGAAATTTGAATCAAGAAATTAGAATTTTTATGTTTGACCTTATGTGATATTTGGATTTAAGAGTTCCAGAAATCTATATGCACCTATATAATTTATAACATAAGGCATGTGTGTGTGTGTGTATATATATGTTTTTTTCCTAAAATGTATTCATATAAATGCATATGTAAGTATAAGTATTTAGGGAATTTAAACAAATTCCAGGAGACAATTGTATTTAAGAGCTCTAAAATTGCAAATTCCATGAATATGACTTAGTAATATCAAGTTGTGCCATAATTCCAACAGCTTATTCAAAGGCTATGAAGTCTTAGAGACTTTTACTTCTTGGTCATATCAGATTTAACATCAGTTCACACAGACAAAAAAAAAATCTATCTTCTTCAAAAATGTATGACCTGAAGGTTCTTTTGTATAAGCACAGCTACTCATTCCTCACTGTCTACATCCCTTCTAATTGAAATTGCCTTGGTCTCTCTCCAAGAGTGTGACTATAATGAACTGGTTAAGGCCAGGGATCCTGGGCTTGAATTATGGTTTGGCTGTTATTAGCTCCCCTAATTTATCTGTGTGCCCTCATTTTATAAATGATATTAACAATAATAACAATTTAGAGGTTGTTAGGAACTAAAAAATATTAATAAAAAGGAAAGTGTTTGTCCTTGTAATCAATATTAGCTCTTACTAATATGATCCCAACATTGTTACCTTTAGCCACAGGTGAACTGGACCAGGAATGGCTTTCTACCCCAAATAATGGGAAACTGGGTTTTAGTATGTCAGAGTCGATTAACAGAGACCTCTAGATATCTGACATAACATAAAAATCAGAACAGAGGTTGCCACATTTGAGTCATGGACACTGATAAGTCCTCAGAAGCAATTTAGATTGGGGGAGCTTAATAGATGTAAAATGTTGTTCAAAAAACTTTACATGTATTCACTCATTTAACCCTCAAAGCAATATCACAAAGTGGATATTATTTTGTACCATTCTACAAAAGATATATCTGAGGCACAAAATGTTTAGGATTCAAACTCAGAAAGTCTGGCTGTGGTCCACACTCACCTGCTGCATCAACTGCTATTAAGTACAGTGCTGAGGGCCATTCAGCAGTACAGTGAGTAAACAAGTAAAGAGAGGAATAGAGGGAGGAATAGACAGAAGGCAGGGCAGGAACCCATGCCTGGCTGCATGTCTCATATGGTCCCCTTCCAACTCATGGGTTCTGTGAAATATTCATAATATCTCAAGAAATTTTCTCCTTCTGCTTTATCTAGTTTGAATAGTTTATTCTAATCTGCTCACTCATAACTAAAACTCCTTTCTGATTAGTGACAAGAAGGATCTAAATTGACCAAAAGAACACCATGCTTAATCTCACAACAAATGACAATTTGTAGCTATAGGCTGCTGTAGACCAGTCAACCAATGCTCCCACAGGGAACGCCCAGAGTAACTCATAACTGGACATCATTTTGAAGTTCAGTTCTGGATCCAGCAAGCTGCAGGAGGCACGAGTCATTGTTGCAAATTAGATGAAGTAGTTTCCTCCACTTTAGAACTAAGGTTTATTGAAAAACAGATGGCACCAAGATGCAGTTGCTACATCTCAATGTCACCTCAGATCATTTGCATTCTAGCTTTTCAAAAAAAAAAATTTCTCCATGTCAGTTTTCATAGTTAAAGTAAATGGTAGTTTGAGTTGGGCAGAAGATATTTTAAATTAGGCATCTCCATGGTAATCCAAGTCACCAAAATAGGTCAGAGTCAGACTAAGTTTAAAAAAAAAAAGTCACTGGGAAGTCAGGGAAAGAAAGGCAGTTGTGATGTCCTACAAAGAAAGAAAGAAGCTTTTTTTTTTCTTATGAAAATGTGATTCACTGAAAGCTTTAAAAGTTTAAAGCCTTCTATCCATTAATATGTTATTTGATGAAATGCCAAAAGGAAAGGGGAGAAAATTACATTTGACCTATCAAATATGGTAACCATTGAAAGAAAAATACCAGCATAAAAGGGTTCTGGGCCCATCCAGTTTCCTCTGGTTGTCCCAATATTTTGCTTCATCTCTTTCGTTTTATGTAAGTTTTGCTTGAGCCCTACATGGGCAGAGAAGAGTCAAGTTCCAGGCTTGCTGGCAGTGAGCTGTGCTTCATTCCTCATGTATGAACTCAATTTCGGAATGCATCTCTCCCAGTGGAAAGAAACAGGCAAAAAAAGAAAAAAAAATGGAAATTTGCACAGCTCAGTTCTTTAGTAGATTAAGGAAGGTAAACTCAGTGAATTGGAATGAAAGATGGATTCCCCCCTCCCCCGGCAGTGTAAAAAAAAGTATGAAATTCATGTCCATGACAAATGTCAAGCTAATTAACTACCACAAAGCATCACATTTCCCTATGTGTCAATTCCATTTTATGAACAAACTGAAAGAATGGCAGAGACGCTATAAAAATGCAGGGACTTTTAAGCTACAGGGTCATTGTTACTGCCACCCTGTGAGCAAGTGTTTTGGGTTTCCTGCCCACCAGATTTCTTTGTGTTCCACCCCCATTCTCTGATTTTTCAAGCCTCCAACTCAACTCTGCTCATTATTTCTTCCACTCCAACATTTTGCCTTTCACATGCTGGATTAGTGGTTGCATTGGGGATTGGAACTGGGATACAGAAGTCAAAATTGAGAGGAGAACTAGTTTGTGTTAGAAGAGGCATGGGGGAGAAACTGGACCAATAGCTTGGAAAGGAAGGAGGCCTAAAGGATTGACTTCAAGTTTGTAGTCTGTGCAATCACCCAGAGATCTTTGTTAGAGGGGACCTACCCTTTATTCTATGCTTTGCTGTCACCATCTTGAAAGTCTCCATTCTCCAAAATATGAGCAAGGGTCCTCATATTTTCATTTTACATTGAGCTCCACAAATTATGTAGCTAGTCTTGAAGGTCTAAGGGAAAGGAGACCAGGAGTTGAAGGAGGGGAAGAAAGATCTCCTAGGAGATTATGACAAATAAGGGAGAATATCTGAGGTCCAAGTCAGCACCTCATCAGGACTGAACTCCTGCAACCATGAAAATGAAAGCAAGAACCAGCAAATAGGGAGTGTGCACAGGATCTCATTATCCCAGACTAAGAAGCCTCTGTCCTTCTCCTCCTCCTCCATTTAACACACCAACACTTAAAATCTATGTATGAGATGAAATTCCTTTGGTTGAGGGTGACTTCTGTTCTTAGACAATATGTACATAAGATAATTAGTCATAATAGCTATTTGTCTTTATTCTATAAGGAAAGAAATATTTATCATGGACTTCCTATACAAATCATTCTTCTAGGAACTATAGGTATAATACTGAGGAAGGCATATAGAAGCCTTGCATTCAAGATGATATGCCAGTGAGGAGACAGAAAATGAAACTCGAAAATAAATAGATAGAAATGATAACATATGGTACTGACATGTGTTACATAAAAGGTAAAGTGTCAAGTAGAGACTGAGCAGGCTGCTTTAGGGTGGTCTGGGTTGGCCTCTCTGAGGGGATGATCTGCGTGTTGACAGCTGAGAGAACAGAAGGCAATTCCGCCCAGATCTGAAGAAAGACTCCAAGAAGATGTGCAGAGGCTCTGAGAAAATAACTAGTTTGTAGTATTTGAGGTGCAGGAGAAGGACAATTTTGCTGAAAACTAGTGGATAACAGGAAGAATAAAACAACTTTAGGCCAAAATGTCAGTAGAGGTCAGAACACCTTGTAGTCAAGAGCAGGAATGTAGATTTCATTCAAAAAATAATGAGAAATGTGGAGAATTTTATAGTAAGGAAGGAACATGTTTCAATTTACATTTATAAAAGAAAACTCTGCCTACTCTGTAGAGAATAGATGGCCAGGGTATGCAGAGGGAGATGAATTAGAAGTCATGAAGGTGACCAAAAAAGAGAAACTAGTAGCTTCCCCAACAGTGGTAACAATGGAGATAGTAAAAAATTGAGTTCAGGACAGACCTGACTATTTCCTAATGGATTCGATGTGGGATGCTACAGAAAAAGGACAAAAAAGAAAAACATGGCTAGCTTCCACCTGATTAGCCTGAGCAACTGGTTAGATTGTAGCCCTATTACTATCACAGAGAGGTTACAAAGAAGAGGGTTTTCTGTTTGTCAGATGAGAGTGGAAAGCAAGAATTCTTTCTGGTCCCTTTACATCTGAAGAGATTAATAGACATCTAAGTGGAGATATTGGGAAGGCAGTTAGATTTGTGAGTCTGGTCATGTCTAGACCATGATGAAGCATTGGCTTATTTTAAGTGCAAGGAGAAGAGTTTTAAGCAGGGCTGATCTATGATTTGACATGGTTCGTTTCAGTTGCTGGGAAGAGACAACATTGTCAAAAAGATTGGAGGAGAAAGAAAGCAGAGGGAGCCATTGGGAGACAACTCTACTCATCCAAGCAAGACAAGGACTGGTGCTGGTCAAAAGCAGATGACGTGGAGCAAAATGGACAGCTGTGTGACATGGAATGTCAAAGTGCCTGCTTATTTGTAGGGTGTGAAGGATGGGGGAAAGGAAGATATGAAGATGGCTCCTGGGTCTACTTTGAACATTAGCTCCTGGGCAGATAAATTTTACGGGATAACATTAGGAACCATGCTAATTGGACTCTAAATTTGTGATTGCAAATCTCAAATGGGCACTCAATAAGGCAAAGTCATTTCCTACACTTCTCTAGTAAATTAGGACATGTTTCACACTCTTTTATTTTTAATCCACCACACTTTGCTCCCTCCTTATTGTTGATTTTGCCTGAGATTTTATAGGACTAAAACAAGGTATAGGGTCAAAACAATTTCATCTTCCCTCTACCAATTTTCCCAGCTTACCTGCTTCATATATCATACATTCATTCCTATGAAAATGGAAGCAATACCCATGGTTCTGTCAAAGAGAACACTTCCCGGGGCCCTAGATCCCAGCTCATCTCACCTTCTAATGTACTTTGATGCAAATATCTTCCCATCTGACATAATTGGGAACCACAGTTGGTCCATAAACCAAAAATACTAATTAAAATTATTTTAATGATACTCGGCTTTAATTAGCATTTTTGGTTTTTGTACTAACTGTTTCCAATTATGTCAGAAGTTCAGTCCACAGTTGGCCAACTCCATTGCTCGAGGCCCAAGGTGAAGCAGAACATCATGGTGGGAGGGCATGGCAGAAGAAAGCAGCTTTGGAGGTGAAAGCCAGGAAACCGAGAGAGCTCCACTTCCCAGGGACAAAATATAAACCCTGTAGGCACACCCCCAATGACATACTTCCCCAAGCCACACCCTACCCACCTACCTGCCAATTAATCCATATCAGTGGGTTAAGCCACTAATCAGTTACACTTCTCATAATCTAATCATTTCACCTCTAATCATTCTTATAAAGTCTCACACATGAGCTTTTGGGGATCCCACATGTCTAAACCATAATAGAAGGGGAGTAAAGCAAAGACATGAAGGTGGGCTCAGCGGTAGAGTGCTCGCCTAGCACAGCCGGGACCCAGGTTCGATCCTCAGCACCATATAAAAATAAAGGCATTGTGTTATGTCCATCTATACCTAAAAAAATAATAAATTAATTAAAAAGAAGTTTAAAAAAAGAAATGAAGGTATTTCAAATAAGTTTATTCTAGTAATATATCGTAAGATTTAGGATAGGTAGACAAAAGTTAGGAGACAGAGGAATGACTCTTCTTAAAAATAACAGTTTTGTGGGGCCAGGATTGTGGCTCACTGGTAGAGCACTTGCCTAGCATGTGTGAAGCACTTGGGTGATATGCAAGAGCCACTTAGTGTTGGGGGCCAAGTCATAAGAGACAGGAAGGAGTCATTGAAGATAAATTTGTCTATATTTCAGTGGACCTCTGTGGGCCAGCAGACCAGTCCTGTTTAATCAGGGTGTGTGTATGTGTGTGTGTGCATGCACATGTACACAGATGTGCGTACATACGGGGGTCCACAAGCAAAGATACCCCTATTTATACCTGAACAGAGATGATGGAATCCAATAGTTACTGGGTAGCAAGAGCCCACTCATAAATTCCACCACCAAAACTCAAAGAAATGGTATAGACATTCTCTGAGGTGGTGAGAATGGATGGGAACAGCCATTTTCGCCTGCTGAAAGCTGGGCAGTGGAGGGTTTCTGAGTCTGAGGTCAGCTTGTGGCTTTCATCTGCAAAGCCTTTTCTTTGCCCTCAGTGTATCTATGTGGTGCCAAGTGGAGTCTGTGTCAACCCACGTTCATTAAAAAAAAAAAAAATGATACTCTGAAAGCAAGATGTGGTCACTGACTGGGAGCCTTCAACCAGAAAATTAGAACCCACAGTGAAAATTCTTAAGTAAGCAAAAGGACAGGGCCTCTGTGTTACACTCAGTATAAACTGCTACCAGGGCAAAGGACAATGCAGAGAGAAGTGTGCACTTACCAATGCACAAAGAAACACTTGTGTAGATGTTTCCTAGACTCTGGGTAAGTTAGGCAATAATTCACTTTGGAGAAACTGCCTAAAGTTTCAATTTATTTGGAGCAATATGGATAACACAAAGTTGTATTTTCACCAAGTTTGGCTCTCTTGGCAATACCGTTCAAACTGTTAGATAACACCTTGTCCGTCAAGAGCCGAAGGGAAATACCAGCCCAGCTTTCCTCAGAAAAATGACCTACAAGATTGTTATGTCTACTCTGTTCTGGAATGGGTGTTCATGTGCTTCTCCAGTACATGAACTGCTAATCACTTCAGCCCATTTATCATAGGAGAGTTCAGCCTCCATGACGTGTAGACAAAACAACTGGTTAATTTCACATTTTGCTCCTCGTTTGTGGCAATATGCAGTCCAAGGAAAATTTCAGCTGTTTGGATAAATTGGAAATATATTGTCAGTCGACAATGTTAATATCCCACATATTGGAGGAATGAATGGCTGAGCTGGAAGCTCTTTCATATGCTAACCCCTGCTAACAAACGGTTTTATTATAAAAATTTAGATTGCACTAAGTAGTTTGCTCTTCCTCTTAACATATTACCAAAGACTTTTCTCTATATTATGAATTCTTCCAGAACATAATTTAAATGACAATATAATAATTTCATCATGCTTACCAACCATATTTTTCTTCAACTATCTATAAACCTATATCTGTATATATGGCATTTATCACTGGAGTTTTGCAATTGTAAATATTAGTGATAAATGTCATTTTTGTGTAAATTGTGTATATATGTAAATAATCAGTAAGATATGTAAATCTATCCATATATATGTGCATATATATACATGTATTTATATATATATATATATATCCTTAAGCTGAAATCTTTGGAAAGCAATTCCTACATCAGATAGTATGAACCGATTTGCTGTGTGAGAATGAGTCTGTTTCCCCCAAACTTCAGCATACTAGACCAACCTTATTTTTGTTGTTTGTAGAGGACTTGCTTTTGTTTTTTTTATTAATTTTTGGATTTTTCTGTTTACCTTGGTAACTATATATAATAGTTTATAGTTACCTTGGTAACTATAAAAAATATTTGCTGCCATTAATCTAGATGTGTACTGGTTTTCATTATTACAGGGTAGTGACAAGGAGAATTGTCCTGAAACCAGAATACCTAGCCTTGAGTCCCGGCTTTGCAGTAAGCTTCTTTGATCCTGGGCAAGATACCTATGCTCTTTGTCAGTCAGTATCCTTATCCGTAAAGTTAAGACCATGATTTTATAAAGTGGTAAGGATTAACGAAATTAGTATGAATGAAATGTTTAGACAAATGCCTAATATGGTAAATGCTGAAGAGCTCTTCACTAGTCCTCTTAATGCATTATTTTCTAGTAGGCTTCTCTTCTCTCACTTCTGGAAGTTCTTCTAACCCCTCGCCCCCGTTGTATTTCACTCTAATGCATAGTTTCAAGTGTTCTACTTACTTCTTGAGAATTCCCTCAATTCTCAGGAATCTCTCTGTTTTTCCTCCCTTTCTTTCCTCCTTCTCTTTATCCTTTCATCTCTTCATATTTTTCTCTTATATTCTCACAAGAAAATTCCAAGGGTATCTTCCACAATGCTGATTCAATTTTCTATACCAGCAAGCCTGATTTTGTAAGCTAATGTATATTTTGATTATCTTATAATTTCCCTCCTTGCAATTCTTGAGTTATTTTATCCAGCTCTCTTTTCATCTCAACTTGCTATTTTTGTACTTACTCCTCTTTTCATTTCCATTTATTCTCCTGGTAGCTTCCTGAGCCCATTGCATTTAGGTCATACCGTTTAGTACTCTATTAACGCTATTCTAAAATTTTCTTCAGAGTTCTGTATAAAATCTTTTTCAGAAATATTTTTTTAATATTAACATTTTTTATTTCTCAGTTAACTGATCAAGGCAGAGAGCTTGAGTTTTTGTAAGCAATTACTTAGGAATTAGAAAGCTCTACATAGTCCATTCATTAAATTGCTATCTTCTTTCCAAGGTACATTTTAAGTCTTTAACAATAGCGTATATCTTTTTTTTTTTTTTTGTTCTGAACACACTCTCTATTGTAGTGAATTTCTTTTTTTTTTAATTTTTTTTTTATTGGTTGTTCACAACATTACAAAGCTCTTGACATATCATATTTCATACATTAGATTGAAGTGGGTTATGAACTCCCAATTTTGCCCCAAATGTAGATTGCAGAATCACGTCGGTTATACATCCACAATTTTACATAATGCCCAATTTTTCAGAAATATTTTATCCAAAACTTCAGGATGATTTTTTTTCTTTCCATTGTTCTGCAGTATTTTTTCATATACTCCTGATGGGTTTTACATCCTCTTATTTATCCTCAAGCAAGGGAAGTCTTTTGGAATCTTTTATATGTCAATAGGCTGTGCAGATCTCTCCTGTGTCTATCACCATTCCATTGAATTATCATATTCTCTTCTAAGTTCCTCTGATGATTATTTCTAACTTTCAGCTTAATTCTCAGTGCCAAATAGC
The DNA here is from genome assembly GCF_052094955.1 of Ictidomys tridecemlineatus. Lineage (NCBI taxonomy): Eukaryota > Metazoa > Chordata > Mammalia > Rodentia > Sciuridae > Ictidomys > Ictidomys tridecemlineatus. The sequence goes on along the minus strand of NC_135477.1, from coordinate 124,097,318 downwards.
CAGGCATCTACTGGACTCTGTTAAATGGAGCTAACATCTTCCACATACACTTCCTAATTTGATATTCTGAACTATGGCAATGTTTGGAAAACCATAGTTCCTAGCATAGGTTGTTTCTAGGGCTTTTCTATCTCTGTGGGTGATATTTCATGGATGGCAAAATAAGTCTCAGTCATCTTTTGCCAGTTATTTCATGTGTGTTCTTTCCAAATGGGTATAGAAGAGTGGAAATAAAGATGATCTTCAAGAATTATAGCCAGGTTTCTATCTGATGGAGATTCAGGGTCTTTGAAGCAGGTGGAAGGTGGTGGTGGGAACAGTTCTTTCCCACACCTCCCCATAGATGAGAAGCTAGTTTCAAGAGACAAAGAATGAAAGCATATTTTCCTAGTTGAGTTTTCTAAAGTAGATCCACTGATTCTGGGTACAGTGGAAAATGATCCTAGATTCATGCCATTGGATGGCTTTCTGTGTTTAAGTTCCTAGTTTTTATTTTATTTTTTCTGCCTTCCTAAGTACTAGTGAAGTGAAGAGTCAGATCTAAGTTGCAACAGGGACTAAAGCCATGTATCTTTTATCAGTGACAATCTCATCTATTCATCTTTAAAAAGTTCACTATAAATACATTTTTTGAAAATGACAAATTGCCTTGGTAGAGCAGCCTCCCCCTAGCATTTGGTTTTACCTCATTGCTACCATGTGATCACTTTTTGCTCCATCTCCCATTTTTCTCTATATGTGTCATCTCTTTCTCATTAGGCAATGAGTTCCTTGAGGATAGCAATCATGCCTGGGTCATCCACACATCCACTGGCCTGCCTTGTAGAAAGTGGTATTCCTGAAATCTCTGGTTGAGCAATAACAAGGGAGCACAGAAGCTCTTTATAGATCAACTTGTTTTAGCAGAAGGAAAATTTGGGTGTCAACTCCCCCAAGGGTCAATGTGAAGGGTTTAAAAGCCATTTGATCTAATGCAATTATGAAGATATGCACTGGGCTCCTACTACACGTGAGGTGCTTGGGATTCCAAGATGACTAAACCTTATCTGCCTCCTCCTTCAATCTGGGTACTAAACAGCCTAAGCATGAGCCACTCTAGTGGAGGGCAGGCCACAGTAATGCTTGATTGGAAATTCCAGGAAAGAACAGAACTCCTATGAGCTAGACTGCTTCTACTTGCTTAACCAACATTTATTGATGACCAAACTCCAAAGCAATGTAGTAAACACAAAATAATCACTGAATTCTGAGAAGATTGTATCAGAGGGAGCCAAAAGGCCATTCTTGATTTGTCCATGTAATGGAAAGAAGCCATACCCGTTCCTTTGTACTCAACCACTGTTGAAAATCCTCTTACTCTGAATCCTCAACAAATTATAATTCAGGAATCAAGTGTCAGTCTGAGTGGATCCAACATCTATGATGTCCTTTTCTTGCTCCCCACTCATTTAAGACAATTTATTTTCTTAGCAACAGCATTGTTCACTGCAGAATAAATCAAGGTGCTACCCAAAGCATCCATGTTTGTGTGTTACAGGAAATTGTGTTTCCTTAAGTGGTTTTAAAAACCTAGTTTCACTAAGTTTTGTTACTGGAAACAGCTTCCCTATTTTCCGAATCTAGTTTGTCTCAGTTGATAATGAGATTTTTCACATTTATTGCCTTCTAATGAAAAGATTTTAAAAAATTAAGGCCTAAATCATCTCATAAAGCAAGGGGAATAACTAACTGACAGTATTAGGGAAACAAGACTGGTGAATAAATGACTCTTTTTAATAACCCTCCTTGTTTGTAAGGGAAGCAAGGCATGGTTCATTGTCCATTTTGAAGAGCTGGGAAAATACAGGGCATGAAAGCCAATAAAATACAGAAACTAAGCATATGGTTTTTATTTCATTCTCATCCAACTCTATCACCTGGTTTCCTACATTTATAGGAGTATGCACTTTTTAAAAAGCCACTATGCAGCCGGGCACAGGAACACACACCTGTAATCCCAGTAACCCGGGAGGCCGAGACAGGATGATCATGAGTTCAAAGCCAACCTCAGCCAAAGCAAGGTGCTAAGCAACTCAGTGAGACTCTGTCTCTAAATAAAATACAAATAGGGCAGGGATATGGCTTAGTGGTTGAGTGCCCCTGAGTTCAATCCCCAGTACCCCCTCAAAAAAATGTGCAAAATATTCTAAAGGTGATACTAATTGATTGAGCTCTTAGAATTTGCTAGATCCTGTGATAAATACTTATTGTGCCTAATTTTATCTCATTTAATCCATACAACAATTCTATCATTTTCATTTTAGTGAGGAGGAAATGAAAGTTTAAATGTGGTAACTGTCCAAGGTAACATAGCAAGTAATGATAGAGTTGGTGTTTGAACCCAAAGAGTTGGTGTTTGAACTTCACAGTCTAGGCTGTGTACAGCACGGGGCGGTGCTGACTGGAGACCGTCCAATCTAAACCCTTCATTGTGCTTTTGCCAAATCTGTGACCCAGAGTAATTGTGACTCACTCAAAGTCTCACAAAGGGGTAGTGAGAGAGATGAAAGTAAAAATGCAAATTTTGTGATTTCCAGACTATTATTCCATTTGCTGAAATAAAGGGCAGCCTTTCTTTGCCATAGAAAAGATTTCCAGTCAGCGCTGTTTAACTGAATGTCAGAGTAGAAGTATGGACATCTAGCATTTTTATGGTAGAGATGTGGAATAGCTCAGTTTAGGAAACTTACTTCCAAACTTCTCAATCATTTCAATTTAAACGGTATTCGATGTTTCAAAACGTATAACCAAAACTCACTTGCTACAACCTAGGATAATTTTCTTATACTTAATCAGAATAAGAAATTTCTGAATATTAGTGGGAAAGAATCTGTAAATCTCCCCAGCAGTATATGCATCCCTGAAAACCCTGTATAGTGAAAACTCTGGGTAGTCCTTGGGATTTGGGGCCAGAAGGCTATGGTAGAAATCTTATTCTCCTTCCTCCAGAAGAGAGCTTGGGTAAGTGATTTATCCTCTTTAATTCTGTTTTCTCATTGTAGAATAGATTAAGTTTATTACTTAAGGAATATTTAATCGAGATATGGGAAAAGCAATTGTAAATTTGGAAAGTGTATACAAATATCAATTTATATATTTAATATGTGTCATTTTCAGCCAGGTGCAGTGGCACATGCCTATAATCCCAGCAGCTTGGGAGGTTTAGACAGGAGAATTGAGAGTTCAAAGCCAGCCTCAGCAACTGTGAGGCAGTAAGCAACTCAGTGAGACCCTGTCTCTAAATAAACTACAAAAAAATAGGGCTGGAGATGTGGCTCAGTGGTCAAGTGCCCCTGAGTACCAGAAAATAAAAAAAGCTTTTCATCCTAAATTTTAAAAAATTCATACTTCTTTTAGTCATGCTTTTTTCTACTTGTGGTCACTCATACATACATCCACCGTTTATTAAAACATTTATTGTACTTCATACTGGATAGGTTATAAGAAATATGTAAAAATTAGAAAGCAGAATCTAAATGCTTGCTTATTCTCTCCTTAGATGTCTTAAAACCATGTTACATGAATTCAGAACTGAACTCTACCCTCGGTTCTAACCTGCTTACACCCCCGCACACACCCTTTTCCTATTTCAGTTGGTGGCAACTCCATCATTTCAGTGCATAAAACAAAAATTTGGGAGTCAACTACTTTCTCTCATACCCCACATCCAACCTTTGGGAACATCTTATTAGCTCTATTTTCAAAATGCTTTGAAAGTTGGAATACATCCTTCAATATCCACTGCTGTTATCCTGGTCTCAACCACTACAATAGATTGAACTGTGTCACCAGCCCTCCCCTGCCCCAAAGATAACTTTCAAGTCCTAACTCCTAACAGCTGTAAATGTTCCCAATTTTGGAAATAAGGTCTTTGAAGAGGTCAGAAAGTTAAGAGGAGGTTGCACTGGATGAGAGTGGACCTTAAATGCCATGACTCGTGTCTTGATAAGAGAGAGAATTGGATACAGAAACATGAGGGCAAGACAACCATGTGGAGATGGAGACAGAGATTGGAGTGATGAGGTAAAGAAAAACTGGAAGCTGAAAAATACAGGGAAAGATTCTCCTCTAGGTCCTTTGGAGGGAGCACAGCCCTGCTGGCACTTTGACTTTGGAATTTTCTCCTTTAGAACTGTGAGAGGATGCATTTGTGTTGTTTAAGCCTTCAAGTTTGTGGTAATTTGTCACGACAGCCCTAGGAGATGAATACAGGCCTCATCACATTGTACCTGGCTAAATGTAATAGCCTCCTAACTAGTCTGTTTCCACCTGTACATCCTAAGTATATTCTCAACTAGCAGCCAAAGGACCTTTTTTAAAACATGAGTAAATGTAAATAAGATCATGTCCCTACCTGGTTCAAAATCTTCCAGTGTTTCCTTAGTTCTTCCAACAGCCTCCAGGGCTCTACAGAATTTTTATTTTGTTGTTGTTGTTGGTACCAGAGACTGAACTCTGTGGGGCTCAACCATTGAGCCACATCCCCAGCCCTTTTCAGTTTTTATTTTGAGACAGGTTTCCGCTAAGTTGCTTAGGGCCTCACTAAATTGCTGAGGCTGGCTTCGAACCTGTGATCCTCCTGCCTCAGCTTCCAAGCCACTGAGATTACAGGCATGGTCCACTGAGCCCTGTTCTACAGGATTTGTCATTCCTCCAATCCTTCTTTATTTCCTCTCCCATACCTACCCTCTCTGATTCACTCTGCCCCAGCCACCTGCCTTTCTGCCTCTTTGTGCCAAGCAGCCAGGTGCTCTGCCTCTGGTTATTAGCACTTGCTGTTTCTTAGTGTTCAGATGTGATTCTCTGATATTTACCCACTAGTACTGAAAAGGCTTGGAGTAGTCAGAATGACTGTGAGTCCTGGAGGCCTCCTGCTATGTCAGGAGTCGGTCCTGTAGTTTTCTGCTGCCTGGAGAGAGTCAGCAATGCCAAAGCAAATAAACAAATAAACAAACACTGCCTCAGTGTGGTCATGTCTTATTTTGTCTCACAAACCTTGTTGGATGTTTGTCACCTTCAGCTTTACTACATCTTCTCCTTTCCTAGAGACCTAAAGCGTTTTTCTAATCTCCTTGTTCTTCCCCCAAATTCCACCCTCTCAGTGAGTCCCATTCCAACCATCCTATTTTTCACCCATCTCTCTCCTTACTCAACTCTTCTTCTATTTCCCTATGGAAATCATTACCATCTGGCACATATATTTTCCTTATTTATTTATTGCCTATGTTCTTACATAGAATATAAGCTCCATGCGGTAGGGATTTTGTTGTTTTGTTTTGCTTTGTGTTGCCTTTTGTTTTGCTTTATCACCTGTTGTGATCCCAGAACCTAGTATTTTGCCTGGCACATAATAAACACTCAATGAACATTCCTTAAACAAATGAATGAATATGTGTTCACATAGTTTACATAATGTCTGTACATCAATCTTGGGAAATAGAGAAGAGTCCTGAGCAGACCATCTGCTACAGGAACTGTCATTCTCAGTGTTCTCATCTGGAAGTTTTAAGCCCAAGCCAAGGAAACATGCTCCCAGTCTTCCTCTCTCCCCCTCCCCTACACCAGAGAGCCAGCTGGGCATAAGGGTCCCTGGGTGGGTCCTCTCCAACAATTCTCTTCATTTTTATAATTGTGATGAAAATGGCTTTTGTGACACAATCCCAGCATCCTCCTTCATGGCAAGATGGCTTTATTTCTATTTTGTCAGATAAAGTATCATTAACAATTTCCCTTGTTTTGACAGCATGGGGCTATAATTAGTTTCTACCCCCCAAAAAGCAAACTGCCTCAGTGCCTGCACCAATTAACACAGTATTTGCTTTTTGGCTTGCATCTAAATGGAATCCAGAGGAAGCTAACTGAAAAAATGTAGAGTCTGGACTGACATGAGCCAGAAACTTACTTGCCTGGGGATTAAGGAGGCAAGCAGTGAGACAGTGTAGCTACCTCTTTCTTCAAGGAGTGGATTTCTCTTCCCTGTCAACCCCAGGACATTTTATCAGTGCCCATTCCATACATGACTTCTCCAATCTCTGAAATTCTCTCATATTTGTATAATCACTCATACATAGCACTTAGAAATATGTAGTAATCTTTTGTTATTTTCAGTTTATTGCCCAGATAAATTCAAATTAAAAAGAATTTAGAATTCTCTGCAGATAAATGATAGGAAGACAGATAGAAAGGCAGATAGGAAGAGATCTCTATTATAAATTTAAGTGAACAAAACCTGTAGAACTGTGCACATGGTACATTTTGTGCTGGGCAACTGGAAAAATAGAAACCTACATTCATGTTTGCTTATATTTGCCTAAAGAAATGCTGAAAGGATGAATGAGAAACTGTTTATGAGATGGTTATTTGTAGGGATGAGAGAGAAGAGAAAGAGTGGGTATGGAATAGGAATGACATTCTCGGTGTATATTTTTTATATCATTTTGATATTTGAAGCAGATAAATATATTACCTGTTCAATTTTTTTGTTGTTGCTTTACAAAAAAAAAAAAAAAAAAACATGGGCCATGTACAGTAGGATCTTTGCCTTCCCTCCAAGGATCACTCAAGTCGGGAGCCACGTTGCTACATGATCATCATGTGAATATCCTCATTAATGATTAATTTTGTCATTATCCTTAGAACAATAGCTTGATCTTGAGGTTGTTTCATTCTGGTTTTTAGGATTGATAAGTTGACTCTACCCACCATTTCTCAGTTAATTCAGACCTACGGTCATATTATACATACAATTCTCCCTCCTCCTGAACCAGCAGGTGTCACTACTGATCACTTGTAAATGAACATGGTAGCTTCATCAAGAAAAGGGTACATCCACCTCTCATTAGGAAAAAAAAAAAAATAGAGTTTGACATTTCAGGTTAAAGAGCTACTGCCTTGATCACTGGCTTCCTGGTAGACATCTGAATTCTCAGAGAAACTTCTGTTTCTTCATCGATGGCCTATAGGTGCAAGGCAACTAGAGATCTTTGTGGAGAATGGAGCTGAAGAGATGATCCTCGTGGTTCCATTTCCCAATACCCATGCTCTAAGAGTTATTTCCAGCTTTATTTCTGTATTTCCTAAATTTTTTTTATAGCTAAGTATAACCAAACCTAAGTGAATCCTCCATGCTAAGTTTTAGAGAACCCAGAATGGCTTTCTTCCTTTGGACTATTCCTCAGGCATTAGACTTGATTTCTGAGAAGTCAATGCCAGAACTACTCAGATTAGTCAATCAGGTAGTACACTTTAAAATCAAAATGTAGACTTGGGTTGGGGATGTAGCTTAGTGGTACAGCACTTGCCTAGCATGTTTGAGATCCTGGGTTCCATCCCCAGCACTACAACAACAACCAAAAAAGCAAATTTGGAAACAGTCAGTCTCTGACTCTGCATCTCTTCATCACCTGAGTTACTTTCTCTCCTCTAGCACAAGACTCAACATAAGATACTTTGTTAAATGAGTCCATGCACATCCTTTCCTTTGCATGTATTCACTGACTATTATCATCTGCCTAGTCCTGTGTTTCCTCTGTGAGGCACACTCCAAACCACTTCTCTATGGAATTAATTGCCTTACATGAGATTCCTTCATACTTCATATTTATTTTCTCTTAAAATTTCCTGTTTTACTTTGGTGTACATGTATTCTTCTATTGCTTAACTATGAGATTTAAATATTTTTAAAAGACAAAGATGTTGGGTATCATCTATCTCAGACTCTCCTCATTTCACTTTCGGGTTAGGATAGTAGCTAGCATAACTGAAGCACCTAGAGCAATGCCTGGCATAGAAGAGGGATTCCATAAATATTTAACTGTCAGTTGTTTTGGTGAAGCAACAATAAAAACCCCTGCCCTCTCCATTAGTAAGACACTCACAAATAGTAAGACACACAAATATCATCCAAGTTGGACTACTCAGTTAGGGATTCCTCTGATACTTCCAATAAAATGGTCCCCCAAAATAACCATAGATAGCCTGAGAAAATGGTAAACATTTTTTAACCCACACATTTTCAAATATTTGATAAGAATTTCAGAGCCAGGCACAGTGGCACATGTCTGTAATCCTAAAACTCAGGAGGCTGAGGCATGAGAAGTCCAAAGCCAGCCTTAGTAACTTAGTGAGGCTCTAAGCAGTGAGACCCTGTCTCATAATAAAAAAAAGTAGAAAGGGCTGGGGATGTGGCTTAGTGGTTAAGCACCTCTGAGTTTGATCCCCAGTACCAAAAAAATAAAAATTAAAAATTAAAAATTTCAGATTGAGGAAAGTGCAATAGCAGACTTAAAAAAATACTTGGCAAATGGGAGAAGCAGAAAGAAAGAAGGAAAAAGAAAGGAGAAATAAGAAAAGAGACAAGAGAAGGTGGAGGATAAAACTGGAAAGAAAGTTGAAGACTTACACTTGGAACTGGGCAAGAAGCAGGAAATACTGCAATGGTTTTCTATCAGAAAATATCACTCAGGCCCAGAAGCTACCTCCTGCAATCAATGGTCTCCAGCAAATTTCTTTATTTATTGCTTTTATCAAGAACTCAAGAAGTGATTTTGGAAGGGAACATCTGAGTGGCTAGAGACTAGTCATTTGTCTATTTTCTGGCTGAAGCAGGGTAGGATGAGAAGAATCCATTAAAGAGGGTTTCCAGGGACCTTTCAGACTTCCTTAGTTGGTGGTGGACCCACAGATTTACCTTTATGCCACAATATTCAATGGGAAAAGAATTAAATCTCAACAGAAACTAAAGTACTGTTCAGAAAGAGAGAAGACATTGAGGAGTGTCCTGAAAGCAACCAATGCCCACTTCAGGAGAGAAACATTGATGTTTTCAACAGAGCAAAAGTGGCTAATGGAAAACGGCTAGTAGACAGGAGTAGGGTCTAGTTTTTTCTTTTTATTTCTTTTTTTTTTTTTCAAAAGGCTGTATTGCTCAAGAACCATTTGAAAGGATTCTTGACTTTCACCTGTTCTTATCAAGACCACTCATTCCTAGTGTATTCAAATTTCCACTGAGTAGGACATAGAGTATGTTCTCTGAACTTATATATATATTTGAAGAGTAGAATAAAGAGGGGAATTTTTAAAGCCAGAAAGGATTTGAACAACTGGAGTTTGGAGAAAATTTGTAAACAGTGACAATAGTGTGAGAATATTATGAAATCACAAATCTTGAAAAAATTATGTGGAATGCTGATGGAGAAAAATGCCAGATGGTGCTAAATAAAAAACAGACTACCTGGCCACTTTAACTGTTTTTTTTTTTTCTCCCCACTGCTAACTTGTGGAATGGATTGGATTTATAGGCATGACTAATGATTACTGATCAAACACCCTGGCAGAACCTCTCTCTTTCACCCCCTTTTCTGACTTCTAACACCCACACGAAAGCAAAACACTTACGCCATTATCTAAGCATCCATGCCTGTGTGTTGCCCCGCCCTTCCTAACATGGCTTTCCTTACCTAGTATCCGTTAGATACAGGTTAACAACTCTCATCTTGCCCAAAGGTCAACTTCCCTGTGACTTTTTCTGTGATGGATCCTATCAGCTAGAAGCATTTGTCCCTCTACATTCCCACAGAAGTACAAATGTTCTCGTGTAAAGGGCTATGGTTTTACTTTCTAGTTACCTTTTAAACTTTCACATTTATATGAATAAATAAAAAATGATCAGTGACATATTAATTGAAATCTATAATTAAATTGAAATGTATAATTAGGAGAAGCACACATTTCTTTGACTTTGTAAGTGTCCATTTCTCAGATACAATTTATCTCCATACACAGATGAGTCTGTACCTCAGTCTGAGCCATATTCAGGTCAGTGATGCTTTTTTGTTGTTGTTGGTTGTTTTTTGTTGTTGTTGGTTTGTTTACACATGAAATCTCATTGGGTTAAGTACCCATTATGGTGGCTTCCCCAAACAAAGTTCCAGAGGTGTATCCATGTCTAATGAGTAAAAACTGATGGCAACTTTTAAATGATACTTCTCTCCATCTTCAAAAAGATACAAGTGTCCAGGCTCTGTGGCGCATGCCTATAATCCCAGCAGCTCAGGAGGCTGAGACAGGAGGATCACGAGTTCAAAGCCAGCCTCAGTAACAATGAGGCACTAAGCAACTCAGTGAGACCCTGTCTCTAAATAAAATACAAAATAGGGCTGGGGCTGTGGCTCAGGGGTTGAGTGCTCCTGAGTTCAATCCTCAGTTACCACCCCCCTCAAAAAAAGACAAAAGTCTATTGTAGCCTGGCAGCTCCTATGGGGCTATGTAAACATTATGTGTATCCATTTCAAGGGACCAGCACATCCTCTGTAGAACTGATGAATAGCAAGAGAATATTTGAGAAGGACCCTTGATGCACTGCAGGGTAACCAGAACCTTAAGGTTTTCCCCAGGATGAGGTTAGTTTCTAGTGGAAATGGTGATGGGTCCCTTAGAAGCCTGAGGCACTGGAGTAATAGTACCTACTCTAAGGCAGCTGAATTCTTTTGAGTGTATCTCTCTAGGGGAGTCTTTCAGAATTGTTGGGCTCATTCTCAAGGAAAGCTCTGCAGAGAGCAGCTGTTGGCCAGTCCAGCATGCTATTCATCTTGTTCAGTCTTACAACCACCCACACCTGGTAGTGTTACTTACCTGATTGGTAAATATTCATGTGCATAAGGGATTCATGGGGTTATTGCTCAGCTGATGCAATGATAAACTATAAGATTAGACAGGGAATTTCATGTTGAGACTCTGAAGAAATTGCAACCATAGCAAACCACGTCCCAGGACCTAATTTTTAAAAAAATTTAATTAGTTATACATGGTATAATTAGTTGTACATGACTAATTATACTAATATAACTAATATAGAATACATTTATAATTAGTTATATGACTATAGAATGCATTTGTGCACTTTGATACATCATACATAGATGGGATATAATTTCTCATTTTTCTGAGTGTACATGTTGCAGAATTCAAGGGAGATTTTGGTGGAGTCAGTCACAGACTGACTTACCACCAGCCAAAGGCCCAAGGCTCATATTTTAACTAATGTTTGACGTGAACAATATGGGCCTAAAACAAATAAGAGAATAGTATGTTTGCACAGAGCTGAAAGAGTGTCCTGGATAAGAGTTCTGAACTCAAGATTTAAGTTTGAATCCTAGCTCTGCCACTAACTCACTTTAAAACATGTAAGTCTTTAAGCCTCAGTTTCTATGCCTGGAATATAAAGATGATAGTAATAATATCTTTTTCGCTGTGTTGTTAACAAAACAAAAATGAAATAAATCATAGAAAATATTTAGCATTGTGTGTATAAGGTGTTCAATAAGTGTTAAGTGTTGATGCTGGTATTATTGCTACAACTCTGTCATTATTGACCATCATGGACACAGACCCTAGAGTGCATTTGGGTGCTCAAACCATTTTCAATTGATGGCATATTTCATGCATGAATCCCCTTCCTTCTTTCCTTTCTTCCTTTCTTCTTTCCTTCTTTCCTTTTTTCCTTTCACTTAGTAATCATATGTTGATAATCTGGTCAAGATTTTTACTTGGTAATAGGAATGCAATGAGAAGTTTAACATCTGTTTTCCATGAAGTCATAAACAAGTAGAGAGGCAGGCACATAAGTAATTGCAGAGCATTGTGATAATTCAATAGGTGCACAGGGTAAACTGGTAGCATGAAATAAGTGATAAGAAATTATATGAGGGAGAAAATGGTCAGAGGTCAGAAATGAGCATTAGCCAAATGGGTATGAACGGCATGGACATTTCAACAGAGAAGAAAGAGGCAAAAAGTGCTAAGGGTGTGCAACAGGGTATGTTTTGGAAATCATGAGTAGTTTCATAAACATGTAACAGTGCATACGGAGGACATTAGGATATGAGGCTACGACTCTGGCACAGAAAGATGTATGTAGTTTGGAATTCAAGGAAAAGACACAGGTTTCTACATGTTAGAATAATCATTTCAGAAGAAGTAGGGAGTAAAGAGAAGCACTTGGAAACAGGAAAATCAGGGGGGTATTACAAACATCCAAAAGAGAAAAGGTGAACTAAAGCAGCATGAATGCAAATAAAAACTCAGAGGACATAGAAATCCTTACAATGCTTTCCACTGCAAGAAGGATCCAATTAAAATGGTTTAAGCAATAGGAAAATCTATGAAGTGAAAAATCAATGAGGTCTAGAAATTCTTAAGATTGTTTAAGCCAGGTGAGGTGGTGCACACCTGTAATACCCGTGACTTGGGAGGCTGAGGCAGGAGGATGGCAAGTTCAAAGCCAGCCTCAGCAACCTAGTGAAGCTCTAGATAACTTAGCAAAAACTTATTACTTATTTCAAAATTTAAAAAAGTAAAAAGGGTTGGGGATGTGGCTCAGTGGATAACTCCCCTGGGTTCAATCCCTGGTACCAAAAACAAAAAAAATAGGGGGTTGGGGATATAGCTCATTTGGTAGAGTGCTTGCCTAACATGCACAAGGCCCTGGGTTCAATCCCCAGTACCACCATAAATAAATAAATAAATAAATAAATAACCAAACAAACAAATAAATAAATAAAAGATTGGTTAAATAAGTATCTGAATTACTGATTTTTCTCTTTGTTGACTTGTTCTCTTGGACTTACTCTTCTTCTGATCCCAGTGTTGCTTCTGAGAATGCAGTCATCACAAGCAGACTCTGCAATGTAGATACAAAAAAAAGGAAGTGCATATTTCCACATGTTTCTTATCCACAAATGTTTTCTCAATTGATCAGACAGAATTGTATCACATGGCCATTTCTGAACCAATCATTTGTAAGGTGGATGGAAAGAGTATTATTGGCTTAGACTATAATCAAGATTCCTCCAGTCTCCTCTGAAGTATAGTAACTCAGTACTTGAACAAAAATGGAACTTTCTTGATAAGAAAGAAGGAAGGACAGAAAGAGTAATTGAGTAGACAATCATGATCATTCACTACTAAACTAAATTAGATAAGTCTCAGTGACCTAGTGTATATTAGGGCTGAGGAGCTAGAGATAATTCCTAGGCTTCCAGCTTAAAACTTACAAATAAATAATCTTATAAATTTTTACACAGACATTCTTCAAAAGGTGTAGATGAAAGACTATATTATATATTGTAGTCACATATGCCTAAGGGATAAAGAAAAGCCTTGAAATGTGAATTTATCTTAACTTCTATATGGAATTAAATCTGTTTTGAATGAACATTGAATATTCACTAAATTATTGCCCTAAATCAGCACATTTAGGAATAATATGTGCATATCCAATGATCTGATCTTATTTGTCAATAAAGTAAACATAGCTATGAATGCTAGCATTAATGCAAAATAAAATATTCTGCTTAGAAGAAATTCTTTATAAGGCAGAACAAATCAGAATTTTCTCCTACATATGATCCCTCAACAAATGTTAACCATATTATTTTTATATACTTGCTACAAATCCTCAAGCTCGAAATAGTTTATTTACCATGAACCAAACATCCAGACCTCTGTTCCAAAGTGATCAATCTTTGCTGTCTTTCTCATCAGTTAATGAAAAAAAAAATGCTCTTTAAGAGGGCACATTTGGTCTCTCCCTACAGCAGAATCCTGTCTGATTTCTAAAGATACGCTGCTATGTTACAAAGGCACCATCCCTACACTATAGGCAGGAAGATAGCTACTTGAAATTAGCCTATATAAAGTTGCTTATGGGAAATAATAAAGCTGAAAGAGAGTTTTAAAACATCAGTCCTTATTTACATTTTCTTCTGTTCTTTTTCAAATAAACATAATTTTCCTTTTTCTCCCTTCTTGCTTTCTTTCCCAAGAAAATACAATAAATGTTCTTAAATAATTTGACACTAAAGCTATATGATAGAGTGTTTTAGTTCATAAATCCTTATAGTCTGTGAATTTTCTGCCACATATTAAATGAAGGAAACCTAACTTCAGCACTTTGTAAATAAAATTGATCTCCTGCAACATGCTAATTTCAATTTGTGGTACAAACAATACAAGGGGCATTCTGAATATTGATTCATGTTGGAAGCAGTCGCCAATTAGTGTAAACAGCATGGAAACATTGATGCTAATTGTACTGTAAGAGTGTTAAGCCTGAGAGGGAACACTAAGCGCTGTAGGGTAAGATTTCACAGAGGCAGCCTTGAGGACCAGTGATGTGTTTTAATTCATTCTAAAATGTAAGAAAAGAGACTGGAGTCTACTCTTGTATCTGGTGTAGAAAAAAAATACATATTATATAATTTTATAGCTTTCAAATTGAATAACATGATGCTCTAGAATATCAGATAATTTTCTTAGCATGTGTTCAGTTTGGAACATTCATATTTATAGACAGAAAGGTGTTTCCTTTCCTCAACTGTCATTTTCCAACTATCTACTATGCAAATTCTTTTCTCAACAGTATATAACCCCATATGGACTACTATAACAGCTTCCTCCTTGATCTTTCTGGTCATCTCTCTCCAATATGATAGGTTATTATTACAGGATCATACTGATGATAGTATTCATATATTTAGTCCCTAAACAATGTTCTATCCCTTGCCTGATAAAGCCCAAGATGTGGTTAAGATTTTGGGGTGTATGGTCCCAATCTAACTCTCAGCTCTGTATGCCATTGCTCTACTATTTACATCAGTGCCCTCACCTGAAGAAAGGGTTGATCATGCTAACCAGATGTCTGTCTCTTTGAGGATAGCCTATAAACAGGGAATCATTTGTTTTCTTTGATTACACTACACCTTCTTCCTGCCTCTGCATATATTCTTCCTTCTGCAAAGAAGAAAGGCACATCCTTCTCTACCTACATCTTTACTATGTTTGAAGACTGTGGAACGCAACCCTCTCAAATATAACAACTGCTATGTCTTGTTTCCCCAACAGAAACTATGGAGATTCCTCACCCATGATCCTATCTGGTGTTCATCTACATGGGACATGCGTGAGTGTTACTATGTGAACTCACTTTCTTCAGAGTAAAAATGGCTCCCTGTACTTTTCTGTTCTTTTGGTAACTGACTAATGGAAACTGAGCACTCCACAGGATCTGCAAACACATTCTTAGCTCATTGCCCATTTTTAGAGGAAAAAAATATAAAGCTGAGGGTCAGAATTTAAACTATGGAATCAGCATAACTAACTGAATCAAACCTGTCTTCACCTTTGACTTCCCTGGGTGATCTCAGGCAAAATTCTTATGCACTATGAACTTCTATTGTGTCATAGAGTAACAGGAATTGAAATCGCATCATTGTCACAAGAAGATGGTTATGTGATTGATGGACAAGCTCCAACAAAAATGCTGAAAGAATGTAAACTTTCATTTTGAAAATGGAATCCAAAAAATTATGAACATATTATTTAAAGTGAGAGACAAGGTAGTAGGCTTCTTGTTGCAGATATTGACTTCATATCTTCAAGTCCTTATGAAATCATAAAAATGCCAAACATCTCAACATTAAGCTCCCACTCCCCTGCCATAGTGAGAAAATTTTGCAAAGTTTAAAGCTTGCTCTTGCTATTCTCATTAGAGTTTTGTATCTTCCCAACTGAATCTTCTGACCTAGTTGTGTCTCAGGCTCACTACAAACAAATCATGGGTATAAAACAACTCTAGCATACCTGTAAATATTTATTATTGTATTATACAGATCATTTTCCTTTGGACATTCTGGATTCCATCCTGTCCCAATATTGCTCTGCAAACAAGAATCTTCACTCTTGGAGAAGGAATATCACACCCATCTATAATTTATGAACCTTTCTTTTATTCTTGTTGATTAGGTGGCCATATTTCATTTGGTTTTATTTCATTTGGTAAAGAAAAGAGTTAATTAAGATAATGCATGGAAAACAATTTTTATAATATTGGGCATATGTTCATTAAATCAGAGTTATAATTATTGCTTTAATTTTTTCATATTAGTTTTTCTCCCTCCAGTGGAGGACATAAGTTGAATGATTTAGTGTATATTATGTGCGTAGAACTACTTTGGATTTTCCTCCCAAGACTTACCAGGACCGATGGGGACAATAGGAAGAAGAATGGAACCAATGATATTTGTAATGGTAGAAGTATTATTTAAGAGCAGTGTGTAATTAGTGCCAGCCTAACTTTTCTCTGGAATGAATATGCTTTTTGATAAGGTATAACCAGAAAGGACTAGAGAAAAGGCAGAAAGGAGAAGCCGGCCATTTGGACTCTCTAGCCTGGCTGCCTGCCTGCTGGAGAACTCAACTGACTACGTCTAGTTCGAATCAAGCAGCACAGAGTTACGGGGCACCTATCATATGTTCAGTGTCCTGACAAATTCTTTGAGGGGAAACCAGGAAAATAATCGCATGTTGCTTTCTTATCTTTGACCTGACCTCTTATTATTAGAATGCTTAAGAGCTCAGCTTTTAGTCTTTTTTTCTTCCTTCTGTATCTCCACTCACACCTTTGGTAAGTTCACACTTTAAATACCAATTACATGCAGAAGACTCCCAAATTATTTATATCTCCATCTGGACCTCTCTCCTAAACCCCACAGTCATATGTTCAGCTTTCGGATGCCTAATATATAGCATTAAGAGATCTAACAGACTTCTCAAATCTGACACGGATTATATTCAGAAGTAGATTCCTAATGTTCCCCCTCGTCCCTGTCCTCTCCCCTGTCACAAAAATCTATCCCACCAATAGCCTTCCTCTTAGTGGAAAATACATCCTTCTAACTAGTAGGACCAAAATCCTTGGAGTTGTCCTTGATTGTGTTCTTTCTTCAGACTTCAAAAATAATTTTTCAAAAATGTTGTTGGATTTGCCTTCAATAATTTATCCAGGAACTGACCACCCTTCCTTATCTCCACTGTTACCACACAGGTCTGAGCAGTCATCAATTGGATTTCTGAGTGCCTGCAGAAGTTTCTAAACTGGAATTCCTATTTTCTCCTTATCTCTACCTTCGTGATCTGTTCTCAGTTCATCAGAGTGATGATCCCAGAACCTAAGTCAGACTGTGTCCCCTCTCCACTCAACACCATGATGGCATCCCCTTTGTATTAAAAGCCACAATTTTTACAATGGTCTACAGAGCCTTATGTGATCTGGCCTCATTACATCTCTAAAACCTATAACTTCTTGCTCATTCAGAAGCACTGCCTCACTCTCTACCATCCTTACAATTTTTCAAATATTGTCCCTGTTTGTTCACATGTGTCCCCCAAAGTTTTTTTGTTGCAAACTTGATTGCCCAGTGCCATGGTGTTGGGGATGGGCCCAGAAGAAGGTAGGTGTTCAAGACATGAGGGGTCCACTTCGTGAATGGGCTAATGCCATTATTTTGGGAGTAGGTCCATTAACAAGAGACATTGCCTTAGGGGGAAAAAAAAAGTTGTTTGGCTCCCTATTAATCTATCTCTCTTGCCTCCCCTTGCCCTTCTACCTCTGCCACGGGATGATACAGAAAGAAGGCCCTTGCCAGATGCCAGCCTTTCAATCATAGGCTGTCTAGCCTGTAGAGCCATGGGTGAGTCAATTTCTGTTCACTATAAATTATCCAGTCTGTGGTGTTCTGTTACAATTCCAAAAATGGACTTCAGAGCCTCTCACCTTAGAGTCTTTGTATAGGCCTTTCCCTCCACCAAGACTTCTCTTCCCCAAGTTGCCCACTAGGTGGATACTCTCCTGCCTCCTTTCAATTTTTGCTGTGATGACACCTTCTCCCTAAGATGCTCCCTGACTACCTGAAGATATTAAATCAAGACTACTCAATAATAGTCTAATTAGGCATTTTCATTTAAAAAGGCAGTTAACCTGCAGAAAACAATAAATGAATGTAATTCAATCTTTACTCAGTGCACCTCAATTTTTAAAAAGATGGGGTATATTCTAAAACATCAGCAATATGCTTTAAAAATCTTGTTTTCCTTTTTTCTCAATCTCAGTTGCCCTCAAAACATGATCACTGTTCCAGGTTCTTTACTGAATTATATCTTCCCTCCCCAATCCCAAATATTTCCCCATTCTAAACTATTTCCATCTCCTCGACCTGTCTCCACTCTCTATCTTATAAAGCAGTTTAGCCTTTTGGGATCCTTATGTTTTTTTGCTTTGCCAATATTTGACACGTGACTCCCGAAGGAAATACTTGGTCCCAGCCCAGCAAGCAAGAATCCTCACTTTTGGAGAAGGAATATCACACCCATCTAGAATTTATGAACCTTTCTTTTATTCTTGTTGACTGAGTGACCAGTGGTATAGACAGAGGAATTTCCATGGATTATGCAAGACATAGGCTAGAGTTCACAAATTGAGTAGACTTTCTGTGGGCCAAAAGTAAGGCATCCAGGTAAAGAAAAAAAATTAAACCTAAAGGTGAAGAATTAGGTAGGTTGCCCAAATAAGGCAGCAAAACAAGTTCAAAGAACAGGGAAAATTAGGTTGAACAAACAAGACAACTCTAAAAGTCTGGAAAAGAATTTTCCAGAGAAGACTGAAGGTTGTTCAGTCATGCTTCATTTGAAAAATCATTAGAAGATCCCGCTTTCTTCCCCTTTAAAATCTACATAGAATTTGTTGTTTCTCACACCTCCTTAACTACCACCTGATCCAAGTTCCATCATCTGTCCCCTAGATCATTACCTTGACTTTCCCAATGGTCTTCCTCTACACACTCCTGCTCCTTTTCAATCCATTCTCAGCACACATAAATATCCTCTATATTTATAATTTAAACTGGATTATTCATTTGTTTGCTTATAATCTTCCCAGGGTTTTTCATCAAAATCACATCAAATCCTAAAATGCCATATACATGATATGGCTCTTGGATTAGATTTTCTTCCACCCTGCCCTTCATCTACTCCAGCCATACAAGCCTTCTTTTAATTCCTTGAATATATTGAATATGTGCCTACCTCAGGGCCTTTTCACAAGCTGTCCTCTCAATGTGAAAAGTTCTTCCCTTAACACATCACTCAATCTCTCACTTCCTATAGGCCTTCAATCAAATTCCACCTTCCCAAGAATGTGCTCCTTGACTACCTTACTGCAGGTCCCTCCTCTCCCTTTCTCTGTTTTATGTTTTCTCCATGGCTCTTCTCGTCATTAGACATATTACATATTTATTGTTGGGCTGGTGTTTCTTCTGCTCCTCCAGATCCCCCTCCACTTTTCTCCGCACCCTTTCTGTGTGATGAAAGGACTGGCGTGAACTGCACCACGTGGGCGTTCTAGCATTCTGGCCCTCTGGATTCCAGTTCAGTTCCATCACTGGTGGGCACTGGAAGGAGACCAGAGGCTGGAAAGGGGGCAGGGTTGTAGTATTAACTCCTCATCTGCCATCCTGCCACTTTGCTGTGGGTGTTAGCTCTGTTTCTTCTCCCAGGGTCACAACAGTGAGAACACAATCTCCCACCTGCAGGTCTCTCTCACTGGGTTCCTGAAGCTCTTCCTGTCCTCTAACTCTTGAGGTCTACAGTGGCAAAGCTCTCTACTGTTGTGAAGCCCAGGATACAAGACTATTCCTTGCTGATTTCCTTTAATCCTGTAGCACCTTTCTAACCAGTCCCTCCATGGAATGCTCCCCAATCAGTTACCCTGCTTGGCTCACCATCTGTTTCCTGCAGACAGTTCTTCATTTACTTGTGTATTGGCTATCTTCTCCTTTAGATACACACACACACACACACACACACACACACACACACACATGCACACGCACACGCACACAAACATACACACTGCCCAGGATAGGGATTTAGTGACTAGAACAATACCTATTATGTAATAAAGAATTGACAAATTTGCTGACGGATGGATATATAATGAATGAATAAATGTGTGCTCTTTTTTTGTTCTTGTAAAAACTTCATGAAATAGGAACCATTGACTCCGTTTTGCAGATGAGGATACTGAGGTTCAAAAAGAAGCAACGAGGCCAAGATAGTACAGCTAGTACAAGACAAAGCTGATTAGAATCAGTGCATGTATTTGCATTTCTACCTTGTGTTATTTTTTCATTATGTCACACAAGAGCATTCATATTGCCATTAGGTAAAAGGTTGTTCATTCTATTCTCCTTGTTTCATGGTACTGAGTTATGCCACATAGTTTGTAAATTCCTTAGCTGCCTCCACAGTTAAGAAATGACTACAGAAATAGGCATTTGCTTTTAGCAAACAAAAGAAGATTTAATGACCTATCATCTAGTAAAGAAAAATACTTTAAAATCAGCACACATATTAAAAGCAAACCATGGGCAAATGTTCTTGGCTGAGATGGTTATTTCTTAAGCATACTGCCATCACTGTTTTGGCAAAATCGCATTAAATGTCTAATCAAAGTGGAGACTGAAGTCAGAGAAATGACTAGTTTGGATCCAGCTAAGAGGAAGTGCTTCCAACCCCAGAGGAGTTTGCTGATGTAAGACAGAGAGGAATCCAACTCCCAGTCTGAAGGCAAGAGCTCTAGCTTTGTTTTATGTCAGACTAGCTGACTCCTGGGACCATGGTCGGTTTTTCTCTGAATTGAGTAGTCCATCTTTGTATTTCTCTAAACCTACAAAAACTTCTTTCCTCTTCTTTTATCCTACTCCATAACAGCTAGGCCATTAAAGATGTCAGAGGTAGAAATAAGATACTAACATGCTAGTGTCTGTTGAGGGAAGGCCTAGAAGAAATTCTAAAAAACAAATTGTCCAGTACTAGGCATGAAATTTTCAAATGGAAAACAAGGGAAAGATTCTTGTTATAAGAAGAAAGTGTATTTTAGGTTCAGCCTGCTCCTTCAGGACTTAAAAGAGTTTTAAACCTATTGGAAGTGACTTGTCTTCTTTTAAATGTCACATGGAAAGTGAAGAATATCTCATCCCAACAACTTTTCCAACCTAAAAATAGCAAACTGGAGGGAGGAAGCTATCAATCAGTCAGCAAATACATCTGAGTGTCTATCATGTCCCAGGCAATGTACAGTTCGGGAGGCCACAGCTGATCTGGCTGGGCATGGACCCTTGCCTTCAGGGGGCTTACATTGCACCAGGGAAAACAAATATCAAATAACTAAATTGATTATTTTTGTGTGTGAAAATGGCTATGAAGGTAAAGTAGAGTGTTATTATGGTTTATTAGAAGGAAAATTTTTAATAAGTAAGATCAGGAAATCTCCCTGAGCAGGAAGAAGCTGGAAGGATGAGTAGATTGGAGGGCTGTAGAGCAGGTCTACTATATTAATAATTATAAAATCAGAACTAGCATAGGCCCTGACAGATAAATATGATTTTTGATAATCATTACTATGCAAAAATCTGACCCCCAAAAGTTAATAGCCTAAAATTGCAACAAATTATTAGTTTTCAAAATTCTTCAGGTTGGTTGGAAGTCATTGAAGATCACTCTGCTCTGTGTGCCATTTACTTGCGTTATAGTCATCTAAGGGCTCAAACGGACTGGAAAATTCAAGATGACTCATTCATACATCTGGTATCTTGCTGGTGATGACGGGAATGCTTAGACTCAGCAGAAAAAGTTGGGGCTGCTCATCCTCTTTCTTCTTCCCTATGATTCTAGGGGTATTCCACCTTTACCATGCAGTTTCTCCAACAAGGTAACTAGATAGTAAAGGTCTCCCTAAAGTATAAAAGTGGTAGCTGCCATGCCTTCCTAAGGCCTAGGCAGAACTCTGAAATGAAGTCACTATTGCTGCTTCCTGTTGGGAAAAGTGAGTCCCAAGGTCATCCTAGATTCAGCACGGGAGAAGATAATCCAAGAGTATGTCTGTCTAGAGGTGTGGTTCATTGGAAATCATCTTTAGAGACTAGCCATTCTATAGAGTGTCTGATAATAAGACTCAATCAGTATTATTGTTTAGAGTTGAGTTGTCCCCCAAAAGCTCATCTGTTAGACAATGCAAGAAAGTTTAGAGGGGAAATGATTTGGTTATAAAAGCCTTAACCTAATGAGTGCATCAATTCACTTGAATGGAATAACTGGGTGGGGACTGTAGGCAGATAGGAAGTGGGTCCCTGGGGACATGCCTTGGGGTTATATTTTGTCCCCATTGAGCTTAAGTCTGTCTGCTTTTTTGTTGTCTTGTCCTGGGCTCTTTCCTCTGTGTGTCCTCTGCTCTGATGTTCTGCCTCACCACTAGCACAGAGCAATGGAGTCAGCCATCTGTGAACTGAGAATAAACTGTGAGCACCAAATAAACTTTTCCTCCTCTGAAATTGTTCTTGTCAGGTCTTTTGGTCACAGCAGCGAAAAAGCTGACTAACACAGCCAGTCCAAGAATAGAGGCATCCGTAGCATAAGCAGAATCCTTGAGGGTTGGCAAGCATATGCAAGTAAATTGAAAGAGCTGGGTTCAATTCAGATGGAGCACAGCGAGAGAAGCATCATGGAGAATGAGGCTGGAGCCTGACTACCTCTGAGCTTTTCAGTTACATAAGTCAATCAATTCCCCTTTTCCCCTTGCTTGTTAGAGTTGATTTTTTTTTTTTAAATCTTTGAATCAAGAGGCCTGACTAATAATGGGGAGGCAGCAAATCATGCTGCCCAGGAGAGGAAGTCCCTGGAAGTGACCTTACCATTGAATACAAAGTCATTTAGAAACAACCTGTTCTGTACAAATGCTGAGAATTATGATTATACCTATGTACAGGCTGCACACTCACTCTGAGTAGGATAGAGCCTGCCCCTGACATCAAAAAGAGAAAGGTCTGTGGGTGGATGTTCCTAATGGCTACAGAAAGCCCTTTCCACATGCATAATTAACACAGACAGCCAACCATTGCTTGGTACTCCTGCAGTAAGTAGCTGGTCAAACCCTTTAAAGGCTGCTTGAGCTGGGCAATGTAAATTTGCATGTGTCGGTGGTTTCCATTAGCTACAATTCCAGGCTTCTGAATCCAACATCGAGACTGTCTTGAGAGTTCCTATGTTATTAATTTGTTGTTCAGATTCAATAAGAAAATTCATGCAGAATACTTGGCACCATAGCTGGGAAGAATCTATTAAAACTCCAATAAGCATTGGTTTTTACTTTTGTTATTGTTATCTGCTCTTACAATTCCAAAATGTTTTGATGAAGTGGTAAAAGGAAAAATTAGAGAAGAAAAACACTGCTCCTTGCCTCCAGTCTAGACCTACTTTTGTTTCCGCACAAAGTCCTGTCACTCTTGTTCTTTCCTCCAGAGCTCTGATTCACAATTTGCTGGTATGTTTATCAGTGAGATTCCTTGGTTAATAATGGATGCCCTTACTTAACTGTAAGCTTCTGGTGAGCAGAATCCAAGGGATTTTGTTTCTTTTCTCTGCTCTTAAGGACCCAATACAAGGCCCAACACATGTTATGTATTCAATGAATGCTGGATGAGTAGATGGATAGAGAGAACAATGGATTAGTGAACAATGGGACAAGGGACTAGGGACTGAATTCATTATTGTAGTCAATCAAGCCAGGTTATCCCAGAGAAATCCAGTTTACAGACAGGTAGAAAATAATTACTTCCAGGACACCCAGGGGAAATGGTCCATTGCTCCATGTCCAGCCCATATGAATTGATTGCCTTTTGAGGGTTGATTTCTTTTAACATCTGGTTCCTTAAAAGCTGGCTTCCCCTAGAGAAGCAGATCTCACTTGCTGGAGAGATAAGTGCAGAGGCTAATGGTATTTCCTCCAGCCAAAGTGTGAAAAACAGTCCTCTGTACACTTCATGCAACCTCTGCTCTCTTTCTAAATGGGAATTATAGAAGGTGTAAAAGGGTATCTTTTTTTTGCCAATGATCTAAAAGGACCATTTGTTCACAGTTGTTTGTTTAGCTGCCCACTCCAAGGTAAAGTGTCAAGGTTAAAGAAAGGGTTCAAACCCAGGGGCTACTACTCTGCACAATCTGTGAAACCTTATGTAAATGAACATACCCTCTGTTTTTCACCCATAAAACAGAGATAATTACTTCCTAGATTGTTGGTCTGACTGAATGAGACACTGGCCATCATGCACCCAGTACCAGACCCACAGCAGGGGCTCAATGAGTGAAATGTGCATGATTATTCTTCCTAGATGGCTCTTTTTAATCTGTTCATAAGAAGTGCTGATGAGGTTGCAAAGAGAAAAGGACTTAATTCTCTTGTTAGCTGAAAGAGATCCCCATCTCACCCTAAATCAAAAAGTCTTTCTAGGCTGTGGGTAACAACCCCTAGTAATTGGTATATACAGTCCTGAAGTAAAAGGCACTTATCAAACTCATTCAAGAATTGATTTCTCACCTAAAGAAGTTAGAAATTTTTTGAGAATTCATTTCTGGAATGAGAATATTACATTCATGTTACATTCTCTCTGAAGAGATTGTACACACTCACAAAATGCTAACACCACAAAGAAACAACATTTGAATGTGTTTGTAGAAAATAGTTTTGACATTGAAACTTGTTCTTTAAAGTCAGAAAATTCATATTCATATTATAACATCATACATGGGCACAAGGACAGGCAGATGGAAAATGCTAGCAAGTGCTTTATGTAGAGCAGAGGGCATGTTTGAGAAATGTGAATCATTTCAAAAAACAAATAAAAACGAATGTCCATCACCTTATATTAAACTTTAATCTCTAGGTAACTGTCAAGTTTTACATTTTCCTGCACCTTTACTCTGTGGAGTCTCCTATGCCTTTTCCTGTCCCAAATAGAATGGGTAATTGTTAAAAATCAATCTATTATATTTTTATATAGAAATGAAAATCTTCCTCATTGCTGGTTCACTCAGGGGAAAAAAAAGAAGAAAGATCTTTCTAAGTGGGTAAGTTGGATGTGTCATTAGCTAAATCAATGGTCTTTGCCTTCACCATAACCTGACCTCTTCTAGAAGATTATAAGCATACCTCTCTTATGTCTAGTAGAAAACTTCTATTTTATGACTGGGGATTCAAGCTAGGCTCTCTTGCAACAAAATTTTGGTGATTTTCTATCTATTGGAAGTACATGTTATTATGAAAGGCTGCTAGCTTGGAATAATAAAGCTGGAGGTTGTGGCTCAGTGGCAGAGTGCTCGCCTGTGAGGCTCTGGGTTCAATCCTCAGCACCACATATAAATATATAAAATAAAGATATTGTGTCCATCTGCAACTTAAAAAAAATTTAAAAACCAAACAAAGACTGGAGGTCAGATTCTAAGTCTACCACTTGATATCTGTGTAAAGTAGGGCATGTTGCTTTGCATCTCTGAACATCATATCTTATAGGCCACCTAATGGAGCAGGTAAAACAGGGCAATGTAGGTGTAGTGTCTGATACTCATGGTGGGGGGTTGTTAGTGGTGCTTATTTAATTCCCCTATTAGGCGCACATTTTTCCAAAAATGCAACCTATCCAAGACAGAATGATCTGCACAGAATGAGAGGCCCAAACTTGTCTTATCCTCTTTTTGCTAGTAATTCAGTAGTAAATAGTTTGACTATAAGAACTTTATAACTTCTTCCAACTTTAGTTACTCCATGTATAAAATGACTTCTTATTTGAATGAAGATTTCAATCTAATTTTTCTCTCATTTCTCATTTTAAGGTGAGCCTGAAAAGGGGAAAATGTTGTTATAATATTGTACAGGGATCCAAGTAGTTCTTTCTTACCTCGTTTCAAAGTCACCAGTAAATATGTCTTTACCTGCTGAGGGCCCAAGTTCCAACAACATTCACCTTCCTTCCTTCCTTCCATCCATCCACCCATCCATCCATCAACCAAAGAAAAACACCCACTAAGAACTATGTGCCATACACCATGCTAGAAATAGGAACAGAGAAGTAAGATATGGCTAAATAGAGAACAGCAGGAAAACAAGTGAGTACAACACATGATTACAACGTTACCACATAGGACGGTGAGGAAGCCATGGACCCAAGAGGGTGATAGTCGTGGGAGTTAGCTCTTGAACTCAGATTTGAAAGATAAAAAGAAAAAAAAAAAGGGAACAAGTACGATGTTGAAGCAAGATAGACCATGATGAACAGTTGGCACAGTAGTGGTTCTGCAGAGCTCAACTGCAAGTTGGCAAGGTACAACTGCCCTTTCTGAAGAGGATTCTTGTCATCCTGTAATTGCAACATTGTAAAACATCCTGGGATAAATCCAGGGTTCTGACTCAATGGAGCTTAAGTGAGTCTTTGGACTCTTGCTATGATTGAGTTTGGTTTGGTGAGTGTAAGTTTTGTTTTCATGTTGTCTATTTATTCAATCTGAGAAAATCAAGCTATTTAGAGAAGTCACCCAGCAATTTTAACAATTTGGTTATTCTATTGATTGAGATACCAATTCATTTACATATTTGGGACACACTATGACGGAACTCCAAGGATTCATGAAGCTGTTTTCTCGGACATTCTCTTCAATTGAACAGTTCTCTTCAACTTTAGGCATAAGCCTAGCAACATTATATGATCAATAGTTCTTTTGATATTGGTACCCTTTCTATGGGTAAAGGTACAAACAACGTAATACTATAGACCACTGCAGGTTTTCAAAATAAATGTAAAAAAAAAAAAAACAGTGAAAAGTATTTCCCTGTACCCAAAACTTAGATTCAGGAAGGGTCCAGGTAACAAAATGTACTGACAATTTACAGAGAGAGCTCTGTGTGGGCCACACATTAGCATGCTTCATTAAATCATCAAAAGTAAGTTGACCTTTCAGCAGGAAAGAATATCTAGTACAAAAAATGAAGACTTCATGATCCCAAAGTCACAAATTAAAGAGAAATGATTTGTTCAGACAATGCAATTCTAAGATTCAATAATGCCAGTTAATATGAATTTTATTCTGATGCCACCATGATGTGATAAATATATCTTGCAGATGCTTAAATCTGTTACTCATAGAGTTCCCTGTGGTCCTGTTCAACAAGGTTGACAACTCTGTATTTCACACTTTAGAAGCTCTGTAATAGGAACACAGGATACATCAGCACACCCAATGGAAATACCCCTTTTCCCATGGAGCCCACATTCTGGTGGGGAGAGATAAACAATAAATATCATAATAAGTAGGCAATGTTGAGTAGGCAAAGGGGATTAAGAATGCCAGGGGTCCAGATAATTGAAGTGGACTTTATTGAAAAGGTGTCTTCTGAACACAGGAAATGGTAGGGGTGCAGAACTTTAAAGTCATCCTTTATAGGATGATTCTGGCTTCTGAATTGAGAAGACACTGTGAGGGGTCAGAGGGACTCAGGGATGAGAAGGCTATTGCATTCGTCTAGTAATGGAATTGATGATGATCTGGCTAAGATCACCAAAGATCATTAAAAATACTTGGATTTCCAGGGCAGTTTGGAAATACTATCAATGTAGTCTAGTGATGGAAAAAAAATATGGATTATGGGAGAAGAAAAAATATTAATGTCAAAGATAAATCCACAGTTTTGTCCTAAAATATCAGAACTTCCATTGACATGGAACAATAGTTGTAGAGGAAAAATATGAGTCAAGATTGTGAGGAGCAGACTGGGGACACTTTAGCAGTTTAGGTTTAGGTTGGGAACAGCTCAAGTCTGAGATGTCTTTGGACTCTTGAAATAATTTGAGTTTGGTTTGGTATGCCCCAAGGGCACATTATGATTGAAGCCTTTGTCCACAGGGTGGTAGTGTTGGGAGGCGCTGGCACCTTTGAGAGGTGGGACCTGGAGGGAGGTCCTTATGTCACAAGAGTGCGAGGTGGTTTGGGGGTGACTCCTTCATAGTTTTCCCAAGGAGACTGTAATAAATCCAGAGACTGCTCCACCCCATCTCTCACTGCTTCTGTTCTAGATGTTATCACTTGTTTTCTTCCACACTTGCCCACCATTGCTACCAGCAACATGATGTAATACAGCCAAGGAAGGGCTGGCCTTCACCACAGGGCCTGTGCCATGCTGTTTGGACTTACAGCCTCTAAAACTAAGAAACCTCTCTTATTAATGTAGTTGCCACAAGTATTTCATTGTAGTAATGTAAAGATGACTAATACAACTCCAAATGGAGATTAGGAGTAGCAGTCAATTGGATATGCTCTGGAGTTCAAGAGAGTTTTAGCAAAAAGTTCAAATTTGCATATCAGATGACTCTGCCTTAAAGCCAAGATTTTTTAAAAATGACAGTGAGTGTAGAAAAGGAAGAAGACAAAGGATATCCATCAGAAATTCATGTGTATTAGCTTCTTATTGCTGCTTTAACAAATTAACACAAATGTAGTGGCTAAAACAACATAAATTTACAATCTTACAGTTTTAGAGGTCAGAAGCCTTAAATGGATCTCATTAGGCTAAAATCAAAATGCAAACAAAGCTGTGTTCCTTGCTGCAGGTTCTAGGGGGAAATTGTCTTCTTTTCTAGCTTCTAGTGGCCTCCTGGGTACTTTGCAGTTCCCTTCTATCTTCAAAGATAGCAATGGCCACTTAAGCCTTCTCACACAGCATCACTCTTACCAAAATTCTCGCCATGAAAAGTAATTCCAGGGATTAGTATGTGGACTTTTTTTTTTTGAGAAAAGACTTTAGGGTGCCTATACAACACTGTAGAAGAAGACTAGTAATAATGCAGAATCCTGGGTTCCACCCTAGACCTACTGAATCTGAGTCTTTGTGGAATGGAGTGCAGGAATCTGTTTCATAAAGAAGCCTCCTAGGTGATTTTTACATACTTCATTGTCCTAGCGATAAAACGTAGTGACAAAAGGAGATAAGGGTGAACATTATCACCCCAAGTCATGTAATATGATTTTAAAACCATCTCACCCAGACTTTGTCCCTGTGGACCAGGGAGACACTATGTGAGAAGTTCTCAGCCAAGAGAGCAGGTTATAATTCAGAACCCCTGTGATCAGTAGGAAGGGCTGGAATATGGCCCTATGCTTGCTAATTCCTTTCCCAAAGCAGCCCAAAGGCCAAAGAGGTGTGAAATTGCTTTATCTAGATAAACTCCAGAGGGACTGGACCAGCCTGTCTTGAAGGGAAGTGACATTCCACTGCAGACCCTGGCTTCTTCCGGGGCAAAGGCTTTAGGATTTGGATATTTCTGTTTATGAATGTTGGGGAATTTCCCAAGCCATGTGATATGATTTTAAAACCATTCTAAAACATAAAAATTAAAACTGTTTAGGTTTTCCCCTTCAGTTGGCTCCAAGGACCCTTTTAAGATTGGAAGCTCCAAACAGAATTTTTTTTATTTACAAAATTTTAAAATCTACATATTTTTCCTTTAAAATGAATTTCCTAAATTTGTTATATATGAAATAGGAGAATGCACCTACATATAAAAATGTAATTCAGAAATATAGGTAACAAAACATCAAAGACTGCCCCCATCTCCATCATCACAGGTAACTGATTACTGTCAGAGGTCAGGGGAGCATCCTCCCCTTCTCCCTTTTTACACACTGTCGCACACAGGAGTGCATTTGCAATATTTATCTCTTACATTGAGGAGGCCATGCTTTATTTTATCAGGTAAGATTTTAGGGATCTATGAAAGATAGCATAAGGATGTTTACCTTATTCTTAATTATGGCATAGTTTCCTAGTTTGTATAAACCTCAATGTTTATTCTTTTACTATGGAAGGCAGATAAGTCTTCTTCCTACTTATTAATCATGTAACCATGAGAAAGTTGCTTAACCTCCCAAGGCCTCTTGTTTCCTCACAATCAAATAGAAATGCTGATGCTACTTACCTTGTAGGTTTGAGTGTGGTAGACCCTGTGCAATACTGAAAGCTATGCTTGGCATCCGGTAAGCCCTTGGTGTTGATTATTTATAGTGTTGCAAACATCTTCATTCACATATTTGGGGGGACATAAACCCTTGGTGTTGATTATTTATAATGTTGCAAACATCTTCATTCACATATTTGGGGGGACATATGTAATCATTTTGCAGAACAGATTTGCAAAAGTGAAAGAGCTAATCATAGTAAATGTGAATTTAAAATCATCATTAGTCATTTGGGACTCACTAGAAATTTTGAAGAACTTTTCTATGTTTTGATAATTCAACACATGTGACTGTGTTCTTTTCAAAGTAGAATTCAAAATAGCTACATTTCCAGGTTTCTTCAGCAAGTAGAAAAACAACAGTTAGAAGCACTTACATGAAACTATGATCAGAAAAGAACTACCAGGGAAGTGGCTAGGTGCAGGACATCCTTTTGGTTGACACTAGCAGAGATGAAGAAGGTGGGGACCCTCTGATGGGACGGAGGAACACAATGGGATTCTCATGGCAGCAGCTCCTTGTTAGAGCAGTTGTGAGCTATTATTCTGAGAGGTGTTCGGGATCACTCAACTTGGAGTCTGTTTTTCCAACTATCCTAATGTTCTGAGAACCAAAGAATGGTTAAAATGTCTTATTTTTGTTCAATCAGTTACAGTAGATTTTATTGTCTACAACGAAGAATTATGACAAACTCACAAAACCTTCAACAAATAGTATTCAGATTTTGACTAATCTTCCAGGCAAAATTTATTTTTTTATTATTTGGATGTCTAAACAATGAATTTTCATGTCCTTTGGTGGAAGCCATATCTAGATGTGGCATTATGGGGACCATAGTTTTGCTTAGAAAAAAACAGTAAACATGCATTTTAAAACCCCTTCTTTTATCATTCTTCACAAGCCTTATTGTTATTATTAAAACATTATGAAGAACTAATTTAAAGCTGCAGTGATTGTTTATTTGAAATCATTGAGATATTCTAATTTTTATCTTTATTAATATAGAAGACTTTATATGCAAATTTTTTTCTATCTATGTACAACAGATACATGTTCTATCTATGTATAACAGATACATTTTCTCCTACCATTATTTCTTGCCTTTAGGGATTTCAGGGAAATATTTTTTTAAAAATCATTTATAAGGAATTTTGGCCTTTATATATTTATCAGACTCAATATAAATTCATAATGAACACTGCAATATGACTGTGTATTATTCATTGTTGAAAAATGTGGTTTAACAATCTTCCCTCATCATTAGCTAGCCAAAATCTTATGCAATATACTAGGTATTTACCAACTGTGCAAAAAGTTGAAATATGTTGGTATGCAAATCAAGAAACACTATGCAGTGGAAACAGGAACCTGCCATTTTCAATGGTTAGTCAATCCATAAATTTGAAAAAAAGCCTGATATAATCCTATCAAAAATTATAAAATGCTGATTTCTCTAGATGTATGGGAAAAAGTATCTCAGAAATCCAAGTCATTCTATACACAAATGTAAATATTTACTAAATGCCGTTAATTTTAAGTGTAACTTTTTAAAGGAAAGAAGGCATAAACATCTAATATCTTAACCAATTCGGCCTACTACTACAAAATGCCATAAACTGGAAGACTTCAATAGCAGACACCTGTCTCTCACAATTCTGGAGACTGGGAAGTTGAAGACCAAGGTGTTTGCAGATCTGTTTCTTGGTGAAGGCTCTTTTCCTATTGCAAAAGGCTACCCTCTCTGTGTGTCCTCATGGGGTAGAAAGAGAGGTTTCTTCCCCTTCTATAAGAATACTAATTCTGGGGCTGGGGTTGTGGCTCAGCGGTAGAGTATTCGCCTAGCACATGTGAGGCACTGAGTTCGATCCTCAGCACCACATAAAAATAAATAAAAGAAAGGTATTAAAAGAAATACTAATTCCATCACAGAGACCCATCCTCTTGACCTAATCTAAATCTATTTACTTCCCAAAGGCCTACCTCCAAACACCATCAATTAGGGATTAGAATTTCCATATGTGAATGTTGGGGTTCCATACTTAATAGGTAAATTGCAAGCTACAAATTCTGAAGAAGCTTTCATATTTATCCCCAACTGACTAAAAATAATTAGTCCCTAACTTCACTTTGCATTTATATAAACAATGTATTAAATTAGAGCACTTGGGTAAATGCACTCTAATAACAAATATTAATTCTTTATTTGACTTTCAGATCTATAAATGAAATAAATTACCTATTTGTATGCATCAATAGACATCTGGTTCTGTGTGAAAACCCAACACAGAATCTGATCATTGTCATCTATGTTTATTCATAGTTCTTCACTCATTTTCTTAATGAAAATCTAGGACCTTTTAGCAAGCAAACAATATTTACCATTACTAAATAATAGGGCAAGACAAAAGGGCCAACTGAAATTTGTACTTTAGAAAATTAACTGACTCCGTTGTGCCATTCCCATTTTGTAGAGAGTGAAAAAAGGGATAGTGCAGAGTGTGTATTTTAAAGAGCCTTAGATGTTTAGAGCCAGACATTTGAGTTTATTGCTTAACCAACCAAGTTCAAATTTTCAAGGGCATCTCTTAACATTCTTTCTTCTGTGTTATTTCCCTGCCCATATAAGAATCCAGGGACCATCCTCAACATGTGCACACAGTAAGACTGACAAGCTGACACCATACCCTAGGTTGATGCATAGGAAAACAGGAGGAAAAGGCTCTCAAAGTCCAGAACAACAAATAACTGAAACAAGATACCTTTGATTTCTATTAAAATTGTATGCAGAAAAAACATTCAGTGCATTACAAAAACATCATGATTCATCTTTTAGCAAAAAAAAAAAACATTTTGTGATTCTCTTACTTTAATGAATATAAGCTAGGCAATATTCAAAGTCACACTCCTACTCAATTTTTTGCTAAAAAAAAAAAAGCTAGTCTTCCTAATTCTCTGGGCTGCTTTAGTTCTCATTTCTAGGCACACCATAACACCTCCCGTGTCTGAATAATTATTTGTAATTATGTGCTTTGTGATTATACCATCAAGGCCAAGAGAAGCAGGGACTTCTGTTGTTTTCTCACAAGATAAAGAGTTATCAATAAATATTTGTTAAAAAAAAAAAAACATAGAACCAAGATGACATATCCTGCTGGAGCACCAGTTTTACCCAGAGATTGGGTGTTTTTAAACTAAAGTAAACACAGCTGTTTCTTTAAATGAAGAGAAAAATTCCTGTAGATTTTCAAGATAAAACTCACCACTTCTTCCAGGGTCACTTTGCTGTGCTGTTTCCTGTACTTTTCCTAATACTACTTCAGAAGGAAAGGTCATGAAGTGTGGATGTGGTGGGCTTGTGCGTGAAGTCCCAAAGACCAGGTAACTGAAGCCAACCAAGTTCAGATGCCTGGTCAGGAGAGAAGTGACTTCTCCCTTTCATGAAGAAGACAAAAGACAGAGTAATGGAGGGGAAGAATGTCTGGAGTAAACCACTTCATGATTCAGTTTTCCAACTATAAAATAAAATCTGTAGATGGGATGTTCCCTGAATCTCTAAAAATCTGTTGTGCATGAAATCTTGGGTTTGGGGGCTTTCCATCATTCACCAATCCACATCAAGGCAAAAGGAAGGAGGAAAACAACCATATTTCATTTTTCTCTCTTAACCTTCTAAGTATTGCATTTGTCTTTTGAATGACACCTGTGAATCCTATGCAGTTGTGGTTTTTTTCCTCTTTTTTTTTTTTATGAACTCAGACTCATTCATACGTCTAAAGGAGAAGTAAAAGCACAATCAATATCAAACCACAGAAGTACATTTTTATGGATCAGTCACTCAGATGTTATCAATTTAGATGTTACCATGTATTTCATCATCACAACCAGATATAATGGAAAATATTGATTTCAAAAGCTACATTTAAAGAGAGGAAGTCTATCATACCCTTTTCCTACCTCATTCTTTCACCCTTATTTTCTTTCTTTGGCTTGACATTTTTAGCATTACATCAAAAACTTTTGCAAGACTATGTATAGTAACTGCTGTAGCATTCACCAGTCCCTCAGGGGTTATTAGAGGAAACAATGGCTATGCCTCTGTACCAAGAAAAAAATTCTAAATACAAATAAAAGGAAATCAATCAATGTCAGCATGATGCCACACATTGATTTTTTTAAAAAAGTGGTTAATGTAGCAAACAAAGGAAAATAATGTAAAACAACAATTAGGCTTTTCCAAGTCTGTGCATATTGCCTAGTGATTGTTTGGTTTAATAATTATCTACAAAAAGAAATACATGTTTTGTTCTGT
Source organism: Ictidomys tridecemlineatus (assembly GCF_052094955.1). Classification (NCBI taxonomy): domain Eukaryota; kingdom Metazoa; phylum Chordata; class Mammalia; order Rodentia; family Sciuridae; genus Ictidomys; species Ictidomys tridecemlineatus. The sequence continues at coordinate 124,063,240 of NC_135477.1, read as the reverse complement.
GTCTCATAACCAAATACATTCAATATGGATCTACTATGAGTCTGACTTTAAACATTAAGTAATCAGTGCCACTTAGGTATGGTCTTTATTAATAATGATAAAAATGCATTCTAAAACCCTCGGTGGTATACCCTATATACAACCTAAAGGCTAACAAAACCAGAAATTAAAATTAGAGCTCCTAAATGCAAAAGTGAGACAATTCGAGGTATTTGCAAGTCTATTAGAAATATAGGAACTCAAGTATACTGATGGTGGAAGTGGAAATTTTAAAATCACTTTGGAAAGCAATTTGGTAATTATATAGTAAGGTTGCAGATGCAAATGCCTACAACCCAGCAATTTTACTCCTAGGTATATATCCTAAGAAATTACATGTGCATGTAAAAAAGAAGTCATGCTTATGAAAAGAAAGGGAGACATGGGGAGCATTAAATCTCTTTGATAAAGAGGTGGATAAATTCTGATAGAGTCATTAAATGGAATATTATATAGCAGTTAACAAAAATAAATATATAAGTATTAAGTTGGACAATACCACATTTAGTAAAACAAATATACACAAATAACAATACAACAAAAATAGACCATTTTTATAAAATTTTAAATCCCAGATAGTAGCATAATATTTGGTTTCTGGATAACCAGTCAAATATGAAAACATGGATTGGGAGGATATACACTAAGTTTCAGAGAAAGTTGTTTCTGGAGAAGGAGAGGAAAGAGGGATGAGACTAGGGAGAGAAACCAAGATACTTCAGCTTTCTCTGTAATGTTTTACTTTTCCTCTATTAAAATCAATTTTAGAAGTAAATTTTAGTATTAACTCCAGTGGTTTTAATTCCAGAACAAGGATACATGGCTATTTTTATACTATATACTTTTATATATTAATTGAACTTATAATTAGAACAATAAAACTTCTATCATTTTTGATCACTCAGTACATAATTCTGAATCACTTGAAATTAAGGAAGCATGACCCTATATTTAAATTGTTTAACATACTGTATTTTATTCATTTATAGTGTTTATACTGGATGAGTAAACTAGGAGCTTTGGAAGGCTTTCCATGGAATTTCAGCTTAATTAAGTCTCATTTCTATGCTTGGTGGATGTAGGCAAAGTAAAGTTTTAAACATCTGTTTATACAAGGTACACAGACTAGAAAACATTCCCTTTGGTTTGTCCTTAATATCCTGTGCCAAGGATAACTTGTATCAGATTACAGAATTTTTGTCCCAACAAGAGATTCAGGATTAATATTACTACGCAGATGTCCCAGAGCCTGCCGATTTTGGAAGAACTTACACATCCACATAAAGTGCAAAATGAGAGAATTTTAGTCCAGAGGATCTCGTTTAAGTGTAAACAATACAGAAATCACTGTTCAGGCTATGGATTTTCGACTGTCTTTCATTCGTATCTTCTGTGTGTATAGATCAACTTGTCTGTACCCCAGAGCTGATGGGATCCCTTACCTCAGATCCAGCAGGAGCTGGAGGAAGACATGGGCAGGGAGGGAGCTGGGGATGGGCTTTGGCTTAAGACACACAGGAGTTCCAATTCTGGGTCTGCCTACTACTCACTGTGTGGCTCTAAGCAGAGCACTGAAATCTGCACAGCAGGGATAGGAAGAGAGGGAACGCCTGACTGGGTGAAGATCAAAGGAGGTTCTCCTCCATGTCCACTGCAGACCTGAGCCAAGACAGGCCACACACAGGGATGGTTGCCATGATGTTTATCTCTGTTGTTGGTGTCACCACCACAGTCTAAAGGACCCAACTACCTGTTTCCTTTTGGCAGAAGCTAAGCTGTCTAGAATGTCTGCTGCTGCTGCCTCACAAAGCTGTGAAGGACAAGAAACACTTGGATTCTGTAAAGAATATTAGGGGTGAGTCTTACCAAGTTTTTTTTATTTTTTCTCTTTCATGTTTATTTGTTTAGTTTTATTAATTTTTTCAAACATTTTTGTTATTCTTTAAGGGCTTTGGGGGGTACAAATTGTTATTCTTTTGGGGGGGGTACTATGTTTTAGGGAAAAAAGAAAATACCCCTGTTGCCACCTAATGTCTGCTTCTGTTGTCTTGTGCCTACGCACAGTTCCACCTTTCTGGTCCTCATTTAGTCATTCCAATCTGTGGGCAAGACAAAAGGGCCAACTGGATCCCATATTTCCTCACAAACACCATTTCTTTAATCTGCATGCAAGACTGAAAAGAAATTGGATAGACTAGTTCCTCCATAGATGTCTGCTGATAAAGGCTTGAGCTAGTGTTCTTTCTTAGAGTAAGGGATGCAGTGTTTATGATTATGTCCAGTTATTATGTAGAACTACAAGGCACTAATAAAAACATTTTAACATTTGAACAAAAAGTGAAAGTCTTCAAAAACTTTTTTTAATAGTGGAAGTCTTCAAGAAGTCTTCCTCAGTTACTAATTCTGGAATTTCAGTGCTGTAACCCAATGGCAAAAAAAAGCTACTTTTTGTGCCAAGAGCCTTAGTGACATTATCCAAATGATGCCTTGTAGGTGCCAAGCTCTTCTGTCTGCTGTAAGATTGGCCTTGATTCTTGCTTCAACTCAGGATGGCACAGAAGCCTTCCCTGCCCATTCCCCATCCCAGAGAGGACCTCAAGAGTGGACTGGGGAGCACTTCCTGGCAGAATCTGGTCATGACCCTCAATCCTTCCCAATGCAGCACTCTGAGTAGGAACTATCGGTCTCAACTGATACAGAAGCTGAAACCTTTTTTTCCTCCATTGCATAAAATGTATTTGTTGGTTTTCCAGTTGCAGAAGAGGAAGGTGAAAGTGGCTTACATTAAAAAGAACTGGAAAAACAAAGTAGAAAGGAAATTATGAGCTCTGCCTTAGTTTCAAATGGTACCCCCATACATTCAGGACTATAGAAAGAACTTGCTTGGGAAACGAAAGAAGATACGGTCACACACAAACAATATTTTTTTTTCAAATGTTGGAGTGGGTGTTTAATAATTAGGATGGTGAGAAAGAGGATTATTTTTATTTCCAAAATAACCAAAAATTATAAAGCTATTGTTCTTCCTATTAAGCTCTTCTTACATTTCAGGTTTATTTTAAGATAGAAAGAGAAAACTTCTCCTTTCCTGATGTCATTTTCCTTTTATTTCTGATCCAGTAATTATTCAATCCAGCAACACCCCCATGATGCCTTCTTGGACAGAATGAAACTATGGAGCAGGTTTTGAGCCCACAAAGACTGATTTAGACTTGGTCAAACAATCTAACTTTGATGATGGAACAGAAGGAGAAGGTAAAGAACAAGAAACCAAGATGACCTTGAAGTTTTGAGTCTTGATATCTGGGAAAACAGGGAATCCTAATGACACAGGGAAGTCAGTAGGAGAAAACAGCTGTCCTAGAAAAAAAAAACAGATTTAGACTGATTCAGTTTAAGGGACTTAGAAATAGTAATATAAGGAAGGTAGTAGAGTAGAGCAAGAAAGCAAAACAATGACAATTCAAAAAGTTGAAGGGGCTTCAAAATGGAGGACATCTTGTGTGTAGTTGTCATTTACAGATCTGGGGGTAGAGACTTTGAAATCATTTTCCTTGTGAAGGTGGTGGTAAGGAATGCTGACCCATTTCAACCCCATCTGTTAACTCAAAGATGTTTTGAAGGGTGCCAGAAATTGAGCAGAGGCAGAATTGTTCCTACAGGGAATCTCTGGGATTCTGAAATATTGTGATACTGTGGTGGCTCCAGAGTTTCTACATGGAGAGGAGAAGCCATTCATAGGTGGGAATCTGGTTGTAAGGGATATATGGCAGTTGACAACAGATTGAAAGCAGAGATGCTTGGTTTTAGGCTGGGAGAGGGAAATTAATTAATGGGCGCTCCCAAGGGGCTGCCACCATAATTTGCACAAGAGGTCCTTTTAGATGCTCAAACTACTCAGACTCCACTAGAATTATAAAGCATTTCTATATAGAAACCTATGAATTAGCAAGTCACTGAAATAAAAGATCAGAGCACAATTTGTTATCAAATAAAATGTTAAATATTTGATAAAGATAGTTCAGCCACTGGGCATGGCAGCACACACATCTAATCCCAGCAACTCAGGAGACTGAGGCAGGAGAATTGGGAGTTCAAAGCCAGCCTCAGTAACTTAGTGAGTTCTTGACCAAGTTAGTGAAACTCTGACTCTAAATAAAACATTTTAAAAAGGCTAGAATGTGTCTCCATGGTTAAATGCCCCTGCGTTCAATCCCCAGTAAACCACCCTACCCCCCCAAAAATTCAACTAGCTCAAAATTTACTTAAATTTGTCATTTACAAGACATTATTTCTAGTTAAATAAAGTGTGCTTATTTTAAAGAAATGGTGACATACCTTGACCTGAGTTCTTTGGAGACTCCCACCTTTACCAAGGATATTTAGCAAAAATGGCAATGAAAACACACATAGATCTGTGAGATTCATTCTAGGCCAAGGGAGAATTGTTCCAACCTAAGCCAGGAGATCTCAGCACAATGCTCAGCATTGACTCTCTCTGGGTCATGGAACTTGAATGCCCAGGAGCTTCTTGTTGAGGGGTGACTCATGCTGGTTGCAGAATACATTAAGTGGACATTTTAGATTCCAGCTACAGTGGTGACTTTCCATCAACTGTGACCTATGGCAGAAGTACATTTGACATTGTGATCCAGAGCGGATCTTCACACCTGTGCCCACGTGTAGACTATAACCAAAGTTTTATGAAGTAATTCTCAACTTCACTATGCTATACTTTTACATTTCTATTCTATTTCCTGTGCATAAATTTTCCATGACTCTTTTAGTTTTCATGACCCACAAATAGTCCTGACTCAAATTTGTGAAACCTTAAGCTGCATAGCAATATTGTCCTGTATGTGGTCTTCCTCAGTGCTCTGTTTTGTTAATCCCTTCTCTACTCAGCACTAAGAGACAACTCTGGATCTCAGTCTCAGCATAAGAGAAGCTATATTATCCCCCAATTCCAATGGTTCACTGTAGTAAATGAATGTTAACTTGACAATAATGATCTTGCATTATTTGTGGTTTTTCTTTGTATTTAAGATGATGTCTTTACCACAAGGAGTGCAGAAACTTGGGAAAACAGAGAAGCCTTCTGATTTTATGATTGCTATAACATAAAGAAATCTAAAATAATTTAAAAAAGAGTATTGGGCATCTCCAATGGAAAATATTCACTATTTAACACACACCTTCGTATTTATCTGATACTAGCCTTTGATTACTTTTAAGCTCGTCTACAAGTCTGTACATAAATAAATGACAGTAATGAAAATCATTTTTGCTTACACACATGAATTCTGTGTAGTGTAGGAACAGCTCTCTACCCTTCTCTCTCTTCCTTCCCAAAGTCAGTTTTTATAGATGAAAATTTTTAAAATTATTTTAATATTGCTGACCTATAAGTATGCTCTCCCTTTGCATTGTGCTTCAAACCCATTTTATTCATTCCTTTGTTAATAGTTAAAGAAAATCTTTATCTGTATTTGATACCCATATAAAATTAATGGTTTTACCTATTATTTTTGAAGATCACCCTTTAACATATTCAAAAGAGTTTTACTAAGAATGAAAGATTCTTTCCCATTGATTCAACAAGATAAGTTTAACTTTCTTTGTTTTTGGCTCTTGTTTTCTTGGTTTGTCTTTCCATGTAAGTTCCTGAACTAACTATATTCATAGGCCAAATATATTGATTTAATGCTATAATAGCAGATATTAATTGAGCTCTGTAACTACCAAGCTATCATATATATTAAAACATTCATCCTCCCAACTGAATCTTATACATTTTTCAATACAAGTTATTTTTCAAATTAAAACAACCTTTGTGACATGGAGGACCATACATCCAGACTTACGGTGTTTTGTATGAGCTGCCCAAATTTATCAATGGAACAGATGGAAAAGCCTCCACAGAGACATCGGATGTGTGAAAACTTGGTGTGTAATCGGGGTGGCTTAACTGATGGGGCTGTCATCACTGTGGTCACTTACAGATAGAGAATCTGAGCCACAAGTTTTCCATTTTAGTCACAGGTCCAACTCATATTTCCCAGTTTACTTTTATCAGAAAGAAATTTTGCAGGTTACTAGGTATAATGTGAGCCCATTAAAGTTGATCTTCTAAACACTATTTAGCCATTGGGTTCATATATTTTATTTTTTTAAATTACTACCTTTTTTAGGTCAATTTTCATACCATAAATTTCATCCTTTCAAAGTGTTCATTTCCATGGTTCTTCATATAGCTGTGTAACCATCACTACAATCTTATTTGAGAATATTTCATCATCCCTAAAAGAAATTCCTTACCCATTAGCAGTTACTCCCATTTTTTCCTCCCCCCTTCCCTGAAAAACACTCATCAATTTACTATCCTTACATATTTTCCAATTTTGGACATTTCATTTACAAAGACTTACACAATATATGGTATTTTGTAACTGACTTCTTTACTTAGTATAATATTTTCAAGATTTATTCATGTTAAGGCATCTACCAATACTTCATTCCTTTTTATTTTCAAATAATATTCCATTGTCTGGATATGTATTCATCTATTGATTAGCATTTCTACTCTTTGTCAATTATGAGTAATACTTCTTTTTTAAAATTTTTATTTGTTCTTTTTAAGTTATTCATGACAGTAGAATATATTTTGTCTTTTTTATACACATGGAGTATAGTTTATTCTAATTAGGATCTCAGTCTTCTTGTTGTACCTGATGTAGAGATTCAATGTGGCATCCTCATAAATATACATAGAAAAGTTACGTCCAATTCATTCCAATGTCTTTATTCCTATTCCTGTCACCCCTCCTTTCCCCTAATCTACTGAACTTCTATTCTCCCCACCTCCCTGTTGTGTGTTAACATCCACATATCAGAGAGAACATTGGACCTTAGCATGAGTCTCCAGATCCATCTATTTACCTGCAAGTATCATACAGTCATTCTTTTTTATGGATGAGTAATTATCCATTGTGTATATACACAGTTTCTTTATCCATTCATCTGTTGAAGGGCACCCAAGTTGGCTCCATAGCTTTGCTATTAAGAATTGAGCTGCTATAAACATTGATGTGGCTACATTACTGCAGTTCGCTGTTGAATTCCTTGGACACTATTGTTGATAATCAATTTACCATAAATGTATGTATTCATTTCTGGACTTTAAAATTTATTCCATTGATTCACATATCAATTTTTATGCCAGTACCATACTATCTTGGTTATTGTAGCTTTATAGTAAGTTTTAATATCAGAAAGTGTGAGTCCTACAAATCTGCTATTTTTCAAGATTTTTTGGTACTTTTTTATTCCTTGTATTGCCATATGAATCCATGTGGTTTTTATCATTGTAATCCAATGTGGAAGATAAATAAATTTTATTTTGCCCTTACATCATCCCCAATTATACATATGGATTTGTGTGTATGCATATACACACATACACACACACACACAAAGTTAAGAAGTTATCTTATTTTTTCTACCCATGCCCTGTCCTGCTTTCATGTCCATGACACAGCCATGGGAGATAAGCACAATAGCTATGTGGTTAGTGATTTGTTCACTCAGATCAGTCAAATTAGTTAGACTCAATTTCGAGCTTTTATTAAAGCTCTTGAGGAGAAGTTCCATTTCCATTTAGGATACCTAAATATGAGATAGATGCTGTGACTATTCTTGCCACCAAAAATGAAGAACATGCCTCAGAATAGAACCAAAGCAAAAAAAAAAAAAAAAAAAAAAAAACATAGCCAGGAGTTGGAGAGCCTAAGAGTGAGAGCTCCTAGATCTAGTTGTACCTGAAGCGTGCAAGATCTAAATGAGTATGTGCCATTTATAATAAACATGTCTTTATAAGAAGAATAAGAAGACAAGAAAAAAGTTGGTGCTTATATTTGCATGGTGGAATTAGAGGTGATTTTTATACTTTTTTTGTAAAAAAGAAAATAATGTGGATTATTACCTTCATATTTGGAGGCATCAAATAAGGAATGTAGATTTTTTTTTTTTACTGCTCTTTGAAAAATTGGATATCTGAGTCCATCCTTTTTGGCAATATTATTCAAGCTACCATACAAATACTGTATTTATAAAATGCTGAAAGATCTAAGTTGATTATTTGATTATGTAGATTTTCCTCCTAGTTCCATTTACTAAAGTCAACAAACACTGGGCCTTTTGTTACACCTAGCATGTACTTTCCAGAGGGCACTTCCTGAGTTTTATAGAGGAATGTAAATGAAAACACTAAGTGGAATAATTTGTTTCCAGTACACAGAAACTTGGGGTTCATATGTTGAATCAGACTTGGTTCTGGGAAGAAAATGGATACATCAATAACTCGTGAATTCCAATTGAAGGATCACAGGGCGGAGCAGAGGTACAGAGGAAGGAAAAGAGCCAGTACTTAACTCATCCTTTCCGTGTGCTTGAATCACACAGGTTTCTAACATTATACTTCAAGACAATTATAGAGCCAAGAAATAAGAAGATCACATATACACTTCTGTAGGTTCCCTCAATAGTGACTTCTTTTTTTTATAACTTTATTTTATTTGTTTATTTATTTAAATTTATTTTTATGTGGTGCTGAGGATCGAACCCAAGTCCTTGCACATGCGAGGCGAGCACTCTACCGCTAAGCCAGCCCCAATAGTGACTTCTTAATTAATTATACAGGATCAACACCAAAAAGTGACATCCATGAAACTTATTTTGATTTCTCCAATTTTACATGCACTTGTGTGTGTATGTATTTCTAACTTTCACATGTGTGGATTTTTGTGACTATCACTACAATAAAGATACAAAAGAAATTCTTTTACCAGGAATGTCTGTTTTGTAACCATGCCTACCTACCATCCATTCCCTAGCAATGACTGATCTGTTCTTCATCTCTAGAATTTTGTCATTTGGAGCATATATTTCATTTTTAGAGTATGTCTTCCATTTCTAGAAATATATAGAATAGATGAGTGTGAAGTTTAGGAGGATCTTCATAACCCTAATAAACATCCTCCCTTTACTTAGAGGAGTCCTTGAACAATCATTTACGTAGCTTTCTTAATTAAATGGGAAAGTGATGCAGTTCACAGACCAGAGCACAATAAGTCATAGTGTGTGTTCTAATCGCATGTTATATCTGCTTGATTTCTTAAATTCAGTTTCCTCATATGTAAAGTGGGGCCATTAGTTCTAATGGGGTGGCTTAAAGTCTAAATGAAGTAATGCATCTCAAATGAGCATCCAGTCGCTTCAGACAGCCCACTACCAAACCACCTCGGTATCTTGCAATTCTACCACAAGAACTTTTAGAAAGTTGCTCCCCCCCCCACCAAAGAACTGGAATCTTCCCCTTCCAAATAATATTTACTGGTGATTTTATTTTATTTCTGAAGTTTTACAAACTAATTTGGATGCCTGTTCCACAGGGACAGTATTTTAGATCATTGAAGCCAAATGTTACACTTTCTCTTCTCCATATCCCACTTTCTTTCACGGGTCCTTCTAAAGCTCCATGAGAACAGAAGGGGTTTGTCCTGCTCTCCCTGGGTGCCCTCATCTCTGGCTGCTCCGTGCTCACAGCCTCTGCACATGAATACTTCAATGCAGGGTGTTCTTTAGCACTCTTATGTCGTCATGGTTGCCCAGTTCTGGGCACACTCCCTTTGGTCAATTTCTTTTTTATTAAATAATGGTACCCAAATATGACATCTATTAATCTCACTGTATAAAAACAGAAGTCCTACCTCTGAGCTCCAAGAAAAACAAATAGCACTGTACAGTGTTATTCGGAACATGAAAACAAGAAACAGATATGGACAAACTTCTAAAACCTAAGTTACTCAATAATACAAGAAATTCTGCATTTCCATATAGGGAAATAAGCATGCAGACTGAATCTCAGCTAGAGCCTCAGCTTTTCCCTAGTTAGTCAGACCACTAGGCATTTCCACAGAATTAAATTCTTTCTTTCATGTTAATTAGAATCAAATTCAAAGAAACAATGCTCTTCCTTGCTTCCTCTACTTTTTGAGAAAAGAAATTATCACAAAATAAGTTCAGGACTATCAGATATTCTACTTCCAAATAAATGAAACTCCCAACCCAAGTTTGGAAAATTGGTTCCATGTCTTGGTCTCTACCTCCACTACTATTTCCCTAATTGGCACCACCATCATCTCACTTAAAAAGAGTTGGCAGCAGCCTCTTAGCTGATCTCTCAGGCTCTGTTCTTGTTCCAATTCTCTCTGATTCTCCACATTAGAGCCAGCATGATTTTACAGAAGTAAAAATTCCCATCCTGTTCTTGTTTCCTGTAGCCATTTCTAGGTCTCTCACTATCCTTCCAAACATCATTCAAGGACTCCATGAATTTGCGTTCTTTATTGCTCCCTGCTTTCTGAGCATCTATTCTCTGCCTGAAATACTTTTTACTCTACTCTGACTTCTCCCTTCCTTTAGACATGACTGGTTCAGGAGGTCTTCTCACCTCAGATCCTGAAGCCTCTAGACAGATGCTAAGTCCAGGCTAGATACCCCTGAACAGGGCACATGGAACATCTCATGATCACGCTCATCACACCATAGTACAATCTCGTTTCCTTGCAGCAAGCTGGGGAAGGTGGACAGTAAGGGGGACTGTGTTTGTCCTGCTCTGCTGTGCAGTTCAGTGTACAGCATAGAAAGGGGTTTATGAAAAGGCTTCATCTTTGAAAATTAAAGGAATAAACTGTGAAAATATTATGATTGTCATTTTATATGATAAGTAAAATAGATATGGAGGAAAACATTTGAGTATAATTTCTTGTTTTTAAAAGAAATTCTTATGCTATAAGTATTTTTCATGAGCACGGATTATGCTTCAAATTTTAGTTTCCAAAGTAGTTTTCAAAATCCTTTCTGTCACACAAACATTTTGAATAGAGTATAAACAATTCTGCATGCCTTGTGGGCTTTCCTTATATGGGGTAAGAACTATGCATTATCTCCGCTCTTTCCACTCCAATTATAGACTTTCTGTGGGAGGCAGCAGGATGTTTGAACTTTCTCCTCCAATATAGTGAAGATCCAAGGAGTTCTGAGTTGGTGATTAGCAGGAGGAGCTATGCCTTGAAACATACATCATTCTCAAATGGAACTGGAACATTAAATGTTTCATTTATTTTGTAGTAAAATAATATTTTTCTAACAAGAAGCAGTTGCCATCCAACTCATTTGAGGTTTCTGTTTATATTTTACTTGAACAGAAAGCTTTTGTTTTTTATTTTGATTACTTTCCTTTGATGGTGTGCCCAGTACCACAAGATGAAATTAGAAAAATTTTTTAAAAGTCTCATTTCAGCTTACATTGTAGCAAAATTCCATGTCTTCTTTAAAAAGGAGTCCAAGTGTCTCATCTCCTTATTGGTTATCTTATTTAAATTAAAAAAATTCATGTAAGATGAAGGACTTCAGTGAAAAGAAGTCCCAGCAGTTATCTTATGTGTGTTGTTTCTGACAATTTATGGGAAAAACAAAATTTACAGACACACACACACACCCACACACACACACAGAGAGAGAGAGAGAGAGAGAGAGAGAGAGAGAGAGAGAGAGAGAGAGAGAAATTCATATATGAAGCAAGAGAGAGATGCATTATTGCTTGAAATGGCAAAGAATTGAAAACCAGAATGTCCATAAAAAAATAATAGCTGAATCTCTTGAAGCACATCTGTACTATGGAATAGATAGTATTTAAAATTTAAAAGAAGTTAGACTTATATCCACAAACCATGATTCATTATTGAGTGAAAAGATTAAGGCTGCAGAATAATGTGTACAATAATATTTCTTACGAACTCAGCAAGGCAACTTTCAGGAAATTCAATGTGTCTGTGTAGAGATAAGATGGATAGATTATAGGTAGACAGACATAAAGACAGGAAGATCTACATGTAGTTTTGAGAATATTGAGTTAAAAAATAAAACTGGAATAGGCTAAGCTGTTAACTTAGAAAGGTAGAATTGAAAAAATTTTATTTATTTATTTATTTATTTATTTATTTATTACTCCATGTTTTCAAATTCACAATACAGACCAGGCACAGGAGATGGGCTTAGATATTATTTTTTAAATATTTGATTAAATATATCAATTGTATATATTAATGTGTTTGGTGTGATATTTCTATACATGTATACAGTGTGCATTGATCAAATCCAAACATTATCCTCCCCCCTCTTCCAGCCAACTTTCCCAAATTGCTAGTAACCATTATCCTACTTTGATGTCAACTCTTTTAGCTTTCACATATGAGAGAAAGCATGCAGTATTTGTTTTTTTCAGGTCTGGCTTATTTCACTTAACATAATATCCTGCAAATGACAGAATTTCATTCTTCTTTAAGGCTGGATACTTCTGTGTGTGTGTGTGTGTGTGTGTGTGTGTGTGTGTGTGTATGTGTGTGTGTATCTATGTGTGTATGTTTATAGGTATATGTATGTATATGTGTGTGTATATATAAAATATATGTACATATACATGCGTGCACATGCGCACGTGCACACACACACACACACACACACACACACACACACTCCTTATCCATTCATCTGTTGATGGATACCTAGGCGGATTCTATATCTTAGATATTGTGAACAGTGCTGCAATAAACATGGGTATGCAGGTGTCTCTTTGGTATGATGATTTAATTTCCATTGGATGTATACCCAGTAGTGAGATAATTGGATCTGCTATTAGGTTTTTGAGGACCATCCATACTGTTCTCTATAATGGCTAAACTAATTTACATTCCCACCAATAGTGAAGAGAGTGCCTTTATCTATACATGCTTGACAGCATTTGTTATTTTTTTGCTTTTTTGATAATAGCCATTCTAATCATTATGATTTTGATTTGCATATTCCTGATGGCTAATAATATTAGGCATTTTTAGATGTATTTGTTGGCCCCTTGTGTTTCTTAACTTTTAAGAAGTATCTATTCAGGTAATTTGATCATTTTTTATTGGATTAAGTAACGGTTTTTATTTATTTTGTTTAGTTCCTTATATATTCTGGATATTAACCTTTAGTTAGATGAATACTTGAAAAATATTTTCTCCCATTCTGAAGATTGAATGTTTCTTTTGATGTAAGGAAGCTTTTAAATTTGATGTAATTCTAGTTTTTGCTTTTTTGGCCTATGCTTTTGAGATCCTACCAAAAAATCATTGCCTATACCAAAGTCTTGAAGTGTTTTTTCCCTAATATTTTCTTCCAATAGTTTCAGAGACTCAGATCTTACACACTGAGTTGACATTGTATGGGGTGAGAGAAAGTGGTCAAGTTCCAATCATCTACATGTGGCTACCCAGTTATCCCAGAACTTTGCTGAAGATGCTTTTTTTCTCCAACATAAATTTTTGGTGTCTTTATCAAGAATCAATTAACTGTAGATGCACAGGGTTATTTCTGGGATCTCTACTCTGTCTCATTGTGTCTCTTTTTGTACCATTATGATGCAGTTGGGGTTATTATGTCTCTATAGTATGTTTTGAAATGAACTTTGTGTGTGTACATGTGTATGTGTGTGCATCTTCTCCTTTCTCAAGATTGATCTAGATAATTGGATTCTTTGGGGCTTCCTTATTAATTTTAGAATTTTTTTCTAGTTTGTGAAGAATGTCATTGGTATTTTGTTAGGGATTGCTTTGAAATCTGTAGATTGCTTTGGGTAGTAAAGACATTTTAACAATAGGAATTTTTCCAATCAATGAACCTGGGAGTTCTATTTTTGTGTTTTCTTCCATTTTTTAACCAATGTTTAGTAATTATCATTGAAGAGACCTTTCACTGCTTTGCTTAAGTTTATTCCTTGGTATTTTTGTGGTGGTAGCTATGTAAATTGGGTTGCTTTCCTTCTCTTTCTTAGAAAATTTATTACTAATGTATAGAAAAGCTACTGATTTTTACATGTTGATTTTATATTTTGGTACCTCACTGAATTCATTGATCAATTCTAATAGCCTTTTGGAGAAGTCTTTAGGTTTTTCTATAAACAAACTCCTATCGTCTGCAAACAAGTATAACATTTTATTTCCTCCCTTCCTGGTTGTAGACCATTTATTTATTTTTCTTGCCTAATTGTTTTAGCTTAAATTTCTAGTACAATATTGAATAAGAGCAGTGGGAGTGGATACACTTTTTTATTCTCTGTTTGTTTGTTTGTTTTAATTAGTTACACATGACAGTACAATGATCTTGACATATCATACATTTGAATCAGATGGGGTTTAATTTCTCATTTTTCTGAGTACTTATTTATTCTTGACCTTAGAAGAAATGCTCTCAGCTCTTCATCATTCAGCATGATGTTGATCATGGCTTTATTACATATAGTCTATTTGTGTTGATCCTTTACTACATCTAATTTGTTCAGGGCTTTTATCATGAAGTGCTATTGAACTTTATCAAAACTTTTTTCTGCATTTATTAAAATTATTTATAGTATGTTATACTCAAATTAGTAAGTGTGATATACTTCAATGGAATGAAGAATATTGCATCTCTGGGAAGGAGCAAACTTGATTGAGATGAATGATCACTTTGATGTGCTGCTATATTGGATTTGTTGAAAATTTGTATGTCTATATTCATCAGGAATATTGGCCTACAGTCAGTCAGAGTCAGTCTCTCTCTCTCTCTCTCTCTCTCTCTCTCTCTCTCTCTCTCTCTCTCTCTCTCTCTCTCTCTCGTGTGTTTTCTTGTCTGGTTTTGGTAATAAGGTAATGCTGGACTTATAGAATTACTTTAAAAGGGTTCCTCCCCTTTAATTCTGGGGAATAGAATTTTTAATGGCATTAGTTCTTCTTTAAAAGTTTGGGTTTGAAGTTGAGAAAATTATGTTATGTACATGCATGAATATCAATTTTATATACAACTATAATAGATCAATTAAAAATAAATAAGTATAAGAAAGACCAAAGAATTGAAGAAGGGGATTAGGGAAAGGAAGGAGGGCAGGGGAGGACTGAAATGGAGCAAACTGTCATATGCATTTAAGTTTTGGGTAGGATTGGTTGGTTTATTTGTTTTCTATTTTTGATACTGGGGATTGAATCTAGAGGCACTTTACCACTGAACCACATCCCCAGCCCTTTTTAATATATTTTTTTTGAGATAGTGTCTTGCTAAATTGCTTAGGGCTTTGCTAAGTTGTTGAGGTTGGCCTCAAACTTGTAATCCCCCTGCCTCAGTCTTCCAGAGTCACTGGAATTACAGGTATTTGCTACTATGTCCAGCTAGGATCATAATTTTAAGGGCAGCCTGGGCAACTTAGCAAGACCTGTCTCAAAATAAAAATTTTTAAATGGCTGGGGATATAGCTCACTGGTGAGTAGCTCTGGGTTCAATCTCAGTACCACACACATACCAAAAAAAAAAAAAAAAGGTAAAATTCATCAGTGGCAACATAAAAGCATCGAGTTCTGGGCTTTTCTTTGTTGAGAGACTTTTTTAAATTACGGATTCAGTCTCATTACTTGCTATGGTTCTATTCATATTTTTTATGGCCTTGTGGTTCAATTTTGGTGTCTCATGTGTGTCCAGAAATTAGACCAGTTCTCCTAGGTTTTCTAATTTGTAATAATGATCCTTTGTGTTTCTATGGTATAAGTTTTAAAGTATCCTTTATCATCTCTAATTTTATTTATTTGTATGTTCCCTCTTTTTTATTAGTCTAGCTAAAAGTTAGTTGTTTTATTACCTTTTCAAAGAACTCTTTGTTTCATTGATATTTTCTACTGTTTTGTTTGTTTCTATTTTAAATTTATTTCTGCTCTGATCTTTATTTCTTTCCTTCTATTTCTTTTTGGGTTTTGTTGTTGTTGTTGCTTTTCTAAGCCCCTTGAGATGCATTGTTTGGTTGTTTATTTGAAATCTTTGTGTTTTTGATGTAGGCAGTCATTACTATAAACTTCCTTCTTTGTACTGCTTTTTGTTACATCCTACAACAAATATTGTGGGATGATATATGATATATTGTATTTCCATTTTCATTTGTTTTGAGAAATTTTTAAATTTCCCTGCTGACTTCCTTAAAAAAACTCTTTATTCAAAAGCATGTTGTTCAGTCTCCAGGCTAGTTTTATTTTCTGTGATCAGAAAAGATACAGGATATGATTTCAGTTTAAATTTGTTAAGTCATGTTTTATGGTTTAATATATAGTCCATTCCAGAGAAAGTCCCATGTACCAATGAGAAGACTATGTATGCTTCAGTTGTTATATAGAATGCTTTGTAAATGTCAGTCATATCAATTTGATCTACAGTATACATAACTCTGATGTTGCTGAGTTGATTTTTTTGGGGTCTGGTGATCTAATAATTGATAAAAGGGGGGCTGACATCCCCCAATATTATTGTTCCAGAACCTGTCTCTCCTGTTATATCTAACAGTGTTTGTTTTATAAAATTGGTTGTTCCAACATTAGGTGTCTCTAGATTTACAATGCTATATTATGTTTTAATTGATTCCTTGATAGTTATATAGTGACCTTCTTTGTCTCTTCCTATAGTTTTCATCTTAAAGTCTATTTAGTTAAGTATAAGTATAGCTATTGATGCTTGCTGTACATTTCCACTTACCTTGAGCAATATTTTACATCCTTTACTCTCAGGCTAAAGTGTGTCTTTATTGATGAATCGAGTTTCTTGCAGGCAGCATATTGTTGGATCTTGTCATTTGATCCAACCAATCTGTGTCTTATAATGAGAAAATTTGCTCTATCTACATTCAAGGCAATAATTGACAGATAAGGACTTATTTCTGCCTTTTTGTTAATTTTCTTCTAGTTGTTTTAAATATTCCCTGTTTTTTTTCTTCCTCTCTTGTTCATCTTTGTGATTTGATGGTTTCCTTATTGATAATATTTAATCCTTTTCTATTTCTCTTTGTGTGTTTCTCCTCCTAGAGGAATTTATACTTTCACATAACATGATGGTGGTTATCTTTCTTCTATTTCTCGATGTAGAACTCCCTTAAGCATCTTTCATAAGGCTGCCTAGTTGTTATAAATTCCTTTAGTTTTTTCTTGTCTTAAAAGGTATTTATTTATCTTTCATTTCTGAAGGATAGCCTTGCTGGGTACAGTAATCCTGGTCAGTAATTATTTCTTTCAGGACTTAGATTATATTATTCCATTCTGCCTTGGCATGTAGGGTATCTGCTGAAAATTCTGCTGTTAGTCTAATGCAGTTGCCTCTAAATGTTACTGACTTGAAATTTTTCTCTTGAAGACTTTTAAATTCTTTCTTGAACTTGTACTTTTGGAAGTTTGACTATAAATGTTCTGGTGAAGATATTTTTCTAATCATGTCTCTTTAGGTTCTAAAAGCTTCCTGAACATAGATATACAGAAGTCTTCTGTTTTTATTTAATTACACAGTTTTCCTATGCCCTTAATTTTATTCTGTGCTCCTTCAGATATTCTGAAAATATATTGTTTGTTCAATTAATGGTGTCATATAGGTTTTATTTATTTATTTAACTATTTGTTTATTTATTTTTGTTTGACTGGGATATTCCAAAAGACCCATCTTCAAGATTCAAGTTTACGTATTATTTCTTCTGCCTAATCAAATCTATTTTTGATGTGATTTATGAGTTCTTTTATACTTTTAGTTTTTATTTGACTTATTGAGCTCTTTCTTTGTTTCCCAGATTTGTATTTGGTTATTTTTCAAAATTTCTTTCTCTTTGCTGAATTTCTCAACTGCGTTATGAATTGTCTTTTCAATTTAATTATACTATCTATTCTCTTGGACTCCGTTAGCTTTTTTATAATCATTTTTTAAAACTATTTATCAGGCATTTTGTCCTTTTCAGTTTCTTTAGAATCTGTTGTTAGAGAGTAATTAGGTTCTTTTGGAGGCATCCTGCTCCTTTATTCATATTTCCTGATCTCCTGCATTGAGATTTGTGCATCTGATGAAGAGATACCACTAATGCTTTTATAGGCTATCTTCTTATCTTCTCCTAAAGATATGTCTTGGAGTGTTGGTTTGCTATTCAATGTTGGCTTTGTTTTTAGCTAGGCACCATAATTTAGTCTATCTGTAGCTTCATTAGTTGTGATAAATGACTTTGGGCACAGTGTGTACCATGCCAAGGTATGTTCACTGTCTGGCTGCTTCTACAATGGGAGTGGTGGCCTCTATTGGGTAATGAGGTTTTTCTTGGGCATTGTTGATGTTCTCTCTGCTATTAACAAGGGACTCTGGTACTGGATTACCCTGCAGTGGTGAATGACCAGAAGAAACACTTGTCCTCTGACCAGTTAGTGATGTGTGCTGCACAGGAAGAGGCCCTGGTGGGAACCAGAGCATGCCCTTTGTGGTGCTCAAGTCCAATTCTGATAGCAATGTATACTCAAAGCAGGTGTGACACCAGGGAAACAAACCTCATAGATAGAACAGCGTAGGAGCTATCATATTCCTCTCTGCCACCCTGGTAACAGCTGAGACCTCAGCTGGAACCAGGCAAAGTTCCCCTTGAAGCCACCTGTGACTATGTGCACTCAGGTGCACTTCAAGTCTTTCTTCTCTAACTCCTTCAGTGTTAGTACCTCCTAGAAGACAGCAGGAGTGGGACTGGCCAGAGCTGGGCAAAGTTTCTTTCAGTCCCCTCTAGCCATGCATGTCTGGGGACAGGACAATAGTTGAAGCCACAGAGTTGCTGCTCAAGGGTTCCTTAGCATACCTCTGTGGGCAGACAGCAGCAAGAACCATAGTGTTCCCTTCCTTCCCTGTCAACAACAGGCGCCTGAGCTCAGCACAGTGGAGGAGGGCTATAGGAATGAAATGGGCATGTGACTTCAATCCTGGCACTGGTGGAAGTACACTGAGCTCCTTGTTAACAAAGGTGGCACCCTCCATTCCCCTAGTGTGGCAAAACCTATCCCCCCTAACCATGCAGCACACCTAGTGGGCTAATGTCAGTTACTCTTCTGAACCAAGTTGACTTTTAGAAGTAGCTACCCATCTTCCTACCCCCACCAAAAAGCCAGTTCAATGGAATGGACTGTCTTTCAACTTTACCCCTTCAAATGAGAGATTCTCCCTATCCTAGCTCTGGAGTTGAATTGGCAGATGCTAGGATTTTGTTTCTCTTTCTATGATATTGTCCCATGTCCATGAATCCTACAAGGTTCCATTCTCATTCTTGCTGATTTCCAGTTTCCTACATGGTAACTCAACCTCAAAATGCACCTATACACCTGTTCCTTTGATTCTTCCTTATGGAGGAGGAAGTGAGTATTGAGTATCTCTATTTGGACATCTCAGACCCCAGGATATTTCTCCATGTCTCTGGACTATTTCATTCATTCTTACAAACAACATGATTTCTTTTACAAAACAAAAAAAGAATCTAATAGAAATTATAATGGAAACAAAGATAGGAAAGAGGTGTAAATCCAAGAGAAGTCATGATAAATCAAGACTTTAGTATACTTATTCTGTACCAGTAGGGGTAAAGAGTGTCCACCTTGGATGACAGGGCACATGTAGGCCTCAGGGAAAGAATAAAGGTTTTAGTCAGTTTTTTTGTTACAAAAAGAAGTAGCGGATACAGGCTAATGTTATGAAGACAAGCAGTTGTTTTAGCTCACAGTTTTGGAAGGTGAAATTCCAAAAAGTATGGAGCAGGGGAGCAGGCTCTGGTAAGGATCTCTACTAACTGCATTACCTCATAGTAGATGACAATGACAGATGTATTTTTCTAAGAAAAAGATTACATCTCAGAACAGGAAGTCAGAGGGGTCCTAAAATCCCTTCTGAGAGCATGTCCCCAATTGACCTAAGGATTTCCTACTAGGCCTTTCCTCTGAAAGACCCCACCAACTCCCAAACTGCCACCATGAGGACCAAGTCCCTGATATATGAAGAGACCCATCCCTATCCAAACTATATCAATGAGACATTAACCAACTAAAGAGTCATCACCTGCTAATCATTTAACTAGCTTTTTCTGAGTATGCCAGCTACTCCTTTACTTAACATATGCTGGACACATATTATGTACAAGAAACTGGAGATAATATTGTGAACAAACACAGAGTCCTTGCTCAAGTATAGGAGTGATAGTGCAAGGTTTTCCATTTGATTACAATTTTTCATCTAAAAAATTTATCATCAACCCCGTTTCCCAGCAGGTAAGAAACTTACCATAAGTCAGATTGGAAGGATGCTACAGAAGAAGAAGTTCACATAGCCATTGCCCAATAAGTTTAAGAAACATTTTTGTGATAGAAACCATAATAATTCACTGTAAAATCATGAAATAGGAATTCTAAATGTACTAATGATACTCTATGTTTTAACCTAGGTGGTAGTATACAGTTGTTTCTTGTATTCTTTTAACTATGAAAACACTTTTTAAATACTCTGGAACATCATACATACAGAAGACAACAGAAAGGTTAGCTATTTTTATTAGTTCTTTTTAGTTATACATGACATCAGAATCCATTTTGATGCAATTATATATGCATGGAATATATCCTATTCTAGTTAGAATCCCATTCTTATGGATGTGCATCACAGTGGTATTCACTGTGCTATTTTCATATACATACATGAGGAAATTATATCAGATTCTTATTTTTGAGAAAAAGTTGATATTCTCATTCCAATTTAATTTATATATTGATTCTTTTTGATGACAACAGGTTAAAGTTATTCAGTTTTTCATTTTTCCCCACTAAATTATTCTATCATCTACAATAATTCACTTAGATAAACAAAGCATGACTTGACAGAGTCTTATGGAAATTTTAAATGGAGGGCAAATATTTAGCATGTAAATAAGTTGACACAACATGAATCCTCTAGTGTTTATATACTGAGAATATTTTTCCTGCACTTAGTTATAAGAAAAAATGATAAGCATCTCAGAAAGTCTTCCCTGCTTCTGTTTTCTCTGGGGATAGGAAATAGTTGTTAAAGAAAGTTTTGGGGAGAACAGACCAGCCTCCCCTTGAGAAGTGTTAAATGCTGGCCTCCAAAACATCACAAGACTCACCTGCTGACATAGCTGTGTCTGAGAAGTATTGGTGCTTTGAAATTGTGTCATCTCTCTGGAGCTGAGTCGGGTGCTCATTTCAATGAAATGTGAGGGCTATGCTAAAACCTCTTCTTGGTGCTTTTATTTTCTGACTAGAAAGGTGGGAGATGGCAGGTAAGAGCAAGGTAGGTCCAAATCCCTCCACGACCACTTAATGACCTGTGTTAGTTACTTTACTTGTCAATGTACTAGGTGCTATTTATTTATTTATTTTAGGACAATAAGAATAATAAAATCTATCTTGCTGCAGTATCTAAAAGCACTCTAACTCATAATAATTTCTCAAATGTTTGTAGTTATTTTTGTTAGTGTTATCATCATTATCACTCTATGGGCCCAGAGGTTTCCTTCAAATGTAAATGGATAAAAATGTGTTGTCTGGAGCTAGAAAATATTAACCTACATATCAGTTAATCTGGTTCCTCCTACACATTGTTTATAGAGAAACCGTAAAGCATACAACCAAGAATACCTGGGGGTTACTGTGATGAAGAAGCATACTGGAATAAAATATTAAGGTCACTCATTTAAATTATTTAATATTATGAAACACCCAAAACAATTTTAAGAAAGATTTTTTAGATAAATATTTGTAACTTACATGTAGACATTTGATTGTTGTGGCACACACCTGTAATCCCAGCTTGGGGAGGCTGAGGCAGGAGGATTGCAAATTCAAAACCAGCCTCAGCGAAAGCGAGGCAGTTAGCAACTCAGTGAGACCTTGTCTCTAAATAAAATACAAAATAGGGCTGGGGATGTGGCTTAGTGGTTGACTATCTTAAGTTCAATTCCTGGTACCAAAAAAGAAAAGTTACAGTTGGGTCTAGAGACTGGATTTCTGTGCTTAGGTTAATCAACAAATCATTCTCACCATTAAGAACGAAAACCACTTGAAGCTGATTCTTTGCATCTGTGATGATGCTTTATTCTCATAGATACATTGAAAAGAAAGACTAAAACAAATATGCAGGTATGACTTCTTATAAACTATCAAGATAGTTGATGTAAAACTTGCCAAGGTAACTTAATTATACCATTATAAAATATTGGCAAGTATTTGGTTTAATCTTCCACCTAAAACAGAAATTGCCTCTGTAATAACTAGCCCATATTTGATTTCCTAGTTTTAGTAAACCCACCACTTTGTAAGCAACTGTTGCCCTTCTTAGCCAGAGTTAGAAAATTCTTCCTGATACTAAGGCAGAATCTGCGCTGGTCAATTTCTCTCCCTACTCCTGTCTCTGTTCCTTTGAACAGCACAGAATACATATAATCCATTTCTAACTTGGCTTCTACTCAAAAATTTATTCCCAATGTAATTATTAAATATTTCATGACAGGATGCGAGAAGCTAGAATAATAATGTAGAAATGGTCTCTGACTTCACAGGGCTTAGAGGTTCCTACTTTGATTGTATCCCTTTCTTCCTTAGGTTTAACATCATCACTACTTCCTTTGTATCCCCACCCCCTACCATGCAACATAATTTTTACCCCCAAGTCAAACATTCAAAACAAGAAACATACAACTGGGCACATTTCTCCAGCTGTGATTGGACTAATGGAAAGTACAGTGGCATTATTAACCAACTTATCTTTTCATCTCTATTAGCATTGAAAGCAGACCTCATGAATGGTTGAGTACCCAATAAATATTTATGAAAGACTCTGGATACTCCAGTTTTTCTCATGTGGTTTCAGTGTTTTAAACTCTTCCATTAATTTCTCATGTGTGGATGCAACCATAGCCTATACATGATTAAAACAAATGTTTGAGGAGCAAATAATAAATCACACATGACTTAGAAGTTAGTTATTTTAAAGAAATTGAATTCACCTTACAAAATTCCAGTAAAATATTTACATTCAAGTAAGTCTTCTGCCACCATGAAGTAAAGTGTTAAACCTAAATGGTTAATGTTTTCAAGTAAAATGCTTGAAGATATCCCTGCCTGAGTACTTCATTCATGAGAAATTTTTATCTACTGTGTACTGACTGCACACAGTTTCATTGGAATGTAATTAGGTAAAAATATTTCCAAAAATGGTCACTTTCTCTTTGAGGATCTGGGTTTTAGGAAGTGCTATGCTAATGCAATCTCTTAACTTTCAGAATCCACTCCCTTAGACTATGCAAATAAGCAGTATTGAACCTAGAATACGTTCCATGCATTATTCTTCATGTTTATTTATGTCTCAAAAACTAATCTCCAAATAAGATAGAGACTTCCAAAATAAAGCAGTTGTCAGTCCTTTTTTATTTTACTGTGACCAGCAATTAAAGGCAGATGAGTATCTGATTCTTGTTTTCTGGTCTAACTAAAAGGCTCTTCTACTCTCTACTTCCTATCCTGGAATATTAATCACTTATGTTAATTGAATTCTTCTTATATTTCCCAAACAATAGTATTTTTGTTAGTGAGTCTTTAACTTTTACAAAAAATAATTATGTGTGAGGTTCTATAGGATATGTTAATTCTCTACAAATCATTTACAATATTGGCAGAATCAGAAACATCTCATCCACCAGGACACTGTAAATATCTCTCAGTCAGTTCAGTTGATTATGTGTTAGTATGTGAAGATATTTGAACAAATAACTTTAACACCATATAACCAATCCATCTGTTACTGACTCTATCAAAGCCTGGGGTCCCCAGTCACTAATAAGATACTCTCAGATAAATGGGCTGGTCAAATTAAAGTCCAAAAGATGTGATCTATGCTGAAATGATATATTTTCAGAATCCAGAAATGAGTGTTAATAAAGACAAGGAACAAAATGGGTCTTGGCACTGGGGGTCTGTCCTCTCTAAGGATTAATGTTTGAGATATGATTACAGACATGAAATACAGCATGGAAGGAATTCCAAGCCCAATAGCATGGCCAGCAGTGAACCCACACCTGCTAGACATTAACAATTAAAATTGTAATTATAACTTTTAGAAGCAATTTATCAAAAGACAAAGTGTTTATAATAGTTTTGAGTTATGAAAAAGGTATGTCAGTAAAAACTCACTTTTTAAAAATACATCTTTTAAAACTGATGAATGGCTTTTTTTCCCACACTCAAAAGTTGATTATTGTGAACTAAGTTATGCCAAAGAACTTAGTATTCTGCTTTTGATTTTATATACATTCCCTGTTCTCTCAGAGTAATATATTAAATGAGCTTGTGTTACCTCACCTCCAAAATATCACTTTCATTTGAGACATAATACAAAACAGCTCCTTATTTCTTAGCCCTAACTCAGTTCTCTTAAATTTGCTTTCTATTTGCAATTGCTCCTTGTCACAATCCAGCGCTGTTATATAAAAAGAGGAAAGATAAAATTTCTGATAAACTTGAATTTAGACAATTATGCTTTGCTTTTAAAGCAGCCTGTCTATGCAATAAGGAACCTTAGATAGAGTCAAGCAAAGAGCAACTCACATCAATATTGGGTTGATAGAAACTTAGGGTACCCTTGGGCATTTTGAAAACCAAGGAGACTCAGGTTATGTGCACATTTTCTTATTAACTCAAAACCAGGATTCAACCTCACATGAATAGGTGGAAGAGCCTCTTCAGAGAAGAAAGGAGCAAGTTCAAATTTCTCATTAACTATGAAAATAAGTTTTGAAGTCATCTGGGTCATCACTTTATTTTGCCATTTGTAAAAACTGAAGCCCAAGGAGGTAAAATGACTCATCCCAGGTCTCCTGGCTGACTAGAGACAGATTGGGACTAAGACCCTGTCTCGCTCTTTCAGTCTAACACATTTTCCACTTCATAGTTATCAAGTAAAGACAATTACTCTTAGCAAATAAAGTAGCATGAAGTTTCTTTCCTAAAGCCAGACAGCACCTCCTTCCTCAGCCCCACACTGTCCCTGAGCTCATCAATCCTACTGCAAAGGATTTTTCTAACACCACTGAAGGTGGTCCTTTGGGAGGGGCCTGAAATAGAGAGTAAATATTTATGTGCGAGTTTCTAAAAGGCAAGGATTGGGCCTTCTCTTTTTGTTTCACAAAGTGGACCTGGAACCCTAACATGTCATGGTTTGATACTCTATGCTCTGTAAACACTAAATGTTAACCAGATTTTTTTGGCATGTGATACTCTTTTATTATCATATGTTCTAATCCTGAAGTCAGGTTACCATTAAAGATGGCTTTAAGAGGGGAGGAATGGAACTGAATTCCTCTGGCCCAGAGTATAGTAGCATTTTCTCACTTTCTCAGTTCTGCTAAGAATGGCTAGCAAGCTATTCTGTAAAATTGAAGTTGATGATACAATGAAACCATTTCATGAAAACCTCCCACAATGGGATAAGGGCTGTAGACCTAGCCCTATTCTGTCCTCAAACACAGAATAGAACAACATAAAACCTAGATCCACCTAAAACCAGGTCTTGGCCCCAACACCTGCTATTGTGTCCTTGGGAAAATGACTAAAGTTTCCCAGCTTCAAGATGCAGTTATATATGAAATAGGGATGATAATGGCAGTCTTTTTAAATTGCTGAGGAAAGCAATGTGCCTAGAACATTAATCACAGGCCTCCAACAAAATGGTCACTAATGGTGTCTCTCTCTATGAAGCACTCTCTCTCTCTCTGGAGCAATTTATCACAGGATCAAAGAGTCTGGCCTGACAGGCAGAACAGACCCAGGCAAATCACATGGGGCAAATAACATAGCCTCTTAAAGCCTCAGTTCACTCATCTATAAAGTGGGGGAAATTATACTGTATAGTTTTTCTTTTTTTAATACTTTATTTATTTATTTACTTTTATGTGGTGCTGAGGATCAAACCCAGTGCCTCACACGTGCCAGGTGAGTGCTCTACCACTGAGCCACAACCTCACTCCTGTATAGTTTTTCCTTTTGTTTTATTTTTAATTAATTAGGATAAGTGATACCTGGTACCTAATAAAATATCACCAAATAGTAATTATATTATTGCTGTAGCATTAGATCTTCATGAGTCCTCTTATGTAAAGTTTTCCTATCTTACCCATAAGGAAATTTAAGTTCAGAGAGTATAAGAAACTCACCCAAGTTCCAAGTTCTTAAGTGGCAGAGCTGAGATTTGATTCAGGTCCTAAATTACCTTCACAGTCTACGTCTTTTCCAATATGCCAATTCTCTCTTCTTTCATCTTTTCTACTTGTTTACAAGGAAACTGCCAATCAGCCTTCTCTTTCTTTATCCTTGTCATATTTCTTTCAGTCATAATAGAAACATCTGGGATGAACTAACAGTTTGAAAACTTCAGTGGAAATTTGAGATTTTTACATCATTATTTAAATCAAGACATTTATCTAAAATTCTAAATTCTCCCCATTTTTTCAATTAATATGATACATGTTAATAGTTGTCAAAAGCTCTGGGTTTGGTTAAGCCCATATCCAAATTTCTCCTTTTTCTATCATAGTATGGAAACAATAATGGTTATAAGAATATTGTAGTACTAATTTAAGCCAAGTACATTTAAATAATTTGCAGTGAACCTAAGACAAATGTGCAAATTCAAAAACTTATCTAAAAATCCACTTGTATAATAGAATAGAATATTATTTTTACTACAGGACAAGCCCCATTTTACAGTGAGGAACATTTATTGTGGCAACACTGAGTAATGGTTTTTAGCATTTTGTTTTTTCTTTCACAGAAGCAGAGGGCAGAGGTGAAGGTTTAAAAGCAAACTCTGGACTTAAGACAAACATAAGGCCAAATTCTGACTCTACCAATTATTAGTTGTGATCTTAGGCAAAATTAATTATTCTTTCTAAGCCTCATTTCATCTTTGAAAAATTAAAGTAATAATTTATATTCATTTATATCATACAGTTTATATAAAGATTGAATAAGTTGGTTCCTATAAAGTACATAGCAAATTGTCTATATTAAACACATAATAGCTCATGTTTTTATTATCATGCCATGTACCCCAAACCTTTCAAACTCTCCTTCATTACAGAGCATGAGATGCAATTCCATGATTTAAAGCACATATCCATGTCACCAAACCAGTTAATCATTTACCTGAATTTTTTCGTTGTTGTTGTTTTTTCTTCTATTCCATACCACACTGAATCATGTCTTTGATAGTGTAAACAAAGAAAAGCTCATGAACCATATATTGTATCAATAGAGCACAAAAATAGTTACTCAAATTGATGAATTTGATCATTTCAATAATAAGTTCATTTCAAAACCAACTTAGTAGTAAAACTTTGTCTCCACAGTCTTACAGTCAGACTGAAATAGGTCACAGGTGTTTTGTTTTGTCACCTGATACTTGAAGTAGAAACTCTTCTGCTTCTCTTTTTGACAGATCTGGGGATTAAAACATGTTGGATTTACTACTGACTTATGTGGAATATATCAAATTCTGCATAATATATGAAACCATCAGCAAAATCCACCCATTCCTAAGTATAATCATGGGTGGTAATTTCACTTTGCAATGCATGAATTTATTCCCACCTGTTTCCTGGGAGAATCTGTAGGGAATTCAGCGTAATGCTTGGAATCACCGTACATAGGGAGATGGGCAGGAATAACAATAATCTCTGTCTGTGCAGAACTGATCCATGGAGTCCAGATCCCTCTTGCCTGGGACAATAGAAGCACAAGGTTAGTCTCCCTGCCTTCCTCCCCAGGGCTAATAGTTCCTGAAGGCAGTGCAGGAGCTCTGTTTCACACATGGGACCAAGGTAGAGCAGGCAGCGCTGATGGCAATTCTACATTTCATCTTACTTTTATTGATTGATTTTATTTATGCAGTGCTAAGGGTCCAGCCTTAGGCCTTGAGCATGCTAGGCAAGCACTCTACCACTAAGCCACATCCCAAAAACTCCCCACTCCACTTTTTAAACATCTTCTCTCCATTTTCATCACCAACTTTCAGACCCTTTGCCTGCAATCTATTCTACACCCTGTCTTTAGAGAGCATTAAAATTTAATTACTAACTGCCCCCCATCACCCCCCACCCCCCACACCATCACCACCATGACACCCCTCTCCCTTCAACCCCTGGGTAGCCACCTCTGATTCTTAGGGTCAAGGTCAAAGATCCCCAAGTAGCCCCCAGCTCTTTCTCCCCTGAGGCCTGCAGACCTGCAGAGCTCTGCTCCGCTGTAAAACACAGGAGCTGGGCCCAATGTCTAGTTGACTCAGCATTTCACAGCCCATTCACTCTGCCCAGAATATTTTCCTTCCCCTCACCCAGTCAGCTCCCACCAGCAACAAACAGCCATTTTTACTTCCATTAAAAAGCTTTCCTTATTCCCCCAGATCAGTTTAGGTTCACCTTCCACAAACTATACCTCTTCTTATCTTGAAGTCCTTATCCCAATCTCATTCTTATTTATTTTATTTTTAAAACTCTTATTCCAAGTGCAATAATGATTTGGGTAAGTAATGCTAACTATCTGTTTCCCCCACCACAAGGTAAGTACCATGATGGTTTCTGCTTCACCTCTCTGTTCTCAGCATCTGGTGTTCAATAGCACAGTAGGATAATTATGGTCCACAATAATTCACTGTGTTGCAAAATAGGTAATAGAGAGGATCTTGAATATTCCCAGCCCCAAGAAAAGATAAATGTTTGAAATGGGAGATATGGCAATAACTCTGATCTAATCATTGCACATTTGGTACATATATTGAAATGTTACATTGTATCCTACAAATATCACAATTATTATGTGTCAATTTAAAAGTTTTTTAAAATAAAAAACATGTTGTACACCTTCAATATATATAATTTTGTCAACTATACCTCAATAAAACTGGGGAGGAGGCTGCTTTTTGGTTCAGTACCCTGCACATGACTTCTCTCCATGGCCAACAAGGACATACTGAGTAGACAAAGGAATTCAGGAAGGGTTAAGAGGATGCACAGTGTGTTCTGGGAGCATCTGACTGGTGCTCTCTCAGTTTCAGCAGGCAGGACCTAATTCCTGGGGAAGGTTGAAAAGAAGTCCCTGCATCACAATCTAGTGGTGGCACCTGAAGAATGGGAGCTGAGATTTGATACTCAGGCCATCCTTAGGGTTTTTCGAATGGATCCTGCCCATCCACTATGGTGTCACTTGTATAAGCATCCTCCTACTTCACCAGGACATCTTTTTTTCTCCTGAGACTAGGTAAGACCATGAAAGATACATTTTTTTTCCTCCTAGTTCAGTTTTGTGCATAGTAGGTACATTAAAATGTTTGCTTAAATATATAACAAAATACAGACAATTGTTTCATCTGTTCCCTTTTTAAGAATATAATAGCAATTCACCTCTTGGCCCTGAACTATCCATGTTCTGTTTTCCCCATTACTAACCCTATTAATTTCCCTTTCAACTTGAGCATTCAACAAACCCACTCCCTTCCTTCCATTGATTCAGCTACAATGTTTCTGAACCACTTTTAAGGGCTTGAGAAGAAATGGAAAATTTATAAAGCTACGATTATAAATGGCATGGCTTTCTTTCAAATATCCTTGTGTGTAAATTTTAATTTATTTAATAAACTTATTAAATATAAATTTCAACTTTTTTATTTCAAGACAACTCATTTATAACCATTCCATCTTGTATTAATATTTATTTTTTAATTCAGTCAGAGGCACTCCTTTCTCAGATAAGTCACCTAATTACATGAAAGAATCATAAAACCAGTAGAAACTCAATACATATTACGAAAGAAATTCAGGTTAAATAGTGTCTCCTGCCTATTTAAACATCAATAATAACTGTGATGATAGACAGTATTTAGATGGGATTGTATAAATCAAAAGAAATATGTGCAGTCTTAGCAAATCATTATGAAGTCATGTCTAAAAACAAAACAAAATTGCATTTTAAGCTTTACTTACCGTCTTGTATATGACAGAAAAAAATTAGCTTCCCAACTCAGCAAAACTCTTGCACAGCCATTTTCTAAAATGAAGAAGGAAAAGTGAACTGAACATGGAAGAAAAAATGCAAAAGTAAAATTAAAGTATGAAACAATGAATCACGAGTTAACACGCACCCACATGAGCATGTGCACACACTCACATGCACATCTCTCCAAGTATCCCAGAATTGTGGGTAAGATCTGATCCAACCCCCCACAGCAACTTTACCGAGCAGCCGGCCTACTTTCTGATGGAATCCAGCAGAAATCCTGGATCCAGCTTGCTTTCTATCTTATTTGTTTAAACTATGGCAGACCTCAAAAGGAGCCCAAGAAACTCTGAAACACCTGAACTTCAACTGAAAAGCAGGATGAAAACAACTTTTTCCCCCACAAAAATCAAGTAAACTGAAAGAACCTTTTACATAACTGGGTTCAAGTCTGCCTTATTCTCAAGTTCATCCTACTGCCTGGGCTGGCATTCTGCATGCAGATTTTCCTCACCGGCCACATTGTTATACACAGAAGAGGTCACACCTGGGGTGGAGTAGGAGACTTTTGCCATAAAGGAGATTGCCAACCTGCTCAAAGTGGTACTAATAATTCATGGCATAGGCCTTTGTATCAGCTTGTGGCTTAACAAGACTCCTGTTACAGCATATAAATTTCATTAACATATTCCAAGAACACAAGGCTTTCATTGGGAAAAGCAGGGTTATCATTTGGTAGGGAAACTCTACCAATAGAGGAAATAATATATCTGTCAAATGGAAACAACCACCTGTTAACAGAAGCCCTTTGGGGATCTCTGCTGTCTATTTCAAGCCCAGAAATGATGACCAGGGAGGGTTGGGTTTTCTTGTTTGTTTGTTTTTTGTAGGTACAAATGCTTTACATCATTACCCTATGTGGTAGATTGACAGCAGGCCTGTGTTACCAATGAGGAAATTGAGTCTCAGTTATGTAACTTGCCCCAATTTACCCATAGAATAGTGTTTGGTGCAAGATACACATTCAAAGGGAAAAAAATGGGAAGCAGGGGAGATTCAATAAAAAAATCAATATTATCTTCAAAATGAAAAACAAGGGGAGTCTAACCTAGAGCAAGGACACTAGGATAGAAAAGATTCACAAGATATTTGAAGAAATAACATCAGAACAGTAATAAAAACATATGTATTTTCAGCACTTCCTATGTATCAGGCACTGTTTAAGTATTTTATTAATGCCTATTAAATTTGATTTGTTTATTTAATTCTATGAACTGATTTTTACTTAATTATTATTTTAATATTTAATCCTTACAGCAACCTCATTTCACAGATAAAGACTCTTAGGTCAGGTTTATTGTAAGCAGAGTCTCAGATGAGATTTTTTTTGTGCAAAGGATTTATTGAGAAAGTGGGAGATACAGGGGATCTAATAAGAATTCTGGATCTTGACTGGTACCATAGATTGAACTGATTGAGGTATGGGGGCTCAGCAGTCATATTCCATATCATTTAGTCATTGGCAGAGAGGAGTTGGAATTTGGGTAGCTCTCTGGATATGGGGCAGCTATAAGCTATTAGCAACCAATGCTTGTCATCGTCATCATCATCATCATCATCATCAACACCAGCTGAGGTTTACCTGCCTGATATAGGGGATCCAGGAGAGACATCTGCAGGGACCAGGCACCATCCTATTGTGTCTAAAGTCACACAGCTGGTGCCTCTTCCCTTGGGCTTGATGGACAAGGGATACTGTTTTTTCCAACCTTATCTCTATTGAGTCAGAGTTGTTTGAGAAACTCATTGCTCAGTGTTTGTTCCACCTG
Organism: Ictidomys tridecemlineatus; assembly: GCF_052094955.1. Taxonomy (NCBI): domain Eukaryota; kingdom Metazoa; phylum Chordata; class Mammalia; order Rodentia; family Sciuridae; genus Ictidomys; species Ictidomys tridecemlineatus. Next base: position 124,031,373 of record NC_135477.1, on the reverse strand, counting down.
TTTGAGTGGGATGAGATGATAGGAGAGATAACAGAGGCCATGGACTTCATCAGGGATGCCAGGAAAGCCATCCTCCAGGCAATCATGACCAAGCAAAGGTAGGGAACTAGTATATTCTTCCCAAAATAGCAATCTAATTTGATTAATCCTATTAGGAAAAACAACAACCCTCCACACTGCCTATAGAACAACATCTTTACTTCTTAAAAGAGATTCCACAGGTCTCCAAAATCTGACTCCAGACCACTGCCCACCTGACCTGGGTACACATCCACATAGTTTAAATTCTGCCACATTAAACTACTCACCACTCCTTGAACATGCCATGCCTTTCCTCACACTGTCCCTTCTAAGTGTAAGACCCTCTCTCAATACCTCCTCCTTTCATGCTCACCTCCTCTCTGCCACAAGACAGGCTACCAACACTCCAATGCCACCTCTTCCCCCCTGGCAGCTTTCCTCACGATCCTTAACAGGAATTCAGAATCCTCTTTGTTTAATGCTCCCTGAGTGATTTCTTACCTCCTACACACCTACCACAGTCTGCCTTCTTCTACAGTAATGCATCTTCTCAGTATATGGTTACATTTTTGAAAGTTTATAAAGTTGCAAATAACAAAAACCCAACTAAGACTATCTTGAGCTTAAAAGATATATCTGTTGCTCACAAGAACAGGGAAGTCTAAGATGAGAGGTTGGTTTCAGACATGGCTAAATTCAAAATTCACATGCTATCAGGATTCCCTCTCTGTTTTGGCTCTATCCGCATGCCAATAAATATGGCCACAGCAGCTTTGGGTTTATCATTCTCATATGTTCAGTTTCTAGTGAAAGAGGCAAGCCTTCTTCCAGCAACCTCATAAGTCTTCATAACTAGTGATTCCAAATGGAGTAAAACCCTCTCCCAAAAGACCCCTTACACATTCATAGAAATACCCTGTTGACCCTGAAGCCATCACTGCTCACTCCTGACCTGTCCCTGGGTCCAGAGCACTGGTATCCTGATTGGTTGGCTTGGGTCACAAGACCACCTCCACTTGATTACCTCCTTACCTAAGTCCAAACAATGGATTACCAAAGAAGGAAAAGGTATTGCTAACAGATTATAGAGAAGAAGTAATATATATGCTCAATCTCTTGACACACACTCCAGCTATCAATATTATTACCTCTGTCAAGGAAGAGAGTTTGGGAGCAAGTGAAAACAGAGGAAGGAGAATGAGCAAATGGCGGGTAGGAGAAGGGTAAATGTGGAAGGACCCACTTATAAGCATGACCAACAGGCAGCATTGCAGGAAACTAGGGGATTAAGCCTGAGGTCTGAAGGTCAGTGTGCCTTGGACATTCTTGTCCTGCAGAGGAGCAATAAAAAGCTCAGTCATATTGTAAGACAAATATTCTTATTTTGCAAGTCTTCAAAATAAGGAATCAAATAAAACTTTGTAGCTATGGGAAAAAAGTCAAGAGGATCTTTGGCTTTAGGAAGCATTTAAAATATATTCTTTAATCTTTTAGAAACCTAAAAAAAAAAAAAAATTTACCAGAGCTCAAAAAGCATGATTGCCTCCTGCTAAGCTTTGCCTAACTTTACATTTAAAAGGATAAAAAGTTAACAAACAAAATATTCAATATAGTCTATTCACTAAATACCAAAACGCTAAGGATTCTATATCATGGTTTCTTTATTGTTTTTTTTTTTTTGCTGTTTTTTGTTTGTTTGTTTGTTTGTGTGTGTGTGTTGTTGTTGTTGTTTTGTTTTGTTTTGTTTTGTTTTTAAGAATTCTGATTCTTCTTCCCAAGGTTGAGGCAGTTTTGCCTTTGGCTTCCTGCAGATTTGCATGTAAACAATGTTCTCAGTCTCACTGGACATGGTCACAGGAAAGGCAAAGCTGAGCCTTTGTACACAAAGCTGACACTGGTGACTCACCCTCAACAGGCCAGAGACTCAGAGCTGCTTTCTGAGGAGCAAATAGCCAACCCAGTCTCCATGGGACCCCAGGAGCCGTTCTTGACATCCATCACCTATAGAAGGCTGTTCTCATCACTGCCATAATTGGCTGTTATAGGGATTCCACTTGCTATTTGGCCCCTGCCATCTCTATTATACAAACATATAAATGCTGCCCTGTGTGAGTTAACTCACCTTCTTGCTGCCCTTGGATGATGCTGGAGAGTCATCATCTGACCAAGTAAGAGCCAGCATCAGTCACATTACAAGCAATAACTTTTAATCTTTGTCAATATCCCCCAAACTAGCCCAAATAGTTTCTAAGACCCCCTTCCAACCTCCTTGCTGTGTTTAAACTCTCTTTTTTTGGTGGGGGTGGGGTGGGGAGGGATTCTAGCGTTGGAAGCATTTTTTGTTTTTGTTTTTATTTTCTCTTTTTTCCAAAATTTTTGGAAGAGATTCAGTACCACCCTGCCTATAACAGTATTTTGAAATCATAGTCTTTGTGATTACAGCCTTGTAAAAAAGTAGAGTTTAAGAGCATTTTAATTACACAGCTCTTCTTTAGATCAATTCAAATATCTCTCACAGGAGATTCTTACTAGAATGGGCCTTTCTCTAGTTTCTTTCTAGAAAGTTCATCTTTACTTTAAAGAAGTTTTCCTGACTCAGCTTCATTTTCTTAGATTGCATATCCAAAAAACTCATCAGTGGCTTTCAAACTTTAGTGTACACCAAAATTTTTTAGAGAATGTGTTTGAAAAAGCAAACTTAGGTTTGGGACTCACCTCTAGTCTGTAATTTCAGCAATCAGCCTAAGTGATTGTGATGCTGGTGGTAAAATCAGTTTCTCCAGGTCCCATCTTGTTGAGAGCCATAACCAAGTCAATATGGCACCTGGCATTTTGCCAGAAGGAGTGGTTGAGAAGTAACACTAGCGATCCATTAAGATGATGATAATTAGGTTATGCTGTGTATAATTATTAAGATAATGACTGATTGCTGTAACTGGATGATGCTAAATTGAAATAAGCTGTGTATTCAGTTGTGTATATAAACCTCTGCTGTCTGGCAATAAGGCGGCTCCTGCTACCTCAGGTGCCCGCTACTTTTGAGTTCCCGTTGAGTTCTCACGGAGTTTCTGTGGAGTTCTAGAGAGTTCCCGTTGGGTTTGGGCAATAAAGTAGTTCCTGTTTGAACCTACAAGTGGCTCATGACCTCCTGGCTATTTTGTGCCCAGCCAGACTGCAGCACCACCTGGAGAAACTCAGGTTGCTGGAGCATTTAGAGATCAGCAATCAGAGAGTTCTAAGCAAGTTGTTGGCTTGTCCTCTAGCTGACTGAGTTCATTTAGCTAATTACTTAATGAATGCATGCCTTAGTTTTCTCTTCTATAAGAAAGGGACAGTGGCCAATACCAAAAGGGCAGTTTTTGTTACTATTCCTCTGCAGTATAGTTTAAAGTCTGGTATAGTGATGCCACCTGCTTCACTCTTCCTGCTAAGAATTGCTTTAGCTATTCTGGAAACATCATGTTATTGGCACAAAAACAGACAGGTAGACCAATAGTACAGAATAGAGGACACAGAGACTAACCAATAAAATTACAATTATCTTATATTAGACAAAAGTGCCAAAAATATACATTGGAGAAAAGATAGCCTCTTCGACAAATGGTGCTGGGAAAACTGGAAATCCATGTGCAACAAATGAATTTGAACCCCTATCTCTCACCACGCACAAAACTCAACTCAAAGTGGATCAAGGACCTAGGAATTAAACCAGAGACCCGGCGTCTAATAGAAGAAAAAAGTAGGCCAAATCTCCATCTTGATGGATTAGGCCCCAACTTCCTTAATAAGACTCCTATAGAGCAAGAATTAAAATCAAGAATCAATAAATGGGATGGATTTAAACTAAAAAAGCTTATTCTCAGCAAAAGAAACAATTTGTGAGGTGAATAGAAAGCCTACATCTTAGGAGAAAAATTTTACCCCCTCACACATCAGATAAATCTCTAGGGTATATAAAGAACTCAAAAAGCTAAACACCAAAAAACAACCCAATCAACAAATGAACCAAGGACCTGAACAGACACTTCTCAGAAGAGGATATACAATCAATCAACAAATATATGAAAAAATGTTCATCATCTCTAGCAATTAGAGAAATGCAAATCAAAACTCTCTAAGCTTACTACATATCACTCCAGTCAGAATGGCAGTTATTATGAAGATAAACAACAATAAGTGTTGGTGAGGATGTGGGGAAAAGGTACACCCATACATTGCTGGTGGGACTGCAAATTGGTGCAGCCAATCTGGAAAGCAGTATGGAGATTCCTTGGAAAACTGGGAATGGAACCACCATTTGTTACAGCTATCCCACTCCTTGGTCTATACTCAAAGGACTTAAAAACAGCATACGAAAGGGACACAGACACATCAATGTTTATAGCAGCACAATTCACAATAACTAAACTGTGGAACCAACCTAGGTGCCCTTCAGTAGATGAATGGATAAAAAAATGTGGCATATATACACAATGGAAGTTTACTCAGCAATAAAAGAGAATAAAATCAGTGCATTTTCAGGTAAATGGATGGAGTTAGAGAAGATAATGCTAAGTGAAATTAGCCAATCCCAAAAAAACAAATGCTGAATGTTTTCTCTGATTTAAGGAGGCTGATTCATAGTGGGGTATTGAAGGGTAGCATGGGAGGAATAGACAAACTCTAGATAGAGCAAAGGGGTGGAAGGGAAAGGGAGGGGGCAGGGGGTTAGAAATGATGTTGGAATATGATGGACATCATTATCCAAAGTACATGTATGAAGACATAAATTGGTGTTAATATACTTTGTATACAACCAGAGATATGAAAAATTGTGCTCTACATGTGTAATATGAATTGTAATGTATTCTGCTGTCATATCTAAAAAATAATAATAAAAAAACAAAGAAAAAAAAAGAAATGGACCGTGGCAACCCCTGTCTCACAAGGTTATGAGGTGGAATCCATGAGATAATAAAATCAATTAAACATCATGCAAAGTGACTTATAAAATGGCAATACAGTTTATCATTAGAAGAGAATGGTAAACAGTAGGCATTAAAAATTGTTTGCAGAAAGTTGAGTGAAGGAAAATTATATTACTAGAGATAGCTTTACTGGTGAATAAAATATTTGCCTAAGTCTCCATTTCAACAAAGTGGCAAAGTCTGTTCTTGGAGTCTGGAGGTGAGAGGCTGAGACAGGACAGCACAGAGACATTAGCAGTCTTAGGACCAAGGAAGACTCATCCCAAATGCTCCAAAACCTCAGAATATGGCAAAGGATTTTGAACATAATGTGCAAATATAGTCAGTAATTCTCTGTTTTAACCAGCTAACACTAGACTGCAGTAGAGAAGAGGGCTAAAGCAGAATTTTTATATCCAAGTTGAAATTAAAAGGAGGCATGATACCACTTGTATTAGAAAGAGATCATGACTCAAAAAAAAAAAAAGACAAAAGATTCCCCGGAGCCTTATTGAGCATGTCACTGGGAGTAGTGAGGCATTGATGAAAATAATGATTAGTAAATAATGATAATTATAAATGGGCTCAAAAATCACATGACACTAGTTTGGGGTTATGTATATCAGATTTTCAGCAGTTCATAGCCTGATTTTCTTGAACACTTAGGGACTGTTATTTTTCAATAAAGATGTTTGCTCTTTTCCATAAGTGACCTGTCATAATTTATTCTAGCTCTTATTTATAATTACCACTTATCAAGCACTTACTGTATAATATGTTTATTATTCTAATTCCAAACAAAATAGCTTGTCACTATCTCTATGTTATAAAATATAAATGGAACTCAGAGGAGATGCCAGAACAGTGTGACCCAGAGGTGATGAAGATGTGATTGTGACTCTGCTGTCCCCCAAGATGTCCTCCCATTATACCCACTGCCCCTCAGTGATGATTAGTGACTGGCAGCTGAAAATAGCCACTGACCTCTGCTCTACATACAGTTGGCCTGCCCCACTCTATGGCATTTCTCCATCGAATCCTGAATTTTCACTCTCTCACCTTATGATGATGAATTGAAATAGACAGTAGCCAAGTTTATACACAGCTTTGGGCAAATTACTTAATCTAATTGTTCTGAAGTACGTCTAGTGACCCAAAAGATTTGGATAACAGGAGACTTATATCTGATGCCATTGTTTCATATTTATAATATGAAATATATTGAAAAGGAAAATAAGGAAAAGATTTGGTCAGGATGGTTCAATGATAAGAACAACATTAATCATGAGAAGGGTTATTATGTACTAAATATTTTTGTATTGGGCATTAGGCTAAGTACTTTCCATGCAACATTTTATATAACTCACCCTATGCTATGGTACAGAATTAGCTCTGTCAAGATAAGTTCATAAGACTCAAAAACTTTAAGGGATATGACCAATAATTCACAACCTGAAAGTGACCAAGCCAGGACTAGAGCCCACAACAAGGGGATTCATGGCTTCACAGGCAAGGCAGATAACACAAATAAGTAAAACAGGCCAGGAAGGGACCTTGATGAATGCCACAGTCCATGAATATTTTCAGGAATGGCAACTCAGTTCTAGTAGTTTTAGGCTCTGTGGGAATGCAGACCCAGGCCTTCTGACTTTTTTCAAGTTAAGAATCAAAGTGTTTTTGGTGTTAAATCTCCTAATTTAAAAAAATGGCATTTCTTTATTTCTAATATTTGTCTTTAAACATTTTCAGGGGCCCGTGAACACATCTGTAGGTCTTGTGGTCCTGGGCTTCCTAGATGATCTGTAGTCCTTGCTATTAGACCTCAGGCTATGGGAGCTCGGTCATCTCCCCAGGTCACCTCAGGTAATAGTTATTTCCAGGCCTGGCATTCATAGATCTACATCTCTTTCTCCTCCATTTTTAGAGTTTCTGAGACCAGCAAGGTAGAAGACAGGCAGTCCCAGAGAGAACCAAGGCTGGCAAAGGCAGAGTTTCAGTGCTTAGCTTCACTAAATGGAGCACCATTCCCAGCTCTCTCTTCCCAAGAGCAACTTTCCACTGCACTGGCCCCAAGACTTATAAGCAGTGGCATCTATAAAAGCACAAAGGCCAAATTTTTTATCAAAAGAAATAGGTGGTATCCCAGCAAAGGAAACCCTGAACAGAGAAAAGGGACATCTCACAGAGTGTGAGAAAATATTTGCAAACTATATACCTCCTAAGTGGTTAATATGCAAATACATAAGGGACTCAAACAATTCCACAGCAAATAAGTAGCCCAATTTTTTAAATGAACAAAAGACCGAAATGGACATTTCTCAAAAGAGGACCAAGAAATAGCTAACAGATACATGAAGACAGAATCAACATCACTAAGCATCAGGGAAATGCAAATCAAAACAATAATGAGATATTACCTCACCCCAGTTACAATAGCTATTATAAAAAGGACAAAAGATGATGCTGGCAAAGATGTGGAGAAAAGGGAACCCTGACACATTATTGGTGAAAAAGTAAATTAGTAGTCATTATGGAAAACAGTTCCTCAAAAATTAAAAATAGAATTGCCATATGATTCAGCAATCCCACTACTGGGTATATATCCAAAGGAAATGAAAAGATATCTGTACACTTATTTTTATTGCTGTACTATTCACAATAGCCAAGATGTCAACAAGCTTAAGTGTCCATCAGGAGATGAATGGATTGAAGAAGGTGGTACATATACACAATGGAATATTTTTTAAAAATGAAATCCTGTCATTTGTGTTAACATGGATGATCCTGGAGGACATTATGTTAATCGAAATAAGCCAAGCACAGAAAGACAAATGCCACATGATCTCACTCACATGTGGAATCTAGAAAAGTCATCCTCATAAAAGCAGAAAGTAGAGCAGTGGTTACCAGAGGCTGTAGAGAGGAATGGAAAGGCTGATCATGGGTGCAATGTCACAGGTAGAAAGGAAGAAGAAATCCTGGTGTTCTCCAGCACAGGAAGGTGACCATAGGTAACAATGATGTATGGTATGTTTCAAAGTAGCTAGAAGAGAAGTTTTTGAATATTATCATCATAAAGAAGTGGCAAATGTTTAAAGTGGTAACAATGCTGATTACCCTGACCTGATCACTACACAATGTATACATGGATTGAAACATCACAGTGTACCCTAGAAATTATTACAATTATTATTTGTTTCAACCATAAATTTAAAGAGAAGAGTAATATATACTGCCTTTTGGAGATTAATTGTCTTTTAATTTTACTTGAAGGAGATTAAACAGGTAAACTTTCTGGGGTAAAATGCCTTCAAAGTTTGGGAACTATGTATAGTGCCCTTGAATTTATCATTTTTTCCTGAAAGCAATTTACCTTCTGTTATCCCCATGTGCTCAGTCATAATGGAAGTGTTGAGGCATGGAAATTGGCTCCATCTAGTTTTCCGTATTGTTATCCAAAAATTTGTTTCAAATGGTCGTCTCCCTTTAGGGCTTTTCCCCTAAAACATCTGGGCTCTCAGCATGCCTAATCCTCATCCCATCTTTAAAGCAGATGAGGGAAGCTCCACAGGCTGAGAAAGGCTGAGCAGCAGCACTTCATACATTTGTTCCCCTTCCCACTCATGTTTATTAATATCTGGGCAGAGATGTGACAGTGAGAAGTTCCTATATGCACAAGGAGGAAGGCTACAGCAAGTGAGCATTCTTGGTTTAATATAGTACTATCTAAGTGGGCTGTGCTGAGAAAAGGAGAAAAATGGATCTTAAATCTACTTTGTACAAAATAACTAAATGCTGGTTAGAATCAGCAGATAAGCTACAAAATACCCTAAAAGCTAAGAACAAGGACAAACTTTGCTCTAAGTCTGGTCTATGGATTTGTAAATGTCATCTCTTTCTGGAAGATAAGAAGAGTATTTTGGTGATTGATAAATGCTATTTAAGAAATATAATTCTCTTGGATCCCTAAAACGTCTTCAAAATTGGAAGAATATCTTAGTTATTCCCAGCTGTTGTTTTATAACAAAAAGTGAACCAACTATCAGTCTTTGAGTATCAGCCTTTCCTCTCCCCTCTGTCTTCAAAAGAGAGTTTGGAGTTTCCACTCCCTTTTTCTCCCTTGTTCTGCAAGGAGGCTTCCCTTGGTGATGTCAAATCAGGTGACTAGGGGAAAACAGAAGTATGAAGGACATCTGTCTCTAGCGTACCCTGACCAGCGGAGGGGATATTCTGGTGGGTCTAATGGTGGGAAGGCAGAGCATAGAGATGAATGGGAGGTTCTAATGGAAAAGATGAGTGAGAGGGTTCTGGAGAGGAGAGGAGTGGCAAGGTTCCAGGGACTTCTGAGTCCACAGGAAAAAAAACAGCTTATTTTAATAATACACTCATTAGTGGCTTAAAGATTCCACAATTCACTAGAATTTCTTTGTGGATGGTGCTTAAATTTCAAGCCCATACATGGGTCATGCCTTTAAAAGAGTTATGATTTGCATGACCTTGCTTGTACACCCTTCCTGTGCTCTCTGTCAGGTCTTGTTTGCAATGAAACATAAAACAGTTAACAAAGAAGCACAAAGACCAGGAATCTTGTTTTCTTAGCCAGAGGTAAAGAACCTTTTCAATAAATGTAACATTATTCCTAGATTTCAGAATAATCTGCCTGTGGACTGTTAGGGGTCAGCATTAAGTGTACCATAAAGGAGTTTATTATGATCTTGTCAGTGAGATGGGCATCTATGTGATCAAGTGTGGCACTGATATTTGTACTCTCTTTAAGCCTTTTATCCACATTCATTGAATCAGTAAATATTCAATAACTAATTAACATGTATCAGGCACATGTTTTTGTTTCTAAGGACACAGCAGTTAACAGAAACAACATTCCTCCTTTACAGAGCCCACATTTCTTTTTACACCTACTTTTTATAAAGAAAATCTTCCAACTGAATAGGCAAAGAAATGTGAGTGGGCAGGTTATGAACTTGATATTTAATTTACTGGGAAAGTTAAAATCATATCTCAGGATCCTCCCACTAGAATTATAAGGAATATGGGTTATACTGAATATTTCCTCTTTAATCCAGCCAAAAATTTCTAGGCTCAAATGGAATTGAAAATATTTAGCTTAACAAGGCTGCTACCTGGTCCATAATCACAGGGAGCTTCAGGGTCCTGATGTGGGCTGAGGGGTCCATCAAGCCAGAGTTGGGTCCAGCAGAGTCATTCTGTGCTTTGGGTGAGTTGCATGAGCTGTCTTAGTTTAACCACCTGTAATATGGGGCTTCTAAGAGTATCTACCTCATTAGGGATTTTGTGTGGACTAAATGATCTAATCCATGTGATATGCTTGGCTCAGTGCATTCTAAAGAGTTCTCATTATTATTATTATTATTATTATTATTATTATTATTATTATCATCATCATCATCATCATCATCATCATCTATTCTTCTTATTTCATTTCATCTTTTTAAAGAGTGAGCTAGAAGAGTCTAGTAAGGTTAAACTCTCTTAACAAAAGAAATGAAAACAGATTATGAGGGAGGTGAGAGAGATTCACTGACAAATGGAGATACATGTCACACAAGTCTAACCATGGTGGAGGCAAGTCTGTGCAAGAGTGAGGCAAAGAGCAGTGTGCATGTCTATGTCTCTGTCTCTCTATCTCTGTGTCTTGGTGTGAGTCTGTACATGCAGCTAAGTTATTTTCTACCCACCACAGCTAGCTCTCTGACTAAAAGGACAACTTTGACAACCTCGCATTACCAAAGAGGAAGACAGACTCTACCAGTTCTACTTCCCTGTTCCAGGGGCTATTTGCAATTCTGATAAATTCCCTTGATGGAACAAATCATAATCTGAGTAACATAGGCAAGCAATGCAAAATGTCACTGTCCAGCCAAAGAGGTTGTTTCCTGGGGAGACACCTCAGCTAATAAAGAAGATGTAACATCTTCAGAGTGTTTCCAGTGCATGGATCAGCACCTATGCTGTCCAGAAAAATTTACCTGTAGTTGTATTTTGTAGTATGGAGAAGGGATCATTAGTCCTTCTAATTCCCACACTTGTCTCTTACCTTTTTATGGGAATGTTGATGGAGGTTTAATCCATTGAATGAAAGATTATTCTGAGCAATCTCTAAGAAAGTCTAATTCTGATATTCTCTGTTAAATTACAATTTCATCTATTCACCTCAACAATGGCATTTTGGGGCAGAATTTGTTTTCATGCTCTGTGCCAGCAGGAGTGCAGCAAAAAGAACACAAGAAGTCAGCAGATCTGGATTCAAACCCTGGTTCAGAAATATCTAGTTCTTTGATGGTTAAATCTGGAGTCTCAGTTTTCTCATCTTCAAAATAATATCCATCATCTGGTGAGACTCTGAGGATTCATGATAATCTCTATACTCACTGAATATAAATACTATTATTGTTTAGTGGGTAGTGTCTTTTCATCTCTGCATCAAATTCATCCTTATGTTCTTTTCAAATACTCTTTTTAATGGCAGTGCTATTATAAAGACGGTGTACACCAATGGTTGTGATGATATACTCTGCAACCAAACTTCCCAAGTCCAAATTCTGTTTCTACAACTGATTATCATTTTACTCTAGACACATTTTTCACTTCTTGTACTTTAATTTCCTTAGGTTGAAAAATGAGGATAGTAATGTGAGCTATCTCAAAAGGTTTTCACAAGAATGAAATTCCCACTGCATGTAGAACTTTTACAAGTATGGGCTATTTTTTTTAATCAGTATGTGAACAATGTCAAATACTGGATCAGCATGAACTCATCGACTAGTCAAATAGGAAGGATAGATGTGGCATGGGAGATGAAGTTTCAAAGAAGACAGAAAAAGTGAAACATGTTTTTACACATCTTCCAGAGGCTTGGCTGTGATGGCAGAGCACTGCAGGGGTTCACAGGGTCCACTGGGCTGTATCCTCCTGAACATGAGCTCCTGGAGGCAAGGGGCCATACCTTACTTATCTACATGGCCTCAAGGCTGGCCCAGGAGACACTGAGAAAAAGTTGTTAGAGTTTAAAAAAATATCTAAAATAAGAAAAAAAGCATAGCACTTTGAACTACTACAGATAAGTTGTCAGAGGGAAACCTAGAACCAAGTGAGCTTATTCAGGTAATTCCCAGGACACTCTTCAAAGTTACTTAAAAAAAAAAAATTGTAGCGACCTAACCAAATAGGACATCTGGTCAACCTAAGAAAGCATACTTTCTCAGATACCATTCAACACAAGCAGCCTGATCCCTTGGTTGCAACAAGAATTCTTTGGATCATTTTTCAAAGGCAGGACTATTATCCATGTGACTTCTCAGGACGCATTCTGTGATTCACTCAGTAACCTCCTCCAGTGCACAAAAAGGTATCCCTGTGGCTTGAAAGTGTCCCCCCCACACACCCACACTTCTTCAACATGAGTCATCTAATTATTTTTGCCAGTAGGACACTTCCCTTGTTAATTTTCAAAACACCCCTGTAAAGAGGCTAGTAAGGGAATAAAAATAAACCCAACAGAAGCAGAAATGCCCCCCAAGTCCTCCTCTGGTTGAACCCTACCAGGAAGACTGTGGCCACAATAATTGTTTAGAATGTCAGTTCTTCCTCAATTCACACACTTGCTCTACTTGTGACACCTGTGTTTTCTTAGGAAAATTACTTCATCTCTCCTCCATGATTCCATTTTCTCCTCTGTAAAATAGGGGTAAGAATAATACATCATGGCATTTTGTGAAGGCTGAAGACTTGAATATACTTTAAATAGTATCCAGTACATGGTAAGACCTCAATAAAAATTGCCTAGAATTTTTATTTCTGAGACCATTTTAAGCTTACATCATTGAATATATGCATGAATAAATGGAAAGTGGAATTAACTGACTTACGTCAGAACTGAGAGTAAAAATGCATGATAGCCATAGTTACTCATCCCACTCCCTTAGTTCCTCCCCTCCTCTTGAGTTATATACTAATGTTGGTAGCCAATTTGGAGAAAGAAATTCTTTATTTGTTTCACTAGAAAAAATCCATTCCCCAGTATTACTCTGAAATAAATTAAAATATTCCATTTTCTTTCACCTTTGATTCTGAATCCTAACATAGGAAGTTGATTCTTTAAGATGGAATTTAGAAAGAGATAGAGGGTAGGTGATGAATGTAATTTCAGTTTTAAAGTATGTCCTTTAAAAATGTGCCCTTCAGTCCTCTTTGAAGAATTATCACATTTCAAACAGACTTTCCTGGAAAAACCAACATCTACATTCCCTTATGCTTTCATTCCCAAGGTATAATGCCAGAATCTTCCATTTCCCTCTCCTCCTAAGATATATTTGTGTGTATCCCTCCATAGGTTCTTTTGCTTTCTGGCTTCTAGTTAGGTTTGGTCAATAGAGAACTTAGGATAGATATAGGTGAGAAAAGTGAGGAGACAATTTTTTCCTTTGGCTCCCTTCTTAGGTAGTTGATTCAGGCTGCCTAGAACTCTCCACAAACAGCAGCTCTCAAGGACTCTCTTCCAGACATTCTCTCTCCATCATCATGCTGGTATTTCTCTTTGCAACCAGCATCAGGTTTCTGCATCAATCTGTGCTTTTCCTACTTTTGCAAGGAGTTCCATTGTCAATAAAATATTTCTAAATCAAAAAAAAAAAAAGTGCCCTTGCTTTCTTGCCTTGGCCCCAGGAGTTGACAAGTGTCCTGATACAGTAGTGCTGGGCTGTCAGCTAGCCAATGTGGTTTCTGTGCCTTCCCCTCTTGCTTTGAGTTGCAAATGAAGTAAATTTCTGGAAACCTCTTACCATGTATTGACATTCATGAATGGAGACAGGAAAAAAATAGGCCAGTATAATCATTACCCACAGAGTACAGTACATGACCTCTCTCTTTTCAGAAGAGAGGTAGAATTTTCTTGTATAATTTTGTCTAAGTCCTTTTGATTTTACAATTTTCCTGCTAAGAAGAAAACTAGCAGAAGCATTAGACAATTAATTAATGATGAGTTCAACAGCTTTTGGCACCCACTGGCACTGGTGTTTCTAGAGCCCAGACGTGGCAAAGATGAACTCTCCTCACTGTCCTGAGTCCCTATTGCCCTATGCACCAAGAGGCAGGAGGCAGCTGAAACTTCAGCTCAGAGTTTCCAACAACAGTGTTGGCAGGGGAGAGCAGAAATTTCCATCACCATTTTCCACAAAGACAATCTAAGGTATCCACTTTTTCAGGACACAAGGAAGTACAAGGGAGAAGATGATTTGCGGCTCCTTCTATGCTCGTCTCTTCCTTGCCAAGGAAGCCCACCATCATAGAATACAGTATGGCTCTTTCTACCCAGAGAGAGTTGGCAGACATTTTGTAACCAGTAACAGTGCCAGAAGTTTGCAGCAGCCTCCACCACAGCAAATCAGCTGTGATATTATAAAGAAAAACAGCCTGGCAATGTGGAAATTATCCCATGCAGCAGTAGTTTCCAAAACAAGAGGCTTGATTTTGCTACCCAAGTGAGAGTGACAGAACTGATTAATCCTTTATTCCAAATGCCATTCTCCACCATCAATTTTTGGTTGTTTATCTTTTAAAGCTTTTATACAAAATGGCAACACTGTGACTCTATTTAAATAGCCCAAGTGAAGTGAAGATCTGGCAACTGCACAGTAAATTTAAGCCAGCCAAGCTAAGAAGAGAAGAAATTGGGTCAAACAAGGTAAAGAAATCTATTGTCCTTTGAACTTTCTGGACTGATTCACTCCATGGTGAAACCACTTGCTTTTCTCCTACAATAGCCCACAAGGCCATCTGGATTATTTAATCCAGATTTAATGACAGCTTGTCCAGATACTTTTAGACTCCACATGGGTTTTTGTTTTTTTGGTTTTGTTTTTGTTTTTCAGTCTGAATAATCTATAAGGCCTAAATACGAGAGAATTGCCAGCTCTTTCCGAATGTGCCAGTTTGCCCCCAAGAAGAGCATCAGGATATGCTGGGACAAGGAAGGGGTTTGTGCCCTTAGCTATTGAGCACTTCAGCTGGTCAGCTGGAAATAGACTTCAAAGGGGAGCTTACATGTGTCCTGCCCTTGGTGCTCTAAATCTCTAAGAAGCTCAATAAGTGCATGTTCTCTTTTTCCTTTCAGCAGCTATTCCCTGAATGTGTCTTTAGAGTTGTAACTGCAAAGGCGCAAGCTCTCTGTCTACGAAACTGAAACCCATGTAGCTAAAGCACCACCAACATACAGGAATCAGTGGTACCTAAGAAGAGGCCAGTCCACCCAGGGATAACTGGGCTTTCTATTCTCTTCCAGAACTTCCTGAGAAAAAGCTGGTACCAAGCTACTTCATCAAACAACTAATTGTGCACCCTTGAGCATTAACTAGGTGAGTGATTTTTGTCAAGTTACTGAAGTTCTCTGAATGTCAGTTTCCATATCTATAAAATGATGGTGAACATGGGCTCCGGGTGCAAACGGCCTGGGGATTTAATCTCAGCTCTACTAT
This sequence comes from Ictidomys tridecemlineatus, assembly GCF_052094955.1. Taxonomy (NCBI): domain Eukaryota; kingdom Metazoa; phylum Chordata; class Mammalia; order Rodentia; family Sciuridae; genus Ictidomys; species Ictidomys tridecemlineatus. Next base: position 124,015,895 of record NC_135477.1, on the reverse strand, counting down.
TTATTAACCAAATGACTTTGTATAAATGTCTGAACTTCACTGAGCTTCAATTTTCTTATCTATCTAATAAAATTGGGGTTGTTCTGAGGGTCATTTAGCAATGTAAATGAAGCACATTTGTCCCAGAAGGAACTACTGATGCTCTGAATGAAAACAGAAGAGTGATTAGGAGCACACTGCTTGTTTTGATCTCCTGGCCTCTCCTCTTACCAGCTGGGGAAACTTGAGCTGGCCACTTAGCCTCTCCAGTCTTGTTTCTTCACTTGTAAGATGAAGAAGCTGTTGTGAGGATCGGATGAGTTAAAGTTCATGCAATGCTTACTTGCTAAGTGTTCCATCAATATATTAGCTCATTGGTAGACATGAGCTTTCGTAATGACAAGATAAAGTAGAGGCCAGCAAGAATCACAGTGGTATCAGAGACAGGAAGCTTGGAGGATTCCAAGGCAGAGGACAGCTGCTGCGGGGTACTCAGAGGGTAAGTCTGAGTGGAGCCTCAGTTGAGCCTCACATTTAATTCAGTGCAAACTTTCCTGTGCAGGCCTGGAACCAGGTTCTAGGAGTATACAGACGAATCTGAGAAGTCTCCACTCTCTGGGAGAAACATCTAACAGTGTACAAGTATTGTACTAAAGAAAGGCTGACAATAAGGCAAACCCAAGCAATAAAATAAGAGCAGTGAATTCTACCTGGGTTCGGGTTAAGGCTCAGAGGAGGCAAAGGAGAAGACCAGGGAGATGCCATTTATCAACCCACTAAGCCACCATGATGCCTTAAGAGAACCCAGATATAAGGGGACATGAAAAACAACATTGTAAAAAAATTTGAAGGTTGTCTGGGAGGAGCTTGGACAAGATGGATAGATACTGTGTTCTTCCCTTTTGCTGAATATAGCTGCTGCAGGATCCCAGACAATCCTCATTTTCTGAAACTTAATACAGTCATTTGTCTGAGTCACAATCTAAGAACTTCTAATTCTGCTCAACATTTCTGTAGTAAGCAAACTTTTGGAGAGGGTGGAGTGGTGGTGACAGGAATCTACTCAAATTGCCTTAAGTAAAAAAAAAAGTGTGGGGGGGAATAATTGTCGAACCTAATTGGAAGTCAAGGGTGTTTCTATCATCAAGCTAATCTAAGACATCAAATTAGATACCCATGGTCTCCTTCATCCTTTATTCAGCTTTTTCTCCTATTGGTTTTTTCCTAAAGCAGGCTGTCCAGATTAGCATCCCTACCCATTCGCCCAGGTAAAATTCCCCCATATGTTTTCATCACCTTGACTTGGGGTAAATGATCTGTCCCGAGTCTATCGCTGTAACCAGGGGAATGAAAATTCTCAGGCTGTGCACATCCTAGAAGCCACTGGGTGAGGGGTGATCCTAGTGGATCATTCAGGTGTTGTGCTTTGGCAACAATGACCTGGAATTCCATCCCCTGCTCACGCTTTCTCCTTCCGTCCCTCCAGCACACTCTGGCTTTCTCCTTCTCTCTCTGCTTTAAAACAAAAATGTGTTTACACAGAGGCCATGAATGTTCCCCCAACCAGGCCCAAATATTCTGGGACACATGGACTTTTTGCCCTTTTGAAAGAGGCAGACCAAAGCTGCTTTTGGCTTTGCTCTGTCAGACCAATCTTTTCTTCCTTTTATTTTATACCATTTTGATATTTTACTCAGCATTCCTATTCAAAAGAAGGATTCTGTTCACCACAGAAAGCTTCAAAAAGTGGAACAGCAGAGCACACCATCACCCCTATTCCCACTGGGCTTTCCATTGTAATTACATTTAAAAGATCTTTGGCCCTAAGACTGGAGACCCTTGGCCATCACCATAGCTGCTTCTACCTGCAGGCATGATTGGTGGTATGGATTTAAAGTGCCATCAAATTCCAGAGTCTCATTTCCTGCACATTCAAGAGCCCCTCCCTCCCTCACTATCTTAAATTTTAAGTTGACCTTTAACAATTGAAAAGGTCAAGCACCCTTCCCATGTGCATCCACAGAATGAGGGACACAACCCCAAAGCTCTGAGTCCTAAGCCATAGGTTCAGCCAACAGAGCTACGCCCAGAGATGTCACCTGTATGTATGCTGCTCTAAATACATTTGGTTTGGCTCCTCCCAGCTTGCAGAGATCTCTGATGCCTATCCCATGGCCACATGTGACCTGGCAGACTTACACATGTGACTTCTCTTTCCACTGTGAACACTTCTAAACAAGCACTCTAGGCAGCTGGGGCTAAACCTGATCTCTCCTGAATTGCACCATGCAGTTCAATAAGGTAGTTGCAGAAGTTGAGAAGCTGAAGAAACAGATAGCAGGACAAACTCAAACTCCACAGGTCTTTGTTTTAACAGGATAAGAATTACAAATGGGGTCCATCAGGTGGTCAGACTACTGATGGATTATCTAGATATCTAGTCACCCAGGATTCTGAAGGGCTTTAGAACTAACTTTGTCTCTCTCTCCCTCTCTCTCTCTCTCTCTCCTCTCTCTCTCTCCCTCCTTCCTCCCTTTCTCCCTTTCTTTCTCCCCCCTCTTCCTTCCTCCCTCTTCCTCCCTCCCTCCACACACACACACACACACACACACACACACACACACATACACACACACACCACACCACACCAGAAATAAAACAGAAACTTTTTCATGATTTGTATAAACAATGCTTTCTAATGAACATGGTGTGTCCTATGGTTCTCCAAGCTCTGTCTAAATGGTTTAATGTTATCACCTGGTCACCAAATGTCCTGCATAAAGAAAGGATAGTTCAAACATTTTGTTTGAGAAAGACTCACAGCTGTGCAAATACAGTCTGCCTGAACATTAATCCATTTGTCAGGTGAGATTTCTTTCTTTAAATAGCAAAGATTCCAAGTGGGTGAATTAGTGTCTGCACTAGAAAAGTTCTCTGTTCTCTGGGAATTCAGACTCAAATGTTTTCATGGGAAACAATGAACGATCCTCTCTAAACCAGATGGCCCAAGAGTTTCAGCATCAAGTTTAATTCTGGACTATTCTGTGAAAGGTCTCTTAACGATTCTAGCCATTGCCCACTTATTCAAAAACATCAAGTGCTTAGTGTGCCAGCCACAGAGGTGCATGCTAGGGGGACACAAAATGACCAAGAATCAATACCTTCCTCCAAGACGTTGGCAGGCAATCTGAAAAGTAGATATATTTCAGTCATGCTTCTCAGAAGACCAGATAACTGAGCCCCGGGATGGAGGATTAGGAAGGCGAGGTGACAGGCAGAGGGTGACAGGCAGTGTACAGAGAGAGACCTCAAGATAGAAAAGAAAGGTAAAAAAAGAGAAATGAGTCATTCAGAAGGATCAAGTAAAGGAAGCTTGATGGAAATCAAATCACATGGGACCATATGGATTATTCTAAAGTGTGCAGCCACTGACAGAGTAATCTGAGCTGGTTTGTCTCTTTGAAAATGTACTCCTGGCTCTGGTAGACAAACTGGCAAATCACATTATACTTACTTTCTATGTCAAGGAATTAGTAATTCATATAGCTTCTCTACTTTATTACTTTTTCCAAAAATGGCACAAATGTGCTATAGTACCTGACTTCCCACAGCTGTAAGAGATGCTGAGCAGGTTTAGCATCTTTCTCACTAAATCTAGTTACAGACTGTCATGGCTGGATATGAGGTGTCCTCCCAAAGCTCTTTTGTTAATTCAGGACTATATCAAGGTGCAATGATTAGATTATGAGAGCTGTTTCCCAATCAGTCCATCCTAGTTTGAATAGACTGTCTGTGTGGTAACTGTAAGCAGGTGGGGCATGGCTGGAGGATGTAGGCAACTGGAAGCACACCCTTCCCTTCCCTGGGCCCCTTCCCTGCCCTTTCTCTGCTTCCTTGCCACCATGAGCTGAATAGCTTTCCTCTGCTGTGCCCAAAGGCCATGGTGCTGTGCCTCACCTCAGGCCCAGAGCTGGTTTCATTAAACCACCTGACTGTGGACTGAACTCCTGAAACTATGAACCCAAAATAAACTTTCCCTCCTCTTGTTCTTGTTGGGTATTTTGGTCACAGAGATGGAAAGCTGACTGATGCACAATACAAAACTCTTTCTTCTACCCTAATATTCAGGTGTTTGTAGCTAGCTTGTTGGAGTTGGTACTGAGTTGAAATGTTCTCCATCCCTGTTCTGTTCCTTAAGAGCTGCATCATCCTGGGTACCAATCTGATCTGTCTTCCTGATAACTTACTTGCCCAATCTGCACTAGATGGCAACTCACTGCTACTGCAGCAAGATCCAGCTCTTCTCTTTCTATTTGTCCACCTGAGTTTTGCAATCTCTGATTCTTAGCTTTCTCCAGCCTAAATGTCCTGAAATCCATCATGTCTCCAAAATCCTGGAGATGCACAGGGCTCACCAGGTTTGCCTGAGAGACCCCACTTACTTGACTTGAAGTGAGTGGGAAGTGCCTTCCTCCTGCACAGGCTGGATTACCTGGGGAGCTGACTAAGACAGGGTTATTAGATGGGATGATTCTTAAGGAAATATTCTTAAGGGGAGCCTGAGGGATTGACGCTTGTCAATAGGGAAACAACGGAAACAAATAGTTATGGAAGAAGGAGAGCAGCTGTGAGGCCGGTATCAACCTCAGCCATGCTTGTAGGGAGCCTGGAGCTCTAATAGCCTTTAGAATGGTTCCAAGATGGTTCACTCTTCACATACCTGCATGGGTCAGTCAACGGACATGGATGCCCCAGGAAGGAGTGTGTCCTCAGACAAAGTAGTTCTCTGCAGTTGAGACCATTGCAAAGATATTTTCCTCTCCCTGCCCCAGACTCTCCAACTTCAACTGCTTTCTGAGCCAGAAAGAAGAAATCAGTAATGTAGGTGGATCTGGTTATAGAACTCAGAGGACTTTAAGGATGACTTTTGTTCATTTATAATTTTTGTTTTCAGGTTTGATTTATCAACTGAAAGTACTACATGCTACCTCCAGTAAGTTGTTACAAACCTGGAATGCAATGTGTGGCTGATTTGTATTATCACAATGCTCTACTGGGCTGCAGTTATTGAAAAAAAAAAGACATTTCAAATGCTCCTTTCTTCAGTCAGAATCTTCTTGGGTTTGGAAAATGCAGTCATGACACACAAAGGCTTAGCATAAGGGGGCATATAGGCATTGCCTCCAGAGCTTTGAAGCTGCTGCTGACTTTGAGTTAGGGCTATTCCCAAGGCCACAGCTTCCTGAATGCTCTCAGGAGGAGCTTTATCAGGGGGACTTCAGCTCTCCTCTGCTGCCAATTATAATTAGCCCAGCCATGGGGAAGTCTGTTACCCCTTTTTGTTTTGGGGATAATTAAATCAAATTGTCCTCCAGTTCTTCTGTTGACTTTCTCAAGGGAATTCCTGCAAGGCATATATGGCTGTCACTGGGATCTTATAAAAGGCATCTTTCCAGATTAAGTCTACTGTGTAGTTCTGCTATTACCAAGCCAAAAAGAAAAGGAAAGGAGGAGTAAATAGAAGAAACAGAGCAGGGAATTGGTGGGTTGCTGATCTTTGTCAAGATCTGGATTTTAAGTCAGGAAGTTTTATTCCTCCCTGGCTCATGGTGATATTGCAGATATTACTGCCTTGCTTTCCTTACCAATAAAAATGAAGAGCGTGACTATATTCCTATTTCCCCAAGCTTCTGTAATTCTGTATGTGGAGTTTCCTGGGCATGATCACCCTGCATCAGTTCAGACAGAACTCTGAAGTTGACAGAGAAATGAGGGCTGGAATAGGAATAGGAAACAAGTCAGAAGAATAGAAGTTCATGAAAAGCAAGAAAAATAAGGGTCCTGCAAAGGAAAGGTTAATCCGCAGTGTCCAGAGCTTAAATAATACAAGGACTGAAATGAAATGATATTCAATTTAGAGACCTGTAAGTACATTGAAGAATTATCAGATATGTAGCAAAAGAAGTGGAAGGAAATATCCCAAACTATTATTACTAGTTTCTTTTGGGGGGAGAAGGAGAAAACTAGGAAGAAAGGAAGTAAAGAATAGTTAAGGATATTAAACTTTTTAAAAAACGCATGTTATTTGACCCTATGCTATTTTTGTAATTTCAAGAACTCCAAACATAAATCAGGGATTAAAAATAATTAACAAATAATTAACTGTTCTTCCAAGAAAGATTTATTATAAATATAAATGTTTACATAAGATTTTGTAGCTAAACAAACAAACCCAAAGTAAAAAGGAAAAAAAAAAAAGGAACATTCACAGGCAGTTCCTCACCTTGGATCCCAACTTGACCATTCCACCACTATTGCTCTTTTCCAAAAGTCTCTTCACTAACAAAAAATAGGGAAGAGCAAGCTAAGAAAAAAAAAATGGGTCCTAGTATATAATAAACTGATCACCCAATTCATAAGCACCATTCTGGAGGCTGTGTTTGTACTATAGATTTTTCTAGGTCTTGTCCATTCATGAATGCTTTTTGAAATGCTAATCCAGGTTGCTTTGGAATTATCTTTGGAGGTTATCTTTGGAGAAGCCTTGAAATGGAATCTGATTGAGATACACACACCCAAAGAGCATGTTAGGAAGATCTGCCAGCAGTTCTAAGATAGCTTAACTTTAGGTGAGATGAGACTTATCACCAGCCTCAATAATAGCCTTCATCCAAAAACCAGTGCAGAAAGAAAGTGTAATGATAAACAGAAGGAAACTACTATCTTAAGTTGTGTTTTATAAGGGTCTTTTTCATGGTTAAAAGCAATTAGTATTTTGTCAATCTCCTACGACAACTTTTTTAAAAAATATTTTTGGAGGTGTTTGTAGAACAAAAAAGAAAAATCAAGCAAACAAACAAACAATAAAATCTTTTGAGATCAGGAAAGAAAATATTGTAAACTTGGGAACTACTGGATCTTTTAAAATAATGAGACAAAAAGGCTGGGCAGGGAGGGGGAAATGGGGGAGGAAACCCAATTACTTAACAGTAGAACTTTTCTCTTGTTCTTTTATGAAATACTTGAAAGTCTTTACTCTGAAACTTTATTCAATGCCATATGAAGGCATATGTCCTCTGGTCACAATAGTTCATCCTTCTCAGAATTTCTTTTCTCTAAGAAACTTTCCTTCCATCACTAATCATCCCCCATATTTTGGCTAAAATTGCCAGTGTTCAGAGTGAGCCAGGAGGATGCTTGTGGATACATACATGCCAATAATGATTAATTCCACAGATAAGAACCAACACCAATGAGTGTAAAATAAGTAGTGAAGAGTTCTAACTAAGGTCATCATCACTCCTTGCTGACAGTCCTTCTGCCTAATTCATAGCAGAATTTAAAGTTGTCAAGGATGAACCACCTTAGCTATGTTGATTGTGACCCGCCCTTATGAGTCCTGCTTTCTCATATATTGAAGTTTGAACATTAGAGAAGCACACCAAGGCAAGCATATAAAGCAGGGTATATTTAAAATGGTGTAACATAGACTTCTCCCAGGAGGGAGAAGGGGACCATAGCTGGTATCCTGTTATCCCAAAGCAAGGGGTTCTGCCTTTTTTTATGTCCTAGGCTTCCTTTGTTCTCCTGCTCTCTTTCCCATATCTCTCTCCTTCCTGCTAGTGAATAGACTTAGGAAATGCTCAGTGGGGTGGCCAAAAGGTGGGAACCAGGTGGGCTGAAGGGGGAAGGGCAGGATGGAGCAGCCCAGGTCACATTAATTAACTACTTTACAACTCCATGTAGGGAGGGGTAATTCTTGGGACAGGATACCTAAGCAAGAGGTTGGCACAGGAGCAGTTTATCTTCATAGGGTAGAGGAAGGGCTCTGAAGGCATTTCAATCCCTCAGAGGGCAGTCTCCAACCTCCAGGACTCACTCAAACTGGCTTCCTTGATCTGACCTGACTTTATTTACCTATCTAGACTGACTTCCTAATTCTGGCTTCAATGGCTTCCTATCAATTTGTTCCCACCTACAGACTTTCCTCTTTCTTCTACCCTATAGGAAGAAATGACTTCCTTCTACTCAAAGACAAATCCTTGATCCATTTCATTCCAACTTCCTCAAGGACTTTGTCCCACCACTGGTCCCTCCATCGTCCTGCATCTTGAGCCTCCTCTTTTCTCTATTTGATGTCCACACATCCAAGTTCTCTCCAATCTTTTTGCTCAGTCCAAAATAATATTAGTTTGATTTCCACAGCATCCTTTGTACTAGAATAGTATTAGAGTTCTAAAGTTCCTCAAATTTTTTAAAATAAGGAGTAAACAAATGTATAAATGAATAATCTGAAAAATCTTTTGCTTGTGGAACAATGGTTCTTGGTCCAAGTTGTTCTGTTAATAAAATAAAATAATCAAAATATTTTCTCATTTTAAGAAAAACTCAGGCCTGGAGTTATCTTAAGCTCAAACAAACATGGCCTAAGCCTTTCATGTTTGCAACTGACCATTTGTATATTACACTCTACAGGGGTCCTTGAAGTCTGAAACAAGTTTAAACATCCTAGTGCACACTTGTTCCCTCATTCTTTTTTTTTTAATATTTTTAATTCTAGATGGACACAAAGCTTATTTTTATATGGTGTTTATTTTTTATATGGTGTTTGTTTTTTATATGGTGCTAAGGATGGAACCCAGTGACTCACACATGCTAGGCAAGCACTCTACAAGGAGTTACAACTCTCACCCTGTACCCTCATTCTTTCTGTTTGTCTGGAACAGCTTCTCTGCCTGAACCTATCCCTATCCCCAATTTCCCCATTGGAGAAATGTCTATTTTGCTTTGTACAAAGGCTGCAACCAGCAGGATCAATGTAGGTGGAAATATCACCTTAAGCCCTTGCTCTGGGGCCAGGTGGCAGACAGCCCTGAGGAAGAGGTACTTTTTGTAACTTGTGTGCACAGACAGTACCTTTTGCTGTTAGTGCAAAAGCTGCCTAAAGCACTAGTGGGTGGCCATGTGCCTGCTGTTTTTAACTCCTGGTTGAAAACTCACCTTGATTCACAAAATAGCCAAAACCCAAATTAGCTCTTCTACTCCTATTTCTAACGTGGATGGACTAAAAATTATCTGTGGACCACTAAGAGGCTTTGCTGTTTCAACACATTTAAATCAGTCCCAGGTAGGTGTTTTGGGCATGGGTTAAATAAAGTGTTCCACTCTCCTCCATGAAAACATGTCACGTCAGCATCTTTTCCAGCAGCAATTTTGGTTAAGAAACTGTTTTCACTTTAGCAAAAGCAACCAACAATTTGTCCACTGGTTTGTGGGGTCATCTGCAGATTTTGTGCAATTTGGGGCTGGGGTTGGGGGAGGTATGACAGCAGTGGCCTCAACCCTGAGAACTTAGTTCAGTGACCCAGCAAGTTGGAAATGTGCCCAGTCTGAATTAACAAGCATCAACCATGACTGTTTTTTCAGTTCACTAAATGCAGTACAAATCATGCGGTTATTTTACTTGGTTATACAGATTTCATTTTCAGTCTTTAGTTGTTTAAATTGTATCTTCTAAGTTGTGTTTCTTGGAATGTTAATATGTATTGCATGGAGGTGTGGGGGAGGCACACAGTAATATGAGAAATGCTAGATTAAATACAGTTGAACAGATTTTTTTACAGCAGAATTTGTGGAAAACTTTTGATACAAAATAAATTATGAATCTCCAAGGACTGGAATGCTAATATGCAATATTCACATGCATATTTGTCCAAGAAACCTCCTTCAAAGCATACTTCCTTCAGGGCTGCTGTTTCACAGAACCCACTCTGGAAAACACTGGTCAAATATTCCCTTCCAGAATCACTTCTACAACATTCCCCCAAGTTCCTAGAGAACTGGCACACCCCTTATAAAATTTCCTTTTCAATCATCATAATATGGAATCAGGCCAAATGATATTTTGAAAGTTGAATTTTGATAAAAGATAGTAATTAATTCAAGGTGATGAATAGTGAAGGGCTACTCAGGCATGATGCAATTTAAAATTTAGCTAGAGCTAAGAGAATTGAGAAACGCATCAGATTTGGAGTTTAATTCTACCTTTGGCTTAGGCAGGGCATTTTTGTTTATTTGTTTGTTTGTTCCCTTGTGGTTTTTTTTTTTAAGAGAGAGAATTTTCTTTTTAGAGAAAGAGAGAGAGATAATTTTTTTAATATTTATTTTTTAGTTTTCAGTGGAAACAACATCTTTGTTTGTATGTGGTGCTGAAGATCGAACCTGGGCCGCACGCATGCCAGGTGAGTGTGCTAATGCTTGAGCCACATCCCCAGCCCCTGCTCCCTTGGTTTTAAATTTTAGGGGTTTGTTTTATTTTGCCCTGAAATTCTCTATGTTGACTATAATAGTCTTTCCTTTCCTCTCTCCTAATTTTAGAAGAATTAATTTTACGATCTCCTCCAGATTTCTGGTCACTGGTTCTCAAACTTTGCTATGTAACAGTACCTGTATTCACAGTGGATGTATGACATTACAGCTAGTCCTAAGCTCTATAACATAATTTTTTTTCTTCTTAATTAAGTTCTTATCTTGCGCTGTGACCCTAACTTTGCAATTTGAGGCATGATGGCAAAACTAGCAGGAGTTTCTTTTTCCTTTTTCACAATCTCACAGATAAAAGGTGCATTCTTACCATAGACCTTAGCAACCTCGGCACACCTTTTTTCCTTCCCTTCTTAACCTGAGAATGTTCACCTTTTCACATAAAGGAAGCACACTGTGGCATTTCTTTGGCATGTTTGAATCCCCAGATTCACAACTCTTGTGTTTTAGGATCATTTGTGAGTGAAATGAAGATTTTTGAACACAGCACTGAGATACTGCCACAGTCCATCTGAGAGCCAGGATGGTTATCGAGCGAATAATGGGCAGGCGTCACATGCAGTGTGGCTGTGCTGGACGAGAGAACGGCTCACATCCCAGGTAAGACCAACAGGGTTTCATCATGCCACTCACAAGTACATGCAACTGAAAACCTATGAATTGTGTATTTCTGGAAACTTCCACATAATATATTCAGACTACAGATGACTGGTCGCAGGGAACTGAAGTGTTAGAAAACAAAACCACAACTAAGGAAGAACTACTATTAATAAGAAGTATGAACAAGGTGGGATGGGGAGGGAGGTGCAAAGAAGGTAATTGAAGACGACCCATCTGAATCCCAGATGATGGCAGCAGAACCTGAATTGTAGGAGCTCTCAATTTCGTCTTACAAAGCTGGGTCTCTGTGATGTTCAAATTTCTGTGCCAACTTTGCTAGACCCTAATACCCACTTTTTGGTAAAACACCAGTTTAGATGTTACTAGAACTAATTAAAGTTGTGTTTAAATCAGTAGAGTTTGAGTAAAGCAGATTACCCTCCATAAGGTGGGTGGGCCTTATGCAATCCGTTGACAGAATTAGAATAGGCTGAAGTTCCCAGAGGAAAAAGGACCTAAAGGCAGATCCTTATACTGAGTTAGGCATCAACTGCCTCATCAGCTCTTCTCCAGCTCTCTGAGCTACAGAGTTAGAACTGCCAGCCTCCGCCATGGTGTGAGCTCATATTTTTTTGAAATAAAAATCTCTCCATAGGTAGATACATGAACACACACAAACAAACACACACAAACATACCCTATTGATCATGGTTCTGTTTCCCTAGATAATCTGTTTTACTGAATAATCTATCTTACTTTCATCAGGAACGTGGCCTCTCTCACCTACTACATCTGTATTCTTCATTATAACTCAGAAGCAGAATAACTGTTTTAACAAAGTCACATACTGAATCCAAGCAACAGAATCTTTGTATTTGGACAAGGAGAATAAAACATCTTTACTTGACCAAATTAGCTGTTTAATTGCCCTTGCTCTTGTAGTTGAATGTATCATGTCAATTTTGAACATTTTTAATTAGGAGATTTATATTAGAGACCAAGTGTTAAAATTGTTTAAACTTGAAAGGCTTAATTTACAATGAAATGAAACAGATTCTGGTGGGTGTTTCTGAGCTGCCAATAAGGATTAATTTAAACTCAAATGTTGTTTATTGTTTTTTAATTATGTAATTGCTATTCACCCAACCTTCTTGATTTTTCCATGTTAAATTATCATGCTTGTATCTCACCCCAACCTCTCTGTTTAGTTAACCAATTAATTAAGGATGGGGATAGTTTGCATTTATTAGCATTCTAATGGGTGGATTAATTCCCTGTGGCCCAAACATCTACATGTGTTCGGTTTTTTAGTTCAATTTTATCTCTTTTTAAGTGATTTTTACTCTTAATTGCAGATACTAGAAATCTAAAACCATGCTCTTAAACATCCAGTGCAATCCATCTCACTAAAATTGCCTCTTGTAAATGAAGTTCAAGTGTTGGTGCAAACATTACATATTGGGTTGCTTCCCATTACTTTCTTTGTAAGGCTCAAAGCAAGGGAACTGTTTTATCATGCTGAATAGGTAGGAAAGACAGACAGTAAAATAAAGGCAGGCAGTTAAGGAAATGGGTCCCTCAAAGGCTAAAATGTACAAGCTACTCTATAAAAATGGATTACCTGGTAGAAACGTTCCAAACATTCCAACTGACTTCATGATCCCAAAGAGACAGGAAGAGGAAAAGCAGGACAGAACAGGGTGAAAGCTAAAAACTCAGTGACTAAAAGAGCACAACCCAACTCAGGAGGCCGAGACATGAGGATCATGAGTTCAAAGCCAGCCTCAGCAAAAGCGAGATACTAAGCAACTCAGTGAGACCCTGTATCTAAATAAAGTACAAAATAGGGATGGGGGTATGGCTCAGTGGTTGCTCCTGAGTTCAATCATGGGACCCCCCAAAAGGGGGGGGGGCACAATCAATCAAAATGTTATGGGCCTGACCAGTAGGAGCCTTAGTATTTTACCAACACCTGATTAGCATAGACATTGAGCAAAGCCCCTGCCTAGCATCTGTCTGAATCCCTGAACTAGTACACCTGAATGGCATCTATGGGGACCCTTCTTGCCCGGAAAAAGCTGTTTCCTTTCTTCTTACTTGAATAAATTCTACTTTAAAAAATTTTATTATTTGAGGGCTGGGGAGGTGGCTCAAGCGGTAGCGCGCTCGCCTGGCATGCGTGCAGCCCGGGTTCGATCCTCAGCACCACATACCAACAAAGATGTTGTGTCTGCCGAGAATTAAAAAATAAATATTAAAAATTCTCTCTCTCTCTCTCCTCTCTCCTCTCTCACTCTATCTTTAAAAAAAAAAATTTATTATTTGAGTTCACAAGACAAGAACCTGGAAAGGAACTGCTGGAGGGCTGCTGCTATCTGCTGGAACACCAGCAGGCATGGCTTTCACCACGGAGAGTTGCAACACAGACAGATCCGATCTGCCATGATTGTAACAGCAGAGAATTCCATTTTGCCTGCTGCAGCCTGCTGTCAACACTAGCAGGGATTCCCTGTTACAGAGAGCTGTAACACAGATCCTGTCTGCTGCAATTGCAGCAGTAGAAAGTCTGTTTTCCTTGAGACATTCAGTTTCACTACTACAGCCCAAAACAATGGTTTCCTTTATACTTCCTTGACTATCTCTGAAACAAAGATGTATTACATATATTTTAAAGAATCTCTGAACATGGACTACAAGTTCTTTCATTATATCCAGCAATCACAACAAGTCAAACAGTGGTAAAAGAGAGTTCTCTGGTTCCTGACTGGGAGAAACCATTTTCATCAATAGGTGGGTGACAGAAGCATTGGTGGCTATTCATTAGAACCTACATTTCTTTGGAAAGAAATGTAGCTACATGATTTGTAGAGCCCAGTGCAGCCCTCCTGCTGGTGTTACAAAAGATAGCACCAGCCCTCCATGATTTGGGAAGAATCAGCTACATGATTTGTAGAGCCCAGTGCAAACTGAATGGCAAACATGGACATTGCACTTACCTCCTTGGCTCTCAATGATACTTCATTCTCATCCCATCAATCTTCACTTACAAAACCCAAGCTCGATGATTAAATCATTAACCATTTCAAGATAGTAAGAGCAGAAAATAAAACCAAGTATAGATCCTTCTGAGGATGGGACCCTCTGTGACTGTACACAGGTCACATGCCCATGAGGCTGTCTCTGAGAGAGGAGAAAACTCTTTATCCCTTTATGTTGGGAGAAAGTTTTCACTTCAACTTATTTTTCTTTTTTCTTTTGGTGCCATGTTGAATTTATCTGGCAAGTTTCCTTTTTGTTTAAATCAAAAGATGCCAAAAATCTCATCTAGTAAACTAGTTTCATATTTTCAGGTGTTCATAAATGAACCCTGACTTCATGTGGTTTGGGTCCTATGAGGGATTATATCCTGTAAGGAAGAAAATTTAAGACTAGGACTTTAGAGGCCATGGTTGGGAGGGAAGCAGCAGAGATTAGGAATAACAACATCAGCTCTGCAACCAGATGAAGATTTGTTCAAACCAAAGCTTTTTCACTTTCAGTTGTGACCTTTAGTACATTTAAAAATACTTCTCTTCCTGTAAAAGAAAATGGTGATAATGATAGTGCCTCATGGGATTGTTGATCAAACACAGCCTAGTGTCTACAAGTAATCCACATCATTTGGGGATGGTCACTAAGCTCTTGAAGATCTAGAAATTTGATCCCCAACCCCCATTCCATCCCATCCTAGATTAGTATTCTTGCTGTTTTGTTAAACCCTTGGTGGGGCTCAACCTTTCATGATTTGCTCTGGCTCTGAGATTTTACCTGTGTGGACACCACTTCTTTATCCCAAAGTGCTGTCCCCAGCTGGACAACCCAGACATGAGTTAGTCTGGACATCTGGATTAAAATGTATGTAGACAAAGAGCTCATCAAGACCTTCATGAGGATAGCCATTGGTACAACAGGTAGGAAGGTGCAATGGATTTGCATTACGGAATTTTTAAAGATTGCTCTTAAACTATTCCTTTGCATATTCACCAGTTTGGATTCTAAAATACCTCTATCTCAGGAGAAAAGAAAACCTGTGATATCCTTCCTCCTTGTTTTCTTCTTGCTCAGATCAACAACAGCTTCCTTGAATACTGCTTGCTAAGTACTCCCTTTTAGCTGCACCCAAGTGACTCTTTATAAGGTGTTTTTCTAAGCAGAGTTTCTTATAACACTAGAGGTAGTATATATTACCATTTAAAGATGAGAAGATTGATTTTAACTCTCTCTTCTAAGATTATATAATTAGGAATTGGTGAAGTTAGAATCCAAAACCACTTTATTTCTTAATGGGAAGCCCAAATACTTTATTTTCAAATTTGAGTATATTTTATTACACATTCATTATATAGTAGCCTCTGTGCTAACAGCAACACAATATTTAATTTTCAAAACAACCTTGCTAAGTATAATTATTGTCATTGGACAATGAGTTACCCATGGCATAGGAAGATTAAGTAACTTGTATACCTAATAATGGTACACATGGATTTCAAATCTAGCTCTATTGTAGTTGTTAAACTTTTACAATTTATTAAACAATTGCTGAACTCATGCAGGAACTTAGGAGAAAGAGCCCTTATTTGTATTGAATATGTTGGTGTGTGTCCACTTAAGTCTTCATCTGTCATAGCATCGCCTTTCTTCCTGTCCTTCCATTCTACATGATCTCAGTACTTGAATTTTACAACTATGGCATATACCATAGAGTCATCATAATTAATAAGGAAAGGGAGAAATGCAATCATGTTAGTACTTAAGAACTTTAACGTGTTAAGAGGAACACAAATTAAGAATATTGGATTTAAAATATACTTGAGAGTATTTTAGTTTATTTTAGTGACTTTGTTTGGTTAGTAATAACAATAAGAAGGGGAAAATACTATACCACTGGAGAAAGGAAAATGGCATAATTTCTCTGGTTTCTAGAAATGTGCAACAGGAAGTGAAACCCAAACTCCAAACCCTATGTCATATGAGCACTTGCATCTCCCCCCAAAATAGTTCCTTTATCTCAAAAATTTGCTCAGGAATTTGAGATATGAGCATGCACAAAGATGTCCTTTAGATTTAGTATTCTTCTTTAAAAATATCAGACTCACCATTCTGAAAGAAGTGAATTAACATGTGTAACATTATTTTAGCTTGCAATTTTCTATTCTTTGGCCTAATTTCACCATTCCAATCATTCAATCAGCCATGCCAGGTACTTGCTAGGCTCCAGGGATCTAAGGCAAATAACTCATTTGTTTTGATGGTTTTCTACTGCTGATAATTTTTGAGTTGAGACTTAAAAGATAAGAAATGGTCAGGGACCTGGAGAAGAACATTATAGACAGGGAATATGATATACCAAGGGCCAAAGAGATAACTCTGCTAATTTGTTTTTTCTTTCTATGACTCTCACCTGAAGCCTGTATGATGTTATCAGGCCTGGGAGGGTCTCTGAAGTCTTGGAGGAGACAGTCAAGGGAGGACATGACTTTACCACTATTCATACCCTCCCACTGCTGTCATTAGATCTTCAAAAAGACCTATTCAACTAAATTATGAAAATAAGATATGGTAATGAATGAAAGTTACCACAGAACTGACTTTTCTTCCTGTTTGTATTAGTTTCTATGATAATTTTTGTGATTAGGAGATTTTGAGTTTAACTTCAATGAATCTCTGTTCACTATTAAATATGTATATAAAATCAGCATTTCTGGTGAGCACACCCATGTGCCAAATAATAAGGCTTCAATTCCATGAAAATGTAATTTAAAAATTAGGTTTTTCCTTCCCTGTTTACTTCATCTCAATCTCACTCTTCCTTCACATCTTTTTAGCATCATATCAATAAGGATTAGGAATTCTGGAAGCAAAAAATGATGATTTTGGATGGATGACAGAACAGGTAGATTTATCACTAAAAACACCAACCAGGGAGAATTCTAATGCCTCTAATCACTTCTTATAAAGACCTGGCAGGTGCAAACTTCAAGTCTGCCAACTATCCATCTACCTGCATAGTGACTGATGCTTTTGGAAGGAAGAAGAGCTTCTCTTTCTTACCCACTTCCCAAAGCTCACTTAGAGCTTCACTTTGTCAGGTTCTCACCTAAAGAAAGGCTTTCAAGTGACAGGAGAACGTGTTAATCCCCAGACTTCTTTCTTGAATGCAGGAAGTACCAAAAATGTGTTCTCATCAGCTTTTTCACTGTTGTCACCCAAAAGACCTGACAAGAACAATTGGAGGAGGAAAGTTTGTTTAGGACTCATAGTTTCAGAAGTCTCAGTCCCTAGAAGGTCAGCTCCATTCCTCAGGGCTCGAGATAAGATAGAATATCATGGTGGAAGAATGTGGTGGAGAAAAGCAGCTGGAAACATGGCACCAGGAAGAAGAGAGAGAGAGTGCCACAAAGACAAAATATATACCCCAAAGGTACACCCCCAGGGGCCCACTTTCTCCAACACACTTTACCTGCCTACAGTTTCCACCCAGTTAATTCCTATCAGGGAATTAGTATACTGACTAGATTAAATCGCTCATAACCCCATAATTTCACCTCTAAACTTTATTGTCTCAAACATAGGCTTTGGGGGGACATCTCACCTCTAAACCATAATAAAAGAATGATCCTGAGTTGACAAGAAAGAATTCATGCAATAAGCACTCACTATATATTGGATTATCTTGAAAAACTCCATCCTGGCATTTCAAATTTCTCTTATTTAAAATGGGGGATAATAACAGCAGATAGTGCCCACTTCAGAATGATAGAGTACAGAGTAAATGAGTAATACATGTAAAATATTTCTAAATGTGTCAGGAAGAGCAGTTCTTAACTTTTTTTATGTCTTGCATCCTTTGGCTATGGATCTCTTCTCAAAAATATTATTTTGAAATTACAGATTATGAAAAATATTCAAAGGAAATAAGTTACATTTGAATATAATTATCAAAAAAAGTTAATTGTTATATAGTAAAATGTTTCATACATAAAAGAAAATCTATACACTCAAAACTTAGTGGCAGTTCTAAATGGCTACCATGATACCAAATAAGTCAACATAAATGATATCCCAAGCTCTCTATGGCATCTGTGATGTGGTCTGAAAATGTGAGAATTCCTTTGGCAACAAAAATTGTCAGTACTGCTGATAGTACTGCAATCTATTTTCTACATCTATAATTGAATGTTAAGGATGAAAATAAAGTATATATTTTTTCACCTGCATTTACAAGTTAAGGACCCCAAATTGGAAAAATCAATGATCCCAGGAGAAATTGTGGGATTGTCTTACCGAGCTGGACGTTTGGGGTATGGGATGATACCCCACCAAGCTCACCCTCTCATTTGTGGTCTTCCTAAGATCAAGGAGAAGAAATCAGCCATCATCTCCATCATCTTTTCCTACTTCTACCAATTTTCTTACCCTCAAGAGCATCTTCCCATGGTGTGAGCAGGGAGCAGAAACAGTTAATGAATCTGAATGACCTAGCTACACACAGAGAGAACTCCTAGATCAATAGAACACCAAAACATTTGAAGGCAAATGAGAATAATATAACATATTAAACACTAATGCAAAAGACCAAATTATCCAAAGAACTAGATCCAAGAATTACACCCATTTTAATTGTGTGTGG
This sequence comes from Ictidomys tridecemlineatus, assembly GCF_052094955.1. NCBI lineage: Eukaryota > Metazoa > Chordata > Mammalia > Rodentia > Sciuridae > Ictidomys > Ictidomys tridecemlineatus. The sequence goes on along the minus strand of NC_135477.1, from coordinate 123,997,324 downwards.
ATAATGGTGACAGTAGGATCTAGTGGTAAGGAACACAGGCTTGTGGGTCAGACACATTTGAGTTGCAATGTTGGCTCTGATACTTACTAATTATGCTTTGAGGCATATGACTTCATGTCTCCAAGTCCTGGTTTCCTTACCTGCAAAATGAAGGTAATAACAGTACCAACCACAGAGGTTTACTCTGAGGATTGAATAGGGTGAGTTTATAAAAGGTTTTAACACACTGACTGACATTGAATAAATGTTCAGTTAATGTCCACTTTTAGAAGTAGCACCACTATGTAAATTCTTCTTTTGTGTGTGCATGTGCACTGTGTGTTTTTCAGGCTGTGTGGGCAAAGCATCAGATGTCATGTATCACCTGCACAAACACGCTGCTAAATTACAATCTTGACTGCACTAAAGGAAATCAAACAACAGGCTCATGCTATCTCAAATGCCATGATGTGGAAGGAGAGACAGTGGGGTGTCCCTTCTATAAAAACAGTGTCTAACAAAAGCAATGGTCCATTGCAAGACTTCAGTTGCAAGGCTAAGCTGACTACATTTTTGTTCTGCACTAGACCTGTAAAATCCTGTCATAGCTGTCTGCTTTGCAAATAGAGTTCAGTCCACTGCCAAACTCCAAAATAAGATGCTCAGCAACTTCACCCCAGCTGTTCACTTCAGTTAGCGCATGTCAATACAAGTGAGGTCTATTATGGTTCAGTGATTTTCCATCACTTGTCAGTCAGCACAGCCTCTTCCTGGTTCCCTCTCCCTTGTGGCGCCTGGACTTCTTAAAGAATTTTTTAACCACTTTTCTTGGGTACTGTTTCTCTAGTGCCTTCCTTCTCGTTTTCCTTTTGAATGTTTTATGAAAAACTGGCAACAAGTCTGAACACTGGCCAGAAGATGAAAGGCACACAAGCTTGGGAACAGAAAAACGCACATGTTCCCCCCAAAAGACAGTCTCAAGCTTAAAACTTTAATCCCTGAGAAACTATTGTTTACATTCCCAGCATTAATTAAGCTAATAAATCTACCAGCATCCCAGCTAGCAATTTGTAGACAAAGACATATTCCAAAATAAATTCCTAGAGGCAAGACATATGAAGAATACCGGCTGGGTGAGGTAGGGCAGCATCTGAGAGCCTCTGTCTGGGTGCATGTCAAAGCCCACAAGTGACAGCCAGGGGAGGCCATGGCCACAGGGCAGCATCCCAGAAGATTAAGACCAAGAAAATTCAGGACACAAGAGATGCAAATATGGTCTAGAGACCACCAGATTCCCTCCAACAACCATATATTTATACAGAACACATATATTTATTTAGGTAGCTTAAAATTCATTGTTAAGTCACTTTAGGGTTGAGAAAACTGAAGCCTGGAGATGTTATGACCTGTTCAAAGTCATGTGCTAAAAATGGTGGAGCCATCTCCATTTCTTTATTATCATGCCAAGAATAAAATGACAATCCTTTTGATTTCATTACCTTCAATAGTTGTATAATCCAATTAAACTATTGTCCCAGAGCTTCTATCTAGACAACTTTGCTTTTTTGTGTGTGTGAAAAAAGACAGTCATTTGAATTGGGAAGCACTGGAACTCATTTCTCACAGTCAGCTCCCAAGCAGGCCAGAACAGACATTAAGAATCTGGATTTATTCTTAGAATACCTCTAATGAAGTCCTCCAGACAGCCATCACCTATCAGTTCCAGTTGGCAACATGGCATAAACCATCTGCTCAGTGTTTTTTTCCTAACTATATACTAGTGATACAGTATAAGGGGGAAAACATTAAAAAGGGACTATTTTAAACTTTGCATAATTTTTTTCTACTTTGAAAACAACAATAGTACTTACAAAAACAGGTAACTTGTTAATGAACTTGTCCTTCCCTCAGTCCTGTATCGGTTGCCCTCCTGTCCACAGAATCTCAACTTTAAATGACATGGCTAGTTTTTCTCTTTCCCATATGGTTTTGGACTCTACCTATGACACTATAGTATGAGGCACGATAAGGAAGAAAAAAATGGCTATTTATTGGGTATCTGTTTTAGTCAGCCTTTTCACTACTGTGACTTAAAGACCTGACAAGAACAAAAGAGGAAAAGTTTATTGAGGGGTTCACAGTTTTAGAGGATTCATTCTATAGAAGGCTAGCTCCATTCCTCAGGGCTCAAGGTGAGACAGAACATCATGGCAGAAGAGTATGGTGGAGAGAAGCATCTCACATGATGATCAGAAGGCAGACAGAGATCTCCACTCTCCAGATACAAAATATATACCTCAAAGGCAGCCCTCATTGCCAACCTCCTCCAGCCACATCCTACTTGCCTTCAGTCTTCACTCAGCTAATCCATCAGGGGATTAAGATTGGGTTAAGATTCTCATAACCCAATCATTTCTCCTCTAAACCCTCTTGTATTTTCTTATACTTGAGCTTTTGGGGGATACTTCACATCCAAACCATAAGAGCATCTGTTATGTACTAGGTATTCTTCTAGGAGTTGGAAGATAATAGTGAGTAAGGTAGGCTCTGTATTCTCATAAAGCTTATATCTCAGAGGCACAGAACCAATAATAAACAAATGAAAAATAAATATACAAGCTAACTTCAGTTATTAAAATGTACTTTTGGAGAAATAAAATATGGTGAATGTAATAGAGTGTGCTTTGAAGATGTCTCGATATTTCAGCTGAGAATATTGATGCAAAGGAATTGTTAGTTGAAGGTCTTGAAGCAAAGCACTTCAGGCAGACAGGACATGAACAAGGGCAATGAGCAAGTGTGGCAAGTTTGAGGACAAGGGAGAAGGCCTCAGTGGCTGGAGGGCTGGGGTGTGAGTAAAGGGAGAACAGGCAAAGAAGTGGGAAGAGCCACAGCATTAGTGCCTTAGAGGCCATGGTGAAGAGCTGGAATTTATAGACATCCTTTGGTCTTGATTCCAAGACCCACACATATATCAAAAATCCATAGATGCCCAAGTGCCTTGTTTAAAATGGTGCAGTATTTACCTATAACCTGTGCACATCCTCTGGTAAATTTTGAATCATCTCTAGATTAACTATAATGCCCAGTACAATGTAAATGATCCAGTATTTGTTGTACCCATGGATGGGAATTGTGAATATGGGAGGCTGACTGCATTTTAAACTTATTTGAAAGCCACTGGAAGACTTTTGATGAAAGAGGGACCTGGAATTGATTTACAAGTCTTCAAAGCAAGAATAAAGCACAACTGCTGTCCTGAAGGAGCTGATGAGCCACATCACAATTATGAGGGTTAAGATTCTCATAACGCAATCATTTCTCCTCTAAATCTTCTCGTATTTTCTTATACTTGAGTGGAAGGATGAGTGTCGGGTGATGAATATAGGTTGTATACACTCTTCACTAGCCTCAGCATCTGTAGGGTAAGTGGTGCTCCCATCTGGGCCACAACAGAGTCCATTATCGGGAGCTCAAGAGCAAAGAGTAAAATTAGCTCTTGTCTTTGGACCCGAGGGAAAATAGTCATCACTTTTGTTTTCTTATTGAAATGTGATTACAAATCTTTCAGACAGTACAATAAAATATTCCCATTCCCTTCAGGAAGGGTGTGTATGGTCTAAGTGCTGACATCCAATCTTTTCATCTTTTGATTTGTGGAACGGGGCGGCATAATCCCCTGAGCATTTTATACTCAGGGCAATCTCTCATGTGTTTGCTGATAGGGACAATTGAAAAGGAATATTCAAAAATTTTAAATATAGTTAATGAAAAGTAAAGTCCTTATTCACATAATGTTTTTTACCCAGGAGCCCATCAGTCCACAAAGAGCAAGTTCCTGTGGTCCAGTTCTCTGGATTCTCAGTTGCCTGGTAACTGTAACAAACACTTTTACTTTGGATATTGGCCTTGGTTATTTGTAGCTCAAACAAAGGAACTGATTTAGACCATTCTACCTTCTTCCATATCACCTTTTACTTCCAGTGATCTGAGAATCTCTCTGTACTTAGGTTGATTTTAAAGACTACCATGTTGGCCATGATCCTGTGTGTTGAAATACAAAATAAGTCAATCGAATTGGGGCACTCTGGACATCCTGGACTGTAGAGAAATTGTGTAGTCTCTTGGGTGTGGTAACCCTTATAAGGGGAGGAAGACAGCATTTGTGCCAAATATGTATGGTTTCCATGAATGCTGTCATTAACCTACATTAAATGTTTAAGTACTTTAAATGTTTAAGGGTTTATAAAGGACTATAACAACTACTTCAGAGAACTTATGATCCATCTCAGAAGAAGGTGAAACAAATAGATGTGAAGTTAAACAATACAGTGTAAGCTGAGTAACATAATATGCCACAAGGTGTCACATGATTCATGATTAAATGAAAAAAGTACAGAGTGAAACAAATGTAGGAAAAACTGAGCTCATGACCTTTGAGGGGGAAATTCATCTATTTATTCAATTTATTAATCATTTAACAAGTACTTGTGGTGTGCTCACTTTGCCAAGAGCTCTGCTAGGTTTGAGAGAAGAAGTGGTAAGCCAAGATGGTTGCATTGTTGGATATGTGAATCAAGTGGACTTTCTGGGAGGGGTTCCTCCCTGCTGAAATGTCATATTTCTTTTCTCTCACACTTTGCCTCCAGAAAGATGTACATGATCTGACTGTAAGTATCAGAATTTCCTGGGAATTGTCACAAGATTTAGAGAATAAGGGAACTATTCAGTTATCAGTTACCTTTCTTTTCGCCAGTGTTGTCTGAGAGAGCACATATCTCAATTCAAATGCCTCTGAGGACTTTAGAGATGTCCATTTCCCCTGATAGATAGTTATGGAATTTATACATGTTTTCTCTGTACTAAGAGAAACTCTTTCTGCTCCCTTTTTCATGCAGCATCTGATAGTTGATAGAAAACTATGTGGGCTCCTATCTCAAAGGACCTTCTCTGCTGAGAGTAAAGAAATTTATTTGATCAGGGTATTATCAAGGAAATAATAGTATTTGGAACAGGTGCTTTCAAGACAATAATTAAGCTACTTTATTACTTTTTAACCTGCATGATCATACAGCAGGTAGGGCAGAGGAAGACTGCTCCATGGTTCCTTCAGCTCCATGTATTCTTTCAGCAAAGGCTCCTACTTCATTCTTCATATGTTACACAATGGTACGTTTTAATTTGATCAATAAAACTTATATTTAAGCCAAATTCCCAAGTTTAAAAAGTGACTTTGAATTTCAGAAGCTACTTCCTGGAGGTTTGTCTTCGATCTTCCTTCATTAGCTCAATAAGGGTGATGATTCTGGCAGTCATTGAAGGTGATTAGTGGTTTCCCGTGAACCATGGTACCTAGTTCTTAGTGCTCTCCAGGTCTCTGAAATGTATCTATAAACAAAGAAAAACATTTACATTTTTCAGAAATTCATTATCCTGTGAACTTCCATGACAAAGTATTCTTTCATTTATTGTCAGTTTTGATTATGTGGCTAGCGCTCTGCTTTGTACCAGGGATCCAGTGGTGAACAATCCCCACTACTTGCTCTTAGTTGGAAGGGACAGACACACACATCAGTCAGCTCAGGGACTTCATTGGCTCAGTTATTGATATAACTGTTATGTACAGTGTGTGGTCACAGCTCCTCATCCAGAAACTCACACCCTGTCCTTAGGTCTTGGACTCACTGTCTTCATCTTGCAACTGATGTTTCTATGTTGCTCTATCCTTAAGCAGGTTTCCCCTGGTGGATGGAGGCCAGGTGACCATCAGCAACTCCAGGCCTTCCTTTTACAGCTGTGCGGTAGGAGAGAAAGCACCACCCCGATAGTGCATGGAAGTCCTATGATCCCATCTAATTGACCTGGATTGAGCCATATGCCCATTTCCAGACTGTTGAGGGGCGGGAGTGTATATTTTTATTGCCCAGGCCTGAACTACTAGATCATCCTGGATCAAGGTTAAGAGATGAAGTTAGATTATTTTCCTGAACCTAGTAACTAACAGGACAGAAAGTAAGAAGGAGCCTGAAGAAAACTGAGGAGATGTTTGGCAGACAAAAACAGCACATGTCCTTTACATAAACCTTTTTCTAAAGCAGGGTTGCATCACTTTGAGTAAGAACACAGAATCCTTCCAGTGTGGAGATAAAGGAGCAATGATCATCAAATGTAAGTTAGTTAGTGGTAGACCTTGGGGCAGAACTCAGGTCTTCTGACATCTAGTTTAATTGACTCTTGATAAAATGTCTCCCTTTTAAAAGCCAGGCACATCATTTGTGAGATCCAGTATAAAATGAAAATGAGGACTGCTTGAAAATTAAGAATTTCAAGATGACCACAGCAGAACTACCAACCTAGGGTAAGGGTCACACTCCCATGAAGCCAGCTGTATGTGATGCCATGCCTATCCTCTAACTATCACAGTGCCTAAACTCTGACACGGTGTTAGTTTGAGTTTAGATGTGGCAAAAATTAGAAGACATCACCTTCAACTCTTCCAGCTTTCAATCTAAGGTGTATACCACAAAGACACAATGGCTTTTGAGAGATATATAAAACGGGGCTCTCTTTGACATCAACACAGCTTCTGTAGGAGTAAATGTTTTCATGGGCTATAAATAAGGTCATAAATTCCATAAAGTGAGAGAAGAAGATAGTGCCATTCATTCTCTGTTAGCAAGGTACCATAACCAGTATTGGATTAGGTTCAGGCTGCCATATGAGTTGAAGAGTTTTTGTTGTTGTTGTTGTTGATGAATATTTATTTATTTATTGATTGATTGATTGCTGAGAATCGAACCCAGTGCCTCACGCATGCTAGACAAGCGCTCTGCCACTGAGCCACAATCTCAGTCCCTCGAAGATATTTTTTTTAATTTTTAAATTAAGTTTATTTTTAATTGATACATAGGAAATAAAAATAAAACAAAGACAGGAAATAAAAATTGGTCGCGGCCCCCGCCATCTTGGAACATAAACCCGCCTCACCTCGTGGGTGTATCCGATTCGTTCAGTCCTGTAGGGAAAACCCGTTGGCGCAATACTCATCCCCAGGCTTCTTTCCGCTCTCCCTTAAGTAACCTATCTTCCCGGAGGGCGGAGTCTTAGTCTCTTCTTGAGCAATAAAAGCGTCGTATTCCGGAACCGACCTCGCCCCCCCCCCCACCTCAGCGGTATACTTCCGGCGGGAGTCGGAAACGACCCATCGCCCCGCCCCTTCCCAACCTCTCTTTCCGGTGGCAGAGTCTGGAGACAGAGGCCCAGAAATGGCACCTCGCAATGGAAAGGAAAAGAAGGAATAATAGGTCATCAGCCTTGGGCCTCAGGTGGCTGAAGGAGAGAATGTATTTGGTGTCTGCCACATCTTTGCATCCTTCAATGACACTTTTGTCCATGTCACTGATCTTTCTGGCAAGGAAATCATCTGTCCTGTGACTGGTGGGATGAAGGTGAAGGCTGACAGAGATGAATCCTCTCCATATGCTGCCATGTTGGCTGCCCAGGATGTAGCCCAGCGGTGCAAGGAGCTAGGCATCACTGCCCTCCATATCAAACTCTCTGGGCCACAGGAGGAAAGAGGACCAAGACCTCTGGACCTGGGGCCCAGTCAGCTCTCAGAACCCTTGCTCGTTCAGGAATGAAGATTGGGCGGATTGAGGATGTCACCCGCATCCGATAGCACCCGCAGGAAGTGGGTTTGCTCTGGTCGCGGTCTGTGAACAGGACTCCTCAGATTATTTTCTGTTAATAAATGCCTTGTAAGCTAAAACAAACAAACAAAAAACAACACCACCCCCATCCCCTCCGACAGCACCCTTGAAGATATTTTTAAAGGCTTGAAACCATTTTTCCATTGGGCCAGCTTGGTTGATTTGGGGTTTGTTGTTTTTAATTGTTTGCTATTCTGGCATGTACATGTGTTATGGATTTAATTATGTTAATCCACCCCATTCATATGTTGAAGCTCTAACTCCCAATGTGACCTTTAAGGACGTAAAGTTAAATAGCGTTATAAAGGTAGAGCGAGCACTAATTCGATAAAAGTGGTGTTCTTACAAAAAGAGAAAAAATACCCAAATATACACATGGAGAAAACACCATGTGTGGACCCAGGGAGAAGGCAGCTCTCTGTAAGCCAAGGAGAGAGGCCTCAAGAGAAACTAGCTTTTCTGGCACCTTAATCTTGGGTTTCTAGCTTCCAGAGCATTGAGAAAATAATTTCTGCTGTTTAAGCCACCCAGTCTGTGGTATTTTATTATGACACCCCTAACAGCCTAATACAGCACCCAATAAACAGCTGTTTAATGAATAAGAGCAATACTTAGAGGACCTGGGTCATCCAGACAAGAGATGTAGTGTAGTATCAGAATTATCTGTGATAACAATTATCTGTGTTGATCTATACATCCCTAAGGGGAAGACCTGAGGCCAATAATTGGAAGTTACAAAAGTAGACAATGGATCAACATAAGAAAGTATAGCTCAGAGAATTCAATTGCAAGAAAAGACTGATCAGAGGAAAGCTTGTTTGGAAATAAAATGGAGAACAAGACCTGCCTCACCAGGTCTTAGATGTTACTCCAAGATGTTCGAGAAGAAGCTTCCTTCCTGAAATTCAGGGAAGGCATGAAGATCATATATTTCTTCACAAATAGTAGGTAATAAATAAATTTGCAAAGGAAATCATCAGAGTTAAGACTGGACAATGTATAATCATGGCTTAAACCAATTATAAGATTTTAAAAAGCATAACTCAAATTATGGCACACACACACACAAAATCAATGAATGGACTAAAGAACTGAACAGACATTCACAGAAAAAGAAATACAATCAACCAACAAATATATGAAAAAATGTTCAATATCTTTAGCAATTAGAGAAAGGCAAATCAAAGATGTGGAGAGTGCTGACAGTGACTGGGAGATCAGTGTCTGAGACTGGGGTCCCTGATGACTTCATGGCTGTGGCATACTTGGTGACTGGGAAAGTTTCTATGCAAATGCATAGGATGCTCGGTTGCTATGGAGATGTCTTCCATGCTAGAGTCTTATCAGCTTCAACCTTATTCTCAGGCACCGCAGCTCCTGGAAATGAAGGAACTTCCTTGCTAAGGTAACCAAAATATTTCACCAGTTCTGCTGCTCCTGAGTCTGCCTTCGAATCAGTAACTTTAAACAGTGAACTTTCTTGAGAGCTGCACAATGCTCCTAACACTGTACATTTCAACTGTAGAATGTAACTGAGGAAATAGCTGCATACTGTTACTCTGTAACTTTTATGAATACAAAGAAAAATGCTTGCATAGTCTTTAATATGATTTAGAGATATTTAATAAAGATTGCTGGTGTAATTCTTTAGACCTGCTTCTCCATCAGAGAGCAGTGCTCCACCCAACCTCTGCTATTTTATCTTTAAGATCTGCTTGTGTGACTCTATTTCTTCCAATCTCCTATCACCCCTGGTGGGAACCTGCTACTTTGGCCACGCTGGTCATGGCACTAAGATTTCATCTCACCCAGTCAGAAATGCAATTATCAAGAATATCAACCACAATAAATGCTGGCAAGGATGTGAGGAGAAAGGTGCTCTCATACATTGCTGGTGGAAATGCAAATTTGTGCAACCATTATGAAAAGTGTTATGGAGATTCCTCAGAATACATGGAATGGAACCATCATTTGACCCAGCTATCACATGTCTTGGTTTATACCAAAAGGAATTAAAATCAGCATATTATAGTGATGAAGCCACATCAATGTTTATACCAGCTCAATTTACACTAGCTGAACAATGGAACCAACCCAGGTGCCCATTAGCAGATGAATGGATAAGTAAAATATGGAATACACACACAATGGGATATTACTCATCCTTAAAGAACAATGAAATTATGGCATTTGCCAGTAAATGGATTGAGCTGGAGAATATCATGCTAAGCCAAATAAGCCAATCCCCCAAAATCAAAGGCCAAATGTTTTCTCTGATATGTGGATACTAATTTACAATGACGTGGCGAGGGGGGGGCACTAGGGAAGAACAGAGTTACTTTAGATAAGGTAGAGGGGAGAGGGAGAAGAAGGGGGTATGGGGATAAAAAAGATAGTAGAATGAATCAGACATTATTACCCTATGTACATATATAACTATATGACCGGTGGGATTCTACATCATGTATAACCAGAAGAATGAGAAATTATACTCCATCATATATGATGTGGACTATATCAAAGTACATTCTACTGCCATGTAAAACTATTTAAAAACTTTTTTAAAATTAAAAAAAACAGTATGATAAAATAAGCATCTTTATATTCTAAAATCTTGATTTAACACTTTTAATATGTTTAATCTGGAAATTCAAAGGTCTATCACTAAATTCAGTTTCTTTTAATTCTTAGTTTTAGTGGCTGTCAAAGCTGAAAAAAACTATAATTATCTCCCAAAGATAAATAGATCTAAATTAAAGAGTGTATCATTGGCTGCACTTGAAGTCATGATACTCATTGTTCATTCCTAGCCACCAAGACTTCCTAGCAGAAGTATTTGTAATAATCTGGCAAGAAAATTTCCACTTCTCTGATGTCAGTCAGGTGTTCTTTTAGTTTCATTCTTATATTCCTAATAAATGTATTCAAAGCCTATTGAAGTCTTTATTATAAAGATCTACAAAGTGATTGGAAGATTCTGTGTATCAGACCCTGAGGTGATCCTTAATGTTTCCCCTCCCTTAAAGACCATGCCTTCACCTTTGTGAAATCCCTTTCCCTTGAATATGGACAGGACATGTGACTAGCTTCCAATCATTTAAATGTGGCAAAGGTGTGGCATGTCACTCCTGTGCTTATGTTTGGTGATTTTAGCATACTGAAACAAGAGACTCTTCTTGAGATATGGAAGAAATAGAGAGGGAGTTGGAGAAGCCCACATAGGAAGGAACTCTGGCTGACCTCTAGGAGCTACAGGCAGCTTCTAGCACCTATAGGTGGCCTCCAGGCCTCCAGTCAGACAGCAAAAAGCCTGGGCCCTCGGTCATGTAGTCACAAGTAAGGGATTCCACCAGCCACCTCAGTGAACTTGGAAGTATATGGTTCCCAATTGAGCTTCCAGATAAATACACAGTCCAGCTGAGACCTTATTGCAGCTTCTGAGAGCTTGGGCAGTAGGCACTAAACCGTGCCCACATTCTTGACCTAGGGACATTATGAGATAATGATGTGTATGTTTTGTTTTAAGCTGATAAATTTCTGGTAATTTGTTAGGCAATGATTGAAAACTAATATCCTCTCCTTCTCATATTTAGAAATTATAAAGTATGAGAGCTGTCTTCGGTTGCACATGATCATGTTGAGTTACGGAATCAGAAAACCATGGAGGTATTTATGAATTACCAGTTTGCAGATGTTCTACATATGATAAGTTTTGTGAAATAATTTCTTCTTGACACATAACTCAATGTAAATTGCACAATGAGGGGATAGACTAACTGCTCTTATTTTAAAAATTCTCTTCTAGGTAAACTTAAACTAATGGCTCTTGTCATTACAGTCAAGATCAGCAAATTTTGCATATTAATATTTTTATAAGAGGAAAACATATGTATTTATGTTTCACAACTCTTAGTGAAAATGAGTAGTTAAAAAATGTCATTGTCCTTCTCCATCTTAATACAAACTTATACACAGAGTCTACAATATTTTTTAAAGTCTTGATTTTTAAATATTTTTCAAATCTAAATTTTAAAATAAACCACATCAGTATAGACATTTGTGCTTTCAGGGTTATGACTTTTCTGTGCTGTTATCTATAAACAATGTGATAAATGAGTTCCAAGTATGGTGTTATTTTAGTCAGATTTTCTGCTTCTGTGACCGAAAGAACTGACAAGAACATCTTGGAGAAGGAAGGTTTATTTGGTGCTCATGGTTTCAGAAGTCTCAGTTCATAGATGGCCAACTCCAGTGCTCTGGTTCCAAAGTGAGGCAGAACATTATGGCAAAAGGATTGGTGGAGAAAAAAGCTCAGGACGTGACAACCAGGAAGCAGAGAGACCTCTTGCTCCTCAGTAACAAAATATACATACCCCAAAGTGACCCACCTCCTCGAGGCACATCCCCCAGCTACCACCTAGTTGATTCATTCAAGTGTATTAATTCACTGTTTGGTTAAGGCTCTCATAACCCAATCATTTCACTTCTAAACTCTTGCATTGTCTCTCACATGAGTTTTGGGGGACAACTCATATCTAAACCGTAGCAGGTATCATCTGTGTAATACTATCTAAGAAACTTGTAAAAACTTATGGCCAGAGGAGCCATTCTTTCTATGATATGCATATCTCCTCATAAAATATTTGAAGTATAGAAATTATTCACTGTCAAAATTATGTCTTCTTTGGTTGTTTTCAATTTAATGTTAGACCAGAAAAATGCAGTTCTTCATGCCGTTTATTATTTGAACCTGATGTAGCAAATAGCACACATCAAGACATGTTAGAAACATTTGTATTTTTCTCTGGATGCCAAACAAAATCTCTATCCTTTATCACATTCCTTAAAAATGGTTTCAGCCAGTCTATCAATATTTTCAGAAATTATTTTCCAGAACATTTTGGTACAAAATAAATGTCTTTTAGTTTGTCATCATCTTATTTTCATTGCATCAGTTTGACGATACTTATCACACCAGATAAAAGAATTTTCTCCCCAATGGTATAATGGTGTATGACTTTTTTTCTTTTTATTTTGTCTTTGATTATTATACCACATGAGATAAGGATTGTGAGCACATGATAGTAAGACCCTAAGTTACAGTGACTAAAATTAAAGAGAAGTTTATTTCCCTCTTAGGTAACAGAAGTCCATGACTGGACAACTGTTTGGTAGCCACCTCCATGGTCTTGGGTCTTTGCTGCTCTGCTGTCTTCAGCATACCTTCTCCAGTTCCAGCAGGATTGTTCAAGGTTCTGCTCACACATTTGCATTCCAGCTGGGATGAGAAGCTTCTGACATGTCAATGATCCCTGCCCCTTTGTATTCAGACCTTCATGCTCTTCCATCCCCTGGCTGTGACTTGTTTCTAATAAGTAGAAGACAGAAAAAGTAATGGCATATCAGTTCCATCCTCTGGTTGCAAAAGCTCATGATTTATATCTAGCTAGCCAGCACTCTCCTCCATGCTGGCCAATGCCCTTTGTTGTAGTCTCACCTGCTTGCTTTGATGGTGCAAGCTGCCATATTAAGGGCTGTGGAGAGGCCTGGGGAGCAAAGAATCGAGGGGGGTCAGTGAGGACACCAGATGCCTATACCCAACACCCTGTAGGGTAGTGAATCCTGCCAACAACAATGAGCATGAACTGGGGAAATGGAGCCTTCCCTAGTGGAGCCTTGGGATGGCTGTGGCCTAGCCATGACCTTGATCACAACTTTCTCAGAGACTCTGAGCTAGAGGATCAGCTAAACCATGGCCAGATTCCTGTCCTACAGAAACTGAGTGATAAAAAGTGCTATTGATTTAATCCACTAAATTTTCAGCATAATTTTTTTATGTAACAAATCGACAACTGTGACTTTGGCCAACAGAGTAGAGAAAGGAGAGATAAAAGTGTTATCTTCTTGCCTTTTGAGGGGCTATGCAGAAGTTCAAAAGCATTTTACATAACTTATTGGGTAGAATTCAGTTACAAAGCACATATATAGCTGCAAGGGAGACTTGGGAATATCTTTTTATCTAGTCAGTAATAGTCCTACTAAGCACTGGGGCTCTGTTTTACAAAGGAAGAAAGGAAAGGGAAAATGAATATTAGAATAGTTAATCACTTATCTCTGTCAGAGATATTAAAAAGAAGTTTTAAAAGAGGCTTCTGAACATCATTAAACTTAGAAAACTTTTATAAATTATTGGATTGAATGTAATATGGCTATAAACCTTGCTAAGAAATTATAGTTTGTTTTTATGTTCCGATACATAGTTTTAGTGTTCCTACTTCATTATTTAACTATAATCTCATATGACTTAAGGCTAATCTCTTACTGCATAATTTAAATATATTACATTAAGGCTAAGGCCATTCTTAAAAATGTTGTTTGTAAATTCATATTTCAAATGTTTTCTTGATGATTTTGAAAGATGGGGGCAATTTTATGTTAGAACTGATGAAGTCATTCAATTAGTCTTCTTGGGTTTTGATAACAAAATACCATAGACTGAGTGGTTTAAACTATAGGAATTCACTTCTTCATAGTGTAGGAGTACGAACAGCTCAGCTTGGGGAGCAGCCTGATGGGTCCTGCTAAGGCTGTCTTCCTGGCTTGTACATAGAGACCTTCTCATCATGTCCTCTTATGAAGGAGAGAGAGAGAGAAAGATTTCTCTCTTCCTCCTTATAAGACTACAGTTCTATCAAATTAGAGCCCTATGATTTTGACCTAATTTAACCATAATTGCCTCTTTAAGACTCTTCAGATATGGTCACATGGTAGTTTAGGGCAGCAGCATATGAATGGGAAGGACACAATTTGGACCATAGCAGAAATTGTAGTTTTTAAATCATAATGTTGATAAAAAGTTTGTTCTAGGAGTAAGAGATGTGACATAGTTATTTTCTTGTTCACTTATGTTTTCATTAAGTGTTTCCTTTATATTTCTCAGAAGAATCTAATAAAACCATCTATCATTACTGAAGATGAACAAAAAATTAGGGACCTTAATCTGTCTCGTTTCCTGCTCACTTCATGTTATGGAGCATCCTCTATGTTTCTTTTATGATATCTTGAGCTCCATGCACAGATTTAAGTCATGTCAATCTGTTTTATTAATATTAGCAAAGCTTAATATGTTTCATCTATCAGTACACAGAAAATGGTCACCTCAAAACAATAATTAGGAGCCCTCCTCTTTGGAAAACATTTTTGTGATGGTGTTTGGACCCTACAACAGAGTCTATAGATTTTTCAGGAGGTCCATAACCCTCCTGAAATTTAATGCAGAAGATTTACCTATGTTCTTTAGATAGTAATTAATAATATCTGCCTCATGTATTTAAGTTTTAAATGAGCAAATCTGTTTAAAATCTTTAGCCCAGTTACTAATGCAAAGTAAACTCTCTACAAATACCAGCTCAAAATTAATAGACATGATCCTCATGTTACTTTTTACCAATACTGCAGGAGGTAATTTGGCACCTTGAATTTTTTACTGAAAGAGAGATTAGGGGAACTGTCAGGCTGCTTCCCTAATGGTCACAAGATTCTAGGTGAGGAAATGTAAGAAGTTGGCATTGCAACTACTAAGTTGAATCTATAAAAGTTAGATTCCCACAAAACTTTCTCGTTCATTTCAAACAAATACTATTGATCAGTTAATTGGTCGTTGGCCCTTTGCTGGATGCTGGCTGTACAATGATGAGCAGGAAAGATGCACTTCTTATTGTTTTGGAGCTTTCTTTATCTAACTTATTGTCATCAAGGACACAAGGGACTGAACTGGATACAGATAAACATCTGTTTTAGAGAGAATGGCCTTGAAAGACTTTTTTGAAGAGGTAGCATTTAAACCGAGACCTAAAAGGAGAGAAATGACTCAGTGATGCAGAAGTTCATGGAACAGCGTGGGTAAAACCATATGGTTGGAAAGAGCCTGGTATTTCTGAAATCTTTATACCAGTATGCCTATGCCATAGTAGGTGAGGAGGAAAGTTTTTTTTTAAGATGAGGTTGGAAGAAGAAAGCAGTGGGTATGTTATCCAGAGCCTTTGTGATTTATTTTATTTGTAATTAGAAGCCATTGGAGGTAGCTTTTTGAAAAGATCCCTTTTGATGCTACATGGGGAATGGATGAGAGAAGGGCAGGAATGGAGGAAGTCATCCATGTAAGAGAGAACCACATTTTAGACTCAGTTGGTGGTACCAGTTGAAAGGGCAATGGTAGACAGATGGGAGTTATTTCAGTGGGGAAATTGACAAGACTCCCAATGGGTTTGATATGGAATGTGAAAGAAAGCAAAGATCAAAGATGATCTTGAGGATTCTTGCTTACATAATAAATGTGGATGATGTTAAAATTTGCTGATATGAAGATAAATGAGTGAGGATGGAAACAGATTTGGAATGGGAAACCAAGAGTACCATTTTTCCTATATTAAGTTTGAGATGCCCAGGGGAGACATGAAGAAGCCAGCAGCAATACTGAGCAAGAGGAGCTTATGAAGTAGAAGGCAGATCAGGAGAGGACAACATGGTGAAATCTGAGAAGGGGAAGTTTGTCCAAATGGAGGGAACGTGCTGAATGCTGGTGAGACATCAACCCGTAATGAAGACATTACTTTGGCCAAACGAAAGTCACTGAAAGACCTTGACACGCAGTTTCAATGGCATAAATGGGAAACAGCCACACTGTGAATAAATAAGAGTGCATTTAAGGCTACAAAGTATCATCAGCATGTGTAAACAACCCTTTTGAGAAGTTTATATAAAAAGGCAGAGAGAAATGGAGCCACATCCAGAATTTGTGGGGTCAAGGGAAGGTTTTGGTCTTGGTATTTGTTGATTTTATGATAAGAGATATTGAAACATGTTTGAGTGCCGAAAGAAATGAAGCAGCGCAGAATACAAACACAGACTGATGGAAGGGAAGGAGGTGAAGTCTGGAGCACGGGGCAGGGGTTAGCTTTGAGAAGAAGAGGAATACGATCCCCACTGTGAACAGAGGGAAGCAAGAGAGGACTCCAGATTGCACGGGTAGGTCAGTGTGGTCCTTTGGTTGCTGAAGGATGGATAAGTTTCCCTGGTCACTTCTAACTTCTCAATGCAGCATGAAGGGGAATCATTGACAAAAGAGGAAATACAAGAATACAAGAGAGTTGTCAGAGAACGAGAACTCAAGCACTCAAGCCTTCTAAAGAAACAGTTGGACTCCTAGAGGGTATTGAGTGCTTAACGGAAGTATAATTTGAATTAAAGTGAATATATCTCAGGTTTTTCATTTATCTGGTAACATCTGTTCAGCTCTAAACCTGGAGAAGACAGATGATGTTCATCTGGGCTGCTGTTTTTCAAGGAGAAGATGGAGAAGGGAATGATGGACAATGGAGCTGAGTGGATTTGTAAGGGAGTTATTACAATGATGGATGGAGCAATCAAGACTAATAAGATGGTAAATGAAGCCAGGAGGGGCTATTTGGAGGAAGAAGTAGAAATATGTCACATTCTGTACAGTTTCTGAAATATGAAGGGACTGACCTTAATCAGATGACAAGCCAAAAGTATAGGCAACAAAATGATAGGTTTGCCCATTCAGAGCCATTTACCTGGATTAGACTGTTCTTTGCAGCGATTAGCTTGAATGTTTGCATATCATATGGCTTCATCTCGCATCATCCCGAACCATTTGGCATTGGTCTTCCTACTTCGTTCAAGGTGAATTCTTTACTTCTATTATACAAGCAATGCTTCCAAATTAGGGCCCTTTTCTTTGTTTATAGAGAACATTTAATTCAACAACATCTCAAAGCCATTGAGTTTTGTCTTTTCTAGGTAATGCTTAATATGGAGAACTAACAGAACACAGAATGAGGTAGAGGAAAACAAGCCAGCCATGGGACTCTGACCCAGGCTCACCCAGGATGATTTACTTCATTCTCCCATCTACAGTCTCTGTCAGCAAATGAAGTGCTTGAGGCATGCTGATGAAAACACACACCTCTGACTAGCATCTAAATTAAATCCTCTGATGCCATATGGTCTGTTTCTTAGCATAAGTCATGCTGCCTAACCATCCGTATGCTTTGAAGGTCAACAAGTTTAGACTCTGGTTGTTTTGCAGGAGGCATCTGAAAATAAGAATGGCTTCGTTATCAATTATTTCTCAGAACCTCTGTTTTCACAACCTCTGAGACCAAACTTATATCTGATTCAAAAAAAAAAAAAAAATGGGAGGCTTGGGGCTGAAGTTGTAGCTCTGTGGTAGAGTCCTTGCCTCATTTGTGTGAGACACTGGGTTCAATTCCTAGCACTACAGATATATAATCAAATAAAATAAAGGTCCATCAACAACTAAAAAATATATTTAAAAAGTGGGAGGCTCAAAATTTATTGAAAAGTATAAATATCATTTTGAGTCTGGCCCTGCTGGTCACTTTCAGTCAAAGTGCCCACTTTTACACCATGACGTTGGGATCACGGAGAAGTCATCCTCAGACATCCACATTGACCCTAGTCTTCTTCCTGACCTAGCCCAGGTTGCTCTTTGCTCCCTCAATGTCCTCACTTCTCCCCACTCTTTTTTATATGACATCCAGCACGACTTACTGGATTCTTGTTTGGGTCTTTTCTTTTTGGCCTCAGCCAGACTTTCCCTCTGACTATCTCAGGGTTTGGACATTCTGAATAAAAAACACACTCTTTCTGGTTTGAGGGGTCCCTGGAAATAGAAATGTTGGCATAGGCCATCAGGGGCATCACACACCCTGGGTCTGCCTCTACCATGAATGTGGACAGCATGTACTTTGTCAAGACTTAGCCAATTGCTAGAATAACAGCTAGCAAGTCTTACATGACATCGGGGAGCTAATCTTCTAGGCATGGGCCCCTCTTTCCTGAAGGGGTCCTTAGAGTAGTGCCTGCCACACACAAGCCACTCAACAAATTTTTGAATAAACAGTAATAATGATAATAGATAATCCATATAATTAGTGTGTGACAATCATACTTGTGGCTAGCATTGTTGGGTGACTTATATAGATTAACCTTCAAAACAGCTCTGAGATGGGGCACTGTTATGCCTCTAATTATTACAAAGGTTTGGAGCCCACCTCATCCTGCATCCCACCTCTGGTTAGTAAGGAGTCTGAGTTTTAAGACATCTACTGATTGTCCCTTCCTAGCCCTGAATAGTGAACAAACATTAGACTCTGAAGTCAGAATAGGTGTCTTGGAGCCTAAGGCCCGACATTCACACCTCTATCCATTCAGTATTTCCTATAAACCTGAGCAGGGGCTTTGCAAGTGTCATCTCATTAACTCCTTGCTACTGCCTCTTGATATTGTTCTTCCAGTTTTAAAATGAAGCAACTGAGGCTCCAAGAGGCAAATGATTAAAAGAATTAAGTGAAATAGTGAATATCAAATAGTTAGATGAGGGTCTTCCATATAACAAGTGATTGTTACAACTTATTTACTTTTCTGCTTTCCATCAAGAGGCCTTTATCTAAGACGTCCTCCAAAGTTATTTAGCTGGTCAATTGTGGCCATAGATTCAAATTCAGGTCAGCCTGGTTCTGAAGCCATTGCTTTTAACCGTTCTACTTTACAAAAGAAGCAAAATTTTATATTGCCAGGTTGTGTATCAGGACCACTACATCCTGAACTTTAACAAAAAGCTCAGTTGCACAAATGTCTAATGAGGATACTACTTCATTGCACCTTCTAGCTGGATCAGAGGTAAAGAATTGATTTAGAAATTGTCTCACCAGTTAACAGCTCCCAAATGTTGTCAGTTCTCAGAAAAAGAAAGAACAGAGTTGTTCTCATATTAGGGAACCCTCTGGAGTGGTAGTGGAGTCATTGTTGAAGCCCCCTCATTGATTTATACGAACTTTCCTTCCAGTCTGGAAGTGAGTCATGCTCACGAACTCAGATGAGAAGCAAACCCGGAAACTTTGTTAGTTAAAAAAAAAAAAAAAAAAAAAGCAGCCAGTTGAGGTCTTTAGCCTTGGGTATAAGAGTTTCCTCAGGAGTGAGTGGGCCATCTGATTTGTTCTCGTATTAATAGTTTAAGCTCCTCTGCCTGATGTCATGGCCACCAGAACCTTTTCTTGCCAATCTGCTCAATTTCAGTCCTCACACTCCCTGACCATCCAACTGGCCAGTCCCCACTTCTCCGCTTCCACTCATGTTATTGCCTTTTTATGTCCATCCTGCTCACTTACTCAAATTTGCCTGCCAATCTGTCTTACTTCATCCATGAACCCACCTTTAGGGTTCACAACACTTGATTTCAAATCTCAGAGATTGTACTTACTGAGGACCTTTGAGTAAATCACTTAATTTCTCTGAAAAACTGTAACACTGTGAATAATCAGAATACCTTTACAGTTATTAAAAGAATTAAGTGAAATAGTGAATATCAAATAGTTAGATCAGGGTCTGCCATATAGCAAGTGATTGGTACAACTTATTTACTTTTCTGCTTTCCATCAAGAGGCCTTTATCTAAGATGTCCTCCAAAGGAATATGAGTAATTCCTAGCATTCATCTGTTTTTTCTAGTAAGCTGGAATTGTTTTAGGAGACACTCCATTGTAGCCCACCTTCAAGAGAGCCACCATAAATTTTATCTTTCCCATATTCATATACCATTCTACCATCTAAAGGCTAAGACCATTCCTCCACCCCACATCCTCTTCAATCCTGAGTTGCCTTAGTAACCTACTTACCAAAAAAAAAAATATATATATTTATATATATATATCCCAGAGAGAGATAAGGAGAGGCCCTAGAAAGCCTCATAGCTTCTTTTCAGGTTTCTTGGAACAATTACTCTAGGAGAAGTTAGTCATCACACAAGAAGTCCAAGTGCCCTAACACCACTGTATTGTGAGAGGCCCAAGCCACTCGGAGAACCCTGAATGATAAGAAAATACCATAAGACACATGAAGAGAGGCAGAAACCAAGGAGTAGGGAGACCCCCACTGATAAAAGACCCCATCTTGAAAGTGGCTCCTCCAGGTCTAGGTAACTTAACTGATTCTCTGTGACTCAGGATCAAATTACCCAGCCCAACTCTTCCCAAATGCCTGACCCACAAAACCACTGTTAAATTAAACTGGTAGTTTTAGGCCGCTATATTTGGGAGTGATTTCTTGGGTAACAACAAACAATTGAGCATTAAACTTAGACTTTTGAGGTTGAGAAAATAGAAGACTGATGAGAAAAGTGGCTAGGGCATCCTCCTTGGTGTCTGATGCATAAATCAAGACAGGATTAGGTAGCCCCTAAGACTGTTTCTGCCTGAATTTTCTCCTATTCTTTAAGAATAGCCTGGGAGTTTTCTCTTTCCTGTACATAAGGATATTTTTAATATACTGAGCAGTAGAATATAAAGTCAAGAAGTAAAATATTGGACTGAAGCTTGGCTTTGCCTCTTATCAGCTGTGACTACATTAGTCAGGGTTCTCAGGAGGAACTGAACCAGTATAATACATATAAGAGGAGATTTAGTAGATTGGCTTACACAGTCAGAGGCTGACTAGTTCCACAATGGTTGGTTGCAGGCTGAAGAGTCAGGGAAACAAGTAGTACTTGGTTTCAAGAAACTGGAAGCAACAGAACAAGAAGGCCCTGTGATACAGCCTAGCCCAAGGCTAAAGGCCTGGGAGCTCCCTAGAGAGTCACTTAACAATGGTAGCAGCAAAAAACACACCCATTCAAGAAAGGCTGAACACGGTGCATATGTGAGGATGCCAGACTTCCCATTCTTCATTTTTGTTGTCGTGATTTTTATTGTTCTACCCAGGACCCCAGTTCCACATGCAGGACTCCTGCCACCCACATTCAGGGCAGGTCTTCCCACTCTGTTTGCTGACCCACATGCCAGTCTAGAGAAGACTAGAAACACTCTCACAGTCACACCCAGAAGTGTGCTTTACCAATTTTCTAGATGTCTCTCTACCCTGTCAGGTTGACAACCAAGATTAGCCATCAAAGTGACCTCCAACAAACCACCTAAAATTTCTCAGCTTAATTTCTTCTTTCTTATGTAAAACAGGATGTTGATACCAACCTCTCCAAGTTCTGGAAAACTTAAATGAGTACTCAACAGAAAGCATGAAACAAAGTAAACATCCAATAAATAGTAACTGTGACTATTTATATATTTAAATTCACCTTGATAATTCCCCTTACAGCCAGGGTTCTACAATAGAAAGTCTTGAATTTAATATCAAATATTTAGAAAAGGTAGCCCAACTTCTGTTGATTAATTTGTATCACAACATCAAGGCAACATTTTCTTACATAAATAATATTAGTTCCTGTGGACAATCAGAAAAAGGTGAGCTCTGTCATTTAGACATAATTCTATTGCTGATTGAAATCAGGGTATCCATTTTATCTGCGGGACAGATTGCTATTTTAAGGGGAATATGAAATTTAAAATTTCCCCTTGCTATTCACACATCATGCCAGATTTGGGCTGCCCTTATTTGTTCTCAATAAGGTGAGGACAGAAGAAACCTTCCTTTCAAAGACTAGGGATCATTTCTTAGGATATAGAAAATTTAGGTCTCAAAGGGAGTATTTACTTGTTATCCATTCATTAATTCCACAAATATTTATTGAGAACTACTCAATAAATGTGCCAGAAAACATGCTATGTGCTGAGGATATAGCTGTGAACAAGCTATATTTCACACAATTAACCACAAGTAACTTTCAAGTGCATGCAAGAGACATTTCAAATAATTACCCTATTTTTAAATAGGTGCTGCAAAGGGAAAGTACAGAGTGCTGGTAATTCACCAGGGAACTGAGACTGAGGGTTAAAGAATAAATTTCTGGGTAAAGGACATCTAAAATATGACTTCAAGGTTGAGTAGGAACTAGTCATCGAGAGGAGTAAAGAGATAAGGAGCAGCAGGGTGTGCAAAAACAGACCCTGGCCCTGCTCTGCACAAGAGCACAGTTGGAGAGCTCAGATCCCAAGCCCATCCTTCCTCCTTTTTTCGTTCATTTGTATTGCAAGAGGAACTATGTTTGTGTGTGTGGACACCCATCCTACACGTCTAAGCTCTTAATCCATTCCCAAGAAACACAGCCACCCAGAAGTTCACACCATATTGACACGGTACACCTTTAAGATAGCAAACCCTGGGAAGGAACTTATAACAAGCTCTGAAAGTGGGTCCCAGGTCCCAGGAAGGGGTCTACCAGTGGGCTACAGGCAGGCTTATTTTGCGGTATTCACTCTGTGCCCCACTGTGGCTATAAACCAGAAAGGGTCCTAAAATCTGAACCTTTGGATAACATTGGCACCAGCACCACCAAGAGCCCCTTCCCTGCAAACCTGACCTCTTATAAGTCTAGAGAAGCTTCCATGATCCCTCCTGGAGCTATATTCAAAACTGCTTGTGGGACCTTTTGTGTGTACACATTTCCAGCAGATAGTTCCTTTTCCCTCAGCCTCAAGGAAGCCCATAATGCAGTGAGGGGAACCTTACTGGAGCAATGAGAGGGTTGTACTGGATGCCTCTGAGATTTCTTCAAGTTCAGAACCTCCAAAATTCCCCGACCCCCTTCTCTGCAGGAAACTGGCTCTTTAGCCTTGGTCTGTCTGAAAAACAAACTCAGGGGAGAGAGGATGGAAAGGGAAAATCTGAAAATTAATTGAACTTCAAGTTGCCTGTTCTTCATCCTCACAGATGACTTCTAAATATTTCAGAGAAGCCATACATCAGCCCAGTGGCAAATGAATCCAGCCTTCTTCCAGAGCACTAAATTTCTCAGCAGCTAAGAAAAGCTGTCACCAATATATTAATGTTTCTCCCAGTCTAGAAAGAAACCATCTTAAAAAAAAAGAAAAGTGTGTGTGTGTGTGTGTGTGTGTGTGTGTGTGTGTGTGTGTGTGTGTGTGTATTGGGGCAGAGGGGACATACTAAAAGCATTGGTAGAGGGCTGCAATTGTGGCCTAGTGGTAGTGCGCTGGCCTAGCACTTGTGAGGCACTGGGTTCCATTCTCAGCACTGCATATAAATAAATAAATAAAATAAAGGTATTGTGTCCAATTACAACTAAAATTAAAAATTAAAAAAGCATTGGTAGAATCTAAAGCCAAGGCATTTATTTTATTTAATTTTTTTTCCTGACAGAGTGAGTCTTCATATACCTTTTGCTCATGGTAAACAGTGTTATCTCTATATTTTCATTCTTTTACCAACAAGGACTGCTTTGGAGGGTTTTGTCTTAAAGTTAAGGGGTAGTTGTATTTTGCTTTTTGGTTTTTGGTTTGTGTGTTTTTTGGTTAGGTTGGTTTTGGGGGTTTGATTTTGGATAACATTGGCACCAGCATCACCAAGAGCCTCTGCCCTGCAAATCTGGCCACTTGTAAGTCTAGAAAGCTTCCATGATCCCTCCTGGAGCTGTGTTGTGTGTGCATGAATTTTGTTTTTATTTTTGATTTTGTAAAATTAAGAGATTATGAAATTGTTCCAATGGGCTACAGTGGTTTTGGAGTTTGGGAATTGGATTATCCTATTAGCTACTCACATAGTGCAGTTATATCCAAGGGTAGTGGAGGAAAGATTTTGTTTTTTCTACGGTTATGGTCTCATCATAGCTGAGAGTAGCTTTCCCAACTGTCCAGAGTATCATTATTATAACCACTTTTTAGTTTATCCATCATGACTATTTATGATGCAGGCCCTCAGAACAGAGCTAACATTTATTGAGTGTTTATTATGTGGAAAACCTTTACTAAGTCCTTTACCCATTAAATCTCTATTTTGCCAATGAGGAAAGCAAAGCTCAAAGAAGCTCAGTAATCTAGATAGTAAAGAGGTAGAGTGGGCATTTGAACCCATGTCTTGGTTCCAAAGCCATTGCTCTTAACTTCTATGAAGATATATGGAAGGAAGAGGCCTTCTTCTTTTTTTAAAAAAGCAGACTCATATAAAGAGCCCTATGCAAGAATTAATTCATACAGTGTTCAGAGTGTACATGAATACTCCAGAGACAGGAAATGGAATGATTAATGCCAGATGGGCTAATAAGAGAGTTTCATATGCAGCCCTGCAGGGTGCAGGGGCCAGCTTCACAGACAGCAGAGTTTTTCCTGAATGCACCACTTTGCTCTTTGCTCTACACGGCACTAAGTCTCTTTTGGGAAACACTGAGCAGTTTCAGGTAGGGATGAAGTTAGTGTCTTTATTTCTCTGCTCAAGCTTAACCAAGATTCAATGGCTCCTTGTAGTCTCCTGAAATACCCTGGGGTATCCATGTGGGCCTATCTGACAGATGATCATTATTAAGAAAGATTCACACTTGTGTGTCACTTAACAACTGGGATATGTTCTTAGAAAGGTGTCATTAGGCAATTTCATCATTGTGTGAACATCATAGAGTATAATTACACAACCCTGCAAGGACTACTCACTGGACGTGGTCTCTTGATGCAATCAGGAGATGCAGTCAATGTGTGATGTCTGAGGCTGCTGCCAGGATAGCACAGCATATTGTTTTACAATCAGCTATTTTATAAGTAAAAGGAACGCTCAAAAATAACAATAAAAATGTAGTATAGTAAATACGTAAGCCACTAACATAGTCATTTATCATCATTATCAAATGTTAGTACTGAACATAGTTGCATGTGCTATAGTTTTATAGGAATGGCAATAGAGGAGGTTTGTTTACGTGAGCAGCACTAAGAACCTGAGTAATGCATTGTACTACGACGTCACATCAGCTGCACAGTCATGTAAGTGATGGGAATAATTCCCCTCCATTAAAATTTTATGGGACCACTGAGGTATATGTGAGACATTAATGCCAGAAATGTCATTATGTAGTAGACAGCTATACTGGAAAATTTCAGGTTTTGAGAGTTGTAGTATGATAACATTTAACAACCTCTCACTTCAACAGTCTAATCAGAAAGGCAGCTTTGGGAGAGTAGTTAATGATTAAGATAATAATGATGGAGGACATTTGTTGAATTCTAACCTCAATGCCACAGCACTTAGGTGACTTAGGTGCATTCACTCAGGAAATCTGCAAAACAATCCCAGGAGATGACTATTGATATCACCATTTTACAGATAAGGAAATAAACTTAAGGGGGTGATGTATCTGTTGGCTCAGGGTCACACTCTAGTAAGTGCAGAGCTAATATTGGAAGCCAAAATATTTTAATTTTTAGAACCACAGTCTGGCTGCATTACAATGCCTATCTCTTGACTGTTGTGAAACTCATCGTTTGTCTTTCCTGATGAAATCACAAGATAGAGGAGTCACTTTGGAAATAGAAGCATAGGCCATAAAGGGTTGCTTATGGCTAGATTTCATTTCTTTTCAAGTATTGCTCCAGATATACAGACAAGTCCCTAAAAATCTACCATGTTATTCATGGAGAATAATGCTTGAAGAAACTATTGAATGAGATCGGAAAAAATGTAGGTATTCAAACAGGCCACTGGGTTTCTGGATTTACCTGTGTATAATCTTAAGGGCCATGAGTGATACTCAAAGCTCAGGCTCTGAGACCAGCATCCTATAATCATCCCTCAAAGAAAAGAAAGAACACCAGAGGTGAAAATCTCTCGCATCCCAGACCCAACCCCACAGCCACCTTATCATTGCTGTTATTTCCAAAAGGTAGAGATATTTATGAAAATGTTGTTACTCTGTCTTAGCCCTGTGTCTTGGTATATTCAACATGTCAGCCAGTCACTAAAGAGCGATTCCTGCACCTAGCTCTGGAACAACAACAACAACAACAAAAAAAAATGTGGTTAATATATTACATATAAGTATTTACCACTTGATATATCAGTCCTCACAACAGCCTTTCAAGGTAATTATCATGTGTGTTCTCTTTTCTACAGGAAGAAATTGAGGCTCTGGGAAGCCAATTAATGACTTTAGGGCAACACCTGAGTAAGAGACAGATCTGTCACCCAGTCTGTGCCTTCAATGTCCACACTCCTACCAGCTATGCTCTGTGGTTTACTCTGGGTGATTCACACACCTGAGGTACTGAAATACCACTGTTCTATAATAGTGTGACCCTAAGATAAGGAAAGTGAGACTCAGAAGCCACCCCATGAATAGACCCTAATCCCACATGGGTCTGACTCCAAAACCTTTCTCATCCTCAATGGTCCCTGTCTTGGACACCCATGCATGTCTTTGTGTTCTGTTCAATGGAAAATTGTACCTTTTGCTGTACTCAACAAGTCTAAGGTCTGATTTTTCAGTCTGCATGGTGGCACTTTACACCAACAGCAGTTGAATAGGATTTTTTTTTCTTAAGCCTAAAGTCAAAGTTTTGATTCAACCTTCTATCTGAGGATAAATGTGTTTATTCATTCCTACTGAAGTCTAATAAGTATCAAGCTGGGTCATAGTGGCTTTATCTCAGATTTTTTTACGTGGCCTAAACTCTAAGTCAACAAACCACCAAAGACAAATGTACTTACTTGAGTTTTTGCAACACAGAATCAAGAAAGCCTTTGGAAAACTCCAGGGCTTACAGTACTCTATCAATCTTAACATTTCTGAGGCAAAACTCCTAACATCTTATTAGATGCTCCCAGACAGGAACCATGCCTGGTTTCCATCATTTGGAGGATCTAGCATATTTTTTGAAACCAGGCAATATTTATTCTCATCATTCCTCTGTGTTTCTACTGACATCAGTATAATCATGATCATTCTTAAGGACTAGGCCTCCAACATCATCCAGGACTGACTCCATGGAGACCTGGCAAACATCACTGTTAGATCCTCTTCAGTGGAGTTCATTGGAAACAATTTCTGAGACTTATTAAAAGGACCAAAATATCCCCCTAGTTCTGAAACTAAGAAACAAAAAATGTTCTGTTGGACTCACTGCAGAAGACTAGGGTAAATGGTTGCACCAGATTCCCTCTAAAATTTATCCAACACCTAGAACCTCTGCTGCTTTTATATTTCACTTTAAAATGACCTCCTATTCACCTTTCCCCACACGCCTAGTACTAGTGTTAGACAAATTTCTGTTACTGTAACAAAGACCTGAAATGCTCCATTTACAAAGAAAGATTTATTTAGGCTCACCATCTTGGAGGCTTCAGTTCATGACGGGCAGTCTCATTGACTGTAGGCCTCAGGTGTGGTGAGGGTAGTGGGGGACAGTTCCATCATGGTGGGAGCACATGACATAGAGGACCCAATTCTCCTCAAGGCCAGGAGGGGAATAAAGAAGAAAATGGAGGGGCTGGGGTCACTATCCCCTTCAGGGAAATGTCCCAATAACTGGATGACTTCCCACTAGGCCCCTCCTTTTAAAGGCTCCATCACCTCCATAGAGCCACAGGCTGAGACCAAGCAAACCTTTAACACATGGCTTTTGGGGACATTTAAGATCCAGTTATTTCACATTCATGAATTAACCACATCTGAAATCTCTACCTTAGAAACTGGATTTTTAAAAGCCAATACTTTATAGCAAATACTATAATTTCATGCAATTGGAATTAATGGGAAATTATAAGTTTGTCTGATAGTATGAATCCAAAAATAGTCTACTCTAGTTCCTAGAAAATACAGTATTTGAAAACTTATCAAATCCTCAAGTTTAGTACAAGCTTGTTCAGTGCCCTAAGTAGATCCCAAATGTTTTTCATTATTTCTTCAGTATTCTCTCTTAAGTTATGTGAATTTTCATTCTTTCTTCTAGCTATTATAAGCTCCCATCTCTAGTAAACATTAAGCATTGCAGACCAGTGAAAAAACATTAAAAAGGCAAAGTAAAAGGCAATACTACCCATTTGAAATAATCAGGACTCATGAGTGAACCATTTGTTTACAAGGCACAGCTGCAATATGTGCCCCTATCATACCATTTTATAATAAGTGCTCAGAGAGCAGGAGCTCTGTGTCGTCCATCTCAGCCAGTATTTGCCATATTAACTATCCCACATTACATGTTCATGGACAATTAACTATATTCTTATAATAATGTCCACCTACTCCCCAGGAAGAAGGAAAGCACTGAACACAGCACTAGGCACAGAGTAAATCTTCAACCAATCCTGCCAACTGATTGCTTAATTGACTGGAAACTGCTCTCCTTCTTTCTAACAATGAGGTGCTCATTACCACAGTGGGCCAGTAAATGGTTAAACTTTACTGACACTGCCGAAATTTACTTTCTTCGGGCTTTCCTGAGGGCTTCCCTTCCTGCAAGGAATGAGCTTAGGAAAAACACTCTCTGGCTTGGTCAATGTTAAATTATAAATCCATAAGTGGTGCTGGACACAGAGCAGGTATTCTGTTGTTGACAGCTGAAGGATTAAAGACCATAGAATACTTGAGCTATTTTAGCTCAAGACAAGGGGTCATTTCTCTCTGGGGTCTAACCTCATCTGACCCATCACATATCAGCACCAGGTTAATTGCCTGGCTATTGTGCTCAATAATAATTGTGAGTTAATCCCTTGAAGAGCCAACCAACCAACCAACAGTGTTCAGCATAGTCTGTTCTTTAATGGAGCCTTCATTAGGTACATGGTAGCTCTTCTTTAGCTACTAACTTAGTTTAGGTATCATGACTGTGCTTGACTAATGGAAATTTCTCCAGATGTAAGCAGATATTATTTGTAATCTATGGCCAGTGGATATTGCCCTTTAATACACCTGCAAATGGAAAAAAATGTTATGACCACTGCATTTTACAAATAAAACATTATCCAGGTGGAAGATGACAAAATAGGAGAGAGGCTGAATTTATCATTTCTGGATAAGAACTATCTAGCATTTAAAGTTAGGATTTTCTCTGGGGTAAAATAAAAAGGATAAATGTCTACAAAACTGATTTATGATTTTGTAGACTTTGGGTAAATATTAGCATAGTGCTGCCAAGATTCCTGTGCTTGTTGGTTAAAAAATCTCAAAAAAAAACCCCTCTATTATTTCTTTGCAAATTATATGAAGCACAAAATCCATGATAATGGTGAACCTTATTGGATTTGCTGATCTTGAGCTGACGAGACAAGCCTAATGTTTTGATTTGCTTCACAAGAATGAGGCAGATCAGCCAGCTTGCTGTGTTTACTGTGAGGTTACAAGGATCAGAAGGATATTCCATGGGGAAGATTTCATCACTGTAAACAGAATTAGATACATCTCAGAGGCAGATATTCAGTAGAAACAGTTTGTCTCATTAGGCTTTGCAGGAAATGGGTTTCAAAGAACATGGTTGCCCATGTGTAATGAATTGGCTTTGCTAGGGAACTTCTTATTTTCAACACAGCCAATACAGCTTCTTAATTGTTTTTGCTGTTAATTAACTAAGGATGTAGTTTAAGTGAGATCAAAGCATTCAAGATGAAAGGCAGATTTTAAAGATGAAAATGTCTAATACGCTTCCTCTCCTATATAACTCCATGTCTTTCTAGCCAATGGGGATAACACAAGGCAAAAATCAGATGGACCCACTTGTTGCCTAATTCAATCAGAAGGAAGAGTCTCAAAACCCTCTTTGGGTTATTAAATGACAATTGCCAAGGCTGAGGAATGTATGCATGGAAGCAGTGATGCAGATACAGGATGATATGTTTGTATGATACAGAATGAGGAAGGAATTTTGAACTTAAGCTACCTAAAGTGGGACTTGAAAATAATTCTCTAAGAGTGCTAAGGCTTTCAGTGAATTCTCCATCTCCCCATTCTTTCAGATGAGAGTTGAAGACAACAATAAAAGTCAGTTATTAATCCCATTAAGGAAGTATGGTTTATAGGGTGTAAGAGAGTTACTTAATTATTCTGCATATTATATTGGAGTGGGAAAAAAAATCCACAACTACATCTGGAGCTCTAAGAGCTCTGAAGGCCACCTACACCCGTTGCTCCTTGGTGCCTCAACAGGTCTTCTACAATTACCCACTTCCTTTTTTGTATTTATCACACAGTTGAACTCACAAGCAATCATTAAAGCTGTGGAATTAGCAACAGATCAACTTGTCAGAACCTAGATAAGTTTCTTTGTCAGTTTATTTAAAAAGAGAAGATGGCTTTGTTTCTAAATCAAATACATACCCAGGTGGACTAACACCTTCACAATGCAGATATATGGAGCAAATGGGTGGAGTTTTCATTCAAATAATATACTCTCAAAGGCAGGATTGCATCTGCCCTCTACTTTGATGTTATCTCCAGCTCCCAGCAAAGATGTGTCATGTAGGACAAAGTTGATAAGTCCTCACAAATGAGTATAGATTTTATAAGGAAATTCATGCATAAAATTTATTCTGAGGGTAGAATAAAAAAATGTACATCTCTTTTTTAAATGATTAAACATATTCATGTTTCAGGCTCTGGAATATGTTAAGAATTTTACTTACCCTGTCTCGTGAGTGGGAATGTTCAATTCTTGGCATACTTTGACAAGTTTGGACCTCCTTGGCAGTGAAACTGTAAACTCTATAGTACAGAAAGAATAAGCAACCAAGAAAATGGATATTGAAACAAGAGACTTGGAAGGTGATCCTCTGTCCCATCACATACCAGCCCCAGGTCAGTGCCTGGCTATTGGGCTTGATAATAATAGTGATCAAAATCCAATAAAATTGACAGATACTGGTCTCTCACCTCTCCTGAGGATTTACTCAGCCATCTACACCCACTCTGTTTTCTCCTTCCACTCTCTCCTCATCATTCTCAAAGGCTTGACAGAACCAAGGAAGCAGAATTACCAGTTCAAATGTGCTCTATGCACTAATTTGGTTAATCCCTAAGATATACTTTCTAATTCGTTAGATGACATAGGTATTCAGTGCTTGCTGTATGCCATAGGGTGCTGGGGATTCAATATAAACCTGAAGACCTGGCTTCTGCCCACTTGCCTGTGCTCAGAGAGCTTCCCATCTGTTGGGGAAAATTATGAACTAAACACAAGGTGCAGATTGCCTAGTAACAGAGAAGCTATAATAACAACCAAGATGGTGTGAACTTGTTAAAGGAACAGGCACATAGACCAATGGAACAGAGTGGAGAGTCCAGAAACAGATCTATGCAAATATGGACTACTGATTTTTTAAATGCAGTTTTATTTTAGAATAACATTAGGTTTATAGAAAAGTAACAAAAGAATAGATACTTTATTTGGAGTTCACCAGTTTTAGTTGGATTTTACCAGTTTTTCCACTAATGTTCTTTTTGTATTCCAGGATCCAATCTAGGATATGACATTACAATTGGCAGATTAATTTTTGACAAAAATTCAAAGGCAAATAAATGTAAAAAAAAGGATTGCTAAATACCAAGAGGTCAAAGAGTCCGATGCATATAAAATAATAAAATTCAACTGGCCCTCACACTTTATGTACAAAACTTAACATGAATCATAGATATATAAGTGCAAAAAATAAAGTTACAAAACTTCTGGAAGAAAACATGGGAGAAAATATTCATCATATACAGGTAGGTAACAATATTTAAAAATCATACCAAAATCACGATCCATAATTCATAAATGAAAATATTAATAAATTGGGTTTTAATTATAAATGTTTGTCAAAATATAGTTAAGAAAATGAAAAATCAAGACACAGACTGGGAGAAAATATTATATGAATGATGTAGTCAAAGAAGGGAATATCCAAAATATATCAAGAAATATTAAACAATTTAAAAGTAAGAAAACCAATTGGCTGATTTTAAAAACTGTATAAGGCTTTTCCAGACACTTCATCAGAGAGACTGTAGGAGTGGCAAATAAGCACATGAAAAGGTGTATCACATCTTTAACCATTAAAGAAACGCAAAATAAGGCCACTGCACATCTATTAAAATGAGTAAAACTAGAGACACTGAAAATACCAAGTGTTGGTGTGGATGTGGAACTTGGAACTTTAAACATGCAGTATTTGTACAACCACTCTGAAAAGGAGTTTGGCATCTCATTACAAAGTTATACACACATAACCCAGAAATACCACTCCTAGGTATCTACAACAGAGCAGGGAGGGATTGGCCAAATCCACCCATTGCCTCTTTTCTAAATAAAGTTTTGTTGAAACACTGCCAAACTTATACACTTATTCCTTTAAGTTTGTCTATAGCTGCATTCACAGTACAAATGGTCCCTGTTCTATGATGGATCAACATGATTTCTTAACGTTTTATGATGATACAAAAGTCATATGAATTTAGTAGAAACCATTCTTGGAGTTTGGATTTTTTTTATCTTTTCCCAGCCTGATGACATGTGGCATGATCCTCTGTTACAATTCTGGATGGCAACTGTAGTTCCCAGTCAATAATCGTTACT
This sequence comes from Ictidomys tridecemlineatus, assembly GCF_052094955.1. Taxonomy (NCBI): domain Eukaryota; kingdom Metazoa; phylum Chordata; class Mammalia; order Rodentia; family Sciuridae; genus Ictidomys; species Ictidomys tridecemlineatus. Next base: position 123,964,324 of record NC_135477.1, on the reverse strand, counting down.
CTATATGCACTGGGTTGCTCTGATGTTCAGCAGGCTCAGTATACTAAATGCATTTTCAATTTACAATATTATCAATTAACATGAGGTTTATCTGGATGTAACTCTACTGCAAATCAAGGAACATCCACAGTTGCAACAGAGCCAGTATTGCCACAAAGTCAAAACAATTACTACCTGGTCCTGTAAAGAAAAAGTTCACCTTCCCTTGCTCTGAAGAAATGAAAACATATGCGTGCCCCAAACCGGGTACACAAACACTTTTATAGAAGCTCTATTCAGAAGTGTCAAAAACTTTAAATACAGGCTCCTTCAGCAAATGGCTAAACAAAATGTGGTGCACCTATACAATAAAAATATGTAAAAGGAATTGCATTTTTTTTTTTTACTATTAATACAGACAAAAACTTGGAGACTCTCAAAAGTACTATGCTGAGTGAGAGAAACTAGTTTCAATAGGTTATACACCTCTGGGTACCCACTCAAAGCTGTGATATTCACAACATGATCATGGGTACCACAACCTTCACCTGGGGTGTTACATAGTTCTTTCTTAGATTTCACATAGTCCTCAGTTTGACTTGAAGCTCACAATTACCCCAGTAGAGAAATGGATCAGGCACGAATTGTTTATCCACATTTTATAACCAAGAAAATAATTAAATAATTTTCCATAGAGATACAAGGTAAAATGGGATGCAGGAGTACTTAAAAGTCTCGCTGCTAGAACACCCCTCTCTTTCCATTATTCTTGGCCTTTGCTGAAACCTGTTCTGCTTCAAAATTGTTAAAATTTGGAAAAAGCATTCACAAAGCTGTTGGGTGAAAAATCTCTTGAGAGGAAACCTCATTGATAAGGGGTGCTTTCCTGAGTACTGTACATCAACCCATCTGCTTGTTCTCTGAAATCTGCTGAGGTCAGGGGTCATGGGATTTACCCATCAACTGAACTCATTTTAGAATTCTGTCATCTGAAACTGGGCCCTATCTTTTTAGATTCTTCCCTTCAGCAAACACAGACCACAGCAAATAAACTCTCCATGACCCTTGAAGAGGAAAGTTGGGTCCTCTGGATAACTATCTCTGGTTTGCCTAATGTGTCTTTTGATTAAAAAAGAGAAAGAAATCTTCTTTCAAATTATTCATTAAATCTAGTCAGCATGGTTAGGTCATGCAGTTACTAACCCCCTCTCTTCATGGTTAGTCCCCCCCTTCTTCCCAAACTTGCCTTTGAAACATTTCCCCAGAGCATTTGCATCTTAAATTAGAAAGCATGTATTTCTCACATAGGAAACAGACATTTACATGAAAAAGATTTTTTTAAAAAAGAGTATTTGACTATCATCTCACCAAACCTAAATGCTTTTTACTTTGAATTTAAAAAAAAAAAAAGAAAAAAAGAAATGAAATGAAACCTAAGAGTAGTGAAACAGCTAAACAGAATAAGATGCACAAATCCAGAACATTATTAACCCCTGCCCTTTCCCCTCTAACTTCACCTTCTCTCCACTTTGCATGTGCTATAGAGAAGGATGAACAGATAATAGGGAAATGGTGATGTGCATGTGAGAAATCATGTTCTTCTCCAAAACAAGTTGGCACAATCAAGCGATGTGTGCTTAGTGAGCCAGACTGTAATTCTATTAGCTCGTTTCTGTCTTTTAAAGTGCTAAATGTCTGCAGCTTCCCCTGGGCGGGTGATTCAGCACCTTCTACATCAAGGGCCAGATATGATCAGATTATTGTTGCTGAGTCAAAGGGAGATGTGATGCTGTGTGTCTGTATATGTATCAATTTGGTTCTGCATATTGCTTTAGAGGGATGTTTATTTTTTCACATATGCACACTTTCCTCTTCAGCCTTCTTCCTGTGGTGGAATATTCTGCAGTGTTTCTGCAAGATATTGGCTCATTATTTCTGACTCTTGTGACATTCATTCTTATTATTCACCCTTACAGAACTGTTTCCAGTCCTTCTTGGAGGTGGAACCAGAGAAGAATAACACATACAAAATGATTTCTGGTTTTAATTTTAATGGCAACTGCAGTCTCTTTCCCTATTCAATTATTTTTCTTGGAAATAATTCCTGAATGCCTAGTTTAAGGGAAAAACCATCACCAAATAAACAGAAGATCAAGTTTGTATTAGTGTGATAAGGTGGCATTTAGTACTCTCAAATCCTGTTGCTAAGACTTGCAGCAATGAAAAAAGAGAAAGAATTTAAATTTACTATTGTGAGTTACGTGGAGGAAGAAATGTGCTTTTGATTAAGTGTGTAGTCTTGTCTATACTTTATAAATACTCACACAGGACATGCTGTTGGGAAAGTCACATCCCTGTACATGCTCCTTCACTCAGTCAACCAACATAAGAGCATGCTCTGATTAGAATAATTCCATGTGGTTGAACAAGGCAGGGGGAGCAGCTGCAGATAGGGCTGGTTATGAAAAGTTACCAAATGCCACAAGGTAGAAAATTCTGTCCTTTCCCCCATAAGCACTCTTTGAGTATCTATTATGCCCAAGACATTGAGACTACCATAGTGGGAAAGCAAGATCTCTGCCCTCCTGGAAGTTATGTCCCAATGGAGAATATTCATGAAGCAAAGAAACAAGATAATGACAGATAGTGGTTACTGCCATGAAGGACATTAATAGGAAAGCAATCAAAATAATGAAGGAAGGAGAACGCCAAGATGGTTATTTGAACCAGTCATGAACAGGACACAGGAAAGAGCACTCGAAACATAGGGCCAGTTGGTTTAAAGGAAAAGGTGGGTTATGTTGGAGGCATAGAAGGGAGGTCTTGTTGGTCAGAATGTGGGGAACCAGGGAGGCACAGGTGTGTGGTAAGATTGAACCACATAGGGATGTCTAGATCATGGTGAAGCATTGGCTTATTTTAAGTGCAAGGAGAAGAATTTTAAGCAGGGCTGATCTATGATTTGACATGGTTCATTCCAATTGCTGGGAAGAGACAACATTGTCAAAAAGATTAGGGGAGATAGAAAGCAGAAGAAGCCATTGGGAGACAACTCTACTCATTCAAGCAAGACAGGGAATGGTGCTGGTCAAAAGCAGATGAGCTGGAGCACAGTGGACAACTGTGTGACATGGAATGCCAAAGCGCCTGCTTATTTGTAGGGTGTGAAGGATGGGGGAAAGGAAGATATGAAGATGGCTCCTAGGTCTACTGTGAATATTGAGATTACTTTCAACTGATGCTGTAAGCAAACAGAAGCCTTCCTGGAATAATTTGCATTGTTGTGTGGTGGGCATCATACTGAAGAAGAGTGGGCTGCAGGTAGTTATCATATAGTGCTTAAGAGGTCAAAGTCATGTGTGATCCCAGGCTAGACACTGTGCCTCTTAGAGCCTCTGAACTACTTTAATTGAACTCCAGGACCCCTGGAGACAGTGAGATATTCAATGATGCAAAAGTAGCCATTCCCTGGGTGAATATGGGGCACAAGTATCAGAGGAATGGGGCCAAATGAACAGGTCATATAGCGTATCCTCACCACTACCATGTAACCTCCAGATATCTCCTTGTCAGAGTGCTTTCCAGAGCTTTGCAGGAAGTCCAATGCAGGGAAGGGGCAGACCAAGTACCTCCACCAGAGGGCAGCATGGAGCTATGCATGCCCAGCTCAGTCCCTGCAATTGGCTGCCCCTGGGGTAGCATGTGGACCCACCTGCTTCTGGGAAATAGCTGCATTGGAGCTGGGAATCAATGCTGCTGAAACAAAACAGGAAAGGAAGTGTTCCTTTTAGTCCAGGTACCAAAAAGAGTATGAGGGTGTCATTGCTGCCAACAAAGACAAACCCTAAATACAACTGCAGATCACACAGTAATTCCAAACAGGTAAAATTTTATTTTTATCTTTCACTACGATATATGGAGCACCAAGCGACTGGCACTGAAAAATGGTAACACGAATTATCTCATTTAAGCTTCACATCCACCCTGTGGACTGTATCCTAGGTTTTTTCCCTATTTTACAAATGAGAAAACCAAAGTAAGTTACTGAAAATCACTAGTGGGGAGCAAATTTTAAGCTAATTACAAAAGTCTGTTTAACTATAAAACCTCCCCTCAAGGCTGCTACACATTGTTTATTACTTTCCAAGTGTTATGCTGGATGCTCTGAGGATTTAAAGGAAGTATTTCATATGTTTTATATATAGGACTTGGCTCTTGTCCTTGAAATACATATATTTTCAGAGTGGAGGGAACAAATTCAACAACCAAAGAATCATACAACAATTGCATACAATCCAGAGCTTAACAGCTTGGTAAAACTGTGTCTCCACAGCTCTCCAATGTCAAGAGTTTTTCATTTTACCACGTGAATACCATAAATAGAGTCACCTTCGTTATTAAAGGGTGGATGAGAGGCAGGGAGGTGCAGTCACATATAATTGTTCATTCTCCGAATATTTAATGAGCATTTCTGACCATGACAGACACCAGTCCATGTCCTGGAGGAGATGATACTCTAGTTTGGGGTGGTGAAAAACAGACCATAACAAGTTAATCAACAAAAGAACATAGACTTCCCATTATGCCTACAGGGACTCCACGCCATGGCAGTCAATACAACAATGCCCTTGTTCCTGCTCTAATCTTCTTCGGATCTTCCATCATGCCCACCCCCAATAAATCCTGGGTCTGCCTAACACTCTGCCCTTTCCTAGCACTGCTCTGACTCTGCTCATTCATCCTTTCTGGTGGACCCTGGGAGCTCCTCTGCCTACAGGTTGGGGCACCTGGTGGTTTCTGTTTCATTCTGCAGAGGTTCCTCATGGGGCCTTTTCTGTTGCCTCCAGATCCCAAGCCCATACTTCCATTCAGTCAATCAACTCCCTTTGTGCTTAAAAATGTGAACATGCTCAGCTTCTTTTGTCTTCACCTCAGAACTGTCTCCCTCTGTTTTGTTTGTCCTTTGCTCTCCAGGAACAAAAGTAGGGAGTTCCTTGCCCTAGTGGGCCTTCCACAATCAGGCTGAATGGCAGGTGAGAAGAATCTTGCAGGGGGATTCATTCACTCCTCATTTATGCATGGCCACATTCCCTTCATTCCATAGCTAAGTGTTGACCACCTACTATTTTCCAGCATTACAGCAGGCACAGAGAGACACAGCCTCGCAGTCTAAAATCAGGAGGAAAAGTCAGGGAAACTGGAGCTTTATGGGAGCAAGGGGGTGTTTCAGTACAAGGTGAGGCCAGCGATGGGGACCCTACCCTGCATGACTTTTTGAACTTACCCTTAAAAAGGTATGGAAACCAGGAGAAGAGTCTGAGCAAAAGAATGACATGATCTTATTAGTAATTTCCAACAGACCACAGTGGCTGATGAGGGGAGACAGATTAGAGGGGGCCAGGACAAAAACAGAAAGAAGAATTAAGAGCTGGTGAAATAATCTAGTCAAGAAGTGATGGGTTCTTGTACATAAAAATTCCACTAGTTGAACTAAGTTCACTCCAACCTCAACAGCCCTTGGCCTCTGACTCTGACTCCTCACAAGTGCACCAAGGTTCTGGCCCCACTCTCCCCTCCCCTAATTTATCTCATGCGGAGAACTTGTGCCCCATACTGTACACTCTGCTCTAGATGAAATCAACCACTCTCTGCTCCTTGAATGCTCTGGAACATACCCCCCCACCCCCTCCAGGCCTTTGCTCATGCTGTTCTCTCCACCTTGGAATCATTTCTCTCTCTCAGTGTGTTCCCACATTCAACTCCTCTACAGAGCCTACTGTGATCACCATAGAAAGAGCAGGCCTCCTTACAAATACGTGTGTATAACTTTATTATATCACTATTGCATTTCAATTCATTCATTCCTGGTGTCCCCTCAATTGTGAGTCTTATAGGGAAGGGAACATGATTGTTGTTGTTTTAGTATTTTTATGCTCTTCCTCAAACCCTTATTTCCTTGCATAGTAGGATATCTTAATGGGGGTAAAACATGTATCAAATCACACAAAAAAGTGTGATTCAAATGTAATTTGATCCAATTTAATCCAATCCAATTCAACAACTTATGTATTAGTTATTTCCTTTGTAGGTTGTAAGCCTCTTAAAGATTAGGTGCTTATATCATGCTTCTTTGGTTACTACCTGCTTTATACAGCAGGCACTTAATTAATGTTTGTAAATTGATTTACTTAAAATTAAAGAAATTCCTTGATAGTAGAAATGCAAGGTAATGCAAGTTAGTCTTGTATTTTTTTTTTTTTCACTTTACCGAGTACCAGTAACTGCTTGTTCTGTGAAATACTATCTATGCTAAGGCTGAAAGTAGTAATTCCATGCAATTAAATGCTCAGAAAATGTAGTATGGACTTTTAAAGAGTCCCAGCACAAACCTAATACGATAATAGGGTTTAAGTAGGTTTATATGAAGGCATCAACATATTACACCTTTTTTAGAAGTCTCAGTCTTAAAGTTTTTAAAAAAATTTTAAATTTCTAAAAATTTAAAGTCATTACTAAAGGTGTGGCTTTGTGATGTGACTTGAGAGAACTCCTCCCTCCAAATATCTTCATTACCCAAGAAGCTCACAGGGTATTATAGTTGTCCCCCAAAAAACTTGTGTGTAGTTGAGAGGTAAAATGATTGGGTTGTGAGATCCTTAACTTAAGAGTGCATTAATCCACGGATATGGATTAATTGAGTGGTAAGTGTGGGCAGATAAGGTATGGCTAAAGGAGATGGGTACTTGGGGGCAGGCCTTTTCGGTATATATTTTGTCCCTTAGGGTAGAGAAGAAGGGTATTTTTTAATTTATTTTTATGTGTTTATTTACTTTTGCTAGTGATGAACTGGGGCAGCATTTATAATAAGGCATGACTTCAGCAGCCCCTCTCTTTCTTCCTCTCCCCAACCTCCTTTCTGATTGCTATGTCCTGACCTACTTTCCTCCACCCCACTCTTCCACCATGATGTCATGATGTTCTTCCTCATCTCTTGCCCACAGCAGTGGGATTGGCCATCTATGGATGGAGAGATCTAAAACTGTCAGACTCAAATAAGCTTTTCCTCCTCTAAAATTGTTCTTAATTGGTCTTTTGGTCACAGCAGAGAAAAAGCTGACTAAAACACAGGGAAGATGACCTTTTACCTGATTGCTCCAAAGCATCATCTTTAATTACAGGGGCCCTATTGCATCTAAAATATTTGTACTGCATGTAGGGCACTTCACAGTCTGATCCGGTCTCCCTTACCAACCTTCTCTTTAACTTACACACTGTGTACTTTTTATGTAATAGAAAGGTCCTTGTAAAGGGCATCGTGTCTTTTTTACTATAATAAAATACATGTAATATAACATTTGCCACTTTAAACTATTTTTAATAAACAGTTGAGTAACATAAAATACATTCACATTGTTGTACTACCATCAACACATCCATCTCCATCTTCAGAACATTTTCATCATCCCAAACTAAAATTCTATGTCCAACCACCCAATCATACTTTATTTCCTTTTCTTTTTTTTCTTTTTTCTTTTTATTTTTGCTTTACTTATGGAGTAATGTCTTCCAATGGCAGAAAATTTTTAAAAATATCAAAGTATATAAAGTAAAAAGCATGCATTCTTCATTTACCATCCATTCAATATCCATTTCTTATTATTAACAGTTTATTATATATCCTCGTGGATCCTTTATGTGAATAAAATATATGCACACATATACAAGTTCATAGAAATATATTTTCTTTTGCAAAAATCAAATCATTGAATATACATATGTATGTATATATGTGTGTATATATACACACCCACATACAATATTGCCTTTTTTTATTTGATCCAGAATTAATTATGGACTCCCATATTTGATCATGTTTATAGCCCATTCCCTTTACTATCCACATAGTGTTCTATAGTACCAGTATACCATAATTTAACTGTTGCCCTAATGATAAACACTTAGCTTTGTTTTTGTTTCTTTTTTCATTTAGAGGCAGCAGCGTTACACTAGTCCTGGTGCATTCTAACAAGGATTCCTGTGGGACACATTTCTAAAGGTCAAATTCCTAAATATAAACATTTACACATTTAAAAAAAATGATGTATACTGCTATTACATAACCCTCTGCAGCAGTTACAACTTCTTGTTTCCTGGGAGTGTTAGAAAGAAGAACTCTGTGCTAAGCACCATCACTGACACACATGCTACTGTGAACTTGCAGAAAGTCACTTCCATCTTTGATAGAACTCTAGATGCTCTCAGATGAGCTGCTAAGCAAAAGCAAAAAGATCTCTGAGGAAACAGTTAACTCTGGGATATGGCAGGTCAATCCTGTTTGAGATAAAGAGACATACAAGCTCCGATGTGGACATTTCTCTTCACTACACAGAGCAGGGGCAAAGGATATGCATTACACTTTCTTGACTTAATCATTCCTTAAGCTCAGTTCTGTCCCAGCTCATCCACACCCAAACTCTGGGCTTCAAGCAAAACCTCAGCAGTTCTGTCAATACTCACAAGTGGGGGAAGAGCTGTGTCTTAAAGACACATCACCTTCAACTTCAATCAATTCAGTCTTTTCCAAATACACAGAATCTATAAAAAAAAAAAAAGAAAAAGAAAAGAAAGAAATTAAGAGTTGAACTAGAAAATTCTTAGCAATATTTTCTACTAACCATTAGCAAAACTCCAAAGCAAAGCTGGCATAACTAAGGATAGATAAGAAGTGTATTATGTTTATCTATCTATCTATCTATCTATCTATCTATCTATCTATCTATTTATTTATTTTTGCTCGTGATAAACTAGGACAGCATTTTTTTATTATTTGTTTTAATTAGTTACACATGACAGTACAATGACCTTGACATATCATACATTTGAATCAGATGGGACATAATTTCTCATTATTCTGAGTGTACAGGTTGCAGAATCGCATTGGTCATGCAGTCACGTATATACACACAGCAATAATAATGTCTATTTCATGATACTGTCCTTCCTTTCCCCCTTCTCCTCCCCTCCCCTCCCATCACTTCTTTCTACCCAATCTAAGGTGATACAATTCTCTTTTTTATCTCACATCTTCATATGTGTATTTTGTATAACGATGAACATTTATAATAAGGCATGACTTCAGTATTTGCATAGCATTTTAGTATTTGCATAGAACTGTCATTCATTAGAAAAGCAGGTAATTCTCAAAATAGAATAAAGACCTATAGCATAGAGGAAGAGGATTGAGGGGGAGGAGGGTTGAGAAAAGAGAAGAATGGTGGAATGAATCTGACTTAACTTTCCTATGTACATATGTGAATATACCACAGTGAATCTCACCTTCATGTATATACACAGCCATTAATTTAAAAAAAAAAACTATAAAAAAAAAGAAAGATCAGTAGGGTAAGGTAATAGGGGAGGGAAAGGAGAAGTACTGGGGACTGAATCACAGCAAATTATATATCATGCTTACATAATTATGTCAAGATGAACCTAATATTATGTATAACTAAAATGAATTAACAAATAAATAATATGAAAAGTATAAATTCATCTAATTTCCCACTAAAATCAGAGTTTTAAATGAAGAAGAAAAATATTCTTAATTTAAAATTTAGACGGGAAGTTGGTTTTGTTAATAAAGGACCATGCTAAGTCCTGCATCCCCCCAAAGTCTAAGTTTTTATAATTAACTCATGTAATTCATTAATTAGAAAAAGCAATCGTGTATACAAGCAGAAAACCAGACTGCTGAGCTGGAGAGTTTTTAATAACTCAACTTTGAGAAAAACTGCTGAATAGCAGGAAAACATTAAGCCAGTATTTTTCCTGATATAGTTCATGGCAGATCTCCATAGCAACACCATGAAAGGGGCCTCTTGTTTCAGAGCCAAGCCTATCTGAAATGAGATGATTCTCTTACGAACAGCTTTTCCAGAAGCCCAGGTTTTAAGAACGAGAATATCTGATCTCGCCCTCCACACCACTAAGTCAAGGAAAGAGACTTGAGAAAATTTGTTCTGTGGCCATGACTCTGGGTATTTAAGAAAATCAACAGAGAACTACAGAGTTGGGGAGAAAATCTAAATCCTAGGTTTATAAATGTGGAGATACGAATTATTACCATTGCAGTTCCTTTCAAAGCTGTAGGTCCAGCTGGAAGCCTTTCAAGTATGGGTAATGATTCCTCAGATATCTACAGGGACATTGCCAGCATGTGGCAGTAGATTGGAGGGAGTTTATGCAACTCACAATGGTCCCTATAACTTCTCTGCTAATATATTTTATATTATGTGACTGTGCTGAGCTTCCCTATCACCTACCAAGGAGCAGAGAGAAAGAAAAGAGAGAGAAGGATGGGGCAAGACAATCAGGGAAGAGAGATGGAAAAGGAAGATCTTCTGCTTTTATGGTTTCTGGTTCTAGTAATGTTCTGAAGCCTGGCTGAGATCCTGACTGGGGTCCTCATAATTACCCTCTATCTTTGTAATGGACTCCAATCCACACTCTTGCTTATATTAATCTGAATAGAATTTTGTTATTTGTAGACCAAGTTCTAACTAATGCACATGGTGGAATATCTATCTAAGCAGAAGCGAACTAGGTACAGAGTCAGAGAGAAAAAGCAGGAAGAAAAAATAAATAATCAAGTACACCATGTGTGTAAAGCAATCTGCTTAACACTCTTAAAATTGTCATCTTTTTTTTAAAAAAAATTGTAGTTGTAGATGGACAGCATGCCTTTATTTTATTTGTTTATTTTTATGAGGATTGGACCCAATGCCTCACACATGCAAGTCAAATGCTCTGCCACTGAGTTATAATCCCAGCCCTTAAAATTGTTCTCTTAATACTCCTCAAAGTATCTCTATAAAATAGATGTTATTCCCCAACCCTGATGATTTCAGGTTTTCAAATTTCAAATTTGACATACATGAGTAGCTTGTGGCAGATCTGGAATTCTTATTCAGATTTGGTCCCTAGGGCTGAACTCTGATTTATCTGATTGTGATAAATAACAGTCACTTTGATAGTCCTGTTCTCTTGAGCTGGTCATTTTTTCCCTATTTAGGCCTTGGATAGGTACAATATTCTTTAAGGTCCCTTCCAGATCTAACAGTATAATATCCCTTGCAAGATTCATTTAGAGCTGTGTTTCTCTATGCAGGTGTAGCAGGAGGTGAGTTATATCCTCAGTCCCTTGGATACCTTTCCAAACTATACTCAGCCTTCTTCCCTACCCTTCCCTTCCCCAGAAGTTTCTGATCAACTGTGATAAGGCTGGGAAAGTTTCCAACAACAGAGTTGGTCTTGAATCCAGAGCTGGAGTATTACTTCATTATGCTGCTTCTCCCTCTCTTACTATACCTATTGGAACATGGTTGAAGTTCAATTATTTCCTTCAAATGAATTTCATTTACACACTGACTACAAATAACTAATATGTCCATTTTGAATGTTTTACACATCTTAGAATCAGTTTCTAATAAAGATTCTGCTGATATTTTTATTGAAATGGCATTGAACCTATAGATCCATTTGGAATATTGCTATCTTTTTTTAATATCTTTATTTTATTTATTTATTTTTATGTGGTGCTGAGTTTCGAACCCAGGGCCTTACACATGCTAGGCAAGCACTCTTAACAATATTACATCATCTAATCCATGAACGTGGTATTCTTCTTCAAAGGTCTTGTCTATTTTCTCTCAACACTGTTTTGCAAATTTCAGTGCAGAAATTTAGCACTTCGTTTATCAAATCATTTCTAGCTATTTGATATTCTTAGATACTAATGCAACTAGTATTGTTAAGTTCACCTTTAAATAGTGTGTTCTAGTCTATAGTAATATAACTTGTCTTCACCTATTAATTGATTTCCTCTGATCTTACTATACTATTAATTTGCTAGTTAACAGCAGGAGAGATTTGGGGCATGGAAAATCTTGCTTTGAGATTCAAGTCACATACATAGGAAGAATATTACCACCTCCTCTACCCAGTGTCTGTGTCCTAAGCCTCAAACCTGTGAATAGACTTTAGCTTATATGGCAAAGGAAAGTTAAGATTGCAAATAGAATTAAGATTTTTAATCAGATGACATTAAAAGAGATTATCTAGACTATCTGGGTAGGCTTATTGAAGTCAAAAGTGTCCATAAACATGGAAGAGGGAGGCAGAAGAGGGTTAGAGGGATACATGGCTAAGAAAGAAATATTAGATGCGACATTGTTGGCTTTAAAGATAGAGGATGGAGCCAAAAGCAAAGGAATGCATATGGCATCTAGAAGCTGGAAAGAGCAAGAAAATGCTTCTCCTTTAGAGCCTCTGGATCAAAACCATAGCTCTCGTGGTTCCTTGACCATTTTTAGTCCAGCAAGGCCCCTGTTGGACTTCTAATATCCAAAACTATACAATAAGGAACCATATTATTGGCTTACGTCATTAAATCTGGCAATCTGGATCTGGGTTTGTGGCATATGGTAGAGCAATTGCCTCACCTGGTGAGGCACTAGGTTCGATCATCATCAGTATCATGTATAAATAAATGAATAAAATAAGGTCCATCAACAACTAAAATTTTTTTAAAAAAATCTGGCAATCCATTACAACAGCTATTGGAAACCAACACAGAGTGAGGGAGCCTTTCCGAGTTAGGGGAGAAGGCAATTCTCTCCTGATCTCTACCCACTCCATTCATATAGACGCCCCATGATGGCATCTTATAAACTGCCAGCTTTGGAAACACCAACAACATTTGCTCGGCACCATCCGTCCTGTAACTGAGGGACCTTCAGGTGAGTCTGATAGCACATAACAGATATCAACAGTTGGAGCTAGATCAGGAGAAGAAAACTTGGTCGATGCCACATGGTATCTGCCACAGCCAGAAGGATCTGTAGGCCCAGGTGAAGCACCACTTGAGAAGATGACTTTTAGTAAATACACATTTCACTTTGAGAAAGTAAGACTCTGAAAGATGTGATTTTTATAAATATGATTCTATTTAAAGGTGAGGTTAAATTATGGTTTGCTGAGAGCCATAGCCAAGTAGGAATGACTCATGGCATTTTGGGTTGAAAGGTGATGCCAGCAAGCCATTGAGATGATAATGATTATGTTAAGATGTGCATTCAATTGGAGATTAGACCCCTGCTGTCTGCCTCAGCCTCCTACTTTGGAGCTCCAGGACTCCAGGAGAGTTCCCATTGGTTGAGGAAGTGCGGTAGGAGGGAATTCCGGAGGAGGGATTTCCTGTTGGAGTAGTGTGTCCCAAGAGGAGCGGCAGGGCGTGGCGTTCGGCATTTTCCCTGGAGCGTGTGTGGAGTGTGCTGGTGGAGTTCAGAAATAAAGTTTGTTCCTGCTTCAGTGGCTTGTGATTTTGTGCCCAGCCAGACTACGGCAATGGTTATATTAATAACAATGGAACACCAGTACTCTTTAATTTTAAAATGTATACATGAAGCTCTTTTCATTAGAGAAGATTGAGGATGTCTGCTATAATGACATCATCTTTGCATATTTGTTTTCTAATGTCTAATTTTCTAATTTCTTGAGTAAGAGTAAAGGAGTTCGAGAGGATGTGCTGGGAACTGCACACAACCCTCAGGCTGCCCTTTCTCTGCCAGCTACCTCCAGAGGGAACCCTCCTGTAGATTCGTCTTTGACAGGTGATGGATCATTGTCACGTGTCCGAGTTGCGATTACAGTATGCTTATTGTCAGTTCCTTGTATAGTTTACCCATGGCTGTATTTTTAATAAAGAACAAGGCAAAGATAGATGAGGAAAATAAAAATAGTGTATTTTTATCTTCAGTGCATGTCAGTAAGAATGATGCTTTGACGATTTAGTTAATAATGAAATTGAAGCTGTGAAGACCAAATCATAAATAAAGTGAATTTGTGACAATGTTTCTCATGGTAATTTGTAAAACTATGTCAAAATCATGTGCCATATAATATTTGCCTCAAAAACTTGTTAAGCTTGTGCTTCAATACTATGTAGTTGGTTATCTCATTTCTATTGCTGGTGGAGCAAAAGTCTGAAATAAAAAATGGTTAAAATTTAAACAAGAATTTTTATACTTTTAAAATATTTTTCCTTGTACAATGACAATTTGTAGATAACAAAAGTTTTATTTTTATAACTCACACCTTTAAAAAGTGTTTATTCTTCTGAAAGAAATTGATATGCTGTTTAATCTCTCACCAGAGAAAAAATTACAGATAAGCTCAAAGAATTGACAATATCTTTCTATATTTGAGTTCCCGAGTTAAGGAAACATGGTTAGAATCAGCTGATGTACAAAGACCCCAACAAATACCCTTTCTGTTTATTGCTTTTCAAGTTTAGTTCACATTAATCAAGAACTTCCACTGTGCCAGGCACTGTGCTAAGTGCCAAAGACACCAAAATGATTAAAACATGGTTACTTTCCTTGGAGGCCCAGGCTGTGATGGCAGAGGCAATGACATGCTTCAGAGCAAAATGCAAGACCATGAGGGCATGGAGGAGGGAGTTGTTCATTTCGCCGGGAAAGAAATAAAATTTTTAATAGAAGAGATGTCATTTGAAAAGGACCTTGAAAGAAAAAGAGAAGGTCAATAATTGTACATCTTAAACAATGCAGCAGCATGAAAATTCTTAAGAAAGTTCTGTGTGATTCTGTGAGCTACCTGGGCAACTGGAACTGAGCATTCATTGGGGAGTGAGGAGGGCTAAGGGTGTGGTGTCAGCTAGACAGGGCAGAGGTTCCTGCAGCCCCTCCAACCAGGCCCTGCATCTGCTGGAAGAGGGAAAGCACCAGGTCTCTTGCACATGACACCACCACCTCATATAAAGTCTGTTAAGGGACTTCATGCTTTCTTTTTAAAGGGATAAAAAATGATAAAACAAAACTAAAAAGACAAGAGCAGAGATTTTCTGCCACTTCCTGACTCTGAAATGATGTTAGAATTTATTAGAAGAAAACTATAAACTGGGGAAGATGATGCCTCCCTCAGGTGTTTTGGAGAGGGTGAAAAAGAGAAATGCATAAAAGCCCCCGGTGCCCAATCCAGAGAAATGGTAGCACAATGATGATACTGATAGTGATGGTAGTGGTGGCAGCCATGCTGACAATTGTGATGTGGTGGTTATGGTGGAAGAGATGGCAGTGGTGGTTGTGGTGACAAAAGTGGTGATGTTGGTAGTGCTGGTGATAATGGTGGTCATGATGGTAATAGTGGTGAGGATGGTAGTAGTGGTGGTGGTGAGGATGGTGCTGATGGTGGTAAGGATGGTAGTGAGGATGGTAGTAGTGGTGGTGGTGAGGATGGTGCTGGTGGTGATGGTGGTGGTGAGGATGGTGGTGGTGAGGTTAGTGGTGAGGATGGTGCTGATGGTGATGGTGGTGGTGGTAATGATAACAGAAGAACCTGGGCTCTGGGCTGCCTTTGGGAAGACAGAACATCCCAGGAGATGGGCAAGAACAATGTGATCTTGGCTAACCTGGCTCTGGCCCAGGGGACTTCCTGCCCATCTGCACTTCCCTTGCCGTTGTTCCTGTGGCTCAGATGGTACTGGCAGCTGCTCCAACTGCTGCCACGGGTGCCCTGACTGCTGTGGTGAACCAGGTGATGGTCTATTAAACCAAACCTCAACTAGAAAACATTGGCCCTAAATAATTCCGACAACAAGGTCCCGTTTTTCCCCTCCACCCCTCTTCTCTGACTGCTCCCGTCCTCCTTTCTCATTTCGACTATGTGATTCTCTTCTCATTCTACTTCAATTTCCTTTTCTTTTTAATCATACACCACCTTCCCCCTCTCCCTTTTTCTCCTTTGTTTTTTGTTTTTTTTTTCTGCCCTGACTCCTCCTGGTCTGGTTACCCCCTGTGATGTGATAGAGGATGTGAGGGCGAAGGGCTCACTGCCATGTTTCTGAGATGATGGGCAAGCCACTTCGCCCTCCTGGGATGTGGTTTCCTCATCTGCAGGATCTAAGGGTTGGACCAGAATGATCTCAAAGTGTTCTTTCCGTCCTGAACTCCCATCCGGCCACCTTTTGTTACATTTGCCTTTGTGCCTGCTTTTCCTGTCCCGGCTGACTCATCCGTCCACCTGCCTCCCTCATCCACATCCCCACAGCTCTGGTCCAAGCCTCCACCAAGGTCCTTTGTAACAGCCTCCTGCTGCTATAGGTCTCCCAGCTTCCAGGCTTCTCCTTGTCCAATATGTTATCCACACTAAAGGCAAAGTGGCCTTCTGGAAATATGGATGAGCCTGCCCAATCTTCAACTTAAACCCTTCTACACTGCTTTGCAGTCATTTACTGTCTTGTTTCCCTGTTTATTTTCTTCAGAGCCAATATCACTGCCTGAACTTTCATTAACTCCTTAATGTTGAAGTACTTGTTTATTATCTCTCTTCTCCCCTAGAACGTAGGTTCCATGAGGGAGGGAGCTTGCTGCCTCGTTGACTCTGCATTAAATGGGCCAGGATCTTGCATGCAATACTCTCTCAATAAATGTTGACTAAAGCAAACTCCTTTGCCATTTAGGACCTATTTCTCCCCTTCTTGAGACTGTTCTCTCCTAACTGCACAATTTCTTTATTTTTTATTTTTTTATTGATTCTTTTTAGTTTTTAGTTATATATAACATTAGGATGCATTTTGACATAATCACAATAGCACGGATATAACTCTGTCTAATTCAGTCCCCAGCACTTCCTCCTTCTTCTCTCTTCCTTCTACTCTACTGATCTTTCTGTAATTTATTTATAGTTTTTTTTATTAATGTCTGTGGATATCCTTGATATTAGATTCACCGTGCTATATTCATGTATGTACATACAAAATTTCAGATTCATTCTACCATTCTTCTCTTTTCCTGTCCCTCCTTCCTCCTTCTTGCTCAATCCTCTTTGTCTACTCTACTTGATATTTCCTCTATTTTGATGAAATTCCTTCCTCTTTTTTATATGCCCCCCCCCCAATTTTGATTAGCTTCCACATATCAGAGAAAACAACTAACCTTTGAAGTTTGGAGATTGGCTTATTTAGTTTGGCATGGTAGTCTCCAGTTCCATTAATTTATTGGTAAATGCCATAATGTCATTATTTTTTATGGATGGGTAATACTCCATTTTATATATACATCACATTTCCTTTGTCCACTCATCTGTTGAAGGGCACATAGGCTGGTTCCATAGCTTGGATACTGTAAATTAAAACAGTACAATTTCTTACTTAGAAATATCTTGGCCTGCCTGAAATCCTAACCATCCTCCTCCATCAGTTCAGAGACAATTTCCCTCATTCACTTTTCTCTGCCACCCACCCAGATCCTGTGTTTTCATGGGCAGAGAACAGTGGAAACTATGAATCTTATTCTTTTTTCCTTTAACCTTAGTATAAAATAGCAGAAAAACTCTCAGACTCCAGTCTAGATAGCTGTCTTATAGTGCCAAGAGAGAAACTTCTTTAAGAAAAATAAAATAGAACCTTTGAAAGTCTATGCTTGTTTTTGGGCTAGATGTTAGGAATGGTTAGATCCAAAGACACTACCACAAGTAATATTCCAAGTCCATTTTTATGATAACAAAGCTTAGGCTTTAGGGAGGCAGTGCAGTTGGGTCAAGATCACAGAGATACTGGGACAATGAGCCAGGAATTGAATGAAAGAAGTCTGATGCCCAATCCAAGCACCTAGTCACATTGTTATTCCCTTTCATTCTCTAGATTAGAAAATTACCCTGTTTTATTTTTATCATGACATAAATTTCTGATGTCTAATTTCTATACTTTTTTGTGCCTGTTTCCTTCTGTTACAATGTAAGCTCCACCTGGGCAGGTATCACCTCTGTCCTACTCACTGAACTTTACCCAGGGTAGTGCCTCATAGACAATGGATCCATCAATATTTGCTAATGAATGAAGGATTTGTGTGTTAGAAGATGAGATATAATAGGAAGCCTGATAATTCTCATTTTTTAAATGGAACTATCTCAAAAATATCCCTGGTGTTGGCATATATTTGTCCTTAGAGAGTGCATTTGATTCTTCCAATTAGCAAAACTGTTAAAGACTGCTTTTTTAGTCACAAAGAACATCTAGTCATAAACATTATCACTGCTTTTTTTTCCCTGAAGTTAGACCTGATCACTAGGGAACCAGTCTTTCTGTGTTTTGGGAGCCTTTGGCACTCTGGAAGAATCCATCTCAGACTAATGTTTTTAACAACAAAAAGAAAATGTGTAGGATTAGAAAGGAATCAATTATATTGAATATAGCTATCAAAATATAAAATTTAAAAAATGCTAACATATCTGCTTCTTTATTAACATTAAATAATAAGATCTAAAATGTCTAATATCTAAAATGCAGAAGCTGATATGATTAAAAAAATAATAGAATATGAAAGATTTAGGATTTCCATTGGTAACAAAATCATAGGCATTACTAATACATTCATAATTAAAGGAAACATTTAATCCCCTAAAGGGGTTAATAAAAATAAAGATGTAGGGCTGGGGATGTGGCTCAAGTGGTAGTGCGCTCTCCTGGCATGTGTGCGGCGCTGGTTTTCATCCTCAGCACCACACACAACTAAAGGTGTTGTGTCTGCCGATAACTAAAAAATAAATATTAAAAAATTCTCTCTCTCTCTCTCTCTCTCTCTTTCTCTCTCTTTAAAAAAAGAATAATAATTAAAGATATAATTTCCCTATCAGGTCTATTGATTTCCAGAATTTTATCCATATCTCCATGAACCCTAAACGTTAAAACTAAATGGAAAATGGAAAAATGTTGAGGAATCCAAATAGGTATAGCAGTAGCAGTTATTTTCAAAGGTGACCATTAAATGAGTTATTTTTTATTGGGTATATAAATTCTGAAGTGTTTTTTTTTAATTCAGCCCTAATTTTCATCTCCATAGCAACCTTCTAAATATCAATGATGGAGCTAGTTATCATCTGGATATATTTGCTTAGTATCTTTATACACACAAATGAAGTGATATTCTCAAAACAATCTTTGACTATTATGACTTTATAATTATTATTTATTGATTTAAAATATTAATTTGAAGTAGTTAATACATTCATATAATTTACAGGAATAAAAGAGCAAGACAGCTCACTCTATACCCATCCACAATCACTAGGGCTTCATACTTTAAAGCAATTAATATCATTAATTTCTTTTATAGACTTTCAAACATGCTTTATATTTAGAAGCAAATATATTTACATATTGTTTTATCCCTTAACACCATGTGCCGTATTATGCACACTATATTTTCACCTTGCTTTCTTCTTAAGGTTTCTATATGATAATTCTATATTGAACATTAAAAACTTCACTGTTTTATAGCTGCATAGTTTATTGTAAGACTTATCATAATTATTTAACCACTCTCTTGTATTGACGGATATTTAGGTTACTTCTAAATGATTTGCTATTATGGAAAAATTGAAGGAGGCAGCAAAAATGTATCCTTTAAGATACATTTTGTCACAGACAGTCACATTTGAGAGACTTGTAATCATGCAACCCAGATGTAAGTACTGCAAGATTCATACCACAGGAGGTTAGCATACTGAGAATCACAGTATGATGGGCAGTTCACAACGGAACACAGAGGAAACACAGAGGCATCGACTCTTGGTAGCGTTCTAGAACAGGGCTGGTGTTTTTCAGGACTCCAAGAGGAAATTTCTGAAGATGAGGAGGATGTACTCAGTTTGAGAACCCATCTTGGAAAAAGCTTAGAAGTCTCAACTGAGCAAATCTGTTTTGTCTTTGTTTACTGTGGCTTTGGACCAGGGGCTTGAGTTCACAATGCTCTGATTCATGGCAAAATATCATCATTGGTCCAAAGAAAGCTCCTCTTTTGTTGTATTTATTAATTCCTACTCACCTTATTTCCCATCTCTAACCTTCCACTCCCCAGGCATCCTAACTGGATGTGTTTAACGTGTATATTTTCTTTTACATGCAAAGTTGAAATAATGATGTTTTGCATTTTAGATGCATATAGGTTATGTTGGGTTATAATTAATTCCATTTCTTCTTTCACCATGACTATGTTTTATGGTCCACCCATGTCCCTACATGAACAGCCAGGCTTTTGCTTCTGTTTCATGGTCATCTCTCTCACATTATATGCACCAGCTTTCTCAGTGATGGACAGCCAGGTTGCCTTCACCACAATTAAGATTGTAGTTCACATCCTCACAGGTGGCCCCTTATAGATTTGTCTGTTTGAGTTTCTTCCTTTCTTTCTTTCTTTTTTGGTCACATACACCTAGAATAGAGTTTCTGGGTCCTAAAATCTAAAATTACATAGACTTGGTTTGATTAAGTTGTGTCGAATAATTCCCCCAAAGGGCTCCTCACCAGCAACACCAGAACACTTGTGGTTTTCCCATCCCATTGTGACCACTACCTCTTGAAATTATGTCAATTTCTAATAACTTCTGCTCAAGTGACATAATTATTTCCATTCCTATTTATCTACTTGCAGATGATTCTAAGCATTTCTTCAATACTCATGGGGCCTCTTTGGTACTCTTCTTGAGATAGCCTGAACATACCATGGTACACTCTTCTTCTGGGGTTTCTGTCATTTCTGATAGAAGTTTCTAATATACATCTGAAATACCTTCTTAATTTCAGATGCGACACATATCTTTTCCAATTTTGTCATGTGCCTATTAATTTTGCCCTTCATTAAACGGAAATATCTCAATGAATCTTTTATACATTCACATGAAACTTTTATGTAAATTTATGGTTATATTATTGACAGTTTTGCTCAATAAATACTTTCCCACCTAGATACAGAAGGTACGCCTACATTTTTTATTATTTTTATCATTTTGCCTTTTACCCTCAAATCCATCTGAAGTCTATGATACCAGGAAGGGATTCAGTTTTATTTTTCTCTAACGAGAGTAAAGGATTTGGACCAACATGCCTGAAGGAAGTGGAAGATATCAGCTTATAAAGATGGAAGGTGGTGGGAAAAGAGACATCTGGTACCCACAGAGACAAATCATGGAAGCACAGTCTAGATGCTCTGTGTCACCTGCTCTAGGAGACACACTCTTCTGTCTGTGGTCTTTCATGAAATATTAAGAAGTTGGCAGGCAGAGTACTTCTCACGCAAATGAAGATGTTTGAAGGAGGAATTCCCCAGCAGCACTGAGTTTCCAATAAATGGCTTTAAAAATACACCCTGTGCACAACACAAGGATTTTCCCAAGTGGGAGGCAGAGCTGGGCAAGTACAGAGAAAGGAAGTGTCAGAGGGAGACAGGCCAGAGCATTCACAGGCAGGTGGCTGAGAACTGATTGTGCTAAAGATGGACCAGATGATAGACAAGTGGAAGAAACATCCCAGGGCCTCATAGATAAAAATCCATTTATTTAGGGAGCGTAACTGCCTCCTGCTTAGCAGCTGAGACTTAAGCATTCTTCTATTCCCAGTTTATTTTCAACTTATTGTGGTCAATACACGTGCCTACCAAGCAAACCAACAAGAAAAGGGTCCAAAATCCATGGAAAATAATCTAGCAAAATTTTAGGCAAATGTTTGATATTTCTGGATATATTATATGCATATATTATCATAAACCCAGTGCCATTTTCTTTCTCTCTGTGTGTGTATATGTGTGTGTGCATGTGTGTGTGTGTGTGTGTGTGTGTGTTTTAATTTTCTTCTTTGCGAATGAGAATAGCAGTCAGCCTTTCATTTCTCTGTGGCTTTACTGTTGTTGAGGATCCACACCATACCTGCAGGAAGGCTGTAAAATTGTTCTAGGGTTATAATTTGAGGAAAAGAAAAAAAAATTCAAGGGAAGGTAAAGAGAGGAAAAAAAAAAGAGATTTCTTTTTAAATCTATAAAAGTGTCTCATAAGGGCTGGCATTTTCTTGACCAGCCAAAAGCAATGATTACCCTGTGGGAGGAAAGAACAGAAGGGAAGTAAAAGGTCACAGGGAAAATGTTTTTGTTTTTGTTTTAGCCTTAAATACTTTTTTCATGCAAGAGAAAATTTAAATCTCCCTCTTTAATCTATCTGCTAGGCCACATTTTATGACTTCACTCAAGAAACATCTTTTTCCCATTGAAGGGGTCCTCCAACTTTTTCACCTAATTGATAGATACATGAAGTGTCTCCAGCTTTGAAAATATATGAACAATTCATACTAGAGCATATGTTTTGCAAATACAAGTTATATATTAACACCGATCTTTTCAAATGTATTGCTTCTGTACCACAACATAGAGAATGTTCCCAGGACCCTGGGTTTAATCCTGCCTCTGACCCTTGCATAATGTGAGGCCCACAGTGATTTCTTTGGTTTCTTTGAGCCTTCATTTCTTCACTCATAAACACAAAGTGATATTATTAGAAGATTATAGTCCACATGACTATGAAATGGCTAAAATTAAAAAAAAATACAATACTAAGTGCTAATGAGGATTGCAGCAAATGAAACTCTCATGCATTGCTGATGGGAATGCAAGATGACACAGCACTCTGGAATACAGTTTGGTATGTTCTTATATGTACACTTATCTTGTGACCCAAAATCCTACTCGTGGGTATTTACTCAAGTGAAATGAATACTGTGTTCATACAACAATTATATGCAAATGTTCGTACAGCTTAATAATTTCCAAAAAATAATAAAAAAAGCATCCCCAAAGAATGGAAAAATGAAGATAAGCTGTGGTATATCACACAATTGAAAAGAGCTCTGCAAAGGAAAGGAATGAACTATTCTTACAATTAGTCAGATAAATCTCAAAGGCATTTTGCTGGAAGAAACCAAAGGTTGTGCATTGAATGATTCAGTTTATGTGATATTCTTAAAAAAGACAAAACTATAGAGACAGAGGACATTCCTGTTATGAACTGGCACAGGGTTGGGTGAGAAAGTGTGACTACAAGGGAACAGCAGGGAGTTTTATGGCATCATGGAGATAGATGTTCCATGTCCTGATTGGGATGGTGTTTCAGAAATTTTTACCTGTATTAAAATTCACAGAAGTGTATATAAAAAATGTCAGTTTTGCTGTATGACTCTAAAAAATAAAACTTTGGACAGGATTTCATGAAATAATACATGTTTAATATTTGCCCTGGCACATAACTAAATCTTGGCATTTCGTTATTCCAAAGACTGTGGTATAAAGAACATCTTCATGCATCTAGTAGTAGAGCCAGCAAATGGAGTTCAATATCATGTGTACAGACCAAAGATAAGACAGAAGAAAATACTATAAGCTATGTACATAGTGCAGATGATTCTGCTGCCCTTTTCCTCAGACAGCATATGCTTGGTGTGCAGGAGCGATGGGGAAAGTGATTCCACTCTGCCCTCTTTGCTTCTGTTCCTACATGCACTTCTCATGGCATGAGCACCTCTCTGCACTGATTATCTTACTTGCATTTAAACATAAGGATATTTTCAAAAATGTGGCCCCAACATATAAGCCACCTGGTAATAATCTGAAGAAATAGGAACTGTCTGGACAGTAGGGAAAGACTGGTTGTGCTGGGCCACTGGTGTCCAGTTTGGTGTCTTCCTCAAGCTTGCCAAGGGTGACTTTGGTGATATGCCATGATTGCCATACACCCTGGTAATGATCTAAGTTCAACTCTGTTGCTCAGATATCAGAAAACCCTGCTGTTTAGTCCATGCTATACCTGCTTGACTGACTGTTTGCAATTGGTCTAGACCCTAGGCAGTAATCCTAGAAAACATACCAGATATTATAATAGCATAAAAGTGACTGCACCAGCACAGACACTTAGACCCAAACACACACACACAGGGGCCATTCCCATGACTTCTGCAACTCCAACAGTTTGAGTTTAATGCATAGTATAGGTAGTCTAGTGTGTTACCGTGCCCCAAAGAATGAGTCTTGACCTAAAAGGAGTTGTCTTTGCTGATGATATTTAGAAGCTGGAACATAATCTTTTCATTTTTCTCTAAAAATCCATGAATTTTTCACGTTGTAAAATTAGGCTTGAGTCTCAGAAAAGCAGAAGTCTCATTCTGAGCTGCATTTTGTGTCTAAATAGAATAATTCCATTAGACAACCCAATTCCTTCAACAATGAAGTTAAACTCCCAAATTGTTTGAGGCCCAGATAGACTAAAAACATTGAGGAACTGGGAAATTATATCTTAAATATCTTCAGCTAGGATGTGTTCGCCGTTCAAGATGACTTCTTTGAAGGAGGAATATTAATAGTAAAGCAAAACTTCTAGAAATATTTTTTGAAAAAAATAATTTGTGTTATCTCCTGAGCCCTTGTTTTGTTAAGAAGAACATATTCTTAAGGACCACGGGTATTCAATCAATCAAAAAAAAAATTCAAATTGAGTAGTGACTAGGATTACATATGTTGACGGTACTTTCCTAAGCATTTGAAAGAGGTTATCTTATTAATTTTCAGATCAACTTTACGTAAAAGCTCCTGTTGCTGAACCTACTTTACACTTAAGGACTCAGATCCAAAGAGAAGCTAGTGATAAGATGGGCAGGAAGTTGCAGATAAGACACTACCCGAGACAAGTTCTGCTTTACATCCAATGCCAGCTTCTTGACCACTGTGCTGAGCTGCCTTCCTGGAGCTGCATGGAGGAGGATCAAAATGAAGCATCATAATTCAAGACAGGAAATGACAACCAACAGGACACAGGATATGACTGGGAATTCAAGATGATAAATGAGGGAGAAGGGGCACAAAGAAGCAAACAGCCCCTTCTTCTACCGTCTCCAACATTTGAGAAGTTGTCTAGAGTAATCCATCATTGATGATTTTACCTAAATGTTGAATTTATTAATTCACTCAATAAGTATTAATAATCTCCTATCCTGTGCTAAGCTCTGAATTAGACACAGAGTAGAATATAACAAGGTCCCTGACTTTAAGGAATGTTTGCTCTATTCTGTGGTCCATAATTTACTTTGAAACACTTCATCACAGACAATGTATTATAGATCATATAGGTTAATCTACACCTAATCAGAAATACACAATATGGTCAGCCAGCACTTAATCATGACCAGTGCTGCTACAAGAGTTTCAGTTCTCTTTATCTCTGATAAATAAGAGCCTTTGTTGATTATCATAATGGATGATAGGCATTTCATTAGTGAAATTAAGGTATACAAGATGTAGATTGGCTAAAAATAGTATAGAGACACACTTTATTCTTGCATGTCTGGGTATTAAAATCTTCTAACCTCAGTGGTCTTTGTATTTGGTTGATACTAGAGACTGTCTAAAAATTTAGAGGCCCAAGACAATGTCATCCTCCTCTACAAGAGGGTCAACACTTTCCTTGCTGGAGCAGAAAGACTGGGGAACACCAGGCTGGATAGACTTCAAGTGTACTCCTGTTTCTAGAATGAGGTTCTCCTTACAAGTGGGAGCCTGACATGTTGCCCAGGCCCCAGTATATCTTTGATGTCTCAGTGGTAACAGGATTTAGAAAATTCTACTCTGCTTTTCAGAGGTTTTCAATTTTTACTTTCCTATCCTGTGCAGCTTCAGAGTTCTGAAAATTTCTGGAGAGAAAACCAGCTGTGTGTTTGAGGCCCTCAAGTCTCTAATTTTGTCATTCCAGGCTCACATGAATGCCCAAAGCTCTAGTTTCTTACCCCCAGCAGTGACCATCTGTTAGGCCAAGTGGGATGTCCTGTTCTAACCACACTCAGAATTGGCAGATGCTGCCATTCGTAGACTGGTCAGCTCACCACTGCCCCAGGGGCCAGGCTAACCAGAAATCCACCCCATCTGCTCAGAAACATGAACTTAAGGAAAATTCTGCTAAACCTTTCCGACATTTTAAGACTCAGTTTCTAAGTTGCCATGCTTCACACCTTCAGAATCTAGCAAACGCCTTCAAGGAGAAGTTAGCTGTGTGTAAAAGCCATTCAAACCATCAGTTTGGGTCCCTTCAGAGCTGCATAACTGCCACAGCCTCTATTGTCTTCTCTACCTATTCTTCTGGAACCAAGTTAGGCCCTCAGCCTTTTGGCCACACCCAGAACTGGCAAATATCCCCTGGGAAAAAGCTGCCAAAGATCTTAGTTCACCCCTCTGTGGTGTTCTCATCCAGGATTTTAGCTCATCTAGTCCTCATGGATTTTGAAGTTCTCTGATGCCTTAAAAAAGTTGTTTGTTTGTTTTTCATTTGATCTACCAATTTTCTGTGATGCTCAATTGGAAGTATCAAGCTGCAGAAACCACTGCAGCCTGAGTGGAGGTCGCTTTCTGTGCCTTTCAAGATGGCAGGCAAAGCTGGGCCCAAAGTGCTAATGTGAAGGACTCTTGCACATGCCAATCACAGGGCTAACTATGTATTGCACCTAGAAGGTTATTGGTTTTCATCCAGTGAGATTTTCAGGCAAAGTATGATAGTGAAAGGTCATACTTGGAATTCAAGAGTCTAAACTGGTGCTTGCTTTCTAGTAAATTCTATAGGTGACAAAGATCTTAGTTTGTGACTTACTTTCATTATAACTTGGCATCAAATTTATGGGGAAGCGATTCTTAGCTATAAATATCTTTACATTTTTGAGGTCTACTAGTTAAAAACAAAACAAAACAAAACCTTGTAAATGACCAAATTTGCACAGATCCATTCTCAGCATGTTCTACATATAGACAAGTCTTTTTAGAGGCCCAAGACAATGTCATCCTCCTCTACAAAAGGGTCAACACTTGCCTTGCTGGAGCAGAAAGACTGGGGGACACCAGGCTGGATAGATTTTGAATTTACTCCTGTTTCTAGAATGAGGTTCTCCTTACAAGTGAGAGTCTGACATGTTGCCCAGGCCCCAGTATATCTTTGATGTGTCCATGGTAACAGGATTTAGAAAATTCTACTCTGCTTTTCAGAGGTTTTCAATTTTTGCTTTCCTATCCTGTGCAGCTTCAGAGTTCTGCAAAAAGAAGCTCTACCACTTCTTGGTAGTAAATGCTATAATTAACAAACTAGTGTAAAACATTATTTTCTATTTATTTTTGTTCTAAAACAATTTTTTATCTTTTGAGGGGCTTAATTTACCTGGTTCTAGAGATCAACAAGTTTGTAAATGCATTTGTTTTTAACCTCTAGATATCCTTGATTGCTAGGTCTTTCCACTTCTGTTTATTTTTTTTTTACTTGCATGTTTTTCCCTCATCCCTGTATTTATCAAATTCCTAATTCCAAACTCATTTAAATCTTTTCAAGAGTCTACTTTTCCAGTTCTGTCCTTCATTTATTAATTGAAGAGAGATTTTCTGCAGAATGCTTTATCACATCCAGAACTACATACTGTGTGTAGTTACATCTTGATGATGGAGCTGAGGAGGAATCCCCCTTGGTTCCATATGCCTGAGGTAATTTATATTTAATTGTGTATTTACTCTCTGATCCAAAACAGAGTCTGTACCTTCTGTTCATGCTGCATGTTGTTCATCACTTTATCACCAAACTTTTATCATGCTTTTAAATACATAATAGACACTTAATAAACATATTACACTAGCATATTAATTGACGAAAAGGTATTCAGTTCATCCAGAGAATAAATAATAAGAACACACACTATTTGTAATCCCTCCAATGTTCATCTCCTGAATCCTGTCTAAAATAAAAGTCTATAGAACCTGAGATCTTTTTGGTACTTCAGGTCAAAGAACACCAGAGCATATCAGAAAAACGTTTTAGAATATCAACGTGTGATTTTGAAAGATCAGAAGAGCACGGTAGAAGGCTCACAAATACTCTTCAAAGGGCAGATGAAACAGGTACAAATGAAGGTTTACATTCAAACCATGGCTTTCCTAAAAAGGTAAGAAACAGAAGTGTTGAAAGTCCCTTTGGATTAAACAAAGACAGTAAGTTGAATTGACTTTATAGACAGAAACCACAAGGAATAGTTATATAAAGGAGCCCTGGAGCAAAACAGAAGAAAGCTCTTTTCGTTACTCTTTGAGACCCCAAGATCACCTACACCACCGTCTGCACATTACTGTGCCTCAACCATAGGCTAAGAGAGAGTAAGGGTTTATGTGCACTTTGATATCTATAGAGATCTTCTGGAAGCCATCTAAGCTGAAACAACCATTTATTTTGCTTATGGGTTTTTTTTTTCCTCCTTTTTCTTTTTCTCTTAAAGAAGGAAAACTAACAAAATGATTACTAGAAACTTTTTTTTTCCCCATCAAAGTGTTTGTTTCTGATTGTGTCTTCACTCACCTTCCCTGGAGAACACGTTTGCCTGCACCAGTGTAGTGATCAGGCATGTCAGGAGCACCTTTCACATAATGGCAGTGTGTGAATAACACACCAAAGATTTTGCAAGAGGAGAGGTGCTGGTAAATTGAAGAACGGTTCCAGATCCATTTGCAGACAGAGGTAGAGGATTAAGTATGACGTCAAGCACAGAGTAAACATTTGATAAATACAGTCAGATGAATGAATCAGTGAAGGAGGAAACAATAAGTTGAACCATATGTAAAGAGGAGAAATGCTCTAGAAAGAGCCATGTTAGCTTTCGGCCAAGTCCTAGACATATTGCATCGACAACAATTTATCACATCAACAAATGAAACAGTGAAATGAATCCAAATTTCCTGTATATCTAAAACAAGTCAGTTACAGATAAAGGTGCCTCAAATTTAAAGAAAAGGAGAGGAAATCTTTTAAGTCTTTCATGTGTACACATGCATACATAAGCAATCAAGGGAATTCAGAGGGGAAAAACAAATGTATTTACATACCTATGGATCTCTTGATCAAGTAAATTAAGTTGTTCAAAGGATATGAAGTCTTCTTAGAAGAGAAAAAAAACAGGACATATTTTAAAAGACCACAAAACAAAACAAAAACACTGCTCCATCCAATTGGAACACATAGTGAAAAATATTGGATGTCAGGGCCAAGTTTGGATTCCTGCCTCCAACTCAGCTAACGTTTGCTTTGAGGATGTTGCTTCACTCCCTTTCAGCCTGTTTACTCATCTGTGAAATGAGGTAGTCATCTTACCTGGCAGTGTAAGCGCTAGGATAGCATGTAGACTAAGTAAGTTCACAAAGGGAGAAATCTTTGTGTCCTCCTCAGTTGATAGGGATTTTCTATTCAGCTTCTTCTTTCCGTCTTGGAATCTGTTCACTAATTTTCCTTTAGCTGCTAACTGCAAAGTAATATGCTCAGGCTATTTTCCAAAAGAAGTGGAAATTTATTAGATTCTTGATCAGAAAAATATGCAAGAAAACTAAAATAAGTGCACTGATGCCAAGAAAAGAGCTCATTCTTATCTAGTCACTGTTCCTGGCTTCTGGATCATTCCATCTCCATACGTACTTAATATTCATTATAGATCTGCACTTAATAGTCCTCTGAAATACAGATGGAGGAGGAGCCCAACAAACGTTTAATCTTTCTGAAAAAGGCAAGTATCGTCCCTTGTCTATATGCCAGCAGTCTAGAAATTTCTCTCTAGTTCAGCAAGTATCATCCTATACATATGCATTCATTATTCAATTCAAGAACTTCATGATTCTGTGCTCATATGTGGGATCAGACCGCCATATCTATTACCTCTTCTTCCTCTTCGGGCAGAGAGACTTGGATGGCTTTAAAATAAGGATAAGAGATCGTGAGGTCTTGGAGTATGGTCACGG
Source organism: Ictidomys tridecemlineatus (assembly GCF_052094955.1). Taxonomy (NCBI): domain Eukaryota; kingdom Metazoa; phylum Chordata; class Mammalia; order Rodentia; family Sciuridae; genus Ictidomys; species Ictidomys tridecemlineatus. The sequence goes on along the minus strand of NC_135477.1, from coordinate 123,934,655 downwards.
TTCCCTTTTAGCTTAAATGGTATTTCCCAAGCTTTAATAATTTAAAAAGTATGACCATGCTCTGTGTCAACACTGCCACATCAACTCATCCTCATGTTTTATTTAACATAGTTGCTTAATACTTACTTAATATTCTTTTAAACCATCTTCTCTTTTTATCCAAAGTTATCTTAAAGGAAACCTATTATTAATTCTAAAAAATGCGGATAAAAACAAATATAAAGAAGAAAATTTAGTCCAACCGCTGGATGCCTAAGGTTCTGATCTTGTCACCTAATCTTTTGAGCTAAAGATGAGCCTGATGAAGTGTAAAAGATGTGTGAAAGGCATAATAAGTCCAGACTGAAACATCTGCTTGATGAAATCAGCATTGAAAGAGAATTGTAAATGGAATCACTTCCTCACCCCATGGGTCAAGATTTAGTGCTTTATCTAAGGACTGTTATTAGCAGTTTCTTCCATGTGTATGTCACAGGTCAGGTGCTAAGGGTTCTCTGGGACCTGGTTCTCTAGGATCTGCAAACTCCATGGGACCAAGAGAGAACATTTTGGTGTCTTGGCCAATGTGCAGATAGAAGGACACGCCTCTTTGGCGAATAAACTGGCACATAATAGACATTGCACAAATACTGCTTCCCTGGAAGCCCCTCCCACTTTGCCTCTCCTGGAAAGTGGCACCTCAGGTTCTACCTTAGTATAAACAATAACAATTCTCACAGGGATCCAAGGTGCCAAGCAGTTCTGCGCATGATTTCACTCAAGCTTAATAACACTTTTATAATTTTATAATTGAGGACTCAATAGATAATTGAAGCAACTTGCCCTAAATCACCCAGGGCAGGGATATCTTATGGTTTGGGGATTCTACCTCCAAGATATAATTACAAAGAAGGGTATTATTTAGCCAATGAAGTCCAACAGACAAAACAAACCCAATTTACCTCAAGTATCTTGAATTTCAGCTCACCATTAGTAAAGTTTGGCTTACAAATTACACTCTCCTTTCTTCTAGGAACGGTTTTGTTTTTTGCTTGGCTTGGGTTATCTGGCTGATTGCCCGGGTTCTCTCATCAGTGACTACCACAGTAGTATTATTCACAGAGGCATTTCATAAACATAGATTAAGAGAAGGAGAAAGGAAGAAAGAGAGGAAGAGAGGAAGTGAAAAGGGAATTCAGGGAAGAAGAGAGGGAGGATGCCTCTCCATTTGCGAACTTACAGGAAATTCACACCTGAGAGCTGAGCCTCACCACTTCCTGTCCTTTCCCCACTGGAAACTGTGGAGTTTCTCTCACCCAAAAACCCTGAAATGGAGCTCACAGCATGGCCCCAACCTTCCTAAGAGGACTGTGTAACAATCCAGTGAGCACAAGTTCCCAGAGGTCCTCTACCCATAACCAAGTCACTTCAAAGGAGGCTCTGCTCTTGCCTGGAGACCAGTTGGAGGCTCTGGCCTCCTACTAGGATGCAGATTTGGAGGGCTCCTTGGAGCCACAGTCACCTCCAACCAGGCTGCAGGATGCAACTACTTAAGAAATTCCTGATCCTCTAAATTCTCCCTGCTTTGCATTTGCAAATGTGGAAATCCAGAAATACCATCCTCAGCACCCATGATGTGTTAATAATATTCAATCCCAAAACAATTCAGTCACTTTGGATTTAAGATAACTTTGCTGTATGATTCAAATTCAAACATTTCTCTGAACAAAATAAAACAAGCCATGTTACCAAGACATAAAAACATATTTTAATCTCAAATATCTGAATTAACAATTTAAAAATTAATCATTCAGTGGGTGATCCCCAGCACTGCATAAAGAAAAAGGAGGGTGGATGAATATCTGAGTTGCCTACTTCATTTCATACATGTGTGTGAAAATCTATAACATGGTTGTATTTATGTACAATTACAGAAATTTTCTCCTATGCCTGATTTTTTAAAAATCTAGAACCTACTGAAATTCTGTAACATTTGCAAATGTGCAGGTTTGGCTGCTTGTTCTGGGGATGTAGCCCAGTGTTAGAGCTCTTGCCTAGCATGTATGAGGTCCTAGATTAATTGAAGGAAGAAAGGGAGGGAGGGAGGGAGAAATTAAAGAGAAGGGGAGGGAAGGAGAGGGAAGTGTGGGAGGGGAGGGGAGGGCAGGGGAGGAGAGAGGAGAGGAGAGGAGTTTGATCCCAAGCAAAAGTTCAAAAGTCTCATAAGTAGCTTTATAAATATGGAGCCTGTGTTGTTCTCATTTTTTATGGGCTTGTTAACAAAATAATACCATTACTTTCTATTTATAATATCTTTTAAAATTGCCCTTTGAACCTCCACTCAGAGCTTATAGGATTGATGACAGTATTGAGTTGTTTTGTTCTGTCTGCAAACTGAGGCACTGAATGGGCACAAGTCGCAAATTTGCTAAATTTGGGTTTTCTCAGTGCCTCTTATCAGTGTCAAGTGCTCTCTGACTTTGCCAAGATCCTTACATCTGTACATGTCCTGAAGCCATCAAGACCCTGGGCAAACTATGATTGTAAGGAGCCACCCCTCCAAATTTTCCCCAGGGAGGACACGTAGCTAAAGAATAAAAAGACCTGTAGAGACATGGAGACACTGACAAAAGAAGCTCAGAGTGGACTTAAATTTAGACAATATTTTATCATAGAAATCTATGTAAGGTTTGCATATATTGCTGGAGTTGAATACATGACTATCCCCATATACCTAGAATTCATCTATCTGTCTCCATCTCCAGGGCTACCACCCTAATCCAAACCCTCCCCTGGAGAAGAGAAATAGTCTTCCAGCTGGTCTCCCTACATGGCCCCTGCCCTCCTACCTTTCAGGGTCCTCACAGCAGCTTAAGTACTCTTAGAAAACGTGGTCCCAATCATGTTGCTTTCCAGGCTCAGGAAAGAAAAGACAGTGATTTCTCTTACTCTTAGGAGTAATGCTGAAGTCCTCAGCATCGTCCCTCCCAGACACTCTGGTGCCTCTCACAGGGCTCCCCTCTGCTTTGTGTGGTCGACCTCAACCTCCTGTGTCTGTCAAGGCTGCTTCTCCTCCCTCTTCACCTCCACGGGAAGCACTGTGATGTGGCAGAGGGCACAGGGCTCTGGGAAATAATACGTAGGGTTATTCAGAGAATTTGATGAGTTACATGAAAAATGCTTCAGACAAAGTCTGGCACATGGCACACATTCAGTGACAGCTGCTGTCAGGGATTCTGCATCCTTCTGCTCTCAGCTCAAAGAGCACCTTCCTGGGGAAGCCTCCGCAACTGTCCCCAGTGAAATCAAGACCACCTATGATACACTCAGAGCTTCCTCCACATCTTTGTGGTACTGTATATTTAGGTGACTGATTAATTTGTCACCCCTGCTAAACTGTAAACTAAATGAGATCAGGAGCCATGGCTCTTTAGGTTATCATTCATTGCAAGCCCCTCACTCGCTGCCTGTAGTCTACCATGTGGTCAACATATATCTGTCAAAGGATGTGAAAGGATTGACAGGATGGATGGATAGATGGACAGATGGATGGGCAGGTTAACAGATGAATATATCTGGTAGAGTGTTAAATTGGTTAATCATAAAAAAAGAATATTAAAGATCTAAGAACAACCTGCATACTGTGAAACTAGACATGAATGTCAGGTGGTAACATATTGCCAATTATTTGAAGGAAAGAGAGTTATCTGAGATTTGTTGAACAAATATTTATTTCCTGTGCAAGAGAGCACGCAGGCTGAACCTTCCAGGGTAAACAGGATTGCAGGAAAAGGATAGTATTGGGGCAAGACCTCACAGCATAATGCTGAAAAGCACAGACTCTATCATCTGTCAGACTGATTTGAAGTCCAGTTCCACTGGTCCCTAGCTGTCCACTGAGAGCATGCCGCTTCACATCCCTCAAGTCCATTTTTCTCTCTGTAAAATGGGGTAATAACAACGATCCTCATAGAAAGCTTAAGTGAATTTTGAATGTAAAATGATCTGCTCAATGCCTGGAGCATAGTAATAAGAAACTGCTATGCTGGGCCCAACCTTAAAATATTCACAGGAACACCACAGCTTATATTGCTTCATTGTAAGGGGCAGGGGGGTTGCAAGTGAATAACAGACCAGCAGAAAATCTGCTTCTCCTCCCGCAAAAGAACACACAATACAGTCAGATCCTACAGGGATATGTTTGCCATCTACCTTGGGCTTAACTTCCAATTCTCCCTCCTTCTACCCTATTATGAGCCTGGGTCCTTAGGGTCTCAGCTGGTATTTTCACTGCTGATGAAACTGACTTCTTAATTAGTTGAACTATTATAACATGATTTTTTTCAAATATGTATAATTCTATAGAGACTACTAATTTTCTCTTAATAAAATAAAGTCCTAAAATAATCAGGTTGTATTCTTTCCCCCTAGGCCCTGCCAAAAAGAATGGGGAATATGTACTTTTGCAATCACCTCATGTCTCCTTGATTTCCTCATTCACCAGCAGAAAATTTAATAATGGACCCAGCACAATTCACAGGGAGGGGAGAAAATCTCCCACACCAGTCCTCGGGGGGAGAGACACGAGGCTGATTGAAGAGTGAAAATTTAATAGCTGTCTGACGCTGTAAAGAAAAGGAGGTCTGAGCCACTTGCACAGTTGCGTTTGTAGGAAATGCATGATTGTGTTAACCCTGCTGGGAAGGGACATCAATCCAGGTGAGCATGCTGGTGTCCAACATCTGGGGGACTGTAAAGACCACACGACAGACGACACAGAATGATCTGCTTTTAGAAAGATTAAAAAAACAAAAAATCAGTTTCTGCTTGGTGTACCACAGATTGGGTGATTACGGCTGGCAGACTCAATTAGTTTTAAGCTTGATGGCTGTGGGTCATGAGGGTCCTAATGCAGACTTGTATAATATGACTAGATCTTAAGTTGCACTAGAAATTATCCTACAGGGAATATCCCTGCCTGTCAGCATATGATTTCCTCCATAAAACTCAGGTCATTTCAGATTCTTGATCATCCTGTGCAGGAAAGACTAAGAATAATCTTAACACTACTTTTCTCTGGCTCAGAAGAATTTTCCAGATCCGTTCTGTTCTCTGTTCCTTAACTTCATTGAGGCTTTCTTTTAGGAATGATTTCCCACAAAGAAACAGAATTTGGAGGTTGTCTCCTAAGAGCCAAGGAACATTTGACAAGGACTGAGCAGGAAAGCTGTGCTGAGATTTAACTATGAGTGCTGGGCAGGGGGCTGGACTCACTCCTCAGGTAGGAAGTGTGCAGACAATCAAGAAAGGAAGGCGAACAAGCGTGACTGACACCTCTGTCTGGCAGGATGAGCCTCTCTTTCCCATCATGTGATCTTGCTACAGAGTCCATACACTGTATGGACTGTGCTTACAGCAACTCTGAGAGGTGGGTTAGACCCTGTGCCCACTGAAAGGAAAAAAAACCTGAGACCCAGGAAGGTGAATAAAGAAACTTTCTCAGCAATGATGAGAGTCTCTAAGAAGTTGTTCTGCAAACAAGTGGCGTTACATGTTGCCTATGCCAGCAGTCTCCACCAAGCCCATGTGTCAGAATCACCCAGAGCTTCTGAAAATGAAGGTGCCCAAGCACCATTCCTAATCTGTGGAGTAGACGTCCGCAGTTTGTGGATTAGGAGTGACAATCAGTTTGGAGAACTCTTGCCTTAAAGGCCAGTCAGTGATTTCATTATGTAGATAATCCCACTGACAGTGCAGCATAGTTCATATATCATGTGAACCTCAATGCCTGTTAGAGGAACCATTCAGAATTCCTATTTTACTGGTAACAAAGCAAAGAGGTCTAGACAATTGCTTAGTGTCCCATATTGAGGCAGTGGTAAAGGCAGAATCCAGACCCAAGTTTTTTGATACCTTAACCTTTCCCGCCTTACTACTGTTTTCCCAACATTCAGAACACTTCAAAAGAGCTCACCAGTCTCAAATACCCAGAAATCTCTACCATTTTCCAAACACCTATTAAAAAGGGAAGGGAGCCAGGCACGGTAGTGCATGCCTATAATCCCAGTGGCTCCGGAGGCTGAGACAGAAGGATTGTGAGTTAAAAACCAGCCTCAGCAAAAAGTGAGGTGCTAAGCAATTCAGTGAGACCCTGTCTCTAAATAAAATGCAAACTAGGGCTGGGGATGTGGCTCAGTGTTCAAGTGTCCCTGAGTTCAATCCCTGGTACCACAAAAAAGGAAAGGGGAACACCTGTGAATATAATCAATACCTGGTTTTCCATATCAATTTTTAGTTTAATATGGTTACATACTTGTTATGCTTTTTAATCCCTGCAATAATCAATGAGGTAAATGTTATTTTCCTTGTTTGGTAGACAGTCAACGGAAGCTGGGCGGATTAGGAAACCTGGCTTAGATCCTGGTGCCAGCAAGGGGAAGGCCTGATTGACACAGGGTTCCTTGTCCACACCGCCTCCCTGCATAGCAGTACTGTAGGTTCTCAGACTTCAGAGGAACACAGTCTCTTGTTCTCTCTGCCTTTTCCATGTAGCCATGTGGCCTGGTCTCTCTGTACTCCCTGATTGCAGGATACAGGTACAAGTAGGTAAGAGCTCAAGGCACAAGCCTGCGATGCTGGACAATCTGATGCAATCATCTTCCTGACAGAATCCTCAAGGAAAAAATCACAGGAGAGAGAGCTGCTGGGCTTTTGTGATGTTCTGTTTTAAACAATAATGGATGTTCAAGTTGCTATCAGTGTTTGAGATTTCTAATCAGCTGAAACTCTCTTCTCTATAATATATGCTGACCTTCTAGGCTGATAAACCTGCATAATTACTGACTTCTGCAGGAATTGCGTTTGGTTATCATGTTGGGGACATAGTTCTGACAACATTGGGAACAGCAAGAATGATACATCATTACCGGGCAGGCTGGCTGTGAGAAGGGTACTTTCAATTGTACCAGGCAAATGGCAAATAGATGAGATTCTATCAAGGCTAGAAGTAAATTTCGGCTTTCTCTACACACTCGGCTTCCAGATCAAACCAGAACAGCAATTTTTGTTTCCATCAATTAGAGGAGATAGTCTTCAGGGGTCATAGAAGGTTTATCTGCCACGTCTGTGACGTGACAGCAATTATGCCAACAAAAGCTGACATACGTCACCCACTCAGATGAGAATGCAGTCTTTGTTTTATTTGGTGAGACCTGGCATCAAACTAAAAAGTTAAAGATTGATCAACTGTTTCCTTTTCACATGTCATGGCACACCAAATAGCTTCCCCATTTTTCCCATGATTATTTAACCTATAAGTTGATTACTACATAACATCACATCGGATTTTAGTTCTCTCATTTAGAAGTACTTATTGAGCACCTACTGTATTAAAAGTCCTATGTCAGTCAGCACTGGGGCTATAGTTCAGAACATAGGCCCCTTCCCTTGAAGGACTTTAATTCCAAACAGAGAAATGAGAAGTAAATTAGTAAGATAAAATATGTCCTCGAATGTTCAGGAAGCACTCTCTGAAGAGGCAGCATTTGATCCTGCACTGAAGGGTGAAAAGAAGCTGGTTTTGCAATGGGATGGGGAAAACCCAAAACAGGAGGTGCCCGGCCTGTCTGAGGAACAGAAAGGAGGCCAAAATAGCTGTAGTGTTTAGCACGGGTGTGAGGAAGGTATATGAGGTCAGAACGAGAAAGAATGAAGGTGGTAAGTCTAGAAAGGTAGAAAGGAACCAAATCATGTGAAGTCTTTCATGGTTCAATAAAAAACTGGGGTGACCAAAATGACATCCCCCTTGTGACATCCATCCACCCTGCTGAGCTCCTTCAGGAAGGAGTATCCTCATCCACCTCCTGTCCTCTCCACTCGCTCTCTGGAGGCACTGACGGGGCCTGATGCTTCCTGAGCGTTTCCTTAAAGCCATCCAGCGTTCTGTCGGGGAAGCATGGGCATTTGTGGTGTGGAAGGACTTCAGGACACCAGGGCACCCTGGATGTTGGAAGAAACCTTGACTCTATTAGTTTTTCCACTTACAGAGAAAATGTCTCCAAAAGCATTTTTCCCCTGTCAAATTTGTCTTGAGACCTGACCTTTCCTTTTGAGAAATGTTGACTGATAAGCACAGAAATGACAGAACTATAAATATGCAATATTTGATTCAATGATGAATCAAATATATGGTGGCCCTTCCAACACAAGAAAATTTACAAGTGGGTGTTACTGGATTTGGCAATCTGGAGTTTTATGGAATTTCCGTACTCGAATAAACTGGTCATAATCCAATGAATCCTGGGGAAAAGATGAGCATTTTCTCTGATTCCAACTGATCTCCTAGCCAACTGCTATTCATCCTTCAGGTATCAACTCACTCAGCTCTACTTCTCAGAGAAATTCTACCTTATCACCCGAAGATTACATATTCTCTCTTGTCTGATGGTGTATTTTGCCCTGAACACATTACAACTGTAATTACAATCATATGAGTACCTTATGGTTGTCATTCTCATTAGAGAGAGAAAGGAAGCCTTTATTTGTGCATGCCTTTATTTGTGCATGCATTCCACAAAATGCATCAGGCACTCAAATGGGCTCAGTGATGGGATATAGATAAGGTCCCTGTTCTTCTGGTTCTCACGTTCTAGTTGGGAACTCAGTTGCCCCTTCGTCTATATTCCTTTATCATTCTTCTTCCTTCCCTCTTTGTTCCTTTTTTTTTCATTTCTCCCTGTCTTCCATAAATACTTAAGGAATACCTGCTCTGCCCCAGGCATTGCGTTAGCTAGCTATCAGGAGTGCAGTGTTGGGCAAGACAGTCTATGACTTAATTTGTATTATAACATTGAGTGGAGAAGAAGTAAGAAGAAATTGCATTGTTTGACACAAGAAGCACTTGTGTTGTATGACTTATAAATGAAGCTCAAAAATGAACTTTACATGGAACTATTACCTCATTTACAGAATTTAAATCTGATCTTCCTCTTTGAGGAGAAGGGTGAACATTTCCAGTGCCAAATGTGCTATAGACAAACCACCTGAGAGGTTTCATTAAACTTATATAGACAAAGAGTTGGGCAAGACATAGAGTAGGTGACATCTCTCACCTTTCTCTAGTTTTTACCAGAGATTTACAAAGGAAAAACAAGCCCACCAACCTTCTCTTAGAACAGCATTTTACAGTTTTTTCCAAGTCCCATAACACCTTCCCCACAGCAAAACACCATTACCTTCCCCACTGTGAGAGGACAATGGAGTAAACACCACTGAAGAAAACAGGATATATTAGCTAGATATTGAAAAATCTCTTCCTTTCATCCTGGTAGGCTCCACGAAAATTTAGCATCTTGAAAAATGAAGAAATCTTGTGATATTCAACATCACTCACAAAAACTAATAAATCTGAGCTTGACATCCGTCACAGGTCAATAATCTTCAGCTAGGTCTTGATGAATAGATTACAATACCCAGCATCACCTAAAGCTCAGACATTATTTCCCCAAATTTCCATGATTTGCTTCCTATCATTGTATCACTTGTCATATCTCTTTATCACCTTTATTACTCTTTAATAAATATTTTTCTTAAAATGATTCATTTCTTTATAATTAAATCAATGTATTTAAAACAAAAAAATCATATTACCTATTAGAAACAGAAAATTGATATCAATTACCATAAGTAGAAGGTAATCCCAAAAATAAATATAAGGAAAAAATTAATTATATTAAAATTCTAGCTATACACTTCTGCTTCCAGCCAATATGGTGCAGCACAGACTGTCTACCCTCCCACCTCAGAATTCAAAGGTTGGCCACTGAGTACCAGACAGCAAAGGACAGTGATCTCTAGACAAGGAAACAAGTTAAGTGATCTACAATTTTCCCAGCTTACTGTCTAGCATCCCAGGGCAGCCATGCAGGAAAAGGAATTCAGGTAAAGCCCAGAGGAGCCGCTGAATTGGAGAGATGTTTAGAATCCAGAGAAAAAAAGTAGCTATAATCCAGAGCACAGAGAACCAGAGAGAAGAGTGCCACACAGAATGAGTCCCTCAAAGATATATAGATCCCTTAAATATTCAGCAGAGTGCTGATCAGTGCCTCTATATGAGGAAACTACCTGAGGACAGATAAAGAATAACATGAATGGATGAGAGGGGATGATATTTGGGGCTCACATAAAGCCAAGTACGGAGACTGTTCCTACCAGCCAGATTGGAAAACTTCATGATCCACGAGTTATTGGGTACACATACCTTAGAGGAATCTCGTTTAAAAATGATGAATAATCACTCCAAGACTGATGGCTGCTCTGGAACTACCTAACAGATCTTTGAAGCACAACCAAAAGTATCAAACTGTTTTCATGTAACTTAACCCAGAACAAAATTCAGCAATATAGAATATAGAGAATATAAAAATACTCCCCCTACCAATGCAAAATTGACAAAGTCTAATAATCAATAAAATATTACTGTTTCTCTGACATATGCAACTAGAGCAAAAAGAAAGAAGGAGGGGAGGACTCTATATCATAAAAACATAGGGAAAAATCTGTAGAGTAGAAGAAGGAAATCAAGGGGGAGAGAGGAGGGATAGAAAAGGGGAGGCAAAACAAAGTGAAATTTTAAAAATCATGCTATGTGTATATATAAATATAACACATGGTATTTCACCTTTATGTATAAGTACAAAGAAATCATCAAAAAATAAATAAATAGAGGATCAAAAGAAAGATCTGTAGAATAGAGGAAGGCGAATCGGTGGAGGAATGGGGGAAAGAAAAGAGGGGGACCATGAACTGAAATCAAATTCCATGCATGTACAAATATTTTTTGGATGACCATAACTACTATGTATAACTATACAGCTCTAATAAAAAAATTATAAAATACCAAACATGCAAAAAAGCAGGTAATCACTCCCAATATAAGAAAAACCAATCAATTAAAATAAAACAGAATTGACCTACATGCTATATTTATCAGACAAGGATATAAAAAGTTATTGTAACTACCATATAGAAATTTTCAAAATGCAGGCAAAGGAGATGTGAAAAAATACCAAATCATACCTCCAGATCTGAAAAACAAAACATTTAAGGTGAAGAATATACTCATGGAACAAATGACAGATTGGACCGATAAGAAAATAATCATGAACTTAAAGACATGGTAATAGAAACAATGTAAAATGAAACCTATAGAGAAGATTTTTTTTAAAGGAACTGTCTTAACTCAGCTTTGAGACTTTGAGAAGTCTAATATATTGTGTATTTGGAGTTCATGAGTCAGAGGAGAAAGAGAAGAGGACATAAACATATTGAAGAAACAATGGTCAAATTTTTCCAAACTTGATAGAAATCAGAAAATCATAAATCTAAGCAGCTTAATTAAAATTATACTAGAGCACATCATAATCAAATTGACAAAAACCAGTGATAAAAAGAAAATCTTTAAAGTAGGTTGAAGGAAAAAAAAAAAACACATGGCATATGGGGAGGAACAGAAGTAGGTGTGTCCACAGGGTTCTCAGTGGAAGCTGCAAGCAGAAGGCAGTGGAACATTGTCTCAAGGTCCTGGGACATTGTGGCCTAGACAGTGAACCAAGGAAAATAACTTCTAAAACTCAAGTGAAAATAAAGATGTTTTCAGACATAGAAAAGCTGAAAGATTTCATCACCAGACCTGCTCTATAAGAAATAGTAGTGGGAGTCCTTCAGGAAGAAGAAAAATACTAAGTGGAAATATGGACATCCTCAGAAGAATGAAGGTATTTGGAATTGATAAAGAGATGGAAAAATAGATATCATTTTTCTTATTACTTAACCATCTTTGAAAGATAACTGACTCTTTAAAAAAAAAGAAATAATATGATATTGGGTTTATTACATATTTAAAAATGTAGGACAGCCTGGCCCAGTGGCACATACCTATTATCTCAATGACTCAGGAGGTTCAGGCAGGAAGATCCAAGTTTAAGTTCAGCCTCAGAAAATTTGCAAGATGCTGTCTCCAAATAAAAAAATAAATAAAAAGGACTGGGGATGTAGCTCATGGGGGAGAGTATCCCTAGATTCAATCTTCAGTACTGAAGGAAAAAATATGTAAGGCAACAATCATATAATAGTAGAAAAGAAAGAAATGAAACTATACTATTTATTCTACCTATAAAGTAGAATAATGACACTTAAAAGCAGAGTGTGATAAGTTAAAGATGTGTATTATAAATCACAAAGCAAATATTAAAATAACAATGCTGAGACTACAGCTAATAAATCAAAACAAAGGTGATACATTAACTGTTAAAATAATCTTAATTTTTAAAAAAAGACAGAAAAAATAGGAAAGTTGAAACAAAGAACAGATAAGACAAATAGAAAATGAATAACAAGATGATAGATGTAAACAGCTATAGATGTAAACTTAGCTATGTCAATAATTATATTATTTGTAAATAGTCTAAGCTTCCCCCCAAAAGAACTTCAGTTATAAATACACAAATAGATTTAAAATAAAAGAATGTAAATGATATATCATGTTAACCCTAGTCAAAGAAAACTGATCAGCAATATTAAAATCAGACAAGTAGACTTCAGAGCAAAACAAAATATATTTCCAGGGATAAAAGATATAATATCATTCAAAATTTAAAGGACTCAATTCATCAAAAGTATATAGTAATTCTAAATGTTTATGTGCATAATAACAAAGGTTCAAATGCAGCAAAGAAGAAATAGACATTTCCACAATTATACTCAGAGATTTCAAAGCCCCTCCCTCAGTCACTGACAGAAAATCACTAAGGAAACAGATTGAAAGAATATCACCAACCAACTTGACCAAATTGACGTTTATAGAGCACTTCCTCCAACAGCGGCGTGCACATTCTTGTGAACGTCCATGCGACATTTATCAAGATGGACTTTATTCTAAATAGATAAGTATCAACAATTCTAAAAAAGATTTAAGTCCTACAGATTTATTCTTTGACCACAATGGAATTAAAATAGAAATCAACCTATATGAAAACTTCCCACATAATTTAAAACTAAATAACCCATTTCTAAATAACCCATAGGTCAAAAAGAATTAAAATGGAAATTAAAAAGTTATCTCTTTAGCTAAATGAAATTGAAAACACAACATATCAAAATGTTACTTATGGGAAAATTTTTGGAACTTAAAGTCTACATTAGGAAAAAAGATCTGCTATCAATGACCCTGATTTCACCTCAAGACCCTAGAAAAAGGCAAGCAAATTAAAACTAAAATAAGTGGGTGGGGGGGAATATCTGAGCAGAAATCAGTGAAATAGGAAACAGAAAAACAACACAGAAAAAGCCATAGAACTAAAAGGTGATTTGGGGGAAGAACAATATAATTATGAAATTTCTAGTCAGAATGATTAGGAAAGAGAGAGAGAGGAGGGAGGGGGAGAGAGAGAGAGAGAGAGAGAGAGAGAGAGAGAGAGAGAGAGAGAGAGAGAGAGAGAATACAGAAACTAGCAAATCAGGAATAAGATGACATCACACATTCTGTAGATATTAAAAACATGATAAGGGACAATTACATGCAACTTCATGCCAATACAATGATAACTTAGATGAAACAGAGATGTTCCTTAAGAGATGTAAGCTGTCTACAATCATTAAAGAGGAAATAGAAGAACTGAATAGCTTTCTATCTATTAAAGAAAGTGAACATATAATCACAAACCTTCTTATAAACAGAAACCTCAGACTCAAATGACTTCAGTGACAAATTCTACCAAATAGTTAAAGAAATAATATCAAATCTATGAAGTCTTTCAGAAACTAAATAGAAGAGGATATTTTGCAAATCACCTTCTGAAACAATACTGATTGCAAAGCCAAAGACATTACAAGAAAAGAAAACACAGACAAGAAAACCCAGACTATAATCCCCAAGTGCATAGATCCAAAAATGTTTAAGAAAATTTTAGTAAATCAAATCCAACAATATATAAAAAGAATAATACATTGTGATCATGCAAGATTTATACCAGGATGAAAATTTGTGTTTAACATTTGAAAATCAACACAATTCATCCTACTAAAAATTATAAAGGACAAAACATCTCAACTTCTCAATATATGTATGTAAAGGAAGTATTTGATAAGATCCATATTCCTTCCTGAATAAAAAAAATGATAACTTCAGCAAATTAGGAATATTTTCAGAATATAAGAAAACTTAATATGATAAAATGTACCTAAAATTTGAAGATACCTTCAAACTTGATGGTGAAAGCCCAGTGCTTTCCATTTAGACGAGGGGCATATGAAGCATGTCTGTTCTTTCTGCATCTGTTCCACATAGCATTAGTGGTAATACAAGAGGTGAGAAAAGAAACAAAAGGCATACAGATTGGGGGGGGGCAGGAAGAAATGCAACTGTCTTTATTTACAGGTAACATAACCATCTATGCAGAAAAACTGATAAATTCTCCAAAGGTCACCTAGAACTGAAAGAGTTCAGAAGTTTACAGGACTCAAGATCAACCTTGAAAATAAATTGTATTTATATATACTAGCAACAATCAGAACTGAAATGCAAAAGCAACACCACTTACAACAGCATCAGAAATGCTAACTCCTTAAGGATAAAAGTGGCTATATACATGAAAAAATGCATGTACTGAGAACTAAAAAACATTACTGAGAGAAATTAAAGATGATTTCAACAAATTGGGATGTGTATGCTACTTGCTCATGATTTGAAAGATTTAATATTATTAAGCAGGCAATTCTCCAATTTGATTTATGGATACAGTGTAATTCAAGTAAATATTACCATGCCTGTTCATTAAAATCAACTGATTTTAAAATTTATTTTTAAAAAGTGAAAAAGGACCTGTAGAATAACCAAAATAATTTTGAAAAAGAACAAAGCTCAAGACTAATGTGTCCTAATGTCAAAGCTTATCTTAAGGCTATGATAATCAAGACAGTATGATCCTTGCATAAAGACAGTCACAGTTCATGAGAATGGACTCCAGAAATAGACCTCTACATATATGGACAAGGGATTTTCTTTTTTTTTTTTTTAAGGCTCAGTTCCCTCCTTTCCCATTTTTTTCTTATTTATTTTTAGTTACACATGACAGCAGAATCTACTTTGATATATTTATACAAACATGGACTGCATCTTATTCGAATTAGTTTGCATCCCTTTTGCTTACATCTTTTGCTAATTGCTCTGACTAAAATTTCAAACACTTTATCAAATAAAAATGGAAAGAGAGGGCATCCTTGTCTTCTTGTTGATTTTGGAGTACATGCTTTCATGGTTTCCCCACTCATCATAAAGTTGGTTTTTGGTTTGTCTCATATAGCCCATACGATATTGAAGTAAGTC
Source organism: Ictidomys tridecemlineatus (assembly GCF_052094955.1). Taxonomy (NCBI): domain Eukaryota; kingdom Metazoa; phylum Chordata; class Mammalia; order Rodentia; family Sciuridae; genus Ictidomys; species Ictidomys tridecemlineatus. The sequence continues at coordinate 123,919,294 of NC_135477.1, read as the reverse complement.
CCTTTACTCCCTAGTTTGTTTCCAATGTTTTACTATGTTTGGGTGCTGAATTTTGTCAAAAGCATTTTATGCATCTATTGAGATGATCATGTGTCTTTTGTGCTCAAGAGTATTTATGGGATTAATTATCTTTAGTGATTTAACTATGTCAAACCATCCGTGCATGCCTGGAATGTAACAAACTTCATCATGTTGTGTAATCTTCTTAATGTGTTTTTGAATATGGGTTGCTAATATTTTATTAAGGATTTTTCTATTATTCTTATGTTCATCTGGGATATTGGTTTACAGTTTTCTCAATCTGCTTTTGGTATCAAGGTGATACTGACTTCATTGGTGATACTGACTTCATTGAATAAATGTGGAAGTGCCCTCCCCCGCCCCGTTTTCTATTTCATGGAATAATTGGAGGAATTTTAGCCTTTTTTTTTTTTCTTTAAACATCTGCTAGAATTTGGCTGAGATCCATCAGGTCTTGAGATTTTCTTCCTTGGAAGACATTTTATAACTACTTCAACCCTTTGCTTATTTTTGGTCTATTTATATCTCCTATTTTCTCTAGGTTCAGTTTTAGTAGGATGTATGTTTCTAGAAATGTATCCACATCTAGATTCACAATTCATTTTAAGCTTTTAAATTTTAAAAATAGTTCCTAATGATCCTTGAGAATTCAGTGATATCTGTGGTTACATCTCTTTTTTCATTTCTAATTTTGTCAGTTTGGGAGTTTTATCTTTTTTTTTCTACTTAGTTTTGCTAAAGGTTTTCAATCTTGTTTATCTTTTGTATTGATTCTTTGTATTGTTTTAAAAATACTATATTTTATTGATCAGACTCTAATATTAATTTTGGAATTTATTCTTGGTTATCTAGGACCTTAATATGTATTATTAGTTTGTACATCTAGTATATTTCTGTTTTGTTTATACAGGGACTCATAGATATAAATTTTCTTCTCAGAACTGCCTTATTATTTTCGTAGAGGTTCTGTGATGTTGTATTTATATTCTTGTTTAATTCTAAGAATTTTTAAATTTATCTGCTTTATCTAAATTTTTAAATTTATTTCTTTATAATCCATTTCTCATTCATTTAAAAATATATTGTTCAATCTCCATGTATTTATGTAATTTCTATAGTTTTCTTTGTTCTGATGTCTTGTTTCACTCCACTATATTCTGATAAGATGCAAGGAATTATATGGATGTTTTCTGCATTTATAATGACTTGAATTGTGACCTTAAATATGGTCAGTTTTGGAGAAAGTTCCTTGATAAGCTGAGAAGAAAGTGAATTTCACTGTTTAATGAAATATTCTATCCCTTTGATTTATAGTATATTTTAGGTCTAAAGTTTCTTTATTAAATTTATTTCAGAATGACCTGCCTATTGATGATAGAGATGTGTTGAAATTAGTCAATATCACTGTATTATGGTCAATCTGAGGCTTTATGTTTAGGAGTGCTTATTCTATTTAATTAGGTGTACAAACATTTAGGCCATAAATAGTTAATTTTATTATTTTTTTTTCTTTGTTAAAAATGTCATACTAAGCAAAATAAGCCAATCTCACAAAACCAATGGCCAAATGTTTTCTCTAATATGTGGATACTAATTCACAATAAGACAAGGGCACTAAAGAAAAATAGTGTTACCTTAGTTTAGGTAGAATGAAGTTATAGGAGGGAAGAGGAGGGGATTTGGGGATAGGAAAGATAGTATAATGAAACAGACATTATTACTTTATGTGACTGCATGCCCAATATGATTCTGCAAAATGTAACTCAGAAAAATGAGAAATTATATTCCATCTATGCATGATTTATCAAAGTGCAAGATGATCCCATCTTGTGGTTGTACATGATGGTGAGAGTCACTGTTGTGTATTCATATATGTACATGGGAAATTTATCTCATATTACTTCCACTCTCTTTTCTATTCTCATCCTCCACCCTTTCCTTCATTCTCTTTGTCTAATCCACTAAACTTCTATTCTCTCTGCCCACATACCTTTTTTGGGTTAGCATCCATATATCAGAGAGAGAATTGCTTTTTAAAATTTAAATTTGTTATATATGACAGCAGAATGCTTTATAATTCATATTACACATATACAGCACAATTTTACATATCTCTGGTTGTATACAAAATAGATTCACACCATTCATGTCTTCATACATGTACTTAGGGTAAGATGTTCCTCTCATTCCACTGTCTTCCTTCCTTTCTCTCCTACCCTTTGCCCTATCCAGAGTTCATCTAATCCTCCCATGCCACCCTCCACCAAATTATGAATCAGCATTCTTAAATCAGAGAAAACATTTGGCATATTTGGGATTGACTAACTTCACTTAGCATTATATTCTCCAACTCTATCAATATACCTGCAAATGCCATGACTGTACTCTTTTAATGCTGAATAATATTCCATCGTGTAGATATACCACATTTTCTTTAACCATTCATCTACTGAAGGGCATCTAGGTTGGTTCCACAGTTTAGCTATTGTGAATTATGCTGGGATGTACCATTGGTCTACAAGTCTATTTTGGTGTCAATACCATGCTGTTTTTGTTACTATTGCTCTGTAGTATAGTTGAGTTCTCATATAGTGTTGCCACATGCTTCACTCTTCTTCCTAAGGATTGCTTTAGCTATTCTGGGTCTCTTATTTCTCCAGATGAATTTCATGACTGCTTTTTCTATTTCTATGAGGAATGTCATTGGGAATTTGATTGGAATTGCATTAAATCTGTATAGTGCTTTTGGTAGTATAGTCATTTTGACAATATTAAATCTGCCTATCCAAGAATGAGGTAGATTGTTCCAACTCTTAAGGTCTTTTTAAATTTCTTTCTTTAGCATTCTGTAGTTTTCTTTGTAGAGGTCTTTCACCTCTTTCATTAAGTTGATTCCCAACTTTTTTTTGTAGGCTATTGTAAATGGTGTAGTTTCCTTATTTCCCTTTCAGAGGATTTGTCACTGATATACAGAAATGCCTTTATTTTATGGGAGCCATACACCAACAAGACATAACAGGAATAAATATATATGCCCCAAACAATGGGGAATCTATGTTCATCGAACAAATTCTTCTCAAGTTCAAGAGTCAAATAGACCACACACAATAATTCTGGGTGACTTTAACACACCTTTTTTTATCACTTGTTATATCCTGCTACTTTGCTGAATTTACTAGTTCTAAAAATTTTCTGGTGGAATTTCTTGGGTCTTCCAAGTATAGAATCATATCGTCAGCAAATAGTGTAAATTCGAGTTCTTCTTTCTTCTTTTCCTATCCGTATCCCTTTAGTTTCTTTCATCTGTCTAATTGCTCTGTACAGTGTTTCAAGAACTATGTTAAATAGAAGTAGTGAAAGAGGGTATCCCTGTCTTTTTCTAGTTTTTAGAGGGAATGCTTTCAATTATTTTCCATTTAGAATGATGTTGGCCTGGGGCTTAGCATAGTTAGCTTTTATGCCTGCATTAGAGAATATCCTCAGCAAAATATCTCATGAAGAGGAAATTAAAAACAATGATGAAAATCAGAAGAGGGAGGTATTACATTAAAGGAAAAACTAATCAAAGGAGAAACTGAGTCAAGTTAAATACCAAAAATAAACAAAAATGACTGGGAATACAAATTATATCTCAATAATAACCCTGAGAGGCTGGGGTTGTGGCTCAGTGGTAGCACACTTGCCTGGCATGTGTGAGGCATTGGGTTCGATTCTCAGCACCACATATAAATAAATGAATAAAATAAAGGTCTATCAACAACTAGAGAATACATTATTAGTAGTAATAATAATAATAATAACCCCGAATGTTAAGGGTATAAACTCACCAATCAAAAGATACAGACTGACAGATTAGATTTTTAAATAAGACTTAATATGCTTCCTCCAAGAAACTCATCTCATAGGAAAAGACTTCCACAGACTAAAGGTGAAAGGTTGGGGAAAATTATACTACTCACATGGACTGCAGAAGCAAGCAGAGATTTTCATCCTCATATCAAATAAAGTAGACTTCAAACTAAAGTCAATCAAAAAGGGTGAAGAAGGACACTACATACTGCTCAAGGGAACCATACACTAACAAGACATAACAAGAATAAATATATATGCCCCAAACAATGGAGCATCTATGATCATCAAACAAACTCTTCTCAAGTTCAAGACTCAATTAGACCACAATACAATAATTCTGGGTGACTTTAACACACCTTTTTCACCACTGGTTAGATCTTCCAAACAAAAGCTGAACAAAGAAATTATAGAACTCAATAATACAACCAATAACTTAGACTTAACTGACATATATAGAATATTTCATCCTTCAACAAGTGAATACACTTTCTTCTCAGCAATACATGGATCCTTCTCTAAAATAGACCATATATTATGCTACAAAGCAACACTTAGCAAATATAAAAGAGCAGAGATACTACCCTGTGCTGTCAGAGCACAATGGAATAAAATTAGAAATTAATGATAAAAATAAGAAATAAAAGCTACTCCAACACTTGGAGACTAAATAATACCCTACTGAATGAACAATGGGTTGCAAAAGACATCAAGGAGGAGATTAAAAAATTCTTAGAGATGAATGAGAACACAAATACAATGTATTGAAATCTCTGGGTCACTATAAAGGCAGTACCAAGAGAAAGTTCATTGCATGGAGTTCATTCCTTAAAAGAAGAAAAAGTCAATAAATAAATGACTTAACATTACATCTCAAAGCCCTAGAAAAAGAAGAAGAAATCAACAACAAAAAAGTAGAAGATAGGAAATAACTAAAATCAGAACTGAAATCAATGAAATTGAAACAAAAAAATTGAAAAAAATTGACAAAATAAAAAGTTGGTTCTTTGAAAAAATAAATAAAATTGACAAACCCTTAGCCATGCTCATGAGGAGAAGGAGAAGAAAAACTCAAATTACTAAAATACATGATAAAAAAGGAAATATCACAACAGATACTACAGAAATACAGAAGATAATTAGAAATTATTTTGAAAACGTATCCTCCAATAAAATAGAAAATATTAAAGGCATCGACAAATTTCTAGAGTCATATAATTTGCCCAAATTGAATGAGGATGGCATACACAATTTAAACAGATCAAATTCAAGTAACAAAATAGAAGATGCCAGAAGCCTACCAACAAAGAAAACCCTAGGACTGGATGGATACACAGCTGAGTTCTACAAGACCTTTAAAGAAGAACTAATGCCAATACTCTTCAACTTATTTCAGAAAATAGAAGAAGAGGGAGTACTTCCAAACTCAATTATATGAGGCCAGTATCACACTGATTTCAAAACCAGGCAAAGACATATCAAAGAAAGAAAACTTCAGACCAATATCTCTAATGAATATAGATGCAAAAATTCTTGATAAAATTTTGGCAAATTGAATACAAAAAAAAATTAAAAAGATAGTGTACTACAATCAAGTGGAGTTCATACCAGGGATGCAAGGCTGGTTCAACATACAGAAATCAATAAATGTAATTCATCACATCAATAGACTTAAAGATAAAAACCACGTGATCATCTCAATAGATGCAGAAAAAGTATTCAACAAAATACAGCACCCCTTCATGTTCAAAACACTAGAGAACATTGGGTTTTTAACAAAGGTGTAAAGACTGTTCGGTGGAGAAAGGGTATTGTTTTCACTAAATGGTGCACACTACAAACAAAAAATTAAGTCAAAATAGATTACAAATCTAAATATAAAATGTAATGGTATAAAACTTCTAGAAAAAAACAAGAGAAAATCTTTTTGACTTTGGGTTAACTTTATACAAAATTGAGTTGCATAATTTTATATACCATAAAAGAAGCACAAATGATAAATTAGACTTTATCAAATGAAAACCTTGCACTCTAAAAAAATCTTTATTAATAGGATGAAAAGACAGGCCACAGACTGGGAGAAAATCTTTGAAAATTTTGTATCTTATAGAACACTTATAGCCAGGAAAAATAAAGAACTCTCAAAACTTGATAATAAGACAAACAGTCCCATTTTGAAACTTGGAAACATATTTGAAAATGCACATCACTAAAATGATAAATGTTTACAAATAACCATATTAAAAGAAATTTAATATATTGAACATAGTAGTCACTAAGGAAATGCAATTAAAAGCCACAATGAGATATGACCATATACAGATCAGAATGACTTAAATTTAAAGACTATTAGAAGTGCTGATGAGGGTACTCTAATTCTCTTCTGGCATGCATGTAAAATTGTGTACCCACTTTGAAAAACAGTTTGGCACCCTAAGTTAAACACACACCTACTGTATGTTTTCTTAAGTTAAACATACACCTACTGCATGACTCAGTCACTTCACTCCTGGACCTTTACCCAAGAAAAAAAAAGCATATGTTCTTGCAAAGACTTGAACACGAGTGTTCATGGGCTCTTTATTTGCAAAAACCCAAAGCTGGAAACAACCCAATGTTCTACAATGAACAAATTATAGTATGTTCATACAGTGGATTACTAACCAGGTAGACACTATAATGTGGATGAATCTTAAAATATGTAGGCTAAATGAAAGACACCACACATACACCACAAAGAAGGTATCTCACTTATATAAACCTCTCAAAAGTGAACATTAACTTCTAATGACTGAAAGGACACTTGGGGATGAGGGGGAAACAGGTATGGGAAGAAGAGGTCACAAGGAAGTTTGGGGGAGTGATGGATATGTTCATTATCTTGATCATAATCATGGTTTTATGGATATACACATCAAAACTTTGCAAATTGTAGACTTTCAATATACGCATTTTGTTTTATGTCAATTAGATGTCAATAAAGCTGTTAAGGATGTCCTGTTGCCTGATGACTGAGGTCTCTTCTCCATAATAAAAGGCAGACAAGCTCAGATTAGAAAGTATTAAAGGTACAGAGAATTAAATCTTGATGCACCAAGAGGGACTGTAAGAGAATTCAGAAAAGAATAAATTTCACCTCCATGATTCAATGTTGTTGGATGCCACCCATGAACCACTATAAACCACTCCATCTACTAGTGACACATGCATCACCCACTGCGGGAGACAAATGCACCAGGAGAACCATTGTATGAGTATGGAGAGTATTATGAGTGGGTTACGGTTAATAAATCTTGAATTGAAACTTGTGTCTGTAGCCTTTCTTCATTTTGACGCAACAAGAATTCTAGACCACTGTTGCTTAAGTGACACAGGTACCCTCTCAGATCCTACTGAGGCATCTTGAGTGATTATGACTCCCTAGAGTTTCTTTGTACTGTAGAATTCTGCAGATATCAACAATCCATTGGATGTTCTGGCTTCATTCCCCAAGCCAGGATGCAATGCTTGGTTTCAAAGTAAGACCACAGTAAACTGTGAAAATATTTAAAATGTATTTGTAAAAGAAATGGAGGTCAAATGAGACAGACAAGAGAAGAGAATAACCATGAGAAGGACTCTAGTAAAATCATAAAGGCCAATTCTTCTCCAGTCTGTGGCTGCCTTGAAAATGCACAAGGTATGCACCCATGCAAAATGGAATTACAACATAGGTCACTGGGCTTTATTCCAGCTGTAGAAGGAAAGTGTTCTCTCCAAGCACAAGAAGCCAGCACTCCTCAAAAGATGACTTGAAAGCAGGAATCACGGCACATGTGGGGTAACGCAGGTCAGTGTAAACAGGAAAACTGTCCGAGGCTGAGAAGTTGTAAGATGGGATGAGCTCTACAGACTTCTTTGAGCTGTGGTGCTCAGAATTGCTTGTCTTATAAAAAGACAGAAAATTGCAAATGTTGTATTAATTTTCTACTGATGCTATAAAAATTGACCACAATCGGTGCCTTCAAACAACATAAATTTCTTATCTTATAGCCTGGAGATCAAAAGACACAGGAGTCCTGGGTTAAAACTTTGGTGTTGGAAGAGCTGCATACCTTTCTGGAGGATCCAGGGAAGAGTCTGCTTCCTTGTCTTCTCCCACATCTGAGTGCCTGCATGCCTTGCTTGTAGCACTTTCTTCCGTCTCCAAAGCCAGCAATGGCGAGCTGAGAGTTCCTCATATGCCTCACTCTAATCTTCTTCCAAGATCAGTTCTCCCCTTGACTGTATTCTGCCTCCCTCTTTCACTTTTGAGGGACTTTGTGATGACAATGGACTTAGGCAGATAATCCATGACATCCCTCTCTCAAGATGCTTAATTTAAATCATATCTTCATGGGCTTCTGGGATTAGGAAGTGAACATCTTTGGAGGGTCATTATTCTATCTTTCATAATCATGGAGTCATTTGTATGGACAGGAGGAAAGAATCATCTAAGGAGGCTACAAAAGAATTCCTGAGGCAGGAAGAAAAGCAAACCCCCTCATGGTGTCCTACAGAAAGGGTAAGATCATCAGGCAGGTGGCATAGTATTCTTGTCAGGGGGGCTTGGAGTTCAGTTAGGAAATCATGGAGAAAATGGGAGTTGAATTTGGATTGAGAATAAAAAAAAGAAGAGAAGGCTGCTCTGAGGCACATGCCTTTTCGAAATTTTCATCACGAACAGAAGTGTCTTGGCCTTCCCTAGCCTGTGTTACAAAATTTACCAAACTTCAGTTCATTTGATGGGGCCATGCTGTTCAGGTAAAGACAGTGTGGTCAAGAGGCTGCCTGAGAGCTGATTTAAGGGTGGATTTGGACCAGCCTTGGTCATTGGTCCATGATGAAAACTCAGCCCCCTCACACCACATTCCCCCTAATTCATCCATGAAATGCCAAAGGAACTGTACTCTCCACTTAACATTTAGATTTGGGGCCTATGAAAATGCATATTTTTCTCAGGATGAGACAGCACAGCACGTGGAGCTGTCATCTTATAAAGAAAACCTATCTGATTTCACCAGCCCCTTGCCCCAGAGAGGAGGGGTTATAAATCTCTCACATTTCAAAACACTGCTGGCTTCATATTTACTAGCAAATGGTGTCACTGTGACTTCGAAGGTTACACACCTGGTGAACCAGCTGTCCTTCCTCTATGCTGAATTTGTAGGCCAAGCCAGACTCCCTCTAAAGCTAGGTACCTGGTTCTGTCTTCCCACTCTTTTAGTGGAGCCTAACCACATTCTCACTCCAAGTTCCAAGGACTGGAGCCAGCGGAACAAGATAGGATCCTAAGAACTGGGGAAAGTGTTCCATCTTGGCTTTACCAGGCACCTGTATCTCCTGTGTCTTCTCACCTTTTCCACCCTTACTCTTCCCTTGAGACTCTTCAAAGATGCCAGCTCTAAACCCACACAAACACCCCCCCCCCACACACACACACACACTGCCAAATTTCCCCCCATACAACGGCTGTGAGACCCTGAACAAGGGGCAAGTTGCTTACCTTTTCTGTCTTTTAGTTTCCTCGGTTCTAAAATCAAAATATTGTGATATATATATATATATATATATATATTATGGAATTGTGATGAGGATTAAATGAATTTATATGAATTTTCATCTGAAAGGCAATCAGAATGAGTATCTTGTCGGTACAAAGTAAACAATAAATGTTTGTTTATTTATTTGTTAGGAACCCTTTTGGCTTCCATAACTCCTTTCTCTCTCCTTCATGAGGCTATGGTTCCTTAAGAACAGAAGCAATGTCATGCCTATCATTTTATCCCTAGCATTGAGTTAGTCCCTGACACCCGGGCACTCAAAAGAATATTGAATGAATAAATTGGTCACTAGATGAGAAATGTACAGTGGTCTACATCCAAAGCCAGGTAATATGAGATGGGTTACAATCTGAACTCAAATTGTTATGTAAAAAGACTAAATACAGCGTTTTTTACTATTGACAAATAGTAGAGTAAGAGGAAACATACCAGATTGTTGTCCTTGGTAGGTGAAACCATATATAAAATGTACTCCTTCTTTCTGCTTTTCTGTGTGTCTGTGTGTGTGTGTGTGTGTGTGTGTGTGTGTGTTTTCTATAATGAGAGGATAAAAGGAGCAGATTGGGTATATAGCAAGGCCTTCAGTGTGTGCAAGGGACTGAGCCCTGATCTACTCTGAGAGTTGCACGAGTTACATTCGTGAAGATGACACTGACTGCACTAACAGATGAACTTGGAAATTTTGGTATCTTTATGTGATAGAAATATTTTCTTACTCATGTGTTTAGAAGTATACCTGTGTTTGCATGTACTCCATGCAGTCATTCAGGAACCCAGTCACATGGGGGCTCTGCCATCAACACAGCATTCTCAGGTTACCCTTGTCTTTGCATCTGGCTAGTGCCCAGATCTGAATTCAGTAACACTGCCTCACCCAGCAAGGGAGACTCAGGAATAGTCCAGCCATGTGTTCCAACAGAAGGGAAAATGAGTTTTGTGCACAGGCGGATAGGGAGTTAGCCTGCCTCCCTGAATCTCTCCAACACAACTCTGTTGACCCAACAGAGACCTTCTGACTGTGCTCCCCTTCTCAGTTCTCTCCTCCTTGCCCTGCTGCTGAAGTGACTGTTCTAAAAGAAACTGCATACACTCACCTTCCTTAGCTCCTGGTCACTTATTGAAAAGAGATCAATTCTCTGGAAGATAAATCTCAGTCCATAAACTCAAGTGCACAATAATATTTCTGCATATGATTAACTTCAATTTCAATCTGAGCTCACCTCCTGTGATGTATTAGAAATGTAACCTGATATGAGGGCTTACCCTCACCTAATCTGAGGTGAAGTCTAAGTCCTGGAGGGCATCACACAGCACCAAGGCTTTAGCTGGGCATATGATTCTTAGTGGTAGTCTTAGAAGGACTTTCAAAAAAAAAAAAAAACCCAAAGGATTTCCTGTCCTTAGAACACTCCAGGAAACCACATCTTGAGACTCTCATTCAAAGAGTAAAAAGAGACAAACCAAGCTTGGCAATACAAAAAGAAAAAAAAAACTAAAAAATAACAAAATGAGTTGTGATTGTGGACATGAAGGTAAGAAAATCATTAAAAAAGAATGCATGGGAAAAGCTGAAATATCTTACACACTTATCTTTATAGAATAGAAGATCAATCTCAGAAAAGAATGTAGCTAGGAAACTAACACAGTGCAAAAACAAGCAACAGCATGTGTTTAAATGTTTTTTATTAGTAAATTAAAAAATCCTTATTTATAGTTAAGCATCATATTTGCACATCTGTACAGTTCCATCCAACCAAAACACAACTTGCACTTTAACTTTTAAGCATGCAAAATAATTCCAGCAAATGATGTGAAGATATATCTGCTTTACTAAATTATGGTCAAATATATGAAGGAAGAGGATGGATACAGATATTCAATGGCCCACCCAAGATCACACAACTCTTAAGTAACAAGCTGGGGCCAGACTTTCATACCTGCTTGAGCTAAAACAATGTGGATGTCCAACGACACTGGCCTGCTTTATGCATAGCTTCAGAAGATAGTTGTCTTGCGAGTTGCTAGAAAATGAGATGTCAAAGTATAAAGCAACAGTCAACAGCTTAATGTTTCCTTGTATTCAGAACACCCTTTACCAACTTCTAACCAGAATCATCACTCACTTCTTGAGCTCCATATGCTCTCTAGGGGTTATGGGTTGGATATGAGATGTTCCCTCAAAATCTTCTGTATTAATGCAGGAATGTTCAGAGATAAAGTTTTTGGATTGTGAGAGTTGTAACCTAATTAGTCCATCCAAATTCGAACTACCTGGGTGGCAACTGTAAGCAGGTGGGGTATAGCTGAAGGAGGTGGGTTATAGCTGAAGGAGGTGCTGGAAGGGTGCAGCATCCCTGTGGTTCTTCCCCTCTCCCTCTCTCTGCTTCCTTAGGAGAGAAGCTTTCCTCCACCAAACCCTTTCTCCATGATGTGCTGCCTCAACTTGGGCCCAGAGCAATGGAGTCAGCTGTCAATGGACTTCAGAGACTTCTGAGACCATGAACCCCAAATAAACTTTCTCTCCCCAAAGTTGTTCTTGTGGGGTATTTTGGTCACAGCTACACAAAGCCAACTGAAACACCATGGTAATGCTGTTTTCTGCACATAACACTGATTGTAGTGTCCACTTCAAAGGGTTAAGAGATTCCTGGATGTGTTTGAAGGCATTTCCAGAAGAGATGAAAATTTGAATCAGTAGACTAACAAAAGAAGATTTGACCTTAACAATGACCAGTCATTTGAGGGCCTAAAGGAACCCAAAGGCAGGAGAAATGTGAATTTGTTTTCTGCTAGAGCTGGGACATCCATTCTGCTGTCCTTGGGCATGGATCCTCCTGGTTCTCAGACTTTCAGATTTGGACTGAATTGTGTCTCTGGCTCTTCCAGGCTCCAGCTTACAGACAGAAAATCAAGGGACTTCTTAGCCTCTTAATGATGTAAGCCAATTTTTCATAATAACTCTCTTTCCATCCATGTGTATCTTATTGGTTCTGTTTCCCTGGAGAATCCTGACAAATATACTATAGGCCTAGGGCCTCCAGGCACAGTTCCCTATCCCTAGTAATGACATTTCAGTTGCCTTTGGAAATGACGCCTCCTCAGTACATGGTGTCTTGGGAGGTCCTCGGTAAGGTGTGGTCATCCCTTGGTTGAGGAGAACACATGTGATCTGTAGACCACTCATAGTCCCTCTCCTGGAGATTCTGATCTGATCTTTGTGTGAGTAACACAAAGTTGAGAAGATAGTTGGAGCCAACTTATCCAGTGATGATACCCTAGGAGATAATTAGTGCTCTCTCCCCAAATAATCAGTGTTTCCCTAGTTCCCATTTTTCTGAGAACTGATTATTTAGCTTCCTTTTCAATTTGATGTGTCATCTCAGATCCTTCCAGTAAACTTCTTTTTTTTTTTGTCTAAATTTATTAGGATTGGTTTTGTTTACCTGCAGTCAACTTGAAACTAAAAAAACATTCATTTCACAGTCTGATTGATTAATCTCCACTTAATTGACTTATTTATTTTGCAGTACGAGGGATAGAACCCAGGACCTGGGGCATACTAGGCAAGTGCTCTACCACTGAGTTATACCCACAACCTTAATTGACTTTTTTACTAACCAAGTACAAACTAAGGCTTCAGCATACTACTAACAGTTGTATACCTGACTCCAGTACCTCTATGCACTCCATTTAAGCTCTAAATTCACCAAGCATCATAGTATTTGTTCCCAAACCTGTTTATGCTATTTGTACATATTATAGCAATCATGCAATGTAATTAAATGTTAACCAACCCAGGAAATGCAAAAGCAAAACTCTTGTGAAAACTGAGTTGAATATTTGGAGTCTTGATAAAGGTAAGAAAGTAAAGAATGTTATAAATTTATTGCATAGGTAAGAGGATTTTCAAATAATCGTACAAAATACTAAAGCTCTAGGAAGACTTTTTAAAATCAGATTGCTTTCAATGGCTGTTAAGTTCTTGCTCCCTGTTAAACAAATCAAAAGTAGGCATCACAGATAGTTTCTAATGAATAACTCCAATCAGCAGACACCCCCCCCAAAAAAAAGAAAAGAAAAGCCCTTAGTCATATGAAAAAAAATTGGGAAAAAAAGAACATTTATTGTAAGCTAAAGTATTTTAAGTTTATATTATTTCTTATGTTTCTTAGTTTAAATATTTTCTTCAATTTAAGTGAGTGATCAAATTGAATAGGAGGACCTTGTATAAAGAAATGAGGGAAAATATCCTTAGATTCAAAACTTGTATCTATTCATGTGTTAGTATTCAGTAGTACTGGCCCATTTTGAATCTAAGGATATTTTCCATTCTTTGCCTCTCAAAAGATAAGAACTGCAAAATATCTGAGGATCACCTAGTTTTCATCTTTTCTTTACAAATTGAAAAATGGAGGCCCAACGGGGGAAGTGATTATGCTGAGTCACACAGTGGTTCACAGCAGAGGCTGTGCTTCCACAGCAGAGCTGGGATAATGACCCAGGAATCCTTAATATATGAACTCATCCTGCAGCACAGGAATTTGATCCAAAGGGTTTGATTCACTAATTTATTTCTTGGTAGACATAGTTCAAATACAAAAAAAAAAAAAAAGAATTAAAACAACATGAAATAAATTATAAGGCCACTTTAGGAATAATATGTAGTCAAAAAGATATGAAGCTCATTACTGGAAAGCAAAGGAAATAGTTATGAATTACTCTGGGAACCCTGAATAAATCAGAGTTAATTCAGATACAACATTTCAACCATCCAAATACCGATGAGGGGCTACACTCTCCCTGGTCTTGCTTCTCCTGTGTCACGTGGAGTCTCACATTCATAACTTACTTTACCTGATGCAGCTTTGTTAACAAAGCAAAAGAGCTTCCTTTTACAGCCAATGCCCAGACCAGCAAGATCTTTTCCTTAATCATCCCAGACACTAAGAGGTCCTTTACCCCAGAGTAGATGAGATTATGAAGGTTAGTGATCAAGGAGGCCATGAAGGCCGAATTGGCTGGATCTACTTTCCACTGGCTGTGAAAATTGAATTGGCTGTGTTTTTATCAGGACTGACAAAATTGAATGATGGTGTAGTGTTGAGTAGTCAAGGACAAGGAAAGGGTATCACCCACCTCTAACGAGAATGTACACCATGTTAGATGTATATTGCAGGCTCAACCAACCCATCTTTCCTCCTCCTCCCCCTTCTCTGAGGATCGTTGCCCTATTTTGTCTCACTCCCCTCTCAAAGAAGGGCAGAGCTGCCCAAAACCACAGCCTTGATTAGCTCAACTTCCTAGAGTTGACCTGAATCTAATTTATTGTATTGTCCACTTCATTGACTCTGATAGACACAACAAAAATTTTTGGAAGATTTCACTGTAGTTCATCATTAAAGATGCAGTGATCTTATTTAATGAAATCCCTCTGTATATCTGATGCTTCTAATATTTTAGGGATCATAGCATTCCTGTAAGTAATTAAAATTCAGTAGAACTAAGTGTTTATTATAGAAAGATCAAAATACTTTACATAGTATTTGATTCTAAAGACTTCTTTGTGTAATTAAAGAGTGCCACATGTTAGCATTTGATCTTTCTTATTATCTCTCTCCTCAGTTAATAAGTTTTTAATTGAAAATCATCTCATGTGAAACTACAATGCATTAAGAGAAACAATCAAATGTTTGATATTCTTCATTAATTGTTTGAGGAGGCAGAGACTCTATTATGCAATTTATTGAGTATTTATCATATGCAACTCTATGTACTAATAAGAGCAATGGACCAGTTGATTTTTTTTTTTTTTGGAAAGTACTCATTAAACTCATGGTCCGAAGGACCTTTGGGTACAATCAGCGTTGGTTTGCAAATGCAGACACACTCCCTATTCTTGGGAGTCACACTCCTGTCCCTTGCAGTAGAATTGAAAGTTTGGGCAGGATCTTCCCTAATGATCTTTCATAGCTTTGACTTTGTAAAGAAGGATAGGCTCTGGATTCCACAGTATTTGGTTTTGAATCCTTGACCTACCATTCACTTACTGAATGACATTAGACAAGTCCTTCTTCAGGCATCAGTTTTCTCACCTGTTAAATGGGAATAATTGTATTATTAAACTCATGACTGTGAAGATTAAATGGGATAATGCATGTCCTTGGGCCAGTGCTTGTCATATGGTGAGTGCCACCCAAACAACAAATAATATCCTAGCCCTAAAGTAAATAAAGTTCATTAAAAGGAAGTATTATGCATAGATAAGGAGCCCAGGCTATTGGTCCCAGTTCTGCAGTTAACTCACTTTGACCCTGAGCAAGTTGGTCTTACAAGGCCCTTGATTTTGCATCTGTAAATGAGCGAGTTGGCCTGGAATTGTTGATGCCTAAAATCTATTAATTTATAACCTAGAGGTGCTCCAGGCAATTCTGAAGTGTACATTTCCATCTAGGTTAGCTCACTTCAGGCCAAGGATGTGGGTTAAAATGAACAGCTCTTTCACATCGTCTAGAGCAACGTGAAAGTTAATTACAGATAATATAACACTTTTCATGTTTCTATAGAGAGAATCAATACCCTAAGGAGGAAAAGCGTGGGAGAAATACTTGGACCTTTCTCTTCCTGTCCCCTCCCTCTTCTTCCTCTTTCTGCCCTCTGAGAAGTTGAGTGAGCTAGGGAGAAAGGACTGGGTTGTGGGGCTCAGCATCTCCCTGCATTAATAGTCTTTCACCAGAACATGCTCAGCGGCTGCCTCCTAAGAGGCTACAGCTGCCTTCCCCTTCCCTAGCTGGGTAGGTGGGCTTAATTCATAAAGAAAAGTGTTGGCAGTTGCAGGTCCAAGCTGCTCCAACTCAACTACATCAGTAATCCTGGTGTTTGGATCTTTCGCTATCTCTTTTCCAGCGATATATTTCTCAATGAGGTCTAAACCCAGAAGAGGAAGTGAGCCGTTATTTATGTGATCCCCAAAGTCCCAATAAATATCTTCGGGTCTATTTGAATTGCTTAGAAGAAAAATGCTCAAGCCCAGTAAGTCTTGTTTACATGGTGATGCAATTCCCTCACCAGGCCAGACCGCAAGGATCCAAATTTTCCAAGGACCTATAAAAGAGTATTCCTGGTTAAAAGGTGCGACTCTTCAGACTCCAGAGGCCTTGCCACTGTTTTCTGAGCCAAACCTCCCTGGTTGTGGACTTTTTCATTGGAATGTGACTGCCTCTATAGTTCCAGCCTGCCTCAGCTAAAAGGTTCTCTGTTCCAGCTCTGAAATCCCGAGAAACTATCCATCTTGTTCTTATTTAAACATTCTGGCCCCTAAATAACTTGCAGGATGAAAGAGGGTCTTATTCGGCTCTGCTTAGGCGATTTTGCATGGCTACAAGCACCTTTTCTCTGTGTTTATCTTCAGTTCTCCCTACAGAGCACTAATCAGAAAAATTTTCTTTTTCCTGCCATTACATTAGCTGGTTGAACATCTCAAAAGTTCCCGGGCAGTGGAGGTGATTGCATACATCATTGCCAGAGGAATTATATGCCCTTCCACTCTTTCTGCTGGTCCTTGCAAGTGAGTTGAGATAGATTTGAAATTTTCTCTGAAGGAACATAGTAAGCTATCCAGATAATAAAAATAGAGCCAGTGTTTGTTTCCTTATAGGACAAATGAATGCCAAGTTTGTGTATAATAATTATGTGTGAACCAATGAGATGCTTCTACCTTGGATGGAACACAGGTCTATAGAATTTAGGTCTCTTCTTACCACCCTAATGACACAGGTTATCTGATAGTAATGAAGATATACATCTTTGAGCTACAGCTGATGGCCCTGCCAGGCATCCATTGATTTCACAAATGGCTTCTTTTCCAGATTGTAAAAGGAACTGGTAAGCCATTTCCTCTAATCACCACAGCACTTCAGGCAGAGCTGAGCCCTCTTTCATATCGATCTACCCTCTTCACTTCTGGCCCCCATGCCAGCCCTAGGCAAGGCAGAAATTTCCTTTACAACACTTCAAAACCCTCCAGACAATTCTGGTGAGGTTCAAAGCAGTGTGATTCTTCCCCTGGATTTTATTTTTCATAACACAAAGGCTCTTATATCAGCTGTAGTCAAGAAGGATGATTAGAGGTCGAGAGCCAAGGAGTAGGTGTCTGCCTCTCGTACATTTTTAAAAACCAGGGAGCTCACACTCTACTTCTTCAAGAATTATATTCCCCTGAGAACACCAGCCAGCATTGCAGATGAAGCAACTAGGAATGATGTCTGGGTAAACAAATGCTTCATTTGGGTTGTTTTTATTTAGATAGTATTCTAGCATTTATCCTAAAATATTAAAAAGCAATAAATTATTGCAGATGAATTGTGGTTTTAAAATATTTTCTTCCATGAAAATGGATTGATATTGCTTTTTCAGGGTTGTTAACATATGTGCAGTTGCGGGGCAGGCGGTATCTCCAAAAAGCCACATATGAAACCCAATCCAGAGCTAGCAAAGTAGCTTCCCAGGTACAGAAAGGCCTGGAGAGCCCCTGTGACCAAAGAGAACTTAGTTGCTGGAGACCAGTGACCAGAAGAGTAAGTATCTGGGATATTTTCAGTGAAAAAAAAAAACAAAAAAACTAATATTTGCAAAGGAAATATAACAAATGCTAATGTACCCACCACTCATAATGAACCATATTTTTCAATATTTATTTCAAGATTTCTTTTATTTAAAGAAATAGACATACATTACAAAGAAAGTTGACATCTCCTCTTCTCCTCATCCTTTTACCTCTCTCCAATCCCAGAACATGAACTCTCACTCTAAATATAGAGTATGTCTGATCCATGGAATGCAGGCCACCACAAGACCCCTTTGGGGTGCTCAGGTTTCTCTTTTAAAGGAAAGTCTGTGAAAGGTGGCTACAGGAAGGTATGTGGATGACACCTGCCTGCTGAACTCAGTTCTTGGATCCGGGTGACAGGGTGTTTATGGTGGCCTGGTCTCTCCAGGATCCTCAGGTGGACATTGTGTCTTCTATCTAATGTTCAGAATGTGCCTATAAGCTTCTTAAAATACATCTCTCTCTCTCTTTGCTTTATCTAATCTGAAAATACAATGAGTACTCTAATAGTGCACGTAAGCTTTAATCAAAATGAGGCAATTTTCACAAATGAGTGAATTTACAGTAACTCTCAGATTTGTAGATTTCTCAGAAATTTGGGAGTGACAGACTGGAGAAAAACACAGATCTAAGGAATAAGAGATTGTGGAGCTTTTCAATCTGTAGCTACAGGGGTTCTTCCTTCCCATGTGTCTCTTGTCTACCCATCTTTACTCCGACTATGTTACCTCACTGTGAGTGCGCACATTGACATATGTCCATAGGTGCTGTACAGCATTACCGTGTGCACCCTTTTAAACTTAAATAAATGGTACCAAAAGGCAACTTGCTTTTTGTCCTACAATATTGTTTGCAAGATCCATCATAGGAGAATATTCATTTATTTTAGTATTACACAACATTCCCTCTTCATGAGCACATCACAATTTTCTAATCCCCACTCTCCTACTGATGAACATCTGAATTATTTCCAATTTCTTGTTATTAAAAAATGTTGTAAAGGACATTCTTTTGTATGTCTTTCTGATATGCATGTGTGCAATCTTCACTAGGATAGAAATGCAGGAGCTGAACTGAGGGTCTTAGGGCATGTGGGTGTGTTTAACTCTGCTTAACATTACCAAAGCGCTTTCCAAAGTGATCATATCAATTGGCACTCCTATTGTCAGTGATTAGGAATTCTCTTTTCCCTACCCAAACTTCATATTAAGAAGCTTTTTAAACTCTGCCAATTTTATGGTTATGAAATGTCATCTTTTTAATTTTTTTAATTTTTTTTTAGTTATAGATGGACACAAGACCTTTATTTCATTTATTTATTTTTATGTGGTGCTGAGGATTGAACCCCATGTCTCACATGTGCTAGGCAAGCACTCTACCACTGAGCCACAACCCCAGCCCCTGTCATCTTGTTTTTAAAACTTTTTATCTCTGGGTATTGGTAAGGCTAAGAATCTTTTTATATGCTTATTGGCCTCTTCTGTGAAATTTCTCATATGTTCTGACTATTTCTCTATGGTTATCTTTATCTTATTAATTTGTAAGCTCCTTGGGTAGTTCATTTACTAATCTTTTTTTCCCTTGACTCTTTCAAACATACAATCTGAAATGTATTTGTATGCCCTTGCCTTAAAAAATTAATTGAGAGAGGCAATCCACCTGCTCAGTTTTATGTTTTTTCTTTTAGCACTAAAGTTTAATCTAAAGAATTCATGGGACAGTGAAATTAAGAAATATCCTTCTCTGGACATAGGGGTGCTCAGGAGAATCCACAGATAATGGAAGAAAGGTAGAATCTGTCATATGCTCTCTGGAGTAGAAAGTGACATCCTAACAAGAATAGGTTTCCTCAGAAAATGTTTAGGATTTTGACTTTCACCCTTCCAAGTGGTAATCAGTCTTGCTCTGAGAATTGTTCTGTCTTTGTAACTGGCTGCTGATCACAACATGTATATGGTTAGCTTTTCCTTTAAAGAAGGGAAGGCCACTGCTACCCACTGGCCTATAATCATGACCATAACCATGCTATAAAGGATAGTTCACCCTGAAGTCTGCTGTTGCAGAATTAGAACACTGGATTTCCCTAAGAAATGTCACCATTGCATTTGTTAGACTCATTATCAGAAGTGTTACTGTAAAAAAGCTGTAGTTATAGAAAATTTTGAGGTCTTTTGTTGTTGTTGTTGTTGATGATGATGAGACAGATCATTCTGCTTATAATTATAGGATGGCAATTCAATGACAATTAAATTCAACAAATATTTTTTTTAAGTTACAAGGCAGACCTTACCCACACCCCTTAATCTAGTGGAGGAGGAGGTGTTTAATTTGATTTCTTTTCCTGTCCAATGGTAGGAAGAGGAAATAGAGAACTGCTTCCCCGCTGTGGATGACAAGTTTTCCAAGCAGCTCTTCTGGGAAGGTTAAAGATTAAGTACAGCTCCATTAAAGGAAAAGCCCCAGTGACTGACATTGCCTTCCAAGGTACTGGACAGCAGCACAGAGTGAGGACATGGACACACAGAGTAGAGGACAGCTGGACACAGCTGTTTTAATAGCCAGGGGGAAATCAATCCAGGTTCCACAGACTCACAAACACAGGGAAGAAATGGTCCAGATACAAAGTGGTTCTTCTAGACCTTCTCAGCCGGACATCCTTCTCCATTCCCAACTGGTTGGTGGAATCATTAAACTCATCATGGAAGCTTCAGTCAGCTAGTCCTCCAACCAAAACATCAAGGGCACTATCCCAACATAGCTTAGGGACATTAGGAATTAAGGACCCACACAGAACTTGGCCCCCTGTTTCAGATTTAATATCAGCCTTAAATCAATCTCTTCATGTGCAGGGATGTAGAAACAACACAGAGTCTATGGAAAGATTGTGCAAAACAAAGGTAGATAACCCTGTAATTAAGGAATGGAGAAAGAGCATCCACTTGAAGAAAAAAGAACATCATATTAAAACAGAACCAAATTCAAACAGTACCCACTATCTGACCATATCAAAATTCAATAAGAGGGCCTCTGAAACAAAGGAGAAAGATTGGATCACAGTCTTACACTGAAAAATAAATGGAACTGGGTAGATAGTGAGAAATATGAAGAAACTAATATCACTATAATTAAATTTTTAAACTGTATCATAGTAGTAAATAAAGAGTAGAATACCTACTGTAGAAACTGAATTAGTTGTGTACAGGAAGAGATGGAGTGACTCTCCCAGATTGAAAAGACAGATGAAAATGAGAGAAAAGCAGGTGGCATCAAAAGAAAAGTTAAACATCACAGAAAATACTTCCCTTACAGATCAGATGTGCTCATCACATAGCAAATAAAATTGTTAAAATGAAATCAGCACTTAATCAGATCCTTGTTAAATGTTGGACTTTCAAGTGTAAAATAATTTCCCACACCTTAGAAAGTGGGGCTGAGTTCCACAAGGAACTCATATAAAGCAGGAAATCACCTCAGACACGTTATGCACCACATTGAAAGCCAAATAATATGAAAATAAATAAGATATAATGTCCAAGCTAATATTTTTAGAATAAAATAAGAAAATCCCACAGACTTCTGAAGATGAAAGTCTTCAGGATCAAAGAGAGAAATACACTCAAAGAACCTAAGAATGAGTAAGTTATTTAACAAGAAGGCAATAAGAAATATTAATGCCATTTCAATGTGGAATTGTTCCTGTAATTGTTTTGTATGTATTATTACAAAAGGGGATGAAAATCTAACAATTCTGAAAAAAATTAGATGTATCATAATTTATAATCATAAATTGAGTCTAAGGTCTCAGAATATATAAAGACAGGAAGGACATGGGAGTAGTCAGAGAAATTAGTGGATTTCTGAATTTTTTGAGGAGACATAAATTGCAAGATTTCATACATGATGTTGATAAACACACTTTTATTAGGAAAATTTATATCAAGATGTATGGCATTTAGGTTATAGGAAAAAATGTTAAGGTGAATGATGCTTTCTTTTTTTCATTAACCCTGACCCATCCGAACTCTACTATAATTAAGAGCATTAAGTCACACCACATATTTTGATGTGGAAACCACAACTGGAGGCTTTCAACATGTGTATATGAAGCCACAAATGGATCCCCTCCTCTTGTTGTGAAGGAAGCTTCTATTTCCCTATTCTAAATCACTCTGCTGGGATGTCCTGTCATTCTCTCCTAATAAATTTTTACACATTCTGTCCTTGCAGATCTATGTCTATGTGCAATGTTAGTTGTAACTTTCAGAATTTTTTTTTAAAAAATTATATCTTTGATGTAGGATGGGAAGTGCTCTAAAACATAGGTTACTGATAATTCATGAAAATTATTTCATTTGGACAAAAGTGATACCCATCACTGCTATTTATAGAAGACAGAACAAGCCCCAAACTAAAGCTTCCATTATTTGTATAGCTTCTACTTATCTATTATTTTATTTTTTTGAGTTTTTTATTTGTTCTTTTTAGTTGTATTTAATAGAATGTATTTTGACACATTATACATACATGGAGTATAACTTCCCATTCTTTTGGTTGTACATGATGTGGAGTTACATTGGTCGTGTATTCATGCATGAACATAGGAAAGTTATGTCTGATTCATTCCACTGTCTTTCCTATCCCCATCCCCCCTCCACTTCCCCCACTCTGCCCTGTCCAATCTGGTGAATCTCCCCTCCTCCCTCCTGCCCTGCCACCCCATGCCTATTGTGAGTCAGCCTCCGCATATTAGAGAGAACATTCAGCATTTGGATTTGGGGAATTGTCTAATTTCAGGTAGCATGATAGTCTCCAGTTCCATCCATTTACTATCAAATGCTATAATTTCATTCTTCTTTATGGTTGAGTAATATTCCATTGTGTATATATAAAACACGTTTTCTTTATCTCTTCAACTGTTGAAGGGCATCTAGGTTGGTTCTATAGCTTAGCTATTGTGAATTGAGCCGCTATAAACATTGATGTGGCCACATCACTGGCACACTGATTTTAAGTCCTTTGGGTATATGCCAAGGAGTGGGATAACTGTGTCAAATGGTGGTTCCATTACAAGTTTTCTGAGGAATCTTCATACCAATTTATAGTCCCACTAGCAATGTATGAGTGTAACTTTTTCCCCATATCCTCACCAACATTTATTGTTGCTCATATTCTTCAGACATTGCAAGAAGGTTCAGAGAGGAAATGATTGGGTTATGAGAGCCTTAACACAATCAGTGAATTAATCAACTGATGGGATTAATTCATTGGTAACTGAAGGCAGGTGGGGTGTAGCTGGAGGAGATGGGGCACTTGGGGCATGGCTTTGGGGTATGTATTATATATTTTGTATCTGATGAGTGAAGTTCTCTCTCTGTCTCTCTCTCTCTCTCTCCCCCCCTCTCTCTCCCTCTCTCTCACTGCTTTCTGATCATCATGTGAGATGTTTCTCTCCACCACACTCTTCCACCATGATGCCCTGCCTCACCTTGAATCCTGACAAATGGAGTCTGCTCTCTATGGACTGAGACCTCTCAAACAGCGAACCCCCAAATAAACTTTTCCTTCTCTGTAATTGTGCTAGTGGGGTCCTTTGGTCACAGTGATGAAAAAGCTAACTAAAACAGGGATAATTTGAGTTCTTCTCTTCCTATTCTTATCCATTTAATTTCTTCCTCCTGTCTACTTCCTCTGGCTAGAGTTTTCAGGACTATGTTGAATAGAAGTGGTGAAAGAGGACATCCCTGTCTTGTTCCGATTTTTTGAGGGAATGCTTTCAATTTTTCTCCATTTAGAATGATGTTGGCCTTGGGTTTAGCATAGATAGCTTTTAGAATGTTGAGGTATGTTCCTACTATTCCTTGTTTTTCTAGTGTTTTCAATATGAATGGATGCTGTATTTTGTCAAATCCTTTTTCTGCATCTATTAACATAATCATATGATTCCTGTCTTTAAATCTATTGACATGATGAATTACATTTATTGATTTCCATATGTTGAACCAATCTTACATCCCTGGGATAAACCCCACTTGATCACGGTGCACTGTCTTTTTAATATGATTTTGCGTGTAATACGCCAGGATTTTTTTAAGAATTTTTGCATCTATGTTCATCAGGGATATTGGTATAAAATTTTCTTTCCTTGGTGTATCTTTGTCCGGTTTTGGTATCAGGGTAACACTAGCTTCATAGAATGAGTTTAGAAGGGTTTCCTCTTTTTCTATCTCATGGGTAATTTGAGTAGGATTAGTGTTATTTCTTCTTTGAAGGTCTGAGAGAACTCAGCTGAGAATGAATCTGGTCCTTGACTTTTCTTAATTGGTAGGCTTTTGATGCCATCTTCAATTTCATTGCTTGAAATTTATCTGTTTAAATTTTCTATGTCCTTCTGATTCAATTTGGGTAGGTCATATGTCTCTAGAAATTTTGTCAATATCTTCAATATTTTCTATTTTATTGGAGTATAAATTTTCAAAATAGTTTCTGATTATCATCTGTATTTTAGAAGTGCCCATTGTGATAGTTCCTTTTTCATCACAAATTTTAGTAATTTGAGTTTTCCCTCTTTCTCTTCATTAACTTGGCTATGGGTTTATCAGTTTCAGTTATTTTTTCAAAGGATCAACTTATTGTTTGTTGATTTTTTGGATTGTTTTTATTCTATTTCAATATCATTGATTTCAGCTCTAATTTTAATTATTTCCTGTCATCTACTGCTTTTGGTGTTGATTTGTTCTCCCCGACCCTTGGGCTTTGAGATGTAATGTTAGGTAATTATTTGTTGACTTTTTCTTCTTTTAAAAAATGAACTCCATGCAATGAACTTTCCTCTTAGCACTGCCTTCATAATGTCCCAAAGATTTGGATATGTTGTTTCACTATACTCATTTACCTGTATTTTTTTAATTTCATCCCTGATTTCTTCTGCTATCCAATGGTCATTCATTAGCATATTATTTAGTCTCCAGATGTTAGAGTAGCTTCTATTTTTCACTTTATCATTGATTTCTAATGTCATTCCACTATGACCTGATAGAATGAAAGGTATCATCTCCTTTTTTTTTTTTGTATTTGCTAAGAGTTGCTTTGTAGCCTAAGATATGATCTGTTTTAGAGAAAGATCCATGTGCTGCTGAGAAGAAAGTATATTTAGTCATCAATAATTAAAATATTCTATATATGTCTGTTAAATCTAAATTATTAATTGTAATTTGTAGTTCTATAGCTTCTTTATCTAGTTTTTGTTTGGAGGATCTATCCAGTGGTGAGGGAGGTGTGTTAAAGTTACTAGTATTATTTTGCTGTGGTCTATTTTATTTTTGAAGTTGAGAAGGGTTTGTTTGATGTACATACCTGCTCCATTATTTGAGTTATAAATATTTATGATTACTATGTCTTATTGATGTATAATTCCCTTGAGCAGTATGAAATGTCTTTCTTTGTCCCTTCTGATTAACTTTGGCTTGACATCCACTTTATCTGATATGAGGATAGAAACTCCTGCTTGTTTATGAGATCCATGTGAATGATATGTTTTTCCCCATCCTTTTACCTTCAGTCTGTTGAAGCCTTTGCCTATGAGGTGAGTCTCTTGGGAACAGTACATTGTTGGATCTCGTGTTTTAATCCAATTTGCCAATCTATGTCTTTTGATTGATGAGTATAAGCCATTTACATTCAATGTTATTATTGAGATATGATTTTGATTCCCTGTCATTTTGATTTATTTCTGGTTTTCAATTTGAATTACTTTCTCCTTTGGTTGACTATTCTTCTAGTGTAGTTTCTCCCTTTGTTGGTTTGCAGTTATATTTTTCATTTCTTCAGGAAATATTTTATTGAGTATGTTTGATAGAACAGTCTTTCTAGTTGTAAATTCTTTTAACTTTTGTTTATTATGGAAGAATGTTTTTGTTTCATCATCAATTCTAAAGCTTAATTTTGTTGGGTATAATATTCTTGGTTGGCATCCATTTCCATTCAGAGCTTGATATATATTATTCTAAAACCTCTTAGCTTTGAGGCTCCATCTTTGGGGTGGGGTTGCTAAGGTGAGAGAAGTTACCTATAGGCCTAACTCCTGGAAGGGGTGTGTAGGCTTAGGTAGGCTCCAGGCTCTTTGCTGGATGCCTATTGGTGTGCCTAAATCAGTGCATCTCCAGGGCCCAGCCATTGCCAGTCCATGCTGGAAGAGTGCACCCCAGGTTCTCCCCTGGGTTCCACTCTCGTGGTAGAGGAGCCAATTCTTAGCCCACTATATCACCTGCAGACCCCATGGTTTCCTGATCTTGGGTTCACTCTCCAAACTCAGTCTCTCCTACCCTTACCCTTTTGAATTCCCAGCCAGGTGAGTCTCTCCCAGCTGGTTTAGCAAGCACCTGGTTTAGCACAAAGGGTTTCTGCAACCCTTTGTCCCCTGTGAAAACCTCTCTCCACATTTGGTCTTCTCCTGGTCACTTAGGCACACTCTGTGTCTATGTCGTGCAGTGAGGGTTTGCCAGGCCTCTATTTCCTGCCAGACTCACCTTTTCCGGGACTCAGCTCCCTCAGCTGCAGGTCCCCACACTGGGGCTATAAAATGTTTCCTTCCTCTGTCCTCAGCACACCGCCAGGAGAGATGCAGTTTCTCCCCCGCCCACACACACACACATAAAGCTATTGTGCAGTGCACTTTTCAGTGAGTTGGGCAGTCTCTTTGATCCCTCAACTCTCTGGACCCAGACATGCCTCGGTCCTCCTAAAAATTCAGGTTCCTTTAATTCCCTTATCCCTCCACTGTGCTACTGAAGGCACCACTCTGGGTGGTGTCTCCAGCTATGGCACTGGAGATGTCTTCCTTATTTTATTATATCCAGTCTCCTGGGTCCCTGATCAGCTTTGAGTGTCCAGTATTAAATTCCAGTAAAGTCCCCCACTTTTTTTTTCATTCACCCACCTTGCTGAGAAGCCGTCAGCCTGCCTTCTTAGTTTCACTCCATGGAGCAGCCAGGAAAGCCACCTGCTCTATTCCACCATCTTGAAACCTCCTTATTTTAAATATTGTATAAGATTCATGATTAAGAGATGGTGATTTTTCAATAACTCCATTAAAAAGAAGAACATTTAAGAATACAATAAAGTGATTTTAAAACTACACATTTGTATTCTTAAGTGTTTTTGTTTGCTTTCACATATGTATATAAAGGGGCATTATTCATAGTTCAGTTGTTTGGAGGTATTTTTGCTGCTGTGATTTTCAAAGGCAACTAAAGATACAAAATTTTTTTTCTTCACATTTACATTTTCTCCTCATTTTATTTTCAATAAAGTTGTTAAGTGAATCTTTTAAAAGAGCAAAACATAATTTATGATTAACAACATCTCCATGAGAAGATACGCAATCACAGAAAGTATTAGCGAGCTATGGCATGGATGGAGAAAAACCCTTTCATCCTGATAAATAACCATGCTATAAGTAGCAAAATGTCTACTGCTCTTTTCTAAATTTAGATGAATTTAAAGTTTACAAATTTACTTGGCTCCTATTAATAATTCAATGAGTTTATATTCCTTTTAATCCATCAAAATTCTTGCCTTTTAATTTTATTATCCAGAATTTCCTTATTAATTCAACTACCCCATCAGTATAAAGGGCTGGAATTTCTTTGGGGTGCTGAGAGTCATCATAACTCTAGAAAAGGAAACAAATAAATCCTCAAGTTAAATTAATTAAACACCCTAGAGTAGTGACTCAGCCTGCACATCCTTGACTCTGTGCACAGTTACTATACTGGATTCATTTTGCTACATAAGGAGGTCCTGTGCCTGTGTGTGTGTGTGTGTGTGTGTGTGTGTGTGTGTGTTCAATCACTGAGTGAACCTCAGATTACTTCCCACTAAGTAAGGGAGATGGAATTGATCAATGAGAATCCAAAATACTTACAGGTATTAGGTGTTTGTGTGTTCTCTAAAATAAATGTGTCTATGGTATAAAGGGTGAACAATTTCATAAAGAGAGAAATTTTTAATCACAGAAAATATATAGATGAAAAGGTAACTTTTGAATCACTGCTGAATTTATATCCTATGTAGTCAGTTTCAAATAGTATACTATAATGATGGTCTAAGGAGATTGACCTATTCTTGAGAAATTTCAAAACAGCATAAATTTCTTGCATTGGGTGGGGGTATGATGGCCTCAATTTCACTTGCTGTTCAGACCCAAGGGATAAGGACATAAGGTTGAGACCATCTACCTTTGACACCTCACAACACAATTTTTCCCTACATATATGGAGCACAAAATATTGCAGATATTTTGATGAAATAAAAAACTGAAAAGACAAACACATGTTTTTACATCTGTGTTTTGTTAATTTGTTCCTGTCACAAATAATGAATTAAGGCAAACTCAGTAATACTGTAGCTGAAAGCTGTAATACATTTATTTACAACTACCGTACAATAAAAAGTAGATTTTTGGTCAGGTTTTTCCTCTCTAAACAATGAGCTTCTCTTAGACCTGAGAATCCATGGATTATAATAGTTCTTATTCCCTGTCTGAACATGCCAGTCCTGTGTGGCCATAACTAGTCTTTTGTTTCTTACTTTATGATTTCATGTCATAGAAGACATCAGTAAACATGGAGCCTTGCTCAAACTAGTGAATCCCTTACATTGTCACTATAATACTGCTGATCATTAATATATTTGCTAACTCTTATTGTTATGGACATAAATACAGTTCAATAAGGATCTTGAATGTCAAATTAGGAGCATTCTGTTTCTATCCTATGAAAGTGATGAGTACATAGAGGAAGAAGTAAAAGATGAGAGCCAAGTCCAGTTCCTGGCACAGAGGAGAAAATAAACTTTAGCTGAATGACTGGGATTAGCATTTATTGAGTGTCTACTATGTGACAAGCAATACCAGGTACTTCACATCATTATCACATCTGATCCCCCAGTCTTTTTAATATGACTATTACTATTCCCATTTTTCCAATGAGGAAGCAAGGATTCAGTGAAATTCACATACTTTCCTCTAGCTTGGCTGCATTGCTAACATTTGAATCCAGGTTCATTCAGCTATAAATCCCAGTTCTTTCTACCACAATGATACCTAAAAACATGGATCAGTGAAAATCATCCATGAACTACGTGACATGGGTTTGAAAAATCCCAGAAACCTCAGTTCAATAGTAGGGAATGAAAAAATGGTTTACCCTTCAGCAGTTTCTTTAGAATGAAGTCATTTCTAATGAAAAATGCATGGTTTTACCACGTTAAAGTTAGAATTAATACCATTTTAAGAAACCCATTAACAACCAAAAACCTGAGGCTCTGAAGGATCTTCGGACTATCTAGCCTAATCATAGTGAGAAATGTACATCTGTTGCCCTCATCAGGATGTGGAACATCTTTAACACACCAAGTGCAGAATTCTTTTGCTGAAAGAAGAGAAACCACGGGAAGACTGATTTGCCAGGGAATCAATAGAAAGTGAGGAAGACAAATTGAGTGAGAATTTTAGAAGTAAATTTAAGTACTTCACTTTCCATCTCCAGACTCCTAAAATAAATACTCAACTGCTCCTGGGATAGAGGAAATACAGGTTGCTTTAAAAAATGAAAAATTTTAATGATATTGAAGGCCTTTCCATCATGATGATGATGATAATGGAAGAGGAGGAGGAGGAGGAAGAAGAAGAAGAACAACAACAACAATGGAAAACCCCTTGAAGGCAAGAGGGGGAGGAATGTTCACAGAACTGTGTGTGTTCAGGTTGGAAATGGTGTACCTGAAAGCACATACAGCATGACATACAGCTTTTTCACTGCTGTAACTAAAAGATCTGACAAGAACAATTTTAGGGGAGGAAAAGTTTATTGGAGGCTCTTGGTTTCAGAGATCTCAGTCCATTGACAGCTGGCTCCGTTCCTCAGGGCTCAAAGTGAGGCAGAACATAATGGCGGAAAAGCATGGCAGAGGGAAGCAGCTCACATGATGATCAGGGAAACAGAGACTCCACCCTCCAGATACAAAATATATACCCCCAAAGCATGCCCCTGGGGAATCCAGCTCTTCCAGGCTCACTCTACCTGCTTTCAGTTACCACTCAGTTAATTCCTATTGGGATTAATTCACTGATTGGGTGAAGGCTCTCATAACCCAATCATTTCTCCTCTAAACCCTCTTGCATTATTTCACACATGAGCTTTTGGGGGACCCTCACATCCAAACCATAACAAGGCATATTTAGATCCAATTGAATTTTGGTGGGACAAAACTGAGGTAGGATGAATAATGGTCTCTCAAATACGTCCTCCAGGTCCTCATGCCCAGAACCTGTGTGCAGTAGAAGGACTTTGCAGGTGTGATTAAGTTAAGGATCTTGAAATGGTGGGTTTCAGGTGGGTCCAATATAAACACAGCTGTCCCTACCATACAAACACTGGAGGAGGCAAAGTTAGGAAAAGGCTCTGTACTGACAAAAGCAGAGACCATAGTAATGCTAAGTGAAGGCAGAGGAAGGGGGCATCACAAAGAAAGCAAGGAAGCCGATCCCCTGCTCTGTGCCTCCTGAAGGAACCAGCCCTGCCCACACCTTAGCTTTGGCCCAGGGGAACCGTTTCTGGAGTTCTAACCTCCAGAACACCAAGACAGTAAACTGGTGCTGTTTTAAGCCACCAAGTGTGTGTTAATGGTTATAGCAATAAAAATCTAATACGGCGACCCTAGCCAGAAACTAGAATAGCTGCCTGAGCACTTTTTGTTCAGAATAATTCTATAAAGAAAAATGAGCTTTAAAAGGCAACTTGTAGCTGCTGGATTCATGTTATGAGTAAGTAGCAGAGTAGCAGATGTCTCTTTCCTGACACTGCGCAGTAACATGTGTGACTCCAGGCTAACGGTAGCCTACCAGTCCATTTGTGTGGAGAGTAGGGCTGGTCTTTCAACCTGACCTTTCCTCTGACTTCCAGACTCACATTGCTGATTGTCAGCTGGGCCTCTCCCCCTGGATATCCTACCACAACCCAGGGCTAACACACCAAATCCAATCTCATCGTCTTCCTAGGAAGTACACAGCCAGTGTCCTGTCATTATTTATGATCATATAGAATCTGTCCCCTGGTCCTCATTATTTCCCTTTTGAGTGATAGCATACCACCACCCAAACCCAAAACATTCTGTCCCCTTTGGCAACTCCTTCTGGGCTCATCTCTAGTTTAATAAACTACCAAGCACTCTTCCCAACTTTCTATTCCCATTGCTCTGCTGGGTTTGAGGACTCAGCTATCTACTATAAAGACAGTGGTCTCCTGATGATTTTTGGACTCCAGTCTCCAATGTATGACTGCATATTTCCAGGTAAATACTCCTGAGGAAACATTCCTAATCTCGTCATTCCACTGCTTTCCTTTGTTCACCTCTCATAGGAAAAATTTTTCAAGTTCTCCCCCTTCCTCCCATTTTGTTTGCCTTCCTCCCTCATTCCCCTATTTTTTATGCTACTTTATAAGATGCTCACTGTTCTTCCAACAAAGGTTGTTTCTCTACTTCTGTGTCTGAAAGGTAAATGCCCATTCCAGTAGGGTGACATTTTGCCCATGTAAAATTAGGTTGGAAGGCATAGAGGTTTAAATATGTCCACATTTTTCTTAATGTATTTCTATAGAAAGGGAAATCTATTTCCCTTCCGGTTGAGTATAGGTCAGACTAAGATTTGTTCCTAATGAATAGAATATGGTGGAAGTGACATTGTGTAAGTAAATCATAAAAGCATAGTGACTGTGCTCACTCACTTGCTCTCTCTCTCTCTCTCTCTCTCTCTTTCTGAGTGTGTGTGTCTTTCATTGCTTGCTAACATGTCAGATGACACTTGACAAGTAAGATGAATACTCCATGAATAATTTTTTGTAATTCTTTATTTTTATTTATTTATTTAGTACTGAGGATTAAGCCCATGGTTATTCTATCACTAAACTACAATCCCAGCCCTTTTTAATTTTTTTATTAGTTGCTCAAAACATTACTATGATCTTGACATATCATATATCAATACATTTGATTCAAATGGGGTATGAATTCTTATTATTCCCACGTGTACAGATTGCAGGATCACATTGGTTATACAGTCACATTTATACATACTTCCATACTAGTGTCTGTTGTATTCTGCTGCCCTTCCTATCCCCTTCCTATCCCTGCGTCTTTTGAGACCAGGTCTTGCTAAGTTACCCAGGCTGGTCTCAAACTTGCAATCTTCCTGCCTCAGCCTCCTGAGTATCTGGGATTACAAGCATGTGCCACCACACTTGGCTTCCATGTTGCAACTCACGGACCATGTGGCAAGGAACTGAGGCCTCCTGCCACGTGAAGTTAACCATCCTGCAAATGGATTCTCCAACCCAACAAGCCCTCAGATGACAGAAGCTCCAGCTGACACCTTGATGTCAACTAATGAGAAACCCTGAGCCAGAAGCATCTACCTAAGTATCTTGAAGTCATAGCCTAAAAAAACTGAAATAATGTGTGTCTGCAGTTTAAAGTCACTAAGTTTTAGGATAATTTGTCATATAATAATAGATAATACAATAATAGATCATTTATTTTTTAAAATTCAACGAGAATTTCTTGCATGCATTTGATGTATTGGGATTTTGGTCTGGGGCCCGGTGATGCAGGAGTGAACTTATAAATGTTCTGTCTGCTGTTGTGCTAATTAAGATATGGCAGGGAAAACACATATTAAACAAGTAATTACCTAATTATAATTGTAATAGGGTCCATAAAGTAGGAGACAATTGGGCTATGATAGCATTAACTAATGTGCTATAACAGACTTCTAAGGAATTAGGAGTTCCCATGTGACAGTACAGTGCTTTGGAAAGGTTCTGGGCAGCAGTAGAGTCCTGCAGTTAGGAAGGATAGTCCTACACCCAAACCTAAGTTTGCACAGTCTCTGTCTCTTAACAATTGCATGAACGTAGGCAACTTCCTTACCTCTATGACCCTCAGTCTCCTCATTTGAAAGTGACCTCAACATTAGTTTTGGATGGATTGATGAGCAAAAGTATGTGAGGTGCCCAAAACAATGGTTGGCACATGACATCTACTCAATGGAAATTAGCTACTATGTGTGGAGTTTCTCTGGTACAATTTTGGATTCTAAATCAATGAAGTCAACCCATCATTTCTTAGAAGTCCAAGCTCTACTAAGAAGATTGGTGTATCAGTTTTATTAACTCAAAGTTGTAAGCAGCCACCCTCTCAGACACACCTAGGATTGAGAGGTTTATAGTAGTAGAATCAGCAGGGCAGGTAGGAGCTGCCCACAGAAGCTCTGTATCACATAGCCTCAGGAGCAAACCTACACAAACATCAATTCTTTGCCTTATGCAATTTGTACAGTTTTCAGTTTTATACAACTTAGACTTACGTAGCAGAATCCTTCCATGCAGACCCAACTAAAGGCTTTTTTTTCTGTCATCATTGCATTTTTCTTTAAATGCCTAAAAAAATTCTTGTCATATGGTGAAATGTAATAGGGAACAGAAGGAAAAGAATTCAGTTGCAAACACTTCAGCCTATACAAATGAATGAAGATGTATTTTTAAAGGATTTATCCAGTAAGATTAAACCTCAAAATAGCCTAGACATGTGAAATGAGTCAGCAGCATACAAATAACATGATGATAAACTGTGTGTCTCCCAATATACAAAACCAAAGTGCCTGTCAAACATCCTGAACTGATATACCACCACAAAATTTAAACACACACAGAGTTTATGTGTGTGGAAAAAGTCACTCAAAAATGCCCTGTTGTCATGCAAGCCGAGTGTGATTTTAGTTGAGCTTAATCCTCCTTTTCCAAGTCTCTCCCCATTCTTCCACCATGCTATCCCTCAATTTGGACAAGTCTTTGTCAGAAAGTATTAAGGCACCAAAAATAATCGTAATAATAATAAAAGCTGTCCTGCTAATTTGCTGATTTTTTCCCCTACTCATATTGTTGTTAGTTTCTCTTTCCATTACCTCCTTCAATGCTCAACAGATTTTGTGTTAACAGTAAATCCTGCCTTGGATGGGTCCCCAAATGATTGTTCTTGATGAGATGGGGAAAGACCATTACTTTTCTTATAACTTGCACTATTGTAGCATATACAATAATCTTTTCCAGGCATTTCTACCACTACAGAGAGTTGATATTGATGCCAAGACTGTTAGAGGCACTAAAGTACTGACTGAAATTAACCACAAAATCAAACTTGATATGCAAAATGAACATACTTTGTTACCTCACTCACTCCAAGAGAACTGAAATTCTCTTTAAGAAATTCAGGATTTCCTTTGAGCAGTTCTACAAGTGTGAGGTGGAACAAATGGTTGTCCAGAGTCATTCTTTCCAAATTGCTTGGGGCATTCTGCACAACTTGATGTGCATATCCATGCTTTTCACTCAGAAGCAGTGGGAGTAATTAAAAAAATATGGAGCTGCATCAAATAATCACAGTAAAGTTCACAGACAATATTGGGGTCATGAATTGATACAGGTAAAACTTTAACTCACATTCTCTAAGCAAGTTACAAAAGTTGGTGTGAATTTTTAAAATATACGGCCATATGGAAGCTGGTGGTATGGTTAAAGGTATACTGCATATAGGCAAGATATTGAATTCTTTTCATGAAATTTGTGTTGGTTAAGACATTCCTTCCCCCCCCCCAGGAAAGGATATTCTAGTTAGCCTGAATAAAAATGAAGTGTCTATTTTAAGGACAGAGAGTTGACTTGAACCTCAGGACAAGATGAAGCCAGTTCTTGAAAGAACTAGACCTGGAAATATAGGTAGCATTCTCTTTTCCTCCTGGTCCTGGGTATTCTTCATTACCTTGGCTGTGGCAGGCCTCCCAATAGCACAGATGAATTTAATACACAGTTTTCCCAGCATTTGTAGGACCAGTTCACTGAACCCCCATGAGTACATCAGCCCAAGCACCAGCCCTCCAAGGCCTCCTGCTCTGAAGTCTAAACCCAACTGACAGGTCCCTTTGAGGGCAGAGAGGGCCAAGCGGGTCTCTTTCCCTAGAGGTCTGAGTTTCAGTCCTTCTCTAAGCTTCCAAGTTTCCTCCCTTTGTTCCTTCAGCCCTAATGATGATAGTTGCTTTTTTTAAAATAAATATTTTTATTTTTGTTATAAGTGGACATAATGTCTTTATTTTACTTTATGTGGTGCTAAGGATCAAACCCAGTGCCTCACGCATGCTAGGCGAGTGCTCTACCTCTGAGCCACAACCCCAGCCCCATGATAGTTGCTTTTAAGTTTTCTTTATCTTTTTAGTCACAGACTTGACAAGTTTATACTAGCTAATAATTCTTTCCATTTTATTATTTCTTGTTCAAAGAACTAGTGGGTCTTCTGTTTCACTGGGACCCTGAGTGATGGGGCTGTTACTGATTTACATGATGTCTGCAGTCCTGCCAGATTTAAATTTGTCTTAACACATAAATGTACTTTTTGTCAATCACAAGTATTACACAGTGAGAGTCATAAGAGTAGGTGAGCATTAATGCGAATGTCTGTAGATAAGAGGTTTATTCTGATTATCTCATTTAGTCCTCGCAATAATCCTCTGAGGCATGTGATGTGGTTATCCTAGTTTTACAGAGGATGAAACGTTGTTCAGGAAATCGCAAAACCTATGCAAGGCAGAAGGCTAGCAAGTGAGAGAGCCCAGTATTCAAGTCTGATTCCTGGTTCTTCACTTTTCGCCTTTCAATCAGCTACCAACATACTCAAGTAGGGTGTAGTAGTCATTCAATTTCACAGCAGTTCTGCTCAGACTGTAAGAGCAGAGTCCAGGATTTTATCTAGCTTTAAATGTCAAATGTAGTCACTGTTATAGGAGAGCCACAGTGAATGTTTCTTGAGTTGAAGTTTGAATCTTGAAGAAACTGATTCAGAGGATTTGAAAAGACAGGATGACTCATGTAGGGAAGTTAAGCCCTAGAGCTATTTGGGGCAGCCAATTGAAACGGCTTTCAAAGCAGACGCGGGACTTGGCATCTAAACAGTATGATTGTGTGCCCAGGAAAGGAGAATCGGTGCAATCTATCTGTATGCAGAAACCAAGTGAGTCCTTGGAAGCTGATGTCAACCTTGTAAGGACGAATCTAAATCCAGAGAAAAAAATTACTCCGTTGTGACCCCTACTTACAAGAGACCTCTAGTTTGAACTAAAAGCGAGGACTAGCATTAAATTGAGCACACATCCAAATAAAATTTTCATCCTAAAACGTCCTCATACTTTAAAACAGTATTTGTTCCGTTTTTATATGGCCACACAAGGATCCCCTTACACTGCCTTATAGGGAAATATATCCTAATTTCTAGAAAGTGATAGCAGATAGTTACAGAAACTGTGTTGGCATTGACAGGACCCTTCCACTGAGGGATTACAAGAGGATTCACCCATTTATGATGGAGTATTTCATCTTGCAAGTAGCATAACAACCTTCCTACACATCGATGACTTTACTATTGCAACACTGATATGTAACATAGTTTGAAGTTTAAATACTAAATTCAAAACACCAGAGTGACCTAAAGAATCAATTTATCTTGCTTTTCAGTGAAAATTTCCTATGATTTCAGGTGCAACAAAATATTTACTAACAAAAAGAAAGAAAAACAATTAGTTCAAAAACAGTGAAACCTTTTATATTGAAGTGCTTGGGAAATTATTTTATGTTTTCTTTCCTACTATACTCATTTGTTTGGTATTACTAAATACTCAAGCACCCAGCTGCTCACATATTTTTTTCAGCTGCTTGCTAAGAGGCCCTGAAATGTTTCAAAGTTCAAGTTGGTGTCAAGCTGTTGGATGCAAGTTTTCAAATACAACTTCCAGGCATAGAAGTCTGTTTTTTTGTTTGTTTGTTTGTTTGTTTGAGTTTTGGGGTGGGGTGATATTTCCACATAAGAATTTCACTTTTTTGTTTTCTTTTGCCTCTCAAATAGATAATTTCATATCATTCATTAAACTATGAATCTGTAAGAGTTGGATGTCACCAAAAAATTAAATAAATTATTCATTTGTATTACAATGAAAACTTTTGAAAATATGTGATTTCATAGACTTAAGAATATTTAGTCTGTAGTAAAATATCCAAACTTTGTCCAAACCCAAGCAAACTAAAAATCTGAACTAATCTTTCTCAACCATCTACACCTCAGTTTCACCAAGGACATACATCAGGAAACATGAAATAATAAAACAGATTACAGTGTTCATGTTTGCCTCTCCAAATGCCAGGTAGTAGACTAACAGTCTCTAATCAAAGATTGAAAATCTGCATATAAAAATTGATAAACATCTGAGATCCAATCAATTGGCAAAACTGACTTTATCCTACACAGTACTTTTTTAATGTAAATAACAAAAAAAGAAATGAGAATTTGGTCACATATTATGGTAGGAAAATCTCAAGTACTTGTGCTAATATTTAGAGCTTATTCCTATTAAACACACTCTTTTGAGCTTCAGTTGTTTCCAAACAACATCTGTGATCCATATTCCTAAATTCCACAGAAACATAAAATCCACATATTATTTGGTTTTACAACTGAATATTTTGATATTTGGCTATATTAAAATAATGAGCCCAATTATTAAAGTCATCTTAAACCGTTTTCCCAGAAAAAGGAATGCATGGTATCAGCCAGCCCTTCCTTCTCCTGCCAACCATCTTGAACACTAGCTCACTGTGCATTCCCACAGGCCCTTTCTGATGTCAGCCCCGAGTTGCCTGCAAATTTACTACCTTATAGGAACTATCCAGTATCCTCACTGATTAAAAGGAAAAAAGATTTTAAAGGAATTATTTGCTATTTTTAATCATTTAAATAAGAAATCTATGGAACTGATGAAGGCAAATAATCAGAGTTTTTTTTCCCCTTCTGCTCTAATAGCACCTAATAATAAAAGGATATTTTAATGTATCAAAAGTTGGATTCCCAGAATCATCTGAGTTATTAAAATGACCTTTCTTTAAAGTGTGATAAAGTACAGGAGAATATTGCATGTGCATTTGTACATTTACCAAGTGAAGAATACCAATAGTCACAAGGGCTGGAAGAAATGTTTCCTGGTAGCTCTAAAGTTTTCCAATATTGTGCCATTGCTAACCAGAACCGACTTGTTTCAAATTTGTTCTGAAACAGTCAACTAGAAACCTGTTTGTGAGGTAAGCAAATTGTTTCCCAATAAATTGCTGGCTTCCTAAATCACTTGTTATGAAAAAAGAAGAAAATCCCCAATTGCCAGTTTCATAATTTGATGATCACTGAGTTTCCATTTCCCAAAAGGGTCACCTGGCCTTACATTAGGTCAAATTACCACACAGCTTGTACCCCACCCCATGCTCCAGCCCCCCACTTCACCACACATGTCCCTTCTCACTGGAGACTGGCCTTTAGATGAGGCTGTGAAGACAACTTTTAATCTGATGCTGCTTACATGGACTATGTCGGGTTTGGTTCTCATTCATGGCTTGTTTAAGACACAATTAACAAAGAACAGTCTAGGAGGAGAGGAAATATGCAGTAATATTTCAAGAATAAAAACTTCTGCTTACACCTGGCTCTCTGAATGGAGCACACATACCTCGCCGATGAGATGCACATTCTTCATCTTCAAGTTTTATGCTCATAGCAGCCCACCTCAAAGTTTGACATGTACCTAAAAATGAAGGACAGAAAGAAACTTAACATTGACTGGGATGCACTGTGAACTGATTACGAGGGATGCTCTCTCATAGGGTGTCAGGGAAAAAACCTTCCAACAACACTTTGAGATTGGAACTATTATAACATCTTCCTTTCATGAATAAGAAAACAGAGGTTCAGAGAAACTCCATAGCTCCCTGCTGTTCATTTTAAGTCAATAGCCTCCATCTGAGTCCAGGGGAAATTGGATCTGTTCAAATAAAACTGAGTCTTATTCCTGGGCCAGTGATCAGCCGGGGAGATACAAAATAATAATCAAATGGTTAAGTGGGCAGTGGGCATTTTGCCGTTTGTAGCACAACCTGTAATTAAGGATTATTCGAGTTTGTGGATATGGTCACAGACAGATAATCATTTTTAATCCTGTGCCTAACCAATGGCCATTATTTTTTAGAAGCCAACTATAGACAACGTTTAGGTAATTACTTTCTTATCAATTAGGAACGTTTACAAGTAGAATAATGATATGTTTAGCCATTGCTGAATTTCCACTGGAAGCCTGGTGACCTAAGTGCTACCCGTGCATCACCCTGCTCAGCTCTCACGGTAGCTGTTGTCATACCCCCACTTTCACAGATGGAGAAATTACAGTTCAGAGGTTAGGTTACTTTACCTAGAAGGAAGAATTTACCAGGAAGGAGGAGGTAAGATGCAAAACCAGAGGCAGAACGGCCTCACCGGAGATGAAGGGGAGCCCTGGAACATGAGGTAGCTGAAGCAGTTCTCTTCCACAGAGCAACACTCAGCCTAATGGAAGCTGTAGGACCCTGGAGTCATCACCAAATCAGTACCACATTCCCTTTGGACCCCTCTGCTCCCAAGCTCTCCACTGGGCTTCCTTCAAACACGAAGTCTGAGGATTCAGATGCACTCCACAAAGCCTGTTAGT
This sequence comes from Ictidomys tridecemlineatus, assembly GCF_052094955.1. Lineage (NCBI taxonomy): Eukaryota > Metazoa > Chordata > Mammalia > Rodentia > Sciuridae > Ictidomys > Ictidomys tridecemlineatus. The sequence goes on along the minus strand of NC_135477.1, from coordinate 123,879,579 downwards.
AGAAACAGCACAAAATTTCCCTCCCTTCACCATTAGCTCTACTGATATGCAGGCACTCGCCCATAAAACTTCCAATCTCACCTAGACATCCGTGGGGCGCATACTTTGAGACACTGAGATTCTTGGTTGAGGCTCCTTCCAGCCCCTGGGATTTCCTGACTCACCATTAATGAAGGTCACTTTTACTTGCAAAATGGAAGTCAGCCATCACAGTTCGGTTATTTATTGCCACTCAATAATTGGCCCCCAAAGGTAGTAGGTTAAACTAACAACCACTTCATCATCACTCATGATTCTGTGGGTCAAACGGGGCTTGGCTCTATGGTTTTGCTGTATTCTTGCTTCAGTTCTCTCCTGCCATCTGTGATCAGTCTGGAGCTCAGCAGGAACATCATTCAGATGAAGAGCCCTTACCCTCTTCCACCTGCCCTACTCCCTTCATAACCACTTTCTACACATCACACCCATGACTCCCTGACTTCCCTTATAGCCTGAACTTTATTTCACGGTCCTCACCACACTTGAAATGTCTGTTGGCTGTGTGTTTCACCCAGAGGTTACCAACTTCGTGAGGGCAGGACCATCTCCATTTTATTCATCCCTATATCATCTGTGGTATACAGCTCCCTGCCCACGATGTATCCAATGACCATTTCAATGATTGAATACATGACTGCTTTGAAGCTGTATTTTCCTGAAGTTGCCACTTCTCCTGAATCCCAAACATACTCTATTTTTTCCATTCATACTAAACCAAAGAGAAGGATGAAATACTATCTGAGGTATCCCAACAATAACAAATCACTCCTTTCCAAATTATTTACACATTCCAAGTGGAATTGGTTTATGAATGTGACAAGAATGTTTGGAAACTTCCTTCCATTAATGGACTGTTCATTTAATTTTATATCTAAATAGAAAAAAATAAGATTCTTATACTTGATAAAGTTGTGATTTTAAAAACCCAACCTCCCCACCCCACCCCCATAGCAGAGTTTAGAGAGCAAAAAGAACGATAGTCCCAGCTGAGTTAAATGTTTCTCAATTCTTAAAAAAAACAAAAAAAAAAACAACAAAAAAAAAACTTTCCTAACTTGTTGACTTTTGCAGTTTTTGGCTTTCCCTCCAGAAATACACGGGAACTGTTTAATTTGATGTTCATTGAGACAAAGGCCATAATATGCCTTAAGAGAACCAGCTGATAGGAAAGCTTGACTTGTGAAATAATTTCACTTTGATGATCTCAACCAAGCTATTGATTTTTTGTCAAGGATTTTATTCTGAAAAGGCATAATATCAAAAATAAAGTCAAGCAGAGCAACAGTTACTTAACCACATGGGAACCCAAGTCTGTCAGATTTCTGTTGCTGGAGACATTTCACTAAGCAGATACCATCTTGAATCTCTGTTTATATTGTCACAGTCTGATTTCTAGTCCTTATTGCCTTTTTTTAAATTGTGGTTATTACTGGAACATTCATGCTGACTTATTCATTCTAATCAGAATTTTCTTTAAACTCTGCCGGAGAAATCCAGTTACCAATGCAGCTACAGTGAACCATAACCCAACTTCCACCAAAGGAGCCATTTCTGCTTATTGATTTCTCATGTGTGAAATTTGGAGCTGAGAACTGGAGATACATTGATAAAGACCCAGGAGTCTCTTTGTACCTGATCCAGAGAGCTGCCGCTACTCACCTACACCTACAGGTGTTTTAATTTCACTATCTTCACTACTATCTTCTCTTTGTTGTCTTTTCTTCCCTTCTAGGCATTTCCTTTCTCTGTCTCTCCAGTATGGCTGCAATCTTTTCCTCTATCCTTTGAGGATAGCGTAGTTTGGGAGTTTGTGCAATGTTTTTCTATTTCCACATTGAATGCTTATATTAGAAGCAGCAATAGTATGTTATTTTATATTTGATTTATACTCACAGGAATTTATGGAATTGTCTACTTGGAGTTCTTTGCATTTTCAGAAACTAAAATGGTATCAGACACATTATATTAGTTTACAGGTATTCAATACATATTGTAGCATAAGAAACCTTCACCAGTGAAGGTTGACAAGTGAGAGCTGTGTTCTTCAATGACTCCGCAAATCTGGTGCCAAATGATTTTGCTGTCATAGAAATAAGTGAACACATTCCTTCATTAAACATCACCATCTATTAACTGAACAGATTGATCTTACAGGTTCTGTCAGCCAAAGTAAACACTCAGTGTTAAACATTCAGCACCTAGATAAAGGAAATGGAAAAGGGATGGATTTGGGTATAGGATTCATTTGGAAGGAAGGATTTATAAAGCCCAAGGATTGGTCCTTAAGTACCCATTTCAATTTTCTTCAGTCCAGTCTAATTTCCATTGAGATTAGCCAAAACATTAACAAAAGCAGAAAGAGATTTCTGGTTTCCAGAAATGAATCCTTGGGCCACAGTCAAAGCTATCATTTCAGATGAAAATAATAGGATTTACCACACCAGAGAGGTAGATGTTCCTATCTCCTTGTACTCTCCAGTGTTGGGAATGGGGGAGCCAGTGTGACAAGTTTACTCAGGCTGCTAGTGACTGTCATCCAGATTCTAAGACATAGGAGACAAACTTATGGTCTAAACATGAAATGTGGCCCACCAATGTATGACCCATGCTCCTCTTTTAATTAATTGCCAATAAAGTCAGGAGAATTCAAGTAAAATCTTTTTTTCTGTCTTTAAAGATAAAAAAAAAAAAGATATAGCAACACTGGACCCAAAATCCCAAATTGTAGCAACAATCAGCTAGTGTCGAAGTCCAAATTACCATACAGCAGTTTGTCCTTATCTGCTACTTCAGTTGCCCATGCTCAACCATCGCCATCATGGCTAGATGACATTACAGGACTCACGTCATTCACCTCATTTCGTCTCTTCACATAGGAATTGTAACATCTCACATAATCACAAGAAGAAGGGTGCCTATAGTACAATAAGATTTTGAAAGAGAGACTGTATTCACATAACTCTTACTACTGTATAATTATTTCATTATTAGTTATTGTTAATTTCTTTCTATGTCTGGATTATAAATTAAACTTCATCCTAGGGGAGTATGTACAGAGAAAATGTAATACATCTAGGGTTTGGCATTTCATCGTCTGCTGGGTGTCCTGGAGTCCTGGAGTCCTGCCCACTGCTTGTTTTCACTCTGATGTAGGAAATGGTTTCAATCTCCATCCCTCATCAACCCACATTTCTTTCTTACAGCCTGCTCATCTCACACATTTACTTTATTTGTCTTGCCTTTGCATGCAACTATTCCACAAGTGTTATTAAATATAAACCCTTCCTGCTGAGGTTCACCCCAGTTTCTCTGTAAACACAGTGTTCTGACCAAGGATCTATCTCTCATTCGGCATCAACTGGTTAATTTCAGTTAGAGGAGTCCGTTCCTCCCAAACCTCAGTACACATGTGATCACTGAAGGGGTGGGGGTCGGTCAGCAAAAAGACTAGGAATCTATCCCTTCTATGACATGGATATAGACAAAGCTAATCAACATAACTGAGTACCTCCTAATAACTCCTCTGACACACTTAACATGGATGGACTCAATAAGAACTTGGCAGAAGATAAAAACAAGCAGTGTCAAAAGGAAGACACTCCTGAATGCACTCAGTGCCTACCTTCATTAAAGTGCACATTGAACCCTTATGCACACATTTAGAGCTATATACACGTGTGCAATCACACACAAAACTACACTGTCTCCTTTGAAATTTCTAAGATATTTATACCCTAAATACATTTTCAATGAAACACAAGCCAAAAAAAGCAATACAAATACCAATTACTAATTAGTAATTTAATAATACCAATTTGCCAATTTCTCATGATCGTGGACATTGCTTTATTAAACTAGGCGTTATCAACAGGACCTACTCAGAGGGCAGGGACCTCATTCTTTAGAGGGCAGGGACCTCATTTCCTCTGGTCTTTCACTGGGCTTCATGGGAAGGAAAGGCTCAGCATAGCCTTCTCCTATGGTTTCTTTTATGTTAAATGGTTCTCCCCTGGATACACATCCAGCTATTTGCTTATAAGGGCTGGAGGTGTGTGTTGCGTGCTGACAGTGGACAACCGGTCACTCAGTTGTCAGCCAGATCATTAACATGTTCTAGCCTCTTCCTTGGAATGCACGTGCTCTTGTCTTCCATGGTCCTGAGATTCAGAGCCTCAGAAGGTGAGACTCTGGAAACACTTGAAGGGCCCCCTTTAATATCTGGTTATATGTATAACATTATATGCACATGCATGTGACACACACCCACATATTGAAAGGGACATTTGCCAAACGTTGACGCTGGTTGTCTCTAGGTGAAAGAATTTTGAAGGATGTTCCCTTGTTCTATAACATTCATTCTGAACAAGTACTATTTTTTTGGAAACCAGAAATGAAAAAACGGAAAGAAAGAGCACCAGAGTTGGAGCCTGTGTCTTTGGATTCATGGCCGAACCATTTAACAAGTCCTGCAGCCAAGGTATAATTATTTAAATTTATCCATGAAATAATTTAAGTAATTAGATTAGAATAACCCATGATGACCAGCCAGGAAAAAAAAAAAGAGAAAGAAAATAAAAACAGGACATTTATTCATTTTTTTACCAAAAATTTCAGAATAAATACCATATGTGTGATAAGTGTGTTTCTTTATTAAGCACATACATCACAAATAGTTGCAGAGAGCCAAACTAGGTTAAAATAAGGAGCCAGAGAGATAAATAAAAACCAATACCTAGTCTCAAGGACCTCAATGGGAAAGGAAGAACTGCAAAGGTACAGTGGGGTACAGTGTCAATAGCTGTGTCTGGAAAGTGCAGACTCATTCTAAGTGGGGCAGGTCAGAACTACTCTCTAGGCCAGTGACACAGGAACCCAATAGGGTTTTGAAGGGTGGGTAGGGATTCACAAGACAGACTGGGATTCTACTCAAGTTGCTCTAGCATTTTGGAAACAAATTAAATACTGTGATGAGAACTTGAAGAGATGGATTCTCCTTTGATGTTTTTCCGGCTTAGTCATTGACAGTGTCTTCTGATACTCTGCCTAACCCAACCCCACTCTTCACCTGCACCAGTCAGGAAGGCTGAGAACACATCGGTTTGTGGAATCTCTTTACTCTGTAGGGGAGAACACGCAGTTCTTAACACTCACTTGTGTCTGAGTTGCTTTCTAATACTGAAAATGCAAAGCGAACAAGATTCTTATCTATTTATTAAGACATTCACAGAGTTATCTAAGACACATGCCACCCATCCTCCCCTCTCCAACCCCTCAACAAATTCCTGTTTCTGTAAACTTGAAAAATAATCAAACCTACTTTTTCAAGGTTCTTCTAACTCTAGAAGTTTTTACTGATCTGCTTCCCTCTGATGTGATGAACTAAGGAGAATAATTCCCTCAATGCATGTGGAACCACTGCACATAATTAGCACACCTAGAGGGTTCCACATCGCAGCCCAGCTCATGAGGGGATTGAAACACATATGGGCTCTACAGAAGGTCTGATAATTAGCAGTCATATAAGTAAAGATACTCTGAATATTTGTTCACTATTTATTCAGCAGACAGGTGGGAAAGTGCATGAAGACTGAGAATGGAGGTCTCTGGGCAGGCTCTACCTCTCCATTAACATTCCAAGTGATTTAATTCTGCCCTTGATTTAACTTGCCCTAACCCTACTGCAGAGATGAAACCATGAGGAGCCATGGGATCATGCTTTTTAGAAGGCCATTTGATTATCTAATGTGCCTGCACATGCCCCTTGCATGTCCTACCCTCTTTACCCCCATGTATCTCATTAGAGTATCCACTCACCTATGCACAGTGGATTTGTCTCTCCCTGAGGGGAGTCAAGGAACGCATATCTGTTTTCATCTTGTTACATGTATAGTGCCACTTGAGTGGCCCTTTTAGTTGGCACCAACCAGTCACCCAGTTTGTAAGTATCAACCCTAATCTCTTCTGGTATCCCATGAAGAGATCTTCCAAAGAAATGAATAACCCCACATTTACATTTCTATTCTCAAGTATAAGACTCACTTCCAAATCCTAGTAAATTTTTTTCTGAAAAGGAAATTCTGTTTGAAAGTTCAGCTGAAATTCTGATTGATTAATCTCTTTCTGGTTGGATATTTTGTTTGGTGCTAGTGACACAGAGCTGAGTATGTCAGAGTCCCAGATGCACATCCTGGGTTTATCTCTGATTGTTGAAGTTTGACCCGATTCCCAGTGTTCAAATGACAGTATCATTACGATCCATTTCCAAGTTCACTTTAAGAAGTTCAGTGCCCAGTGTGCCATGTCAGACATCTTGCTCCAATAGAGTATCTTAAAGGGCCCAGGTGATTCTGCAAAGCATGGGGAAGGTTTTCCTGGGTAATTCATTCATTTTATAGCTAACAGAGGATCTAAGGAGCTCACGCAGAATCTAAAATCTAAAGTCAGTCTGAATTTCAGCATCTTACTTGGTGATCATCTTTCTGTTCTTTTTACAGTTTGTGGTATGGTTCCCCTCACCACATTCACACCTGTCTGTGGAAAAGGTTTGCACAGTGCAGAGTGTGGTTTAAAACACATGCAAGCTTCATCCAAATTCTCAGAGCCTGCCCTGCCTGTCTTTGTTCTTAAAGTCAGCCAAGTAGAAAACTCATGTCTATTTCTAATTCTAGCAGGAGATAAGCTGGAGAGAGAGAGAGAGAGAGAGAGAGAGAGATCATTTCCAAACAATGCTCAAGATAAAAAAGAAGTTGGGCTGAGTGAGATGGAATGGGTAGAGGAGGACACATGGAAAGAGGTGCTTTTAGAGATGTAAGTGCAGCCAGGTCATGGAGAGGCTCTTTGCTTCCACCAGAAAGTGGAAATACTGGAAGATATTAATTAGAAATCTGTTCTTAAAAAATACAGCTGTTATCACATATACACAATTTTTATCTTGCCTTCCAATGTGACATTACCACTAAGCATTATTTTAAGTTAATACAAACTTAGTGTTGATGCTAGTTCCATAAGAAAATTTACCTTAATCACTTAACTGCTGAAATTTAAATTTATTTTAAGTTATCCATTCACTATTTTCTCTACCCCACAAGACTATTGGTGCCCTTGAGGGAAGACTGAGTCTGCCTTCCTCTTAACCTTTATTATTTAAAGTAGAGCGTGAAACAAATAGAAGCTAAACCAGTTGCTTCCCCACCAACATTTTCCAAGGGCTTTTGAGGATCCTCTTCAACTAGTTCTATCTTGGGAGGAATACTTTCCTCTTTAGTTTTTAAAATTTTTTATTTGTCTTAATTAGTTATATATGACAGTAGAATGCATTGATGCACTTTAACATACCATACATACATGGGATATAGTTTGTCATTTTTCTGAGTGTACATGTTGTAGAATCACATTGGTCATATACAGTCACATATATACATACAGTAATAATGTCTGTTTCATTCTACTATTCTTCCTATTCCCACATCCCCTCCCCTCTCTTCCCTTCACTTCCCTCTACTTAATGTACGTTAACTCTATTCTTCTCAAGTGCCCCATCCCTCTTAATGTGAATTAGCATCTGCATATTGGAGAAAACATTCGACCTTTGTTTTGGGGGGATTGGCTTATTTCACTTAGTATGATATTCTCCAACTCCATCCATTTACTGGAAAATGCCATTATTTCACTCTTCTTTAAAGCTGAGTAATATTCCATTAAATATATACACCACATTTTTTTATCCATTCAACTATTATTAAAGGACACCTAGATTGGTTCCATAGCTTAGCTACTGTAAATTGAGCTGACATGGCTGCATTACTGTAGTATGCTGATTTTAAGTCCTTTGGATATAAACCAAGGAATGGGATAGCTAGGTCAAATGGTGGTTCCATTCCAAGTTTTCTTATGAATCTCCATACTGATTTCCATGGTAGTTGCGCCAATTTGCAGTCCCACAAGCAATGTATGAGTGTACCTCTTTCCCCACATCCTCACCAACATATATTGTTTCCTGTGTTCTTGATAATTGCTATTCCGGCTGGAGTGAGATGAAATCTTAGAGTAGTTTTGATTTGCATTTCTCTACTTGCCAGAGATGATGAACACTTTTTCATATGTTGGTTGATTGATTATATATCATCTTCTGAGAAGTGTCTGTTCAGGTCCTTAGCCCATTTATCAATTGGCTTATTTGTTTTTTTGATGTTAAGTACTTTGGGTTCTTTATATATCCTAGAGATTAATGCTTTATCAGAGGTGGATGTGGTAAAGATTTTCTCCCAATCTCCTCACATTATTGATTGTTTCCTTTGCTGAGAAGAAGTTTTTAATTTGAATCCATCCCATTTATTGATCCTTGGTTTTACTTCTTGTGCTTTCTTGTTAAGGAAGTCAGATTCTAGGCTGACATGGTGAAGATTTGGGTCTACTTTTTCTTCTGTTAGGCATGGGTCTCTGTTCTAGTACATATTTCTTTGATCCACTTTGAACTGAATTCTGTGCAGAGTGAGAGATAGGGGCTTAATTTCCTTTTGCTACATATGGATTTCCAGTTTTGTCAGCACCATTTGCTGAAGAGGCTATCTTTTCTCCAGTGAATGTTTTTGGCACCTTTGCTAGTATGAGAAAACTGTATTTATGTGGGTTTGTCTCTGTGTCCTCTATTCTGTACCATTGATCTACAATTCTATTTTGGTGCTAATACCATGCCATTTTTGTTACTATAGCTTTGTAGTATAGTTTAAGTTCTGGTATTGTGATGCCTTCTGCTTCACTTTTCTTGCTAATGATTGCTTTGGCTATTCTAGGTCTCTTATTTTTCCAAATAAATTTCATGATAGCTTTTTCTGTTTCTATGAAGAATGTCAATGGGATTTCAGTAGGAACTGCAGAAAGCTTTTGGTAGTATGGCCATTTTGACAATATTAATTTTGCCTATCCAGGAGCATGAAAGATATCTTCATCTTCTGAGGTTTTCTTCAATTTCTTTAGTGTTCTGTATATTTCATTGCAGCAGTCTTCCACCTCTTTTGTTAGATTTATTTTCAGGTATTATTTTACTTGAGGCTATTGTGAATGAGGTAGTTTTCCTAATTTCTCTTTCAGTGGGTTCATCGCTGATGTATGGGAATGTGTTTGATTTATGGATGTTGATTTTGTATTCTTCTATTTTGCTAAATTCACTTATTAGTTCTAGAAGTTTTCTGGTGGAATTTTTTGAATCTTCTAGATATAGAATAATGTCATCAGCAAATAGTGATAGTTTGAATTCTTCTTTACCTATTTGTATTCCCTTAATTTCTTTCTTCTCTCTAATTGCTCTGGCTATGTTCCAAGGATGATGTTGAATACAAGTGGTGAAAGAAGACATCCTTGCTTTGTTCCAGTCTTAGAGGAAATGCTTTCAATTTTTCTCTATTTAGAATGATACTGGCCATGGGATTAGCATATAAATAACTTTTACAATGTTGAGGTGTGTTTCTATTATCCCTAGTTTTTCTAGTGTTTTTAACATGAAGGTGTGCTGTATTTTGTCAAATGCTTTTTCTGCATCTATTAAGATGATCATATGATTCTTGTTTTTAAGTCTATTTGTATTCCCTGTCATTTTGACTTATTTCTGGTTTGTAATTTGACTTAGTTTCTCCTTTGTTTGAATATTCCTTTAGTGTAGATCCTCCCTTTGCTAGTTTTTACTTTTTTTTTTCCCCACTTCATCCTCTTGGCGTATTTTTGTTGAGAATGTTCTGTTGACTTTTAGTTTTGGATTCTTTTAATTTGTGTTTATTATGGAAGGTTTTTAAGTTCATCTTCAAATCTGAAACTTAATTTTGCTGGTTGGCATCGATTTTCTTTTAGAACTTGAAATATATTATTCCAGGCCCTCCTAGCTTTGAGGGTCTGGGTTGAGAAATCCATCAAGTTCAGAATTGGTTTCCCCCTATATGTGATTTAATTTTTTTTTTCTCTCAGGACCTTTAAGATTTTATATTTATTTTGTGTGTTATTCATTCTCATTATAATGTGTCTTGGAATGGGTCTGCTGTAATCTTGTACATTTGGGGTCTTGTAACCCTCAGGGTGTCATTCTTAGTACTGCTTATGTTCAAGTAACCTGGTCACCAGTCCCACTTCACCCAAGGAGTAGCCTTGACTTCCATGTGATACACCTTGAGCTGAAGACTGAAGAGACCATCCCTCTCACTCCCACAGCACACAGACTGTGTGAGATGGAAACTCTTTTTTTTTTTTTTTTTAAAGAGAGAGTGAGAGAGGAGAGAGAGAATTTTTTTTAATATTTATTTTTTAGTTCTCGGCGGACACAACATCTTTGTTGGTATGTGGTGCTGAGGATCGAACCCGGGCCGCACGCATGCCAGGCGAGCGTGCTACCGCTTGAGCCACATCCCCAGCCCCAAGAGATGGAAACTCTTGAATGTGATAAAATTACTGGTTTAGCAGGCTCTCACTCAACTCAGTGCTACTTGTCTAGAAATACTAATTCAATTTTATATGCTTCCTTTTCTTGTGCCACTCTTGGGCTGATTCAGAGAGAGTATCACCATAGGAAGCTGAAGCCAAGCCCTTACTTCCTGAAAAACAGGAAGTTGTCCAGGACTACTTCTAACTTGCTCTTTCCTTTTTCTCCATTTATCTCATCAGAGCTTCCACAATCTGGATTCCCAAGCGGCACGAGAACCCACCAGTGATCTCCCCCCAGAATCCCATGCAGAGGTCTCCTGAAGAAATAAAGAGTCTCACAATTCTTTCTTTTTATTAGGGGCCAAAGCAGGCCCATTCCCAAGTCTCAGTAAATCCTTTTTGATAAGGGAAAAGTCATACAGGAAGATTACAATTTATAGGAAGTGAGGAGATGACTGTTCTAAGAAAAAAACTGTCAGAGGAACAAATGATTTCCAAAAAAAGGGAGGCACGCAATTAATTTTTACCCTGACTGAGGAAAGGTGAAGTTAATGGAGGGAATAGAATCTCAGGGAAATTAAAGCCAACATGCTTCTGGCTTAGTGATGATACCCCATGAACTAATTAATTACCTCCAAGGGGATTGTGGGGCTATGAACTTCTCTTCATGAAGGAAAAAAAAAAAGTAGAGGAAGAACCATAGTGTGAATCTATTCTAAGGGCTAGAAATTAGCTCGAGGAAAAAAAAAATAGCTGAGATACTAGAAATGAAAGAAAAAAAGGGCAAAAGCCTTCTCGACAGTAATGAGTAGGAGGACAACTACTTTAAATAGCATCTCTGAGCTGGCTAATGCTGTTACGATCTGATGCAGGACGAGGTTATGGATCTGTCTCCTTTCTTCCTCCTTTCTGTTTCCCTTCTCCCTTCTTCCCCTCTGCCCTACCTTCCTTCCTCTCTCATCCAGTGAGTGAACCTACATTGCGGGAAGGGTACTTTTCCAGGCACTAGGAAAAGAGTGGTATGCAACAGTTACAAATGACATTCACTCATAAAAAGTGAGAGGGGGAGAAATTTTCTACCAAATTTCTACTAGGAAAGGAGCAGTAAGAACTTTTTCTTGGAAAAGAACTTTCCTGATGAATGGATAGGATAGAAAGTAATGTCTAAACAGGTCTAAATGCAGCTGAGGACTAGATAGGAAAGAGCTATAGAGGTGAAGGGAAAGCTTCCCTTCCACTATCTGTATGGTTCACTGAAATGAACTGTCGACAGACAGATTACCAGGAGAAAAAGGCATACAAATGTATGCCTGTTTATAGAACATCACAAGAAGGTGAGTACCTAATAACCCAATAAGATTCAAATACTTCATCTACCTTTCTTCATAGGGAAGAGGGGAAGGCAGGCAATTTTGAGGGGTAGTAAGTGATTCTTGGAGGGATCAAATGGGTTCAACACCAAGGCAGTAGTTTCTAAATGATCTTCTTCGGACATTGGATGGGAATAGGAGACAGGCAATAGCTTGTGACAAAATCTACCCAGGTGCAGTGATATTCCTCAGTCTTCCTCCTTGTGATATGAATTTAGTTAATGAGCCTCAGGCAGAGGACTGAGGCAAATCTTTCTCTGTTTTTGGAGACCTGGTCTTTAGGCAGATAAGGAGGTATCAGAGTCAAGCCTCTCCAACATCTGCTCAAATCCAAACCATTTAAAATGACCAGCATTTAGGGTGCCATTCTTCAGGGAGACATTCCCCAGAGTGCATCAAAGGCAAAGGGAGACAGTCATTGACGTGCCAGAGGGGACATGGGTAAGCAAGACAGAGTGATCAAGATAGATGGTGAAATGCTACACTCCACAACATGACCCTTCACCAAAGTCACAAAATGTTCAGTGTAGACTCATTATGAAATCCAGTAAGGGAGCGGAGTTCTGTTTATAGGGCATCACAAAGAGCACAAGAGAAACAGTATGCAAGCTGCTAGCAGGACCACCAAGAAGGATGACAGTGAAGTCACAGGGACTCGTAGAAATGCTTTGGACATTACAGGCCAGTAACAGGGATCCAGGTTGAGTTTGACCAGATTTTCCAAGGACCAGGGGCCTTGTAGGCTGCATTAGAGTTTCACATTCAATTGGTCATAGGAAAACATTGGAAGTCCTTATATATATCACCTGAGGACAGAGGGAAAAAGTGCACACTACAAAGCCCAACACAGAAAACACTTTATATCACCAATAATCAGGGTCTTGGACCCCCAAGTAGCCATAGTTAGGAATCAAGAAATCCATGAACTCCCTGAAATTGTACATGAAATGTTATGAAAAAAAAAATATATATATGGCTTTAATTTCCCTGAGATTCTCTCCCCTCCATTAACTTCACCTTTCCTCAGTCAGGGTAAAAATGTATACATACACACACACACACACACACACACACACACACACACACACACACATATGTAGACATATTTTTTTTCCCATGCTCTTGCGTGGTAAACTCTGAGTTGAAGGAAATTCTTCCAGAGGGTTAGTTTAACTGTTATTATTGTGATGCATCAGATTAAATTACAGATTGAATCCTGCAAAAGAAGTGTCTCAGAGATGTGTCTCTCCTGCTGGGGATGAAATCAATAGGATGTCTACAGGGCAGCAGGACAGAAGAAGTCACTGGGGACTTTTGACTCTGTGGTTGCCCACTTACCCCTAGAGATTGCCATCACACCCTTTAGAAACCTCCCAAGGTCGTCATGCTTGCTTGGCTCTGCTGGTGTTCTTTCAGCCTGCTGTGGGGGTAGCTTAGCAGACCACAGGCACATGTCCTTAGGAAAACAAGACTTGCAGCGGAATTATATCCTCTTGCAAAGCAAGTTGTGTGCATGGCTGAGGTGGAGGTGGACACCTCCAGTGAGATTAAGCTCTGGAAGTCCTACAAGGTAACCCCAGGTTGTTAACCTAAAACGAAGAATAACTCAGACCCTGGCTGGAATTCCAGCTCTACACGGAGTGAGAAAGAAGGCACAGGGCTGGATTTTCTCCTCAGCACCTGGTGGTACAGAACCAGCTGGGATGGCATTTTGCTAACCACTGGTTCGTTGGCATATCTGCACGGTACAACAGTTCTGTAATTCTAAAGCCAAGAAAGAAAAGATAGAAAAAGAAATTCTTGAGCCAACACAAAGGAATCATTTTTCAGGTTGAGAGGGTGACATTGAACAGCTTCAAACTCCATATAACACCTGAGGATGCTTAAGGACACACAACTCCAACTTCATTGTCCATTTGTCATATTCAGCCTGTCTCAGCAACAGCTGAAGAAGCCTTTTCTAAGTTGTCCTGCATGAGGCCCTAGGACTGCTCAAGACTCACAGCATCCAACTCCCAGCCCCGGCAGCCAACTGCAGCATTGCTCTTCTCAAACATCTTCAGCCTCAGATGGCCACTTGTTGGACATGCAGATTCTCAGGGCCCACTCTAGACTGAATCAGAAAGTTTGGTGGTAAGCCCAGCAATCTGTCTTTGACAAGCTCCCAGAGGATTTAAAGTATAACGGAAAATTCCAGCAGACTCAGGGTCAGCCAGGAAAGGTTTGGAGTCCCACTTTTAAGACTAGTGTAACACTTCAAGCCAGGTACTTTCTGAGCTGTGGTTTCTTTCTGCTCTATTAGAATAATAATGGTGACAACAGGGCTGGATAAAGAAAAATATACATAAACCTCTTAGTGTTTGGTAATTGTTCATTCAGCGAATGGTAGCTTCCACTCGGGTCAAAGGAACTCGATTTGATCACTTTGCACTAAAGTCTAGTGAACCAGCACCACATCTAAGTATCATTCCATTCAAGCTCTTTATAAAACTATAGAAACTTTGTTTCTCAGAGAAAGGGGCACCTGTATCAGAATTAACTGGGGTACCGGTTAATAAAGAGATTTCTAGTGTTCCTGCCAAACCTACTGAATCTGCATCTTGTGAAACAGAACAAGGTGTCCACAAGTTTAAAATGTTCCCCAGAAGATTCTTCAGTAAATTAAGATGTGAGCCTAGCACGGTAATCCTAGGAGCCCAGGAGACTGAGGCAGGAGGATCACAAGTTCAAAGAATAGCTCACTGTTCTGCCAGCAAGCAGAGCCATGAAGGGAAATCCTGCTAGTGTGTCCAGTGCCCTCACCTTTGGTGGCTGATAAGCAGCAGACCGGAGACATCCAACCTAAAACTGAGATAGTTTTATTTGTTTCAGAAGGAACATATTCTTGGTGCTAGTAAACAGAACTGGATTTATTGGGGGACTAAAACTGTAGGTATTTGAAGCAGAAAATTCCAAGAGATTTATTTTTCAAGGAAGATATAGAACCTCTTTAAGGAGTTCATAATCTGTCAGTGTGGGAAACAGCTTCCAAAACTTAGTATTCTCTCTATTACTATCTAGATTGCCATTTAATTGTCTTCCATTTGAGGATGAAATAATGGAGGTGCAAACAGATATGTTGCTTTTTCAGGTTCACCATGGGCAAAGTGCGAAGCGAGGAAATGTGACTAATGGCCACAGAGTTCTAAGTCCTTGCCACTCCAAGAGGAGTTCCTATACCAGCATCTTCCAGGAGCTTTTGAGAAAGTCAGAATCTCAGACCCCACCCGACACTTTTTTTTTTTTAACTAGACTCTGCATTTGAAGAGTTTTTCAGACACAGTGAAGTTTGAGAAGCAAGCTCTACAACACAAGGCATTTCTCCAAGTGTGTTTGAAGTCCCACTGTGGGAAGTATCACCTGTGGGAGCCAGATGTGGGGGCACACACCTGTAATCCCAGCTTCTCAGGAGACTGAGGCAGATGGGTCAATCCCAATCAAGTTCCAGGCCAGCCTTAGCAATTTAGCAGGATCCTGTCTCAAAATAAAACCTAAAAAGTTTTAGCTTATTGTAGCTTAGTGGTAGATTCCTTGCCTAACGTGTTAGACCCTGGGCTCAATGCCCAGTACCACACACCAAAAAATGACCTGTGGGTGCTAGGTAACTATAGATTTCAGACCTTCCCTTTTTTGGAAGAAAAGATAGAACACTCTTCACAATTATTTTCAAAACCCTGGCATTGTCAACAAGTTTTCCCGGTGATTGTTATGTCTGCTTAATTTTGAAAATCACTGCTTTTGTTTCTCCAGCCTCTGACCCTGGCTTGGCAGTTAAGAGTTAGAACAAAAGGATCAAATTGGAGCACTTGAGCACTCTGCAGGCAGTGAGGACAAAAGGAATTTGGAGAACAGCACAGAGCATCAAATCAAGGTAGGCCTAGAAGAACTTGATCTTTCTGACTTTAATATGCTTCAAACCCCAATTGTGCCATGAGCTTTTTATTCAAAGTCTAAATTTAGGACTGTTGTTGTTGTTGTTGTTGTTTTGGTTTGGTTTGGTTTTTAAAGGATGCCTTTATGAAAACCTACCCTGTTACTAATTCAAAGGCCAGTACTCAAGTTATGTCTTTTACCTTGAACCTGTTGACATAATAATTTTCTCCTCCACCAACTCAAAAATGGGAAGTGGTGTCTCAGCATGTTTCAGAACACTCCAGAGGAGTGTTGGTGAGGAAGATATGGCACATGCCTGGTATATGGATGTGGTGATGTGATATTTGTATCCTTAAAGGTAACAAGAGAGTAAGGTAGGAGGATTTTATTGTCAAGCTCTTGTTTGAGTTTTATGGTGACACCATTAGAGTCCCCAAAGTGGGGGAAGTGGCAAAATGCATAAAAGACCTGGGCTGTGAGTCCTAGTCCTGTTCTGGTACTAGCTAGTGGCCCAGCTACCAACTGACTCCAGGGCAGTTCATTTCTTCAAGACACAGTCCCCCATTTGTTAAAGGAGAGGGTTTTTTTCAGGTTTTACAATTCCAGCAACCTGGAGGGAGCAGGCAGGTGCTAGAAACAAGTGAGATCAACTGCAGATCAGGAGGAAGCAAGAGCTGTGGAGAGCATGCCCCTCCTGGGGTGACATGTGTGCTTCCTCCTAAAATATTGTACTGGCCAAACAGCAAATCTCCAGCTGCATTTAACCCTTCCAGCTCATGGACTTAGCATTTAGCTTAGAATCTGTCAGTCATTGGATATTAACATGTCCACTGTCTGCTGGTATTAGACCAGAATCAGGAGGAGGTTGAGGAGACCCAGTAGAAGAAGTGGGGAATCTCCTTCCTAGTACGTAAACAGGGGACAAGTAGCAAAGTGCTGAGCTTCCCATAGGCAAACTGAGGACACGGTGCTAAAGATGAACCTATATATTTTTCTTAAATGTAATGAAGCTGAAAAAAATATTCTGAAGAAGATATTTATTTTAGTAAAACTTCTGAGAAGTTTTGATACAAGGACATACGAAGGGGTTTGGGTCAC
The DNA here is from genome assembly GCF_052094955.1 of Ictidomys tridecemlineatus. NCBI lineage: Eukaryota > Metazoa > Chordata > Mammalia > Rodentia > Sciuridae > Ictidomys > Ictidomys tridecemlineatus. Next base: position 123,862,753 of record NC_135477.1, on the reverse strand, counting down.
TCTTGTTTGTTTTTTCTTTTGTCTCATCAATGAAGAGAGGATTAAGATTTCAAATAATAATAGAGATGTCTGATTGGTACCAGTATGAAAGTGCATGGTTTGGATAACATGCTCAACCCTTTCAGGGAAAACATATTTTTTTCAAATTCTATATTTCTAAGCATATAAAGGATCTTCCATCCTCTGATTATTAATTCAATGCAGTAATTCTCTGCATCCACAACATCAGAATCACCTCCAAAGTTGTTAAAAATACAAATTCTCTGGTTCTGATTCAGAAACTCTGAGAGCAGAGTCTAGTAATCTATGTTTTAATTAACCATCCAGATGATTCTGATGCTCCCTAAAGTCTGAGAATCACTGATTTAAGACTGTTACTTGGAGCTACTGGTTAGGCTATGGGTCTGTACCTTGTTTCAATCCTGGCATTCTTATGTTTTATGAACGATAACATTTCTAGGTATTAAGCTGGTTCATTTCCAAGTATAATGGGTCCCAAAAGCAATAAGTGAGAATTTGGCATTAGATGCCAATACCAAGGAAGAGCTACAATCAACTAAAACTACCATTGAATAGAATCCATGCCCATTCTGCAGATGAGGGGCCCTTCTGGTTACTTATTCACTTACTCGTTCATACATTTACTTTTTAGTGCTTGTTGATCACACAGGCTTTATTCCGTAGTATAAGGTTAAATGATTCAGAAACATCCTGTTTAGGCAGTGTTTTATGTAACATGACCTAACTATATAACACTTCATCTAGCATCATCAGTCCATCTTCTGGGGGGAAAAGCAGCACACTCCCAAATAAAAGGGACCTGTCACTTAATTTTTCTCCAAGCATAGCAGGGGAAATGATCTCATCAGTTTCTGTGATGTGCAGGAGCCATCCATCTCTGCAGTATCCTGGTTTGCTAATGCCTATTATCCAGAGATAATTACATTTTTTTGCTTATTAATATCTAGTTGTTGTTCTCTTGTGGTCTTAAGAATGTAGCCCATTAGTCATCATTGTTCTCATATTATACCTGAAAAAATTAGCCACATCTCCAGAGCCTCTACATTGGTGTTCCTTTCTGGGACAAGTAGAAATGCTTAGAATTAGAACACAATGTGGGCTACTGCCTAGCAGTGATTGATGTGTGAGGGCTTATAAATTGGTTGCTAGGTTTTCTCGGGGACATGCAATAGTAAGGACCTTCAAGGGAAACTCAAAGCACAATGAATATTTTCTCTGTTTATTGCAGAGTCTCTCATACTTAGATATTGAATTTAGGCTCTCTCTGTTCACTATAAATGTTTACATGTCCTCTTTTTGGTCTCTAAAACCACATAAAGTCAAGCATGTTTCTCTCTCTCTCTCTCTCTCTCTCTCTCTCTCTCTCTCTCTCTCTCTCTGTGTGTGTGTGTGTGTGTGTGTGTGTGTGTGTGTGTGTGTAGCTTATATAATTAAACATATGTGTATGTGTGCATAAACTGATTTTTTGGAAAATTAACAAAAACCACAATACTGTTGTAGTAAATTGCCCTAAATTGTCTGTGATTTGAGAATTCTCAACAAAATGATCAACATGCCTGGTCTGCTGAGTTTCCTCTTGCTTTCCTTAGCAGATAGGCAAAGCTGTTAAAGGCTAAGATTTGCTTAAAATCCTTAGAGTTTACTCCATGCCTAATCTTTTCTTACTCTTTGTCCAGTACCTGCCACACACCCAGTGGCCAGGTGTCCACTAAGAATCCTCAGTGTATGCAGCATCATATCGAGCACAAGCTTTTCAACTCTGAGGAGACCAATCATGAACAACAAGCCTTGCTTCTACCATGTGATGGTGTCCTGGAGACCACTCTCCATTGTTTCTTCTCCAGTTTACATTTCACAGCCTCAGTCGCTGCCAGGTATGTGGTGTGGGGAGGTGTGAGTAGAGTGTAGGATGAACACAATGGTGTGCACTCCAGGCCTGGCCCAAAACTCTACTAATCAACATCTCCACACTTCCTCGTGGGCTCTTCATACTTCTCCTACTAGAACATTGGGAAGTCAGACATTAAAAGCCTTAGTGAAAGTGTTTTTGAGAAATAAGAAGGTAAGCTAGTTGTTGGGCATGACCTTGATCATGAGGGGATCCTTGGGTCTCAGGAGAGTCCCAAGAGAATAAAAGAAAAAATATTTTCACTTATTATAAATAAGTAGTAGTTATAAGTTTGACTTAATTAAGGGAAGACCTCAAAAGAGAGTCAGCTGGGTATTGTGGAGACAGACTGAACAATTTAAGGGGCAATCTTAAGGCCACATAATAATATCTACAATATATGTGTTTGACTCTTTTTTTTATAGTTTTTGAAATCTATGGTGGATCAAGTATGAGCCTCAATAAAGAGGATCTTCAGAAATTAATTTATTCCTGAGTAGGATTTAATCATTTTGCAGTTCCTTTGAACAGTGATGTACAAGGGTGGATAGAATGAGAGCCATCTGCCAAGGATGGAGTATAAAAAGGGGGTCCATTGTAGAGAATTTTCAAATATTTATAATTTCTAATAATTTTATTTTATCCTATTTTCATTTTTATCATTTTATGTTTAGTAAATTTATCATTACCTTGCACTGACAATTCTAAACGATGAGAGAATGGTCAAAACCAAGAACTTGTGGGATAACTACACTGATAAATAAAATTAGTAATTTTGCTTTATTTTATTTTCATTGTTATCATTTTATTCTTAGTAGTTTTTATTCTTACCTTGTGTTGATAATTCTAAATAATGCCAGTGATAAAATAACCTTTCTATCAGGGCAAATATTTCACATAACCCTCTTTCTTTACCCACCAACCCAGCCTGATATACTTGTAGGCATCTTAAGAAGCTATTAAAGATGGTTCCCAAGGGCTTTCAGTATAACAGGAGATGGTTCCATACCAGGAAATCACAGGATTTTTAAGAGTACATTGCCCAGGAAAATGAACCAGAAGTTATTATTTCTGGCCCAAAAACTGCAGCCAGTGATTCCAGGAAGCCTTATGCAAAAGTTTGTTCTTGAGATTTTTAAAGAACCTGAGCAACACAATGTAATAAAGAAGAAGATGCATAAGAGAAAAAGAAGAGAAATCTCCAAAGGCAAGAGATGAACCAAGAGTGGAGGGTACTCTAAGTCAAGTTGAGTATAATGATGAATCAGCCAAACTGGTATAGCTAGCACAAGAGTCATATGATGAGTGGCAGAGTTTTGTTGTATTTGGAAAGAAAATATCAAGTTTCTATGAGTGTTAATATTACATGATTAAAGCAGGATGATATCTAGAAATATCACCACTAGCTGTGAATTCCTAATGGTATGGTTTGGGGCAAGGAAAAAAATTGGAAGTACCCCACTGTATTCCTATGGAATTAATGATCAGTGTTAGGTTTTGTAGGCAATGGGCACAGGAACCTGTTACTCCGCACAGACCCTTATTTTGCAGTTGTGTGTGGCAATCTTAACTGTGCTGACCTATCAGTACCAGGTCTGAGCCCAGTAATACAGGGTCAGATGTAGGGCTCCACATGTTAGATACCAAGCCTCACCCACCCAGCATGACTTCTGCCTTCCTCACTGTAGTTCTCCCACAAGTTCTTGGTTTCGACCATTCTCTCTCATTCAATGAAATGAGGTGTCATTTGAAACTGACACCTCTTTTGTGTGCTAACCTAGGTCAAAGCATTTACAAAGAGGCATTTGGTTATTTGAGAGGGAGTGTGAGTATCATGTGCAGACACAGGAAGGCCTAAGAAACAAGATGAGATTGAGAAAAGGGAGCCATCGGTACAACTTTAAATACTGGAAACAACTGTAATATCTAATGAAATTTCATTGGCTATGTTACAAACAATAATCATCAAACCTCAACAGAAACACACAGAAAAGTTACTCTACTTCTCATCCCTGAATATGGGTCATCAGTATTTAGTGAGCTATGATTTTTGTGCATCCTACTATCATGAGTGAGCCATCACACTGCAATATTAGCCAATTTCAAAACAGGAGACTTCAATAATGAAAGTGAGCTTAATCCTGTCCCTGATGCAATGTATGCTAGTGCTTTAGAGTAAATATAGGATGGAATGAATAGTCATCTAATCTGTTGTTATCTTTCTCCATCAGAGGCACAGCCTTAGAACTTCATTGGCAGCAACCAAAGAGAAACTTGCCCAACAAAAACTCTGCTCAAATTCCCATCCCTTCAGTGCCAACCAAACAGACTAAATTTTTTTAAGACCAATGATTGTAGAAACCTTTTCTCTTGATGTTTTTTAGTGTGGCTTCCAAAAGCAGAGGCAGAGAAGAGAAACCATCCAGGAAGGGCACTTGGGGAAGTAAAGAGGGAATGCACTTTTTAAGAGTAAGCCAGGGCAGTAAACAGGCCCTACATTTCAGCCAGAATCACACTTCTATTGAGGTCCCCACTGATGGATCCAAAGATCCCCAAATCCAAGGTCAATGCTTTTTGCACCAAGAAATGACAAAGCCCTTACCACTCAAACCCTCTAAGCAGCCAAACTTGTAAGCGGAATTTTAAACACACTTTTGGCAAGTTTCCAAAATGCTCATTAAAAAAAAAAAAAAGCCATTAAATTAAATCCTTTTAGAAGATCAGCATTTCTTTTAGCATTGCTGAAATTTTTAAAATGTGCCTCTCAGAGGCATAAACAATCAATGCAGCCATTAATTTGGAGGACTTTCTCTCTGGCCGTGGTGCAAATTGAAAACTAATCGTTCGAAAGACGTTCTGACTAATCAGGTCAGGGAGGAAAATGAATAGTGTTCCTCATAGCCCAGCCAGAAGCTTTGTTTTGCTGTAAGTTTTCATTTAAGGGGGAAAAGTGGGGAGGGAAAGAACAGAAAGTGTTAGCGCTGCTTTTTCCAATGACGCTTGGTAATAATATAATATTTTTATTGGTTTTCAATATCTGAGGGCCTTTTCCATTTATTGTGTCTCCATTTTCCTTTTGATATAGATAGATATGTATATATAATGCATATAGGTGTATATTTGTGTATATATATATATATATTTATACATATGCACAAATATACACATTCATTTATTTATTTATAGAAAGTTGTGTAAGTGTCCAGTACTTGGGACTGTATGGAACTAACTGCTTTTCACAATGTCTAAGGCAACTTTTTAACTTTCTGGTTGTCATTCAAATTTTCTGTTTCCCATGGAATCAAGTTATGGCCAGAGAATTGCCTGAATAGAGAGTACTTTGAAAATACTTTTATACTTTCTCTAAAAGAACGAAGACTTTACTTCCATCCCAGCTCTGAGTGTCTCTTTCTGGCTGGTGGCCAATAGAAAGAGAAAAGGGGGCCTTAATAACATTTTATAGGAAGTTAACTATACATGATAAACTCTCCAAGCTAGCATTTGAAGAACTATATTTTCTCAATTACTTAAAACAATGCATCATTAATTAAAACCTTAGACTTCTTTCTTGAGCATCAATCAAAGCACAATATCACCTAGTCTTTTATATTAAGGAAATGCCTGGTGGAGTCGCAATTAGTAATCCATTAAATTAAATCCTTTCAGAAGATCAGCTTCTCTTTCAACATTGCTGAAATCTTTTTAATGTGCTGCTCAAAGGCACAAACAATCAATGCAGCCGTTAAAGAGGATTAATGTCTCTTTTTCAACACAAGTAGAGGTGGGAGGAAGGTATAGGAATTGTTACAATTTAAAGTCCTATGGCTCTTTGAAAGCATGGACCAACAATTAAGAAGTACGGAAATTGATGTTGATTTCTGAGACATCACTGAGCCAACAAGTCTTAAAATTAATCTCACCTATAAGATCACCCTTTATTTTCTATGTGGGGCCTATCTTCAAAGCCTAGGATTTGATGATATTTGTAAGACGTATTTTCAGTCTGGATCATCATTCCTGTTCTCAATCATCAGGAGAGTTTATTTCCCAGTGCCTCTTTAACATGTCATGGTCTGCAGCTCTGAGCTAATGTATACAGCATGAGAGCAAGTATTTGTCCTGTTGGCCTCTTTGAAACTCTCCATCACAAACTGAGAAGCTGCTATGATTTGTCACAATTCCCCTAGGCAACCTCCCATTGATGACAACATGTAAGTCTTTGTAAAACATACCCACTTAACACTTCTGCCAGCCAGGGTGCTAGTTTTGCCACTTAACCTCATTAATGGTGAAGGGAAGACTTTGATGATTCTCAGTGATCAAGTAGCCTGCAGGAGTGACCAAGCTCCTGGGCTTCACTGTCTCTCACAGTGACTTCCAGCCAATGTGCAGAGATGTCTACTCTCTTTGAAAGGCAGACCCTGGATACTATTAGTAGTATCTCCTATATGCAATCAAGTGTCTCATCTTGATGATTTTATCTCTAAAACTTCTCATCCACTCACATTTCTCTATCTCCATTACCCTCTCCTTGGGTAATGGAGATAGAGACAACCACTATCATTCTTCCCTTCAATTCTTGCAATAGCCTTCTAAATGTTTCCTAATCCATCCACCATTCAACTATCTAGATATCACACCACCCAGGAGTGAATAAGTGAGTCAGGGTCAATCTAAGTTATTTACCTTCTTGTATCAGATAAATAGTGAGCAAGTAAACTAATAAATATTAATTTCAGAGTTTAATAAGAGCCATGTAGATAGTGAACAAGTAAACTAATGTTAATTTCAGAGTTAATAAGAGCCATGGAGGAAAGCAACAGAGTAAAGTGATAGGGAGAAGAGCTTATAGGGAGGAAGCAACTTTAAAAATTCAGGTATTTGGGGAATCACTCTTGGAAGGTGATGATGTATTAGATTTGAAAGAAGACACTGGACAGCTGTGTTGAGAGACAGGAAGGGCATCCCAGGTCATGGGAAGAAAAACACCAAATATCCTAAAACAGGAGGCATTCCAATATTTTCAAGACACAGAACAGGCGGCCTGAGTGACTGGCAGGCAGTGATCAAGGGAGAGAATGGTTTGTAATTAAGTGGATGGGTAGGCAAGGACTGGTCTATCCGGTGCCTTTTAGGCAAAGGAGTTTGGATTCTCATTGTGAAAGCAATGCAAAGCCATTAAGAAGTAGTGGCCAGGGGAGATGGTTGAGCCTTTTTTTTTTTTTTTTTTTAGTCTTGCTTCTGTGTGAAAAGTAGATTGTGGATAAAGGAACACTGGTTAGAAACCTAGAGTCCTTACTCAGGTGAGAGGAGTGGCTGTGGGAATGGAGTGTAGCTTTTTTTTTTTTTAATTTGCTTTTAGTTATACATGAATATAATACCTTTGTTTACTTAATGCAATTTAGTAATACCCTGTCTCTAAATAAAATATAAAGGGTGGTGGGGATGTGGCGCTATGAATTGAACCCAGTGTCTCACAAGTGCTAGGCAAGCACTCTACCATTGAGCCACAACCCCAGCCCCTGGAGTGTAGCTTTTTGAATGTTATATCGGTGGCATTTGTGACTCTTTAGATAAACTTGTAATTAAAGTTGCAATTTTCAGATTTTTTTCTTTTCTTTTCTTTCTTTTCTTTTTTTCTTTTTTCTTTTTTTTTTTTTTAAGCAGGGATTGAACCAAGAGGTACTTAATCACTGAGGCACATCCCCACGACCCTTTATATTTTATTTAGAGACAGTCTCACTAAGGGCCTCCTTAAGTTCCTAATCTCCTTTTATTATTCTCTTGAACACCACACTGTTGTTCATTTCACTTAGTGTTTGTTAAAGCATTATCTTTTGAAAAATAGATTTTTCATTTGTGTTTGCTCATGTAGCATTGTCTGCATTTTTAAACCAAAAAACGGTGAGGTATCCAAACTTAGAGAATGATCATTGAGATTCTTTAAATGCCTAGAAATGTCTAGGAACAACAACAACCAAGTTCAAACCTGTGTTCTTTGTGTATTTGTATGCTCTTTCCAAGGAGCAGTGGCAGATGATACTCGGCTAATTGAACACCACTTTGATCTTGTGCAAGAATTGAGCGCTTACTTGTTTGCAGAGCAAAAGGAATGCTTCTCTGAACTGTCTTGATATTGTCACTGTGTGCAAGGAAGACACATGCTGTACAGATGTGTCTGGGCCCGTGTTCCACATGTTGGCTGTCGGAAGTCTGCAGGAGGAAATACCTTCTTGATTAAATTCTCCTAGGCTGACATTTTCTGCTGTTCAGCCTGCTGAATGATTTCACATGTGCTTTTTGCAGAGTCAGAATTCTTCCGTGATATACAGGACAGTAATTTTCTTGGCAGCAAGAAGTTCTTTTGGCCACCAGGATGGAGAAGTTATTTTAATTGTGTGAATAACAGGCAATTTCAGTTAGGAAAGAAACGTGTTACCTCTTGGTCATTTAAGATACATTTTTTAGGTCAAATAATTATGACCTGAGGAAAAGATTGCACCATCATGGAATGAATGTCAGATTTTTTTTTTATAAGGGGTTCTATTCCCACTACCCGTTTTTCTTCTTAATGAACAACACTAAAATGAAATATTGAAAGATTTTAACTGGCATACTCAATAGTCCCCTAGATTTTGCCTTTTTGTGGGTGCATTGTACTGATTTAACCTGAAGATCATCTCTTTGGATTGTGTTTTTGTTGGACAGGGCCCTGGGGAAAAATACTATTAAAAAAAATTAAAAAGCAGTCCTGTTCTAGACCCACCCAGAATGACATAATATTAAGTGTTTTCCATATTCAACAGCAATACTGTTTTGAGAACCCACAGCCGGTTTGAGTTTAGTTAAGTTCAATGTTTTCATTCTTTTTTGGTTCATGATTTCCCAGGGGCCCAGTACTTTTGTGCTTAGCTTGAAATGGAGCATTCTTCCCTCAGAGACTGCTAGCTGATATGTTCAAGTCAATTAGGGGTCCTCAATGAGAAGCTCAATTAGACACACAGATAACAGATCACATCTTTATTAGCTAAGGAAATCCTGAGTTCTTTTGTAAGTTGAGGACAAGAAAGAACCTCTTTCATTGTGTGATCTGACTCTAGTTCCCCATATCATTTCATTAGATTCTTTTTCTTTCTTTTTTTTTAAAAAAGAATATTTATTTTTTAGTTTTAGTTGGACACAATACTTATATATTTATTTTTATGTGGTGCTGAGGATCAAACCCAGGGCCTCACACGTGCTAGGTGAGCACCTTACCACTGAGCCACAACCCCAGCCCCTCATTAGATTCTTTCAAATGCTGAAATGTGTATTCTTATCTCTATATCAATCATCTATGGCTGTGCTACAAATAGTGACCAACCCAACCAGGACTGAGAGGTTTCCTGGGATGTGGGACTTTCGGTGCTAAAACCAAGAAAGTCTTGGGCAAACAGGGACAAGTTGGTCACTCCAGAAACCACCTTACTTGTAGCCTAAAATAGCATGGTTATTTCTTGCAATTCTGTGGGCTGACAAGGTAGTAGATCTGGTCACCTCATTTGGGCTCTCTGTACAGTCGCTTGACTGGGGTAGATGGGGTAAGATGTCCAAGGGCCTCAGCACAAGTATCAGTGTTTGGGCCTCTGCTTCCATGGGATCTTTTATCCCAGATTTCTTCAGAGCACAAGGGCCCCAGGGTTCCAAGAGGATGAGAATGAAAGTTTCAGGGCCTCTTGAAACACACTGAGAAGTATTATAAAGTTGTTTTTACTGCATTAGTGGTCAAGACACAGGCCCAGTCCAATTCAAGGCACAGGGAAATAGAATTCAGCTTTTGTTGGAAGGAGCTGCAGAGAGTGGCCTTGAGAATCGGGAGTTCAAGGCCAGTCTCAGCAATGGTGAGGCACTAAGCAACTCAGTGAGACCCTCTCTCTAAATAAAATACAAAATAGGGTTGGAATGTGGCTCAGTGGTTGAGTACCCCTAAGTTCATTCCCCAGTATCGAAAAAAAAAAAAAAATCCCTATTATATACATGAGCATACTGGGATTCAGTAAACCTAAACTTTTCCAAGCCCATATAGCTCCTAAGTGGCAGATCCAGGATTTGAATGTAGGTCTGTATACCTGAAAATCCATGCCCTGGGTGGCCACACCCTGATGCATCCAAAAGAGGTGTAATTGCCTCATCCCAGCACCAATGACATGTTCCTGCTGTTCTGAGGTGGGGTGGAGAAGATGAACGCAGAAAGGAATAAGGAAGAGACAGAGAAGCCAGGATCTGTGGCATCTTGGTAGCTCCAAGTCACAGGATTTTGTCAAATTCATTTTGAGAATATAGCCCATGCTTGCTCAATTTGGAGGATGTTTGCCTCTGGCTCTGCTCCACCTGGACTGGAGTAACCACATTATTCTCAAAGAAAACTCCCCCATGGGCCTCAGCTGTACCATGCTCTTGCTCCTGATGTCTCGCTCAAGTTCTTCTGTACTGGCTTCCTTCTTTTCCTACACAGGCATTTGGATCACCTTCCACAGCTGAGAGTTTTAGGGATAATTGATCTAAATCATTTGTTTTCAAAGCAGTGAGTCTCCAACGCCCTCTCAGGGAGTTCCTGAGGTCAGCACTATTTTTATAATCCTGAAATACTGCCGGCTTTCCCCCATTCTCTGGAATGTAAGATGGAGTTTTCTAGAAGCCACATCTTATGTGGCCCTGTGACAGATTGAAGGAAAGGATTTGTTTAAAAAAAAAAATGGAGCTGGGAGTGCCACTCAATGGTAGAGCACATGCAGGGGACCCTGGGTTGGATTTTGGAACCTCACAAAAAAAAAAAAAAAAAAAATTTTGAAAAAGTGCAAGATAATACCATATCTTTTCAGTTTTGTCTTGGTTTGTTTCTATAAAAGCTATTTTTTGTTAAAAGATTATTTATTTTGGCATGTAAAAGGGTTGTGGTTTTTAAATGAATTCATCTGCACTCATTTTTAAAGCTTCTCAGTTAATTTCTAATATATTAATATATATTAATAAAGGCACATGAACTAAAACTCTTTTGGTCCTCAGTAATTTAAGATAGGGTTTGGAAAGCAAAAAGTTTGGGAATGGCTTCATCATCATTTTACCAGCTGCTATTTTCTGAGTTTCTGCCATGGCCAGGTCCTCTTACACCTTCTCCCTCAGTCCTTGCAGCAGCCCTATCAGGAGGGGATCCCATTAATCCCCAGCCCCTGGAGGCCTGGGCTGCTGTTCAACATTACCAGTCACATGACAAGGGCACTAGAATTTGGAGATATGCTGTCTGACTCCAGAGCTAAACTTTGAGGAATAAATAACTCCTTTCCATACAATATATTTATTACATTTCTGGACAGAGATAAAGTATCAGAGATCACCCTGGATCTCTGATTGGATAAATTATTTGATGGCTCAGGCAGCTAGAAACCTTAACTTTTGGCCAACCTGTCCATGAATAGTCCTCTAGTCATAATAACTCATCTTTGCAAATTCTGTTTTATGAAAAAGGAATTATTTCAAATTCAAGTGATATTCACAGCCTGGCAGATTTTTGTTTCCCTTATAAGAAGCATCTTTAATAACTCATTGTGCAAATTCCACCGAATACTCAACAAGAAAGAAACATTTGTTTGTCCAATTATCACATTCTAAACTGCAGAAATAAATGTTCATTGCCTTAAACAAATTTCCCAATTCCTTCACAGATCAGCCTGGATGTTTTCTTTATTTGGGTCTTGTTTATAATAGTAAAGCTACAATTGCTACTACTTCTTGGGCACTTAGGTGTCACACATTGAGAGAAAGACTTCAAACTTTAAAGTCATGATCTCTCTGTACCCTCAAAAGAATCCTTTGAGGCAGGCATATATTACCCTTTCTAACATCATGGTAGATAAGGAGATGCAGTTTGCAGAGGTTATGCCACTTGCCAGCTGGGTCACCTTAACTGGTAAGTAGGTGTTGAGTCAGAGATGGAACCCAGATCTGGATTGTACCCAGCATCCTGTGCTTAGCCATCATTGCAAAGTCAAGGTCAACTTGGCTATGCAAAGGAGTTCTATAAAACAAGTAGCTTCAAGTAGCACAGATAAATTTGAAAAGGGAGGTTCTTTTATCTTCAGAGATTTTTAAAGGAAAAAAACACAAGTGTTTCTACTCATATTTGTAATGAGAAGACAGATACAATTAATTGATTAATCTTGTCCTTAACCCTTGTCCTCCTATCTGGCAGTTAAAAAATGTACAGAGAAAGGCAAACCCTTCCTCATCTTCATCTACATATTAGGAATATGTTAAGATGGCCCACAATCTGACTGAGCTTTGGGTTTAATTGTGTCTGGCATCCTGTCCTTCCCTAGGTTTTAAAATGTCATGATCCCTCCCAGTGTTAGAGGTGATGGGAAAGCTGGGGCTCCAGATGTGTCAACAACAGATGCAGCATCCCCTGGAGCACTGGGAAAAGAGAGTGATAGGATTTCCCTTAGGGTCACATTCCAGGTGCTCTGGGAGGGGACGAGGACAAAAGTCTGGCAATTTATTTTGGGTGCCAAGCTAACCAGGTGTTTTCAGCAGGGGGTTCCCATTGCAAATCTGGGCTTTAATAACTTTCTGGTTCCTGGTAAAGACTCAGCTTGCTGCTGCTCTCCTGAACACTTAGAATCTTAGCGGAGAAAAAGTTCATCTCTAGTCCAGGTTCTTACCTAATGTGAGCAGCTTTTGTAAATTGTGTTTGATGGATAATGTGAGGGAATTTAATACACCACGAAGACACCTCTCACTAGAGCAGCTTGTTCGTGGCTCAGGAACCTAATATTACAGACATGAAACAGACTTTTGACATTCTAAGTCCATGCACTTAATCATCTCCACTCTAAATTAGCTCCAGAAACAGGCACAAACAAAAGTATAAAAATCTGGGGAACATAAGCAGAAGACCGGAGGGAGAGAGCTGTGTGGGAACTTCTCCTCTGCTGCCCTCCTCATCTCTGGCCCAGGAAGGCAATTCATCCATCAGAGCATTCTGCATGCAGGCGTGCTGTCTGTCCATTGCTTTTAGAACAATGATACCTGTGAGCATCCCTTTGACACTCTGTTATTTGAGCGATTTTATAGAATTGCAAAATTCCTTGTAACTTTTATGATACTTAAAACTGCAATAAAAGACAGAATTTGTGCACTCATCTGCTCCTCTCCTGCATTGTAAGGTCAGAGCTGGGTCCTGGCCCATCACTTCAATGACTCCATCCCAAGTGCCTTGCAAATGGCAACTAAGTAATAATATTACAAATAATAACAACAGCCCTGGGTCTCTTGCTATTTGTCAGATGATTCACCAAGGGCTTTATCTATCCTCTTCAAGACATGGGTACTATTAAAAGGACTCTATTTTACATTTTACAGACAGTCCGTGGCCCAGCCCTCTGGCTGATAAGCCCCAGACTGTACTGCTTCCAAGTACTGGTTGATTGAACAGGCCTCTTTATAATTCACATTTTTCTCTCCTGTTCATCCCATTTATCTATGTCTCTCTGCCATGGGTCTCAATTTTCTGACTTTTCCTTTAAATTCACTACCTGACTTGGAAGAGTACAAGGAAATCATTTGAGTTTGTTTGTTTGTTTATTTTGTTTCTCTTTTCTTTTTTTTTTTTTTTTTTTTTGTTGTTGTTCACCTTTAAAGTCTTCAATTACTTTCAGGTTTGTCAGTTAACATGGAATAAATTATTTTATGCTCAGAAATTTACCTGGATTCTAAAATATGCCACTCATTTCTCTACCAGCACCCATGTCCTGACCTATTAAGCTGGGGATTTCTTGGTCCTCCGTTCCCTTTTATTTATTCCTCTATGCCGAAGTCAAGATGCAGTGGCCTTGTTTGTTCACCTTCCTAGACCTCTTTCCAGGTGGAATGAGCCTGGGGGAAACCAGGCTTTTAAAAAATATGTTTAGTTTTGTTTTTGTTTTGGAGCCATAAGTAACATTTTTTGAATTCTGTTTGCTATTTTCAATCTACTTAAGTTCTTAAGCATTGGCAGAGCAAACATTTCTGGGGCCCACAGAATGGCTTTGGGGAGGAGCCTGGGGTACTCAAGCCAGGGTAGTAAGGAAGTATAGGCCTGGAACCCTGCAGAGCAGGTGAAATGGGAGATACAGAAAACAAAAACTGCAAAATATTTCAAGAAGAGATATTCTCCAAAAATAAAAGAGAAACTTCTGTCTGGATTCATGTGCCCTATTTTATTGCCCCATGGTGCATGCATGTGCAGATAACATGAGCATATTTCATGGGGATCCCTAACCCTGGAAACCTCATTTGGTAAGGGTATAGGAAAGTCCCTACTGACAGTGACAGCCATATGACTTGACCATTAACTTTATCTACCATGCTCTGTTAGTTCACTGTTTGAATGGAAGTAGTGGGGGCTCTACCTTGAAGATTTGTTAGGGGGATTAAATTAAGTAAGATGTGCAAAGAACTTACCATAGTACCTGGCTCACAGCACACAGCAAAAGACAGACACTTTTCTCTCCACTGGCCTGCTCTACCATTTGACATTCCCAACATTAGGGAATCACTCCTATAGGATTAGGTACTGTCCCTTGTTTTAAAATACTCTTCCCAAGAGTGTATGCTTTTAACACATAATTGCATATGAAATTATCCACATTAGGAGACGAGGGATTGAAGCTTCCTAGGAGCTAAATTAAAGAAAAGGTTTCATTAAATTATCTCAACATTCCTGTGAGATGCTATGAAAAAGGGCTGAATAACTTTCCAAGGTCCTTGGACTCAAAGTGGTGGGATTGAGGTGTTACCACCACTGCCTGATACCAAAGCCAAAACACTGTTACCATGATCTATAACCCCCAACAGGCTTTGATGGAAGAGGTCCAGAGAACATCATGGCAGGCTGACTTCCTAAAAGTGCCAAGGCCAAGGGTCACTTGCTTGGTGGAGGCAAGATCTAAGGGTTCCAGCAACAGGATGGGAGTGGGATGGACAGAAGAGAAAATCAGGAGAACTTCTCACAAACTTCACTTGCTGAAACACCCTTGCTTCCCTTGGCTTCAAAGTTCTACTACTCTGTCCCTACTGCCTCTCCTTGGCTTCAACTCCTACAATGCTCTCACTTCTTCCTGTGCTTCTGGCCAGGTCCCTTAGTGCACTATGTTCCTCTAGATCTTTGCCTGTGCTGTTCTATCTGCCAACACTGTTTTCATCAGGGACTACATCTCTTTTGTATCCCAGTGATCCCTAACACCAATGCTGATTCCTGGCAAATTGCAATTGGCCCATATATTGGTATGGACAAATAATTAATGAATGAACGAATGCTTACCAGGACTTTATTGGATGCCAACTTCTGTATCCAAGATCTGAAACTTGCAATTATTCTTTTTCTTGTGTTTTATAACTTCATTGAAACACTCACCCTCATATGTTTTTACCACTTAAGCATCTGTTTCAGTCTTATCAACTGGATACAAGGAGGAAGCAGCTTTTCTGCACCTCCTCCTCCCACCAGTGCAACTTGAAGAGGCAGCAGAACTAGTCTGCTTCATAACTATGACGCATCGTACAAGAGCATCTTTTGTTAGGAGAAATTGCAATGCATTTGATTATTATTGTTAATCAAAGGGTAGAATAGGAATCCTGGGGTGGAGAGACAGATCACTTACACCTATGTAGCACTGGGGATTGTGTTATGGCCCAATTCTGATTTCCCATAAGGATAGTTTATAAACAATTGCCAACTGTAGTGATACTGGTTTATTCTTTTTCCTAGATCTATGGGTTATATAGCTAGAATTAGTCAAGTGTCATACATTAGTTATTGATAACTATCTAGCAGCAATGCTGCAACACACATTTACTGTCTCATGGTTACTGTGGATCAAGGATAGGAAGTATGAGACAAGAAAAGAGAGAAAGCCAACCCAAGGAACTGTGTCAAGTTGGTGCCTAAGATGGGTTTATGGTGTTCAGTTTCACTAGACCTTCCAAGGAGCTCTGTGAAGTACATTTCCAAAGGAGAAAGAGAGAAGCATGTGCCCAGATCCTCCATTCCCATTGTCCTCTGGTAGCATTGCAGGCATCAACTCCCCTGTGATTCTGAGAAGAGCAGGTGTGAGTACAGAATGGATTCCCATATGCATCCTATACCACAGCATTAGAGAAGCTCTGAGGCTCAGCTGGGTCCCCTACAAGGCTGCAACAAAAGCGTTAGTCAGGGCTGGAGTTCCCATCAGAATTTCAACTAGAGAAGGTTCCAGTTCCAAGCTCACATCATTGTTCGCAGAACTCAGTTGTTTGTAGGCTGTGAGAGTAAGGGCCTCAATCTCATTGGCCCTCAGCTGGAGGCTTCCCTCAGGATCTTGCCACATGGCCCTCAGAGGCAGCTCACAACATAAGAATGTGCTTCTTCAAAGCAAAGGAGGGTTGTCTTGCAAGGAAAGCGTTGCAATCGTAGGTAATATAGTCATATACAACCTGCAACACTTGTCATTCTCTCTTGGTTGGAAATAAGGCATAGGACCTGTCCACATATAGTGGGGGATCACAAAGAGGCAGGGGGTCATAGGAGCCCCCTTAAAGCCTGTCTGTCAAAGTGGCTAATAGGATACAGAGACATTATTCAACAGGAACAGTAATGGAACTAACTTGAGCTAGCATAAGTTCAATTTGATGTAAGTATCTTTGATCCCAAGAAAGCAATCAAGTTCTTTTAAATTTTAATTTGATATACTATCAAATTATCAAACACCCCAACCCCTCCTTAACAAATATTTTCTAAAAAATATCTTAAGATATATACAGCACTCGTCCTATAAATTTTCACATTCAGATTCCCAAAGGACAGAACATAAGTCACTAATTAATCTTCTCTGTGGCATTTCCCTTGACACTTCAGTGTTTGGCTATTTAGCATAACTTTAATAAGAGCATCAACAATTTACACAGATGCACTGGTTAGGTCAAGTTGTTGAAACCCAAAGGAAAAAAAAATACCTCTCCAAATCATTTTCCTGTCACTATTTTTTTTACCTTTAATTAGAACTATCAGAGCCACTGTGTAACAAACTTATTTTTTAATAATGTTGTTTTCAGGAGCATGTTTAGTTTTTATTTGTTATGCTTAATGCTGTACATTTTACAGATGTTGAGCGAATGTTTCAGGATGTCTTGAAGGGACAATGAAAGATTGTGGTTTAACAACAAAGCCTCTCTCAACACTGGGGCCTGTGGGTAACAGTTGGATTGTTGAAGTGTAAGATCCTCGGTTAGTCTTCAAAAGGAATGTGCTCTTGGCAGGGTAGAGCTGCCTGTGTTTGTGTGCGCTTCAGTGTCCTTTATGGTTAGCTTTCCCAAAGGCTTATTGTGCTTATTGCATCATTTGTTTTTATTTGGAAGAGTGTTTTAGAAGCTCCAGAATGGTTATAGAGTCATTACCACTTCGAGCTGTAAATGGTTATGACTGCCCATGGAAACCGTGTTGTTGAAGGCAAAAAAAAAAAAAAAAAAACACAAAAGTAAATAAAAGTTCTTCTTCTGCATCCTTCCTCTTGACATGCATTTTCAACCACTCTGCTTGGCGGAACCCAGCCCCTATGGGGTTACTGCAGGCCTAGGTTCCAAGTCCATGTCACAGCTCATCCTGATGTATAACCAGTTTGTCCCCCAAGAAGGGCTCTATGAACCTTTGGTTGTAGCTGAACCACCTGCAATAAAATTTAAACCTGGCATATTTATTTTGAAGGGCAGAGTGAAGTTAATGGCCCCACAAAATTCCTGACACATGAATTTATTTCTCTCATCCTTCAAGTGAGATAATGACCCAACTCGACACCTAGTCCCAGGGAAGCCAATACATCCACATCGAAAGCATGAATAGAAGTAACTCACCAGGGCCTGGAAAAACAATCCTCGTTAGGAAAGTGGAATTTGTTCTAACTCTATTATCAAGTGCTACAAATCACCCTCCTGGGCCCACTTAGTTAAGCATCCAAATAATTTTTCGGCATGCTATGTTTCCATTTCTAAAATAGACACTAGCATTGCTGTATGTATATACGTGGTCGAATGACCAATGTGATTCTGCAACCTGTACGCTTGGAAAAATGAGAATTCATACCCCATTTGATTCAAATGTATGATACGTCAAGATCATTTTATTGTCATGAGCAACTAATAAAAGAAAATACAATTAAAAAAATAGAACTTGAGGAGAGAAGTCTTATGACTTAAAGCCATGTTTTTCATAATATACAAAAAATACGGGCAATATCTCCTCTGGTATTCTGTATGTGGTTTTTTGCCTGCAGTATGGCAACTGTCACTAGTTGTGCTCCTATTCATATTTTTTGCTGTTGCCATTTGCCCATTTGTCATTGATTATCAAATGAGTGGGAGGCATTAGAGCAGACACCTTGGCAGAGTTAGAGGGAGCCCTTTTCCTCACCGAGCTTACAATCCATGAAAACCTGCCCTTCTCCAGTGGGCTCCACTACCCTTGGAATGTGACTGAACCCAGGCAGAGGTTCTAGATGATCCAGCCACCACCTACCTCTAGATTGGATGCTGAACAACACAGTCAATGCTATTTTCCGTTTGGCAGGTGTAGAAACTGAGGTTTCTATAAGAGGCTAAATATGCTTCCCAGAAGGAAATTCAAGGCCAGAGCTCTTATTTCCTAAATCCTTGGTCTTCTTTCACTTCTTTCACTATAATTCCAGGGTAATACAACCAATATATTGAGATGAGGGGCAATCACACAAATATGTCTTTGATGAAACTAAGATTTACAGTAGCCTCAACTAGTAAATACAAGATTGAAAATGAGAAGAGCTAAGTCCATTTCCTGGCTCTGCCAATTAGCCATGCCATCTCGGACAAGTCACTTTACCTCATTTATCAAGTGATGAAAATTGAGTAATAGCTTCTAGGCACTATTTTCCCAAACTGCTCCAAGCAGTCAGGGATGGCTGCAGGTCCTAGGTGCATGCTTTGCAGATATGCAATGTGCATTTGCATGTTAAAGGTGCCATGAGGTTCTGCATGAAAAAAACTTGTTAACACAGCTCTTTTGAAACTTATTTGACCCTGGAGCACTTAGTAATGTCTCACAGAGCTCAAGTACTCTAAAAAAATAATTTGGGAAATGATTTTCCGAATTCTCTTTTGGCTCTAAAATTTGATAGTTGACATTTTCACTTGTAGAATGTTCCGTACCTTCAACCCATGCGTTCTCTTTTAATTGTGATTTTCCACCCTCCCCCCCAGGAACTGAACACTGTGGGCAACAAATAAATGCTATTGACTGATTTATTCGGCTCTTAAGGTTAATGTATTCTAACCAGGGCTTCTTTAATATGTTTGGCAAAATTTAGTCTAACACAAAATGTTTCTGGGGTGGAAAAAAGTATGCTCTGGGAACTGGGTGAAAACCACCAACTCTTCCCAGAGCCAGCCAGAGAGATGCCAGATGACATTTCAGTACCATTTGGCTATGAGAGTTTCATTCAAATGCAAAAACAAGAGACAAATTCTGTCTCTGGTTAGCCAGCTGCCTGAGTCTGGTCTTCAGAAAGTCAAAGAATTTGGTGTTGGGTGTCACAGAGTAGCCACTCTCATGTGATAGTCATTATTTTTTCATCCTCCCTCTAGTAATTTACAAGATAAATTGGCTCTGCCAGATTCTCCAATGGAAAAAAAAAAAAAAGCACCCTTTTTTTTTTTATCCCTAGAATGCCACTTGGGGTCTCCTTGAGCAGTAAATTACCCAATGCCACCCTCATGGATTGAAAGAGCTTATTCACAATGAAAGTGCCAAAGAGTTTCTCAGAAACTAACTTGATTATGTGACATTGCTTATTTGTGTTTGTCCATGAATACAAAGTAACTGTAATATCCAACAGAATAAATACACAGAAATGGACTTTTAAAAGGGACAATTGTTTTTAATAAAATATCTTAATATAGCATTTTTCCATGTTTGGAAATCATGTGTGTTAAAGTGATTTAATATTGTAATAAGATCTTTTACAATATACCAAGAAACATAAAGATATGTAACACCTTAAGATCTGTATAATTCTACCTGCACCTTATTTTTAAAAACTATTTCTTTTATCTTTGTGCTAAAAAACTAGAGATCTTACATAGATTGTATGATAAAAGAGAATACTAATAAGAATATAGGTTCATAACTAAGAATTGTAGGGAAAATGTTTTGTTTTTTTTGACTATTGTAAGTACAAATAATTACAAAAAATAAAAATAAAAACTTCTTTTTATTTGCCTTTCTTTGCCTCTGGGCATATTGTGTAGTGTCAAATGCAATTTGGTGGTATGGAGTTGAAGGCTGCAATAATAGAACAATGATTATAGAATCCACTTTCAGGTAGAAGCAGAGTGTGAACAGCAGCTCTGCTTCTTACTAGCTATAAGCTTTTTTTTTAATCACTGAGCCTCAGTTTCCTTATCTGCAAATGGGAAGTGTTTCTTCTACACAGTTATTTTAAAGATAAAATATGATATAATCATAAAACTCATATCATCTGCCTATCACATAATAAGCAAATAGTCAATTATTATTTTATGGAGACCCTATTAGTCCATTTGACAAAAGGGCCAGAGGAAGGCTTGAACTTGGAGCACTTTTTCTGTGATCCTTTTGGCTCCAACTCTCTCTTTTTGGCTTCCTCTGAAGCAATTCTAGGTCTAATTCGTCCAAATGTTCTTGCATGGAAGCTTCTAGAAAACTTCCTTGGTGTATCATTAGCAAAAGTTGATACTGGGCACATGGTCTTCCTTCCATGTCAAGGAGAGTGAGAGAACACTCAGGCCAATCAGGCCATATCTACAGCTGGGATCAGTTTTCCAAGTCAGGTGGGCTGTGTTGGAGGTGATAGATCACCTTTGTAAAATCAGTGCTCCGCTAGGCAACAGGGAGTTTGACAGGGTTTTGACTAGACACCAACTATGTCTACTTGGCTAGTGCTCCTCCAAATTAGCATGTATCCTTGATAACAGACATCTGATTCAAAAGTCAGGTGGAGCCTGAAACTATGTATTCCTAACAAGCACCTGGGGGATATTGTCTGCTGTCCTTACTTTGAGTCCCAAAATTCAACACCATCAAATAGGCAAAGACAGAAAGAGATAAACTGAGACAAGATCTCCTAATGGCAAGAAAGCTGGCTAAGATTGGAGGCTAAAGAAGAGAATGTAGCTAACCAATGTAGAAAACAGACACATCAACCCCTAACTAACTTCTGTTAGGTTCTGTTTTAGCCAACTGACCCAATCAGTCATATCCATGGCTAAATAAATTAAGTGATACAGTGCCTACCACCCCATGGGCAATCCTAAGGAATTCTGAATAACTCAATTCAACAAGTATTCATTTCATCCTAATACCTATATCAGATGATACACTAGGCCTTGAAGTTAGAATGATGATATAAACAAGGAGTTTGGCAAGCTTCTTAAAGAGCAAAACAGTAAATATTTTAGGTTTTGCAAGCCAAGACATAAAATCAACGATACTATGTACAGACTTACACACCCTTATTAAATGTTACCATAAAACATAGAACTATTCTTAGCTTACAGATCATACAAAAACATGGGGCTCGGCTCACAGGCCTTCGTTTGCCAACACACCATGTACACAGCTTTGGTCCCTGTCCTCATGGAGCTTATAGTTTAAGCAAAGAATAGCATGATGTACTGGCACTGTTTTTTAAGCCCTCCACCCAGTTCCCGTGGTCATATGAACGAAGCTCAGCCTATCATTAAAATTTTCCTGTGTTAATTATCAACCCAAATCTCAACATCATTAGTGAGGGAATATACACTAAAGAGCAGCTGGGTTAATTGGGTTCTTGTCACTGTAACCAAAACACCCAACAAGCAAGACAGTAGAATGAAACAGACAAAAAAAGACATAATTTTCCTAGGTTCATATATGAATGCACAACCAGAGTAACTCCACATCATGTACAACCACAAGACTGGGATTCTAATTAGAATAAGTTGTACTCCATGTATGTACAACATGGCAAAATACACTCTGCTGTCATGTACATCTAAAAAGAACAATTTTTTTTGTAAGTACATTAGGATAATTGGCCGTTTGGATGAGAAAAAAAAAATACCCAACAAGAACAACTTACAGGAGGAAAAATTTACTTTTGCTCATGGTTTCAGAGGGTTAGTCTGGAGTAAGGTTGAGTCCAATGCTCTGGGCTCAAGGTGAAGCAGAACATCATGGGGAAGGGGGTGACAGAGGAGTACTGTTCACTTCATGGCAGTGGGAAAGCAGAGAGAAAGGGGAAGGGGTGTCAGGGAAGATGAACACTTCTAGGGCACACCCACAGTGATCCACCCGCCCCCCCAGCCACGCCCCTCCTGCCTACAGTTAGCAGCAATCAGTTCATTCAAACTAGGATGGACTGCTCAGGTTGCAGCTCCCATGATCCAATCATTTCATCTCCAAACATTCCTGCATTAATAGAGGAGCTTTTGCAGAGCACATCCCATCCATACCATAGCAGCAGCTGACAATAATTATTTTTCTGGTGTTTAATTTACAGCAATAGCATAAAAACATACAAGCATCATATCAAAGCTTCTCAAGAATTCAGTATCCAATGAGAAAACATTAACTACAGAATCGTCCTTTCAAAGACTTTTTAAGTGCTCTTCACAGACTCACCAAGGAAGAACTAAACAGTGCCATGCAGATAGAACCTAGTCATCACACCTCCATATAAATAGACTCCTTCACATATAAAGCAAGCATCCACTTAACCATGAATATTTCCCAAGAGGCCATGCAACTGCCACTGTTAATCCATAGTCCTCGGTTTGAAACCACAAAGTAAACTTCTCCCAGACTCTCAGTTTCAGCTGGAAACAAAGCTACCCCTGAACAAGTAAAGTGACAGGAAAGGGGAAGCTAGTGTGCAGCCCTGCCCATGCTAAGAAGGTATTCTTCACAAGGGCTCATTTAACAGATGTGCATACTGAGTTGCAGAGGAAGAGGGAGTTTCTTTGAGAATAGGGCTTAGCCATCCACTTTCCAGTAATTCTGTGACTTCTTGTGCAGCCAGCAAGATTGAGGTATGCACTGCCTAACTCTGCACCACCACCCCACTGTGTTTGCTTTGGGAGCTTTACTTCACCACTTTTAATTTTTTAGTACCCATTATTCTTTTGTGTGTTTAATGATGTCACTTGAAATCTGTAAGATAATTACTTTTCCATCATGCATAACTTCAAAGCAAAGATGATAGCTTGGCAGAGCTGGTATTGCAAGTCAGATTTAGTAAGTTGCATTCTTTTTTGGTGTAATTCATAATCATTTAACCAAAAATTTTTAAAAAATACTTTTCTGTTCTAAGAATGATATTCAAAGTATGGGACCATTCTTATTAATTCTAGGTTGACTGATTGAAATCATATCCCACAGCTCTTCATGTTTAAAAACAGGAAAAAATACATCCCAGTGTTTTTAACCCATTATCTACTTGGTCTTTTAAATGCCTCTTTTCTTCTGATAATCAACAGCTTTAGGATTTATGAGTTCATCATTGGATGTAATTATCTCAGCATTTATCTGTTTTATTTGTTATGTGCATTGTGTTCTATAATCTGCTGAGAAGGGCTGGGGAAATTTTTAAAAATTAAAAAAAATAGATAATACATTACATCTTTGGTTACTTTTTAATCATTAGAGATATTTAAAAAATAATCCAAAATGTTTGAAACATTCAAAACTCCCAACCCCCTCCACACCATACCCACAGCTACCCCATCATGAAAGTTCTGTCTTCTCATTTTCTATAGCCCTTCATGATTTGGTTTTAATAATGAACCTTTTGTATTTACGATTGAATTTTACATGAAGTCTTGGTATTCACCTAAAATGTGCATTTTTTAAGGACAGAGAATTGATAATTTGTTTCTACAACTCACTTTTGTTAGTATTATGCTAAGCAAATAGTGTTTAGTTTTTTTCTTATGTAAAAGTACATATCAAAAAGCTAGAGCAGTGTTTAAGGCTTTGGAGTCAAATCCTGACCACTCCCACAAGCCACTAGCTGCCACCTAGAATGATGATAATACTCACACTTATCTTTGTTACAAGAGTCATGAGTATGAATACATGCAATGCATGTATCCAGCCGGGCCTGTGCCAAGTGCAGAGCAGCCATTCAGTTCATGGCCACTTCTGTTTCCATTGCTATTATTGCTCCCCCAGGGCTCCCACCAAAACAAAATCTAAGCAATAATCTGAGCTAAAACACCTCGGAATAAACAATGCAGTAAAACCTGATTCTAGAAATAAGCCTGAAGCCAGACAATTTTTCTAAATTTTCAGAAAAATCAATAGGGAATAGCTCAGCTTGGCCTTGAGAATAAAAATTAAGGATAATTATTCATTTTTCAAAGGAACTCAGCATATGAGTCCCAAAAACAGTTTGTTCTCTGGATACCAAGTCCAACACACAGACTGCTTTCCAGGGACAGTGTCCAACCTGAGCCAACACCCATGCAAATCCCTGAATTGACTTTCTCTGTGGATCATCCCTGGGAGGCCACCATGTTTATGCACCAATTTATGGGGATAGAAATAGGGACACAAAAACAAGTCACTGACTGGCCTCAGGTCCCTGCTTGAAATAAGTGGCAGAGTATTTGCCAGTGCTTCTTTTATTCCTCCCTCTTGAGTTGCCAAAGTGGTTTGGGACATTTTCCTACTATATTCTATAAGGTTTGGTTGGCCAAAATATGTCAACCAATTGAGGGTTCAATAAGTGCATCTGGCCAGTTCCTGCAGGTAATAATTGCTATTTTTGAGTGCATGAAGTTTCTTCTGGTTTCAAGAGACAGAAAACTAAATACACAACAGCCTAAACAGAAAGGTAGACTCACTGGCTCATATAAATGAAGTACCCAAGGTGTGGTAGGTTTCAGGGGTTTACATAATGTCACCATGCCTGTTCTTCTCTCACTTCTCTGCCTTCCACTGAGTCTGTCTCACCCTTAGTTATGCCATTGTGCTGTCTGGAAGCTGCAGGCTTACATTTTTCCAGGAAGATGAACAATTGTTGGCTTAAATTGAACTGATGTCCCTCCCTAACCAATCACCTGGCCTTGCAGACTGCAACTCTCTGGGGGAGTTGAGGATATGGCCAAGTGTGCACCTTAGTGAGCCACTGTGGTGGGGTCAATTCTGCTGAGGTAATTCATATGACAGTAGAGAAAGAATTGTCCCCTTGGAGGAACAATTGGATTGTGATTTCTGAAAGAGCCAGAAACATGGTAAGAGAAACTATTTGCCTGCGAGGCCAAGGAAGTCCAGAGAGCACAATGGCACCTGCAGGCTTCTACGTCATCTCTCTCATCAGTCATTTGCTCTTTCACACCCATTTCCTAGAATTTCTGCCAGCACATAGAGCTGTCCAGACTAAAATTATAGAGTACTGTGGAGGAGCATAGCTTTAGAGGACAGGAGGGAGGATATTAGTGGTCAAGGTGGAGTAGAATTCTTATCTCAATGTGTCTGAAGTATTTTCTGTAACTTAAGTAGAAAGCATCCAGAAAAGTTTGGCAAATTTAAGAGGGAGGAAGACAGGAGTTTGGACTTGTCACACCCTGTATTGTCCAGTGAGAATACAGAGGCAGTGACTCTCAAATTTTCCATAGTTTAATGCTCTGTCCAAACTACCCAAACAAGATGCCACAGATCCACTACCCAGAAAACAGGTGCAGGATTGTTTACACGTTAATGATGGCTTTGATCCCTGCCCCTGGCAACCAATGACACACATTTGCAAGTGTCACCTTCTCTGCTAAGTGTTTTCTGGTTCTATCCATTGTTGTCTTTGTTATAGTAACATAGTTGACATTTACAGCATCTGTATGTGGCAGTCATGTGTTCTACATCACTGAAGTGTTACAGTAACTCTTCCCTTGTGGATCATCCCTGGGAGGATTGCCATGCCTATACCCCAATTTATGGGAATACGAGTAGGGACACAAAAGGAAGATTGGTACTATCGCCATTTTAGAGAACAGAAATCTGAACTACAGGGAAATAACTTACTTAAGATCACAGAGCATTAAGTGACAGAATTTGGTTTGCAAGCTACTTGTGCACAATCAACCATGCTCTCTGGAAAGGCTTGCCCCATTTGGAGCATATAACAATAGCTAGCTGTTACTGAACATTCACGGTGCACCAAGTGTTATGCTAAAAACATAACTTTAGAGGTAGTGTTATCTCCTTCAGCATTAATAGTAACTGATGCACACCCTAGCACTACCTCTAATTTGCAAATAAGGAAACTGAGATTTGCAGAAGTTCAGGAAGTTCAAAGTTCCATGCTTCAAATCCAAAATCTAAGCACTCAAGTTCATACTCTTAACTATAAACCAATGCTGTCTATGCCCACTAAACTTCATCTCATTGTTTTATAGCTACTTGTCTAGGGGCCAGTTTTCCCCAGTAGACTATAAGATCCTTGAGGGCAGGGACAGGGTCTGAATCACCTGGCTCATAGAAGATTTTAAATAACTGTCTCACTCATTTGTTTCCTTGGTGCCAAATTCAGTGCTGAACACATAAGAGGTGTTCTCATGATGGAAGAAGGAAATGAAAGGATGAAAGAGGATGTGAATGATGGCTGCTAAGGTCAAAAAGAATAATTTATCTCCCTAGACTGGAAATCATGTAATTAGTCTCTTGGGAGGTTGAACCAATGGTCTGTTCTTTGCAAAAGTCAATTCAATCCAAATGACTCAGTCTCAAAATCGAAATTGACCTCAGCCAGTTTTCCACAAGTATGACAGGACATTAATCATTTCCCTGTCACTCTACTAACTCCTATTGAAAGCAAAATAAAAGAAAAACTCAGGTATTTGATAAGTTTATCTACAATACCAAGATGCAATCCTCAAAATAGTTCTTTCTGATCTAGTATTTGCTGAATTTCAGCTCCCCTGGCCTTTAAGATTTCTCTCTACAGTAATTTCACAGATGTCACAGAACACTGCCATTAACACAGTAACTAAGCTAGCCTCCTGAGAACCAGCCTGTAAGCTCCTCGGGGCCAGATACCAGGCACTCTAAATATCTGTGAAATAGACCCAAAAAATCAAAGAAACAAGTAGACTTTTTCCCAGTGAGGGAGTCCCTTTCTAAACAAAATAATAAGCCCTAAAGCAGACAATTGAAGGAGGTTGTGGTTTCTAACCATCTGGCAAGTAAAGAATGCAAATAGAGATGCATTTGGAAAGAACCTGTTTGGGAACCCAAGATGAATCCATAAGGTAACAAGCCCCTACTTGCAAAACTCAACTGAAACAAGTCCCTGTTCAAACAATTGTGGTTTCTTCGAGCTCAAGAGACAGCTGTTAGGAAAAATTACTCATGAGAGAGGCCAAATGTATTATAGATGTTGCCTTGAGAGCATTTATCCACATGTGAGTAAATTACAACATGAATTAACCTATTGTAAGAGCAATAGATGATATTTGCATTTAATAAAGAAACAACTGTGTAAAAAACATTGCCCATATGCCAAATCATATTCCCTCATCAACAACCCACATCCCAGTAGTTAGATTTGCAGAATTTCTATTTCTCTTCTGACCTCCACCTTTTACATTTATTCTCTGAGTATCCTGAAACAGACATAAGATCCTCTACAAAGACCTTACCCTGCAGTGGACACTCTTAGCTGCCTGGCTGTCAACATTTGCTGCCTGTTCTCCTTGTTGGTAGAACCCTGATTTTTTGAGTCTTTCATTCTCCACAGCTATGTGGGCAGGCTTCCAGGTGATGGATGTTAAATAATCTAGGCCAGTCCTGACACATTCATTCTCCTTACCAGACATTGGTATAAATAAATGCAGGCTAATCTAACAAATGAGATATAAGCAGATGGCAGCTATGGGCCATGAAGAATTTTTCTTCCCTATTAAAAAAGCCTGTGGGAGGAAATGCCCAACTTATTCTGTTACTATGTCTTACATCGTGTTTGCATTAACTTCTATAACCACTGCAGCCATCTTGCTACCATGAGGAGTGACCTTTCTTGCACCCTGAGGGCAACAAAACATAAAGATAGCAAGTCCTCAGGTCCTTGATGATAATGTTGAACCACTGCTTGCAGACTCTAGCTGTGTAAGATAATATCTCACTGTGATTGAGCAATCTTTCAATGGGTAATTTACTTTCTCACCTGATAAAAGTCAGACTGATCCCCGTTTGAAGGCAAATTTGTATTTTCTTAAATATTCTTGTTCAGATGATCATATCCAGTATCTTTTGAGAAAGTGAAACTAAATGGTAGATGGCTCTGCTTAAGCCAAATTCAACATCAAAAAAATCCACCAGGAATGCACCATCTAAAGCAGGAATTAAAAATCCTTTTTTGTAAAGGGTGAGACAACAAATATTTTCAGCTTTATGGGTTATGAGAAATCTGTTACAACCACACCCCTTTACTATTATAATGCAAAAGCAGCCATACACAATACATAAGTGAATGACTATTCCAATAAAATTTATTTTATAAAAATTGTCAGAGGGCCAAGTTAGCTTGTAAGGCTATAGTCTACCAGCCCAGATCTAGAGTCCCCAAAACATGCAACATATATATACAAACATGTATACACACATATATCTACCTTTCAAGAGGCAAGATACATTTTAATTATTATTAATACATTTTAATTTTTATATATTTAAATTAACCATTGAAAGATTGCTCAAACACAGCAAGATATTATCTTACACAGCTAGGAGTCTACGATATATCTTTCCTCTTGGATATCTTCCTTGTATGACTTGGGCCCTGTCTACATTTCTGCCTTTATCTTGTACCATTCCTCACTCTGGCTTTCTTTTGGTTTATCTGCCAAGCTTTTCTTCCCCCAACATAACACACTACAATTCCTGAGGCTTTGCATTGGTTCTTTTTCCAGAATGCTTTCCCTTAGAGTTTGTCACAGCTGTTTTTTTTTTTTCCCAATCATTCAGGATTAAACACAAATGTCATTTCCTAAAGAGTGTTTTCCTCAGCACTGAATCTAAACATCCCACTCTCCTCCCAGTGAGAGGTACTTAAGATGGACCGTGACCATCTTGTTCACCAATGTCTTCCCCAAGTCTAAAAGTGAAGAAGATAGTTAATATTTCTTGATTATGGAATATATGGAATTTGTGCTGTATTTTTGGCTTAGAAAAAAATGTTTTATAGGGTTTTAAAATATGTGCCTTAAGACATACAATTTCTTGGGCTGGGGTTGTGACTCAGTTACAGAGCACTTGCTAGCATGTGTGAGGCACTGGGTTCAATCTTCAGCACCACATAAAAATAAATAAATAAAATAGAGGTATTGTGTCCATCTACAACTAAAATCATTTAAAAAAAATACATACAATATACTCTGTCTATAATTCATTAATGACTTCCTTCAGAAATAATATACTTTGCTCTTGATTGATAAAATTCATCCCTAAACATGTAACTAGATAACCCATAGAAATGATTGTAATTATTGACCACCTGTCACTCTGAATGAAGCAAGTACATTGCTTTTTTAGAGGAGGTAAAGTTACTTATTTGCTTTACTTGCCAAATAGCTCTCCTGGTAAGATTAAAGAGACCTGTTTGCAAGCTATGTGTTCACTGGGACTTCATTTCCATGAAAAATCAAAGCAGGAAACTCCAGCCCAGGTAAAGATCAAGGCCTGACCCACATCTGCTCAAAGCTTAAGCAGCAACTAGATGTGGGGTTACATGCCTGCAAGCCTAGCTACCCAGGAGGATCACAAATTCAATCTCAGCAACTTAGGGAGACCCTGTCTCAAAATAAAAAGAGAGTGGGGATATAACTCAGTGTAGCAGTGTAGAGTTCTTACCTAGCATTAACAGGATCCAGGTTTAATTCCCATCACTATAAGAAAAAAAAAAAAAGTTTGAACTGTGTTTTGAAAGACAAGAAATGTTACTTTATTCAATAATATAAATAAAGGAAAGGAGATTCTATATATGTGTGAAAGATTGTTTTGCTTTACAAAAACCTCATACCTGGTGGCTTTCAAACAGGAATCTGACAAGTTTTTAGGCTACTTTACTCCATTTATCAAAAAACTACTTCAGAAAGCTCCAAATTCAGTTTACCAATGGGATGCAGCACAATTGGAGTGGGGCGCCCGGGTTGAGGATGTATTTGTTTGGGGATATTTCCTATTGTGGGTTAACAGTAGCCTTTCCAGAATTTTGGATCATCTTCTCCACACTCCTCAGTGTATGAGTCATCCCTACCCTTGACAATTGCCTGCCTTGCTCTGGGCCACTTGCCCGGCCTTCTTCAGACCAGGAAATCTGGTTAAAATACAATCTTTGGAACCTGACAACATTAAAAAAAAAAAAAAAATCTCTCATTAAAGCCTGTGACTCTCCCATGGACCTCCTTCCCAAATATTCCTTTTAAAATCCCCTAAGGGATACACTGGTAAACAAAAATGTACTTAAGGAAGGGAAGAATCATACAGAAGTAAATGAGAATGACAAATCTCTCATTTATGCTTTTCTTTTTATTGATCTATAATTTAGACAGCATTTTCAGTGCTGTGATTAAAGGATCCAACCAGAACAACTGTAAAGGAGGAGAGGTTTATTTATGGGCTCACGGTTTCAGAAATCTTAGTCCATAGAAGGCTAGCTCCATTCCTTGGAGCTCGAGATGAGGCAGAATATCATGGTGGAAGAGTGTGGTGGAGGGAAGCAGCTCACATGGTGATCAGGAAACAGAGAGAGACTCCACTCACCAGATACAAATATGTACCCCAAAGCCACCCCCCTATTCCCACCTCCTCCAGCCACACTCTACCACTTTAGTTTCCACTCAATTAATTCCTATTAGATTAATTCCCTTTTTGGGACAAGACTCTCACAACCCCATCATTTCTCCTCGGAACCCTCTTACATGGCCTCACACGTGAGCTTTTGGAGGACACCTCACCTCCAAACCATAACAATCTACAACTTATTCTCCCAGCTGAGGGTCATTCTCGAGTGTTTTTAAAATTTTGGCTTTCAGCTTTCTAGTGAGAGTTATTTGTCTTCTCTTATTTAGAAAGCAGACATCTAGTGGACATACACGTGAACTTTGGTCATTTCAGCTGGCCACAGCTAAGTCTTCTATGCTTATGTAACAGGCTTTGAGAACGACAGGGGAAAAAATTTTTTTGGTACATCCCTACCTCCAGCAAAGGGAGCAAACAAAAAAATGCCTATAAAACAACATTCAGTGAGGGCCAGGGCCAGGTGGGAACTGCATGCTGTTGAAGGCAGTGGGTACTAGTTCCTGCCAAGTATGAGCACATAAGTATGTAGGCTCAGACAAAGTTGCCAGCTCTTCACATTTTTTTCAAAAAAAAAAAAAAAAAAAAGAAAGAAAGAAAGAAAAAAAATACAGAAACCTGAGTTACTCTTCCAATTTTAAAATGTTGGAGCAATTAAAGAGAAAGAGAAAGAGGACCATGCCAAATGTGTTCCAAAGCCCACTCAGGGCCTATGGGCTGCCACTTAAGGCCATTGTGTAGCAGTCACACAAGTTCATCCTGTGCAGCCCATGAAATAGGGTGTCCTCAGAGAGACCACCCACCGCCTCCATGTTTGAGCAGGGTTCTTAGTGTGTACAAAGCTGCACACACTTTCTGAGCTGCTGCTCTGTTCTTGACCATCACCAAACGGGTTTTCGGCTTTGCTCATGTCCAAGCTTTCTGACACACAAAGCACAGAACAACCTACAAAAACGAGGGTTAACTGTTTGAGGCCATTGGCCTCTTTGCTCTCAGGGTTAATGCAGGGGGATAGAAAGGACTAAAAACCTGATTTTTATCAGTGAGTATTTTATTTTGCCTCTGTGTTGAAATGATGGGGCTTCTCTGTCTAAACTTAGACTTACACTCAAATCTCTTGTATTTCTTCTCTCTTAGACCCAAGTCAAACATGAACTTCAACTGACATGGGATTTGTTTTTCCAGTTTTAGTCTTAGGGCACTCCCAGAATTAGAGGCAAAGTATAAATTAAAAATGAAAACACAAGAACATCTATTGTTTGTATAGCACAAGGTTTTGTTGGTTAGAAAAAAAAAAAAGTCTTCTTCACTAGACTTCTAGATGACCTGTAAAGAGACATGGTTTAGGTTAAAGACTAATGAGTTTTGTTAAACCAAGGGTTAGAATATTTCAGCACTTGTCATGAATCTAGAGTGTGCCCAAGCTCTTTGTCAGCAAGCCTCTTCCTCCAACTTGCTTCCCTCTTGTCCTGTCTCTCCATCCCCCTCTCTATGCTGAGAATTCCCTGAAACTAGGATCCTCAAGGAA
Source organism: Ictidomys tridecemlineatus (assembly GCF_052094955.1). NCBI lineage: Eukaryota > Metazoa > Chordata > Mammalia > Rodentia > Sciuridae > Ictidomys > Ictidomys tridecemlineatus. The sequence continues at coordinate 123,830,431 of NC_135477.1, read as the reverse complement.
GCAGTGTTTGCCATGGGACTCACTGTAGGGGCAGCAATCCCTGGAAACATGAAGAAGGCCTGGATTCAGCCCCCACTCCTCTTGTGCCCTTTCCCCAACCACCAGTCCTCCACCTATTATACCTTCTGTTCTGGGACTTTCTCAGATCCACTTGGTAATCTCTCTCCAAGGCACAACTATTTAGAGGCGATATTACATCATGTACATGATATAATATTGCCTTTTCTGGGGTTGTATATCCTCTGGCGACCTTGAATTCTTTTAAAAAACATTTTTCTCATAATTAAAAAATAAAAAAGGAAAACTGTCCAGTGGCAAATGGATTCCCAGATTTTAATCCATGTCCAGAATAACCACTATAGGTATTTTGGGTTATTTCCTTAAGATAATTTTGTTAAATTTTCTTCACTATGACCGAAATACCTGACAAGGATAACTTAGAGGAAGAAAAGTTTGTTTGGGGCTGTGGTTTCAAAGGTCTCAGTCCATGGTCAGCCAACTCCATTGCTCTGGGTCTGAAGTGAGGCAGACCAGCATGGTGGAACAGTGGTGGAGGATAGCTGCTCAGTTCATGGTGGCTGGAAAGTGGAGTGTGAGAGTGCTAGGAGCCAGGGACAATATATAAAATCCCAAAAGCAAGCCTCCAATACCTATTTCTTACAGCCATATCCCACCTACCGATAATTACCACTCAGCAAGCCATTCAAATTATTAATCCATCAAGTAGATTAATCCACTGATTAGGTTATACTTTTCATAATCTGTTTTATCTCTGAATGAGCATTCCTGCATTGTCTATTTAACATGAGCTTTGGGGGGTAATATCTCACATCCAAACCATAGCAACAATTAAATAGAGGCATCATTTTTCTTTCTGTTGTACATCACACCATCAATTTAATTTGTGTTCCTACAACTTAATGAGACTGCTTCCTTCTTATTACTTTGCCTCACCTTAAATGTCACCAACTCAGATAAGCCTCCCTTATCACCTAAAGTCACCATCATCTACCCCCCAGGAGCTGTACTTTGTCACATTCCTCTGTTCTGTCTTATTCTTAGGACTTAATACACTTAATTTCTGTGTCCTATGTTTCTAATTGTTTCTATATTAACTACCCGAACATAGGAGCAGGGAATGCTTTGTCTTCTTCATGCTAGGTCTTTGGATCCTAGAACTGTGCCTGGGCTCTTTACTGAAACCTTGCTAAAATGATAACACATTTTAAATAACTATTGATTTTCCAGGGCAGGAAGAAGATGAGGAAAGGAAATGTTAGTGGAGATGAGGGTTAGTGCTAGAAAAAAGCAAACATGTGCTGATATGTTTTTGTTTGGTGTCTCTTTCCAGCCTAAAGGGTCCTGGCAAATCCATCTCCCCACCGTCATACCCTAACTCTGATTTAGAACCCTTTTATTTGGATGGCAATGATCCTGCCTTTGTCTAAAGACTAAAGATCGAAAGCTCAAATCTGTTTTCCTGCCAGGAAAAAGATGAAAGCATCAATTCCTTCTTTTAACCATGTCTACACAGTTAACTTCTATTAACATTTCAACAAATTTCTAATCTTGTTTTTATACATTTTTCCATAATTAAGATTGTACCAATCTAAGTAGATACTAAAGTTGCTGACAAATAAAATGCTGTAGTTACTTGGCAATCGTCAATTTGACCCACCAACGAGCATACTTAATAGAAAAGTCAAGTCAATAATGTTAAAAGAACTCCAGAGACCAAATGGAAAACTGGTACAGAAAAGTTCCTACTAATTTCTATTTTTAATATTTCTTATCCTTTGTGTCTTATTACAAGTGACATTTATGTGATTAAAACCAGATTATTTCCTAGTAGTCCATCTCCTCCTGTTATAAATATATATATATTTTTTTCATCTAAAATGTATTACTTCTCAGCTTGGGACACACAAGTTAGTGACTGTGGGAATAATTATAATGTCATTGAGGAGTGTGGCTGTAGAGGGTAAATAACCAGCAGGCACAGAACCTTCAGCAGAAAAGCTCCAGTATTCCTGTAAATCCAATTAAGAAGAAAAAGGGAGCAGGGTAAAGCTTGAGAACAATCTCATAATTTGAATGGGTTTTAAGTTTTTCTTTCATGCACATCCCTGAAACTATAGGCAGGACACCTGCAGGAAATAGAATTAAAAGCTCAAACTATCACTGACCCAGTCTTTGAAATAAATCAGGAAAATAGGAAATGGATTCATAAACCAGACGAATTTCAGAGAATCAAATCCTATCAAATTAACTTTTTTTTTCATTTGGTGTTAGGTAATTAAAGATAGAAAAAGTCATCTCTAAATGGTTGTGATATTGATTGGTGAAAAGACAAAAAATGTTAATTGACATTCTTTAGGAGAATTGCTCAAGTTTGAAGCATTCATCTACATTCTTAGATTCTTCTCAATGATGGATCTTCCCAAAGTGCTGCACCTTTCCACATTCTAGTAGGCGATAAAGTGTCTTCTGCTTGGGGGGAAAACGGAATAAACTCGAGTAAATGACTTTCCTACAGAAAATAATTTTCGGTATTAACATAAAACAAAAAAAAAAAGCTGGAGGTACTGGAGAATACACTGAAGATGAACTCTCATAGGAAGTAGATACTTGGGAAAGGGTAAAGGGGAGCTCAATAAAGAATTTCCCATCCTCATAGTTCATGGATCAAGGCTAAGTGCAGTTGGCTCAGGGCACATAGTAGCAGGGAGTTTGTGAAAGAAAAGATTTTTTTTTTTGGTAGAGGAACCAAGACACACTGAAAATAATGGGGGAAATCAAAGAAGGAAAGATGATTTAGAAGGAAGTTTCCTAAACTGTTTACCTATGTCTCTGATCCTTAAACTGTGATGCATGGTACTGACTCAGAGAAAATAATCTAAAAACAAAAGATCTTAACTAAGACTGAAGTTACCACTCAAGAAAAAGTTTGGAGTTTATTCAAGTCTAAGCAATAATTTGCCAGCTAAAGTGAAAGAAACATCTCTTATTAGAGAAAAATAATGGCATGAAAAAATTTCCACTGCTTAATGTTCACAATGCTTAGAATATAATAAAAAATTACTTAACAGAGAACCAAGGAAACAGGACATGTTCTCAAGAGAAAGAAAATCCATTGAGTCTGGTTTCAGAATGAACTAGACATTGAACAAGAGATGGGATTTTAACGTGGTGATGATAATTATTCTAAATGATACTCATGATGAATGAAAAGATAGGAACCATCCTCAGAGAAACATAAACAATAAAAAGAGAACCAAATGAAAAGCTTAGAACTGGAAAAAATGCAATATTTGAAATTTAAAAATTCACTGAATGTACTTAATTATTGAATGGAAATATGAAAAAAAAGTGAGGTTGATAATCAGTAAGAATTATCCAACATGAATAACACAGTTAAAAAACGACGGAATAAAAATGAACCCTCAGAGACCTGTTAGATAATGTCAAAGGTCCAATATGTGGGTAAATAGAATCCAAAAATAAGAGGGAAGAGATAATGAGATGGGAAAATATTTGAAGAATTAATCACCAATAAATTACCAAGTTTGACAACAGACAAAAAGGTACAGATATACAATGATCAATGACAACAAAGCAAATTAAAGCAGCCCTCACTGAGGGTCATCTACCCATCCTGTTGAAATCCCAAGTTAAAAAGCCATTCTTGAAGACAGCATACTCTATGCAAGGAAACAATAATGATCTGATTGATTGTTGATTCCTCAGTAAAAACTATGTAGGCCAAAAGAAAAAGAGCAACTGCTCTGAAGTGCTGAAAGAGAATAAAAATTGTCAAACCAGAACTCATCACCCAGCAAAAGTATCCTGTAAGATGAAGACTAAATAATGGCATTTTCACATAAAACTAAAATAAATTGCTACCAACAGACCTGAAGAATAAGATTTGCTAAATGAAGCTCTCCAGGATAAAGGGAAATGATATCAGACAGAAACCTAGTCCCTGAGAAAAGAATGGAGAACACTGGAAATGTAATATCTGAACAATATTTGGAAAAATGGCTTTTCCTCCTAATTTATTTGCAAACAATGTAACTGTTTAAAGAGAAAATTATAACATTGTCTTGTTGGATTTTTTAATGTGTCTAGATGTAATACAATAGTCACTATTGCATAAAAGAGAGGATGAATATGGACTGATGTGGGTTTAAGACATCTATGAAGAAGTGATATACTTATTGCATCTAGACAGTGAAGAGTTAAAGATGTATATTGTAATCCCTGAGCAACCAGAAAAAAAATGATAGCATAAAGAAATATGGCTGAGGGCTGTGGATGTGGCTCAAGCAGTAGCGCGCTCGCCTGGCATGCGTGCAGCCTGGGTTCGATCCTCAGCACCAACCACATACAAAGATGTTATGTCCGCCGAAAACTACAAAATAAATATTAAAAATTCTCATTCTCTCTCTCTCTCTCTCTCTCTCTCTCTCTCTCTCTCTCTCTCTAAAAAAAGAAATGTGGCTGAAAAGCCAATCAAAAAATTAAAATCACTTTCTAAATATTATTCAAATAATTTAAAAATGAAAGAAGGGGACAAAGGAACTGAAAGCAGAAGACAAGTAGAAAACAAGGAAATGGTAGACTCAAACCAATCATAAACATACTTTCATTACATTTTAAAGAACTGAACACTTCAATTAAATGGCATAGATTTTCTAAATGGATAGATGAAACATGATTCTATGACATACTGTCTTACAAGAGAGAAGCTTCAAATGTAAGACAGAGATGGGCTAAAGGTAAATGGATGGAAAAAGATTTGGCGTGCATTCAACAGGCATGGAAAGTTTGGAGCACCTATTTTATCATCTTAAGGTGAAAAACCTAACTCAAGGAGTAACTAGAGGATGCCATTCAAAAATGGCTTAGAGTTCTCATGTTTCCCAAGTGTCTTGGAATTTCCCACCCTCCTTCATTTAAAAATAAAAAAAAATTGTAGCTGCAGATGGACAGAATGCCTTTATTTTATTTATTTATTTTTATGCAGTGCTAAGGATCAAACCCAGTGCCTCACACATGCTAGGCAAGAGCTGTGCCACCGAGCCACAGCCCCAGCCTCTCCTTCATTTTTACTATTTTATGTTATACAGAAGACTGGTATAGTGTGGCCTTTCACATTCCTGTGGTAAAGGAAAGGTAGGGATTTACCCCCATTTTAGAAATGGCAAAACTGACTATGCAGAAAACAATGAATTGATTGTTTCTAAGGAAATATTAGGTGAAAAGTCTCACCTAAAATCCAATCTGTGGACTCCATCTGCCCTGGACCTGTACCTGTCTTACACTGTCTTTTTTCTTCTTCTATGAAGTTCTTCTGTCAATGACTGTTTCTCAGGAAGGCCTGTCTCAGGTGGGGTTGATAGGAGGTAGAATGAAACTGGAGGCAAAGTGTATATCTGTAAATCAAATGCTTAGGTGGAAGAATGCTAGAGACCTGTAAGGCTAGCTAATTATACAGAATTTCAATTTTCCGAAGGCAAAATTCACAGCATTTAATTAAAGGAAAGAGGAAGTAACCCGCAGGCAGGGCCTCTCTCAGGAAGGAGGTAATGCTGTTGGTATCAAGGTGATTCCAGGACTCTTCTGTCCACACTTTCAATACCATCCAGCACCCATCTCCTCAGGGACCTTTGTGAAATCTTTAAAAAAATTTTTACAATAAATAAATCTTGTATTCATAGCAAAGAATACATTTGTTTATTCTATTTTATTCATTATTAATTTAAACTCAAATACAAAGTGGCCTAGAGGGATGTTCTGCAGAACCATTTAGCCCTTAACATGCTCAGCATTAAAATAGTAAAAGAGAAATCTATAGTGAGATCCATAGAGTGGAGGAAGGGCATTGAGGGAAGGATATACAGGGCACAGGGAGGTACTGGGGAACAAAATCTACCCAATGCTGCTATGTCCATGTATGAATATCCCATGAGAAATCCTGTTTACATATAAAATTATAGTTCACAAATTAATAATAACAGAAAGGAGATCAGTAGAGTAGAACAATCAGACTAGGGGAGGGAGGAGGGGATGAGAAGGGAAGGTGCTGTGGAATGAGGTTGATCAAATTATGTTATGTGCATTTATGAATAGGACATAATGAATCCCACTATTATGATAATTAAAATGTATCAATTAAAAAACACATTTTAGAAACTTCTAGAAAAGAGAAATCTATGATAGTCGATATCATATCTGAACTGGCCATCTACTCTGTTTTTAATGATTCACTGGGATTGGGCCGGGAAAGGGAGCTTATTATAAATTTCAATAAACTTAGATTTTTTTAATTTTTCTGTGACTCAAGAAATTCTTGTCACTGAAATACAATTAGCTGGCACCAATATGAGACCAATATGGGCTTGAAGTTTTTCATCCACAACCTATGGAAAGTCCGATGGAGCATTTGACTAGATGATTTCTGAGGACACTTTGTAGTCTCAGGTCCTGGGATTCATCTGTGAGTTCTCCAGAAAAGGGGGTGATGGTGATAGAAGCATGTGGCTTGGTCTCTTTTGTATGCCAGGTATTCTATTGAGGGCTTTATACTTGTGATTTCGTTGAGTCTTCAGATCAGCTCAGTAAAGCAGATGGTATTGTGCTCATTTTACAGAGAAGGAAATTGAGCCTTCCCAAGATCAGACAGGGAAAGCCAAGCTGTGGAGCCAGACCTATCCAACCCTAAAGCCATCCTCCTTGCACTCCTCCAGTTCAATTTGCTCCCCTTTTCTCTCACAATATTCAGTCCTGTTGGCTATCTACCACATAAGCTGATTAGGGGATCCAATGTTGCATTACAACTATCTTGACAATATTGTAAGAAAGGTTCAGGGCATTTCAGAATTTTAAGCTAAAACAAACATCATTTGACGCACTGGTGTCAAAGTTGTGAATGCCAAGCTTGTAAAATACACCCATCTTCAGACGGATTGCTCTCCAAGAGAGGGCAGCCTAGGTTCCTGCATGATCCTGGTTGAGTTTTGAATCCTCATGTATCTAGTAAAGTGATAGAATCAGGAAGCTTCTTATAAATATTAGAATGAAAATGAACCAGGTATACAAGGGACTGTTTGATCAGTGGCAGACCAAATTAAAGCTCCTTTTAATAGAATACCTTCCACAGACTGTCAGTCTCATAACTCATGTTGAAGATCTTGAGCCCCTTGTTCTCATCTAGTACAGCAGGAAATCACTTTAATTTGTGCAAATGGAAAATATATTTCTGTCTGAATCATGGAAAGATGTTTCTCTATGTCAATGGTTCTCTTCTACAAGAAACCTAAAGTCCCCCTTTTATATATGTAAGAAAAAGAAACAGTAGCTTCTTTACCATCTTCATAGAAACTCATGATTTATATAAGCCATTTTAATTACAAATAATTAAAATTTCCTATAGAAAATAACAAAAAAAAATTGAGAGATAAAAGTAATTTATAACACATTTCATCAGTCAAAACCACAGACATGACAACACAGGAAGACATTTTTAAAATACATACGTGTATTACCAAGGATATTGCTGTTATTAATACTGATGGTAGTACCAGGAGTACATTAACCAGGATGCAGACAGATGCAGAGGTCACATTGTCATTCAAAAGCCACTCACTGCATTGCACTCATTGCACTCATCACTTGTTGCAATGATGTGATTTTTTTCCCCAGATGATGAAAACCTCTTGGTAAAGTTCCAAACAAATCAAATACAATCTCCTTTGATTTATACAGTAGTCTCATTCCCAGAAAATTCAGTCTACATGTTTATATTAAACCTGTGTAAAATATTTAATGGTTATGTCTAAAAGAGTTAGATCTGAGGCTCTAGCATGTCTGCTGGGACAATTGTACAAGATTATCTAATGGAGGTTCCCTGAGTCCCACTCACAAAATGCCAATCATAGTACTCAATCACTGAGACTAGCAAAAATGAAGTCACAAATTTCCAGAGCATCCCTGAAGAGGTGGCATCTAATGCCTATTTATGCAGCCCTGAATTCTTGAAAACTACATGTGCATTTAATTTTCTTACCCGAATCTGACTTTTTGTATATTAAATTTTCTTAAAATGGGGTGCATTTTTTTGAGACATGAACAAAGGTGTTCCTGATCCACTTTAAGTAATATTAGAGGCTCACCCCAGGTGACATAAGACACTAATCACTGATGCAACCCAAGTGAGGAGAAAGTGGATTTAACTTGTGTGTGCATAAGAACCTGTAAACAGAGAGCAGGTGGACCACGGCTTTGATAAAGATGCACCAGCACAGCAACAGGCATCTGTGTGCTCAGCAGACTCCAGGACTAGGCAAAGGCCCTTGGCTGCCACACAGATTAAGGAGGTCAATTCAGGAAGAGGGTGAGGTAAGGGAAACGTAGATGTCAATAGCTGATGGAAGCTGAAAAATTGTGCTGGAAATGAAGAATGTGAGTCAGGGTCAAGTGCGAGTGCGCCAATGTGAACTAAGGGTTAAGGGTAGTGGCAATGTCATAAGGGCCCAGGTGAAGGTGCTAGGCCTCTGAAAGCCACCTGATAAATGGTGCCTGTTGAAATATCTCTTGCATCTGCATTTCAAACTAGAGGAGTTCCTGGTAGATGGCACAAAACTATATTTTTGCTCTTGATTCTAGAGGGATAGCAATGCAATGGTTTATGAGCTTCTGCTCTGTTCCCAAGACACCTCTGCTACCTCTCCATCTCTGGAAAGGCAGCTCACTCGGCTGTGTGAGGCAAACATCTGTTCTCCATATTGCATTGGCCATAACAGTGTCTGTTCTTCAGTCCCTCTGGGAGGGGAAATGGTGGGTGTGACTTCACACAGAAATGCTGGCAAGCCAGTAAAGACCACCTTCCAAGTTCCCCAGGCTCAAACCTTCCCTAAAGCTAACAGCTCAGTCTAGCTGCAGTTTACATGTTCACCTCAGATTCTTTGCTTCAGAAGGTTCTGAAAACCAGGCCAGACAGGCTGCACTGCCTATTGGTCTAAAGATCACCAGGCAATGTGCCAGGTGTCATTGGAGCAAGCTGCTCAGCAGCCATGTTGTTGGTAGTGGGTTGTTTTGTTATTTTTTTTTTTCTTTTTAATGGTATGATTGCCTAGGTTTTCAAATTCCATTATGAAACGTTTTTTAATATTTTATTTTTTTAGTTGTAGTTGGACATAATACCTTTATTTTATTTATTTTTATGTGGTGCTGAGGATCAAACCCAGTGTCTCACACATGCTAGGCAAGTGCTCTGCCACTGAGCTACAACCTAGCCCCCCATTAGGAAACTTTTTATCCTAAGAGGTTTTTTTTTAAATTTTCTTTTAAATCTGCCATTTTTAGTTTGATGGAAAAAGACATTGTGGAGGAATATTCAGAAAAGTTCTCTATGGGGTCAAAAGATGCAGTAAATCATAATCACTGCCTATTGTCTCCATTCCTCCCTGTCTTGGAACTCTTCCTGACGGATGGTCACTGGCGATGAGGGAATCACACCAGAGTGGAGAGAAAGGGGGGTGGACTTCCTCCCAAGGAAGTTTTGGGATCCATCAGAAAAGACCCATCTAGGCCCCGCCTTGGGGTTGCATTCACCGAGACATAAGCAAGGCGACCCCTAGCTGTGTCCTACCTTTCACTCAGAGTCCTGAATTGATGCAGCCTTTCTGTTATTAGAAACAGCTACCAGCCAACAGCAGAGGGTTATGCCTGTCGCTTCACTATGGTTACGCAGAACTTCAGTGCTGCAATACGATCCACTTCATACCGTGGAAGGGGAATATGCAGTCCATCATGCACACCCTAAGTCAAAGCAGGGGCCTCAAAACTGGCTTTAAAGGAAACAGTATATTTTCACGAACTTCCTCTTAGCTGTTGGCAGCAGTCAGGGAGTTATTCTCTCACAGGAGCTTGTCAAGAGAAAACTGCAAGTGATGTCACAGTTTTCTGTGATGGTACCCCCACCCCTTCAAGAGGTTCCACACATTTGGTTTCCTGGGAGAAGTGGGTACAGGATTCCGAGGCATTTAACCTCACGAAAGCAGGAAAGTTATTTATCTTCTCGGCTATGCCTGGTATCTCATGTGGGGCCAGTAAGTATAGGAATGAATAAATATGAAGGGCATAGAGAGACTGAATGAGCAAGCCATCCCTCCATCTCCACCTCCCTCTCTCCCTATACTGGCATCTCACTCCACACCACTCAGGAAAGTTAAGGCAAAGTTAGAAGATAAAACTAGTCATGAAAAAGGAATCACCAAGCTTCAGTGACCAACAGAGAAGCAGTGTCCACACTGGTTGTGAATATAAACTTGAGAGTCAGAAGACCTGAATTTTGCCACTTGTTCGTCAGGTGATTTTGAGCAAGTCACTCAGTATCTCTAAACCTACTTCCTCATCTAGAAAGTGGGGATAATAATCACACCTTACCTCACAGGTTTGTTATAAGGATTACAGATAATACATGTGAAGCACTTGGCCCACTTTCTGGGACTTTAGTATTTAATAAATGTTAACTGCTCTTACTATTTTTCCATAAGCTCATTAACACGATGTGAGAATCAACCCAGCTAAGTGACCACAGTCGCAGTCAGGCCTGCACTTCTCTGAGGAAAATTGCTCTCTCATCCATCTCTGAAGCAACTTGAATGTCTAAAATTATTCTTGGTACAGATTTGACCATTGATTAGTCTGGTTGCCATGGTTACATCACCTAACCTTTTGGGCTTCTGCTTCTTCATTGTAAACAAAGATGGCTGGTCTATCTCTGTGAAAACAGTTGGAAATGGTCTTAAAGAGTCAGTATGAGTTTTTGGTTGATGCTATCATCTGCATATCTATCAGGGAATAAAAGTCTGGGGGCACTGTGTGATGTGCACAGGAGGGTGTTTATCACAACTTCACTGACTCATATGCTCCAATGAATTGGGGGATTCATGATTCACAGCAATCATTCCAAGCGTTCTAGCTGTGTAGAGACCAGCAAATACATCCTCTTCGGAAAGCTAAAGAAATCACATGGCCTCCATTTTCATCCCATTGATACTCCATGACACTGGAGGGTTTATTTGTTTCTGTTTTATGTTTAGATAATTAAAAACAAAAAAATTCAGGACATATTTTCCACCAGCAAACACTCTTTTCCCCCATATGCAGTGAAGCACAGTTTAGGTAAACAAAAATCACAAAAATGGAAATGAAATGGCAAAGACAAAAAAGAAATAATGGATACAGTCACCTTCATAATGATGTGAATGTTCTTTGAGCATACCATGCTAAGCACTCAGCATATATTATCTCAATTCTAGCTGGTAAGTAGATTCCATAATCTCTTATATAGGAAGAAGAAAGTAAGACTTTGGTTAACATGGTCAATGTCACACAGCTGTGAATTGTAGAACATTGTCCTTTTTAAATATTCAATCCCCTTGTTTTATTAACCCATGGCTAGTTGAGTAGAATTGGCCACCCTGAGTCCCCCACCTCCATGTTAACAGAATACAAGATAGAGTGACACTTATAGTACTGGGTGACTTAGGCTACTGTTAATTTCCTCCAGAATGGAAAAGAAAAAAGTAAGAATGATCTTCTACCATTGAAACTCATAGCCTCTAGAATCCCATACAACCACCTCCATAGCTGTAGATCTTAGCTATTCTGCTTACATAACGCCAGACCTTAAAACCCTGCAGTGACCTGTTGAATGGCCTTTCATCAATAAGCCTGCTTTTCAGGACCCTTCTCCATCATTTATGGAGCATGTCCTATAAGTAAAGTCCATCCATACTGAGAATCCAGAGGACAGAAAGGTGAAAAGATTGTCTCTGCCCCCTAAGAGCAATTACTGTAGTGGAATTGACACGAACCACTAACCAGTTAGATAGGTAGGTAGGCGGAGAGAAATAGAATAGACATAGAGGAGACAGTGACAAACACAAAAGTCAAGTTTAGAATAATGTGTTGTAAACAGGAAGGGGAGAATGACTAATCCTAGCTCAAGGCTAGGGATCTAAGAAGCCATTTTAGAAGGAATGAGATTTGATCTGGAATTTGAAAGAAGGCTGAGGGATGAATCTTAGAGAAGGATCATGTTACTGAGCAGGGAAGATTGTCTTGACTATCAGTCCCTCCTGTCCCTCTTTTCCCCTGAGCCCAAACATAATGTGAGCTCCCTTCTCCATATAGCAGTCCAAGGGATTCACCAAGTCAACAGAAATGACTGACATATGGATGAATCCTCCTGACCATCCCAGACATGCCCATGTTTTAATGAATTCAAAGGCAAGAATGTTAAGCCAGAAAATAGGGGAATTGATTGTACCTCAGTAGACCCAAAAATAAACAAACAAATGACACAAAGTACCTACTTACAAGTTTGGGGAGTGTAACTCCGCGGCAGGGCACTTGCCTGGCCTGTGTGAGGACCTGGGTGTGATCCCCAACACCACAATAAAACAAATATGCAAATAAATAAACAAATAAGTTTTTTTAAAGGACTTCCTTACAGATATTTCCTTGGAAACTGTTATTTCTTACCTCTCTCTGTCCATACCTCTCAGGATGCTTTCTTTAGCACAGATGTTTGCTGCTCCCTGCTTTGTGCAGAGCCCTTTACCAAGTTCCATACAAAAATGTCTCACCTCTGGCTTCTGACAAGGAGCCCTCACAGACAGAAGTAACTCAAACTGCTCAGAAAACTGTAATATCCATGTTGTCAAATGGTCACGTTCATAGGCAGTTTCAAGTTCCCCACTTTCCCATCTACCACAAAGTGTACAGACTTGGGAGAAAATGCAAAACCTACCTCCCAAATGTGGAGTCTGATCTCAAGAAAAAGTGACTATGAAAAGGTGATCATTTTTTTTATTCTTAAGTTTTCTCAGCTTTTTATCCAACTATACGAACCCACATTCAAATTACATTTTTGAGGTGCATCTACTATTTCCCTTTGGTTTGGGCACCATTATATGTTACTCATCCCAACTGATCATAAGCCTCTGACAGGATAAAATATGACAGAACAAAAATCTGAGACTCATGTTGGCCTAATGGAATAAATAACTTTTACATCCCACCCTGAAAATGTAGAAGAAAAATACAGAACCTCTACTTTAGAATCATTTAAATAAAAGATGAAATTGAAACAGAAATCCAATAACCAATTAATTATCTCATTACAAAGAAAATATAACCTACTTCATTATTGTAGTAGCAAATGTCAATAGAGTGAAAATTGACCGGTCTTCTTATATTAGAAAAAAAATCTGATAACCTGGTTGCCAAGCAAGCCCTGCTCATGCTAGCCTTTATTATGCCCTCTGTAATGAATTACAGCCTGTGCGTTTTCATTAGCACACCACTAATAAGAGTTTTAAAAGATATGTTAAGTAACACAAATGTTTCAGTATTGTTAGTGTGGTAAGACTGAGTGTTAAGAGGTAGAATTCACGATTCTACTATATTGTGAGTATATCTGTGTGGTTTTAAATGTGACAACAAATGTGAAATCACAGAGAACTGCATACAAAACTAAATTAACAAATTGGAAGGTGAGGAATGGAAGTCAGAGGGCAATAGTTATCTTTTATATTCAAAGTAAGGCTTCCCAGATAAGCCACTTGGCTGATCCAAGAAGTTTCAAGATGTTTCATCCTAGCTTTATCAAATTGGATTATAATTTAAGCTGTAGGGCTAAGGGCATGGTCCAGTAGAAGAGCATTTACCTAGCATTTGAAAGGCCCTGGGTTCAATTCTTAATATCACAAAATTAAAAAAAAAAAATCTTTTCATAGTACGGGGGATTCAACCTGGGAGCCACTTTTACTAAGACTGGCTTTGAACTCACAATCCTCCTAAATCAGCCTCCAGAGCCTCTGTGCCCAGCTTAAAAAACTTTTTTAAATAAAAAATAATTAAGATTATAGCATGTAATTCCCCCCCCCCCCAGTACAGGAGATTGGATCCAGCGGCATTCTACCATTGAACTACATTCCCAGCCCTTTATAAATTTTTTTTTTTTTAATTTTAAGACAGGGTCCTGCTAAATTACCACGCTGGCCTCAAACTTGCAATCCTCCCACCTCAGCCTCCAGAGTCACTAAAATTACAGGGTGCACTACCTTGCCTGACTTAAAATACATGTTTTTAAATGCCTTGCTTTTCATGTGTTATCATCATATCCATTGTGACTTTAATAACTTTGAGTGGTATAAATTAAATGGAAAAGTAAAGAAAATCACCCATAGAGTAAAAGAGAACTCAATAGAACAAGCACACATGAGGGGAAACTCACAGAGCACCTGCTCTCAGATCCTTTCTGTTAAGACGGAATGTGCCCCCACTGCATTCCAGTCCCTTTTCCAACCTGTAATTAATGTGTGTCTCCTTTATGGTATGAAACTGAAATTGTTCTGAGAGGGGAGTTCCAGGCATTTCAGTTCCGTGCTATGAGGGAGTAAGCATGGTGTGCCAGCACAGCACTATTCTCTTCCCTCTTTTCAGGGAACTATCCTAAGCAGAGCACCTCCCAGCAGACAGGTATTAGCGGGCATGGAAGTGTATGTTTCATAGAAAAGAGGCACAGTATGTATTTATGGGTATGGTAGACTTTGAGTAGCAGGTGTTGCTATCTCTTCTTTTAATTTGTTTCATTCCTTGAATGTTTTGTTATAATTAATGTGTTCATTTTCTGTACTCATGCCCAGGAGCGTGTTGCAGTAGGCATAATTTTTTAAATTGAAGAAATCCATTAAATAAATAATTGGTTTAAGATGATAAAATACATTAATTTAAATGATCGAAAACACCTAGTGCCAGTTCTGAGGGAAATAATTCTTTAAGGAAAAAGTCACACTTTAAAAACTCTAGCTCAGAGTGCCACTCTATTGGTCTAAAAATACAAGGTTGGCACCACGCCCAGAATATTGACAAGTGGAGCTTTGATAGACCAAGACAGGCAGGGATTCCAGAGCAGAAGGCCCCCTGTTAAACATGCCCTGCCTCCAGTTGCCCATGGTCTAAATTGGGCATTCATTAGCAGAGACCCACTGTGCATTTCAGCTGTTACCATTTGTATCTAGAAAGAGCTTAGTTTTAGCCAGGAGGGTGACTTGGTACCTGAGGCTCTAACAGGTTGGGATTTAAGGTGGAGTTCAAGAAGAAAGAAGAAATGAAGACATTTCTTTTTGTTGGAAATGAGGTACATAGTGCATGAGTAATAGAGACATACTGTAGTTCTTGTTCACTAATCCTAAAAGCTTGAAGGATTGGTTTCTCAAAGATGTGAGTCATAAATACAATGTTGAAATGTACATATCACTTATCTATCTATAATCAAGTGAGCCTAATCTTTATGGGCTAGCTAATCATGGATGACTATACTTTCGTTGGAGAGCTTTGTCTCCATATTCAGGTGTGTCTCCTATAACTCCTTGCACATGACCTTAATCAGGTACTAAGAGTCTCCTGTAATCTGGGCCTCTCTTGGGCCTACACTGTTTTTTTTTTTTCCTCTTACAAAATGCATAGAAATCTCTTTTTATGAAACAGAATTTGTCAGCCAAAAGACAGTGAAATTAAACAGAATAATGTTTGTAAAAATATATGTAACCGAAACATCAATTTTTTTGCATGCAGATCAAAATCAGTATATTAATCAAACAGTACAAAAAAATGTGTTTCACTGTTTACATCTCATAAACTCAAGTGCTACCGTGAGTTCCCACTATTGGCTAATTTTGTATTTTGCATCTTCAGATTCTGATGACTACAATTATATTTTAATTCATTTCAAAGGAAACAGAAATACGCTTATTCTCTTCTTTCACAAGCTTGCTTTCCTTTCATTTGCATTTTTCCTGGATTGAGTGTAAGATAGTAGAGCAGTTAAAAAATAAAAAAACAACTCTAGAATCTGTTGACAATTTTTAAAATGTGCCAAATTGCCTTAGAGATAATTTTTTATTTAATTTACCATATGACTTTTGTCATATGACCCCCAAACTGTTTCCTTATTCTTAAATTGGAATCAATATAACTTCTCTGCTTTCTTTTCATAAATAATGTAAGATTCAGTCTTCCCTTGGTCATGAAAAATCGCTCAACTCTGACACATTATATAAATGTATGGCAGCGCTATCTGCTGCTGATCTCTTAATGCCTTTCATGTGTTCAGGGGTTTTCCTAAGTGTTATCAGGCCGTGTATTCGCAATGGTTCTATTTCAGTTTAAAAAAAGAAAGAAAGAAACTCCAGATGTAACTGAATTAATGGAAACTTGATTATCTATCCCTGTTTGTTTGGTAGAGTTTATCCACACTGCATCTGTCTGGGCTTGTTCTCTCTTCCACCTACTTCCTATCCTTTGGACTTAACAAAGGAGAAGATCACGATAACAAAAAGAGGTCACCGGCTAGTTACCTGCTTTTTTTTTTTTCCTGCAGGGTACAGGAAGGAACACACCTCCAAAACCTCTAGCCCTAGGTTTCAGTTGCCTAGAAACAGCTGGAAAAAAGTGCAGCTCTCTTCAGTGAGGACAGAGTGGATCAACTGAAACTCCAGCCTCCCCCAGAGGAGACCATAAAAGAGAGGTGACACTGGAGAGTGACCAGGTCCAGCGGCTTCATCTTCATCAGGAGGGCCCGTTTTTTCCCATGCTGTTGTGTGTGGGCATCAGGAAATGGTCCCCTTTTACTGAGCACTTTAAGAGCAATTGGTCTGAACACAAATGAGGAAATGGAGTTCAAACCTTGCAGAGCCAAAGAACACCTCCTTCCTAATGATGCCTTTCTTCACACAGCTTCATAGAGTTCACAGAGCTCTCAGAGAGCCAGCTTCAAAGTGGCCCAGAGATAAGTGGGCAGCTGCTGTTACCCAGCCCACTGTGCCCTGGAGATGTCACAGTGAAGTGGCTTTATAAAGGACACTTGATTTTGCTTAGGTTCTAAAGCATCTATAAGGAGAAAGGAAAAGTTATAATTTAAAGCCAGAGACTTAGCTGCCTTCTTAGTGCCTGCCGGGCAAGACAGAATCCCCTATGGAGGAGAGAGATTTTAATCAGGAAGGTAAGTTGCTGGGACTCCAAGAGTGAAATGTGAGGCCCAGCCTCCTTCTCCAGGGGTCCTATGTCCAGAAGAAAAACAAAGTGAGCAAAATCAGTGAGCCTAACACAAAAGGGGTGAAATGTGGAATGAGGGCCCTGGAAAAGACAAAGAGGGAGATCAGGGGAGATGCCCCACCATTATTCATTAAAGCCTGAGTGGCAGTGGAGGAACCCAGGGACAAGTTTGGGGAAAGAAAATATGTTACAGGTCAGCATTCTGCTCTCATGAGAACACAGATAAAGCTCCACAGAGCATCAAGAACCAACCAGGTAGTGCCCAACAGGGGAAATCTGGATTTCACCAAGGATGGTGCCTACACACGTGGTTAGGAGCAGCAGGTTGAGCATTTCTGTGAGGATTCAGCACATGCAGACGTGTGTGGAGGTCTGAGAGTACCTGAGCAACTTAAAGAGCAGTCAAATTATGATGGCTCTTTTCAGTTAGGCTAAAAAAAATTTTTTTCTTTATTGCTAAAAAATGAGTAAAAAATTTAGGAATTTAGGCAGGAGAAAGGCACAAGCATATCTGTGCCGTAAGAAGAGAGCTCTAAGCATGCCTTCCAATGATTTATTTATTCAGTGGATGTCCCCAAGCTCTTAGGTGCCAGGACTAGGAAAGAAGGCACAGGGGATACAGTGATAACTAACAAACGTTTGTTCTTGCAAGGCATCTGTAGCTTGGTGAGGAGATCGATGTTACAAAATAGGCACCAAAAGTTTCATTGTAAGTTGTGGAAAATGCTATGTAGGGAAGTCAAGGAGTGCTGTGACTAAGAATATATATGTATATATAAATTAATACATAAATATATATATGTATCTATAAATTAATATATATACACATATATATATTTGTAACATAAAATAGAGAGATATAAAATATACACAGATAAATGTTTATATATATTTGAAACTTCCAATGTCTGACACAGTAGTGAACCCATGGTAGCCCTGTTAACAGTCATCTTTACAGTGGAGATAAAAATAATATTAGCCACCTGAAGTACTTCCATGTAATTGTGGACAACCGTATCTGGAAGCACAGTGTCTCGCACTTTAAAAGCATGCAAAAATATGTAGAGGGATTGATGCACAAATTTCTGCTTCAAAGCGTTCAACAGAGAAACAGATGCCTACCACAAACTCTCCAGGGCTGTGGTACACAGAAGATATGTCCTTAACTATTTTCACTAATGTGATAGACAAAAAGCAGGATGTGTCCCCACTGTTTCACTACCACCCAAAACCATTCATTCTTCCCACTCCGTTTCTTTCTCTTCCCTTGATAAACTCCAAAGACCTACTCTCATAGATTTTCCAGGATTTTGTGTTCAGAATGAGGGGAAAAGTGAGCAAAACAGAGAGATGAAAAAATGCTTGCCCAGGATTGAAGGAAGAGGAGTTTCATTTCTTATTGATGAGCCACACTTTCAGTAATTCTTTTGCGTAAGTAGCATCACATCATTGGTTCTGTTTTATTGTGGACACCATTTTAAATAAACTTTTGCATTGCTTGTTTCCTAGTTTGTGTACCCCTGCATCCCAGGAAAAGCTGTCTGTCAGTCTTTGTTTTCTATTTTCTCTTTTGAAAAGCAAACTACCAAAGCAGCCACAGTGGGTAAGAGAAGAGGATTGAGGAGAAAAGGGGAATTTTCTGCAGGGTTTTTCTATGCATGAATCCTCTGTACAGTGCCCAAGAAAAATAAGCAAAGGAGATGAGCTATTGAGAAAGTGGATCTTGGCTTTTGGACTATTTGAATTATCAGGATACTGCTCCCAAAAGGCTTCCTGTGGGGACCTGGACCTGGAAGCACTAGGCAGTGACCACCTTTCACTTAGTGAAGGCAGACTGTTTCAGGAGTACAGATGCAGGACCCAAGGTAAGGGCAGGACCAGGCTCATGGATAAAAGTTAAAAGGAGGCACATTAAGGTTCAGTACATTTAAAATTTCTATATTGCGTAGAAATAATATATGAAAAAGTGTCAAAGTATTAACAGTGTTGACAAAATTGATCTTGTCTGGGTAGATGTTGAAGCTGAATACCATCTCAGGGCCCCTTCACTAATTAATGCCACTAATTTAGACACTTGCTAAATGCAGTTGAATGGAGAAATGTACAATCACTGTGTGAACCCAGCATGGAGCCCATTTCTGGCCCCACGTCAGGTCTCAGAACCTCCAGTAACCTGGCTGTTTTCCAAGCTGGTTTCTCAATAATTCCCTTGCGCAGAATGTACTTTTCAAGGTTCCAGTCCCCACCCCCCACCACCACATACCAAAAAGGCTCGTCTAACCTGTCAGTTTACAATTACTACCGAACACGGCATCAAGGTTTACCTTGACTTAAAAAAAAAAAAAAAAGGCGAAGATTTGAGCAATTCAACGGTAGTACAAAGACCATTGGTTACAGGGTGATTTAAAGTATTTGGAAAAGCACTGTCTTCATATCCCAGAGAGACAGACGCTCTGTGGGTGACCACAAATTGAGTTCATAATGCCTTTCAATAGTCTAGGCACCACAAAGAGTTAAAATGCAAGATTAGATCAAGAACAATAAGATCTGATCCACTTACTAACTGAAGTCAGTTGAGCACTTATGGTTTCACATGCATTGTCTCCTGTAATTCTACTGTGACCCTCTAAGGAAGCCACTGATATATGAGTTTTGTTTTCTAAAACACCTGGCCTTGGATAACCTTCACATACTGGACTCTACCCTGTGGGAAGTTCCTCATTTTCCATTAGTTCCCTCTGAATGTGTATTATGTCATATGCCTTCCTTAAGGATTTTCTGATACAGAAAGTTTGGGGGCCAAAAATCTCCTGATTTTTAGACAAATACAACTTTCTCAAATTTCAGTAGCCTTTCCATATATTTGCTTGCAGCCAGTCCCATGTGTCTGTAACCACATTCATGTTCTTGTTTGAG
The DNA here is from genome assembly GCF_052094955.1 of Ictidomys tridecemlineatus. Lineage (NCBI taxonomy): Eukaryota > Metazoa > Chordata > Mammalia > Rodentia > Sciuridae > Ictidomys > Ictidomys tridecemlineatus. Next base: position 123,810,382 of record NC_135477.1, on the reverse strand, counting down.
AGATGGTTTTCAAAACTGCTTGTTTTGTTTGTTGAATGACCGCACACCACATTTGACCTTTGCCCCAAGTCACATGGATCATCTGTGTTTCTGGGCATTAGTTATTTGCAGACGTTTTGTATCACATTCGTCACAGTTTTGGGTTCAGATGTAATGGGTTTTCCAAACTTTCAAGTCCTAGCATTTCTGCCAGTTCTTTCTAGAGTCTCTCCTCCCTCCCCCCTCTTTTCTCTCTGAAGCTAATGCTTCACACCCATATTCACTCTCTCATACTTTGCTGACTATAGCCAATAGTAGCTAAAACATAATACAAATACTGTGTTTTCTAAAATATTTTCCAACACACACACATGCTATCTCAGAACCCATGTGGTCTCCTTACTAAGTTATAGGAAGTAAGACTTCTAACCAATTTTATTTTGCTCCTAAATAGCAGAATCTCAACATTTTCAGCCTCCATGATTAATCTTCTCACTGTCCATCACATGACTGCTAAAATGTACTTCAGGATTTTGTGATGGAAGCATCCCACTTCCAGGATCATATGCTGGTGTGGTCATAAACTAGTTTATGCTGCTGAACAAGCTCACCCCCCAAACATTTGTTACTTAGAATTTAAAAGTTTATTTCTCACTCTAAGCCCACAGTGGATATAATGAATCTTTGTGACATCTCCCTTCTGAGCACCAGTTCAGGAATCCAGGCTGCTTCCATCTCCTAGGTATGCAACTAGCACAGGAGACTCTCACAGTGTCACCTGGTAAAAGGGGAAGGGAACCTCCATGGTTATGTACCAGTTCTGAAATGCTTTTGCAACACAATGACACACGTCACCTCTGCTTCCAATCTTTGGCCTCACCAAAGAGCCCTTGCCTATTCAGAGAACAGCAAAGTCTCTGGCACATGCACTGAATCAAACTTGGAGGGTATGGTCTGGAATCTTCATTTTAACACACGCACTGATGTGGGAAAACATTTGTGTTGGGGTAGGTGGTATAGTCATAATAAAACTGAAGTTTAGAGATGTTGCAAGTTACCCCCACAAGCTTAGGGGCAATACTGTTTGTGCCTACTAGTTCAGATCAATTCCAAACCAATGAAGCACAAAACCTTCATAATAATGCAAACCACGATCTTTATTTGAGATCACAGAATGAGGAACTGGGCTTTTCTTTTGCTGAGACCCTAAGAGTTTGAAGAAACAGTGTAGGAAAACAGATTAAAGCAACGTATTAGCAAAATCAAACAAAAAACAGAAGGACACAAGAAGAGGAGGGGGAAAATATGTTTCCAGGGAAGAGGAAACAACTTGATCAAGCGTAAATTGGCTAATGCTTCACACCCATATGCTTAAAACAAATGAAAACCCCTGATTATATCTCACCAGTAGTTAGCTGGACCAAATGACAGGTTGGAAAGATGTGATGCCTGGATATTTACATGGTGAGTAGGAGGATTGGGGATTGCCCTTTGCACTTCTACAGAGCTGGCCTCACCTGTGAGCTCCATTCTCAAACAAAAATTGCTTCCATACCTCTGCCACAAATGTTCACATTTGTTGGGAGTAAAAGGTCTCTGTCAAGGTGAAGGAATAAACCTCAGAACTGAGGGAATCTTCCTTGGAATTTGCAAATTTTATGCTTGGATCATATCAAAAAAAGAAAAAAATAAATGTAGGGTGAGGAAGAGGGATATTCTTCCTTGCTAAGAAGACAGAAATAGCTTGAACTAATTATATTAACCTAAAAAAGTAAGTGAAAATTAATGAGAAACAAGAAGAATCTTAACTCTGGAAATAGCCTCTCATCTGTGGTACTGAAATCCAACACCCTTTAGTGGAATAAGTTCAGGTCAGAAGCGAATCCCGCCAAAGTGAAATTCTAGAAATGGAGAATGCTTCAGGCATCTCAAGACCAGCTAAGTATCTTGTAGCGTTTTCCCAGACTTTTGGGTTCAGTTAAATATGATTCAAATTTTGCCTCAAGCCATTACTTTTGGAAAACCATATGTATTTTTGAACAAACTCGATTAAATGTTTCTTATTTTCTTGCCCTTTAACTCATTAAAATGTCATTTTGTAGGAGTCATTTGTTTGGAAAGCAATCTGATTCTTTTGGAAAATCTTTGAAAGCTTTGAAATTGGGATCAGAAGCAAAATTGTGCTTGTTCTTAAGTGTATACACTTAAAGGGAACTGGAAATTATAGAAATTATCTGAATCAGAGGTTTTTAAACTGTGGTCCCCAGGCCAGCAACAGCATCATCACCTGGACATGGGCCCTCACAATCAGAAGGGCCTCCTTCTTGATTTCATGTATTGCCACTTTGAAATTCTGACTTTTATCTCTGTAAGTAATGTTCTGTAGGATGCTAGGCCATTGATGGACCTCAGTGGAACTTGAGTGGGCGGAGATATGTGCGCCAGGTATAACCACATTTCTTGCTGTCAACATTCCTGTAGCACCATGAGTTCAGAATCTAGTGGTCCCACATGCAGGGAAGTCCAGTGATATTCAGTATAAGGTAGGTGTGTTACTTCTCCGAATGAGCAAACTCAGGGCAGAGAAAGAATGAGAAAGGGTGCTGACAACCCAGAGAGTTCATACTTTCCATTTGAACCAGAACTCTCTCTCTGAATTCTCTTTGAATTCAGAAAATCGCTTATTATCATTATCAAGTATTATGTCTACACATAATTGTTTGTGCTATACTTTTATATGACTAGTAGTGGACCAGGTGTTTAATAGGCAGTGGCACTCTAAGAAGCATGAACCACCAAGGAAGCCCTTTATGGCGTTTATTACTTGTATATTAGCCAACTGCTTGTGCTTAAAGAAAGAAGGGGAAACATAGGGTGAGCCATGGTTCTTTGTCTTTTGTCCTTTGAGTATTTCTTTATTCATCAGTAAACCAATGGGAAGACCAGCTCAGTTAAGATTCTTGGTTAGGAGGTGTATATATTAAGAAGTGAAATAGAAATAATTGAGTCATTTTTTTGCAGCAATTCCAGTCTTTTGGTAAGAATGGCATAAACTCATGTGTTGCATAAAGACAGACATGCCCTGAGACATGCATCTTTAGGTGGTTCTGCATTTGTGCGAAGATCACAGAGTGTTCTTACACAAACCCACATGGGATTGATCAATTACTCAATGTGGTCTCTTGATACCATCAAGGGACGTGGTAAACACGAGATGTACGAGACTCCTGCCAGAATAATGCAGCATAATGCTTTACAGTAGACCTTTTTTTTTTTTTTGTACTAAAAGTACACCTTAAAATAAAGTTAAATATATAAATATAGTACATTAAATATATAGACCAGTAACAGTAATATATCCTCATTATCAAGAATTATGTACTGCACATGATTGTTTGTGCTATACCTTTATGACTAGTAGTGGAATAGGTTTTTTATATCAGCATCACCACAAAGGTGAGCAATACAGTATGTATCCCACTATGACAGCTGAGGTCAAAGATTTTGGCTTCATCATAATCTTATGGGACTGCCATCAAGTATATAGTTCACTAATACCGAAGCATCATTATGCAGCTCGTATGTACAAGCTCTGAAAAATGAACTGTGTAATTTTAGTCACTCTTCAGACAAGTAAAATGCTCTCTGAAATTGACATTGCACAAGCTACAGATGAATGGCAAAAATTCTTACTAACTTACTATTTTAATTTTTCTGTACTTAGAACATTAAATAGCAAATCAAAAACACTATGATTAGTTGAGAGAGACCTTGGGGAAAAGGAAATGATTTTATCTTTCACTGTCTTAATTCATTGTTCCTGTTTTTTGAACAAGAGGCCTTAGTGTCTTCATTTTGCTCTGCGTTCCATCATTGAGGTAGTGATGCCTGGAAACTTGACAGAATTGCAAATTCCTGGGCCCATGCACAAGTTGGAGAATTGCTGGTCTGAATCACTTTGGCTGGAGAATCCTATTATTATAGTTACGCAAACTGTCCAGGTCTTTCTGAGTACCTTATTTCTCATCTACTCTATGAAAACACTTCTTCTAAGAGACAGTAAGAAACACCATTGCCTTTGGACCTGTCTTCCATAAGTCTATAACATGCTGCTCAGGAACATTTGCCTTAGACTCAAATGTATCTGTGTTATGACTTTGTACAGGATTTTCAACTTCTCTAAACCTAAGTTTTCTCATCTGTAAAATGGAGCTATTGATGCCTGCTTCATAATCTGGTTAGATGAATTAAATGAGCTAATATTTGACAAATGTTTAGGCAGTATGATGAGCACTCAAGGCAAAGGGCATTAAAATTAAACAAATAATCATTATTATCTCTGTTCCTTATTGCCAGTGCTTGTTAGCTCCATTCTAGACAAATCTCTAAGGCATCCCCTTTGCTTAGCTCTCTCTCTCTAGGTTGCCCCCATCTGCCTTGGGTTCAGACACAATACAGAAAGACATAAAAGTATAAAACCTTTCTTGTCACTAGTACAGAGGACAGGATGAGAAAGTGAACAGGCTGCTCATGTCTTTTTATCGGTGTATTATAACTCTATTATAATGGTAATAGTTGTTACACATTCACAAATGCACATAGTATAACGATATAATTCAGTTTCATTTCCCAGTACCTCCTCTCTCCCTCCCTTCCTCTCTCTACCCCTGGTCCCCTTCCTCCACTCACTGGTCTCTATTTTCATGAGATCCCTACCACATTTTTTTTCTCTCTCTTTAGCTTCCACATATGAGAAAAGGTATATGACCCTTGATTTTCTGAGTTCATCTTATTTTTCTTAATATAATGTTCCCAAGTTCAATCCATTTTCCTGAAAGACATAATTTCATTTTTTATGGCTGAAGACAACTCTATTGTGTATATATACCACATTTTTTTTCATCCATTCATCCATTGGCAGACACCTCGAATTTCTTGAGGAAACTTCCTATGGATTTCCACAGTGATTGCACTAATTCACAATCCCACCAAGAGATAAAAGTGTTCATTTTTCCCCACATCCCCTCCACCATTATTGTTGTTTGTATTCTTGATGGCTGCCATTCTGAGAGTGAGATGAAATCTGAGTGTATTTTTGATTTGCACCATTTTAAATATTTGTTGGCCATTTGTATTTCTTCTTTTGAGAAGGGTCAGGCTATTTAAATTCTTGATTATTTTCTTGCCTTAAAGTGATATGTTCCGGATCCTTAAATAATTTCTGCTGTACAATTAGAAAGCACACAGAGGTGTGCCCATCCCCCTTGAATTGCTATTGTGTAGTGAGAGGAAATTTCATAATAGCTAAGAGTCTGAGATTTGGAGCTGGACCAACCATGTCCTGACTCTGCCCGTGGCTGAGTGATCTCGGGCAGGGGCAAACCAGGTCAAATGCAAATTGCTGCTTCACAGTATTGTAGGGAGGGCTCCGGGAAAGGATATGTGTGAGGAACACAGCTCATCCAGTTGCATGTGGTCCACAGGTATATGCAGCTGTGGCTATTGTGATCATTATGAGTCAAAGTTCAAGCCACCTCCAACTCAACCTCTTACCATCACATACTTTAGTAAATAACTTCCCTGACTCCTTTTCTCACTGTACAACTGTCATAGTAACATAAATCTCTCCTGTCTGTCTCTAAAGTACAAGCCCAAAGAACCATGCAAAAGCACTCTATAACCTATTGAAGCTTCAGAGAACATGAAGAAGTTTTGTCATTAGAGTTGACTTCAGAACTAAGGCAGTAAGACCCTGAAGAGGTTTCTCTGCATTTGGTGTGTATTCAGAGAGGTTGAGGGAACCAAGTCCTATTTATTTCTGTGTGTTTATTGCAACAAGAGAATGTGTGTGTGCTAGCACCAAGCGAAAAAGTGATCTATGAAAAGACCAGTATTGAGAGCAAATAGAGGGGTTTCAGGTGGGGATCTTTGGATAATGTTGTGCCTAGAAAAACATTACAACAATAACACACTGTGGAATAGCTATAACGATTCCATTGCTGCTGAGCACATTCCTCCAACACTCAGCACCTGATCATAGCCTGAGTCTTCTTGTTATTTCCAAGGCTAGATCCTGAGAATCTGATCATGGTAGTTAACAGTGGCTATGGCATCGCAGCAGCAGTTAATATTTGAAATCTCATAATGCAAAAGCTACTGTGTTTACAGATTTATCTGTATCCCATTCAACCCCTAGAGCATTCTTACAAGGCATTTATTATTAGCCCCATTTTTAAGCAGAAAAAAAATTTTAATGTATTTTTAATTGTAGATGGACAAAATACTTTTATTTTATAAATTTGTTATTATGTGGTGCTGAGGATCAAATCCAGTGCCTCACACATGCTAGGCATGCACTCTATGGCTGAGCTATAACCATAGCCCCAAAATATCTATTTTTGAGTGTTTTGATGGCTGGAAGTCTAAGATCAAGGTGCCAGCTTGTTTGGTTTATTCTGAGGCCTCCATCCTTAGCTTGCAGGGGCTGCTGTCTCTTTGGGTCTTCACATGATTGCCCCTCAGTATTAGCCCCATTTTATAAGCAAAGAAACTAAAGCACAGGAAGTATTTTAAATTTTAAAGTCTCACAACTAAGGGTATGTCCCCACCATTTCCCACCATCTGTCTCCACTACCCCACTGACCCTCATGCTACATTTGGTTTTTAAAGGAATCCCCATACTTAGAGCATTGCAGTAAATGCCCAAGTCATGATGTGTGCCTCAGCCCTTTCCTCCCTGGCTTGAGAGGATGATGTAGTGGAAAAATAGAAAACCCTCACTCTGTTGGCAGCACCTGCTGTGCCATCTGAACTCACCACCAAATCTTCCCCATCATGGCCTGAAACAATATCCATTGAAGACTTGAGCATGGAGTTTCTATTATTCCAGATGAATAAGTTCCAGAGATCTGCCATGCAGCCTCATGCACACAGTTAGCACTGGACTGTGTACTTAATGTTTTGTTAAGAGGGTGAACCTCAAGCCAAGTGTTTTTAGCACAAAATTGGAGGGAGTGGGAACAGGAAGGGACTTCTGGAGAAAATGGACATGGTTACCACCTTGATTGTGGTATTGGTTCCATGGTGTAAGTACATGTTGTTATAAACTATCAGATTCTACGCATTAAATATGCACAATTTTTTTTTATAAAACGCACTTCAAGAAAGCTGTTAAAATGAAATAAACTTTAAAAGGTATAAATAAATACAATGAATGAAGTCTTCCATATGAAAACAATGAAGAGTATTTGATGTGAAGCCACCATATGAATTGTGTTAAATCTCATGTCTGCTACTCTGCTCCTACCCCTGAGTTCTGACTCTTTTGAGTCTTTATTCAAATATTCATGGCTAGGCTGCCAGCTCCTTCATGTCTTACAGCCTGGTTCCTGGGATTTATCTATTGTATACCATTAATAGATCAATCCATTTACAAGCTTCCCTCCACCCAGCAAAACTAATGGAAGCCTCTGTTTGAGTGGAGAAGGAGACCAAATCTCATCCTCTAAACAGAGAAATGCCATTGAGGGCAGCAGAGAGGAATCGTGACTAATTTATTCTGCAAACATTGCCAGGCACTGCCCTTAGTGCCCCGGGTAAATGTGATGACCAGGGTGACTCATGGTTATGCAGTATGCTGGCCATGGGTTTCAGCTAGGGGCATTTGTAGATATCCGTAGATCTGAATCTAAGGATATCTACAAATGGCAACTCACATAACTTTAGATGTTCTCAACACCTCTGTGCTTCGATTTCCTCATATGTTAATAGAAATAATATCAGCTACCTCCAAGTTTTGAGGATTCAACAAGATAATGTGTATGAATTGTTTAGCATAAACCTCAGCATATGGTAACAATAAATGTCAGTTAAATGACCATGACATGATGATCCCTATCCACAGAGCAGATGTTAGCAAATTTCTTTATAAAGAGCTAGATAGTAAATATCTTGTGCTTTGCAGGCTACATAAGGTCTCTGTCACAATAATTCAACTCTGCCAATGTAGCACAAAAGTAACCATAGATATATGATTGAACGCCTATCATTTTAACATCATAAATATTATTCTCCTTTTGTTTTTTTTCCCAACCATTTAAAAATATAAGAATCATTCTTAATTCACAGACTGTACAAAAACAATCAGAAAAGTCAGATTTGGCCTGTGGGCCATTATGTACTGACCCCAGGTCTAGAAGAGAAAGTAGACAATAAAGAAACTGTTGCAATACAAGTGCAGAGAAGGGAGGGGTTTACTCTGACTGAGGAAGAGGATTAAGAATAGCTCCATCAAAGAGGGCACATTTGATCTGAGGTTTTGAGAGAGAATAGAAGTTCATCAGAAAGGATTGATACACAGAGGCTATAACCATTAGAAAAAGGATAAGCCAAAGGGGGGAAAATTCTTTCCAGAAAATTGACTAAAGCACATTACTGCACAGAAGGTAAAGAGAAAGGTTTCTCACAATTGAATTGTTTTTATTAAAACTTGTTTATTTCCTGAGACCATCTTTTGATTTACAATGATATTATAAAGAGCACCCTCAAAAGGAGTTCTTATATTTGTTTTAAATTATTGTATTTCCAGCCCTTGCCTCAGTCACTATCACCTCTGTATGAGAAACTCCCAAGGATCTTCCTAAGCTCTTCCTAAAATTATCTAAAGAAGGCTCTGTTGACAAAGAATCCAGCCTTTCTTTTTTGGACAGTTATATCATTCAAGTTGATGAATTTATGAAAATCTTAATAAGAATCACCCTACTACTCTTTATTAAGTTAACTGGTTTCCTCTCTATGTATTTACTGTTGCAATACAAGTGCAGAGAAGGGAGGGATTTATTCTGGTATTTTATATAGGTATTTTAAAAAATATTGTTCTTTGATATCTCTGGCAATCTCACCATGAAAAGTGGCCAAGTCCTTTGTCAACAACATTATTTTTATGAAATTTTAAAAATCCAGATTAACAATAGCTTGGCTTAAAGAAAATGGAGATTATTTGAAATCATTTTTCAACCCAGTTGCCTGAAATCCCAAAACGTATTGCTTTAAAATATTTTTAGTATGGGAAACATGAGAATTTGTCCAATGATTCCATGTCAAACAGCTTGGAATATATGTGAGCAATTTTTTTAGTTCTGTAAAAGAACTCTGCTTGTTTTTAACCCTTTTAGCATCTGAGGCTCAGAAGACTATAAAAAATAATTTGTATTTGTCATAGTCTTTTATTCAACAAGTACACATGGAGCTCGGACTCTGAAGGACCAGCATGCACAGAGGCCGAGGCACACCCACTGCCCTCAGGAGGAGATGTAAGAACCCTGAGCAGTGCACAGACCCAGGTCAGGGGTCATGGGAGCTGCACCAAAGATAAGATGTTCTACCCTTCAGTAGATCCGTATGGGAAGGAAGTCCATGTTTTCAGCCAGAGAGTCATGGCTTCTGTCCCCTATCCACCTGTACTAAAGGTGCTTCAGTCACCTGAAGGAACAAATAATGCAACACTGAATTGTGAACAATGCCTCACCCACACAAGCACATAAATACACTACAGGAGGCGGGCAGGCTGGAGGGCTGGGTGTGGGCTATTTCTGTCCACATCAGTGGTTACCCTCCAGTGTCATTTCTCAATCCATTCCAAGGCTATTGGGATTTTTGAAAAGCAAGCAGTCCTTACTAGTTTCCATAGATTAAGTAATGATACAAGAAAAAGGGAGGCTGGCAGAGTTTTTAAAATCAACACTCTAAGGTAAAGGAAAGGCAAGTAGAAAAGAAGGTGGACTATAGGCTGGAACCCCAAACACTGAAGAGTAGAAGGAAGCCAGTGGCTGACAGTGCAGGTTATCTGTACTCTCAAACACACAGATAACCAGTAGAAGCCACACCTTCACCATCCGGCTGTCATGGAAACCAACTGAGAGCTTGGCTCGCCATTGCTCTTTCTCTAAATTAAGCGAGCATTAGAAAGAACCTAGGAAAAAAGGGTATGAGCTGGGTTGTTCTCTCTATGGAACACATCCGCTCTGGTCCCTTTCACTTACTATTTCAGTGTAAACCACTGAAATATTGTTTTTACCTATGGCAGAGGACCACAATACAACAATTAATTTCTCTGATTAAATTTGTCTGCCTCTGAGTCAACTAAGTGAGGAGTCCATTGGGAAGAAGAGAACATTCATTCTCTTTAAAAAAAAAAAAATATTATCTCTGTAAAGTTTTATTACCAAGAATCTAGACGAGTGATACAAAATGAAAACAATAATCAAATTGAAAGCAGCCCCATTTGTCATAGAAGCATATCTGATCCCAGGGACTGGTCAGGAAGAATAATCATTCATAAAGGAGAAGGCTGAGAAGCCCAAGATCTTCAGAATCTGTGTTTTACATTAAAAAGCATTTTGCTTTCTTTGTTTTCATTTATACTTAATGGAAATTATTAAATGATATGATTTTTTTTCCTGAGGATATTTTGGGAAAAGAGAACTCGTAATATATCATAAGATTTAGACACATGTGCACTGCTAGTGCCTTAAGCCAATTCATCAACATCACTACACAGATTACATTAATGTCCTCTTCATGATTCTCCCTTGTCCCCTAAAATGTCACCTCCTGATTATTCCCATGGCTGGGCCAATCTCAACTGCCAGCTCTCAGATGAAATGCCACTTCCTCAGAAAAACCATTACCAACAACGGTGCCTCCACTTACTGTCTATCTCATTTGATTTATTTCCTAATTGTTTTTATGGCACATAACATAATCTCTTGCTTACTTGCTGCAGGACCACATCTGCCTTATTTACTGCTGTGTCTCTGGCACCTAGCACTCAGTATTTGGTTAATGAATCAATAAATGAATGCTATAATGAGCCAATCACTAGGCTTAATGATTTACTAATTTTTCCTAGTCTTAAAGGAATTCTCTGATAAAAGAGCTCCTGTCCCTACTGAATGAGGAAACAAATGAAATGCAAAGGTAAGGCCATGCAAACTTTTGGGTAGAAAGCGGGGGCTTCTACTTACTTCTCTGACACCAAAGTCATTTTTATTTCCCATATTGCCTCCTAAATGGGAATTGTTTTCTCATATAGAGAAGGCTTTGATTTTTTTTTAATATCCAGAAACTTTGGATCCCAGCCATACAGAGCTTCATAATCTTAGACCAAAGTCCTTATAACGCTATCTCATTGGATTTGTTTTCAAAAATTTTAAAAATGGGCTCCCTATTGCTTGTTAAGTGGATTTGACATTCTAAACCACACCATCCACACACATGCCAACCCAAAATTGTCAGGAGGGATCCTTTATGCTAATTAGTAAAGTATATTGTTCAGCCAGACAATGACTATAATTGACATTTCATTCATAATTGCTCATAAGACATTTTGTGCATAAATCAAGACTACGGTCTGTCCTATAATTTATAGGGCCATTTTAGTTTAGGCATAAACTTTTAGGAGGCATATGCATAGCATAAGCCCTCCCATTATAAAGGGAACATTACATATATGAGTGAATCTACATATCTATGCCCACAGGTACATACAGACAGACTATATTTTTTATGAGAGCTACATACTAAAAAAAAATCTCACTGGAAAACTAAATATGGTCAAAATGTATTGCCAAGATATACAATTAGCCCATTTATTCACTAAATTCCTATTTGTGTCTATTTCCCAATCTAGTAATTTGAACTAAACCTTTTCCTTACTTTCATTGCCACATGTTAATAATGTGTTCACCAAAGTGTGATTGAGAATTTACTTCACTTCACAGCACACACACCCATGATCCATGATAACCTCACCTATGTTCATCCACAATGATTACATTAAATAAAGTACAATCAAAAGTGTGATACCCCCACCACGCCACGGGGTAGCAGAGACCAGGTGGGAATCTGTCTTAGACTCAGTTTCTCAGAGAGAACCCAGTCTCAGGCTGCAGAGACCACAACTTCATTGTATTTATTTACATGGCTACCTTCTATTTATGGTAGATAATATAAGTTTTCCATTTGTGACAGGGATAGTTTCCTTTTGGGGTGAATATAGTTAAAGAAAAAAATAGGTCTTTTTTGAAATATGCCATAAATAATTGTACAAGCAATGTGTACAGTGGCAAAAATCATGCAAGTCTTATGCAAATGACTAATGGAAAAATACAGAAGGCTGGGAGTCAGAGTTCACTACTAATACCTGAGTAAACTTGAGTAAATTACTTAACCTCACTTCAAAGTAGCATCAGCAACTTCAGGGCTTTTGTTTAAATGGAAAATATTCAGGTAGAATATAGCAGACACCCAACAAATGATCTTTCCAATGATAACAGCTGCTTTTCTTACCATTAACTACCATTAAAGAAATGGTATATGTGAAGCACATGGCACAGAACCTAGTAAATAGCTGATCAGCAAAAACAGCTCAACACTCCCTCATTGAGACAGCTTCCTTCACAAGAGACAGAGAAAGAAAAGTCGGATTCGTGACTCAGTTTTAGCTGATACCTATCTCAATGTGAGCATCATGTGCCCTACTTTCAAATGTGAGCTAAAAGACTGCTGTGTGCAAATGGTACAGCACACGGGATTCTAAACGATGGTGAACAATCTCACCACATCAGCATGTCTAGGAGGACTGGATACCACAAAACAAAACGTTCTGCAAACAGAAAGTGGCTTTCAGTCATGGAGAGCACATTCCCCTACTTCTACTGGATTGAAATGGGTTAACTGTCAATCCTCGACCTGTTTGGAATTGCAAACTAAAAGGTTGAAACTAAATCTTTAAAGAATTTCTAAAGTCCTTTCCTGGATAGAGCTATGTATCAGGATGTTCAACCACAAATCAAAGAAAGAAAAAAGGAAAGAAGGAAGGAAGGAAGGAAGGAAGGAAGGAAGGAAGGAAGGAAGGAAGGAAGGAAGGAAGGAAGGAAGGAAATGCCTTCTTAGGAAGAAAAATAAACTAAAATAGGCAACCTGAGATGGTTTAAGAAACAGGACAAAGGGTCTTACATTACATAGAAGCATGGGGGAAATGGTTATTTATAGACTCTCATCTCTAGACCCCTTAGAGAACAAGAGGAGATAAATGGAATTAGAAATCTGTTGGCATAAAGAAAAATTGCCAAATCAAGGAAAAAAAGGAACTTATCAAGACAGAGACCAAAATCCTAGAAAACAAAGTGAGCAAGGAAGATAACCTGCTAGGGGGAATAAAGTTTGGCTGAATTGAAACATAATAGCAAGCCTTTCTGTAAGAGTGATCAACACTCTGCCAATCTTGTTCTACTTAGCATGGTACATGATTTGGAGGCAGAAGGAGAATAGGGCCGGACATAAATGCTTTTCCACATAATTATCATGCTATATTTACTCTTAATTAAATCAATGGAAATTACTTAGTACCATCTAATTCCTAATTTCCCAAGTCAATTCATAGATGTCTCTGTAAAAATTTGGTCTAAATCAGGATTAAAACATACTCCACAAAACACATTTGATTGTTTAGTCTCCTCAGTCTTCTGCTACAGTATACTCCATTTGATTTATCAGAGAAGGTAAGGCAACTTTCGTACAGAACATTACACATTCTGAATTCGTGGTGGCTGCTGGATGGGGCTGGTCACCAGACAAACCAAGCTATGATCAGAAGCTTGGAACTTGCATCTTTGCCCTCCCACTTATTCTGGGAAGTGGCAAGGGCCTAGAGATTGAGTTAATAATCAAACTAATCTCTGTGATGAAGTCTTTTTTTTCTTTTTCTCATCACAACATCATATATGTATTCTGTATAACAATGAGGTTCTCCTCCCATCTTCTGTGCAACTCCCCTTCTCCCTCTTTCCCCCTCCCACCTCTCTTCCCTATTTAGTGGTAATCTTCTTCTCATGGTCTTCCCTCCCTACCCCATTTTGAGTCACCCCCCTTATATCAGAGAAGACATTCAGCATTTGTTTTTTAGGGATTGGCTAACTCCACTTAGCATAATCTGCTCTAATGCCATCTGTGATGAAGTCTTTATTAAAAAAAAAAAAATCCCTGAACTGGGATTCAGAGAGCTTCTGGTTACTGAATGTGTGGAGGTCCCTAGAGGACAGTGCAGCTGGAGATGGCCTGGAAACTGCTTTCTCCATAGTGTCCTTTCTAACAAACTCTTAAATATGGAGGAAAAAAAGAGAAATGAATGCTACATATTCTGGATTTGGCCAATTATGATATCATTTAACTTATTTCTCTCTTGTCTGAATTTGTTACAGATGGAGGTTAAATCTAGAGGCTTGGCTAGATTCTCGTTCTTGTTTTTAGGTGAGAAAGCTTTGTAGGTGGCACCATGTACTTCCCAGTGTACCATATCCTCAGGCCCATGATGCAGTTTTAGGGACCCATTGGTGGGTTCTCATGCTATTGGCCTGCTTCCTGTTGATTAACTTCCCCATTAACTTTCCACATAATTTTAGCATGCCTGTATCCATTATTTTATAAAGCTTGCAAAAGAGTAACTATTTCAATTTGGCATTCCCTGTTAGCTGGAATTCTTCCATGAGTAAGAACTTTCCATCATCAACCATTAGGTTACCCTGAAATACTGTCTGCATAAAAAAAAAACAAGATAAATTCTTGATTTTTCTATCCATCAGTTTTCAGAGCAATAAATTGGTACCTTAGAAACAGCTGGGGTTTTCCTCCATATATATATATATATAAAATATATAATATATATATATAGAGAGAGATAGATACAGATATACATATATATATATATATATGTGTATGTGTGTGTGTACATTGATATACATATATAAATATATGGATGAAAAACTCTCTCTCTCTCTCTCTCTATATATATATATATATATATTATATCCACATATATGTGTGTGTATGTATATATATACATCTATATATATACATTCACACATTAAATTACTTACAATCATTATTCATTTTGATACTTCAAATAGTCCTGGTTTAGAAGTGGACACCATAAGGTTACTGTCTTTGGATATGCTTTTTCTTAGTCTTTATAGCTTCCTTGCTTTCTGGCCCAATATTTCCCAGCTTTATTTTATTCATTCTCTGCTCCAGATGTGGAATCAGCCACTTTTCCAAAAACCATGGTTCTCTTTACAGAGAAATAGCATTTAGAAATACAATCTCGGGGCTAGGATTTCTTGTTGCTCCTGGACGGCCATTCCTTCTAAGTCTTTTAAATAAATAAAGTCAGGACAAAATAATTTAGAGGAAAAAAGTAATGATTTCCTACTGATATTTCCAAATAATATTAAAAAGAGAAGAGTTTTTTGCTTCTTTGATTTTGTACTGAAAACTCTGGTTCTTACATAATTACTTATTTCAATTTAAAATATAATAATTTCAGAACAAGACCATAATAAGACCCCTAAATATTATTTTTTAAATTCTCCCTTTTTTGTTAAGAGAAAAAGCAACAGTAATAGAATACGTGAACTAATTTAAGAAACTATTCATGTCTCAGACTTCATCTTCCATGTCACATTAATGGGAGATGCATCAGTTTCAGGGTTAGGGTATTAGTGTACTAGTTTTTAGAAGATGTTACCAAGTTTTTGAAGCTAGGATTTAATGGCTCCTCTAATTTACCCTAAACTACTTGGAACTCTCTCCTCTGTTATGTATCTTCACCTGATAACACTGCAACATAAACTCCACAAGGGTAAGGATCATGTCTTTATTTCACCAATATATTCTGTAGGATAGGACCTAGAGCTACAGGTACTCCATATGCCTGCATCAGTCATCCCTCTTACCTGTTGTAGAGAAAGTCACTGTAAGGGAAATTTTCTCTCCAGACATGAAGGAACATCATAAGGAAGAACAGAGTGACCACTTATTTCTTCAGATTTTCTACCATTGTATTAATACATATTTTCCAGATAAAAATCACAAATATTATTTATGGACTCAGAGCTAGCAAGGTTCCTAGAAGCCTAATTCTATCCCTTCATCTCAAAGAAAAAACTGAGTTACCCAGAGATTCAGCAGTTTACCCCCAAACCACCCAGATAACTCCTAGCAGAGCCAGAATGAGGACACAGAGCCCCTCTTTCCAGGTCTAGAATGGTCTCCACTCTGACGTGATGGCCAGCTTTCTCACTTACCCCTAGCATCCTCTCTAAACTGGCTCAGATAAACAAAACAGATGGAAGTAAAAGAGTTTTGTTTAATCCCTTTCAGAAGAGACTCTCATTAGTTAAGATTATTGCTCCAAATGAAGACACTACGAGTGAACTAACAAGTTGCCAGGGATACAGTTTTGCCCATCTTTACTTTCAATTTATGTAAGAATATAAAATCCACGGTTGCTAGAAACGGTAACAAATTATTGCTTTGTCTAACTCAGGAAAAATTCAGGGAATTAAAAAAAAAACATTTTAGGAACATCTACAGACTTCATATTTGATTGAGTTCCTAATTTTATACTTTAGATAAAAATGGAGGTTTGTCTATTAATCTTTATTCTTGATTACCAATTGTCATCTGACTTTGTAGCAAATTAGAGGACTGGTTGTTCGCCCTCCTCATTCATTAAGTCCAAGATGAAACATCTGATCATTATTAGGAGGTCTTATAGGCATAATGGCTCCATAGAGGTTCCATGCCCAGAAAAAAAGCTCAAAAACCCTCTTGAATCATGAGATTTGAGTAAGATGGTAACTGAATTTTAGTAGTGCATATATTTTGTATTTTAATTTTTACATTGCTTTACTAAAGGACTCTCAATAGAAATGTTCAGTCACTTTTAAGCCAAGATTATAGAGTAACTACATGTTAATTAGGTGGTACTACTTGAATGATAATGAAAGTGGCCACAGTATATAAAAACCATGGACTACTCTTTAAAAATTTAAATTCCACCTGCAGCACATAATATTCACATGCTTCTCTGCATTTCAGCTCCCTATAAAGTCTCAAACCCTTAGGTGGTGTACGGTAATGAAAATTTTCTCAGCTTCTTCAACTCATCACTGCAATGTTGTTTTTGTTACCTTTTATCTTTAGAGGGATTTTTTTAAAATTATAATGTGTTCACATGTAAATAAATTGGTCTGTGGTCTTGCTTGAATAATCATCATTTTTCTTTAAAAAAACTATACTTTGAAATTTATCCAATTCTATAATTTTGACATAAATCCTCTTGAAAAGTTCTTAAATACCAGATTTACTTAAATGTGTTTTACAAAAATTGAAAGTTATCCTATTCAGGTAAGTGTGGGTTTAGATGGTAAATTTACATTGTTAGCACAGAGGCCTTCATCCAAAAGAATAAAACTACAGTGTGATCCAGTTGTAGAAGCACTCTGTAGCAAAGAGAGAAGCACCCTTCTTTTGTCACGAAAGCAATAAGTATACCTGACCAAAACAAAAACAAAAACAAAAAAATCAAATAATATATAAAGAAAAAGGTAGGTAAAAGTTTCTTTTCCATAGTCCTAATCCTCTTCAGCCCTACTTCTTAGAGATAACCATAGTTAATAGCTTTTAACATGTCTTTACAGAAGTAGCATGTTCATATGCATGCACATATTTGGTGTCTAATCTATTTTTGCCTCTTTCATTTAATATACCTTAGACATCTTTCTATGTTAACACATCTAAAGCTATGTGTGTATTTATTAAATTGCCTATTGATAAATACTTTGGTGGCTTCTCATTTGTTTGGGCTGAAATGTTGCAGTGAAAATTATGAATTTTAGATAGAGATTTCACTTTGTGTAAATGAATGAGTATATTAATGGAATAAATATCTAAAAATATACTTATGGAATCAAAGGTTATATATATTTAAAATTTCACACATATTCTAAACCTTCCCCTGCAAAGAGTCTGTACCAATTTAGAACACTACCAACATATTTATAAGTCATTTGAATTTCTTTTTTTATCAACTGAAAGTCATATTTTTCGTCTTCATTTTTTTCTTTGTATTATTTGTTTTCATTATTTTGATTTTAAGAGCTTTTAATATTAAGAAAATCAGATGTTTTATTATGTTATTAGGAAATACGTTTCTCACTTTATACTAGAGTCTACCCTACAGAATTTTTAATTTTTGTGGATTTAAACGTACCATTTGTTTCCTGTGTGACTTCTGTGTTCAGCGTCTTGCTGAGGAAGAATTTCATCATCCTAGGATTTTTCTTTTCTATTTTCTTTTAGTATTTTATCAGCTTCACTATTCCTCTAGATGGTCTTACCCTTCCTTTAGATGGCTTTAAATCTCTGAGCCACCTAAAGGAAAGGTAAGACCTTACATTTTTCAAAAATGGTTGGCCATTTGCTCTAATGATTTCAATAATCTGTGTTTTCCTCTCTAATTTGAAAAGTCCCCTTTTATCATATACTAAAAACCCATAGGAATCTACTGAAACTTGTTTCTCATTCTAGCGGTGTATGCAGGAACACAACTGTGTAATTGCTGTGGCTTTAAGTTTTGATGTTCATAGGAGGTAATCTACTCTTTGGAACTCCTATTTCTTAGCATTTTCAGAGTTCAGTCTTTACAATTTAATTTGGTTGGTTATTATTTTTTTTTTAGTTTAGTTTTTCCTAGAAATGTAGTCTTTTCTAGAAATTCAGTTTTTCTAGAAATCTGATCAAAACTAATAAGCTTGTCCAGTTCTGAAAAATTTTAAACAGTGAGGAGAAAAACAAGGAGGTACCTGATTATTGTCATTAAGATAATTTTTAACTGATGAATCAACTTAGGTTGAATTAATGTCTGAATAATAATGAATATTGTTATTTGAGCTGGTTTCTATTTATTCAAGTTTTCTTTTAGAAGGAGAGTTTTAAAGTTTTCTTTATAAATTGTACATATTTTTGCTAAGCTTATTTCAGCGATTTTATTGTTTTTATGAATGGGACATGTCTGATTCTTATATAATCATAGGAATATTTATAAACAATTTTTATCAGTTATTGAAGTCTGTTGAATGGTTCTTTGGCATCTGCTTTTTAAAAAATGACTGTATCTTCTCTTCTTTGATCTATTGCTATGGTTAATTATATGAACAGAGCTGCTTTTATTGAACCATCCTTGTATTGTTTGGATATACAGGACTCCATTGGGACATTTTATGCTGTTAATGCCCTGCTGGGTTCTATTTTCTAGCCGTATCTATTTTATTCATTTTTATGTCCAGAACACAATATCTAACACTATGCCTGAGGCGGAAAGAATTCTCAATAAATATTTGTGAAAATCAGGGTGGTTCTATGAGTCACTTCATTTGGTTTTCTCTTGACTCTACTGGTCTGTTCTAGAAAGAGAATCTGTGACTAAAAGCAGTATAAAGGTCAGGGAGTTGGTCATGTGAGGATGCATCCAGGTTCTTTGAAAAATTCTGTGTATTTTCACATGGGCTTCTTGATTACTCATAACCTTTTTGGGTGCTTTCTCCACTGTTTTGACTAGACTTGTTTTTTTCCCCTTGAGCAATCTTCCAGACATCAGCAAAGACATCTCTGACAGGATCGAGTCTATGTCTTC
This sequence comes from Ictidomys tridecemlineatus, assembly GCF_052094955.1. Classification (NCBI taxonomy): domain Eukaryota; kingdom Metazoa; phylum Chordata; class Mammalia; order Rodentia; family Sciuridae; genus Ictidomys; species Ictidomys tridecemlineatus. Next base: position 123,790,869 of record NC_135477.1, on the reverse strand, counting down.
ATAGCAAGTTGTTTTGCATTTTTGCAAAGCAGGGTTAGGATTCTGGGCCTGAATCAAGTCCTTGTGGATCTTAGGGAAGAGCTTGAGCCTGAATTGGCACATGCCTGGAGTTGGCTCGGGGGCCACAGCTTAATTGGCATAGCTAAATTACCTGGCCAGGGTTCCAGGCAGCCACTCAGGAGCCCAACCAACAGAATTCCTGTAGGCATCCTGGCCTTCACTCTTACCCTTAAGCTCCCAGTGATAAGGAATGAAATCCTGCTTTTGATGGCTACTGAGCATCTCCATTAATATCCCAAAAAGCTCACAAGCCTAGGAATGCTGGTCAGTTGTCTAAACAAAGTCACCTGGAAACTACAAAGGTAGAAGAAAGACATGAACAATGGTTGCTGGGGTGACTGATGTTACAAATGAGCTGTGCCTGACTGTGACTACACTCACTTGCTGTTCTTCTAATCCTCCCAAGTCTCTTGCACATCACTTCTTTCCCCAACTTCATCGCAACCTCCTATCTCGTGGTTGTGCAATTGACTCAAAATGTTCAGACTTCCACAGACCTCTCCTTTTTTCCTTTTCCTGGTGTTCCATCTTTCTAGTTAGCTTCTTTGGGATTTTCTTGTGGCAAATCATACCTACTATGTAATTTTAGGAAATACCCATGGTGATCCAATACTCAAACGTAAAATATTTCAATTACACTGACCCTCCAGGAGAAAACTCTAAATCAAATAAATCCAATCTATTTGTGCAGTGTTTCTAATTTATTCAATAGGAGTATATTTATAGAAATCTGATCAAAACTGGTTTACTAGGTTCACATAATCAACTCTCTCATTGCTTAGTAAAGGGGCAACTGATACTGCTGATTAAATAAATAAATTATTTGATAGCCCACTACAACGCTTATTTCTTTCCTAGGTAGAGAACCACATAAATTCTAGTGCTTATAATTTAAATTTCTCTGAAGTATAACTGTGTTGACATCCTTTTGGGGACTATAGACGCTAAGTCTTTATATGGTCAGAATTGGTTATTGGGATAATTAAAGCTACAAATGACTCCTGCAAGAACACTTTTGATAAACTGATGAATTTACAGCCAAACAGAGTAATTCAGCCTAAAACATATACCATTGGAACCCGAATTATCTATTTTACTCATGTGGATCACATTAAGGAAAAACTCTCAAATTTTTGCTTCACCTTGTGGTACAGAGACTTGGCATGGGACCCCTTAACATGCTTCCCCCAATGTCTTCAAGTTAATCAGGAACCACAACCAAAGGATAATCCTCTCTATTGAATCACTCCTACTTCAAAGATGAAGCCTTGCTTTACAGTACCAGTGCTCACTTTTTCCACATTACATAATCTTCTTCTGTTACCCAGCATTTCCATGCAGCCATCACATAAGTGGAACCAGGAGTGTGGTTTGGTTAATGCTTCATGTTGATATTGATGGGCTACAGAATAGCAGGTCCTTTGTTGCCTAGCAACCAAGCAATGTGCCTCAGCCCACTGACCTCAGTATGGGTACCTCTTACACAAATGCAGCTCCATAATTGAATGGATTGTTGCTTCGTTCCCGATGATTCCAGACACAGTTAGTGCCTTCAGCCCACCCTGATGAGGTGTCTGATTAAATGCAATGATTATGTTATTTTTTTTCCTAGTAGTCTGAAGTTTAATCACAAAACAAGTGCCATATGCTAACCCAAATGCCCTTATTTACCATTTCTATTGTTACTGGCTCTGGGACCAGTGGCTTGATTGATGGAGAATCAGAGACCATTTGTTCATCATTCTAAAAAGAGGCATTAAAATTCACTCGGTACACTTTTCCTTTCTTTTGTTACAAATTTGCTTTTATAATCTTGATCAAAATTAAGTTTTACCAACAAGAACAGTTCATTTGCTTGCTACATGCCAGGTACTGAAAGTGTATAGTATCCCTTTTAATCATCACAAGAGTATAAAGAAGATAGTAACATTATTCCTTTTTTATGTAAAAGAGCCAAAAAATGCATACTGAAATTTTATTGTTGAGACAAGATCACAGACCTGGTTAAGTAACAAAGCTATGATGCAAACCCAGGCCTGTCTCAGTAGATTAAGATCCAATGACCAAAATGATATACTTATTCTTAAAAGTTCAGCCTGTTTCCCAAATCAAAATTGTCAGCATTAACTGTTTTCAGAATTCTCAATTAGCAATGACAATTTGCAATCACAAAACATTGGAGCATATCAAGTCTCTGAATTTAGAAGCAGATGAGGAAATTCCATTAGTACATTGTTTACTTCAAGATTCAATTAAAAAGAAAAGCTAGCTACTGGGAATTTAAAGTTATCTAACAACAATCATCAGTAATATTTACTGAGCATTTGCTACATCATTGTAGCCTCATCAGTCTAGCCTCCTCTTCAAAACCAGCCTCCCACATGGCTACATGACGGCACACACTATAATGAGTTCACCGAGATTTGGGGGAAACTGAGACTCAGAGAGCAGCTCTTCCTAAGTTCCACCATCAGCAGCAAGAAAATCAAGACTGTCAAACTCCAAAGATCATCTTCAGATTATTTGGATTTAAAAGAAAATAAAACCAAACCCCTGGCAGAAAACCCTGGCATTATTCAGAGAGAATATTCTTAACATTCTTGAGTTAACTGTGCAGCTATGAGGTGTTTCCAATGATCAGCACAATCACAGTAATGACTGTAAGAATTAACTTCTTCTGGGTGTTGTTCTGTGTGGACCCTGCCTCACTGCTGAGTACCAGTACCTATCATCTCATATGAACCTCATAGCAGGCCTGGGCTGCAGGTACTGGTGATGCCCCACTTTATACCTAAGGAAAATTAAACTGGTGCAGAGTTTACTAACAAGGGAGTTGGAATTAGCCCCCAAATCAGTCCAGCCCAAACCCCAGCTTTTAACCTTGACATTCAAAAGATCCAGTCTCCTTAAGGAAGTGTGAGAATATTTTTGGCTCTTTCTCCTATTGAAAAGTCAACTACTCTCTCAAGAATGCTTTTATCTGTGCATATCCACTTTGGTGCCAGGCATAATATTGCCTGAGAGTGTCCCTCGGTGCGTACAAAACACCCAGGGAGAGACAGACCACACGTGTTTGTTTTAACCAAGGAGGGGGTGAAATTCACATTGGGCAATACCATGACTCGCACTGAGGGGCAGAGATGAGTGAGACTACTAGCATCAGAGAATTTTGGGGAGTTAGACATGTACAGTTCACCCAACCCTTCTACAGAACCCAGATTGACAGGTTCTCCCAAAATCTGGTTTAGCAGTGCCAAATATAATACCCAAACTGTGCAGCACTGAGCATACGTATAGCTCTCACAAAGCATTATGATATGAAATGGAATGAAAATTGTCCTGGGAACATTGGTTCTGGAACTGGGAAATCATTTGTGCTTGACTCACCAAAGGACACTTTCAGGGCTCAGAGTTGCATGACCAAGATCCATATTCCAATCTCTCTGTTCCAGCTAAGGGGAGGTGTGACAAAAGAACAACAAGGATGACATTATGTCCCTGGGGCCAGAGGGTGCCCATTGTTTACTTTGGTTAGCTCAGGATGGGGTATCCAGATAAGCAAGCTTATTAAATTGCTTGAAACAAAACCAAAAATAGTTTCGGGGTGAGATCTAAGGAACTCCCTTATTAAGTGTACAAGGTTCACTGCTTGGACTTGGAAAACATCTGTTTTGTTGCTCAATGAATTTCTATGCTTAGTTCTGGATCCTCCTTATTGGTTCAAGGGCAGACATCTCAAATGTTCCCGTTGGAGGAGCCAGGACAGGGTTGCAGAGGTGGGCTCCGAAGCAGCCCCTCTTCTCTGTGTCCCTTGGGGCAATCTGTTGATTTGCCACCTTTTTTTTTTTTTCTGTTAAGCGGTTTTCTTCTAAAAATATATCACTCACGGTGCACGTGTCTCAGGTGGTATAGAGTCCTCTGCCAGATGCAGGGATGGGTACATAAGAGACTCCGTCTAACCGACCAAAGCCTCCAATGCATCCAATTCCAGAGACTATTCATGGAAAAGCACTGGACCCAGTTGGGGTCAATGAGTGCTGGGCTTTCAAGTCCCAGTCCAACCCCCATCCCTTTCTGGGTCTGTGATATGACTAGAGTTGGTTTCTTCATCTACAAATTAGGGATGGCACTCGTTATTCTGAGAACAGTACCTGGCACACAGCACTCATTCACAAAACATGAACTATTATTTATAAACCTGCCAGAGCTATTCATGATTTAATTTTATTAGATTCTTCCTGATTTTTTTTTCATTTAACAATTATAAAAAAAATGAAAATAAAATAAAATTCCCTTTATAACATTCTCTCCTGAACCAAAAATAGCAGCACTTCCTATTTTTCAGGTCAGTTACTTTTTTCACCCATTCACATCCTAATGTGATTTGTTTTCTCGTCTGGTTCCCTGCATTCTTGGCATTTTTCACTCTTCACATGGTGCGAGGGACCTGGAAAAAGTCTGTGTACTGTTGGGTGCCCCAGGTTCGCACCACCACACTGCCCAAAGTGAGGCTTCTCTGTCTTTCCGTCCACCTCCACCCTCAAGATGAACCATTCCATTTGTAACACCATCTGGTGCTGCAGTTACATTTCTTTCCAGCATTATCTGGAATCCACTTCAATTTATTTTTGTTTGGCCCTCAACACAGTTTCCAAACTCCACCTCTCCCTTTTTATTCCAAACAAGTTGTTAGGCCCTTAATATGTTCTTGCCTCATAGAAGCTTTCAGGACAGGGAAATATATATATATATATATATATATATATATATATATATATTTTTTTTTTTTTTTTTGAAGACAAGGTCTCCTCCTGTCTTTTATAAAAGTCAAAGTTTTCTGGGGATATGATCTTAGATGTCTTCAGATAGGAAGAGGGAAGCAGACACCCCTTTGAGGATGAGGCAAGAGAAAGGAGACAGGACTTTGAGCCTAGGAGGGAAAGAGTTAACGGGCCATTGAAGAACCAGGATTGAGGATCACTCTTGTGTAGGCTCTACGCTGCAGAGTTGTCCAGGCTCAGAAGGAGAAACTTGCCTTGCACTTCTGCAAGGCAGGACCCTACAAAAAGGTCCTCCAGCCTTGGCATGGACGGGAAGGGTGTTGCAGAGATCAGTAACTGCAATGAATTGATGAATGGGTGCTGAGGGCCATTACCAAGTAGGAATGACGCATCAAAATTTCCTTGCCAAGCGTACCCCATGCTGCTTAGAGGACATTTGATGGGACATTGCATGCATGCTTTCATAAGGTGACCTTGCTCAAGGACCAAGGCGGATCCGGGTTTAGAGCTGATCAGGTTTGAGGAAGTAACCGGCTCCTTGAGTTTGAGGCGTTGCCAGTTTAAGATAATGGGTTTAGGGAAGTTGGAAGTTGAAGATTATTGCTGGGATTAGGGTGTTCCTGCTGCTTGTTCCCGTTGAGTTCTCATGAGATTAAAATGGGATTTGGAGAGAGCCTCATGGAGTAGGTGAATTGTGCGGGCAGAAGGCAGAACGCGATTGCCCCTGGACCTGTGTGGAGGCGGTGTGAGAGCGGGAATAAAGAATTGCTGTTTGAACCTACAAAGTGTGGGTGCCTCCTGAATCTTGTGCCAATCAAGACATTGGCATTTTGGTGGCCCGTACGGGGAACGAACCCGCGACCTTGGCGTTATCAGCACATGATTTTAGCTTCCTGTGCTACCCAAAGGGGAGAGGACCCCCCAAAATGACAGGGAGGCTAGCTATCCTACCATGCTGGCTGGTGGTAGAGGCACTGGAGGACTTTGATCAAACCAAAACATAGGAAAGAGGTGAGATAATTGTGCACTGAGATCAATCTCCACAGTTTGCTGGGGCCACTGATATGTGCAAACATTTGAGTCAAGGACGGCATCAGGAAAGGATGTATCCAGAACATGGGCCCACGTTCTGTAAAGTAAAGCATCTTCATCTGAAGCCACTGGTTGAGCCCTCAACCTGAGTAAGAGCACCAATACCCAAAATATATTCTTTTTTGAAACCATCACTTCCTTAACCCCAGGAAATTCACCCAGCCTCATTCATCTGGAATCTGGTGAAGCCAAACCCACCCATCAATGTCAAAACCAGAATGAGAGGAAACTTTCTGAAGAAACACCCTTCCATCCTCTCATGTCATGGTTGAAAAATGGCTGGCTTTGTTTTCTTAGCTCATGAAGAAAAAAATAAAACAAAACTGAAAACAGATCCTGATGCTTATTCTCAAGGATCCTCCTTTCCAGATGCCTTTACAGTTCCCAAGTTGTCCCATGAAACTGAGGCACAACCCCATTAGAGTGCCAACACTCAATATTTTTGTCTAATCCCCTAATATGCCAATCCCTGACGGTCTGCTGACAGCCAGGAAGTTCCCCCACCAAAGGATTTCATTTGGGTTTATCTTGGCTGGGGAAGGACAGCAGAAGTCAGGAGAAAAGGAGAGATCCAGAAAGAACACAAGTGGCTGGTAATGGGGGTTGCAAGCCTTATTAATTCAGACAGTCACTTCCACAGCCTTTCAGGTCACCCACATTACAGGCAGGCAGGTGGGCGGGGCCCGGTGAAGTGCCATTTTGAAGGAGAGATGTGACCAGACTGAAGGAGCACCCATTAGCCACTGAGTGGCGGAAATGAAACCTGTTAACCATTCAGCAGCTCGTCACGGAGGAGAGAGGGACCATGGCCCCTGGTGACTCAACCCAGCAGATCCTGCCCAAAGACAATTATGGAATGCAAATATTTATAAACTGCATGTTTGTTTAGCTCTCTTGAGAGCACTAAACACACATGCTGCATCCCCTCACCAGAAGGAATGAGTCCTGCCTCTGAAATTCCCTGACCTGCAAGCATAAAAGGAACCAATCTATCAGACAAGGGTTCATTTTCCATTTTGTGTCTATAAATCACTGTCAGAGAAACATGGTTTTCTAGCTGCAGGTGTCCTCTTAGTGCAGGTGGGTGGCTGTGTATATGCAAAAGTATCTGTGTTCTGGCAATGCATGGCCTGGCTTTCCTTAGGGGAGGAATTTGAGAAGGAGAAAGAGGAGAAAGGGGTTAGAAATTTCCCACTTAATGTTCTTATGACCTCCCAAACACTGTATAACTCTCTCATACCAGGGGATAGGTTTCAGCCCACTACATCTCCAGAACAGTGTCTGACCCCTGTGCCTAATAAGACCTGGCCCACCAAACCTGCCCTTGGCAAAGTACACCTGGTGGGGTTAGGGTGGAGGCCAGGTCACAGGGAAAAGGCATCTGTCCTGGAAACTTCACCGACTTTTCTCTGGGCTCCACCATGATTTTTTTTAAATGAAATAAAGAATATTAAATCTCTGAAAAATTAAAGGTTACTGAAGAGAAAAATAAGTTCCTAATAAGTAGTTCAAAACTACAAGAATTCATAATACAGTTAGCCAGAGTCTTGGACTTTGTAGGAGAACTTTTTTCTGATCAGAGTACAAAGAGGAAGGAATTGGGAAATCAACCAGGAGTCCTGTAGAAATCTTCACGTGCACCAATTTGTGCCTCAAGCCAGGAGCTCACCCGTTGTGCATCTAAGGTGGGAACAGACAAATAAGCACAGGGGAAAAGATGTAGCTGAAATACCTAACCACACGAATCTGGAAAAGTATGACAGACTGTAGCCAGAGAAACTCTGGCTCCTTCCAAAATTACAGCTACTATTAGATGCTGAACTCAAATGAAATCTCTTTCCGAGCTTACTGAAAAGGCTCAGAATGGGTGACTGATTGTCCAATGTTTGTAGCAATTGCAATAATTGCTTATGGTGATTATACCTCCACATCCTGCCCTGCCCCCTCCTCCCTTAAGTTCTCTGGCAGCAATGTTTTCCTTGCAGTCTAATCTATAACTTGGTGTGCCTGTTGATATACTGAGATCCAATGTGCATTATGAACCATGTAATCATAACGTAAGGAGGTTGACATCATTGAGAATCAGAGTAGAGTACAAATTAGCTATATGACTCTGTCACACTATTTTAAAAAAAAAAAAAACCCTCAGGGTTGGAAACCAACCAGTCATCTGATGGAATGAAAGTCTGAGATTTGCTTAAAGTACAATTCAACATATAGTCCTGGATCAGCAATGTCAGTAGGCAGCAAATGAAAAATCCCTGGAAATGCCAATTATCAGGTCCCATCCCAGACCCACTGAATCAGAAATTCCATGCACGTGCTCAGCAGCTTGTGCCTTCACAGAGTGATTCTGCCCCCAGGTGAGTTGACTCAGGTCAGTTGGAGAGCTAGCAGAATAAGAATTGCTACTGGCTAACGGACATAACTTTACATCTGAGTGTGGCCTTACAGATAGTCTGCAAAGGGCTCCTTTCAGCAATAGCCCTTCCTGTTTGGAATTGTGTTCAGAGATTAGGGCGAGTCTAGATTTTGTTTGTTGGTTTGTTTTCTTATTTGGACAGCGTTTATAGAAAGCCAAATCACACCGCCCGATGACCAGACTCATCTCTAAATGACTTTTGTCAGTTTCCAAACTCGAATAGAACTTCAGAGGATAAAGGTTTCAGTGCTGAGGGTGTTCCAAAGAACGTGCTGCGGGGCAATTGTCTGCCAACAAGTTCACTGTGACTTTGAGCTCCTCTTGCCTGTCTCTTCTTGGTATTTGTTAAATATAGTTCCCATCTGGAACAGTCTGAGAATGTGGCTCATCTAGGTAGGGATGCGGCCCAATAACAAAATAACAAAGGATAACTCCAGGAGACACCAGGTTGTGGGTCAGAGGCCAGATGGCACCAAGAAAATAGATGCACACATTTTCCAGAACTATTCTACTTATATGATTTGGATTCTCAGAGTTGTCTTGACAGTGATGAGCCATGAAACAGCTGCCAGACCCTGACAATAAAATAAAATAGCAATAAAATGAGGGCAAAATACCACATGAAGTTCGTGGAGTAGTTTGGGGATAAATATGTCACACAGGCATTAGCAAAAATCCTGCTCAATTTATTCTGGTGATCAACACCCAGGTTCCCAATTTGACCAGCATAGTGTTTCCCAATGAGAAGTATCATGTGCATAACTGAGGTTTGGGAAATATTGAGAGACTGATGTGTCCCAAAGCATCACTATGCTTATGAGAGTCAGTGACTGGACTTAAACTCAAATAGGGTCTCACAAAGCTCCCGCTAAACCAAAACTTAAAGAGGGTCTCACAAAGCTCCTGCTAAACCAATATTATTTGGCATATTTTTGAGAACTTCTGCATGCATCTTCACCCTTCCATTTTTGTGGAAACCAAGACATCAAGAAAGGCAAGGGAAGAAGTTTCTGATATTGACTTGAGGCCTTGATAGATTTCCATAATCCAATATTTGCCTCTTCACCAAAACTTTTCATTAGACTTTTTGGAGAGAGCTGCAAGTTATCTAAGTTTTATTGGTCGCAAGGGCCCATATTCCTACAGGGGGAACATTGGAAGTAAAAGTTCTTCTAAATCAATTACTTAGGAAAATAGAATGAAAAAAGAGGAGGGGACAGAGCCATTGTTCTCATTCTTTGTTGAATACCAACTTCAGAACCTTCAGCAAAGACTAGTAAAGAGAGAAAATTAAAATTTGTTTTTCCTATGTGAAGATTAGATACAGTATGGGTCAAAATGTATGCAGCTTGATTAACAGAAAACTGGCTGACAGTGGCTTAGGCACATAAAGATGTGTATCAACTGGGTGCTGAGAGCCAGAAGCAGCCTGAGAAGCAGTCTGAAATCAGAAGGGTGCCTCCTAGGATCCAGACTTTTCTGTCTTGCTCTGCCCTTCTTGGCTTGCACCACATGATAACAAAACCTGTATCTCTGACAAAGCACCAATATTTCAGGCAAAAGAAAAGAAACTACTAGCAAACTTCTGCTTACATTTTATTGGCAGAACCGATCCAAGCCATATCTGGCTATTAGGGAGGCAAAAAAAAAAAAAAATCAGGCTTTTAGTTTTTTAACCTCTGAATGAGAGAAGGTGGCTGGGTTAATTAATGTAGAGTGTATGATTACAGGCATCAAAATAAATAGCAGACCTCTGCATTAATATGTCCTAATGCACTTCAACAAGTATTATCAAGGGCCTACTCCTGTTGAAGCCTCACGTGATACAATGCCATGAAGGCTAAAATGACACCAAGCTTGTGAGCAGAGCCTTTTGTTTTGCTGGAGGGATAAGGGAAGGAGTTACAGACTGGGTCAGTATCTCCCTGGCTTTCACGTACTATCAGAGCACCTTGGACTTTCATTAAAATGCTGATTCTGATTCAGTGAATCTGGGGTAGGGCCTGAGGTTCTGCATTGATGTCAGACTACAAGGGGATGGCCAGTGCTGCTAGTCCATGGGTCACAACACGAATAGTCAGGGTTTGGGTAACATTTGAACAGGGCCCAAAGCATGAGTATGAATTTACCAACTGGAGAAAAAGGAAGGAGGACACTCCTAAGGCTGAGGGGACAGCAATGTACAAACATACACAGCCCCATTCATACAGTCCTTTGCCACACTATTTCTAAATTATTTATTTTAATAGATATAAACACATACATGGCTATGTAGACAAATATAATTAGTTATACACAAACGATAAGTAGATATTGTCTATTGAATCAACTGTTCTATATAGTCATGGTCAGTACATGTTAACACAAATTATCAGCCAGCAAGAACCTTACCACACTCTCTGATACAATGTGTTGCTTTTTCTCCCCCCAAGATCTTTCCTTCTGCTATTTCTTTTGCATTCTGAGGAACAGGTTTCACCTATAATGATTAGCAAAAGATTTGCCAGGATCGGTACTGAGGCTGTCCGAGGAAACAGGAAGAGCACGGTGTTAGATGTTCGCAAGCCAGCTTCACTCCTTGAGTCCCTCAAGGATGGTCAAGGGCACGAACAATAAAGACCATCCTGTAAGCGTCATGAAGCATCTTCGTTAGCATGGCCGGAGACTGGGATGATGGAGGTACAGTTGTAACCTGCAGCCTGGAAGAACCTATGGCCAGAGGGATATTGTGACTTCAAAAGATTTGAGAAAATCCAGAGACAACAGCAATGCAGATGCTAAGGAATGACACCCCAGGAAGATCATGATGAAATGATCCCACATGTTTTGTTCAGGTGGTATTTCCATTTCCATGAGCCCATCCCTCACACTTAATGAGGACTGCCCTCGCAGGGCACACTTAGAGACTACCAAGTAGTCTGACATTATAGAGTACAGGACTCGAGAGAATGGTGATAGCTGATGAGGCCCGAGAGGTAGGATGGTTTCGTCATGTTGACATCCACGCCAGCCCATGGGCAGTGGATCTGTAACACCTACCAGAGTCTGAAAAATTTTTTTTTTAATATTTATTTTTTTAATTATAGGTGGACACAATATCTTTATTTTATTTTTATGTGGTGTTGAGGATGAACCCGGTGCCTCACGTATGGTAGGCAAGCACTCTACCTCTGAGCCACAACCCCAGCCCCACAGTCTAAAAACTTTTAAGCCTGAACACAAGAGTGCAGCTTGGCCACGGGGTGTATGGTAGTGTCTCTGAGAAGGCGAATACGGGAGAGTCTGCAGGAAGAAGCTTATTTCAGATAGAGCCTTACCGGAAAAAAAAAAAAAAAAAGGAGGGGCCTGGTTTGGCACTTTTGGGTCAAGGGCCAGCCTAGGCCTTGATTCACTTTTTCTGTGACCTTCAGCCAGTTCCCTTGGCCTTCCAGTAGCTATAAAGCCGAAGAAAACATCCACCGCCCTGTGAATAACTCCCCAAAGCCACTAAGGCTCATAACCTTGATCCTGCCCAGTGCACGTTAATCAGTGTCATCTCTTCCTCCCTGAAGGCATCTTTATGAGCCCTCATTTCCCTGTACACTCAGCCCTCTAGACTCACAAGATATCTGCTGATAACTCACACTCCCCATGCTTCCCCAGGTCAGTGCTGGCCTGTGAAATCAGAACTGAGAGGGAGGACAGACACGTCTGAGATGTATCAAGTTTCTCTGGGACCCACTCTCCAATTCTCAGTATGCAAGAATTTTTAGAAACAGTCCAGTGTTTATTTTCATGGCTGCCCTAAAGACCTCTGGAAATACCATAGATAACCACAGCCGCAATAACTATTTAATTTATTACATTTGCACATGCAGATAGAGAGAAAGCAATCTTGGCATAAAGACAAGTATAAACAAACGTAAATTACAAAGCAAATAGTCCAGTTGGAAACTGGAGGAGAAAAGATTCAAAAGTCCACCTAATGTTTTCCCGTTCCCACGTAGCATTAAGTGATCAAATCCTTTCACTTTTTATTTCTGCTAGTCTGATGTCACTCTTCAATAAATGAGCTTCTCTTTCTTTTCAATTCAAAAAAAAAAAACAAGCACAGGAGCTAGGCACAGGAATGCAGAGACCCAACAGGGTCCTGCTCCTGGTCAAATCATGGTTTAATCCTGTGCCTTGTTTAAGTCAATAAAACTTAATAATGACTATAGGGGGAACTTAAACTACGAAACATCATTAAACCTTTTAAGTGTATTCTGATTAAGGAGAAATTGTGATGAAGGTGGAAAGAAATCAAGTCCTATGCCTTATGCATTTATGATCATGCATTTTGGCCCCTGATTATCCCAAAGGGCCATTTATTTCCTCAAACTGAAGCATCTCACTAAATCAAATACATAAGATCTAAGCCGAACGCCATTGGGCAACAATACACCTCTTCTAGGTGACACAGCTAATTCCTCTCCACCTGTCAATAAGTACTTGCAGGAGGTAGAGCTCAGCTTATGGACTTCTATTTGAAATCAAAGTAGGAAAACTATAGCTCACTTGCAGCTTTCTAACAACTTGAACCTGGCATACATTACTATCTAAGTAGCCTCCTTACATTCTCTCTTGCCTCCTTCATCCTATTCTCCACACTTCAAGCAAAGTGGGCTACTGAATGAACAATCTGACTATATGAACTCAGTGCTTACAATCCCTCATGGCTCTTGGTGAGTATAAGATCTATACCATGATCTTATACTCACCAAGAGCTATCACTCCATGTCTCCACTCTCAGCCAGATGCTGTGTTTCTCTTTCACTGTTGTTTGGTCTCCCAGCACCACTTATCACAAGTATAATAAAAAAGGAGGGGCCTGATTTGGCACTTTTGGGTCAAGGACCAACCTGTTCAATTAAATCGCTTGATCCTCTATTGGTAATAAACAGCCAGATCATGTCTATTTTCCCTCACAGTGTTATCCCTGATGCTGAGCTTAAAGCCTTATACACAAAGAGCATTTCATTTATATTCATTGCGTGAATGAAGGAGTACATGAATAAATGATCAAATGTTCACTCAATTGCCAGGTGCTGTTTTTAATAGTCAAGAAAATTATTTCAGCAATGAAAACTCTGTACATTTTTGTTTAATTCTACAGTTAACATTAACATTACAGTTAACAGACTTCTAACTATGTCCAGGCCTTGATGATAAGTTACCAAAGAATTCTGTGAAAGGATTTGCCTACCTTTCCAGAAGAATGAAAGCAAAGGAGAAGCATCCTTATGACCTGTCTCTGAAATTCTCAAACTGTCTGCATTTGCCAGGTGTTAAAAGAATCCTCATCTCCCTAGAAAAGAATCATGTGTCTTGTTTGTATAAATCATGCATTTCATGTCTTTTTTAAAATAGTCAATTCGATCATTTTACAAGTGATTGATTGATCAATTGATTGCTTGCGTTGCTCACATTCTTGTTTCCTCTGGTTTCACTGATGCTCTGACCTACCTTTTATAGCTCATTAGTTATGATTCTAAATGTAGCCACAGAGATAAGTAACATCCACCCAATATTCTTAGAGATCTGAGCCCCCAAAGGGTGATCGATTTCAAAACAATACAAAGTAATTAAAATTGTAGCATAAATATGCGCAAGTCCTAAATGACAAAGAATTGACACAAAAGAAGAGTCTAGAAGTTTACTTTGAGGCTTATATTGGTTAAATTGGTAAATCCAAGAATTGTAGAACAAATGGCCATCTGCTAAGGAGAGCAAATAAAAAAGAATGTCCCTTCTTTTATTTATTATGTGTAAAATTAAATCTTCCATGGAATTAAATGTTTTTCTGAAAGAGAGCTTCCTTAACCACTCCTCCTGATGTAACTAACCTTGATTTTCTTCATCTCTAAACTTTGAGTCTTGTTACCAATTCCGTTAATGACATTTTCTTCAAGTGAACACCACCAGAATCAATCTTGATTACACTAGCATCTCTGACTCCCAGAACGAGCACCAATAATAGGTGGACTCCTTTCCAACCCTATAATTCATCTGTTCCTCCAACCTAGGCACAACTCACACATGCATGTTATTTACAAAGGGAGACAGACAGACACTATAAAGTGCAATACTAGCAAACACAAATTGGTGTAAGAGGCCACACACCACCGCACTTGGGGGCATGCATTCTAGAGTAAGAAGTCTGGGTGCCATTTCTTATTAGCTGAGTAAAGTCAAGTAAGTGACTTAAGCTCATCAGTAAGTTGAAATAACAGAGCATATCCCATAAGGCTATAGCAAGTATTAAAGGAATTTATAATATGCTTAATACAGTGCCCAGTATGTAATGGACATACAATAAATAATAGACATGAAAATTAGGAACAAAAGTTGTAAAAACATGTATAAAATGCAGTGGGGAATCCAAACAGGGTATGGGTGGTTGTTTGAGAAAGGGTTGAGTGAAGAAGAAACATTTCAGCCAAACCTGGAAGGGTAGAAGAAAGTCAGTAGGGAGACTGAGAAAATGACATCTCAGAGAAAAAAAAGTCATAAACTAAAAATAAAAATCAGATTTGAGGTTTACAAGACTATAGAAAAATAATTATTAATTGCTTGAATGAGGGGCTGAACTGTAGATAACAGAGAAGAACGTGAACCAAATCTTAGGGATATTTTCTAGAATGACTTTTAAAGGGATGACAAAAGTTGCATTAAAATATTTTGAGTGTAAAGTATGTGCAATGAATAGCTTTGGTTTCATAACGTGGAGCTGTTATAAAAGGCTCACCTTCTTCTTTTCAGTCAAATGGAATCCCTAAGTTTTTACTACTATGTTTACCAGCTATTTCTGTTGTTGAAAATTACTTGTACCATTTTGTTGACCAAATTACAAATTTGGGGCAAATTACAAATTCAAAGGCATAGGCCATGATTTCTCTGTTTATTCAGAGGCTGCCTTGTTCACCTGAACTCTATAGGAAGTTCTTCCAAATTCTTCCAAAAGAAACACTTTGGGTCATTACATTTGTACTAGTCAGATTTTCATCACTATAATGAAATACCTTAAATAACTAACTTGTAAGGAAAAAAAAGGTTTGCTTGGCTCATGGTTTTACAGATTCTAGTCCAAGATTAGACAGACCCATTGCTTTGGTCCTCTGGTGGGTGTGCCAGTTGGCAATCTTGGGGAGCATATAGTGGAGCCAACTGCTCACTTTGTGGCAGAGAAGCAAAAGAGAAACTGGAAAGACTGAGGGTCTGACAATCCCCTTCAAACCCACGCCCCCAGGGGCCAAAGGACCCCCTGCTAAGCCCTTTATCTTAAATGGAGGGAGACATCCCAACAGTGCCTTACAAGGGACCAAACCTTTAACACACAGACCTTTGCAGGGTACTCAGCATCAAAATTAAAGCAACATTCGAACAGGACATTCTCCCTTAAAACCTGCTTTTTTGCATTGTTGTCTGTCTGTCTCTCCACACCCATACTCTGGCCCTTGTGCCCTTTTGTCAGTTCAGGCTTTCATGACTGACACCCTCACTTATGAGACTTTGAGCAATTTGGTATTTTGCTTATGTTTGTTTTTAGCCTCCCGTACTCCATAAATCACCCAGTACTTTCTACTCCATTACTACTGAGATGACATTTGAGAAACATGGTTTGCTATTTTATTTTCCTCTCTTGTTATTCATCCAGCCCCTCCAAATGTATTTTTCTTACACACAAACTCCGTTCTAAAAATATGCTTCGTTGAAGGTTCTGCCAAAATGCTTAGTGAATGAGTAATCCAACTTGTCCAAGACCAAAAGGAGTGTGGGGTCCTTGGAAATGAATGAACCAATTTGTCTGGAACCTGACTTCATTAAGACATTTTAAGCATGTGACTGTGTGGGATATAAAGTCCCTGAGTCATTCTGACATTCAGTGTAGACCTCGTGTCAGCCTTTAGGAATTGACATCTTTCCCCAAATATCACAGGTTCAGCCATTGTTCTCATTCATAGCACCAGTACATGGTAACCTTTGTTTTGTTTTTTCTTAATTCTTCATAGCTCTAATCTTTATGTAAAAATATCATGTCTATTTAAGCACCTGCTTACTATCTGTTTCTTCTTTCTTGAATGTAATTCCATGAAGGGAGAATAGATTCCTTCTCTTGTTTTCCACTGTGTTCTCAGCACCAAACCAGAGCCTAATGAATAGATAAATATTGTATTGTCAACCCCAGAGTCCAGTAAGACCAAACCAGTAACTCCCTTTTCCACTTGTATTAATCACATGTCCCAGAAACAGAAGCCTTAGGGCTCAAACCCAGGATTGCTTTACCAATGCTTCACAGTTTCTCGCACTACTACCCCTTACCGTCAAACATGACACATTCTTCTTCACATTGTCAGAGTTTTTTTTTATTGGTTCTGGATTAAAGCGAAAGAAAGGAGCTGTGCGTTGAAGCGGCTTGCTGCCCCTTTGCTCACAGATTGCAGGGTTAGAGGTGATCATTCATCCTCCCACCTCTTATCCTTCTGACTATTGCAGTCCTCTGCATCCTTCAGGAAAAGCAAAATAAAAACAATCTCTTTTCCAAAACTCACTAATCTTTCCTAGTTATATTTCTAAGCAAATCTGGGGTGACCCTCGCTTCACAGTGAACCACTACAGATGCACCCCCTGATTTTGAGGGACTTCTCAATCCACCTGAAATGTTTAACCAATGGCAAGAGTGGCAAATTCTCCACACCAAAGCAACCCAAGGCAAGGACCACGCCTCTCATGCCCTTGCCTGCCAGCTGGACTTTTCTCTTCTGGATCCTTTTCCAAGCCTCTGCCTGGGTCTTCAAGAGCTCTGGTTCTGTCCATTCTCTGCACTTCATCCAATGAGCCTGAGTCACAGCCACCACCCATCCAAATAAAGAAATGCTTCTTTTATTTACTTGCATACTTTTCAAAAAAAGTTCATACTTTAAGTGTATCTTATACCTTTAGATCTCTCACATATATCTTGCCTTTATAAGATGGAATAAATGCTAAAGAACTCTTGAAACTGTAATTCACTAAATTGTCCCTACATTAATATTTTACCCTCTTTTAGAACAAGCTCCAAATCAATATACAAGACCCAATAAATACAACTTTCAGGCAGTAGCTTCATACTGTCCAAAGCAAAATTCACATCTCCACTGAAGTTTGCACAAACTCTACAATATCACTTACCACATGGATAGTTATTTTCCTGTTGTCTAACCTCTGTGGACTTATATTAATATAAAGATTAATACAATACATGATTGTATTGTATTAATCTTTATATTCGCCACCAATAACATTGCATTTAGTAGATTCTCAGTTAACTGTCAAATGAAATCTGTGTACGCACAGGCATTCATTCTCTGTAGAACACTTCTATTGAGGGCTCACTATTTCAATATTCAGCCCCTTTATTGTAGTACAGATATAATTATTATGAGATCAAAGTTCTTTCTTGAATTCTGCTGAACTCAGCATCTCCAACACTTCCACCTTGGGTTATGGTTTAGTATCTTGGACCCATCCACATGAAGTTGGCTCTTAGTTGAGGATCTGAAGACCGCTAATTTGCCCTCCCTAACTCTTCTCCCTCTAAGCTAAATTCCCTGCTTACCTTTGCTGAGGGATTTTGCGTGACTTCTAACTTGCAAACCTTTCTCATTCTGGCTCGTCTTCCTAGGATAACCTCTAACTATCAATATGCCTCAGGAAGGGGGGTCCAATGCTACATCCCATGTACCAGGCCAGGTCCAAGCATGGAATAGTATAAAGGGATTCTAGTGAGTTGAATGCTATATTTTTACAAATAAGCTTAATAGCATTACATTGGTAAGTATATTATCAGTTCTTTCTTAGTTTTTGTTTTTTTTTTTCAAAACTGGGTAGAAGTTAGTTTCTAATTAATCCTGCTACAATTAATTTTATAACCTTTAAAGTAAAACTTTGTATTTGTCACTGTTAAAAGATATCTTGTTAATGGGGATTTGATGGTAGTTAGGTCTAGAAGACTGATCTCTGAATACCAGAACATACTTTGTAATTAATAACACTCCCTGTACTTGGACCAGCCTATAAATAACTGGGTCATTAGGGATCCAGACCCCTTCATCTCTGTGCCCTGCCACCCCCAAATGTTCCCTGGCTTCCTACTCTCCACCATGGTCACAGGATAGTTACAGCCATTCAGTACAGGTTGACAAGAGCATGCTGAGAAATAAGAAGCCAACTCTTTATGGGCTCTTTTTAAGATAAAGAAAACCTTTGACAGAAGCTCACTGAGCAGACCTCCCCCGATCTGTGTTGCCAGAGTTGTGTCACGTGCCCATGTTCCCATGCCCACACCAGACACTGGCCAACAGAAGGAGGCTGCTGGGTCTGACTTAGACCCACCTGATATATCTCCCAGTTGTGGATGGGGTCACTCTCCTCTGAAATCAAAGGCTGTGAGGAAAGTAGACTCCTGAAGACAACTGGGAACTTGTTAACAAGGATAAGGACGGAATGGGGGTGGGCAAGGGACACACAGTCTGCGACCGAGTCTCTTGCAGTGTTAACTGCTCTTGTGGTGTCGTCAGCTATCTTGGTCTGTGGAGGACTTTCTGAGCCACGTCCACTGGCTTCAGTTAAGTCACTTAACCAGAAGTTTATCAAGAGTGTGGGTTGGCTCTCCAAGGACCAGATTCATTTAAGAATACCTTAATATTAGCCAAATAAGTTAAACCACTTAACATTTACAAGGTATGAATACAATTTCTTCCCAGAATCATTAGAGACCACCAGTCTACCAACATATATATATATCACCTCAGTTACCACCTGGGCAGGAAGAAATAACTCCATGATGTGATAAAGAGCAGTAAGGAAAAAATCACTTTTTCCTCACCTTGATTTACAACTCTTGACCACACCATGTGCTGAGATGAGATAGCATCCAAACTTCAGGACGTCTTCAATCCAACTGTGTCTCATCTTAGTGCCAACTCTCTCCTTCCTCGACTCCTACCTGACTCCTAATTACCTTTCAGGTTACCACCTGAACACTAATGACCCTTGCAGGAGCAGCAAGTGCCCTGCTCTGTGCTTTCAGACAGATGACTGCCTGTCACAGTCCTTATCACATTTTAAGGTTTGTCTTGTTGACAGTCTCTTCCCTTAAGAACACAGTATGCCCATGAGCAGCAGCTACCTTATCCATGTTGCTCACCACTGTACCCCCAGTGCTGATCACACAGGTGAGGGGGACATTGATAATTTTTGTACTTGACCAATGAATGACCATTGTTGACATAATACCACATTCCTGTGTATCAGCTGCTAGGTTCTACATCACAGAATACAGCTTCTCACTGTCATGCTGTGATCCTTTTGTGACTTGGGAAGTTGACTAGTAATTAGCTTTTTTCTTGACCAGAGCTCGCTCCAGACACACTATCATTCAGCACATCCTGATCTCACCTGTCCACAGCCTTCTGCTTCGGTTGAGGCTAAAAGAGAGGCCCATCAGATTTCTGCAGGAATGGCATTTCCCAAAGCATATTTTGTGTGTGATTTGCGTTTCCTATGATAATTTAAATTCCTGACTTTTATTAGTGTTTTGAAAGAGGAAGAAGAGTTTGAGGGATCGTAGTTTCAGATGTCTCAGTTGGGAGAAGGCTGGCTCTGTTTCTCAGGGCTCCAGGTGAGACAGAACATCATGGTGGAGGAGTGTGGCAGAGGAAAGCAGCTCACATGGTGATCAGAAAACTGAGACAGAGAGAGAGAGAGAGAGAGAAAGAGAGAGAGAGAGAGAGAGTCCACTCTTCAAATACAAAATATACACCCTATAGGCACACCCTCAATGAACCCCTTCCTCCAGCCTCACCCTACCGGCCTCCAGCTACCACTCCGTTAATCCCATCAGGGAATCGATTCTCTGATTAGATTAAGGCTGTGATCCTATTCTCTCTCCTCCAAACCTTCTTGGGTTATCTCACATGTGAGCTTTTGGGGGACACCTCACATCCAAACCGTAACAATCAGTTTTTTATTCATTTCTATGAATAGCTTCTACTTAGGGCAAATAATACTTGCTTTCCATTTTCAGAAGCAATTTACTTTTTTGTTTCCTTTTCAAAGAAAAAAAAATTGAGGGGCTGGGTTGTAGCTCAGAGGTAGAGCACTCACCTACCATGTGTGAGACACTGGGTTCCATCCTCAGCACCACATAAAAATAAAATAAAGATATTGTATCCACCTATAAAAAAAGTATTTAAAAAAAAATTGAAATCAAACTTTTTCCCTATCCAAAAATTAGAAACAATTCAAATGTTCATCAGTGGGTGAGTGGATAAACAAATTCAAAACACAATAAAATATTATGTTGGTAAGCTAACCTAAAAGCTGTAGGAAGGCACAAACTATCAACACATGCAACAACACATGTGAATCTTGAAATTACACTGATTCCAAGAAAGCAGGCAAAAGAGTACAAATTTTATATATAATTTTGGACATACAGTGACAGAAAGTAATTCAATGATTACGTAGAGTTGAGACTGAAGTGGGACATAGATTCAAAATAGACATGACAAATTTTTAGGGAATAATGGTTTTGTCTTTTTGTTTTTTAGCCTATCTTGATTGTGGTGATGATTTCATATATGTAAATACCTAGCAAAACTGGTTGAATGCTGTATTCTAAATATGGGCAATTTATTGTATTTCAGTGTTTCCTCAAAGTTGTTAGAAAAATAAGCCAGATCATGTAGAGACTTGGGGTGATTGGCATAGTTTTCATGACAACCTAGGTACAATGGGAAGCTACCAATGGGTTCTAAGAAAGGAAAAACCATAAGGAAGGCATGACCACCAAAGAAGCGAAGCACATCTACTCGGTATAACCTTCCTCAAGTCCACAAAATAGCACCTGTGCTAACTGACAGTTCTTGGGGAAAAGCTGAAGTGCCCAGTTGACTTGAGGAATCAAATATCTGCTCCATTCCTTTCATAAGAGGGTAAGAAAAGAACCAGGAAATATTAGACCCATACGATTGATAGTTAAAGGATCACAAAAGATGAATAAGAGATGAGATCACATACCATGTAATCCAGGCTTGGCAGGACCCCTGGAGATAGCACAGCCTTCCTGAGAGCCTCCATGTCCATTTTTTTTCAGCAATGAAGCATGAAAAAGAAGTGATCTAATAGAATTCTAGATAGGGAAGAAGGGTGGGAGGGAAAGGGAGGGGGCAGGGGATTAGCAAGGATGGTGGAATGTGATGGACATCATTGTCCAAAGTACATGTATGAAGACACGAATTAGGTGTCAAAATACTTTATATATAAACAGAGACATGAAAAATTGTGGTCTATATGTGTAATAAGAATTGTAATGCATTCTGCTGTCATTTATTATTTTTTAAAATCAATTTAAAAAAAATAGAAAACAGGATTCCCAAATCTGTAATCACTGTCTAAAAACAAATGGCTTGTTTAGGCCTTAAACAGTCAGTGGCTAAGGAGTGACGAGGAAACCCCTCTCCATCAACCCTGATTTGTATGTAAGGCACCAAAAAGCACTTGAAAAAGCCCTTCTGAAGTAAAACTTACTGAGTCGCCATTGACAGGGTCTTTCCAGTTACTTAGAGCCAGGATGTTGTTCTCGTTGAGGTAGAAGTTTTATGTGTTATTTTATTCCTCACTTTGTTGGGGCACTGTATAAACAGTCCAGCCCAACCAAGTATGCTCAGTGCTGGGAACTGCTTCTGACAGGAAGTCACCGCTGTTGACTGAGCTAAGAGAATTTCTTGAAAGTTCCTTTGACACACAGCATTGGAGGTTGTACTTTGTTCTCCTCCCCTTTGAAAGAGTGAGGCTTATTTTTTAAATGTCCGCATTGGACAAAGGTTTCCAAAGCGCCTACTCCCAGCGCTGGGGCGGAAGGGCCCCGCAGGGTGTGCCTGGTCCCTGCTGCAGATCACGGGCTGATGTGCTCCAGAACTGGTCGGATGGCACTTCCATCCCTACTTGGAGAATAAAGGGAAAAGGAGTGTCTTGAAGTAGAGCCTGGCTTTCAGTTAAAAACAAAGCTAGTTGAAAGAGTGGACTTACCTGAGGACCAACTTCAAGCAAATGAGATAAAAAGGCAGAGCTGCTTCTGACATTTCCAAACCCAGCAGTCACATCCTATGTCTTTGCCATTTCCCGAAGATGCTAAGATCCTAAAGAAGGAGGTGTCAGTGTCCTTCGGTGCTCAAAAGACATTGATTCCTGGGAAAACAAAGATACACACCTGAGGACAGAGAAAAGCAAAGAACTGCTTTTTTTTTATATATATATATATTTCGTGACCCCTGCAGAATGGTCAAAGTTCTCCCTCGCTCCTCTTTCCTTCACTAAGAGAAGATTTAGATGCAAGAACAGTTAATTAAAATACATTTTCTCTGACTTCTATGTAAATATAGCCAGGAAATGAGAAACCAACTTGCAGAATCCTGGGTCATTCCATAGTTTTAAAATCATAAGTGAGAACAAGCGTACAAAGAAAAAACAAAACGGGTATATGAACTCAGATTCCATGGCTTTCCTTTCCCTGGGCTGCATTATGAAGACCACCAATCAGAAATCTTAGTATTCCACCTGAGCTTGACTCCAAATGGGTCAAAGATTTAAATATAAGAATAAAGACATCAAAGTAACCAGAGGAAAAATAAGAATATTTTCATTAGTTATGTTTCAGGGAGAAGATTTAATATAAAACCAAAATTCATCAAGAAAAACATTCATAACTTAGACTGCATAAAAAATATATTTCTGGTCTAGAAGTTTTAAAATGACTTTGTTTACAACCCACACACAATAAACCATAAAAAAATTTACACTTGAGGATTTACAATATTGAAGGCAATATTAGTTTATGCATATGACAAAAAATAATTTCTTTAATATACAAGTAACTCTTACAAATCAGTAATAAGCTGAAAATTAAAATGAGTAAGTAATATGATAAAAATACACATGATAAACATAGATAGTCAATACCACTCATCATTAAAGAGTGGAAAATAAAAAGACTTTGTCAATTTGGCAAGGAAAATGAAACTTAAAATTTCAATCTATGGTACTAGTAAGAGTTGACAAAAATAAACATGCCACATAAATTACTGGTGGGAAAGTATTCTAGTACATGGGATTTGAAGGGCAACTCTTTGAGTTTAAAAAATAATTACTTTTGATTTAATTTCACCTCTGGAAATTTTTCCTGTGGATAGACTCACAAAAGTGTGCCCATCTGTGTGTACTTTTTTATCTCATTTGCTTGAAGTCAGTCCTGATTACAGTATTGTAATAGCAAAATATTGCAAATGAAACAACATTGATAAAGAACTGATTTTTAAAACTATGCTGCATTTGTACCATGAATTCTCATATAGGTAAGAAGAATACGGTAGGTCTAAATGTATTGAGCAAAGATGTGCTTGTGCTTATATCTTATATGCATATATCCAGGATATGCTGTTAATGTAAAAAGAAATTTGCATAGGGGTATTTTAGTTATGTGGGAAACCCAAGTCAGATCATGTCAACCTTGGTGTGCAAAAACTTCTTCTGGCCTCATAGACCCCTTAAAGTGGTAGCCAAAGTTCTAACATTGACCTGAACAGTTCGATTCCTGTTACTTTTTTTTATTATTGTTATTATTCATCTCCCATCAGTGTCCCTGTGCTCCACTCATTCCCATCAATCTCCCTGCCAGGTGTCTCCTGACTCAGGACCTTTGCACTCTCTCTACCTGGAACATTCTTCATCTGTGTTCCCTTCCTCCCATGCTTTAAGCATTTGCTCAAATGTCACCTTTATTGGAGGGGTTTGTCCTGATGACCTTATTTAAAATCTCTACACTGACACTCTCTATCCTCATCTTTCCTTCCTAGTTCTCTGTGGCACTCATCACCTACTAACATGCTGTGTGCCTTATTTATTAGTTATGTCATTTCTTATCTTCCCCACTGGAACATGAATCCCATAATGGCAGAGATCTTCTTCTACATTATTCCCTGTTTGTTTCCCCAGTTCCTGGTACTTGGTAGATGCCCATATTTTGCAAGAAATTATATGTTCTGCTGTCACTTATAAAAACAAACAAAACCATATACTGAGAATTTCTGGAAGGCTGTGTAAATCATTTCTGGGAAGAAGTCTTAAGAGGGGAAGACTTTATTTCACACCCTTTTTAATACCTAAATTTTTTACTGTGAGTTCAAATCACCTTCCTAATGAGGGCGCAGGACTCATTAGATGACTGTTGGGTTCCCTTTGAGAAATGGCTTCAGCAGAAGCCTGCAAAGGCCTTTTCCCTTGAGCTTGAAAAAATGGTCTCGTGGAATGCCCTTGTTTGTGTCCATACCTGAGGTCATGGACCCCAGACAAAATACCCAGGAGAGACCCAGAGGGATCTTTCAGACTGAAGTAGAAATGCCTATCAAAGAGCCAACATATAAGGAAGGACGGGGCAGGTGGAGCACAAAGATTCAGAGCAGAGACTCTGAAGGCAGACGGCCTGAACTTGGGCCTGGCCTCTTCCCTTACTGGTGCTGCACTTCATCTTCACAATTAATCTGGCTCCTCCTCAGTTTCCGCATCTGCAGAACAGGGCTAACCACAGTGCTTGAGGTTTCTGGGTCTCTGCCTCAAGGCCCCCGGAATGATATCTGGCACCATCTTGGCAGATCCTGAGTGTGCCCTGGTATTTATTAGTGCAGAGGATCGCAGAAAAAAATACAGTTACAAAACACAATAGGTGTTGGCCTAAGTTCACATACCTCCACCTTTCTGGGTTCCTTTATCCTAATGCAGAAACCAAATGAAATCTCTTTCCCTTTCCTTAGGTGCACATGAGGTTGTTCCCAGTGTTGACATAAGTACAATAGAATCTCCTTCTTCAGCTGACAGATATACAGACCAGCTCAAAGATGAAAAGTAAAAGATCTGGTGGTGAAAAGGCATCCTCTTCTACGAGTGACCCGGACGAGTCTTATCATTTCCCTCCATACAGACACATTTAAGTACAAAGTCAGGAAAGTGTAAGTCCAAACTTGACAAAATGACGATACTCACCTTGCGCCGGTGACTCGGCCCTTTTGGGAGCTCACCTGTGTTTGTGCACTGGAAGACATATAGTAATATGTATTTCAATAGAAACTGCAGGGCTTGCTCTGAATGTGGGTGGATCAGCTGATTACAACACAAAGCTTCAGTTTCTATGATGGGCCCACTTAAGAGCGATTTGAAGGCTCACCCAGTCTCCGCAAATGTCTGCTATAGGATGTGACCAAGGACCCCTCAGTTCACCCACCCCTCACCTGGAAGCAGATCCACATTCCCCTGGAGGCTCTATTCTTCTTCCATTAAAGACATTTTCTCTGCTGCTGTTGTCCGCCATGGGCAACACATTGCTTAAGCACCCTTGATTCATCCCTCTGCTCACTTTCCAATTAAAAAAAAAAGAACAGCTACTGAGCTGGGCGTAGTGATGCATGCCTATCATCCCAGCAGCTCAGGAGGCTGAGGCAGGAGGATGGCCAGCCTCAGCAATGGTGAGGCGCTGAGCAACTGGGTGAGACCCTGTCTCTAAATACGAAATAGGGCTGGGGATGTGGCTCAGTGGTCAAGTACCAAAAAAAAAAAAAAAAAGGACCCAGCTACTTGATTCAAAGCAAAACATAGATTACACTCACCTCAATCCTACTGACTTGAAAATCAACCACCACCACCCCCACAAAAAAAATTCTTCACTGAGTATCTATTTTGGTTCTGCTTTGGCTACTTTCTTTGAGTGTTAACCAGAAACACATTTCCACTGTTGTTTAGTTTGGGAGTGGATTTCTTTTTTTTTTTTTTTTAGTTCTACTTTTTTCTCTATGTTATCTATAGCTGATTTTTTTCTTTTTTCTTTTTCCATGCAATTGGGCTTTTCCTTCTAACTACAGATTTATTTGTTCTATGATGCCTGACGTATGAAATAATTAAGAACTGTGCCCCTATCTTCTCGTCTCCTTCCATGCTGCCCAGCATTCTTACACAGACACCGATCCCCCCCAAGGAACACAAGTGGGATCCACATTCTGACCCTCAGCTCCTGCTGCCCCACTGAGATCACCAGCCAGTGTCCTTCACAGGTGCAGTGGAGAAGAAGGGAAAGGAAGGATGTTGTCATGCAGAGCAAAAGCTCACTGAATAAGTCACAAAGGGACACAACATGCACCCTATCTGAGAAGGACACCTGTCCCAAAGCAAACCTTTGTTTCTCAATGGAACTGTTGGACATCCCCATGACACTAGACATGTTTGTGTTTTAGCCTCTGACAGACTTACAGGTAGCGGCAACTGCCACTTGAGCTCTTTGTGAAGCAGGCAGTCTCTAAACACTTTACATAGATGAGTTCATTCAACCTTCAGGTGGCCCTGTGAGGAGGTGTCATTATTAGGGCCATTTTACAAGTGAGGAAGCAGGCTCAGAGACCTTAGGTAGCCTGCCCAAAGTCACACAGCTGTAGTGAGGAACCCTGCCTTCTTTGCCACTAAACCAACCCGCCTCCACCCAGCTCATTTCACACAGGGGGAAGCAAAAGTCCTGGGAGGCCGGGTCATGAGCCCCCCCCAGCAGACAACAGTCTATCTATGGAGTCTCCTCTGGTGTCACCCACTTCTATTTCCCACTGGAAGCACACTCTGAAAAACTGGCAACTTTGTGCATCCGCCTTTCCCTGCACACCCTTCTTCCCAAGCACCTGCACTTCTTCGGTGCTCTTCTGTTTACCCGGACTCTCTCCTACCAATTCTGGGGGTGGGCAATCTCATTTTACTGATTTTGTTGTTCCTAGCACTTAGCTTATCCCTAGTACTTCACCCTACAATTCTGGCCTCGGTATCTCCAAGAATATGACATTTCTTGCCTTCTCTGGCATTTGATCTGGCCTGTGCATAAGTCCAGCAAAACCGCTAGCCCCAGAGTGGCTTCAATTATCATCACAAGTTAAAGTTGGGCTGAGATCTTTATGATGGAACTAGATTTAGTTAGCTCACAGTTCTGGAAATTTAAAGGCCAGGCATTGGTCAGCTCTAGGGAGGACCCCATGGCTGATGGCATCACAAGAGTGGGACATGTGTGAAAAAAGAGCTCACTATAGAACTAGGAATTCTAAACAAAGTCAGTGACAAAATAGTCTTCCCTCCAAAAAAAATTCTTATTCGTCTAAGTTCATATCAATTGCCAAAGTGACTGTTGAGATTTAATGATATACATGTCAGATTCAAATCAGGAGATTTCTATTTCCTACCTTTTAATAGGTACAGTATTAGGCAGAGAATTCCCAGTTATATCATCATGAGGGTTGTTTGGGGTGTTGTCTTCTAGCTTTGTAATGTGTCTCCCGACCTTTGGTAACACAGATTCCTGCATTTCAATAGAAAATGGAAAATTTTAAATGGTAATGTAGGGATCCTAAGGAGGAAAAAATACAACGGCCATTCCTTGTAAGCACATGGAGGTTTCATCTGTATTTAAAATTTTTTGACTGCAGAGTCATTCAAAGTTGCTAGAATTGATTACAAACAAACAAAGACATGGACGTTATTACAATATCTGGAACTTATTGTGAAGTGGAATTTGTGTGAATTTTTGCCAAACTGACGTTTGAGGCTTATCCTCTATATCTGTTGTTCTGTGTAGAAGTTTCCAAAAAAAAAAAAAATTCTTTTAAATGTGTTCCTTAACCATGAGTGAAAACAGAAATCTGTTCATCCATATATTGAACACAAATAGGTGAACGGAACAATTTTTGCTGAAGTATTGGCGAGTGTGCAGAAGTCGAGAAAACAGAGATCACAGTACCGCCATTCCTTTCCAAAGCTCACCAGTGGTTGGTATGAGGGTTCCCCTTTTGTTCAGCAAATGCAGTACTGTAATTAAAGCACATGAATCCAATTTTCTTTCTATGCATTGTAATATTATCTTTTTTTTTTTTTAACATTTAAAGCCTGGCATGACTATAATAGGTGAAGCATAATAACAGAACACTTCTACTTTCTACATTTCATTTTGGGTCACTATTATTCATTTCATTTCATGATTATTACCAGAAACAAGGTCATCACATTGAGAAGAGCAGATTCATTGAGGACCTCTCCAACATGCTAGGTAGGTCAGAGCATCCCCTGTCCTGACGGGGCCTGCAGCACTGCAGGGTGAGGAGAGCCTTGAGCAGGTGAGGCTAATGAAAGGCACAGGTGAGATGAAAGAGTGCAAGATAGGATTGGGTGAGGATCGTCAGGAGAGTCTCCCTTGGGGATTATTAGCTAGCTGTGGGAGTTTGGGTATAATCCAGGTCTACGGTTCCTGGAAATGATGAGGTTTGAAAGGCAGCATTGTCCAGTGGTAGAAGATACACTTACAAGAGTAAGGGAACAAGTGAGTGGCAGGGATTCAGGTCCAAGTGGATCAAGCCACACTTCCTGGAAGTTTGGCCCCATGTGGGTAGAGCTGCTACAAAAGATGGAAGGTGGAGGGGAGGGTATACACATTGTGGATGTCACCACACTTCCATACCTAGCTCCAGGCTAATCTGGAGTGGTCTCCCCATGACTCCCTATTTGCTGTCAATCTCATCAGTAGTTTTGTTTTCTCATAGTGCTCGACACTGCCAGATAGCATCTCATCCATGTTGTTCTTTATTGTCTCCCTACCATCAGCCTCCATCACCCAAGAATGCAAATTCCCTGAGAATAGTAGTCTGGACTGTCTTATCGGCACCTCGGTCTGCAAAGCCTAAAATTGTCCCTGACTAGGACTTAATAAATTTTAGTTAATTAATGAATCATTGAATTAATACCACATATTCTCAATCCCATTTCAGGAGTATCTGAGCTCATTCATCAGTAGAGGGAAAGAATCCAGAAGCAAATGACAGTCAAGAAATACTGGAAAGCAAGGATTATCAGGAGCCTCAAATCAAAAGCACAGGTGGAGGGAGGAGAGAGGAAAGGACAGAGAATATTTTTTGCCCTGGATATCAGATTTCATCTAGAGCTGACTAATATCCCTCTAGCCTTCAGTCCCAGACAGCTGGGCTCTGATACTCATGTGATTAGGCACATGCTGTAATTAATCATCTTTATAAAATAGCTCAAAGGAGATTATATGCAGCAAGTAGTCATCCAGCCTGTTATGGTCCTCACTGACTGTATGTATTGGTTTACTCCCTAAAATAAATGGACCTTGTTCCACTCTTTCAGCAACCCTAAAGGATGCAGGAGAGGTTTTTGTGGACCTTGTTTAGAAAGCCCCATATACAAATGAGAAGGAGCCTCTGGCTGAAATAATACCTATGGAACAAGCGGGTACCCCATATCCAGAAAGGGCTTAATAGAGAAGTTTCCATCTGTGCATAAGAAGTTACACTTTAGGAGATACTAGTGGAGGGGAGAATGCCTCTGACTTCTAAGCTTTAATTCAAATAAATTGCCATGAAGTATAAGATCATGCTTAACATAAAGATTACACACAGTGTGTTCTGCATTTTAATAAATGTGCATATAGATAATATCTTTCTGCTGACACCTTAATGTAATTATTTAACTTTGAAAAGGATTCTCATTAGAACACTTAGCAAAGGTAAAAGTTGATCCTTTGTGACCACGGATGCAAAGGTACATAAAAATTCTATGATCCACAGTAAAGGATAAGCAGCAAAGCCCAAACCACAAGCATAATCAAAAACTTCTTTCTCCAGACTTGGCAATGGTGAAGGATGTAAATTGAATCTGCTTCTCAGCACAATTATTATTAATAGAAAAACTATAATTTGATAAGCAATAAAATATCACAGTGTTTTCTCAGAAAAGTCAGAAGAGGATACCTGATTGAAATAAAAAGATCTCTACACACAGCCAAACCCCAGGAGCATTATTGAATTATATCTAAGCAGAGGATTCAGCCTCTATTTCTAATTTTTTTCTTTGCATTGCAGGACTATATTTTAATATAATTTACACTAGCAGGACCCTATGTGTGAAACACAATAACAGAAATTTTTTACTTTCTGTCTTTATTTGCCAATACATTTTTTCAGCTAATTATTTTTAATTAATGTCATATGTGCTCAGTCCTATTTATTGAGCTCATTTGTCAGCAGAGAGAAAGAATCCAGGAGTGGGAAAATTTTGATGATACAGGCAGCAGGAATTGTTGGGAACCCTCATTCCCAGAATTTCCACCTTTATTCAACTAACATTTATCAAGTTCCTATCCTGTGTAAGGCACTTTTGTACTTTTTTATAGGTACTAGAAACAGAGGGGTGAATTCTACAGGGAGAGTCGGTCAACAGAATACTAACTAAATAACAAAGGAAGGCCAGGGATGCATGATATGCAGGAAACTATAAAGAAAGACATGACAGTGGGTGACAGTGTGGTCAGAAAGGCCCCTGGGTGCAACCCTGGGAGGTTGCACTTAAGCCAAGGTCCAGATGTGAATGAATAGCCCGCTGCACAGACATCTGCACAAAGACATTCCCAGGCAGAGAACCCAGGCAAAGGCCCTGAGAAAGAATCAAGGCTGTGAATTTGCAGGAGCAGAAAGAAGGCTTCTGTGGCCAGCGCCTCGCACTGAAGCAGGGAGTCGTGTGGGGTGAAGTGTAGAGGTGGCAGCAGCCCAGTCCCATGAGGCCTCTGGATACTGCTATGTCCAGAATGTCTGATTTGCCCCAAAGTCATATGTTTAACCCTAATCCCCAACACGATGGTACAGCATTAAGAGGCAGGTCCTTGACCAGGTAATGAGATCATCAGGGCAGAGCCCTCGTGAATGGATTTGGTTCTCTTTTCAAAGAGGCCTGAGGAAGACTCTTCACCCATTCTACCAGAACACAGCAAAAAGGCCCCATCTGTGAAGCAGAAATCGAGCCCTCACCAGACACAGAATCTGCTGGTGTCTTGATCCTGGACTTCTCAGCCTTCAGAATTGTGAGCAATACATTCTATTACTTACAGATTACCCAGTCTCAGGTATTTTGTTATAGCACACCAAATGGACTAAGATGGGTGGTACATGAAGAAAAGATCCCCTGAAAAGCTTTTTCATTTAATCTGATATGCATTTTTTAAAAATATTCTGGAAGTTGTATGAATAATAAACCCTGGGAAAGGAAGAGAGGAAGCAGAGGGATATTCTGGGAGTCAGGAGATACCAGTGGTTAAGGCAAGAGTGGAGACAATGGCAATGGGGAGAAGCATTTGGGGTGCATTTTGAGAGGAGAACCCCAAGATTGCTGAATATATTCAACTTAGTAAGAAAACAGGAACCAAAGCTGCTTGCAGGATCTGAGCACAGGTGGATATGACCCCATTTACTGAGGTGGAGAAACCTGGGAGTGGGAGTGCAGGCTGAGGGGTATCAAGAGTCCTGTTGGGAACAAGTTAACTTTAAAATGCCTGTAAACATCTAAATGAATATGCTTAGTAAGCTGAATTTTCAGTTCTGGATAGTGTTCAGGCAGAAGGTCTCAAAAGAGAGACACAGCTTTAGGGGTCAGCAGCATTTGGTGTTAAAAGCAATGAAAGTGGGCAGGCTGGCCCAGAGAAAATGTAGATAGAGAAGAGAGCTCGAAAGCACAGCATGTAGGAACTGCCCAGTGGTGAGAACAAAGAAGGGAAACTTTGGAGTTGCTTATGTGATAGCAATAAATCAAGGGGAACATGGCATTGTGGAAGCTTTTCAAGATTAAGGTTTCAAGGTGGAGGACAAGGTCAGCCTTGGCAAATACCGACCCTCTGTATCCAGGGGTTCTTTATCCTGGATTCAACCTACCATGGATATATATATATATATATATATATATATATATATATATTCTTTTTAAATACATCTATATTGAACGTGTATGAAATTTTTTATCATTATGCCCTAAACAATACTGTACAACTGTCTATGTAGCATTTGTATCATATTAGGCCATATAAGTAGCAGAGATGATTTAGTCTACACAGGACACTGTGCATAGTTCTATGCAGAAGGTATTCCAATTTACAGAAGGAACTGGAGTATCCACCGATTTTGCTCTCTGTAGGGTATCCAGGAACCAATCCCCACAGACACGAAGGGATCACCGTACAGTACCGAGAGATCAAGGATGACGAAGGCAGAGAACTGCCAAATACTTGGCGATATTTCAGTCAGCAAAAGCTTTGAAAAGAACAGGTTGCCTGGAGAGGGATCAGGAAAGAACAGGAGGTGAGGAAATAGAAACATTTTGTTTAAACAACTCTTCTAAGGAGTTTTGATATAAAGCAAACTTCAGAAGAATGAAACTAGATGGAGAACTAAATAAGCCCAGTTCCTAGAGACAAGCGATCACAAAGACAATGATAGAACTGGAGATCTAAAGCACTCTGAGCCACTCAGCATCAGACAATTGTGGCCAAAAAGAAATTGGAGAAGAGCGTGTCAGATTTCATTTTTCAAGAAAATCTAGAAGGCTGTATTTTTATTTAAAATCTTCCAACTTGGGGCTGGGGTTGTGACTTAGTGGTAGAGCGCTTGCCTCACACATGTGGGACACTGAGTTCCATCCCCAGCACCACATAAATAAATAAAATAAAGGTATTGTGTCCCTCTACAACTAAAAATTTCTTTTAAATCTCACAATTTTACATGTTGACTCAATTAATTTTAAAAAAATACAAATGCTCTGAGAATCAAACAAATCCATGTGTAGGCCAGATGGTTCGACAAATGAGAGCCCCTGGCCGGATGATTAGAGCTGCAGGGGAAGAGGACCCCTGCCTCCCCCTCCCAATTCCACCTGTGTTCTCCTTCTGAATAGTAGCCACCTCCCGCACTCCCCTTATTATATTCTGTTCTAAAGTGGAAAAAATTTGAACTACTTGATTCTCCTGCAAATGATACCAAGTAACTAGTTTGACTATTTCTTAATGGAATTGATGTATTGTTTTAATCCATTCAATTAAATATTTATTAAACCAATCATAAACCAGTAGAAAAGAAAGATTTAAAAGCAATAACTCTTACAATAGCAGAAAACAAAACATCAAATACCCAAGTACATTTCTAACAAAAGGTGGACAAAATTTCCATACAAGAAAAGCCTATAAAATATCACTGGAAGAAAGTAAAAATGATGGTCAATAAATCAAAGGACGTTGCATCATCAGTGATTGGAAGATTCAATATATGGGGAATATCAGTTCTCTCCCAGTTGCTCTACTTGTTCAAGAGCTGACCTGGAAGTAGTCAATCCCTCTCAAAATCCCAGGAGGTTTTTCTCATGGTAATGGACAAAGAGATTCTAAAACCTAAATGGAAATACAAAAGGTCCCAAATGCCAAAATGACTGAAGGAGAACAAGGTTGGATAGTGTGTCGGCTTCTCATCACCATGACCACGGATCCTGACAAGAACAACGTAGAGGAGGAAAAGTTGGTTTGCGGATCATGGTTTCAGAGGCTCAGTCCACAATCTGCAGGCTGGCTCCCAAGCTCTACATCTGAGATGAGGCAGAGCATTGAGATGGAAGGGAATAGCAGAGAAGGGCTGCTTTGCTCCTGGCGGCCAGGAAGCAGAGAGAGAGAGGGAAAGTGGCCACAGGGAAGAGAAACCCTTCCAGGGTCATGCCCCGCTGTGACACACCTCCTCCAGCCATTCCCCACCTACCTACAGTCACCACCCAGTTATTCAACAGTTACGAATAGGGCATTATGTAAAAATGTGGATGTGTAACCGATGTGATTCTGCAATCTGTATTTGGGGTAAAAATGGGAGTTCATAACCCACTTGAATCTAATGCATGAAATATGATATGTCAAGAGCTTTGTAATGTTTTGAACAACCAATTAAAAAAAAAAAAAAACCAGGACGGCCCGATGAGGTTCTAGCTCTCATAATCTAATCATTTCACCTCTTGCATTAATACAGGAGATTTGGGGAGATCTCATATTCAAATAATAACACATTTATTTCAAAACAATAATAAAATGATGTGGTACTGGCCCTAGACTAGACAAATTAAACAGTGGAAAAAAATAGAGACTGGAGGAACAGACCCAAACACATACAATTAAATTATGACAAAGGATGGCTTTTTTTAACAAATAGTGCTAGGATAATTAGATATTCCCTTGAGAAAAATTGAATTTTGACTCCATATACACAAAAATCCATTCCAGTTATGTCAGAGCTGAGTTAAAAGGTTAAATAGTAAAAATGTCTGTAAGAAAACGTAGACTATCTTCATGACCTTAAAGCGTCATGAAAGATGGCTTGATTAATTAAATTAAGAACTCAAGTTTATGAACAGCCACCATTAGGAGAGCAAAAATGCAAGCCACAGAGTATTGCTATTTGCAATACCAATATCTGAAAAAGGGCTCGTATCCAGAATATATGTGGCAGTCCTTCAAATCAAAGAGAAAAAAGATCCATAACCCAGTTAAAAGAACGTGGGTAAGATATCTAAAGGGTGCTCCACAGGAAAGGATAGCCAAATCGCCAAAAAACATGAATAGGTGCTCAACACTTATTCATCAGAAAAATGCAAATTAAAGCTACAAGGAGATACCACTACAAACCCACCAAAATGCCAGCAATTTAGAAGACATCTGAGAGCTTCAAGCTGATGGAAGCATGAAGAACAACAGAAACTCTTAAATACTATGTAGAGGAATACAAATTGGAATAACCACTTTGGAAAACTAGCAGTTCCTACTAATGTGGAACACATGCTTTAGGAATTTACTTAGGACCCAACAATTCCATTTCGAGGTATATTTCCAACATGTGTACATCAAAACACATGTTGAAGAATATTCTTCCAGGCACAATGGCACACACCTGTAATCCCAGAGATGGAGGAGGCTGAATCAGGAGGATCACAAGTTCAAGGCCATCTTAGGCAATGTAGCAATGAAAAACTGAAAAAAAAAAATTAAAGGCCTGGACATGTAGCTCAGTGATGTGCCCTGGGTTCAATCCCTAGTACCACAGAAAAGAAAGGAAGGAAGGAAGGAAATAATAAAGAAAGGAAGGAAGCTCAATCTTCCTGCTTGTTGTCAATCCTATTTCCACATTATATTGTTATTTTTCATTGATTAGAATGTCTCCTCCACTGAAAAATAATTTTTTAGAAATGAATGAATGAATGCTCTCACTTTCATGTTCATGCCAGAGTGCTGACCATAGGAAGTACTTCATAAGTACTGGATGGATGGATGGATGGAATGGATGGATGGATGCATGGATGGATGGAATGGATGGATGGATGGATGAATGGATGGATGGATGGATGCAAATATATTACTTCTATCTAGGATACTTCCATCCTTTTATTTTGCTTTTGATATGTCTTAAAATCAAAATTTGAACAATTTTCATTTCATCAGTTCCTAGTATGCCTGTGGATTGAAGACTGGTGTTATAAAATATTCCTTTCCTGTAATTTTAACACTGATCAACATGTGATAGTTGCCTTAGTCACCAAGTGAAGATCCAACCTGCAGTGTTTTGAGCTACATGTATGACCAAACTACTAAATATACCTAAAGTAAGTACTTTATAGCCCTCGACATGTTCTTTTTTATAACCCATATTTCTTTGCCACAAGCTTCCCATTGTGAATTCTAATAGAAAAATAAATAAATCAGTGACATGATTTAACAAGTGAATTAGTGATTTGACAATTAAAATAGCATCATCTGTACCCAGTCCTTCAAGTTTGCCAAAAGCATCCAATAGGATTGGTTTAAACATCTTTTGGAATTATTTTCCCACTGTAATTTTCCTTACCCATAGTATAAACTGGCCCTTGATAGTCCTTGTCTCCATAAGACCCCATACCAATGGCCACTATTTTTTTTTAAATTTTGTTCTAATTAGTTATACATGACTACAGAATGCATTTTAACACATCATACATAAATGGAATACAACTTCATTGGTCATATAGTCATATATGCACATAAGGTAATAATGCCTGAGTCCTTCCTACCCCAATACACCGCCCCTCACTTTACTCCCCCCTGCCTAATCCAAAGTAACTCTATTCTTCCCTAGATCCCCTCCCTTATTGTGAATTAGCATCCATATATCAGAGAAAACATTCAGACTTTCACTTTTTGGAATTGGTTTATTTCACTTAGCATGATATTCCCAAGTTCCATCCATTTACTGGCAAGTACCATAATTTCATTCTTCTTTAAGGCTGAATAATATGTCCTTGTGTATATATACCACAGTTTCTTTATCCATTCATCTGTTGAAGGGCATCTAGGTTGGTTCCATAGTTCATCTCTTGTGAGTTGAGCTGCTATAAACATTTATGTGATTGCCTCAATATAGTATGCTGATTTTAAGTCTTTGGGGTATAAACCATAGGATAGCTGGGTCAAATGGTGGTTCCATTCCAAGTTTTCTGAGGAATCTCCATACTGCTTTCCATAATGGTTGCACCAAACTGCAGTGCCATCAGCAATGTATGAGTGCCACTTTTCCCCCACATCCTCACCAAGATTTATTGTTGCTTATATTCTTGACAATTGCCTTTCTGACTGGAGTGAGATGAAATCTTAGTTTTTATTTGCATTTCACTAATTGTTAGAGATATTGAACATTTTTTCATATATTTGTTGATTATATTTCTTCTTCTGTGAAGTGTCTTTCAGTTCCTTGGTCCATTTATTGATTGGGTTATTTGTTTTTTGGTGTTAAGATTTTTGAGTTCTTTATATATCCTGGAGATCAATGCTATATTTTAGATGCAGGTGGTAAAGATTTTCTCCCATTCTGTAGGCTCTCTCTTCACATTATTGATTGTTTCCTTTTCTGAGAACAAGCTTTTTAGTTTGATTCCATTCCCCAATGGCCACTTTTGATTGAATGGAGACTCTGGACACAATCTGAACTGATGAGACTTTTCTCTAAAAATTTGAAACTACAAAAGGGAAGAGATTTGTCTCTCCACTTGACTAGATTTGAAATGTGTGGATTTGAGAGCCAGGGTGTGCTATGTTCTGTTATGGGCACTGGGGAGCAGAAAAAGTGGGTCTACCGAGAGTAAGAATGAGACGGGGAGAGAAGCAGAGGTAAGAGGTGCAGAGAGGGTATTCCCTGGTTACAGTGACTTTCCACTTCCAGATGTTAGCAAGTTCCAGCTGTGTTCCTGCCGTGGAGTTTTGTTAGATAAAACTGTCCTCCTATAAAAAGTGATTCCTTTATGAATAGCTTTGAAAGTGGGCTTTCATTATTTGCATCTGAGAAGTGTTAAATAATATAAATTCTCATTCTGTTGCCTTGGAAAATGGCATTAATGGCCTTTAAACCTTTCCTAAGGGTAAACTAGTCTTAAATAATGTTGTTTTATATATGTATAAAATAACCTTTGATCATGGCATAAGTATAAGAAATAAAAAGCAAAAAACATCCCTCCAAGGCTGGGACTGGGGCTCAGTGATACCGCACTGGCCTAGCATGTGTGAGGCCCTGGGTTCGATTCTCAGCACCACATAATAATAAATAAATAAAATAAAGGTATTGTGTCCATCTACAACCAAAGGTAATTAGTTTTACTAATGACTCCACTCTCAAACCAAAGTAATTGTCCTTAATAGTAATATATATACAATGTTGTATAATGCATACGTATGAAAACGTTAATGAATGTATGTATAGGTGG
This sequence comes from Ictidomys tridecemlineatus, assembly GCF_052094955.1. Lineage (NCBI taxonomy): Eukaryota > Metazoa > Chordata > Mammalia > Rodentia > Sciuridae > Ictidomys > Ictidomys tridecemlineatus. The sequence goes on along the minus strand of NC_135477.1, from coordinate 123,752,793 downwards.
TTGTATTTATATCTTATTATATACATAAATGTAATCATTTTGTAAGTGTTCTGAAGTTTGTTTTTTTTTTCAAAATAGGGTGTGCCAAATATACGCCTAGGATACAGTCCCATATCAGAAAATATATATTTACCTTAATATTTTAAAAGCCTGTATAATAGCCCATTGTATGGAAATATTATAATTTATTTAATAAATTCTTAGTATTTAGGTTGTTTTCAGTTCTTTAATATAATAACCAGTGCTACATTCTCTTGTATCGGAGTGCTTTTGTGAGTCTATATGTAGTAAAATTTCCTAAATTGTAATCTAACTACTGGGACCCATGATGTGTGTGTGTGTGTGTGTGTGTGTGTGTGTGCGTGTGTGTGTATTCTGGGGATTGAACCCAGGGGCACTGTATTAGTCAGCTTTTTCACTGCTGTGAATAAAAGACCTGACAAGAACAGTTTAGAGAAGGAAAAGTTTATTTGAGGGCTCACAGTTCCAGAGGTCTCCATTCATAGACAGCCAGCTGCATTCCTCAGGGCTCAAAATGAGGCAGGACCTCATGGCAGAAGAGAGTGATGGAGGGAAACAGCTCACGTGATGATCAGGAAACAGAGACTGCACTCTCCAGATACAAAATATATACCAAAGGCACTCCCCCAATGACCTACCCCATCCAGCCACACCCTACCAGCCTCAGTCACCACTGTTCATCCTATCAGAGTACTAGTTCACTGATTGGGTTAAGGATCTTATAACCCAATCATTTGTCCTATGAACTTTCTTACATTGTCTCACACATCAGATTCTGGGGAACACCTCACATCCAAGTCATAACATTCCACCCATGTTCCCAAAAAGCTCATGACCATCTCACAATGCAAAATACATTTATACCATTTTCAGGAGTCCCCAGAGTCTCCACAGTTCCATGATTTCCCAAAAGTTCAAGTCCAGAATCTCCTCTGAGACTCAGTGCAAGCTCACGTTGAGAGTGCCTGTAAAAATCAAGAGTGATTTACAAATACTCAATATATAAAGGTACAGAGTAAACATGTCCATCCACAAAAACAGGGGAATCGAAAAAAGGGATAGGACCAAAGCAAGACTGAAGTCCAGCTGAGCAAACAGTTCCTATAGCTCCATGTCTGGCACCTGGGGCACATGGCATGGTTATGTTCTGTTCAAAGGGCTTGTGTAGTTCTGACCTTGTTGGTTGTAGCCCAAGTGCCCTTTCTGTTTGCTTGATTCCTGCAGCCTTCCTCAGTGGACATTCCATCGTACTGGTACTTCAAAATCATAGGGATCCCCAGTGCAGCTTTGGCTTCCTCCTCACATTTCTGTGCATCACCTTCTCAGGGGGTACCTGAAGGGACTCTGACCCTGCTGCGCTTTGCCTGGGCTCCCAGGCTTCTTGGTGGAAGCCTCCATGACCTCCTAACTCCAGCATCCTGCAATCCTGCTGAGCCAGCATCATGTGGTTGACACCAAGGTCTGCTGCCATATCAATCAGTATCCAAGTCTCCAGGGACCCTGGCTGAAGCAGCTTCTGAGTGCCTCGGTAGCTGAGCATGTTGAAAAAAATTCCTAGGCCCCCTTGTGCAAGAAGGGTGCCACTTTGGTCTCTTCTCAAGAGAATTTTTATTTTACTTCCTTGAGTCTGAGATGAATATGCTCTTGCTGATTCCTGAGATGCCCTCAAGCCATCTTTCTTATTGACTCTGGGCAAAGTCTTTAGCATTTCTTTAGTGGTAGTAACATCTTTAATAACTGCAATTTCCTTAGCCCCATTTTACTCCCACGCTTCAATTCCATGTTTTTCAAATCTTTTTGCTCTGCTGATTATATGTAGTAAAATGCCTTGGAAAATGGCATTAATGGCTTTTAAACCTTTTCTGATTATCATAACAAATTTGGCTAAAAACCACCAGCAATATCCATGCCACTGCCTGAATGCTATAGTGTTTAGAAATTCCTTCCATCAGATTAAGGAGTCTGATGCATTTAAAATTAGCCTCATGGAAAGTCTCAGGACAGGGGAAAAATGCAGGTAACTTCTCCACTAGAGCATAGAAGAATGGCTACTAGTCCAATTACCAATAGTGTCCTCCTTTTCTTCAAAACCCTCTTGAGCCCTGTCTTCACTGTCCATGGTCCTATTGGCATTCTTGTTTTTTGAGCTCACACCAGAATTGGCCATTAAGCTTTGCCTGCAACAATATAAAAGTATTTCCAGCTTACACTGCTAAGTATCTCGAAATTCCTCCAAATTCCAAAAAACTCCAAAAGCTTCTGAATGACATGGTCAGGTTAGTTACAGCAACAATCCCACTCCTGGTTCAAATTTCTGTTTTAGTCACCTTTTTTACTGCTGCAACCAAAAGACCTGACAAGAACAATTCTAAAGGAGGAAAAGTTTATTTGAGGTCTCACAGTTTCAGTGGTCTCAGTCCATAGACCTTCCTCAGTGCTCCAGGTGAGGCCAAACATCATAGTGAAAGAGTGTGATGGAGAGAAACGGCTCATATAATGATCAGGAAACAAAAAGACAGACTGCACTCACCAGATATAAATATTTACCAAAGGTACGCTGCCCCCAATGATCCACCTCATCTAGACACACCCTATCAGCCACCACTCAGTTAATCCAATCAGAGAACTAATTCATTGATTGGGTTAAGGCCCTTATAACTCCAATCATTTGTCCTCTAAACTTACTGCACTGTCTCATACATAAGCTTTTGGGGGACACTCCATTTCCAAGGCATAACAGGCATTTTACCACTGAGTCGCATCCCCATCACTTGATATTTGCAGTTTTTGAGTCAAGCTTTCATTCTGTTTCCAGGCTGGTCTCAAACTTGCAATCCTACTGCCTCAACCTCCAAATTTGTGGGTATTACAGGAATATGCCACCACGCCCAGCAATTTTGCCTTTTAAACCAACAAATACTGTTTAATTGATCCCTTCCATGAATCTAACTTTGAAGAAAGGGGCATTAAAAACCTCCTGCGAATAGGGCCAGCAACAACATAGAAGAGTAAGTCAGATAAAGCATGGAATGTTGAAGCACAAAAGGGAATATGGTCTTGTTTGGCACAGGCCAAAAGATACTCAAGTCTTCCTGATCTGATACAACCAAGGCCAATGAGTTCTTAATGGGTTATATTGAATCCTCTCCATCACATTCAAATTTACCCATATCCTGCTTGACACATGACAAGTAAATCCTGGTCCTGCTGTGACTGAGAATTCATGAACTCAGGAGATCCTTGGAGATGGGAATTCTTTCTGTAACCCTCCCTCACTTCCAAAAGTCCTTCTGTACAAAATGGGAAAAGAATAAGGCTTTCTCCACCCCTCAAAGGCTTATTTGACGCTTAGTGATTTGGAGAGCAACATTATACTTCCTGTAGGGCACTGGGGTAGCTATGACAATAATACTATAATGAGTTTCATGTTTTATAACGACATGTCTCAGATAATTATGAAGAGAAAAACGTTATTCTTATCCATAGTCTGAGGTTCCGCTCTAAAATTGGGTATCCCCATGGCTTCAGGTCTGTAATTGTAGCAGCATATTAGGCAGGAGGACAAGTGGACCAAACTGCCCACCCCCCGAGCCAGAAAGCAAAGAGAAAGATGGGAAGAGACTAGGATCCCGCAATTCCCTTTGTGGGCATGAAACCAATGACTTACCACAAGGTCCCACCTAAAGGTTCCACAACCTCCCAATAGCACCACCCTGGGAACGAGGCCTTTAACACAGAGACCCATAGGGAACACTTATCCAAAGCACAGAGAAAGCCCATTTTATAGATGATGAAACTGAAGATCTAAAGTGCTTTCTCATAATAATAAAACCAGTAAGTTTAAAAATCTGTATTCAAACCAAGGCTGGCTTTAAAACTGGCCTCTTTTAGGTAGTACCACTGATCAGAAATAGCTGATTTTGAACTCCTATAAGAAAAAGAACATTTATCTGTACCCAGTATGAGCCATTTGTTAAGCAATAATGAACTTCCCAAGGTATTTGGGAGGCATGTAGATGCAGCTTTAAGATATCGGCAGGGACTGTGAGGGTTTGAATCTTCAAAGTTTCTCTCTGGGGTCACTGGGTCAAAACCTACCACATGTTAGAAAAGAGTCACTCCACTAGCAGAGTTTGTTGAGCACAGCTCTTAGGAAAGAGATGAGTAAATGCTTCTGATAATAAGGCCAAAAGTCCAAAATTAGCAAAGTCTTCTGAGAAATTTTGACATGTTAGGAAATCCTTAGAACCACAGGACTGTTTTCTGCAACCACTTACTGCCGCTCTTCCACACAGACACCCTCTTAGGCTGCCAAAGGTCATTCTTCAACTTCTGTGAAGTTTGAAATCCTGGCACACGGGGCACCTCTCTGTCGGCTTGTCTCAGGTCTCCGTTGGGAAACACAGTTCCCTCAAGTGACGAGAGCCTCCTCGCCTTGCAATCACGAGGGTTAAAAATAGAAGTGTTACACGCGAGAGGAACAGCCATGGGAAGTGGTTTTTGGCATTTCCTGTGGTCATATGTACATCTGTTACCCACCAACTGATTTCTGGAATGTGATTACAGATAGCTTACAGTAACCATTTTTATACCAAATATCTAATTAATTAAAATGTGGGCATCTTCAGAAGTACAAGTACAAAGTGTGGTGAGAGCTTGAAGAAACCATCAGGAAGATTAAGAAACTCAAGTAAAATAGATCAGCTTAGTTTCTTTCCTTCATTCTTCATAATGTGCACACTCCTTTGATGATCTCATTCAGAACCATGAAGTTAAGCACCCTCGTTATCTGATGACCCCACACGTCCATCTCCAGGCTGACACCTCTCCACTGGGGTTGAAACTTGCTTATACAACAGCCCATGGCATCTCCAAATGACTGTCTTGTAAATGTCTCAAACTTAAACCAAACAGAACTTTGTGAGAGTGAAACTCTTTTTTTTTTTTTTATTCTTCCCTCCATTAGTCACTGGTACCACCATTCACCCAGTTGCTTAAGCCCAACTGTAGGAGCCATTGTTGATTCCACTTTTTCCCTAATATTCAATCCATGAGCAGGTCAGTCTACACCTCCCTACACCTTTGGCTACCTTTCTAGTCTAAGCCTCCTCCATCTCTCACCTGAATTACTCAGAAAGGACTACTTGTACTCTTGATTCTTGACAACCCATGCTCCCAACTGAAACCCTCCAATATCTTCCCATCACACTCATAATAAATAAATGTCCTGCAAAGCTATGCAGGACCTATCCCCTGCTTGGATTCTGACCTTCCTCGTTCCCCTCCATGAACACTTGGTATGCCCCAGTGGCCTTGTTTCTGTTCCTCAGACATGCCAAGCTTCTCCCTCCGGGCATCTGCTCCCTCTTCCAGGAATGCTCTTCACCCAGGTCTTCACATGCCTGATTCCCTTTGTTACTCAGATCTCAGTTCAACTGCCATCTCTCCAGGCCTTTCCTGAGCACCCCAATATATAATTTTTCCTTTCACCTTTCAGTAACTACCACAAATATTACATGGCCAGATTTTATTTTCAACATGATTCCCATCTAAAATTTGCTTTTCTTCCTCTCAACTTTCGCTCTCTTCCTTTAGAAGGTAAACCCTGAGGATCAGGGCCTTGTGTGTCTAGTTCTTCACTGAATTCCTGAAACCTGGCCCAGAGTTTTTTTTTGAATGAATCTCTGACTGATGTAGTAGATATGGATGAAGCCTGTGTTGGTTGGCTCAGGTAAATCTAGGCTGAATTATTCCAAATTAATTAATGATCCCTGCCTTTTCCAAGAATATCTTCCATTTGGAAGTGTAGCCATGGATATCAAAGCAGTAGCAACTTCTGATAAACTACAACTTGCTTCTTCATGTCCTCAAGTGTATAAAGAAATAGCCTGTGATGGATGTTTGTTTTCATTTATCCTGCAATTATTTACTGGGAACCTACTATATGCAAGAACTATGGCAGGTAGAATTCAGTGGGGACTGGGACAGAAATAGTCTCAGCTCTTGTGGAACTCATAGTCTGACGGAGGAGACGCCCAGTTAACAATTACATAAGTAATGTAATTATTCTGTGATGAGAACCAGGAGAAAAGCACAGGATACCATGACAAGGAGACCCACCCTGGAGATGCAGAGGACTTCCCAAGACTACCAGACTGGGTTAGCACTGAGACAAACCCACAGAAAAGAACCACCACCACCAGGCTAACCCTTACTCCAGTCTCCCTTTCCCTCTACTACCACTCACATCACTAGAGAGGAGGTGAATTTCTCCACACAAGCAGCACACTAAAAAGTGCACCTAAAAATGGGTCTTATGGGACTGGTATGGGGCAGCAAGATGATCCCTTTAAGCCATATTCTCTGTGATATGCTCACCTTTCTTTTGCCACCTCCTCATTAAAAATCAGCACGTAGCCAAGAACTTATCCAAGTTAGAACAGTACCTCCTGATTGTTCAGCCTTGACTTAGAGCTCCGCATGTACCTGTTAGCGTCCTAAGCATTTCCTTTCCCATCTCCTTCCATGTTCACCACCATTGTGGTAGTTAAAACCATTCATGTGAAGATGAGAAAACTGATATACAGATCATTTAAGTCACTTGTCAAGGTCACAAGGGAAAGTGACAAACTCAGAGGCAAAACCCACTTTGAACCGCCACCCAGTGCCACCACTCAGTGGCAGAGACCCACGAACGACTGGAAGGCCGTGTGCAGCCTCGGTGGCTCGGGAGGTTGCATTAGGCCTGTCCGTGGTCCTGTGATGTCTGATGCTATTGAGGCTGAAAGCAGCTTATGCTCAGAGCTTTGTGTCGCTTGATTTTACAGGATGTGAACCCTCTAGGGTAATCTGTTTACCAGTCACATTTTGTACTTTCAAGGCACAGTGCACTTTGAAGATAAGACCTCACTTGTTCTCAGAAATTTTATTTGAATCAGAAACCATTGTGGCCACTTTGCAGATAAGCCAACTGAGGCATAGAACTGACACACTAATATGGCCCAAGTGTCATACGTTGTATTAGAAGCAAACAAAAAACTGCAACTCCCATCTTTTGGGCTTCAGTCTGGTTACCTAACATCTCCACGCTGCAGCTTCCTCCTCTGCAGCCTGAGGGACCTAGGCCAGGGCTTCTCGAGGAGTCTGCCTTTCTCCCTAATCCATCTCACTCGGTCCTCTGGTCACCAGAATTATAAACCAAAAAAAAAAAAAAAAAAAAAAGCCTCTTTTATTAATCAGTTACCCAGTCTCAGGTATTGTGTTATAGCAATACAAATGTAGTGGTCACCAGTTAGTTCTTTATGCCCAACAAATGTACCCTTTTCTTTTGGTACCTCCTTGTCAATATTACTGTGAGGAAACCCCTCCCTTCATAGCTCCCTACCCAGGGGAGGACAGGGCACATCCCAAAGAGGATCAATGGTTTTCCAGAGGAAAACCAAGGTGTCATGAACCCAAACAAGGAGCCGGTCCACCAAGGCTTGGGTACAGTAAGATGAGAGCCCCTTTAAGCAGGAAGGCAAGAAAAGCATACCAGGGAACAAAGGATTCCTGTGGACTTGAGTAAGTTGTTCAAGGACCTTTGAGGCTCTGAGGAGGGAAACCAGGCCACCTGGCTCTTATTCCAAATTTCCTTCTGACTCCTCCTCCCAGGCTCCAAGTCCCTGCCCCCCAGCTGTGTTCTCCATGGTGAAGGAGGCCTGGCTGTTCTTTCTTCTCTCAACTCGCCAAACAAGTTATTAATAAGAAGAATCTTTAAGATCTTTTTTTTTCCTCCATTAAGGAATGAAGAAAAAAAATCCTGCATGAATTTAAAGACATTTAGATGTGAGGAAAGAAAGTTCTGAAAACAAACCAAGAAGGAATGAGATTATGGGAGAAAATAACAGGGGGATCACTCTGAACCAGAGGTGGCAGAGGTGGCCCAAGGACTGATTTAAGCTCCTTGTCATATTTTATTCATCTAATACAAAGGGCCTTTTCATTGAATTAATTGCCAGCACTTTAAAAACTGGAGGACTTCACACACGGGGTTCCCTCTGGGTGCTGTAAAAGTCGCTGCCCTCCACCTTTCGCACAGTGCAGTCTTCCTTCACTGCTAGGCCCCGTCGTCATCTGCTGCTTGGGATGTGGTTTGTCCAGCAGAGGTTCCTGTGCTAGGCGTTCGGCCCACAGGATGGTGGTTTGGACGTGGTCAACCTCTAAGGGCTTGGGGCCTACAGGAATGTGACTCCTGCAGAAGGGCTCCACCTCCTCATGAATTGATTAACGCTGTCTCAAGGGACGGGGTCAGGTCTCCTGGGTGTGGAAATCCCCAAGAGTGCTGGTTGTTATAAAGGGTGAGCTTGGTCCCCTTCCCAGTCTCTGGCTTCTTGTCTCAACATGTGACTGCTCTGTCCCCTCTGCAGGAGTTCAGTTTCCTTTCTACTTCTCTTACCATATTGTAGTGCAGTCACGAGGCCCTTGTCAGGATTCTGGCACTATGCCATTTGGGTCCCCTAGTTACCAGAATTATGAGCCAAAAAAAAAAAAAAGCCTCCTTTATTTATAATTACCCAGTCTCAGGTATTGTGTTATAGTAACACAAAATAGACTAAGACATCATCTGAATTTTGTAATGTTTGATCTAGATAGTTCTTTTATAACAGCACAGCAGCCACTTCTAGGAGCCAATGTAGACATTTTCTTGAGCCTTCATGCTTACTCTGGAAACTGAGCTGTACCTGAGAATGTTCTAGGAACCTACACTATTTATCTTACCTTTCTATATTATCCCTGGCTTTGAGGAGGAGAATCTAAATTAATACTGAGATCCATCAAAGTGGGGTTTGTATTTCACAAGGCTCCTGCTGTCAGAAATGGGGGTTTAGAATGCATGGCTTGAAGAAAGGTGGGACAGTGAGAGCTGAGTGGGATAAAACGACCTGCACCCTGCTGACGATCTGCCAGGCAGGGACCCCGCGGCTTCTGGAGACTGCCAAAGCCCAGCGAGGGCAAGGGGGAAGAAAGGGTGCTGGTGCAAAGAGTGAGTCTCACATAGAAACCAGCGAATAATTCTGAAAATCAGAAGATCCATATCTGAAAAGTCTGTGGCCCGTCAAGCGAGGATGCAGCCAGTCAACTTCGTAGTACATTTAAGCCTTTTAGGCAGTTAACAGGTAAATTTTAGATCACAAAATGTATTTCTTTTCATCATATGACTTCTTCTTTCATTTATTTATTCAACAGACATCTGTGGAACTCCTCCTGTGTGTCGGGCTCACAGCTTTGGAAAGTCCAAGCATGAGAGACAAGCAGACATTGAAGTTACTGCGTGATGTTTATTTGTTTTAATTTATTGATAAAAATTTTGGCCTAAATGTTCCCTGAATCTTTGTTATATGAAAATAAAAACCTAGAATAATAATTTGAGGAGTTAAGTCAGAGGAGCCTTTGACCCAGATAAAGACATTGCATGACAAAAAAAGGGACTTGATTATGAAAAAGTTTTTTAACATCCTCATAACCACACAGTTAGATACACAATTGTTTATAAATCATATACCTATATTAATTTATTGGGTTCATTCTAAAAGGTAAAAAAAATGGGTAATGTGGGAAGAATGAGTTTTTATTTACTTGCATTTATTATTTTAAGAGATAGGCCAGATGTGGTGGCACACACCTGTAATCTCAGCGGCTCAGGAGGCTGAGGCAAGAAGACCACAAATTTCAGTTCAGCCAGGACAACTTATTGAGACCTTGTATCAAAATAAAAAAATGAAAAGGGCCAGGCATGTAGCTCAGTGGTAGAGTGCCTCTGGATTCAATCCCCAGTCCAACAAAAATAAAAAATAAAAATACAAAAACAGAAGTCTTGAGCTGGGATTGGGGATCAGTGGTAGAGCACTTGTCCCCCATGCATGAGGCACTGGGTTCGATCCTCAGCACCACATAAAAATAAATAAATAAAACAAAGGTATTGTGTCCATCTACAACTAAAAATGTTTTTAAAAGCAACAGAAGTCCTGATATTTCTCCTGTACACTACAAATAATTATTTTGTGTACTTTCTGAGATGTGTCACTTACAGTGGAGATCACGGGATTAGGCCACCAGCTCCTAAAATTGTTGCAGGACTCTGCAGAGACAATACCTGATGTTAGCATCAACAGGAATTTGGATGGTATTCGTGGACCCAATTCAGTAGATGAGGGATTGCTGGCTCAGGACGTCCCCAAGTCTGCCAAGGTCCCAGGTGATCTTCTAGCCCACTTCACTGACACAGGGCATGGCAGTCTTTCCAAAAATGCCAGCCTGCTTGTGGAACTGCACTGCTTTCGGATACTGTCCTTACAAGTGATCGGGAAGCACAGAACCCCAGACGGGTCCTCCAAGGCGTTGACCCTGCCTCTCTCCAGCCACACCACCTCAGGCATCCATTCCCTCTTTCTACTCCAGACTTCCTTCAGGTACTCCAGCTGAATGGGGCCTTCTTCAGGTACCACCTTCGATGTCTCTTCCTCCAGGACCTTTCTGTCACCCACCCTTTCTAAACTCAGCCATCCATTAATACTCTCTCATCATCTTTTGGGTTTTTTCCTTTATAGCACTTATTACAGTTTAGAGTCACACATCTATATGCTTTCTTTTGTCATATCTGTCTCACCAATAAACTAAACTCTAGGCAGAGGGGGTATTTGGAGGAATTGTTGCTGCCCTGTTCCATGGCCCCCCAAGCAGATGACAGTCAGCATGCACTCAATAAAGATGTATAAGAAAGAAGGGAAAGGAAGGAAGGACAAAATTGATCCCTCTATAGATACACAAGCACATACATATATATTTTTTCAGAGTACTAAGGAAGAGAGAGAAATATCCTAGGAAATAGATCATGGCAAAAAATGTGAGTGAGGCTCCCTAAGAATACCTGTCAGTGAGACAGACCACTAAAAATGTCTGTAATTACAAAAATAGAAAGAATGCATTAGTGAACTGAGGTAGGTAAGCGATATTTTTTAAGTATTCAAAAGAAGCAGTTCAAGTATTTTTATATTCCTGCCTCATGATAAGTAATTTTAAAATATTTATTGAAAGACTGAAATGAATGAAAAAGTGATTAAACCAAAGCACACGAGAAGCCAGAAAATATGAACTATCATGTCATTAAAAAGACATGAAGGAAACGTAAAAGCATATTCCTAAGTGAAAGAAGCTGATCTGAAAAGGCCCCATGGTGCATGATTCCAGCCACATGGTAAAACTGAAGACAGTGAAAAGATCAGCCAGAGGTTGTCAGGAACTAGGAGAGGCAGGCATAGATTGGTGGAGCACAGAGGGTTTTGAGGGCAGTGACACTAATTGTGGATACACTTGTCCAAACCCATAGAACATACCTCACCAAGAGTGAACACTAATGTAAACATGGAGTCTGGCTGATTAAAATGTCTCAGTAGAGGGTTGTGAGTTGTAACAAATGGACCACTCCGATGGGGTATGCTGATAATGGGGAAGGGGGCATCTGGAAACCTTCTTCTCAATTTTGCTATGAACCTAACACTGCTCTTAAAAAAAAAAAAAAAAACTACTAAATAAAATAGTTAGCAGAAAAAAAAATTCAGTGATGATAAACAGCTAAATAAAAATAGTAAAAAAAAACACTACTAAATAAAATAGTTAGCAGAAAAAAAAATATTCAGTGATGATAAACAGCTAAATAAAAATAGTAGAAAAAATGGGCTGGGGTTGTGGCTCATTGGTACAGTGCTCACCTTGCACATGTGAGGCCCTGGGTTTGATCTTCAGCATCACATAAAAATAAATAAAATAAAGGTATGGTGTCCAACTACAACTAAAAAATAAATATTTTTTTAAAAATAGTAGGAAAATAAAAGTGAAACCATGAAATATGAATGCATTAGAAGTATAATCATAGTTGACATTTATATGTTAATTCATGCCAGCTACCCCTTCAGAAACTTCACATATATTGACTCATTTCATTCTTATAGCCACCCTTCTAAAATAGATTCTACTATTATCCCCGTTTATATAACAAGGAAGCCAAGGCACACTGAATTCTTAGCATATCCACCATCTCACAGCTGGAGACAGACAGAATTCCAGGCCATGGTGCCTGGCTCCAGCCACTGAAGTCTTAACCTCTGTGCCGACCTACTGCATTTAATAAAATGAAAATATAGACAGATATGTGGCATCTGCTGTTCCAGAAAACAAATTCATCCTCATCCATAATCTATAAGGTGTTTTATTCCAAATTTTAATTTTTACCATATGTAGAAAGGGCTTTAGCCAGTGGCACAAGCCTGTATTCCCAGTGGCTTGGGAGGCTGAGCCAGAGGATGGTGAGTTCAAAGCCAGCCTCAGTAACTTGGTGACGCCCTAAGCAACTATTTTGTTAAATATAAAAAAAAAAGCCTGGGGATGTGGCCTAGTGGTTAAGTATCTCTGGGTTCAATCCCAGGTACCCCACCCACCCAACATAAACAGCTTCAATCTTTATGGAGGTGTCTTGAAAAGAAATGAGTGTCCCAACTTTCCAAGAGTGTGGGGATAAAAGCCATACAAACATCAAAATCTTTAGGGAAAGAGGTTTGTTGACTCAGCAAATTCTATCTACCAGTTATGAGGCACTGCCAAGACCTGGGGATTCAGCATGATCCAAATAAGCCCCATTCCTAGCCTCAAGGAGCTTCACAGGTGGGTAGAGAGAGTGATAAACAGAGGACTCGTCATTCATTACTGCTGGGGAAAAAGCATCAGTGTAGTGTGAGCAGAGAGAGGCAGCCACATCAGGAAGGGAAAGTGCCCCTGCTCCCCTCTGGGGACTGGCTCCCAGGGCCTAGGGAGCTCTGGAGACTTAGTCTCTGCCCTTAGCTGAGTTGCCCACTGGCTACAGATGATACTTGTGATCAGTCCTGCAGGGCGACACCAGCCATGTGATCTCAGGCCTTTAGAATACCTACCTCCTGCATGGATTGTGGGGAGTATGGAGACAACAATTGTATGGCACTTAGAATTGGGCCTAGCAGGTGACAGCCAGCCCTAAATAAATATTAGGCACTATCATTATTTAGAGGAGTATAAATAGTATTATCTCAAAGCTGGAGATCTGAGCAGAGCACCGTGGCATATTCCTATAATCCCAGCAACTTGAGAGGCTGAGACAGGAGGATCACAAGTTCAAAACCAACCTTGCAACTTAGCGAGGCCCTGAGCAACTTAGACTCCATTAAAATAAAAAAAAAAATAAGGGTTGGGGATGTGTCTTAGGAATTAAGTACTCCTGGGTTCAATCCCTGGTACCAAGAAAAAAAGAAAACAGAGATCTGAATCTTCTGAATCTTATAACATTGGAAAGATAATAAAGAGGGTATGGGTAAAGGGGAACATTTCAAAGATACAAACAAGATGAATTTTCATACCACATTACTAAGGTATTTGCTGAACCACTTACAGAATCTGCCAAAAGGGCTTTCCTGAAATTGTCCTCCTGTCTCTTCAAGCTCATCCTGAGTCAGAATTCCCAGAGTCAGAGAGTCCATTCAAAATTTTCCCTAAAACTTAATTGTCACCAGCATTCCAAACATTGCATCCTGATATTCTAAAACTTAATTAAACTATTTAGAGTTTGTAGGGAGGGTTTTGGATCCCCCATGCTGCTTTCTTGGCAATTCTTGATGCATTATTAAGAGATGCTGATTATAATGATAATTCTATATCTTTTGAGTACACATGATTTTTTTTTAAATTTCCATATTTAGCATTACTTTAAAAAACACCAAGACCACATTGCAACGTAGCCATATTATTTCAGTTCCATTGCAGCTTCATAATATGTTGCCTTGAATTTTATTTTTAATTTGCCAGGTTTCTTGGATTTCCAATAGTAGAAAGTTAATCAGAGGATCATACTTTCTAGACGAATTAGAAAAAGTCGTAATGGAGTGAAACTTCCTGGGAGAATCACACTTCCTACCTGCACAGTGTCTCAACAAGTTCTCAGGCAGATGGCAGGTTGGGAAAGATGGGGAAAGACCACCTGAGGCATTTGCAAGGGAGAAAAGATGGGAGAGCAGAGGGAGTTGGTCTCTGGGCCTGAACAAAGGCAGAGAAATATTTATACCTCTCATGAGTCATCAAGTAAAGTCTCCAGCATGCTGAGGGGGCCCCCTGAACTTTGCAACTTGGATTGAGTCCAGACATGAAATATGGAAAGGCAGTCTTTATGCAATGCTTTCATCACCACCGCCATTTCGCCTCTCTTTCATCTGGATTAAGAGATACAGGACAGGTTCTTGTAACCGCTCCCTGTGATTGCCATGCTAACAAAACTGTTTATATGGAAATTAGGAAGATTTCAGAATCAAAGGGCATGTGGACACTGTAATCAAGAAAATATTTTTGTATCCACAAGACTGTACCCATATGGTAATGATTCCATCTAGATGCTAATTCTGATTCCATTCTCTTATGGTATGTTTAATAGTGCTCAGTGTTATTGACTGCTTAGTGAGGAAGAGAATTACACTTTGGTTTACAGAAGGGCATAGTGTTGGTCAAATGAGTGACCAGAAAGATCATTCATAGGGATTACAGGATACAGAGTCAAATGACTCTTCAAAAATGAACAAAATTCCTGGTGAAGAGACTGCTTCATTATTGGTTCACCTATCTGCCTCCCCAGCAGGACGGATGCCTCCTTAACTGCTGGGCTCATGCCATCCCCATCCTGGGAAAAGGCTAGAATCCTATAGAAAACCAAAGATTCAGCCTTGGGAGCAACTATCTGTCCTCCCAAGGTTCTTTCCTCTTTAAGCAAATCCTCCCCCACAAAAGAAAGATATGTTTATTTGTATTTTCAGTTGACTATTTATCCACATTTCCTGCTGATGAGTCATTTATGCAGTTTACTGAAAAAAAAAATAAATTGAGAACTAAAGCACTGCAAAATTAAGGATCAAAGACGCAAAACTGACGTAAGTTCCAAATAGGTATGGGTTAAGAATTTAATCAGCAAACAGATCAGTCAGCACACCAGGACTGTACTGACAGGGAGGCTGGGTTTTTTTGGTGTTTTACCCCCTGGGGTTAGGCACAGCCAGCCTCCCTGGAGCACCTCTGCTGGTTTGGCTCATCAGACACTTGTAAACAGAGAAACACTGATATTTGGTCAAGAAACTAAACCATACTTGCAAAAAGTCCATGTAAGGAAAGATCTTGAGCTTGCTCCATGGGGTGCCTGTGTCAAAGGTGTGTACATATTTGTCTTTTGTAAATAAAAAGCTAGAGTGGAGTGGAAGACCATAGGAAAACTGAGCAAACTCACACGTTTACAATGTGCAGAGAGAAGCATCAGTCCTCAGCATGAGATCACTGGTTATGCATCTGGGGAAGCAGATGGGAGATCCCCAAATACACCAAAAGTGGCTGGGTCTGCGCATCCATCCATACACACACATTCATTTGTCCTTTTCTACTCAAAACTCATTTGGTCACAAAGCTAGAGGATAAGTGCTCTTTTCATCTGTGATTCTGGGTACATTTTTAATTAACATTTCAAAAAACTGACTAAAGACAGGTATCCATACACACCCAATATCTTCACTAAATTATCTGGAATAGTTGAAAACATCACCAGGGAGCTTAGAAATAGATACAGAAACATGTATTTAGTGAGCATGGACCACATGTTACCTATGTTAATTAATCCTCAGAACAACCCCAAGAAGGATTATCATTGTTAGACCCATTTCATAGATGAAGCAAATGAGACATACCTTTTCCAGTGTCCACAGCAGGTACTTTATCCAATTGATATTATTATATCAAATCCTTTCCATTTTGCAGAGGACCTACACCATCCCACATCCACAATCCACAAAGAACCCCTTTGCGTTGTCATATGCATTTTCTTCACATTGAACAAAGAGGAAACAGAACCTTTTCTTCATTCAAGTGAAACAGTGACCTGCACATGTTGCCTCACTTCACAGACAATTTTATACACTCAGTCCTTTCTCCACTGTTGCACCTCCAGCCTTTAAAGGACTGTCCCAATATAAAGCCCACAAGTTCTTGGGGCTCACACAGTTCTACTCACACCAAGCACTGAGCCATGTTTACTGGGTATATTCTCACCTGTCTCAGGTGTCTTCACTGCCCTGAAGGGAAAAACCTTTTCTGCTTCGTCTTTTCTTTTAACAAAAACAAATTTCAACTACCTCCTCCATCCACCCATCCTATAATCACTTCCTTCTCAACTTGGAGGCTTCAAGTGAAATGCTATTAAAACTACAGTGACGAACATTCCACTGTTTCCCAGATCAGGTCGTGCCTAGAACCTCACCAAACCTTAAACAAAAGATCATCTTTTAAAGACAGACACCATTTTTTTTTCCTCCATTGCCTGGTTGGGCATCCCCTGTCCTCCCACTGTCTGTAGATGATGACTAGTCCTGAAAGTGAGATAGTAGAATGACCCAATTAACCTTTATTACATAAAGCTCAACTTAGAATATCTGGCATGGAATCAGTTGAATGCGAACTTCTACTTTGCATTCCCATCACCCACTCTTCTTAAATGAACACGCATCCAATGCCATCTGTCCTCAGCAAAGCATTTTTTTAATCACTCATGGGATCACTCTCTTCCTCTCACTGGGACCCACCTTATCATTTCTGAGGGCACTTTCTGCTCTGGAACTCTCTCATTCTACTGTAGGTCTCCTTTGTCCTGTACTAGTATTTCCACCCATCCACCCATCCGTCCATCCATCCACCCATCTATCCCTAATTAGGAAAAATGCACATGCCTACTATGTGCTAGGTACTGTTCTAGGCAGAGGGAATAAATAATAACCAGGACAAATAACTTCCCTGTCCCCATAGGGCTTTTAACCTTTTCTCTTCCTCCAATTTAAACATGGAATAAAAGCCCATCTTACAACATAGTAAAGCGATGTGAAACCTGAATTCAAATACACTTCTTATATGTACAACCTTGTGTAAGTCCTTTGAGCCTTCCTTTATCTAGAAAAATTGAGACCAAAATCTACATCATGCAGTTGTTATAAAGAATAGAGATGTGTAGAGTTCCTAGCACACAGGAAGGCAAGTGTTCAGACATAATAATAATAATGGTCAATGATATTGTTATTATCACAAACAATAAGAACAATAATGGTAGATGATATTGTTATTATCACAAACAGTAAGAACAATTCATGTACCAAACATGTTCCCTTTGAGCTGCTCTCCTTTTATAATTAATGAGGTTTTTGCCTTATAAGACATCAACCTTAATATAATTAAAATGTTCCTGATCCACAGCCCTTGTTGAAGTACATGGGGACCCAATGGATAGTTCTGCGTTGGTTTTCTATTGCTGCAATAACAAATTTCCACAAGTTTGGTCATTTAAAACAACACAAATGTATTATCTCACAATTCTATAGGCCAAAAGTCTGAAATGGGTTTCACTGGGTAAAATCAAGGTATCATCTGGGCTATGTTCCTTCTGCAGGCTCCAGGAAGTATCTCTTACCTCACCTTTTCAGCTCCAAGAGGCCATCTGCATTGTGACTTTTAGCCTCTTCCTCCATCGTCACAGCCATCTTTGAAGCATCTTTGTTTAGCATCTTCAAATATTTAACTCTGACTCCTATTTTTTTCTCCATCCTCCACTTTGGAGGACCCTGGTGATTTCACAGGGCCTGCTTGAATAATCCAAAATTTTATCTCATTATTTTGATGTCAGTTGTAATTATATTTTTCTTTAGTTGGGAGGATTTGCTTAAAGGGGAAAGAACCTTGGGAGGACAGATAGTTGTTCCCAAGGCTGAATCTTTGGTTTTCTATGGGATTCTGAGCTTTTCCCAGGATGGAGATGGCATGAGCCCAGCAGTTAAGGAGGCATCTATCCAGCTGGGGAGGCAGATAGGTGAACAAATAATGAAGCAGTGCCTTCACCAAGAATTTTGTTCATTTTTGAAGAGTCATTTGACTGTGTATCCTGTAATCCCTATGAATGATCTTTCTGGTCACTCATTTGACCAACACTATACCCTTATGTAAACCAAAGTGTAATTCTCTTCCTCACTAAGCAGTCAATAACACTGAGCACTATTAAACATGCCATAAAAGACTTTACAATAAAAAGAATACAGGTGTCATTATAATTACATATAATAGTAGGATTCATTGCGATATCTTCATACATGCAAGTAACCTTTCTTCAATCTCGATTTCCCCAACAGATTCTGGGGAAATGAACATCTTTGGGAGAACACTATGCTGACTGTCACAACTCCCCTTAGGATTCTCTCCTCTGTCTCCATCTTTGCATTCCTGTTATTTCCTCTCTAACTTTGCCTCTGGTCTCCACCTGGAAGCAGTACCAGTATGAAGGGCCCAAGAGGAATTCCTCAAGGAGCAGATCAGGCACACGCAGACCATGAGTCAAAGATCTTAAACCCTGTCCCTGGATATCAGCTCCAGTTTTCCCTGGTCCTACCTACCCATCATCCTTTTCTTCTCACACCTGCTCGTGGTCTCTGCCTGCTCTCTGACCCAAATGTGAGCACTTCATGCTTGCCTAAAAGGACTTGCTTGTTTGGATGACCACCTGGACACCTTGTCTGTAGCACTTGACATTATAGCAATAGTGAGTTTTCATGGCTAGTATTCTGAAAGTAAGACATAAAATTCTTGAAGAGCCATGTCCTTAATCCAACAACTTAGATTCAAATCTCAGTTCTACAACTTATTAACTAGGAGACCTTAGAAATATTATTTAACCTCCTCTCATCTCTATGTTCCATCTATAAAACTGGGGTAATCCATTCTCAAGGGGCTCCCTAAAGGATCAAACAACTTAATGCACATAACACTCTCGCTCAGTAATTAGCATATCAAATTAGCATATCATAACTATTTAATTAATGAAAGTATTTAGTAGACATTAGCAAACATTTCCTGTAGAAGACTATATAGTGAATAATTTAGGCTTTGTGGGCCATGCAATCTATGTTGTAAATATTCAGCTCTGCCAGTGTAGTGTGGAAATAGTTGTAGACAAAAATAAATAGGCATCATTAGAGACCCAGTCCAAAGAGTAGCCTACGTCCTCATTGTGCACGGAATACCATATATACTTCAAAGAAGGCAAGATTTTGTCTATTGGCCTGTTTTCTGACTCCTACTATATTACTATACATCAGAGGTGCCCTTTAAGGTCAGAGTGAATTAAACAAATATAAATGATAAAAATTCTTCCTTAGTTCTGCACCTGGCTTTGAACTCGCCGCCAGAGCCCCTAATCCCACATGACTGACCCTGGACACTTTCTTCTTCTTCTTCTTCTTTTTTTTTTTTTTTTTGTTGTCAATGGACCTTTATTTTATTTATTTATATGTGTGCTGAGAATCAAACACAATGCTTCACACATACTGGGCAAGTGCTCTACCTGTAAGCCACAACCCCAGTCCCCTGGACCCCTTCTTAATATTGCCCTAGCTGTGCTCCCAGCCATTGACCAACACGGATTGCCCTGTCCTAAGAGCCATGCATATGAGTGAAGAAGTTCCCTTGGGTCCTCCAGCCTCTACTGCCTTGGGGGACACTCTCTGGAGTGGGGCTGAACCCAAAGGAAACCCCTTTCTGATTTCCCGACATGTAAAATAGTGAGCAGAGAAAAATGGTTGTTTTAAGCCCCCAAGTTTTTAGGTTGTTGGTCATGCAGCAATGTATAAACAAAAAACAAGAAAAATTGAAAATTTAACTCTGTGAGCAAAGAAATTTTTGTCTGATTGACTCACTAGTATTTATTAACATTCCAGAACAGTGACTAACAATAAAAGGTATTTGGTAAACAATTTTGAATAAGTGAATGAAAAGGCCCTTCCTTCCACCTCATCTTTCTTTGCCCTTCGCTTGACTCTGACTGCCTCAACACCGCCAAATTAGATCAGATTCCTCTGTTCTTTGCTTTTTCCTCCATGATGCCAATCCCCGTTATGATTCATATGATTATTTTAAAGTACTTGTTTAGTGCCTGTCTCCCTTCTAGAACACAGGCTCTCAGAAGGCAAGGTTGGGATCTGCTGTGTTCCCTGCCCTGCCTAAAACCCAGAAAATGCCAGGCCTCAGACACTCAGTAAATAACATAAAATGCACAAGAAAGGCTACTTTGCAACAAAGATTTTATCTAGAAAGTTCTGTGGACTTGTAGAGACCCAGTCCAGAGAGTAGCCTACGTCCTCATTGTGCATGAAATACCAAAATCTTTGTAAATCTCTTGCAGGGGCTTTTCTTCCTGACCTTTTCATTTTTTTTGCTGGACTGCCTGATGGAGCTTTCTGCTCCCTCACACCCTGAGCGTCCACACAGCTGCATGCTGAGCACACACTTAAAATTCAGAGAGACTGCTTCCTGTCACATGGGGGACCCCAGAGTGAGTTTTCTGCACAGCCAACCTGCTCTGTTCGCTGACCCACCTTGCTGATCTGCAGGTGGATCCCAAACTGCACTCTTCAATGCTGCTGCCTCTGAGGGTTCCACTCTGGCTGGCCAGGTGCTCTCTCCTGCTATGGGAATGAGGCCATCTAATTCCCCACATGCCAGTTACTGGGAATGGGGTAAAGAAGGAAAACCTTAATGGAGAGACAAGAGA
Organism: Ictidomys tridecemlineatus; assembly: GCF_052094955.1. Classification (NCBI taxonomy): domain Eukaryota; kingdom Metazoa; phylum Chordata; class Mammalia; order Rodentia; family Sciuridae; genus Ictidomys; species Ictidomys tridecemlineatus. The sequence goes on along the minus strand of NC_135477.1, from coordinate 123,732,101 downwards.
ACTTTGGATGTGGGAACCTGGTACAGAGGCCCTGAGGGCTGGTTGAGTGCCCGTCCCTGGGTGAAAACAGAAGGAGTATCTCCTATTTCCATTCATACTTCTTTCACCAGGCCAGTGTCAGCCCTTCACTCAGGGGATGGGTAAACTGTATCATTGGTATTTAGGAGCCAGTCTAATCACACCAAGCCATAGGGCCCTAGCTCTGATGCTTACTAACCTACTACTCATCTAGATAATTCCCTTAATGGCTCTGCGCCTATGTTTCCTAACTGTGAAATGGCAAGAATGCCTTCCTATTGGTGCCATTGTAGGGATCCAGGTTCATAAAGAACAATAATAAATAACAATATGTGAGCTGTTACTGTGCACCAGGCATTGTGGAATTAACTCTAGATGCACAGTAGTGTACCCTTATCCATGGGGGTTCATTGCAATATCCTCAGTGGATATCTGAAGGTACACATAGGACTTAAACCTTAACATATATGCTACACAGCATTGACACCTAGTACTAGAGTTAATCCACCCTTCCATGTTTTATGCCTGTGTACCTCTTTTGTATCACTACTCTTGTACTTTTAAGCAAAATAAGGCTTACTTGAACACGGCACTGCAATACCACAACAGCTAATCTGATAACCAAGATGGCTATTAAGTGGCTAAAGGGAGGGTAGCATATACAGTGTGGACATGCTAGATAAAGGGATGATTAACATCCCAGGCAGGGGAAAAAAAAAAAAACAGTGAAAGAGTGAGAGAGTTCATCACACCACTCAGAGCAGCACACAAGATGAAACATGAATCATTTACTTCTGAAATTTCCTATTTAATATTTTCAGATTTTGGTTGATCACGAGTGACTAAAACTTTGGAAAGCAAAACCAAAGATAAGGAACTCCTGTAATTAATCCTAACAATTCACTTCTCAGGGACAGCTTATTCTCTCTTTTATTTTTGGCGGGGGGGGGGGGGACTGGTTAGGGATTGAACCCAGGGGCACTTAACCACTGAGCAATACCCTTCCATCCCTTTTTAAAATATTTTATTTATTTATAAACAGGGTCTTACTGAGTAACTTAGGGCCTCAGTAAATTGCTGAAGTAGGCTTTGAACTCACAATATTCCTGCCTCAGCCTCCCATGCTGCTGGGTTTATAGGCATGCACCATTGCCCTTGCTCTTATTCCTATTTGTATAGATGAGGAAACTGAGGCTGCCACCTAGTTCTAGAGTTAATCCATCCTTCCATGTTTTATGCTGAAAGTCACCTCTCTGACACTTTGGAACAGTATTCGTGTGACTTTCCATCACCCTGGAGGTTTGGAGCTTGGATTCTCGGGTCAAGTGGTAGGGTTTAAAATAAAGATTCCATAGCATTCTAACTGGGTGACCTTTATCTACGTGTTCCTCGTTGGTCAGTCTGGCCAAGCAGCTCTGCGAAAATGATCGTCTAAGAGGCCTTCTACACATTTTGACTGCCACCCCAGCCTAGTGACTGGTTAGCAATTCATGGGGGGCCCAGTCCATGGGGACTGCAGCCACAGGCATTAAACTTTCACTCCTCTCTGCAGGAAACACGAAGGAGGTGTTCTAAATTGGACTTTCAATAGGGTTCTCTGTTGCTATGCTCACAAGAGCTCAGTCTATTCTTTACACTGCCCTTGTCATTCTGTCCTTCTAAAGAGGACCAAGAAGCCAGTGGCAAAAGCTGCAAAACTGCCACCGTCTCTCTCCCCAGAAAGGCTCTGCCTCTGTGGTAGAATTGGGAGAACTATAGAGTAAAACTGCCTCTAAAAATCAGACCAAATAGTGAATACCTGCCCAGTGTCTTCTTTGTAAACAGTCTGGAATCCTACTTCCCTTGGAATTTCCAGCTTGAAGACATTTGCTTTCAGTATTTACCAGATTTATTGAAGCCATGGATATGCCACAAGAAACAGAATCCCACTAGGACACCCCAAGGTACACTGACTCCACCCCACCTGAAAACCAAACTCCCCTTTAATTTAAACCATGGGCCCTCCTCAAGCCCAAAGAGAGGAATTTACTGAATTTAAAAAGGCAAACCAGAAAGAAAGCTCTGGAACAAATGATCACTTCAGGATGAAATTGCTTTAAAGACAAACACAAAAATGTTTTTCTTCAACATGCTTATAATAATACAGGATCTGTGTCAGGCACAGCCCTAGGTGCTACACAAGTCACATTTAATCCTTAGAGCCAGCAACTGAGTCATGCATGGAGTATTCTCCTCATCTAAGGAAAGTAAGAGCCAGAGAGAGTAAGGAACTGCCCCACAGTCACAGAGCCTGTGTGGAACAGAGATGGGACTCAGATATAGGCCTGCCAGACCCCGAAGTCCAGTCTTCTTGTATGCCTCCTCAAACTGGACTCATTTTGTCTCTTGGTCTGAAAAGACCTAAGGCCCCTCTGTATTCCTGCCAAGAGTAAGCTTCAAGAGTCTGAACAAAGGAGAAGCCAACAATTTAAGTAATAGCAAGAGACTGCCAGGTACGTCTTCAATTGTGTCTACACAGGAAGGGATGGCTACTCCTGGAAAAGAGAACATTTCAGTCTAACAATTGAGCTTATCATCTGCATGACAACAAGTATAACTGGTTTGACTGATGTTGTTGATGAGCTATACCAGGGAGAGAGAGACAGGACTAGTTTGGAGTTGCAGAAACTAGTTAAATTGACTGAGATTTTAACTTTGGAGCTGTCACCACAGCGTCATGTTGGCAGAGCCAAGGTGCTCAGCGTGGAGGTGACCCATGATCACGTACACATTGCCTCGTGGCCAGCTCACTCCCTAGAATACCAGGCTCAACATGGAAACAGTCAAGTCGAAGGCCTCCTGCCTTATGGGAATGTTTAGAGAGTCAAAGACCATTTCTATGCACCTGAAATCCAGCACCTCACTAGAGATTATCTTCCCACCTTCCCCTCAAGGTGGCATTTCAGATGCCATAGGGGTTTTAAAAGTAATTTTATTTAAAATTTTAATGTAGTTTAGCAAGAGTTATACATGAATATATATACACTCAGTGTTCAGAAAAAAACTCCAGGGATACAACTTAAAAAATACAAGTCACTTTTCCTCTACAATCAACTTGATGCACATCTTTCCATTTTTTTCTATCCATGGGTATACAGATAGACAAACAAATGTGGTATGTGTATGAATGTGTAATTTTTAAATAATAATGAATATCCAATTATATTAATTATTCTGCAACATTTTTTTTCTTAACCATCCGGTACCACTCAGTCTATAAATATTTATACTATTCTTTCAAATTGCAGCACAGTCTGTTATAGAACATAATTTATTTAGTCATTCCCTTCTAACTAGTCATTTAGGTTATTTCTAATTTTACAAATAATGTTACAGTGAACTTACTTATACATTTATCCTTGTATATTCTTCAGAATATATCTGAGGGCAATATAGAATTGCTGATTCAAAAAAGAAAGTCTACCCATTCTTGGAAAAAAAAATTTTTTTTCTCCAACTAAGAGCATATGAAAGAAAATGTGGAAATTTTGTAATATCAGCTTTTCAAACCACTACATGAGAGTATTTCTTTGCCATCTAAAATGTTATTCTTGGTATCAGAGCCTCCTGGTGGTTGATAAAACTCTGGCAGTGGCTCTATGGAGGCTCTTGATGACTCCCCCTGCCCCACTGTTACTGGAAAGGCACCCATACCCCTCCCAGTGAGCTCCATCGGGGGCAGATCCTCACAGTCCCTAGTTCTTGTTAGCACTCGTCTTTCTGCAGGATAACTTCCGTACTCATATTCTGACTCTTCAACTAGGGACCAACTTTGTCTAAGGCAGAAACCGTGCCTTAGTCAACTGAGCCAACACCCATCACATGCCTGACCCTTGTCCACTGCTCTCTGGGCCATCTTAGATTCTAGCAAAGCTGTGTTCAGAATAATGACGATCAGAAGTGTTCCTGGTCTGTCTCTACCCTTAACTCTCTCCCAGGACCTGTCCTCTCAGTGCTCAGAGGCCTTCTTACCACCACACTGTCTTCTTCCCCACTGAATTTTCCAGTCATCCTGCAGGCTGCCTGCCCACTCCATCCTGCCTTGACTTTCTTTCCTACACAAAGAAACCTCCTGAAGGAAACCCTGTGCTCGTTATTTAAACAGCTGGAAAGTGACTTTGTCTTTTCTCAGCCCACGTGTTGCACACAGGACTTACCGGATGTTTTATCATGGATTCTTCAGCTGACTCAGGCCATTTCCAGGAAATATTAATAGTTTTCTGAATGCAGTTAAGTTCAAGTAACTGGCTAGAACTACTCCGGCTGAACTTGCATTGACTGTATTTACAGGCAGAAGCATTAATGATCTCCATACATGAGGAAGAACTGTACATAAATGCCAGCCTCTACACACAAAGGAAAGGAAGGGGAAAATGAAAGAAGGAAAGCAAGGAGGGAGGGAAAACAATCTTTTTTTTTTTTTTTTTTTTTTTGGTACCAGGGATTGAGCCCAGGAACACACTAAGCCACATCTTCAGCCCTTTTTATTTTTTATTTTGAGACAAAGTCTCACTAAGTTGCTTAGGCTAGCCATGATCTTGCAATCCTCCTGCCTCAGCCTCTGGAGTCACTGGGATTATGAGTGTGCACCACCATGCCCAGTGGGGAATACACTCTTAAAAGATAGATACAAACGCTAGTTGAGGGACTTAGTATATTTGATTTGAATCAACAAAACTGTGGGATCTGTAAGTCCTGCCTTCTCTGGAGGCCTCTCCAACATTCTGTTTTAATTATGCCACATTCACACAAACTAGCAGTCTTTGTACCTAAAACTTGTTAATTATTAGATATTTATTGCATTCATCAGCTGATTTAATACCCCAGGCTTCTGAGATTATTGTAACACATCAGCAACATTGGACCTGAGGATCATTGTTTAGGCCAGAAAATATTTTAGCATTTTGTATCCAAACCTACCAAATAAAACCCACAGAGGCCTCTTCTAACAATACCTCTACCATGCTATTTCTGAATTTCTAAACCTATAATTGGAAGCCCTGTCTGATAGCACTACATATTTTAGAACCAATCAAAAAAAATGCAGGTATTTCCTTATGTGGAGTTTTCTCTCTCCTCTCTCCTCTGTTATATCTCACTACTACTACCATCACCCCAATCCAAGGACATCTTTCTAAATGCTACCACTTGCTTTCTGATTTTAATGTTATCATTTTAATGTTATTCAATTCATTTGCCAAACTAGTCACTTATTCAAACTTCTTCAAACCAGAAGCTCTCAGCCACAGCACTGAAGAGTTGTTTACACAGATCAGTGCTATTGGTGACCAGTTCTCAACACTCAACCCAAACTGCATTCAACGATTAAGAGTAGATTAGTTTCTATGCAACTCCTAGAAGAAAACATAAAGTCAATACTCGAGCTTTTAAGCACAAGCAACGACTTTCTCAGTAGGATCCCACAGCTCAGGAAATAATGCCAAGAATTAATAAATGAGATGGCATCAAATGGAAAAGCTTCTGCACAGCAAAGGAAGCAATTGGGAATGTGAAGAGAAAACCTACAGAATGGGAGAAAATCTTTGCTAGTTATTCTCCCAACAGAGGATTAATAACTAGAATATATTTTTTAAAAAAATCTCAAAAAACTTATACCAAAAAATCAAATAACCCAATCAATAAATGGAAAAATGAATTAACCAGACATTTATCAAAAGAAGAAATACAAATGGCCAACAAACATATGAAAAAAATGTTCACCATCATTAACAATTAGAGAAATGCAAATCAAAACTACACTGAGATTTCATCTCACACTAGTTAGAATGGCATCCATCAAGAATACAAATAATAAATGAAAGAAAGGATGCAAAGAAAAGGAACAGTTTTACACTGTTGGTGGGATTGTAAATTAATACAATTACCATGGAAATCAATATGGAAGTACTTCAAAAGGCTAGACGTGAAACCACCATGTGAGCCAGCTATACAGCTTCTCAGTACTTCTCCTAAAGAATTAAAGTCATCATACTACAGGATATATGCACACCCATGTTTATAGCAGCACAATTCACAATAGCCAAGCCATGGAACCAGCCTAAGGGGGTGAATGGATAAAGAAAATGTGGTAAATATACACAATGAGTTTTATTCAATCATAAAGAAAAATGAAATTTTTCATTTATAGGAAAATGGATGGAACTAGAGACCCTTATGTTTAAGTGAAGTATACCAAAAACAGAAAGTTAAGGGTCATATGTTTTCTTTCATATGTGGAACCTAGAAAGGAAAAAGGAAAAGAAAGTTTGGGGAAGGTCTCATGGGAATCAAAAGGAGATCATTAGGGGAAAGGGACCAAGGCATGGGAGGGGGGAAGTGCTGGAGAGTGATATTGGCAGATACGAGTATGTAACCACACATCCCATCACGTGTACAACTATAATGCACCCATATAAAAGTGGGGGGAAAGTATATTAGTTTCTATAACCAAAATGTGTAAAATATGTACATCAATAAAGGTGTCTGTGTGTGCTACGTGGACCTGGGTCTACTTTTACTGGGCTCTAGCTCCTTGAATCTACAGTTCCCTGGGCTCTGTTGGCTTTATCTCAAGCTGACTACATTCAAGGCAGCAGCAGTTCTAGGTTTCACATCCACAGTGCACTGAGTCTAGGGTGCTTTTCTACCAGTCAAACTGTCACGCTGGGGTCCTGGTTTCCTGCCCAGAGAAATAAGTCACATGCCTCCTCCCAAATCAAAAAGGAATGAAAAACAGGTTTACTCAGAACCTCCTCCTCCTCCAGCTAGGATGGGTCACTATCGTCCCTGATCCCATGACTTCTATTCATGAAAAAGGTGAGACATGGTGACATGGAGCTTAGTAGCAACATTCACAACACCAAAAAGCAGAGAAATGGGAGCCCTATGGCTACTGAGCTCAGAATTGGGCATTACCTGCAAAGTATCCTATCAGTGAGCATCACAGTCCAGAAGTATCCTTACTAATAATGTGAATGCACTGGTCATATGACATATTATCTATCCAGTTGAGAACTTCTGCTCTAAACAATCAACTACTCAAAAGCAGGGACTATGCGCTATTTATATTTGCTGTGTGGCTTGTGGCAAGTATGAACTGAGTTTTCTCCCAATCTTCCTTACCACCAACTACCTGCTTCATATTCTCTCCTTCTATAGATGTCCTGTATCCTTCCTCTCTCCCAGACCTGGTTTCCATTTCCTTAAATATCTCCCATAAAGAAAAGGCAAGCCCACCACTAATACTCCCCAATACTTTTGTGGAGAACATAATTTAGAAAAAGGATCATAAATGCTTGAGCATGAGATCAAGTAAAGTAACTTCTCTGAGAGAGTCAAATAGAATGATGTATCTCCTATGGAAACAGCAAATAAAGGCATCCTTCCATGGACTTAAATACCATTTGCACGTGGCTCCACATGGGGCAATCCTGGAGCTGTATAGATATTTGATGCATTTTTATTTGATAAAGTAAAGAAGCTTTATTTAGAGTGAACACATTCCATTTGTCCCATGGAGAGATGATCCTCTGGCCCACTATTGCAGGATGTGTGAATCCTGCATCACTCATTCGGAGGCTGGCTCTGAGAGCTCAGTTGCAGGTGTTCTTTCTCAGTTCCCCTGGGACAGGCCCTTGTAAGAGATCTATTTCTGGTGTCTAGATATAACCTCTGGTCATGGATCAGGATTTCTTTTACTCAAAGAAAAATAATCTTAAACAGGGCTGGACTGGAATATTTAGAAACCATAAGCATTGATATATTATGATGCTCTTCCTTCTGTAATTGAAAACAAAACAAGGCTTAACTGCAAAACACAAAGTGTGTATGCATGAGGAGATCAGGATAACTTCACCGTGCCTGTACAGATGGCAAAATCCCAAGTGTATTCAATTATTCTGACCTCTCCTCTCCTCTCTCCCTGAACCTCTCTTTTGGTGTCCTTGCTTTGCTGGTGGGACTTTAAGTGGATACTTAGTCTATCTTTTGAATAACCCAGTCCTGGTCTATAAGGGAATCAAACAGCTACCTTTTCTCAGGGTATCACTATTCTAACCTGCTGAGTAAGCGAAGCCAGCTTTAGGGCAGCTTGGTGTGAGCAAAGCCATATTGAAGTAAAGTAAGAACTCAGCCTCCCACACTGAATGCTCCAACTGGTACAGCAACCACATGATGAGAGAAGTGCCTTCCCTTTGTCCAAAAATTATAAGGGCTACTACTCAGGAACGCGTTTCCCTCCTCTTTACTGATGAACAGCTCAGCTATCCAAGCCAATCCTTTCTTGAATTGCCCTTGACCGGATCCCTCTCGCCAATTAAAGACAATACTTCAGCAATTCTACCCTCTCTCTACCCAACCCAACATCATCAGAACTTTTCTCTCTTTACCAGATGATTTCCATCAGGAAATATGCTATTTCTCCTTATCCTAAATAATAATAATAATAATAATAATAACCTCCAATTCCCCCACAACTATACCCATTTTCCCTGCTCTTCTTCACAGTACTCAGAATTGTACTCAGAGTCTCCAATTCCTCCCCTTCCATGATGTCTTAATCACAGTCTGGCCAAGATTTCCCCACTCAATGAGAAATGGTCTCATCGAGGTCCCAGTAACCTTCCACCTTACTAGACCCAATGGTCAGTGCTCAGCTTCAATAGTGGCTCATGGGACACGGTTCTCTCTTGGTTTCCTCCTACATCCCCAGCGCCCTTCCTCAGTCTCTTTTGTTTGTTCCTACACTTCTCCTCTACAGAGTTGGAGCACCCCAGGGTTTCCCATCAGTTTTTTTCTCCCTCCCTAGACCATCTCACGATTTCCATCTCATGTTAGCAACTTCAAGATGAGCCCTTGAAATGGAGAGATCATCCCGGATTATCTGAGTGGACCCAATGTGATCACATAGGCCCACAGGTTAGAAGAGGAGGAAGAACCAGTCAGAACAGGCAGAGAAGACACAAAGAAAAGTGTGAAAGGGACTCAGCTCACTGTTGCTGGCTTTGGAAGTGCAAGAGTCAATAAGTAGAAGAATAAGAGAGGCCTCTAGAATCAAAAATCAACCTGGACCAGAAAACTAGCAAGGAAACAAGACCAAAGCCCTGGAATCTTTCTTCACTCTGAGTCTCACAAGGTTGAAATCAAGGTGTCAATTTCCTGGAATGGAGGAGAGAATCAAGTTCCAGATTCATTCAGGTTATTGGCAGGGTTCAATTGCACACACTTGTGGGGTGTTTGAGCCTCAGAACTGTGAAATATTTGAATGCTGATGACTAGGAACATGGAGGGCTACCAGATGGCTGGTATTTATATACACAGAGACTCCACAGAAAGGCTTTCAAGTGGAATAGTGTGCACAGGAACTGACAAAGTGACCTTGTGTTGGACACCATGCTAGGACCTGTAACATACGTCGCCTCACATGAAAACAATTTAGGGCACATATATGTAGAATACCTTTAAAATGAGGTTAGGGGCTGGGGCTTGGGCTCAGCGGTAGTGCACTTACCTGGCATGTGTGAGGTACTAAGTTCGATTTTCAGCATCACATTTAAATAAATAAATAAAATAAAGATCTATCAATAATTAAAAATTTTTTTAAAAAAATAAAATGAGGTTAGAAGATCAAGAGTTGGATGATGAAAGGGAAAGAAAATTGTGCCAGAAATCATAGCTGAGGGTATTCCATTTCATTATAATAACAATTTCCATTGAAATATATGTTTTTATTATAAAAAAATCTCAAAGATATACAACAGAGAATAAGCCAAATACCCATTTGTCTACCATCCAGATTTAATAAATGTAGATTGTCTCCCATCTTCAACTCAAATCTTTCCTTGAAAAAATATGACCTTCCATATTGTTGCTGCTTTGATCTTACACAAATGTCTTATGGTACCATTCATTTTTCAACCTGCCTTTTCCACTCTACACTATTTTTTCAGTATTTATCTGCCTTGTTATATGTAGATATAACTTGTTTTAACTGTTTAGTAGCATTCCATTGAATGAATAAACTAGTGTACGTACGTACTTAGTCCTTTATATGTTGATAGGCATTTCAGCAGGTGCGGAGGTTTGAATGAATCCTCCAAAGTTTGTGTGTTGGAAATTTAATCTCCAAGGCAGCAGTGTTGAGTCTTGGGACTTTAAAGAGGTTATTAGGGGTTATGCGGGCTCTGCATTCCTAAATGGACTAATGTCAGTATCACAGGAGTACTTTCATTGTTGCAAGAGTGGGTTCATTATAAAAGCAAGTTCAGCCCCCTCTCACTCTCTAGGGATCTCTTCCTCCACCTTCCAACCCTGAATGATGCAGCATGAAGGCCCTCACCAGATGTGGTTCCTCATTCTTGGACTTCCAGCCTCCACAACTCTCTGTTCTTAATAAATTATGCAGTCTCAGGTACTATGTTATAGCAACACAAAGTGAAGAAAATATGTTTCTAAATTTTTGCTCTTACAAAAACAGCTGTGATGAAATCTTTTACATGCATCATCATAGGCTCAAGAAGAATTTCTCTAGCATATCTAGGAAAACACTGCTGCACAGGCTATTGTACATCTATGCAGCTTCTCTTCTCTTGACATTGCCTGTTGCTCTCCAAAGCACTTGCCCCAGTCCGCACACCCACCAGGAACCTAGCAGAGTTTCCCCCATATTCTCAGCAGGGATAGTTATTGGCATACTTTCAAAACATTTGCCTATCTGATATGACTGAACAGGTAGTTAACTATAACTTCCTAATTATTAGTAAGATTGACCAACTCTCTGTATCTTAACTATATCTTAACATCAGTTTCCCTCTCCTGAAAGTTGTTCATTTATGTATTTCATCCATTTTTGAATTGGAAACTTTTTTTCTAATTCATTTACAATTCATCATATGATTTAGAAACACATACCTTTATTATAAGAATTGCAAATATTTTCTCCCAACTAATGGCTTATTTATTTAATTTCATGTAGGGTGACTTTTTAAAAAAGGAACCCTCATGCAAAGTCACAGGAACTGATTTAACACAGTCAATTGCATAGATCTTTCTTTTGTGGTGTGTGCTTTCTGGACCTTGTTAGGAAAACTTCCCCACCTTGAGAAGATTCTAGAGGTGACTTTGAGCCCAGTAAGGCAGGCAGCACAAAGGGATCAGACCTGTAGGCCTCCCTACTCAACAGCAGCTCACATGCCTGTTATGCAGAGGTTTTGCATTGAATCAAAAGTTTTGATGTTTAAAGAAATCTAGATATTATTGAATTTTTCCTGAGATCCCTTCCAACCAAGACAAAAAGAAAAAGATAATGAATAACATTAATTCCAAAGAGAAAATAAAGAATAAACATAATGTGTCACATAGCTTTTGTTTGCTGGTAAAAGAAAGATGACCACACAGAAGAACAAGTACACAAGTACTGCATGATCTCATTCTTCTGTGGAATCTAAAAAAGTGATTCTGTAGACGTTGACAGTAGAATGGTGGTGACCTCAGGCTGCGGAGAGAGGGGGTGGGGAGCTTTTTCAATGATACTAAGCTATAGTTAAATAGGAACAAGAGGTTCTGATGTGTTGTTGCACAGTTAGGGTGACTGTAGTTAATGATAATGTACTGTGTATTTTTAAAAACTGAAAGAAAGGAGCTTGAATGGTTTCACCATAAAGAAATGATAAGTGTTTGAGGAGGAAGGTATGTTTACCTGATTTAAACATTGCACAATGTATGTATATATTGAAACATGAATTAATTCATGCAATTTTATGGTTTATGTATATGTTAAAATAAATTAAATGAAGGCTGGGGCTGGGGCTGCGGCTCAGCGGTGGAACACTTGTCTGGCATGTGTGGGGCCCTGGCTTCAATCCTCTGCAGCACATAAATAAAATAAAGATATTGTATCCACCACCACCAATAACAACAACAAAAAATAGACAAAAAAAGAAATACCCACAGTCTGCTGGAAAAGGAAAACCCTCCATGATAATTCCCAGGCACAGAGACTCAGGTAAAGGAGGGACAGTGAGAAATAGCAGGTTTTAGAAGGATCAGAAATATCCTCACATGGCTTTCCTTATGGAGCTAGTAAGTAAGAAGTTCATCTCAGAATTCAGGGTCCCTTTAGGGCACTACAGAGTTGAGAAAGTGTGTATGCTCTGGCCTCTCCAAAGGGAGATGAGTTGCTTAGGAGAGCTCTGGCACTTGGTGGCATCTGCTAAATCAAAGCATCTGGCTGGGGGAGCCTGTCTGGCTCCTCCGGGTGCATCCTGGTGTTCAACTCTGCCCTCCTCCTGCCCCTGCACCTCCATGCCCACTCCTCTTAGCTCCTATAGGAGCAGGAGGGCTAACTACTTAGTGAACTCAAACCCTCGATAGTTTGAAGGTTGCACAAGTCCACATCCTACAAAGGTGAAATAAACATACGTGAATCTCTAAACCTTCAAGCTTGTAAAACCTTTCCCTTCTACAATGCCACCATATTTGTGAATTTAGTGCCTTTCACAGCAGGAAGAAATCTAGTTCATTCTTTGTTATGATGATGCCTTCATAGGCCAGATTAGCTAGGATGGTTTGTTTTGAAACCCATACATCTGCAGAGATAGCTCCCTATCCTTTGCAAAAGTACAAAGGTAAAGAAATAAAACACATTGTTCTAATATTGATTTGGCTTTTCTTCTAGTTCTTTTACTGCTTCCCACATATTTGTGTTTTTTTCCTCTCTTTTTTTCTTTTTTCTTTTTTTCTGGTTTGTATTATAGTCTCCATGTACATTCTCTCTGCTTGGGCTTCACTTCATTTTTCATGAAACCTGCTTAAGCTTAAAAAGATCTGTTTTCTTATCCAGGGCTACTCGCATGATAATATGTTTCCTGGCCCTCTGCCACAGCCCCATCACCCAGCTCTGGATTTAAAGCTTGTTTCTTCAAGAATGTACAGAACTGTTCTGAATAGAGATAAAGAATTCAAAACTCTTCTCCCAAGAAAGGCATGCAGAGTAATTTTTCATACCTGTACAGTACAGAAGATGAGCAAAGCATTTCCTCTGGGCAGTAAGAATATAATGCTCAACCAGGTCTTTCTTCTGCTGTCCCCAGAGCAGGTATCAATGTAACTTTCACTGTGTGTCAATCTGTAGAAGTTTCCCCAAGAAGTCAGTCTTTGTCCCAAGGGTTTGGTGAGTGAACCATGTAAAAATAATTCACTGGTGTCTCCCCAGACAAAAGGTCTCTGTGTCTGTCTCCAAACACCTGCATGGTCTTTACACACCGACTCAGGCGTTCACTCAGAAGACCTTGTATTATGCCTTATATGCACACCTTTCCCCACACACAGGAAATAAACTCATTCACTACTGTAAATGTCCTGACGGCTAGAAAACAGAATGCCACTTGTAAGGTTTAATGAAGGAATGATTTATTGATAAGTAGAGCCAGTGAGGGAGGTTGACACTTCTGAGACAGCAATGACAAGGACACATTTCCACTCTCAGAGCTGAAAAGAGAGGGAAGGGTGTTGTTTTAGCTGGGTCTGGGAGGAGCAAGGATCCGAGGGCAAAGGGGATACAGAATAGGAGAGGGGTGAAATATGGCAGTCCCCCACCCTCACATCTTCTAGCCTCTATCCCTCACTTCTATTGGCAAAATCCAGCCAGCAAAGCTAGCAGGCAAGGAAGCCAGGGAAACAGCTTATGGAGCCTTCAGAGGTGCCAAGAAGCCTGGGCAATGGATGGCTTCAGTTTAAAAAAAAAAAAACAAAGAAAAAGAAAAAAAACAGCACTGGGGTCAAGAGAGTACCATTGAGATTTGTTCAAGACTATCTTTACAGATGATCAGGATGATCAGATGCAGTTCATTACACTTGGGTGTTGGCAGGGAGGGGCGAATGGTTGAGTTCGCACTCTGGTCTTGAGTCATCTGTGAGATACAAGCTGAGATCCATGCGTGGAAATTCTACTGATCTGATGGATGGAGAAAAAGAATTTGGGGGCTGGAAGGGACCCTTCAGAGAGCATCTAACTCCACCACTGATATGTAATGACAGGGAAACTGAGGACCAGGATGAATTTTCATTCCTTCTTCCCTCACTCCCTTTCTCCCTTAACAAGACCATGTGTATTTGAAATTTCCTCCTATGTACTAGGCTCTGTTCTCCTGATGAGAATGCAATAGTGAACAATGAATTCCTCTTTCCTGGAGTTTATAGTCTAGTAGATGGAAAGAGACAATAAACAATAACAAAAATATACGAATGGACAGAAGGCAATATCAATATGGTGACATGAAAGAAAAAAGACAACAGGTGAGAGAGTCAAAGAGGACAGGGGGTGGGGTTGATCCTTTAGGTGGTAGACATGGAAGACTTCTCTGTTGGCACCATACAATGTGGACCTAAAGGAGTAGAGGATGAGCCATCTGACCCTCCAGGGCAAGAGCGTTCTAGGGACAGGGAGGGAAGGGCTGGAGGGGGCATGGGCTGGGTGTTGAACTCTGAGACAGGGCCGGGGAGCTGGGAGGTGAGCTGGGCACCCAGCTGCAAGCCAGGCAGGGGGAGCCTTGAAGCCTTGAGGGAATTTCATGTTTCCCTTTCAAGGTGCAGGGAAACCATCTGTTTCAACAGAGCAAAGATCCTTTTGGCTGCATTATCAGAATAAGCCAAAGGAGGGCAAGGGAGACTGGGAGCATGGTGAGGAGGCCAATAAAGTCCTGCAGGGAGGGAGAACAAGAGCTGGAGGAGTGGAGGTGGCTGATGTGGCCAGAAGTATAAGATTTGCTGATTGAGGAGACAGGGTGGTAAGACAGGACTCAAGGTTTTTGGCTACAGCATTAAGAAAGATGGATCTAGGTTTGGTGGAATAAGGAATTTTTCCTTAAAATAAGAGTTCAATGAGGAACCCGTAGAATTTTCAAGATCTACTAAGTGTCTATGTAAAAAAAAATACATAAATACATACCCACATATATGCATCCATGTGTGTGTTTGTGTGTGTGAATGTGAAACTCAGGGAGAGGAGCTGAAACTCAAATTTAGAGATGGTATTTAAAATCATGTGAGAATGAGATCGTCTTCAGAGTGAGTGTTGCCAAGAATGAAATTTAGTGCCGAACCCTGGAACACACTAATAATATTATTGACTTTTATTAACTTTTTTATTATCATTATGGCTTGACACTTCTTCAGCACTAAAAATGTGCCAGGCATAGTGTTAACCACTTTACATGTATAATATTACATTATTTAATTCTCATAACTCCTCCGTGAGAAATTTACTATGTTCCCATTTTTCAGATAATAAAACTAAGGCTCAGAGGAATTATTCAGACTGCTCAAGCCACACAGCTAGCATGCAGCAAACCTGGGGAACAGATGATCTGACTTCAGATGAAGTAGCAAACCTAGGCTCAGAGCAAGTTTGTGGCAGAGGATGTCTGATAAGCTTCCCATCTGCTATGCTGTCTCTGCTAATTAGGTTCTTTCACTCAGATGCACAGTCACTCAAAAGTATAGAATCACACTGGGACAAAGGACATTCAGATATCAAGCACTCCCCAGTACCCGCCCCCAGTTGACAAACTTGATTTCATCTCTTCCTCCAACATTCTGAAGTGCTTCCCCCTCTCAAAAGCCAAGATTCTAAATCCTCTATCTTTTGTGCATCTCTGGTGTTTGTCATAGGCCTTGGTCACAGTAGCTGCTCCAGCATGGTGGACTGACTGGATAAAAGACCACTGTGCTTCACTGGGTTACCTGGGCGTGGCAGAGCATGAGAAGAGAGACCACATCCTCATGGCTGAGATTATAGATTAGGCTAAGAAGTAACTCACCTTTTGGAAGTCCCACATGACAGAGGACTACCTAGTTACATCTGTGACACATTGACTTGTCTAGGGAAATTAAGCACAGTTAAGGGCATGAACTGGAGGAGGGTGGCCAGTTTCCATTCTGGAAGTCGGTTTAGTATTGGCCTCTCTTAGAGAATGCCTGCCTCTGCCCCAACCAGGACCTCCTCCCAAAGAATTGTGTGTGTGTGTGTGTGTGTGTGTGTGTGTGTGTGTGTGATGTGTACCTAAGCAAGCAACACAGTCAGCATCACTTTGGCTTTCTACCACTAGCCTTCAGAGATTTGACGGAACCATAATTGGAACCTTTCAAAGAGCTATTTGGATAAACAGACTGTCAGTTCTCAGTTATAAATAAACTGCTATCAGCCATCTAAAAAAGACAAAATGAGAGCAATGTACCAAAATGCAAAGGGACATACACCTCAGAATGCCAAGCTATCCAAGACCAGTTACATAATCTGTAACTTCCACTACTTCCATTTCCCAACTTGATGAGGAGCACTGGGTAAGGAAAAGTGCTTGGTCTTCATGGTCAGGCGGGCCTGAGTCAAATTTTATCTCTGATGCTCTTCATTGGTGGTCTCAAGTGTTTCATTCCTTAGAGCCTCATCATCCTCATGTATAAAGTGGGGAGAGAAGATATCATGAACCAACATAGGAAATGGAATTTAATGGTACTCTGTAAATAACAGCTCTTGTAGAGGAGATGGTGTTGATGGTAACAGGCCTGGTAATAAGTATGGCAATTACAATGACAGTGATGCTGGTGGTGACCAATATCATCATCCAGTGGTTGAGGACCTGTGCCAAGCCCAGGATTCTGTAGAATATAAATAAGACATCTGAGAAAGGGTTGCTTCTTTAAGGAAAAAAATTTAGTATGATTAAACTCAAATGTTTAAAAACTCAACTGTTTGTTATTAACAATAAGAATATTTATTTATTCAGTGCTTGCTATGTGCCAGGCATGGGCACAGTAGTTTATATGTATTTCACTTAATCCTCACAGTACCTCTTTGAAGAACAAAGTATAATTAGCTCCACACGAAATTAGAAACCCAAGGCTAAGAAAGACTAAGAGTCTAATTCAGGATCATATAGCTGGGAAAAATACGAAGCAAGGACTGAAGTCCAGGGTACTCTGCCACCAGAGTCCCAGCTCATAACCATCACATGGTATTGCCTGTTTCCCAATCAGATGTTCAAGGCTCTTCTAAGAGGGAGGTGCTCAAGATGCTCTGAGATAGTAGGCAACTTCACAGGCTTGTGCTTATGGTTTTTATGATAAATTCACACAATTTGACAAAAGTCTACATGAGATACGCATAAAAGTGTAAGCCAGAGATGGCAAACAAGCAAATCAGAGATATTTCTTTGTTTTCCTATCATATTTCTAACATTAAATATTAGGAAGTTTCACCTCAAAACTCCAGACTTCTTCCTTTTCTTAAAAACTTGATAATCTGGAAATTCTGGATTCTATTCCAGATGGACTCAATGAATTGAAGCAGTTGTTGCCTTTAACTCAGCTGTGTGTTCTTGGATGATTCCAGTTCCCAGAACTCCCTACTTCTTTTGCCAGCACATATCACATGCCTATGTTCATTGCTTGATCCTTATAGATATTTGAAGAGAGACCACCTGTTGAGGCTCAGGCACAGAACAAGGGCACAGTTCAGGATGCAGTTAGCAGAGCACAGGTTCCTACCCAAAATATGCCCACACTGAAGAAAGTGAGGAGGACCCAGACCTCTTGGGAACTGGGCCATCTCCACTGGAGATTATGTTGCTGCTGTATTGACAGGAATCACTGCACCATCAACCATGGCCTTCACCATTGACCCATCCACTGCCCATTCTCCTTCCTGTCCTGCTCACTGGCTACTGATCCTTAGTCCTATTCTTTCCCTTTTACAATAATATTCTTAGTTGCCTCTCTTGCCACTCATTGATTTTCCAATGGGTTTCCTGCTAAAGATGTTTAGGAAGGTTCTTTTTTTTTTTTTTTGGTCCTTGTTAAAAAAATAATCTTACTTTCAACATTCTACAAGTAGGTTCCCAAGTTCACAAGGGAGCAGAATCCTAGAAGAATCCTTGCTAGAAGAATCCAAGCCAACAAAATCAGAGAAGCCATCCCTTTAAGCCTTTTATTGAAATGGCTAGGGTTAAAGGTAGAAATAAAATAGAGAAGGAGAAACAACTTGTTGGTCCTGTGCTTCATAATTTTCATGGTACCATTACCTCTACTACTTATTTGATCCTCCAAACAGCCCAGTGAGGTAGACAGAGGATGATGAACATGTTCATTTCTCAGCAGACTTCAGCTCAGAAGTGAGGTACTTTTTCAAGGTTCAATGGCCAGTGGGTAAGAGAATTTAAGTTATTGAGCAGCCTGACCTGGAATGAATCACCACAAGCACAGTTCAGCTCTTGCCCAACCATGGGTAGTTCACTACTTTATCACAGACCTTTGCTCCTGGAGAACTGAAACTGAAATACAGGCATCAAAGATCTTCTCATTAGACTGCTCTTCCTCCCTTCTTCACTTCAAAAATGGCTAGTGAGCCACCATGGTGCCAGGCCCTATGCTAACCCCATGCTACCCAACAATGTCCAAGAGAACAATGCCTAAAAAAGGAAACTCAAATGCTATGATAGTGCCACCTTGTATTTATAGGACTCTTTGGGATTTTCAAAGCCATTTCACAATAATCCCAGGCACTGTGTGAATGCCCATCTGACAGACAGAACTCAAGCTCTAGAAAGTGAAGAGACAAAGCCAGCAAGCCACAGAGAACAGACTTAAGCCCAGGTCTTAATATTTAGGTCCAATGATTCTTTCACTTCTGGTACTACTAGCACCTAATAGCATAGGTGCTATTATCTGGCACATAATAGGTGCTCAAGAATGCTTGGTAACTATAAACTAACATCACATTGCCTCTCAGAATGACTAAAAATACCTAAAATCAACATTTCTCCTTTGGGGCCCAGAAAAGAAGGCTTCTCGTTATTATTTATACCTAAAGCAATATATGAGGCTACAGAGATACAAAACAAACACCTCTGCTAAGGCAGATAAAGCTTTTTGCTTGGGTTTGTTGACATTCTTCTTTGCCCAAGGACAATCTGTTAAGAAGGAGATATTTTTTCCCTATCTACTTCAAACCAAATTCCAGTCCTGAAGTCTGAATATTGAATAAAAAGTAGTAAAGTAAATTGCTTCACCTTCTCATGTTCCTTTTCCCCAAGTAAATTTCCAAGTCTACCATGGGTCCAAAGAGTCTCTTCTTCAGTTTTACTTCTATTTTGCAATTCATTGGAGTACAGATTTGCAATCTGTGGGTTTCATGGGAAGCAGTGTAATAAGAAAGCTTTGGCTTGTCTTGGTTTGAATATCAGTACAGAAACAATCTTATCAGTGAGTGTTTCAAGAGCTAGTTCTGTGATTGGCTACAATGAAGGTCCTGCTATATTGGAGGTTTAGCTGTCCACTCTCCTTACTTTAAATGATCCAAGAGGATTGGCCACCTTCTACTCTTCTAATCTGCTTCCCTTCAGAGGAGCACAGACTCCTCTGGGTTCAAGTCCACCAGCTGTTTAAACCCACCACCTGCTAGTTATGGAGTCTCAGGCTAGTTATTCACACCTTCTAGACATTGTTCATAAAGTGTGGAAGAAAAGACTCATGTTAAAGAATTGTCATGAAGGTGAAGTGAGAGGGCACGTGTGAAGTACCTGGGACACACGGTGGCCACTCAGGAAACATTCACATCTCCTTCTTCATTCATCTCCAGTAAAAACACAATAAAAATGTTCGCTCCTGCACCTTGGTGCTCTTCCTTAACTCCTCCGAAGTTTTATCAAAGGAGTTTCCTCAATCCAGTCAAAAGATCAAGTACTCTCAGTCTGTTGTCTAAACAAGATGATCAGCCTATATCCTCAGGGTTAGAAAGTGACCAATATAAATAAGTTGGTATAAAAATAAATAACCTAGTCCTTTTATTTTATATAACCGTATGGTGACTGCTATTGGAAGAGGGTGGAAGTGGACATGAAATCTAAGGAACAGAGATTCAGTGTTTCAGAATTTATTAGTATTCATTCAAAACTATCCAACAGAAAGTAACAGCTACTTTATTAGAAGAACTCCATGACTTTGGCCTCTAGAAAGGAGTAGAAGTTCAAAGATTTTCTATGGTATAGACAACACAGTCCTCTAAAAACAATCCATGCTCTTTGTACTGAGTCTATACCAATTATTTAACATTTATTGACTACTTATAGTGTGCCAGATCCCAAGCTAGTAAATGACCTGTATGCATTAATGCACCAATCCTCAGAGGTAATTGTTATTAACTGCTCCCTATAAGTTGAGGTTTAGAAGCTAAATACAATTTGCCTAAGATCACCAAGCCCTACATTCTGAGGTCCTCCAGACTCTGTGCCTACAACCACCAAACTTCTAATTCCTAATTTAGTTTCCCAGGTGTCTCTGTACAAAGGAAGAAATCTCCAGAGCAGTGGAAACCAATGTTCTATCCTTTTGGAAAGTTTTATGTTCCCAGTACAAATCAGCCGATTGGCATTCTGATTTATAAATCTGTCTTGTGTTAGTTTCTGTATGAATTAGTGCCTGGAGCTTGAGCAACTCAGGGACAGCTGAGTAAATGAAGTTTTAAAAACTGCTAAGGTGAGATGTAGGACCTGTCCTGAGCTTACCTCACTAAGGAACTGACAATTCAAGCAGGCCTGCTGGATAGAGACAGGCAACCAGCCACTTGCCTTCTTTGTTGCCACTTTAAATGTGGCATGATTCAATCACAGCTCACAGAATTCCAGACAAATCAGAGGAAAAATTAGGATGATTATGTTGAAATGAACAGGATTCT
The DNA here is from genome assembly GCF_052094955.1 of Ictidomys tridecemlineatus. Lineage (NCBI taxonomy): Eukaryota > Metazoa > Chordata > Mammalia > Rodentia > Sciuridae > Ictidomys > Ictidomys tridecemlineatus. The sequence goes on along the minus strand of NC_135477.1, from coordinate 123,711,319 downwards.
GGGAGGTTTAAGAATATCATGAAGGTGAATGTAGCCATAAATTCTAAGTTAAGGATGGCCAATCTTATCAGTTGGTGGTAGTGATTGCTTGGACCCTGCATGGAGAAGGATTCTGAGGCCACTTCTGGGTTTCATTCTAGAAGAATGTCATGATTGATTAGCAATGTCTGCCTTGATTACAAAAGGTGAGTATGAGGGCCAAATGTCATATACTTACCATTCCTTCTCTACATGCTAGATTCTCAGTTGACATTGACAATTATATTGAATGAAGTGTATTATTACACTTGGGTAAAAAAGAGCTTCTGAAAAATATTTACCAATCATAAATTACATGAAATCACTGCACTATGATAGGATTCCTACTGCTAAAATGTGCAAATTTGCAATTTTTAGTACTTTTGTCCTTGAAGATTAGTTTCCACCTTGATTTTTAAAAAAATAAAGAAAGAAAAAGTTATTTTCCATGTAAGAAATTTTGGAGGTTTATTTGAAAACTGAATTTTCTGTTAATATATGTAGGTGTTGCTTTTGAGACATAGGTCTGTTTACCAAACATAATCACAAAATCATAAGGCAAACATTAAAAAAGATGAAAAACTTGGGTTTTACTTTACATAAATGTATCTAATTTTGAAATTAAAAATGTAAGTACTATAAATCCCTCCAAACTGCAATTGAGCTGTCATATTTGTATAGTATAATGTATATCAAATTTTAAATAATTTACAAATAGGCTACTAAAATTAATAACAATTTAATGAAGTTGGTAGATATGATGTCAGTATACAAAAGAAAAACTCCAAAATGTTTTTCTCTATGCTAGCAACAATTAGGAAATGAAATTTTTAAATGCAATAACATCAAACAAGCATAAAATATGCAAGAATAAATCTAATGAAAGATGCATAACATGTCTATACTGAAAACCACAGAACATTACTAAAATAATTTAAAGAAGGTATAAATAAATGAAGGGCTCTACCATATTTATTGATCAAAGAAATATCTTTCCTCCCAAATTGGTCCACAGTTCAATGCAATGTGAATCAAAATTTTAGCAAGGTTCAGGGGACGAGGTGTTAAGGAGGGCAAACATGGAGAAAAAGGAAGCTGGAAGACTTGAGATTTATTATAAGGTTAGAGTAATTTAAAAAGTGCAGTGATGGCATGAAAACAAATAAACCGATTGATTGAAATCCAGAGAAGATCAGATGCACAGTGACCAGACTTCTGTCAATAGTGACATTATTCTGCAGTGAGAAAAGATGGCCTTTACTACAAACAGTGCTGAGTCAGTCAGGTTCCCATTTGGGCTCCCCTTCTGTACACCACTCACAAAAATTAACTTCAGCTGTGAAAAGAAAAGCAGTACTCATTTAGAAGTTAACCTAGGAAAAAATTTTCATCACATTGGGACAAGAATGATTTGTTCAACAGGATGTTAAAAGTACTAGCTGTGAGAAAAATATAAAAAAATCAGACAATATTAAAAATTAAAACTTCTGCTCATTGAAAGAGGTTAAGGGAATGAAAGGCAAACTCACAGAGTGGGGAAGATATTTGCATGCACATATCTAATATAGGATCTGTATCCAGAATATATTTGTTCAACTCATATAAATCAATAGGAAAAGGGTAATCTAATAGAAAACTGGGCAAAAAGACTAGCAGGCACCTTACAAAGGAGGGTATGAAAATGGCCAATGTAAGAGCTAAACATCTTTCTCATCAGGGGACCCAAATTAAAACTAGATACAATACTACATTCTCATCAGAATAGCTAATTTAAAAAACACTTGTAATCTCAAACACTGGTGAGGTGGTGGAGTAACTGGAACTCTGTCACAGACTCTCCTAGCAGGAAAATTTGTATAATGTTGATATTTTTTGGCATTATCTGCTAAAACTGAACACATATGAGCCCTATGATGCAGCCAATTTCACTCAAATACATAACAAACATAACTGTGTATATGTGATGTACCAGAAGACATGTACAATGATGTTCACAGCTGCATTACTTGTAATAGCAAAAGACTGGATATGCACACATACTCATTAACAAGAAAAATATACAAATACAGAATATCCACATAATGCAATGGAGAAGAAATGAGTGTCTGCTCCACATAGCAATGTGGTTGAATCTCCCAAGCACATTACTGAGTAAAAACAAATAGATACAGAAAAGCATATACTATATGATAATCTGCACAATTCCATTTATAAAAATTCAAAATCAAAATTCATTGTAGTAAGTCAAAAGAGCAGCTGTCTTTGGGTAGAATGGTCAGCCATCTGGGTTGCCCAAAAAATGTTGTGTATTTTCATGTGGATGGTGGTTTAAGACAATGATATCACTTATTTTTAAAAAGTTGATCTTTAGTGGTAGAAGTCAGAATCATGGGAGTGGTGATTATGAAGGAGCACAGGAGGTTTCGTTAGCTGCTGGTAGTCTTGATAGAGGTAGCAGGGACTTGGGCACATTCCCTCTGTACATTCATCAAGCTGCTCACTAAGGGTTTCTGCCCCTTTTGGTATGGATTTATTTGTTTTTTTATTTCAAAAAACTTTTGCTCCAAAAAAAAAAGCACTTCAATGGGTGCTCTCATTTAATTCTCAAATGTCCCATGAAAATTGTTCTTACTGTTAGGCACAGTGGCACATATGCTTATCATCCCAGAGGCTTGAGAGGCTGAGGCAGGAGCATCCCAAATTCAAACCAGCCTCAGCAACTTAGCAAGACCCTGTCTGTAAATGAAAAAAAAAAATTATAGGGGCTGGGGAAGTGGCTCAATGGTTAAGGACCCCTGGATTTTATTCTTGGTAACAGAAGGGGGGAAAAAAAGAAAAGAAAATTGGTCTATGACCCTCCCCCTCCCCAATTTTACAGATGAAGGATCTGAGCCCTATCAAGTTCAAGGGTCTTAATCAAGCTTAAACAGCTAGTAAGTTATAAATCTGGGGTTCCAGGGCTTATAGTCTGTCAATTGTCCCTGACATCTGGTCACATGTGCACTCAGAAAGCTACACACTGTCCACCCACCCAGCCAGTTCCTCTTAGCCTCTCAGCCTAACAGAGGGATGCTGTGAATTACCTTTTCCTCCACCCATCAGCCTCTAGGGCTGAGGAGGGGCCGGTTTGTTTGCCTTGGATCTCAGGGAAATACTGTGGCCAGCACACACTGGATTTCCTGTAACTGGAAAAGAGTGATGTAATGGCATTGACAAGTGTGGAAAACAGCCCTCACCGCGAGCAGTGTGTCATGGCTGCCTCAGACAGGCCCTCGGCTGGCCCGTTCCGCCATGCACCTCTGGCGCACACACCCCTTCCCACTCCTCTCCAAGCCCCCAAGACTGCTCTCTTCTAAGAACTCCAGGAGGGAAAACATTAGCGTTTCGTTCATTCTAGAACACTGCCTTTCCCCAAAAACAGAGGGCAGCCTATCAGCTACGAATGTTTCCTGGTGTGAGTTGGAAAATGAGAAGGGACATTTTGTTGGAAAACCTGCAGAGATTTTTCAGAGACCTCATGAGGAGTGACTGCTTCCTGCCATTTCTTCAAGACTGTAAGTAAATCCAAGTAAGCAGGAGGCAGTGAGGTCCAAGAAACAGGGGAGCATTCTCATGTTGGCAGATTAGGAGCCCCTTCTACTCACATAGCAAAGGAGGGGCCAGACTCAGGAAGAAGCCTTCAGCTCCTTCAGAAAGGTAAGTGTGGGATTTGAGCAGCAAAAGACACAGTGTAACAAAGAAGGAGGCCTGGAGCTCCCTGGTCAGTTACTGATCAGGCTAAACAGTTCCTGGTTTTGTGTTCTGACTCTTCCCACCAAGAAGGACTCAAGTTCCTAGTGCACAGCCTACTAACATCTCTAGAAAAATCACCAAGACCCAAAGATTTGCCTCATCCAGAAATTTTCCATTGGGTTCCTCTGCGTTCACACTACCATGACCCATTCTTGTCACTTACCTACTCAGCTGCATTTTATTTTTTGTTCACCATTCTTTGGTTCACTCACATTCATTTAACAAATGCTTTTTGGTATCTCCTGTGTGCTCTTAGAAATTCCCTGTGAACAAGAGACATTCATCTTCTCTTCCCCAGGTCACACAGTTAAGTGTTCCTAATTCAATTTCTAAATGTAATTACATCCAGATAGCATTTACTGAATGCCTGCTATGTGCTGGGCACTATCATAGCCCTTTTACGTGTATTATCTTATTAATCCTGACAATACTGCAGGGAAACTTCTAATTTTTATAGGTCAAGAAACTGAGGCACAAAAGCTAAAGGTAATTTCCCTTTGGCTCCATAGCTAGAAAGTGACTCAGCTAGGATTTAAGCCAGCAAGTCCTGTTTCATGGTCCATGCTCTTAACTGCTTAATATGCCTAGGTAGAGGAACAGAAAAAAGCTCTGGAATTCTATATACCAATATCAATCAAAGTCAGGTTGTTATTTGGAGGTAGAAAGAGAGTAGAATGATTAGTGATCTTTATTATTTATTCTTATTATATATTCTATATTCTTGCGCACACACGTTTTCTCTCTCCCCCCACAACATATTACATTTATAATCAGAAAAAAGTGGGTAAAGAAAGCATGTGCAGAGTAGGTTTGCAGGAATGAGCCAGCTAAAGGACCACTGAGGGTTAAGGCTGGGTAGAGACATCTCTCCCTCAGGAAGTGCCACATGAGCGAGAGGGGAGTCTTCAACCCAGGAGTGGCTCAGCAACTCTGCCCAGCCAGAAGCCTTTTGATGACATAGTGTGGTATTCACAATTAGGAAGATTCTAAAGTAGGTAAGATTTTTAGTGACCGTACTGGCCTCATGGGAACAATATGTGCCCAGGGAACAAACATGTTGCATAACCACCAGCTCTGAGAAGGTTAACTGCACAAAAATACCTGCTGCAGAGGCTCCGTGTCAGCTCAGTTGCTGTGACAGGTTGCCAGTGACCCAGGCTGTAGAGACCTCAACAACCATTACCGTTCTGTGGAGTAGACAATTATGTTACTCTTACTTCAGTGACGTTCTCTTATTCCCATGTCTGTAAGTTTATTTACAGCAATAAAGGATGAGTGCTATTTTACTCAAAGGAAAGGACATCTAATTAAGCAATTCATTCTGTGGCAGGTATTGTATCCTTTATATCTTTTCATCAAACAAATATATGAGGTAAAATATGACTATTCCCAATTTACAGATAAGAAAATTGAAGCTTGGAGAGATCAAGTAACTTGTCAAATAGCAGTTTTCCAGGATATGGCCTGAGAATCAAAAAGAAACCCACCCTTTAAAAAATGGACTAAACTTAAGGGGAAAAAAAAAACATTGGTCAAAAGAAAATGCATCTTCAACTTCTCCACTGAAAATATCAAAAATGAAGAAACTGGAGAGGGCACCCAGTCTCTGGAAAATTCATTTGCTTTTCATACAGTACACCTGATACCTTATTTGCTCAACTAATGATATTTTAAGCCAAAATAACACTTTTCATGGCCTGATGTGGGTAGGTTACGTTTGTAAGTTATATTTTATCCTAAGTGTAACAGGAAGTCATTGAAAGGTTTTTGGCAGAGACTGACCTGGCCTGATTGGTGTTTGAAGTTCACACTGGGAGCTGAGGGGATAATGGATTGTCTGTCTTCTCAGGAGGCAGGAGATACCATTCTTATTTGCTATTTATTTACTTATACCTGCCTGTGCCCATTGGAGTGCCAGCTCTGTAGAAGCAGGGACCTCATCTAATTTTGCCACTGCCATGTCACTAGTAGCTGGAAAAGTGCCTGGTCTAGAGTAGGCCCAATAAATATTTGTTGAATAAGTGAGTGAATTAATTAAAATGAAAAGAACAGAAGGAGAGAGGCAGGAATCACACAAATGAACATGAAGGTGAGTCTAAGAGGAAAAAACCACCCAGTGCAGAGAAAGCACCTCTGGGGCTGGGGGCAGTAAAGGGTGGGGCCTAGAGGTAGCCATGACAAGAAGTGGATGCAGATCCACCAACAGGACCTGCTGACCTATTGGACATGGCCACTGACGGAAGACATTTAGTATTGAGATGAGCTTCGGTCCCTCAGCCCTCCAGGGGACACATGAGTTCAAGATGAGTGAGTGAGTGACTGTTTTCCAGGTTGTTTATTAGCTATTGGTATAGAAAAGCTGCAGAATTGCAAGCATGACTTTCCAAATAATGAGATTCTATCACTGCAAATAGGAGAATAAAAGGGCTATTTTTCTAGCATCTCTCAGACAGTTGGTAGCAGTCTCTCTGTGATGCTTTCTTCACCACTTTGTCCCTTCATCTCCTGGTGTTTCTGTACGGTTTCCACAGCCAGGTTTCCATGACATCACAGCGGTCCGTTTCATCCATTCTGTCAAAAAAAAAAAAAAATAACTGGTTGTGGTGGAGGGAGTGCTTTTCCTGCTCGTGAACAAATGTGTCCATTCTCCACACCCCAACACACACACACACACACACACACACACAAAACCACCTTTGCTCCTAACACTGATCTGGGTACACAGGTATTTACAACTGTCAATTGACTTGCCCAGTTGGGTTGAAACAGCTTTCCTATTTAACAGAATGGCCCATCTGATTAATATTCATAAAGAGCACTTTCAGAGTTAAGGGTTCTTCCATTCTTGACTCTCAAAGTGATTCTCTTCAGATTTGTTGCTAAAGTCAGACACTATGGTTTTACAAATCAAGAATAAAATTCCTTTTATATGACTGTTCTCAAAGACCTGCTGTCATTTGACTGTCCTGATTTCAAAAGCTGTAATAGAGGAGACTGTTTTCATACATGTATATGAAGCATGTTTTCCTTTTTTCCTTCAATCTCCCTGTTCAGAATTTGTTGGCCAGCCAGCCCCCTGTGATGGGTCTTATTCGGGATGTTCATTTCTGTGACATGGATGTTTGGGCTGAGCTCACAAAGGGTTCATTTACAAGTTTTGGAAAGTCTTCATTCTCTAGATCCAAGACGTGCCCTTCTGTGGCACAGTGGGCTATTGAATCCCTGCCATGGTGACTGGTGGATGCGTGTCACTGTCAACATTCTCAAACCATAAAGCTATGGTGATTGAATAAATAACATAAGCTCTCAGTCACAGCAGGCACCAGGCTTGACTATAGCATACTGGCTTTCTGAAGTCGGTGCCTCTGCAGAAAGTGGGCAACTCATGAAAACAATTGACAAGCTGTGGTGTCTTCTTAGGCCAAATGCTCCTGCAAGGCAGAAGTCACATAAAACACATCTTAATCATCGGAACTCTTTGTGAATCAGATAACAGAGTGAACATGCAAGGGGTTCTCTTATACCAACGATGTTTTGGAGGTTCAGAAATGTCCACAGGAATTGTCATTGTTCTAACTCAGTGCATTACACATCCAGTATCTATTGATTTCCCCATTCGTCCCCATAGAAGTGGACTTCTAGCAACTTTAAGAGCACTACAGAGGACCAAACCAGGCACCAAGCTGGGCAGCCTTATGGGTCCAGCTGGGAATTTTGTAGCCACCTTCCTGATGTCTGCAGGGTGGACATGTACATATATTTAAGTGTCTCATTTTCATAAAGAGCTCGGTGAAGGAACTCTTTGATAAATAGTTCACATAAATAAATGAATGTTTCATTTTTTTTTTTATTGGTTGTTCAAAACATTACAGAGCTCAAGACATATCATCTTTCATACATTCGACTCAATTGGGTTTTGAACTCCCCAAATACATAATACAGACTCACTTCTGTTACATACTCACATTTTTACATAATGGCATATTAGTGACTGTTGTATTCTGCTACCTTTCCTATCCCCTACTATCCCCCTCCCCTCCCCTCCCCTCCCAACATCCCTCTCTACCTCCTCTGCTGTTGTTCAATTCTCTCCCCTTTTTTCCCCCCACCCCCTTGCCCCTCATAACCTCTTATTATTTTGTGTATCACTGAAGGTCTCCTACCATTTCCATATGTTTTCCCTTCTCTCTTCCTTTCTCTCCCCCCATTCGTCTTAGTTTACTGTTAGTCTTTTCCTCATATCTTCCTTCCTGTTCTATTCTTAGTGGCTCTCTTTATATCAAAGAAGACATTTGACATTTGTTTTTTAGGGCTTGGCTAGCTTCACTTAGCATAATCTGCTCTAATGCCATCCATTTCCCTGCAAATTCTATGATTTTGTCGTTTCTTAGTGCTGCATAATACTCCATTGTGTATAGCTGCCACAATTTTTTTTATCCACTCATCTATTGAAGGGCATAGCAATAGTAACAAAAACAGCATGGTACTGGTACCAAAACAGGCAGGTGGACCAATGGTACAGAATAGAGGACACAGAGACTAATCCACAAAGTTACAACTATCTTATATTTGATAAAGGGGCTAAAAACATGCAATGGAGGAAGGATAGCATCTTCAACAAATGGTGCTGGGAAAATTGGAAATCCATATGCAACAAAATGAAATTGAATCCCTTTCTCTCGCCAGCCACAAAAGTTAACTCAAAATGGATCAAGGAGCTAGATATAAAAACAGAGACACTGCGTCTGATAGAAGGAAAAGTTGGCTACGATCTACATATTGTGGGGTCGGGCTCCAAATTCCTTAATAGAACGCCCGTAGCCCAAGAGTTAATGACAAGAATAAACAAATGGGACCTACTTAAACTAAAAAGTTTTTTCTCAGCAAGAGAAACAGTAAAAGAGGTAAATAGAGAGCCTACATCCTGGGAACAAATTTTTACCCCTCACACCTCAGACAGAGCCCTAATATCCAGAATGTACAAAGAACTCAAAAAATTAAACAATAAGATAACAAATAATCCAATCAACAAATGGGCCAAGGACCTGAACAGACACTTCTCAGAGGAGGACATACAATCAATCCACAAGCACATGAGAAAATGCTCAACATCTCTAGCAATCAGAGAAATGCAAATCAAAACCACCCTAAGATACCATTTCACTCCTGTAAGATTGGCAGCCATTATGAAGTCAAACAACAATAAGTGTTGGCGAGGATGTGGGGAAAAGGGCACACTTGTTCACTGCTGGTGGGACTGCAAAATGGTGAGGCCAATTTGGAAAGCAGTATGGAGATTCCTGGGAAAGCTGGGAATGGATCCACCATTTGACCCAGCTATTGCCCTTCTTGGACTATTCCCTGAGGACCTTAAAAGAATGTTTCATTTTTGAAAGGTCTCTTTGGAAGTTGTTGTACATAGGACCCTGAACAAGAATGTGGGATGATTTTAATGGACTTGTTTTTAAAATATTTAAACATTTCCCTCAATGACTTTTGGGCATTTTTGTTTGTCTGTTTGTTGTAGTGTGTTTCAGGGGTAAGATAAGGGGATCATATCTAATCATGCTTAGAATTCTTCAAAGTTGTCCCTTTACATATATTTCTTGCCATGGTTTCCAAAGCCCTGAACATTTGGACCTTTCTTTTTCTAGTTTCAACCTGAACAACTTGACCCTCTTTCTCTGTGGTCTACCTAAATGTCATTTTTTCAATTCCTTGACACTTTTCCTCCCTACCACTCCAGAGCCTTTACATATAGTACCAGTGCTGGAAAGTCACACCACATGTGCATATTCACACACATACACACACACACACACACACACACACACACCACATTCATATATGCACCCCCACATCCTCACCATGCATATACCTGTCCACAAATACACAGTCACCAGCCACACACTCACTTGTCATTCACTCACTCACTTCTACCAGTTAACCATTAGTCATCCTTCTGATTTCAATTCAAGCAGCAGTTTTGCAGGAAATCCTATCCTATGCCTCCTGGGTTAGATCAGGCTTTTAGCTTTTACATTCTCCAGGAACTATTCTTTTCCTTCAGAGCATTCAACTTAGTCAGAAATTATATAATTATTTGGATAATGCTTCATTAATGGTAACCTCCACCCTAGAGTGTGTAAACCCTCTGAGAACAGAACCTGAGTCTATTTTTGCTCACCACTGTATCCTCAGCCTGGTACACAGAGCCTGGTACATGGAAGGCATGCAGTAAATATTGGCTTAATGGATGAACTGATGCAACACATGGATGAAGTTATAACAGAAACCTGAGCATATGTGTCTGCGCATGTCTATGTGTGTCTTTCGGGAAATGGGAATGTTGCTAATGGAACTCGAAGAAGATATTTTCAGTTTCCTTTAATTGTGACTGTTCTGCAACATGGAAAGTAGAAATGACAGTATTCTTCATATGAATCAATTTGTTTGCTAATTTTGCTTAAGAAATCAGCAGTCATTCAGTCACATAAACACTATGAATGATTCATATGCCTCTGGTTAACATTCAAGGAAGAAAATTTATTTATACAACTTACAACTATCATATAAATACCATGTCTTGTTAACTATGTGCCTGTGTTCAATTCAACTTAATCACAGAAACAGTAATTACTCCTCTCTAACACCATTAACAACCTCCTAATGTGCCAGAGAGAAATTACTCAATAAACAAATATTTAATACACTAGAAGTGACCAATTGAGGGTTACATTATACACCCTGATTGTCCAGTAGCAGTGGCCTTCCTTCACTTGCCCTTTGCCACTCTACCTCCCCCACCATGAAACAGCCTGTGGAATTTGGGACCATTCCAAATAGATAGGATGAAGAGCACAAATACATACACTGAAGCTTAAGGAGAAATGATATGGGAAGGCCCCGTCACCCACGACTGACTGGTACAATACAGCTGGGAATGCATTTTTGATCATGTACCAGATAATTCAAATAGTTGCAGAATGGAGAAAGGTTGATAAAAAGCACATGGGGAATCAGAGAGCTTAAAATAGTCAAGATTGCATACCAAGGCCAGATTTCAGCTCCAGCTACCAGTGGTTCTTGCCCATCCAAAAGTTGGCTTAGAGAGAAATGATCAAAGCATAATTCTACCAATAAATTTACATTGAAATATAGAAACTAAGGGCCTTAACAATTACCTTATATTTTGGCTTCCAAGGACATACTTTGAGACTTGCCTACAGGGTCCAACTATCCATGAAATCATAGGAATTACACTCTGTGGTTCATGAGCAATGCCCTTTCACAGGACACATTCTCTGAGGACTATGTTGGTGACTTCTAGAAGAGTAGGCATCAAGCAGTCATAATACAGTCTTGCATTATAGCTTCCATTTTATTTTAAAATCTGTCAATCTTGGAATAACTCATTATTTAAAATCTGAATTAATTTGCATGGATTTGCCATCATAGGAATTATTCTCTTAAATTCATTATTTGAGATATTTTAAAAAACAAAAGTTATACATATATATGTGTATATATGTATGCATATGTGTATATATATATATCTTTATCTACATATCAATATGTATACATCTATATAAATACACATTGAAATAGCTACATTAAGTAGTACAGATATTTATAAATTAAAATGTTAAGTCCCTCATTTCTCCTTCCCTTGCTGCATATTATTTCCCATTCTCCAGAGATATTCAGCACTGATAATTTGATGTATTTATTTTTACTTTTACACAATAGGATTCTACCATGTATACAGTTCTGCAACCTACTTTGGTAAGTCGCATAAGATATATTTGAAATACCATTGAGAAAACTGGGTGAAGTATATGAGATTTACTGCACTCTTTTTTCTGTCGAATGAGTTCATAAATATTTTAAAATAAAATGCTTTTCTAAAAACAATAAACTTTTCACTTGAAAATGTATCTTAGTCTATACAACCTTAATACTTTACAACTACCTCATTCTATTGAATTTATTGTTAGGATATGTGATAATTCTTTGAACCAGTCTCCTATTGAAGGACAGCTAGTTGTTTTGTTTTTGTTTTTAATTATTACAGTAATGATACCATGGACAATCTTATACTTTTGCCTCCAGTTGTGATGTAATTTGACAGGCTGAGCTCCTCCTGTTTCCATCATCCTTACTGTCAGGTAAATGTCTAAACCTTAGAACCTCAGGCAATTGTGTGAGGAAAGTTTTAGAATTAGCACATTTACATTTGGGTAAGAAACATCAAGTCAGAGCAGACATAAGCAACTTACTGAAGGGTTTGTGTCTGCTCCTCCAAAGCTGCCTCTGCTGTCCAGCCACACCCGCACCCGGCAGATGCACGTGCTCATCAGATCCTTTCCATGTGTTCAGAAAAGTGTTTAGGAGGCTCGCATGACTGAGCAGCCTTCAACCTTGACACAATCAAACAAACAAAACCATATGCAAGTTCAACAAAGAGGAGAGAAGGAGCTTCCCCAAGCTAGATGAAAACATAAGCAAAGAAATAATGAACTTCTAAAAACAATTGCTTAAAACTGTGCAGTAGGCAGGCCTCCTAAATTTGGCACCTCTTCCTATTTGATGACCAGTGACAGGTTTCATCAGAATTCCATGTTTCACCCTTAGGATGAAGCCAGACTTGTTTTGAATATTAATTTCTGTCATTATAATAACATATCCATTTTTACATTTATTAATGTGATAAATTTCGGAGCCCTGACTATGTGAAGGGCACTGTGCCATAAGTACTGGGTTACAAGATAAATAAATCAACTCCTGCACCCCCAAAAAAAGCTCTGCCTAGACCAGCAGGCCTTAGCCATGGACCCCTTTGGGAATTTAATAAAAACTGTGAAACTAAAGAAATATGTTTGCACATATACACCAAAAACTTTACCAATGATCTTAAGAGTACCCCCAAATTTGGAAAACAAAACTCTTCACCCATGAACCTAGTTTTAGACTTACTATTACAAGTGCAAAATGGGCAACAAGAAGAATTAGAGGATTCTCCACTCAGGAGGAGTACAGTCCTGCCATATGGTCTTCTGCTTGACTTGTTTTCTCATGTAGACATTTTCCTGTAGCAAACATAGTCCATTTTTGTCAGATGAGACATTAAACTCAGAGAGGCAGCATGGCTGGCCCAAGGCCACTCAGCTAAATGCTGACAAGACCCTGACCACAACCCACCAAACAGAGATAAAAAGTTCTATCAAATTCATGAAGTTTTCCATATGGATGTTTTTTAGATCTTCTTTCTCCCTGCCCCCATTACTTCTTCCCCCATATATGTTTGTACAATGAGTTTCCTTGTTATATTACATATTCCTCAGTGCTTAGCAAAGGGCCTGGTACATAGTCAGTACTCAGTGACTCTTGGGTGAATAAAAGTTCATTATACGGAGAAAGAGATTAGAGAGATTAGCTTCCACTAAGTGTGTTTCTCAGTTCATGTTCTATCTTCAAAGATTATCTCTGGGACATGAATCAGTTCTTTGACATGTTACTCTTTGTTTCTCCTGTAATCCCCACTCATCCTGCGTGCACATGTGAGCGTGCGTGTGTGCGCGCGCACACACACACACACACACACACACTTTTTAAACTGATATGTGATAAGTAAAACCAAGATGAATTGAATCTAGTTTAAACATCTAACACTAAGCAGCCTTTGACTCCACAAAATGAAAAAATTTTCCATCTTATATGCAAAAATAGAAAAAGACTTAACCAATAATTTAATTATTTAAATTAGTTACAGAGTTTGAATTTTTTTCAGCTAAAAGCTTATTGAGAAAAAAGAAAAAGAAAAAAGAAGAAGAAGAAGAAAAAGCCAAACTGTAACTTACCAACTAACTCAAGCCAAATAACACTTTGGAAAGCAATGTGGTTACAAAAGCAATAAATGAATGGCTTAGCCCTTCTTGTGTCTTGAAATTGGACGCACCGTTGCCAAGAAGGAGTAAAGAAATGAGTCTGTATTTCATTTAACTGCACTAAATTCCTTGAGGGTAAGATCTATTTCTGATCCATATTGTATTCTAGAGGATTGTCTGGCACATAGTGAATGCTCAGTAAGTGTTTATTAAATTAAATTAGATTTTTGCAAAATTTGTACGTATCTGTAATATATATCTATATGTGTACATATTGTATAAATATACTGGGTAGGTAGATATGCTAAAATATAAGCTATATCTCATATCTTCTCATATGCAAACTGTAAAGAGCCCATACTCCTCATTTATGTGAGACCAGGTTGGTTTATGGAATTCCATCTGGTAGGCGGCTGGGCAGAGTAACTCAGGGTAGAGCACTTACCTGGCATGTTCCTACTCTGGTTAAAGCACCCTGTATAGTACCAATTTTTTTGAATACTATCTCTGAGATATTTTCCTAAATGCACAGATAAAATGATCCACTATGGTTTGCAGCTAGTGTCAATTTTGTGCTCAAGCCAAGTTTGGAGCCAATATCACTCAGCCTTGGCCAGGAACTTTCACTCTTCCATATATCTCACCCACTCAGTCCAGGGGGCCTCTACTGCTCCATGCTGAGCTGAGTGTAGCTCTCCACTGCAGGCTGTTACCCCACCTGTATGGTTTTTTCCTACTATTCACTTTACTCGTGGTAGGTAATTCAGGTCAACAAGGGCTGACCAGAGTAACAGGTTGAAGAGCTGGACTTACACAAAGAAGCAAATGGAGGGTAAATCATGAGGCTGAAACACCAGCTTTATGGAACCTCAGAGTGTTTTCAAGCAAGTGGTTGACAAGACAGAGGACTAAGATGAGAAGGTAGCTGGAGATTGATGGAAGCTATGCAACACGATTAAGAGTGTATGAAATGTCACTGTGGCCTGGGAGGATGACCTGTAGTTGGAAGCAACTGGGTCCCAAAATAATGCAGGACTCAGAGGAATCGAAGGACCCAGGAGAGCAATCATGAAGGCATGTCCCAGAAGCACACTTCAGCTGCTCCTTGGTGAGCCAGTTCAGTCAGAATTTTCGGGAATATCTGGCTTGCTTGTCATATGAAGTTCTTAGATTTCTTACAACTTAGAAGGATCTAAGCATCCTGTTCCAGGAACAGCAAGACAACCCTGGAAAGGTTTCCCTGCTACCTTCTTATCCAAATTACCTTTGCAACAAGAAAAAAATGAAATGGGCAGAACACTTGGCACCACTCTAACACTCAAACCACAATAATTCTCCTTTCTCTAAAATCACCTCAGGGCTCTCAGAAAGGGGATCAGGCCAAACCCACATCTCCTCCATGTGTTCTCTGGACCCACACTAGATAGACTGAAATGTGGTCTCTTCACCAGCACCTAATGTAGCATCCCAGCACTTAATAAATATTTAGCACTATCAAATGTACTTTCAGGAAACAGCTTGGAAATGAGTTGCCTCATTTTTAAGCAGCTGCTTGAGAATTGTGCATTTTGCAAAAGCTAAATGGACTCGTTAATAAAAATAAACGATTCCATGTGTTACATGATATTCTTTTAGTGTTACTTTCAAAGCCGCATGCCTGAGAAAATAGCTCCCTTAATAAGACAGAATGACTCCATTTTTTTTATTAAAATGATAGTGAAATCCATCTGTACATTCCACAAAGGTCTGAGCACCTTTCATATGTTCAGTACTGTTGTGAGCACTGAGATGGTAGCAATGAATGAAGTAGATGAACTTTCATGGTGATTGCATTTTGGAAAGCAAAAGTACAAACACAAATAAATAAATGTGTGTCAGATGCCATAAAGAAGAAAGTAGAGAAGAGGGTGAAGAAGGATGAAGAATGTGTTTTTATAAGTAATATATGACATCTCAGAAGAGGTGAGACTCAAGAGACCAAAATTAATTAATTGAAATGGCAAAATAAATATACAATATGTAATATGGTTATATGAATAATCAGAGGGAGTTCCAGGTAGTTGGGAAAGTAAGCACAAAGACCCTGAGGATTGAGCATGTATGTTTGGCCACAGGCAAGGAACATTGGCAAGGAGGCCAGTATGTTTGGATGAATGAGAAGGAAAGTGTGAAAGGATGTTGGAGCGGTAACAGGAAGTCAGATTTTGCCAGGCTTGATAAGCCACGATGAGAACTTTGGTGTCATTCTGAATGCGACGGAAAATTACTATTAGCTTTTGAGTAAGGCAAGACCACATGAAACTTAAGATACCCCAAACAACATTGGAGACTTCTTTTCTGAGTCAAATGTGGACTGGAGTTCAGAGAACCCCAAACTGGTTCTATAAGTGCTGGACTCAGATATAAAATGTATGCACGTTCAACTGGCAGAAATATAAAGGAATTCCTTGGAGGCTGAAAATATAAGTCCAGCAGGGTAAGCAAGCAGTGAAGAAGTGTTTGCCATGGGATTGTCTGCAAATTCCTGCTGTCTTAGAATCTGGATTTTAAAAGTCCTTTCCTCTAGGAGATGAGGGTAAATCATGAGATCTGAGCCAAGTAGGCCAACAGGTGAGTGAGTACTTATACAGTCATGGCACTTATAATCAAAAACAACTATCCAATAGAGGGAGATTGGGAAGAAATGCCTGATGGGTTAAGGCCTCAGATGGTATATTTAAAGAGAGAGAGAGAGAGATTCTCTAAGAATTTCTATGTATACAGGTATAATACTGCAATCACACAAATTTGGGGACATAGTTCATAAAACTTTTGAGACAAAAAAAGAATAAAAAGAATAAAGGGTATGGGGTCAAGAGTTCTTCTAGAAGCCCAATTAAGCAAACAAAAATCTACTCTCTCTCTCTCTCTCTCTCTCTCTCTCTCTCTCTCTCTCTCTCTTTCTCTCTCTCTCTCTACATATATATATATATATATATATAAAATTATGTATTATATATATGTATATATATGTGTGTGTTTGTGTGTATATATATATATATATATATATATATGCAAGTATATATTATTGTTAGTTTCAAAGCCACATGCCTGAGAAAATAGCTCCCTTAATAAGAAGGAATGACTCCTTTTTCTATTATTATTATCAAAATGATGGTGAAATCCATCTGTACATTCCACAAAGGTAGAATACAAACTATATGTGTGTGTGTGTGTGTGTGTGTGTGTGTGTGTACACAAACTATAATACATGTAATGACAAGTTGACGAGTACAAAAAAAGATATTAGAAATACAAAAGGGAGCATAATTAACATTGTGTAGATGTTAAAAAAGATAAGAGTCTGACAAAAGATTCATATCCAGAACATATGAAGAACTCTTATAATTCAATAAGAAAACAATCCAATAAAAATAAAAATGGGCATATGTATAAACAATGGGCAAATGATTTGGACATATTCCTCACAAAGAAGATACAGGAGCAATACCCAATATTAGTGATCAGTAAAACCACAATGAGATTTGACTAAAGATATATTAGACCACCTTCAATTCTTAAAATTATAGGGAGAAAATCTGATAATATCAAGTGGTGACAAGGATGTAAAGGAATTTGGACTCTCATGTATTACTGATGGAAATTAAAATGATACAGCCACTTTGGAGAACAGTTTGGCAATTTTTCACAATGTTAAACATGTACTTTCTACATAAGCTAGAAATTCCACTCCTCATTATCTACCCAAGAGAAATGAAAGGCATATTCACACAAAGACACAGTGTTCACAGCAGTCTTTATATATAACAGCCAAATATTTGGAAGTAACCCAAGTTCCCATCACCTAGAGAATGGATGAACCAAAGTGATATATCCATTTAATGGAATACTTCTACACCATAAAGAAACATAAACTACTGATATTCACAGCAACATGGATGAAAACATCATACTAACTTCTTAGTCTGTATTTTGTTGTCGCTGTTGTTGTATAACAAAATACTTTAGATCAAGTGATTTATAAAGAACAGAAGTTCTTATGGCCCACAGTTTTAGAGACTGGGAAGTCCAAAAGCATGGCACCAGCTTCTGCCCAGCTGGTGCCATACCACCACATCAGTATCAAGCAAGGACTTCAAAACTTGGCGAGGGCCTTCATACTGCATACTTCATACGCTCTTGCCTCTTCTTATGAAACTGCTAATGCCATAATGGGAACCACACCTTCATGGCCTCATCTAATCCTAATTATCTCTCAAAGATTCAACCTTCAAAAACATTGCATATGAATTTGGGATCAAGTTTCTAACACATGAACTTTTTGTGAACACATTCAAACCATAGCACTAGTTAAAAGAATCCTGAAACCAAAAACAAATATCATGATTCTAACGATATTAAATTCTGAAAAAGGTAAAACTGTAGGGACACCTGTTGGTTGTCTAGATACAAGAATTAAACACAAAAGAACATGAGCAATCTTTTTGAGGCAATCAGAGTACTTTCCAGCCTAGTATAGTGTTGTTTGCTTGAGCGCAGTTATCAAAACTCTCTGAACCTTACACTTAAAATGGTTAAATGTTATTTTCTTTAAATTACATAATAAAGTTTTAAACATTCTAAAAATATAACAAGATGGGAACAGTATAAACAGCATTATGTTAAATTTGAAAATAGGTAAAATGGGGTGTCAAAATTGCAAAAACCAATCCTGGGAAAACAGAACATTACACTATTACTATTAAGGAAAATTAAACTGGCAGTTTAAATATCCCTTAAGGATTACACGGGTTCACTTTTACAGATGAATTCCATCAACATTCAGGAAGGGAGTAAACCATGATTGCCAAGCAGAGGGAACAAGGTGGGGACAGGGTGTGAGGCATTCAAAGAGCCCTCCTCTTACCATGGGGACCCAACAGAGACGGGCTGAAGAAACTATCAATCGCCTCACCTCTGACCTCTGTGTTGTCATAACCCATCCTGCCCCTCCCTCCATCTCTAAGAAGCTCTTTCCAGGTCTGAAGATCCAATTCAGATTGCTCTCCCTCCCACACCCAGCCCACTGGGACCTTTCTGTCCCCTCTGTTGTGAAAGTATTTTGCACCTCTAATCTGATATATCAGCCACAATCTTCTGTTTACCAAATAGTAACTCAGGTATTTCATATTACAAGATAACAAACTGAAAGGTGCAGGGTTACTGAGCAAATTGTTTTGAATGGACTGTCTCAATGACTGGCATCAAGGGCTTCTCTAGAACTGCTTTCGGATTGTGATCTGAAGGAAACCTGCGTTGTTGTTGGTTTTATTTTATTCCATGACATCACAGTGAAGTGAATGGCCATTGTTGAACCAACAGAGAAATCAAAATACAAAATCTTTAAAACTTGGCCTTTGGGATGAACCCCACCCCATGTGCTTCAAAACAAAATACATGGAACTGGACAACATCATGCTAAGTGAAATAAGCCAGATTCAGAAAGTCAAAGGGTCAAGTGTTTTCCCTTGTGTGTGGAGGCTAGAGATAAGCGGGGAGGGGGGTCATGTAAATAGAAAGGAGACCTATAGAATAGCAGATAAGGATTAGGGGGAGAGAGGAGGTGAGGGAAAGAAGGGGTATAGGGGAATGAAATTGACCAAATTGTGCTATGTGCAGGTATGAATACATCCCAATGAAGCCTACTATTATGTGTAATTATAATTCACCAATTAAAAATAATTTTTAAAACTAGTATGGATATCCCACCCTCTCCCACATCTTTCCTCTCTAGCAAATTTTGCCTGTGTAGGTATGAAGAGGAGTTATTGCCCACTGGACTGCCCTTCTGCTTTAAAACATCAGTTTGCACATTAGCTTGTGTACCACAGAGCAAGTTCATCTGTATGTGCATGGAAATCAGTTCTCATATTCCCTGCTACATCCACATCAGAAAAAATGAATAATTTTGTACAATTTAGAGTAAGTAATGCTGTTCCCTTCCTGGCTTAAAAGAAGTATGGAGTGGTAGAAAGAGCACTGGACTTGGAGTTCCCAGGAAGTAAACTGCAGTGAACTTGGGGAAATCTCCTACATTTTTAGAGCCTCAGTTTTCTCATCTTCAAGGAGGTGATAATGTCATTTACCCACTCTATCTCATTTGCTCTAGGAAGGATCAGATGGGCCAACAGCTGTGCTACCCACTGGAGAAGTATAAAGCTCTGTTCCAAGCCATGTTTCTTACTAAGAGAAACCAACACAAGCTGATAAACATCTCCCTTCTCTCATGCTTCAATACTTCAAACCTGCTGTCATCTACCAGAGAAGAGTTAGTGCCTGTGCCATGCCCAGAAAGTTCATTGAAGACACTGTCAGTTTTAGACAGTTAAGATTAATCCATTAGTGAAATTTATCACCTTCCTCCAGCATCTTTCAACATCATCCAAAAGTCTATCTTCTTAAAAGATAACAACTGCCCTTAAATAAAAATAATTGTATCTGTGTTAGTTACAACATCTGGCAATTCTGTTCTCAGGATCACCAAAATGCATCCTCTGCATATTTACAGGGTTCGATTAAGTTAAAAACTTGTGCAGTATCTCTTGGTTCTTAGTAGTTCAGCCTGGCTCAAGGGTGCATGCCTATGATCCCAGGGACTCCACAGGCAGAGGACTGCAAGTTCCAGGCCAGATTCAGCAACTTAGCCAGGCCCTAAGCAACTTCACGAGATCCTATCACAAAATGGCTGGGGATGTAGCTCAGTGGCAAAGTGCCCTGGGTTCAATCCCTAGTACAAAAAAAAAAATCCTCTTTTAAAAAATCCTCAGTCACTAATAGGGCATTATGTAAAAATGTGGATGTGTAACCGATGTGATTCTGCAACTTGTATTTGGGGTAAAAATGGGAGTTCATAACCCACTTGAATCAAATATATGAAAGATGATATGTCATGAGCTTTGTAATGTTTTGAACAACCAATAAAAAATATAAAATAAAATAAAAAAATAAAAAATCCTCTTCAGTAAATACATGTCTGAGATATGTGGAGATTCTTTTCTTTTCTTTTATTTTTCATTGTTTATTGTTGACCTTTGGAGATAGAAATCATTCCCCACTATTATATTTCTCTATAACTCAGACATTGAAATACTATATGGCATTTTAAAATATGATTGAGGACCTGAATTTACTAATATGAAGACATCAATTAGATGGTTAAATTTTAAATTTTAAAACTTGCATTTTATGAAGCAGTGTTGTGGTGTGATTTCAGTCTTGTAGTAGGAAGTGTTTGCTTGAATTATCACACAGCTTAAAATCTGGATAGAAGCAACTCAGAGAGGCAATTAAGTGATAGACTTTTGTACCAGATTGACATGGATTCAAATTCATCCTCTGCTTGGCTGGACCACCTTGGGCAGGTTGTTCAATCTTCATCAGTCTCATTTTTTTTTTTTTTGTATTTAAAAGAAATAATGATGGACTGTTCCCTGAAGTTGTTATGGGGATTAAATTGACAGTGCATTAAGCACTTAGCACAGCACCTGGCCCCCAGTACCTGATCTATGATGATAGTCATTATTATCATGGAATATGACAGGAGACAAAGGTCAGTTGCTATTACCTCTGGGTATGGGCTCAAAAATGGTTTTTTTTAGTGCTTCTTTGGACTCCATCCCCACCTTAGTCAATCATTCTGAAGTGTTAATATGTTCTTGTGTAGGTTTTTGTTGTTGTTGTTATTGTTGTCTGTTTTTGTAGATGCATATTGCAAAATAGGTATTATTTTGTAATATGTTTTCAAAAGTATGTGAAACTACCCTGCATTTCATTGATCTTACGTTTTTCCCTAGGCAGTTCTGAAGGTCCACCATCTGCCCCACAGGGCCATGTGTACCTCTGACTGTTCCCTCTAAATGATGCTGGGCAGTCCAAAGTGTATGTCCTCAATATTCATCTATCTTTTCCCTAAGTGGACTCATAGGTTGCTCCCAAGTCTACACAACTACAAGTAAAATTACAATAAATATCCCCTTAAGTATCCATGCAAGTTTTTCTATTCAATACAACCCTAGGGGTAGAATTGCAGGGTCATAGAATATGTATATTCTCAACTTCACTAAGTAGTGCTAGATGCTTTCCAGAAAGGATGCCATTGTTCACCAGCAGTGGTGGGGTTCCTGCATACCCACATCTCCACCAACACTTGGCCTCTTCCATCTTTCTAGCTTTTGGCAGCCTAATAAGTATAACAAGACAACGTTTTTTAAAATTTGCATGTGTCAGATTACTGATGACTTGGGCCATCACTTCTCTGCATATGTGCAGTAGTAATTTTGAGTTTCCTCTTCTGTGAATTTCCCGTTTGTATCCTTGCCTGTTTTTCTGTTGGGCTTGCTGCCTTTATCTCCTTGAATGGTAACAGTTACTAGTGTTCTTTGCTTAGCTCTTGTGGGTTTTAGACATTTCTAACATTTTCCCCACACTGCTATCTGTGTGATAAATCTGTCCATAATTTCTTCCCTAAATGAAAAAAGTCTTATTACTTAGGGATTCAAAGCCATCAGTGCATTGCCTTATGAATTGTGCTTTTTGAAATTTTGTTTGAAAAGATTTTCCCTGCCCTAGGTCACCAAGATATTCTTCTACTTCCTGCTCCTCTCCCTGCAGGGTCAGACCTTTGCCCTTTGAGTCTTTAATCCAGGAGGAGTCTACCTGTGGATGAGCAAGCAGTTTAGTCTCTGCATTATTGTCCCCATGAACACTGCTGATGTTGACTTGTGATACTGTCCCTTCTTACGACATTTAAGTTTCCACCCAACATAGATATCTGTGTCTGAGTCCTCTGACCTATTTTTTTTTTTTTTTGGTCCATTTGCCTGGGTTGTCTTGTTTTGTTTTTTTTTCCACCAATGTACCCCTGTTGTTAGTGCTATTCCTTGGACGGTTGTTTTAATATCTAGTAGGGAAAGCTCCCCTTCTATTGATGTTTTTAAGCTCAACTCAGACATTTATAAACATTTATTCCTCCAGATAAATTTTAAAGAAGTCGATTATATTCCTCAAAAGAAAAAAAGAAATCTGAGTAGTATTTTTATGGCATTGTATTAAGTTTATAGATTAAATGGGAGAATTTATGTCTTTCTAGTACATTATTATCCAAAAGCATAGGATTTTTCTACACTTATTCATATACTTTTTAAATGTTCTTTATCATTATTTTAAAGGGTTCTGGGTTTGTGTTTTTGGTTTTGGTTTTTGGTAGTAGGAATTGAACCCAGGGACACACCGATCTCATGGCAGAGGTTAACACCAGGGCTGTTAAAGCTTCCACTCAGAACTGGCACTGTCAAATCTCTTCCTATCCATTAACCAGGCCCATGGTTAATAGAGGAAAAAGTGTCCTCTTCCCAGAGGAAGGTTCTGCAACGCCCATGGCACTGGGCAGGCAAGGGCAGCCCTCCTGCAGCAAAGGTGTAAGAAATAATTAGAAATAAGAATATAATCTACCATTCTTCCTAACCTCCATCCTTCTTCCTTTGTCTTTCATTTAGCTTATTGTGGTAACAATAAACATGTTGGTCTTGCTTCTGTCTTACAGGGAATGACTCTAAAGTATAATGCTTATTATAGTTTTTTAGTTGAAATAATCTTTATCCATTTAAGGAAATTTCCACTATTTCTAGTTCTCTAAGAGTTCTGATCATGAATTTGTGTTGTGTTTAATACACATGGGTATATTCAAATTATCTGTTTCTTCTTTATCCCAGCTTTGGCATTTTTGTTGAAGGTACTTATCCATCTAATGGTGCCTTTGAATTTGCTACTCTATAGCTGCTTGAAGCCTTTCAAGTGGAGCAGAGTCATGATCTTTACTGCACAAGGCCCTAAGTTCCCTGTGAACTGCCAGTAATTATAATAAACTGGCACTATCTGATAGACAGGAAAATACCAAAATAATTAGAACTTGTTCCAAGAGTAGAACTAAGGGTAATTTCCATGTCTAATGTGTCCTATGTCCTTTTTATAATAGTCTGTTTTACACTGACAAGAAATTGCTTTTATATAATCAGGAACAATTCAAACTATGTCTATTTTGTACCAAAATTAATCTATAAAACTTACCTAATTTCACAGGTTATTTTCAAACCAATGCTCTATTGAAATGTGGCATTTGGTGAATCCACAGCAGACCTAATGTCTTGGGTACAGATTCATCTGTAAACAAGCGGAGCTTTTCAAGGAGGGAAATCACAACCTGTACATGGCCCTGAAGCTCCTGTGCACTTTCAATATTTTATAAATAATAAGAATTAACAGGCACTATCTGGGATTCATACTGATTTATTTTCTATAAAAGGACATTTTAATATAGCCAGCTATGGGTACATTTTTTTTTATTTGAAATTGAACTCTTGGAACATGAGTTGTTTGTTCTGCTTGTCTTTTTTCTGCCTTTATTCTCCACTCGAGTATGGGTTTTATTAAGCAGTGTATATTTCACTTAAGGCTTCGAAAAAGTACTTTTTGAGAAAAAGGCTTTTCTTGGTATTTGTAGCGAGCGGTGCCTCGTTTCTGTTTAGTTTTTAGTGTGAGTTGTGTGTGGGCCCTGAGGATTCAATGAAGCTGTTTTCTTTTGAAAAGCTGTCAGACAACACAAATTAAATCCAGTAATTGGACAGACATAGCCAAACAAGTTCAGCTAGTTCACATGCATTTTAAAACAAACGAAAGAGAGACACAGGAGAGTGGAGGAGAGGGTTTTACCTTCCTCCCCTTTCTACTAAATGTCTTTGGTTCTCCAGGGAAATACCTAACACATGCGTCAGGTTGTGAGATTCAAATTCACTAACACCCTAGTAGAAGGACTTGGCACAGTCCCTGGCACAACAGATAATCATAAAATGTAAGCCTCTATTCTTTGCACACTTATAGAGGTGGTTTTCACACATGCTTCTGCACACCATGTTTTCCTTGCAGCACCAATGCTTCCCTGCATGTAAGGACTGGGCTCTATCTAACTGTCTAATGGCAAGTTAATATTCTAAAACAGCAAGGATGCACCCTGTTTAGTTGCCCTTCTCCTGTTGACGGGCATTCTGGTTGATTCCAGATCTTCACTACTGTAAGTGCTGTGGCAGCCTCCTGTTCCTCTCAGAACTTCCAGGCAGTCAGTTCTGCCTCCTGCTTTTACTGAGAAACTGCCCATCTCCCCAGACCCTCCCATAGAAAGGGGCTTCCCCTGCAGGCCACCTATCTCACCCTACTCTCTTCCTTAGTGCTTCTCCTGTCAGGCTGGCCAAGCCAAAGCAGATGCCATCCCATGCCCCATGGAGGACTGGCTGGTGGCTGAGATGTTGAAGCCAAAGCTCTTGAGCCCTACCATCCAGAAGGATTGCCATAGTCATGACTCCTGGTATAGGAATTAAGGTGACTGACAGAAAAAAACTTGGAAGCCACTTTGTGACAAGGAAACAAATTCTACATAGGCAATCAGTTTGATGTGGACTGCAATTATTTATCCACCACCCTGAGAGCAATGTGGGCAGGGACAGATTTGGCCTGTTTTAGGAATTAGCCATTGACATGATGGTTTCTGATAGCAGAGTGGCCTATACATTCTTAGAGATTCTCTTTGCTCTATTATATTGTTATGGGGTTTTGTGCTAAGTGACACTATGGCTCAGATCATCTGAGCAGTGACTTAGCTATGCTGTTTGGATTAACTTCTAGGGCCAGCTGCCTTTAACTAGATGCTCAGTATTATAAAGGTATTGAAATGTTCCCTTGAGATTTGCATGAGCTTATCCAATTCCTGATGGATCTGGGAATGGACAGTTATTGAAATTATATGTGCCTGAAACTTTCCAAATGCAATCCCATACCATTTAATCCTCCCTGAATCTAGGCACTGTTAACCCCATTTTTCAGATAAAGCCACTGAGGCAAATCCCTCAAGGTCACTTAACTAGGCAGAAGCAAATCTGAAATTCCAACTGGAGTTCACATGCTGTGTCCTTTTTTCTTCCTCCTCTCCCCTCAGCTGAACACATAAAGCACCAAAGCCCAACATACGTGAACAATTTTTTCTGACACATTATAAGAAAAAAATTTAAATTTTCCATACTTTACTAGGATGTGTGCTGATCCTATTTCACAGTTCTATCAAACTGAAGCCAAATTATGTTTTATGTACCTATCCAAGCAGTTGGTTGTAAATGTGACAGTACTGGTGATGTGGTGACAAAGATGGTGATGACAATACTTTCCTCTATTGAGCACAAGCCCTGTGCCAAGCTCTTGGCTTAGCACTTTACATTCTTGCATTGACCCCTTTCATTTTTACAAGAATCCTGCCAAGTGTCCAGATGTGCACATCTAGGAGACAACACGCCTGAGATTTGGTCTCTGGACCCTGACTCCAAATCCTGTGCTTCTATAACAGTGTCCCTGTGCTACTTGGATGGTGAAATCTTGAATTCATAGCTACATATAACACAGATGGAAAAAAAATGGTAAAAGAAAACAGATGCTGGGACACACTACAGGCCTCCACTGCACTCACAGCCATTCTTAGATTTACACATTTTATTCTGCAAGGCCCAGAAATATTTAGACACTTTAAGTTAATCACTACCTGTCACAATTTATCTGGGCTGTTTCTTGTCAGCAAGCACATGTAGACATCAGGACCCATTTGCCCTCTGCTTCACATCACATTTTTTTTATTATTATGCAGCCATAATATTAATAGATGAGCTCTCTTCCTAGAAGAAGGGCATTTTTGTGGAGTTGAAGACTATATAGGTGCTTGACCTAAATTCACTGGATAATAGCCTCAGTCTTTTCAGTAATTCATCATCATGAATTCCCTTGCGGTTCAGACAGACATTCGTTATGGCTAAGATGACACTGTGTCCTCCAACAAATTGAGAAAGAACTGAACCGAATTCTACACAAGGCCCACAGACTCCTCAAGCCTGAATTTTTGAACTTTACCCCCAAATTACTTCTCCGAACTGGAGCAGGACTGTCTGCCTAATTATGGGACTCCTGAGCTCACTATCAAAGGTCATTGTTATGGTGATGTGGGTCTGCTGTGTACCTGTCCCCATGTGAGCCAGGCTGGCTGTAGCAACACATACCACAGCCTGGTATTTCTTCTGGAATTGACAGCAGTCTTTATATAAGGGGAGCAGTAGGTTCTTATTAGCAAAGCTATAAACCATCTCAACTCTTTTTCTTGCTATAGTTGTATATATATAGGATTACAAGAAATTGGCTCATGAGATTCTGGGTGCTAAGAAGTCCCACAATCTGCCATTTGCAAGCTAGAGACCCAGAAAAGCCAGCGATGTAGTTCCAATCCAAGTCCAAAGGCCCAAGAAACAGGAGAACAAATGATATAAGTCAAGTCCAAGTCTGAAGGCCTGAGAACCAAGAACTGAGGTATGAGGTACAGTCAAGTTCAAAGACCTGAGAATTAGTATTGCCAATGTTATAAGACCCATTCTGAAGGTAGGAGAAGACATATATCCCAGCCCAGTAAGATAGAGAGAAAAAATTCTCCCTTCCTCCATCTTTTTGTCCCAACAGACTGGATGATGCCCGCTCCCCATACTGGGGAGGGCAGTGGACTCTTCTCAGTCTATTGGCTCAAACATTCCTATCTTCTAGAAGCACACAAACACACTCAGAAATAATGTTTAGTCAAACATCTGGGCATCCCATAGTCCAGTAAAGTTGACATATAAAATTAACCATCAAAACAATTTGAGAATCTCACCTTCACTGAGATGAATCTTGCCTTCCTGACGGGCATGTCATAGTTACTCTCTGTTGCAGGGATTGGTGAAGAGGGAGGAGAGAAAATGCCAAATACAAGTAGAAACCTACTACATAGGCTTTCCCCTTCTTGGAAAGTTGACAGTATAGACTCGCATGATAAAGGCCCTTAAGAGTGCAATATAGACACATTAACTTTGTTTTACCTTCGTCTCCAGTTTTGTTTTACAGTGCCAACCTCTGAAGACGGGGGTACCATTATGCTCTAAAGCCACATTCTCTCGAATAGTCATGGACCCTGGTTTCTGGGAAAAGAAAAATTAAGAATACAGTGTGCTGAGGCCAGCAGAATCCTAAGAGATTTCATTGCCTTGATGGCAGCCTCCCGTCCTCATTATAGTCCTTGAACAACCTGGCCTAGACAAGTTTTCACAGAGAATGTACAAAGTTCCAAAATGAAAGCTCCAAGATCTCTCCTCCCAATTCCAACCCATTCCTAACACTCACCAGGGAGCTGGGGAGAAAGGAGCAGAGCTGATCAAAGAAACAACCACCTTTGCCTTGCTCCGTTTCTTCTTCTCCTTTTGTGGCCAAGCTCCTTTGAACTTTTGCTAGATTTCAAAAATCCTTAATTTACATACAGAGGGCAGAAAGTATACATTATTTACCTTTCTTAGTCCCTTATTTGCAAAGACCAGAAACAAAATCCTAAAATCTAAAGACAATATATTTTTAGCAAAATATTATAATACAACTAAAAACAGAAAATCTGCTGCAGGGCCATTCAGAGCCATCCTCTCCTCCACGAGCACCCTGGGGATGGGAGAGGGTTAGGAGTATTCTGATTCTTCCGAGGTCACTGCTTTTTCTGTTTCATTCCCTGGACACTCTGTGACAAATTGCCACCATGATCTGACAGAGCACTGGTGTTCCACAGAATCCAATTTGGGGACAGTTATTTTACCTTATCCAGACCTTCTTTAAGAATTCTTTAGATATCTATACTAATCATCTTTGTGTCACTGTAATGAAATGCCTGACACTTAGGAAGTAAAGAAAGGTTTACTTTGGCTCCCTAGTTCTGGAGACTCAAGTCCAAGCAAGATCAGATGGTTCCTGTGGTCTGGGACTCTTAAGAGGAGCACTTGTGGGAGACAGTACCCACTTCTTGAGTCAGGAAGCAGAAAAAAGAGGATAAAAGACTAAAGTCTTCCAGTCCCTTTTAAGGACATGCCCCCTGGAACCTCAGAAGCTCAATAAGCACAACCCCTCGCCCTGCAGTTAAAGAACACAGCATGTTTCTACCCTGAGAACTAAGCCTTTAAACAAGGACCTTTGGTGGACATTCATCCAAACCATGGTCACAGGTAATGAACATGGCTCAATTCTTTTAAAAATGAGGACACTGTGCATAAAGCTAAGGCCCCCTTTTACTAATAGGCCCCCTCAATCCCAGTTTCTTCCCTCTCTTCTTAGAGGTGATGAGATTGTTTTGCTCCCTGCCTCCCCCCCACCCACTCACCTTTACATACACATAACACACACATTCAGAATTCATATAAAATAGTTAACATGGTTTGTATTTTTGTCATTAATCATAACATTCTGTAACTTGTTTTTTCAGAGAAAAATATTTGGGGGACATCAATCTTGTTAATGCATACCCAGTCACTCATAGAAGGTGAGTTTTTATTTTCAGTAGGTGCTGCCT
The DNA here is from genome assembly GCF_052094955.1 of Ictidomys tridecemlineatus. NCBI lineage: Eukaryota > Metazoa > Chordata > Mammalia > Rodentia > Sciuridae > Ictidomys > Ictidomys tridecemlineatus. Next base: position 123,682,147 of record NC_135477.1, on the reverse strand, counting down.
GGCAGTGAGCAAATACCTCCCACCTGCAGGAGAGCCCAGGGAGGAATCTCCACAATGATTCAAGGCAATCAAAGGGGATGATGAGGTGGGCACATAAGCTGATCTGGAAAGTCATTGTTCATTTTCAGGCCAACAGTCTCAGAATCTGTTCATTGTGACACAAAAGCCATAGATCTACCCCCATTTTTTTTTTCAATGCAAGTGCTACCTCTGCCTGTCTGTGCTTTCTTTTTTCCTTCCCAACTGTCTAATGATATCCTGCCTACGTTGGTATTCTGATCTTCACTGCCATAGAAGGTGCCTAGTGACACATGTGGAGTGGAAGTCAGATATGTTACCATTGAAAATTTGCCATCGAATTTTTCTTCATTTCTCATAACTAAAGATCTCTTCTACTCAGTAAGAAAGAGGCAGGTAAATGACAGCCTATCCATGTACATGCTCCAATTTCTGGAAGTATATACAGTTTATAAAACTGTAATGATAGACTTTTGAAGCAGGGAATTTTAGATTGAAGGGGGTAAAAGGAGAATTTGGGTTTTCATTATATGCCTCTGTAATGTTTGATGTTTTTCCTTTAAAATCTTAGACATGTGTTAATTTTAAAATTAAATAATAATACTAAAGACATCATAAGCCCATCTCTGCGAGGCCCTTCAGTGATAGTAAATGGTGGGAATTTCAGGCCCCGATATGTTGTCACATTTGAGGCCCTTTGTTGCCTCTCAAATTATACTATTTGTCATCCTCACTGGCTCAGTGTGCCAAAGCACAGTCTGCAGATCTGGAGTCAAAAGGTAAAAAGTTGCAAACCAGGACTTTCTTACCTCTGAGACTCCTCTGATATCTCTTCAAAGATCCACTCTTGAGGAAATCACTCCCCAGTGGTCAGCTGCAGAAGGTCCCTGCTCTAACATGGTCCCTGCTCTAGCAGGGCTGTGGGATGTTGGGAATGTCCTGGGCTAGGCATGGCGTGGACTGGAAGAGTTGGGTTATGTGAGAAAAAACAGTCTCACCCCTGTTTGGTGTCTACTGGACCTTTACCACTAGTAGACACCTATCTTTTGCCTTCCCATTCTTTATAAAGTTCCGTGATAGAACACATTTGCCACATGACTTCCATGCCTAGATTTTTAAGAGAAGAAATATCCTAAGTATTGTGCTACAATAGGTATATTTAGATATAAAATTTACATATTTACATACAAACTTCATCACACTATATCTGTTCATTTTTTCTCTTTTTCCTCTACTTAACAATCAATGAATGAGTGGTCATTTATCCACCTCTTTCTCAGCACTTTTAATATTTCACCTTATTTTTCTTTAATATATATATATATATATATATATTTTAGTAGTGATGGAAACAATAACTTTATTTTATTTTTTTATGTGGTGCTGAGGATCAAACCCAATGCCTCACACATGTTAGGCAAGTGTTCTACCTCTGAGCTACAACCCCAGCCCCTAATATTTCACCTTCTAAATAGTTGAATGGCATTTCAGGATCTATATGCCTCTGCATGTGCTAGAATTTATAAATCTGGTTCCTAATTATGTGTATCTGAGTAACTTTATTTTTTTCTATTATAAATAATACAAAACTAGGGCTAGAGTTGTGGCTCAGTGGTAAAGCACTTGCCTAGCACATGTGAGGCACTGGGTTCAATCCTCTGCACCACATAAAAATAAATAAACAAAATAAAGATATTGTGTCCATTTACAACTAAATTTTTTAATAAAATAAATAATACAGAAATAAATACTTTTAAATATATATCATTGCATATTGGAATAAGTACATCCATAAGATTATTTTCAAATAGCAAAATACCAAAGCAAATAAAATATTCATGTTAAACTTTGATAAATATTGCCAAATCTTCATTGAAAAGGTGTATACCAGCCAACAGTATACAGAAGGCTGATATCCCCCACATCTTAGCCAACACTGACTTTTATCAAACATTGTGATGATTGTCAATTTGGTAAAAAAAAAAAATAGCTTATTTTGATAGCTTCTTTGTCAATTTAGTAAAGCATTTACTTTTCTATGTATTGCTTTTATTATGATGAGGTTGAACATTTCTTCATGGCTATTGGTCATTTATGTGTTCTTTTCTGTGAACTTCTCCTTCGTATCTTTGCTCATACTTTTCTATTTTGTGCAGTGAATGGTAAAAGCTATCTCTATATAAAGATAGTCTTTATATAGCATGAATATTTTTCCTAGTTTATCATTTATGTTTTTACTTTGTGTCACTTCTTACATTCAAAAGTTTTAAGCATTTGTATTAAAAATGTACAATATTTTTCCTTATAACTACTGACATACACCCATTTTAGTTAGACATTTTACACTGTCTTCTTTATATGACTTCTAAGTCCTATGATTCACACTGTGTATTTTAATATTTGATTCTTGCTGCACATAAATGTTGCTGACTTATATTTAATATCCCTGTGTGCATGTATGCACATGCATGTGTATTAATCTCTCCAACTAAATTAAAAGCCCTTGAAAGACTGAAGGAACCAAAGGTTTCTGTTTACTTCCTCAGGGTCCAATATCCAGTAGTGAAGAGTGTAGGCTGGGGGATGGGGACTTCAAAAGGAAGCACTGCTGAGAAGAGAACTGGGAATACTGTATGTGAGAATCTAGAGACAGGCCAAAATCGACAAACTGACCCAAAGGAGCGATTCCCCAGAGAAGGCTTGCATGAGTCCCAGGACAAACCCAGTCTTCCTTACCTGTTATCTAAAGTAGAATTGGTTCTGCCATGTCATCATCTTGCCCCTGCCACTGTGCAACTTTACCTGCGACCACTCCTCTCCTTGCTCTTTATATCCTGCTGCCTGCCTTCTATCTGTGGTTCAAATATGTGCCAAGTTGGTGTTTACCTAGGCCTTTGCCTGGAATGTTCTTCCCCTTGGTTTTTAAGTTCCTAACTCCATCTTGACATTCAGACTGTGTCAGATGGAATTTTCCAAAGATGGTCACACTGATACATATCCTATCTTATGTGTTCTTCTTACAGTGTGATGTTCACACCCCTTCAAGAAGTGGTCTTTGTTTCCTTGGGTTCAACTAGGTAGATCTTGGCAATCATTGTAAGCAATAAGAGTCTAGCAGCAGCAACACGGTGTGTTTTCTAAGGCTAGGTCACAAGTGACATTAGAGCTTGCACCTGGCTCACTTTCTCTTTAGAGATACTTACTCTTGGAACCCAGCCACCATAATGGAAGGAGATCAGGCTGCATGGAGAGCCCCATGTAGGTGTGCTGCCACTCAACTGACAGCAGCATCAACTGCCAGACATGTGTGAGTGGCCAAGTGCTCAAATGGTCCCAGCCCCAGCCTTTAAGCCTTCCAGCCAATCCCCAGGCACTGCGAGGCAGAGACAAGCCTGGCTCCACCACACCCTGCAGATTCCTGACATGGAGGATCCCTGAACATAAATTGTTTTATGCCTCTAAGTACAAGGCATTCAGCCACAGGAAGTAGAATGAGACCCCAGCTTAAACGTCCTTGGAGAGATTTTACCACATCACTCAATTTAAAGTTGGCATCTGGTTATTATTTTATCACATTTTAAATTTTAGTTCTCTGCACATCACTCTGCAATAGTTTCTTCATCTGTTTGTCTGGTTTGCTTATTGTCTGCCCTCCTCCACTAAAGAGTGAACTCCATTATACAAGGACCCTTTCTGTCTTGTCCACCTCAAAGTACTCAGTATTCAGTACTTACTACAGCCCCTGGCACATAGTAGGTGATCAACAAATACTTGCTGAAATTAAGTGTGTCCATGCAATGAAATTCTCCCATTAGTCTTTATTTTTGCTACTTAATGTAGCAAACTTTAAAACTTATTGTCTTCTTAGAGGAAATATAATAATTTCCTATTCTCTAGTTATATGTGTACTTCAGAGTGATATAATGCAAATTGAAGTAAAAATGAGTAATAACCAGGAGATGCATATGATGAGATTTTTTTTAAATTGAGCTTAGCGATGATGCAAATGGGGAAAATAAAAGAAATAAAGGCAATCCTTTAAGATATTAAAAAGAAGAAAAGGAGCTTGCCAAAAGCAGTGATGATTTCAATCACATTGAGTGAATTCTACCACAGAAAACAATTTGTAATTTCTTTAAAAACTGTATAATTCTCTATCTATTCAAATACCACCATGTCAATCAGAAAATGAATGAGATAATATGAGAAAAAAAGAGCTTCTTTATATTTCTTTACATTTGAGTAGAAAGTTAAACAGGAAAACCTTCCCTTTTCCCTATTTATTTACCATTCTTTGTGCAAAAGGGGTTGGAATGAGTAACCAAACCCATGGAAGAATAAGAGAACTCACATGTGTCATTAGGACTTCTTTTTAAAAGTTTGAACCTAATTGCTCTTAAAGATGGTTCATGAAGATGAATCAGGTTCCACAAGCTCCCTGGGAAGTTTCTTCCTGAGACAGAGAGTTCAAGGACACCTTAAATTGCATGTCCCCTCTTCTTACATGTTTGTTTTCTAAATCAAAACCATCCTTCTATTTTGTAAAATATTGGAAACAGCCTAACTGTTCTATTGGCCTTAGAGAAAGTATTGGAATCACAGAAAGGAACACAGACCTAGAATTATAAAGAACTGTTTGGGTTAATATTCATTTTTTACAATATCCTTGGGAAAATAAACACCTAACAGCCATGAGCTTGCAACTTGCTCAAGCCTGTCATAACTGATAGCTTACAGCAGTGCTTTCTCATCACGAAAAATGTTCAAAGTTCTTCAGCTAGAAAAAGCATAGGAGATGAGGCATGGCCTGTTTGAAGCTAACTATTCCTCCTGAATAATAATTTGGTGCAGAACAAATCATAGTTTCCAGAGGTTGTAAGCTTAAAATAAGAGATGCTAAATCCTCCCTACCATTCAATGTGTAAATATTACTCCATGATTATTTATTGTACTCACTAAATACCCACAGTGAGATTATCTGCAGTCACCCACACCTTCCTTTCTGATTTGGTACCCATTTTGTAACTTCTATTATGAATCTCAATCTCGCTAGAATTCTTTATGTCCCTCTCCTCAAATATGGGTTGAAAAAAAGCATATAGACCAAAGACTATAAAAGTACATTTTTTACCACATCAAATATCAGTCTTAACCTGTTCATTCAGGAGAGGATGGGACAGTGACCTGAACACAGGACCAGAACTCATCACAGGCCATATCTAGATAAGACCAAACTTGTGATCTCAAATCTACCTGTGAGTCAGTTGTAAGAATTGTACCAGAGAATATTCCTTTATTTTTGCCTCATGTTTGTGCTTGGAAATGAATTAAATGAGAAGAATATGAAATTAGTCAAAACAATAGCAAATGTCCACCCCACAGACATCAGAAGCATGTTCCAGCCTGCATTTACTATCTTAGATTAGGTCAGGTCTCATTTCCTCTTGTGAGTTGGATGTCAAAAAGATATGGTTGAGTGCCCCTGGTTTCAATGCCAAGTACAGGGGGGAAAAAAAGATGGTACCAAACTAATTGTTGAAGTCCTAATCCTAGATCTTACTTTCCTGCAAGAGGAAAACTAAGTGGGAGATCATTATGGGCTTTCTACTTAGAAAGTATATTCACAGACTATGTTTTCTGCCTGCAATTTTACTATCCTTCACATGTGCTAATGCTTTTAGTACAAGTATTCCTTGTTATTTTCTAACATTCCCTTCCAGTTCTTATACTTGCTCTACTTTCGCCATCATAATTATTAGGAAAAAGTTTGTTCCAGGAATAATCAGAAAATAACCCAAACCCATCGGTTGAAAAACCACAATCATCATCATTACCATCATCAATCATCACCATCATTATCATTATCCTCAAAAGAGAGTGCAAAGGTCAACTTGGTTTTAAAAGAATGGATTCTAGCAAGCTTAAAATTCTTGAGTTCCCTCTGTGTTAAATTTGAACTGAAAAAAAAAAATCCACATTCTCTTTATTTCTTTTACCAAAATCATATCCTAGTTAAAAAAAAAAACAACTTTCAGGAGCCTTTTTGGAACAACTTAAATGGCAAGTTGGAAATCAAATGGTTTTGACACAATGGTGATTTTGATGAGTTAACTGCCAATGAGCATACCATATGGACAAAACTCCTCCTGAAGTGCACGTGGGTGTTTAAGGATAGAACACGTGGGACAAAGCACATTTCAAGCTTTTTCCAAAACCCATACATTTGCAAAATCATTTGATGAAACACCAGAAATTGGGAACTGATGCAGACACTCAAGTCTTCAACATAGCAACAGGCTAGAAAGAAGAGACACAGGCTGGGGATGTGGCTCAAGAGGTAATGCGCTCGCCTGGTATGCGTGGGGCGCTGGGTTCGATCCTCAGCACCACATAAAAATAAAATAAAGATGTTGTATCCACAGGAAGAAAACTAAAAAATAAATATAAAAAAAGAAGAAGAGATACTTGCAAGGCTCTGTTCCAGTGGAAAGCCTGAGGTTGGCCTGCCCTGTTTACTCCAGCAGCCCACCATTGTTCTAGGACATTTTGCAGCCACATCATCTTATGGATTCATACGGGGCTTGAGGTCAAGTCTTTCTTTTTCATGAATTGACATCTATCCAAATTTCCCCAATCCGAAAATGTAATCCATCATTGAGTTTTGAATTTAAATGCAGGAATATACAGTCATTCTCATTAGTTTTCATCTTCCTGGTTTTGATTCACTGGCTTAGTATATCACGATTATTTTGGTTGTGCATGATGATGCTTGACTGCAATCCCAGTGATTTGGGAAACAGAGGCAGGAGGATCACAAGTTCAAAGCCAGCCTCAGCAAATTAGTGAGGCCATAAGCAATTTAGCAAGACACTGTCTCAAAATAAAAAATAAGTATATAAAAAGGGCTGGGGATGTGGCTCAGAGGTTAAGAGCCCCTGGGTTCATTCCCTAATACCAAAAAAAAAAAAAAAAAATTTTTTTTGGATCCTAATTCAAACACTTGGTGCTTGGAGAGATGTGTCAAATAAGAAGATTTGGGTCCAATTCTGAATTTAATCTGTTAATAGTGGTATTCCAGGTAAATCTCAGAATCCTTCTCTACTTAGGAGGATTTATTTTAGCTTCTGCTACCATGCAGAGTTGGTATTTGAGATTAAATCTATTCACCAAAATGCTTTAGACATTTCACTTTCTCTTTATAAGACTCATTCACAAATGTGTGATCAGAATCACCACCTTTGATTCCGAAATTCCTCTTGAGTTAGATCAGCTTTAGAATTTCTACCCCATTGCAACCCTGCCCAAGTAATTTGAGAGCTATCTTCCTAACCTGAGTGACCGCCTAGAACCCCCTTGCATTGGTGGGGTCACTTTCTCCCAAATGCCATCTTTTCTCATGGCCCATCAGTGGCCTCTGGATCACAGGAAAAACAGTAATAAACTCTTGAGGTCCCTTCCATGTTCTGACTGACAAAAAGCAAATAAAAAATGTATCAAGCTATTTAGAAAAAAGAAAAATGTAATGGAACATTAACTGCTGTTGCTATTGGTGGCAGGCTAGGTGGAAAACATGGAAAATGAATTCCTAAGAACAGATTTTGTGGATCTGAAGAAAGGGAATACTGCTTCTTCCATATTCCAGGTCTCACTCAGCCATATATTAGCAACACCCGTGAGTCAGTCCCTGCCATCTCATGTTCCCATGCCAAGTTGATTTTATTTATTGCCTCTAAGTATCTGTATAAACACTGTAGATCTAGTGGGGGCCTGGGCTTGGACCTCCATATCCCCAGTGCTGAGCATGTGTCTACCCTTTGGTAGTCAATAAAGTGGTGCTTGGAGGAATAGACATTCCACATGAAAACCGACCATAGCCCTTTCCAGGGCACTCTATAAGGAAGGATCTAGGTATCATCAGACACTCTTTGAGTATATGATAAGTGAATGAATACGAGATTGGAACTATCAAGTATTTCCCACTGTTTGCTCCTAGGAAATATTAAGGTATTCCCCTATCTCTAGATTTTACATAGAATTAATTTGGGGGAAAAATGAGCAAAATGCTAGATGTATGAATTTGGATTCTCTAACTTTGGTGAAACACAAGTACTTACTTTGAAAGTGGGAGTTACTGATTTTGAACCTTTCTCCTTTATCTCTTCACTGTAAATTTTATAACACAACAACACACGCACACAGGAACAACGAAGGTAGCACAGAGAACATATTATTTTGCTCAATAACAAGAATGATTTACTTGCAAAGCTATCTACATTACTCCTTCAATACTTCTTATATCCAAAAATATAAAATTTTTTGATGGGTGAGGCCTGCCAGTCAGCTCTGAAATCAAGGAGGAGAAAAGCAGTTACTATACAAATAAAATCATCAGATTAATTTTGTTACCAGTCCAGCTATATAACCATTGACAATCTCATAACCTTCTACCACACACCCAAAACAAACAAACAAAACAGTGCCTGATTACAAAAGGAAGAAGAGCACAAAATGAAATATTTCTTTCCCATTTATCTTCAAACAAAAGATAAAATGTAAGCTATGACTTAATATGGAAAGCATGGGTTTAGTAAGATCATGGTAGCGACATGATCACTGTGCACTCTGGGTACAAAGTGTATTTTTTTGCGTGTACCTGAGCTTTAAAATCGAGACATTATAATAACTGAAAATTATAGGGCAGTGTTGGAGACTCATGGTGAAGAGCACAGCCTTTGAAGTTTGCAGACCTGAACCTAAGTTCCTGTTTTGTCACTTCTTTCTGGGTACCTTGAGCAAATTACTGACTTTCTCCATGCCTCAATTTTCTCTGCTGTAAAAGAGAATACAGGCAATTTCTATTTCATGGGGTTGTTGTCAAAATTAAATGAGATAACTCCTGGAGAACACTCACACAGTGTCTGGCACAGGAAGGAACTTAATAAATGTTTGCTATTATAGCCATGATTCTTACATTAATCCAAGAAGAAATAATTTGGCAGGAAGGTTGATAGATTGGATAGAAATAGCACAGAAGTGTCTTATCACCAAGCACATAGCCTTTCTGAGAAACTAGCCAACCAGCAACCCCAATAGCTAATTGCATTTCATTTGGAATTAAAGGGAGACAAATATACCATTGCAGGAACCAGGATAAAAAATTGCTAATGGGGATTAAGACAGGGGTCTGAGAAAGAACAGAGGAAAAAAAATCCAGTGAGCTGGGGAGAAACCTTGGATCCTGGACCAAGGCAAGAACATCCTTTGAAAATCTTTATGGCCCTATCTGAAAGCTGAACAAGAGCCCCCCCAAGAAGCCAAAGAATTGTCATGTGTCTACCCTTTGGTAGTCAATAAAGTGGTGCTTGGAGGAATAGACATTCCACATGAAAACCGACCATAACTCCTTCCAGGGCACTCTATGAGGAAGGATCACCTGGGGCACTGCATCAGAGCTTCCTGAGATTGACTCTCCAAAGCAGACATCCTTCCAGCCCATGCCACATACAGGTCTACCTTTCATATATTCCTTTCATTTGAGATCCTGTAGAAACCATGTGGACATGGCCTTATGGAACTCCCAGCTCAGAGAAGGGGTGACAATACAGAGTGATGGGTATTTGGGGCAGGGCATTTGTGGACCTTGTGAAAAAAAAAAAAAAAAAAAAAAAAAACGTTGTCAACTTTGACAAAGAGGCTTCTTGGAGAAAATATCAATGATGGAACACAAAAATAAGTAGGGTTAGAAAGGCAACAGGGAGGGGTGTGGCTAGAAGGTCTCATCAGAAGAAAAAGTGGGCGTGGGGCCAGCAGAAGACTGAAAGTGGCATGTTTGAGGGATTACAAGATAGACTGTGGCACCAGAGCAGGAGCATGGAGCACGTTTGTTTTCATGAGGGATGGCCAACATTAATTTGCACTTCTTCTGTGCCAGGCCTGTGACAAGCAGGCCCATTAGGGGCATTAGCTCATGAAATCTGCACAGCAATCCTATAAGCTGGGGACTATTGTACACCTCATTTTGCTAATGGGGAAATTGAGCATTAGAGAGGTTAGGAGTCAAGATATTAAGCACTGAGCCTAGTCTGACAGCTTGTGTCTGAGCTGGGATCCTACCCAGCCGCCTGTCTGCAGAGCTCACGCTCCTCACTGGCACCTCCCCAGAGGCACAGGTCCTGCCTGCTGCCACACTATGGCCTACAAGTTCGAAGACATAGGGCATTGGGAAGTGCTTTTGTGTCAAACTTTATATTCATGGTTTGCTTAAAGTGAAATTGAGATCATCTTTTCACCGAAAAAAGGCCAAAAAAAATCCTAGCAAATATGTTTCTGAGTGGTAGATGATATGACCACAGATTTTTACTTCTGCACAATTTTTTAATGCAGATGTATACCTGTACAGACTCCCTCTTCTGGCAAAGTCTTGAGAACATTTTGAAATCCTCTGGCTAGAAAAACCACCTCATCTACAAGAACTATTCCTTCTTGGACCTGGGCAAAGTTACTGGGTGTGTCTGAGGCTGGTATTCTATCCAAATACCAGGGGAAGGAACACTTTTATGAGACCACTTAAGAAAGAAAAGAAGCCACTACATGTACATGACTTTTCTATACACAAATAGCCAGCTAGAACACTGACCACAGCTGCTGTCCCACACACCTGGCAGGGTGTCCTGCATGTATAGGTGACCACAGAAATATTATAAACCGATACACATTTAAGAGCTTGAGAAGTTTCTGTCATTTGTTTCTTGGTTTTCTCATCAAGGTGGGATATGACAGTATAAGGAGAGATGTCTCTGACTACAGTCAGTAGTCATGAGGATTATACAACTTATATGCCCCCAAAATAATATGATCTCAAAAACATATTTGTTGGGGGCTGGAGATGTGGCTCAAGTGGTAGCGCGCTCACCTGGCATGCGTGCCGCCCGGGTTCTATCCTCAGCACCACATACCAACAAAGATGTTGTGTCCACCGAGAACTAAAAAATAAATATTAAAAATTCTCTCTCTCTCTCTCACTCTCCTCTCTCACTCTCTCTAAAAAAAAAAAAATATTTGTTGGTTTGATCTTAGGTTTCAGCACCGAGAGAGAGAGAGAGAGAGAGAGAGAGAGAGAGAGAGAGAGAGAGACATATTTGAACATCTGTGTTCACTGCATCACTGCAGCATTATCCACAGTGACCAAAAGTAGGAGTGATTCAAGTGTCCACTGATAGATGAATATACATAAAATGAAATATTGTTCAGCCTTCAAAAATCAAGGAAATTCCAACATATTCTAGACAATACAGATTGAACCCTAAAGACATTATATTAAGTTAAATAAGCCAGTCCCAAGACAAATATTGCATGATTTCACTAATATAAGATAGCTAGAGTAGATAAATTCAGATAGGCAGAAAGCAGAATGATGGTTGCTAGGGGATGGAGGTAGAAAATAATGGGGAGTTATTGTTTAATGGATTCAGCGTTTCAGTTTCACAAATAATTCTGGAGATGGATGGTGGTAATAGTGACAGAACAATATGAATATACTAAAGACTATTGACCTGTAAACTTAAAAGATGGTTAAGATGGTAAATTTCATGTGTTTTTTACATAATTTTTTAAAAATTTTAAACGAAGGTAAAATAAAGGCATTTTCAGACAAAGCACAGATTATTATAGTATGATTTTAATATTGATGTGTTAGCTTTCTGGCACTGTGACAGAATACCCAAGATACACAACAAGAGAAAAGGTTTCAGTCCATGGCCACTTGGCTCCATAATGAGACTGAACATCATGTTAGGAGAACATGGTGAAACAAAGCCACTCACATCCTGGTGGCCAAGAAGTGATAAAGACCAAAGAGAATGGGGACAGGGTTCCAATAGCCCCCAGTGACTTAACTCCCTCCAGTTCAATCCCACTCCTGAAGTTTCCACACCCTCCCCCCATTAGCAGCATCAGCTGGACACCAAGCCTTCAACACATGCGTTTGGGGAGAACATATAAGATACAAATCATGACAATTGGTACATGATATTAAAATGATTATAATCCATACTTTATATAATACATAAATATACTGTACCATGCTATGATGATAATCATTGCTAACATCTATTTTATGTATACATTATAGTGAAATGACAATATAACAATAATTGCTATTATAGCTAATATCTACAAAGCACTTACCACATTTCAAACTCTGTTCTAATTACTTATGTTTTATATGCCTATAAGAGCGCTATGAAATAGCTATTATTTTCTCCTGCTTATTAATCAGCAAAGTGTGGTACACAGATATATTAAATAACTCCTCAAAGGTACAATGCTAATAAAGAAAGCTGTTATTATCCTAAGGGAATAACTAAAGGGTGGTGGCCACATTGAGGCCCTATGACCTGTCAAAGCTATTTAGTAGAACTGACTGGTAGTTTGGAGTAGGAAGATCAGAGGTCCCATTAGATACAATCTCACACAATAGTTGATCAATAATGGTTATAACATAAACAGAGTCCCAAGACTCCAGGTAATGGAATGAGAACTTTGGATGTATTATCTTCAGTCTTCTCAATGACAATAGGAGGGAGGTAGCAGTCATATTCCTATTTTATGGATGGTGAAACTGGGGTACAAAGAGGTTGAGAAACTTGCCCACATCCATAAAGTAAGTAAGTGGTGGACATAGGAGGTAAGCCCAGGCAGTCTGATGCAAAACTGTACATTGACCATGCTAGCATTGCTTAAATGGTACCTGAGAATTAACTTCTAAACATTAGTCATAATAATTAAAAGAATGAACATTTACTGAGTACTCATCATATTCTAGGCTAAATACTTATCTTATGGGTGCCTCAGAAGGACCTTTGTGTAGGACCCCATTTATAGGGGAAGATGCATGCCCAGGGCTCCCCACTAGCAAAGGTGGCATGATTCAAAGTGGCATCCTCGAAGACTCTACCCTTACTACACCGAGAGGCAACCTCCAGCAGCATTCCTTGGAAGACGGTTAGAAACATAGATTCTTGGACCCTGCTCTAGACACAGTGAATGAGAAACTGCATTTTAACAAGACCCTGGGTGATTAAAGGGCATAATGGAGTTTGAAAGATGCTGCATTTCCCTGCCTTTAAAGGCAAGGCCACAAGTCTGAAGTGGTGAACAGATATGGCAAGGCCCCCACCTTCATGCTGGTAGAGAGAAGGAAAACAGGCCACAAATAAGGAAATTATTAGAATTAAAAGTCTAGAGTTGAGGTGCTTCTAAACATGGAATCTCTACCCTCGACTTACTGAATCTGAGTCTCTACTGAGCATCTGCATTTAACAAGGCAAACGACATGACCTCTGCAGTGAAGCTATTGCTCTCTCTGGTAGGACACAGGGGAAGAATCGGAAAAGGAGAACATCATTGTTGTGTTAGTCAACTTTATATTGCTGTGACCAAAGGCCCAGCAAAAACAATTTAGAAGAGGAAAAGTTTATTTTAAGTTCATGATTTCAGAGATTCAATCCATGGCCCACCAGCGCCATCATTCTGAGCCTAAGGTAAGGCAGAATATCATGGTGGGAGGGTGTGGTAGAGGAAAACTGTTCATCCCAGGTCAGCTAGGAAGCAGAGAAAGCAAGGAGCCAGGGTCAAGATATAGTCTGAGGCCACACCTCCAGTGCCCTACTTTCGCCAGCCTCACCCTACCTGCTGGTAGTTATCGCCCTATAGTCCATTCAAATTATTAATCTATCAAATGGATTAATCTACTGATAAGGTTATAGCTCTCATAATATCATCATTTCACCTCTGAACATTTCACCTCTGAGCTTTTCTGGGAACACTTCCTATCCAAACCATAACAAACATCTTTCCTACTTTTCTCAAGGACAGAGAGGTGGACCACAGGGAAACCCCCACCCCAGCATGCAGGCCAACTGACAATCTACATATTGATTTAGAACACTGAACCTCAGAGATCCATACGATGCCACTTAATAGAGGACACAAGGCTGCAGGCACTCATGATTGACCCTGGGAGTACTGATTTGTCCCTATGGAAACAGCTTCTTGCTTCTAAGTCTGGCTTTACACGTCTGCAGTATGGTGAAGGCCACCCCCCTGCACCCTTGGGATGGTTTCAGCTGGAAAACAGCAGCCAGGACCTAACCAGATACCAGCCAAAACTATGAGCATATCCCAGCCCAGAATCCATCCTCACCTAAGTAACTGACGCCTGGCTCCTAAGGAGTCTCGTATGCAAATCATTTATTAGCAACTCAGACACTCTCCCATGACTGACAGCTGTGAGCCAGGCTCAAGAAAGAAATACAGGCAAATGGTTCCTGAGATCTTTAATCTGCAAAGCCAAAATCAGAAGAATCAGAGTAAAGGAGTGAGATAAAGGATCTTCCCTTTTCCTAATAGTAGTAACAATCATAACGAACACATCTTGAGTGTTTACCACATGCCTGTTCTGCATTAGAAATCAATATGTCTCATTTCATTTACTCATTGGCCCTACAAAGTAAATATCCTAACTATCCCATTTGACACAGATATATAAGGCTGTCACTTTACAGAGAAAGAGGGGAGGGGAGGGAGGGTGGGAGGAAAGAAGGTGAAGGGAGAAAGAAAAAGTGAGCAAACAATGGGAAGAAGGAAAGAAAAGAGCAGAACTCCAGAGCCCAGCCTTCTTATGCCATAGAAGATAGAATGACTGTGGAAGGCCTAAAACAAGAAATTTCTCTGAGGATCAGGAATATTATGAATGAAAACTGACTTTTTAACTTTCATTTGAAACCATAGAAATACTCAAGAGGTTGACTTTTTTCGTGTTTTATAAACTTAGACAAAAAGAAGTTGGCTGAATTTTAACTACCCCCAAACAACACACACACACACACACACACACACACACACACACACACACACACACACACACACACTGCTTGTTTTCTCAATTATGGCTTCATGGGAGCAAATGGAAACTTCAGCAATCTGATTAACTGTAGCTTACAATAAAATAGCACTAAGTGGGTGTTTTACATGCCCTTTGTTTCTCATTATCCTTGGAAGACTGTCAAGAGTTTAATGAAACTAATACTTTGGGATTTAGATCTCTCATAACTAGAAACCAAAGCCTCCCCAAGGCTAACAACTGAGTCACTCAGGATCTTTAAGCCACTCAGGATCTTTATGCACGAGGCTGTGTCGTATGTGCCTTGCCCCCTGGAATCCTCTCAGCAACCCTACAATAAAAGGATAACTAGTATTTCTATCGAACAGAGGTAACTGAGACTTAATGTGGTTATGGAACTTGCCTAAATGGTAGGAAAATATTATGGTTTGGATCTTGAATGTCCCTCCAAAACTTACAAGTTGAAAGTTTGGCCCCCAATGCAGCAATGTCCAGAGGTGAGACTTTGGGAAGTGATTAGATATTGAGAGCTTTAACCTCATTAGTGGATTAATAATTTGAATGGAGTGCTAGGAAGAGGCAGAATCTCTAGGCAGGTGAGACATGGTTGTAGGAAGTAGGTCACTGGAAGACTATATCGTGGCCCCCAGCCTCTTCTTCTCCACCCCCCCACACCTTCCTTCCTCTCTTTTCCCCTCCCCCCATCTCTAAACCTCTCTCTCTGAATCTCTCACTCAATCTCTCTCTCAATCTCTCTGACTCTCGATCTCTCCTCATCTCTCTCTCCTTCCCAGCTATCATGACCTGAGCAGCTATCCTCCACCATGATGCTTCTCCCTTGGAGCCAATCAACTATGGACTGAAACCTCTGAAACCATGAGCCAAAATAAGCCTTCCCTCCATTATGTTGCTTGTGTCAGGTATTTTGGTCACAACCAGCAAAGCTAGAATTGGAACCCAGGAAACTGTACTTCAGCAGGTCCTCTCTTAAACACTGTGTTCAACACTAAGCTATAGATCTGGGCACAAGAATCTCTTCCTTTAAAGCAACCAAAACAGCTGCTTGGTGTGGAAATGCAAAAAGGTAGTTTGGCTTATTGTTTTCAGAGGTTTCATAGACAATGCCCCCCAAAAACATCATCCCTCCCTTATCTTGACCTCCGCCCAGCATGCTGGATGAATGCCTGAGATTCAGGAATATCAGTAGGAGTCTGTGCTCACTCATCATTCAACCTTCTCTCCTGGCCTCCATGAGAAGTGTACATTGGCCACTTCCATGGGGTGTGGTAGATCTTCCCACAGGACTGATGCATTTGTTCACTCAATAGCTTTTAATCAGCTGACTGCCACATGACGAGCACCAGGCTGTGCTCACGAAGCCCTGAGAGACATTTTATAGATGGGGACAGATTCAAAGTAGATAGGGTTGGCAGGGACTCTCATAAGGCCTATCTATTGACTTTGGAGGCTGCTTTCTCAAGAATATGCAATAGTGAGCATGGTACCTGCTCTGAAGATACCATCACACCAACAGTGGAGGTTACATTGAGCTACTAACCACCCAATTCATGTGTTTTGTTACCTCGATGGAAAACCAACCCTTCACAGTTGAAGTCAAGGGCCCTCTGTGTATATTTAATTGAATGAACCACCTGGAATTAGGATATCTTTTCTTAGAAGTGATGGACCAAGTGTGTGAGAGTGAACTGGAGGAGAGGAAAAGGGAAAGGTGTTGCAGATAGAGGGGAGCAACACATTTGAAGGCTCTGGCACATAAGATGGGTGCCACTGTCTTGGGGAGCAATAGACAATTCCTCACAACAGTGAATGCAGAGGTACCACATGGTACACTGATCCACTTCTCAGTGCCTACTTACCAAATAAAAACACATCCACACAAAAACTTACACATGAATATTCATAGCAGTATTATTTATAATAGCCAAAAACTGGGGGGAACAAAAATAAATGTCATCAACAGATAAGTGGGTGAGCAAGATGTGGTATATTCATCTGAAGGAATATTACTCATAGATAACAGAAATGAAGTCCTGATACCCCTTCAACTATTGATGAAACTTACAAACGTTTTACTCTCAAAGGCCAGTCACAGAAGAGCACATTTGGTATGATTCTGCTTTCATGAACTGTCCAGAGTAGGCAAATCCAAAGGGGTAGAAAGTAGATTAGTAGTTATCTCAGGTTGGAGTGGGGAGGGAGGCCAGCAATGGGAGTGGCCTCTACCCAGGAAGGGCTTCTTAATGGGGTAATGAAAATATTTTAAGATAGATTAGGGTGATGGTTGCCAGTCCTGTGAATACACTGAAAATCTTAATCAAATTGTACCCTTTAAAAGAGTAACTTTTATAGTATGTAACACAATAAAGGTATTAAAATATATATAAGAACTAGAACTAGTGCCCCAACTCTCACATGTTCTGGAACTGCACTGGTTTTGGTAGGGCTTTTTTTTTTTTCCCAGTTTTTATTCTCCTAAGATAAGGCATTTGATACTGAATGTCTTTCCATCCTCATCCCATTAAAAGCACTATTCACAAGTTGCATGTAGTGTGAACAAAGCTGAAGCCACATCTTCTCAACTCTACATCTACCGGCCTGTCCAGTCATAATCATTTCCCTCCTAATGAGCCTTGAAGCCCTTAATGGTCCTGACTCATTCCAAGACTCAAATATTTTCCTTCTATGGCATTTGCAAGTCCTCCCACTACACCCACCATCCCCCTAAAAAACAGATCTATGGACAGAAAGTTGGAAATAAAATTTCTTCTTACTCCAAGCTCAGTAGAACAACAAAGACAGTAATGGTAAAAGCGACCCATCCCCCAAGAATCCCAGTTATGTAGTTTTCCCTGTAGTTGCAGCCCCATCATTGAGGCAGGATTTGGCTGCAGTGTGAGGAATTTATGTTACACAAAAGTCATTTTCTTAGGAGCAGCGCTGAACAATGGGCTATTGAGCAAACATGTAACTTTTCCATCTGTGAACATCTTTTTTCTTTTTTTTTAAGTGTCTCTAAAGATTCTTATCTGTGAACTCCTAACTACGATAGACTTAGTCTTCCCATAAAGCAAGAGGGCTAACGAGATTTCTTATAATCCCCCTCCTTTCCTATTACCTATAATATTTAATGGTTTCCCTTCAATTCTGTCAGCCCTTGCAATTCCTCCTCTGTTTTACTGTGGTTCATTTTCAGCTTAATAACCACCTCATTCTATGCATCATCTCTCTGAAAATTTCAGGGAATAGCCATGTAAGAGAAATGCACTCTTCGAATTTAGAACAGTACATTATGTGTATACTTTTATATTATGTTCCATTTGTGCTGCTCCAACAACATTGGATGAACTCTGTGGCAAACTGAAATGACTGTGATGTTTTCCATTTGGAAAGGGTGGCTTATTTAGCAGGTACATAATAGCATTTATTTTCTTTACCATCAGAAGTAGTGTGGTGTGTTTGCCCCCACCCCCAAACCAGTTCTAGGCATCAACCTAGCAAGTTTGAACTATATGTCGTGGCTGACATTATAGCTTCAATGTTTTTGTTTTGTTTTTAAGACTCTTCTTAACCCAGAAGATGGATAAACTTATCCAGAAAGCTCTATTCATCAGAGTTTTTCCTATTTGGACTACTAGTTTTTAGTAATTTCTAGCTAGGAATAATAATAACTAATGTTTATTGAACACATATAATGGGCCAGTCACTGTTTCAAAATATATAGATATAGATAGATAGAGATAGAGATAGATAACTTACTTAGTCCCCACGATGACCCTGTGAAACATGTATTGTTATTATCCCTATTTTATAGATGAAGACTTTGAGATAATGAGAACTTAAGAAATTTGTCCAAGATGGCAGAACTGGAGTCTGGTTCCCAAGCCAACCTTTATGACGCCTGGCAGCAGGAGCTTAATAACCTCTTTGAGTGAACAAGTTGAGGATATAGAACAATGAAAGAAATCCATGACAGCAAAATTCCATGTACTCATCTCCACCCATCTTTTCCAGCCATTTGCCCTCTAGGAAGCCTCCCAAGATTATGAGAATAGAAAGGACATTGTTCTGTCCTCCCTCCTCCCTGCTTTTTTTCACCTCCTAGATGCAGAGGGACCTTTCTACAGAATATGTTTATGGAGAGAAACGTGTAAAGCAAGCCAGTTCCCAGGAACCCAGATATCCATGTGCAAATGTACAAGGTAAATCTAGCTTTTGACTCATTGTGACCATAAGAATAAAACTGGAGGATTCTGATAAAGCATATATGGACAGCAAACATTCTGCAGGAAGAACTATTTTGGAACCTACAGCTCTGACACTAGGTTTTAATCTTATCTGTTGTTAGCTCTTACTTGAGACCAAGATCACATGATTAAAATTGGAATTAACTAGCTATTTTAAAACCCTCTCTTTGGTTCCTTGCTAACTGATTAGATGGATTTTCCAGGCTTCTCTTTCTTAGTTTCCAAACCAGAAGTCAATACTTGCAGATCCAAAGAATTTGGCACAATATTTTTCAGTAGTGATGGCATACTTTGTTCAATGACATAGCTACCAGGGCCATTTATTCAAAAGTGTCCATAGATATGTGGCAGCTGCAGGTCCCCACATAATGGCTACACTGGTGCTTCAAAAAAGTGAAGAAGAGTTAAACTGAGGTGACTGAGATCAGGTGAGAGGAACAAAAGCCTAGCCAACTTACCTCTCCTGCTGGGAAATCTCCACTAAGCCTGGTTTTTAACCACACACTCAAAGGGACAAGTATGCCTCTTTATTTACATTGGCTCATTCAAATTTCCCAACAGTACTGTTAGAGATTCTGCTTATGCCTGGTAAAGACAAGGAAAGTAGAGCCAAGATGTGGACCAGGCCTTCGACTCCATACAATCCTCATTTTAGCTATGACAATGCTCTCACCTTTATATCTCAGCATAAAGACAAAACCTGTGCAGCAAATATGTTTTCAAAACCAATTCAGCTCATTTCAACAATTTCAAGATTTTATAAGTGGTAGAAACCCACAGGTCCAAACGCATCTCTCTCAAGAACCTGATCTTCCCCTAATCTAGCTGATGGGAGTAAAGTATTTCTAGAATACCTCCAATTAAATGTAGATAAAGCACTCCAAGTTATAGGCACTAACAAGTTTAGTGGGGAGGTGATAACAAAAGATATTAAATTCTTATACTGATGTTTTGTTATGACTCTTTTGCACTGTTACACTTGGGTAATTCGTTTTGGTTGTTGATGTTCGGATGTTGCTTAATACATCAGGTTTCAAAACCTTTTCAGCAACATCATTTCCTTTGATGGTTGTAACAACCTTCTGAGATAGACAGATGGGAGACTACTACTCCAATTTTACAGAATGAAAACTGAGGCTTTGTGTTCCCACTGTGAGACTGCTGAGTAGTTGAGTGGCTCCTAGAGTCCATTGGTTTGACACCCAAATCAGTGGGAAGTGCCAGTATAATGGATACCACGACAGGATCTACCAGAAGAAATGCTTTTGGGCTACAAGGACATTTATGGTATTTTGTAACACCAAAAATTTATGAAATAACACATTGATAAGTAAAATGAGTAGTAGTAAAGTAACCATACAATGAAGTACTATAAAGCAGTGAAAATGGTCTCTTGCTAAACACAATAGCATGAATGAATCACAGGAAGGTTGAAAAAAATAAGCCAATTATAAAAAGGTATAATTTGTATAATATTTTTATAAGTGTTGTATATAAATTATAAAAATAAGCAAAACTACTCTAAGTTTGCACATAGGATAACCAAAATATTAAGAAACAAATGGGGGCTGGGGATGTGGCTCAAGCGGTAACGCACTCGCCTGGCATGCATGCGGCCCAGGTTCGATCCTCAGCAGCACCACATACCAACAAAGATGTTGTGTCTGCCGAGAACTAAAAAAATAAATATTAAAAATTCTCTCTCTCTCTCTCTCTCTCTCTCTCTCTCTCTCTCTCTCTCTCTCTCTCTCCCCTCTCTCACTCTCTCTTTAAAAAAAAAAAAGAAACGAATGGAAGTAGTAGTCACTAAGTTCAAACTATAATATCTCTCCTTATTCATGGCAGGTACATTCTAATATCTCCAGTGGATCCCCTAAAACCAGGACTAGCACCAAGCACTTATAACACTCTGCTTTTTTTCTATCCATGTACATTGATGATTTGATGACAAATTATGAATTGGGCACAGTAAGAGATTAACAATAACTAATAAGAACAATTATAGCAACTTGCTGTAATAAAAGACATGTGAATATGGTCTCTCTGCCTCTTGAAAAAGAGTTAAGACAGATATTAACATGTTTGGACTGTGGCTGGTCATAGGTAGCTGAAAGTGCCTGTAAAAAGGGACTACTGAAGTAGTTGCCTCCAGAGAACAAAATGCGAACAGAGTGGTAAGCAGGAACCCTAAACTTGTGTTGGTATTGTTTTCATTTCTTATCCTGTAGTCGATACATGGGGGTTTGTAATTTTTTTCTTTACCCATGTGTGTATATGTTTAAAGGTTATTTTTCTATTTTTGCAACATTAGAGATTAAACCCAGGGCCTTGCACATGCTAGGCAAGCACTCTATCACTGAGCTACATCTTCAGCTCTGTGTATACATTAAATAATTTACAATAACTTTTTTTTACAAAAGAAAATGAAAAAGGCAACTATTCATTCTGCAAACACGAAGGACCCAGTACTGTGCCAGGTATTGGAATATAGTGGTGAAGACGGCACTCTGTACCTGTCCTCACAGACACTCTGAGCTAGCAGAGAAGATGAAGAAGATGTTTCATGTCAGGAAGCACAGGCACTGTGAAAGCATGGGATAAGGGAACCTGTGTCATTCAGGGGACCTAGGAAAGCTTCCAAGATAAAAATGCCCTTTTAGCTGAGACTAAAGAATGAAAAGTTGAGGTCATCAGGAAAGAACAGCCAGACTGACCTTAGTCAGAATTCCCATATCTAAAACTAAACACTGGAGCAAGCAAGGGAGAAAGACCCAAGGAGAGCAGCCAGATTGATATGGGATCTGCTATGCGTTACACACTGTGGTTTTGATCTGATTGAGCACCTTACGTGGAAATGTGCTGCTACATGCTGGCCAGTACCAGGAGGGGTGAGGAGGAGAGTGGAGGCAGCAGAGTTTTCTAAAACCTTCCAGTGACTTCACACTTCAAGAGCAGAATTAGCCCCATGTTCTATCCTAACACAGAAGTAACTTCAGCAATTGAGGGCAGGAAGACAGAGCGTGCATGAGCCAGCTAAGGCTTCACCTCCATTCCTATGAAAGAATGACTTGGGCAGATTTCCACTTTGTAGGTATTTTACTATTTGTCATAGGCAAGTTACGCAACTCAGTTAGTGATTAAATTACCAGCATAGCTACTATTTGAGAAGGGAAGGTTCAAGGTTGTTTCTTGCTTCTGCACTTTGGTTCAAATAGAATTGGATTAATTATTTCTCAATCTCCATGTTTAGAAGATGTAAACACAAGAATTATGTTCAGTCTCCAATAGTGTAAAAGGCAGCATATCAAGCTCATTTGTCAACTACAAGGACCTGTGTCTAACCTTGGTCCCATGTTTAGATTTATAAAGTGTGAGATCATTGTCGGTTTCATTTATCTCTGTTATTAAATTTACTGGGCCTCATTCAATGACATTATATCTTCTTATCTAATTCAAATAAATGTCTTACTCATGGCTTGAATGTGGATGGCAAAATCTCATTGTTAACTCAGTAATTGAGATAATCTCATTGTTTTGCTTTCTTAATAGAATCTTGAATTGATTGCTCATGACTGGAATTCCATTTGGCTTCACCAAACTTTCCTTAAAACTGCTATTTTTTGACCAATCTCTGTGTCCCAGTGTTTGCATAAGGATGGAACATTCTTGCCCTATTCTTTATTCTTCACTAAACCCTATTTTTAGTCTGTTTATCTTATCAACAGCATAAAAGTAATCACTTGCATTTAACATTTGTCTTTATTAAGTATGATTAAATGTACTGGTGATATAGTAGCTAAATACACAGGTTTTGGAATAAATCCTAGGTTTGAATCCAAGTCCTGTGACCCTATGGTGACTTAACCTTAACTTCTTCATCAGTAAAATAGGGTAGTAATAGTTACACCATAGGGTGTTATGAGGTTGAATGGAGATTGTTTTCAATCTCAGTTGAGATTGGGTGGATCATAGGAACCATTCCATTTTAGCCAAAGAAAGTACTATACCCTGTATTCATCTTGATTAGAAATAATGTTTTATCAGTTAACTTTTGTGCATGGCGAGAGAAGGGGATTCAGTTTCATTTTGTTGCATATGGATTTCCAGTTTTCCCAGCACCATTTGTTGAAGATGCTATCCTTCCTCCATTGCATGCTTTTAGCCCCTTTATCAAATATAAGTTAACTCAAAATAGATCAAGGAGCTTGATATCAAATCAGAGACTCTGCGTCTGATAGAAGAAAAAGTGGGCTCCGATCTACATATTGTGCGGTCGGGCTCCAAATTCCTTAATAGGACACCCATAGCACAAGAGTTAATAACAAGAATCAACAAATGGGACTTACTTAAACTAAAAAGCTTTTTCTTAGTAAGAGAAACAATAAGAGAGGTAAATAGGGAGCCTACATCATGGGAACAAATTTTTACTCCTCACACTTCAGATAGAGCCCTAATATCCAGAGTATACAAAGAACTCAAAAAATTAAACAATAAGATAACAAATAACCCAAATAACAAATGGGCCAAGGACCTGAACAAACACTTCTCAGAGGAGTACATACAATCAATCAATAAGTACATGAAAAAGTGCTCACCATCTCTAGGCAGTCAGAGAAATGCAAATCAAAACCACCCTAAGATACCATCTCACTCCAGTAAGATTGGCAGCCATTATGAAGTCAAACAACAACAAGTGCTGGCGAGCATGTGGGGAAAGGGTACTCTTGTACATTGCTGGTGGGACTGCAAATTGGTGTGGCCAATTTGGAAAGCAGTATGGAGATTCCTGGAAAAGCTGGGAATGGAACCACCATTTGACCCAGCTGTTGCCCTTCTCGGACTATTCCCTGAAAACCTTAAAAGAGTGCACTACAGGGATACTGCCACATCAATGTTCATAGCAGCACAATTTACAATAGCTAGACTGTGGAACCAACCCAGATGCCCTTCAATAGATGAATGGATAAAAAAATGTGGTATTTATACACAATGAAGTATTACTCTGCACTAAAAAATGACAAAATCATGGAATTTGCAGGGAAATGGATGGCATTAGAGCAGATTATGCTAAGTGAAGCTAGCCAATCCCTAAAAAACAAATGCCAAATGTCTTCTTTGATATAATGAGAGCAACTAAGAACAGAGCAGGGAGGAAGAGCAGGAGGAAAAGATTAACATTAAACAGAGACATGAGGTGGGAGGGAAAGGGAGAGAAAAGGGAAATTGCATGGAAATGGAAGGAGACCCTCACTGTTATACAAAATTACATATAAGAGGTTGTGAGGGGAATGGGAAAAAAAACAAGGAGAGAAATGAATTACAGTAGATGGGGCAGAAAGAGAAGATGGGAGGGGAGGGGAGGGGGGATAGTAGAGGATAGGAAAGGTAGCAGAATATAACAGTTACTAATATAGCATTATGTAAAAATGTGGATGTGTAACGGATGTGATTCTGCAATATGTATTTGGGGTAAAAATGGGAGTTCATAACCCACTTGAATCTAATGTATGAAAGATATGTCAAGAGCTTTGTAATGTTTTGAACAACCAATAAAAAAAGAAAAAAAATAAATGTTTTATCATTTAAAAATTTGCACCAACCTTCTGAACTGGAACTGTGAAAGGGATTTTCTTTGTGCCTTATGCCACTTATACTGAGAATGTTCACATCTGAATCATTAGTATCTCCTATGTTATGTATACAAACTGGCATCAAAACCCATTTTTTTTATTTGGTTTCATTTTTCTTGGTAAATTTTCCTAGCTGCCAGGAGTGGGCTCTTGGTCTGGAGGGGGCAGTAGGCTGTCCTTCAATACTCGCTTCAGGTGAATATCCCAAAGCAGAGCATGTGAGGTTTCCAACCACAGCAGCCAGAGCTGCGTGGTAACCACAAGCAACAGCCTGTGTGACTGGGGAAGTCAAATTAATGGAAGGTTACCCACCACCAATCTGGAATAGCTGGCCCCTACCCAAACCTCATCCGTGCTCTCTTTTGCATTTGGGGCTTTATATATACACTCTTCCCTACACTCACCCTCCCCCTTCACAGACTGATCCCTACCCATCAATATCAGCTTTTGTGTCACCTGCTCTAAGAAATCTCTGACCCTACAACTGGGTCAGAATCTCTGTTGTATATTCCCATGTGTTCTCAAATTATCCCTATCATAGGTGGGCCGTCCTTGCTTCACAGCTTCAGTATGAGTGAGCTTCAGTTGCCATTATTTGGCTATATAATACCAGTCCTGCTGGGCATAGTGGCTCATGCCTGTAATTCCAGCTATTCAGGAGGCAGAAGCAGGAGAATCAGTTTCAGGCCAGCCTTGCCTACCATGCACAAGGCCCTGAGTTCAATCCCTACTACCACAAAATAAATAAATAATAACACCCCTCCTCCAACAAGGCAGTTCAAGTTTCAGTTGCCATAATATATGAACTTTGAGTGATTGCAAAAACCATAAGCTTCTTGCTTTGGGGGCCTAAAAATCACTTCATAAATAATAGATAGACATCATGATCTGTAACCCATCTCATTACTTCTTCCAAAGTCTGTTGGTGATTTGTCACTGTGCCTTTGTTATTCATTTCACACACAGAGACACAGACCAGGAGAGAGAGTCTCTCAGAGTAACATTTTACCAATATAGAAAATCAAAAGAAAAAATCTGCCCCAAAATATAAAAGTGCGGCAAAAGAATGAAAAGTGATTAGCCTGGAAGTAAAATTAAAGTCAGGCCTCACTCGGTGCACTGACAAGCACCCGTAATCCCAGAGGCTCAGGAGGTTGAGACAGGAGGATTTCGAGTTTGAAGCCAGCTTCACCAACTTAACAAGGTCCTTTCTCTAAATAATATATTTTAAAAAGGCTGGGGCTGGAGCTCAGTGGTTAAGCACCCCTGGGTTCAATCCCCACTACAAAAATAAATAAATAAATAAATAAAGTCAAATGTAAATGGACTTAGTGGTGAAATAGCTGACCATAGAATGAGGACATCTTTCACCATTGAGTACCCTGTAGATACGCAACCAGGCACAGTGAGGGCAAACTTGGTGGCATAAATGAGCAAAGTGATCGTGACCAAAAAGGATAAAGATGACCCATAGGAAGTAAGCTAGCAAACCATTTCACATTAAGGGAACTCTCAGAGATAACTGACATTGACAGAGAGCAAGGGAGAAACATGTCAGAAGCTGATCCAAATTTAGGAGTGGGCCCATTTGCCGAGCTAGAAAAGACATTTGCTCTGTGTTGACAGTTTAAGATGAAAAGGCAAACACTGTTCAAACCACTCTACATAAGTGTTCTATATTAATGCTCAGTATTTTTAATGTCTTAAATTACCGTATACTAAATAAATAATAGTTTTACTCTATTTTTCATTTCCCCAATACCTTATAGTTGACAATTAAGAGAGCTTTAAAAAAATCACGGAGCATTTGTGATTTTCTCATAGACTACAATGATCACTTCGCACAGTTGCAGCTTGCACAGTAATTTTTTAAGGTCCCAAACCACTATGAAAAGTGAAGACTGCCTATATATTAAGCATCAAGCATATGCCTTCTACATTGCAGTTGGCTGTTACATATACTCACAAGGATATAATTTCAGGCTTAGGCGAGTGAGTGAATGAAGGAATGAATTCTAAGTGGGTTTCACCTATATTAAATATCCTAACTATTTTCTTTCTCCCTGACTAGTGCAATTTGCCACAGTCTCTCCCCCTTGGTTGCCTGCCTGGCCCGTATCCCAAGGAATAGACCTGCTCTGTGCTCAGAATCATTCTACAGCCCTAAGCTCTTCAGCCAGCAAGTTGATGTGGCCACTTGCAATTGGTTTCACCCAATCCAGGCCCAGGCCCAGCTGGTCATGATCATCACTACTGTCCCAATCTGGATTTGTGTTTATGATTCAGATACTCCCAATCTTAGACTATCATCATGGAGTATAGGAATTCCTTAAGTAAATAAAATTTATTATACTTTAAACTTCAGTCTGGCCAGTCAATAACTTTTATATCCCCTCTTCCCACATCTTTACCAGAGCTGTTAATAAATATTCAGATTTCATACTGATTTTTCCATATTGAAGAGTAATAAGATGGCCAAGATGTCAGCACTGCCATGACTATTCTTTAAAATCCACAAGTGTAATCTTATGATAATTGAAAATCTACTTCTTCTGATATTTCTTTATGCTTTTATCATCATAATCCTGTTTGAAATGCAACTGGGAAAGAACAGAATATAAAAAGGACAATATTCCCACAGTTTGTGGATGTCAGATGGGCGATCTCATTAGACATTTCCAGGAAATACCGCAAACCAACTTATTTATGTTTCTTTTTCTCCTGGGATTCTTCTCCAAGGATGTTTTAAAAATTGAATTAACCTCTTTCCAAAGGCTTTTAATAATTTCTCATTCCATGGGTGTATTGAAATGTTTTTCCAAATGCATTGCCTAGAGACAGCCCTGGTGGTCCAGAGGCTAGAACTCTGTGCTATCACTGCCACAGCCCAAGCTCAATTCCAATGACATTACCCAAGGCTTGGTTGGGAGTTATAGTCCTTCTTTCGTTTAGTTGGTGAACATTTATTTTTGTCCTCAACTGTTTTCTAGCCGCTGAGAGTCAAACACTTGCATCTGGGCATTACAGACTGATAACAGCAACAGAGAGTTAAACAGGTACACAAACAAAAGGACTTGTAGTTAAGCTCACACTGCATGTGCTGAAGGGAGCAGATCAGGTGAGGAGAGGGAGAATACCAGGAAACAACGTGTTCAGGGGAGATGGCCAAGGAGGAACTCTGAGGAGGCAAGACCTGGATACAAGGAGCTAAGGGGAGAAGGATCCTCCCAACAAGCCTGCCAAGGAGCTTCGGGACAGGAAGAGCCTGGAGTACTGAAGGACACGTGAGGGAGGAAACTGGAAATTGTGTGTCTACTTGTACATAAGTGAGACTCATTTAAGGCCAAAGTGACTGATGTGACTTCCAGAGGTGGCCTTTTGCCCCGGTGAGGCTAGCTCTGGCTCCACAGCCTGCCACCTCAGATTGGAGAGGGTCCACCAGGGACAGCCCCACAGAGAGCCTGGCTCCACCCCCTTCGGTTTTCTATTTACATCAGGCCTGTCCTGAGTGCAGCTCATGCTTCAAGTCTCTGTCCAAGTCTGCTTCTCTGAAACCTGCTGAACTTGACTTGGGAATCACTCTAAGGTTCTAAGAGTTGCAAGCTAGCGTCTTTTCCCAAGTGCTTCCTCTACTAACCTCTCAAGAACAGCAGTTTCCTTGGGCTCCTCCCCACTCCCACAGGCAGGAAGCTGAACACTGTCTTGCCAGCCTTAGTGCAGCAAAGGGGCCCTATGGACAGAGTCTTGCTGAGGCTGCTGGAGGGGAGAATGGCCCTGGGCCAGCTTCACCCTGGAGGGAACCTTGCCTGGTAGGGCCAGGGAATCATCAAATTCATTTTCTCGTCCTTGTTGCTTCAGGATTTCAAAAGGATCACATTTTAAAAGCTCATTATAGCACATAATTGAGAAAGTCTGTGATTTGAACTAAGCCAGGAAACTACTTACCACATGTCATCATGTCATACAATAAAAACTATAGCTATATGTAGAATAATTTTAGCTAATCAATTTTAAGACTTTCTTGGCTGTTTAATCCAGCTATTCACAGGGACTGTATAATATTTATTTATGTTATTGCCACAGTTTGGGAAAAGAGGATGACAGATAAACTAATATATCCCAGTCCTTCTCCTCTCTGAAGAGTTCTTTCTGTGCAGCTCAGTGGTAAAGCACCCCTGGGTTCAATCCCCAGTACCCAACCCCCACTCCCAAAATGGTAACATTATCAACCTCCCAGGACTGCTGAAAGAAGTAAAAGTGTGTGTGGTGCATGGCTTTGCCTGAGTCATAGCTAGGGCTCATAAATAGTAACTATTGTCATCACTTTATGATGAAACACTGTTTCTCTTTAAAAAAAAAAAAATCTGTAACTCAGATTTTTTACCACTAGGACAAAACTCTTCTATCAATTAGGACCAACCAAGGATTTATTTTATGTGCTAGGGTGATTTTTACATTTTTCCCTTGTATTTCTCAGATTAATGTTATGTATTAATGATATACATTTCACCACTGGATCCTTCCTTCACTGACAGCACGGTTTAGTCCCACAGAGGGCGAGTCAGAAGTCACAAGGAGTCAAGCAATTGTCAGTAAAAAGTAACCCATGCCTTATAGTCACCTTGGTTTCACTGGAACAAATGATATATGGTCTAAGCTATATTTATTCCACTTCCTGGGCCAGACGCACTTTGATATTCATTACTCTATAAAATATTTATGATCTAGACATAAGGGGACTAATCTTACACATTGTGATTTTTGATGCTAGTTTAAAATGTGCACATATGTGTGTTTTCTAGTTCTTAGTGTAATTCTTTTTTAAAAAAAATATTTTTTATTTTATTTTATTTATGTGTATGTGGTACTGAGAATCGAACCCAGTGCCTCACACATGCTAGGCAAGTGCACTACCACTGAGCCACAACCCCAGACCCCTTAGTGTAATTCTTCAGTGCTGACCATGTGCCCATCTCTGTGCTCAGTGTTTTATATGAACTGTCTTATCTCACCCTCCAACTGTAAGTTCAATACCACTTCTAACCTATCATACAGATGAGAACAAAGAGGCTTGGAGCAATGAGGTCTGCTGCTCAAGTTTTCCCTTCCTTGTGGCAGACACAGGACACAGCCCCAAGTCTCTGTCATCTTGACTGTGCTCTCTCTAGGAGAAACTTCCACCGTGTCTTCATGCTAAATGCAATGGATGAGAATACGGACTCCTGGGCAAGCAACCTTACCCCTTTGTGCCTCAGTTTCCCCACTGGTGAAGCATGGACAATAATCCCCTCATACACATCTGTTGAGGGGATTAAATGGGGCCAGGCATGCAAAGCACTGAACCAGGGATAATCAGCCTACCCCTTCTGGAATATCACACTTTACGGGAAGAATCCCCAGATAGTCTGGCCTGAGTCCCTTGTTCATTGCCAAGGACATGTTCCACAACTAGCTCCACCCCCTGTTTCGTTTCTCCTCAGATAAGGCTAATTTTTCATACTCATCACTGCTTCCTGAATCAGTATCATTTGATTCCCTTTCTAAGAAAGATACATCTTCCCATGGTTCTCTTGATTTCTGGATTGAGAAACGTAACAGATCTGCAGTCACATGATCCTCTGTCCTCGGCCTTCCTTTTCACAGAAATGAAATCTTAAGGAATTCCATCAGGCCAGCTTGACAGATGGGCATGGGAGGAACAATTGATTGGGATCACAGCTCAGCTGTGGTCACACATGTGAACTGAGGGCCATACCCCATGTACATTTTTATTCTCCCTCTCTCTACTTTCCCTTTTTCCTCCCTCCCATCCCCCCTCCCTCTCTCCCCATCTACCTCTCTTCTCATTTTATCCATGTAACATCTCTAAGAGGAAGTGATCCAAAGGTGGGTTCTACAATCAGACTGGGGTTGAGAGGGGGATAGATAGGAAATCCTAGCCCTACCACTTGCCAGCTGGATGACCTATGACCAAGTATATAACCACTCTATGCCTAGTTTCCTCTTACAGAAGAGGGTCTACATTAATAGAACCTACATCATAAAATTGTCAAGAGTTTATCATTGAAGACAGTAGTACTTGGAACATGGCTAGTTCAATAAAATAGTTCTAAAGTATTGCTGCACTAAATCTATGGTAAATTCTGAATTTGAAAAGTTAAATAACACCCCCAGGTTACACAGGCCATGAGTTGCAGATCTGGGACTGGCTGATCACAGAGTTGGTACTCCAGCCACCATGCAAACTGCCTTTTGTTTAGCACGTTCTGTAGGTTTCTTGCTCAGCTGAGCAATGCTGAGCTTTGTGGGATTCTCAACATAGACAAAAATGCCCTTGGAACCAAGAGTTTCATCTCCAAGAACTTGACCTCAACAAACATATAAAGACATAGGTATAAGAATGCTCATTGCAACATTGCAGTGTAAGAAATCAAAATGCCCATCAACTAGGGACTCTGTAAATAAGGTAGAGTGGATCACACCAAAGTTTCTGTTAAACATCCTGCTGGTAAACAAGAGTAATATGTGCTGATATATATGAGATCCCCAATTCTGGAACAATAATAAAAATAAGGCACCAAAACCAGAGTTATACATACATGTGTGATCTAAGGAAGAATTACAAGAAACTTAACAGCAGTGGGCTCAGAAGAGGGGTACTAGGTACCCTGCACAGGAGAGATTTGTGTTGCTAATTATCTTTTTTGACTATTTTAGTTTGACTGATTTAGATACTTTTTCACACATACACACACACACACACAAAAAAAACTTGTCTACAAAAAGTTGTTAGATTTAACACTAAAAAAATGACAGTTTATATATGTTTGTTTCAGTACAAGTTTTCTGGGAAATTTCACTTTTTAATTAATTTGGGGGAATTGGGCTGTGGGAAATATTCACTGGCTTATGTGAGCGAGAATTGGGGTTCTTTTAGAAATCCATCTCAGAACAGAAGGGCAGGGAACAGTGCAGTGGTGACTCTGGAGTCCAACAAACCCATGGTCAAATCCTGGGTCAATCAATAATGCACTGTGTGATCTTTGAAAATGTTTCCTTATCCATGAAATGGGATAATGTTATTCATTATGTAGGTTGAAGTGAAGATCAAATGAGGTAAAAATCTTAGCAGAGTGACATTCAGTAAATGCATACAGCTGTGTACATGAATAAGTAGGTGGGTAGATGGTTATTGCTAAAAGGTTCTGCAAGATGCAAAGACTCTTCCTTTGTTCTCTCTTTTCTCTCTTGCATGGACACAGAACACTAGTCCCATCTTTTCTGGCTAGATACTATGGTAGTAGCAGAACTGACCAGCTTTGCAGTCACATGGGCCTGTATTTCAATCTCAATTTTACCACCAACTATCTGAGGACCTTAGGCAAGTTTTATGCTCTCAGGGTCTTAAAAAAAAGATAGTAGTAATAATAATACCTACCTATAGGGAAATTACATAGGATAAACAAAATAGTGATGGTCCCTGCTCTCAAATAATCTAGGAATCCCTGCAAACAGACTCTCATGGCTTGTCTCATGAGAGCTGGGCTGCAGAGCACACACATAACTACAGAAGTGGGTGCTGTACTTTTATTCTCCTGTCCTACTTTGGACCTACCACATGTAAAACAAGTACCCGGTTAACCAGGCAAAGTTTGAGGCTTTTATTTTTTCCTTAATGAAACAAAATAATGTTGTGCTACTTAAATTAACACAGTGCACCGCGCACTTCCCTTTGCATGTATAGACACAACCTTTTTAAGATCTGTATTAAAAAATAGAATTGGCAATGGCTTTTGCTCCTGCTTAAGCTTGCCAAAAAGGTTGGAAATGAGCATGCTTCTTCCTGCCTTTCTTGGCGGTGTTCCCTATTAGAAGCTGGTGGAGACAGAATCCTTCTCTTCCTCGACTTTCCCTTTAGCTGTGCAAGACTAAGGGGTGGGGTCTAGGAGAAGGGCCCCCGCCTTTCACAATCAAGGAGGTGGTGATGTGGAAATGTCAGGTGCTGGCAATAAAGTTTGGGAGCTTCTGATCAAGTTCCCATGCTGTTGTTTAATCCTTAATCATCCCTCTTGGCGTGCTTCCCATTGCTACTGCTTGCATAAAGTTGAAGTGGCTAATTGCCTCAATCTGTATTTGCTATAGGGTCATGCTTAATGCAAAGCCCACAGGGACTCCTTGTATGATCATTTTGACCTAATAGGTTGTTTTATAGGCTTCTGAGAAGTCTCTCCTGTCTTCCCTTAACATTCTAAAATTTTCCTAGTCCCAAGTGACAGTCTGCAACATGGGTTATATTTAAATATTTCCTGCAGAGAAACAAGATGTTAGTTAAATTCCATACCCATCTCTCTAAATGGGATTAATTATCAACAGGGATTATTGACATGAACTGGAGTCTTTATGGAAATTGCATTACCTGTTTTGTTTTTCTTGAAGACTTTTCCAGCAACAAAGAATGACCATTACTCTTTAAAGCTTCTATACCAAAAAAAAAAAAAAATGTCAGATCATTTTTACTAATTAAAATTGTAATTTGAGGGCTCTTGAGATCTAAAACATGTCACTCAACTGTAGGCTTTCTCAGAAGAAAACAGGTATTGCACTCTTCAGGAATGAAAGTACAAAATTCTCTCAGGTTATTGCATAAATCAAATGCTCATGCAAACACAGAGAGAGCCAACCCCTAGATACTGTTCCTGTGTCACCAGAGAAGACCTTGTCCTAAGTTCTTTCTCTCTGACATAGATAATAGCATTCATGACTGCTGCCTTAAAACCCCTGAGAGCCACAGGAAGAAAAATAGAGTCAATTTTTAGTCAATTTGTTAAATTCTTCCCTGCCTTAGGATTAACAGTGTTTTCTTCCTGTTGCTTTCTTTTTGTAGCTCTTACTATAGAGAAGCAGATACATAACAAAAATGTGTCTAATTTCTTGCCCTGTGATAAGAGATATAGTAGCACACAATCCCTCCAGTGAAAAAAGAAAAAAGAATGTTAAGTTGAATGTAGATAAACAAAAACTGAGAAGATACTTCAATGCATGGAGCACTGAATCCACAGTGGTGCTGAGCCAGGAGAGGTCAGGTGAAGTGGCTGCACAGTGGGCAGGGGACACCCATTTCTGCAAGAGACATTTTCCACTCTCACCGTCTAATGATCTATGCATACCAGCTCTACAAGACTAAGGGATCCCTGAAATAATATTTAGACTGTCTCGTTCTATATCCATTGCAATGAATTCTTTAAAAATCAGAGTGGTTTACAACCCTAAAAGCACTGTAGAGACTTAATTTGATTAATCCAGCAGCAGTCAGGTTTCCACACCAGAGCCAATCAGAATCAAGAATGCAAGTGTGGGTATGTGAACCACCCTGGGGCAGCCTGAAGGGAAGTTTGCAGAGGAAAGATCAGTAAAAGGATTCTGTGACTTGTATGGCTTTGGTGAAAGTAATTTAAGCCTCAATGAGCTCCTGCTTATCTATAATGAATTATACTCCCTACTTACTATAAGGAGCCTCAAATTATAAACCCAAAACTGTTGGTCAAGGTTGCTGACACCTGAGTTTACAGAAAATTTAAAATGAATCACCAGTGTGAGGAGGCTATCATAAAGGCAAATTTTATCTTGGGTCATAATAATGTAAAATACATGCATTAAAATGAGAAAGGTGACAACCTTATTCTATGGAATCAAAATCTGGCTCTCCTGGAGTACAGTCTTCAATTCAAGTTACCTCATCAAAAGAGGCTGTGGCAAACTGAAACAAATTGAAATAATACCTCTTTACAACATATCCTCAGATCAGTTAGAATAGCTTTTAAAACTGTAATCCACAGGATTTTAAGTGGTTGGAAATTTATTTATTTATTTATTTTTACAGAACAAGGCATCTAGAGGCAAGTAGTTTCTGATATTGGGTCACTGGTCCAGTGATGTCAAGTTTGGCCTCTCTGTGATTCTTACTAACCTTTTCTTCCTTCCTTCCTTTCTTCTTTCCTGCCTTCCTTCCTTCCTTCCTTTTCTTCCTCCCTTTCTCTCTTCCTTCCTTCCTTCCTTCCTTTTCTAGAAATTGAACCTAGGGTACTGTACCACTAAGTTACAAACCCAATCCCTTTTATTTTTGAGACAGGATCCTGCCAAGTTGCTGAGACTGGCCTCACACTTTCTATCCTCTTGCCTCAGCCTCCTGTGTGAATGGGATTACAGGCAACTGCATCCAGCTATGACCTTTTCCAGTTTTGAGTTTATAAATTGATGTTCCTTATAGTAAGTAGGGAGTATAATTCATTACAGATAAGCAGGGGCTCATAGAGGCTTAAATTACTTTCACCAAAGCCATACAAGTCACAGAAGTCTTTGATGGCCATCAAAGCTCTAGACATGTCAT
This sequence comes from Ictidomys tridecemlineatus, assembly GCF_052094955.1. Lineage (NCBI taxonomy): Eukaryota > Metazoa > Chordata > Mammalia > Rodentia > Sciuridae > Ictidomys > Ictidomys tridecemlineatus. The sequence goes on along the minus strand of NC_135477.1, from coordinate 123,646,945 downwards.
TCATAATCAAAGCAGGAAAAGGAAGAGGGGTGGTACTAGCTTGATCTGTCTTTAGTACCAGAGGAAAGAAAAGTATCTCTGAAAAATCTCCAAGGAGACTTTTGCTTACATCTCATTCATTAGACCTCTATTTCATGGTCATCTTTAACTGCCACTGAGACTGGGAAGATGGATATTGAGCAGAAGGTGGCAAGGAAGAAGGAGATTTTTAATTGTTACATTTCAGCCAAAGGGTCTACCACAACTATTGTTATTTTCCTTCCCTTTTTTGAAAAGGGAACATTTCAGATATGTGAGAGAATCTGATTGGTTTAGCTTAATCAGATGTCCACTCACCCCAAACCAATCAGATACAAACATGGCTCAAAAGACTCATTACTATCAAAAGTTTTTAAATGTGCACCCATCTGACACACGCATCTAAAAGCTAAAACATTACATATCCAGTCGACATCTCGGTCTTCCTGATCAGTTTTACTTGCTTATCATGATCCCATAGCCAATTACTATCCTGAATTTGACATCTCTTCTTCCCACACATATTTTTATTCTATATTATTGTTTTCATAATATTGCTTATGTGATTTTAAAATTTTGTTTAAATACTATCCTCCTTAGCCTTCTTCAATTTGCTTTTGTAATCAAATTGTGATTTTTTTAGAACGAATCATGTTTGATCTCATTCATTCCATTTCTCTGTTGTGTAAATATTGCCTTGATAATTACAACAGTTTGCTTATCCATTCTTTAATGGATGAGAATTTGGATTTTCTATAGTTCTTTTTTTTAATTTATTTTTTTACATGAGCTCTATAGTTCTTTGTTATGTAACCGATGTGATTCTGCAACTTGTATTTGGGGTAAAAAATGGGAGTTCATAACCCACTTGAATCAAATGTATGGAAGATGATATGTCATGAGCTTTGTAATGTTTTGAACAACCAATAAAAAAAAGAAATAATGTTGCAATGAGTTTTTTGTATATATACTTTTCTGTATACGTGAAATCATTTCTTAAAGCATATATCCAGAGATGAAATGGTTAAATCAAACATTCTGTACTTTTCAATTTTCCAAAACTTTGCCAAATGCCTCTTTAAACTGGTTTATCAGTTTCCCAACCATCGCAGTGTATTTTTGTTCTAATTACTTTAGACCTTTCAATTTCTGCCAATTTCATAAGTATAAAGAGATATCTCATTGTCATCTTAATTCACATTTCCTTCGTGACTAGTGAGATTGAGCACTGTGTCAGGTGTTTTTGGCCATTTGACTTTTTTCTTTCATTAATATCCTGTTGATATCCTTTGCCCATTTTCTAATGGATTTATTATCTTTTCCTTATCATTCCTATCTTTCTATGTCTGATTCCCCCAACCAGACTGCAGACATTTCTAACCAAGAATCAAAGCCTTCACCATTCATTCAATTAATATTTATTGAATGTCTGGTATTTGCCAGACAGTGTGGCAAGGCTAGACATATAAAGCAAGGGTCTTGGAGAAGTTATTATGTCTTTAAGGTTTTTTTAACGACATAGTTAAAAAAATATATATATATAGTGCTAGACATATAGCACCTAAAGAGATCTGTTGAATGAATGAACACAATTCATTTATTCAACAGAATGAACACAATTCTGAGAGACTTGAGATATGTCCTCTGCAATCTTTGCATGAGCAATTCTCCAACTTATTCTGATCACTCTAGAATGCAAAGTGAAAATAAACAAGTAGAAGCTACATGGAAAGACTTAGGCTCAAACATAGCAAAAGCTTCCCTGCTGCAGATGTGTTCAGAGAGGGAGTGGTGGGCACCTCTTTGCTGCGGGTATCCAGAACAGCCATCCTGACTCCCCCACAGGCCTGCTGTTGGGAACAGAGCATTAAATAAAGGGTTGTACTAATGAAGTCCTCCTCTGTTTCTGAACTCTAATAAAATGGAAAGTGTTGTTTAATATAACTTAAGTTCCCACTGTTTAAAAGTCCCTCATAATTTGCTATAAAAGTCACATCTTCCATCTAATAATTTTCACATTCAAAATGCTTGTAATATCTCACCAAAATGCCATAAATCTGACCCTTTCTTATTCTGTGGTTAGTTTCGTAAGTCATTTCCCCTTTGGCCTGCAACCTCACACAGCCCTTCACATTATGACAGAGTGGACGCAACCTGACTTCGTGCAGATGACCTCATGTGTTGCTCCATAATACTTGGAAAAAATAAAGAAAATGTTGCTTCCTCTCCCAATGCTCTCTGTGAGGAATGAAATCATTATTCTGAGCCCAGTCCTTTCATTATCAAATGTGCTTTTGAAAACTTAAAAGCTTCATGTTTGGAATTGGGTTCTCTGTTATTGTTGTTGTTTATTTTAAATGTATGCATTCTCCAAGGATCATATATTTTAAAGTATGAAGAGACCTTAAAGTCCTTTACAGTGATCTAAATCACACAGCACTAAAGAATCGAAGAGCAGTTCTCTTTTACCTTCTGGGTATCTATCTTGTTTGTGCATCGCAGGTTGCTCTATGGCTACTTAATCAGTCAGCAAACATGTATTGAGTGCCTGCTAGGAATGTGACACTATGCCAAAGTGAGGGCCTGGCGTGCTGTGCAAGAGATGGGGCATCTGCTTTCTAGGAACTTGCAATCTTATTGGAGAGAGAGGTCATGTGTATTTAAAGAACTGAGACAATTTGACACACAGGCCTGAAATCCAGAGTTTGGCACATAGTAGGCATCCAAAAGTATCTCTGCAACAAGAGGGCCTAGGGCAACTCCCAGCAAGCCTTCTGGTTTGCATGCTTAGCTGGATGGCAAGGCCATGTACCTGGAAACACTGCAGAGGGCAAGATGGAAGGAGGGGAACACAGGGAAAGAGCATGAATTTGTCTTGGGCATACTTGGGATGAGACACTACTGGAAATTCAAGAGTTGGACAACAGACTTTAGAGGAGATGGCTAGGATGGAGATACAAATCTGTGAGTTCTTCACACATAGGTGAGAAATAAGAGAGAGAGAGAGAGCCAAGAGTGCTTCAGAAATGTCAGCCTTGAATAACTGGGTAGGAAAAGATGTATCCACAAAGGAGGTAGAAAGGGGCAGGTGGGTACTGCTGAGAAAAGGGAGAGAAGTCAACAACAGGGTTGAGCAAACCCAGAGGCCACACTAATGGGGACAGGCTGCTAGCCTTTGCTCAAGGTGGCTGGAAAAGACTTGGGGAAGTTAGGCCTCAAGCTGACCCAGAAGAAAGGGTGGAGAATGGGTTGAGATGTGAAGTGGGGTAGGGCTGCTGGGCACAGGGCAGCTCTACCTAAAGCCCATACCACACAGCAATGGCCAGGGAACGATGTGTGTCAGAGCAGAAATTTCCTACACAGTCACCTTTTGGAAGGGAACATGGGAGAGGAAGCCCAGGCCAGAAGGGCTTTGCATGTCTGGCAAAGAACCTGGATTTTCCACTCCAACAAAAGAGTCATCTGTGGCTTCCGAGAGTAAGTGACTGTGTAAACCCACGAGAGACACTTGGTAGTTATGGGAGAGGTGATCCCTCTTAGTAACTAGGTGGGGACACAGTGCAGAAACACAAATTCCAGCTGAGATTTAGCAGCAAAGGACAAAAACACACTTTTAAGCAGGCAGATGGGTCACACCATCCTGTGAGCTCATGAATGGGAGAGCCCTGGGGGAGGCGCTACTTGGAGTTGTTATTATCACAGTAATAGCCATCCAAGAGAAAAGCAGAGCCTCCAGGCAGAAAATGGGAAAACAGCGTCTGCTCTGCTCCTGTAACTTCTGCCTCAGTGAGTTACATAAGGATGAGCCACACCAGGTCCAAGGAGTTCAGCATTCCCACAGCAGAGCCATGGTCTTTTTCTGTCTCCACAACCCGGGTTAATCGTATAAGGACAAAGTCTCTGCTTGCTCTGGCAGACTCATGCCTCTCCAGGCATTGGGCCAAGGATTCACATCTGTGTGTTTTAGAAGTGCTACGGCCCTGATCCCTCTTTCTCCTACTCAGTCTTTATCAGAGAAATAGAGGAGGAAAGCAAAATAAAGAGGTTTGGGATTCCTTCTGGGGTTTTGCTGTGGGGAAGACTGGTGCTGCTGGAAAGGTCAACCAAGTTGGTAGTAGGAAAAGGACAAGAAAAGGAGTTGATTTCTCTCTCTGTTCCTCCTTTCCTCTCCCATCAAACCTGAATAACAGTTATGACATCATTATTTCCTTCATTTATTTACCGAGACCTTAACAACAGATTCATCACCAACCCAGTGAACAGGCCCAAATCTATCCCCACCCTCACGAAGCTTGAAGTCCAGTGGGAGAGAGTGAGCAATCACTCACAGGGATGCACCTTTGCAAGTATGAGGAGTTCAATCAAGGGCAAGAGCAAGGGACAAAACCCAGGGGACTCTGTCTAGAACCAAGGGTAACTTCTCAGAGGAGTATACAAAGACACGAGGCTACAGGATGCATAGGAACTTGATAGTCAAGGAGGGTTGGGAAGACAGAAAATGACAAAAGAGAGACTCTAAAGCCTAGTCCACCAGTACTAGAAGCAAAGAAGAAAGGCAGGCTGGGGAGATGACATGAGGGATGTCTCCAGGGGACAAACTGCAGTAGACAGTGAGACCAAATTTCTATTTGAATCATCCACAACAACGGTACAAATAGTATAGAGGCTAACATTGTCTGTGTGTTAAGAGTCAGAAAAACATGCTCCATCCTCTCAGCCCTAGGGTTGGTCTGTGACCTTGGCTCTGCTTTTTCTCTAGGGTCAATGGATTACTTGGCCACTGCCAAAGGAGGAGAAAGAAGCAGCCTGCAGATGTTCCCTGCAACAGTGGCCAAGAGAAAACTGCTCTCAGGCAACTGGCACACACTTAGAAATATAGGAGTCAGATGAGGGCATCGTGGAGCTATTTGGAGGTTAAACTAGCTTACTTAAGGATGATATGCTTACAGGGGAAATGCCCAAGATCCACCCTTCAGTGGGAAAAGCCCGGGACAGAGCAGGACAGATGGAATCTAGTGCCCAGATTCTCTACGTGTTTGTGCACTGGTAGGTAGGCATGAGTATGTGTGCATGAGGCTGATACAAAAAAACTGCTAACATTTTTATTCTTCTTTCTGCCTTGCTGGGTTTTCATTTTTTTTTTTCTCTAGTAAACAGTTGGTGAGTGGGAAAGAAGATAGCTTCAGTCACCTTCCTCCAGATCTGGCCCAGTACTGGTCTTTCCCAACCTCCTTTCTCCATTTCCATACACCCTTACTCAGCATAAATTCTGCCTGGGGAGATCTGAACAAAAAAAAATTCAGCCCCTACGGACTTGTTTCTTCTTGGACAAATGCTCTGCTCCATGGGATCCCAAAGTAGAGCATAGAGGGACCCCGGAGGAGCTTATTCAGTCATCCCTTCCGTCAACCAGTAATTATCACATGGCTCTTTCAGACCAAGTATTGTGGTTCAGGTAAGAAGAGAGAAATGGGTCACCATCCACAGAAGTCACTGAGGTTCCCTAAATCTTACTCTGATGTTTTGCAGTCTGGCTTAAAAATCTTGTCATTTTGCAAGGCTAACCATCTGATAAGTTTATATTGCCAAAGTCCATTGGATCTGAAGATCAGGGCTGAGTTTGGTGGTTAACCAAAGAAGAAAACAATCATCCATTAAATACATGTCTCCAAATATCCTGGTTCACATACCCACTGTAGCATTTGGAATCTCCATGTAAAGCATAACCTAAAACTATGCCTGTGGCTTAGGAAGCACTCAGAAATGTTTCTTGATATGTTTGTTAAGAATCTTTCCATAGCTGTTGAAACCAGCTTAAGAGAAAAAAAAGAAATATTCACATAACTGAAAAATCCAGGGCAGGACTGGGTCTCATTGGCCTGGACTGGGTCACATGTTCATCACTGAATAGCCATTTTCCTAAAAGGACAGGATGTTTAAATTATCTAGGTCTGGGTCAGATACCATGCCTTGAAACCTGAAAAAGGGATTAGCCTTCCCTGAAAGTTCAGATTAAAGGTAGAATAGTAATGGTTCCCAAAAAGGAAATAGAAGTGGTGTTACTATGAGATAAAGGCACAGATGCCCACCAGGCAGAGATCACAGATATCCACAAAGCAAGGGAATCTCTTTAGGGTCTTCTCAGGGCATTTGCTTCCAGTTGGGTCCATGGAAACCATATGACATAGTAAGTAGGATACTGGGCTCATAAGGAAAGACCAGGGTTCTAGAGTCTTTAGTTCTTCTACCTTTGGTCTATTCTCATATCTGTTTTCCACAGTGTTCCCATAGTGATCCAGCCAACATGCAGAACTAACCATGTCTCAGATTTGAATTCTTCATTGCACCCAGCTGCCTTTCCACCCACACCCAGGACCTGCAGGACCAAATCCAAGGCCCCTAAGTGGCACGAAAGGCCCTCTGCATGCTTTCCTGCCTCACAACTGTCATCCCAATAACTCTGAGCTACTGGGCTGGCCATAGTTCCCCCTAGAACACATGCACCAAGCTGAGCACATTCTTCAGGTCTTTGCTCAAGCCTTTCCTTGGAGAGCCCATTTCTATTCCACCCCCACCTTTTAAACTTGCTAATTCCATCTCATCCTTTACAGCATGGCCAATATATCATCTCCAAGAAGTCCCCTCCTTTGTCCCAGCCCCACCCTTGCCTGGGTTGTAAACTCCATGAGCTCTATAATACCCTAAGCTTACCTCTGTGTCTGCACTTAAAATATCCTAATTAGCTATGTGTAATTACATTCCCACAAAATAACCATGGCAATTCATGTCTTAATGATATTGTGTCTTAATGATATGGTCTCAAATGATAGCTGCTGGCACACACCCTGGTCCCAAGTAGATTTTCATTAAATGTTTATAGAACTAAAATATCTTAGGACTCAGTTCCCCATATTTAAAACAAAACCACCAAATACATGAGCTATGAGATTTCTTCCAGTTCTAGAAAATCATCAAACCCACTCTAGTCACTAGAGAGCAATGTCAAGAGGGAATTAAACAGGAGAAAGTAAATTTTGATTTGGGAGTAGAAATTCAGAATAATCCCTGGCAAGGGAAGATATCCATGGCCAATCTGGACCAACCCATAAATCCTTTATACTCAGGATGGAGTGAGGTTAGCATATGTCAAAAAAGGTGGTAAGAAACAGACACAATGTCTAGTATACACTGACCATACAATAAGGACATACCAGTGGTGTTGAATCAAATGCCCCAAACCCACTTCATCTGCTTCTCCATTGGCATTTACCTGGTAAGGAGAGAGTCAAGAAAACCTCTGTCTAAAATCAACCAAAGAGCCATAGACTATGCTGACCAATTCTCCCCATTAACAATTCAGCATTGAAGAGCCTCTGAAAGAACTTTTAATAACCAAGAGGGAAGAGCAAACACATGAAGAATAAATTGGCAAAAACCTATTCGCAGAGAAATAGTCCTACCAGCCTGGGAACCTCTAGAATATCTGCAAGGGAGACTCACTCCTGTAATTGTTATCACCAACTTCTTTGGACTCTTTTGCTGCTCTTCTAACATCTGCTAGAGATTGCATCACAGACAGATCAAATTGATGGTTAGTGGAAATCACACACAGCAAGTAGGACAAAAACATCAGTATTTTATCATACTTAGGCAGATTGACTTTCCCAAGAGCATCCCCATTTTTCAAAAATTGTATGTCAGTTACTTGAGGAGTGAGGAATACAAATTAAGTTTTTATGAAAATCACATATTTTAGGATGAAGTCTAATTAAGAGTTTTCAGGATGCATTTACTCCAAATAAATTAATTCTCTGTGATCGATCCAGCATTGATTTCCTAAGACTTGTAGGGGAGTTTATTTCAGGGGCATTACCTCATCTTTTGTGTTGCCAGTTTTGTTTTTTCCAACCCCTGTGCATTTGTGCCAAAAGATGTGTTCTGTCTCATGACGAGAGTTTTGATAATAAAAATGTACTTTGCTTCATTTAATGTATTCATTTAATTTCTGCTTGGGTGATAGTCATCTGTCTTGTCCCCTCTTCTAACTCAGACTTCCTAACAATTTTATGTAGAAAATTAAAGTAATATTCTTTCTGAACCTGAATTGATTTTGTCCAGGTCTTATTTCAGAAATAATTGCAAAGAAGAATAATAGACTCAAAGACCTTGAATTTCACAGATGCCTTCTTTGTTGTTGGGCTTAAAGCCATAATACAAAATCAGAGCATTTTTCTTTCTCTCCTCTTCATCTCTCACATTTAAGAGTAATCACTTGACTTGTGTCACTGGTTGGTATGACTTTGTTGTTGCTGCTGAAAATAATTCAGTTCAAGGGCTGGTAATTAAATCATCTGCTTATATTTGTTCTCATTTAAAAATCACTCAGCCAGAAACATTTTTCTCTGTAGTTCTTTTAGGCAATGTCAAAGAAATCTTAGACCCTTGAGCTCCTAAGGTCAAAGGGAACCCTCAAATTGTGAAGTCTACCAAATTAGAGGCGGTAACAGGGGCTGCTATCTGATTCAACCCCACTCTTCACATGACAATTTTATTTGGCCTGATCTATCCAAATATTCACCCTCGTTCCTCTTCCTGTCCCTTTTTCTCTCCCCCATAAATAAATAAATAAATAAAATCAGTGTGGCCTGGTGATTGAATAGGATAGACAAGCATATTTGAGGAAGGAAGACTATTCCCTCCTCCACCCCACTCTCCAAAAGCAAAATTATGTTAACAATCTATTTTTTTCCCCATAGATGACATTAGGACCATGGTATCTAGGTATCTACTCTAAATATGCAGTTGCAGCCTTAAACTTAAGTGTGTATATTCCTCTGATAGTGTTGTTTGGCCTGGTGACATAAAACCAAGGAATCTGGATTAGGATTTGGGATAACAAAGTTTTAGAACTGACATTGCCTCTTCTCAGCTCTGTGGCTGGTAAAGGTCCTTAAATTTTGTGAGTCTCAGTTTCCAAATGCATAAAATTTACCTCTAAGTCTTTTCCAGCTCAAACATTTTGGAGTCTTTGATCTCTGCTAAATATCTTCTCTAAATCCCAATATTCTGTTTTTCATCTTTTTGTGGTATCTAACTTTAAATTACTCTTAAAGCAAAAGGTGCATTAAGAGAAATTTTTTTCACCTTGATAGCACATGTTTACGCTACAATATCCCTAGGAAATGTGTGATAACACCTGTGGATTCTGTCAAGTGCCAGTTTGAAGATGTCTGAACTTCAGAGAGTAGAGATCTGCAGCCCCAGCACATGCTGCATGATGAAGCAGCCTGGCAGTGGACTTTCTCCAGTCTCACCCAACTTGCCTCCATAGTAAGTGTGCACACAGGGCGAGGGACTTGGCTGCCAAAGGAAGAAAAGGATTTTCTGAGCCCATTCCTTAAGCTGCGCCAGTGAAACCTGAGGTAAAGTCTAAACCCAACCTGTGCCCATGTGACTCTGACACACCCGATATGTAATTAGTGAGAATTAAGAGGTACTGTAAGTGTATAAATGCACACCAGATTTCAAAGAGTTAGTATGAAAACACATAATATCTTACTGATTTTTATATTGATTCCATGTTGCAATGGCAACATTTTAATTTTTATTTCTATTTGGTTAAATAAAACATGCTATTGAAAGTAATTTAACTGTCCCTTCTTAGTTTTTACAGTGGCTACTAGAAAAATTTTAATTACATATGTAAATCATGCTGAGACCAGAGACATAGAGGTTTCTTCTACTAGTGGGTGGTAAAAGCTGCCTGGATCTTCCATTGGTATATCTGGATTCATCAAGGAAGAGGGTGGTGATCAATGACAAAATTCTACCAGGTGAGGCCCATCCTGGTCTGATTTTAGGTGGTCACATTTCCAGGACACTGGGCAGAGAAAAGCCTAACACCAAAAGGAGAAAAGTATTTCTTGAAGCCAAGTTACATAATTTTTTTTTTTTTTAAGTTTGACAAATTCACACTGATTTCAGCACCAGGAACACAGCCAGTTTGGCAGTTCTGTTCTGAATTTTCTCTCTGATCTGAGGTACAAAGTTCCTGGACTGCGTAAGTTTTCCTTCCTGCTATAGTACTTCTGACCTGTTTGGAAAGGTTACAATCAAGAACTTAAACCTACTGCAATGAGATTGCAACGTGATGTAGGAGAAAGTTTGTGCAAGTGAAAACAAATCGAACCAAGCAGCCTGACATTAATGCAAACAGAAAAAATAATAGGAGTTTCCTTTTACAAACTTCCTCCTCTCCAACAAGCAATGTTCCTTTAGACAGCAGCTCACAAAACCCTCCATTCTGATATGTGATCTGGGGCCCTCTGGACTCCAGCTCCTCCCTGGCCACCCTTCCTACTAATCACCCTCACACATGCAGCAGCCCTGCTGAGCCACTCACAATCTCTCCAGAACATGCTGCTGCTGTTCCCTGGGTCTGAAAGGGTTTCCCCTAATCCCCTCACTCCGCTTGGAAAAAGTATACTCCTCTTTCAAAACTCAATTATAGCCTGGTTTTCTTCCCGAGGCCTTGTCTAAACATCAGGCCCCTGGACAGGCTCCCAGCCCTGTGCATGTAACATGCAAATCACACCCTGTAACATGTGAATTGCACCCTGTCTTCAGTGATTGCCTCCATCTCCTCCTTTGCAAGATCCTGAAGTTATGTTCTTGGCTTACCAAAGGTAGGTAACAAGTGCTTGTGTATGAAATGAATGAGTAAATGAATATTTAGTCTCTCTAGTTACATTATAGGACTGGAATTATGTTAATAACCAAACTAAATTTTCATTCTCTAATGTGAAAATAGACTTTTCACTTTGAGCTCTGCATGGGACTTAATTCCAAAGACATAGAGAGATGATGTATTTCTCCATGTTTAATTTATGCTTAACTCTGTTTTATTAGCAAGTGTTCAGGAGGCATGATAAAGAGGCAATCCAATAGCAGCTGATGATGGATGTGTCATCTTGGATGCTTTATCCATCTCTCTTATGACACATACTTTGATTTCTTGGTCTCAGAGTCAGGAGAAGTGTGGATTCATCCATCTATATTCTGCTACTCAGACCCCTTGTGATCAATAAAATGTATTTTGCAGAAGATTTGGTAAATGAGAAATCTATTTCCATAACCAGGGAAAAACAGTGAAATCAACTATCCCGGATTGAGATGGAGACCACGGCTCTCCTCCTTACAAGAGCCCCACAATATTCATCTAACCACTTACTTTATATAGAAAAACTCATGACATGTGTCAGTGAAGAAAACGAAATAAAATTGCTTTGTTTTTAAACCTTCTGTGATAGAAAATAAACTTCATATAGGCAAGGATAGTGACTATTTCATTCACCTGACAGTAATTATACCAGAAATATAAGCTGGCCAACTAGGTAAAAGCCTAGGTGGTGGTGATGGGAGAGGTAGAAAAAGGAATGTTATCAAAATAGTCCCATAGCCAGGTGGTGTTCAGAATAGCTCCTTACTGGTAAACATGCTCTCTCACCTATAAAAGAAGATTGATGAAATGGTGTTATTAGACTATAGCTTTTTCCCTCACATGATTCTTGAGTGTAAAATTAAGACAGATGTACTTATATCAAGAAGGCAAATGAATGATAGAAATAGTCTTCATTGGAAACATCAAAAACCAACCATGGTAAAACAACTTTCTGCAAAGTGACCCCGGGGTGGGGCGGGGGGGGGTGCTCCAAAGTGTCCCTTAGAGAAGAACATGGTATGGAGATGAGACCGTAATGCATAGGAGTTCTAGGTGTGGCTCATTCCTGTCTCTCTTCCCATTGAGTCAACAGGGTTCCACAAAAGGTCATGCCATTTCTGGAGTTCCAAATTTTTTGAACCCTCAAAAGCATGTTGAAACTAGAACTTGGGAAGAAAAAATGTTTCACAGAATGGAAAGTTTCATACTTAAGGGAAATTGGTGCCAGAATTCTGATTGGTTAAAAATAGTAGGTTTGTGAGGAACAATAGTTTTCTTCAAAATTAGTTATATCCTTGCTGATGTGACTCTAAGTTAGCCTAATATGGAAGAAAAAATAAGAGGATAAACAGTTTTGTTAAAGGATCTCTGAGTTCAAAGCCAGCCTCAGCCAAAGTGAGGCACTAAGCATTCAGTGAGACCTTGTCTCTCCATAGAATACAAAATAGAGTTGGGGATGTGGCTCAGTGGTTGAGTGCTCCTGAGTTCAATCCCACCCTTCTCTGAGAATAATAATGATATCTATGAATTTCCTAGGGTTGATGTGAGGGTTGAATAAGATAATGCATGTAAAGTGGTTGATGTGAGGGTGGGATAAGATAATGCATGTAAAGTGATTGGCATTTGGCAAGCACTCAAAAACATTGAGATTTTATTGTCATCACCATCATCACAGATATTAATATGCTATGTGGGCATTTGGGGGCAAGATGAACACATTTACCTTTCCTATGGGAAAAAAATAGTTCACCCTGGTAAGCAAAATAATCAAATAAATAAGGATGTGGGGGAGGGTATATTTTTATAATGAAAAAGAAATTAAAAGATATTGGCAATAGCCAAAAGCAAGGCACTCAAAGTGATTGAAAGTTTGTCTTCTCCAGTCCTTAACTTTGAATGACCTCATCCTATCAACATTTATGTCAACATGGTTTTAGCTTTATGTGTGTCACTAAGCCGTAAACTACGTTTTTTTTTATACCAGGAATTAAACTCAGGGGAATTTAACCACTGAGCCACATTCCCAGGCCTTTTTATTTTCTATTTTAAAACAGAGTCTCACTAAGTTGATTACAGTGTTGCCAATTTGCTGGAACTGGCTTTGAACCTCCTGCCTCAGCCTCTAGAACTGCTGGGATTATAGACATATACCACCATGCCCAGCCTACAGTTCTTTTTAATACAATCTAAAATTGAAGTTTTAGTCTGTTCAACCAATGCACTTATTTCCAATAAATGAGTTTTATGACTATAGAAGAGAAGGGAAAAACTTTTTTTTTTCAGTGTTGCAGATTGAATCCAGGACCTCATAAGTGGAAGCAAAGGTGGAAGGAAAAGGAACAAGAAAGGGAGGAAGGGAGAGAGGCAGAAAAAAAGGAAGAAAGGAAAAGGAGGGGGAAGAGAAAAAAGGCAGAAAAAAAGAAGGAAAGTCTTTCACAAATATGGAGAGATAGTTACTGGAAAACAGGTTTCCTGTAGAAGAACCTTGTTTATGGAAGATGAACCAAGCAGCATTACTAAGCAAATTTGGAACTACCGCAATGGCTGGCTGTTGGTTCATACCCTGTTAACTGAGCCCTTTGATCGCAGTGTGTTTCTCAAACCTCAGCACAGGATGAGGGAGCTTCAAATAAATCTTGAGCATGAAGACCAGATGGACTGCCTGGTTATCAAACTCTACACTGTCACTTTTAAACTTGGCTTGGCCCAGTTTAATCTTGTATACAGGGTTTTAAGGTATAACACTGAGAAATCTCTGAAAAGTTCCCTAATAAGACTCTAATGAGACTACCATACAGTCATGTTTAGGAACCCTTTCCTAGATGACCTCCAGGACCTCACATCTCTGTCTTCTGTGCCCAACGCCATGAATCCTAACCAAGAGGAAGGACTCCACGGGGGAGGCAAGGAGGGTAGATGTGGGGAGATGCCAGGTATACTACAAGCATCTCTTTCTTATCTCCATTCACTCTTCACATTCCATCTCAAACATTGTCTGTACATGTGATAACAGTTCAGCCAATATGCACTGAGTTCCTACTAGATGTGCTAAATGAGCAACCTAAGGCAGTAGAACAGTCAGATGTTAACAAGTCTTTTTTTTAATTTAATTTTTATTTGTTCTTTTTAGATATATAGTAGATGACAGTAGCGTATCTTTTTTTAGATGAGAGTAGAGTGTATTTTTAGATGATTTAGTGTATTTTTAGATTTTTCTTGTATTTTGACATATTATATATACATGTAATATAACTTAATCTAATTAGAACCCACTATTGTGGTTGTACATGATGTCAAGTTACACTGGTCATGCATTCATATATAAACATAGGAAAGTTATATACAATTTATTCTACTGTCTTTCCTAGTCCCATCCCTCCTTACTTTCCTACATTCCATTTTGTATAATCCAATGAGTTTCTTGTTGTGGTTTACCATCCACATATCAGAGGGAACATTCTGCCTTTGGTTTTTGAGGATTGGCTTATTTAGCATGGTATTCTTACTTAGCATGATATTCTCCAGTTCCATCCATTTACCAGAAAATGCCATTATTTCATCTTCCTTATGGCTGACTATTAACCCATTGTGTATATGCCACATTTTCTTTATCCATTTATCTGTTGAAAGGCATCTAGGTTGGTTTCATAGTTTTGCTATTGTGACTTGACCTGCTATAAACGTTGATGGGGCCTCGTCACTATAGTATGTTGATTTTAAGTTCTTTGGGTATATGCTGAGGAGTGGAATAACTGGGTCACACAGTGGATCTATTCCAAGTTTTCTGAGGAATCTCCATACTGCTTTCCATATTGGATACATCAATTTGCAGTCCTACCAGCAGTGTATTAATGTATCTTTGGTCCAACATCCTTGCCAAGATGTTAACCAAGTCCAACCTGCCCTGCTGTGATGCAGGTTTTCTGATGGAATCACAAAGTGCAGGGGGAAGAGGGGGAGGAAATATTAATTTTGATGGGAGTGAGGAGAGGACATTTCATTAGAGCCAATTCACAGGAGGAAACACAGAAGCTCCTTCACCACAAGAGGACTGAGGAAGAGACTTTTGGAAGCTTTCATCATCTTCACAAAAAGTAGTAAAAGATCTCCAGGAACCTCATTATTCTCAACACAAAATAGGAATAAACAGTTTTTTAGTGGAGAGGACTTGGGGCAATCACATCCCAGTAATGATACCATTCAGTGCCTAGACTTTGGTTGCTAATGCTGTTCTCCAACAAAAGAAGCAATGACTGACCCTACGACTGGGACAGGGGATATACAAGATGAGCCTGTCAAAAGAACACAAACCAAATGAAAGAGCTCCCAATCGCCAAAGCTGGAACTGTTTGAGAAGTACTCAATTATAGCCCAAGGCATAAATTTAATCTCCATGACATAAATAAACAAATAGGGAAAAAGAGACAATGCTTCATGCAGAAGAGTTCCAAAGAATTTACACAGATGCTATCAAGGAAGCAGAGCAGCATTCCTCACTCTTCAGTGTGGGCTGTGCATGTGACTGAAGATGGTATAGAAAGGAAGGAGATGCCCCAGAAGGGCAAGGGGGTACAGGGAGGGATCAAGTGACAAAACCTGCTAATAAGAATTTTTCCCCTTCTACCTGAGACCTGTAACTCTGCAACCCAGATGTTCTGAGACAATGCAAATTTGATATCATTTTAATACTTTCAATAAAGATATTCATTAATTGACTATACATAAATTTTTATATCTCATTAAATATCTTACAGACACACAAGTCACACAGAAGTCTTCTGTCATCCCCAAACTCACCTACTTTGAGTTTGAGAAGGCTTTTATCTTTGTCATAACAGCCTAGCACAAGTTAGTGGGTAATTGCCCAGCCTCAGTTTCCTTCTATATATAATAGGTATCACTAGGTTGTTTTGAAGAACAAACATGATCATTAGTACAAGAGCACAGAGCTCACTGCCCAGCACACAGCAAGCAGATGGCAAATGGTAGCTATTTATTAAAAGGTGGTACTAGAGATAATGAAGCTTCTTGACATGGCCTGGGAGAATTATTAAGCATAGTGAAATGGATGAATTTCTGCTGCTTCTCACCCTAGAGCACTCCACATATGTGCTCAGATAAAAAACACTAGATCTTTGCTGGTTAAATGTCGACAGTTGGAAACATCTACCCACAGTGACTTTCCTCCAGCAGCTCATGTATAAAACCACTGTTTCTGTTCTCCATTTACTTCATCTTAATATACAGTAAATACTCAGTGAGCATTAGGCACTTTTAATGATATTCTCAGAGTTTCTCCCAGGTGGAAATCCCCTGGACTGGTTCTACTGGATTTCAGCTGCACTGGAGGGCCATTACCCATCTATCTGAAACATCTTCCAAAGTTAATTTCTGGGCACTCCTACTTTTATGTCAAATTATCCCAAATATAGCCTCCACATTTCATCAACTTCTATGCAGCTATTTCCTGTGATACATTGACAGGCAAATTGGCAATAATTTAACATTGTGGGCATAAATCATGAAGGTTTTCTGTGCCCTGTGGATTTCATCCTGGGCTGTGGGCAGCTTGAGTGAAGGCTCCAGTCCACACACCTGCTCTCAGGCTTGGCCTCCAGCTGGTCCTCACTAGAGGTTGATGGGGGTAATCACTACAGGAGACACCTCTAGGAAGCACCACCCATTGTCCTAGGAGCCCCTGAGTAGAGGCATAGCACAACCAGGCCAAGCTCCTGGCTCCAAAGCTTCACCTGGAGTTAACTCTCTGTGGAAAACTTGAATGCAATAGCCACCTCTAACAGCTCCATTTATTTTTAAAAGAAATGAAGATATTTTCTTCCATACTCCACCATTCCAGGAATCTGGAGATTTTTTTTTAAAGGCAAGAACTATCTAATAATGAGTAATTTCACTGGTCTATATTTAGAAGTAAAGAAGGGTTTGTTTTTTTTTTTTAGGTCATTGCAGGGAAGTTCTCAAAACTGTACAAGTTGGGAAGAACCAAGAGAAGGTGTCTGTCATGAATTTTTTTTCCTTTCAGAGCAAAGAGATTCACCACCAGGAACAAGGTCCCAGAGAGGAAACAAGAGGGACTGGTTCTTCAGCTGTAAAATGGGCATTGCAGTGCCCTGTAGTGCCATGGTGAGGAGCACACAAGATGGCAAGCATCAAAGCTCTCTGCCCAGTGCTGCTACACCTTCGGACCCTCTGCACTGTCTGCCTCTCAGCCAGGGCACTCATTCCCTCTCTCTTGTGGATAGTCTCAGGGCTAGTTCCCTACTTTCAGGCTCCTCCCTCTGATCTGCTAGTTTGCTCTTGTTCTTCCTAAGTTTCAACTTTGATGTGTCACTCTTTTCCTTGAGACATTCTGGGCTTCCTCAGCATGGGCTGGCATTCTTGGCCTCTATTGTTACACCACATCCTGTAGTTCTAGATCTATTCCCTTTTGCTCATATATTCCTTCTCCTGGCCTCACAAGACTCCCTGCCATTCTCCACCTTCTATTTAGATCCTTGTTTTTCCTCCACTGAACTCTACCATATCACTTCACTGTGAAGGGAAGTCTTCTTGGCCTCAAATCCTATAATAGCTCTCTGCATACTTTCCTAGCATCTGATTCTGTAGTTATCCAATTACATTTTTAATTTATTATATAGTAGAGAGGCAGTATAATAGTGGTTAAGAACAAAGATTCCAAAATCAGATTATCTGGGGTTGAATCCAAGCCCTGCCACTTCCTAGCTCTGAACTTGAGCAAGTTACCTCTGTCTTTAATTTCTTCATTCCTAAAATACAGATAATGCAACCTGAAAATGCACAAGGAAGGAAACTTGCATGCATATTACTCATCAAAAGAAGTCAACCTGAAGAGGCTGCTTTCTGTATGTTTTCAGATATAGGACATTCTGGAAAAGATAAAACTACAGAGACAGTCAAAATATCAGTGGCTTCCAGGGGTTGAGGTAGGGAGGGATAAATAAGCAGAACACAGAGGATTTATAGGGCTATAAAAATACTCTTCATGGTACTATAATTGTGATTCCATATCATTATATGTTTTTCCAAACACATAGAATGCACAACACCAAGAGTGAACTCTAATGTATGCTGTGGACTATGGGTGATTATGAAGTGTCAATGTTGGTTCATCACTTGTTACAAATATACCACTTTATAACAGATGCCTACAGGTGGGTTTAGACATGTGTAGAACCCAGTGGTATATAGGATATCTCTGTACCTTCCTTTCATTTGACCTATAAATCTAAAAAATAAGATCTTAAACAAAATGCACATTGTGATCATTTTTTTGGTGGGGTGGAGAGGGGGACTAGAGAGATTGAGCTCAGGGGCACTCAACCACTGAGACACATCCACAGTCCTATTTTATATTTGATTTAGTGACAGGGTCTCACTCAGTGGCTTAGCACCTCACTTTTGCTGAGGCTGTCTTTGAACTCTCGATCCTCCTGTCTCAGCCTCCCAAACCGCTGGGACTACAGATATGTGCCACCACACCTGGCCACACACCTGTATTTATTTTAAAATAAGTACATGAATTCTTTTCTCCTCCCCTTGAGAGTGGGCTGTGCTCATTGACTGTAACTGAACTGACAGTGTGTGCCTTCCACTTCCTCCTTCTCTTGGATCAATCATTCCATTTGGTCAGCTCCCTGTTTGAGGACACCCATGCAACCCTATGGTCAGGCCCACATGGCAAGGAACTAAGCCCAAGAGATAATTAGTACAGATTAAGTGAGTTGATTTCAGCTTGGAAAGTTATTAGATATGCCCCTAGAATGTGGTAAATAGTATTATTGTAATAGCTATAGCAGTTGTTATTTTGAAATATATTATTCATATGGAAACATTTAGCATATAAAGTAACAAATAGCCAAAACACTGACAGTGAGTATCAAATAAAAACATATAGCCATCTGTCATGGTTTGGATATGAGATGTTCCCCA
Source organism: Ictidomys tridecemlineatus (assembly GCF_052094955.1). Lineage (NCBI taxonomy): Eukaryota > Metazoa > Chordata > Mammalia > Rodentia > Sciuridae > Ictidomys > Ictidomys tridecemlineatus. Next base: position 123,628,239 of record NC_135477.1, on the reverse strand, counting down.
AAAGCTCCTATGTTAATGTAGGAATTGTAAGATGCAGGGATTATATTATGAGAGCTATAACCTAATCAGTTCACCTTATTCTGAATGGACTAAGTGGTGAGTATAGGCAGGTGGGTCATGGCTGTAGTGGGTGGGTCACTGAGGCATGTCCTGAAAGAGTTCGCTCTTCCTGTGGTCCCTTCACCCTCCTCTCTCTCTTTCTGCTTCCCGGCTGCCATGTCCTGAGCAGCTTCCCTCTGGTATACACTTCCACCATGATGTTCTGCCTCACATTGGGCTCAGAGCAATGAAGCCTGCCCACCATGGACTGTGCCTATGAAAACATCAGCCAAAATAAACTTTCCTTCCTCTAAGTTGCTCTTGTTAGGTATTTTAGTAGCAGTGAGGCAAAGTTGACAGATACACCATATTTTGCATATTTTTTAAGAAGCAAAATATTTTAGGTAATAGAAGTCCTGTGAACCCTCCCCACATTCCAGTCCTACCTAGCAGGGGGCTACAGTTCCAAATTTTGTGTGATCATGCTTTTATATTTTTATTTTGTGTTCTAAAATAATACTGTGCATAATAGCTCTTTTCAAAATGTGTTTTTGGTCAACACTATGTTTTTGAGATTTATTTTAAAATAAGTAGCTTCAGTTAGTTCATTATAATTACTCTGTTATATTTATATTATATAAATATTCTCTAATTCATCATTTTATTTTTGAGAAAGATTTTTGTTTATTCCAGTGTTAGAAAAATCAGAGATCATCATGCAGATGAGAAGGTCAAGCTGAAGATGGAAATTGACTTGACTAAAGTCATATAAAATATAGTGGAACTGGGACTTTGAAAGACATTATGGTAGCTAGGAGGGGCCAGTTGTCTGCTCAACATACTTTTCCCTTATCTTTTCTCAGACTCCTTGGAGGAACTCCTCTTGTTCCACAAGTTCCTGTTGGGAATGTCAGTAACTCCCTCAAGAGCCAGCAAGAGAACCCATGACTCAGGCTTTGTCAATCACAGTACAACATTCCCTGGTATATAATGATTAGCTCAGGAAGATCATGTTAAACCAATCTGAATCCTTTGATTTTGCTGAGCTTAAAAAAATAGAAGCCTGGAGTTTTCAGAAAACTTCTCTCCTGCTATGTAGGGAAAGTCTGACTCTGGAAAAGAGAATGAAACCAACACAGAGAGAAGCAGTGACAAATAGGTGGAAGGGAAGTGAAAGAACAAAGGTTATTTGGGCCCTTGAATACAAAATGCCTGAACTTCAGTCCTTATCCTTTATTTTTAGCTTAACCCAGTTTGACGTGTGTTTCTGTATCTTGCAACAGAGTCCTGACTCTCAGTTCACTGTCCTTTGTACTCTGCCACAACTGCACCTCCTAGATATTGAGTAAACACTTAATTGCAATGACAACCTCAATGAAGCCATGGACATATCACTAACCTTGGAGTTAGGGAACACAGCAAGACTAACTGCAGTCACAGTTATAATGTGGCACTTCCTTTCTCTTAGATAATCTATTTCACCTTGACCTGTCATCCATACATTGAATAAATTTTGTCATGTTCCCATTATGTGCTAGAGGAAAAATATGTGACAAGAATAGCATCAAAGACATAGAGGTAATACTTAGTACTCTAGGTATTTTATATAAAATTGTAAAATGTTAATTCTAAACAGACTGCTATTAATAAATAGTGCATATTTAAATCATCAGAGAAAAGATTAAAAAGCCAAGAGGAGGAGCTGGGGTTGTGGCTCCGTGGTAGAGTGCTTGCCTAGCATGTGTGGGGCACAGGCTTCAATTCTCAGAACTGCATGTAAATAAGTGAAATAAAGGTCCATTGATAGCTATTTTTAAAAAAAGCCAAGAGGAGTTAAATGGAATATTAAAAATATTTGATTAGCCCAATATGAAACAGAAAAGGACAAATAAGGAAATAAAGAGAGACAGATAAATGGAAAATAAATAGCAAGATAATAGACTTAAACTCAACCTTACCAATAATTACATTAAAAATAAGTAGACTGAGACTCCCATTAAGAGGCAGAAATTTTCAGACTAGATACAAAAGCAAGACCTAACTGTTTTTGACTCTAAGACAATCTTTACATCTAAAACTGTATTAAAAGCTAAAGGATTTACATCAGACATAACTTTCCTATGTTCATGTATGAATACACAACCAGTGTAACTCCACAACATGTATACCTCAAGAATGGGGAGTTATATTCCATGTATGTATGATATGTTAAAATACATTCTATTGTCATGTATAACTAAAAAGAACAAATAAAAAAATTTAAAAGGAAAAAAAAGCTAAAGGATAGAGACAAAAATTCACCATGCACACTGTATGCATGAAAAGTTAATGTGGCTATACTAACATAAGACACAGATGACTTTAACAAGGAGGTATGTCAGAGATAAAGACAGATGTTTCACAATGATGAAATGTGAAGACACAACAATTATAAATGTGTATTAACCTAGAAACAAAAGTTCAAAATATATGAAGAAAAAATTGACAACACTAAGGGGAGAATTAGATAAATTCACAATTATAGTTGGAGATTTTAACAGCCCTCTCTCACTAATAGCACAAGTAGGAAGCAGATGGTAATTAATAGAAAAAAATTATATAGAATATCCAAACACCATCAATCACCTTGACCTACATAATATTTATAGAACAGTAAAAGCAAGGCAAAAACACATTACTTTCAAGTGCACAAGGAAAACTCACCAAAATACACAATATCTTAAGCTGAAATATAAGTTTCATTTATATACAATTGTATTTCACCAATAATAAGATAGTAAATTAATAAATAATGATTCAATACATTTTAAAAGATTGAAATCCTTCATAATATATTCTCTAGTTAAATCAGAACTCAGTAGCAATGATATTTAAAATATCTCTAAATATTTTAGTACCAAACAATGCATTTTTAAACCACAAATGAATAAAAGAATGCACAGTAAGCAAAACTCAGAAATATTTCAAAATTAATAATGAAGAAAATACAGCACATCAACATTTTTGGGGTAGAGCTAAAGCAGCATGTAGGAGGAATTTTATGGATTTTTTTTTGTGTGTGTGTGTGTGTGTGTGTGTGGTGCTGAGCATTGAATCCAGGGCCTTGTGCTTTCATACTGACTGAGCTATATCCCCAGACAAATTTCATGCATTTTAAATGTTATATTAGAATAAAAATGTAGAAATCACAGATCTGTATCTCCACCTTAAGAATCCAGAAATGCCTGAGACCAGATGGTTTCACAGATGATTTCTACAAAATCTACAACGAAGAATTAATACAAATACCCCTCAAATTATTCCATGAAAAAAGAAAAAGAAGGAGCCCTTCTGAACTCATTCTACAAAGCTAGTGTCATCCTGATAACCAAAACTAGGCAGAGACACATAAAGGAAAGAAAATTTCAGACCTATATCACTGATGAGCATTGATGCAAAAAATTCTCAATAAAATTCTGGAAAATTGCATTGAAAACATATTTAAAAAATAGTGCACCATGATCTAGTGGAGTTCATTCCAGGGATGCAAGGTTGGTTCAACATACGGAAATCAATAAATATAATTCATTACATCAATAGACTTAAAGATAAGAATGATATGAGTATTTCAATTGATGCAGAGCAGGCATTTGACAAAATACAGCACCCTTTCATGTTCAAAACACTAGAAAAACTAGGGATAGTAGAAACATATCTCAATATTATAGAAGCTATCTATGCTAAATCCAAGGCCAACATCATTCTAAATGGAGAAAAATTGAAAACAATTCTATTTCTAAAAATAGAAACAAGACAGGGATGCCCTCTTTCTCCACTTCTATTCAACACAGTCCTTGAAACTCTAGCCAGAGCAATTAGACAGACAAAAGAAATTAAAGGAATACAAATTGGAAAAGAAGAACTCAAACTATCACTATTTGCTGATGACATGATTCTATACTTAGAGGATCCAAAAAAAAAATCCACAAGAAAAGTTCTAAAATTAATAAAGAAAGTCAGCAAAGTAGAAGAATACCCACAAATCAATGCATTTCTATACATCAGTGATGAATCCTCTGAAAGAAAATTAGGAAAACTACCCCATTCACAGTAGCCTCAAAAAATAAATAAATAAAAATAAATAAATAAATAGATAGATAGATAGATAGATAAATAAAAGACTTGGGAATCAACTTAACAAAAGAGGTGAAAGACCTCTCCAATGAAAACTACAGAACACTAAAGAAAGAAATTGAAGAAGACCTTAGAAGATGGAACCATCTCCCATGCTCTTGGATAGGCAAAATTAATATTGTCAAAAGGGCCATATTACCCAAAGTGCTACAGATTCAATGTGATTCCAATTAAATCCCAATGTCATTTATTGTAGAAATAGGAAAAGCAATCATGAAATTCATTTCAAAAAATAAGATATCCAGAATAGCCAAAGAAATCCTTAGCAAGAGAGTGAAGCAGGAGGCATCACAATATCAGACCTTAAACTATCCTATGAAGCATAGTAACAAAAACAGCATGGTATTGACACCAAAATAGCCCTGTAGACCAATGGTACAGAATGGAAGAAACAGAGAGAAACCCACATAAATACAGTAATCTCATTCTAGACAAAGATGCCAAAAACATACAGTGGAGAAAAGATAGCCTCTTCAACAAATTGTTCTGGAAAAACTGGAAATCCATATGCAGCAAAATGAAAATAAACCTCTATCTCTCACCATGCATAAAACTCAACTCAAAGTGGATCAAGGACCTAGGAATTAGTCCAGAGACCCTGCACTTAATAGAGGAAAAAGTAGGCCCAAATATTTGTCATGTTGAATTAGGCTCCGAATTCCTCAACAAGACTCCTAAAGCACAAGAAATAAAATCAAGAATTAATAAATGGGATGGATTCAAACTAAAAAGCTTCTTCTCAGCAAAAGAAACAATCAATGAGGTGAACAGAGAACCTACATTTTGGGAGCAAATTTTTGCCACACACATGTCAGAGCACTAACCTTCAGGACATATAAAGAACTCAAAAACCTTAACATCAAAAAAAAAAACCCAATCAATAAATGGGCTAAGGAACTGAACAGACACTTCTCAGAAGATGATACATAATCAATCAACAAATATATGAAAAAATGTTCAGCATTTCTAGTAGTTAGAATAGGAATGTAAAGTTGTGCTGCAATTGCATACAATGAATCAAAATCCATTCTGTTGTCATATATGCCTAATTAAAACTAATTATTTATTTTTTAAAAAGAATACAGAACACAGACAGCATATTAATACCAAAGTAAATAAAAGGAAGAAAATGCTGAATGTTAGAACACAATTCAATTAAATGAAATGGAAAATAAGCAATAGGAAATTTTAACAAAGCAAAGCTTCTTTGAAAAAATTCACAAAATTGATAACCTTTGGAAATACCAGTTAAGGAAGAAATGAAAAGAACACAAATTATCAATATTAAGAATGAAAGAGGAGCCTGTTCAACAAATCATGCTGGGAAAACTGGAAATCCATATGTAACAAAATGAAATTAAACTTCTATCTCTTACCCTGCACAAAACTCAAAGTGGATCAAAGACATAAGCACTAGAAGAGAGACCCTGTGCCTAATAGAAGAAAAAGTAATCCAAATCTTCATCATGTCGGTTTAGCACCTGACATTCTTAACAACACTCTTAAAGTGCAAGAAGTAACATTAAGAATCAATAAATGGGATGGACTCAAACTAAAAAGCCTTTTCTCAGTAAAGGAAACAATCAATAACATGAAGAGAGAGCCTACAAAATGGGAGAAAATCTTAACCAAATACACCTTAGATAGAGCACTAATCTCCAGGATACATAAAGAATTCACACAGCTTAACCAAATAATAATAATAATGATAATAATAATAATAATAATAATAATAACCCAATCAACAAATGGGCTAAGGAACTTAAGAGACACTTCACGGAAGAAATACAATAAAACAACAAACATATTAATAATGTTCATCGTCTCTAGCAATCATAGAAATGCGAATCAAAGCTACTCTAAGATTTTATCTAACTCTAGTTAGAATGACAATCATCAAGATTACAAGTAATAATATGTGTTGATGAGGATGTAAGGGGAAAGGCACACTCATACATTGCTGGTGGTACAAATTGGTGCAACCACTATGGAAAGCAGTATGGAGATTCCTTAGAAAACTTGGAATGGAACCACCACTTGACTCAGCTATCCCACTCCTCAGTTTATACCCAAAAGACTTAAAATCTGCATAGTATAGTGACACAGCCACATCAATGTTAATAGCAACTCAATTCACAATAGCTAAACTGTAGGAGCCATCTAAATGCTCTTCAACAGATGAATGGAAAAACAAACTGTGGTATATACACACAATGAAATATTACTCAGCTTTAAAGAATAATGAAATGATGGCATTTGTAGGCAAATAGATGGAGTTAGAGAATATCGCTAAATGAAATAAGCCAATCCCAAACCACCAAAGGCCAAAAGTTTTCTCTGTTAAGTGGATGCTAAACCATAGTTGAGGGAGTGGTAGGGAAGAATGAAGAAACTTTGGGTTGTGCAGAGGAGAGTAAAGGGAGGGGTGGGATGGTGGGGATGGGAATGACAGTAGAATCTAGAGACAGACATTATTAACCTATATACATGTATGATTACTTGTGTGACTCAGCACCATGTACAGCCAGAGGAATAAGAAGTTGTGCCCTGTTTGTGTAAAATATTCTACTGTCACATGTAACTAATTACACAAATTTTTAAAAAGAAAAAATAAGTATGAAAGTGGACATGCCAATACAGATCCTTCCATCAAAATGACAATAAGGAAATATAAACAACCTTGTGCCAATGAAATTTAACATCTTGTGTTAATTGCCCAATTTTTTTGAAAAATATACCTCATAAAAACTAACATGGGAAGAAATAGAAAATCGGACTAAACCTTATTGTGAATATACTCTATCAATCAGGTATAATTAAAATACACCAAAATATTATAAATGTACACACACACACACACACACACACAATAAACACACCCTACCATAACTTAAAGGCATCAAATTCATTATCAAAACTTCCTACAAGGAAAACTCCAAGGCCAGATGGTTTCTTTGGTAAATTCTGTAAAATATTGAAGAAGTAATACTAACACTAAATAACTCTTTCTGAATTTATTTCACAAGGCAAAATCCTGATAGCCAAATTTGAAAATATTTTCAAGAAAACTATGTACTGATATTTTTGAGAAAACAAAAATCCCCCCAAAATATTATTAAATTGGATGGTAAACAATCACATGAAAAATAATACCATTATTCACTATAGAATACAAATACGAACTACGATAAGATGTAACTATCAATTAGAATGACAAAAGTTTTCAACCAACAATCCAGAAGTCAGCAAGAATTTGGCACAGCTGGAACCCTTCAACATGTTTCTTATAAACACTTAATATATGACCCCAATTTATCACCCCTAGGTATTTAGCCAAGAGAAATTAAAATATATGTCCATGTAAAAGCCTATATCCAAATATTCATAATGATATTATTATTCATAATCTCCAAAATCATAACAACCCAAATGTCTACCAACTGATGAATGGATAAGCAAATTGTGATATATCCATACAACTAAAGACTAAGTACATCTACAATGCTTACTACAGACACTATTTTAAGTGTCTGTAGTAAGCATTGTACAAATCTGAATGCATTTAATCTTCATAACTTTATGAGGTATGTACTTGTATTATCATGCCCATTTTACAGACAAGAAAGCCAAGGCACAATACAGTAAATTTCCCATGGCCAAACAAGTACAACTTTGTTTGTTTATTTGTGTGTTTGTTTGTTTTTGGTACCAGGGGTTGAACTCAGGGGCACTTAACCACTGAGTCACATCCCCAGCCCTATTTTGTATTTTATTTAGAGACAGGGTCTCACTGAGTTGATCAGCATCTCAAGTACAGCTTTGATCCTATGCTGTCTGACATGGGATCTTTGCTCTACTTTCTCTGGAATAGCATTGTCCAATAGAAACAAAATGTGTCCCATAAACTGCATATCATTTCAAATTGTCTAATAGCTACACTAAAAAAGTAAAAAAATATAAAATTTAACTTAAAAAATCTTACATACAACACAAAAGTTAAAAGAAAATGCAGTATTTGCCCAAACAATATAGTTGTAACTAACAAAAGCATGTTTTACATCATTTCCATTTAAAATTTAAATTCATTAAAATTAAGTAAAATGAGATGGACATCATTATCCTAAGTACATATATGAAGTCATGAATTGTGTGAGTCTACTTTGTGTACAACCAGAAATATGAAAAATTGTGTTCTAATATAAATTGTAATGCATTCTGCTGTCATATATAACTAATCAGAATAAATTTTTAAAAATAGAAAAAAGGAAAAAAATAAGTAAAATTTTAAAAATTACTCCACATTTTTTTGCAGTTGCAATATTTCAAGCAGTCCTGGTGTGTCCAGGGGCTGCCACCATATTGAACAGTACAGGTATGGAGGATAAACTTTCTGTAGATGTATGTTCCTTGGAATTAATTCCAGAGAATAAAATTGAGGAGAATGAAAAAATAAGAAGAAGAAATAAAGTACTGATACGTGCAAAAAACATAAATGAATCTGGCAGCTACTAGGTAAGGTTAAAGAAAGTCCTATTTCATTCTTTAGACATAAGGAAAATATAATGGAATAGAAATCAAATTAGTGATTTTCAGGGGCTGGGTTTGGCCAGAGGGCATTATCTACAAAAGGTCACGAAAGACTTTTTTGGGTGATTGATTTATTCTACAGCTTAATGAAGTAATGGTCTTACAACTGTATGTTTGTCATCAGTCTAAAATATTACCTTAAAAAGAGCAAATTTTGCTATATATAATGAATCTCCATTATCCTGAATTGTTAAAATTAGAAAATGTTGGCAAGTTGCATACAATAAGATATTACTTGATGCCATTTTATAATACATTGTTCATCATGATCGAGTGGCATGTATCCCAGGAATTTAAGATTGGTTTAGTGTTTGAAAGTCAATAAATGCAACCTGCCATGTTAAAAAACCAAAAGAGAAAAATCATATGTGTATTTTAGTAGATGCAGAAAAAAAGTGCTTTCAAGAGTCAGTACTTATAATAAAAACTCTCAGGATGTTTGGAAAAGAAGAAATTTCCTCACCCTGATACAGGGGACCTACAAAACTTACAACTAGATACATACTCTTCCCCAAAGTTCAGCAACAAAGCAATAATGTCCTTTACCTCCTCTTCTATTCAACATTGTACTGGAGGTGCTAGCCAGTGCAACCCAGCAACAGAAAGAAAGAAAAGGCATAAATAATAGGAAAGAAAGTATTACTGAACTATAATTCAAAGTATAAAACAAATTACCCAATAGACCCTGTTGATGTAAATAAATGATGAAATGAATAAACAAGTGGAGGACAACAGACAAATCTTTTGTACAAAGGAATTAAAAATAATTTAAAAGGTTGGGATTGGAACTCTGTGGTAGAGTGCTTGCCTGGCACATGCAAGGCACTGGATTCAATCCTCAGCACCACATAAAAATAAATAAAATAAAGGTATTGTGTCCCTCTTCAGAAAAAAAAAAAATTAGATACTCAACAGGATCCTAACTCCCACCATCTAAATGTGGGGTGTGACTTCCTTCCAAAGACTACAGTACAGAAAAGAGAAAGAAGAGGAACTTGAGGATGTGGCTCAGTGATAGAGCACTTACCTGGTGTGCATGAGGCACTGGATTCGATCCTCAGCACCACATAAAAGTAAAATAAAGGTATTGTGTCCACCTACATCTAAAAACAATATTTAGAAGACGAAGAAGAGGAACTTGACAATGGAAACCTGGTAAATACTTATTCAGCTAAGTGGTCAAGGCTGACACCAACAGTGACAGTCAGCTGACAGCATGTCCTCTAGACATGATGGGATGAGCATGGTGGTTCACCTTCCTCCCAGAGCCTATACCCAGCTCTAAAAGGAGGTGATAATAATATCCATCTCATTATGCTTGTTAGGAAAATTAGGAACCTGCCCCCTACAAGGTCCCAAATTGACTAACTCTTGACCTACCTAGTTCTCTGTATCTTTTCCATGAACTGCACTTCTTAACCTCTAGTCCTCACTGGTTTGTCCCTAATCCTTTTCTTTCTCAGCACTTGAATCCTTCACCTCACATTTTGATACAGTCATTATATTTCTAGCACTTTCTTCCCCACCCCACCCCCACCCCCATATTTCAATATGTCTGCAGTAGATTGCAAGTTCCTGGAGATAAAAGCTGTTTTTACCTTTTCCAAGGTCCAGGAAAATGGGAGCCCCAGGTGGTATTCATAGATGCTTCTCTGCAGTATTATTTAATTTTCAGACAGGTGATACAAAATTATAACTGAATATTCCTTATTCAGTTATAAGTCAGACATTGCTCAAAAGCAAGCAAGAAAGAAAGATATATAAAGAAAGAAAGAAAGGAAGGAAGGAAGGAAGGAAGGAAGGAAGGAAGGAAGGAAGGAAGGAAGGAAGGAAGGAAGGAAGAAACTGTAAAAGGGAGAGTCTTCTCCCAATATCCCTTTGTTCTACCTGGCTCTCACATGTCACCCCCCACTTGGCCCCTCCCCCATAGACAACTGTATTCTCTGTGTCTATTACATAAAGGTAGTTACCAAATACTATTGTGCACTTTTATCAACTGTTAGTACACCTCGAACTTTGTAAATCACTGCTTAGAAATCAGAGTTTTCCATTGATTGATGTGTTATAGGCTATTTTCAATCTTTTGCTGTTATAAACAATGCTATAATGAATATTTTTTACACAAGCTCTTCACACACGTACCAGTGCAAAATGTAGGATAAAATCTTAAAAGTGAAATTGCTGGCAATAATCAAAGAATCCTTTCTAAGAGTTTACCAATTTATATATCCATGTGTAGTGAATTATATTCCTTGTTTCTTAACATCCTCACCAATGCATGAGTGACATAAAACATTAAAAATAGCATCTCAGTGTAGTTTTTTTTTTCTTGAAGAGTTAGGCTGAGAATTTTATGCTTGGATGACATCTGTTTTGCTTCTACTATGAATTGTCTATACCTATTTGTTACCTGTTTTCTACTGAGCTGTTAGTCTCTTCCTATCAGTTCTAAGGTATTCTTTATTGTTATAGTTTGGATCTGAAAACATTCCTCAAAGAGTTCACATGTTAGGCAATATAAGAACATTCAGAGGTGAGAGGCTGGGGATATGGCTGTGTTGGTAGAGTGTATGCCTTGCATATACAAGGCCCTGGGTTCAATCCCCAGCGCTACACACACAAAAAAAGAATGTTCAGAGGTGAAATGATTAGATTATTGGAGCTAGAACCTCATCAATGGATTAATTTATTTGATGCATTAATAATCTGAATAAACCACTATGGGGTAACTGCAGGCAAGTGGGCATGGCTAGAGGAAGTAAGTCACTGGGGACATGCCCTTGGGGATTATATCTTGTCCTTGGCTCCTTGTGTGAGTACCCCCCACCCTCTGCCATCTCTCTCTGTTTCCCAGCCACCATGAGCTTCCCTCAGCCAGGCCCTTCCACCATGATGTTCTCCCTCACCTCAGGCCCAGGGCAATGGAGTCAGCCAACTATGGACCGAACCTCTGAAGGAGTGAGCTCAACATACACTTTTCTTCCCCTAAATTGTTCTCATCAGATATTTTGGTCACAGCAATGAAAAGCTGACCAACACATTTACAAATGAGAGAAATGAATACTTTGTAATAAGAATTACAGTATTTTCCAGGTGTCATTTGTACTTCCTCTCTACTTGTGGTATTTTTGCCATGTATGCAAAATTGTTTGAATTTTATATACTTTAATAATCTTTTATGGCTTCTAGATTTTGGTCATAGTTAAAAGAGGCTTCCTATGATTAAAAAAAAAGTGGGCTGATACAATACAGAGCAGGTCACGTTCCAAAAGAACGGAAAATTTCAATATAAAAATTGAAACCTCAGGAGTATTAAAAGACAGATGTGTCTAGAATTGAATCTAATTTAATTGACACATTTTGAGTGCTTGGAAAAACTCTGGACTCCAAGCTGGACACAGAGGAGTCTTTCTAGCCTCTCCAGGGTTGTTTTCCCCTCTCCATCCCCAGGCTCAAGTGTCTATCAAGGAGTCTCAGCCAGTGAGGAATGCCTGTGTCTGACTCTAGACTGTTCAGATACGTTTTTTTTCCTTAAGGTGATATTTTTGTTTCTTTCCTAGTTGGTGTTTTGTTTCATTTTCTTACAAATAGAAAAAAACAAGTTGCTGTTAGCCACAATTACTTAGGGACCCTTATAATTATCTTTTTCTGCTGATCACTAGCAGACAAGATGAGGGAATTTAATCATTCATTGATTCACCCAACAAGCGTATTTATTAAGCACCTAGTATACATAAGGCAGAGATGGTGAAAGAAAAGCTGACAAAACCACTAGCTTCCTGAAACAGATATTCTAACAGGAAACACAGACCTTAAACACCTAGTTATGTAAGTAAGGTATTAATGATTACAGGTGAGTATCAGGAAAAGGTATTTGGTGTTATGAGTGCAGAGCAGGGACCTGGGCATAGTCCCAGGTCGGGGGCAAATTCCCTGAAGAAGTTACTTTTGAACTAAACTCTAAGGGATGGGTAGGAACTAGCCAGGCAGAGAGCAGAAAGAGCCTTCCTCACAGAGGGAATGAACAATAATAATCCTGAGGCTTCCGGGAGCACAGGACAGCATAGGAAGTAAAGGAGTGTGACGTGCCCGGGTTGCAGGACAGTGGCAAAAAGTTACATAGGGATTGATGCCACCTGGGTTCCCTGCTCTTGGGATGACCAACTATGGGGAGAAGAGAGGAGTAAGATTGGGCAGAGGAAGAAGCTGAGCTGTGCTATGGACACAGCAGACCCTTGGTTAGTCCTGCAGGGAGTGCTGACCTGGGCTGGCCTTCAGCTTTGTTCCAAGTTGAGACAAGGGGGACAGCCTTCCTCATCACACCTGAAATATTCATTGGACGTGGGCTGCTCTCCAACAGCCGGTGCAGGCTGGTACTGGCTGTCAGGCAGCAATACTCACAATAGTGGGGAAATAAGTCCTTCAGTCCTAGAGGGGAGAGTGGGCAGCAGAGCACAACACCTACAGTAATCAGACAGTTCTGGGCCTTTTAGGTCATGGTGAGGTCTTTGAACTTCATTCCAACTGCAGGGGGAAACCAAAGTAGAATTTTAAGCAAGTAAGAGAAATTATCTGACTTCAAAAGGACTAGTCTGGTTGCTTTATGTGTCTCTTTTAAGTGGACAATTGTGGAATAAGAGAAGGCATTCAAGAGGCAAGTGCAGTGTTGGTGTGGACACGTCACTTCCTGCCTGTGGGTCTCCTTTCCCCTCTTTCAAATGTATCAGTGTATCCTTGACATTGCACATGCTCAGGTCCTGGGAGAAGCCTCCCTGTGCTTCCCTAAATGAGATTTGGTACCCTTTCTGTTGCTCACATAAATTCTTCTACCTCTTTTTTTAAAAAATTCACTTTCTACTGAGAAATAACTCACATACAGTTAAAAACACAGATCTTAAACAGTTCAGTTCAATGAGTAGTGACAGTTGTATATGCCCAGATAATCAGCAACCCAAACAACACATAAAACATTTCCTTTTCCCATTAAGTTTCCCAGGCCCTCTCCAATAACAGTCTCAAGCACAGGTCTCAGTCTCCAGCATATGGATCAGTCTGCCCATCACTGGACTTCATGTAAGTGCAACATGCAGTCAGCGGTCTTAGTTTTGAAACCTTTATGTGTTAAAATATACATAACATAAAATATGCCATTTTGACCATTATTAAATATACAATTCAAGGACATTAATTATATTCACATTGTTGTGCAACCATTACCACTGTCTACCTCTTTGTAGCACACTTCAGTAGTCTATTGACCAGTCTCAAGGGATTAAAACCTCAACATTGGGATTATGTAATATCACAGTGATTTACATGTTGGTTGAATGAATAAATGTCTAAAGTTCCACTCACTGAATGTATGTTTCTATCTAGGGAATCTAGTAGAGTTACTGAATTACACTTTTATTATTCCTCCTCCATTTCTCAAATGTTATTAAATATAAGCAAGCATCTATGGTAGGCCCTAGACATTGAAAGGGGACCAAGACAAAACTTCTGCCCACAAATCCACAGCTGAATTAGTTAGCTTTTTCGCTGCTGGGACTAAAAGATCTAACCAGAACAACTGTAGAGGAAAAAGTATTTATTTGGATGCACACAGTTATGGAGGTCTCAGTTCATAGACAGCAGAAACTCCATTCCTCAGGGTTTGAGGTGAGGCAGAACATCATGGTGGAAGAGTGTGGTGGAGAGAAGCAGCTCATATGATGAAAAGGAAGTAGATGGAGAGAGATTCCATTCTCCAGATACAAATATATACCCCAAAGCCACACCCCCAATGCCCCACCTCCTCTAGGCACATCCCACCTACCTTCAGTTGCCACTCAATTAATCCCATCAGGTAGTTAATTCACTGATTGGGTTAAGGTTCATAATCCAATGAGTTTTCCTCTAAACCTTGCATTGTTTCATGCCTGAGCTTTTGGGGGACACCTCACATCCAAACTATAACAACAGTCAAGTTAGGAACCCACATAGATAAATAGCTCATAATAAGACAATTCTAAGTAGAAGGACGAGTGGGGGGAAGGCGTATGTACAGAAATAAGGTTTCACCTTGCACTGTCTTGGGAAATCGAGGAGGGCTTCACAGAGCAGTGAGAACAGAGTCAGTGCTGTCCGTGGTGGGTGGGATAGGAGTGGGAAGCCTGGAGAACTGCAAAGAATCCTTTAGAATCCATGTCAGGGTCCATCCTCCTCCCGGACTCTCACTTTCTGCTTCAGTGTCTGAAACTATGCTTGGCAGAGAAGTGAGAAATTCCCATTGATCTGTTCAGGAAAGACAGGTCTTGCTTGCTGTCCCTTTACCACCCTCCTACCTCTTCACAAAGGGTCTTTCTTATTTCTGTTTTTCGCTTGAATTTGTTTCTCCACTTCAGGCATGCTCTCATTAAATGGGTGGGTTTTATTTGTGGCTTCTCACAAAAGATCCTTCTTCAAGATCTTGGGCTTTCTAAAATAGTTTAATAGCTGCTAAATCAATCTGTACCTCCTTGCTTATATGTGTTCTCACATCTGTGCATTCTCCCTCTCCTCCATTCCTCTCCCTTACCTTTCCCCCACCATCCTCATTCCACCATCATTATTCCATTTGTATGTAGCTTGAGAACTCAAGTCACCAAAAAGTTGGCTATGGTTACAATGGTGCTACTATAGTCACTCTTATTCAGTGGGATGGATGGATGATTGGATGGGTAAATGGATGGAAGGATGGAAAGACAAGTGATTTACCCATACCATCAAGCTTCTAAAAGCTTGCCAAAGCCACCTTTGATAACAGCTCATCAGTCAGTGATGATGATGATGATGATGATGACAATGACAATAATATTGATGACAGGGTAATATGATAAAGAGTCACAACAGATATGTAAAAAAACAAAAGAGACAGGCAGTGGGAATTCAAAGAGCTACAGTTAAGAATTCCTGGTTTTCCTCAACAACACTGGTGGCATGGTCCTCTTAGGCACCACCTCTTGCTCAGCCTCCTTGCACACTGTGGTGAACACAAAGGAAGTCCAGCGCCATCCCTGTGGGTTTAAGAGTAACCTGTGGCCTGAAGTAAAAGATACCCTTTTCTTTGCTAATGCTAAATTAAGTAACTAGTTCTTTTTTAAAATGTGGGTATAAAATTCTGAAAAGGTAGGAATTACCCAAAAGTGTTTTTCAATAAAATCCTTTTTTAAAATACTATTTTTAGTGGTAGATGGACACAATACCTTTATGTATTTGCTTCTTCGGTTTATGTGGTACTGAGGACCAAAGACAGTGCCTCACATGTGCAATGCAAGCATCCTACCACTGAGCCACGACCCCAGTCCTAAAATCCCTTTTATTTTCTACTCAGGATAATATTAAATAATAATAGTATAATATCCACACCATTTCTCAACCTTCTACTTAGAAAATTTCATTCCTTAAATTTTCAGATATCCAAATAAGACCACCTGATTTCAGGAAGCACAGAAAGAGAGACCCATCTACAGCTCTGCTCAGTGGAGTTGGCAGGCAGACAGCACAAGGAAGACTAGTGTGCCTCTCTCGTACGCCCAAAGTGACTGAGATAGGGCAATATAAAATGATGAGAATGTCTCATGCTATTCTTTCCTCCTCTTATAGTAACTAGGCCAAATGATTCAGGCTAGTGGAATAGCCCAAGTGTTGCATTACCATGCAGTCCAAGACTCCATATTTTCCCGTAAGAAACAGGGATCACCACATGGTGATGGCCAGGAAGCCTTCCAGAGCATGCATGGCAAGGCCATCTGAGGGCTCTGGCTCCTGCCCAAGAATACATTTGACTCTAGTTCCAGAAACAGGAATAACTCAAAAGTCATACAAGCCAAAGGTGAAAAATAAACTGACCTAATCACCTTCCTTCCCTTACAAATGAGAAGGAGGAAGTATCAGAGAATAAGACTGTAACCAGAAGTAGAAGGAGCCAAAAGGCACAAAGGCCACCGTATAAAGTACATTTACACTTGAGCTGCAGAAGCCACGAGGCGGCCTGCAATGCCTGGAACACACTTTCCCTGCACAGCTCATTGATCCTAAACATCCATTTACAGGTCACATCCCTGGCCAGCCTCACCCTCAACGGCACTTCACATGGTCAGGCAGTGTTCCCTGTCATGTGCCCTCATCAGATCCTCAGTTATTTCCTCTATCATAATTACCACTGTGATAATTAAATACTCAATTATAAGAGTATTGCCTCTCTGCCCCCTGCCATACTGTAAGCTCCTCAAAGCCAGAGGCTGCCTACCCCATTCATGACTGTACATACTCCTAGTCCCTGGTCCTGTTGAAAAAATAGATAAGTGATTATTGAATGGTTTAATTCGAAGAAGCCTTTATTATGCTGAGAATATAGGCTTGGAGAGAAGACTGAGGTGAAGAAGGAGGTCTGCTGGCACCAATGGCCCTAGAGAGACACCCCATCACTGAGTAAAGAACCCCACACTCAATTAGGCCCAAAGCTCTGAGCAGTGGCATGTCTCTGCTGTCCCCAAGTGAGTTGCAGGATACTAAAGAACAAAACTGATGAATTCTTGGTTTCCTGCCTGCATCTCCAAAACAAATAGCAAAGAGAAAGAGGCACAAACTATGTACCACGTAAGCAGAATTCTATATGTAAAGCTTCTTGAAGCCTCAGAAAGGTAACAGTGAATTAAAAGTTTATATTAATCCCATTTCCTATTTCTTTTCCTTTATAGGAAATTATTTTAATTTTCCATGCTCATTTATGTGATGCCTACCTCACTGATTGTCTTAAAGTCTCACTGTATCATTCTGGTTATTTGTGTGGAAGAACTCCAATTGATATTTTGTTACTGATGGTATAATTTATTTTCAAAATACTTAAGGGATTTTTTTTACTCAGGATACTCCTCCTTTGCAAGTGGGAGAAATAGTTTTTTAATAACATAGTGTTCAATAAGATTAATAAAACATCTCCCTTCTCTTGAATGGTCCTGCACATCTTCTATATGTGGTCAATTAAGACATCCTGTCTGCTGAACCATGTAGTGTTTCTATACTTTTTGGAGAAATAACAACTTTTTTCATGAGATTGACAGAACATTGCTTAAAACAGTTTCATGGACCAGAAACTTCATTGCAGGCAGCTGTCAAGTGCATGCTAAGATGGTGAGAAGCATCCCTGGCCTCTCTCTTGATGCCAATAGCAGCCACCCAGCCCCAGATATAACCATAAAAAGTGTCTCAAGCCATTGCTAAATATCTCTGGTGGGGAGATCACTTGTTGTTGAGAACCGTGGTTTTAAGGGAAGCAGAGGCTAGAAGGCAGAGACCATCTCCTCCCGCCTCAGGAAAAGTAGACCTAGATGAGGCAAGACCATCATTGTTCTTCTTGGTCATACATTTTTCTGGTCACCAGTGTGGTCTCCTTAAACCACTTTGGATCAGATTTGGGGGAGGAAGGGTGTGGACACTATATGGATTCCCATCCCTTGGTGAAAACATAGAACCAGAAAATGTCTTTCTTTAATCCTTAGAGGCTTCGCTCCCCATGCAGTGGAGAGAGTACAGTTTGAGATCCAGTCACACCAGCAGTTTGTTCCTTATCACCTCTGTGACCTGCCAGGTATCCCAAGCTCCTCATTTTTACACTAGGGATATAATACTTGACCTGTTATGTCAGTGAATAGTTGGAAAAGTAAATCAAAATGTACCAAATTTTGTTTCTCATGAAGGACAGAATCAGATCAGGGATACTAAATTAATATGCTGCCTTTTCTTGACAAAATGACCTGATCCTTAAGGAAGAAGTAGAAGAGAAAACAGCAGCGCAGCTAGAGGTCTGGTTTTTAAACTCTGATAGACTGGGCTCAAAGCAATTACCTCCTCTTACCAGCCATGAAAGGAGTAAACCAATGAGGGCACATTATCTGGGTTTCTCTCTGTTCATGAATAAAATTATATACTACCTCTTATATAGGGATCTAAGATTATACCCCTATATAATCTTATATATGAGATTATAGAATTATGTATGATATATATAATTATTAAGATATTATAGAATATATGCAAGGCACTCTGTACAGTCTCCAACATAGAGTAAGTATCCATAATTATGCTTGTTGTTGCTGTTATCATTGTTAATAAATGCTATGTACTGTCAGGTTAATGGGAGAGACATTTGGGAGCAGAGTTTCCTTTAGGATCCCTAAGCCAGATCCTTAATGGGAGCTTCCACTTCTATTGCTTTGCTTAAAGGCAACAGCACTGACAGCCATAATGTAAGATCAGCCCTTCCTTCAGACTTCAACAGCAAGAACTCTGTCTCATTCACATTTGTATTCAAAGCACCTAGCACAGTACATGGCCAAAGTAGGGACACTTATTCCTATAACTGACAGGTAAAATTATTAAGTATATACTCTGTGCCAGAAACAGTTTTTGGCTCTGGTGGCAGAAGCATTGGTGAGCAAAAACAGACAGTCATGGCTTTGAGAAACTTATAGTTCTATTGCAAATCATGCAAATTAGAAACTCACAGGAAACAGGCAAATGTCAGAAAATCCACACAACGTTTTCAGTCTTTTTAATTTTTTCACTAATGGTAGACACATGGTGATAGAGCAATAATAGTTCTCAACTTTAAGAAAATATGCATTGTCAGAATGATAGTAAATGACAGATGAGATGGGTTTAGTTTTGGAGAGAGGATGGGAAGTGTGGAGAGCTAGGGAAAGTGCCACTATTGAACAATAAAGGAGACATTCTACAAATAATTTTGCAATTCCTAACTCTGTCAGAGAACTGATTTCTGACAGTGCTGTGCTTGCGATGGACAAGTATGGTGGGCACTTGCAAGGGAGACAGCATATGGTCCTAAGGAGACCAGGCTATAAGAACCAGATTCTCCTAGTCCCTGAACCCATGAGGTTCATCCAATTGGATACATGACAATGTAAGAGATGTGACAAAAGTAGGAAGTAGATGTGACTGGCCTAGCTCTTTATTTTTTTAAAAAAAATTATAAAATGGTCACATGAATTCTAAAGATTAAATTCATCTAATCAGCTCCAAAAGACAGAAGATTCTCCCAAGTTATTTTAAGCATCTTGTTTCTATAAGAAGAAGCCACTGGGATTGTGCACAACTCTGCCTCAGTTGAATTTGAGTACTTTTAGAATGCTTCACTGTCTGGAGGGCTTGCTAACTGGATGGGGATGGTCTTAACCTATAGATGCCTATCGGCCTGTTTTTTAACATCTGGTGCCATTAGCAGAAGGGTCACATGTGATGCTCCAAAAGAGAGTAAGGCCAGAGTGCACCCAACTTTTTTTTTTTTGCTTTTCTGTTCTTCAGCTTTTTTGAAGCAAAAGAATCTACAGAACCCTGGGAAAGGGATGGAAGAAATATAGGATTGTAGGGAAAGGTCAAAGAGGCTAAAGGAACACTAAGAAAGAAAAATTTGAGAGTTTGGGGATATTGCAGTCTAAAACCATAAATGTAAATCAAAATTCCAAAATATTATTTTCTTCAAGAACATATATATATATATATATATATATATATATATATATATATATATATATATTTCATTGTAGATGGACACGATACCTTTATTTTATTTAAGTATTTATTTATTTATTTATTTTTTACTCAATGCCTTTATTTGTTTTTATGTGATGCTAGGATTGAACCCAGTGCCTCACACTTGCTAGGCAAGTGCTCTACCATTGAGTTACAATTCCAGCCCTATTTATTTATATTCATGTGGTGCTGAAGATCGAATCCATACCTCATACTTGCTAGGCGAGTCCTCTACCACTGAGCCACAACCCCAGCCCTGGGACTTTTTTTTTTTTTAATAAAAAATATCTGCAACATTTTACACACAAGAAAAAGTACAGCTTTGTGGTCTTTATCATACAAATTTCAGAGTTGTCTGTGTTTCTCTTGGCACATTTATAAAAGCAAGTATAAATTGAATTCTATTTTAATAACCCTTATGGTACAGTATTATATATTAGATACAATTCATTGTTCCCTACCCCATACTTATTTCCCACAGCATACCATTGCTTTTATATTAGACATTCTATGCTGTAGGGAGAAAAATGGATCTAAAATATAAAGCTAGCCCTTTCTTTCTGCAGACATCCTGTAATTAGCCCAAGTTTTCATCTTTTCACAGCAAGATCCCACTGCACAAAACAGAAAAAGTTTTCTTTTCTCAACATGTTTTTGCCAGATGTTTCCACAAAAAATGTAAAGGCAAAGTTTTTTGTGTGTACTGGTTAACATGACTTCATCTTTAATGACTGCTTCAAAAATGCTCCTCCTCCTCCTCCATTAAATCGATCCATTTTTTTCCCCAGTTCCTTTGTGAGAAGCATCTAGGTCTCAGAATTCACAGTCTCTCAGTATGGCAGCCCTTTATGGCCTCAGGAGGGGTCACTTTGGGGTTTATTCACACCATTCAATATTTTCTGCACAATAAACCCAAAATAAGCACTTTGAAATTTTGACCAAAGAAAACTCAATCACTGCCAAATTTATATTTGACACTCTTGCTAAATTCTCCAACTAACCTTGCACTTTTGTCTGATTAAAAGATGATTTATGGCTCAGTATTGGTAACTTTACAATAAATTTGCATTAGTATTAGCAGACAGTTATTGTCTGTTTATATTCTGATTAGTGGAAACTTCTTGACCTCTATTCTATATCCTACATATCTGCTAATTACAGGTGGTATCTCCCTCTAATGTGAAAACCCAAAACAACAACAACAACAAAAATCACCTCGTATCAGTGAGGTAGACTTGAAATCACTAACAATGATTCTTATATATACTTCTTCCAAGTTCCAAGGCAGAATACTTTGTCCCAACTATCTCACAGGTTGGGCTGATTTATTAAATTTGGAATATAAAATGAGTGTGAGTTCCCACAAAGGTGAGTGCCACTATAAACAGACAAGAGTTCAAATCCCAACTTTGCCTCTTATAAACAATTGCCTTGGGCAAGTTACTTGATTTTTCTCCTTTTAAAAATTGGAATAGTAATGGGTGTTGCCTCACAGGGCCGCTGTGAGGAATAAATGAGGGAGTTGATGAGCATAAGCGTGTACAGGGCAAGACTTGGCAGTCAGCCCCTCTTATGTTTAGATCAGATATCCACCAGAACATCTGATGTGAGACAATGTCAGAAGGCTTAGAGGTGAAATGACTGTGTTATAAGAGGTTGGACCTAATCAGTCCCTTAATCCCTTGGCAGGGACTAACTAGGTGGTAACTGTAGGCAGGTAGTATGTGGCTGGAGGAGGTAGGTTCCCGGGGACCTGCCTTTGGGGTGTATATTTTGTCCTTGTTGAGCAGAGCTCTCCCTCACTCTCTCTCTGCTTCCTGAGGTCATTCCTGAGCAACTGTCCTCCATCACACTCTTCTGCCATGATGTTCTGCCTCAAGCCTCGAAGAATAGAGCCTATTGCCTATTTGTCTATGGACCAAACACCTTGAAGCCATGAACCCCGAAACAAACTTTTCCTCCTCTAAAATTGTTCTTGTCAAGTCTTCAAGTTGCAACAATAAAAATGCTGACTAAAACAGCTCCCAATGTGTTCTCATGTTCGTTGTTTGGCTAAATTCCTTTGGTGACTACCTAGGTCAGAAAGGTGGGGAGAAAAGGAATAGAAGAGACACAGGTGAGGTTGAGGTTTCCAGCCTGATAGTAGACATTTCTGCTGCTGTCCAATATCCAACTGACTTCTTTTTCCTAAGCACAAGAAACACCGTATTTCCTCACTCTCTTTTAGTAGGGTGGGGGGTGAGACCTGTGAGGTGCCTAAGTGAATAATGTAAGAAGCCACTTGTTCTTAAAAGGAGTCATTCAAAGACCTAAAACTACACTTCCCCAAGAGTGAGGGCCTCCTAAGATTTCATACTCTGGGCACTTGACTCCCCTCATGCTAGTCTCAAAATGAAGTAAGGCCATGTGATAATGTTTGGCTAGTGAGCTACAGCTGTGACACTTAAAAGCTAGCACTCAATCCTCCATGTGCTCTTTTCTGCCCCAGCAGCCAAGAGGTGGCATCTTCTAGATGCTTGTGTTCAGTGGTCTGTGAGGCTGGTTTCCCTGCAAACCTACATAGACATGACACGTGATCAAGATATAAAATTTTATTATATGGAAACACCAAGATTCAGAGATGGATTTCTACTGAAGCAAAATCTAGCCTATTTATTATTATCATTATTGCCATTGTTCCTGTTAACATTTTCCCAATCAAAATTGATCACTCTCCATTCTTTGCTGCTAGTGAGAACTGAGCTGATGGGATGGCTGCGTGGGTTGAGCTGTCCCCTAGTTGGCTGCAGTGGAGATGGCCCCCCCAAGAGGCTTCCTGTGGGTTGGGAATATGTTTATATTCCCACTGTCTTGACATGCTACAGATATTAATGTTCATTGATTAAGTAAAAGAAGACTTAGGGTTACAAGTTACAAGCAAAATCTATAAAAAAGGTGAACCAAGAAAATGGCCCTGATTTTCTCCTGTTTCCGTCTGTGAGTCTCTTATTCCTTCAATGCCTGCATCATCTGAGTTGTCAAGGTTACCTCTCCTCCTCTTTGGAATATTATTAGATGTTGACCCATATTGTGTCAGAATTATACACAGACCTCAATGTGTGTTTGCCTCCCCTGCTGTTGTAACTGTTGTTACTCTCTTTTCTGATCTGTTTCCTTCATTCTACTGTATTTACATTTGTGAAAGATTTTACAGCGTGGCTATTCACCAGAATGAGATATCATTCTACATTGTACTGACTCAGTGGGATTTCAAGGGAGTTCAATTCAAACTGTAAATAAGTTGCAAAGCCCTTTTCTTCCAATGTATCTGAGATTCTACTTCTTTCTAAATTCCTAGGTACTCTATGGAGTTCTCCTCCCAGTTCCCATTAGTTCTCTTCCTCTCTTAAACTTTTGTCATCACCACCATCATCAGCATCACCATTATCTCAGCAATTTATTGATTTTGTCCTCAGTAGCTTCTCTCCTAAGGACTTTTTTATATACCTAATATTATTACATAAGGCTCACCACCACCTTATAAAAGAGATGTTAGAATTGGCCCTATTTACAGATGAGAACATCAAGGCTTTGAAGAATAAAGAACTTACCCCAGAACACCCATGACCAGAGCTAAGATTTAGCCCAGGCACAGTGTGGCTTCTTTCAAGCATCTTAACTTTCTATACCTTCTAAGATAAAGGCAGAGATGTCAGAGGTGGCCCAATATCTTTCAATTGTAAAATGAAATCTTGAATAAAGACAATGATACCTAATATAAGGACAATGATACCTAATAAGGACAATGATACTGAGCATTTTAGTGGAAATTGGGGGTAAATTAATGAATCTGTCTGAGAGAATTTGGCTTATATAAAACATTACTCAGAAAAAAATATATCTACCAAGCAAAGTAGGAAAATTAAGTTCAAGAATTCTACAGCACTTTAGGGCAGCTATAGACTACAACAACCTATTCTATATGTTATGAAGAACTGGAAGATAGGAGTTTGAGGACTCTGAACACAAAGAAATGAAAACTGTGTAAGCAGATGGGAATTCTAATTATCCTATTTGATCATTACACATTGTATACAGGTATCAAATTATCACACTGTATCCCATAATTGTGTACAATAATTGTGTGTCAACTAAAAAGAAAAATACCTTTTAAAAAATACCTCTTAATTTCCTTATTACTTAGAGACAAAGGATATTGTTTAAATTGTTCAGTGGGAAAAAGTATTTTTAAAGTATTTTTAAAGTCACTTTTAAGTGTGCATATTAAGATGAGAAGTTAAGGAAGAAAAAGGACATACTAATATGTATTGGATGTTGACCCATATTGTGTCAGTTTGAAGTATTACACTTTGTTAAAAACAAATTTGAGGCCTGAGGTGGTGGCTCAGTGGTAGAGCGCTCGCCTAGCACATGTGAGGCCCTAGGTTCGATCCTCAGCACCACATAAAAATAAATAAAGGTATTATGTCCAACACAATTAAAAAATAAATATTTTTTAAAAATATTTATTAAAAATTTACTTTTAAAAAATGAGTCTTTAACCTTAATTTAATTGTTGAAGTTGAGAAGTCTTATATTTGCTGGACATTATAATTTCCTTGGATATGAATTATCTATTCATAAATTTGCCTGTTTTCTATTGAAATATATATATGTATATACAAATAATTTACAACAACTTTCTGTATATTATGGAAATTAGACTTTAATTGTCATCGTGTTGTAAATGTTTTTCCCATTTGATGTTTATACTCTATGGCATTATCTATCTAAAGATATCCGTTAGTTTTATGTTTAAAATGGTTGTTTTGATGCTTCCTATAGCAGGAAAAGAATTTGAATGCCAAAAGGTAGTTCCAAAGCCAGCCTCAGCAACTAAATGAGGCCCTAGGAGACCCTGTCTCTCAATAAAATGCAAAAAAAGGGCTGGGGATGTGGCTCAATTGTTGAGTGACCCAGGATTCCATCCCAAACCAAAAAAAAAAGGTAGTTTCACAACCTATTTCATGCCAGCAACAAGAAAGCAAGGAGCCCTGGTACTATTGTGAGGCAATGTGCAGAGGCTTCCTGTTTGACTCTGGGCATCATTAAACAATAGCCATGTGCTGATTTGGCTACCTTCCATGCAAGGCCTAAAAGCCACCCTATCAGCTCGCACATCAGCCTGCAATGCCGCTGGTGGTAATAGGTGTTAACACCAGCCTATAAAACTGCTGCTACTTTATGGATCTGTTGAAATGTCAAGTGATTTGCTGTTGAAAGAAGAAACAGAAGAATGAAAGCTAGAAAGGAGGTGGAGAAAAAGGAATAAAGAGAAAAGAGAAAAATAAAAGGGAAAGAAAGGAAAGGGACAAGTAAAAAAGAAAAGGAAGTACATATGTAAGAGGGTAATTGAAAGTAAAAAGAAAGATAAGAAAAAAGAGAATAGAAGGAAAAGAAATAGAGAAGCAAAGTATAAGCAGAAAATGGATGGATGGATGGATGGATGGATGGATGGAAGGAAGGAAGGAAGGAAGGAAGGAAGGAAGGAAGAAGAAGAAGGTGAGGAGAGAAGGGAGGGAGGTAAGGAGGACTGAGAAGATCAAAACTGAAAACTTCAGGCTAAATTGCAACTATACAAAAGCCTAGTGGTGAAGGAGAATGCGGAGCTCCCTTACAAAGCCTCACCCCAGAAAGGATGAGTAATTTGCCTCAAATTCACATAGCAGATTTGTAACAGAATGAGAACCAGATTCTAGCCAGGTCTGCTAACTCCCAAGCTAATTCACTGCCTTTCCTGCTGCACCTCTTTCACTGGAAACTTGCTATTTGATACAAGCAATATTCAACATAAAGATAATTTTGGAGAACATGGGCCTTCTGCAAGACCATAAAATCTTATTTGTGTGATTTTAAAAAATTGTAGCACATTGCCATAATAGAATTTGGCCTATAAACATATAAGCTTTAAAAAGACCAATGAGCTAGAAGTTCTTTCCTATTGGGAAAAAAAAAAGACAATGCAGTTAATTATTGATCACTGACAGTAGAAAAACATAATCCAGAGGAAATTACTTAAGATAACTTAGGGAAAGGCTAAAGTCCTCAGTACAATTTGGTAACAGTTCAATGTGTTGCCATGCATGCCTGAGGGACTCAGTACTTTTTTCCATTCCTCTTTAGGTCCACATAGTCAAAGATACAAAGAAGCTGGAGGGTGGGGGATGTAGCTCAGTGGTGGAGCACTTTCCTAGCATGTGCAAGGCCCTGGGTACAACCCCCCAGTAACAGAATAAAGTAGAAATATGACTTTCCTAAGAAGAAAAGCTAGTGGTGAATTGTTGAACATCCAAGGAGAAAATTATGAATATTGGAAAACCAAAGTATTTCTCCCAGTACTGTTAACACAGAAAATGTCCCCCTTTAACATCTTTGCAGTCAGGACACAGGGTTGAGCATAAGCTCAGACTTCCCTTCAGTCTCATGATTCTATATGATTCTGTAACACAGTAAAAAATCCCTTTGCCCTAATTAACTAGCTATTGCTTCAATTTTCTATTTTGCTTTGGCAACAGGGACCTTGCTTCATTCTATTAATTTATTTTGGATAACACTCTGCTTTATTAGCTTAGATGTTTAGAATTAGTGCCAATGAGGCCAGAGTATGTGGTTCCATCCATTCATCCAACAATATTTATTGAACTACCCACACACCAGACACTGTTTTAGGTGTCGGGCATAAACCATGAACAACACAGATGAAAAAATAAATAAATAAAAGCCCCTGCCCCAGAGAGTTTGGACTCTGGGGAGGGAGAAAAGGGGAGGGAGAATGCAGTAAATAAAATCTGATAACATGGTATGTTAGGTGGTGATAAGTGCTACAGAGAAAGATAAAAACAAGAATGGAGATTGAGAGGGCAGAGCTAGAAGAGGAGCCTTACTTTTCAGCAAGATGATCAGGGACTTATCTCTCTGATGTAGGACCATCTCTCTGATGAGACAAGGCTTGAGTAAATCCCTAAAGGTGATAGAATGTGGAGGATCCCACATGGTAGAGTAGCCTCATGGTCCAAGTGCCTGAGAACAGATATGTGGCCAAAGCTCAGTATTGAGCGGAGGTTAGATGGGTCAAAATCTAGACCTTGGAGAACTAGGTCGTCCATGTAAGCACTTGGGCTTGAACTGTGAGTGAAGTATATCATAGATTCTGGATCTGTCTTGAGGCCAGAGATAATAGGATCTGTTAATGGATGCGAGTGAAATATGAATGAAAGAGAGGAGTCCCTAAGCAATTGGAAAGATGGAGTCAAAGTTGCTGTAAAGTGAATAGAGAAAGCTGTGGAAGGAGCAGAGCTGTGTGTGTGATGAGTGGGAACCAGGAGTTTGGTTCTAGACCAGTCTGAAATGCCTACTGGACATCCCACTGGACATGAGAAGCAGGCAGGTGGATGTACAAGTCTGGAGTTTAGAAGAGAAATGCAGGTTACTGCTATAAATTTCAGTCTTCAGTGCAGAGATTCTGTTTAAAGCCATTAGGTTAAAGGAGCCAACTAAGGTGAGAAGTTTATGGAAAAGAGAAGAGCCCTACGGCGCTCCAGCATTAATATGCAGGAGAGATATGGAACCAGTGCAGCAGACCGAGAAGGAATGGCCAGCTCTGTGACTCTGAGAATGCAGTCCCTGAAGCAGCACCCCCTGGAAACTCATTAGAATTGCAAATTACCTGACCCCACTGTCCACCCTACTAAATCAGAGGTTCTGGGAGTGAACCCTGTGGTTTATGTTTAACAAACCCTTCCAGGTGACTCTGTTGTGCCTTGAAGTTTAAAAGCCACTGGGATCATGAAGTAGGAGAGCAGCTAGAAGTGTGTGGTATCCTGAAAGCCAAAGGAAGGAAGAGTTCCAAAGAGGAGTGATCAGCTATGCCAAATGCTGGTGACAGACCAAGTGAGATGAGGCCTGGGAGCTGTTCATTTGAATTAAGCAACCTGGGGTGATTCTGATAAAACCATTTTGGGTAGAGGTGGGGGCAAAAGACTATAATGGGTTCAACAAGGAATGTGAACAGAGGATTAGAACTGACTGATACAGATAACTCTCACCACCAGTTTGTTTCTGAAATGGGTCTGGTTATCTTTATTTTGTTCGATACTCAAATCTCCAATGTCTACCACAACCCTCTTCTTCTCCACCTCCACCCACCCAGACCCAGTTGTATTTGCAGCCAATGCATTAGTAGTAGTCTTCTGCCTCTGGGACTTTCAGAATCCACTCTGATTTCCACTTGACAGGAGTTAGCAGGCAGCCCAGACTGAGTTTAAAACCTGAACCATAACCAGACTCCTGTTGCTCTTGTTTCTTCTGCCTTTTCTTTGGTTTCTAGATCTTATTTATCTTTTAGGGGTCTAACTACCTATGAGCCTTTGTTGTTTTTAAACTTCTGAGGAAGTACATATGGGAGGGAAAAAGGAAGAAGTTGAAGGATGGACAATGAGAGGAGAAATAAAAGAGAAAGAGGTTGTTGGAGAGAGGGAGAGAAGAGAGGGAAGAAGGCTGAAAGAGAGAATTCAAAATGACCAAACAATAAGTAATTATGTTGAGGTAGCTAGTGAAAGAGAAATGCCAGAAAACAGTCACTAGGCAAAGGAATCATGATGGACCAGGCTCTATTGATCACCCTTCTGGAATTATCAAAACAAAGGCTTTCTGGGAGTGAGACCACAGAGTGAACCCCAGAGCCATGTCTGATAGAAGATAAGGCTGTAGTTCACATTAATTTCTTTTGATGAAAAGGATAAAAAAGAAAGAACAAAACATCAAAGACCAAAAAGAAAGCCTAAATTTAGTATATATGAACTCAGAGAAGAATTAAACCATTTTAGAAACTCCAAGAAGGAAGACAGTATTTTAAATATATTGCTGTGAACAGGTAGATGATCAGATCAATTGAGGCACTAGCCTGGTGATTTTTTACGTGTGTCACTCTGAGACCAGATTTATTTATATAATGCATGTTCTATCTCCTTCCATGATGCTTTAAAGAACATATACAACAGAGACAGGACATATATAACATATATAACAGAAAGACTGGTGTGAAAAGGAGGGGAAAATAGTTTAAGAAATCAAAATGATGAGAAAATAATAAAATTAATATACACCCACTCCCACACTCCTCAAGAAAGAAAAAATGAAATGCAAACATTAAAGTTCTGTAGTCACTAATGTTAGACTACAAATTGAGCTTCCTACCAATCAAAGCAAACAAAAAAATATGATTAATAGTAAAAACATACAGTTTAAAAAATTTAAAAGAAATCAGCAGTTTTGTGAATGTTAAAAACCAAAATCTAAAGAAACTATGTCCTGTAGATACACAGAATATGGATCAAGACATTGACAGTATTCTTTCAACATATATAATGACAAGTTTCTTAACAGGTTTGTTTTTATATTCTTAATAAATTACAAATCTTTTCTATTCTTTAAGATACCCATCACAATTTAATTCTGTTAACTTTTATTTCATATTAATTTTTTCGAACAATTACAAATGCACCTTAAATAAAATCATCCTTGCCATTGAAGTAACAATTTAACCTTTTACTTGGTACACACCAGCTTTTTAAACAAAAAGGCAACTTGACATGCTTAACAACTTCTGCCTTTTAACCTTTCTCAAGCAAGCTTTCTGGAAACAAATCTGTTTGAAAAACTCTGCTGTAATTAGAATTCAGTATAACCGAATGTGCCAGATAAAAACCTTCTCGTTGGGGTCAATGAATCAAGATCCTTGGTTCTACTGTGAGTATTCCAACCTCTGCAGATCAGAGACCATGGGATGAAAGACTTCTGGAGGCCTGCATCATCAGTATCATTTTGGTTGTGTAGTGGCCTGCACTTGCTGAACCGTTATAAGTGTGCTTGAAACTGAGCTCATTTGCAATCTAAATGCATGTGTACGATGGTGAGCCAGGCAGTGCCTTAATTTAGGTATTATGTTTTAGGAAGTAAGGTGTGTTCATATTTTATTTCATCTTCAAATTAACTATAAATTGTGAACATTGAGTAGATCCTCCTCAAGCAACTGAGAAAGTCCCAGTTGCTAAAATTCATATATCAAATCAAAATGAAAAATAAAATCCCAGCATCTACTTGATGACAGAGAATTATGATTAATGGTAAAATTGTCCCTGGACCCAAGTTTTCATTTCCTCCCACGGGGCAGTCAGAGTCTACATGAAATTTGCCCACACCCCCTTCATCAGGCTCTCTTCCTCTCACTGCCTCTCAACCTCTGCCTTGTGCCTGGGCAGTCACTGGAGTAGAAGCTGACCACTTTCACTTCTGCTGAGGAAATTACAACACGCTTCTTTAAATGGTAGCATGAAGGAGAAAACGTAGACCTTCTGATACCAAATCACTGGACCTTGCAGTAATCTTCCAGGCCCAGAGGGAGCAAAAAAAAAAAAAAAAAAAAAAAAAAAAACCTGTATGTCTGAGAGAAGCACTGGGCATGGGTGGGGAAGGAAAAGATTTGTCAGCAAGGGACTAAGAGAAGAAAGAAAGGGAAAGTGGCAACGATGGGGAGAAAGATTGGTGTGCATCTCTGTGCATTTGTCTGTCCTGCAGATCCTTCTTGAGCACCACTGTGCCGGGCACCAGCCCTCCCACCAGGGTTTCCATTAGGATCTACTCAGGGAGGATCTGCTGAATCAGTAGCTCTGAGCCAACAGGGAAATTCCCCAAAGCGAGCAGAGTCACAGTATTAGTCAGAGTCTCTCTGAAACAGTTATACCCTGATCTTGATGGAGTCCTCCCAACTGAAACGTTCCTTCTTGTGAGATTCTCATCTTCAAGTTCAAAGCCAAGAAGGCTCCAGCAATGGCTATTTTTTGGTCAAGTGGGGTGCAGCCAACTTCTTCTAGAAAAAGGAATCTGCGTCATATCCAAGTCAGATTGTGTTCTATTGCTCTGAGAGCAGTTAGCTCAGAAAGAGGGCTGGCTTCCGTGGTGACTGCAGAGGCAGGTGCTGTCTGTGTCCCGCAGATACGAACTTTGATAAGCATATCATGAATGCCTTCTCTGAGCAGCCATGGACAGGAGAAGAGCACAGCACCTGCCCTCCTGGGGAACATCCCTCTGCGAGGCTCCCTCCCGCACTCTTCCTGATAAAGAAGCCCTTTCAGAGACTGCTTCATTAACGGGTTGGGCCAGAAGGTACATGGTGGTTCTATTCCCATTCTACAGCTGGGTAAAGTGAGCTCTAGTGAAGTGAGATTGCTTGTTGAAGGTGACACTGAGGTCAGAACATCAAGAAAAAAATAAAGATCACCAGACTGATGTGTGTGCTCAATAGTTTAAACTGCGAAGGAAGAAACCATCTTTTGTGGGTTTGTCTAAAAAGAGCAGTGTTGCTCTGAATTTCTCAGTTTCATTTGTTCAGCAAGCGTTTGCCAGGCGCTATGGTAGGCAGCGAAGGTGTCGCAGCGGACGATGCAGAACTGGCATGAGCTCCCAGCCAAGAGGAAAACCCGATAGTACTTCTAAAAACTACACACTGTGTTAGATGAAAAGTTCCACAAAGGAAGCTAAAACATAATACAGAGAGGATAGAAAGAACTTCTCTGAGGAGGCAACATCTGCACAGAGATCTGAATAAAGGAGGACTTTATGTAGCTTTCTGGGGACTCAGGGAAGAGGACAGTTCCCTGAGAAGAAAGAATGGCCCTGAGGTGGGAAGGTGCTTGCCTGGCTTGAGGACTAGCAAGGAAGACCAGGGCAGAGATGGGGAGCTGAGGCCAGTGGGCAGCCAGAGAGAAGGGCAGACTTTGGCTTTGGGTCTGACTGATCTGGGAGCTACCGAGGGTTTTATACAAAGGAGCTTTGTGATCTGGCTTAGGATGACAGGATCCCTCTGGCTGGTATGGAGGATTGACTGTAGAGAGGCTGCAGGCACCAAGTGAGCTGTGAGGACACAGAGTGGTGGAGATGATGAGAAGAGTCCGAGTCACCCTCTATTCTGAATATGAAGTTCAGAGGATTGGCTGAAATACTTAATATGGGAATGAGAAAAGCTTACAGATCAGATACTTTAGCCCATCTCTAAGCCCCTTACCCCTTAATATTTCTACCCCAGGATACCAACCAGGGACAAGGAAGACATTCCTGCCTATCTTGGACACTGCCATTATTGGGCCTGCACACGGTGACATTTACATATAGTGCTGGTTCCACCAGTTGCTGAGAGACTGGGGTAAATAAGAATCTCTGGGGCTGGGGATGTGGCTCAAGTGGTAGCGCACTCGCCTGGCATGCGTGCGGCCCGGGTTCGATCCTCAGCACCACATACAAACAAAGATGTTGTGTCCGTCAAAGACTGAAAAATAGATATTAAAATTCTCTCTCTTTCTCCTCTCTCACTGTCTCTTAAAAAAAGAATCTCTAATCCTCAGTAGCTCTGCTATGACTTAGGGATGGTTATTTATGTTCAGCCTCCCTCAAAAGAATGTGTTGAATACAACTCTATGAGCCCCAAGGCTGCACAAGCTTAGGGCTTATTAGAAACAACATCATCAGCACCGTCAGAGTTGACGCCGTGAGTCAGTTGAGCTGCCTTTGGGGTATATCATTAATAGATTCCAGGAAGCTCCCCTGCCCAAAAGTCTCCCTCCAACACCCTGTCATGGTAAAAGAATTTCACAATTAGCCCCATCCCTTCCGTTAAGACATTGTGGACCCCAGACATCCTCCTTAAAACAGAAACTAATTCGAGCTACTGTCAGTTGTTTGTCATTTTGATCAAGTTAGATATCAGATGGTTTTGCTGCCTTTGTAGCTAGTTTGAATTCCAGGAGGAGAGAGGAAATATGGGCAGGGAATGCAGCTGTGGAGACAGCTCAGGATGCTGGGGTCAGGTAGACAGGACCCCGGGGAAGGAGCCTCCAAAGATAAACTGACTATGGTGAAATTCGTCCTGAGTTGCCTCCAGTCATGGTGTTGCCTGCACCTAATAAAAATGAAGTCCTCCTGATGGGGCTACTCCTTGAAATCATTATAGCTACACAAGTCAATTTGCTAAAAAAGCAACATTGAATCCAGGGAGAATCGCAGGCTTGAATGGCCCCTTTGGCTTGTTTTGTTTAAACAAACCTCTCCCAGACATCTCACACTTTACCAGTTGCGGGTGTCCCGACTTCCCCTCAGCCTTAAAGAGTTCTTTACCTCTAAGTATTTCTGGAAATGACTAGGGTGCTGACATGTGGCTGGAAATAACTGTCAAGTGTCCTCACCGTGGCAGGAATCCATGGGCCCAGGCCCTGGAGGCTTCCACAAAGATGCCCTCAGTATTGAGAAGTCGGTTCCCATCCCTGTTGCTGCCCCAGTCACTGCCACGAGGAATCCTGCGGGACCTACACTGGTGAATTTGGAATACCTGCCTGTTGCCTAAGTTAGAAACCCTTGTCACCTCCCCGGTCAGGAGACTGAGATGACACTACATTCAGGAGGCAGCCTACAACCAGTGTGCTCAATCTCAGATGTGCCAGTGGTCCCTAGGCAGTTAACTGGGAGTTGCTGAGTGGGACAGGAGCCAAGCAAGGAAGTGGGCACCCCTATCTCTGACAATTCTGCACAGACTGTCCCACCCCCACCAAGGCTTTAACTCTGCTCCCCTGGTCTTCACAGCTGCCATAACCTCCTCAGGTGGAGGGGTCTCTGTGCCTGAGCCAATATAAATGGAATTCAAATCAAGACCACAAGACTGCCGTCGTCCATTCAGCAAAGGGCCCCACTGCAAAGTTGTGTGAGCCCCAAAGTGTCCCTACCTTTAAAGAGCTATCATTTTTCCAAATCACACATACTGTACTTTTTCCAAGGCTACAAAGTGCTCCAGGGTAGCCAGGTCCAGAAAAATTCTGATGTAAGCTGAGAGATGTCACCCCCACTCTAATGACTCTAACGACATCAGGTTTTATTACTGAAATTGCTCTCCAGTTTAGTTCTTCCCTGGAGGCACCTGTTCCTCTCTATCATCTGTCCTCCATTCAGGAGTACCCCAGTTTCTCAGATGAAGATTTGCAATGCTTAAGTGATTTCAGTCTTTTCTCTGGAAGTTCTTGAGCCTTATTGAAAACCGGCACATACAAACGAGAGGCCCTGGGGAAGCTGTGACCCCCTCTGCACCTCAGAAGCTCGAGCCACAGCTCCTGACACATCCTGGCACCCTGATCCTAAACCATCTCTGTCTGAACTTTTCACTCTTGTCTTCTGAAGAGGAACAACAGTACATCCTCTGAAATCACAAAGAGATCAAAATATTTTCCTCTCTACATCTCTATGTAAACAACACTATCAGGTGATTCAATCTAAGACACATTTAGCTGGTCCTGAAGGTTAACTGGGAGTTGCTGAGTGGGACGGCAATGTGGAGATGTCTTATTCTTGGTTGTACCTGAAACCTTGCTATTCCCAAACAGGGCAGGACCTTGCAGAGGAGACAGGCTGGGAAGTGTAGGGCACCGATACCTTTATAGGTTGCTATAACAAAATGCCACAGACTGTGACTTAAACAACACAATTCATTGCTCACACTTCTGGAGGCGGGAAAGTTCAAGGTCAAGGTGCTAGCAAATTCCACACCTGATGATGTCATAGTCAATTGTCTTCTCCCTGTGTCCTCATACAAATGAAGGGGTGAGGGAGCTCTCTGGAGTCTTTTTTATAAGGGCATAAACCCCATTCACAAACCCCATCCACCTTCATTCCCTAACCGAATCCCAAAGACTCTACCTCCTAATACTATCCCACAGGGTATTAGGATAGCACCCCACCACCACCCCCCCTCAGTTTATCTATCTGGAAAATGAGGCTGCTCTGATTCATTTTGTAAACTGTGAACTTCTATGCAAGGATGGGTATTAGTTGATCATATGACGTAGCTATATAGCCTAAATGAATTAACTGCTGCTCTAGTATCAGACTGCTGACTATAAATCCTGGATTGAATTTGGGGGGAAACAAATATTCAGACTATAACAAGATGTATTATGAAAATATTCTCTCATAAAAGTAATAAATCCATGAAACAGGAAAGATCACTTGAGCCCAGGAATTCAAGGTCAACCTAGGCAACAAAGTGAGACCCTGTCTCTTAAAAGAAACAAAAAGCATTATATCTTCATTGGAGAAAGTAGAAAAGTACAGAAAAATATGTAGAGGAAAATAAAATCCACATCATCTGATAGGGGACAAACAGACATAAGAGGTGGAACATGAGGTTAAGGGAATAATATAAACTGGGCCCACTGTGCTGACCCCTACATGCTTTCTCTTTTAAAAAGCAATTTACCTGCAGCTCTACCTGGCTTAAGTTGACATGATATGTTACATTCCTCAGGAAACTACCTGTATATGCAGGAGAGATTCAGGCCCCAAAATGCCAATAAGAGGAGCATAAGTTGCCCTGAAAGGAGAAGCTCTGGTGACCCTTCCACAGACCAGATCCCAGAACTCAAAGAGATAAGGATAATTCCTCCTACCCATAAAATCTGTAAGAACAAATTCCAGTTACAACCGGTTGGCATGGGACAAAGCAACAAAGAGTTGTCAAGACAGTAGGAACTTGACAGTCTGATGTCATCCTGCTGTCAGTCAAAAGACAAGAGCTGGACCTAGGACCCCTAATAAAATGGGAGACAGGAGAGGCATGCACTTCCGCTCCTCTGTGAGAGGACCCATTCTCTCCCTTGAGGGTGTCCCTTTTTCCCCTTTCCTATCACTTTTATTTATTTTTTTTTAAGAGAGAGAAAGAGAGAGAGAGAGAGAGAGAGAGAGAGAGAATTTTAATATTTATTTTTTAGTTTTTGGCGGACACAACATCTTTGTTGGTATGTGGTGCTGAGGATCGAACCCGGGCCGCACGCATGCCAGGCAAGCGCGCTACCGCTTGAGCCACATCCCCAGCCCTCCTGTCACTTTTTAATAAACTCATGTCTGTTACTTTGAGTGATGTGTCTGAAATATTTCTGACCTAATTGCAAGAATCAGGGTTTGAAGGAGGGTCTCTGTAATATGTCAGTTTCCCAGCAGACCCCAGTCCAGTAACAATTCAATTTCTCAGAGCCAGCCATATTTATTATTTTAACATGTTTCTGGTAAGGTTATTTAGTATAAATTAACATAGTATAGAAAATATGATCTAATGCAAAGGTATGGAATTCCTAGAGACATATCCAAAGCAAAATTGATATTATTCTGTGTATATGTACATGTATATACTTACTATCTTATTGTGGTCATTTTTTCCAGATCATTAGAAAATTGTGATTTTTCAATGGCAGTTATTTCATGTTATAGATGGAATGTATTTAATTTAACCACTCTCCATTTGGTTAATTATAAAGTAGTCTTCAGTTTTCATGATTACTACACTTTCTCTCATTTCCTTAGGACATTCTTAAAAGTGGAATTTCTTTCTCAAGGGATATGTGTGTGTGTGTATGTATGTGTGTGTCTACGTGCGTGTGTGTGTGCTCGCGCACGTGTGTGCATATGAGAGAGAAAGAAAGGGGAGGAGAGAGAGAGAAAGAAAATTGAGTGAGTGTTTGGCTTTTTAAAAATTATGCAGTACAAACAAACAAACAAAATACTCTATGCAGCAAAATGCCATCCATCCATTAGTTGGATCTGATTTCATGCTAACAGGCTCCAGGACCATGACCGGGCCGTACCAGAGGGAGTTGCATACAGTTCAATTTTAACTTCTGTTTGTGACAGGAAGAACCCATTTCCTAATATTCTTCTGCCTTAAAAATGGCCACATAACCTTGCCAATCACTTAACTTTTTCATGCCTCAGTTTATGCCTATCTGGAAAATGAGGTGGCTCTTATCCATTTTGTAAACTTGTGAACTTCTATGCAAGGATGGGTATTAGTTAATCATATAATGTAACTATATAGCCTAAATGAATTAATTGCTGCTTTGGTATCAGACTGCTGAGTTTAAATCCTGGATTGATTATTCATTACTCATTATTGCATATCTTGGTCAAGTTACTTAATTACTCATTTCCTTAGCTTTTCTCATTTATAACATAGATAACAAAAGTGCTTAAAACTCATACTTGAGGGTTAGATAAAATGGTGCTACATCTGAGTAGCATATGTTAGCTACTATTATTATCATTGTTATTTATTATTAAACAATGAATTTAGACTCTGTGAAATGCTTAAGAAGTTATTGGCTTCCTATTGAATGTCATTAAAGTGCTTGTGGTAGGAGTGTATCTCTATCATATAGTTATAAGTTTAATCAAAATACCAAAGGAACTATTCAAAATGCCAAAACGAAGTAGTAAAGTCAGCGTTTTGCAAAACATGTGCCCCAAAATCATAAACCCTGCAGCAGTGTGCCCCAGGGACCTCAGAGGGCACAGGGGTGATAGAATGGTGAGACACTGGGGGTTCCAGACCTCCATGCACATAGCTTTGCTTTTATGGCAAAAATTCTTAGCTGATGAACAAAATCATTCCTTCTTCTTGGACCCACAACCAAACCTCATTTCCCAGTTAAGTGTTACCATGTGCTTACATTGTGGGCCATATGGTATCTGTCTCCACAGCCCAACTCTGCCATTGCAACGTGAAAGCAGCCACAGGCAATACTTAAACAAACGTGTGTGTTCTGTGCCAATAAAACTTTACAAAATGTGGCTGTAGTTTGCCAGCCCCTGGTCGAGAACACGGGCAGCCAAGGGAGAGTCATATAACATGGCTGGAAGGAGCCAGTCAGGAAGAACCTTGTAGACCATAGAGTAAAGTTTGGATTTTATCCTAAGAGTAGGAGGGAAGACTTGGAAGGGTTTTAGAAAGGGGTGTGACCTCACACAGATAAGCTCAGGCCTAGGTTAGTCTTTGAGTTTCACTCACCATGTGAACCACCGAATCCATTTCATTTCTTCCTCTGTGCAGTCCTCTTCTAAGGAAATTCTAAGCAAGTTCCTGGCTAAAATGGCATCTTCAGGAAAAGACCAGCCTGTGTGGACCCCAGTGGGCTTCCCAAAATGGCATCTGTGGCTTTGGTAAACTTGTCATGGCCTTGTCTCTAATCCTCAGCCTGGCAGGATCAGAAACCCCTGACAGACCCCTGCCCCTCACTTCCTATCAGACTTACACTAAGTCCAGGTGATTAGCACAGTAAGTCAAAAGTCCAATTTAGTATTTTCCAATGAAAAACATAGTTGCCACATGTTAGCCGTCCATTCTAACCTCATACCTTCAGTGGAATCCCAGCAACAGCAATTACAATGGTTAACATGCATTATTAATGACATTGGACCAAGCACAATGCAAAGCTTTTTGTGTGATTACCTCATTCAACAATCCTCCAGCAAGTCTGTTAGATAGGAAATGTGGTTGAGTCCCCTTTGCAGATATAGTTAGAGGTTATGTAACTTGCAAGATTGCAAAGCTCCTGAATGGTAGGGATGACGACCAAACCCCCAGCCTATGAACCAGAGTCTGGCCCCTGATCATCACCACATGGTCAAAGAAGGCAAAACATATTCAGAAGGCTGCTGGTGAACAGTGAATCCAGGGAGGCATTACTAGTATCATTAGACCACAGCCTGATACATCCCTTTCAGGTAAGAATGATATTGCCCACAGGGCCTCTACTCATAAAGTCTGTTGGCAATAACATGATTCACCTCCACCCTGGCCATGGCCCTCCCACTAGGAGAGGAATCCCCAAACCTGTAACCTCCTGGTTAGTGCTGGAAGAGGCACTGCTTGAAGTTTATTTTGCCAACTCTCTTTTCCTTCTGTATTTCATTTTACTTTCCACTCTGCCTTGTTATGATGGCTTTCAATCCATTTAATGTGAAGTTCACAATTAAACTCTGGAGGATAATTTCCTCCACCCCACTGCAATGTCAGGCCAATATGCCTAATCATTTCCACATACCATAACTATAGAGTACTTCAGAATAATTATTTCTATCTTCGCCGTAAAAAAAAGTAAACAAAATGGTCAGTAAGAGCATAGCTTCCAGGATATTGAAAACTCTAACCTCTTACTTATGGAGTGATTGGTGCTCCTCTTTCCAGGATCAGAAATATGAGGCTTGCTAAAACATCGTAGGGGTTTCATGGAGACGAGGATCTTAGCTTTAGAACTCTTCCAAAGGGAGCAGAAATGAAGACAAAGATCTCCCTTCATAAACAAGCCTAAGTTCATATGGTTTGTGAATTGTATTCCCATGAAAAAAGCCTATTTCATCTCACCTGGCTGCTCCTGCTACAGGTGAAACCAGGTAACACATATCTAAGGAAGAGAGTATGTTGGAGGACACTTCACCATGAGATACACTGACAGGTGGCAATAGTGCGACTGAACCAGGGTCTTGTACCATCAAGTTTTAATAAAAATTGTTTTTTCAAAATGATGTTATTGTGATCAGATGAGTTATCATGTGAGAGTTTAAAGCCAGTCAAAGGAGCCATGGCAGCCAAGTCCTTTGGAGTTGGCCCTACCTTGGCCTCTGCCTGCTCTTGATAATAATCTGTATAAACTCTAACTTCTACACGTGGGTTTTTACAAAACAAATATTAATGGCATAACTCTTGTGCTTTATTATGTTAGCTGATTTTTATCAATGTATCAACATTCCAAAGAAAATAGAAAGCATATGCTTTTAATATACTTAATATTCAATGTTTTCATTTTTTATTATTATAATTGACATTTAACTCACATGAAATAATATTTACCATTTTAAAAGTATAATCCAGTGAGTTTAGTATAATCTTGAGTTTGTACAACTATTCCCACTATCTTATTCCAGAGCTTATCCATACCCCAATAATAACCCCAGCCTATTAGTAGTCACTCCCAATTCCCATCTCCTTCAACCCGCTGGCAACCACTAATAAGCTTTCTGTCTCTATGGATCAGCCTATTCTGAACACTTCATATAAATGGAATCATCAATGTGTGTGCTTTTATGTCTGGCTTCTTTCACTCAACACAATGCATTAAATGTTCACATTGGAGCAGACATCTGTTGGTGCTCCATTTCTGTGGCTGAAGAGCATTTTTCATTGTATGGATCTACCTTCCACATTTTGTTTAGTGATTCGTCAGCTAATGGATATTTAGGTTTTTAGGGGTTAAGATTTGAATATATGAATTTTGGGATGACAGGAACATTTAGACCACAGCATCTACACTTTACAAACAAGGACAGGACAAAAAGACATAAAAAGTCGAGTAATTTTCCTAAAGTGACACACCTAGCCAGTAGCCTAGGCAGCCTGGCTCCTCAGTCATATTCTTAAATATAACCACAGTGCTTCTCAAATAAAGATATTTGGGGCTGGGGTTGTGGCTCAGTAGTAGAGTACTTGCCTAGCATATGTGAGGCCCTGGGTTCAATTCTCAGCACTGCATATAAATAAATAAAATAAAGGTCCATTGACAACTAAAAAATATTAAAAGACAAAAATCTTAAAAAAGAAAAAGATCTTTGGACTCCATTTGCCTTTAGAGCTTGCTTCAGGAGGTTTAAGGTCAGTCCTAGATATCTATACTATAAACAAATTCCCAAATGATTTAATGGGTAGTTCTTTACATTAGAACTGTAAAGAATCACAAAATAAACTATGGAAGGTCAAAGCAGGGGATACCTCAGGTGTCACACTTAGGAGGAAAAGCCAGGTAAAATAAGAAAATAGGATACTAGTAAAACTGAGGGGGAGGGAAACACACAAGATATTGGTAGGCTAATATCAATGTTCAAAGAAGCTTAATTCACAAAAGCTAAGCTATGGAACCAACCAACAGATGAATGGATAATGTAATATATATATATATATATATATATATATATATATATATATATATATATATATAATTCAGCCATAAAGAAGAATGGATGTTATAGCATTTGTCAGTAAATGGATGGAACCGGAGCCTATCATGCTAAGTGAAATAATCCAATCCCACAAACCAAAGGCGGAATGTTCTCTCTGATATGCGGATGTTAACTCACAATAAGGGGTGGGGGATAGGCGTTCTCTGGATTAAACAAAGGGGAATGGAGGGAAGGGAGGGAGCATGAGAATAGGAAAGACAGTAGAACGAATTGGACAT
Source organism: Ictidomys tridecemlineatus (assembly GCF_052094955.1). Classification (NCBI taxonomy): domain Eukaryota; kingdom Metazoa; phylum Chordata; class Mammalia; order Rodentia; family Sciuridae; genus Ictidomys; species Ictidomys tridecemlineatus. The sequence continues at coordinate 123,586,735 of NC_135477.1, read as the reverse complement.
AACTTTCCTATGTTCTTATATGAATGTATCACCAGTGTAACTCCATATCCTGTAAAACCACAAGAATGGGAAGTTATACTCCATGTATATATGATATGTCAAAATACATCCTACTGTCATATATATATACTAAAAAGAACAAATAAAAAGTTTTAAAAAATGAAAAAAAGAAAGATATTGGTAGGCTAGCAAATAAGTAGAATTGACCAAGTAATGAATACCAATTAGCCACTCCCTACCTTGGTCATCGCTGGCCCTAGACATGACTGTACCATATATCCTACAGTGACACATACCTTCCTCCAAATCCACACCTTATAAAGTCTGTGTCAGTGTCCCATGAGCAAGTGAATGAACCACAAAGCAAAGTAGAATAAATGGAGGAGCAATAGCTAATACTTGTCTGCAGACCATGTGCCAGGCTCTGTTCTGGGTGCTTTACCCTCATGAACTCACTGCATCGTCATATTAATCTTTGGTGTAGGTGCTGTTGTCTTCCCCCATCCTGCAGATAGGAACTGTGAGGCACACAGAGGTTAAGTTTATCAAGTTCAGGGAACTAACAAGTTCAGAACAGGATTCAAATCCAGGCAGTCTTGCCCCAGAGCCTCTCAACTGCTATGTTGCTTCTGAAAGAAAGAAAATAAGGAATAAAGGATGAGGCCCATTAATGTTACAATTTAGAAAAACTAATCTGGAGCAAGTTCTTATTTAAAAAAATAAATAAATATACAGACCCTCTGAATCCCCCTGTGCTTGGCCCAAGTGATAGAAAGAATTTGAGAACTCAAAGGGCATGTAGCTCCCTCCACCCAGAGTCTGCAGGAGGTGGGTGGCTGCTCATTTGCCTGCCTGCAGAGGCTGAGACAAGTCAAGACTGTGGTTTCTCTACATACTCTTACTTAAAAAAAAAAAAAAAAAAAAAAACTCCTAAACTAAGAGCGAGTTTCTTTTTTGGTGAATTTCATTAAAGTCATAATCTAAAAATGGCATTTGTCCTGAGTTAGCCATGTGGAGAGAAACAATGAAAAAAACCAATAATATCCATTATTTTGGTAGTAAGAAAAGTATGAAGGACCCTACCAGGGGCTTTGGAGGACTTTCATTTTCAAAGGAAATCTTAAAATGCATAAAATGCCCAAAGGATGTACTTTTTCAGCTGAATGAGGATACTTAGGAACATTGCTTTGCTATGTTTCTTGATGATTATGGAAAATAAGCAGAAAATAAGAGTGGGTTAATCCAGGACAGGGTTTCTCAACCTCATAACTATGGACATTTCAGACTATATAATTCTATGCTATGCGGGTCTGCCCTGAGCATCGTGGGATGTTTAGCAGCATCCCTGGCCTGTATCCACCAGATGCCAATGAGATTCCCCCCTTCCCTCTAGTACAATAAAAATGTCTCCAGGCATTGCCAAATATCTCTGGGGCCAAAATCACTGCAACTACTTATCCAGAGAAAAACATTATAATTAATGGCTCCTCTGTGATCTCAAGGTATTGTATGGAATGTCACTTTTTTTGGTATCAGTGCTTCAAATTCGTGGGTGTTATTAAAAATATTTATAAACAAAATATATTTAATAACAGAATATGAATATGCCTGTGTCCATGAAAGAGGGAGAGGGACAAGAGGTATTAGAATGTATTGTTGGTAAAAGTAAACTTGCAAGTGCCAAGTGTTGTGCTAAACTTAGCATACATAATCTCATTACATGTTCACAGCAGCCCAAGAGGGAATCCATGCACCATGCCTACTTAGCTGATGAGGAAACTGAGGTAACTAGGTGAAGACTAGGAGCACCAGAGCCTGTTTCCACTCTGTTAATACAATTCACCTTTTAGCATGACTTCTGTCCTCCCTTGAGCCTAGTCCATCTGCCCTGACCAACACCAGTGACTGCTCATCCTGTAGTCTCACCCTGCCTCTGCTGGAAGCATCCCTGATCCCTGCCTTTATCTTCAAGCTTCCTTGCTCCTGTCACATGTGCCCATCTTTATTATTGTGTTTACATACCACATCATCTGTGTTTCTGTCCTCTCTTAACTTGAAAAGCCTTGAGAGCAGGGGCCTATCTTACTTATCTGTATCTCCAGGGCCTTGCATAGAGACAGACAGCAGGAACCCATTAAATATGTCTGCTAGTAAAACCTCTGCAGCCAAAGGTAATGAGAGGAACATAATTATAGTTGGCCTCACATCCACGAGTTCTACATCTGTGGATTCAACTAATCATGGATCAAAAATATTTAGGGGAAAATACTGCATCTCTACTGAACATGTACAGACCCTTTTTTGTCATTATTTGTAAACAATACAGTGTAACAATAGTTACACAGTGTTTACTTTGAATTAGGTATTATCAATCATCTACAGATAATGCAAAGTATACAGGAGGATGTACAGAGGTTATATGCAAATCATGTGCGACTTGAGCATTTTGGTGTCCATAGAGCTGGTTAGGGGACTCCTGAACCCCTTTCTCTGTGGATACCATATGACAGCTATACTTCTGTGTGGGTTCAGAGCTATGAAGAGGGAAATCTCAGAGGCCTAAGCAGAGAAAAGCAAACCATTAAAAAGAGGAAAAGTAACTTACTCAAGATCATGCAACTAAGGGGCGGGGCAGGAAAGGGCACAAAACCCAAAGTGAAAGCCCCTGCCTTCTCCACTGCGTTATACAGACTTTGTGCAGTTAAAGGGTTTTGATGGCACTGATATAAGTAAATAAATGAATCTGTGGGTTGACACATGACAAGCAATAAATTCATAAAAGGTAAATATTGATGTCTGAAGATTATCACTACGTGTCATGTGTAGGGAACTAAACTAGGAGTTAGGAAATGTTCATTTTCATTCCTTGGCAAGTCAGTGAGACTCCAGACAAATCATTCCATTTCTCTGTACTTTATTTCTTTTGGCTGTTGCATTTTTCTGGCTAAAGAACACGTGATCCACTTCTGTGTTTTTAAATATCTGTCTTTATTTGAACGTGCTCAGCTGGATGGGAAAATCTATGATTCTCTTGGGTTTTATAAGGATCAAATCCCACAGAGATATGTAACTTGTATGGTTTATAGAATTATAGGGCCTCAAAGCAATGAGAGACCTGGCAAACCATAGAGTGAAAATTAAAATTCCCAGCTAGTGCCTGGATGTCTTTTACAAAATCCTGGGCAGGTGCTCAGCAAGCCTCACTTGTCACCTCAAAGTCCATGACAAAAGAGGAAGGGAAGCTAGTAAAGTATGAGGTGAGGGGGGCCCACTTCTGTTCGGGGCATGCGGACAGGGCCATTTCACTGTTATTCCCAGCAGGAATAACATAACAGTTACTTTACTATGCACTTATTAAATGCCTGTGACTGTACTAAATACTTTACAGAAAAGATCTTATTTACTCTGTATAAGAAACTTATGAGGCAAATACCATTATTACATGTGTTTTTCAGATAAACTAAGGTTCAGAGAAGTTAAAGAATTTGCCAAAGACATGCCCACTAAGATGTAGTCTCAAGTCTATTTCAGATTGAGCTGGAACTATTAATGAGTAAATTAATAGTTATTGAATCCAGCTAATAATGTCCTTATCAACCACCACATTTTATGTTCCTGCTACAGATAAGATAGAAATGTAAAGTTTATGTAAATAAATCAGGAACAATATTTATAAGAGGATTGTGGACTTAATTCCACTAAGAGATGGATTTTTCATACTGAGCTTTCTCTTCAGCTATCAGGTTTTGGTTTCGAGAACACATATGCTAATGAGCTGTTAAAATATTCTAATATGTAACTTCACTAGGTCATATTTACAGATAAAGTATTGAATTAATATATTACCAAGTCTACTATAAACAAAGCAATAAAATAGAAGGCTGGACCAATATAGAAACAGAGTCATAATTGAAACTGCCGTGAAGAGAAACTAAGACATTTCTCTTGGAGAATTACCAGCATTTTTTCTTCTTGTAAAACATACTCTAAAATTGAGAAGTAATTTCTATTCTAATAAAAAATGGAAATCTGAGGCAGATGGAGCCAGAATCTGTAAATTAACTATAGTTTGATATTCTCATTTATGTACATGTATTTTAAATAAAGAATTTTGGCTGGGTGCAGTGGCACATGCCTGTAATCCCAGTGACTCTGGAAGGTAAGGTAGGAAGATCACAAGTTCAAGGTCAGCTTCAGCAACTTAAGAAGATCTTAAGCAATTTGGCGTTACTCTGTCTCAAAAATGAAAAGGGCTGGGGAGGGGCTCATTGGTAAAGTACCCCAGGGTTCAATCCCTGGTACCAAAAAAAAAAATGTTTGACCATATCACCTAATTAATCATTAAAATGAAACCCTAGCCCACCCAATGAATGTCTAGTTTTAGACATTCTCTTTGGGTTTTCCCTTTTCTTTTTAGGTCATCTTAGATACTCAATAACCAAAGCTGGCCTCTCTCCTCCAGCAGGAGCAGCCCCCCTGTGTTTTCAAACTTTATTTCTGATATCAGTACCCTTTCAGATGCAAGTTTTAGAAAGATAACTCCAACTGGCTGAAGAAAAAAGAAAGAGAGAGAGAAAGAAGAGAAGAAGAAAAAGAGAAAGGGGAAGGGAAGGAGACTGCAGAGATTTACTATTTATTATTATTAAGAATTGGAGTGGGTAATAGTCAAACCTGGGGTAGCCTTGGCCCTCAGATATTCAAATTAGATCATTGGGATTGCATCTATCCCAGATCTCTCTTTTTTCTCCTCCTCCTCCTCTTCCCCCTCCTCCTCCCCATATTCCTCCTCCTCCTCATTTTCCTCCTCCTCCTCCTTCTCCTTCTTCAACTTCATTTCAGTGGTGGCTGTAAGCTGTAGACTCCAACTGCTCTAAGCGTGTATCTTATCTTTTATTAAAGAACTGGGGAGGGGCATCAAGACTCTAAGTAGTACCAGAAGGCCTGGAATTAAGGCTCATTAGTATCTGCCCCGTCCCCTCCTCTGAACTGGAACTCCCAGAGACCAACCATGGCCCATTAAGAGAGTGGGGAATGGGTTAATAGCACCACAGGACTGGAGTTAAAGAAAAGATACTTTCCACATGACAATTTAAGTCTAGGTACCATATGTTTATCATATATCAGGTAAAAGAACACCTATCCACCATGTGGCCATGACACAGGGCATATCAGTTTTCAAGACAGGATAGAGATAGTTCAACAGAAGCATTACAGCACCCCTGAATGATCCCTTGCAAGTGACTTTTCCCAGTTCATATGTAAACCAATCCTCTTGAATGTGTAATACATTTAACATAAGGAGAGATTCAGCAAAACTGTGTCATTGGAAGGATAAGGGATCTTCATGTAGTAGCCTGTTCTGCATAGCCATCCATGACTCCTGCTCTAATTGAATTTTTCCAAAATGCCTAAAGCAAGATGAAAGTAGAAAATGAGCTGGTAATTTTAAAATAAGCCCATTAATGTAGCTTATTTGGGTACTTAATAATTGTTATAAATCACGTTTTCCTGAGAACAGAAATATTGTACAATGTCAAAGATATAGCTACACAGGTTTTTGTTGCAGCATGGCTTGCAATAGTGAAAAATTGGAAACAACTTAAATCTTCATTAATAAGGGAAAGGCTAAATAAACTATAACATACTATTTCTATTACCAGAAAATATTGTCTTGAAATGTCCAAAACCATTTAATGAATGAAGTTGAAAATTACATGTAGTAAAATTCCATTTAAAAAATTGTATATGTATGTGTACATATGCATGCATCCATGCATAAACACAAGGTTTCTGGAGGTATACATACCAACTCTTAAAAAATAGTTACATCTGCATAATGGAATAATATGTGTATGAGGAGGGACTTTTACTTTCTGCATCTCTATTTTCTGTATATTTGGGTTTTTATAAGAAGTATTTCTTTTTTTCTAGCACCCATAACTTTTATGTTTTCTTAAATATAAAAGTTATGTCTTATGTTTCATCCTTCTAATGCCATCCACACAAGAACAACCATTTGGCGGGGGCACCCTCAATCTCCCTTCTATAAAAACTTCCTCCAGTTTCCATACCCATAAACCCTTTCTGTTATTTTCTTTATGGATTGAGCCTAATAAGTACTGACAGCCTTGTTAAGTATTATTTCCAAATTTTATAAATGGCTATTTTGTCAAGAAAATGTAGAATATACTAACAGCATCAAGCATAGACTACTCATTTAATAACTTGTTTTTTTTTCTCTAATCATTTATTCCCTCACTACTTTCAGAGAGGACTTGAATTGGTTTATAACAAAAAACAAATTTAGATAGGTAGGTAAGTAGAGATAGATAGATAGATAGATAGATAGATAGATAGATAGATAGATAGATAGATAGATAGATAATCTCATAGGAGAAATAAAACTGAGTACTTTGAAACTGATCACAGGAAGTTCTCTGTTGGTCTGATGAACAGAAACACATGTGATGAAATCACAATGAGGTAAAATAGAAAATGAAAATCAGGACCAAATAAAGAGGAATAAAAATATGCTGGACATCATTCAATAACTATTTGCTGATGGTAATTATAGGGATGGAAAACCCATCAGGCCTATGGAGCTAAAATTAATCAGCAAGTATTCACAGACTGCCTCCTGCTTCTATTACTGGTTCTGGCTTCCTGCCTGCCCAGTGCCAAGGCTGGAGACATTTGCATGACATGCAGTTTGTCAAGACAGAAAGAGCAAAATAGGCAGAGGCTCAGAGCAACCATCTACACCCCATCATGTTGCTGGAATCATAGTCAAGCAAGACAAATTTCTTTTTAGTAAGACTATAAAACTAGATTAAAAGTTGTAGACATCATTACATCACCTTAAAAGAACCCAATTAAGTGGAAGAACTATTTCTGCAAAGCAATAGTCAATTCATTTGTGTAACATTTGAAATTTCAAAGTACAAACCCACATTCATTACTATTAAAGTCAGGAAGTGAAACCAATAGGACTTAAAACAACTATACTTAATTTTCAGAGTTCTTTCCATTGGTGAAAAACATTTTGGGTCATAACTAATTCCCTTAAAATGTAAAATATAAGGTTTATGTCATTTTTAACATTTTAATAAATAGCGATTCTCTTTCTCTCTCTGACATACTCTTTGGTGTCAGTAGTAGGCACCTGACCTAGGCTTTGCCAAACAAGAATACAGTTCTTATATTCCTTGCTTTTGCTTGTAGTTATTGGGTCAGGGATGAGCATGTGACCCAACTATGTTAATGAAGTCTATTCAAGGAACAGCTACTAATTGTTATTAGTAAAAGAGATTATTTATATTAAAAAAAGATTATTAGAAAAGAGCCAGGAGGACTGCAAGTTTAAAGCCAGCCTCAGCAACTTACTGGGCCCTTAAGCAACTGAGTGAGACCCTGTCTCAAAATAAATAAATAAACAAGGCTGGGGATGTGGCTCAGTGGTTAAATGCCCCTGGGTTCAATCCCTGGTACTATATATATTAGAAAAGAACTCTTTCCACTGAAGTTGCTAAGCTGGTAAAATGTTTTAAATCCAGGTGCTATAGTCTATCAGGTAGAGATAGCCTTCCCATTAATAAAGCTAAAATAGAAAATAAATCTAAGAACCAAATTCAAACCCTTTTGCCATCATTTGAGCCCCTGGATCCAGCCATACCTGAAATTAAACTTCCCCTAAACTTTTAAGTGAACCAGTAAACACTATTTTTGTTTTAAGAGTTGGATATCTTTTAATTGCATCCCCACCAAAAAAAAAAAAAAAAAAAAGGTCTCAGGATAATACTAATGACAAATTCCATTATGAATGTTTCTTCATGAGAAAATAGCCAAATAACTTGAAGAAGATCCTTGATAATTCAAATCAGTCAGTCCTGCTCACTTCCATGTGCACAGGACCTCATACCCCTAAATACTCATGTGACTTCTTGGTGCATACATAGTGCCCTGTGCTCCTATGACCACATTTCTACAGGTCTTAATTGTTAGATAATTGTTACTTTCTTTGTCTTCATTTCCTCCAGGATAGGGATTGCATCATAATAATTTTTAAATTTAATATGTGTTTACTTATAGTTTTTGGTTTTATTTTGTTCTTAATCGACACATAACAATTGAACTCAAAATCATTTTTGTATCCCTACTGCATTTCATTTGTGCCTAATATATAATAGTTGTTATTTTGTTGAAAGAATTATATTAAAGGAATGAATGAATTTGAGAGAAAATTAGTTGGAAAGAATCCTTTTATTTATTTGTTTGTTTGTTTATTTTTGGTGGTGCAGGGACTTGAACCCAAGGCCTTGCACATGCTAGGTAAGTGCTGTACTACTGAGCTACATCTCCTTTTCCTTTATTAATAAAGATTCCATGATTCACTGAAACCACCCATAAAATACCTAATTATCAGAAGACCAAAGTGGATGTAGCTCAGTGGCAGAGTGCTTTCCTGGAAGACTAATGTAATCCCAAACGAGGTATCCAAATGTAATCCTTCGAGTGTCAGTCCTCAGGGGTTGTGTGACCAAGTATTTTTCCTTTCTCTGGTCATTAAGGTTAATAGGGTGATTTCCTCTTTTGCAAAACATTTACTAATTTTTAATTCCATAAAATTTAATAGATTCTCTTGCAAAATGTTAAAACCAAAACACAGTTTGTAAGTTATAATGGAAAAGCAGGGAGAGCCATGGTAGCCAGAAGTATGCTGATAACTATGAGGCAATACAATAGGGTGGCTATGGTAGGGTCCTTTGTATGGCATAGCAAAGAACAGAATAAGGCAGTGAGAAGAAATAAAGGACAGCACTCACTGTGTAACATAGGGTGATAAAGGGTTTCACAAGTTTGTCCTCCTTCCACCTTTAAAAATGCCTTACTTGTCCGACCATAGCTTCCCACCTCCATGGCCCTTCCCCAGTACAAATCTACATTTCTTTCCCTGGACTGATGTCCTGCCTCTCACCACTGTCCTGGCTTCCTCCCTTATCCCCTGCAACCATACTCCACATCACAGGTAGAGGGATCTTTCCAAACGGTAAATCATGTTATGTCCAGTAGTGTGAGGTAAATGTTTACAACTTCCTAAGGGGAGGGAGTATGTATCTATGATAAATTTTACTGATATAACGTATGTATGGCACACAATTTACAAAACAAAATATATAACACTCTTTAATAATGACTTATATATGGTCAACTGATTTTCACACAACAGTTTCAGTGATTTTTGCCTAATACTTGTATTCATAGCCAACCTATAGTTGCAATTCAACTATGTTTGGCAAAGTTCATCTACAAATAAATATTTGACTAATGTTCAGCAAAGAAGCTGCTCATGCTACTGAAATTCCAACACGAATATTGGTTGATATTTTTATATTAATGAGAGGAAAGTGAAGCACTGGGTTGAAACTAAACTTGTTCATCAATGACATGAGTAACTCACTGAATCAGATAATAGTGTTCAAGTACTGAAAAAAAAATTCCTTAACTTTTTTCGTGTTATTCACAAATGAACACACTTTTAACTTTAATCTTCACATAAAATTTTTCCCAAACCCTTAAGTCTAAACACTCAACAAAACAAATTGAGCTCTGATTTATGGTGTTTTCTGATTTCTACAGAAATCAAATACTTCATTTGATTTCAGACTAACAAAATAACATTTCAGAATACAGATTTGGGAACAGATATGTTGTATTCCACCACTATAGAAGATGTCAATTATATGTAATAGACATAACAGCAAAGATAACAGTAAAATGTAGTAAGATAAAATTAGGAAGTAAACTTTTTTAATATTTATTTTTTAGTTGTAGTTGGACACAACACCTTTATTTCACTTGTTTATTTTTGTATGTGGTGCTGAGGATCGAACCCAGGGTCTCGCATGTGCAAGGCGAGCACTCTACCGCTGAGCCACAACCCCAGCCCTGGAAGTAAACTTTTGAGTATTTGTTATTTTCATTGTTAAAATACTTAGTTGTAATTTTATAAATAATTTAGTTTGTAGTAATGACATGATTGACAACTGAGTTACAAAATCCCTGAAAATTTAACAATCAATTCTTGGGAGCTGGTCCAGCTGGCTTAGCACACAATTGAATTGCCACTCCTTGGCCTAAAGTTCTAGATTACCGTTGCACTAGGTTTCTGGGAAATGAGTGAAGAGAGGTAAAGATAATTTTCACTTTTGCTGTGGTGAACTGATGATGCAAAAATGTATTTTCCAAACAAAGCTTGGTGTTTAAAAGCTCCTTTCAATAGATCTTCCCATTTGAAACTTATGTATTTCCTGTAAGACAGGTGCAGTAGATATCATTAATTTTCCTTTACAGACAGAAAAATTAAATAATTGGTGCAAGCTCATTCAAGTGAGTAAGCAAGCTCATTCAAGTGAGTAAATGACAGAACAGGATTTCAAATCCAAGTCTTACATTGAAAATAAAACAAGAAACTAGAGAAAATTTAATGAGAGAATTTAATGACTAATATTAATACCAAAAAAATTTTTAAATTTGTTAACAAATGTCCTCTGTAGCATTTTAGGGTGTGTTATGAAGTACTTATAGAGTCTAATTCTAACTTATCTTAAAACAAAACAAAACCCTGCATAACCTTAAAATTAAGGTGCAAGAACCAAAATGGAAACATAAGCTCTCAAAAATGAACTGAGAGATTCCACCTAGAAATGGGGCAGATTGAAATACTCTCTACCAAAGGAACATGGGTCAGAAAAGATTAAATCAGAAAAGGAAGAAAGCTAATGACATAATGGCGAGCCACAAATGCCACAAAGTAAAACAATGTACGTAATACTTGTTACAATTATTCAGTGAGCTTATTCTACAATTAAAAACATTAGGTTACTGTTTATGGCAACATTTAGCTATCTGCCTATCCTCATTCCTAAATGAGTACACCTGCTGATATTTACCTCCTCCTTGAACTCAGGTCTGTGAGTTCTGCCAGTATGAAGAAGATGCACTTGACCAAGGCAGCAGAGAGCACTGTGTGTTATGTGAGCACACACACTGTGATATTTTAGATTGCTTGTAAGGAAATCGTTGAAAACATCATGAGCAGCAGCAAAACACCAGAGACCCCGGTAATAATTTAGCATTTCAGAGGTCATGTGGGAATGTGAATTCCAACTACAAAGCGAAATACCTAAATAAAATTTTTAGAATAAGAACTGTCCTGGTGTGAACTGTTTATAACAGGCATATCTGTGGTGAAATGCAAATGCTGAAGCAGAGATTGGGCATTCAAGCTCAGCCAGGTTTCCTTGAACCTCTTGCCTATGAAGTTAAATATGAACTATCTCCCAAAGTCAAGATATTATTTTAAAGAGGCATCTAGTAGCTATGATGGCTACACAAATAAATTTTAAAAAATATGTTCTGACAATCAGCAAAAGCTGTGTTAGCTCACTATTAAATTAACATATTCAAATTAATACATACACAAAAATTTATTTTATTTCAATTTACATTTAACATCATAGATTTAAGGAGGATAGAAAAAAATGTAAAAAAAAAAAAAAGGAAACTATAGCCATGACAAAGAATAACAGACTATATGAGGAAAAGTAAAAAAGATGTGTCTTTGTGTAAGAGAAACATAGATTATAAACAACAGACAAGGGGGAGTGTCTTATGCCATGCCTTCTTGAACAGGATCTTTCTTAACTAACACTAGACATTTCATCTGAACAAATGCAAGCTCTCAGTCTCCCTGGAACACACACATCCGTATTGCTGCCCAGGGGATGCAGAACACCTGGCAAGCTTACTTCCTGCATTTCACACATCTGCTGCCACCAGGTGAGCTACCAACAGTTCCTTGTGCTTTCTCCTCAAGCACGTTTATACCATTTGTACTTGTTATTGTAATTAATTTCATTCAATATTAAGGATGAAACATGAGTATGAAAAAAAAAATCAGTTTGTTCTACAAAATCTAAATGGAAAGATGCCATATAAACAATTGCAATCAAGCATATTGGGTGTATGACAATTTTAAAATATCATACTGAAGGCAGGAGAGGAATCATAAACATTTAGAAATCTGCACTTATTTTGTAAATACTTTTAATTTCTTGTTCCACTTTAAAAAAAACAATTGTACTGCAGATTAATAATAGCTAATAATGTCTAAATACTCATTATGTACCAAGGTATATAAAAATTGTTTAATTCTTATAACTTAAGTTAGTACTATTTCATTCCTATTTTACAGACAATGCCAACTGAGGAACAGAGTTATGGAGCTTGCCTAAGTTTATATTTCTCATAGTGTTAGAGATTGGATTTTTCCCAGATGCTCTGGCTTTTAACTATTTGATGCTCTACCTGATGAGCTGCAGGTATAGTTTTTATATGAAACAAGACATAGCACTCCAGTCAGTGAATGCATAAAAGCTTTAAACCTTAATTAAAAGATTAATAAGCAGCTAGGTATGGTGGTGCATATCAGGCAACTGGGGAAGCTGAGGTAGGAGGATCCTAAGTTCAAGGACAGTCTGAACAACTTGGTGAGACCCTATATCAAAATAAAAAATGACCAGGGATGTAGCTGCTTAGTAGTAAAGCAACCCTAAGTTCAATCCCCAGTTTTATACACACACACACACACACACACACACACACACACATATATACACACACACACACACACACACATGTATACATACACACACACACTCACACATACATACATACAACTCCTGCCAGCAAAAGTGGGCAGCAGTGTGGGTGTGGGTATGGGGGGGTAATCAATTTTATATATATAAAATATTGATATCAATATTATATACATATATATAATATTGTTGAGAGAGAGAGAATATCAATGTTCGAGGATAGGTTTTAGGTTTCAAATGTTGAAAGCTTGCAAGTTTTATTTCATTTTTTTATGATTCCTTTGCTTCATATAACTTTTAAATTTAAACAACAATTCAATCACATCACCTAGAAGACTTTACATTCTACAAAAGGACAGATGAAAGATGATGGCCTTAAAGAGTGGGAGTTGGGACCTGTATATTACTGGAATGAGGAGCTATTGTATGTACTGGAGCAGGAGTACAACATAAGGACATACAACAATGAGTCTAATCTAGTTTATTTTTTAAGGGAGGAGCGCTCAGGTTTTTAAACTTACTACAATAAAAATCAGGATTTTGAGTAATACCTGTATTTCTCATTAACTCATTTAGCCACTGCAACAACCTGAAGTGATACTATGCCCAGTTGTCTACTCAATTTGATATTATTTGCTGAGAGCCTATTATATATGGGGGCTCTGATCCAGAAGGAGGACATAAAGCAATGAAGAAGCATCTCAGATCAGAACTTGGCCTTCATGAAGTTTTAATACAGCAGCTTCATTCTTATCTTTGCCTCTGAGACAATTAAATACATGTCCCCTCAGTTGGGGATTCATCCTTTTTACCTGGTAGCAATGATATGTTCCAGGATTACAGATTTGTAAATAAGGATACAAGATATTGTACATAAAAAACATTTGATAAGTGCCTGGCAGACAGTAAATGCTCAACAGAAGCTAAGTATTGTTAGAATTGTGTTATTACAATACTAAATTTCATCTCCTTTCAGGTACATTGAACTTCATCACAAATTAAACTCCACAAACACATTTTGAATCTATCATGGGATTGATATACTGCCTCACAAAAACTATGAAATAGTGAGGAAAACCTATTTAATATTTTCTAATTCAACTCTCAACACTCAGTGACACTGAACAAGCAACAACTTCTTTAAATAAGCCACAGCCTCAGCTTCCTCATATGAAATATCAAATAGGGCTGGGGGTATAGATCAGTGGTGAAGTGCTGATCTTGCATGCAGGAGGTCCTGGGTTTGATTCCCAGAACCACCAAAAAAAAATAATAATAATACCCATTTCATTCAACTCCTGCCAGCAAAAGTGGGCAGCAGTGTGGGTGTGGGTATGGGGGGTTATCAATAAATATTAGGTGTAGATATAACTATCATTACTCTGAAAAAAATACAGGCTAAAATTTATGCATGCTCTCACTGGAACTGGTGTACACTTGTCATCCAAGTGATTAGGGAGGCTGAGGCAGGAGTATCACAAATTTGAGGGAGGCCATCCTCAGCAACTTATTGAGACCCTATTTTGAAATACAAAGGACTATGGATATGGCTTAGTGGTTAAGTGCCTCTGGGTTGAATTCCCGGTATCAAAAAAAAATTTTAATTATAAAGTTTATGCATACTTTCAAATGATGTGAAAGATTAAAAATGAGATTTTTTATTGTCAAATTCAAAATTAGGCATATTTAGACCACTGAAGAGAAAAAGTAGAAAAAAATCATATTTCTGCTCAAGTAAAAGTGTTTGCAATGGCAATTTTTTATTTAAAACTATATTTTCCACATTAATATCTGCTAGATTTGCAGAAAAGTGAAATGAGAAAATGTTAGCTGGGAAGTTTTGTAAAATTATGAATTATTTAAAAGCAGAAAGTACCTAACATACAATTTAAATGTATGAGAAATGGAGTGAATTCTTTCATAGAGCAGAGATTCAGTTATGAAATAGGTTTATGATATAGGGGGAAGTGTTCTATCTGAAAACCTTGGTTCCCTGGATAAACATACACATATATGTACATATCTACGTACTTAAGTGTATGCATACGAGCATAATTCCTAATTATTTTAAGGAAACGTACAGGCTAATCATATTAGCACAAGTTAACTTACTTTAGTAATGTTACAGGACTGGAACCTTCTGGGAAACCAAAGCACTGCAAAGACTACCCTTCAAACCACAATTCTTGTGATCAAGTTGAAAAGATTTCAGGTATCACTCAATCACTCAGATTAACAAGCAATGGGTTTATTAGAAGAGATGGTAAAGGGGGAAAGGGAACTCTCTCAAGAGAGAAAGTGGATCCTCTCCTAAAGAACAGGGATCAACATGCTTCTCTAGCACTCCAGTTTTATTGGGGATCCCAGAGGGTTCCAAAGAGTCTTGCTCTGGTCCACTTCTCTGGACTTTTGATTGACAGCAGGATAACAGATATCCAAGTCCCCACTGCCATGACAACTTTAGGGCACTTTGGCCCATGCTGATGTGTTCTAATTGGATTCTTAATCACAAATTCTTAAGGTTAGGATGAATTAGCTTTATCTTCCTGAGTTCTGATATCTGCTGAGAAAGAGTCATAAAAGTCTTCCCCTTCAGGGAAACTTGTGTTCTGCTTACCACATTATTTCCGGCCTGTGTTTCTCTTGTAGATAACAGGTGGTTTGCTGTGGAATGTGACATATCCTGTCCACTTAAGCCAGACAGGGTTTCAGGTAAATTGCTTCTTTGAAAAACAATCATGTGGGGGTCAGCACAGTGGGCCCAGCTTATAGAATTATTTCCTTAACCTCGTGTACCCACCACTCACATCTGTCTATCCCCTATTAGAAACATAGTATAAATTATTGTAGGATTGGGTTGAGTTTTTCCTCATGAAAAAAACTACTGATAGTTTGGGGACCAAAGCCATGAAAGAGAACTGATTCTTGTCCTCACGACTCAGGAGATGGAAAAACTGGCAAGTAGGCAAAGTAGAGTTAGCTAAATACTTATTTGTCCACTATGCGCATCCAAGGCAAGGGCCTCCTTCCAGTTGACATGCACTTTATGAGGATAGCAATCTCTCTCCAAGATATTAAAGTGGTGTCGGTCAACACTGAGTTGGATCATCACTCTTCATAAACATTCTTCTGGATGAGGGTTTTGCGTGGGCACAGGTTTTGGTTCCCTTTTCTTTCCTGAGGCAGGCGCCTTTTCCTTTGCAAAGATGGCGGCCCCTGGATGAGTGCCCCATATATCGCCTCCGGACAAGGGGCCTGCTTAAATCCGAGGTATTTCTTACGTAGCACACAACACACAGGACAGCATTTACCCTTTAGAAGCAAGGAAAGGCGACTTAGGATAGCCCCGAGGTAGAGCCTTTGCCAAGATTGTGGCCGCGGAATGTGCTGGCGTCACCGCTCTTTACCAAGATGGCGGCGGGCGGCTTCCGGCATGCGCTTCCTTAATCGTCTCCAAGATGTCAGAGCAGAAGCGGACGCCGTCAGAGTCGGAACTCGGCCAGAAAGAGTGGCTCTGGCCGCGGCCCGGGAAGGGGATAGGTGGAGCTACAGCAGTCCCCGCTCTTGTCAGGAGCTGCCAAGCGCTGTCACCTGTGGGGGCGCAAAAGTTACCTCCCTATACCCTCAAGCAACACCGCACAACCTTACCCGAGTCAAAAAAACAAAAACAAAACAAAACAAAAACCATAATGTGTGCCACATAAGGTAGGAGGGTGGGTCCCAGCATAGCCCAAGCCTTCCAGACACTGCGAGTTGGGCAGGGGGCTGGGGCGGGGGCTTTACGATCTAACACCTTCGCCCTACGCCCCTCTCTCCTCCGGGACTGGCCACGTGTTTCCCTCGGTCTGAGGGGGAGGGTGTAACGGGAACAGCTGGAGGGAGTTTAATGCTGACATTTTAAATCTGCGTGTGTTTTGTTTTGTTTGGAGGGGCAGGGGTCCCATGAATGCGAAAGAGTGAGCGACGCGTTGAGGGCAGCAAATGTCAAGATTCGCGGGGGAGGGGCCTCCGCCGGGAACTTGGACCTGAGCCCTGGAGGGGGTGGAAGGAGAGGACAGGAGTTTGGGCTGGGTGGAGGACGTACTTCTCCAGCAACTTACTATTTCTTTTGCAACTTGCTTTTAAACCTGCCACCCCCTGCTTTCCTTAATCATAATTTTAAAAGTGCAAAGAAATTCAGCTCGCCGGAGGTTTTGCATTTGGCGTGCAACTTCCTTCGAGTGTGAGCGCACTGGAGGGAGGGAGGGGTGGGGGTTGAACTTGGCAGGCGGCGCCTTCTTCTGCCGCCGCCGCCGCCGCCTTCTTACAGACTCGGGGAAGAGGGTGGGGGACGGACGGGGCGCGGGGGAGGGTGGGTTCTGCTTTGCAACTTCTCTCCGGGTGCGGGAGCGCGGCGGCTGCGGAGCGGGCCGCCCAGACGATGCGGGGGTGGGGGACCTGCGGGCACGCGACTCCCGTAAGCGCTGACCCCCTCCTCTGCTCTTCTCTACCTTAAGCCTCCCCAGAGGGCGTGTCGGGCGATCCGGCCCCGAGCGCGGCCGAATCGCCACTGCACGGTTTCCGTGCAACCCTGTACCCCCTTTGGAAGTGACATACTTCGCGCAACTCGGCCGAGGGGCGGCGGTGCGCACCAACCCCGCTGCTCTGCCGCGGGCCGCGCCCCGGCGCCCCTAGCCCGCCCGCTGTCACCCGCAGGGGCGCTGGTGGCGCTTGCAGCAGAGGAACAGGGCGAGCTCCCCAGTGGGTCCGGAGCCACGGAGTTGGGCGGGGGCGGGAGGGTGGCAGCGAGAAGAGTAACTAGAGAAACTCGGCTTCTCTAATAAGCTTGCCCCCAGAGAGACCAGGTTGGCCCCCGCCGCCTCACTTTCTTTTGCCTTGGGTGGGGGAGGAGAAGCCGCTCTGGGGCGGTAGACCTTCGCGGGGCCAAAGCCGGGGGCCGCCAGAGTGCAGGCGCCGTCGGGCCGCGGTGGCGGGGGCCGCGCGGAGGGCGTGGGGGCCAGGACTGCGGGCGCCCCTGCAGTTGCCGATCGTCGCCAACAGGTTGCACCGTTCCCCGCGGCCGCCGCGCGGCCCCTCGGGCGGGGAGCGGCCGGGGGTGGAGTGGGAGCGCGTGTGTGTGCGAGTGTGTGCGCGCTGTGGCGCCGCCTCCGCCCGCCCCCCGCTCGGTCCCGCTCGCTTGCAGCGGCCGGGCGCCCTTTCGCGTGTCCGCGCTCCCTCCCTCTCCTCCATTTTGCGAGCTTTGAATCTGTGACTGGAGCCCGAGTCACCGCCCGCCCGTCGGGGACGCATTCTAGTGGGTGGAAGGAGACTCCGCAGCTGGAGCGACGGGGTGCCGGAGAGAGGACGCGCGCGCCAGAGCCGGGAGCGAGCTGGGGGCAGGCTTGTCAGCCGGGAAATGGGAGACTTTCTGAAATAGGGGCTCTCCCCTCCCCCTATGGAGAAGGGGGCGGCTGTTTACTTCCTTTTTTAAGAAAAAAAATTCCCTTCTGCTCCTCCCGCTTTCACACGCTAAGTTGTTTATCTCGGCTGCGGTGGGAGCCGAGGACAGTGGCGGGTGAGCGGCTCCTCTGCCAGAGGTAAGAGGCGGGCGGGGTGGGGGCTGGGGCGGGTGCGGGCGCTTGCTCCCCCGAGGTGTCGCCCAGGGCCGGAGGCCGACCCGAGGGCCGCCGGGGCAGCCTGCAAACTTTTATTAGCCTCGGGGAGTGGGGGTGGGGGCTGGCGAGGCCCGGTGTCGGTGACGAAAGGGCACCGCGCGGGTGACAGCGCTGGCCTCTTCCTCTCCCTCCACCGCCAGTCCCTGGCCCGGCCGAGAGGGAAGAACCTGAGCTCCGACTGCGAGCGGAACCTTGTCCAGCAGCCCGGGTTTTAAATCCTATCCTCCCACGCAGGTCCCCCTTTCTTTTCCCTTCAAGGGGTCCGCCCGGACTCCCATTTCCACTGGGAAGCCGCGTCTGGATTGTACTAGTCCAAATATTTCCTCTCCACCCTGGTGCTCCCGAGCACGTCCCAGGTATCTGTCGAGGCTCCAGCGCGCCTCGTTTCTGGCGGGCTTGCGGGTGTGTGAGAGTGTACACACAGGGGGCTGACATCCTGCAACTTGGAGACTTCGGCCAGGGCCGGCGTTATCTGGCAGAAGTGGGCGTGTCGGAGAGGGAACTCAACAGGTCTGGACACACGTCTCTTAACCTCGCACCACCCCATCCCCCAAAGAACTTGTTTTTTTAGCTTTTGGCATCATTTTCGAGCCCACTTTTCCAGGTGGCCCCTAACTGTAAGCGTTTTCGTGGAGATTTCTGACAAGTGCTAGTTTGACGTTTAGGGTTGAGGACTGGAAAACTGTATCCCTGTAAGAACACTTAAGACCCCTTGGTATATGGTTCATTATGTGACAGGGTCATTTGCAGTTTAAACTGGGGGGTAATGTCGCTTGAGGGAAGCATTTCGTTTTATGAAGTATTGTTATGGTTTTGGGTTTGAAGGCAGCTGTCAAAAAAAGCAGCATGGAAATTCATTAGGCTCCATTTGATACCTTGTGTTTAATGATCATTATCAGATAAAACAGCGAAGGGGAGGCAAACTACGCAATTTACCTTGAAGATTTTTGTGATGGCAGGTCCCCACCCCTCTCTTCGTCAGGCTCCAGTTTTCAGTGCGGGCCAGTGACGTTTAGGCTTCTTAGCGCCTTCGTAAAGGAAAAGTTTCCTTTGATTGGACAGGATTTTACAATAATGCCCAAAATGTGCTTATCAAAGTCTTTGCTCCCTTTTAGAATATTTGAATTATATTTACTTGTAATAACAATCTAACCCGTGGAGAATAAGCTCAGACTTGGAATAGGTGAAAGTTTAGAATGCAGAGAAAATTATTCTGAGCATTTTATTGAATGCTATTTTACTTGGATTTATGTGAATGTAATTTTAGTTATGGGTTTTTCTGTTTTTCAGTACTTTGATAATTGGAAAGGAAAAATCTTAAAGATATAATAATATTTCATACTGAGGGTTTTAAGCAGTTTTTAAAAACATACCTTAACTATTAGTCTAAATTAATGTAGATATTACTAGGAAGTATGATAAGGGTCAGACAGCTCTATTTGTCACATTTAAATAAGATAAAATTGTAGTGAGAAGCTGAAATGTAAATTTTAGTTGACCATATACATTTAAGTCATACATCTAAAATCTGGAAAAACTAAAATATAATTTGGAGATACGAAATATTAGACCAGGCACATCTGGTCAGAAATTTGGGTTAAAAATAGGAGCCTTTTCCCAATCTGTTAGAAGAGAGCAATTCAGTCTTGTTTATTTCTCAAATAAAACATGATGAACCAGTAGGTTATAATAAAAGTTTTGGATGTGTGAGTAGTTGGTAGGAGATGAACTTGGGAATAATATAGGAATAGAGAATTCTAGTGTAGTATTTATCGGATGTTATATATATTGACTCTCAGAAAAGCAAACAGCCTTGATTGAAAAGAGGTAGGAATTTTAATGATCATACTTTTTTTAAAAAATTAAATACTTTGACATCAACTTAAACCTTTAGAATAATCAGATGTAATGAATTATAATATCTGTGATTAACAAAGCTACACGTTCTTCAGTGAGTGATAGGATGAATAGCCAAGCTTAATTTGATATAATTTTGTCCTCAGCTGTGCAAATGAATGGCATTGTACTTTAAAATGTGGCACACTGAATGGGAGCAGGGGATATGGTTTTTTATTCTGAAACACATGAAACTACTCTGATAACAAAGAATTTGATCAGTTAACTAAAAGCTTCATTTATCAGGCCGTCTCTTACTAATCGAATCACAGAAAGAATGTAACTTTACAGCTTGTTATGTTTTCCTTTTTTTTTTTTTTTGTAGCTGATATTCGCCGATGGACTCCAAAGAATCATTAACATCCCCTAACAGAGAAGAAGTCCCCAGCAGTGTACTTGGTTCAGAGAGGGGAAATGTGATGGACTTCTATAAAACGCTAAGGGGAGGAGCTACTGTGAAGGTTTCTGCATCTTTAACTTCACTGGCTGCAGCTTCTCAGTCAGACTCCAAGCAGCAAAGACTTTTGGTTGATTTTTCAAAAGGCTCTGTAAGCCATGCCCAACAGCCAGATCTGTCCAAAGCAGTTTCACTCTCAATGGGACTGTACATGGGAGAGACAGAAACAAAAATGATGGGAAATGACCTGGGATTCCCACAGCAGGGCCAAATCAGCCTTTCCTCTGGGGAAACAGACTTTCGACTTCTGGAAGAAAGTATTGCAAACCTCAATAGGTCCACTAGTGTTCCAGAGAACACTAAGAGTTCAGCATCTGCTGCTGTGTCTGCTGCCCCCATGGAGAAGGAGTTTCCTAAAACTCACTCTGATGTGTCTTCAGAACAGCAAAATCTAAAGGGCCAGACTGGTACCAACGGAGGCAATGTGAAGCTGTATACCACAGACCAAAGCACTTTTGACATTTTACAGGATTTGGAGTTTTCTTCTGGGTCCCCAAGTAAAGAGATGAATGAGAGTCCTTGGAGATCAGACCTGTTGATAGATGAAAATTGTTTGCTTTCTCCTTTGGCAGAAGAGGATGATCCATTCCCTTTAGAAGGAAACTCAAATGAAGACTGCAAGCCTCTCGTTTTACCGGACACTAAACCTAAAATTAAGGATAATGGAGATCTGATCTTATCAGGCCCCAACAGTGCACCACTGCCCCAAGTGAAAACAGAAAAAGAAGATTTCATTGAACTCTGTACCCCTGGGGTAATTAAGCAAGAGAAACTGGGCCCAGTTTACTGTCAGGCAAGCTTTTCTGGGGCAAATATAATTGGTAATAAAATGTCTGCCATTTCTGTTCATGGTGTGAGTACCTCTGGAGGACAGATGTACCACTATGACATGAATACAGCATCCCTTTCTCAACAACAGGATCAGAAGCCTATTTTTAATGTCATTCCATCAATTCCTGTTGGGTCAGAAAATTGGAATAGATGCCAAGGATCTGGAGATGATAACCTGACTTCCTTGGGGACTATGAACTTCCCTAGTCGTTCAGTTTTTTCTAATGGATATTCAAGGTAAGATTACTGTTTTGCTGGGGTTTTTTGTTTGTGTGTTTTGTTTTTCTTGTTTTGTTTTACTGGATTTTTGTGGGGATTGAACTCAGCGCCTTTGCATGCTGGGCAAGTGCTCTATCACTGAGCTACATTCCCAGCCAGATTAACACTTTTCTATTTTCTAAGAATGGTATGTTTAAGAGAAGTTGGTAGATTTAAAAAAATCACTTGTTGGTTATATGTTCTCCAGAAATTCATGTTTTTGCCTATGAATAAGTGATCTTTTGAAAATAGGCATGGTATACAGCCTAAGTAATTCAGACATAAACATTTTAGGTTTTTTATTAAATAGTGATACTCAGTGTCACATGGGCCAGTATTGAAAATTTTAAAATAATATTGCTCAGTAACAAGTATCTTCAGTAAAAACTCAAGGGGGTGTGACGTCTGGTAATATAATTATTGTGCATGTTGATTCAGCTGTTTTAGAGTATGCTCTTAAAATACCGTTAATACTTACATAATCAAAAGTTGTGCTGCTATATTTGTACTTTTGTGAAGTATTTTAAGATTAAAGGGTTAAAATTAGTACTAAAAATGAGTCTTGTTCTTCAAACTGAACCTTTCTGTTGAAGAATGAGAATTTGAAATTGTTAAAGCAATGTATTTATACAATGTGCCAGACCATAGTATTTTTTAGATATGGGTCTTTTTCATAGGGTTCCTGACCTAAAGTAGACAAGTTGTTTCTGCTGATAAATTTAAGAAAGGAATTGGTTGCAGCATGCAAAACAAATTTTTATTTTTAAATGTCCCTTCAATTTCTCAAGCAGATAACTGATAGCTAGGAACTGAAACTTAACAATTTTGGCTATCATTTGATTTCTCTTTTTTTCTTAGTCACTTTTAAGTAATTTACCTTAAAAAGGTCCATCAAAATGGAATTACTGAAAAAAGTTCTAAATTTAAATATACGTGTAGGTAAAGTTCTCTATTCTGTACCCCATCCTCAAGTCACATAAATACTAGATTGTATTTCCATTCTAGGTGTGAAGGAAAATGTAGATTGTAGTGACAAGATTGATCAGTTTTTTTTTAAGACAGTAGACTTTAAAAATTTATACATAATCATTTCAAGTTTTTTCTTAAATGTGATGTTTATTGTTCTGATTAACTAATCATTGAGGATTTTAAAAGTCTTAAAAATTCTTTTGCTGAGAAAGTTATCCTTGCATTGATAAACAAAGAGTATCTCTTTTTCTCTTTATGTAGGAAGCTTTTCTTATTAGGGGAAAAATTTAGATTTCAGCTGTTCTATTTTCCTTAAAGGCTTAGGAGTTTCTTTCTTTCTTTCTTCTTTTGAATCAAGAGGAGAAAAACCACTTTGCTTCTGTATCTTAACTCAAACTACTACCTAGTAATCCATTATTCAATAGTTATCTTTTGTTAAGATGAACACTACTTCACCTTTTTAATTGTTGTCTTTATGACTTGAAAGTTTTCAATGTTTCCAGTAAGATTTGATTCTTGCATATACTTTTGCTTCAAATATTAAGACGTGCTGTTTAAAACTTCAATCTTAAATTTTTGAAAGTGAATTTTATGTGCCTGATTTTCTTAGAAGAGTAAGCACAGCTAATTTGACTAAGCTATCTGTAGGAAGCTATTAAATAGATTTATAAAACATGTAATTATACAAAGAAAAATAATACATTTAGGAAATTCTTTGTCCTGATAATCATCATAGAATTGTTTTCATTTTCTTCCTATAAGGGCGGGGGGAACCACATGGAACAAAACTTAAATTTCCATTCACTGAAATTTCATTATGCCTTATACAATCTGGGATATGCAGAATAATTGTTAGCTGAACATAGGTTACCCTTAAATCATTAAAAATAATTTTGATACTTTAACGTTTATAGTACTTAATGACATATAAAGTGTCTCCACATTTTTTTAATTTGAGCCTCAATAATAACTCTAGAGAGGTAGGCAGGGCTATGACGATGTGGCAGTTTATAAGTTCTTTAATACGTGGTGAAATTATCATTTTTATGCTGATGTGTTATTTGGAATTATAATCACTAGTCTATGTCCTAACAAAAAGACAAAAACCTTTAATACAGGATTAACTGGTAATGTTAGAAAATTTATACTTTATAATATTAATTTAGCACTGGGAATTTAGGATTACTCAGAACAAAGCTTCACCCAAGCAAATTGAAACAGTGTTTCTTTTTCTACCCATCATTGAATTAGTCTATTGTTTCTGAACAACAGCCATGATATAACTCAAATTGCCTGTCTTCTCTATATATTACATGTCTCTAGCCAAACATTAGTTATGACCAGTAACCCTGAGTGGTCAGCAACTAAATCAACATGTTGAAGCCACAATTTGATGGAATACTGACATTCTGACTTTAGATATAATAATATTAAATACTGTTGATAATTTCACTTGCATTCTTTCTAGTTTTAAAAAAAGAAAACATTATAATTTAACTTCTTTAACTGCTACCTAAATTGCTTTTCTTCAGAATGTTAACAAACGCCTTACATTCTGTTTGGGGGAGAAGGCAAATCCTTCAGGTATGTCAGTGCATGGTAACATGTAGTTAGCATATTAAATAAAATTACAAATATCGTGATTGAGCATGGAAAAACATTTTCTTTTTAAGGTTAAGATTCATTGATAATAACATTAGAGAAATGTTAACTGATGATTAGATTCATTCTTAAGTAAAAGGAGTTAGCCCTTCTAATGTGAACATAACAGTGATGAAGGCACATTTCTGCATAGTATTTTTTTCAACATTTTTTTTTTTTTACCTCAGCATTAATGGTGAAATTGCTGGAATAAAAGCAGAGAAATTAGTTGCTTTAGGAATGATAGCTTTTATATTGAGGTGATGTTGAAATTTTAGACCATTTCTTGAAGAGTGGGATTTTTAGAGAGAGAGAGTGATGCATGATGAACTTGTAGATTCAGTTTTAGTCTAGGGCTCTGAAGATTGGCACTTAATGAAGCTACTAAAATTTATATAAATTGGAATGTCTCTCGTTAATCATATCAGTCTAATTTTATAAAAGTAATTAAATTGAAGACCTGTACAAACACAGGATGAGTGAGGCAAATCCTGTCCCATTCTCATTTTTCTTATTAACGTCAATCAAAGGTTTTATGAAAAAGGGAGGACTATAATTCAACTTTCCAAAGGTTGTGAAAAATGGATGTTTCAATGTCTTTTATTTGCTTAGTGTTTTTGATATTCATTCATATAAAGTACTTTCTAAAAGTAATCTGGTTTAGGGTGCTTACTTATTTTTATTGTTAGCTTTATGGTAGCTTTTTTTTCTTTGTAAAAAATCTATACCTTGTCATGGCTGTACAATTGATTTTAAAACACATTATGTATTCAGGTATGTCAGTTAATAGTGGAATGGCCAATACAGAAACATGTAATGAGCAATTATTTAGATTTTATTGAAATTACTTCTTGTGATGTTTCTCTGGTTATTCTCTGTATATTTTTATAAGAACATTAATTTGTATTTCTAATGCTCTCTTGTTACAGATATTTTAGTTTGGTTACTTTCAGTATATTATTAAATGTTTATAAGTTTTGTGATATTTTGACATACACCTTGCATAAATGTAGAGTAAATGCAAATTGTATTAAAGTAAAATTTACATGTGATTAAAGATCACTTTATGGGCTTTTGATATTTTAGTGAAGGACAGAAGGACAAAAATAGAGAAAATAGAGAAAAATGGTTTATTTTAGCATGAGTGCCTAATATATGAAAGAATATCTGCATTAATTTGTTATATATGTCTTAGTCCACTCTGATCTGGAGGTGATTGAAATATCCTGGGTGTGTTATGAAATCTTAATTTTTATTACATTTAGAATAGGTCTGGGTCATGGTTTTTAAAAACTTATTTTCTTCAGTGATTACACCTAGTTTTAATTAGTAGTGAGTTCTTGTGTTGTACTGTGAGTGATTTAAGTAGACAAAATAGGCTTTTATTGAATAGTATTACTTCTGAAGCTATCTTGGTAATATTTTCATCAAAAATAATTGTGTAATGCAGTACTATTTACCAAATTAATGGGCACTTGGTTCCATAATTCTGTGTCATGCAAAATATATATTGGTGAATCCTGGTGCACAAAGAGTTTTCAAGAAATATCTTGTTGCATTAAGCTAAAACTGAAAATCAACTATTTATTGACCTCTACAAAAGGGTTTTAAAACCCATATGTTATTTCTTCAGCTTCAGAAAACCAACTGAGGAGAATTTTGATATTTTTAAAAGGATTAATTGTGTTCCCTTCCCTTTGAATGGTGTGTTATCACCTGTGCCTAACTAAATTAGGATGTAACTTGTAATGTTGATAGTTTTTTCATTTTACATATTTTAATTGATAACATCTCAAAATTAGTTGTAGACAGGTAGTTTCAACCTTTCCACCCACCCCCAGTAGGGAAGGGGCAAAGGAGGAGAAGCAACAGAGGCATGGAATAGTGGAGATAAGTTAAGAAATAAAAAAAACAGTTCTAAAAACCACCAATTTGGATATACTGTTATGAATTTAGAGGTTTAAGAACAGTGATTTGGGGCAGGTGCAGTGGCGCATGCCTGTAATCCTAGTGGCTTGGGAAGCTGAGGCACAGGATCACAAGATCAAAGCCAGCCTCAGCAATTTAGCAAGACCCTATCTCAAAATAAAAATATAAAAGGCTGGGGATGTGGCTCAGAGGTTGAGAGCCCCTGGGTTCAATCTCTGGTTATCTCCTCTATCCCCCTGCCTGCAAAAAAAAAAAAAAAAAAAAAAGAGAGAGTAATAAGAGTAATTTAGGGCTGTGCTTATAACGGGAATGTAACAACTAGAATTACAATTATTTCTTTTATAAAGTGGAAATGTAAAGCTAATTGTGGCAATATAGCCCTTGTTGTTTATGAAGTTATTTTGTTCTTCTTCCTATGTTTTAGTACCAAAATAAGGACAGAATAAATACTTTACTTTCTATGAGGTTAGTTCTGCTAAGATCAGGTTCATATTTGTCCCATTGTTATTTGGGCTGCTATTTAATGAAAATATAATGATTTGAACAGTGGAAATAATGATGTCTTAGGTTAATTTAACCATATCATATTTAATAGTGCACTTTTATGATACATTGTTAACTGACTGGAGTGTAACCCTTTTCTTTGGTAATATATTTCTGTGAGTTATGGATTTCTCTGCTGACATATTAAGGAAATCAAATTCTTAATGGCAAATATACAGAATAAATTGTGGGGTTCTGCAAGTGCTAGTCATTTAAAATATTTATATTATGGTATAGTTCTTATAGTCAGTTATTTTGAATGAAAATGTGCCATCCCTTAATTTTATCTCTGGGCTAGTTTAAATATTAATAGCTTATCTGGTAGAGCTGCATGCTTAAGCATACTTGTCCAGAGTTATCAATTATTAATTTTGAGTGCTTTAAAATACTTTTTTAGCAAGTGTCAGTAGGTGTTTATAATATAGCAAGTTTAGTGGAAATACCTCTTTAGAATTTTTTTATCTATTCACAGTATAGGGCATATATATAATATACCCTATAGTGTGAAAAAAAATACACACACACACACACACACATACATATATGTCCTATAGTGTGAATATATATATATATATACACACACACACACACACATATGGAGAGAAAAATGTTTAATGATATGATTTGTTATAAATATTTACATATTATTTTATCTTGAATTTTAATTTTTGTAAAAAATTAATTCAAGAGTTTAAGTATCCAGTGTTTAGGGCACATAGTTTGTTGTAATAATATTATTTCTTTTATCATAAAACTAACCTAGTTCTAGTTGATTTCATAATTCTCCATAATAATATTTAGCCATAGCTATTATGAAAGTATATTTGATAGCCAATTTTGAAAGCTATTGTGAAATGATATCCAATTTAATACATGATTTATTATTTCATGGGGCAATGCTATGACTTATGACCTTATGATTGTCACATGCTGAACTTTAAAGCTCTACCAGCCATTTGTTATGGACACTGTTTATGTTACTGTTTTAATGTTTCTTTTGTAATTATTAGGAATAAAGTTTCCTTATTTTAAGATGCAAAATTTGGTGCTTTATGTCCTTCCTCAGATTCCTTTGTGACAATTTGATTTTGGTATTCAATCATAGAAATTGTAGAAAAACAATAAACTAAAAATGAAAAGACCTAGGTTTTAAGGCTGAGCTGAACCAGTATATGACTTTGGTACTACCATGATTTGGAGTTTAAAAACAAAAAGTTCTTTACAACTGTGTAGTTGTTTTCAAAACGTGTGTGTGTGTGTCTCTGAAATTCTACAATCTTCTTAAACCTCTCAATTTGGTGAAGGAACTGGGGCAGCTCATTCTTTGACATTTTCTTTATACATTATAAAGTATGAGACAAAAAAAACTCACAGATTTGGTATTTCTGAAAGGATTTAAAAATAATATAGTTGGTGGTACATACAAAATAAAATGTAAATATTGCTATAGTTAGAGCCCAAAAGCTGGGGCTTCTGGGTTCTCAGAGCCTGTTTTATGTCTTAGTTGCCATGACTTTAGGTTACAGTTTAAAATGGTTTGAGTACTCATCTACTCCCACCCCCTCATTTTTTCAGATGAGAAACTGAGATCCATACAAGTGTTTAGGGAAAGACTACAAAAATTAATTAGTGGTATAGCCAGGGTGAATAACCAGTTTCTCAGTTATCTAAGTTTCCAGGAGGCTTCTTTTGAACATCTTGCTCTCTTCTAGAGATCTGAAACAAATTATATGACATAATAAGACTGGGCAAGTGTTTTATAAAAGTTATTTTGGTAGTTTAGATTTTTTAAAAATATTGTGCCCATATTCCCTTTATATTTTGTTAACCTTTTTTGTTAATAGTGATCAAGTATTAATTATGTAGAAGCACTATGCTAAGCATTTTTCAGGCAAAAGTTTGTATTCTAGTTTCTATATTAAGTCCCTGATTCTGTCAATATCCATGTAGGACACAAGGCAGCTGTTACTTGTCTTAATTTACAGGTGGAGAAATGTTAGACATTTGAAGAAAAAAGAATCTTATTACTGATCTGAAAGGAAATACTTTATATTTGGTATGAAATATTTGGTTAGAAATTCCTCAAGAATCCTTTATAATTTTTATCAATAGTGAATGTTTAAATACAATATATAAAAGAGAAATGTGATCAAGCCTCTGCATATATTTGTATAATCACTTTTTTCCATTCATTTCAATTTCTATAAAAACAGAGCACCCAGCATTCTTGCCTGATAGTGTGTTTACTTTGAAAATTAAAAAATCATTATAAAAATGCAAGATGAATTTTTAAAGCTCTGCCAAGTCTACTTAGCTCAAACCAGCAATACCCTCACTGGCTCAATAGTTACGTTATCTATGTCTGTGATGTAGGTATTTCCTATTAAGCACGAGGACACTTTTTAATGTCTTATATGTGTAATTCCCTAAGGGTCATGAATACTGTTTTTAAAGACTGAAAGTGCCAAGATAATTATCTTTACACACACATTATTTATTTATTTTTAGTTTTTTTTTTTTGGTAGTTCTTTCATAGATTTTCAGTGGATTTTTTTGTTATGTTTTAAGTATGCCATTTAATTTAACACAAAAAGTTATCTTTTTATTACTAAATGGTAGAATATCCTTTTTCTGGTATTTTTTAATTATCTGGTGTTCTTACAAAAACCAAATATGCAAAGATTCTTTGTCATTAAGAAACTAGTGTGTCTGAAAGTGAAGTTATCCACTTTAAAATTTTTCAAATTTATTATATTTCACAAAGCTGTGTACAAAATATCTTCTGAATATACTGAATAGTAAAATTTGTCCTTAGTGCATAATTTTGGGAGAATTATAAAGCCTTTGGCTATATTTACTAACTTTTAAAAAAAATTAAGTGGTTAAAGAAACTGTGTGTAAGATAAACTTGATGGATTAAGCCAGACATCAAATTCATATACATATTTAAAAATGTAAAATGGATGCAAGCATAGAAACAAATGGCAGTTTAGATGGTTAAACATACTAATGTAAGACAAATTATCGACAGAAACTTAAAAATTTTTAATTAAAACATGTGAAGTTTGTGATCTGGAATTCAGCTGGTTTTATTAAGGATGGTGTGATTATAATATTGATTTTTTTAAAGAAAATTCTAAATGAACATTGTTTTTTAAAGCCTCCACCTTGTGAGACTGAAAATTACCTACAGAGACACCTTGTTGGCTATAAAAGAAAATTAAACTCATTACACTACAGTAACACTGCAGTAACACCTAAGTGTTCTTAGTTAATAAGAAAAAGTGTTTATTCCTTAGCTTGATCATTGACCTTATTTATGTGAATCCATATGAGCTGAATATTTCCAGAAATTTAATCCTCTCTTCAATTACAACATTTGTTTTTGTGGTGGGTAATTTAAAAGAACCCATGTAGACATTTCTACAGAAAATGTTTGATTCTGTTTTGATTATGCCTAGAATAAGTATATAGCATTGCTGGGTGACTACTCGAAATGGGTGATGTTAGGTGGTTAAGTTCTGGTTTTTGCTTTAAGTAGCAAGGAACTTTATGCAAACAGCTTATATATTCCCTTTTCTTACCATAGTGCAGGAAAAAATGAGAGATTACTCACTTCTAAGCCTGACTTTTTTTTTTTCCCCTGTAAGTTTATATTCAAGTAAGGTGGGTCAGACCTTTGACTTGGGCTTAAAGGGAACTTAGTGATAACAGATACAGAGTAAATGTGTGAATTCCTAGAACAGTCTTCAAAGCAGTTTTAATTTCTCACTCAAGTTCTTCAGTGTATAAGGGAATTGACTATTTGACAATCATTATGTCGAGAACAACTCAAATATGCTAAAACTATTTACCATCAAGAAACAATAGAATTATAGCTATATTATAAAATTCACATATATTCTACTCTATTTTTTTTCATTTGCAGTACTGGGTACTGAACCTAGGGCCTCATGCATGCTAGGCAAGTGCTCTACCACTAAGGTACATCCCCAGCCTGTTTTCTACTTTTAATCCTTATAACCTGAAAATAAAATTTTGCTTTTACTGATAGTACTTTTAAAAAATCAAGAATTTTCATTGTTAATACTATTTTCTAATTCATTTCTTTGTTTAATATTCATAAAATGCTAGGATGAGTAGATCCTGGCCTTTGAAATTATTATTATTATTAATTTGTTTTTTAGTTGTAGGTGGACACAATCCCTTTATTTATTTTATGTGGTGCTGAAGTTCCAGTTCCTCACATGTGCTAGGCAAGCACTCTACACCTGAACTAAAACCCCAGCTCCTGGTTTTTGAAATTATAAAAATACATGCAGTGCTCTCAAAAGTAGGATATACCTTTTGTAACCATTTTGTTAGTGTTGAAATTCTTTGAGAGAACTTCTTGGTGAAAATAGCCTGTTGAATAATTTTAGTTTTTTCATGTTTGTACTAAAATATCCTGTTTTCTCAAATACTCCCCCGCCCCAAGACCATTACTATTTTCAGTGGCCAAGAAAGGGGGATAAAGAGCCATCACAGCATGGCAGATGTGCTTTACTCTTAACTATGGTTTTACTTTTTATATTCTTGTTATTAGCCTTGACTCTCTTGATTTTCTTCTCTTATCCAAGAGAACTGGCAGATTTTTCTATTAGGTGGCAAGTGGCTTCTTACCACTAAGCACGTATCATGGGCTGGTGTTATTATAGTCTGTGGGAACTAAATATTTAATCTAAGAAGAAATATTTTTTAAAGGGTAGGTACAGATGTATAAAAATGGGTTATACTTCTAATCATTGCAGAAAAATAAGTAATTTCTAATTCAGTATGTTGAAGATAAATAACACTTTAATTGATAATGTCATAGAACAGCTGCACATGCTTTAGGAGTATCACAAACATATTTAAAAGAGAAAACAAGAGTAAATAAGGAAGCCAGGGGGAATTGTCATATACCCATGAAAAAAGCAAATGAAAATCCTAAATTTCTTTTCTGGTGATTGGCTGAAGTTGACTTCTGTACACCTAAATGCTTCTTTGTAGTAGACACTGGGAAATATGTAAGCAGCCTATCTTCATTATTGTGTTAGTAAGTGGAAAAGCTACAGAGACATTCTAAGAAAGGAATTCTTGAGGTGGGTGGAGTGGGAGGCTAACTAGATGATCTCAAAGGTCCTTCCAGTTACACTTAGAGCAGCACTTACCAAACTAGACTCTGGGCATACAGAGAGAAAGAAGATAAGAATCCCCAGTCTCACAGAGAGCAGTCTGTTCCAACACTTAATACCCAGTCTACCTTCCCCCCGCCCCCCCCCCATTTGCTTTTTGAATGTGTACTTCTAGGTTCTCCTTTCCTGGGAAGGCATAACTGATGGGAGCAAAGTGTGTGGATGAGTGGGAAATGAGATCAGATTCACCTATTTGAAATAAGAAAAGGGGTAACAAGGAATCCTAGACAAAACAAGGAAAGGTGGAAAGAATGAGCTGATTCAATGAGTTAGGAATGAGCAACAAGAGACTGAAATCAAAAGGAAGAAAGTAATATGGTATAGTGTTATCCGAAATACTATGCAATATAAGACAAGGAGAAAAAGGATTGCCCCATCAAACAGGATATGCACCTGAGGTATAAGACATTTTTATTTTTCTTCATAGCCATTTACAGAATATCTCTTTCTTCTCTAAGAGAAACATTGTCTTTTTTCTAGAACCTTCAATGCATAAGCCTAAGTGCTGGGAAATATTGCCTGGAATGTTTTTCCGAGATACCTACGTGATTCAATCTCACTTTCTTTAGGTGTTCACTTTAAATGGCAACTTCTTAAGAGAGACCTCTGACTGCTTTACCTAAAATAATAGCATCTTTTGCACATAATTCTTTTACCTGGGACATTATATATCATTGTGTCTTCTCTGTTCCCCTGCTACAATGTAAGCTCCATGACAGCAATGATATTGTCTGCCTTGGTACTCCTATGTGCCAGCCTCTAGAAGAATGTCAAGCACATAGTAAGACTTCAGTAATACAAAATAAACAAAATGACATGGAAATAAAAAGATGTATAGAAATGGATCATACTTCTAATCATTGCAGAGAAAGAAAAATAGCAGATAGTGAATATCGTGGCCTATGTATATGGCCAGAAAGTGTATGTAAATAAATGTATTTTCAATTGTTATCAGTCTCTAAATTTGCTCCTCCTCCTCCTCCTCCTCCTCCTCCTCCTTCTCCTCCTCCTTCTTCTCCTCCCTCCTCCTCTCCCCCCTCCTCCCCCCTCCTCTTCCCCCCTCCTCCTCCCTCCTCTTCTCCCCCCTCCTCTCCCCTCCTCCCTCTTCCTCCTCCCTCTTCCTTGTTTGGTGGGATGAGAGACATTGGTTTTTTAAATCTTGCTCAAGATAATAACTTGTGGTAAATTTTCATTCTAGAACTTTTTGTAGCAGAAGCTTTCTTCTTTGTTTTCCACTGGTATAAAAATTGAGATTCTAGCAGATGAGTCTAGTGTGTACATTTGTATTGACTTACCTAGAAAGTCAATCAAAAAATCAATTTAGCTGATTTTCAGATAAGTGTGTATCTAATCACTGAAAACTACAGGAGAGGAACAGTTTTTTGTTTTGCCTGAATTTAAAAATTATCCGTCTTCAGCTTATGTTTTAGATTTGTCTTATTCTATAGTGTGTGTGTGTGTGTGTGTGTGTGTGTGTGTGTGTGTGTATTGATTTAAAGTTAGTTGGTTAGATTTATCCCTCTAAGAGTTGCAGGTAAATAGTTCAACTTAGTATGGCAAAGTCAGTCACAGAAAAGAAAAAATGCAAAATTAGTAAATATTAGTTAGAGTAAGAAAATCAGATGAAGTCATTTAAGAATAAACTTCTGTAGTATTCAGGAAAAAAGAAGGAAAGGACCATGGTCAGGGGTTTGGAAGGTATCCAGAGAGCAGCTACAAAATATAATGAATAGCTAGAGAATTAGGAGGCAAAAATCTTAAAATAGGGGTAAGGAGAGAGTAGTTTATGCTGTCAACTCAACTTGGGTAAGAAGAGTTAACAGAATATCATGAATACATGATTATTGTATGTAAACATTCTCAAAAGTCAAAACCAGAGAAATTAATGAAATCCTAATTGGAACAACAGAACTAATGATTGGTTTGTGATTTTTAAAAAATCCTAAATTTGAATTTTAGGTTAAAATATCAACATAGATAATGAGAAACACACTTCTGTGACCACAAAGATGCTACTACTGGGTTGGGAGTAAGTAACAAAGACTAGAAGCCAGGAAAGAGTTTTTATTCCCTGAGAAACCAGCACAACAGGAAAAAAAAATGACCACACCCTAATTCAGATTTATTAGTCTTATCAGTAGTCTCCTAATTGTTTTCCTCTCTCCTTTTTTTAATCCGTTCTGCAGCCAGATTAATTTTCCTGTAACACTGCTTTCAAAACTGTTCACCACATCAAAAAATGTCTGTGGTTCTTTTGCTTATAGCATAGTGGTTCTCCATTTTCTTTCTACCACAACCCATATGCTAGATGATACATGACTGGTAGCCACATGAACTCTTCCAGAGCCCTTGAAGGATTTGGGTTATGTACAGTTCCATGCAACCCTCTCCTGATCTATCCAAGAAAGCATATCTGAGTGCAGGTGAGCACTATAGAAATAGTCTGTGAATTAGCTTTTTATATTTAGTATTTTTGCAAATGTCTCATCAAACTTTATGAAAGTAATATATTTGTTCCCTTCAGTAAAACATGAAAAAAAAGTTTATAAACTTATTCCGCTGCCTCTCCATTTCTTTCTTCCTCTCCTATCTCCCCTTATTTTCCACATTTCTCTGTAAACACACAAGGATAAATAGACACATGCAAGGCATGCTGGCTTGTCTGCTTTAAATAAAAATGAGATCATCTTATACCCTTTTCTGCAGCTTGCTTTTCTCTCTCCTAATAAATATACCCTAAAAGCCCTTCAAGATCAACAGATGTGGATCTCATCCCATCTTTTAAATAGTTGTACCATATGCTATTCAAGTTGTTTCATGGTTTTTGTTACGCAAACAAGGCTCCAATAAATACCCTTTTCTACGCATTCTTACAATAGCAACTGTATTTCTAAGTATAGATTCCCTAAAGTAGGGTTGATGAGATAAGGGTATATGTATTTAAAATTCTAATAGGTATTTCTAACGGAAGGAGTACAGTAAATCATAGTCTCACATGGTAATGTTTACACTTCTTTACAATAAATAAATATATATCATTATTACTAATGAATTTCTTGCCACAGATCCTAAAATTGATCAAAGTATGCCATAGGATATAACTGAAGACTGTTTCAGTTAGGAATCCAGGTTCTTCCTCTCTAATCTTTTAGACCAGTTCAATGTCCATGATTTTGTACATTTTCCTTTATGTTGCCCAGCCCATAGCACCTGCTGTTATTTGTGGCAAGTGCTAATCAGGCAGTTCTTTATACCTGATTAGCACACAGTAGGTGCCTGATAGATATCTACTGAATAATACCATTTTCTTTGTGTATTGTTTTTTCAAATGTGTTCTTGCTCCTTGTCTGGCCTGGCCCTAAGTTCAGACAATCTTCCTGCCTCAGCCTCTTTTTTTAAATTTAAATTTTAAAAAAATTTTTAGTTATACATAACAGTAGAATGTTATTTTGGCAAAATATACATACACAAAGTATAACTTATTCCATTAGATTCCCATTCTTGTGTCGTGCTTAACATAGAGTTACCCTGGCAGTGTATACAAATATAAGGCTAGGAAATTTATGACAATTAATTCTACTGTCCTTCCTAATACCCCCACCCCTCCCTCAATTACCTCCTGTCCAATTCAATCTATTATATACTTCCTCAACCTCCCCTGTTAGCATCCACAAATCAGAGAAAACATTCAGCAATTGTTTTTTGGGGATTGGCTTATTTCACTTAGCATTATATTCTCCAGTTCCATCCATTTACTGGCAGATGCCATAATTTCATTCTTCTTTATGGCTGAGTAATATTTCATTGTGTATATATACTACATTTTCTATATCCATTCACTCGTTGAAGGACACCTAGGTTGTTTCCATAGCTTGGCTATTGTGAGTTGAGCTGCTATAAACATTGGATGTGGCTGCGTCACTGCAGTGACGTTTTTAAGTTTTTAAGTCCTTTGGGTATCATGCTGAGGAGTGGCATGGCTAGGTCCAATGGTGGTTCCATTCCAAGTTTTCTTAGGAATCTCTATACTGCTTTCCGTAGTGTTACAGCAATTTGAAGTCCCACCAACAATGTATGAGAGTACCTTTCTTCCCATATCCTCCCCAATATTTATTGTTGTTTGTATTCTTGGTAATTGCCATTCTGACTGGAATAAGATGGAATCTCAGTGTAGTTTTAATTTGCATTTCTCCAATTGCTAGAGATGTTGAACATTTTTTCATATGCTTTTTGATCATTTGTGTTTCTTTTGTGAAGTGTTTGTTCAGTTCCTTTGCCCAGTTATTGATTGGCCTCTTGAGTCTACAGGCATGTGGCTGTACTTGGCTTTGGTTTTCTTTATATATTTCTAATTTGTCTTTTGAACTAGACAAGAAAGGACAATGAATGTTTTCACTGTAGCACTAGCACTTTTTAAGGTACTCATTTTAGGTTGGCTATTTGAATAAAGAACCACAGAAAGAATTAAGCAAATAGCATGGCTTTGCCTTTAATACTTTAATTTTGTTCTTTTTAGGGAAAATTGGAACTGTAAGAATCCAGTAAGAACAGCACTTGTATTGAGCAGATACTATCTAAGAGGCACAATTTAAGCTGCAAAGGAAACAGCAGTGAACAAGGCCAGTGCTGTCTGCCCACGTGGAGCTTATGGTCTACTGATTCATTTAAAACATTTGTAGGGACTATTTTAAAAAATAGTATTTGGTTTCAGTCTCTTTCCAGCAGAGACTATGGAATTTTCCAATCCATTCAATATTTACTTAGTGCAAACTCTGCCCTAAGAAAATCCAAAGGCACTAGACTTTTGCTGAGAGGGGAATGAACCAGGGGTGACTGCTTGTGGGCATGGACTGGTTTCTCAAATTAGCCTCACTACTTCATTATCTGCTTGTAGAGAGCAAAGGAATAGATACAGTGATTGATATTAGCATATGACCCAGGGACATTCCTTTTTAGGGAAATGTGCCAGTCCTCATCAGTGTACCCAGTACACAAACCACTAAGGAGTATGTTTCTGTCATTGTTATCAAATATCACAGAATTCCAGCTGGAGCTAGTCTTTTTTTTCTTTTGTAGTTGTGTATGGACAGAATGCCTTTGTTTTATTTATTTTTATGTGGTGCTGAGGATCGAACCCAGTGCCTCACACATGCTAGACAAGTGCTTTGCCACTGAGCTACAGTCCTAGCCCGGGCTAGTCTTGATATCCAGTCCTCACTTTTCATGTGGGGAAACTAAGGCTCAGTACAATTAGTGTTATATTGTGGACAAGAATTAGGTCTCTGCAGTCAGGTTTCCTGAGTATGAATCTCACTGTTTTAATATCTGTGTGACCTTGTGTTATGGTTTGTATATAAGGTGTCCCCCTAGTGCTCTTGTTTTGAGGTAAAATGATTAGATTCTGAGAGCTGTATCTTTATCAGTCCATTCTAGTTTGAATGGATGGAGTGGTAACTGTAGCAGGTGGGGCATAGCTGGAGGAGGTGGGTCACTGGAGGGGTGCCCTAGAAAGGTGCATCTTTCCTCTGACCTCTTCCACCTTCCTTCTTTCTGCTTCCTGAATACCATGAGGTGAGCTGCTTTCCTCTGCTCTGCCCTTCAGCCATCATGTGCCCATAGTAAGGGACTATGCCATCTATGGACTGAAACCTCTGAAGCTGTAAGCCTCAGATAAACTTGCTTGTCAGGTATTTTGGTCACAGCAAAAAAAAAAAAAAACTGACCAAAAAGCTGACCAAAACATCTTGACCAAATTTATGATCCTATAAACCCTCAGTTTCTTTACTTTTAAAATGGGCACAAGGAGATAATGCCTGTAAACCAGGTAACACAGTGTCTGGCACTCATAAAGCACTCGTGGAATTCGCTTTTATTTTTAGTAATGTGGCTTCAGATTAGACTGCTTCTTAATGCCAAAAGTTCTTGCCTGAGAACTCTGTCCATGTGCCATACCATCCTTTCCATAAGCCATTTTCATTAATTGCTAGTTCTCAACTTGGCTTCATTTTGATTTTCACTTTCAAACTAAGTAATTATAGTTAGGTAATGGACATTTGTTTTGGCTATAACTTTGAAGAACTGAGAAATGCATATATGGTAGATGTTTTGTTGTAATGAGTGCTTCTCACATCTTTTCCACCATCCTACCACTCCCTTATGCACCTCAAATTTCTCTACTCAGGGAGTCACTCTTTAACTGCTTGAACATCTTAGGAATTTGAAGTTAAGATAAATCAGAATAACTGAAGAAGAGCAAGCCTCTCGTGTCTTGACAAATTAGAAATCGTTGCTTCTGTTACATGATCTCTTCAGTTTCTTCTTAAAAAGAATACTAATTCTTCCAAAGTTTTATAGTACTAAGGTTTTACCTTACAATGAAGGACTATTTTAAAAATGTTGGTATTGCTGCAGTTTAGTTTGAATTAAATCCACAATTTAAAAAGACTTTACTTTCTTGGTATAAATTTTCAAATACATAATTGCTTATGTTCTTATCTAAACTTATTATACACACTGAAGCATTTTGCAAATTCTGGAATGGATCAGCTCACACAATTCAGCCGTATTTTGCAAAATTTAGTCAAATAAGGATTCATTGAAGTTTTAATATCAACAAGAGCTTCAATGTTGGGGTCTCACAGAAACAATCTTTTGTTTTGTA
This sequence comes from Ictidomys tridecemlineatus, assembly GCF_052094955.1. Taxonomy (NCBI): domain Eukaryota; kingdom Metazoa; phylum Chordata; class Mammalia; order Rodentia; family Sciuridae; genus Ictidomys; species Ictidomys tridecemlineatus. The sequence continues at coordinate 123,548,024 of NC_135477.1, read as the reverse complement.
TTCTCTGTATATTCAAAGAAGATTTGTTTAATATTAAGTACTAGGCAAGTACTCTACTGCTGAGCCATAATCTCAGCCCCTCACATGTTTTATATATTATACAGAAGGACTAGGTATCCAGCAAGTATTACTGCCCTAAGTATCATCAGAAACATTGTTATACATTTCCTTCATCTAGCTACATTTCACTTATTTATCCTATACAAACATTTCTGAAATCTTCCTTTTAAGAATAGGTCAAGTCTAGGCATAGCGGCACATGTCTATAATTGAGCAATTTGGGAGGCTGACACGCAGGAGAAGGACAACCTCCAGAACAGCCTCAGCAATTCAGCAAGACACTTTTGGGGGGTTCGGGGGCGGGAGGGAGATAACTAGGTTTCTTAGCTCAAAGAGTGAGACCCTGTGAAGGACTCTGGAAAAGCTTTGTTCAAATATAACTGGTCACCCAATGTCAGCCTGGACTCTGGCAAGGCTGTGTACTGAATCTAGCATACCAACATCCTAGTACTAAGATCTGTGATTTTCATTACTTCATGGAAACCATCCTGAGTTATCAGATGGAATCTCCAGAAAATAGAAAATGAAGACCCAAGACACTTTGGAGAAAAACAGCATAATATAGATACTAAATAAAAAAGAGTCTCTGGTCCTAAATTCAGCTCTCTTCCTACATCTATTTGACTATCTTTTAGTTTCATTTAATGCTTTGTAAAATATTCTAAGACCATCTGAAGTCCAGAACTTTCCTATATTCTAAACTGACTTCTCAATTTAGAATATGGGAAAGTTAAAAAATAAAAACATTGAATAGTGAACATCTTGAAATAAAGTGGCAAAATAAGACAGTTGTAGAAGTTGATGGTCAAGATAGAATGATGAACTTGGGGAATTAGCTTAATGTTTTTACATATTTTACCACACAGGCACTATTTTAAATTTCATAATATACATATAAAAAAGTACACATAGCTTTTATGTGTGATTTCTGAACATATCCTACTGAAGAATGGATCATATAGATCATTGTTATTACTTTTGATGTGTTGCATGCCCCTTCTCAGTCACATCCCTCCTCTCCCTCCTTCTCTGCAGTACTACATTTAATAGTTTTTTTTTTTGCATTCTTTTGTTTTGTTTTATGAATTTACTACCTAGCACTGATTTTTTTTTAATGGAATTTTGCTGTTTGCCTAGGCTCCAACTCCTAGGATCAAGAGATTGTCCTACCTCAGCCTCCTAAGTAGCTGGAACCATAGGCCCTCTATCTATGTATCCCCTAAATAGTGCATGAGCCTCAGTTGTTTTATTTTTAACTCCATGTAATGCAATAATGTAAATGTACTCTTTTATAACCTGTTTGTTTTGTCTTGCTTTTGTTTTTGGCTTTATGTTTATAAGATGTATCCATGTAAACTGAAGCTTATTTATTACAGATAAATGGTATAATTTTTAATGAACATAGAACACACATCTGTCTGTTCTCCTGTCAGTGGATACTTGGATTGTTGCCAGTTTTTTTTTTATTTACATTTAGTTTTTCATGGTACCTTATAGTTGTAAAAAGGTATCTATAAATCCAGGTAGGTATTTTAGTTTTTGTTTTTCTATTGCTTGCTCACTCACTTTTTTTATTGAAGAAATTAAGATTCAGAATTAGAGTCAACATTAGTTGCAAAGTGCCTAAAAGGAAAATACATTCTAAAAAAATATTATGGAGCTACTCTGCCTCATTGATTAAAACTAATATGTTAAGTTTATGCACATGTGGTTTAGAAGAGCAGTAATTATTCTTTTTTGTTATTAGAGTTTTTAATTAGAGCATTATAGTTATACATAAGAGCTGGGCTCATCTTGACAAAATTATGTGCATGGAATCTGATCCACTCCATTTCAGTCTCTGTTTCCCACTCCCTTTTCCCCCCGTGCCCACTCCAATGATCCTCCCCTTATTCGTCCATTTGTCCATCTTTGGTGCTTTCCACACATGCATAAAGGTGAAATTTCCCAGTGTTATATTTATATATGTACATAATGTAGTGTTTCCTCTCCTGTTCTTCCTCTCTCCCTCTCTGTCTCCTCCTGCTCCACCGATCTTCTCCTTATTTTTATGACATCAGATTCCCTCTTACTTTCCTTATTTTACAATAATTATTCTTATTGAACAGAATGGTGTAATAAGCAACTTTTAAAATAATTATATAAGAGACACTTGTGGCTCAGTTCTGCTCTCAATATTGATATGCTAAAAGTTGCAACAAAGTTTAAGGATTCAAGTTGGATAAGCATGATGCTGACTAGCTGTGATAAATCATAGGAAACTTGCAAGGAATTTAAAAATTTACTAATTAATGTTAAATGAAGGTTGAGGAAAAGAGGTATTGGGGGGAAGAAGATAAGTTCAGGTTTGGGTGTATGTAAATGATTATTTGGGAAATAAAGAAAAATGTGGTTTAATATTTTACCTGAGCAACAGTGGCATAGAGAATGAGTTATAGTCACACAGAACTCTTAGCATCTATAGAACACTTACATTTGCCATCCCTTTTAATAACTAAAAGAAAGGTATTATTTACCATTTTCTTGTTATAGATAACTATAAATGATATAAATGATATCTTTACCAAATAATTTGACCACAGACATTCATTTGGTGAGTAACATAGATGGGGGATGTGACCTCAGAGTTGTTCTTGCCAAGCCCAGGGTTGTTCTTCTTCTTCTTCTTCTTTTTTTTTTTTTTTTCGTTTTGCTGTCTCCTAAACACCACAGCTGCAGTTTCTGCTATGGGTAATGTCTATCTACAAATGTTGATCCCCTGCTTTCTAAGAGCTTCTAAATCCTAGTAAGGACTGAAAAGAAAAGCTGATTTCTGCCCAGGCGCTTTTTTAAACTAGAGCAAGAAAAGAAACTGGTATGAACCACAAAGAGACCAAAGTGGTTTCTAATGAAGTGTTAGACTATGTATTACAATTTTGCTTTTAGGGCTGGGGATGTAGCACAGTGGTAGAGCATTTGCCTAGCATGCTTAAGGGCCCTGGGCTCTATGCCTAATACTGCAAAAATAAAAAATAAAAACTTCTTTAGTTGTAAACCAAAAGTAAGAACACTTTTCAGAATGGAATTAAAAAGCAGGAATTGAGAATTGTATTGCTATAAACATTGATTTGGCTGTGTCACTGCAGTATGCTGATTTTAAGGCCTTTGGGTATAGACCAAGGAGAGGGATAGCTGGGTCATATGGTGGTTCCATTCCCAGTTTTCCAAGGAATTTCTATACTGCTTTCCATATTGGCTGCACCAATTTGCAGTCCCACCAGCAATGTATGAGTATACTTTTTCCCCACATCCTCGCCAACACTTATTGTTGTTTGTCTTCATAAAAGCTGCCATTCTTACTGGAGTGAGATGATATCTTAGAGTAGTTTTGATTTGCATTTCTCTAATTCCTAGAGATGATGAGCATTTTTTCATATATTTGTTGATTGACTGTATATCTTCTTCTGAGAAGTGCCTGTTCACGTCCGTGGCCCGTTTATTGATTGGGTTATTTGTTTTTTTGGTGCTTAGCTTTTTGAGTTCTTTATATACCCTAGAGATTATTAGTGCTCTTTCTGATGTGTGAGGGGTAAAAATTTGCTGCCAAATGTAGGCTCTCATTCACCTCACAGATTGTTTCTTTTGCTTACCCTTCAGTAGATGAATGGATGAAAAAAAATGTGGCATATATACACAATGGAATTTTACTCAATAGTAAAAGAATAAAATCATGGCGTTTGCAGGGAAATGGATGGTGTTGGAGACGATAATGCTAAGTGAAGTTAGCCAATCCCAAAAAAACAAATGCCGAATGTTTTCTCTGATATAAGGAGGCTGATTCATAGTGGGGTAGGGAAGGGGAACATGGGAGGAATAGACAAATTCTAGATAGGGCAGAGGAATGGGAGGGGAAGGGAAGGGGAAGGAGGTTAGCAAGGATGTGGACTGTGATGGACATCATTATCCAAAGTAAACGTATGAAGACACAAATTGTTGTCAACATACTTTATATACAACCAGAGATATGAAAAATTGTGCTCTATGTATAATAAGAATTGTAATGCATTCTGCTGTCAAAAAATAAAATAAAGTAAAATAATATAAATTATATATAACTTTAATGCAATACCAAAAAAAGGATAGGAATTGAAATTAAAGGAATTTTCAAAGTTCTGAGTTTCTTTTAAGAAAAACACCAAGCTTACATTCCAATTATTATTACAATTTCATCTGATAATTTGGTTGCTACCTAATATAATAGAGTATAAACATACAATGAAAAAAATCAAACATTTCATTTTTGAAGATCACTACCTAACCTAATATTAAAATTTTCCCTTTTTGGATCTTTGGCTAATTAAGGACTTCCTACACTCTGCCACCTGGTTGTTCAGCCTCACCTTGAGTCCCAAGGAAGGGAGTTGGCTGTCTTTGAACTAAGATCTCTGAAACCATGAGCCCCAAAATAAACCTTTCCTCTTCTCATATCTTTTGGTCATAGCAACAAAAAAGTCAACTAAAATACAATCCATTTTTATTTTTTTTAAGACAGGATCTGGCCAAGTTGCCCAGGGGGTCTCAATTGCTCCTCCTGCCTCAGCCTCCTCAGTAGGTAGGACTACAAGTAGGCACCCTGTACCAACCTAGATTTTTGTTTTAACAGTGCTGAGGCAAGTGCTTTATAAACTGAGATGTACCTCTATCCCTCATGTATTGATTGTAACATTGTAAACCAAGAGCCAGAATGTGCCAGATTCCAAATTAATCTGCTCTTCCACGGTTATTAAACTTGGTTCATTAAAAAAAATCTCCAGTGAAATCAATTCTTTATTAGGAAAGTAATTGTTTATTATAACAACTTTCACAAATTGTATTATTGTTTGGTCTTCATAATCTGTTGAAGTATTTGGAGCAAATAAAAAATTACCCCTATTTTGGGTAAGGATACAGGTTCAGAGAGATTAAGTACACCAGGTTTTGAAACTAGGTCATGACTTTAATTCTATGCCTTTCCTACTATATTTTTGTGTTTTCTACTTTATAGAATTATACAAGTGAATGTTTATTTCTCATATATTTCTAAATTATAAACTGCTGATTTGGTCAGATGCCAGTTCCAGAGAAAACATTAGAAAAGAAGCACAGGCATCACTGTACTCACAACTTTATCTTAGAGTTGTACACGTTACTGTATAGAGCCCCTGCAGCAAGCTGTACACATGACCATATGCTACCAAGCTAGTCTGAAGGTACTAGATCTTAAACCTCTAAAACCAAACCTTATCTCCTCCAATGTCTGGAAGTGAAATACACAATAGGAAAGCAATGTCTACAAAAGAAACATTTTTTTTTGAGTATTTACCTCACAGTGATTTTTTTTATTGGTTGTTCGAAACATTACAAAGCTCTTGACATGTCATATTTCATACATTAGATTCAAGTGGGTTATGAACTCCCATTTTTACCCCAAATACAGATTGCAGAATCACATGGGTTACACATCCACAATTTTACATAATGCCCTATTAGTAACTGTTGTATTCTGCTACCTTTCCTATCCTCTACTATCCCCCCTCCCCTCCCCTTCCATCTTCTCTCTCTACCCCATCTACTGTAATTCATTTCTCTCCTTGTTTTTTTTCCCCATTCCCCTCACAACCTCTTATATGTAATTTTGTATAACAATGAGGGTCTCCTTCCATTTCCATGCAATTTCCCTTTTCTCTCCCTTTCCCTCCCACCTCATGTCTCTGTTTAATGTTAATCTTTTCCTCCTGCTCTTCCTCCCTGCTGTGTTCTTAGTTGCTCTCATTATATCAAAGAAGACATTTGGCATTTGTTTTTTAGGGATTAGCTAGCTTCACTTAGCATAATCTGCTCTAATGCCATCCATTTCCCTGCAGATTCCATGATTTTGTCATTTTTTAGTGCAGAGTAATACTCTATTGTGTATAAATGCCACATTTTTTAATCCACATCTATTGAAGGGCATCTGGGTTGGTTACACAGTCTAGCTATTGTGAATTGTGCTGCTATGAACATCGATGTGGCAGTATCCCTGTAGTACGCTCTTTTAAGGTCTTCAGGGAATAGTCCGACAAGGGCAATAGCTGGGTTATAACAATTTCTATAAATATTGTGATAGCAAATTCCCCAGAAATTCCCATATTCATATTATCAAATTCATATTAGAAAAAGTTCATTTGAATTGCCAGATCTTGAAGACATCTTAAAATAGGTAACTGTTGAGGCACACCTGACCTGAGACTAATAATTGAATTCCTCCTTCACCTTCTGATTTGATATTGTCAAATGAATAAGGAATTAGCATTGTAATAACTTTGGAGTACTATGTTATAGGATGTTAATGTAATTTCTTACAATTGAAACCTTTTTCCTATTTAAAGAAAAATTTTTTGTGCCCCCAAGAACACTTTACCATTGAGCTACATTCCCATTCCTTTTTTATTTTGAGACATGGTCTTGCTAAGCTGTCAAGCCTGGCCTCAAATTTGCAGTCCTCTTCCCTCAGCCTCCCAAGTAGCTGGGATTACAGATGTTCACCACCATGCCTGGCTGAACTGAATAATTTCTTTGTTGTGGAGGCTATTCTGTGAATTGTAGGATACTTAGCAACATCTCTGGCAATCAGAAATATTTGTTTCTGGATTTGCCTATTCCAGACATTTCATATAAACAGAAATACATACATGTGGCCTTTGGGTTAGGCTGCTTTATTGTGTTTTCAGGGTTCTTTCATGTGGAAGTATGTAATACTGCTTCATTTCTTTTTATCATTGAATAATCTATTATGTAGATATATAATATTTTGTTTATTGAGCTGATAGATATTTTAGGTTGTTGTCTCTTCTTTCATACTATTATAAATAATGCTGTTATGAACATTCAGGTACATTTTTTTTCTGTGTGTAGATATTTTATTTTCTTGAAGTAATTCTACCCAAGAGTAGAATTACTGAGTCATGTGGTAACTGTGTTTAACCTTTTGAAAAAGCGTTTCTACAATAGCTGTACTGTTTTTAAGTTGCACTAGCAACTGTATAGGAGTTTCAATTTCTCCATCCTTGCCTACACTTGTTTAGTGACTTTTCTCAGCTAATTCTGCAAAAGTTTGTTATTTTTTCCATTGTGAACACCCAGTAGTTTCTGTTCTGTTAGCTTAGTAGTCATTCTATGATTGAACAGAGATTTCAATAAATGCCTAGAAACAAAATATCTTCTAGTGTTTGCCCAGGGGCTCCGCATGGTATTAGGCAGCCCTTCAACTTTTAGCCAGGGAGTTCCTTGAAGCCTTTACTTGCATAGTTTCTGTAGAGGTCAATATGAAGTGAGAGGTTAGGGGCATACTCAGGTCTTTTCCGATCATGTGCATAGCACCACTCATGTGTGTTTTCTTCTGGATTTCAAGGAATATGTCAAACCTCTTCAAAGACTTTATGGGACTCCCCCAGATTTTCCTACTTAGGTTTTGACTACTCTGTTATTGGTTTTTTTTCCAACTGCAAATTATTACCTTAGTCAACAGCAAACTAAGACATTAGCGTAGAATTTTTTTTTTAAATTCACTGAACACAATTGCAACACAACTTTTTATTTCTCTGGTTGTACACGATGTAGTACTGTACCATATGTGCAGTCATACATGTACCTAGGGTAATGATAGCCATCTCATTCCACAATCTTTCCTGCCCCCTTACTCCCTCGCCTTTCCTCAAAGTTCCTCCATTTTCCCCCTGCCCCCCCCCAATTATGGATCAGCATCCACCTATCAGAGAGAACATCCACAGTTTCTTTATTCATTCATCTACTGAAGGGCATCTAGGTTGCTTCCAGATTAGCTATTGTGAATTGAGCTGCTATAAACATTGATGTGGCTGCATTACTATAGTATGCTGATTTTAAGTCCTTTGAGTATATACTGAGGAGTGGGATAGCTGGGTCAAATGGTGGTTCTATTCCAAATTTTCTAAGGAATCTCCATACTGCTTTTCAGAGTGGTTGTAACAATTTGCAGTGCCACCAGCAATGTATGAGTGTGCCTTTTCCCCCACATTATCACCAATATTTATTGTTGTCTATATTCTTGATAATTGCCATTCTGACTAGTGTGAGATGAAATCTTAGAGTAGTTTTGATTTGCATTTCTCTAACTACTAGAGATGTTGAACATTTTTCAGATATTTGTTGATTATGTATCTTCTAAGAAGTGCCTGTTCAGCTCCTTAGCCCAATTATTGATTGGGGTTTGTTGTTGTTGTTGTTGTTGTGAAGTTTTTGAGTTCTTTATAAATCCTGGAGATTAGTGCTCCATCTGATGTGCTTATGGCAAAAACTTGCTCCCAAGATGTAGGCTCTCTTTTTATTTTCTTTTCTTTTGCTGAGAAGAAGCTTTTTAGTTTGAGTCCCAATTATTAATTCTTGATTTTATTTCTTGCACTTTAGGAGTCTTGTTAAGGAAGTCAGGGCCTAGTCCAATGTGAAGATTTGGGCCTACTTTTTCCTCTATTAGGCGCAGAGTTTCTGGACTAATTCCTAGGTCCTTGACTCACTTTGAGTTGAGTTTTATGCATGGTGAGAGATAGGCGTTTATTTTCATTTTCCTGCATATGGATATCCAGTTCTCCAAGCATCCTTTGTTGAAGAGGCTATCTTTTCTCTACTGTATGTTTTGGCAACTTTGTCTAGTATGAGATAATTGTATTTATATGGATTTGTCTCTGTTTCTTCTATTCTGTACCATTGGTCTACATATCTATTTTGGTGCCAATACCATGCCAGTTTGTTACTATAGTTTTGTAGTATAGTTTAAGGTCTGATATTGTGACGCCTCCTGCTTCACTCTTCTTGCTAAGGATTGCTTTGGCTATTCTGGATATTTTATTTTTCCAAATGAATTTCATGTTTTCTATTTCTATAAGGAATGACATTGGGATTTTAATTGGAATTGCATTGAATCTGTGTCGTGCTTTGGGTAGTGTGGTCATTTTGACATTTTATTCAATGTAGTTGTTGAAACTCTAGCCAGAGTAATTAGACAAAAGAAATTAAAGGGATACAAATAGGAAAAGAAGAACTCTAACTATCATTATTTACTGATGACATGATCCTATACTTACAGGATCCAAAATCTCTACCAGAAAACTTCTAGAATTAATAAGTGAATTTAAGAAAGTAGCAGGATATAAAAATCAATACCCATAAATCAAATGCATTTCTATACATCAGTGATAAATATTCTGAAAGGAAATTAGGATAACTACCCCTCAAAAAAATAAAGTATTTGGGAATCAACTTTAACAAAAGAGGTGAAAGACCTCTGCAATGAAAACTACAGAACACTAAAGAAAGAAATTGAAAAAGCCTTTAGAAGATGGAAAGATCTCGTATGCTCTTGGATAGGCAAAATTAATATTTTCAAAATGGCACTGATTTTTTTAACACCTCTCCCCTCTGTTTGTATAGTACAAAGCCTGACCTGAATTAAGAAAAATGAAGACAATCCTCTTGAGGTGGTTTCAAATGCAGCCACCAGATAGGTCAGAACAAGTAATTATAATGCGTGGTGAATGTGGCCTCCCATATCAAGAATGTAGGCTGTTACTTTCATAGCTACTGATGAGTTGGGGATGGGCCTAGGTAAATTAAAACATCACAAAGAGATATTACTTTGCTATTCTAACCAAGAAACAGCTGGGTTGTTTTGTTTTTGGATAATCATTTCCTGGGCTCCTTTTGCTAATTACTTTTCAAGAGTTCTGAAAAAGTTTGCAGTCTGACAGTTTGGCCTTTATTCTTTGCTTTTATGGAAGGAGTAGAATCTAAAGTTCCTTATTCCAATTTTTCTGGCATTGCTCTCTTATAATGGTTTTAAAAGCATTTTTTATAAAACCCAAATGTCTTCTCTCTAAGGAGTCTCAATTCTGAATAATTAAAAATAATATTACTCTCCTTCAGTTTGGGAAATGAATTTATATTGACCCAAATCCAATATTAGAGCTCTTTCAAGTTGTTTTACTATTTGTATTAACTTTAAACTTTGATTATTTCTATACATTGTCTTAACATAGGTGGTCCTCAACTTTCATTAACTTTGGAACAAATAACTTTTTGTACAGAAGTTGGGATTGTATAGAAATTACATCCTAATGCCCTCTCCATCAAACTTGTTCATGGGAAATATGGAAATTTCTTATAGCAGCTGACAAACATTTCAAGCCACTACATAGTGTTACTCTTCACCTAGGACAACAGTTTCAAATGTAATGCCATCTTTTTCTTTGTAGTACTGTTTCAGCAATTGAGTATAGTGCTGTGAAAAACAATCAAGAACTGTAGTAATGGTTTGGAGAGTCTGGGGAGTGGTAAAGAGGTATCCACCAAGCATTTATTATATAACTTATTTCCAGAGAAGTTTTTTTGAAGAAAGGAAATTTTAAAATTATTTCAAAGCCATTTATTATAATTTTGTTATTTTAGAAAAATTAACAGAACATTTAAGATATTGATACTAGTGACAAGAAAGTTGAGTTTCTGACCAGGTATGCATTTGAGAGACAGAGGCAGAAAGATCTCTTAAACAGGGGTTTGAGGCCAGGATAAGCAACAATGCCAGACTGTGTCAAATGGCAGGGGAGGAGGGAATTACATATTGAATTTCTGAATTTAATAAAATTAGGACAAAGATGGAAATACTGAATGCTCACAAAATAGCTGATCTTTAGCTTTACATATATGCTCCTTATACTTAAGTATAATAATAAATGAAAAAGGAAATCAGGGAAAATATGTGAAATATGGAAATATATAACTGAAGAATATGTCTAAAGAACAAAGTATAGCTTTGAACTGTATGTTTACTTTCTATCCTTCCATGAAGATAGAATACATGTCCACTTACTTTTGTCTTCAGTTTTGTTCATCAATGTTTTATAGTTTTCAGTGTATAAATCTTATACCTACTTGGTTAAATTTATTGTAGGATTTTTTTGGTATGCAATTGTAAATGGGATTATTTTCTTGATTTCTTTTTCACCTGGGTTATTATTTGTGTGTAGCAGTGCTACTGATGTTTGTATGTTGATTTTGTGTTCTGTAACTTCATTAAATTGCTATTTATTCTGTTTTTGTATATGCGTGTAATTTTTGAGGTTCTCTACATACAGGATCATATCATCTTCAAATGGCAATAATTTTATTCCTTTCTGATTTGGATACTTTTCCTCTTCTTTGATTGTTCTTGTTAGTGTTTCCAGTAGTATGTTGAACAGAAAAGTGACAAGAGCAGGAATCCCTGCTTTGTATCTGGATCTTAGTGGGAGTCGTTCCCTGTTGATAATGATGTTAGCTGTGGGCTTTTCTTATATGATCTTTATTATGTTAAAGAACTTACTTTCTAAAACTAAACTGTTAAGAATTTTTATCAAGGAAGAATGCTGAACTTCATCAGATCCTTTTCTGCATCCACTGAGATTATCATGTTGTTTTTATTTTTCACTCTGTTAATGTAATGTATCCCATTGATTATTTGCATATGTTAAGCTAGCTTTGCATTCCAGGGAGAAATCCCACTTGGTCATGGTCAATACTATTTGATGTGTTGTTGAATTTTGGTTTGCTAATATATTTTTGAGAATTTTTTTTCACATAAGTCTCTCTGGCTTAGGTATCAAGGGGATCCTGGACTCATAAAATGTGTTTGGAAGTCTTCCTTCTATCTCTATTTTTTTAGAAGACTTTAAAAAACATTGTTAATAATAATTCTTTGCATTATTCTCTCCCACCAACCCCCACCCAACTTTGGTGCTTGGGATTGAATACAGGGCCTCTCACATGCTGAGCAAGCATTCTTCTACTGAACTACATCACCAGCCCCACTAATTCTATTAATGTTTGGTAGAATTTAGCTGTGAAGCCATCTGGACCTGGGATTTTCTTTGGTGGGAGTTTTTAATTCTTCAATATCTTTGTTATTGGTCTGTTCAAGCTTTCTGTTTCTTAATCAATATTGGTAGGTTGTATTTTTTTTAGGAATTTATCCATTTCCCCTATATTATGCAATTTGTTGACATAAAATCATTCATAATAGTCCCTTATGATCTTTTTATTTCTAAGGCATCTGTTAAAATGTCTCCAGCTTTCTTCATTTCTGATTTTATGTATTTGAGATCCCCAGCACCACCTTTTCCTTTGTTAAGCTAGATGTTGTGTCAATTATGTTTATGTTTCAAAGAACCAACTCTTGATTTTATGAATTTTTCCTATAGATCTTCTGTTGTCTTTGACTTTATTTCTGTCCTGATATTTATTATTTATTTCCTTCTAACTTTGGGTTTTGTTCATCTTTGTGTGCAAAGATGTGTGTGTGTGTGTGTGTGTGTGTGTGTGTGTGTGTGTTTATCTAATTGAGGTATAAAGTTGGGCTACTTATTTCAGCCTTAGTATTTTCTTCTTTCTTAATGTAGGTATTTTTTTTACTTAGAATGTTTTTGCTACGTCCCATAAGCTTTGATATGTTGTGTTTCTATTGTCATTTATCTCAAGGTATTTTTAAAGTTCTCTTTTGATCTCTTCTTTGATCCATTGATTATTAAAAAGCATATCATTTAATTTCCACACATTTGTGAATTCTCTAAGATTCCTCCTGTCTTTAATTTCTATTTTCATACCACTTGGGCTGGAAAAGCTACTAGATATTATTTCAGTTTTCTTGAGTTCATTACAACTCAGGGCTTAACATATCATCTGTCCTGAAAAATGTTTTATCCTGAATATTTTGTGTTTCTAAATAATTGAAAAAGAATCTGATAGGGTAACTCATGGATGAGCTTGTAAATTTCATTCTCTTTCAGGTTGCTATCTTGAATTTTACTTGTCTTTTAAGTCCTTTCTGAAACAAAGCAGGCATTTTTCAAGGGTTTTTTTTTTTAATGGCTTGATATAGTACACAAAGTTTCAGAGAAAAAAAAATTTAAACTGAATATATATACAACTCAACACAAGTAGTTTTACTAAGTTTGGAAATATTGGTAAAAATTTAGAGTTCATGTTGTATGTTTCAAACTTTTGATCAGATATCATACTATGCCATTTTATCTTTCTTTTTTAATAACTGGGATTGAACCAAGGGGTGCTTTATCACTGAGCTATACATCACCAGTCCTTTTTATTTTTTGAGACAGGGTCTCACTAAATTGCTGAGGCTGGCCTTGAATTTGTGATTCTATTGCCTCAGCCTCCCAATCACTGAGATTACAGGCAGAAGTTATGGGAAGTGATATTGGCCAAATTTATTGTTGTATTGTGTGCATATACGAATATGTAGTGACAAATCCCATCAGTATATACAACTATATGACACCAATCAAAAAATGTGGTGAAAAAAAAACATTTTAAGTAAAGATTTTCTTCTATAACCTAGTAGCTTACTGTGTGCCAAAACTGGCTTTAAATTTTTTTATTTAAGTAAAGATTTTCTTCTATAACCTAGTAGCTTACTGTGTGCCAAAACTGGCTTTAAATTTTTTTATTTTTCAAAAGGGTAAACTGCAACCACAAATGCCACTTAAATCAAATTGATGCATTCATAATACTTTCCCTATAAAATATATGGGTCTGAAATGTTTATTATTAAAATTCAGAAATGAATTTTATCTTTTTCAGTAAAAATAAAAACTTAATTTTTAATCTCCAACCTGAAAAATACAATTCAGTACTACAGTACATTTCTCTTAGCATTCCTAAATATATACCATATGGCTCTTGTAAGCAGTCCATTAATAAAAACCAATACTAGGACTTAAAAACAGCATACTACAGGACACAGCCACATCAATGTTTATAGCAGCACAATTCACAGCAGTTAATCTGTGGAACCAACCTAAATGCCCTTCAGTATATGAATGGATAAAAAAAAATGTGGCATATGTACACAATGGAATATTACTCAGCAGTAAAAGAGAATAAAATCATGGCATTTGCAGGTAAATGGATGGTGTTGGAGAAGATAATGCTAAGTGAAGTTAACCAATCCCAAAAACCCAAATGCTGAATGTTTTTTTCTGATATAAGGTGACTGACTCATAGTGAGGTAGGGAAGGGGAGCAAGGGAGGAATAGATGAAATCTAAGTAAGGCAGAGGGGTGGGAGGGGAAGGAGGGGGCAGGGGTTAGTAATGATGGTGGGATGTGATGGAAATCATTATCCAAAGTACATGTATGAAGAGACAAATTGGTGTCAACATACTTTATATACAACCAGAGATATGAAAAATTGAGCTCTATATGTGTAATAAGAATTGTAATGCATTCTGCTGTCATTTATTTTTAAAAATCAATAAAAATAAAGTCTAAATAAAAAAAATAAAAACCAATACTTCAGTATTCCCGAATGGCAGAAGTGATTGAATACTTCAGAAAATAAGAGGAGAAAGCTTTTATTGGAGATTGTCAAGACAGACTCCAAAGCAACAGTGGGTAGAATCATAAAAATAAAATAAAAAAAAAAACCTAGAAGCTCACTGTAGGCATTAGGTACAAATTTGTCAAATGAATGAATGACTTGACTTGACCTATTGATAATGAGAAAACCAGATTGATTAGAAAACAGTTCTACAGGAAACTAGTGAGAGATAATATTATAGTTCAGATTTTGATGGGACTTGTTAAAGTTTGAGTTTTGTTTTTTATAAGGGGTAAAAGAATTGAGAAAGACTTGGAAATGAGACTTCAAGCTATTCACAAGGTTTTAGGTCAGTGGTTTTCCAAAGATGACTCCATGTAAAGTATGATGACAAGCCTGGCATAACTACTGTCTGATACTTACATTTGGTTTTTATTGGTTTTATTAAAACAGCATCATTGATCTTATTGATTTCTTCCTATATAGATTAAATTTGAATGTATAAAAGGTTTTTCAGAAAAAATGTCATCTTTTTTTACGTGTTTTATATATTGGAGGTTCTGCCTAAGATTTAATTTTAAAAGAAATTATTTTGCTGATAAGATTTTTTAAACTCTTGTTTCAGAAAGAATGGATTAGAGTGGGTTAAAGTGAAAGGCAAAGGGAAGAGTTAGGAGACTTGTGTTTAAAATTCTTTGCTAATATTTACACAACAGAATTCTTTCCATAAACATTTAATGGTACTAGATATTAGTTGCTTATAATGGCTAAAGTGTTCAAAAGATGCTATCATATTCATGACTCAGGGTCAAAATGATGTTAAGACTATGGGTCTTTAGAATTAAAACCTTTCCTTTTGTTGGATACTTGTTTTTAATGTAGAAGATGTTCCAAAGCTTTTCTTTGTTTTTTTTTGTGTCCTTTTCTGACCTGTCCACTACTGAACTAATATGGATCTCATTTGAATATGATTAAGGGGAAAAAAATCTTAAGTGGGGAGTTCTCCATATAGTAAATATTGAATATTAACGCCCGTTTAAAAATGTCAGCAAAACATGGGCTGGGGTTGTGGCTCAGCAACAGAGCGCTTGCCTCACACATATGAGGGCACTGGGTTCGATCCTCAGCACCTCATGAAAATGAATAAACAAAATAAAGATATTGTGTCCATGTACAACTAAAAAATATTTTTAAAATGTCGGCTAAATGAGAAATAGAACAAAACTTGAAATATAAAAATTTCATCTCACTTATTGGGGTAGTAAGTGGAAAGAGCTGCTGGAAGAGAGGAATGATGGGAAAAGACACATATCCCCAATTCTAACATGCCTCACCTAAATTCCTTATGTGGTAGAACACAATGACCTAAAGGTCCAGATATCTTAATCTGGCTATCTTCAGATGAAGGCACTATTCATTTGATTTGATCAGGTATTTGTTCGAGAAGTTATCTGCTAAAGTTGTTGTTTCAGGATTTCAGTTAGGTTTTTCAGAACTAATTTTAGTTCTGAAAGCCCCACAACTGAATAAGGGAAGGCGAGGAGCAGGAGAAGATGAGGGGAGACTAGGAAGGGTTTATGAACTTCTGATTGCAATACCACTTAAAATAAGAGATAATGAAATTGTGAAGGTATGTATTTTTCAGTTAAGACAACTAAAATATTAGCACAGCATTTTCTTTTATCTTGAGTGTCAGAAATACTATTTTGAAGGTACTACTCTGTGGAACTAAAAAAGGAAAGGAAGTGTGGGAATTAAAAAAAAAAAAGGAGAACAGGAGCATGGCATTCCCCTATTTGTAGTTCATAAGATGGATTTAAATTGTTTCTTGCCGATTCAGTTATAAGTGAAGATTTATAGAATTCTCTTAAATTGTTTAGAATTTTTTTCATTTGTTAAATAAAACATGTATCTTTTTCTCTAATTTTAGCTTTTTCTTGCTGTGATAATTTGATTAGAATAAAAAAGACTTTATTTAAATGAGTGATTTTTATATTGGTTAAAATTGAAAGTGAAAGCCAGAACTGTACCTAAGAAATAGAACTATAATTACATTTCCTTGCCTAAATTTGAATTTTCTTTGTGCATGATCTCCTTTTAAGGTATTTACCAATGTTGACAAACTAACTTGCTTTCCTATATCAAGTACAGTATACAGTACTTTAAAAGTATAAAACTTTCAAGCAGTTTT
This sequence comes from Ictidomys tridecemlineatus, assembly GCF_052094955.1. Lineage (NCBI taxonomy): Eukaryota > Metazoa > Chordata > Mammalia > Rodentia > Sciuridae > Ictidomys > Ictidomys tridecemlineatus. Next base: position 123,531,376 of record NC_135477.1, on the reverse strand, counting down.
ATGAATAGTTGGTACTTCTTTAGCCCTTTGGATTTAGAACTGACTGAGGAAATGAGTACCACTCTGCCTTATTTATTATAAGATACACAACTTCCAGATTCATGGTACCTTTTGGGGTACTAACTACTGGAAACAAGGACAGAATTTTGTTTGTTTGATTGATTTACTTACTGATTGAAGTCTAAGTTAAATCTTACATCGCATTGAGATCTTAGAAATAACCTGTATATTATGATCTTTAATGATTCCTAGGACTCTATATATGTTGTTTATGGTCTAGGGGCTTAAAATTAATCTGAGTATTAAGATCACTAGCACTAAGCTTTTTCAGGAAATGAGTCAATGTCTAGAAAAATAGTATAGGATGATTTAGTTATTAAAATAAAATTGGATGTCATCTTTTTTGGAAGAAATAGAAATGAGAAGAAGCACAAAAGCAAAAGATGTAGTGTAAATGAACATAACACAGACTCTGTGGCAAGGGCAAAGCCAATAAACATGACCAGAAGGTAAAGATTTATTACTCACAGCAAGCAAGGAGATCGCTAGAGTTACTGCAAAGCAATGTTCTCCCTAAGGAAAGAGCATGGGATTTTATTAGGAAAGCCTATACATATTTTTATGGGAAAATACATGTAGGGGTACTTAAACATGCTCAGTTTAAGGTCTTAGTTCAAAAAAGAAAGATGGCTGATGTGTTTCTGGACATGCTTAACCCAGAGCAATATATAGCACATGTTTAAAAAGTGAAGATTCTGGGCATGCTCAGCTCAATATTACAGTTAGCCAGGTTTACTCTAAGTACCCAAAAGAATGAGGCTCTGTGACCTTGGCAGGTTCTTCCTAAATTTCACCAAAAAGTTTCAATTGAAATGAAGGCAGATTTGGAAGGAAGGTCCATTGATGGAGGAGTTTGCCCCTAAAGAAACCTGCCTTGCTTAGCAGCTAACAGCAGCAGAAGAAACATTATTATAGGACAAAAGGATTATAGGAACAGATTGCCAAAATTATTGGGTATAAAGGGCTAAAAGTGGGGTAGGAGAGGACAGCAAACCAGACCCAGACTAGCTCTGAGGATCTAAAAAAAAAAAATTATTATAATCCACAATCTTATATCATTAATGAAGTGATTTGCTTTGCCGTTTGGACTTGAGAATTAAGTGAAAATGCTGCTGAACTTGAAAACAGTTTTATGAAATGATATTTAGAATACCATAAAAGATGTAGGTTTCCAGAGCCTACTGAAAAATTGGCTCAAGAAACACATAAGGAAGAAACCAGAGAAGCCAAGTCCTACACAATAGTGCTTTTTGACTGTTTTATAGTAGCTAGTTTGGGATGTTTTTGTGGGGTTTAGAAGTGTCTTCCTTTTCCACAGAAGCTGTTCAAGGTATCTATCATAACTGTGGCTGGTCAACTTTTTGCTACAGACATACAGCTTAAAAACTACTTTAGATTCCTAAAGACCTTTTATGGTAGGATTTATTCAAAATGGTGATTTTATTCTAGGATTAAGTTGATACTGATGAGATAACCTAAGACATGTCACTCATTTTAACATTCACTGTTTATTGAGTAGATCTATCTTGAACTTTTCAATGGCAGCTGCTACCAACAACGGCATGTAGCCTTCTTGGGAAGACAGTTTACTTATGGAATACAATAGAGAATAAGTTTACTCCAAGAGAAAAGGTTTGTTATTTCCTGATTGTTCCTGAACTGAACTAGCCATGGGGAGTGTGAAGAGGTTATCAGGGGGCCAAACGCTGATTTCTAGGGGCTGAGGAGGAATCACTAATTTGAGTCACTGATTTTCTTGTTTCTTGCCCCTCCACACTTAGGGGATTGAACCCAGGGGTACCTTACCAAGTACATTTTACATCCCAAGTCCTTTTTATTTTTTTAATTTTGAGACAGGGTCTTGCTAAGTTGCTGAGGCTGAACTTGAACTTGTGATCCTCCTGCCTCAGGCTCCCAACTCACTAGGATTATAAGTGTACACCACTATGCCCAGATCTATTTCTGTGCTGATCATCACAGTTCATTTCTTTCTATTTTCTATATTCCTTGGAAATCCTATTGCATACTCTTCTCAGTCTTTATGCTAAGTATTCTTTAGTGACAGGTAAATCAATTACAGTTGAATTAAGTTCAAATCCATTTTAAGATAGATATTATAGCCATTAAAATTATATTTAAAATGTACTTAAAATAACTAGGGAATTCTCACCCATTCCATTGATGAATATTCCAAAACATTATTTTATAATTGTCTAAAATAGAGATGACTTAAAAATATTTAATTATGGACAGTGGACTAGAATGTTTTGGAGTATTCAAAATAATACCTGCATAATTTTAATAAAACTTATAAACCTTTTTGTTGTTGTTGTTATTGATCTCTTTAGAAAAGACACTATGACTGTGTCTGTAGGCATTCTTTTTCTGTGGCATGATTGGTAGGCAGGGAGTAAACAACTTACTGTAAATGGGCCTTATGCCAGCTGGCTTCAAGCAGCATCAAGCTTGTGACTTGCAGTCCGGGTTAGGAAAATGCCTTTTAACTTTTTCATTTCCTCTTCTTTATAAAATGTGAGAAAGGCACAACTATATTAATTTATTAAATATCTTACAAGATATTTTAAGGCTTATGAGATATATTAGAAATCCCCTGGACGTTATTAGAACTGATTCATTGGATCTCAATAACTCTAATATGATAAAAAGAAGTTTTAAAGAGTCTTAATAATTAAAAGGAATTTCACAAATTGGCTTGTCCCTAACCTTATTTGATGTACGGGGATATTTGAGAGTTTCTCTGATCTATTTTTAGTTTATCTAATTTATTGCCACTATTGGGGGACCAGGAGATGTTGAGTTATGTGAAAAAAAACTGAAGATTCTTTCATTAGACAAATTATCTTGGAAAAGGAGGGGGAGAAATCTAACTTTTGTCTCCAGAAATGTATTATATCCAAAGCATTTATTTGAAGATAGTGGATGGTGAACCATTTACCTGCCTAAGCCAGTAGAGTATCAAACAGTGGCGACTACAGAATTCTGTACTATTATAATAATGAAAAACTAGTCAAGACCTAGTGGTTTTCTTAAATCTTACGTTATATGGTTCTGCAACCCAGAAAATGCTGTGCTTAGAGCTATTTCATAGAATCACATTACTAACTGGAAGGTTTCTAAAGATGTAGATTTTTATTTAAAGGAATAAAAAGATCATACATAAAAGTTCACCTGTAAACTATATGAAGATTGGAATTTTATCCATATTAAAATTACTTTAAAATTAACAAAAATTAAAATGTTTTAGTCAGCTTTTTCACTGCTGTGACTAAAACCTGACAAGAACAATTTTAGAGGAGGAAATGTTTATTTGAGGGCTCATGATTTCAGAGGTCTCAGTCCATAGACAGTAGGCTCCATTCTTCAGGGCTCATCATGGTGGAAGAGTATGGCAGAGGGAAGCAGTTCACAAGATTAAGAAACAGAGACACACTACTTGTCAGATTAAAAATATAAACCCAAAGGTAGAACCCCAATGACCCACCTCCTCTAGCCATACCCTACCTGCCTTCAGTACCACTCAGTTAATCCTGTCAGGGGATTAATTTGCTGATTGGGGTAAGGTTCTCATAACTCAATCATTATACCTCAGAGCTTTTGGCTGACATGTTACATCCAAACCATAACAGCAGCCTGCCCCGCCTCCTTTTTTTAAACAAAAGAATGAAATTATTCTTCAGTGAATCTCATCTTGCATGCCCATAATTTAAATCTTGACTTTTGTGTTTAATTTTTTTTTAACTGGCACTTTTTATAAAACTCAGGTGTTTGAATTGTAGGCCTACGCTTTGGTATGTAGATTGGGACCAAATAATGGAAGATTTTTATTATCTTGATTAGGGATTTGAATTTTATTCTAAAGGCAGAAGAGAACCATTATATATTTGAGCCAAGAATTATTTGCTGTCTGCTGTACCTTAGAAATATTACTTTGGCAGTTGTGCACAGGATATATCATATTATTGCTTTGGTTTATTTGGGAAAGAGGAATTCGAGAAGAGAGACTACATAGAATGGTAATGCCAGGCACTCAAGGCCAAGGCCAGAGGGTCCAAAGTTGGAGGACAATCTGTAAAACTTAGCTAAACGCTGTTTCAAAATAGCCTGGTGGTAAAGCATTCCTGGGTTTAATCCCCAGTATTGCAAAAAAAAAAAAAAAAAAAGAAAAGAAAAGAAAATTGTACAAAATTCCACAAGATTTAAAAGTAATTATTTGGATGTTTTTCTCTGTCAGTAATGCAAAAACATTTGTGGGAAAATATTTACAAAATAGTAAGACCTATTCTCTTTATTTATGTAAAATTCTTAAATTAAGCCATTCAATTTTTTTTAAAAGAAAAGGCAGTCAAAATTTTCATTAAAAGTATATGTATATAAAATCTTTGTTAATGGGAGGAATAATTAAATGGATGGATACATGAACATATGTGTGGGTGGACAGATGGAAGGAAGAAGAGAACCATTATATATTTAAGGACAAGATCTGTACTTGAGTCAAATTCTTTTGGAGATCATTTTCTTTTAAACTTTTGAAGAAGATATAAATCTGAGATAAAATATAAAAATCACCTAGAAGTCAAATATCTTCTATTAATAATTTAGTATTTTGATGTATATCTTCCTAGACATTTTTATTTTATTTTATTTTATTTTTCATAAAATTTATAATGTATCTACAAAAGAATAGAATCATTCCACCTACAGGTTTTATGTAAGTATATATGTATATATTTGTATATGTATTTATATTGTAGAGTATATCCAATTTTTTTTATTAGTTGCTCAAGACAATACAATGATCTTGACATATCATACATTTGATTCAAATGGGGTATGAATTCTTATTTTTCCATGTGTACAGATTGCAGGATCACATTGGTTATACAGCCACGTTAATACATACAGTAATACTAGTGTCTGTTGTATTCTGCTGCTCTTCCTATCCCCCCTCCCTTCCCTTCCCCTCCCATCACCTCTCTCTACCCAATCTACTGTGACACATTTCTTTATCTCTTTTTTTTCTTCCCCCTCACACCATCATATATGTAATTTTGTGTAACAATGAGGGTCTCCTTCCATCTTCCGTGCAATTCTCCTCTCCCTCCCATTTCCTCCCACCTCTTGTCCCTGTTTAGTGGTAATCTTCTTCTCATGCTCTTCCTCCCCACTCTGTTTTTGAGTCACTCCCTTATATCAGAGAAGATATTCAGCATTTGTTTTTTAGGGATTGGCTAACTTCACTTAGCATAATCTGCTCTAATGCCATCCATTTCCTTGCAAATGCCATGATTTTGTTAATTTTTAGTGCTGAGTAATATTCCATTGTGTATAAATGCCACATTTTTTAAATCCATTCATCTATTGAAGGGCATCTAGGTTGGTTCCACAGTTTAGCTATTGTGAATAGTACTGCCATGAACATTGATGTAGCTGTGTCCCTGTAGTATGCTCTTTTTAGGTCTTTTGGGTATAGTCAGAGAAGGGGAATAGCTGGGTCAAATGGTGGTTCCATTCCCAGCTTTCCAAGGAATCTCCATACTGCTTTCCAAATTGGCTGAACTTTAGGTCCAATGTTGTTTTTGCAAGTGCTTTACCACTAATCTATATCCCCTGCCCTCTTTATTTTGAGACAGGTTCTAAATTGCCTAGGCAGACCTAGTAACTTGTGATCCTGCTGATATACAGGGATTATAGATGAACACCACCATGTTCAGCCTACATCATATTTTTTAATGGGTGCATATATTTCATCATATGAATATATAATTGATTTTCATTTTTCATGGTAATTATGTCCTAAAAAGTTTCAGCAATACTAAATCAACAAGTACTAAACCAATGTATATAGAGGAAATAAAGCGCCTGATTGTAACATTTTTGTCAGTACATTTACTACCAATATGTAACTGTTTTTCTGTGTGTTTCTATTTAAAGATACCTTATTAAATATCTGTCATTAATTCATTAACACTGAATTTAAAGGAAGCACCTCTATAAATCATACCTGGTTAAAGCTTCTCTAAGACTTACACTTTCTCCTTAAGGTACCTCGTAGACTTCTTGTCCTTAAGGACACTGGACAACATTTCAGCACTGTGAATGGAGACTATCTTAAATAGCAAATCACCAACCAAGAGCACACGTTGCAAAAAATGTGGCACTGATTATATCATTATAAGGATGCTTGTTTACAGTATGAGAGCCCTGAAACAAGAAGGCAGTGGTGTTGCTTTGTTTGACCTCAGTTGGGAATGTGCATGTCAGTTCAGACTCCTCCCCCACAACGCTCTTATCTAGAGTAGCACTTCAAGTATTGATTTGGGGCTTAATAAATAAATTTAGCAAGTAGGCAAACTTGAACAAATATGAAATCCACAAATAATTAAAATCAGTTCTATAAATTTGATAGTTATGTCTATTTCTAAAACCAATAATATAGCATCTTGTTATTTGCTGTTATATTTTACTGTTTCAGTGAGAATTTTTGTAGTCTTATTGGAAGTCTCATTCAAATCTTATAATTGAGACTCTGAAATATGCTACCAGAAAGGTGAATTGATGCTATGATGCAAAATCAACTGATAATTTGCCATCAAAGTTATGGGCTGGAATGATCAAAAAACTTCATAGAATCCCAGAGATTTGAGATGGCTAGTGAAGAATAACTACCTATATTTTGAGGTAGACCAGAAATATACAATGAACTGAAATTCAGAAGCTTCAGTGGGGGAAAGATTGAAAGCTGACACAGGTCCTTAAAGGAGTAAGAGCATATTCTAGAAAGGCACCCTGTACATTGAGAGTGGAGCCATATTTTGCTAATGGAAGAAATTTTAATTTTATTCTCTACAAAATAAAGGTATTGGGTCAGGTTATATAAAAGCCATATTTTCGCAACATTTTTTTAAACTTTGGTCTTTTTAGTTAATACATGACAGTAGAATATATTTTCACTTACTTATTTAGAGTATAACTTCCCATTTTTGTGGCTGTACATGAAGTGGAATTACACTGGTTGTGTATTCATATATGAACATAAGAATGTTATATCCAGTTCATTCTACTGTCTTTTCCATTCCCATCTCTCCTCTCTTCCCCCAACTTACTCCTGTCCAATCTGGTGAACAATGCCCAGCCCCCACCACTGACTATTATGAGTCAGCATCTGAATATCGGAGAACATTTGGTCTTTGATTTTTTGGAATTGGCATATTTCACTTAGCACGATAGTCTCCAGTTCCATCCATCTACTAGCAAATGCCATAATTTCATTCTTCTTTATGTAAGAACAATATTCCATTGTGTATACATTTTCTTTATCATTCATCTGTTGAAGGGCACCTAGGTTGGCTATTTCGAAATAGCCACACATTTTTATTGGTTCTTTTTAATTATACATAATAGTAGGATTCATTTGACATAATTAGAAAATCATGGAATATAATTTGTTCCCAGTCTCTAGTACTTCCCCTTTCCCTTCCCTCTTCCTTCCCCATTCCTTTTCCTCTACAGATCTCTATGCTATTTAATTAATTTTTAATGGATGGTGAGATTCACTGTACTATATTCATATGTATACATAGGAAATTAGGTCAGATTCATTCCACTGTCTTTCCTTATTCCATTCTTCTTCCCTTCCCCTTTGTCTACTCTACTGATCTTTCTTCTATTTTCTGCCCCCCTACCCCCAATTTGGATTAGCTTCATCATATCAGAGAAAACATTAGACTTGATTTTTTTCAAACTGGCTTATTCAATAAAGTTCTTTTTTATGGCTGAGTAATACTCCATTGTGTACATAGACCACATTTTCTTTATCCATTCATCTGATGAAGATTACCTAGGTTGGTTCCATAACTTAGCTATTGTGAATTGTACCAGCTATAAACACTGATGTTGTTGCATCGCTATAGTATGTATGAGCAGCATATTTTTGATAGGATTATTATCTGCCTTCATCAGTGTCATTTCACACAAACATTTATCCCTTAACGTTTAGTTTAGTATAAATGGCTTCAATAGGAATATGATTGAACATTCTTGATTAGGGAGAGGAGATGGCCTTTTTAGGCTCAAATTCTTAGGAAGCAAAAGATAACACCTAAAATAACTTTTGGCTCTCCATGTCTATGTATAGGTAAATCCAAAAAGTACCTGTCTACACACTTGAATATGCATTAGAAATGTCATGAAATTGAAATGGGATTTATAAATGAAAAAGACTTTTTACTCTTCCTTAGTGTGACATCCTCTTAAAATAATTAACATAAGTTTTGGGGTCTCAAAGTAATGGCACTGGCTTAGTTGTAAATTTGCAGGTGCAATTTTTTCCTCCTTTATTCACTCATCTCTTAAAAAGGGGGAATAGGTAATACTGGTTCAGGTTTTAGTTCTTACAAATTTTAGTAAGTGTAACTTGTAAAAATGTTACAGATTGTGTTTCTTTTGGAACATGAGAATATATTCAAATTTAGTTTCTACTTTTTAATTTGGCAAAACAATCCAAAAAAACTGTAATAAGATAATTGTAAAAAATTTTTTGGTATATTTTTGAGCATGTGGATATTTGACATTTTAAATACCGTTAACCTTTAAGCATTCATAAAAGAGAGGGGGAAAGGAGGAAACTGTTTGTTATAAAGAATCATGCTCTCTCTCTGAGGAGGGGTTTTCTTTATAATGCTTATTATTAGAGCTTGTACGGGAAATCATAAAACACAGTGCACATATAAAGGCATACTCTTATTGCTGTGTTAGTAATATCAAACATCAGTTTTGAATAGCCTTGTTACATTCACTGTTTCTGGCAAGCAATCTTGAATTTTCAAGGAATCTTATTTGATTTTCTGCTTATGAAGAAAATGTGTCACTCCTTATCCTAAACCAAGGAACTATTTGCTATGTTTTGTTTCTAAATCAGCTAATGTGTCATAAGAAATTTAAAAGTATAGCTGTGTTAAGTTTTTGAAGTCCTAATCATTCCAGTTTTGCTGTTATACTGTATTGACATCTTTTTAAGAATATTTTATTTTATTTTTTTTTTTTATTGGTTGTTCAAAACATTACAGAGCTCAAGACATATCATCTTTCATATATTCGACTCAATTGGGTTTTGAACTCCCCAAATACATAATACAGACTCACTTCTGTTACATACTCACATTTTTACATAATGGCATATTAGTGACTGTTGTATTCTGCTACCTTTCCTATCCCCTACTATCCCCCCTCCCCTCCCCTCCCCTCCCAACATCCCTCTCTACCTCCTCTGCTGTTGTTCAATTCTCTCCCCTTTTTTTTCCCCCCCACCCCCTTGCCCCTCATAACCTCTTATTATTTTGTGTATCACTGAAGGTCTCCTACCATTTCCATATGTTTTCCCTTCTCTCTTCCTTTCTCTCCCCCCATTCGTCTTAGTTTACTGTTAGTCTTTTCCTCATGCTCTTCTTTCCTGTTCTATTCTTAGTGGCTCTCTTTATATCAAAGAAGACATTTGACATTTGTTTTTTAGGGCTTGGCTAGCTTCACTTAGCATAATCTGCTCTAATGCCATCCATTTCCCTGCAAATTCTATGATTTTGTCGTTTCTTAGTGCTGCATAATACTCCATTGTGTATAGCTGCCACAATTTTTTTATCCACTCATCTATTGAAGGGCATCTAGGTTGGTTCCACAGTCTAGCTATTGTGAATTGTGCTGCTATAATCATTGATGTGGCCGTATCCGTATAGTGTGCTCTTTTAAGGTCCTCAGGGAATAGTCCAAGAAGGGCAATAGCTGGGTCAAATGGTGGATCCATTCCCAGCTTTCCCAGGAATATTTTAGCCATAGCTTGGACTTGAAATTTGTTTCAGTGGTGGTCTTTTCCTTGCAAACCAGAGATCATTCAAAATTGGGAATTTTTAATTTGCTATTTTACAGTAACAGAAAAATTCAGTTTCTTACATATTCAGGCCTCTAGTGCTGTTGTTTAATTAATTTAATAATCATAGATAAAAACATCATAAACTAAACTGGGGATAAAGTGTTATTTTATTAAATAGCTGGGATAGAAACCCATTTTCCTCTTCTGTCCTGTCTCATCTTTTTTCTGGAGTCTACTTTATATTTTGCCCTAGGAGAAGAGATATTACCAGAAGAGGGTCCCCAGGAATTCCCAGAGAAAAGGGAAACTAGACCTAGGATAAGTGATGCCCCAATATGTACAGGACAGAAATATAAATTGACACATATCTGTAGAAGCACAAATTTATTTAGGAAAGCATGGAATATACATTGAAGGGAGAATGTGGTCCATCTCAAGTCTGAGAGACCTTTTGGGGGGGGGGGGGTTCTTGGCTCCTCTTTTAAAAAGAAAACTTTGTAATCAGAGGGTAGGGGAAGGCAAGTAGAGATGAATGACATCAGTTTGGTCATCAAAAGACAGTTTATAGTGATCTGGTTGTTCTCAGGATTCTTAAGCTGATTATCTGAACAACAGGTAATGCTAGAAAGTCCCATAAATTATAGGTTCCTTAAAATATTGTGTCTCTTTATTAATCTATTTATTGGTGGGCTAATTAATAGTGTACAATATAATTTTCATAAATGGGTGAATTTATGATAACTTAAAGATTTATAGATTTCCCAGAAATTTGGGAGTGACAGGGTATTGGTGGGAGTATTGGATATTTTGATCATAGCAACCCAAAAACTAACTAAAATAGTTACTACTATAATTCTCTATGTTGTTCATCCCGGGTTGTTTGCCTTCATGTATCTGAGTCAGAGCATCATGAATGCTAGAACTGAAAGAATCCTGACAAAACATTTGATCAGGTCCAGCATCCTGCCTGCTGCCCACTGCAAGCTAAGTGGCTTTATGTGTAAGTCAGAGAAGTCATCCAAGAAAGCTCTATTGAGTTGATGATAGTCATCCAGTGAATTAATGGTAGGAGGACATCTGGAATCCTGCTAGTTGTGCATTTCTGGGGATGGGAGAATGCTTTTAATTTAAATACTGTGCCATTCTAAATGTGAAAATGCAGTATTAACATCATGTTACTAAGATTGTTACCTTCCCTAGATACCATCTTACATTTATACCTATGACTTACCAGATCATTTGGAACCTGCACTGGACTTCATTTTCTATTGTTCTTTAGGATATTATCAGTCCTCTTTTGTTGTCTTTAAGTTTCCCCAAAAGAATTGTACTCTTTGTACCAGGAGACTTTTGTACATGCTATCTTCTCTTCCTCAACCTCCTCCCCCATTTGCTCTTCCATTTCTTAGCACTGATACCATCTTCTCCAGGAAGACTTCCTTAACACCTCTACTTAAAGGTCCTTCCACATTCTCTCCCAAGACAGCAGAAATCACAATGTATACAACTTTCCATTTAAAAACAAAATACATCTTACCAGTTACAAGTCTGCCTTCCTAGTTGTAATTACATTCCTAAATACAGAGCACATTGCCTGATTCCTGGTTAAGAACTCAAAATCAGTTTTCCTTGCATTCTGACTCAGCACTCGCTCAAGATTTTCTAATTTTATCATAAAATATCTCCTTCTGTTGGGTTCTGGGAACCTTTTCCCATACTGACATGAAAATTTTTCATGACCTTCCCAACTTGTCTTTGAAAGTTGACTTGTCAAATATATCTCCATGGTAAATGTTACCAATGTATCATCAACATGGAGAACAACAATATAGTGAACAACAACAACAACAAAAAGAATAGGAAGAAAACTCCTTAACTAAAAGTCTGAGAATCTAATTTTTTGTTCTTAGCCTTGGCCTGCCTTCCTCCTAAACCTGTTTTCTTATCTTTAAAATGGGGATATTAATAGAACCCATTTTCAGAGATGTTGCTAAATGTTACTTTGCCTACCAAATAGCAAGTGAGAGAGTCAATTCACTATAGCGCTATCAAAAAATGAACAGATAAGTTTCCAAAGTCCCCCTCACCTCACCCCCGTCTGAAACTCTCTCATGTCACTTTTTTGTTATTTATACTGCTTTAACTACGGCTGTCCTGGATTTCTGTTAAAGGTCTGAGAAACCAATTTATCATTTTGAACATGGCGTCAGTAAAATAGCTGATGACCTAACAATTGCATCATCCTGGACAAACATCAAATGGATATGAGCCAGGACATGATGTGATGAAATATATTCATTCTCCGTTCTTCTCTATTTCTTCCTATAAAAACTCTATTGATGTCAAGCTCATAGCACTAACATTTCAGTTCAATTCATAATAAAAATTGCGAGCATTTGCATATGTTATCTGTTGCAAATGAAATAATTCTATATTCTGCCAAAATTTATTTGAAATGTCTTTTCTTTCCCAGGGATTCTACTTTAATAATCAAAACATAATACTTGTCTAAGATTATTTTAAGAACAACTTCAGCTTTCTGAATGCAAAAATAAATAAACAAATAACTGAACATCCAGAAGAATTGTGTTTGAAAGGGATACTACAGTTGGATTAGTTGTGAGCCATGTATACAGATGTCTCTGAAAAGACTAGTTTGGTGAAAAAAAATATATATATATATATTTTGTTTGTTTGTTTGTTTTGTTTGTTTTGTCATTTTTTTTATTGGCATTCTAGTTGCTGAGTGATGAATTTTGTTTTCAACTTTTCTTCCCCAAATCACTATTGTTTCAATGACTACATAAGTACAGCATCTCCTTTTGCTATAAGCTATTTAGTATCAATATTAAAAAGCTCTTAGCTGGGCATGATGATACATATCCTTACTCCCAGCTGCTAGGGAGTCTGAGGCAGGAGAACTGCAAATTTCAGGCCAGCTTGGGCAACTTAGCACGATCCTGCCTCAAAATTACATTATAAAGGGGCTGGTGATGTAGCTGTGTGGTAGAGTGCTTATCTGGAATGTGCTAGGCCCTGAGTTCAAACCTTGATACCCTCTCCCCAGACACATACACAAACTACTCAAATGAGGACCTCATAAATTAAAAAATGCCTCTGATTCTGATTTAACAGATTCAACAAAGTCTTTGGCAAAAGGAAATTTCCTTTGTTTTTCTTTAACATTCCTTTATCCTATTATTCATTCTTTATTTGGCGCTGCGACTTGAATATGTTAATACTTTAGGCTTCTGACTAAATCAAGTACTATAAGATACAGTCATTCTGAAACTACAGCCATTAATCAAACATCTGAAAGGAGAGTTTTGTGTTATGCCCACAGACTGAAGAACTGATTCAGATTTATTGGCTGAGCTGCCTTCATTATTTGTACTTAATTCCTAGTACTCAAAAAACATTGAGTAAATGAATGAATACATTTTTTAAAATTAGTGTCATGTTTCAACAGATAAATAGCCCTCCCTTCAAAAGAAGGTAGGGCCAAGGTTTAAGCTCTTTGCATTTTCATATATACTTTATAAGTAATTCTAAACATACACAAAAAGCCTGCTGGGATTATGACTGATATTTTCTTGAATTTATAGGTTGAAAGGGGGATAAGAGAAAACTATATTGAGCCTTCCAATCTAGGAACATTGTATATCCCTCCATTTAGTTAGATCTCTTTAAGTTTCCTTCGGCAATGTTTACACTATTTTTTTTTCTTTAGAGCTCCTGCAAGTCTTTTTTTTTAAAACTGTGTATGTGTTTTCCTACAATTATAAATGTTTACTTATTTTAAATTTCATTTTCTAATAGTTTGTTGCAACAGAAACAGAGTTGAATTATATATCTGTATCCTTACAGGCTAAAAAGAAAAATAGCTTCTAGTTTTGAAGCAGAGATCAAAATAGACAGAAGACTCCATCTTGGAAGAAAAAGAACATATGTAGAGAGAAGGAAACTTCCTCCAAACCTATTTATGTTCTCAGAGATATGAAAATACCACTTTTATCCCATAAGAATGAAGTTGTTTTTTTTTAAACTAAAGAAATTAATCAAAACTGAAAATAAAAACTGGACTCTTGGAAAGTAAAGGGAACTATAGCATAAACAAAAAGCTTAAAAAGACTGAGAGAAAAGTGAGAGACAATGTCTCAGAAATAAGAACAAAGACGGAAAATGGGACAGCGGGGAAAAAAAGAGAAAGAGGGAAAAATCTAGGTAATTCAAAGAAAGAGAAAATGCACTCAACAAATGGAACAGACACCATCAAAATTGGAATAAGGGAGATAATGTAGGGACTTATCTGCATTTCCTATTTTTAATTTTTTATAATTTTGCTATGAAACAATGCATACATACATTATACTAAACAAAACACATGTATGTACAATTTAATGAATAATTATAAAGCTAGCTAGCTATCAACCTAGTGCAAGAAAGAGAACACTGCCAGTACCTTGAAGGCCTCTAGCGTGACTTTTACAGGGTTACAATCACATTTTACCTCCTCCTCCCCAGAAATAATAACCATTATATTAACAAATGATAATTATTTTCTTGCTTTTTTTACTACATATATATATATATCTTTAATCAAAATAGCTTATTATGTTTGAGTTTCATGAATATATTTGTATGAACTTATATTCACAGAATATGTACTATTCATCCATGTTATATGTAGCCTGTTCATTTCTTTATAGAATTATATCCTCAGAGATAAGAAGATACATGGATTCTTACCTATTTCACCATTACAATCATTTGACTAGCTTCCAATTTGGTTTACTATGAACAATGCTACTACCAACTTTCTTATACATTTTACTATGTATGGAAATTAATTTCTTTATAAGTATAATGGTTTAGTAGTGGAACTGCTAAATCATAGAATATTCTCTGTCTTTGACTTCACTGGATAATGCAAAACTGTCTTCCCAAATAATGGTGCCCTTACACTCAGACACTTCTTATTGTCAAATAATTAATTTTTGCCAGTTTGGTAAGTGTCTAAAGAAATTTCATTGTGCATTTATTGCATTTCCTTGATGACTTATAAGTTTGAATATTTTTTCATGTTTATTAGCTAATTGGAGTTCCTATTTTGCAAAGTCTTTGTATACAGGTTCTTTCCAATGTATTTTTATAGTGGGTTTTATATCCTTTCAATTGAAACTCAGATTTGCCTAAATATGTAAATATTTTCAAGCACAAGTAGCTGGGTGCTTTCTTTAAACTCAGCTTAATTTTTTTTATCATTTCATTGACTCACTGGTGCTTTTAAAAAGGAGATCTTTAAAACATACATTTTATATAACATTTTAGTTTATAGCAAATGGATTGTCACCCATTGTCTTCCATTTCTTTACATTTTCTTCCATACTAACTTTGCTTTTCCTCTTAGAAACTCAAAAGATCCCAGAAACCCCACAGTCCTTGACGATCTGGTTTTTTTTTTTTTTACCCTATAAACCATTGTTGGTATTTTCTCTCATTGTTAAAGTCATAAACTTCTAAGATTAAAAACAAATGCTATTCTTTGATTTTACAGGGTTCTGGAAAGAGCTAAAGTAAATGCATGTATTAAATATAACATATTTAGCCAAAACCATATTCAGCTAGTCATTTAATTATCAGTTTCCATAAACTTCAAACAGTAATGTGGCTAAAAGTAGTAGCATGTATGCACTACTAAGAGGTATACACATCGTACATTATACTATTGGTCTGAAATATTTTAAAAATCTGATTTAAAATTAGGGTTTTATAGATATATCCTCAGAGAATTAAGTGTTAAGTGTTAACAGAAACTTTTTTATTATAAGAGAGATAAACATCCCAAAAGAGAAATGGGCATTTTTTAAATCAATTTACAGTTCACCTGATTTGTTTTGTTAGAAGCAAATATGGCATATGCACTTACTTGGCCGACTTCCCTGGAACAGGTAGGATGATACATATAAAAAACCTTTGAACTGTCCCATTGGCTATCCTTGCCTTTCTAGAAATTTAACTTAAGGAAATAACCAAACATGTTCACAAATGTGTCTTCAGTGGTACTTGAAATAGTGAAAAAAAAAATGACTAGTAATGGGAGTAAGTTTATAGCCACATTCTTTGCAATCATTGAAGAATCGTGTAATGAAAGATTATCTATTAACATAGGAAGTTTTCTCAAAACCTTAAGTAAACAAATGAGCAGTGCTTTACATGTAAAGAGTGAGGTACAAAGCAGTCATCTATTGTGTTATCTCTAAAATAAATATAAAAATTTTTGAAAGATGAAGGCTATATATGGAAATGTTTGCTGGTTTTCTCAAAACTGTGATAGTTTTATTTTCTGATTCAGTTTTTTGGTGTTTTCTAAATTTCCTATTAATAATTTGTATAATTTAAAAATGTATTTGGCAAGTTATTTTTATTATATCTACTTGTATTTCTAAATACTTTTAACTCATTTAGTATTTCTAAATAAGTTTAAAGTAATAATCTTGTGGTAGATTATGGATCAGATGTAAGTAAATGAGCCAGGACAAAGTATTTTGAGTTTTAGGATATGGTAATGAGTTTTCCTCAATATGAAGATTATAGCTGAATGAAGTTTATTCAGTTTTTGAGTGAAAAATGGGGCAAACATACAGTTGGAATTCCCTTGACATTACCACTCTACTGAATCTGAAGCTATTTGTTGATGCTAGAAAGAGTAGCAAAATGTCTGTTATCTAAGGTAGGATCCTGTAGCTCAAAAACATAGTCAACCAATCATTTCAGTTGCCCACTATTACTGTGTAAGTTTACTTAAATCACTGTTTCTCATCCTTTTCAGGTTGAGGATTTATGGTGCATTTCAGAAATAATAACAACTTTTCCTTTATATTATTTTGTATTCTTTGGGGCACTGTGAGAAAATTTGAAAATTTTAAGCTCACATGTTTCTCAGATACTATTCATGCTTTAATCTTCTTTTAGAGTGGGGCAAGCTGCCTACGAGAAAATTTTCCTAACCACCTGCATTGTAATTTTAAGATTTCCTTCTTTCTATTGCTCTTTCTACTCTTTAATTCTTACAGCTCAGATGTTGGGATCCAGGGTTTATGGTTCTTACAGAAAGTGATGGATAAGTAAAAGACAAAGTAAACACTCAAGCTGTCATTATAATCAATATAGCTACACCCATGCACTAATGTCCATATATCAAGTAACATTCCATATTGTGATGTTTTAATGTTCTGAACACTTGTCAGCTTTCAGTATTAAAGAAAATGTGGAGAATCACTTACCAACGATGAAACTGTCTAGAGTTGCCAGCTGTTTATACTACAAATTAATGACTTGTATCATGTTTTACTATGGATGTAATTCTTAGTTGTGTTTAATTATTTGAATTTTGAAGCATTTTGAGGTGATGATTTTGTTAAAAGTGACAAAATTTAAATTTTGCCAAAGTAATTTTTTAACTTAAGTTGGAGCTTTTGGGAGTGTCCAGTCAGCAGTATGGTCATCGGCAGGTTGTTTCATAAATGCACAACTAACTGCTTACATAAGAAAGTTTGAAAACACTTTTGGAAAAAATTTTCTAATGGCTAGCATTCACAGTCTACTCTTTTTTAAGGAATGGATTTATTTGATTTAATTAAAGGTGATTTTTTTAATCCTTTATTGAAGATAAAAACTTGGACAGAGCTTTTAAAACAAATTTGTTTTAAGAGAAAATCTATACATTTTAATTATTTTAGAAAAAAAATTTAACCTTTTCTTTGATATGTGGTCTCATTATTTGGTTATAAAATGTTTATCAGTTTCAAAGCTTCCAGATTGTATGTTTCCAATCCTGTACTAGTCACTATTTATTCTTTCTTCAAAAAATGCTGCCTGTGCCCTTGTAATTTTTATACTCTGAAGAGTATGTTATAAAACAAAAATCACATAATCACTTGCTTTAAAGTTTCTTTTCCATTCACATATGATTTCTAAAATGTTAGCAAACAACCATTTTGGAAGAAACACAAGTTACTTTTCTAGTGAATGGTCCAAAATGAACCATAGCAATTTGGACTTATTTGGATTCAGAAACACAAAACTTACTTTTGCTAAATTTGCACAAGTGAAACTACATGGTAGTTTATATTGCTTATTACTGTTTATAATTTAGTTATTAAAAATGTATGTGGACAAATATATGTAAATCAGAGTTCATGTGAAATATGTAATGCCTTATAGTACATTGTTTTTTCAGTCTGTTTTGATTACTGTGTGATATACCAAGTCTTTACCAGATTGCAGGAAAATTCTTTGAGAACACACACACTTTTTTTTTTTTAAATGTAGGGTAACTAAATGGTAAGTATTGTTGAAATGTGTCAATTTGTTACCCATAATCCTATATTAGGTAGCATTTGACCTTAGTTTCTGATAAAGGACTTCTAATATCTTATAATTGTTATAATTTTAATATTTTTGTATTTTAAACTACCATACAGTTAGAAAGCCAAAAGTTTGTTAATTAAAACTTTGTCTCTTTAATGATACATTCATATTGGGTCCTGGGACTAGTTTTCTAATTGCTGAGTCTTAGTTTCTGCATCTGTCAAATGGGATTGATGGCATCTACTTTCAAAACAGTAATGGGGATTATAGAATATGTCTACCAAGCACCTAATACAGAAACATGTGAAATAAATGGTATAAATGATTATACAGTCAAGTTGAATATATAAATTATGGTACTTAGTGCCCTTTAAATTGAATAACTAGAAATGTTTTGGCTTTATCAATCCATTCAACATTAGTTGGTATGTTAATTTATCTCATAGTTTTTTTAATTTGATAGTTATAAATCTTATATCTAAAAAACTGATAATGTAGCTAGACATCTCCCTTCTATTTGAGGCCTTAACTGTTAAGCAATTTCCAAAATAGTGCAGAAATACTATCCATATCATATATGCCCAACTATAGGTACTTTAGAAACAATGCATAAAAATTAAATGTATCCCCCAAAATTCTAGGGACTAATACATTTGGTCAAGCATATAGTGTACTTCAAAGCTCCTCTAAGAGCAGAGATGGTATGTTATGAATATACAAAATGTCCCTATTTCCACCTTAATACTTTTGAAATGTGGTCTCTACTTAATTTAGTATTTTAATAACTTTTAAAGCAATTTTAAATGCCAATATGTTAAGCTAGAATTTAAGTTGACATAATAAGGATTTAAAAATAGAAATAATCTTAGATAATTTCGTATCTATTAATTATTGATCATTTCTATTCCATTGTGATATCAAATATAGTCAGAAAAAGGAAAAGCAGAAATTAGTTTTGGTAAGTTTAACTTTGCCTTAAGATTCCTGATGACCATCCTAATCTTTTAAAAACTTCATCAAGATTTTAATGGCTAATATCCTGCAGGCTCCTTTTCAATCTAATAGTGACCATTGCTATGTTTACACTATTGATTAAATATTTTAAATTATTTCCTTAAATTGTTTCAGTGAGCATTTAGGAGGCTTTTTTCTCCTTTTATACTAATGTAAATATGAATATAGACAGACTACTCTTCTGCATTTCCTTTTGTTCTTATAAACATCTTTATGAAACTCAGGAACTGGACTAATTGTGTAATAAGAGATACATATTATTAGCTTGTGGCACATTTAAAAATTTAGTCAAATGCAGACTGTTTCACAATTTTAAAGCAACTGTTTTTACTTATTTGATCTGTTCTGACAACCCTTACTTAGGCAAAGCTTTTCCAAATCATGATTGGAAATAGGGACAGGAAACTTGTTACTGCTTTGCTTTGTCAATGAAATATCAACCTTCAGCCCACCAAGTAGAAGACATTGTTTCTCAACTTGAAGACCTGGATATACCTCAGCATCTCAGTTCTGACACTTTGTATCAAACAGAGGAAGTAGAAAAAGATTAAGAATGTTGATTTTGGCATCAGAAAGTCTGAATCCTGATTTCACTAATTATACCACTTTAGGCATGTCAACTTTTTAAAATCTATTGAACTAGTGCCCACATCATTGGACTATGGAGAGGATTGAATGGGATAATCATATAAAGAGAGCAGATTATGCTAAGTGAAGCTAGCCAAGCCCTAAAAAACAAATGTCAAATGTCTTCTTTGATATAAAGAGAGCCATTAAGAATAGAACAGGAAGGAAGAGCATGAGGAAAAGACTAACAGTAAACTAAGACGAATGGGGGGAGAGAAAGGGAGAGAGAAGGGAAAGCATATGGAAATGGTAGGAGACCTTCAGTGATACACAAAATTATAAGAGGTTATGAGGGGCAAGGGGGAGGGGGGAAAAAGGGAGAGAATTGAACAACAGCAGAGGAGGTACAGAGGGAAGATGGGAGGGGAGGGGAGGGGAGGGGGGATAGTAGGGGATAGGAAAGGTAGCAGAATACAACAGTCACTAATATGCCATTATGAAAAAAATGTGAGTATGTAACAGAAGTGAGTCTGCAATATGTATTTGGGGAGTTCAAAACCCAATTGAGTCAAATGTATGAAAGATGATATATCATGAGCTCTGTAATGTTTTGAACAATCAATAAAAAAATGAAAAAAAAAAGAATGAGCTCATATAGAAGTGCCTAGTAGTGGCAAGGTAACACTATATTGTGGATATAATCTTTTATTTGTTCCTTTTGGGGGGGATTTAACTTTATATAAACACTTAGCACATTAGCTGCTTTACATTGTTTTGATGAAGATATCATGTATCAATACTCTAAAGAAAATAATCATAACATATACTGAACCCTATAGAAGACGGTGGTGGTATGAAGAGGCCCAAGAAATGGGTCCTACCTAAAAGGAGTTAACTGGAAGAAACAGAATTCTTCATACATCTAAAGGTCATATAAGATCACTGGTGTAAAGTGTGCTACATGGCAATATTTGAGAGAATCGAGAAGCTGATATAAATAAAATACCATGGTAGACAGTTCAGGCTAAGGGAACATATTTAGTAAAAGCTCCCAGGAAATACATTAAACATAGTATGCACTTTGTATATATTTGTAGAATACAGGATTCCTGAAATGATAAACAAATGGTTTGTAGAAAGACATACAAATGGAGAAAGCAAGATGAACCAGACTGTGAACAGTATTGTACTATGTACAGTGAAGAAGCCTCTGAGGTTTTTAATCATGATGGGGAAAGCATTTAGCATATGGAGTGGAATGTGAAGAGAACAAACTGAGGCTAGGAAATCTTCCTAGGAAATAGAATGAACTACTGCAGTGGTTAGACAAAGGAGCAAGGGAAGACATGCATTAAGAGGTGGCAATCAGAGTAGACAGGAAGGAAATGTATATGACAGTGTTATACGAGAAATATGTAGAGTATGGGAGTGTTGGAATTGGCACAATCTCTGCGTTTTTAATCCTGGGTTACTAAGCATAGGAAATAAACTTCAAATCTTTCTTCAAGATTTAAAACAAGTTACTGCCATACTTCAGATAGAAATGAGTAGCATTTCAGGGATATGTGGTATATAGAGATGTAAGAAGACAATAAGCATTGTCTCCAACATGTTTTTGCCTTCTTTGAGGATGTCACATTTCTAGATCTGTATGTGCCAAACCAAATATTATTCTTGTATATTTTTAAGAGTGAAGAAGCACCAAATGGAAACAAAAGTAGGTCTTCCTTCATTCTAGAAATAACCATATAAAATGCATGAAAAAGTTTTTCTACTCATTGCTCTTGCCACACTATTTTCAACTTCAGTGCTCTTCCTTAAACTTCATGCTTCCTAATGCAGGCTGAGTAAACAGAACTGAGAACACACAGCCTCAGGAGAGAGTGCTTGAGGTCTTGAGATTTATATTTTCCTCCATCTTGGGCACTCAATTAGAAGAGTGAAGGATTGACACAGCTGTTAGGAACTAAGTTACCTAGCATAATGACCAAAGTTAGGAGTTACTCTTCTTCTATTGACAAATGAAACACATTAGACTTTAGGAAGCATTGATAAGGTGACCATATTCCCTCATATAAATAGATAGAACAAATGAGCCCTTCACAGTGAATCCTTCCCACTTTTTCACCCCTAAATCCAACTTTAAATATATGGCCAGCTAATTTGGAGTTTATTGAAACTAAGTCCAGACATAAGTGACAAACCACTGGTGTCTTAGAGGTCTGAAAAAATGCATCTCCCCCTTTACTCATCTGTTACTGAAAATTCTTTTGGTCTATTACTGAACAGGCTTTGTTGCTGTAACTCCCTGCTTAAGATAAGTGAGTATAAATAATGAATAGATCCAGGTGCACACCTGTAATCCCAGTGGTTCAGGAGGCTGAGGCAGGAGGATTGTAAATTCAAAGCCAGCCTCAGCAAAAGCAAGGCTGCTAAGCAACTCGATGAAACTCTGTCT
Source organism: Ictidomys tridecemlineatus (assembly GCF_052094955.1). NCBI lineage: Eukaryota > Metazoa > Chordata > Mammalia > Rodentia > Sciuridae > Ictidomys > Ictidomys tridecemlineatus. The sequence continues at coordinate 123,509,021 of NC_135477.1, read as the reverse complement.
CTAAATAAAATACAAAATAGGGCTGATGATGTGGTTCAGTGGTTGAGTGCAGGTAAGTTCAATCCCAGGTACCCAAATAAATAAATAAATAAATATAGGATAATTTGGAGAAATTGTCTTAATCTGTACCTAAAATTGAAACCTCTTTCAGTAAAACGCAAACCAAACAGAATAATCGGTTTTTCTTTGGTTTGCTGAATTAAGTTAAAATGGATTCTGCTCAAATCACATAACAGAAATATTGTGAAAGTCTTCCCATTTTTTTATTTTCTTTTAAAACTATTCCACAGCTTATTTTCAAACAAATCAGTAAACCTTTGGCTAAAGCAAAGATAAATGGGCAGTCAGAAAATACAGTCACCCTAGTGTGTGCAACTAAGTATTTACATTTTTCCTAATGAACATAGATAAGAAAAGTGCAGGTGACTTTAATATGTAAAAGCCACCTTTTAGTGCTAGCCCTAAAAGGAAAAATAAAATTAGTGATTCAAGCTAATCCTATCATTGATAACTAGGCCTGGATAGTTCCTAGCCTCGGCTGTGTTTTGAATCTCTCTTTGTCTTTTTAGACTTGTCTTCAATCAAAGACTATTTAGGGCTGTTTCAATAGAGCAGTTGTTCTATTTTTAAAGTGTTTAGAAGGTTCAGAAATGTTTTTGGTCCTCTTTATTTTCCACTGTATGTTGCATAAGGTTTATGCAAAGGTTTCTCAATCTCGACACTACTGATATTTGATACTGGATAATTCTTTGGGGGGTATCCTGTTCATGTAGGATATTCAGCAGCACCCCTGGTCTTTTATCACTAGAAGTCAGAAGCATTTCCCCAATTGCGGCAACCAAAAGTGTCTCCAGATATTGCCAAGTATCCCCTGGGAAGCAAAACTGCTCCCTGTTGAGCCTATGGTATTTGGTTGAAAACTGACAAACCAGTAAGAATATACCTATTCCATTTGTAGTTGTTAAAAATTAATCTAGTTAACAGCAGCTGTGTTTCTAAGATTTTTCCCATGTTAATGCTTGCTTTCTACACTTGATCTTAGCCAAAAGGCCGAGAAGTGATAATGCTTGCTTTCTAAGGTAATATCCTTTTTGCTTTTTTGTTTTTCAATTGGACTGCTTGCATACATTGAAAAGTTGATTAAACTTTCTTAAATTGAAGGCTAAGCCAGCCACACCATTTAAGTTTACAAAAGTTTAGCATCTGTCCCTTTTTCTGTGAAGAAACACCTCAAAATTTAATAAGCAATGGTGTATCCTTTTGCTAGAAACATTACAACATCACCAAGCTACTACACTGCAGTTAGGTTATGAATTCTAGTGTCTGTCTGATTTAGAATCCACAATCCAAATTCTCCATAACAGCAATTTGGTTTGCTGAATTAAGTTAAAATGTATTCTGCTCAAATCACATAACAGAAATATTGTCAAAGTCTGTGGACCCCAAGAGTCCCCAACACCTTTTCAGACTATTTTTGTGGTAATATATAGTTTATTTGCCCTTTCACAGATTTGATATTTGCACTGATGGTACAAAAACAAAGAGGAGTAAAGCTGCTGATGGCGTAGTGTTATAGTACTTTTTGTATCTATCGCCATGAACTCACAGTTTAAAACCAAAAATAAATCCCACTTAATTCTGTGAGGAAGTAAAATATTATTAATTCTGTTCAATCTCAGCACATGCATGCATGTGTCTATTAATATCTGTAAGACAAAATGGAAAGATGCATAAAACACTAATGCTGCATCTAGCATTTGATGGTTGTCTCAAAGAAAACAATGTAGGATTATTTAAGTTGCACAGGCCACTTTCTGTCATAGAATATTATGAGAGATAAGTTATGGTTTTTAGCCTGGGGTATTTGGCAGATGTTTCTCAAAAATGCTTAAAGCAAACTTGATGGATACTGGTTGCCAGTTGATCAGATACAGGTTTCAAAGAAAAAAAAAGAATTTGGGAAGACTTAAGACTTATCTGCCCTAAGAGCTTGATAATTGTGACTTTTACATAATCAATGGTGTTGATATTTAGAAGCTCTGCAAAACTCAATAAATTACTGTTTTCCAAATTACTAATGCCTGATACATGTTGAACATCCCTAAATCCAAAAAATCTTAAATCTGAATGCTCCAAAATTCAAAGCTTTTTTAAGCTCTGACATGACATTAAAAAATCTTTCAGACTTTTGAATTAGGGATGCTCACCCAATAAAATTGTATGCAAACACTCCAAAATCCAAAAGGTCCAATATTTGAAACTCTGTTGATCACAAGTATTTCAGATAATGCAACAAGAGTTACCATTACCAAAAAATTCCTTGAGATGACTTCAGATTCCACTTTTAAATATTAACTATTACAAATCTTCATTGCTGAATCTTGGTATAGTATCAAAAAAGAATATCTATAATTACCTGAACTTAAGCTTCTGGATGACCATCCACTCTTCCTGGGCTCACAGAGAAGGCCTATAGCACTTCTCTTTCCTTGGCATCTTCTAGCATGGAAGTGGGGAGGGACTGGGGGGAAAGAAAGAGAATCCTTAGGGTTATTAGTATAGAGACCTACTTGGTGTTTGACAGTCACCAAGTATACACCAGTGCTTTATATGACTAATATTTCATAGTCCACACAACCCCTGCCCCTAATAAGGGAACAGACTCAAAAAAGGCTCAATCAGCTAGCCCTTGTCACACAGCTAGTAGAGCACTGAAGTTGGGATTTGACCCCAGTTTTGTCTATAAGGCTGATTGCCTTCCTAGTAGTTCCATGGCACAGTTGAAAAATAACTCTGCTACTCCTTCCTAGATTAAAGTTTCAAAGTTCACTGTCATTTCAAGAATGCATTTTCATGTATCATATGGCTTCTATACCTTCATAGTGCCTGACATTCAGGCATCAGGAACCGTCTGCTAAATGAATGGGTATAATTTATTTGTACATTTGACGTGCTTCTTATGGTATATGATTAACTTTCATAATCTATCTATGACTGTTTCACCCATGGTCCACTTTACATCAGTTACTTTTCTTTAAAAAAAAAACATGTATTTTCTGTCTCTCTTAACACATGATTTGCCTTTCTGACTGGGAATCAACAGATATTTTTTCCTACAGCTTTTCACTTAAAAAGAAAGCACCCAGGGTATAGTCAGTTCAAAATGGAACCTCTCAGTATCTTCAAAATGTGTGGAAGAGCTGTAAGTACACACCAAGCAATCAGTAACTATTATAGATGATGATGCCCTTAAGACCAGGACATTTTAGCTTTCCCATTCAAAAGATGTGAAATATTCACTATTACTATGGTACCTATAATTTCTTTCTTCTGTGGCATCTTATTAAAAGACAACAATTCCATATGGTTTTCCCTAGAGTACTAGTCATTTTGTTGTACCCTAGGCCTTTTAGCAATATCATAGCAAATAACATTTGCAACTGAATATCATTTTGTACTCATCCATTTCTTCCAATGATGTTCAGTATAGGCCATCATAGTCCTCATATTTGTGTGACAAAAACTAATTTTTCCATTGAAGTTTGTGGTACAGTTGGCAGCTTTCCATGTATTCAATTCTTATCTGATTTAGCCCAGAATGACTGCCTGAAGAAGCTAAAAGCATGAGTGTGGTTCCAGATTATTAGCTACTATACAAAAGTCCACTTGTTCAATTAGTTTTAATTTTCCCTTCTGATATCTGTAGCTCAGTTGAGAGGTCTATCCCTGTTTTACATATCTTCTAATTTATGTGATAATTATTTGGGGAATACTGTCTTGGGTTTTAGACTTTGTAATACTTACCTTTCACTTACACAGTGCTTTTATTTGTAAAATTGTTGCACTGAAAGAGAAGAATGAACATATATTAATTGCCAGCTCGATGTAGAAACTATGTTCTAGACTTTCTATATGTTGTCTTACAAAGCACAGATGATGTCTTCACCAGTTTACTGATGAGGAAACTGAGGCTCAAAGTAGTAAAGTCACACAAGCTATGCTGTAGTATAACTAGGATCTGAAACATGTCAGTTTAATTACAAATGAGCAAACACCTGCCATTGCCTGCATTATCTCTTTTTTAATATATATATATATTTGGTTACAGATAGACACATCACTTTCATTTATTTTTATGTGGTGCTGAGGATCGAACCTAATGCCTCACATGGGCTAGGCAAGCATTCCACCACTGAGCCACAACCCCAGCCCTGTATGACTTCTTCTAGAGACTTTGACATTCTTTTCACAGGGTCACTCAAAGGATAAATGAGATTATATTCATGGAAGTGTTCTAAAACTACAAAGTACTACCAAACACTATTTAAAATTGAAACATACACATATATGTGTGCACATGTGCTTAACTTGGTGCAGAAAATGTTACAGAACTAACCTTTCATATTTTTAAAACTTTAAACAATGCACTTATTTTCCATAAGCTAAATATACAAGCAAATGGTTGGTCCCTAAAAATAGATGTCAGATGATAGAAATTGGCTGGGCAGTAATAAGAGCATCTTTAGAACAGAAGCCAGGGAAGTTTTTGCTTCCCCAACACATTGCTGCTCTAGTTCACTTGCTCCAGGACCTTTCTACTTCTCTGTAAAACTCTGGCCCAGAGCAACTCCATTAGTCACAAGTTTCCATTAATCTGGGTAGCTTGTGCCAGACCTACAGCAGAGTCACTTCAGGTTATTCTCTTCTAACACAAACTTACTTTTTTAAATTGGTTCTTTTTAGTCATATATGACAATAGAATCCATTTTAATATAATTAAAAAAGCATGGAATGGATCTTGTTCTAATTCAGTCCCCAGTACCACCCCTAGTCCTATCACTTGCTCCTTTCCCTTTATTCTAACCATGGGTAACTGGCAGAAGTTCAATATTTTTTAATTAATTTCTTATAGATGTACATGATGGTGAGATTCACTGTGATTTATTCATATATGTACATAGGAATGTTATGTCAAATTTATTCCACTGTCCTTCCTTATCCCTACCTTCTCCCTTCCCTTCATTCACCTTTGTCTCTTCCACTAATCTTCTTTTTTTATTTTTATCTCTTCCACTTTTTGTGGATTAGCTTTCACATATTAGAGAAAACATTTGACCTTTGGCTTTGGGGGAGTGGCTTATTTCACTTAGCATAATAGTCTCCTCTCCAGATCTATCCACTTAACCAGCAAATGTCATAAAGTCACTCTTATTTATGGCTGAGTAATACTCCATTGTGTACAGATACCACATTTTCTTTACCCATTCATCTGCTGAAGGGAACCTAGATTGGCTCCTTAGCTTAGCTGTTGTGAATTGTACAGCTATAAATATTGATGTGGCTCCATTACTGTAGTAATATACCAACTAGGGGGAAAACTGGATCAAATAATGGTTCTATTCCTAGTTTTGTTTGTTTGTTTGTTTGTTTGTTTTAAGGAATCTAAATACTGCTTTCCAGAGTGATTATACCAAATTGTAATCCCACCAACAATGTATGAATGTGCCCTTTTCCCTTCAATATGTAGTCAGGTTCACTCATTCAAATCTAGCAAGGAATCAATACCTTGTGATAAGGAAGCATGCAAGAATTCTTCTTGACAATGTTCAGAGAACAATGTGAAACCCTGGGGCCTATTCCCAGAATTGGGGTGGTAGGAATGCTGTCCAACTGAAAAAGCCTCTTAGATAAGCAGACAGTTGACAAAATACAGGAAGTTTGAGGACCGAATTTAGAGAAAGCTTGAGTTTAATGACTCAGTTACTCAATATTTTAACACAAATGATTGATCACTTTATAAAAATTATATTTACCTGATAAATATAATTTTAACCAGGTTGATAGCTGAAAACAAGCCCTTACATTAGTATGCTCTCTGAATTACTTAAAGCATCCCTGTATTTGCAATTTAGTTCTGTTATTGGCTGAATTAAACAAACACATGAATTTTTAAAGAATGAAAAAGAGACAGCTTCTTCCCCATCTAAGTTTATACCTAAATATCATCTCTTTTTGAAACCAGACATATTAAGCAAAGTTCAAAAACAGGTAATGGTATGTTTGTGACATTTCTTGTGATAACACACTTTAATTAAGTCCAAAATCAAAATGGGTTGCTACCATTTATATTTTTGAAAATTTGCTTGAGAATGCATAACCAAATAAAGAATGGGCAGTCTCTAATTATAAGCAGAAGTCTAGATATTCTTTTAGTTACATAAGTCAGCATGTGAGATGAATATTCCTTAGGAAGATAAAAAATTGGAAACCATTGTACATTTAATATGAAATGCAATAGTTAATTTTTCCTCCAGCATTAAAAGGATCAGTTTTGTTGCTTGGGGAGTAAGGGGAGGGGAGAGGGTATGGGGATGGAAAGAAGGGTAGAATGAGATGGACATTATTAACCTGTATACATGTATAATTATACTACCAGTGTGACTCTGCACCATGTTCAGCCAGGGGAAGAAGTTGTGCTCCATTTGTGTACAATGTGTCTAAATGCATTCTACTGCCATGTAGAACTAATTAGAACAAATTTTTAAAAATAAAAAATTTTTAGAAAAAGAAAATACATGTTTATAAACAATTATGGCAAAATGCTAAGATTTGGGGAATATAAGTTAAAAAAGTACATACCCATTGTACTGCTTTCAACTTTTTTGAGTTTCAAATTTTTAAAGAAAAATAATGTATCTTTTAAATGCAGTAAACACTAGGCCTGTGTGATAAGAAGTTTGCAAAGTGAAAAGTAAAACCTGATTTTAAAAAAAAACAGATTCACATTTTTCATCTTTTTCTTATGGGTATTTTTATTGAGAGCAGAGGGCAGAATGGTCCTCTGTGTTGAAAGTCTAGTGCTTTTTCTAGTAATACTGTAAACCCAGTAGGAAAGTTATAAGACAAAGCTTCTGGATTAGTCTTTTCTAAGTCGTAAGAAACTATGGTTTTAACTAGGATGACATTGGAAGTGACACATGTAGGACCAAACCCTAAGATGGTAAGAAATTTTTACTCTAGTAGAAGAGATGGGTAGTATTGTAAAGAGACTCTTAAATTTAGAAATATACTTGTACAAGACCTCAAAATTAAGAAATAAAAGATTAATGTCCTAAATAAAAGGGTAGTAAGGATTGTTTTTAAGAGTGATGAAAAAGTACGCTCTGTCTTGATGGTTGTGGTAGTTACATGACTTGTAAATTATACACTTAGAAAATGGTAGATGTCATTGTTTATGACACCTTATTAAAGTGATTGTAAAAATTCTAAGTGAAATTTATATAGAAAACAAAAATTGTTGAATGAACCGCAACCTCACTATTCTTCAAAAAATAATTATATTTCAATATAATGTTACTTTAGTATATTTAGATAGGATATTTTAATGCCTGCTAATACATGAAGCCAGAGTTCAGTGTGAACCTGCTGATATGGAGTGAGAAGCTACAAGAAATATATTCTGACATCGCTTTAACAGTCACCACAATTAAATCACAAATGTTTTTCCTCTTCCTTTAGCCCTGGAATGAGACCAGATGTAAGCTCCCCTCCATCTAGCTCCTCAACAACAACGGGACCACCTCCCAAACTCTGCCTGGTGTGCTCTGATGAAGCTTCAGGATGTCATTACGGGGTCTTGACATGTGGAAGCTGTAAAGTATTCTTCAAAAGAGCAGTGGAAGGTAGTGTGTGTTTTGAAGAGTTTTATTTTTCCTCTATGTGATTCCTATTTCTCAAAGTGGAGTTTCAAATTTCCATTATATATAAAGCTCACTAAGGCTAGACATCAGTAATGAAGGAAAGATAGGTGACTCCTAAGTCTTCCAATGGGAAGGAGATACTTTTAAAAACCACACAAACAAAACTAAGATAGAAAAGTATACGTTGAAGGGCGGGAGTTAGGTGAGAGGCTGAAAGTAACACTGTAAGAAGGTGCTGTATGTGAAATGATGATATAAAGTTTGGGCAGTAAGATATATTAATGATATTAAAATTGTGTGCTTTCATTCCCCATAAGCTAGTTGGTTTCAAAGACAGAAACTATACTTATGCAGCAAAAATGAGTAATAGGAAATGTTGGGGGGAGTGGGCATTTCTTGTTTTCTGTTAAGTTAGGGCACCATTTTAAGTGGTATAAACGCTAGTAAGAGAGGAGGTCAAGCCAGGCATGGTGGCATGGCTCAGGAGGCTGAGGCAGGAGGATCTGGAGTTCAAAGCCAGCCTCAGCAACTTCGAGGCACTAAGCAACTCAGTGAGCCCCTGTCTCTAAATGAGAGAGAGAGAGAGAGAGAGAGAGAGAGAGAGAGAGAGGAGTTCAGTCTATTGAAGTGAAAGATGAACCTACCATTTGCAAACAAAGATTAAAGATTAGGAGGAGGGTGCGATAAACTGGTTGAAAAGATCAGGAAAAAAATGTATTTTTTAAGAGGTGATTTCACTATATAAATGTTTTATTAATATAAACTTATTCTTAAAATAGATTTAGATTGCTGACAGAGGCTGTAGTATTTTCTCCTTGAAGAAGAAGAAAGTCAGCCAGGTACCCAGGTGTGGTGACATATTGCCTATAATCCCATTGATTCAGGAGCTGAGGAAAGGGAATCACAAATTCAAGATTCAAGGCCAGCCTAAGCAACTTAGTGAGGCCCTGTCTCAAAATAAAAACTAAAAAAGCCTGGGGATGTAGTTTAGTGGTAAGGCACCCCGTGGGTTCAATCCCCAGCACTGGAGCATAAGTATGCAGGGAGAGGGACTTTTAACATTTTGCCAATGAATCCACTTCAAAAAAAAAATTAATAATCCTATAATTTAGTTGTTTGTAAAGCAACCTGGAGGTTGTGTGACCTGAATGGAATAACTAAAGTTCTGAGTATGCTAGTTCTTAAAGAAATTATTATTATTATTATTATTTGATTGGTGTTTGCATATCCTTGAGTTACATGAGTCATTTTGTTTGGATTACTTTTTAATACATTAGCAAACTATAAAATTGCTCATGTCCCCACCTAGACCAGAAGGATGCAAATGTTGGCCAGTATAGTAGCTGCCACCTATTAAGTAGAGTCATAAGTAAAACCCACCATTGCTTAGTGTGATGCCCTTAACAATGAATGTTATTTAACACATACCCCCAAAAGGGAAGTATTTCTTGATCTCAAATTGTTACTTTATACAGCACTCTCAAGTATAAAATATTTCTATGATATAAAGTCATCGATGTTATTAATAATGCTGTGTATAAAATTAACAAAATGATTTTCAGAAGTGAAATTCAGAATGAGGCAATGGGGCCTTAAAAACTGGGATTAAACAGAGATGTCTCCAAACAATGTCTTATCCTCAATAGTACACTGAGCATTAAAATAGTACATTAATAGCATTAAAAAATATTTTTCACTTACTATTCTTTAAAAAAGGGCTACAAATTTCAAATGCCTACAGGGACTGTGTGTCACTCTGGCCAAATATATTTGTGGGAAGGAGGGCAGGACTGATATATTAGAGAGGGCACAGGTGCCTCGCCTATAACCATCGAAATGCAATAAACTCAGAAAACAAAGCTTGCCAACGTCCCAAATCAACACCATGGCAGGCCATATGCCCTCTGTACTTAATCCTTACTTTAAAATTAAATTCTTAATACTTATTTTTAGGTAAAAGTTGCTCTGTTTTCCTCCTTTATTTATATTAATCCTTTATTTGGATTTTAATAACATTCTTGAAAACCCTTTCCAGCACTAAAATTCTGTAATAATCTGATACCCTCATAGCATTCTTCTCTTTATCCTATCAAGACACAATGAAAATATGCTTTTTTTTAACTATTTATTTTCTAGTTTTTGGTGGACACAACATCTTTGTTTATATGTGGTGCTGAGGATCGAACCCAGGCCGCACGCATGCCAGGCGAGCGCGCTACGACTTGAGCCACATCCCCAGCCCCTGAAAATATGCTTTAAAGCTGAGATAGTTTCATGTGTGGAGCATGCTTGAAATCCCAGCAACGCAGGAGGATCACGAGTTTGAGGCTAGCCTCAGCAACTTAGTGAGGCCCTAAGCAACACAGGGAGACCCTGTCTCTAATAAAATATAAAAAGGGCTGGGGATGTGGCTCAATGTTTAAGCACCCTTGGGTTCAATCCCTGGTACCAATAAATAAATAAAGCTGAGATATATAATTTGGTGGGATTTCTTAATTATAAACATATAGTTTTATATGATTAGCATCATACATTTAGCACTCCATTTTTAATACCTGCTAGAAACTATAGGTTTTTTCCTAAAATTGGTGAGGTATAATTAATACCCATTTAACTATTAGGAAATCTGCAGAGAAGTTTTACATATTTATTTTTCATGCAACTCAGATCAAGGATAGATATTTTGTCTTTTTTGTTTGTTTGTTTTTTAGTATTAAGGGAACTGCTTTTCTGTACATAAAAAAGAAAAAAGTAGCCCCATTTCTTTTTATGCATACTAGATCCAAGATCTTTTTCCTCCCAAGGCCCTTTTTCTTATACTTCCTTTGCCCAGAAGTGCATGTAATCTTTGTTAGTAGGTCATAAAGGTGGTATAGTAAGTTAAGAGTTAGTGATACCTATGTGTCAAGTAAGTAATATGTTACAAATATATCATTTTATTAATGGCTCTGTGAGTTCTTAGATCCTGCTATCATCTGAATTTGTGAGTTTAAGTGACAAAAGTGTGATTAAATTGATGTGACAAAAGTGAGATTAAATAGATGTCTCCAAACAATGTCTTATCCTCAATAGTACAATGACCCTCTAAACTGTACAGGATAAACTCTTCATCTGGCAGTTTACAATGTAGTTAGACATTAACTAGATGAGTGCTCACAATGTGCTAGGCTCTAAGAATAATCTACATAGTTACCTCTAACCCTCACTGAAGCCCAGCAAGGGAGGTACTAATTTTCCAATTTTACATATGAGGGACAAAACTCTGAAAAGTTAGTAAATGTTACTGAAATCACACAGCTAGCAAACAGTACCAGGATGGGGATAAACGGCTCCTTGGCACCCTATCAGTATACTTTCAACAATATTCCTCTAATCCTCAAATACTTCAAACAGGGCATATACAACCTGCATGTTCAATATGCCCTTTGCTGTGTTTCCCATTTCCTCTACCATTTTGATGATCTTGTTCATGTCATCATCACTCTTCTTTTTGGTTACCTTTAAAAAAAACTTTAAAAAAAACTTGTTTGTTGTTTATAAAATGAATAATTTATCATTCCTGCTGTATTAGTAATCTATTGCTCATAAAAAATAATCCTTAAAGTTAATAGCTTATAGCAACGTTTTCTATGTCACACAAACTCTAGGAATCTGTAAGCATAACTGGGTGGTCCCAGAACTCTGAGTTACATTCAAGCTATTGGTGGGGGCTACAATCATCTGAAAGCTTGTCTGAAACTAAAGGATCCACTTCCAAACACATTTACATGGGTTTTGACAGGAAACTTCAGCTCCTTTACATATGAGGTAGCCTTCTCTAGGGCTGCTCTCTAACATAGCAGCTGACTTCCACTAGAATGAATTATTAGACATTGGTCACAGAGGCCAATCCTCTACCATAAGAAGGGACGACACAGAATATGAATACCAAGAAATAGAGATCACTGAGGGCCATCTTAGAGACTGGCTACAACACCTACCATAAATGGAAAATCAGAATCACTTGCCAAAAATAGATTTTAACCGTAAAAATAAGAATCACATAAACAACAATGTTAAGAAATCTCAGATGACCTAAAGGCTTTTCACTTTACATCTTAAGGGATTTGCCAAGTGGTAGAAAACAAAGAACTCCAAAAGGAGATACCTCATTGTCTTAAAGGGATTGACAGAAAATGACTCTTAGTCTTATATAGCTTGTGAAATAGTGAACACTATTTGAACTTTGTTTTATAGGTAAGGAACAGACTTGCCCAAATTCATCAGGGGAATTGTACTTTTCTAAGATTCTTAGTTATGCCCAAAACAGATAGGATAAAGAAATTAGTCAGTATGGGGCTGGGGCTGGGGCTCAGCAGTACCACACTTGCCTGGCATGTGTGAGGCACTGGATTCAATTCTCAGTGCCACATATTAATAAATAAATAAAAATATCAACAATTTTTAAAAAATATTTTTCAAAAAATCAATATTAATAACCAGGCTCAGTGGTACACACCTTTAATCTCAGCTACTTGAATGGCTGAGACAGAAAGACCATAAGTTTAAGACCAACCTGAGAAACTTAATGACAAACTGTCTCAAAAATAAAAAGGGATGGAGGTGTAGCTTGGTAGAGCTCTTGTCTAGCATGTATAATCAGTCTAATCCCCAACGCCACCAAAAGAAAAAAGAAGGAAAGAAAAGGAAAGGAAATCATTATTAGCATAAATTATATCTTCTGATATTTCAACTGGATATAAAGAAAACATTTAAATTTCTTGCATTTAGCAGTGAGTAATTTTTTCTATGGTTTTTTCCAGTTACTTCAGAATAATTTAGGGATATTTTTAATGGGGGTAAAACTTCATAAATGCTTCAGTTATGTATTTGTTGTTCTTACTTTTGCTCTTTAGAAGATAGAATTATTGGATTAATGCTTCTCACTAACCCAATAAAGAATATAGGAAAGTTATCGAATACAGAAAGGAATTGAAAGAGCCAGCAAAAACATTTGGCATTGGAGAGCAGCTTTAGAATAAAAAAATTCGTAGTACTTATTGTCCATTACTCAACTTTGTAGCCTATTGTTTAAAAGGATTTTAAGGCAGATATCTAAAACTAGTTCTTAAAGAGCAGGAATTAAATATCTTATTAGGAAGAAATAAATGTTGAGGGGTTTTGTTGTTGTTGTTGCTGTTGTTTTTAAATTCTAATCAAGTCTCAGGTTGTCCTAGGCATAAAAGATCTTTTCCTGGAAACCAGGATTTAGGTATATTCAACCTAGTGAATTGATCATTACTTAATTCACTTTCCTTTGAGTATGATAAATTCTTGAGAACTATCCCTACAGAGTATTATAAAGACCACCCCCCCCCATAAGATACATGACATCTTAAGTTACATCTGTGTAAATATGCTGGTCTTGTGTAGAATAACTTACTGGGCCAGCAGAACCTCCCTTGGTTTGCTTCAACATTTAATAACCACATTAAAAGAATATTACAAGAATATTTAATTAGGGGCTGGGGAGAGACATAAAATATTTTAAATTTTCCTTGAACATTTTTGCCAAGAAAACTACTACAATTCTTTTTTGTTTTGTTTTATTTTCATTTTGTACTACCAGGGATTGAATCCAGGAACATTTAACCACTGAGCCACATCCATAGCCCTTTTTTATTTTTATTTTTTTTATTTTGAGATAGGGTCTTGTTAAGTCGCTTAGGACCTCACTAAGTTGCTGAGGCTGGCTTTGAACTTGTGATCCTCCTGCCTAAGTCTCTCAAGCCTGTGGGATTATAGGCAAGTATTGTCCAGCCACAATTCTTAACATATTACTCAACACTGAATGCCAGAAGATTTATTTGATAACATTCTTAAAGTCAAAGGTGAATTCAAGCATCTTTATTTCTATAAGTATGAAACAATGATCTCTGTAAAGACTGTCTATGGTAGATAGTTTGTCAAATCTGTGATTCATCTAATCAGTTGCTGGCAAGTTTAACATTCAAGAGTAAACTTGCTGTTAACTTCACTTTGTTTTAAATTGGGAAGGGGGAAACATTTTATTTGCACATGGTGGTTTAATGTTGAATTCAAGTCATTTTCTTTTTGTGACTCCCATAGTATGTTTTAGACCAGTTTTTTCTTCAACATTAGGTCAGAAGTCATAATAAGATAGTGATTACAGACATCTTCTGTAACTGACTGTTAAAAATACTATATAAAGCACAATTTGTCAAGAAAAAAATGCTTGCCTCTGGTGAACAGTGATTAGACTTGGGTATGAAGACAATGTGTGGGGTACAGTTCTGCTTTTCAAACTCAGAGCTAATTACATGGAGGTATACCTCAGTTTAGTAGCACACTTCAGTTTTGTGCATTTTTACATATGTGTACTGAATGTGTACTTTCAATTTGTTGAATAAGATCTTTTTTTCTTTTCTTTTCTTTTTTTTTTTTTAGTTGTCCTCTCAATTTAGCAAGTTATATCAGTGTAGACAAATACAGTTATCTTCTTAATCAATGGCTTTGGATCTTGGCCATTTTCTACCCAAAACAAAAATGGAAAAAGGCTCTCATAAAAATATCCTTTAAGACCTGTGGAATTTCAACAGTGTCTTTTATTCTATACAGGACAGCACAATTATCTTTGTGCTGGAAGAAATGATTGTATCATTGATAAAATTCGAAGAAAAAACTGCCCTGCATGCCGCTATCGAAAATGTCTTCAAGCTGGAATGAACCTGGAAGGTAATATAAATTGCTAATTTTACTTAAGATATTAAGTAAGCACATATAATAATTTAGTGAATTCAGTGTATATGTGCGCTTGACTAGCATTTTATTGCCCAGAAAACAGGAATTATTTCATGAATATATTATATTCTGATCAAATTTATTCACTAGCTTTTGTTACATATACTGATTTCAGTACAGCCAAGCTATACACTAAGAAAGGAAATTATGTAACAATGAAACTTACATAACTTGAAGTAACTTTACTTTTATATATCTTAATTCCTTTTTTAAGCCTCAGCTATTCCCTAGGGTTGGAAATGTTTCTACACTAGATACATTTACATGTACATTTTTCTTTTACCTTTTAAAAACACACCATTACTTGGAAATATTTGTCTTATTACAGCTCTGCAAGGAAAAAAAAAGAAAACTCAGGGCATTGGATGGGTTTTGTTTTTGTTTTTGTTTTTCAAGTAAAGAAACAAACTATAAGTTAGGTTTGCTAACCCTAAGTTGTATAATTAACGTTGATTTCATCATTAAAAAACGTTCCTCTGAAAAGTGTTTGGAATTTTGCTGTAGTTGAAATGGCAAGTTCTATGAATCTGTTGATCTAATAACTCATGTGTTGTTTGGTATTTGTTGTGACAGTAGTACTTTCATTCTATATGTATTCACCAACAAGGCAGTCACTAGACATAAAATGAATAGAAGTGCCTATATTCAACAAGTTTACCAATTATTTAAGTTTCAAAGTCAATCACAGAATAGCATGGCATACCACAAAATACCATAGGAGCAAGGAGAAGATGATCAACTAATTCTGTCCTTGAAAGTGTCCTGAAGAAATAACATTGAATTTTTAAGTCTAGAAGTTGAGTAGGAATTAAATGAAAAATAAGGGCAGAGACATGATCAGATTTGTTTTAGAAAGAATAATCTTGTATTGAGAGACCAATTAAATGACTATACTGTTAATCCAGATAAGAAGTGATTTTTGGATAAGACACACACTATATGTTAACAAATATAGAGAGTCTAATTCCCTACACCACACACAAAGCTAAGTGTGACCAGGTTGTTTAAACTTGACTGCAGAGTGCTAATGTCAAATTAAACATTGCTTTAAATAAAATGTAAAAGTTTACTTTCAGTGTCACAAGTATATTTTTATTATAAAAACAAGTTATTACTTTTTTTGATACCAAATCTCTGGCCAGATTTTAGATACTAGAGCTCTTGCCAGATTTTACCCAGTTTCATTTCGCTACACTCT
Source organism: Ictidomys tridecemlineatus (assembly GCF_052094955.1). NCBI lineage: Eukaryota > Metazoa > Chordata > Mammalia > Rodentia > Sciuridae > Ictidomys > Ictidomys tridecemlineatus. Next base: position 123,493,322 of record NC_135477.1, on the reverse strand, counting down.
AATCTACTAAGTAGATAGTATACTTGGACCATTTAAATATACACTTACCTCTCTCTTTAAAAAAAAAAAAAAAAAGGCTGGGGATGTGGCTCAAGCGGTAGCGCGCTCGCCTGGCATGCGTGCAGCCCGGGTTCGATCCTCAGCACCACATACAAACAAAGATGTTGTGTCCACCGAAAACTAAAAAATAAATATTAAAATTTTCTCTCTCTCTCTAAATAAATAAATAAATAAATATGCACTTACAAGTTTGGTTTTTAGCAATGACCTAAATGTTTTCATCCAGCTATTTTATGTATAAAAATAAAAGCTTAAAGGACAAACAAACCCAAATAAAATTCTATCATTTCTATCATATCACTAACATGAGAACAACGGTTGCTTACTCAGTAACATTTTTAGGTACTCTCCTGAATGCATGTCAAGTTTAGATATCTCAAGTTTTAAGCATATAATGCTTCCCTCAGGAATTTCTCCCATATCCTGAGTATAAAGAAATTCTTTATTCAAAAGAAATAAGATATAAAGTAATGATACTGATAAGAGTATAATAGGAGGTGTCACATTTATCCTATTGCTCCTTCCTTTTACAAACAGCTAAGTAATAATTTTATAGTGTCCTTTGCTCTTAACCTAACAAGAAGACAACCAAGACAGTGACTATCATAAAAATACCATTACAGCCATTTCCAGTCAGTCTGTTGTTGAAAAACTGGCAGAATTTTTTTTCTTGAATGAATAAAATTTAAGCATATAATTCAATCTGAACAGCATTTTCTCAATACTATATTAGCAACCAACCAATAGTATGATTTTATAAATGGTTAATGTAAGATCTGAGTGGAGAGAAATTTACCTTTGTCAACTTCTTTCATGTGCCTTCCTCTACTCAAAGGAGAACCTCATGTCTAGGATAAATCTTATATCCATTTTTATGTAATACATGGTAAAACAAAGTTCTAGTTGGTCATTTTATAACATACTAGATATTAGCTGGCACATGTGGTTGGTATTCTGATTCTATTTGTAGACAAAATGAAAGAAAAGCTTAAAAAAATAAATGTTACCGGGGTTTATCCATGTGTGATTTTAGTGGGAAAGCCTCATTTTTGTTTTCAAGTAACCCCAATATACACAAATCATCTATTCAGATAAGTACATGTGTATGTCAGTAATGTTTGGCAGACTATAATACTTAAGAACAAAACAGATCAAGTCAGGTATTTCACACGTTTTCAGTCTTTAGAAATAGTCTCTTGTTCACCACAGTGCTTCCTTCAGCCAAGCAATTTTAATGATAGGCCCCAGAGTAACTTGACATAAGCACTTAGCTCTCTCTCAGCCCAGTTCTCTCCATAAATGTAACATAGTACTATTTCAAGTGGCATATTTGATTACTGTTGTCCCATACCAAGTAAATCTCAAGATTTATTTTAAGGCAAACTTCTTCACTGCTTGAAATTTCTGGCATTTAAATATACGTAAGTTTTTAAAATGGCGATCCTAAATGTCTTATGCACATTTCATTTTAAGATTGTAATCATTCCAAAGTATGGATTTATTTTTTATATAAACAGTCAAAAGGAACTTACAGAAAATAGGCTTATGGCATTATAAGATTTTTTTTACCTAATATTTAAGTATTAAGATTTCTTTACCTTTATTAAAGAGAAAGTAGCCTTATCACAGACTCACAAACATTTTTATATAGAGATTATATATTGTTAACTGCTGCTCTACTATATGTTCCAAAAGGTCAGAAGCTTGGATAAACTTTCATTAATGAAATTCCTTAAAATTAGTGATTGCTTAACTAAATTGTTTAATTAACTCTTTGCTGAAAATATCTTGAAAATATATTAGTATTACTTCTTGCTTTAGTCAATTCAATGTAACTTAGGTCCCTAGAACTTTTTGAGCTTTATTAAAAAACATCAGTTCTCACTTAGGACTATAGATAAGTAGTCAGAAATGAAACCAATTATATTGTGAATCATAGAAAATGATTTTTAAAAATCCTTCAGTTTGTCATTATCCTTTCTTCTTTGTTCTGATGTAGAGGGCAGAAATATGCATCCTAGACTACTTGAAGTTATGGTTAATTGAGACATTTACCAGGATTATTTCAGCATATTGATTTGGGACATCCATATTCTCTCAAAATCGTCAACAAATTACATTCTATAGTTTTGGATCTCAGTTTCTGTGAAATGCTTTTGGTTATTTAAAGGGTTTTCTTACATACAGGAGCTCTTCTTTTTTAAAATTTGCATCATTCTTTTATAGAGTTATACTATCTGAATGTAAAGAATTAAAAACAGGGGCTGGGGATGTGGCTCAAGCAGTAACATGCTGGCCTGGCATGCATGGGGCACTGGGTTCTATCCTCAGCACCACATAAAAATAAAGATGTTGTGTCCACCGAAAACTAAAAAAATAAATATTAAAGAAATCTCTCTCTCTCAAAAAGAATTAAAAACATTCTCCTACAAATTGAGGTAATAAGGTGTCTCTTATGGAACCTAGGAACATATTTTACATATTTTTACTGAATTAGTTCTTACTACAAATTTGTAAGGTTTGTGAGGTAGGGGCTAATAGTTTCCTCTCCTGCAAAATGAGGTTAATAAAGACTAGGGAGTAACTTGTACAGAATACCCAGCTACAAAATGGCAGAACCAGGATTTAAGTCCAACATTCTGGTTTCATATTTGTACTCTTTATTACTATACCATACAGCACCTCCAAGAGCCTGGCAAACTAAATTAGAATAGAATGATCCTGCTTCTCTGTTTTGATATGTTAACTAAAAATTCTTAACTCTCTCAGTGCCCACATAACATTGTTCATTGTACATAACAGACTTTTTTTTTTCCTTTTCTAACATTGGACATTAAGATATAGTTCCTAGCACAGTATCTTGTCTTCCATAAACCATGTGTTTGGTCATTTTAAGGACAGAGGACCTAGTAATTATTTTAATTTGCATTTATTTTTTTCACTTTGCAAAATACTTTGCATCCTGACAACTGAGGCAAGTTACATTTCCTCTTTCCTATAAATTACATTCTTTGCCCTCTCTTGGAGCCCTCAGTACTATCTCATAATTTTATAAGAGAATGTAATTCTTATTTAGTTATCTTATTAAAGTAACTTCAGGAGTATGAATAAGTTTACTAAAAATATCTATAGAATCCATGCTTGTTATTTGATTAGACTTTTTCAAACAATATATGTGATATGGATGGTTTATATTTATAGAGTTATCAGTATAAATCTTCCTTATTTTCTTTTAATTTTCCTATGTGTTTTAGTCTTAAGTAGTATCATGTAAATGGAAAAAGTCAATTTTTCTATTGTTAGATTAAATATCTGTCTTTCTACAAATAATACAACAATGTAGCTGGCTTTGTTAAATATACTGTTATAATTTTGGTTAATCCTAAAATACAGTGTCTTAGGTCCTTCCACAAATTTAGTTCATTCTTTCAATTGATTATAAAAGTAATTTTCCTTGTATAATTTATATGAACTTTGAAAATGAGATAATTTACGGAAAAATCTACAGAAGTGGTTTGTTTAGGTTGTTTTAACAATGTTATAAGATTTATTCATTAAAGTTATACAAAATGTCACTAGCTTACTTATAGGGAAAATTGATATGGGAATGGGTGGGTAACTGGATCCTTCTAGGAAAAAAAAATTTTTTTCTCCTATGTCATTTTTTCATAAATGCTGAATAAATTATTTCTCCTCTTTCAGTCTTAATAGTTTCAGAAATTGAAGATACCTCTAAAAAACCTTTGCAGCCCATATCTCCCTATAATTCATTTTTTGTTCAATACTCACAGCTCGAAAAACAAAGAAAAAAATAAAAGGAATTCAGCAAGCCACTACAGGAGTCTCACAAGACACTTCTGAAAATCCTGCTAACAAAACAATAGTTCCTGCAGCATTACCACAACTCACACCTACCCTGGTGTCATTGCTCGAAGTCATTGAACCTGAGGTATTATATGCAGGATATGATAGCTCTATTCCAGATACGACTTGGAGGATCATGACCACACTCAACATGTTAGGTGGGCGCCAAGTGATTGCAGCAGTGAAGTGGGCAAAGGCAATACCAGGTAAGGTGCAAAGAATGACAGAACTACAGTGTAAATCTTTATTTTCTTGAACAAAACAACTCTGGCTCTTTCTTGTCCTTCCTCCTTGATCTCATGGCATATCTTATTGCTCCTACTCAGTTCTAAGGACTAAAAAGCAGATGAGCAAGTAGGGTATCCACAATAAAACTTTCATACTGTTTCCAGCTTTTCAGATCTTAACCCAGAGCACAATTTTAGGTAGGATGGTATAATATCAGAACTAGAGCTACAGGACCTACTCAAAATTCTTTTTACACTTATGTCTAATGGAAGAAAATGTATACTATTTCTAAGAATTTCATTTATTTCCCTTCAGGTTATTTGTAATGTTTGTAATTATCAGATGTGTTGACTTTGTCAAAATGTACCAAAACAAAATGATTTTAACTTCACTAAATGAAATTAACTAATTGAATATAAATCTAATGTTTAAGATAATTTTAAAAGTTTCCCTTTAAAAAAATTTTTCCCTGTTAGAACTTTGCATGGAACAGGAGAAGTCAATGTTAGTGTCAACCCTGACTTTACAGATAGAGAGGAATTGACCATATGTTGGTCACACAATAGAAGAAAGATGACTAACTTAACCTCCTATCATCCCTGTTATATCAAGGGAGAAAGAAATGTGAAAATTGGAAAAAAATTTAATTAAACCCATTGATTAATATTTGATGCCAGGACTCTTTAGCTTTCTGTTTCATAGTTTAATTCGTGTTATTTAAAATATGCAAAACGTGACATAAATGAGCTATCTGGAAGTTTTCTTACATAGAATTCCATTAAAAAGTTCTAGGGCCAGGTGCAGTGGCACATGCCTGTAATCCTAACCATTTGGGAGGTTGAGGCAGGAGGATTACAAGTTCAAAGTCAGCCTCAGCAACTTAGCGAGGACTTAAGCAACTCCATGAGACCATTTCTCTAAATAAAATACAAAAAAGGGCTGGGGATGTGGCTCAGTGGTTAAGTGCCCCTGTACAAAAAAAAAAAAAAAAAGAAAGAAAGAAAGAAAGTTAGTTCTCAGGGCTTGGATTTTAATGATGATAAAAGCTAGCTGTATACACTTAGCTTTCATATCGTTTATCTGTTAAGGGTCTGACCTAAACAAGACTAATTGACTTAATTGCTCTTAGGCAGTTCCTGGAGACATGATCTTTTTTTGGCAACTAGACTGTTGCCTAATATCTTTATTTCTCTTAATCCAGGATTCAGGAACTTACACCTGGATGACCAAATGATCCTCCTGCAGTACTCATGGATGTTTCTCATGGCATTTGCCCTGGGGTGGAGATCATACAGACAATCAAATGGAAACGTGCTATGTTTTGCTCCTGATCTGATTATTAATGAGTAAGTTGTATATGAGTCATTTCCCCTGTATTCATTCAGTCTATTTTTAACCAGATGATATTTTCCTATGAACTGCTATTGTAATAATTCAGGAGAGAATCAGTCCTACCAGGTATCTAGGAACTGGGAAAACTTGAAGTAGAGTTGTTTATCATTGCCTGCAGCACATCAAGCATAAAGTAGGAAAAAACGTGCATGTGGCATTATTTCTGTATTGCTTTAATTACATATCCCTACTCCAGAGAAGAAAAGAAACATGGGGAAACTCATGTGAATTCAGTAGGGGACAAGTAAAAGGTGAGGACATCTCTGGCTGAAGGATGTGAGGTATGAACCCAGACACAAGAGGTCTCTTTTGACAGCAAGACTCACTCAATGACTATGGCTTAAAAAGAAAACAGGAACAAGTTACTGGGTTTTTGTCTTAGGTGTTTACTAAGGGAGGACCAGTCAAGCCTTAAGATTTTTTAATCAACTATTTTCTTATCCTGAGGGTCTGTATTTGTGAAATACTTCAGATATATATTCCCCTTTACTTAACTGCTGTTTTTTCCTCATTAGTTTCCCTACTGCAGTGTATCCTTCATTGTGTTGACTGTTTTCTTCCTTAAGCACAGTTCTGATCACATCATATATATTCCAATATACAGACATTTTCAATACCACCTTACTGATAATCCAATGCATACTCTATATGGTTTCAAGTTTTCGAGAACTTGGCCTCACTTTCTTTCCCATTGTTTTTCACACATTCTGTTTCCAGTCAGCTAATCCACATTTTAAACATACCATCAGCTCATGGTGTTTTATCACTAAATATGACCTCTCTCTTACACATCTCCTCTGTCTCACTTTCTACTTTGTATTGCTACTTTTTGTGCCCATAGTTTATCTCCTTTATCAGAATGTAAATGAGGAGTTCCTACACACACACCACACACACACACACACACACACACACACACACACACACAGTCTGATAAGATTAAAATGGAGTTTATGTGAAAAAAGATGAGAGTTTTATTGTGAACTATGGATGCTGTTAAGACTTCTTCCCCCAAATTATGAAATCTTAAACCACATTAGTATAGTAATTAGTCCCACTGTGCTCTATTTGAGAAAATCCATCATTAATTGTTTGAGAACTGACATATTAAGAATATGTCCAGAGTGGCAAGGAGTTTGATTGCATAACATGGAATGAATATGAGATGTTTACAGGGAAGAAGAAAGGAGACTTGAGAGCATGGAGGACAGCTTAGAGAGATATGTATATGAAAATATAATAAGTATTCACTGTTGGGTTTGCCAGGTACAAAAATAATAGATAGGAATGAAAGAAAAGCATCTATTTTAAATGTTTTAGTAGAAACTAGGTGATCTGATCCCCAGATCATTTTAATAAGAGATTCTTAGGCACAGTGCTAGAAGCCAGAGATAATAGGGTAACCCTAGATCTATGACACCTCTTCCTTATACTACTACTAGGTAAATCTAAAGCCTTATGCCTCACAGGATAAATGAAAATTATATACAGTGAGATTTCAGGTTTCTCTGCTACTAGGATAGCTGCATAGAAACTAGGCCAAAAATTATAGCCAAATTCTTTAAGTTAATACTTTATTTTCCAGCACTGATTCATCCAATGGTATTTGAGTATTTATCAAGTTCCAGCACTATTAGGGGAATGGTGGATATAATAGTGAATAAAATAGATGAGAATCCTGCTAATAACATTCTGATATGGGAATTCAAATAAATATCCAAATTTATTCCAGAGCCATGATTCCATAGTGTGAGAAGAAGGTAGGAGACAGGGAAGATATTAGAGCAGAGGGCATTCAAGCCCGCAAAGAACCTTGAAACAAGCTTGACAGGCATGAGAAACTGAGAGGACACTAAGTATAAGGTATGAGTTTAGAGAAGTGAACAGTGACGAAAATCTTGTAGGTCTTAAAATAGAGTTTAGGTTTTATTCTAGGACCAAGCAACAGCCAGAATGGATTTGAGGGGAACAACAAATATTCATATTCCTAATAAGGTACCTAGTTTGTGACTACAGCAAAGAACAAGAAAATAAGATTGATCTTCAGTTATTTATGTTAGTGCAAGAGACAAAGATAACCATCAAATACATAGAATAATTTCAGAATTTGACTGTGATAGAGATTTTACTATAGAGAAGTCCATTTTAGATAGATTAGGCTAAGACACAAAGGAGAAGAACCAGGCTTTATAATAAGAAGCAACATGATTAGGCATGTGAAATACATATGCTATATTCAACTAATTGCTTTGTATTCTAAGAAGGGCCATATCTTAGTCCTCAGCTAGTAGCTCTACCACAGCTTCACAGACGTACTCTCAGTATGGGTATCAGAGAAAGAAGTCACCTTGACACTCTTCTTGCCAAAAAGAGGATTATTCAAACCATCACATCACAGTGTAAGAAGATTAGTTGTTTGGTCCAATTTTAAATTAACTGGTAAATATATTTAGCTTTTATGAAAACTCAGAACATTGTTACTTAGTTCAGAATCCAGCCATGTTTTTAAAAGTATCATGCCGATAGTGTTTACAGGCACTTTCTAATAATCAGTTTGAAGTCATTTAATTGGAATTAAAACCATGAAGAGATTTATATAAAACACCAACATTTTCACTTTCATTTGTAAAACTAAAGTAACCTAGTTCAGAGTTTTTATTTTTAGGGCATTCCAATTTGGATTTAAGTAGTCATAGACCTATACAATTCCTTACATAAAGTGGAAATTACTTCCCAAGAAATTTACTTTAGTTTCGTGTTCATGTTCATTGTAGAATATGGAAGAGAACTTTTCAGAGATTTTTAACGAGTTGTTAAAGGATTATTTTTACTCATTGTTCAGCTACTATTCTTGTGTTCTTATGCTGCATGTATTAGATAGACAGGCCTCGCTCTCTTTTCTTCACTGTATTTTCATACAACTCTGGTGTCTCCCAACAGGCAGATTTAGATGTAAGAAAGGATGCATTCAAGTTCTGACCCTATATATATAGTCTTTCATGGTTGTTCTTAGGTCATAATGTTGTGAGAAATGTATGTATATATGTACATTTTTTTCACAGCCAACAGGAATGCCTTTTCTACTTCCTTTACTAAAATTTTGTTGACATTCTCAGTTATATGAGGAATCTAACCATGAATAAGAAAGTAAAAGGGAATAAAGACAGCTCTTAGGAAAATAGCTTTATTAGGGGATTGGTAAGAAGCTTTAAATTTGAAGAACCATGAAATATCACTTTGGCAGCATACAATTCATGTCTAATTTATTTCATTATACAAAGAAATAAAGTATATCTTCAGTAGAGAGAAATAATTACCTTATTTTTTTCTGTTAAGCCCAAGATCACTCTCTAATAGAAATGTAAAAAACAAAATTTCTTAAAGTATTTTAAATGTCATGAACTAGGCACAGCTTCACGTTCTTAGTGTCATTTCAAAAGTCAGGAAATCTTAGATCTATTTGAAAATCATAGATGTGATAGTGACTGTTGAGAATCATAATCAAGAGTTGATTTGATACTGTGAGTTAAAAAGATTTGTGGTATCAGAAAGTCTAGTCTCTGCCTAACTATAAACAATGTCTTTAGAAAGTAATGCTGTGAAAAACACCCTATGATTTTTAAGATCTACAACTGTTTTCTAACTGGCTATATTCAAGTGTTAATCCTTGATTTTAACTGAGCAACTGCTAATAAATTCTAAAGTAAATAATGCAATACATGACAATGCATGATAAAATAATGTCTCCAATGTAAAATTAATTTATTCAGTAGTCTCTTTACTCTAGAACCTGAAACAACTTTTAAGTTCTGGTTTCCTAAGGAATTAGCACTAATGGCAAGAGTTATGTTGTCATTTATGTGTTTATAATTTTGTAAAACAAATGAAATAGTACTGTTTTGGAACTAGCACTATTTCTTTCTAACACTCAAACACTCGTATTTGTTTCTCACAGACAGAGAATGACTCTGCCCTACATGTATGAGCAATGTAAACATATGCTATATGTTTCCTCTGAGTTACAAAGGCTTCAGGTATCTTATGAAGAGTATCTCTGTATGAAAACCTTACTGCTTCTCTCTTCAGGTTGGTAAAATATATACACTTCTAAAATTTACTTCTAAATATGTCAAAAGCATGAAACATGAAAATCTAGAAACAAAGGTTTTTAATGAATTGGTGTCTATACTATGTTCTGCTACGTAGATGATTTTCATAAATGTAAAGATTCTTAAGGGACATTCAGTGATACCGAGACTGTTAAGACAAAATAGGTACAAAATAAATAGTTATATAAGCTGCACAGGGATCACTGTTGATCAGAATTTCTGCAGACTGCTTTCTTCCTTCCTTTGATCTTAGATAACATCAGTATATGGGACATGGAGAAAGAAAGCCAACAATGCTTTCATTTCTCTATTGCACTGTTACTTGTAAATACAAAATAAATATTAGCAAGTATATTAATTTATAGAAGAAAAAGATACATCCTAGAAAAGATATTACTGCAGACTGGAACAGGATTGCTGGACAGAACTACTCTGTCTTTTGAAAATAGCATCTAGACTTTATTTTTTTAAAAAACTTAAGTTTAAATGTCAGCATCCTTATCAAACTTTTATTACTTTGAACCAGCAAAGATGTTTAATAAATCCAGAAAACTTTAAAAAATAAAAATCATTTTGTCTATTAGTACTTTATGTTGCAATTTTCAATAAGTAATAAAAGGAAGGTCTAGCCACATCTAAGATAAAGAACCAGTATCCAAAATATACAAAGAATTCAAAAAATGAGCCAAGGACCTTAACAGGCACCTCACTAAAGAAGATATGATAGATATTAAAAGGTCTTAATCTAATTAAGATATAATAAAGAAAACAAATATGGCAAATAGCATATGAAAATATTTGCTACCCATTATTTATCTTCAAGGAAATTAAATTAAAATAACAATAAGATACAAATGGTGAAGAGAATATGGAACAACAAGAACTGTCATTCATTGCTAGTGGGAATGCAAAATAGTATAGCCATTTTGGAAGACAGTTTGGTGATGTCTTACAAAACTAAACTCTTACCACATGATCTAGCAATTACAACCCTCAGTATTTACCCAAAGGAGTTGAAAACGTATGTTCACACAAAAACAACCACATGGATATTTAATACAGCTTTATTACTAATTGCAAAAACTTGCAAGTGACTAAAATGCCCTTCATTAGGTGAATGAAAAAACTGGTACATCCAGTCACTGGAAACATTATTCAGCACTTAAAAAGACAGAGGAACCTGAAATGTACATTACTAAGTTAAAAAAGCAAATGTAAAAAGGCTACATACTGTATGATTCCAACTATGTGACATTCTGTAAAAAGTAAAACTATGAAAAAATTAAAATCAGGAGTTAGGAGGGAGGTAGGGATGAACAGGAAGAACTCAAGATTTCCAAGGCAATGAAAATTCTCCGTGTGATACTATAGTGATGGATACGTGTCATTTTACAAAATATAAAGCCACAAATCCACAAAACACCCAACACCAAGAGTGAACCCAAATGTAAACTGTGGGTGATGATATGCCAATGTAGGTTCATTAACTACATGACAAATATACCCCTCTCATAGGAGGATGGTGATAGTGGGGAGAACAGGGAATATATGGGAAATCTCTGTACCTAATTTTTCTATGAACTTAAAACAACTCTTAAGCCTTTTTTAAAAGGAGGTCTTTGAACAAGTTAGAATTGTAAACTTTAGGCCATTTCATTAAAAATCACATATGAGGTTAATGTTTATAAAACATCAAGGTAATGGCTGAATACCTTTTTTAATATACCAATGAGCAAATATGTAATTACTATTAAAAGTCTTCATTCCATTTTTGGCAACTCATAGTTGCCAAAAAAAACTTGTTGCACATGATATCTAACCATTTCCAAAGCACACAGTCTAAATTCTTTCATAGTATCTTTGCAAGGAACATTAATATTTCAACCAAGGAAGAAGATGTTCCATAACCTCATGTTTAAAAAAAAAAAAAAAAAAACTACAAGATCATTGCTAGAGAAGGTTACCTTTAACAGTATACTTGCTAAAGAAACAACCTGAGTGAACAGTTACATAAAGTTCTGAGCATGATTTTGATAGATACAAGGTATAGTTCAATGTCTGGATACTAGCAATTTTAAAAAGTAATGGTCTAAATTTTATACATATCAAACTCACTGAGCTTTTTGATATTTTTTATGTATATCGTAGGTCCCTTTACCATATAATACAGACTTTTATTCTGTTAGGTATCTAATTCTAGTATTCTAATTTTCCATTACAATGCTGGGCTTAAGAACTAAGTAAAGATAGAAATTCAAAAGATAAGGTTTACTCTGAAGCATTCTCTTTAAGGATATTTTTAGAACCTTGTAAATTAGTACATTTAATACATTTAAAGACAATGATTGGAAATATAAGTGAAACTGTCAAAGCAAAAGGTGGGTCAAAAGCAGATTAGACTCTTGAACAACATATATAGCTAAAGAAATCATCCAAAATACAACTTTTTAAAGTGTACATGTTTGTATTACATATACAAGAAAACTGCAACAAAGTTATAACATACATCCTGAAAGTCCATGTATAGATAGATGGATAAATAGATAGAAGGATAGATGGATGTGGGTGGGTCCAGAGAATTGAGGTCACAGGGTAAACCACCACCTCAGATCTGGAGAAACAGGCAAATTTAGAAACTCAGCTCTTAACCAAGGTCAGTTTACTAAGAACAGAGCCACTAGAGCTAGCAAAATGATAGGAAGACTACAGTAATTTTGATGAACTGCTAGAGGCTGAATGAGGACTAAATTGAGAGTTCAAAGCTCCTGGGAATGTAGTCTTATGGGATTTCCCAACACTTGGGTTTTATTTTCAGAAACTCTACCAGTTCTTCATGATTAAAATGAGAGAAAATTTCCTTTGTTTTTTTAGTAGGAAGAGGAAAAGTAAACATCTGGAAGTATCTAGAGAGGGTTCTCCATAACCAAGGCCTACCCTTTGAGAAAACAACTTTATCAGAGCCTGAAGAAAAAGGCAAATGAAGGATTCCAGTCCCTTCTAGCCTTCATTTCTCTTGTAGGAGGGGAGGGGGGTGGAAAAAGGTTAAGAAACATTTTTGAAAGGTACAGCCCAGGCATTCAAGCCAAGTTGCAGAAGAGAATGAGGTTTAATTTTAAGTATTTTTAAACCTTTTCCCTCCTCAACATCTTATAACCACCATATCAACAGGGCTTCAGTATAACAGTGGATTGAAACTGAGAGTTTCAGGACAAGCTATTTAAGAAGTTAAAAAGAAGCTTCAGGGAGCTGGGGGATGGGGCGGGGTGTAAAACAAGGGAACTGAAAGGCTAGCACCTACAACAAACAGTAAATACAGGTCAGCTCCTACTCAGATTAACACAAAATTAATTCCAAAATTAAGGACAGAAGCCAAAATATATCCAGGAAATGCAGAGAACACCAAGCAAAATAAAAAGCAACACATTTACGCCTTAATATATCCTACACTGAAACTGCAGAGAAATAACAGAAAAAAAATCAGCTTATTTATGACTTAAATCAGACTTCTCATCAGAAAGCCTACAAGCAAAAAGAGAGTTAAATAAAAAAATTAAAGTGCTTTAAAACACAAAAAAAACTCCCAACCTAGTACAAGGTATCCAGCAAAATTAACCATCAGAAGCAAATAAGAAATAAAGACTTTCTCAGACAAAAATCAAAGGAATTATTCACCTATTTTACATAAAGTGTCAAAAGCCATTCCTAAGAAGAAAGGAAAAATGTCAGGAACATGGATTTACATAGGGAAGGAAGAGCATGAGACAAAGAATAAATGAAGGTAAAATAACATTTTTTTTCTTAGTTGGTAACTTCAAAGTAATAATAATGTACTGGATGACTGAAGCAGATGGATAAGTGAAATGAACAACAGCAGAGTTATGTGGATTAGGAAAGAGAATCGGGAACCCTCTGTTAAGAGGTACCTGCATTGCACCGGGCGTGGTGGAACATACCTGTAATCCCAGCAGCTCAGGAGGCTGAGACAGGAGGATCACAAATTCAAAGCAACAGGGTGGTGCTAAGCAATTCAGCAAGATTCTATCTCTAAATAAAATACAAAATAGGGCTGAGGAATGTGGCTCTGGTGAGTGCTCCTGAATGCAATCCCGGTACTCCCCACCCCCAAAAAGATGTACCTGCATTACAATCTATAAAGTGGTATAGATTGAAAAAAGGGACATAAGTTTTATTGTAAATACATATTGCAAACTCTAGGAAAACCACTAAAAACAAAAGGAGTAATAGTTGATATGCTAAGAGAGAAGAGTAAATAAAAGCATGAAATGCTCAATGAAAACAAGGTAGAAAAAAAGACAAGATAAAAAGGAAAACAAAAAAAAAGTATTATGACTAGAACAGTTACCAACATCATAGATGTTAATCCAGCTATATTATCACTTTAAATTTAAACGGTCTAAATACATCAGTGTTCTTTTTTAAAAATTATTTTTCAGAACATTTATTTATTTTTAAACAAAATAACTAATGTAAAATCTTTAGGTGTTAAAAATGGAACTAAAATACACAATAACTTCATATAAGCTCAAAGAGTAATTTCATAAGTTAAGAAATGAGTGTTTAAATTTCAAGAAGGACAACTAGAATATGCAGATTACCAAACCATTATGGGCAAAAGAGGAATGGGGTAACAAAAAACAAAAGAATGAAAGATAGGAGAAAAAAAGCACATCATAAGGTAATGCAAATAAATATAAATGTATCAATAATTTCATTATTTGTAGAAATGGACTAAATGCTCCAAGCTTAACTGAAAGACTGAATTTTTAAAATAATCCAACTTTATGATATTTATAGCAATATGTAAATAAACATAAAGGCTGAAGTGAAAGAATATACTCTATGTATAGTGCAAGAGATGTCAAACTTTAAAGGGCAAGTTGGTAAACATTTTCAGCTTTGCAGTCTGTCACAGCTGTTCAGCTCTGCCCTTATGGCATGACCACAATCACTGACAACACAGTACTTAAACAGAAGTATGAAGAGTACATAATATTTCCAAGAATTCCTAAAATTCAGAAATCTTCCTTTATATTAAACATTCAGCTTTTCTTAAATTTCTGCCACCGAATCCTATATTTCTCCCTAGCAATTGTTAACACAGAACCAGTGATCCTAGGAGCACATAAGTTGAAAAATAAAACAGTTTATAAACATCTTTCTGTGAGTTGTGACCATGACTAGTCCTCTGTTTATTGTCCTTACTAGCACTAATTTTTGAAGATTAATATACTACAAATTATTTTTATTCCAATTTTACAATCCAGATTCCATGTTTTAAGTACATAAAGAAAGGCAGATAACCTGCTCCCTACTAAGACTTATCTATAGGCTACAATAAAAATCATTTTCTTTTTTATCAACTCAGAATGCTTAGATACTGAAAAATATAATCTAATTTTTAAGTTCTAATTAGCTGGTAATATTGCAGATGTTCTAAGATATAACTGGTGGAATAAATCAGTTAAAGAATAACCATTATTGAAGCCATCTATCGCAAAACCAGAATTTTGTGCAGGACAGCCAAAGTTAACTGGTCACTGTATTATTTTGTCATCAAAACGATATTTGATGACCCCCAAAACAGTATTTGATGACCCCCATTTTGTAAGTTAGAAACCTAACGTTAAGACCTCCAATTCTCTAATCATATATTCTATCTTGGTTAGAGTCTCTTAATCCTTGGAAAATGCATCCATTTTAGAATGCATTTAGAAAATGCAAACCATGATGTTAAATGTCCAGTTTGGTATATGAAAAGTTATATCAAGGAAATTCTTGAATTAACTGCATCTTAACTTTTTAGTTCCTAAAGAAGGTTTGAAGAGCCAAGAACTGTTTGATGAAATCAGAATGACCTACATCAAAGAGCTAGGAAAAGCCATTGTCAAAAGGGAAGGAAACTCCAGTCAGAACTGGCAACGGTTTTATCAACTGACAAAACTTTTGGACTCCATGCATGAAGTAAGTATCAAACAATAAAGTCAACTATAACAATAATTCTGTGGAACATAAGTATGTTTGATTAATGTATATAGTTTTACACATTAATCCACTTCAACCCCAGTTTGTAGATTTTGGTGATGTTTTGAGTTCAATTTGTGAACTTTGATTTTGCATACTTTTTACCTAAGTCCAATTATGAAATGTTATTTTAATCTTATATTAAAAAAAATCACCATGCTGTAACAAACTTTAACAGCACTGTTTTAAAAGGTGAAATTCCGTTTTTATATGAATGAGCTATTAAATTAGGAAAATATGACTTCTATATATTTATGATACTGCAGTTCATCATAAAATACTTAATTCCATATAATTCTACATATAATTTAAGGGATTTAAAAAGCCTTTAGTACTTAAATATTTATTTTACTTCACTAAACTTCTTTTCACCTGTAGAATTCCAATAGAGATTCATATACTTCGGGTCAGATATTAAAAAATAAAAAAAGACCAGTGAGTGTGAAATGTTCACTTTTAAAGCCTAATCATTATTTTCTTTCAGGTGGCTGAAAATCTCCTGAACTATTGCTTCCAAACATTTTTGGATAAGACCATGAATATTGAATTCCCAGAGATGTTAGCTGAAATCATCACCAATCAGATACCAAAATATTCAAATGGAAATGTAAAAAAACTTCTCTTTCATCAAAAGTGACTGCCTTACTAAGAAAGGTTGCCTTAAAGAAAGTTGAATTTATAGCTTTTCTTGTACAAATTACCAATCTGATCTGTAGATGTTTTGTTGTTTTTTTCGTTTTTGTTTTTTTGGTTTTGTCGGTTTTCTTTTTTTCCTTATAAATACGCACTACATGTGGTTTATAGAGGGCCAAGACTTGGCAACAGAAGCAGTTGAGTCATCACTTTTTAAGTGACGGGAAAGTAGACAGTCAAACTTACCAGGTGGTATATCCCAGAAATTAGAAACAATAATGTAAGGGCAATCTCTACTGTCAGGAAAGGATGGCACCTAAACCACCAGTGCCCAAAGTCCCTGTGATGAACTTCATGCTCATACTTTTCAGTTGGCTGGATAAATTTCTAGACTTTTTGTTGATGTATTTCCCCATGTATAGTTAGGATAGCATTTTTGATTTATGCATGGAAACCTGAAAAAAAGTTTACAAGTGTATATCAGAAAAGGGAAGTTGTGCCTTTTATAGCTATTACTGTCTAGTTTTAACAATTTCCTTTATATTCAGTAAACTATGCTTGCTCATTTTTTTCTTACATAATTTTTGTATTCAAGTTATTGTACAGCTGTTTAAGATGGGCAGCTAGTTCATAGCTTTCCTAAATAAACTCTAAACATTAATCTTCTGTGTGAAAATGGGTTGGTGCTTCTAACCTGATGGCACTTAGCTATCAGAAGACCACAAAAATTGACTCAAATCTCCAGTATTCTTGTCAAAAAAAGCTCATATTTTGTATATATCTGCTTCAGTGGAGAACTATATAGGTTGTGAAAATTAACCGTCCTAACTGGTATAGAGCACCTAAGTCCAGTGACCTACTGGGTAAACTGTGGATGATGGCTGCAAAAGACTAATTTTAAAAAGTAATAACTACCAAGAGGCCCTCTTTGTACCTTATGCCCTATCTCTGCAATGGTTAGGTGGCAAGAAGATTGATAATCTAATTCTTTTTCGGGACCTTTTGTAGTAGTTTGAATAACTTCTTAAAAGTTATAATTCCAGATAACAGTTGTAACACAGCTAAGAGATTTTTAATCAGACCAAGTAATTTTCTCTCATTAAACTTTACCCAAAAACTTAATCTCCAGTATGGCAAAAGTGGCTAGATACCCATTTTCACATTCCCATCTGTCACCAATTGGTCTAACTTTCCTGGTAATACAGGAAAGCTCAGCTACTGATTTTTGTGATTTAGAACTGAATGTCAGATTATCAACGTTTGTATAATTTCACATCCCTACGTGTGCCATAGAATTTAACACAAGTCTTGTGAATTTCTTCACTGTTGAGAATTGTCATTTTAAACAAAACAGAAGCTGTAGTAGCCCTTTCTGTGTGCACCTTACCAACTTTATGTAAATTCAAAACAACATATTTACTAAGCCACAAGAAATCTGATTTCTATTCAAGGTGGCCAAATTATTTGTGTAATAGAAAACTGAAAATCTAATATTAAAAATATGAAACTTCTAATATATTTTTATATTTAGTTATAGTTTCAGATATATATCATATTGGTATTCACTAATCTGGGAAGGGAAGGGCTACTGCAGCTTTACATGCAATTTATTAAAATGATTGTACAATAGCTTGTATAGTGTAAAATAAGAGTGATTTTTAGATGAGATTGTTTTATCACGACATGTTATATATTTTTTGTAGGGGTCAAAGAAATGTTGATGGATAACCTATATGATTTATAGTGTGTACAAGCATTCATACAGGCAGCAGTGGTCTCAGACACCAAACAGATTTGATCTAGGGGAAGGAGATGAAAACTGGCCCCATGTTCAAGTGAAGGTGGGTGAGGCTCTGACCCAATCAGATCACAGAGGGAAGTAATCCTTGGCCTCCCATTCTGACCACCCTTCTCATTCCAACAGTGAGACTGTCAGGGCAGGTTTGGTTTACTAAATCTCTTCGCACTGAAGTATGTAAGCACGGGACAGAAAGGTGGTGCTTACATACTTAACAGGCACCATCTAAATAACAGGGTTACTTTCACATACAGCCTCTCCAACAGGTTAATAAAACCAGAGGCTTTAGAAGTTTGGCAATAATATGCACAGAGGTACCAGCAATATGTAAATAGGGCAAAATCTCTAGGATACCAATAATACACTAATTCCTTTCTACCCTACAACAAGAGTTCATTTCTAAGTAGAATGAGGAACATGTTTATGTTTTCTTTGAATGCTTTTGAATGTTGTTTGTTATTTTCAGTATTTTAAAGAAATTATTTAATAAAAAATGTAATCCTTTGCTTTTTGAATGCTCTCTAAAAGGGAATGTTCCTTTATTAATGATTTAAATTGATCTCAAAGTTCTTAAGATATGGTTTGTAACCCAACTGGATGTGAAATTTACGGTGCCTAAGAAATACCACTTGAATATTATCAATGACAGTGTTAAGTTTCAAAAAGAGATTCTCAAAAGTAGATTATTAATCATTTATAGTATGTTATGGTTAAAACCAGAAAGCACATCACACATTAATCCTACTTCAGTCATAATCACTTTGGCTTTCAAAAAAATAGAGCTCAGAATTTAAAAAAACAGAATGCGTGCACTTTATTGTCAACAAAAAGCCAACTGATATTCATAAAACAAGTATAAAAGGCTTTACATTAAATGGAAAAAGAAGTTATGCTCTTAGAATACATGAGAAAGAATTATCTGAATTTTAAGCATAATAGACTTAAGTGAAAAGAAGAGTGTTGTTTGAAAGCAGCTTCATTTTCTACAGCATGTCATTTTCGCCATCCGTAACTATTAAGGTTTATAGTGACTTTCAGTAAGAGTCCATGGCATGCCTAGATGACTCATAACAAATCCTGAAAAATACTTTTAATTACTGGTAGAAAAAAGTGATCCTCTCAGTGTTTTTTAGGCATTACTGTGGGATACTATACAATCATAACTGAGGAGAAGGACTTGAGGCTTGGGGATAGATACACACACACACACACACCCATCTGTGTAAAATTGGGGAAGGGTAGCCTGAAGGAGCTCACCTGCCTTCTCTTGGTGGGGAGGGTAACTTCACCACTCCAAAAGGAGAACTAGCATGATTGGTTAGTGTCTTCAAAGAGCATAATAATGAACACAGGATAAGACTCTGGGCAAGCACATAAAAGAAAGCCTCACTTCAGAATTTGGGAGGACGGGGACAATGAGGGAGAGAAAGGGGAGGGGAGGAACAATTCCAATTTTATTTAAGTCTTATTTTAGTTCCCTTTTAAATATATTTTAAAAACTACATCTCCGTGAAATGAACAATATTTTTATACTTTGATTTGTCAAAATCCAATAATCATGGTAGCCATCAGTGAGATTTTTGATCTTGGTTGGTCACCCCAACAAATGTAGCTGTAGATGAATGTGTTTTTATGTGCCTGGTTTCAGTGAGGGAAGAGGAAATAAAAGTGTATGGAAACACTTTAAACCACTTTAGATAGAAGTTTTATTTTCCAGACTATTTTCAATTAACCTGGTCTAAGGAATAGTGACTAGGTTTTCAGGAAAGGATTAGCTTCTCTCTAGAAAATGTCTGAAAGAAGGATTTTATTTTCTGATGAAAGGCTGTATGAAAATACCCTCCTAAAATAACTTGCTTAACTACATATAGATTCAAGTGTGTCAATATTCTATTTTGTATATTAAACAAATGCTATATAATGGGGACAAATCTATATTATACTGTGTATGGCATTATTAAGAAGCTTTTTCATTATTTTTTATCACAGTAATTTTAAAATGTGTAAAAATTAAAACCAGTGACTCCTGTTTAAAAATAAAAGTTGTAGTTTTCTATTCATGCTCAATAATAATCTGTAGTTTAAAAAAATGTCTTTTTACCTATGCAGTGAAATGTCAGACTGTAATATTTTGTGTGGAAATGTTTAACTTTTATTTTTCATTTAAATTCGCTGTTCTGGTATTATCAAACCACACATTTGTACTGAATTGGCAGTAAATGTTAGTTAGCCATTTACAGCAATGCCAAATATGGAGAAACATCATAATAAAGAAAATCTGCTTTTTATCATATGACTCCCATCATGCTTTTGTAGAACTCCAATTTTCCTATTTTCTCCCCTCTTTGTTCTACTGAAGGTGGTTACCACTTCAGGAACAGTGAGATGATAAAGTGGATATGTAAATATCAATGTGGCAATGTATGCATGTGAATACAACAAATTCAAAAAGAGCTGTAGCTGAGGACCCAAAAATTTTGCATTAATTCCTCAAATGGTGTGGCCTATTACTGCAAAAAGTACTAAAGGAAGGAAAAACTGACTTCTGAGGTTATTCCAAATGTGTCTATAATGAAAGATAACTTTTACACAAACAAATATCTAATCAAAATTCTTAGTTTAAAATCCACTTTTTCTCTAAGAAGAAGGAATAAATGCCTAATAAATGTAGCAGTGTTGCGCAATACAGAACATAGAGGCTGGAGGGAGAGGACCCAGCGGTTCTATATAATCTATTCTGTATCTACTAAAACATACTATGTTCATGCCTTATCTACGAATTGGTGACCTGAAATTTTTTCCTATGAATACTTTTTTCCACAAGAGACTAATCATTAAGAAAAAAGTATTATGATTTTAAAAACCAAATGTGCCTTATCCATCATATGTGCAATGAGCATTTGCTATATGACTATAATATAAAAATATGGAGTAAAAGAACACAGAGTTATTCTTCCTGATTCCAAAAGATTACTATAAAATCACAATACAACAGCTGTACTAGTGTAAAAACAGACAAATAGATCAATGGAACAGAATTCAAAGGGGCCATAAATCATACCTTAATGAATTTAAAAGAACGGAAATTATATTCTGTCTTCTCTCAAACCAAAACAAAATTAAACTAGAAATCAATAACAAAAAAAGCTATGCAATCAAAAAACGTGGTGATTGAACAATCTTTAAAAATACATGGATCAAAAAAAAATCTGGAGAAATTTTGAAATACCTTGAGCTACATGAAAATGGACACGCAAATATCAAAATTTGTGGGTCACAGAAGAAACAGTACTTAGGAAATTTATAGCATAAAATGCATGTATTGGTAAGATTTAAAGATCTTAAAATCAATATCTGGGCATCCATCTTAGGAAATAAGGAAAAAACAAAATAAGCAAAGGTCAAGAACTAACAAAAATTGGAGAATCTGAAAGGGAAATCAATCAATAAAATGGAAAATGAAATCATTAGGAAAAATTTCTAAAACCTAAAGTTGGTTCTACACACACAAAAAAAATCAGAATTAATAAGCCTATAGCCAGGCTAAGGAAAAAAGAAGTCACAAATTACTATTATCAGAAATGTCAGAGGAAACATTACTACAGATCTGGTGGACATTAAATAGATAATCAGGTATATGAACCACTCTATATCTACAAAGTTGATAATAAAGATGAATTGAACCAATTATTTGAAAGATAAAACATGCTAAAAGTCACATTAAAAGACAACCTGAATAGGTTTTTATTTATTAAAGAAATTGAATCAATATCTTCCAAAATAGAAAGCACTATGCTGAGATGGATTCACTGGTTAATTCTGCCAAAATTTAAGAGAGAAATTATTTCAAATCTCTGCAATCTCTACCATAGGATGTAATAAAAAGGAACACTTTTCCACTTATTCCAAGAAGCCAACATCACCCTAATAACAAAACCATATAAAGACATTATAAGAAAAAATGCATACCAATATCTCTCATGAATGCAGAGACAAAATTCTCAACAAAATATTGGTAAACCAAACCCCAAAAAATAATTACACAACATAGCCAAATGAAATTTATTCCAAGCATGCAAAGTGTAGCATTTGAACATCAGTTAAGTAATCCATCACATCTACAGGCCTAAGAATAAAAATCATTTGATCCTATCAAGATGCAGAAAAATCACCTGAAAACTATCCAACATCCATTCATGATTAAACTTTTTAAACTGGAAACTAGAAATAGAAATGACTACATGCTACATGACTACAGTATAAAAATATGAAATAAAAGAATTATAGAGTTATTTAATAAATAATTGTTTCCAAAGAAACCTACAGTTACATCACACTTGAGGATAGGAAATTAGATACAAGACAAGCATATCCCCTCTTGCTCTTTTGTCAATCTGTACTGGAATTGCAGGCTAATCCAATTAGGAAATAAAGGGTATACTGACTTGGAAGAAAGAAATAAAACTGCTCATAGATGGCATGGCTATCTATGTGGAAAATGTAAAAGAACAAATTCATGGAACTTAAAAGAAATTTTAACAGAGTTGAGAGATACATAGTGAAGACATAAATCACTTTCCTATATATCAACAATTAATAAGTTGAATTCTAAACTGAAAATACCCTTAAAATAAAGTAATTATGTATAAATCTAATAAAAATGTATATCTGTATAATGAAAACTACAAAATTCTGATGAAAGGAGTCAAAGAATAAAATAAACAGAGCAAAATTCCACATTCACAGAAAGGAAGATTCAATATTGTCAAGAAGTCAGTTCTCCTCATCTTGATCTATAGATTCAATGCAATCCCAATCAAAATCCCAGACAGTTATTTTCTGGATATCAATAAATCAATTCTCAAGTTTATATGAAAAGAAAAAGGCCTAGAATAGGCAGTGCAATATTGAAAGAGAAGACTTACCATAAACAAGTACTAAAGGAGGTATAGTATTAGCAAAAAAAAAAATAGATCAATCACCAGTGGAACACAATACAAAGCCCAGAAATGGACCCATGTAAATTTGTCAATTGATCTTCAACAAAGGAGCAAAGACAATACAATGAAGCCAAGAGTTTTCAACAAATGATGCTGAAATAACTGAATGCTGCATGCAAAGATGAATCCAGAAATAAACCTTATACTCTTAATCAAAAATATTTCAAAATGGATCAGAGACCTATATTTAAAATCCAAACCATAAAATTACTTGAAGAGGAGAAAAAAAGATGGAGGAGTAGAGGGAGGGTGCTACTTCCACTTGCTCTGTGACTCTGAAGCCAACTAGCAGGAATATTTCTTCTTAGTGAGGTGGGTAACAGGGAAAATTCACCAAATCTCAGTATTAGAATCACAGAGACAGAAATTTATGCAATTTGAACATAGGACAGGAAAGAATACCTAGGGAATCCAGGTAACAAGGCTGCAGCATCAGTCTACTGCTGAGAGGAGGAGAAACCCAAGTAGAAAGACAAGACTGGATTTGCAAAGAAAATTTGGCAAAGAGGAGCCTGTAGAAGAGAGGGGCGATCTGAAATTGAGTGTTCCTACTGACTTGTCCCTGTATGTGTCTGCCTGAGATCTAGAGTTCTCCTTAGAGGGGCTCAACTGAGGCAGAAACAGAGGGGGCTTGTGCCCGGGGAGACTCAGGCAAGGATACAGAAGGGAATGCTTCTTGCTTTCCCCTTGGGATTTGGAAGCTTGTGGGATTAACCAGAGAAATCCCTGGACAAGAGGGCAAATTTGTACTACAAGTCTGTCCTGGGAAGATCATATTTGTAGGTGGGTGGCATGTATGAGATGAGCTTCAAGAGTGGAGCTCTCACAGGACCCTCTCCCAGATTCAGATGCCCAACAAAAATCAGCATTTTCCTGGCAATAAGATAGGTGGAAGTGTTTGCTCTAGAGTAGATACTTCAAGGCAAAGCTTGAAAAATCAGCCAGAACTAAACAGCAGCTGCCTGAACCTCACATACAGAATGAATGAATCAGTACTGCTCTTAGGATGGCATCTACCTGGTTTGAACAGACAACACTCCAATTGTCATTACTTCCCATTTGTCTCAAATCTGTGAGCAGGGATCCAGAGAACCAATACAACCAGCTTCAGTTCCAGGACACTCCAGCTGACAGAAGATGGATTTAACAACCCCCAGTCCTGCTCTAAGGGGTGCACAACCCAAGAGGAAACTGAAAGACATTATTTTTGTCTGTTTTTTCTTTTTCTTTTCTCCTTTTTTCAATAAGTATGAATATGGCTGCAGGTGTTATAGCTGTGTTGACTGGCTCATGAATCCATGTATATCTTCATTTATTTCTCTTCTTTTTAAGTCACATTTTCCTTATATATTTCTTTTTTATTTCCTCAATCAGCTGTTATTTCACATTGTTTTGATCTCAGAGGGATAAGGCTTATTTGTGTGTTTTGGTCTGACTTTTTGTTTGACTCTCAATTTTTTTCTTTAATTACAATAGTGGGGGCCTAGAGGCATAATAATTTCTGATCTCAAATTATACTAAAGAACTACTGTAACAAAAACAGGATGGTATGGGCATAAAACAGAAATGAAGACCAATGGAATACACTAGAAGATATGGAGACAAATACACATAAACACAGCCATCTAATCCTTGACAAAGCTACCAAAAAACATATGTTGGGAAAAAAGATAGCCTTTTAAACAAAGGATGCTGGGAAACTGGATATCCATATATAGAAGAATGAAACCCTTCACCATGCACAAAAATCAACTTAAAGTGTATAGAAGATCTAGGAATTAGAACAGCAACAATGAAACTACTAGGAAAAAAAAAGAGGCAACCCTCCAACACATTGACACATATATCAACTTCCTCAATGAGACTCCTCAAGCTCAAGAAATAAAACCAAGAATTTAGCATTAAATTAAAAGGCTTCTTCACAGTAAAGGAAACAAGGGTATGAAGAGGAAGCCTATATAACAGGAGAAAATCTTTCCCAGTAACTCTTTTGACAGGAGAATAATATCCATAATATAAAGAACTCAAAAGACAATACCAAAAAAGAAAGAGAGTGAGAGAGAAAAGAAAACACTAATCACTCACTCAATAAATGGAAAAAAGATCATTAAGAAACAATTTTTGAAAATAGAAATACAAAAGGCCAACAAATATATAAAAATATCTTCAACATCTTTAGCACTCAGGGAGATACAGATCAAAACTACATTAAGATTTTATCTCACCCCAGTCAGAATGACAATCATCAAGAATACAAATAATGACAACTGCTGGCAAGGATGTGGGGGAAAGAGTACACTTACTTATATATTGTTGGTGATATGTAAATTAAGACAACCACTTTGGAGAGCAGTAAGGAGATTCCTGAAAAAGGACTAGGAATGGAATCACCATATAACCCTGCTATCCCACTCCTTTGTATTTACTCAAAAGAATTAAAATCAGCATGCTATAGTGATACATACATACCAACGTTTATAATAGCACAATTTTTAAAAGCCAAACTATGGAACCAACCTACAAGCCCATCAATAGACAAATGGATTTTAAAAATGTGGTATACACACACCAGGGAGATCTACTCAGATGAAATTATGTCATCTGATTGAAGGAACTAGAGAACTTCATGCTAAGTGCAATAAGCTAGGCTTCAAAAGTCAAGAGTCAAATATTTTCTCTCACATGTGGAAGTTAAAGAGAAAAAAAGGAATAAAAAGGAGGATTTCATGAAAATAGAAAAAAATCAGCAGAGCACGGAGGGGGGGGGGTCCAAGGAGAGGGAGGAAGAGAGAAAAAGGGGAAAATTGAGGAATTAAATTTACCAAATTATACTAAGATGCATGTATGAATATACCACAATACGTTCCTAATTTATATAAAACTATAATGCATTAAGTAAAGATAAATAAATAGAAGTAAGATCAGTGGAGCAGAGGAGGGATGGAGGGAGGAGAGACACAAGGGAGTAGTACTGGGATTGAAACTGAGAAAACTTATGTTTTACATGCATTCATGAATATGTCAAAATGAACCCTACTATTATGTATATCTATAATGTGTTAAAATAAATTCTTAAAATTGAAAATACATAAATAATAAACTCCTAGAAGATACAGGAACTACCCAAGATAATATAATCCAAAGCCACAATCCATGAAAAAATAATAAGATGGGCTGGGGTTGTGGCTCAGTAGCAGAATGCTCACCTAGCACATGTGAGGCCCTGGATTCAATCCTCAGCACCACATATAAATAAATAAAATTAACGTATTATGTCCACTGTAAAAAATATTTTAAAAAATAATAAGCTGGACTTCATAAAAATTTAAAACTTCTGCTATGCAAGATACCATGTCAAAAACATGAAGACAAACCACAGACTGGGGGTGGAAGCCTGCAAATAAACATATCAATAAAGAATAGTTATACACCAATTTAGCCAATTTGGAAAGCACTATGGAGATTCCTTAGAAATCTGGGAATGGAACCACCATTTGACCCAGCTATTCCTCTTCTCAGACTATACCCAAAGAACTTAAAAACAGCATACTACAGGGACACAGTCACATCAATGTTTATAGCAGCACAGTTCACAATAGCTAAACTGTGGAACCAACCTAGATGCCCTTCAGTAGGTGAATGGATAAAAAAAAGTGAGATACACACACACACACACACACACACACACACACACACACACAATGAAATATTACTCAACACTAAAAAAAGAACAAAATCATGGCATTTGCAGGTTAATGAATGGCATTGGAGAAGATAATGCTAAGTGAAGTTAGCCAATCCCCAAAAAAACAAATGCTGAATGTTTTCCCTGATTTAAGGGGAGTGACTCAAAGTAGGGTAGGGAAGGAGAGCAGGAGAGGATTAGATTAATTCTAGATAGGGAAGAGGGGTGGGAGGGAAAGGGAGGGGGAAGGGGATTAGCAAGGATGGTAGAATGTGATAGACATCATTATCCAAAGTACATGTATGAAGATTTGAATTTGGTGCCAACATATCTTATATACAGAGATATCAAAAATGTGATATATATGTGTAATTAAGAAATGTAATGCAAAAAAAAAGTACATGTATAATGGCATAAATTGGCATAAGCATACTTTACATACAGAGATACGAAAAACTGTGCTCTATATGTGTAATAAGGATTGTAATGCATTCCACTTTGTTGTATATTTAAAAAATAAAGAAAGAAAAAGAAAAAAAAAAGAACAGTTACACAAAACACAAGGAACTCCTAAAACTCAAAAGTAAGAAAACAGACCATCTGATTTTAAAATGGGCCAAAAGCCTCAAAGTGTGGATATGAGGTGACTCCCCCAAAAGTGCCTTTGTTAATGTAGGAATGTTCCAAGGTAAAATGATTGAATTATGAGAGCTGCAACCTAATCAATCCTCTTAGTTTGAATGAACTGACTGGGTGGTAAATGTACGCAGGTGGTGCATGAATGGAAGGAGTGGGTCACAGGGGGTGTTCTGTGGAAGAGTTCATCCTCCCTGTAGCCTCTTGCTCTAAACCTCTCTCTGCTTCCCAGCTGTCATGAACTTAGTAGCTCCATCATGGCCTTCCACCCATGGTGTTATGCCTTACCACAGCAATGAATGTGGCCAACAAGGTACTAAATCTCTGAAACAGAGTCAAAATAAACTTTTCCTCCTCTAAGTTGTTCTTACTAGGAATTTTGGTCTCAGTGACAAAAGCCCAACTAACACAGAAACTGGTACTTAGAAGTAGGGTTGTTTCTACAACTAACCTGACCTGGTTTGCAGGAGGAGTTTGAAAATCTAGCCTAGAGAAGCCTGTGTGAAGAGTTTAAGGAGTGACTCTGGTGAAAGCTCAGAAGTCCAGAAAACCCACAGAAAAACAAACTGTGCTCATGAAGTTTCAGAGGGAAATGAGGATTTTCTTGGTAATTGGACTAGAGGTTGTTCATGATAACATTCTGGCACAGAACTTTGTGTACATTTTGCCATGTCCTGAGATTGTGTGAAGGTGAATTTAAAAGCAATAAAATAATTAATCTGGTGGAGGAAATTTCAAGAGAGCAGAGCATTTGGTTAGTGGCATGGATACTGCTGAAAGTTTCTAGCCATATTGACTGTGAGAAATGGGAGCAGAAAGCAGAGAAAAGCAGCTTTTAAAACTTGCAGTTTGGCAAGAAAAGTGCTTACAAAACTGGGGCCAGTGAAGTTGTAGTTGTTAAAAGAGATTGCAATCACTGAAGAGATGTTAAGCACTTTGCATTACAGACAACTGGAAAGATACTTCGATAGCATATTAAGAATTTGCAATCCCATATCCACTGCAGATCCAAGAGTATAGAAGGGAAAATTCCTTGAAGAAGAGATCACGGGGGCACCCTGCTCATATGGGGGTGGGGTGGGGCTAGGAAGCTGTTTCAGCATATCCAGCAACCTGTCACCAAAGTACTCAGAGGTTATTGCAGCCACAATCCTAGGGAGTTCAATGACTGCACAAACTGGCCACAAATCATTCACATGGTGCTGGTTCAGCAGGAATGCAGGATGCTCACATTAAGGAGTCATGGAAGTTTTAACCGAGATTTCAAAGGAAGACCTAAGAGGCCACACAAATTGTAGCAAGGTCAGAATCCCTATAAGATGCTCCTGAGAAGGTGACCCAAGAAACTTCAGGTGAATCCAAAGCTGGAATGGAGACCCCAGGGATTAAGAGACACCAACAAGGTGAACCATCTTCTGAGAAAAGCTGCTGGCTGCAGCAAGAACCAAATTAAGAGAACACTGCAACCAGCAAGGCAAAATGGGCAGGGGTACACAAGTCCTTTGAAGAGAGCATGTTCCTGCCATGTGTCCTAAAGTCTGTGCACAAAATTATAGTTACAAGACCTATTTGACCAGCTGGGTTTAGGTCTTCAGTTTAGGTCTCATCCCTTCCTTCCATGCCCTATTTCTGCCTTTTGAAATAATAACGTTTATTCTGTAACCCAGTGTATTGGATATATGTAACATGCTTTGATGTTTACAAGGGATCACAGCTAATTTACTTCCAGTCTCAAATGAAACTTTGGACTTGGACTTGTGGGTTAGGGGAAGGGGAAGGGGAAGGGGAAGGGGAAGGGAAAGGGAAAGGGAAGGGAAATAATTGAAAAGGCTATATACTTTATGATTCCCACTATTTAACAGTCTGTAAAAAGCAAAACCATGGAGAAATAAAAAGATCAATGGTTTCCAGGAATTTGGAGACATAAGAAAAAAACACAGAGAAGATTTTTAGGACAGTGATACTACATGATACTATAATAAAAATGATAGATATATGTCATGTCATTATACATTTGCCACGTCAACAGAATATACAACATCAAGAAGTAACCCTAAAATAAACTAAAAGCTGATTTTCAAAATAATGTGCCAATGTACTCTAATCAACTGTAATAACTGTACTTTTCAGAGGTGGGGGAATCACCAATAATGGGGAAGCTATCTATGCATGAGTGGGGGCAAGAAGTATATGGGAAATCTCTGTCCCTTTACTTAAATTTTGTGTGAACCTTAAACAACCTTAAAAATATGAAGTATTTTAAAAAAAAAATACAGTGGAGAAAGAATACCCTTTTCAACAAATGTTGGAATGTGTTGGAACAACTGCCAAAATATGTTTTAAAAAACAACCTTGAATCCAAACCTCACACCATATGTAAAAATTAACTAAAGGAAACACAGACATGAATATAAAATCTAAAACTATAAGACCCACTGTGTTAATTGGGTTTTCATAACTGTGATCAAATTACCTGACAAGAACTTAGAGAAGGAAAAGTTTATTTTGGCTCATGGTTTCAGAGTTTCAGTCCAGGATGGGATGATTTCATCACTCTAGGCTTGAGGCAAGGTGGACCATCAAGGCAGAGTGTGGTGCAGCACTTCTCAGCTCATGGAGGATGAGAAGCAGAAAAAAAGAGGAAGAAGCCACAAGGAAAATGAACCCTTCCAGGACACATCCCCTGTGGTCAGCCTCCTCCAGTCATGCCCCACCTGCCAACAGTTACAGGTCAGTCCATTCAAACTAGGATAAACTGATTGGGTTATAGCTCTCATAATCTAGTCATTTCACCTCTGAATATTCCTGCATTAACATAGGAGCTTTGTCAGGGGACACCCTGTATCCAAACCATGACATTCTATATCTGGCCCCAATAAGCTTATGTCCATTTCACAATGCAAAATGCAATCACTCCATCTCCAAGAGTCCCCATATTCTTAATAGTTCTAGCATCATCCAAAAGTCCAAGTCCAAAGTCCCATCTGAAACTCAAGGCAAACTATTGACTGCAAGTCCCTGTAATGATCAAAATCAAGTTACATATATACAATGACAGAGTAAATATTCCCATTTGAAAAGGAAGAAACAGAGGCATAGGAAAAAAGAATGGGACAAAGCAAGACCAAAATCCAGCTAGGCAAACATTAGGTCTCCAACACCAGCACCACATGGATGATACCAAAGTCTGCTGTCAGCTCAAGCAATCACTGCACCCCCAGGATCATGGATGCAGAGAATTCTGAGTGCCTAGGAAGCTAAGTACAGTGAAACAACTTCATAAGCCTCACTGTGTAAGCAGAGTGTTCTCATAGTCTATTCTCAAAGGAGTTTTTTTCTTTTCAGCCTGAGCCCACTATTGTCTCTATGTGAAGTACTTACCATCTCTTTAGTGGCTGTAATCTCTTAAACAATGACACCTTCCCCAGTCTCAGTTTGCAAGCACTGTTCTTGTCAAACTGAAAGCTTTTAAACCCATTTTGCTCTCCCATTTATCACAGTAAATCTGGCTAAAAGCTTTCGAGTATCCATGCCACTGACCAAATACTCTGCTGTCTTTTAAAATTTCCTGTACTATATTAATTAGTCCATCACTTTTAAAGCCTCACATATCAAACTCTCAGGACATGGGTAAAATGTAGACAAGTTCTTTGCCAGAATATAACATGAATGGCCTCTGGTTCAGTCCCTAAGAGTCTTCATTTCCCTCTGATATCTCATATGTACGTTCTTTACTGTCCACATTCCTCTCAGTATTCTGTTCTCCTGAGTTTCCACCAGAATGGCCCATTATTCTCCACTTAAAACATTCCAAAGTTTTTGAAATTCTTCCCATAAAACCATTCCAAAGGTTTCTGAACCAAGTGAGCAAGTCAATTACAGAAACGACTCCAATTCTAAGTACCAGTTCCTGTGTTCATTGGGTTTTCATTGCTTTGTTCAAAATTTCTGACAAGAACAACTTAGTCAAGGAAAGTCTGTTTCACGGTTTCAGAGTTTCAATATATGGTGTGATGGCTTCATCACTCTGGATCTGAGGTGAGGTAGATGACCATGGCAGAAGGATACAATGGAGGAGTGCTACTCAGTTCAAGGCAGCAAGAAGTAAAGAGGGAAAGGGACCCCAGGGAAAATGAACCCATTCAGGGCAAATGACCAGTGACCCACCCCCTCCAAGTCTGTTTCACCTACCTACAGTTATTACCCAGTTAATCCATTCAAATTAGGATGGGCTGATCAGGTTACAGCTCTCATAATTCATCATTTCACTCCTGAATTAATTAGTAATTTAGGGGGACACCTTCTACTCAAACCATGACACTTACAGAAGAAACTACAGTAGCAAGTCTTTGTGTCATTGGGTTAGGCAGTTTCCTTAGACATGATACCAAAAGAACTTTTTAAGGATATATTGGATTTCATTAAAATTTAAAATGTCCTTTCTTTAAACGATTTTTTTAACAGCTCTGGAAATCAAACCCAGGGCCTCACATATGCTACGCAAGCACCCTACCATTAAGCTACAACCCCGTACCTTAAAATATAATTTTAAGCAAATGAAGACAAATCAAAATTTGAGATAACAAAATTTTTGCAATTCATAGACCTGTGAATTGTAATGCACAGATCTGTGTCCAGCACATGTAAAGAATTCTCAAAGCTCAACAATAAGAAAAAACAATACTCCCAACAAATGGGAAAAATATTTGGGAAAAAAAAAGTTTTATCAAAGGAGAAACAGTGATGGAAAAAATATATTTTTTAAATCATTATTCAGTAGGAAAACACAAACCAAATCAAATAATATCACACACCTATCACAATGCAAAATTTAAAAGACTGACCATGCCAAATGTCAGTGAGTACAGGGAGAAACTGGAACACTGATGCACTATTGATGGGAAATAGTTTAGAAGTTTTTTAAAAAGCAAATACACATCTACTATATGATCTAGAAACTCAACTTCTAGGTACTAACCCTAAAGAAAAGGATTGTACATCCATACAAAAACTGTTCATTTGTGGGCTGGGGTTGTAGCTCAGTGGTAGTATGCTTGCCTAGCACATGTGAGGCATTGGGCTTGATCCTCAGCACCACATAAAAATATAAATAAATAAAGTTATAAAAAATTGTTCATTTGTACATGAATGCTCACAGTAGCTTTTCTACTAATAGCCAAAACACATACACAACAAAAAATGTTCACCAACAATTGAAAGGATATATTATGGAATGCTCATACAATGGAATACTGCTATGCAATAAAAGTAAATGAACTAACATACAGATTAACACAGGTCAATCTCAAAAGCACTATGCTAAGTGAAAGAAGTCAAAAGAGTTCATACCATATGACTCCACTTATATGGCATTTTGTAAAAACAAATCCACAGTAAAAGAAATCAGGTCAGTAACTGCTAGTGGCTAAGGGTAAGAGGAGGGATTGGACTACAAAGGAAGAGGAAATTTACAGGGGATACATTAATTGTGGTAGTGATTACATACATACATATAACTGGACATGTCTGTCAAAACTTCAAACTCTAATCCAAATAAGGTGAATTTTACTGTATGTAAACTATGTCTCAATGAACATAAAGTTTACAACAAAACCCTTCAACTTGCAGAATCAGTGCTCTACAGTCTCCTATAAGACAAGAAATACTGCTCTTAGAAAAATTTCAGTAAGACTTAATATCCTATTTTTTAATGTACATTAAGCACTAGAAAATAATTTAAACAAAGGTTCCTAGGTTGAAAATTGTGATGACCACTAATATGAAAATTCTACTTTATAATCAAAAACCCAGAATATATGTCTTTTTATAAAGATCCCACTGGCCCTGCCAGGTGCAACAAAGGCTAAGGCAGGAGGATTCCAAGTTTGAGGATAGCCTCAGAACTTAGTGAAACCCTGTCTCAAAAAAGATTAAAAGGACTGGGTATGTTGCTCAGTGATAAAGTTCCCCTGCGTTCAATTCCCAGGACTTAAAAAAAAAAAAAAAGTCCCACTGGCTCTTCAATGCAGGTCCTTATCATTCCTCACCTGCATAATTACAGCAAAAACTTTCTAATGGATCTCCCTGATTAATGTCTTACTGTACTGCAAACCATCCTCCATCCTCCAAACTGCTTTCCAGTTTCATTGTACCAGATCTTCCCATGCAGGTTTCTATTCAAAACTCTTTGATGCTTCTCCATAGATTAAATAAAAAGCCTAAAGGCAGGTAAGGCCCTTCTCAAATTAATCTTACCAATTTACCCTCTTTTCTGCCTTCCCTAACACAAACTTTTAACTAAATGTACAAAAGTGTGCACTGAGCCAGGCGATAGCACACACCTGTAATCCCAGTGGCTCTGGAAGCTGAGGCAGGAGACTCCCGAGTTTAAAGTCAATCTCGGCAAAAGTGAGGCACTAAGCAACTCAGTGAGACCCTGTCTCTGAATAAAATACAAAATAGGGGATGGGGATGTGGCTCAGTGATTGAATGCCTCTGAGTTTGATCCCTGGTACCGCAACCTCCCCCCCAAAAAAAGTGTGCTTTAAGACTGTATCATTCAAACCACCTGAAGTTTCCACTTGCTATCTCCTCTGAGTCTCTATATCATCTTGCTCCTAATATTTTGCTATCTGAACTTTCCTTCCTTGTTCCATTCTGCACACATCTTAGGGAAAGTTTTTCCAGGAGGCTGCCTGGTTCTTCCCAGCGTTCCACAGGCCAGGCCTCCTTTATAGCATTCAGCACTCCCTAAAGTGAGATCTTTTCAAGAACAGGAACCATATCTTGATTTAGCTGTTTCTCCAAGGCTTGGCACTATTTTAAGTAAATGAATGTTTTTGTAGACCAAAGAGACATGTAAATACAGTTATTACTGAAACTTCTTATGCAGTAAAATTTGTTTTTTCATATTTCTAAAGCACAGTGGTAAGAACTATCAGGAATTTATAAATACATCATTTTTTATATTTGTTAAAAGAGCATTTCACATTTATAACAATGCTGTAAGGGGGTAAATTTGAGAAATGAAATCAGAAAGCCCCATGAACTATTTATTAGCTGGTATACTTAGACAACTGTTAAGCTTTCTGAGTATATTTTATATATGTGTGCGCGCGCGCACACACACACACACACACACACACACACACACACACACACACACAGAATATTAACAATATCTGTCTCCAAAGGTATAAACACTACAATGAGCTAACACATTTTACACATACTTTTGTGAACTGTAAAGGGCTACATAAATTTTAACAGTAACAAAGAGTTCTTTTTCAGGCTCACAAACCCCATTCTGAGGCAAAAGTTGAATGCATAGTATCAATAAATAATTTGGAAATATTTTCAAAGGTAGTGACCAGAATCACCTATAAAGCAGAAAGTTTTGCTACTTGTTGTGTTCACTAATGCCTTTGAAAATATGTGATTTTCATTTGCTTAAATAATGTTTATTAACAGTCTAGGGCATTAAAAATAATCTAGAACAGGAGAATACAGTAAAAGAATCTTAAATAATTTTAATGAGTTTTTCTCAAATATGGTTGGAATGTTTAATCAAATTCACCTGCAAGCTGGCAAATACTCAAGTCATAAGACTTTTCAAAGATTTACATATAGGTTAAGGTAAATAACATAATAAAGTTATCTAATGATATCCTTCAGGAAGTCAAAGATACAAATTTATTGAATATACTGAGTTTTTTGGCAGAGTGAGATATTTAATTATTAGAGATTGTGTTCTGTCTAAATAACATGGGAGCAAGGAACTGCATGAACATGATCCTAAAAGGATTTTATTCTACCAATAATGGATAGGAGGAAGAACTCTGTCTCAAGGAAAATCATTAATATTATCATTATGTTCAACTTTCTGGAAGACAGCTGAAAAATCTCAACCAATAGAATACTAAAATCCAGTGAGAGCAGTTTTTTTTTTAATTGTAGATGGACACAATACCATTAATTTGTTTATTTATTTTTTTATGTGGTGCTGAGGATTGAACCCAGTGCCTTACACATGCTAAGCAAGCAGTCTACCATTAAGCCACAACCCCAGCCCCCAATGAGAACTGTTTTAAGCACTCCATTTTTTAAAGAAAAAGGAGTATGCCTTTACTATTTACCTTTCAAGTCCTAAATTCAAGGATGTTAGCAGAGGCTCTCATGGTCAAAACACACACACACACACCAAGCTAGTATCACTAGAGTTTATTTGCACTTCAAAGCCAAGAAGAGTTTAGTACAGTGGGTAGTATGTTATCAGTAATATTTTTAAATTAATGTTTAAGGAGTAAATCCATTACAGGAAACACTATGAACCTTTCTCAAAATATTCAAGACAGAACTACCATATGAGCCAGCAGTCCCACTACTGGGTATATGCTCAAAGGAAATAAAATTAGTATCTCAAAAGAGTCATCTGCACTCCACTGCGGCATTACTGACAATAGCAAAGAATGGAAACAACCTGTGAATGAATGAATGGATAAAGGAAATGTGGAATATAAATATACAATGGTATATTATTCAGCTCTAAAAAAGGAAGGAAATCTTCCCCATTGTGACATTATGATGAAACTTGAGGCCATATTACTGAACGAAATAAGAGGGGCACAGAAAGAGAAATCCCACATGGTCACACTTACATATGGAATCTATAAAAGTTAAAATCATAGAGACAGTAGGAATGGTGGTTGCTGAGGGTTGGGAAATGAAAGAAATAGGGAGGTGCTGGTCAAATGATACAAACTTTTAATTATAAAAAAAGTTCTGGGGATCTAATGTACAGCAAGATGGCTATAATACTAGTCTTCATTTATTATGAAAGTAAATCATAAATATTCTCACCACAAAAATAACTCTGGGCTGTGACTGTGATTCAATGGTAGAGCACTTGCCTAGCACATGTGAGGCACTGGGATTGATCCTCAGCACCACATAAAATAAATAAATAAATGCTTTGTGACAATCTACAAATAAAAAAATATTTTTTAAAATATTTAGTTTTTTTAGTTGTAGGTGGACAGTATCTTTATTTCATTATTTTAAAATGTGGTGCTGAGGATAGAACCCAGTGCCTCATGCATGCTAGGTGAGCACTCTACCACTGAGCCACAACCCTTGCCCTAAAAATATATTTTTAAAAAACCTACTCTGATACTAAGTTAACTAACTTAACTTTGGTAATGATTTCATAATATTAATTTCATTTCATTTTTTATATATGTATATGTATACACTCACACTGTACAACTTATATACACATAATTTTATCAATTACCACTCAAAGTTGCATTTTCAGCCAAAAATTTTAACTAATTAATATTTGATGAAAACCACCGCCTGAAACAATGACCCTAGGCCACTGTATACTCAAAATTCAAGAAAAATTTTATCTACCTTATATACCTACTTATATAAAAGCAGAGTGAGATGACTTTTAAAGCAATTTTCCAAGCTCCATTCTTACACACTTCCTGACACAGTAGTTTTATGATCTTAAATAAGCTCTCTTAAGCTTAGGCCCTTCATAAATAAATATGCACAGGATCATCACTATGGCTTTGGGGGCTGTCACATAGAATAACTACATTTATGTATGTATAAAACACCTGGTACACACATCATGTACATCCTCTACCTGAACCTGTCTGTGGTTATCAGAAGAAACACACCAATAACCCAAAATGGTTCCCTTCCTCGACAGCCGTCTGGTTGGCCTCCGGGGAATCTCAAAATGAGCTAGGTAGTGTTCTTGTGCAGAGAGCCTACTGTGGAGCACCAGGGATGGGTTACGAGCCCATTACACAAGCTGCAAAGGGAAGGCCCAAGAGCTGGGGCCCCTGCCTCGCCAAAGTGAGATGCCCCAAGGCACCTGGCCCTCTGCTTATCAGGGAGAAATCACAAAAGTTGGGTTCCAAGTGCTGGCAATTTGTCACAAAATAGCTTAAAGAATAATAAAAACTAGAAAAGCTGTAATTCACATAACTGGACAGTTTTACCTGCGAAACTCCAAACCCGGTGCCAGCAGCCCTCCACCACACAGAGAGGGGCCCCACCATAAGAGCCTCCCTCAGGCGGCAAGATAGCGCGGGGGACACCAGCCCTGAGGAGACGGAGAGGCGGGGCTTCTTCCCACAAGGCCGCGGGCCCTGTATTCACCTCTCATTGGCCCAAACTGGCTTGGGCCTGCCCACCCTTCAACCAATCAGTGACAAGGAAGAGCTACAATCCTAATCCCAAAATGGAACGTTTGAGAGTCAATCACAGTTCCTGCTCGAAACACTCAGTAAATGAATATTTCCTGAAGGGATGGATGACTGTATCTAAAATGTGATGGAATCTGTGTTCTTAGAGGGCTTGTTTGGTTTTGCCACGAGACAAAGGAAGGCCTGCTTTTGATATAATTAAGACGGGTAGTCTGAGTGTACCCACGAATGTTTCCTGAATCAGGAATTAAGAATGGGCCGCCGGTAATCATACTAAGCAAGTAATGAGCATCAAACACTATGTGGATTGCAACTTGCTGTCAGCAGGATTTAGAGTGAAATAGGCCTGGGTTCATATGTGTCCAAGTCCTATCTCTATTATTTACCAGGTATGTAATCTTGAGCGAGTTGGCGGACCTCTCCAGGCCTCTGCCAAATAAGGAAACACCAGCACCCAAAGTATTTAATAAATGTTAACCATACTGCAATTCATAATAAATTCATAATAAATACTCAATCAGCTTAGTTTCATGTAAACTGTCCATCAAAGTAGAAATGGTAACTTCTCTGACTCATATAGTACAGTTAATGGGATGACAATCACTAAAACAGTCCTTTCATTAGCTGTAGGATAAGAGTGATGAGGCCACTCTCACCTAAGAAAGAGGCTGCCCACTTTAGCACCTGTTCCTATTCTGTGATAATACCATGGTGAACTCCCTGAATTTGTTCCCAATCTCCACCCCCAACAAGGCAGTTTCTGATAGGATTCTTTATTTTAAATCTACATGTTTATTCAAGAGCAGTGAAAAACATACGCCCCTGCAAAAACTTGTACATGAACTGTTCATAGCGGCTTTATTCACAATAGTCAAAAACTGGAAACAAACAAATGTTCTTTAACAGTAAATGGACAAGCAAACTGTAGTATATTCATAAAGTGAAATATTACTCAGTGAAGAATTAGGATAAACTCTAATACATATGAACCTCAAGAACACATTGAATGAAAGAAGCCAGACACAAAAGGGCAAATACTGTGATTCCATTTATATATGATTTTAGAAGAGGCAAACTAATCTATAATCATAGAAATACCATCAGTGCTTGCCAGGGCCAGAGTTTGAGGGTAGGTGGATATTGCATGGGAGGAAGCAGGAGGGGCTTTGAGAAGAAGTTCTACAGACTGCTTATGCTTATAGACAAAAGTGCTTTATTTTAAAAAATTAATTTCCCTATTTATTCATTTAAAATTGATGCATCATATCATATACAAATTATACTCCACAAAAGGTGATTGAAAAAAACAATAAGAACACTAACCTATATATGACCATAGTGTGTGTGTGTGTGTATAACTTAATTTTTAAAATGTAGGTCTCTCCATATATATTATATATAATAGTTAAAATGTGTTGAAATTTATTATGTTTCAGAGACAATTATAAGTGCTTTACATTTAATTTTCACAAAAATTCTTGATATATTTATTATCCCCATTTTATGGATGAGGAAAACTAAGCAAAACTGAACTTTCCCAAAGATCACAAAAAGGGTAAGTGGCAAAGCTATGATTCAAATCCACATAGTCTGACCCGGGCAAGCTCAAAAGGAACATGGCAGTTTTTTAAAACTACACATATGTATTTGGACATGATCCCTTTTAGGTGAATCTTTAGAACACACCATGATACCAACAGGATTAAGTCTGAGTGGTAGTTCATGGTTGCTAATTATGTATTATTTTCTGTATATACAAAATATTTCATCATTAAAAATATGTTTTAAAAACCTTCCCTGAAGATGCTTATGTAATTTCAATTCTGAAGGAATTTTTAAAATGCTAACTTATCATGTTCACTTTCTTGGGAAATTAAATAGTCTTTAAAATATGAAAAAAAAAATCCACACAGTCTGGATTCAAAGCCTATGATTTTAACCACTATGCAACACTGTCTTCATAGTCACCCACACACATCATATACATATATATGGAAATGTCTAGAAGGAGCTACCCTAAAATGTTAATAGCATTTATTTCTATATATTAGGAAAATTGAAGGCTTTAATTTCCTACAGTTTCCTAATGTTTTCATGATAATTGGGCATTACACATGTTTAAATCAGAAACAAAATATTTTATACAGGATCTTATAAATTTCAAGAATGCTATTTAATTAATTCAGCAATTGTATAATATTTTAGTTGTAATTTCTTTTTCAAGTCTTATATGAAACATATTTAATAAAATACAAAATTAATATTGAGTTGCACTGAATTAATATACATTAAGTTCAAGTTTATGTCTCATGAGCATAAGCATCTTAAATTACAAGTTAGAGGTAATCATTTCTACTCTATATCAACTTTAGGATTTACACAGATGGACAAGTGGTAATATTTATCCAAACTTTTACTTCACAACCTCCATCTGTTCTCTATTAAATTGGCTCAGAAACTTTAAGAGTGATAATAGAAAATGATTTAAATGTTGATCCTAATGAAATTAAAGATTAAAGACTGAGTAATAAAATACAAAGTATTTAACAAATTAGAATGAATATTTTACATTCCCTATCACAAGTATAAAAAGCATTTGAGTTATAAATTAAGACCATAATAATAACAATATTCCTACCAATGTTAAACATTTATTAGCCTGAGTAGCTTTACTGAACATTATTCCAAAATATCATGTTAAGAGAATATACTAAGCAGAGTATTTAACCTTGCCTAGACTTTAACTATCATTTAAATTGAGGTCCTTATGTACATAGTATTCTTGCTTATATAATTTTACATACGCAAATATGCTCAGACCTCAATTTTTTTTAAGACCAAGAGAAAATTCCCAATTTTCACAACAATGATAATACAAATTTCAATCCAAAGATCACATGAAAATGAGTAAGCCAAGTTAACATAGGGTACTTTCCCATGTGTCAAAATTCAGTATATAGCACAGGAAG
The DNA here is from genome assembly GCF_052094955.1 of Ictidomys tridecemlineatus. Classification (NCBI taxonomy): domain Eukaryota; kingdom Metazoa; phylum Chordata; class Mammalia; order Rodentia; family Sciuridae; genus Ictidomys; species Ictidomys tridecemlineatus. The sequence goes on along the minus strand of NC_135477.1, from coordinate 123,452,686 downwards.
ATATGCACATTATTCTTCAAAATAGTTGATAAAGTGTATTTGAAAATAATAAAATTACATGGAAGGACTTGCTCTTCAGATGCATTATAACTACAAGAGATACAAATATTTAGTGATATGAACAGATCAATGGAAATCCCAGGAAAAAAATCAGACAATAATAAAATGTACTTGTTCAAGATTAAAGGAGGAAACTCCAGAGTGATAGGGTAAAAAATGGTCCTTTGAATAAGGTAAACAACTTATCAGAATAATTGTATCTTCTTGTAAGGGTCAGTTTCATGTGTTAACTAGGTTATATAGTGCCCAGTTATTCAATCAAACACTCCTCTAAGTGTTGCCATGAAGGTATTTTATAGATGTAACTAATGTTATTAATCAGCTTTCTGTAAAGAAAATCATCCTAAATAAGTTTATTGGGCCTGATTCAATAATTTGAAAGGTCTGAAGAATTTCAAGAAGAAATTACACCAATTTAATTTTAATTTGAAAAGCCTGAAGAATTTTAAGAGGTCTTATCTGCCCCCATATATTACAGACTTGCCCAGAAAACAGGAAAAGCTTTGTGCACAAAATATTAACTTGCAGCAAGAGAGAAACTGTTAAGTAAACCTTCTATACATAGAATCATGCATGGATTAAATGTATGTTTACAAAGTGCTTAACAAAATAGAAAATATTTATGCTATAATTTGAAATAAAGCAAGGAACACACAATGATCACAACAATGTTTTTTAAAGTATGTATGTGGGAAAATAGGCAGAGCTCATCTATGATATTAGAAATCGGGGTGGTGGTTACACTTAGGAAAGGGAAGTGATTAGAAGGAGCAGCAAGGAGGGCTTCTGGAATCTTAATAATGTTCTATTTCTCTGTTTAATTTTGTCCTGTTTTTGAGACAGGGTCTCACTATGTTGCCCAAAGTGGTCTTGAACTCCTTGGTTACAGCAATCCCTCCTGCCTCAGTCTCCTCAGTGCTGAGATGACAAGTACATGTCACAACACCCAAATTCTATTAATTCTAGGTTCTGGTGACACCAGCATGATCAGTTTATGAAAATTCATTGAGTTGATATGTGTATGTGTATACATATATAATACACACACACACTATTAAAGTGTGTTATACTTCAATTTTAAAAATATGCATAGAAGGAAACAGAACTAGGATTATCATGACATGGTGGGACTACAAGTAATATTTTTGTTTCTTTCTTCCCCTTCTCTGTTTTCCCCTAAAATAGACATGTATTGCTTTTATGATGGGCAACAAATAAACAGTTGATTTAAGTTAATTATCAGAATGACAAGCATGCATAATTCTTTGGAGATGAAAGAAAAAACAACTTAAGATGGGCTGCAGTGATTTGGAAGCCTTCATGGGAGTAGGAGGTGGATCTTTAGCTCTGAAGAAAGGGAAGGAGGTGAAACAGGAAGGCCACAAGTATAGTATGTATGAACTCATCTTTGGAGGCAGGGATATGATAGACTGCCATTACTTTGGGGATTGAGTATCCATTCTCTTTTTTTCTAATAACGCCACATAGATATGCCTTTGAAGAAATGGCCCCTCAATTATTTTCAGTACTTGTGCTGTTCTTGCCCCTGAGTATTATAAAAGCATTATAAAAGGGAGTGTCACCCTGATTAGTCAGCATATTTCATCCCATTTAATCAGGAATGGTCATGTGACTCATGTTGATGCAGGGTAAATCCTAGAATTTTTTCTGGAACTGTTTGGTTAGAGATGCAACTTAGCTGACATGGCACAGGGCTGAAACTGCCAGTGACAATGTAGTACACTGAGGGGAAAATCTGCTTGAGAAGAAACAACAGTGAGAAGTGGAGTGGGGGCAGATCTCTGTGACCTCCTTAAGCACTTTGATATAGCCATGTCTCAGTGTGAGGGCATCTCCTGGTCTATTCACTTAAGTAGGCCAATAAAATCTTCTAAATTCAAGCATTCTGAGTTGAGTTTCTATCAACAGCAACCAAAAGAGTCTCCCTAGGCTACATTCCTAGAGCTTGTTTAGAATTGCCAGCTCATATCCCTGATGAACTTAGATGCAAAAACACTTAATATCAGCAAATCATGTTCAATAACATATTAAGAAAATGTATATCATGATCAGGTTGGTTTTATTTCAGAGATGTGAGCATGGTTTAATATACATGAATCAAAAAATATAATTTATTGCATTAACAGAATTAAGGACAAAAATCACTTTGTAATTTCAGTAGATGCAAAAAAGACCTTCAGCCCCCATTCATGAAGAAACTAGAGGCAGAAGGAACCTACCTCAACATTATAAAGAATATATATATATATATTCTTTATAATATATATATTCTTTATAATATATATATTCTTTATAATATATATATATTCTTTATAAAATTATAACATTATAAAGAAGGCAGAAGGAACCTACCTCAACATTATAAAGAATATATATATATATTCTTTATAACATTATAAATATATATATACATATATATATATATATTCTTTATAATGTTGAGGTAGGTTCCTTCTGCCTCTAGTTCTTTATAATATATATATATAGAAACCCCAAAGCCAACCTCATAATAAATAGGGAAAAACTGAAAGAATTTCCTTTAAAATCTGGGACAGGGCTAGGTTGTAGCTTGGTGGTAGAGCATTTGCTCAGCATGTGTGAGCTACTGGGTTTGGTTCTCAGTACCACATATGAATAAATAAATAAAATAAAAGTCCAACAACAACAACAACAAAAATATATATAATATATATATATATATATATATATATATATATATATATATTAAGTAGTTATGTAACTACTGTTTTGAAAAATCTTGGACAAGACAAGGATGTCCATTCTCACCACTCTTATTTACTATAGTGATTGACATTCTAGCCATAATAATTAGGCAAGAGAAAGAAATAAAAGAGATTTAAAAAAAGGAAAGAAAGAAGTCAGATCATCACTGTTTGAAGATGATATAATCCTATACCTAGAAGATCAAAAAAAAAAAAAAACCTCCACCCAAAACTGCTAGAGTTAATATACAAACTGGCAAAGTAGCAGGTTACAAAATCAACATATGAAAATTAATAGGTTTCCTATATAGTAACAACAAATCTGCTGTGAAAGAAATCAGAAAAACAATTTCATTCACAACAGCCTAAAAAATAAAACAAAAACCCTAGGAATAAGTCTAACCAAGAAGGTGAAAGACCACTACAATGAAAACTATAGAACCTTGAAGAAAGAAATTGAAGATCTCAGAAGATGGAAAGCCTTCCCATGTTCATGGGTAGTCAGAATTAATATTGTTAAAATGGCCAAAAAGCAATATACAGATTCAATGCAATCCCCATCAAAATAACGATAACATTCTTCACAGAACTAGAAGAAACAGTCCTAAAATTCACTTGGAAGAATAAAAGACCCAGAATAACCAAAGCAATTTTAAGCCAAAAAAGCAATGCTGAAGGCATCACTATACCTGACTTCAAATGATACTACAGAGCTATAGTAACAAAAACTGCATGATACTGGCATAAAAACAGACACATGGACGAATGGAACAGAAGACATAGAGATAAACCCACACAGATATAGTCATGTGATCCTTCAGAAAGGTGCCAAAAACATGCATTGGAGAAAAGAGCCTTTTTCAACAAATGCTGCTGGGACAACTGATTATCCATATAGAAGAAAGAAACTAGACCCTCTACCTCTCACACCTGCACAAAAATCAACTCAAAATGGATCAAAGACCTCAGAATTGGAAGAGAAATTATGCATCTCCTTGAAGAAAACATAAGGTCAACACTCCAGCTTTTAGGCACAGGAAAGGACTTTCTCAATAGAATCCCTACAGCTCAGGAAATAATGCCAAGAATTCATAAATGGGACAGCATCAAATTAAAAAGCTTCTGCACAGCAAAGGAAACAATTAGGAATGTGAAGGGAGAACCCACAGAATGGGAGAAAATCTTTGCTAAATACTCTGACAGGATTAATATCTAGAATATATAAAGAGCTCCAAAAATTTTACACCAAAAAAAATCAAATAATCCAATTGATAAATAAGCAGATGAATTAAACAGACACTTCTCAAAATACAATGGCCAACAAAAAATATTCAACATCATTAGCAATTAGGGAAATAAATGCAAATCAAAACTACACTGAGATTTCATCTCATATCAGTCAGAAGGGCAGTCATCAAGTATATAATAATAATACATTCTGGAAAGGGTATGGAGAAAAAGGAATACTTTTACACAGTTGGTGGGATTGTAAATTGGTACAAACATTATGGAAATAAGTATGGAGTTTCCTCAAAAGACTAAGCATGGAATCACACTATATGACCCAGCTACACCACTTCTCAGTATTTATCCTAAAGAATTGGTCATCTTACTAATAATACATGTATACCCATGTTTATAGAAGTATAATTCACAATAGCCAAACTATGGAACCAGTCTAGGTGTCCACTAATGAATGAATGGATAAAGAAAATGTGGTATATATACACAATGGAATTTTATTTAGCCATAAAGAAAAATGAGATTATGGCCTTTGCAGGAAAATGGGTGGAACTAGAGGCCATCACGTTAAGCAAAATAAGCCAAACTCAGAAAGTCAAGAGTTGTATGTTTTCTCTCATATGTTAAAGCTAAGGAGGAAATAGGAAAAGAAAGGTGGGGGTGGATCTCCTAAAAATCAAAGGGAGATCACTGGAGGAAAGGGACCACAGGACGGGAGGAACAGCGGGGAGAGGGGAAGTGCTGGGAAGTAATATTGGTCTAATTGTATGGTTATGTTGTACACATGTATGAATATGTAACAATAAATCCCATCAGCAGGTACAACTATAATGCACCAATAAAAAATGTGCAAAAAAAGAATTGCCAATAAAAAGCCCACCAGCTTTCAGTTGGTTTTATTCTTGTTTGCATGCTCTATAGATAATACTCCAACTCATTGTCCCCACAGGGCCAACAGCTCCCCCGGCCTCCTCTTACCCCCACCCCCATTTTCACCTCTGGCTTGGTTTGACCAACATGGTAGATTAAACAGGAATCCGAGATTTTGAACTTCATATGATCTCAGAGAGTTTCATCACTTTATCAGTAAGAAACTAAACTTGAAAGGGGAATACATTTGGCCAAGTTCTGGCTTGGTCCACAGTGAGAATGAGACAGAGTGCTGGAGTAAGCCGTGAAACAATGACCAAGACAAACTGGAAACCCTTGGTGGGCCTGGAGCATTTCTGTTTCCCAGTCCCATGTGATCTCCTGGGTGGGATTCAGGTAGGGAACTTTTTCAGTCTATTGCTTTCATGCTCAGGGATTTGGCCACACCAATCCTTCTCAAAGGACTGATCTATTTTGGTCCAGACAGTGATACTGACAACTGGACCAGGTCCTTGTCTCCAACACCACTGAGCTCCAGGGAAGAAGTGGGAACTTCACCGACTGCCTGGTGGCTCCTCACACAGGCACACACCATCTGTGGGTCAGGCCACCCAGAAGGGCTTTTGTGATGGAAAAGCTACAGGGAGCTTTCCAAGACCATTCATGCAGGGGCCCCTGGCAGTTACAGGGTTCACCTGTGTCAATGAGGGAAGACTGTAGACCTGTCCCTCCTTGATCACAAAGTTAGATGATTGATAAACAGTAAAATCCCCACTGTATCTCACTGTCCCCAACACAAATCTTTCCTCTGAATCACCCCTACCCTTGGCTACTTGTAAAATAAACAGGATGATCTCCCCATTTCTGCCCACATCCTTATTTTGTCTTTGCTGAGCATTAAACTGCTGAAACATGTTACCCTGGACAACAAGGAAGAGGGGGAGAGGGAAGAAAGTACTGTGTTAAAAGATCTGTTTTCACCAGGTGCAGTGGTACACACCTGTAATCCCAGCTGTTTGAGAGTCTGAGGCAGGAAGATGGTAAGTTCAAAGCCAGCCCGGCAACTTAGTGAGGCCCCGTCTATAAATAAAATATATATTTTTTAAAAGGAGGGGGGCTGCTGGGGATGTGGCTCAATGGTTGAGAGCACCTGGGTTCAATCCCCGCTACCCAAAAGGAAAAAAAAAAAGTTGTTTTCTGTTGGGCCATGTCTGAAACATCCTATCAGTTACAGGACAAAAACTCTCTATGCCTCTATTTTCTCATCAGTAATTGGAGATCATCCTATCCACCTCAGAGGGTGTTAAATAAATAAAGGTCAAGCTCTCTCTTGTGTTCACTGACCACAGCCATCAGAAGATCAGTTCATTCTTTACAAAGTCCCCTTCCCACATTTTCCTGGTCATCTGATCAAGTAGCATAGGCCCAGGTGACACTCACTGCAACACTGACATCATTGGTAGTAATGTTCAGACATCTTGGGTCCCAGGTCTGCACTAATATCTTTATTTGCTCAGAGCTACAGTCAAATTTATCAGGAATATATCAACAGGTAATTATGTCTAGCACAAAATGATGGCAGGAAGGTCAGGCTCCAGAAAGGTCAGACTCGGAGCATAGTAGGAGGAAAATAAAATTGCTGCTCTTGCCCTTGCTGGAGCGGAAACCTGCTAGGTGTTAGCAGTAGTTTTGCCTGGATTTTTTTGTTGTTTTGTTGTGGCCCTGGGCATTGAACCCAGGGGTAATCTACAACTGAGCTACATCCCCAGCCCTTAATTTTATTTATTTATTTTTGAGTCAGGGTCTCACTAACTTGCTAAGGCCAGACTCCAACTTACAATCCTCGTGCTTCAACCTCCTGAGGCATTGGGATTAACAGGCATGTGTTACCATGCCCGGCTCTTGGTTTTCTTCTTAAATGATGAAGTAGAGGAAAGGTATTCTAACTGCCCTCCCAAAGGGGAGACAAGAGAGCTGGGTCAGTCAGCAAACATTCCTTTAGTCGTCCATGAAGACTATTTTAAACTATTTCTAGGCCAGAAATTCTCCATTTTAGACTTTTTCAACAGGAGGCACTCTGCTACCTGTCTTCAGAGGGGATTTTCTCATGCACAGTTTAAGGCTGGAGTGGTCCACGAGAGGAACAGAGTTGGTCCTACTTTGCCAGTCCTGATAGGGTGACCAGGCAATGTCCTTTATGAGTGGAGGCTTTTTTGGGTCCCGTCGTAAGTGCCAGCTCGTCCTTAAAGCAATCTCTGATTCTCACCCCAGGGGGAACCATGAATGTCTCCTTCACAGCTTTCACATCTCCAGTCTTTACCAATTTCTGTATTTGCGCACATTTTACAAATACCCATTACTCCTTTTGTGGCTGCCTCCTCTACCAGACTATAAGTGTTAAGAGAGCAGGAAGAGGGTCTGTCTTAATCATTACTGTGCCCCAGGCTTTAGCCTCGTGCCTCTCTCCCTCAGATGCTCATAAGTATGTTGCAGGAGTCACACGCATGTACACACAGGCAGATGGATGCTTAGCCAGGCTCCTTTGTCCTCACCATGGGAACTCAGGTTAGTCACTTCCCTCTTTGGGTTTCAGCTTCTCCAGTTACCAAGAACATGACTCTGGATTCCCTTACAATGCTAAAACTCTGTGATTCAGTCGGTATAGGGCCAGTAAGGATCTGAAACAAGTTATCCTCCATGAGTCAGGCACCCTAACTAGCAAAACCCGAGGGGGGATTTCCCAGTCTCCTGCAGGTGGTTAGGTTAGAAAGCATGCCCTGCTGCAATCTGACTAATGACTTCAGACACCCTCATAGCCTCCAGACCTCTAAATCTAAATTGGAGGTAAGCACTGGACAAGTGGAATGGGCATTCCCATAGGAAGCACACCGGGGGGAATAATGATGGTAGTCACATCTACACTAGGCCTGGTCTCTGCTGAAGCATCTTTTGTATTTGAGACTCTATCCTAACTCTCCAAGTTCCCTGCTACTTTCCCTCCTTTCCACTGGACACTGCCTCTCTGGACTTTGGGCTCTAGTCTCAGAAAGTTTCTGAAGTCTCTGGACCCAGCTCCAGGCTATAGCTCATGTTAAAAATATAGTCTTAAAGAAGACACAGAGAAACACCTGTTGGTGGCACAGACTAAGAAAGTCATTTCAAATTGGAAACTCAAAGGTGGCAATTTAAAAAAGTCCCCTTACCTCCTTCTACAGGCTCTTTATAGCCCTATATTTTTAACCTGAAAGGGCTCCCTAGTAGCAATTAGCTAATCTCAGAAACTCATCTTCTATGCCTTTTCTCTGAACAATTTAAGAGGAGTTTATGTGCACTTACCCTGTGAATAAGTAATTTCTACCTTTAAGAATGTATGTTACAGCTATACTCAAAGTGTGAAATGATATAGTCGAGGACATTCTCTGAAACCTTGTAATAGCCATAGAGAGGAACTTAATGGCCATCCCTAGGAGACTAGTTAATTAAACAATTTTATTCCCATGAGACACAGCTGCAATTCAATGCAGCCATTAAAACAAACAAGGCAGGCACGTCTCTAGAAAATCCCTAAGAATGTTAATATGAAATAACTAAGATATGGAATCAGCCTAATTTTTCACCAACAGATGAATGGATAAAGAAAATGTAGACATACACACAGGCGCACACACACACACACACACACACACACACGAGAATATTATTCAGCCATAAAGAAGAATAAAATCCTGTCTTTTGCAGCAAAATGGATAGAACTGAAGGATACCATATTAAGTGAAATAAACAGTCACAGAAAAACAAATACTTCATTTTCTCACTTATATGTGGAAGCTGAAGAGTCAAATTGAAAGAAGACAAGATATTACTAGGAATCATGAAAGGGCAGAGGATGGGTGGTGGGGAAAGCGTGGTTAGGTATACTCAGCACACACTGTAGGCACTTATAGATATATCACACTGAACCCCACTAATATGTACAATTCATATGTACTAAATTTTTGTTCTTTTTTAGAATACTAAAGTAAAAAAAAAAAAGCAAGATGCAGAATACTGTTTAGAGTGGGCTGAGCTTTCTATAAAAATTAGCTTATACATACATCCCTGACTTTTGTGGGTGGATTTATCTCCTTCAAAATCTGAACACTGAAGTCTTTACTCCCATTCCCTCAAAATGTGAACTTATTTGAATATAGGGTCTGTGTAGAAATAATTGAGTTAAAATAAAGTCATTAATGTGAACCCTCATCTAATAGAACTGGTGCCTTTCTGAAAGGGGGAATTTGGACACAGACACAGCACAAGGAAGAACTCCACATGAAAATGAAGGCAGAGGTCAAGGTGATGCTTCTACCAAGGAATGCCAATGATTGCTAACAACCAGGGGGAGAAGTCAAGGGACAGATTTACCCTCACAGCCCTCAGCCTGGATATCAGACTTCCAGCCTCCAGATCTGTGAGACAATAAATTTCCATTGTTTAAGCCACCCAGTTTTTTGGCACTTATTATAACAGCCTTAGCAAACTAATACAATCTCTCAGAAAGGGAAAGAAAGAAGAGAGAGAGAGAGAGAGAGAGAGAGAGAGAGAGAGAGAGAGAGAGAGAGAGAGAGAGAGAAAAGAAAAATATGGAATTTTCTTTATCCATTCATCTGTTGGTGAACAACCAGGCTGATCCCCCCCCACCCCGCAACACACAAGTCTAGTGATTTTGGTTACCTCTAGGGAGGGAAACTAGGAAACTGAGGTAGGAAAAATAATTTTCACTGTATATTTTTGCTTACCTTTTAAATTTTATACTCTGTGTACATTCTCTTCCTACTTCCCCTCATACTCCCAAATCAAATAATTAGAGAGGTAAATAAAAGTAGCTTTCTGGAAATTACTGCCCTTGCCCTGAAAACATCCATGTCTTCCCAATCTGAATTTAGCTTATCAACATGCTTTAACGTTGGGTGCCACGTCTGAACTGTGAAGGCTTGTGGATGGGAGGGCCATGATGACCACGATTCTGGGGGCTCCACTGGATGGCAAAGCAAACTCCTCAACCAGTCAGAATGTCTGCTAGGTGTGGGTAGGGCCAGGAGCTAGAGGTCTCTGTCAACCTTGACCTACCCCTTTATTGGCTCAGGGTGGAAGTTCCAGATTCATTTTGAGGTTTCGAGGGCAGTATACAGGTAATATCCCCCTTCACTTAATAAGAAACCCGACTATTACAGTACTCTGCTCCAGTCTGTGAGTCAGGCAGGTGGCTCCAAAACATGTGATACAATGACTCACTGCGTGTGAAGAAGTGCTTTTTCCTTTCTGGAGTAAATGGGCAGATGGATAGCCACTGTGTGAGTCATAGGCCTGAGGCCCAAATGGCTGTGCAGATGGAGAAAAATGAGATCCCGTGCAGGAGGCTCCTAGCTCATCAAACGGTGGGGGTCAGCCCCCTGCCTGAGCTGCACCTGCCAGGACGTACATATTCCAAAGATGGTCTAAGTCCCTGTAGCAAAGGAGGCACAGAGAGTCGGCATGACTCTAGCTACCACCGGGACCTTGGCTACCTTTCAAAGAAGAAATGATCAGAAGCCTGGAACACAGTTCAATATGGAAGAAATTAGAACGAAGGCTGTTGAGCGCCAGGGTCAGTCTAACTGTGGTTCTAAATATCACAAAAACATGACCGGGTGTGGCAATGACACTTCAGGTGTCAGTATTTTAAGTTATTGACAGTAGTTTTTTCTTCAGCAAATCCTCTTTCTGAAGGATAATAGTGAAGACCAGCTCGCTCTCCTCTCTCTCTCTCTCTCTCTCTCTCTCTCTCTCTCTCTCTCTCTCTCTCTCTCCCTGAATTCATAGGCAAGCAAATATCCCCAGCCAGAAAATACAGAATAAGAATCGTTATGTCAGAGACATCCCCTCGGAGATCTACTGAGAAGGCAGAAGAAGACAAAGAATATAAGAAAATCAGGGTGAGATAAAGGTGAATTCCAAGCCTTGAGTTCCATCTTTCATGGAATCAGCCTTCTAGTACTTAGGCAAGTGATGAAGCAGTAGCAAAGCACAGGACTTCCCTACAAGGACACTCCAGGCCACCGTAAGTGAGCTGTACACACACCCTCCAACTGCTCTCTCCTGAACACCCGCCATGTCCACTCCTGAGAGTCCAGAAGTCAATGGGCAGAATCCCTCATCTTGAAAGCGTACAGTGTCAATATGAAAACAACCAGCCACAAGAAGGACTAACACATGATCAAAACAAAGGCATTGGAAACCTGCTCTGGGAGGAGAGGGAGAACTCCTTTCCAGGGAAGATGACTTTTGAGCTGAATTTGAAGGGTAGACAGGAATCTTCCAGATTAAACAAGGAGTCCAGACAGGAAAGACCTTGTTCAAAGGCCACTAGCAAATGAGTAAGGAGTGGCTGGGGAACCGGTGAGCAATTTGGTATGCTGGAGGGAGGGGTGCTCAGGGCATGATGAAGCTGGAGAGGTGGTGGGGCAGTGCGTGGAACACAGGAGTCCACCCTCCACCCCTGAGTCATTTGAGAACCAATGCTGCTTTGTCACAGTGGGAGAGTAATCATGCTTTACTTTTAACTTAGAAAGTGAACCAGCAAGGGAGGGAGTTTGTGGCAGTAAGACTAGTTAGGAGGCTGCTGAAATTGTCCAGATGAGGGATCATAAAGCCCTGAACATCAAGGAGTCGCAATCAGATCTGGTGGAGCACACCTGTACCACCAGCAATTCAGGAGGCTGAGGCAGGCGGATCTTAAGTTCAAAGCCAGCCTTAGCAACTTAGTGAGGCCCTAAGGAACTTAGTGAGACTCTGTGTTAAAATTAAAAAAAAAAAAAAAAAGAGGTCTGGGGATATGGCTCACTGGTTAAGCACCTCTGGGTTCAATCCCTGATACTAAAAACAAAAATCAGATCTGGGCGATTTGGAATTTGCCATGGCTAGGAACTCCTAACAGTAGAGGTGAGGGTGGGAGAGGCAGATTTTGAGGTTTCTGTCTTGGCCTGTGATACTACCCAAGACAGGAGGAGGTGGACTTGTCATGAGATTTAGAACATGGCTGTGGGTCATCTAACTGGAGGTGTCCACTAGGCAGGCAGGAATGTGGGTGTGGAACTTGGGAGAGAGGACTCTGATGGCATGTTTTTCTTCTGACACATTCCTGTTACGCTTCCATTCCTGGGGTTTGGCTAAGGTCACCGTGGACAAATTGGTGGGGGAAGTGCCTTCCTGAAATCCTAGGAGGAGGCTCACAGTCCCAACATTAAGGCTGTTTTCTTCCCTTGCTTCCCTGTGGGGACCTGTGGTGCACAGCAAGAAGGCAAACTGAAAACACACGCCATGGCTCTAGGGCCTAGCATTGAAGTTCCATCTTCTGCCACATGTTTTCCAGGTGAGCTTCCCAGGCAGGATAACTCCTGGAGAATCACAGGAGTCTCCCAGAGCCCCAGGGTGCAGCTGGCAAATGGGAAACTTGAGGAGGGAGAGGAAGGAAGAGGAGTCACTTCCCTTCCCCAGGAGTCAACTAGGAACTGGCACCAGGAGACAATTGACAATAAATGCAGTCAGTGATTTGCATCATCAAAAGATAGGCTGGTCAGCGCAGGGAAAGGAAAGTGAAAGAGCTTACATGGTAAGCTCTAGTAGGTTTGTTCTGATTCTACAAAATGTCACAGTATTATTACAATAACATAACCGTATACCAGAAGATTGTTTAGGATGCATGGACATCAAACCTGTTATTTGTATTATATCAGCCACTGGACACCATTCCCATGAGTTTGATGCACTATTACAGTTGTTATCCCCATTTTATGGATGAGGAAAGCAGAGAACAGAGAGGTTAAAGAATCTGTCCCAAGTGGCCTACTGGCTGAATGGATATTCTGAGATTTGGAAACAGTCTGGCAGACTCCAGAGAATGCCCACTTAACCACAAAGCCACAGGCTCATCAGCACGTGTGTGTGGCTGATATATTTATTTGGCACTTTGTACTGCTAAAAGCACTTTCTTATATTTATGTTCTCCAAATTGACAGAAACAGGGCCAAGATTAAACCTTTATCCTGAAATGGCTGTTTATGGTATTCTTTGGACTGGAAGATAGACCTGATGTCTGGTACCCTGAAGCCCCTTCCAGGCATATGGGCCTAAGAAACAGCACAAAAGGGGAGCCAGAAGGCACCTCCGACCAACATTTCCTACAGGATCCCTTGTTCCTGTAGGAAATTGCAAAGTCTATTTCCTAAATACTTGCCCCCACATCCTTGGAGCCCAGGCCTGAGACCACAGCCATCTGAGGAACTAAATCAAGATGAATGGTGGAGACTTACTTATATTTTGTTACTATAAAACCAAAAAATGCCTTCTGGTGAATCCCTGTGGTGGTTTGGTACCCATTTTCTACATGGCTTCTACACTTTTTAGAATAAACTCAGTTTTCTATTATTATTATTAATTAATATAACAATAGTAGCTCTCAGTCATTCATTATGAAAGTCTCTAACTTAGTGAATTCCTGGACACCCCTTAACCAGACCCTCCAAAAATTAGCAATGCATTACATTGGCTTCCTCTATTGTCTATCTCTAATTTTTCTTTCTTTTATAATGTAAGAGTAAGTTATAGACCTGATACCTCTTACCCTTGAAATGCAAAGTATATTTCCTAAATACTTGCCCTCAAATTCTGCTCCTCAAAACCACAATACAATTATCTAAAACGTGATATTAATGCTGATATAATACAGTTATCTACTCTCTGAGCCTTACTCAGATTTTTGCCAATTGTCCTATAATAATTATCTTTTCTAGCTAAAGAAAATCCAAGATTATGCAGTGCATTTTTTGGTCACATGTCTGGATATACAGTTTCCTAATCTTTCTTGACATCTTTGATATGAACAGATGTTATTTTGTAGAATGCCTGTTTGGTTTGTCTTTCTCACGGTAAGATTTAAGTTCTACATTTTTTTTTCAGGACTTTTTCCCATTTTTCTCAAGGCCTCCTAGGAAGGCATGCTATTAATTAGTCCCATTGAAAGTTAATGTTTAGCTGGGCATGTTGGTACACACCAGTAATCCCAGCAACTCAGAAGGCAGAGGCAGGAGGATTGAAAGTTCAAGGCCAGTTCAGCAATAGTGAGACACTATCTCAAAGTAAAAATAAATAAATAAATAAAAAGGCTGGGGATGTAATGCACCCCTGGGTCCAATCCCTAGTACCCAAATAAATGAATGAATGAATAAAGGAATAGATAATTAAATACATAAACACTGCCTAGCTGGGTGTGGTGATGTGTGCCCATAGTCCCAGTAAACAGGGAGGTAGAGGCAAGAGGAATGCTTGATCCCAGGAGTTCAAGGACAGACCCGGCAACATACAGAGACCTTGTCTCAAAAAACAAACAGCAGGGTGCAGTGGCACATGCCTGTAATCCCAGCAGCTCAGGAGGATGAGACAGAGGGTTCAAGTTCAAAGCTAGCCTCAGCAAAAGCGAGGCACTAAGCAACTCCGTGAGACCCTGTTTCTAAATAGAATACAAAGTAGGGCTGGGGATATGGCTCAGTGATGGAGTGCCCCAGAGTTCAATCCATGTACACAAAACAAACAACAAACAAACAAAAAAGTGTCCACTAGGTTTCATCATTGTAAAGTTACTGTTTTATCTTTTCTGATTAATAAGTAATAAGTATATTGGGAGGAGATATTTTGAGACGATACAAATATCCCATGTGAATCATCCATTGATGATTCTTTTTTTTTTTTTTTTAGAAAACAACTTATTAGTAGTCTGCATGTTAACACAATGTAGACATTCCATTCTTTCCTTCATCTCCATTGATGATTCTTGACTGACTCAAACACCAGTATGATGTTTGCTGATGGTGATTTCTAATTGTCATGCCTTCTGCAGTTAGTAGTTGGCATTCAACTACTGTGTAAGAAAGAACTTTCTTATGTGCCTTATTTACTTATGTATATCGGCATGGACTCATAAATTCTTTAATCAGTTTGCTGAATTCCTTACTATATTTATTTAAAATTATAATTAACATTATTCAGAATGTTTGCCAGGTGCTTTATGTAAATTATTTCATTTAATTCTCAAAACAATTCTGTGGTGGGGAAATCACAATTATTCCTCTTTTGCAGGCAAAGAATCTCTCTTAAGCTCAGAGAGATAAACTTTTGTAGTATTTAATTTGGTCTCCAAACTTCTTGTGCCAAATGCTTGACATATATGTGTATGTATATATTTTTCCTCTTAATCCTTCTGATGTCCCTGTCAAATAGCAATTACCTCCTGTCCATCTCTGCCCCCATTATTTTAAAAGAAGAAAATAGGCTCAGGGAGGTTAAGTAGCCTGTCAACAAAGCTGTGATCAGAATTGGAAGGCCTACTTGAAATCCTGGGATACTTTCCAGCCAAGCATGTTGCCCCTTTAAACATTTTTCATATTGCAAATAGGAAGAGGGGATACTTCGCATTTCTTTTTTTCACTTGTTCAGTTGGATCCAGGACAGAGGAGGTGATAGGAGAAATAGCGGCTTTTTTACTGACAGCCTGTATTTGTAATGGTTTCTGCTTTGGCCCAAAGCTGCCCTGACCCCAATCAACATGAAAGCTGGGAAGCTGTGGCAACTTAGTTCCTGCCAGAATCCCTTATGTTATTGGAACAGTTTATGGCAAATGAGTTCTTGAATATTTAATATCTTAAAGGGAGTAGGTTAATTTCAGTATTTAAAGGAAATATTTTGTGTGGTCTTTCATCATAGAGACAGCCTCTCATTTATCACCTAGATCAACATGGACTTTTCTATTATTATGCATGTGTCAATCATGGTACAATGAAGAAACTTTTCATTCATAAATCTATGATCCAAGGAAAGTTGCTAATAACAGTGTAAAGAGAATCAGAATATTTTGGTATTTATTCAAAAAGGAAATGAATGTGTGTTAAAGCACTAATTGTGTTGGGGCTCTAACTCCCCAGTGTCCTTAAAAGGAGTTTTGAGGATCACCAACCTAGTAGTCACTCCAGATATCCACTAAAAACACAGAATCAGGGGCATAATCTGACACCCACTGAATCCAAATCCTTTGGTTTTAACCAGCTTTCCCAGAGAACACTAAAGCTCAGTACAGCAATCCTGGGCATGCTGGGGCCTCTGACCCAGCTCAGTTCCTGTGGGCTCATGAGGATGTGGGCTTTACACCAGCAACGTCATCCTGCAGGCCTCTTGCCCTTTGCCTGGCCTCTTGCCCACAGCGGTCACCAGGGAAAGAGCAATTCCTAGGTCCCCAAGTGAAGCAGCCAGATCTGGAATGGTGAGCCATAGTTGCAATGGCCTTTGGGATGAGCGTCTGGTGGCTTCTGTCTCCCTCTACTCCAGCCTCCCTCCTGCAGGAAACAGCATCAGAGGGAACAAATGCATCATTTCTCAAGTATTCTGATGTACAGGATCTGTACATATAGTTCTTGGAAGCTCTGAGCAAATTTCTGAGAAGTTTCTTTGAGGGAGGAGGGGAACCAAACTCCTTTCTGTAGGTCTAGCTAAGACCAGTGCAAATAAACACAAACCAGCTGTTGATTCACATGGAAAAGCAGCACCGGCTGCATGAGAAAGTTTACTTGTCTCCAAACCAGGTCTGTTGTGGAGTTAGTGACTTAGCTCCAAATTGGGTATTCAAGTCTCTTTCTAGTTCTTCCCTCCCACCTACACCCCTGCCCACCTTTTCTCACTTAGGTTGAAACCTTCTGGGATGGAAATGGAACCAAGTTCAGATGCTACCTATCATTTTAGCTCCCAAGTTGACCAAGCAGTGGTGTGCTGGTAAAGGTTAACAATGGGCTCTCTTGGGGAATGGCTGATTTTTAGCATTTGGTGATTTTAGCTCTGTAAATAACTCCCACCCTAGATAAGTTCAAGCTATTGACAGTTGAACAAGCAGCTCATGAGATCCCTGTATATTTAAGAGTTGGCTCCAGGATGAGCTGGCTCTGGCACACTGTGGATTGAAAAAATAAGTGTCATCAGTTTTAGCTTGGCAGGCAGGTCCAGAATTATTCTGCAGTAAAGTGAGGAATGGGGCAGTGCTGAATGGTCAGGCAAGCCTCTGAGGAAATACCTGTCCCTGCTGCTCCAGATTTTCTGCCTTTGTCTCCTAGCATCTGAGAACAGCAACATGGTGAAGTGCTTGAGATTTTTCATGGTGCTCAGGATCCCAGGTTTGCCTTTCATAGAAACCATTCCAGGTATTACCAAAGGAAAGAATGTCAAGTGGGCAAAGAAAAGAAGAAGGTAGTCATTTTCACTTGGCTGTCTGCAACACCACTGCTGATTGTGTGTGTTCAAACAGCAATGGGTAGCAGGGCATGGTGACACACACCTGTAATCTCAGCTACTTGGGAGGCCCACGCAGGAAGATCATTAGTTCAAGGCCAGCCTGGGCAAGACCCTATCTTAAAACAAAATAAAAAGGTCTGGAGATGCAGCTCAGTGGTAGTGTACTTTGCCTAGCATGTGAGAAGCCCTCAACTCAGTCCTCAATATTGTGAGGGGAAAAAGGAGCAAAGATAATGTTAATGACAAAAACAGACTAAGTTCTGTTAGTAGGAATTAGTGCTCCAACTCCTGCAAGTTTGTAAACCCATCCTTGCCAACCCTGGCTGGAAAGGGAGGTTGGCACAAGATCCACTTACCACACTCTCTTCTGGTATGATACCTCACAATGGGTGCCTAGTTTTGGAACTCCACAGGGTAAAACACCCAGAAGCTGGACATCCTGTATCCCAAAATGACCTTGAACCAATCATTTAGTTGCCAGAACCTCTGGTTTCCCCCACTAGGACCCATGATGCTTCAAAGAAGGGCTTTCCTGGTTGTAAGGAACAAAAGTCATTCAATTCACCCAGATACAAGGAAGTATTAATTATAAGGACATAAAGATCATTTGGAGTTCTAAAGCAGGACACAAAGTATAACTGGCCTTGCCCACCAGTTGTTCTTTTTTTTGTTTTTTATTTTTTGCAGTCCTGGAGGTTGAACCCAAGAACTCATGCATGCTAGACAAATGGTCTACCATTGAGCTACATTCCGAAGACCTAAACAGGTCATTCTAGGAAAATTAGAATCTACCCAAGATTGAAGCAGCTTTTCTCTCTTCAGTGATTCCATTTGGTCTTTTATTTCTGCACCAATCTCCTGTCTCTGAAGAAAGGGCTCCTTAAACTCTGTCTTTAAACTTGTACCCAGCACAACATGGTCACCAGTCTTCGCTCCACATTAGGAAAGCTCCTGTCCCCATCTATGTGGGTGGCTTCCATGGGAGGTCAAATTTACAGGAGCAGAACATCTATCTGACTGGTCTGTGACATGCGTTTCAAGCAGGCCACTTGAGTTTCAGGATATTCTGGCTGTCACCATGACACCTTTTGGCTTAGGTATCTGCCCGTGTCTAGTCCTTTTGACTGTGACCAGGGATGCAAGTTGGGAGAAATAAATGACGTCTAGGGTTGTCCTTTAATGGTTGATGGACAGAGCTCATACATCCCCAAACACCTAACAGCCCTGGTTGGCTAAGAGTAGCAATGTCTATGAAACAATTTAACAAACATCTAGACACTGTCAACTCTTTGCGAGGCGGTGAAGAATTTCATATTGTAATACCTTATTATTGATTTTGAGGATGGTGAACTTTGTAAAGCTCATTAATAAATGTCATTTTGTTTAACCCAAACAATCTTAGAAGGTAAGCACTTTTATGTCCCTCTCAAAAATTAGGAAAATAAAACGCAGATAAGATAATGGATTGAGACCCAATGCCTGGGAGAGAGTAGAACCCTACTTAATGTCAGGTTTTCTGACTCCAAGACCAGAGTTCTGTCTTCCTCACAGAGGAACAGACAATCTAGTGGGAAGAAAACCATAGAAATCATGCCAATGCTTTCTTTAGAATCCTCCCCTCCAAATGAGGATTTATTGGGCTGTGTATTGGGAAAGTTCAGGTGCATCTAGACCAACAACCAATGCGATTGTCTCTTTTAACATCCACTCGAGGCTGCCCCATTCTCAAGCAGGTGCCTCCATCAAGGGGACAAGATGACTGCCCACAGCCCTCATGGCTCCAAATCCAGCTGACAGAAAGTCTCTCTTTAATTATTTTAAAATGATTAAAAAGTGAATTCTCCCTGGACTTAATGAGGCCCTGTGTCCATTTCTACATCAACCAGTCATTTCATCTGGGTAGAATCCATGATCTCTTAGGCCACCCCAGAGCTGCCTGGTCACCACTGGATCCAGCGTTGATGCCAGGCTGCACAAACCCACGGGACTGGAGAGCAGGCAAGGCTTTATCCCCTCAGGAAAACAAAGATGCTATTAAGAAGAAATGGGTGCTACACAGGCCGAAACAACAAATTCCCCTGGAATGGAAGAAGTTAAGGGCCTTCCACCACAGGGACTTGAGTGGAAGATAGCATCTAGCACTTGGTTGAGGACACAGTTGATGTCCAATGAATACTGAGCAAATGGAAAAGTGAACCTTTGTTCAGACCATGGTAGAATGGTAAGTAGTTGGTGCCTCCGAGACTAAGACCATATTGATAAAAAGCCTAAATCCCTGAATGCTATGATAAGGTGTTCACAATTCCTTCCTTCCATCCATCTTGTCTCTTTCCCTCCCTCTCACAGGGGGTTTCTAAACATTTGTTATCAGGTATCAACCTTAAGATTTGGAGCAGGAAAAAAAAAAAGAACCTTAAAAGTATTAAAGTGCTGTGCTTAAATGAAGTCCAGTCTTGTGTGGGCTAGAAGCACCCTTCTTGCTTATAGGATTTCCTATAAATTCTGGAATCCCATTCTTTATCTGGTAGTCCTTGAAATAAGACAGCTATTAGCACATCCTGGGGACAGAGCAGCAGGGGGGTATCTAGGCTGATTTGGTATACCCACTCCCTTCTGAGGCCTCCAACTATGCTGCCCCACCCAAGCTAAGATGAAGGTCTTAACCGGGTGCCCCTGGAGTTTCTCAGACTCACATTCGTGGGATGGTTGAACAGGTTTGGGTGCGGTCCCTGGAGTGTGTGAACATCCTTCTGAGCTGAGGAGCACTTTATACTACCCGATTCCATATCATGATTAGGCATGATTTATTGCCATTCTTTGTTACTACTGACTGGGAGGGGGGTGGGTGGGTGTCCTTCATGAGCATTCTAGTCTCAATGCTAATGTACCGCGGGAGAGACCAAGTCATCAAGTGACGACTTGACTCAACTAGGGTCGGAAGAGCACAATTCCTCCCCATGTTTAGGAGATCCAGTCATGGTTTCTTCCCACTCAGAATGGAGAACAAATAGAATGTAAGAAATAAGCTTCGCCTGTGAAGTGAAGAAAGGCATCAGGACTTTTCTGTTGGTAAACCAATTCTAGTCTTGGTCAAATCAGGACAAGTTTTTTTTTTTTTTTCCTTTTATATGGCAACAAAGTTTTAAAAATTTTTGATTGCTATCTGAAGTGACTTTTCTAACAGAGTCACTCTTAAATTCTTAAAAAATAGTCCATATAAAGTAGCAGACCCTCACACTGGACTTTCAAATAAAGACAAATGGCAGGCCTAGCTTAAGCTAAAAAGCCATTTGAGGGTGGGGACAATTGGCCGTACAATTCATTGCTGATATTAGGAATTCCTTTGCTGTGTCTGTACACCTTGTCCCAGGACAAAGCCCCAGCTCTGTGAACTTAATTAGGCTCTGGATCTATTCTGAATCGACCAATCACTGTAGCTGAGTGAATCTGATCATCTCATAGGCCAGACCAGGGCCACATGGATACCATTGGATCTGGGTTTTATGCCAGGTCACATAAACCCTTGGGACCTGTGGCTTCCCAAAGGAACATGTTACCAGAAGAAGGAGTACCATATACCAAGCAGATTAAAAACAACAGCTATCCTATTCCTTGGGGTGGGAGGAGTAAGGAGGGCATCCAGCAGGTGTAACTTCTGAGCCCATCCCTAGAGCAAGAAGAGTGTGAGAGTTTAGAGCATAAGTCCTGGGTTCAGCTGGGGTTGAATCTCTGCTGTTGTTCATTAACTTGGTGACTTTCAACAAATTTCCCAATCTAATACTTGGCTTCCTCACCTGCAAAACAGAGTAAAAACAGTACCTATTTCATAGGGTTGATTTGAGAATTATATGAGATGATGATATAAAGAAATTAATATGATTCCTATGGAATGGAAGTGCTCGCTGAGACCGCTCGCTGAGACCTAGCACATCCTGTCATCTCAACATGCAGCAGTTTGACCCTTCAGGGCTACGGCAGCCTGGGGGAAGGTCTCTCTCTGGAGCCCATCTCTGCAGATATCAGATACTCCCTGCGCTCTACAGAATGCCTCCTATCATCTATTTTGAGTTCCCTGTTCTGTTCTCTAACTCTTCTTCCATATTTCATTGTACTCAAGAAGGAGTTAAAACGCCACGAAAATTATCTGTTTTGAGCATGAGCAGATAGTGCAAGAAACATTGCTTCTCCCACAAGAAGACACACGCTCATGGGATTTCCCTGGCAATGCCATAGAGCCTGAAGGTCTGTCCTGGGCAGCTGGATCAGGGTGGGGAAAAGAACGGTGTTCAAATTGTTAAGCTAAAAAAAAAAAAATCACATTCCATGTTTCCAGCCAATAAAACATGGCTGGGTCTTCTGCAGGGCTGTCTCTATGCCATGTGCTCAAGGATGCTGGGACTGGCCAACACTTGCTGCTGAAGTGTCCTTGGAGCTGCCCAGAGAACCAGGAGTCTACGCCAAGCTCAAGAATTGCGAACTACTCACCCAAGACGAGCAAGCAAAGGGATCCAAGGAGGAAAGAAAGTTTTTAATAAAATATATCCAGTATTATTCCTCTCTCTGCAAAACTAAATCTGAGAGTTTGCCAGAGGCTGTGCTTTCTGAAGGACTATCTCCTAAGAAGGATAAAGTGTGGCTGTTGGCAGCCAAATTAAAAATGAAAAAGAAAACTTCCACAATTATCAAAGAATCGTGTGATGCGATTGTGAGTATGCACTTACATAAAATCGTGTATACATCTATAAAGAAAAATGTAAATGAATTTTAAAGGGACATGTGGACTTTAGAAGCAGACAGATTCATGTGGGGATTTTGGATTTTCCACCCCTTTGTAGCTAGTGTGATCTCCCTGACCCTCAGTTTTCTCGTCTATTCAAAGGCAGTAATTATAGCACTTCATTCATAATGTCCTGAGGAATCAGTGAGTGAATCCTAGGTACTGGGTACCCCATGAGAAAGCTAATATTATCACAGAGAGAAAACAGAAGCTCAAAGGCCAAGGTGGGGGTGAATGAGGGTGAATAGTTTTCAATTTCCAGAAAGCCCTATCTTCTTATGTTCTGGTCATAATGATATCACATTTTCCCTCCCTGCTTCATGCATCGCTGTTCTTCTACTTGGGATACTTCTTCATTTGCCCAAGTGGCAAGCTCCTCTCTGTTAAGGTCCATCTTGAATGCACCTCTTCTGAGACGCTTTCTCTGGTTCTTTCCTCCCAGGTATATAGGATGCACCTTCCATGGTGCCACCTGCCACCCCCCCCCACCACATCCTACTGGTGTGGCAATGCCACATGCATGACAAACGCCTCTCCTTATATGCTGAGTTCCACAAGGACAGAGGTTGTGACCTACTCCTCTTGGTGTTAGCAGCTCCTGGTACACAATGGCTGGTCAGGGAGCAGTTGCTGAATGGAAGCATAAAAACAAAATGGAGGGCGTCTGCTCTAGAAGGATGATGAGTGCGTGTTCTCCAGTTGGAGGAATGAGAACGGAAATGGACGCCGGCTGCAACATGGGAAACTTCAGCAGGACACAGAGTATTCTTAGTGAGAGTGCTAGATCCCAGACCATGTTCCCATGGGACAGCATGGAATTTCCTTGGTGGGTCCTTATAAAGGAGTGCTTTTAATGTTTGGGGTGATTCTGATGTGGTTTTGCTTGAAGGCTGACTTCCAGCTTGGTATGAGGTTCATAAAACAACCCATAAGTAACCCGGATGACAGTGAAGGGTCTTTTGGCTCTGGGTCAGCCTGTTCTCCCAATGATTTCCTGTGCTGAGCACTAGCCAAGGAAGCTGGGAAAGAATGTGGCTGTTTGTGTCTGAGTAGAGGGTGGGGAGTCCTGCTCCAACAGGCCTCAACCCCAGCCCTTGAGCACACAGTGTTTTGCCAAGGGTCACAGTTACATCGAGCTCAAGTACCCAAGTCTAATGATACTCAGTTTCTTTCTTTCAACCATAACTGTAAGATAATAGAGGAAGGAGGGCCTACAGTTTAGACCAGTGCTTTCCCACTTGACTTTATTACTTGTTTAGTGTACCCAGGTGCTATGTGGCACCTGTGTGTTGGGCCCTGCCTAGGTCTGGGTAGAGATGGATGAACAAGACCAGGTCTCTGTCCCTGCTGAGGGACGGATAGAAAGTAAATTATATGTAGAAAATATTACAAAGGAAGCCAGTTGTGGTGGCACATGCCTGTAATCCCAGTGACTTTGGAGGCTGAGGCAGGAGGATTTCAAATTAGAGGCCAGCCTCAGCAATTTAGCAAGACATTATTGCAATAAATAAATAAAGCAAAAAAGTCTGGGGATGTAGCTCAATGGTTAAGCACCCCTAGGCTCAAATCCTAGTACCAAAAAAAGAGAGAAAAGAATAGATAAAAAAGGATTATGAGGGAGAAAAATGGTAAAAAAAAAAAAAAAAGAGAGAGCCAGCCATTCCTTTATCTTACATCACAAATGTGAGGCATTATGACCCCATTTTTTTTTCCCACAGAGGAAGGTACAAAAAAAAAAAAGCAGAAAAACAGTTAGTGAAGAAATGAAAATACTTCCAATAAACTACCTCCACAAAATGCAAAAAGGATGTGTGGCCACAGTGTCAGACCATATCTGAGAACTTTAGGGTGGGCCCAAGACATGAGACGTAGAGGGTGAAATGGGATTTGTTTCCTGAAGAGAGGACGTGAGAATTCAAGGCTACACTTGAATGTTTGCCAAAGCCTTGGAAGTTATAGTAGCTACCTGGGTTTGAGCTGACATGCTTCAGCCAGCCTCCAGGGTCAATCACACAAGAAACTGGATAGATACACAGACAGGCGTTGCCAAGTGCTGTGGAATATGGTGGGTCTTGGTTTCGATCCCTTCAACTGAAAGCCTTTCTGCTTTGGTCCACACCATCGGATGCTGGCTGGGTGGCATAGTTGGGTGGTCTGGGGGTGCACCCTGGCGTGTGCTTGCCCCTCTTGAGGACAGCTATTGGAAGCCGCCCATGCGAGGAGCC
This sequence comes from Ictidomys tridecemlineatus, assembly GCF_052094955.1. Taxonomy (NCBI): domain Eukaryota; kingdom Metazoa; phylum Chordata; class Mammalia; order Rodentia; family Sciuridae; genus Ictidomys; species Ictidomys tridecemlineatus. The sequence goes on along the minus strand of NC_135477.1, from coordinate 123,428,420 downwards.
TCAGGGCCCTGAGCAGTGAGCGCATCGTCAGAACCTCCCTTGGCTGCCGTGCAGGGGGAGGCAGCCGATACTGACTAGCTCAGCACAGTTAATTAGTTGCAGCTTAGCTTAGTGCTATTAAAAGGAGGGCAAGCCAATGACATTGACACATCGGGGTAGGAGAGATGTGTGGTATCTGAGTGGAGGTTGAGAAAGAACTGAGAAAAGAGGAAATTAGAGCCATGACATAATTCTCAAGAGCAAGCAGGTTTGGGGTCTGAGAAAAATCTATCTTCACACCCACTGTCTAACATTTACCTAATTTCAAGTGTCAATCAAGGCCCTTTCTAACCAGTGTGCTCTTATAAATAATCATGCAGCCAGAACTAACAAGTGAAAAATACCAAGTAAACCACAGGACGTGACAGTTTGATCTCTGCTCTGAGTGGCTGCTAAAAGCAAAACGAAAATGAAAATCTTTCGTGTTAGGAAGATGTGAGAATTGAAGTGACTGGGGAGTCTGTTAGGAAGGCCAAGGCCAAGGTAAGATTCACTTACCGTATTTCCTCCTCTCTACAACCATGGCAGATACATATGTGTGCTGTGCTCAGAGGACCTCAGCTAGATCCTGAAGGTCCCTACCCAGGCGGAAAGCTTCAGGTGCTGGGAGTTTTCCAGAGGAACCTGCAACCACGGAGGGCAGCACCTGAAGTAGTAGCCAAGGAGGGCAACACACGCAGCTCAGGTGTAGCCACACCAACAGTCCCCTCCTTAGACTCAGGCACCAAGGGAGCCTCACATTCATCCTCCTCCCCCATGCAAGCAGCTGCAGTCAGAAGCCTCACCTCAGTTCTCAGAGCTCTGGCTTCCCCAGACTCCCTCCTTCAGAGATGTCAGTGAAGTGGCTCAGCTTGCAGCAGAAGCTGGGAGCTCATTATAAACCTGGTCCCAGGCTGCAGTGCAGGATGTTCCTGGAAGGCGTCTGAGGACTAAGACTCAGGAACATGGGCTGGCCTGCTTGTGTTGGGGCTTTTTGCCTATTCCATACTGTGTTCCTGAAGTTCTGGAGAAGAGCAGTTGATCAGAATAGTGAATTTAGGAAAAATCAAACAATGTGACCCTGGGAGACAAAGTCAGAAATGTAATGTGGGACATGAATTTTGGGGGCTTCATTGTGTAAAATGCCTGATTAGCCCATCTTCAAAGTGCACTAGCATCTGACCTCTTCCTAAATGGAAATAAAGCCTCCTCAGAGATCATTAAAAAAAAATCAGTCCTCTGTTTGTCACCAATAACCACAGGAGGCTTGGGGATGTGTGGCTCAGTGGTAGAGCACTTGCTGGCCATGTGTGAGGACCTGGGTTCAATCCCCAGCACTGTAAAAACACACACACTACCTTTAACAATTACTAATTGGGCATTATGTAAAATTGTGGATGTGTAACCGACGTGATTCTGCAATCTGCATTTGGGGTAAAATTGGGAGTTCATAACCCACTTCAATCTAATGTATGAAATATGATATGTCAAGAGCTTTGTAATGTTGTGACAACCAATATAAAAAATTAAAAAAAAAAACACACAAAAATAACTGCAGGAGCCTCAATTTAGGATCTTTGATCATGGTCTACATGTTCATTTGAAGAAATATTAAAATACTTTGAGCCAAAACTATCAGAAACTCAAGAAACAGACATATCACCAAATGGAAAAGTCATTTAATTCAAAAGTCATATTTCCACTCATTTCATAGGGATTGTCACATAACCAAGCAAATATAAGAAAGCCGAGTTTTAGAGGCTGCTTGACCAAAATTGTGTGTTTTTATAGATACACGTATGACACCAAAGCACATTTTTTAAAAGCCTGAACACAGTAAAATGTTTTTCTAATAATAGGGGAAAAGTTCTATCCTAATCACAGATTACTTTTTAATTATGGAAACTGATTCTATGCACCAGTCAATATTCAATACTGAAGTTTAAAACAGTGCATTCTTTTTTTTAAAGAAAACATTAAAGTGCCATTTTATAAGTACTTTATTGATATAATATCACACAGCATTTTACAGTATACTCAGAGGTAATCTAAATCATGAATTAAACATGCAAATAGTTTTTTTCCCAAAATATGGACACACTGTCTTTTCGAGTGTTTTTGAACACTAGCCTAGCATTAGCTACTAAGCGTTTATGGAACTGATCTTTTTTTCAACATGACTTTTAATAAGTTAAGAAGGAGCACAGCTGTAGATTACACTACCTGATAAATATGAACACAGATTTTGAATGGCACTTAATTTACATCTTTGATCTTTTGCTAGGCAATCAACAGCCTCCTCATGTGGGTCTTTGTATGAGTCTGTATCTTTACATGTGTAGGTATGTGCCACACACACACACACACACACACACACACACAAGCACATACATTTACACCTTAGAATCATCAGATATATCTTTTCACAGATATAAGGTTGATCCTGGCATCTGAATAACCAAGAAAGCTGCTTGTAAGTGTCCACTTGGACAACTTTGTACAAATGAATGGTATATAACGACAGAGACTGTCATAGCCTCAAGAGGGCTGCTCCAGGAACTCGGACATTTTGGTTATCAATACTCTGATTCTCACCGACTACGCTACTGTGAAGTTGGACACAATGGCTAACTATTCTCCTTCCATGAGTCTAGGACTGAGCTGTCTTTGCTCTCTAAACCATTCCACATTGAAAGACATTTTCACATTATAATGTCCCACCAAGATTTTGTAAAAATATTAATTGTGAAATTTTTCTGTAGTTGTTTTTTCCTCCCCATTAAAAACAATATTTTATCCCTCTAAAATAATCCAGAGTTTCTCAGAATGGTTCGCCACTCTCCCTACATCCAATACTTTTTCTCTCAGGAACAGAGGTGCTTCCGTGAGAGACCACATTTCAGCAAGGGCTGGCTCTGAATCACATCGGGATTCTCTACGTGGCCTCTCTGTCTGCTTTGGGAGGCTCTTCAGTTAGACAAGTACTGTAGGCGGCAAAAGGAAGAAAGCTAATTATTACTTGCTGGAGTATCTCAGGCATGCTGCAGGATTGTGCAAGGTTCCCTGCTCTGCACTGTTGTCATTTTGATGCTACAATTACGGAGAAGTGGTTCAGCACTCAGAAGATCAGTGTGACTGCCAAACACATTTGAGCACAAGAGACATTTTTTAAACACCAGCACAGGGTGTGTGAGAGGGCACCTGGCTGACTTTAAAGAGATGTGGGGCAGGACTGTCACCATAATTGATTATTGTCAACTTTGCCAGAGATGATAGATAACTCCCTAGACAGACACCTAGGACATTCCTTTGAAAGCCAGGCAGCTAAGAGGCTTTGGTTCCTTCAGTGCTGGCTACCTATTTGGGGAACAAGGTTGCTCGTAAAACATTCAATAGCAAAGCAAACAATGGGTGTCATGGTGGCCGTTGGTGCAGCCGGGTGTCCCATTATATAAAACTCTGATCCAATCTTGCTTTTGGAAACAGAAGTCAGAGGACAAAATGCACCAATAAATGATCATGAACTGACAACCTGGCTACCTGCAGCATTCCTTCTGTTTGCCAGCCCTCAATGAGGAATGTTTTTGGAGCCTCTGTAGTCAAGATAGAGCTTTTAGTGTGACAGGGATTACCATCTTGGGGGGCAAACTCAGTTGACAGAAAGACTTTCCTCTGAGGTATGGCATGTTTATTTTGAAAAACTGGAGAGAATTTCATTAGTCTTGTGAAAGTCAGGATTTTGCCTGGGGGCAGGGATGTGATGCAAGTTTTTCTCTCCTGGCAGGGAATTGTTTAGCTGTGGGCTTCTGGGAGTGCCTGAAGGAGGAGTGAAAGGCGGAGCTTGATAACCCCCAAAGATTCAGGCTATGAGTCATATAAAGGAAACTCAAGGCTCCTAGGAAAGTTTTAGGATCCTCATGGATGATCTTCTACTCTGATACCAATTCATTTCTCTAAGAGTTCCCTGTTCAAGCAGAAAGAATTAGGGATGAGAGGCCTGGATAATGGAGAGAGTAAAATTCATTTTTTTGTTTGTTTGTTTGTTCCAGGGGTTGAACCCAGGGGCATGTAAGCACTGAGCCACTTCCCTAAACCTTTTCATGTTTTGTTTTGTTTTTAATTTTGAGTCAGGGTCTCTTTAAGTTGTTTAGGGCCTCACTAAGTTGCTGAGGCTGGCCTTTAAACTTGAGATCCTTCTGCCTCAGCCTCTCAAGCCACTGGGATCACAGGAATATGCCACAGCACCCAGTTTAAAATTCATTTTTAATCTTCAAGTTCCTTCCTACTGGTTGGTTCATATTCTGGACAGTTTCTCCAGTTCTTCAGCTGATAGGGAGAGAAGCCTGGCTAAACAGAACAGCTGTCACAGGCCCAGAATGGCTTCAGGGAAGCTGGGAAGTGTCTGCCTAAAAGATTCTGTTGGTAGAAGCTTCAAAACAGGGCTATCTCAGGGGGGGAAAGGACACACTTCCAAGTACTCAAGCTGGGGCCTAGTGGCTATAGAGTGTGCTCCACTATATTACTTCTGTTCCTTTACATTAAACTCCAGGTACTATGGGTCAGGTGACAAATTAAAACATCAAATGCATCAAAAGCATTATCCTGGGCTCTTTAAATCTGCAAAATACAATGATATGTAAATAAGTGTGCATGCCCCTCATCTCCCACCTTGTTCCCAAGCCCATAGGGAACAGGCTGGGCACACATTAGTATATTCCTTTTCTCTTTGGGTTTCAACAATAGCTTTCTTGAGTCCTGTCTGGGTCTTGTCCATGCTTAATTCTTCTTTGATTCAATTGTTTATGTCTCATTTGCTTCTGGGTGAGTTCCTAGATATCAGCTGCATAATCCTGGAGCTGATAAACTGAATAGTGAATCACAAACTCCGCCAGCTTCAAAGCCATCTTGAAAATTGTAATGACACAATCTACATCCCTCTTGGGGTCTTTTTCTTATTTGGGGGTTGCAGGGAATCTAGAGGTAAAATAGAGCAGGAGAAAAGCGAAAGCAGCAGCACACCAGGAACTAAAGATCCCGAGCAGCTGGCTCTTTTGTTTTAACTTATAGACACAATTTACAAAGTGGAGTGTCCCCATGGATAAAGCCTTAGAAGATGCAGAGAGAAGTAAGGGGTAAACCAAGTGTCCCATCTCCTTCTCTCTTAACACCTTGGAGTACACCAAGAGATACACCTGAGAATGAAAAACAAGACAAATCAAAATGAAAACAAAACAAAACAACCCCCCTCAAATAAAAAACTTCATCCCTGGACCCACTTATTTGAATCCTGAGCTTTAGCTTACTGCTAAGTGGGCATTTTTGGAAAAATCTCATTGCCTGAAGATGCTCTTTCTATCTCCAAATCCCAGAATGCTCAAAAACACATGTAAAATAGAGAAGACCGAACCACTTTGATCTGCTGCACCCATCAACAGGAGCCGGCAGAAAGCAGGCACATGGGCATATCTTCTGCTGCCAGGCCAGAGGGGACAATGACCTTGACTCTTCCACCTTGCCTCCTTTCTCTCACTCTAAAACACATTTATTCAGCAATCACAGCCTAAATGTGAAGCAACTAGCTTAAAGAATATCAAATATAAAACTTTGCCATATAGTGTTTCAAATCACTCTATTTACAAGTTTATCTTAAAAAAAAAAGAAAGAAAAAGATACAGTAATTCAACACAATTCAAGTTTTTCTTTTCTTCATTAGAGGTCCCTAACAGAATTCCAGAAACAGGACACTCTGGAGCAATGCTGCCTTTCCAAGGGACTCCTGGGGAGATTGACAGTTTATAGTTGTCCTTCTTGTAAGAAGATTCACACATAGAAGATATGGCGACTCTTGTTCTTTGGAGGTCAAGTGAATTTGAAATGTCCAGGTGGAACTTCCCCATCCAAGACAATCTTTCACAAGACCCAGCCCTTTGAGTAGGAAATTCCCTTTCTTAGAAGGTATCCATTCCATCATCCATGCCCCCAACTCTGGTGTCTTCCTGAATGCCAATGGCCTATGATATTTATCTCATTCCTTGAAAGCTTGAGAAATGATTCCCTTTTTCTGGGTGGCAGTGAATGTATAGATGTCCTTTTATCCTACAGACCATAGAGTCAGCCTGGGAAGCATCCCTAAAAACCACAGGGCACCAGTGCTCAGCAGCCCAAAACACTGCAACAGAGCCAGAGGTGGGAATCCCCAAGGGCAGGGACTAGTGACTAAGAGGGACCAAGTGAATGGGAGGACACAACTGAACCAGTCAGACGGTCACCCATTGGGAAGGAGGCATCTTACCCTCTAGAAAGCAAATACCAGTTCTATGAAGAACAGAAATATTAAGCCTATTTATAATCTCAAGACACTGCTAGAGGAGTTTTCTACAAATATATCCTGATGCCTCTGAAATTCATTAGAGAGGGAACAGTTCCTAGCTGCTATCCTGTCGGCCCCAAATAGATGACCCTAATTCCTTGATCCTCTGCTCCAGGTGATTGGAAGACCATTCAAAAACCCAAAATGGGGAAGGGGGATTGTGTCATGCAAAGAGGTGTGTGTTATTATTTATTTATTTATTTTTGGTTTGGTTTTAGAGTAGGTTGGGTTGCCATGGTTACTAGGTGATGGCAGCCCTCAATGGCAGAGAAGTTTCCAGCTCAGGAGGGAGTGTGCATGCTCCTTTGCATAAGAGGAATGGACTGAATTTTGCTGATGATGGGCCAAGGGCTGCTTTGGAGATGGTGAGAGATTGGATGTTATATAAACAGAGCTGTCACCCCTCTCCATCCTGCATGCAAACAGACAGACCCAGCTGTCTGCAGCACTGTGGGTTTTCAGAATTAGAGGCAGGACAGAAAGAGCAACTGTTGTAAACAAAAGCAAGGGACCCAGCCTGGACCTTGGTGCCAGTATTTTTTTTTTTCTCTGTCAAACTTAGCTATGCTGTGTGCCCTTGGGGATTGTATATATCTTATTTCCTCCTTTAAAGGTTGGGGGTTTGAATGACTGTTGAAACAAAATCAGTGCTCCCTGTTTAAGGAACTCATGAAAAAATAGCTTTGCAAGCCTTTCTCTTATCAAAATCAAATGGCCTCCTCTGTTGATTGCCTTCTGTTTCTTCCAGTATTGCCTCTCCTTAGCTGAGATGATTGTGGAGATGGGTGACGCAAGTTCCCAGAAACATTCATGTCGACAGGTAGCACTGGAGTTAGTCTTCCTGCTTTTCTCAGTGGCAAAATGAGAACTGGCCTACAACACTGGAATCAGCGGTTGTCATGGATACCATGTAAAGCTCAGCAGTTCTGCTGGGGCCCATGGTTAGAGAAACTCCACGTAGTTCTCAGGGATGAGGCCAGTCTTTCCATTCAGAGTCCCCTCCAACCAGCCAGGCTCCTGAGATGGATGGACTGTATGGGAAGGGGAGAGAGGGCGAGAAGAAATGACATTATACATAGTGCAAGTGCTAGATGTGTGTTGTGTGTGTGTGTGTCAAGAAGTTTGGGGAATAAGTGCAACCACTTGTTAGATTACATAATTCTGGGGCTCATTTAAACCAGAGGTTCTTAACCTTTCGTGGGATATCAGCCTTCTGCTGAAGGCTGTTCTGAACTTTTTTTCCACAACAAAAAGGAAACACATGCATTAAAATTTTTTGCATACAATTTTAGGGGTTTGAAGGGCTTTGTGAAGATCTTGTTCCAACTTAAGTGACAGATTTGTATTTTTTAGGTTAGAGGTTAACAGTTGGATGCTTCATCCATGTATGTATCCATCCATCCATGTACCCACCTAGCTACTCAGTATCACCAAGCAGAGTGCTCATAAGGACTGCTAAGAACTAGTCTTTAATGACGTCTAGCTTTTAATCATGTATTTTATTTTCCTTCAAATCCTACCCTCTGCTTCTAATTTCCTTGCAAATTCTTTTTTTTCTTTTTTTCCATTTTGCAGCCTTTGAGTGAGCTGTCCCTCCCACATCCTTACTTTTCTTTCCTCTGTAACTCTAGAAATTTCCCCCTTCCTATAAACAAGTCTGAAAGTCTCTTCTTCCTTCTACTGCCCCTTCCCAAGTTTACTGATCCTTTGAATTTTTTCAGTATCCAAAGAACACAGATCCATTTTTGTGACATCATAATTCATCTCCATGGAAACCACTGTGATATTACAAAGATGATAGAAAAATCCAGCTGACTCTGCAAAGTAGTCAATAGCAGGAAGGAAGAAAGAAGGAGCTGTGGGACCAGGAGGTGGGAGGTGTCCGCATTTGTGAAGGGGGACATGCAGATCTCTGGGGCGTGGCAGGACATTTACTCTTAATGTATTAGGAAAACTCCAATTACATGAGATTGGAAAAAAATGAATTTCCCCGTTCCCTTCCTGGGCTAATTAAGTAACTTCCTGAGCTTGTTTTAGAAAAGCATTTCCGCCCTAACACTACTATATAATTCTACTTTCGGTTTGTAGGGAAAGAAGCAAAAACAGAAACCAAAGGAAGCAAATGGGGAGGGAGCAAAAGGACAGGCCCTGAGGCTTAGAGAAGATCAATGTCAAATGCATACATGCTTCACATGCTTCACATGCTTCCTTAGGAAAGCACAAGGTCACACATGTATTCCTTGGCCTCCAAAATCTTGCACAGTTTCTTGCCCTAGGTTAATTAAAAAAAAAAATTTTTTTTTAGTTGTAGATGGACACAATAACTTTATTTTGTTTGTTTATTTTTACATGGTGCTACGGATCAAATCTAGTGCCTCACATTGCGAGGCAAGCGCTCTACCCGTGAACCACAACCCCAGCCCCTCACTAGGTTTTAAGAATAAAGCAAGGATACTTTACATCCATGGCAACCCACACAAGGAAGAGTCTGGAGAGAAGTGCTACACGAGAACACACACAACTTAAAAGCCATCTGGCCTTTCTAGTCACTAAGGTCTCAGGCCACCCCTGAACAGCACCCAGATACCCCTGTCCTCAGCCCACCTGCCCAGCTGAAGCTGCCAATATCACTTCTAGTTCTGTACCTATGAAGTGGTGGCAATGATATCTTTCCCCTTCTTGTGTCAATTAGAGGAGACAATAAGGGTGAAGCACTGCCCAGGGCCAGGCACATCATAAATGCTTGGTAAGGTTAGTTGGGGAGGACCATGCATCACTTGTCTGGTCATGTGGACTAGCTGACTAGACACCCTAGTAAAACCTGGGTGAAGGCCTACTCTCCGTACCCACTAAGGCATCAGGAAACCTCAGAGGTTGAGAATCAAAATGAACAAGTCAAACCCATCCCCCAAAATGAAAGGCCTAGAAAGAAAAAAAGTAAACCAACTGAACAAAATTAAAAACAACCAAAAGAGCCCCCCGCCCAGCTTCACGGCATAGCTCCTGGCTGAGCTGTTAATACACTGGGCACACCAAGTTCACCTCCTGTAGACATGTCGCCCTTCCTGGCCAGCTGTTCAAACAGCATAGGTACTGAGGTAGTAACATCTGCAAACACCAGAGACATATTTTGCAGATTAAGGGAAAAATCAGAGGGGACAAGAGAGGCCCTTCAAACTGGAGGCCAAGAGATATGTCAAATGACATGGCAGGGGATGCAGCAGGCCTTGGGTCAGTCTGCTGATGCGCAGGGTCTTCCAGTAAGGGTTTATGAGACAGTAGTGGCCAATAATGTGAATCATCATCACATGCATGCTCACCAGATTCTTGGGCCCCACCAAATGAATTAAAGAAGAATCTCTAGATTCTTGGAGCCCAGGAATCTGTATTTTAATTGGTGCACAGAAGAGCTTTGACTTTTCTGTGCAAAAATGCCTATGTAATAAAGATGGAAATAAAAATTAAATTGCAAGTTTGTATTAACTGATGGAGGAGGGAGGCAGCCCCAGATGTCCCTTCTTCCAGACGTCTTCAGTTTTCTGTCATCACTTTAAGACTTAGCTGAGGCCTCAGCTTCATTAGAATCATGTAATCACTTCCACCTGCTCGCTCCCTCCTCCTGACTCCTAGAAGACTCATGGGACATCCCATGTAGTGTTTTGGGGATCCTATTAATAAACTGCTCCAATGTGAAGCTTTGATTCTCCACATAGTTTTTTAGTGCATTTTGGTTTGTGTTATAGCACTCCCTGGCGTGACAACTTCAATAATTCCCCCTGCTTGGTGGAACACTTAGAAATGCTCACTATCAAGCAGTTGTGTGCTCAAAATTATAGATATATTGATTATCTTACCTTCACTGTCCTCACTTGTATTATTATCTTCATCCCTACTTTATAGATGAGAAAATAGGGCCCAGGCAGGTGAAATAATTTATACATGGTCTTAACGGTAGAAACAGAATTTGAACACAAATTGTCTGATTTCAGAGAACAAGCCCTTTATCCTATATCCTGCCTCTATTCAACTAGGGAATGTGCTCCTTAAAGATCCGAACGACAACACATGTGTAGACATGTGTAGCGGTAGACCCTTTGCTGATAAGTGCTTCCACATCGCCTGCTTTCATCTTCAGAGTGACTGTGGAGATGGTTCTGCTAGGATCCTCATTTTACCAATGAGAAACTGAGGCTCAGAAAGGTTAAGTATCTTGTCCAAAATTACACAGATACCAGCTGTGTAATTTTGGACAAGATACTTTGGACAATATATCTATATGATGGAAGTATATCAGAGCCCAGGACACCTGACCTGAGAGTCTATGGTCCTAACCTCTACTGCTTTGGCCTAGCTCAGTGCTCTGAATGTTGAAGATGTTCAGTGAGTGCTTGGTGGGCTGAACTGCACTGATTGATGCCCAGCCCTCTGAATTGCACCAGTGTTCAATGTGCTATAGAAACACTAGAGGTGTTGATGCAGGCTGCCTGGGCGGCTCTCCAGCTCACAAAGCATATAATAAATATAAGGTGCTGCTGAAATGGGTGTGCTTCCTGCCTCCCACTCTCCCTCAGCCATGTCCTTGGCTATGCCCTACAACTCAAGTTGTATCCCCCTGCACCTACACTCAAGTTCCCTCCCTTCCTTAGTTCACTATGGACTGGGGGCAAGTGTGTGACTAAGATCACTAATGTCCCTGGGGGAAGAAACCTTAACTGGAAGAGATATGGACCTCTGTATGAAATAAATACATTTATTCATTTAACAATTGAGCAACTAATGTGTGCCAGACACTATTCTTGTTGGTAGCATACAGAACAAGCAGATAAGAGTCTGCTCCCAGGGAGGGATAATCAATCAATAAACAAGCATATCATTTCAGGTAGTGCTAAGAGGAGAGAGAGACTGGGATAGGGATCTGGGTAGGGAGAGAGGAGCTCAAAAGGCTAAAACCTGAATGATCCAAAAGAAATCAGATAGGAGGTGGTAATGCAAGTACCAAGGTCCTCAGCTGTGCAAGAGTTTGGGGTCAGTTGAGAACAGTGGTCTGCATATTTTTCATAAAGAGCCTTATAATAAATGTGTCTCTGGCAACTCTGCCACTGTAGTGCCACAGATAAATGTCAATTAAAAAAAACATGGATGGCTGTGTTTCAATAAAGTTTTATTTCTAAAAACAGGTGGAGGGCTGGATTTGACTGGCAGGGGAAATAGGGTTTGCCATCCCTATTTCAAAACATAAAGGTGACCTGTGAGGCTGCAGCATATCAAGTGAGGGAGAGAGGAGGTCAGAAGGGCAGAAGCTGGGCCACAGAGGGCCTCATAAATAATTCCCAGAGTAGGGGGAGGCTGCTGGGGTACTATATTCGGGGAATAACATGATGTGATTTTCATGTTTCAAAGATCACAGGCTGCTTCATAGAGAATGCTCTGCGAGGGAAAGAATGAAAGTGACCAAACCTGTTAGGTGGCTGGTGGACATGCCCAAGTGAGAAGTGGAGATGACCCAGCCTTGGGTGTCGCAATGAAGACAGTGAGGGAGGCTGAAAGATCCCCCCACCTGCAGCCCTTCCAGAACCCCACTTCCTGGGCAGCTTGGAGGCTCCCTGGTGAGGATTCGCTCCATCAGCATGCAGCACCTGGGACAACCCTGCCCAGCACCAGTGCTGTACCCAATGCACTGCCACCAAGGGCTCTAGCTCATCTCAGATCCTGATGAAAGTATCCCAAGAACCCAATTTTAGTGACTGCCATGTGAATTTTCCAGGTATTACTGATCACACTGCTTCCAGATGACTAATGTTCTTGAGAACACGAGGTATTTCTCTTTCCAGTTACTGTGTGAGGTGCTCCTGGTGAAGTGCACAGTTTCCTAGTAGACTGGCAAAGGCTGACACTGGAGTTATTTCCGAGTACTGCATGTCCATCCCCCCACTGACCAAAGTCCAAGAGCTGACAAAGCAGCTGCTTGAGTCAGGGCACGGGCCTGGAGTCCAAGGCTGAGATCAACCCTTATGAAACAACAGCCTTTTGCCTCCGTGTGCCCCTCCCTCCCCCTCCCCCTCCCCCTCCCCCTCCTCCTCCCCCTCCTCCTCCTCTGCCTCCTCCTTATTCCTGAAAATAAAAATATAAGAGGTACAACATACACACAGCACAGAGGAGCCCATGTGCCTTCTGAACCTGTCATTAGGAAACTCTCTTCTGATTGGTGTGATGATTTCATTTGACAGCTACAGAGCATCCAAGTTAAACAGCCCTTACCTAATACCTCCAGCAGTAAACCTATGAGAGGCAGAAAGGGAAAAAGACCCCTCTGTTGAACCCATCAATAGTTTTCTTTTCTCCTGTAATGCCTGATTTTTCATATAGAGGTGAAGGAATCTAATAAAAATAGGACCTAATAAAATATTATCAGCCAAACCAATCTAAAAAGTGGATTAACATTTTGTCAGTTCCATCTTTGACTGCAGCTCAGTTAACACCAAGAGGTGTTTTCTTTCAGTTTAATTTGGCACTGTTCTTTAGGGAATTGGAAAGGTCACTGGCATTGCTGGTTAAAAACAAACTAGGGTCAGTGAACTCTGCCATGACTCCTGGAGATCACAGAAAGGCTTGGGTAAGGCCCCGGGACCCCTTCAACCCAACCTCTCTCCTGCTCTCATTTACCACCATGAGATTTATGATGATTACCAAGTTTGGGGTGGGTGTAGAGCACCCTGCTGGGAAGAAATGGAATTGGCAGTTAAAAATCACGTGAGTATCTTTTTTTGTCTTATTTTTGGGGTTAACTATTTAAACTTCTTCTTTTCCTGTGAAGGAGACTTCACAGGAAAGGAGGCAGGAATATAAAATAATACAAGCTCCTTATAAAACAATTTGGCACTTCCTTAGTTAAACAGAGTTAGTATGTGACCCAGGAATCCCACTGTTTAGTGTATCCCCAAGACCAGTGGAAACATAGGTCTTCAAAGAAACTTATAGCTGAATGTGGACATCAGTATTACTAATAACAGCCCAAAGTGGGAACAAATGACATGTCCATCCACTGATAAATGTTTAAATAAAATGTGGTATAGATCCGAACAGGGGAACATTATTCAGCCACAAAAGGAATGAAGTTCTGACATAGGCTTCATGAATCAACCTTGAAGACATTATACAATGTGAAGAGAGCCAGTTATACTGTGAAATTCTATGTGTATGAAATATCCAGAGCAGCCAAATCTATTGGGACAGAAAGTAGATCAGTGGCTCCCTTGGGCCGGCTGGAGGAGGGCTGGGGTAAATGTGGCATGATTGCTAGGGGGTGTGGATGTTTCCTGAGGGAGGGTAATGAAAATATCCTGGAATTAGATGATGGGTGTACAACTCTGAATACACTAAAAACCACTGAAAAGTAGATTTTAAATGGGTAAATCCACAATGGTATATGGATATCTCAATAAAGGTATTTTAATAATGGAAAAAGAAGCCAGGCATGGTGGCAAACCCTGTAATCTTAGTAGCTCTGGAAGCTGAGGCCCTAAGCAACGCAGTGAGACCCTGTCTCTAAATAAAATTTAAAAAAAGGCTGGGGATGTGACTCAGTGGTTAAGAGTCCCTAGGTTCAATCCCTGGTACCAAAAAAAAAAAAAAAAAAAAAGACTTCACTTGATCAAAGAAGTGACAATTTAACACATGCAAGCATATTTTGGTCCTCTGTGTGCTTGGGGTGAATAGCTGATAGGAATAAGATGGTCCCTTGCACACATGAGCAGGGAACTGGGACCTGGAGGATGGAAATTCAATTCCTGGTTCACTTACAAATTTGGGGCTCTCTCACACCTTGCTTACCTTTGAGCAGAAGCCCCTCCCCTGCCAACAGCAGGAGATAGAAATCTGAGCAATGCAGCCCATTCTGGTTCATTGCAGAAATGGTCATGTTACAGCTGGGTCTATTAGGGGGATTCTCATGGATGACATGCTCAGGGATTGCTTTCAGCAGACCCACTCTGACCTGCCAGTCTGCTGGGACCTGAACACACCAGCTGCTGACAGCAGAGGTGGCTGGGCTGGTTTTTGCACTCTGATTTGTAAAGTACCCAAGTGAAAGTTAACAGTGGTGTAAGGATAGTGTTTTGAGGTCTGAGAAGCATAAAGGGAAACACAGGCTCAGCAGGCCAATCAGGCCACACGCAGTTCTGGGCTTAATCCTGCTTCTGCTGGCCCAGGTGGCCCAGGGTTGAGTGTGACCTGGGAATCACCCTCTCCCCCAAGTCTGTATTGCTTTCTATTCTGTCTATCCAAGATTGATTAACATCCCCACTAGCAGATACATGGGGTGAGCACACAGGTGGTAGCCCTTTGATGAAGTCAAGGGTTGGTCCCCAGGAACTCATCTTTGCTCCAGCTTGGAATGTAAGGCCCTTCCAGGTATAGCCAGGACCCATAGAGTTGAGGTGTAGCACCTACTGCCCAGCCAAAAGCCAGGCTTGGGCTATATTGGCTAAAAAGGAGACAGTCCTTGGGAACTATGAAAAGATAGGGCCTTTTTGTGAAACAGAGAGAATGATGATGATGATGATGATGATGATCTCAATGATAGGATATTAAATGTTTAATATGTATTCAGCTCTATTATGGTTTGAATCTTAAGTGTCTCCCAAAAGCCATATGTTAAAGTCTTGGTCCACAGTTGATGGTACTATTAGAAGGTGATGGAAACATTAGGTGGGTCCTACTTGGAGGAAGTTGGTATGTGTGTGTGGGGGGGGTTTATTTTGTCTCTCCTCCTTCCCCCCACCCTCTATCCCTCTCTATTTCTGTTTCCTGGCTGCCATGAGGTGAGCAACTTTGCCCTACTATAACCCTTCCACCATGATATTCTGCTTCACCACAGGTTTACAGCAATGGAACCTCAAACCATGAGCCAAAATTTATCTTTCCCCCTTTAAGTTGTTTTTCCTCAGGTATTTTGTCATAGCAATGGGCAGCTGACTAATACAAGCACCATTTTAAACATATGATGTGCATTATCTCAATTTCCTCTCTCAGTGCTCTATAAGGTAGGCAGTGCCATCTTTCTATTGCAGAAGAAAACTGGGGCATAGAGAGGTTAAGTCGCTGCTTGAGGTCACAGAAGAGAAAGTGGTCAAGCTGGGACCTGTAGTACTGCTGGGCTTTAGAGTTCAGGTTCTCCAAGGCTACATGGTCACCTTGGCTGCCCTGTATTGCTGGCTCTCAGTCAGGTGGGAGGAGGTGGGATCTGGACCAATGCGGGCCACTTGCGAAGATTAATGTGTTGGGTAACAAAAATATCTATTCCTAAACCTTTACCCCTGACCTGCCTGAGGCCAGGGAGGCAGCCAAAGAAAAACATCCAATTTCTGAAACCAGGCAGCTGCCTTTGCTTCTTTCTTTGAGGGAAAAAGAACAAATGCCTTTGCCCAGAGATACAGGAAGGCGAACCCTAAAGGAGAGTTTCACCTGGGGACAACTGAGCTGTCATAGGAACATGGGCTTTTTCACTAGAATCCAGATTTTTCTCTTGGTAAATGATAAGTCTTTATGGCAAATTATGACATCAATTGCCACTTAAAATTTATTTTTAGGGAGAAAAACAAAATTAAAAGGCACAAGAAAATGGTAGTAAAGCCAAATACAAAATCCCTGTTTTATGGGGGAGGGGGGTCTGTGCATCCATTTTCACAGCAGGATTCTGGAGTAGGACAGCTGGAAGCTTACAGGGTGACAATTGTGAGATAGTTTATGTTCCCAAAAGTTAAGAAGAGGATAAACAGGAACCCAGTGAGCCTTACTGCCCCAGAGCTTACCACATGCCCTGCCATCTGGGGAGTATGTCTTGCCTGCCGGGGAGGGTAAACACAAGAGGAAGAAGGCACAGAGTAGGTGGTCTCACTTCCACCTGACCTTTGCACTAATTGCAGCCCATTTCTGTTCTTCAGCTTTTTTTTTTTTTTTTTTTTTGGTGGAGGGGAGAGTACTGGGGATTGAACTCAGTACTCAGGGGCACTCAACCACTGAGCTACATCCCTAGTCCTATTTTGTATTTTATTTAGAGTCACAGTCTCACTGAGTTGCTTAGCACCTCGCTGTTGCTGAGGCTGGCTTTGAATTCCCAATCTTCCTGCCTTGGCCTTCCTAGCTACTGGGATTACAGGTGTGTGCCACTATGCCTGGCTTTCTTCAGCCTCTGTGTCTTACCCTCTGTCCAGACCTCAGACTTTTTTTTTTTTTTCTTTTTGGTACTGGGAATTAAACTCAGGCACATTCTACCACTGAATCCTTTTTATTATATTTTGAGACAAGGTCTGGCTAAGTTGCCCATGCTGGCCTTGAACTTGCAGTCCTCCTGTCTCATCTGAGTAGCTGGGATTAAAGATGTGCACTACCGCTGCACCCCCACCTAGACTCTAGAAGTTACTGCCAGGTACTGGGTTGAGTCCTTTGCAGGCAAAAATCTCATTTATGTACATAACACCTCAAAGAATTGCTGATTACTTGTCTATTCTTGATCATGTCTTCAGAGTCTTGTTTCTATTCTCTTATTTTGGTTTGGTCTTAACCACTCTACTGAGATTTTTCCCTAGGTAGGAATGCCAGTTATTCAGATGCTTCCCCCATATTTTTTCAAGGGGCTGAGAAACTCACCATTATCAAAGACCGTGCCTGCTATGAATGAGAGCTCCGAGTCGTGTTCAGCTTTGCAGGCATACAAGGCCTTTGCCTTCCGGAACGGTGTGCTGTGTGAAGACAAGAATTTATTTAACATTTTTTTTCCAAACCTTAGAAAGCCCCAGATATTTCCTCTCTTCTTCTTCCCTTTCCCTGAAGGCCACCTAGTTCTCACTTGTGGGAAGAGCCTGACAAGGCAGCCAGATGGCAAAACATGAGGTGGGACAGTTGCAAAGGTCACAGTAGAAAAATGAGAAATATTCAGAGTAAAGCCACAAGCTCTAAGAAACTACACTCTGTGAGGGGTCACCTTGTGCCACGTTAAAACTTTACCTGGGAGTTATGGTTGCTGAACGTGGAAGGACAGGCTGGGCCCCATTTCTGGAGCAGGAGTACCTTGTGGGGCGGGAGAGAGGGTCAGGAAGGAACTTTCAAGCTGCTCTGAAAACACTCCCGACACTCTTGAAATACTCAGTGAGTCAAGAAGGAGAAATTCCAGCAGAGCCAGGTCTCGGCTCCTGGCCATGGGCTGACATTACTTCTCCCAGATGTTCCTTATTTTCACTAGGCTAGGTCTTACAGGTGGGGCAGGATTTCAGAGCAGGAATCCTCAGGGTGGGCAGGCAATGGAGAAGGTATATGTGAGCAGTCACACATATGTGTACACGAACACATGTGCACCAATGTGTGTGTGTGTGTGGGGGCAGCAAAAAGGGTGAGGGGACGAGATTTTTTTTTCTTGTCTTCATGTCCAGTAAGTGCTGGCAAACACTCTCACTGTGCATCAGAAACACCTGGGGAGCATTTAAAAATTGCAGATGTCTGGATTCTACTGACTTGCAGATTCAAACACCGCCATCAGAATTTTAAAAACAAAAAACAAAAACAAAAAGTTGGTGGGTGTCACCTTCCCAGTGATTTTCATGCAATCAAGACCGAGAACCACAGTACTAGATCAGAGGTTGGCAGATTTTTTTTCTTCAAAGAGCCATGCAGTAAATCCTTTAGGGTTTTTGGTCCTATGGTCTCTGTTGCAACTATTCAATGCTGCACTGCCACAAGAAAGCAGCCACAGATAACATTTAAATGAATCAGTGTGGATGTGTTCCAATAATACTTTATTGACAAAACACAGGCAGGGGGTCAATGTGACCTACCACAGGTCATAATGTACTAATCTGTGTTTTAGAGAATAATTTGTAAATTTTATTCTCCTCCGTCAATTTTGGCTTTGCTATCCAACTAGTTTCAAATAATCTATATAGACTTCTAAAGGATCAGAATGACAATCTGGCAAAAGTTGGCTCATTGGCCACCAATGATTCTCTTCCTCTATGTCATCTGAGGAGGTGCTCTTAAAGGCTCAGAGGCAGGAAAAAAGAGAAGAAGAAGAAAAAACAAAAGAGCATGGAGGTTTTCTGAATTAGAAAATTATCTATAGCTGACTAATAGAGAGCCTCCAGGAGCAGTGTGTACGATTTCTGGCGGCAGAGTGAGACTCAGCTGAGGAAGGGTCTGGCCTCAGGTAAGGTCAGGTAGAATCAGATGGGGCATGGTGTCTTGGTCATTCTGAAGCTGTTATTTATTTATTTATTTATTTTTGGCATCACCAAGTTCAACTTTCCTCTGTGAAACAAGAGTGATGGATGGATGGAAACCTAAACTAGGGCCAAACGTCTAGACCTTCCAGTCTTGGGTCCATGAAAACTGAAAGGAAAAACCACTTAAAAAGTCTGTGTACAGTAGGGCGATCAGAATAAATGATATCCAGAATTTGTTGCCAGGGCAACAACAGTTTACTGCTGTTCTCTCTGGTGTTCTAATAGCTAAGAGATGATGGCCAGATGGGAAAAAACTGGGAAAGTGGGAGAAAATGAAGTGGGGCCATTGGGAATAAAGGAGAGAGCCTTTAGTATTCACCAATTCCCAGTGGAAAGTAGCTCTTCCTGTCTAATTATCATTGAAGAATAAAGTTCGGGACAAGGGCACATTCTTTGATTTAACTAAGCCAAGTCTGTGTGTTGGCTAGCTGGGGTTGAATATTCATGTGCAACTTTCCAGGGACAGAAAAATAAAGCCTATTTTTTAAGGGGGGGGGTAACAGAGAGGAGGAGAAGTCAGCTGGCTGTGAAAACTGCTAAAACAGCCACAAAACCATACTAATAGGTAAGTGGAGCTTGTCATGACATCAGAGGTAGAAGGAGAATCCAGGCCTCAGGAGCCAAGGTCTTAGAGACCAGGTTTGGAAGCAGGATTACTGCCTCTTGAGGACAGGGCAGAGCAGGGCAAAATTCAGGGGGATGGGGAAGGCAGGGTCCCTCTGACTGGATTTTTGTAGAGGTTATTTATTAACCTCATTAAGTAAAGGTAATAGGACAAAATAGGGGTAAGCCAGGGAAACCAGCTGGGGTATTTGGCAGGTAGAAAGAACAGGGAATGGTCTCAGGTGCCTAAGGTTACCATTTTAAAAGAATAACTTTCCACTAACATTAGGTTTTAGGTATTGAATAATGAAAAGACAAGAAGATAGTACATTAAAAATAAAAGCAAAGGACAGGAAAGGCCCTTTTTGTTTCTCTCAAGAGAAGATGTGACTAAACAGTCTTTGGGAGGGTCCTTTCCTCTGAGGCTTCTCCTCTATTACCTTAGGATGTGCAAAAGGAACAAAAAAGGGTGTGTGTGTGTGTGGGGGGTAGGTATGCTAGAAGGGATGCCTTCATTATTTTTTAATCTATCCATCTCTATCTATCTATCTATTTATGTATTTTTGCAGCGCTGGGGGTGGAACCCAGGGTTTTGTGCGCACTAGGCAAATACTCTCCCATTGAGCTACAATCCTAGAAGGGGTGCTTTAGAAAGGAGTAATTCTTGTTCCCCAAGGGTAGGGTTGCCAGAAAAAATATAGGACACCTAGTTAAATCTGAATTTCAGGTAAACAATGAATATTTTTGTATATGTGGGACACACATATACTAAAAAATATTTGCTGTTTTTCTATGATTCAAATTTAACCAAGTATGCCATATTTTTATCTTATTTGCTAAATCTGGCAATCCTATCCAGGTGAAAGCTTATCTTTTTAAAATTCTGTCAACCCAACAAGTTCCGGATCCCGCAACTCCCTCTCAAAAGCCTTGAGGAGTTTGCTTTTCATAGGGCACGTATTAAAACAGATCCTCTTGGCAGAAAGATTGTGTCTGTAGGCTTTGGCTCTGATTAAAAAAAATAAGTCTTTGCCATGCATCTGTGGTTCCTACTGTCGGCAGTGCACCTCAATACTGGACACAAGACAGCCTGGGGTGGTTTCAGCTGCTCCTGTCACAGCACTGTTGAGTCCTCCACTGGGCCTTCAAGGGCATGAACAGGTTTAGATCCTTCTGCTAGTTTACTTTTCATTTTTGCCTTCTGAGAATGGCACGAGGCCAGGAAAGCACTCAGAGGAGTTTCCCTCAAATGCCCTTGCAAGCTTGCAGAAATGACAACCCACTCTATTGTACGCATTGCTGGGAGGTGGGGCCAGCTAGGCTGGCAGGTTGCAATGACTTGATCATTAAGGCACAATTTCCAGGGGCACATGTGCAAATGCAAGTTATGGGTATGGGACTGGGGTGGGGGCGGGTCCTCAGGAGGCTGGTGGGTAAATGAAAGAAAAGGGGAATGTGAAGAGAATGCCCCTCCACACCCTTATGGCTTCATTCCCAGCTTGAACCAACAAGCTCTAAAAATGGTTTGAAGAGGAGTGAAGAAGCCATTTCTAGAGGAGACATTATGTAGAAGTTTATGGGGCTATTAATTCAGTATTTTGTTTGTTTGTTTGTTTTTTAAAGCTCTGCCCAGAGAAGGAAATCTGAAGCTTCATATCTTATAAGTAGATCTGGGGGAGGCCTCACTGAACCTGATTAATGGGTTTATGCCCCCACCTCTTGGCTACACACTGCAATAGCAATTAGGGGATTGTAGCCCTCTGCATTTCTCTGGTGGGCTCTCTGTCCTCCAGTGTCCTCATCTGTGCTCACTTTGGCACACACATGTAGCTCAGTGAGGGCCAATTCCAAGCCCTTCTCAGCCTTGCCTATTTCAAAATGGCAGCTTCCTGAAGGGCCGTGGAAGAACATCATCCAAATGGTGCTATTCTAACAATGACCAAAGGGGGCACTACTGAGTAACTATGACCCCAAACACACCAGATAAGCAGCCTATGGCCACTGTCCACAGCCAATCTGGAAATAGCTTGGGAGGTGGAAAGGAGTGAAAGGAAACACCCCCCCACATACCAAAAAAAAAAAAAAAAAACCTTGGAAAAGGAGTGGAGAGGTAGAGATATCTGACAAGCAACAGGGCCCCACAGCTCAGGGACACAAAAAAAGTAAATACCAGTAAAGCAGACAGTACATTTCTTTTCTTTCTTTTTTTTTTTTTTTTTGGTAACTGGATGATCCCATTATTTGAGGCCCTTCACCCATTCTGTCCAAGGGGGCGATATTTTATTTACTCCCTTTTGATGAAAATGAAAGAGTCACATTCTCCTAATGCTCGAGTCTCTCTGAAGAGTAAGTGAGCATTTTGGAAGGCAGCTGTCTCTGGTCACTTTAATGTAGTCCAGGTCCTCACGAGGCAACGAGTGATCTCACCTGTACAATCCATACCATCTCTGGTAGCCTGGGATGTAAATATCTCCCAAGCGTCCAGAAGTTATAGGATCTGAATTTTTACCTTATTTATTAGGGTGAAGAAAAAAGAATATGCTGAAATATCTAGTTTTCCCATCATTCAGGACAAGTCTAAGTCGAAAGCTGTGCCATGCCTAGACAGGCCAGGCTCTAGGGTTGGCAGCTACATGGAAACTTGAATTTGAGGCTACCCATGTGTTTGGAAAAAAGAGAGCTGGGCTGAAGGGCCAAACTCCTGAATTCTGCATTGGCTCCCTTTAGACAAGTGACTGTGTCCAAGGCACCTCTCTGTACGTAACTTTGCTTTTTTATAATAGGGTTCAGGACATGTCTTCTCTCATTCTCACATGAGAATAGACTGAAATGATAGATTGAAAATGCCTGGGGGGGGATAGAGTAATGTATGTAGTTGTCTATAAATAGCATGGGGTTTTCCTTTTTAAAAAGTTGAGAGTCAGCTTTATAAATTATTTAAGCCTCCCTGCTGGACCCAACCTTGGGAGAAAAGGATGGATGAGAAAATATGGCCAAAGCTAGAATGTTCATGATATTTATAATTCAGCCCTATATTTTGGTTATCTGAAAGCAGAGACTAAATTCAAAAAATACCCATCCTCGGGAACTTCACAGCAGAGAGATCTGCATGATCTTTGTCAATTCTTTTCCTGTATTTGAAGAGCTTCTTTTCTACAAAGAGCTCAAATGCAAAGAACTGTGGCACGTAAGTGTGGAAGTCACCAAGGCAAGAGAAATTATAGCACAGCCCTTGGGGAGGGGAATTAGGTCAAGCCGCTCACCCTCAAAAAGAGGAGGTGCCTGTTCCTGCGAGTGCTCAGGTTCATGACAGACACAGACACAGAAGGCTGGGAGCCCAGATGGTTCCTGGAGTATATGGAGGGCAAGGAGGCATAAGCCCTGAGTGATTTAAAGAGAAACTGCTTCCTGTCTGTCTTTTATTCTGTTATATTATCTTTTGCCCCATGGATCTGGTCTCAGTGATGAGGTGTCAGTGCTCATGGCCAGTGGCCCAACCCCACAAATAAATGTTGTCTGAGGCTACCTGATAAAAATGAGAGAAGGCCAGCATGCACCTCAGCACTGTCCCCTTGTATGTTATCTTATACCAAAGCAGAGAGCCAAAATGATTCATAGAGCCATCAAAAGAGGAGCTTATTCAGGAGGTGCCCTTTCCCCAAACTCTGGGCATCAGAGATTAATTCAACATGAGTTAAGGTTAGAAAGGGTGTGAAACATGTCATGCTGTTCATGCAAGTGGTCCCTTCTGGCTTTGGTCTCTTAGGATGGAACCACAGGAGAGTAGAGGAGGCCCCCATTGTCCCTGGCCAGCTTTGGATAAACGGGAACAGGTTGGTCATCATCCGTGGTTTTACCTGGAGTCTTCATGGACCGCTTCTTCTGGCCTGTCAAAAAGCAAGTGCAGGTTTGGATGGCAGGGAACAAAGTTGACGAGGAGGCTGAACACTGCATGAAGAGAGGACCAAGCCAATGAGAGAACAACGGCAGCAACAGAAAACCAAACAAACCCTGCAACAGACCTGACGGGGGATGAGTCGCTGGACGTGGATGAGGTGGGCATAGGGCTGGATGGCGCCGAGAACATGGGCCAAGATGGCGAGAGGGGTGAAGTTGGGCTTGGATTCGGGGGGCTGCAAGACAGAACAACCAGAAAACTCATCAGCACACACAGGGAAACCACAATGGGAGCATGGGAGGTTCATGGGAGGCCAAATGTTGGGGCATTGGAGCAGAACACAGGAACACTGAAACCCAGGGACATGTGGTCAAGGCCAAGTCACATTTCTCCAGACCAGACCTTTGCATCTTCCAAGGAATTCCTGTTCTGTAATTCCTCGAAGCACAAACATGTCTCTTTGCCCAGCAGAACAAACTGCTTTCTAGGTGACAGGCACTTCTCCAATCATGTTCATGGTACCTCTGGCCATCGGTGGACAATGCCTGAAACCATATACCTGAGCTCCATATCCTATCACCAGCCTTGATCCCACACAGGGCTAGCTTATCACCAGCCTCAGCTTCCACTCTTATGGGAATGTTTTAAACTTATGTCTCAGCAGAAATGACCATTTTTTTTTTTTCTGGGCCACAAGGGCCAGAAAACAATTTCCTGTTTACATTTTTATCTGAATGGGCTATGTGTCATTAGAGATCCGAAGCACCGCATTAGAAACTCAATAGTGGATATGGACACACACCTCTTAGAAGGTGGTGTGCAAACACGGCTGTGTGCAGTTCCCTAGAGGTTTGCTCTCTAGGCTAGCCATTTCTCCTTTTGTGGATTTTGGGCATTTTGCTGCTTAAAGAAAAAGCCCCAGTGGTAAGGCAATTGAAAAAGAAAAAAAAGCACTGAAACCTTAAATCTGTCCATTTTGTTCTTTGATGGGTGGTTGATCAAAGATTTAAAGAGGAAAGGTTGAAATTACTCACTAAAATATAGTTTGTGGATTTTAATTGACCATACTAGCCCTTTGACTTATTTCCACAAATTATACAAACACTTGAAATCACCTTAAGTCCCAGATAGTGCAAACACCAAGGACTGAGAAGACATGGAAACCAGCTGGCCGGAATGCTGCCTGCAGCCCCTGAGTCTCAGCCGACTGCTGGGCTGTTCAGACCAAGCACTTTATGGAGGTTAAAAAAAAAAAAAGACAGAAGTCTAATTGAAGGGGAGGAGACTTTCTAAGCAAGAACACATGTATGTTTTACTAAATGGGACTTCTCTAGGGTACACCAATTCAGAGGTGAGATTCGATAATGGCTCTAATTACCTATTGTTGTAACATAAACACCTTTGGAAACATACAGGAAAAATCTATTTCATAAGTTCATTAGACATCCTCAGATGAATCTGATGAAATGTTCATTAAATGCCATCATGTGTTATTATATTTCTAGAATACAAATTCCATAACAGCAGGGATTTTTCCCTTTTGCTTATCGTTGTATCTCAATGTCTAAAATAGTACATTTCAGGTATTCAATAAGTAATTGGTGAGTAAATTAGTGAATCTCATTTAACATGACCCCACAAGCCTGCAAACAGGCATTATTTAAATTGCCATTTCACAAATGTGAAAACTTGGGCTAACATGAGGCTTGCCTCAGGACAGCCACCCTGTAAGTGACAAGGCTGAGGTTCAAATCCCAATCCCCAAGCTCAGGGCTCTTTTACCAGTGTACTGTCTCTGGGACAACTGGTCTTGCTGAGTGCCTCAAAGCTGTGTTAAGCTTCTTTACAGACCTAGTGATAGCATTAACAACTTTTTTTTTTTTTTTTAAACCACTGATTTCTGAATTTCCTGTACATGCTACCACATCTGCAAGGGAGCATGAGAAGGCAGCCACGGACAGATTCAATAAGACTCCACACATTGTAAATTCCAACAAACTCCAGGATCCTGCCTCTAGTGTTCTGTCTGATAGATTCATATAGCAAATGGAATTCATATAAGGGAAGAAATTCAATTCAGTGTATGATTCTTTAAATTTTTTTTCTCAATCTAGCAAAGACTTGTCATTAAGTCCCTAGAATGATCATGACAATAAGTGGAATTTGCCAAGACCCTTGACTTCAAAGAGCTGAAAATAGATCTGACAAGATGGGACAAATTAAAAAAACAATTGTAATATAAGACAGCGAGATCCCTGAGCTAAGGGATAAGTCACTCTATTATTAGGGTAATACCTGTTCCTGCCCGACTCAGTCTAGTCCTGGAGCAGTGTTGCCTCACTTCCACTGTAGTCCTCAGCACAGTGTTGGCAAGAGAGGGCTTACTTTCTCAGTCCCCTCATTTGACCCTGCCCCACTAGATAATGTCCTAGGAGGCAAGGCCTGGCAATGACTACAGCCCAGGCACCCAAGTCTGACCAGGAATGATTTGGAGGTTTGAAAACAGCCCAGTCCTAGAGGCCTAGGGGCCTGGACTAATCTGTTCCTTTGGTCAGTGGTTGTCACAAGACAACTAACAAGTCTTTATATCTTTTTTTAAAAAATGATTTTTATATGTAGGAAACACATTCAGCTTCCTATCCCTTTGGCTAAAGGCAGAAGTGGGAACCTAGTCAAGAACACACGTGGGTTCTGAGTGTTTTCTCATATCATCCTTATATATAAATGGTTCTTGGCCAGTAGGACAGGGCTGAAAAGCATGGGGGGTGTGGCTGGAATGCAGGGTATGCGTAACTACTCTGAGTTAGTCGTCAATCCCCATGTCAATTGCCATAGTATCAACTGCTATTTTTAACAACTACCAGAACTTCATTTATTTGTGTTTTAGCCACAGCAATAACATTTATTTGCTATGAAATGACCACAATTTAAAAATTCATTACTGCTACATTTGAGTTAGTGTAAACAATAAAATGCACACTCCCTGGTACTTCTATTTTTAAAACACTAAAGGAATTATGACTTTTGTTTACTTGTACTTCACAGACATGTCATAAATGTCCCTATCAATAATACTAGTGCACATTTTATATACTACAATGATGCTCATACCAACAGGTGGCCTATCTACATAAAAATACTCCTCCAAGAGACACAGAGCATATTACATTTTAGTTTTGATGCAACTCAAACAACATATAAGTGGAATAAAAGAGGTACAGGGATGAGGATAATGGTCTAAGTCTGTACAATGTTTAGTTTTCCCTTCACTACAGCAGTATCTTGCTATAATTTGCTTAAAAATGACAGCAATTAACAAAAAACTCACTCCATAAAAATCCCAAACAAAACAGGCTAATAAAAAAATGTTCAATTTCATTCTTGGCTCTAAAACCTTCAGTATCGGATTCTCAACCTTTTTTTCCCATTAATGAGGCCAAAGATATCAAGATTAAAGTTAAGATAGGAGAAATAACTTTGTAACTACAGTTTTAGCAGATGACCTCTAAAACCCTCCCTACAATCCTCAGTTCAGCCTGGTATTTTGGAGCTCAACACCCCAGCACCCTAAGTACTCCTGGGGTACTCCTGGGGTCCTGCCAGGAGCCTCATCAAAGCCCAACTATAGCAACAATGACAACAGCTTTAACTTTAGCATGGATGGAACATTTGCTGCTCTGGTTTGCATCCAACTGGAAGGCTTGCATCAGCTCCAGTTTGCTGGCCCACAGAGTCCCCAGAAGGAGTCAGACAGTCCCAGTCAGTTCCTCTGACATTCACTGGACAGTGAAAGAATAACGGTTAGGAAGATAAGGCTAAAAGCCTTGGCAGCATGCAGGGCTGTGGCTGATAGTTAAAGCACAGTGTGTAGCAATATCATCAGCTTGACACCCTTCTGTGGTGACTCATTTGAATGATGGAACGTCTGGTGTACCAGCCAGGGCATGCCTGCCATGCTGTGGACGGGGCTGCCCAGGCAAGCTCCCAATTTGAAGATGAATATGGCAGACCCTCTCTGGTCTCCTCACCACAGTCATGGAGCTGGTACAAGAAGAGTGCTCTTACTGGAGAGGTAAGCTGACCATTACGAAGAAAGATAATTTTTCTATATTCTGATAACCGAATTTATAGTCAGCTTGGTAGGAGTTGAAAAGTATGAAAAGGCAAGAAGAAAAATGATAAAGCTAATAGTGACAATAGTGTCCCCCTCACTTTTGGGGGGCATAATGCTACATATGTAGTTAATAGCTGTTTTTTTAAAATCACTTAATAAATAATAAAAATTTCCCATGTCATGAAATGGCATTTGATATTGCATTTTAAAATGGCTACAGACTATTGTACAATACACTCTGATTTATGTAACCATTCACTCATTGTGTACATCCAGATCACTACCCCCCTTTAACTATTATAAACAATGCTGCAATCATATCCTTGTAGAGGATCACTGTCTGTATCACCAATTGTCTCCTCAGCATAAATTCCTGGAAGTAAAATTAGTGGGTCAAAGGCTGGGAGCTGCTTTTAAGGGTCTCGATATATCCTGCAAATAGCTTTTCAAAAAAATCCTATCAAACTGCACTCCTACCAACACTGGGAATGCCTTCTCACTGTAACCCTACCAGCATTGAGCATTATCATTAAAACAAATAAATAAAAAATTAAAAAAAGAGAAAAGAAACCTAGATCAACTTTATTTTCCCCTTAGTTTATGAAGGTTACGTTGGATTCTTCTCTTTCCTGGCATTTTCAATGATGTACAATTGAATACAATTCCCTTCCTGTGTTCTGTTTCTACCTGGAAGCAATGTTTAATTTTCCAAAGGGCATTCTGCCAAGAAAGTAGTTTGGGAGGGAGACAAGTAGATGGACAGAGAAACAGACAAGTACAACCTGGAATGTCAGACACCTGGCCTGATGGTGTGTCTGCTCCCAGAGAAGCAGGGAGTGGTGGGTATGTAGCTCAACAGAGGAATCTCCAAGACAGGGCTAAGTAGGAGGAAGGAGGTACACAGGGAGGAAAAGAGTCTTGTGCCAACATCCCACTATGGAGAAGACATAAAATCAGCATTTACACCGCTTTGGGCAAGCAATGGCCCATCATCTGCAGTATGGGTTCCTGGTCACTTATTTCAGGCCTGGGCTGCAGATCCTATCAGATCACTGGAACAGAGCTGACCTTAATGATCCATCTTCCTTCCTTCCTGATTAGACTTGGAATTGGGGATGATGCCATTATATCCAAGGGGAACTACTTTCAACTTCTCCCTCTGTCGCCATAATGAGAGAAGAAAACATTTCATGAAAAATCTTTGTATTTTTATCTGATCTATTCCTAGATCAGTGAATTCTTCCTTGAAAAATATCCCTTTATGTCTTGACTTAAGGTCTACATAAAAAGAAAAGGGAAGTCAAAACTTCAGCCATCAAAAAAGGGTCAAAAGGAACACTGATTAAATGAAGTAGTAGTAAGTCAGAGCAAATGATACAACAACGAATTTTTTACCTGTTGGGAATTTAAAAACATATCTTCCTTAATGTATGTCCACTCAAGCTTCTATAACAGAGGAGTCATATATACTTACCAACTTTCAGTATGTGCTTTTCAATTTTATAAGTGGAAAAAAAATCCACGTGCCTCAAGCTTCATTGTTCTGTGTTCTTTTCTGACAATTACTAGTATGCACATGTGTTTACACAGATTCTTTCCCCTCATCTAATATAATTTAATATGCATTTTTATTCACACAAAGGCAGTTCTGTTTCTTATTTAATAATATTAACTGGTGAAATCCCCTTAGGACTGTAACAATTGTAGGCAGTTGCTTTTTAAAATACTTTAAAAATAATTTCGCTAAGGCAGGGGATGTAGCTTAGTAGTAAAGTACTTGCCTACCATGTGTGAGGCCCTGGGTTTGATCCCAAGCATGTCCTAAATAAATAAATAAAATTAAGTTTGACTAATCTACAATGTAGTGGTTCTCTTTTCCAGCTTTTTAAAAACAATTCTGAAGTAAAAGTTTCAAATCAATTTTAAACTCAGATGGTATGGGTGTGGGAATGGTGAGTAATTCCACAATTTAAACAAAATATGTAATCTTATAATAGGCATCTGCTATCCTTAGGTTTCCCCCAGTTGCTAATTTGAATCTTCTCACATAGCATAATACAGAAATACAAGGTAGAGAGAAAAGCTCTGGATTTGAAATAAAGATGTTTGGACAACAGTCCTGGTTCAATTGCTCTTTGTCTAGGGAAAAAAAATCTCAAGGGAAAGGACCAGAAAGGTTAAATTGGCCCAAATGCCTCTACTGTGCATGTGGCACACAAAACTTATTGAGCTTAGTATTATTTCCTATTGAACAAGGTTTAGCCTCTCACTGTTTTTCAATAACACACTCAGGTATATCAGAATTGGTTCCCAACAGAAAACATATTTATTCTCTTTCAACTACACAATTTCACAAGTTATGAAATTATTTGTAAAATAATGCTAAAGTACTTTGGGGGCACTGCAAAATGTCTATATGATAGCATTTTCTATCTCCCTAGATTTGAATGGTTGATAATAAATCCTAATACCTCCCTACAAGGCATATTACTATCTTAAATTGAGCGCAGTTACAATTGTCATTCTGTTTAAAATGAAGATACTGTGCTTGCAAAACCAAATTCACTCACTGTGACATAAAAATAAAAGGCAAGATAGAGTGCTGGAGGATTGGATTGAATCTTTCACTGTTCTAAGACCTAACTTAACAGTCACCATTCTAATGCCAGAGGTGGGTAAATGTGATTCATAAATAAAATCTGGAAGCATGGTGCTGTATCTTCTCTAGGGGGCTGAGAATGGAGAAATGGGGACACAGGCATTCACTTTTTATTTTATATTTGTTTACACTGTTTGGAAGTTTTTCCATAGACCTATTCATTTAATAAGGATAGTAGAAAGTGCTTTTCTAAAAACAGAGCTAGAATAATTGAATATGGAAAAAAAATGACCCAGGTCTCCCTAACTCACACCACACAAATCAAATGACTTCCAAATGGATTGCAGATCTAAATACCAAAGGCAAACAATAAAAATGGTAGAGGAAAACAATCAGGTACATGGGGGTAGGATTTATCCAGCAGAGCATAAAGAGGGCTAAGTGTAAGGGAAAATACTGATATACTTGACTATATTAAAATATTAACATTTATCAAAAGACAATATTAAAAGAGTAAAAAAGTTAGTCTGTAACATGTAAATTAATAAAAGGCTCATAGCTAGACTATATAAAGAACTTCCACTGTTCAGTAAGAATATGACAAGCAAGTGGGAAATGGGCAAGAAACTTGAACAGGGACATTAAAAGCGAAAACTCAAAAGAAATGGTGCTCAACTCTTCTATATTGCAGGAAATGCAGATTAAAAGCACAATAAGATGATACTATACACCCACTAGAATGACTAAGTAACATCAAAATAGTGAAAATACCAGGTGATTATGGGGAGATAGAACATCTGAAACCCCTCTTTTGCGGGAGGAGGGATATGCACTGCTACAACCATTTTGAAGAATAGAGTGGCATCATCTAGCAAAGGTGAGGATACCTTTTTCTATGACCCAGCGGCTCCATGCTCAGATCCACACCTAGAGGAATGTGCACACATGTCCCTGGAGGGGACAATGTACAAGGATGTGTGGAGGAAAGGATTTGGAGAAGTAAAAACTGGAAACCCAAATGTCAGCAAAAATAGAATAAAAAAAATAATTTTAGTATATTGCTACAATGGTGCCCTCTATTACAAAGAAAATGAAAGAACTCCAGTTATATGAATGACTCTTAAAATGGTTGAGCAAAAGAAGCCAGACTCAAAAAATAACAACATATTACTTTTAGGGGTACATACAGTCTATCCTCATGATTTTCAGATTCCTAACTTACAAATTCAATTATTCTTTAAAATGCCTCTGAACCCCCTGCCCCCAAATAAACACTTGGGTGCTTTGAAGGTCATTTGAGGACATGAAGGGAGCAGTGAAAAACTTGAGTCACCCAATATGCGTGACTGAGGTCAAATGCAGCGAGGCTCTGCCTTCTGGTTCCAGTGTCCTTTTGAGGTCTATTTAGTGCCACATTTTTGTGCTCTTTTATTGGAGATTTTGTTTTGTTTGAAATGCCCGCCCCCTACCAGCCCACAGCTGAAGCCTATCTGGTGCTCCTTAGCTAGGCTGTCATGTGCCTTGCAGAGAAAATACATGTTAGATAAGCTTCATTCAGGCAGGAGAGAGAGCACTGCTGGTCTTGAGTACAACATTAATAAATCAACAATACCATTAAATAAGGTATCTTTAAACAGAAATATAGATACAATTGTATCATTTAAGTCGAGGATGATGATGTAGGGATAAGAGGCTTGTGGGAACCATCCCCTGTAGTTCCCCTAGGAGCCAAGATTGGGTATTGGCTAATTCCGGTTTGCAGTGACTCTGCAGAACATAACTGTGGTGAATAGCAAGAATCAACTACATTTAGAGGTAAAAATATAAGTAAAAATAAGGAGTTGATTACTGTAAACATCAGATCAGTAATTACTGTGAGGAGGGAGAGGAGTGTGATAGGAGAGGAGAAAGCAAGAGATGGGACACTGGTGAGATTGTACTTCTCCCCTGGGTGTTGGCCTCAGGAGTGTTTACTAAAGAAATAATTAGTTAAGCATTATGTTTATAGCTCATGCACTTTTTTTTTACATGAAATATATTAAAAACTCATACTTTTGGACACTAAGGATATCAACATATTAACAGCATTTATTCTCTTAGTAATGAGAATAAAAGAAATAACTTGTATTCTTTATACTTTTTTTTCTTTTAAAAAGGTTTTATTATTTAGAGTAGTTTTTAGGTTTACAGCAAAATGGAGCAGAAACGATAGAGTGCCTACATACTTCCTGCCCCTACACATGCATACCCTTATACTTTAAAATATTTTCCACAATTAATACATTTGTGACCAAAAATGAATAAGTATTGTTACAAAAATAATCTCCCCAGCCCATTCAAAGCATTAACTGTACTCTCTAGAAGAAGGGTGTATGTTAGAGGCAAAAGATACTTTAGACTTTGTTGCACCAAATCATAGTTTAGATTGCACAAGACAGCAGCTCCCAACTGATTCTGTTTCTCTGCTTTTTCAGTCATATGAAATCAACAAATATTTACTGAGCACCTTTTACGTGCAACAACTAATTCTTATTTTCCACCTTTCTCATTAAGGAATTATGTTGACTATTTTAATTTTTTTGAACTTTTTTTTTAACTTTAGTAAAGTTATTATAGCAAATCAATGGTGCCCCTCTCCCCCAATCCCTTCCACTGGGTACAGGGAAGTCCAGGAGGACATCTTTGATGTCCTGCTTTGAGTAGGCTGGACAATATGTTAACTACACTGTCTGTGACCCCTTGGCCATCTGGCATACTTTTCTATACAGTCTACTTTCAGGGAATATTTCCTGTTTGGGCTAGGGGGAGGAAAAGGAGGGTAAAGGATTTCATAAGAATCTAAATGTCCATGGCTGAAAACAAAAGAGAATCTAAAATTAGCACTGGTGGCCCAAGATACCACAGCTTAGCAGTAACCCTGGGGAGAGGGGATTCCTCGAATAACAAGCCTAAAATATTTCACTACATTCAGAAGTCAGAGCAATAGAAAAAAAGCACTTCTGCCGAGGACAATGTCTAGGAGTGTTAAGTTAAATTCCTGCAAGCATACAAACCTAAGTCCGGATACCATGAAAGGCGTATGAGGCAGAGAGATAAGAAGAGATGAACTCTGGTGGAAAGGCCAACAGTCTCTGACTCCCTTTCTTTCCCCCAAGTGAATAGCTGACTTCCCTCTAATTCTGGTGTTTATTCAATAGTCTAAACATGTGGAAAATTGTTTCTGATCCGATTTCGACCTACTCAAGACTTCTTCTGCACTCTGTACGTATCTTCCTTGCCTGGGCCTGCCTCTCCAGTGTGACTGTACCTAAAACCCACTTTCTCCCCATCATCTTGCTTGGCCTCCATGGTGGCTGGCACAGGCTGCCAGGAAGGAACACAATCTCACCAGGCTTCAGGGCGATTTTTCACCCCTTGTTCCTTTGATTCTGAAGTGCTTATTGACTTGACTGGAAAACACTTTAAATGATTTTCCAGCAAGGTCACCCTTTCCACTGGAAAAAAGAGTTTTAACATCTATGAATAAAAACAAACCCAAGGAAAATGATTTTTATATTCCCCTCTAGTTCGTGTACTTCAAAACCAGTCCATCGAGAAGTCAATGAAAGCAAAGACAGCAAAACACCATTAATTCCCATCTCACAAAATTAGAATTTCTATTTGTTTCCAAACTTGAGGTAGATCCAAATTTACTCTAGAATCTTTTGAGTTACTAAGCAAATTTACAGGGGAAACAAGAATTTTCATGTAAATGCTTAATGAAACCATTCCTGTTGATCATTTCAAATTGCAAATCTAATGATGTCACTGTCTACTTAAAACACTTGGGAGCTTCCCTGTTCATAGTAGAACACAGCCTCCTCACCTGGAATACTCCATGAATCTCAAGCCCACTTTATTTACCTTTTACCATTCTGACTATCCTATGGTACATTCTAAGAACACGAACCTCCTTAACACATAGCTCACTAAATATTTGAATGTTGTTGAATGGGTAGCATTTGGCTTTCATAAACTTCCCATTACCTACTAAATGCAGCTGGGTAGAATGGAATATGCAGGTACAGTTTATTCTTTCTTCTCAGCTTTTCCACTCCTCTTCCTCTGGTTGGGTAAGTTCTTGTTCACCCCAGAATTGAATGATTCCATTTATGTGATGTTCTTAAAAAGACACTAGTGGGTCCAGTCTCCCATGGATTTTACAGCAGGGATAGGCATGTGATCCAGTCTGGCCACAGTGACTGGTTCAAGGATGGACATGTAACTTAACATCATTCATTCATGGAGTCTAATACATAAATGATGTTCTTTCTTGATCTTATACCTAAATGTATTGGCTTAGGAGGACCAGAGATCTTTTTTCATATTACATAGCAAACATATATATGCAAAATAAAGTTTTGAAAGAAGGGAAAGTGACCCAAGCAAAAATAATAATTTGGGCTCCTGGATCCAATTGTGCTTAAGGATAGACCTATCCTGAGACCTTCTAAAGTGTATGCTCAAAACTGCCATTTTTTTCCAAGGAAAAAGCAAGGTAGGTTTCCCTCATTTGAAGGTCTCTCATGATAAGCCCCAGTGCTCCTCTCAGTAGTTGTCATGTGTCTTCATTTCCCCAGGATTCTCTAGGTGGGCAAACTTATTCTGAAGGGACCATGAAGTAACTAGTTAAAATTATAAACCAAGAGTCAAAATTGAGGAGAGTAAGTAGGTACTTTATGTAACCATTTAAAATGTTAACTGCCTAACAGTGGAAAAACATTCTTATCTCACAAACCATAAATCCAATAAACAGACACCTGCCCAGATCAGGCACAAGGGCCTTAGTTCACCACCTCCATCCTTGTCACACTGACACCAGTCGACCTGTGCTGTGGGCATACCTCAAGCTTCCCAGTTTCCATGTTCCTGCAGTACTGCTGTTCACACCTTCAGTGTCTCCTCCCTGCCCCTCACCACAGCCCAGCCACCTATATTCCAATATTCCATCCAAAGGCTGTTTCAAATGCCACCTCCTTCCTGAGTCTTCTTTGATATCACAATGAGTTACATCTTTCTCCTTTGAAGCCTCAAGTCTATGATTTTCTTCCAGTCTTGACCCTACCTTTATCCCTTTTCTTTCTCTTATGCACTGTGAATATTTAATAAGCCTTTCTGGAAGGGACCATATTCAAAGGCTGTATTTAAAAAATAAGAAAAAGACTCCACAGGATCAAAGTCAAAAGTTGAGGCAAAGGAAATATGAGTCCACCAGAAACCAAGGGCAAGACTGCTGGCAGCCAGGGAAGCCAGACTTCTGTATCAGAATCGCCTGACGTAAAACAGCACTGTTCTCACATGGCCTTGTCAGGACAGCTGCACAGACAACCCCTGGTTTGTGCACCGAAGATGATTATGCTCAACAAATACGACTGGTGGGGAGTTTTGGACATTGTTTTTCTGAAGTAGGGAGGGAGACAGGCGCGCTGGATGAATTCCTATGTTCTAGCACTCAATTTCAGTCACTCATTGGCTTCCTTTTTCCTGATGAATGGGTAATATTGCCCACTCTCAGTCACACACACCTCAGTATCAGGACTTCTGCCTTATCTGTGAGTCACCTATGTTGTTAAAATGCAATGTTTTCTTAATATTTGTCTGTAAATTGATCACCTTAACAAAATGTAAACATCTACTTTAGTCCATTCTAAATAGTAAAAACTCATTGTTATTAAGATAAGGAAAAAAGTTCATCCATGCACCATTTAAAATCATCATGGGTATCTCAGTGCCACAAAGCTCATATTTTGAAAATTTCTATTCTTGGCCATCAATACTTTTTTTTTTTTTTAAGGTTTTGAAAAGTGTGGCATATATTTTCCCAAGGCCTGTTTAATTAGAGTTAAATTAACTAATAAAAAAGTTTCTCTTCACTCAGGCAAAGTATTTAGTCATTTCATATTTTTCCATCTTAATTTTGATATCATATGTCTCTATTACTCACTAATAAGGATAACAAAAATCAACATTGATGAAGGTGGGCACAGTGGACACACCTATAAATTCAGTGATTTGGGAGGTTGAGGGAGGAGAATCCCAAGTTTGAGGTCAGACTTGGCGGATTTGGGGGTATAGCTCAGTGGCAAAGGGCCCCTGGGTTCAATTCCCAGTACCAAAAAGTAAAATTTTAAAAAATTAGAAATTATGGAAAACTTACTATTCCCAGGAGAGTTTAAAACAGGTCTGTTGAGGAACAATTTACATACCATGAAATTAACCCACATTAAGTGTACAAATTTTAGTACACTAATAAAATTCTACAACCATCACCTATATCTAGTTTTACAATGTTTTAAAAACTAGATATAGGTGATAACCTATAAAATTCCTTTTTTGAGGGGAAAAAAAGTCCCTTTGCCATTTACAGTTATCTCTTCCCTTGTTTCCCAGCCATTGCAGCCACAGTCTAGCTCTGTAGATTTTTCTCTTTCTGGACATTTTACAAAAATGGAATCACATATTTTGTGTGTGTGTGTGTGTGTGTGTGTGTGTGTGTGTGTGTGTGTCTGTCTGTCTGTCTGTCTGTCTGTCTATCTTGTTTCTTTCACTTAGGACAACAGTTTTGAGGTTCGCCCATGTTGTAGCATGAATAGTGGTTAATTCATGTTTATTACTAAATTCTATTCCATTCTATGGACGTCTGGTGTCTTTTGGGTAGTCAGAATTCTGCACAGATTGTGGATTCAAGTCCCTTATTAATGATAATATTTGTGAATGTATTTCTCTAGTCTGTAGCTTGTCTTTTCATTTTCTTTCTTTTTTTTTTTTTTTTTTTTTTTAGTTTTCGGCGGACACATCTTTGTATGTGGTGCTGAGGATCTAATCCGGGCCGCAGGCATGCCAGGCAAGCGCGCTACCGCTTGAGCCACATCCCCAGCCCCTTTTCATTTTCTTAATGGTATCTTTTGAAGAGCTAAAGTTTTTAATTTTGGTCAAGTTCAATTCATTAATTTGTTTTTTTTTCTTTTATGAAGTGTGTTATCATCATCATATGTAAGAAATCTTGACTTTACTTGAAGATTTACTTCTAGAAATTGTCTGGAAATGTCTTTATTTCAACTTCATTTTTGAAAGATAGTTTTGTTGAATACAGAATTCTCAATTGGCTA
Organism: Ictidomys tridecemlineatus; assembly: GCF_052094955.1. Lineage (NCBI taxonomy): Eukaryota > Metazoa > Chordata > Mammalia > Rodentia > Sciuridae > Ictidomys > Ictidomys tridecemlineatus. Next base: position 123,391,398 of record NC_135477.1, on the reverse strand, counting down.
TTTTTTTTAAAAGGACTTTGAAAACCTGCCTCCCTCTGTTCCTGACATCAGGCACCTGCGGCTCAGGCAAACCTCAAGTGCCTTCCCCTTGCTGCATCCTTGATAATTCCTACTCTTACCCTCAATCTACTGGAGCCTCCTCATTTAATTGAGGAAGCACATGTTGGGAGACATAACACAAACACACACACACACACACACACACACACACACACACACGAGGCTGTTTTTGAGTAAATATCCTCAAAAAGCCTCAGAAGTGGGTCCACTGGTGCCATCTGTTACAAGGGAAACGAGAAACCACCCGTCTGCCTGAACTCTGCTCTTGTCGAGTGTAATTACCTTCCTGGTGAAGGATTTGAATCATTGCAGTAAATCCCTTATGCAGCACACATTGTATTAGGAAGGCATTCTGACCCGAAAAACCAGGGTTTTTGCTCTTTCTGTCCTCCAAAGATGTAGAAAACCTCAGCTATGAGAGCTGGAAGAGTGAACTGGGCCTCAGCCTTGTTTGCTGCTGAACAATAAATATTTGTTGGGCACTCTTCACCCTGCTGCAGACTCTGGGAACTTAGCAAGAAACAAACCCCATGAGGCCTCTGTCTTCAGGCAGCTCACATTCAGCGACAGGGAGATGCAGCTTGGGAGAGCTCAGGCTGGTGCAGCAGAGCAAACATCAAAGCTTCTATGTGTACTTTGGTTAGATTATCCTTGTAAGGTTTGTATTTTATGTACTTTCTGATGTGTGTAATATAACAATTATTAAGGTAGGTTTATATTTCACAAATCAGCAACTAGAAACAACAAACATATTGGAAGTACATCCCCAACTATATTTTCTTTTAATATTTTTTCATCATGCACGTGATGAAAAAAGTTTAGGAAACATTTTGTGTGTGCCTGAGTATAAAACAGACAATAAACAAGTAAATAAGCAAATACGATCATTTTAGACAGGATTAAGAACTAAGAAAAAAATTAAAACCAGTTGGTGTGGAAGGAGATAGCTGGGTGGGAAGGGCGTATGATGGGGAGATTTGGATTCCTTGATAAAGTGACTTCTTTCTGGAATAACATTTGGACTGAGATCAAAACAAAGTTTTCAATGAGGCTCTCTTAAAATGTCAGAATACCTTTTTATTTTAACTATTTAGTATTAAAAGAAAAGTAACCTCCATTTCCTCCTAAGCTCCCTCACAATCTCTTTTTGTTTAATCATAGAGCCTTTTCCCAGTACAGTGTACAAACTTAATGGAAAGGGTCCTATTTTGAAAGAAAGACCCATCAAAAGAAGATCAGTAATAAATGTTGGCCTGGTTGTAGCAGAATTCCCACTAGTAGCTGGTAACAGCAAAACATATTTTTCTTACAAGAAATTGTTTCTTGGTAAAGCTGAAAAGTTTGGGGAAACAAATGCTTGCCTTTTCAATAATAACTCTGTGTTCACTAAAAAAAAAAAAAATTAACATACACAAACACATATACATACACACTGCTTGTTCCTTCTTGAAAAAGATAAATTACACAAACAAACAACCAAACAAACAGCCTAGAGACTTCTCTTCCTCTGGGTAAACTGCCACAGTTCTCTAGGGGACCCACCACATAGCTGAATCTATAGTTATCACACTTCCGTATTTTAGGGCACCCTGACTTCACTACCTGAAGTACAACATTTCCCATGTTCTATTCACTATTTTCAGTACATTTATGTCAATTCACTTACAAAGGTTTACCTGGCAAGAGAATTACAAGCCCGGTCAATTCTGTTCTGAAATAATTAGCCTATATTTCCAAATATCTCCCCCTGAAACGTGGGTGAGGACGAGCTTTCCATAGTGCCCCCCTCCACAGCACGTCTCTATTAACCCCTCCTTCTTACTGCTGCCCAGGGTTATTGTGACTAAATGGTAATCTGAATATACTTGACATCCTGTCATTCTCCCAGGAAACTACGGGAAGAAAAGGAGAATCCTTCCAAGTAAGAACATTACAAATCACAATTCAGCAAATTACAAAAGTGAAAGAAAATGTTTTGTCCTTTTTTTCAAAAGGCCTCACACTAGCAGGCAACTGAGTGAATCCAACAGGGTTGGGGCCTAAGGATCTATGATTTAAAAATGTGATTCCTTCCAGGCCTCGTGGTTCTGATGAGTAACTACAGATAAGAACCATTGGTCCTTGGTTTCTAGTGTTCCAAGTCAGTTTGGAAATGAGTGGGAAATTCATTGCACAGGTACTTTATATGGTAGCAAAACACCTTTTTGGTTATTTTGTTCCTCTAAAAATTTTCATTTGTCTGCATGGATTTTATTATTGTTTTTGGCTTTTCAGAGATACAGAAGTTTCTTGTGCACTGAATTAATAAATATTCAATCTTAATCTGTGATTTGATCAAAAGAACTAAAGGAGTTATTTCTGAGAAGAGAGGACCTGGGCTGGGGCAGTTTGGCAAAACTTCCTATTTTCCTTTTTGGGGTTTAAAATTAAGAGGACTTCAGCCTCCTTGTAGAATCAAGGTCAAGAGCAAAGTGAGGCTCTGCTGAGTCTGGGCTGGGTGCTTCTTCTTGTCACTGACTTGGTCCAACAATCTCGTGAGGGCTGCCCTGATTTTGCAGAGGGGAAAGCTGAAGGTTAGAAAAGTGAAGTAATCTCTAAGAGGTGAGAAGTGGCAGTGCTAGGACTGAAGTCACGCAGCTGACCCCAGAGCCTGCTGCTCGCCTCCTGCCTCCCTGTTGCTGTTTCCACAGGGCTGACAGCTCCCGACAAAGTCTCTAGCACACTCACTAAACCAGCTTGGCGGACCCAAGGTACCTGCTTGCCCCATACACAGGGGACTTAGAGGGAATTTGCTTGAATTGACCTAGAGCCTGTTGAAACAGGCAAAATCCTAGTTCTATGAACTCATAAATACACATTAAATAGAAAATAAAGAAAAATGGTTTGGAAGCTTCTCAATAGTTTGATGGGCTGTCTGTTTTCAGAGAACACCTGTCATATGTGATAAACAGACTTCTAACTGCAAACAATACCCTTAAGAGTAGTGAATTAACAGTAAAGAGCAGGAGTTGGGGTCAGATAGCCCTCAAATACTGGTCTGAATACTGGTTCTGCCACTTAGTCACTGTGTCACCTGCGGCAATTTATTTAACTTCTATGTGCCTCGTTTTCCTCCCTTGCAAGATGGGCATCATTAATAATACCTACACCTCCAAGGACTGGTGAGAAATAAAGGAGATTTTATATATAATGTACTTAGTTCATTAAGGCTTGGCACACAGTATGTGTTACTAGACGGCAGCTGTTAGGATTAGGATACGCTTGGCTGGTCCTGAAAAAATGGCTCTTCTGTTTTAGAATGAAAACTAGTTTTAAGGACATGGTACTTGGTGCTTGTACCACCCATAAATCCCGAGGCACTGATCCAAACAGAAGTGAAAATGAAGAGAGACATGTACCATCACCTAACAAAATGGAAAGAGAGGGCAATGCCACGTCTTGAATTCTGGATATTCACGGAACAATTATTAGCTCTCTTACTTAGCATAGTCCTGTCACCGAATCTGCACAGCAAAGCTCCCCCATGGAGAAGGGACAGAGGCAAGTTCACAGGTGCTCAGGCTGTGTTACCAGTGGCAAATAGGCCCACGGGTATCCAATTACCTGTGCCCAAAGCTCAGAATTTCATGTCCAATTGGAGTTGTGGATACCAAGCTTTGGCTCACTTGTGAACCTTCGTTAAACCCCAGGGTCTTCTTTCAGGGCAGGCAAAGAAGAACTGACTGTTTCTCTACTAGCTCCCTCAAAGAAGAGCTGATGGTGTCACTGAAGGGCCTGATGTGACAGCAAATGGGCTGGGAAGACGGGGAGGGTGGCCATCACCCACCATCCACACTCAATTCTAGTGGAGACAGGGGAAAAAGGCTGGATTCCAGGGTGTTCCCGTGGACAGCTTCCTGAGAAGCCCCACATGGAAATGAAGTGGGGGACATAGTTGCAGGGTAGTATAGCTGCCCCTGGGTATCTGATGGGGGGGGGTCAATTCCAGTACTCCCACCTAGACCAAATCTGCAAATAAATAGTCCAATGTATAAAATGTCACAGTATTTGCATATAACCTACCCGTACCCTCCTGTACACTTTAAGTCACTTGTAGATTACATATAATACCTCGTGCAATGTAAACACTAATTATACAGTTGTCATCATTCCCCAAACAATCAAGTATAACAACCAAAGTCTGTACATGTTCAGTACAAACACAATTTTATTTTTAAAATTACTTTTAAATTTTAGTTTGCTATGGGTTAAGTGTCCCACAAGGGTTAATATGTTGAAATTTAATCCCCACTGTGAGGTATTAAGAGGGTGGAAACTTAATCTGACTATCCTTTGGAAGGTGATTAGAATTAGCTAAGGTCATTAGGATGGAGATCTTATGATTAAAAACTCATACCTTTAAAAAAAAGAGGGAGCCAGGCGTGGTGGTACCCACCTGTGATCCCAGTAGCTCAGGAGTCTGAGACAGGAGGACTGCAAGTTCAAGGCCAGCCTCAGTAACTAAGAAAGGCCCTAAGCAACTTAAGGAGACCCTGTCTCAAAAAAAAAAAAAAAAAAAAAGTACAAAGAGCTGAAGACAACGTGGCTCAGTGGTTAAACATCCCTGGGTTCAATCCCTAGTACCAAAATAAATAAATAAATAACATAAATAAGTGGGAGGGAGACAACCACACATGTGCTCCCTGTCTCTTGTGATATGATACCCTGAAACCCTCAGGGACTCACCTATTAGAAGGTTATCACCAGATATAGCCCTTTGACGTTGGATTTCCAGAAATATGAACCAAAATAAACCTGTTTTTTTTTCCACAAAGTAACCTGCTCCAGGTATTTCATTATGGGAATTTATGCAAATAAACTAGTACATTGTTGACAGAAACTGCATATGCAGAACCCACAGATATGCAGGGCGAACTGTACTTGCTTGAAGTGGGTGGGCTGCATCCAGGGATACTACCTGCTCTGAACAGCAACAGCATACAGGTTTCATACAAATGCTGTGAGGGACAGTGCTGCTCACTCTTATAACATTCTGCATGGTGACTTTCGTGGTTCCCATCACTAGGCTGGAAAAGGAAGGCTGTGCTGCATTCCAGGACATCAGGCCTCTGTAAACAGCTGAGTTTCTTGGCATGGCAGTTGGGCCTCTGGAAGAGCTTCCCTCCCTTCTTTTCCTTTTAAGCCACCAGTCTCTCAACATCTAACTTTCCCTCTCTCTGTCCTCACCTCTGCCAATAGGCTAACACTGGTTCCCTAAGCAGGGTGATTCCTTCAGGACAACCAGCCTAGAAAAGGTCCAGTAAAGAACTTCCCATGGTATGTCCACAGTGTGGGATGGGCAAGTGCCACGGAGGCAGGTAGAGTGTGGCTGGGATCCTTCATTCTGCTCACTGGCCTGGTGACTTGTCTCATTTCCTTCCTTTGAGAGCCAGGAAAATGTTGCTCCAAGGTCATTTGTGAGGACTGGAGAAATCAATGTACACAAAGGGCCGGGCTCTGTCTGGAACTTAGAAAGTGCCCCCAGACATAAAAGCAAGTATTGGCATTTAGTGAATTTGATAAAGTGGTAGAATTAGGGAAAGGAAGAAAAACTTTAGTATTTTGATAGCCACTCATATTTTTCTAAAGCAAAATTAACCAGGAAGGACTGTAGGGGTCTGCTCAATTCAAATAGTCAAAGATAATTCACTTTCTTTCCTCTTCTTTTGTTTATGGCTTAAAATGGGGGAGAGGGTTGCTCCATAATATCTTTTTAATACAGAAATAAATATATATATATAAAAATATATATAAATATTTACTTTTTAGTTGTAGTTGGATAAAATATCTTTATTTTATTTTTAGATAGTGCTGAGAATTGCCCAGGGCCTTGCACATGCTAGGTGAGTATTCTACTGCTGAGGCACAATCCCAGTTCTCATATATATATATATATATATTTAAAATAATTTTTGTAGTTGTAAATGGACAGAATGACTTTATTTTATTTGTTAATTTTTATGTAGTGCTGAAGATTGAACCCAGTGCCTCACTAGCTAGGCAAGTGCTTTGCCACTGAGCTACAGCCCCAGCCCAGAAATATATTTTTAATACAGAAAGAAAATTCATTATTTTTATTTCTCTCTATAAGAGGAATTTAAGCTTAATGCAGAAAAAAAAACACCTAAGAAACAATAACTGGCAGAAAACAAAACAACACCAGCCATCAATACACCCACTTTAGACACTACTGTGTACCCACTGGAGACTGTTTTAGAACCTTCATATTTGTGCACATATGCATCCATTATATTTCATTTTATACATTTAAATGCACCATAATTTGTTTACTTTTTATTATGCTTTTTTTTCCAGTAGTGATTTATTTTGAAACATCTCCATGTCAATAAACAGATATCAGCATCACAGTGTTTTAATAGTTGCGCTGTCTAGTTCATAGCTGTGTGATAACTGCCAAAGCATCATCACTGTTGGACATTTATATTATTTTCTCTTGTTATTATAGATAATAAAAATTTTTTCACCTTTGTCTAGATCTCTCATCATCTCCTTACGATAAATAGCAGAAGGACAATGGTCAAGTCCAGGGCAAGCCCATCACAAGGCTTTGACCTGTGATGCCACATTGCTCCTGAGAAGGGTCTTGATAATTTATACTCCTACCCAGTGGGGCAGTTTGGTCTCAAACATGCTTCTTTACCCCTCCTTCCCCCCTTTTTCAGTTTCTTGGGTAAATTGGGTTTTATTGCTTCTGCCCAATGAACCAATCAAAACAGCTAAGGCAAAAATGGGACAGATCCAGTCTAGGTTCAAGCCATCCCCCCAAAACAACTGGGCACTCTAAGAGGGGACTTTTCTGAACACTGTTTCAGAAACAAGGGGGTTGGTAAGAGATGGAGGGTAGGTTTGTTTTCCATTAGCCCCTTCTCTTGAATTGAGAATGACTGGCTTCCTCCAGTCCATCAATCAGCAAGTTGAGTCTGAACAATGAATTACAGCAAGGGAATGAATGAGCTTATATAGAGAAGGGATCCACACGCTGAGCACATGCACACACACACAGGCACCCACTCTGCAACTCCAGCTGCAGGGTGCTGGACGCGTGCTGGCAGGTAAAACATCCTTTGACAACCTTCATGGAATCAAGGCGGAATGCTCCTTACTCATTTTGCTTTCTAAAGGGGAGAGAACAAGGAAAGCTATATTCAATTAGTCTGGGTTAGAGGCCTGAACATTTGTAATGAGTATTTTAGCAAGTTAAAAAGAGTCATTCTCTACCCTCAATGAGCAGGAAAGGCAGCTGGCATTTCAGAGTTGGCAAACCCCTCCTGAAAGATCAATGTTGTCTCTGTATTTGATAGACTGATCTGGTTCAAGGTTTATTTGTTGAAATAGATAATGTAATATTCATTCTGTCAGCAGGCACACATATACACTGTTCTCTCTTAACCCCTTCCTCTCTGTGAAACTTCCAGAACATGAGTCCCTTAACCCTCATTAGAGAGTTAGGGTTTCTAATCAAGAACAAAGAGACTTTTAAACCATGTGGACTCCATGAGTATAGGAAGGGAGAAAGAAGAATTCAACCTCAAAAACTACAACTGTGCAAACTTTTACTGAAGCTTAGGAAAATAAAGTCCTTCCCTAAGCTCTTCTATTCAACCCCCCACCCTGTAGGTCCTCTGCCTGCTTCAGAAGACAACAGGGAGAAGCTTGCTCTGAAGCCTGTGAGGATCAGGAGAATTGCTGTGGAGCCCCCAAGCTCACAATGGGATTTGGAGACCTACCCTGGACATTAAGGACCTGGTAGAAGAAGCCATCCTCTGGTATGCCTTCGCCTAGATCAGGCCTAGATCAGAGGTAGCCTCTGGGGGAACCCTGGGAGAACATCCACTGGTGAATGCAGCTGTTGCTTTCTGGACAACCCACAGTCTGCGTGGGCAGGGAAGAGCTCAAGAAACAAGATACGTGGAGCCAATGCACGACAGCAAGCTGCTCCCGAGCAGATGATGAAGTGAGAGAGAGTTTTGCAACTGCTCAGGATGGTGTAAACTCTTGCTTGGTTAGTGCCAAAGCCTAGGGCTTCGTGTCCTTCCCGAATAGGAGCTGAAAAGAGTTAACAACAAGTAGCAGTTGACATTTACTGAGGGCTGCTTTCAAGGCAGGTCACAGAAGCACACTGCTGTCTCTATCTCCTTCATTCCACAGCAAGCTCAGCAGGTAAGTCCTGTCATAATACAGATGAAGACACCATAATTCATGAATTTGGTGCGCTGGGAAAACACAGAGAACCTTTCAGGACATCTTGCTCTGAGGCAATGCCAACCCAACTCCTTTTGCTCAGCTCCTCAAATACTTGGCAAAGCACTGTATTTACACATCTTTTGAGAGGTTATATGCCACAAAGAACAGCCCAAATTCCCCTAAGGGCCTTATCTAGGAAAGGAAATTGTGTTTGTTTTTTTTTTTGTGGTGGTGTTACATGAGGCATAAGAAGAATAACTCTAAAACCAAATCAGTCAATTTGCCGTCAATGTGTTGGGTTCGGATGGAGTTGATCAAACCAAACAACATGGGGCTGTCACAGCTCTTACAATTGGTAGCACCAACTTTCCAAAGAACTGTACTGTATAGGATCAGGAGGACTATGATTAACCAAAGATCATGCCCTCAAGAAATCGGTGTTCTGAGTGCAGTGGTGCATGCATGTAAGTCCTAGCAACTCAAAAGGCTGAGGCAGAAGGATTGCAATTTCAAGGCCAGCCTCAGAAATGTAGTGAGACCCTACTTCAAAACAAAAAATAAAAAAAGGCTGGGGATGTAGCTCAGTGGTAAAGCACCCCTGGGTTTAATCCTTAGTATGTAAGTATGTATGTGCAAATAAATAAATAAAAAAGAAAGGAAGGAAAGAAGAAAGACTGGGAATATAGCTCAGTGTTAAAGTGTTCCCGGGTTTAAATCTCAATAAAATTTTATTTTAAAAAATTGGTCTTCTTGACATAATTTATGGAGATGACTACTTATACAAGACCTAATTTTGAGAAAAGAGTGGTTAATTACATCATATGTAGGAAATTGCAGGTATTTGAACTATATAAAACTCAACTGCTATATGAATTATCTTCTAGGCCAATTACTTAAATACCTCAAATGTTTAGCAATAACCCAGACTCAAGACATTGTTTAGAGCCCCCTGTGCCTTCCAGTTGCATGTAGAATAAAATGAGAAATGATCTTGTAAATCTTCTGTATTAATGACAGGCTTTGGATAAACGAGTTCACAGCTTACTGACAAGCTGAGTTTTATTGTCTTTTAATGAAACAGATACACTTAACAGGTATTCATAAAGCATCAGAGCAAGGACCCTGGATTCTGGGAATCCTGCTACATGAGACAGGATGATCTTTACTCTCATGAGGCTCACAGTATCATGAGGAGAGACAGACAACAAGCAGGGAGGTGAATCACTAGGCAGGAACATCTCAGAGACAAAGCGCTATGACGAACATAAGGCAGGGTGATGTGGGAGACCGCGGTGGGTGGGGGTCAGACTGGGGAAGGCAGGAAAGAGCATGTGAGAACCAGGAACAACCTCTGGAGGCAGTTAAGGCTCTGAAGTAAAAATGGATATGGTTTGTAAGGGGAGCAGAAATAGCACAGGGATATAAGGAGCAAGGGAGGAAGCCAGGCAAGGCTGAGTAAGGGAGGCAGAGGCCAAGGGGGTAGGCCAGGAGGAGGAGCTGAGATTTTATTCTACATGCAACTGGAAGCACAGGGGCCTCTAAACAATTTCCTGAATTTGGGGGTATTGCTAAACATTTGAAGCATTCACAGAATTAAAAAAAAAACAACCAAAAACCCCAATTACAAAGAGAATGCCATCTCTTAGGTTGGGGCGTGGGGGGTGGTGGTGCAGAATTCCTTTTTTTGCAAAATGGACTGGCCAGAAATGCTTTCAGTGTATTTTATTTGTTTACTCATTCATATAATTTAAAAAAACATTATCAATATATTTCAGGCACTGTGTTTGACATTCAAAACAACTGAGAAGGCATCTTTTGTCCACAGAGGATATGAGACAAATAACCAGGCAATGGCGATATACAGTGTTTCCTAAATACGCAGCTATTCTACCTAGTCTGGGGGTTGAGATGGGGGGAACAAGGAGAGGGAATTGGGAAAGGCTTTCTGAAAGAAGTGATGTTTAAAAAAAGAGTTCCAGGAGATGAGAGGAAACAGAGCAATGTTGAGGAAGTGAAGCATGTTTAGTAGGGCCAAAATAGAGCATTTAAACAAAGGCTACAGTGTCAAGCTGGGGTGGATCACCCAAGGCCTCAATTAATAAAAGGATTCTTGAGTTTACAGGATCAATGAGGGGCCATCAAAGACTTTTATGTAGGAGAGTGATGTGTTCAAGTTTGCACAGTAGAACAACCTTATGTGTTGCCCATAGAGAATGAGTGGGAGGGGCCAGTCAAGGATCAGGAAGAACAGACTGGCAAGACTTGGGTGAGGGGAGGGGCAGTCAGAATGGAGTCCAGTGGGCTGATGTGAGAGCAGCATAATCGATAGATCTTGAACACTGACACCAAGTTGGTGATAGAGAAAGGAAGTGGCCAGGTTTCCAAGCACCAGGTAGAGCATGGAGGAATTAATGGAAACAGGAAGAACAGGGTGAAGAACAGGTGTGGGTGCAGAGGAAGAAGGGACGTGTTCCTTTATGACACTCAATTGGCATGGTGGCTTGGCAGACATTTGGATATATGAGTCTAGAGAACAGGTAGAAGATCCAGGATAAAGATATCTTTGGCATATTGTTGGTATCTGGAACTATAGAAGGGACTGAGATCAACTGAAGAGTTAAGAAGAGGAATTAAAACTAGATTCCAAGAGAGAACAACTTTTAAAGGGAAGGGAGCCCTCAAAGGAGATAGAGAAACAGCAAACAACTCAGAGGAGTGTAGTGCTGCTAAAGATAAATCAAAGACAGTGTCAAATGTTGCCAGAAATCAAGAAAAGAACTGAGAGGGTCCATGGGGCTTGACTGGAAAGTCAGGGAGATCTTGATGATGAGTAGTGTCAATGGGCAGGGACAAATTCCAGACTGAGTGGAAAGAGAGGGAGACAGGAGGGATTCCTATACTTAGTCTTCAGAGTAAGGATTTGAAGAAAAATCAGCATAGGGCCTTCACTATAATAACAGTAGAAAGGTAAATTTACTAAACATTTGAAATAACTCCAGATTTTAAAAAAATGGGAAACAAAAGGGCCATTTTTGAACAAATGATATTAGGCAAGAAAAGGCCCCCCAAACCTTGGGATTTCTCCTCCTAAATACCTTCTGGAGTGGCCACCCAACAGCTTGGAGCCCCAAACTCTGACTCCCTGGGAGTCAAGCCCCAGGTATAGGGAAGATGATTCAGTGGATTCTAGACTCCAACCATAGCTCCTGTGTCTGTTTTGTTCTGCAAGAGCAGCATTCAGGAAAGGCAATCCCAGCCAGCAGTCCAGAATGACACAGTCAGCATATCCTGGGGGACCCAGGCTGATCTAAGGAGTTGATGTGGTTAACTGTCCACATCAGAGACCCCACAGCTCTCTCTTTGTCATCTCTCATTCAGCCACCTAACTGTAGTCTGTGCCACCTTGATGGAAGGAAAGGTATTAAGGTGAAGAAGAGTGGGACCCTGTCCCAGATTTAAAGCAGTTCAAAGTTCAGCACGGAAATCTGGCATCTGAATGGATGCCAATTGTGTATTAAGTGTTTGGTTCCATAGCCTGGAGTCATACAATGATTTTCAGGTCTGCTACTTATAAGCTGTATGTCCTTGGGCAAGTTCTAAGCTTCAGTTTCCCCACCAGAAAAGCAGAGTCACTAACAGCCTCTCTTGGGGTAACTGAAAGTGAATGTGCCCTCAGCTCAGTGTCTGGCACCAAAGGAGCCCCCACTAAATGGCAGCAGCTGCTGTTATTAAGTACAGTGACAGAAATGAGTACTGGTATTGTGTTAGTGCTGAAAAGAGCACCTAATGCAGTCAAGAGGGAGAAGCTCAGGAAATGCACCGTGGAGGAGCTCTCAACAAATCCTAAAAGGAACAGGAGATGTGGGCAGGTAGGTAAGAGAGAAGATCCCAGGCAGAGAGAGCAGAAATGCCTCATTTTTCCATCTTCAGATAATGAACACATGCTGCTTTTCTGGGTGTTGATGCAAACAGAAAGAAAACTTGGAATCTGAAGATCCAGGTTCAAAGAGAAGCTTCCAGATTAAGACTGCCCCAAAGGCTTCAACAGGCCACTCCCACCGCCTCAGCCTCAGGGGCTCTCTTTCACAAAATGTAGGAAATAGTTCCCTTGAACCCCTCATTCAATCCATATTTATCACATGCCTATGAATAACACCATGAGGTCCTGGGGAAATAATAGTGAAAAAGAAATGGACATGGGCTGGAGGCATTACTGCTTACTACAGGAATCAAGAGAAGAAAATGAGCAACTACGGTACAGAATGCCAAGCACTGCAGTTGAGGTTAATGCCAAAATTCAATGAAATACTCTGTATGGAGTGGTTCTGAAAACTAGAAAGCTGGAAAGCACTAAAATCCCCAGTACAGGTATTGAATCCAGGGGCACTTTACCAGTGAGCCACATCCACAACCCTTTTTACTTTTATTTAGAGACAGGGTCTCACTGAGTTGCTTAGTGCCTCACTGAGTTGTTGAGGCTGGCTTTGAACTTGTGATCCTCCTTCCTTGGTCTCCTACGTTGCTGGGTATAAATATATTTTGTAGTGTTATTATTATTCTTGACAATAGTACTAGCCAGATTCTAAATCTCACAGGAACTTTTTTCCAACTTCTGGTCTGCTCATGGTACCTTATCTCCAAGGGAACTATGGGTCAATGCACATATCAAATACATGTACATGCTTGCTATAGATATGACATCTGTGCCGGTTCCCTGTAGACTGGTGATCAACCACAAGAGTGTCTTGGCATTCAGTGAGGCCCCCTCACATTGGGGAACATTTTGGTTGGTGATCTTTCACACATTTCATTAGTCCAAACTCTACAGGCTTATGATGTGGCCTGATTGCTGACTCTTCTATTCACCATGTACTACATAGCAAATGTAAGCCAAGTACAGTTCCGAGAAACCAGGGGTAAAGAGACATACAGATGACCCCAGGTTTGAAGATGTTCAGTTTAGTGAAAAAGATATCTGGCAATCAATATGATGAGATGATAAGATTCATCCTAACCTGTATAATAATGAGTGATCATATATCACCAAACTTGGATAGTCAAAGAGGGTACAAGTGAATTTACACCTGGCAACAGGCAAACCAAGATATATGTTCCCTAAATGCGACATAAAGGTCAAATGGGTTGCTTAAAGTAGGACAGTTGAGTGCCAGAACCAAAGCATATTGATTCTGTAGCCTAGTCAGATGTCACTCACATCTTTGCTTTCTATGGAACTAGTTACAACCATTTTTATGGTTCCTTGCAATATGTAATTTTCTTTGCATATTGGATCCTAAAGGCATTTGTGGATTCTGGGATTATGAGCTGAAAATTACGTAAGGATGATAATCAGACACCTGAGCCCTTTTATGGTAGAAATTTTCATTATAGTACTGAAAGTTAAGGTTTAGTGCCAAATGTAGACTTCTGCCTAATAGTCTACTACTTAGGTTAAACTCTCATCTACAGGAATGCCCTCCTCAGGCACCCAAATGAACTGTCTTTCCAAGTGCTTTTTAACATTAATGCTTAAAAGCTTTCACTAAGCCACCCTGGGGCTAAGCTAAATTAATTTCTCATTCTTAGACTGGCTGTATATATTCAGTGGTGAAAGGACTTCTACTTAATGCATCTGAACACAGAGGCGATGATGTTCCTGGTAGGATGCAAAAAACTCTTGGAAACATTCACATTACCATGCTTCGGAGTCACTGTCCTGCCTAGAGGGCTTACCTGCTAAACCCAGAGGTAATTTCCCACACAAAATGTACTTTCAAAGCAAAGTCCCATTGGATTAATTCCGACATCTAAGAAGTGTGCTTCTGGCCACAAACATGAAACCAGACTTGGCTGGTGGAGTCTCTTTTCCATAGTCTACTACTGAGCATCAGATGTCTCACTACATAGGTGACATGACTTTTCATTTTTCTTAAGGGACAAGAGCTTCCCTGACATACACCCCATAAAGACAATTCTGTTTCATTGTCACATGTCATATTACAGACGGGAACATAAGAGCTGAAGGCAAAAAGTCAAAGTTGGTTAAAAAAATTCCTCAGGCCAGTTGTCTCTCAACCTAAAGCAAGAATCATAAAGAAACCCAAGCCTGTTTTGGAAAAAAAAAATAAAACAAGTATACTCTCTCCGATACAGCCAACAGTGTATGACAGTACAAAACCTCTGGGCTAGGGCCGAGGCTACTGATATCACTCTCTTACTTGCCAGGTGCTCAACCCCACCTGTAAAGAATGCTCACTGCAAATGCCTGCTGTTCTCTGCCTGTGAGCTTTAATTCTGCCTCATGCCCAAGGAAAACCAACATTGCTGGAGATAAGAACCCAGATGCAAGCTTCAATCAATGTTGGAATAGACATTGGAAGACAAAGGCACCATCTTCCTTGCAGGTCTGTTGGCAAAACTCAGGTTTTAAGTTGTCTTCCAGAGTTTCTGTACCGCATTAAAACAGCAGATGCCCACAGAGGTAACTACTTCATAAAAAGGTTTATAGCCTCATTTTTCTTTCTTATTTCCTTAAGCCACTATTAGTGTTTGCTTGTAATCATCAGTGTCTCTGAGATCATCCAAATAAAGTATTTGAATTCAAATCCATGACTTGGGTTTGGCTGCAGAAAACTTCTTTGCTAGTTGCAAATTTAAATCTTTTTCTTTTATTCCATTAATTTCTAGGAGAATTTCTTAATTATTTCTTTTCTTCTTCTTACTTTGGGATTAATCTAGTCTTCATTTCCTGGTTGCTTAGATAGAAGTTAACATAATGGACTTGAAATCTTTTTTTTTTTTTAAATGGGATTTGAGAACTAAACAATGACTACTGACTACTGCATTCAGGTATTTCAAAATTTTTGAAATGTTTTGTTTTCGTTTTCATCCAATTTAAAATACTTTTTAATTCCTATTTTCATTTCTTATATAAATCATGTGCTACTAAAAAGTTATTTAATTATCAAATATTGGTGGATTTTTCAGAGATCTTTTATGTTAATGATTTCTAATTTTCCTCCACTGTTGACTGAATATAGTTTAAATGATATGAATCCATTTGAATTTACTGAGACTTGTTTTATGGTCCACAAAATTGTCTATCTGGGTAAATGTTTTACATGAACTTGACAAAAATGTGTTTTCTTTTGTTGCTGGGTGGGAATGCTAAAAATGTCCACCAGATCAAGTTGGATGATTGTGTTATTCAAATCTCTTATATTTTTAGTAACTTACCTCTTTGTTATAAATCATTTTCTGAGAGAGAGATGTTGAAAACTCTGATTACAATTGTGTATTTGTTAAAATTTTCTGCAGTTCCATCAGCTTTCATTCATGAGTGTCACACTCCATTATTAAGTACATAAACAATTAAGATTGTTATGTCTTCTTGATGTATTATCCCTTTAGTATTATGAGGTAATTTTCTTTATAACTGTGATATCAATATAGCCTTTCTCTGCTTAAGATGAGCATGGTAAACTTTTTTTCATCCTTTTACTTTTGTTTATTTTCCACATTAAACTTATATTTTGATTCTTTTACAAAATAAGCAAACATCAACCCTTCTAGGCCAGGTATTGAATTTTGAACCAAAAGAAATGGGCTGTTCATTGAGAATCAATTACATTTTCACATTTCTTATTCTTCATAGAAGACATGTTTGTTTAACCTTTTCCAGTAAACACACAAACTTGGGTAAAAAATTTAAACCCCTAACTTTTCTAAAAAATTTCTGAAGATATCTTACATACTTGCAAAAGAGAAAAATTGTGCTAAGTTGAGTCATGGCGGATAAACCTTTCGCCAAGATAACATGACAGCAAACACATTTTTGTACTCTGGCACCAAAGAGTGCCACAGTCTGGTATCTGCGGGTACCCTAAGCATTTTATATATGCTTTCTATGGGTTACCTTTCAAGATGTTTACTAATCCTTAACTATATATAAAGTCTGCCAGCTGTAAGTCTGACTCTAGATACTTGGATTTTACCTTATAATAATTCCACATTTAGTCACTTGTGAAACACCAAAAAGTAACAGTTGGCCCTGTATCACCTAATTAGCCTTAAACAGGAGACAGAACTTTTGGGACTCCTTTTATGTAGGAAAAATTCTTCTAAAGAGCAGGAGCAACAAGTATTCTGGACACACAGGTTCTCTCTGGCATCCTTCTTGTAACTCCCTATCAAATTTGAAATGTAGTTAAATCACAGGTTTCCACTTAAGCTTGCTTATCTCTTATAATGGACTTGGACACATATCAAAGAACCTGCCCATGTGTACTTATCAGTCCCTGACAGGTATGAGGCTTAGGAATTCAATATAGGACTTTATTGCTCACTTGTTTAGAAAAAGATGTAGTGCATCAGCCAGTATTTGGATGAGGGCTCCAATTACTTATGATTCCAGGTAATCCTATATTGCTGCAGGGTTGCCTGGTTATAAACTACAGATTTAAAATACTCTTAGGATGGATAATTCACAACCATGGGATAGAGGTGCATATCTACAAATAAAATATATGAAGGAGAATGGAGAATGAAGAATTCTCTTTTGTTTGTTTTGGAGAATGGAGACTTCTCTTTTTAATTTTTTTGTATGAATCTATTATTTTAAATGACTATTATATCAGCTTACAAAATTTCCAAATAGCAATGAAAGGATATTAATATAAAAGGGTAGATGAAGAAGATAAGTCTACCTTCTCACTGACCCCATCTCTGGAAGTAACCATAATTATAAGTTTCTTATATTTTCTTCTAGATAGTGCATGAACATGTAAGCTTGTGTGTATGACTTCACATGTTCTCCTTTAAAGATAAAACAAATAGTTACAATTTATTCTTATTGTTCTGAACACTGTTTGTTTTGCCTTAACAACATTTCCTGGAGATTGCTCATACGAAAACTTGCTCCCCTATTCATTTCAGTGGCTCCGTAACATTCTACTATGTTAATCAGGCCCCTACCAATGAACACACAGGTTGTTTCCTGTCTTGTTTATGAGTGGCAAAAACTTGGAGATGATGAAATAGAAGAGGCACTCAACGAATACTGACATTTTGTCTTACCCACTGCCATCCTTCTTATAGAAATACTGGTGTCCAAGCAACACAGAGAGGCTCTTGGAAGAAATGGATGTTATCCTTCCTGCTACTTCCCACAGGAAGTTAAAGCCCCTCTCTAAAGCTGATGAGATTGGGTGCTGCCTTAAGCAGCAGCTGAATCTTGGGAAGAGGAGCTACTCAGCTTTGCCAGAACCACACTCATCATGTTGGACAGACCAGACTCCATGTGTAGGCAGCCTCCACCAAAGCCAAGTTCTCTGCAAAGAGGTAAATTTCTTAGGTTTAAGGAAGCCAAGTGTGTGGTCCAGATCCAGGCCATTCTCACACCACACAGCATGATTCAGCACTCTACTGCTATTGGGCTCTGACTTAGGACACACATAGCCTTCGGACAAAAATATCCCCAAACAGTGAGATGGTGAAAATGTCTGGAGGTGGACTGCCTGGACTCTGGAAAGTTACTTAATCTTTCCAATGTTCAGCTTCCTATCTGTAAACTGAAGAAAATAACAGCAAACTCAGAGGGTAACTATGAGAACTAAGTAAAATAATGCATTTGTGAACTGCTAAGCAAATGTTTGAGTTTAGTAACGGCTAAGAAAATATTAGCTATTATTAGTAATAAGCAACCCAAATCCACTCCCCCCATTTTTAAAGGGGAGCAATCTTGGCCCCATCTACAAATACCATCTGTATGAGTTCTGGTCTAGGGTCATCCTCCATTTTCCTGATTCTGCTCTCCATGCCCCCCTCAACTTCCTGCACATCCTGTAGAATGATTTAAATCTTCAGAGCACAGTGTTTTGGGCTTATTGTTAGTACTTGCATTTCCATTTGTCTGCAACATCCCCCATCTTTACAAGCAAACTTTTTACTCACTTCTGAAGATGCATCTCAGAGGGCAAGGCTCAGTATCCTTCCTCCAAACCCCACTGCATCCTCAACCCATGTCCTTTTCAGCTGTCAAGTTCCCCAAAGGGACCTGGGTGCAGGTCTTCACAGGCACCAGATATTAAATTCGCAGCACTGGAATGTGCTTGCACGCTGTAGGCGATGGTAACTGCTTGGTGAATTCAAATGAATCCCATGGAAACAAGGATTCCATTCAGCATAATTTCCTCAATAAAGCATGATCTACGCCTCTGACATCTTCCAATTAACAACACTGGTATCTGCATTTCTGTTTATACTCCTATAAACCTCAGTCAACAACCACCAGGTGTAGGGCCTATGAACAGCAAGGCTGACAGACAGCATGAGACTTCCTCTAAGAGGAATCCTAGCTTCCAGCCATCATCCTGCAACCGGGCAGATCACCAGAAAACCACTTGCTTTCTCTGGGCACCACAGTAAAAGCATATTTAATACTTCAGCTTAACAGAATACTGCATTAAACCAAAACAAATAGGAGAAATAGCTATATATGTAGAGCCTCATTTAGTTTTTGCATGAAACTGCTATGAAAGACAATATTTATTGTGCTTTTCAAAATCATTAATATAGACTCTCATATGACAAATTAATATTACATCTTGCAACTCAGGATGAACTGGTATGATTGCTTTGACTAGTCAATGGAATTATACAGCCCCTCATGCTTTTCCCCCTTCTTTATTATGGCTACTAGGTGACTTTGGACCGTTTTACGATGAATTAATTACTCTCTTTCTTTCTTGGCCTGTATTAATCTGCTGTTGTTTTTCTTCTAAAGTTCTGCTCCACTGTTATATATTTGTTAAAAAGAGTTAACAACCCTCATGTTCCTGGATTTTGTTTGGTGATCAACGATGCTCAGAGGACAGGTGTCACCAGATACCTGGCACATGTCACCTAACTGTGCTCTCAATAGACAAATATACACATATAGAACTTGTCAGGACACAAAGACTTGAAATAATAAACAAATGCCTGTACTGAGTAAAGGCTTGTAAGTCTTAAAAAATGCTGCTCAACCGAGATTTGGCTGGTAAGAGGAGATGAGAGTCTTATGTGATGGTTGCTGGTACAGCTTTTGAGATGGATACCCAGGCTGTAAAGCTATCATTTTATTAAGTGTATTGAAACCAGCACCCAGGGGGAGAATGATACCTGGGTTCCAAGGGGAAAAAAAAAGAAGGAAAGACAAAAAAGTGAAGAGGAAGTTCAATTTCCCAATCACTAGCCTAACATAAATGGGAAATGCAATGAGTAGACCCTGGGAGGGTGCCAAAGCCAAAGATAAATGCTGGGCTTGCAAACATCCTGCTGCCGCCTCTTCAATCCGGAGAGAAGTATAGTGACATCCAGATGGTCAGCTTTTGAGGGAAAGTTTTTACTTTTGTTTTCTAATGGCAGAAATAGGCAAATGTAAGACAAATCTCATGAAGATGAAAACAGGCTGCTCACCTAAGACCACAGGGTTATGGAATGCTTCTGGAGGGCTGAGCACCTCCGGTAGCACACTAAGTGTCATGAGTGGGCTCTCTAGGGTTTGAGGCTTGGGAGAAATGAAGTGTGCCACAAAACTGTGTAACCTCCACTCCTGGTGACAGAAGAAGATGCCTACTGATTCCTTGTACAGGATGGGCTGCCTCAGCATCATCTCTGTGTACCTGTCAAACTTCAGGATCTTCTGGGTGAGCCACACCTGGGACTACAAACCAAGCAATGAAGGACCAGTCCCCAGGACTGTGGGGTTACTGGCTTGGGTTTATACAGGCCTCAGTTCAAATTCTGGTGATCTTGGAGAAGTCATTTTATCCCCCCCAAACCAGGTTTACCTATCTGTAAAATGGGACTGTTGATAGTGGTTGTTTACTACATTAGGTTTAGGAAGATTAGATAATGTATATGCAACCTCTAATCCAGCACCTGGCAAGAGTAGATGATCAATAAACATCCAACCGACTATTCTTCCTCCCAGGAATGCCCTTTCTTTCCTACTTTGTGCTCTCTGTCCTGTGTTATAGCTTATTCCAACTGTTTCTTGTTCTACCCTCCCTCGCTTTTGCTCTTAAGCTCTGGCCAATGGACCTCTTTCCTTAGGTACTCATTCTCTGTTCCTGATTCTCCCTGTTCTTGTTAGCTCCCCAAACTCCCCCAGTGTTTGAATTTGAGTAATATCAGAGAATTAGAAAAAGAGAGAACATGTCTAGGCTGCTTCAGTCTCTTTCTTTATACCCCCATATTCAGAAGCTTGCCATAACCCAACCACTGCTCATGGGAGCAA
Organism: Ictidomys tridecemlineatus; assembly: GCF_052094955.1. Lineage (NCBI taxonomy): Eukaryota > Metazoa > Chordata > Mammalia > Rodentia > Sciuridae > Ictidomys > Ictidomys tridecemlineatus. Next base: position 123,370,814 of record NC_135477.1, on the reverse strand, counting down.
CTGAGCTTAGTGGCTGTGGGTTGAGGAATTCTGCACTCGGACCACCCAGACTGCCTGGGTTCAAATCCTAACCAGTTCTACCCTCCCATACCTTAAGTAACCTCTTGGTGCCTATTCTTTATGTAGAAATTGGGAATGTTAACAGTATTTTTATAGTACCTCAGGGGCTGTGATGATGAAATAAATGCACATAAAGTACCTGGCACACTGGGCCTAACTAATGAGTTTACCATCATCATCATCGTCTGTCTATAGAGATGTGATTTCAATCTTTGAGAGCAAACATTGTTCTTAGGGGTATGAACCAAGCACTGGAGATCAAACTAAGGTGGAATTTTCCAGCAGCTCAATGTGATCCTGGCAGAAGAATCAGTTCTTACTTACACTCAAAGGTTTTGGACAACGTGACCACAGGTTGGAGACTTTCCGCACAGCTCATGAGCTGGCTTTTGGCTGCCCCACTGTCTCTGGCAGGTCACCAGAAGATGCCAGTACCAGATGACTGCATCTCAGGAGTTCTCAGAGCTGCTGGGCCAGAAGATACACTGTTCTTGCACATGCATAGCTCTTACAGAAGAGTCGGGGCCAATCCTTTTCAGATTCCTTTTCCTCTGGTTAATCAAATTCTAAGATGATCACAATGACTTCTTGCAATGCTGTATTATTGATGATTAGTAATATAATTGAATAAAATTTTAAATTACTTTAAAAAAAAAAAAAAAAAAAAAAAAAAAAAAGACTAATGGGGCCAACCTCAGCTCACCGGTGGTTGCCATATGTTCTCTAATGATCCATAATGGGCACCAATAATGAAAGCCTTTTCTCAGAAATTTGTTTTATAAATGAATTGACACTGTCTAGGGCTAAGTAAGAAGATGACATTGTCTTCATTAAAAAAAAAAACTATAAAATATATTATTCTTGAAGGGGTCAATAAAACTAGGAATAAAATAAATTAAGCAACAACCACTTGGACTCATAAAAAAAAAGATGGGGGTGACATTCTCAGAGAACATTTAAGGAACTACGGGTATGGGGGAGGCAGTATAGATCTGTGTCCTGGAGTATGAATTCATCAAATCCTTCGCTAGTTGCTTTTAAGAAAGGCCCACTGTAGTGAACACCTGGGATGTGGGCCCTCTCCTCGGAGGACTACCCCTTCTCCATTCTCAAAGTCCATGTGTTTGCATGTCAGTCCTCCCAATTCTACTTAGTCAAGACTGAACAAGAGATGCAGGACTAGGCCAACAGAGTATATGCTCTCAAGGCCAGGGACCAGTTAAGGGATGGGGAAGTCTTCAAAGGGGTTGGGCCCAGACCATTGTTCAAACTGTTGGAAGGGACAGACTCTTTTATTTTTTCTGCTGAATTTGCACTTCTATGGAAGAAAAGACAATCTTACAATCAAAAAAAAAGGGCTTATCTAAGAGGAGAGGCAACATAAAGGAGGGCTGTGCTGAGAGATGGTGACAGCTGGGTCCCCATGGGAAGATCCAAGTCTCTGAATTCTGCCAGGTCTAAAAGAGACATTCTTAAGTATATTTGTGAACCATTAAGTTCCATTTTACTCAAAGATATTTGAACTAGGTTCTCTGTTACTTGCAACCAAGAATTCTGATGGGTAAACTTGCAGGATAACACATAGGGTAGTGAATACTTTCCACACAGCTCATGAGCTGGCTTTTGGCTGCCCCACTGTCTCTGGCAGGTCACCAGAAGATGCCAATACCAGATGACTGCATCTCAGATGTTGTCAGAGCTGCTGGGCCAGAATATACCCTGTCTGTACATTTCAAAGATGTCACATAGTGAGGAGTTTATAGTAATGCTCAGTTTCCAGAAGGACGGGAATAGCCAGACCTTATTAGTAACAAGGAAGGCCCTGGAGAGTCCCCAAGCAAAGGCCCTGACAGTAACTTTTAATAGTGCATGGTGCTTCATGACTATATATCAGGCTACAGCTGAATGTCCAGAAGGCAGTTTCTATAGTTCATTTAAAGTGTGAGAAAGAGAATGGGTGTCACCAGTCCAAGTGAAAATAAACACCAATTTCCCTTCTGCAGGTTTAGCACAGTAAATGAAGGCTAAACATAGCAACTCTAAGGAGTAAAAATAAGTAGGATTTTTTTTCTGTAGGGCTGTGTGTTCACTATTTATATGCTCTCCTTATTAATCCCACTACGAATCTGGCCTGTCTCAATTGTCTTTGAGCTGTTCTCCCCTCTTGGAGTTCAGAGCGGGTCTCCTGGAGATACACTCCAACATAAACAGCCCTGCTGAAAGCTGAAGGTATCAAAATGTGTCTGATGTGTTTGGTTTGGGATTGTAACATAAGAGAGAGAAATACAGCTTATTTTCAAATCTATCTGGTTGCCTTTTTACGATATAAAACTCAAAGCAAAGAGAATGTCACCGGACCTTGTATGACACTTAGAAATGGAAACAGGCCCTTTGTGGAAGAAAATGTGTGTATGTGTGTGTGGGGAGTTCCAGATGGTGAAGCCTATTTGACTGTGAAGCAAAACTGTGATGAAAATAGGGAACGTCTCAGGCAAGTCAATTACACAAGATAAATTGGTAGAAGATGTTCCATGGGGATCTAGCTAGCATGAAGTGCTGGAATGGGAAGAAAACATTACTAGGCTTCCCCAGCTTTAGCACCTAAAAGAAGTAAAATTGACACAAGAAACCAAACAACTGTAATATTATAGATGAGAAGCATATGTTCTAACTTAACTATGAACAGCTCTTTGCATATGCCCTGTGTGTTCCTGCCTCTGAGCCTTTCGTCTTTGTTCTCCACTGTCAAATTCCAATCTATCTTTCAAGATGCAAGCTCAAGTGCCAGTTTGATTACAACCAATCCAGCTTAAAGTCACCTCTCCTGTTTGGAAAAGTCTAGCAACACATAGCATTTAGATCTTTCAATCTTGTTTTTACTGTTATTTTATATTTCTGTGTTCTGTCATCATTAAGGGCACTCTCCTCAACTAATTCATCTTTAATAAACAGGCATAGTCTAGAGATACTGCAGGTTCAGCTCTAAACCACAGCAATAAAGCAAGTCCCATGAAATATTTGGTTTCCCAGTACATATAAAAATTATGTTTACACTACAATCTATTAAGTATGCAACAGCGTTATGTATAAAAAGAACCAATTTATATACTTTAATTAAAAATACTTTATTGCTAAAATATGCTAATGATCAAAGCAGGGTTGTAACAAATTTCCAACTTTTAAAAAACACTGTATCTACAAAGTTCAATACAGTGAAGCTACAATAAAATGAACTATACCTATGATGTACTTGCATATTGAAGACATTCAGTGACAACTATTGAATGATTGAGAGAATAAAAAGTAAGAACTGGAGTAAAGCACTTGCTTAGTGTAGGTAAGCTCCTGGGTTCAATCCCCAGCATCATGAAACAACAATGACAAACACCTCATAGGGACACTTTGGTCACTGAAGACTCAAACTCCCTGAATTAGAATAAGAAAAAGGGGTCACAGTTAAGCCTTCTACCTAGAGTTGCTCAGGCTATCTCTTGCCTGGATCTTTTTGCACTCTGGAAAGGCAGTAACTGAACTTGATCCATGTGGTAGGAACCATGGATGCTGGCCATGCTGGAGAGCAAGACAGATTCTTAAAACAGATTCTTTCTAATTCTTCAGTTAGAACTATATATATATATATATATATATATATATATATATATATATATATATGAAAACACTATGGTTGATATGTCTTGGTCTGTGCTTATCCCATTTCCCATACTGTTACCAACTCTAGGTCATAAAGAATTGTGAATGCAAAATTAACATCAGTACATGAGTAAAGAACAAGGTTTTCTATCAAGTAATTCCACAAACAAAATTCAATTATTTAAGCACTCTGTTTTTATATCCAATGGAAATCTAAGATATTGCACACATTTTCTACATTCAAAACCTGAAAATATCAAATGTAATTTACTTTATTGAGGAATAAGGATTGTAAAAATCATGAACTGCCTTGTACTGTCATATAGTTGGAACCAAAGGAGCTGTTGGGTGTGAAGGGTAGCTTGTTCTTTATCTAGGCTTCTGCAATATCACAGTTTTTATTTCTTTTTAAAAAGTTCCTCTGTACCTTGCCATTTCAGCAATTCACTTTCCACTCTGTGAATACAACTACCTCTTATAATATCAATGTTATTTTCAAAATACTGGATGTTGGAAACCCAGGATCCAAGTTTGTTATAACTGTGTATGAAATGGCAACCTAAGAACCTGCCCCATCTTCACTTGCTGCTGAAGAACTAGGGACTGCACACCATCTGCCCACAGTGATTAAACAATAGAATCTTCTGCCTCAAACTCTTTGGCAATGACCTAGTTCATCAGACAATGGAGCTCAATCAGATTCATGCTCAGGAACTGAGGCTGGGAAGCAATAAATTCAGAAGAAGCTGTCCTACGGAAAGTGAAGCTATGAGATAGTACAGAGGCCATAGGAGTCCCGATAATCCAAAGCTAGAAGAAAACAAGGCTATGAAGGAGAGAAGATGCATGGACACTATAGTGGGAAAAATAGCCAGTGGGAATATCGAGAAGAAGTAGTTGGTTTGCAAGATGGCTAACATACCAACTAGCTGAATGGTGGCAATGTGGAACCCAAAGTGCCACTCCACTTCCTTCTGGCCTGCCTTGCACCTGGGACTCTACCTCCCTGTACTTCCTGCTCTGCCTGGACCCTGACAGCTCTTAACAGCCTTTTCCAGGTTCCTGGCTTGAGCTTCCTTCCCATACTCCCTCAGTCACCCTGAACTGAGTGTGTCCAACAGGACCAGAGACCTGGTGGAGTTGTGGTTCTTTTGGCTACTCAGAGAGCTTTGGTACTCACTGCCAGGTATGTAACTTGGATCAGTCTAGATGCACTGGGGGAAGTGGGTTGTGTTATTCTGTATCTCAGATGGAACTGGATCCTGGAGGACAGCCTCCAATCTTACCCTGTGAAGTGGGACTCAGCACTTGACCCCATCCTTCAAATCTTCACTGTTAAAAGAGCAACTATGACTATAATTATGGTAGAAAACTTCTGTTAAGCATTTATTGCTAAAAGCTATGCAAAGTGCTTTCCATGAACTATTTCGTTTAGTCTTCACAACCACTTTATGAGGTAGATACTACTATTATTCCTAATGAACAGATGAGGTTTCTGGAGGTCATGTAACTTGTTCACTGTAAAACAGCTAATAAGCACTAGAGTTGGAATATGAACTCAAATAATTCTGTCTTCAGAGCCCAAGCTCACTGATTATTGAGGAACTGATTTTTTCTGAAAATATCATGAGATGCCATGGAAGGAGATTTGCATTGCATACTATAGGACAAATTCCATAAAATTTCCTTTAGATAATTCTGTTCCTCCAAAGTTTCTCTCCCACTGACAACATCTCCTCTCTTCTTTGTCTCCACCCAGCCACCAAAAATCTCAACCTGTATGCAAAACCAGATCATGGCCCTTTGGAGTCCCAATTCTACCCCAGCTTTTTCACAGACACACCATCCAATTTCACAGCTGTGGCGTGGATCCAGGCCAACCCCAGGATGATGTGTAGGAAAGTAATCTGAGAAGGTTCAGGTCCTTTACGTGGAAAAGGGGCCATCTACATAGGTGGCAAATGCATAGTCAGCTCAGTGGAGCACAGATGGTGTTTTCTTACTTTGCTAATACTAATTCCTATATTTCTATATGAATCAGGAGTGAAGCTAAGCATAAGGCCGTGGCAGCATACATAGGATTCTGCTTAAAATCACACTGCTCGCCTGTGTTGGGGCCCAATGTGTTGATTACATATTCAGATTCTAGATGAGGGTCTTAGGTTTCCCTGAACATTTCTGCACAGAGATCTAATTCTTCACCAGGGGAGCCAAGTTCAGTGGGTTATATTATGAAGTTGCTTGTACAAGGCGAACCAAAAAACGAGGAAGGGAGTGGGAAGCTGGCTCTGACTTGAGTTCCAACAGGAGCCTTCAGGTTGTGGCCAACAAAGAGAGCTCTCTACGTTCCAGTCAGAGGCAGCTGTGTTCAAAGTAGCAACTCGACTCTGGTTTTATTAAGTCTCCATATTGCCACTTGAATTGGTATACAATTGAAAAGAATAAACTCCAGGAGCTGGCATTTCCAGACCTGGAAGAAGGGCCTGGAACAATCATCCAGGTATGCAAAGAAAAATACAGCAAGCAGGGACTCTTTCTTTGTAATGTTGAACCTGGGTGCTTGACTTTGGGGCAGAAGATTTAACTGATTCTACTGGAATTTAAGGCAGAACCTAATAACTGGTGGGTGAGAAAAGAAGGCATTTAATGTAGAATTTCTTTATAGACAAAAAACTAGAAAAATGAGCTCTTAGCTCTATATTGAGATTTGACTATTTGAAAATGTACATGAAAATATCTTGGCAAAACTTTCCCTGACCCAAAGTGAGGTACAGCCTTTCTTCACTTATATTTTTCCTGGTTATACTGATTCAAGGTTTAAAGAATTATTAATTCTCAAACTTTCGTTTTCCATATAAGACCAGAAAATAATCCTATAGGTATAAATTAAATTTCAATTTAATATTTTGGTATAGGGATTTATATAGAAAACTTACACTATCACTATTAGTATACTGCTAATTGGGAAGGAAAAAAGTACAAATAAGTCCTCAAAAAAAAAAAATTCTGGAAGGGGGTAACTTTAAAATGTAATGTATTCAAATGATCAGGTTCTATCTTTTCATTCTTTTTGGCATATTTTTTTTCTTTCTACCTCATTTTTACAATCCAGATTTTTAGATTTTTGGCATCTGAGAGAGACCTCTCTGGGGGGAAAAATTCATTTGGTACATTACCTTATCTTTTCTAAGCCCAGTGCTTGACAAGTGGCAGAGCCTGAGAGGTAAAAAGTCTCTTGGGAAACAGGAAAAAAAAAAAAAAAAAAAAAAAGCTGGGTCTTAAAACTAGAACTCCTCCTCCCTAACTCACAGTAAACTGGATGAAGGAAGACAAAGAAAGTATAAGCTTCAAAGCAGATGCAGAAGAACGAGAGGAGTTATGGAAACCTTGTCTATACGAGGTACAATTGCAAAGATAATACATTCAACAGCAAATATTTGGGGTAAATGGTCAAGCCACTCACTCACTACTTAAAATCTATCTTGTATTGGCAGCAATGCTCTCCTGTATAAGTAGATCTGATCTCTTCCATCTGAGCAGTAAGCAATTTGAGGTTAGAGTATAAGTTTGTTTCTTTCGTATTGTCTGGAATAGTGACTTCAATAGTAAGTTTTCAATAAGTGCTTGCTAAATCCATTGGGAAGGGACTGTCAGATCTGGTGGATTCTAGATGCTGATTCTGGATGCCAATTCTGGATTCTACTGAGTGTGCATGGTGCAGTTAGGCTCAGCAGCAGATACTCAACTGTGGTGCCCTAATCCAAAGGGAAGCGTGAGATGAAAATAAGCTTGCATCATATGGAGACTTAAGGGTAAAGAAGAGAGCAAGAGCGACTGCTAGGTGTTTGCTAATAATTAAATGCTTGCAGTGTTCTCTTGGGATAGTGTGGGCTCCAACTGCTGTCTGGGATGATTATGTTGGCCATATCAGTCACTAACATGTGGATCTTGTCTCTACTGGATTAGCATGTCCAGGATTCCCATGACTCCATTTCTTGATTCCTGATCTCCTGCCAGTTTATTTTCACTGTGACAATTGGATATTGTAAGTGCTGCCACAGGATGACTAAAGACATATTTCCTCTAATTCCACTTTCACACAAAGAGTCAAGAGAAGAATGGGAAAGAGGACATAAGTATTTGGGGGTGGGAATGCTTTCTCCCTCAAAAGAAGCAGGGAGTCATATGGAGCTCCCACCATGAGCTATATGCCATAAAGCACAGTACACGGATGCTACAGGAGGAGGCAGGTGGCCCCTAGACGGAGTGAAGCCAACACACTCACTCAAAGATAAGAAAGCTCTCTGTGCTTTGGATTTGCTAACTTTCAAGCAGCACTCCTCAAGTCAAAGTGCAAGAGCTGGGGGGCTTTAACCATCTTTGTCAGAGATCTCCGACATGATAACAGATTCGTTGATTTCACCCTCCCATTCTAGTCTGGTGCAGCTAAAATTCTAGTCTGCAAGTTTCACCTACTTAAATCTTGTGAGTACAGTGCTGAACAAAATAGAAACTAGCTTTCTAATTTGCTCAAAAGTGAGGTGATTTCTATTCCATATCACCACCTTTGTCACTCAAAAACAAAATGGAAAACCTCTTTTTAGTAAGTAATCACAAACAGTATCACTTCTACTCTTATAATAGCAGCTGAAAGGATTATAAAGTTATTAAAATGTCCCTTTTTTCATTAGCACAAAGCAGGTGATCTTAGACTCCTGAAGGTAGGGGATGGTGACGAAAACAGGTGATTTAAGCAGTGTGTCTAAGGTTACCAGGGCAACTGCTGATTATTACTGAGAAACTCCAGTGCATCTCCATAAAGGTCAGGAGTGAAGGTTTTTCCATCATAAATTCTGCTTTAAAATGGAGCTTTTAAAGGAAATTGGGTAGACAGCAGATGGAGAATGACAGATGATCAGGGGAAATAACTATCTATAGCTCAAAGATAACTGAACTACTTAAATTTCACAATGTCGGTTGGGGGTTGTAGGAGGGGTTCAAGAGTAGCTGCTCAATGCTAAAATGTACTTTCTGCTTTCCTAAGTCAGGACTTCCCAGTTTTAGTAAGAAATCTGAAATAGTCCAGAGGCTGACTGGAGTCACTCAGCTCTCTGAGAGCTCAACCAACTCCATCAGATTTCCTCGGCTGTGCTATGAGTTACTACCTGGGGCCCCAGACAGGCCAGTATGGAGAGGAGTCATCTGGTCACTGAAGAAATGATTCAATGACCGTCAATTCATTTATGACACATCAAAAGCCAACACCTGCTTGGTAAAGAACTTGTTCTTTTGTCAAACAGTTATCTCATATCCCTAGCTATAGAGAGAGTATTTAAAACATTTATTCAATGTTAACAAAAAGAATCCTTTCTCATATCCATAGCTTTGGTTGTTGGTACCAGGGACTGAACCCAGGGGCACTTAACCACTGAGCCACATCTCTAACCCTTTTTTTTTTTTGCATTTTATTGAGAGACAGGGTCTTACTGAGTTGCCTAGGGCCTCACTAAATTGCTGAGGCTGGCTTTGAAATCATGATCCTTCTGCCTCAGCCTCCTGAATTGCTGGGACTGTAGGCATTCACCATAGCGCTCAGGTATAAGCCATAGCTTTAAGAAAATGAATAAATGGTGGTTTTGAAACTAAGAAAATCTATTTTTAATTACTCTTTTGAAAGCAACAGTCAATGTGGCACATGTAAACAATTCCCACATGAGAAAGAGGTAGTGTGGAAATGAAAAGCCGGTATTCCTGCATCAGACCCTTGCCCCATCTGCTTCCTCCAGAGGTTACCACACATTCACTCCCCTGGATCTTCCCAGATATTTTAGGCATGTTCACATACTTGTCTTTAGTCTATACCTCTGGATTCTTATATAAGTAGCATTACATAATATGAATGGTTTTCAAATCTAGCTGCATATCAAAATCACTTGGGAAGCTTAAAAAACATGCCAAAAAATTAGACCTTACCCCAGATCAATTAACTGAGGCTCTAGGGACAGAGTTCAGGTGGGATGGGCTGGGCTGGGATGCTAATGGGAAGGCTGGCTTGAGAACTATAACTACCCATTGCTTTGCACCTGTTTCCCACTTTATGTACCTTTGAAAGATACTGTATATTAGCACATAGAGAACTACCTCATTTCTCTGCTCTATTGGCCACTATTCTAGCCTATAATTTCTTTAGGGAATCCTTTCCTGATAATTACTGTTGCTGTTTCCACTGCAACTATGCTAGATATCATACTTGTTTCTCCAGATACACTCTCCCACCTACCTTCTTCTCTGGAAACAAAGTATGGATGACATCAGTAGGGCTTCTGCACCCTTTGACTTTCAGTTAGCTAGTGGGGAGCTTTTGCAGATTAGCAGGAAAGGATGGAGAAGGCTTAGGATTTTACTCCCTGCTTTGAGGACACCTCCACCTTGCTGTGATCCTCGACCAAAGGTCACTGCACCTTTCAAATTGCTAACTCTATCCAACATTCTCCACCCTTAGATTCTGGTACCATTTTCTACTCGTGTTCCTTCAGTCTAAGGATGGCGAGACTGATTGGCAGCTACTAGACTTGGTGTAGTGTACTGTCTAATTGGACTCCCCTGCACCAATCCTCTTATAAATAAACCCTTCTTAATTATACTATTTTGATTATGCTGATGTTTCTTCCTAGGATGCTAATCCATCATTCTTGGGTGGGCATTACTACCTTAATTTGTGAACAATATCATCACTTTTTTTTTTTCCCCTGAAGACATGGCTTCTCCTGCATAGGGCAACTGGAGGTGATAGGGTAGTCCTGAAAGCACCTATTATCCATTTTCTGAGCATTTTGTTATCAGCCAAGAAAGAGCCCCATCACCAACTATTTTTAATTTGTAAGAAATATTCAAAGGAGTAATGAAGTAATGTCTTGGTGAGAATCATACTGCCTCCTTATGAAGGAAGTTGAGAGACCCTGGAAGAGAATTTGCTAGAGCAAATGCACTGAATGACTAGAAGCCCGAATTTCAGAATGACTTTTTTTCAGAAACTGTTTTCCTTTTTGCCATAAAGGCAGTCAAATTAACACAGAGTCATAGGCTGCAGAGGAATTCCGGAGGCTAAATTATTCCCCAGTGAAGACTCAGATTGCAATTAGTTTCCAGCATAATTAATGTAGTTCCAGTTGCTCCACCCAAAGGAGAAACGATAGGGTAGGTGGCTTGACAAGGCTCCCGGGGATAAACACTCAGCCTGTTGACTTCTTGCAAAGAGCTTATAGTCTGTCTGGTAAGGGAGTGCTTCCACTGATTTCAGTGTATTTTACTCTTTGTAATTAATTCAGTTTTAAGAATTTCAATTCATTTTTAAGATCTCAATGTTTTGAATCTGGGTTGCTTTGAGTCACTCAGGGTCAAACAAGCAAAAATAAATATTGAGTGTCCATCTACTGCAACTGAAAGAAAGCAGCACTGGGGCCTTTTTCATTGCTGGGGACCTTAAAGTAAACAATAAGGTAACAAAAAAAAATAGTCATATGTTGTTTACTGACAGGGATATTGTAAAGGTTTGGATGTGAGGTCTCCCCCAAAAGCTCAGTGTGAGACAATGCAAGAAGGTTCAGAGGAGAAACGATTGATTGGGTTATGAGAGCTTTAACACAATCAGTGAATTAATTGCCAGATGGGATTAATTGAGTGGTAACTGAAGGCAGGTGGGGTGTGGCTGGAGGAGGTGGGACATTGGGACATGCATGGGTTAGGAGTATATATTTTGTAACTGGGGCGTGGAGTCGGTCTCTCTGCTTTCTGATCATCATATGAGCCACTTCCCTCTACCAAGCTCTTCTGCCATGATATCCTGCCTCACTTTGAGTCCTAAGGAATGGAGCCTGCTGTTGGTGGATTGAGACCTCTGAAACTGACCCCCAAATAAACTTTTCCTCCTAAAATTATTCTGATCAAATCTTTTAGTCACAACAGTGAAAAAAATCTGACTAAAATAGATATTCTGAGAAATGCATTGTTAGATGATTCTGTCATTGCATGAATATCAGAGTGCAATTACACAAATTAAGACAGCTACAAGGTCACTAGGTGATATGATCTTATGGAACCACTGTCATATACACAGTTCATTGTTGTTGACTGAAATATTATTGTCTGGCACATGACTTACAGTGGCAACCTATGTTCACTGACTGCTTACTCTGAACCAGGCCATGTATCAAGAAAGCATTATTTCACCCTTACCCTGAATATAACCTTGAAGGTAGGTATTATTATTATCACTTCATAGAACTGATACTGTCATCAATTTCTCAGAAGACAAATGACTTGCCCAAGTTTATGCAGTTAGGAAATGGTAAAGCCAACACTTGATCCCTCCAGGTAAGGGGTCCAACTCAGATCTTGCCTGATGATACCTCCTCCTACTTCCTGCATCAGTTTGGGAAACACTAACTAAAAAATGCCAAATTTTTAAATCAAGTGTCCATGTTGATCATATCCATCACTTTTAATATCATATGCCCTTGAGAACTATTCTACTATAATACCAGTGTCTTGATCTCATCCTGTTCACACCTAGTAGGTGTTCAATACACATAGTTGTTGGCTTGATCGATGCATCCACCCTCTTTAGATTTGTGACCAAGAGACATGCATTTGCAAAGCAGATGGCTGGGCTTTTTTGGGAAGTCTGAAAGTGCAACACTGGTGAACTAATTGAGTTCCTCTGAAAAGCAAACCCCTGCTCAGCCATAGAAGCTACGATTGATCTCAAAGGCCAAGGGCAGGGCTCTGTGAAGGCCACTACAGTTACCACTACATGGACAGAGAGTGTCTGTGATGACACAGGCTTGGCCCTAAGAGCTTTAGAACGAGGTCAAATCCAATTTAATTTTATTATTGCATCACTGGGATTTGAACCTGGGAGTACTCTACCACTAAGCTACATCCCGAGCCCTTTGTTTTAAGACTGGGTCTCACTAAGCTGCCGAGTCTGGCCTTCAAACTTGAGATCCTCTTGCTTCTACCTCCTGAGTAGCTGGGATTACAGGTGTCTGTCACTGTACCCGACTTCAATTTTATTCTTGTGGAAGTCTATCAGCCTAACGCTCTATGCCACTGTGCACTAGACTTCAGCACAGATCAGAATCACCTGCAGGGTTTGGTGAAACACAGAGTGCCAGGCCCCTGCTCAGGAGTTGCTGATGGAGTGGGCCAATGTAAAAATCTACATCTTACAAGCGTCAGGTGATGCCTACGATGCTGGTCCTGAACCACTACTTGAACTACTGCACTGAGCTCAGACAGTTCCCTGGAAGGACAGTGTAATAGACCAGAGGAAGGCTCTGAAGGATGTATGGCTTTCTAGATTCTTAATGCAGAGGGTTAAAAAACAAGATCCTGAGGCTGTATCCAACCTGGAATACTTCCCTAGCTAAGTAAGCATCTGCCTCTCGGATTCACTAAAAAGGTTTAAAAACCAGTACTTTAATGTAATTTTCATTTATTCAATTTAGAATGTGAATCCCCCAATAAGATCTTCCAGACTACATATACAGTGGGAGAAACAATTCCAAACTAATCCTACCTGAGAAAAAATGGCACTTTAGAGCTCCTTCAAAGCCCCCTTACAGGCAAAGTACTGCTGACAGCCATGCCAAATCTTGAGCCCATTTCCTTCCCTAAAAAGTCTACCCAAAATTTTAGATTTAAAATGCTCAACACCTAGACACACATATATGGTGTCAAAAGGCATTTGAGGGCAGATAAATTCAGAATGATATTCATTCATTCATGCCTTTAATCAAACCTCAAGGCTTTGAACATGTATTGTATGCCATGGCAAATTTGGGAATTGTTTTAGATTACTTAGGAAGATTAATAAGTTTATAGAGAAAAAGAGACCTTTTATATGGGTGAACATTACTTAAAGGGAAAAAGTACAGGAAATGTGAAAGGAAATATTTTTCCATCTGTGATTTCCATGCTGTTGGAAAACAGGGATGTGTGTAGGCATTGTAACAGTACCTTCCCTGCCTGTCCCAAGTTCCCCCTTAATGACAGGCTGTAGAGATTCAAGTGCCACTGACAGCCCAGATGCTTGGGAAAGAAATCTTGCTGTGTCATGAAGCATGAAGGGTGCCTCAAGCAGTTTTTACATTAAAGAGAGAGGGATGGGGAGGGAGAGGGAAACCGCTAATAACCAAACACATTTATCCAATAGAAGTCAGATGGATCACCCATCAGTAATCTCTATAATCACCCATGTGAATCCCAGCTAGGCTCCTGATTGGAGAGGGAGATATCATTTGGGGGAAAAAAAAACTGACATGAGGCCACTCAGAAAAGACGATATGGCACACCAATAACATTCTCCTAACACATCAAGGGGATGTTACTTGGGGAAGATATAGCTGTGGCAGTCCCAGTAGCCTAAGGTGACAGAAGGATTAGGCATTTCCTAGAAACAACAGGGAAGAATTCGGGGAGAATCACCAGGGGGACTGTGAGCAGGAGCAAGAAAAGGCAAATGATTCCTGGGGAAAACCATTATGCTTTCAAGTTATTGCCCAAATTTGCAGGTGAAACTGTCTAAAGAGACCTTTTACATTTGCAGGTGGGTGAGAAGCAGATTCCTCAATCTAACAGGGAGATCCTCCTCTGCAGAAAGCTAATCCAACCAGACAGGAAAACTTCCTCTTTCAAATGCCCACATTTCAAAGAATGACAAATAAAGACAATTCTAGTAGAATAATAGTTGCCAGTCTAGGTTTAACTCCTTTGGCATATAATAGCAATGAGACAAAAAAAATTACCTTTCTTTGTAAAAAAATAAATAAATAAAACCCATTAAGAATTGCTTGTTTAATGCATATTATTCATTTTGAAGTTCTTTTAGTCTAAACAAATAACAGCTATACCCAGAGCCCATCAGATACCCCATGGGATTTGGAGGTTTCCATATTGTCCAGGAACAGGCATGCCTACCCCAGCTGGTCTTGGATCAAGGCAGGGCTCTCTCTGCAACAGCAGTTCCTCCGTGCATTGATAGCTCTAGCCCTGGACCAACAGAGAGCTCCAGTCTCAGATTAGATGTAGGGAGCTGTAGGGAAACGTGAGAGCAACAGTGGGGACATTTTTTCTGCAAAGGAAAAGTAAATACCAGGGCTGAGAGAAGAGAGAAAAAGAAGAGAGTGTGTGTGGAGGGAGCTTTCTTGAGATAATATTCATAATAATTGCTGTAATTCAGAGTGCTAGACATGCAAATAAAATACAAAGGATGACCTCAATCTCCATGCCACCTTTCTGAGGGAACTGAATTGGAGAGAGGTAAAGGAACTTTCTTCCTTCTCCTCCAAACCTCTATTTCCTTCACCATGCATTAGTATTCTCCATAGAATTCTTCACCGACTAATACATTAGACACAGATTTTTCTCCTGTACCCACTAGAATATAAAATCCATGGAAGCAGTGGGCATAGTAGCCTACATGTGTAATCCTGGGTAATTAGAAGGCTGAGGCAGAAGAACCAACCACAAGTTCAAGGTCTGTCTCAGCTATCTAGTGAGACCCTGTCTCAAAATAAATAAATAAATAGATAAGATAGATAGATAGATAGATAGATAGATAGATAGATAGATAGATAGATAAGGTAGTTGGGTATGTAGCTCAGTGGTAGAGTGTCTCTGGGTTTAATCCCCAGGACAGACAGACAGACAGACACACGCACACACACACAATCCATAAAAACAGAACTCCCCTCCCCTTTTTTTTGCACTGAAGTTTGAACCTAGAAGTCTGGTGAATGCTAATACATACACTCTATCACCAAACTACACTCTCAGTCCCTCTAAGTTTCTTTCCAAATCACTGTGCCTTCAGCACTGAAGTATAACACTGACTCCCAATAGGTATTCAGTTTATAGTTGTTGAATGAATGTTGACTGAATAAGCAGAAGATAAGTAAAATTTTAGAGACATCTCTCTAGGAAAGTTTCCCCTACATTTCATCAGATAGCAGCTGAATCAAACTAAGGAGTCAAGCAAACAACCCTGCCTGGAAGCAACCCTTGTTTATCCTTTGGATTCCACGGTCTGCTCTCTGTCCATTAAGATGGGAGAGGATGGTTGATTCTGGCGGAATATGCAAGCCTTTGGCATGTGCACATCTTTTAGGTCACCAGAAATAACTTGGAAGTGTGTGTGTGTGTGTGTGTGTGTGTGTGTGTGTGTGTGTGTGAGAGAGAGAGAGAGAGAGAGAGAGAGAGAGAGAGAGAGAGAGAGAGAGAGAGAGAGAGAGAGAGAAGAGGAAAGGATGAGGGAAAATCAGTTTTATTTATGGCACTACTGAGCAGTTAATTTTTAGAGGTGGGGACCATTTAGGCAGGGAGACTTCAGAGGCGGGGCTCACCATTGGTGTAATCAACCCTACCCTCCTAGACTTCTTCCAATCTTAACAAGCCCCCTCACCACAGTGGTATGAAGAAAGCATTTGCCTATGAGTTTCTAATCTGGGGAATTAATGCAGTATGTTATGTCTCTGGTGGGACATCCCCTGACTTCTTTCTCAGTATTTATTTACTTCCTCTTTAAAAATCAAGATCTTACAGGAAGGAGTTGGCACCATGCCATTTCTACTGGCCCTTGTGGAAGGAGAGGGGGTTCTGTAAGCACCCACTGAACTGTCTCCCTTGTTGGAGGTGGGGCAGTCACATGTCTTCCACCCAGGGAGTAGGAGCTGGGTGTGTTCAGAGCCAGGGACTGATCCTACAGCCAGCCTGTGTTGGTGCCAGGATTCAAACCCAGGGTTTCCTGCTTTTCAGTCCAATGTTTGGGCCATCTTTCTTGCTTGCCTCTGCCATCAGCTAGGAATTTTGTTTTGTTTCTTAATTTCTTAGAATCTCAGCTATGAGTCATTTTCTTTCAAAGAAGATTCCGAAAAGTGAAAGGCTAGTAGTGTCCACGTGGCACAGTGAGCGCTTTCCCCAGCTCTATCTCACCCAGGCGGCTCAGCTCCATCCACAGGCAGTGGCCTGTGACTCCGAGGTCACAAAATCATAGGCCTGTGTTAGGTAACTATTGCTGCACATCAAACCACCCCAAACTCAGTGGCCTAAAACAGCCACAATGTATTATCTAACATGAGTCTATGGGCCGACTGGGCTGCTCTTCAGTGCGTCATGCCTGGAATAACTCATGTCACTTCGTTCAACTAACTGGTTGCCTGGGTATGGGGCTTGGCTGGGAGAGCTGGGCTTCTCTCTCCAATGGTTGTACATTCTCACAGAGGCTAGGCTGGGCTTCTGTATGTGGTGGCTGGGTTCCAAGAGGATGAGAGAAGAAGGTGCAAGGCCTTGTGGCCAGGGCTGGGAAGTCATATGGTATCACTTCTACCACATTCTATTGTTCAAAACAAGTCCCAGATTGAAGGCCAGCTTAGATACAAGGGCTTCAGTTCTTAATGAAAGGGGCAGAAAAGATTCTGGGCCATACTTAATCTATTGCATGTCAATAGGCAGAAGATCTCAAGGAGTAGAGCAGGCTAGTATTGAGATTAGAGGAACCAAACAGCATCATCTCCAACCAAGTAACAACTGGGTTTGGTATAGTAGAATCTTCTCCCTTTTCAAAAGAAGATGGAAATCTGAATTTAAAAAAAATCATATTAGACTTTATTTTTTTAAGGCAGTCTTAGGTTTACTGAATAGTTATTGCTAAATATGTTTCTTCTCCCTCACTCCATATTTCCTCCCAATTATTAACATCTTGCATTAGCATGGAACATTTGTTACAACTGATGAACAAATATCAATACAGTATTATTAACTAAAGTCCACAGTTCGTATTAGGATTCACTCTTTGTATTTTATGAGTTTTATGGGTTTTGACAAATGCATGTCTGTATCTACTTTTATAGTACCATGTGGAATAGTTTCACAATGCTAAAAATGCCCTGTGCCCCAACATTCATGCCCTTTCCACTCTTTCTGAATCCCTGGCAACCACTGATCTTTTTACTGACTCCATAGTTTTTCATCGTTCAGATAGTCATATATTTGGCATCATACCTTTTTATAGTCTTTCCAGACAGGTTTCTTTCATTTAGCAACATTCATTTAAGGTTCCTTCATGTTTTTTTCATGACTTGATAGTTCTTTTTAATATTGAATAGTATTCCACTGTCTGAACATACCTCAGCTTATCCATTCATACTTACTAAAGAATATCTGGATTTCTACCAAATTTTGGGAGTTATAAATAAAGCTTCTGCTAAAAAAATCTACGTGGATGTTTGTGATATGGATATAAAAATTTTCAAATCATTTGATAAATACCAAGGAGCACAATTGCAAGATTGTATGGTACAAGTATGTTTAATTTTGTAAGAAACTGCCAAATTATCTTTCAAAGTGACTCTACCAGTTTGCATTCCCACCAGTAATGAGCGAGAGTTCCTGTGGCTCCATGTCCTCCCCAACACTGTGTGGTATCAGTATTCTGGAAGTCTGACTATTCTAAAAGGTGTGTTGTAATGTTCACTTCTTGGTGATGTATGTTGTAGAGCATCTTTTCATATGCACATCTGTCACCTGAAAGTCCTTGGTGAGGTGTCTGTTCAGATTTTCAACCATATTTTAATTATGTAGTTTGTTTACTTATTGTTGAGTTAATTAAAGAGTTCTTTGTATTTCTTGGATACTAGTCCTTTATCAGATATGAGTTTTGTAAATATTTTCTCCCAGTCTGTGGTTTATCTTTTCATTATGTCACCAGTGTCTTTCACAGGGTAGAAGTTTTTGGTTTAAATGAAGGCCAACTTAACAATTTTTCTTTCACTAAAAAGTCATCATCACATCCAAGGCCATCTAGGTTCTCTCCTGTTATCTTCTAGAAGTTTAATAGCTTTGATTTTTCACATTTAAATCTATGATCCATTTGGAGTTGATTCTGGTGCAAGGTGTAAGGTCTTTATTCAGATTCATGTTTTTGCGTGAATGTCCAGTTGTTTCAGCAGGAGGTCTGGATTTTTTTATATGAAGTGTTCTAATTTTAAAGGTCTGTTCAAGTGTTTGTTGTTGTTGTTTGCTGGTAGTGGCAGGGGTGCAACTACACCTCCTTTCCCCTAATACATGATTTTAGACTGTATTTATCCATCTTGGATCATCTTCACTCCCTCGTTCCCCTTTCCTGGAATGCTCCTTCACTTACCCATCCAAATCTTCCTTAAGGTCCACCTCGCCTTCATCTTACTTTTCCCAATACTTTGACCTGATGCATATGCTCACAGATATTCAGTTAATATTAATCCTTTTTTTTTGGTAGTGGGGATTGAGCCCCAGAGCATTCTACCTTTGAGCTACATTTTTTATTTTGAGACAGGATATCACTAGTTTCTGGGGCTAGCCTCTAGTGATCTTCCTGCCTCAGCCTCCCAAAGTAGATAGGATTACAGACATGCACCATTATGCCTGGTGACAATGAACTCTACACATACTTAAAAGCTATAAAAGTCCCATCTCACATTGTCATATGTCACTGCATTTTCTCCTTAGTCAAACTGTACACTCAGAAAGGAAAATAATTGTTTCAGTCAGATTTTTAGCTGCTGAGACTGAAAGACCCATCCAGAGGAGGGTCTTTCAACTGTAGAGGAGGAAAGTTTATTTGAAGTCTCATGGTTTCAAAGGTCTCAGTCCATTGACAACCAGGTCATGCCTCAGAGCTCAAGGTGAAGCTGAACTTCATGGTGGAAGAGTATGGCAGAGGGAAGCAGCTCACATGGTGATCAGAAACGAGTGAGAGACAGACTCTGCTCTCCAGATACAAAAAATATATCCCACAGCTATGCTCCCAATGAACTACTTCCTCCAGCCACACCCCACCTGCCTCCAGCCACCACCCAGTTAATCCCATCAGGGCTCAATTCACTGATTAGGTTAATGCTATAACCCAGTCATTTCTCCTTCAAACCTTATTGCATTGTCTCACATGTGAGCTTTTGGGGGACATCTCACATCCAAACCATAACAAGAATTCTCCTTTTCTGGTTTCCCCTAGGAAGTTTAGTACCGATTTGGGCACAAAACAGATTTAGCAAGATTTGCTGATGATTTCAGACCAGCTGAACTTTGGTACTGGTTTATCAACTGTCCTTTGATTTTTAGGAATCTAGCTGAAAACCTGCCAAAGATTTGAACACAACAGCCTTGCCCTCCCTGGCCTGGGCAGAATGATGGCAACACTAATTCTGATGCCTGATTTAGCTTTAGGTTCATGCCAACAAGAGGACCTTAATCTCCTTGGAGAGCTAGGAAAGGTTTACCAAAGAGAAAAATGTATTATTGGAGGCACCAAAGTACACTGAGTAACAAATGTTTCTTTCATGATGATTTTTACATGGCCATGATGATCGTCCAGTTCACTGTGAAAATGCATAAATGAAATAAAAAGAACAAACAGTTTCCTGGTGGCTGTTTCCTACCTTATGCCTAAATAATCACCAAGCTAATAGCAGCCCTCTGTCTCTGCCTTTGTTTTATGGTTTCCATCTGCATCAAGTATTCTCATTCCGCTACCTTTCCTATCCCCTACTATCCCCCCTCCCCTCCCCTCCCATCTTCTCTCTCTACCCCATCTACTGTAATTCATTACTCTCCTTGTTTATTTTCCCATTCCCCTCACAACCTCTTATATGAAATTTTGTATAGCAATGAGGGTCTCCCTTCATTTCCATGCAATTTCCCTTTTCTCTCCCTTTACAACAGTTACTAATTGAGCATTATGTAAAATTGTGGATGTATAACCGACGTGATTCTGCAATCTGCATTTGGGGTAAAATTGGGAGTTCATAACCCACTTCAATCTCATGTATGAAATATGATATGTCAAGAGCTTTGTAATGTTGTGAACAACCAATAAAAAAAAATGTTAAAAAAAAAAAAAGTATTCTCATTCCAGGATCCCTGTAAACCTCTAACTGAACAACAGTGGAGGGAGTGAAGGACTCCAGCTCTGGGTTCTTGGTTGGCTGTGACTGGGCCTGGTTACCCTGGCGTAGTGTGCTGACAGCCTCATCAGAATTAATTACTCAGGGGAAGTACCATGGCTTCCATCTGGCAGGAATGCCTAACTTCCATTCATGGTCCATCCAGGCAAATCTCAGGCAGAAGGACCTTGGGTTTGAGGGACAGCTAATGAACCTGTTTACTAAACTCACAGGGGCTTTGGCATGGCCCCCACTCAGGGACCAGGTAAATGCCAGCACCAGCACTGGCACTGCTACTACCTCAAGGAACAGCCTTCCCTGGCCTCAGGATGCACAGGGGGAGTCAGAAACTCATTCAGCTTGGGGACAGAAGTCTTGTTGGAAACACACCTACACGTCTACCTCTAATCCTCTTTTAAATACAAACAAGTAGAACTATTTCTGGAATCACCCTCCCTTCCTGGGAAAGACTCCCAAATCTGCATTAGGCAGGGAATAGTCCACCTGGATGGTCTGAAGTTGGCTGAGTGATCTTCAGTATGTTATAAAACACAAATCACATGTAGATATCTTAAAATATTAAAAATCCCAAGGCTTCTCCTCTAGGACCTGTTTAAAAGATATATTCCCCCTTTCATTTAGCTGCCTAAACAACCTCACAGTACACACTGTACTCAGTGGTGACTCAGGGGCCCTGAGTTACCAGCCGCTGAAAACAAAGATTAAAGACCATTAGTTGGTATTGGATGGCTAAAGTCAGAGGGTGTTAAGCAACCTGGGCAAGAAGTTCAACTTTGCTCATGCTGAGCAAGAAATAACTTTAGCCACTGCAAGGTACAGAAATGTAAACCAAATGGAGGAAAAGGAAGAAAAAAAAAAAAAAGAAAGGGAAGAAAATAGAATCTTCTTTAATTTTAGGAAATCAGGTATAGAAGAGCCTGAGAAAACATGCAGAAAGGCTGGATGGGTTCCTCCGCAAGTTCATTCATAGAGAACCAGAAGAAACCCATTGCCCAGAAGATGGACAGATTCAATAATTTTAAGCTCTTGAGGCACTGGTCCACATCTTGGTGAACAGACACACTACCAAAAAAGGGCCAGGAATTAAACTTCCTGAATGTCCATACAATGTAAAGCTGCCAACAACTAAAAGAAGACCTGATTTTTCTCAAAGATTTTACCTACACAGTAGTTACCTATCCATTACATGTACTTTTAAAGGCCATTTAGGAGTCATTTTTCCTTCCAAACATTTATTTTCCCTTAGTCTGTTCTAAGGCAAAAAATCATTAGACCCATTTTGCAGATCTGTAAATATCTTAAAGAGATGGAACCTCTGGGTGCTGTCATGCAACCACAGCACTCCGAGGGTCAGGAGAAGGCTGCTGACATGCTGGTGTCTCACCCGAGTGCTGATGTTCTCTCCAAGTGAAACAACTGCCTGGAGACAATCCGTGGCTGAGCCTCAAGTTATTTTCACTAGAGAAAGGCAAAGTCAACTCTGTTTTTCTTGACTTTTATACAGCTGTAGCCTGAGAGTCCAGCTGTTCTGGTCATGGCCTCACATTCTTTCTGCAAAGGCTCTAGCTGACAAGATTTATAGGATGGTCTGAAGAAGCATGCTAAGCAATGCTGGATAAATTCACAGGGGAGAACTTTCTGGATCTAGTGGAATAGTTTCTGTGGGGGATTGGACAACCAGTCCCCACACTGCCTGTCTTGGCTGTAGTGCCTAATGCTCAAGATGAAGCCAAAAAAAAAAAAAAAAAAAAGGCTCGCTCTTTCATAGTCTCTGGTGAAAGATCAGAGTTATACTAAGGTTTGAGGATATGAAGACCCAAAGGCCAACTAGGGGCTCTTCCTTTTTGGAAGCGGGCACAGAGGTAGCAGTGAACATTTCCAACATAGTCAGGGGAAGGGAAACTGACACAACATGAATGAAATATACTTGGCTACTGATCTACAGAGCTACTACAGTCCCTGGATATTTATGAAATTAAGCAAATTTCATGCCCAGCAGCCAGCACAGGCAATAGCCATCACCAAAGCCATCTCAGCAGGACAGTAAATCAAGTTCACCAAGGCCAAGAAGCAGTATGTTAAGAATAGTGACTCCCCTTTGAGATGATGATACTTTAAAAAAATCCAACAAACCAGCCAACCTCCAAGTTTAGGGAAAAGGTTTAAATCATGTTCATGGGAACTATGGCCCAAAGTCAGGTGGGACCAGAGAGTAAATTCTGGCACAATGGCTGACTGGGGCCCTTGTGTAGAAGTGGGTGGACGTCATACTTACAGTGAGTTGGGCCGGGTGGGCTTGACCACATCCAGGTCTGGGTCACTGGAGTTCATGTTGGGCTGTAGGCTGCTGCTGGAATTAAGGACGCTGTTTGCATTTGATGAGACAGATTCCAAACTGGAGTTGATCATGCTGTTCCTTTGTTCCTCTGCAGGGAAAAATGCCACAAGCCCCATGTTAATATTGTATAGGGACAGTCTATTTCTACATAAAACAAAAACTGAGATTCTTGAAGCTTAGAAAAAAGACATAGGAACAGGCTAAAATAAGAGTGAGAAGGAAAGAGTCAAAAGGAAATGGATGACATGAAAATTTGGAGCAAAATCCCTTCCTCGTCTTAACAGGATATACCTTTAATATGAGCTAGGCTTTTTCTGTAAGAGTGGTCTTGCCATGGCACCTGAAACTGTGTCTTTTTTTGACTAGTGGACCCCTTGCATCCAAATAGATGCCCTCGGCTTCCATGACACTTGCCTTTCATCTCATACTCTGGCCTTTACTATTAAACAGGCCATGTCCTACCTGCATTTTATAGTACCTCACTATAGAATATCTACTATTTGGCTACCAATTTCCTTATGACTCAGCCGGTCTAAATTCCTGACCCCACCCCAGACACATCCTTCTGGGTTGCCTCCAGCTTCGCATATTTGATGTTTAACTGCAAGTTAATTCTTCTATATACAGGGCTATAAGAGGCTGCACTGTAGTCTGCCTACAACCAACAAAAACCCCAGTCCATGGTCCAAGCAGTCACAATCATGCTTGGAGAACGGGACCAACCCAGGAGAGAGGAAACCTGAACTCTCTTCAAGAACCCATCTCTGGTGGTTGTGTGGCCTCAGGCAATTTACATTTGATTCAGATTCTTGATTAATAAATCTACAAAATGGGGAGAACAAGAACTGCCTTGCACAGCTCATGGAGCTGTCACGAGGATCAAGTGGGATCATATGCAGGAATGTGTTCTGTAAACTTTAGAATACTGCTCAAAGAAAAGAACTTTCTGTTTCTTCTCAACTTTAAAAACTTGGAACCATGCATTGAAAAAAACATTTTGTAGCTGATGTAGCTAAATGACACAGGCACCATGGGTGTAGCAAAATACAGATTTGGAATGTCATTCTCATCCTGCAGTCATTACAGATATACCATATGAAATCAACAGATGTTTCTGGCAATTATTTCAAGAAATAAATGTAGGGGGCTGGGGTTGTGGCTCAATGGTAGAGCACTTGCTTAGCATGTGTGAGGCACTGGATTCAAGCCTCAGCACCAAATAAAAAATAAATTAATTAAAGTTATTATTTAATCTACAATTAATTTTTTTTTTAAAGGAAGAAATGTGGACAAATTCTTAATTCTTACTGGGCCTTTCTGACATGAGTTAGATGTATACCATAACCCTAAAAGGACAGACAGGAATCACTCACATGGCAACTGACAGGTCAACATTGGAACTTGAATCTCTTTAAGCAATAAAGGGGGTAATGTCAGAAGAAATGCTTTCCCCTTTGCAACAGTCATGTCATGTCTGTAAAAACAAATTATGCTTATGTAATGATGTTAGAGTAGTCTTCACAAATCTCTTCTCTCTCTCTGCCCCCCCTCCCCCACCAATATCCCTAATATCTTGGCAAATTCTAAAAGCCCCAAAGAACAGACAAAAGATCCATGAGGTTACTGGGAGGTTCCTGAATTCTTAAGCAGATGTTGATGAAAGTAGATTATTCAAGTGATTATTGAGATTTAGAATTATTCATAATTTAACAGCTTAACTTTCAAACAGAAACAATCCAAAAGCAAGAGAAACCGTAAGTTAACATTGAGCAGGAAGGTTAATAGGGCCTGTAAACAGGAACTTGCTACTAGGAAGAGAAACAACTCTCAAATTACATAATTAGGGGATCATTGAGAAAATGGATACACCACCTACCAGTATGAATCAGTATAAATAAAGTAAAACTTTCCTTGCACAAAATACTTATTTTCAAGATTCCTGAAGAGTGAGAAGAGCTCAAGACCACCATGTAAAGAAGGGGAATGAAGATGACATTTCTGTGACCTTCAACTGTAGACTTTTTCTGCTTCACACACCAGGAGAGGTGAATATTTTATTAATATTAGTTTAAGAAGTGTGAGGGGCCAAGTTTGCATGACACATTGTTTGAATTTTTAGGAAAAAGAAGAGAATAAGTATAGCTCAAGTCTCTCTTGTGATTATATTCACTTTGTTCGTGAGGGGATTATGATCCTACAAATCAAAAATAATATCATGCTAAAGTTATATTATTATTATTTTGGCAATACTAGATATGGAAACCAGAGGCACCTTACAACTGAGCTACATTTCCAGATCCCCCACCTTTTTTTTCCTAATTTTTAAATTTTTTTTAGTTGTAGATCGACATAATACCTTTATTTTATTTTTTATGTGGTGCTGAGGATTGAACCCAGTACCTCACATTTGCAAGGCTAGCACTCTACCACTGAGCCACAAGCCGAGCCCACCCAGCCTTTTTTTTGAGACAGGGTCTCCCTAAGTTGCAAAGGCTGGCCTCAAACCTGTGATCCTTCTGCATCAGTCTCTCAATCAAGTTGCTGGGTTTAGAGTCCTGCACCACCATGCCTAGCCTTGATATTATGTTTTTTTAAAAAATGTTATCAGGTCATTTCCCCCCTCCCTATTATTCATTACAAAAAAGGAATATCTGAGATGAAAACTTCCCCAAGTTTCATTTATTCAATGAATATTTATTGAGAACCTATTGCATATCAAATAGGGTCCCCAGACAATAGATTTATACCATAGTTTTAAAAATTTTGTTTAGACTGATATGTATTTATCAACTTGTACAAATGTGTCTATGTCTACCTTCCTCAGTAGACTGACTAAGCAACTTAACACAAAGCTTTAAAACCAAAATTGAAAACAACATTATATAAAGGTGTTTTGCTTTCTAGAATATCAGAATCCTGATTTTCATAAGATATAATTCTAAAAACTGGATTTAGATAAGAGCTTTTAAGAACATGTCTATTGTGACAGTATTGCAGACTGGTGTCTCATGAGCTAGTAGGGAAGTCTCCAGCAAACAGAGCACAGTATTTATCTGAAATAAACCTGCTAAAGAAAGAAGATAGAGTGGAGAATAAGAACTTGACCCATTATGGACTAGAAAAGTCAACAAAATAAAACAACAAATTCAACTTGAAGGTTTCTAGTATTTCATTTACTGGAGGATATAGGCATTCTTTTCTTAAAAAATGAATTCTTTTTGAGGTTCTAGTTTGATATGTATGTGTGTATGTATACAGATAGATAGAGACAGGGCTCTTTCACAGTTGTATAACCTATAACATAACAAAACAATAAAGGCAAAATATCATGGAAAGGAGTTGTTTGGTCAAGAAGAAAACACAAAAACTGCATCATAAAATTCCAGGGCTTTGCAGTCAAGACTGTCAAATATACATCCTAAGGGGCAGGCCCTTTATTGGCATTCCTTGGACCATGAAACAAGGAAATCCAGAAATCCAGGACAACTATAGTGTTTTAGAGATAAGTCTCATTATCTGTGGTCTCATTATAACTTTCAGATAGGAGATCTGAGCAGAAATACTGACAACCAGTCTGAGGGTGAGTAGGAAGGTAAGGTTTATTCCAGGGGAGTAGAGAGTAAAATCAAAAGCAAACAAAATGCTTCAGTGGTTATGGCAAATGATATCAAGACAAATTCTAATCTGGAATAAAATAAGGAATAAAGATAAAATGATTCAGTAATGTCCCTCAAAATAGGAGTTTTTTTTTTTTTCTGTCTTGCAAGTAAATGAGTACCTGCTCCTAACAGAAATGCACAGGAAGAGGCAGCCTAGAAGACATCTTTTTAAATAAAAATGAACTGAATCCTTCAAATAATGGAGCTGGACTTCCTTAAGTCACTGATGATTCAGTCCAACTCTGGTATCCTCAATCAGAAGGTATACAGAGGATTGATGGCAATTATGTTGTTGGAGGAAAAAAATTATAGGATGGTGGACTTCAAAGGAAGAACAACAACCAGTTATGAGTCAAATCAACAAGATCATAAGGAATCATTTAAATGACAAAAGGAGAAAGAATGCCCACAACTTAGGAATGTTCCTGAAGGTCCTGTCAGTAAGAAGTTTGCCTTTCTCAAAAGTGTTGGTCCACAAGAATATTTTTTTTTGTATTAGTTTCAGAAAAATAAGAGCCCCAGAAACAAGGAAATAATGAAACAAAGCCCCAAACAATATGTGTCAGTAACGTTCCTTTCATGCACATATATTATATGGACTGACAAACTGGATGTAAGCTTGGTCCATAAGGAGGCCTGCTATTCAAGGGCAGGCATGTGCTGTCTGGCCACACATCATCCATTCAAGTGACTGTGAGGTCATGGTTCACTATGTACTCCTGGTGCCTAGTCCATGTACCACATATACCAAAGCTCCATGAATGGTGATGAGATATATAACATGTGTAAAGGTATAATCTGCAATCACACTTTATTCTGCTGGAACAGAGGTTTGTGTGATTAAATTTTTCAGGGGCATCAGTCAGGGACAACTGATGTCCTTAAAACCAATGTACTGTGACAGTGGGCAGCTTTTTCGATTTTCGTACAAATCAGGAGTGGAAAAACATGGGTATGTAACCAAATCACTGCAACTAAAAAAGGAAAGCTACAGAATAATTTTGGTGATATTGTACTTGTTCTGGGGGTTGCCATGGAAATCTGGAAGCTAAGCTACTTCACTTTCCATATTTACCAAGTGACTCCTGCTCACTCTAATGGCAACCCCATCACATACGGGAGGCAGGATCTGTGTTTATCACAGAACCCACAGACGACGCCAGGAAAGCACATACAGAGCCAAGCCAAACTCACGCATCTTGGCAGGCCTGAACACGTCTGGCCCACTGAATACGCAGAACTGGAGGGTAAATATGAAACACAGATCTTTGACGTCACTTTGGGGGAGGTTTCCCATTATGCGTGGAAGTCTGTAGGAATTCAGGCTAACATATCAGCTTTCCATGATGCCAGAGTTTTGAGGTCAAAAGGAGGGAACTCTTCCTACATAATCAAATGAGGAGGGAGTTACCAGGCAGAAGGAAGTTTTGCAAAGAATCAGAGTTCTATACACACACACACAAAAAAAAAAAAGAAAAAGAAAGAAAGAAAGAAAGAAAGAAAGAAAGGCACAGGCAAAATACCTAGAGGCTTTCTCGTGCTATGGCTGGGAGAGGTGTACTTTCTCTTGCTTGTTAAAGTTTTGCAATGAAGTCTGTAATGTATCATCTTGACAAGATAGGATGATAATAGCATGGCAGCTTAATGAATTTTGCAATAAGAAATGATGAGTGCACAGCAATTTCTCAGTTTACCATCTCTGGGAAACACCCAAGTACATGGGAAGCTTAGAAGCTGACTTTCTGAGGCAGTTTTTTTTTTTTTCCCCTCTTATAGTTTTTGCTCTTGATAGTGGTGGGCATGCCAAGCCACAATAAAATCTGAGGTGGTCTGATTTCATGCTGACTCAGTCTCAGTCTCTATGATAAAAAATAATCTTAAAAAGCAATTTAGGTGATATGTTTGGGCATACAAAAACTGTTCAGGCAATGGTTTTTAAAAAATGTTTTAAAAAAAAAAGCTTGGCAATGATGGATTCAACAATTTAATGGTAAGTGAAAAAATATGGCCAGTTACATTGTTTTTGAGCATACACACAGTACCTGATATTAACACTTTTAACAGTAAAATGTTAAACAGTAAATGTTGTCTTCAGTACAACATTTTGTCTATGGTTTTGGTGCTGTGTGGACTGATGAATTCTTGCCCCATTGCACTCATAAGAACCTTTTTCTTTGCAAAGGGGAAAAATGCCAATAAAACTGGATTTCACGAGAGAATGGGAAAAGCACTGTGGCTGGCCTGGGATTGAACTGGTTCACAGGAATGAGACGTGGAGGCACAATGAGAGGCCTGACCACGAACCACCATTTCAGAAAAACCACAAGGTAAAAGTGAGCCTTAATGGCTGAGCAGGGAGTTGAATGATCATTTGGACCATTGGACCGACACTCCACAACTCACAACTTGGCCCTCTTTTCTTACTCAAGAACTTATTTATTTTTTTTCAAAGAGAGAATGAGAGAGGAGAGAGAGAGAGAGAGAGAGAGAATTTTTAATATTCATTTTTTAGTTCTCGGCGGACACAACATCTTTGTTGGTATGTGGTGCTGAGGATCGAACCTGGGCCGCACGCATGCCAGGCAAGCACGCTACCACTTGAGCCACATCCCCAGCCCCTCAAGAACTTATTTTAAGTAGAGCTGCTTGCCCTTCAACTTAGGAGTGCCTGGTGTCTGAGGGAACCCATCTAGACTGCTTACTCTGCTCCTCTCTGGAAGAAACTATGTATTTATTTATTTTTATATCATGACTCATTGCAAAATGGCTTGAGATAGTAAATGGAAGGTACAATTAGGGAGTTTTGGTTTTAATAACTTAAAAAGAAGTCAATACATAATAAATACACATTCTTCTTCAATTTAGAAAATACAGAAAAGCATACACATAAACAAATACCCTGTATGAGCTGCCCTCCAGCTATATTTATTTTGGCATATACATGTCCAGCTGTTCTGCTCTATGTAGGAATACTGACATGAACACACATACACACACTTTTTTTCTTTTAAGAAAGAAGAATCAGCCAGGCGTGGTGGCACACACCTGCAATCCCAACGGCTTAGGAGGCTGAGGCAGGAGCATTGCGACTTCAAAGCCAGCCTCAGCAACAGCAATGTGCTAAGCAACTCAGTGAGAACCTGTCTCTAAATAAAATACAAAATGGGGCTGTGGATGTGGCTCAGTGGTTGAGTGCCCTTGAGTTCAATTCCTCTCCCACCTCCCACCCTCCCCTCAAAAGAAGGATCATATCACACACCGGGAAAAAGGACATAATGCTGCCTTATGAGCTTCATTCATTTAGTGCTGATGCTCAAGATGTGAATCTTATTTAACTTATTTACTTTCTTACTGTGGTTCTGAAGGTTGAACCCAGGACTCCATGAATGTAACCACTGAGCTACGTGCCCAGGCTCTTCATGTGCTTTTTTCCACATAATGATCTACACTGAACTTTTTTCTTTCCATTAGTGTTCCACACATCATTTTTAATAGCTACATCAACCATGTGGTTTTCAATCACACACATAACCACACATAATTAAGCCAACAGCCACATTATACCTTCTGCAGCCCGTGTGACAATAGGAACCCATATGGACAAACATACTATCTGCCAAAGCAAACGGGTGTGTCCAAAACGCCCAGGATCTCCAGAGGCAACCTGAGAAATGGCACATGCTACAGCTTTGACTGCTCAGAGAAAGGCATAATGTAAGCCTTTGAGTAATATGAATTCCCATTTTTAACAAGGAAGGCACACATGAGAAGTATGTAAGCTGAATTCTCAATCTCTCACTAGGCCTGTCTGGGAGAGGGTCCAGGATGCATTAACTGAACTAAAAGAATTAATCAGAGCTATAATCCCAGCAGCTAGTTAACATGATCCATGTGAAACAATGGCCAGGAATCCGCTGCCACCTCCCCCACAACACTGTACAACATTTCATAGGCTGCTGATGTAGTTGTACTCAAACATCAAATGCACTCTCTCTGGAACCAGAGCAACTCAGCATCTCCCTCACTGTGGGCCTCTCCCTTGGAATCGGTAGGCTCCAGAAAGGGATTATTTCCTTAGTCAACTATAAGGTAAAACTATAGCCTGATGAAAATCATCGTAACTGTAGCTAGCTAACAGTTATTAGGTGCGTATTATGTTCTAGGCTGAGTGTCAAGTACTTTATATGCTCTGCCTCACTTAATAATAATTACCCTCTAGGGCAGCTATTATTAGTGATCTATTTTAGAGATGAGAAAATGGAGGCTCAGAAAAGTAATGTCTTCCAGGTCTCAGAGCTGGTAGGTGATGGAGACAACAATAAAAAAAACAAAAACAAAACAAAACAAAAACCCTCAGTATGACTATAGGGCCTCTGTTTTCAACCACCATGCCAGCTGCTTCAAAGCCCTGAGGGGAGTCAGAGATGATCTGGTAATGAATGACAGAATACAAACAAACTTCACTGTCCCCACCTTGCTAAGCCAACTACAGTTAGCATTGGCATCACCAGGGTGCTTTTAAAAATACAGATGCCTGAGCTCTAGCCAAGATCTCCTAACTCAGAAGAGATGAAGCATCTATATTTTTAATAAGCTCCCTACAATCTAATGCACACTTAAGTCCAAGAATCACCATTCCAAGTAACTCATTTCAACCTCTTGTGTATATCCTAAAAATCTGGAACAAACTCAGTCACAAATGTCACTCTGCAACCTTTTGGAAGAAATCAAAAGGTACAAGACCTTGTTGCTGGTTCATCCAATCTCTCTGGTCTACCTTCTACAGTTGTCCTTAAAAAGTGCAGCTTGGATGTCAGTACCTTTCACCTACATATACCAGTCCCATTTCTGCTAGATGATATATTTGTGTGGAAACTTGGAGATTAAATAGTAATCTCCTTTGCTACCATCCGTCTGGCAGCACAGTTGAAAAACCACGTTCCATCTGTTCGGAGGTGATCGCAAATGAGAGTGTCTTGGCCCAGGATATTAAAATCCACTACTGAACGCATCGTACTCTTTGCAGACTCAGTGCTAGATTTGGAGGGGAGACGGTCATGTGGCAGCAGTCTGCCAGTTTGCATATTAAGGGACCCATTTAATATGGTTTAACTGCCCCCATGGTAGCTCTGGAAGCAGGGACAGATGGTTTTTATTGCTTCTGTAACTCAGCCTAGCAAGGTTTTTTACTTCTGTGCCTCAAGAACTGACAGAGGTACCCTTTTGGAGATAACATAAGATCCAGTGATGGGATTGTTCATGGGTAACAAATTCCTCCACTACCATTGTCTGGTTGTATGACCACTTACCTTCTCTAGCCTTAGTTTACTTGTCTATAAAGTATCAATGAGAACCTACCTAATGGGATTATCAAAATGGGATAAGAAGAGATCATGATGGGCTTTAGGAGGCATTTGGCACATCAGATGAGCTATAATCATGTTTACTTTTATTGTTATTGAATGAGGCTCAAACCTAATTGGACTTCAGGGTCCTTTATCAAATGTGTCCATTTACCCTTCTATAATAGCCCCTAGGTACTAACAGGCTGACCCCCAACTTTAGGAGAGTTTAACCTCCAGGTTCCTGTGTATTACTGGAACCATCTTCCTTTGGAAGAAGGTTGGGTTTGCAGACTTGGTCACAACAGCCCACCTTCACAGAGCCACATCACCTATGGGATTGTCCCATACATTCAAACTGGAAATCTGAATAATGGCTGGCTAATGGTGTACCTTTGAGGTAGGCTGGATAGAATTCTACTACCTCATTGCTAGTGATCTTGAGTACATTATTTATAAATATAAATAACTATAAATCCTATCATAATAAATAAAATATAAATTGTATTTTCTTCCAACTAGAAAATATGGACATTTACCTGTGAAACAATTTTAAAGTTTAAATGATGGTGCTATATGCAGTGACCAGAGTGAGAAACCACTTGACAAGTTATAGAGTCAGATACATTAAACATACAGAAACAGAAAACAATTACTAGGAGAAAATGACTTCCAGGTTCATTTGGGGAAATTATTTTTCCACAGCCCTCTCCTCATTTTAGAGACAGCTACCCACTGCTATTTACAGAAAGGACTCTCCCCCATGCTCCTTCTGTTATATACTACAGACTTCCTTTTTGTCCTTTGGGTCAGAAATGGACCCTCATTTTCTTTGGTATTTTTCTCAGAATCCTTTAAAGAAAACATTCCTTGATCAACTACAGACAACTCTGATATCTAGTCCCTCATCACTAAAACATGCAGTGGTTTCCTGATGATTTTCATGTTTTGCTATGATGTTTTCTAAACCATGCCATTTCCCACCATTCCTTTTCTCTTTTCCAAAGTTTCATCTCACAGGTACTCCCATTTCATTTCTAGCCTCATTTCTACCACACATCGCCTATGCCATGAGGAGTCACATGCTTTGTAACTGACCTAAATCTCTACCCAGCACAGAGCAGGAGAAACCATCTGGCTCCTCATTCTGGAAACAGACCATTGTCATTTTAAAGACAGCTTTACCTTTCGGGAAAAGGAAAAAGCCATCTGAGAAGACTCCACACTCATTCCCATAGGACAAAGAGGAAGAGTCATGGCAGGTGCCTGGGCACAGGACTGGTCTACCCACATGGAAGGAAAAACTCCTCTGGGAAACAAGGACACCTCTGTGAGCATCAGCTATTATACCAAAGCTTCTGTGAGTCTGAAGTATAAAGACAGAGGACAGCTTCTCTCAAACTCCCAAGGTGACTTTCAGGAGTGTTCTTTATGGAAAAGAGAAGGTAAATGACAATCTGAGGTGACAAGTGTTGGCATAGATTCAACTCAGAGAAAAGAATGGGCTGCAACTTGTGCACAGAGCAGGCCACTGTGGAGAGGTGGGGGAAGCTAAAATGAAGATGAACAGCTGAGACTTCTCCAAGAAAGGCACCTAAGTGGGCTACTCCAGAATCCTCCATGCCGTTAAGCATCTCAATTGGAGACTGCAGAGGGGGCCAACGAATACAGAGAGCATAAGAAACTCCAATACTTCAGTGGTTCAGTGAGGAGAAAAAGGAGCATGGACTCAATACTAGATATCAGGCAGACACATGTAAGAGGAAATGAGCTTTGGAACAGTATGGGATGGTGAGTCTGAAGGGAGAGAAGAGGTACGTGTGCATGTAGTCATGCCTTTGTGTGAATGTGTGTCCACACAGTAGAGTCGCTCCGACAGGGTATTTGCTCTGTGGCAACAACATGAAGAAAGGTAAGGTCACATTAAATCTGCACAGGTGTCACAACAAACCCCACAAGTACAACATAATACTGACATGAATAGTGAGTGTCCACAGCTACGTACAGAGCTTCTGACAATATCAGACCCGACTGTAGTCAAGTGCACAAAAGAAACTTGAGTTTGATTTAAATTAAGAGGATAGATTGAAGACAGTCAAAATTAAGGTCTAGAACTGTGAATTTCAAACTAGGGGACCCACAGGGGGTACACTAGCTAATTCTAAGGTGGGATGTGGATGAACATCTTTTTTTTCCTTAATGGCTACATTTTATTTTATTGAATAGTAGAAAATAATACAGTGAGACCATTAAATTAATATTTTTAGAGATTTTTACATATTGAGATTAGGCCACATAAAGAAACGCATTGCTTTAAAAATCATTTTAAAGTACCTGGAACAAATAGTAATCATGAGTTATGTGATTGTGGCCCTAATAGTGAACAGAGATTTATGTCAGTGATTGAAGTTTGGGAAGCACTGAGCTTGGTGTGTAAAGAAGCCTTAAAGTGAAGAACATCATTCTGTAGGAACATGCATTTTTTCCTAAAAATTGCATAATCTTCACCTGTACTTTAAAGAGTGCTTTCTTTAAAAAAACATTTATTTTTTTCAGTTGTAGTTGGATACAGTATCAATATTGTATTTTTATGTGGTGCTGAGGATTGAAACCAGGGCCTTGCAAGTGCTAGGCGAGTGCTCTACTGCTGAGCCACCACCTCAACCCTTCCAAAGAGTACTTTTAATAAAGTTCTCTGCCTTTGTCAACAGACTAGACAAAAGGAAGGTGAAGGGTGTGGAAACTTTTCAGTGCCCATCTCCTGCTGTTCTGACAGTGATGAGGGCATTGCCACCTGGGAGGTATGAGCCCATAACACCGCAGCTCAGGCCCGTCTTCCCTGTGCCTGGACTCTCCCTCCTTTGCTACAATTTTCGCCATATCAGCCTGGATATCACTCCAGTTTCCCAGAGAAAAAGGTTGTTCAAAATAAACTCTAAAACACACAAATGCATTTATACTTATATATACTTTCTCATATGTATATTCATTCACAGACTTTTCAATTAAAAAAAAATTTTTTTCTCTAAGAAAGATGGGAAGCAATGTTACCACCAACATCTGAGAACGTGGAGAATGCAGCCTGTTTCTGGGATGTGCTTCCTCGTGTTGGGAAGAAAGCTCTGTCATTTTCCTGTCTCCCATCAGCACTCACGGACACAGCAGCTTGTTCTGGGGCTTAGGCAGGTCTGCTTTCACACATCCTCAACTTTCATCCTCTGCCTTATATGATAAAATTAATCTTGGACAAAGATCTAATTGATTTTCTCCTCATCTCTGTCCTTCCCGACATGCTCCAGAGTATGCTTTAAGACCCGTTCCAGGGCTGCTTCTGTGCCAGTGTGACCACAAACCCAGCACTATCTCAAGCTTAGGGGAATTGACCAACACTGCCTGGCTTACTCCAATCTTTGCTGTATGTTGCTTTGTAGGAAACCTTAGGTGACCGTGGCTCTCCTGGAAACTTGAGAGGCACCGTACCTTGTAGCCTAATGCCTGGATTTTTCAGTACATGGAGGTGAGATCAGTCCTGTTCCACAGTCTTCTCATTATACACAGAGGGGCCAAGGCTATATGCATACTGTGGAAAGAATGAACCCAGACAGATGCTTAAGAGGAACGTGGGCTACCGTTAGGAGGGAAGCTAGTGCCAGGATGGGGTCAAAGGCATCAGAGTGTACATATCCACTGACCTAGAAATACTTTTAGGAATTTATCGTAAGGGAATGATCATGAATATAAGCAGATTTGCATAGAAGAATGATAATAGTAGCTTTACTTATAAAAGCAAAATATTTGCAAGAACCCAAATGGTACTAAACATTAGGATGCAAGCTTCTTGTGGGATACTGTGACATCCTGAAATGCAGTGAGGGTAGGAGGCAGGGAAGATGTGCATTCTGGACTTAAGATAAGGAAGGCTGTTACTTTTGAAATACAGGGATTAAACAAACCCCCCCCCCCAAAAAAAAAAAACCTTTTTTATGACAAAGAAAATGACAGATGTCAATCCAGATATGGAACCTTTCCTCTTCAAGGCAAAGCAGTCACTGTCCTCTTTGTGCTTTTGCTGAACCTCACACAGATCAGCAGCAATAATTATAACAATAATACCACCAGGCCAGCACAGACTCTGCACCTGACACTGTTTGAAGCACTTTCATCTGCACAATGGCTCTATGATTCCCAGCAGAGTTAGAGGCTTCTACTCCTGTAGTACCCCACACCGCTCTCCTACTGCAATAGCTGAGATGAGACTGTCTCTGTTAGGGCCTGGTACCTGATCACCACCTGATCACCACCAAGAATGTAGAAACCCTGAGAAACCGTTATTCCTCTTTTCCAGAAGTGAAGATAGAGACTCAGATGTTACCTGACCTGTCAGGTCACACAGAGCTTAGGGGGGCAGCAGAGGTAGAACTCCCATCGGGGCCACCGGGGGTCAAAGCAGGTCAAGTTTACCTCCAGGACATTCTACTGCCTCCCCTGATGCACATTTCTCTATGCTGACTTACCACGGTGTGCTCACTGGGCTATTTCCCTTACTCTGTTTTGAGCTGCTTAAAGACAAGGCCCCATTTTTTACATTCCCGCCTGTGGCAGGCATCACATAAACGACAGCTGCATGTACGAACCAGCCTTGGTATCTGCGTGTGATTAAACAATAACTAATAATGGTAGCAGCCATTCTCAGTTAATGATCCTTGCCCTGCTCCAGGCCTTGGGCCAGATGTTGAAATGCCTAATTCCACTTAATCCTACTTCTCTAAGGGGGCATTTTCATCCCTGTTACACAGGTGAGCAAACGGAGCCTGAGAGAGGTAAAAGGCTTGCCCTCGTGGAGATGCTGGCACAAGAACCAGTGCCTCCCTGCAGAGCTGGAGGCCTGCTCCCCCTCACTGCACAAGTCTCTTAGTACAGAAGCTGAAGGAAGATAGGGCAGTGTAAGGTCTAATACCTGATCCCTACAAAGAACTCAAAAATCCTGGAAGGAAAAAACAATTTGATACATTTGTGGTAATAACACTGTGCTGTCTGGAACAAGGAGGACTTATTCTCTAATTAATTCATTAATAAGTTCCATGTATTTAAAAATGCCAACTCTACACCAGGTACAGAGTAGAGAAAGGGCAAGGAGAACCAGGTCCCACCCTCACAGAGGCACATTCTAGTATTCCACATGACTCCCTCTAATGAACATTCAATTACAAACTGAGAAAAGAAAAGGAAATCAATTCTATGGGAGCTGCTAAAACTAAAGGGGCCAAAGAGGCCACAGCTGACCTCCTACTGTGTAGCAGGGAAAAGAAACTCAGGTGTTAGTCCACAGACCTGGAAACAGAATCCTCAACAGCACCCCTTGCCTTTCATTCTTGGCAGTACTGCTTCCTGTCCTACCAGGGTTACTCAACAAATAGGACTTGATGGGCATGATGAAGCCCAGTCTTCAAGCACCCAAAAGGCCAGCAGCATACAGAGAGACCAGAGGTGTCCATCCCGAGCAGTGGGAGGCAGCATGGGATGTCCCTGAACACCATACTGTTCTAGAGCAGCAGGGACTCACGTTTCTCTGTCGATTGCATGGCATGGAAGAGTGTCAGGGGTCTTTCGCTGCAGGATGGGGGCTTGGAGTCACCACTCTTCTTCCTAGACAGATGCAGCTGGGCATTGGTGAGTGGCACATCAGGTAGGGTGTTAAATATCTGCAAAGGAAGTTTCACAAAAAGGTTACAGAATTCTGCAGATTAGGAAGAAAGCACAGGTCTGAATTGGTACGACTGAAAGTTTGGTGGTGACTTAGACTCAGCAAGAAAAGATCACAGGCACATGCTCAGGACTCCACCGTGAACAGTTCTAAGAACATCAAACCCTCTCCTTCCAGAACTGGTCCCAGAGTTTGGTAACCGTTCACTTCCACTTCTAACTCCTGCCATACTTTTTATGAATCCTCTTTTTGTTCTCTTCTCTGGGAGAAATAGGAAGCAGCTGAGATAAATATAAGCCACTGTCTGTTAACAGTACTTAAAGCTTTTTTAATCTTTGTCCAGAACCAATTAATCAAAATCCCTTTACCTTTTTCCACTGGTTTTATTTCCCTGTTCTTGATAACTGTTTTACAACTTTCTTAGACTGTGAAAACTATATTTAAATAACATTCCCAGAACAACCCAGAGCAGGCTGCCCTCTCCCCTCCTCCTCAACTGCCCTCAATGGGAGCATCCTCTCAGCTCAGCAGCTCTGTTATCCGTGAGGCTGAGCTTCTTTTCCTTGCTTAAAAAATGTGTGTGTGAGTGTGTGTGGTTGCTTTTTTTACCCTGGAGGAAAGTGTGTGTGTGTATATATATACTAAAGACAATTTGGAAAATGTAGAAAACATTCAAGAAAAAAAAAAAAACTGAGCTTCTCCCAATTGTACTACTTGGAGGTAATCACAGTCAGCATTTGGGTTTTATTTCTTTATGAGCTTTTTTCTTTGGAGCTATCATCATCATCATCATCATCTATAGCTAAAAAAGTGAGAATAAAATGATAGACAATGAACTTAATTTCTTAAAAAAACAAAAAAAGAAAAAAGAAAATGAAGACAAAAATTATCACAACTCTTACCTTTTTTTCTGCAGACAAAAGTATTCTAGAATTTACTAAATATAATAGCCATCACTTACATGGTGCTACCATGACTACAGCAGCCGTCACTCACGGCAGGCTCCCTAGCTACCAGTCACTGCACTCTATGCATACACAGCTGGCTTAGTTCTTAGCAACATTCCATATGACAGCTAACGTCCTCAGCATTTCATAAGGAATTGAGGCACAGAGGGATTAAGTTGCTGCAACTATAGATATAATTACAGATGATAACCCAGGGATTTTTTCCCCAGATTCCTTTTAAATTCATATAATAATACTCATTCATCTAATCGGCAAAATTCTTTTGAGTATCTACTTTATACTAGGCACTCTGGGCATAACAGTGAATTAGACAAATATGTTCCCTGTGGTTAGAGACTTTGGTTTCTAGAACTATGATTTAGTAAGTATTTGCCACACCAGGCACTAGGTAAAGTGCTTTGCATGAATTTGCATTTAATACTACACACACTTTTCCTTAATGGAGATTATATTCTTTACACAGCTTTGTGTCCCACACATTTCATCTAACATTATATTGTAGCATTTCCTTTCATTAAAAAAGAATCTTCAGATTTGATTCTTGATGATTACATAACCTCCTCACTAATTGAGTTGTCCAAATTTATTGATCTATTCAATACCATCTCTTATTCTGAAATAAGTCTCCTTCTGGATTTTTTTTTCTTTATAACAGTCATGAGTCACAAGAGGTGAATGCCCCCGTGCTTCACTTATCGGTGGCCTCAGACACCCCAGAATCTTTCTTTTGTGTGTGCATTTAAACGCAAGATTCAAAAGCTGATATATAGAAAGCAAAATCATAAGAATTATAATAATTTCAGCCCAAACAGCTGCTCTCCCTGAGTTGGCAGGTCCTTGGGCTCCAATGATACCAGCCAGCTGGTTAAGTCAGTCTTGCTCCCAAACACAGCTGTCTGAAGGCAGCATTATCCTATCTTCCCTAGGGGACTGAAAATTTGCAGCAAGACAAACTGAATCACTACACAGAGCTGAGATAAACTGGGGAGAGGGATAAGAAGAGAAGAAGACTTAAAGCAAAAGCAGCAAGATACTCTTGCTTCCAGAGCAGTCGGAACCCCTAATAACAACTTGTCAACACTATACATCTCCATCTCTTTTTGAGTTTCTGCAATGGAAGACAAGGAAAAGACTATGGTTATTGAGCTCTAGGACTACAATCTCTAAGAGGTTTCTCCCCTCTTGACCTTGTTCACCAAACAATGGTGAGCCATGGCTGCTCTTAGGTGACATCCTAACTGTGCACCATTATCATCAGCATTTTAAAATGGCTCCTATGCACACCTGTGTGCACCTGCCAATCACTGTGCTAGGTGTTGCATACAACTCATCCCCAAGCTGAGGGTCAGCTCAATATAATAAGAAGAATGACTGTTTCAGTGAGGGATCTCCTGACCTTCCACCCAGTAAGCAAGACAGGGACCAGGGCTGTAGTGGTCATCCATTCTGCAGGTTCTCTCCAGTTCTTCATACAGAAGCTGGGGCCCCCAAACCCACCAGAGAGGATTCAACAAATCATGGCATTTCTTGGTACCTGCCTCTGGCCTCAGGTACAGCACCTTCAGCAATCTCTAGCTAAGAGCATTTGAAAACTAATTCATGTAGGGCATAGTGGCAGATGCCTGTAATCCCAGCAGCCTGGGAGGCTAAGGCAGGAGGATCACAATTTTAAAGCCAGCCTCAGCAATTCAGTGAGGCCCTAGGTGAGATCCTGTCTCAAAATAAAAAATTCTTAAAAAGGGTTCACTGCCTGGTACCCCCCCCCAAAAAAAAAGAAAACTGAAAACTGATTCAGACTTAGTGATCTGCCTGGTTCTTGTACCCACCCTCACCTTCTTTACCTCTGGCCTCCAGACTTTGTCTCTCTTTTCCTAATGAGTTACTGTGAATGAGATCTTCACCTAACTACAATGGAAACAAAGATAATGAATAACTTTTAAAATTTCATCTATCAATGAAGATGGGAGTATTTATACTCTTTCCTAAGAGTCATAGTAAATGTTGGAGAAACAAAGAAGAGTTAAGTTGTAAGAAATCACCATGGATTTTTAGACAGATGCATGAAAAATTGCTTTCAAAACAATATTCCTACAGAGCACAGCAGGAAGAACATGGGGACACATGAGGGAGAATTTCACTCTGCTCAATGGCCGCTTTCTTTAAAAGAAAAGTTATTTGAGCATAACAGAATCAGCTCTAGGAGGGAATTTTCACCATGGGTGAGAGCTACAGTTCCAAAGGCTAGCTCTCTACGTCTTACTGTGAGCTAGGCACAGGCTTCTGAGAGTCCATGAGGCTCTTCCAAGGATCAATTGCAATGATGTACAAGTGGGCACACTGTAAAACATAAAGAGCTAGGCTGGGGTTTGTCATCCTCATCATA
This sequence comes from Ictidomys tridecemlineatus, assembly GCF_052094955.1. NCBI lineage: Eukaryota > Metazoa > Chordata > Mammalia > Rodentia > Sciuridae > Ictidomys > Ictidomys tridecemlineatus. The sequence goes on along the minus strand of NC_135477.1, from coordinate 123,329,709 downwards.
TTACACAGTGTCCAAGGTGCAAGAGCATCTTTGTAAATTAGATCAAGTTAGAACAAGTGACACAAATGTTCAATTAAAGAGTCTGGGAAATTGTTCCCCACATTGCTGCTTCTTGTTTAACTCTAAAACATGAACACAAGCAAGGTGATCTTCTGGCCACCAGCTAGCCAGGCCCAGGGTCTGCCCTGGTGTTAAAAGTCCAAGTTGGAATTCTGAGGAGAATCTGAATTATTCATGTTTTGCTGGTTATTCTAATCCTATTTCATTTAGAAGAGATAATTTCAAGATAATCAAATGAAGTTTTCTTCAGGCTGTCAAGAAGCATCTGTACAAGTGACCTGCTACAGTGGAAGCATGAGCTCATATGATCTATGTGCGATGGATTTATGGAGCTTTACCATTTGGCTAGAACAATCTATTCATTTCACACAGACTTTCCAAATTAACACAAAATGGGAAATTTATTCTGTGCCCCAAGTGTCTTGCTAATACTGACCAATTTACAAACTAATTCTGATTTAGTCAGGAATGCCTTGGAGATGAAAGTAAGGAAGACTCTAAGCCTTCTGGAAGCTACTGGAGAATAAAATTATAAAATAAAAATATAACTCTAGGTAACCCTTCTATGTATCCCCAATTTCAAGCTTCCTATAAGTGGAATTAACATACCCCAAAACACCAAGCTACTGTTTTCCCTTCAACCACCTGGGCTGCGGTTAGGATTGTTTTGGTCCCTGTGGTCACATAGCTGAGTCCTGGGTCTGCTAATTATCCGGTAGGCAACAACAGAGCTGAGCTGTCCCTACTTACTATCACTGACATTAATGACATCGCCACAGCACCATTTAAAAGACAGGGAGAGAATTTATATAGGTGGAAGACAAATGTACTTTGGAGCTAGGTGGACTGGTTCAAATCCTGGCTTTGCTACTTATTAGCTGTTTGATCTCAGTGAAGATCTTTAATCTGTCTGAGCCTATTTTGCTTGTGTAAATGGGGATCCAACATCTGCCTTGCAGAGCTCTTAAGAAGAAAATGCACATAAATACTAAAACATCTGATAAAGAGGAGGCTGGAAGTAGTGTTAGTGTAAACGACAGTAAAAATAGCCAAAATTTGTTGAGTATAGCAGCTTACTATGCTAAATTGTTTACATGGATTATTTACTTGGATGATCTGACTTAATAACTCTAGAAGGGAGATATTATTTGTGCATTCTGTAGATGAGGAAAAAGATCCATGGAGATTAAACTCATTTGGCCAAGGTCACAGATAAGGAGTACAACTGGACAGGAAACTAGATAGCTCTAGTATCTTAGTCACTTTTGGTCTTTATACCTATTATTAATTGGAGAGAGAACAAATGGAAACAGCATAAGTTTGGGAATCTGACATATCTGATTGTAGTCATTTACCAGTCCTGTGACCTTGAGTAAATTATATAACTCTCTGACCTTCAGCCACCCCATCTGTAAAATGTCTCAGAACTAAAGTGAGGACTGAACACCTAACAATTTGGCCCTCACTGTTCAAAAGGCATTATTTTATTCAATTAAAAAAAAGGAGACATATAAAGAATAAGAAGGGAAATAATGAGATTCAAAATGAATTATTTGTAGTCGGGACACAAGGATTTAATTTATAAGCGTAAATTTAATTACTGCTCTTTGCAAAACATTGATCTTAACTGCCTACAGCAATGTCAGAATCTGCTGTTCTTTTTCCCTTGTGTGGTCTACAAAATTTGTTTCTCTGGTCCCCTCTGGCCTATCCTGATGTTACAGAGCATTGACACTTGTGGAATTTGTTCCGTTGTGTCACATACACATTTTTACACCTTTTCCAATCCCATCTGTCAAGCGCTCCTTCAATTTAAAAGGATTAGGAGTCTCCCTGTAATGTGTGCGCTGTACTCTTTGTCATGTGCTGTGATTTTTATGGGAGGAAAATTAGGTCATGATGAAGAGCTCCTGGTCTATAACTGCAAAGTAGCTTGGAGACAATAAATCATCAGTGGAGGCCAGCAGATTACAATGCAAAACGGAAAAGGTGCATGTAGGAAAAGGGACGGGGCATTTTCTTGCACATAAATACATCAGGGTCCCCTGTAATCTGGATTTCGAGAGCATCTGCTCGAGGAATGGAGGGCTAGGGTTACTGAGCGTGGCTCGTGGCTCATGGTTCATGCCTCCTGACAGCACAGCATAGGCAGGAGAAGCCAAAACCCACATCTTTACATCGGAGAACCAGGCAAGCCTTGGCAAGGCTCATAGGCTGCAAGTGCGAAGGAGCCAAATTCAGAGGCTGTAACTGCAGAGAGGTTTTTTAAGGACAGCTGGAAGTCCTACGTCCTGTTGATATCAGCATTTTGGCAGAGGGATCAACAATTTGGAAAGCAGTTTGGGGAATTTTACTAAAAATCTCACAAAAGGAACCAAATACACTTGGTAACTGAGGGTATATATAGATGGCTGTGATTTTCCATATCTCTAGAAGATTCTATTTCCTGTTATCTTTGCTGAGAGAGAGGAAAAAACTAAAACACAACAACTAACTTCATCTCTATTCAAACAATATTCAAGTAGCTTCCCAGCCCGGCATGGTGGCTCATTCTTGTAATCCCAGTGACTAGGGAGGCTGAGGCAGGAGGAAGGTGAGTTCAAAGCCAGCCTCAGCAACTTAGCAAGGCTCTAAGCAACTTAGTGAGACCCTGACTCAAAGTCAAAATTAAAAGGGCCAGGGATGTGACTCAGTGGTTAAGCACCCCTGGGTTCAATCCCTGGTACAAAAAACAAACAAACAAACCAAAAAAACTAAAACAAATAAAGTAGCCTCCCAATTCAATCACTCCTTTATCTGGGGCCTATTAAAAGGGAATGTATGAATTCAGATCCACAGACATTAACATTAACAAAGAGTATCTTATACAGCACTTGCCGCTAAAAGAAGAAAATGCTCTATGACAGAGCATTCCTGCCCAGCACACAAGTAAATCAAGCTTGCTTCTGAATCTAATAAGGACAGGATGAAAAAGAGTGCCAGGAACTATTTCAGTGCATCCAGGCACACCTTATTATTGTTTTATTAATTTTTCATATCAACAAGTATTAAATATTAAGGAAATGAAATCCAACTGCCAAATACCTAATGGTTGCCAAATCAATTACATATTGAAGTACATTGTGTGTACAAAGTCCAACACTGGTCAATGGATGTCAATGCCACCAATATTTTCTTAAATGTAGATCAAGGCAGATTCATGAGCCCTTTTATGGGCCCTGCATTTTGTTAAATGCAGATCAAGGCAGTTTCTTGATATGGTTATTCTTCCTAGACATCCCAAAATTTCAGTCAATGGCAAGTAAACCTTCAAAAAACAATTAAAAGGAAAACCTTACAAGAAATTGCAGAATTTTTATTTGGGGATATCTTGGTCAATAACAATGTTTAATATTTTGTTTTGTTTTAAAATCTTAACTAGAAGCATATAAATGTCCTCTACAACCCCAAGAATTTTCCTATTTTAACACTTATAGAAATAAGCTGTATGTTTGGGGAAAAGATTCTGCCCATACAGAAATGGCAACTTTAAATAATAGACTGTTGTCTTAAGGTAAGAATGGTAAGAGTCAAAATCTTTGCCCTTTGAGCTCTCAAGTAAAACTTGACTACAGGTAAAAACAGTCATACCCTCAAGTCTATTCTTTAGAATGTCATATAATCCAAGCAGGGTCCAGGCTATAGTCTCATTGATGGGAAATGATGCTGAGTTAGTATGGTCAACTCTCTGGTTTCATTATTTAACAGGTGATTTTGATATCACAGTACAATTTGGTCAGCTTCCAGGGATGTTTTTCTAAAGTACTGAAGTAACCATTTGGATGACTGGAAAACCTACTCTACTTGGAAACTCTGAGAGCTCCCAGTTTTCAGGAGTAAATTTAACCCTTTTTCCATAGCTTTCCAAGACTCTTGACAAAGGGGTTGAATCCAGCCTCGTGATACCATCTGTCCCTACCTGCTAACATCCAGCCCACAGTCCTCTCATGAATACATCATTTTAACATTTATAATTTGATTAATGTGGTTCTCTTGGAAAGCTGATGCTCCTGTCTCCACTCTGCCGCTGCCTACAAAACTTCCATTTATCAGTCGGAGCCCAGTGCCCGCAGAATTAACTGATCTCTGCTCAGTGGTGCCATCATACTTTATTTTACTTTAGCACACTGCATAATGGTTAGTTATATCCTGATAAAATAGGAGTGCCTATCTTATTTATCTCTGGTCAACAGTCAATACCCAATACATGGTTACTGCAGTAAATAGAGATGAACAAGAGTGGATTTCTATAGCATGGATTCTAAAGTGGTCCTAAGTTCAATACTAGTTCTTCTCCTAAAAAGCTGCTGCTTAATTTCTCCATTACTTCAGACTCAATGTCTCAGACAGAGCTGAAAATATTGACCTTATTTGAAAGTAAATGAGATGGTAAAGCGGCTTAGCACAATATCTTGTGTGCAATAAGTTGTAAGTGAAAGTTAGCTATTATTATCACAATTATTACTTCTAGATTGCATTCATTAATAAGATCTACCAGCTTCAACTGAATAAATAAATTGGTATATATTACCAACATGGGAAAAGAAAAATGACCATGAGTCCCCAAACAATACTATATCTTTTGGCTTTTTCCTTCCTACCTCTTTCCACATTGGGATATTTATTTCCTAAAACTGTGCAAACACTGCTCCTTCAGGGTCTGTTAGGGAAGGGGCAGAAAGAGCTCCTGGGCCACCTTGACAAGGTACGTGTGTGTCCCCATGCTTTCTCTCCCAATAAGAGGAGTGTGGGAAACACCTCAGCAGGCCTCCCATCAAGGACACAGGTGGCTCTCTGGGGAAGAGGCTCAGCAAGGCTGTTTCCATGCACACAGGTACTATCTGCAGGGGATCTGGGTGTGCCAGGGACAACATAAAGGAGCTCATCTTCATTTTTAAGCCTCGGGTGGGTTGAATGCCTTGCGTTAACCCTCAGTAAATAAGACAGACAGGAGTAGGAAGAAAAAAACCTTATGCCTTAGCCAGTTAGAACATAGAGGTCTTTTTCTTTCTGCTGAAAAAAATATGTCAGATTAAAGAAACTGAATTTTCTAGCCAGAAAGTATTCCATCTCTCTCTCTCCCTCTCCTTTTTAAATGTCAGTTTTAGAGACAAAAATGTCTCACGCACTTTTGAGTTAGGGAAAGGTGAAGGGAGAGCTGGAGGCTGGGAGTGTTTGTCGTTATAAACAGAGATCCAGGTGGGCTTCACTCCAAATGTCTCAAGGGAGTGAGGAAACCCCATGTGGCTTCATGGAGGAAGAGTGTTCCAGATGATGGAACAGCAACCATAAAGGCCTTGAGGTAGGTGTGTATCTGCCATGTGAAGAACAGCAAGGAGTCAAGGCAGCTCTGCTAACAGTGGGGGATAGAGGCCATGTAGCACTTACTGGCTGGTACACAAACTGACCTTCCTGAGTGAAACGGGAAACCGCCCGATGGTTCTTAGCACAGAAAACTGAAAGGACTTAACATTTAAAAAATCTGGGATGGAAGTAAGGAAGCAAACTGGGAGGCTCTTTTAAGATTCAGACAAGAGATGGTGGTGGCCTTCACTAGTGTTACCACTGTAGGTAGTGAGGAGTGGTCTGACTCGAGCTTCATTCTGCATGATTAAGTCACCGTTCTAGGCAAAGATTGTTTTAGAAAGAGGAACTTTTTCTTGGATTCCAGAGTTGTGGCTGCCAAATAGTGGCCAAGAAAACCCTGCACAAAATCTGGGATGTTTCATATAAAATTGCTATGTGTTAACATACTTCATAATATGGGGTGGAGGAAGGAGGAAATTTTTTTTTTTTTTTTGGTATGGAGGATTAAACCCAGGGGTACTCTACCACTGAGCTATATCCCAGCCCTTTTTATTTTTTTTTTTTTGAGACAGGGTCTTGCTAAGTTGCTAAGGCTGCCCTTGAACTTATGGTCCTCCTGCCTTTATCTCCTGAGTCACTGGGAGAAAATATTCTTAAGACAGACCAGAAATCTTAGTGCTCTAAAAGACAAGACAGACTATATACATGTGCACGTGTGAGCATGCACACTATGAAAAAAAAATGCACCATTTATAAAAAGAAAAGACAAACTATAGGTTTGTGTCTCATTTATAACACAAATAAAAAAGTTCAATATTTATGATATTAAAAAACTCATAAATTCCGAAGAAGACAACTAAGTGACAAATGGGCAAAGGATGTTTCCAAAATGAGACTCGTAAAACTGCCTCCTTCACTAGACTATTGTGAGGATAAAATGACAACACAAGTAAAGTGTTGGGCACAGTTCCTGGCACAGGATAAATGCTCAGTAAATGTTGTCCCCTGCCCCCACCATGACCACCATGATTGTCACCTAAACTGGCATTGCCATTACCTCAATCAGTCCCCTCAGGATTATCATCACACCAAACCACCACACTCAGCACCTTCACCACCATCAGGGCATAATAATCATCAGCAATGTAAACCTGAGTCAACTGTGAAGGTCAACATCCATGCAGTTTCCTTCCAGAGTATGTTTCACTGCCAGTGACCAACTGTGTATTACCTTTTCATGATTCTCTATCAGGATCTCGATGACAATGTTCTGAAACTTGATATCCATAATGGCTGCCACTGTTTCTTCCTGAGGCCGTAGCAAGGTGGGTCCAAACACCACCCCAAGGTTTGCCACTGTCATCAAATTCTGCTTGTGATTGTTAGCAACACTAGGAAGAAGAAGAAGAAAAGCACAAATAAGAGAAATAATGTACTCAGAGATAGTAACTCCCCCAACCCTTCCTGCCTGCCTCTGCGTAGGCTCCTGATCTTTAGGAGCCAGCACTTGGGACATGCTCAGATGCCATCAACCAAAAAAGAGACTTTTCTATTTGTATTTTCATCTATCAAAGTTCACAAATTTTCATTCAGCATCCAAACTATCTTGCTACTTCAAGACATGGCACTCCTTGTGATTTCCATTTTACCTAAAACAACCAACCAACAGAACAAAAAACCATCTACCAAATGTTGAACCTCTGCAAACCTGAATCTTTGTTCTGAGTGTTCAGGTAACTGCTAATCTCTTTTAGTGACAACTTATGTTCTTGGCTGCTGCTTAAACTACTGTGATCATTAGCATTTTCTCTAATGCAAATATAAAAATTCTTGACGGCTTTAATTCACTTGAAAACACAGACACAAAATAGGCCTAGTTTTTTAAATGGGCAGATCTGGCATTTAAAATCTCATCAGGAAATTCAGCATTGACTCAAAGTATTAAAGCCCTCATCAGATGAAACATGTGGCTCACATTAACAGAAACATGTGGCGTAAACAGAAATAAAAGCATACTACAGTATATTCATGTACATGGCTATGTTTATTCTGTCCCTTCTATTCAAAATTTAATTCAGACTGCTAGCTGAAAAGGACACAGGGTTAGAAGTAGCTGGATCTGAGTAAATTGCTAAATATGTATGCGTATGTTTGGATAAGCAACTACTCAGAACATATATCTGAACTCTGCATCTAGGCTACCATGACCTAGCTTTAAAACTTAATTGTTTGTTTGCTGGCCCTGGGTATAAAGACACAAGTTTCCTACCGGCAAGAAATAAGTTAAAAGTTCACACCATTCAATATGGTCAAGAAAATATGAGGAGCTCCCCTAAATCACCTGTTGGAAGAAGGAAGTTATTCACTACTAATTTGAGTCCAGAGAGAAACTGGGCAGAGATGGGCAGTTTACACAGACCTACCTCCCTAGCATTTAGTGCTATTTATACTGAGCATTTTTTCACACAATTCTATAAATGCCTACCCTGTTTCTCTTGCATATTTCTATTTTGTAGGAGGAAAAGTGATTATACTACCTTCAATGCCAGTTTTAAAACCGAGCTTTTATTGAAATACATCAACCAATTTTATATTCAGATGTGAGTTTCTCCTGTAACTTTTTAAAGTGAAGAGTTTAATTTAACTTCCTCCTCTGAAAGGGGAGGGTGTGGTTAGGTCTATGGAACTTTAACTGTGGCACAGTCCAGTCAGAAAGAGAATGTGCTTTTTGAATGCTAAGCAACACCTGCATCAGGGAGAGCTGCCCCAGGCATGGAGGCCTGCTTTGGTCTACACAAGGATGTTTTCTAAGCTTTTTCTTGGTTCTAGCGGAGTCTCCTGGGTTTACTTAGAGTTTTCCACTCTACCCAGAACTTTATCATGTTGCCAGTCCAAAAAGAGTTAATCAGATGGTCAAGTTTGTACCTGGCAAGGAAGAGAGACTTTGGTTCTGTGCCTCTATCAATCAGCAAGTATGTATATTTACAAGCTGCTTGTAACATCACTGCTTTCCACATTAGCTCCTAATGTGTGGGAAGGGAATTCTCTCTCTCTATACTTCCCCTCCCAAATGAGCTAAGTCATTAGGCTTATCCCTCTTTCCACAAAAGTCCCTTGTGCAAGTGAATCAACAAGCTATTTATGTATGAAGGCACTTTCAAATTGTAGACTATTCAATAGAAAAATACAGGGTTTGGAAGATGAATTTTTTACCCTAACTGGCCAGACTACAGCACCTCTTGGTCCAGCTTTACCTGCCAGACACCACCAGCTATTATCTGAAAACCAGCTCTGACTATTCCACTGCTGGCTGTGTCTTACACCTCTCCTGATTGTTGCAGATAACACAATGGCACAGCATGTGAAGTGTTTAGCAACACTTCTGTTGTCTGATAATAATTACAATAAACCTGTGGTGGGCCTCAGTTATTTATTTGTTTATTTCTCAGAAGTGGGTTAAGCTAGGGCCTTGCCCAGTTAGGCAAGTGCTCTGCCACTGAGCTACGCCCAAGTCTGGAACTCTCAGCACACCTTCACCCAACTCGCTAAGCCTTCCTCTGCCACTTCCCAGCTCTGGGTCCCTGTGCAAATAACTCAATGTACTAAAACCCTAAGCATTTGGTTCTTCCTCTTAGAAAAAAGGGGAGCTTGAGGTAAACAACACATCTACTTTGTGGAGTTGTGCAGATTAAAGTGATAGTACTTGGGAAATGCAGTAATGAGTATAATAATTTATTTTCCATCTCTTTCCACTTTCATATCTCTCTGTCTTTATCCATAACATTCTCTGCCTAGAATATTCTTACTCTTCTTTGCTTAGCAGACTGTTGATCTGCAACAGTTGAACTTTGCAGATCAAAGTTCAGCTCCAATGCCCCCTTCCTTTCTGTTTTTCCCCCTGGTCCTGATACAGATAGACACGTCTGACTGTGCCTGTGTTTATTAAGTGGTGTTGGTATCTGTGCTACTGCCCAAGGACAGGAATTGTGGTAGTTCACTTGGTAGAACCAGCATTGAGCACCATGCTAGGCACAGGTGAGTCATTGTAAGCACTCACTGAGGTGTTAAAGGACGAGAGGAGGTTCTTTGTAGACATAAAACTATTATTCTCAGCCCAGCTACTTACTCATAAGCCTCAAATTATTATTGATGATTTTTGGGAAATGTATTTAAACTATGCCAACCTCCCTTTTCACAGTCTCAAACTGTGTTCCACTTTTTAGATTTAATTAATGGGCAATAATTACTCTGATTTGTAGGCCCTGACGCCCAAAGGCATTTGGAAAAAAGTACAGTAATTCTGGATCAGCAACTCTGAATATAAATAGGCTTGGGGCTAACCAACAGAATTCATTTCCCTTTTAATGATCAATTTTATTTTGGAACTTAAAAAACACATTGATTGAAGTGTTAGAAAACTTTTTTGGGGAAAATTTGCACTTTTCATTACTAACTACCATTATCTTTTGGCCCACAGAAGTAATAAATTGATCTGTCACTCCATTATTACAGATCACAACTTGGTACGGCTATGTTCATTACTCCAGAATAAATTATTAACAATTTGAGATCTCTATGTATCCTGGAGAGAAAGGCCTAGACCTCAGTCTCTGCTGGCACCAGTCATGCATTATAGCTTGACGGATTTACAGATGTGTGGGAAGCAGGCTGGCAGAGCGCTGGGAAGTCAGTCCAGCAGAGGCCACGGGACTCATTCATTAGCGAGGTCTATAAAACACCAAGTGCCTGCTTTCTGTGCTGGTAATTGAGCTGCCTGAGCTCTTCCTAGCATAGTTCAGAACATCATGTTGGATCTTGACTTGAAATCTGCACACAGACGTTTCTTGTGTGTTATACATTACATTGAATGAGCCTTTGACACATGCTCTCAGATTTCTGTGTCCACATGGATGGCTGTGCTATGGTGCTTTCTCCAAGCACTGTTAAGAGAAAACTGACAATTTCACAAGCTTTCTTGCAGGTTATAGGGAAAATACTCCACATGGGATTTTTCTTTTTTCTTTTTGGTACTAGGGATTGAACTCAAAGGTGCTTAATCATTGAGCCACATCCACAGCCCTTTAATTTTTTTTTTTTTTTTTGAGATAGGGTCTCACCAAGTTGCTTAGAGCTTCACTAAATTGGTGAAGCTGGCTTTGAACTTGTGATCCTCCTGCCTTGGCCTTTGGCCACATAAAGATGGTGGTTGGGGAAGGGAGAGTACTATGAGGGAAGTAGACAGTAGCCAACATTTTGGGACCTGTAAAGAAAGATTTCCATGCTGTCATGGGATCTCGCCTGTCTTCCTCAAGTCTGAATGGGGCTCAGAACTCCATAAGTGCTAAGCAGTACTCTATAACCCCAGACTGGTCCTGGGGGTCTCCAATAATACATAAGCTTTTTGAAATGTTCACAAATTGGTTTTAACTTGAGGCCTGTTGTGCCAAGATGAACAACATCAAAGCTGAGTCCCAGATCCTCTGGGCACAATGTGGTGACAGGTTAGCAATGTCTTCATGGAGCAGATGGGTAGAATAATAGCCCATCACATTTCCCTGTCAACCCTTATATGTCTGCTTCAGCTTCCACTGTTAAATAATGATAACCTAGACTCTTAGGATATTTTAGACTTCACAAAAAGCTCTTTTTAAATGTATTTTTGATCTTTGTAACAATTCTAAAACAGCAGCTTTTGAACTTTCCAACAATGATTCAAAATAGGAAATAAATTTCTCTCATGCAATATTTCACGAGTACATGATACACACACACACACACACATAAACAGACAGATATACAATGTATCAGAAACAAAAGTTTCAGAAACAGTAAGTGGAACATATTCTATATTTTTATTCCTTTTTTGTCCACTAAACAACCTACTTTCATACTATGAACTACAAATTGAAAAGTGATGTTGAAGGGGTAACAGTACGCAATATGGAAAATAAGAAAAAGAAGACAGTAGCACATGGCTGGAGCCTTGTGGAGAGCTGGATGGCAAGGCAAGTTTGGTGGCTGCTCTAAACCTGTTTCCTCATGTGTAAAATTCAAGTGGTAATATCTACCACACAAAGCCGGAAAGCTGATAAAGCATGATGGTGTAAAGGAATCACCTCACATGAAATACTGGCTTAATAAGTGACATATGCTATTGTTATGGCGGCAGTTAAGGTAGAGGTGATCACAGCAGAAAAATGCCAATTAAAGCTACACTGCTAGTTAGTGGTTTCATTTGATATCCTGTCCAGAAACCTCAAGTAGCTGCTTCTGCTCAGGTAGGTGGCCCCACCTCCTCCACCTATATTTCAAGGCCCTCTGGTACCCTACATATCTGTATTTCTTTCTTTTTCATTATTTTTTGGAATTATGAAATACTTCAAATCTATGGAAAAGTTCAAAGCATCAGGTACTTATTTTCTATCACTTTCCTTTAAGTACCTCTGGTTGAGAGCTTCCTGGGAAACCACCTCATGTCTTGGCTTGCCTGGCAGGTTCTCCCCTAACCAGCCAAAGCCACCTGCTTGCAAAGCCAGCTCTGGGTACTACCTGGACCATTGGTGTACCACTGGCAGCCACATTGTACTCTCTCCTCTAAATATGGTGGCCCGTCCCATCCCATGAGGCATATCTATACTGACTGCTCCCCTCTTCACAGTTGCCTCTGGACTAGAGGCTAGGTCATGAAATTGGAGCACACCTTCTGCAGTACAAAGGTAGGTACCAGGGAGGCCCAAAGCTGACAATTCTGAAGGTGGGTGAGTGGGTGGGCACCCAAGCTACAGGAAATACCTCTTTCTCTACTACCAAGCTACTGAAACTCTACTTTTTTTGTGGTTAACCAGCTAAGCTTCCAGAGTTGTTAATCTGGTTCCTTTCATCAACTTCAAATCCACCCTTAGTATATAAAGAGGAATGGTAGGGAGAATCCCCACCCTCGCCGGCTGTGTTTTCTCCTAAGTCAGACTGCATGTGTATTGCCTGGATCCTACTGGCCTTGGTGAGGCAGGGCCAGTCTGGATGGTGTTGAGGAGGCCTCTGCCAACAACGCCCACTCTGAGCCATAAACAGAGCTTTTCTGGACTGCCCCAGTGACTGGCACCAGAACGAGAGTATAAAATAAATTTCTCTGAGTACTGATGGTGTTCACACTCGCCAACTATTCTGAGCATCTTCCTGTGAATGGTTATCTAGCATCTCCTAACCTTCATAAGAACCCTTTCAGGCAGCTACTATCAAGACCATTTTATAGATGAGTGAACTGAAGCACTGGGAAGTTAAGTAATTTGCCTGAGATAGCACAGCTAACGAGGGACAGAGCCAGGAGGGGAACCAAGTAGAGCCCATTCTCTTAACCATGGCTCTTAGCTGCTCCCACATGACCAAGGGTTGGTGCAGCCTGGATTAAAAGAGATCATCGCTTTTTTCAGAAAACTCCATCAAAAATGAATATGCGGAGCAGTTACATGCTAGAGAACTCGGGGTGGGGCATGATTATAATAGTGGGGAAAAAGGTGGCTCCCTCATTCCCTTTGGGAATGAAGGAGGGAGAGAGAAGAGAGGAGAGGAGAGGGATCACAGCATGCCTATGAGAGCAACACTGTACTAAACACCATTTCTGCTCTCTTCCTTTGGTGAAATATGGCTGCATGCTTAACAAAATTATGAAAATGATGAACTCTCCCTCAAATATGATGGCATACTATTTATAGCTGGCAGGCATCATCAGAAAGCTGCTTTCTAATAATGAACAGTATCAGAGCAAGAGAGTAGAACAAATTAAAATAGAGCGGGAGGGAGAGCTGCCAAAATGTTTTCTAGAACCCCAAAGAGACAAGGATGGTGGTACATGCCCTTACCCAGGCTGTCCTGCCTTCACCCAAGGGTGGCAGAACTCTGTGAGCAACGAGCAACATGTTCTCTGCTGCAGGTGAAATGTATAAACTACATTCCAGATGGGTGAAACTAACTGCAGAGATGCTGAGTATCGCCCAGAACTACTTACTCTCACTTTAACCCCTCTTAGAGAGGCTTCTTGGTCCTTAAAATTCCTGAAGTCAGAGTGCACAGCCAATTCCATGGCCACTTTCTCTCCTCCAATTAAACAGAGAGTTTAAAATCCACCATAGGTTCTGGCTCTTTAGTTTGGAGTTGAAAACCTCATGTAGTATGATAGGTCTTCAAAAAATCGAACATTGAATTTATATAAGATCTGACAATTCTACTTCTGGGTATATACCGAAGAATTACATGTAGGTTCTTGAAATACCCATCTCCATGGCAGTGTATACCTAACAGATAAAATGGAGAAGCAATCTAATTATCTGAGGATGGATGAATGCCTAAGTAAAATGTGTCTACCTAGACAAAGGAAGATTAACCTTAAAGAAAAAAAAAAAGACATTCTGACATCTGCTACAACATAGATGAAACTTGAGGACATTATATTAAGTGAAATAAGCTAGTCAAAAAAAAAGACAAATATTATCTGTTTCCACTTATAAGGGGTAGAGAAGTCAAAAATCATAGAGTCAGCAGAGAGAATGGCAGTTGTCAGGGGCTGAGGGACAAGGGATATGGGAAGTGACTGTTTAATAGGTATGGATTCAGCTTTCAAAGATGTAAGTTTTGCATATGGAGAGGCTTGCACAATGACACAGGCATATTTAATAGCACTGAACTGAATGCTTAAAAATTATTAAGATGCTAAATTTTAAGTTATTTAATTTTATAACAAAAAATTGGTAAGAAAATAGAACCCTTGGTATATTGTAAAAGGTTCTGCAATGATCCAGCTGATGTCTTAAGACCCTTTTCCAGCATACTTCTCTTTGCTTTGCTCCTTGACCTAGGATCTAAAATTTTCTCTCATGCACTTTTTTTGTTTGTGTGTGTGTATGTGGTGGTAATGGCAATTGAACCCAGGGTGCTCTTATCTTCAGGCTACATGCCCAGCCCTTTCTATTTTTAAATTTTGAGACAAGGTCTCAGTAAGTTGCTCAGACTGTCCTGGAACTTGTGGTCCTCCTGCCTCAGGTGGGATCACAGGTGTGCACCACCGCTTTGTGTCTTCCTTCTTAATGCTGATCCTCCCCACCTGGGAGGCCCCAGCCCTTCTTTTTTTCTACTTCACTTTCTCAGAGGGGATCTTTCTAGACACTAAACTCTGGGTCAGTTCTCTCACTAAAATTCGAATTCCTCAATTCTTCTTCCTAGCATTTACTGAAAGCTACATATGTGACTAGTCAAGGAATTGTCCTTTTCTGCCTCCTCCACTTACCAGAAGCTCCAGGTGGGCAGGGATGGCATAAGTCTCCCTCCTGCTACATCCCCAGTGCCTAGCACAGTTTGCCATCTCATTTGCTGAGTGTAGAAAAAAAAAAAAAAACATGTAGACGCTCTAAGTGCGTCAAGGCTCAGCTGCACTAAATGCCTGGTTAAAACTTCCATGTAACCTACTGGTATCTTAGAGCCTCTGCCAAGCTGGGGGACAAGGAGGGCAGGGTGTAACCAGAGCAGCCCACCCTGACAGCAAAGGCACATAACAAACCAGGTGTCTCTCCTTGGCCATAGTAATCTGGAAGGTATGAAGGCCATAAAAGATTTACAGGGCATAATAATCATTATTATATGCATTACCTAATATGCATTATATAATGCAGCATAATGCTCACATTATTATGCTAGTCTTCTTCCAATTCATTTATTAAGCCTTCCAAGATACAGTCTCCTGTGTCTTCCTTTTTCTCTTCTCCATTTCTGAAATCCCTTTATTTTCTGCCTGCCTTTGATTATTACTGATTGTTATCACCAACTTTAGCTGAGTATTTACCGGGAGGCAGGCATACTCCTGGGAAATTTACTCCATCAATGAAGTCAGTTGATCTTTACAATATCCTTGTGAGGTAAGTTCCATTTCTCCCCTACATAAAAAGGCGGAGGCCCAACAAATTCAGAAATTTGTCCAGGGTCATGTCCAGTAAGTAGTAGAGGTAGAACTGAAAGCCAAGTAGTCAAGAAGTCTGCCGTTTGATTTTAGTGCTACTGGCTCCCAAACACCCTGGTACAATGCAGAATAAGTGAGTGTGTGTGTGTGTGTGTGTGTGTGTGTGTGTTAGAGAGAGAGAGAGAACATACATTTAGTATGTATCTTGCCATTTAATCTCACTTGCTTCTTTTCTTCATAGCCCAACTTTAAAACAATCGTGGGATGAACGAAAACCTGATTATTTTTATTTTATTTGTTTATTTATTTTTTATGTGATGCCTGGAATCGAACCCAGTGCCTCATGCATGCTAGGCAAGCGCCACAGCCCCGGCCCCCTGATTATTTTTAAAAGAGTACTTTGAAAGCAAACAAGGACATTAGATTCATCTGTGTCTATCAACAGTATAAAATCCCTAAATTTTTCTATTGGTAATAATCTAATCTGGGTCATGGAATTTCTGGAATAAACCAGGTTTTATTAACAGTAAGAATTATACTTTTTTGTTAAGTAGCCTAGTAATTCGTCACAGTATTTTAGAGACCCAAAATAGGGCAACTTGAATTTTACTTGTTCTACATGGCCTTGACTACCTGGTGTTTGGATTGTCTCACAGACAAGGAGAACACATTCCTTAGACCTAAGGTTAATTGATTTGCTTTCACCTTTCTGGATCTGGGTGGTTGTGTTTGTCAGCTTTTTGTCGTCGTGACAAAAAAAAACTTAGAGAAGGGAAAGTTTGTTTTAGCTCATGGTTCTGGAGGCTTAGTACATAGTCAGCTGAGTCCATTGCTCTGGGCCCAAGGTGAGGCGGAACACATTGCGGAAGGGCATACTGAAGGGAAGCTGCACACTTTGTGGTGACTGGGAAGCAGAAAGACAGAGAGGAGATGGGAAGGGCCCCTCAGGGAAGATGCACCCTTCCAAGGCCTGTCCCCAACAACCCAACTCCTCTAGCCACGCCTCACCTGCCTACAATTACCACCCTAGTCAGTCCATTTAAACTAGGATGGATTGAGTAGGTTACAGCTCTCATAATCTAATAATTTCACCTCTGAACATTCCTGCATCAACACAGGAGCTTAGAGGGAACACCTCACATCTAAGCCATAACAGAAGTCCAGCCTTCAGCCAGTAGCTCTATTCTTGGGTCCAGTCCACAAGGCCCAAATGGAGAAGAGCAGAATTCATGTGGAAAAGGCCTGCAGAGAAGCTGACTCAGAGAGCCCTTCTTCCTGGAAAATTACTTAACTATTTCAAATAATGTGACAATTGATTCTAAGACCCAATGTCATTAACATTTGCAAAGCATTTTATAACTTGTAAAACGCTATCACATTCATTATCATGGATTTCCTGATTGGTTCTCACATCTAGAGAGAGATGGCAGAAGACACACAGAGGGGATACAATAGTTTACAGTGTGTGACAACTGACCTATGACCTTTAAGCTAACACTGTTCAAAAAGGTGGTCCATGGAGGTGCTGCTTTAGGACCTTCCACCCACAGAGGAAGGTACATGCTGATTCAACTCAGAGGTCCCCAGTGTGTCAACTATTCTTCTGTTATCAAATCTTTCTGAGTTCTTGTTATGTGCTCGATTGCTTTCAGTGTTGGAGACACAGCAGTGAAGGAAAGAGCCTCTCCTAGATTCCTTGCCTGATAGAAGGTTTCATTCTTTTGGGGTAGGACAAATAATAAGCAGATAAAATATATGATGCTCTGGTGAATCAGCAAGGAGGGAAAGGGGACAGGAAGTACCAGGGAAATGTTTGCAATAGGTGGTCAGGGAAGTCTCACGAAGAGGAGGCATGTAATGGAGGAGGTAAGAGGCAAGCCATGCGAACACCTGGGAAGAGAGCTTGGGGTGGGGGGTGTGCCTCATGGTGTGGCATTGGCAACACCAGAAGAACATCAGTGTACCAGGAACAAAGTGAGCAAGGAGAAAGTGTCAGGAAAAGTCAGAGAGGTAATGGACTTGGGGGCAGCAAATCCTGGAGGGCTTTGCAGGCCACTGTAAGGGCTTTGTTTTTCACTGGGTGAGATGAAAAGCAATTAGAAAATTCTATCAGATGGGTAACATAATATTAGTCACTCCTCTCTGAAGACTCAGAAAGGCCTCAACTATTAAGACTTACATGCTCAAATTCCATGGATTGTTTATCTTTCAAAGAGAGAGAACTTCACAAACTACCATTAAACCCCGTGAGAGAATTTAAGACATTTACAGATCAGACGTGCACCATACATGTGTATCTGAGTAATTAAAATGTGTCAGGACTGTGCCTTTGTGCCTGTTTGTGCAGCTGCTCACTTTCCCCCTTGGTCACCCCACTGGGAATCCCAGAGAAGGAACAGAATGCTTGGCCAAACCTGAACTGGAGGCGTAGGGCAAATGACAGCCTCTAGGTGCTAGTTACCTGCTGCCAGCTAAGTCACCCAGGAAGAGCACCAGTAGTAAACATTTCAATGAAACCTTTATATATCCATTTGACTTGACCCCTGTTACAATATTTGATTAGTTAAAGATATAGCAGTCTTCTGAAGCCAGATCTATCTAGTTCATTTTACAGATAAAGGAACAGAAAAAGCAAAATCAAAGATGAAGGGATCTGCCTGGTCATGTGGTTTTGCTCCAACAAGAATAGAGGCCCTAGACTGAGCACTTGGAATATCTTACTTCCTGTGAAATGCAAACCTCATTTCTGCTTTATGGAAATGACCATAATCCTTTTTGGAGAGATCGAGATTCAAATCTACAGATGGGATTATGGGCAATGTTACAGAGGGAGACTTGACAGATTGATAGAAAGAGAAAGACACACTCACGCAGGCACCCACCCCAGGCAATCTAGCTCCTTTCATGGAGATCTTTCAAACGAGGGAAGTAATCCATCTGACTAGCATATTTTTGCAAAGGAGTGTGCTTTCACCCCAAAAAGGAAACAGAAAATTACATTCTTTGTCATGAGTATGCAACAAATTGAGAGGCTGAGATTGAAAAAGCTGAGTTTATTTCAAGGATCAATGTATCCAATGATTCAAATTTATCCTCATGTCCTATCACAATACTTCTGACTTACATGTGGATATTCAATTAATAGAGAAAAACAGTTATTTGCAGTGTCTGAAAAAGCTTTATGGCTCCTCATAGACATGAGCCGAGATGTCATGGAAAAGTGCTGGAGTCATTTCATACCAAGAATTAAAGATGAAAAGCACCCCAGGTCTGTAACATCATGAGGAATTACTAGAATGCTCTATCAATATTCTGGATGTTCATTTGTCCGATGCAAATAAATAGAATCCATTAAAAAGGACAACACAATCTTTACAGTTCATGAAAGTTAGGAAAAAAAAAAAAAAGGCCGAGCACAGTGGCACACGCCTATAATCCCAGCATTTTAGGAAGCTGAGGCAGGAAGATTGAGAGTTCAAAACCAGCCTCAGCAACAACAAGGTGCTAAGCAACTCAGGGAGACCCCATCTCTAAATAAAATACAAAATCGGGCTGGGGATGTGGCTCAGTGGTAGAGTGCAATCCTGTATCCCCCTGCAGCTGCTCACTTGCAAGCCTAAGGGAAACAACAGCTCCTCTTATTTGTTTATACATATAAAATTATTGTATTTATAGATAGTGGTGCATGTTAGAATAAGAGTGAACATTCAAACCCTTCTGTTATACTTATTGCCTTAATCACAAAAATAGATCCATCAGGGAAGGATGCCAAGAGAGTTCTTATATCAACAATGCAAAGCACAACTTAATTATCCTCGTTACAGGCAGTACAAAACTAGAAATTTAAGAATTGTTCCCTCGAAAGCAAATTTTAAGATAAAGTAGGAGCTAAAGACTGAAGGTAAGAAAACCAGAGGATCGCTAGGCAGAGAACACCACTTGGTGTCTGGGAACAGAAACACCAGCTGATTCAAAGAACGAAGCTGGATCTGGGTCCCTGATCCACCCAACATTCGAACTCTCAGCAAGTGTCATTCTCAAAGCTCAGATCAAACGAATGCCTTTCAAAGGGGAAATCAAAGAGTTTAATGACAAAGTTCTAAAACGCTTCCAATTGTGCAGCATCAAAGCCTAACACCTCGCTGTTGTCATCTTGCTTTGCCTGGCTCACCAGGCAAGGTGGGTGAAGGAGGCCAAGCTGATGGCTATGGAGGTGGGGAACGGACGTACAATGCAAGTTGAAGCCATGCAATTGCACACAATTCCCAGGAGAAAAGCCACCAATAACCAACCTCAGCAGGCTAATCGGGGTATGCACAAACCAGCTGAGATGAAACAGCAATCAAGTCCTCAAGTAAACCCATTCCTTGTGGCCTAATGATCTGATCTCCACCTGCTGTTCCAACCTCAGGCCATGCCATCCCCCTTACTCACAATGCTTCCTGATCCTGGGTTTCTGTCAACACTTAAATGAATCAGGTGTGCTGATACCCCAAACTAACCAAACCTGTGAGGTGCCAAGAGGGTAGCGGTGAACCAGACGGACAAGATCCTTGCTTTCATTTCAACTGGGAACACACACACATCAGTGAAAATATCGGACTGTGAGTGTGGCACCAAGAAATAAAACAGCAGTGTGTGAAAACTACTGACAGGAGGACCAACATACATAGGCCGGGAAGGTGTCTCCAGGGAACAGACAGAGCTGAGCCCAGTTTTCTAAGGGTGCAGTCTACAAGTCCATAGCCTAGGACGGGACTCAAAATCACCCTCACAGTAATGTCACTACAACCACAAACTTCAGAGATGTCTGCCTGAGACCTCTTTAAAATGAACTCCAACAAATTATATTTCAGGGGAGCTCACTTCCTTTTCCATAGGAATTCTGACGTCTGTGCCAACAGTTGCTGAGTACAACGGAAGCCCAGGAATCCTTGCCATCCCTGGGGTTTCCCATGCAATAAACACCCCGTAGTTTCTGGCTGATCCCTCTGCCCACCTCTGTAGTTTCCACCCTTTTGGGGAAGCAGCTCTTCCCCCAAAATGTGTCACTGAGATCCCACTGCTCAAGTCTTTCACACAAAAGGACACCTTTCAGACATTTACATCCAGGAAGGAAGCCACACCACAATCCTATTGATATGTACCAGCATTTGGTTGGGTTACATAAAAAGCTAAGTAGTCATTTAAAAAGGTGGGGGAAAAAGCCAATAAAATAAAGAGTAAAACTTTAACAAGATTCCTTGGGTTTGGAAAACTTGAGGGGAAGAAACAAGGTCAGAATCCTCTGCTTTAGGAAAGGCTAAAACTCTGATAGAATATGTGATAGACTATCAGATAGAAATCCCTTATTATGCAAAGTGTGGAGGCACACCCCTGTAATTGCAGTGACTTGGGAGGCTGAGGCAGGAGGATTCCACCAGGCCAGCTTCAGCTACTTAGTGAGGCCCTAAGAAACTTAGTGAGATTCTATCTCAAAATAAAAAATAAAAAGGGTTGGGAATATGGCTCAGTGTAGAGTATCCCAGTACCAAAAAAAGAAAGAGAAGAAATTCCCTATTGTATATGCAGATTGTAACACTTGCACCTTTCTCTAGAATAAATTCACAGTTGTGGAATTTCTAGATGAAAGGGTATAAATATCATTCCTACATATTACTAAATTGTCATCTAGGAGACCTGGATCAATTTACATTTTCACCTAGAATGTTTTAATGTGCCTGTTCTCTGGACGCTTTCTTTTTTCTTTTTCACATTTTTTATTGGTGTTTTAGAGTTGTACATAACGATGGGATTTGTTGTTACATATTTGTACATGCACACAATATAACAACAGAACTCCCCAGCACTTCTCCCTTCCCTCCCTTTATCTTTTCTTGCACCAAAATAAGGAATTATTATTTTTATAGTTTTCATAAGCAGTATACAACATTTTCAGTTGCATTTCTTTTATTAGTAACGATATTGAGCCTTTTCTAAATGTCTGTTGATCCAATGTCTTCTTTAAGAGTCCAGATTTAACAAGTAATCTGAGCAAAGTCAACCAAAAGAAGCAGGTAAATAAGAAGACTGATCAGGCAAGGATGCACCTTATCCCTACATTTTAAAAATCCCTCTACAACTATTGAAGTATTCCTGTATTTTTAATCCATATATTGTTCTTGAAAGTTAATGGGGAAAAAGAAGAAAAAAAAAACTACTGCAATTTCAGATCCCTCTCTATGAAGTTGGGCAACGGTGAACTTCCCTGCCTTAATAGTTGGCGTAGGGATACAATGGTGTCTACTGAGAACCACAGATTAAGCAGCCCAGAAGGGAAATGATAGCGATTTCTTCCTCAATTGATCTGTAAGCTTCATGTCAAGAAGGACGTCTGCCTTGTTGATCACGGGTCTTGATAGATATTTGACAGGTGTATTTCTAGCATGGTGGCCACGAGACATGAAGGGACATGAGCTTCAGAAATTCAGCCCCACGGATTTCAATATATCCCACCAGTCCCCAGCAGTGTTGTGGCTCTCGGGGGCATTACAGAAACATCTGTGGCTGCCACAGAGGGCAAAAGAGGCTCCTAGTACCGTCTCTCTGGTCTACTTCACAGGGATGTGGGGATGCTGTAAGGACAAGGCAAGGAAGGGAGGTGAAGAGAGTTCTGAAAATGATCAAGTGTTGCACTAAGTGGATAATGAGAGGAGAGGGGGAGAACCGATTTTCACAGAACAGTGAAGAGAAAGGACCGGGGAGCACAGCAGAGGTTATCAGTGAAGAAGGCCTCGACAAGGAGGCAGGCTGTCTGCCCTGGTGTCCCATAAGCTGCACAGAGAGAGTCTCTGTCTCCCTGGAGCCCGGATGGCTGATATGACAGGCACAGGGGTGCGACCAGGCCACTTGTAATTGTGCGGCAGCCTTGGGTCCAGCAGGAAGCCAGTGATTAGCGGAAGGAAGTACTGTTGCTGAAGCTTTATTAGGGATCAGCATTCTGAGCTGAGGGAGGAAAGAAAAAGAAATCCCTGTGGTGAGAACTTGTTCTGGGAAACAGTCAAAAAACAGCACTCGTTTTCTGCACACTTGGGGGCTGACGCTGAGGCCTTTGGTACAGGTAAACCTCTGAAAGTGATTGAGGTGGCACTTCTAGAAGACCTGTCAGGAGAGATTTACACTTGAAATGCCCAGTGGAGAAGACTGCAGCTGTCAAGAGGGAGTCCCACGCCTGAGAGAGAAAAAGGGGAGAGGGGAGGGTGGGATGGAGACTTACACCTGGGCGGAGAAGAGCAGCCTCACTGGATGGGCTCTCTATTAGGAATAGAAAGGGCCTCAGAGGACTGTCCCTTATTTATGATTCTGCTGTTCTGCAGTTCCCTGTGCCACTCAGAAACCAAGCCACCAGCATCCACCAGTCCATTATAACATCCAGTCTCCATCAGGAAAACGTAGCAATCACCATGAGAAATATGCCGGAGGGCACTGCCACTCCTGATTATTGTTCCACGCTCTCCAGACTCCAGTGCTCCCAGCACCACCAGAGCGCCCCGGGAAACTAGGACCTGTTGCCATGGCAGCTGCTTTCCCCCCTCTTAGGAAGGGCACACTCCAAGCCATTATGAAAATAAAAAGCTTTTATGTTGCGTGACCAACTCCCCTCTAGCTTCTCTGTCTTGTCCAGCTAAATTCTGGGTAGAACACACAGCAGAAATGGAAACGTGGGCATTTCCATGAAGCAATGACAAAAGTATTAATAAACCAGTTTTTTTCCAGACTGGGGTGGGGGTGGGGATAGAAAACAACTGTCCAAAGTAACTGTGTGGGGAGTGGGGGTGGGGGGGGGGAAGAAGTAAAGTAATTAAAGAAAGACATTGTCTGAAGAACATTAGGTTCTGGCTGATGGCCACAGGACTTTAAGGGACATGAGCTCCTTCCACAAGTCCCAGGTCAAAATACTGTCTTGTCAGATGCTGAGGGAAGAAAAAAAGTCAGTAGTGGTAACAGCTGATAAGCAAGAGCACCCCAAAGGACTGGGAAACCAACCCCTTTGATGAATAGAAATCAGAGGAAGGTCTGACTAAAGACCCAGGAAAGACACATTCTAAGGACCCCTTCCCTCAGGACAGACAGAAGAGTGGTGTTCTGTCACAACTCTACATCAAGAGATTTGCCAGTACCCAGCTCTGATCACGAACAAAAAATGAGAAAGAAATGTGAAATGATGCACCAGAATCAAAACAAATCTCTATATTTCCCTTATCTCTAAAAATGGGCAAGCTTCCCGCCAGTACTCATTCTCTCACCTCTCTTTTCTGATAATTCATGAGCGAGGTGTCCTGGCATATTGCTCATTCCCAAGGATTCTTCCAAAGTGAGGCACAGCTTCAGACCTCTATTGAAGTCCAGAAAATGGAGATACATGTGTCTATTTTCACATGGAAAGGAGAGGCAAAAGAATGGCTTAGGAAAATCAAGTCCGTGGCAAGGTTGAAGATGTTTCATTTCCTGCCCACAAAGCCAGCAGATTCCCTGAGGGGACCACCAAGCAGCAACTATTCTGGTTTTATGACCAAAACCTAAAACTGGAAGACAGAAGGCTAACTCCCCAAAACCAGACAGACCACTGGAGATGATGAGCCTAGAGTCAGAGGTGATAATAAGCACAGGACATGATGTCTAGCTGCAAGTGCCACACCTAACGGCCATCGGTCTAAAGCGGCTTTCACAACAGAGGAGGTCAGAGAGGGAGACTCTGCACCATTCCACATGCTTGTGTTTCCAGGACTAGAAAGGCCGAGGGCCAGGCAGGCAAGAGAAGTTCACTCCCTGCTGTGGCCCATGGCTGTTTGGCTCTTACTATTTAAGCTGTTCTTTGGGATTTCCCTTTTGTCTACCATGTTCTGCACCTTCTCTAGGATGTATATTTGAGAAGGCTTAAGTTCAGTTCTCTTTTTGGAAGTGGCTGTGACTCTGAATTTGCTCTTTGACTCTCTCAATTTTAGAAAACTCTTAACTGTCACCTCTTGAAATGCTAATGCTACAGTTTGAGCACGGCTTGTGTCCCTCAAAGGTTCACTGGAATTAAAGCCTTGGCTCGACCCCCAGCGTGGCACTACTGGAAAAGTGCTTTCAGAGGTCAGCTCCAGTGGAGACCCTTAGGTCATGGGGGGGTATGCCCTCAGAAGGGACAGTGGGACCCAGTCTCTCTTTCTCTCTCTCCTTCCTGTTTGAAATGTGACTGCTAGCTCCCCACCACACAACTGCCATGATATATCACTATCCATGGCCCTCACCAGAGGCCAAACCAAGGGTCCTGATTGATCTTGGACTTTGAACCTCCCAAATCAAGTTAAATAAACTGACTTTAACTAGCCTGTGCCTGGTATTTCATTACAGTATAAAAAGCAAACTTAGACAATCATTTTTTTCCCCCCATTTTCTGTAGTCTCGCCTTCTAGAAGTCCCATGACCATATTTTGGACCTTCTCATTCTGTCTTCCCTGTCTCTTCAAATATTTCTATTTCATTATGTTTCTGGGCTACACTGTGACAATTTTACATCATCTGTCTTCCCGTCCACTAAGTCTTTCATCAGCTTTGTTTAGTCTGATATTTCATTAACCGAGTTTTTAATTTCAATGATCATTTTTTTCCTTTTTTTTTTTTTTTTGTGGTGCTGGGGATTGAATCCAGGCAAGCACTCTACCAACTGAGCTCTATCCCCAGCCCCTCAATAACTACTTTTTATTTCTGTAAGTACCATGGTATTCTTTCACATCTACCTGTTCTTTGGGTTTTAATCCTTTCTTTGTATTTTTAATTATTTCAAATATGATTATCTGTGACCTGTGTGGAATTTTTCTAATATTACTCTATTATTTGAAGTACTTAGGTATGGATAATCCTGCACATTGCTTCCACTGACTCTAGCTGATCGTGGTATACTTCCTTATATGTTCACAATTTTGAATTAATCCAAAGGGGAGCTTTACTTATAGAAGTCCCAGGCAACATAAGTTGAGTGTCTATTCTTCAACTATCATTCAAGAAGTATCACTGAGTGATAACTGATACAATAAACTTGAATGTAGTTACTTTCTTTACAGATCCCAGCTGTGATAGAAACATAAATTCCCTACTGTATGTCTCTGTGCTGAAAGTTAAGTTTTGTTTGTTATTTTTCCCTAGTCCATCCTTTCAATGCTGGTGAAGCCTGTCCAGGATCCCTGAAGGAGCCGTTCTCAGTTCCAACTCCTGCTGCCCTCAAGCCACATGGTTTTGGAACCCACAGTAACCAACACTGGCAACTATATGTTCCTCTACCCTGTCATCTGCCCAGGGTTGCTACATTCTCAATTCAGGTCCTTATTTTACAGGCTTTTTTTTTTTTTCCGTGGGCTGTATAACATTTGCTTGACTTATGCTAGTTACTATTAGGAGTCAGACTCTAAAAAGATGAGACTTAATTTGAGTTACTATTGATATATCTGCACATGATTTTTGTCTGGTAGAGAGGCAAATAATTTCTGTCTAGGAGAAAACAATAATTTCAAAAGTTAAGATTTTAGTGTTCTATAGAACATCAACTAGGTTTTGCACAGAACATAAGAGATCTTAGTTCAATATTCTTTCTTTTATTGCTTATATAAACAAATCTGCTATCCTCTCTTGAACTAGCTTTATATTTCTATCGATATATCCTAAATCTTTTTTTTAATACTTACTTTTTACTTGTAGTTGGACACAATACCTTTATTCCATTAATTCATTTTTATGAGGTGCTGAGGCTCGAAACCAGGGCTCCACACGTGCGAAGTAAGCACTCTACCACTGAGCCACAACCCCAGCCCTTGATATATCCTAAACCTTTAAAATGAGTTTATCCTATACTTTTATAAAGAAACATTTTTAAAATGTTTTGAAAATTATACTTTAACATTAACCCTATTTATTATGTGTCTGTCAAGTTTAAGGCAATGTTTTCAGTTCCTTATATATAATTCAAATCCAATCTTTATGCTCTTTTCTCTTCCAATATAATAGGCTGAACATTCTCTGACTATCATGTCCTCCCAGTGCTGCTCAAACAGCCAGGAGATGTTCTTTCCCTTTTCTGGATACAATGATCCAGGAATGTATATTAAAATCACGCTAGCTTTTGAGGGAAGATAACTTAAAATCAACTAAACCCCCAATTGATTATTCCCAAGAACTGGCTTTAAGTTAAATAAGAACACATAAAGAGAAAGATACCATCATTAAAGAAATCCCACAGTTTAATTAAAAATTTCCCTTATGCTATTGTAAAGTGACAGATCAGAAATCTTAGTTTAGAAGATACTGACTTAAAAAAATATCACATGAACCTAGGTGCAGAGGTGCATGTCTGTTACCACAGTGACTCAGGAGGCTGAGGCAGGAGGATTACAAGTTTGAGGCCAGCCTCAGCAACATATCAAGGCCCTAAAGCAACTCAGTGAGATCCTGTCTCAAAATTAAAAAAGGGTTGGGAATGTGGTTCAGTGGTAAAGTACCTCTGGGTTCAGTCCCCAGTAGGAAAAACAAAACAAAACAAAACAAAACAAAAAACACACTAATTATATCATCCAATGTAAAAATCAAGAAAGAATATACATGTTCAGAATCTTGACATTTGAACTTATGGTCAACTATATCAAGTACACTTCTAGAACAAGAAGAATTTACAGAGAACCTAAAATAAGAATTCTAAGCTTTGAACTTCACATTATTTAATTAGACAAGTACTCAAATAGTTAGAAAATTAAGAAAGGGCTATTTTCAAGAGTAAAAAAAAAATGTATGGAACTCTGAGAACTTAGGAATCTGAATTTGAATTGCAATTTTTAAAAACCCGAAATTCTCTAGATTTTCACAATCTGTACAAAATATATTCCAATGAACGTCGCAAGACAAAATATTTTAGAGATATTTGAATAAAAAATGTTAGGTCTTGGTAGTTAACCAAGAGGCAATTTTCAAGTTAGTTCTGCTTTGATAGAGTTTGTCAAGTTTCCAGGAACGTACAATAGAATCAGGCAAATGTGCTCTTATTTACTCCAGGGAAATGTCTTCTAATTCATACCCTGCAGCCAGGTATATGCCTCTTAGGAAACAGCCAGAGTGAGAATAAGGTTATTTGTTTTATTTAACCAACAAGACTGTCAGTCCAGGGACTCCTGGGAGATCTCCAATACCCTTTCGGAGGCTCCAGGGGAAGCAAAAATACTGCTGATGCAGGAATCTAGGCATCAAGTTGTACCCACAGCATTGTGTTTACTGTCACATAAGTAGAGGCTTAAAAAAACAGTCTAGTTTTATTTTAAAATTCTCTTAATAAGCCAGCAAAATTATTCATTTTATTAAAACTTAATTTGTGATACTCATAATGGCATGCAATTTAAAGCTCATGAATTGCTTAATTCTGGAATTTTCCACCTAATATTTTCAGACCATGTGAAGCAGCAGAACACATAACATGGAAAAGGAGAACTGCTCAGATTGAATGAGAAAGAAAGAAAATAGGATTTATTCAGTCATCTTCTATTGTTATATAGTAAATAGATTTACAGAAAGAGAGAATAATGCCATTTAATGAATTTACAAATAAATCCTTAGGCTTTTTTTTTCAGTTTTCTAATACTGCAAAATAAATATTGATAGATGCAATCCCCGTACACAAAGGCTGTTAAAGGTTTCAATAATCTTTGAGTCTGAAGAGGTGCTGAGACCAAAAAGTTTTAAGAACACTGAACTAAGAATATAGTGCCTTGAACAGGGTTTATTTTGGGTGTAATGAAAATGTTTGGAATAGATAAAGGTGAAGGTTGCATAACACTGCCAATGTGCTAAATGCCAGAGTATTGTATACTTTAAAATGATTAATTTATTGCACATGAATTTCACATTGATTAAAAAAAAAAGAATGTTCAAAGAAAAGGAAAATAACACAAGTACCTTAAAAACCACAAGTCAAGTCCAACTGATCTAGCACAGTCCTCTTTCCAGAACAAAGACTAAGAGATATGTGCTATCACGAGGTGTTTCGTTCCCCTCCTAATTGAAGATTAGGTTCTTTGGGCTTTATATGAAATTTAAATATTCCAGGAGACCCTTTCCTTGAAAATAATGAAAACCATGACCACATTTTTACAATTTGGGCTAAACCCAAGTTTTATGACCTTCATGGCATCTTGGACCAATATAATCAAACAATCTGTCACAAGCCAACATAAGGCATATTTACCTGCCCTTTCTATGTGTCATACTGTGAAAGGCCCTAAGAACCAAAGGGTGAATAAACATCACAGGTGGTCCCTGTACTCATCAGGCTTAAAACTTAGCAGAAAAGATAAATGTGAATCAGAACAATGACAAATAAAAGAAAATAAGCAGTTGTGAAAAGTGTATATGAAAGAAGGGTATTTAATATCAGAAGCATGGGAAACAGGAAACTGACTTAATTCAGGACCCAGAAAGGATTCCTTGAAGGCGGCTTGGACCAGCTTCACCTGAAAGCTTGTTAGATAAGCCAGATCTCAGGCTCCTTCCAGATTTACTAAAAAAAATCTACATTTTCAGGAGCTTCCCAGGTGACCTGTGACTAGAAGCATTCACAGTTCTAAAGAATCCTAGGGGTTAATTAAATAAGGGAGGAGTCTTCTGGCCCAGGTAAGAGAGAAAAGCCTTGTAGTCCTGACAAGTAGACATGTCCAAGAAACTCAAAGGAGGCCACTGTGGGCTGGAATGGAGAGGGCACCAGGAGCACAGCGCCAAAGATTCTAGGGCCAGGGATGTACTAAATTTGGTCATGAGTAACCAGAGGGTGCGGAGGGACTCTAGTCCCCTGAACTTTACCAGGCGCGCCTTCCTGGCACTAAAATGCTTTCAAAACAAACACACAGTTAGATACTCATCCTTTTATAGTTGCTTCAGGGCAGATTCCTTTAATTCCAAGGAAAGAGTCAACTCTTACAGCACAAGTGGTAACAGCTCTGCTTCCTCACAATGTGAAACAAGGCAGGCTTGCAATACCTTAATGTGAGCATATAAGAAATCATAATATTTCTTCCCCGTGTAGTGTTTGCTCAAAATGCTTTGCAATGCTGTTTAACCCAATCAACAAATGGGCCAAGGACCTGAACAGACACTTCTCAGAGGAGGATATATGATCAATCAACAAGTACATGAAAAAATGCTCACCATCTCTAGCAGTCAGAGAAATGCAAATCAAAACCACCCTAAAATACCATCTCACTCCAGTAAGATTGGCAGCCATTATGAAGTCAAATAACAACAAGTGCTGGCGAGGATGTGGGGAAAAGGGTACACTTGTACATTGCTGGTGGGACTGCAAATTGGTGCGGCCAATTTGGAAAGCAGTATGGAGATTCCTGGGAAAGCTGGGAATGGAACCACCATTTGACCCTGCTATTGCCCTTCTCGGACTATTCCCTGAAGACCTTAAAAGAGCATGCTACAGGGATACTGCCACATCGATGTTCATAGCAGCACAATTCACAATAGCTAGACTGTGGAACCAACCCAGATGCCCTTCAATAGATGAATGGATAAAAAAAATGTGGCATTTATACACCATGGAATATTACGCAGCACTAAAAAATGACAAAATCATGGAATTTGCAGGGAAATGAATGGCACTAGAGCAGATTATGCTTAGTGAAGCTAGCCAATCCCTAAAAAACAAATAACAAATGTCTTCTTTGAGATAATGAGAGCAACTATGAACAGAGCAGGGAGGAAGAGCAGGAAGAAAAGATTAACATTAAACAGAGACATGAGATGGGAGGGAAAGGGAGAGAAAAGGGAAATTGCATGGAAATGAAGGGAGACCCTCATTGCTATACAAAATTACATATAAGAGGTTGTGAGGGGAATGGGAAAATAAACAAGGAGAGAAATGAATTACAAAAAAAAAAAGAAAGAAATCATAATAGCTGGGTGTGGTGGTGCATGCCTGTTATCCCAGAGACTCAGGAGGCTGAGGCAAGAGGCTTGCAAGTTTAAGGCTAGCTTCAGCCACTCGTGAGACCCTCAGCAACTTAGCAAGACTCTGCCTCAAAATAAAAAATAAAAAATGGCTGAGGATGTAGCTCAGTGGTAAAGCACCCCTGCATTCAATCCCCAGTACCAAAAATATATGCAAATAAATAAAATAAAAAAAGAAGGAAAAAATAAATCATATCAATATCTTGATGTTTCACAGGGCCCTCATTGCTAGGGCGATCTGAACACTTATGGAGGGTCATGACTGCCCTCTGGATCCTGCATACATCTCAAAGCACAGTGTATCTGAGGACCCCGATAACACATATGGGTCACAATGCCAAGGATCCTGCTGAACACTCTATTTAGTGCTTGGGAAACTTATTGGAACATGACCCAGCAAGCTCGTAAAATTCAGCAGACTGCATTGAGGCAGATGCACTAAATATATGATATCAATAAAGACCCCCACACACACCAGTGAGAGAGCAGAATCATGATGTAGGCTCAGGGTGCACAACAGAGTGCATACTTGAAGCATCTCAGTGGCAGCAGAAAGTGGTAGGAAGGGCAGGAAACATCTTGAAAAATACAAGGAAGATTGGCTCAATCTCCAGCTAATAACCCTATTTCAGTAAGTGGTTCACTCTTAAGTCAACCTGATGCAAAAGGAACCAGAGTTAAGATTTGTAGCTCCTTGAGACTGTAATCTCTTATTTTCTTATCACATTAGGGACCTAGGTGTGCTGGCCAAAGTTTCCTATACCACACATTAAAAGTTAAGATGGAGGCCCAAGTTTATTTCCCCCATAGTCAAAATTCTAGATAGGCGACCAACAGTGGTTTGCGTCATTTGAGCAATGCCAGAAGGCACTGACTGCTTCCTAATTCTCAGAATTAGGCTCCATCCAGCTTTACAATTCTTTCTCCAGATACTCTGGAGAGATAAACGTTCTTCCAACAAAAATAAACTTCTTTGTCTATATAGGTTATAGAAGCTGTACATTGGCCAGCTCTTGCAACCCAAGATTAAAATGACATCAAGAATTCCATCTTTTGTTCTTTGTGATAATCATAGATGAGCAATCTATCAGCCTTAGGAGGTTAAGACTTTCCTTGCACAACTGGGACAAGCACAGCCAAAGTTATTGACATTATACAGGAAACCATTAAAAAAAAAAAAAAAAAAAAGGTAAGATGATCTGAGCAACCAAGATGGATTCCAGTGAACTGAAATTCAGGGAATTCTTTTGGTTAGGGGGTCTGCTTCCACCCTTGTACCCACAAGCCATTTCAGGACTGGGAATTCTGAACTAACTTGTGGCATTCATTCAAATCCAGCCGAAGGGGCAAACACTTGGTTTAGCTGAACAAAAGCTTTGGGGCACTCTGTATATGCTGTCACCAAACTCCAAGTCTGGGACAAGGACAGCTTTATTTCCACCTTGGCTTTTTTCCTTCTGTACTCCAACTATACTGTTCACCTCACACATTATCTTGAAGCCTCTGTCCCCTGTCCCCTCTTTTTTTTTTAAATTTTTTATTTTTTTATTGGTTGTTCACAACATTACAAAGCTCTTGACATATCATATTTCATACATTAGATTGAAGTGGGTTATGAACTCCCAATTTTACCCCAAATGCAGATTGCAGAATCACGTCGGTTACACATCCCCCTGTCCCCTCTTTACTCAATTAATTTCTACTAATCCTTTAGATAACCCACCTCTCTTGACCCCAAATTAGGGACCCAGTGCCCTGCCACCATTTGTAAAAACATCTGTTTATATGGGGCTTATCTCTCCCATTCTCTCCCACAAGATGGTCTGTGAAGCAGGCCAGGCTGAGTGTCATGGGACAAATGATATGACAAACATGGGCCTGCCATCAAGGAGCTTGCCCTATAACAGAGAGGAAGAAAACGAGTCAATCCAGTGTTTCAGAGACAAAGGCCACAGTATGCATAATGCAAGGCTTGGGGGAAACACACCATACCATGTGGAAAGCCTTTGTGATAGAGATATTGGCTTGAGCAAAGGTAGAGATGGCTAAGTGGGCAACACAAGCAGCTGATTATTTCTGAGGCAGCAGAATTTGGAGTGGGGTGGAGACAGGCAAGTCCTGAGAGGAAGCAGCATCCAGGTCTACTCAGTGCACCCATGTCTGTCACGTGGGAAAGGGCAGACTTCAGCTTTAAGTAGGGCAAGGGAGGGGCAGAGCTCCCTTTTGGTTAAAAACACACCTCCCTCCCCATCTGTAGAAAGTCAGGCCATAAACCTTTCCCTGCTCTCTTGCCAAATTTCCCATAAACACTCCATGTAGTCTGCTCAAGGCAACCAAAGGGAGTGCAGAGCTTTTCCATGCATTCCTAATACATTTCTATGAGCCATCACAAATCAATCAGCACAAGTTGACGAGAATCCAGAGCTCATGGCAGGGCCCTGCCAGCCAAGTCTGTCTCATTCTCATTTCTTTTTCTCTTTTTCTCCTTTAGTGGCATTTGATGGAAAATATAATTTTTTTAATTTTTAAAAGGATCAAGTTTTAATGATGGGGATTATTGTGACCATGACTATGAACCTAAATTTCCCCCAAATTAATCTATTCCCCACAGCCAGGTCATTAACAGCAGCCTTTCTTAGGCTGTCAAATTCCCATTCAATTAGAGTTTTCACTATAATTTGAATGTATCTGGATAGACTGGGCTGGTGGTAAACATAGAAAGGTCAATAAGATGGACAGCTAGACACTGCCAAGATAAATTTCAATCAAGTAGAGATGGAAAGAGCTAACACGTCTCATCTTACCTTGAAGAACAATATTTGCTGTAAAAATCATGCCATGATTTTATCATATTTAATGACTTAAAACTGCCTATAAAGTATCTCAAGGCCTTCTTATCAGAGATATTAAATCCCAAGATATAAGATGGGATAAAGAAATACAGAATTGGAGATAAGGAATAAGAGAGTAAGAAGTTTGAGAATTATAAAGGAGAGATTCTTCTCAACTCAAAAAATACTTACTGTGCACCTATGATGTGGCCAACAGACAAGCTGCTGGGGATATGCAGACAACTTGATCTCCTACCTCACAAGGGACATCAGAGTGGAGAGAAGGGGGAAAAGGGACACAGAGATAAATCTGACAAGAATAAAACTCACTGGACAAATTACTGGAATGTACACTTAAGGTAAAAGAAGCCAGAATTTTAGAACTATTTTAAATGGTGAACTAGCTTCCCAAGGAAGGTGGGTATTGGCCATAGAGCAAAGAGTCAGCCTGGTTGCAAAAGTTAAAGCAAAGGCTGCAAGCGAAGGTGTTTACAGATACTTCTGGAGGATAAAAACAGAGAAGTTGCAAGGTGGGAGGCCTCTGCTCTAGCAGTCTGCAAAGCAGGACATGCTTACCTCAAGGTATATGGGGATCAAGAAAATGGTTTCTTTCTGTAAGCCTATGCCATCTAACTTGTTCTGTTGTCCAACTAGATAGGTCCCTGATGCCCTCCCAGCCTTTGCTGTTTCCAAATTGACTTCCACTCAGATGTGTACATTTCTTAGTACAGGTTGAGGATCTGAAATCTTTGGAATGTTAAGCTTCAAATTTCCAATTTGGGGAGATTTGTGGATATTTGTAAGTACATAATGAGATATCTTGGAGATGGGCCCCTAGGCTAAATATTAAATTATGTTTCACATACACCTTATACACGGAGCCTAAAGGTAATTTTATACCAATGAGATTGCATTTTGACTGTGACCTGTCAAATGAGGCCAGATGTGCAATTGCCATGTATGGTGTTATGCATGGCAGAAGGGTGGTAGCAGAGGACAACTTACCTGCTCAGCTCATGGCAGCTGGAGAGCAGAGAATGAAAAAGGAAGGGGTGGACTGATATAGTATAGACCATGCGGCAATGACCTACCTACATCAGCCAGGCCCCACTAGCCTATAGTTACCACTCGATAGTCCATTCAAATTATTAATCCACCAAATGGATTAGTCTACTGATGAGGTTACAGCTCTCATAATCTAACCATTCCACCTCTGAACATATCTGCACTGCCTAACACATGAGCTCTTTGAGGGACATTTTTAGAACCAAACCATAACAATTCCCAACAAAGGAGAGAAACTATTCTGTGAATTGGTTATGCAAAAACCAACGAAAATATTAAACCTGTGATAAATTGATAACCTCTGAGTCTTTCCCAAAATTGTTCTTGCCCAATTCAGCTAGAAATTGCCTTTGAGTTTTGCATTTGTAGAGCCTGTACAGGAGATTATGTTCATGACTGCAAGACTGGTTCTTAGACACAAAAATGCCATGCCTCCACAACCACCTGTTCCACCAGTCAGCCTTCAAAAAAGCACTTATGAACTCAAAGAGTGCAGATGCTAAGAAAGTTTCTAATGTTGCTTTTCCAGTTCCTAAGCAAATCAAACCCACCTGTTCCTGTTTGTTTTTGCCCCAGTCCTACATAGAGCCAGCTTTTACTTATTGATGTTAATGGTGTGTAAGTGTGTGTGTGGGGGGCGGGGGTTGTTCAATTATCCATGATAAGTAGCAACCCAATCTTGCAAAGTTTTCTCTAAATCAAAATTCTGTATCTGATGCCCTTTCTTCCCAATGATTGCTAAAAATTAAAGATGTAGTCTGAAATAGCAAACTAAAGACAGACTGAAGAAAATAATATCCTAGCACTATCAACTGTCCATAGCTGAGGGAATGAGAGGAAGAAACCAAAGTCAAAATACTATCAAAAAGACCCAAATGGGAATTTAAACCCAGCCAAGGCTAGGATGTGGTGAGGCAAGAAAGATGCCTGTATGAAAATTCAGGGAGACTCTCACTCTCAAATTTGTTGCAGGTTACTCTTTCCTTGATTCTGCTCCTGTGTGTCTGTCTCTCTTGCTCAACTAGGTCCAGCCTTGCTAACCCACCACCTTGGAATCCAAACTGACTACATCTGTATTTCTTTCTTTCTTATTTTTTAGTGTTGAAGATGGAACCCAGGGCCTCATGCTTACTAGGTAAGTGTTCTACCCTTGAGCTACACTCGCAGTCCTAAACTTCATTTTTATTGAGCTACTATAACATTGTTGGCTGAGTAACTCAGGAACCTAACCTCTGTTAAGATTTCTTTCTTCACTAGTTAGCTTGCTGGTTTTGTTTTCTTCCATCTTCCTGTCCTTCACAGATGGTACAATACAGTAGTTTTGGTTCACTTCAATGGTGGTAAAACATATGAGAAAGCATGCAAAGACTGACTGCCTTGTGGACAGCAGCAGAGGCCAGAGGCGATCAGGGGCTTAAGCACATTCCTGGAAAGCAGGGTTGGGAGACATGCTAAGCTTGCACCCAGGGAAACAGGAGCCCAGGCACCAACAATGGGAGTTCTCTCTCTCTTTATTGAGAGGCTACAGAGCAGCAAGTGGTTCTAATCTTCAAGCCCCCTAGGTGGTCCAGATGGCTACACACACTGAGTCAAGGAGACTTTTCTTTGATTGCACAGTTCACTTTTAGAAATTCTTCATCCTACCCAGAAATTTCAGACTAATCTACAGAGACTTCTACAAAGATACCAGCAGGGCCTCAGCATCTTTGCAAGCCAGAAAAGGTATAGCCATGGTGACTGTTTAGACAGGAGTCCCATCATCTGCAATGGAGAGTTGTGTCTGCTGCTGCTAGGCGCCTGGGGAACTAGGGCTTCTTTAGGGAGGCCTTTGGCAGAGGTTTAAGAGCCTCCACATTTTAGAATAAACAGGATCTGCTAAAGCCCCAGCAAGGACAACAAGAAGGTCAGGAGCCAAGGTGTTTCTATGTCAGATCTCTCTGGGTGGTTCAATACCAGCCCTGTGAATCAAATTCTATGAAGAGATTGGTCCCTTTGGTTCCTTGTTCTTTTTCTTCCCTGATATTCTAGGCCTTCAGCCAAGCTGTTCTACTTCTTGGCTTGGAATGCATTCCACCCACCTCCACTCTAACCCCTGTAGCCTAGCTAACCTGCTTACATCTTTTACAATTCAAGTTAAATGGCAATTAAGGACTCCTACATACTTTACGCATTCAAAGAGCTCAGAGCACTGCCTGGAAGAAAGGCAGTGCCCTCCCAAGTATTTTGTCTCTAAATCTAGCTGTCAGGCCAAAATGAAAAGTATGTTAGGTATATAAACAGATTCAGTCATTGTGGAGAATAATTTGGCAATATCAAGAAAAACAGAAGCTGTGTACATCGTTGTAATTCCATTTCTAGGAATGTATCTTACCAAATCTCACACATGCACAGAGGGATGTTTACAAGGATGTTCACTATAGCATTGTCTGTAATGGCAGAAAAATGAAACAACTCTGCGTGTTTGTCAGTGGGGAAAGGGATTAAATAATGTTGGCATACTTACACAGCATTTAAAGGAATGAGCTAGCAGTTATCTCAAAAAGATAAAATGGAGTGAAAAACCCAAGCTGATAAAGCACACCCCAACACCATTAGTGGAAATTATGACATACATAAATATGAGATGACCTCTGCTTGGACACACACACAAAATATCAGTTTTAAAGTATCAAAACAGTTAAAAAGTCATGTAAATATTTTCCACTGGAAGGCAACAGGAATGACAGGAGGGTGAGGATACCAAAGAGGATTTCAATGTCAACATCAGGGGAGAGAGCAAATATGATAAATGTTAACTGTCATATAAATATTCATACATGCACAAACATATATGAAAAATTAGAGAAAAACATACAAATATGTTTATACATGTGTATATAAATGTATCTCAAATTATTTTTTGTATATTTTGCCTTTTTTTTTTCCAAAATGAAAAGGAAAGGAATAGAAGAGGGAGGACAAGTTTTGAGACATCAGATGTATTCCTTCACACTGCGTTGAGGAACTTTAAAAAGCTCTATGTCAGGGAGGACAGAGAAGGATGATAGGGAAAAGAGAACAGTTTGAAAAATACAGTCAGCAACTTAGTGAGGTGCTAAGCAACTGAGATGTTGTCTCAAAATTAAAAAAATAAATAAATAAAAAGGGCTGGGGATGTGAATCTGGGTTCAATCCCCGATACCCCCCAAATAGATAAAAACAAAAATAAAGATAAAATATAAAAATAAAATCAATAATAACTTTGAAGATGTATCTTTGGTCAACATTATCCATAGTAGTATGGCCCAGACTTCTGTATAAACAGAAATCACTTGGAAGCTTATAAATAACAGAGATCCTTGCTGTTCCTCTCACCCCCAACCCCCAATTATGATTCAGGAAATCTTGAATAGGCCCACTCTTCTTTCTATTTAAAAAGCAAACATCCCTAGTATAGTAGTCTAGCTTTTGTTAAATGTATAGAGAAATATTTTTTAAAAACTCAAAGTAAGTTAAAATTGCAGTTTTAACCTAAAAATCTTTTCTCTTGCTCATGTATGGCTAGCCAATAGTGATTCTTCAAAGAAACATTTATATTTTGATGATAACAAATTAAAATCATCGTATACAATGTTTACTTAGATAGCTCTGTAAAGTGTTGTCCTTGTTATAGAGCAATAATTTTTATGTACAACTGAAATGCTAAAGGCAGACGCATAAAAATTATGACAACTCTTTATTCTAGGTAACAACTAAATAGAACAATTCTAGTGTTATAATTTAAATGATAACCTTTTAACTTCCTGCCTTCTCACACAGTCAGGCTCCTCTCCAGTGTCCACAACTGCACCCTACACTGGGCTGTGGTTTACCTGTGGACAGGCCCAGTCTCCTCTCTGGGCTGTGAGTTACTGCCTCCTAACAGGGAAGGTCTTGTGCTCATTGTGTCTGGCATTGTGCATCTGGCATGAGTAGGAAATCTAGTAGCTGTTGAATAAGTTAGCACATCTCAACGGGTCTTAGCTCGAAGACATCAGTGAAAAAAAGAAGTCTCTAGCATAGGAGTTTGGGCAGACATATTCTCTCAAGGGTTAATGGTAAATATTTAGTCTTTTGCAACTTTTTCACCTGCCACTGCAGCTGAGAGCAGTTCTGTTTCAATAAAGTTTTATGAACACCAAAATCTAATCTGAATTCTATGTAATTTTCATGTGCCATGAAATATTTCTCTTGTTTTTTTTTCTTTTCAATTAGTTTGAAATGTAAAAGACAAAAACTCTTCATGGGTCATACAAAAACTAGCAGCAGGTCTCATTGCTCAGCAGATCTTCACCAAAAGGTAGATGAAAAAAAATCACAGGATACCAGACAAACTAGGATATACTGAGAAGAAGAAAAAGAGAAAAGCAAGGTCTAAGATGTATAAAAAGCTTATAGACCCTCATTGTACCTGCAAATAAGATAAAAAGAAACAATGCAGAAACAAGCAGCAAGTCTCCTTATTCTTCTGTTTTTTTAAACCAGTTCTATATAAGGATGAAGCTCACATTTAATTATGGCTATGGAAGTCAGTAAAATAAATTGATTTAGTTACAAGAAATTAATATTACTATTTAAAGTAAGAAACAATCAATTGAACAAAACCAAACACAAAAACTCTTTCAACTTATAAAGTTTTATCATTTCCAGTATTTTCATTCCTGGTGTCTGCTGCCCAGTCTCTGTGCGGGGATGCAAATGAGCAGAGAAACAGACAAGACAGACCAAAGCAGACAAAAGGGATTCTGTCTCAGAATACCCAGGATTGACTGTCCTGTCCTGTCCCACCCAGACCTGCTGCATAACATCCTAGATGTCTCAGGGGTTCCGAGTCAGAGACTGCTCCTCTCATTAAAAATAATTATATCTTTTTAAATAGCACACATGGTTATTATATAAAATTCAAAAATAAAGAAGCCAAGAGAAGAAAACCCAAAGTTTGGATATCAGTGGCTACCTTGTAGACTGTTTTCCTTGACTGCATTGTGTGTGTGTACATAGTTTTTTTAAAAAATAAAAAAAAGAATCCCTTTCATTTTGTAGATGAAGAGAGTGAAGGCCTTGTAAGCTGTGTATAAAATGAGTTTGTAAACATGCAGGATAAGAACCTCTGCATGTTAGGCCAATGTTTTCCCCTGCAGCCCCCTGATAGAAATAAATAATTAGCAACTTGGCTAAGTCCATAGCAGGGCTAAAGAAATTAATACACGTTGAAATGAATGAGGATGCCAGACAGATGGTACCATGTCTTTATCTCACTTAACTCTGTCCAAGCCAGCTAAGTGAGAGGCTCCTGGTGATGGATGACACTGGAGAGCATAGTTTTCCATAGGCAGTCAAATCACAAAGAACACAGGGGTATGAGGAGGTCCCTTTAACAATCATTGGCATGTAATGTAGACTTTTTGCTATGGAAAGTGCTTCACTTGGACTTTTATTTGTGTTATCTCTTAACATAAGGCACCATCCTGGGTCCTTCATGGACTAGTTTATTAGGAATTCAGTTTTGGATTGCCCCACCTGCTAAAGGGAACATCTGAAGTGGCAGAAAGCATCAAGACATACAAGGGTGGCCTTAAGTTTCAGTTGAGTAAGATCAGACTCAACCATGAGACAAATAATTTCTAATGTGCCTACTCATGTCAGGAATCACATTACATTAATGCCACGACAAGGAAAGGAAAATCTATATTTTTTTGCCACTGTTCTTTTCTTCATTAATCATCTGGCTAGGGCCAGGGAGAATGACACTGTAAGATAGGCTGTGACAGAGAAAGGGAGCCTCATAATTAGGTAGCATGTAAAGCAGTTTATGTGACAGTTCTAAGTAAGAAGGAAAGTATAGTTTTTAAAGTATCAAAATAACAATACAGAGGATGAGAAAATATGACTAGCCAGGTGGACTAAGAGGTATGGAAAATCCCCATTTTCCTGGTGACTTAAGGAAACATGTTTAATTATGCCCAGTTTTGCCGGGCTGGTGAACCAAGCTAGCACCTTCACTTCAACAAACACCACTGCAAATGAATCTGGATCCAGAGCATATCCAAAGACATGCAATGAGAGGAGTGAAGTACCAGCTCATGCAAAAACAGAATCGAGCATTCTAGGGAATGAAGCTGTGTAACCAGGTATTAGAGAAACATCTGAATGATTATGTTTGTTGTGTTATATTTGTTATTATTATGGCCCTATTTTCTATAAGAAGCTTTCCTAAAATGAAGACTTCTGGGAGGAATTTTTTTTTCTTTTTGGAAAAATAAACAAAAATAAGTTATCTGTGGGTATGGCTCAGGGGTAGATCCACTTGCATAGCCACATAATGGTGTATAACAAGGTTATCAGGCACATACAAGATCCCCCATAAAGTTAATATTTGTGCCAAAGCCTGAAGCTTCTAATGTGAAACAGGATTCTTTATGGCCAAGAACTGCATTTAAGCAAACATGAATATTGTGAATAACTGTCTATAATCTTTGAATAATGGCATCCAATTTTTTCCTTAGACAATTTCTAACTGGGTGTCTTTCTCCCATTACATAAGGTCCTATCAAGAAAAGTTAAGTGTTCCACTACTTCCTGGCATTACCCAAGAAAGGCCATGGCAACTCTAAACTAGGAATGTTAACCTGCACTGGAGTCACATGAGGACCTAAGGGGTTGGAGCTGAGACACTGCAAGGGTAGGACATAATGAATTGCCTGGATAACTTCCGCTCTTTCATTCACTTATTGAACAAATAATTTCTGAGTGTCTCCTACTATGTAGTCTAGAAAGGGAAATGGGATTGGAAAAGTTCTTTTCTTTCTTTTTTTCTTTTCTTCTTTTTGTTTTCTTTTTCTTCAGTACTGGGGATTGAACCCCAGAGATGCTCAACAACTGAGCCACATCCCCAGTCCTTTTTTATATATTTTATTTAAAGACAGGGTCTCAGTTGAGTTGCTTAGTGCTTGCTAAATTGTTGAGGTTGGCTTTGAACTTGTAACCCTCCTGCCTTAGCCTCCTGAGCTGCTGGGATTATAGGCATGGGCCACTGCCCCAGGCCTGGGAAAAGTTCTTTACAGTTCTGTTCGTTCTCTCTCTCTCTCTCTCTCTCTCTCTCTCTCTCTCTCTCTCTCTCTCTCTCTCTCTCGTGGGGAATGGGTACTGAGAATTGAACCCAGGAGCATTCTGTTACTGAGCTACATCCCTGGCCTTTTAATTTTTTTTATTTTGAGACAAGGTCTCACTAAGTTGTGTAGAGCCTTGCTAAATTGCTGAGGCTGGCCTGGAATTTGCCATGCTCCTGCCTCATCCTCCTGAGTTCCTGGGATTACAGGTGTGTATCACCACATCTGGCTGTTTTCTCAGTTTTTAA
The DNA here is from genome assembly GCF_052094955.1 of Ictidomys tridecemlineatus. Classification (NCBI taxonomy): domain Eukaryota; kingdom Metazoa; phylum Chordata; class Mammalia; order Rodentia; family Sciuridae; genus Ictidomys; species Ictidomys tridecemlineatus. Next base: position 123,288,077 of record NC_135477.1, on the reverse strand, counting down.
AGGATTGCAGAAATTACCACATGTTTATGTGCTGGTGGAAAAGAGTCAATAGAGATAGAAGAGTTAATTATATAGAGGGAAGACTCTATATAATAGGGGAAACTGCTGGAGCCAAATCCTATGGATGCAGCTGGGAATCGATTGGCTCTAGAGCTCCAGGAAGATAGGCAGAGACTTTCCTACCTGCCTTCAGGTAGGAACACTACCTGTTCCTCTACCACAGAAGAGGGGTGGTAGAAACATAGGTATAAGTTTGTGGATATTGGTGGAAGTAGCTCATAGAAGTCCTCTTTCAATGGGAACAGAAGAGCAACCAAATGAGCAACAGAAGAGGCAATAGCCTAGGAAAATGCTGTAGGATGCCAGGCCCCAGGAGGATACTTGGGGTTACTTTGCAATGTCTGAAGGTTCTACTTTCAATTATGTGATTGACTTAGAAACTTTCTGATAAATTTCCTTCTTTTAATTAGCCATAGTTAACATCTGTTGCTTACAACCAAAAACTAATGTACCAACTCTTTTTTGAGGCCTAGGGTAGGTATCTCATTTTCTCACTGAAGGTCTGACTTTAATAAAATGATTTTATTCAACCCAATGTTCTGCTCCATCAAGTGCAGAATATCTTGCAAAATACTATCACACCAATCATATTGGGTTCCTCTACAATTTAATGAATAGAATCCAGAAAAAAATGACTTATAGTTAATAATACCAAATTGGAAACACTAAATCAGGATGGTGAACTGCCTAAAGAAAAATATTCCTGAACATGTGAGAAAGCAGAACAGACTGATAACCACAGTTCACACACCTAAACCCTTTTTTTAAGAGAGAGAGAGAATTTTTTAATATTTATTTTTTAGTTTTCGGCGGACACAACATCTTTGTTTGTATGTGGTGCTGAGGATCGAACCTGGGCTGCACGGATGCCAGGCGAGCGCGCTACTGCTTGAGCCACATCCCTAGCCCCTAAACCTTTCTCAAACCCTTTTATGAGTTAAACTGCAAAAGAGACAAAGTATCTAGCAAAACAGAATGATGTTGAATATATGCACAACCTTCCTTACAATGTAGATTGCTACTTCATTACAAATTTCAGTGATTCAGGAAGGAAATCCACATGAAGACCATACTCGTGGATAAACTGGGAGGCAGGGGCAGTTTTCACAGTGGATGGTAATGTTTAATCCAAGAATGCATCTGAGAGGACACGAAACTGAGACACACAGAAGGAAAGTCAGAGTCCCTCATGAAGAGAAGCCTTTCAAAGATCACAAAGATGAGTGGAAATTTCCAGACCATGCAGACTAAGATAAGTCTTCATGATATAATGTGTTGTCCCCCTTCAGGAAATTAGGAGTTATTAAACTGCAGCAAAGACAGCTGCTTCTGAGATGAAATCAGCCTTGCAACACCAAGAAGCAGGAAGGGAAGGGGGAAGGGAAATACAAGAAATACAAGGGGGGCAGGGAAGGGGAGGAAGAGCTGCCTCCTGTGGAAGTCAGCCCCTCTCAGCTTACAGGTGCTCTGCTCCACCTGGCATTGAATCATGGTGAGCCCTGAATCTTCACAGAGAAGTGTGAGGCTTGGTGTAAGGTGGGACCTGAAACCAGATATGAACAGCTGGCCCTGTGCTGGCTCATGTTTTGCTAGGAAGGGTGAGATGCTCAACCCTTTGGACCAAATGCACACAAACAGCCAAGAAAACAATAGCAAAACAAAAATAAATGGGGCTCCTTTTAGTTTAATTCTCAAAAAAATTACTAAAGTTAACATTGACAGAGGAGTAGACTTCATGCTAGATACTCTTCAAAGAAGAGCTTAATGTGGATTTAATTAATTGTCACAACTCTAAAAGGATAGGTCCTATTATTGCCTTACTTTAGGTTTCCCCTAAAGAAGAGACTGAAATATGTGAAGGCTTTCAGATACTACTTTATGAGGAAATTCTCAGGAGGAACGAGAGAAGGTAGCTACCACCTTGTTCAAGAACTAACATTCAATCCTCTTGGATCCATCGTCAAAGAGAGCCACTTCAGATCCCCAACTCCATCTCCCACTGGCCAAAGGCCTTCCCTCTGGAACGCTTTAACATCCTTGGCTTCCAGGCTATAGGTGTTTGGATGCCATCCGTGTGTGTCATGCCTCTGAGGGTTGAGGGTAAGGGCTAAGAAGCATGGGGCACATGGTGTGGGCAGGACGCTACCAGCTATCAGGCTGCACAAACTGAGCTAGAAGACACAGAGAGATGGTCACAGGAGAAGCAAGAGAAGCTGGTGAGTTAATTTAAAAGTTTCTAGTACAATTTTTATCACCTCTGTGTTCAGATAAGGAAACTCGGGAATAGAGAAGTAATTCATGCAAATTTATAGGAGAAACAAGATGAAATCAGGCAGTCTGGCTGCAGAATGTTCTCTCTTAACCACTGTGCTCTCAGCCTGGAAAGATGCATTTCAAGTACCTGGAAATCTGCCCTGCCACACTGGAGCCACAACTGTTGTGAAGAATTGGTGAAAAATCAGTCAGTGTAAGAAAATAAGTGTGGTTAATAATGCTCACTGCATAATGAAAAGGCAAGAAAGGACTCCAGTGTCTCAAAAGAGAGACTGCTGACCCTGCTTCCCTGGCCAATGCATGAGAGGAATATAGCCATGGTTTGCAAAGTGTTGGTCAAGTGGAAACTAAGGTATGGTCACATTTGTTGATACTCTTGCTCTTATAAAATACCCCTAAAATAAAAAGGGGTGGCAACCTAAGAATGGAAAAGAGAGAATCCTCCTCTATGAATTTGAGAGGAAACTCCATGGAGCTCAAAAAAAGGAAGAAGCAAATCAGAAAACAGCAAAGTCATTGAAAAAAATAAATCCAAACATTAAGTGGAACAACTCAAAACAAACTAGAGGCCCAAATCAAAGAAGCCCTAAGACTGTGGAGGATTAACAGCTTGAAGTCAGGCATTTCCCCTTGGAGAATGGGCGTTCCACAGGGTGGGAAAAATGTAGTTCCTTGAATTCAGAATTCTGTTGATTTTTTTTTTTAAGCAAAAAAATTTAAACTGAACTTGTATCTTTCTTTCTCCTAACCCTGAGGATGGAAAGCCACAGACCAGAGAAATTCTTATGCTGAAAGTAAGTGAAAGTCTGGCAGCTAGGCTAAATAAGGAGTGAGCTCTGATTTCTTCTTCTACATTTCCATTAATTTAAAGCGCTAAGTTGTCTGTTTGCTTTAAAATATGTGGTTGTCCTCTTTGCAGTGTCCCTTTAAATAGATTTTCCTTTGGCTCTGCCAAAAATAGCTGGAGAAGGTCCTTTGAGAATCCATTCTTAGTCTTTAAAAAAAAAAAATACACTTTTTTCCCCTGCCCTGTAAGCATAAATAGGCCTGGAAGCAGTATTTCCCGCTTCCTCCAGGGACCTCCAATCTATCAAAAATAATAAGTCTTTCAGGAGAATAAAAAAAAAAAAGAACCAAGTGAGGGAAGTAACTCTCCCAGCCCAATTTTGCTTGCTCATTTATGTGATCAGCAAATACTGGGCTCTTCTTTTGGGTGAAGCAGACAGGCTGGGTAGGGATTGAAAACCCTTTCATGCCTACACACAGCCAAGCAGGAGGGATGCTAGAAGTGGGCCGGATGTAAGAAGTGAGCCAGGTGCAAGAGACAATCCCGACTGTGTGGAGCTAAGGCAAACTGGAGAAGGCACATCCCAGAAGACAGGCTCTGGTTTCTACTCAGCTCCAGTCAACTGTCAGCATAGAGATTGGAATATTTCAAGTAAAAATTAACCCCTTTCAAAGTAATTGCTACTTGTTTAAAGTTTTAAAACAATAACGTGTGGGGCAATATCAGCAAAGAGTATACATGTGAGCTGCTCCAGCTAGAGCTCTTCTAGGTAAAGAAAGAAAGATGGGAGAAAGACTGTCCATCCCTTGGGAGCTTCTAATGTAGTTCAAATAAGAGATGCACCTGGCAAACTGTTCCACAGGTAGACAGTGGTACCTTTAAAAAGGGAGCAACAAGAGAGGCCATGGGAGCTAAGATAAGCAAGAGGGCACTTGAATCAGGAATGGATCTCATCGGCAGAGGCATGTGAGCCAAAGCCTGAACAAGGTAGCCTTTGGCAGGCAGAAGCTGGGGAAGGGCCGTGGCAGGAAAAAGAAAATGAACTGCACAAAGGAAGAAGATGGAGCAGGAGAAGAGAATGTTGGAGAAATGGTCAAGAGAGTATTCATGTTTCAACTCAACATATGTTCCTGAGCATCTACTGTGTGTCACACAGTAGGAACACAATGGTGATCCTGAGAGCCATAGGATAAGGCTGAAGATTTGCGAAAGTGCTGGGTTCAAACAATGCCGTGGGGCTATATCCAGGGCTTTATCTAAAAACCAGTAGGAAAAATGCCTTTGAAGTTTTAGTAAGCCAAGGAATCACATGTTGAGACCTGCCCATTTTCAAAGTTCCCTGGCAGCAGGGCTGACACTGTGGGCTGGAAGGGAGCCACAGCAACCAGGGAGGGGGCTTTGCAAGAAGTCTGGGAAAGACGTGGCAGCTTAGACTAGGGAGTTAGTGAAGCACACAGAAAGAAGTGAAAGGATTCAAGAGAGAGATAAGGGTTCAAATTACTAGAACTATCCCTTCAGGGTGGAGTTGATGAGGGAGAAGACAAATGGGAAGGGAACAGAGAATGTGTCATTGTGTCTCTATGAGGTCAGGCCACACCCCAGTGGTCCAGCCATGCAATTCTGCACTAGCAACAGAAGGGTGTCCAGTGATTACTAGAGAACAAAGGTTTTCGAGCCAGCCTGTCTGGCTGAGGGATGGTGGCCAGAGGAGCTCACAGGAAATTTCCACCTTGGAAAGTCATCACCTCAAAAGTACTATTTGCTTTAAATGTGCTTTGTAAAGTTCCTCAGCTATTTTGTTTGGCGTAGTGTTGATGGCTAAGAAATAGCTAGCTCTTTTCATGTGTTCAACAGCTCATCACTATGTTAACTTTTATCTTTCTGACTTGGGATGAAAGAAGGAATACTGGAGTATCTATAAGATACGTGTTAATGCCCAGCTCTTTTTTTAAACAAGCTCTCACTAAGTTGCCCAGTCTAGCCTGGAATTTGCAATCCTCTTGCCTCACCCTCCTGAGTCACTAGAACTAAAGGCATGCCCCGATGCACCCAACTACCCACCTCCTTTCATTCTGACCCTGAAATTAAAGGAATGCTTCTTAACTACCAGAGCCTGCCCATCCTCCTTGGTGTCAAAGAACTTCCAGCGACTTTCTCTATAACCATTGGCATTTGTACATGAACTCAATCCACTGTTTCTAGATCATTAAGGAAATATAAATACATTTTCTTATTTAGCAAGGATACCTGAAGAACTCAGACTTTAGTCATAGGAATGAAAAAAAGACCAACCCTCTAGATGCTCAATCCTTGAAAATTTCTGCCAATGAAATCTATACATTTTGATAAGTTCTCACTTGTATACTGAGTGTTGGTCCCACAATGTTTTTGTTGTTGTTGTTGTTTTCATGATTCTGGTGATCAATAAAATTCTGTTCTTTTTGGAAATTCACAACATTTAACAGATGATCAAATAAACATAGACAAATGGGTACTGAAAATACCAACAAGAAAAAGGAAAGACGCAGTGGGACTGAAGGCAGTTTTGCCTTCTTAATTCCTCTCTCTCTTACCTTCTACTATCAAACTCATAATTTAGTGCCTGTGTGCCCACACTGCAAATGTATTCATCTCTTCTCCCAAGTTGGCCATGGGGTCCCACGAGTCTTGACTGAGTTAGCACACTATGCAAAGATCATTCACTAAACTTAATGCTCTTTCATGGAGGTTATTTTATTAAGATTATTTGCAGCAGAGACTGTGGGCTTCCTAGTCGAAGCTCTGCTTTTATTCCAGTATCCTTGCCTCCTATGAGTGGCTCAGGTAAACTTTCTTTGGTGTAAAATTATTTAGGCAAAACTCTACTACTGAGCTGGGGATGTAGCTCAGTAGTAGAGTTTTGCCTAAAATTATCATGGTGGGTCCTTTTTCCTTGCAGGTGATTGCTTTGGACCGATGAGATGTGATGGGAAGTCTACTGGAGAATATCTGGGAAAAGTATCCTCATAGCTTTTCAAGAGACTCAAAATAATAATAATAAGAAATAATACCTCCTCTGTTTTCACCAGCCTTAGTATCGGAGGACACAGTGTAATATCTTAGTGATCCTAGGAGAAGATGGCCATTACAATGAGACTGGCTGAGCAGGAACAAGGAAATACCCTGAGTCCTTCATGGGCCAAGAAAGAACCAACTCTTGTGATTTTCTGTAGTGACACAGTAGATTCCTTTATTGTTGAAGCCATTTTGAATTGGATTTTCTGTTTCTTACAGCCTAAGGCATCCCATATAATACAATGCCTCCTTGGAGAAGCAAGACAAGGCTCTGCCTCTCTCACAACACTTAGGCAACAAAGGAATAGTTGCTCCAAAAAAGGAAAGAAATTAAGATTTATTTCTCAGTAAGTGTTTTGGGAAAACTAGCTGTGAAAAGGTATTTTTAATAGCGACTCCTGATGAATGGGGAGTACTTTGAAATCATCCTGCAAGATGTAAACACTGTAATAAAGTTAGGATGAGCCACTATGAACAGTATGTGTGGGGATACACAACATACTTGGAGTCATCATAATATGTAAACATCAGGAAACTACCATAAAATTAGTCTTTATTACTCATCTACTCTTATTTCCTTCTACAATTATAAGATGAGGAATTTTTTCTCTCGTCACTGGTACCCACCTCCATGCCCACTTGATAAAAACACAGAATCTCACAATTGATTAGAAATTCAGAAAACCAGGGTACAAATGATATAGAACAATTTTCACAAAGATACAAAGCTAGTTTGGGATGATTTTTTCACAATTAAAAATGCTTTATGCTCTATGTATAATAAGAATTGTAATGCATTCCGCTGTATGCAGGATTTTCAAACAAAGACATTTCCTAAAAGCCCAATTTAATGCAAAGACAAATTGCAACATACTGGAAAATCAAAACAGGATTTTTTTTCTTTACTAATTCGATCATGACAAGAAAACCTTTTGAACTTGAAGGTTTAAGTTTCTTTTTTCTCTCACTAATACCCTCCTTAATCCTAATCCATATTCTATTTAGCACTATTTCTCTTATCTACAATACCTTACATATGGCCCATTCTGTAGGCCAGTGGTTCTCAAAAATACTGTATAATAATTGCCTGAAAAATAAATCAGAAATAGATATTTATAGGTAGAGTCTGATTTAGTAGACTCAGAATGAGGCCCAGAAATGCCAACGTAAATAAGCACCCAAGGTGATTCTAACCATTGCTCTGAGACACATGATTTCAGACTGTATACCAGATTCCAAGATCCAAATAGAAAAATAATCTAATTATCATAGTAGATTTAAACTGGAACGACAAAAATATGTTCAGGCCTGCCTATAATTTTTATGTTCTCTCTGAGGTCTGAAACAAGCCCAACACATCTGTGATTTAGATGCTCCTCAGTAATCATTTGCTTTAGAGATTTGGAGTTTTTATCCTTTCCCTCCAAGACTTTTTTCCCCTCTGAATGAATATTTCTTCAGGATTAAAATGTAAAATGTCTCAACTTTCCCTCAGAGCTAAAGGAAATCAATTTTGGAGAATGTTTCAAACAAGTACTTTTAAAAATACACAATACAGAATGTCTTGCCTTTGAACCAGAGGCCTGAGATGCATGAGGCAAACAGTAGGTAATGAGAGAAGTAAACACTGGGTTTTCCAGAAGCATTGGCCCTGAAACCAAAACTTAGGAAGGAAGCTGACCATTAAGTAAGTGACCCAGAGGAACAATAGCCCAGGCGGATCCTAGGGTAAATCTGAACCTGAGAAAACTGGAATTATACAAAAGCTTGTATCCCAAGTTAACTTTCCCTTCCTGCTGGATTTTAAAATAAGGACAGTACTGTAAATGAGAATTTAGTTTAAGTGGAACCTTAGAACTCCTGTGGGTGCCAAAGAATTTTCTGAGAACTAGATAAGACTCCTGAATTTACAGTGCTCACTTATGCCTATGCCCCTCCCCAAGGGCATTTTAAATCGGAGGCTCTACAGACCAAGAACACAGCATGGGGAGAAGTGGAGTCCAGTGAATTCCAACACCAGCTTGGACCAACTCACATTATGGCATGAGAGCTGTACTATACATAGATGTCTGCATGACTCAGTGAATAGAGAAATGTGATACAACCAAAGAAAATTCTCAAGTGTCAACAGTAAGGCACAAGGCTCTTATGGAGTAAGAAACTCCAGCAACCAAATTTATTTAAATTGGTTAGAAGGCAAAATGTCAGTTACATAGCTACAACTTGCATATTCCACTTGGCTTATGCTTTAGGTTGTGAACAAGAATAGACTGAATTTAAGGTGATTAGGGGAAGAAGGGATGGATAAAAAGGGAGAAATGAGCCACCCACCAGGAGATGAATAGGCTCAAGTCTTCAAGATCTACCTTATGAGTTCTGTTTTGTTAATCTTTTTTTCTTTTCCTCCTTCTTTAAAGAGCCCTAACAATCCTCAGAGCAATTTACAAATGGGAAAAATTCAATACTGGCCCTGCAGGATCACCATTCACTCTTGGTTTCTTTCAGTCCAATTAGGCTCTTATTCTAATTGCACGGCTTGGAAAGACCCACTGTGATCAGCTGGCTGCTAACCAGTCTCCTCCAGCTCCTCCCAGCAGGCCTCAGGGCCTCCTTAAGCCTTAGTGGCCGTAAAGTGGTCATGAGCATCCCTGCATATAGTTAGCTGGAGTGTGTACCTGGAATCTCCTCTGCATGGCTTTCAGGTATGCAAGGTTTTGTAACTAACATTGAAACCAGCTTTACATTTTAACAAATACCTGACTGAGTTGTGTGGAATAGACATCATATAGTCATTTCAGAGCATCTGGAGCTGCTTTCTAAAGCCTAAGATTCCCATTATTTTAAACATATTTCATCAGGATTCTTTGACATTTGGGGAAGATTCTCTCTGGAAATTCACATGTTCTTTGTTATGCTTCCTGTTTTTGAGCATGCAACTCTGATACAGCATGGCAAGAAAAAAATTGATCTAGAACAATTCTTGACTCTACCCAGATGCTTCTCACCAACTCACAGAACAATCACATTTTTCATAATACCTATGCAAATCTTTATGCTACATACACACTTTCTCTCCAAAGGGTAATCTAAAGTGTTTGATAGATACATGAAAACTGATCATCACAATCTCCTTCAGATAACTTACCCTTATCCCAAAGGATTGACTTAATGGTATGAACAAAGTGCTGTTAAGGGCCAAATTTATAACACATCAGTTCAGTAGACTTTAGGGGTTAATGATTCAGGTTAACTGTCACATACTCATTCTTTTCTTTTGCTCCAGTTTGCAATCAAGAACATTCCATCAAAGTTGATGAAAGTTTAGAACATAACATACACACATAGTAACTGACACAGCAAGGGAAGTCAGCAAGGCTATTCTGAAAAGGGCTAAGCAACAGTAAACCCACAAAATTCAAAACCATTTCAACAGTGTAAATATATAGAGCAGGAAAATCAGGCCCTTGCTGAATGCTTTGATTATATCAGAAGGCAAGTGAGCATTTGCCAGAAATAATTCCTTTATTCTCTATCCTTCTTCAAAGGCTTTAATACATATAACTTTAAAAATCAACGATCTTATAGATAAGCAGAGTCTTTTAGCTACACTCAACAAAGGAAGACACTAAGGGATAGGAGTTCAGGTTTGCCCAGGGGTGGTTAAGTGGCTTGATAATAACAGAGTCAGTTCTAGAATCCAGGCCTCTTGACTACAAATCCAAGTTCTATAAATCTACAACATATTTCTGTTTGTCCTTGATCATCAAAAGAACATATAAGCCCTAAAAACTCTGTTTGGTGACCTGGTATCATAGATGACACAATCTGGTTTGCCCTTGATCATCATGAGAGCAAACTCCCCCTGCAACTCTGCTTGGTGGCCTGTTAGCATTGGGTACTTCCCCAGGCTCCTTTGCAAAGGCCATCTGGCCTTTGCTGCTGTTATCCACTGCAGTTAACATTTCACACATTTCTTTCCTAAGCCTCCAGCATACCTGATGCAATAGTGGGAGAGGGAAATATAAGCAGAACTGAGACCAGCTTTACTGCAAAGATAAGAACTTTCTGGGGTGAGAAAAGGGCCAGCAATCGGTCATAAACCTACTTTGCCAAGTGGTTCATGAGCAGCTGTAACATCTGCCGATTTTTCTCTGGGAGACGATGAACAAGGCTGTGGATTTCAGAGACCCGAGTCTCCTGGTTCTCCAGTTCTGGGAATGAAAGAGGGAGGTAATATTTTATCAGTGTCACTACTAACTCACTTTACAAGACAAAACGAAGGAAAACCAAAGTTTGGGCATGAACAGGCTGAGGATTTCTCAACGATTTATGATCCTATCTTGTGTGCGTACTATATGATCAGCACAACTAGATCTAGAAGTCCTTTGAATGGTGCTTTCTGTAACAGGGTTCATCAAAATAATGACTGTCAAAGGATCCAAGCCAAAATGATGACGTGATGAAACAGAGCCAGTCAACTGCACACCCAGAGCAGGAATGAACTCAGGAGCAGCTGGCTCCCTAGAGGGCCGACTAAATTTCAAGGAAGGAAGGAACTTTATGCACTCGTAAAGTGATAAACAAATCTTACGTGAACAACATTGCAAGGTTCTCAAATATCAAAATAATGCGTTGAGACAGCATCACGGAAATCAAAGGAAAGGCCCATTTTCTCACATTATGTACCACCAGCAGCCTGGCAGAAGGAAAGCAATGGCAGAGAAAATATTTAAATCCTTCTGTCACCCTATTACCTATATCATGGCTTGTCACATTCTCTTGGTTGAACTTGGTAAGTGGCTTCGTTTCTCTGGGAAATAGATTGCTAGTACTCATCACATCTATTTATAGGACTGATGTGAGGTTTAATTAGAGAAAGGTTGCTATGGTTTGGAATTTCTCTGAGAAAGAAATCACATAAACACCATTTTCACTCCCAGCTTTCTCCCATCTCTTTCTCCTCCCTGCTTGAAGGGTACAACTATGAGTAGATAGGGCCACCAGAACATGAGGTTCTACTAAATTAGGCCCATAGTAGCTACCAGGGTAAACAAACCCCAGAGGCTGAAGGAAGCAGGGGAGGTACAGGCTATGGACACAATAATACTGGGAGGATTCATGCCAGATCTAAATCTGACAGAGAATCTGACTGCCCCTTACAGGAGGCCTATCCCACGTAGACAGATTCCAGTATACTTAGGGTAGCTTGCACCTAATCCCTATGTATTTTAATACCAATAATATGACGCTAGGGACCTGGATGATATAATTGAAGAATGATCAGAAGCTGTACATAGAAGACAGGATGGAAAGAGGGCTGTGAAGTTATATAAATGGCGCTGTATTCAGGGAAACACTTCCAGTGCTTAATTTAGGTAATGTGCAATGTCTGATTCATTCTGTAAAATGCTACTCAAAGGATGGAAAAAACCCAAGAAGTTAGAACGCCAATAATCAAAACTAGAATGGCAAACTTGTTTTTCTCCTCTCTCTCTCCCCTTCCCACCACCTCCTTCCTCCCCAAGAAACCACCTCAGAAGCCTCGCTCCTCCACTGTAATTCAACAGTGCAGGCAGGTCCTTGGCAGTCTCAAGTTGGCTTCCTTCTTATTCTTCAAGTCTCATGAGCGTGGATATGGCCACTTTACATGCAGAATAAGATGGGTTAGATAATATTTATTTTGGGATACTGACTATTCTTTAAAATAGAAATATCTATTCTCTTCCTCTTAAAACTGTGACAAAAAGATGACTTACTTGCTGCTTTGATAAAACTTCTTTGAAACTGGTACATCATGAGTGGTCCTGGAAGCATTCTGGAATTAAGTTAAAAAAAAAAAGATAGACTATCAGCTTAATAATAAAAACCATATTGTCTCTCAACAACAACCCCCAAACTGCCAAACAATATTACATTTCTCAAAGACAACCATCACAGGGAAACAACAGCAACTCAATTTAGTTTTCTGATTGGAAGCATCCTGAGATTTCACCTGAAATTCTCAGACCCTTTCTTTTTTAAAGGAATGGCCACAACTATGCTTCAGAGTCACAACTAGAAAAGTGCTAATGCAAAAGTCTAGCACAAACCAAGAGATTTCCTTTTCAATCAGTGACTCACCCATCAACAAGAGCACTTGAGGCTGTATCTCAGAAAAAAGCAACTAACTACACATTTGCAATTACCTGTGCTTAAACTCTCAGCTTTCCAGCAGCTTGTTGTGACACTCAGTTCATCTGGTATCACCATGAAAGGTTTTTGCAGGTGTTTTGCTCCAGAGACCAGAGGGCTAGAACCCCTAACATTAGGCATAACACGAGTATATTTTACCTAGTGGGTATGAATTTGCTTAACTACAAACTTGAGTTTTTTCTGATAATTCAGATGATAAACACAACAGATGATATACATTGTTCTTGGCCCAGATTTTATTTGTATTGGATTCTTTAATTCAACTCTTAGGCATCTCTTGCATTTCTTCTTATTCCTGACGTCAGTGGCCCAATAGCCAATAAAACCTACATCATCAATTCCTTTTCCATGGCCTTTGCTTTCCAGCCAAATGAATCTTCACAAAACCTGTTCAAAGGCTTATATGAGTCACAATTACATTCTCTTCTATGTTTAAGACTATATCCCACCTTCCTACAATACAGAACTATAATATTCCTGTTCTTCAAGGGCAGCTTAAATTTTAGTTTGTCCATTAAACTGAAATGCAGGGAGTTAGTCAATAACCCAAGAAAGGTTAGCAAGTAGCAATACAATCATATATATTGATACAAGGAGAATAGTCCTTCCAGTAAGGCAATATGTCTAATCTAAGCAGATGCAGTCAAAAGGAGTTCCACTATGTTCTAATTTTTAAGGACCAATGTAAGCAATGTACATTGTACATTTGGTGGTGCACCAAAGTATCAATATTCACAGGGTACAGAATCATACATTCTCAACAGAATGTGATATATGATATCTTTTCTTTTTTAAAAAAAAATTTGTAGTTGTAGATGGACACAACATCTTTATTTTATTCATTTTTATGTGGTGCTTAGGATTGAACCCAGTGCCTCATACCTACCTGCAAGGCAAGCACTCTACCACTGAGCCCCAGCCCCAGCCCATGATTTCTTTTTTGTTTAACAGATTATTCAGGGAAGACAGCATTGTAGGTTCTGTTCAAGGCTAATTATCTCAGTACTTCTCAGTCAGAGCAAAGCTTCCCTAAATCACTCATGGAACCATTGCACAATGACAACCTATCATCTATGGACGATTTACAATGGGTTTGACCAGCTGAACTAAATGCACCCACACAGAAGCTGTTTCCACATCTCAAACTCCCACCCAACAGCTCTCTGGAGACTGAAAATAAAACTGCTTTCTTCCTCACTGCACGATAACTAGCTGCACTCTGCCCTGCAAATGGAAAGTCCCTACCTTAGGTAGGTCTTCAGAGCACTAGTGATTGTCTTGATCTCCCACTCGGCACAGATATCTGTTTCTGTCTCGGAAGCTGTTTTGGGGTCTACAAAATGAAGAAAAGACAAGGTGTAAAGCAGACCTCAAAATACAGATAATAAACAAGCACACATATAAGCATTCAACTTTGTTAGTAAGTGCAGAACTACATTAAAAAACAACAACACATACTTTTCGTCTATTTATATCAAGGAAATGTTTAAAAATCCAAATATCTCTTGCTGGAAGAATGCAGTGAAACTGATCCTCTCATAAACTGCCAGAAGCCATAGAGATAAATGCAGCAGTTCTGAAAAAGGAATCTGGTAATATGTCTCATCAAGAGTCTTAGAAATGTTTATACCCCTGAACCAGTAATCCCATTTCTCACAATATCTCCTCAGGAAATAAGATAAGGCATGAGAAAAGTCACATACCCCAGAAATGTTCCACATGCACTCTCTTCTTTTAACAGTGGAAAAAGCAAGAGGAGGAGACAACCTAAATGTCTGATCATAGAGGGATGGTGTATGTCTCCCTAAAGGAGAGATGGTGTTATTTACATGATACTGAAGACCACGCAGCAACAGGGAAAATGCCTGAATTATGTAGTGTCGAGTAAAAATAATTAAGATGTAAAAGTCTGTGAGAAAATCATAAGGATAAAGGCTGAAAGGAAATACTCAAATGCTAAAATAGTGGTTGGGTTAAAGTGGTAGAGTTGTGGTTTTTATATTTTCTAAACTGTGCTTGATTTGATTCCATTGCTCTTCTATGTATTTTAAATTTCCATGAGCCCAGATGTGCAATGAGCACCTCCATAATTATATTGACTCCTGATAATTTGTTAGTCTCCTCTTACGTGGGTTTTAAACAAATGGATGCCTTTAAGTAAGTGGTCTATAAAGGAAAGAGAGAGAGAATTCTTGTAGCCTTCCTAGGCAGCAGACAGGCAGGTGAGATTAAGAGGCTGAGGCTGGGAGTGTGAATTGCTTCACAAGTCAGCTGAGGCCCATCCTGTTGCTGGTGAGGGGATCAGGCCACACACAGACTTCAGGAGGGCAGAGGAGTCTTCCAGTGCATTGAAGGGGGACTCTGGCTTCCTCAGACCCACTTAAGGCCAGGATCTGTCCCCCAGCTCCCACATTCCCCTTCTTTCTGCAGTGCCTCATTCTCAGTTGGGGAGCCACCCTTTCTTACTCCTTCCAGGGGTGGGGAATAAGACCTTAGGACAGACTGATCAAAAGCATGTCACCTCCCTAGTGACTGGCTCAGGGATAACCAAGGCCTAAGCCAGTTCAGTCACTGTGAACTTCAAGGACTTTTCTAGAAGACAGGCTGCTGTTTGCTGGGTTTGCACCTGAAAGCTTATATAAGTGCCGGGTGCCACCATGTACAGCTTGAGAGTGACTCCAGGACACAAAGCCAGAGACAGAGAAACAAAGACGGTGGAGCTTTTTGAAGCAGGTTAGCGGTGCCTTTTTAATCTGGGAGCCAATAATTTCCCTTTTCCCTCCTAAGCTTGTCTCCTAGAAAAATCCTGAAGTTCATTGTGACTGGACTGGCTAATCTTGGACCATCCTTGAACCAGTCACCAGCTCACCAGAGGTGACATGCTTTTGACTCCTCTGGCCCAAATATCATTCCCCACACCTGGAAGGAGTAAAGAAAGGAGTAATCCAGTTTAGGTCTGGCTCCAGTTTGTTATAATCAAAAGATATTTGAATGATACACCAGGTAGAGAGAGACAGCCACGGGACTGCCTCTTTCTCAATAGTCCCCAAGATGAACTCTGAGGCGCCAACTAAGAAAGAGGTTCCTTCGGCAGGGCCAACTGCCTTTCAGTAGGGAAGGAGAGTGAATTATGGGTGGGCAGAACACACTTTCTATTTCCTGGGAAAGAACCCACTTTCATCCCAGAAGGAAGATGCCAAATGCTCATGAATGGCCTCTAACTCCCAGGCAAGGCACAAACCCAACTGGAACCTACTGCTTGGTTTTGTTCCCTGAACACTTCCTTGAAGATGAGACAGAAAAGGGCCCCGGCTCATAAAATGTCTGTGGCTTCTCTAGGCAGACCACCTCTCTGATGTTCACAGGTGACCCTGGGCAATAATGAAGTCTCTCTTTTCACATGAAACCAATAAGAACTTAAAAAGCATGATTTTTACTTCTAGAGCCACAGAGTGGTTAAGTTTCTTAAAAGGTTCCAATATACGATTTTCTTAATATCCAAACGCTGTACAGCTTTAATTCTTTGTCATCTCTCACTCCCCGAATAGTTTCTTCCTGCAGAAGAAACTTTGTTTAGAATGACCTTTTTCCCTTTCCATTCCCAAGACCCATGGAGAGCTGCCACCCGGCATGGTTTCTGGATGCAAGACAAACGTTACTGTACATTTTTCTGAGGAACAATCCAACTTCGACCCAAGATGAGTGAACGTGAAACTAAACCAGCCACGGTTTGGCAGCTCTGGGAGTTTTGAACTACTCCATGAACCACATTTAGAAAACTAATGATTAGCTTCCACTTACTGGGGCTCTGTAACCATAGGAATATTGTGTAACATTACAGGGAGGAGAGTCAAATTACAGTCCGGCTAAAGGGCTTTTTATAGCACCAATGAAGCAAGGCTTATAACTTGAGCACATCCATATTAATTCATTTAATATCCCAACTAAATTGCACACAGCCTCCCCAAGCTACCCCATTTCCAGAAAGTGCTGCCAATTTCCATACCTCGCTTCTGAGGCTCTCATGACAGAACTCAGAATTTTCTATTTCTCCCCACCATGTCACTTGACCATGGTAGAGCTTAGTCAAATAAACCTAAACTAGAGGAGAAGTCCAATATTCAAAAAAGGATCGTGTGAGTCAAGTGGAATGTCTCACTCCTCTTTCTCCTATGACCATGTAAACTCTGAAAACTAGGAGACAGACTGAAAGCAGTGCTAATAAAGGGAGGTGGTCTTAGAAAGGTTACTCCAGACCAGTCCCAAGAACCATGTGGTCCTCTACTGTGCTGCTGACAAAGATACTGAACTTTGAACTCCTAAAATTTCATAATAACACATTATGATGTAAGGAAATCAAATGTCTTTTTTCTTTCAGGTTAACATATATATTTGGTAAAAAAAAAAAAGTTTCAATGAAAACAAATATATATTAAAAAGTAAGCCTTTTCTCTAGTACAGGCAACTGAAACTATCAGTTTTTCACGTACCTATCCTAACAATCAATGCAAATGCCAGGTGCATATTGGAATACATCTACCTTTTTTTAAAAAAAAATATTTTTTTAGTTGCAGATAGACACATATCTTTATTTATTTATTTTTATGTGGTGCTAAGGATCGAACCCAGGGCCTCACGAGTGCAAGGCAAGCACTCTACCACTGAGCTAAAATCCCAACCCATACTTCTACCTTTTTAAAAACACAAATGGCCTAGCAAGTAAAAGATCTTGGGTTCCATTCCAAGTATGGCAAAAAAAAAAAAAAATCAAAACTCAAATGGCAGCACACTATGCACGGAATTCTGGGTGTTGCTATTTTCATTTGACAATCTCTTAGGAAACTATTCCATATTGGCACATAAATATATCCACTCTGCAGAACTTTACTGTGTAGATGTGACATCATTAATTTAATGTCTCCTTTTAATGGAAATTAAAATTGCTCTGTGGTTTTTACTATGATTAACAATAATATAAACTTCCATTTCCTTGTACCTCTTATTTGTAGAAATAATTCTTAAAGTATAATTTCTGAGTAAAAAAAATGTGCATTTTTTTTTTTTGAAAGATAACTGCTCCAGCTCCCCTTCGAAGTTTAAGTTTGAAAGACTCCTTCCCTCAACTGGCTGAGATGAAAGTCTGTCACTGCACATTGCTATCAAGGGTGAGGGAAGGAGTCATTCAAACTTAAACAGGCCACTAATTAAAAAAAAAAAAAGTAAGCTGTAAATGGATTGAAGAGGGATTGTTAGGAGGAGGGAGTTGGGGTAGTGCTGGGGTCTAAATGAAGTAGGTTGAGCTCCATGCTTTGGTGATTATGCCAATGTGTATCATGGTGTTGAATCATAACTAAAAAGAATTTTTAAAAAATAAGTTATCTCATTGTTTAAATTCTCTCTCTCTCTCTCTCTCTCTCTCTCTCTCTCTCTCTCTCTCCAGTGAGGAGAAAGTTTGCAAATCTTCTATGTATGGGTGTGTTTTTAAAGTGTGGCTTATTGAGGTAAACATACCCTTTTGTAAGTGTGCAGTTCCATGCTTTTTGATAAATGTGCATAGTCATGTAACTGCTATCATAATCAAGATATTTCCATCACCCCAAAAAAACTCCCAGTGCTCCATTATGTTTAATCCTCTTTCTCCCCGACCAACCTCTGGCAGCCACTTTCACAAACATAGCATAATACTTTTGAAATCCATCCATGTTGTTACATGTACCAGTAGTTTAATCCTTTTATTACTGAGTATATTCAACGTTATGGATATGCCATAATTTGTTTATCCATTTGCTGATTGATGGACATTTGGGTTGTTTCCAATTATAGATGTTATGAGTAAAGTCACTGTAAATATTTGCACACAGGTTTTTGTATACTACATTTTCATCTTTTGGGTAAATACCATATCTAGGAGTGGGGCTAGGTAAAGTAATTTAGGAGTAGGTCAGATGGTATGTTTAACTTTAGTAGAAATTGACAAATGGTCTTCCTAAAATGTTTGGATCATTTTGCATTTTTACCAGTAATAGAGAGCTTTGGTTGTTTCACGTCCCTGTCAACACATGATATGGTCATTTTTTAATTTTAGCTATTCTAATAGGCATGCAGGGATATATGGCTTTTTTTCAAATTTGTATTTCCTTAATGACTAATGGCATTGGTCATCTTTTCATCCTTTTTTTTTCCCTTTGTGATTTTTTTTAACATTTTATTGGTTGTAAATTTTTTTACTGAATGATTTATTCTCAAATTTTGTCTGGCATATGCCTGTAATCCCAGTGGCTCAGGAGGCTGAGGCAGGAGGATCCAGAGTTCCTCAGCAATTTAGCCAGGCCCTAACTATCTCAACAAGATCCTATCTCTAAAAAAGGGCTGGGGATGTGGTCCAGTGGTTAAGTGTCCCTGGGTTCAATCTCTGGTACCAAAAAAAAAAAAAAAAAAAAAGAAAAAGAAAAAAGGCAGGGGGTTTGTTGTGTTTTTGAGTTGCAAGAGGCTTTTTAAAATGTGTTCTGGATATAAATCACTTATCCTATACATGTTTTGCAAATATTTTCTTCTGATCTGTAGCCTATCTTTTCTTTTTGTTTAACAATACCTTTTTAGGAGCAAAAGTTTTTAATTTGTTATCTGTGTTGTTTTTAAGAAATCTTTTCTAAACTAAGCCACAAAGATTTTCTCCTATGTTTACTTCTGTTAGTTCTTACAATTAGGAGGCAGGAAGATCCTTAGGAGGCATGAATGATCCATTTCAAGTTAATTCTTCATTATAGTACCAGATAAGAGTTAAATTTCATTTTTTTTCAATTGTTTTAGTACCATTTGGCAAAAATATTTTCTTTTCCTTCATGAATTACCTTGACACCTTTACCAAAGATCCACTGGCCATATATGTATCGGTCTTATTTCTGGACTCTCATGTTTGCCTCATTGATTTAGAAGTCTATCCTTAGAAAATAGCATACAGTCTTACTTTCCTACATTTAAAAGTGAGTTGTATTTTGTTTTCTGTGAATTGTCTTTTGCTAAAATCTTCTCCAGCCTTCCACATTCTCTATTCTCATTACATCTTTGAGGAAAACACTTACAGAAGTACACTATTCTCTGTACAAATGAGACTTCATTTATCCCGCATGTAAACCCTTCAAGCTTAGATGTAATATTTAGCAATTTGAGAAGCAAATGTGTTTACTCTATTTTCTGGCTATACATCTTGAAAGCCTTAGTCACTTCCCTAATCTAGTGCTTAAAGAATCCAAATCATCATTTATCTGTTCCCTTTGCTGGGGAGTAAAACTGGAAGTTTCTTCTTTATTCTCCTGCTTCCTTTCAACCAGTACTCAAAATATGGGGTTGTTTCCACTCATTACCGGCCAAGCCTTTAGGTCTCAGCTGGATCCCTTCAGAAAGAAATTCTTAATTAGTGGGAAATGAGGGGTACAGAAAAAAAGAAAGCACACATTCGAGGTCCCAGAGGAGAAAGGAAGGATGTAGTTCATGTTTATAGATAAGTGGATGAGGTGTGCTAACATAATCTGGCGATTTAAAGCACTACTATTTAATACCTTCCTTGTGTCCTCTAAATCCCTAACTGTGTTTTACATATTGTCAAAACAGCTGGGTGCAGTGGCATGTACACGTAATCCCAGCAACTTAGGAGGCTAAGTACGATGATCATGAGTTTGAGGCCAGCCTTAGCAACTCGGCAAAACCCCATTCCAAAAATTAAAACAAAACAAACAAAAACTCTGCCAATACCATAAAAATAAAGGGAAAAGGGACAATGTAAGATAAGAAAAACGGCAACACTGAACTTGCATTCCTTCACTATAACAGTGAAATACTAACAAAGACACACACAAAAAAAGGACAAGGAGTTTCAATAACACAGAAAATCAGGCTTTTAGTCAACACTGTCCTGTCACCAGAGAAATACTTACCAGGTAAAGCTCAGATAAAGATCTGGGGAAAACCCACTTGGAAAACAGTGTGGTAGGTGAGAATCCTCCACCTACCCTCAAGCATAGACCAAGCCACTTCTGGAGAAGGATGTCACACTGCATTCACTGTCCCCTATCTCAGCAAACACACAGAAGGGGAACCTTCTTTCTGAAGTGGCCAAGATTATCATCTGAGCAGCAAAATTAGACTGGGGAACAGCAGAGGAAGAGTATCCATTTATATCAACGTAAGTGAATTCAGAATGGGGGGATATGAGAGTGACAGGAAAAAAACACAAGCTTTGGGTTCAACTGCTTTCCTCTAGGACCACAGCCAAATCGCAGAACCAGGAGAACCCAGGTCCACACTATATGGAAGATAAAAACACCAGAAAGTTGGCCGGAACCACGTACATCAGCCCTCCAATTTCATATAAGAGAATGATTCTTCATAGGTTGAGAAAATAGCCACAGAACAAGAATTTATCTAGAGTGATTTTAAAACAAAGATTTATAAATTTTGTTGTGTTCAGGTTTGAGTACACAGAAGATAAAAAAAAATCCAACACAACATTTGTTAGCATAACATATGAGACCAATACACTCTGAAAAATAATTCAGAAAGCACCTGCTCTGAAATAGAAATGAAATTCGGAAAAATATGGATGCTATGAAATAAGTCAAAGGAAAATAAGAAACAGATCAAAATAATAAAGGTTATAGCTAAAAGGGTAAAAATGAATGGAGCTTGATAAGTTAGTAAAGACAATGAAAATTGAATACAAAATTATGAACAGCAATAATAATAATAAAAGGTAATAGGAGGAAAAAGACTGAGAGACTGAATTTCATAAAATTTAAAACATATATAAGACAAAATAAAAACAAAGGCACTGTAAATAAAATTCAAGATTGTTATGGTTTCGATAAGAGGTGTCTACTCAAAAGCTCCTGTGTTAATGCAGGAATGTTCAGAGGTAAGGTGACTGATCAGGAGAGCTGAAAGCTCATCAATCATCCATCCCAGTTTGAATGACTGGTGGTCACTGCAAGTGGGTGGGCATGGCCTGTAAGGATGCACCTTCCTATGCCCTCCGTCCCTTCCTGGCTGTCATGAACTGAGCAGCTTTCTTCCACTATGTCCTTCTGCCGTGACAGTCTGTCTCACCTTGGGCCCAGAGCTGTGAAGTCAGCCGACCATGGACTGAACCTCTGAAACCATGAGTCAAATAAACTTTTCCTTCTCTAAATTGTTCTTTTTGGATATTTTGGTCACAGCAATGAAAAGCTAACCAAAACAAATATAAATGAAAATATGAATAAAAATATTAACATAACTTTCAGATCTAAAAAGATGTTTTAATCAAAAGATGCAAACAGAAAATAGAAAAATAAGCTAAGAATATAGGGAAATCACAAAAGAAGAAGTCAGCAATAAGCATGTGACAAATGTTCAGTTTCATCCAAAATTCCATAAATGCAAAGTTAAACAAAAAGGAAAGACATTTTTAAATGTCAATGATTTGTGTGAAACAATGTAATACAAAGTATGTTGTAGGACATTCTCCTCACACTTTGCTGACAGTAAAGATAAAATATCAATTAAGAGCCTTGAAACCATATACATACTCATTTCAAGATCCTAATATAAACCCTAAGGAAATAAATAGAGATGTGCAAACAAATAAAAATGATTAATAGTGAGCATTTATTATTTAACATGTCGAAGGCTTTGGACTCAAAACCCACATGCATCTTTTCATTTCATCTTCATACTATATGAAGGCAGGGGCTATCTTAGAGGTGAGGAGAGAGAAGACTAGATTGATTTAAATGATTTGTCTAAGGTCAAATGGATAAGTAGTGGAACTGCAACTTGTCTAACTCAAAAGTGCATGCTCTTAACCTCGGCTGTTCTGCCCCATGGGGATGTTCATCTGAGTGCTTTTCTAAAATGATGAAGAATTACAATCAGCTTATGTATATAAGAATAGGGGACTGATTAACAAGTTATATCTACACAATATGGGCCTATGAAAATCACACTCTAGAAGAACTTTTATAATATGGGAACATAGATACTCTATAGTGTTATATGAAGAAAATCCATTAAAATGTTTGTAACAAAATAAATGTTTGTAACATACACAGTGTGACCCATTCTGTCAATACAGTAATATAGTATATTGATTATATTACTATATTGTCCCATAAAATACAATATTAAAATGGATTATATAAAATGATCTGATTTCTCAGAATAAAATAGCTAGTAAAGATTGTGATTGGTTTGCAGGGCTCATTTTCTTTAAGCTTTTTATTTTCTTCAAACTTTCTACAATGAACCCTCTAAGTTTTAATTTAAAAAAAACCACAATTATTTAAAATGGAGAAAGGAAGAGACACAGACATGCACAGAACAGGCACTTTCCAATGACTGAAGACCTTTGTTGTTAGGAGAAAGAGAGTAAGGGTTCTCCTGGAACCCACTGTATTTGCCATGAGAAATTCAACAAGCTTCCCTAAGGAGCCCTAACCAGTAAAACAGACATTCTCAAAGCACTGGCTCTTATATTCCTCTTCCAACCTACAGTCCCCTGGTGCTTTAAAAAATAAACATGTGATTAAAGTTAGGCTCTGGTTTTAATTCTAAGTCATTCTTTCAACAATCAAAACACGCTATTCAACTTTCAAGAGCCTCAGACAACAAATAAACCAAATCCTACACAGTGCCTCGCATGTAACAGGGCATCCAAAGAATATACAATAAAGGATGAGTGAACAAGAGGTTCCTAATACCAGCCAACTCAGGGAAAGGGTTTGGAACCCAGGAGCCAATTTATTTTATACTCTTGCTTAGCCCAGACTTGTATCAGTACCAAGAACTGATGAAGACCTCATATGCACGAAAGAGAAGGGAGTCAGAGCTGTGTCTGGGGTGCTGCCTAACAGGTGCTTCTTTAATCACAAGATTCAGAATCAACTGGTAGGGAGAATCACAGATCCCTGTCTCAACACTAGGTTAGATCTTATTCTCTGGTCATCTCTCAGCTCTGGTTGGATCTCAGTCTGGATTCCAGTCTATTTGTAATGCCCTCCTGGCAGAGGCATCTAGCCCTGTGACTTTCAGCCTCTGGTTGTTACTTTGTCATGACATTTCTCAGATGTTCATGATTATTTTCTCTATCCCTAGGAAAACTGAAGAAGAAGAGAACAATACAAATATCTTCTCTGAGGGCCACCAAGCGAAGTTATAAAAACAAGCTCCTTTCAAAACCACTCTTGCACAGCATAACTGAGCTAAGGTGGTTCTTTTTTAGATTAGCAAAGTATTCTAAAATGTCATAGTTCTTTTCACTCGTGTCACCTTACATAATCATGTGTTGTCTCTGAAATCTCTTACCCCTTCCGATCCCCTACATCCACTTGGTTACAAAATTGTTGATTCTCTCTCTCCAATCATTTTGAGCCTATCCTTTCATTCTTGACCTCAGACCAGCTATTTGGTTCAGCCCTCTCTGGGGCCGGCTCTGCCCAATCTATTGCAACTGTCTTTTTCCTTCAACGTCTTTCCATGATCAAAGATATGTTCCACATTGGTGCTGAATCATTCCCAAGATCTAGATTCTGGTCTTGTCATACCTGTGGGGGACACACTTCTTTTATCTACCAGCACCCATTATTTTGTAATTATTTCCTACATCATTCTATCAATAATCCTGCTCAGTCCACAGTGTTCCAAGCACTAACTCCTCCCTATCCCATCCCTTTACCCCCATTCTTCTAAATCCCCAGACACAGACACAAAATTCAGTCCATCTGCTGAGGACCACATGATTGGCCCCAAATTAAGAAATGAGTCATGTGAATGGCCTCATGCTGGCCAATCACTGTCCTCCCTGGGGCCTTCTGCCAAAACTGTCAAGAAATATACTTTCTTCTCAGTGCTGCAACTCTAAGAACAGTTGAGGCTGGACCTATCTGGATCACGCCCACAGAGAATAAAGTCAGTACCAAGACCAGCAGAGGTCACAGAAAATGAGAAGCTAAAAGAAAGAAAAGGGAAAGGCTCCTACCAAAGATGTCACTGGAGTCCTTAAACCCTGCCATGCTTTCGTCATCTTGGATTTACCAGTTATTTGGCAAATAAATGCCATTTTTTCTTCTTAGAATCTATTTTAATTGCCTTCTTGACACTTTCATGTGCAAAAGATTCAAAATGTATTTTTAGAACTTTTAATAGCTCATTTTATAAAACAAAAAAATCCCAAACTACTCAGCCCAGTATTCAAGTTCTTCAATACAAAAACCACGTTAGCTTTTCAGCCTTAGCTGTCCTGTCCCAGCCTTAAGTAGTTCTTGCAGATGTTAAAATAATAACAAACATAGAATCGATACCCTCTGCTATTGTCACCAGGCACCCTGGTTTCATTCCCCCATGCCACTGCTCAGAATAGTATTGGAATTATTTAGTATTGGAATTGATAGAATTGGAATTATTCTGTTCTCTCCTTTACCATTCAGCCTTCTAGATCCTGCTCATATTAAGTGCTAACATCCTAGTTTTGCATTATAGATTTCCCATGCATGCATATCTTGTCCCATAAGGACGCTGCATGAAACCAGTTCTTTCTAAAGCTTAATCTCTAGCACCTAAAAATCTGCTCCAGAAAGCAGACATTCTGCACAGAGGTTTGCAGCTCTGGGTCAGAAATGAAAGACTGAGGGTTGATACCTGTTAGACTCTTAATTCCTCCTTATATTAGATTTCTCAAAAATCAGCCACATCCATAGAACTCAACAATCACACTCCTGTGCATTTATCCCAGAAGAACAAATTTGTGTTTGCATGGAGGCCTGTACACAAACATTAACAGCACCTTCATTCATAATACCTCAAACTGGGAACAACCCTGATGTCCTCCAACAGGTGACCGGCTAACCTGTGGTATATCCACAAAATGGAACACTATCAGTATAAAATAACAAACTATTGTTACATGCAACAATTTTTTTTTAAAGAGAGAGTGAGAGAGGAGAGAGAGAGAGAAAGAGAGAGAGAGAGAATTTTTAATATTTATTTATTTTTTTTAGTTCTTGGCAGACACAACATCTTTGTTGGTATGTGGTGCTGAGGATCAAACCCGGGCCGCACACATGCCAGGCGAGCGCGCTACCACTTGAGCCACATCCCCAGCCCTACATGCAACAATTTGAATAATCTTGAGGGAATTATAATGACTGAAAAAGAAAGGCAACCTCCCAAATAACCTATTACATAATCCCATTTATGTAACAATCTTGAAATGGCAAAATTAAAGAAATTAAGAAAAAAAAACAACAACAGATTACTGGTTGCCAGAAGCTAGGGATGAGGAACAAAGTGGAAGTGAGGCAGACTGGTGTGGCCTGGAGTAGTGGGTACACCTGTAATCCAAGTTACTCAGGAGGCTGAAGCAGGAGGATCACAAGTTCCAGATCAACCTCAGCCATTTAGAAAAACTTTGTCTCAAAATAAACACAAAATTGTCCAGAAATGTAGTTTAGTGGTAAAGGGCCCTAGGTTCCATCCTCTATACCACAAAGGACCCTCATGGTGATGGAAATGCTCTGCATCTTGACTGTATTAACATCAATATCCTAATTGGGATACTGAAAAAAAAATTATAGGCTGTTATCATTGGAGAAAACTGAATAAAGGATATATAGAATCCCTCTGTGCCATTTCTTACAACTACCTATGGATCTACAATTATCTCAAAATAAAAATCCAATTAAAAAAAAATCTGGGCTGGGGCTGTAGCTCAGTGGCAGAGCACTTGCCTAGCACATGAGAGGCCCTGGGTTTGACCCTTAGCACCACATAAAAATAAATAAAATAAAGGAATTCTGTTTATCTACAACTATAAGAAAGAATTTAAAAAAATAACAACTAACCATAACCATATCTCCAATCTGAATTAAAAACAAGACACTCAGTGCAGGGAAAACTCACAGAAAATAACAATTCCAAACAGCAGATCTTATTGTAACTAGCAATACCATAGTGCTTTGACTTTAAGGTGTTAGTAGCTAGAGTTTTTTTGGGCCCGTACTAGAAAGGAGACTTCTTCACATTTGAAAGCCATTTTCAGGATTGAGGATGGCAAAAGAAATGACAAATACTAACATGAGACTTTCTTTGCCCACAACACTGAGCTGGAACCCCGAGCGATAGTCCATCTTCACAAATGCATGGCTGGGCTTCCGTGGAAATAAATAACACCCACTGATCTGTGAAATTTGATCTGTTTGCCATTTAGATCCATGTGACTCACTGAGGCTGGCTGCACTCATGTCTAAAAATACAGGAAATCTGCAGCCTAAGCAAATTTGACTCAGGGGTTCATGGGTTTTGATTCAAATACTGCACATTTGGAGACATGGTTTTATATTTATATCAGCCGTGGCAAAGAAGGTCCTGCTACTCAAGTGACTGGGACTAAGTTGAAATCTAGAAGTGAAGAGGATCAGAAGATTTATCTGTGTGTATACATTTTATCTGAGAGTTATATGACACCCTCAGTAATAAAAACATGAGCTCTGAGGTCCTCTGTGGGCTAGAAGGATGCCCTTCCTTGGGCATCGGGTGTATCCCACTAAATACCTGCCTCCAAAGAGAACAGAGGGAGTCATGAGCTATTAAAGATAGAGTTGGGTGTGGTGGTCACATGAGTGATCAAGCGCCACTTGGACTAGCAGTGGCTGAGTCTGAAGGGAGGGTGTGGTGCTTTGGACCGGGCACTTTTTATTTTGTCCACTCAGAACCTTTCCTGGTTGTGCCCACTGCCATGACAACTGGTGAATGGAGCAACAGATTTCTGGGCATTGACTCTTGGTATACCCATGATTCCTTCCCCATCAGGGACCTGATGACGTTTCAGAGTGCTGGACTTACCCATAAGAACACTCAGCAACTTCTGCACTCTGGAGTTAACCCCCACGATTCGGTAGAGCCCTTGCTCATTGATCCCTGAGAAGAGAAAGAGTGACGATTTAATTAGAGGCATGTCAGAACACAAGTCAGGCCAACCTGGCCAAATGTTCTTCTTTCTCATTTTCTCAGTCCTTCTAAAAGCTGCTCTAATTAAAGTCCCCTGTCACTCAGCTCAGCTCTTAGCAAAGGAGTGGGATTTGGTACAGCTGTCTAGGATTTCACGGGTGTGCTGCACACTTCAGCCCTCGTGTTAGCTCAGTCATTGGAGGGGAAAGAAACTTTCCTCTTCTCTTGCCAAAGGCAACATTTGAGGAGTTTTTTTTTTTTTTTTTTTTTTATTGGTTGTTCAAAACATTACAGAGCTCAAGACATATCATCTTTCATACATTCGACTCAATTGGGTTTTGAACTCCCCAAATACATAATACAGACTCACTTCTGTTACATACTCACATTTTTACATAATGGCATATTAGTGACTGTTGTATTCTGCTACCTTTCCTATCCCCTACTATCCCCCCTCATTTGAGGAGTTTTTAAAAAGATGCAAAATGTATTCTTTTAAAGATGTTATACTTAACTAATTTTTGAATTTAAAAAGTCAAAAGTGCCATGATAAAAAAATTCATACAATAGGAATGAGCAAATACTTCATAATCTATTTTTACACAGAGAATGAAAATATTGGGGAAAAGAGGAAGGCAAGGAAATAATGGGGCATAGGAGTAGGAAAGATGGTGGAATGCCATGGTAATCATTATCTTAAGTACATATAAGAAGACATGAAGGATGTGACTACTTTGTGTACAAAAAATTGTGTTCTATATGTGTAATACAAATTGTAATGCATTCTGTTGTCATATATAGCAAATCAAAATTTAAAAAAAATAAAAATAAAAAATCAGCTCACAAAAAAATAGAAAATATTGGGGTATAAGGACATTTTTAGTTTTATAGAATGTTATCCAAGATGGAGAAATTAGAAAATCCATTCATTTGTAATATAAATATTCTTAATAAAGAAAAAGGAAGGAGACTTTCATCAAACCCAAGGAACTGTGCAGTTAGACTAAAAGGAGTTTACTTTCCAACACCTGAATAAAGAATCACAAACTACCCCACTGCAATACTTCTGTTCATTTCAATGTAAGGATTAAATCGCCCACTGCACCATTCATTTCCAAAATGAGGCCACTCAGACCAAGTGATTTGAAAAGATTTTTCTCCTTTTATCCAAGGCCCATCATACCAGACACTTTTCAAGTAACCGGTATCCTCCTTTGTATCTCATCCCACTGATGTCCATTCGCCAAACAAAATGAACTTCAAGTATATATCAGCTCATGTCACTTATTCTCTTAAAACTTTCTAGTGGGTTCCCATTGCGCACAGACCATAATCAAAACTCCTTTGGTGGCCTACAATGCCTTCACAGCTGAACCCACCCCCCTCCTCCTGTACCCAAATTAACACATCAGCTACACTAATCTCAAAGCTTCACACAACTCATTTCCTCTATCTAGCTCACTCTTCTTCCAGATCTTTCCATCATTCAGTTTTCAGCTTAAATGCAAATTCTTCAATCTAATGCACCAATAGCCAACACTCCTGGTCATTTCCTTACTTTGTTTTCTTTATAGTAATTAACAATATTTGAAATTCTCTTTTTCCTGAAAAATAATGCCTATTTGGAGATAGCAGTTTTATGTGTATATAAATTCAGGAAAGGGCTGATTCTATAGCATCTTCAACAGACCTACCTAAAAGTGGAATTAATGAATAGAAGGAAATGATGGGGACTGATAGGATATCACAGCTGAAAAGAACCTGTAAAATCCATTTCAAAATCCTGCATTATTCATGAGCTAAAAGCTCTTGCTAAAAAACAAATGATGGGGCTGGGGTTGTAGCTCTGAGGTAGAACACTTGCCTAGCATGTATAGGGCACTGGGTTCGATCCTCAGTCCCACATATAAATAAATAAAGGTATTGTGTCCATCTACAACTAAAAATATTATAAAATAAAAATATTATAAAAATAATAACAAAACAAAGCAAAACAAAAATGATGGGTCTATGTTGCTCGGTGCCAGAAAATGTATTCAGTAATGTGCCAGGCTTACAGGTTTGAAAGACCTCAAGTGACTATTTCTTTTATCCTTGTGTGTTCCTAGGACTTCACACAGTCCTGGCTCCCACTAGACAATTACTGATGAATCCCCGAGAGTAGGGGATGGCTTTTCATCTCTGGATCCCAGATATGTGTGTATATAAATGCACCAAACTAGGGAAACACCCACTTTCTTCAGTTAGTTGTACTAAAATGGCATTTAACTCACAGCGTCCTTATTTCTACTTTGTGCTAAATGAAAACTTGTTTGGAACTTAAAAACATAATTCTCATTCTCATTTTAGAGACAGCAGGGGACAAGGAAGCAAAGACTAAAAAGCCAAACCAACTTGTGACCCTTCTCTTCTCCTACTTACTGTATATATTTTCTACTTGTATATCAGATTAATAAAAAAAAAAAGTTCTTCTCCTGAGATACATACAGTAGGTTTGCATTTATCACAGACTTAGTGAGCAGTTTTATACGATTAGGTTTCCCTGTTGGTTCTGGATACTGAAAATAGACAAACAGGTGGCCCATGTTAGGTGAGTATATGAATCTACTCAGGGGAGGGTTACTTTGGATTCAAGTTTGATTCCATTTACATGCTTCTACTTCTGTTAAGCCTGTACTCCTCATTTAAATTATTTTGTTTCAAATGAAACACAAGTTTGCACTTGTTTGGAAAACTATCCTAACAATATCAATTTGTTGGAAAATTATATTAACAATATAAATCTCAAAAATATTTATAGACTACAATTAAGGCCAAGAGATAAATCAAAGAAGAGAGTAAAAAACAGCAGAGAAAGTCACTGATAACACAATGACACTGGGCAAAAGGATATACCCTTGCCCTGCTAGTCCCAGAACAGGCTCAGACTAGACAGCTGTTTTGTAACTTCCATTTTTCACTTAATGTATATAATTAAGAAAGACTGGATATTGGAAAATGTATTTTCACTACATTTTTAGTGATTTATATTTATGGCCCTGCTGTAAAAGACAGAATGTCTTTCAAACAAATAAAAAGGACTAGTAGGTAGAGAGGCTGTACAATAAATAAAAGTCGCATCTCTAACAATAACTCAAATCAAATCCTATAGAAAGATGGCTAATACCTTTTCTCAGAGCACAACAGATGGGTGTACTCAAAGCTGCACACTGCCAGAATGGAGGACTCTCCTTTGTGGCAGTCTCTCAGGAGAGGATGGAGACTACAGGGGTGATCTAGCATCCCTGATCTCAAGTGTCCTACTCTGGTGGACCCAGGAAAGGTGTGCCGCAGGGGCCTGAACCCTTCTCTGTACCTGATGGTCCTGGGAACTCACTCCCAAGATCAGAGGTCCTTAGCCTAGGGCCCACAGACATTCACTGGAAATAATTCAGAGATCTATGAATTAGGAAAATCATTACATCTTTATTTTCTCTAAGCTATAACTGACATTACACATTTCCTTCCATTATAAATGTGAAGTCACAGTAGCGCTCAATACCTGCAACTTGGTCAGAAATCAGGTATTTTCATAACATATAACAATTGTTACAAACATCCTGAACTATCACTACTTTCAGTTTATGGCAGTCATCAGAACTACCACTATAACTTGTGAAAAGAATGTCATTAACAAAGAAATGTATGTATAACCAAGTCATAACTATGTTTTTAAGTATTTTAGTAACTGAATTTCAGTAACTGATTTCTATAAGCCTATGTGTTTTATATACATTTAAAACATTCATCTGATCTGTCAAAATCGATGACACAAAATGGGTTGAGAACCTCTGCCTCAGACCCAAGTAGCTTGTGGAAACACTGACACTGGCACTAGGAGAGTTAATGAGTCACTCAGGAAACAGCAGGTAGCAACCAGATGCGTGACCTTCCATGAGAACAATGCCATCTGTTAGACTACTTTACCTCTGGTTTCCACAGCATGGATGCATTTCCTGATTATGCTGAAGCCAATGCTGTCCAACTGTGCAGCTGAAAGAGCAAGAGAGGGCAGTCAGGTTGTGGCCTTGCAAATCACCCTCAGGGTATGACCTGACCAAGCCACCATGAGTCAATCAAACACAGGGTGTGGCCAAGTGTGCTTTTAATTTTTTCCCATAGAAATTATAAGTAAAAAATAAGCTGGGTGCCCTGGCAAACACCTTTAATCCCAGTGGCTAGGGAGGCTGAGGCAGGAATATCACGAGTTCAAAGCCAACCTCAGCAACAATAAGGCACTAAAGCAACTCAGTGAGATCCTGTCTCTAAATAAATACAAAATAGGGCTGGGGATGTGACTCAGTGGTTGAGAACCCCTGAGTTCAATCCTCAGTACCCCTCCAAAAAATTAATAAATAAATATAAAATAATAGTAAAAATAACTGGTATCAGTGGAGAATTTACCGTAGTCCAGGTAAGTGTTAAACGCTTTGTATGCATTTTCTTATTTAGTTCTTAAGTAAAAGTAATCTGCAACATTATCCTTAATTTATAGCTGAAAAAACTATAGCACAGAGTGATAGGCACCTTGAAACAGGACTAACTTGCTTGCAGTCTGAAAAAGCAAAAATGAAGTGATCTTTAAATGGTGGGTAAGTACTTTACACCACTTCTCTCATTTAAAAAGACCTCCAGGATGATACTATTATTAGCCCCATATCACAGATGAAGAAAGTGAGGCTTGGTAAAGGCAAATATCTTGCCTGGTTAATATGTGGAGACTTGCTTCAGTGTCCATATCACCAAGTTGCCTTAAATGTGACACCAAGAAAGTATAATCCTTTTCAGGTGAGTAGGAAAAAAGGAAAAATGAAAAAAAAAAAGAAAAATAATAGAGAAAATTAACACAGCCAGGAACAAAGAAGTACACTAGGAAGAAGCACTTGGGCAGCAGAGCCATCCCTCCACATGGAAAATCAGCAGGCGGTAGCAGGGTTCTCCACCTGCTTCAGCGCCACCAATGCCACTCAGAAAATAAATGATCCACATCAGCAACTTTTTCCAAAACAACAAACTGGTTTCTAACCTGGCACTGAAGAAGCTGGAAATCTACCAAAACTCATCCCCAGGTTTTGGTTACCCAGTGATAAAATGTACAAACTTTAAGAATGGGTTCATCTTTGACCTCACTGGGATATTAGCACAAGATATTCTAATGTTCGCTGCTCAACGTGAAGAAAGAAGGGGTAGAGAATAGGAATAGGAATAGGATGGTGAGTATTAATAAAAGATTTGTGATCATCTATGGCAAGAAATAAACTAGTCATCCATGAGAACTAAGCAGAACCTGAACTCATCTTGGATCTTCTCCAAATGAAATCCTGCTCCAATTCTTAGTATATATGGGTAAACTTAGATCTAACTAAGATTTTTAAAAATCTTTTTTCCGGGCATGGTGGTGCACACATGAAATCCCAGCAATTCAGGAGGCTGAGGCAGGAGGATCTCAAATTCAAGGTCAGCCTGGGCAATTTAGTAAAACCCTGGCTCAAAATAAAAAATAAATATTAAAGAGTAAGGGGATGTAGCTCACTGGTAAAGGACCCCTGGATTTAATCCCCAGTGTGGAAAAAAAATTAATCACTGGGAATATCTAAATATCAAATGAAAAAGAAATGTTAATTTCCCTAAACTTCTCTTCCCAAAGTGAAACAGCTCCTGTAATTTCAGTCACATTTACTGCTAAGTGGTACTTATAAATACACCCAGCCTCTAGGATGAGTAAAGAACCATAAGAAAGCAGAAAAATCATGTTCTTTTCCCCTGAAAATTACCTGCTATAAAAATTATTCTTCTTATTCTCTTAAGTAAGGAGCCTACTAACTCAATCCCTTGCTTTTTTTGTATGAACCAAGTATTTGCTCTGCAAATAGTGATATCTCAAGCTTTCTGACTGAAGGCTGCAAGCCAGACTGATACAATTCTTCCAAGTGAAACTCTATTCACTCATACAACAGACATTTTTCAAACTTAGGGACAACCTTTAATGCACAGATTAAACACCTGTTGGAATCTGGGGGTGAATTTTTTTTTGTTTTAAAATAGTGTTTATTAAGAATGACACTTAAGAACATCATGCTACGTGGAATAAGCCAAACTCAGAAAGCCTAGGGTCATATTTTTTTCTCATTATTGTTTCATTTTGGGAAGAGAAGTTTGGAGAACTTAACATTTTTCCTTTTAGAGAAAGAATGTGTTGCACGGTGGGGGGGAGGGTGTCTCATGAAAACAGAAGGGAGGTGAGTAGAGGAGAGGAAAGGGTGCACAGAGGAAGAGGAGCAAGGGGAGGTAGGGGGAGTGAAACTGACAGAATTTTGCTATGTGCAAGCATGAGTCCGTAACAAAAGACCCCGCTAGTATGTACAATTAGAATTCACCAATGAAAAGTAAAATAAGTTTTAAGACATAATTCACATACCATAAAGTCCACCCATTTTAAGAGTATAGTTCAGCTATTTCTCATACTTACAAAGCTGTGCATTCATCACTACATTTTTGTCCCCCATAAGAATAAATACATGTGAGCATAGACATCAACAGCCACCCATTGCTGGCAATGACTAATCTACCTGGCTTCTCTACCTGGCTTTTCTACCCGCCTACTCTGTACACTCCACATAGATGGAATCATCAAATATGTGGTCTTTTACACCTGGTTTCTTTCATTGAATGTTTTCAAGCTTATCCATGCTGCAGCAGCAGTACTTCCTTCCTTTAGAACTAATTCCATTGTAGCAGATACCACATTTTGTTCATCCATTCATCAAATGATAGAAATTTGGGTTGTTTCCACTTTGGGGCTATTATAAATAGTGGTGTTATGAATAACTGTATACAAGTCTGGGTGGACATGTATTTTCATTTCTCTTGTGTATACACTTATGAGTGGAATTGCTGGGTCATAGGACTAGCTTTTCTCCTCCTTTTTGAAATGCCTTTATTTTTTTATTGGTGCATTACAATTATACATAGTAGTGGGATTTATTACTACATATTTGTATATGCAGAAGATATAAAAATATACTTTGGTCAATTCCATTCTCAGCACCTCCCCTTATCCCTCTTCTCCTCCCTCCCCATAGTCCCCTTTTGCTATTCTACTGGCCTATGTTTTTTATTGAAACCGTCAAATTGTCTTCTAAAGCAGTGCACCATTTTACATTCCTACCAGCAATGCAAGAGGGTTCCAATTTCTCCACATCCTTGCCAACATTTGTTATTGTCTTTTTTATTATAGCCATCCTAGTGGGTGTCAGAGTTATCTCCTTGTGGTTTTGATTTGCGTTTCCCTGATGACTAATGTTGCTGGGCATCTTTTCATATGCAGGGGAGGATTTTCATTCCTTTATACAGTAGTCAGAATACAGCTTACTGGAAAGTATTTGTCAGACAGGGAATTACTTTTTGTGCTTAAAGAGATTTCCAAAATGTTTATAACTGTGATTCAATAGTCCTTCAGTTCTTCTTTTGCAGAATGGCTCAGAGAATCTTTTCACAGAGATGACAGTCAAAGAATTATGGAGAAATAACCGCCATCTTGCACCGTGCTCTAGGGAGTGGCCAAAACTAGATTAGGTTTGTGAACTTGTTCTTATTCTAGGATTTGGTGAATTTTGTCCTAGACAAAGTCTACTTCCCTCCCCCATAAACTCTGATAAAAGGTTTGGACAATTAAAAAGAACTCGGCAACTGACAGAGAGGCTTCAGTGGTCAGAAGATGAGGCATCTACCTAACTAGAGGAAAACCTAGACAGAATTGGACATAACCCTCTCGAGGCAAATCAGTCCTTGGGCTCTTTTTGTGGCACTGTGGGAAGTGAGATCCCTTTCTAATAGGTGATACCTAGTGGACAAGAATAAAATGGTACCTTCCAAATATATCCAGGAAAAAAAAAATTCCACCCACCTCCATTAATTATAATGACTTATTTTGGAAAATGGCAAAGCAAAAGCCGTGCACTCAATATCGGAGGAATGTTCCTTCTTTGGCTTTTCTAATGTGAGAGTTTCTCCAATTTGTTATCATCAGCAAACTCCCTTTCCAGAGACATCATACATAAAGACCTTACACTTTACTCATGTAGTGCAATATTTATTAGTATATCCTAGTTGTCTAAGTTTAAATGTAGAGCATTTACAAATTACACATCCAAATACTGAGGGCTCAAAGTAACTCTCTGTTAGACTTTAGTGTATTAAAGTTATATATTGATGATAATTATTTTAGCTTTGTAAACAGATAAAAAGTGTGTTCAAATGGAATTGACTTCAACAACAGCTGTCCTAACAAGGAACTCATGAAATACAGTTTAGCAATCATTGCTCTCAATCTCTAAATTAAATGTGGTACAAGTTATGACATTGCCCATACTGTCCCAGCACCTTTCCATCTCTCTTTTTCTCTTTCTCCCCCACCCCTACAGTGACTTTCCTGCTGACCTCATGATAACTAATAGTTAACATCAGGTAACTAATGGCTTTATTATTTAACATAGACCAAGTACCACTAATGTGACAGGAACAACAGTGCACACGTAACCAGATCATTAGTCCTGATCACTGCCCTGTGGGTGCATAATCTGTTAATTGAGATCTCCTAGTCTGAAAAGTGAATTCCCACTAAAAGGTTTAGAACACTGTCACCACCAAGCAGTTTGCAAATGACAGAGAAAGTGGCCTGCCAGATGGAAGCGGCTGTCCTTAATCCCCTCAAGCAGGTGATTCAGCTTTTTCACTGAGCCAAGGCTCAGAAAAGGTCAGAGATTTATTTGCAATTTCTGTATCCTTATAATCTCCAGAAATAATCTCTCATTAAATATCTACTAGGCTTGCATTATTCCCTTAATTTGACTTGCGATGAGTTGCCTCAGGATCTGTGGATCCCAGGCCTGACAGCCCCCACCTTGCAGTTAATTCTTGGACTGGCTTCTCTTTCCCCTTGGGCTCCAGTTCAGGTCTGCCCAGTTTTACTCTCAGGCAGCCCAAACTGTTGTTTTATAATGAATGTTGGCAGAGTGCACACCAAAAAATAATAATAATAAAATAAAAAGACCCAGGGCTGACCAATGTACCTTCCTCTAATTTTCAATGGTTGACGTTTTGACATTTTGTTTCTCTCTCTCCTGTTAGAGGAAGGAAAGGGGTCAGGAACAGACATACTCATTTTTTCAAAACTCTGTGGAAAATATGAGATTGACAGAGCGACAAGGGCATGTTCAGTCCTTTGGAGAGTCTCAGGGCAGACCCCAGAAGTGGGAAGAGGATTCCTGCTAGTCGGTTTGGGTCTGGGTTAACACGCTAGGATATGAACTCCAAGAGGAGGGAGCCCAGTGAAATCCAGAAATTTACTGTTTTCCTGCAAAGGACTAAAAAGAACAATACATGGTAACATATAAATTCTTTTCTTGTTTAAGAGGAGGAGGATGGTGGATCAGATGGAATGACATGGGTTTTAGCATAACTGCCACTACCTTCCTGTGACATCCAAAAAGGCACTGTCATGTTCTGTAGCTTTTGGTCCCTCATCTGAGATATGCTCCCTTGACTCTTTTTACCTTTAAAAAACTTGAGGTATGGTGGTGATGGGGCGAGCATCACCCTTGGCACTGCCTTGGTGTGGCCCTCTTTCTTACCCTCCCCCTAACATATTATCATCAAAAAGTTTCTCACTTTTTCTCCTACTATCTCTCAATGTTGTCTAGCTCTCTCTATCACCATCAACACCTTCCTTGACCTGTTTCCATCATCTATTGCCAGGACAACTGCAGTGACTCCAAGCTAGTGTCTGCATACCTCCTCTGCTCCCCACTCTTTGTCCTCTACACTGGAGTCCCCATAATATTGGGCGGGGGGAGAATCAGGATTTGGGCTATCTTCCTGAGAGCAGTAGGGTGTGCCACTGAGACACCACAGGCAGGGAGGTAATGCGGTCCTGTCTCCTCAGCTTCCTGGGGGTCACACCCTCAGCTCTCAGCACCCTACCACACAGGTATTTTTTTCTGAGCATCCAATCGATAACACTTATCCTCCAACCTCTGCCCAGGCTGGGGATCTCCCCTGTCTCTTAGCCCACGCAACATGGATCTGTCCTTGAGTGTCTCTGCCCCCAATTACCTACCCCAGCCTCTCCACCTAGGTTAATGCCTCTGTGAAGCCCTGTAGAGACAGCACCATGCAACTGTTTCAGAGTATATAGCACAATGACCAGTTTACTGTTATGTCTGTGTTTGGGTGAAAAAAAAATGTCTATTTACTAAACTAGAATATGCAATCATGAAGGCAAAGGCCCATGTCTCTCTCTCCTTATTTATTCCATTTCCTCCCATATCTCTTTCCTTGTGTATACTATAGTGCTAGGCATGAAGTGACAGTGCTAGGCATGAAGTGACAGTGTGTGTATGCATGACATTTTTCACTTTGAATCCACAGATAGGTAAACTAGTGACGGAATGGTAGCAGGAGCTGCTGAGGGGCAGTGTGGCATGTCAACATGACCTTACAAATTTCAACTGACAGAACCCCTATGATAGTAGAAATATTATTTAAACTTCTGGTCCTTGGCTTTTTCATCTTTTGTGAGGATATAAAGGTTAAATAAAGAAATGAATGGCCCTGATCTAACCACTTCCTTCCTTCCTGTATCAATACAAAGAGATATACCTCTTCACAGGACAGCCCCAAGAATGAGTCAAGAAAGAAAAAATAAAACTTGGGCAGACCAAACCATGAAGCAGAAGAGACAAAACCAAGTTCAGGTTTTCTAGGACTCTTTAAGAAATTCTTTGCTTGTCCATCAAAACACCATCACTGAGCAGTCCGTGGCTTGAGCCTGGAGCTGACAGAAGAGTTCTTTATGCCATACTAACCAGGCCATGGAAACAGTCATGCAGGCCCAAGAGTCTAGAAAGCACCTAGAAGACAAAGGCACTCTCCCCTAGAGCTCTGGGCTGCCCAAAAGACCTCACTTCTCAGGTCCAAGGGCCTCTTTTCTGAAAATCAATGACCTGCTATGGCTCAACTCCAATCCTCAGTATTCAGAATACCAACCTATTATTAGGCACGAAGTGGCCAAATCACTGATTTTGAATAGCATGGAACTTTCATAGTCTGTGAAAACAGCACTTAAAGGACGCACCCCAAAGTTGGCCTATATACGCACCCTGGGAATGCTAACCAAACTTTCAGAAATAAATCATTTTCCAAAGGAGAAGAGCTGATCTACTAAATTAATCTCAACATGCATTGAGAAGGGACCACCACTTTCCTAAAGGTTATTTTTTCCCAGTCTGAAATTTTCTCCTCAGGAAATGTACTTGATGATTCCTTTAATTACAAACAAATGATGAGGGACTAGGATTGTGGCTCAGCGGTAGAGCGCTCACCGAGCACCTACAAAGGCCCTGGGTTTGATCCTCAGCACCACATAAAAATAACTAAATAAAATAAAAGGAACTGTGTTCAACTACAACCAAAAATAAAATGTAAAACAAACAAACAAACAAACAAAAAACAAATGGCAACAATAAAAACAAAAACTGAATGTTCTGGAAGTCTGCAGATAAGTAGGAGGCCTGGGAGGTGAAGAAACTGCTGTACCCCTTTTAATATGGATGGATACAGGATTGTTGGGAAGTGCTGTAAGCAGGCCACCATTTCATGGGCAGCTCCAGGCACAAGGTCTTACCACAGAAATTTACTCAGTTTCCCACTAGGTTTTGCTCTTACAGTCTGGCCTGCTTCATTCATCTTGAATTTAATCAATTTTCACACCACTAAAAGTCATGAAGGAAAACACCCATACTGAATTGAATACAAAGCCACCTGGATAATAGATTTCTAGTTGGCTCACACCTTCAGATAGACAGCCAGAGGAGTTCATGCTCTTTCTCCTAATCATGTGAAGTCCCAGGGTGGCCAGGGCTTCATGAGCTGTGGCCCCTGGAAAATATCTCCGTGGTGGCTATTGTCAGAATCTTCCAGTGGGACCCAGGAAAGCTGGCAAATTGGTTCTCAATGATTCAAATGTAAATTCTCTGCTTTGTGAATTACTGATAATCAAGTTATTAATCCCAGAACAGTGCCCCAGGGACCCTCTTCCCCATCCTCCTCCACTGCCCACTATGTCTAGACTGTACACTGCTCCCTGGCTGGTATATACTTAGAGAATACAAACTAATTTTAATATTTACTAAATTACATAGACAGAAATGGTGAATAGCCGAAACAGAATGACGAAATTTAGAACCACACAGACCTGGATTGAAATCCTATCTCTGCCACCTCTGGCTGGAAACAATCTCAGATAAGGTGCTTCATCTCTCTAAGACTCACCTACCTCACCTGTGCAGTGGGGACAACTCACCGAGGTCTCATGAGGGTCCAATGAAAAGTACAGCAACTGGGAGTTATTTGGTATTCAACCAATGTTTGTTTCTAGTACGATCAATATTAGGATGTTACTGCATCCTCATATTTGAGTCAAACTTTCTGGTGGATGGAATGGTTTTCATACCCAAGTACCTCTTATCCTAATGATAATCCCATGGTGTAATACTGCTACTGTTCTCACTAATAACTTCTTACTGTGTTTTCACACTAATGAGTATAATGAGGGATAATACGTTACAGTTCACAAAATAAATTAATAAACTACAGCTTATTTGATTTTCCCAACATCTCTGCTAAGTTTTTATGAGGAAAGCCAGGCTCATGATATTAAGTGGTAACAACAGCAATGATAACAGTAGCTAACACTTACTGAGACAGACTACATGGCTCTGGGCTATGCACTTAAAACTAGCATCTTCTTCCCATCATCGTCATCATCTTCATTTTGTGGACAAGAAACCTAGGCTCAGTCAGATTAAAGAACTTGATTATGGCATAGTGAGCAGGGAAACCAGGATCGTACTCAGCTGAGCTGTGGAGTTTGTTCTCTTCTACTCTACTTTCTGCTGAAGTTCACATGATAGTCAGAAAGCGATTAGGGGCTGGGGATCAGGTTTTCAGAGTCCTGCCCCTTCTATTCTAGTAGTTGTTCTCAACTCCAAGGGACAAGAGAAACAAGGGTGTACTTGTTGCCAAGTGGATTCTGGACCTTCTCCCAGAGATTATGCTTCAGTAGGTGTGAGTACCCACTTGGGAAAACACTGCAGAGACCACCAACCAACTCAAACTATTGTCACCAAAGACAAACACAAGTGACTGCTCATTGGTCAACTGTCAATATCTGTACTCCTAGTGCCTCACTGGACACTAAGGATTCACGGGTGCATCTTAGTATATGATGTTGGTTGTGACTCTGGTATATGAGATGATTCCAAGTGGCTGACAAACATTTTTTTAGTGGGTAGACACTTATTTTAGTGAACACTATAAATCTGCTGATTTATCACACATAGCACGTTCTATTTCTTTTTTAAATAAAATAAGATAAAAATGATAAATTGATTTTAAAAAACAGTAAGTAAACAATAGTAAAGCTGATACATATATATTTAAAAATTTATCACGAAGGTGATATATAAATAACACACTTGAGAGTGTACATCCTAATGTGTGTTAGGCCGGGCACTATATTCAACCTTGCTGAAAGGACAAGATGAGAAAATACCATATTCTAGCAGCAAGATGTCCTTTTCAAATAAAATCATCCTTCTCTCATAGCCACATCCACTGGCACTCCACATTCAGTTCATCAGCCAGTCCTGTCTGTAATATCTTCAAAACATCCAGAATCCAACCACTTCTCACCATTATTCACAGCTGATACCTTGATCCACACCACCATCACCCTTTCCTGGACTCCTACAGTAGCCTCCCCTCTGGTTTCTTCTTCACTAGCTGCCAGAGTCATCTTTTAAAAACATCCATCAGCGTGGGCAATTCACCTGATCACAGTTCTCCAATGCCTTCTTATGATGCTAAGAATACAATCTTATCTCCTATTTTCACCTGGTCAAATCCTAGCCTACTGTCCACTCTCCCAGGCCTCCTAGCATTCCCAGACTGAGCCTTCTAGTATTCCCAGAACACAAGTAGCTCATTTCCTCAGGGCCTTTGAATATGCTGGTCCTTCTGTCAGCAAAACTCATTTGCCAACTTCTGATGTGCCTCCTGCTCTTCCTCTGTTCAGGTGCCTCCTCAAAGGTCACCCTTTAGAGAGGGCTTCCCTGCTCTAGCTGTGGAACCCAGCTACCTTTCTCCTGTGTCCTGTCTCTGCCCTCTTATTTCTTCACAGTACTTTCTCTCACCTTTGTCTATGTAATATTGCTATCCATTTCTCTCAGTAGTACAAGCTCCATATTATACAATGTAGACATGTATTGAAACATCATGGCACCCCATTAACATATATAATTTTTTTGTTTTTATGCATCAGTTAAGATAAATTTTAACTAAAAATTTAAAGATAGTCTAAGCTCCACGAGAAGAGAGATAATTTGTTCATTACTATATTTCAACAAATACTTCCTAAATAAAGGAACAAGTACAATCTTTATTTTTATCATCCATATTTTTACCAGCTCATATGCCAGTAACCAATAGGTAAAAAGTCCAGATGCTCCAGAGCCTTAAGTGGTGAGCAGCTGGCTGAACATATTGGTGCCTTCTAGAGTTCAGGGCCCCTGCAGTGGAAAGCATGAGACAAATAGGATTGGCAGGGATCACATTCATCCTTTGACCTCCAAGCAAGAGTGCTGTTAATCAGAATGCTCTTTCCTAGCCTACTAGATACACAGGCATATATTTTCTTTTTCATGGTTTTTGGGGACAAACACACAGAAAAATAAATTGAAAGAAGCAAACAGTAAAGAAAATAAAACAGGCAGCAGGAATACAGAAGTTTATTCCCTGCCTGGCCTGGAATAAACCTACCAACTCCCTCCCTGGGTCAAGGGAGGCTCTGAGACAGCTGTAAGTGTCCCAATTCCCAGCAAGAGCCAGGCAGCCAAGGGGCAGTGCGTAGGTTCTTGCATAGCACAGGCTGAGGTCTGCATGTCTGCCTAGGATGGAGTGGGTGTTTCCCTCTTGGTTTCTGCATCTGCAGTCTCTCGGTCCACCTTAAAATTCCAAATCAAAATAGCAGTGAAAGAAAAGGGCTTAATGCACACTGCAGTAAGGCCAACCAGCTTAATCAGGACCATTCGTCTCCTGCACAGGGATCTGGACATCCTGAGAATGAATCACAGTCCAGTGGCCTCAATTCCTTTCTGCCTTGAGGCCTGGGTGGTTTTGCACTGGTTTTTCAAACAAGAGATCACAGCTATCTCTGTGAAGATGGAAGTGCTTCAAACAGACAGCCAACTGTTTCTGCCCACCAACACCCCTCTGCCACCTTTACCTACCTCTTCTCCCACCTTCAAATGCTCTAGGAATGATTGGGACTATGTTTTTGGTCACAGTCAACTCTGAGGTATTAAATGGTAAGGGAAAGAGATGGTAGTTAG
Organism: Ictidomys tridecemlineatus; assembly: GCF_052094955.1. Lineage (NCBI taxonomy): Eukaryota > Metazoa > Chordata > Mammalia > Rodentia > Sciuridae > Ictidomys > Ictidomys tridecemlineatus. Next base: position 123,245,246 of record NC_135477.1, on the reverse strand, counting down.
AATCCAAAGCCTAAGATTTAAACCCTTGCATCACCAGATACTGGCTGTCTGTGCTAGATACTTTATAGTATATATAATACTTTATAGCCACTGTTAAACCTCACATGCATAAAATGTGTTGCACATTTTGAAAACACTGATCAGGGTAGGATCACTCACTTGAGTGACCATAAGTCTCCACTGAGAAGAAGCCTCAGGTTTCACATCTGTGAGTAGGACCAATAATACTACATAACTTATATGGTTCTTAGGAGAATCAAATGACATATTGTACGTCAAACGCTGAGCATGCTGCTTAACACATAGCATGTGCTCAATAAATAAATGGACTATAATAACTGAAAACCTGCACTTGGTGGCCATGAAGGAAATCTTTCAGTCTCTGTTTCAATAACCCTTCACACTGGGGTTTAGGAGTTAAAGATGCAGCTAGGGATCTGCTCACTATAGCCTGGCTAAGGTCCCATCAGGAGTGCCAGGAGGTGGCTCACACCTGTCCAGGCTACAGCCTGCTATCACAACAGAGCCTGCATCATGAAGGAAAGAGGGGATACTGGGACATGGCAAAGTCACACACTGGCCTGCATATGTCAGTCCAAAGCTGACTGAAAGAAAGACCAGATATGTTACATGTCTTTTAGGAGAAACAGAAACACTCTGCTTGTCCAGGAAATTCCAAGGAGCACCATAACCAGTCATATCTTTGGGGGATGAGGTCTCGCCACACAAAATAGCTAGGAACCCAAGTCCTAAAACCTCTGGAAAAAAAAGCTGTTCCTTCTCCTTCCTCTCTCTCTAGCCCCTGCCCCCTAGTCAGAACCATTCTAAAGTGGGGGTATTACTGCTTAATTAACTATAATTCAAGCTCATTGTGGCCACAGCAACGTGTTGCACATGAGTTCACTAAAAAGACAGGTACAGAAAGTCAGCTCCTGGGTGAGCTTGAATGACACCTCCTCACCTGACTGTGGCTCAGAAGATGAAAGTGACGGCCACAGAAACCTGCATGGCAAAGGAGGGAGGGGAAAGAGGAAGAAAAGGGGCCAAGAAGGGCGCAGGGAGAGCTGGAAGTACAGCCGGCGAGCTTGTGCTCCTATCAGCCCAGACCTGGCAGGCGGGGATGGAAAGCTGGAGGGGAAGGTGCGCTCAGCTGACGGCCTCGTGGGCCAGGGCACAGGAGGCCAGGTCGCCCTGCCCATCAAAGCCTTCCATCCTTCTCAGGTTTAAAAGGGGAAATGTTCTATTTATAAGCCACCCACCAGAGGAGACCTGGCAGCCTCAGGATGGCTCTGATCCCAAAGGGATCCTGGTTACCAGCGTCTGCCTCCTCCTGCCTCTCAACTGTGGGTGTTCTGACAGCAAAAGGCCGAAGGTGACTGAATGCAAAAGGGAAAGAAATCCTCTATTCTGCCCTCTGCTGCTTTCATGAAACAGTGGACCTTTGGTAAAGAAGACGGAAGGCTTCAGAAATTTTTTAAAAACAGTGGCCCCTGGCATCCCATAAAGGCCTTCCCTGTGATCTTCAAGAATAAATCTCCTTTTCTGTTTGACAAATCAAGGGAAGCTGAGGCACAGAGATGAAGAGAATCTACAATCAGAGGCATGACAATGGGCAAACAGAGGCAGGGTGGTGACACCCTGCCCCTCCCCTCTCCTGGTCCTCAGTCTTGTCCTCATAAAACATGATAAACCTTAACAAACACCATCAGGGAGTCGGATCTGAGTGAGGTCCTGAAGAACAACAGTGTATGTGACAGTGGTAAACAACACAGAAGGTGGCTCTGTTCTATTACTGCATCCTGGGGATGGCAGGGAGTGGGCCATGTTATGGTTCTGACCCTGGGAAACTACAGCCATTGAAACCCGTGGCCCTGGCTCACCCGGCTGAGCACGGATGTCTGAGGAACCACTGATGGTTCTAATGAGGAGGCTCACTAAGAAGGAATACGGAATACCCCTCAGCAGCAAAGAACCAGGGAGGCTGGCCCACGGGGCTGGCCACATATGACAGGACAGCAGAACAGAGCAGAGACTTCACGCATACCAAGACCAGCAGGGGAAAAAGGGATCTTGGCAAATGGACAGGCTCAGGTTTGGCCATCAGATCCCTACTTCTAGACTATGCTGCCTTGATCTCTTTAAGCCTGTTTGCTCATTTGTAAACTTAACCATTCTTAGCAGCATGTTTGTAAATGGCAACCATTTATATACTACTTCAAGACTCAGAAAACCAAAGTGATGGCCACAGAAACCTGTATGGCACGGGAGGGAAGGGAAAGAGGGAAGGGCCAAGAAGAGCGCAGGGAGAGCTGGAGGTACAGCTGGTGAGCTGTACTTCCAGTCTTTAAAAACAGTAACCTTGTATTAAGCATAGGGTTAGCAAACTATAGGCCATGTGGCCAAATTCACCATGACCCTTTTTATAAATACAGTTCAACTGAACTGGGGCTGGGGTTGTAGCTCAGTGTTAGAGCACTTGCCTAGTGCTGAGGGGGGTCTCAGTACCACGTAAAAATAAATAAATTAAAGGTATTGTGTCCAAGTACAACTAAAATAAATAAATAAGTTCTACTGAATTTTCTACTAAAGTTCTATGCACACTCATCTCCAGAGTCTGTGGCTGCTTTCACACTACAGTAGTGAAGCTGAATAGTTTACCCTCTGGCCCATTATTGAAAAAAGCTGACCCCAGTGCTAAGCAATGAGGTTTAGAAAGTCATGAGGTTTGCAAATACTCATGCTCCCCAAATGCATATTTTAAAAATATATAAATATAAGTGATAATTTTAAATGTTTGTATGGTACTAATACAAGATTAAATGAGCTAACTCTCATACATCGCCAAGACTGAAAAATGGAGGAGTATCGACTGACTCCCTCAGTCCCCTCCCTGCTGCCTTCCAGGGCAGCTCTGCCAATCCTGCAGCCTCCTTTCCAGGGGATGGTACTTTGTTTGAGGGAGTAATTGGCAGAGCCAGATGATGAGAAGGATAAAAGCCAGAGTAATGTTCGTTCGCATTAACTAACCAACATGCCAGACACTTCGCTGAGCTTTAATTCTCACAATGAGTTTATGACATGGGGGTATTGATATTCCTATTTTACAGAAAAGAAATGGACACTGAGAGAGGCCCAGCACTGCCCTGAGCCTCCACAGCCAGGAAGTTAATCTCCATTGTGTGCATTGTACCCTCCATGGAAACACCTCTCTCCAGTCCACTCGGCTGAGCCCACCAAGAAGGGATCTGAAGTATGTTCAAAGCCTGATGTACAAGGATGCAAAGGCCAATGTTAGTCAAAACAGCAAAAATCTGGAGAGGGCACTGAAGTCCAATGACAGGAATAGTTCAATAAATCAGGGTATAATCCTATGACAGAGTATTAAATAACCATTACAAATGATACTAATAAATATGACATGGGAAAATGCTTGAAAAATTTTAAAAGACAGGATGAAACAAGCATTTCTGGCATAATGTCAATTAAGTCAAAATAGATACAGACATTGGCAAAATACATATAAGACGTCATTTAAAAAAAAAAAAAAAAGCAAGAAGGCAGCTGAGTGTGGTCATGCATGTCTGTAATCCCCGCTACTCAGGACACTGAGGTGGGAGCATTGCAAGTTGGAGGCCAGCCTAGGCAACTGACAAGACCCTATCTCCAAATAATTTCTTTAAAAAAATTTTAAAAGGCTGGGAATGTAGCTCAGTGCCAGAGCACTTGCTTGCCTAACATGTGTAAGTCCCTGGGTACAATATAAATGACTACAGGGGGGAAAAATGCAAGAAGGACTTATCTGTGACCGTGGTATTATAAATTATTTTTATTGAGTTTTTAAAAATTATTTTGCTGTATTTTCTTAATATTCTGTAAGTTCATATTATAGAAAGGGAAATACATGTTTTTAAACCTGCTTAAGAGAAAGGTTCAGATTCAATGTCCATACCCCACAGAAAATCAGATCCTAATTCTGACTCTGTACAGAGCATTTTCTGTTTAATCATTGATTTTCCCCAACTCCAAGCGTGAATGATTAATTTAAAAACTCCAATGGGTTCTTCAGCATTATTCAGATACAAATTATTCTTATAAAGGCCCTCAAATGAATGTCAACTGGAGGGAATGATGGAATTAAGACTTAGGAGCAAAAAGTAAGTGTTATATTTCCTCCTTCTGAGGTGAGTAGGAAGTTTCCATATTTTAAGTCTTTCCTGCCTAGAGATGGAATCCCATTTTGAGCCCACTCTTGGCATTCTGTCTGCAGCCTGCATGCGGTGCTTCTGTAGATACAGGAATATGGTACACACCCATGCAAAATAACTGGTCCTCTGCCTATTGCCTTCCAGTGGCTTCAACCTCCACAGCACCTCATACACTCCTTAAAGGCAGAGACAGCTCTACAAGTTGTGAGTGCCACTTGCCCTAAGAACTCCCAGAGGCACTCACTGAATGAAAAGCTACAGGAAGCCTGCACTCCTATAGTTGCATCTAGTAAAAGGTTCAGGTGGAAACAAACAGGAAAATGTTAAACAAGAGTTGGAAGCACAGTGAACTACTGCCATGCCATCTTGAAAGGTCAGAGAGTCAGTGCTGCGTGTCCTGGTGTGTGAGAGGCATGCCTGTAGCAACGAGGCGGGTGTGCCTTTGAATACAATCTGATTAACCTATGGATTTAAGTTAATTCCCGCATTAAGGAAAGCGGCACTATGAAGAACATATTAGGAGGCTGTGCCAGACTTCAGCCACCCAGAGAAGCAATGGGAAAAGTCTTTCTGTAAACAAAACTAATCTTTTTAGAAGAAGCAGGCAGTGACATTTATTACTTAAAACTTTGAACTTGGAAAAAACCAACTCATTCCAAGAGCCTACCATTCCCTTAGTCTCCTGCACTAGACTGCTCTGTCCTCTCTGACAAGTCCTCAGATGGGGCTATGGGACAACGGCAGCCTGGGCTAAGAACAGGCCACTTCCTACTTCTCCTGCTTCTGACCTGGGCTCATTTCTAAGGAGAATGGCAAATTCTTTGGGAAATAAGTCTCATAAATGCAGACAAAAGTAGGGCATGCAAGAAGACAGGCAGACTGCAGGAAACCAGCATTAACATAGCAAAGGGAGCCAGGAGTGTGGGGCAGGAGGGGGATTCTTGCCCAGTGCAGAGTCCTGCTCTTTGTAATAGTAAAGGAGACAGATCTAGATGACTGGATCAGTAACACTGGCGGCGGATCACTTCCTCCTTAAGGAAACTTAAAGAGCAACAGACCATACTTCCTTCCGCTTTACTTTGTATATTCCCACTTTCCCCTTCCCTTTTCTACTAGGTGAGAGTTGACCAAACAGAAAACTCAGTGTCACTGGTACATATTCCTGACATTTTAAGATTAAACCCAGGGAAGGTTCTCTGTTGGCAGGAGAACCTGCAGTGAGCAGCCCATAGGACTGGTTTTTGAATTTAATGTGTAAGGATTAACTTAACCAAGAACATGTGACCTCTAGGCCAGAAACTAAAAGTCAAATAAAGGACACATTGGTCCAAACACATGGGAACATATTCAATGTTCTTGTAGGAGATGACTTAGTATTATAAAAGTGTCAACTTCTCCACAAATTAATCTACATAACTCAATGCAATTCCATATGACCATTTCATTTTTTCTGAGGAACTTACTAAACCTATTCTAGAAGGATAAAGGTCTACAAATAATAGCAACCCCAAAAAGGAGTAAAGGAAAGATACTTAAGCTACCAGATATAGTAAGATTGGACTCAACATCATCATATTAAAACAGAGAAATAGTACTGGTCCAAACAAATAAATAAATAATAAAATAAAATAAAGAGCCTAAAGGTAGAACTCAGCTATGCAAACCTCCCATACAAGGAATCTGGTACCAACAATCAGTGTATGTGTATGGGGTGGGGGTGGTATGGAAAGTTTCGTAGGTGATGGGAAAATGGACTCTTCAAATGGATAATAATAAGACTAAATCTTCATGAAACATCACAAATGATGGTGGATCCACATATCAGCTGGATTTGAAGCCTAGACGTGAAGACACCTTTAAAAAATGTAGGTGCATATTTTTGTAACATGAGTCAAAAAGGTCTTCTTCAAAATACAATTTAAAAATCATAAACCAGAAGGCAAATTTTTTCAAACATAGTTTGTAAATATAAAACATACAGCCTTATAGTCAAGGAAGGACAGCACATGTAATAATATTAGACAGTTGATAAAATGGGAACAAAAATTAAGAAGGAATTAATATCTACATATAAGGGACTTTGGGGCTGAGGCTGTAGCTCAGTGTTAGAACACTTGCCTAGCATGTATGAGGTACTGAGTTTGATCCTTAGCACCACATAAAAATAAATGAATAAAGGCATTCTGTCCATCTACAACTATCAAAGGAATATTATTATTAGTAGTATTTTAAAAATTAAAAAATAAATATAAGAGACTTTATAAATCAACAAGAGAAAAACAGTAACTGCTTTTGTTGCTGTTGTTAGTTTTTTATTGTAGTTGCTGTGACCAAAATACCGGGCAAAAACAATATAGAGAAGGAAGAGTTTATTTTGGCTCATAGTTTCAGAGGTCTCAATTCTTAGACAGCTGACTCCATAGCTCTGAGCCCTAGGTGAAGCAGAACATCATGGCAGGAGGGCAGAGTGGAAAAAAAGCAGCTCAGGACATGTCAACTAGGAAAGTGAGAGAGCTCTGCTCACCTAGAACAAAATATGAACACCAAAGGCATACCTCCAGGAACCTACCTCCTCCAGACCCTATCTTACTACAGTAAACACCCAGTCACTTCATACCGGTGGATTAATCCAGTGGGTTAGGTTCTAACTCTCATAATCTAATCATTTCACCTCTGACAATCCTTGTGTTGTCACACACATGAGCTTTTGGGGGGACACCTCATATCTAAACCATAAGAGAAACTTATGTCAGAAAATGAGCAGGGGACATGTTTAGGCAATTAACAGAAGAGAAAACCCAGAGAACTAATGGGAATCTGAATCAATCATCATCAATTATCAGAGAAATGTAAACTGAAACAACAATGAACTATGATTGTATATCTTGCAGACTAGCAAAAAAATTAGATGGCTGATTAACAGTGAGAGCTGGTGGGAATGGAGACACTAAAGTACAGGGTGGATGGGACTATGGGCAGCAGCTCTAGGAGCAACGAAAGACTTAGACTAAGTCTCTGCACAGACCCACAACTTGACCAGCAATTCCCCCTGGTGAGAACAACCCAAAGAAATCCTTATACAGGACTCGTACAGAGGTGTTCCTTGTGGTGATGAGGAATTCGAGGTGTAAGGAGATGGAGTACATCTCTGCAAAAAGAGATACACCCTGGAGTAGGCAGTCACCAGAAGCCAAAGGAGCTCAGTGAATACCTTCCCTACACAATGCTGATGGACAAAGATCAGACCGAGACACCACCATTCACAAAACTTAACACAGAGAAAGGCACACATTTTCCAAGAATGCATCTGAAGATGGTGGCTTATAGAAGAGAAAAGGAATATGAATAAGGAAAACAATTAAAAAGGAACAAATAAATAAGTAAAATAAAGTGACATGAAACAAAGAATGAATGAATCCAGGGCCCCGTGTCAATGATGTACCATGAATATATGAGTATGGTTAACCCTCTACACTCGAGACCCAACAGAACAGAGAGGGAAAGAGCACAGGAAAAAGGCTCTGTAGAGAAATGAGCATGTGTTTATCTGCAAACACCCTCCTCCTGGCAACCGGACCACTTCAAAAATACCAGCAGCTGACAAACATTACTTAAGGCCCTGTCTTATACCCACAGGCAAAGTATGCCCTGGGAGAAACTTCAAGATGAAAGCAACAGATTCCGAAGTGTCCCCAAGGGAGTTTTCCTTTGCTATTTGCTCCTTCAAAACATTCTGGCTCTGATATAAAATGTTTGTATTCAAACTCCCTCCAAAACATTTTCTAGAAAACAAAATGCTAGACATCTGGGATTTAGACGCCAGACATTAGGAATTTGGTGAGAACAGACATGCCCTACTCTTCAATTCATAGCGAATTGACTTCTTACTTTTAAAAAAGTTTAGATTGTGGCACAAACAGAAAGAGGGTTGTAGAACAACCCTGGGCAATAGTGCTATTAAAACACTAAACACTATCAGGGAACACATTTTATCAAATTGTGACAAATGAGCTGTGGGTGAGCATGGGGTGAAATTGCAAATTACCACAATGAAGAGAGAGTGCAAGTACAAGGTCAGGAGAGAGGGAGGGAAAGTTGTTGCATGATGGGGAAGATGGGCCCTAATGCTGAAAAAGGTGAGGCAGCACCAACCCACAAGATCCTACTCTGGTTTTGTCATCCTGGAAATTGGTAAATAATAAAACCCTAGAAACATAAGTCCTACACCTAAACTACTCCTGAAAAAGCAGCCAGAATTTTTTACCCTGTCCTTATCTCTTCTGCTTGCAAGATGAAAGGGTAAGCAAGCAACTAAACACCCACCCGTGGGGGTCAATGGACACCCTGTCATCAGTCTGTGAATAACAGGGCAACGGAAGCAGAGTGTCACACAAGTGTCTATGTTTTCCAAAATGGAACTTTTAGTATTATTTTTTAGGAAGAATACCCTTGTTTCTAATAATAGAACCTTTGGAGTCAGGCAAAATTTTGATAAAATTGTGTTCCCTGAGCTTTCCAGTCTCAATTTCCTCATCCTCAAAGAAGGTATCTATCTCTCAGGGTATCACAGGAAGTTAATGTATGTAACACATCTCCAGGGCTTGACACACAGTAAATGCTCACTTAATGCTATGTTTTAATAGCTATTACTAAAAAGTACAGGTTAACTGAAAATAATACATACTATAGAGAAATAGTTAACATAGAAAGTTGATGTCTCCCAATAGTCCAACCTCTACCCTGATTTAGTTTGAAAATACATGTACTTCCAAACTTATTTCTATCGACTACCTATGTCAAATAATTTCTTTTACTATGTGCATTATTCCACTGCCTAATTTTTTAAAGCTCAATTAACAATATACTGTGGGCACCACTTCTGCCAATACATCAAGACCTCCTTTGTTCTTTTTAAAGGCTGCATACTACTCTATGACTTATTTAACTAACTCCCTGTAGGACATTTAGATTCTAATTCTTCCCTATTATTACCAATGCTCCAGGGAACTTCTCTGCTGCATAAACATCTCTTGCATTTTTAGAACAAATTGTTGAGTCAAAAGAATAATCACTTTTAAAAGCTTTCCCAAACATATTACCAAAATGTATTATAGAAATGACAGAATGTGTATAGGCCCGGCATACCCTTCAAGAGACTCTTTACAATCTTTGGCACTTAAGCAGAGAGAAGCAAGTTCACAAAGTTAAAAGTTACAAGTAAGTGAATATCTGGCCAGAGGTCTCCATTCACATGCACCTCACCTGGCAGGCATCTGTGAGCTCCACCCGGCACCATTCCATCCTGGTGGCTTCCTTAATTTCCCTCTGGGATACTACCCCACTCCCACTTCATGTACACTCAAAACTATCCATCCCTTTTCTCTGGGTGGGCCTAAGCATGACCAACTTGCCTCTTTCCTGGGATTCTAAATTTTCACAAGAATGAGGCAACTACAGTTCAGAGCTTTTATCATTCTGCAAATATGATGCAGAAGACCCTTTCCCATTGGTTTCCGGCTCCCAGGTCCCTAGAGCTGTTTTTTTTCCAAGGCTGTGTCTTCAGTCCTTTACCTCACAGTGAGTGATGCTGCAGCCTTCTGTATTTCTTTCCTGTTGAACAGCTATTTTTGCCTAAGTTAGCCAGAGTTGACCTCAGATGCTCCAAAACAAACCTACCCAATCCAGAAACGGGGATTCTTTGTTTCCTTGACTGTTTACTTAAAATTTTGCCTTTGTTCAATTTTTGACGCAAAGGAGGAAAAAAACACACACATTTTTTTCCTGTCATAAAGACCTCTAATATATCAATATCAGCCATTCCCCATTACTTAGTATTTTATACTGTATAAAACTCCTGGTTTTATTTCAGAGAGAATGGAAGGAAGAAAACCTTCTTTCTATCCCATAATGACTTTTACCACCCACTCCCCTCTAAAGAAAGAAAAAAAAAAAAGGGAAACCATCTTTTCTCCACTTGGAGAGGCGATGTTCTACTAATTTTCCTGACACTATTGAAATCCATGGTAGGGCCACCTTTGAATTTTTTTCCCCCCAAGCAGATTTTACAAAGCAAATCTGAAGCCAGGGGACAGGATTTCCTTTGAACTCTTGCAGAAACCTGGAAGGAATTTGTTTTTTCTCCTGTGCACCAAGGAGATAATCAGTCCAAACACTTTACCAGTAGGAGTTTCATTCTAATCCAAGTGCTTTTACAAGGTTACAGGTGGCCTTGGAAATCATGATTAGCCAAATTGCTCAGAGCCTGCAACAGGGAAAATGTGCGGTGCATTCTATAAATATGCCCAAGGGCACTCCATCAAAGAGGAACATATTATATTCACCATCTCTACTCTTTTCTCTCCAGGCCTTTGGGCAGATTAAGCAGAAGTCAAGGGCGACTTCGGCTTCCACCACCATACGGTTTGGGGTATGTGATATTAGCAGTGGAGCAGTGTTAAGAAGTGTTAAGAAGACGTAGGATTGAGTGACATAACGTTCATGAGAACACTATGTCAAGTGTGAAGGGTTATTTAAATGCAAGATGTCATTACAGTCTTACCAGTCAGGCTCAGTAAAGGGCCCTATGAAGTCAGTGATGTGGAAAGATCTCACAGGATACTTAGGAAATGAAGCTGACCCATCATGCCCACAGCACCTCCTGGTGGTTCATTCCTCACACAGCAGCAAGTTCTCAAAGCCCACTCCCAGCCCAGGGGGCAGAAAATAACCCAAGCATCATACTTACTCCCTTCGCTCTGACTGTCTTTGTTGGAGTTGTAGACCTGGAAAAGAGGGGGAAAAAACTCACTTGTGTGCATTTTATACCCCTAAACGTTCACTTAGAAATCCATTACCTCCCCCCTTCTCCTACTATATACCATAAGACAGAAGGCAATTTCTGGCCCAAATACAAATCCTTTTAATAACCATCTACTTCCCAATATGCACTTTAGCTGAAATGTGCATGAACTGGAGTCACCTGTAGAACTTTATTGTAAAAAACAAAACAAAACAAAAAACCCTCATAATCCATCTTTTTTAAAAAAAAAATCAAGGTAACTTATTTGTACATATAAATAATTTAAGATTAGTTACAAATCATTAAGCATTAACAATGCACCAGCCATATGCTAAGTAATTCACACGGATTATTGCCTATAACCTACACAATTCTTCTTTGTAGAAGGGGTTATTATCACTGTTTTACAGTTGGAGAATCTGAGGCATACAAAGGTTAGTTAAGGTCCCACAGCTTATTAGTGGCAAAGGTACATTACAAACTGTTGAGTGTTAACACTGGGGAATGGAACCAGCCACTCTTTACTCTGTATTCTTTTGTAAATTTCAATATTATAAGGAAAACATACGATAGCTATAATAAAAACCCTTAAATGATTTGTAGAAATCATAAAGTGGACCAATAGAGTAAGCAGAAAAGTGCTTCAATATAAAACAGACAATGACATGCTGCAAGTGTCAGCAACCTTTTCTGTACAAGGCCATATTATAAATATTTCAGGCTCTGAGAGGCAAGACGCAAAATCAATATTATGTACATACTTATATAACAAGAAGGAAATTTTTACAAAATTTTTGACAAAATTCAAAATATAAAAATTGATATAACTTTTAAAATGCAAGTCTACTAATGAAAAGAATACAATTTTGGTTCATTTAGAGGAAGGGAAGCAGTTCACTTACTTGAGGTTCAAAGTTAGTATCTGTAAATACCATACATGGCTCATGGGCTATATAAAAGCAAAGGATAGGTGACTTGGTCTGTGGGCAAGAGGTGGCTTATGCCTGATATGCTCTCATTATTAAATAAGATGAATCTTCTGATTAAGAAAAATATAGGGCTCGGTTGTGGCTCAGTGGTAGAGTGCTTGCCTAGCAGGTGTGAGGCTCTGGGTTTGATCCTCAGGACTATATTAAAAATAAAGAAATAAAAGTATTAAGAAAAAAGAAATACTAGTGCCAAATCCTTGTTTAATTAAGGTTTTGTAGTATGGAAAGGCACAGGGTAAAGCTTTTTGCCATAACTTAAAGGCATCTATCTATCCACCCCCATATGTTTCTGATGGCCACTCTCAGCTGAAAACCACTTTAATCCCCAAAGAAACCAAACTATGCAACTCTGAAAAGAGAACCATTAAGCCCTCCCAAACTTCCAACAACTATGTAATTATTATGTTCAATTTCTTCAGAAGACCAGAGCTGCACTGCCACTTATGAAGGTCAGAAGGAGGAGGAGAGAAAGAAGGGGTTTCTGGACTGAAGGAGGATGGCCTGGTGAAAAAACAGGAAGCAGGGCATGCACTGAAAAGTTCTAAAGATGAGGAGTCAAAAGACTTCGATTTGGCCTGGATTTTACCACTAGTTACTTCATTTGGCTGAACGTCAATTTCTCCACCTACAGAATGAGGAAATGCTAGATGTTCTGCCTATCTATCCCAGAGATGTGGTAAACATCAAACAAGACTGTGGAATAGCAATATACCAAAACAGCACAAAACACATTCAAGTGCTTCAGGCTACGCAGTGGGATAAGACCTGCTTAGCCATCACAGAATTTGGGGGAAGAACAAAAATCACTACAAAATTCAGGTTGAAGCTGACAGGAAGGTTATGTTAATAACTCTCTGTAACAGAGGGCACACAATTGCCCATTCCCCTCAGCAGCATCTCCGTCATCTGCAATTTTTTTTAATATTTATTTTTTAGGTGTACATGGACACAACATAATGCTTTTATTTTTATGTGGTGCTGAGGATGGAACCCAGGTCCCGCCCACGCTAGGCGAGCACTCTACCACTGAGCCACAATCCCAGCCCCATCATCTGCAAATTTGAAGAACTTGGACTAGACTATGGTTTTCAAGTGGTGTTCCAGAGCACCTGAACAGGGACTGCCACAGAGGCTGGGAGAGAAGCTAAGACGCCAGCAACCAAATGTCCCCTCCCTTTGCTGCTCTCAGTTTTACTCACGGGGGTATCAAACAAGGAGATAGTAACTTTGAAAAGCTTGGATACCTCTTGAATGGTAACTCCTAAAGTTACTTGCAATTCATTTGTTTATGTGCATACATTGAATAAATTATTTATTGAGTGCCTACAATGGACAGGCAATTTATATGCTGAGAATACAGAAGAACAAGACAGCTGTGGTCTCTGCTCTTCAGGGAATATTTCCATTAGTAAAAAAAAAACCCAGAAATAAACAAATGCACAAAAATGATTTCTTCAAATAACTGTAAGTACAATAAAGATAAAGAAGGTGCTATGGGCCTGATATAGGGAAAAGCTTCTCTAAAGGAGTAATATTTGCATGAGACCTAAATGATGAGAAGAGATCTCTCTGGGAACACTTAGGGACCAGAGCCCAGAAGGTCCCTGAAATGGGAAAGGCATGGTCTTCTAGAGGGAGAAAGGCCAATATTATTGGGGATCAGTGCAAGGCAGAGAAGGACAAGTCAAAGGGGCAGCAAGCAGATCCTTACAGGGCCTTTTGGCCTGTGAGTGAAATAGGTAGCTAGGTCATAGCTAAGAGCAGTGACCTATGATGATTGCCATTAAATACCTAGGAAAGTTGGACAAGGGAAATGTAAGGGAAAAGACCATAATTTGGCAAGGATGTTTTTAGAGTCATCCTTGATCACTGTATTTCTTCCATTGAATTCAAACATTTTATGCCAGAGAAATTTGCTTCTATTTATAAACAGCAAAATCCACAAGGAATAGTAAAATGCAGGGCTTTTAGCCCTCCTTAATTAGGAGGTGAGTTCATGCCAAATTACTTTCCTTCAATGTTTCCTGAGTCTCAGGAGACCCTGCCTGGAACACCCAAGCATTCCCTGAATTGGGGAGGCATGATCAATGAGCCAAAGGCGCCAGAAACATGCGCTGCCCAATTCTCTGAGGCCATGTTATTAATCTCTGTCTGGTTTGGATAAATGAGCCAAAGAGAATGAGTTTTAAAATGAGGCTAACAAACCATACTTGCCAGGACTATGTGACTTCATGGTCCAAACAGGAAAGCCCAGGGTGGGGAGCAGCCTCTATCTCAGAGGCCAAGTGGTGGAAAGGTAAGAGCACCAAGCAGGAATGGACTTGTTTACTGAGCACTTACCAAGAGCCACACATGACAACATCTAATCCTTACAACACCATATGGATTAGGTCTAGTGTTGATCCTATTTTACAGATATGGAACCTGAGGCCAGAAAGCTTCCATAGTTTGTCCAACGACACAGAGCTGAGTCGTTGAGTGATATACTATTCTAGCTTGTCTCTACAGTGATGCTCCGATCCCCAAAAATCTCCTGTGTGAGACGATGCAAGAAGGGTTAGAGGAAAAAGGATCAAATTATGCGAGCCTTAACCCAATCAGTGGATTAATCTCCTGATGGGGATTAACTAAGAGGTAGCGTGTGGCTGGAGGAGGTGGATCATTGGAGGCATGCCTTTGGAGTATATGTTTTGTATCTGGCAAGTGGAGTCTCTCTTTCTTTCTGCTTTCTGATCATCATGTGAGCTGCTTCTCCCTGCCACAAATCTTCCGCCATGATGTTCTTCCTCACCTCAAGCCCCAAGGAATGGAGCTGGCTGTCTGTGGACTAAGACCTCCGAAACCATGCGTCCTCAAATGAACTTTTTCTCTTCTAATTGTTCTTGTCAGGTCTTTTAGTCACAGCAGCAAAAAAAAAAAAAAAAAGCTGATATATAAAACACCTACCCAGGTAGTAGCAAATGAACATAACTACTAAGCCACTTCAGTGGGTGGCATTATGATTCTATGCTGGTAGAGACAAAGGTCATCCAATTCACCTGTTAGAAATGGTTTGCCTGCCCTGGGCAATCTTTCTTCTATAGATCTCACAGTTGCCTGCTAGCATGGGATTGAAGCTGGAAGTACAAAGCAATGTCCCTTAACAGAAGGTCTCTGTAGTTTTGTTTTATTAACAGTTATCTCAGATGAACATGTTTTCAGATATATGTTTCTTTTCTCTCAAGAGCTCTAGTGCCAGGATAGAACCCGAATCTCCAGGATCAACTCAATAGAATAAGGGTCACTTTAACAATGCTCTTAAGGAAGAACAAAGCAGAGAATGCATCCTCTCAACAATCCAGCCTAAGCTAAGTCTGTCTCTCTTGCTTAGCTTAAGTACCCCAGAATCTGGCCACACTGGAGCATCTTAGCTCTTTGGCTTTGTGTTCTCAACACAAAGTAGACTAGTTGCTGCTGAATGCTGAACATAAAGATTAGTTAGGTACCATGTCAATGATTATGTTTCTCCTAGTATATGCTTCTAGAGAACAGAAATTTGATGTGTTTGCTCCCTTATCAGGGTCCATCTGTGAGTCATTAAGAAATAACTTCCATGCAGATAATTATTTAATACAAATGATGATGGCGAAAGTACCGCTATGTGTCAGACACCATGCCAAGCATTCTATGACCCTCTTCATCAGTCCTAACACAACCTAATTTAATTATTCCAGTCACAGAGATGAGAAAACTGAGGCTTTTAGAGAAGTGAGGTCACTTGCCCAGGGTGAGGCTGCTGGAAAAGGGAAGAAACCAGACAGGAACTCCCAGAGTCTGTCTTCAGAGCTGAAGCACTTAACCACTAACCACATGATAAATAAGACATCGAGATGAAGAGGATGATAAAGGTGACGAGCTATCCTGGGCAGCTAGAGCAAGTGAGTCACTGGAAGAAATAACTTGCCCTGAGTCAGAAAGAAAATGAAACTGGGAATGGCCTTCAGATTCCAACTGAAGCATCCACAGCTAACCCAGGCAACCATCTGGCAGCTAACGCAACTCTCCATATTCTCTCTGAGCCAGAGTTCCATCTTGAAGATAAACACCAGGGCAAGAAAGCGGGTCTTTGATACAAATCACAGGGTACTGCAATTCTATGAGTCCTTACCCAGAAGCTACAATGGGAGTATAATTTAATAAATCAAAGGAGGGTGCAGAAAGCCTTCATATGCTTCCTCTGCACTCAGAGGTGATTTTGCAATAAATTCTGTTCACTGCTGAGCCAATTCAATTTACATGTCCCTAAAGAATTAAGAGAAAATACACAGAGTCATTTGGATTCCCAGAACTTTTCTACTGGTAACCTTTATTACCATTATCCAAGTCATACTGAGAAATCACAGAGAGGCACACTTTTTTTTTCAAGTGTAAATTAAAGGCATAAGTAAAACAATAATTAGACAAAACAATCTAACTTTACCCTTTGACACACAGCTGCATTAGCACATGGACGCATCACACTCTGGATCAAAGTCTGCACAAATGAAGGTAGAGAAATGGGCTCACAGGCAAACTTCTCTAAAACTGCTGCTCCAATCTAAACTAAACTGTTACCTGAAATCACCCCAAACTCTAGCATTACCCAAGGTCTCTTCCAAGAAGCCTAGGAGATGGAAGCCCCTCCTGCCTGATGGTTTCCCAGACATAAAAACATAGAGATGGAGAAACGTCAAACAGACTGCAGACCAACATCTTCAAATGCTGGACTGGACATTATCTTTTCCCCTCTCTGTGGCACAAAGGGTCCACATCACCAAAGCTTGCACTTCTGAACTGCCTATCAGTGGTGACAGATTTGCAGTGACCTACTGCTTGGGTTCCAAGTTCACCTCTATCATTTATTGGCCATGTGTCTACATCACTTACCAACTCTAGACCTTGGTCTGGCCAACTATAAAAGGAGGATACTAATATACCCCACCTCTCAAGAGTTATGAGAATCAAATTGAGTAATAGATATAAAATATTTTACACCAGCACAGAGTGCAAATTCCGCAGCCCATGGACTCATCATCTATGAAGATAAACTTTTATCATGTCATCCTCCTTCCTTCTCGTCACACTTTTTGTTTAAAATAAACAAAACGAAAACCTCTCCTAGTGAGGGAAGGTTATCTCCTATGGGATCAATGGCTGAGGATGGGAATGTGATTCGAGGGGCCCAGTGGCACTGGTCTCATATGCATCCTAATAGATAGAGGAAGGAAAGGAAACAGTCTAAGGCCAATGAATTAGAACAAAGCAGCAATCAAAAATAAAAATAACCACCACCAACAACTACTTCTTCCCTACATACTAAACATTTATATGAACATTGTTGTCTCATCCTGAAGCCTGCTGGGATTAGCGTGGCCTCTATCTCACAGTATTATACAGATTCATTAACCTTCCAAGGGTCACGTAGCCAGGGTTTGAATTGAGCAGAGAGCCCTCTAGACTAGAGCCTGCCCTCGACCATAACTTCATACAACTTCTCCACCCAACTCTGTTTTCCAGCGGAAAAATAGTTAGGTGGTTAACAAAGAACTCAAAAGAAGCTAAGCAGTAATTAGAATGGCAATAACGCAACCATTATGTAAGAACAAAATTTCCACCCAAATTAAACATAACCGTAATTCTGCAAACTTCCAATTAATACAAGTATGGCGGTAATCGAAAAACCACAACCAGCCTGAGACTTTTTAGGACACCCAGAAAGCACCCTTCTTAAAAACAATGAGAACAGAGAGACCTGGAGGATGCTGCCGAGGCCTGCGCAGCTGGCAGAACTCTCAGCACAACAGCCCATCTGAACACCTGGCAAACAGGCTGAATTAAAAAACAACAACAACAACAACAACAACAACAAACCTTTTAATAACACCCTTGTGAAGTTACTAGGAGGACACCCTGGGTCTGTGAGGTGCCACCCATAAAATCCAATAACAGACATGAAATTGGGAGAGTGGCTCTTTTCATGGGTGTGTTCACAGGCCACACTTGGAAAAGCTTTCCAGAAGGAACTGTTTGAATCTGAAGCACACAGGGATAAAATGAGTTTGAATGGCTTGAAATAAATAAGGATGTATTTCAACTTGGGGGGACAGAGCTTAGGAGTTAGGTGTTGGCTCCCCCTCCTCTCCACAGAGATGTGCTCCTCATTACCCAGGTCTGAGTGAGGAAGTGTTCTCAGTGAGCAGAGCAGAGGTAGAACAGCTGTTGCTGCCTGCCCACTTCCCAGCTGGCAGCACCCCTGGGGCTCTCCCCTCCCACGGTGCCCAGCGCTGCACTGCTTTCTTAGGGAGGCTCTCCCCAAAGCAAAGCCAATAAAAATGTATTTAATGGCACTTCCCAATACTCCATTCCTGAATAAGCATTAAGATCTTGCTCCGGCCCTGCAGAATTACATGTCAAGAGTGTTCAGTAACTGGCACACAGCAGGCCACTGGGAAAGTACTGACCCGAAGAGTAGGTTTGAGTAGAAGGAATAACACAGAAACCAAAATGAAAGAGAAAGGGGGGAGGGAGAGGGGTAGAAAGGCAGGCAGGAAGACAGAACCTCCACGTTGGCGTTGATAAAGACAGCACACTGGACAGACAGAAAGCATAAGCCAGGTCCATCATTAGGTAACTATGTCCAACATCTGGCAAAATCTCTAGGAATCATCACCTTTTAGGAAAATCGAAATAAAGAATTCAGGTCTCATTGTGAGAAAATATAGAAAGGCTTTATCTTTTTTGGCTTATTTCCAGGATATCAAATCCCTCACGTAGCCATTGTTTTTCTAGGGCCTGCTGCACGTCGGCTCTACACCAGCACGTGACCACAACTGCTATTGATAGTTTTAGCCCTATGGTGCCACTGGAGAGTTCTGCAAGGAGGGCTACGAAAGGGGTTCCTGCACTTGATGGTTCTGAGTCTTCTCCCTTATGTAATCAGAGGCACCTGAGGACTCAGGCTGTCTCTGGCAAAAGGGCCCAGCAAAAGGTGGGAGCGCCTGGCTGTGCTCCTGAAGCCATTTACAAAGTCTTCAGATAGCACCTGAAGCCTTCCTGAACCCCAAGACAACAGCATGCTGGTGAGTGAAAATGGCTGCTTGCTGTTGGACACAGTTATGGCAGTGATGATGAACAGGAAGGTAAACTTTGTCTTCCCTTACTTCAAGCACTGCCTGCTGCTTTGTACTACGGATATCAAAGACTTATCTCTTTTTATCATTCCTCAGTAATTCTGGGAGGAAGACAAAGTGCTCTGGATACCTGTGACTATTCCTACTGCTTGTTAGCTACGTCCCTCTTTCTCTAGGGACATCACCCTCATTTTCCTAGGGAAATCATTCCCTTAAGTCCAGGTGGGTGGGGTGGGGCTGATCCTCATTCCTTCTTCAGGTGTGACTATGTGATCCAGGCTACACATTACTGTGCATGTGACTTGCCCCAGGCTAAACGGAGCTAACAATACTCACTTTTAACAATTTTTATCACAATTGCTGAAACCAAGGCCTTGCTGTGTTGCTAGGAGAACGGGACAAATGTCTGGAGCTTTAGTGGCCAACTCTGCCACCACATAAGCAAAGCTTGAATAAAAAAAGGTCAAACAAAAGAAAGCAAAGCCATGATATGAGGGGAGACTGGGTTCCAAGAGTACCATTTAAGTTATTTTATCTAAATGTATCCGAACTTCATCCTGCTCTTTGCACAGCGAACCAAACATCCTTTTCATATCTATTTTATAATTGTGCTTATGTGGCTTACAGCCGGGAGTTATAGCAAATTTTAAAAGTACATAAAGAAACACCTACTTGAGCTTTATAGGGAACCCTATACTAAAGGAAGAAAGGGCGCAACGAAGTAGAATGGGGGGAAATCTATACTCGGGCTGTTCTTGAGTTTTCCCTTCCTTCTACCTCACATCCCCAATCAGTTTTGAGTTTTATCAATTCCATGACTACTGTATATCTGGAACCTATTCCTCATCCCTGTTTCTTTCTCTATTGCCCTAGGTCAGATTTTCTTTGCCTTCTTACCTGGACCTCAATATTGACCTTCTCCTGGGTCTTGCTGTCCCCCAAACCCCCACCCCAATGCTCTCTCTCTCTTATGTAAACACTCTCTTGCTCTCTCTTTCTCTCCCTCCCCCGCCCCCCACAATCTGTCATACACCCTGTTCCTTCCTGCAAGATGCTTCCCTAAAGCCCAGCTTTGACTAGAGAAGAGAAGCCTTCCTGACATCACAAGAGGAGGGCCAGAGAGGGCAGAAGGGAAGGTGGGCAGGAACAAGGCACAATATAAACATGTAGGAAAATGTCACAGTGAAACCCATTAATTTGTGTAATTAAATGTGTTAATAATAATGACAGTCACAAAAGACTTCATGATATAAGTCTTCAAATTATCAAAGGGCAACTCATTATTTAATCTCAATAGAGATGAAGCTCAGAATGGAGTCCCAGAAGGAAGACTCAAATGGCTATCAACTGCTGACAGCTAAGAGCGCTTCACGGCCACAGCAGTAAGGCTGGCCCAGTGTCACCCTTACACACAGGACTAAGCTCCCTTTCATCTGGAAAGCCTTTCAGGATGATAAATTGGTTGCTTGGGGTTCATCATTGTTAGCCTGTCCTTTCACCTGTACAGGCCGTGGATGGATACTAGGACAGGGGAAGTGGATGAAGTGGCTTTGGAGACTGTATATTATGGCCTAGTTCCACCACTTATGAGTTCTATGCCCTTAGATAATCATCTCACATTCCTGAGGTGGTTAACCAGTGCTAAGTAACAATACCTAACTTATGAGGATATTGGGAGAATAGAATAGTTCTCACAGTGTCTGAAGGTACTAAAAAAAATGTAATTTCCCTTTCCCCATTCCACAAAGATTTTCTAACTTCCTTGATGGCTATGGACCATAATTTCTCCCTACTTTGACCTCTCATTTCTCTTAGAGTCTGAAGTTCTTAAAGAACTTAACACTTCTGAATACAATTTTTCATTCTTCACTATTTCTAGTCTCCAACCAAATCAATCCCTTCATGACAAAGTTGTCCTTACACTTCTTTGGAGAGATTTACATGGCAACTAACAGTTCTAAGTACATACTCAGTGTCCAAGAGGTCACTCCAAGAGGACAAGGGGCTCAGGACACAGGGTGCACATTCCTTCATCTGGGTCCTTCTCTGTGGGTCAGAATGACCTTGACGAGCAAATTATCCTTATGGCAATGCTTTCAGATTTTGAGTGCTACTGGCACTTACTGCACTTCTCTGTGAGAAATCTCAAATTAGGCTGCTATAATTTCCAGAGGGGAGATGACACAGATCCTCCTGGAGCATGTAGGTGGGAGGTTACACCCCGATGCTCAGGGAAGGGGAAGGCCATTTATTTTCACTTGTTTTCAGTCCTGCTGAATTAAGCATGAACAAAATGTTTCTGGGGTTACTAACACTAATTGTTGTGGGTGCTCCTCCTCCCCCCAGAGTTTGATTTTTGTGTTACATAAACACTGTTGTCATAGTTATAATTCAGGAAGCTTTGTTTTTTGACCTCGAGAAAAATTCAACCCCAAATCGGGGTAATGTTGACTCTCTCAACCACAACAGACCATCAGAGGGTAGGATCTGCCAAATTCCTTTAAGCTTCTAGAAGGAACTACTGTATTTTGGGTAACAAGCAAGCAACAAGAAGAGGAAATGCTGCAATGTTATGCAATTTCCTTGCATTTCATATTCAGAAATCCTGAAAACCCCTATAAGCAAGGTCTCTATCTTTCAACTGAGGATTAGAATCTCAGCCAATATAAACAAAAACTGGATGCAAAAAAGGAATTCTAAGTAATGTACAAAAAAAAAAAAAAAAAAAACAATACTCCAGGAAAAATTTCAAGGCAGCAGATAGGACACAAGCTCACTCACTATCAAAAGCACACCAGTTAAGCAGATGGCATGTGAGCTGACGTGCATGTAGGATGGGGCCGGGTCACAATGTGAGGAGTCTTCTGGCTCTAACATTTCCTGGCTTCATGCTGATACAACATTAAAAAGTGGGTGTGAACCCACTAGTCCATCCGCGTGCTGTTTCCCTGAGGGTGATGGGGGACCACCTCCTGTCCCCCAGACAAAAAAATCCTAAACAAAGAATGTCTTTATGTGTTCCCCTCTCTCTCCCCACATGTCCTTGGAATTTGTTACATAGCTCCATGAGCAGAAGAGAGAAACTTGTTCTTTTGTACTTTGCAAACTGCAAATGAGAAATTCTTCAGTGCAGTACGCAGGGTCCTGAAGTAGGAGCTTGTGAGGCTCATCAGCTGTCGGAGTATGGCCCTGCCTAGGAGAACCACGGCCAGAGCATGAGTCATACCTGACACTGCTCCACTCCATTTCCAGTTCCTCCTTTTTCAGAGACTTAAGGCAAGTGGCGTTTATACCCTCTCCACTATGGGGACCGAATGAAGTCAAAGGAACTCAAAGCACCTTCATGATCTCATTACCCCGGGATGCCCATCAAGAGTCACACACATTGGGAAAGGGAACTTCTTGCAATGGACACATAGGAGTGCAGGGGCTGCCATTTCGATAAGTGACCCGAAGCTGAGTTTCCTACCTCAAATCTAGAAATAATCCTGATGCCAACCCCTGTACATGCAGCACAGGTTCATTCTGTTCTCTGAGCTGGTGACCTGCTCTGACCATATAGGGAATTGTAATGTTTTCCTATAACACCCAAAGGGCACAATGGGTTTCCAAAATGTAAATGTAGAGTCTAAAACTCTTTGATTCTATAGAAAAGTTTTTAGACTGAACTCTTCCTCATCTCCACTCAGTGTAAAAGGAAGGGGCAGATACAGAATCCCCAGGACTTTGATTTCCCCACAATGATTGGGGTAGAAGGTGAAGTGGGACCACCAAGCCCTTGGAAATGAAAAGCTATTCTTTGGCTACCCAGCATTCATTGATTCACTCTTCCTCTGCTCTCCCTCCATGGACACACCCTTCTCCATCACAGGCAGAAGTCACTCTACCTCTGAGTATAGACAGAACTATTTAGGACAGAACATCATATTCCTCAAACACACAGAAAAGACAAAGGCACTTACAGTGAATACTCATATACTCAATACTTCCAATCTATAATCAACCATATTTTGCTATATTTGTCTTATATCATCATGTGTCACATACCTGTCCTTCCATCATCATCAATCCATCTTATTTTACATTAAATTTAAAGTAAGTTGCAGACATCAGTACTGATCTAAACCCTTAGTGAGTGCATATCATCTACTAAAGCTCAATATTTGCCAATCTTTTTTTTTTCATTGTAGATGGACACAATACTTTTCTTTCTTTATTTTTATGTGGTGCTGAGGATCAAACCCAATGCCTCACATGTGCTAGGTAAGCGCTCTACCACTGAGCCACAACCCCAGCCCTTTTGCCAATCTTTAAAGGTAAAATTTACATACAATGAAATTCACAATTCGCAAGTGTGCCAATGATGAACCATGAGAATTTCATCTACCCATGTAAGCTAAACCCCCATTTCAAGACAGAAATGTCTCCGTCACTCAGCTAGTTCTCGCAGGCCTCTTCCCATCTTGCCCCAACTTTCCCCACCAGCTCCTGCCCAGACAACCATTCTTCTGTTTTGTTTTGGTCCCATCATTAATATAAAAATGCATTCATACCTCAATACTCTTTTTTGGCTACTTTGTGTCACTCAGCAAAAAATTCTTGAAACTTATCCATGTTGTGGTGTGAATCAATGCTCTTGGTCCTTTTCTACTTGTGAGTAGTACTTTATTATTTGAATATATCATAGTTCTATCAATTCTCTTGTTCATGGACATGTATGCTAGTCCTGTCTTTGGCTATCATAAATAAAGCTGCTCCAAATGTTTTTGTACAAGTCTTTCTGAGGACATATGCTTTCATTTCTCTTGGTGAAGTAAAAATGATGAATCATAGGGCAGGGCTGTTTATTTGTTTGTTATTAAATAAGAAACTACCTAGCCTTTTCCCAAGGTGGCTGCACCATTTTATCCTCCCACCAACAACGAGTGGAAAATTCAGGTCCATGTACTCTCGGCATTTATTGTTCTCAATCTTAACTACAGCCTTGCTGGTGGTAGGTAGCAATGTCTCATGATTTTAGTCTGCATTTCTCTGAGGACTTTTTCATGCACTTTTTTTTTTTTTTTTTTTTTTTGAGGATTGGACTCAGGGGCACTCAACCACTGAGCCACATCCCCAGCCCTATTTTGTATTTTATTTACAAACAGGGTCTTGCTGACTTGCTTAGCACCTCACTGTTGCTGAGTCTGGTTTTGAACTTGCAATCTTCCTGCCTCCGCCTCCCGAGCAGCTGGAAATTCAGG
This sequence comes from Ictidomys tridecemlineatus, assembly GCF_052094955.1. NCBI lineage: Eukaryota > Metazoa > Chordata > Mammalia > Rodentia > Sciuridae > Ictidomys > Ictidomys tridecemlineatus. The sequence goes on along the minus strand of NC_135477.1, from coordinate 123,220,862 downwards.
CATGAGCCACTGCACCAGGCTTTTTCATGCACTTTTAAGGACTTCTTAATCTTCCTTCATGAGGTGCCTCTTCAAGTCTTTCACCCATCTTTTAATTAGGTTGTTCTATTTATTACTAAGTTTTATGAGCTCTCTGTGCAAATCCAAATTATCTGCTTTGTCAAATATATGTTTTGCAATATTTTCTGCCATTCTGCGGCTTGCCAAATAACTTTCTTAATGGTGTTTGTTGGTTTGCTTTTGTTTTGGTTTTGATGCTGGAGATTGAACTCAAGGGTACTTTTCCACTGAGTTATAGCCCTGGTCCTTTTTATTTTTTATTTTTAAACAGGGTCTCACTAAGTTGCTGAGGTGAACCTCAAATCTGCAATTCTCCTGCCTTGGCCTGCCAAATTGCTGGGATTACAGGTATGAGACACTGTGCCCAGATTAATGGTGGGTTTATTTTATATATATTAATTGTAGATGGATACAATACCTTTATTTATTTATTTATTTATTTATTTATTTATTTTTAATGTGGTGCTGAGGATCAAACCCAGGGCCTTACACATGCTAGGCAAGTGCTCTACCACTGAGCCACATAAAACTGTAGCCCCAATAGTATTTTTTGATAGGCACAAGTTCTTAATTTTAATAAAGCCAAATTATTTTTTGTAGACTGTTTTTGTACACACTGTTTTCAGTGTCCTGTGAATAAGCCTCAGATTGCAAAGATTTTGTCTTACTTTTTTTTTTCTAGAGACTGTATAGTTTTGGCTTTCATTCTTATTTTATTTTTATTTTTATAATTCTCTTTGTTCCCCTAGTTTGTAAACATAATTTACAGCTACATTTGAGTTGCAGCCCAGATCTGAAACTCACAGGTTTAAAATACAAATTTAGGAATAAGTAGCATTAACTCATCTGATTCCCCTTCTCCTTCCTCTCTCACTTCCAGAAAGTTGTCTTATTATGGAATTGATTCATACAACCTTCAGAAGCCCTCATAATATTAACAAAATTGACATTTGCTTCCTAACCCTCAGCTCACAGGACAAGTGTGTAGGGGTGCTGACCATCACAAAGGCCTATATGAAACACTCAGGGCTAATCTTCCGGATCCTCAGCTGACTACATGGCCACCTACAAGCTATATCTGAGTAGGCAGGGAGTCCAAGAAGCTCACAAGCACAGGGCCCTTGACCAGTGAGTGAGTCACTGACTTCCTTCTCTCTGGGTCTTATGCATTGAAAGAGGGAACTAAGGGAAAACGCTGGGAATGATATTGGCCAAATTATATTATTATAGTGTGTGCGTGTACAGATACATAACAAACCTCGCAAATATAATGTACCAATAAAAAATGCAGAGAAGAAAAATAAAAGAGAGATTAGTTTTGAAATTCCAACTCCATCAGAGCCTGTCGTTTTTAATATCCCACCATCAAAAATGGACCCCTTCAGGGCCTGAAGGGCTTTCCATGCCCTCGAGGAGTTTCACATAACACGGAGATTGTACAACTTCAACCTCCTCAGCAACAGCCACATTGGGATTTGCTGACAATTGGTTAGGAAAGAAGTCCCAAAATATATTTCAGAGGATCAGAGAAGAGGGCCCGGCCCACAAGAGCCAGCAGGGCTGAGCTGGAAGGCTGCTGACACAAGATCAGTCAGCTTCCTGAGCACCAGCCGACCTGATGTTCCCATCAAAAGCAACAAGTGCCTCCTCAAGCCTCTGTCACCTCTCGTCTAGAAAGAGCCACAGCACACTGTACACAAGGCCACCAAGTTCCAGTTACAAGCACAGCCAACAGCCAAAGCCCATTGTGAACAAGAAGCCCAGAGGGAGGATGGGAGAGATGGCACGTCTTTCTTCTGATCTGAATTTGAAAAACACAGAAATCCAAAGGCTGCTTCTGGGTCCATGTTCAATGTAGCTGGTTGGTTACCTGTGTCCTTTAAGTGTCCACTCTTCTGAACCTACTACTCAGCCCTGTCCCATGGGCTTCTCTGCCCCATGAAATCTTTTTAAAGAAACACACACACACAGACACACACACACACACACACACACACACACACACACGTGTAATGTAAATATAGTATGCAAATATAAAATATGTATTTGTTCCATAAAGCACTACAAACACTGAATTAGCAAATGCTAAATAACTCTCTTAGGGGAAACAGTTTCCTATCAGCCTCTGGCTATAATATTTTCATCGACTGATCAACACATAACCTTGTTTTATGTGTGGCACTGTTTAAAGACACCTGTTAAACACATGCTGTTGATCCATTAATGTCGCACTCACAGCCAACAGCATCTTCAAGTCTGAACGAAGCTCAAAGCTCATCTAACGTGTCTTCATATGATGTCATGGGCACTTCAAAGCTGCTTCTACTTAAGAACTCTAGATAGCACTTTAGCTATTAGGGAACCACTTTAAACAAACAAACAAAAACCACCAACAGAACATGCAAAATGCAACAAATGTGGCACTCAGTAGATGGAGAAAAAGACATTTAATTACATCAGGAGAGCTGAAACAAGAAAGCAAAACCCAAGCTCCCTCCTTGGGAACATGCCCGGGGAAAGGCTGACACTTTCACCACTCTACACATGTCCAAAGGACGGTGAAAGTGCTTTGAGAGCTGACTTCAGTGTTGCAAAGATATTTTAGTGAGTAGGGAAGTTCACAAGTGTGGAATCATGAATAATGAGGGTCAACTGTTGACACATATGTATGTGACATGCATAATTTTTTATGTGTTTTTTTAAATTTTTTAAAAAACTTGGATTTTTTTCTACTTAGTTATACATGACAGTAGAATGCATTTTGACACACTGTACACAAATGGAGCACAATTTCTCATTTCTCTAGCTGAAACATCATGTAGAGTCACACCAGTAGTGTAATCATACATGTACATAGGGTAATAATGTCTGTGTCATTCTACCATCCTTCCCATCCCCACAGTCCCACCCTTCCCTTCATTCCCTTCTGAGCAATCAATTCTTCCATGCCCACCCCCTCTATGGACCAGCATCCATTTATCAGAGAAAATACTTAGCCTTTGGTTTTAGGGGATTGGCTTATTTCACTTAGCATGATATTCTCTAGTTCCATCCATTTACCTGCAAATGCCCTAATTTCATTCTTCTTTAAGGCTGTGTAATATTCCATTGTGTATGTGTACCACATTTTCTTTATCCATTCATCTGTTAAAGGGCATCTAAGTTGGTCCCATAGTTTAGCTGTTGTGAATTGAGCTTTTATAAACATTGATGTGGCTGCGTCATCATAGCATGATGATTTTACGTCCTTTGGGTATAAACTGAGGAATGGGATAGCTAGGTCAAATGGTGGTTCCATTCCAAGTATTCTGAGGAAGCTCTATAATTAATTCCCATAAATCAAATTACTTTTATACATAAGCAATGAATCCATTGCAAGAGAAATTAGGAAAATTACCCCATTCATAATGGCCTCAAAAAATAAAATACTTGAGAATCAATCTGTTTTACAGAACACTAAAAAAAGAAATTGAAAAAGACCTTAGAAGATGGAAAGATCTCCCATGTTCTTGGATAGGCAGAATTAATATTGTCAAAATGCCACACTACCAAAACTGTTATACAGATTTAATGCAATTCCTATTAAAATCCCAATGACATTCTTCATAGAACTAGAAAAAGCAATCATGAAATTTAATTGAAAAATAAGAGACCCAAAACAGCTAAAGCAATCCTTAGCAAGAAGAGTGAAGCAAGAGGCATCACAATACCAGAACTTAAACTACACTACAGAGCAATAGTTACAAAAATGACATGGTATTGGTCCCAAAATAGACATGTAGACCAATAGTACAGAATAGAAGATACAGAGACTAACCCACATAAATATGGTTATCTCATACTAGACAAAGACACCAAAAACATACATTGGAGAAAAGATAGCCTCTTCAACAAATGGTGTTGGCAAAACTGGAAATCTATATTCAGCAAAGTGAAATTAAACCTCTATCTCTCATCATGCACAAAAATCAACTCAAAGAGGATCAAAGACTTAGGAACTAAAAAAGAGATCCTATGCCCAATAGAAGAAAAAATAGGCCCAAATCTTCATCATGTCAGCTTAGGACCGGACTTTCTATAACATACATATATTTTATACATGCATAAATATATATAAACGTAAACATGTATTTATGAAGCTCTTTGGAAAACAGCTGTGAGTGTGCACTTACACACTGCCCACAGTGGTTTCTGTGCCACAACAGCAGAGACAAGAGGTTCCAGCAGAGCCTTTGTTAGGATGGTGTGTAGGAGCAACCTGGCGAGGCTCTGGGTGATTGTACCAGTGTACACTCCCACCAGCACCTCAGGAGAGCCCCAGAGCCCACTCTCTAAATGCTCCCAGAGCTCCTTCCTTGGACCTCTCACTCCTCCCTCTCTCTTCTACACATAGACTTGGAAGTCTCACCCATCACCCCGACTTCAACAGGGGTCTCTATGCACATGATGCTCCACCTCTAACCCAGAACCCCAACCTCCCTCCAGGTGCCTCAGGAGCAGACCTCCATTTCCAACTGGTCACAGTCATCTTCATCTGGGAACTTCCCTGCAGCTCAAACCCAACACCTCTTTCTCAGAGCACCACCAAGAAGAGCTTCTTGAGGCAAGAGGAGGGGTGACCCCACCCAGCTACTGAACACGCCAAATTCACCCTTGTTCTCTTTGCCTCACAGCAGGGCTATTGAAAAGAAAGGGGGGAGTGGGGTGGGGGGACTTAAAGTCACAGGACAACTGCTACTTTTTCCTTGTGACACTTCTGTATACCTCAATGCCCCATCTATAAAAGGCAGAGTGTGCCAATCAAGATAGCAGAACTGGTACCATGAGCAGTCCATAGTAAATGCTCAGTTAATAATTGTCATCTCAACTCACAGCCTCGCCTTTATCTCAGAAAAATGGACCTAAAATTTGAAGAACCCCATGTTTTCAATCTCCCATCCAGTAAGGTGACAGCCACTGGATTCTGCTTTCCATATACTGATCATTTATATCCCTTCCTCTGTGGTCCTAACACCCCATGTGGAATGTAGCCCCTTCTTGTTTGTAATACTTTCACATTACTGTTTAAAACTTAAAAAAAAAAAACTCCTTAAAATATAATGTTCTAATTTCCCCCAACATGTCCAATCTTACTTCCCACCTTCCCCCCATAAGGCAACTACTGGCCATACCACGATTTCCTGTCTAAGAATCCTTGCTCCTATTTTCTTAACAAGAAAGCCCTTATCCCCTTCTGCCTAGGCAGATACCCTCTCACGTCCTACTTTCATGGGCCTCCTCTAGAAAGCTGCCTTCCACTCCCTCAGTCTAAAATCATCTCTTCTATTTCAAGAGCACTGTGTTCACACCTCACATTGATCCCTTGTACTCTAAAATCATAGCAAAGCAACAGATTTATCACAATAGGTCCCAGAGTGCCTGGAACATAGTAGGCATTGAATAAACATTAGCTGAACAACAGGAGAAACCCAAGACATTGACAGTACTATAAATGCACATCCCAGAATCAGTTGACACTAACTTTACAAGGTGCCAATCCAATCACCCAAAATGGTTATGTAATTAAAAATGAACTTAGGACTGAAAGAGCTCTTCAAATCTGGGAAGAGCAAATTGCCATCTGCCTACCAGCATTTTAAGTATTAAATTGCTCACTTATAGTTGTGCTCACACCAAGAAAGTTAAGCAGTCAGCATCAGGGCCAGACGCAGAATGCAATTTCCCCTCTCCCAGCAATGTGTCTGCCCTGGAAAAAAACTGGGCATCTTACAGCAGGGCAGCTCATTTGGCTTCTGCAAAGGCAACTGACCTTCACCTCCTCCACGTGCTTAAAGAAAAGCAATTACTGCCTTCTTAAATCATCTGGGAGACTTATGATTATTCACTAATAGTGTTGAGATAACAATAATCATTTGAGGGTAAAATCAAGGTAGATCTCTATATTATGTTTTTTTTGGGGGGGTATACTGGGGATTGAAATCAGGGGCACTTGACCACTGAGACACATCCCTAGCCCTATTTTGTATTTTATTTGGAGACAGATTCTCATTTAGTTGCTTAATGCCTCACCATTGCTGAGGCTGGCTTTGAACTCACCATCCTCCTGCCTCAGCTTCCTGAGCTGCTGGGATTACAAGTGTGTGGCCAGCGCAGCTGGCTATATTATGTTTTAATGCTGAAATAAATCTCAGGTAACTATCTTAGAACGGGGATGCAGTCAAGCAAGGATAGAATGCAGAAAGTAGGGAATAGACTTCATAGGAAGTGCTCTTACAATCAGTAAGTGAAAGGCAAATACAATAAGAGAAAAAAATATGGATAAAGGACAAACAGTTACTTGCAAAAGGACAAGTATTCAATAAACATGAAGAATACTCAAAGTCCATAGAAAATAAATAAATTTAAATTATCACAATGAAGATGCCTTTTTTAAAAAAAAAAAATAAGGTTTGAGGTTTTTGTTTGGTTTTTGTACCAGGGATTGAACCCAAGGGCACTTAACCACTGAACCACATCCCCAGCCCTTTTTAATATTTTTATGTTGAGTCAGGGTCTTACTAAGTTCCTGGGGCTGGCTTTGAACTTGTGATCCTCCTGCCTCAGCCTCTCGAGCTGCTGGGAAAGGATTTTTTAAAAACTGGTAATACCAAGTTCACATGTGGGCTAGGGGAAATGGACATTCCCATATGAGAGTCATCTAAGTGTAAACTGGCACAACCTTTATGGAGGACAAGCTTCAAAAATGGATAGATTGTTCACCCAGCAAATCCACTTCCATGAACTCATGCTAAGGGAAAAATCATGGGTGGCAGAGGTTTCAGTGCCTGCAGAAGCTTCCTGTTCATTAAATGTAAAATGTTATGTATTAATATATTTTTCTGAGGAGAATGCCCACAATTAATATTATCAAAGGAGCTTCTAAGTCACTCAAGAACTTCTGATTAGCTGAGCACCTGTAATCTCAGTGACTCAGGAGGCTGAGGCAGGAGGACTGCAAGTTCAAGGCCAGCCTTGGCAACCTAGGGAGCCCCTCACTCAATATAAAAGGGACTAGGGATGTGCTCGGTGCTCAAGTACCCCCGGGTTCAAACACCAGGTAAAGCAAAATGAAAAAAAGAATTTCTGAATGTAGAATAAAACTTAGACATAAGGAGTGGCCAGTTTTGCCATTTTTCTATACAATGTCCATTTCCCCCTTCTTCCTTAATAAGAGTCCCCCGATATGGTGGAGCAAAATGTCCTCAGCCGAAAACACCACACTTCTCATAGGTAGGAATGTGATCTGGGGCTGGCAAGGAGGCATAGAGGATGTATATTGGGGTTTCTGTGAAACCCTGGCTTCCTTGACACACACAGCACTCCTTTCTCTTCTTCCTGCCTGAACCACAGAAGTAAAGCCAGGAGGAGCAGCAGCCATCTTACAAACATAAGGTGATGAGGAAGATCAAAGCCCATGTACCAGGGATTCAGAGCAGAAAGGTGTCAAGACCCTGGGTCCCTGGTGGCTTCACACAGGCACCCTCTCTGTCCACAGAGCCTCACCCACATCTTAAAACATAAACACTATAATTTCTTTTTAAGTCATTGTTGGATTTCCGGTTGTTTACAGTAAAACTCACGGCTAAACTGACAGATATGAGAAAATGTAATAAAGTCAGTGAAAATCCCATCTATTCAACAATATGTAGAGAGTGATCTATTTTCACACAGTGAAAGCTGAAAATACAAACATCAAAAATTAACCACTATTCTCCGTGAGATGAATGATAGTCATTTTTCTCTTTGTGCTTTTAATTATTTTCCACATTTTCTACAACATGATACTCTTTCAATCAGAAGAAAGTATTCTTCTCCACATAAAAATGAATAAAAGTCTGCATTCCCTCTTCCCTGAACCTCTCCTACAGACTTCGGATGTTCTCCTTTCTATTTTACATGATAATTTCTATAACCCTAGAAACAAAGGATTCATATATTGGAGTCTAATTCATCATGGGGTGGACATGCGATAACCAGTCTCTGATCTTGAACATACACTTCACTTCAGATGCCATACAGTGGCCAGGTTGCCTGTCCTCACTGTACCCCACCAGCCACGAAGATGTAACCTCCTAGGGTAGGCTGGGAAAGCTCTTGGGACTGCTCTGGAGGCCCAGCAGCAAAAACTGGCAGATGACCTGGTCTAATCATCACCAATCCTTGCTGCAAGGCTGTCTGTGTATATACCACAGGTGGGTGGCACAAGTGCTTCCTGGTCATATCCAGGCAACACACAAGGAGAGAGGGATCACAGATGACCATCTTGGGAGCCATGTCCCTGGCCTCCCACACAAGTTCCCAGAGCCTTCCCAAAGTCTCAGGTCCATTTTCCTCCTACATCAGAAATGGCAGGTTCACAAACTAAGCTTGTGATTTGGAGCTAGTTTGGTTAACTGTAGCCAAAGCTGAGAAAAGATTTCAAAATCTCTCAAGAATGGTCGACAGCAGAAGGGTAAGACTGAGTGGCGAGCAGGCCAGATAGCGAGGAACACACCCTGCCATTCGGGGCTCAGATTCCCTCCGTGCTCTTCGGAGGCCTGCCCTTCTCTCTCGCAGGACTTCACACGAATGCCAGGCTGCACAGTGGTGCCATTCCTGTTCTGCGGCTCTGCCCATGCCTCCCTGTGCAGTAAAGTTCAAGACGCCCCCTTGTCCTGCCCAGAATGAAGCCAGCAGCCATGTTTAGGGGATCGAAGCCCTGATCTCACTCCACTATTCTGATCCACACAGACTCAGAATCATCCTGAACAAAACGCTTATTCTCATTAAAAATGAGTCCGTGCTTTATTGCCAGTGCAGGCATTCCCAAGTGCTCCAAAGCTGAGTTTGCTTGGGCCAGCAGCCAGCCATCTGGACTGCTCCAGCAACTTATGTAACTTGCTGGGTTTTCCACCTTCACCTTGGGGGATGGGGAGGTGTGGTGAAGCAGGAAATAGATCAAGCCATCAATCCACCATGTCTGAACAGCCTGCTAAACATTTGGTCACAGTTCCCCCCCCCCCCCCTGGCTTATAAAAGTAGCATAAGGTGAAGGGGATCGGGCTGGCTTAGATGCCACAGCAGGAAAAAAAAAAAAAAAAAAAAAAAAAAGCAGCCTAAGGTTAAAGGGATTGCAGAAAAGACTTGTGAGTGGGCTAATGCAACGAAAGCCTGCAAAAGCCCCTTCTCTATGTCAACAAGCTACAGATAAAATGCAGGGAGTTGCAAACCTGCAACATTGATGGGAATGGGAAACTTTTGCTAGGTCAGGAACTTCTGAGGTTAAAAAGGGATGGAGGGGTGTTTGTTTGGGGTGGGTGCTGAATTTGTTCTGAGCCACCCAGAGGAGAACTTCAGTTTAGTTTTGGCTTTTAGTAGTAAAGAAGGGCAAAAAGGAAAAAGAAATTAGTCCTTTAAAGTAGAAAGTATACCGAAAGATCATGTTATTGAAGATAATTCTGTCCTTTAGGAAATCAGCTTACCTGATGCTTGTAATAATAACAAGGATCAGGCACAGACTCAGGTCTTCAAAGAACATTCCAAACACTAACTTATAACCTGGCTAATACAGCACACTTTATAGGCTTAAGAGCCCTAATCTCAATGACAGCTCATGGCTCCATCACTTTGGAAAGGAGGGAGGTAGAGGAAAGTGAGTGCATGAGTAGACAAAGACCTTGAGGACCCTGACCAATCACTTACAGAATGTGGATCTAATTGCTTTAGGAGAGATGTTTTAGAAGAGGCAGAATAGCAACAAGAGAATGGGTTTGGATCTACGTTCAAATGATAACTCTGGCACTTACTGCTGTGCGACCTTGGAGCAATACTTTCCAGTATTGATAACAGATAATAATAGTACACAGCCTAAAGAACAGTGTTACAATTAAATACGCTAATACAAGAACACACTTAGAACAGTGTCTGGCGTGTAGTAAACACTCAAAGGATGGATATGCTACTTATTAGTACTTGACTGGAAGTTAACCCTCCTAAGAGCTGGAATCAGGATTCTTGGGTCCTCGAAATATTCCCTAGAAAATATTCCCTAACACAGAACACTATACGAAGTAGATGCCTAATAAATACACATTAAGTGGGAAAGAAAAGCTTAAGTCAGAACTGAACTGAGAACTTCAGAAGTAAAGCCACCCAGTGAGTCAGGATGGTACCCAGGATGGTTGCTGGTGTTGGGCCAGGACAGGATGATCTGGTCTTGGCTGGACAGATGAGGTGGGACAAAAAGGTTGCCCTACCACCTGGTGCTAAAAATGACTGAATGAACACACATTCCTAACACTCCACACTCTAGGGAGTCTCCTTCCTCCTCAGCATCACCAACAACAACATGGTCAATAGCTACTGATCGCTTACTATATGTCACTGAGTTATCAGTGACACATCTCTCATTTAATCTTCTACCACTTTATAGTGGAAGAAACAGGATGAGAATGTGAATCAATACCAAACTAGTGGGTAACAAGGCTGCAACTTGGGTCCATGCAGTCGAACACCAAGGCCTGTGCTTCTATCACTAACCAGGTGGTGGTGGTACCACATGCAGCCTCTCTAGATACACTTTCATCTTCACAATGACTTTTGATGCTCAGATTCACCTTTTAAAGGAGTAACTTTGCAATGAAATGATAACCAGAAGACAGCACAGGCATTTCACAAAAGAAAATAACCAAAGGGTCTCCCCATCATTACAAAGGAAATTCAAATGCATACTCAGCGAGATACTTCTCCTCACAACAGAATGGCTATGATTGAAGACAGACAAATGTAAGCACGGGTGAAGATGCGGAACATCTGGAACCCTCACACACTGCTGGTGGGAATAGAAATAGGCACAATCACTTTACAAAATTAGCAGGCAAAATCTACCAAGGTTCACATATTTGTCCTGTAATCTAACAATTCCCCTCCTAAGAATATAGGCCAGAGAGATGAGAACTTATAGCTATCAAAACACACACAGAATAATGGTCCTAGAGTTATTGTGTTCATAATAGCTCCAATTTAGAAACAACCCAACGTTCACCAATAAAAGAATGAGTAAGTAAGTAATATGTTCCCAACAATGAAATGCTTTGAATCAGGAGCATATCAGAAGGAAGGAAGAAAGGAAGGAACAAATGAACGAACAAACGAATTACTGCTATATGTAAGCATGAATGAACCTCAAGGACCTTATATTGAGTGAAAGAAGCCCTGTGAAAAGAGTACTGGCCTCATGATCCCATTTACATGAAACTCAAGAACAGGGAAGCAGTGACCAAAGTCAGAATAGCAGTTACCAGGAGTGGGCAGGGGGGAGAGGGACGGAGGGAGGACTCGGTGTGCTAGGGAGCCTTCTTGGATGTTCGGCATGTTCTGCACATCTTGATCTGGGCAGAGGTTAAAGTTTATAAATTTGGCTTAAAAGTGGGAACAGAGCAGCATCTACCCCAGGTGACAGTCCTCTCCAGGGCTCTCATTCTGGTGCCTCTTGCTGAGCTGCCAGCCAGGGATTCATAACAGGCAGGCAATGCTGTCCACTATGTCCATCAGCCCTCCCTTCCTAGCCACAGCAGTGACCACAGAGTTGACTTCATTTGCAATTATCTCCTGAGATTGTGGCAGGTTCCCTTTATTCTCACAAATACTCTCCTCGCTCTGGGGGAGAAACAAAGCAGTCAAAATCTGAAGTTGGGAACTCTGCCTTTGGATTTTCCTTTTCTCTTGACTGTATACAGAAGAAATTTTAAAATATTTCAAAAGCTGTCAATCTTTCCTAACAGATTTCTTCTTTCGAGATTGATAATGTGGTCCCATCAATGACATTCCCAACCCTCAAGCAATACATCTATATTTGCCAAATCCTAAATGAAAACACTGAGTCAAAAGGAACAAGCCCAGTACCCTCTAGGTCCACCAGGGCTCACAGTCACGAAGGCTCCACTTCTGAGCAAACTCACTCCAGCCGGACACATAGGCCAGGCCTGGGTAGAGCTAAACTGGTCCTAGCTGAGACTAAAGAATTCAGGGGACTTGGGTGGTCAGGTGGAAAGAAGAGAGAAACAACACCTAGTTGCAAGTACCAAGGTAGAAAAAAAGAGAAAATTGAAAAAGAAAAACTTCTTTCTTACAAATCTGCATCTTCTTTAAACTAATAATGTTTGAATATTCTTTTTTCCATAAATAACTACCATACTTCATTTCACCCAGCAAAATTAATGATGATTACTAAATATCATCCGATAGAGTTTTCACACGGAGATCTCCACAACTGTCTAGAAGGATCTGTCTGTAAATGCTTTGTTCAAGTCCCAATGCAGGCCCATGCACTGAATTTGCTTAAGTGTCTTAAGTCATTTTTATTTTGAACAGTCTCCTCTCCACTCTCCGTTATACAGCACTGCTTTATTAGAAGAGATGAATCTACAAAGTTTCATCTCTTTCATCTCAAATAAGTGCTGGGGACGTAGGTCAGGGGAGAACACTTGGGCATGCATGAGGCCCTGGGCCTCCATCCTCAGCACCGCAAAACACAACAGAAGAATCCAAATAAGTGTGGTAAAGGATTGAGATCTGATAAAGCTGACTGATGAGACATGATCAGTCATTTTATCATTCATTAGGTTTCTCTGTATTTTTTAAATATATATTTTTAGTTGTTGACGGACCTTTATTTTATTGCGGTGCTGAGAATCAAACCCGGTGCCTCACACATGTGAAAAAAGCACTCTACCACTGAGCCACAACCCCAGGCCGGTTTCTTTGTATTTTCACCCTAATTTTTACTTCACAAATTCTTAACCTTTACAAAAAAAGGCAAACCCTATTCCTGACATAAGGCTCCAGAATAAAATGATCATGGTAACATCTATTTGGCTGTTCAACATGTGGCAAGTACTATGTCAAGTGATTTTGAGAGATGATCTCATTTAATAGTACTGAGAACTCTATGAGGCCAGGATCAAAATCATTCCCACTTAACAGACATGAATCTGGGATATAAGATGATTTCAGTAGTCAGGGATGAGGCCTGAATTCAAACCAGGTTGTCTGAAACCAGATTACACTCTTGGCCATCAGTGAATGGCTTAGTTCATTGCTGGGAGAGGCCACTGGATAATCCTGACTATGTATTTTCTAGATGGGGATGCAGGAGAAAAATGGACGGTCTAAGTTTCTCAAAGGGAACTAAGGACTTCTCAGACATTAGCTCATACCTCCTCATCACTGGAGAATAAGAAGGTACAACAGAGGAAAAACAAATATGGGGAGGCATTGCTATTGAAGAAAGAGGATATCTTTTGACCAGGATCTACTACCACCGATGGCCTCTGGTGGGCCCTGAAGTCCCCCTCTGAATACAGTTAAGACCTAAAGAGACAAAAGCCAACCCACCCCAATTAATGCAGAGAGAAAAAAATTCTAAGACTGAATGTGCTCATTTATAGGAAAGTTTGCAAGAATCCAGGAATTTGGAATGGAAAATATTTTCAAGATGTCAGGATCATGAAAATAGGTCAGAGTGGTCAAGAGGAACGAGGCCACCTTCCTGTGGCTCCGTGGGTGATCTATCAACCACCCTAGCCACAGACTGACAAAACTTTCAAGGGACTGCCCCTGTTTCTTCATGCTGGTGAACGCAGCCTGGAAAGAAAGCTGCTTCAGTCAGAACAGAAAAACACGAGATACCGGAGGCTGAACTGTGCTGACGGCTGACTCTCTGTGCATCTCTGACTCACCAACTTCCTCAGTGAATTTTTGTGGTCAAGGGAGGATAACAGATCTGTCTTTGGGGAGGCAAAGTGTGAAATGCTTTTGCTTCCTCTCCCTACCATCTTCCCTTTTCGGTTCAAACCAGGAGATGGCTGGGGACCTCTGAGTATAGCTGCTTTGGAGTGAGCTAAGCACTCAAAGGGTGAAGCCTCACCCAGGAAACTGCTGGGGTCAGCACAAAAGCTGAGGCAAAGCTTGAAGATCCCCAGTCTTCCGGGGAAACCACCTGGTGGGCTGTCACAGCCCCAGGACCTCCTGTCAGTTCAATCCAACAAAAATTTGCAAACCTTTTACCTGCTTTTACAGAAATCAAGAAATCAAAAGAGAACACTTCCTTTGCCTTCTTTGCAGAATAAGGTGGAACAACAAAACTTTGTGTACCCATAAAACAAAATGCTATCTGACATTCTCTTGATTGGCCCAGTGATGCCATACAACAAAAGACACTAAAATGAGAAAAAAAAATCCTCAAGGAAGAATCAGGGTTTAGCTATTTTACACAATTTTCCTTACCCAGGGCCATCAAGAGCCCTCTCTAGAACTTTTCTATATGACTTGTTGGGATTGCTCATTATGAAGCATGTATGTTGTTTCTGCTTTACCAGAAGCTAGTTCCCTTTCTGCTGGTAACAATTCCTCAATTTTCACTGGGGACTACTCCCTGTCCCCCATCTCTGCCTGTGTAGTTGGGTTGCAGCTAACCTCAGGGCTAGCATAACTCAGGTTTAGCTTCAGTCACAATGATCGCTGCAGGGATGAACACAGGACCTGGCCCAGGCCAATGAAAAAGGCAGCCCCAGGACTTTTGCTGGAACTGTTATCAAAGAACCGTACCCCTCCACACTAAGTGGGTAGAGGACCAATCCAGGCTAAGCAGCTGCTGGTTTCCAAGGGCCTGTCTTTGACACAATGAGAAAAACCCACCTGAGAGCAAGGCCAAGAGAAGAAAAGCTTGAACCATCCCATGCAGAATCTGAATTCTCTAGTTCACATACTATTTCAGCGGATAGGCTTGCTCTTAAAAGAGCTGAAATTCCACCTACAGGGAGCCAGATGTCTCTATAGAACTATCTTTCCAATCTAGTAAGGTCTCAATTTATATTTTTGGCAGGTAAAAAAATACCTTTTCCCTGAAAGATATTTTATGAAACCTGAATTTTTCGATAAACAGTTTTATTGAGGCATGCTTTTATTCCCTGAATTTCTATTGAACAGATATATTTATTATGTATGGGTATTAAAAGACTTCATGGAGACCACAGAAAATATTGTAATAATGACTGAGTCAAGTGCCCTGGTGTTACAGAACCCTTGCTCTTGGATTTACTTTCAGGGTCAACAAAAGGACAAATGGAGACCAAGGGGACACCCTTCATCTGTGGACAATCCCTGTCCCGCAGAGGCACAGCTGCTGTATACACACTGCTCACATGACATCGGTGCACTCATTCACTTTACAAACTCACCATTTCCTTAAAGGAGGTGGTTTCATACTCCTATTTCAAAAGGACTTTTACGTGCTTTTGAAGGAAGAAAGCAGCATCACAGAATTATCATTATGTAATAAAATTCTGCAGAATCCTTCCCTGGAAAGGACTTCCAAGGAAGTGAAATGGAATACAGAAATATCTGCATCTTACTTGGATTTTAGCTTCTAAAACTCATGTTTAAGGGAAAATCCAGATAGAGTGAGATTGTCTCTGGGGAAGTCCTTGCGCCATGCATACAGCATTGTTTCCTTTGCCCTGGTGAAATTGTCCTGCCTACTTTCCGTACCATCCCACAGTGAAGTCCATGGTCAGCTTTCCCTCCTTGTGTGGTTTCCTCAGCTGAATACGAGTTTACAGCCCACGTTACAAGCAGATTTTGTTATTTCCATAATGCTTATGGTTGAATTCATCTAAATGAAGTGCATGTATAGTGCCAATTTTACTATGTTCTCCTAATACTATCCAGGTGACTCTGAAATGAAGATTGCAGTTACTTTTATCCTATATAATCCTTTATGGAGCAATCTTGGACACACAGGACTATAAAGTTCATATATCATAGTTTGGAGACTATGCACATAAAAACATCTAAAGAACAAAGCCAAGTTAAATTTAAACTATTTATTGTTACTAACTGTGTGTGAGAGACAATGACCATATTGAGGTCACCTAATCTGATGGATTTAAAACAATTAGTAGATATACTGGGCGTTGTGGCACACACTGTAATTCCAGCAGCTCAGGAGGCTGAGGCAGGAGGATCTCGAGTTCAAAGCCAGCCTCAGTAACTTAGCGAGGCCCTAAGCAACTCAGAGAGACCCTGTCTCTATACAAAATACAAAAAGGCTGGGGATGTGGCTCAGTGGTTAAGTGCTCATGAGTTCATTCCCCAGTACCAAAATAATAACAATAATAATAATCATCATCATCATTATCATCATCATCATCATCATCATCATCATCATCAGGAGAGAACCCCTTTTATCAAAAATATATAAACTGGTAAGGAGCGAAGAAAGAAGGATGAGATGTGAGACCACAGAACAACAAAAAGACAAAAGGCAACTCTGGCAAAAGCTAGGAAAAAGCCTTCCTTTCACCTCAACAACCAGAAAATCCCAGAGATTCCTGAAACAATCTGAAAACTACCAACCTAGAGGCTCATCCCTAGTCCCACCCCATTGTTCTGCAGCTGCAGAATCACAGGCCTGGAGAGGGTAAGCAACTTTTCCAAGGCCACACAGTTTAGCTGCATCGTTGCATTGCTGTAAACTAAATCGAATTTCCTGATTTAAGTTGGCACTGTTTCCGTTACAAAACTGCCTCCCCTGCACCAAGCAGCAACAAGTAAGATGTGATCATTCAAAACTGTGGGCAAAGAGCTAATGGAAGATTTGAAGTTACTGAAGTCGGTTGTACCATCTGGGGTCAGGCATGATTTCTGGGAGGAAGGGAGTGTGGTGCTACATAACAAGGAAAGCCAGTCAGGAATGGATTAGTGGATTATTTTCCATGCTTCAGGTGAACTGGAGAGCATGGGAATGGAGACTGTAGGGGAGAATGTAGCAAGCACAACACAGTGGAAGGCTGTGGAAGTAGACAGAGTGGGAGAGATGGAGAAAGGAAGGAAAGGGGAAATGTTAGATGCTAAAGAGCTGAGGGAACACTGTTTCCAACAAGATGTCTCACATTTCAGAATATAAGCTCACCAGCCCTCTCAGCAGCATGACGAGACGGAGTGTAGGCGGGTGGAAGGCACAGGGCTGGAGCCCCGCAGTTGGAAGGCCTGAATCTGCAGGAGGTTCAGCTTCCTTACCCACAAATAAGGAGAGCAGTCATCACTAACACACTATGAGTTGATGTTTGGGGGGGGAAAAAAACTTTGTAAATATTTAGTCAGTACAGAAAGTTACTGCCTTTCAAAAATAAAACATGAAGTAATAGCTGTATACAGATTCATCTATTCCCATGAAAAGCCCATGTAAAAAGGACTCTTGCCTGTAAGTTTCAAATACTAACAAGAAGACTGTAGGCACCATCTTGCCAAGAGTTAGATGTCAAGAGAATAGACACCACTGAGAACCAGAGCCCTTTGTGCTCCATGGTTCCTGATTGTATAATTTCAGATACTGTAACTAGGAAAGGTCAAGAAAAGTTCTTGCTTTGTGGGTCACAGACACGAAATTATCCAGATATTCAAAAAAACAGTCAAAGATAAGAGGGTTGAAAGGAACTGGATAGGAAAGGAATGATCACAATCAGACACCCACACTGAATTACACCAGAAGCAATCGTGATAAGATGCAATAAAATACCAGATAGGAAATTTAAAAGAACGGATCAAATAAAAAAAAAATAAGAAAATAAATGGACTATAAAACCATGCTGTAAAAATCAGAAGGTAAAGTTTAAAAAGTTAGGGCATTGCCTGGTCTAAAATAATCTCTTCAAAATGGATGCAGGAAAGGCAAGGAAATGATTAGAAACCAGCCAGGGATAGAAAAAGGCAGAGGAAGATCAAGGAACCAAATTGACATCCTCTGCTAGCACCTTCCCTCCCGCTGCTCCCCCAAAACCAACAGAGAGTCTTTTTTGAGTTGTGTTGTTGACCTACTTTTGAACATCCATGGAATAAATAACTACAGTTTCATAAAGCCTGGGGAAGAGGGAGAGCAAAGTCCTGGGTCTTAGGGCTCAGCATAGACTTGGCTTCTTGGAACTTGAGTCACACTTTTTCTTATTTAAGGACTTTAAAGGGGTTTCTTTTATTATTTAAATTTCACTTTAATTGATGGGTTTACCCATCAGCACTATTTTCAGTACCGTTATTTTTTTAAACACAAAAAATCCATGTGCATGGACTGAAAATCAACTATACAAAAGTGAAAAGCTCAAGTCCTCTCTTCTCTCTCTCCCCAAAGGTTTCAACTGTTAAATTTCTGAATATCATCCCTAGAAATTATTTATATGCTAGGAAGAGCATGTACACAGACCTCATAAACATCCTTGTACTTAATCAAATGAGATCATATTACTCAAAAAGTTTTGGATGTCACTACTGTCCCCGTGCTTTTCCTATCAGTACACAAAGTCCTACATCAGTAGAAAAGAGCTGCACAGTACACCACCGTGTGAATGCACCTTAACGGAAGGAAGCAGTCCCATGCTAGGAGAGCATGTTGCGCAAGGCCTTTTCATCCACCCATCACGAAGCTTTTCCACCAAGGCTGCTACTAATTCCATCCATATCTGTGTGCCTGGAATCTTTCTAGACCATTCCGAGCTCTTGGGGTCTGTTTTCACTTAGACATTCACTCTCACTTAATTGAGCAAAAGGGGTTAGGAAATACTATTCTAAAACAACCTCAAATCAATCCTTAGTAACAGTTAAAACTTACTAAAATATGAAGTTAAATGAAATGAAAATTCACTTGGATAACCTTATATCCAATAACTAGAAATATTTACCACTCTAATCATATCAGAAAAAAATAAGTTTACTAAACATTAAGAAGGTTGATTTAACAACGACAAAAATTTAGGCCCAAAGTAATGACAGTCTTTCAGGCAATCTCTTGTTGCTGCCTCTAAGTCCTCCACGCAGATGAGCTTTCTTTCCTCAAATTCAGAAGAGACGAGCCACAGGACAGCAGCTGGCATGGAGCAAGCTGCTGTGTCAGTTGCTGACAACTTTTGAGTATTTACTGTGTACCACTCTTTCTGCCAAGAATGTCACATGTATTATCTCACGGCTCAGTGAGGTAGGTTCAATTATCGTCTCTGTTCTGCATTTGAGGAAACTGGTAACTTAGGCCATATCCTGAATCCAGGTATCACTTAGTCAGGAAAAAAAAATTAACCTCCTCCTTAGCTTCAGCTAAGCTTGTCTCTCTCCCAGGTCATGGAAGAGGCCCGAAAGCTCTCCCAGGTTCCTGCGGTGCTGAACTGAGAGCAACTTACAACATCATCAGCACCAGCCTTGAAAAATAAGCAGGCATAGTGAAGAGTGCACTACCCCTGACCACCAGAAAAAAAACAGGTTTTTGCTTAGAGATATGATTAAGCCTGCTCCAGCTTCCCGCAGTACAACTAATTAGTTACACCCTGGGGCCTCCCCCAGCCCAGGAGATAGCAGCTAATCCAGGGCTGCAAAGAGGTAAGAACACACCTGACTAGAAAGGGGTTTGGGGGGTTCTCCTACTGGCTAGTGTCAAGTTCTAGAAAACTGTAACCTTCTAAAACACAGATGCTTTCCTTCCTCTGCAATTTCACTTTCTTCAGAAGCATGCTATTTTTATTTATTTATTTTTAACCATGGTGATTCTGTCTCATCCAATGAATCCTGAGTTTATAGTACTGTACCCAGCAGAGTCTCTTGCAAATGGTAAGTGCCTAAGGAGAAACTGTTTGGGCTATTGTCCTCCTAGTTAGAATATGGACCAAATACAGAGTCATCACACCAAGTATTATAATGGACACTGTCTGGGTGGGGAGGGGATATTTTTAATCTATATGTAGTCCTCAAACCAAAACTCAAACACACAAGGCTGCCTAAGGAATTTATAGAATCTTGAATTTCAACAAAATGGGATCGAAACCAGAATTTAAACTAACAGAATCATACTTCAAAAGTTTTATATGAACGAGTTCTAGAAAGATGGCTGATTCCGACTTCGGTTTATCCATTTAGATTTGGTTTAAGCACCACCTTCCCTAGAACACCCTCTGCCTTCCCAATTTTTAGGTTATCACTGTGGTTCTTGTTTTGACTTGCCCCAAATCCACTCTCACTTCTCCTAGTAACACAACTAAATTCTCCTCTGAGGAACCTCAGTGCCAGTGTCACTCCAGCATGTTTCTCCTTCTTTCTACCCCTGTGACCCAGATCTGACCAATCAGCACGTCTGAGCCTCTTCCTTCCGGCATGTGATTGGCTCAGGGATGGATGCTGGCCTAACTCCAGGATTTTATCCAAACAAAAGGGGGAAAGTAAGCCTCCTCACTGGACTGCTGGCTACAAGAGTGATATTAGCTTGGAGCCACCAGATGTGGACGTCACAACCAGAGGATGAAGTCAACATATGAGGAAAACAGAAAGCAATCTAGTCTATGTATGGGATATTCAGATACATGAGCCCCCAAAATACTCTTTTTTTCCTTGAGACAGTTTCTGGTATTTGGAACCAAATCATGCTCACTAATAAAATTTTGCTTCATTCATTCCTTCACATGTCTTGCCTCCTTCTACTAGATCATATGTCCTTCAAAAGCAGAACCTAGGTTTTATTTATCTTTCTGTCCCCACAATCTAGCAGACGGCCTGACTCAAGAGGGTTCAGTACATGCACAGCACTGGGCTAAGAGGAGATGCCCCTACAGCCACTTCTCCTATTCAACAACTGCTTTATCTGTACCCTCTCCATCAACTTGATGTTACTAACTGTAACTTCAAAAAGAACCTGACGACTGTTAATACAAACCTGTGGGAAAGAAAATGCCGCCTTCTTCCTTTCTGACTTCCAAAAAGCACTCATTTATTAATTCCCTTTATACACCATGACCTCACACCCTTCGAGAACAAGAAACAGCCATGAAAGCTTCCAAAGCTCTGTCCACAAAAGAGCAACACAAGACAAGAGTAAAGTGACCATGATAATGGCTGCCTGAGGTGCAGAGGTTCTCAGCCTGTGTCCCACCTTCTCTGAAGGCTCAAGTCCATTTCTCTAAATGGGGGAATCCAGGGCTTCATCACATTCTCAAAGGGATCTGAGGTCCCAGCAAGGTTGAGAAGCACTACTCCATTGGGTACAATAAGCATTTCGGGCATCTAATTTCCTCTTCCCCTGCTAATTCAGTTAAAGGAACAGTATTCAGTGGGGGAAAAAAAAAGACAAGAAATAATCCACCTGAGCTCTTTTACCATGGAAAGATAAAGAATCTCAAAGGAAAAAGCCAACATAAAATCAAACTTTGTTTATTCATTTGTTTGAATCTGGCCTTTGATGGAGGGAATAATTTCTCAAGAGTCATTGTAGCTACTGGGGATCAACAGTGGCAGTCGGCAAATACCCAGAGATCCATCTCCACCCTGCCAAGAGCCCACCAATACAGTTTCATCACAAAATGGGCAGCCTAACTAGAACGGGGGATAGTGTTTTTTTTTTTTATATAACTGGAAAACAGGAAACAAACTAAATGTCTATTAAAAAGAAGACTACTTAAAGATTATGGCATCAGATGATAGGATCAACATGATCCATTAAATATTTATGGAGCATCCATTATGTGCCAGCAGTCTGATAGAAAATGAAGACACAATGGCAAATCAAAAGAGTTCTAGCAATAAACATATAAACTCATTTACCTGGTAAAATATCTATGACAGTGACACAGAATACAAAAAGCAGAGTACGTGAGGTACGATTTCATTAGTATATATTTACATATATGCGTGTAGGTATTGTAAAAACAATGCACAAGATAAATGTGCAAAACAATAAATAAGGAAGTGCAATCCTATTCAAGTTAATAAATACACATTCAGAGAATACGGAAAGTATCATCACTACAACATTACTGTGGTCATCTCTAAAAGGTGAAAAATTGGAAAAATATTTGTTTCTTCTTCATACTACTTCCATACCATTGGGTTTTGGGGAGTGGACACATATATTTGAATGCTAAACACTTTTTAGGATACTTTATACAAAAAATAATCTGGGGATCCTAATGTGAGTTTTTGAAAGAAGAGATGCTAAGGAGAAGTTTTAGGTCTTTATTTTTAATAATGGAACTATAATTGCTCATCCAGGGGCTATGCAGCATAATGATGCAATATAACAATGGTAAGAGCAGTGGCTCTCATATTAGATAGTGTGGGTTCAAATTTTACCTCTGCTTATTAGCTGTGTGACTTTAAGTAAATTACTTAGTCTCTCTGGGCCTCAGTTCCCAAAACTATAGACTAAGGAAAATAAGAAGAACTAACTTATAGAATTGTTATGAGATTACATAATCTAATACTAAAGGGGATGATGATTGATGATGATGATAATGAAGCAAAAAGAAAAGGAGGAGGAGGAAGAACAGCAGAAGGAGGAGGTAAAGCTACTGCAGATCTACTATCCACAAAAAGGAGCCTCATCTGAAAACACTTCTGAATACGTGCTTGATCCAAACCCCATTTTGCCAAGGTCTGCTGCTCCATGGGGATTAGGAGATATTAGCCAACTCTTGCTCATCACTGATCCCAGCAGCATACCCACCTCTGAGTACAATCCATATCCATGCCCCACCTTCTACCCTCATGCCTGCAAGAGTGCGCCTTCCCCAGCCCCGCAGGCCCTCTGTTCTCCAGCACGCTGCGTTCTTCCCTTCCCCCTGCTCTTCTCCAAGCTGATCCTTCTGGATCCACTCAGTCTGTCTTGTTAGGTGCACCCCAGTACCTAGGTGGGAGTTGGGGAATTGATGATTTGTGAGCTGCTTCTTCCACCCTGAAAGTTCCACCTTAGATTCTGGTCTGGACTGTGTTCTCAGGAAGCCACCCATCCCTCCACCCACCTGTCTACTCATCAACCACCCGTGAATGACATTACCAAACCAAGCACTGTGCCCGGAGCCAGGCCAGGATGGGAGTCTGAGTCCGAGAGGACCCCCACACTGTGGGAAGCTAAAAGGATACCACACGCATCTTCAGCTGCTTTGACTTTAATGGCTCTATTAAGATTCGTATTTATTTGACTACTCTGTCTTATTAGCACTTGTTTTTACAAGTGCGTGGTCAATTTCGATCTTTCTTTCCTTCTGAATTTTATTTCTGATAAAACATTTTCTAAACACTTATTAACTAAAAGAATATTAAGATTTTTTTAATTCACCACACTAATAGCAGCTGGTTTATTTTTGGTGACTTCTCTAGCTTCTGTACATATATGTGTGCAATATACAATAAATAAAATATACTGTGTGGATAAAATATATTTCTATTTATCTAGTAAGCCTTTTCTGGATTCATTATTAATGCTATATAATAGCAGTATAAACATTCGGAGAGTTTCATTCCATAGATTGTTATTATCCTATTGGTGAAACACAAATCATTTCCACTTTAAAGTATAACACATTAATGAAGGGTCTTCCTACATAGATTCTTTTTCTCCTTTTTGAATAGAGACTTAGAAGACATTTTTTTTTTAAGCAATGAGATTATCAGACTAAAAACTAGGAAGAAAACTTAAGGCTTTTAATGGCCAGACTGCTATCATAAAGGGTTTTAACAAATGCAACTATAATCAACATTTTTTTACCCACATTAATAAAAGCAGCAATATTAAGGATAACTCAAGTTATTTCTGTTTGCAATTGGGAGGACAAGTATTTACATATACTTAAAAAAATATTTACCTTCTTAATTTTCATCACACACCAAGAGAAGGCAAGTAGATGAAATGAGACTAGATACGTGAAAGTATTCTGAAAAAGTAAAAGACTCATGCAAATCTGAATCCTTCAGTGGAAAAGGGGGAAGTCAGCCATGAAATTACAAGTAGGTTCAATCACCCACACACAGACCCCTGAGACCTGTCTAGGTAGGTCTGTATGCCCTCTCCTATACTACCCTACAAATGCAATTAGAATCGTTTTCCTATTTTGTGACTCCACTTGGAGCTGAGTCCCTGCAGAGAGAAACACAAGTGTGTGTCCGTATTTGACCCTCTCCTGTACTCTTTTTTCCACCTCCCCAACCTTATAGAATAATCACTATTCTGCATGCTGCAAATCAAATCACTAAAAGCTGATATCAAACTGTCCAAAGTACAAAGGGAGAAAGGAATAGCCCTACTTCCCTCTCCCCTATGACAACAGTATGTCAGCCATAACCATCTGGCCCTTGAGTGTCAGCTTGTGTGGCTCCCATGCTCATGTGCGTGGAATAAATTTGCATGCCTATTCTCCTGTTAATCGAATAACAATTTACTTTAACAAACTCAATTAGTGGGCCATTAGAGGGAAAGTTTGAACTTCTCTACACTAACATTCTATTTTTTTTTTTAACAGAAAATTAGGACACAAGCTTAGAGACTTTATCAAGCAAAAGTATCAAGTCTGGCCGGGCAGTAGTGCACACCTATAATCCCAGTGGCTCAGGAGGCTGAGGCAGGAGAATCCCAAATTCAAGACCAGCCTCAGCAACTTAGGGGGGGGGGGCCCTAAGCAACTCAGTGAGACCCTGTCTCTAAATAAAAGATAAATGGGGGTGGGGAAGTGATTCAGTGGTTAAGTGCCCCTGGGTTCAATTCCTGGCACCAAAAAAAGAAAAAGTATCAAGTTTGAACTTTTATTTCCATTTTGCTTATTTTTAAGGTTCCCTTATAGACCAAGTGATTCTGATTTATGTAGTAAGATATTACTTGTTTTTAAGGAAATTCTATAAGTAAATAAAGGAAATTAAATCAGAGAAAAATATTGAGTAAACAAAAAGTGCCATAGGGATATGACCAAAATCAAGAAGACTGTGGGGGAAAAGCTGGAGTCTGGGAAATTACATTAAGCCTACCTAGTTATATTTCACACTTATCATCTTTTATATGACCTGATCTCCTGGACTTACCTGTACATATCCTTCAGGGTACAAGGCTATATTTTAGTACCATGCTTTATCCAGGTATCCTATGGAGAAGCAAGCAATCTAACCTTTAACATTTTTATCCATTAAAACAAACATTCAGATATATTAAAGCCATCAAACTATAATAATTTCAATTTGGCTTTATCTTGATTTCTCACTGGTTCCTAAGTCCATTTAAAAAATCATTATAATTTAACTTTGCTTTATCTTGACTTCTGATTGCTTTAAATCATGAATGACTTGGAACACTCTAGCTTTCAGTTTTCCCCTCTGTTAAGTATTTGATGAACCCTAAAGAATATGGCAGCTATTTTAATAAAACAGAGATCCCTTTGTGATATGGGAACATGGGCAATAATTCCGACATATGGATCATGTCCCCCCTTGCCACCTTCTGTAGGTATGTATAAACTTCCCTGCGGTAACATAAAGGGTTACTGCCCTGCGTTCCACCCTGTGCACTTGGCTTGCCCGTTTCAGGGCTCACGTCACTTCTCTCACCACTAAAGTAGAAGCAATGCCTTGCACATAAATAGCTTTATCAACCAGAGATTGAAAACCAAACAAATAAAAACTGTCACCATTCAGGCTTGTTAGTCAAACAAGGAAAACTTGTAGCAACTCATAAACTGGAAAGGATTAAGAGGCCCAATATCAGTCATATTACAACACCACGTTGCGGATGACCGAAAAACTTGGCAAAAGGTGGTCTTGGCTTTTTGTATTCTTTTGTTGTTATTCCTTCTTATTCTCTTTCTAGGACTGTGGATTGAATCCCAAGCCTCCAACCCAAGCCTCCACACACACCAGGCCAGTGCTCTGCCGCTGACCGCATACCCCACCCTATTCTTTCACATGAGTAAAAAGCCAAAAGCAACCCCACCTGCAGGACACCTCATGCATTCCTATGCACTCAAGACATGCTGAAGGGAGGCCAAACACACAAATGGAGCAGAACCAACAAAACCCAAAAGTGTGGGTTCAAATCAGTCATGGAAAAATTCATGTGGAGTTGCTCAAATGAAGCAAACCTCACTTAAACTTCAGTAGAGAATTAAATATCTGATGTAACCTGTAGAAGACAGACCCAGAGAAAGTTTTATTTATGAAATAATTTTCATATATTTTCTCCCATTCACATTTCTTTTTATTATTCACTTATTCACTTATTTATTTGTTTGTTTATTTATTTATTTATTTTGGTAGCAGACATTGAACCCAGGGGTGATTAACCACTGAGCAATATCCCCAGCCCTTTCTGTGTTTTATTTTGAGACAGGGTCTCACCAAGTTGCTGAGGCTGGCTTTGAGGCTGCAATCCTCCTGTCTCAGCCTCCGGAGCTGCCAGGATTAGAGGTGTGCACCTCCATGCCCAGCTCTCCCTCACATTTCTCCTGCTTTGTTTGAACCTTTGGGTTTTCTCATTAATTCAGTCTCAGTACAACTATGCTGGGATCTCAGAGGGTCAATTTTCTTTTACTTTTTTTTAATTTTAACAAATCTAGAAATGCAGAGGGTGAAAAACACTGGTCAGAGTTCAAAAGATGTGTATCTTCTACCTGGAGATAAATCTATCGTCATTTCTATTTAATAGGTGTTGAAAATGAAAACAATGAATTTGCAAGATAATTTATAAACAAAAAAAAATACGGGGAGAGTGAAGAGAATGAACGGAAAACACTCCACATGAAACATCTGAAAACTGACAGTCATTTAGTTTTAAAAGGCAAGAACTCTAAAAGTTGAATATTTTCAACACAGACCAATTTCCTTAGGGGAGAAAGATTGAAAATATCAAGTGCCTGGAAAGCTAAATCCTATCTCTTAATATGATTAACTGTGTGACCTTGGGCTAGTCATTAAGCCACTCTTAACCCAATTGCCAAACTGTTCATCAGGAGTACCAAAGGTTCAAGAGAGGAACCACTTTGTTCCAGTTCCTAAACTGACAATGCTCCCTCCTGTTATAGCATGACTGCCTTCTGCAGCAACAGAACATTTAATCTCTCTGGATCTCCACTTATAACAGCCAACACATAGTGACCAAGCATCGGGTATGTACCAGACCCTGATCTAGACAATGGAAAGACAAAGTGAGTTAAAGAAGCTCTAATTCAAGCAGTGCCATTCTAAAGGAGGGAGGCAAATCACAAACAACAGAGATCTGAAAGAAGGTACCAGAAGTTGGGAAAAGGCAAGGTGATAACACTATAAATAGGAGGACCAGGAAAAGTCTGAGAATGTGATATTTAGACCAAGGTCTAATGCAACATAGTGAACAACCATGTGAAAAACTGAAGAAGGGACATTGGAGAGTGGAAAAATGGCATACCCAAAGGTCCTGAGGTGGGAAAGAGGTTAGCATGCTGAGAAGTAAAAAGATGGCCTCTAAGGTTGGCCTTTCTAACCACACCCAGGGTTTAGGCTTCATTCTGAGTGATAGGAAGACAGTGGGGGTTCGCTAAAGTGGACTGCTTTAAAGTTCAGTCTTTTAAAAGGTGTCAAAACTCTAATCCAGTTTTTTTTTTCTAAATTTCCTTTACATTATATGATAGATTTCCACTTCTTACACTGAGTATACAGATCTTCACTTTTTTACCTATGTGGGATCACTAGTACTACGCTGATGCTCTACCATGAGGAGAGCAGAGGTATTTAAACCAACATCACTGTGCTTATATATTTTCTTTCTTCTTCTGTAACCAACAATCACTTCTTGCTGTACCACTTTGTTCCAGTTGCCTTATTTGGAAATAACTTCAGCTGTGGCCAACAGACCATGACTCTGCCTTTTCTGTGTAACCAAGTGCATGTGTTTTGTGATGGATACTGCTGCTGAGAGGCCATTTCCATTGCTGGGCCCTTTAACACCTATATACTTGCCTTTACCTCCCCCGACTCCTCATTTCCAGGTTCACAATCGTGTCACACATGGTGGGGTCTGTTCAAAGTTTGGCCACCAGATAAGGTGGGTATGATACTGGAATTCTAAAGATGGCTCCCCAAAGATTTCCATCCCATGATTATTCAAACACAAGTCTAGGGCTAGGGTTATGGCTCAGTGGTAGAGCACCTGCCTAACACATGTGAGGCCCAGGGTTCGAGCCACAGCACCACATAAAAATAAAGAAATAAAATAAAGGTATTGTGTCCATCTGCAATTAAATTTTTTTTAAAATAAAAATAAAAAAATTTTAAAAACACCAATCTACGTGCAGCTATGAAGAGTTCTGTAGATAGAATTAAAGTCCCAAGTTAGCTGGCCATAAAACACAGAGATGATCTGATCACATGACTTCTTTAAAAGCAGAATGTGTTCTCTGGGTCGTAGCAAAAGAAACCAGAGAGATAGGGATTGAACATGAGGTCACAGGATAAGGAACTTAGGGCTGTCTCTAGGAACTGAGAACAGGTCCTGGTGGGTAGCCAGCAAGGACTTGAGGACTCAAATTCCACTACCATAATAAACAGAATTCTGAAAAATCAAAGAAAGGACCTGGAGGAGGGCAGCCAGCCAAGAAACACCTTGACTTCTAGCTGCAGCAGAGAGCCTGGGCACACGCATGGGACTTCTGGGCTTCGGAACGAGGACCTCATCAACAGAGGCTGCTGGAAGCGACTCGGCTTGGGATTTGCTACACAGATAGAAAACTAAGTGGGCATCTAGTAAGTTTGCCATAGAGTGAACGCAGAAATGAGTTTTGCTGCATCCTTCTTACAGAGTCCACACAATCGCAAGGCATAATGAAAAGAGCTCAAAATTAGGAACCAACACTGGATTCTGGTCCTGACTCTGCCACTTGCTTCCTGTGAGTCAGGAAAATAATTTTCCTTCTCTGGCACTTTTTCTATAAATCAAAGAAATGGAGACATGTTCATGATTGCTAACGGCTTTTTCAGCTCTCACAGTCTGTGAATTTAATCATTCCTTATGACATGACAAAATTGAACTTAAACAAAATGTGCACGATTTTCTCTATGTATTTATATTTCCAATGACTCTCATTTTTTCCCCTTTACATATTAGTATACTGCAGCTAAAGGTCACAATGTTTAGGGAAGGTTACTGTAAAAAGAATTTGCTGATATTACTTATTTTAAATATATCCACTGGTGCATTTACTTTTAGCTCTGGTTAATACAGTACCTTAAGTGTTTTCAATCTCGCAGTTAACTATTTAGGCATTTTACAGAGTTTGTTTTTGCATAAAATCTGAGTCAACACAATCCTAAAACTTGTCTAAAACAAAATCTGGGTGCCAAATTGGGGAAGGGGAAATATATCTACATTTGACTTGAAGCCCCCATATATATTTGGGGTCCTCCATTCACATTTCATATCTGTCCTTTGAACTTTTCACAATTGATTTTTATTTTAAAATAAATAGAGAGAAGGGCCCTCACACCTACTTCCATCTGTTATTTTCAAACATGTTCAAGTCCTGTTAAAGTTGAAAGTCTTCTTAACTGAAGCACCGTGGACTAAAAGTCCCTCTAGAAAAGCATATTTCAAAGGCTCATACCACAGTTCAAGTACCTTTGCAGACTGAGACGTGAGCCTGTGCACAAGGTCAAGTGTGAAGGGGGGGACCCGGGCTGGGGGTAGGCCTGTGGTGTTTTGATAAGCACAGTCCCCTTAGTACAGTCCCTGTACTGAAGCTGAATTTGACCGTGGCTCAGGTGCCAGAGTATCTCTATAAAGAGCAGTGTGCGCTGCAGTGCAAGCAGAGGCTTCCTGACACCAGTGGCAGGAAATAATAGTGAGGCACAGAGGTCTAGCTCAAGCCAGAGCAGAGACTCTCCATAGGGAGGAGGGTCTAGAATCTATGTCAAAACCCACAGCCTGTTGTGCATCATTTAGTATATAGCAAAGAGGGCCTGTTACCACAGGACAACTGGTACAGAGACAAAGCCTCACAGAGAATTCCTTTACCATGAGGACCACTGTTTTATGTCAAATGGTTCTCTTGAGGTAAGCAGGGGTGGGAGTGGAGGTTATTGTGAAAATAATAAAAAATAAATAATCAAAATAAGGTCGCTCTCTATATTTTTTAATTATTGTTTTTATGTGTTCTTTTTAGGTATACATGACAGTAGAGTGTATTTTGACACCTTATACATACATGGGATATAACTTATTCTAATTAGAGTGCCATTCTTGCAGTTGTACATGATGTGAATCAGACATAACTTTCCTATGGTCACTTTATAATGAAGTAAGATTTGAAGTTCTTACTACAAATGTGTAAATCTGAAAAGAGTAAAATAAATGTTTATGTAAGACAGTTTTCCTATAAGAGTTTATCATAATTCTGTAAGATAGTTTTTAAGTTTGACTTTAACAGCACCACTAAAACGGTAGTTATTTTTGAAAGAAAAAAAAAAAAACAAAAAAAGAAAACATGGTGAGCTTCTTCCATTTCCCCAAAGTCCATTCTTAAGCCATTGATCCAAATCCTGCTATTCCTATCCAGGACCTATGAAGTTGCTGTCCCATGCTTCCTCCTGGGCAATTGTGAACTGTTTAGATATTGCCAGATCTTCCTTTGTTCCTTTGTGCATGACTATTAACATGAGTCAAGGCTTCTAATACCAAATACCTTTTCTATGGTATTAGAGGCCTTGACTTCTATGGATTTCCCAAAACCCTGTGTCTTTGTCTTTCTTTCTCTCTCTCTTTCTCTCTTTTTTTTTCCTTTTCTTTTTACTGGAGATTGAACCCAGGGGAGCTTTACTACTGAGCTACATCTCTATTCTTTTTAAATTTTATTTTGAGGACTTGGGTTGTGGCTCAACAGCAGAGTGCTCACCTAGCATGTGTGAGGCCCTGGGTTTGATTGATCCTCAGCACCACATTAAAAATAATAAATAAATATATAAAAATCAAGGTATTGTGTCCAACTCCTACAAAAAAAATAAACATTTTTAAAAATTTTTATTTTGAGTCAAGGTCTTACTAAGTTGCTTAGCATCTCACTAAGTTGCTAAGGCTGGCTTTGAACTTGAGATCCTCCTGCCTCAGCCTCTGGAGCCTCTGGGATTACAGGCTTGCGCTCCTGCAGCCAGCCCCTGCATCTTTGTAAGATTTAAAATGGCTTGCTGCCTGCTTTTGATTGTTCACTGACCATTCAGTGACAGACCAGGACACAGGTAAGAAACCCTAAAATAAAGCAAAGTACTAACCAGCGAGAAATGTTTGAGCTGTGATTAATCTTATCTGTGGTCCATCATCAGTTTTCAATTTATCATAATTTCTGCTTCCCTAGGTAAACTCATAACTTCAGGGACTCAGATAATGAAATCACAGATAAACAAAGATTCCTACCCCATAATTATGCTTAATTCCATGAATGGCTTCATTGTATAGAATGGGTTTAAGCCTTCCTAACTAATCCTTCGTTTCCTTCAAAAGTCCTGGGTAAAAGGATCCTTCCAGAGACTGTTCTAAAGAGGGACCCAGGTTGGCCGACTCCACTCACTCTGCAGCCAAGATTCTAGCTCCCAGCAAGTGGAGCCAAACAAGAAACAAGCTTTGAAAAGATTCATTGAGCTTTTGCTAGAGGTGCAGAGAACAGCCTGAGATGTGTTCTGGCCAGAGACAGGTTACAAGAAAACTAGCGTCTGGAACTGGTCATTGTCTGCTTCCATTTTCCCTCTTAAAAGCATAGAGTCTTTTGGTTTTGATAATCTAAATACAAGGTCCCTGACATAAAACATTACAAAATTTCTTCCTCAGTCATTCCTTGGAGAGTTTCCCCAGCAGGGTCAAACAAGGATATGCTATTCTACAATGCTGATGTCAGAGATTTAAAACCTGGGTAGATTTAGAAGATCCATAAATCCATGCAAGAGTTACTCAAAATTTATTTTGTGGGTGCATTCATTTCTTAAAGAGTCCACAGAACTCACTGAATTCTTAAAAGAGCCTCTGATCCTACTCCATGGGGTCTACATAACTTTCCTATTCAGTCCTCCAGACCAATCACAGCACATTACTAGGAATTTACTGGTACCGCATTTTCTTGATTCTAAAACACTTTTTTCCCCTTCTGAAATTGGAATGCATCTTATAATGCTTTTTTATATTTAATAAAATGTGTCCTCCTTGCTTCCCAAATGTAATTATTAAATTGGCAATGTACCTTTGAACTGATGACATTTAAGCAACACAGGAGTTGGCTCTCTACCAGATAACTCAGCATAAAGGTATATACTGTATGCTCCTGAACAAAAACCTAAGACAGAAACTTCAATATCTCCATGAGAATGTGGGGCTAGGTATAATCAGGTGGGCATAAATATACCTAAAAGACATCTGAATTGATTCATATCACCATTGGACATTAGTCAAGTTCCATACACTTTTGAATATGTACAAGTGCTACTTACAGTATACCAGATAATGTACTATCCAAAAAAGTTACTGAGCTAGGCAGGGGACCTGGCAAGTTGCCAGGAGGGAAAGGCACAACAGACCCAGATGGGAAGCTGGAGAGTCAGGACTATCAGGAAGCTGAGCATTTTTAGAAAGAAAGAAAAAATGAGAGCTAAAGAGAAAACAGGGCCAGTTAAATGACTCCAGAAGGCTTGGGGTTGGATGGGCAGGGTAATTCATTACAAACCATACTTATAACACAGAGAAGAGGTAACCTTGGGAATTTCCAATTACAAGAACAAAGGGACTCTACCAGCAGCAGCAGGTAGACAGACCCAGGTAAAACTCTTGACTACAGGGGCAGACAAGGGGGAGCACAGGCTGTTGTGGGCTCTACAGTGAGTGGACACTGTAAAAAAAAAAAATCTGCAGAAAAACTCATATATAGGACTTATCTTTCTTCTGCTTCATAAAAAAGAATGGGATAAGCAGCTCTAGATGACTGTCCAGATCTTTAACAACAGATCCCAAAGTCTCAATGCCATTCCCAGAGATGGGCTGCAGAATCAGAACAGGTAGTATTTTTAAAGCCCTTGCTTTAAAAATTCTTTTTGCTTAGATGGCATACTTACTTGTCACATACAACTATAAAAGAATGGGGAAATCTGTCTCTAGTGGTCCAAAGCCACCAAGACTGTTATGATGAAGTACCAATTAGAGACCCAGGTCTGAAGAATGAGATTTTAGCATTGGTATATAATCCACCCTAAATGGAGAAGCCAGCTGTTCTGAGGAAGGCATCTCTGGAGCCAAACTGAGTCAGTTCTTCATCCCAGATAGGTAGGTAAAGAAACCTACCTTCAAGCAGAAGTAATACCTAGTCACTGTATCTTAGAGGAAAAAAAGTGATGTAAAACTTTTTTGGTTAGTCTCCCTCTCAAGCCCATTGGTACCCTAAAAGTTCTGCCTCACTAAAATAAGAATAAAAGCACAATCTTGTCCATATAGAACAGGCTGCTTTAATCTTGGCTCAAGTGCCCAAACAGTGAGATGGCATGACACTGACAGAGTTCTCAGGGTCAGGACATGAAGAGCATGACTGAGAAAGGACAGAAACAGTCAAATAAGCAGGTGCTTTTGAAGCAAGCTGTTGAAAGCTCCAAAGCTAGGAGAAATGAGTGCACAAGTCATGATGCACCACATCTGTGTACATCTGAATACATTTAGTGCACAAACTTTTTTCTGCATGGAAGCTTTGAAAATGACAAAAGTATTCAGTTTGAGATAACTAACCAATGCAATGCACAGAGCCAAAGGTTCAAAGAGAGAAGGAAAAGCAAACTATTTATGGACAATGCAGGTGCCCAATCTGTTTGCTCATAAACTCTCTTAGCACCTACATGGTAGCTGGTACATAGTTGACACTCAAAATGATTCACTGAATTGAATCCTAGAAGCTCCAAATTTTGAAAACCAGCTCACATTCTCTTGTATGTCAATGAATAAAAGTGGCGGTGGAAATCACTGGGGAAATCCTGATTGGTGCTGGGTGCCCCTTTTGTCAAGTGAGACCACAGCACAGCTTAAATGCACTAGCTCGAGCAAGGTGTAACAGGTTGTATCCTCTCCATGATACTGTGGCTACCAGAATCTTAATAAAAATAAAAACAACCTGTGAATTGGTTATCCTGAGGTTTTCCAGACCTTATCTGATCATTCTGACAATGAATATGGAGCAATCTAAGATGGAACATATCTTCTGAATCATTAAAAAGTTTAAACAAAAATAAGTAAACAAATAAATGAACGAATAAATAAATAACATACAGTTAAGATGTTTTTGAACTATGGTAATAGCCAATTGCCAAGGGTAATGGTAATCCTGGGAGCAAATAGCTGTTTCTGCTTTTGAATAACAGAAGAATGGTCCACAGAATGGTCAGAATTCATTTTTAAAATAATAATTTTCTGCTCTTCTACCCTGAGGAAGGACCCTCAACTGCCTGGCCAGATTTTGACTGGTTGCTTCATCAGGAGACTTGGCTGCATGCCTCAGAGCAGGACGCTTTTAAAGACAGATAAGATGCTAAAGACTGGCACACTTGGCCCTGGAAGTCCTTAGACCCTGAAAAGTAGCTAATTTGGGCACAGTCCACAGCTGGCTGATGAGATTAGATCCCAAGCTAAATCCTAGGTTGGTCCTCCTGCTACCCTAAGTCATGCCAAGAAGTTCTAGGACCGAACAAGCAGCAGAGACTGGTGCTTCCCCTCTCCTCGTTCTACATTTCCCAACTCCCTTGGCAGGCTCTCAAAGACAACGGAACTTTTAGGGAAAATGTCTCATTTCCACTTCCCAAACATCTATACCCCAGAAACCACTCCACCAAAAAAATATGCCAAAAGAGTAGCCCAGTCTGGGTATGAGAGACGGGTTCTCCCAACAGACACAGCCATTCACAGGACCCAGCCCATGTTCCTGAGCTGTCTCCTTTTCTTCCTGTAACTCAACTAGCCATCTCTGTGGTCCACTTTATTTGAAAGGGGACCCTCTCGAATCAAAATAGGTGTTGGTCATGATTCAGCCTGAAATAAGTTTAACTAAAACAAGGTCAGATTCACAGACCTTCTTAGAACCATGAGGTTGATTTTCTTGGTCCGTGCCTGAGGGTGGAGGGGAGGAGGGAGGATGGTTCAAAGGCATCACCACTATCCACTTCCCTGTATCTGCCCATAGATACAGAGTGAGAAGCCCTGGGTCTTCAAATCGTGAAATTCCTTCAAGTTCCAGCAACCCCCAACTTCACCTTCACCTCTCAAACTTTCCCTTTGTGCCTATTTCCTCTGCTTATGCCAACTCTGCTTTAATTCTGATGACATCAGACAAAACCAACTCCACGGCAATTAGAGTTTAAGAAAACTGTCATGAATAGACTTTCACCCAAATACGAATACTGACGGATACACCTATGCAAAGAAATAGCTCACATTCTGGGTATGATTGATCTTAACCTCTTAACACCGATTCTGATGGGGTAATACTACCCCAAACCCACAGAAGAGCAGAAGGGTATAATACACACACATACACAGACACACATACACACTTTTTTTTAAAAGACTATCTATTTTTAACATTTTTAAATAAAGAACTAAAGTAAAGAAATCACTTCAGGAAATGCAAGGCTAAGATCAATTTTTTTGTTTGTTTGTTTGTTTTAGTACCGGTAATGCACTGAGCCACATTCCTAGCCTTTTTAACTTCTTTATTTTGAGATAAGATCTCCCTAAATTGCTTAGGGTCTCACTAAATTGCTGAGGCTTGCCTCAACCTTATGATCTTCCTCTCTCAGTCTCTCAAGTCACTGGGATTACAGACATACACTACCTTGCCTAGCTAAGACCAATCTTTATTTATCAACTATTAGGCTCTTCAGCATAGCCACATAGATATTGATGGTCATACTTTCTTTTATAACATGCCAATCTGACTCCTAGGAACAGACCTCTGAGAAACAATTATCCATTTTTCACAAATGGATAATTTATGACCAAAAAGGCAAGAAATATTATATATATATGTATATATATATATATATATATATATATACATGACCCAGTAACATATACATATTATACACATACACACTTTCACACCCTAATTGCACTGTAGGCACTGCAGATAATAATACAAATTCCTGGACCAATCCTTGACCTTTGGATCTGAGACTTTCTCTGGTGCAGCACCTGGTGCCTTCCATATAACAGCAATCACTATGAAATGAAGAGGGATTCCTGGGCAGGATGGAAGTACATGACATAAGTTCCAAGCCTGTGGCTAAAAGGAGAAACATGTCTTTGCCTTTTCATCCCTGCCCACATCTGTTTACTCATTCTTAAAAAAAAAAAATATATATATATATATACACTCAATGATCTTGCACAGAGGTCATTCCAGGTGCTGGACATATAGAAAGATTAAGAACATCAAGATCCCTCCTTCATGGATTTTTGTTTACAGTGACTCAATAATGATAAGAACCCAAGACATTCAATAAATGAACTCAATTAGAGACCCAGTAACAGAACCCTACTTATTGCCTCCAGGTTAATTCAATGAGCAATGAGTGCTTATATTTCACAGCACTCCACTAAGCTCCATATGTAAATAATATCAAGGACATAGCCAATCCTCACTTTCAGCAAGCCATCATCCATACTCAGGTATGGACTAGGGGGAGAAACAGCCAAAGTAGAGTGTTATCATCCATCCAAATGTCTGGCAGAGCCAATGACTGACGAGAAGGCTGACATGCATCTCAGCACAGTGTTTCCAAGACAGGACGTTAAAAGCCCTCCAATACAGTTCAGTACTCGTAACTACTACACCACCACCCCCCCGAAAAGTTCACATCGGTTAATCCCAAGAATGCTGGGGATTTTCCTAATCTGATTGAGTTAAAGCTCATTTTAGATTTATGGTAAGAAGAAACTAGCAATAATTGCAAAAGGGCCTATTTCTAACCTGAGGAGTTTCTAGTTGGCCTCTGGTTCCCCCCACCCCATCTTCTTCTTTCTTTTAAAAATAAAGTGGTAAGAATGCCTGAACCTCGATTTTCCAGGCACTGGGTCAAGACCACACAGTGTGTGGGAGCACTGTCAGCTGGCTGCGCTCACCAGGGCCACGCAGCTCCTGCTCCACCTTTGGCTATAACCACTAGACCGCAAGTCTGCACTGTTTTCGGCATAACCAAAAGGGAAGACTCTTCAAACCATACCAGAAAATGGCTTTACTTTTAGGATGTGTTTACTTGTTCTGGTGTTTTCTTCCAGGGTCATAGGGCAGGATATTTTGGAACACAACTAAAAAGAATGTGGTAACACTGGCATCACGAAACCTTCTGGCTTGACCACACTTGAGCCCGATTCAGCAAACCCAAACACAATTTTTCAAAAATGCTTATCATGCTCCACACCTCACCACAAAGCAAACAACCTAATTCACAGACTTCCTAATACTCAAAATGCCTCCAGGTTGTTCTGTCAACAGATTTTTTTTAAATACCTTTTTTTTTTATTTGATCACTAATAAATATTACCACTTTTTGTCTTTTAGTGTACAAGAGTAAACTGCAGAAATGGACCTAAGATACAGCTCAATCATTCTTCAAATGAACAAAGTCACTTTAAAAGGATCTTTCCTTTATCAACTGCCTTTCCCATACAGAAAAAAAAAATTGAAACTAATCCAATCATAATCTCCACTCCCATGAATCAGTGCCATAACATTTGAGAGCGTGCCAGCAGTAATTGTTGCTTCTGCTAGAGGTGAAAGGGTGCGCTAAGGAATGCCCATTAAGATCATATTATGGCCTTGAATGTCTTTCAGTCAACAAATACAACATAGATAAGAAGCACAGTGAATTACCCAAGAAAGAAGATTACGATGCAAATAGGGTAGAAGACAATATATCCAAAATAAATATATGTATACAGGGGTGCAATTGCATAGGGGGAATAACTTCTGATGCTCTACATCACAGAAGGATGGCTACCATAGACAATAATTAATTGAATATTTAAAAATAGCTGGTAGAGAGGACTTTGAATGTTCCCAACACAAAGAAATTTTAATTGAGGTGACAGATTTGCTAATTCTTCTGATCTCATCATCAAGCATTATATATATGTAATGAAATCACTGTACCCTATAAGTATGCATAATTGCTACATGTGAGTTAAAAATAAAAAATGTTTAAAAACAAAGAAATAGATGCATTATAAGTAAATCCACCAACCTGAGATTTAATACACATCAGAGAACCACTGGAAGAAGATAAAGGGAGAAAGACATGTAAGCAGTTTGTGAAAAGGCATGAATTATTACCTAGAAGGAGGGAGCAAAATAGCAACAGTCCCTGAATACACTCTAAAATTGGAACAGATAGGATGCTGTCCTGATGTCAACTACATGAAAATCAGTAATGGTGATGTTCCTTTAAAAAGCCAAGGTTCTAACTGCTACAGGTGAAATGAAACTGCTGTAATTTGACAAGTGAAATAATCTGTGTTCCAGATTGGTCCTGGACCAGGAAAAATATATATTAATGGGATAAGTGAAAAAATACAAAATATGTAAAAAAATAATAATATTATATCAATATTAATTTTCTGATTTCATAATTATACCATGGTTATATAAGACTTTAATATTTAGGGTATTTTGGTGAAGGGTGTTCTAGAACTCTTTGCAGCATGTTTGAAACATTTTTATAAATCTGAAATGATTTCAAAATGAAAAGTTAAAGTTATTTTCACTGAACTATTACAAACACACACAACCAGAGCCTCTGATGAGTTCTTGACTTGCCAAAATGTCCTCTTCCAAGTGGAGGTACTACCAATTTGGCCCTAATCCTGACTCAAATGAGCAACTAACTGGCAGTAGAAATCTTCAGAGTTACAGCTTACTCATGCCAACCTCCTGGGAAGAGGCTGGACAGTAGTTAAGACAGGAACTTCCAGAAAATACAAGGTTGGATGCCGTGTTAACAGATCAGGGAAGAAGTAAAACAGTGTCCTCTAGAACAGGTACAGAGAGTGACGGGCATCTTTGACCTCTTCTCTGAGATGGAATCACGGAGAAGAGCTGAAGGAGGACACACCTCAGCCATCTGGAAGGCTGTGTCCTTATCAGGGGGTGATTGGGGTTGAGAGCTCTTTCAGTGGTGGGCGCTATGGTTCCTGTGGCTCCCAGAGAAGGGACGGGGTATTTTCTATGGGAGAATTTAGAAGAAACTTGGTAGCACCTGGGGAAGCACAACAGGTTGCTGACTGCTGTCAGGATGGAGAGATGCAGATGGTCCATCCACAGGCTCCCTTTTGGAACCTGCAGCCTGGGGACTGAGAGAGCAGCTTAGGGGAGACACAAAGCCTGCATGAACACCCTTCATGATTCGCCACTCCAAACCTGAGTGGTGGGGGTGGGCTGCTAGAAAGTAAGTTAAGAAAAGACCACTAAGGAAAGGATGGAACCATGGATTTTTGAAAGCAGAGGGAAGAAAAATGAGGAGTATAATTTCAAGAAATGTGAAAAAAATTTAAAAAGAAATAATAC
The DNA here is from genome assembly GCF_052094955.1 of Ictidomys tridecemlineatus. Lineage (NCBI taxonomy): Eukaryota > Metazoa > Chordata > Mammalia > Rodentia > Sciuridae > Ictidomys > Ictidomys tridecemlineatus. The sequence goes on along the minus strand of NC_135477.1, from coordinate 123,181,404 downwards.
CTTACTTAGCACCAATCACATGCCACTGTTCCAAGTACTTCAATGTACGTTTTTTAATAAAAAAGAAGAAACACAAATGGCCAATACACATGAGAACAATTTTCAATCTCATTAGTAATTTGAGAAATACAAACGAAAATAAAACACGATACCAAATATTGGGAAACACGATAGTTTCCCAATAGCAAACTGATACGCACACATTCATACAGAGAGATTCGCAGCATTGTCAAGGTGTAGAGCAAATGACATCCTCACAAGTGACTGGACTTTTTGGTGGGGAGAATGATTTGGCAATATCTTTTAAAATATTAAAAGTATATATCACCCAACCTAGCAATTCCACTTGAAATGTGTCCTAGAAAAAAAAATGTTCAAACAGGTAACCAATGAAGTGTAGAGAACATTACATCATTGTTTGTAATGATGTAATAAAAAGCTGAAAACCCAATTGATTAAAGAATGACTAAAGGTTTAATGATAAAGCTATGTCAAAAATTCTATAAAACATAGGAACTCATTTCTGGATGTATATGTACAGGAATAATGCACAGAAAAGTCTCTGGAGGAGTAATACTACATTTTTAACTCTAGGGAAAGACTTCTCCCTTACATTATAGCTAGGAATGGGATGCTCCCCAAATCTAAGTATGACAATGTAATTGCAACCAATGCCAATCACAAAGTAAAAGCCAGAGTTCTTGTTACTAAATGACAAGATTAACACTTGCTGTGAAAAACTCACCTCAGAAATGAAAGCTCAAAGTCCCTCTCACAAAAATCCTACTACCCAAAGTTAAATAATAATGACAAAAGATTGAAAGAGGCCATGTAATCCTATATTTAGACGCCCCAAATGAATGAAGTGGTGAAAATATGAACTAATGGATTTATCAGCATCCAAAAGTTAATACCTTCAGCCTGAAGAAACATTTATTAAGCACCTATTGTTGCCAGGTACTATATAGATACCTAGGATATGAAGGTAAGATTTGACATGGTCCCTGCCCTCATGGACCTTATAGTTTTATGTGGTCTTAGAGAGACAAGGTCTCAATTTGATTTTCTACTAAGAATAATAAAACTGCCTTGTTTTCTTTGATCACTTAAGGCATTTTTGTGATTTTTCTCTTAGTTCTGATTTTTTGCAAGTGCAAATCACTAAAGTAATCTGCAGTCTCCTCCATTTCTGGGCTGAAGAGGTGTTTTGTTTCTGTTAAGCATTTTCTAATTTTGGTGAGACTTGCCTTTTCTCCTTCTTTGCTTATACATTTTCTTGTTGCAAAGAGGTCAAGTTACTGATATGAAGTAAGTTTTATAGGGGAAGATGCCTTTCAAACATAGTCGTGTTCCTATAGAAAAGAATTTTAAATCTTAACCTTTTAGCATTTGTATTTTATCCACCTACAGGATAATTAAGAAAGAAAAAGGACTCTTTTCCGGTTTGTTTTTTAAAAATTACTGTGTCTCAATTATTTATTTATTATTTAATTTTAAAGAAAACTCCAAACTGAAATGGTTGTGAGGTAAATCAGATATGGTTTTAATTTATTTTAGTTTCTTTATTAGATCTATTATGGAAGATGACCAGTGTCACCACTTCTAAAATCTTATCCTAAATAAACCACCCAGAACATTTTATTTCAACTCATAAATAGCTGTTCTAAAACTGTTGTATGTTAGATATACTATGATACCTCTTCACTTATTATTGGGAAGTTTCCTTAATAAATGTGTGACAATTGAAAAAATATATCCAAAAGTTATTTTGGTCTGAGTGTTTGTGTTCCCCTGCCCCAAATACCTATGTAGAAAATGTAAAGGAAGCCTTATAATATGATAGAATGATTACTCCCACTTTCTTCACAATTGTTTTAGCTAATCCAGTTTCTGGACATTTATATATAAACTTTAGAATAAACTTGTCCATGTCTATAAAAAAAAATCTTGACAGAAATTCCATTAAACCTAAGATTCATTTGGAGAGAACTGGCATCTTCACAATGTTGAATCCTCAATCCATGAACACAGTATGTCTCTCCATTTATTTATATCTTTATTCATTAACACTTTGTAATAGATACACATCCTCTGCATGTTTAATTAGATTTATACTTCAGCATTTCATTCTTGAAGTTAGTGACTACAAAGAGTACAGTTTCCAACTTTGATTTCCATATGTTTATGGCTAGGTTACAGAAATACAACTGATTGCTAGAGATGTGTTTATCTTATATTGTTTCCTTACTGAACTCACCTACTAATTCTAGGAAGATTTTTGTGGACTTCTTGGGATTTTCTACACAATCATGTTATCTGCAAATCAGGGTAGTTTCCAATCTGTATGCCTTTTATTTTTGTTTGTCCTACTCTAGCAGCTAGGATTTCCAGGACTGTGTTGAATAAGAGTGGTGAAAGGAACACCCTTGTCTTATCTCCAGTTTTAGGGGGAAGCATTCAGTCTTTCACCTTAAATATGCAGCTAGGAGTAAACATGACTTCTTCCCTTGTCCATGTGACAAAGAGTAACCTCTCTGAATATAAAATTTAATAAATTTTATATTCAGAGAGGTTCATTAGTAAGGAGAAACTGTATTATTTCTGCCTACTTAGTGTCCACCCACCTCCCTCATAGAGCAATGCTTTTTCTCTCAGGGGAAGCCAACAGTGGACAAGTGTGTGAGGACTGGTCACTTATCTACCCCATCCTCTGGACCAAGTATGTCATTCAATAAAATTCAAACATAGGACTTCTTTAGAATTCTTTTATAAAAGCTCACTCTACACTATACTTACAGATCAGGAATCCATGAACAGGCCTATGATACAAATCCAGCCTGCTATCTGTTTTTGTAAATAAAGTTTTATTGAAACACAGTCATACCATTCATTTATATATTAAGGTTGCTTCTAAACTACTACAGCAAAGTTAAGCAGCTGCAACATGGCCCACCACGCTGAAAATACTTCCTATTCGGCCTGTTGCAGAAAAATTTTATTTGACCCCAGTTCTTAAAATAGCATGTAAGCCTGCAATAGTGAGGAAACATCTCACCACTACATGGAAAAAAACATTTTGGAATGTGAAGCCGCACAAAATAAGAAACCAACTCCAAATATTATGTAAACCAGACTCAGATGGGCCGGAAACCATTATACCCCAAATTTTTCATTTACGTAATCCAATAAACCTAGATTTTTCTCAGGCCAGTTTGAATTGGGTCTCCTTCATTTGAACCGAAAGGATTCCAATTTGCTACATAGGTAAAAATCTGTAATACTCAACGTAGGGCCACAACCCTAAGTTCCCTAAGTTCTGGCATATGTCCATTAATAACATATAAGCTATTCAACATTTCTTTAGACTAGAATGTGACTGAGTGCTAAAAACTGTGATTTATGTAACAATTAACTAAAATGTTGTGAAATCAACTGATTCAGGGTTCATTTCGGGTTTTCTTTTCCAACCAGCCATTCTAAGTCTTTGCTGAACAATGAGAGAACAAAAAAAGAACAAAAACCAAAATTACTCCCACCTCCAAAGAAAAAGAAAAAGTCTCTCAACACTGAATAATCTGTCACAGGACAAATGAGATAGAAGCATAAAAACAGAAGACAGGTGTCCCCATTAACATCTCCCTGAAATAAGGGAATGCTCTAAGACCAGCAAGAGAAAGAGCAAGTTAGAGAAAGCCAAAACTCCCAGGGGACAGATTTAACTAATTTGAGAAATAGTGATTAAAACTGGAGCTGCTAATTGTCTACTGGGCAAACATCTCCAGTAATGTTCACTGGAGGCCCTAGCACTGGGAGGCAAAATCACGCCTAGTGTTTATCACGCAGTCAATCATTCGTGTGTATTCCTCTCTCTCCTCAGGAAATTAAACACACAGAAGTATGGTTTTCAATGCAAGCTCTATGTTCCTGGGAGGACATAATTTTATATCATGTTTAGACACAGAATTATTCTGTGTTTAAACTTGTTTTTAATGTGTACGATCTGGAGCAAGGAGATGTTTCTTTCTATACTATACTTTCCATCTACAGAGGCCAGATGCCAATCTATAGGAAAACTGAAGTGGATAATAAGAGACCAATTACACTCAGACAAAGAAGAAATGTCAAGGGCAGGGAGGGCTGCAAGAGGCTGAAAATGGAGTTGGTGAAGCAGTTTCAGAACTTCAGCCTGGTGAGGGTGAGGAATAATAGTGGGATTTTTTTTTTTTTTTATGGCCACCAAAAATAACATGTTACGGCAGAATTGTTCTTCCTGGGTATTTCCTTTATTATAAGTTTTAAGAATCATTCAAGAGAGTCAGAGCTACACATGGTGGTACATGCCTGTAATCCCAGTGGCTCAGGAGACTGTGGCAGGGATCACAAGTTCAAAGCTAGCCTCAGCAACTTAGTGAGACCCTAAGCAAACTCAGCGAGACACAATCTCTAAATAAAATTCAAAATAGGGCAGGGGATGTGGCTCAGTGGTCGAGTGCCCTGAATTCAATCCCCAGTAATGAAAAAAAAAAAAAGAAAGAAAGAAAGAAAGAAAGGAAAAGAGAGAGAGTCAGAGAAAGTATTATAAAAATTAGTTGAGTAAGAATTCTTGGAAGGCAATTGGACAGTTTAATACAGATGTAAACCAAACATATCTAGAGGCAGACATGGGTTTGAATTCCAGCTGTGCCACTACGGTGGAGACTGCCAATACCCACAGCATCTTTCCCTCCTTCTTCCTTGAATTGTGTCGGGGGGCTGGTAGGTGCCTATGTGCAGTCTGGATTTCTCATTCTCCTCTGCAGACAGCTGTGGTCAAATCATTATGTTTTGAATAACGGAAGTGAGATTTCTGCTTCTGGGTCCTTCAAAATACTTGCCCTGGAGATGTGTTTGGTTTGGGGTTTGTTTTATGTGTCTGTGTTTGGGTTTGGGTTGGTTGTTTTGAATCCAGGTCTCAGTATGTTGGGCAGGCTGGTCTTGAACTCACGGGCTCAAGCAGTTCTCCTGCTCAGCCTCCCAAGCAGCCAGAACTAGAGGCATGAAACCATGACGTCCAGCTGCCCTGGGTGCTTTCATCTACATTTTCTGGCTGGAAAATGGCACTAACTAGAGCAAGCTGAGAAGCCATAGGTTGACAGAAGGACAGTACAAGGGATGAGCAACCCACCTCTGCTCTCAGAAACAAATACACTTCTTTCTTCCTTAAGCTACGACACTTTGGAGTTTCTTTACTATATAGCAAACCAGCCTGTAGCTGACTAACATAGCCAATTACTATCTGTGCAACTTGGTGCAAGTTATTTAACTCTCTAAACTTCAGTTTCTTCATCTATAAAATGAAATCGTAACACTTCTTTCTTAAGGCACTGAAGAGAAATAAATGGATTAAGAGATATAATATACCCAATCTTGTGCCTAACACATTTTAAAACGTGCTCAAAAGATGCTAGCAGGGGCTGGGTTGTGGCTCAGCAGTAGAGCACTTGCCTAGCATGTTCGAGGCCCTAGGTTTGATTCTCAGCTCCACATAAAAAAATAAATAAATGTATTGTGTCCAGCTATAACTAAAAAATAAATATTAAAAAAGGGATGCTAGCAAAAATGAGGACTTTCAAGAACCTACTTTCAAAGGCCTCTAACATGAAGCAATGATTGTGCCTAAAAAGCCTTAATGGTAGAAATGTGTATCTGCTTTTTAGAGCATTTTTATGAGAAAAACTTAATTACAGAAAAACATAATATAATTATATTATATTTTAGTCCAGGAAAGAATTAAGATTAAACAATGTTTCATTATGGTTTAGACAACTGTGCCTAGATCTTTAAATAGTTCTTTAAACCTTGTTCTATATTATTAAATGATATACAAACTCTATTTATTCATGTTTGGTTGATCAAATTGAGACCAAGGTTTATAAAGAAAGTTAAGTAGGAAGGTACCTGCAGCTATGTTGCCAAAGCCCCTCACCAGAGCAGGCCAAGAGAGACACACACAAAGGAACAAAGATGGTCTGTACTGGTCACCCAGTGTGGCACACCAAGCCCACAGCCTGCTTTTTCCTTGCATACATTTCTCTGCTTGAACAGTACTTCTGTGAGTGTTAATTACTGGCCCCTCTGGCCCAGTAGGGTCTTTCTGTCTTTTATTGGTGAGACATGGCTAGACTGTACTCTTAAGATTTTTGTAAACTTGAAATTAGCTGGACACTGAAGTTGAGAACCTTAGCATCAAGATAAGAGGACTGTTCTGGGACTTGCCTGGAGCTCTTATGTGGGTTTATGTCACAAGATGCATAACAACCACAAGATGAAATCACCCAGCTGAGGCCAGCGTCTGTGAAATGGCAGCACAGACCAAAACACCAGTCTTAACTCCCTCCACCTACCCAGAAAACATCCCAATGTTTATGATGGAATATTAGTTTCTATGGCAAAGGGACAAGGCAATGGAAGATGCCCTACAACCTGTTCACACTTTTATGATCATTTATCCCATTAAAATGGGTTTGAATAAGGTTTTGCATCCTACTTCAATAAGGCAATGAACATTTAGTGAGCCAGACTGGGCTGTGCCTCCTTTAAGAGAGTTCATTATACCTGCCTCTGCAAAGGGGGAGCCTTGGGGTAACACCATGCAGAACTTCTACCTTGGGATGGAAAGGCCAAAATTCAAGAACTACATACTCATAGAAGCAATAGCAAAATCCACAAAAATTACCCCAGGAATAAAAAACTACCTCTGGTACCTTGGCTTCAAACACTCAGAGCTTTAGAGCAACAGCAAAAATCACTGAACTAAGGAAGCAATAAACAACTCAGGATCTTTATTCTTGCTCTGCTTCCCTGAATTGTTACTTACAGGTTCCCGGCCATCCATGGCTTCCATCCAGAGCCTCCGGTCCTCTTCTGACAAAGCCTGCATGGTGATAACCCCTGGCCTGTGGAGAAAGGAGGGACACAGACATGAACCAGTGCCACATGGAGATTGGCAAAGGTAAACCTTAAAAAAATACCCACTCGCCAGAGTGAGAGGCTACTGAGGCCAACAAAACAAAGAGAGGCACAGCACTCAAATTTTCTAAGATACCTTCCAGTGCATAAAGCAAAGCCGCCTTCCCAAATCCCTCTCAGTAAGCCCTCCTCCCTAAGAAAGGCAGAAGAAACAAGAGATATTGGTAAAGGACACGGGAGTAACAAGATCCCTTTAGAGTTCCTTCCTTGCTTGGAACCCTGCTCATTTCTCTTCTTCAGAATGTTCAACAGAGTACTTTACTCACAGGATAAATGCAATAAGTATTTATTGAAGTGAATGGAGTCAATGGACTCAGGGAAAAGGGAAAAATGTCCAAGCTGGAGGCCTCTTGATCTCCTAATATCTAGTCCATTGCTTCTAAGTTGCTTTGACATAGAGAAGTTTAATGTAGTCAATCAGCTTGTAATTAAGATTATATTAAGTGTACATAGATTTTAATGAATACTTACCATATCTGGGGTTAAGTGCTTTATGGACATTAGCTCTTTCCACTCTCACTGAAAACTGCTTGCTGTTTACAACTGAGCACAAGCCTCCAGAAAGGACACACACAAAATCAAATGGCATTTGTTGTGTTCCCATTATGAGTGGTACTCCACGAGAAAGAGGACTGTGTCATAAATATAGGAGCTCAATTGCTGAATGAGGTAGGAGCCCTTTATTTAGGGTCACAGAGAGATCCCAGACTGTCCATAACTATAACCACTTTCCCTCCAAATTCTTATGTATTTTTCTATAAGAGCAATTCAAAATATCCATCAGGTTCTCAAAGAGGAATCAGGCACAGTGGCACACACCTGTAATCCCAGAGACTTGGAAGGCTAAAACAGGAGGATTACAAGCTCAAAGCAACTTAGCAAGACCCTGTCTCAAAATTAAAAATAAAAATAAAAAGGGTAGGGGTGTAACTCAGTGGTAAAGCATCTCTGGGTTCAATCCCCAGTTTTTTAAAAAAATCTCAAACAGTACTGCAAACCTTAAAAAAGTTAAGAATTGCTGATTTTAACCTTCTCAGACTTAAGTCTGAGAAAGCCTGAAAGGCAGGAAGAGATCTACTGAGTGAGAACTAAGTCCAATTGCCATCTAAGTCCACAAATTCTGCTGAGAACCCCAAGCAATTCAGTACTAAAAACTCATGAGGTCGGGCCCCCAAACACACAAGCCTGTTCATTCCAACCTTCCTAGAACCTCTCTGCTCCTGGTTGATGTCCACAGTTGCAATAAATAGGACAGACCTGTTTTTGTTTAGCATATTTTAAATATTATGTCTCCATCTTTTCATTGATCATCCCTCCACATCCCCTGAGAAAAAGGTTTTCAAAGATGTGAGCATGTAAGTATGGAGGTTTGGGGCTGTGAGGAGCATGGGAAGAGTGGGTGAGCACATGTGCCTGGGTATATGAGCACATGGGGGTGTGGGGGGTGAGGTTGTGGGAGAGTGTGTGGGGGTGAGAGAGGGCGGGTGGATGGCTGGAGGGAGTGTGTGTTGAGGATGGGAGGGACAGTGATTCCTGAGAGATGGTCATTCTTCTGAAGGCCATACTGGGTGCTGGCACTATCTAACACAAAGTTGACTACAAAGATGGAACAACCCCACTCACCACAAGTACCTACAAGGGCTCTCCCTTAACTTCTCAGAAATTCTCATTTCTCAGATCCAAATGCCCATGTCCCACTATCAGCCAATTAGTGTACCAGATTCCATGAGTGTATTCCATGAGTGTGGCAGCCAGGGCTCCACAAAACAGATCCTGTGTCATGAGGACACAGTGGACTGATTCTCCCCTTTCACCTTTCAAAAAGTCAAGTGCACTGAATTCATTTACTAATTCTAGAAGTTTTCTGATGGAACTTTTAGGATCTTCTAGGTATAGGATCATATCATCGGCAAATAGTGCCAATTTGAGTTCTTCTTTTCCTATGTGTATCCCTTTAATTTGTTTCATCTAATTGATCTAGCCAGTGTTTCAAGAACTATGTTAAATAGATGTGATGAAAGAGGGCATCCCTGTCTTGTTCCAGTTTTTAGACATGAATTGTAGTGAATATACTGTGTATACAACCAGAGATACGAAAAATTGTGCTCTATATGTATAATAAGAATTGTAATGCATTCCGCTGTCATATATAAATTTAAAAAAAAAAAAAGGCAAGTGCAGATACTTGGAAGCTGATGGCTTTGAAGCTATGATCTACTGCAGAACTCTCAAGTCCCTGAACCTGATCTTTGAGTGTTACTCAAGGTCTTGTCCCTGTACCGCCCACTTCTGAACTGGGTAATCCATTAAAATGGAGATTCCTAGACTAACCCCACCCTAACCCCACCCTATTGAATATGGACTTCTGGGCTGGGCCTGGGAACTTGGATTTTAACCCCAGGTGATCCTGGTTAAATTTGAGGTCCAAGCTTGGGCTGCCCACTCCACCCGACTCATTTCCTTCCTGGTCACCTCACACTGGAGAGCAAAGACACCCTCCTCTCTACAGTGAGGTCACGGAGTCAACACATCTCCAGTTCATTTCCTGTTAGGAAACAGTTTGAGCACAAGAGATGCCTAAATACCAAGATCTCAGGGGCCTCGCAGATGTCATATCAACTTCATGGCACACAGTGAGAAATTTCCACCCAGAGCCACAAAGAGGAAGTTCAAACAAACTCTCAGGCTGTCAAGGGTGGGTCACTTGGCCTAGGTGACCAGGAAAGTCAACAGGATTTGTTTTCATCTCAAGAAGATATATCAAAATACAAGTTCTTTTCCACATGTGATCTTGCTCGCTTCTGGAGGGTGAAGGGAGAGTATGGCGTGGAGTAGATGATAGATGGTGAGTAAAATGCATTCAACACACTCAGTTTTAATCCTATCACCCACCCCAAGTTCGGATAATTTTTTTCTCAATCTCTAGAATGTACATCTGGAAATAGTACTATCGCTTCTAGTACTTACTATGATTGAAACCCCTATTACACAAATCTCCTACTTCATGTGAATTTCCTAGAAACAAGGTTCAAAAAATCAACACTCTATTTGGGAACCAAGCAATGATTTCTTTCCATTTTTATGTTCCCTATGCCCCTATGAACCACCACCCCCAAAACAAAACAAAACCCTCAGTGGTCCTATACTTCCATGTCAGTCCCTTCAGAGCAGCACATTTTCACACCTTTTCTTACAGGTTTTCAATTTAGTTCATGTTTAAAATCCTTGTGGGCCAGGTGCAGTGACACCTGCCTGTCATCCCAGGAGGCTGAGGCAGGAAGATCACAAGTTCAAGGTCAGCCTCAACAATTTAGTGAGACCCTGTCTCAAAATTTGAAAAAAATAAAGAGGACTAGGAGGGATGTGTTTCAGTGGGTGAGTTTTCATAGCAAAAATGAGATGGGGGAGATGGGGGAGAGGAAAGATGTGCAATGAGAAAGGGAAATATAAAACAATGAAAGAGAAATGGATAAATGATCAAGTTCTTTCTAAGCTCCATGAAGAAATGTGATCCTATTAGATGCCTTAAAAAAAGAACAGTAACAGTCCAGTACTATGTGCCAGCTGCTGTGTGGGCACTCCACATAAATTCATTTATTTAGACTTCAAAGCTATGTCATACAGTGAATATATTTTCATTACCCCACTTATCAGATGAGAAAGGCAAGGCTCAGAAAGGTTCAATACCTTTTCCATAATTACAGAGCTATCAAGTTACAAAGCCTTGTGCATGACGCCCCTGTGGCAAATGCGAAGGTATCAGAGCCCCAGAGCACTTAACCTGACCACCCAAGTCTGCAGGGTCAAAACAAAAAAGCACTCTTACAAACACCTCAGTGTGCTCCTGCCCAGGAACCCATGGGATTGAATGATAAAGGGCTATGTAAAACTAAAGTGCTTTTTAAATATGAGACCTTGGATTATCACCCAAGGCAAACAGTCAATTTTCAAACAAGAATCCAAGAGTACCAGTGTGGCTGGGGCTTACTTTCTCTAGCAGCAGTTCTCCACCTTCTTTTCTACCTTAAAACATTCAAGAGAATGAAAAGGCAACTAAGTTGGTTATTAAGACCATGAAAAGCACTAATCATAAAGAAAGAAAACAGGTAAGTTCACCAAAATGAAGAACCTGTATTCATCAAAAGCTATTAGAATGAAAAGGTAAACCAGAGAGAGAAAAAATATTTGTGATATATACATATCTCCAACAAGACGCTCATCCAAAATAAATACCTACAAATAAACAAGGGAGTGGGGTGCAACTGAACAACCCAATCCAATAAAAGATTTAAAAGGCACTCTATAAAAAAGAACCTCCAAATTGCAAATAAGAATAATAGGACCCCAAATGATTACTCATTAGAGGAATGTAATTAAAACCACAGTGAGATATAACAAACACCCTCCTGAACTGATAGCACTAACAAGGCCACTGATACCAAATAGTAACAAGGATGACCAACAACTGAGACTCTCATATACACTGCTCATACAGCAGATAAGTTAATAAAACCACTTGGGCACTATCTACTAGAACTAAACAGACACCTGCCATGTGACATAGCAATTCTATCTCTACATAGATCACCAAGAGAAACAAGTGCCGACATCCACCAAAGGCACATTCAAGAATGCTTGTAATTTCTTTCCTAGGAGCCCCAAAGTAGCAACAATGAAAGTATCAATTGATAAGAAAATAGATAAAAGGTTGTGAATTAAAACAATGGAATACTATAGACAACTATAAAGGACCCACTACTGCTAAGTGTGACATGAATGAATCTCAGACTTGATTAGGGAAAATAGATACAAAACACAACAAACAATATGATTCCAGTTATTTGATGTCCAAACTCCATGCGACAGAAGTCAGAAGAGTGATTCTGTTTAAGAAAGGGGTATGGGAAATGTCTGGGAAAGGGCACACAGGAAGCTTTCGAGGCAATGGAAATGTTCTGTATCTTGATCAGGAGGTTACACCAATGTGTGTGCACATGCATGCAGATGTGTGCCCATAGTCATTAAAATACAGATTTAAGAGGGGCTGGGGATATAGCTCAGTTGGTAGAGTGCTTGCTTCACACGCACGAGGCCCTGGGTTCAACCCCAGCACCACAAAAGAAAAATAATAATACAGATTTAAGATCTGTTCACTTTACTATGACTACACCTCAATTAAAAAAAACCTGCTTTTTAAACACCCAAGAGCTATGACTTCTCACCAATAAAAACCTCACTAGTAAGCCTGACTCAATGGCTTCCTAGTTGAGTGGCCCTGGTAGACAAGCAACAGCTCTGCTCTCTGCCACTCAAACGACCTGCATTTTTAAGAAAAGCAGCATAGAGAAGTTCAACTACTTGTCTGCCAGGGTTACCAGGGTTACACTTCAGGGCATGCTGTGAAAGTTAAATGAGAAGTGTATCAGGCATTTCAAAGTGTCAGGCCCAAAGAAAATATTCCCAAAATTAGTGGTTCTCACAGGGGAAAATAGGGGAGGATGGCAGGTATGGAGTAGCGTCAAAATTAAGGCTGGAGAAGGGTAAGTGTGTATTATCTCTAAGAAGGGAATAAGATATCCCGCAGGCGCTGACACACAGGACGCCACCATCAGCACACTCACACACAGCCCCCAAAATCACGCCTCTACCACAAAGCAACCAGCTAGGGCTGAAGGAACACAGCAGCTGACATCATGGCCATTTCCTCTTTCCTCCTGAGTGAAGCATCAAAGTGGTCCTTTAAAAACTAATGCCTGGTAGCTGATGAAGACAGAAAGGATCTCTAGCAAATTCTAGAAAATCTGCCAAGAAGCTCCCTCCCTTCTTTTCACTCTGAATCTGCCCTTGTTTAGTGCTGTAGCTGGATCAGCATGAGAAGCAGGAACGAGGATCTGCAGTTTTCTCTAGGCTGACACGCTCACACTCCAAGAACAAGGCAGAAAATGGTTCTCCATCTATCACAGAGCACCTTGTTGCCCACCAGCCTATTTCCTCCAAGGCTGCCCCCCAAAAAGAGTTTGTGGAAAGCAATACATCATTTAACAACTTGTCCAGGATCCTGGGACCACTGATGTCAGTTCATGGCCTTCTTAACAGCGCTGATTCCAGGGTTCCTCGACAGCTTTCCTAATCTTATTCCTGAATCTGAGTCAACAATGGTGATCTCAGTGGTTTGGCAATTTACCCACTTCCTATTGGACAAGGAAATGCTAGAACTAACTCCACCCCACTGAAACAAACATGATCAGAATCTAACAGTACTTTCTAAATCAATCTCCAAAGATCTGGGGTTTTCTCATTTGTAAAACTAAATCTTCAGTTGACCAGAGTTCATTCCCTAATTTCCATCCACACTACTATACACTATAAGGGCCAAGTTCAGAGGATAAGAAGGACCACAGCACTCACAGAAATACACATTTTCACAGCCTGTGTGCACAACCTGTCCCACTGTGCTCATGTAGGATGACAGGGAGATGAGGGCATGGGGAATGGACCTGCCATCCACTGATAAAAAGTGCTTTACAACTTCCAGAGCAGGAAAACCAATGCCTAGCAGTTCCTGGCCAAGGGCAAGAGTTCAAGGTTCAGTAGATCTTCATTTATACAGATATGACCAGAGCTGTTCGGAATAATCTTGGAGAATGACAACCTTTGCATTCTGTTTATGAGATTACAAGACTCAAATGTCTACAAAGAGCAGAAAAGTAGCAAAATAAGAGAATATGTGTAGGAAATTTTATATCTTCCCAAGGAAAATAGGCTCAGTCTCATTTTCCTTAAAATCTGTAGGATTCTGCATTTGGATAGAGACACAGGAACAATGCCTCTATGGGGAAAACAAGAGTACAAGGGCAAGTCCCAGAGGGACCATATGCCAGGTAGAGTGGGTGGGGAACAGGTCAGAGAGAGAGAGAAGAAAAAAACCAGGAGTTACAAATTGTGCCCCCCACACCACACCTAAGATTTATCTATTACTTTTCATGTACTAAGCACCATGCTAGGGACTTCACTTAAATCATCCCTTATTTATCACAATAGTTATAAGAAGTACTATCATTGTGCCTTTTTTTTGAAAGTGAAAAATAAATGGCTCTCCAAGAAATCACTTGCTATTTAGTGTTATACTGCTATTAAACACCAGCATCTGAACTTGAACCCAGGTATGTCTGACTCTGAAGCAAAATCCATTCCTTTTATATTATACTGCCGCCATGGGTGTGCTACTTATACACCCCAGGAGCCTGGAGGGACCAGCTATTCAAGGAGAGGAACCCCCTCCGACACACCCTAAGAAATAGTTAGAAACAGCTTCTAATCCACTACTTAGAAATGATTTCATCCTGATGAATAAGTAAGTCATAACCTATTAAAGTCAACAGTACTGACCTCTTAGAAGAAAGGTCCTATACTAATTAGGATCATTTCAATAACAACAGTGTAAAAAGTAAACATTCCCAATCACATCAGATAAGTTCTTATATGTTTTAGAGACTGAAGTTACAAAACACCAGAAAATGTAGACAAAGAAATCTTTAACACAACTGCATGGCCCTTACATATAATAGATGTTGATTGAATACTTATTATGTGCCAGCTACAATACAGGCACCAGGGACATAGAAGTAAACAAAGGTTAACACACTTCACCAGGAGAAAGCATTATTAATTGATGGAATGAAGTGAGACTCACAGAGAATGCAAATATCCCTTACGATTTATTAATAACAAACTAAGAAAACATATCTTCTGGTTTATCCCTACCCCATTTTTACCATTCTATTTCACAATGAGCAGAAATGAACATAAGTGGAATTTACTGGTTGAGTACTTCCTTCTTTGAATTTATATAATAGCAAAATTTTAGTGTAGATCCCCCCTCACCTCATTTTTGCTATGTGTAAAAACAAACAGTCTATATTTAGAAACTGGTAAATAAATGGGTATAGTCAATCATTAAAGCTCCAAATTTCACTCTGCATATTAAAAAGGAGAAACATGATTGCCCCAGTCACCTTCCTATCAAATCCATTAACCATATCCCCTTCGTTCTTAAATCAGAATCAAAGAGCAAACACTCTCATTTAATTAGAAACAAAAAAACAATGACAAGTTCTAGCTTAAATACATGAATTCTAAAGATTTCAAAAGCTGCTCCGCTAGCTTATTTTACAAAAGAGCCAAGAGGCAATTCAGAAAGTACAATATCTCCCCAACTCATGTCATGGAAGTCAGAGCAGTATAACACCCTCGGAGGAAGGAAAAAGCCATTTCCTGCCTGAAATGTCAATGGCATTGAGACCAGCACTCCAATCCAACCAGCAGGAAGGCAAAATCAAATATTATTTCAAACAAGGGGTGAGAAGGGGAGGGAGGGGAAGTTTGAAACCAGGAAAAATGGATTCATCTGTTGTACAAGATAAAGGTACGCTGCACCAAGAGATAGAAGTCCAACGGCCCAGCACACAGGACAGTGGAATCACACATGGACTGTCTTCATCGTCTTAAGATAAGCTGTCCCTGAAGCCAAGAGCCTTGAACTTTAGTTCAGAAAACAGCTAAAAGGCAAGGTTTAAACAGAAGCCTAACTAAGAATATGGGCTTTTTGCAGGAAAGTGGGTATGAATGATCCAGGAGAATGGGTGGGAGGAAGGAATTTCTAGACAAAGAATGAGTCACTTAGAATACCTTTCCCTTAAGGAGTAACAGTCACATGATGATCACTTCTACAGATCACACACATACTCCACTGACTCCTAATTGTCAATGTATAAAGGACAGCTAATTTTCAACCGAACTATCCTTACCAATATATATACAAAACTGCCATCTAGAGGCTGAATACAGTCATGCAGCTATTACATAAGATGATTCTTTCTGGAAAACATACAAAAACACAGTTACAAACTAGTGTGTGTACACATACCCCAGAAGTCAGAATTACTTTAATTACAATGAGAATGGCTTCTTTTTGAGATCATAAATTGGAGGGGGCATAAAACTTCATCTTTTTCTAAGAAATGTGTATAAATATAAAATCATTGTTTAAATAGTTTGAAAATAGAATCTTTCTCTAGCAATCTCTTTCCATGTATACCTTTGATGCACCTGTATTTACTCTCAGCTTACAGATGAACTGAGGAGTCATATACTATAGGAGAAAAAGCAGGCTTACTTTGGATTAGGCAGAGGGGAGTGAAGGGAGAGGAAGGAACGTGTAGGAAGGAAAGTAGAATGAATCAGACATTATTGCCTACATACATATATGATTACACAACCGGTGTGATTCTACATCATGTACAACCAGAAGAATGAGAAGTTATACTCCATTCATGAATGATGTGTCAAAATGAATTCTACTGTCATGTAGAACTGATGAGAACAAATTTTAAAAGAAAAGAAAAGCAGGCTCATAGAAACACCTCCCAGAACTAAGGTTTGCCAAAATAACAATAAAGTACCAGAATTTATAGAATAGGAAAAAAAAAAAAAAAAACAAAGGCACAACCTTTTCAGACACTGGACATCTACTGAACAGCCCTGCAAGACAGGTGCCATTAACCCCATCTTACAGATGCAGTTCAACCACTCACCAGGAGTCATGCAGCAAATAAGGGACAGATGCTGAATTCAAACTTGGGGCTGCTTGGATCTTTCATCTGCAATATGCAGCCTGCTCTGAAATTTACTTGACATGAGGGAGCTGACTAACTGGAGAGATCAAGTCAATTTTTCAGTTTTTCCATAAAACTCTAGTCTCTACTATTCTGACTTTAACCAATCCTCCACTTTCCTGTTTTCCCTCCTACATATACACAAATGAAAATTATGTGTATACATATTAAAGTTTTAGTTTGAGGAGCAATTATTTCGATTAAGTTCCTCTAGTTGTTTCACCAAAGTTTTAAAGGTAAAAAAAACTGCTCCACCAGAAGACAAAATTGAACTACCACAGGCACGCAGTACTGTATTAAAAGCTTCCCCTAAGACAATATTTAGAACTGAGCACAGGTATATGAAATACACACCTAATTTACCACCCAACCAGTACAAAGAAAAGGCCATTACCATGCAAATACAGGGGACATGGTGGATAGAAGGAGACAGAGGTGACAATGGCTATGCTAGACTGGGACTGGCTCAGTGGAACACTGACTCCCCTTTCTTATACATAGAAAACTTGCAAAAGAAGGAGGACTTCAAATTAGTATGAAAAAAAAACAGACGAGGCTTTTAAGATAGACAGACCAATAGATTCATTGTGCTTCAGAAAATGTAATATCCCGACTGTCAGTAGAGTCTCTGGCATGCAGTTATGCTTATTAATATGAGACAGGGAGGGAGGAAATGGATTTGGGATACCCAATCAGGCTATTATTCTCAGCAAGAATGCAATCGTTAAGGCCCCTGATTTGTTGCATTTTCCAACAGCATTCCAGCCCTCTGGGTTTATGTCAGTATTTATCCTGAGTTGCTTGAATATGTACGTATGCAGGTGTGTATGACTGTGCATCCTATACTCAAAGATAAGCTCCATGAAGACAATTATTCTTGTCTTGTCCTGGATTCCATCCCTCATCCCTGGCCATCTCTTAACAAGTTATCCTTGCTGTCCATCTCTGGAGAATGTCGACGATGGAGGAAAGAGCATTTAACACACATAAGATTTTCAAATGGATGGATTTCTTTTGGAGCCAGCTAGTCCTGGAAAAAAAATAAATAAAGCATCCTAATTGTTTCCTTTCCCCAAGTATAAACACAGCCCCCCAAGAGACTGCACTGATCCAGTGAATCACAAGATGCCTTTTGTTTCTATAATTTTCCATATGGTTTAGTGGCCCCTCCTGGAAAACGTTTGGAAGAAAATATCCATGTGTTACTTACATCTGTGAGAAATTTCTTTAAAATAAACAAATCCAAGGATGCTAGCAAATGACTACCACCATGATCCTTTAAACTTAAACAAATATTTTCCCTATATTTGCTCATTAATTTCCATGAGATACTGCATGGTGGAGTTAATTATTCCATAGACACTGGCAACTATTAGTAACTCACATACCACCACTAAAGGCTGCTTCTGCATGCCCGTTCTTCACCCAGGAACTGTACACTAAACTCATTCAAGCAGAGTTGACCTACTTCAAGGAAAAAATGATATAAATCTAGTCAATTAACCAATATAAAACATAAACCTTCAAAGTCTGGGTCTTTTGACACCTTATTCAGGTATAAAAGGGCAATTATTTAAAAGCTTAGACTACTATTTTTAAAAAGGGAGTATCCAGAATGAGGAAGGTAATTTATATAAATGGGTAATTTTATGAAGTGGTACTGTTGAAGGAGAGCTGTGCCACCCATTGAAAAGATTGTCATGGACATGGGTGCTGCTTCACAGAGAGGCACCCTCCCTAGTCAGTACTGTGTACATTTTTGGTGCGGCTATAACAAAGTGCCACAAATTGAATGGCTTAAACACCAGAAATGCACCATCTCCTAGGCCCAGAGGCTGAAAGTTCAAGATCAAGGTCCTGGCAAGATCGGTTCCTTTTTAGATCTGTGAAGGAGAATCTGCTCCATGGCTTCCTCCTAGCTTTTACAGGCTGCTGGCAACCTGGAATTTCCTGGTTCAGAGACCACTGTCCTGATCTCTGCCTTCATGTTCACAAGGCATCTGTCTGTGTGCATGTCTCTCTCTCTGTATCTACATTTTCCCTTCTGACACAGACACCAGATGTGGTAAGTAGGGCCCACCCTAATTACCTCATTGTAACTGGATTACCTCTATGAAGAGGCTATCTCCAAATAAAGTCACATTTGTAGAAACAGGATTAGAACTTCAACATATGAATTTGGTTGTGACATGATTTAACCCATGACAGATACCTTCTAAGAAAATAAGAAGAGTTTCTTCTTTGGAGCATGTTTTAACAACACCCCATAACCACTACAAGTCATACTTTAAATGCTCGAGTCCTGAAACTGAATTTCAAAAGAAATCTGAAGGGAAATTCAAAGAACCATCATGTTCATTTGATGGACATGGCACCTGGATTTAAACAAGTTTTGCTTTAGGATTAAATAAAAAGATTTTCTACTAACTTTAACTTTTCAGTGTTGGAATAATAAAATCCTTTCGAAGGAAAGACATGAAAAGCTAATATTAGCCTGTGAAACATTAGCTCAGAATAATCCAGGAGACTTCAGCAGTTCAGGTCTGAACCTTTCCTGGAACTACCTCTGAAAGGGCAAACGTAACAGAGAAAAGGGACTGAGCGAGATGTGGCCTCAGAAGGAATGTGGAAGCCAATATGGAAGAGTATAGTATCCAGGGGAAAGAGGACAGGCCTAGTTTTGAGAAGCCATGTTAAAAGAACTCAGAAGAATTAAAGGTAGATATCTGAGAATGTATTTAGTGAATTTTTTTTGGTGGAGAAGGTATCAGGGATTGAACCTGGGGGACACTTAACCACTGAGCCACATCCCGCTATCCCAGCTCTTTTTTTATTTTGAGACAGGGCCTCACTAAATTTGTTAAAGCTGTCTTTGAAAACGCCATCCTCCTCTTGAGTTGCTGGGATTACAAGTGTGCACCACCACACCCAGATGTATTCAATATTTTAAAAGGATCCTTGATACACAAAGTTCAAGAACCACAGATCTAAATCCAAAGCCCTGGATTAAGACTTCATTTGATTTTCAGCTAATTCATGGATCAAAGAGTCATAACAGTTCTTTATGTAGGGCCTATGGCTCAGTAATTAACCCTTTCTCACCATGATTTGAGGATTAGCACATTGACAGCAATGCATTGGGATTTAATGAAAATAATCAGCTGATAAAACAGCACTAATACTTTGATTTCTCTGACTCATGCTAGTCTCCACTGATAAAAGGTGCCACCTTAAAAATAAAAGGTAGGAGAAGAGGTGGGGGGGATACGTACACGTCAGAGAGAGAGAATTCATGGAACACCAACTATGTGCCACATGCCTGGCAATATGTTCTACCTATATCACCTCTTTTAATTTAATTATGTGTGGTCTTTCCAAAGGTTACAGAGTAGTAGGTGTGAAAAGTTTGCAGCTTTAGTTTTATTGCACCATTAGTTTATGATGTCAAATGCAAATAATTAGAATGGGAACAGCACTTCGTAGACTCCACAGCCTGAAAGTTGAACGCTCCATGGTGTCTCTGAAATACACCCACTGGTGGCACCAGGCTCATCACCTGGAATATTTCTAGAATATTCTAAGTTTTGAGGCAGCAACATGTGGTGGAATGAGCTTCTATGAACTTCCAACCTTAGCCTGGGCAGATGACCTCACCCTTCTAAACAGCAGATTCCTTAGCAGCAGCATGGGGATGGGGAAGGGGTAGCCACCTCATCAGGTTAGAATGAGGATTACATGAGACAATGTATGAAGGTGTCCTTGTTACAGAAAGCACTCAGATACTACAGCTTCCTTGCCCTCCTCCCCTTTAACATTCTTTAACTTCAAAGGTGGACTAGAAATGACCCCCTCTATTTATTAGGTACTCTCTCCTCCACATGCGTATTACTAAGCACCTGTATAAAAAGGCCTGAGTTTAGGGGTTTTGTTTGGTTTGGATTTGCTATGGTTGCTTGTTTCTAATAAGAAAAATGTTTTCATGTGCTTTGATGAAACTGTATTGTCAAACACATGGCGTACAGTGTACCAATCATTAGTAAGAACAAAGAATAACTAAAAAGCTAGAAAGTGTGTCAGTCCCTGAAAGTTGGTCCTGGGCAAGGAGTGGAATCTATGGTTCTAGCAAGCACCCAATGGATATAGTTGTAAGTGATTCCCACCAACATTAAGGAATACTGATATCATGGACTTGCAATTGACCCCTGGAATAGCCCTGTGTAAAGGCTACAGCTTCGGTTACAAGATAACATAAATAACATATCAGCAGTGAGTCTAAAGGTTCAAAGGATTTAACCTTAAAAATCCATGCCATCTCATACTCTTAAGTGACACTTTATTTAACATGTTTATCTTGATAAAACACCACATTAATAGCCAGTATGTCAGTGTCTACATATTCTGTAGACATATTCTGGGAATACTGCAAACCTCTAAATATAACCATCCCCTCTTTTGTGTCCACTTCCTGGGTGCTAAACTTGCATTTTGAGCCCCTGCCAGTGGTACAGCATATGGAAGTGAGGAACCTACAGGAGGTCCAGGCTGAAAGATGGCAGGCATCTAGCAGCAGTCCCCTCCTTGCTGAAGAAGAGGGCAAGAGTCACCCAAAGAACGGGACTCAGGGCAGAGTCCCCAGGCTGCTGCCACCTGACACAGGGAAATACCTTTTCCTTGTCACCCTAATTCCCTTCTAGATATGTGAAGAAATATAGAAAGATCTGATTTTCAGAAGCTAGTCCAAAATAAGGGAGAAAAAAGAAGGAAAGGAGTGAAGGGATTCCATCAAAACAGAAGAAAGACCAGTGGTCTAGATGAAAGGGACTACAGGGGAAGGAGAAGGGACAGGAGAAGGAAGAACAGGGGAATGACTCTTACCTAACTTTCCTTCCTATGTACACATATGAATGTTTCACAGTGAATCTCACTATCATGTACATCCACAAGAGATAACTATAAAAAATTTTAAAAACTAAATAGCAGAAATATCAGTAGAGTAGGGGAAAGGGAACTGGGGAAGGCAGGAGAGGAGACAGAAAGGGGAAATGCTAGGGACTGAATTAGAGCAAATTATAGTCCATGCTTTTATAATCATGTTAAAATGAATCCTAACATTATATAAAAAGAACCAACGAGAGAGAGAGAGAGAGAGAGAGAGAGAGAGAGAGAGAGAGAGAGAGAGAGAGAGAAAGAAGGAGGAGGAGGAGGAGGAAGAAGAAACAGAAGAAAAATACTGCCAACATGTAACCTAACCCATGAGACCTATTAGAAAAAACTGAGAGAAGGGTTTTCATGGAACTGTCCACTCACCTCCTCCTTCACAGGAGATTCAGCAGCCTGGTTCTGAATCTGCCCAAAATGCTTCCACTTCACACCAAGGGACCCAGAAACACTGGGGAAAAACTGACTTCCCAAGAACTCTTTGTGTGTGAGGCGTGAACATGTGCTCCTGGCTTGTGACAGGGTCCTGAAAAGGTTTTGTAGGCATGATAAGAGAGGGAAGGTGCTTGGAAGTATTGGCGAGGTGGAAACAAGAGGGAGATGCCACAGGGAGTTTTAACTGCCCCAAGAGCAAACCTCCACAACTTCTCAGGAATCCTTGGAAGAAGACATGGAAAACAATGCAGCTTCAGAAGTATCTCTGAGCTTGTTTTCAACCTGCCAGAGAGCTGCCAATCAAGGTGTGCCCTCTTCCAAACAACCATGCACATGATCAGCTCTAGGAAATAAATGTTTCACATGCATAAGAACATCCACCCAAACACATCTTCTGAACCTCCTCAAGGATGCCAATAACATGGATTCCCTTAATTCTATATCTGAATAGAGATACATCTATGAGTGCTTGAAACATCCAGATTGCAGATTTGCTTACAATCAAGAACCAGTTTTGGTTGGAGGATGGCTTTTTGCAACTGTCCTTTGCTATCCAAATTTAAATTATGCCCCGCGCTGCCCTTCTCCTTTACCTTCCTCTCTTACAGGACCACACATAGTGAAGAAGTGGGGCATTTTCTTTTCTTTACAAATCTGTGTTTAAAAGAGAAAGGATATATCGAGTCTGATGCAGGACAAGTTAATCAGTGATAAAAAAAATGACAACTTATACTTGTTGAGCACTTTATTATCTGCCACCTTGCCACATTTTACATGTATTATCTCTCAGAATCCTCACAACAATCCTATGAACTGGGTATTATTACTATCTTCATTTTCCAGATGAGGAAATCAAGGCTCGGTAAGATTAAGTAACTTGTTTAAGGTCACATGGCGACTAGGCAACAGAGTCAAAATTTGGACCTAAGTTGTCTAGCTTGAGAGCCAAAGACAGAATGATTAAATTACTCAAGAGATGTAATTGGTTTCCATGAACTTCTAATTTAGGCTAAAAGGGTATTCAGCCTTCAGCAGCCACAGTATAGAGCAGACACTTGCCACAGAAGTCATTCTAGAGCAAGAGGCACTATCTCAGAACCTTCCAGACCTCAGAGTAATGGTTATAGGTAAATCTCCCAGGGAAGGCAGCTTTTTTTTTTTCTTTAACTAAAGGAAAGAGATTAAATGGTATTACATGAGTATCATGCTGAGATTTAAGGATCTCAGTGCTAGCATTGCTGATCTTGAACAGGCAGCTTAAATAAGCTTACCACGTGGGTTTCATTGAAAG
Source organism: Ictidomys tridecemlineatus (assembly GCF_052094955.1). Classification (NCBI taxonomy): domain Eukaryota; kingdom Metazoa; phylum Chordata; class Mammalia; order Rodentia; family Sciuridae; genus Ictidomys; species Ictidomys tridecemlineatus. The sequence goes on along the minus strand of NC_135477.1, from coordinate 123,158,058 downwards.
AATTAACCTGTTGCCAAGTAAAGTGTCTCAAAGAATTGGAATCTTGTCAAACCAGATTAACACCATGAAATGGTACAATTTAATGAGACACACTATAAATCTTGAGGAATACAACACACAGCTCTCTCTCCAAAGACTTATTTTGCAAGTGATTGGTATCTTTCCTGGATGAGCACAGTGATAGGTGAAAGGCTGCGACTGAAAGCTTTTTCATTAAAAGCTTTTTATTAAATTGGAATAAAATTTCTTCCATCTCAGGTCCCTTTTATTTGTTTGCTTTGTTTTATTTTTTGGAACTGAGGATTGAACCCAGGCATGTTTTACTACTGAGTTACAGCCCCAGTCCTCTTTAATTTTAAGATATTTGCTGAGACTACCCTGAAATTTGGGATCTTCCTGCCTCAGCCTCCCAAGTTACTAGGCTCAATTCTTCCTTTAGAATCATTGTATTATTTAAGGGAGGGGGACCTTATAAAGTTACAATCAGGCTAAACAGTTTTGTTTAAGCATCTACCCAATCTCTTGGAGACATAACACATACCCTAAGTATGTAAGATGCTAAAATCAAATTCATTGCTGAACCTAAAAGATGGGGAGGCAGCACTGATCCTCACAATCAGTGACTGCCCAAGGTCTAATCCAAACTGGATATAGGTGGAGGATAAAGAAGGGAGGGTAGGAGAAAAAAGCAGAAAATTTTGACTTAAAGGAAAAGGAAAGAAATCCAAATTTAGCAATATTTGTTCCTAAGAAAATGACTCACCTGTCTACTGCTTCTACATCAAAACAAAATCTCTTCTCAATAGAGTCTGTTTTCCTCCGTGTACAGGATTTGAGGGTGACCGATTCATCTTCTCCCTAGTAGGAATAGACAGACCATCAAGATGAAGCAGAATGTGGGCTATTCCTCTCCAAGACAAATGCGGTACCTAAACAGATAACTTTACCCTTTCCAACCTGAGAGTATGTAACCATGTAAAATCAGCCATTGATCATAAAACCTTCTCAGGCCAAAGCCTCCTGCAGCTAAATTTAGGAAACTATTGTACCCAGAGCTAAACATCTTCAATGCTAGTATATAGGGATGGTATAGTATCAATCCACGGTAGATGAGCACCTGCTGATGTTGTCTTAAACATGTGTGATTCATGGATTTGATAAGAATTGAAGATGGTCTCCTAACTGTGAGCTTCTGAGTCTTTTCATTAGTCACCACTTCTTCAAGAACACCTTCCTGGACCAGGTCAAATCTCCTCCAAAACAAGCTCACATAGCACCATGTACCTTTCCCTTCCTCGCTGTGCTGATCACAGCTGAAGCTGTCCAAAGATGAAGATGTTCAATGATGATTAATGTCTCTCTCCCATTAGACTGTAAGCTCCCTGAGGGCAGAGAGTATTTATGCCTACTCTTGTGTCTCCTGAGATGAACTGGTCCTAGACAGAGTAGGTGTTTGATAAACATTTTAACAGCTTTACTGACCCATAGTATATTATTAAACTACATGTTTAATGTGTAGAATTTATAAATTTTTATATACTTATACACCTATGAAGTGATCATTACATTTGAGCTAACATTTCCATTACCCCCAAACTTTTCCCATGTCTTTTGGTCCCCCTTCCCACTTCATCCCTAAGCAACAACTGAATCTGATTTCTGTCACTTCAGGTTAATTTGCATTGTCTATAATTCTGTATAAATGAAACCACATAGTACGTGCCCCTTTTTTATCTGGCTTCTTATACTCAGCCTAATTGCTTGGTGATTTGCCCATGTTGTGCAAATGAAGGGTTTGTTTCTTTTTACTGCTGAGTAGTAGAAGTAGAATACAACCATTTTATCTCATATCACTAATTTATTGCCTAGGAACACCAAAGTTGTATCCCCAGTTTCTTCTTTTTCTCTTAACTTGGGAATTTGTTAGGGTTTCTGTTTCTCCTGCCAATCAATTACTTTTTTTCCCCCTAAACTAAGAAAGAAACCAGCAAGCCTGCCTGGTTTGTTGAAATAATAGGAAATGTGACTACATAAGGTAAGTTTAGCTACCCACTAATATCAGAGTAGCACACTAAACACTGAAGACCTGGGAAGAGACAGTTTACATTCACGAGTCTTACATCTATTGTCTTTTACGGAATAGCAAAGATTAATTTCTCAGATTGAAAAGTGTTCTTTCTCTCATTTGTAAGACGTACGGGTGTTTTAAATAAAAATTACAAGAGGCCACTGTTTTGGACTAGGCTCCTTTCCTACCCTGGACCCCAAAGCCTAGACTTAAAGTCAGCATGGAGTCACCCAAGCTAATGTTCTTTGTCACTAAATCAAAACCAAGCTGTTTATCTGACCTGAGCTTCTAAGAAACCAGGAAAAATAAGAGATCAAAGCCAAAATTCCCAAACAAGTTTGTTTCAATTGGCATGATAATAAAGTTCCCTCTGCCTGAGAGGTAACCTGAAGTAGCCTAATGCTGACAGATCTGTTATTTTCTGATTATCTGTCTCCCTGTCCCATCTTTATAAGTAACTGAAATGACCAGTTCACTCTGAGTCCTCTGTTAATGCTTTCTTCAGCCTTTTTCTGTCTTAAAAACTGCTTTGCTCATCAGAACACTTTTTTCTATTTTATGGAAGGAAGTATTGCTTAATTCTAGAATTGAAAATAAAGCCAAGTAAATTTTAAACTAACTTACAATTTTGTTCTTTGAAAATAGAAACACCCAACAGGATCAACCAATTTCTTAATGTCTGCATTTCAGATTTACTAGCTCTAGACCAGCTTCTACTTTGAAAGCTCAGATGAAGTATCCTAGAGAAATGGGAGACTACAGGAATCTATAAAGGATCATCAAATATAAGCAGAAAAAGTAGAAAGATGAGGTTCTTGCCCAAGGATGACTATGCCGTATTGGAAAAAAAAATCTATAAAAATGTTCGGTTTAACTACTGAGGGTTTAGAAAGTGGCAGATACAGATAATCACTTAAACAAAAAGTTAACAACTTTTTATGACAAATACTGAGAGAGAGTTGGCAGGCTGGGGGTGGGGGGAGGAGGGAGAGGCTGACTGTGTTTAAGCTGAAATGAAAAGGATCTGATGGGGTCAGGAAGGTTAGGGAAGCTGCCCTGAGCTGGGGCCGGGAGGATTCACTGGACAGAGAATGAGGAGAACAGGAGCAAGTGGGTGCAGAGGACCTGTGGCCTCAGCAGAGGGTCTTGAAGGAACAGAGGGACACTGGTGTACTGCAAGGCCAGAGTGAGAGGCAGAATGGAATGGGTATGAGGGAGGCCAGGGCCAGACCATGCAGGAGTCTGGTCTGTATCCTGAGAGCAGCAGGAAAGGACAGAATCAGTACTGGGCTGCTTCAGACCTGCACAGAGGGAGCTCCCTCTCAGAAGGTAGGGTGCCGGGACATTCCTTCACCACATGTGGGCTCCTCTCTCCAAGAGGATGTAGCAAATCTGCTCACAATTCCACGCCTGAGGCTGAGAGCAAAGTCAGCACTTTTAATGGAAAATAATTCAAATGAAAGGGACAGTGGGGAGGAGGGAAGAAAAATCATGTTAGGAAAAAAGAAAAAACAATACCCTGTGATCTATGTCAAGTCTGCTGCCGGTGCCTAGGACAGGTTTGTACAACATGAATGCAGTATCACATGATTCCTCTGAACCAACTGAGAGGACATTACCTCTAGATGGCTAGTCCCCCTACTTCTCTTCACCTGAAAGCTGACAGAGAGTGACATTATGGCTACAGAAACAGGAGACTCAGACTCTAGAATGAGGGGTTCAGTCCTAGCTCTGGAACCCCTGAGCGGTATGACCTTAGAAATCTGTTGCTCTTTCTGACCTTCAATTTTTCCCTTTGTGAAAGAAGGAAAATTGGATCAAATAGGACAATATTGGATAAAAGGAAGTATAAAACTATAAAATGTAATATAAATGTGAAGAATTATCATTAGGAAGATGAATTACTATAATACCAAGGTCCTAAGATCACACTCATCAGTGTCAAGCTCTGTCCTAAGAAATTGATCTGCACTGACTCGTATAAACCCCTTGACAACCAAGGAGGTGTTTCAGGATCTCGCTGACATCTTTGGAGTCCTAAACACCCATTGCAGTGGTCTCCACTCTTTACTTTCAGGAAAGATCGGTGTAGAGAAAATGCAAGAGCATTTCATTAAATATTTGATAAAGTACAAGATAGAAAGACCCAAAATAAAGACTGTGGGAGAGAATAATTCAGCGAAGGTGATTTCTAGGACTAAGAGTTACAAAAATTCTCTGACCCCAAGTTAAGCAGGCCTCCTCCAGGTTCACTTCACAGAAACTAGGGAACTCTTCCTAACACAGGTTTATGATATTCCTTCAAAAATACTGTAATTTCTCTATGTATGATATTTTAACATGTCTGCTTTATTGAGATTATTTACAAGTCAGCCCCTCCTCTGCCAAGAAACATTAAAAGGGCTTTGTTACTGCTTGGATACAAGGAAGGAACAGAGATGCTGATAAACTTCTCTATTGTGGCTAAAGTAAAAGAAAGCCCGGAAGAGAAATTGGACGTGAAGAGAGCAAAGGGCACAGCATGGCTGAGCAGCTACAGTGATAATGACTGTACCTAACGCCACCAACCTGAGATCTGGTGCAGCCAGTGTTATACACGTGTACACCGTGGTCCCATTCACACCTCCCAACACACTGCACAAAGAGGCACCAGAGAAAGGGCCAAGGTGTCAGGATTGCATAGGACTCATTTATCAATGATTAGATACAACTCAAAAATACTTAAAACTACAAATAGAACCAGGGTTGGGCTGTAGCTCAGCGGTAGAGGGCTTGCCTAGTATGCATGAAGCACTGGGCTCAGTTCCCAGAGAGAGGAAAAACATAAATACTTATTAAAAACATTTGAACATCTCCAGAAGGAAATAACAGTAAGAATAAAAAGCAAAATTCAAAGTGATAATCAGCAAGAAATTTCTAGCTATTGAAAAAAAAAAAACACCCACAAATCCAAAGACCAAAAATTCCAAACAATGGATTTTTTTTTTAAGTTCAAAACTAGGATAATCATAATGTAACGTAAAACACTAGAGGAAGAAAAGAAGGTAGTAAGAATAGCAGAAGACAGAAGACAGATCACTCCACAGGACTTTGGCACCATTGAGAGTTCCCACCAAAGGCTGATTGGCAGGAGGCAAGGAGATATCTGTGTATAAGGGAAGAATATTAGAGATTCCAGCAGCTGTGGGACAGGGAGCCTGATGTGGCATCATAGTCTCTTCCAAAGATGACCATCGTATATCTTCATTCCCAAATTCTCCTGACACAATAAACATTGAAGTCCTGCCACAAAGAGAGAGGGTCTGTACCCTCTCCTATGGGAACTTTGTTTTAACCAACAGAAAGGTGCAAGTAAGGGTAATGACTTCTGGGGTTAGGTTGTGAAAAAGCAGTACAGTGCCTGTGTAAACTGCTAGAATATCCACTGCTGAAGCCTGTAGTCACTCTGAGCCCATCTGCATAGTGATGCTGTGAGGAAGCCAAAAGTTGCCTGTATGGGGAGACAGATAGGCAGGTCCTAAGACCATAGAGACAGAGGGAGAGTGGGGGCAAGAGGAGGGGACAGAAGGAAACCAGGAAAGAGGAAGAGGGCTCTGTGTGGCCAGCCTTGAGCTGCTTCAGACCCACAGACTTTCCACTCTACTACCATCTGGTTGGAACCACATGAGAACTGAGCCTGAATCACTTACTCAAATGCTCCCCAAATTCCTGACCCACAGAAACAATGAGACATACTAAAATAGCTGGTGTGGCCGTCAAAGTTGCTTAGTTTTGGGGTGACTTGTTATACAGCAATAGATAACTGGAACATCTAAACTGCCAAATGGCAGCTCTCCAGGGATCAAGTGAGACTAACGTGAATCAGCTTCCTAGGAGGAGGTCATCCAAGACTTTTCAGCTTCTAAAAACATCTGACACATTTAATATCATGTACATGTGAAATATAAGCATCTTTCTTAATTGCAGTTCCCAACATAACTTAGAGCTAAGAATATTCATCTTATTTTAGTTATCTTCAGGATACCAGGCCTTCTGGAACTACTGTATAAAAACTAAGAGAATTACAGTGAAACACTGGAAATGTTACTTAATGTTCACATTTTAATCATTATCTGTTAGCCAAGCAAATCAAGCATGGAATTTAAAAAAGGAACTCACCCCCTTTCCTCCTGACTTTTGGTCAAATGGTACCATAGTGATTTGTTTGGAGTCTCGTTGATATGTACAGTAGTGCTTCACCCAAGAAGTTCCAAAGTGACCTGCAAGGTAACATTGCCCGTTAAACATCTGTACTTGCCCACTGTGTGCTGCCAGCATTAACTGCAGAAACATATAGCCCACCGCCCATAATGCTCACCTACCCTGTTTGAGGGCAATGGATTCTCCACACAGCTAGACTGAAACAGACAGAAATCTGATCCCACAGGCTGGAAATGGAACCAGCCCAAGGCTTTCCCCCAGAGGCTCAAGAGCTCTATTTCCCACTAAAACTCTCTCCATTGGGTCTTTAAATGTAAGGGAAGTAGAGGTTCCCTGGGGAAATTAATTCACATTCCCATCATCAATCTCCATTTGGAGTTTCCGCTCTCTTTCCTGACTGGAGTAAGATGCTAAGGAAAGAACCCAGAAAGGCTCCTCCAAGTGCCTGTCACCATTCCCAACTGGGACGATGACATCAGGCTTCCCACACAGCTGCTCGGTGACTCTGTGCACAGACACTGGGGGTTCTGACCTACTTCCAAACCCCTCATATTTACTTTGGCAGAAGGAAAAATGATTGGGAAAACAGACAGTGATACCTCAGAAACACCAGAGGTACAGAGTGGAAGTGACTGAAAGGCTCAAATGTAATCTAAGGAGCTGTTTCTCAAAATTGTCCCTCAGGGAAAGGGAGACGCCATAGAGTGGAGATCTAATGAGACCTCTGACTTCACTCACTACTCAGCCTATATTTTGAACAACAGAACAGTATGAGATGAAGAAGGCATTACCAGCCTGCAACAGCCTCAATTAAGAGCTCTCGTTCTAGATGTTTACAGAGATCAAATAGCAGAAATGGTTAAAAATTTTAAAAGCATAAAAAGGGAATCAGTAGACATTTAATAATTATTAATGGTGTGTCATGGCTGCCAACTGCAACTGCTAGAAAGGCAAGACGTGAGTGTTCACAATAGGGCGTCAGCACAAATGAAACACCAACCACCCAAATGCATTCTGTGGCTTAGGGGGAAGTTCCAGTGACTACACAACATGAGATTCCAGGAGAGCTTTGTATTAGCCAATTTAAGCATCAAGATAAATAAAGACAGTAATGGATTATAGCCTACTGAATGAAAGTTCATATTGCCAATGGAAAGACAGAGGGACAGACAGAAGGGTGAACTGGAAGAGTGGGAGGGAGAGAGAAAGGAAGGGAAGGGAGGACACTGAATGGCAACTACTAAATGTGGAAGGAGAGGCAGAGCTGGGAAAGCACCATCTGTCAAGCATCACAAAGTTGGGTCAGGCATGAGTCATTGGACACGAAGTCTACAGAGGGCAAAGTGTGGAAAGGAGTGACTAGGGAAAAAGCAGTGACTAGAGAGTGCAGAGACCAGATCACACCTTGTGTGGATGATCAAATTAACAGCATCATCAAGGAGATGGAGGGATGTGGCCCTGAGGGGAAGAACATAGCACTACTCATGCAGGCCTGAGCTGGAGATAATTAGATGACCCAAATCTAATCACGAGGAAACATCAGTCAAACCCACACAGAATCAAGTTCTATAAAGGAATTGGATCATGCCCTTTAAAAACTTTGGGGTCATGAAAGACAAAGAAAGGCTGAAGAATGGTTCTGGATTGGCAGGAACTAGAGGCATGACAACTACATCTAACACACAAGTAAGTAATGGAGGAAACAATGCTTTGTAAGGGCTTTATGGGGACAAGTGACCTACTGAAATATGAGCTGTAGTTTAAATGCTGTATCAATATTCCATTCCTTGGATGTGGTGACATAAACGAATATCCCTATCCTTAAAAATTCTGAAGTGAAGGAGTATGGATTAGGCAACCTGCTCTTGAATGGTTCAGAAAAAGAGTGTATGTGTATCTACGTGTATGTGCACACACATGTGAGCACAGAAAGCAAAAAATATATATATATGATTGTGGCATACAAAGAAATATATATATATATATGATTGTGGCATACAAAGAGAAAAAATGATATAACTATAGCAAAATGCTAAAAACTGGTCCATCTGAGTAAATTCCCATATTTCCCCTTAAATCATTCTTTTGATTTTTTTGTATGTTTGCAATGTTTCAAAACAATAAGTTACCAAAAGTTTAACATAAAAAAATGATGCACCTCAATGCATCTAAGGATAATCAACACATTGATTTCAAACAAGCATGTGAAGGGTGTGGAACAAAACTAAATGTCATGTGAGAATGCAAGAAAGCCATACCGATTTTATGTAACATGTAAATTAAGCATCGTAATGGACACTGAACGACATTTTTAAAGCCCTAAAAATTTGTATTTTCAAGTTGACCCTAAAACTTCTTGGCAGGGTAGGGGGTATGATATATCTTCTCTTTTGGGGAAACAACAACAACAATTGGAAACTTTGATTTAGGAAGTGAAACACACAACTGAAGTGGCTTCCACTTCTTATAAACCGCCACCAGCTCCTCCCTGTAAGAATAAGGAACGTGACCCCCCACATCACAACCAGTCCATCCAGTCCCACTGCTGCCCCACTGTTTCCATGGGAAACTCTTACGTCCAAGCAAATTTTTAGTAATTGCTGAAAAGAATAATCACTATAGCCAAATGTTTCTAATCCATTCCATCAGGAAGCTGTATGAGTAAGATATTTGTCTAGCAAGAGGACCCAGAAGAATGCAGAACCAGCACAAATCTGAGAGACTTGCTCCTAGGAAAGCAAGGAGGGAGAGCCGGAGAAGTACCATGAAAGAAAACAATTCAACCTTTCTCACTCCTGGAATTGCATGTATGCAGTAAGCCTGCAAGTGCCACCTCAGTAGCACAGTCCCACCACAGAGCCCTTCCCTAGACGTCTGGCATGAATCTGTGTCATTGCTAAACACTTCCTGCTAGCAGCACCTGGCATCTTTCCTTGACATCATTATCAGTAGAACAGTGGGTCTCCTTCCTGGCTCTCAAAGGGAGCTTTTGTTTCTACTTTTCATAAAACTCAAGTATTAGGATAAAAGAAGAAAAGAAAAAGGGCCTAAGTCATGACTTTTCCCGCTTGGAAAGAGAATCACCAAGTATTAGGTCTCCCAAAGGATCTGACGACTGAGAGACAAGAAGGTCTAGCATGTGAGACCTTTCCAAGGACCCTGCACTGAGGGTACAGGATGCTACACAGGGACACTAGAGAAGAGAATCCCTTAGGGAATCCCAGGTTCCCAGGGAAATACCCACTCACAACAAATCCAGAATACACCACTAAGAGGTGGACAAGATTTTGTAGACCTCACCTCTCCCCTTGGAAGCTGCACCACACCATTACTGGCCCCTCCCCCAGCATGTATTCAGTAGGCCAGGCACTACTGGACACACTCTCCACCTTCTGGACAGAGGGCCTCCATGCCCTGCTGCTGGCAGGCAGCACACTCACGTTTCTCCTGAACATACAGGTACCCCTCCATGGTATAGGGGCTGATGGTCTTGTGCTCCAGGGGGTTCTCCTTCATCTTCTTCATCAGGGATTCCACCTCTGACCTGGTGCCTTCAAAGCGGTTTCTTGTCTAGGATAAAAGGAATTTGACTCAAATGAAAGAAATGAAATCTCTAACAATTCACATGATCAATCCAACAGAATTCATAGATCTAAAACCAGAGAAGGGTCACTCGATGCTCCAAGAACTGAGTGAATATTCATTTACAAGAAGTGTCATATTCATATACACATTGGCCTTCCAGTCTCACACCTAAATGACTCAGAAACTAGATCAAAATCACCCAGGACAATTGAGAAAATGCGAATTCCCAGGCCTAATTGAGCCTAATTGCTCTCTCTCACCTAGAGATCAACTTAGAGCCGCTGGGCCTAAAACACACAGTTTAGACGGCAGCCCAGGCGATTCTGACTTAGGGGCCTGCACACACCTTCCGGACTTGAGGGCCTCTGTTCTGCAATGCAGAGAGGGCTGCCTGCTGATGGCTCACAGATGGGCCCCTCCTCAAAGAGGAGCTGCTGCACTCAAGACCATCCCCTATCCAGAGCAGCCTGTATTCCTGAATTCTACTCAGGCCACTCTTAGGTCCACTCAGCCCCAGAGCACATGGCACAGCTCAGCCTGCCCTGCCATCCTCCTCACTCCTCTCTCACAGGGGCTTTGGCTGGCATGGCACTCCAGAGAACCTGCTGCATATCAACTTCCATTCCAGAGGCAACCTTCAGAAGAACCCAGTCTAAGGTAAAGCTACCCTCTGTGAAATCTTTTCTGAGACTCTGCACTTCCTGTTCTCTTAGATGATGCAGAGAACCACGTAGGCTCCAGACTCCTAAAGGCTGTGTGACACAGTCACTCAGAAACACTGGGGTCTATTTCCTACACAAGAGCACCGAGAGGTAATATAAAAGTCAACAAGTCCCATCACATAGTGAAGAAGGCAGCTATAGCCCCCGTAACTGCTCTGTGCACCAAAACGTACTGTGTGTAAAACCTGGAAGGTAACTAGGAGTGACCATACTGACCTCGACTTCTAGCCAGCCTTCCTAAGAGTTGGAAAAGAGCACATCCTTTGAGCTTGTGTCCCCAGTCCCATTCCCTGAACACACACACTAAGGTTTCATGTGGCCAGGCAGCTAGATGCATAGAAGGGAGGCTGGGCTGGGCTTTGCAAGGCCAAAGGAAATCCTGATTTTGGTGCTGCTGATTTACGACATAATCAGAAGCAGCACTTCCCTGAACATAAATAGTGCTTTGACATAATAGAGAAGAGCATGATGGTCTGACTCAAGGCCACCCTGCCCGCAGCTGCCCTCTGAACCAGGCAGGACCCACCCTCCTCACCTATGTCCCAGCCCAGCTCTCTAGCAACCAGACCCATACTTTGTGTTTTTCTTTCTTTAACCAGAGAAAGGAAGTCTGTCTCTAGAGCCACTCACATTCTGTATGCTAATGGTCAACTGTGTCTTGAAGTCACCAAAATCCTTGGCCAGTTCATAACCATGGTGATAAAAAGTGAAGAGTCCTTGCAGGAAGGCCAGCAGCTGTAAAGAAAGAAGAAAGGCAGAGGTCACATGAACACTGAAAAGAAGGATGCTGTAGCTCTGAGTTCTCAACACTGGTTTCAAAAGGTAGAACAATGATAATGGCTGACATATACTGAATACCACTTCTGTGCTAGGCACTGTGCCCTTCTACACCTTGCCTCACTGAATACTCATAATAATCTATGGCCTAAGCACTCCTGTTACTCCATTTTAATAATAAGGAAGCATATTCAGGGAGATTAAATAACTTGCCCAAAACACACATAAGTGGGAGCCAGGAATGAAGCCAGGTCTCCTTTGCATCAACACTCAAGGGCTGAGCCTGTGAGCCTCATCATCGCCGAAGAACATTATTTCTTCAAAGAAGAAAGACCAGGGCTCCGGCTCAGTTTCCTTTGAGTACATTTGTAATATCAGGTTATGATGTAGAACAGGAAGGGAGCGAAGGAAGCTGGTGTGGTCTGAGTCTTCAGTCTAATAGGCAAAGTCAAGATGTGTTTCTGGGCTTTCCCTAAAAAATCCCAAAATAAACACTATAAACACCTTTATTAAAATAGTGCCACATTTTCAGGTATAATGGCTTCCCTCCATTTCAATCCCCTCAGGCTAAAAGGCTAGTTCATTCATTGTTTAGTCTTATGCGTAGTGAATGGTGAAAACAGCTGTCCACCATGATCTCATAGCACACCTCCATGTACTCAAAACCCACACCCTCCCAGAGCCCCGGCCAGCCTCCACTGCTCCAAAATAAACAAACAATGTTCCTTTGGTTTTTCCTTAAGAGCCTAAATCCAAAACTCACTGTTGTGCTTTCTTGGCCCCTTCCCAAGTCCTCCACGTCTTGCCTCAGTTCCAAATTTTGACCCAAAGAAACAATTATAATAAAAGGCTAGATAAGTCTGAGAAGCACCGCGCCTCCCCTGTCACGAGCTCAGCTCTCCTCCACATGCAGAGACCATCCCTGTCCTGCAAAGACTGAACCCAGAGCCTGGCACACACCAGGTAAGCGCTCCACCACTGAGCCACATGCCCAGTCCTCTGACACATTTTCTTAGTGGCCCACTCTGACCTTCCTGACCTGCTCCTACCACATATTACACCAAGACACACTGGATTTAGTTTATGTCGTTGTATTTGACTTTTCCGTCCCTAAATGAACACACTTTATGTGTTAAACATAATCCCGAGCCCATTTATCTTTACCAGACTCTGCTTTCCGAGAGGCAGCTCTGATAATGATGGTGAAGGGCTCTCTCACACCCAGCAGTGGTAAGCACCAAGGAAGGTAACTACTCCACCTGAACCCAGGGGGCCTGCCTTCATGGCAAGCCACATGCCCCACTGATTTATCAGAGCTCTGTAGTGGAACATCAAACATCATCCAGGCTATAACAATGTGGTACATTGAGTTCCTACTGCCAGTGTTCCCAGCACATCTGTGCCCTTGGATTCTCATGGGAGCACATACAGCTGGATCCTCTGGCTATGAAAAGATCTAGGGTACCGTGTACATCCCTGACGTAAATCCACAAATGAGTGGACAGAGAGAGTCACCAAGTACTAAAAATGAACTATTTTCTTCAAAGATGGCCAAAGCCTTTGGACTAACTCCATATAAAGTATTTTTCTGAGAGGAGGGCCTGTGTCTTTCCTTCTAGATGGATCCAGTAACAGGAGAAAGGGCTCTTCTGCCAAAACTAGTTCCATCATTCACAAAAAGGTAAACTGTTCCTCACCTCTTCTTACCTTTGTCCTCTCCATAGATTACCAATACTGGATCCTATCACTTTTCCAAAGCACTAAGCCAACCCTATTTGATGAGTGATGAAACAAGACCCGGCCCTACATTCTAAGGTCACTTCTTCCTATTAACTCTGATTTTCCTTCACTTAAAGTAAACAGGGCCTCTCTTGCTCAGGGCAATTACACATTCTCAAACAACTCACTAAAATGTCACCTGGGCATATACACAAGTGCTCCAGAGGCAGAGTTAATAATATTTATTTTGGTTTCACTTCCTTTGGTCTCATGCCTGCCTGTCCATTTTTCTACGGGAAATGATTCCTTAGATACTATTATTTTTGGCCTGCTTTCTCTTCCTTCTCCCTGCACAGCACCTTCTCTCTCCTCCCTCACCTCCTATGTCCCCTCCCACATGCTGCATGAACCTTTGAACCTGTTACCAGTGGGAAATGGAAGTCCACTCCTCAGGGGGCAGGGTGAGGCCCACAGAAGGACTCCAGAGATGGGGAGGATCTGCCTGCTTCAAAGAAATGCTTCTATCAAACACAAGGAGGAAGAGCTTGCTGGAGCCCCACCTGTTAACCAGATAGAGTGGTCAGCTCATCCACTGAGCAGCCACCAAATCACACACTTCTGCTGCCTCCTCTTGCCTTCTTCCCCTTCCATACTCAGACAACGACTGTAAGCAAAACCTACTCCTACTTCCTGACTAACAGGGACCATATTTTTTAGAGCAAAACTGGAACTGCTTGAGATACATCATTTTGAACTCTGATAAACTCAGGTTGCTACCACTCACAGAACAGGATGATTGAACGGCCCTGCCTGCCCGCCCGGCTCAGGAGGCGACGTGAAGGGACTCTAACCAAGCCTTTATGAAATAGTGAACTGGGAACTAAAACCACAGATTGAGTCAGATCAGAGACAAGCCAGTCCCACCCCTCCCTTAGGACACTCCAGCAAGGAGCCAGGGGCCCGCCATAGCAGAGAGGGGAAGTCACCAGAGTTCGGCCAATGAGATTCCTTCCCAGGGGAATCTACTTTAGCAGGTGTGTGAGTCCCACCCACACCAGATACAAACAACCGGGAAACTTCAAAAATCTCTCCATGGGCATGACCGTAAGGGCCAAAGGTGTCCCGACCCCCAACTCCCCCTACTGCCAGTGACGTGGGAGTGACTGTAGGGGCGGAGGGAAGCAGAGAAGACTCCCCAACCCAACTCCCCCAACCGCCAACGGAGAGGGCATGATGGTAGGGGCAGAGGGAAACAGAGAGCACTCCTGACCCCCAACTTCTCCTACTGCCAGCGGAGTGGTCGTGATTGTAGGGGCTGAGGGTAGCACCAACTCACATTACCACCAGTGGAGACACCCAAGGTCTTAGCCGCCAGCTTCCCAGGGCATGCCCACCAAAGGGGTCCAGAAAAATTAAACTATTGACTCCCAGACCACAGCTCCACAGCACTGGGGCTTAGATGAATGACAGAGAGAGTGCTCAGTCGTTGGGGAAATAGGGCACGTGGTGGGGCTGAAAGTGTAACCAGATCCTTGGGGGACCGCCTCCTGTGAGCAGGACCTGGCTGGCTGGCAGGAGGAAGGGGAGGAGGGGCTGGAGAAGTGAAACGGCTCTGGACCAACAGGATTAGAGACTCCCAGGAGCCACATTACAGGGATTGCTGTCAACACATAGAGGGCAAAACTCAGCTCGGAGGGCACAGCTCCGCCTACGGGAAGAGAAGAAAATGGATCTCTAAGACCTAATTTAATTTCTTATTTTATTTTATTCTATTTTTTCTCTCCCCTTTTCCTTCTTTCTTTCCCCTTTCAAGTTTTATTGTTCTTTCCATTCTCCTCTATTCTACCTATCTCCCTCTCCTTCTTTCTTTTTAAGAGCACCTTCCTTCCCCTTCCCCCCAACTTTCATTCCAAGCATTACGTCCTCCATTACGTGTAATTGTCTAAATGCAAATAGGTGAATGTTTCGAGGCTGTCTATAGGGCTCCTAAATACCTAGCTACTACCAACACCCTGATCCAATCGACGGTAAGTATCCCCCTTCAGTAGAGCAACCTTCTAAAGTAGCCAAGACATACTAACTCTTATACCTTCATAGCACCTAACCTAAACATAAAGTCCTAAGAACAAACAACAAATCACTATATGCATACAGAATCCGGAAGCCCTTTATAAATTGAATGAATCAGCTTTAAAGTACAATAAAGCCCAACATCTCTAGGCATAATCTCCCACCACAAAGGAGAGACATCAGAGATATACAAAGCCAAAACAAATTTATAGGAGAAAGCAAAAACACAGCAGTCAAACAGAGCTGGAAAGTAACATGAACATCATGAAAAAAAAAAGGGAAAAGAGGAATACAAACAATGCAGGACAACTTAAATCTACAGGAGGACCTAGAAGCATCAGAAGCATGGATAGGGAAAGAACTCAAGGCATACCTAACTCAGATGGAACGGAATATTAGAGAAGACATGAGACAGCAAGTCCAAGCAATAAAAGTATATTTTGAAAATGAATTAAACAAACAAATTCATATGGCAAAGAACGAGCTTTACCAGGAGATAGAGATCCTAAAAAAATCAAACAGTAATCCTAGAAATGCAGGAAACTATAAACCAAATTAAAAATTCAAACAAGAATATTACAAATAGACTAGAACAAGTAGAAGTCAGAACATCCGATAATGAAGACAAAGTTTATCAACTTGAAAAGAATATAGTCAACACAGAAAAGATGCTTAAATCCCACGAGCAATCTATTCAAGAGATATGGGATGTCATAAAAAAAACAAATTTGAGAGGCATCGGGATAGAAGAAGGCATTGAGATTCAAACCAAAGGAATGGACAACATAGTAAATGAAATAATTCTAGAAAACTTCCCAGAGATGAAAGATGGAATGGATTGCCAAATCCTGGAAGCCTACAGGACCCCAAACATTCAAAACCATAATAGACCAACTCCAAGACATATAATTATGAAGATGGCCAACATACAGAACAAGGAGAGAATATTAAAAGCTACGAGAGAAAGGAGGCAGATTACATTCAGGGGTAAACCAATTAGGTTAATGACTGATTTTTCATCACAGACTTTGAAAGTGAGAAGATCCTGGAACAATGTATTTCAAACGCTGAAAAATAATGTATTCCAACCCAAAATACTGTATCCAGCAAAATTAAGCTTCAGATTTGACAATGAAATTAAAATCTTTCACAATAAACAAAAGCTAAAAGAATTCGCAGTCAGAAAACCATCACTGCAAAGCATTTTGAGCAAAATACTACAAGAAAAAGAATTGAAAAATAGTGCCCAAAACTAACAGGGGGAGGTATCTCAGTAAAGGGGGAAGAAAATAACCAAAAAGTAAAAACTAGCCAAACTAAAATAAATAAATAAATATGACTGGAAGTACAAATCATATTTCAATTGTAACATTAAATGTTAATGACCTAAACTCACCAATCAAGAGACATAAGCTAGTAACCTGGATCAAAAAAACGAATCCAACAATATGGTGCCTTCAAGAGACCCATATGATAGGAAAAGACATACACAGGCTGAAGGTGAAAGGTTGGGAAAAATCATACCACTCACATGGTCCTCAGAAACAAGCAGGAGTGGCCATACTCATATTGAATAAAATCAACTTCAAACCTAAGTTAATCAAAAGGGATAAAGAAGGACACTATATACTATTAAAAGGAACCATCCACCAACAAGACATAACAATTATCAATTTGTATGCACCAAACAATGGTGCGGCAACGTTCATAAAACAAACTCTCCTCAAGTTCAAGAGTCAAATAGACCACAACACAATAATTATGGGTGACTTCAACACACAGCTCTCGCCATTAGACAGATCCTCCAGACAAAAGCTGAATAAAGAAACTATAGAACTCAATAACACAATCAATAACCTAGACTTAACCGACATATATAGAATATATCAACCATCATCAAGCGGATACACGTTCTTCTCAGCAGCACATGGATCTTACTCAAAGATAGATCATATATTATGCCATAGGGCAAATCTCAGTAAATATAAAGGTGTGGAGATAATACCATGCACCATATCTGATCATAATGAAATGAAACTGGAAATCAATGATAAAAGAAGGAAGGAAAAATCCTGCATCACATGGAAAATAAACAATATGTTACTGAATGATCAATGGGTTACAGAAGACATACAGGAGGAAATCAAAAAATTCTTAGAGATAAACGACAATACAGACACAACATACCGGAATCTATGGAACACAATTAAAGCAGTTTTAAGAGGGAAATTCATTTCCTGGAGTTCATTCCTCAAAAAAAGAAAAAACCAACAAATAAATGAACTCACACTACATCTCAAAACCCTAGAAAAGGAAGAGCAAAACAACAGCAAATATAACAGAAGACAAGAAATAATTAAAATCAGAGAGGAAATCAATGAAACTGAAACAAAAAAAACATTGAAAAAATTGATAAAACTAAAAGTTGGTTCTTTGAAAAAATAAATAAGATCGACAGACCCTTAGCCATGCTAACGAAGAGAAGAAGAGAGAAAACTCAAATTACTAACATACGGGATGAAAAAGGCGATATCACAACAGACACTACAGAAATACAGAAGATAATTAGAAAGTATTTTGAAAACCTATATTTCAATAAAATAGAAGACAGTGAAGATATCAATAAATTTCTTAAGTCATATGATCTGCCCAGATTGAGTCAGGAAGACACACACAATTTAAACAGACCAATAACAAAGGAAGAAATAGAAGAAGCCATCAAAAGACTACCAACCAAGAAAAGCCCTGGGCCGGATGGGTATACAGCAGAGTTTTACAAAACCTTCAAAGAAGAATTAATACCAATACTTTTCAAGCTATTTCAAGAAATAGAAAAAGAAAGAGCTCTTCCAAACTCATTCTATGAGGCCAACATCACCCTGATCCCGAAACCAGACAAAGACACTGCAAAGAAAGAAAACTACAGACCAATATCTCTAATGAACATAGATGCAAAAATTCTCAATAAAATCCTGGTGAATCAAATACAAAAGCATATCAAAAAAATTGTACACCATGATCAAGTAGGATTCATCCCTGGGATGCAAGGCTGGTTCAATATACGGAAATCAATAAATGTTATTAACCACATCAATAGTCTTAAAGATAAGAACCATATGATCGTCTCCATAGATGCAGAAAAAGCATTCGACAAAGTACAGCATCCCTTTATGTTCAAAACACTAGAAAAACTAGGGATAACAGGAACTTACCTCAACATTGTAAAAGCTATATATGCTAAGCCTCAGGCTAGCATCATTCTAAATGGAGAAAAACTGAAGGCATTCCCTCTAAAATCTGGAACAAGATACGGATGCCCTCTCTCACCACTTCTATTCAATTTAGTACTTGAAATACTAGCCAGAGCAATTAGACAGACAAAAGAAATTAAAGGCATAAAAATAGGAAAAGAAGAACTTAAAATATCACTATTTGCGGACGACATGATCCTATACCTAGAAGACCCAAAAGAGTCTACAAAGAAACTACTAGAACTAATAAATGAATTCAGCAAAGTGGCAGGATATAAAATCAACACGCATAAATCAAAGGCATTCCTGTATATCAGTAACAAAACTTCTGAAATGGAAATGAGGAAAATAACCCCATTCACAATATCCTCAAAAAAAAAAAAATACTTGGGAATTAACCTAACAAAAGAGGTGAAAGATTTATACAATGAAAACTACAGAACTCTAAAGAGAGAGATAGAAGAAGATCTTAGAAGATGGAAAAATGTACCCTGTTCATGGATAGGCAGAACCAACATCATCAAAATGGCGATATTACCCAAAGTTCTCTACAGTTTCAACGCAATGCCAATCAAAATCCCAACGGCATTTCTTGTAGAAATAGATAAAGCTATCATGAAATTCATAAGGAAAAACAAAAGACCCAGAATAGCAAAAGCAATTCTAAGCAGGAAGTGTGAATCTGGAGGTATAGTGATACCAGAGTTCAAACTGTACTACAAAGCAATAGTAACAAAAACAGTGTGGTACTGGTACCAAAACAGGCAGGTGGACCAATGGTACAGAATAGAGGACACAGAGACCAATTCACAAAATTACAACTTTCTTATATTTGATACAGGGGCTAAAAGCATGCAATGGAGGAAGGATAGCATCTTCAACAAATGGTGCTGGAAAAACTGGAAATCCATATGCAACAAAATGAAGTTGAAACCCTTTCTCTCACCATGCACAAAAGTTAACCCAAAATGGATCAACGAGCTTGATATCAAATCAGAGACTCTGCACCTGATAGAAGAAAATGTTGGCTCCGATCTACATATTATGGGGTCGGGCTCCAAATTCCTTAATAGGACACCCATAGCACAAGAGTTAAATACAAGAGTAAACAAATGGGACTTACTTAAACTAAAAAGTTTTTTCACAGCAAGAGAAACAATAAGAGAGGTAAACAGGGAGCCTACATCATGGAAAAAATTTTTACTCCTCACACTTCAGATAGAGCCCTAATATCCAGAATATTCAAAGAACTCAAAAAATTAAACAATAAATAACAAATAACCCAATCAACAAATGAGCCAAGGACCTGAACAGACACTTCTCAGAGGAGGACATACAATCAATCAATAAGTACATGAAAAAATGCTCACCATCTCTAGCAGTCAGAGAAATGCAAATCAAAACCACCCTAAGATACCATCTCACTCCAGTAAGATTGGCAGCCATTATGAAGTCAAACAACAATAAGTGCTGGTGAGGATGTGGGGAAAAGGGTACACTTGTACATTGCTGGTGGGACTGCAAATTGGTGCGACCAATATGGAAATCAGTATGGAGATTCCTGGGAAAGCTGGGAATGGAATCACCATTTGACACAGCTATTGCCCTTCTCCAACTATTCCCTGAGGACCTTAAAAGAGCATACTATAGGGATACTGCCACATCAATGATCATAGCAGCACAATTCACAATAGCTAGACTCTGGAATCAACCTAGATGCCCTTCAACAGATGAATGGATAAAAAAAAAATGTGGCATTTATACACAATGAAGTATTATGCAGCACTAAAAAATGACAAAATCATGGAATTTGCAGGGAAATGGATGGCATTATAGCAGATTATGCTAAGTGAAGCTAGCCAATCCTTAAAAAACAAATGCCAAATGTCTTCTTTGATATAAGGAGAGCAACTAAGAACAGAGCAGGGAGGAAGAGCATGAGGAAAAGACTAACATTAAACAGAGATGAGTGGTGGGAGGGAAAGGGAGAGAGAAGGGAAACTGTATGGAAATGGAAGGAGACCCTCATTGTTACACAAAATTACATATAAGAGATGGTGAGGGGAAAGGGGGAAAAAGCAAGGGAGAGAACTGAATAACAGCAGATGGGGTAGAGGGAAGATGGGAGGGAAGGGGAGGGGGGATAGTAGGGGATAGGAAAGGTAGCAGAATACAACAGTCACTAATACGCATTATGTAAAAATGTGGATGTGTAACCGATGTGATTCTGCAACGTGTATTTGGGGTAAAAATGGGAGTTCATAACCCACTTGAATCAAATGTATGAAAGATGATATGTCATGAGCTATGTAATGTCTTAAACAACCAATAAAAAAAAGAACAGAATGATTATTATGGGCTGAATTGTACCCCCTAAAGCATAAGGACCCAAAGGACCTCAGAACATAGCCTTACTTGGAAACAGGTCTTTACAGAGGTGATCAAGTAACTGTATGGTCATCAGGGTGGGCTCTAATAGTTTTTTAAGAATTACATGACTGATGTCCTATAAAAGAGGAAACTGGGACACAGAGACAGACATGCACAGCAGGAAGATGTCCCTGTGAAGGGAGAGGACTGCCAAAGATCGTGGGCAAATCATCAAAAGCCAGAAGAAGAAAGATCCTTTCCCTGTAGGTTTCAGAAGAAGCATGGCCCTGCTAACACCTCAGCTTCAAACATCCAGCCTCTCAAACAGTGAGACAATAGATTTCTGCTGTGTTAAGCCAGCCTGTTTGTGGTCCTTTGTTACAGCAGCCCCAGCAAACTCATACAGCTACCAAGAATCATTACTCATGCAACAAAGACCACAGCCAGTAGCCAAGCCACAGGACTCTCTTTAACTCATCTTTAACAGGAGGAGTTTAGTGATGGTATATATTAGTGCACAGGTGAGGTGAAGGTTAATTCGGATCACCTATAGAGTGGGCTTAGCATGGGAGTGCCGTCAGGGGTTGTTCTGCAAGAGAGGCATAGAATCAGACTGTGTTAGAAGATGCAATATGGTCCAGGCCAGATGATGAAGGAGGAAGCCAAGGACAGAATACAACAGACAACAGGAAAGAATAGAGCTAAAATGGGACAGAAGAGAGGGAAGGAGAGGAAGATAGAGCACCAAAAAATACTGAGGAAGAGAAACCCAAGACACAGTGCCCAATGAATGTGGAGAACAAGTTCTCCGTTGCACTAACCAACCTTCAATTATGAAAACTCAGGGAATGGAGGAGTATGGCTCAGCTTCGTGCAGTCTGTGTGCATCATATCTGTAATCCACATCTCCAGAACATCTGGTACCTCAACAAGAACATAAAGGCTTCCTGCACGTACATATAGGGATGTGTGTGTATGTGTGCATCTGTGTGCACACGCATATGCGTGCATACACAAGCACACAAGTATGTATGCATGTTTAAAGCCTGTAAGTCTGATTTTTCTTCTTTGGAATACTAAAAACATTTTTTTTATATTTATGAAGGTAAGTGATGTCCTGGTACTTTAATGCACTTTCTAAGAAACAAATGAAGGGGCTGAGGTTGTGGCTCAGTGGTCAAGTGCTTGCCTAGCATGTGTGAGGCACTGGGTTCGATTCTCAGTACTGCATATAAATTAAAAAAAAAAAAAAAGTCCATTGGCAAAGAAAGAAAGAAACAAACAAATGTAATGGTCCAGGCACACAGTGTTTCTTTGAAAAGCTGGAAGATTCCTTTGATTACAACCAACACCCAAGCACCCCAACAATTCGGTTCAATAGATTTTTTGCACGGGTCACGTCTATATGTGTTTCCATTTTTTCATCCAAAAATAAAAATAAAAACAGTACCTACCCTCAGAGATGCTATAAGATTGAATGATATAATGTAGGTAAAGGGCTTAGCTCAGTACATGGCAAGGTTTCAACCAAGATCATCAATGGCTACTTCATGTTCTCCCTTGTACAATTCTAAGCCCAGTGGCTCAAACTGCCAGGTGCAGCAGGATCACCTGGAAGGCTTACTAAAACAAAGACTGCTGGGCCTGGCCCTTAAATTTCAGGGCTTGGGCAGAGTCTGAGCGTTCCCTATTTCTAACACTAAGAACTGCTTATCTCATCATTAGCCTTGTATAAATACAGTAGTCCATGCTTATCCATAGGAATACCTTCTAAGACCCACAGTGGATACCAGAAATCACAGAGTACTAAACCCTTTTTTCCTATACAATGTATCTATGATAAAGTTTGATTTATAAACTGCAATAAGATGAACTAAAAGAGAAGAATGAAAACAACATACTGTAATGTATATTGCTATGTACTGCATAAGTTATATGGTCTTTTTCCCTCTCAGAATGTCTTGCTATACCACATCTCCCTTCTTCTTGTGATGATATGAGGATGGTTCGATGCCCACAGGAAGAGATGAAGCAAGATGAATGATGCAGCATTGTGAGGTAGTGTTAGGCTGCTGGAAGGGTTACTCGAACACAAGCCCTGTGATGCCACTGAACTGTGACCATCAATCTGATGCCTGAGAGGCCTACGTGATTAATAGGCAGGCAGCAGATACAACATGATTCGCATCCTCAAGTGCCAGATACAACATGATTCGCATCCTCAAGTGCCAGGCAGAAGGGAGAGGGACTGTGTGAGTGGTCATAACACTACTCAGAAAGATGCTCAATTTAAAACTTATGAGTTGTTTATTTCAGAAAACTTCACTTGATATATCTGGACCATAAATGACAGTGGATAATGAAACCACAAATAAAACGGCTGCTCCTTAAACCACTGACCTGCTAGATACTGGGATGATCAGAGACAAGAACGTCCACAGAAAGAGAAGGCTAAACATCCAAATCCTACATCCGGCCTCTCAACCAACTCATTTCATTTAACTTTGGGTAAATCCTCATTACTTTTTCTTTGCCCTAATGTGAGACTGTAAAATTCTTTCCATTAACTCTCCAGGTACCTCACTCTGTGCCCTGAAAATCATCTGCAAACTGCAATAACTCTACTCTTTAAATCCCTCTGGCACTTCTACATCATCCAGGCCGTCTACCCTGTTGCTGACCTGCTTGCTGCCATGGCTGGCTTTCCACTCTCCAATGCTTATTTTCCCAGTAGGGCTGTGAGCTCTTCAGACACCTCCGCTGGGATGTCAGTACTTTCCATGGCAGTCAGTAAATATATGCTTTTAGATATATCAAAACCATTTGTATTAAAACATGTAAGCCCATAAATTAAAAAAAAAAATTCTAAATTTTCAATTGGGCTAATCAGATTCTGTTCTAAGCACCTTACTTGGATCAACTCAGTCAATATCCTTGCAGCACCTTTAAAAGGTGAGTGGTACTGTTAGCCAGTTTTGTTTATGAGTAAAGTGAGGCTCAGAGAAATAGCTTGCCCAAGACTCACAGCTAGTACATGAGGGGGCACCGATTTAAATTCAGACCATCCTTAACATGATGCTACTGCCTCTTCAAGTGAGAACTCCCTAAGACACTTGATACAATACAAGAGTGTTCCAGGAAATGGAATGGTAAATCTTTGTCTTTTTTTTTTTTTTTAAAGGAAGAGGCGGGATAAGAGAAGGAGAAGGAAGGGAGTGGGAAAGGAGGTGGAAAACCAGGCCTGATGAGCAAAGCCATCCAGCTAAGCCCAGCCTAGATGAACTGAATCTCACGGATGTGTGAGAAATAACTTCTACTATGTGTGAGGCTTCATGGTTGTCACTTAGCAAAAGTTAACAGATAAAATCCCTGATACTCTAGGTACACCTACTAACAGATCAAAGAGGGTAACAAAAAAAAACTCACCTCAAAAAAGCCAGATGGGCCAATTTGAATAAAAGTTATCAAACGCAATTACAGAATAATATTGGTCAATAAAAACATAAAGATTATTAGAACTGCACTGTTCTTCTTGTCTAGAAATTCTAGTAAAAGCAAATAAAAACAATGCTAAAGGCAAATTCTATTTGATAGCATTAGAACTCCTGCCCTGATGGCAGGAAATGAGCCTAGCAAGTCTACATGACTAAAAAGCATCTCGTGTCTATAAAGTAGAAATGGCAACAGAAAACAGTTTACTAAAAAAGGCGGGGGTGGGGGGCATTTTCTTTCAGTTCCTCATACTTTTATTCTTTTTTGCTTAAGAAAATTACCCTTTCTTAAATCTAAGTAGACCAGAATCTTTTATTTGTACAGAGTCCCCAGGCTCGTGTCTAAATCAGAGGCTACCTTTTGGCTGAAAAATCCAAGGTCTGCAGGAGTTCTAAACCGACGCCCATGTGTTATTTTGATGTCTCCATGAAGTCTTCCTGCTGTGGACTCTGCACACAAGTGCCACAGAAAAACGCGAGGCACCACATCTGAACACAGCCACAACCACAGCATCTAGTCAGACTTTTTCCCCACACCGCAATGTTTCATGCCCACTAGAACATTCTGCCCAAGTCCAGATTTCATCATGGTTCACTGTAGAATCTCTACGCTGCTCTGGTCATGAAAAAATTCAGTTTGAGAAATGCCTGAATGGGGTAAGGAAGGGCTCTGAACCCCGGGATTTTTTTAAAAAAGATACCTGTTTAAAAGATATAATAAATTCTGATATTTCTGGGGTTATGTTATGGTTTCAATATTAGGTGTCTCCCAAAAGCTCATGTTTGAGACAATGAAGAAAGGTTTAGAGGTGAAATGATTGGGTTATGGGAGCCTAAACCCAAACAGTTAGTTAATCCACTAATACAGATTAAGGGTGGTAACAGTAGGCAGGTAGGGTGGGTCACTGGAGGCATGTCTTAAGAGTATATATTTTGTCTTTGTTGAGGGAAGCCAGAACCTGTGACTGGTGTCTTTCTCCCTCTTCCTCCCTCCCTCCCTCCCTCCCTCCCTCCCTCCCTCTACCCCTCCCTCTACCCCCTCCCTAGTGCAATGTCTTGAACCACTTTCTTCCACCACACTCTTCCACCATGATGTCCTGCCTTACCGCAGGCTCTGAGGAATGGAGCCAGCCATCTATAGACTGAGACCTTTGAAATCCTGAGTGCCAAATAAACTTTTCCTCCTCTAATAAAACTGTTTGTGTCAGGTCTTTTGGTCACAGCAGTGAAAAAGCTGACTAAAGTTATTATTGCATTTGGATTATTTGATGGAGAGAAGATGGGTGGCAGAAAAGAGGAAAGCTAAGTCATGATCACTATTTCACAGCAAGATGAGAACACCCCCCTCTGGACCACCACCAGACCAAACAGCACAGGGCCAGGTGGCTACAGGGAGGAACTCTGCCAAGTGCTTTATCACCATCACTGAGGTGCACAGAGACAGCTGCAGGAGACACCAGAGTAGCTGAACTGAGAAAGCAGTGTCTTAGCCAAAGGCACAGCCCAGAACTGGTCAACAACACAGAGCGTTCTGCAACCCACCAGGCAGCTCAAAAGAAAGGTGGGAATGAAAGTCTGGGTACAACCCCAAGCCCTGAATGTCTACTTACAGGCTCCACAAACTCAAACATCTTTCTCTCTTGGACTTCCTGCACCTTGAAGACATACTCCAGGGATACTTCATAGAAATGCTGCCGGACCAGGTCCACTTGGCTGTCAGCCTACAAACAAGATGGAATGTAAGAGAGAAATCGAGTCACTAACCAAGGACAGCAGTGAGCAAGCAGAACAAAATCTCTGGATTTTTAAAACAAATCAAATAACATGACACAGAAATAAGAATAACATCTATGGTCCCTAACTTTGTGCCGGGCACCAGATCCATGCTTGTACATACACTAGTTAATCATCACTAATTTCAATTATATAATCCTTATTAAATTTCTATAAAGATATATTATCTTTATCTCTAATTTGCAGGAGAAAAAGCAAATCCAATGAAGGTCGCAGAGCTGGGACCCCTGTCCTGGTGCATCTGCCCTCAAGAACCTCAATCATTGTCCGGCCACAATGCTCTACCACCTCCTTGGACCAGAGGGGAACCTGGGCTCCAGAGCAGGCAGGTTTTTAGAGTGAAAAAGAAAATCTGTAGGGCCATCCTCACCCTGTCCCTCCTTATGAACAAAACAAGCTGCTAGAGGAAAGGGAACCCCAGACAGGGCATTCGTTTTTACATGTGTCCCAAATACTGTGACAAAGAAACCGTCACTTTACCTCAAGGAGAGTAATGGCATTGCTCCCCCTGGCTCTCACTTCTCCCTCTGTGCAGGTGATGTCCAGGACAGGCCCATGGATGGGTGCAATTAAATCACAGATCTGGGCTCCAGAACCCAAGGGAGAAAACAAGTCTGGACGGAGTAGCAGGACACTATGCCAAAGGATACCCAACCTTCACCCTCAGCCACAACACTTTACGGGAAGCAGATTTCAATGATAAAACACTATACAAATGAACATACGTACTAGTAGGAGACAAAACACTATTTTCCTTAGAAACAAGTCGGGAACAATTCTATAACGTACTGTAGTAAGATAAACAAAGCTTCCCAAAGAACATTTCTACTTGTTCCTTTGTCAAGATTTCTGCAGAAGAAATTTGGGACAAACCCTTACTTCTATTATTCCAAATATGGTGCCACACTAACACCTTAAGAACTTAGCAATTTATTCCTTCACTCAACTATCTCAAGCAAAAAGAAACTTTCTTCGTGGAGCTTACAATACAGTGAAGAAAAAAGCAGAACATAAACTCAAATGATCATGTAAATAAAGAGAAAATCAAAAGCTCTAGTAAAATACAAGACACTTGATTTTTTATTATTTATTTATTTGTTTGTTTTGGTACTGGGGATTGAACTCAGGGACACTCAACCACTGAGCCACATCCCCAGCCCTTTTTTGTATTTTTTTTTTTATTTAGAAACAGGGTCTCACTGAGTAGCTTAGTGCCTCACAGTTGCTGAGGCTGGCTTTGAACTTGCAATCCTCCTGCATCAGCCTCCTAGCCACTGGGATTACAGGCATGTACCACCATGCCCGGCTATGACACCATGATCCAAGTCTTGTGCTATCAAGCTCCTCCCACAGGATAACCCATAAGCTAATACACAGAGGCTGGTCTGCTGAGTAACTGCTGAATAAAACTGAAGGGCCACGATAGGGGGCGCTGTCCAAGCCTCTAATGAGGGGAAGGAGGAAGGAGGTTTTTATCTGGAGGCAAGGTTTCAGAAGGCCCCATACCCCACCTCCCCTAGGTGTGGCTGCTTAGGTAACTGGGCTGACACCATCTACCTGGGCTCCTCCAGCCACGCCCTGTATGTTCCCTCAAAGTTTAATGTTCTTGGAGATTTAAATAAATAATATTAAGAAAATCCAACACATCTACACTGAGGGATGCATCTTCTTCCTCGACCTTCCCATACAGGCCTCACATTCTCCCTGGGCTTGCCAACTCAGACTGTAGGCTAGGGTAGGGGATGAGGGGCGCATTCTGAATATCTGCAAAGTGCCTATTGCAATTTAGGCAGGGACACAGAACCAACTCCAGTATCCCTCAGAGAGCTGACCTAGGTCAACATTCCAGTTCTAGAATTTTCCTGCTTTAGAGTCACTGATCCTGCCTGGAAGATGGAGGCAATAATGTCAGTCCTTGCCTCAGAGTGAAGCTGATTCGTAAGAGAAAATGGACCAAAGGATGTGAACAATGTGGAAAAACAGGAAAGTGCCCCATGCATGTTGGTTGTTACAACCACCAGGAACCTCTGCGCATTGGGCTGCCATCTCTGCTCCCACCCTGAACCAGCCACGCTGTCCTCAGGTCACTGCACTTTTCTCCTAACTGCTCTCCCCACCTGTGTTCTCTCACCTGCCTGGCCTCTGCCCAGCAGCCAGCACACATTTCTTGGAATCCCAATCAGAGGTCTCTCAGCCCCTTTGAGACCTTCCGCATGCTGCCCCATGGTGTGCAAGACCCAGCTCTCCCCACTCCTCTGGCCTCTCCTCCACCCATCCTAACCCACCCTGACTGTGCCCCAGCCTTTCGATTCCTCCTGCCCTCTAACACCCCAAGCCCCCTTCCTGCCCACAACCTCATTTGGTGTTTCTTCTGCCTGAAAACCTCTTCCCCCTCCTTCTTCACAGTAAGAAATACTTTTTACATTATGACCCAATAAACACACATTTTAATTTAAATATAATGCATATTTTTCATTCTATCTGACTCAACTCTATTTTATGACCCTGTGATTCCGATTCCTATTGCACACCCACAGCTTGAAGATGACTGCCCCAGCTTTCACACAGCTCGCTCCCTCTCAGCCCTCTGGGTTCAGTTCTGGGCTCTTCAGAGAAGTACTCATTAACCACAGTGTCCTGAAGAAGTCCCTAGCTTACCTCCAATTTATTTTCTTATCACTGTGTGAAATTCTTATTTAATCCTTCTTTTCTTGTGTGTTGATTACTCTACAACAAAGTCCCTGAGAACAAATACCTTATCTAATTTTTCCCCTTTTCTATTCCAGAGCCCAGAACAGTGCCTGGCCCAGGGTAAGTGTTCAAAAGATGCCCACAGAATGATGGACTCAATCTCCATGCGGCGGTCAGTAGCACTGAAGCACATGGCTGCAGTGACACAGCACTAAGCAGAAATGCATACCTCAATGTATTTCCAAAAGAAAAGAAAGGAGAAGTCCCAGGTGGGATGGCACAATTCTCTAGCCATGCCTCCTGCTTACTCTAGGGCACAGATTCCACCAAAGCCTTAGACTCTACAGTGGAATCAGAAGCCAGGATTCCAACTCACTCAGCAGAGCACAACTATACAGTTTGAGTGTGTCCCCCAAGTTGGTGTGCTTGGAGCTTGGTCCTCAGTGTGACAGTGTTGGGAGGTGTTGTGGCATATTTAGGATTCTCTGGGGCACTGCTTTTGGAAGGTATTAAGTCATTTTCATGGAACCCTACTAGTTCTCAAAAAAGATGTCATGAGAGAATAACACCGGCCCCTCCCTGCTCTCTCTGGGCTGCATATGCTATCCCCGCTCACATATCGTCTGCCATTACGATACCATTACCCTAATGTGATGAAAAAGGCTGGTGGTAAGGGAGAGAGGTGTCATCAGAACTGGTGCTGTGCTGTTTGAACTTCCAAAAGTGTAGCTAAATGAATCTCTTTTCTTTATAAAGTACTCACACTCAGGTATTTTGTTACTGAAAGCTGACCATCACTCAAGACGGTCTCACTGTTACTTAAACTATAAATCTTCCAGCTTGACTAGACTCATCAACAATTCTGTGCTTTATGAAAAAGAGACATTCTCCAAGACTCTAAGTTCCATGAAAGCAAATACTTCATTTCACTTCCCACAAAACACCCACAGCCTGCACAGACTTTCACAGAAGTGTCCAATGAATACTAGTAGAATGAACACATACTGGTTTTGATGGAAACTTCTTAGCTGTTAAAGAATATATTGATGTTTTTAAAATCATCCACTAGATGGCAGTGTTGTTCCACATAGGTGCCCTGTGATTTCCACTTTTCATGGATTTAGGAATGAGCTCAAACTAAAGAGCATTCAATTCAGAGCCCTGCAATCAAGGATAATCAAAAGTATCAGATTTCATCAAAGATGTACCAGGTATTTAATGATGTCCCTAAAAGTTGATTTTTAATAAATGTAAAGGAAATCATCCCTAAATAGCTGGAACACCTTAAGCAAATCACTTGACCTTTACAAGGAGCTCAGATCCTTCAAGTGTAATTCAAGGAGGTTGTACTGGATGATCACCCAGGTGCCTCCCTCTCTCTGGTTCTGTTTTCATGACAATGGTTCTGAATAAGAATGACTGGCAAGGTTCAGAGCCTCAAGACCCTTCCTGAGAGAAGGGCAAACTGGGTCAGTAGAGCTCCCACCCAGGTGTCAGCATGAACTAGCTATTTGGCAGGCAATTTACCAGCACCAAGCCTCAGTTTTCACATCTGTAAAGTAAGTTGGTACATCTATTCTTCATAGGGTGGTTGTTAGGATTCAAGAAGATTCCATATGAAGTTCCTAGGGCATAAATATGCATTCAATAATGTCTGCTGCTACTGTGGGTGGTGGTGACAGTAGTTTGTTGCTGTGGCTGTTAGGACTTTTATTGCATATATATTCAGTCCAGGTATAACTAAAAAGCAATGCTTCAGAGCTGACCTGAGCAGACAAGGACTTGCAAGACAGATCTGGAGCCCAATCCTTTCCTTCAAAATACTTAGAAAGCATGAATGAGCAAAAGGCAGAAACACAAAAGACGATAACAAAAAGGCATAAGGAAAAATGTGCACTGAAGTATAAAAGTGGCACAGTTAGGAACCGTGTCATCCACTGTGGGTACAGGGGGTAGAGAGAAGCAGGCCAGTCAGAGCGATAAAATGTTACCTTTGTGCAGAATCTACAGTTTGACTTCTCATTCATTAAGTAGTCAGAATGAGTATTGTGTGAGTGTTTTAAAAATAAAGGAACTAAAGCTTAGAGTGTCTAAGTAATTTGTCCCTGGTCACACAGTGAATGCATGTCCAGTGTTCTGGTCCCTACACTGAGACAACTCAGAGAAATATTGCATTGAAATGGACCTTAAAAAAAATGTTGGATTCATCCCAGGCCAAGACAATAATATCAGACCAACAGGACAGCTGCACCCAACACTGCAGGTGCCAGAGTGTCCAGACATCTGCTCAGCTCTCAGTGCCTGCATGAACAGTTCATGGTCATCCTAAACATAATGTGAAACCATGTAGATATGGCAGAGCTGGACAGAGCTGGTCATTGTCAACTACAGCCACAAAGCCTTTCCTGAACATAAATGAGTTTCCAAACCCTAAATGTCAACTAATGCTAGAAGAATGAAAACTAAAAAGTGAGGGTAGCAGAGCTAAATGGCTTTTATTAGTAACAATCTACATGTCCTTGGCCATCTTCTAGTGACTCCATTTTGAACTGGAGTTCTCATTATCAAAGAACTGGTTGGTCGAGTAGTTTTAATGCTTTTGCAGAAATGGGGATTGAACCCCAGGGCCTTGACCACGATAGGCAAGCACTCTACCACTGAGCTACACCCCCAGCCCTACAAAATTGGTTTTAAACCCATTTCAAAGCAAAGATTCCTGAGAACACCACACTGCTCTCTAAAGATGTGAAAGAAACCCTGATTAGGAGGAGACTGGACTCAACCACCTCCTAAGTTACCTTCAGCTCTCAACATCTGACCTTACCATCTTCATATGACTTTAACCTGGCACAAGTACTGGCTCGGTCTCTGCTCTAAATGAGGGCCTGAAAGTCAAAGCTTTACTTTTCAGTCACATGAGGAAAAAAGTCAGGCAAACTATTAGGATTTAAGTGACATTTGTGAAGCCAAATTTCGAGTTCCACTAGGAAACTGCCCTGTCTTCCAGAAACATAAATTCACTCACCCTGCAAATCTTCACAAACTAAGTGGTGACAGCACGGTGACAGCAAAGCTGCCTTTTTTTTTCAGGTAACCTACTTTTAAAAAGACCCCATGCAAATCTAGACGAACCAGGAGCAGATCAAAGACTATTTTCTCCAAACAAGTTTACCACAGCTCAAAATCTATGTATGACAACATGATAATTGTTAAAACAAAAAAGAAAGGAAAAGACTAAAGTCAAGTACTAGATTGAAATAATTTTAAAAATCAATATTAAAGGGCTGGCGATATGGTGCAGTGGTACAGTGTTTGCCTGGCATGCATGAGACCTTGGGTCCAATACCGAGTGTGTGTGTGTGTGTGTGTGTGTGTGTGTGTGTGTGTGTGTGTGTGTGTATTAAGGAAGAAGGTCCCAAGTGTTTCAAATGCCAACATTGTGAATCAGTGATATAAGGCAGCAGGTCAAGAAGTAAGGCTGCATTAAGGCTAACGGTGAGAGGAACAGGAAGGTCTCAGCTTGAAATGAAGAGGTGCAGTCTAGCTTTGAGGGTGCGCACTCAGGAGGTGGTGGCCTTGGGTGGTAGTATGTTCCTCAGCCACAGCTGGATGCTGAGCCACAAGTGTGGGTGGGATCGGGAGTTACAAAGGTAAAGCAGTAGATGAGGACTTGGGTTTAAGCTTCTGGTTTCCAAGGTGTCTTCCAACCCTAAGATTTTCTGGCAAAGAGCAAACAGCACATATCCACAGTACCATGTAAAAATTCAACACTCAGTTCTGGTATTCATCACACTTCTTACCTCTTGTAGCTGAGATTCTTTCTTTTTAGATGACAAATTCAAGTGTTTTTCTAAGATGCCACAATACTTCTCTGTCTCTTTGTCATACTTCTTTTTGGCTTCCTGGCAAAAATGAGAGAGAAAAAGAAAAAGTTACCATTGCAGGAGTAAAGCAGCTCAGTCTCTCCAGGCTGCCTGCTGCTCTCAGCCTCGTCATCCCAGCACAGATCAGGAGACAACTCCACAGGGCCCCTACCCTTAAAAACACCCATTAGGCCACCCCGCTGTAGCCCCACAGGCTTGAGCATCTATGACAGAGTCGCCAGCAAAGTCCCAGAAACATGGTCAAAGCCAGCATTCAGTAATGGCAGAGCCAGAACTGCACCTTCTAAGAACTTTAATTGAGGGGGCTTGGCAGGAGTAGGTAGGAAGTTCAGGGTCTGCTTAGCATGCACAAGGCCCTGAGCTCCTGTCCCAGTACCAGGGGTGGGAACGAGGGGAACATCTTCAATTGAAGACCAAATTTCTATTTTCTAATTCACACATTCAAAGCCAGAGACGATGGGAGGTCATCCATGAAGATAATGTAGGGAAGGGAGACCTGCCTCCATCCTAAGTACGACTCGTATAGACTAAGGCTGAATGGAACCTTAATACCCTTGACTACAGGGACTGAGCTACCCTGTGATCCCAGAGCACCACAAACAGGCCTCTATGCCAAGAAAGAACCCAAAACAAAGATGGATTCTTCACGACTGTGTCACTGAGGACAGCAAAACAAAAACAAGAGGCAGAGGCACAGTCACTGCCCAAGGATAGGGTTGGTGATAATTAAGTGCTTGATGTAGCATGATATCAGGAAAAGTACAGAAGCATGATACAAACTGGGAGCAGCCCATGCAGGTACCTACCTACCTGTGGACGAGGATGAAAGGCTATACACTTAATGAAACCACAAGTTAAGGAAATGGAATAATAGGATTTTTTCCCCTCCCTTTGATGAGACTAAGTTACTGCCTTCAAAATGAAAAATAATTATAGTAATCTACATATTAAACCCTGTTCCCACAGCAAGGCCTTGAGTCACCGAGGTTCTATTCTTATCCCCCATTTTTACAGATAAGTTAAAACCTAGGGAAGTAACTAGTAAAACATCACAGAGAGTGACAGAGCTGGGATTTGAACCCAGGAGAACACACCTTCAAAGTCCACACTTTCTACCACCTTTGAGATGTGCTCACGGGTGGTCTCCTCTCAGTCCACAACCAGTGAGGGGGCAGACAAGGGGGCTGGAGGGAAGCTGGTGCTGGTCCAGTACAGAGGCTCCAGTTCACCAAGTTCATGGCCCCTGTATACAGGAGCCGAGGGGAGCCCGTGGAGATACTGCTATGTAACTCTAAGAGCCCGGTATTTTCCAGTCAGATAAGGAGGCTCAGAGACTCTTCATTCACTTAACAAATTTATGATGAGCAACCACTCTGTGTTAGGCTCTCCTTCAGGTACTGGAAATACAAGACAGAAGTGGCCCCTACCCTCATGGTTCTAGTAGAAAAAGAAACACAATTAACCAATAAACAAATAAGCAGCATAATTGCAAGTGCCACTAAGGAAATAAACAGAGCGTGGTCACAGTGATCCTTTAGATAGGGTGCTCAGGAAAGCCTCACTGGGGAGGGAAGATGTGAGCTTAGTCCTGCTGAACATAGGAAGGGACAGAGCAGAGGTTTTAAAGCAAGAGTAAGTGCAAAAGCCCCAGAATACTGAGCAAAGAAGTGATCATCCAAAGCCCTGACAAGCTCCTGCAATTATCTGGTTGACGCGAGATATTAAGCCGCACAGAGTGGCATGCACCCATTTCTACAAATCTGACTTTTGCTTTAACAACCACTCACATATAAGAACTATGGAGCATACAGAAGCAAATGAAGACAAAGCCTGAGGACACAGGGCTCCTTCATGTTTGAGGAAGGTACAGGCAAGCGACTCTTCTCCTTTAGAGAAATCAGGATCTTCAAGCTGGGCTCCAACTCCAACTGCTGCTCACGTATATCCCCTCCCACTAGCCTTGTCAGCAACCCTAAAAAGAACCCAAGGGCCAGAACAGTTCAGCTGGCCAGAGGTGAGAAAAGGCCAGGGAACATGAGTCACTGGCATTCTGTGACTTTCTGGCCACTCAAGCTTCCACATTCCATGTTCAAGAGGACAGCCAAAGTTAGAGCAAAGGATAACAAGAAAGGAACGAAAAAGAGAGATGGAAGCAGTTTCTGTTCTGAGAAAACAGCAAGAGACCTCTACAGGAATAACTCTGAGACCTAGGTAATGGTCTTAGAGGGGAGGGTGTTATTACTCAGGAACTCAGGACACAAAATGGTTTTCACCCTTCAGAGAGGACAGAGCCAGGGTCCTGGCATTTACTTCCAACTCTGTAGGAACTGACTCTAAACAAATCACTCTAAATCACTCTAAACAAATCACTCAATTATCTCATTCATTGATAATTAATAATTGTTCAGTTTTTGTCTTGTTCAAACACTATATAACAAAGTAAGGAGAAGAACACACCCTCCTCATAGGATTGTTAGGTAATCTCATTTAATAATGAGAAAAACCACATACAGGAAAGGGCCTGGTGTATGAGAAGCACGCAATGAATTTCAATGACAGCGATGAGCTTGTTGTCTGTACCTATCTCCTTCCCATCGAGAACACCACATGCCTTACATGTCCCATGTTCCACAAAGACAATCCTTCTGAGCACCTATCACAACCTGAAATGATACGGTGTTTTGTTGGTGGTGATGGGTGGTTTTTGTTGTTGTTGTTTTTGTCTAACTCCTTTTTCTCCAGCCACACCACAAGCTCACAACGACATCTGCCTGTTATCCACCAAACATCAACGCATAGCAGCACAGGACCAGGCACAAAGCAGGGTCTCACAAATATCCCTAAGGAATGAGCCCTGTCTGTCTAATTTAATGGCCAATGTCACATGACTAAATGACAGGCCCTGTTCTCTTGTCCAATTATTACATGACAGATACCATTTTAAGCACTTTATATGAGTTCATTCATTTCTTCTTCATAATAACTATGAGGTAAGTTCTATTATTATCCCCATTTTACTGATTGGGAAGTACACATGAGGAGGTCCAGGAAGTCTCCCCCAAGTTCACATGCAAGTGGTAGAGATGAGATTTGGAATCATGCAGCCTAGAGCTAGCCTCACTCATTCCTCCCCACACACTGGGGATTGAACTCAGGGGTGCTCAACCTCTAAGTTACATCCCCAGCCCTTTTTATTTTTTTGAGACAGAGTCTTGCTAAGTTGCTAGGGCCTCACTAAGTTGCTGAAGCTGGCCTTGAACTTGCAATCCTCCTGCCTCAGCGTCCTAAATCACTGGGATTACAGGTGTGTGCCACCATCCCTGCCACTAGACACTCTCTTAACCACTACTCTCTACCATTTATTCTACTCGCCTTATAGATTCCACACTCCAAATCTACCTCTGGAGCAGGGAAAATTAACTTCTTAAACTTAGAAATAGCAACTTAGGACCATCGTTAAGAGAAGCTTCAGGCTCATGCCCTACTCCTGAGCAGTCGCACTAGCACAAGAATACCCAGAATCCCCCACTTCCTGGCAGCCTTCACAATGAGTACTCTGCAACAGGTTGTTATAGCAACTAAAGCAGCACCCGAGAGGAGAGAAGGAGGGAAAAGTAATTTTAGCATCACTTGCAGGGTTCAGGAACCTCTCTTCTTGGCCACTGAAAAAATAGCTAAAGAATATTTGCTGGCTCTTAGGTATTATTGACAAGGCACCCACCCCCAAGTGGATTTGTTGTTTATTTTTTTTAAATTTACATAGCACTATGATATGGGTGTGTGCAGTGATGGAGAAGATATGGGGCAGGGGGAGACAATGGAGAATGGATGAGAAATCACCCAAATGTCACTCAAATAACTTAGATGACTGATGATTATTAATAATTTAATGAAGGAGAGAACACAGTATGATGCTAGGTTGAGTGACTATTTCATTTAAAATTCTTTTATTCTTACAGCAGGTCCCCACAACTCCCTACTCCTCTCATGAGGATCACTGATCTTAAATCCCAAGGGAGCCCACTCAGGCTTCTGCTTCTCCCTGGTGACAGTGGTAAACCCCCCCAAACAATGTGAGGCAAGAGGCCAGAGTGAGAGGCATCTGTGCCTAGAAGAAGTGACTCCTAGAAAGATGACTCAATATGCAGGTCCTCCTGCCTCTGCCTCAAAGCTCTCCCCCGAGACCTTGAGAAGCCAGCACTGTACATGCCACAGGAAAGCACAGGCCCAAGGCCCCAAGAGTTCACTCACCAGCATATTCTCAGCCCTCACGGGTCAGTCCAAAGTCCTGGACAAAATCTTAGTACAACCAGATTTCCTTCAAATTATACACTCCTTAATCTTTCATACAAAACTAATGAATTTCCATTGCTTCGTTAATATAAAATGAAACTGGTAAACAAATGCCCTAAAACTAGGAGAAAATCTTTGCCATGGTCTCTCCTTCAATCCATGGCCACCCATGGCTCTGACAGACCCTGACTAAACATCTTTTTCATAGAGATAGATCATATCTATTTCTACAAGGCAGGTGAGAGGGCTCTCACTCTACAACACTTCACTACTGTCTTCTCACCTACAATCACTTCTCAAGGACATTTCACAACTGAGTAAAATCCACGCCAAGGAAGAGGATGGTGCAGCCCCAAACCTCCTGCAGGTGGCGTGAGGGACTATGGCTGAACTGACCCAGTTCCAGGAAAAAAAAAAAAAAAGTGAAAAAGCCTTTTGCTTCCATGGATTCCAATTAAAACATCTTTCCTGCAGGTGGTCTCTAACACTCTACTGGAGGTCAAAGCAGCTAGGATTTCCAGTGATTTATCACAGGCGGGAAGCCCCAGAGAATCCCCTCTAAAAAACAAACTGGTTTCCCTTTGCAGTCTTTCAGTAATATATGAAACTAGCTGAGTTTGGGCTGCAGTCCCTCCGGGTCAGTGATAACCCACAGAGACCTCTAGGCTGAAGCAGGCCTGCAGATGCACTTTTTGACCTATACAATGAGTAATACATATTTTCTTAAATTATTTCACAGAACTCTCTGGCTTTTCAGTTTCTCTTGAAATGTTTTAAGATTTGGCCAAAAAAAAAAAAAAAAAAAAAAGGACCCATGTCTACACACCACAAAAACTGGGCAAAAATTAAGTACCAGCCTCCTCCCCTGAAACAGATCCCTGAGCGCAGGGTCTATAGTGTAATTCTGCTTAGGCCATGAGTCCTGGACTCCCTGATTAACACCATCATTCCACAAAAAACAACAAAGGTACTGTCTGTACAGTCAACTGTCCAAGCACAGAGCCATCTGAGAACATAGAGAAGGTGTAGTTTCTTCCTGCGGGTGTTTATGAACTAGCACAAAACAATCAGGTAAGGAGATACTGGAAGGGCTGCTGGGGTGGATGCTTATTCAGGGACCTGCAAAGGAGCAGATGAGCTGGGGTCTCAGCTTATCTGCCAAAGAAGATTTTCTGAAGGTGAGCTTATGTTTTCCCGGAGGCATTCTTAGATTTTTCTAAAGAAGCTTCTGTGCTTTCCAGACTTTTACCCTAAAATCCAAGAACAACGTTTGTAACATGCTCACCTTGGCAGCCCCAATTTGCTCCTTTCGAAACTTCTCCAAGGGAGTGATGAGCACCTCACTGGCATTCTCAATCTGGTGAAGAAAATCAGAGGGAGATGGGGGAGACAAAAAGAGTATCAGTAAATGACGTGATGGCAGCTGTGTCACCAAAGGTATTCCTGTGTCTCGTGTAGAATTAGAGTAAGCAATACCATCTTCCTGTCTCCATTTACAAAACTTGAACTGATGGCACAACAATACAAAAGCTAGTCACTGTTCAAAACGTGAGAGTCCTCCTGTGCATGATTAAAATTTGCCCTTTAAAAGGGAAAATGGAAATGCCTAAAAGTGTCAGCAACTTTCTGAAGGCAGAGGGGAATGGTGACAGTACAGTCGTAAGCTTCAAGCTTAGGTGACATCTTCTTATAGATGCCCGTGCATCGAAGTTACAGGTAAAGCAGATCAATAGTGAGTCCAGGTAAAAAAAAAAAAAAAAACCCTTTTGGACATCTGCTGTCACAAGAACCTTTCAGTCCTGATGCTGTGTCACCCCAGTACTGGAACCAGGACGTCTGCACCTCCTGACCACTGTCTACTTCTCAACACCATCTCCCAGGGCTCAGCCTCAGTCCTGCACTCCAGCCCATCACCACCCCAGTGTACCTCCAATGTGCCAATCTTAACCCACCTCTGGCCCTCTGCCCCTGGCTATTCCCTCAATGTTCTGTCCCCAAACCCTTGCACAGATGACTCCTTACTGTAATATTAAGGTTTTAGCTTAAAGGTCACCTTTTTAAAAGGGAGGCCTTCTGTGACACCATTGTCACCCAAAGAAGATCTCTGCCATCCCACCACATGTTTTCCTCAGAACGCATATGCCAGGTGATGTTTTCTGGCTCAGCACTGTACATATTTGTCCCCCCCTCCCTCCCTCCCTCTCCCTCTCTCTCTCTCTCTCTCTCTCTCTCTCTCACACACACACACACACACACACACACACACACACACACATACCATCTTGTAAACACTCACTTGTCTACCACTCTCCTCAAAGCCCAGAGGAGTGCTGAAACAAAGGAGCACTCAAACACTTTTGAATGACTAAATGAATGATATCTTGACTAGCTGCCAGCTGTGTGACCATGGGCAAAACATTTAACCTCTCTGGGCTCTTAATTTCCTCATTTGCAAAATGAGTGGGTTGAACTGTTCCAGCTCTGAGACTCCATGGTCTTTTCTAAGGCAGTGCAATATTTTACAGTCTTTCCTTTTAAGTCACTCATTGCTCACTCTGTGTTCAGCTAGTTATTTCAGGAATCTCATTACAACAAAGTATTATTTTTTCTAAATCATATGCAAGTCCTTCACAGTGAAAGCAACTCAAATGTGTGCCAGAAGCCTTAGATGGACACTGTATAGAACTTCCCAGACACTATGAGGGAAGAGAAAAAGGCAGGTCTCCAAAATTTATTCCTATTTGCCTTTTTCTTGATTTTGAAAGCACTTATTTCAGCAGAGTACATTTTAACAATGGAGTGTTACAACAGTATTGAACTTGTTTGATTTTTATTGTTATCTGGTGTTGCTTAATTGGTTTGCTTGATCAAATCTTTTCCACAAGTCAACTGTGAGTCCCTGAAGATTATAATGGTATGCCAAGCCCCTGGGTCAGTGATTCTCAACATTAGCTGCATGTTAGAGCTACCAACTAACAATCTCTGGATCAAATCCCAGACATCAGTATTTCGTAAGCTCCAAGTTATTCCAATGGGCATGGTCACTGAGGATCTGGTCCTACGCAGCTTATTCTATGCAGGCACTCAACTGCTCACGTGGG
The DNA here is from genome assembly GCF_052094955.1 of Ictidomys tridecemlineatus. Classification (NCBI taxonomy): domain Eukaryota; kingdom Metazoa; phylum Chordata; class Mammalia; order Rodentia; family Sciuridae; genus Ictidomys; species Ictidomys tridecemlineatus. The sequence continues at coordinate 123,118,042 of NC_135477.1, read as the reverse complement.
AAGCAAGACACCCAAGTCTTGGTCCCCATCTTACTTCTACCTGCGATCAGTCTTGATATGACCTGTTTCCTCATGTGTCAAATGACAGATTGCAGATGGTGAGGAATACAGTCTCTCTGGGTCTGAGAGTCTATGACTGTAACTTCCATCAGTTCCAAGCACTGTGCTTGATGCTGGGGACCCAGAAGCCCATTCTCTGCCCTTGAAGAAAAAACTCCTATTGACTATGGGCACAGACATGTACAGTGATTATCAGGACCCAATGTGGTAAGTGCAGAATCAGAGGCATAAAATGGGTGTGCAGAAAGTACAAAGGACAGCCAAATATCACATGGAGTTAGGGAAGGCTTCCCAGAAGGGGCGCAGCTTTGCTGAGCCGAGCTGAACTGATGATGAAGCTGTCTCATGGCGAGGAGGGGTGAGAAGCGGCTGGTGATGGCCAGATACTCAGATGCAGACGGCAGAAACTCGATTCACTGACATTAATAATAAAATTGCAGAGGCAAGCTGAAAAGTATAATCCAGGCATTGTTCCCTTACCACAGGCCATCGAAATCTGCAGGATATTCATGTTGATTTGCTCACCACGCCCCCCACCCCCAAATACTGACTTGGCCAAGAATCAGGCTCAAAAGAATCACTGCCCTTTCTCAGGCACTAGCACGTGCCCAAACACACAGCTTCCCTCCCCCACCACCAAGCCTACAGCCACCGCCACAACTGCCACTACCATCCTGATTCTGATTTGGGTACTCACTGGTGGGCAATAAGGAGAAACTGGGTCACTTCGCACTGCAAAAAGGGAAAAGCTTCTACTCTGTTTGGAATTTTAAAGAAATTCCCCCCATATTTTGGGGGGGTGGGTGTATAATGCAGACTTGGGTTTGAATTGAGACCATATAACTTACTAACCACATGATCCTGTCTAGTCACTTAATCACTGTAAATCTCAGTATCTTCATCTGAAAAATGGGGATAAAACAGACACCATGTCACAGAGTCCCCATGGGAGGTAAATAGAACAGACAATGTGAAGTGCTTGGCTGAACAATGCCTTGCTAAACTTAATACATTAACAGCTGTTGCTATGGGAAGAGAAGAGAAATCCTCAAATTTTGGTATCTTCATTAGTCCTCAGGAGCATGGCTACCTAGAGACAGTCTCTCTAGGGACAAACCAGCAGGCAGCCTGCAGGGGATTTCTAACCAGGTTTCATTCCCAACATCTGAGGTATGTGGGAGAAGATGCATAGGCACTTCCTGTGGGTGTGGAATCTCTTCCCCATTACTACTGAACCCCAATAGAATAAATGTCCTGAAAGAGAACTTAGGAACCTAGAGATCAGCATTTGATTCTGGAATTTGCACAGCATTTCTCTTTGAAAAGCTCATTGTAATTACCGTCATTTACTAAGTGTCATTTACTGGGGCCAGCTACATGGTAGGTTCTATGCTAGGTGCTTTGGAATTAAGTGAAGCACTGACTCATGTCCTTGAAGGACACTTGAACAGGTTCAATAAAATGTGGGGAGAAGGAGCAGAGTAAGATATCATCTTTCTTATTCTGTTGGTGATAAATCTGAGGCCCCCAAAAGTTAAATCATTCAATAGTTCCACCCTTAAGACTTGTACCTTATGTGTGGACCTCACAGTAAATCTTTGGGGAGACATGATGCTGTTCAGAAGTTGTGCACAAGTGATCGTTTAACAGGCCCAAGATGAGGCCTGCTCCAGATCTCAAAGCACCCCAGGGGCAGACACTGGACTCAAACCCAAGTCTTCTAATAGCAAATCCTTCGCTCCCTCGATGTGCACACACTGGGACCAAGAGCAGCCCAGCTATACTCACCATCCGTATCCGTTCATCTTCAAGATTCCTGAGGACAGTGGCAAACTCCTGCAAAGACCTTGCTGGAAGACAGAAAGGGGCCATGAACCACAAGAAGAGTAATGGGTCTTCAGGAGCCTTTCCAGCTCCACTATGAAGCTATGGATTTCAATTTAGTGTACACACAGATGTCTGAAGTCAATTGCTTCCTCAGACTCCCCTTATCTTTTAATCATTAAACATTCAGGATAAGATGACCCAGAAGTGCAGGTTAATTGTATCTGGCACCCTAGCTAGGGAAGGATTTCTACAAGGAAAAGACCCACCTGTTCCTGAGAGTCCCAGGACTGGTGAGATGCTGGCAGGCTCCCAGTCCCCAGGCTGGACGGGGCAGAGTTCCGCTCAGATTTCCTGTCCAGAATTCAACCTCCTCAACCTTTGTCATGGGGTTGCGTCAGAGCCCAACCTTTTCTTTGGCACCAGCACTGAATAAATAGTGCTGCTGGCATCAGAAGCCACATCACTGGCATCTCCTTGGGTTCTTGCTCTCTGAGTCCTCAAGCCACTCATTAATAGAATGCAGCATGCAGCGTGACAATAAGTAGGGAGTGAGTACAGTAGCCCTGAGGGTCCTCAGGTCACTTGTGCAACTTTGGGAAAAGCAGCCATCCATTCATGATTTACAATGATGCATTTTAATTGGTCTCCCAATTATCTATGCTTGTTCCAAGGTCCTGGTGCTCCACACAGCAACAGAACTCAAAAAACAGTTGATGAATTAACTGACTCACTATAATTTTCTCGATTCTTTTTTTTTTTTTTTTTTGTGTGTGTGTGTGTGCTAAGGATGGAACCCACAGCCTCAAGCAAGTTAATGAAGATGCTCTACCCATGAAACTACAGCCCCAGCCCCAACTTTCTTTTTTTAAAAAATATTTTTATTGGTTGTTGATGGACCTTTATTTGATGTATGTATTTACATGCGGTGCTGAGAATCCAACCCAGTGCCTCACACATGCTAGGCAAGCACTCTACCACTGAGCCACAACCCCAGCCACCCAACTTTCTTAATTCTCGTTCCCTTAATAGAGTCTCCAATATACCCAACGTGAAAAGAATGAAGTCTAATAATGAGACATCCACAAAGAAAGGTGTCTTGACCTTGCCTACCCTCCAAGCTCAGGGCTGCCTACTAGAGAAGGCAAGTGACAGCAGGGGTGGAGCAGCACAGCACCCTGAGAAACAGGAATGCACCACACCCTGCAGCCTTTTGGTAAGGAACAAAAGAAACGGGGATCCTGGTGAGCTGGACCCTGAGCTCCTCTCCCCATCTGAAGGTAGTGACAGCCACGCAGAGCTCCAGCCAGCGGCTACCAGGCCAGAACACAAGGCCAGGAGATGGATTCTCAAGCTTTTCAAAGAAGCTGGGAAACTAGGATTTTAGATAAATTCTACTTATATGATGACTCAATTAAAAAAACAAAAAACAACAAAAACTCAGAGCCAAAATAAAGTCTGTATTCTGATCTCACCCTATGAACTATCATTTTGCAACCTCTGGTATAAGTCTCCCTTCATCTACCTGCATGTACTTTTGCACTACAGTTCTTAGCACTATTGTTTGGGGACAGAAGGGAAGGACACAAAACCAGCAGGAAGGAAAACATTAAAGGACAGAGAAAGGATAGTCCCACTGCAAGATCTTAAGCTTCCTCAGCACACTGGAAATGAGTGAGGCAATTCCAGAACTTGTGGCAGCCCAGCGTAGCCCGGGCCCAACCCTCACACATCTCTTGTATCTTTACTAACCTTTAGGCCTCCTCTCCTCTTTTCTTTTTCTTTTTTTTTTTTTTAAGATTTTTATTGGTTGTTGATGGGCCTTTATTTTATGTATTTATTTACAGGCAGTGGGACACCAAAAGCCATGACCAACAGCACATGTTTTTATCTTCCACAAGGTTATGACTTACCTATACACATCTCATCATCTGTTTCTGCATCTCCTATGCATTGAAATTTAAATTCATTTAAGGAATCTGCAAACTTGCGCTTCGCTGAAGACAAATCTAGCAAGAAAAAAAGGAAAAAAAACTGAATTACTGAAATTAAACTGGCCTTCTCAGTCGCTGTTCTTTTTAGTCCTTCTATGAAAATAGCAGCAAGCAAATTTGTTCCAAAGACCATTTGGGGGCACAAATGAATGCAATCTTAAAGTAGTAAATATTTGTTTATAACATGAAACTGGTTTGCTCTAAAAGTTCATATTTTTGTTACATGTGATTCTAATGATTCTACTCCAACCTCTACTTCCTCCTGCCACATAGCGAGTTCTGTCATCTTCATTTGACACATGTGGGAATCTGTTTGGCCCAGATCAGGGAGGAAGCCTGGATCACAGTCCAAAGCAATCTCTTCGGCCTGAAGTTCCACCCTGCCAAACCCACCACGTGGCCAGCACAGCTGCCCCCATGCCTGTCTTAAGGATACTTCCCCTAAGCCCAACCTCAAGCCACACTGGGGAGAGAGCCCTAGGAAAGCTAAAAGCAAGGGCCTGGAGCTGTGGGGCCCCATGGCAGAAGCAGCACTTGACCTTCCTCTTCCAACCTAGGCACACACAGAGCTCAGGTTCTCAGACCCTCTCCATTCTCCTCATGAGCTCAGTGCTGGGCCAGCCTGACAAATTCCCACCTGAGCCATTTCCCTGGGTGGCCATATCCACCGCCACCAGAACAAAGTCCTGGCAACATTTTATAATGGGGTAAAAACACACCCCACACATGGTATCTATAATGAAAACTCTCAGAGGCCCTTGTCAAATTTTAAAAAATAAGCTTTCATTTAAGACAGTAATAAAAGCCAATGATCCTTCCTGAGCCCTCAGCTTCTGTTAAGGGTATAAAACCACGAAGGTACCTTTAAGTGGCCTAACAGACAAGGCTGCTCAGTGCAAATGTGCTTAACTTAATTCCGCACACAGCCTTCCTGTAGATTAGGCTAATCATTCAAATTACCCTTCTCCAAGCTTCCCTCACTGAAGGGGAAATGGCATTATGTTCAAATTCCCAGAGGAGGGAAACATGAGGCAAAACTGGTAACAAGGCCTGGCTTTAATAAGACACGGGCTGGGAGGAGGGCGGTCTTCTGGCTTCACAGATCAACACAGCCTACTAAATAAAAGCATCGTGGTCCTCAGCGCTTCTCTTTCTTTGCTCCCATTTTGTCCCTTAAGAGTCAAGGGGTCATGTTTTTCATCTTCTGATTTTGTTTGGTTGGTTCCTTGTCCTTGCACCCGGCAGGGCATCCTGCTCAGCCTGTGCTGAATAAATGCGGAGGGAGTCATGGCACCCAAACCCCATCCCCAGCACTCCTCCCAAGCAATGGCTGCTCGGGAAAAGCCAGGCTCAGGCCCTACTGCAGTCCTCAAGTCCAGGGCTCAAGCTACTGCATGGAGCATGGACCACCCTCCCACAAAGTCAAATGACCCAGGTTCTGAGCTAACCAGGGCTTGTGCAAAGCACTTTGTTCTACAGTGCAAGACACGACACTTGGGGTGAAAAGGGGGAACACAGGAGCCAACTTCCAGTCCCTCACTGGTTCAGTCACTTGGTCCTAGACAAAAAGTCAAAAGATGCTGGAGAGGAAGCAGGCTTCTCTCACAACTGGCCATCCCAGGCAGAGGACAGCCCTCAGAACACAAGCCACCCTCCAGCAAGTCAAGAAGAACAGAAGCATCTGGAAGTCAGAACACTGTAGGGAGGAAGGAAAGGGGCAGCCCCAGGCAGGCAAGAGCAAACAGGGGAGAGTGCTATTTTAGAGTGAAACAGGAGCCCTCCAAGAGGGCATCCAATGTGCACTGAATTCTTTAATCTGAATGTTCCTCAACTAGAACCCACAAAGAAAGGCTGAGTGAGGAGTAAGAATAGCTCTGCCCCTGTATCCACCATCCTCCTGGGCCTCCCCAAGAGGACGAGACAGACTCCAAGTTGGACCATCATCTCGACAACATGAAAAAAAAATGTGAAACATAAGCCAGGCTAGGGAAAGATTCCAGCAGGCACCTGAAAGGCTGTGTTGCCAGGGCCAGCCGCCAATGCAGACGGAGGAGCAGCTAATAATAATAATGCACAATGGGGCTTTGTGGGGTCTTTTCACAGGAAGACCCATTTCACCTGGGAGCTCATGACCAGAAGGTAACCTGAATTCACTGTCCAGTTGCCCAGAGCACACTCTGCCATGGCAGAAGCCTGAGTAGCACTGCAGACTGGAGGGACCAAAGGGCCTCGCCCCTTAATGGAAGACTGGGGATGAGTGCTGCTATGGAGTCAGTACTGGGCTCTGAGCCAATGAGGACAGCTGGGGTGAGTAAGAGCCCCAATCACTGGAACCTGAAATGTTCTCACCTCGGACTTAGAGAAAACTTCCAGGAAAGCTATAGTAGACACCTGTTGTTTTCTTGTTCAGAATCCATAACCCAGACGTTGGGACCACATCTCAAGCCTATTTGGGAGAACCTCCCTTCACTATTTGAATTCTATGGGATGCTGGTTATAGGTTGATCAACCCCAACCTCTTGCTCCAGCCCCAGCCCCCACTGGCTCCTGGGTTCAAGTTCCAGCTCCACCACTTATCAGACATAACACCCTGGGTCAAGTCTCAGTTACATCATCTGAGAGAAGCCTCAGGTGGGCTGGACACTCTGGACAGGCACTGTACCTACCACAAAACTCCTCTTTAGGCTAAAGCTGTGCTACTCTCTCCAGATATATTAATCCTTCAAAAATAAGCCCCACTGGGGAAAAGCATGATTATCCATGTGTAGAGCTCAGAGAAGCTAAAGGACTGACCTAAGAACACACAATCAGACAGAAGACACCTATGACTCCAGTGTTCTCAGAACTGAGACCCTTATAGCATTTGGCAACAAGTTAGCTCACCCCATTAATCCATTTTGTTCCCCTGTCCCAGATGTAATATATAATTATAATGTAATTATACGAATAAAATTATAGCAATATTAATTAATTATTTAAACTCTACATTATGATTTCCAATGTACTTTTATGTACCTGTGTCAACTTTGTTGAAATATTCACAGAACTGAAAGCTTGGGACTTAATGGGTTAAGATAACCCCTCTATTACTTGGGACAATGGAAAAGACATCAAAATGAGAATACTCAAAAACCATTGCTTCTGACCTACTTCAACCCAAAAGCATTGGTGATGTCTTAGGTAAATTATCACCCTGGATGTGCAACTCATCCAATGATTCATTTCTGCAGCTTTTGCTCTGATGGGCACAAGACTCTAACATGCATATTCCAATGAGGAGAAGGGTGGGAGGGGCTGGTACTGAGGCTGGAGCATCCCACTCACATAACCTCACTGTTTCATGTTCGAGTGGTGCAAGAACAGCAAGAGCCCTGCAGAGCCAGTAATGTTTACTTTGCAGAACATCTGTTGCTAGAAAAGCAGAGTGTTGTCCAGAGCAGAGCAAAGTGGTCAATGCCCACATCCGGGGAAGACAAGGCTCTTCTTCTCTGAGCGAGGAGACCAGAAAGGCAAGGACATGGAAGCAGCTAGAAATCTGGCCTTGTAAGACTGTTCCTAAAGCCATCTGGTCACTCAGGGTCCAGAGGAAAGTACCCTTCCCTTCCTGAAGATGCCATGCTTTGCCTCAGCAAATACTAATTTGCACAGAATTTAAGAGAATTTAACCCAAATGTGATCCCTCTTTCACTAAGAAGAAGATTTATCACAATTTTAAAAAATTGAAAATCTGCCTTAATCTTATGCAAATTTACAGGAAATATTGCAAATCAAGACATTTCCTTTGACTCCATAGGGAAAACTGAATAGAACTGTGCACACACAAACAGGCACGCATGTGTATACCCACATAATAAAGAACTAAAGATAACATTACAATTTTATTTCTTTTCAGTGGATCTACTGCCTTTCTGGGCCATAGTTACCCAAATTGCATATAAGTATCCTTAATATTTTCTGCTACTCAGTCACATTCTTCTCTCTAGATTTAGAAAGTGATTGCAGTTAATAAAGACCAATGGCAGAGGTAAGAACTTGCAAAAGGACTGGCCTCTTGGCTGCTTTAAGAACAAGAATACCACAGTCCCCAGCCCTTGCTAATCTGTCCCTTCTTTCAATGCCAATCACATTCACTCTCTGGGCCTCATTCTGAAACTCCATGTCATAGAATACAAAATGTGCCTAGCACAGGGCTGGACAGTGACTCTCAAAATCTGCTGTATGGGCCAGGCACAGCAACACATGTTGGCTTACAGGTGGAGTGCCAGAGGTTACCACAGAGGGCCCGTGACTCAGAACTGAGAGACAAACACAAGTTCTCCAAAGACTCCAGTTTACTACACATCCCCATTCCCAGGAAAGCCCTGCATACTCAAAACCAAAGTCTCTCCTCACCTCTTCTCCTCCCCCAAAGAGCCAGTTAACAGTGAGGAAGGGCATCACCTGACCATCTGTCTTGCCACACATTTTGACACCTGCCTATCATCTTTGGTAGGTGGCCTACTTCATGCACAATGTCCATTCCCAAGCCTGTCCATTTCACCTCCAAGCATCTCTCAGTTCTGCCCACTCCTCCCATAGCAGACCCTTACCCAACTAGTCCCATTTGCCTGAGTAACTGTAACTGATTCCTTTCACATGTCCCCACATCCTCTTTTGTTCCTCTGGTCAGTTCTTTGCACAGTAGTTTCAGCCCTAGGATGGTTTCCCAGAGTTCTAAAAATAAAGACCAAAGCTCTTCTCCCTGAGGGGCCCTGAAGGGTGTGACCCCACCACCTCCTTCTCTGGGCTCTGGGTGCTCTGGCCTCTGAGGCTCCTGGAGGGTGTGCCACTCTGCCTGTAGCTCTCAGCTCAAAAGTCCCTTTCCCCAGGAAACCTTCTCTAAGCAGGCCACAACTGACTCTTGTTTCTTACTCTCTGTGTGCTATACCCCTTTTCTTTAGAGTAATTTTATATTTGTTCAGGTAATTTTTTTCATTAATATCTCCCCCGCTAACATCCCATACAGGCAGACTCTTGTCCCTTCATGCACACCACTATATCCCCAAACCTAGCACAGTGCAGGGCCCAGAGCAGGTGTTGCTGAAAGAAAAATGAGGGGAAGTTGGGCATTCCACAGGTCCATCAGCCTTTAACAAGGGACAAGTGAAAAAAAGATTAGACAAATTATGGAAAGTTCTCCTTAAGTCTGGTTGAAGCTTGCCGTAAGTGGAAGGAGCAGATGGTGAACAGGGAACCACTATTTACTTAATGCCCCTGCTGATGGTGGCTGGAAGGAGAGTCACCATCATCAGAGGCATTAAGCAAAACCTCTATTCCAAGGAGCTGGAAAATTGAACTACAAATCAGTCAAATGCCAGCCCAAACTATGTCACCATTCCCAAGCCTGGAGTCAAACCAGAATAAGGAAGTATCTCCAGAGGACCCCCTCTTCTTTCTCCTTATCTAAGCAAATAGAACACATCCTATCAGAAAATGTGCTTAGAGGGAAGCATTTCCCCCTACTCTCCATTTTCCCAATTCAGCATGTGACATTTTAAACCTCGTTCATTGTGCTTGGCTCCAGGAAAAGCAAGAGGCGGGCTCTTTTAAATGCTATTCTACAGCCAGAATTCTTGCACTGTACCAACAAAAAGAAGCAGACCGTGTTCAAATCTCAAACCAAACAGAAAGTCACCATAGCATTTGATAGTTTCTGTGACATGTGTTGTGAATTGCCACTAGATGGCAATCAACCATATCAAAGAAGGTATGTTTCTCAAGAAGAAATGACAAGATCTGGACAGATCCTGCCCCATAGGTGAAGACCACTCACCTGAGAAGAAAAGCAGCTCACTCAGGGTGCTCAGTTGGCAGGGGAGGGAAGGTTTGGGCCTGCACGTGGGAAGAACTACTCTAACACCCTCAGAGAGACTATGTTCATCTAAGCAGTCAAGCCAGAGTCAGGGCGGGGAGGGGTGGTAGGGATGAAATCACTGCCAGCATGGCTCAAATTCTTTCAAATCTAGCTGGGACAGACTTTGGAAAACCTCTTATCTCCCTGAGGCGGATGATACGCCCACCAACCCTATCCGTCACACACATTATATGATGTGTATTCTGATTATACATCTGCATGCTTTTCCTGGAGCCATTTCCCTAAAACTATTTCCTAAATGAGGCCATACCAGTACTGACCCTGGAGAATTTGTTTTTCCAGGCAGAGCATAAAGGATAATGAAATTTTCAGAGTTGATTCTAAAAATGAAATCAAATAGAACATGGAAGGGTGGTGCCCTTTCCAAGATGAGGTTTTGAATTCTACTTACATGGAAATACCCTTCAGGAAAAATATGGGAATCCCAAATCCATCTAAATACACATCAAGATCCCTATAATTATGGGTTAACTTATCCATTACTTTACCATGAAACATGCACCTATTAAAAATATTCAATTATTCCATCCTCACAACCATCCTGTAGAATAGATAATATCATCTCCACATTGCAGATGGGGAAACAGAAGCTCAGAAAGATTAAATAACCTGCCCAAAGTTTCACAGTAATGAGTGGTAGGACAAGAAACCTGGTCCTTCTGACTTCAAATCTCTTTATATGCTATCACCTCATTTTCTCAAAAATTTTAGAATTTGGTATCAGGGCACTCAAAAAATTAAACAAAGGTATGTCTATATCCCATATCCTTAAAAGGAACTTAATTTAAAAGGGTCTAATATGTATATAGAAATCTATAAATGAAGGTTGAATCAGAGAGTAAAAAAAAACTACCAAAGTGCAAATGGGATATTATTCCAGCTGGGGCCACTGGAGACTACACAGAGAGAAAAAGAATAGGGAGTGGCACTTGACCTGAGCCTTATTTGGATATGCACAAATAGGAGGAGGCACAGGGCTGGGAGGCAGGCCTGGGAAGGTATTCAAGAAGAAGAAATGAAGCAAAGAGATGCAGTAGCAGAGGACCACCCAGAAACAACAGGAAGTTCATCTAGTGGGACTAGAGGGGAAGTGTGTAGGGAGGTTAGAATCAAACCCAGGAAGGTCTTGATTGCCACACAGAGGAATGTAGACTTTCTCCCTTAACAAAATGGAAACCAGATTTTTACAGAGGAGTGACAAGTTCAACCTATACATGGATTAGACCTTTTACTAAGAAGCTGACCCAGAACTTTGTTTTGGGACACCTACTTTAGTTTGTCCATCAAGCTTCACTGTTAGATAGTACAACTACAGTCAAAAGGCTTCCTCCCTGTGGGACAACTAGATGGCAGGGAACACAGAATCACCCTTCAAACTGGACTATACAGACCATTGCAAAGCCAAGAGATAAGGAAAGAGTATGCATAATTCAAAGAAGCTCTGCTCCCTACTGAAAGCTCCAAGTACTACTTACCAATAATCAGTAGCACTGTTGTGAGATGTACTGAATTATATACAGTTCACCTGTGTATGCAAAGTATAATTTTACCTTTTATATTTAGATATTATATATTATTACATTTATATAAATAGGCATATATCTATATATTGTAAATTATTTATGTGTTTTTCATGTATCGTAAATATTAACTTACTCTCATAAGAAACTGAGAATTCTAGGGAGGAAATGCCATGTGTGTGTATGTGTGTGTGTGTATGTGTGTGTGTATGTGTGTATGTGTGTGTGTGTGTTTATGTGTGTGTGTGTGTGTGTTTGCTGAGGATCAGTCCCCCAACTTTATGTAGTCTAGGCTAGCACTCTACCACTGAGCCACATTTCCAGAACAGAACATGTTCAATGTCAGTGCAAGGCATATATAGTAGGCACTTACTAAACATTTGCTGAATCCATTACTACTGCATCAAGTGATTTAATCGGTATCAGATGTATGATGAAAACTCAAGCCCTAAGGAGCCTCCGATAGTCAGGTACAATGGCACACACCTATAATTCTAGAAACTCCAGAGGCTGAGGTAGGAGGATTTCAAGTTCAAGGCCAGTCTCAGCAACTTAGTGAGGCCCTAGGCAACTTAGGGAGACTCTGCCTGAAAATTTTTTAAAATAAAAAGGGGTGGAGATTTAGCTCAGTGGTCCAGCACCCCCAGGGTTCAATCTCTAGTACTCCCCCCAAAAAAAGCCCACCCCATGACTGAATTGCTCATACCAGACATAAAGAAGCTGGACACAGGGAATTGAGATACCATGTTTAGCCCAGTTATATTCATATGCTGTCCCAAGATATGATAAGGCAGCAGAAGGTCAGTGCAGGAAAAAGTCCCTCAAGGAAAAGTGCAGTATTTACTTAGTTGCAACAAAGAAACCCATTTTGTAAAAAACTGATCAATGGAGGGTGCAAAAAGTGAGGGTATTTCCAGGCTGCTGAAATTATAAATCAATCAGTCAATCTCTCACACAGAGAGAGCACGTATGACATGCTTGGTCTCCCCAGACCCTTGGTCCCACACTTTCAAGTTGTGCGACTTCAGCCACATTACTCAACTTTTCCAAGTGTCCATGTTACTATGAGGATAATAGGAACTTCACAGGGTTGTCATGGGAATTAAAAAGGCAAAGAAAGGGAAAAAGAATGGCAGAGCAGAGCACAGGACAGCCCTCAGAGGCTGGCCTGCCTTCCTTCCCTTAAGCAGAGGCTGAGTGGAAGTTTCCAGCAGGTTAGAGAATTGACAAAGGGAGAGTTTTCATTAGCATAAGAATTAAGCCATTTTTGCCTCAGTGAGTCACCAAACTAACCAAATAACCCTATATACTTGGAGCACTTAAAGGTTTTCCTCAAATGCTTAGAAAACCCTAAAGCATCTACAAATCTACAATTTCCTTTCACCCCTGACAAAGAAAAGCAAGGCAAAAACCTTGGATTAAACAATGCTATTTTGGAATAGCATATGCAGCTTAGTGGTAGATCAATTTGCCTAACATGCCCAAGGCCAGTGGATGGGTCCCCATCATCACAAAGACACACTCATTTTAAGGAACTAACTCAAAGCAGCAAGGTTTTCTTCTTCAAAATTTGATTAAACTCAAGTAGGGGCGTTTAAATGCACTAGGGAAAGTGTGGTACCAGCAGATCCCTTTAGTCAATTGCCTAAGAGGATGAAAGAATTCATGTGCCAAAGTGACATCCAAGAGGCTTGGAATTTACATGAGGTGTGCATGCCCCAGGTGCTGGGCTTCCTGAGAAAGAAGTACCCTAAGCAGAGGAGGGAGGGGGACTTGAAAGGAGAGGGGAACATGAAAAGGAGACCATGCAGGTCAGACCAAGGGGTCTGCACAGTGAGCAGGTGAGAGGGGCTGGGAAGACCAGGAAGCCCCAGTCAGAGAGGAGCGTGGGAGAGTCATAGCAATACTGTGATGCTCAACACCAAAGAGAGGAGCAAGGAGCCAGGTGGCAGGGTCTCAAGGCTTGACTTTTGCTTTTCCTTCCCTCTAAAGCAAGGCTTCTGGAGCTTTCACAAGCCCCCAGCCACCAGGGTATCTGTCAAAATGCATATTCTGATTCAGTAGGCCTGGGAGCCCCAGAGTCTCCATGTCTAAATGAAGTCCCAGGTGATGACATCATGCCGGCCCTATACTACACTCTTTGGCACAAGGGTTTGGACTTCCACCTGAGACCCTGAAAGAAAAACTCAGTGGCTTTGTGCTTCCAGCGTGGTGCTGGGAATATACAAGACCTCAGTAGATACTAGAAAATCAGTGAATGAATACCTTGAGAACCAGTTGCAGACAGAATAAAACCAAAAAAGAGCCATACCTTACATAGCCACCACACAAGGGGACTTAGAGAAAGCTCTTGACACACCTCAACGGTACCAAGCCCACTGGAAACTCAGGAGTAAAATTCCACCAGTGCTTTTTTTTTTTTTTTTTTTTTTTGCTAATGGTGAAAGCATTTCTAGATTTTCTTACAGCAGGGCGCACCTTTATGTCATTCTCGGACAGCATTTTCCAAAAGCCCAACTGAGGAAACACAGACTCTGTTAAGTCTCAGGAAATAACCATAGCAACTAATACCCCCCAAATAAAATGATGTCTTCACAAGGATGTGCCGGCTCAATTAGATTAAGAGGGTGACGTGTACCATCTGAAAATTTATGGTCGTAAACTTACAGCAAAAGCCAGACCTTCTTGGAAGAGGTTTATAAGAAAGGCTTTGCCAATAAATCGAAGATTTGGGGAAAGAGCCAGAAAAATTGAGGAGATGAGGAACTGGAGCAGCAGTGTTCTGCTCTGTCAAGTTCTGAGAGAGGGCCAAAGTATCCACATACAAATCCGGAACTTGATTAAATAGTTACACATCTGAGTGCCACCACTTCAAGCCACTGAACTTTTGTCCTTTTTCTGTGCCTTCCTTTATTCATAGTACAAAGGGAAAACAAGTACTGCTACCTCAGAAAAGCATTTGGAGATACTGACCAAAATAATTATAGAACTTTTAAATGCCAAAATGGAAAATTGCAAAACAGTAAATTAGGATTTATGATGGATTTCAGCCACATTCATTTCTCAATGGGTCATCACAGGATGCAGCCATTTCTGTTCCAAGGTCTTTACATTGGAGTTGGACTTGTGAATGAAGGAGCCAGCATCCATAGATCCATAGCCTACTCTCCACACCTTCAGAACTGCCTCTTTCTTGCAAAACAGATCTCTGCAATCACATTTGCACTGAACAAATCCAGGCATGTAAGAACCTCATCTGAAAAGCAGAAATAGAATACCAAAGCCTGTCACCCCTGAAACTTTTCCAGCAAAGGACAAAAGGAAAAGAAACCACCAACCAATAACCCAGCCCAAAGAATCAGGGCTTAATTGGCATTCAGTAGTTGTTAACTCAGAAAGTCACAGACAGCATAATCAGACACACTTCTGGAGGTTCTTATCAACAGCAGAGACCATCTTGAAGGTAGTCAAATAAACTGAGGTCGTCAATAGCCAAATATGCCTACAACACTGGTGCTGGGGCTTTGGAACAGCCTCCCAGGGTGCAAAATCCCATCTTAGCCACTTGCATGGCATCTATTCTCAGTTTCCACCTGTGTGAAATGGAACTATTGAGAAACCTGCCTTCTGAGGTTCCTGTGAGAAATTAAGACAATATGTGGAAGTATTTAGCACAGAGCCTGGCCAGCAGTAAGCACCCAATAAACCATAGGTGTTAGTGTTAGACACTTTTATGTAATAATGTAGTACACAAAACGCCAGGCTGATTTATGTCTGCAGATAGGAGAGGATGATCCAGCCACTGGGCCACCTCCTTCCCTTCCTTATGCCTGCCCCCACCATGTGGACCTCCTCTGGTCCGCCCTCCACACCTCCTCATGGAGCATTATTAGGATCTACACTGAATCAGCCTAATCCTGGAGCACAGATTAGACACTCCTCAACACTAACACAAGAACAAAGTCAATTTAAAAAAGAAGATTCGTTTGTCTCCCAGGGATAAAATGAATGTTTCCCAAAGAAAATTAAAAAGTACCAGTATCTGAACACAGCCACACCAAATAACATTCTCAGAAATTAGTTTCACTTTCTTTTATCCCCAGTTTAATAAGCCACTTCCCTGCCGTACCTCAGCGAGGCCCCAAGCAGGAAGGTCCCAGAAGGCAAATACTCACCCTTCTCAGATGTTTCTGAGAAATCAAGGTTCCTGCCTCCATTCCTCCATACCCAACACTAATAGCAACACAGTCTCCTCCCAGCCCCAGTAAGAAGTGGTGCTCCAGCTAGTTCTCATGTACTCCTTGTTCCAGACCACCATGAAATTTGAGAGGCCAAATCAGTAGTTCTTAAAATACGGTACCACTTGAGACAGACTCTCCTAGGGTGCCTGCTGCAGCAGTATCAATCAAAGTGTCTGAAGCTGGGGCACAGGATTTGGCTTCCCCAGCAATTTTTATGCATGTTAAAGTCTAAGAATGGATACTACCTAAACCTTCAGAACATCTAGTGCCAAATACCAACAATGGAATCACTGCAGACTGCATAGTGGGAGCTCCACAGAGCAAGCTGGACTTCTAACTCCTGATAGTGAGTTGACAGACACTGACAAAGTGGGCAATCAATGCTCAAGCTGGAAGAAATCCAGGTGGCCACAGGGGTAGAAGGGGGAACATCACAATTCAATTTTTTTTTTGAGAGAGAGAGAATTTTTAACATTTATTTTTAGTTTTCGGCAGACACAACATCTTTATTTGTATGTGGTGCTGAGGATCGAACCCAGTGCCATGCGCATGCCAGACAAGCACACTCCCGCTTGAGCCACATCCCCAGCCCACATAATTCAATTTTTAAAAAATCACAAATTCCAAAGATGGAATTGTTTTTCAAAAAATGTTCTCCATATTTTCTCTAATTCTGAAAACCACACAATCGAAAGGAGAGGAAAGGCAGCAGAATACAACAGACATGAGTATGTCAATATGTAAATCAATGGAAGTGTAACTGATGTGATTCTGCAATCTGTATATGGGGTAAAAATGGGAGTTCATAACCCACTTGAATCAAAGTGTGAAATATGATATATCAAGAACTATGTAACGTTTTGAACAACCAGCAATAAAAAAAATAAAATAAAATAAAATTACTCATTAAAAATAACAGGATTTTTAAAAAGAAAAGAAACGCAACGCTGTTTGGAGCCTGATTTGTAGAAACCCAGTTCATGGCACCTGGAGGTGATGAATGGCCCTGATGCTGACTGCCAGAAACCTATCCGGAACCAGGCTCCCCAAGGGAGGGACAGCTGCCTTCAGTGCCTGGGAAGCCAAGCACTCCTGGACCACAGGCCTAGGCTAGGGCTGCCAACACAAGCTCTGCCCCAGTTAATGTTCTGTCTCACACAGACTCAAGTGGAATCTAGGATTCAGGCTCCCGGGGCAGCTGGAAAATGGAAATGCCTGAGGTAGAGGCAGGACAGCTTCAGGGGCATGCAACCTGTACAGCTGTGCAGAGACTCACGCTCCAGAGGACCTGCTTGGTTTTATGCCCTGCTGTAGCTCTCTCAATTTTTTCAATAATTTTATCTTTGAACTTGGGGGTTGTAAGTGAAATCCAGTGGGAGAGTGGAGTACATGCATGAACAGAGATGTGTAAGCCAGGGTATCATGGTATCCATTGGGGTTCCTTGTGGCCCCAGATGTACATAGTCCCTTGATGCCAAGAAGTACAGAATTTTGAAGGATCCATGACATGTGGGAGCTCAGAGAGTCTTAAAGTGGGTACAAGGTAAGCATGCTCTGTCTACAACTGCTTCTACCTGAGAGGCCACACCTTCCTTTCAATTAGAACTTGCCAATTGCAAGAAGGCAGGTGGATTCTGAGAAACTTGTGACCCACAAGTTTTTTATTTGAGTTATTCCCCTGGATAAGTCAACTACTGTGTGGATGATACAGAATAGGAAAATGGGGCATAACGAGTTCCTTTCCCTTGCAGGCCCTCTTTACTCGGTAAGCAGAAGGTACAGTGTGCTGGGGACATGGGCACATCAGGAAGAGAAAGAACAGCCCTGAGTTATTTTGTGCAGAGTTTCCATTGTTCTTGGAAGAACAAAATAAATGCATATAAGGTATGAAGTATGAATGGCACAACTTTGGTCATTCTGCATACTAAACATTTAAAACTGGCATTGTATAGCCCAAAGATGAACAGATAATTTCATACTAACAGTTTCAATTTAATTTTTTTTTCCTTTTTAGAACAACACTAAATAGCAAATTTAAAATACCATGAGTCAACAGAGACCAGGAAAGAAAGAAGCTATTTTAGGTCTTTAACAGCATTTATGGCTGCTTTTTACAGAGTCCTACAGATTACATGCCACTCAGGTGCAGGAACACCCAGGGACTGCTTTCCTATCTCCATTAACTCTTTTCCCCTCCAACTGGTACCTGGAGGAAGACCCCTGTCCCGGTGGCACCACCACTGTCTCTGGCCTGGACTCTAACTGGCCTCCTCACTTTCTCCAGTTGCCCAGAATGACCTATTCAAAAGGCAGATCTGGTCTTGTCACTGCCCGGTCCATCTCCTCCCCAATTGTGACTCTTTTCATTTCGCTGAAGATAAATCTGACCGAAACCTACAAAACTGCCTCATCCGCACCACCCATCAGCCTTGCCCTCTTCTGTGGCCTACCCCACTGGCCAACTTTCAGGCCTTCAAAGGTGCCAGGATTACTCCAGGAACAAAGCATGGCCCAGCTGCCTGGAGGTGCCCTCGGGTACTGTCCCTCTGCCCCTCAGACTCAGCTTGAAGGGTCAGTTCCTCAGGGAAGCCACCTCCTCTCATTCCCCACCCATCCCAGGGGTAGACTCTCCTGGCTCTCTGTGAAGGGGTGGGAAGGGATAGGATTCCTTTGATTTGCGTGAGTGTTTAATATGTACTTTCCTGGTGACTTATAAACTTCATGCAGGCAGTAGACATGACTTTTGCTCATAAAAGGATAGTTGTCACAATCCTAGCCCTAATCATGTTTTTGATACATAAACAAATATCCAAATAAGAACGTGACTCTTTTTTTTTTTTAAAGAGTTCAGTCAGAAAAATGACAAACCCTGCAATTCCCTTTTGAAAAAAGGAGAAATGGGGTCACAGGAATAAAGACAAAAAAAAAATCACCATCCCATTATCTGCATCTTCATGATACACTCAAAGCAAACCAGAACACATTTCCTAGGCTTGATTTTGAAGCAACAAAATACACATTCCCCACTTACATTCTTCCTCATCCAACAAGATGCTGCTTCTGTTTTTCAATGTACCACTCATGAATTTTCAAACCACTTTGCCTACAGGCAAAAATTAGAAGAAGATTTTGCATTTGTGTATCCAGATAGATTGTATATCTAGGCCAAAAGTTTAAATATATCTCTGGTGACAAGTTATGCCAATGATCATCAGGTAATTGCAGAAGCTGTCCTTTTTAATATATCAGGTATTACTTGAGGAAACACACACCCACACTCTCAAACATGCCCTTTGGGGAAGTGTTTCTTGATTTGGCTTTTGGAGTTCACCTGCATCAGAATATCTCAGAATCGCTAAGAAATTCTGGAAATTAAATCTGGGAATCTGCTTTTTTAATAAGTTCTCCAGGTGATTGTGATGCACCATAAGTTTAAGAAGCACTGTTAGAGGAAGACATTGCAGTCAAGGTTTAAATATGAGGGAACTGGAAGAAGCCAGTAACACTGAACCTGAGACAGCAGGGAAACAAGAAAGAAAAAAGGAAAGCAATGTCCTGCAGACCCGGAAAGTCCCTGGCAACAGGCCTCCAAGAAAGTAGCAGGAAACTGTTCCCAGAGAGAAGGACCATGGAAAAACCCTAGGCCATTGTTCTCCAAGGTCATTAATTAATTTGGCCATTTTACTCTCATGGACACTTCCTCCTATCTCAAGGTACTCCTGGGTTAGTAAGAAATTCTGACATGCTCCCCTGCTGCAGGAAGGATGGGTGAACGTGACCCAGGGACCAGCTGGAGCAAGGAAGGTTACTCCTCACGGTCTCACAGCTTCTCCAGGGTATCTGAGAGGAATCCTGCTCCTTGAAGCCTGCCCCAGAGACTAGAGTTGCAGCTGCTGCTGGCTGTCCCTGCTCCCAGCGCAGTCTCACTGCCCCTACCAACCAGAAACCTTGAGGAATGAGAGGACGCACAGGAAGTCTCCAGCCTGCGTCCACCAACTTCAGTACCCTCTCCTACACTGGGAGGGGTAGTGTCCCCAAAGTGCTGGTCTACCCAAAACCTGCCAGGTGACCTTATTTGGAAACAGAATCTTTGCAAACATAATCAATTAAAATGAGGTCACACTGAATAAGGATGGGCCCTAGATCCCGTGACCAGTTTCCTTACAACAGGATCAGCAACAACTCAGGGAAGGTGGCCATGTGAAGACGGAGGCCCAGAGGGGCAAGGGCTGTGTCACAGCACCCAGACTTCTCTTTCCCAGCACTTTTCAGACCTCCTCAATGTGGATAGTGCTCCAAGAGGGCCAAGTGAGGACAGAATTGTGCATTGCTGTAGTCAGGGCTCACCCCCCCCCCCAGCTAGGCCCAGGAGTAAAGGAACCACTAACTGCACAGCATTTATGTGAAATGGATACCCCTCGTTCTTCACTACTTGATCAAGAAGTGGTCTGTCTTCTATGTGACTCTCCCAGCTATAACTAAACTTCTGTTAAAGGAATAAACTGAACTCATTTATTCTGTTATTCATTCAAAAAACTATGAATTGTGTACCTTTTTAAAATATATAATTTAGTGTAAAAATATCACTACAGAGACCAACATATGCAAGAAGCAGATATGACCCATGTCTTCATGGCATTATAAGTGGAGGTGTAGGGAAGTGTAAGTCGCTCATCGATAACCTCACATCCAAGCCTGAAAAAATGATAAAAACTATCACGTCCATGAGCATGTCTCCCCTGCTAAGACATGTCCTCCTTAGAGTTTCCAAGGATGACACAGTACCTGGCACACAATGAACAATCAATAATGTGGACGAATGAAGGATGAATCGACTGAGGACAGGTGGGTAGAAGAACATATGGAGGAAAGGAAGGAATAATGCCTGGGACATGACAGGCAGTTGACAATGACAGACAGAGGGAAGATGAATGGATATGAAGTATCCGCACACCTGACATGAAATGTGCACAAAGCATAACTTCAAAGTGCAAAAGATGCCAAAGCCCTCTTAAGTGGCACCTCCAGAATCCTCCCCTCATATTTCATTCCAGAATGACCAAGTGCCGCCCAGCACTTGCTTGGAAACAGTAACTTCAACTGAGTGTTTAATCATTAGGTAGAAAAAAAGTTTCACAACATGAAGATGCTCTGTCTTGCTTCCCACCCCTCCCCTTTCTTTCTGAAATGGGGCTTTTAAAAGCCTGTTTTGCCAGTCCTCCGCCACTGAGAGTGCTTACTGTTTTACAATATTGACTTCACTCTTGCCAAAGTGCATCACTGCACTTTGAGGGGTTGACACTGAGGGGTTGTGTCATTTTTAATTATTATTTTTGCGACTCTTCCTTTATCTACTGCCTTAAAAGAGACTCTTCTCTGAGGGAACTAGAGCCGACTCTGGAAATTTCGTTGTCATACGTGATGGGGTTTAAGGGGA
Organism: Ictidomys tridecemlineatus; assembly: GCF_052094955.1. Taxonomy (NCBI): domain Eukaryota; kingdom Metazoa; phylum Chordata; class Mammalia; order Rodentia; family Sciuridae; genus Ictidomys; species Ictidomys tridecemlineatus. The sequence continues at coordinate 123,097,052 of NC_135477.1, read as the reverse complement.
AAAAACCTTGAGCTGGAGATAGAAGGAACTGGAAAGTCCTTCTAATAGCACCCAGTAAAAGTCCCTTTCCATAGCAGTAGGTTAAAAAAATAGTCTGCAATAAAACAAAACAAAACAAAACAAAAAGCAAAGCCCCAACATAAACTTTTAACCCTTCCATAAAACAGCTGGGTCTCAGAAAGACAGAGGAGATCATCATATGCCTCAACTTTGGGTCTAGCTTGAGTCATGTTAGACTCCCTTTATTTACAGGGTCTACTTGATTTCACATTAGTAACAAACTTAAAGTAACTCAGATCCTAGGAGGTCTTTGGTCTTAGCCTGTTTAGGTTGCTGTATCTGAATACCACAGAATGGATAATTTCTGAGGAATAAATTCACACAGCTCACAGTTCCAGAGACTAGGAAGTTCAAGAGTGTGAGGCCAGCAACTGGTAGAGGCATTCCTGCTGTGTCCTAACATGGCCTAGGGCATCACACGGCAAGACAAGCAAATGTGCAAGCTCGGTCTCTCTCTTCTGTTCTCTTCTCTTCTTAATAACACCAACACTGTCATCATGGCGGTCTTACCACTGTGTCCACATCAAATCCTAGTTACCTTCCAAAGGCCCCATCTCCAAACACCATTAACACAGGAATTCAGGGATTAAGTTTCCAACACATGGACTTTTCAGGAACATATTCCAACCATAACACCTTTCTTCCCATTGATTTCCCTCTGCTGGAATAAAAGAATCACGTATAACCCCTTACAAACAACTCAGTTTCCTTTGCTTGCAATTCAGGCCCAGCATTCCATAAGTGTATTCGGGCCATAGGTTTATTCACTCACCTTTAGCTCTTCCCTAAGCACCTCCCTGTATGGCAGATGGTAAGAAGAAACCACTAATTAAAATTGATATACCTTGGGCTCCCCAAACCTGAAACCTACTAGGGACAGATACTTAACAAATTCATACTGTAAACACAGGGACAAGAATATAAAGATAACTTGAAAAAGAAGGCTAGAAGGGAGTGGTGTGAAGAGGAACCATCAGATTCCCACTACTTCCCACATCCAAGGCAAGTGACTGAAGAGCTACAGAGAAGTCCGACATTAAGAGTTCCCCCACTATTGTGATGGTAGCTTCTCAACTTCACAGCTTTTTATAGATACCAAACTTTATCAAAATATACATTTAAATAAAGTTTTTGTCAAATGAGTAAGTTAAAAAATAATAATTTGCTCAATAGCCTACTACCTGCTGTCATGATCTCTTGGGTAATGAAGATTCACAAGGTCATAAACTAAGAAAAAATAAGCTAGCTACATCAAAAACACCACCCTGCTGTGCTGTTGTTCTTAGTCAGCTCACGGCTCATTCATTCCTTCATTCGTTCATTCCATAAGAATTTATGAAACATCTTCAATGGTCCAGGTACTGACTATTTGGGTTCTGCATTATGCTGCAAACAAAAACATGCGTAACTATGCTCTTTGGGGGCTTGTACCTCCTGCAAATGTGGATCAAATAGAAAAGATAAGCTGTGTCTACACACCAAGAACCACTTGTGGCATTGTCAGAATATAGAGCTAAGGTTACTCTAAAGGACTTTCAACATCATGATGGAAAACATTTACTGAAAACTTACCATGGGCCCAGCCCCTAACTGCTTTGAAGATATTATGCACTTAATACACCCAAAACCCCTAGAGGTAGGTGCTATTGTTTAAATCCATTTTACAAATGGCAAAATTGCCAATGATGGCACCAAAGCACATCCAGGAGCCTGACCTTAGAAGATATAATTTTAAAACCTCAGCTACACCACTGTAAGGGCAAGTTGTGCATAAGCTGCTCCAGAAAACCATTTCATAGTCTCAGAGATTCTTCTGGACAAACTGTGAGACTCAGCAATGCTGCTCTTTGCTAAGCAGATTCTCTGACCCTCCCCCATCAGTACTTCCACCATCTCTGAGGCTTGACAAAGCAAGTTTAAGAAGAGAGAGGTCAAAGGTTTCAAAACAGCAGTCTTCTGCAAGAGACTGACTCTGACATCAATCTATGGCAAAGGAAGGGCTCAATGTCACAGTGCTCAAAGGAACAAGGAGAGACAACATTCAGAATCCCTGACATTCCTGGCTGCAGGCAAAGAGACCCAGGGCTCTGACTGGTAAACTTTTGTGTTGTTGATCTTTTGAAACACAAGTGAGACATAAACTTACTACATCATGGTTGTAATGAAGACCGAGGTCCAGGGAACCACCCACCTCCTCTGGATCAAAGAGGGTACTCATTACCCCATCCAGTATAGCCAACCTACTCGTGTAAAGTCAGTCTACTGCTGGCCATCCACAAGCAGCAAGCAGCCAGAGGATATCAACAGGTGAGAAGGGACTGCATATGAGATGTGGACAAAAATCCCCGTGACTACAAGCCATAGGTGTCTGTATTAATTGCACCACTGCTATAATCAGTCATTCAGGGAAAAATTAAGTAAATCTATCCCATGATAGCCTCCCAGAAGAAACCAAACAGTCTGAATTTTGTAGGAGCTACAAAGGACAGTTTAAATCCAGATCATGTGGTGTTGACTTACTTTCCCAAGAATGCCTTTGAATAAAAGCCTTGGCCAGCACTTGCACTTGGTAAAAAGAAGTCTGGCAATGCCCATGAGGCCAGTTTAGGTCCCCAGAGGACAACAGGGTCCCCTCTACAATACCCTCTCACATGTGTGAATGTCCTACAACACATGGAAGTTTGAATGATTCCCTCCTGACACCTGTCACTTCCTTCCTCACTCAAAAGACCCTTTCTTTTTTCATCAACATTTCTCTGCACAGCATCACCTGCCTCTTTACGGAAAAACCACGGAACCCTCCAGCACAAATGTTAATCATTATTTTATCAAGCTCTGGCAGGAAGGAGCAACTAGCAAATCCAAACGACTGCTAGAGTATATTTTAATTTCTATCTTCTGGCCAAAATCATCTTTCCAGGATGGAAAAGGGAGACATGTGCCTGTGGAGAATGGAACCCTGGGAATGCACAGATACTCTGAACGAACTGTTAAGACCTCAGGCAGGTCTCTTGGACCTCAGCATGGTGAAGTGTGGGATAAATAAGCAGAATCAAAGCCAACCTGGCAATGAGGACATGGAAGAGCGTTCCATGCTGAAGAAGAAGCATGAGGTCCAGGCCACGTGGTCAGGGAAGCATGGTAACTAAGAAGGCCAGCACACCAGAGGACAGGCTTGAGTTAGGAGCCAGGAGAAGACAGGAGGGAAGGGCCTCTATTCAGGGCCTACAGGGTTACAGCCAATTCCACACAGCTGCCATGAAGCACCAGTTCCATCAATGATAGAGTCACCTGAGCAGGGAGGTTGGAAGTCAGTTCTTGGTATGAGCCTATGAAGGGCAAGATGCCACACTGCTCTGCATAAAACAACTCAACTGAACTATTAAAGATATAATCTCAAACCTAGATGTGGTCAAATGATGTTTAGTCACAACCTAGTGACTAATATTATCTTCACTGATATAAAAAAAATGCATTTTCGGGCTGGGGTTGTGGCTCAGTGGTAGAGCACTCGCCTAGCATGTGTGAGGCCCTGAGTTCGATCCTCAGCACCACATAAAAATAAATAAATAAAACAAAGGTATTGTGTCCAACTACAACTAAAAAATAAATATTTTTTTAAAAAGATATTGAAAAAATGCATTTTCTGTGTGAACAAAAATTCAAAACCCACCACCTGTAAAATGATTATTTCATCATCAAATCTACCCTGATTAATCTGTGGTTCAAACTGTTCACATCTCAGTGGTAATGCTGGTATCTTGTTGGGGCCTGGTTTATGCTGTGCACTGAGCTTATCCACTGCTCTAATGCTAGATAATTTGCACAGTAGGAACATTAGCTATAATATGTGCTCTTTAAAGCTCTTTCAAATCCGTTCAACAGTTAATAGCTATTCCTTATTTTCTCCATGTGAGGCACAGAGCTCTGCATAATAGAAAAAAAAATTGCATACAGTCCCCAGAAATTAGCAGCCTAATGAGAGAGGAAGGTAGAAAGGGAACAACAGAGGTCCTACTAGGTGTCTGACATCGACTTATACCATCTCTAATCCTCCCAACAGCCCAAACAGGAAGGCATATTATCCCTATTCGATGGAAAGATGAAGACTCAGAGATACTAAAGAAAATGTTCCACAGTTACACACCTAACAACTACAAAAGTCTGTATTCAAATGCAGGTCAGACTCCCAAATGTGTACTCTTAACTATTATAACATGTCTCAAAAATACAGTCTTTTAAAAGGTTGGTTGCAGGCGAAAGGGAGCATTAAATGGGGGTGCAGTGGGGCGGGGTGGGGGGGAGATGGATCCGTAATGAGACTTCAACAAGAGGAGAAACCACCACCACCTGGGAAGACATATTCCTCCACGGAAGGGGCATTTGAGCTACTCTAGGCTTATTCTCACCATCTCCCCTCCACCTCCCCTCAACAAAAAATTATTGAAATTTTTTGGGCATGGTGGAGTGGAGATGGTGAGAATAAGCCTAGAGGAAGAGAGGACAACCTAAACCAAAGCACAAAAGTAGAGGACATTGGGCTGCACACTCAGGGAACAGCAGGGCCAAAAGAAAGGGAGATGTCAAAGGCAAAGCTGCCTGCGCAGAGCAGAAGGGAATGGGGCTGAGGAGACTGCAGGGCAGAGCGTAGTCTCCACAGCGAAGGGAATTAAGATTCAAGCCAGGGAGCACTGAATCTAAGGCAGTGCAGCAGCCTGACGAGAAGGGCTTGGGTGGAAGAATACCAAGGGGGTCTGAAGAGAAATTGAACAGGGGAAACACATCACGACAGGTAGTTTTTGAGACTGAGCTTGGGTAAAGGAGATGGAAATAGCGATAGCGTCTTAACAGAAATGGGGACCACACAGGGGGAACAGGCTGGAGGAAAGAAACATGTCAGGATTGGGACACCAGCAAGACACACAGAGATGCCTGTGGACATCAGGAAGCAGAAGAACTGGAGGGTAAAGGCAACTGCAGGACAGAAATATGGGAATCACCTCGATATGATGGCAGAAGCCAGGGATTGGACAGATCGGTGACACAGAGACACAAGGGATAGAACCTTGGAAAGATTCACAGGACAAAGAAGATAAGTAAGGATGGGATGTTCAGAAAGGAAGAAAGGAAGAAAGGAAGCCTGGAGAGCATGATGTCAATGAGGAAGAGAGTTTTTAAAAAGACAAGGGATGCCAAGGAAAAGTCCTAGCTTCATTTAACCAAGCGGTCCCTTGGACCTGCGAGACAGAAAGTTCAGAAGAGCACTCAGGAGCAGCAGCCAGATGCCAGGACTTTCAGTGGTGAAGCAGGAGAGACAGAATAAAATCTTTTTTCAAGCAGTCGAGCTGTCAAAGAAGCAGGAGGGTGGTGCGATACACCACTGGGAGAAGTACAGAGGGAAGTTTTGATGGATTTGGCTTTTTTTTTTTTTCCTGCTCTAAAGACAATTTATATTTTAGGATGTTGGTAGACAGAGGAGTTGAAAAGGGAGGGAGGGTGATGCTCAGTGCCATTAAGTTAATGGAGGAAGTGTCCAGAGAGGTGGGAAGGATTGCAACAAGGACTAGCATGGAGAATGCCAGGTAATGTCACTGGTCAGTCTACTGACCAGGGTGCCAGAGGAGAGCTTCTTTTTCTCTCCAATCATATAGCACATGATATTCAAAACTGACGTGGAAGGTGATATGAAAGGCAGGGATACCTCTCATCTGAATCCATAGGGGAGAGTAGAGACAAAAGGCCATAGTTACTTCACTTCCTCTGAAATCATGGGTTGCTTTTTTGTTTGGTTTTGCTTTGTTTAATGAGAACCTGTCTCACCCAAGGGTGAGGAAACCAGAGAGTCCACGCCTACCTCACAATGACATCCTTCTTGAATTGCTTTAGCTAAGATGAAAAATTATCCCGCCTAAATGGTTTCAACCTTTCAAATCATTTTTCAAAACCACAGGCCTTCATACTCATCCCTAGGATGGGGGAAGGGTGTTGAGGATGGAAATCCAGAGTCTCCCTATGCTAAGTTAAGAACGGGCCCCCACCATTGAGTTATATCCCCAGACTCCCTTTTTGCCTTTGGGGGCTCAGAGAAGATGTTGATAAAAAATACTTTCATAAAAATTAAATTGGGAATGGAATCACCAATGAACCAAAAACATGACAGAAACTTGATGTAAATTTTGGATCGTGACCTCCAGTTCAAAATCAATCTAATCCAAAGATACCTAGTTGCTTCTGGGGTCCCTAACACACCTGCACTTGGCCTCTGATAGTCTTTACTTAGTAAAGGCCAAGAAGCCAAGTAGAAGGGAAGGAAGCTGCTGCCTGGCCACTAATCAAGAGCCCACTGGTTAATTTCCATGAGTGGGCTGGGGATGTGGCTCAAGCGGTAGCGCGCTCGCCTGGCATGAGTGCGGCCCGGGTTCAATCCTCAGCACCACATACCAACAAAGATGTTGTGTCCGCCAATAATTAAAAAAAAAAAAAAATTCCATGAGCTGTGGCAAGGAAACAGGTTCCTGTCTCAAGGTGTTTCCATCTTGTTGCCTGCTCTAGGAAAACCCATGTATAGAAACCACAAGAAGAATCATGTATTAGGGAATGGGTGTCCTAAACAAAGCAGTTCATGGCTTCACTCATGACTCACTCTTTCTCACGGTGCTTACCACGGCAGCATCCATGCCACTGACACGGCAGAGATGTGCACACCACTCTTCTCCAATACGTGTTGGAAGAAGCAAGGAACATCTCTCCCCTTGGCTGATGAGCAAAGACTTGAAAACCACCATGGTGAGAATCTGACCACGGAAAATAAGGATAAACCAGAAGAGAGTCAAAAAAGGGAAAGGGACCAGGAAACCACAAGGCCACACACAATACTTACTTCAAACAAGCGTTTACTTGGTTCAAGGTTCTAAGGCCTCGAGTTTAACTGACCCTAGGGAGAGGAGGCCACCCAATCCCACAACCTCTTATCCCCATCTGCAGTGTTAACCAAACAGCTCAGGGAGTATCTAACTCACATCCAGGGAAAACCCAAACTAGAGTCAAGAGTAACTTATAGCTCAATACCAGGGGGCTGTGAGTGCTGGCACTTTATAGTAGAAATACCACGATCGAGGCCTCCCTGTGAGCAAAAATGAACTTCTCCAACTGAAGTTTGAAATTCCTTTTCCCCAGGACATTCATTCCCTTTCACCAACTAAAGCTTTAGCACCTCCAGCCTCTGCCATTCAACTGGACTCAACAACTCTCTGGCAGCCTCCTCTCCCACCAGGTACGGGCTCTATCGTAGGTCAGAAGCAGACCACCCCTGCCCTCAGGGGTGGACAGACTCTGCTTTTGTTCTGAATCAGAGGGTTCCTGAGCTCACACAAAGTCCCAGTGCTCATCCCTGAGTGTTGCCCTTGCTGTTCCTCCACCAACAGTGTTGAGCTTCCCCATCTACAGCTGTCCAGGTGGGGCCAATCCTTCAATGCATCTCCTCCAGGGAGTCCACCTCACCTGGTCCCAGGCCAGCTGCATCTCCTCCCTGCATATAGCACATGGCACTGTATTTGTGTCACCTGATGGAAGCTAGTATGTCATCATTCTTTGCCATATTAGCTGTGTGGCCTAGGCTGGGACAGTGTCTCCAAGGCTTGCTTTGTATATCTTTAAAGCAAAGAGATGATAATACCTAGTAAAAATGAAAGGAAAAAAAAAGCTACCTTTTATTAAGATCTCACTATGTACTAGAGAAATACTATGAAGTTTATAATCATTCTCTCATTTGACCTTCGAAACCCTTGGAGGTAGGCGCTGTTTCATAGATGAGGAAACAGAGGTTTAGAAAGGCTGAATAATTTGCCCAAGATCCACAGACAGCAAGCACCAGGACTGAGATTCTCACTCTGGCAGCCCTAGCCCACCCCAGGGCCCTCTCTTAATCAGGAGTCTCTGCTGGCCCTGTCTCTTCCTTCAGTTTCCTCCCTATCTCAGGGTTGCTCTGATATAATATATGAAAAGTCCTTAGCACACTGCTGTTCTTTGTCTTACTGACCCCTGGTAACCTCCTTTAAGGAGATAATCACATATACAGGTGCTTTAAAATAGTACTCAACAGATAATGAATGAATGAAGATAAAACAAGGAATGAAGAACATCTGCTCAACTAACAAAGTAATATAAGGAAGCATCTTCAACATGCTACATAATAGAACCTCACAGGACAGCATAAAATTAAGGTCTTTTTTGTCTTCCAAATGTCTTGGAGATGCAGTATTTATTCTGGGGTTCAAAGAACTCAAGGAGGTGGGGAAAGTCACTGCGGAGGAGTGAGTAGGAATGACACAGCACAATCAGAAGCAGTAGGCCCAGTTCTGCAGCCTTCGCTAACACAAAATCCCCATCGAAAGGAAATCCCATCCAAATCCTCTTTACCAAAGAGGAGAAGGAGGTCAAAGGAACTAATCCTCAAGAGGACCCGAAATTCAGGCTCATCCATGCTGCGCCAAAGGACATTCTCCTGGGAGCAAAGTCGGGCCCCCAAAAACGGCACACCCCACCCTCCCTCCTAGGATGTCACTCTCTCACTGAACATGTATGCCTCAGCTCAGCCCAGAGCAAAAGCATTCCACCAGCCATGTCACCTGGGGCAGGTCACAGGTTCAACAGATAACACCAGAATCATGCTCACAGTGCTGTTGAAAGGGCTCAATGTGCATAGCCAGTGGCTGGCACAAGTACTTGATGTGAGTCAGCTATGAACGTGGGCAGGCAATGGTAATACAGAGACGCTGTGCAGGCACACAGAGACCTCAACACTACAGTACCTGGTCCTTCCATATGCAGCAGCTTGACCCTATGAATTCCAAAGCAACCAGCACATGGATACTTCAGGTGGCCAGTTTCGGCATGCACAAAATATTCCTTTTTGATCACAACAACAAGAACTCAAAATGTCATTGGTCTTAGAGTCAGGCAAAGGTCATGTGAGTGAGGTGGGAGTGGAGAGACATAAAAGAGAAAAATGCAAGCAGGGAAATGTTAAAAAAAAAATTAAAGGATGTAATCTGATCAGCTGCAACTAGCCTGTGCTGGTGGCAGGTCCAGACTTGGGGAAAAGGAGAAGCAGATTCCACTGCTGTCTCAGAGATCTGAGTGTTAGCTCTGCCACTGAAGCCATCATGATAAAGATCAGCCAGTGGAACAAAGGCCACCAGCTTATAGGTATCAACAAGGGCTGCTGGATTTGGCTGATTTTAGTATTCAGAAACTGGTAAGTTTCTACTCACATATATTACGCACAGAAGTTTCTTCCTTTTCTAAAAATACACAAGTCTGCAGTTTGGCACTGAAAAGGCCCTCCAGAGCACATAACAAAGACAGTAACGGGCGGATGTCTGGCCACCAGGAGGAAAAGCATTTCCTTTATCAACAGCAAAGGGTGTGAATCTGTCCTTTACCAGAGATCTGACTCCACCTTGGCAAATTGCAGGGCACAGAAGGGTTTGACCCAAATCCCACCTCTGACACCTGCCATCTCACCTAATTTCTGTGAGTCTCAGTTTCCTCATCTGAAAAGCAAGGATCACAGTACCCATATGTTGAGATGAGAAAGAATGAATGCAAAGCACCTTAGGGCAGTTCTTGCTTGTTCCTGAAATCTCAGAGACTCCGTTGCTCCCCTGGGGATCCCTATCTCATTCCTGAAACAGCCCAGTGAGGAAGAGAAAGGCTGATTTTCCCTGCTCTCCTGGCAGCCTCCCTGGAGATCTGCAGCTCCTATAGCCTCCTTGGTGCTAAGCCTGGGCAGCAACCCATGGCCAGGAAACACCAGGAGGCTCTCCTTACTGAAGGCAGCAGAGGAGGGAAAGGAAGCATGTCCCTCCAGTCCTCACGGAGGGCTCCTCTGCTGCCCTGGCCTCAGTCAAGGTTCAGCATGCATCAGAGAGAAGATAAGAACAGTCCCTGGGGAAAAGGAGCTACAATCTACTGAATCAATGTGTACCTTCTTGGGAAATAGTCCAGAACATTCATCAGATTTTCAGCAAAGTCTTTGACAATCCCCTGAAGGAGCAGGTGGAGGATGGGGGTGCACTTTAAAAGTACTGAGTCATTCAGGGGAAAACAAGCATGTCCAAGAAAAAAAGAATAATATAAAACAACTTCTAATTTTCTGTCCACATGTAATGACACTTGCTAAGTATTTTATCACATATTATCTCACTTAGTCCTCACAACAGTGGGAGGAATTAGCATCCCCGGAAAGAGGAATCCCAAGAACTAAGGCTCCAAGGCCTATAGTAACAAACGGCAGAACCAAGTTCCAAACCTGAGAATGTCCAAGAACAAAGCTTTTTCACTGTGTCTATTCTGCTGCATATCTTTACACACACACACAGAAATGTTTAAGTCTTCAGAAGAAAACAGTCAGCCACAAGAAGGTACATCAGTACCATAAGCTTCAATTTCCTCAGTACTCCACGGGTGTGTTACTGAGAGTAAATGAGGCAAAATGTGTAAGGCGCTTATGTTTGCAGGGCTAATCTGCATGTAGTAAACACTCTGAATGGTAGGCATTATTGTTATTATTACAATTTAGTGAAACAGCGGGATCCAGCAATCGAAAGCATCATCTTTACATCCATGAACTCCATGCTAATTGTTTCAATGACCCTATCTCCCTGCATCCCTGATGCCACACAAATGCTGGGGAGAGAGAGGCCTCAATTTGGCTCCCGGGAGTGATCACACGACTGCCCCTGCTGCATGCTTGGGAAGCCGCAACAGCAGCAGCAGCAGCCAGCAAGACTTGGGTGCATGCCCAGGTTCCAGATCCAACTCTCCAACATCACCCGAAGTGCCGAGAGGTCTTGGAAACCTCCAGGATGATTACAGGGGTAGGGAATATTCACAACCAGCTTCTCTGAGCACGAAGAGAAACCCAGAAAATAAGTATAACAAGTTGTAAAGGGGAGACACGTTTACCTGTAAGCCAAATAAGCCAAGAGGTGAAAAAAGGGTTTGGTGGACTAGGGTTTAGAGGAACAAGAATTTGAGGGGACTTTGATTCATAGTCCCTCATCCCCACAAGAAAGGAGGGGGCATGGGGTAATTAATGATGGTGGAATGTGATGATCATTACTATCCAAAGTACATGTATGAAGACACATATTGGTGTGAATATACTATGTATACAGAGATAGGAAAAATTGTGCTCTATATATGTAATAAGAATTATAATGCATTCTGCTGTTATATATAAATAAAAATTTACATTGATTTTTTTAAATCCATCTAATTGCACAGTAATTTTTGTGAGATTGTCCCACTCTTCCCAGCTAGAATTTCACAGCTCTATTATAATTTATGAAGTCTCCACACAGAAAATAATCAACAACTGCCGTGTGTGTGTGTGTGTGTGTGTGTGTGTGTGTGTGTGTGTGTGTGTGAGATACAGTCCTCAAAATACAACTTTAAGGGAATTCTCATGCCCATTTTACAAATGAGAAATTGGCCTGGGAATGCTAGGCAATCCACCCAAGGCCATAGGGGTAGGAGAAGATAAAGACAGATTTCTAAATCTCATGCTCTATTACTATGCATTTTTAGATCAATTGAGTTCCATCCCCAAGCAACTTCTTGTTTTTCTTCTGGTCTTCCAGAAATATAAGACTAACTTATTCCCAGTCTATCTCAATCCAAAAGATATTTTGTTTTGGGTATGGAATCCAAGACAAACTGCACCAACCCAGGGGCCAGTTATGCTTAGAAGCGCTCAAAACAGAGGCATAAATGACACAGAATACATGCAAGGTGAATATTAACAGGTAAAGGAAACAGGGGATATGATCTTCTGTCTCACACACCAACAGACCTGGAACACTCCACCACCCCCTTTTTGTAAGAACAATTTCAAAAGAGGATGCCTCTAAGAAGACAATAAAATTCTTAAAATGTTAGTGGAATATCTATACAATAAGGAAAGGTGACCACAGAAGAATGTAGGGAAATATCACTTGGAATAAAACAAACACACAACATCCTGCAAATGTTCTCCATTAGATTTCCCAAAGCAACTCATGACTTTGGAACCAACCCATTAACACAAATCAAAATAATCTGAACCAAATGTTCCCATTTAAAGGCCCTTTCCCCTCTGAAGAGCTGTACAAGGGAAAATGCACTCTCATACACCAGGCCACCTTGCTCCAGTAATTACCACCAGACCTTGAGTATGCATGGCTCTTACCAAACTAGGAAAAGCCTACAAATCCCCAAACCAAGGGCAAAAATCGCAACAGGGGTGGAGAGGGAGCTGAATGTGGGAGATTTTGCAATCAGACCTCCTGAAAATGCAACTCTCTCTATGGATTTTTGTTCCTAGAAGTCATCCTTCAACCAAACTCAAGCACTACTCTAATTGCCTCCACCTTTTTTGCTGGGCCATCTCCTCTGCTCCAGCTGAAGGATCTGTTGCTTAGCAACCACCATCCAACAAAAATAGGAGCCGCAATGAAGTCAGGCTTCTGATAGCTCATGCTTCCTAGCACTCACAGGACAAGCTTTAAGCTGAGCCAAAAAAAAAAAAAAAGTCTATAATTTCCATCAGACCCAGGGCTCAGAGGCTGAGGAGAGCCTTGCACAGATGCCTTCACTCAATGTCACTAAATAGTCCACCTGGACCACACGAACCAGTGTAAAGTGGTCCTGTTGAACCTTAAGGCTACAAGGCCTCAATACACTGCAGGAACCATCATATCACCCAGCTCCCATTCAACGGTTCCTCAATCACAGTAAGCATCATGGCAATGATGTCTTCTTCATTTGTGGTAATCCATCTTCCAGCCTAGGTGTCTGGCTTAACACCATGATCTCTGGCACTTGTGGTCACCTCCCCAGAGGCCATCCTCGACACCTCATCTGAAGTCGAAGTCAGTCCCACCCTATCACCCAGGATTTGTTTCCTTCCTGGCCTTTTTTTTTTTTTTTTTGGCTCGAGGTTACCAAGTTACATTCCTTTCTTTTTTGTCTGCCTACGTGAAAGTAGGGACCCTAATTACTATTTTATCTTCACTCCCCAGAGGCTGATACAAAGAAGGCACACAATATTTATGGTATGGATGGGATCAGATGATGAAAGGAAAATCATGTGGTATTGCCTTACATGAGAGAACTATCTTAATACTACTAACTCCCTAAATAACCTGTTACAAATTCAGTTTTCATTTATGAAAAGTCTTATATCAGCTGGGTATGGTGACATACACCTATAATCCCAGCACTTGGTAGACTGAGGCAGGAGAATCAAAAGTTCAAAGTCAGCCTCAGCAATTTAGCAAGGCCCTATGCAACTTAGCAAGACCCTGTCTCAAAATAAAAAATAAACTTTAAAAAAGGGGGGGGTAGGGGTGGGGAGGGGATGTGGCTCAGTGATTAAGTGCCCTTGGGTTCAATCTCTGGTATCCAAAAACAAATTGTTGTATCTTTCACACTTTTAGTAAAGAAAAATAAATGCTATGTATTTACCATCCACTATGTAAACACAGTAATTATAATTTTCCTGAATTACCTCTGTGGAAGCTTTCTTTAGAGGCAAAAGGGAGAAAAAAAACTGGTAGTAGATATTGAAGTGGTGGTTAATCCAACTCTAAGATTTTGTGTACAAGTCCATGTTCATTCCCTGGTAACTTCATCTTAGTTTATGAATAGAATACATCAGCTCATGAATGAAGTATATAAAAGGGCTAAATAAAACTCCTCTCATGTCTTTTCTGATGAATATGTGTAGGTCCAAGTAGGTTTGTTCACATGACATCATGGTAACCACCACCTTCCATGGGCTCTCTCTGTCTATCCATCTAATAACCTTCTGACTATCTGAAATTCTTACCCATTTCTTGTCTACTGTCTAAAAGTTTTGTAAGAATAGGATCTTGTTAGTCTTATGCATAAAACTAGTACATGTTGGGCCCTATTAAACAATTGTCAAAAAAAAAAAAAGAAAAAAGAAAAAAGAGACTTGCAACATTGCCTAAATCTAGAGACTAGGGACATATTCCCTACTAAAGAAAAAAATCATCTATGCATTATTCCTCTATGATGAGGTAAGGCCTTGCCAGCCACTCCCAATCACATATTTACATGGCTCTGAGTAAACACAGTTCAAGTTCCACCCCAAAATTGTGTAAGTTTAGCCTTTTTAACATCTGCAAATTCATAAATCACACCATGATGATAAAGGGACTCAATAAACTACACAGGCCCTGAATGAGCCTATTTAGCAAAAGAGTCAACACATGCAGCAGATTATATTTTCCAAAGAGCCACAGCAATATATCCCATCCCACATGTTCTTCTTACAGTGTGAGAAATAGACACTCTTCCATCAAGCAGAGCAGTCTGTTCCCTATCCTTGAACCTCGGCAGACCACTGCAATTGCCTCAATCAAGAGAACATGGCGGAAGTGATATTGCATGACTTCAGAAGCTAGGTCATAAGAGGGAACATCTCCCCCCACACCACTTTTCTCTATGACTTTGGATCTGGAGTCACCTCATGGGGTGAAACCACCATGCCAGAGAGACTACATAGAAAGACCAGATAAAGAAGCAGTTGTTCAGTCCTCCCAGACCAGATGCCCACCAGAGTGAGCAAAGGCTTCATGATTCCAGCCCTCCAGCTAGCCAAGCTAAGGCCACAGACATGCAGCAGAAATGAGCTCTCCCTACAAATGCTGCTCAGACTATAAATTAATAAGCAAAACAAAAATTGTTGTTTTAAAACCATCAGGTGATTTTTTTTAGACTTGAAGAAACTGAATCTGGCTCTTCAGCCAGCTGCCACTGAGTCCTTTCACTATCCATTTTATTTGTACAAACACAGACTGAAGATGAGAACATTTCCCTTTTGACTGAATTCTTTTTATCAACTTCTTCACCCTCAAGAAGGTCTTCTGGGTTGTGAAGAGCTTTCTCTTAGGTCTGTCTCAATAGGCTTATCAACCAAACCTGGATAAGTATTCTTTTAATGAGAAAAACCCCCTAATTTTCAAATTTGTTTAAAAAAAATTTTTGCATGCAATATCTACTATTCTGTGTTGAGTTTCAGCATCAGACTACATGAGTTCAACTACCACCTCTGTCTGCCACTTGCTAGCTTGGTGATCTTGGCAAGTTATTAGATTTCTCTGTACATTAGTTTACTGACTCTATAAAAGAGACATAACAACCTTCAAAGAATTGTTGTGACAACTGAATGGGGTTATTACAGCTAGCACTTATAAAGTGCTATTATATGCCAGGTACTCTTCAAGTGCCTGTAGGTACTCAGACCATACCTAGTGCACAGTGAGCATTCAATAGGCCACAACTGCCATTGACAACATTATTACTAACATCATTACATTAGGATTTGTTTCTAAGACTAAGGCCATGATGCTGGGATAACTCTGTGAAGATCAACTCTTAATTATAGCAAAACGGCAAAGAGGCTCAGATTCATAGTCAACTCAAATAACTCCTCTCAAACTCATACAAATGTACTCATGAGATGTATCACAATCATCTCATGTATTTGTTAAAATGCAAATCCCCAGATATACCTCCAGAGATTTGATTCATTAGTCTAGGATGGAATCCAGGAATGTACTTTTCTAACCACACTTCCACTATCCCTTCTCTCTAGGTGATTCCAAGAAACCCTACCTTAAAGTTTTGGTCTACATATCTGGACTAAATCAGTCATGGTGCCATAGAAAGAGCATAAGCAAAGAGTCAGAATTACTGGGTCCTAGTTTCGGCTTCATCCTAACTTATTCTACAGTTTTGACATAGTTAATTCTCTAGGTCTCTGTATGATTAATAGATTAGATAATTCCAAAGATTCCTTTTTTCCAAAGTTGATCCCCCAGCATGACTACTAGACAGGTCCTTCAGATCAGCTTGATTTGTTCATCTGTAGCAAATAAAATGGAATTATTATTTACTAAGCCCCCACTATTTGCAGGAAACTGCCCTTAGATGCTTAGTTCATTAACTTACTTCTAATATTTACAACAGTCTTGAAGTGTGCTAAAATATGAGATAGTCAAATCAATTCAGAGAGGCAACAACCTGCCTAAGTGACAGCTCGAGGTGGCAGAGCTTGGATTCTGCCCCAGGTCCATCTGGCCCAGCACCTGTGTTCTTAACATCACTTTGCCTTTGGCCATCTCACTATAAAATCCATTTCCTTTGTATTTGTTTTTGCTCAGTTTAAAGCTAGAGACAATAAAAACTTGACTGTGAGTAATTTCCATTTAATGAGAGGCAAACAGGAAGAAAATGTGAAACTTATTTCCTTGTTAAGGCACCACACAAACACTGCTATAGAAATGACGAATATTTTACCCTCTGCATTTCAAACCTACAGAAACTCAGATTGCTGATATTTTCTTGGGAAAAAAATGAAAGCTATGAACATCTTTCATAAAGAATTATTCTTTAATTCTGACTCCATCTGAAACAATTTAAGACACCAAACTCTTTTTTATTGCTTGAGTTAATTAAAAGAAAATAGAATGAATTGAAATATAAATAAAGACCTTATCAAGGTTTCCAATCCAGAACTTCTCATAAACCGTGATACCCAGAAAGGAATGACAGGAAGCAGGAATCTGATAAAATACTCAACACTGATTTCACATTCAAAATTACCTTGTACTGCAGAGAAAAGACAACATCAGCTCACCTCGAAGTTATTCAGTTCCACCAAGTACCCAAGGTCAAGATCAAGGCATAGGAGAAAGAAATGGGCCCTGTCAGGCCCTACTAACCTAAAAAAGTAGGCCTTCTTATCACCTCAAAGGTAAGCTCAATTGAGAACTAAGAGTAAGATACCATGTCAGAAGGATGTATTTAGTACAAGGAACTGAAAGGTAGGTGATAGAAAAGGAGAGAAAAAAAAAAAAAAACAGGACTGTGGGTCAGTGGGAGAAGGTAAAAAATAGAATTTTTCAAAGATCTTTCTTCCCTTTCTTAATTCCTCTCAGGGGAAGGAGAGAATTTTCCAATAGCTTGTCCTGCACTGAGCTCAGAGACACCCAGGGAGAGTTTCTCATGACGTCTACACTTTTGTTTTCTCTTGCCAAGGAACTTAAAGAGAACCTAATCCCAGGCCTTCTCGCCTCCAAACTTCATTACTTCATCTTGGGAACTCAGAGGAAAAGGAAAAAGAGGATGAGGAGGAGAAAGAACATTTACTCTAGCTAAGTCCAGATAATGGATTTTAGACAAAACTGTTTTGGTCTCCAAATTTGTTCTAGAAGAGATTTGGGTGTCTGAAGGTCATGTTCAATGGGTAAGTCACACCAGAAAGAGTCACATAAGACTTGACACCAGAAATATCTGATCGCTGATCACAGTACCACCTAAACTGTTTCCTAAATACTGAACCTGAGGCGAGTGACAGTTCCCTCATCTATAAAGTAGGGATGATAATACCAACCCCACACAACACAAGATAAATGAAATGTGTGTAAAATGCCTACTGTGGTATTTGACCCCAGGTTTTTCTAAACTAGGAAAGAAGATAAGCAAAAAAGAGCCCTAAAGACTCATTTGGATTGGTACAGTTTTCAACTCCTTTGAACTACTCTGTGGGAAGACTTCTGAAACTGGGGTACCCTGCAGTTCTATTCCAATTTTCATTCTTCCCAGTAACCTAGAGCCAACTCCTGTGAGAATGAAGGCCTTCAGGATGTGTCAAAATACCCACCGATGCCAAGAAAAACGATGGTGACTGCTTCAGACAGGCTGCAGAGGAAACTCAGGATCCTCCCAACAGAGAAAGGAGAACAGGTGGTCTATTAACCCCCCAAGCAAGGGCAATGCGCTCCTGTCTTCCAGAGTACACTGAATTCCAACACGAGAAGAAAGGAGCATTTCTTTAAAGAGTAAGTCATGAATGATTTATACAACCTGTTCATCACAGGGGGAAAAAAGCTGTCAGGCTTTAAGGGCCAGTTCCTCTCTTCAGAGTGGAAGAAAGAACTGTAGGCTGAGGGAGAAGCCAAAACCCCAGAGAGCTCATTAACCAAGTGAAGCAGCAACTTGGCATAGTCAGTGCAGAAGCCCTGCCTGGGGTGCCTGGCTCTGGAATTAAACAACAAGGGAGGGTGGGGGACGGTGGTTCAGGGTGGGACTCTGGGCTCCAATGATCCAGACATCACATCAACATCCACAAAGATGCCATTCCCAAGAAATGAGAAAGGGTACCAAGGCCCTGGATTCAGACAGCCCCACTTGGGTTTAAATCTTGGCTCCTCCATTTATAAGCTCTGAATTTTTTCAACTCTCTATGCCTGGATTTCCTGATCTATAAGAAGGGTACAATACCAGAACCGAGTTTATAGGGTTTTGTGAGGATGGTATGAGTTAATACAAATAAAGAGGTTTCATCCCAGGAAGTGATCAATTCAATGAAAGTCATTATTATCTACCTCTTAGTGTTTATAGTTAACTATTATTGAGCTTTATTATGCAGCATGTGCTAAGCATGGGTGACCTTAGTCCCCAAACCGAAGTCAATGAAAGCACTAGGCCTATTACCCTCCCTACCACAGAAAATGCCCAACACAAGGGACTTACTCCTTGATCATTGTTATCAAATCCAAAGCACCACTCTGCTCAGTCCTGAAGAGTCACAGGAGTACAAGAAAAGTGAAAGAAAATGTTAAACTTAACCACCCTTTAGGCACTTATTTGGGTAATGAATGCATCAGTCAGGTATTTCTGATGACTAAAGACTCTTCTCTGGATCAGCCTTGATATTTCCTTGAATACTCTGATGAAGATTCCAGGACCTAGAAGTCAAATTAATAAGGCCTCCCTCTTAGACTGGGAGCCCATAGTCAAAGAAACAAGATGAGGCCTCTGTATCATAAACCCAACTTCTTCTGATTCAAAGTACACTGTGCTTTGAGGAGCCCATTTCATCTCCAAAAAAGTTCTCATGGTGGCAAAGCATGAACTTTATATCACTTCATGAGATAAGCAGAGACTATTTCAAACAATGAAAGAAGTATCAAGAAAAATAAAATCATTTTGTGAAGATCCAACTCGATAGAAACAAATAATTAAAGTGATTCCTAAAAGCACTTCTATTTCTGATACAATCCTCTTATATCCGATAAAGACAGTTACACCCCCTACCTATCCCAGGCTACTTGGCTCTATCAACTGACAGTGTTCAACAGGAACTAGGTGGAACAGAGCCTCAATATTATCAAGTTCTGTGCTAAGGACAATCTTGATCTTGATCCACACAGCAGTGTCGATATAGCACTGGTTGGGTGGTAAGGTAGGATCTTTCATGACCAGGATCCTTAATTCACACTCCTTAGACTTGGGCTGTCCTTGTGACTTGTTTGGCTCACAGGGTGTGAAGAGGTGACCCTGTGCAAATTCCAAAGCCCTCAGCATCAGCTGATTTTCACCACTGACTTTTTAAATGCTACTCTGAAACCACCATATTATGGAGACGCCCAGGATGAAAGGTCATAGGGGGAGAGCCCACTATCTCAGCTCCTAATATAGCTGCATGGGTGAGCCCAGAAGAGGCCAACCAAAGTGCCCAGTCAACCCAAGAAATAAACAAACAAACAAAATAAATAAACTCTGTCATCTTAAGTCTCCAAGGTTGGGGTGATTGGTTATTCCACAAGACATAGAATACATAGGGTGTAGTTTTAAAACTGAGTTTCACAAAGATGAAAAACCTCTCAAACTCAACCACAGGAAAGTCTAGGTTGCTGGAACTCAGGGGCAGTAGTTTATCTCAGGAAAAGAGGGATGGGGTAAAGAACTTACTAGAACACTAATATCTTAATTTCACAGCCTGAGAAGCAATTACTTGGGTATGTTCATTTTGAGATAATTTATCAGGCTGTACACTTCTAAGCTGCACACTTTTCTGGATATATGCTAAACTCACATTATAAAGAGTTTTAAATAAGCCTCTCTTGGCAAAAATCTCTTTAAAAAACAAGGGTATGTAGCTAAAGGAAATAAATTATTATGCTCAAAATTTTTTGTCCACTAACCATAACTTGCTCAGAAGCATACTCATATAACACACAAATCTAGTTTGTAAAACTGAGTATGACTCATTAAATATGAGTATCTAACTCCCCTACCAAAAGCAGGATGGTCTCACTTATGAGTTTAAAGATGGTCCCAGAGGGCTGGGGTTGTGGCTCAGTGTTAAAGTGTTTGCCCAGCATGTGTGAGGCACTGGGTTCGATTCTCAGCACTGCACATAAATAAGTGAACAAAATAAAACCCATTGGGTTGGGGTTGTGGCTCCGCGGTACAGCGCTCGCCTCGCACGTGCAGGACCCTGGGTTCGATCCTCAGCACTACATAGAAATAAATGAATGAAGGTATTGTGTCCAACTACAACTAAAAATAAATTTTAAAAAATTAAAGCCCATCAACAACTAAAAATACATTTTAAAAAGTTAAAAAAAAATGGCCCCTGAACCCCAGAAAACTTTCTAACCCCTGGGTTAGTTTGAAATTTTCATGTTGTTTCAGAAAAACCATATAAATCAGTAACAATGCAAAAAGGCCTTCAAAGCTTCCATGTTCAGGGGTATGTACCATTAATAGACTACACAAACTTTGTAAGGATAGCTGCCATATCTCACACTGAAGTCAGTGTCCTCCTGCCTCTGTCCCAGTACCAAAGCCAAGAATAATTTTTGTTTGCATAAAAAGAGCTCAATAAATGTCTGTAATCGGTAGGATATCCATATATAAAATTATTCATCAAGTTCTATAAAATAGCAAAAAAAAAAAGGAAACATCTAAATATTTAAGGTTAAAAGGAAATTTTTATACCCCATAAAGTAAAAATAATACATAGATATTTAAAATGACATCAATATATTTTGTTGCTTGTTTGTTTTTGCAATACTGGGGATTGAACTCAGGGATCTGCACATGCTAGGCAAGTGCTCTAATGCTGAGCTACACCCTCAACTCAATGTTTTGGGGTTTTGTTTTTGTTTTTTGTTTTGTTTTTAAGAGAACAGAAGTTCTCTCTTTGTGGTGAGGTTTTAAGTATCTTTCATTCTGCTTTTCTTCCCCCACCCTTCCCTTTTTTCTTTTGGTTCTGAGAATTGAACCAGGGCCTCATACGTGCCAGGCAAGTGCTTTTGAGCCACAACCCCAGTCCCCAACCATTTTCTATATACTTCTCAAATTTTCTACAAAGTGCAAAGATTTTTCACTTCTTATTTTTGTAATCAGAAAGGAAAAAAAAAACTGTGAAAAATGTGTTGAACTGAGGACCATCAACATACTCTATTTTTCTTGTAGTATCCTTTTATCATTTTACTCATTACTTACACTCCCTGCCAAAAATCATTTCACTATGTACAGGTTGAATAACATTTCTAATCTGAAAATCCAAAATCTGAGATACTCCAAAATCTAAAACTTTCTGAGCGCCAACATGATTGATGACACTAGGGGAAAATTCTAAGCCACTGAACTTTGTTTCATGCAAACAGTTATTAAAAATATTGTATTAAATTATCTTCAGATGTACATAAGGTATAGATGGATTACAGATGAAGTCCATATTTAGAGCTGGTTCCCATTCCCAAGATATCTCATTATACGTCTATGCAAATATCCCAAAATCTGAAACATTTGTTCCAGGCATTTCAGGAAAGAGATACTCAACCTATACCTCTCCCTCCCCGCACCCTTTCTCCTCCTCTTTTATTTTTGAGGTTCTGGGGATCCAACCCAGGGTTTCATGCATGTCAGGCAAGCACTGAGCCACGTAGTGCTGAGCCACATACAACTGAGCCACATCCCCAGCCTTCTCTACCTTTATATATCTTAAATATTTGATCAGATTCAACTCCCACTGACTCCCAAAGATATATTTCTTTTTCTTTGCTTTTATGCCATAAGTTCTTCATTACCTTTGTAAACACAGTGCCCAACACAGTGTCTTGATCATATATTTTGACTGAAGTTGCTAGTGTCAGGAGAAGAACAAGTATACTTAACCTGCAGGGCTGCAGGGACCATATCACCCTAGATGCCCCGTGCCTGGCATATAAAAGGCCCAGAATGAGTATTTGTCATTTGTGTCAGTCATTTTGGGCTGCCAGAAGAAAACATCATAGGCTGGGTGGATTAAATAACAGAACTTTATTCCTCACAGTTTGGAAGTCTGAGGTCAGGGTGATAGTAAGGTCAGGCTCTGGTGAGGGCTCTCTTCCTGGCTTGCAGGGGGCCACCTCCTCTCATGTGTTCACATGACCTCTTGGTGCACAATTGGGGAGAAAGAAGTGGCTCATCTTATATCATTCAGAGCCTCATCCTTAAAATCTCACTAACCTTTACTACCTCTCTATAGGTTCTATTTCCAAACACAGTCATACTGAGGTTTAGGGTTTGAACACATGAATGGAAGAGGAACACAATTCAGTACATAGCATTTACTAAATGAAAACTGACAACACTTTACCTCACCAGTGGACTTCTGAGTTATTACCACAAATAGATTATGATCTATGACCATGGGTACAGTGGCTTGAAAAACTTCACCAACTATGTCAACCAAAAAGGGAAACCAGAGGAAAGGTGTAAAGTTCTGGTATGTCTTCATAATTTAATGAACAGCAGGGAGTTGAGGAAGAATTTGGATATGGAAGGGATTCGTCAAAACCTGTGCTTCCAAAGGATTAATGAACATGCAGTAAGTCTGGATCAGAATTACCATCAAAAGCCACTGCAAAAGTTAGTTGAATGAGCTCAATTCACAATAGCTAAACTATGGAACTAACCTGAATGCCCTTCAACAGATGACTGGCTAAAGAAACTATAGTATATATACACAATGGAGTACTACTCAGCCTTAAAAAAGAATGAAATCATGGTATTTGCCATTAAATGGATGAAACTGGAATATTTTATGCTAAGCAAAATAAGTCAATCCCAAAGAACCAAAGGTCAAATGTTTTCTCTGATATGAGGATGCTAATTCACAATAAGGGGGATGAGGAAAAACAGTGTTATTTTGGACTAGAGACAGAGGAGTGAAAGGAGGGGAGGGGGTACAGGGGTTGGAATGATAGCAGAATGAATCATACATTATTATCCTACGTGCATGTATGATTACATGACCTGTGTAACTCTATATCATGTACAACCAGACGAATGAGAAGTTATACTCCATTTATGTATAATATTTCAAAATGCATTCTAATAATAACTAATGAGAAATTTAAAAGTATATTTTTAAAAAAGAGTGAGTTTCATGGCTATGTGGGTGCTGGGAGTAGGAAAAACTACTGTTTAACAAATAGGGAAAGAGGAAAGAATAGGTCCAAGGGGCATCATCAAAGTCTGATCCAAAGATAGTGGTAATAAAGTGATACTTTACTTAAGGTAAAGTAAGGAGGTGGTAAGAGAAGGACTTCCCCATCCAAAGACCCAGGGATGTGACAAGGAGGAGGATATGAGGAGGATATGAGGATGATATGGTATGTGGCTTCTGATGGTAATTCTGATCCAGACTTACTGCATGCTCTTTAATCCTTTGCAGGGGGAAGGAGAAAGTGGTCCACCTTTAAGACATGGTCAGTTTCTGCTGCCAAGAGACATCCAGGCTGAGATGCTAGGCAAGCAGTTGGAAATGGATGCACTGAATCCCAGAAAGGAAGTCAGGCCAGTGTGGATATGTGTCTATCTTCCACAGAAATAAATACAATAGCTGAGAAAGCTTACATGAAATCAGTACAGAAACTCAGAGACTATCTTCTTTGGACAACAGTGAAAGAAGAGAGGTTAATGTGCAAAGGGAAAAAAAAATGCAGAAAGATCAGAAAAAAATAAGAGGGAAATCAAAATAATGCAGTGCCATGAAAGCCAGATAAGGAATTGTTCCAGGGTAGAAGTTTTAGTACCAGCCTGAGGTACACAGACATCAGACAGCTCAGCACAGAGCATTTGGATCTGGCTCCTACATGATCACTGGGACCCTCAAGAGAACTATTTCAACATGGTAAAGACAGCAAAACAGGAATCACAGAAAGCACAAATGAGGCACACTGGCTGGCTGATCACCTATGTGTGCCAGGCATTGTGACAGGAATTTTATATGGACATCTTAGCCTCACAATCTTCCCTACAAAGTATGTGCAATTATAATTTGTATTCAGAGCATTTTGTTTAAAACTTAGTAATGAAAGGAAGAAGCACATCTACAAGGTCATGTTTGCTTGTCTGAAAAAACAAACCTCTCACGCATATTTTGATGTAGCTATGGAGATTTGAGAGCAGGCTTGTAGGTGGAATCAGATATCAAGGAAAATGATACAAACTGAGAGGGGTGGAGTATGGAACCGTCTGGCTGGGTGACTAATCACAATGACCAAAGAATTTATGGCAAATAGACAGATTTGACTCCCAGAGGCTACACATTCATACTTTCTCTCCCTTTCCACCCCTTCTCTCTCTCTGCCACAGGAACTGACGGGGCAGGGTGGGGGGCATAAAATCATGCTCCTCTGGTCAGTGAGCCCCCAGTACAAACTGGTACTATCAATGTCATTTATTGAAGGTTGATATTTTTTAGCCACTTGAACACCTATAGTAATTAAAGAGTGTGAATTCAGCAGATCATTCATTTTTAAAAGCCAATTCTTCACTCAGAGATCATCACAATTATGGAAAAACAGAATGACTGCTATAACATTCTCAGAAACACTCCAAATCTGTGGACATCTAATGTCAACGGGGAATACTGGGGTTTTAGAAATCCTTCACTTCCTCTTCCTAACCTATATTGCAACCTATTTCTACTACAAAATAATTGTTAAGCATTGCTATAGTCACTCACAATTGCACAAATTAAACAATACAGAAGTCACCTTACTTTACAGCCAGATATTTAACCGTATTTGATAGTAATGAGTTATTTTATTAGAACTGTTCAGAAAAAAAAATGTTAGCAATTCTGAGCTTGCAAAAAAACTCCAATAATAGCAGTTTATTTGGATTTACAAAACCATAAATCTGTGGATGCTACTTGACATTTATTGAACATGAAAACATCCCCACGTGCTGCGTTCCTGAGGCTTGGCCAACATTCTAGGGAAATGACTCAACTCACAGAGGCTTGGAAAGGTTCACACTGGACCAATAATTCTTCATGCCAACTTAACCTTCCTACTATTCTCATCAGGTCAAAAACATCCACCTTTCATCCCTCCCCAAGGTAACAATGAGTTTAAACCCCAATTGGAATCTTGCCGCTGCTACTTCCTAGCTCCATATAGTGGAAATACCAGATCTCATGCTCTGATTCAGTCCATCCCCCAGGGGGATGGGAATAAACTATATCAGAGGCACAAACTGAAAATACTAGGCCAATACGGCTGATAGCAAGGAAAAGTGCAGAGAGGCAGACACACGTGGGAATCCACTCAGGATTCACCATTACCCTCTTGGCAAGGTAACACTAGGAAGGGAAGTCCATTATTGATTTGCTTCAGGTGTTATACTTGTTATCACATCTGATATTTGCCCATTAGCCTTGAAGGAGTGTGTGTGGGTCAGTATGCATGTGTGCACGTGTGTGTGTGTGTGTGTGTGTGTGTGTGTGTGTGTGTGTGTGTGTGTTTTAATCCAATATGGCAAGCAGCCAGAGATAGATATCACTTAGGTCGCCTGGCACCTCTCTCTCCACATGGTGAACAACCTGAAGTGCCCTCTGCTCTGCAAATCTGTAGCTCTTTGAAGTTAACAAGGGTGGGAATTGTAATAACTACATGCAGAACCATTCTTTCCTACTGATCTGGGTAGAGGAGGAGGTAGACTCCTTCTCATCATGATCTACGGGGGGAGCGGGGGAAACACCACTGGAAGTTGATGTTCATTCCCATTGACAAAGGCTTCAAAGAAACTTGTGTAGTCCATACAAAGGGTAACCAAAACAGATAGCTTTGAAAAAGGAGCACTACCAGTCACGTTGAAACAGTAAGTATGACCTTGGACCTACAGGCATCCAGAGATGTGGGGAGGACTATGGAATACAACCTTCTCTCTCTCTCTCTGACCAAGTTCCAACCTGAAAAATCTAGGGGACAGAAAGGTTATAGGAACTCAAAGCCTCCTCCCCCTTCTTATTTATCATCACCAGCCCTTCCAATTCAACACAAGTACATGCCTAACCAGCACTTACTAATCTGAATGATCAAACTGGGCCTTGCTTCTGAAACGCAGCAGCCAAAGTCCATTAACACACCAATAGCGGGGATCAGGAGCATGCAGAAACACTTGAGTTAGGTCAAACTCATGTGCTCCAGTTGCTCTGGACTGAGGACAAGGTCAGGCTGGTGGAGAGATGAGAGGAGTCTTCTTTTTCTCAGGGTACCTAGCATGCTGCTCTCCATGTCTTACTGGAGGAGGCACAGACCAGATTTGGGCAATTCCACATATGCCCAGGTGGAACCACTCCCCTAAAGGACCAGGGAGGTTACCCACCCCACAAAACACAGAGACAATTCCCCACATGACAAGTCCTTGCAAAACCAGACTATCCCCAGTCTCACAGCAGTTAATTACCAGTCAATTACCAGTCCCCTACACATGGCTGTTATCTCATAAAGGCAACACCTTTCTTCTTACCTTCTCCTAAAGACAAATAGCCTGTTAGTTACAACAAATTATCAGGAAAAAGAAAGCAAATTCATGTGAAGATAAAAGCCTTTGGAAAAAGGAATGATTAATTTCCTTCTCAATGCTTTTCATTTTTATTTCATTTTTCCCAAGCATTTTAGAATTGATGGGAAAGAATTCTAGTTTCATCATCCCTCTATAGGCTTAAAAGAAATAAAAGAGTAAAGTGATCTTAATTCATAATGACTCATTTTATGATGCATATGCTATAAACACATCAAAGATTGTGATAAGAAAAATTAAATGTGTAAAAGTAGAATAGTCTAGAGGACAGGAATAATCTTCATTTTTTTTTTCTTTTGAGACAAGGTCTTAACTCGAACTCACAATCCTCCTGCCTCAGCCTCCAGAATAGCTGAGAATTCTCATTTTATTTCTATAAGAAAGGACAGACATGTGAAAGAGGACAGCACATTCAATTTTTAAAAGATACTTCATCTCCTGAGTATTTCTGGCATTTCACACATCTGCTAGGGAGGTCCAGTCTGAGGACCAGATGAAGAGACAATTCTGAGCCATAGAAGAAACTGAATATAGGGAAGCAAAGATCTAGTCCCTCGGAATAGTGTGTATATCGACTCTCAGAATAAAACATGTACTGATCATACCTCAGTCTTTGGTAGACCAAGAAAAGCCAAAGAACAAAGACCAGGAAGAGTGACCAGGAAACCAATAGGGTGCTTAGGAGAAGGGTCGCAGCATAAACTATAACATTTAAAGAATATCAATACATTAGCAATATCAATACTTCCTGATGTCAAGGGAATCCTTAGCTATTGACAGCTGATATTTACTGAGCATTTTCACGTGAGAGGTATTGTCTGAAGCACTATGTATTTGCATTAAGCCAATCCCCTCACCAATCCTGAGAGAATGTTCTTATTACCATCCTCATTTTGGATAATAAACTTGAAGAAACTTCTAAATTGGGTCACCCAGAGAATATGCAGGAATGCTGAGAATGGACCCCTATGCTCATTTAAGTGTCTGTGCTGTTCACCTCTACACTATAGCTACCAAATTAGTCACTCAGCTGGTGGTGAATGAGGTGCTAAGTACAGAACCCAGTCTTCCTGGCCCTAAAGCCCTTGCTCTTAACCTATACTTTACACAGTTATCCAAACACTCTCATGGGTCATGCATCTGAACCTCTAGCACCAACACCACAAAAAGCTACCCACAACATTTATAATAAAGGACATCATTTACAGAAGGCTTACTATGCCAGGATAAGAAAACTTTGACTTAGAGGCATGAAGTTGACTCAGATACCAAACTAATATGAGGCAGAGCCAGGATTTGAGCCCATGGGCACTGAACTCCAGCACCTGAACCTTCAATCCCTCCAGTAGAGGTCAGGGCTGCAGCAAGACCATGACACAGGATAAAGGCCCATACCACAACCCACCATGGAGGCCAACTGCACAGGGGGCTGGCCCAAAGCCAACTGACTCTCATTCCTCAGGTCTCACCCTGCAACTCCCTGCTTTTCATATGATAGAAAATAGAACGAAAAAAAAAAAAAAAAAAGAAGTTCCATTCTCCTTCACAACAGGTTTGAAACAGCCTACCCAAAGACAGTGAAAGGCACTTAGTCACCATCTCAGTGACCACAGGTGAGGTGACAACTGACACACAGAAGACAATGAAAATCTGGAACAAGCAGACTCAAAATTATATGGTACATCAACGAAGTATATAATGACAGGCCTGAGTCATGGAGGGATGCGTTGGCTTTGGCTTACGAATCTTCTGTTTTCAAAAGCAGGGACAGGCCTAACATTTACACCAGGTTTTTATCAAGTATTTAACATTTTTCAAGTCTTGGCATTTGAGATAACAAGAGGCAGAGGGCTTGGTGAAAACAGGAAGCAAAGACTAAGACTGTCCAGGCTTTGATGCTCAGAACTTCACCACACCCAGTGTGGTAACCAGGGACCTGGGAGTACTGCCACACCTCGGGGGTCTTGAGAGAGCCCTGTCCCTTCCACCACTAAAATTCTGTGACAAACAACATAGTATGTGACAAGACATGGTGTGGAGCCAGACAATCCTAGAGGAATCCTGACTACCTACTGTGTCTGGTTTGCTCACCACAAAGCTAGTGCCAGTCACACAGGGGAAACTCCTTAAATGGTTATGCAACACATAAACAGCAACACTTTAATTTCCTGCTCTGCAAAATGGGCATGACATTTCTTACAATGTGAAACTGTGGTGAGGATTAAATGAGTGAACCACCCAAAGTGTCTCATCCAGGGCCTGAATGCTAACCTTACTGGACCATGATGACTGCACGGCCAACATTACCTGGAAATCTGATCTAGAAAACAGCACCCATTCCCCTCCAATAATAAAAGAAATATCAGTTCACAGACTAGTCCATTTTATGAAATGTAATTTGAGCAAATATCACACCCCCTTCCTCTAAAAATAATCCCCAAATTCAACACTGTTTCTCTGGCCACTTATACCCTTATGAGCTAGAATGGAGTTGTAATGTTTATAGATGAAGCACAGAGGTAACTTTCCTTGGGTCAAGTAGCAAATCCATAACAAAATCTAGGTTTTTTCTGATGCTTCTTCATCATCTCTCTTTGGCCAATGGAAACCGACCCAGGCAGCATGGGCAGAAGCAGGACAAAAAGCAACATTGTTACCAGCAGATTTTAAGACTGTTCTGAGCACTGATTTCCTCAAGGACACCTATCAATGATACTTTCTGTTTCAGGAAGTTTCCTCACCTCTCATCTGGACTCTTTACTGGACAGAAAGGCCTTTTTAGAATATCTCATAGAATATGGCTCCATACTACTTCTTGCCTTGTCTTTTGGTCAGTGTTGCCAACTTAGCTTTAAAAAATAAATAAATAAATAAGTCTTGAATGCCCTGGGACGACTTAATCATCCTGCTAAAAAAAACACAACAGAAAAATAATAACCCTTTGAACTTTAGGTGTCCTGTGGGCAGGGAAAAAAAATTAAATCACAGGAGCTGATTCTTCTGCTTTTGTGATGTCCCAGGAGTCTCCAGGGAGAGGCCTTCCTAGATGGGGCCATGGGAGGTGACTAACTTTTAAGCACCTCCCTCTCATTTTCCACACATCCAGTCCCTTCAGCTGTGGACAGAAGTAGGTCTCTCTTTCCCATATAGCCTCTACCAAAGGGGGCTCCCTATTGCTCTCTTCCTCTTCAATGACCCCTCCTTGCTTAATAATAATGATGGTAGGCAGCAGTAGCAATAGTATCAGTTCTGTGATTACTAATACAGAGCATGTAGATCCTATATGACCGATCTCGTTAGAAGCACTTTAAATACATTAACTGATTTGAATCCTCATAAGTATCGCATGAAGAAGGCATGGTCATTGTCCTCAATATTACTCAGCCAGAGAACACTATTCTTCAGCACTCCCTTTACTATTCAGCCAGACCTACTTCCCAGTTGCACCAACTTCCCAAGACTGAAGGAGAGGGGAAGGGGCTTCTTATTCTTGTTGCAGGGAAGTTAGGACACAGACCTCACAAACAAGAAACACTGAACAATTATAAATGATTGAAAAGAGTTGTTGGCCCCTTTTCACTAGTTACCAGTAAGGGGCATCAGCCTACTCCTTTGCAGAGGGCAGACAACCCTCAATAAATATTTAATATATGCCAGGTCCTCCTGCATAGTGTGCTGAAAGCCTAGCCCTCCTGTGACCCTCTTGGAGCTCTATCCCATTAATAGAACCAAGGAAATCCTGTTATGGTCAATGCATTGTGCTTGGATCTTTCATTCCTTATCTGCTCTGAAGTCCCACAGAGATGAAGCTGCAGGGACCACTTTCGTGGGTGTTGTGACAGTGAGGCCCGGTGGCAGCTTGCAGCCTCACCTCCCACCTTTGCTGACTTTGTAATAAGCCGCCTCCTAATCGTGCCCAGCACCATGCTGCCTGGCACCAGAGGCCAGGAACTGCACATGGGTAATAATTTAACAAATCACCTGTCTGGCTCCCCTGCCAGGACAGCAGCTCTGAAGCTTTTACAGCTGCTGCTGCTAGGGCTGCAGCTCTGTGGGATGTCAGTTAGAATGGCAGGTACCAGGGCCATGGGGCCCACACTCTTCCGGCTCTGCCCTGCCACAGAGAATTGGGTGAGATGGAGTGACCCACAGAGATGATGCCTCTTAATCCAGGCTGAACTCCCTGAGGGATTTCAGATACTCCCATTTTGCCAAATGCAAGGATTAATTAACAGAGTTCTGCTCAACAAGCAGCAGCACTAACTCTCAGGAACTGAACAGCAAGAACATCCCAGGATACAGCTGTTAAAATGAGAGAGCGGGAAGGCAAACTGCTGTAAATGTATACCCAAACATACTTGGAAACTTACAGTGTTCTGCAAACAAATAAAAAATTGTGATGTGAAACTAGCAGAGTTTGTGCCAAAATGTGCATGAGTCACACCCAGCCCAGGACCACCAAAAATAAGTGAAATGGTCCCCAAACTACTTAACAATACCCATTCATTGCTTTGTTCTTTATCTGTAAACCATGAAAAGATCTTTTCAGGGTTACAAACAAGATACCCACTTCTAAACAGTGAAAACTCTGCAAAGATAGGCCTTATGAAAGAACAAATCATTTTGCCCAAAGCAGTGGCAGAGAGAAGAAACCCAAGACTTCCTTTAAATAACCACCAGCAAGCTACAAGCTGTCACAAGCAATTACCGCTGTCAAGTACGTGTTAACATGTACACCGTGACATTCCTATTACAGTAAGACAGAAGAGCACTGATTTTTAGGATAATCTAAAAAAAAAAAAAAAAAAGTCCCAAATGAGCCTCTTAGTTCTTTGTGTTGGGAAGGGGAATGGGATTTTTTTTTTTAATGATACTTGACATTAGTTTGCTATTAACATTAGATTACGGCAGGGTGACTCAGATTGTTCTAAAATCAAAGAAAGTGGTGCCTAAGGTCACAGAGTCCCTGCAGCCAGGCTTTAGGGTGGACAAATATACTCAGCTATCTATGCCTTTACTTCTGCAGGGAGGAATAAAAGAAACACCCAGAAGGGAGTGGCACAGTACCTAACACTGACTCTTACAGGGCACTAGGGTAAGCAGAATTTCGTATCTGCCAATGTTGGTCATTTTAACAGAGCCCCACAAAAGCCCTGGCTCCATGAATTGCATAGTTTTCTGCAGGTCAGGACCCTTATCTCAGGAGAATTAAATGCTCATCAGTTTAGAACAAGCTTCGAAGTCAGCTGGTTAGGGATCCAATCCCTGGTTTCACCCTCCCTGGCTGAATGACGGTAGCCAAGTGACTTTATAAGTTTGCTCAGCTGTAAAATGAGAAGATGCTTCATAAAGTTTTTCAGAGAACTAAACAATAGCATGTATTTAAAGCACCTGTCTCATGGAGAGCATGGATGAAATGACAGCTGCTTGACTGGTGGGCAGGGGGTGGCTCAGTGGCATATCCTTGCCTGGCATCAAGAAGAACGGGGAAAGGAAGAGGAGGAGAAGAGGAAGAAGGAGGAGGAGGAGAAGGAAGAGGAAGTCACAGCAGTGGCAGCAGAGCTACCACCATCAACATCACCATTTCAATGAATGAGGGCACACCGATGAGCCAGTACAGTTATTGATTCCTAGATGATTCACCCACTCAGTCATTCAGCAAATATTCACTAACTGCTCCCCAACATGAAGGGCACCATGCTAGAAATTAGGAATGCAGCAGGGACTAATGTAGGGCTCAGCCTTCAACAACTCTAGTCTGGTGGGGACATGCCCACATGACCAATATGGCATCCAAGACTCCAAATGAAGATCACAAATTAGAACATGCAGTAAGATGCTCAAAATACCTTATGATAATTTAGAATGAAATTTAATTGCAATGGAAGTCCAAAAAATACAGATCAGGTACCATATTATATTTATTCCTACATAGGTCTCATACTGAGATTCAATGCTACAGTTTCCACCCACACCCACACAGAGAGTTAATGTTCAAAGGCGGATTATAGTCGAGCGCTAACTGGAGGAACTGTCAGCTCAGTATACACCATGAAGTTAGTATTCCCCTTCAGAGATGAACAAAGTCCAGCATATATGTAGCCAGAACACATACAATCACAAAACTAAAGACATGGACATCCAGCTGGGTGCATTTATTAAATGCATGAGTCATCAGAACTCATGCAACTCTCTAGGCCAATATAAGACTAAACTCCACTATTGTTAACAATTCATTAGAAAGTTAGTGCAATAGAAAAATGAAAAATAAGCCACCTCTGGGCAAAAGGCAAGAAGAGGAAGAAAAAAGAACCTGGAAAGCCCTCTCCAAGATAACCATGACCAGCCGAGAAGCTAAAGCTATTCTTTCCATAAAACCCACAATGATTCTCTAAAAGAAATGCTTTATGGTTGCTGAGGTTTAACACAGCAATATTTCATCACCTCCAGCTTTTTATTTCCCTCAAAGGGCTGGTCAGATGCCACTTTATGGGCAACCTAACAGCTAATTTCAATTAACCAATATAAGTCAAAACTTCTATATCTAGATCTGATTCAATTTATAATAAGCTGAGTCAATAACCAGAGGACA
This sequence comes from Ictidomys tridecemlineatus, assembly GCF_052094955.1. NCBI lineage: Eukaryota > Metazoa > Chordata > Mammalia > Rodentia > Sciuridae > Ictidomys > Ictidomys tridecemlineatus. The sequence continues at coordinate 123,063,670 of NC_135477.1, read as the reverse complement.
AAGATGAGAAATATTACGCTTAGAAGCATCTTGTTTTCTAAATGAGACTCTAAGGAAATATGACTTTTCTTTAAAATCCTGCTAGCATAGAAATACATTGGAAAGTGACTCTCTAGATATGGAGAGTTAATCAGACCAAGGGTTTCTCAAACTTTAATATCAGACAGAACACCTCAGAATCATGATAAAGCACCAGTTCTGCAGGGACCAGGTGGGTATCTATGACTCTGCATTTCTAACAAATCCCCAGATGAAACTGATGCTGCTGGTCCGTGAACCACAGTTTGAGAAGCAAGGGCCTAGAATACCCAGCCAAATTGCAATGGATCATTCCCCTTTCAGCGAGACATCTCTTCATGGTTACAGATGATTCTGAAAGTATAGTGGAATTCAAGGACTCTACTACCCAGGCAAACACACATGTGTACTTGAAAGCATGAGCACATGCACATGAAAATTTCACAGATCCACTATGGGCCACTGAAGGATCCTTCAAAGAAGTATGGATCCCATGATAAGAAACTCAACCTTATGAAAGATACCAATCACTGCTTGCTTACACCAAGACTAGCTTTATGTGGGGCAGGCTGGAGGGTTGTATACCCTAGTCCACTCTGGCCCATCTGTGGAATTCACCCTTTCTATGGTCTACAATAACAGTTAAGAGGCCCTTAAAGATGGGGAGGGAGTAGATAAGTACATGATAAATCAAAACAGAATCTCAGGAAGTTCTGGCTCCAAGGTTCAGTTTACTCATCTTTGGCTTAAGCTTCACCTTAAGAAGCCCTCCTTCTGGTCATCATGTCTGCCCTAAGTCCTAAGTAAAGCAGAAGCTGCTTGATCTTACCACTATTGCCTTCCCAGGTAACCTAAGGTCTAGCCTAGACCCAGGGGCAGAAGGCTAGCCATGTAGGTTCCCCTCCCTAGTTATGCTTGAAGTCTCAGTTTCCTCATCTGTAAAATACAATTAATAGCAAACTCCACTTCATAGCATTCTGGAGAAGAATAAGAAAATGTACATGTGATGTGCCTGGTGCACTGTGACTACCTTAAAAATGTTTCATTATCATTATGTTTTTATTATTATAGCCTTATGAACATACAGAGGTCAAGCTCCACTCAAAAGAAAAGATTTCTTTCTTATCTAACTGGAAAGTCAAAGTCCAGCTCGGCCTACCTCACTGTTGCACAGATCCACATCTGAGGTCTGACAACGATGCTGGTGGATACCTCTGCTGCTCACAAAAACTTGTAATTGTCTTTTAACAACCACTGTGGCCAGGCATGTCTCTAACTCCAGATTTAAAATTGTCCAAAGCCTTAAGCTCCGGAGCTTCAGTATGTTCCTTTTTAACATCTTGGACCAAGAAAGCCAAATCCAAACACAACATGGCTATTCTGAGAAAAGAGAGCCACCTTACTAAGAAACCCTTAATAATGTGTGATATAAATCTAGCAACATTTTGTCCAGAGATTTCAGGAATCCTTGATTAAAAAAAAAAAAAAGTGTTACTAGTTTGCATAACAATCCTAAGGACGCTGGAACTGATCCAAATTGGATTCTCCACTTTGAGGCCTCTGTAATGTCTTTAAGCAGTGTTCCTCAACACAGGTCCAAGGATGAAATGAACATTTGTAGATATCACTCCAAATGCTACATCAAAATTATTGGGGAAGGAAACCACAATTTTTAATAAATAACCCCCAGAAAGTTCCAATGCACACAAAATGTCTAAACCAAAGCAAAGACCCACCCACCCCCATGGAAAAAGGCAGACAAGTAAATACACACAAGATGTTGCCTACAATGTCAAGGGCTTTGCAGACTTCATAAAGTCTTCCCACAGGCTCACAGCTAAGTTCATGGGTCTATGCCAATGTTTCCCAACCTCAATCTCTCTTATGCCACCACTGCATTTTTTTAAAAAATCGAATCTATACTATTTAACTTTTTTAAATCTCAGGATATTATAATTATATTTTAAAAATATAAAATCATCTTGGTATTTTAAATAAGGAGAAAAACAAGGAAAGAAAACACCTAAGGAAAAATAATAATATAACAGTTCTGGATCTCTGAAAAATATAATTCACAAAAAGTAAACATTTAAACAAAAAATACCCTTATACTTAAAGAAAAAGGGATTTTGTTTCTCCTTTTGACATTTTCAGCAGACAGAATACTGAAATAAAGATTATAAACCTGGATACCAATTCAGATATTCAGATCAAATGAGTTACTCTCCTGAGGTTATACTATTTAAATTTTTTAAACTTGATTTTACTTACATATATTATGAAAGGAAATTATATAGGTAATATCTGGGAAATTCTGGGTTTGAGTCTTAGTTCATGTCTTCCAAATAAAACATATGATTATCAATATAAAATATTTTGTCACCACAACACCGAAAATCATCTCCCATGCCACTTGTATGTGAGTACTACCCCCTCTTCAGGAAATGCTATTTGGGTAATCCAGGAATATAGAACCACTCAGGGATTTTATGAGGTACTCAGGACCTGTGATGCAGGGGACTGGCTATTTTGGAAAAATTCCAGAAGACTTTGCTTAAAGCCTCAGTCTGAAAATGCCTTGTTATGAAAAAAGAGCGAGATTTACCTCCAGCCAGAAGGTCAAGAGCTATGCCAGGAGAGTGACTGGTCTGTTCAGATGCCTGAACCGACATGTCTGCCCCTATCAATGACGTGAGACACGGTCACCCACTCCCAGCCCAGTCTCCTCACTGTATGGACCACAGTGGACAGCTGACTTAGCTGAGCCAGTCTGCTTCTCTTCCAAAATTCTGCAGTTAGAGGTGCAGAAGCCTCATATCTGTCTACCTTATGTGCATGCTGGGGCAGAAAGCTGGTCCTCTGGAGGCAAGTGAGAGGAGATACCACGTAGCAAGTACTTACAAACTGGGTTCCTGACTTCCCAATCCTGGTTCCAGGTCAGTCAACTTCCTGCCCTTGAGGTACAGTATTCTAGCAGTAAATTTCTCCTCTTGGCTTCAGCTGGCTTGAGCAGGCAGCAGTTCCTAGCAACCAAATCACCTTTGACTATGACTCATTGTGCTGCTCTTCAGGAAATACTGGCTGCCATATCCTAGGTAGACATGAAGGAGCCAGAGCAGGGGCCCTTTCCACCTATACCCCAAGAGAGTATGGGGCCAGAATCCTATCACAGGGGTTTGAAGAGGGATTCCACTAAGTCCTATCCACATGACTCCAAGGAAAAGTTCCACAGAAGGTACCAGGTGACAAAAGGGTACCTGGAGTGCTTCCCTCCTGATGATGGAAGAGAGAGAATAACAGTGACAACAAACACAGCTGACACTGAATATGTTAGCCCATGCCAACCTCTACAATTTTTACCTCATTTATTCTTCATGAGGACCCAATGAAGGTAGTCACATCATTTTCTTCATTTTATACATGAGAAAACTGGGACTCAGAAAAATCAAGTGATTGCTAATAAACAGAGGATCCAAGCTGCAGAGCCTGAGCTCTTAACTACCACTTCCCCTTGCTTTATTAGATGATACTAAAGGAAAGCAGAGACCAGGGCTATAGCTCAGCAGCAGAGCACTTGTCTAGCCTGCATGAGGCACTGGGTTTGATCCTTAGCACAATATAAAAAAAAATAAGCAAATAAAGGCATGCTGTCCATCTACAACTACAGAAAAAAAAATTTAAAATAAAAATTAAAAAATAAAGGAAAGCACAGAGACCCAAAGTAAACCTGGTGTCTAAGTGGCAGCAGAAAGTACAGCCACTAAAGGATCCTCCCTCCAACAGAAAGAAGTAGCCCATCCCCTGTGCCAGTCCCTGACCCCAGCCAGCAATGCCACACCTATGGGCACAGCACCAACAAACAAGGGTGTGCAGAAGTAAAAAGCTGAGAGAAGCTTTGCCACCTTGCCAAGGCTGGCCAAGACAAGAATCAATAGGACCCAGTTTAGGCCCAGCTCACAGAAGGCTGAGCTAGAGTGGCTTTTTAATTTTTTTTAAAATAGTAACTGATCTATGGCATTCTCCTCTGTGGCCCCACACAGGATGGAAGGGAAGACAGACTCCCAGGCCAGACAGAACTAAGGAAGTCTGCCAAGAGCCAGGCTGTCAGGACTCCTCACAAATGCTGGAACAGAAACCACATTCTTGGGGTTGGGACTGGATGACATGCTAAGGGAGAGAAAACAGAGCCTTAATTACAACTCCAGAGCCCATCCTGATACCCCTGTTATTCATATCTCATTTCTAAAACCTGAAGCCCAGAGAAGCATTTAATCTGTCAAAGTTCACAAATCAATGACAACTAAAACTCTGAATGCCTGAACTCTAAATAGACATCGAGTCTTGTCAGGGAATTTTAAATAAGGCACCTGAACCTTTCAATGTTAGCACCGATGATCTTCCTCTAAAAACAAGGCTGACGCAACCACCCTTGAGATGGGGGTGAACAGCGGGGAAAGTCACAGAGGTGAGCACTGGGGGGCGGGGGCAATCCGTCCACATGCCTTCATGAGATGGGGTACTTACTAGTGGACTTCTCAGGGCTGGGGACATGGTTTGTGTTTAGAGAACGAGAGTCGCTGGCTGAAATGGTGGCACCACTGAAGACCGGGTCCCAACCACGGGCTCTCCTCACCTCTACAGCAGGCACCACTAAGAACCTCAAGGCACTGTGCTCTCAGCATCCCTCCCCCTACTGCTGACTGTTCTTCCCTTGATTCTCCCTTTCTCCTCTTATCCTGGAAGAGAGATGGTCCCCAAGTTCTACCCGCATCAGGTTCCCTCTTGTTTTCAACACTGTAAAGGTGGCATCTGCTGCTTTCCCTTGGCAACTCCACTCCTTCCTGCTGAGCCTCCTCACCTGAGTGTAGGGCCAGCACCTCCATCTTGCCCCTCCCCTGCCACCTGAGTGCCTTAATTCTGACACAGGGAAGAGAACGTTGACTGAACTTCCCACACTTGCAAGGCACCACGCCAGTGACTTCACATGCCTTCATTTAAAAGAATCCTTAAAGTTGCTGGTGCCCAAGATGCAAAATCCCATTGTCCTTTCCATCTCCTCCCTCTGCAGCAGCTCCTGCAGCTAACCAGTGGCCAAGCCCATCAGTGTTCTCCCCCTTCTCACTCTACAGTCCCTTGGGTTTTGCTTAACCCCTCTTTTTCCACTCTCTGAGGGTCTCCTGTTTGAGTCCTGCTCCATGCAAACTACACTAAACACCAATCTCTTGAGGCTCAGTGTGATCATGTCACTCAGTATTCAAGACTTTCTACAGTCCCGAGTTCCTTTAAGCCAACCCAAGAGCCTAGCCTGGCACTGGAGGCCTGCTATAACCTGGCTCTGAAGAACATCCCGACTGACTACCATGGCTTCTCAGCAAGCCAGATGGGCCCCGGCCAAACCATGTGACTCCCTGAAATTCCCAGGCCACAATGAACTTCCCAAGCTTTGTTCACACGGTTCCTTCCATCTCACATGCCTTTCCCTCCCACTTCTTCAGACCTTCTCCTCCTTCTCCAAAGTTCAACACAGACAGGGCATCTCCTCGAATATGCCTTTGCTTCTCCCCAGCAGAGAGTGATCTCGTTCATCCTCCTGTGAACTCCAGCTTCACTCATCTACCCTCCTATGGCACTATTTAAAGGTGTTCTCTAAGAGACAGGATACTCCTCAGGGTGGAGACTGAACAGGCTTTCTACCTCTGTAGCCTTCACCGCATCCTATGCACTCTCTCACCAAAACAATATCCCTTTATTCATCCAACACATACCCAGGATCCATACACCAAATGTTACCAGGCACTTAGAATATGAGTGAGAAAAAAAAGATAAAGTTCCTACCTTCATGGGCTTCTCATCTTGTGATAAAATGAACTTTAATCAAAATATACCCAAATGAGTATACATTTAGCCACAGCTCTGTGCTGTGAAATAAAAGGTGTGGATCCTATAGAAGCACTAGAGGAAGTGAGAGTACAATGAGCCTGAAAGATAAGTGGTGAGAAGAAGGCAAAAGTGTTCCAAGTTAAGGGGAGAGCCAGTGCAAAGACTCTGTGGTGGGTAAAAGTAAAGGGCCAGGTGTAGCTGGGATCTGTGAAGGAAGCGGAGGTGGGGGAAAGGTGCAAAATGTTGACAGGAACGTGACTCAATAAGTACGTGGAATGAGTATGAATATATGAACCCCACCAATTAATATACTTTTATTTGCCTGTAAAACTAATAAGGTTTAAATCTATAATAAACCACAAAATATAATTTTTAAAAAGTACTTTCCCATTTGAAAGATGTGATTGCTATTCTCTTAAATAAATAAATAAAAGACTAATGTGAGTTCTCCTAGCTAGAAACAGAAAAGCAAACAAGGTTGGAATCTGATAAAAACTATGTAATTATGTAAGTAATACAATGTTGTTTTACCCTCAAGTTAGAAGCTGGCCAACTGACTAGAGAAAGAGCCTGTCAATCATCCTGCATAGGAGGCAAGAGCAGAGGCTAAGGCTAACAATTACTGGTGAAGGGTATTCCATCCATTATCACCTTGGTCTTCACAACATCCCAGGGGATGCATACCAATACCATTCCCATTTTACAGGTAAGGAAAATGAACCTCTGAGAGATAAAATAACTGATCCAACATCACCCAGGTGGGGAGCAACAGTCGAGTTCTAAACCCAGGTCAGTGGGACCTCAGAGCCTGTGCCTCTCATCACCATCCTATAGTGCCTCACAAGCTAGTTGTTATGTCAGTACTTCTGGAACCTTATTTGTTAATTTACCTCACCTTGTTGCATTGGGGATCTAAATCACTGAACACTGACAATGCAAAAGGGAGAAATTATCTCTGAAGGAATGCAATGAAACTTCTGGTGTCAATCCCCTTCCTGTTCCAGGTCTCCTTTAAAACACTCCAACTCTTCCTCCAATTTTAATAAAGAAAAAAGATTTCCAGCTCATTGCAATACTTAATATCCTGAGAGAACAGGAATTGGAAACCGATGAAACTCCTTAGGCTACATCCCAGCCAAAGTCAACAGACTCCAAACCCCTCTTGCAGGCAGTCACTATTTACAGTACATGGAACCGGAAACAGAGGAGAGATGCAGATTACTGGCAAGCTCTAGCCATGGTTTCCCCAACTCTTAAAAAATCTCTGAGTCTTCTCTGAGCGTTAATGCCACACTTCCACCATCAACAACTCCTTCCCCAAACTATTCCTACTCCTCTCTCTCAAATCCTGTTTGGAAGGAACCAGGACAGAAGGGTAAATGAGCAAAGTCTACCTACTGGTCATGGATAAAACTGTCCACCTACTTGAGGTGGTGCTCACCTTCCTGAAGATCAGCCACTGGCCTAAGTTTCCAGCAAGATCTCATTAAGCCAATAATGACAGCCACATGTCCACACCCAGCCTAAAGTTGGCTGGCCTTCCAGTCCTCCCTTTTGCCCTCAAAGATCAACCTGAGCAACTCAAAGCCTCCGTAATATGAATGTATTTTAAAACTGCATTTCTGAACAACATTGTTAAGAGCTGAATTGTGCCCACTTCGATTTATATGTTTACGTCCTAATTCCCAGTATTGCAGAATGGAACTTTAGAGACTAGAACTTTCAACAAATGAATAAGGACGAATGATGTCATATCGGTGGACATTCATCCACACCACTGGTGACCTTACAAGAAGAGGGAGATCAGCACAGAGATATGTACAGAGGGAGAAGACAACCATCTACAAGTCAAAGAAAAAGGCCTGGGAAGATTTGACACCCCCCCCCCACACACACACACAACACCTTGCTCTTAATTCCAGTCTCCAGAATTGTTAGAAAACAAATTTTTGCTGTCTAAACTACTCAGTCTGCAGTATTTGTAACAGCATCCCTAGCAGACTAATAATACAGTGTCCGAGCTGCTCCTGTCACTCTTGCAGGGTACAAGTAGGCTTGTCCCTTCTGAAGCAGTTAGCCCATGCAGTATGGCCACAGACACAGCCTTACATCTGTGTTGTCGATTACACAGAGGCAGTAAATGGGAACTCTTTCTAGAAATGAAATGTAGTCAAACCCCTGCACAGGCTAGTACTTGAGTCTTGAATGGATACATCTGTTTTAGACCAACCACACAACAGTGGGTTTTTACTATAAAGAAGTGTTTAAAAAAAATCTCACAGCATCTGCAATGACACGGTCCCTCATGCCATGGGAAGGAAGGAGGGAAATGGGCAGGAAATGGGGCAGGAGACAGGGGACCCTGTCACAAGAGATTCTTTGCAAAAACTGTCACTTAGAGAACGAGAATGCCAACTGAACACAGCAGATAAGTGATGAGTAAGCTTACTTCAGGGGGTGACCATGATTTTTTAGAATCCCATGACTGGATGAGGAGGCAGCAATCCATGCCCAGTTCCTGGAGGCTGAGGGATTTCAAGAATGACTTAAAGGCTAAGAAATAAGGAGAGAACATTTCAGTTGAGCACTTCTGAAGCTAAAGCAGTAATATAATGATCCAAACAGGCTCCAAGACTGGAGCGATATCGGGCCCACAAGTACTCAGCTAGCAGTCATTAAGCAATGGCAATGAGCCAAGCACTATGCGAAGCACGTTTCCTATGCACAAGCTCACTTACACCTCACAGAACCTCAGGAGGTACGTCTATTATAACCTCCATTTAAAAGATGAAGGAAGACCACAATATTGCTCTACAAAGACATGATTCCACACCATCCCACTTTTGTTCGCTACTAGCCTAGAACAGCGGCTGGCTCACAGTGGGCAGACAATGTTGATTTGTTGAATAGATGAAAAAAAGGGTTACCTGTCACTGTCTTACAAGGAACAGGCCCACGTTTGGAACCTACACTTTCCGCCTCCAGAACCCAGGCTCTCAGCTTCTACTTCCTGACACATGGGATACAGAAAATTACTAATGAGATGAGGAAGGGACCGCCTGACACAAGGACAGCTGTATCCATAGCACCTACACAGTATGTGCAGCTTCTGCTCTTTAGCACTGGCAACATCATTTTGCACCCAGAGGACTAAGCAGTCACTCAAGGGCCCAGTGGCTACTGAGAAAACCAGCAGCCCAGGAAAGGGCAGAGCACATAGCAGCCCCAAATACTCCTTTCCCCACTCCTGCGACACTCCCTGGAGCCTCAAGCACACCAACCAACTCATGTTATAGCCAGTTAATTCACCTCACTGCAGGAAGGGAGACAGGCAAAGCCCTTAAGGAGGCAGACAATGCGTCTTGACTCTCTAGAAATATCCTGAATAGAGCTAGTACAGTCTGCAGCAGAACCTAGGCGTGTGGTTTCTGGACTCATCTAAGGTGACACACAAACACTAGAGTTTACACATTGAATTTTATGGTTCCTCTCTATTTGGAGCAAATCTTTTGGTATTTTATTAAACAATGTGTGTCCTTTCAAAAAGGACTTCCAAAAAATACTCCCATTTACAGAAAAATAGTAAACAACAGAATTGGTGTTGCATCAATGTGGTAGAAGATCAGGATGGAAGTGACTCAAATATTGGTTTCCTGGAACTTTCTCAGTTTTCAGTGTCAAATATCCTCATCCTTGCAACTGACTCATCCACCCAGGTATGTCATAGTTTACAAGAGTAAGTTTTAAATTTCCCATCAAAATTCCTTAATAAGTGACTATACATGAGGAGGGGTGTTGGGAAGGAAGCAGGGACAGACCCACAGACACAAAAGGAATGTTCATTAAGACATTATGAAGTTAACACAGGGCTTGACCCGGGGCTCAAGTCCTGCCTCAGTCTGGAAAGGGCTGTAATACAGAGCTCCCTTTGATAAGATCCTAAATTCCACTCTATTCTTTCAGCTATTATTTTATGGCATGGTAGCTTAGCTCAGTCCTGTCCAAAGAACTGCACTGAGGTCTCTGGGACCTGTTCCAACAACAACACACAATGAAGCCTCTCTCTGATAAAGCCAGGAACCCCTCCCTCGTGATCTGCTCCCCTGCCCCTCCCAGATAAAAGTGAAGTTCCATTATGAAAAAGAATCCAGTGGGCCCCATACTGCCTTCTCCTCACCTTCCCTATTGGAAATGATCAGGGTGGAGGATGACTGTGGGCATGAGCTGATATCCAGGACAGAACACAGGGGTCTGGTCTGCTCCAGGGGAGAAATAAGCACTTTTACTCGCAAATTCATGGCCTCTTATCCATAGATATAGAGAGAAAGACCAAAAGGGAGGCAATGTTACCACAATCTACGCTGACCCAGTGTAAGCTCCAGGAGAGCAGAGACTGGTCTTGTTCATGCTGCATTTCAAAAGCAATCAATGTCTAGTCCTCAGCAGGTACACAGTAAACTGGTCATGAATGAATGAGTGAATAAGTGAAGTGAGTTGGTGAATTGATGGATGGACAGATGGATGGACAGATGGATGGATGGATGGATGGCTACAGAAGGGCTAGAGAGAGTAAATAAAAAAAAATGACTGAAAGATAAATGTTTCCCTTTCTACTTGAAAATTAGCAACTATATAAATAGTCCCCAAAGGACATTTTCTCCCTTTCATAGCCACTCCCTACAAGCGGTAGAGTCACCTCAGGGCTTTTGTACTCTGAGCTACAGAAGCTCAAAGCATGGGGCAGCACACTGAACGTCACCTTGACTTTCTCCAGGACATGCTCAAACACCCCAACTTCTATCCTGATTTCTAGTGTCTGGAGCAAGGAAGAGCAGAGTGATTATGGGAATGATAATGACTTGTATCAACTGACCAGACACAACCTCCTGGGAAGTTCAAAGTCCTTCATATCCTGGCTTCTCTCTCAGGAAACTTTTATTTAGAGAATTTTTTTTTCTTTTTTCTTTTTTTCCTCTTTTTCTCTTTGCTTATCTGCATTTTCTAATCATTCTACAATGGACACAGATAACTTGAGTAATAAAAATGTCTAACATAGACTGATAAAACACACAAAAAAGACCATTCAACAGACACTGAAAACATACATTTTATAGAGTTCCATTTTAACATTTCTGCATTACAACATTTAACACTGCCATTTCATGCAATTATCCTCAACTAAGTCCTTTGAAAAGCAAGCTGAAAATTTCTTCTAAAATTCAAAGCTCAGGACTTAAAATCAGAACACCCGGCCATCCAGGCACTTATCTTATAAAAGGGGCAGCTATCTGATGGGGGACATGCCAGAGTATTAGAAAAGTACAAGCAAACAAGCTTAATAAGTCATGCACCATATATGGATGAAACATATGTTCTGAGTTCATCTGTGGTAGGAAAAGCTGCTCTATCTCTCTTCTCCACTGGCAGAAATTTCCAGATGGGGCTACAGTGGTACCCTCCACCAAGACAGAAGAGGTTTATTTCTTCATGGGGCCGGTTGGTCCATCTCTGAAATCAACCCTGGTCCCAACAGATGGACCAAGCTCTAACCAGCTTACCCACCAGCTGAACGGGTCCTCAGAGGCTGTCCAGCCTTGGATTTCATGGTCACTGTCTAGTCTGCTTCACACAGTAATAACAAGAAAAGCAACTGGACTAACAATGGAAAGACCTCGTTTCTAGATCCTGCACATAGCCACTCACGGCTTTGTGACTTTAGTTTACCAAAAGTGAGTAACACCAGCCATGTCTCACAGGTGGCTAAAGATACATTAAGGCAAATGTTAAATTGCAGAGGAAATTAAAAAGAGAGAGAGGAAAGGAAAGAAGAAATTACAGTCATGTACCACATACAACGTTCTGGTTGATGGCGGACCATGTGTACAACAGTAGGAGCCATATGGCCTAGGTGTGTAGCAGGCTGTGCCACTGAGACTTGTGTAAGGACACGCACGCCATGTTCACTCAGTGACAAAATATCCTCACAACACATTTCTCAGAATGCATCCCCACCCATTCTTAAATGACTTTATCTTAAACACCACTAAGCAAACTTTAATATCAGTTAGATGAGTGGGATTTCACCACCTCAAACACGGTCAAGTGTAACAAGCAGAAAATAGATTCAAATCATTGCTCAGCCCAACATTCTCCTACAACAAAACACTCTTCAACTTAGAAGAGAAATGAAGAGAATCTTCCAGATTCTCCTTTTCTATGCATCTTCCTCATTAGGAAATGACACAGCATTTCAAATATACCCTGTGAGAACTGTATGAAGATAGCTGAGGTCCTCTGTTCCCAAGGAGAGACAAGGGGGACACCACCAGCTGACAGACGCACAAAATCCTCTGTCCCGTAGGCACCTGTGAACACCAGGGCAGGCGGTCACAACAGGCTAGGGAGGTCAGGGTTGCATGCGGGTGTGAACTTGAACATTGTGAGGATGTATCAACAAAAGGGGTGTGGAGGGCAGCCAGGGCAAAGACTTCCCAGGGCTGAATCAATAGAGCTATCTGTAGACAGAGGGGCAGCAAATAAAGTGTGTTAGACACAGCAGAGCCTTGCAGGCTGCCTCTGGGTAGTTTTGTTCAGCGTGACCCACAAAAGGGTCCCCAGCTCCCTTCACACACACAAGACCTCTGCTGCTAGAGCGCTGAACCAAAGCACTGGACCTCTGGGAATGAGATTTGGGGCAGAAACTTCTGCTCTGAATGGCTCAGGTTTTCCAGAGAACGGACTGGGTCTGAATCCTGGCTTAGCCCCTTACTTGGCAGCAGGCTCTGCGTCTCTCACCCAGTGACAAATTCAGTAAGCAAGTTACTACGCATTTCTGACCCTAAGCTGCTTAACACAAGAATGGAATAACCAAAGTCATCTAACACAACTGCTGCTCGAGTTAAATTACATCATGCCTGAAAGCTCTCAGCTCAGTGCTGGTTCAATGAATTTCTCTCTTAGTAATTTAGTGCATACCACCACCACTAGTATAATTATTAACTTGAAGACAAGAGCTATGCATGCTTCTAGATCATGTTACAGAGCAATCCCACACCTAGGGGAGAGGCCCTCTATGACAAGACCAGGGGCTCCATTCCACTTAGGATCCTGTGTTGCTGTTCTAGCCCAAGACCCTCATCACATTGCTATTTTTGTAGCACTTCCAGCTTCCAGAGACTAGTAAAAGAAAACCACTCACCTGGACAGAACTTACTGTTGGGAAGTCCCAAACATGCATAAGAAATCCAATCTGAGCTTGGTCTGGCTTCCTGACACTATCAAAGGGACCAAAGATGACATGTGCCCATCAACGGCATATATTTAGACAGCGTTGGGTGTCTAAGTAAAGGTGGTACATTCTTGGGACTGTGCTTCCTTGGTTCCACTACTCTTTTATTTGGTTGTCATCCAAGCATCACTCTAAATGCTTACAGACACAATAAAAGAAAATTAGAAAGGATGCCAACTGAGGTCTCCCCTCCTGTCCCCAAAGGTTTTCCTTTACCCAAACCTTCCCTAGAGTAGTGGTCTCCAGCATTGGGAATTTCAATAAGCAACTTTAAATACAAACACAAACACATTTAGTTGTCAATAATTTAACACATGTATAACCACAGAAATGTATATCACCATCAGTAAATTTTTAAAAAGAAGTCTTAACTATTTCAAAATAATAAGATACACTCTCAGAATAAGACAGACCTACGCATCATGTAAATTTAGCCTTATGAAAAACTCATTACATTACATTGTCCATATTTTTCTTAAAGAAAAGTGGGGGACTGGTCCCCATTTGCTAATTCTGCTAGTCTCCTGTTAAAGACTATCACCCATGGGCAGTTATAAAATGACATTTCAATACCTGTGCACAGAGTCAGGAATGAGGAAACTTTTGGAAAGAGGAACCTTTTGCCCACTCTGCAAAATATTCAAAAACAAACATTATTATCTTTCTAGAGGGTAGGGACATTAGGATCTCACTGGCCAAGTCTAGCAGTCCTTTGAGAAGGCTTGCGCTTTCTAGTTTAAAATTGCTCTGACTCATCGTTCTGGATGTGGCACTTCAATCCAGGTCAGAATTGCCTTGGGACTGGTGCAAATCTCAGTCCCACTTTTTATTTTTATTTTTTGTTCTCGTGGGTTGCTGGGGATAAAACCCAGGAACTCAAATGTGCTAGGTAAGCAGTCTATCACTAAGCTATGTTCTAGCCCAAAAACAGAAGTTCTGATTTGCTTGCTTGCTTGATTGGTTTGTGCTAAGGATTGAACCCAGGGCTTCTTGCATACTAGGTAAAAATGTTCTACCACTGAGCTATCTCGCCCACCCTAAGGCTCACTTTTGAGCCTTCAAATAAATACATTTTTCACTCTCCCTCCTCAAAAACCAGCTCGGGTTAAACATAAACTTACCACACAATTCAGCAATTCCATTTCTAGTTATCTACCCAAAAGAAATGAAAACATACATCCACATAAAAATTTGAACAAAATGATAATAGTAGCAATGTACATAATCCTAAAAAGTAGAAATGATCCAAATGTCTATGAACAGAAAATAGAAAAATCAAATGTGGTTCAACCACACAATGGAATACTACTCAGAAATAAAAAGGAATCAACCAGTAGTCTGTACTTCAACCTGAATTAACCTAGTAAATATTGTTAAGTGAAAGAAACTAAACACAAAAGACCACATAGTATGATCCCATTTATATGAAATTTTCAGAAAATGGTCAGCATAGAAAACACAGATTACTGGTTGCCTGGGGATAAGAACAGGGTTGACAATAAATGGACAGGAGGAAATTTTTCATATTAAAAAAATTTTTTCAATGGTTGTCATGGCGCACACCTGAAATCCTAGCTACAAGGGAGGGTAAGCAGGAGGATTGCACGTTTGAGGATAGCTTGGGCAACTTGACCAGACCCTGTCTCAAAATAAAAAAACAAAAAGGGTTAGGGATGTAGCTCAGTGGAAGAGCACTTTGCCTAGCATGCATGAGGCCCTGAGTTCAATCCCCAATACTAAACAAACAATTAAATCTATTTAAAACATGCTTAATAAGATACTTAGCACAATACAGTAAGTTCTTTTCAGTGAGCAAGCCAATGAGTGAGTGGGTGAGTGAATGAATGAAAACTGATTTCCCAGAAGCCTCTCTAGTAAGTCTTAAGTGGGTCCACATGCTCCATTCACTCCAGTGAGCCTCAGCAAGTTATGCAAAATAGTTACATAATAGCCACTTATGTGTAGTACATACACTGGGCTTACCTCTTTTGATCAGGTTGAACTACATGAAATTGTCCTTTTCATAGGGCAAAATGGTTAAATAATAGAAATTTCATACACTTCGGCCTATCATGCAATACTTAATAAGGAGACAAGACAGAACAGATGCTTTCAAGTTAGACTGACTTTATGTGCCACCAGGCCAAGCTTCAGGTTCCTCATGGGAAATGGGGATAATTATAGGTTGCACTCACAGGACTGTATGGGATTACTGTGACATTGCTTGATGGAAAGCACCTACTATAGTGCTGATGCTAAGTCACAAAGGAAGCATTCTATAAATTACAGTAATAACTGACACATGCTGGTCCTATCTTTCTATAAAACTATATGAAATTCCTCAGTTATCAAGTACCAAGTCTTTTATTCTCTTGTATCTGTGAGTTCCCAATTCAGATGTCTCCTGGCATGCGAACAAGGAGTGTTCATTGCTGGACTCCTCCACTGGTAAAGCTTTTTACTGGCTACCAAGGCCTAGGAATGCTTCCCTGGCTGCCACCAGAGTCCCTGCCTATAGACCACACACTCCTCCGGGGTGTACTGCTGACAGTGCTATGGGAGGCTTCTTACAACTCTATTCTCAACATCCTCCTCACCACAAGTTCAGCTATACCATGAAGTGAAAGGAAGTGCCATCAGCAAGATTTCCTTCTTGCTTATTTCTCAGCAAAAATGCTTGGCTGCTATGCAACCAGTGTTTGGAAGCTATTTGTGAAAGGCCAGACTTCTACTAGAAACAACAAAGGACAAGAGCCACAGGGCAGATGCAAATAAAAGTATAGCTATACCTTCCATCTGAAAAGACTGAAAACGGGAAAGAATGGGATTAAGTTATGGTTATCAGATCTCATACCAATAAAGACACCAAACAACCATCTAAATTAAAGGTAAACAACAAATGCTTTGATACTAAAGAATATTCATTGTTTACCTGAAAGTTAAATTTAACCAGGTGTCCTCTGCTATATGTGGCAACCCAAGATTTAATCTGCACACAGATCACTATTTTATTTCCCCAACATAAGACAATACATTTGCATTTCCATTAATTATTCTTTTTTTTTAGAGAGAATTTTTTAATACTTATTTTATTTATTTTTTATTTTTTTAATTTTCGGCAGACACAACATCTTTGTTTGTATGTGGTGCTGAGGATCGAACCCGGGCGGCATGCATGCCAGGTGAGCGTGCTACCACTTGAGCCACATCCCCAGCCCCCTCCATTCATTATTCTTTAAGCATAAAAATGTGTTGACCGATGAGAGATGGTTTCTAAATTTCATGGAAGTCTTTGTGAGCTAGATTAAACAGTCTCCATCAGTCACTGTATCCTGAGGCTCATGTGGGGCCAGCACTGCACAAAAGCACTTTATACACAATTTTAGGCTACATCCTAAAAAGGCCTATGCATGGGCCTTTTATTCCTATTTGACAGGTGAGGAAACTGAGGCTTAGAGAGAGTGGACCTAAGGTCTTCCAATTCAAATTTTAAAATAAGGTCTAGAGGCCTCTCACCAGACTTCAGTCTACTGTCTATTCAATGTCCCTGACTTAATCCCACTGCCTTGGTATGTGCACCATAACTCAACAGAGTTGTTAAGATTTTTCTCTGCGATGCCTACTTCTCCATCAATAAAATGGAGAAACTTCAATCTACAAAACACTCCAGAATCATTTCAGCTGATGATTGTAATCACTTTCTCCCTTCTATTTCTGCCTGATTTTCTCAAACCCACATCTCATAGACCTTTCCACTAGAATTAAGGACAGGAAGAACAAAAGATCAAATCTTAAACAATTTAAATCTGCTGCCTAGTTACAGCCTTTTTAAAAGATGCCCAGAAAATAAGATTAGAATCAAAATGAAATCTGAAAAACGTCAACTTCAGCACATCTGTTCATAAGCCTTCATGGCCAATCGTGACAGGGCTAGGCTGCAATTGACAAAATTGTAGCCATTACTGTAAAAACAAAAATTCTCTGTATATTTGTTATAAACAAATAGCTCCTTCCAATAGAGGACATGCGAACCAGATTGTCTCCTCTCAACTTGCAGAGCTTTTGGAGTAGTCAGGGATTTAAAAGGCAATAGATCCTCTTTGATGCTCTTGTTGGTATAAGTTTTACTCTCTCTCCACGAGGTTACTAAATCTGACCCATATCCACTCCACTCTCATCAAATAGGGGGGAGGGGGGAGGGGAGGGGAGGGGTATTGCATATACGGATCCATAAACCAATGACTGGCACTGGAGATGAGCATGAATGCCTGGATTTAAATTCATGCTTTGAATACACAGTGTTTCCCTAATGGGAGTGGGCTTCTCTAGCCACCAGAGCTCAGAACCAAGAATTTTCATCCTTAGGTTCTACAGGGAAAACAGCTGGGTACAGCAACATTCTTCAAACACAAGAGTGGCCAAAGGCAGGGGAATTCTTCCTGTTTGCCTTTGGAAGACAATCCATCTCCTTGGTAACATTTCTTAAAAAAGAAACACACATATACACACACACAAGTGCACTCACACACAAGTACACACACACACACACACACACACACACACACACTTTTACTAAATCTTATACTTCAGGAGGCAACCTAGAAAATATGCCTGTGATTCAGGCAAAGACCCACTCCTTATTCTCGTTTGATGCTTTGGAGGTTGTTGTTTTGTTTGTACCCCCCCCCAAAAAAAGAAGCATATAGTATCTCTCCAGAGGATCTCATAACTTTCCTCAACTAAAAAATAAAGATGGGCCAAGTACAGCCCTCACCTGTAATCCAGAGGCTCCAGAGGCTGAGGCAGGAGAATCACAAGCAACTTAGCAAGACCCTGTCTAAAAGTAAAACTAAAAGTTTGGATGAGAGAGGAAGGGACAAAGGGGCTAGCTCAGAGGTACAGTGCTCCTGGATTTAATCCCTAGTACTGTAAAAAAAAAAAAAAAAAAAAAAAGAGAGAGAGGGCTGGAGAGAGAGACAGACAGACAGATAGATGGTGGCAATAGTGATAGTATCACTCTCTTAGAAGGTTGTTTTGAGGACTGAATGAGAACGCCTGTGGGATTTACAGAAGGTCTGGCACACGGGGTGTTCAGCAGCAGCTATTAACTATGACTACAACTCTTATTATTCCCCAGTGCACAGTTGTCAACTTGGAGATGACAGAAGGTAGAACTGGATGATGTATAAACCAAAATGTGAAAGGCTCCTACCGAAATTCCACAGCTCAAACCCAAAGAAAGGAATCAAAGCTAAGCCCAGGACAATAAATAAATAAATAAATTTATAGAAAAGCAAAAAGCAATCGGCCCAGTGCACCAATTGACTAAACCACACATCCACCATCAGGCAATTAAAGATGCCTCAAGAACAGGAAATGGCACCTGCATTGGGCTGATGACTGATCATACAAACACACAGACCCCACAGACCCACAGACACACACACACTGCTGTCCAGAGGCCTCTGTGACTCCATATTCCTCATCAGGAAAGAGCAAGAGCCACAGGATGTGGAGGTTTGGATACTTTCTTAGACTGAAACAAGAAATGAAGCTGGCAACATTTCCATCTCTCTATGCCACGGCCCCCGCTTTCCTCCCACCCTGATGCTCAGACCTTCCAGCTTGCAGACAGACGCGCACAGCTAGGGAGTTCAAGTCACACATGGGCACATGAGAACATGCTGCCAGGTTCACAGGAAGTCGCAGAGTGTTAGGAGATTACTGCACTGACCCCACAAGCAGGTTTATTAACAAAGCACAAATAATGGAATTAGACAAGAAAAAGAACTTGGCCTTCTTTCTGATGATAGTTTAATGTAATGGAAGCAAAAAGAGAGAGAGGGAGGAAGAGAGGGGACCTCTGATTCCAATGAGTCACTAAAGAAGGGAAGGGTAATAAGCTGCACGTCTCTATAGTCCTTCCCAGCTCCACACCCCAACCTTTATGCTAAGACAAATGTGTTCATCATTCAGTCACTTAGTCTGGATAGTTTATAGTTACTTATTTTGCAATCAGTGCTTTCTGGATCATCATGCCAAACAATGGCCTCTCAGAGCCTGCATTCAAGAATAACAGGATAAAAGGTATCACCTTTAGATTCGCCCCAACAGATCAAGTCTTCTCAATAACATTGTGCATTCCACTGATCAAGCCTGTGAATCAAGCAAATGAATATGTAGCCGTGAAGCTAATTACATGTCATTCCCTGTGGCCTGCAGAATAAATCCTGCTAAGGAATTCTTTATAGGTTCAAACCCCCTTGGCTTCAAAGCATCCACTAGCATCTATTATATTACAAATTAAGACATTTCTCCTGACAAGCATTTGTGGAGTAGCTAGTATGTACTAGTCACCAGGCAGACCTCTGAGGATTGATACACCCATGAATCCTGCTCTCGTGGACCTTAGTAGCATTAGCACTTAAGGAGATTTTATCATTAAAGCTGTACTAAGTTATAAGGACCAAAGTGCAAAGAACAAGTCTCTCTAGAAAAAAAGTAAAGACATTAAGATACACAGACACCCATAGTTGTTCTAACAGTATTCACTGCTGTAAATGCAAATACGGCACTGCCTCGCTCTTACAGTAGAAATGAAGAACAGGAAAGGCGACCAAGTTCATGGGGTTTCTGAGGTTTGATGCAGGATATAGTCAAGGTATCCCTTCCAGGCTGGAAAGGAACAGTGTTACCTAACAGGACTGTCCGCATGCCCAGGAAACTGACACACAGCTGGCAGGCCTTAAGGATACCACTCAAATGCCAGACTAGCAAAGCCTGGTGTGGGAAGAGGCTCCAGGTTATAATCAGATCTGGCTTCTTTTTCGCTCAGCCATATATCCTACAACCCCAAACAAAGCAATAAGAATTGCCTTTGGGGCATAGTTTTAACATTTATAAAATTACAACAACAGAAAAAGGAGAAGCATGCAGGTTACAGGAAGGACACATAGACTGTTCACCAAGTCCAAACAGCAGCTTCATAACCCCATTTAGATGACATAATATGGTCCCTGGTGGAAACTATGCTCTTCCTCTTACACACTTTCACCATCACCACTCTTCCAGGCAGAGTGGCTTGTGAAAGGCAATCAACAACTTGGGCAATCTACAACTTCCTAAAATTCTGCATCATGTACGGTGGAGAGCAGAGTCAAAGCAATAGCCACCAATGCCCCACCAAGGCCATTTCTCTGCTGCTGAGTCCAGACACACACCTGAGAGGCCTAGACTACACAGAAGGCACCAGACTGGGAAGCCAAGTGGCCTCCGCAGAGGCAGTGGCACTTAAGCTGAGATTGAAAGGAGTTAGGTGAAGAGAGGTGGAAGGATCTGTTTCTGAGGGAACTGCAGGGGCCAGGGCCTTGTAATGGAGATGCATGGGCATCAAAGGGAGCAGAAAATGGTCCAGGTGGTTGGAAAATGCAGAGATGATGCAAGATAAAACTGGAGAGGCAAAGGGACCCAGACCATGACTGAGGTTAGTTCTAAGAGCAATGTAGGGGAGGGGGCACCAAAGAGTTTCAAGTAATAAGGTGACATGATCAAACTTTCAAAAATCTATTCTGGGTATAATGGTAGCCACATGCTAATCAATGAGTTCTAGCAATGAATACCAGCAGCCATAAGTAGGGACAACTGTCTGAGACATCAAGAACAAGAAAGGCTGAGGCACAGAGAAAAGGAAGAAAAATCAGAAAGGAAAGGAAGGAAACCCCTGTCTAGCACAAGCAACTCAACAGCCTCTGCGTGATCCAAGACTTAGAGGAAATACAGAGTCTCAAGCCCACCTCAGAATATACATGTTGTTTTCAGTTCTGGTTCTGAGAATGGAACCCAGGGCCTTGCTCATGCTAGGCTAGCACTCTACCACTAGCACTCCAAACCTCAGAGCCTGCATTGTAACAAGGCCTCCAGGTTATTTAGAAGCACACTTGCATTTGGGAAGTGCTGCTCCTCCAATGGAGAGGGAATAACTCTTGGGAGATCATCAATCACACCCTAAGTTTTGCATTTTCAAATCTAGTTTTTAAAAATGGAGTCTATAATACAGCTACAAAACCAAAGCCCCTTCTTTAAAGTTTAAGTACACTGGAGTCACAGATGGGGCTTGCTACCACCCTCTTCCTACACCAGCCAGGAAGGGAAATCGCATGGATCTGCTCCTTGATCCTGGATGTTAAACCTCATGATATAAGCAATCACAGAGAGTGAGCAGAGACAGCCACGACACAAAAGAAGCATCCTTTGTCCATCCCCCAGAGCATCCTCTTGTCTCCTCAGCAGAATCCAAGTACACTAAATCTTCCAGAAGCATCCATGAGTCAGTCAACTTTAAAGGGCAGCCTGCCAACACGATTATTCACCTTGCTACCCACTTGAGAAGTGAACGAAGACATTTGCAACATTCATCAATCTTACAGATCACAATTCTATCTAATTATAAAAAGTGTTGACTCAAAGCACTGCTTCTCTGTGACGCCTAAAATAAGTCCTTTAATCATTAGGTGTCCCAGCTTTTTTCCATTTACAAACAGGAATGCTAGCATTTATTCCCCCCCCCCAAGGATATTTTAGGGATTAGGGAAATGATGCTTTCAATGCTGAGGTAGCTGGGCTCTCCAGTTCATAAAGCTTTGATTATGTCACTATACTACTCAGAAAACTACCACTGGCTTCCCAGTATCCTCCAAATGAAGATAGCTTCTTCACTGTGGTCTCCAAACCTTTCACAAACTAATCCCAACAACTTTTCACTCTTACTGCATAGATGCTCCAGCCAACCCAAAATAGTCACTTTAGCTAGTGAGCTTCCCAGTGAAGTGGAACCTATTGCCAATCCCTCCCCAACTTACTGTGTCAGTAGGCACTAGTCAAACAAAGGAAGGTGGAGAAGGTACCAGGTTCTCCTGGGAGAAGGAACAGAAACATCTGGGGAGTGAGGGGCGGGGAGAATGGAAGAGTTGCTCAATGGTAACACTTGCCCAGCATGTGCAAGGCCCTGGGTTCAGTCAGCACTGAAATAAGGAAAGGAAAGGACAGAAATGTTCAGTAGACTAAAGCTAGGAAATCCATCATCCATTGGAGAAAATAAAACAGATTCCAAAGGACTGGAACACACAGTGTAGACACATAGGCAAAGAGAGGCTGCAGGAGCCTGCAGGGTCCAATGTCCACAGGGCTCAGGAAGCCTGATCAAGACGTCTGGACTTCATCCTAAAAGGGCTAATGGAAATGTTCTTGAAAACAACCATACTAAGAACTGTTTTAGTAAATGCATAAGATGCCTCCAAAGACTTTTGCAATTCACTTTGCCCACCAATGAAATTCAAACTGTTTTTAGGAAATATCTGTGGGAATTGTAATAGCAGTACATCGTCTCTTTTAACCAGAGATTATAATCACAGAACTACAGACCTAGTAGAAACTTCGGCAATCATGTACTCTAACCCCTTATTTTATAGATAAGAGAGCTATGGTCCTGAGAGATTAAATGATTTGCTCAAAGACAGAAGCAATTTGTGGCAGAGTCCATATTCAAACCCAAGTCTTAGGGGACTCCTAGGCCAGAGAGAATAGGATGTAGTAAGCACTCTGATATAAGAATTAAAGCATTCATTCATGCATTCAACAAATATTTATCTGTGTTCCAGATGCCATTCTAAGTACTGGTGATACAGAAATGAACAACAATGATAAATACCTTTGCCCTTGTGTTTTCATTCTAATAGGGAGAGACAGACCAAAAAAAAACATAATAAATTATACAGTATGTTAGAACAAGGTAAGCACCACAGCAAAGAGTAAAGCAGAGAAGTGAGCCAGGAAAGGCTGGCAGGGTAGACCTTATTGAGAAAGATCTTACTGGGAAAGCGAATGAGAAAAGCTTAAAGAAGGCAAGTTTGTATAGGCTCCTGACCATTGGAGGGACACACAAGGTCTATCCACTCCATGATAATTTACCTGTACAAAGTGGTGATGACAGGGCTGAGATTCAGGGGAGAAATTTAGTCCTTTTCAAAACCTACTTACATCCATCCACCAAGTTCAACAAGCGACGTTGTCTCGGATAAAAGAGGAAAAAATAATTCTGGTTTCAATAAGAGTCCTGATAGGCTGATAAATTGGAATGCAATTAGATAAAAGAGGATAAGGAGGGAATTTCAGGCTTGAAGCAAAACAAGTACATATTCTGCATTTTTATAATGAATCTAGCCAATTTATTTCAGTTACTGCCAAATATGGATTAAAATGTGGGTCACTTCCTGAACACACCAGAAATGAAACTGAGATTAGCACCAAGTTCCCAAAACCTGGTGAAGTGCTGTCCAGAAGAGAGAAAAAGAGGGCACCAAAAGAGGAACAATGATAAAAATTACAAAGGCCATTAGAGCTTGGCTCATCTTCCCCTCCAGAGCATGCTGCACAGGCATAAAGGGTCACACCAAAAGGATCCAAGTAAAGGTGTAAAGGGTAACTAACTCCAAAGAGCTGATACTTTCTAAGCCATTCTCACAATCACCTTCTGAGATGGGTACTCTCATCAGATTCCGTTTACAAATGAGAAAACTAAGGGAGCTGAGTCTTTGAAAGGTTAAAATGCCCAGGCATTACCACACCACACAGATAGGACTGGAACCTGGGCCTACTTGACTCCAAAACCCATGCTAAGGCTCAGCAAACTTCAGCTCTATTCCAGCTTTTGAATGAGCTGCGAGTTAAATATGGTTTTTACATTATTAAAGGACTGTGAATACAAACAAGAAGAGAAATATCTAGAGCATGTGATTACAGTGTAGAAGGCCCTGGTGCAATTCCCCCCCCCACACACACACACACAAAAAAAAAAGATTAAAAATACAGAGATACAACAGAGACCCTCTGTGGCCCACAAAGCCTAAAATACTTGTTATCTAATCCTTTACAGGAAAAATTTGCTGACTCTTCTAGTCTAATCTACACTAGCCATCAGCAAATCCAAAACAAGTTCTCATGAGGGGCAGGGATGTAGTTGGATGTATTGCCTAGCATGTGCTAGGCCCTGGGTTCAACTCCCAGTTTCACAAAAAAAGAGAAAGTATAACAAAATAAGTTTTCCTGAGTGCATTCTGTTTCCCAAACTCTAAACTGATAAAGAACCAACTCTCATTCTGTCTAGGTTATAAGAAATCACTGAGGGTCATGAAACTCTGCTGCATTACTGAATAGTTCCCCTATGGCATTTTGCTTTCACTTTTTATAATTTGTCTCAGCAAGGGTAGTCCCCTTTCTCCTTCTTATTGGCTTGACAGTCCTATCCTTGATTCTCTAGGTATTTACAGTTCCTTGGCTGCTCACAGTCTGCCCAGACCTGATAGTAAGTACCCAATACTTCAAAACTATCTCTTATTTCTCTCTCTCTCCAAATATGAATTATCAGGATTACTTTATTAAACTAACAGGTAATAGCCCAAATTGATTTATCCAAATGCAAAAGAGAACCAAGATCTATCTGGGAGGCTGAACCCTTTCTCTTCCCTAGATGATCCTGCTCAATTTCCTTAGGCCAGTATGAGAGGAATGTGGGTGCCTAGGCTGCTAACCCCCTTCACCTGTATTGACAGAACCCTAATATTCCTCCAGAAAACATCCCTCCCCAACTTTCAGAATGTATTTCATTTAATGTTAATGCCACTCTGGCCTCAGGCCAGGCCAGCTTCAGGGATTATCTCAAGGACAAGTACACAATTCAACTAAGAGCCAATGAGATCCAAGCTCAGGGCTTTGGGTTTGGTCAAAAGTCATCTTGCCAATGTGAGGGAAGAGGATGCCTGTGAATGGCACCAGCCTAGAATACAGCAGAGGGGAGTAATGCAGAGACTGGAGCTGCAAACATCCTTTGGAGATGGGACCTAGGTAAGTCCAAAATCAGAACAACCCTGGGCTTTGCAGCTGTACACCATAGCAAATTCTCTTCTTGCTTAAGCTTCTAGGCTTGGTTCCTCTCTCACAATAGAAAGTACCCCTGGGGCTGGGGATGTGGCTCAAGCGGTAGCGCGCTCGCCTGACATGCATGTGGCCTGGGTTCAATCCTCAGCACCACATACAAACAAAGATGTTGTATCCGCCGAAAACTAAAAAATAAATATTAAATCTCTTTCTCTTTCTCTCTCTCTCTCTCTCTCTCTCTAAAAAAAAAAAAAAAAAAAAAAAAAAAAACAATAGAAAGTACCCTGGCTGATACAGCCCAAATGGAAGCACCTCATCTACAAGTGTGCCTTATTAAAACTGACTGACAGTGGAGAATACGAAGGGAAATGAAGGAAAGGGAGGAGGAACAGGATAAGGAAATGCAGTGGAATGAATCTGACCTAACTTTCCTCTGTACATATATGAACATATCACAGTGAATCTCACCATTACGTACCTCCACAATATACTAATTAAAAAAAAAACTATAATAGCAGGAAGATCAGTAGAGGGAAAGGAACAAGGGGAGAAAGGGTAGGGAAAAGAGAATTAGTAAGTGCTGAATTAGAACAAATTATATTCTATGCTTTTATACTGATGTCAAAATGAATCCTAATGCTATGTATAACTAAAAAGAACCAATAAAAGAATTTTTTAAAAAAGAATGTATAGTCAAAAATTTCAAACAATTTTTCTGGCATCAACCAAGATGGGGTTTTGGTTTTGTTTTGTTTGGTACCAGTGATTGAACCCAGGGGTGCTTTATCACTGAGCCACAGCTCCAGCCCTTTTTATTTTTTATTTTTGAGATAGGGTCTTGCTAAGTCGCTAAGGCTGACTTTGAACCTGCAATCCTCCTGCCTCAACCATCTGAGTCACTGAGATTACAGATGTGCACCAACACACCCAGCCAACCAAGCTGTTTTTATTCTCTGATTTGCTGAAAGTAAATATGGGGGGGTGATAAAATCTCAAAAAAAGATTAATGGAGAGTGATATTGATCAAATTATACTGTTATATTGTGTGCATGTATGAATATGTAACAACAAATCCCATCATTATGTAGAACTATAATACACCAATAAAAAATGTGGAAAGAGGGAAAAAAACTCATCAAGAAGCTGCCTTCACTGTTCCCAATACTCCACATCCTACTGAAGCCCAAAAGAATTCACCTCTCTTCTCCCCATCTATTACAGGAACTCAGGATCTCAGAAAGATGTCAGGGCCTTCTGATTCAATACCAGTTACTGATTAGAGCTGGAACCAGCAAGACAATCAACATTTCAAATCAGTGTACTTTATGTCCTCCTATCCCAAACTGTTACCCCTCAAGCCTCTGAGGGAAGGGAAAACAAAGACAAAAGGCAAAGGGGTCAGAGCACTCAGTGGGGAGTTCTCCTGCTTCTCTTATGTCCAGAGTTGCATGACAACCAGCCTTGGCCTGGTCAACCCAGTGGACAAGCAGAGGGACAAATCTCAGATCTTCAGGTCATGCAGTATGTCCTGTTTGTGCCTTATTCAAGTGCAGGGGTGGGTCCATACTGTTCCACAAAGCTGGCAGAATGCAGCAGAAACAGCGCCTGATGTCTTGAGAGCTCTCCCACAGATTTGGCTCTCCTACACCGGCCAGAGTTCCTCTGCCCTTTATGCCTCCCATGAGCATCAGCTATGGATATTCCCCAAAAGAGATGATAAAGATTTTCAAAGGGAGTTCAAGGGCTGGGGATATGGCTCAGTAGTCGAGCACTTGCCTAACCTGAATAAGGTCCTGCTGGCTTCCATCCCCAGTACGAGTAAAACAAAACCAACTTGATAGGAAAACAGGGGAAAGGAGCTCAACTTTGTTATTTACCAAGATACCAGAAATCAGCAGAGGAAAAGATATAATGCATGTCCGAAAAACAGGCCAGCTTGTGTTTCAGGCCCAGGATTTTCTCACATCCTCCAACACTGTCCATTCCTTGGCTACCTCCATGGATTCTGGCTCTAGAAGTACAGACACAGTGCTCTCTGTAGGTCATGAGCTAATTTCTAACAACTGAAAAGTCAGCCGGGACAAACATGAGTGGCAACACATTTTAACTAAGGTACTAGATCCCTGCACGGTCAATCCTGGAGGAGGAGGAGAAAAAGAATGTGGGTCAGTAAGTCTCCAGTGCTGAGATGTCACAAAATAGGCATCTTGTGTGCAAAGACGGAGGTGATGCTGTCGCTTCTTCATCCCCACCCACCCTAGATTAAATGTCTAAGAATAGTGGTGTTCCACAAAGAGGGGGGGGGCAGAGACTCTTAGCTTACATTCTACTTAGCAAGGCTCGAGTTCTAAAGAGGCAGTTGTGAAACACTGTCTTCTGTTAGCTAAGTTCCTGTTAAGACCCTTTCAGGCACAGGAAACTCTCTGAATGAACTGTTATAAAATCTTATAAAAAGTCTCCAGAGGGTTTCAAAACATTTTGTGCAGAAATTATGCCTTGGGGGTATCCATTGGAAGAACAAGAGATGTGGCTCCAGCTCGGACACAGTGTCAGCAAAAGGCATGTGGGGACCTGAAATATAACCAAAGTGGAAGAAATATTTATTTTAGTCTTTTTAATAGACAATAAAAATGCATCTTACACAAATGATTATGAGGCTTATAAAGCATACCTTCCCATTTGTGCTATTACGGCTAATATGATTTGTTAAAACACAGCACCTTTAAATGGGAGTGGAAAGGAGAATATATACCCTAACATTCAAAATCTCTCTTTTTAAAGCAGCTTCATACACATGAGTGAACATATACATGACCTCATCAATTTAAAAGTCAGCTGTGAGTATATTTCTTCTAGGTGTGATTTTTACAAAAGGAATTTATTCACAGAAAGTTAACTGGCTCAGCTCAACAGAACTGGGCCTCCTACATGGTACTACTTATGACACAGATTCGAAAATATGAGATTTCCCTTTCCTATCCCCTGCATATAAAAGTAAAGAAATAGAAAAAGAGACTTAAAAGGAAAAAAGGAGTGAGTACCCCATCATTTTGGGGTTACCTCAAAAATAGAATGCATTACCATTACCACCCAAACAGACCAGTCACACCTGATCTACCCAAGGTAGAATCTGTAATGCAAAATTAGATATAAAGAGAATCAAGGAATGTTTTGAGGGATGCTTCTAGAACACAGGCAAGTGAAGTGTTTGAGAAAAGCTCTCTGAAGGCACATCTGACGTTCATTCAACCTGCACTCAGAAGGACCTATAAAAAGACTATAAGTCAGGGCATGGGAAAGTGGAAGGAAGGGATGGCAGTAAGACTTAGGTCAAGCAGTCAGGAGAGGCAACTTCAAAAGGATCCCTGGCCTGGACCTGAAGGATGAGAGCATGCCCACAGGAGATCTTCAGCAAAGGTATCCAAAACAGCAACAGAAAGGCCCTATGGCTGGGAAGTTCTCAGTACATTAGAGGAATCTGATACCAGCAAAACTCAAGCTGAGGGAGAACACTCAGAGAGGCGATCAGCAAGGTAGGCAGCAGCCTGATCATATGAGGCCCATAAGCCATAGGAAGGGCTGGAGTTGTAGCTCAGTGGCAGAGTGCTTGCCTAGCACATGCAAGGCACTGGGTTCGATCTTCAGCATCACATAAAAATAAATAAATAAAATAAAGATATTGTGTCCATCTACAACTAAAAAAAAATTCTTTTAAAAATAAGCCATAGTAAGAAGTTAAAACTACATTGTGAATGACACAGAAAGTCACTGAGAAATTCTGGATAAGAAAGACTTGATAAGGTTTATGTTTTTTAAAATGATCAGTCTGCCTGCCATGTGGGAAATAGATTCCGATTTACCAAGATCACTAAGGTTCTAGGTGGTCAAGATTCCAAGAGTAAGATGGAATTTCCTGCCCATGAAAACAGAAGGAAAAATGACATTGGGAAAAAATATGATCAACCAGAGCCCTTCCTTCAGGTGACAGCTCACAGTAACTGTGGTGACCCAGAGCAGATTCAGAATATAATAAGGTCACAGGTCTTCACAAAAGTGTTCTCTGACTACATAATTTAACGTGGCCTCCCCACTCTACCACTCATCACCCTCCATCTGATTTTATTTCCGGCACAGTACTTCGCACTATCTGAAAGTATACTGTTTATTTGTTTACTGCCTTAATTTGTCTGCCCACCAAAACATAAGCTCCACTAGGCTGGACTTGCTCTTGTTCAGAGCTTTCCTCCCAAAATCTACAACAACGCCTAGTACATAGCTGGAATCCAATAAATATCTGTTAACTGGGTTCATGAAGACACCATCTTCACTTTTACTAAAAACAAAGTAATCTATCAGTCCCAATTGTGGATTCCTTTCTAAGACAAATAGCTTCTCATAGGAGGTATTCAAACTAAAATGACCTCAGAACTTCAACAGAGGGGGAGAAAGGAGTTCCGCACCCTGGATCCCATAACAACCCAGATGGGTATGTATCAGAGCATGTGTGCTTCTGTAATCCTCAGAATTGCTCAAGTGTGCAAGTCTGCTGAGAGGCAGGAATGAGTATGGGGGTGGGGGTTAAAAGGAGTATGGGGGTGGGAATGGGGATCATTCATAACCAGGGAACTGGGACCGCTGTGCTCCACTAACCCCAACCATCACATGAAAGACACCTTTGCACGAAGCACCACAATAGATACCCATGCTGACCTCAAGGAGGAAGGCCTAGCTGGGGCCAGGTGCCTACTCTAGAAGCCACATCTGAGCTGTAAGACAGGGAGGGGTAGGACAGGAAGGCACTCATGTGACATGCAGATTTGGTAACAATTTTTGAGAAGTCAGCATTCCAGACCATCTTAAAGAGATGACACAATCTTGTGACAGGACATGTTTAAAACCAATAGATACACATTAAGTTCAATATGATATTGGCCAAAGTACAAGGTCCAATCCAATTCCTAATACAAGCACTCATCACCAACAATGAGGCCAGAGCCTTGGATATAGAGACAGCATAAAGACAACACATAATGTCTATCTTATTATCCTCTTATCAAAGGTGAAAGTAATCAGTCATCACAGTAGCAACAGCCTCTGTGATCTTGTGCCTGGTGGTCTGCTGGTCTGCGCACACCCTTAACCCATAAGCACTATTGCCTCCACTGTATAAGGAAGAAATAGAAGATTTTAAGAGGCTGGGTAACTCTGATTAAGAGCAAACAGGCTGTCATCAGACCACAGTTCTAATCCTGCCCCTAACACCTTTTAGTGTAGGATTTCCTGAATCTCCCTCTGCTTCAGTTCTCTAATCTCTTAACTAGGGGGGTTAGGCACAACTCCAGAGATGGCTGTGAAGGTTCAATGAAAAAAAGTTGGGGCTGGGGGTGTGGCTCAGTGGTAGAGCGCTTGTCTAGCACACATAAAACCCCTGCATTTGATTCTCAGCACCACACAAAAAAGAAAGTTTGTAAAACACTTAACAAGCATCTGTTCAAATGGTAGATAGTCCAATACTATCCTGCTATCGTTACTAAGTTTCAATAAACTTTCAATAAACTTAACAGCACACTTCCAACATGCGGGACTCTTCACTATGCACTCTGCAAAGGTATCTTTCTTCTCTGTCCCCAAACTTCTGTTCTGTCAATAGCAAAAAGAAAAAAAAGGGGGGGGGGGACACAGGAAGAGGGGAGCTGACAGATGAGAGCTGGATCTTAAAAATATAAAAAGAAACTTAAGAGTAGGGAATTAATCTTAAAGAAATATAATAGCATGTTTTTAAGGACATACAGATTGGTTAATAATCATGAAAAAGAGAGAGATGTCCTAACTGCCCCAAAATAGGTCATTAGTTCAAAAAGTTTTGACATAGCATACCTGGAATATTACATCACCACTAAAAACCATCTGAGAGAGCAGTTAATGACATGGGAAGATGATCAGGAGCTATTAAGTAGAAAAGGTTATAAAACCAAAATGACCATCTGTAATCAGTCCTATTGGCGTAATTGGCATTTTCTCTTTTATTCATCTGTAATTTCTAAATTTTCACTAATGAACATGTATTACCTGTATAATCAGAAAGAAATGCAAGTTTTTGGATTGTTTGGTTGTTTTTTTTTTTTTTTTTTAATGACTAACCTATATGAAGAGAAAGACAGGGCAACATGTGCCCCTGAGGAAGGCAGAAGGGGTAGCCTGCTATTTTGGTGTTGATGGTTATCTGAACTGTGGGGTTACAGCTAAAGGGAAAGAGCTGTAATCCACAGATCTTACCCAGGATTCACATGCACATGCCCAAAGTGTATTATTGCTCCTGGAGATTCCAGGTGGAATGCCTGCAAAGACTCAGACCTCACACCCAGTTTCCTGACCTATTCCAAATAGGTCTCTAGGTCCCTAGGTGGGATTATAAATACATAATTTTATCTGGACCTGTTCAACTAACCCAAATTACATGCTCTCATTCCATGTCCCCAAATTTTCTTCTTGAAATATAAATCATTAACCTACTTTATTAAAGATGATTTTAATAGCACTGCCCAAGCCCAATGATTAAAAAAAGGAAACTTGAAGTTTATATCAGGTTCCATTAGAGAAGCAAAACTAAGCACCTAAACACTTCCGTCAGCACTGCTAGCCAGGGAGCTGTATGTTCTGTACCCGCCCTGGGCTGAGCAGGTCCTTTCACCTCTGGAACATAACACAGGAACTCCAACAGGAAAGGGGCCTTAGGCAGTGTGGTTTACCATGACATGAATGACCACTTGCTGCCCAGACTTCTTGGTTCTACAGTCCTGGCAGTGAATTCAGGAATCCTTCAAGCTGAAACTATATTACTCCCAAGAAATTTGGTTCAGGTCATTCCCGTTGACAAAAAACTTTTGTTTTCCTCATAATCAAGATATCAGGGGATCCACCCTTTGGCAAGACAAGCAGCGGGGAGGAAGGGCAGTCAGTGAAAGAATGAGGGGTGGAGGAGAAAATAAAAGAAGGCAGAGAAGCAAATTGGGGAAAGAGCAAATATATAGATGGTAGAGAACCTTTGGACTGGAATTTCCTAGAACTGTTAAAAAATCCTTGGAGGAATAGGGCCTTCATGTAAATACCTTAGACAGCCTCCAAGCCATTGCCATCTCAGCACATAAGAAATCTACTTCTTTATCAGCAGTTTCTAAAATGGTTAAAGCTGAAACCCTCCAAATGCAACTATTCAAAAATCAGAATATTTCCAGCAACTTTTTCCTCTGTAAAGACAAAAGTTCCTCTGGCTGAGGGTGTAGCTCATTTGCTTAGCATTCATGAGGCCTCGGGTTCAATTCCCAGCAACACACACACACACACACACACACACACACACACACACACACAAATGTTCCTCTCTTGTTCAAAACAATGCATCTACCTTTTGAGTCTTAGGTTCTTCTTTCTCAATCTCAGCCAGGAAATTACCCTCCAAAACAAGCTCAGCACCAGGGAAGAGGCAGAACAAGAAAAGGGCTAACCCAGAGGCCTACAGGCACCCTTTCAAATGAGTGTGGATTAGGCCTGCGACACTACTAGCAACTCTGTCAGAGGATGAAAAGCAAGAATGGCATCAGGGGTCCAAGCATCCTAGCACTGCAATTGCTGCATTCTGATGACCTGCAAATTGTTTAGATGCTCCAAAGGAAAAAAAAATATGTGGCTTAACAAGATCAAGCGACAAAGCAGACCACAGGATACCACCCTTGGAGCCATGGGTTAAAAATCCTAAGAAAGTGTTGCCTGGGACTGGAGGAATGGGGAGGATGGAAAATAATAGCTGAGAAGTACAGGATTGCTTTGGGGGATGATGAAAATGTTCTAAAATTAATCATAGAGATGAATGCAAAATTCTGTGACTATACTAAAAAGTCATCGAATCATACGCTGTAAATGGGTGAATCTTATGATATGTGAATTATAGCTCAATAAATCTATTTTCTTATTCCTAAGGAAGAATCTGCAAGGTCTCCATTGCCTGCCCTCCCGCACCAGTGTCCCATGTAGGGGGAGCTCAGTTACAGGTCTGATTGAGATGGTACATAAAGAGATATGAGTCATTCTTCTCCAGCCTGACATTTGATAAGTTTCTCATATAAGATAAGCACCAAAAAATACTTCAACCTTCTTTCTTAAGGAGACTCAGTTTTTAGGGGCAAGGAATAGACCCCAACATTCAGAACCCAGACTTGTGGGGAGGAAAGCGAAATTTTAGTTATCCTCAGCTCCGTAAACTTCTTTATTCATGAATTCAGTGCTGCTTCAAGCACAAAACCCCAAGACCTGTGGTGCTATGATGATATGAAGTTATGCTAGCCAAAAGAGGTGGGGGAGTTAAGAAGCAAGCCAAAGTCATATCCCAAAAGACACCAAGGCCAAAAGCTATCAGTTCCACTCTAATTTCCTATGCAATGGAGCAGAGCTACCCTGCTGGGGAACTTATTACAGGCATGCTGGCTACATAAAAAGGAAACAGGATTTCTTTCCAGGGAGAGACCATCTTACTGCTCTAAATGTAGGTTGGCAACATGGGAGCTTGCTGACCTCGCACACAGAGCTCAGAGAGATCTTGGTCAGAGGCTGGGAGGCAGCTACAAGACCTGGCCAGCAGACACACAGTAGGAGCATCTGGGAGCCCAAGCCCACAGAGGTTGAGTACTGATCCCCAGTGCCTTCCCTGAACTCCAGTTCCCACAAAGCCATATTGTCCTTTGCCAGAGTTGTGCAGCTGATGGGCTGCTAGATAAGCCAGTCAGGGCAGGGTTTGTGTTAAACATCTCTGCACTACCCACATACAAAAGCAAGAAGCTCCTGTCTTTGGAGAAGCAGCCCACAGAAATTCTTAAGAAACAAGAGGCACTCAGCAACTTAGCATGGCCCTAAGCAACACAGTGAGATCCTGTCTCTAGACAAAATATAAAAAAGGGCTGGGATTGTGGCTTAGTGGTAGAGCACTTGCCTAGCATGGGTGAAGCACTAGGTTTGATTCTCAGCACTGCATAAAAAAATAAGTAAAATAAAGACATTGTGTCCATCTACAGCTAAAAATATTTTTTAAAAGGGGAGGGGCGGGTCTAGGGATATGGCTCACTGGTTAAGTACCACTGGGTTCAATCCCTGGTACCAAAAAAAATTAAAAAAGCAAAAGGCAGGGCAAAAGCAACACTGGTCTCCTGGTAACACCTGGGGTCTCACCAGCAGTTGCTGTGGTCTGCTCAGTCACCCAACCCTCCCCAAAGGGCTGAGAACCTACAGAGATCAGAATAGAGATAGGCACCCAGGGAGGAAGAAGCAGAAGCTGTTGCCAGAAATGAGTGGCCCAAGGGCACCTCCAGGGCAGGAAGAGGAGAGAAGCACTCTTAGTTTGGGGTACTTCATGCTCCAGAGACATCAGCCAGGCTGTCCCCAGACTGTGTGACTAGCTGTGCAACTGCTCAGCCAGCTCATTATGCTTCCTGAATGTTTTTAAAGAAAAAATGTGCAAGATAATGACAGACTCTGACCCCAAATGACTTTAACCCTGACAAGAGCACCAGGACTCATTGTGGGAAAACTTTTTGCCCTGATTGTCCAGGAGCATAAAGTTCTCTTTAGGAGCTCATCCACCCAACCAAGTACTACCGAGAGTCCGAGCTCACCGATGGAGCTCATAAAAACAACTGGATCCCAGGTAGGAAGCCACACTGGCTGAAATGTTCCAAAGTCACTGGAATGTCCACACTTCAGAAACACTCAGCCATCATTCCTCCACCCGCAGTAATGCAGACACCTTCCAATACCTCAGATGGCCTAACAGAAAGGTGAACAACAACTCCATTGTGCACATTAAGGGGAACAAAGAATTTGAGGACCAGGTTTATATAAAAATGTTCTGGCCTATTCAGACAACATGTTCAAGGACCTCCTCCATATAACTCACCCTAGTGGGTGGAGGGGAGATGGGGCTACAGGAAATGCAGATTTCCAGGCCTTCCCAGAGCTCGTGCATCAGAATCTCCTTGTAGATCCAGAATCTGAAATTCATGGAGTTTTTACACACACTCACTTTTAAGAACCTCTGCAGGAAAAAGTGATGGGGTTATTCTGGGGCAAGCATAGCAGTTATAACTCAAGATGTCTATGGTCCTGCCAAGCTAAATCCATACAACCACCAGCTTACAACAAGGACAATCTGGTAGTGAAAATAATGGCAGTTCCAATTATAGAATACATACCATGTGTCTCCTTACACAGCTCATCATAACATCTACTGTCCTCATCTATTCCTCACAATAATATCATTAGGTAGTTATCAATTTCTCCTCTTGCACTTAAGCACTTTCTTCAGTTTTGCCTCCAAAGTGAAGGTCAAAATCCATAGGCCTCTGAGCAGGTCCTCACCCAAAATGACCAAGAAAAAAGCCCTGGTTCAAACTGTCTCCCATCTTCTTCTGGTTACCTTCTACACTTTGATGCTCCATGGTTTCGGCCTCCTTTTCTTCTCTCATTCCACACTGGTGGTTTACTATCTTTGCTGTCCATTAGAATCACCTGGGGAGCTTTTTTAAACTTCCCATGTCCAGAATATACCCCAGACAAACTGTATCAGAATGTCCAAGAGTGAATCTATGGAAGCGGTGTGCTAGGCTCCTCAGGAATTCCAAACAGCAGCTAAGGCTGAGAACCTCAGCCTATGTCTCACCTTTATAAATCCATTTACTTCCAGGACCTCAAATACCATCTAACAGAACCAGACTTATACCCAGACCCTCCACAACTCTGCAAAGCTCCCAACCTGTGCTTCCTACCACCTAGTAGATGTCCCCACACGCACGCCCCATCAGAACTCAGCAGGAATAAACTCAACTGTGCATCCCCTATCACGCACCATGAGTCTTCTGTGGTATGCAGTTCAGCCAGCCCCCCAAGACCTAGCAGAGAAACTCCAGAGAAACCCCTAGCTCTACCCTCCTCTCTGTCCTCATCCTCTCCTCAGTCACCAAATGCTGTTGATTTCTCTTTCTCCTCTTCATTCACACAGCTCACGTCCTCTGAAAAAAATGCCATGGAACTCTTCATTCTACTCTGTAATTTATCAGTGTCTGTGTGACTATTCAAACAGTGACTGCACTGAGTAAAGCAGATTTTCAGGAAAATCTCCCCTGCCAGCGCCCCGCAAACCCCCACATGCTCTCTGTACTCTCCGGCACAGAGCTGCCTATCTAGGACACTTGTAACCTAGTCTGTAGTCGGTGAAGCACATCCCTCTCCTCCTCTTCCCCCAGGTACCAGGCCAGACATGTGTCCATCCTCTTGAATACTTCTGCCTTGAGACAATGTTAAGCAGAGAGTGACTCTCACATCACTGATGAAATATAGGATTATTTGAGGTAATATAATAAATAGCAAGTAGTTTTCAATTTGATTATGATTCAATGACTATTTGAAGACATTTTTTAGAAAATTGCTAAACATATCAAACTGTGATTTCTCAAAGATATAAACTTCTCTTTTGAAACCAATGCATTTTTTACTAGATAGATTTTTACAAGGTAAATAAACAGTGATAAAAGTGAGGCAAAAAATAACGGAGGTAACCTTTAAATGACTGACTACTGTCTCCTTGGGCTTGATAAGCCTTCATGGGCTTTACCTAGAGGTCTCTGCTCCTTCTCCCAACACCTTTCCAAACCAGCAGCAACTATCACATGGGCCACATACAACCTGTTTTCCCTGCCTTCTCTCAAGATGCTGAGCACCCGGGAGAGTAACCTGGGTGACCTGACCTGCAAGTGTAATAATAAGACTCTGCTTGCTCCATCCCAGAAACCACCCCACCCACCCCACCCCACTCCCAGAAAAGTTGGCTTCTACACCAAGAGGAGCTGCCACAGGCATAGACCAGAGAGGACATGAGGCAGGATTCTGTTCTGCATAGGGAGAAGTGCTAAGTTCTGCAGCAGCTACAGAGAGATATTAGAAAAAACACCCTCTCTCTTACCAGTCCCCAGGAATTCCAGGGCCCACAGGGAAGCTTCAACCATAGACAAGGTCAGGATTTCCAACTACCAAAGGCAGGAGATTGCTCTCCTTTTACACCTGTCAAGCCTCCTGAATAATGCACAGGATAAAAATTCAACAGCACCATCACCAGGAACACAAACAAGTTCTTTGGGGTCCTACACTTGGATGATTCGTAGGTACAGAAGGGTCACATTTTAGTGATTTTTGCTGTGGTTTCTAGTCCCAGAATTAACAATACATACAAACCAAGAAGGAAATGGAGAAAATTCTAAGTACTGTTTTTATTACAGAGGATACTCTGTAATAAATTCTAAACAGTGAGTTTCCTTCCCACTCTAAAATTATAATTTGTAAGATTTGGTTCACTTAGTATTTTTTTAATTTATTTTTTAGTTTTCAGTGGACACAACATCTTTATTTTATTTTTATGTAGTGCTGAGGATCAAACCCAGCGCCCCACGCATGTCAGGCGAGCGCGTTATCACTTAAGCCACATCCCCAGCCCCCACTTAGAATGTTTTAAGAACACTTCTGTGAAATGTTTATTAAACTGAAAAATACAAATATGGCATCTTTTAGCTGAGTATTCATCTCTAGGAATCTTCCTACAGATCTACTTACTTATCTGTCCTATGCAAGAGATGCCAAGGTGTTCCTAGCAGCACTGCTTATAGGGTCAAAGACTGGAAATAGCCTAAATGTCTACCATTATAGGACTGGTTTCATAAATTATGTTATATTCACACAAAACTATGCTAACAGTGAGTTAGGTCTGTTCGTACCAATATACAATATCCAAAATATATTATGACAGGGTATAAAACAGTATACATGGCATACTTCCAAATACATATATTTGTTAAAAAATGTGTGTGTATATATATACATATATATATGCACATTTATATATACATTTGCTGACACATGCATAGTTATACTTGAAAAATTCTCAAGAAACTGGTAAAATGTTGCTTCTAGCAGAACTAGAGATCCAGAGGCATAAGTTGCAGCTGTCCCTTTGTCTCTTTTGAATTCTGTACCATTTATAGGTATTACTTACTTAGATCGGCTTTTTAAAAGAAACATGAATTCGACTAACTATATCTTTT
Organism: Ictidomys tridecemlineatus; assembly: GCF_052094955.1. NCBI lineage: Eukaryota > Metazoa > Chordata > Mammalia > Rodentia > Sciuridae > Ictidomys > Ictidomys tridecemlineatus. Next base: position 123,025,417 of record NC_135477.1, on the reverse strand, counting down.
TAATTTTATTTGCTCAATAGATATTCTTTGTCCGCACCTGACCTGCAAGTGTAATAATGAGACACGCAGTCAGAAATGTGTTACAGTTTTGGTCCCATGGCTTGACAGTGCTCTTGGCACAGAAACAACCAAAGTTCAACTCAGCACCTGAAAAATCTATCTAGTCTCACAGGAGGAGCCAGTTCATGTTTTCAGAATGCTCCAATCAGTCTGGAGTAAACTTAAAAGATCTGACAGCAAGATCAGATGAGCTTTGAAAACTACCTGGGATGTCTTTACAAACCATACAAAATGGGGTTTATTTTGGCTTTTCCTGTGTGGCAGCAGCAGGAGTCAAAGTATAGCTACTGGCTTGGCCCAGAGAAGCCAGCTAGTTAACAAGGCTTGTTCTAGAATCCCCAAACCCCAAACCTTTGTCCATCTAGCAAAGAAAACACACACACACACACACACACACACACACACACACACACACACACCACCCAACCCCAGGAATCTCCTCTTTCTAAATATAGTAGGAAACTGCCCAGTCTCCAGCTCACCCTCTGCAGCACTCTGTGCCTTCCAACCAAGGTGAAATGAGCCAGACATAAACATGCCGTGACAGCTCCTGGCCCACACTGCCAAGCTGTTTTCCTTACTATTTCCTCTCTTCTTCCACTCTGGGTTCCTACAAAAAAAAACCCAGTGACTCTCATTTGTAAAAATTCCTTCAGCCACTAATGCTATTGTTCTCACTCTAAGAGACATGATTCCCTGCTTGGTCCCTGAAATTTGAGCAGATTGTTAAATATGGACAGAGTTCTCTCCATCTCCTATTTTACCTGTAAGAACCTGCAGCTCACCAAGGATATTAGACCAGTCCAAGGCTAACAAGGACACATTTAATTAATTGTAATCTCTCTCTCTCACACACACATATCAGGTTTTGTTCTACACCCTGGTTATCTTAGAATCAGAATCAATGCCTAAAGAAAGGCCTATTCAAAATGTTGGCAATTTGAGCAAAAGGTTAAGCTCTGAAACATAATCTAACATATTCAAAGGGGCACCAAGTATCAACTAGCTATAGGAATGTAAAGACCTAAACAACTGATGTCAACAGGCTTGTAAAAACTGGAGGTCAGCAACAATTCCACTTAGAGGAATCTACCCAATGGAAAAGCTGCCACCCGCACCCAAAGGCAGGTTGTGCAAATGATGAATGTGGCCCTTTCCCTAAGAGTGAAAAACTGGGACAATCCGAAAAACCTCCAAAAGGAGCCTGGGTAAATAAACTATGGTAAATACACTGTATTCACACCATAGAGCCCTCTGAGGTGATCAAAAAGAATACAGAACTGTATTTCACCACATAATTGTCACAGATTTTATGCCAAATTTTTTTTGCAAAAAATGGAGTGAGACTATTATGTGAAGCTTTTTTTAAATTGTATTGGTATTAATTAAAAATCCTTTATTACTAAACTGTCTTTGATGCAAGATTAGGATGAATGGGATACTCATGAATATATGTTAAAACTGAAGAGTCCAAATCCATGCACATCATTTCTTCTTGACATTAGCAAACACTTTTCTGATCTGACAAAAAAGTTAATAAATCAGCATTATTGATTTGTGCATTATAGTTGAAATATTATACTTGAGGAAACATACCACAGCACTGGGAAGTATGGACTTAGAAATTCAAACTTCTCTGTCCAAAGATCCTGCACTGCTATCATTGGTTTCATTGCCTGCCTCATCATCCTCAGTACTACTCATCTAAGATGCTAAGATGTGTGTTACTAGTACAGCAGCATTCTGAACAAACCACACAAGTGGGCTTTCAGAAACAGACTGACAATGGGCGAATGCTGGGAATTCTAGGCTCCTGGCTGGATTAGCAGTGTGTGAGAAGATAAATGAGCATCCATTTGCCCCTGGTGAGTACACTGCTGCTGTTTACCTTTTAAGCAGCATGAGGTACAGAATTATATCAGGTGACAATTATGCAATGCAAGGTTATAAGCCAATTTTTTTAAAGAGAGAGAGGGAGAGAGAGAGAGAGAATTTTTTTAATATTTATTTTTCAGTTTTCGGTGGACACAACATCTTTATTTTATTATAATTTTTTTTTATGTGGTACTGAGCATCAAACCCAGTGCCCCGCACATGCCAGGGGAGTGAGTTACCACTTGAGCCAAATCCCCAGCCCTATAAGCCAATTCTTAAAGTGAAAAAAAAATTAGTGTAATAATTAGGTGGTGGTGGAATTTTGCAGTGAAATAGAGAATGGGCATGTATTGACATATAATAACTCTAAGACACAGTATTAGCTGGAAAAGTAAAACAGGATAATCTGCATAGTATAATCCCAATTATGAAAAAATTTTCACAGAAAAATGATACAGAAAAAAATATTCAAAAGTGCCGGAACTGAGTGTGCAGCTCAGCAGTGGAGTGCCTTCCTAGCATTGAGAGGCCCTAGGTACTATCCCAACCCTGCCCCCAAAGAAAAGAGACAGAGAGTACTGAATACTCCTGTATATATTTTTTTAACTTTTTGAGTCTTGTATGAGAATATATTCATGATCTGTGTCATTTAACAATAATGTTAAATTTCTCCCTAAACTTAATCCTCTCCTAATTCCTATTTCAGAAAAGAGTAACATCATTCACACAATTGCTCAAGTCAGAGACACTGAGTCATCCTTGATATCCCTCTTTTCTGTCATAGTCCACATACAATTAAGCAGCAAATCCTGTGGGCTACTTTCAAAAGCACCAGCATGTGACCACCACATCTGATATGGCCAGCCTGGACCAAGCTGCCATTGTCTCTTACCTCACCTATTAAAAGCAGCCTCCTAACTGGTCTCCTTGACCCCATTCTGGCTTCACAACATTTTCCACCCAGCTGCCTGCGTAATCTTTCTAAAACACAAGCACGTCACAACTTCCTATGGCTGTCCATCATACCTAGAATGAAACCTAAAGTCCTTTCCAGAACTCAAGATCACTGATTTGGCCCCTGGGCTCTCTCTCCATTCATTCGCTCTGTTCCAGCCACAATGGCCTCACTGCTGGCCCATAAACAGCCCATGCACCCTTCCCTCTGTGACTTCTGTACCTGTTACCTCCACCCAAAAGCCCTTGCTCTAATCTAGGGTTTTGGAAGTCCCAGTAAGAGCAGAGCAGGGCTCCTAATTTATTGAATGAAATACATAAAAATTTTAAAACATACTGGCTTATAATTTTAAAAAATTTAAACTAAGGTCAATCAAAAATTTAAATCTAGAAAGACCACCTTAGTTGTTAGCTTCATATTGGCATCCCTCTCTTGGCTAATTTTTAGAAATGCAATGGCCTTGACAGGACAACAAAATCTCTTCCCAAGGTACCTTCTACAATATCTCCATGGTAATTACAGTTCTCCCCTGGGGGCGGTTCTTATTTTGTCAACTCAGGGTGTTTGAGATCAGTAGCTTACATTGGCCAGAATTAGAAAGCCTTATCTATGGAACTGCCCAAAGAGATGCTGAATGGCCTAACTAGAGTACAAACCAGAACCACACAGCCTTTGAAGAACCACTGTCCTAAGTCCTGAGATCCCAAAATCAATCAGTCAAATACATCTTAGACCACAACACTGGAAACAAAAAGTCCCCAGAAGAGGACAGAGAAAATATACTTGGTGCTGTTGACTTAATCATCAAAACCTTATAGGACAAACCAAAGGATAATAAATATTTGAATACATATTTCATCAAATAAGTTGTACCAATGGCCAATAAACACATGTTAAGATGCTCAATGTTATTCATCATCAAGGAAATGCAAATTAAAATCACACCAAGATATCAGCACTTTACTCTCACTAGGGTGGCTTCAATCAAAAAGAGAGATAATAACAAGTGTTGGTGTGCATGTGAAGAAATTAGAACCCTCATACTTTGCCAGTAGGTATATAAAATGGTGCTTCTCTGTGGAAAACAGTTTGGCAGGTTTTAAAGTTAAACATAAGTTTGATTTAAACTTAAGTTTTAAGTCAAAATTAAACATATGTTTGCCATATAACTCAGCAATTCTATTCCTAGGTAAGAAACAAAATTAGAAATGAAAACATACCCACTCAAAGATATGTATGCAAATGTTCATAGCAGCATTATTCTTAACAGTTAAAAACTTTAAAAAAAATCCAATGGTACATCCTTTAGTGAATGAATAAACAACTTGTGCTTGCAAAATTGAATAGTCTTCAGCAACACAAAGGAACCAACTTCTGATACATGCTACAACATAGACACACCTCAAAACCATCACAGTAAGTGAAAAGAGCCAGATGCAACAGATTACTTCTTTCATGATTCCATTTAGCTTAAAATTTCAGAAAAGAAAAATTTATAAAGACAGAAAAGAGTGGATTAGTGGTTGTCTGAGGCATAATATGAGAATAGAAAAAGCCTACAGAGAGACATGAGGAAGCTTTTGGGATAAAAATGTTCATAACTGGATTGGGGTGATGGTTACATAATTCTATAACTACAAAGCACAGAACTATACACTTAAAACAGGTGAATTCATGACATGTGAATTATAATCAATAAAGCTCTCTTTAAAAACTATTTGCCCAAAACATGCATGCCTAAAACAAATTGGGTACTTAGAAAGGAATAAATGTAAAGATAGTGTCCTTGTAAGAGACACTCATGATAAACTGATGTCAATTCCTAGTGCTACTTAACCATTCTGAGGGGGGAAGAAAGAGATGGAGAGTGAAAAACAATTCCTTTACACGATTTTAAAGGAGAAAGAACTATTCTTTCCTAATAATAGTTGTTGATAATTAAAAATTAACAGATATTTGGACACAAAAAGATATTAAATTCTACTACAAGAATGCTGAAAATATTATACTAAGTAAATTAAGCCAGATACAAAATGATAAATATTGTATGATTCCACTAATATGTCTTGAACCGGCAAATTCATAAAGACAGAGCAGAATAGAGGTTACAGGGGCAAAGGCAATGGGAAGAGGGTACATATAACACAGATTCAGTTTGGGATGATGAAAAAGTTCTGGAATAAGCCAAGTACAGTGCCACACACCTATAATCCCAGCAGCTCAGGAGGCTGAGGCAGAAGGATTGAGAGTTCAAAGCCAGCCTCAGCAAAAAGTGGGGCACTAAGCAATTCAGTGAGATCCTGTCTCTAAATAAAATACAAAATAAGGCTGGGGATGTGGCTCAGTGGTGGAGTACCCCTAAGTTCAATCCACAGTATTGGGAAATACACACAGTTCTGGAAATAGACACAATATTGTGAAACGCCACTGCAGTGTATATTTAAAGGTGGTTAAAATGGTAAATTTTGTATTATGTATATTTTATCATAATATTTTTTTTAACTCAACAATAAGAAAACAAACCAAACTTATAAAAAAAAAAGGCAAAAGATCTGGATTTCTCACCAGTGAAGACATATCTTCATGACATATAAGCACATGAAAAGATGCTCAATAGCGAATGTCATGAGGGAACTGCAAATTTTAAAAATCATGAGATACCACTACACACCTAGAAGAAGGGTGAAAAGCCAAAACACTGACATGAGCAAATAGGGGCAACAGGAGCTGTCATTCTGCTGGAAGGACTACAAAAAGGTAGAGCCACTTTGGAAGATGTTCAGCAGTTTCCTAAAGAAGTAGCACACTCTTACCATATGACCCAACAATCAAACTCCTTGTTTACCCAAATGAATTGAAAACTTTCATCTACACATAAATCTTCACACAAATATTTATATCTACTTTATTCGTAAGTTCCCAAACTTGAAAGCAAGCAAGAAGTACAGTCATAGGTGAAAGGATAAACAAACTGTGGTTCATCCAGACAATGGAATATTGTTCAGCAATAACAAGAAATGAATTACCAAGCCATGAAAAGACGTGGAGGAAACTTAAGTGCACATGGCTAAGTGAAAAAAGCCCATCTGAAAAGGCTACAAACTGATCCCAACTAAGAATTTTGAAAATACAGGCAGCAGTAAAAAGACCAGAGAGACCAGGGAGACAATAAAAAGATCAGTGGTTGCCAGACGTTGAAGGAAGAGAAGGATATAGACAGAACACAGGATGTTTGGACAGTGAAACTATTCTGTATGATACTATAACCATGCGTCCATGTCATTCTACATTTGTCAAAATTGCTACTGAGAGGTTCAGATGGGAGGATTCCGAGTTCAAAGCCATCCATGGGCAACATGGAAAGACCCCCCTCTCAAAAAAACAAACAATCAAAAAACCATTTGTCAAAAAGCATAGCATGTGTGACACTAAGAGTGAACCCAAATGTAAACTATAGACTTCTGTTACTAATATTTTATCAGGGGGCTAGGAGGGTAACTCAAAGGCAGAGTACATGCTTCAAATTAGAAGGAAAAGATATGAGAGACTACAGGGAACTTTTCTGTAAGCCTAAAACTGCTCTAAAAAAAAAAAACTAAGTCTATGAATTATTTAAAAGGGGGGAGGGGCTCTAAGCTGCAGGCAGTCAGCAGGTTGAAAAATACAGACTGGATGCAATTCATTCAATGCAACTGAGAATGAAGAAAAGTAAAGGGATTCTTTTTAAGCCAATGTTATATAAAAACTACAAAATCTTGTTTGGATTTAATTGCTGTTTATATTTGTATGAGTAATGCTCCAAATGTCAGTATTGCAAATTACCACCATTTACAAATAATTAGGAAAATGCTTTTTTTCCCCCCTTTTATTCACAAGGTGCTAAAGCAAACCAAATGAACTGGGAGAAATTTGTTGCTACCTAACTCCATACGCATTTGTTCCATTAGGATTCTGTGAGTAATATAATTACTCCTAAACAAAGCAAGCTGGTAGAGAACATCCTTTGACAGTTTATGCCATTGAAGAAGGGCTCATCTTACTGTTGAAAAAAAAAAGGCTATAACTAAATCTTAAAGAAGCACAAAAAGGTGACAAGCTTTAAAGCACACAACACTTGATGCTGGGTGTTTGTTTGTTTGTTTTTTCCTAGTTTTAATAGGCACAGAGAATAAACCATTTACCTTACTGAATTAGACCAGAAACAGATTTTGGCCTCCCTGATTAATGCCCTATTTTCCACTTAAAAGGGAATCATTGATAATCATTCGTTACTACCCCCAAAAAGAAAGCATTGCTTTACAATGCCAAGACACAGTCTGCCCCTCCAGCCTACAAGTTTCTATAAGCATGTGAGGGAGAGAAAACTACAAAACTTAACAGCACAATACAAAATATTTACTAGTCTTTTCATAGGGTGAAAATCACCAGGACTATATTCTCACCTAATCTAACATCTGCTGCACTCACTTTTCTACAATATAGATCTATGAAAAATTTACATCTTCGCCACCAGCATTTTGCTAAGGCACTGAAGGGTAATTTTCAAGAGGAGGCCCCAGAGGCTATTGTGAGGTTCAAAACTTGGTTGCACACGTTTCTACCTGTGTGACTTTAATCAAGTTACCCCAACTATCAAATGCAGAAAAGGAAGAGGACAGTTGACCCTTCAAATCTATGGATCTGCATCCTGCAATTCAACCAACCAGGATTAAAAATACTGAGGGAAAAACTGCCTCTGTACTAAACATGTATAGACTTTGTCCTTGTTATTATTCCCTAAACAATATGGTAGATAATAACTATTTATATAGCATTCACATTGTATTAGGTATTATAAGTGCTCTACAGATCATTTAAAGTATTCAGGGGGATGAACACGGGTTATATGTAAAGATTGTGCTATTATCTGTAAGGAATTTAAGGATTTTGGTATCTGAGGGGGTCCTACAACCAATCCCCCATGGATACTGAGGAACATCCATATTCATCTCACAAGATTGTGGTACAGAATAAGAAGACAATGTGTGGCATTTAGAATAGGACCAGGCACTTGGTGAATATTCAATAAAATGAAAGATGCTGGTATTCCTATAAGCTATTGTTTCTATTAAAATTACCTTAGGAATGTGTACAAGAGAAAGGACAGAGATCTCAGAATTACTAACCTCTGAAAATATAATGAAAAATGCACATCATCCCCAAAGCCTCCCAAAAAGTATAGGCTCAACTAGAAACATAAATACATTCATTTCCTCTAGTTAAAAAAGCATCACCCAGCAGGATAGCAACCACAAAGTATGGCTTTATTCAGTATCATATATCCTGCCCCAACATGGCTGAAAACTCAGAGGGAAGAGGCTAGATTCTTGTCTTTTTTTTTTTTTTTTTTTTTTGGTTATTCCCTCTGCATCCATCCAAGTACCATGAACTAGAATGAATCCATTCCCCTCTCATGAGCCGTAAACATGAAAGTGCATCCAGGTTTCTCCAGACCCTAAGACACTATCTTTGGTTCCTTAACTTAACTCCCTCCCACCATGTGAAGAACAGCTTTTTTTTTTTTTTTTTTTTTTTTTTGGTACCTGGGATTTAACTTGGCCACTGAGCCACATCCCAGCCCTATTTTGTATTTTATTTAGAGACAGGATCTCACTGAGTTGCTTAGTGCCTTGCTTTTGCTGAGTCTGGCTTTGAACTCATAATCCTCCTGCCTCAGCCTCCTGAGCTGCTGGGATTACAGGTGTGCCCCACTGTGCCCAGCTGAGAATAGCTTCTTGATTCAAAGTTTTCCAATGTGAAATTCAAATCAAGAACTCTGTGCCTAAATTGGTCACCATCACCTAGGGGAAAAAATGATTAACACTGTACTTCGAATGTCTAGAAGGCAAATCTATAGAGACAGAAAATACATTAGTGACTGATGAGAGCTGCAAGGTTAGGAGGAATTAGGGAATGAATGCTAATAGGAAAGAGCTGCTTTCTTTTGGGGGTGATGCTCTAAAATTGTTCTAAAATTGATTATGATGATTATACATCTCCATGAATGTACTAAAAACTATTGAATTGGATGGTTTAAATGGGTGAGCTGCATGGTAATGAAATAAAGTTGATATTTTAACAACTGCATTTGTCAACCCTCCCACCCACTTGGACTATCAAAATAAGTACACACAATCTCAATAAATTTAAAGGAGTATATCCCCAGCATAGATATACGGGGTATAACACCAAATTTAGAAATTAACTGTCTAGAAGGGAAGAAATAGTTCCTGAAAACTCATACCACCCCTCAAAACCAAAAGCCTAGTTCACTTTCATTAATATGAAACCACATTTGGTTTGTCACTGAGTCTATCAAACAGCCAGGCATGAGGTTCCATGCGGTCTGCAAGCTTTTCCTGCAAGGCAGAGAGCAGTAGCCAGCCCAACCACTGAGGGGAGAAAGTGAGTCTAGCAAAAAGGTTGAAAATTTAAGAATGTTATTAGGAACCAAAGAGATGTTGGGAGACTTACTTACTTTGTTTTCAACTTATGAAGCTGTTCTGGCATACTGCAACTTGCTACACACACCATTACCAGGATCCTGCCCACCACTGGCTTACAAACACATAATCACATGAGTTACCAACAACTGACATGAGGGATGTGTGGGTCTAACTCCTCATACTGAAGGTAAAAACTGTACCTCTGCTCCTAATGACTTCTGCTCTGAAAAACAAGTCTTGACAATCCCAAGTGCTGGAGGAGGAGGATCCTAACAATCAACAATTGAGCAGTTCCAGGTGCCAGCCTCCAAGCTAAGAGCTTTCTACAAATGCCCTGTTTCATGCAGTCCTTCCTCACAACCACCCCAGGGGTCAGTGTGGCTGTACAAATTTTATACTGGAGGAACTCCGGCTTAGTAACAGACCCAGAGCCAAGCAACTAGTAAGTAATGGGGTCAACTTGATCCAGGAAATCATATAACTCATTCATCTCTACAGAATGAAGAAAAAAAAAAAAAACACTTAAACACATAGAATCTTCCTGAATGAGATAATGATTAAACAGGTTGGAGGAAAGGGTCCTGGGTGAATGAGTCCCCACAGAAAAGGCAAAAACAAATCATCATCAGAAGCAACTGACTGGGAGGTGCCAAGACTCAACTCCATGTCAAACAAGTACTTTCTCCAAAGGCATAATTTTTTAAAATGCAGGTCTCAAATTATTTTATAGCTTATACTCTCTGGGTACTACCAAAAATCAGCAATCCAGAGAAAGAACCAAGGGATTCATTTTTATGAAATCCAGAGCTTATATCAGATTTTTCTTTTTTTAATTTTTATTATTAGTTGTTCAAAACATTACAAAGCTCTTGACATATCATATTTCACACATTTGATTCAAGTGGGTTATGAACTCCCATTTTTACCCTGTATACAGATTACAGAATCACATCGGTTACACATCCACGTTTTTACATACTGCCATACTAGTGTCTGTTGTGTTCTGTTGCCTTTCCTATCCTCTACTATCCCCCCTCTGCTCCCCTCCCCTCCCCTCCCATCTTCTCTCTCTACCCCATAGACTATAATTCATTTCTCCCCCTTATTTTTTTCCCTTTCCCCTCACTTCCTCTTATATGTAATTTTGTATAACAATGAGGGTCTCCTTCCATTTTCATGCAATTTCCTTTCTCTCTCCCTTTCCCTCCCACCTCTCATCCCTGTTTAATGTTAATCTTCTTCTCATGCTCTTCCTCCCTGCTCTGTTCTCAATTGTTCTCCTTATATCAAAGAAGACATTTGGCATTTGTTTTTTAGGGATTGGCTAGCTTCACTTAGCATAATCTGCTCTAATGCCATCCATTTCCCTGCAAATTCCATGATTTTGTCATTTTTTAGTGCAGAGTAATACTCCATTGTGTATAAATGCCATATTTTTTTTATCCATTCATCTATTGAAGGGCATCTAGGTTGGTTCCACAGTCTAGCTATTGTGAATTGTGCTGCTATGAACATCGATGTAGCAGTATCCCTATAGTACGCTCTTTTAAGGTCTTTAAGGAATAGTTGGAGAAGGGGAATAGCTTGGTCACATGGTGGTTCCATTCCCAGCTTTCCAAGGAATCTCCATACTGCTTTCCAAATTGGCCACACCAATTTGCAGTCCCACCAGCAATGTATAAGTGTACCCTTTTCCCCACATCCTCGCCAGCACTTGTTGTTTGATATCAGATTTTTCAAGGGGACTCAACAGACAAATGTGCAAGAAGCACTGACCTAGGCTGATCTAGAGGACAGTGTTGCATCATGGTTAAGTACAATGCTTTTGGAATCCCATAACTTGTTTTTAAATATTATTAATTGCTGTGTCACCTTGGCCAGGTCACTGATTCTCTGCCCCTTAGTTTCCTCATTCATAAAGTAGAAGCAACATAACAGAGGTCTAGCTGAACTCTGGCAATCTCTAGAGGCCAGTTTTATTGCTTATGATTCACATAGAAAGGGAATCTAAACCCAAAGATATGCCAACACTAGTTATAAAATAACTATAAAATAAAATAAGTATCGTTATAAGATAAAACCATAAGACAAGGGTTACTCGTATAATTAAGCATAATTACATATGTAGTTTTTAGTTGTCCTGGAAAATCACCGGTTTTTCCATTTACAGCAGTAATAAAGACAATCTGAAGAAAAATAATACACAAATACTAATCTGGTCATGTACAATGTAGCAAGTACCTCAAGAAAACAGAAATCTGGGAAACAGTCATTGAGTCCACCTTCTTTGAGAAGTCGCTGCCCTATTCAATTAGTAGTTAGTAGTATTAGAGGAGCTTAGTAGCAGAGATGGATGTAAAGAGACCAAAACACCCATCAGCCTTTCCCCAAAGTTACAAGAGTGGTCCATCCCATTGCGCAATTTAACCCTTGAACTCCATCACTGCAATGTTTCTTTCTATCTAAAGAATTCTTGTTCCTGACCTCCCCCAAAATAGTAGCAGGCAAACTGCCAGTCAACCAAATGCACCCTTCTCAGAGTCAATGCAGAAATACAAATACAAGTCCAAAGTCTAGCAAGCTTGGTCCAAGATGTTCCCTTCAGGGCAGGAAGAATGGGGCGGAATCAAGAGCTCTGCTTGCTTTGCAGGAAATTTGCTGAGGGTTCAGACCAAGTAGATTTCTTTCTTTTTTTCTTTAATTTCTTCTTTTTTTTCCCCCCTGTAGGGCCTTGCTAAATTGCTAAGGCTAGCTTTGAGATCCTCCTGCCTCAGCCTCGAAAGCCACTAGGATTACAGGTGTGAGCCACTGCATTCAGCAGATCAGGTAGATTCAAAAGCTCTAGCCCAGCTAACACTGTGTGACTCTGGGCCAGTGCTTCCCCAAGCTCCAGTTTTCTCATTTGCAAAATGAATAAAGGTACATAAGATAATTCATGTTCCTTTGGGTGAAGCAGTGCTTGGCATGGAGTAGCTTCTGTAGCCATGGGACAGCTGAATATTGCTGTTATATCCTTAGCGTCCAGTATAGTACCTAGCACACAGCAGGTACTCCACGTTTACTGAGTGAAGCAGAGGACCAATTAAAGCTAGCCAGAGGATCAATCAAAATTGCTAAGCCCAACTTATAACTGGTCCCCTAACTTACTTCAAACCACAGGTCATGTGTTCCACAAACCAAAGAATGGCCCTGGTTTTTGTCAGAGGATGTCTGTTCATATGTTTCAGGTAAGGCACAGCTTCCTGTGAGGACCCCTACCCCTGGGAAGCCTCCCCACATCACAGTCCTACAGTTCATTTCACCTCAAAAGATTTGCACTTGCTGCTCTAGCATTTCATAGTCTCATTCTTCATTTTTAGAAGGAACAGGCTCACAAAATGACATCTCAGGCACTTAGTTTCCAATGTCTCCTTTAAAGAGGCCTGGGGACAATTCTAACAGATAGGAACCTACCCTGCTAAGGCAACCTTTCTTAGCTGAAAGATATCACCTTTTAGTAAATCCATCACAGAAAAGACTGGAAAAGTAAAGAGTCAAAGATAATTCCACTATCTACCTTCATGTTGTTTCTGATTCTGAAAATGAAAAGATGAAATGAACTATTTTTAAATGGGTAGACTGGAAAGGCACCAAAAACCATTCTCACAGTGCAAGGTGCTCATCCCTGAAGCACTCTAATTTGTCCAGAAGGATAAACTTTGTGCTTCTGCAGAAATCAAGCAGAATGCAAATTTCATTCCTTCCCTTGCACTGGGAAGAAAAAAAAGCAAAAACGGTTTTACAAAAGGTACCAGAACCATTGAGATCACTTTAAACTTCCCCTTTCTGAAGGAGGACTAGGACATTCCTTTTCAGGCCTTTCAGTTTTCAAGGATAATAGAAGAAGTAAAAAGTAGAGCAAGGGAGAGAGGGGGGAGAGGGGAGGGGTGATGGAGAGGGAGAGAGAAAGAGAGAGAGAGAGAGAGAGAGAGAGAGAGAGAGAGAGAGAGAGAGGAGATGTATTCATTCTATTTTTAAACCCACGCCCACAGTTTGGAGTAAAGGAACACTCTGATTCTGTACTCCCACCCCTATCACCTTCTGCTAAACACAAGAATCAGAACCTGCACACGTATACGTCACTGATTCTAGATCTGGGGGTTACTGCCAATACTCCAAGGAATCAGGGCTAACCAAGCGCTCCACCCAAAGAACCCGGCGGCCCTGACTGGGCTGAAGCCGCATATAGGGAGCGAAGCAATCACAGCCCGCCTTTTCCCTGGGGGAGGCAGCGCCCCCTTGGTACTCTCCATTCCCACGGCAGGGCGCCCAGAGTCAAACAACTGTTCTGCTAAGGAAGCCGCAGTAGTGGACGTAATTCGTTTCCCATTGGGCTGCGGCAGGCTGGACACTCAGGTACCTCTCTGGGACACCTGTATGCCGTGCACACCCACCCTGTCTCAAAGTACCATCCGCGCTTCTTCACCACCGGGCCACCCCCTAACACAAACGGCGGGGCGATGCGTCTCCTTCCTCATTTGATGGTGGCTGCTAACCCATTTTAGGTATCCTTCCTGCATCGGAAGCATCGACACCCGCCACCCAGTGCCCCGGGGGCGAAACCCGGCAGCGCGCGGGCGACTAGGGCTGAGCGCCGCCCCTCGGACCCTCCCGCGCCGGACCCGGTCCCCGCTGAGCTCGGGGTACTCACTCTTGAGCGCGATGATGAGTGACTTCCCGTCTTTGATGAGCTCCTTGATGAATTTGTTGGTCTTATCCAGCTCTGCTTCGTGAGACTTCAGCGTCTCTCGGAAGTGCGGGCTGTCGAGGCAGCAGTCACTGAACTCGAGCGCGGGGAGCCCCATGCTGCCCACGGCGCCCAGCCAGGGGTCGCGCCTCCCCCGGGGCTCGGGCGGCCGGCTCCCTGAGCACGCTCGCCTCGGGACCTCGGCCGGCACCCTCGACGGCCGCCGGCTCCACAGGTGTGGCGCCGACTCAACCCGCGCGCGGTGTCCACCGGTGCGCACGACTCCAAAACCCAGCTGGGACCTGGACGATGGGCTGTTGCTCCTGCGGCGTGCAGTGGAGCAATAGGGGAGCAAGAAGCGCAGCGATGGACCCGCAGCGACACGGAGAAACAAGCTAGCGAGCGGGCGAGTGAGCGCGGCCGCCGCCTCCCCGCCTCCTTCGCAGGCTAGCTCTTCAGCAGCCTCGAGCGCCCTCTCACAGCAGCCTGGGCCGCCCCACCGGCGTCCGGGCCATTCGAACCTGCTAGCGATGACCTAATCCGGTCCAGACCAATCAATTCGCCCTCCTCAGCCCGTCCCCCAGGGCCGCCCGGTGCCGCCCGGCCCTTCCGCGGGTTTTATCCAATCAGAGCGCCATGGGGGCGGGGCCTTGGGTGGGGGTGGAGCCCACGCCACCGCCCAGGTCCGCAGAGCAAGCTCCGCCCACTCCCGCCTGCCGGTGTTGCAGACTCTGAGCTCTAGGGGTGAGTGCTGTGGTTCTTGGGCCCCCGCCACCCCGGACCTTTGTGGCTTGTTGCGGTCCTAATCCCAGCCAGGGTTGATGCGTCTGCTGGTTTGGGGAACCGAGGACCCTAGATATGCCAAGCATGAAAAATCTGGGAATTCGTGCACGGCAGCTCGCCCTGTTCTGCTGGGCAACTGAGCTTGTACTTACATACAGCCCTTGCTTCGGGAGAACCCGGAGTTTACAGAGCATCACACGTTCCTCATCCAGTCAAGCAGAAAATGTTTGCATCTTTAAATTACCAATACTTCTTGCCCGCAGTCTTCCCGCCCCCTACAGTCCGTCCCCCTCACGGCCACTACTGCTCAAAACCCACCCCTGGCTGCACTCCCCCCGCACTCCCTCCCTGACTTGCCCCTAGCCGAAGGATCACACTTTCTTCAGCCTGTTATTTTCCTGCTGGGCAATAGCACCATTTTACACAATTATGTCCAATATCTGTTGTCCTTCACTGCTACACGGTTAGCTTCACAAGGGCACGTGCCACCGCAGTTTTCTTATGTTATTGCTCCCAACACCTAGAACAGCAGCTGTCATTTAATGACAGATTTTTGAGGGCTTACTATGTGCTCAGTGTGTTGCGGTGCTTGATAAACATTTGCGGTATGAATGAATGAATGTTTCCCTGTCACTCTTCACCTTCCACCCCCAGTGCGTTGAAAGGTTGCCCCCACTATTCTATCATAGCACTCAATTCTGGCAGCTCACTCACTGTACACTTGCCAGGCTGGGTCCCACAGGGTGTCTAGTGCTGAACTGTGAATTCCTGGAGGATAGGGACTGTCTTCGAATAAAGTATTTCTACGTCCAGTAAATTAGCAGCCTTCCTGCAGTTAATTGAGTACGTGTCTGTTTGAGTTTCTTTGTTTTTAGGGGGTTTTGTTAGTTTTGTTTTAAATGTCTGCTATGTGCAGGCATTAACCTGGACTCTAGGGGATATAAAGATGGAGACAGGTAAACTTGATTGCTTCAGATCTTGGGGAGATGGAGGAAAACAAGCAGTAACCATGCTGCCTGACAAGTTAGTATGGAAGACTTGTTGTCGGGGAGGGGGTCTATGTTGATAAATTAATTGATCTATCTATTGAATGCATAAATGAATGGATCTAATCTATTTGCTAATTGTATCTACAAATTTAGACTTGATAGCAGGTCCAAACAGCTATCTGATAATCACAATCCTGAAAATAGTCATTCTTCACTTGCTATGGATGAGAAATGTCTGGAATGGAAACTCAATGAAAGTAAATCTGTTTAACACTTATTTTGAGCACCTAAAGGTAGGTGTTATCTATTGGTACATAACAAGTCATGTGAAAACTTAATGGTTTAAGACAACAATAATCTAGCTAACTCAAAAACAAAAACAAACTTCTGCTATGATTTTTCTTCACAAGAACAATAAATCAAACATAATGCCTTCTGTAAAACAAAGACAACAATAATCAAATTATTTTCTCTTATGATCTCCATATATCAGGTATTTGGGGAGGGCTTGACTGTGTCGGGGCTTGGGGTCTCTCCTGTTACTGCAGTCAGATGGTGAGAGGACTTGGAGCAGTCAGTGATGAGCTGGGCCTCTCTCTCTCTTCAGGAAGACTCAAGGCTTCTCCATGTGATCTTTCTATGTAGTCTAGTTTAGGCTTCATCAAATGTGGCAGCCTCAGGGCTCCAGTGTGAACAGTACAGCTCACTAGGAGAAACTGCCTCTCCTTTGATGATCTATCCTTGCAAGTCACAATCATTGGCTATAAGCAAGTCAGACTCATGCAGACCAAAGCAGGGGGTTAGGGTGTACTTCTAGATGAGAGAATGACAAGATCCGGAGTTTTTTGTTTTTAGGGGGGGTTGTTAGTTTTGTTTTAAATTTTGTTTTAATTGTCATAGCCATTTCTGAAAAATACAATCTGTCACAGTCATCCTGGCACATGGTATAGGACTCAATAAATGTTAAATGAATGAAACAAAATTAGATCCACAATTATTTGTTTTATCTCATTAAGGAATATTGGGAAATATACTGATAATACCTATTAGCTATCATTTGTTAAGCTTAGTTTATGCCAAGTATAATTTTAAAGTGTTTAAATGCACTTAATCCCTACAAGGTGAACTAGTATGATGATAATCACCATTTTTCAAATGAGAAATTGAGGCCCAGAATTATAACTTGAACCACATTACATAGTAAGATTGTATGATATCAACACATAACTTAATATGCCCATTCACAGACATTCTTAAATGTGTAGATAATGTATAAATGTCTTATGCATTTAATCCAGAATTTCCACAAAAGAGTTCCCATGCTTTCAGCAGTACTATCAGAAATTTGTGAAGTATTCCACATTTAAAAGAAAAAAAAAAGAATCAGAATGCAACAGTGTTGAATATAGACATTAGCACACAGAGGGTACAGTTATCTCTCTCCTGGGGAAAACCTTCCATGAGGGTAGGGATTTTCAGTACTAAAGCCCCAGTTTAGAACAGCAATAGCAATTGGTTTCTCTAAGGTACTCAACATCAACTGGAGGGACATATGTTTAATAAGGAAGAAATAGTAACTCCTGTGACAACAGGTTATGGCTATGCCATGCAAGTAGAAGAGAAGTTAAGTCCAGGAATCATTTTAATTTTAAATAAGGAAAAAAGTTAGGCAACATTATTTGGCCTGAATTCTTTGCCTAAATGTCTGAATTCCTTCAAATTAGACACATAATTAGTCCAAATAGTTCTGCTTTCAGTATCAATGTATTTTAAATCCATATCATTTCCAACTTAAATTGTCCCATTAACTTTACATCTACCATATAATTACCTCTCATTTTTAGAAATGTCATCATTGGCAAAGCTCTCCCACAGATGTTGTGTCTCACCCCATGTAATTAGAGATGAACCTGGGCCACCCACTCATTGATACCTGCACTCAAGCCTGCACTCAAGATCACACTGATCTGTGATGAAGTGTCCCTGGATCTTCTTGTCACTAAGTCCAAGTTCAGCTCTAGCTTCAGGACAGTCTCTGGAGGATTGGGTGATGAAACGAGCACAAAGCATCTCCATCCCTCCAGCTGAACTTCATTTGTTTGTTTTGGGGGGGGTACTTGGAGGGTGGAGGTATTTTTTTAGTGCTTGGGATTGAATCCAAGGCCTCATGCATGCTGGGGAAGCACCCTGCCCCACCCCTGATGACCCTTTTTGATGGCTATATTCTTCAGTGCCCTCTCATCTTCTCCAAATTTACATCCAGCAATATTAACAGTAAGAGAGTTTTCTTTCTAAGAATTCCAGAAGAAATGACAAGACCAGAGCCAAGGATAAAACAGCCTCACTCCAAACACATAAAGCACTGGGGAGTTGGGATTCCCTCAAAGGATAAGCAAAGTGCTGTTCACAGTGCTACTGAAGAGCACAAGCAATAATGTGCAGTACATAGGCCCTGTCCCCCAGCCTCCTCCAAAAGAATGTTCCTTCTGTTGCATCCCCATGGTTTTATAATTCTAGCTAGCACTTATTCATTCTTTTTTATGGTCGGTACCATATGTTGGTTTACACAGTGACTTCTCCTTTGTATTATTACTAGATACCAGTATTCCTATCTTAAAATAATGATTTGGGGTTGATGCAAATGTTCTGTATCTTGATTATGGTGATAGTTACACAGGCATAACATTTATCAGAACTCACAGGGGCATTTTATTGGGAGCAAATTAGACCTCCATAAAGTTTGATTTTTAAAAATGGATGGTAAAGGTAATGCTGATAAGATTTATTAAACATTTGTGTGTGTGTGTGTAGTAGGATTGTGCTAAACACTTTATTGTATTTCTTCATTTCACATATACTATAGTTCTGGGAAGTGGGTACTACTGCTATTCCCATTTTACAGATAAGGAAGTGAAGGGCTAGAGAAGTAAGAGGCCTAAAGTCACAGAGTTTACTGGCGGATCTAGGCTCATAATTCAAATCTGTCTTAAATAACTGTCTCTCCATATGACATATCTATAAGAAATGCATTTTATATATCTCAAAACATTAATAATACCTAAATATGGAATGAAACCACACATGGTGGGAAAATAGGTATCTCGCTGGGAAGTATGTGTTAGTTTCCAGGAATGTCTTGGCTGCTATGTGCCAAATATATCTATGATTATACAGGTATCTAATTTGTTTTGGCTTTAAATCCCAGACCCTACAATTTGCATAGAAGCAATTGATTAAAGCAATCATGAAATCTTCATTTTCCTGGAAAGAAAAATAATGATCTATCCTTATAAATCCATAGGCTCATGAGAGAAATGAGAGCATTTATATAACATTATTTGGCTCGAAAAATTAATTAAGTTCATATTTCTTGATCTATACAAGTCTGTTTTGTATGTTAGCAACAGTTTTACTTTCAATATTTATGATTCATTATATGCCTACTACTTTTCTACCCAATATCCATTCTCTCTTTCTTACACACTTGAGAAAGTACTTATATAACATTTACTAGGTACCAGACATAATCCTAAATACTTTATAAATATTAACCCTCTTGATCTCTTAACAATTCTATTAGTATCTTATTTCCATTTTGTAGGAAAGAAAACTGAAACATATCACTTAAAATCACATAACCACTGAGTGGCAGAGCTGAGATGCTCATTGACTGTCTAGTTCCAGACTAGGGCTGTTACCAGCAGAACCCCAATGTGCTTGGCTGAAGAACCCATTTCTTGAGCTTTCATTCAGCTAGTGGTGCCATGTGCCACTTTTATGGCCACTGGGATATAACTGGCAACCCACTGGATGGGGTTTGAAGGTTTGTGGTTTTTTGATAAGAGGGCAGCTGACATACACCTTCTGTTTATTTCCCTTCCCCCATTCTTTTTGCCTTGAATGTGGTTAAAACACTTGGAGTGGCAGCAGTCATTTTGCAATCATGAGAATGAATGCCAGATGCTAAGGATGGTTAAACAGAAAAACAGAGGGAATCAGGTTCCTTCTTGATATCCATAAGCCACAACACTCAGCCCCAGAATACCCCACCTCCCAACTACTCAAAGCATCAAGGAGCAACACAACTTATTTGTTTAAGCCACATTAGTGAAATTTTCCATTATTCAAAGCCAAACCTAGCTTTAAGTGATATAATGCACTGACTACAAAATCTATTACTTCACCTCCTCCTGAAATTGTTATCGTCCTCCTTAGTATAGGGTTCTTAGGTAGTTTTCAAATTAGAAAACCATGAGTTTTTAGGATGATTACGTAAACATTTAGAATAAAAATATATCTGCATTTATAAGGCAAAAATGTGTATTAAATGAGGAAAGCTGTTCAGGAAAAAGGTAATCAATTAAAATAAAATTGTTCAAAGACTGAGTTGAAACCAGAAAACCATCAAAGACAATTTCAGTAGAGACACAGGATTAGCCAAGCCAATGAAAATAATATTCTTTCCTAATTTTTGCTGCTGAAATGACCAAATTAGCTTACTTTGGTAATGTATCCAAAACTAAACAATCCTCCTTCCTGGCTTCCCGATCTTCTTATATGTGTGTATGTTTTAAATCACATTAGTATATTCTATGCCTTGAGAAACCTGCAGGAAATAATCCTGTGAGATTTTATTTAATCCAGTATTTCTCATATTTCTTTCAACACAGAGTCCTATTCTGCTCTCTCCCCCTCCACACACAAACATTGAGTACAGGACACTAGATTCTACACTTAATATTCTACAAAACACATAGAAAAATGAACAAAATTGTAAAACAGGGACATACAAGAGAAAGGGGCAATTTCTAGCCTTTCAGTTGCTATTTCAATTGTTACAAAGAAGAAAGTTTGTCATGAGAACTAAGCGAGTTTTCTAAAGCAACTGGAAAATAACCACCATCCAATCTCAAAGGCTTCCCAGCAGCCAGCCTGGGAATTCACGTTCTTTCAGATGGCTCTGGTTTTGAGGCAGCTGGATCTTTAGAGGGTGTCATGATTGAAGGCGTGCTGGGAACAGAAGAGGACAGTATTTCATGGGCAAAGGGTTCCATTATGTTCTTCTTCTATGGAGAAGCCAGAAAGAAAAAAATCAGTACTAAAATGATTATCCTGCATCTAAACAGGGTGAACCGGATATAATGTCTGCTGGGGGAGTGAATGTTTGTGGATTTCTTTTATTTATGTCCCCACTTCCTTTTGTATTTCTTTTCTGGAATTTCCTATCACTACATTTCTATTACCCAACATTCATTTTTAGAAAAACTCAACAAAACTCATAGCTGTTGTAGTCTCACACCGAAGCATTCCCTCACCAAAATACTAATATTTTCCAATTTAAAAAACAAGCATTTTAAAAGGTATTTTGTTTGTTTATTTTGCCTGAAAAGTAACCATGTGAACTTCCCTTATGCTTCCCAAAACTGGTCTGAGGACTTGGGCCAGTCCAGAGAGAGGTTTTCCTCTCTTCTTTCTTTCTTTTTCTTTTCTTTCCTTTTTTTTTTTATACTGATGGAATGAGAAAAACAATAACAATATAATGATTTTTTTCATGAAGTTGAATATATTTCATTTGAAAGGGTGCTTTTTAATTTGAGATTATTTCCTACCTACATATTTGGCATTAATACCTTTCTTTCTCTTTCTTTCTCTTTCTTTTTCTTCCTTTTTTTCAGGATAAACATACTTCATTTTTAATAAGATGATGAATGAAGTGAGTGCTATAATTTTTTGAAATATTCTTCGACAAAATTAATATTTGGAAGTCCCACCTCCCCTGAACTTGTGTGCAGTCTGTTTTGCTTTTATTTAAAAGTTTAGCAACAGCTCCTGGAGCCAGAGCCCCAGTGAGTCTTGCTTGTTGCTGTCCACAGGGTGCATTGCAGTAGTAAGCAACCAAGGCAGTCTAATAGACAAGGCTAGAGCCAGCCAACCTTTGCCATCAAGAACTTGTTGGGTTTTATAGGCCCAAATTGTCTGTTGTGCCTTCTCAACTCTGCTACAGAGGCTAGAAACCAACTACCTACAGTATACAAATTAACCCCTATGGTGGCTATGTGCCAGTGCAACCTTTGGACACTGAAAGTTGAATTCCATATGATTTTTATATATCACTAAATAGTCTTGTTTTTATTATTTTTTTAACAGCCATTTTAAAATGTAATAAACATTCTCAGGGAACAATACAAAAACAAGTAGCAGAGCTGGGAGTGGTAGCCAATGCTTATAATCCCAGGCTTAGGTAGGAGGATCACAAGTTCAAGGCCAGCCTGGCAGCTTAGCAAGGCCCTAAGCAACTTAATGAGACCCTGCTACAAAATTTAAAACTAAATAAATAAACCAAAAGGGCTGGGGATATAGATCAGTGGTAAAGCACCCTTGGGTTTAATCCCTAGGACCAAAAAGTAAACAAAAACAACCAACCAACCAAACAAACAAACAAAAAGACAGGTAGCAGGCTGGAATGAGTTCACAGACTTCTGGATTAGCCAAACAAAAGAAGAGAAAGACTAGAAATTTCAAGGGTGTTAAATTCCAGTCCTTTCTTTAATTGAGTGCCTGGGACCTTAGAAAAGCCTATTTAGGACATCAGCATAGCCCAGTTTCCTCACTATAAATTAGGGAAAGCCATTTAAATTTATTTCTTGAAGTTATTATTGAGCAGCATTTTAAATAACAGTGAGGAAACAGTTTGGAACTAAAAGGACTAAATAATATATAAATGAGTATAAAGGAAAATTGTAGATGTATCTACTACATCAATTTAAAAGATGCCATTTCCTACTGCTTCCCAAAAAAGCCACAGATGAGAAAAGCAAGAGTTCCGTTCAACACCAATAAATTATCTTTGAACTAGGCTATTCACAGACTCCCAGAGCCATGGAGCTGTCAAGCTAAGAGACCAGGAGAGTACCCAGCTCAGTCATGTTGTTTTAAAGGCAAGAGAATCAAATACCAGGGAAGAAAGACAATCCCTAGAATCACTGGTTTAGAGAATGCAAATGGTCTAATAAGAAAAGATACCTTCTGACCCCCAAAAAGGAAATAAGGTGGTACCATGAGAAGAGCCTAGGATTTCTGAATACTAAGATGAGATGTCGCCCCTGACACTTAATTGGTTTGGGAACTCAGGCAAGATACTGAACTCTCTAAGTCCCAGTGTCCTGATCTTTAAATCAAGGGCAATAACTGACATTTCATGGAGGAACAATTAAGAACAAGTGAAATAATGTATAGTGCACATTGTCAGGCACATAATGAGAACCTTTGTTACTATTATATGCACTTTAAAAAAATTTCAAAATTTACCACAGCTGCTAAAAAACAATCTTGATATTACATTTTTTAAACTGAGGAAATGGAACTCAAGTATTTACTTACAAAATACTTTTATTTTTATTAGTAGAAATACGTCCTTGAATTTCTATCTATAGCATGCTTGGAAGTTGATGTAGCACTGTTTTTAAACCTGAAGCCACAAACTAAGACATTTTCGCTTTAGGATGGGAATTTGATGCCATGAAAGCAGGCTTGTCATTGAAATACTCTGAAGATTATTGATCCATATAGACATCCTAGTACCTGTGAATTTTTATTTCAATTTCTTTTCTTACAATAATTTGGTGATAATAAGGAATACAGTCCTTTAAAGACATAGTTAGAATGTCCTCATATTGTTTTTTTTCAAGTAAAGCTTAGAGCAAAATCCTAAACAGAGACTTATGCTTGAACCACAGCTCTGCCACTTCATGATTATATGACCTTGGATGACTTACTTAACCTCACTAAGCCTTTGGTTTTATAAGTGCAAAATGTGGATAAATTTTAGTAACTATCTCACAGGTCTAGGTGAAGTTTAAATGATAGGATAGTGCCTACTTAGACCAGTGTAGTAAGTTTGAACAAAATGATAGCAAAATTAAATGGTAACAAACCCAGTGTTAGAAGATAAACTTTGATAAATTCCTTTGCATCCTCTAGTGGATGATGTTAAGTAAGATTTTGAAAGAACTGAATTTCAGAGTAGGACTGTCAGCTATAAAGATTGATACCCATGTGAAGACAGAACTGGAGGTAGATTTCTTCCATTGTTCTGGTAAAGCTGGGAGGAAACCAAGAACTGGGGAGTTTCTAGGAACTGGGAACACAGGTTCAATTCAGGACTCTCAAAAGAATTTGCTGGTTACCTTGGAAACATCAGAATCTGACTCTTCAGAGACACTTCTCTGCCTTCCCAATTGAAAGCAGCCCCTCCCTCCTGGTCCACTAAAGAGCAAATTTCCAGTTGGCAAGAACACGCTGGACCTGTGTGCTTCATGGCTGTACCACTGTCCCCCAGAACAGTGCCTGCCACTGGAAATTCCCTGTAATTCCCTGGTGAATGAATGAATTATTTCATGGATGAGCAGCCCTCACTTACACTCAGTGCAAATTCTCCCTAGATATAGACAGAAGGTGAACTGAACTTACAGCTGCTATAAGAGGAAAGAGAGAAAGGATGAGATTCATGACCATGTAGACCCAGTGAAAAGTCACACAGACTCAGAGTTTCTAGGAGACAACAAAGGAAATATGTAGAAGCTGGGTAACCCTGGGCCAATAAGAGTAAAGAGGAAAATTGTTATTTCACACATGTGTGTACCCATGCACACAAACATACACACACACACACACACATACACACACATTCCACAGGCCCCATACATATATGTAGAAAATACATTATCCACTGATTAGAATTTAGTAAGTTGTTTCTTACTAGAATGAGGCCTACCATGAGGCAAGAATGTAAGAAAATTTATCAAATGAATGAATGAATAGTATCCTTTTGGTGAAATCTTCTGTATATTCAATAAGGAAATACAAAGTAAATAACCATTTGCTGAATCCCATCTACAAGCAAATACTGTGCTTGTTAATATCACATTCAGAATGCAGACCAAGACTAGTTGACATTCTGTATGGATTTAAAATTAATTTAGAAAATGTTAGTCTGAAAATTCAAGATAAGGCTTAGTAACTGACAGTAAGTAAATAAGCTATGGTTAAGCTAGAGAAACATTACCTCACTTTTTTCTTAGTCCCTCTTCTGATCCCTGGTATCAGATTAGTATGTATTTTAGAGTCTGTAGCATTTGCCTTTGGTCTCTAGAGCTCATCCTTTTAGCCAGAAATGCAAATTAGATTACCTCCAAGTTTCTGCTGATAACCCTCTATCTCAATCTTGGATAATAATTCCCCTTAGCTCCTAATTTTTTTTTGAGGGGGGCGGGGCATGGGATTTTCACACTGAAAGTCTCTACAGCCAAGAAGAAACATAGACCTACAATCGTAAGAAGAAGTGTAAGCACTTAGGAGGAAATGCAGACCTACAATTAGAACTATTCATTCATTCCCCAGATATTTACTAAAATGTTACTATGTTTCAGGTGCTGAACAAGGCACTGGGAAATCAAGATGAACAAGACATGACCACATCTTTTAGGAACTCACAAGGGAGTCTTGGTGACAACTGGAGAACCTAGTCTTTATAGTGTGATGACAGAGGGGAGTTTAGTGGGATACAAGAGTCAACTAGAGGGCATCAGCTCATCCTGAAGAGTTCACCAGGCTTCCTGGAGGACCTGGTACCTCAGCTGAAGCTCATATCATGTATAAAAATGGGGGTGCAGGGTGGGCCACATTCCAGACAGGGCAAAGCATGAGCAAAGCCATGGTAGAATGAGTCATGTAGAGTGTGCTGGAAACCAGAAAGAGCAAGACATGTTGCTCTAAAAGTGAATCTGGAAGAGGGCAGAGGGAAGGATGAAGAAACTTTATGAAGCATATCAAGGAGTGTGACCTTGTTCAACAGGCAGTGGAGAGCCAGTGAAGCAGGCAGGTGAATGTGACTGCTACATAGACATGCTTGGAGGCAGGGACACCAGTAGGGAAGCCATGGCAGTGACCAAATTAAGGGTTATGTAGTTCTGAATTAGCAAGAGGAGCAGAGATGGGGGATAAGGCAACAGATATAAGAAATGCTGAGTCAAAATCAATGAGACTTGATGAAAGCATTCATTCATCCATTGCCCATTTATTCAAATACCATCTGTCAAATATCTCATTGTAACTTTTGAGTATGAATTTGAAGGGGGAGGTCTAGGCTTCAGAGCGTTGGGAGTCATTGGCACATGGATAATCAGGAGTTAACCCTGAGGATGGTTGTCACAGCAGGTAGCACAAATGAGGCTCTCAGCAAGTACCTGTTGAAAAGAAATGAATGGGGGCTGGGGTTGTGGCTCAGTGATAGAGCGTTCACCTAGCACATGTGATGCACTGGGTTCAAACCTCAGCACCACATAAAAATCAAATAAAGATAGCTAAAAAATAAATATTAAAAGAAAAGAAATGAAATAAATGAAGAGTTACTCTATCAGAGTACATAAAGAAAAAAGTGTTGTGGATCATAGATGAAACTTGGGAAAGCACAAATTCTTCAGGACTGGGAGGAGGAGGCAAGAATGGAATCAGAAAGGCAGAGTCATAAAAATAAAGTGAGATAGGCCCAGGAGCCAAGCACATCACACATTATCAGCAATCCTAAAAACTTTTAAATTCAAAGTCTACTCCTATGTTAACATTTCTTCATGAATTTTTCCTAAATTGAAAATTAAGTAGGTCTATAGACAAATCTAGACACACAAACGAAGGGCATTTCCTTTTTCTAGAGCTTTGTTACCTTACAATCCAAGGACTTTTGGAACAATAGTTGCATTTCTAGTTATCAAATTTAATTACCAAGTGCATGCTTTCATTTGCTTTTGCATGAAATAATTCTGGATATTTGTTTCTCATTTAGGATGATTAGTTTCTATTTTTGTTATTAACTTCCTGTTATGGTTTGGATATAAAATGTCCCCCAGAGTCTCATGTGTTCAGAGGTGGGGCTTCTGGGAGGTGATTGGATCAAGAGGGCTCTCAGCTCATTGGTAGATTAATCCACTGAGGGATGGATGGACTACTGGGAGATTGGGCCTAGTGGGAGGAAGAAGGTCACTGGGGGTATGCCCTAGAAGAGTTTCTTCTCTCTGACCCCTTCCTTTCTCTCTGCTTCCTGACTGCCATGAGCCAAGGAGCTTTTGTCTGCATACTCTTCCACCATGATATTCTGTCTCATCTCAAGCACAGAGCAACGGAGTTGGTCAACCCTGGACCAAACCTCTGAATCCATGAGCCAAAATAAACCTGTCAGCCTCTACATTGCCTGTGTTAGGTATTTCAGTCATAGCAGCAAAAAACTGACTAATATACTTCCTAAAGATAATTTAAATTAGAGGATGCAACTGAATGTCTGAGAGACATAATTGTAATATTTATTTAATACTCTATATTCATGTACCAATGAAAGAGATTGTGGCTTCTGGTCTATGTGAGAATGATGACTATTGGTTGCAAACATTTTTGGTTTGGTTTTGATTTGCTTTTTGCCTACACAGCATCCATACACCTTTCTTATGGTAGCAGTATCTAAGTTTTTCTTAGGAAAACAACTTATTTCCCATTCTTAGTCCAGGTGATTTGGGTGGGGCTGGCTCCAACGAGCTTCAAAAAAAGGGCATGTAATAAATGCTGGCCAATATTATCAGGTGTGGCTGAACAATGAAGCTCTGCAATGTCCTGAGCCCAGTGACTGGCTCCAGAATGGGTACATGATCCAATCAGAGAAAAAGAGAACTCTTGGACTTTATAGCAACCAAGCCACAGGCACTCTGCTGAACTGGAAGCTGGATGATGTACACCTGAAGCTGATGTCAGCCACTACATGGTGGGAAAAGCCTAAGAATGAAATGAATGCAGAGAACAGACAGATGAGAGAAGAGAGCGAGACCAAGCACTGAAGACATTGCTTGAGACATGGTTTGCATCTGACCCGCCTGAAGCTAGCATACTGCTGCACTTTTCAATTATGGAAGCCAATAAATTCCCCTTTGAAACTTTGATCAAGTTTTGTTAGCTTTTCTACTCCTTCCAACCCAAAAAGTCCAGATGTTTCCAAAAAGGAAATTTCAAATCTGTTTTTTTTTTTCTTCTGCTTTATCCACCAGCAGGGAACCAACTGTCCAAAGCCATAGCTATTCCCAGCTAGCCTAGCATGCATTCCACGACCACACTCATCATTTTTGGGTCAGTCTCACTCCCTGTTTCTACTTTGTGCTCTCTCGGTTCCAGGGCCTGGTTTCTAACCTGAGCTCACTAAACTCCCAGCCTGAGCATGGATTTACTGCTTCCCATGGACACTCCCTGCTTATTCTAATCACTGACAGCAGGCTCTGCCCTGCCAATTTGTTTGTTGGAATAAGTAGAGGCAGGACTGGATGGAAGCCACTTCTTTCCCCAGGATTGGAAAGCCCAATGCCAAATCATTGGGCTCTGGCCCCTGCCCAGCACCGCAGATAGGTACACACTCTGCTTTAAGCTCCAGCCTTCTGCTCTCCATTGTCCCACCTGCTGCTGCTTTTCCCTCCCTATTTGCTGATGACAGGTTTAGGCTGATGTTATTTCCAAATCTGTCATCTCTACTGTTGCCATGCCACCCAGGACCTTTGCTGTTTCCCCTCCAGAGATCTTGGAAATTTCTGTCAAGTTGTAGCTTAGAGACTTAGAACAATCCAGCTTCCAAACATTTTTTCACAATCCCACAGTGACATTCTCCCTTTTCAAATAAGGTTGTTTTCCCTTCTTCTGCCTCCAGATGGGCAAGGTAAGCCATTCATATCTGCCAAGGGAGGAAAACAACCATCTTCAGAATTATGTAAGAGGAGAAATTTTCCTTTAGCTTTTCCTAAAGTATTGGGGAATATCAAAGGGACAAAAGCAGGTAATGACTTGATCTCCTTCCTCTGCTTTTATTATCTTTCAGTATCTTTAAGTATAAATTGAACACCTTTTCTATTCTTGTCAAGCCCTGAAGAACTGAGTTGTGGCCAATACGATTCAGTAAATACTTGTCTCTTACATGCCCGGCACCGTGCTAGGTCATGGGCTACTGAGGTGAATAAGAAAGGAAAACTCCCTTTCACTTTCAGATTGGAGTCAAAGGTGGGGTAGAGAAGAGGCAGTGACAAATGAGTAAACAAATAAGTGAGCAAATTTCAGACGGTAAGAAAAGCCATCAAGGGAATACAAGGTGGTAATATACTCAGAAGTAAGGGGACTGTTTTAAGATGGAGTCATCTGAGAAGTTGTTCCCAGGAGATGAAATGTGATCTGAGATCGAATGAAGAGAAAGTTCAAAGCTTGTGAAACTTGGGAGAGGATTCCAGAAGGCCAGCATGTACAAAGGTCCTGAGCCTAGAGCAAGCCTTCTCTATCACAGCGAAAGTTAGTAAGATATAGCCCAGGGAACAAATCCAGCCTGCCTTCTTTTTATGAACAGCCCACAAGCTAAGAATTTACTTTTTTAAATGGTTGAACAACAAAACAAAGCAATAATGATATTTCATGATGCATGAAAATTGTGTGAAGTTCAAATTTCAGTGACCATAAATACAATTTTTACTGAAACACAGCCATGTTCTTTCATTTGTGTATTTCCATGACTGATTATATGTCTCATTGGCAGCTAAACAGTTGCAACAGAGACCATGTGGCCTGTAGAGCCTCAAATATTTACTATCTAGCCCTTTGTGGAAAAAGTTTACAGATCCCTATGTTCAAGGAACAGGAAGAAATATCTTTCCAGGCTTAGAGAACATTGACTTTAATTGTTTCGTGTCCTTTTGACTGTAAATAACAGAAAACCTGTGTCTAATTGACTTAAGTCATGTGAGGGACAAAGATAGCCAAAAACTCTTCAATACTTTCCCCATCAAGACAACACTCCATGTCCTCTCCCCTTGAATCTGAATGGCCTTTGTCACTTCTTTGGCCCATAGATACAGCTGGCCTTGAGAGACTGGCAATTTCTACTTCCTGCCTCTTGAAATATTCTCTCTGGGAACCCTGTAATGGCATAAGAAGTGTGGCTATCTTGAGATGGGCATGGTGAAGAGGCCACATACATGTGCTCCAGTTGAGGGTCCCTGCTAGCCTAAGCTTCTAACCATCACTGCCAAGGAGTCAAATAAGTGAGGGAAGCCATCTTGGACTCTGAGCCAGTCCGCTTGCTAGATGGACTGCAGACCACAGAGTGACCTGTCAATGCTGCATGGAACAGAAGGATCACCTAGCTGAGTTCTGCTTGGCTTCCTGGCCCATGAAAATGTGAAATACAATACAACAGATGCTGTTTTAAGCTACTCCCCCCTTTGTGACTGTTTCATAGCAATATCCAATGAAAACAAACAACATGGGAATTTTCGTTATCTCACGTAAGAAACTCAGATGTAGAGCAGGGTCCATCCACAGATAATTTTCTGCAATTTCCTTGGCTCTGTTCTCTGTTTTGGGTTGATTGAATTGTCAGGATATTAGCAGGATGACTTGTCGTAGCTCCAGGAATCATATTCAAACCTGACAAAGTCCAGAGAAAGAAGATTGTACTTAGGAGAGAGAAAATGTAGGCTGGTTGTGATCTAGCCTGGAATTGGAAATGGGATCACCTCCCCTGAGTCACTGGGGATGAAGCAGACACCTGATCATAATTGGGATTTTATTAGGGAGAAAGGTGAGTAGTTATATCTATAGTTATGCTATATCTAAAGCATCTTTCTTTCTACCCTTATTCATTAATACATTCATCTGGAAAATTTTAGGTTGAATCATACCAATTTGTTTTTTTTGTGGGTATGAGTCAAAAATAGTCAAATAATTTTAATATCAAATGGTTAGACAATGTGCCTTTAGTCTAATGGCAGACATAGGGCTAGGTGTCAAGACTATTGCAATTAAACAGTACTAAGTTCCAGAAAGGGAGAGAATAGAGGCAACTATAAGATCTACAAAACCCAGTGCAAAATGAAGATGGGGCCTCTGGTTCAAAAACTTAAATTTTAAAAAATGGTGAGAGCAGAGCCATAAACCAAGCATGGTGTCCTCCTAAGTGTCCTGAGTAACTACACAGGTGACATGCCTGTGAAGCTGTCCCTGGGAAAGAACAGGCGTTCACAAGAGAGGATAGCTGAGCCCTAGTTTAGAGGGTGGGGTCAGGAAGACTTCTCTGAGGAGAAATTAATCAAGGACCTGAAATATAGACAGAAATGAACAGTTGAAGGTGGAGGCTTTTACCTCCTTGAAGAAGAATAGCATTCTTCCTTTTCCTCCATCCTCCAACTTAGATTAGTCTCTCTTATCAGTTGTGATGAGATAAAAAGATAACAGGTAACAGATTCCTGTCCTGTTTGTGCCAGCTCAGGCCTGTTTCCCAGCTTTTTTGTGTGTTGCTGAGTCTTACACTTAAGAAATCGACTCATAAAATCTGATCTTTCCCCTTTAATACCATAGATGGTTAGAACCACCTGAGGGAGGCCCCAGCCCCACTCCTTATCGGGTCCAGTGGCAGATGCATCCTAGGAAAACAGCCTAACCCTCCTGATCCACTTGGCCCAGACTTGCCATAAACAGGAAAAAGGTTTTTCGTACTCTCTCATTTTCTCAAGTCCCAAACCATGAAGACAACTAACATAAATTGGACCTCAAAACATTTAGCACCAAACTCAAATTCCCTAAAATGATTTTGTCCCGTTTTTAGTCCTATAGTGTTTCTTCTCCTAAGCCAGATCCTACAGAATCGTGGTGTTAGTGTGTTTCTGATTTGAATCCGATGAGAAGCTTATTAAAAATACAGATGCCCTAGCTCCATGCCAAACCTAGCTCCTCTATTTTTAACAAACTCTACAGGTGATTCTGATGTACTGCCAGGTCTCTGAATCATCACCTTTAGCAAGCTGGACCTAAGAAGGAAATGTTTCCATTTGGCTGGTAGGACTCAGAATATTTATTTCTTGGGCTGGTGGTATAGCTCAGTGGTAGAGCTTTTGTCCAGCATGGCCAAGGCCAGAGGTTCAATCCCCAGCCCTGGAAGGAAGAAAAAAAAAAAAAGAATTTCATTCCTGTCACTAACTGTGACTCCTAGGGCAAACCTCTTTCATTCAGTTCCCTGGTGATTACTCCATTAACTCTCTCTAGTATAAAACTATTGGTACTTTCCCATTACTTAATTCCCTTTCTGGTGGGAGCACCTCAGTTCCCTTGTGAACTGTCTCTGACTTTAGGTAGGCACAGGTAGGCTTGGTAGAATTGTCAGTCAAAGTGCCCCGTGGCTTCCTGGCTGATAGGTGGACCCAGGCCCAAGTGTGGCCAATCAGATTCTGTCTCCCAGGAAATTAAATCTGAGAGAAGTGAGGCAGACACTGAAAATAAATGAAGTTGATTAAACTGGTTTGGATGACCCAAAAAGTCTTAATTTCTACTCTGAGCTGTCCTGGATCCTGTGCTTTCTGAAACCGGCTTTTTCCAGATTTCCCTGAAGATCTATAAACAACTCCATAGCCTTCTAATAAATTCTTTCTATTGCTTAAATGAGGCATAGTATGTTCAATTGCTCGCCACCAAAGAATCCTGATTCTTATAATCAAGATCTTTGATAGAGTGTTCTATATGCTAATGATGTCATAGCTTCCATTCTTGAAAAGCCATTGTGAATGATGCTTTTCTAACTATAGACCATTCTATGGGAGGTCAAGAGCTTATTTTAATAATGACATCTTTGTTCCAGTAATTCTACAAAGTGAAAAATCCTCAATAGGATAAAAGATTATTCACTGTCCTCCTGAAATATCTTAAATGGAAACAGGCTTTGGGCAAATACTCTTTTTCTAAGCAAGGTTTATTGTTCTAGACCTCAGGAAAGGAAAGGACAAAAGAAAAAAGAAATAAAGGAAAAATTGGGCTCAGTTGAAACCAACGTCCCTCTGGCTACACCCACACTTCACACACAAATTTTAGCAAAGTCCAACTCTAAGTATTTTTAAGAGGGCTAGAAATTGCATTTGAATGTGTCTTTTATAGGGTGACTATCACAGAGGAATTAGCTTTATTAATTGAAGGCTTTTCTCTTAGCAGCCTATATTTTATTCCCACCATCTCATTGTGACAGTTTTATTATCATTATTGACATCCCCATTATTATGGTTCTAGTTAACAATTACTGACCAACTCCTGTGAATCAGGCATGATGCTATATATTAATCTTTACAAAGGCCCTTTAATGCCCATTTTATAGAGGGGAAAATTGAAGTTCATGAAGTTCAGCAATAGGGCTAATGAGCCATAGGATTATTAACTACTTATTATCTGTATATCTCCCTCTGTCCCCAAGCCCTCTTTACATAATGCCCCATTGCCTTAAATTGAAAGTGTCTGCTAGTCCAAGGCATTACTGAAAAGATATTAAAAGTAGTAATACAACTGAACTCACTGCCTATGTCATGTTCTTATTATTGACTAGACTATAAACTCCTTAAAGGAATGAGCTGTTTTACCCACTACAGGATTGACAACACATGTCCCGCACAGAGAAGGCACTCAAAAAATGTTTGTAGAAGCAATGAATATCCCATAAGAGCTTCAGACTGAGGAATCATCACAAAGTTAGGAGGAAGTGTTAAGCACTAGCCTAGCATGCACAAAGCTCTGAGTTCCGTCCCAGCACCTAGAAAGAGAGAGAGGGAGAGAGAGAGGAAAGAAAGGAAAGAAAAAGAGAAGAGAGAAAAAAAATCCTTTCCTAGGAATGGAAATTCCAGGTTGCCCCAAGTGAATCCAGCCAACTCCGAAGTTTGGCTGAGCCTCTAAACAGCATCAGATGATCCTGCACTCTGGATCCTGGGCTACTGCTTCCCTTCCTGGAGAGCTGTTCCATCTTGGAGGCACTGTCATGCTTTGGCTTGAGTTTAGAAAGAGCAGAAGATTCCAAAAACCTGACAGGAGAAGTCTAAGCTGAAAGTCTGAAGTGTCAACCACACCTTTCCCAGGGTAAGTCAGCTCCCTGAGGGCTCAAGTCCACATAGCATGCTCTCCACTGAGGAGTGGAAGCATAACTTTATTGTCTCAATTACAGAACTAATCTTTGGATGCTATAAGACCCACTATATACCCTTGGATGAATTCTCTTTGTGTCTCAACTCTTCATATGGAAAACAGTCAAACAAGCACAAATACAACCTATGGGAATTTTCTGCAAATCTGTGGTGTCCCTCAGTGGAGTCATTTATTGCTGTTTAGTTGGACACTGGCCTTTGGATCCAAGTAAACCTGAGATTAGACTTTGGCTGTGTTGTATACCAGCTATGCGACCTTGGGCAGAACACTGCTGCTGTTGCTCTCAAAGCCTTTGAGGCCTTGCCTGTTGTTCTAGGGAGGGTGAAATGAGGTGATGGGTATGACGGACTTAGTACGGTGCCAGGCACACAGTGGGCAGGCAGAGCTTGGTGCTTAGTTATAAAGACATCCCTGCTGGTTTCATTTACAAGTTTCATTCAAAACAGTTGAGAAGTCCTATGTGTTCTTGGCATTTTAGCTGGCAGGTGTGATCTGAAGTCATCCTTCAACTAAAATAGATTACTTTCTCCCCTTCTAAATTGTAAGCAGAATTAATCTGGAATAAGGCAATGAAGTCTTATACTAATAACACTTTTGTTCTGATATTTCATTTGGAAAAAGTTCAGTCCACACTAAGTCTTACAAAGATCATTCCAACCACCTACTTATCAAGGAAAGCCAACATTCCTATTGCACTTTATCTTGACTGTTTTACTGCCCAAACTTTATATATCTATTCTAAGATTCAATATAAGACCTAGAGTAGGTTTGATTCTGAATACAGTGAACAGATAAGATACTTCTCCTTTCTTTTTTTCCTTTCTTTCTTCTTTCCTTTTTATTATTTTTAAATTTTTTGTGATCAAACCAGGGTCTCACCCATGCGAGGCAAGTGCTCTGCCACTGAGCTACACCTCTAGCCTTACTCCTTTATTAAAAGTTACTCTTAGCAGGTATTTTATAATTCTTCTCCTCTTTCTTTCTTCTAGATCAGTGGTCAGTTCTCTATAATTTCAAGTCATACATTTTAAAGACTCAAGATACCCTTTAGTTCACATTAATTACAAGTACATCCATTTGAATTGGAAGTTTTTTCTTTCTTTCTTTTTTCTCTTTTTGGTTTTTTTTTTTTTTTTGCTGTTGTTGTTGTTGTTGTTGCTTGTTTTTAGACAAGCTATTGCTCAGTTTCCTAGGCTGACCTTAAACTCATGATCTTCCTGTCTCAAACTCCCCCAATAGTTGGGATTATAGGCATGCATCACGGTGCCTGGCTGAACTGGAAAAATTCTAACCTGAATATTCTAACAGCTTTTTGTCACTACGCCAAAATACCCGAGATTAGACTTTTAATTACTCCCAACATGTATTATATATTATATGGCTTTTAATTACTTATAAAAGAAAATGTTTATTTTGGCTCACAGTTTTGGATGTGATCTCTGGTGGGGATGTGGATGGCAACATCAGAGAGCTTGTCGCAGAGCAAAGTGCTCCTCTTTTCATGGCTAGGAAGCAAATGAAGAAAAGGAAGGATCTGGGGTCCCATAATGCCCTTGGAGGCACACCCCAGTGACCTAAGGACTTCCCAATAGGCCCCACCTCCTCAAGAGTCTACCACCTCCCAATAGCTCCACCTTAGGGTCCAAACCTTTAATACCTGGACCTTGGGGGGACATTCAACAGCTCAACCATAGCAAGTAATAAGAGAACTTTCTAAAGTTAGCTGGCTACAGGACCTGCTTGAGCTACTGGAAGGTGGGTAGTAGACTATAAGAATCAGAATATGATTTTTCTCTCTCTCCTTTCTCTCTGTCAATAACAGTTGACATTGATCTAAATATGCAATGTGAAAAAAAATAGCTTTTTGTTGTTTTAAGACACTAATACTCTAGGGATATTGGTTTCTACAGCACATTCTATCTTATCTTGACTCATAAAGCAAAGATATAAATGTATTTTGCAGGTATAATAGGCATACCTACATCCTCTCATCTTGGTGGACAATTAACTTCCAGAAGGTAGTTAGTGAACTACCACCAACATCAGACTAGTTTTAACTCATTAGCAGAATCAAAGAACTATTGCCTCTATGCCATCATGATAATGAGAAACATGGTTCCTAAATTCGTATTCCCAGCTAAACTCTCCTTATTTGTCAATAGACTAATTCTTTGATAACCTGGGAAGAATCCAGAGTGGGCTGTCTCTCCCTCATCCTCAGGTACTTCCCAGGTGAGTTAGAGAGCTAGGGCTGACCTTAAACTGAGAATACCTTAAGAAATACCACCTTGTGTTAGTCAGGTTTTTCATTGCTGTGGCAAAATACCTGAGAAAATCAACTTAAAGGAAGAAAGATTTATTTTGGCTCATGGTTTCAAAGGTTTTGATCTATGGTCAGCTGGCTCCATTGCCATGGGTCTGAGGCAAGGCAGAACATCATGGTAGGGAGTGCAGTTTCACCTCAAGATGACCAGAAAGCAGAGAGAGAAAGGGGAAGGGGCAAGAGTTCCAATATACCTTTCAAGAGTATACCTGCAGTGTCCTAGTTCTTTCAATTAGGCCCCCCCTTCCCAATAATAAAATAAATAAATAATTTAAAATAAATATGTAAAAAGTTCCCAGCCTTTCCAGTAGTGCCACCAGCTGGGGACCAAGCATTTAACACATGAGTCATTGAGACTCCATTCCAGATCTGAACTACAGCATTATCCATCCCAAGTAGCCCTCACTCCAGGGAATTTATTATCTGTACCTTAAGTCTCCATAGAAGGGCTCAAGGTTGGTACCAATCTTTTTTCTTTTTTTTTATGTTGGAAAAAAGAAATTCTAATTTAGAATTAGACAGCTGGATTTTGTTTAGATGATCCCAATTTTGTTGGCAACGTCCAAAGCATCATAATCAGGAGCCAGTCGAACATATGCCTTTTTCTCTCCATCAGGCCTGATCAGGGTGTTAACCTTGGCCACATCGATGTCATAGAGCTTCTTTACAGCTTGTTTGATCTGGTGTTTGTTTGCCTTGACATCCACAATAAACACAAGTGTGTTGTTGTCTTCAATCTTCTTCATGGCCGACTCAGTGGTCAGAGGGAATGAGGATGATGGCATAGTGGTCAAGCTTGTTTCTCCTGGGGGCGCTCTTCCGAGGATATTTGGGCTGCCTCCGGAGCCTCAATGTCTTGGGTCGCCAGAAGGTAGGTGACGTGTGGATCTTCTTCTTTTCATGACTGTGGACACCCTTCAACACTGCTTTCTTGGCTTTCAAAGCTTTTGCTTTGGCTTCAGCTTTGGGAGGGGCAGGAGCGCCATCTTGGTGAAAAAGGTCCAATCTTTTTCACATCAGCCTCTTCATAAAGAAATCAGTGGTTTTCCAAATAATTTCTTCCTATAGAGAAATGGAAAGTATTATTCATTATTTTAATAAAAATCACAATCTAAACCCCATTAGTAACAATGTTGAAAGCTTATTATTTGGCACTATGACCAGCACTTTGTACACATCATTTCATTTAATCCTCACAACTCAATCAGGTAATAGTTAGAGTTCTCCAGAGAAACGGAACCAATAGATTACAAATGAAGAGATTTATTTAGAATTGGCACACGTGGTTATGGGAGACAAGAAGTCCCATGATGTGCAGCATATGGGCTGCAGAACCAGGAAAGCCAGTGGTATAATTAGGTTTGAGTTCAAGGGTCTGAGGAACAGGCGAGCTGGTGTAACTGCCAGCCTGGGGCCAAAGGTCTTGGAATCAGGAGGGCCAATCTCCGAAGCAGGAGATGGAGGTTCTACTCCAGGAGAGAGAATTCACCTTCCTTCTACCTTTTTGTCCTATTCAGACCCTCAGTGGATTGGATGATGGCTGCCCACGCAGGTGGAGGCAGATCTTCTACTGATTTAAAATGTTTCTACTGATATAAATGCTAACCTCTTCTGCAAATATCTTCAGAGACACACCCAGAAATAATGTTCTATAGCTATCTGGGTATCCCTTAGCCCTGTCAAGATGACACATAAAATTAACTATCATGGGTGGAAACTACTATCTCCCTTTTACAGGTAAAAATCCAAAGTTAATGTTGTCAAGAAACTTGCCTGAGTTCAGCCAGCCCAGAAGCAGGAGAAATTACACTAACTCAGAATCCATTCCTTTAGAGGAGACACACTTTACTCCCCCTCCTGGCCACAGAATCATGTCTTTATTCACACACCCAAGATTTAAACCCTGGTGTTTTCCTCGTCTTCATCTTGTTGCCAGGGACTTGATGACATCATTTCTGGTCTGACACCAAGGCTGCTCCAGTATGTTCCCTCAGAGGACCATGCCCCCAACACCTGCTAATTTCTTCCTGTCTTTGCAGAATAAAGCCTGGGAAATGAACCTCAGGGGGAAAAAAAAAAGAAAAGAAAGAAAGTGATCCAAGGAGAAAAACCAACCCCTGGGAGGGATAGAAGTTATTTTCCTCTTTGATAATCCTGTGTGACTGTGGAGGAGAAAAGTGATCTATGGGTTTGTTAAGAGACTCTGGGGCCTGAGGCGGAAATAGACCCTGTGAGACCAAGAAAGGGGTGGAACCAGAGGCTACAGCCAGGAAACAAAGGACAGGAAACAGGATTTCTTTTTTTCCAATGTCCAGAACAAAGCTGACGAGAAGTTTGGCAGGAAGAAGGACCACCATTTCATACTTTCAGTGGAAAAAGCACTAAGTGCTCAAAATTGAAGATACGTGGGAAGGGATGAGTCACGGAGGAAGGGTGATGTATGACATTCTCTTTCTGAGAACAGTCATTTAATATTTCTGCTCAGCATTCTTTATTATTTGACTCTAGTCCTCATGTCACTCAAAGGAAGCCAGAAAGGGGCCAGAATCATCTCATGTTAATGCCAGGAAGCCACACTTCTTCTCTCCCTTCTTTTCCCTCCTTCACACAACACTTTTCCTCTCCTAGAATGCCTCTCTCACTGCTCTTGGCATCAATAATTCTTTACTTTTCAGTTTTAGCTTAGATAGCACTTCCTCAAAGGTACTTTGCTTGACCCTTATCCTGTGGCAGAGTTTCTTGCCCAGTATCTATTTCCCCCTCTTTCTTATTGACATTATTTTGATTTTGTTGGAGGTAGAAACATTTCTAGAAAATACTACATTTTCCAGCTTCTCTTGCAGCTGGAGGTAGCCACATAACATAGCTCCAGATAATAAACAGAAATTGTTAGAGTGTACTTCTGGAAATTTTCCCTAAGAGGGAGACCTGTTCAATAGGCAAGCTAGCTTTGTGTGCACTTGGCTCTTTCTCCTTGCCTCTGCCTGGATGGATGGAACACTAGCAGTCTTCTATAGGCATGAGATCAAGGGTCATCTTGTATCAACGATAGATTAGAAAGTTAGAAGAAAATAGGGCCCTGATGATAT
The DNA here is from genome assembly GCF_052094955.1 of Ictidomys tridecemlineatus. NCBI lineage: Eukaryota > Metazoa > Chordata > Mammalia > Rodentia > Sciuridae > Ictidomys > Ictidomys tridecemlineatus. The sequence continues at coordinate 122,986,114 of NC_135477.1, read as the reverse complement.
TGAAGAGCTTTTGTAACAACTCTGTTCTACTTACCTCCAGACTTCTCATCCCACAAAGAAACAAACTCTAATTATTTACACTATAATTCATCAGGTTTCGGTACTTCCAGCTGAACACAATCTTCAACTGATAATTCCACCCAAATAAATAAGTACCTTGATTTCTCTCTCAAAACACAATGTCCTCTTCCTTCATAGCACATGTACTTTATAATTATTTATCTGGTAAATGGCCTAAACTTCTCACTAGTCTACAAGCTGCATGAAGTTTGGGACTTGGTCTCCTTTGCTCACTGCTCTATTTCCTATTCTACTCCTAGAAAGCTGAACGATTAGATTTGTATGGTGACTAGTGAATTCCATCAACAAGCAGCCCACCCACCAACGGCTGGAAAACACATACAGAGAGAGAGAGAGAGAGTATATGTGTCTTTGGATCAAATAGGCAGGTAGGATTCCTTCAAAGGAACCATGTTAACATTGGAACCTCTTAAGAGACTATGTAGAGCATCTAGCTCAGCAAAACAGACCTTGAACCTGGCCTTCTCACTCAAGTTGCTTTGCTGTTGCTTCTCTCGTAGCAGAGGGAGCTCCACCAGCCTTCACAGAACACAGGAGCCAGTGGGAGGGTTGTCCATGCATAGAATGAAGGTCAGACTTCTCTACAGGACAGTTCTATGAAGGTTTCAAAGAAGGGGAATGAGGTCTCCATGGAAGTATGAGCAAACACAGAGAAGTGATGTGAAAGGTGTGAAGCCTGTCCCCAGCCACGGTCAGGGTCAAGGATGGCAAGGCCACAGGTTTTCCATCTACTCACTCATCTGTTGCACCTAAGCATCAGAGCTGGACTCAGCATCTGCAGCCTGAAGGCTGGAGAGGAAGCAAGCTGCTGACGGACACTGCCAAGCTGCCCCCACAATGGACTGTCTTGAGCCGTTGTCTCATTGTATAAGACGACATGAAATTCAGATGGCAATTTTTTAGATTTTTCAACTTCCTATTTAGAAATCACATTTTCCAGTACATCCTAATCCTATTGTGTGTGTGTGTGTGTGTGTGTGTGTGTGTGTGTGTGTGTGTGAGACGGCCAAATGTCATTAACGAAGGCCAGGCATGAAAATAAAGAAAGTCATTAGGCTCAGACTGGCTTAGCAGCTGCATCAGCTCTGTGGACAGGAGCCATGGCTGGGCTGCTGTCACAAGTGGTGCAGCCTCCAGGGACCATCCAAGTATGTAAGCACAAATCTGGACTGACAGCAACATCACATTCAATCAAGGTCCAGTCTTACCGGAAGAGCCACATGTTACAGAAAATGCCCTAATGGTTGACTCAGAAAACAAATAGATCCTAGTGCATTTGACTTCAGTTTGCATATTATTTACTTATCTTAGGTGCAGAGAATACAACTGTAGTCACACATGCTCACATAGCTCCACATCTTTCTGTTATCAAACTGGCTTAATCAAGCCTAATAACTAAATAAATAACCACTGGGGCCATAAGGGGTGATGTGATTCATCAGGGGCATACCTTGGAGTCAGACAGCCTGGGCTCAGTGCTGGATCTACCACTCACTCAAGCATGAGACCTTGAGAAATTTGCTTAGTTTCCCAGACCTCTTCTGTAAAATGGCTTAAGAAAAGTACTCATTTTATAGCATTCCCATGGGGATTGAATAAGACAAGCTTTTAACATGGCGCTTACCTAGAGGAAGTGCTTCAGTGATGCACCGTTATGATTAAATATGCCTAACTTTATGGGAACAATCCTTATTAGCCTTTGATGACCTTCCTCACTGTAGAACAGCAGAAGGTATGGAGAAGAATTGGTCAAAAATGGAGTCAGGGACAGGATTTGACCAATTCAACCTTTACAAGAAGAAAAGGAAAGAGATGAGGGGTGTGTTAGGATTCTCCAGAGAAACTCACCCAGTAGGAAGTAGATATATAAAGGATGTTTATTATTAGACATGGCTCATGTGATTGTGGAGGGCATGAAGTCACATGATGTGCAGTCTGCAAACCGGAGGACCTAGGAAGCTGATGGTGTAATTCTGTTTCAATCCAAAGGTCCAAGAACCAGAGGAGCCAACGGTCCATGTTCAAGGCTAATGATCTGAGTTGGAGGTTGAGCAGAGAAGGAAAGGAGGTGCTGCTAGTATAAGTCCTGAATTTTGAAGTCCCAAGAACCAGAAGCTCTGATGTGTATGGCAGAAGATGACAGATGTCCCATCCCAATAGAGAAAATCCACCTTCTCCTGCCTTCAGGTTCTATCTGTACCCTTGACAGACTAGATGATGCCTACCCATGGTGTAGAGGCAACCTGCTTTACTCAGTCTGCTAAGTCAAATGCTCATCTCCTCTGTAAACCCCCTTACAGACATGCCCAGGAACAATGTTTTGATGGCTACCTATGCATCCCTTAGCCCAGTGAGGTTGACACACAAAATTAACCATCATAAAGGGAAGAACAAGCCAGCTAACGATATGGTTCTAAAACATCAAATAGGAATGGAGGTAGAAAAGACAAGGAACCCATCATAAGAATGTACTTCAACTCATAAGCACTAATTTGACAATGACAGAGCATAACATTTGGAATAAGTTAGTAGGAGACTGCCTATATTTATTCCTAAATAAAACAGGAAATAAGAAGGAGTATAATTAAAATGCCTAACGGAGGAAAAAGGAGGCTGTACTGCTTTTGCTGGAATCTAGCAGCATGAGTATTGAAACAGTAACACCGAGGACAGTGGACTGTTTGGGGACAATGGCAACATTCCCACAGCAGGCTGGTGATGTGCCTCTCCTGTATGATGGTGACAGTGTCTCTGTGGTCTTCTGCTTCCCCTTTTTTTCTTCAACCAGGGATTGAACCCAGAAGTGCTTAACCACTGAGACACCACTGAGCCACATCCCCAGCCCTTTTCATGTTTTTTATTTTAAGACAGTCTCACTAAGTTCCTTAGGGCCTTGCTAAGTTGCTGAGACCGGCTTTGAACTTGTGATCCTCCTGCCTCAGCCTCCTGAGCCACTGGGATCACAGGTGTGCAACCACCATGTCTGGTTCCTGCTTCCACTTTTGCCCCTAGAGAAACCACTACTCTACCTACAGCCCAAAAATTTTTTTGAAAATATAAATCTTTTGATTAGATTACTGCTCTGTTTCCAAATCTTCCCCGAGGGCTTCCCAGTAGATTTAAAACAAAATCAAACTCTTTGCCATGACCTAAAAGGTCATGATCTGGCCTCTGAAGGCTCCTCTGGCCTCATCTTGCACATCACCTGGCTCCCAGTTCTGGAACAGGCCAGCTCAATGCTGTGCACGGCAGGGCGACTCCTTGCAGCTGCCTTCCCAGCATCCTAGTGTCAGCTCAGATAGCAAAGCCTAGAAGAGGCCTTCCTCAGCTGCCCACCCATGCCAACTCTCCACCCCATGCTCTATCTAGTCCTTTCTTCATCCCTTTTAAAGCACTTTAACACTGGACAGAAACACCTTACAAGTTTGTGTATGTACTTCTCATCTGACTCCCCCACCAGCAAGTGGGCCTTCGGAGGGAAGGAACTTGTTCGCTAATGAAGCTCAGGGACAAGGGTGGAGCTGACATGGAGAAGAGTGTTTTGAATAAATAAGTAAATAAATATTTCACTCTCTTACTACCCCCACTGCCACCCTGCCTTTGGGGGGTTTGAGATTCAGAGCTCAAAGCAGAAGTTGTCTGAAGCCAACCTGATCTTCTGTCTTTCTTGAAGACCTTACCAAGTCAAGGGACAGATGACCCACAGGGTGAGGGCCTGGCTTTGGGGAGGAATGGGGCAGGATTTCTTCCAGCAGAGGGAGATCTGTAGGTTGGTGAGTGACAGGCACTTGGAGATCTCTGAGGATCTGAAGGGGAGAGAGTCTCATGGTGGGTTCAGGGAGGCAGAGAGTGCCTGAGAGTCCTGTGGAGGCACAGAAGTGCAGAGTTCAGGCTGCCAGCACTCACCTGGATAAGGCCTACGCACCAGTCCCTCAGGTCAGATGTACGCAATGGGAAACCCAGAGGTAGGGGAGCTGGAATAATAACTGAGATGGAGTTTCCTGGAAGCCTGATAGAATAGGGTTTACGGTTGGACTTCATTTGATTTTCTTTTTTAAGTAATGAAATGATGGGACATTTCAGACACATCTGAGTTTAGAAAGCACCATGAAATCAGCTGCTCCAATACCCACCATAGAAGCCACTACACAATGAGTCGCTTTCTTTTAGGTCTTAGGATGCCAGACTTGGCGTGAGTGCTTTTTATACTTTATGTCCCTGGGATCTGGATGAGGGAAGTGCTACTTATTTCTTCCCTCCCTCCCTCCCTCCTTCCCTCCCTCCCGCCCTTCCTTCCTTCCTTCCTTCCTATCAGATTTAGAAGGTGAGGCCCAAAGATACTTGGAAACTAGCTCCAGGTCCATCCAGGGTGGGTGGCAAAGCATGGGCTTTGCCAGCTCTGCACCTCCCCAAAGAGGCTTCACTTTGTAAGTCTATCCCCTTGAGACCTGCATATCTACCCTTACCCGCTCTGCATGTGAGGTTTATGATAAGCCCCTGATTAAAGGTCATTCCCCAGACTAGTTCTTTTGGCACCAATCTTGTCCTGCAACTGGACGCATGCCAGGGCTGCTTGCTGATGGATGAGAACAATCAGAGAGGTCTGCTGTCTGGGAGGAGCCAGGTGGGTATGCTCTCCTCCACAGTTGTGGGCTGGGGTAGTTTTCACCTGAAGAAGTTACAACTCATTCTCCCCTCTCAACTCAGCCTCCAACACCCACTGAAGGCTGCTAAAGGGACAGAGACACTTTTTTCTTGATCCCCTACTGCATGACAGTAAGGGTCATTCTCTTGCCTCAAACACCAAAATATGTTCCTAGAATACCTACGGACAGGTAAAGTGACCAAATACCACACAGAAAAAGAAATCCTAATCAATTGTTCCCTACTTAGGGGAACAGTAGCCTATTTGCAGTAGCTCATTTGCCTTCGGGGTCTGTCCATCTGCCCACCTCCTCCTATGTGTCCTTCCTGCATTCCTGTTACCAGAGTTATTTCCTTGGCTGAGGAAGGGATGGGAAAATGAGTTCATCTGGGAGTATTTGTGACTTGATCTTTTTATCCTTGGCAAAGAGAGTGAGGGACAGTTTACAAAGAAGAGTCTGGAGAAGACTGTGTTCTAGGCAAAGCAATGACTCCAGAGTGAAGGTTGAGGCCGCCGAGGCAGGGCAGGAACACAGCTGAGAGCCCCTCAGTTCACCACGTACTCTCTGGCTGGGGACTTAACCCTGAGGAAGCCCTGGCTGTTGATGGACTTTCAGTGACCCAGGTTTCCTGAGCCTGACCAGCAGATCCTAGATGAGACTCCAAGGATGCTGTCTACACCCCACCCTCTCTCTGCCCACATATCCACGGTTCCCTGCCCTCCCTGTTTTCAATCCTGAGACCAGGCCTGCACCCAGGGCCGGTGTGGAGGAGTGGGAGGTATGGCCTAGGACAGAAGAGGCAAACTCAGACATTTGGGATTTGCATGTTCTCCCCAGGTTGCTCAGATCTCCTCCTTTGAGGGATTGGGGGGTATAATTGACTGAAAGCCCCTCTAGACCCTCCATGGTATTTGTGCCCTGGTCTTGCTTTCCAGAGCTAATAACTGAGCATGTGGTGCCCTCATGCAAGACCTCTCTAGCTATGGCTTGAGGACTCTCTCTTGGCCTGGTGAAAACCTTCTCAGAACTGCATTGCAGGCTGAGTCATTTCCCAACCAGTCCTCTTCTCAGTGTCCTTAAACAGGTGTTGGTTCTGCAGAACAGTCTGAAGACTCCCTGAGCAATCCTGCTCCTTCCCTTATCTGCAGGAGAGTCTCTGGCCACCATCACGCCTGCTTCTCAGAACACCCAAACTGGCAGTGCCTGGGGATGACTGAAGAAAACAGAAGGATGGGGCTGGGGGACTACCTCACTCTCCACCACGGAAGCAAAGGGGACACCTTGGTAGACTGTGGGTCACAGAGTCCCTGGCAGAAGGTGCCAGCCTAATTGCTGAAGCATCACTGGTGCTGGCCCACAGAGACATTCTGGTAGAAGGGAACAACAGCCTTGCAGGTGGGACAGTTCAAGCATTTGAAAGATACTGCAGGGAGGCTGTGTCTACAAGGCCAGCAGAGTCTGCTGGTTGTTGCTCTATTGTCTTGAAGCCTTCTGGAGGGAGGAGAAACTGAGGGTCTTTCACAAATAGCTTTAAAAAAACAAAACAAAACAACAATAACAAAAGGCTAAGGCCAAGTGTAAGAGCCAGAGGGCTTATTTGGCAGTTTACCAAGAGGCCCTACCTCCTGTGGTGAAGAGCTTGCTTGGAGAGGAACAAATGAGAATTTGACTGCTAGTGCCACAGAGTCTCAGAGATTCAACTGCTCAGCCAAGACCAGTCTGACACACTTAGACCAAGACCTGGTTGGAAAACCCAGGCTCTGAAGTTTGGGTTGGGGACTTCTGGGTGGATGATCAGGGCTCCTTAATATCTAAGAGGATGATACCTGCCCCCTCCCCACCCCATGGAGCGGCTCTGCACATCAGAGGCAGCCTCCCTCTTTCTGCATAAGAGCACTTCCCTATGCTGAATGACGCTGCAGGGGCCTCTCCCAACCACAGTGACATTTGGCTGGCCTCTCAGGAGCTACCATCATCTTTTAGTATCTAGGACTAAAGTCCTAGATATCCTAGACCTGATAAGGAAGAAAAGAGATGTGTAAGAACTAGCTGGCAGGTATTAATAGGGGCCAGAGAAGGCCCTCGGGGATTAGATCTGCCTATAACCTGAAGGAATGTTCTAGTATACACTTGCCACGATGTTGCTAGGTGCTCTCTATCAAGGACCCATTCACCTCTTTAGACAACAAGTTTAGGATATGAAATTGACTCTGGTCCAGAATCTGAGTGAAGAACTATGACTTCTTTTGGTGGGTGATTGCCTTCACAATCACCTGCTTGTTCGAGGGACAAGCATGGAAGACCGAATAAGCAAGAATTCATTGCCTCAGAGCACTTTCTTGGGACATGGGATTTAACCCTCTGGCAAAGGTCCCAGGAGTTGAGGCAGACCTGCTCCTTGGGTAGCTGTGGTAGGCAGCTTCCAAGATGGCCCCAGTGACCCTTGCAGTCTGATTACATGGCCCAGGGTAACCCCTTCCCAGTGAGTGTGGGCCCAACTTCTGTACTCACTTTGAATAACTAGGATACTGCAGAGGTGATATGATGCTATTTCTATGATTAGATTGGTTTAAAGTTTAGTGTTGCCACCAGCCACCAAGAAGTGGCTGTCTTGCTAAAGAAACCAAGTGGACAAGGAAATCCTGGAGGCTGGGAGGCCACCTAAGAGCTGAGACATCCCAGCCAACATAGCTGCCAGCCATGGAAGTGACCCTTCTTGCAGTGGGCCTTCCAGCCCCAGTCCCTGAGCCAGAAATATCCAGATGAACAGCTCCTGACCCGACCCACAGAAAATGTGGGATAAACTGTTTGTCATTTTAAGCTACCAGGTTTTAGGGAATTTGTTCCATAGCCATTGTCAGCAAACTCCGTAGCTTCTAATATCCCCAAGAAATGGATGGTCCAAGCTGAGAAAAGGAAAAATGCCTGATTTTTCCCTGAAAGATCGTAGAGGAAGGAATAAAGAAGCTGGAGGAAGTGAGAATGCTGGGATGGATAGGATGGATATATTATGTGAGGCCAGAGGGTCATGGTCCGTGAGTGAGCCCAGACACAGCACTGACCAAGCCATCAGGGACTAGAGGTACAAGAGGTTCAGCAGTGGCTCTCCTCTGCAGGTCAGAGGGAGTCCCAGAGCTAGTCTCATTAATTCCCATGGGGATGACCCTCCATTCTGAAGTAACAAAGACCAGGTGCATTAATCATCAGAAGCCAGCTATGATGACTTTTACTTATTGACTAAGGAGGCGGATGGGTCCTTAATAGAGAGGACCTAGCAACATAGTGGCAAGTATATACTAGAACATTCTCTCAGGTTTATCATACTATAAGAAAGGGGGAATACCCAGATATGTAAAACACACCCAGATAGATTGATAGTAACATTGATGCAAGTCTGGAGGGACAGCTAAGAAAACTTCACCTTTAGGGCATTGTGATTATTTTTTTTTTCTTACTGGGGATTGAACCAGGGGTGCTTTACCACTGAGCTATATCCTAAGTCCTTTTTATTTATTTATTTTTATTTTTACATAGGGTCTTGCTAAGTTGTTTAGGGCCTTACTAAGTTGATGAGGCTTGCAATCCTCCTGCCTGAGTCAGGAGGCATGTACCACTGTACCTGGCTAGGATGACTATTGTAGCAAAGTCTTTTAGGATCAAGCAGATAGGCAGCCCAAAGGAGATGCTTAATATTCAAAACTTCCCTCTTTCCCTGCGCAAAAAGCAAGAGTGAACAAGCAGGGTACTGAAGACAATCACCCCCAAAAGAAGTCATAGTTCTTCACTCAGATTCTGGACCAGAGTTAATTTCATATCCTGAACTTGTTACCTAAAGAGGTGGATGGGTCCTTGATAGAGAGCACCTAGCAACATAGTGGCAAGTGTATACTAGAACATTCCTTCAGGTTATACTCTAAGAAAGGGGAATACTCAGACATGTAAAACACACCTGGGTAGCTCGGTAGTAACATTGATGCTCAGACACCCAAAGCATTATCACATCCTCCTATTAAAGTGGGGGCTTATAGAGGTCAGGTTGTGAATGGAATAATGGCTAACGTCTTGTCCATGATAAACTTACTGGATCTGGACAACCATCCAGTAACCATTTCCCCAGTCCATGAGTGGACTATTTGGATTGACAAATTGAGCAGCTGGTGTAGTTCCCACATTGGATCCTTGGCCTGTGGGTAGGAGCTTTGGTCAGGTAGAAACCTTTAAAGCTACCCCCTCCTCCTGGCCAGATGTAAATAAAAATATTATATCCTAGAGGGACAGAGACAATATTACCATTAAAAGCCTGAGGGATACAAGTCTGATGGTCTCTCTCATATCTCCTTTGGACTTGCCAGACAGGTCCCTACAAAGACCAGATAGATTCTGAAGACTGACTGGATAGATTCTGGAGAGGACCCTCATGAGGTTGCTTTCTGCCTACCAGAAAGCATCCACCTTGAAAGTGGCACTGAATAACCAAGAAGACAAACTGATTCAGCTGTCTGGTGTAATGTGCATGATGGGCACATGCAACAAGTCACCTTGGCAGCAGAAAAAGAAGCCCCTAGATCTGTGGGCCAAACAACATAGATCACCACTTAGCATGGCTGGTCTAGCTACTGCTACCTTTGAATGTTCAACTGGGAAGCAACAAAGATCAAACCTGAGCCCATATAATGGGCTGTCTTAGGTTCCCATCACCACCTCAACCTTCCCTTCCACAAGCTCAATCCAGGAGGAGACCTGATGGCAGCCCTGGTGCTGGATGTGGATGGAGTAGATTGACAATGCCTCATGTATAACTAAAGTGTGTGGCCACTGCTTTGGTGAATGTGCTCTTTTATTTTAATTAGAAAAGAGGATCTGAAAGCTCCCTTTATTATAATACTGAATATTTATTTTCAGATTTGCCTCTATACTATTTTAACTCTTTTTCTGTGTCATAACAATTCAAAGAGCTCTGCACTCCCTGAAAGTCCCAGAGGACAACACACTGATGCATTCTATTGATGGCATCACGCTGGGCAGACAGAAAGAGCAAGAGGTGGCTAAACAGGGAAACTGGTGATGAGACAAGGGCAGCCTGCAGGGAGGGAGAAGAAGGTTACAATGTTTCAGGGATTGCTACTGGTCAGGGGCAGGGGTGACAAAATATCTTTCTATGGAAAAAAGACACTTTGCTGAAAGCTCCAATGGAAATGCCTTATGATTTTAAGGCAGCCCAGATTCTAAAGCAAGATCATACCACCCACAGCAGATGAGTATGTGCTGTAGAAAAACAAGTCCTGATGGGTAACTGCCTTGGAAGAGAGACAGTTCATTTGATTATGGGTTACAAACTGGTCATATGTCTGAAACTGCCTTGCATGAACTGGGTTCTATTGAATCCAAGTTACAAAATTGGATGTACCCAATTGCACTACATCCTAAATTGGAAATGATACATTTGGGATTAGGCTGCATGAACAGGTAGCCTAGACTTCCAGGACACCTGTTACAGTGGTACTAGTGGCCCTCCCTGAATTTGTACCTGTGCTATGATGGAGCTCCTTAAGACTAGCCAAACAAAGGAGGAGGAAGGAGCCCCAGCTTGGTTCATGGTTGGGCTAACCTGGTAGCAGTTACAAGACAATGGAGCATAATAGCTGCTTTGCAGCTGCATTCAGGAGAGCTTTAAATAGTGGATAGAGATGGAAAATCTACCTAATGAATGGAGCTGAAAGTGATCCATGGTGGTCATCTATTTTGTGTGAAAGGAAAAGTTGTTTAAGGTAAGAACATATAGACATTTATGGGCAGAGATCCAAGGACTATTCATCTGATTAGGGGCCTGGGAGATCAGAGACAAGGAGATCTGAGGCAAGAGGTGTGGATGGACAGATGGGAGTAGAAACAAAGTAAAAACATTTGTATCACATTTTAATTCCCACCAGAAAGTATCCACCATGGAAGAGGCACTGAATAACTAAGAAGACAAAGTAACTCAGCTGGCTCATATCATGTGGGTGATGGGCACATGCAACAAGTCACCTTGGTAGCAAAGAAAGAGGCCCCTAGATCTGTGGGCCAAACAACACAGATCACCACTTAGCATGGCTGCTACTGCTACCTTTGAATGTTCAATGGAAGCAACAAAGATCAGCTCTGAGCCCATATAATGGGCTGTCCTGCGTCCCCATCACCATCAAATTTATATGTTGAAATCCATTACCACAGAGCCTTAGACTGTACCACGTTTGTAGATAGGGTCTTTAAAGAGGCAATTAAGTTGAAAAGACTCTATGAGGATGACCTGTAATCCATTGTGACTGGCACCCTTATGAGGATATTTGGACACAGACATGTACAGAGAAAAGACAATGTGAAGACACGGAGAGAAAACGGCCAACTACAAGCCAAGGAGGGAGGCCTTCCACAGATTCCTTCACGGCTCTCAGCAGGAACCAACCCTGTTGACAACTTTGCTCTTGGACTTTTAACTATAAAAACCATGAGACAATAAATTTCTATTGTTAAAGTCAGCCAGTCTGTGGTATTTTCCAAATACTGCAGCCCTAAGAAGCTAATTTAACCCCTGACATGGCATTGTTCCTCAAGGAGAATAACTTGACTACTTGGTGGTAAGTTAACTACATTGCGCTCTTTCTTTCTGGGAAGGGCCATTGGTTCATCCTTATATAGAGAGATCGTTTAATTTAGAGTATGGATTTGTCTTTGCTGCTGACAGAGTCTTAGCCAACACCACCATCCAGGGTCTTTTAGAACAACTAGTCCATTGTTGTTATTCTATTCAACATTTCTGACTTGGGAAACCTTCATAGCAATGGAAGTGCAGGTGTAGATTTTTTAACATGGGATCAGCTATTCACATTCATACAAAAAAAAGTATCCCCTCCCAATGCAGTGAGACTTACAGAGTGTTGGAATGGTCTTCTGTAAACATAGCTGAAGGATGGGCGCCATGCATCAGGATCCATTATAGGAGTTAAATCAAAGATCTCAATATGAAACTGTCCTCAGTCAAATAAATACATTGGTCAGAAAACCAAGGTTTGGAAGTAAGAGTGACCCCATTTATCATTACCCACGACCCACTGGTGAATTCTGTATTTCTTGTCCCCACAGTTCTGGGCTCTGTGAGGTTGGAGGTCAATGGTTCTCACAAAGGGATACTTTTGCTAAATCCAAATGGCATTGCAAAGTTTCCACTGAAATACAGCTGTGGATGCTGCAGGGAACTTTGGATTTTTTATGTCTAAGAGCCAGTAAGCAAGAAGTGACCATCTTCGCAGAGTTAGTGAATTCCAATTAGCAAGAGAAGGTAGGTCTGTGTTTTGGTTTGTATATGAAGTGTCCCCCCAAAGCTCCTGTGTTGATGTAGAAATGTTCAGAGGTGAAATGACTGGGTTAGGAGAGCTATAACCTCATCGGTCCAACCTGTTTGAATGGACTGACTGGTAACTGAAGGCAGGTAGAATGTGGCCAGAGGAGGTGGACACTGGGGGTGTGCATATGCCCTGAAGCCCCTTCTTTCTCTCTCTGCTTCCTGTCTGCCATAAAAGGAGCAATGGTCTTCTACCATGTCCTTCTGCCCTGATGTTTTGCCTCACCTTGGGCCCAGAGCGATGGATTCCAATGACCATGGACTAAACCTCTAGAACAGTGAGCCAAAACAAACTTCTAAGTTGTTCTTGTCAGGCATTTTGATCACAGTGATAAAAAGCGACTAACATTGGCTGCTGGTACATAATAAAGATGTGAAGTCATGCAAGTGGAACCCAGGTGATGTGTATACAGGTAGAGTAATCCCTGTTGAAACGGCTGAGGCTCAGCCCTCTCAAGAATGAGGGTTTGAGTCACATCACCAGGTAAGCCACTGAGACCTTCAGAGGTGAGAAGGGAAGGTGAGGAGAATTTCAAATGCATAGTGAGGAGGGAAAGGAAGAGAAACTCATGGAAACCATGGAGGAGCTGCTGTCTGAGCATTATGGAGAAGGAGAAGTAGACCTGTGTGCGTGAGGGATGGATTGTTTAAGCCATGTGGATACACCACTCAGGAGTCTCTTCAAGAAAGAACCTGCTGGGCTGGGGATGTGGCTCAAGCGGTAGCACACTCACCTGGCATGCGTGCGGCCCAGGTTCGATCCTCAGCACCACATACAAACAAAGATGTTGTGACCACTGAGAACTAAAAAAAAAATAAATATTAAAAATTCTCTCTCTCTCTCTCTCTCTCTCTCTCTCTCTCTCTCTCTCTATCTATCTATCTATCTCTCTCTCCAGCATTTTTTATTTTATTTATTTATTTTTACAGCACTGGGAATTGAAACCAGGACCTTGCACATGCTAGGCAAGTGCTCTACCACTGGGTTTACACACACACACACACACACACACAGTTTCACTAAATTGGCCTCACACTTGCAATCCTCCTGCCTTGGTCTCCTGATTAGCTGGAATTACAGGTGTGTGCCACCACACCTGGACAGTTGCTGCATCTTCACAATCCACTCAATGTTCATGCTAAGGCCACACTTTCCCAAAACTGCTCCCAAAGACTGGGCATGGAAGATGTAACAGAAACAAGCTATTTCAGGTCAGCATGGACCTCCTATGGGCAAGCTTCATGCTGGAGCTCGCTGTCAGTATAGCCAATAGGTTCCTGGAACTGTGCTGCAGTCTGGAGCTCTTGCTACCCAACTCTCTCATTCTTTCTCTCTCTCCCTTCACAGATGTCATAACTTCCCTGCATTCTGAAGGCCCTCCCTGCCTTCTCCTGCTTCCTTTCTCCTCTATTCTTCATGGAGGTTATATCCAATAAGTCCCTGGTGCTTCTAATGCCATCTTGACATTACTTCCTGGAGGATATGAATTGACATGGAGCTGTCCTCATTAAAATGGACAAGGCCCCTGAACTTTGCACGACCTTGAAGGAAAGCATTGAGACATTGGGTCAGAGATTTTACTGCCTAAAAACCAAATGAGAACATTGAATTTTCTGCTGCTACTCTGGAAGGGACAGAGCACTCCAACACCAAAGAGAAGAGGTGTATACAGACCTTCTCAACTTGCGTTTTATTGTCATCCCACATTCTGGACCTCTAAATGAGGTGAATCCATGGGTTCAGTGCTTGGACACTTCCATTCCTTCTTTAACTTCTTGGTGGCTCATATGGAGTCTTGTAGCTTCAAATAGCATCAATATGCTGATGACTCTCAAATTTATATGCTAGATCATCAAGATGAAAAACTCTCCTGCTTCAAAGAACTCAATCAAAAGAGGGAAAAGAATCCATGGAATAGGAGAAAAATCTTTGTGACTCATATATCAGATATGAACTCTATAATTCAACAATATGAACACAAATAATCCAAATAAAAGATGGCCAGAAAAAAATCAAAAAGCTATTTTTCCAGAGATACAAATAATCAATAAACACATGAAAAATGTTCAATATCATTAGTCATCAGAGAAATGCAAATCAAAACCACAGTGAGACACCACCACACACTCACTGGGAAGGCTGGAATAAAAAAGACAACAGCAAGGTTTGTTGACTATCTGGAGAAATTGGAACTCTCATGAATTGCTGGTGAGAATATAAAATGATACAGCTGTTTTAGAAAACAGTTTGGCAGTTCCTGAAAATGTTAAACATAGAGTTACCCTTATGACCCAGCATTCCACTCCTAAGTGGACCCAAGAGAACGGAAAACACACGTTCATATAAAAACTTATGCATGAATATTCATAGCAGCATTATTTGTAGCAGCCCAGAGTGAAAATGACCCAAAAGACCATTGACTAATAAGTAGAACAAAATATGACGCAACCATACTTAGGAATATTATTCAGCCATAGAAAAGAAGGAAGCACTGATATTTGTGGGTGAACCTTGAGAATATTATACTCAGTGAAAGAAGTCAGAAACAAAAGGCCACATATAACAGATTTCATTTTTATGAAATATCCATAAAGGGACAATCAACAGAGAGAAAATAGGTTATTGGTTTCCAGGGGCTTAAGAATGAGAGGACTTTGCAAGGACTGCTAATGGGTATGGGATTCCTTTTTAGGGTGATGAAAGTGTCCTTAAATTAGACAGTGGTGACATGGTACAATCCTAGGAACATACAAAAATCTCCCGAGTTGTATATTTTAAAAGGGTAAAAATCTATGGTATGTGAATTTTGTCTCAATAAAACTTTTATTAAAAAGAAAGAAATCATAGGAATGAGAAAAAGCATTTCTATGTCAGTAAACCCTGCCCTCTCTCCCAAACTCCAGATGGGCATATCCAACTGGCTACTTGAAATTTTCACTCGGATGTTTAATAGGCATTTAAAACTAAACATGTCCCAAACTGAACTCCTTGATCTCAGCATCCCCCGCCCAAATTTGTTCCTCCTGTAGTTTTCCCATTTCAATAAATGTCAACTTTATGCTTCCAGTTGTTCAGGCCAAAAAAAAAAAAAAATTGGAACCATCCTTGACTCTTCTCTCTTAACACCCTACATCCAAACCCAGTGAGACCTGCTTTTCCTATGAGATATTTGCAGAATCTTTCTACTTCTCAGCCTTTCACTCTAACACTCTAGTCTAATCCATCATCATCTCCTGCCTGGATCCTGGAATTAGCCTCCTAACTGCTCTCCCTGTGTCTACCATTGTCTTGCTATGGATTGAATTGTGTTCCCTAATGCATGTGTTGGAGCTCTAATCCATAGTCCCTCACAGTATGACTATATTTGGAGAGAGGATCTTTATTTATTTATTTATTTTTAAAGAGAGAGTGAGAGAGAGAGAATTTTTATTATTTATTTTCTAGTTCTTGGCAGACACAACATCTTTGTTGGTATGTGGTGCTGAGGATCGAACCCGGGCCGCACACATGCCAGGCGAACGCGCTACCGCTTGAGCCACATCCCCAGCCCCGAGAGAGGATCTTTAAAGAGGTGATTAAGCTAAAATGAGCCCTTTAGGGTGAACCCTAGAGCCATCTGATTGGTTTCCTTACAAGAAGAGGAACTTGTACACAAAGAGAGACACAGAGGAAAGACCATGCCAGGACACAGTGAGAAGGTGGTCATCAAAAAATAAGGAGAGGTGTCGGGAGCTGCCACCTAGGAGCTGAGCACCCCCTAGCTTTGAGTTATGGAAATGTGGAGACTGGCTTCCCCTAAATGGACCCCCGTTTCTGCAGGAGGCAGAGGAGCACAGGTTTGGGAGTGGGCATTACCCAATGGGGGTGGGCTGCTCCGTGTAACATTACCCCTCTGCCTTATATGGATAGAATGTTCTTTTGAGCAGCCTCCCCTAATAAAACCTGGGTATCTTGGCCTGCTCCCTCTCTTTCTTGCCTGCCTTGTCCCCTGTGTGGGAGCTGGGTAAGAGGAGCCATCACAGAACCCAAGAAAAAGGTATTTTCTCTGTCTGTGTGTGATTATTTCAAGCCAGCCCAGTTCACCTAGAGTAACCCTGACAAATTAGTCCTGTGTCGCAATAGAGAGGGGCTGGGGTGTAGCTCAGGGCTGGAGCTCTTGCCTAGCATGCCCAAGGCCCCAGGTTTGATCCCCAGCACTGCAGAAACAAAACCCCAAAACAAACAACAGAAATCAAGGAGAGAGGCTTTAGAAGAAACCAAACCAGTCAACACCTTGATCTTGGAATTCCAGCCTCCAGAACTGTGAAAATATAAATTTCTATTTAAG
The DNA here is from genome assembly GCF_052094955.1 of Ictidomys tridecemlineatus. Lineage (NCBI taxonomy): Eukaryota > Metazoa > Chordata > Mammalia > Rodentia > Sciuridae > Ictidomys > Ictidomys tridecemlineatus. The sequence goes on along the minus strand of NC_135477.1, from coordinate 122,969,678 downwards.
CCACCCAGTCTGTGGTATTTGATTGTGGAAACCTGGTAAACTAACACCCGCCCCCAGCCTGTTTTAAACAAAGCAGGCTGAGTGGTCTTTTGAAATCATGTGTCTGTGCTTAGCCACCCTGGCTCCCGTTCTCCTGGCCCGACCTCCTCTCATGTTGCACCTGCACAACTCTGAGGACATCAGCAGCTGCTCACCCCCTCCTCTACCTCCTTCCCTGTGCTCAATCCACGTTGATCTTTTGGAAGTTCTAGAGATGCCAGTTTCCCCATGCTTCCTGGCTTTGGCACGCACTGTCCGCCATACTGAAAGGACGAGTCTCCCAAATATCGGAAGGCTCACTCCTCACTCTACAGCTTACTTCCGAGTGTCACTCCCTAAGGGGACTTCCCTAATGGCCCTACCTCTCCCCTGGTCACTTTCCATGCCAGGGGATACTGTTCCATTTTTCTTTTGACATTAATCCTCACTTGACATATCATCATAGATTTCATTATTTCTTGCATGTTGTTTATCTTCTCCAACTGGAAAGTCAGCTCCAGGAAGACAGAGACTGAACTTTGTTCACAGCTGGATCCTTTTGCCTAGGGCCATGCCTGGCCTATGACAGAAGCTCAATACCTGGCGATTTTTAAAAATAAAGTAAAAGATAAAGCAATTGCAGGTATTTGGGGCCACCTTTAAGACTGAGTACTTATTTTCTTGCTAAAAAGCTCAGGACCAAATTTATGTACTGTCTTGGTACACCAGGGAATTAATGCATCACCCTCTACCTGGTTCCATTGTTTTCTCCTTATTTTTCCTTTGTTTCTATACCTTTTATTCAGGTATAGCATATGCATTTTGGTTAGCTACCTTAATGTTTGAAATGTTATCAAAACAAATATTAAAGCCAGGTGTGATGGTGCATACCTGTAATCCCAGTGACTCCGGAGGCTGAGGCGGGAGGATCGAAAGTTCAAGGCCAGCCTGGAAAACTTAGCAAGACTGTCTCAAAATAAAAAGGGTTAGAGATGTAGCTCAGTGGTAGTGCATACCTGGGTTTAATCCCCAGTACTGCAAATTAATTAATTAATTAATTAATTAATTAATTAATAATGATTAATTAATTTAAAATAAATAAACAAATACAATTTTTTAAAGTGTGTCCAGTTTCTGGCCTTTTGAATGGCAGTTGGATCCCTTGCCATGGGGGGTGGGAGAAAGAAACTGTGCATGTTCCCAGCCCGTCTTACTGAGTGGACATAGGTTTTTCTTGTCTCAGGAGTTTCTGGGAGAATTCTTCTGAAGGTCTACAAATTCTCCCAGGGATCATCAGCTGCAGAGGAAGAAAAGATTCTCTCTAGAAGACTTCATTGTCCAAGGGTATGGAAAAACAGAGCTCTGGGGGCGGCCAATGCATCTTCTCAGCTATAATATATTGGGCCAAAGTTGAAGGGAGAGCTTTAAAATTTGCCTGCCCTGAAGGGCACAAGGGCAGTTTCTGGGTTAACTGCCTGGATGCCAGCAACAACTGGAACAGAGTGGCCATTGTGTGGCTGGTTGGGTCCCTAGAGAATGTCTCTGCCCCTGCTCTCCACGGGGGAGGAAGGCTCTGTGGGGCTGGTAGCAAAGCCTGCCTTGAACCACTTCACAGACAAGCAGGCGGTGCCTCTCTGCTCCCTCAGAGGTCAGACCCTGCAGGCTGAGGCTGGGGCCCAGCACCCGACCTTTGGGATCCAAGTTTCTGGTCTCTTTGCTCACACGTTTATACTGCCCCAGGACCTCTAGGGAGAATGCAAAAGCCACACAAGTCCAGAAGCAGCTGCAGAAGCATCTTCTCCAGGAGGAGGTTGCTAACTATAACCAGTCCCTTTGCCAAAGAATTGTGTCATGTTTGCTCACACACTCCACTTCAACCCCAAGGCTGGGTCAGAGTCAAGGTGAGGAGCCCTGTGTTTTTCCATCACAATTTCTTGGCCTCAGACTCCACGTGTATTCAGATTACATCACTCTTCTACTTTCTTTGTTACTTTGTTTTTTGTTGAATGACACTTCTCTCCTTTGCTGAGAGAAGTCTAGTTAAATCAGGAATAAAAGATCAAGGGTCCACAAGTCCGAAATCTAGGCTCAATTGTTCCCGTGTCATGGCTTTCCAAGGCTCATGAAGCATCGGAGTCATAAATGCAGCAGTTCTGAAGCTGGACCTGTGATGAAGGTCACCTGTTGAAAGGTAGTCATCCACACTCTAGAGCTATCAGTTTTGTGGGCCTGGAGTGGGGCCAAGGAACCTACATCTTAAGAACTGCCGAAGGTGATTCGATGCAGCCTGTCTGCAGAACACAATGTGCACAGTAAGTCCTTTGGTGCTGGTTAACAATACAGACAGTCCCCAACTTACTATGGTTTTACAATTTTTTTTGATTTTTTAGGATGGCACAAAAACAAGGTGCATTCAGTGGAAACTACTTCAAATTCTGATCTTTTTCAAGGCCATTGATAAGTGCTACAATATTCTCTTGGCCCTGAGCAGCAGCAGTGAGCCATAGTTCTTAGTCAGCCATGCAGTCGCAAAGGTAAACAACTGGCTCTACAGTGGCCTGTTTCTCAGTCATTGGTAGACTAGGTGCATTCAATGCGGTTTTTTTTAAGTTGTATTCAGTGCATTTTGATGTAGGATATTTTCTACTTGTGCTGGGTTTATCAGGACGTAGCCCCCTCATAGGTGAAAGGAACATCTGGACAGGTGTTTAGGTCTGGCCATACTCTCAGTAATTCAGAATTTGCAGCCCCATGTGAGCTACAGTCCACATAGGAACCTGGCACACAGCTAAATTTGGGAATCAGTGCTGCAGAAATTATTTCATCCAGAAAAAATAAACCAAAATGTCTGCCTCCAAGTTCTGCATGGGCTCTCATCACTGCCTGAAAATCAAAGACACACGGGGCTGGCATCGAGACCTTGGGAAAAACTTGCATGTGCCCTAGCAGCCAAGATCCTTAAACGGGTCTACAGAGATGGAAAGCATGATCATCGTGATTTTACACAGCTTTCATCTTGTTCTCTGGGTTTGATAGGAATCCCCAAGGTGAAAGTGGCTGTCTGGAGCGTCCCACATGGTTGGATGACAGTCCTGCTCTGAATTATTTGGATGTCAGTGAGGCAGTGGCAACAGCTGTATTTGCCACTCACCCAGGAGCCAGTGTGGCTGGCGTGCATCCTGAATGACTGCACACTGCCACCAGATGGACTGGTCTGTGCCAGGTCCTGGGTTGCTGCAGCTGCCCGGGAAAGAGTGCTCTGTTGGCGGAGCTGTCTGCACCTGGACGCAATGGTGTAACCCACAGGAATCCTCGACTCGCTGGAGTGCTGTCAAGTCCCCTGTGGAAATCAGCAGCTTTGGTACTGAGAGATGGCTGATTCCACTGTGGGATCTGTGGTCAGACTTGCTTGTTGGAACCGGCTGCTTCTCAGGGGGGCCAGATGGCTTCGTTCTGAGTTTATGTTACAACTGAAGTTTCATTCAAACTAATGTAACCCATATTTCCCAGTCCTCAAAAAAAACAAGTGGAAGTCATGGGCCAGGCTCCAGCTGAAACTACTGATCTGATCTTCCAACTCCGCTGGGCACACTGGGTGCACACACCCTGGCTCCCTTTGACTCTTTCAACAAAAATTAACCAAATGCCAGACATGACCATAATAACTACAGTCATCAGTTCATAATATAGATCATAGTAACTAATGTTATTGATTGGTTGTGGCAGGTCAGGCGCCATACTAGACTTGGCACTGGCAACTTTTTCTTTGATAGTCACCAAACAGTACAGGTTAGAAAGTCCACTTTACAGACACAGAAAAGGATCCCTGAGGCAAAATAGCCTGTCTGAGGTCCCATAGCCAGGAGGTAGAGCAGCCTGCTGGCTGACCACCCATTTTAGGGCTGGGCTGAGCTGAAATGCCCTTTCCTGCCACTCAGTGCATCTGCCTCATGCACCATTCTGTGAACACTGAACCTTATTCTGGCTATGAGGTCTTCCCCTACTGTCACCCAGCTCCTACACTACCCGACCCTCCCTCTGTCATCATGGATGCCTTGGAAGCCCATGAACATGACACCTCACTTCATGCTCCTTTATCTTACTCAGGAGCCCTGGCCCAGGGCTGAGCCCAGAGACTGCACAGGTTCCTGCAGAATGCCTTACCTCAGTGTTCTTGGGTGTTCTCAGGTAAAGGACCCAAAGAAGACAATGGGCATCCAAATGAGAGCTCTTCCATTTCACCTCCTGGCATAAGTGTGAGGAGATCAGATACCAACGTGGGTTTGCAGCCAGCCAATCATCAGGAAGGCGCTCTAGGCTAGAGAGCAGCAGTTCTGGAGCATAAGCCTGCATTACACTCAGCTTGGGTAGGGGTAGGAGGTCATTAAAACGAGATTACAGGGCCCACATGGAGCTCCAACTCCATGCATAGTGTAGTAGGTGAGAATTCACTTTTCTAACAACTTCCCCAGGTGATGTTGATGCTACTGATGGGTGTCTTCATTTTAATAAACCTGGCTCTAGAGTTCTAACCCTAAAGTCATATCACTTTCCTCCTCTGCAGAAGAAAAGCGGCTGCCACTCCCACCCACTTCACTCCGGCAAGTCTCTCAACTGTACCCCTCAGAGCTTTTGTAAGGGTCCATGGCTGAGTGTAGGGTGCCCCCTCGTGGCCTAAATGAAAAATTACAGGAACTGTAATGCCTTGACCCTTAACAAGCTTTGCCAAATATTCGATTTTACCTACCTGTCAAAACATCCAGGAAAACTTGAGACCTTCATCACTCTGGTACATGTGTAGAGGAGGAACCAAAAGACCATTCAATATGGGATGGGTCAAATTCTTGGCCCACAGATGTTCAAATACAGCAGAAATGATTCATTCTCATTCATGGCTTGGGATTTTACCAGGTAAGAAGGTGTCTAGGAGAACAATCCAAGCCAGATGCTCACTGAATTCTTCTAGAGAATATGCACTTGTAATATGTTAGAAGTAAATAATTTCAAAGCCCTTGAAGCACTATGTGACTAAGCAGGGACTTCAGAATGACTGAACTATGTTTGCTCCTCTGCTGCCCCCCACCACTCCCACACGGCCCCAACTGTCCTGTAATTAGAAAGCTGCATTATTAATTGGATATTGTGCAAAATCACTCTAGAGCAAGTGTCACTGATTGATATGGTGCAAACAACCAGGCTCTCAGCTTTCAGCAGTTTTTATAATGTTGTAGGATTTGCTGCCACCCACCACTCAGGCCAGGAGTTGGTAACTAGGAAACAGGATCAGCTAAGCAGCTTTCTCAGATTGCAGAGAGCACTAGAATCACCTGGAAGCTTTGTTAAAACAGATTTCTGAGCTCTACCAGCAGAGATTCTGACTCAACAGGACTGGGTGGGGTTGGAGGATTTGCTCTTCTATTATCTTCCTAGCTGCTGCTGGGTAGGGATGTCTCTTGTACCATCCATGTACAGGGCTTGATTACTCATCAGCCAAAATCTGTAAGCTATGCCTTTAATTCAGGCTGTCTCAACTTTGTCTCTATCGATATTTAGACCTGGTAATCTTTTTGTGCTTGGGGCGGGGGGCGGTGGTTGGGCTTGTTTAGCACCATTCCTGGCCTGGACCTACTAGAAGCCAGTAGCAGCCTCCTCTCCCCAGGTTTTGATAATCAAACATGTCTCAGCATAAGGTGTCCTGGGAGGCAAACTGCTCCCAGTTGACAAGCACTGCTCTAAAAGGTAGGAATGTTTCCCTTTCCCATTTGGTAGACTGTGAATGCATCTACAAGTCTTGTCTTACCTAATCATACAGACTATCTTAGTCTATGTTGTGTTGCTATAACAAGATACCCAATGTTGGGTATGTTACAAAGAAAAGAGATTTCTTTAGCTCACAGTTTCAGAGGTTGAAAGTCCAAGATTAGGTGGTCTCATCTGGTCTGCAGCTGGTGAAGGTTTTCTGACTGCCTCACTACATGGGGATGGTCTCACAGTGGGAGTACATGCAAAAGAGATCATCCAGCAAAAGAGGGAGCCAAGAGTGAGCTTCGAAAGCTGAACTTACCTTGTAACAACCCAATCTTGTGGTAACCAACCCGGTCCTGCAATACAAGCATGAACATCTTCTGAGAGTGGCACTCCTATGATCTAATCACCTTTGAATAGGCCCCACTTCTTAAAAGCCTACCTCCAAACCCCCCAACACTTTGGAAATCAAGCCTTACATGAATTTTGATAGACACAGACCATATTCAAGTCATAGCACCGACATATAATAAATTGTCAGCTCTTTTGAGTTTTAATAGCAACAGAAAAAGTAGCTTATGTTTCTTGAGTACCTACCGTGTACAAATTACTGGTTTTTTTTTTTTTTTTTTGAACAAGGACTTATTTTGTTGTCCTAGTTGTCCTTGAACCTCTGGGTTTAAGTCTTGTCTTACCTAATCATACAGACTATCTTAGTCTATGTTGTGTTGCCTTCTGAATAGCTAGAGCTACAGATATGCATCACCAAACCTGGCTTTTGCTAACATTTTAAAATATGTAATTAACTTTTAAAAATATTTTGTATTAGTGATTGGATCTACTGAGCTATATCCCCAGCCCTTTTTATTTTTTATTTTGAGGTAGAATCTTGCTAAATGCTGAGGCTGGCCTCAACTTTGCAATCCTCCTGAATTGCTGAGATAACAGGTGTGCACTGCCACGCCCCACTACATAATTGATATTTTAAAAATTTTTGATTTTTCATTCTTGTTTTTGTGCTTGATGTGGGTTTTACCATTGCAGCAGTACTTGATTCTCAGTAGACGCATTTCAAGTGCTGTAGAGTCACGGGTGCTCCTGGCTTCCATGTTGAGTAGCACAGGTCTAGACCCTAGCTGGAGGCTGCGCTGTGCCCAGATGCCTTCTGGCCTTCACGTGTCAAACAACATGGGGCAGTTTTACTTCAGCCTCCTTCAGTTTCTGGCTCCACTTCAGCTACTGTATCGGACATACACACCTCTTCCTGTACCCTGCAGTCTGTCCTTGGAACAGTTCAACTTATTTTAAAATGAGGTCTACAGTTTTATAGAATTTGTCAAACAGCAGAACACCTCATCTGGGGGCCAGACTGTGTTGACTGTTATCATCGTTTAGTTCCGAGAGCTTTTCCAGAGGCTGTTTTCCAACACAGCCTGTGTTTGTACACGCACAACAGAGATCTCTCATCCTATCAGATGCTAATTGCTGATGTGTGCGTCAGTCCCACTCTCGGGCTCTGTGATCTGCCTCACAACATCCAGCAGTGTTCACTCCTGCTCGGGATTCTGCTTTTTCATCGACCCCTGTTGACATTTCTCTGTGTATTCCTCATGCTGTCCCTTATGAATGTCTCTGGTCACTTAGGAACCACGTTTCTTCATTCAGATTTTACAAGCATAAAAACCAAGGTACACTTAGATACTAAGGTCAACTTATACTAGGAAAAAGTCATAATGAGAACTGATGCTTACGAAAGGGTTCCTATGAGCCATATACCATGCTTAGCACTGGACTTGAATTATCTTGTTGTTTTCTTCTAATTAGGTAGGTGTTGCGACAACTGCCACGTTAGAGTGGGGCTAAGGAGGCACAGAATTTGTGTAACTTGCCCAAGGCCACCCCACCAACCAACAACTGGTAGAGCTGGGAGCCCTGTGGAGATCTGTTTGGTGACTGAGTTGCTTCCCTAACTTCTACCCTTGAGTTTTAGGAAGCATGATTTGGAAGGGTTGTTCTTGTTTGTGGGCTTGTTAGGACATGTTTCCATAGCCAGGACACCACCGACCTGATCTTGATTGGAAAGAAAAGAAAAGAGGCCTTTGTACCCTTCGGATCCTAGGAACTGCCTCTGACGCAAAGTGCCTGGGGCTCTTGCCTTGGACAGGAGGCTGAACTCCCATCAGAGGCTCAGACCAAGGGGTCACCTCAGAACCCAGCAGAGCCCCGTGCCGAGAGCAAGGAGCAGAAGCGGATGGAGGAGTAGAAGGGGACATGCAAGCTGAGTGTGAAGGTGATTCCTTCAGGAAGACAGGCCTCAGAGCAGGAGGAGAGAGGGTGGGAGGCAGGGCTCCAAGGAGGGTTGTTCTTTTTATTATTATTATTATTTGAATTTTAGTTGTAGATGGACACAATCCTTTTATTTTATTTGCTTATTTACTTTTATGAGGTGCTGAGGATCAAACGCAGTGCCTCTCACATGCGAGGCACAGCGCGCTCTACCACTGCACCCACGGGGGTGGTTCTTTACCTGGTAATTTTGTTTTGTTAAAGACTTGAGCATGTGGTGATGCGGATGTGCAGAAAATTAGGAGCTGAAGATAGAGAAGAGTATGGGGAGAGGGTTGATGCTGATGAACCAGCTGGGGCCTGAAGAGTCAGGGCAGAGGATATATTTGAAGCCATGTTGGATTATAAAATCCCTAGAGTCAAGTGGCTAGGGAAATTATTTACGGTCAGCAACGTTTCTCCACCACTGGGCATAACTTTCTGTGCTTTTTAGTGAAGAAATATAAAATCCATGATATCAGAACATATATCCTATGGCAGCACCATATGTAAAGTGACATGGTTTGAGACAAGGGACACTAAGTCTACCTCCATCGACAGCTGCCTGCCTTCGACCATTCCACCCCTTGGTAGACCTTCCTAAAGAGTCCTGGCAAAAAGGTCAGAACAGTCTTGAAATGAACACTCGTGTCCAGTGCACCATTAATCACAATGGCTGCAAGGTGGGAGCAGCCCAAGTCCACCAGATGAGTGGACAAACACAGGTGGTACAGCCACACAGCAGACAAGTTATTTGGGGGCTTAAAAAGGAAGGACATTCTGGCCCATGCTACAACATGGATGACTCTTGAATCTTGAAGACACTAAGCTAAGCAAAATAATCCAGATACAGAAGGACAGATACTGCCTGATCCCCTTATCAGAATCCCCTAGAGGAATTAAATTTATAACTGGTGGTTGCCAGGGACAGAGGGGACTCTGGACTGAGGAGTGAACTTCAGTTTGGGCTAATGAAAAAGAGTCCCAGAGATGGAGGATAGGGGTGGTTGCACAATCACGTGAATGCACTTCATGCCATTGAGTTGTACGTTTTTAGCTCAATTCACCATCACCAAACTATGAAAACAACCTAGATGCCCTTCAATAGATGAATGGATAAAGAAACGGTGGTATATATACACAATGAATTAAAAGAGAATAAAATTTATGGCATTTGCAGGTAAATGGATGGAGTTGGAGAATATCATGGTGAGCAAATTTAAGCTAATCCCCAAAAACGAAAGGCCAAATGTTCTCTCTGATAAGTAGATGCTGATCCATAATGGCAAGCCAGGAGGCATGGGGAAAATGGAGGAGCTTTGACCGGGCAAAGGGGAGGGAGGGTAGAGAGGGGACATGGGGGCAGGAAAGATGATGGGATGAGATGGATATCATTACCCTAGGGACATGTATGGCTGCACAAATGGTGTGACCGCTACATGGTGTACAACCATAGAAATGTAAAGTTGTGCTGCAATTGTGTACAATGAATCAAAATGCATTCTGCTGTCACATATACAAAGTTAAAATTAATTTAAAAAAACTATAGCTTTTGTTATGGATATGTCCCCCTAACCAACCACCAAAAAAAATCATTTAAAGGGGCCCCTTGATCACTCCTTCTCCCCCTTTTCTAGTCTGCCCAGTTTTGCTTTTCAGGCAAGGGTGCTCCACCCAGAGCAGGACTTTAAAGAGCTGGGACCTATGGGGCTGGAGACCAGAGGGACCTCAGGTTAGTACCTACCTCGTAGAGCTCTGAATGCACCCCTTGGGAAAGGCAAGTGCCTTGCTACAGAGGAGACCACGAACACTGAGACACCTGGGCGAGCAGGCCCCCATCAGTCAGCCCCTGGGCCTCCTCCAGGACCTCCCCGCTCACCTGCTGGTGAGGGAGGTCCGGACACTGTGCTTCTGTTGTGGAGGGCAGGTGTGAGGGCCGCCCTGGGCTGGCCAAAGTGGCCTGTTCTTTCCTTAATTCTGCTGGCACCTCCGCTTCCTCCAGCCTTGAGGGAAGGAAGCCATTTTGGTGGCAGCAAACAGCGTTTTTAAACATGTCTCATTAATGGAAAAGACAGAATTGTTATACTAGTATGGGAAAACTCAGGAAGGCATAAATTACATTTTCATGCTCTCCAGCTTGAGTCCCAAGCTGAACAGATGCTATTTTTATCAAATACTTTCTATTCTGTGACATGCTTTGCCAACTTTCTATTATTAGACAAATCAGGGAAAGTCTGAGTTTGATGGCTCTCGCTCCCAATTTGGCAGGAAGGATGGTGGTTTGGGAGGAGACATGGTCCTATCCATAGAAGGAGAGAATGATAGGGAGATGTCAGCTACCTGACAACTCACCTTGTTGCCAAAACCTCCCGGAAAGGAGCTCTGTCTCCTTTGAAATGACATCCAGTCTGGCTTCACCCACCCAGATGGCATAGCTGTGGGACAGGAAAGAATATGTATTTTGGAGTGTTTACAGCATTGTCTCCCCACCCCCATTTCCTGTGAAGGAGGATTTAGTCTTGGCCAGCTACATTTTGGAGTATTTCTTGTGCAGAATATGGGAACACGTGGGAAGGGATTCTGAATCCTGCAGTTTGCAGGTGGGAGGGCTTGAGGGCCCACCTAAGAAAAGGCAGGGAGTTACCTCCTAAAGCAAGCAGAATAGATCAGAAGGTGAGAGGGTGGGTGAGAGAGGCCAGAGCCAGGATGTACTGACTTGGGGGGAATTCAAGAACTAAATTAAGGGAAGTTGGAGTAGCTACTGGGCTGTCACGGGAAGGAGTTGGGAAAGAGACAAAAGAGGACTTTTCAGAAATGTGTTGGTGTTGTGAATGGAATCCACCCCCTTCCCTTTGGCATTTTTAAGAGATTTCAGTAAAGACATGAATTGGCTTTAAAACTATATTTTATGTGCAGAGCTGCTGTTTATTCAAGGCAGTGCAGGCTGCCAGGAGGCTAGAGTCTAATAGAAGGGAGTTCTGCCTTCACCCCACTTCCATCAGCAGACTATGGTCCAGAATTTTAAACTGGTATCCTGGGCTAAGTGTGGACCCCTGGGTGTGGGTGCATTTTGTTTGGCTAGTTGAGAGTTAATTTGATTTAACACTTACTGAAAATTGGGATTTCACATTTCAAAAGTCCATGTCTACATTTCCTTGGAAAACCTGGCAATGTGAGACCCTCCTTTCCACAAAACAAATGCTGGCTCATGATCTCTAGTTTAACCCCAGCACCTTCCACTCCCATAAGGTGTGCATATGCATGTACACCTGGCCCATGTCCTGCATTTATATTTTCCACCATCTGATAATGGCAGACTAGATCATCCAGTCCTGTTCTCCTGGTGAGGACAATTATAAAAGCAGGGGAAAAAAATCTGTTGGAAAGCATCAAAGTTAAAAAGATAATGAAGAATCACAAATCCGGGTTTTGGAGAAAGACAGGTATTTACTCAGGCAAGCCCAATAACTGGGCCTCTTTTCCCCTGTTGAAGAAGCAAAGAGGCTAGGCAGCATAAGGGCAGTTTAGCATGCCTATGGGGAAAAAATTCCAATGCCCACCAAAGGAGGGGGTACCTGTAACCCCCAATTTTAGGCAAAGACTGATGAAGGACTATGCCTCAGGACTGGATAAATTGGATGTAGTTGGAATTTTGCAAAGCTTCAGCCAAGATGCAATGAATTGAGTTTTCTTCAAAGTAGATTAAGGTGATCCCATATTGTTAGTATCCCTGGGTACCTCACAGAAGCAAATTTAAACACTTTCTGGAGGAACATAACAAAATCCTATTACATCCTTCACAATATTTCTACCAACAATTTTTCACATACAATTTTAGCACACATGAAAATAACCAGGCACATATGGAAATATGACATGAAAGAGATTTAGTTGAAGCAACTACAATAGAAACAATCCCAGAGAACTCCAGTTCTGGAGTACACAGATACGACTTTAAAATAATTATGTTGGCTCTGGGTAATGAGATAAAAGGCAATATTTAAGCAATTGGCACCGACATAGACTTGTAGACCAATGGTACAGAATAGAGGACACAGAGACATATCCATATGAATATGGTTATGTGATACTAGACAAAGGTGACAAAAAATTCACTGGAGAAAAGATAGCGTATTGAACAAATGGTGCTGGCAAAACTGGAAATCCAAATGTAGCAAAATTAAACCTCTATCTCTCAGGCTGTACAAAAATCAACTCAAAGTGGATCAAAGACTTAGGCACTAGAACAGAGACCTTGAGCCTAATAGAAGAAAAAAACAAGTCCAAATCTTCACTATGTCTGCCTAGGATCTGACTTCCTTAACAAGACCCCTAAAACGCAACAAGTAAATCAAGAATCAATAAATGGGATGGATTCAAATTAAAAAGCTTCTTCTCAGCAAAGAAAACAATCAATTACATGAGGAGAGAGCCTACAGATTGGGAAAAAATCTTTACCACATACACCTCTGATAAAGCATTAATCTCTAGGATATATAAAGAACTAAAAAAACTTAGCACCAAAAAAACCTCACAAATAATACAATAAATGGCTAAGGAACTGAACAGAAGAAGAAATACAATTGATCAACAAATATATGAAAAGGTGTTCAACATCTCTAGCAATTAGAGAAATGTAAATCAAAACTACTCTTAAGATATCCTCTCACTCCTGTCAGAATGGCAATCATCAAGAATACAGGCAATAATAAATGTTGGCAAGGATATGGGGTAGAAGGTACACTCATACATTGCTGGTGGGGCTGCAAATTGGTGCAACCACTATGGAAAGCAGTATGGAAATTCCTCAGAAAACTGGGAATGGAACCACCATTTGACCCAGCTATCCCACTCCTTGGTTTTTGCCCAAAGTACTTTAAATCAGCATACTACAATAATGCAGCCACATCAGTGTTTATACCAGTTCAATTCACAATAGCTAAACTATGGAAGCAGCCTAGTTGTCCCTCAAAAGATGAATGGATAAAGAAAATGTGGTATATATACTCAATGGAATATTACTCAGCTTTAAAGAAGAGTGAAATTATGGCATTTGCTGGAAAATGGATGGAGTAGGAGAATATCCTGCTAAGCAAAATAAGCCAATCCCCCAAAAAACAAAGTCCAAATGTTTCCTCTAATATTTGAATGCTAATTCACAATAAGGCAGGGGTGGGGGGGCACTAGAGAAGAATAGTGTTACCTTAGATTAGGTAGAGGCTAGTGAAAGGAGGGGAGGGGAGGGAATGTGGGGATAGGAAAGATAGTAGAATGAAACAGACATTAATACTTTATGTATGTTTATGTGTGTGTATGTGTGTGTGTAATATGACCAATATAATTCTACAACATGTACACTCAGAAAAATGAGAAATTATATTCCATCTATGTATCGTATATCAAAGTGCATAAATGCAGTCTATTGTCTTGTGTAACTAATTAAAACAAATTAAAAAATTTTTAAAAGAATGCATGAAGATTAAAAAGTTTAATTCACAAGGAAAATAACAACAACTATAAAACTTGTACTCATTTTATAAAGTAGTTCCAAAAATATAAAACTAACATTGACAAAATCTTAAGAAGAAATGAGTAAGGATATTGATTATTTGAACAAGATTGGCAAACTTGACTTAGTGGACATACCATTACACCTAACAATTACGTAAGTCATGAAGACTGGCTATGGGTATGTTTTGAAGATCCTTGGGTTTAATAATAAGCAATAGATGTTACTGTAGAAGTTGAAAACTCAAGAAGTTGGTGACTATTTGGGGGTAGTAATGGAGAGGATGAATTGGGGTAGAATCTAATCAGTGTGGAGGAAGGAATTAGGTAAAGAGCTATTACCAATGGCTTGCCATTGTACCATAAATATATAACTATTCATCTGTTGATATTTACAAACATGCTTTGGCACCTTCCTTGTGAGTAATATCTATATATTTTACTATCTTCCTTCCTCAGGCAGCTAGACAACTTTTGCCATCATTCCAGTGGTGAGAATTCCAGGCAAGGTAATAGAGAAACACAACTAGGAATGCTATTTGAGGTCACAATTTTGTTTAGAGGCTGCCTGGTATGTCTCAATTATGCTCAGAATGGTGCCTGAAACATTGAAGGCCCCGGGTAAGTATTTGTTCAATGAATGAGTGAATGAACCAACAAATGAGTGAATTCTCACCACTGTAGGTACTAATCAGGCTTGTCCTGCCCTCATCTGTAACAGGATTTCTTACCCTTGGCATTATTGACTTCTAGAGCCAAATAATTCCTTGAGGGGGGACAGGGGAGGCTGTCCTGTGCATTGTAGAATGTTAAGTAGCCTCTCTGGCCTCACTTACTAAATGCTACTGGCACAATTCTAGTTACATAACTAAAAATGTCTCCGGAAACTGTCAAAGATCTGCTGGGAGAAAATCGCTACTGGTTGAGAACTGTTTTAGTCAACTTTTGGTAACTGTGACCAAAATACCCAACAAGAACAATTTTGAGGAGGGAAAGTGTATTTGGGGCTCAACGTTTCAGAGGTCTCAGTCCACAGATGGCTGACTCCATTGCTCGGGACCCACAGGAGACAGCACATCATGGGAGAAGGGCCCAGCAGAGGGACACTGCTCAGCTCATGGCAGGGTCAGGAAGCAGGATGTGGGGGTGACGGACCACAGGGAAGAACAATCCTTCTAGGGCATGTTCCAGTGACCCACCTTCTCCAACCATGCCTCACCTGCCTACAGTGACCAACCGGTTAATCCACTCAAACTAGGATGGGCTGATTAGGTTACAGTTATCATAATCTGATCATTTCACCTCTGACTATTCTTGCATTGACAGGAGATTTGGGGGTCACCTCATATCTAACATAACAAGGACCACTGATTTATAATATGGATTGACTTTGTGTAAGGTCAAAGTACCTTTTTGAAAGCAACTAATTCTAGAAACATTGATCCTTCTTCCCCTGAATCTCCCTATGTTAAAATGGCCTTTCTTCCTAGGTTTTCTGTCTATTTGTAAAGATTCTTGGAGACCTTACTTTTGGTCTAGATGTCATTTCTCTAGGGCCACCTTACCTGACTTTACCTTGCATCCGGTAGATCACCATTACACATCGTTAATGCCCATTTTGCATTTCCCAGTCAACAAATATGCTTCTTTGGTGGTGCTTATCAAAGACCAATTTTTGGCCAGTTGTAATGGTACACACAGATGCATGAGAAGCGGAGGCAGAAAGATCACAAATTTGAGGCTGGTCTGGTCATCTTAGAGAGATCCTGTCTCAAAACAGAAAAAAAAAAAAAGGTGGGGGAAGGGAACTGGAGATATAGCTAAGTGGTACAACACTTCTGGGTTCAATTCCCAGTACTGAAAAACAAAAAGTGCATTCTTATATTTATTTGAGTAATTATTGAATGAATCTATTTCTAACTATCAAAGAATTTGGCATGTAGCTTGTTAGGTTTTGCTCATAATTATTATCTCTAGTGTCCCAAACAAGGCTTAACACATAGTAGGTCCTCAATGTGTATTGAGTGCTTGGATGGATGACAACCATTATCAGTCAGCAATACTCAACCCTAGGGCACAACAACCTTCAGGATTTTTTTTTCTTTTGATACTAGGGATTGAACCCAGGGGTGCTTAACCACTGAGCCACAACCCCAGCCCTGTTTTTTTATTTTTTATTTTTATTTTGGAAGGGTTTCTCTAACTTGCTTAGGGCTTCACTAAATTGCCAAGGCTGGCTCTGAACTTGCAATCTTCCTGCCTCAACCTCCAGAGCTGCTGGTATTATAGGTATTTGCCACCACCCTGGCTAACCTTCATGAAGTTTTGCTCTTGTGCCTTCTAAATCAATTGTGAAAAACAATGTTACTGGTATACACCTTTCAAACTTGATATGTTAATTTTCAGATTAAGTTTATGTGCTTTGAAGGTTATTACTTCCACCATATTTTAAATATCAGAATTTTAAAATTAAATTATGACATCATTCTTTAAGTACACCTATTATTCTGTTATTTTTATTCCAAGATTCTCTTTGATTTGCTCCACAATTATATCCTTTGGCATTAAAGATATGGAAGAAAAAGTTGTCAAATGAAAAAAATGCCTAATGAGTCATTAAAGAAAGTTGAATTAAACCATCAAAGAAAGCTTTCAGTTTGGGAACCTGGAGAATTTTACACCTGAGAAAAAGGTACCTTATGAAGATTTGCAGAACAACCAGGATGTCTTTACTTTTATATACTAGGAGAAGAATTATTATTATTAACACAACCATGTTCTAAGGTAAACCAGTTTTAGGAAGGAGTATTCACAGAAACAGAGAAACTAAAAATTGATCCTCTAAAAAATCATTCTTGGTAAGGCTGAAGACCATTATCCTGGGGTAATGCAGCCCAACAGCCTGCAGAGGGCAGTGTTGGACAAGCTGTTGGGCTCATGGCTGGCTATCCCTGAGGCAGCAGAAAAGGCAATTTGGCTTGTATTCAGTGGGGGCCTTGCCCTGGCCTCTCTAGTGTGTGTGTTTGCACAGTGAATTATTCATAGGAAATGCCTCCAATAAGAACGGAGGCTAGAGATCCTCCATTCACCTAAAATCAGGGCCGGGGGCTGTAAAAACCTTAATCTCTTTTCCCTGTAAGAAATGAATTTAGAAAAGAAATCAAGGATTATAGTTATGGGTCTGAGTCAACCATAAAGTTTTTGGGTTTGATCTTAATAAATGAAAGCAACAGAGAAATTTCAACACTTATAGGAAGCAGCAGAGCAAAGTGATCAAGAGCCCCAACTCTGTAGTCAGAGGGTCCAGAGCTCTGATCTCACTATAGGCTTTCCAAAGGTTAAATTCAGGGCCATTCCTAACCTCAGCTTTCCTGGCTGTCAGATAGCAACAATGCCACCTTCCTGGTAGGCTGCTGTGAGAATAGAGACCAGACATGAAAGGTGCTCAGCATGTGAATGGCATTTAGCATGAGCTCAGTAATTACAGTGATGGTGGTAAAGATGATAATATGGAATTGGCATTTGGTCGGGCATGCCTGTTTCAGTTCTCCATTCGTGTCCAAAGAGGAAGAATCAAGAGGTGGAAAATCAAGCAATTGCAATGCTGTAAGTTTTATAAGCCTGGAGTTAGAAGCAGGAACCCCAGGGGAGGAAAACAGAAACTTAGAGTCCACCATCTCCCTCAACGTAGCTTACACATGCCTTCCAGGGTTGCCCCAATGTTGATGAGAGGGTCTCTGAGATTAAAATAGGGTATATAATTACTTGACATGGTCACCAGCTCAGAAACACCCGCCTGCCTCTGGTAATGATTTTTTCCAATACATTTATCCCCTGTGAAACCTCAAAGGGTAGCAGTCAACTAGTTGGAGAAAAAATTGGTTAAGTTGCACAAATTGCTTATAGCAAGACCCTCACTCCTTCCTCTGCTTCGCATGGGGAAAAGGATCAGGGACTAGATCATGCCCAGAGAGGGGCATGGAGACGATTTGGATGAGATACTTGTCCTTTCACCTGGCAGCTGTCCAGCCCCCAAATAGCTCGTGTGTCCAGTCCAAAAATAAGATCACATGAGCGGGAGAGAGAGAAGTTCACGAGTGCTTGTCCTTGGGCTTCCAATGGGCACACCAGCTCAGCTGCGTGATAGTGCTCAGGACACACTCCCTCCCCAAGCCCCCAAAGCCAGGAGGCCAACCTGCTATCAGGGAGGGTGCGTGGTGTGTCACTGAGCCCTTCTCTCAGGGCTTCTTGGAGCTCTACTCACACCAAAAAGGGAGCAAGGAGAGTGAGGACCAGCGAATCCAATAACTTCCAAAGGGATAAGGGCATCGCCTCCTTTCTTGAAGGACACTCCCTTCTGATGGTGATGGGAACTCCCTTCCTCCTACAGCGGCCTGCCTGCAGTACAGTGTGAATGCTGCAGCAGCGACCAGGGCCCCAGAAAGACAGCGCCCCAGAGCCCATGCAAAGAGGTGAGTGCATCTGTTTCTGTAGGGCTGGGATTGCTACAGACTGTCACCTGGCTTCAGGCTTGTGCTCAGCACAAATGCTCTTCCCCATCCCCCACGCCTTCCTCCTCCCTTCCTGGGTCTGGGCCTGTGGCAGGCTTGAGGCTCTGTGATGATGCTGGTATAAAAGATTCTCTCTTGCAGAGGCCAATTGACTCCCAGAAAGAACTAGGCAGGTCTAGTTCTTAGCGGGAAAGCAGGAAGTGATTCCTACCAAGAGAATTATCTTTGCTGAGATCCAAGAAGATGTGTACCAGGAAATCGTTAGACAAATCCCATGACAGTAGAGTTAATGCTTCATTTTAAAAAAGCACTGCATGAAATAGGAAATAAAAGGATGCCAGCCGATTCTTTGTTATTAGGCAAAAAGGAAAAACGAAAATGGGATCTGCAGAGCTCCCTCTCCCCCATCTCTTCCTGACTCCTTA
The DNA here is from genome assembly GCF_052094955.1 of Ictidomys tridecemlineatus. Classification (NCBI taxonomy): domain Eukaryota; kingdom Metazoa; phylum Chordata; class Mammalia; order Rodentia; family Sciuridae; genus Ictidomys; species Ictidomys tridecemlineatus. Next base: position 122,951,146 of record NC_135477.1, on the reverse strand, counting down.
GAGCCCTGCAAAACATGCCTAACAGATCCGAGAACTCATTACCCTGGTTGAGAACAACGGGAATAAAATCAAGGGTCTGGGGAGAACTGCTCTGCAAGCAGAATCAAGGCACAAGGAGGTGGAACCAGTTTTGCAGCTTGGTCTCCCCTTCCGATGTTTCTGTACACCCAAGCACGTCACATGGATGTGTGCCTATTTAGGGATGTGTACTGAGGCCACTATCCTTTGTACCTGCGTACTGTTATTCTGGACACAGACTGTGCCTGGGCTGTGGACTACAAATATCCATGCTGAGAAGTCTGAGGGCAGCCTGTATGCTTTTAGTGACTATAGACTGAAATTCATTTGGAAGGGTCTTGGGCAAAAAGAGAAAAATTTTGTTTTCTCTTATGTAACTGAAAAGCCAAGGTTTTGGTATAGTAGGTCAGGTATGCAGGCAGTGGCCTCCTGAATCTGCCCTTTCTCATCTCTTGGCCTTGTGACCACTATGTCATTCTGTTTCCAGGAGGACTTGCTTTGTGGTGGTAACATGACTGCCTGCGGCTCAGGCTCACACCCTCCTTGGAGGGCCATCCTGCAAGAACAGGTGCTTCTCATTCCCAAGGTTCCTACCCAGAGTTTCAGGATTGCTTCTCATAGATCTGGTGTGAGGACTGCACCATTCCTAAAGACCCTAAATACCAGGGGAGCCACAGATGCCAGGTTTGCCTAGCTCAGCCTCTAGCCACGCACCATACCCCAACCTGCCTGGGCCCCACACTGCCCATGCTCTCCTGGGTCTCCTTTACCCTTACCCATCCCTGCTCAGGTCTGTTTCCCCTGAACTGATGTGAAATCATCTTGCCTCACAAGGACCAGCCTCAGTGCTGCTTCCCTTTGGGCCCTTGTCTGGCTCTTCCAGAATTTTCTGCTGTCTCTCCTCTTTGAACCTGAACCAGGTGTCAGGATTATTGTTTACTGTTTGCATGTTCTTTAAGAACTTCGTGCTCTCCGTTTCTCTCCCAACTTGAATTTCACATTCATGGGAGAAAATTAAGTTTTGTCTCTAGTCTTGTCTGTGCTAGTTAACAAAGAGTAGGTGCCCAAGTAAGCGAGTCTAATTCAATTGGCCAATAGAGAATGAACCTCCCTAAACAGGAAGGATGGCTAGATTGCTCAGGCCCTAAATTCTGGCTTTAAAAGTAGTTTCCTGACTGTGGCAGACATTGAGTTCAGAATGCCCCCAGAGGTGTCATCTCAGCACTCCTTCTGGCAACCCTACCAGGCAGGTACTGTTATTGTCCCATTTAGCAAATAGGGAAACTGAGTCTCAAATAAGGAAGTCACTGTCCTAGAACATATAGCCAGGAAGTGGGGACGCTGGGGTTAGAACTCAGACAAGCCTATCATCTCATTTCCTATTCCAGTCATCATTTACATGCTAATTAGTCAGAGTTCCTGCTGCAGAGGGGTGGGCTGCAGTGATTGTTCAGATGGCCTGAGGAAGCTCAGCTATTTCTCCCACCCTTCTGCCACCTGGCCTTTCAGTGCCTCTATGGGGGGGGAGGTTCTTATTAGATTCTACCCAGGGGTGCGAGTACAGGCCCCTGCCCCAGAGCCATCAAAGGGTCAAGGGGTCAGGGATTTCACAAAAGGAGGTGCCTCTGGAGCTCTGTAGAGAGCCAGGTGCTTTTTAATTAGTGGGAAAACGTTGGCTGGAGCAGGCTTTAGAATGTGAACTTGCTCCTCTGGCCACCCGTCACAAGGCATGAACCTGCACTTTCCCCTGCCCCTGACTAGGGTGACCAAGCTGGGGACTTTGCCTCAAAGGCAGCTGACAGGATTTGGATGGCAACAAAATTCTGATCTCAAAGGAAACCAAAATATTGAGAAAACATGTTTATTATACCCACTATGCCCTTACATTACAAGCCACAGGCCTCTGGCTGTGTTGACAAAACCCTGGTCTGAGCGCATGCTGTGAATTGGACATGCACGAGCCTGTTCATATGAGTTCGTGTCTTCAAAAGAGCAGATCCTATTTGATTTACGTCATTTTATTTATCTTCACAACATCCTGTGAGAGGGCCAAAGAACTGGTGTTCTCACCTGCCTTGCCTCTATTGATGGCACATCCGAGGCAGTGAGACTGAGCACGTCTTGAGACTGTACCCCAGGTCCCAGACTGGGAATGGAAGTTTTCCGAGGTCTTTAGGATCCAGGTCTGCTGGCTTCTCCATGAGGTTAAGATAGGTGATAAGTAAATAAATAAACACACAAATATGTGTATATGTATTACATAACATCATATGTCATGTGTTACATATATCATATATGCAATATACACACTTATATATTATTTATCATACATTATGTGTATATGTATATATACGTTATACCTACATAGATGTATATAAATTATATCTATATAAAATATATACATATGATCCTTAAGATAAAAAAACACAAGAGAAATGAAAACTTGTTTATACAAAGTCTATGTTCATACAAAGACTTGCCATGAACATTCACAACAGATTTGTGTGTGTGTGCGTGTGTGTGTGTTACTAGGGATTGAACTCAGGGGCACTCTACCAGCCCTTTTTCTCATCTTTTATTTTGAGACAGAATCTCCCCATGTTGCCAGGTTGACCTTGAATTTGGATTCTCCTGCCTCAGCTTTCAGAATAGCTGGAATTACAGTTGTGGATTATTGTACCTGGGAATAGCAGCATTATTGAAATAACCAGACGGAGGGAACAGTGCAAATATAGACTAGCTGATGAATGGATCAATAAAATGTATTGCATTCATACAATGAAATATTTAGCAATAAAAAGGAAACAAATTTTGATATGCTACAACATAGGTAAAACTTGAAGACATTATGCTAAGGGGAAAAGTTCATATTGTATGGTTCTGTTTATAGGAAATGGTCAGAACAGGAAAATCTATAAAAAGTAGCTTAGTGGTTGCCTGAATCTGAAAGGAAGCAGAAATGGGGAATGACTATTCACGGGTTTAGGGGTTCTTTTTGGGTGACAAAAATATTCTGAAATGATAGTGATGAGGGTTACCCAGCTTTGTGAAAATACCCAGTTTGTCCACTTTAAATGGATGAGAAATATGATATGTGATTTATAACTCAATATAGTTGTTTAAAAAACATCTCAATCCAAGATGGGCTGGGTGGGCTTGGTGGTGCATGCCTGTAATCTCAGTGATATGGGAGGCTGAGTCAAGGGGATTCTAAGTCCGAGGCCAGCCTCAGCAATTTAGGAAGGGCTACAGATGTAGCTCAGTGGTAAGTACCCCTGGGTTCAATCCTCAGTACCAAAAAAAAAAAAAAAAAATCCCAAACCACTGCTAGTGGAATCATGAACTTAGTGACAATTTTGCTGAAGGATGTAGTCCTACCCTGTCTGCTCTGATAAGCTCACGTCTTGCTCCATAGAGGTTGGCCACAGACCACTCACATAATTCCAGTGGAAAGACAATAGATGGAACAGATGGCGCCATAGATTTCTCCCTGGAGGCTGAACCAAGAAGATCACCACTCCCTTTTGTAAAGGTCATTATAAATTTTATGGAATCAATCTCATTCTATTTTCACTTCTGGGTTTCAAATCATGCTGCAAAAAGTATTCCCCATTCTAAGGTGATAAATCTCATTAATGTTTTCCTCTAAGATCATTCTTCTTATAGTTAGTCCTCCGATTAAATCAGGGATTTAAATAACCAATGGGATCCAGACTGGTTTTGTTTGTTTTGCCAATAGCAAGCCAGTTATTAAATCAGGAGTTGGGGCATCTTCTAACTTCCTGAAATTAAACATAAAAATGTGTGTGAGAGTGTGTGGATGTGTGGACGTGTGTGTGCGGCATGTGTACCCACATTTATTTTCCTGAGGAATGGGGTTGTAGATCTTGTCAGATGTTCGAGGGATTTTGTGACTTGGAAAGACCACTGGGTTTTATCCATTTCACAACCTGGTGGGGTCCAGGTACTGTACGTGGTTAGAATGTTCCAGTGCATTGAGGCTGAATCTGAAACCAGATTTACAATGCTGAGCCGTGGCAGGGGAGGTCTGTCTGACTACTCCTGGGGAGGTCCTCTGTCACATTCCACAGGAGCAGCACCATCTTTTGGCTTGACCACCTGCTGAGGCAGGGGACAAAGAGTGACTGTCACTGGCTCCTCTTGGGCCTATAAAGCTTTAGAGTTTTAATATCCAGCTGACAAATCCAAGGAGCAGATTAACCATGTTATCTGACAAAACTCAGGACTTTCCTGTCACAGAAAATGTTGCTACAAAGAAGTGGCACAGCCTCATGTGCAGGCCTTGCACAAAGAGGTACAGGCAATGCCCACAGTGTGCCGGGCATTGTCCAGACTGGTGGCTCTCCAAGCACTGTCACCGCATCAGCAACTGGAGAACTTGTTAGAAAGGCAAATTCTAATGTGATGGGTCCATCCAAGACCTACCGAATTAGAAACCCAGCAATCTCTATTTTTTATAATTAGTTTATTAATTTTAATTAGGTATATATGACAGCAGAATGCCTTTTGATTCATTGAACACAATTGCAGCACAACTTTTCATTTCTCTGTACACGATGTAGCATCGCACCATATGTACAGTCATACATGTACCTGGGTAATGATGTCCATCTCATTCCACCATCTTTCCTGCCCCCATGCCCCCTCCCCACCCCTTCCACCCCTTTGCCCAATCAAAGTTTCTCCATTTTCCCCATGACCCCCCTCCCCCCATTATGGATCAGCATCCACTTATCAGAGAGAACATTCGGCCTTTGGTTTTTGGGGATTGGCTTACTTCATACTAAACAATCTCTATTTTAACAACCCTCAAGGTGAGTCTAGTGCACATCCAGGTTTGTGAAACACTTGGTGTACAACAGCAAAGAGATAAAGTCCCCGCTCTCATGGAGTTTCAGTAGGCATGGCAGGGGTGATTAAAAACAAACATTTTATGAATGTTAAAATTTTCAGATATTTATAAGTTCTGTGAAAAAAAAAAAAGAAAGCAGGTGGATGTGGAGGACAGTGAGGAGGGGTGAGTTTAGAACAGGTGGTCAGGCAGGAGATGGTCTGAGCTGAGACCAGAAGGACAAGAAAAAGCCAGCCATGCAAGGAATCTAGCAGCAGAAAATAAATGTGTACATTCCAGTAGAGGAAACAGATAGCAAATGCAAAGGTCCTGGGGTATGACCAAGCTTGGCTCATAGAAGGAGGGATGTCACTAGAGCACAGTGAGCAAAGGATAATGCATAGGGAGTAAACTTGGAGAGGCTTGAACTTAGTGTTCAAGCTTAGTTCTTGCTGTCAGTGCAAGGGAAAGGCATTGGACAGTTTTGAACAAAGAAGGATGTAATGTAATTTACCTTTTCCCAATGAACTTCTAGAATGAACTATAAAAGCTAAGGGCAGAAGCGGGAGGCAAGTTAGGGGGCTGTTGAAGTAATTCAGGCAAGAAATACTGACGCTTGAATGGACTGATTTGCAAAGATCTATTATTAAGTGAAAAAAAAATGATGCAGGGCATTGTACACAGTAAACTATTTTTAAACAGACACACAGACACACACACACACACACACACACACACACATTTCCCCTGAAAAGACCCCCCACCCTCACACAAAATTAATAGTGGTTATTTTGGGGGAAGAAGAGGGTTCCTGAGGATCACGTTATACTTCTCTGTACATTAAGCCTTTTTATCATGTACATGAAGTTTTCCTTTTATTTAAGAATAAAATATTTTAAAATAGAATACGCAATGAGTGTTCAACACCAGGGAGAAGCAGCCCACGTCCGTGGGTAGGCCCCTTTCCGAGCATCGCGCCTGGACGTTGGTGGAGATCTGGCTGACAAACTGGGGCAAAGTCCCATTCTTGGGTTACTGTCGGACTGGGACAAGGCGTCTCTGTTCTTGAGAGCCACCGGACCCAGTTTCTGTCCTGCGCCTCTGGTGCTGGGTCAGGTCTCCTTGGACAATGACTGCCATTTCCCGTCCGTGTCTGCAGCATTTCCCAGGGCCCTCCATCCTCTTGGCAGCTGGCGCACCAGGATGCCAGGATGCCCTTCATTTAACTGCCTGATTGGACATAAACAGAAGGAAATGCTCTGTTGGGGAAAGAGAGTGGCATGCAGCATCTGATTTCTCCTGTCAGCTGATTAGGATTTGTTGTGCCTGAACAAGGTTGAATGAGATTAGGAAGAAAACACACTGGGCCTGGTGTGCGTTTCACAGAATGGCATCATTTTCTGTAAACAGGAGGAATGAAGGGGGAAATTGTAAAGCAAATATCCAATGTCAGTCTGAAGATTCAAGGACAACTCTGTTGTTATGCATGACTGAAAAGCACAACAACAATAAAAAGACTCAAGGACAAGTTGCCTGGCTATGTTATATGCCAGGAGAGGAAGAAAACATCGGGGCCATTCTGAACCCTGCTCTGTCTACCCATCATGCTCTGCTCCTGCTTTCATGTTGGTGAAGTTAAAAGGCGAGGGTTTTAGGTCTGATTTTTCAGAGGCTCTGCAATGTCCCTTTCTTCCTTTGTCACCCTTCTAAAGCTCTCACGAAAGGTTTGGAGCTACTTTGTGAAATAGTTACTGCCTAGGTGCTCCATGTCCAATCTTTTTCTTGGGATGTGGAAGCAGGCCTCTCCTCCAGTACCAGTCCCCCTGGTTCAGATGGCGGGACCCTGGCAAGCCCACATCTCTACGTAGAAACATCCCGGGATTTTTGTTTGTTCCTGAATCCATTCTTTTCTTCGTCTCTCTGCAGTGGTAGTTTGGTTCTTATATTTGGTTTTATCATAGCAGAAATAGCCTTTAAAGTAGTATAAGAGCTTTGGGGGAAGATACACTCTCTGTAACTTATGCTGTATGGGATCTAGTATACTGTGGCTACTTAATTAGTGTCTTTCACAGCTATTATTTCCACAAACTATTTCCTGGCTAAGAGATGAAGGGTTATTCCGACACCAGACTTTTCTACTAGGTAATCTCAGAGTCCCTCCCTACTCTAAATAACAGTGGGGCTAAAAGCATCCACATTATCATGTCTTAGGACTTAAGAAAAAAAAAACTTCAATGTATATTACTTAAGAGATAAATATAGATCCTTGACACAGAAGTTGAAATAAATATTGAAATTGAGGGATGTTAAAATGAAATTTTAAGAAATTTCAACATTGAGAGAAATTATATTACAGTAAATATGTTAAGAAACTGAGGAATCCTTATTTACTACTATTTGGATCATGACATTGCTGAATACCCAACAAATAGTAGAGACTGATATGTGTGTTAGTAGCCAGGATTACATTTGCCTAAAAACTGTGTGTGTGTGTGTGTGTGTGTGTGTGTGTGCGCGCGTGCGCGCACGCGCACGCTAAATAGTGTTTCACAACTGCATATAATAGAGAAATAAACTATAACAATGATTTTGCATTGTATCTTCAAACACCTGGACACATGCAATTGTCAAAATGATCCTGTGAGTTGGCAGAAATGATACAAGTCTTACTGATATCCCCTAGGAAAGGGTGAATTTGGAGCCCTGGGCTAAGTTGCCTAGGAAGGACCAATGACATCTGAAGTAGGGAGACCTGGTTTTGGTCACAGTGGGGACTTTAATTGGGATTGCAACCCAATCTTTTGGGTCTGCATCTTTTTTTTAAATAGAAGTCTCTTTTTTCCCTTTGTGGTATTCCCCAGGGCCTTGTACATGGTAGGCAAGCCCTCTACCACTGAGCTGTATCTCTCCATCTCTTTTTAAAATTTGAGAGAGGGTCTCTCTTGAGGCTGGCCTCCAGCTTGGAGTCCTCTTGAGCCTTCTGAGTAGCTGGGAGTAGAGGTGTGGCCCCAAGCTCAACAGAGAGGTCTTTTGTCGCCTCATCAAAATTCCACAAATTGGTGTTATAATCTGGGATCTTGTTTCCAAAGCTGGACAACTCTTGTATCTTACTCATCAGGCTGCTGAACTGTTCCTTTTTCAGAGACATAGATGCCACCCAAACATCTTCTGATATCCTTGTCTTATTTTGTGGCTTGTTGAATCAGGACAGCTGAATTTGATACAAGTTCACTGTCATTTCCTTCAAGGATTCTCAATCTTCTGGGCTTTAGAGACTAAAGAAGCAGCACCTGGGCTTCACTTGAACTCTGTGGAGGTATTTTTCACCCAAGACATTTTGGATTTCAACAAAAGACCCATGGTCCTGAGTGAGGATGTTGATGGGGCAGTGCACACACACATAGACCTCATCTTGTAGAAAGTGGTGTGAACTCCTGGTCAGGTCCTGTAGATGACTGCAGAGGGTGGGAATGGGAGCCAGGGCCTTCTCCTATTTCCCCCCCACCCCTGAGCACAGCGCCTCTTCTTTGAGGGAGACTAGTTTCTATGCTGATGTGATGAAGTAGGGTTCCTGAAGTTCCATTCAGAGTGATGTTGACATTTTTTGGAATATGCACAGTCTGATTGCTAGAATGGTCTTCATTCTTCCAGCAGATGTGGCAAAGAAAGAATGCCTCTCTGAACTCCAGATTGTTAGGGCATTCTCTCACTTCCAACACTGCTATTTCATGTAGCTAAAAAGAGTTAACACATACTCGATGTAGCATAATCATTCTCCAAAATTTAGAAGACAACTGTCCAAAGCATTTTTATCTATACTTGAGAAGGTTCTTTGGAATCTTGCAAATTCTCAGGAAGACTATTGTGTTTTAAAGCAAATTATCAGTTTCCTTTGAGTATGTGGAAATGACAGTTCACAAAGTTTCCAGCTAATAGGGTTTGGAAAAATCAATTTTTTTCAGTCCAGTTTTGGAGATCCATGATCAGAGTCGTGTAATATCTGAGCCTCTGACCCCCGAGTTCCCCGGGGCCCCTCCCTTCTGAAGGCCCCTGAGTGGGCCCCCAGATACTCTGTGCAGAAAATAGTCTCCACCTCCACCTTCCCTGCATCCAAGCAGCTATCCTAGGATGGAGAGATTAGAGCTCATTTTCAGCTGTAGCAGGTCAACCTGTCTCTATCTGAATTATCCATGGTCACGCATACACACACGCACACACTCACACCCCACTCAAGTCTCCCAGGCTCAAGCATCTGTGTAAGGAAAAGGGATTCTTCACCAATTATAGGGAACTATTAATCATGTTTCCATTTGGTTTCTTCAAAGACACCCCTTCATCCATATCCTTTCTGTCCACCTTCATTCCCACCTTCTGGCCAAATAGTATTTGTATAGACACCTTCCTTCCTTCCTTCCTTCCTTCCTTCCTTCCTTCCTTCCTTCCTTCCTCCCTCCCTTCCTTCCTATCCTGGCATCAAGAGGTATAGAGACGATGTTCAAGGGCCATAGAAGGAATCCTCACCTGACACTGGGCTCACCTGGGGCTTCACCTAGTCCAATAGGGATAGGCTTGCACGGTGGTGAGGAATGATAGAAATTTCCCCTCTGCAGCCCCTCCCCAGTCCTAACCTGGACAGCCATCGCCTTTGCGGGCTTTGCAGGGTACCTTTTCTAGGGTTTAGCTCTGGGAAGGGCACAGACAGACAGACACTGCCACACAGAGACACACCTACACCCTGTGAGAGGATGCCAGATGACAGAACAGAAAAGGACTCCCTTTCATTCCACAGGCCTCTGGTTCCAGAGGAGTGTCTCTGAGCCACGACCTGCTGTTTCCGTGGTGACTGAGGCTTCAAAATAAACAGGATTCTGGTCAGACGGGCCAGTAGTCCATTCAGCTCAGGCATTTGCCCCAAGACAAACCATGTTAAAATAACAGCCGGTGTAGTTGCTGCCACTGTCTGCCATCTCTGCCTCTCTCTGTGGGCCAGAGCCTGTGTGTTCCTGGGCCTGCTGCCAGCTGCCCGGAGTTGGGGGTGCTGAGAGCTATGTTTGCATTGCTGTAGGCGGACTGGGTCTGGGTGGTGGTCGACAGGCAGGTCCCCTCTGCTGATAAACAAGGGCCAGAGACAGACCTAGAGACTGACATTCTCAGGCCCCTGCCCCTTGCCCTCCCCCCACCCTCCGCTTCCCACACAGCCCTCTGGGACTGGTGGCCCGCTCTGCGGCATGGTGTCTGGAGGCAGGCCAGCAACCTGATGTGCATGCCATGGCCCGTCCCTCTCCCCACACAGAGCTACAGTAGCCCAGAGGTTCAGAGAGCCGGCTTGGGACTGCTGGAGAAGCAGCCGCAGCAAGGTGACAGTGACAGACATCGAGCAGAGGACACCAAGTGGATTCTGTTTCCCCGCCAGGAGCGAGGACAGCCTTCAGCCTACGAGCTCTTTGGGTAAGAATCAGGGAGTTTCCTCTAGGGAGACTAGGTTCTATCCAGAGCTGAGGTTGTATGTGTGGAGGTTGTATATGGGGTGTGTGTGTGTGTATATATGTGTGTCTGTGTGTGTATGTGTGTGTGTGTGTGTGTGTGTGTGTGTGTGTGTATCCCCCTTGGTGTAAGTCTAAGGACACTTGGAGAAGAAGATAAAAAGAGAAAAGTTAGGCAGAAAAGTGTTCAGAGCAGATAGTGCTGGAGCCAGCACTCTTGCAAGTGAACCTCAAGAAGCTCCGCTCCGGCTGGGCAGGAATCATGGTGCAGACTGCTCAGGGGGAAGGTCTCGCTGATACCACAGATATGTAAAAATAGCACTGACAATTTAGAGACTGCAAAAGTAATCATGCACCATGCTGCCCCATTATCTTCACGCCGCCCCCCAGTGCCAGCCCCAGCACCAGAGGGGCCAGGAATGTTCTCATTTACTAAGTGCTATTTGCAGTCCTGCGGTTCAGCGGAAGCTGAGAGTGGTACTGCAGGGCGTCTGGCTGACATTATATTGCTGTGTCACACTCTCCTGGAGAGCCTGGAAATTCAGCCGCAAGGGGCGACCTGTCAACACGGTGAGCAGCTTAGATTTTATCATCCTCCTGCTATAAAAATCAGGCTGAAATGTAGGATTCTCTGAGGGTGTGAGCTTGATACTTTGAAGGGCAGTATTCTGGGTTATTTCTTACTCTACCTTCTGGTCATCTTCGGCTATCACCATCCTTATCTCAGAACCCCTCCCATAGGCACCAGTAGCAAAGAGGCCAGAATGGCTGATCCCTGGGCACATTCTCTGTCACCCGGGCAATCTCCACCCACCTGGCATTTATATGGCCAAAAGTATGCAGGGCTTCTAGACAGGAGCTCTTGAGGAATTCAGACTCCAGTGCTGGGATGGGAATTTCAGGTATTTTATCAAGTACCATTTTTCAGAGACCTCACCTCCCATCTCAGGTCCGAGAGCTCACTGTGTCTCAGCAGAACTCAGGCACTCTGTGCTTTATCTTCATCCACCTCCTCATCTCCTCCTTCCAGCACCTTCCCTTTAATTCTCCCCGGGCTCTAGGGGGAGGACATGAGCATCCAGCAGAAGGCAAGCCAGGCTGCCTCCTGGTGACTCTACCTGAGGAAGAGCCAGCCCGACAGTGGCAAAGGCTTTAAAAGAATGGGTCTTGCTTTGGGAGGTGGTATCCGGGGAAGGGTTGACCAGCTGCTTTGTCTGTGTGAATAAGTGTGGATTTTGGTGGAGCCTCTGATTCACAGCCACAAATCTCTTTTCCCTTTGTTTTCTTTGTGTTGGTCACTGAGGACTTCCTAGGAAAGTCCCCTCTTAAGAATGTGTCTCTGAGGGCAAGATCACCAGTTCACTGCTAAGGGCAGCTGGCTGAAGATGCAGGGAGACTTTCTTTTGTCTGGCTGAAGATGCAGGGAGACTTTTTTTTTTTTTTTTTTTTTTTAGTATGACTAAATTAGTTTGCAAATGAAATACTTGATCAAAAGCAAAGGTATTATCCAAAAGTGAAGCAGGAAAACAATAAGTAAACCTTCTCCTAAATCTGGTGTTTATATATACCTGACCTGGTTTCAAAAATAAGAAGGCAGCATCTGGTCCAGTGATGTGTCTTAGGGGTGTGTAGCACTGACCAGGATGAAGGCACTTTCAGGGAGATGGTGAGTGGACATCCACAAACTCCATCTACACTTGTGTAGGGATGTCCAGTTCTGGGAGAGACAGTGTGGCAGTCTCTATGCAGGAATGCAATCTGTGGACCCTGAATAAGCTATAAATGGATCATGAACTGTCACTGTGCCAGCTGCCAGGAGCTAGGTATTGTGCAGAGTGGAGGCACACCCGCTTCCACCTCATTAAACAGGCTTTGCTTGGCTGATGCAGTACCCATTGGTTTGGGCTGCAGGGAAAATATTCTGTAGCCACTCATGCCATAGGCATGACATACCCTGCTTTATGTAAAGCTAATGTCTACACATTATATAAACAGATAAACAGTGGGTATTTTTCCTTATGGAAGGATTCACTAAGCAACAATTGTTCATTAAGTACCCACAGGGTGTTTCATTTCAGATGTGATTGGATTCAGCCCCAATCAACCACAGAATAGGGAGGGAACCTACCGGCTGGGCAGGTACAGAGGTGAGTTGGGCTGATAGTTGTTTAACTCAGTTGGAAGGTAAGTAAAGAAACCCAAGGTACAGGGCAAGAGCAGGCTTCTGGGCCAATGGCCTAGAGAGAGAGAAAGGAAAAGGAGGGAATAGCCATTGTTTTAATATCTGAATCATACTATGGTAGAGAAGCTGTATAACAATGGTGGCTGAGTACCTGGATTCTGCAGCCAGGCTGCCTGGGGTCCAAATTCTTACTCTGCCTCTTATGAGTTCTGTGCCTTGTGAAGAGGAATGATGAAGTTCCAATCTTAATATTTTTAATTTTAATTTTTTTTTTTTTTTTTTGTGCTGGGAATGGAACCCAGGGCCCTGTAGTGCTAGACAAGCATACACCACTGAGCTACCTTCCCAGCCCCAACCTTGAAAGGATGAAAGGAGTAACAACCTTAGTACTGTGCCTGGATTACAGTGAGTGCCATGTGAGTGTTTACTGTTAACATTATTAAAAGATGAGCTCTGAAGAGGCTGCCCACAAGTCCATTTGTTCCAGAGGCCCAAGCGATACCCTACAATTGACCGTGAGTGCTGCCTTTTGGCAGCACTGAGGCACTTTGGCCTTGGCATGGGGTTTTGTTTGCCTCTATGAGCGTCAGAAACAGAAGAGCTTCTGTCCTGGTTCCAGCATTGCTTGTCCTCCCTATGTCCGGGCACTGGGCTAGACTTTAGTGTACCCACTCACTGGATTCTTGAAACAACCCTGTGGAATAGGGGCTGTTACAGACACAGGAATTGAAGTTCAGTGGGTGGGTCGTTTGCTTGTGGTCCCACAGCTACCAGGTAGCAGAGCTGAGCTTCACACCAGGTTTTTCCAGATTGCTATACTCCTTACAGGGTGGAGGGGTGCGGGTGCTTCATTTGTTTTGGGGGGTATGGGAAGTGTCTTGAGAGGCAGGTGGAATTTGGTAACAGGAATTCAGCAAGAAGTGATATTGGAAGACCCTAGAAAATAGGCCAGGAATTGTTAACTGCTTAGAGGTGGCAGGACCCTTTCTTGGGCCACGGGCAGAATCTCGTTATTGAAGACCTAAACTCTTTGGGAAAAAGATATGAATGCTGGCATGGAGGGACGAGGTGGGTCTCTGGTTTTGCTGAAGCAGGCAGAGGATGGTGCCCAAGAACAAAAGAAATGCAGTCTGATGACAGAGACACAGGCACAGCCAGCAAAACTGGGCCAGGTCTCCCTCCCCCACTCAAGCTTAAGGTCAGAGGTCATCTTGAGTTAAGTCTGAGGTTAGCACTGGGTGACCCTAGTTGTGGGAAGAGGAGAAATGGATAATCAAAAACTAAATGTCTGACCACAGTAACGTTTAATTATATAAAAGATGTGATCCCTCTAAAAGGTACATTTAAAGTGTAACTTACAGAGATTTGGTTTATGCCTAATTGCTCAAGGTTAGCTCTCTGGCTTTGTCAGAGGAATGCCAGTGATGCAAACAGGTGTGAGGGGCGTGCACCTGGCACCAGGGTGGTGTGGATGTGCAGGATTACTCATGGGCATGACTCATCCCTGCTCCTCCAGGAACCATAGTCTGGTCCAGGGGTTTTCAAACTTTAACGTGCATAAAAATCACAGAGGAACTTGTTAAAAATTCAGGTTGCTGAGTCGTTGGGGCAGTAGTGATTCAGTGGGTCCATGAGGGGACCCAGATTCTGAATTTCCTGGATGGGGCCCAGGTGATTCTGTGCCACAGGGAATATGGTGGCATTATCTTGCTGTTTCCTTGGTCCATAGATCACAATAGAAGAAGCTCACAATTAGAGAAGGTCTGGCTGTTGCTCTGACTCCCTTCTGTATTACTAGTAAGGGAACACAGGGTTTTGGGGCCAGAATCAGTGGCATTTAGCTTCTTCTTTGTCATTACTTCTTGAATTACCTGACTGGACCTCTACCTATTCCAGAAATGACAAGCACATCCTTTCTGTATATTGAGTTATTCTGTCCTAGGCACACTGCTAGGCCCTCCACTTCGCTAATCTCTCATTAATTCTCCACAGCAATCCCATATATTAGACACTATTATTAGTCACATTTTGCAAGTAGGGGGAAAGCCCTCATTGCCCAAAAATGGCTCAGCTGGGATTTGAATTCAGGACTAGCAGTTACCAGAGCCCAGACATGTACCCCTTAGGCTATTCTATGAGAGTGGTTCTAGCCCAGTGGTCCAGCCCTCCTTTCTCGTTGTTAGGTGGGGTGTCTTTCTCCAGGTCACATTGATGGAGTCTCCACCACATTCCCAAACTCACATGCAATCTCTTCAAAAGATATTCTGTTCCTTTGCTTCCCTATTTTTAATTCATCCAAGGAGTCAAAGTGGTTTAGGGAAATGGGCAGGTGGAGGTAGATGTTATGGGTTAAATTCATATGCTCAAATGTACCCCTTAGCCCTCAGTACCCAAGACTGTGACCTTAGTTAGAGATAGGTTCTTTTCACAGATAATCAAATTAAAAATGAGATCATTAGAGGGTGCCCCTAATCTACAATGTCTGGTGTCCTTATGAAAAGGGAAACTTTGGACACATGTATAGAGGGAAGATGACGAGAACTAGGAAGAAGACGGCCACCTATGAGCCAAGGAGAGTCCTGGAACATTCCCCCACAGCCTTTGGAAGGAACCAAACCAGCAGAAACCTTGACTCTGGACTCCAGCAATCTAGTTGAAGGTCAATATATTATGTCAAGTTATAGCAATTAAAAAAAAACCCTCAAGAGTAGCTTTCAGATGACTTTCATGGTGTTTTGGGGAGCTACAGTTGGCTCAAGGATCAGGAAAGAAAGACTGGATTAGAAAGAAAGAAGAGGGAGGAAGCAACGGGAAGTAAAGAAAAAGGGAGGCAGGAGGAGAAAGAGATGGAGTGGGGACAGGATGGGCACATGAAGGCCAATGATGACCACTGCAGATTCATCCAGCTCACTCAAAGGGAACCTCCTGGGTGTCAGGGAGAGTGCCCGGGCTGCAATACAGTCCCCACCACCATGAATATTAGAGAATAGATGGAGGTACAGACATCAATCAAGCAGTGACTCCAAGGTGGTCTGCAAAGCATATGGTAGAGGTCCTGACCCAATCGAGGAAGCAAGGGGTCTGAGAAGGTTATGAGGAGGAAGGATGCTGAGGTTGAGATCTGAGGGACTGGCAGGTGTCAGTTAGGGAAAGCAGAATGTTTCTGGTGGAGGAAGAGCATGTGGGAAGTTCACATGGTATGAGGAAGCATGGCATTGTCCAGTGCCTGGAGGAGAGGTCAATGTGGGTAGATGGGAGCCCCGGGGGCCAGGCAGGGTCAGACCACATGACCCTGTGGAGGATTTAGGCCCTTTAATTGTAAGCTATAGAAAGTCTGAGAAGGAGGTGATCTTACACAGGGCAAAAATTTCATTAAATAAAAACATCTTGGGCTAGAGATGCTGATGACCCCGGTTGGCGGTGGGCCAGCCCTGAAGCAAGACATCAGGCTCCTTGGTTTCACAGACCCAGGGTTGACTGCATGGGCATTAGAGAGTAGAGTTCTAGGCCACTTCCTACATAGTGTCCAGCCATGGTTGTCCTCCAACAGTGTATGTTCTAGGTGTTTACATGGCCCTATTGAGAAGGCTCTAAAAAGGGACAGTTTTTTTTTCCTATTGGGGAGGCTAATTATTGAGTGTGGCAGCTGGACCGGGCTCATACTACTGTGCATGTGGCTGGGCACCCTTCTTCAGCATCATTTGCAGGACACAGAGGTCTGATGAACGCAGGCTCTGCTCTGCCTGCCTGTGCTTTGCCTGCAGGAAGCCAGGTGTGCAGCAGACTATGGGGGACGGCGGCGGTGAGGCCAGGAAGCCCAGGCAGAGCCCCCGAGGACATTGGGGGAGAAGTGGTTCTAGAAAGGATCTGAAAGGGGCTGAGGGTGCTGAAAAGAGAAGTTCCAAAGCCAAATTCTGCCTCATTTATAATTTCACACAAAATGCAGCCATCGAGGCCTGTGCTGGGAGCAGGGAGATCACAGCCCAGCCAGGTGCCTGAGCTCCTTGCCCACCTTGCCCACCGTTCCCATCCTTGGGAAATCTCTCAAGTGCCCCATATGTAAGTCCCTATGTAACAAAAATCCTGCTGTGGAAACTCACACCAGCCTTTACCATAGGCTTTGCCTGGCTCAAAAAATATTCCCTTCATTTGGATTTGAGCAGAGGGACTGGATTTGGCTAAGCAAGAAGAATTCCTGGAGCACACTTTGGTATACACTCAAGAGTGCCCACTCCATCCCCCTAGCTTCCCTTTGTTCTCTGCTGTTCTATGCCCTTTCCTGCCTCTGAGACTTTGCCATGGCCGTTCCACCTGCCTGGAAGACGCCCCCAGGTCTCGTCACAGCAGACCTCTTTTCCATTCTCAGTGTTCACGGTGCTTGTCAACTCCTCCAAGACACTTCCCCGTTACTCCCCATTCTGTCTCTTTCCTTCATGGTACTTATCCCAGTTGATAGTTATTCATCAGTTCTTCTTCTTTTTCCTATTTTGTTGGTTTCTTTTATAAACACATATTAATTACCCAGGCTAATGGGCTTCACTGTGACGTTTCCATACACACATAGATCATGCCCCATCAGGCCCACCCTTCCCTGTTTCCTTTCTTATCTCACCCACCTGTTCCCCTTGCCCCAGGTCCTTTCAAGTCATCTTATTTTTTTTTCTATTTCCTACATATGAGAGAGAACATGCTATACTTACTTTCTGTGTCTAGCTTATTTCTCTTGACATAATGCTCTTCAGTTTCATCTGTTTTCCTGCAAAGGACAAGCATGATTTTGTTCTGCTTTACGGCTAAATCATAATCCACTATTTATATGTCACATTTTCTTTCTTTCTTTTTTTTTTTAAAGAGAGAGGGAGAGAGAGAGAATTTTTTTAATATTTATTTTTTAGTTTTCGGCGGATACAACATCTTTGTTTGTATGTGGTGCTGAGGATCGAACCCGGGCCGCACGCATGCCAGGCGAGCGCGCTACTGCTTGAGCCACATCCCCAGCCTATGTCCCATTTTCTTATCCATACTTGGCTATGGGAAAAGTGTCATGATAAAGGAAGTATGCAGTTATCTCTATTGCATGCTGTCTTTGATTCCTTCGGGCATGTACCCAGGGGTGCTAAAGCTGGATCATATGGTTTTTATTTATTTATTTATCTATTTTTGAAGAGCCTTCGTACTGTCCTCTATAGCCACATCCTCTCCAGCATTTGTTATCATTATTTTTTATGATAGCCATTCTGACTGGGGTGAGATGGAATCTCATTGTAGTTTTGATTGGCATTTACTTGATGGCTAAAGATATTAAGTATTTTTCATGTATTTATGAGCCATTTGTATTTCTTCTTTTGAGAAGTGTCTGTTCAGATCATTCACCTATTTTTGATTGGATTGGTTTCTTTTGTTGTTGAGTTTTTTCCACGTTCTTTTTATATTCTGGATATCAATTCTCCGTCAGATGAATACTGGTGAAGTCTTTCTCCATTCTGTAGTCTGTCTGTCTCTTCCCTCTATTGATTGTTTTCTTTGCTGTGCGGAAGCCTTTTAATGTAATCTAACCCCATCTGTCAATTCTTGCTTTTATTTCCTGAGCTACTGAAGTTCTTTTCAGGAAATTGTTCTCACCAGTTTTTTTGAAGAGTTGCTCTTGCCTTTTCTCCCTTATGTAAGCCTCAGAAGGACTGGAACTAGACCTTGCCTGTCTTGTTCCTTGCTATAGATATTACTATGAGCCAAGCCACACAGTAGAGGCTCAGTAAATATCAGTCCAGTGAATGAGAGAATCGTTATATCTTGGGATGAGAAAGCCAAGACCCGGGGCAGCAATGGGACCTCCTGGCCTCTGTTGGTCCTTCTGAGGACCCTGGCCCTTCTGAGAGTGAAGTCAGGAAGTTTGCACCAGGGGCCCCTCACAGTTCTCCAAGCCTCATGCTCTGTGTTCCTGCCCTGGCTTAGCTGACTTGGTGCTATCTCTGGAAATAATCTACCCTCGTGGTATTATTCACATTCAGAAATGAATAACTTCTTTGGCTGATGTGCATCAGAGGCAAGCAAGGGATGCCAGGCCCCCAGAAGGGAGGCATTGATCCAGCACATCCTGGCCTTTGTGCCCTGGAGGCAGCGGGAGGGACCAGCTCGCCTCTGCCTCCCCCTGGTTAACCAGGGTCTGCCAAGTCCTGCCCAGGACCTTTAGGGTAGAAAGGACGTCTAGCAAGTGCACCTCTTTCTGTCCTTCCTTTGAATCTATGTCAGCTTCTGACACCGCTGTGCAGAGAGGGAGGGCTACAGAAATGTGACCTGCGGTCACACAGCAAGCCCAGGACCCAGAGGAGGGCGCATCCCCTGCTCAGGAGTGCAGGTGGGTGGCCCAGGCGTCTTGGAGTTGGCTGCATCACCTTAGTGACAGGTGGTGTTATAGAAGCCAAATAGTCTTCCTTAAGTGTGATCTTTTTTCAGTGTTTGAAGTAATAATGGGGACATTTCTAAATGACAGAGATGCAGGTCAGCTTCAGAATGGCATCTTTCAAAGGAAGTTTTCTTCCCAAGGGTGACACTTTCATGCAGTTGGTCACACAAAACTCATGGCCATTCTCCCAGGCTGGTCCCGGGATCTTTGCTGAGGGCTGGCTGGGCAGACCCTAAGTTGCTGGCTTGAGAGAACAAGAATTCTTCTGACAGTTTCACTTCTGACCCATCTCTCTCCTTGCCTTTCCATTATTTCAGAAACAGCCGGTGGAGTTTTGGTAGCATAGTATGGTGGTCAAGAGTAGGAACTCTTGGGTAGGACTTGTTTGGGTTCAAATTCTGGATCTGACATTGAAGAACAGTGTGACCGTGGAAAAGTTACCCAGCTTCTCTGTTTCTATAAAATAGACATAATAATAGTACCTATATCCTAGCACTTGTTGATAGGAATATGTGAATTAACTCAGGTAAAGTCCAGAGTACCTTTCAGTGCTATGTCAATGTTAGCTGTTCCTATATCATAGAGTTGATATAAGAATATAGAGAATTGGGCT
Source organism: Ictidomys tridecemlineatus (assembly GCF_052094955.1). NCBI lineage: Eukaryota > Metazoa > Chordata > Mammalia > Rodentia > Sciuridae > Ictidomys > Ictidomys tridecemlineatus. Next base: position 122,931,595 of record NC_135477.1, on the reverse strand, counting down.
GGGGCTGTAGCTCAGTGGTAGAGTGCTTGCCTAGTAGGTGTGAGGCCCTGGGTTTGATCCTCAGCACCACAAAAAAATAAATAAGTAAGTAAAGATATTATGTCCATCTACAACTAAAAACATATTTTTTAAAAAAAAGAATGTAGAGAATTAACACATTAAGCGCCCAAATGTTTTAGTACACAATGCAGAGTGTTTAGTATTTGCTCAGTAAAATTTGAATTGTTATTGTTATTGACAAACTTTACCATCTGGCTAAGGTTTTTGGAAGTCTTCTTATAAATGTATGGTCCTGGTAGAGGGTGTGAAGGTCACCTATTACCCTACTGTTCCCCAGGAGCCTTTATTTTGTCTCAGGGGAGGATTATCATCCTGTGATTTTCAGCACTTAAAACCCTTATGATGGGAACCTAGAAGCCACCAAGAGAGCAACAGTCCCTTAAAAGGTTGAAGTCCCCCACACGTGGCAGGCTGCTTTTCTGGCAGTTTCAAACCGGAGATGCTTCCAACAAACCATTAAAGAGGAGTCAGCTTTTACCCCTTTTGCTCAGCACACATGAAGACTTTGGGATTCCTACCCTCAGTACATGGACTGCTTGAAAATTTGGCTCAGAAGCCCCTGATGCTGGACTTTGAGTGGAAATCATCTGAAAGCTGACCACAGGGATTGGAAAGATGGCCTGTTACACGTGGCCAATTACACAGCCACTCTGCGTCCAGCTGCGCCTGATGCGCTGACCTCCCTGGCCAAGTGACCTGGGCTAGGGAACTGGTCCTCTTTCAGTTTCAGATTCCTTCTCCACAGAGCTCCTCTGGGGATGGTCCTGGAGGTTGAGTTAGGGGTGATGTGTAAAGCCCACGGCATGGCTGTCTCTCTTGCTAATTCCCTTCTCGCCCTTTGTGGGCCCCCTGACTGTCTCAGATCTGCGAAGGGGAAAACCCAGTGGCGATCAATGTTGTAGAGGGTTGTGAATATTCCCTCGCACCAGGTGACCATGAGCACATCACTTGGCTTGTGGAAGCAGCACAGACAGACGGATTCTGGGATGGGGTCCAGGTTGCGGTCTGGAGGAGGGGGTGCTGGCAGCCCCCACACCCCGCTTAGCCCATCTTTTTGCTCCAGCGAGCCAAGCCTGGGATATGAATTTGTAACCTACTGCTCTTCTGGGATGTGAGACACCTCCCCAAGGCCTAAAGATTGATATTCTCCTCTAAAGGAAGCGGACCCTGCCTCTCCCACTCTGACCCTTCCTAATGCTTCCCCACCTCCCACCAGGGCTTGAAGGGTTTAATACGCAGCTGGTTCAGGGTGGATCCAGATGCTTGCTGTGCAAGGGGGAGAAGTGTTTCCAAGGCAACGTCGAGTTGTTTCTGGAGACCCATTGACCCTTCCCTCCCTGCCTCGAGCTGCCCCCAGGACTGAGCCAAGCCTTTGGAGGGTGGCTTCACCTTGGGGTAGCTGGCTGGAACCCTACTATGGTGGGAGGTTCGGATCCCACGCTGGATGGGCCCTGGGGGAGGTCAGCTGGAGGATGAGTCAAGAAAGGCCTCCCCGCCTCTGGGTTACCTCCAGGCCTCTCCCTCTTCTCCCTGCACAGAGTCCAGTGGGGGCTGGGGAGGCCCCCCGTTCTAGGAGTTGTCTCTGAAAAACTCTAACCGCATCTTGCTCAAGGATGGAGGTATGACCTGAGTTGGCTACTTTAACGTCTTCTCATGCATGGCAGCTCAAGAGAGAGACTTCTGATGACTAACTGGGAGCTGTACATTCATCAGACGATACGGCATCCCAAAGTCAGTATTTTCCTGGAGTCAAGATCCTTTTCTTCCTGGCCGGCCCCACATCCTGCTGGACCTGTGTTGGTCAGCTCATGTTTCTCATTATCTCTCCCCGATCCTCTTTAAAGGCTTCTCATTCCATCTGGGGTTTTTATTTTTAACTTGCACCATAATGCTAGGGCTGAGCAGGACAGACTGCCTACGTCCACAGGAAACAGGGCCACTTGGAATGCTGGCCCCATTTTGGGGGGGGGGCTTCCTCCCTCTCTCCCTCTACCTCTTTTACTTTCACATTTATTGAGCAACTCCATGAGAGTCCTGCACTGGGGATACAAGAATCAAAGGACAGATTTGGTCCCTGCTTTTGAGGAGGTCACCTTCTGACGGGGCAGGGTTAGGACACAGAGCATCCTTACCTAAATGGAGCAGGGCAACCCAGAAATAAATGGAAATAGAAATTGTGGAAGTCAAAAAGGTCAACTGGATGAAGAGACCAAGCGAGGCCTGGTACAGCAGAGGCTCTAGCCAGGAGGTGGAGAGGGGAAGCCTCTCTGAGAAGGTGCCATAAAAGCAAAGACCAGAAGAATGAGGGGCACCAAGCATGTGGGGAGCAGGGTGGAAAGAACGTGTGATAAGGCCCTGACATGGGCAAGAGCATGGCATGTTCTAGAATGCAACGGAGTGCCGGAACTGGAAGCCCAGGGGCCAAAGGGACAGTGGTGAAGATAAGCTGGGGAGGGCTCAGCGGCCAGGTGGTGCTGGACCCTGAAGTCTCGAGAAGAGTTTGGGGCTTCGTTCTGAGCGCAGTGGAAAGCCACAGGGCGAGGTGGGGACAGGTGGTGGTGGACATTTTAAGATCCTCACTAGGTTCCTGAAAGGAGAACTGACTTGGAGGCGGGTGGAGGGGAGGCAGGGATGTGAGTTAGGTGGCTACCAAGGCAGGCAGGAAAGAAGTGATGGCAGCCTGGGCAGGGCCACTGCATGCAGGCTGGCTCTCTGGGAATTAGCTCCTTCCAGAGAGCTCAGAGAACTCTGTTCCACAGTCGTCACCCAGCCTGAGACCCCCAGGCCCCCTGTTGCAGGGCTGGCCAGGATGAGCTGTCGGGGTTACACAGCCTATTGCCGATAACGGGCCGTGTTTAGTAGATTCCAAACACAGTGAAGAAGCTCTTTGTCCAACACCCACCCCTCTGATTGTCCTGAAAGGTGGGTAACTACTCTTCTCTCTTTACACCATGGTAGCTCTCTTTCTGTCCTTGACATCTTTGGCTCAGATTTGAGACCAAATGGGCCAAACCAATTATTTTTGAGCAATCATTGCTTTGATGGATTGATCTCACTGTCTACAACTCAGGGGTGATATGGATGCCCAAATGCCATGAGCAGTGATCCCTGCTCTCCAGGGAAAACACACTGTGTTATTATCTTCAGAAGGAAGCAAATGGAATATAAAAGAGAAATACAACATAAAAAATTGGAAGAAAATAATAGTAGTTGTTATTTGTTGTGCTTTGCAGGCCTCTGCTTATATTAACTCATTTCATCTTCAAGAAGATCAAGGACATAGGTACCACTCTTAATCATTTCAAGGATGATGGAGCTGATTGATGGAAGGGAGGCAGGGAGATGTCACTTGGTAGAAGTGGTAGAATCAGGGTCTGGAAGCTGATGGACTCCAAACTACAAAACAGGCTCTACACTGCCTGGTTTGGTCACTACTGTGGAAAGAGATCTGGAGGAGGGCGTCCAAATGCTGGCGGAGCAGGGATATGAGCAACTTTGTTGTCTTTTTTCCTTTTATTATTGTTTTGAATACACAGTGCCTGGTACAGAGTGGACGCTAGGGATCCTCTTGTTTAATGAAACCTCTGAGCTAATGAGTACAAGTTATTTAAAATTATTTTGGGGTAGTTAAAGTAAGTGGAAAGTAAATTTTAAGAAAGGAAAAATTTATCCATCATCCAGAGATAATCACTATTAAAATATTGAGAATAATGATTCAGACATTTCCAGGTTTTTCCTTTTATTTCTGTCTGTGTCTGCCTGTCTCTCATTATCCATCTACCTACCTACATATCTTCCTAGTGATTTGTATGTATATATGTGTGTATATTCTAAAATATTGTACACCATATTGTACTTCAACATACTTTTTTCACTTAACAATGTATGATAATTATTTCCCATTCTATTTGGTATTCTTTGTTGGTTTTTTTTTTGCTTGTTTTTTATTCATTCTAATTAGTTATACCTGACAGTAGAATGCACTTTGATACATCATACATAAATGGAGTACAACCTGGGTGTACAGAATATAGAATCACACTATATTCACATAGGGTAACAATATCCGATTAATTCCACTATCCTTCCTACCCTCATTTAATATTCTTTTAAAATAGAATTTTTAATGGTAGCAGTGCATTTCTCTAAAATTTATTTAATGAGTCCATATTATTAGATATTCAATTTGTGGTCATAATTATTCATAACATCATATTAAACATCCTTCTACAAATCACTTATGCATAGCAACCATCTTAGTATGTTTGGGCTGCTATAACAAAATACTATAAACTTACAGTGTTAAATAACAAATATATATTTTTTCATTAGAGCATTATACTCATGCGTAGTAGTTGGGCTCATTTTGACAAAATTATACATGCAAGGAATTTGATTACAGTCCCCATCCCCCATTTCCTCCTCTCCTCCTTCCTCTACTCTATTGATCTTCCTTTTGTTTATTTATTTATTTTTGATTGGGAATATATATAAAGCTGAAATTCCCTTTGGTACATTTATATAAAAAAACATATCACATGATTTTATTGAATTCATTCCATATTTCTTCCCCTTTCCCATCCTCCCTCCCTCCCTCTAACAAATGTACTTCTCAAGGTTCTGGGTTGGGAAGTCCTGATGGAGAACCCAGTAGACTCAGCGTATGGTGTGGGCGTTTCCTGGAAGCCATTTTTTCTTTGTGACCCTACATAGCGGAAGTGGGGAGGAATCTCTCTGAGGCCTCTTTTGTAAGGTTACTAACCCCATTCAAGTGACCTAATCTCTCCTCAAAGCCCCCCACCCGTTAATACCATCCTCTTGGGGGTTAGAGTTTCAACATATGAATTTTCTAGGCTATCAGATCATAGCAGTTACAGTGCTATTAAAAAGGGTGGTGGGGGGGGATCACTTTACACATTCAAATACAAAAGGGAGAAGATGCTTCTTTTTAGGGCCCTTTGGGGTAGACCAACTGGCATGTTTCTTGCTTCTGACCTTCAGAATCACTTCAAGTTGAGATGTCATTTAAAACTCTCCCCATTTTCTCAGTGCTGGTCATTACTCACCCCTCAAGTATGACTTTGTTGTAATTTCACCACAATAGGAATAATTCAGGAAAAATCCCAGTTGTGACTAAAATGTGGGTCCTGAAGTTAGACAACCAGGTCTAAAAGCCAATCCCAGCCCTCATCAGCGTGTGCCCACAGGCATGTTCATTTTCCTGAGCCTCAGTGTCCCCATGTATACATGTATACCTCAGAGGATGCAATGAGGTAAAATGGGCAAGGTTCTCCTGAGCACTGTGCCCAGCAGGGGACAGAGGCTCAGAAAATGTTTATTGTGAAGATGGAGGAAGCATTTTCTCACCAGTTTAACACTTTGGAAAACTTCTTCCCATCCTACTCTGCAAGAGCCCAGGAAAATGAATTGTTAAATCACTCAAAATACTCTCTGACTCTATTATTCTTTTTCCTTCATTTTTTTGGGGGAGGATGGGGGTAGGGGATGGGGTACATGTCAAAGTCTAAAACATTAAAGACAATTAACTCTCTTTTTTCTTCCCTACCAAGAACCATGTTGATCTGTTGATCGGATTAGAGATAGATTGAAATAATTCTGTTGTTCACAGCTGCAAAAGGAATGTAGCCTTTCTTTTCATTGGGCCAGCTGCATTTTATAACTGTCTATCCTCAAGTAAAAACAAAGCAGCAAAGCAACAACTCAAAAAGGACTCTCTAGATCAACCCTAAATTGCTCTCCGTTTTATAAAACAATTCAGAAAATGTCTAACCTCTAAAAAGCAGACCACAGAAAGAACTGATCCAATTCATATGCTGTACATCATTTGTTAATGCAGGCACACTAGAGACACATAGTAGGTGCTCCTTGGACTATGTTGGGTGTATATCTTGACTATATGTTTCCTTATGAGCAAAAGATTGTTGAGGGTTGACACAAATACTGCCAGAGCCTCTTGGGAGGATCAGAAGATGATAAATGATTAAATGAACAGATGCTTTTTGAGTTTAGAAACTGAGTGTTGAGAAACTTTTCCCTCCTAATTCATGACTCTTGGAATATGATTGTGATCCTGATGGAACTGTGTAGGATTTCTCTAAACCACCATCCTAGGCAGCAGCACATGTGATAAAGCATTTCAGATGGCCAGGCCAAGTTTTTCCACTTCTCTCTAAACATGAGAAATGTTCAGAAGTCTCTCTCTCTCTCTCTCTCTCTCTCTCTCTCTCTCTCTCTCTCTCTCTCTCTCTCGTGTGTGTGTGTGTGTGTGGTGTGTGTGTGTGTGTGTGTGTGTGTGTGTGGTGTGTGTGTGTGTTATGGTATGGTGTGTTCTCAATACCAAAGAGGTCCCAGTGATCACAGTTAACATATTTGTAGGCAACCTAGCATTGGGCACATGCCCTGTTGGCGCTAGTCAGGTGCCTTCTGTGCGTGAGAACTATGCTGTGGGAGAGTCAGGGATAGATGTGTTCTCTGCTCTCATATTGTAGTATGCAGAGGAAGAGAGGAGCCAACTTGATTGGATGGGGGATGAGGTAATTGCTAGGCAAGCACCACACTGTGGGTGCTTCCGGGAAGGAGGGAGGCCTCGTACTGGCAAGACCAGGGAAAGCTTTGCAAGGGAGTTTTTGCTTTCAACAGAGACTTGAAGGATGAGAAGGGTTTTAATTAGCAGAAAATGGAGAAGGGCCTCTCAGGTGGGGGAACAGCAAGAGCCAACACATGAAGGTGTGGAAGTTCTTGGTGTGTGGTAGGGAGGAGCCCAGAGAGCTGGGAGGTAGATGGATACAGTGGGAAGTGAGGCCTTTCAGACTGGGTTTGGGTCCACTTAAATGTTTAGGCAAGGATCTGGGGTCTTAAAATGTGGGAAGTGGGAAGCAAGGGAAGGTCTCTGAACCAATAAAGACCTCAGTGACAGTGTACAAAACACACTGGAATAGCACCTCTAGGAGATAGGAAACCAATCTGAGGCTTCATTCTCTATGTTTAACCTCTTTGCAGTTTTGAACACTGTGGCCCAGCCCCAGTACCCCCTCGGATGCTGGTATCCGGTGCTCTATGACTCCTCTTCTGGCTCTGCCTCTACTTGACAGGCTTCTGTGGCTTCTCTGAGATAACGGGCTGCGCTGGGAGTATCTGGGAATGTGGGGTTGTCACAGGCAAATGGGGAATCCAAGGTCCAAACCTCAGTTCTTGTGTCCTAACGAAAGAAAACCTGTCTTATTTTATAAAGGCTCAGAAAGGTGAACTGACTTTCTGAATTTTAATCCAGGAGTCAGACACAAAAAGTCAAGCAAGAGAATTTTATTAGACATGAAAGTAAGGCTCAAGCAAAGAAAGAACAGTCCAGAGGGAGAGGGAGTCGTCTCCAACTACAGAATGGCAAAGGAAACAAGGCTACTTCCAGATTTATTACTGCTTGATATTTACCAGGAGACCTGGGGTCTGCCTTCTGCCATCCTCACCAATCAGTTGTCTAGCTCCTCCTTCATGACAGGCAGAAAGTTTTTGACTCTAATTGGTTTTCTCTGGAACTTTCATGGCCACCACCCCATTCAGGGGGTGTCTTCATCCACAAGTCAATTCTGTGTTAAAGTAGGTGCTGGGATCAATAACCAGGAAAACTTCATCTTGGTGTACCTGTGCTCCTAATGATATTTCCCTTCTGAAATATGTTGAGAAACCTATGACCATAAATCCTAACTTGACAGTAATCAGGAGCTAGCCAATGATCTTTTCTTCTTGATGTGTTTCCTAATTGGTTCCTTTTGTTTCCACGTGTTTATTCACAGGGTTAGTACACCTGTTATTCTATTGATGATTCTGTAAAGGCAATCAAAGGAACTCGGTGACCCTGCTAGAAACTCGGTGACCCTGCTAAGTTATGGGTTTATTTTCCACTGTCCATCACTACTACCTAACTGAGTGACTCCGGGGTGGCCACCTCTGTCCACCTCTATCCAGGCTGTTCTCCCTAAAAAACTCCTCTTTCTTCTCTGCTCTGGCTTTCCTGCATCTGCCACACATGTGGCTTCTCTCCAGACCCCCATTCACTGCCTTCCAGGCAGCCGTCCGCAGATGCTGGCTCTTACTCCACTTGCCACACGCCCCACAGCCTGGTGTGTTTGGTCTACTGAAGGGGCTTCTCCCTTCGCTCAGCCAACAGATCTCCATTCACTCCTCCAGCCCACCCCACCCAAGCATGTCCGACTATCCCTTTGCCAAATCCTCTCCATCCTCCTCTTCAGGTGACTATAGAGCCATTCTCTCCCTCAACTCTTGGGGTTCAAGTTTTGGCTCTTTTCTCTATGTTAGTTCAACCACTGTTGAGCATCAGGGGCTGTACTGGGGAACGAGGGCGAGGAAGCACTTGGCCCTGTCCTAACTCACAGCCTTGTAAAGAAGATAGACACTAAGTAAGGACTTGAAGACAGATTCACTTTTCAGAGACGGAAATTCTGTGCTCCTTGGCCTCTGCTCTGCCCACCCCCACCAGTAACCAAAATTTCCCTATAAAATGTTTCCAGAAGCATTTTACCAAATTCCCATCTCAAAAAATGCTCCTCTGGTTCCACTTTTATTTGCTTGCAGGTAAGTCTGAACTCTTTGGAATGGCATCCTTTGGGGTCCTCCATGGGTTGATTCCACACTAGCTTGCACTAACCCTGCACCTTCCACAACCCCCGCTCCTGCTCAGTGGCATCAGCTACTCACTGGGCTTTGAACTGAACTTTGTTCAAGCAGTTCCTTGATTCTGTGCCGTTAGCTGAGATGTCCCATCTTCTACAGAATCCCTGTGCTCCTTTTTCTCTCCTTAGTCTCCTGAGCACTTAGCAAGGTCTATATGGTGTTTATGATTTAGCCTCTCACCCTCTGTCAAGGACAGAGAGCTTATCTTATTCCTCTTGAATCATCATAACAACAAAAATAATAGCTCAAATTATGAGATGCATTAGAATGAACTTTTCATTTATCTGTCAGGCAGCAGAGTGCTTCATTTGTATTATCTGCATAACAACCATGCAGGGTAGGTGCTGTCACTAGCCTGCTTTTATAGAAGTAGCCGAGGCTTAGAAAGGTGAACTGACTCTCTGAATTTTAATGTGGAAGCCTCACTTTAAAGCCCACGACCTTAGCCATGACTTGCCCTTCATTCCTATTGTGGGGTCAGTTTCTTTGTTCATAGTGTCCTTGACGGGTTGGCTTCATGAAGGGAAGAGGGACAGGGAAGCCTAGGACAGTCTCTCGGAGGTCATGTAAAAGTCATGCTCACTGAGACATGACTAAAACAGACTCTTCAGAGGTCACACCTTCCTTTACACATCAACTAGGAAATGGAGGTGACAGTTTCCAAAGGAAAACTAAACATGTTCAACGGGTTTTGTGACAAAGGATCAGATGGCCGTTTGTTGAGTCCAAATTGATGGAACCTGATCTGATTTGGGTGGTGACATACCCCATCACATGGCCCTGGTGGATGCAGGTGCCCAAAGCAAAAGACTTGCCCTTCACACAGCCATGGCTGCCTCTGCCCAAGCTGAGAGGGATATTTAACAAGGGACATCCTCTCCCTCCCTCCGTTAGACTGGACCTGTCTGCTTCCTTAGGGCAGAAGGGTTGTGTTCTCCAGGCGTCCATGCTGGCCCTGTTCTTCTCAGAGAGGCCTGCCTTTGTGAGCAGGGGCAGGCGGGGAAGCTGGGTGGGGGGTTCTCAATAAGCACAGGAACCCTGTGGCCTCGCCAGTCAGCAGGAGCAGGGCCAGAGGGTTCGGTTGGGATGGGAAGGTCAGGAAAGGGAAAGGGTTGGTTGCTGAGAGACCTGTGCACAGGAACCAACAGGCCGGGATGCTTCCTCCTCTCCTCTCTGGGGCATGAACAGGAGAGCCTGTGGATGAGTGGGACATAGCCCCAGAAAGCCTGGAGGACCTCAGTGCTCCCCAGAGCCCGTGACATCTGACATGCAGGACGTTGGTAGAAGGAGGACCATCTTCTCCTTTCTTCTCTTTTCCTTTCCCCATCAACCAGGAGGGACTAAGAGGTTGGTGGCTGCTATGGTTTGAGTGTCCCCCCAAAATCTCATGTTGAAATTTAATCCTCATTTTAAGGTCTTCAGAGGTGGGACCAGATGGGACACTTAGGAGGTCACTGAGTCATGAGGGCCCCGTGGATTGTCATGGAATAATGGATTAACATGTTATTTCCAGAGTGGATCATTTACAAATGCTACTCTGGCTCCGTCTCTGGCACACACCTCTCCTCTCTTGCCTTGTGGTGCCCTGCAGTGCCTCCAGACTCTGCAGAAAGTCCCACCAGAAGGTGTTCACTAGATGTGGCCCCTGACCTTGGATCTCCCAACCTGTAGAACCATGAGCTGAATAAACCTTTATTCTTTTTAAACTACCAATTAGAGGTGCTCAGTTATAGCAACACAATATGGACTAAGACAGTGGCCTTTCCTTCCTTTATTTCTTGACTTGCCTCGAGTTTGGCTTGGCTCGTCTACAGCACAGACATCTTTACGTGCCACTTTGTCCTCCATATCCTGGCTCACATGCTGCATTTGGGGGGACATGTTAGAAGATATACAGACAGGCGGAGGCACAGACCCATGAGGGATTAATGTTCGGAGTCTCGTCTAACACACTGTGCTTGCTACTCTCTGATTCAACAATGCCTTGCTGCTGCTGGATCTCAAGACATCTTACACCCCACCCTGGTCACTGCATTGCACTATGGACATAACTATTTTTAAAGGAGAAGAAACAAATTTTGAGGAGCTGGGACTTATTTGACTTGTTCTTTAGACCATTAGTCTTATTTTTATTCTTCTGCTCCTGCAGGATCATCCACAGGCCTATGATGCTGCTACAGATCAATCTCATGCTATCAGGACTCTAGGTTGAATCTCCAGCTAAATTTAATTCAACAAAGTCTGAGATTTTTATCAGATGTCATAAACAGAGTAGCTCAAATGACAGCAGAACTCCACAGGGTCATCTAAGTTGCAGGTACAAGTCTGGATTCCTGAGCTTCCTGGCACAGTGAAGCAGGCCAGGCACAAAGGGCACATTGAGTGTGCCGTGCTCCCCAGCCCCTGGAGGACTGAGAGTGGGAAACCTGTGGGCATCTGAGGGTTCTGGAGGCTCTGGGAGTGAGAGTTACCATTGTTATAAACACATAGCTTTACTAACAGTGAGGTAAAGCAGTCCCCCAAGTAACGTGCCAAGAATGGTTCAAAGTCCTAAGGACGGGGGGCACTGGCATGTGGGAAGCCTGGCTCACAAAAGAGGAGGGCAGGCAGGTGGGCAGGTGGGCAGAGGGCTGAGGGGTGCAATGGGTGTCTGTGTCCTGGCTACCAGGGCAGACCATGAGACTGATTGGGGTTTCGAGTCTCCTTCCTGTTGAGAGCCTGAGATGGGTGCTTTGTGGTGGGACCGCCAGGTTCTTATAATAACTTTTATAATATGTAGGATTATTTAATAATTTGTGTCCTCTGCCTCATTACTTAACAGTGCAGCGGTGCACTGAGCACTTTATATAACCTTATCTCGTTTTATCCTCACAATAACCCGACGATGGGTTCAGATGATATTGTTATCCCTTGTTGTAAAGAAGAGGAAACTGAGGTTCAGAGAAGTGACAGTCTCTAGCCCAGTTCTCACAGAAAAGAAGCAGTGAAGTAGAGACTTGTCCTCAGCTGGGTTCCTCCAGGGCCCCACCTTCTGCCCAGCCTGGAGAAAGAAGGAAACCTTCAGAAGTCAATAAGCCAAGATTCAAATACAGGTAGAATGACCAGAGCACACCCCAACTACCACTGACTACCTAACCACTTCCATATTTTGTCTAAAGAACTCTCTATTGTAAGACATGCCATCATTTTGGGTAGCACTAAGAGAAAACTGGGCTAGATTTTAGAGATGTTAAAATACCAGCTATATGTGCGTCCAAGTTTGATGGAATATTGCAGTGGCCACACTGGGCTAGGGGCTCTTCCTCCATGTGTCATTTCATCACAGTGGCCCTTCCCATTGCCCCGGCTTCTGCAAGGCAGGACACAGGACTCGGTGCCCATGGGAGATCACAGAGCTTTGGAGCCCCAGAGCCTGTATCTGTCTTCAGCAACTTCCAAAGCCCAAACTCCTGATCCTTGACGAGGAGGCCACCCTGCCTCTGAACAAGATGGGCTGTCTTTTGCCATTTGTTCCTTCTGATGGCAAACAAAAAACACATGGAGGACACCATGCTGCAGGGAGAAGGAGCACTTGCCTCACTGACCGGCACAGGCTCCTCTTGGGCTCCTGCTGGACTTTGGGCTGCAAGCCATCTACAGTGAAGTCAGGCGAGCCCTGCAGGACACCCAAGAGCTCTGTCCAGTCCTCCCCTGCTTCATCAGCCTCCTGTGTCCACGGTCTGTCTCCCACCCATCTCGCGCTTTCCCCAAACTCCACTTGTGATCTGTGCCAGATTTTGTGGCCTCTTGTCTGACCTTGAATTTATTCCTCCCCCATCTTCCTTGCCTCCTCCCTTCTCTCCGAGCATCTTCACTGTCAACCGCGCCCTGCTTTCCTCAGGAGCTGGTTCATGCCTTAACCGCTTCCCAGCCCTGTTCACGCCTCCTTCTCGTGAAAGGCCTTCTAGAATCCCTGCATGTTCACATGGAAATAAAGGGCAAGAGAGAGGCGCCGCGAAGAGGCTGTGTGTGGGGAGAGAAGTCCACTGGACAAGTTCCCTGGCTCTCCTTGTGACCCCCGGGCCTCCACCACCTCTGTAGGCTGAGCAGGGCCAGGTGGGCCTCTGGGTTTCCAACCTGTGTCGTCATCGTAGTCTTCTCGCCTCTGTCTTACCCTCTTAGCACCCCCCGCCCCCCCAGTTTTCCACAGTGAAGAGGACAATTATATTCATTAAGTCTTCCCCGGCTCTTTAAGACTCCCTCCTTCTCTCCCCTCCCAGCCGCTGAGTCACCCTTTCCCATCACACCTCTTCTCAAAGCCTTCCCCAACTGGAGATGAAGGATGGGACTTGGCACTTAACCTTCTTCTGCTTTTACTCTCCATGTCAACGAGAAATTAAAATCACAATTTAGCCTCCTAACCAACGAGATCATTCTATGGAGTGATTTTCTTTTTTCTGAATGACCTTCCTCTTACCCATCCTTGGCCCCTTAGAAACTTCTTTGTCTTCACATGACTGTCTCAATTCAGCCTAACTTTTCCTTTTATTTTTATTTATTTTTTTAAGAGGGACGTTAAAACAACTTGCAAGCTGGGTGGCACAGGCCTATAACCCCAGCTCCTCTGGAGGCTGAGGCGGGAGGATCATGAGTTTGAAGCTAGTCTGGGTAACACAGAGACCCGACCTCAAAAATAAAAATAAAACAATGAAAACCATCCAATTCCAATATATGCAAACCTTTATTAAATATTATTTGCTTTCAGTGTTTGATTGAATTGTGAAACCTGCTCGTGTGGGTTTCCTTGTTCCAGGTTCTCCCAGGGCTCAGTTATGTCTGCCTCTTTCCCACGCTCCACACACCAAGGAGGCTACAGAAAATATGTGCTGAATGAATGAATGACGTGCAGTTGTCACTGGGACTGTGTCCACTTAAGATGTGAGCTCTGTGAAGCCATCCACTCCACAGAGACTAATGGAGACCCTGCTACGTCAGGTCCTGGGTTAAGCGTGATGGACATGACAGAATCAAACAGACACATGCTCTTGGAGTCCACCTTATAACAGAAAATGACCACTTAAAATTATTATATTGGGGTACTGGGGTTGTGGCTCAGCAGTAGAGTGCTCACCTAGTATGTGTGAGGTGCTGGGTTCGATTCTCAGCACCACATAAAAATAAATAATAAAATAAAGGTGTTCAACTACAACTAAAAATTTTTTTAAAAGATGTTTAAAAATTATTATGTTAGTGCCTACATAATATGGGACTCTAATAAATGTGCTAGAATAAGTCTCAAAATGACAGAAAGTTGAATTCATGTTTGTTCTAGGAAAGCTAAGAAACTGGGACAGAGAGAATGAGAGAATTGATGGGGGCTTTATTGAGATATAATTCATATATATCAACTCATATAATTCATATATCAACTCACCCAATTAAAGTATACAATCCAATAGCTTTTGGTATGTCCACAGGGTTCTACAACTATTGAGCTATTTAATTTCAGGATATTTTTAGTGTTTTACTAAAAAACTACTTGTTTTTTTTACAAGGTCAGGATGTAGCTCAGTGGTGAGTGCTTGTCTACTGTGCGTGAGGCCCTGGGCTCCATCCCCAGAGCCACAAAAAGTAACGCAAAACAACCTTTTAAAAAGTTATATTCTATTTCTCTTCTTCCCCATCTCTATGGATTTGCCTATTCTGGACATTTCATATACATGGAATGTATATGAAAACATGGAGTCCTATAAAATATGGTCTTTTGTGATTGGCTTCTTTCATTTCACATGAAAATTTCAGGATTCATCATGTTATGTTCATTCTTTTTATGGCTAATATTCCACTGTATGAATGTACCACATTTCTTTATCCATTCATCATTCAATGGGCATTTGGGTTTTTTCTACTTTTTGGCTACTATGAGTAATTGAATGAACATGAGTAGACTACTTTTATATGCTTTCATTTCTCCTGGGTATATACTTAGGTATGAGATTGTTGGGTCATTTGGTTAACTCTGCTTCACCATTTGAAGTGTTTTCCAAAAGTGATCACCATTTTGCATTTTGCCAACAACATGTGAACAATTTCTTCATATTCTTGACAATATCTATTATTGTCTACCTTTTCCATTAAAGCCATCATGATGAGCACAACATGACTTTGTGCTTTTGCCTTGCATTTCCTTGGTGGCTAAAGACGTTGAGCATCTTGCCATGTGGAGATGAGAACGTCTGTACCATTTGTGAGGCAGCTACTGGGTCCACAGCACAGCGCCTGCCTGCTGCTGTAGGTGCTCAGCGGAAAGGAACACAGCTAAGAATGAGCGAAGAAATATGCCTTGGAGGACGTCAGCTCTGACAGCCTCAACCTGTAAGGGGACAGTCGTATGAGGGAAATGTTTTGCAAAAATGAAACAATGCGTTTTCACTCCTCTCATCCCATCCCACTGCTTATACACCATGTTCCATTTGGGCTTTCCCTCTCAGAGGCTGGGCCAGGAGGCCGGTCTCCTGTAGCCAGAGAAGGAAAAGGGGAGCACAGAATAAAGAAGAGTTGGACTCAACTGCCAAGATCTGTGGAGAGACTTGCAAAATGGCTTGTGCTCCCAATTCACATAGCGAGGGCGCGGCTCGGCAGAGAGTCTGCGGAGCTCCCACTACTGTGGGGGTGTGGTGTGAGGTTCAGTCTTAAAGATCGGGTTAGAAAAGAAGGTATGATAAGTGTGTGTGTGTGTGTGTGTGTGTGTGTGTGTGTGTGTGTGGTGGGGGGTGAGGGGCCTTTGGCTTTAGAAACATCCTGATGCACTGAGGGGAGAACGTGGAGACGAGGCGGCTCTCAACGCGGGGCTGCAGCGCCAGGGTTGGGAGGGTGACGGGCGCGACGGATGGCGAGTGGGTGTGCTTTGATGCCGTTCCCACAAGATGAGATGCTGAGATATGAGCCAGAGGCTGCTGTGGGGTGACCCTACAGTGGGGTCCCGGCAAACCTTCTGGGTGGGGAAGCCAAGGCTCATGGCCAGCAAGAACTGGTCAGCCTGGGAGCGGCCCTGGGCCAGGACAGACCAGCAGTCCCAAGTTGAGTCATAAAGGACAAAGGGGTGGGCAGAACACAGCAGGCAAAGCACTCATGCCAGAGAGCGTGGGCGCCTAGAGGACCCTGTGCAGGAGCATCTTGGATCTTCTCTTCCAGGAAGAGGTTGGGTGCTTCCTCCCAACTCCTTCTGCAGCCAAGGTCAGGGGGCCACTGAGGCTGGAGCATTTCCTAACAGGACCATTTAAATCTCCCATGGGATAAGAACAAAGATGTTTCCAGCTACCTAGCAGATGAGGTCTTGTGGGGAAGCCCCCACTACAGAAAAACTAGGGGAAACCATGGCCATGTCGTGTGAGGAAGATTGTGGCACTTCCCAGGGTCCGGTCCTATGGCAGCCCCATACAGGGCTGGTGACACAGGGACGAGGTCCCATCAGCATTGCTGTCTATAGCTATTTTCAGGGACTTCTCTGGAATCAAGAAGTATGTAGGCAGAGAGTCAATAAAAAATAGTCCAAAGAGCAAGTCCTTTGTCATCTTTGGCTGCAATCCTTTCAGAAACATTTGGAAGCATTCAGATGGGCCAAGCTAAAGAAATGGCACTCCTCTCACAGTGGCACCCCCGGCTTTGGAACCTTTACTTTGTCCCAGGTGTTGTGCTGACTCTTGACATGTGTCCTTGAATCCTCCAGCAGCTCTCTGAAAATAGAAACTGTTGTCATTCATGTTTCATGAAGAAACTGGGGGCTTGTGGAGGTCTCCCAGGATCTTGTGCACACATGGAAGGGCCTGCATCTGCACCCAGGGGTGCTACCTAGAAGACCGCACCGCAGTGTGGTCCCACGAGGGCAGGGACCACGACTATCATTCACAAAGATATTTATGAGGCGTGACCCATCGTATAAGCTGTTTGTTGCCTCTCTAGTGAATAAAGTTCTTAATCAGATCATACAGAACTCGATGCCAAGCTAAGAAATTGAGCTTGGTATGTGGGCTATGAGAAATAATGGAGGAAATTCGATCAAGGGCAAGACGTGGTCAGATCTGAGGTTTGGGAGGATAAGGCAGAAGATGCTGTGGAGAGGGTAAGAAGAATAAACTGCAGAGAGAAAAAGTAGAAGCAATTTCCCCATGGATAAAGATGGAAAATTTTTTTTATTAGAGTTAAGACATTGATGAACGAGAAGGAAAATTTGATATTTAGGTCCAATCATGAGAAGATGCATGTAAGTAGTGAGGGAAACAGAATATGACCAAGTCTTTCAGCTTGGTTTACTTGCAAACATTACACTGTCTTCTCAGGGGCAATGGAAGTAGGAATGCATGGATTCTACCTTGGGATGCATCTGCAGAATGTTCCGGAAGGTTTCTTTCAGATGGTGGGAGCTACAAATCAGCACATCAGAGCAGAGGTACAGGACAGGATTTGGGAGATGTGGTGGACTCTCAAGCAGACCAGGACACCTAGAGAGAACACCATTAAAAGAGACCACCTAGGACAGGCCCCTGAAGGATGCCATACTTCCAAGGGTGACTACTATTGTTTAGATCTGGATGTCCTCCAAAGATTCATGTGTGGTAGTCTTGGTCCCCACTGCAGCAATGTTCAGAGGTGTGGCTTTGGGGAAGTGATTGGGTCCTGAGGGCTCTGACCTCCTGAATGTATTAACCCATTGATAGCTATATGGACCATGGGGAGATGGTAGAAACTGTAGGTTATTGGGCACAGTTGAGGAAGTAGGTCCTGGGAGTATGCCCTGAAAGGTATTTCTTGTCTGGAGTCCCTTTCCTTCTCTCTCCCTCTTCCTGGCCACCATGAACTGAACAGTCTTCCTCTGCCACACCCTTCTGCCCTGTCTCATCTCAGGCCAAAAGCAATGGAGAGAGACAGCCAACTCTGGGCTGAAACCTATGAAAATGTGAACCAAAATAAATCTTTCTTTCTCTAAGTTGTTTTTCCCAGGTACTTGTTGCAATTTGAAAAGCTGACTAAAACAGTGGCTAAAGGAAGAGAAATCAGTACTGAGCACTAAGCAAGTTCAGATACAGAGAAAGAAGACCCAGAAACTAGAGAGGGGAGCATTATCTAGAGTAGGATGAAAAGTCCTAGTGCCCTTTGGGGTTGGAGAGTCTATAAGAGAGTGGTAGAGATCCAGTCTCAGGTTGACCCTCGCTCCAGCTGGGAAGGATAATGGGTGAAAGGGGCCAGGGATTGTGAGGGTTAAAGAGAAACCGGAGAGCAGGAGTTTTAGATGATATCTTCCAATTGGTAAAATCAAGTCAATTAAGGACAATATTCAAGGGCTAGAGATGTAATAGTGTAGTGTTGATGCTTTCTAGTGTGAGGCCCGGTGTTCAATCCCCAGCACTGCAGAAAGACGAAAACAACAACATCCACAATGGACCACATATTCTCAGGACATTGCAACCCAGGTACAGGAGGAGATCATTCATCGGCTTTTCTAAAGTGGGTTTCGAGGGAGGAATAGGCTGGAAGAGAGCCCCAGAGGGCCGGGGGTGCCATCTTCCTTTAGTAAGCTCAGCTGTGCAAAGAAGCTGAGGGGCGAGAGGGCCACCGGGTGGATTAGGAAGGTGCATTCATCTGCTCTTCCTGGCTCTGACCAAAATACCTGACAGGAACAACTTCGAGTTGCAAAAGCTTACTTGGAGCTCACAGTTTCAGAGATGTAGTCCACAGCTGCCTCCATTGCTCTGGGCCCAGGGCCATGGCGGAACATCATGGTGGAAGAGAACACCTGGAAGAGAGCAAAGCTGTTCAGCTCCTGGCAGCCAGAAACAGAAAGAGAGAGATCCGGGAGAGTCAGGAACAAAATATAAGCCCAGAGGCACCCCCAGTGACCTCCTTCCTCCAACCGTGCCCAGCCTACACTTTCTACCCAGCATGGAAGTTCTTTCAAATTATTAATACATCAGATGAACTCATCCATGGATTAGGTTTCAGCTTGTGTCATCTAATTGTTTCACCTCTGAACATTACTGAGTTTCCTAACATGGGCTTTTGTGGGACATCTCATATCCACACCAAACTGAAGGACTTTCAGGTTGAAGGAACTGATTCAATTTGGGGGGCAAAGGGAAAGGTTCAGTGAACAACATTCTTTCCCTCTTTTTAGAGAGTTTTAAAGTTTTTTTTTTTAAATTAGAAAAATTCCTACAGTAACAGAATAGAATGTGATTTCTCATCTACCCCAATCCTTTCCCAGAAGTAATCAATTCCTCAGGTTCCTCTCTATGTGTACCCATACATATGTGATTTTAAAAAATTATGGGGTACTCAGGGCTGGGGTTGAAGCTCAGTGGTAAAGCCGTCACCTAGCACATGTGGGGCACTGGGTTTGATTCTCAGCACTGGATATAAATAAATTTAAAAAAAATAAAGATCCATCAACAACTAAAAATATTTTTTTAAAAAAGTTGTGAAATGATTCTATGTCTATTGTTCTATGGCTTTCTTTTTTTCCACTCAAAAATGCACATAAATGTCTATCTCTCGTTTTTTATAGTTGCTTGATATGACTTGGCTGTATGATTTATTTTATTGCTCTATTATTGATATGACGATATTTCCAAATTTTTGCTATTGCAAACAGCACTGCAGTGAATCTCACACATAGATCTTTGGGCATTTGTGTGAGTTCTTTTGTAGGACAAATTCTTAGTACTGGACTTGCCAGTTGCAGGGTTGGCACATAAGTGTGCTGGTTCCTGGAATGGCCTCTTGATTTATTTGTTCTCTCAGGGCTAGGAATTACAAGCACAGGGAAGGAGACATTTCCAACGGAGCTTGTAAATTGAAAACAAGACTTTAGCATATTCCAACTTGATGAATATACAGCTTTCTTTTTAATCACAATGCTACAGGTAATTGTACTGATGCATAAGTAACTCCTATTCACCTGATGAATATAGACCAAATATAAATCACTTTCAAAGAGATGACATTACAGTCTGCCCTTCTTGGTTTGATTTTTATGACCTTCTATACCTAGAGTCAATATTTGAAGAAGATTCTCATTCCTGAGGGCACATTTACACTGTTAAGATTTAACCCGAGGGAAATTTGTCTACAGATTTCAAGGAGATCAAAGGTTGATGTCCATTAACATTTTTAAAGACATGATTATATTCCTGGGACTCGGTATTTAGTATGTGAAATTATCAGATAGTTTTTTGGTGCAGAGTAGGTAAAACCCTATCTTCTTCGGGTAGAAACCATAAAAACATTCAGGAAAAACAAAGATGAAGCATAAACCACTTCTTGGTGGGGTCCCTCTGATTTGGGGGCAGCACGCTTGGCTCAGAGTGCCCTCTACTGGCCTCAGGCACCACCACTGCACCAGCCTGTATCTGGCGTAATTTCCAAAGTTTGGAAATCAACGCTAGCCCTCTAACGCTGACATAAATGAAATCTTTGACTATCTTTTGCTGTAGCCACTGTAACCCCAAGATGTCCTCTTTCAATAGTCGTGCTATATTTTCATGTTATTCATGGCTCTGCTTTCCCTTTAGGAATAATTCCTTGGTGACCACAGTGGTTTTTTTCTTAATGCCCTTTCTTAGATATGAGTTAAGCTACTGGGGTATCACCTACATTCATTAACTATTGGAAATAAGATTCATAATTTTGGATAAGCAGGAACTAGATCTAGAAGCAAACAATTTAGTGTCATCACCCACTGTGTCTGAGCTAAGCATGGCCAAGATTGAGGTCTTCTGTCCACTCTGGAAAGCTGTCAGAACCTTAGGGCAGCCATGTCTTTCCTGTATTCGTTTAGCAATATTTGCCAAGTACTACTATGTGCCAGGGAGTGTACCAGGAGCAGGTCTTAGTGGTGGACAAGATGAGAACAGTTACGCTTTCATCATTAGTGTGATAACTAGGTAGTATTTTTATTGCAAAATGCTTGGAAACTTAGGAGCATCGTAATGGTTTACTGGAGCCTCAATGATGTTCTTTCAAATTACCTGTTAATCTCTTCTGTGCAGCAGGACTACTAAATTTAACTAGGCTCATCCTCTCGCTCAGAAATGGCTTCTAACATCTTAAAAGGAACCATTCAATCCTCCAAGGAACATGCTCATAATCTGTTATGATAGGGAGGAGGAGGCAGCATGAAAGAAAACCATTTTTCCAAATAACTGTTTTCCTTGGAGCTTGGGTGGGCAGAGCTGAGGCCAGGCCCTGTTTGGATATGGGAACCTGTGGTTACCTGGCGCTATCTTCATAAACCCTGCTGGGTGAGCAGCAGGCCCGTGACCCCCTGCTCGTCCCTCACCCTGCTGTTCCTCTGGGCAGAAGAGAAGCCCCCCTTTTGCTTTCTCTCTCTATTCAGGGCTCATCTGCCAGACAGAGGGATCAAACCCTGGAAAGGCCAGCCCCAAAGAGCGGGTGCTTCCTTTCAACCAGGCCACAATATTTATGGAGTAGAAGACAGCAGACGAAAGCACTGGCAGATGAGCCAGGCAATGTCATCCAAGAGATAAGGAAATGACGCAAGGCCAAAGGCTGGAAGGAACCAAATTCCATGCAGCATCCAGTGAGATTGCACTGGTTATTTATGCCCTAACTTTTACTAAACTTCAGATGAACTTGGGGGGACAGACATTATTTCTTCTTCATTTCTCCTGGATTTACAAGCACATATTATACTTCTTTGGGAAAGTCATGCATCCTTCTAATTTACTGTCCAAAGTCCAGTGAACGACCGCTAGTTCATTGTAAGTGAAGTTGGATTTTTAAAAGGCTGTTCTCTTTCAAATCATTCCCGATTTCCAAGATCCTGGAATTAATGGGTTTGTTTTTGTTGTTGTAGTTGCACTGGGGATTGAGCCCAGGGGTGCTCTATCATTGAACTACATCCTGAGTCCTTTTTATGGTTTATTTGGAGACAGGGTCTCAATAAGTTGCTCAGGCTGGACTTGAACTTGTGCTCCTCCTGCCTCAGTCTCCCCAGTCACTGGGATTACTTGTGTGGGCCCCTGTGCCCAGTGGGTTGTATTTTATGGGTTTGCTCCATGAAAAGTTCCAAAATTTCCAATCCCTTTTCCCAAGTTACACTATTCAATTAAATCCAGTTCATTTAGTCCAACTCACCAAATATTTGTTGAGCTGAGCACTCTGTTTGAAGAAGACCTGGACACCACCCTTGGGAAATTCACAGGATGAGACAGATGATAAACAGCTCACTTCAGTCCAGAGTGGTGATCGCAAACGAGAAGGTTACACACACCACAGCACTTCCAAGCCTCTGCCCTCCTGGAGTTATGGTTTGGAGGGAGAGCCATATGCTGATCAGAAAATTGCACTAATCAAAATAGAATTTAAACTTCAACCAGTGCTCTGGAGACAAGGAAGGTGGTGCCGTGGGTTAATGTGGCATCTGGCCTGGGTATGTGGGGAGAGAGGGGTCAGAAGAGCATCTTCAAAGAAGATCTGAAAGATGGTTCAGGGTGAATTCACTGTAGACTGGTGGAACCAAGGTCCAGGCACTGGAAGGTACATGCAGAGGAACTGGAGCAGGAGGGCCATAGTGTATCCAAGGGACCAAAGCAACACTGGTATGGCTAGATCACAAGGCTGGCAAAGGAGAGCAAGTGGCCAGGCCATGAGGTCAGCAGGGTCAGACCCCCCCGTGGGAGTCTGGTTGACCTTGGCCTGCACTCCTGTGTGCTCATTTCCTCCTCTGTATAATGGGGGGGGGGTCTGAACAACACCTGCCTCGTAGTCCCTGTCTGCAAAGCACAAGGGACTATGCTGCTGGTGTCGGCTGCTGCTGTTGTCATTCTCAACTGGGGACAAGGACCTGCCCAGCCAGGCTGAATGTTACTTTTTAACCATTCACACTGGCTCTGTGGGCACAGTCCTATAGAGGTCTCAGAAACCACAGAAATTAGCATAAACTCCTGTCAAGGCAACCACTGGCTTTCTGGAGACATTCTGAATGAATGACCGGCGGGGCTGCTGACCACAGGACTCAAAAACAACCACCAAGAGTTTATCCCAAATACCCAGAAAAAAAAAAAAAAAAAAAAACCAAGACGGAGGAAGGAGGCCTGAGCCTCCGGAGAGAAGGCCATCTATAAATGGAAAATTACACTGAAGCAAAACAAATCTTATTTGATGTGAACCCATTTTTGACTCTGTCTGGAAATGCAGGGCTGAAGGAAGTGGAGGGGACAGGGAGTGAGCCGAGGTGCCCAGGATGAGGCTGCCTGACGGGGCTGGCGCAGACACGTGTGTGTGCTGTGACGGGGCCATGACAAAGGGCCACAGCCGGCTGCCAAGGTGGCCACTCCTCTGGCCAGATGAGGGTGGACCCGGGCACTCCTGGGGTGTCTGTGCTGTGACACATGCCTGGGCAGCATGTGCTGACCGGCTGGCTGAGGGCAGGCAGGGCCCTAAAGAGGTATAGGAAATGTGGGAAGATGCATGAGGAACCCTGGGGCACTTCTGTTCCCTCCAATGGGGCCATCAGTGTCATGGTCTCACAGGGCCATCATAGCATAGACTGGGACAACCCAGTCAGGAAGCACCATAAATAACCAATCAGCACTCTTCATTTTTAATATTTTGAATTACAGATAGACAGAATACCTTTATTTTGTTTATTTATTTTTATGTGGTGCTGAGGATCAGACCTAGTGCCTCACACATGCTAGGCCAGTGTTCAACCACTGAGCCACAACCCCAGCCTCCAATCAGCACTCTCCAGAGCAGCTCAGAACCGCCAGACCCAAGGCTAGTATTTCTATTTCTACAGCCCTTCCACGCCGGAGGTTATTTCTGAACATCTTCGTGTCTCATATTTCTCATGATAAGAGAACTGTGACCTTTCCATTTAAATGGCCTTCACACTCCCACCCAGAAGGGAGAGGGGCAGGGACTGAAGCCAGGAGGCAGGTAAGAAATGACAGTGACTGGGAACATGGCTGTAGTGATGCAGAGGGAAGAAGAGGCCAGGTTGGGGATCTATTTTGAAGCTAGAACTAATGAACTCGCTGAGAAATGGATTAGGCGAGGTGAAGGAGAGGGAGAGAGAAAACTGATTTTATTTGGGGGGCTGAGGCACCGGGAATATTTATCAGATTTGAAATATTTAGGAAGGAACATCTGGGGAGTTGGAAAGAGGGAATCAACAGGTCTGTTTGGGCCATAATAATTTTAAGATGAGCAGTGGACATCCAATGGAAATGTTCAGCAGGGGTGGGATGTAAGACCTGACTACATATGATTTTCCCAGGTTTACCCCTCTCGCCCATGGATTGAGATATGCTGGATTCCCAGTGGAATCTTCCAATTCTGGCTCTAAGTGTTCCCCAACTCTGTACGTTGCCTAGGTGTGTTCTCTGCCCAGGGCACTTATCAGTCTTGGCCTTTTGAGACCCTAATCATGAACCCTTCTTCCCAAATCTCCATCCTAAGTGATTTGTTCCTTGTGTCGGGGGGCTTGTCTTGTTTGTGATGCTTGTCATATTTTCTTCGCCCAAGGAGAGCTATTTCCATGCATTAACTCCTGTGCTGGCTGCTAAATTCCTGGAGTGCAGGGCTCACAATCACCTACTTATTTACGTATTTTATTTTTACAATATCTTGCATGGTATGCAGAAGTGTGCTCAGCACAGAGAAGGCTACACAGAGAAGGCTAATGTTGGATAAGGGAAGGATTGGGATATTCTAATAGGCTAATCTAATCCCAGGTAGTCAAAGGTGGAAGGTTTTCTAAACCCTAGAGGAACTGGTAGTGGCTGTGTGTGGTTCTTTGGTGTAGAACCACCGAGCACAGTGCTCAGTCTCAACTCACCTACTTCTCCCTGCATAATTCATGTGCTCACTACAGAAGCCTGTCTTTAGAAAGTCGGTAGTGTATGTTCTTTCCTAAGGGGGGAAAAAAAACTTCATATGCAGTGTTTTCATTGTCACTCTGTCACCCCACCATCAGGTTTTATAAGCCTGGACTTTGGGCCCTTTGCTTTCTGTGAATTCAGGCATTTGTGCTAGAGCACTGGATCCTGGTGTTGAGCCCCATTTGTTTTAGATCGATGCCCAACCTATAAGGCTGCATTAAGATTGGATTGATTTATTCTAACACACATTTTGCTTCATGGGGTATCAGATCACGGATGCGGAAGCGCGGAAGAAATAATGACAGGGTCAGGGCTGGGGTGGTGGCTCAGTGGTGGAGCGCTTGCCTAGCACACGTGAGGCAGTGGGTTTGATCCTCAGCACCACATATAAATAAATAAAGGTATTGTGTCCACCTACATCTAAAAAAAAAAGAAATTAAAAAATAAAAACGATGACAGGGACAGATATCAAGTGGGGGAGTCTTGGTAAGCAAGCTGACAGACAAAGTGAATGGAGACAATTAGAAATGAATAGTGACCATCCAGGGGGCTGGGGTGTGACCTGAGCTCAGGAGAGCGGGAGAGGCAAAAGAAGATTCCTGGACCAAGTAAGAGTTGGAGGCTAAGTGAAACGAACAAAGAAAGGAAAACATAAAGGGTGGGTTATAATGGGGGTTACTGAAGGCAGAGAGAGAAGAGCAGAGTCCATAACTGCAGTGTTGCTTATTGAGTGTTGGAAATGTGCCAGGCACTGGGATAAGGGCTTTGTGCGAATTGTCTTGTTTACTTATCCTGATGACCATGCTGTAGGTATTATTATTTTACTCATTTTACAACGAGGAACTTGGGGATCAGAGAGATTAAGCAAATTTCTCAGCGTCACAGAACTGGTAACTCTAAGAATTTGGGATTTTTGACCCAGTTCTGTTGAATGCCAGAGACCAGGTTCTGCAACTTCGGATATCAATGATTCAGGGTCAGTCCTTCCACCAGGCCTGCTGCAGGCCGAAGAATGAAATGTCTCAGGACACCTCAAAGATCAAGGGTGATGAGCTAAGTTGCAAGTGCAGCTCAGAAGCCCAGCTCTGAGTGAGCTGCTTGCCAGGGCTGTGAGTGCTCAGGGCAGAGGCACTCTTCCATCACCAGGGAATACTCACCCCATTGTGTCGGGGCCCCACCTAAATGTTTTTATATTGTCTGCCCTTTGCCATGAGTAATGCCACTTTCCATTTTAAGCGGGAGCTCCAGGAGATGACTGCATGAGAAGCCAGGATTTAACACTAACCTCTGCCTGGGGGATCACTCACCCACTTGTGGCCAACAGCACGGAATGCTGCTAAAAGAGCTTCTCCCCTGCCCGATCTTAAAGGAAATCTGGTTTCCTCCCTGGGATCCCAGTAGGAGCTGAGCCAGGATATCAGAAAGCTGGCTAGTTCGCTGGTTTTCCACAGGAAACTACTGTCTTGCTCTGGTCCCCTGGTGTGTGCTAAGGTCTTGACTTGTTTGTTCATTTGGCACTTGTTGAGGGCTTGCTGTGTGCCAGGCAGTCTGCTCGGCGGTGGAGATCCTGCCCAGGACGACACAGCCTTAGTTCTTGTCCTCACGAAGCTAACAGTCTAGGGGAACAAGCAGACACTAATAATAACATGTCACAAACAATAAATAAACGATATGAAATGGAAACCCAGGGAGTGTTGGGAACCACCAGCCAGAGGACTTAGGCCACACAGGTAGGAAGGCCAAGGAGGAGCTGGCTGGGTTTCTTCACTGTAAGCAGCTGAAACAGACTCCTGAAAATTAGAGAATGCCGTGTGGCTCGCAGAGTCACTGGGAAGGTCTGGTGGCCACAAATCACTCAGCAAGAATGATGTGTGTGTGTGTGTGTGTGTGCGTGCGTGTGTGTGCATGTGTCTGTCTGTGTGGGGAGTGAGGGGGAGATAGGTGGAGTGGGTAACTCTCAAATATGTGGGGTGTGGCTTTCAGATGCTGCGCAAAGAGGATGACAAATGTCCAGAACAGCAGGTAGAAATTGGGAAGGTGGGGAGGAGAACGCTGTCTCAGGATGACGTAAGACATTCTGAGTCAGAGTAGCCAAGAGGAACAGCTTATAGAGAGCTCGGGATTACTGAGGCCAGCCAGCCCTGGTGCAGCAGGCTCCTGAGGCTTCTTGGGAGTGAAATTCACTACTCCACCAAAGGCTTTGCCACCTCTGCAGGAGACCAGCCAGGTAAGCAGGAACTTCTTTTTTTTCTCCTGGGGCCAAAGGAGAGTCTCACCACACATCTGGAGATTACAGGGCCCAGGTAAATCAGAGAAATGTGCTTCACGTGCTGATTAGAAATGATGACTGCCGGGGACATGTCAGCGGGATGGTGATAAGAGCTAGCCTTTCAGGCTTTGCTACTACCATGAGCTCACATGGGGCATTTCATCTCTTCCTCATCATAAGCCTGTCAGTTTACAGATGAGCAGACTGAGGCACAAAGATGTTAAGTGACTTGGCTGCAGTCCTGTGGTTAGCAAACTGTGGTTAGCAATGTAAATCTGCTTTACTGTAATGAGGAGCCTATCGACAGACAAGACAGGGCGAGGGTCAGATGAAGACAAATGGTCACTGAGAGGGCGAAAACACTCTTTTCTACACTGAGTTCATAAAAGGGGATCGGAAGCCTTATCCTTAGCTGTCCCCTCTCTCATGGGTACCATTGGAATCTTAAGGACAGTTTTTGTTCTCTACTGAGAAATTCCAAATCTTATCTGAGGGGAAAAGCCTTGTTTTCCTTAAGAAAGCCTTGTAAAAGCAGTAAATTAAAGTATTAGCTCCCAGACTACAGCAAGGAGTATATATAGTATTTTAAAATTTATTATTTAAATAAAACTTCTCTGATTATATAAAAATACATGCTCTTCATAAAATATTAGAAAATAAAAAGAAGAAAACAAAAAACAAATTCAAGCTTACCATCCAACGATGGTAGCTGTCATATCTTGGAGGGTGTATGGTAGTCCTTATGGTGTGTGTGTGTGCGTGTGCGTGTGTGTGTATAATTTTTAGTCTCTTTTCCTGATGCATATATGTTGATATTGCCTTTCAAAATCACAGTTCTTAGTATCTTGAGTTGTTATTGTAACTGTTGAGTTCTTTCCTTTAAGGGAGAATTGTACTACAATATTTTAGTTTGCAAATCTACTAAATGAATCTCAATTAGTAGAATACATCGTGATATGGAAACAAACTGATCCATTTGAATGAGTGGACAGAAGCCATGGGGGCTTTCTGGGTGCCCTGGATACTGTGCGTGGGAAGGGGCATGTCGTTTAATTAGGGTTTGGGAGTTTGTTTTTGTTTTGTTTGATTTTGGTACCAGGGATTGAACTCAGGAATGCTCAACCACTGAGCCACATCCCCAGCCCTTTTTATTTATTATTTTGAGATAGGGTCTTGCTAAGTTGCCTAGGGCCTTGCTAAATTGCTGAGGCTGGCTTTGAACTCATGATTCTCCTGCTTCAACCTCTTAAGTTGCTGGGATTACAGCAACTGCACTTGGCAGGATTTGGTTTTTCATTATTTATGAATACTTCTAGCTGGTAAGCATTGCCTGAAAGATGTGTAGCATGATTAACCTAATCAAGCAACCCTTTACTTATTAGGAGAGATTTACAACACAACCTATGATATGCATCACATTCAGTAATATTAGCTGACAAAAAGCAGAAGACCGATGTCTAGGGCTAAGCTCCAAATGGAATGCCCATTGTGATCCCTTTTCCCCTTCACTGGCTTAGGGGACCCCACCTCTTCCCACAGCCCAGCCAAAGGCAGTGCAGGCAGGGATTCCACGTGGCCTTCCTAAGTCATTCCAAGCACCTCCTTGTGGAGCCCACGTGCCCAGGCCAACACAAAGCCAGGTCTGTTCCCCCCTCTACTGCTGTTGCTGCTGCATAACTTGGCATAACTGTGTGCCACCTACCTTCTGTCCTTTTTCCAAGCCATTAAGACAAAGTCCTCCAGATCAGAAGTCCTGTGTGTTCCTTCTTTGTAGCCCAGACATCTGTTTTATGTTGGGAGTTGAGGCCCATCCGGTGCTTGCAAGATGCAGCTGGATTTGCTGATGCAAACAAAGCTGCTGGGCTCTGAGTTTCCTGACCTTGAAATGGCCCCACAAACTATCCCCTCAGGCCTCCACAAGGACTTTGCCTCCAGTCCAAGGGAACCAGAAAATGAACTTGATTTCAGTTAATTAGGTACAGCCAACAAGGGACCAGAGCACCTGGCTCTTTCTTTCTTTCTCTGCCCGCTGGTAACCCTTCTCTCACCAGACCATTCCTTGTCCTGAAGTGAGATGTCACAGTCCAGGGCATCTACTGGGGGACCCAGGAAGCCGAGGGCTGACTGGCTCCTCTGACTGTGGTAGGTGCATGAACTTGTTCTTCCTAGAAAACAACTTCTGCTTTCCTCGGGCTTTTCTGTTTTGTTGTTCACATTTCACTGGATTTTCTTTTTACTTAAGAGAGTAAACATTTAAACAAATATCTATTTTAAAAGTCAATCGTCTCCAATGCCACCTTTTGTTCTACTTTTTAGCTCCATGAAATTAACAAGTTTCTCGTTACATATTCCATGGGCAAACAAAAGCCGGATAGTAGTTTGCATGTCGAAAATACCTCCTAAACCTGGAAGTCGCTTAATTTCTCAGGATCTCAGTTTTGTACCTGAGGAATGAGACCGGGAGTAACAGCATATACACTGTGGTCACTTTTACAATAGATTAAGCAAGAGATAAGCGAAGTACTTAACAGAGTGCAAATAAATTAGATTTCATTAGCTATCTATGTTTTGTTTTAAAATTACATTTACTTTTACAGCAACCGTCTTGTCACAAGTGAGAACCAGTTTTATAACTTCAGTAGTGATCCATATTTCCATCTGAAATGAATTTCAGTTTAAATACTAATTAAACTTTCAAAATATTCATTAAATAATGAGAAAATACATTCTAGATGCCTCTGTCTAGATTATTCAGGACAAAACATTCTGCATATGGAGAAAATAAACTCTCTTAAAAACAAAGAAAGAAACAGCATAGAAAACATAAGAAGATAAGAAAATCCAAACAAACCCCAAATCACCCAACTAACCAAATAGCAAAAATCTCAGAGCAGACCTGGACATTCACAGCCTTGAGTAGCAGGGACAAAGCAAGATAAGTCGCAATGCGT
The DNA here is from genome assembly GCF_052094955.1 of Ictidomys tridecemlineatus. Taxonomy (NCBI): domain Eukaryota; kingdom Metazoa; phylum Chordata; class Mammalia; order Rodentia; family Sciuridae; genus Ictidomys; species Ictidomys tridecemlineatus. Next base: position 122,901,725 of record NC_135477.1, on the reverse strand, counting down.
TTCACCACCATCAAGACCCATAGAAATATAGGCAATTAATCCCCATTGCCCCCCAACTTTTTTTTTTGCTCCCTACAACTTCCTTTTATTATCCTGGCCAGATATCCTCATTTTTTGAGGATATGAGCATCAATTAATATTCACTGAGCACCTAAAAGTGTATGGCCAGAGGGCATGTCTACAGCGGGACAGCTGTGCCCAGACCCAATCCCTGCCCTTGAGGACTTGAAGGGTCATCAGGGAGCCCAAGCAGAGGATGCAAATAACTCTAATTGCAGGGTAGAATGTAGAGACTGCCACAAACAGCTACAGCCAACATGCACAGGATGCCATGGAGGAAATGGATTTTGGCTTCGTAGGGATCAGGACAGGTTCAGGATAGAGGTAGCAATGGTCCCAGAGAAGCATTTGTCCTATAAAAAGATTATGTTAACTCTTGCAGGCCCCTGCAACCCGTGGGTCATCCTGAATGCCTTGCCCACTCTAGGGTAACAGCTGTTGTTTCTTCCAGCTCCTTCCCCATGAGGATCACAAAACCTCCTCCCCTGACTGACACAGGCTTAGATGGATATGGCCTGCACCAGCCCCTGATCCCACCTTGGCAAAGTCCTGTTCACCCTCAAAGGCCCCAGCTCAAATGTCCTTGGAGAGCCCCATCCTTCTTTTTGACCACTTCCAGCTACGGGTGCAGTGTCCTCCTCCAGCCACCCCTCATTTCAAAGGAGTTAGGGTCATTTTGAACCATTTCAGTTTTTCTCTTTCTTTCTTTCTTTCTTTCAACAGGGTGTCCCTAAATTAACTGAGGCTGACCCCAAACTTGGATCCTCCTGCCTCAGTTTCCCAAGAAGTTAGGATTCTTGCCACCTTACTTGGCCATTCCAGATTTTCATACTCAACTGTTTGCTTTCTAAAATGTAATATCTCATTGGGTGAAGTGATGCATACTTATAATCCTAGCTACTCTGTTTCAAAATAAAAAATAAAAAGGGCTGGGGATATAGCTCAGTGTTAGAGCAACAATGGAATCAATCCTCAGTACTGGAAAAAAAAAAAGAGAAAATGAAAAGAAAGAAAAAGAAAAAAAAAGAGTAATAGGAATAAAAAGACAGCAAAAGCAGGAAGCTGGCTTTTATTATTTGCCCCTGTGCTCCCAGAGCCTGATCAATGATAGCATTTAATAAATTTTTTTGAGTTAATTAATTAGTGATTATTATTATTATCTAGTTAAATCTTGTCTCTTCCCCAACCTTTTCATCTCTCTGTTAGGCCAGTTTGGTTTTGTGGGACCTGGGAGGGTGTCAGTGACTTCAAAAAATAAATAGAATTAATTGCATATTGATTCAATTAGTCAAAAATATTCACACTTTGGTTCAGTAAGATAATTGGAAAATTAGTATATTTGATGGGGCCTTGGTTCAGGAGGGGACCTGAGCCAGCATGCGCATCTTCTCAGCAAAATTGACGTACTACATGGGATGGGGCAGAATATCATTCCTCTCTGTCATAATCTTTTCTTTCAGTGAATATGTTTTTTTTCCTTAGCTTTATTAAAGTATAATTGACAAAAATATTAAATGTATTCATGGTATCCATCATGAAATGACTTTCTCAGTCAACCTAATTAATATACCCCTAACCTCACATGGTTATTATGTGTGTATATGGTGAGGACATTGAAGATCTACTTTGTTAGCAATTTTCAAATATATAATACATTATTATCAACTATGACAACCATGCTATACCTGAAGAATTGATTCTTTCTAACTGAAATTATACCCTTGATTAACATCTTTCCATTTCCACTCCCCAGCCCCAGGCCCTGGCAACTACCATTCTACACAATTCTATTAAGTTTGGCTCTTTTAGATTTCATATGTGAGCTCATGTGGTACTTGCCTTTCCATCTCTGGCTTTTCCACTTAGTATAATGTCCTCTATATTCATCCATGCTGTCGCAAACGACAGGATTTCCTCCTTTTTAAGGCTGCGTAGTGTTCTACAGTTTTCTTGACCGATACATTTTCTTGACTGATTCCTCCATCAGTGAATACCTAGGTTGATTCCTTATCTGGGCTATTGTGAATAATGCTGTAGTGAACATGAGAGCCAGATATCCATTCAAGATACCGACTTCAATTCCCTTGGATATATATCCAGTAGTAGGATAGCTGGATTGTATAGTAGTTCTCTTGTTGTTTGTAAAAACTCCATTTTATTTTCCAAAATGATTGAACTCGGTTACCTTCTGAGCAACAGTGTACAAAGGCTCCCTTTTCTCCAGACCTTTATCAGCACTTAATATTTTTTTATTTTTTATTTTAGTTGTTAATGGATACAGTATCTTTTTATGTATTTATTTTTATGTGGTGCTGAGGATCAAGCCCAGTGCTTCACACATGTGAGGCAAGCGCTTGGCCATTGAGCTACAGCCCCAGCCCAGCACTCATTATTTTTTTTTTTGTCTTTTTTAAAAACATCTATTCTAACAAGTGGAAGTGGTATCTCATTGTGGTTTGAGTTTGCATTTCCCTGGTGACTAGTGATGTTGAACATTATTTCATAGACCTGTTGGTTCTCTGTATATCTTCTTTTTAGAATTGTCTCTTCAGGGTTTTTTTGCCCATTTTTATTGACTTATTTGTTTTCTTACCACTGATTTGTTTGAGTTCCTTATACATTTTGGATATTAACCTCTTATCAGTATATAGTTTGCGAATATTTTCCCCCATTCTGTGGGTTGTGTCTTCACTCTTTGGCTGTTTTTGTTTTTGTTTTCTGTTTTCTTTCTTTCTTGTTTTTTTCTTCCCCTGTACAGAAGCCTTTTTAGTTTGATACAATCTCATTTGTCTATTTTTGTTTTTGTTGCCTATACTTTTGGGATGATATCCAAAAAAAATCATTGCCTGCACCAATGTCAAGAAGCCTTTCTCCTGTGTTTTCGTCTAGTTATTTTATAGCCTCAGGCCTTACATGTAAGTTGTCAATTCATTTTGAGTTGCTCTTAGTCAATGGTGTGAGTCAGCATATTTATTGAACTCATCTCAGGCGCCCAGCCTGTGCTGAACACTGGGATAAGATACACGGGGGCTTTGTCCTGGGGGAGTAGAGCCTGGAAATGGGTGAGCAAACAGCATGAGGCCTGCTCTGAGGGAGAAATTTCCTGTCTCTCTGAGGCAATGGGAGAGATGACAGCGTTGGTAGATGCCAGCCCAAGAGAAAACCAAGTTCAAAGACCCAGAGGTGAGAACAAGCTTGGGACATTTGAGATCTAGAAGTTCTCTTATTTGAGGTCACTAGTCCTCAAACCCTGGATTCAATACCAGGGAACCCCTGGGCCATTTGAGAAGAGCTTGGAGGAAGGGTGGGCCACCAGAGTGTAAGATTACAGAGAATAAAAGCTCTGTGGCTTTGCTCACCATTTGAGAATGGAATCAGAACAAAGTAGATTCTTTTTTTTTTTTTTTTGGTACCAATGATTGAAGCCAGGGGTTAACCACTGAGCAACATCCCAGCACCCGCCCCCCTCATTTTTTGAAAGTTGCTGAGGCTAGCTTTGATCTTGCAATCTTCCTGCCTCAGCCTCCTGAGCTGCTGGTATTACAGGTGTGCACATGGCACCCTGCACAAGGAAGATTCCTAACGACCATTTATAAAGTGAATAAATGAATGAAGCCCACTAGGCAGTCTCAGCTATCTCCCCTGGCATCAGCAAAACGTACACAAGCCTAAGTCCAGAGGCATCTGGAAAGCCAGGGGTCCCGTTCCTCCTCCCTGCCCCACCCCCACCAGGTTAAGCCACTCAGAAATGACACTGTCTTCTAGGCTTTGTAAATTATAGTAGCATGACTAGGAGATTTAGTTCTTGAGGACATGCTCATGCTGCTGATGGAGAGACAGTTTGTCCAGTCACCGGTGGTGAGTCGAGGACAGGATGCCAAAGCATGGAGAGCAGCCCTGAGTGCCCAACCTGGCATGACAGGCAGTGGGGGAACCCTGGCTCCCCAGCAACATGTGTCATCTACTGATTTGTCATGGTGCCTCATTTCCAAATTGGCTACTGAAGACCAATGAGCCCACAGTCCCAAAGTAGCACTACCCCGTGTGGGAATCCTATGTCTTGGTATTCAGTGGTACACTATTTAAATCCAAGTTTAGCTCATCTCCTGATTCAATGCACTGACTACATATTGCAGTCTCTCTTGGAGCAGGCTCCCGGGCCAATACTTCCAGGATATCTGAGCCATCGCTCTGAACAGTGACACCACCTCTGGCTCGTACCCACACATACCACTCCATTGAGGTCTGCAGCCTCCGACTTGGGCAATAGCAAGTACTTTTTTCTGCCTCCTGTATTCCACTCAGCAGCCAGAGTGACATTCTTAAGATGCAAATCCAGGGATGTCACTCCATAGCCTGCATTGTTCAGTGGTTTCTCACAGTCCTTCAGCTCAATGCCTGCCAGGCTTAGGGTGATCCGGCTGTCAGCTTCCCCAGCCACAGCCTTCTCTCCTCAACCAGGATGCACTTTTCAGTTCCCCAAGTGAAACAGGCTCTTTCTGGAATCAGGAATTTTGTGTACACCTTTATCTGCTACCTTTCTCTCTCCACTCACTAGCAACATGACCACCCCTTCCTCCAGGATGTCCTCCCCTCTCTCAGGCATTTGTAGGTCACTTATTACCTGCCCCCCATGGTGCCCTGGACTTTGCCACTGTAACACTGAGTTCACGCCGAATCCCTTGCATAGGGCTCTTTCTGTTCACCCACCTTGCTGAGAAGCTGCCTGTCTGCTTTCTTGCTTTCATTCTGCGGAGCAGCCAGGAAAGCGACCTTCTCTATTCCACCATCTTGAAACGCCTCTTGGGGCTCTTTCTTCTTCACTAGAATTCAAACTCCAAGAAGGCCTCCTTGCCTCTGCTTTCTTCTTTATTCCATTCCTCCTATCTGGCCCATACTAAGTTCTCATTAAATGTGTCAAGTGAATGAATGAATATTCAGATGGGTAAACAGCTGGGCGCAACTTTATCAAACCAAATAAGAGGCTGAGAGAAAACAAAACTTCATAGGACCTTACCCCCTAGCAATTCCCAGCCTTGTGACCTTCCTTACCCTGGAGGCATGAGTTCGACTTATTGCCTGTTTATGTGCTCGTCCCAGCTGATTCTTCAGAACTGTTTCTGGCTCAGCTCAGTGAAATCTGGGCCTCTCCACCAGGTACTGCCATAATCAGCAAAGCAAAGCCCCAGCAAGCCAAAGGCAGCCCAGATGCATTGGCTGCTGCTCCCACCTCCCTCACCTATGGCTGCAGAGCAGGCTGAGAAGCAGCCTCCCTCATTTTGCCTCACCCTCTGTTTTTACTTGCTTCCCCCTAGTAGCAACAAACAATAATTCAGTAAAGGAAATATGAGTAATGGAAAGAAAGAGAAAAAATAAACATATCAAAATGGGCAGTGTTCCCCGGCTGTTGCTTTTAAAGAAAACAAAGAGAGTAGATTTGGAGATATTTCAGTGACCTCCCCAAAAGGAGGAAAAAAATCAAGCTCGTCCCTCCCTTCTGGGCTGAAGTGCTTTCCTCTACCTTGGGACAGAAAAAGTTCCCCCAGACCTGGGGGTGACACACTCAAGTATGCCTCAGGGTTCCCTGTGGAGTCCGGTTGGACACACAGGTGCCCCAGCTCAGCCCAGCAGGTCAGAACCCCAAGGACAGGGACTCTGACATGATTCTTGCACCCAGGGGGTGTGAACTCAGGGTGCCAGTGCCATGGTATGTCCTGTGCCAAGGACACGAGAGGCGGCTCCAGTAGGAAGCTACTCTTGGAAATTCCAACCACAGTGCTGAAAACCTTTTCAAAGTAAACCAGACTTGGGATGTGCAGGAAAATGAATGCTGTTATATCACCTCTGGAGGAAGCAAATAAACAAATGTCTTGTTTATTTTGCTCACTTCAGTTGACACTGAACTCTACCTGTGCTAAATACAACAGAAAGGGCATTGGGCAAGACAGTGACGGTAACGCAAGTGAACTGAGACCTTAGTATGTGCTAGGTGTTTTGCATGCATTTTTCTCATTTAATCCTCCTAACCACCCTGCAAGGTATTATTATCATTTTTATCATTTTCATTCCATGGACAAGAAAAATGAGACCCAGGGAAATGAAGGAATTTGGCCAAAGCCACTCAGTAACTTATTACAGAGCCAGACTGGAAACCTGGTTTCCCCATTCTGAAATCTCTTGTCTAAACCATTATGGTCTGTCTCCCTGCCTTTCTGATGCTTATAATTAAATGTAAAAGGCATAAGAAAATCAAAAGGGAAAGTATAAATTATACAGTTTTATGTGGCAATGAGCAATCAGTCTGGGCACATCTGGTGAGTGATATCCAGTTCTGGTTCATTACCGAGCACTCTCTGTTGCAGAGTCTTAAAAGGAAAGGTTCTAACCAAAGTGGCTGTTTGCCCTCCTCCATAGAAGGGGAGAGTCAGCCTGTTTTTAGAAAAGCCCAGCGGTCCCATTCCCCAGCATCACATGGAGGAGAGCAGGAACTGTGTACATGTATTGAATTATCACACTGTACCCCTTGTAAGATAATGTGTCAATTGGAAAGAAAAAATAAGATAAGGAAAAAGAAGTAAGGATATGAGCTGCCAACAGATGTCAGAGAGGGGAAAGGAGGGCACTGCAGAGGAGGGTCAGGGAGTCTGGGGCAAAAGACGCCTTCAAACCTGCGTCAACCAATGCTGTATCAGGCATTCTGCCCCAGTAGCCTCAGCACACCTGACTTCGAGGGGCACAAATTAAGCCCATAACAGGTAGAAACTTCCTGAAATGTTTGAGTTAAAAACCTTATCAAATGGACATGATTTCCCCCAGGAATTTAATTTCCACAAATTCTCCCTTAGGAAATAATAACATGATGCACAAAGATGACTCCAGCAATTTTGTTGATAATGAGAACAAATGGTGAACAAATCAAACGTCCAACAATCAAGGATTAGTTAACTCAGCGTAGTGTGTTGGTATAATGAAATCCCATGCAGCCCCTTACAAATGAAGATGTGCACATGGTTTATGAGGAAAACATTCCTAACATTTTGAGAAATTCAGACCATAAAAGAACATCAATAACCAGGTGTGGTGTCGCATCCCTATAATCCCAGTGGCCCTGGAAGCTGAGGCAGGAGGATCATGAGTTCAAAGCCAGCCTCAGCCTAAGCAACTCAGTGAGACCCTGTCTATAAATAGAATACAAAAAAGGGCTGGGAATATGGCTTAGTGGTTGAGTGCTGCTGAGTTCAATCCCTGGTATCAAAAAAAAAAAAAGAGCATCAATAATAATTAGATTCTCTATAATTGTTCTATAACAAATATATAAATGTACACTCATAATATAAACATAACGTATGCATTTTTTCATTTTCTAAACTGCTTACATATTAACAAAAAAGAGAAGTTAATGCTGGCATGTATGATCATACACAGTCACGCAGGTGAGGTGTAGCTCAGTGGTACAGCATTTGCCTGGCACAGGGTCTTAGGTTCAATTCCCATCACAAGAAAAAAGAATGATCATACACAGACTTTAGAAACTTTATGGTGATTTATCTATATTCCTAATTTTTCTAACACTCCCTCATATTTAAGAGTTCCTAAGTAGACTGGCATCCATACTGCTTACTTGTTGAAATAATAACAACAGTAAAGCAACAGACCTAAATACCAGTCCTTTGCTTCCCTAGTAAGGGGCAGGCACCCCAAGATACAGGAGAGATTGTGAGCAGCACTAAGATGAGTCCAGAGAAACCCTGTTAGGGCTCCTTAAATCTTTATGGTTATTCAGGGAGACAGCTTTTGTGTGAGGACAATTATGTTTTCAGCCAAAGGAACTGCTGCCCTCTCTGTAGGCCAAAGGGCTCAGCAGGCAGGAGGAGGTGGGAGGCATCTGACCAGAAGCCAGTGACAGGGTCATCTTTTCATGGAGTTTATCTTTCTGACTGCCTTCTACTTACGGGAAGTTTTTGCAATTGCCCTAGAGAGGTGAAGCTTCCTTTAAAAGGGGAAATTAAAAGTAAATGAAATTGCTCATGGGTAATTTAAATAAAAGTTAGAAATTGGAAATTTGTTAAGAAGGGAGTGATCAAAAGGATGAAGACAGCACACCTGAGACTTCAGTCTGAGGGACAGGATGGCCTCTAGAGGACAGGAAAACCCTTCTGGAATATCAATGTACGTTAGAATATCCCAGTAGTTCCCGAGGCCCTGATTTGAGTCCATCTTATCATTTTAATGTAAAAACAATAGCATGGAAATAAAAAATGAGCAGTTGGTTCAAGTGATAACTCAGCCAAAAGGGAGACGATTTCAGAACAGGATTCTGAGTCTGTCCAGATAAATCCTGCTGGGATTTATCTGATTGGAGGCGGAGGAGCCTAAAAACAGATAAAATTTCTTTGCAATGTTTGCTCTAAGGAAAGAGGCCCTTCCGCAGGAAGAAACCAATCTATTTTTGTAAGAGCATTTCAAGTGGTTAGTGGACTTACTTCCTGTGGTTCCTAGGAATTCTGCAACAGGCTCTCAGGAGGATGTTGGTGATAGGGAACAGGGACTTGATGAGTGAGAATCAATAATTATCTCTATATTTGCTTCACTTTTTTCTATAAAAATAATCTAGGGGAAAAAGGCTTGCTTTAGAAGAGCAAAGGTCATGACAACAGAGATCAGAATGGGACATGAACATGCCTTAGCGTGTGGCAGCATCCTTAGGTCACAAATTTGCAATCTGAAAAATTCATTGATTCACTTATTCTTTCCCTCCCTCGTTCACTTAACACATATTTGATTCAGTCCTCTGTGCTGGCCCTTGTGTGAGGACTGGGAAGGAGCTGAATAAACATGTCTTTTGTAGCCCTCCAGAGGCTGACCGTCTAGAGGAGAAGAGACCAAACAGCCACTCATGTGGGTGGATATGCAATTAATCAATTAATTAACGAACAGTGGTTAGCCTTGGGAAGGAAAGACACAGGAGGCTCCAAAAGAGAATGGGGGGGGGAGGTCAGGAAGCCCTCCAATGTGGAGGCCTGTCAGCCACCTTCTGAAAGGTGTCAGCCAGAGGCCACCCTCTGGGAAGGAAGCTGCAGGAAAGGGAACACACTGTAGGAAGTCAGCTGGAGAAGACTGCAGTGAGCTCAAGGATCCAGGAGTGAATGGGGTGACTGACATGTAGCAGGCAGTCATGAAGGTCTTGGAGACTGTGATAAGAATTTGGATTTTACTTTGTAGAAATGAAAAGCTGTGGGCTGGGGATATGGCTCAGTTGGTAGAGTGCTTGCCTCACATGCACAAGGCCCTGAGTTTGATCCCCAGCACACACACACACACACACACAAAAGGAAAGCCATGGAAGGTTTCAAGCCAAGCAGTGACCAATCTGATACAGATTTAAAGAGATCTCTCAGGCTCAGTGTATAAAAATGTCAGGAGGGAAAAACAGCATAAAGAGGTGGCGGGGAGCATGCTCTTTTAGAGGTAAGGCTAGAGGTGCTGGTGGACTGGAGTGGGGCTACTGGAGGGCTGGTAATAAGCGTGGACATTTGCTGAGCCTTGACTAGAGTCAAAGGGCTTGATTAATAGACCTTGAAGAAGTCAACCAGCTAACAGGGGTGGATGAGGGTGATGGGAGGCAAGCACTTGCTTCAAGCAAAAACTTCACTCCGTCATCACGCTGAGTAATAGCTTCATGTGATATTTTCTGAAATTCCACTGTAATGCAAAAATATCCATGGTGAACAAAATAAGAACAATAATATAATTATAATAATTTGAATTATAATAACAATTTCTAAAAGACAGGATGAGTAACAGTGCTGAGTGCCGACAATACAATGTGAGCAAACCAAGCCCGATATGGGCCCTTAGATTACATTTTTGTGTGTATACAGTTATGTAGCTTGAGAAAGAACAATAACTATGAATTATCATGAATGATATGAAAGAAACACATTTAGGGAAGGGATAGAAAACACGGAAGTGAGGGGGGCTTCTTTAGACAGAGTGGGCCCCACACAGACTCAGGGAGGCAGATACCCTGCCTGTAAATGCTATGCATTCATAAAGATTTTTTTTTTTTTTTTTTTGCAAATCAAATCCATCAAACTTCTACATAGCCTATGAAGGACAGTTTTGAAAAGCAACACCCATCTATGTGTTTATTTTCTATAATAACAGATCTATAGGAAATTTATGCCATTAAGAGTTCAAGAGTACACCATCATGAAACACTGGAGAATGTTCTGCCTTCTGTCCTCTTCACCCCGTGGGACTATCTCAAGTTTTAGATTTATCAAATTCCAAGAAGGGCCCCTTGCACCTGACCAAGCCAGGAGGAGCCAAGGAATGCAGGATCTCTGGCTGACCAGAGGAATTATGTGCAAAAGATGGCACAGCTCAGAGAAGGGAAGAGAAGCCCCTCTCAGGTCTCTCCTTGCTTCTTGTTGCCTAACCTGTTTTCAGAGGCCCATAACTTCAAGTTTCTCCACTTTTCAAACCGCCCCACCCAACCCAGTGGGTCTTCTTTGATCTCTAAAACATGATAGGGGCCAGTGGACATTGAAGGAGATAAATGGCTTTGAAAGGTCAGATCCCAAAAAGAAATAAACAAGGAGGGAGATCATGGAGAGCTGAAGGGCTGGAAGCAAACCATGCTTTGAGCTACCTGCCAAGACCTGAAGTAATCTCTCCTAAGAGGCCTCATCGAACGATGAGTACGCTGTGGCGGTTGTCGGTACCTACCTACCCTCGCCATTTTTTTGAGAAATGGTGTCTTAACTGTAATGCATGCCTTCCTGGAGACACGGGAGGCTAGGCTAGACTTATCTCTTGGGCCAGCTTCTTGGACACCAGATTTCAACTCACTTCCAAATGCATTCATTCCTTATCAAACACCAGTCATTTCCCAGGCCCTGTGGGGATGTTTTGCTCCATCTCCTTTCCATAAAACCCACCTGGCTCCTGCCAATGGCTAGGCTGCGTGCAGACCCCTGTGTGGAAAGCAATGACACAGTCCAGAGACGTTGAATGCCTTTGGTGACATTGAAACAGGGAAAAGAGTGCATACAGGAAAATGGTCCCCTTTGTATTATTCATAGGGGATCAAGGAGAGTTGGCAAGAACAAGGAAACTCTAAAAATAGCCAAAGTCCTTAAAAAGAAAGAATGCAAAAAGGGAACAAGTTTTATACTGTCCTAAAACAGGCTCTGCAAAAGCTGAGCCCTGGAAGGCTGGCACCGGGGTCAGTGACTATTTTCTTCCTGCCCTTTGGCTGTGACACCCACTGAGTCCCTTTGCAAATCCGGGGCCCTGCTCTACTGCTGGCTTCCTGCATGGTGCTGGATGCCTCTGCAGGATGTAGCTCTTGGGGGCCCAGCTGTGGCCTCCATGCCCCCTTTAGAGATCCAGAATAGACCATGACATGGGAAAGAGCTCTATGGGGTTTACATTCCTCCCTCGTATCCAAGCACCTTAAACACAAAGCTGCATGCCGGGATTGCCAGCCATTCTTCCTGAGCCGCCTGGGTATCTATCATCTGTCTGACAAAAATGTGAGTTTGTCCTTTTCAATTTTTTTTTTTTTTTTTTTTTACTTTTTCAGTGAGCAAGAGTCCTTTGGAAATGAGGCAGACCAACAGAGGGGTGACATCATAAACTGATGTCTTGGGACTGAGGGTTTTGTTCTTGACTAAGCTGCAGATTTGCTTTGATAAGCTGTTCGGCCTCCATCACAGTTGTCTTGGGTGGGGGGCCCGGATGCGGGGTGTTCATGTAGCCATAGAAGGAGGAATAGCAAATACAAAGTGAGAATAAAGTACCTAATGTTCTGTCCACACAATAGTCACCCAGAGAGGCTTTTTTTGCTTCTAAAATGCTTGTGAAACCTCCAATGCCTTAAAAATTCAAATAGTCAACCTAATAAGACACAGGCTCTAATTAACAGTTAAAATACCTGGCATTTTTGCTTTGTTCTCTTCTTTCCTCGTGGCACCCTGACATTCCAGTACTCTTTTCTTCCTTTTTTATGATGGTGCTGGGGATGGAACCCAGGGCCTCACATGCTAAGCACATACTCTACCACTGAGCCACATCCCCAGCCTGGGGCTCCACCCCGAACAGCTTCATTTTACAGATAAGGCAATTGAGGAACATGAAGGTTGAAGATTTGCCAGTCATGCAAGGAGTTCATGACATAGCAAAAACCAAAATCCAAGTCTGTGACTCTCAGCTAATGAGGCTTCTCAAGTTCAGAGCCCTTGGAGCCTCTTGAAATTGGACCTTTCATCCGCTACTACCCTGTGTTTTCAGGCCACCCTGGATCCTTCATCAGCAATGGCAAACCGCTGCTCTGATGAGGGCCCAGCTGGTATCCCATGATGCTGGGTCACCTTCAGGATGTACCAGAGTGACAACCAGGAAAGCACCCAAGGTGGCCACTGTACCACTGCGGAAGGGGAGAGTCTGTCAGAGGAGGCACTTCAAAGACCCCACTTCAGTGAAGGCAGATACCTCTTTCGGAACATCTCAAAGGCTACATGAGTTACAGATGCCGGTGGGGTAAAAAGAACAGAGAGGGTGAAGGATCTCTCAGCTCAACGCCATTTATTCTCTTGTATCCCACAATGATACAGGGATTAAAATCAGGGAGTCCGGAATCAGAAAACCTCCTTTTCAGGTCTGAGCTGTGACAGTTGTTCAGCTGTATGATCCTAGAAAAGTGACTGAGATTTCAACTCTCTAAGCCTCAGCCTCTTCAGCTGTAAAATGGAGGTGAGAAGGAGAATCCTTGCCAGGCACCGTGGGGCTCCCCTATGATCCCAGCTCCTCAGAGGCTGAGGAGGATAGCAAGTTGGAGGCCAGCCTGGGCTCAAAATAAAAATTTTAAAAAGCTCTGGGAATGTGGCTCAGAGGCAGAGCACTTACCTGGCAGGCATAAGGCTCTGGGTCCAATCCCTAGCAACACACACACACACATACACACACACACAGGGAATGCCTTGAGTTCTTTTTAGGGTAGCTCTCTTTCCTCTTACTTTAACTTTCAGACATTAAAATAGGCTAGAGTAAGTGATTGCATAGAAAGTGTTACTCTATTCATTTACCTCCCAGCCAACCCTGCCCAAAAGCAAAGCCTTCCTGCTAGGTTGAATGGTGCACACCTGTAATCCCAATGACTCAGGAGGCTGAGGCAGGAGGATCACAAGCTTGTCCACAATAACAATAATTAATATGTTGAATGCAGCTTAGTGAGGCCCTAAACAACTTAATGAGACCCTGTTTCAAAATAAAGAAAATCTGGGTATGTAGCTCAGTGGAAAATCATTCCTGATAATGTGCTTAGGACCGTATCTGGTACATAGTACATGTTTAAGAAGTGGTTTCTATTGCATTATTTGTGGATGTGCTTGATTATTTATGTGTATGTCTAAAGTGGGCTATTGGGTAATATGTGATAAGAGCAAGTCTTCAGCAGTTCCAAACAGATAACAAATACATACTTCAAAACACTGAATTTGGAGAGATTGGAGAGATTACATTGTCTAGGTGAGGAGGGAAGGGGGAGAAAAAACAAACCAGTGAACAGACTATCTTCCTATGAGCTAGAAAGAGGACTGACTTAGAGAAGGAATGTCCTTGCTGGGCTGCTTCTGGAGACTGGAACTCATACAACACATTAAAAAGGTTTTTGGAGACACATCAATAAGAGAAGGTTAAAGGGAGGGGCGTGAAGCTGCAAGAACCCCTGCAGAATCACTTTGCTTTTGGCTCAAATCCCTGGGCTTTGATGCTTCAGTTTGCAGGAAGGATTTCCATTTAAGAAGTGTGCAGGTCCTCAGGATGGCCCGGAGCCGGCGGGATGCTCTGGCCCAGTGTGTGCCATTAAAGCTCAGACAGAACTGGGGCCAGCAGAGCATGCCGCTGCACCAGGAAGCAATCTGGTTTTCCTCTCAGAGTGGAAGCTGTTTTCTGCAAGCACTTAAAAGAATCTCTGACCTCCAGTTGCAGGGTGCTCCCTGACAAGGATGTGTTTTGGGGTGGATCCGCTAAACTGCAGAGAATAAAAGATCTCGAATCCAGGGAAGAAACTCCAGATGGAGGCAATCCTTGGGCATGTGTGCACATGTGGGTGCACACCTTACATTTCTCTAGTCTTCATTAAGAAGTGTGGGAGCCAACACTGGGAGTGGGCTGTTCAGCGATGCACCTAGATTAGACTAACAGCCCCCATTTTCTGCCACTTACACTTGGTCCAAGAATCTGTGTCTGTCTCTTCTGAAGCATGGCTTGCTTGATGAGTCAGATAGGCTAGACTGTGACCTTGTTAAAGACAGAAACCCATTTCTACTACAATCCCTTATCTGAAAAACCTTGGACTAGATGTGTTTCAGAACCTAGAATTCTGAGAATTTTAGAAGCTAGTATTACTCATATATTACAAAATAACTCCAGTGGCATCTGGGACAGTAACTTGGAATCAAACTCAATTGTAATTTTGTACCAGATATAGAAACATTAAGACAAAGTGAGATAACTAAAGATGACATAGTCTCAGGACAGTTTGTGTCTGAGTTATGAAAGAACTTCGAGTGTTCAGAGACTTTGAGACTTCAGAACTGGGGAAGAGAGATTTTTAAACCTTTTCCTCTTTCTTTCTTTGCTTTTTTTTTTTTTTGTTGTTGTTTAAATTTCCATGACACCTGAAACCTTTTCCCCTAGATAGCATCGAGTAGAAGTTATTGACATCTAAAATATGATATCTTGATCTCTCTTGAATATTTGATTCTGGAAGACTGGGGAACGGTTTGTGCTCAGTGACTTGGAGATTTTTAGGATTAGAATGATCCTAAAGAACCAGAGAGAAGGACCATTAAATCCCTAGGTTCTCCATCATCCTGGACAGAAAGACATGCACTTGTAAAAAAATATACTGAGTACTGAGGAGAGAGCGTCAGTCATTGCACACAGTGATGTTAGAACTCCTAGCTTATCACTTAGAAAAGGACATTTTTCAAATATTACTTAAGTATTAGTAAATGTTACAGATCAATTTTGTTCAGTTCTAAATCAATAGCACAGTTGATGATCAAAACTAACAAGAGGATACATGAATGGTGATATGTGAATGGTGACAGTCAAGCTAACGCCTATTGAGCCTTATAGATTTTCAAGTGCTGGGTTCAGCATTTTGTAAACATCACCATTTAATACTTACAAGGACTCTGTGCAGTACCTACTACTATGAAGCTTCATTTTACAGATGAGGAAACTGAGACCCTGTAAGAATAAGTCATTTACTAATGAGTTCCCCTCCAGGATTTAAATCCAAGGTTAGTAGTATGCTGGTAATTCAGCTATCAAAGGAGAGAAAAAGAAAGAGGGTGGGGGGAAGACCCCGATTTCTAGCACTTGCCAAGTTCTGTAATATAAATATCCTCATCGGAGCTGATTTGAAGCTACTAATGGTTTAACAGCCAGCAGCAAGATTCCTGAATGTGTAATAATTGGTTTGCAAAAACATGTAGGAGCCATCTCCTGCACACCACTGTTAAGTCCATTCCATAGTGAAGTTCATAGTTTACAGTTAATTTTGGAAAACGAATTATAGTTCATGGAACAGAATTGATTTGAGGATAGCATGCTGTCCAGGCCAGTCAACCAAGGCCACACTCCTAGCCTCAGACCCCTTACATATCACTTGAGGGTAGAATAGGGCAAATACAGACAGCAAAGAACACAGTGTCTCTCTTAGTTCAAACATTCCCAGCCGGGCGTGGTGGTGCAACCCTGTAATCCCAGCGGCTCGGTAGGCTGAGACAGGAGGATCAAGAGTTCAAAGGCAGCCTCAGCAATTTAGCAAGTCTCTAAGCAACTCAGTAAGACTCTTTCTCTAAATAAAATACAAAAACGGACTAGAGATGTGGCTCAGTGGTTAAGCGCCCCTGAGTTCAATCTCTGGTACCAAAAAAAAAAAAAACACAAAGAAAACAAATATTCCTTCACCAGAGGGTTTGAGAAGGGTCCCTACCAGCCTGACAGTGTTCCCTGGCAGAAATAACAAAAGCTGGAATATTTTTTTCAGGCCCTACAATTTTTGTTTATTTGGTTTTTGTTTGTTTGGTTGGTTTGGTTTGGTTTTGGTTGAACAAGTTAGATTTGGGACCAAAGGATCTGATCCTTTAACTTGTGATATTCTTGATTTCTCTAGTATTTCCTTTGAAGAAGTAAGGAAATATTTGTTACAAATAGGAATAGAATTTAGGCCTGGCAGAAACCAAGGCAGGGTACTCCGCTGTAAACTGAACCCAATTAAATCAAATGCTGGCTCTTGGTTTAGCTTCTCTGTCGATGTCTGTAGGATACTATGCTAGAGCCTCCTGAGAAGGGGCTGCCTTGATATTCAGTCAACAAGCTGCACCGGATACTGATACATCCAGGCATTTGCCAAATGCTGGATACAGAAAGAAAAGGAAAAAAAAATTCTTTCCCAGCATCTCAGACACGAATGAAGGAGACAGTCAAGAAGCAGAGTTAAATTACGTTCATCCACTCACTCAAAAAATATTTGTCTAGTGACCATCAGATGCCAGGCATTCTTCCAGGCACCGGGAACCATGGTGAGCCACGCAGAGTGGTTTCTGCTATTATGGAACCGACAGTCCTGTCATGGAGGAGACATTAATTAATCACAGGAATGAGTCCATATTTAAAAACGGATGTAAAACCCTCCGAAGAAATATTAAATGGTCCTGTGAGAACTGGAGGAACCTGACCCAGTTAAGGGAAGCCAGGAAAGGCTTTCTTGGGGAACTGGCAAGTGAACTAAGATCTGAAGAAAAATGAGTAGTCAACCAGGTGGGTGGAGCAGAGAGGAGGAGAGCAGAGCGCTCCGGACAGAGGGCAGAGTGGGGGCAAGTGTCCTGGGGTGAGAGGGAGCCAGTGCTTTCCAGGAAACAGAAGGCAGTTTGGAGAAGGAGCGTAATGTAAGGGGAAGAAGCCTGCGCTGGTCCTCCTGGAGCCCCACAGGCCAGCTCAAGGCTGTGGTCTTTACTACAGAGCAGCAGGAAGCCATGGAGAGGGGCTGAGGTGGGAAATACTGATGGCAATCACACCCAGTGCTGCCAGGAAGCAAAAGAAGTGCTGGGAGCCCAAGAGAATCAGTCAGCTCATCTGAACTCTGTGTGTGTGTGTGTGTGTGTGTGTGGTGTGGAGGGAATGGGCAGAGGTCAGGTTGGGGGATGTGTCCAAAGAGGGCCTTCTGGAGGAGGAACTGTCTAGCTGAGTTTTTGGAGGGCGAGGATGACTTAGCCAGGCCCCTGGAAGGGTGGGGATAAGGAGAGAGATCACTGCTAGCAGCAGGAGAATGTGTGGGTCAAGGCCTGGGCAAGTGGGAGGGTGTGGGGGGACTGTGAGAAGAGACCAGTAAGAGGATAGGTCACCAGGGTAGGCAGAGAGCAGAAGAGAAGGCCTCCTAGGTAGGAGTCTGGGCTTTATTCTGAAGGCAGTAGAGATCCACTGATCCAGTCAAAGATCTTCAACTGGGGAGCGATGACCAGATCCCTAGTTAGGAGGGTCACCAGCAGCAGGAAGGAGCAGTGCTGGAGAAGAGGGACCACTACAGCTTGCCGCAGCAGCCCAGAGACAGGAGGTGTGGCTCTGCTCTAAGGCAGCCCAGTGAGGAGGGAGAAGAGAGAGGGTTTTTTAGGAGACATTAAAAAGGTAAAAGTGAGGGTGGGAGGGGACATGGGGGCAGGAAAGATGGTGGAATGAGATGGACATCATGACCCTAGGTGCATGTATGACTGCATATATGGTGTGACACTACATCATACAACCAGAGGAATGAAAAGTTGGGCTGCAATTGTGTTCAAAGAATCAAAATGCATCCTGCCGTCATATGTACCTAATTAAAATAAATAAATAAATAAATATGTTTTTTTAACGTAAAAGTGAAAAGACCTTGTCACCAAATGGATGGTTGGAAGTGTTTTCTATTCAGAGAATTGTTAGAACGAAACTCACTCTTCTCTTTGGGTTGCGTCCTGCCTTAGGCAATTTTGGTAAATGTTCCACGTGTCCTTGAGAAGAACTCTGTCCAATTCACTGTTGGGTACAGATTCCCTAAGATATTTTTCAACTAAACATCCTAGTTGTGTATTTCAGGATGTCTTCTACGTTCTCGTTGATATTCTATGTCTGTCTGCTCTACCATTTATGACAGAAATACATTAAAATCTTCCATCACCATTGTGGATTTGCTAATTTCTCTTTATATACTTGTCAACTTTTTGCCTTATATATTTTGAGACTGTGTCATTAGGTATACACAAACTTGGGATTTTTTTTTATCTTTCTGTTTAATGTTTCCACTTATCATTATGGAATAATTCCTTTTACCCTTAATCATTCTTTTTGCTTTAGAATTATTTTTATCTGATATTAATAGAGCCAATTTTAAATTTTTTGTTAACCTTTGAAGGTCATCTTATTTATTTATTTAGTCATTCATTTATTTTTTTAAAACAAGGCTTTGCTATGTTGCCCAGGTTGATCCCAAACTCCTGGGCTCAAGTGATCCTCTTGCCTCAGCCTCCTGAGTAACTGGGAGTTCAAGTGTAAACCATCATGCCCAGCTTAGTTTTTTATCATTTTACTTTCTACATTCTTATCTTTTAAATGTATCTCTTGTAATCAAAATGTGTATGGATTATTTTTTAAATCCAATAACTAGATAATTTAGTCCATTTACATTTATTGTTATTACAAATCTATTTGGGTTAATTCTTCCACCTAATTTTGAGCATTTTAAAAATTTTATCTTCTCTTCCTCTTTTTTCTTGACACCTCCATGAAGTTTTATTTATTTCCTAAAAGTACTGGTTGGAATTAACGCATTCCATTTGTTTTCTTTTTACCCTTAACATTTTGTTTTTGTTTTGATACTGGGGATTGAACTCAGGGGCACTTAACCACTGAGCCACTTCACCAGCCCTTTTTTGTATTTTATTTAGAGACATGGTCTCACTGAGTTGCACAGGGCCTCGCTAAGTTGCTGAGGCTGGCTTTGAACTCACAATCCTCCTGCTTCAGCCTCCCAAGCCACTGGGATTATAGGCATGTGCCACCATGCCTGGCTTCTTTTACCCTTAACATTTAATATGCATATTTGACTTAACAAAATCTGAAGTTAATTAGAATCTCTAAGGAATAGTTAAGGCTTTGGGTGATGCTATCCACAGAGAAAAGGAAGAAATAAGAACTTAGGACCAATTTGGAACCAAAGCTAATCCTGTTTTTTTATATGCTGGGTTTAAGAACATGATCATCTTAATTGTCACACACACATCTACTTTTGGAGGCTTTACATACTTTTCAAAATGCCCTGCTTTAAGGGTATTCTGTATTGCATAGGTAGTAAAGGGGATAAATAAATAAATGTCAATGTTTGCCTTTCCTTGATTTCTAGAACCATAAGACTTTCCTTCCAGCTTTGTCACCAGAGCCAAGCTGAGTACAAATGTCTTCTAGAAATATCAAGTTTAATAAATGTCATTGCAATAGCTGCTGATAAGCTGAGAACCAGTCTGAAAGAGGAACTGAATCCCCTCTTATACAATCATAGTTTACCTTTGTCTCCTGCTCCTCTCTGCAGTTTGTGGCCTAAATAATGGGAAGAGGGACTTAGCTTAAATTTGGGAGGGAATGAAAAATAACTTTCAGGATGGGGGATGTAGCTCAGTGGGACAGCAGCTGTCTAGCACTGCAAAAAGAAAAACAGAAAAATCCTCTATTTTCAAGCCCATTGAAAAATTATCTTAAATGAAGCATTTGATCACAAATGACCTAGACCACACCAGGCTTCAACTAGTTCAATATAACCAGTTACTCTTGTCTCCTATAGGTCAGATTACAACTTTAAACTTTCCCAAGGGCTTTTGTGAATATTGTTCCTATTTAACCTGATCCCTCCGTGCATTAGGGAAGGTGAGGGTTATTGGAGGAAACACCTTAGAAGGAGGGATCCACTCCTCTTCCCAGCCACTTTGGGTGCAGGTAGGGTGGTGCAATGGTTGCTTACCATCCCACACTGTTATGTGACTGCTGTATTCCTGGGTAGGAGTGTCCACCTCATGTCCTGTTTGAGTGTCCAAGTTCAGGGTCTCTTCCAGAGGCCACAGCTGACCAAGTGTGTCAGCCTCACACAGATGTTCTAGTAGAATCCATGCTCCTCTCACTTTGGTATCACTGATAAATCAAGAAAAATCACCTGGCTTTCCTAAAATCTCACCACTGTCCCAAATCTCCAAGGGCTGGACTTAGTGCATAATGAAGACATAGAGTTCATTGGGCTTGATCTTCTCTATCTTCCAGCACAAACACAGATAATCCCCTCCCCTGACAGCCAATAAAAAGAAAATAGTAATGAGAAGCAGAGCTCATAAATTCCCATTATGCTTAATGCCTGATTTCACTTAGTTAATGGATTCATTTATTAGAGCAATTTGTGTAAATCCCCAAGGGCCTGCTAAGGTTGCTGCCTTCTGGTTTTATCATGTCATATACTTCCTTTATTCCTATCCTAAACAAATAGTGGATTGGCAGAGAACTTCAGACCAACCACAGCTCAAAAGATAGGTGAATTGTAAATAAAGTTAAAAATAAGAGCTTTTCCTGCCCCCTGGGGTTTTTGGCTGATGGCTAAATCCTCTTGCCCTGGCCTATCAGCTCCGTGTAGGCTCCAGGACTATGTTCTGTTTTCCAGGATTATAGGAGCCATCTGAAAAATACAGTCACCCCATGGCTGTGCATCTTATAGTGGGGAACAGGCAGAAAGCAGAGGGTGGCCTGGTTTAACTGCATGTTACACGATGGTCAGGAGGAAGGGAACCCTGAGGACCTGCTGGGCTTTGGCCAAAGCTGGTGAGATCTCTGCACTGATAAGCCTGGCCTATCCACACAGGTGAATGTGAGCCTTAGTGTCATCTTTGGCTAGAGCCGGTCCTCTAACACCAGCCAGCCTGCTGCTGTATCCTCTTCCCCCCGCCCCATGGAGTGGAGGCAAGAAGGCAAATGGAGTCAAATCCGTGCACAACACTTAGAAAACTACTTCATGGAGACTGTTCACTGGGGCTGGATCCTTAACATGCTGTTGTCCCACCATCAGGGAAAGAAGCAGACAGAAATCCCCACTGGAGGAGACGCAGAGACTACAAGAAACAAAAACCATCCTCCTGACTATTTTCACAGTTAAAGTGGCAACCACTAGAATATGATTGTTATCTCCTGTATACCAAATTAAGTAAATGACTTAGGAAATGCTTGGGGGAAAAAATGAAAAAAATATCTATCTATCTATCTATCTATCTAAGTTGTATTTTAACAAGGGGTAGCATTGTGTAATGGAAATGTGATAGGTGAAGGGGACAGAAGGGGATCCCCAGGGCTGGGGCATGGCTCAGTGGCAGAGCATGCTTAGTATGTGTGAGGCCCTGGATTCCATCCTTGGGGTTGGGGAGAGGGAAGAGAAGGGGATCTAAAATTGAGCAGAGAGAGACTGAAACTGAAAGACTGGGTAGAGAGATAGTAAGGGAGCCTGAGATGCGCACAGAGAGACTAAGAGGCTTCAGATGACAGGGAGGGATTTGGAAGAGAGAGTGGAAATTTAGGAGAAGATTAGAATGTGCTATGCAAGGTCAACTCTGCTGCTGCCCTGTGAAGCAGACACAAATAGAATTAATTTTCTCCCTGTCACCATGTTGTGTGAAGAGGATTGGACAGAGTTTCACCATATGTGAGGGGCCATTTGGGACGGTCTGACTTTAAATATAGTTCTTACGGTATGTGCAAAATTTGCTTTGGGGGTCTTTGGAGAGACCTCAAACAGCAGTTGAAACAGGGTTCAATGAATGACCCATTGTGGCTGCACATTAGGAGAAATATACCCAAACTAGCAGAGAAAAAAAATGAAGGTTTACAACATCAGTCCCAATTTAAATGTCACAAGGACAAATTATTCAGATTGGTGCCTTGATCTATGATGGAATTGCTTTCTGTAAGAGCAACTCCAGGAGGCTGCTGCAGGAGCCGCTGAAGGTTCTGGTAGGCTGGGACGGAGGGAGGCCAGCAGGTCTTCCCTGGGCTTACAGTGCTCAGTGATCTGGCCTCCTCCTGGGAATGAGGAACTGCCTGAGTCCTGATTCAAGGTCATCAGAGGGCAAAAGCAGAGGCTGTTGGTGGAGAGAGACAACCTTTGGGTCAAAAATGAAAAGAACCTAATTTAAGGAGGCGAATGTACCTGCCAGGCATGGGTAAACCCTGCTTCTGCCAATACTGCAGCCTCCGCGAAGACATTTAACCTGTTCTCGGTGATCAAGGACACCTCAGGGTTGTGTGTTCAGACTCATTTTGAGTCTTAGCTCTATCACTTCTAGCTGTTGACCTTCAGAAGTTACCTGAAGCCAGGTAACTTCTCTAAGCTTTGATTTCATTTTATAAAAGATAGGATATTAGCATCCATGTCAGAGGATCGTGGTGATGTTAACAGGTGTTAACCTGTGGCTCAGAATATGTTGTCGGTGGTGATGGTTGCTATGATTATAAGACCACTTCGCCCTTATAGCTGGCCCTTCTCCACTTAGAAGCAAACCCCCTACAGCAGCTCCTGATGTCTTTGACCTGTTTCTTTTCCAGCCTGTGTAGTCACTAGCCCTTCCATGGGGGAAATTCATGTTTTAAATACAACATTAATTGGCTTTGTTTTTTTTTAATACTGTGGGGGTAATAATCCATGCATATTTATAATAATAAGTAAATTGTATGCAGTGGTATGTACAACATTAGGAGATTTTAATGTGCAATATGGAAGTTTTGTGTGTGTGTGTGTGTGTGTGTGTGTGTGTGTGTGTGTGTGTTGCTGGGGGTTGAACCCAAGGCCTTGGGCATTTGAGGCAGGCACTCTACCAACTGAACTATATCTCCAGCCCATTAGTTTTTGTGTTATGTCTCATATTACAAAATAATCAGGATGAAGATGGCCTGGGACAGGGACAGACCCGACTTCTCTGTGTGCTATGAGGATAAATGAAAACTATGGAACAAGCAGTAACCAGGCAGAGCCTTTGTAGTGATCTAGCTCATAAAATTTTAAAGCTTCCCCTTTAAAAACCACACATGACCCTCTCCCTGCCTCCTTCCCTGGTCCTGGTTCTGTCCTCCTCACCAGCCCAGAATGATTCCTTCCCATTTTAACCCTTTGCTGTCTCTGCCGTCTTTTGCTCACAGGCCCGAATGTCCCTGCCGTCTGTGTTCTCTGCTGCCATAAGCCAGGAGGCACCTAGTCTAAACAGTGTGAGGGTGGAGGGCAGAACCTCAGGCCTGGCCTCTCGGCTCTTGTGGGTTTCGGCCAGACCCAGGTGTTATTTTAGTGCAACTTCAGTGTTTAATTTGAGGATGTGTGTGGACCAGAAGGAGGGACCAAAACATGATTTTTTCCCCTTGGCTAAATGATTAAATTTAAAGTTCTAAAAAATGCACAGCTTGGTCCCAAGCTACGTCCAGTTGCAAAGACAGAAGGGCTGTGAAACACCCTCCCAGGCCAGGGACCACCCTGCCTTAGCCAGCGGCCACCTCACAGGCCCGTCTTCTGTGGCCATCACCTGGCCAGTCTGTGGTCACAAGCTCACCAGGCGTCCTGAGCTCTGAAGCAGTCCTTCTCTTCTTGAGTGTCTGCCGTGCCTTTACTGGAAGAATATTCTACAGATTTGTTTAATTTCTTACAGTCCTGAAGGTGTCACCAGCAGCCACCACTGAGCCATGGCTGAAGGGGAAATCACAACCTTCACAGCCCTGACCGAGAAGTTCAATCTGCCTCCAGGGAACTACAAGAAGCCCAAACTGCTCTACTGTAGCAACGGAGGCCACTTCTTGAGGATCCTTCCTGATGGCACAGTGGATGGGACAAGAGACAGGAGCGACCAACACAGTAAGTAGCCATCCATACCTCTTGCTTCTGTCTTCTGCTGTCAAGGATGGGAAAGGGGGGAACTGAGCACTGGTACCCTCTTCTCCAAGGCTCTACTGGCAGGACACATTCAGAGGTGGAGGTACCATACCTGTGCAAAGAGCCCGGGTTTGGAAAAAGGGGAGTTGGGGGCTACTGCATATCTAAAGGTGAACTATTGCAAGTTTTTAAAGGGATTCTCTGCTGACCTAACACAACTGGCTGCCAATGTTCAATTGCTGGATGTTTCCTGAGTTTCTGTAACTAGTGAAAGATCTGGCCCCTGAGGCTGGCCCGGGGCTGGCTTGCTCCAGCATGGGAAGAGCCAGATGGGCAGGGACGGTAAATCCTGCACAAAGACCTGGGCTCGGTTTCAAGTGAATGGACTCTCCAGGTTATGCTTCTGCTGGGCTTGATTTGTGAAATCCTAGTGTATAACTGTAGCCTTACACATCATAAATTATGCAGCTCTCGCTCCGCACATCATGCAGATGTGGCTGTGGTAATCAGGAGGGGTAAAGTCATTCTCCAGATTCTATAGAAGCCGGAGAGGGAGCGCCGTCCAGCCAAAGGCTGACTGCCTCTTCCAGGTTTCCCGGCAGCCCGACTCTCCGAGGATGTTGATAGATGGAGGTATCACTTCAGGGAAAAGAATCTTCTGGACTAAGCATAAGAGCTCTTCCTTCTGCCTCCGTACTTCTGGTGCTGGAGTGTAGGTGTGACTTCAGGGTTCTGGGTCCTGCAGTGGTGTCTGGAGATTCCCTGAGGACCACTAAAGCATTAGATGTCATAGAGAAGCTAAAAGTCAGATCTGGATCCTGCTCTGGGAGCTGCAATCTCAAGAGTCAAGCACGCTGCAAACCCAGAGAAGGGAAGTGTGGGTGAATTGAAGAGATGTCAGAGCACAGGCAGGAAGTCAGGTTCCATGAGACTGGCTTTAAAATGGAATGCAAAACGCTGCCTTGGAGGTGCTGGCTTACATATCGGGTAGTAAGCAGGCCATGCTCCAAAGGTTGCAGCCTGGCGTACAAGGACCACTTAAGTGCTACCCGCTCTCTACCCCCGGGTGCACAGGTAACTGGCATGAATGCCAGCATTTATGGGCCAGCTGGCATTGTCCCTTCCTTCCCACCCTCCACCCAGACCTGCAGAAGAGAAGCAGGAAGGCTAAGGTCAGGGCTTTGTTCTGGTGACTTTTTTTTTTTTTTCAAATGGACTTCCTGCATGCTTTATTCTCAGTGGAAAATAAGTACCAGAGTAATCCACAAGGAAAAAAAAATCTAGTTCATTAAATACAAGCAGCATTTCCTGCAAGTAAATGGACTAAGATTGTAGTCCATTGTGTTGGGCATGATATACAATTTATTCATGTGATCGGCCCACACAAGAGGAAAACAAGCTTTTATTGACCCTGGCTTTAAATGTCTCTAGTAAGTCTTATCAGTTTTCTGAATCAATGGAGGAGGCTCTGATATCCAGAATGGGAGAGGAAGGACAGCCTTGGTGACATGCTCCTTGGGGTAAAGCCAGCTCTTCTGGGAAACCTTGAATTGCAGGGTCATGAGAAGCTGTAAAAAAACATCATATATCTTCGTTATTGTCATTCTATCATTGACATTATAGACTGCACTCTGGGTGCATAACATCAGGACAGCTTCTGAGGTCTGCTGTGGATTTGGCTGCCTGACTGAAGACATCAGGACCCTTGGGACTCAGCACAGCAGGCGCAGGAGTGTGTCAGGTGTCTGCATCCAAGTGATGCTGCATTATTGGCCAGGTGAACTTGGGCAAGACACTTAATCTTTCTGGTTTTATATTTCCCAACTGTAAAATAAGAATAATAATGTTACCTGCCCAACAAGTTTCTTGGGGGGAGTTAAATGAGATGATATATTGAAAGCTCTTGCACAATGTCCCACCCAGAGTAAAAGTGCAGCAAATATTGATTAATACTGCTGTTATCATCATCAAAATTTCTACATATTCAATGCAGCATCTGGAAATCCAGCACAATAGTAAGGAACTTTCCTAGTGCCCTCTTTTCTATAATGCCACTGACCAGGAAGGGCAAGGGTCTAGTTTCAAGCTTTGATTCAGCGCCTCTCTGCCAATGTTCAGAGTGGTAATGTTGACCTATTATTTTCTTTCTCTGGAACTAAGAACAAGGGGACAAAAATCAGAATGAGTAGGGTGTAGGGGCAGAAATCCATCCCTGTTCTTTCAGTTCAGAACTGGAAAATCCACATACTCTCTGTAGAGTCAGGGGCCCAGATTTAGGGTTGGAATACCCGTATTCCTGCTCTACCACTTCCAAACTAGACAAGAAACATTCTCTCCGTTCTGTATGAAGTGTTCTGCAAAATAAACTTAAAGTCACCTTAGCTGTATGACTCTTCCAAATTCTAGTGTCCTCAGCTCTCTATTTTGAGGAAAATATTTTACTGTCAGAGACTCAGTTTCTTAGTGGTGGAATGGAAAATGGTAGCATTGCTCTGTGTCTTTCACAAGGCTGAAAATTAATAAGATCCTAGAACTGAGAGGAGTCCTCCTGGGCACCAATGGACTCCGAGTGTGGATCTGTCGCCCTCTTCTGCCCAGTGGTGGTACTGCCATGGTCCTTCTGCATCTCAAGGGTTATTCCTAAACAGGATCAGCCTTAGACAGGCATGGTGTGGATATCCCTGGATAACTGAGATCTGCACAGACTGGGGATTGAGTCCTATTCCTTGACCATTAGTCTGATTGTGACTAGACTGTTGTGACAGGTAGGCAGTCACACTCCAAGCCTTCCTTCAGAAAGAGCATTCCTAACAGACAATCAGATATTTAAATAAATCTACATAAATAATTTCTTTCACATCTTATCCTTGTCCTCAACTAGTTGATCTGCCTTGGGCAAAGGTAGTTGTCAAAATTTGTCTTCCTACTACCCATAGCGGGGAGTAAATTCCCAAGTACCTTATTGTGGTACTTAGGTCCCCATCCCTCCCATCCTAACAGAGAACTGAGTAGAATGTCTCCACTGGTGGGAATTTCTGCATGTGGAGAAGATCACCTCTGTAGGTGGTGGGCAATCTATGCTCTGGACACCGGTTACCCTGCCACACCATCCATGCCAGGTACAACCAGGCAGGGAGAGCTGCAGCCTCTGGGGCCCATGGAGAGCAGTTTGTGAAGAAGATTCCCGTTGGAGCCAGAGTTTTAACTCTGAGAGAAGGGTAGATGTGTCACCATGAGGAGGAGGATCCAGAAAGAGGTGAAGGGGCAGGAGAAGATGGCGAGTTCAGTTTTGGATATAGCACATTTGAGGGGTATGTCCTGGGGTGTTCCCTTCTTGCACCTATACTCTCCACTCATTTGTGTGATCATTTGACAGTTTTCTTTCCCACTGGACTCCCTGAGAGCAAGGACTTTGTCTCTTAATGCTCAACATTGCAATTTTTTGTCTGGCCCATAGCCTGTCCCTTGGTATGCATTAATTTGATGAGTAACTGAATTGTATTGGTGGCAGATAAATTTGAGCTCAACAATAGATCCAATAATTACTCTCAAATACTGATTTCCACCAGGCATTGTGCTAGACTCATTTCTACCTAACTGTAACCCCATGAGTTTCCTAATAATAGTCACTCTGAAAACACTGAAGCTGACAGGGGGTGACCAGCTTCCAATAGGGGCAGCTTGGCTAACCAGTACTTTGCTTCCAGTATTAAGGTTCTTTCCACATTTCACCATTCCCTGCACACCAACCCCACGACAGTGGTTTCACTACTAAATAAGCACACAGAGTCATGTGGATCAGGTGGGTGGAGGTACAGGCCCCCAAACTGCCATTTACTAGTTTTATGTCACTTTGGGGCAGTTATTTCTCTTCTATGTGCCTCAGTTTCCTCATTTTAAAAATAAGAAAGGCAGCCAGGCCTGGTGGCACATGCCTGTAATCCCAGCGGCTCAGGAGGCTGAGGCGGAAGGATCTCCAGTTCAAAGCCAGCCTCAGCAAAAGTGAGATGCTGAGCAACTCAGTGAGACCCTGTCTCTAAATAAAATAGGGCTGGGGATGTGGCTCAGTGGCTGAGTGCCCCTGACTGAGTTCAATCCCTAGTATTTTCCCACCCACCAAAAAAGGGCAATACTATCTAACGCATAGGCAAGAGGGGATTTGAAATGTGACCATGTTTGTACAGTGCCAGGCGACCAGTGCTGAGACTGACAGTCCTCTTCCTCATCACTCCTGGGCTATCTGGGCCTCCCCCATCTCAACATTCCATCTTTCGAGTCTGCTACATTAAGTGAATTCCATGCTTGCTCACAAAACCGAAGGTGATTTTTCATGCCAGCTTTTCTGGGACTACCTAGGTGGGAGCTCTGGAGGCCTGGCACAGTAGCTGAACATGCCCGGGGCCCTGTCCCTGTAAGCTCTGCCCTGTTGAACTTCCAACTAGCCACTTGGCCAACAGGGGTGCAGGGTTGTGACTTCCTCCTCAATAGGAATAATAACTGCAGAATAATGATATTCTCCCGAGCATCCCCAGGCTGCAGCCTCGGGAGCCCACAGCCCCTGGCCTCCCCAAACACCTAAGAGGCTGCATGGGAAGAGGGATTACCGGCACCACTCACCACACAAATGGAAATGTTCTTGAGCGAAGTGGATTCCAATCAAATATTTATAAATCCAGCCACATCCTAGAGGCCCCAGGGGGGTTTGCTGGTCAGAAGAATTCTACTTCGTAGCCCTTAATCCAGGCAGACGGCTCCTCAGTGAAATCCCTCCCTGACTATTGTTTGGGGGAATCCAGACATCGGTCACCTGGTTTGATGTGACTCAAAGGCACTTTGTTCCCCACTAACTTGAGCCCTGAGTCAAGATGTCTTCCCAGGTGGCCACGGTGGGCAGAGCTGGCCCCATTGCCAGAGGCCAAAGAGAAGAGCGGATCTCCAGTGCACCACCCCCAACAGGGTGCCCCAAGCTTGGTCATAGGGAAACAAGGGCTTCCCTACCCCTTCTCCCTACCTGCAGAGTCCTCATCTGATTATCAGCAGGGATTTTTCCAGATAAACTTTGAAATATAAATATGCTATCATATATATATGATACCAACCTCTAGACTAAATAAAAATTTCCAACCATCATCTTCAGTTATTAAAAGAGCACGCACTTACATAAATTTAGAAAAATATCTTTCTCCTATAGTCTGTGCCTGTGTGCACATGTGTATTCCAAACCACTGGAATCGGAATTTTTTTCCCCCTCAAATCCACTTTCTTCCCCTTCTCTGTCTTTCTTTAATGTTCTGCGGAGCCCGACTTGTGGCTACGTTTTAATTATAAATGCCACTGACATAAAACAACCTCCCTGAGTTCTGAATGAGGCTGACTTCACTTTGGGTAAACACGGCAAAGGACGGGAAGTCTCCGGCCCAGAATAAGCCCCCGCGTCATCCCTGAGGCCTCTCCTTGGTTTAAAGGGCAGGCGGGCTGCACAAGCTGGGCCTCCTCTCCACGCTTTCCAGCACCCGTTGTAACCTTATCTTTAAAAGTTCCTAAGGCAGGGTAGGGAGAGGCTGGGCTCAGAGATGGGGAGCAGTGACCAGGCTCCCCTCACATGGCAGGCTCCTGGTTCCTTCTCCTTCTTTCTGTCCTTGGAGAGTTAGAGGTCAGCACCTAACTGCCAACAAGCTACCACTAAGACGTGATGGAAGGCTCTGGGGAGAAGAGGACAAACCAGGGCGACGTGCTCGCCGTTTCTCAAACAGAAGGCACGTGTCCTGCAGGGCTGGTATCCACTCAAAAGCCCCGAGCTCACTTTCAGGCAGGTGCCTTTAGTATTCAGAGACCTGTGATGGGATTTACACGATGAGCACAGGACAAGATATGAGCATGGTCCACAAAGGTGATTTTGTACATTTCAGATTATTTGACATTTATTTTTGATGACTACAACATCCCCAAACCAACTACTGTATTCCTCCCCCCCCCCCAAAAAAAAAGAATAAGATGGGCTGGGGGTGTAATTCAACTGTAGAACACATGCTTAGCATGAGCAAAATCCTGGGTCATGCACCCAAAAAAAGAAAAGAAAGAAAGAAAGAAAGAAAGAAAGAAAGAAAGAAAGAAAGAAAGAAAGAAAGAAAGAAAGAAAAGAAAGAGAGAAGAAGAATTAGGATGAGGAGACTGAGTCAGGAGGATCACGAATTCCCAGCTAGCCTCAGAACCTTAGTGAGGACCTAAGCAATTTAGTGAGAACTTATCTCAAAATAAAATTTTAAAAAGGACTAGGGATATGGCTCAGTGGTAAAGCACCCCTAGGTTCAATTCCTGGTCCAAAAAACAAAAAAAAAGAATTGTGGGAGATGGTAGCTCTTTGGTGAAAACTTTTTAATAAACACAAACCAATCTGCGTAGCTCATGAATATTTATGTAGGAAAAAAAAAGTGTGTTAGAAACAGACCAAAGATCCTCAAACACCGGTGCCCCATCTCTCAGAGGTAGCCTTAGATTATTTTTAAAGAAAGGGATGGAAGAGACATTTCCTCCATTCTCTCTGCAGTCCTAGTCCTTCTTCTCATCCTCCCCAGAGCAGCATTTGGTGTGTATCTAGTGCCGTTTTATGTGTCACTTCATATGAGCTGTGCCCAGCGGTTCAAGTTATTATATTCTCCCACAGCTTGGGTTTTTGCCGTATGTTTTTTTCTGCTTTTCTTTGAATGAGAAAAAAAGGGGGGATGGGGAGAGAGAGAGAGAGAGAGAGAGAGAGAGAGAGAGAGAGAGAGAGAAGGAGGGTGAGAACTCTTACTGTAATTTGTGAATTTTTGTTTGCTTTTGCTCAAAAACCAGCGGGGTCTGTTGTGTTGCCTTATCACGTGTAGGTTCCTGTGTCTGTTGTTGACGTGCATAAGCCTTGGGTGCAGGGTCTGTGCCTAGCACTGAGCACAGTTCCCAGGAGCGTGCCAGGCCTGAGCAGCCCCCACCCCACCCTGCTGGTGGCCAGCCCCTCCCTCGCCCTGAGGCCCCTTTCTCAGGCTCTATCCTCCCTTGCTCTTTTTTAGCAGCAGCTGCAAGAGGATGTAGGTCTGGAAAAACTGGGATGAGGTCACACTAGAGAGCTGGACACCTAGTCAGCTGCATGAGCAGCACGGCTGGGTGTTGCTCCTTCCTGCCGGCTCTGCTTGCAGAAGGATATATGTTGAGGAAACTCAGCCAGAAAGCAATCCAGTGAAAATGAGCTATGAAACTTGGACATCCTGGAGAAATAATATTTACAGAGGAAACTCTTGAATTGAACTCTCACAACGACCCTGGTGTTGGGGTGCATGGCTGAGGGCCAGTCATGTGCTAGGCAGGACTCGGCTCTTGTTGACGTCTGTGAGGCCATGACAGAACTCCACAGAAGGCAAAGTCAACTCTACTCGGCCCCAAGGCAAGACACATGGGCAACAGAACAGAACACAGAAATGGAAATCCTTGTAAAAATCCTCCTTGAGATCCAAAAGGACCTGCCCCTTGGGATTTCTATAGCTCTCCTAGCGTGTTTGTTGAAATACTTGCATAGATGGGTGGTGGGTAGAAAAAAGTCCCCAGCACTAGCCTCTCTCCATTCCATGGTTACCAATGGGGACCTGGAGGACCGCCCACCATCATGATTATAAAGGGGTCCAACCTGGAGAGTATGGCTGGATTTGGATCAGCCCATCCCATAATTGGAGCTCAAGAGGTTGTGTGAAAGAGAGGAAATCGCAGGATCCTTGGGAGACTCGAGCCTCGTTCTGGCCATGGTGTCGCCTCTTCTTATAACTTGGAGTGCAAGCAGATGCTCTAGCCAAAGCTCCAGCTCGTCATCTGTCACCTGGAGTAGGGACCACCTCCTTCAGGGGATCTGGGTGAGGAGCAGATGAGGTCACATAAGCACAGAGGAGAGGATCACAGTTGGAGTGGCCTCTCTCCATGCATGAGCTCATTCAATCCTCATGACAGCAATGGTAATAGGACACAGGGACCAACAACCCACCCAGTGACCACACAACTAACACACAGCCCAATCAGAACTGGAGCCCACGCTCTCTAACTGTCCACTGTACTATGACAGAAACTAGCGTGAGGCCTGACCCATGTAGGTGATCCATTATGGTTATCACCTTCCTTCAGGCTCAGTTAAACCTGCAGGATTATGCTGAGAAATCCAGAGAAAAATATATGTGAAGGTTCTCTGAAGGCCATAAAGTCCATTGAAAATAGAGGACTTTTTTTTTGAAAAATGACTTTATTGAGATATAATTCACATACCATTATAATTCACCCATTTAAAATATATCATCCAGTGGGTTTTTTTCCTTACATTTTTTTTCTTAATAGAGTTGGACAGCCATCGCCACCATCAATTTGAGAATATTTTCAAAAAGAAACCCCATGTCCCTTAGCTATAATTCCATCTCCACTCCCACCCCTGTGGAGGCCCTGGCTATCACTAACCTGCTGCTATATTTATAGATTTGTTTCTTTGGGGCCTTCCATTTTAATGGAATCATAAAGTACGTGGTTCTGCTGGTTGCTGTGGTGTGCACCTGTGATTCCAGAGACTCGGAAGGCTGAGGCAGAAGGATTGCAAGTTGAAAGCAGACTCATCAATTTAATGAGGAGCTGTCTCAAAATGAAAAAAAATAAAAAGGGCTAGGGATGTTTTCCAGTGCTAGAGTGCTCCCACGGTTCAATTCCCAGTACAGGGGAAAGAAAAATCTTTCCATTGTACAGATAAGGAGGCTGAAGCCCAGAGAGGGGATGGAGCATAGCCATCTGGTTGGGGGTAGAGGCCAGCCTCGAGCCTTTTGACTCTCACCTTTATTCTATCTCACTTTGCATTGTTGGGATCACAGTTCAAAACTCACAGGTCACTGATAGGGGACCACCAGCAGCATCTCTGCCAACATTTGCCTGACCCCATTCATTCAACAAGTGGATGCTGTCTGTCCCCCCATGTGCAGGACACTGTGAGAGGCCAGGGACGCAAGCGGGCACAGATCAGCCAAGACTCCTGCCCTTCCTCTCGGAATGTACCTTCTCTTGGAAAGGCAGAAACAAATGGATGAACCCCTAAATAATTAAATAATTGTATGTTAAAGTCCACAAAAGAAGCAAGCAAGGGCCTGAGAAAGAGCCATGTGGGGACTAGGGAAGTACTGGCACAGCAGGGGTGGGGTGAAAGGACCCACCATACAGAGCGCCACACAGCACTTCATCAGACACTTGGAGAAGGTGTCTCCAAGGAGGGGATATTTAGGTTGAGGCCCGGAGCAGGAGAGAAGCAATCTTGTGACTATCTAGAGGAAGAAGTTACCAGAGAGAGAGCTTAGTATGTGCAAAGATCCTGGGGCAAGAAAGAGCTTGGAGTGACTGAACAAGCAGGTGGTGTGACATGAGGCCGGAGAGAGCCGGGCCCAGATCTCAATGGAAGCTCTTTGGCCTCTTCTTTCATGACCACACTCTTAGAGTTAAATGAAGACAGGAGGACTTGTGGGAAAGACCAGAGGCTCCCGGTTCCCTTCCAGTGAATTCAATGAACTTCACTGACCACAGGCAGCTGGAAGGAGTCCCGAGTCTAGAGCAAAGGCTTCCAAGGATGAGAGAAGCATCCTTGGTATGTTTCCGGTCTTCGGTGGGAGTGACTTAGCTGTGTATCGCCCTGGGGGTGAATCAGCTGAGGAAAATGGCAGGAAAGGAGAAAATAAGGGCCTATCAATAGGGAGGTGGTTAAATAACTATGGTTCAGTCACATCGTGGAACATAATTCAACCAGAAAAAAACAATGAGCTGAACCTTTCAGTACTGCCATAGTTGTTAAGAAACCAACCAACCAACCAACCAACCAACCAGTCGAATGTCATGGATTGTGTACAATAAAACAAGATGCATATTTGGCAAAATCCACGCGTATCATCTGTCTACAAGGAGGGCTTCCTGCTGTTTCTGTCTCCGCAGGATGATGAACTGCACAGGGAGGAAGGGCAGGATCTTCTTCATTGGCTAGATGGTAGGACGGAGGGAGGGGTACCCGGGGACTCTCCACTGTCTTTTCTGAGACTGTATCCAAGTTTGAAACATGGGAATGGATTCTTTCCTATTCAAAGAAATTAAATGAAAAAACAAAAACAAAGAAAGGGTCTAGACCTATGAGCCAAAGCCCTATGCTCCAACCCTGCTGCCCCTCAGCCTAAGTCCAGCCCTAGAGGAGCCAGTTCCTGGTCTGGATTTTGTTCCTAGTTGTGTGGATGCTTTGTGATCCTCTGGTGACCAAAGAAATTGTCCAGGAGAGTCCAGAATTAACCCCAATTCCCAAATGAGAACCCTCAAAGCCCCTGCCTTCGAAGGCACTCTGAGATGAACAAGCAAGAACGTCTTCATCTCTTGGGTCCTGGACTGTGATTATGGACCCAGCACTGGGAGGGCACCTTGGAAGTGTCCCTGTGCAAAACCAGTTGAGCAGACCTCAGTGTTACTGGCAGTCACTGCCCTCAGCCTCCAGGTTTCTCCACCTGGGCACCACGGACTCTTCCAGCTGAACAGTTCTTTGCTGGACAGCTGCCATGTGCATTATAAGATGTCTTGCAGGGTCCCCTGGCCCCTGCCTACTAGAAACCAGGAGCACCCTCCAACCCCTCTGGTTGTAACAATCCAACCCATCCCCAGACAATGCCCAAAATGGTCCCAGCTGAGAACCCCTGTTCTCACCACTGCTGCCCTCTAGATGGGAAGCTAGTGACTTCCCCTTGGTCTGGACCCCAGGTGGGTTGCCCCAGGGGTGGAGAGGTCGACTGAACTTCACGGTGGTTGGTCCCCTGCATTTCATAGCTGAAAGCCATCCTCACTCCTTGGGAAACTTTTCTGTTTGGAAAAAAATAACAATTCCAGATTTTTTTTTTTTTAAATAATAGAACAAGGGACTGGGGTTATGGTTCAGCTGTAGAGCACTGGCCTAGCATGATCCTCAGCACTACAGTAAAAAAAATAAATAAATAAAAGGTATTGTGTCTAACAACAACTAAGAAATAATAGAATAATAGAAGAAATAATAGAAATATAGAACAAAGCCAAGTGTGACGGTGCCCCCCTGTAATCCCAGCTTCATGGGAGAATGAGGCAGGAGGATCGCAGGTTCAAGGCTGGTCTGGGCAAGTTAGCAGGACCTTGTCTTTCAAACAACAACAACATCAAAAAATCTGTCCACAAGAGTCACAGGCTGGTCAGCTCCACTGCACCCCAAGATTGATGGGATGGCAGAGCCAGGGAAGCAAATGCCATTCCCTCCTGATTATTTTCTTCCAGGAGACTGCAGGAGGGGGCAGGACACCCTGAAGGGCCCCATGGGGTTATTGTAACAAACAGGGTAGACAACCAGAGGAGCTAGCCATCATCCCTCCTCCTCTTAAGAACATAGTTCCCCATGCACAGCTTTCTCTGGATGGCAAAGAAAAAGGAACTGTATTTCTATGTTCTGATTAATGGGAGGCTCATCCTTGGGGTTCTACAAAATGAATGAGCAGAATTTTCCAGAACCGACTATCCTGGCCGCCGGGCCCTATCTGCACAAGTGTCACGTTGATCTACTTTTTCTTGTGTTATTTTTATTCCAGTTCAGCTGCAGCTCAGTGCGGAAAGCGTGGGGGAGGTGTATATAAAGAGTACCGAGACCGGCCAGTACTTGGCCATGGACACCGACGGGCTTTTATATGGCTCAGTAAGTATGAAACTGACGTGCCTCCAGACACAGCCCAGGTTTGAGGTTTCCAGAAATCTTGTTACACCAAGTGATGCAAACTCAAAAGCATCAATTAGTCTCTGTTTGTTATTTTTTCCAGTAGGATTCCCACCCTCTACCTTGCCTTATTTTAGGTATGAACATAAAAGAGTTTCTTGTGGTAGTCTCAAAATACTCAAGTGTATTATCCTACGGACAGAGAGGAAACATTGATTGATGTTTTGGTAGCTCATCAGACAGTCATTTCAGAATACCTACTCCTGCTTTATTCATTCAGTCCCAAAATGTTTTCTTGAGCACCTACTAAGTGCTACAGGCATGTCTCAAAATACTTTTACAAAAATTGTGAGCCCAGACGTTAGCAGTTTAAATGTCATGTATATAGGTTTGAAAAAAGGCCCCTTTTATTCTAGATAGATCACCTAAAAGAATGAACATTTTAATAACCTAATTGAACATCTATCAAATTGGCTTCTCTTGTGTCTCAGTGCCATCTTAGATACTGAGAGGTCCATAAAGAAGAATGAGCCACATCAAGAGGTGTAGGCTTTAGTTTCTTCAGTAACTAAAACCCTGCACACCTACTTCTTCCCTCTGAGTAAATGCACTGTTCAGGTTTGACCCAGTGCGTCCTTCGGTCTTTGTGAGAAAAGAATAGAAACACAGGCAACCTGATTTTGCCCCTCATTTTCCTCCACTAAAAGATTAAACTGGACAGAGAGTTGAAATGAATCATTGCAGAGTTTGCAATTATTTCCAGATTTCAACTACTCCTCCAGTTCCCTAATATCTGATAACCCGGGTGTGACTGTGACTCATGACCCAGTTCAAACCACTTTCTTCCCTTTTATGAAGATGTTTCCAAAAAGGTAACCATAGTGCGAGTTTAGTCTGGGGCTTCCTTTGACTTGTACAAAATTGCCAAGACTGAGCAGGGGCAAGAAAACCCTTTCTTGAAACCTGGCTGCTAGTGCTAGATGGGAACAGAGTTCGTTTCATCACACTGCCCACTAGAGGTCAGGAGGAGGAATCATCACAGTAATAGGTTGACTCGTAGGCAGTTTGCTGAAACATGGAGCAACTGGGACAAGTTCAAGGGATTTGAAGCGTAGACCTTGGCTGCTACATAGGAAGTAGTTTTTTCAACTACTAATAGAATCAATCAATCACCCAGTCTCAGACCCACAACTGAATCTCACGCCTCTGTCACTTTAAGTTACTTGCCCACTCGGAGCCCTGTCTAAAATGGAATGTAGGATAGTGACCACTTCACAGGGACTCAAGAGGGGTCAGTGAGACCACACACACAACACATCCGCCAGGGTGAAGGGCACATTAGCACTACATTAACAGTAGCTATAAGACAAATAATCAGCTTGTGAATACCTTATCCTCTCTATGTCTTAGGTTATACATTACAGTTTTATGGCCTTTTCTCCTTTAAATCTTTTTTTTTTTTTTGCAGTTACTGGTGGTCTCCTTTCATTACACTCAGCTTTACCCCATGAGCACACATCCCCAGCCCATTTTATATTGAGTCAAGGTCTCACTAGGTTGTCGAAGCTAGACATGATTTTGTGATCTTCCTTCCTTAGCCTCCTGAGTAGCTGGGGATTATAGGTGTGTGCCACTACACTGACCCCTTTAGATCAGTTTTAATATTTATTGTAAACTTCTTTTACTTATATAAAAATATTAAGGAAGAATCCAGTTTGCTTTAGGTTCCAGGCAGCCCCTCTCCCACTATCACCCTGGTTGTCACTGCTACTCACCTGAAATATGGGGAGGGTAGAAGGTACTGGAGATTGAACTCAGGGGCACTCAGAACCACTGAGCCAGATCCCCAGCCCTATTTTGTATTTTCTTTAGAGACAGGGTCTCACTGAGTTGCTTAGTGCCTCACTTTTGCTGAGGCTGGCTTTGAACCTGTGATCCTCCTGCCTCAGCCTCCTGAGCTGCTGGGATTACAGGTATGCACCACCAAACTTGACATTACACCTGAATTCTGACATTTTTCCCCATTTAAATTTTAAAGAAAATTCTCAAGTACCTCACAGCCATGCCTCATGAACAAATTTTATTCAATCATCCTAATTCAAATATGTGTGTGCACACGTGCCTGTGTGTATACAGAGAGGACATGTTTATTTTAAGTTTGAATGTCTGTATACCAAAATGTTAACACAGTTCTCTCTGGGCGTGGTAAGTGGATGTTTTTATAATATGGGGGTGCCTTCCTATATTTTCCAAATCTTCTTCGGTGAGTATGTCACCTGTGTAACTGGAAGAAAAGCATGCTAAATATAAAAAAGAAACAACCACAATCCTAGGTGTGTATCAACAAGTTGGCACTGTACCTCATGCATGGCAAGTGCTGAAAAGTCCCAGCTGGGGTCAGGGCACCGCTGGGTTGTCCTGCAGCTCAGCTTGTGACTCAGCCACTTGGTCTGTGTTGACTGAGCCGGTGTAGTAGAGACATCAGTTGGGAAATGTGGCCAGCCTCACCTGTATCATAGAAGGCAGGCCTTACGCCCACTGGGGGGAGTCATGGCACTAACGTCCCTGAGAGGGTCAACAACCCACACAGTCCAGAACCTCCTGCGTCCTTCCATCCCGACACAGTGCATCAATGCTAATATTCAGACCAAGTTCCTCCGGAGGCAGCCTGGCAAGCCAATTAGTACATTTATATTTCATCTTGTTACAGAAGGGCTAAAGTGTCTCACCAGCTCTCCTCTCACTATACTTTGGTGAATACGAAGCAGCATGCTTCCTGTTAAATAGCTTTTTACTAATGAAAGCTAACTTTAGGGCTGAGGCTGTGGCTCAGCAGTAGAGCATGTGCCTAGCACACCCTGGGTTTAATTTCCAGCAAAAACAAACCAAAATACCAAATTAATTTGCTACCTAGCTGGTGAACACCTACCATCTGCAAGACTGGGGATAGACACAAGGCCAACGAGATTTTATCTTCCCTCAGTGGGGCTTACAGTCTAATGGAACAACCAAGTCCACAAACAGAGAACAGTGAGCAAGACGACTGGAAACCACGAGAAAGGGAATCACCAACCACATGGGCACAGAGAGACTTTATACACCATGCAGCTTGAAAAAGGTGCCAAGTCAGATGTGTGATGTCATTGGAAAGAGAGCATCCAGCAGAAGGGCTTTGCTATCCCTGCTTTATATCTCAATAGAGTAAATGTGTTCTAAAATCTAGACTAATAGAAGGTTCAAAGGCTGGCTTCCCCCACTCTCTTAACAGATAAATTATAAGTAAAATATCAGATGGTGGATACTTTTTAAGTACTTTGCTCTTTTTAATAATGTTGTGGTAGCTACTTAAGCTTAATACACTTACCTCTGCACCGGACCCCACTCTAGTGATGTACCTGCCCACTCACACCTTGCCATAGGTACAAAGATTGCTTCCAGTTTGTTGCTATTATATCCAATGCTTCAAAGAACATTCTTGAAAATATGATCTTATACTCGTTCAACTATCTGTAAATTCCTAGAAGGAAATTTCTGAGTCAAGGATAATGCATATCTTAAATTCTGATACCGCCAAATTGCTCTCATCTCACCAACAGTGAATGAAAGTGCAGGTTTTCCACACTCTCACCAATACTGATATGTAAATCTCTTTGGTCTTTACAGATAGGATAGCCAACAAATGATCATTTTTTAGCTTGCATTTTTCTTGCTAGTGATACTGAATGTGTTTTCATAGTTTTATTGCCCAATATTAGAAAAGCAGATAAAACTTGGCATTTATGATAATATCATAAATCTATATTTACAGAATCTTATCTATTGTACATAAAGAGATGTAGGGGAGGGTGTTCATCAGCTGTTAACAGCTGCCTTGGGCTGGAAGTGTAGCTCAGTTATAGAGCACTTGCTTAGCCTGAGTAATGCCTGTGGTTCCATCCCCAGGACTGTACAAAAATAAAATGAGTGAACACACAAAAGAACAAACAAAAAAAAAAAACATATCTCGTGGTGGGCTTTGGGTACTTTGTTGTTTTTTCTTTTTAAAATAAAGTTGTGGGTACAACCAGAGAAATGAAAAGTTGGGCTCCGCATTCTGCTGTCATGTATGACTAAGCAGAACAAATAAACAATAAATAAAATAAAATAAATAAAAATTTAAAAATCATTTGAGTTTTTCAACTCAAATTTTAAAACAACCAGAAATGTTATTGTGTAACAAAATATAGATGAGGCATTTCCAAAATTTAGTTTGTTGAGAGAAGTTGCAATTTTTTTCTTCCATATTTTGACTAGGATGTTTTAACAAACTTTTGTTTGAAAAGATCTCCTACAAATTCTTTACCTTTTATAAATTTTAATCAAAATTTTAAAAAAGTTTGTTTTTTTTTTTTAAAAAAAACATTTTATTCTTGGGACTGGGGTTGTAGCTCAGTAGTAGATCACTTGTCTTGCGTGCATGAGGCACTGGGTTTGAATCTCAGCACCTCATAAAAATAAATAAACATATTAAATTTAGAAAACCATTTTATTCCTTTTTATGGGAAGCAAA
The DNA here is from genome assembly GCF_052094955.1 of Ictidomys tridecemlineatus. Lineage (NCBI taxonomy): Eukaryota > Metazoa > Chordata > Mammalia > Rodentia > Sciuridae > Ictidomys > Ictidomys tridecemlineatus. The sequence goes on along the minus strand of NC_135477.1, from coordinate 122,861,387 downwards.
TATAGTTATTTTCACTTTAAAAAAAATTAAGTCCCAGTTTATGTTTTAATATGTTAGAGCAAATTTTGTACAAGCATTCACATCTGTAATAATACTGAAGTGAAATTCTCAGATATTGTTAGTGACAATCACCAGGATAGAAAGAAATATTAGTAGGTTTTCATTTATTTCAAGTCCAAACTTGAAAAACGCCACTGCCTCACGGTCTGGCTTCACATTCTTCCACTATCAAGTCTGTCGGCCTCCACAGAGACAAAAGTCCTGGCCTGCCCTCAAGGTGCTTGGTCTAGCAGGTCTCCCGAGCAGAGACCCTCGGTCCTGAGGACAGCAGGCAGGAGGGGAGCTTAGAGTAATAGTGGATGCATATTGAAGACCCATCACATGCTGGGTACCCTTCAAAGTCCTCGTGAGCACCCTCTGAGATGGGCTCCCTCATTATCCCAATTCTGAAGAAGATCCTGAGGCATGGAGCACTTCAGTTACTGTCCCAAGGTTAAGCTGCTAGTGAAAGGAGGGATCCTTTAAAAGCACTCGTTAACAGTTCTACCCTATGTTGGTTTTATCTTTGTAGCAGACCCCAAATGAGGAATGCTTATTCCTGGAAAGGCTGGAGGAAAACCATTACAACACGTACACATCCAAGAAGCATGCAGAGAAGAATTGGTTTGTTGGCCTCAAGAAGAACGGAAGCTGCAAGCGCGGTCCCCGGACTCACTATGGCCAGAAAGCGATCTTGTTTCTCCCACTGCCTGTCTCCTCTGATTAGAGAAATCTGTTCTGGGTGCTGACCACTCCAGAAGAGCCTTGAGGGGTCTTCACCTGATTGACCCCCAAATGTCCCCTTGATCATGGCTGCACTAACCCCCAGCCCACGGAGCCTGAATTTGTAAGCAATGCGCTTCTATATGCCAGTTCCCTTCTTTTCAGAGCCCTTTACCCTAACTCAGTTTGGAACAGAGGGACCAAATTGCTTCCAGGGGTGGCTGGCTGGCCAGTCAGAGTCCAGGTTTGGAGGTTCAGTTGCCGCAGGGCACCTGTGGTAGGCTGAGCCTCTCAGTGCAAGGTGGGGCCAAATGAAGTGTGTTCCCGGGTTTGCCAAGTGGCCGTAGGTAACTGCAGAGCATTTCCTGCTGCTGAGTAAACCCCAGCTGCCGGTCCCCCAAACATCTGGCCCAACCTGCCTCTTTTCCTTCCGGTAGCTCACAGATATTAGCAGAGAAGCAGATCGTGAGGTTTAGAGAAGGGTCGTGTTCCATAATAGGAGCAGGGACAGAGAAGTCCTCCCTTGAGCACAGAAGGGATTTAAATTGGAAAGAGGGGGTGCACTTGGGTGGACATCAGAGAAGGATGGAATTTCAATGCAGGATAAATGAAGGAAGGGAGGCTCAGCCACGGGAAAGAACAAACCCATAGCCTTAGGAATCAACACGCGCACCAGAAGCCTCTGAGGTCAGGAGGAGCATGGGAAGTGGTTTCTTCATAAAAGCAAGGACATCAATGCTGGGAAGTTCATCTGGGTCTTGGCAGTGTGTTGGGAGTGAGGAGAAAGGAAGGGTGTCACTGGCTAAGGGGATGCTGCACTCTGAGAAGGACGATTTTAGAAGACAGGAAGAAAGAGAAATGACACCAGGACTTGTGCTTGGCCACCAGTAAGCAGGGCTTTGGAGTCCACATGCAGTGCTTCCCCACTCTGACGTGCTTAGGGGTCAACTGGGATCTGCTTTGAAGTAGTTTCTGGTTGGGTGGGGCTGGGAGCTTCTACATTGCCAAGGGGCTCCCAGGTCCTGCAGATGCTGCTGCCTTTCCCCAGTGCACTTGAAGGAGCAGATCAGAAAAAAAAAATGTCATTCAAATAAAGGTGGCTCGAAGCCCTGACCCTCACCCACCTCTGCCTCACCTCGAAACATGCACCCCTCCCCCTTCCCTGAACATTCAGGCAACATTGACGATAGTTAGGCCTGTATCAAGGAAGGATTTTAAAGACCCAATGTTGGCAAAATGCCCATTTAGAAGATATACAAAAGCATACAAAAAAGTGTTAAACCCTCACACACAGCTTCCCCCAAGAGACCATTTCTGTTACCCTTCCTTGTATAAATATGCTTCCTGCTTAAAGTGAACTTGGCCCAAGTGGCTAGCATATTAGTAACACCATTCATCTCTGACATATGATACCGATGCTGAGGCCTTTAATAAGCCATTTAAATTTACTGTGAGACTGTACGTTTTAATCACATTCTGAAATATATAGCTGGAAGGCAGTTAAACTGATTAGCATTCAGCCTTTGAGAATGGTAATAATAGGATACGATATATAAGGTACTCAGTTAACTAACACTTCACCATGTTTACTCATGAGATTTTTCTTTGTCTTCCACTGTGCTGTCCCACATTTTCTCTTCAAAATGGGGACTCTTAACCAATGAGATGATCGTTGTATATAAAAAACGGATGAGAGTGTTAGCTCACGTTTTACAACGAATCGCAGTAATTTTTAACTGAAGCATCATTTCTCACTCATTGAACTGTCATACTTAGGATGAAAGAAGAACGACAATTTGAAAGTTCAATGTGAGAGCGCATCTGAGGAACTAAGTTGGCATTATGGTTAATAATAGTGATCTGCTTTTGTACAGAAAAATGATTTCATAACTTTTTGTTTTTATAACTTGGATGATTCTATTTTATTTTAGTCAATCTTTGCAGGCAAGTTGGGGATAATGCATTGTGGCTTAACATCTCTTTTGTATGAAGATTTGGCCAGTAAAAGGCATCCAGAGAGGAAATCTAAGATATTTATGATGATCCATAATTTTTATTGTGTGAATCAAATTCAAGTGTAACACTGGCCAAGAAAAACGAAATACCGTTGCTAACAGACAAGATGGAAGTTGGTGATTCCAGAGATCCAAAGCATTGAGGTAGATTGTGACTTAACAATCAGCCCAGGCATCATTTGCATATTTGCTCAATGGAGACCCTATGCCTGCGTGCCAGGCACTGTACTGGGAACTGGGGTCCCTGGGGACTTTGTCTGTCTGGTTTGCTGCTGTATCCTCTCCCAGGGCATTATATTTATGATGAAAGATGCTGTGGATTCATTTCTTTCAATCAAGTGAAAAACATAGACTTTGCATGTTACTGCTGAGTAAATAGCAAGTCCCAGAAACCCAGGATTTGGAAGAATTGGCTCCTCCCAACATAAGACAAATCCCTAACAGAGTGACAGACAGCATAGCAAAGTGAATCTAACATTTTTAACTGTAGACCTGTGTCTACTTCAGGGGGACTGCTTGCAAATTAGGAAGAGAGCCCATGACCTTTGGCAGAAGGGAGTGGTGAGCAGTTCCCTGTGTGGTTCTGAGCGGGCGAACATTCCCATTGTGCCCTCTCTTCCTTCCGTGATTCTTGCCGCCATCTGCCCATCCTGTGCCTCTCCCGTGCATCCATGTTCAGAATGACTGTCACAAAGGGTCCAACACTCTATTGTCAGGACCACAGAGGCTTCAGCAGGTTGACAGTGAGGTGTGGGTGGAGGTGGCTCTCATCTCCTCCAGTGGCCAACAGAGTGGATGTACAAGAACCAGATGGGTGTACCAGCTGCCACTGCAGAGGAGGCCCTTACTTTGTGCTGGAGGCAACAGAGCCCAGGTCCTTAGCCTGGCAGAGTGTGCTGCCTAAAACAGCCAGGCCCACAGCTGCAGAGCAGGTCAATGAGGACACCACCTGTCATTTCGCATCACTCTCTGTCTCTCTCTCTCTCTCTCTCTCTCTCTCTTTTTTGGTATTACAGTTATGCCTTACAAGTAACAATAAATGTTCCATTAACTGGTGATTGTGTCTCTGAGTGTCTGAACGTCATGGTGTCTTTTCTATCAAAAGACTTCTCTTGGAAAGCCTAGGGTGTGGACACTGTTTTCTACTTATCTTGCTCCCAGATATGAGACTTTAATGGCTGACAGGAAAAGCTGTAGCAGAAGCATTTTTTTGTTTTGTTTTTTTTAGAAATAGAAGGCTTTTGCTAGGGAAAGATATTCAGGAAATGTGTCCCCTCAGGAGCCAGGCTCCACTAATAACTCAGTTAAATCTTTTGCTTCGTAATATAACCCTTGTGAAATTGTGGTACTATTGCTGGGCTAACAGGCTTCTGCTTAGGCAAAGATATGGTAAACTGAAAAAAGAAAAAAAAAAAAAGAACAACTTTAGAGCAATGTCAAAAAGCTGCATATCTTCATCCTAAAAGCCCACCAGCTTTTCAAAATTATCGTAAGTAAGGATGTTTCCTTATTTGAACCTCCAAATCTCATGATCTCTTGTTCTTGGAGACCCAACATGGTCTAGCACAACATGGCTAATTAGATTATACACACACATGCACACCTGTACAAAAATACCTGGGCCGTGTGTGCCCACGGTAGCATTTACATAATCTTTCTTTTCCTTTTAAAGTTGCCTTGAGCAGTAATTTTTTCTATTTTTTGGAGCTTGCTCACAAAAAGAATTACATGTTCCATTCTAACCCAGCCACATGCATATCTTTATACATACACAGCTGAAACAAGAAAAATTCATAAAACAGTATGAGACACACTTTTAATCTTTCTGTGATATTCCACTAAAAATACTGATCCAATAGTTAAATTAGGTCCCAACAGTATTGGGTCACAACCACAGTTTTAAAAAAGCAATTGTCCTCCTTCCCAAAGATGGAGAGACCCAATTAGGATCCTGTGTTGACTTCAGTGTTCTCACTGCACACCCATCCCAGTACCGGGAATGGAAGCCAGCGCTAGCTGGACAAGAGCTTTACCTCTGATTTACACCCCCAGTCTGACTTTAGTGTTTTCAATGGCATGATTTGTTCTTGAATAAATAAGACAAGGGACATCCTGTCACCCAGGCACCATCTGTTCTGAAGCTCAGCGGTTGTCTTAGCCTGGTTTGCCACTAATCAGGCAAAATGAATGCGACCATGCAGATTCCACGGCACCCACCCACAGCCGCCAGTGCTGGTCTAGCAGATTTCTGCTCTTGGAAGCCCTGGAGACTCTGGCCCACTCCCTTTTCCTTTGGAATGAATGCTCACCACTTTGGGTCTTGAGGTCATCCCCTCCTTAACTCCCACAGTCTTCATTCACCCCTCCTTCCCTCCCCCCCAGGAGAGATGAAGCAGGAATCATAACCATTTCTGAGAAAGGTATAAAAAGACTGAGCCAGGAAAAGGCCATAAACTTAAGACCTCTGAGCATCCTCCCCAGCCACCAGCACTTTCTGGAAATTACCCTCTGGCCTCTCACCTACCTCTAGGAAAAATGGAATACCACTCTAAGACCTCAGATAAACGCCACTGCTATTGGAAGGAAGCTTTTAAATTCCTGTTTTTTGCTGAACCAACTTTTAAAAAGTACTTCTGTTCCCTGGATGTTTGAGGGGGTAGAGTGGCTGAGAAGGGGCCTCATGGGGATGAACTTGACACCAAAGAGAAAACTAGGAATGAAGTTATCACTTTTCATGTTTATGGGCTTGAGGGCCTGCTTATCATGGGGCAGGCAGGGCGGGCAATCTCAAGTCCTAAGCCCTAGCAGGTAGTTGTTATATTGCTAGTAAGGTAACAGCGGCACATCAAGCAAAAACGGGACTTCAACTGTAGTTTCACAAATTATAAAAATATATATATATTTTTTAGGGGTAATAGTGATACTGTAGGGCTACTTAAGCCCAACAGAGCTGGGGGATCTGTAGGTTTCCTATTTCAGAAGTAGTAGGATGATGTGTCTAACAACTGTTAAAATGAAATAATGGCTAGTAGAAGCGGCACCCCCATCTTCCTCATCCACTCCTAAAACGCTCTCCACCACCAGAAAGAAACTCCCCTTGTCACTGTGCATAAAATTTACTCCCAAACCCAGTCAGAGTACCAGAGGCATGGGGATTTGACATCAGGTACTCCAGACCCCAAGATTTCTCCAACATTATCTCTGGTGTCAGGGGAAAAGTACTAAATGACTCTTGGAGTCTTTCTGCAACATTGGACTTACTTTGCAGTTGACATATTGACCATGACATCCTACACCGCTAGCTTTCCACCCTAGTTATAAAATTAAAAGGAGAAACGAGGTCACACACAGCTTGAAGCCAGAGGGTAGGTTTGCTGTATAAAATGCACATATTGTAGGCCCAGTTTTGGGGTCTTCTGATGAGTCTGAGAGGGTTTGTGATGTGGGGAGGAGGTATCTCCCAAACTGCTTCCTTCCCTCTTAGCTCTCACTGTCACACAGGCTAAATTTACACATTTGGCAGCTAAACATTGGTGTCTGTTTTATTACGTAAACAAGCAAAACCTCACCCTGTCCTTGATGTGCTTTTCTGTGGCCTTAATGAAGGGTTGGGCACTCTTGTTTGGAACTGCATTCAATTTAAGAATTTGGTTCCCTTGGCCGAAGTGTTTAGGGATGTAGATGTAGATGGGCAATTTGCGCAAATCATCACAGAAATATACCTCATTGAAAGTTTCACATTTCATGTTTTCCTGTCGTAGGGGGAAAAAAAGATGTATTTTAGTCTGACCCGGAGATACATAGAGTAAGATGTTAGATTGTCTTGCTGATATACCTTGGCCAGAAGTCTTTATCCTCCAGAACAGGTCATAGGAATGTTACTGTAAACTAACCTCTTTTGTGTGGGCTGGAAAAAAAAAGGATCCTTCAGAGCCTGGGAATATCAACTATGTTAAGAGTTTAGTAATTTCCTGTGGAAATGAACAGAAAAATCTATGGCGTTCTCAAAATAGAGCACCTGCATTAGCCATGGTGCTGCTGACCCCAGGACACAGTGCAGACTCTAGGACTGGCCAGGTTATTTCTGGTACAAAGTTGCAATCATGGATGGGTGTATGGAGGGAAATTTGCTTCTATCTCTTTGGTGTACTACAATGTGTCCTGTTATTTAACTGAGGTGAAGAAGAGAGATGGGCTTGAAGATCGCTTGAAAACATGCAACTCTCAAATATCTTGAACATCTGGGAAGAATTTGATAGGACAGAGGCCACCTAGTCCAGTGCTTCAAAAACAAAGGGCAGCAAGAAATTGAAAAATGAAGCATTTTGCTTCAATTCCTCACTCACTCATCCAATCATTCATCATTCATTGTCTGCCACTCTATTAGTCAAAATTCATGCAGGAGATAGTAACCACAACAATGATTTGAACAGGGAAATTTTAATGGCTTGTAAAGGGGATTCACTACTAAGAGGGATAAGGAGATCTCAAAAAAAAAAAAAAAAAAAAAAGTGGAACAGCAGATGCAAGGAGCAGCTACCATCTGCAAGGCTGAGGAGAGTACTCCAGGAGGGGACAAACTTGAAAGAGGGTGAGATGCAGATTTAGTAAAGCTGAGGCTGTGACCCACGGGATGGCGAAGAATTTCCCTAAGGTGCTTCAGGGAGTTCTCCCCCAGAGTGATGGTGAAAGTCTCTAGGTGTGACTTCCTGGGGTGCTAGCAAAATCAACAGAGGTGTACTCCACTAGGTCTCCCACAGGAAGGTACCCACTGGGCTCTGTGCCCTAGGAACAGGAGGAAATCACAAGAACCCCAAAGAAAAGCCCCTTCTTCTTACAGCGTCCCGCCAGCGCCCTCTATTGACAAATCTTGCATTGCATCTGCTGGTATAGAAGAAATGTTCCAGTTCCAGTATCTCAAAACAAGACAACGAAGAGTCGATGAGGAAAGAAAGCAATAGACAGTTAACTGGCATAACCGTGCTTCACATACTGTACAACACACAGTATTTTAAAATGAGAAACTGTGAGATCCTTTCTCTTGGTTTTTACTTGTTTGTTCATTTTTTGGTACTGGGGATTGAATCCAGCTGTGGTCCTTTCTCTTAAAAATCTTATCATAAGTCAGGTATGACAGCTCACATTTGTAATCCAATGATTCAGTAGGCTGAAGCAGGAGAATCACAAGTTCAAGTCCAGACTGAGCAACTTACCAAGACCCTTTCTAAAAATCAAAAAAAAATTAAAAAGGCAGGGGATGTAGCTCAGTGGTAGAGCACTTGCCTAGCACACGTGAGGTCCTGGGTTCAAAATCTATCCCCTCACTCAAGAGAAAAACAAAATGTTTATCATAGTAGTGGGAAAAAATTCCTAAATGAAAGTGTAAGGGTTCTGTTTTTTTCTTTTCTTTTCTTTCTTTATTTCTTTTTTTTTTTTTTTTTTGGTTTGGCTTTGTTCCTTTTAAAGAATATAACAGTCTCTCTAAGCCCTCTGAGCCACTCGGATGAGTACCTTGTATGTTCATAGCACTGCTTTTACATATGGCTATTCATTCATTAGTTTAAATCAACTTAAACCAACATGACATACATGTACAGAAGAAGGCAGTTTTGAAGCCAGACTGGAGAGTGGGAATCCCAGTTCTCCATTTACTGACATCAGAACTTTGGGCAAGCTGCTTACTCTGTCTGTGCCTCCATCTCTTCTTGGGTAAATACAAACAGTATGAACCTCACAGTGTCATCAGGAGAATCTAATAAGAAGGAGACACGCAATAACTGTGAAACACAACCTCTGGCATATGACGAGGATTCAGTAAACATTTGGTATTGTTTTTATAATATGTATAATCAAACATATTATAAAATAAGAAAGGGCTGAAAATGATCTTTTAAGACTCCCCATTTAGGAAAGAATGATTTCATGAGTCTATATTTAAAGAGATCTTACTCCATACAATCCACATGAAGAAGATATAAGAATCTTAGTTGACCCCAAGTTAATGAGGTCCAGATTACAGTAATTTTTCTACAGTCGTCTGAGCTGGTCTGTGCACATCTAGGCCATTGTATCTGATTCTAGATGCTGCATGGTAAGTGATGTTTTATAAATAAAAAAAAAAGTTAAGTGGAGAATAACAGTAGTTAAGAGAAGAGATAAAGATAAAAGCTCTCTTCAGATAGTTTGAGTACCTTTTGCTTTTCTTACTCTGGTATAGTTTAGTATTTGGGACTTAACAAGAAAGTGATTTGGGTTTAATAAAAGGGAAAAATTAAAATAGCAAAGCCATTCCCATCACAGAAGGTACATCCATAGCCAATAACTGACACCTGCTACTCCTGGAGATTTTCATAGTCTATGGCAAATCCAGTGATGTGTCACCCTATCTCCCTTCTGATATGCCCTACCTGCAGGCAGACCCTAGCCTATAATACCTGCAGGGATGGCCCTGATGAAGAGAGCTGCTGTCCCCAAGGGAGTCCTCTTCTTGAAGTGGCCTACAAGGGTGTATAATTCTTTGGGCAGCTCTAAAGGTCATTCCAGGTTTAGAACTTCTCATGGAACCCACTGAAGCCCACACTGAGACGGCCTGAATTTCTCCCTCTGCCCTCTCCTGCTTCCTTCCTTTCCACAGGACTTCTAAGAGCACTCTATAAACTCCCTGCCACTGATCTCCCTCTCAGAGTCTGCTTCTCAGGGACTCCAGTCTGTGACAGCACCCTTCTAGGATGCTATTGATACTACTTTGAGTAAGGTAATGGTAAAGATCCCTACAGCTCTGTGACTCTACAGAGTCTCTGGGCATCTGAAGGTGACTGGTTTAGGTCTACAAAGTTACAACTTGTCTCCTCTGTGGACAATATTTACTAAGGCCCAAATATACATCAAGCCTGGTGGGTACAATGGTACACACACACACACACACACACACACACACACACAAGAACAAAAATCACCTCTGGAGCTTACATTTTTGTGAGGGGAAACATACTGATGAATGCATTCTTTCCCAAATTTCAGTCATTTTCATTCTGTTTCCAAAATGTTTGCTACATATGCCTGTTTCCGGACCACAGTGCTCCTGATTCACATGGTTTGCATAGGTGGATTCATAGTTTTATCTACTTTAGACCCATCTTAAGGTGGCCTAAAATGTTCACAAAATGTTGCTCATTACTACCAGTACTATGTAGACTTTTTTAAAAAAATGCACATTAAAATAAACACATAACTCATAATAAAACAAATATCCACATATCGATAAGCTGGCACACATACCTACACCACACTTCAGGAAGCAATTTTTATAAAAGATCACACAGAGAAACATATAATTGCAACTGTCACAGGTACTTACAAAGGAGAAGTAGCAGGCATCCTGTGGGAGGGGGTTAAACTTGCTCAAGAGCTTCCTTGAGAAGTAACCTGACATCTGAAGGAAGAGCAAAGCTGACTAGGTCAAGAGTTATGGGCAGGACCTGTGAAGAACATTCCAGATAGAAGTAGCAGCATGTGCCAAATGCCTGTGACAGGAGAGAGCATATGCCAGGGAGGCTCAGTGTGGAAAGCAAGGGGGGCAGGAACAGAGTAGGACCTGAGGCCCACCAGAGAGGCGGATGCCAGAAACAGAAAAGTTGGGTGGACTGCATTCTCCAACATCTGTAGATAACCAAGTGGAAGTTACATACGCATAATCGTTCTCTCTCCACGCACAGCTGAATTATAACGCTTCCCTAGTGCCTCTGCCAAAGAACACAAATAATCAGTATCGGCATGCATGTGTCTGGCCTGGGTTCAGATCTGAGAGCCTGTGAAATGTATTCCAGACCTGAAACTCTGGAGGCTGAGGTCACATTTGCTAAATATTTAGATCTTTCACTGAGGCTTTTATTCATTCCATCCAGCAGGTGGAGTACAGGAAAATGCTTCCCCCCCCCACCCCCACCCCCACCCCTGCCCCAATGAATTCCCTGGGACCCAGAAGGAAAAGCAAGATTTGCCCGCATAGTCAAGGGTGTGAGTTAGCACAAGGGAACCGTGATTACGTATTGGCGTCTCATTCATCTGAAAACACGAAAGAATTAGCTTCTTACTGTTTTGCTTCCGGAGATTCTGAATTTGGTGTTTCTGCCCAAGTTTGGATAGCTACGTTATTAATCAGTCCAAAAACAAATGATTAGCTTAAAAAGAATCACACAGCCAAACCTGACATGCTTCACAAGGGAGAAAAAGGCAACTGGAAAACTCTTCAGAGATGGTGCCCGTTTCAGAGCTCAGGAAGGAACTGGCTGTCTGGGGATGTCTTAATCTGGGTATGAAAATAAATAACATAAGAAGCTTATTTACACAGATCTAAAGAGAACAACTCCACAGCCCATATTACCCTTCAGGAACTAGCTTCCTAAGGTCCTAAGGTAAAATAGTGTTCCTACAGAAAGAACAAAGAAATCAAAGAGACAGAAAATGAGTAGAAATGAGTAGAGATAGAAAAATTTTGGTACTCCAGATTCTGTAAGAAATGACTCTATGAGTTGACCTCATTTGTTTTTCTAAAAGGATAGAGATCTGCTTTCCTGACAACCAAGCAAAAAAGAGAGTCCCTAAATCCCTCCTATGGGGGAGAGACTGTAACAGAGACCAGAGAATTACGAATTTAAAAAAAAAAAAAAAAGGATGCTATTGAGGGGCTTCAAAACTTAGCGGGAGAATGTGACATAAACAAATCATTTAAAAGCAACAAGAAAAGCACTGAAAGAAATATGTACAGGATGCTTTGGGAACACAGGAAGGAGGAAATAAAATCTTCCTAGGGGTGTTAGTAAAACTTCCCAGAAAAGCAACATTTGAGCTATGTCAGAACAGAGGAGCAGATATTATGATTTGAATGTCGATGTGGCCCCGAAATGCACGCACATGTTGAGACCCAGTCACCATTGTGATGGGGTTGGGAGGTGACTAGGTGAAGTGGGCTCTATCCTCATGAAGGGGATCAGTGCCTTTATTTTAAAATAATAACAATAAAAAAATAGACCCCAGAGACTGCTTTATCTTTTCCACCATGAGCAGACACATGACACAGGTTCAAACAGCCAAGCTGTGGTCAGAAAAGTAGTCTATTTATTGGCCCAGAGATATGGCTGCCATGGACCCTGTATCCTGAGGAACAGAGGTCCCTCTCCAAGGATTTATAATCATCATCTATCCTTAAGAAGATCTGGGCTACAAATTTATACTACCTGTCTGGTTGAGGAACCCCAGCCTTAGAAATAAACATATGGCCCATGGTATTCCTGGGACACCAAGTCAAAGGAAACAGAACTCTCTCTGCAGATTCAACTTCCCAAATCAGGACACATGGTTTTTCCATGTTTATTGAATCTCTAATCCCTAGTTCATAATTCAAAACTTACTTGCAAAAAGTTGAATCAAGACAGTCGGCAGACATGCCGAACAGCAATGCTAAATGTCCGTGAACTTCAGAGAGTGGAACCATCGGCGCTGATCGTGTGTCCTCACCATGGAATACGTGTCTGTAAAATGATCAAATATGCTTTTCAAAGGGACGTGAAGAAATATAAAGGTTCTCACAAATCCAAGGCAAATTTAATTCAGAAAGGAGCCAAATAGAACTTCAAATGAAAAAGATACTGGAATTTAAAACCCAATGGGCGGAACTCCCAGAAATGGCAGATGATTAAAGTGGTCATGATAACAATGATAAAAAATAGGATAAAAACAATTTTTTAAAAAAAACACACACACAACTACTGAAAGACAGAAGCAGAAGAATTTAATCTCAAAAACTGCCACAGGAAGAAGTAAGAATTTTGAGTTTCTGTCTTCCTGGCTTGAGGGTGATGCCCAACCCTCACAGCTACAACTGTGAAAAATAGCAGTGGAAAACCACAGTTTTACCAGCTGAAGGTGCCAGAGATCAGAGTTCAAGGCTGGGAAAAGTAGCTAGAAATCTACAGGAAAAGTACTGGCAGTAGAAAAACCACAGAAGGAGTATAAAACTGTGAGTATAAACTCTGCCCAAACCCTTGGCCAGAAACTAAACTACGCAGATGTGGTAGGAGACCCTAAGGGACGTGGTGAAAAAGTGGACAGAAACCAGAAAGAAATCTGCTCTTGAACAGAGCTGTGTGCAGTCACTGCCTTTTTAATTTTTTTTTTTTAAACTGAGTAAATTTCTCAACTGTGCACAAGTCAGGTGGTGGAAAATTGAATCTTACAGACCTGAAATGTTAGAGAGAGTGCTCAAAATCGGCCAAATAACTAGAAAACAGGGATAGGGAACCCCTAGAAGCAAGAAAATCACTAAGAGAGCAATTCGGTCTCTGTTGAAATCCTTGGCTAACCACCAAATGACAGAAACAGGGGAAATCCCCAAAGGGCCAGAAGAGAAGCACAGCAATGGGAAGCCATAGGAACAGAGAAATCAGCTACCGAGCCTCACAAGGTGACAAAGTTTGCAGGGGAGTCCAGACAAGTTAACTGCTTGCCAGGTCAAAACCCAACAAAGCTCAAAAGAATGCAACAGAATCTGGAGTTGCCAGAGTGGGTTATCTACAAGGCCCAACTTTCAACCAGAAATTCCTAGACAAGCACAGAAACATGAAAGTGGTCTCTATTCTCCCAGGAAAAGGCAGCCAATAGAAACTGACTCTGAGTGACTCCGGATGTTGGACTTCATGGGCAAAATCTTTGAAGCAGTTATTATAAGAATGTTCCAAAAAATTAAAGGAAATTATTTTATCACATTCAATGAACAGCTAGGAACTCTCAGTGGAGAAATGAGAACTGAAAAACAAAACCACCACCAACAACAACAACAAATAAACAGAGCCAGGAAAATCTAGGTCTGAAAAATACGAAATTTAATTTAAATTTAAAAAGATCATGACACGGGCTCAACAAAAATTTGGGATGGTAAAACAAAGAATCAGTGAACCCAAAGACAGTGTAATGCCAGATTTCACACAACTGCAAGAATAAGAACTGAAGAGAAAGGAAGAGGACCTCAGGACCTGGCGGATAGATATACAGATGTTCTAGATGTTGGTATACATGTCATTGGAATTCCAGAGGAAGAGGAGAAAGAAGAGGAAGAAAAGGTAACGGAAGAACTCTTTATTAAAAACTTCCTAAAGGGGCACAAGGAAACTTTTAAGGATGGTAGTGGGTGCTTTGAGCACAGAGGTGGTGTATACATTCATCAAAACTCACTTAGTTGTATACTATAAATGATGTATTTCAATCAGTATCTAATACTCTGTTTTAAAAAATGATGAAATATGCTCATCTCCCCCATTAAAAGATCCTAATGTATGAGTTCAATATTATATTGGCGATGTTTGCACTTCCCAATCTTTTATTTATTGTTTGCTTAGAGTATTTCCTTTAATTACATGTTAAGGGTAGGCTTGTTCCCATAAATACTCTTGGTTATCTTTTGTTTGAAAATATTTTTATTTCCCATTCATTGCTAAATATTTTTACAAAGATATAGGATTCATGGTTGAGTTTTTTTGTTTTTTGTTTTTTGTTTTTTAATTTGAGAAAAATGTGCTGTTTCTTTCCTCCATGGGTTCAGAGAAGTGAGGAGGTATGAGGGATTTTGATGTTGTTGTTTTTCTGGTGTTTGGATCATGTAGGGTAGAGGCCACCAAATGGTCCTTTGGCTAAGGGAACAGCTTTTCTTAGAACATTTTATTTTTGTCTGTGCCTGTCTTAGACGATCATAGATTGAATGGCTTAAACAACCAACACCAATATCTCACAGTTCTGGAGGCTAAGGAATTCAAGAACAAGGTATCTGAAGGTCCAGTATCTGGTGACCCACTTGCTGACTTGCAGATGGCCAACTTCTTGCTGTGTCCTGCTTGGTGGAGAGGTAGGGAAAAGCAAGACCTCGTGTCTCTTTATTCAAGGGCAATGATCCAATTCATGAGGACTCCAATCTCATGACTTAATTCCCTTACAAAGGCCCCATCTCTTAGGTGTTAGGATTCAATACATGAATTTTGGGTGTCACAAACTGCCTTTCTACAGCTTCTATACTCTTTAGTTGGGAGATTTGGGAGATAATGAGAAAAATAAAGGAAATTTCCATTAAGCTTCTCCTCAGTCCCAAAGTCCCCAGTTGGCCAACTTCTTTCCACATTTCCAAGTCTTCTTAGGCTCCTTTATTGTGTCATGTCAGGGTTTTTTAAATTACAAGAAAGACAACCTGGGAAGATTGGGGCTCCTCCATTTTGGCTTAAACTCATGATATAGAATTTTTCCAACACTATGATGGACATTTTCAAACACGAAGCAAAACTGAAAGGATTTTACAGTAAAACCCATATACCAAAACCACCTAGATTTTATCACTGACATGCTACACTTGGGTTGGCCTGGTCCTGAACAGCTAAAGTCTGGAATGCAAAATGTCCTCTACAGTACAGTAGGAAAAGTTTCCTGAAATCACGATGGTAATTCCAACAAAATGTTTGGAAGACAGTTTTTGTCTAGGCCTGTCTGAGTTTAGACTATCATAGACTGAGAGACTTGAAAATACAGGTGTATGACTTTATCATATAAAGTTACTAATATGTGAAACTATTGTGTAAAGATGTATAAATGGGTAGCAAAAAAAATCTATCACAAAAGTCATAATTGGCCAAATTATATTGTGCACATGTACAAATATGTAACAACAAAATCTCATCATTATGTACAACTATAATGCACCAATAAAAAAATGTGCAAAAATAATAAAAATAAAGTCATAATAGCAAAACCATGATGAAAAGACAGAGTATTGGCAGGGTTGCAAAGTACCTCTCCACCAAAAGCTTATTAGTTGCAAGGGAAAATTATTTCTGATTAGGAAGGAAGTACTAAGTGTTAGTACTTCTCAACTTGGGTGTTGGCTTTATAATAATGTTATATTGGACTGCATGTTCTAAATGGCTTTCTGTGTGTACTTCACATTTGTAATAGTATGAGAAATGAACATTCATGAATTGATAAAAAAATTGATGTTGGTAAATACTGAAGAGAATACAAACAGAAAAACATCATAGAGAATATATTTAAAAGAACTGAAGGAAAGGGTGGTTCCCTGTACAGTGGCATTTATAGCAGCAGCAACACAACAATAGCAGCCAGGAGAGAGGAGACTCTGTCTTCAAAGGGCTGAGAGAAAATAATCGTTAACCTGCTGGTTCCCTGTGACCAACGTCAAGTCATTTCTGAACTTCTGTTTTGAGCTTTCATGTTACCTTTTCACTTCCAGTCCATCAAATATGTCCAGTCTCTTAGGCTTTGAAGGGATTTTATTTAAAGTCAACAGTGTTAATATGCTCAGGGTGTTAATGACATAAGACTGTGGACTGCCAGTGTTGACCTAAGCCATTTTTATTATATTACTAAATTATGCACAAATATATAAAACTAGGTCTAATGCTCATATGCTGATAATTCTCACACAAGTACTAAGCCCAAAATGTATAAATAAAAGCATAGGACTTATTCATAGATTAAAAACAAAATGTCAATGAAATCCAAAATATTGACATAAATGTGACAGACTGTGCTATTCATCTGTTGATGGACACTTGGGTAGTTGCCACAGAATAATTGCTAAATTCTTAAAGACCAGAAGCGTATCATGTAGTTGTGCATTTTCTTTTTTGCTGTGAGAGGCTAAGCATAGTCGCTCCGAATGATGAGCCTGAAATCAGAGGCTTTGTGAGTTATTGTTGTCCTGATTGTAATTTGTCCTTTTTAAGATAAGCTCATTTTAACTTCTGTTTCTGTTTGTTTTGTTTTGTTTTGCAAAGCTGGGATGAAACCCAGGACCTGCTAGGCCAGCGCTTTACTACTGAGCTGCATTCTCGGCCCTATTTCATGATTTTAAAAGGTGAATTATTTTCATGAGGAACCTCAAAATACAATACCAAAAAGCTTCCATTCAAGGGAACCTGTTGATGAAGGGGGGACCATGAAGCAAGGCTTGGCTGACTCTGCAAAGCCAGTTAGCATGAGTCTGGACCCCTTGATCCTCACACCTTGGGGTCTTCTCAGTCTACGTTGCAGTGGGACATCACCTGCTGTTCCCCTGATCCCAATATGAACACAAACCCAGGAACTGAAGGAGGGTGGCCAGACTGAAACAAAGATTCAGAATGAGTTCACAGTCCTTCTGAAAGCTGCATGCACGCATGTCCACACACACACACACATACACACACACACACACACACACACACACACCACTTGCATATTTAACAACCTCATTTTTATCCTGAAAATGAAGGATTTTAAGGCAAGAGAATCACTTGGGATAAGAATCTCAGATGGGGGAAGGCTCTGGCAAGCTGTTGATAAAAGGAAAGATATGTCACACTTTAGTGGCGGCAAAAAAATGATCATTAACATTCAAGCCAGGAATGGTGCATATTTGTAATCCCAGCTACTCCTGAGACTCAGGAAGGAGGATCACAAGTTTGAGACCAGCCTGGACAATGTAGCAAGACCCTGTCTCAAATGATTTTATGTATATATTTTCCCCTAAACACCAAAAAAAAAAAAAAAAGAAAAGAAAGAAAAATTGTGAGGTCTTATCAAAGATCTCCAGGTCCAAACAAACCATCACACCAGGGCCTGAGCAAGTACACACAAAGAGGCCGACAGTCTCCAGCCCTTTACCACAAGTCTACTTTCCTCATAATCCACTGCCTGCCTGCCTCCTTCAAGATACTAAGGTGGCTAGTGAACAAAAAAACGATGGAATTCCTCAGATCCTTTAAGAGCACAAAGAACGATGAATAGAATCAGAAAAAGTACTGGATTCTTAGAAACTAGACTCTTCCATCCCCTGCCATTTCAAATTAAAAAGTAGAGGTGGCAAAAGAGTTGGAAGCAGGAACCCAAAAAAAAATTCATGTCAATGAGCCAGGCCTGGTGGCGCACACTTATAATCCCAGCAGCTCAGGAGGCTGAGGCAGGAAGATTGCAAGTTCAAGACCACCCTCAGCAACTTAGCAGGGCACTTAGCAACTCAGCAAGACCCTGTCTCTAATAAAATATTTAAAAAAAAAAAGGTCTGAGGATTTGGCTCAGTGGTTAAGCACCCCCTGGGTTCAATCTCTAGTACCAAAAAAAAAAAAAGAAAAAGAAAGAAAGAAATGAAGGAGCTGACACATGTAACGACCCTGGGTGAACTTTGAAAACAGTATGTTAGGTAAAATAAGCTAGATATAAAAGATCAAATATTGTATGAATCAATTTATAAGCGATTACTTGAATGGATAAATTCACAGAGACAGGAAATAGATTAGAGGTTGCCCGGAGCTAAAGGGAAAGGATAATTATTGCTTAGTGGTTACACACAGTTTCTGTTTGGGCTGATGAAAAAGTTCAGGAAACATAAAATAGTGATGGTTGTACAACAAGGCAAATGAAATTAATACCATAGAATTGTACATTTAAAAATGGTTAAAGGAGCAAATTTGATGATATATATTATATATGAGATATAATGTATTACATATAATGTATTATATATATTATTTATATATTACATGTAATATATATAATAATTTCTCTCTATATATATAATGTATTATATATCATATATATAAATATATAATATGTAACCACAATTATGTTTTTTGAATGAGGGACTCCACTGGAAACAGTCCAAGTGCCCTCCAACAGATGAACGAATCTGTACGTGAATTGTGGTACATTCATATGTTAGAATAAAATGAAACTAACCATGGATACACACAACAACTTTGATTAATTGCAAGGGTATTATGCTGAGTGAAAGAAGCTAGTCTCAAAATGACACCTACTGTGTGATTCTGTGTTTACCACATCCTCACAATGGAACAGAAAGCACATCAGTGGGGCGCTGGTGGAGAAGAGTAGAGTCAAAGTAGTGGCACAGGAGAGTTTTGGGGACAGGAGATGGAACCGTTCTGAACCCTGATTGAGGCGGTGGCTACGTGAATTTACGTAGATGTTAAAAGTCATAGAACTATTCATTGAAATTTTACAAGTCAAGCTGTTTAAAAAAAAAAAAAAAAAAAGGAGGGGTAGGAGAAATGTCAACAATCGCTGTCACTGCTCCTGTCACCACTGATAATTGCTTCCTCTCTCAAGACCCTGATTTCCCCTGGAACCTCTATCTCTCAATATCGCTCAGAGAGCACTATCTGGAAACATTTCTCTTGTAATTATAACAAAGGGTGCACACTGCTGTTCTTTTCACTTGTCCATCCATCTAAAGTCACGCTCTTTGCCTTGCTACACTTGATGCTTTTCCCGGAAAAAAAAACTTTTTTCACTTGGGAAAGAGAAATGTGGCTGGGTCCCAGGGATAACGTCCACAGAGCCCTGGGAAACGCCACAACACACACCTGTCATGCCGTGACAAGGAGCACTCACAGTCCTCCTGAGGTACAACCTCGGGAAATGCATAGACTCACAGAGTGAGCCTCCTGGGTTGTTTAATGACAATGGCCTCTGGAAACCTTCAGGTGTGTGACACTGAGGACCTGGAAGAAGCAGGTCCCACAAGAGCCGAAACAGGCTCTATGGAGCAAAACCCATGCACAAAGCTGTCGGAGACTCTGGATCACACCAATGGCCTGCAGGAGAAAAATGGTAAGAGAAATATCCCAGCAAGCTCCTGTTTCTGGGGTAATTCATGCTGCACTGGTAGCTCTGGCCTCTGGAAGCCTCTGGAAGCCCTGGGACATTATTTATGGCAGCTACAGGCAGCTACAGTCCCTGGATGTGAGCTGGACAGACTTGGGAGAAAACAGAGACTAAGTGCCCTGCTTTATCTCACCCCGTACTTCCTCACCTCTTGGTGCTGGGCAGGGGTGTCACCAGTGAAAGAGTATTTTACAAGCAAGCCATTCATCAGGACTCCTAATTAAAAAGTTGGAAGGCGGAACATTGGAGCTGCTTTTGCAATCTTCCGACACCTCATTAACCTCATCGCTGGTCTTCTGTTGAGGGCTGAGGCTCAGGGACTACTTGGTAGGATCCATCCTCATGCTAGAGTAGAAAAAGAAACAGCACCACTCTGCCTAAACAAGGACCCCCCCCCAATGTGACCAGGAGAGTTGCATCAGGTCACGAACCAAATGGGAAGGACGTGACAAGGGGCGAAGATGTTCTTAGCCTTTCCTGAATTTAGGCATATCCGCCTGTACTCAGAGGAGAAGGGAGGAATCACAAGTAACCCATTTTTCAGAGGCCCTTAGTAAGGGGGAAGATGATT
Source organism: Ictidomys tridecemlineatus (assembly GCF_052094955.1). Classification (NCBI taxonomy): domain Eukaryota; kingdom Metazoa; phylum Chordata; class Mammalia; order Rodentia; family Sciuridae; genus Ictidomys; species Ictidomys tridecemlineatus. The sequence continues at coordinate 122,841,320 of NC_135477.1, read as the reverse complement.
TCCCAACTTCTCTGTGCAGAAGACAGCTAAGAATAAATAGCTAGGGTTTTGAGCTAGACTGCACATTTTGTGAATTTTGAACTGAGCCCAAGTATTCTTTTTTACTCAGCTGCAAAACCAAACTTATGTTTTAAATACATAAATAAACTTTAGAAATACAGTTCACACTGAGCCAGATTCATTTATTTTCCATGACTGGTGAACTGAAGCACAAAAAAATATTCACTATTCACTCGACTAAACTTATATTCCATTTTTTAAAGTCTGTCTCTGGTATCATGGAAATAACAGAAAGAAATTAGGCTCTACTGAACAAGGGGTCCAACTCCATCTCACTCCTGGTGAGAATGTGGTGAGACTTGGAAAAGGAGTTGGGCCCAAGCAGCCTTACGAAGCCCAGGGGCAAGATCCCAAACTGGGTTTTACCTGAATCTGTGATGTTTTAATTTGTCCACAAGAACCAGAGCCCCTTCCCTTGCTGGGCCCCTACAAGAAGGAAATTATAAAATCATTTTTTTAAAAAATATTTTTATTGATTGATTGATTTTTATGTGGTGCTGAGGATCGAACCCAGGGCCTCACACATGCTAGGTGAGTACTCTACTCCTGAGACACAACCCCAGCCCATAAAACCGTTTTTTAAATGCCCAAATAAGAAACCAACAAGCCAAAATGTAGGTTCCATCTCTTACCTGTTTGGTTTGGCCTACAACAAGTAGAAGGGCTACAACCTGCTGCCCCTTCACTTGGATCTCTCCAGAAGGATCTAACAGGTCCCTATGCAGTCTGAAGAGCATGGAAGGGATGCCAAACATGGCAAACACACAAAGCCAGATATTTTAACTCACCTAGTTAGGAACTGACAGTGTGTATGGTCAGATTGCTAACAAGCAGGAACACTAATGCATCCTGGAAACATTGACATCCTAGACAACAAAAGGCTGAACACCAGTGATTTGTGGAGCAGACAGAAGACACATGCATGGACCAGAGGCTGCCCCTTCAGAGAGCAGAGGGACAACACAGGCCCTGACCACGGCCTCACCTCTTTTACAATCATTTTGGCTTGTCTTTCCCCTGTTCTTTTGCACAGGGTTTGTCCTTGGCCTCTTCCATACTCTTGGGGTACCTACACCTGCTCTCATGTCCTCAAGGAGGCTATAAGGCTATCTCCAAACCTGTGTCAGCAACTGTTTTGGGGAGCTGTGGATCAGTATGTTCAACTTTCCCCTGTGGACATGTCGATGATCTGCAAACACTCTAAAAGTCATCTGCTGTCCCTTCAGTCCTAATCTGTTCCTCTTCCTGCATCACTCCAAAGCAAAAATTATTCCCCCTAAATTCCCGATGCTTTCTCAGTCTCAAAATGAACAGATGTCCAGCCAGGAGGCCAGAGGGTAACCATGTTGTATGAAAGTGCCTGCTTGCTCCAGGGCTGGATGGACAGGTGTGGGGGTGGGGTAGAGGAATATCTTCCAGAAGTCAGAAAATGGTTCTCCAAAAGGTAGAATCTTTCTGTGGACTCTAAAAGCTTTCAGTATTTATGCTCACTGTGACTGTTTATAAGGGCTAACTTGTTGTTTACAAGATTTTGGGCATTACAAAACATACATGCAGCTTGCTTAAGAATTCAGGATACCACCAGGTATGGTGGTGCACACTTGTAACCCCAGTGGCATGGAAGTCTGAGGCAGGAGGATCAGGAGTTCAAAGCCAGCCTCAGCAACTTAGCAAGGCTCTAACCAACTCAGCAAGACCCTGTCTCTAAATAAAATATAAAAAAGAACTGGGGACGTGGCTCAATGGTTAAGTGCCCCTGAGTTCAATTCCCAGTTACAAAAAATAATAATAACAATAATAATTCAGGATATCAAAATCATTATGTAGTGAAATAAAACTTAGAATCTTCTAGAGCATGATAGAACAATCTTATGGAAGAACTGAATGTCCAGCCGTCTCTGAGTCTCTCCCTGACTTTCTACTCCCTTCTTGGAAGGTCTTCAGCTACATCTAACTATCAACTCCAACTGAAGCATAGACAAAAATCTCCTTTCTCTCCTCCCATTTATAACGTCTCAGACCAGCTGGCAATTTTATAGAGAACATTATAAAACCAGCAAACAAAAATAAAGAACAACTATTTCCTCACATTCAGTTTTAGGACTTGAAATCTAGACATAGTTTCATCATTAGCCTCTTTTTCTCTTATAGATGATGAGACCCTCTTATAGTTGGGGGTGGAGGGGGATCCAGAGAGAGTAGGTGAAGGTCATAAAACAATTTTGTGTCAGAAGCCAAACTCTGAATGTGGTGACTTCAGTGCCTGTCTCCTGTACTTTTGGCTTTCTCCAGCTACAACTCTTAAAAGCATGGCCTTGGGTTGAGCTGAAGCTTGGAGGTGGAGGTGGAGCATTTGTGCAGCATGGAGGGTGGCCTGGGTTTCAAGCCTGGCACTGCAAACAGCAACAGCCAGGTCTTGATGGCTTCCCTCCACCCTGAGGTTTGCTCCTCTGTGGCTCTGTACTATACGGCCTCCCAGCACCATCTTGGCTCCCTGGCCCTGGGAAACAGTCTATCAAAGTATTTTGCTGTGTCCAACACCCCAAAGACAGAACCTCCTTTTGCTGTCCCCTGAACTCAGTCTTATTTCCCACCAAAGCAATATGCCCGGTTCACAATGAAGTTAGCTGGCGATGAGCACTGACATCCTTGGCTCTCCATGAATGGCTAAGGCTCAGGTAACTCTCTTTGTAGGCGAGTCTCAAGCTGCATCCAGAAGCAGGTGCATTACATTCTCATTATGCTAATGCCTTCATCATGTCGCGGTTATGTCTGTATATGCACACGTGTGCATGCACACACACAGTGAGAATTACAATGTATCTATTGATAATGGTATCTCTTGATGTTTGAAATTTAGCTCAACACAAACAAAAAGGGCACCTGAAGAGCGTGGGAGCTTATATAGCATCATGCAGTAGCCTGGGTCCTGGGCTGGAAGTCATCATAATGTGTTCTTTGTTCTGATTTTGCCAGAACTCTGAGAGCCTCGTCTGCATGCCAACTCAGGATAACTGGGGATCAGCCTCAATCAGCAGGAATTTTATTTGCCTGAGGCCCCCCCAAACCTCATTAAACAGTGGTTTTCAAGCATCTTGACTATCTCTCAGGGATGGATAGGGCTGAGGGACAGTCCCCACACTTGTAAAAGAAAACTGCTTGAGGGAGGACATTATATGATCTGTAAGATTCCTTTTCTGAAAGTTTACGTATGAATCTAAATTTTCCTTGGTTTGCCTTATAGAGTGTGTTTGAGGAGAAAACTTTTTTTTTTCTTTTTTTGATTATTTTACTTCTGGATACTTACTAGGGGACATTAAAGTGTCTCCTTTCCCCATTCCATACTCTGGCAAAAGCTGAATTTGTTTTTTAAAGGTCTGAGCACCCCGCCTCTCTCACTGCTGCCTCTCCCCACTACCCCCACTCTTGCTCTTAGAAGCAAAATGCACTTTTGGTTGAGGAGGATTTTACTAGATCATCCCAGGGAAAGGATGGAGGTCACTGCTTTGGGCTGAAGTAGAAGCAGCCAGACTCAAGAGCGTGGATGAAATTCTCTGCAAGGTCAGGGTTTAGGAGTTTCTGTGTAGAGTGTTTGAACATCTGTGCCCTATTGGCATGCCATGTACCGAACAGGAACGGAGAATAGCTGCTAAGCCACAAAACCCTGACAGCAGTGCCAGGGACTTCTGCACCCTCCCTAGGCCTGTAAGAAAAGCTCTTTGAAGGATGTCTCTGGGCCTCTTGGGGCAGTAGTGCCCAACAGATGGCCAAGAAAAACTACCTGCAAATAGCAATAAATATCTCCCTCCCAATACTTCCCAACTCCATTTATGTGGCCAGTATTACTCTGATACCATAACCAGGCAAAGACATTGTAGGAAAACTACAGACCAAATATCCTTCATGAACACAGTTGCAAAAATTCTAGACAAAATCTTAGCAGATTTATTCTAGCAATACAGAAAAGGGATGATTGTGCTACATTCACATAGTAAAAAATGACTCAGTAATTAAGGGGAACAAACTACTGGGATTCAAAACAAGAAGGATGGCTGGGGATATAGTTCAGTTGGTAGAGTGCTTGCCTCACATGCACAAGGCCCTGGGTTCAATCCCCAGCACCCTTCCCTCCCCCCAAAAAAATAAGCCCAAGATGGATGAAACTCTAAAACATTATACTATGTAAAAGAAACCAAAGTGTTTATTGTGTGTGTGTGTGTATGTGCATGCGTACACACGTGTGTCAAAATAGATGTAAGTGTGCATGATTTCATTTATATAAAACTCCTGAAAAAACAAAAACAAATAAAATGTACATAGAGAGAAAATGGTTCAGTCTTTGCTTGGGATAGAAGGGAAAAGGAATGAGGGGCGAGGGTGTCTGGGACAGAATCCAAAGAGACTTTGTAGGGTGACAGAAATATCTATCTTGATGATGATGGTGGTGGTGGTTACATGCAAGTATTGCTTCTTAAAAACTTGTCCAAATGAATTCAAAATGAGTAAATGTCATTTCATGCAAACTATGGCTAAATAAAATTACTTTTGTTTTTCATCTGAAATCAGGTTTGTTCCATGTGAACTCTAATCTTTACAAAGGTAAAACATTCAGTGGGAGAGTAGACCTCAAAGGCTCCGATCACCCAGATGAAAACTCACTTCTAACACCAAGTATTCTCTGATGTGGTCATACAGGAGTCTTGGGAACAGCATAAAATAATTAGACCAAAGTTGGAGAACCCTTAAATACCCAATAACTAACCAGAAGAGACACTGCATTGAAAAATGCTTGAGCCTGATATGTCTTGAGCGTCCCTCCGAGTTCAGTCTTCAGGGATCACAAGGGTTAAATTCCCTTTTTTCAAGTCCTGACCATTTTTTTTTTTTTGGCAAGGCTGTGTCAGGAGAAGCCTCTAAGAGCTGAGCACAGCTCCCAGATGACAGCCAGCAAGGAAATGGGACCTCAGTCCTGCAACCACAAGGACCTGGATCCTGCCAAAAACCTGAATGAGCTGGGAAGTAGATTCTTCCCCTGAGCCTTCAGAAGGGACCTCAGCCCGCCAGCCCCTTGTTCAGGCCTGGGAAGGCAGAACAGGGGAGCCAGCTGTGGGTCAGGTTTCTGACCTCCACCATGCTCAGTTTCCACTAAGAAAACTCCACACTTGTTAACATGGAGAAAGAGATTGATATGGGTTATTTCATGTGGCTAGAGTTTTCTTCACTTTTCAAACTCATCGGCACAGACTTGTTATCCGAAGCAATGCGAGAGCATTTTTTCAGAGGTTGGGCTCAATAGGTTTGATCTTTAAATAATAAAGTTCGGTGTTTAAATTTGCAAGCCAGTGGCTCCAAAGAGTTAATGTACCTTTTAAATGTGGAGCTTCTTCCCAGACAGAGCCTTAGGCACCGAGGAGGGAGGAATATAGAGTAGGAGAAAAAGGAAGCTGTGAAGTAGCATTGCATGAAACCATTTCTTAGGCCTCTCAGGGTCAACTTTGTTGTAATGCACTACACCCCGAGAGGAGACAGACCAGGCACCATGATTTTAAAAAGAAGCTGCCCATCAAAACAGTGCAAAGTAGACAAGTTTTCATTTATTTTCTTTGGAACATTCCTGTTGGCAGCTGTACTCAATTGGTTAATGGAATATTCTAGACTCATTAAATAGGCTCATTTAAGGAAAGGAGCCACCGAGAGTGGGGTAGGATGTGGAGCCAGCCTGGTTCTCCGCTGGCAGTCTCCAAAAGCGGTACCTTTTCAACAGCTCTCACAGATACTGTGTTGACATGATGGGTGTTACAATCATGATGAGAGACACTGTAGATAGCGGCAGGAAAGAAAGACTGCCAGTCTGGGGTGGGGGGAAGTCAGAGGGAAGGGCCTCTCTTAGGTGCCTTCCTGGCTTCCTAGGGTGAGAGATGTGGGTGGTGAGGGGTCAGTCAACATCAAGCCCCACCTCCAGGCTGCCCACTTTTGCACTAGGACCTGGCATTACCTCTGCACACCTTGTCTGCTCTGAGGCTGTTTCAAGAGCAATCACTGCTCATCCTCCAGGACTCCTGGCTGTAGGACTTCATGACAAGCCTCTCTCACCTCTGTGTCTCTCACCTCTGAAATGTGAACTGGGTAATTCTTTACCTTAGTTCCAAGAATAACTTGAAGCAGGAGTTCAAATCTTTGATAGATGTGTGGATTTTAATAAAGCTCTTGGTAGGAACTTTTAGTTCCAGGAAAACCAAATTCTATTACAGTGAATATAATTGTGACAAAAAAATAATAATCTCAAAGTCCTAGCAAGGTCCACTTATTTCTAGCAATATTTAATATCATTAACTCCAGTACAATCAAAAAAGTCCAATAAACTCTTGAAAATATTTTATATTGAAGTTGACCTAGTCATACATTAAAAATAAAAAAAATCTTGTCAGGTATGGTTGCACACACCTGTAATCCCAGCTACCAGGGAGGCCGAGGCAGGAGAATCAGAAGTTGGAGGTCAGCCAGGGCAATTTAGCAAGACCATGCTCAAAAGAAAAGGGCTGAGATGAAGCTCAAATGGTAAAGCACCCCTAGCTTCATTCCCCAGTACCCAAAATAAAACCGAAAACAAATTCTTAATCATCATTTGGGATAATAATTTCTCTGCTCCCCAGCTCTCATCCTCCATCCCTTCCCTGCCTTATCCCTCTATCTGGATGCTTACTCTACCCCTAGGTGGCAAAGTAGCAAAGAGGGGCTGGAACCATTCAATCTGCAGGTTGAGACAAAGCCTTAAAGAAGAAAATTCAGTAACAACCCTCTGCTCTCCCACCTCCTCCCCCATGCTACACACACACACACACACACACACACACACACACACACGCACACACCAAGGACCAGCAACAGATTCTTCAGTTTCACCAAATCCAAGGTTCTTCCCAACCTGAAGAATAATAAAGTTAACTGAAAAATTATAAGATGGGAGTAAGATTTTTCCCAAACTAATCAGCTTCCAGAAATATGAACACAAACAACTCTGTTTAAGAGAAAACAATCTTTCTTCCTTCCTACATGTGTTACCTTCCAATATTACAAACAAAGACTAGGCATTTATGAGAAGGCAGGAAAACCCCTATAGATTTTGCCATTTCCCTGTTTTGTTTATTCTACCCCAGAAAGAGGGGCATGAAGTCACATAAACTCTGTACTCTAGGGGCCAAAACTTTTTTTTAAATTGTGTTTTATGTTAAATAAACAAACTTTCTGAAGTACTGCCATTTGTTGGGTAAGAATGTAAATCTGAACTTAATGGACCTCAGATGTCTTTGGGGGCTGTCTGAACTTGACCATGCATTGAAAAGTCCTAAGTCCCAGAAGGTATTAGTGTGCATGGTTATAGATCTGCTAACTGGAGACATTTTTCTTCATTTAGAGATGAATTCTTTTCCCCCAGCATATGGAACTCAAAGCAGTAGTCGTAGAGCTACCCAACTGGAATGGAGGGGGAATGTTCAGGATGAAGGCTGATGAGGAGAACTCCTGATGCCCCAGCTGCCAGGATTACCTGAAATACATCAAAGTTTCCACCATGGTATGGCAGTCTGTCCTCATATCCCATTCCATCCTCTATGACAGACTTCATTTGCAAAAGGTCATCTAATAGAATCTCCTCTGAAGGCAGATGAGCCACTGTGTCTGTCAGCTTGTTGTTGCTGTGACAAAACACCTGAGAAAAACAACTTAGAGGAGGAAATATTTATTTTAGCTCACGGTTACAGAGATTTCAGTCCATGGTCATTCAGCTCCATTGCTGTGGGCCTGAGGTGATGCAGAACATCATGGTGGCAGGAGTGTGTCGCAGAGAAAAGCTGTCAGCTCATGGCAGCCAGGTACCAAAAAGGGAGAGAGAGAAAGGAAGATGCTAGGAAGAAGATAAACCCTCCCAGGACTCTCCTCCCCATAGTGACCCACTTCCTCCAAGTAGGTCCTACTTCCCATTAGTTCAACCGGCGGTCAATCCATCAAGTGGATTGAGCCCTCATGATCCAATCACTGCATAACAGCCCAACCTCTGAACGCTGTACTTGGGACCATGCTTTTAACACATGAGGGTTTGGGGGACAGTCCAACCCTAACAGCCCCTCTGAGGGGAAGTGAGCTAAAGTCTCCATGGGTCAGTGCTCTTGTCAAAGCCATGGGCCTGCAACTGGCAACCAGGTCCCAGAGCTGTGAGAGAGTTCAATGTTTAGAGATGCAGTTCACCTCCTTTGATCAATTTGCTGCTCTTGCCTGTGAGTTTGGAAGTCTCTGGAACAACAACAAAAAAAAGACATAGGCTAGAGGGGAAGGAGCATAGACTTTCCACTTCCACCCAAGAGTCCAGGACTCACTCCTTAAGGCTCCTAAGGTCAGGAAAAAAAAGAAAAGACTGAGCAACTCGCAGGCCAGAGGCACCTGCGGAGGCCTGATAGCTAAAAGCAATGTGGTTTCCTGAACCCGATTCTGGAGTTGAGTTAATGATAATGTACCAATATCGCTTGGTTTTTTCATTCTGATGAGTTCTGATTCTGCATTCTTTTCACCCAGAACACTTATTTAGAAAGAGGAAAGCTAAGAAAGAGGTTCTATTTGGCCTGCCACACTCCAGATTATCAAAATTTTGTTCATAATTTTTTTTCAAAATTGCATTCATAGTTTAAATGATAAAAGTAATAATTGAACATGGTAAAACTAGAGAAAGATCTAAAATGAAAACCAAAATCTTCTCAATAGACCCAGCCTCTAGTTCTAATATTTAGAGTAAGAAAGGATTTTAGGGTCCATAAAAATGACAGTTCATGGGCTGAGGGTATAGCTCAGTGGCAGAGCACCCTCTCAGCACGTGTGAGGCCCTGGGTTCAATCCTGGCAGGAGGGGGTTGGGGAAAGAGAAAGAGTGAGTGAGTAAAGGGACTGGGGGGTATATCTCAGTGGTAGAGTGCTTGTCTAGCATGCATGAAGCCTTGGGTTCAATTCCCAATATTCACCCCATGTAGTATATGCAGTATAGCATATATGTGTGTGTGTGTGTATGTATGTATGTATGTATGTATGTATCCCAGCTAGTCAGGAGGTTGAGGCAAGAGAATCACAAATTCAAGGCCAGCTTTGGCAAGTTAGACTCAAATAGTAAACAAACAAAGAAAGTAAACAGGGACTGGGGCTATAGCTCAGTGGCAGAGTGCTTGCCTACCACATGTGAGGCACTGGATTTGATCCTTATCATCGCATAAAAATAAGCAAATAAAATAAAGGCATGCTATCCATGTTCAACTAAAACAAAAAGTAAGTAAACGCGCTGGGGATGTAGCTCAGTAATAAAGTGATGCTGGGGGTTGAATCCCCAGTACCAAAAAAAAAAAAAAAAAAAAAAAGAAAAGAAAAATTTGGACACACAGAGAACAGGGATATTTATACACAGAGGAAAACTGTGTGAGGACATAACAAGAGAGCAGTTGTCTGAAAGCCAAGGAGAGACATCTTATGAGAAACCGAGTCTACTGACATCTTGATCTTGGAGATGTAGCCTCCAAGAACTATAAGAAAACAAATTTCTATCAGGTAAGCCACCAGTTGGTTATTTTGTTATAGAAGTCCTAGCAAACTAATACAGTCCCCTAGCTGCAAAGATCTGTGAAAAGATTTGGAAAAGGAAACAGGGTGCCATGATTTTCTCAGGCTGAGCACTCTAGGTTGTGGGGAGTAGCTTTTAGGCACATGACAACTCCTGAATTGGAAAAGCTGACACATTCCTATCCCTGCTCCTTAGTAGGGACCATGGGTGAAACACAGCTTTAGTTTAGAAGAAAGCTATTATAACTGACAGTTATTCTCCTTTCCACCTGCCAAACCTGAAATTCAAAATCTGAAGGGTTCTCCTAAGAAAGGACTTTGGAAACATAGAGACCATATACAGAGTACACATTTCTAAAATGCAGATAACTTAAAATATTTTCCATGTTCCATTCCAACTTTCAACTATTCAATAGCTTATTTCCTGAAAGACAAATTCGAATCTCCTTTTTATACATTTCCAAAACCCTAGGAACCCACAGTACATTAATGAGCTATCTTACTTTTAGAAATGCCAAGAACATATATCCCTCTATGATGAAAGATTTGCCATTTCCCTATTAAATTTTATACTTCCAGAGGGCAAAAAATCATATCTAACCATTTCCATGATCCCATAGGCTATTGCACATAGCAGCAGCAATGAATGCTTGTTGAGTAATTGGAAAACACAGCCTCTAGGGGTTCATCCTATGACCACCTCATTTCACAGTAACTAGTCAAACTCTAGTAACTAACTTGTTCTTTCTGGAAGATGGGTGTCAGGTTGTTTTTTTGTTGTTTTTTTTTTTTTTTTTTTTTTTTTTTTTAGGTGCTGGGAATTGAACCCATGGCCTTGCACATGCTGGGCAAGCGCTCTATTACTGAACTACATCCCAGTCCTTAGCATCTTTAAAGTTGGTTAAAAATCAAATTATTTTCTATTCTAAAGAGCTTTATATATTAGGAAAACTAACATGAAATATTATTTTCCTTATATTGAGGCATCTTACTTTTAGAAATGCCAAGTATAGTATTAATGAACACTATGAGAACAACTGATAGGCAGGTAGCAAGTAAAGTTTGACCTCTAGTGTAAATTTATTCTTCCCTCAAAGTTTGTAGTTGGATTAAAGATTTAAATATAAAAGAAGAAAATATGGAAATCATCAGAGGAACATTGGATCATTATAATAGGGTCTCTAAGGCTGTGCAAAGGCAAAAATGAATTGATAAATTTGTTAGTAAAATAATTTTTCAAATGTTATATGGAAAGAATCATAAAACCAAGACAAATGATAAAGTTGGGAATTACTACTACCACTACATATGGTACGAAACAGTCATTTCCCTTCACATAGAAAGAGATCTTCAACTCAGTAAGATGCAGCTTAAATAATAGAAAAATGGCCAAATTTACCTGAACAAGAAAAAGTTATTAGTTATTTAAATTTTAAAAAGTTATTTAAATTAAAATATTAATTTAAAATAATAAAATTAAGCTAGGAGGGGTGGCACATACCTGTAATCACAGCTTCTCAGGAGGCTGAGGCAGAATTGTAATGGCACCCCCTCCTCCACAAAAAATCTTAACTAAGCTTCTCCAGCAATCTTCACCATAATTGATTTCTAAGACTATAGTCTCCACAAAAGAGTCCAATGTAGATAAATTTCCTATTTTCATGTTGCCCTATTCTACTTGGCCGCTAGCCTGAAAGAAATCAGCGCTCCAGGTGCTGGACACCCCCTTACTAGTTTTTCACAGACGTTTATCCAGTATAGTAGTTTGTGGAAATGTGTAAACAAGGCCTCTGGCCTTGAGCTGGGCTTCACAGAGATGTCTACATTTCTAAGATAAGAGAAGTTGCCAACTGGGCTCAATGGTAACAGCTGGCAGTGGGAGGAAAGAAAGGGGAAAAGAAACTTTCCCCTTCTCAGGTGCTGTCCTTGAAGGATTAACTTGCCCAGAACAGTGAAAGAAAAAGCTGCTTTTATGTGAACTTCTTCAGTCTGTGAACTTCTGAGCCCCTCCTCTTACATGCTGAAACTCCCTGATTAATTGGATTACAGCAAAAGCTGTGCCCTCTGAACCTGGCTGCAGCCAAAGGGTTTCCTGCTGTCTTCAGTGCCTTGCCTCAACTGTGCCTACAACAGAAAAAACACAAGTTTGAGACCAGCATGGGCAAGTTTACTGAGACCTTGTCCCAAAATATAAAATTAAAGGATTGGGGATGTAGCTCAATGGTAGAGAGCTGCTAGTTCAAGCCCCAGTACCACCAAATAAATAAATAAAGTAAAAAAAATATTTTTAAGATTGGCAAGCTTAAAAATTTGTGTATGTATTTGTGATGGTATGTGCAACCAAGTATTCTTACTCATGATTACTAGAGCTTAAACTGTCATAAGCTTTTAAAAGGACAATTGACATCTCTCAAAATTTTAATCTTCCAGACATCTTAATTAAAACAAAAAAAAATCTCTAAGTGGAAGATACTCCAAAAATACAGGATATGGATGTAGATTTAGGACACTTATTCTAAGCACTGTTCATAATAACGCAAAATTAACATAAATATTCATTAACAGGGAGTTGGGTAAATACATCAGTACATTCATAAATAGAACTACGGAGCAGTTTTTTTTTAACAAGAGTAAATCTAGATATATTGAAATGGCAAACATCCAAAATGTGCTACATGAAAAATAGCAAGTTGTAGAAAAAGATGTCCAATATGCTCCCATTTGTGCGATGAGAGTGTGTGTGTGGGGGGGACATATATTGTATGCTTGTATGTGCACAGAACGTTTCTGGAAAGATACACAAAATGCTGCTAACTGTGGTTCCATCTGGAAACGATTCTGTTTGAATTTTTTACTGTGATTGTGTATTTCTTTAGTAATAAAAAAAAATAGTTAAAATATAAAAAGCCCCATGCTGCTTCCTCGGAAATTCCTCAAATGGGGAAAATTAAGCTAAAAACATTAGAACTTATCACTTCCTCTTAAGAATGAGCTTTTGGAGAGGAAAATAAATGACACCCCCACCCCACCCCCGCCCCCCCAAAAAACCGGCCTTTGGAGAGAAGGTAAATGCTCAGGAGGAGTCTCTGGGATGAATCTTTGAGAGCTCAATCTGGGGCAGAAATATTCTGGAACTGCTCCCGTTTGAGCGAACAGGCGCGGGAAACCGAGGCAGGACTCCCGCAATCGCCAGCCCCAGCTGCGCGCCTATCGGGGGACAGAGCCGCGGGACTCAGCGCCCCCAGCTCCTGCGGATCTTAGGAGCGGCGCAGCTCGGGAGGGGAGGGAGAGGAGCGGCGGTGGGGGGAGCCCCTGCGCGACATCAAACGCCACCGAGACATCTCTGACCTCCGGGTCACGGCCCGCGAGCTGGTCCGGAGCCCACCCGGGGCGCCTGCGCTGGAAGCCAATTCCCAGTGATTTAGGAAATCGCCCCAGCCCGGGGCCCGGGGCGGGCAGGAAAGGAGCGATTAAGGGCGAGGAGGAGAAGTGAGGCTTCCTCTGGAATGAGCACATTTGGAAGCCAGGCAGGAAGGGGGCAGGAAGCTGCTCTCATAAAACAATCTGACAATTACGTGTCAGTGGAGGAGAAGGGCTCTGGAAATTATGGGGCTGCCGCGGCGCACTCCCGGGCCCTCCCCTGGCGATTTCCTCAGGGCCGCAATAAGCTGCAAGAGGAAATTATATTTGGGGCCAGGTGTTTGTTCCTCCACGTTTGGGTTCAACTTGGGACCGCGAATTTTACGCTCACACGCGAAGGGAGACAATTCCCTGGTGCCTTTGTAAATCTTGGGGGCTGCGCCGTGTAGGTCCAGCTGGACTGGCCCTTGGCGGTGTTGTCACTGTAGCCGGGTTACCAAAGCTTCCTCCAGCCACGTGCTTCACCTGCATCCACTCACACAGCCCGGCAGGATTCCCGGCCTAGCCAGGTTCACTGACTTGCCACGGATGTGTAGCTAGGGGTGGCAGGGCAAGAGTTGAACCAAGGCATTCTGTCTCCAAAGTTTCACACTCCAAATCCACTTGAAAACATAGTTTATGGAGATTTTTCATAAGAGCAGCCAGGCCCATTATTTTATACATAGGACTGGAGGAAAGTAGACTGCTACCCAAACACAGGGACTGCCTTCTCCTTGTCCTTCACCATTACAAGACCTACTTTTGCCCCTGAAGATAGCATTTTATAGACTTGAATTTCAAATATATTTGCAGGGATTGGGGAGTAGTCCAGTGGTAGAGTTTTGTCTACCATGCATAAGGCCCTGAGTTCAATCTCCAACCTCACAAAAAGAAAAAGAAAAAAAAAATGAATGTATCTGCTGTCTTCTTGTGGGCTTTTGTAAGTCCATTTCAGATCCATTTAACAGAGTCCTGGAAGCCCCTTGCCACTCCTTTTCTCCCCACTTTAGTTAGGTTATCTGTTCAGGGAGTCTATAAGGAAATCTGAGGGTCTCTAGGGCCACCGGAGAGAAGTCCAGAAAAATGATCAAATCCTGATTCCACCAGTTGCTAGTTATGTGGCCTCAGACAACTAATTTCATTTTTCCTCATTTACTCTATAAGGTGGGATTGTTGCTGAAACAACCAGAGAGGATGTGACCCTGGGGGGTTGGTGTTGCTTGCTTTGTTAGAGTATGCAAATTCTGCCCTGAGAGTCTCTTCCATTAACAAGCACCCCCAAGACACTGAGAATGCTGTGCTTTCCTCCTAGCTCAATTTTGTGAAGCCCCAAATCACACATTAATTTTCATGCAATGAACTATACCTACTAAAATGATGATCTCCTTAGTCACTGAATTATTGCATGATTATTAATTACTTGTGAATACAAAGAGAGATCTCCACAGTGGTCAAGAGTGAGGTCTTTGGACTTAAGCTTGCAAGTTCAGATCCTACCTTTGTAACTTGGGCAAGTTACATAATGTCTCTGAGCCTTCGTTTTCTCATTTGTAAAAATACGGATAATATAGTTTTTAATCTCATTATGAAAATATGAGCATAGGATAAAACAATGTAAAATTATTATGTGCTGCTTTCAGGAAAAGACTAAGTGACAGCTGCTTTATTATTGTTATTGTTGTTGCATTGAAAATTGAACAAGAAAAATGTACACGATCCTTGTCTTATGAGATAAAAATGAACAAATGTCCATGTTGGTCAGCATGTGGATAAAGGTAACTAAGCAGCATTTAAAGCCTGTTAGAAGAAAGGTCTCGGTAAAATAGAAAATGGAGTGCCAAGTAGACTTGAAAAGATTCCATTAAGATGCCTGCATGTTGTACAAACGTCATTGAGAAACAAGTATCTGGTGAAGGAAAAAAAAAAAAAAGAACATACAAAGTGGTGGTAGGAGAACCTAAAAGGCTCAAATTGTTCAGTTTTATGTTAATTCATTCAATAAAAGAACTTTCAGATGCATCTCTTTCCAGAGAGTTCCCAGAGGAGAGGACCTACCTTGCCTTTGGGCAACTCCTTTCCCAAAGTCCTGAAGAGACTGCTAGGCAACAAGCATCACCTCCCTGCTCTAGCGTCTCCACCGTGTGCAGAGAATCCTCTAGCACCTATGTTGCCTGATAACTTTAAAATAGTATTTCATCTACATTTAGTTATTCACTCTTCATATTCCCTATCTACAAGCTTCTATTTTAATTTTTTTATAGTTACAATCATGTCCTTGTGTCTACACATAGTAAATACTCAAAATAAATTTCTGCTCCCTAACGAATCTTACTTAGGATCTCCAAAACTACTCCTTTGAATTTGAAGGAGTAGTGTGGCATTCAAATAAAAAATAGAAGGGGCCAGGAGGGGGCAGTGATGGGGCAAAGCTTGCCAGAGAAAGGGAAATGCTGGTTATTATCCTGGATGACTTCAGGACAGATAGAAAACATTTGGATTTAGCCCAGGAGAGGGTGCTACCTACTTCCAAGACAGCCTCTACAAGAAAGCCCAGCAAGGCCTGTCACCTGAAAAGAGGATGGGACTCAGGCTCCCATGCAGCCCTTTGGCCAGTATGAAGGAAATGCTCCAACTTGCTTGGTCCTTCTTCGGTATCAGGAAGTTGTCTAATTTAGAAGGAGTCTAGGGAGGATGAGAACATTAAAAGAGCAGAGGCAAAAAGGACACAAAGATGTACAGATTCCAAAGTTTCATTTTAAGCATCTGTCCAGCAGCAAGCTGGGCTTGGGGGAGAATGCACAAACCCTTCCATTGCTACTGCTCCTACTAAGGTGGTTTCTGCAAAGATTCTGAGGAGACAGGAGGAGTGGTAAATGTCGGGCTGTGAGGTTAGATACCACAGGTAGTGAATGAGCCCTAAATTTGAACCTTCTCCCAGCGCTTCTATAGGTATCTTCTTATTTCCAAAAATATTCAAAGACGCTTTTGTCTTTATGGTGGAATAATCTTTCTAGAGTCTGGAGTCTGGCAGATGGTATTCCTGAAACTTCTTCCCCCAAAGATATTAGTTAGGCCCCTCATTTCTCAAGAACTTACGCCCATACCTTAATTCAAAAGAATTACTAGCATCTTTTCAGCAAAAAGGTGGAATTTTTGCCCCAAATAAAGTATTATCCTAAACCAGATCACTCGCCTGCTTCTGATTTGTCTTTTGAAAAGTCAAAAAACATGCTCTTTCTGAATAGAAACCCAAATAACAAAAGAAACAAGTGAATAGGAAGCAAAGCTAAAGTCCAGCTGTGCTCTCAATGGGAACCTGAGTTTAAAAGCAGACTGGACACTAACTGAAAATGCAGAAGGAGCTGCTTATACACACTATTTCACCTAGCAACTCCAGTTCTATGGCTTTCTCCTACCAATGTGTTGGCACACAGATGTATGGGAAAGAAAATCTGTTGCAGCAGTGTTTATAATAGCAAAACTCTGCAAACAAATGTCCATTAACAGGAAACTGGTTAAATAAACTATGCTACATCTACTGCACAATGCAGTACTGTGCAGTCTGATAGAAATCAGTGCATATATACCATTTTGGAAAGATGTTTAAAATTATAATTGCATTTAAGCAAAGTATATTACAGTATGTAGTATATGCTTATTTATATTTTATAAATGAGATTATATGTACTAAATATTATATAAATGCAATACATATTTATTTTTTAAAATTTTATTCTATCTTATTTTTTTGAAAAGGGGCTCTCCACACATGGAAAATCTCTAGGGAATACCTTGAAAGCTTTTTACATAGGGACTTATGGGTGGTAGGACTGGGCACACAGTGCATATTTTACTACACATGGTTTTGTACTGCTTGAACATTTTTATGTATGTCACTTCTCTAAAAATAAAAACCAGCCTCAAGGAATGGTAGACACTCCTCTCAGTCTTTAGAAACTCTGTGGTCATCATTCATCTACATCTAGAATCCAAGTGACAGAAACACAAAAGCAGAGGGCAGTGGTGTGTAGGGGGACAAGTCTTTGCGACTAAGGGAACATGCGAACTCAAGCTACGTTCACTACAAAACCATTATTTCCCCTTTTTGATATTCCGGCCATAAGGGAGCCTTACTACATTAGGCTTTCACGGAGAATGACCTGGACAATAACTGAAGTATCTTAGACTAACTCAAGCTTCCATGACTTGTCATCAGGAATGGGCACATTGTTCAGAGCAGCTGAGAATGGCACTCTGGAGGGAAACTTAGACAGCTGTATGACTCAGGGTTACGGTCAGCTGTGGAGACTAAAAGCCCTCTAATGGGTAAGATAAAAGTTTGTTTCTCTCTCATATGAAACGGAGTGTGGTAGCTGCTACTTGGCTCCAATGGTTCTATCAAGCATGGTCTTGACCAAGATGGTGGCAACTGCATTTCAGGCAGCAAGCCAGAGAAAGGCTTGAGAAAGAAAGGTATGTGTATGCACCTAATTTTAGCCCGCGGCCAGCACAGGCTTCATAAATGAAGGTTCAGTACGTGAGAAATCCTTAGGGAGTTTTGAATTAAAGAGACAGACTCTAATTACCTTTAAACCAGCTCCAGGACGGCTTCTCCTAGCTCTGGACACAAGGATGTGTCTAAGTGCCTCTCACCCACCCAGGAAGGTAACTCAAATCATGTGCGAGGATGGCCTCTCACATCTAATGCCTCTTAAGTGGGGTTTCTAGGAGCTACCACTAGGTAAATTTACCTATTTGCATTGGCCAGAACTCAGTCTTATGGCCAAGTGGCTACATGCTCAGCTTAAAACTAGGAGTTCTCTGTTCCTACCAAAAGAAGGAAAGGACAGACACCCAGAGAGGACCGGTTTTCTGTAACACTGATCGAATAGACCTGCCCTTTCTACACACCAACTTTACTAAAACTAAGCTTGTTTGTCATCTCATCCTCTCAGTAAATGGCCTTGGTAAGTACAAGTATCCTGCTTTGCCATCTACTCATATCTATGAGCTCAGGGAAACACTTAGAGAAAAGCGTTGCTATGGCATTGGCCTTTACGGGATGTTGAGACATCCTGGAATTTCATTCACCTCTCTGTCCCCATCTCTTTCACTAGCTTTAGAATCTTGACCATATTGGATAGGATATAGTAACTTACTGGGGACAGGAACCATGTCATTCTCACAATGGTTCCACAATAAACGTCAACAGAATACAGTAGAACTCGTCTGTGATGTAATTCAGACACTATTTCCTGTGAATGAGACAATATGCACAGGAATAGAATGCTATTTATGCTATGGGAAAGGCCCGAGAGGTTTCAGATTTAGGTTCAAGGGAAAAGGAATTCATTCATCGGTGATTATACTAGGTCCCTGGGGACTGGGGATAGTAGAGTTAATAGTCATAAAGGAATCGTGGCTGCAGAGATTCCCAAGGTTTAGAAGGACTAGATCCTGTTCCCAAGCTGATGTGGCAGGCTTTTCAAGCACTCCAGGATAAGCCTGTCACCAATCTTCAGAGCCACCAACTGGCGGTTCATTAACCTCTGCTCAGAGGGGACCTGAAACCTCCCTGCCCTGGCTCATCTACCATCTACTATCAGGTCCTCCCAGACACAAGAAGATTCTTCATTAGGAGGACGGGAGAGAACTCTTTTATATTTCCTTGGCTGCAGGCCTTCCAGTTACTAGTAAAAGGCCAAATTTAAACTCTGAAGTTAAACCTCCCTGTTGTGGCCTCTTATGTTGTTAAAAACAAATTTATGGTTCTCCAATCAATAAATAGCGTAGGGTATATAGATATAGCAGAAAAGCGCACTCGCAGAAGGACAACAGACTAAACGAGGCCCCTGAAGATTACTCAGAGAGATGGAATCTTAGAGCTTGTCAGCAGGCTTCCCAGTGACAACAGAGACTTGCTTCGGTCTTGGGGATTGGCGATGGCTTCAGGTTCAGTGTTTGTGTAGCTTGATGCTGGCCTCACCTGGATGCATGTTCTTGGCCCTTCTAGACAGGGTGCAGAGATCATCCTGCCAGAGAAGGTCTCAAGCTGCTTTTCATCCTTATATATGCAATTCCTACTTGGCCTCCCCAACAAAGCCTCTCAAACACAATCCAACATCTACTCATTATTTTTTTATTGTTGTTGTTGTTGTTATTATTATTATTATTATTACTACTACTACTACTACTACTGTTATTTTGGTACTGAAGATTGAACCCAGAGCACTCTACCACTGAGCTACATTCCCAGACCATATTATTTATTCTTTATTTTGAGACAGGATCTCCACTAAGTTATCCACACTGCCCTGGAACTTGTAATTCTCCTGCCTCACACTTCCAAGTCACTGGGATTACAGACATGCACCATCACATCTGGCCCAAGAGCCACTCTTTTGTCCCCTCCAAGTTTGCTTCTCCATCTCACTAACCGGCCAGGGTATTATTCTGCAAAGCCTCAGAGCCATCCCTGGCTCCAACTCTGACATCCCTCTCCCAAACCCTCAGGACATCCTATTGGCCCTGCCTTCAGAACATATCCAGAATCTTATCACTTCCACTAGGACCCTGATTTCAGGTTCTCGCCATTTCCACTAGTCCAGGTTATCACTTCCCCTAGTCCTAGATGACTCGAGACCTTCCATCTGGTCCTGAGACTCCCCCAAACCATGTGTCCCAGTCTCCTTGCCACAGCAGCCAGAAGTCTTTCCAAAGGGGTCTCTGGTCCCTCAAGGGGCCTCCCCATTTCACATGGAGTAAAAGCCAAAGTCTGCCTAAGGCCTCCACACCCTCCCTGGCCTGCCCCTGGCCCCGACTGTCCCTCCTACAGCCTCCTCTAACTTCTCTGGCTCACTCAGGTCGGCCTCCCTGCCAGGCCTGTGCACTCAGTACTGCAGCTGCCTTTCCTCTGGCTCTCTGCATCCTTCAAGTCACATCCTTCAGGAAGCTTCACTGAGAATCCCATTATTCTACTTTCAGTTTCTTCATAATACTCACCCTCGCTGGACAGAATATGCGTTGATTTTTACTGCCTGTCTCCCTTCCCACTGGAGTGTATGTTCCACAGATACAGCTTTTTTCCGCCTGAGGTCAAGGCCTGGTGCAGAGTGGATAAATATTTTAAAAATGAACAATGTTGCACATTGCCCAGATAATGTTCATTCTAAGTCAAAACAAATAGCAATGACTCTTAACAAAACACTCAAATGGGTATAACATGCTTTTTAAAAATAACTATCATTTCTTAAAGAAAAGAAAAAAATTATTTGTTGGATAAATGAGGAGGAAAAATCATTTATTGAAGGTCAACTCTGTCTCAGGCACTGTTCTAGTTCTGAAAGTATAGAATCAAGCCAGGGAAGCCCCTGAAGGTGGGATAGAGGTGGAAATTGAAGAAGCTGGGAAGAATACCATAAAAAAAGCAAACAGATAAATGAATACGATAATTTCAAGTAATTACAAATAAGATACGTTTTACAGAAAGTTTATTGAAAATAACCAATAAAAATGAACCTATATGGGCTCGGGTTATGGCTCAGTGGTAGAGTGCTTGCCTATCACGTGTGAGGCCCTGGGTTCGATTCTTAGAACTGCATATAAATAAATTTTAAAAAGGTCTATTGACAACTAAAAAAAAAAAATTAAAAGAAAAAAATTTAAAAAATAATGTACCTGTAATCCCAGCGGCTTGGGAGGCTGAGGCAGGAGGATCGATTTAAAGCCAGCCTCAGCAAAAGCAAGGCCCTAAGCAACTCAGGGAGACCCTATTTCCAATAAAATAAAATAAAAGGCTGGGGTAAAGCACTCCTGGATTCAATCCCCAGTACCAAAAGAAAAGAAAAAGAAAAGTAACTGTTTTATGTAGGGGAGACCTATGAGTCTTCTTCCCCAACCGACCCCACCTGAAAAATCCTGCACTTTAAATAAAATACATTTATATTTCCTATATCTTAAATTAATATAAACTGCTTGTTTTAGAGCAGCTACTTTATAACTTCTATAAAACGATAAACTATACTTTGTCAAAGATAAGATCTGTAGCATGGGGTTAGCAGTTGATATTGTCCTCTGCCATGTGCCTAAACGGTACCCATTAGAAATTAGTTGATGACTTCTCACAGGTCTTCAAAAGTGAGTGTCTGCAGTTCTTTCCGACCTACCCTTGAATCTTTGTGGCTATTTCGGCACGCTGCTGAGAAGTGGCATGCTTTTATTTTAGTAGAGTTGGTGAAGATTCCATATGGATTCCTCTGTTCTTAAAACTGAATGAAAACACAGAACCCCTTCAAATAAAAATAGACGTGTTTGGGAACCACGGGGGAAATGATGCTTGTTCTCTGAGCATTCAGCTTTTGCTATCCCTTGTGGTGGGAACCCACACTGTCATTCCAATTTCCTATAAACTTGGCAGGACTCCGTGTCCATTTGGAATTGTAATAGCCCGGATTTCAGTTTGGGGAGGAAGGAAGGAGTCATTGCATTCCACTGAAGAGTCCTCCAGCGGAATCCCAAGAAGCCAAAGCTTAAATGTCAATATTCTCCCAAAGGAAGAGATGGATCCATCTAATGAGTTTACCTGGTTAATGCTCCATAACCAGTTCTGGCAGATTCTCTGGTCTTCTTTCAGTAGTGTTGCTTATTGGAGAAAATTCTGGTTCCTGTACTAGCTTGCTTGCTTCCCACCCCTGCCCCCCACCATACACAGATTTTTTTGGACTAAATACCCCAGGCGTTTCAGCCTGAGAGTTCCGGGATGTGTACATTCTTGCTGCTCATTCCCCACTCCTGCATGCTTCCTGATTTAGAATGTGAGAATGGCAAGGAAGGCCACCAATGTGCCCTCACCGGGTCTAACATCCTGCTGTCACAGTCAGACAAAAAGAGAGAAATACTCCTCTGCTGGGGGCAGACAGGAGATGCCTCTTGGGTTTGGAAGAGGCCTGGGTGAGAGGCAGGTTATGGGAGATGATCAATTCTAAGGTTTGCTGAAGGATGATCAAACCCCGAGTCTCTAGCTATTGCTTCCCTCTCCCCCATTTTTAGTTCCAAGCAAGTGATTTGCGTGTAAGCAGTTACATTCCACAAGCAAGTCATTTCCTTTTCCTGTGGGAAGGCAACTGGGAACAGAGGGAGAAACACATACCTCTTCAGAAAAGCAGAACTGCGGTCAGGCCTCCTAGACCCTCAGCCTCTTCATCTGGGGCTCCACTCCTCCCTGCTTGATGTAAACACCTTGTGAAGCTCTCACATCGAATGTTAAAGATACATGCTTCTTTCCCCAGCAAAATTATGGATAGGTTTTTATTTTGTTTGTAGGTTTGTTTTATTTCTATGGTGCTGGGGATGAAACCTGGGCCCATGAAACCTGGGGCCCTGCACATGCTCTACCACTGAGCTTTGTACCTAGCTGGGAAGGATTTTTAAATTTTCCTTCCAAATTTATTTGGCTCCGAGGAACTGATGTCTAAATAATTCTTGGGAAGTGAGGAAAATCTAACCTACACATTGTTTTCAAACGCATTGGAGTCTTTTTTGTGTGTGTGGTACTAGGAATTGAACCCAAGGCCTCAGGCATACTAGCAACAGAGCTTTCAGTGAACCCTGAACCTAGCAACTGATAGAGTTGGCATGATGTCATCTACTGTGGCATCTAATTAGTATTCACTAATTTAAATTTTGTGGGTTTTCATATATTAGAAAATACATTTATATTTTGTTGTATGGAATTATGCATGTTATATATATATATATATGATTATAAAAATCTATATATGTAAATATTTTCAGGGTTAAATATTGCCGTAAACCCTTAAAATCTATTGACCTTGAGCTCTGAATCTACAGAACCTAAATGCAGACAGTAAATTGAGAGGTAAATAGTCCTTTCTAAAACAAAAGCAACAATAATAAATATAAAATATAAGAATAAAAAGTCATTGCAAATCCAGGCTAGTGAATGGATTAACACGCCCAGAAGGCAGTTCTGCGGAGGTGTCCCTGCCAGCCTGGAGGCTCTGACAGAAGCTCTGGATCGCTCCCCACTCCCCACAGCCCACCAGCCTTGCCATAGGAAGCCGTAATCCCACCACATCGGCTTATATTTCAGGCCCACTCTCTGTCTCCGGGGACTCTCCTCCAGGCTGTCCTTCCTAAACCACTTGAATCTCATTTCTCCAGCAGCTGATTTTTTTTTTTTTTTCCAAGATGTTAACAATTTCTGTGGAACCATCTGGATGTTATTAAGAAAGTGTCCCGGGTCCTCTGAGGCAGTTGGCTATGGCCTCTTGCCTTGTTTCCTGTGTCCTGGATGTCTAAGTTGACTTTCATAAGAAATTTGGAATATTAGCTTAAAAAAAGAAACAGTCAATATTTTTCAGGCGTTGAGCTCTTGCAGCCCAATTTCTCCAGTTGGGACTTTGCATTTCAAGTTCCCATCTTTGGCCCCTGCTCTGGGAAGGATGAAGCACGTCTGTTTTAAAAACAGAAGGCACCAGTGGTCAGGGGTGAACCAGAAATCCAATCTTCCCCGCCCTCCCCAGTTGGCCTCACAAAACCTTCCTTATGTTGTGGCTGCTGCTTGGCCATTTCCACACCCGCAGCCCTGCTCCAAACTGAGACCCCGAATCTCAGTCCAAAAGTAAACACTAGTTAGTTCAGCCCTGTAAGGTTCTCTCCAAGCATCCTTGAGGGAAAATAATGGCACAGAGACAAAAAAGAAAAAGGGGCCAGGCAGAGGATGATGATTCCTTGGTTACATGGGGTAATGTGAGTAGGTGGGCAATAGGGGAGATTATGCTCCTCTAACCACTAGCCAATAGCAGCTGGAAGCTAAACAAAGAAGTTGCCATGAACTCATTTGCCTGTTCAGAGCCTGCAATGGGATTAGGGCACACCCTCACCTCATTTCCTGTTTTTTTACCGGAAATTCATGGGCTGTGCTCTGAGTTTTAAGCCTTGACCATCTGCCTTCCCCACTGAAGGCACCCATGCCCCTCCCGCTTCAGCCTCAACCAACTTGCATCTCATTACCCTTCAATTTTATTAATGAAGTTAGCACTAACTCTCTGAGAGATTGTATTCATTGATTGATTTTTTTTTTTCCCCAGTGCTGGGGATTAAACCCAGGGCATCACAAGTGCTAGGCTAGTGCTCTAACACTGAGCTACACCCCCAGAACCTCTCTGGAAGATTTTAAGAGCTCCCTGTGAATGTTATTGTAACAGTGGTCCACTTTATACTTTGAATGTAGCCCTTGCTGCTCTGCCACTGCAACGGATTTTTTTTTTTAAATGGACATGTTTCTTTCTTTTCCTCTCTCCCAGCTCCTTCTTAATCTCTCCCCATCACTAATTTCAGGGGAAATAGCATTACCTTTCTTCCCCCTCCTTGGCAGATTTATCTATACTTGAATACACACCCACCATTGGAAGGAAGGAATCCAGACTTTGGGGGTGGCACCAGAAGATCTCAGAAATGACCATCTCCCAAATTAACAAGTGGATTCCAACTCCAACAGAGAACGCGTGGAATGTAGCCTTTGAATCACCTCTTTAAAATCCCTCTGTTCCTGCTGATGGGCAGAATCACAGCCTCTGGGACAGGAGTCCCCTGTGTTTCTCCTTTGCTAGCAAAGCAATAAACCTTCTTTTTCCTTTTTTTTCAAAACCGTGTCCTCATTATTGGATTGGCATCAGGGACAAGAACTAAGCTTTCAGCAACACTATGACATCAGACAGCATGTTCAGAAGCAAGCACAAGCCCAGAATGACTTTCCTGGAAGACAAGCAGCCTGCCTCTCCCCCTCTGATGCTGGTGGGCCTAAGGGAAGTTTTGAAGGGAAGCAAACAACTCACTCTTCACAGAGGATTCACTCAGGAGACAGGGTAATGCCTTGGAATACCTAATTTTCTTGTCACAATCCACCAGAATTTATCATTGTCTATCAAGTATATTATAGATGCTCAATAAGTGAGCTCCCTTCCTAGTATTTTTATTTTGGAATAGCTCAAGCTACAAAAAAAAAAATTAAAATAATACTATGAATCCTTGTATATCTTTCACCTAGAACATCGATGATTAAAATATTGCAACATTTGCTTTCTCCCAATACTTTACTTTCTGATCCATTTGAAAGAAAAGTGCAAATATCATCCCTAAGTACTTCATCCTTAAATAATCTCTCAATATTTCCACAACACCACTATCACATCCAAGAAATTTAACAGTGAAAAAATAGTGGCTGATGGATACTTCATTCAAATTTCCCCAATGGATTGATATCTTTTATAATTTTTTTAATTTTACATATAATTCACATATCATAAAATTTGCCCTATTTAAGTGTACAATTCAGGTTTCTAATATATTCACCACATATATAATCGTCATCACTGATTTCAAAATATTTTCATAATTGCAGAAAGAAATCCTATACCCATTAACAGTCACACCCATCTCCTCTCTCCTCTGCTCTTGGCAACACTGATCTACTTTCTGTTGCTGTGGATTTACTTATTCTGGACATTTCCTAGAAGTGGAATTGTACAATAGGTGTTGTTTTTCTGTCTGGCTTCTTTCCCTTAGCACGTTGTTTTCAAGATTCACTCTTGCATCTATACTTCATTCCTATTTCTGACTGGTTAATATTTCATTGTATGAATCTGTCACAATGTAGGTACATCAGTTGATAGACACTTGAATTGTTCCACAGCTTTTTTTTTACTCAAACTGTACTGAATTTGGAAAATGGAATCCAGTCAAGAACTACACAATGCATGTAATTGTTATGTTTCTAGTTTCTTTTAATCTAGATTCTACAACATTGACTCTAGAATGTTCATCCAGAATTCACGACATTCTTCTCAACTATTTTTACTTTTTATCTTTTATAACAGAATTTTTTTTTTTTTTGGTATTAGGATGGAATCTACAGCTCATACAAGCTAGGCAAGGCTCTACTACTAAGCCAAATCCCCAGCCCTTTTAATTTTTTATTTTGAGACAGAGTCTGGCTAAATTGTACAGGCAGACTTTCAGGCCTGCACCATCATAACAGGCTCAACGGTAAACTTTTTGAAAATTAGAGGTTGTTTTGGAGAAGTCTTCGTAGATTTGTCTGAGTGCTTCCTATTATTTGATTCAGGTTACAATATCCTGGGCAACAATATCCCCCAATGCGGTTGTGTATTTCTATTGCATCACTCTGGAAGGCACACGCCACATTGTCTTATGATTGGTGATGCTAAATTTGGTCAATTGGTTAGATGATATTTACCAGATCTCCCATTGGAAACACACAGGAAACTAAGGAAGAAACTGAATGAACCCTCTAGCTTCACTTGCTTTTAGTTGCTTGTTTTCATCAATAATTTCAGAGCTCAGGTAGCTAAAAGCAGCATACTGCACTCTCTTGGTCAGCTTCATTGTAGATAACGCCTCTGACACGTGGGTCACATGGTAATGGCTGCCTATGTTGTTTTCAGGAATTGGGTAGCTTAAACTCGTTGAAACCACTGACCCTTCACTGGGACCTGTGTAAGTATCAGATGCGTAACCTTCTGACGCCAGAGAGTCAAAAGTCCACCCTCATGGTGTGCCAACATGCCCATTTTCTGAGCATGTGTCCTATTAAGAACCATGACGTTTGACGACTTGTGCTCAGACCACTGATGACTGCACTTTTCTTTACACCCCTCACCCACTGTTCCCCACACCTCTGACCACTATCTCTTTATTCCATAAATACTCCAAAGGCCCTATTCTTGGAAAAGCAGATTTTGATACTTGGGTCTCTTGTCTCCTCGAGTCTGGCATCTCATGAATGAACTTTTTCTTTTGCAAAACCTATTGTTTCGGTGATAGGCATAATATTGCATGGCCTGGTTCCATAACACACACTTTCCCTTTGTATAATAATAAAGTTAAATGATATTAACATAAGTAATCTTTAAGAGTATGTGAATATCTTATTTTCCAATATTCTTTAACCGTATATATATATTTTTTCTTTTTTGCAATTCTGGGCTGGAATGAGGCTTTCACACCTGCCAGGCATGCATTCCACCACTGAGCTGCATTCCATCCCCTGACCAAGGGTTTCAACAGGCAACAATGCCATTGTCTGCATCACCTGCGATCATGTGTTGCTTAACAACAGGCATACATTCTGGGAAACGAGTGCTAGGTGACATCTTCCTTTGTGAGTATTGCAGTGTGCTTACATAAACGGAGACAGCTACAATGTCTCTGGACAATCTAAAGGAACCACCATTGTATACGTAGTTGATTGCTGACTGAAACATCAGTGCACTATAATTCGTTCCCTCCCTTTCCTTTCTTTTTCCTTCCTTCTTCCTTTGTCCCTCCATCCAGCTTTCTTTTCCTTTTCCCTCCCTGTCTTCCTTCCTCCCTCTGTTGGTAGTCCTGCCTTAGTTAATTGGCATTTTTTTTTAATTTTATTGTTGGTTGTTCAAAACATTACATAGTTCTTGATATATCATATTTCACACTTTGATTCAAGTGGGTTATGAACTCCCATTTTTACCCCGTATACAGATTGCAGAATCACATCAGTTTCACATCCATTGATTTACATATTGCCATACTAGTGTCTGTTGTATTCTGCTGCCTTTCCTATCCTCTACTATCCAAATGCCAAATGTCTTCTTTGATATAAGGAGAGTAACTAAGAACACAGTAGGGACGAAGAGCATGAGAAGAAGATTAACTTTAAACAGGGATGAGAGGTGGGAGGGAAAGGGAGAGAGAAGGGAAATTGCATGGAAATGGAAGGAGACCCTCAGGGTTATACAAAATTACATACAAGAGGAAGTGAGAGGAAAGGGAAAAAAATTAATTGGCATTTTGTAAAAAAAAAAAAAAAAAAAAAAGTTTCCTCTACTAGCACCGCCCCATCATCTTTTTAATCACCACTCTGAACTCAGTATTTTATTTTTTGTTACCATAACTGTGTCACAATCAACATCACTGTCATTACTCTTCTGATACTCAGACTGTCCTGAATTTGGGAAATGGGATCCACTTTGGGCGAGCTCATCTGTCTTTTTGACATGTACCCATTCGTCTTTAAGCACATCTTTGCTTTGGGACTCAGGATACAGGAAAAAACTGAAATCCAAAGTTTTTTTCCTCCTTTTGCACAGACGCTCAATGCTCCACTTGTGACAGCAGAAGTGTGTGGGATTTTCCCGCTATGCCAAGCAATTCTCCAGCAGACGCCAGCGAGAGTCCTCTAATTCAATCCAATGATGATACTCTCTACATGCAGATGGCATCAGATCCCTCAGTTTAAGGGTTCAATCCACAAGACTGCCTCTGTTTCAGATGTCAATCACAAGCCCCAGGTTGTGACCTGTATGCTTCCGACTGACTGGCTATAAATCAGGGTACCTACAGATGCCCTCTTCAGGCTTGATTAATGTGCTAGAGCAGCTCATAGAACTCAGGGAAACATGTCACTTAAGTTAACCTACTTATTACAAAGGTTACTTTAAAGGATACAAAGGATCAGGCAGAGGAAAGGTGAAGCCTGGAAATCTCCAGCACAGGAATGAGTTCTTATCCACCAGCCTGGAAACTCCCCAAAGCCAGTCCTTTTAGTTTTTTATGAAGGCTTCATTATGTAGGCATGATTGATCAAATCATTGGCCAGTACTGATCAATTCAACCTTGAGTTGATTTGATCTCCCCTCCCTGAGTTGGGGGGTGATACTAAAATTTCCAACCTTCTTATCACATGGCTAGTTCTCCTGGCAACCAGTGTCTCATCTTGTGGTTATCTAGAACTTTCCAAAAATCAGTTCATTAGCAAAAACTCATTTTTTTCCTGTCCCTACAGTGCTCTGGTGTGGGGTCCAAGAATCTGAATTTTAAACATTTTCCCAAGTGACTCTAATGCAGATAGCTCCCTGATCATACATGGAAGAACCACTTCTCCATCCTTTTGTACCTATTTTGGGTATTTTAAAAAAAATTTTTAATTGGAAATGGACACAATGCCTTTATTTTATTCATTTATTTTTATGTGGTGCTGAGTATGGAATCCAGTGCTTCACACATACTAGGCAAGTGCTCTACCACTGAGCTACAATCCCAGCCCCCTACTGGGTATTTGATGGATTCCCCCCTCTTTACCTTCCCCAACTTTTTTTTTTTTTTTGGTGCTGACATTGAACTCAGGACTCAAACGCCCCTTTGCCAGGCTTGCCTTCCCTGACACTCTGACCACAGTCAGCCCCTCCTGTTACCTGCTCTCATCGTATCCTGTGATTCTTCAGAGCCCACAGCAAACCTGACAATTACATAGCTTTGGTTTGTAATGAGATGCTTAATATCTGCCTCTCTGGTGGAATGGAAGCACCAGAGGGCATCACTAGGGTCTTTCAACAAGCCCCGTACCCAATAGCACGGTATCTGCATATAATGGGCAATCAATAAACGTCTATTGAACTAATGCACAAATGAGGAAATTAATACTAACTTTATTGCTAAACAAAGACTGAACAAGATGCAGAATTCATAAATAATGAATACAGAATCAAGTTCATTATCGGTATGAATAATTGGATACCCCACTTCCTATTCTCATCATCTTTCCTGGGGTCCTTGGAATGATAGTTTGCAAAGAGGAAATTGCACTTTTAATGACAAATTTGGGGACAATCTGCTTAGAATAGGCAGGAATTCATAATGAAATTGCGGCCTCGCTCAGGCCTCTCCTCTCACTTCCTTCCCTCCTGGCTTCAGTTGTCATCTTGCACGGAAGCAATCAAATCTCTCCTTGCTGCAGCCTGCCAATATTTTCAAACCAGCACTGAACAGGAGAGCTTCTGGCTGGGGAGTAAGGGTGCTTCCTTTGGGCCTTTGGGAATTGAGTGTGTTCCCCCTTCGTGTGCACTTCCATGGCTGCATAAAACTCCTTTATAATTTAACGTTGGGCCAAATAAACCCTGAATTACACAACCAGAGTTTATGCTCATATATTTATGGCAAGGTGGGGAGTAGGGTTGTTTTGTTTTCAGTATTTGTTTCTGCAAAGTGGCTCTGATTCTTCAAAACAACAACAAAAAACAAAACAAAACAAAACAAAAAAACCTGAAAGAATTCATGTAAAGGGGCGAGAACAGGAACCATTTCTATAAAGATTTCCAGAACTATATAGTGACCCTGAACTTGAAGCAGCAGCAGAGTGCTAAGTCAGTGTAGGCCCCTGCAAACCGAGTTCTCAAGGTGTGTCTCCTTCAGAACTCTGTTCCCAGCACATTAGGGAACAAAGACTTGTATACTTTTCAACTCTTCAATTTTAACTACCTAAAAGAGCACCCTGCTATCTGAAACCTTCACAACTCAGAAATCATTAAGAGAGGGGGCTGGGGTTGGAGTTCAATGGTAGAGCACTTGCCTAGCATGTTGTGAGGCCCTGGTTTCGATCCCCAGCACCACATAAAACTAAATAAACAAAATAAAGGTATTGTTTCCATCTACAACTTAAAATATTTTTAAAAAGAAAGAAATCATTAAGAGAAATATGTGTAATGATTCTTGCAAATCTGGTCGATTTACTTTCTTATGATGTTGTGTTTGGTTTTTGTATTGTCCTAAATTCAGAACTGAAGAGGTACAGTGCCAGTGGTGAGTCACCTGACACTAGGGTTGGATCTTCTATGTATTGAACCCCTTTGCTGGAATCTCAAGTCCCTGCTCCACCAGTTACTAGCTGAGTGATGTGGGACATAGTTCTTCTTCTCTGTGCCTCAGTGTGTTCCACTATAAGATGCAGATAGTAATATATACTGGGGATCATGGGCAGTTCATGTGATGCCCTGAGGATATGAAATGAATGAGACATTGTTGCTCCCAATCATAATGACAGTAATACAAAGAATAACAATGATAGTAGCAATCACTATTGAACATTTACTATGTGCCATGGACAAGGTTAAACATTTTACATGAATTATTTTAATACTCAAAGTAATCATTAAGATAGGTACTATTAATATTTCCATTTTATAAGTCAGTAAACTGAGGCTCAAATAAATGGTCTTGCCCAATGTCATCAAATGAATAAACAGTGAAACCAGGATTTGAACCTAACTAGTCTAACTAGGTAGTCCAAGTTCTTGATATCTGCTGCTCCTTTAAGGAGGTTCTCAGTCATTTGAGAGTGAAGGTAGGGGGTGGGAAGAAGGGAAGCATGAGAAGCAAATAATTAGACATACTGTGTTTCAGAGTCTCTTGCATGATTATAGTATGGAGTGCATTGACTGGGAAGGGCCATCCATTGCTCAGGGAGTCTAGGGGGTGAGACTGTGTTAGGGTTTGAATAATGTGGAGGAGCTCGGCTGGCATTCTGAGTCTGGAGCTGGGATGGGGGCAGAGAAAGAAAGAGAGTAGGCAAAACACTGAGCCTGTGAAAAGGCAAGAAAGAGGAGAAATATGGTGGCATGACCAAGACATCGAAAGCTGGATAGAGCCGAAACATGGAACATGCAGGACAGGTACAAAAGGAAGGAGGGGGAGTCAGAGAGGTCTGAAAGCCAAGAAAAATAGGTTTTATCCACTGAGGAGTTGGTATCTTTAGGATCACAAATGGACTTGGATATAAGGAAGAGATGGGAAAGAAGAAGAGAGAACCCACTCGAGTGAAGAATGGAAGAGGATGAAACCTGAGGAAGGGGGACAGTGTGGAGGCTGCTAGAATAGTCCAGCCAAGAGGTGAGGGGACCAGAATGGGAGGGTCAGCAGAAAGAATGGAGAGAAAGGAAGACCCATTTGGACATTTAAAGACACTGATTAAGAAGGAAGCCAGTCTTCGAAGAGCCCCAGTGATACATCAGAACTGGGTTAGATGCTCATTATCTCCTTTATCCCTCCCAACAGCCCTCTGAGATGGGTACCTTCCGAAAGCCAATTTCAGGGAGCGCCAATGTTGGCTGTGGGAGGTTAAGGAGCTCACTCAGGCCACGTGGTGAGTGGGACGTGGAGCCAGGATTGGAGTCCAAGCTTGTCTCATGGCAAAGCATGTTTCCTACTGTTCTCAAGGCAGGAGGAAAGGGAGAGGGAGGAAGGAGCTGAACATGAGGCTCGGGTGTCTTGCTCGTGAGACCAGATGAATGGTAAGGCCATTGACTGAGATATATAAGAGCAGGTGTGTAGGGAAAGATGAGATGCTCCGAACTTGACACCCTTGAGCAGGACATCCTGCTGGTGCCATACAGAAGATAACTGGAAATATGGAAAGCTCTGGGCTGGGAACATAAAATAAATCTTCTGGTTGAAGCTATGGGGAGAGATGAAGTCAGAGTGTGAGGGGAGCTGGGCCTGGAACTCCAGGAACACTGGAGGGTTCAGGGCTAACCAAGGAGCAGAAGCCAGAGGGCAGCCTGACAAGGAGCAGGCTGAGAGACCCGAGAAAGGCCACGGCAGGAGCAGGTGAGGAGTAGGTTGCAAGAAGGGCAAAGTGGCCAGCCATCTAATTCAGCCAGAAGTCAAGCAAGAAAAGAATGAAGTGTTCCCTGCACTTAGCAGTTAGGCTGTCACCAGTGGTCGGGGTGAGAACCCAGTACTCTCTACCCTTCAGCAGAGTCCATCTTGGCCTTCCACAGGGGCCGCATGTCAGCTAGAGGCAACGGCAGGCTCTCAGGTCTCTAATGATCTGTAACTAGTACGACACAAACCTGATGGTAGGTGGAGGGGAGAAGCCACAGAGATGGAGGTGCTGGGTCAAGGAGAGAAACCAGAAATCCTGGTTGCATGGGAGGAAAAGAAATGAGAATGTGAGGATCTGCTACTACAATGTATGAAACTGCTATCCTAAATGAAGGCATTAATAATGTTTCAATTAACTGCCACATAGGAGCTGCCACGTAGATGAAGAGAACAGAGAGAAAAGCCCAGAGACAGACGTGTGTGTGTGTGTGTGTGTGTGTGTAAGAATTTAGTAAATGAAATAGAGAATGCTATTGATGGGAGAAGGATGGCTTCTTCAACATATAGTCTCTCTGTCAAATTATTTAGGGAAAAACTTACATTCTTCTTCTTCTTCTTCTTCTTCTTTTTTTTTTTTTGGTACTAGGGATTGAACTCAGGGGCACTCAACCACTGACCCACATCCCCAGCCTTATTTTGTATTTTATTTAGAGACAGGGTCTCACTGAGTTGCTTAGCGCCTCACTTTTGCTGAGGCTGCCTTTGAACTCGCAATCCTCCCGCCTCAGCTTCCCAAGCTATTGGGATTACCATCGTTCGCCACCGCACCTGGCATGTTCTTCTTAGAATATACCAAAACAAATCCCAAATGGATTAAAGGTTTAAACCTATGACATGACACCATACATGAAGATACCAGAAAAGAATATGGGGAAGGAGTAATACAATCTGGGATGGGGAGAGTTTCTCCTGGGATGGGGAGAGTTTCTCTAAATGACAGAGTATGTCCAGTGAAACCTGAACTAGCAATCAGAGTTTGGCTCTGTTTAGTAAATGGGTGGACCACTGCAGCTTGTGTGGGTTGAGAGGCAAGAGCAAATGTATATTTGAGAACTTGATTTGCCTGGAGGTAAAAAGGCCTCCAGGCAGGAGCTGCTGCCAATCACTTGGAGTGGCAGAAAAGAGTGAACAGAAGATACTGGTTGAAATGGACAGGGCAGCAGGGAGGTGTCAAGGCCTCCTGTCCCCAAAGATTCAAGGCAGAACATGCAGCAGCAGAAGTCATAACCACCTCACCTGCTGGAGGATTCCTTGTCTATATGAGGCTGGTTCCATGAAGAAGAAATTATTCAGAAGGAGGATTCTAGGAAGACAGTGGTGGTAGCATAACCTTTGAATCTCCCTGAACCCCCACAAACAAACAAAAACAGCTAAACCAAAAAAGCATAGAAGACATTTACAGCTAAACTAGATATTCTAGATTAAATATGGTAGCAAACTCTGCTGTTACTTCCATCAAGAACTGAATCTGATTTCCACTCTTCCTATCAGGATGGTCTTTGATTTACTTGGAACAGTGGCATGTGGTGTAAGTCACACTGCATCACCCTGAAGCCTCAACCAACCAGGCTCACCTGGAAGGAAGAAACACCTCTGAGTTCATGGGTAGTTTTTAAAAGTTGCCTCCTGATGAGGACAGGGAACTGACTCAATATTTTTAAAACCTGATATTAACCTGCCTTTTTTTTTTTTGGCAGTGCTGGGGATTGAACCCAAGGCCTTGTGCATGTGAGGCAGGCACTCTACCAACTGAGCTATATCCCCAGCCCTTTAACCTGCCTTTTCAATATGAAATGTGTCACTATGGAGTAAGCAGGTGGCAGATGGGAGAAAGTTCCTCTTTATGATAAAATTATTCTAGTGAATAACACAAAGTTATTCTAGTGAAAAACATCAAACGAATTAGAATATTATCAATCTGTGACCACCAATGAATTAATATCTAAGGAATATGCATCAACAGTTACTCATATTACAAAGAGGGGCAGTCAGGCATCGTGTGCCTCCTAATGAAGGAATACAATGCCTTTTCTAGTCTTGCCAAAGGCATCAGGCCTAACTACCAGGGCATAGGAAATGCGAGGGATAGACGAACATGCTGAAGCTTATCATGGGACTGCGCCCAGCCAATCCACACTATGGAAGACCTCACAGGTCAAGCAAAACTCCAGTTTCAAATTGTAAAGAAAAAAATGTTGGGAAATATGTAGATTTAAGTGTCTTAAAATTTTTGTTGGTTTGTTTTTTATATACTAGGATCAAACCCATGGCTTTGAGCATGCGAGGCAAATGTTCTGCCACTGAGTTACATACCCAGCCCTTTTTATTTTTTGAGACAGGGCCTCACTAAGTTGCTGATGCTGGCCTCAAACTTGTGATCATCCTGCCTCAGCCTCTTAAGTTCTGGAATTACAAGAGTGTACCACAGCACCTAGTGGAAAAGACTAAACTATAGTATCTAGGATGCACACTTAAGTGACAGCGCTTTTTAAAATATGACAGACTGAGGATATAGCTCAGTGGTAGAGAGCTTGTCCAGAATGTGGGAGGCCTTGAGGTTGAACCCCAGCATGGCAAAAAAAAAAAAGAGGATGTGATCAGTATAAAACTGGGAGAGCAGTTATCACTCCAGCGGTAAGAACAATAAAGATAAAGATCCTACCCCTTCAGCCCTTCAGACTTCACTTGTGAGGGAAAACAAACTAACCCTGACCAAAAATAAATATCTGATAACAAGGCACAGTTATTGCAGAGGCTTAGGCAGGAGGATCTCAAGTTCAAGGCCAGCCTCCCAATGTAGTGAGACTTGTCTTAAAATTAAAAAGAAAAAGGGCTGGGGTGTAGGTCAGTGGTAGAGTACCTCAGGTTCAATCCCCAGTCCTGGACTGGTAAGGTAGGGGAATCAGGAATGTTAACAGTGCTACAACAAAAGTAAAGCAGAGTGATGTGGTAGGACTTCGCTGGGGAATCCACCTGATATTGGCAAACACGGAAGGCATCATGAGGAGGGCCGATGGCTTGGTATAATGGAAATGTGTACCCCAAGGTCATGTGTTAAGGCTTGGTTCCAGCATGGTGATGTGAAGAAATGGTGGGACCTCTAAGAGGTAGGGCCTACTGGGAGGTCATCACCACCCGCCTCCAGTCTTTCTGCCTCTTGTCTCACCAGTGATCTCTTCCTCTCACACAGGCTCCCATGATGTTCTCTGCCATGATGTGATCAAGCCCAGGGAACCTCACCAGGGCACAGGAAATCTTGAATTTTCAGTCTCTAAAACTGAACTAAATAAATCTTTTCTTTATAAAGTTCCCAGTCTCAGGAATTTCCCTGTAGCAACAGTGACAAAAATGATAAATACAGAAGGTGAAATTTAAGCTGAAACTCAAATGATAAGTAGGATCCAGTAAGGAATGGGTTATTTCAAATATTTGAAGTTTTTCTAGATATCTTACTATTTTTAATTCTAATTTGGTTCCACTGTAGCCAGAAAACAGAATCTGCATAACTTTAGTCCTTATACATTTGTAGACTTGCTGTAAGGTCCAGGGTATTATTTATCTTGCTGAAAGTACATGTGTATTTGAAAAGAATGTTTATTTTGCAATTATTGCATGAGTATCAACTAGATCAAAGAGGTCAAGGGTGTTATTTATGCTTTCTGTGATTTTCAGTATATTTTTATCTAATTATTCCATCAGTTGCTGAGAGAACAGAGTACTTTTTTTTATAATGACTATAGATAAGTCTGTTTCTCCCTTAATTCTATACATTTTGCCTGTGTATCCTGAAGATCTGTTATTAGGAGTGTGAACATTTATGACAGCTAAGTTATGGACTAACCATTATATCATTAAGATACTTCTCTTTGATTTCTTTGACTTTAAATCTACTTTACATGATATTAATATAGCCAAACCAGTTATCTTATGCTTACTGTATGCATACTACATTTTTATCCATTTGCTTTAATCTATTTTTGTCTTTATATTCACTTATTGTTTAGTTAGCATGTTGTTGGATTTTGTATTTTTCTTGGTTTTGTTAATCTTTGATTTTAGTTGAAATATTTGTCCATTTATATTTAATATAATTATTTATGTGATTGGATTATGGTCTGACATTTCATTATTTTGTTTTCTGCCTATTCTCCCTATGTGTGTTCCTGTTTTCCTGCCTTCTTCTGGGTTAATCAAACTTTCTTAGGATTCCATAGTAAATTATCCATTAGCCTGTTAGTTCTACCTCTTTGTGTTTTTGTTTTGCTTGAGTAGTTGCTCTAGAGAGGACAATGCACCTCCTTAACATTTCACAATTTATTTAGAATTAAACTTATCAACTCACATAAATGTAAAAAACTTGCATAGGTCCCTTTTCTCTATCGTCATTCATGATGCATAATAAACCCAAGACACAATGTTGTAATGTGTAGCATGTATTTCAAAGGAATATAGAAGGGAAAACTGTCTTTGTTACTCATGTAAGTATTTCCTGTGTCCAGCGTTCTTATTTATTCCTTCCTAAAGATTTGGATTTCTTTCTAGTACCATTTCCTGCCAGTCAGAACTTCTTTTAACATTTCTTATAGTGTAGGGAGCTAGTAAAAAATATTCTCATTTTTGCTTATCTACAAATGTCCTCCTCTAACTATTCCTTTTCATTTTTTTTTCTTTTGTATAATTGGGGATTGAACCCAAGGGTGCTTTACACTGAGCTATACCTCCTGTTCTTTTTATGTTTTGAGACAGGTCTCTCTAAGTTGCTGAGGCTGGCCTTGAACTTTAAATTCTCCTGCCTCAGCCTCCAGAGCTGCTGGAATTCCAGACGTGCACTACCTTGACCAGCTTCTTCATTCTTCAAGGGATTTTTTGCTGCATCTGAAATTCTGGGTTGACCCTTTTTTTCTTTTGCTCTTAGTACTTTAAAGTTATTGTTCCATAGTTTTCAGACTGGAGATTACAAGGTCAGTAGTCATCCCGTCATTTCTCTCCGGCTGCTTTCAAGATTTGTTCTTTATCTGTGCTTTTCTGTAGATTGATTACACTTTGCCTGAATAGACTTTTCTTTGCATTTATGCTACTTGGGGCTCACTGAGCTTTATAAATTGTTAAGTGTATGACTTTTACTAAATATGAATCATTATTCCTTCAAATATTTTTTCAGGAATTTTGATTGAATGTATGTTAGGCCTTTTAATATTGTCTGTGAGGCTCTGCTCATTTTAAAAACATATTTTTCCACTTACATTATTTCCACTGATCCATCTTCCCGTTGGTGGACACTTCAGATGTCTCCAACTTTCTGTTAAATTCAGCCAGTGAATTGCTTCCAGATATTGTATCTTTCACTTGCAGATGTCTATTTGGTTCTTTAGATAGTTTCTCTTTCTCTGCTGAGATTTTATGTATTCATTCATTGTGAACATGTTTTCTTTTATGTACTTGAACACAGTTATAACAGCTGCTTTAAAAATCCTTGTCTGATAAAACCAACATTTGGGTCATCTCATGGTGGGTATGAGTTTAAGTCACTTTCTCCTTTTTCTTCATGTCTAGCAATTTTGGATTGTGCCCTGGAGAATGAGAATGAAATGCTGTAGAGCCTCTGGATTCAACATTTCTCCATACAGAGTGTATTATTATTGTATTATTTTAGCAACTCTCCTTGACTGACTTTCAATTCCAAGTTCTTTTCCATGTAGTGCTGGCAGCTGATACCTTTGTGAGTTCTTTAAGCCTCTTTCTGGGTCTACCTGGAGAGTGTCCCGTGATGCACTAATTCAGAGAATCCCTCACAATTTGGGGCAGAATTATATATGGGATTTTGAACACCCTCTCTTTGTTCTATCCCATTTCTCAAATGTAGACTCCCTCCCCACTGTGTCTGCTTTTGGTCACTCTCCAGTCCCTGCAGGTAGTTAGCTGTGTGTCTATTTTTCTTCCAGAGTTTGTACTTGGTTTCCTGTGTGAGGGTTCAGCTGAAAGGAGTGTGTTACATGTTATTGGAAATGCTCCATTCGAACTTTCCTAATGGCAGAGTGACAGGAACTTATTTACCTTTTAAAGAGATCATTTTGGCTGCCAGGTGAGGAAATGGATTTTATGAGGGATCAATGGTGGATTCCAGGGAACCAGTTAGAAAGCCACTGCAATCAATGGTCCAGTAGAGGGTTGGTGGTTGCTGGCACAAGGGTGAGAACAGAAGAAATGGAGAGAAGGGACAGATTAAAGTGTGAAGGTAGAGGCAACAGAATTTGCCAAAGAATTAGATGTGTGAATGAAAGGAAAACTCTAGAATAACTCCTAAGTTTGTAGCCTGAGTACTTATTTTGTTGTTGTGTTTTGTTTGTTTTCTTTTTTTTGGCCTACTGGGGATTGTCCAGGGACTCGTGAATGCTAGGCAAGTGCTCTACCATTGAGATATCACTGAGATAGATTTCCAACCCACTTTATTTTCTTTTGAGACAGAGTCTTACTAAGTTGTCCAGGCTGGCCTTGAATTTGTGATCCTCCTGTCTCAGCCTCCCCAGGTAGCTGGGATTACAGGCAAGCACCATTGTGCCCCGTGATAAGGACCTCTTTTAATGAGCTACAGAAGATTCAGGAAGAAGGAAGTTAGGGGTGGGATATATTAATACATATTAAGTTTGAGGGGCCTGTTAGATATTAAAGAAGAAATGTCAGAAAAATGGCCGAATACATACTCCAGCACTCTGGTGTTCAAAGTAGAGGTTGGAGCTGAGGGTAGAGAGTTGGCGTCTTTAATTTACATATGTTATGAAACAAGATGAGGTTTTAAAAGCTTGGTTGAGGAAGGTGATGAGGAAGAAAGATGGTCTCAGGAACAAACTCCTGGGGTTGCCTGGAGGCTGAGGCATAGAAGAAGGAGCCCACAATAGAAAACTCCAAGAGGTAGCCAGTAAACTAGGGAGAAAAATCCTAGAGGGAAAAAAGTGTTTCAAGAAGAAACAATGAGTTGAATGTTGCTGTGAGTTTGAGGAAAATGAAAATAAAGAAGATCTTAGGTTTAGCAGGGCGGGAAGAGACCAGTGAAGGGGGGTCGGAAATCCACAGTGTATTGAGGGGGAAATTAAAGGTGGGAATGGGGGCTGGAGTCAAAGTGGTGACCAAGGAGAAGAACTATTGGAAATTACACCACAAGGGGAAAGAAATGGGTCAGTGGCCGAGAGGGGATGTACATCAAGGGAAACGTCTTCTAGTTAATGTTGGTGTTACCAGGACATGTTCATCCACTAGTAGGGGTACTCCACTATGTCTGTCTCATGAACACAGCTGGGTCTGCATGAAGCCTATCTATTCTTGGCTCCTCTTTTCTTACTCCACCTGTCCCAAAAGAAGGGGAAAGGATATAGTTCACTGTCTTTAATATAGATAAGGATGAGCTAACTACCCACTTATCAGTGGGAATAAAATCCCATTGTTATCTGATTATCCATTATCCACTTATTTTCACTGGTTTCAAGGAGTTTACATTTAAAAGCATGTTAAAAACTTAACCCTGTATAAATGCAGCAAAAGCCCTGTATAAGAAGGATATAGTATGCACACATCAGGCCCTGTTTCAAACCCATTACTGAAGAAGGAAGGTTCTTCAATCATTTTAACAATGAATTATATGGGACTTTCCTATAATTCCA
Source organism: Ictidomys tridecemlineatus (assembly GCF_052094955.1). Taxonomy (NCBI): domain Eukaryota; kingdom Metazoa; phylum Chordata; class Mammalia; order Rodentia; family Sciuridae; genus Ictidomys; species Ictidomys tridecemlineatus. The sequence continues at coordinate 122,801,098 of NC_135477.1, read as the reverse complement.
AGATGAACAATACTGTTTAGTAAAAAAGAAAACAGAACTGGGTGTCACATCTAAGTTTAAATCTTGGTTCTGCTTCTTTCTAATGCTGTATCTATTTTAACGATAATAAATACAGATCACAGCCAAATATTTGCCTGCCTTCTAGTGTTCACTAACATCATGAATACATCTGACTTTCCCTTCTCATACTCAAATATTGTTCTGTACATATAACTGCAGGTAGAATGTACTGTAACCACTTTAAAACTATATTGTCGTTGGAAAATTGTGGGCACAGGGGACCTGAGCCAGGTCTCATTATCTGTGTGGCGGATGTGAAGATAGTCCACACCTCCAAGGGTTTCCGGCCACCAGCAATCACTAAATTGCATAAGCAGATGTCCGTGCAAAGTCCAAGAAGTTAATAATGAACGATTCTATTTTATCTGTGGCCCAGGAGGTGGACTGAGTATTGTCAACACCAGACAAATACACAGCAAAGCATTTCCCAAGAGAGACCCAGAGAGATAAGTCAGAGAGAAGCGCACCTGTTAGAAAGGTGACCCTTTTCCAGGGATTTCCTTCTGATTTCCCAACACCTGGGAGTATTTGTGCACATGAGTCATTTTTTGCCCCTACACCTTACTTATCTGAGCCAATAATAGTCAAAACAAAGACAAAAATTAAAAATTTAATTTTCTTCTGAAACCTATTTGAAGACAGTGAAATGAAATCTTCCTCATAGGGCTGGGATGTGGCTCAAGTGGTAGCACGCTCGCCTGGCATGTGTGCGGCCCGGGTTCGATCCTCAGCACCACATACCAACAAAGATGTTGTGTCCGCCAAGAACTAAAAAAATAAATATTAAAAAAATTCTCTCTCTCTCTCTCTCTCTCTCTCTCTCTCTCCTCTCTCACTCTCTCTTTAAAAAAAAAAAAAAAAAAAAAGAAAAGAAATCTTCCTCATCAGTGGAAAAGATAAAGGTCGGGAGTGTAGTTTAGTAGTAGAGCACTTGCCTAGCATGCTCAAAGCCCTGGGTTCAACCCCCAATACCGCAATGGAAAAAAAAAATAAAGAACCAGATTTCCCAATCTAAAGTCAAAGGAAAGACTCTGAGAGTGATAACATTGGTTTCTAGAAATTCTATGGAGAGGCATTTATTCAAAGGCAAGATTTTCCACTGTTCTCATGTTGGGGTCTGGAATTTGCCTGAAGATAAGGTAACAAGGGGACTAGATATTTCCTAACGATTCTCTTGTATTTGGCATGCTATCCTGACCGCCAGAACCATCCTAGAATCTGACCAATGGTGTGCTTCCAGATGAAAAATAGAAAATCCTGCCTCCCTTACGAGTTAAAAAATAAATACTCCAGGCAGGCCTTCTGAATTTTCATCTAGTTTTACATCCTGTCCTGGGAGGTGGACCTCATGTGCTCTCACATTAAGTAACTCTCCTTCTCTGCCCTTGTTGACATTCAAAATGAGCAGACAGGCTTTTGTTAGCACCAGTAACCCATCCACGTCGCCCCTCCACACTCATACATCCAAGTATGAGAAACTCAATCTTCCTGCTCCTGAAACATGAAAGGCTGCCTGGCCCCCTGGTGCCGAGGAGTCTAGGCATCCCAAGAAAGGGTTTACTTAGATCATAGGCCGCCCAGGCCTCCCCTTGGGAAGTGCCTCTACAGACAGCAGCCAGGGAAAACACCTCCAAGGGTAGGTGCTTATGGGTGAATAATTATTCAGTTGTCTTCCAGGCTGCAGAACCCCTTTCAGGTGTCCAACCAGAATAAACACCACAGATTCTGCATGAAAGAGCAAAATTGCACAGAAAAAAACTAATTGCATGAAATATGCAAATTGAGCAGAAAACAGGCATGGACTATGGATCTCTGGGTTCTTCCAACTCCCTGGAGTTCACTTTTACCAGCCAAACAAATGTTATCTGGCTCCTTTAGAAGAAGTGAAGTGTCCCCTCCAAGCACAGAAGATGGAAGTTTGGGATTCCTCCTGTTTTCATTAAAGGAGTGAGTTGGGGTGTCACTGAACATATGAGGATAAGAATGTGTGTGCATGAAGGTGAGAGAGTGTATATGTTAAGCTGTGTCCCATGAAAGACGTAAAGGATGGAGAAGGGACAAGTATACGTTCTGCTGTTACAGACAAGGTTTCTCAGTATCGTCCACAGGTCACGTGCACCAAACTCACCTGGGATATTTGTTAAAAATACAGATTCCTGGACTCTGCCCTCATAGAGTCTGATTTAGTGGTCTGGAGTGGGTCTGAGGAATATGCATCTCTGACTCACTCCTCTGTTGGTTCTTGGGTAGCCTGGAGTTTGAGAAGCCCTAGTATCAAGGACAGGAAGAACTGCTGCAGTGTTGAACAAGCCCATTCCCTTCACCCCTGTGCAGTCTCTATTAACGATACATAATAAAGATAAAATTGTTCCCAATGTGGGGCTGATCCATCTTGAAAAATAGAAGCTGAATTCTCACCTCATACTATACACAAGATTAATTCGAGATGAATGAAAAATGTAAATGGGAAAAAAATCAGCAATCTATTGCAGTAGAGATCATTTTCATAGTTTGAACAAACTATAAAAAGCATGATGTGTAAAGAAACAATTTATTAATTAGACAACATGAAAAATTTAAAACTCTTAATGATAAAAGAATCAAAATATAAAAGGATAAACAACCAAGTGGAAGAAGATTTGGTAGATTACTATCCATACTTTCTTTCTTTCTTTTTCTTTTTTTTTTTTTTTAGAGAGAGAGAGAATTTTTTTAATGTTTATTTTTCAGTTTTCGGCAGACACAACACCTTTGTTTGTATGTGGTGCTGAGGATCGAACCCAGGCCGCACACATGCCAGGCGAGCGCACTACCGCTTGAGTCACATCTCCAGCCCCAACTATCCATACTTTCTAAAGAACTCCTACAAATCAGTAGGAAAAGAGATAAATACAGAAATGGATAAAGAACATAAATTGTAAGAATTGTAATGCGTTCTGCTGTCATGTATTTAAAAAATAAAATCAATTTTTTAAAAAAGAACATAAATTGATAATTCATTGAAAACAAACAAAACCCCAAATATCCCTCAAACAAATGAAAAGCTGCTTAGCTAGGTGTGGTGGCACACTCCTGTAATCCCAACAACTCAGGAGGCTAAGGCAGGAAGATTGCAAGTTTGAGGCCAGCCTCAGCAATGTAGGAAGTCTGTCTCAAAATAAAAAATAAAAAGGTCTAGGATGTAGTTCAGTGGTAAAGGGCTCCTGGGTGCCATACTCAATATTAAAGAAGAAAAAAGAAAAAAAAATGCTTAATCTTATTAACAATCTGGCAAATGCAAACATTAAAAAAATTAGATATTTTTATATTTAACAGATTTTTTTAAATAATCAAAGTCTGATAATATTAAGTGTGTGAAGAAAGAACAACTCTTCTGCATTGCCAATGGTACTGTCAATTCATTTAATCAGTTTAGAGTGATTTCTTAATCTTTATTGTAAAGGCACATACTTTATAACCCATCAATTCTATTTTGACATTTATGATGAAGAAAATTTCATGCAAAAGGAAATGTATATAATGGTGTCCATTATGGTATTGTATATAATTGTGAAAAATGGAAAAGGTCAATATATATGTGATAGGGTAGTGAATAAACAAAGTGGATTACAAGCAGCAGTTAAAATGAAATAGGTCTACTGAATCAACATGGCTAAGTCTGCAAAACAATATTTTCAAAACATATACAGAATAATGCCATTTAAGTAAGTCGTCAAAATACAAATAGTATTATGTACTGTCATGTGAGCAGTGGAAAGCACGTATGCAAATCATGTACATCAACTTTCAGTTAAAATTTTTTCCTGCAGAAGAGGGGAAGATGTTAGCCATGATGATGTTTCACATCTTAAAAAATAAAAGATCTGAAGTGAATATGACAAAAGCATTAACACATTTGTTAATCTGAGTGCTGAGTTAAGTGGTGTCTCTCGTGTAGACTGCAGTATTTTACAATTAAAAGAAAATGAAAACTAAAGTAAGCAAGAAGATGTTATCAGGTCAGGTAAACCTAGCACAGTCATTAATTGTCCTATGTACAGGACAGTGGCCATGGGCTGACCTGATTCTCCTCTCTCTCACTTATAGTTCTCACAAATAACCATACCACGTGCTGGGAATGGACCATCCTGAGATGGGGAACAGCTGGCCTTACAGCTAAGAGGAGTCTTAGAAACAGCGCATCCTCCAAGGCTGTATCCCAGTGGGTCACGTGTCCCCACTGTATATAAAATCCAAACTGGGCTGCTTTTGGGGGGTCCCTTCATTGTGGTGTGAGTGACACACGAGTGGAGACGCCATCTGCCTGTGCAGCTTTCCTGAGCCTGTGGGGACACCGTTCATAATGAATCCTAGGCTTCTCTGGTCCTTTGCTGCCTATCTAAAAGCAATAAATCACTTCATGTGACTTGTTGCATGCATGGGTGTTGCGTCTCACTAGACTCAGACAAATTGGCACCTGGTATCCTATCAGTGCATGGTGAGAGCCTGCGTCACACTGTGATGCATGGAAGGAAGGGAAGGAAATGTTTAGTAAATCAATCTTTTCAAAGAAAGATGGCAGGAAGTAGAAATAAGAACTTCTCAAGGGCTAACTCCTGTAAGATGTGGTTAAAGCAGAATCTGAGAGATGGTATTTACTCCCAGTGGACGGGAGACACTGACAACGACACAGGTGGAGAGCTATCTTGCCACCAAATGATTTTGGCAGGTAGGAATAATGCGATCATATTTTTTTCTTAAGAAATGTCATGAAAATAGATCAAACTAAAATAAAACAAAGAGATGAAGATACCCAATTAGTGTAAAATACAGAACACTGAGGTTTCTTGTGTGATATTCTGAAATAACACATTTGGTCAGGACAAACGTCAGAATCTGGAATCCAAACAAATCATATTTGGAGATCCAGGGACTCACTCTTCCCATGGGTACACCTTCAGCAAGAAGTTTCCCTTGAAGTCATGGACTGAGGGCACAGTAGGTTGATGCAAGCATCTCCTTTTCTGGAATCTTTGAAGGGGATGCGGCAACCCAACATGAAGATCACTCGGTTCCATCAGATGAGCCCTTGACTAAAGGCATCGCCACACAGACAGATTTCATCACTAGCAAGCAGGTTCCCCGGGCCAAGGGAAGCTTGCTCCTTAAAGCCCACTCCCTTGTGAGCAGTCATTCACTCAACAATCTTTTCTTTTTCTTTTTCTTTCTTTCTTTCTTTCTTTCTTTCTTTCTTTCTTTCTTTCTTTCTTTCTTTCTTTCTTTCTTTCTTTTTCATACTAGGGATTGAACCCAAGGGCATTTAACCACTGAACCACATTTCCATCCCTTTTTACTTTTAATTTTGAGGCAAGGTCTCACTGAGATGCTGAGAGCCTCTGTAAGTTGCTGAGGCTGGCTTTGAACTTGCAATCCTCCTGCCTCAGCCTCCAGAATTGCTGGAATTACAGGTGCATACCACAACAAATATTTATTGAGTACCTATTATAAACCAAGAATTATCTTAGACGTTGGGATAATGGGGAAACAAGAATGACAGATGCCATTTTCAGAGTTTACCTTCTTGGGAAGGGGTAACATTGATAAAGGAGTAAAGAAATCAATGAATCGAATGGACTTTAGATAGTGCTGAGTGCCCTGCAGCAATGAAGCAGAGGGCTGTGAACAACTGTGACCAGTGGGGACAGGACCATTTAGACACAGTGGTGGTGGCAAAGGTCTATCTGAGAAAGTGATATCTGAGTACAAATCTGAGGAGTTGGCACACGGGGTCTGGGAGAGAGTCCCCAAGCAGAGGTAACATTATCGTTTGGATATGAGATGTCCCTCCAAAGCTCCTTTGTTGGTGCAAGAACATTCAGACATGAAATGATTCGATTATAAGAGCTGTAACCTAATCGGACTGTCCTAATTTGAATGGACTTAACTGAGTGGTAACAATAGGCAGGTGGGAAGGTGGGGGCATGCCCTGGAAGGGTTCATCTTCTCTGCTGCCCATTTCCCCCTCTCTCTGCTTTCCAGCACCCCTTCGCCACCACCCTTTTGCCATGATGCTCTGCCTCAACTGGGACCCAGAGCAATGGAATCAACCAACCACAAAACCATGAGCCAACATAAACTTTTATTTCTCTGAGTTGTTCTTGTCAGGTATTTTGGTCACAGTGACAAAAACCCAACTAACACAGGTAAGGACTATGTGCAAAGACCCTGAGGAGGAAATGAGATCAGAAAGTGCAGCATGTGGCTGGAAAGGCAGGAGAAAGGTGGATGTCAGTGAGTGGATGAGGTCAGAGAAGTCGGCAGAAACCAGGTCCCATGGGGCCTTGACCTTGACAAAGAGCTAGATGTTATTCTAAGTGCAAAAGACAGCCACTGGTGGCTGGGGCTGTAGCTCAGTGGCAGAGCGCTTGTCCAGCATGTGTGTGAGGCACTGAGTTCGATCTAAGTGCCATATAAAAATAAATAAAATAATTATCTAAAAAATAAAGCTACTGGTGCATTTGCAGCCAGGCTGGTAACCCATGATCCAGTCACCAGGAGGCTGCATTGCAGTCTGCCACTGGTGTGTCCCCTCAAGAGGCCACTTGGTCTCTTTCTCAACAGGGCAGAGCCCTAAACACAGAATCATAGTGCCCAGCTTGCAGCCTGAGTCAAGGAGAACAAGAAAGGAGGCTGACTCAAGGCCAAGGCTCTGGCTTTGATCCTATCCTTGCCACATGGAGGCTGGCTCATCCGTGTGCAGGACCCGTGGAATTCTGACATATGAAATAGTCCCCAAACCCAAAGACCCCACTTCTTCAAATTCACTGCCTTGCTTGAGGCCTCACAACAAGCAGCAAAACTTTCCTAAAAAAAAAAAAAAAAAGAGAGGGAGAGAGAGAGAGAAAAAGTAGGTCAGGGCTCTTCTGCCTGGTAGCACACGAAGCGCTGGGCAAACTCCAAAAGCAACTGCTCCACTTGGAGGTCTCTATTGAGCAATCGGAGTGATGTCAGTTCTGAGGGCCTCCGAAGCAGTATGATTCTGAACCTGACCTCACCCGTGGTTTTCCTGGTAACTTTTTTAAACCATTGCTTCCTGCCCTGTGCTTTATTTATCCCACATGTTTATTTTCTATACAGTCTATTCCGAAACAGAGCTCTGTGTGAGTTTCCAGGTCACTGTGTCCCATCAGGGCAAGCTCAACAGATGTGGGATGAGCTGGAAGATAAAACAGGCCATTGCTGCCATGACTGAGCACAGCCTGCCACCCATTGCGGGGTTTCTTGTTCTGGGGCCAGCCAGGGAAAGTTAGCGCCTGCAATTTGTGCAATCTATCTTCCTTCTCTGAAGGTCACGCTGAGGGCAGGTCGGGGCCTCTCAACCCCCGTACCCAAGGTGCTCCTTGCTGACATGTTCCACACGACAGTGGAGGTCAAAGTGATGTCCACAGATTCCTGAGGAATTTGCTTTAATTTCTTCTTCTTTTTTTTTCTTCCTAAGGCATCAGCAATTTCCTTCCATTTAATTCATTCTCTGGGTCTTCTGGCACAGTCTGCTGTTGTCACGGCAACAGGGACCAGCCACGCTGCTCTCTGAGGTTAATGTACCCCATGGCCCACAGCCCACAGGCCTCTAGGCCTCATCCTGACAGCGCTGCCCACGCCCTTCCCCCAGCAGCCCGGGCACTACCACAAGACCAGGAGCTGACAGAAGTGTCAGACAAGATTGATGCCCCTTTTCCTCTACCAGATCCCAGCAAATTAAAAAAAGCAAAAAAGCTCCCTAGAAAACCAAACCCCAAACCTTTGAACTCTGCTTTGCTAAAACTAAAATTGATCTTTCATGCTTCTGAAACCACAAGCAGAAATTTGGTTTCAACTGTGGGCTGCTTTCTCTGACCTCTTCTGCATGGAAACTCATTCTTCCGCAGTTTACTAGGGCACCTCGGCACTGGAGGCTGGCACGCAAGGCGGCAACGGTGGCAGTGGAGATGACAATGATAATCTTAGTACAGAGGCTAGAGCATAAGCACAACGAGGACAAGGGCTTTTCTGTGCTCTCTGTCCGTCCTTATTACACTTGATGCATTATGACTGCAATCTCTGTACCTGGAAGAGAGCATCTGGCACACGGTAGGCCTTCAAAACAGTTTTGCTAAATTAATACATAAATAACATTCCCTGAGCTCTTACTGTGTGCCCGACACTCTAGCAATTTACACACATCTGTCTCAGCATTTATTATGGGATTACTTATTACAAGATCTAAAAAGGTACTTAGTTCACCCTTAGTAACCTCAAGGCACTGTCCTGAGCATTTATGTGTATTAACCCAATTGATCCTCATGACAACCCCGCTGGAGATGGAATGGTGACCCCCGAAAACCTACGCCCGTGACCTAATCTCTGGAACCTATGAATGGGAACTTATTTGGAAAAGGGATTTTTGCAGACCTAATTAAGTTAAGGATCTCGAGATGACATTATCTTGGATTATCCAAACATCCTAAATCCAATGAGAAGCGTCTTTACAGGAGAGAAGAGAAGATGAAAAGGCCACTTGGAGATCAAGGCAGAGGATGGAGCACGGCTGCTGCAATCAGTGACCCCCTGGAGCCTCCAGAAGCTGGGAGAGGCAGGGACCACCCTCCTCTGGAGCCTCTGGAGGGAGCACAGCTCTCTAATACCTTGATTTTGGACTTCTGCCCTCCATGGTTGTGAAAGAATAAATTTCTGTTGTTTTAAGCCATCAACTGGTTAACTGGTTATGGAAGCCCTAGAAAACTAACATGGATCCTGTTTTCCCAAAGAAACTGAGCACAGAAGATGAGGTGACTTGCACAAGTTCACAGAGTTAGTAAGTGGCAGATTGGAATTTGAACCAGACTATTTGGCATAAAGTTCTTGCCCTTAACCACTACATTCATCCCTTGAATATATTTATTGAAAAACTATGAAGTGTCATATATCAGATGCTAGGGACACAATTATAAACAAAAGAGGCAGAGTTTCTTACAAAGCTTAAGTGGGAATTGACCTTAATAGGGGGCGAGTCATTTGCCTAAGGTCACGCAGTTGGCAGAGTGGGAATTTGAACTAGAACATTTTACTCTGTAACCTACCTCTACTCATTCAACAAAAAAGGAGTCACCGGCCTACGTTGCCCTTGTAAACTATAACTAACAGACAAACAAAAATGCAAAAGTATAAGCAGCTGCTCCCTTTCCCATTGAGAAGGTCCCTTGACAGCCTGGGTTTCGCTCAGGCTGCCTTGTGATGGTAGAAAGAACAGGACGTGACTGGGAGCCAACTGGTCTACTGGGAGGCAGAGGTAGAGACCATTTTCTACCTCTGCTATCAAGATGGCCCAACATCTGGGGACAGCACCTATGAGCTGTCGGACAGCCAGGTTGCCCTCCAGATTGAAGGCTGGCTGGGACATTTGACCTAACCCTTCCAGACCAGGGGCAGGTCTGCTCCTAAGTTTGCCACGGAGTAATCTGAATTCCACCTGGAGAACAAAATGACTTATTAAGTGAAACCAGACATCATTCTCCAGGTCCAAGGGCAAAAGCTCTGAGCGGTGCATCTGCACATTCAATGAAGCAGAGATGTTGTGTCCTGGAACTTCCGACACCTAAAGACAAACACATTGAGCAGATGAAGGTGTCAGAATGAGCCAGAAATGTGTTTTTCATTTGTTTTCTTAAAAATATGTGTGTAGTGTGTGTGTGTGTGTGTGTGTGTGTGTGTGTATGTGTGTGTGTGTGCATGAAGAAAGGAGAAGTTAGCTTAACCTGGATAAATGTGTATAATTTCCTTTTTTGAATTCAGTTTCAACTAGCTCAGTATCAAAAGGAAAGACAACAAAGAGGATCCAATAAGGGGATAAAAGAAAGGAAAAGGAAAGGGTAAAAAAGTAGAAAGAGGCAAAAAAGGGAAATCCATTCCCAAAAAAAAGAGAAAGAAAAATAGGGGATGGAATGACAAGGGACAGTGACACAAGGTAGGGGACATGGGAGAGAGACTGGAGTCAAGATAAGCAAGCCAAGGAAGCTCAGGCAGGAAAGATGATGACTTTCTGTGTCAGTTTTCCAAATGACCCTCTACCTGGGGCTCTGGCACCCCTCCCCTTGGCGGCAGCTCAGGGGACTCTCTATCAGTCTATTGAAGAGGCAGGAGGCTATCAGTTTACAAGAAGAGAGGAAGCAGAGGAAGAGGAAAGAAAGCAGACAAATTACTAAATGAGGAAGCCAATTATCCAGTGCACCATACTTCAAGCTGTCAGCAGGCTGCTGTTCCTCAGGCACCTTTGGGCAAAGTGGGACTTAGACCTCTCGACTTGCTGCCATCTGGCCTCTCCAATGAGACAGCCCATACCGACTTTCCCCAGTACATTCACATCAAATTGCCAGCTTCCTGAACGAGATCCTTTCAAACCAGGGAGCCATATTACAATATCAGCAGCTCACAAAAGCAGACGAGGCCTCCAAGCACAACTGCCCGGGAGCCGCTTTGGTTTCCTATTTGGATAACTACAGGGTTTCTGTGGAGCCACTACCTCCAACTTCTCAGATAGCACCAAACGTAAAACGCCAAAAGCAATAGACGTTTGCTTCAGTCAAGAAGCCGAGGAGGGCACGGCATAAGAGACCTTTTGTGGCTGCCAAAGACTAGAGCAGGGAAGCCAGGTCAGCACAGGGTGTCTCAATTTATGAAGGCTCCTTTGCTTTCACGTGAAACCCTGACCAACAGATGCAGAACAAGGTTAATGCCACTTGATCCAGCTACACTGGCTGCCATGGGCACGGCTCTACCACAGGACCCCATGCAACTGGATGTGGGGGTCACTGGCAGAGAAAGGTCAGTCGGGAAGCAGATCAAGATGTCTGAAAAGAATCCGGTTAGTCAGTGGCAGATTCCACTTTGCAAGAGATACAAATGTCAGGGAAGAGCTGGTTTGGGGACCAGTAGCAGCTGCAAAGTTATCTAACAGCCCCATGGAGTAAGCACAGTGGAGATCTCCGAAAAGTTTAAATATGCTGTTTTCTTATTCCTTGAATAGAGTCATGTGATGTGACTGGTCAAAATTTTTTAAAAAAGGAAAATGTTGGGTTTGCGGTGATAAAGTCACCCGGGAGATAAAAGACGCTGACTCTGGGGGACGACTACAATCCTAAGTCCCTCCAAAGGCAAAAATGGTAAGTCCACTTGTCCCCTCACCAGTATTGTGCACGATTCTATAAACAACTCTGCTCCTCCACAGATGTCACCCTGGAAAACATTCATAGTGACCGACACACCCACCTGCTGACTCTGCAAGGTAGAACTGAGCTGTCACAGTTTCTGTTAATGTTTCTCAGGTGTGGCCTATGGGCTACAGAGTCACCAGAGGGGACATATCATCAGTGGAGTCTGCTGAGCGGAAGTGACTTGGCATGAGGCTCAAAGAATCTGCTTTTTAAAAGTAGCTGTCCTGGGGATTCTCCTGCTCCCCAAGGTCTGAACTACTCTTCTGTCACATGCTGTCCATGGACTCTTCTCTCCTGACTTCCATCTCCATCCACTACCATCTTCAGATGAGGTACTATGTTCAATATTAAGGATATGGGCTGCTAAAGACCAGTACGTGGCAGGCTGGTTAGCACACTATCTTAATTTGTAGCAAATTCTTTTCTTATTCTTTTTTCTTTCTTTCTTTCTTTCTTTCTTTTCTTTTCTTTTTCTTTTTTTTTTTTGAGACAGAGTCTTTCTATGTTGCCCATGCTGGCTGCAAACTTCTGGGTTCACGTAATCCTCCCGCCTCAGCCTCCTGAGTAGCTGGGACTAGAGACACACACCATACCCAGCTTCATGTTCATGGAGAATTCTTACTTCACATAAACCAAGCTCTCACTGAGAATGGCTGCAACAAAGAAACATTCAGAAATAGGTGTTCCTATGACTCTAAAATTCATCTCAGGACATGAAAAGATGCCTTTTGTTCCCTTTTCTGAAATGTAAAACACTCACAAGCAAGACTTGCTCACTCTCCTAGGTGACTTATTTTGAGAAGTATGTAAACTTCTTCCCAGCTGTGGTGCATACTTGTAATCATCCCAGCTACTCGGGAGACTGAGGCAGGAGGATCACAAGTTAGAGTCCGGTATGTTCATATATTACTACACCACCAGTGAAAACTCTCTGATACGTGGGTGCTAACACACAATAAGGGAAGGGTGAGGGAAGAATAGAAGTTCATTCGATTAGACAAAGAGGAATGAAGAGGTGGAATGGGAATAGGAAAGACAGTGGAATTAATCAGGCATTACTTTCCTATATTCATATATGAATACACAACCAGTGAAACTCCACAGCATGTACAACCACAAGAATGGGATCCTAATTAGAATACGTATACTCCATGTATATATAATCTGTCAAAATACACTCTACTGTCACGTATATCTAAAAAAAACAAATAAAAAAATAAAAACAGCAAAAAAATTACTTGACACTAAGCATAAGAAAAAAATATTGGAAACCACTTGTCAATAGGAGAATGGGTTAAATGAAGTAAGGTATTCCACACTATAGAATATAATGTTGTTAAAAAAAAAAAAAGTTTGATGCCAGCCTGGGCAACTTAGTGAGACCCTCTCTCAAAAACAAAACAAAACAAACAAAAAACAGGGAATGTAGCTCAGTGGTATAGCATCTCTGAGCTCAGTACTGCAAAAAAAAAAACAGTGTGTAAACATAAACACATTTGTTAAAGTCACCAATAATTCTTTGCTCCATACATTATCTTAGTGAGTTATTTGATCACGACACACAGAGCATGCAAAGTGAATAAGAAATAAATCCACTTGAGTTTGTGCCAAGGGTGGGTCCATCTGAATGACAGTTAACTGCTGGCAAGACAGACCTGTGGTGCAGGCCAGGGACTTCTCATACATGGGCAGAGGTTTCTCTTGAGAACAATAAAGGGAACAATAAGAAGATAGAGGCAAAAACAGCTGCAGAGAACTGATTTGGAGCACAGTCATGAGATGGTTTTGTTCATTCTACTTTCACATTATACCAACATGTTCCATGTGTAAGAAAATACAGTGGCTCTGAATTCCATTGACCCCAATACCTTGCTTCAGGCAATGCAGGCTGGAAATTCTACTGTGTTTTGAACAGATGGGTACCTATCAGTGCCTCAGTGAGCTGAGAGGCAATTTGTTTCTGTCAGAGGTTTCCTGGTTGATTTCCGCTTTTCTGGACATCTCAGGAAGCTTCCAGTCACCCTCCAACTTTGCACAAGCTCAGATTTGTTCACCACCCTTTCCTAGTTTTGTGGTCTTCATCCCTATTTTCTGCAACAATGCCCATGACCTTCACCAGCCGACTCCCTGCATCTTTTCAATGACCAAAAGCTTTTCAAGAATGAAATAAACTTCTTGTCCAAGTTTGACATGCATTTTAGCTTTATAAATAAATAGAGAAAAAGGATTCTGAGACTTACGGGTGAAGCATAAAATACACTCGTAATGCTGGTTTCCTCCTAGACAGAGCTCAAGAGGAGCAACCTTGCAGTTTTTTGCTCTGCTAACCCAACTTGAATCAGAGGGAAATGGACCCGAAGGAAATCCTGTCTGATAACTAAAACAGATTCCACTGCTTGGTAAAAACCAACTTCCCGTGAGATGGGAAGCAGAGCCAGCCACCAGTCAAGCTGTAGGATGATTATGCCACGGGAAGGACTCCGCTGTCCAACCACCAATGCTGATCACTTGGATTTGGGGTGAAGATATCTATCATACTGGTTTTCTTTTCTTTCTTCCTCTCCTTCTTTTCTTCTATTGTTCTTTTTTTTTTTTTTTTAAACACTGGTTTTCAAACGTGTTTGGATGGTTTTCTTCAACATTTGTCTGTTCTATTACCTCCGGGCCCTGTCTAGAGATTGGGATGTTGGATCCAAAAAAATAATAAACAACAAAAAAATTCCAAATGCTTGAAAACCGCTAGCACAGCACAATAGTTTCCAGGGGTTTCCAGATGCTCTGGCCAAGACAGAAGACCAGAACTGAAAAAAAGAGAGGAAATCACTCAACCTCAACATCGCTCACTGTTCACCACACCAGGTTGGCTTGAAATCTGAGGACAGATGCCGTTGGCTCTGGGAGTCATCAATGTAGGGGCCAGGCAGGGTGAGGTGGGCTGGAGAAATGCCTTTTCAGGGTGACATTTTCAACCTCTTTCTGTTCTCATGATTTACATAAAGTGATTTCTCAGGGTATTCTCAGCAGCTGATATCAACAAAAGGATGACCTCTAAAGACGGAGATTCAGGGTAAATCAGAGATTTCACAGGTCTTGAGGTCCGTGGTCATTTTTAGCTACCTTAGCTGGTCATCTCTGTGACTTGTCATAGTTATTGACCCAGGTCAGGTGCAGTGGCCCATGCCTGTAATCCCAGCAGCTCCAGAGGCTGAGGCAGGAGGATCTCAAGTCCAAGCAATTTAGGGAGACACTATCTCAAAATTTAAAAAATATATATATTAAAAGGACTGAGGATATGGCTCAATGGTTAAGCACCCCTGGATTTAATTCCTGGTACCACAAAAACAAAATAAACAACAACCACAGGGAGTTCTCACCAAACTAGAGTGTGCAATTTCTTGGCAGGACCAAGGGGTGGGGCAGGGGTGCAGTATGCACTCCTTTCCATTTATAAAGAAGATTCTGAGTTGTTAGAAAGTCCTGTCTATGACACGTTCTGGTGCCAAAGCTTTCTACGCAGCAATCTAAAGACAGTCAAATGAAGAACAGGGCAGGGGCTCTCACCACCCATACTGTCTCCAACTCCCAGACTCACCCTCCCTTTCAGATTTCTGCCTGGTGATTTCTCCAAAATACTCAGGAACTAAATCCTGATTATCCTTGGTTTTGAATCCTTACTGTGTGCCTGGCCTCATGTTCTATATGCATTGCCGCATTATCCTCACAATGCACTTACAACATACACACTGTCGTTATCAGAGTTTTACAAGTGATAAGAATGGTCTTCAAATTTTAAATAACCCCACCCCAGGTCATAGCTGGCAAGTGATGGAGGGAGCCAGGCTTCAAAGATGTCTCTTAACTCCGAAGCCCGCACACTTAATCAGCAAAGTGAGAAAGGAGGACTTAGCCAATTGACCAAGGGTGCCCTGGAGCACAACAGAGAAAACATAGAAAGATATGAAAACTTGACCTTCCTAGAGAGCTAGACCAAGACAGATCTAAAGGCATAGGAACTTATATTTTTAAAGGAGATTTCCATATAAAAGGTCAGCAATTTATCAGCACATAGATAATCCATTGAATCCCAATGGAAAACAGAAACTGGGAAGATCTCTCTTGGAAGGCTCTTCGGCCTGGACAGGAAACTAAGAAGCAAATTAAAATATTTAGGGGTGCTACAGCTTAGCTGTGTCTCCCGGGGGTTCATGTATTGGAGGCTCAGTCCCAACTGCTTCAGGGTTGAGGTGATGGAAACTTTAAGGGGGCCCCGTGGAAGGTAATGGGGTCATGGGAGCCCTGCTCTCAGAGAGATGAAAGCTGTTCTCATGGAATGAGTTGGCTCTTAAGAGAACAGACTGCTATAAAGAGAGGTCACCCCATGCTCTTGGTTCCTTCTGCACAATGGCTGGGGCTCTCTGCTTCTTTGTGATAAAGTAACACCACCCAAAGGTCCCTTATACCAGTATGCCAAGGCCATGTCCTTGGATTTCCAGAACTATAAGTTAAATAAGCCTGTTTTCTTTATCATGTTCCCAGCCTCAGATATTTTGTTATAACAACAGAAAACATAATAAGACAGAGGGATACTAAAAAGTTCCCCCAGAATTCAAAGTTTTGTTGTGGTAAACTGAGTTGCCCAAGAGAACTCAAAATCAAAGATGATTGAAAAAAAGATGATTGAAAGCAACATAGTTCACAATAGCTAAATTGTGGAACCAACCTAGATGCCCTTCAATAGATGGGCAGATAGGGAAACTTCATATATACACACAAGGGAATATTACTCAGCATTAAAAGAGAATAAAATCTTGGCATTTGCAGGTAAATGGATAGAGTTGGAGAATATCATGCTAAGCAAAGTAAGCCAGTCCCCAAAATACCAAAGGCCAAATGTTCTCTCTGATCAGTGGATGCTGATCCATAATGGTAAGGGGGCGGCATGGGAAAAATAGAGGAACTTTGACTGGGTTAAGTGAAGTAAGCTGATCCCCAAAAAACCGAATGCCAAATGTTTTCTCTGATAGGAGGATATTGATCCATAATGGGGCTGTGTGGGGGGGAGCATGGGAGGAATGGAGGAACTTTAGATAGAGCAAAGCGGAGGGAGGGAGGGGAGAGGACAGGGGTTGGGTAGAAAGACGGTGTAATGAGATGGATGTCAGTACCCTAAGTACATGTATGAAGACATGAACAGTGTGACTCTACTTTGTGCACAACCAGAGACATAAAAAATTGTGCTCTATATATGTGTAGTACGAATTGAAATGCATTCTGCTGTCATATATAAAAAAATTAGAAAAAATAAATAAAATTTTAAAAATAGTTCCATTTAGCATGTAATATAAGCCCATCAACAAGTTCTGGTAATGTTTGATTCTGTGTCAGTAAATAGCATGCAGAAGATCTTCTCAGTCCAAACTAAACAGAACAAAACAACAAGAAAGTCATATGCATGAGTGTTAATCACTTCAAAAATTTGATTAAGGGGCTGGGGATGTGGCTCAAGCGGTAGTGCGCTCGCCTGGCATGCGTGTGGCCCGGGTTCGATCCTCAGCACCACATACCAACAAAGATGTTGTGTCCGCCGAGAGCTAAAAAATAAATATTAAAAATTCTCTCTCCCTAAAAAAAAAAAAAAAAATTTTGATTAAAGTCATATAACGTTTCTTAAAGAAAAGGATGATTGAAGGGCTGGAAAGGTAGCTCAGTAGAGATCACTTACCAAACATGTGCAAGGCCCTAGGTTCTATTAAATCAAAGACGGGGGCCAAAAGAAAACATAAATGTAAAAAAGATGACTGAAGATGGGAAAACTTACAAGAACAAATTTTTTTGGTATCATCTTTGAAAATGTGTAAGTGGTATGCTTACAAGTAATCATAGATGAGTTTTCATTAATAGTAAAATAATAAAATCTACATTTATCCTAATATTTTGAAATATTTTGAAAGAAAATATTGCTATTACCAGTGACCTCTTGGTCCTGTTCCTTAAAGCATCCAGATCATCAGGGTATGCAGATTACCATACACAGAAGTCATAAGAAATGGCCACATGCCCATTTGTTATCTATAGAAATAACATATGCTTAAAAAATGATAAGATGTTAATGATGGTATTATTAACTGGGTTCACAACTAGTTTGTAGATCAAATGTTGGGACGTACAGGACACCAAAGAGTTTAAGATAATGTGATGGACTATATGGAAAAATCAGAATATTTTATGTTCTTAAGAGATAACAAAGAAACCTGGCTCCTTTTGTTTCTAAAAATAGAACCACAGTCTGTACTCAATAGTGAGTGAGTTAGATCCCATTGACAAAGGCTCCAACCTCAGCCCAGATGGAATGGAAAACCAATCCCATATCACCAAGAAGCCAAATGCTATCAGGAACATTCCCCACAACACATGCAATGACCACAAACAAGTAGATTCGGGTTTGCAGGGCAATATATTATGTTATTCTCTTTGTGCTGCTATAACAAAATGCCACAGAATGGTTAAATTACAAACAACAGACATTTATACTAGAAGTATAGAGTACTAGAAGTATTCACAGTACTAGAATTTAGAAATCCAAGATCAAGGTTCCAGCAAGCTCTGTGTCTGACAAGCTGGTGTCTTGCTGCTTCCCGTAGAGTGGAGGGATGTTGCACCCTAACTTGATGGGAGAGATGGGAGAGATGGAATTCAGTCCCTCAAGCCCTTTTATAAGCACAAATCCATTCAGAAGGGCGGGGCCTAATCACCTCCTTATTGGATGGCGTGGTTCTCACTCCCTGCTTCCCTTTCTCACAGGCTTCCTTCAGTCCCAATTTGCCTTTTACCTGTTCTCTAGATGCCACAGGCCAAGTAGCTGTTGGCTTGTATGTGCTGATTGGTACTGTGTTTGTATGGGGTGGGGGGTGTCAGTGTGAGTGTGTACGTGTTTGTGTTCTACAGTCTGAATGTGTTTCCCCAATTCACAGGTTGACATTTAATCCCTAACGTACCATTAGGAGGTGATTTGGCCTTGAGGGCTCCGCCCCTGTGAATAGATTAGTGCTTTATAAAGGCTCAAAGGAAAGAGTTCACCACTTGCACCCTCTCACCAAGTGAGGGTGTGGCTCAGGGGTGCAGTGCTTGCCTCCAAGGCTCCAGGCCTTGGTTCTAGCACCACAAAAGAACAAGTAACTAAACAGACGGTGGCACACTCAATCCAAGGATCACTACACAGCTGTTATGGTGTAGATATTAGGATTAAGAGAGCCTTAACCCAATCAGTGAATTAATCCCCTGTGGGTTAACAGAGTGGAGACTGATGTGGCTGGAAGAGGTGGGTTATTGGGGACTGTCTTTGGGGTGTATATTTTATATCTGACAAGTGGGATCTCTCTCTGCTTTTTGATCATCATGTGAGCCACTTCCCTCTGCCATGATGTTCTACCTCTACTTGAGTCCTGAGGAATGGAGCCCTCCCTCAAATAAACTTTGTCTCCTCTACAATTGTTCTAGTCAAGTCTTTTAGTTACAGCAGAAAAAAAAAAAAAAAAAAAAAAAAGCTCACTACAACAGCAACACTCCAAAGGAATAAAGTGGATCCAGATAGAACAACATGGAGAGGTCTCCGGGTCATTCTGCTGAGAGACAAAGCAAGTGGGCAGAATAATTCCATGCAATTTGCATATCATCTTTCCTCACCAATAAAAAAAAATAATGTTTTTTATAGTTTTATATTTACTTACAGATCAAGGTATATCAGGCTACACATCAATTGAAAACCTAAAGTTTTCTAGAGAGAAAGAGGCCCTGGGATTTTGGCTAGGGCTTAAAGACTTTGGGTCTTACTAGGCATTTTATGATTTGTTTATAAGAACAATATATGTATGTTTACAAAATAAGACTAACTTTAAGGTGTATGAATCAGATCTGTCTTCTCTAGCAAGAGATCTTCCTTGGGCTGGGGTTGTGGCTCAGTGGTAGAGCGCTCACCTTGAATGTGCGAGGCCCTGGGTTCGATCCTCGGCACCACATAAAAGTAAATAAACAAAATGAAGGTATTATGTCCAACTACAACTAAAAAAAATAAATAAATATTTTTAAAAAAAGAGATCCCCCCACCCACCACTGCCAACATACATTTTTAAAAAAAAAAAAGGAAACAAAAACTCTCCTTAGCCCCAGGAACAACTTCAACTTCACTCGTGACATAATTTCTCTGTTCATTTACTTGTTCAGCAAATATTTTTCATAGTTCTACTATGTGCAAGACCTATTTCATAAACTCTTTGCTCAACACAGAGCTTCCTGTTGTAGTTTCTACATTCCCTGATCCTTCTCACGACTCATCTCTTAACCCCAAGTTCTTGTCCACCAGGGATCAACTCAGGTTTCCAGACTTCCACCCCAACCCCAGCCAGCACTGAGGGAATCATCCCTCCAGGACCTCAGCTCTTTCTCAATAAATATTGACCTACCCATCAGCCTTTGGGCCATTTATCTCTCTTCAGTTATTCCAGTCCTGACTGGAGCATTCTCAAGTCCACAGAGGCTAGGAATGAGGAGGAGTATCCCAAAACTCACTGTAGAAAAGCACAGAGTGAAAAATAAATCCCCATCTGAAAAACGGTCCCCACCCCTTGGAAGACATAGAAACCGGATTGCTGTTCTGAGGCTTGGAGCTGCTGACTCCCAACCACACATCCTTAGGTTCTGCTCTGGCTGCAGCTGGAAAGGAAGGAGACATTTGACACTAATGAGGTTTGGTTCTTGTCTCAGCTTCATATCATTTCTGCCAATGAACACTCTCCAGCCAAGCTCCGCTTCACTCTTCCTTGATTTTTTTCAAAAAAAAAAAAAAAAAGGTGTATGGCTCTTGCACTTGAAGCCCAGTTTCTATTCATTTTCCTTTCTCTAGTCTGCCTCCAAAACAAAAAAAGAAAGAAAGAAAGAAAGAAAGAAAGAAAGAAAGAAAGAAAGAAAGAAAGAAAGAAAGAAAGAAAGAAAGAAAGAAAGAAAGAAAGAAAGAGTTTAAAAAACAGAAGCGAAATTCCAAACTGCCGGTTGGTGGTGGTTTGGCGAGTGGCAGGTTTCTCCCACAGAGAGAAAATATGCGGGTAAAGGGTTAAATATTAACGTGCTTCCCGGGATGGTCCTTTCTGCCCTGTTAATGGAACCCAAGTGCAAACCTTGGCAGGAATCGAACATTAGCTCATGACAGGTGTAGGCTTCATGCTGGCTGCTGCTGTATTTCCAGCATTAAAAAAAAAAAAAAAAAAAAATCGGGGACATGGGGACCACTCCATGACACAGTAGGCTGGAACAGATTGCTTTGCAGAGATCTCTTCTGGCTGAAATAATTCCCTATAACAACTTCCTTGACATGCTGTCAGGATGGCCTGTTTCCAAGGTAATGGCTGATGCCTGGGGACATAATAGACATCATCTGTGGCCTTCCAGAGATACAGTCGCCAGAACGACCCTGCTGCATTGTTGGAACAGAGTCATTCATCCATTCAGCTATGGCAACTAAACCGGGCTCCGCGTGACACACTCCGCAGCCCCCAGTTGGTCCCACACCATAATGTTGTTCATTTTTTTCCTGTAAGTGTGGGGTCACAAATTCCAATATCTGAGGGAGTCCGTCGACATAAATGACCGGATCAGTGTGGATGGCAACAGGGAGTCCCTGCCGGCTCACAGAGGGGCCACGTGCTGCTCTAGCTCCTGCTGCTCTGGAACAGAGTTCTTTGTGGATCTCTGCTGGCTGAAATAAATCCACAAACAATGATGGCCTGAGTATGGAGTTATATATCCTGTCCCCCAGAACTGATGTCCACCAGGAACCTCAGAATATGACCTTATTTGGAAATTGGGTCTTTGATATGTAATTAGTTAAATTAAGGTGAGGTCATTCTGGATTAGAGTGAGCCCTGAATTCAACAACTAGACGACGGAGAGAAACAAACTCAGAGAGAGCAGAACCCCATGAGAACACAGAGGCAGAGACCAGAATGATGTCATCTGTAAGGCACGGGGTGCCAAGGACTGTCTACTACTGAAAGCTGGAACAGAGGCATGGAACCCCCCGGCTGAAGAATGGATGGGCTCTTGGACTTTTTTTCTTCTTTCTAATTTTTTTAAAAATTATTGTTTTACTTGCAAAAGAGCAAAAGCTTTCAATAAAAGAGAACCAAGGGAAACATGCTTATGGACCTCTCAATGAACCACAGGGCCCCAAGTCTACTCCAGCCTCTTCATCTACTCTACACTGTAGCCAGAAGGATCTTTTGAAAACTCAAATCAGACAATGTCACTCATCTCCCTGAAATCCCTTAATGATACCCTACTACTTTTCTAAAGATGAAAATCATTACCATGGCTCATAAGATCCTACAGAATCTGGTCCTTGCTTCCCCCACCCCCTGTTTTAGTCTGACTGGACTCCTCTAGTGTCTCTACTCCTTGTGTGCTCTTCACCTCAGGACCTTTGCACATGCTCTTATCTCTTCCTTAAACATCCCCCCACCCCTCACCCCCCCCCCACACACACAAGGCACACATACACATTCATGAGTTCACACACATACCCTCTTCATCTGGTAAATGGCTTCAGCTCTTAGGTCAGTCATCATTTCTTCAGAAAAACTTTCCCTGACTCCTCATCCAAAATCAGTGTAGTCCCTTTCAGACGTTGTCATGGTGCCACACATTTTACAAACCAAGCACCTTCCTCCAAATGTGTGTGAACACCCCTACTAGACTGTGAGTGCCATCCTTCATACCTAGCACGTGCCTGCCATATAGTTGGGCCCCACGGGGGGGGGGGGGGGGGGGGGGAGGGTCCAGTGCTGTCTCTCCAGGGAATTGCATGCTTGAAATATTCTCTACAGCTCTTCCATCCCCACCCTGGTTTGTACTTTCTCACAGTTACATTTCCATTTTGCACTGTTCTCCGATAGTCACGTCTGTTTAAATCTTCTGACCTTTGGCCACGCTGTGGGCGGTGGTCACACTGTGTGTGTCATTGCATTATACAATGTGTAGTATGGGTCCTGGTCACACTTAAGGATTTGTTGGGTTCTTAAAGACATAGTCTAAAACTTTTCATTTTAATAATGGTAAGAAGGCCTTACACAGTTGTATGGGCAGAGAAGGAGGCACAATACTCAGGCTGGACTCTGAATTCTGAAACCTGGGTTTGAATCCCCTTAGTGCCAGGCACAAGTCAGGGTTGACTAGTTTTTAGGCAGGAGGGCTACCTTTTTGCAAGTCTAACTTGACTTTTCTGGAAACCTTCATTAAAAATGCCAGATTTTCATTCTCAACACTAACTAACTAAATGAATAAAATAAAATGCCAGATTTTCTCCTGCATGGATTCCCATCTCTTACAAATACCTTGCTCAGATGGGTCTAAACTCCAAATCTTACTGGTCATTCTCAGATGGGGCAATCCCTCACCCCCAAAGAAATCTGATGATGTTCAGAGACATTTTTTAATTGTGATTACCTGAGGTGGGAAGGGCAGAAGGATGGCTATTAGCCTCATAAAATAAATAAAAATAAAAATAAAATATATATATATATCTCACAATTGTGCCATGGTTGAGAAACCCAGTTATAGACCACTGCAATTCACCACACCAAGAGTCCTGGATTACATTCACAGACATCAAGTTACAACTTTGGATCCCTCAGTCCCCGTGGCATTTCAATTTGTCTTTCTTTCAAAAGAGCTTTTCAACAATCACCAACGGGTTTTAAAACTTCATAGAACACAAAGACGTATGCCCTGATCCAGACTAAATCTTTCACCTCTTCCATCCAGGCCCTGGAATTCCCAGTTTGGGTCATTGACTGTCCAGAGGACACTGGCACCTGCAGGCTGGCAGGGTATCTCCAGGAGTTGAGTTGTGCTTGCTGCCATCTTGCTTGTGGCGGGTGCTTCTGGAGTGAGTGACGCACATGGAAGGAGAAAATCTTCATCCAAACCAGGGTGTGTGCAGAGACAGCCTCCACTGTCACCTAAAGCTGTTCAGTCTTGTGGGACTGGGAACGCCACCCCTCCATGCTCTGAGCTACTGCCACCAGGGAGAACCGTCACCCACCACACACGTGCTCGTTCTTTCCCTCTGCCGGTGGGAACTCAGCCTCCGAGCATTGGAAAATGAGGTTTCCAGGGCTTTCTCTGCCCTCCACCACTACTGCTTATAAGTTGGGGGTCTGTAAATGATCATCCATTCCCCCCTCCCCATCCTGGCTTTCCTACCACAAGGAAAAGGAAGAGCACCATGAAGGATCCCTTTGGAAAGTTACTGACTTTGCCACTGTCCCCAAATTTCTGCACATATTTATCTGTTCAGATTCATGTCCTTTCCTACCTGGAAGCTGGAACAGCTCCTTCTGTCCTCCTGGTGTCCAACCTCCTGTGCCCCTGACCCTCCTCCTCCCCTCCCGTGCCCACCCAACTCCTCTTGGACTTGGTTCTGTGGTTCATTCCTCTCTGTTACATTTCTATGGCCTCCCTCTCACCACCAGTTTCCTTCTTCCAGGAACGGGAGGTGTCTAGATCTTTCTCATCCTAAAAGGGACTATTCTCTGACCCCACAACTTCTCTGGCTTCCACCCAAACTTTCTCCTCCGTTTTTTGCCTCAGTAGCCTATGAGGACTGAGCTAACTTACTTCTTGTTTTAGTCAGCTTTATCACCGCTGTAACTAAAGAACCCAACCCGAACAACTGTAAAGGAAAAAAGGTTCATTTCGGGGCTCACCGTTTCAGAGGTCTTAGTCCATAGAGAAGGCTGGCTCCATTCTTTGGGGCTCAAGGTGAGGCTGAACATCATGGGAAGAGTGTGGTGGAGGGAAGCAGCTCACATGATGATCAGAATGAAGAGGGGGTGGGGTGGGGAGGGAAAGAGAGGGAGAATACACTCGTCAGATACAAAATATGTATTCCATAGCCACGCCCCCAATGAACCCCTTCCTCTACTCGCACCCCACCGGCCTCCAGTTACCACTCAGCTAATCCCATCAGAGATTAATTCACTGATCAGGTGAAGGCTATAACCCAATCATTTCTCCTCCAAACCTTCTTGCATGGTCTTCCACGTGAGCTTTTGGGGGACACCTCATATCTAAACCATGACACCTTTCATCCTTACTAAACCCACCATCCTCGGGCTTCTTCCCTCACAAGGCCACAAAGCGAGGCTCCTCAGAGTATTCACAACTCATCTCCCGGAGCCTTGTCCCTTTTGAATCCTTCTTTCCCTGCACTGCTGCTGCATTGCCTGATGAGCACTGCCTGTAACTCCAACCCTCCTGGCTCTTGACACTTCAAGTTCTGCTTCCACCCCAGTTTCTTCTGTTTCATCTCCTGCACGGAGTTCCCTTTCTCCGTATCTAAAAAACCAATACCTCCATGACCCATTTCTCATTCCACCTCCTAAACACCAGTGGCTCCCAGATGTTCATCTGCAGCTCAGCCCTCTTCCCCCGACATTTTAAGCAAAAGTATCAGATGGAAATGCCATCAAGGGCCAGGCAGGGAAAGTCAGTGAAGGAAAGTGATGATAGAAATTGCAGGCCAGAGAATGGTCACCTGTAGCTAAAGGTAGGCATGGGAGGGGTGGCTGCTCCTGTGCTCCAGCCGGTTGTCCACATGCAGGAATTCAGGACCCGAGGTGCCAGATTTTCCAATTTTCCCCAAAGCCAGAAACCCATAATCTTATTTGGAATCTCTCAAAGATTAAATATAGGTTCAAAGAATTTAAAATGTCTTTTTGGGACCAATGTCTGTCTGAGAACCATGTCTGACTATGGACCACTGCCGCAGTCCGGCTGCAGCAGAATAACCGGGGGGGGGGGGGTGTGTGACGAACAATTTGTGTAAATTGATACAGCAGGAATAGGAGCCGTTTATTGTAGGACAACAGAGCTATTTATACATTTTGCACAGCTTATCTAATTAGCATAAACTAGATACATCAGTCAACCAATAAGGAATCTCCACACTTAATGGCTCGCTTTTGTTACTTCTCAAACCACTCCCTCTGGCATTTTGCCAGGCACCATCCAGACTTGTTTACAAACTCTAACATTTCTCTGGCAAAATACCACGTGTTATTTTGACTTGTCTACAGACCTTAACAGACCACCAGTCAGGGATAATGGGTGGACTCATATATTCTACTGAGTGCCACTACCTTCATTCTGATGCTCACAGGCACTTTAAACTGGACCCGCCCCAAACTAGCTTTCCTCCAAACCCTCCTCTCCTCTTCCTGTGCACCTTATCTCAGTTAGTGGTGTCTTCTATCCACTCATCCAAGCAGAAATATGAAAGCATGCATCCCCCTCTCTTCCTTTTCTTCATCTTCCATATTCATCGACATTACTTTCTAAATAAGTCTTGAGTCTGTCTCTAGCTCTCTATCTCCAATCAGCGTAGTCGAACTTTAGGTTTCTAACCTCATTTTGGCTGGACCAATCCCCTTGCAAGGGTTTCTAGGGATGGTCTATCACACTTGACTCTCCCCGTGTATAAAGTATTATTTTGAGCAAAGCATGTAACCTTATTTCCTTGACAGTGATTGGTTTCAGCATGGGCCAATGACCTAGTGGGGCCCCATGGGATGGATGGGAGGGGAAGTTTGCTGGAAAGCTACTGGAAAATTTTTCCTTGCTAAGAAAGCCACACGTAGAAGAGACGGCTCCCTTCTGTACATGGTCATCGCTGTCTGGATGTTGCTCAGGGAACCGCTGCAGCTAGCTTCTGAAGATGAGGAAAGGCAGCCTGCAAGCAGAGCCCACCATAGAGAGGGAATGGGGAGAGAGAGGCATAGAGCCTGGGAGCGGTGACCCTGCTGAGGCACTAAATTGGCCACCTCTGCTGTCTCTCATCTCAGAGTTTATAGCTCCATTGGTTGTCTCTTGATGATTTGGCCAATAGGAATCAGGGCTTTATGATTACAGAAGCCAAAAGCATCCTGGCTGGTACCCTTGTCTCCTGCCTCCAGGCTAATGCGCCTTCACTTCACGTGACACCTGACTGCCAGGGTGGTCCCTTCCGATGCTAATCTAACTGAATAGCCTTCTGAATAGCCTTCTGCTCTTGGTTCCCAGTGCCTACAGGATAAAGTCGTGGGACCTTGGCAGAATACACAAAGGCTTCCATGACCAGGCTCCTGCCTCTGCGGCTGAATCGAGTTCCCCTCCTTAATGCAAACCTTACGCTCCCTTTGGTCTGATCTGCTTGTAGTTCCCTGCATAGATGATGCTGTTTAACTCTTTCATTCATTGGACAATACATACAAGAGTCAACTCTGCGAGGAGCAGCTCAATGCATGGGGATGCAGATGGAAACAAGACAAATGAGGTCCCTGCCTTACTGAACATTCCAGCCACTGGCCCCAAATCCTCAGCACTAGCCACCCCTTCTCTCTGGAGCACCTTTCCCTCTCTCTATCTAACACCTACCTTTCTTCTCTTTCTTCATTCCAGTGTTTAGCCTTTGAGATGTATTTTTATATAAATATTTAAAATTGTTTTCCAAATGTTTTACTTTGAAAAATTTCATACATAAAGAATAGTATGTTCCTATGACTTCACCTAGATTCACTAATTATTTGTTCTCTCCTCCCATATGCATACTTATACACACATCTTTTCCCAAACAATCAGAAAATAATTTATTGATATTATGACTCCTTACCCACAACCAGTTCAGCATGTCTCAAGGATAAGGATGCTGTCTTAGATAACCGTAATGCCGTCATCAGCCACTCCAGTTTAGGAACATACAATAGTTTATCTAATATGTAATCTAGATTCAAATTTTCTCAATTAGACCAAATATGCTTATGGATATTTTCCCCGCTAGAATCTGACTTCTGATCTAAGTTCTCATTTCTTTCAGGAGCCTTCTTTGAGTTCCTTCCACTGCTCACCACCGGATGCATCTAGAATGCTCTGTGCAGATTTGCTCTCACAGTATTAACCACATTGGTCAAGACAGCCCTCTTTAGATGGAATCCCATGCCATGCTCATCTCTGTATGCTCAATACCTATTGCAGTGTCTGTGGCACGTAATAGGTGCTCAGCACTTTTTGGCTGATGAGTGATTGAATAAATGACTGAAATGGAGACAAAGGCTGTGATCTCTCTGCTGTTTTCTTGATTCCATATTTAGCTGCTCTTTACAGCCACTGATGTTAATAATGTAAGAGCAGAAAGTCCCATCTGTCAAATGGTGAGGAGAGGTAATCCAGATAGATAATTGTGACAATGGCAAGCAGCAACAATTAATGATATCCAGGGCCATGCTCACAGAGAGGCCTGACCCAGATATCTAAGAGCTTTAGTGGAGAAAAGCCACAGCCTTCTTACAGTTGTTGCAAATCTCTATCCTATGCACTATTCTATCTTCTAATCAGAAACCAGGACGGCTTCTGAGCAAAATGAAGAACAAAACCCACCTCTACCTAGAGCCATACTTTCTGGCAGAAGAAATGTGTCAGCACCTGTGGGAGTGGGGGGCCGGGGGCAGGTGATGATACCAGGGGAAAGGGTCCCTTAGCTCTGACGCTGCATTTCTTCCCTCTACAGGTCTCAAGTTAGAACAGTTGAGAACCATAGAGGGAAAGACTGGTTTTAAGTCAATAGCTGATACCATAATTAATATTTGGATCCAAATAATATGTCCATTCAACTGATGGCCATTCTCTCACCAAGGAGAGTATAGAAGCAGGATCAGGACCAACCAGGTCCCTCAGAAAGCCTCTGGCCATTTGTGAGGAGTGGCCACTTGCTCTCTTTCCTATAGGACACATTTTTCTTTTCCAATTGGCCACAATGTATTTTACTTGATCTCTTAAGATTCCTGGGTCCACTAGGAAGATTTACTATGAGGTTTTTTTTTTTTTTTAATCCTCATAAGCCATTGAAACACACAGGTGTGCACAGTCTTCCCAGCTACCACGGGGCCTGATTTTAAGATAAAATCACCCAACCATCACCCTCTCCAGCTGGGAACAGCCCAGGCACCTATTAAGCATCAGGTACTGTGGATTCAAAAGTAAATATGCTGTCCCTCAAGGAGCTCAGCATCCCCTGGCACAATGACTCTTAGAATTAATGAAGAAGGTAATGGTAGAGATATGTGCAGGACACTAGAGACCTCAGAGGAAGGACACCCTCCCAGCTTGGGAAAAGTAGGTCAAGAAAGAGCTGACTGGTGAAGGCAGGCTGAAGATGGATAGAAATGAGAGAGGCAGATTAGGGGACATGCTAGAACGAGGCACAGGAGGAGGCAATAATAGGAATGCTCGTCATCTTAGTGAATGTGGGCACAAAGTGGCCATTGGCCATATGTTGAGATGAGCCCCGTGGTTTTGATAACGCACTAGCACTAGAAGGCCAAAGACTCTCTCTAACTTGCGTCCCTGGCTTTGGATGATCCTTTAACAGGACTCCCACCAAGGGTTAAAGGTGGAAGACATCCCCCGCACCCCCCCCACGCTCCCCCCCCCAAAAAAAAAAAAACCTAGGGAAGGTAATTATACCACCATCTATTTAGCTGCTAAAGAATTTACCATTCAAGGAGATAGGACCCTGCCTCACCAGAGGCGTTTAACAGTCCAACACTATCACATTACCCAGATTGTATAAAGAGCATGAATGATTTCCGCTCACAGACCTCTAATGGAGGTGTCTCTTTACAAAGCCCCTGCTTCAGGCCAGCTGAATGCCTCAGCAGTGCCTCCGAGATCCCGCAGTCCTAATCCCTTTAGCAACAAAGATCTGTTTCTTTGCTTAGCATGAAGTAGGCCTCAGAGGCCTGTGTGTGTCTTCGCCTGTAGGCCAGAAGCCTCCTGTTTACAATTTCCCTATTCCTGTTTTTAATGTTGTTCTGAGAGCAGCCACAAAGGGCTAGTTTTGTCCAGCAGGAACAAGGGAGCTATTAGAGAGAGACGGAGGAAGGAAGGAAGGGAGATCGCAGGAGGACTCCTCGAGGGATTAGCAGACACAGCTGTTCCCGAAGGGAGAGGAGCTTGAGGCTGTTTATAATTTCCGTCACATTTACATTTTTTAATATTTTATTTCCTTAATTTTTTTTTTTTCTGATCAGTTTCCTGTCCACCATGGAGAGCATGCGTCTTGCTGCCATATTGGCAGACAGAGGGTACCTGTTTCCACCTATCTGGGTCATCTTGAGTGCTTAGCTTTAGTGCTCTGCTGCTTTGGTTTGGTGGTCTCTGGCTTTGGGGGAGGTCACAGACCTCTAGACCACCAGGTGCCTGAGGAAATCAATCATTAAAGAGAACGGTCCCACTCCTTATCCCATTTGTGCGCTTGCCCGGAATTCTCTAAACTGTATCCAATTCATTCGGATCCCATAGACATCTGTCTTTGCAGGGTCTCAAACCTGCTTTTAAAATGCATCTCATTTTTTTTTTTTTTTGCTGTTACGTATCTAACCAGTGTGTTGTTAAAGGTACTTACTGAAGGTAGAGGATCAGATAAGATTCCATATTTGGGAAGATGCCTTTTAACAATTGCTTTAAGAAAATTATGTATGGTTGCATCCTGCAAACAAATCACTTGTGTCACCTTCTGGTTCTTGTCTATGTATATACTCAATTTTTGCACATTTGTGATAAAATCACAGGCTGGGCATGGTGGTGCACACCTGTCATTCCAGCTACTGAAGAGGCTGAGGTGGGAGAATTGCTTGAGCCTCACAAGTTCACCACCAGCCTGGGCAACATAGCAAGACTTCATCTTTTTTTTTTTCCTTCTTTCTCTTTCTTTTTAAAAAAGATAAACATGACAGTAGACTATATTTTGACATATTATACATACATGGAGTATAACTTCCCATCCGTGATTGTACTTGATTGGAGTTACATTGGTCATGTATTCATATGTGAACATAGGAAAGTTATGTCTGATTCATTCTACTGGCAAGACCCCATCTTGAAAAAAAAAAACAATAAACAACAACAAAAAAAACCCATAGAAATAGAATTTTAGTCTTAATTTTTCATAATATTACACCATGCAAACTTTTCTGTTATAATTTGTCTCTCTATTAAAAAAAAAAAAAAAAAAAAAAGCTCCTTCTCCCACCTCTCTCCCTGTTATGAATAGTAGAAACTTGTCTATCCTTCCTAGCTCTGTATTCAAACAATCATATGCGGGAATCTTGCACTGGGGGTATCATTACTCATTTTATTAAAACACAATTATGTATTATCTATTTCTCTATGTTTTTCTCTCTTCATTTAACAAGAGGCAGAAGACTCTGCCTTTAGTTTATAGTGTTTTTGACCTCACGTGTTCTATGCAGGTCCATTTTGCTGAAGAATATTCTTTGGTTGAGGGTGTAGATGCCCATGTATATGGAAATTTCATTTTTATTCTGTTTTGTTAAATTGCACTTTTTTTTCTGGGAAACTTTAGTCAAAAAATAAATGGCTTTCTCAAATGTCCAGTCAGCTCATCGCTGACCCTTTGGGCTTTTGCTGCCTTGGGGTAAGTTTCCGGACTTGAGTGTCTTTTAGATCCGGTTGACCTACTACTACTGTTACAGAAATATTCCTCGTGATAGTCTCAAAAGTTAAGTACATGCAGTTTCCTTTTGCAGGGGCCTGGGATGTGAGCTAATCTTTAAGTAAAGGAGAGAAGGGACAGTGATTAACATTCTCCCAACTCACTCAGGGACAGCTGTTCCAAACCCTTCCTTCCTGCTCAAAGTCCTAACTAGTTTTCAAGAGGAACTTAAAAAAAAAAAAAAAGAAAGAAAACTTAAAGAAGAATATGGAGTTCTTCCAAGATTGCTCAATTTTTCTTTCTCTAAAGTAAAATAGCTCAAACCATGTGCCAATCCAAATGCACTTTCTGTATTCAGCCTACTGGAAATGTGGACCGTAAGATAACATGCACGGCCTCTGGAATATTATTTTTCAGAGCTAGCCAGAAAAAAAAGAAAGAAAGAAAAAAAAAAGCCACAATTTCAGATGCTCCAATTACCCCCAGGCTTTTTAAAAAGGAATGCTAAGGATATTTTAGGGAACACAAGCTTCCAGAAGCCCATCCTCTAATGGCCCGTGTCATATGGGCTTCTTTGGCAGAATTACAGATTGGAGGTGGTGATTATTGTTTTGGTGATAACACGCTTTTGGGGGTCCATTTTTTGATGAAAGAACTTTGAAATGGTGTCTTCCCATTCCAAGTATAAATTAAAGGTTCTGTGAATTTAACTAAGTGCTTTTATTAAAAACCTGGAATTACCCAATATATTCACAGCCTTTAAGTTACAAATGTTATGATTTTATTAGTCTGTGTGAAGGTCATGCCCTCAATAGGGGAATGAGCTGTCTTTCTCTCTCTGGAAATGGGGTTTCTTTGATGCAAGGTGGTGGGGGTCATATATAGGATCGTGATGGAATATGGGATCTCTGCCTAGTCGTCCAAGGCAACAGAACAAACCCTGACCATCAGTGGTGACAAACATCACAGTGCAAGCTTCTTAGGTTCCTGAAGATGACATCAATGAAAATACAGATGGGAAAATGCACAGAACCCCTTCATAGCTTTATAGTACATGTCAGTTTGCCCAACTCCATGTTTGTGTGTTATCTGATCCAATGCTAAGAAAAAAGGAAGATGGAATCTGTCCCTTTTACTCTCTTCCATTTGCCATTACATAATCTTAAAAAAAAATTAACCTAGAAGATAAAAAGAAAATTTGACAAAATATTAATTTTTTTTCAGGAGGGCTGGGGTTGTGGCTCAGTGGTAGAGAGCTTGCCTAGCATGTGTGAGGCACTGAGTTTGCTTCTCAGCTTCACATATAAGTAAATGAATAAAATAAAGGTTCATCAACATCTAAAACAAATATTTTTTTTTTAATTCTTTTCAGGACTTAATAAAAAAAACTGCCTTTTTGGCAAACAATGAAAATGAAATAGCACAGAATCAAGTTAAGTCAAAACAAAAGTCAACCTCCTCTAAATTACATTCCCTAGTAATTATAATTTATGTAATTATTATGTATTGTAATTAATATTGAAGTGCCTACTTTTACACCTAGATAATGATAAGTTCTAAATGATGCCAGTCAAAAAATGAAAAAAAAAATTCATTTTGTAACTATTTTTTCCATGGGTTTATCCAGATGGTGATTGGGAAGAAAGAAGAATACTGATAGGGGTCCAGAGTAGGGGAAATACAGCTGAGCTTCTGGGACCCTCCCTGTTTCACTCCAACAATTCCTCTTTCACCACCTTAAATGTTCATATTCTAAACATATTCTACAGCCCAAGAGACCATACTAGGGGGAGGAAAGTAGAAAGGAAGCATTCTGTTGCTGCTGAAAACTGAAAATAACCATCTATCTAGAGGACAACTCATCCTTCTGTAGGTCTTTTGTTTTGGGTTGTTTTCCTGGTGCTGGGGATGGAAAGCAGGGCCTCACACAGGCTAGGCAAGTGCTCTCCACTGGGCTACACTGCCATTCCTGCAGTAGCTTTAATGCTGCATTGACTAATAGTTCTGGGGCCTTATGTAAGCAAAGCTGCCCCAATGGCTAAGGATGAAATTTTACTGACTCCAAATCATCCAGATTTTGACTTTCCGGGAGTTGACGGAGATTAGAAAGTATTTTTTCCCCCTCATGTTGAGAATTAAGGGAAAAATAAAAGAAGAACTTTATCTATGTTACAAATTACCAAGAGCTATGAAAATAGTATTCTGTAGGAAAAACCAAAGTGGCCACCCATACGAAATGGGACCTTTGAGTTGCTGACAAACCTCACTCGACCACGTCATCATCCAACAAATTACATTTATGTGGTGAAAGAATCACAGGTCTTCCTTCCTCATATTGATTGTTCCCCCTTCTTCATTGTGATAAAACATTCTTTCCTTGAGTTTTAACCAGTGACATGGTGCAGAATTAGATCCACATGTGCTGATTTTTCCATTCTATTTTCTAGTTGTTTTTTATTAAGAGTCTGAGGAAAAGGGAACTGAAAGTCAGTCCTGGATTGCATATATCAACCTCATTAGAGGATTTTTTAAAAAAATATTAACAGATATTCTAGCCTTTGTAACTACTGACGTGCTGAAGTTACAGAGAAATATCCATCCTAATCCCCGTTTTCATTTGCTTCTAACTTTCCAATAATGTATCCTTCTGGGCTGAAACTTTCCATCCTTCGTTTCAGCTCAAAGGTAAATTTATTTTGGAAAGTTCACACTAATTTAATTCAGGGACTTGGAAGGATGTGAGAGTAAAAATATACCCTCTCCTGCTCTACAAATAAATGTAAGACTTCGTTCATAGATAACTCTGGAGCAGCTGAATAGCGGAACAATAAACAGGTCTCAGAAAATCGCTGCTGAAGCAGGTTGAAGTGATTAACCACACATTTCCTGCACGCACTGAACAGCTCAGAGTTCCTGGAGCAGAGCGGGCTTCGGTGATTCCTTTACCCAGGGCCTGCAGGCCTCCTCCAGGGCAGGTGTCTGCCAAAGCAATTTTCAAGAGGCAATTTTCTTCCGATGAAGCGGTCCATCCTGGGGGGTGGTCACAGCAATGCTTCTCCTGGCAACCCACTGCCACAAAGTTTTGATTACCACCCCCCTCAAAAAAAAATCCTTCATAGTTTGGGGCTACTGCACTTATAGGGCTGTCTGAGGCCCCAGAGCTTAGTGGGCCTTGGTGGTCCACTTTCTTCGATCCCAGGTGGAAACCTTGAGGAAGAGGTAATTACCTGACACAGAGCCACACACATAAGCCCCTTGATGTGCAATTCCCAACACAGCTTCCAAATTCAGTCACTTTGCCCCTTAAACTGTGACATAAGAGTAGTACCAGCCCAGAGGCTGGGGAGGCTAAGGCAGGAGGATCTTGAGTTCAAAGCCAGCCTCAGCGAAAGCAAGGTGCTAAGCAACTCAGTGAGACCCTGTCTCTAAATAAAATACAAAATAGGGCTAGGGATGTGGTTCAGTGGTCGAATACCCACAGGTTCAATCCCCGGTACCCCCCCCACACCCCCCAAAAAAAGAGTAGCATCAACAGCCATCCCCAAGAAATCTGCTCAGCAATGGTCTCCTTTCTCCTTCCTCGCACCCAAATTTTAATAAAATTTCCTAAGAATAATTATTTGGATTGTCTTTCTTCTGTGTCTTATTTTGTGTCTTATTTGTTTTACGGTGGAGTTGCTATGAGGCAAAAAGAAACAAACAGTTCTTTTTTAAAAAAAATGCAGGACGAAAACAATGCAGGGGGAGAAATATGTGTGGAAAGGCCACTATCTGGATATTAGGCACCTCTGGAGGAACTGGGATTAAGCTGATATAAAAATTTCCATGTCTTAAAAACTATCCTGAGTTTTTAAAGTAATAAAAATCTGGTTATAGACCTTGCAGTGGAAAAATCAATATGCTTTAATTCCTTCTAAAAACTTGGGTCATTAAAATAGAATCCAGGCAGAAGAGGTCGGCGCACTGGCATCCTCTCACCTGTTTTGAATTATGTGGTTCAAGCCGGCATGCATTTCCCCAGGGGGTGTGGAATCTTCTTCCTTCAAGAACATGCTAAATGCCCATCTGTCAGGAACGGTTTTGGGGTACTGAGGTGTAGAGATGGAGAACAGAACAGACCCTCCCTGGAGGCTGCGGCCTGTGCCAAACACTTTTGTCCCTGCTGGCTGCATGTTCTCATTATCCTTGATCAACGGCCCCCAGTGTGGCAGGCAAGGCCACCCACGCTGGGGACACAGCAATCCATGTCTTCAAGAAGCTTGTCCTCTCCTGGCAGAGCCAGATACCCAGACACTCCAGGACAACACCACATTGTGAAAGTAGAATGTCAGAGGGAGCCCCAGTCTAACACCGACTATTACCAATGCATGCTAGGGGCAAGGGGCCATTTCCACCCACCTCCTGTGCTCCTGGGGAATCGGGGGTATAACCTGGTACTCACCTAACAAACAGCCCTGATGATACTGAGTGATTGATGCTCAAGGTCACAAGGTGATGAGGGACAGAGCTGGGGTTTGAACCCAGTCTACTCTGATTCCAAAGTCTATGCCAAACAACATCTCAAGTACCGGATTTTCAATGCCTTCTCCAGTTCTCTTTACTGAACCTTATTTATTTGTACTTCTCTTAAGGAAATGACCTTAACCTTAACCTGGATGTAGAGTCATTTGTGTTACTTATCCATGTTACCAGACAGGAATGTTCAGAGGTGAAATGGTTAGATTATGAGAGCTCTACCCTCATCATTCCATCTTAATTTGGATATACCAACTGAGTGGTAACCACAGGCAGGTGGGTTGTGTGGGAGGAAGTTAGGTCTCTGGGGACGTGCCCTTGGGGATTATATCTTGCCCCCCCTTCTCTCTCTCTCTCTCTCTCTCTCTCTCTCTCTCTCTCTCTCTCTCTCTCTCCCTCTCCTGTGATGTTCTGCTTCATCTCAGACCAAAAGCAATGGAGTCAGCCAACCATGGACTGATGCTTTGAGCCCAAATAAACTTTTCCTCCTCAAAGTTTTTCTGTCAAGTATTTTGGTCCTAGTGGTGAAAACCTAACTAACATACTTTATGTCAGAGGGCAAGTTTGAAAAACAAAACCTCCTCCCTCCTTACAGAGCACTTTGCTCTCTTACTCTGCTTGAGTTTCTTCAAAGCACTTTTCCCTACTTGACCTTATATTTGTGAATTTCTTTATTACCGTTTACACCTCCAGCTAGGTTATAAGCTAGAACAGGTACAGCATATGGAAAGAACTCCCTACACTTTTGTTTAATGCCCATTATTTGGATTTTCCTGTTTTGTTTATTTTCATTAAGCAATTTATATATAATTACCAAGCTAAGTACTTCATACTTCTTATTTTGAACCAGGGATTGAATTCAGGGACGCTCAACCATTGAGCCACATCCCCAGCCCTATTTTGGATTTTATTTAGAGACAGGGTCTCACTGAGTTGTTTAGCACCTTGCTTTTGCTAAGGCTGGCTTTGACTCCCAATCCTCCTGCCTCAGCCTCTGGAGCCACTGGGATTACAGGCGTGAGCCCCTGTTCCTAGCCACATTACTCTTTTGAAACCTTATTGATGTACTTTCCCCACATTTTATAGAAAGTGATTGCTCAAGGTGACTCAGCTAGTAAGGGACAGAGTTGGGAGGTGAACCCAGGTGGGATCCTTCACTGGAGGCTCTCAATCAAAATATTACTCTAGTCTTGCTGATCCTATTGTGGCTACCTCAACCATGGAAGTCCCTCAACAAGTAGTCATCAGACTGAATTAAATAATTGAGTGCAGAGGAGGGGGCATTCCCAAAAAGTTGTAACCTAGAATTTGGAAACCAGTTTAGAAGATGCCTCATTCTGTTGTGGAAGCTTAAAAGGACCAGCATGAAGGAAATGTGGTTTTTTAAAAATGCGGTTAGTAGATGTGCCCATTCTCCCCACCCCCAGAAACCTGCCCAGATAAGAACTCGTGTCTTAATATGAGGCATAAGTGACAAAAATCCCTTCCTGAAGGCTCCTGGGCTATGTGACTCAGAAGAAAGATGTTGATATCCTTTTAACTAATGGCAGAGAAGATCTGACCTTGGGAACTGTCCTATCTCTGTGGTGAGGAGGAGCTGTGGTTGAAAGGGGATACTAAGAGGGGAAGACCTCAGGAGCCCCAAGTCTGCTGGGGTGGAGGGTCTGGCCCACTGAAAGGTAAATGGCGATAAGGAAGCGCCCAAGGTCTCCATCCAGACAGCTTTGATAAATAGCCCAAGACTTGCCACCCCTTTGCCTTGACTTCCTGCTGGCTAAGACCAATCCTGCCTGGACACTGGAGTGGAGATTCCCAGAGTCATCTGCCCAGCTTTCTGCATCCCCCTAGCTGCAGCACCACTTTAGCTGTCAGGTGGATGGCTCAGGACTGGCCTGCTGGCAGCGATCCCCCCAAGGTGATCAGTGCTGTAAAAACTGGCAAAACCAAGAAAGCTAGAGAGTGGGACCCAGGCCGCCATGCAGCCACAGGATCTGCAGGTCAGCTCTGTAGTTCCTTCACCTACAAAATGGGGGGTACTGACAATCCCCAGGTCTCCCAGGTTATGGGGATCATAACAAATTCATGGACACAGAGTTCCTGTCAGCGTCAAATAGCATATCAGTCTTCACAGGGAAGCTGAGGCTCTTCCTCACTACTTCTCTTTACCCTTCATCTGAAGATTATTTTTTCTTCTATCCTTAACACAACTGGAGTTTTTCCAACATCCAAACGTTTCCCTACTCATAAGTTGTATCCATGAGCTTAAACTAAAACCTGCTGAGGCCCCCACGTGGGTATTCTGGTCACTTCTTTGAGATCATGGTGTGGCCTTGTGTGCTGCTGTGGTTTACTGACATCCTGGGAAACTTCAAAGGCATCAGCTCATGAATGCTTCCCACCAGACACAAAGGCCGGCCAGAGAGTGAATACTGCCCAGAGGAGACTGCCAGAGGCTTCACGGGCTCAGAGTCCCAGAGACAGTGAAAGGTGGAGCTTGTCTCCATCCCTGAACCCTTTCCCTCAGCTGCCCCGCCAAGGGGATCAGGAGCTACTCTGGCTCTGTTGATGCTTAGTCCTTTAGACACTAGAAAAGCCACCATGTAAGCTCATTACCACATTGTTTACAAGCAAGGGTTCAGGCCCTGGCTCTCCCCTACTTACCGTGGTACTTTGTACTGGTTACCCAACTTTAGCTTTCTCAGGTATAAAATAAAAACACTTTTAAAAAACGGTACAATGCTGAGTGATTTCGAGCAGTGTTTTTAAAATAACAGACTTACAGAACTGCCAGTTCTCCAGGCACATTCTCCAAGCTGGCAGCACCAGCTGGGGTCATCTTGGCTAAGCATTTCACCCCCAAACTCAAAGCAAAGAACATGGCCTTGTGGGGTTCTTCCAGAGTTGATTGGGCTCAAGGTGTGCCCACCCTCTGAACCTTGCACCCACTCTCCTATCCATACCGCTTCTCAGAATGACCACAGCAGACCTCAGAATGCCGGCTGCCTTCTGTGCCCTCAGCCTCTGACTATTCTGACTAGATGTGCCTCAACCCAGGGAAACAGGACACAGGAAAACACTGGCAAGCTCCCAAGGCAGGGGTATCAAGGTGCTGGAACCACGCCCTCTCCTCACCCATGCTGAAATGCAGCTGCCAGTGCTTAGCGGCTCCCTTCCCCAAAGCCAAAAACAGCTCTGCAGAGACGGAGCCTCAACCACAAGCCGGTTGGGCTCTTAGTGGCCCCCAGCTTCTCTCTTAAAAAAAAAAAAAATGTGGGGGGGGGGGGTAGATCAACACAATACCTTTATTTTATTTATTTATTTTTATGTGGCACTGTGGATGGAACCCAGGGCCTCACATGGGCAAGGCAAGCACTCAACCACTGAGCTACAGCCTCAGCTCCCCACCCCCAGTTTCTTTGACATCTCCACCTTGCTCTGTTGAAGCGTTCAGGACAGGCTGCTCTACTTCCTTAGAAACATTTTAAAACAAAAGTCATTTGATTGATCTGGCAGACAGTCTCTCAGACTCTCCCTTCTGGCCATTTCCACCTACCATGGTTTCTTGCTATGACACAGACAGGCCCCTCCAGAGAGGACTCACACACAGGTCCACAGGTGGCTGCTACAAAGACAGGTAGTTTCAATGACAATGTCTCAGGAAATGATGATGCTTCATCTCTCAAGACAAATATCTGAGAATCACCCTGGATTCCTGCTTTGTCTTCAGCCCATATACTGTCTGCATTTTGTGTCAGGCTGATTCTACCACCAAAACACATCTCCAATCTGTCCACCTCTGCGTCACCAACACTCACCCAGGCTCTTGTGCAGTCTCCTAAGGGACTTGGCCCTCTGGACCTCTGTAGCACACCATTAGCTATTCCCTGCATTCACTCTTCTCCTCTTGGTGAATTGAGAATCCGGAGATCAATCCAGAGACTACATTTCCCAGACTCCTCTGCAGCTAGTTTGACCATGTGACTATATACTTGCCCATAAAATATGAATGGAAATAATGTGTAGTTTTGTATCATTTGCTTAAAAGAATTACTTCTCAGGATTTCCTCTCTTACTTTCCTTTTGGAGGGCTAGAGTACAGTCAGGGAGTTGTGGCTGCTGTGACCACACAGACAAGATGGAAGGAACTGCAGCTCCAGAATGATGAGGTGCACACTAGGTGGGGTGTCTCTGGCTGCTGTGATGAGAAGGGAATGGGGGCCAGCAAGGCTAGAAGCAGAGAGACTATTATGTCAGGACTATCACAGAAACCCAAGCAAGAGACAATGGCTTTAGTCAAGGTGGTAGTCATGGGAAATGGTGAGGTGTAGTCAAATTCTGGATTTATTTTGAAAATATGGTTAAATTTCTGGATG
This sequence comes from Ictidomys tridecemlineatus, assembly GCF_052094955.1. Classification (NCBI taxonomy): domain Eukaryota; kingdom Metazoa; phylum Chordata; class Mammalia; order Rodentia; family Sciuridae; genus Ictidomys; species Ictidomys tridecemlineatus. The sequence goes on along the minus strand of NC_135477.1, from coordinate 122,761,385 downwards.
AACTTTTTTTTTTTTTTTTTTTTTTGGTACTGGGGATTTAACCCAGAGGTGCTTTACCACATCCCCAGCCCTTTTTCATTTTTTATTTAGAGACAGGATCTCACTAAGTTGCTTAGGGCCTTTCAAAGTGACTGAAGCTAGCTTTGAATTTGGCGATCTTCCTGCCTCAGCCTCTGGAGTTGTGCACCACCACACCCGGCCAAGATTGCTGTATAAATTTTACACTTGGGGAAAGAGAGGAAGAAGGATGCCAAGGATGACTCCAGGGTTTTTGGCCTGAACACCTGGAAGGATGGAATAACCATGAACTGAGATGGAAGGAAACTCAGGGTGAAGCTAACCTTTGGAGAAAGAACAGGAATTAAATTTTGGACACAAAGAGTAGAGTAAAGGTCACCAGAACCTGGGCTTGAGGTCAAAACTGTCTGGATTTGAATCCTGACTCTGATGCTTAGCGGCGCAACCTTGCTCACATTACTTAAATCATTTAAGCCTTAGCCATCTCACCACAGAATTAAGACCAGCCATGCCCTATCCCATAGAGCTGATGTTGGAGGAAATGCATGCTTTCCAGCCTTTCTTTTGTGTTCTCTGAATCTTCAAAAAGGCTCAGAGCATTTGAGATGAGGAACAGATCTTCCCTCATCTCCATGTCTGCTTATCCCATATCGCGTATCACTAAGCCCCGAGATTTTGAAAGTAGAGATGTGATTGTCTGCCTGGTTTGGAGACAGCTGTGAGGAAGCTTTCAAAGCAGCTGGTAGAGGCATAGAACCAGAACATTTTCTTCACCTCAGAGTCCTGGCAAAACAATGCCTGCAGTTAGAAAGGGAAAGGTTTTAATTACCAAGCCACCTGTCCAGCCATCTGAAGCCAACCCCAGCCTTTTGGCTGGCTCCCTGTGGGCAATGGGAAATTTAGGGAGACCAAGCTCAGAGTCCCTAATGTCTTTCATATTTCACAACACTGTATAATCAAGGAGAAAATTAATAGATCTCAAAAACAGACCCCTATGATGGCTCCCCTTCCCCATTTGTTATTAAGAATGGAGACGGACACTGAGGATTTGGGCCACAGAGAGCTGAATCCATCATTTCTTTTCATATGTTCAGGATAAGGCAGCCCTGAAACCAAATGACCTTATGTGCTCCAAAGCTAACCTCAGTCCCCTAATTTCACTTCTAAACCTAGATAAGTGGTTTCTAGGTTATAAATTGTCCACTGATTCTTTTTAGACTGACAAATATATGAAAGTTGAGTTGGTTGTATTCAAACCTATAAAAGAAGGATAAAAAATTTAATAGAATTCCTAACTCTCAACATCAGAAAAAAAGAAGAAAATGAAAGAGAGAAGGAGATGCCTCGTCAAAATAAATATAAAATATAAAAAAAGAAAGAAAAAGTAATGAGCTGCTTTTAAGGATATAATTTATTTAAGCTATACGTTAACATACTTCCCAACTTCAGTTTGTTTTTTCTAAAGGAATAGACATAAGGCAGAGAAGAAAGTAAGCCTGAGTATAAAGATGCCAGGACCAATTAAATCGGCAGAGAGCAGTTCATTATTCTTTAAAAGTGTCTCTCCTTCCCCGGCCCATGGCTGGATTGCATTGTCTACCTTCCTTGCATAAGCAGTGACCTTGCTACTAGAGTTCTGAGTGTCGCTTCCAGACCTGACCCAGGAAAACCTCTCAGGCACGTGCTCGCTCTTCTTTCTGCATGGCTTTGGAAGCAGCAAAAAGGAAGGAACCTGGAAGCTTGAATCACTGCTTAGAGGAGAACCACCTGCCCATTAGAAACATCCAGTTAGAATTCAAACTGCATATTTCAAGCCAATGAAATTCTGATGTTTCTCTGTTTACAGCAGCTAATGTTACATCAGTTAGCTCAAATCTTAACTTATGCCCTCCACACAGCCTGGCTTTGACTTTGCAAACACCAAGTATTTACTCCACCTCGTCAAAACAAAGTGGATGAACAGATTGGTCACAACCAACATATCACCCCTGTGTTGGTCCTTTCAGTCTCGACCTCATGACTTATTTAATCAAAAAGCCATCTCTCCACAGAAGCACATCATTCCATAAAACAGCATGCACCAAGAACACGTGTCATCTTTTTGAAAGTTCCAAAGTACACTTAACAAGATAAGAGTTTCTAAGAAATAACAGGCAGAAGTTAAATAATCTGTTGGCTTGGCATAATAGCACAGAGCATACCCCCAGCTCATTGGCCGTGAGCTGCAGGACAGGGACATGGTTCTTTGTGTGACTGGGAACACTGTGCATGCTGTTCCTGTATCACTGTGCACCTCCCGACTCTTGCCCAGTTGCTGCTCTTCCTTTAGATCTCAGAACAGCATCCTCCCAGGTCTCTTTGTGCTGCAGATCTTTCCTTCTTTGTCATTTTACACTTATGTGACTTTCTTCATAGCACTAAACATCCTATTTATTCAAGTATGTTAATAATGTGTCTCCCCACAACCCCACTGGGGACCCTGAATGTCTCATCCACAGGTCTCCCAACTGTGCAAGGCCACAGAATGTCCCCAGCAAACAGGCTGAATGAATAATTGTGTCTGAGGTCATAATTCTTATTTATTTAGTTAATTTTATTCAGTCAGCCCAACCACTAGGCTGTCTTTTTTTAATAACACATATTGAAAGATATATTAATATCAATGAAATGAAAAACCTTTCAAGACACTAATAATACAGAATCAAAACAGTAATCCATCCTTTATTCTTCCTGCTGACAAAATGTGTACTTAGTCCCTTTTCTATGCAAGGCATTATATTTGTTTCCCTGAAATGAAATAGAGTTGAGGATGAATGAAATAGAGTTCTCTGTCCTCAAGTAGTTTCTAAGTCATGTGGCAGGAGAGTATTTCTAAACAATAACGGTGAATCTTTGTCCAGGTTTCCTAGCATGCTTGGCCCTCGCTCTCCCCACTGGGCAAGGCTACTCTGTTTCTTGCCCCAGGGAAGAGAAGACAAAACAGGGAGGAAAATTTCTTCTGAGCTTCAAAGTTTACACCCTGTGGGGAATGGAATGGACTCCGGTAATTAACACTTTGGGGGAAAATACATGATAATCTAAGAGCAAGGCTTCCGGACTCCACCTGAGACAAAAGTCCCCCCTCCCAATCCCCCAAACAGGATGGACTCCAGGGGAGGAGGAAGCAGCAAAGGTTTGAGGTCTGAAAGCAGGGGTGATGGAAGCCCCAGGGAATGTCAAGACCTCAGAGAGGTGGGGCTACATGAAGGCAGCCCCCCCCAACCCCCCAGCCTGGCCCAGGGCAGGAAGAGGACTTGGGGTCTAAGGGAGACAGCAGTGCAGTAAGGAGAGGACCTAAGGAGGCCTTGCCGAGGGCAGCAAGGGCAGGGCAGCAGCCACCCACATGCCAGTGACCGAGGACCAGACAGCGATGGACATTCTAACAGAGGCCCTCTGACGGCCGCCAGCTGAGTGCTAGACACACCAACCTACAGATGCCTTGACCCCAATCCTCCAGATCTCGGATGCTCCCCGGGGAGGGGATGGAGTGGGAAACGTGCCGGCACACAGATGTCTCCTACTTAATGATAGTTCCACTTATGAGGTTTCAACTGCACAATGGTGCAAAAGAGATGTACGTACATTCGGTAGGTGCCACACTTAGAATGCTGGTCTTTTTCCTGGGCTAGCCACATGCGGCAGGATCTTCTCATGGTGCTACACCACAGCAGCCAGCCACAGCTCCTGATCAGACACAGGGTCACTGGGAGAAGCCACCAAAAACCCTCAGTACGCCGTGTTGCTAAACTGTTTGGGAGAGAAAGTATACTATAGGCATTTTAGACTTCTGAATTGATTTGTTATGGGTTTATCAGGACATAACCTCATTGTAAGTTGAAGAGCATCTCTATTCTCAAGCAGCTGAGGAGCTCAGAATGGAAACTAAGAGAGTTGGGGCGCTGCTCAGTGGTGGCACACTTGGGCAAGGCCCTGAGTGCAATCCCCAGAACTACAAAACAAAACCAAACCAAAGAATAGAAACTGAGTTAAAAATTAAATTGAGCCAGGTTTATAGTCTAAGCTTCTTGGGAGGCAAAGGCAGGAGGATCACTTGAGCCTAGAGTTCAAGGTTTAGCAAGTCTATAATGACAAGTTCCAGGTCAGCCTGGGCAATTCAGCAGGACCCTGTCTCAAAGACTTGGTGGGGTAAGGGGGGTAAAGGGGTGAAGCTAGGGAGACGGCTCAGTGGTAGACAATTTGCCTGGCACACACAGGCCCTGGGTTCCACCCCCAGCACTGCACACTCACGCATGTGCACACACACGCACACAAGAAGCAGTGGTGATTAACACTAGTGTGTTCTGAGCCTGGGAGCCCAGAGCTGTCTACTTCTCACAATTCCTTGGAAGTTGTATTGTCCCCACTGACCCAATGAGAACACTGTGGTTCAGAGAGGTTGCCCATTGTCACACAGCTTGGGCACATGTAAGTAAGTACTAGAGCCAGGACGTGACCCAGGTCTGTCTTTGTGGCTCCCAAGTAGCTCCCTAGGCCTTTCTCTGTTACCCTCTCAGCAGTGTAAGAGAGGTTCTCCTTTCTTCAATGCTGCGGCGGCGGCCATCTTCCTGTGCAGTTTGTTGTAATCTCTGTGCATCTCTGACAGTCAGAACTGTGTGAATTCAAACTCGCTGAACTCTGTTTTATACGTCAGGCATTGCCATTCCCATTTTCAAGGTCACAATCTGAGGCTCACCTGGGTGACACAGTCAAGATTCAAAACCTTGGCTTCCCTGATTCAGGGTCTTTCCAACAAGTCCTCCCGCCTCTGGTTCTCACTGTGTGGAACTGTTGTTAATACTCAGACTTTCCTCCCCTGGCCACAGGGACTTCCCCCCATTTGCCAAACACACGCCCCCCCACCTTGCTCTCAGCCCTGGTAGACATATGACACCGTTTAAACCAATTCAGAGTTTAACCTATAATCTTTGTGTCAGTTGGTGGCTAATAGCTGCCTTGTGACTTTAAGAGGTACACCAGATCTTCGGCAGGTGCAGACAAGCCACAAAGAAACCTACTCTGTGTTGGCCGGCTGGAACCGTCCCTAGATTATAAACTGCACAGCACACGGCAAATCATCCAGCAAGGTTCTTTAGTTTAATCAGGAACGATACAAGATGATACTAGGGATTTTCTAAATCAAACTTTGTTTCAAATGTTACAACAAGGAAATGACTATAAATAACTCCCCCAGAGGGCTAATCAATTATTCTTCTAAACTAAGATCTATTCATATGGCATTACAACCAAAGCCTGAAATACTGTAATTTTGCAAGGAGAGCGTTCTGGAAGCAAGGATTTAAGTGTCAGACAAATAAGATTTACTCCAGATTCTAGCCTACATCCCCTTTAATTTATGTTAAACATGGTATTTTAAACCATCACTACTTTTCTCTTCCGTCTCCAAGCCAGGCTCTCCGACTTCCCTTTCTTGTCGATTCCCACAGCTCTCCCCGCCTCCCTTTCCCCATTTCCAGCCTGTGTTACACAGATGCTTCCATCTCCATCCCCCCTTCCCTGTGGAGAGCGCCATGGCACTAGCTGGGAATTCTTCCCATCCCCTCCCCTTGAGACTCCATTCCCTTCACCAAGTCTGTCCACTTAAAGGTGCGCCCTGGGCCCATGAACAGAGACTGAAAGAATGAGAGGGTAGGGTACCAGCACAGAGAAGGATTGGCCAAGACACAGAAAACTCAGGCCACAGTTTGGCAACCCCTCCCCATAAGCTCCCTAGGAGAAGGGGACGCACAGAGAACAAAGCAGGCAAAACCACACTTTTTGACTGGGTTTGGCCGCGAGCTCCAGCACCACTACTGGGCTAGGGAAGCAGGAGGGCCCAAAAGTCCTTCCTTGAAGGCCCACTCTCAGGCCCCAGTTGGAGCCTCCATCAAGAGCCAAGCACAGGTAGAGAGCTGTGGTGCCCTACTTGGGAGGCTGAGGCAGGAGGATCACAAGTTTGAGGCCAGCCTGGACAACTTAGCAAGACCCTGTTCCAAAATAAAAAAGGACTGGGGATATAGTCAGTTTTAGAGTACCCTGGGTTCAATCTCCAGTACTGCAAAAAAATAAAAATTGAAAAAAACAAAAAGCCAGGCACAGAGGTCAATGTCTGTGATCCCAGCAACTCAGACGGCTGAGGCAGGAAGTTCAAGACCAGTCTCAGCAATTTAGCAAGACCCTGTCCCAAAATTAAAAAATAAAAAAAGATGGGGGGGGAGTTGTCTTTGGGATGTGGCTCAGTGGTTAATTGCCCCCAGGGTTCAATCACCTATACCCAAAAAAGGGCCACCAGTGCAATGCAAATAAGCAAGAAAAAGGGGACAGAACGAAATAAATGCAGGCCCCTCCCAGACCCTTTCCAGAGGACAGAAATTGGTGCACTCAAGGGAATGAAAGGAAGAGAATGAAGGAATGGACAGGAAGAAGGGCCATCAGTCAGGCCTCTCTAAGGAGGTCCAGGCCTGAGTCCAGTGACTTCTCAGCCTCCGGGAGGAGGCGCAGACGGAGCAAGAGCAGGTCTTCTCTTACCCCTCCAGATTGGGGAGACAAGAGGAGAAAGGGAAGGTCCCCAAGGCAACTGTGCTGTGAACCTTAGTGCTTATGAAGAGAGAGTGTGAAGCCCCCACCAAGGCCACGCAGACCTTATAGGAGCCCACTCCCCACCGCCCTCCCCACACAGGTACATACTGTCACGGCCACCTCCAGGCACGGCCACCCCTCTCCTCACTTCTACACCCAGAAGGGGCCGACCCAGTAGGCATCGGAGCCTTCCAGCAGCCTGTGTGTCTAAACCTTCAGTTTTTTCTTGTTTATTCTTTTCGACTTTATTGAGTCTAATTGACGAATACAGTTATATGTATTTAAAGAGTACAATGTAATGGTTTGATGTAAAAATGCACACACACACACACACACACACACACACACATACCATATTGAAAAGATGACCACACTCAAGTTAAACACACCCATCACCTCACACAGTTACTTTTTGTGTTTTGGTTTTTTGCTGTTGCTGTTATTTTGGTAAGAATGCTTAAATTCTACCCTCTTAGCAAATTGCACACAATTCTTAAACTCTATCCTCTTAGCAAATTGCACACTGTACATCAGATCTTCAAAATTCATTCATACCCTAACTGAAAGTCCTTTAGCCAAGGTCTTTCCATTTCCCAGCCCAGCCCCAAGCCATGGCCACTACCACATTCCACTTCTGCTCTGCTTCTGAGTTTGGAATTTTTTTTGTTTGTTTGTTTGTATTTTGCAGTCCTGGGATTGAACACACGGCCTCACACATGCTAAAGCAAGTACTCTGCTAATGAGCCACATCCCCGGCCTTTTTATTTTTTAATGCTAAGATAGGGTCTCTCTAAGTTGCTGTGGCTGGTCTCGAACTTGTGATCCTCCTGCCTCAGCCTCCTGGGGTGCTGGGATTATAGGCGTGCACCACCACACCTGGGGCTAAGCTCTGAGTTTTGATTCCAGCTTTTCCTAAAGGGCTGAGTAACAAAAAGAACCTGGAATGGGCTCAGCCACGTTCCTTCTTCCACCTTCTTTCTTCCGCAAGATGTTGGTCAAACAAAAGCAAGTCACTTGGAGATGCCTGGCAGGAGGCGCTGAGCTCTAACTCTGCCATGGCTCCTTGAGAGCAATGACATCCTGCCTCTGGGCTTCTCGGTCCCTTTGCTTCTCCACAGTTGCTGGCCTTTGATTACCAAGCTGAATTCAAAGTCCTTCCTCATGTCAAGACAGTCTCTCTCTCTCTCTCTCTCTCTCTCTCTCTCTCTCTCTCCACACACACACACACACACACACACACACACACACACACGCACACGGCAAGGCTGAAGGAGAGACACCAGAGGTGCTGGTCACTGCAAAGAGCACGGACTGCAGAGGGGCAGATGTCCCTGGATGTTGTTTTCATGGAAGGACAAACCCCAGAGTTCCTGACAAGCCACGCAAACCAAATGTCCAGCTCACCTCCTTCCCCCTCCGCCCCCACCGCATTATATGACTGTCTTTGAAGGGAAACACATGGATTTTTCCAGAGCCTTCTTCTAGTTCACTTCCTTAAGCTCCTACCTCCGAGGAATACTTGTTACAGTGTTTGAAGAAATGCTACAAGCAGAATTTTTAAAAATAGTAACAGAACAGAAATTTATACCTTAAACAAATCATTCCAACAGATGGGACTTAAAGCATTTATTATCCCTCTCAGGTCTGGGACTTTTCAAACACTGAGTTTGCAGCCGGCCAGACTGGGAGCTGTTTGATAGTACCTCTCTGACCAATTACATACTAATTAAAAGACCTCGGTGTGCTCTGGAGGTAGCAGCTTTGCATATGGACTTTAATTACTGGGCCCTCATTTTGCCAAGAAAACACAAAGGGCTTTTTCTGGCTGGTTGCTGAGACTCAGAATGAACATATGGCCTGTGTGGGAGGAGGGGTTAGGAGCCTAATCCTAAACAGGAAGGGGAGCACTTCCCCCATAATCTCCTGGAAGTAACTGTGCACCGGGGGCGCTCCAAAATCCCTGAGTCACGGCCGGAACAATGGGCACTCTGAGCGGATAGAGAGAGGCCACCCTGGACATGTCAATCTGGGCCATCTCTGGATTAGAGTTCTTTCTTGACCCTCTGGCCTTTTCTTGTTTGGATCAGATCCTCCTGTCTCTTCCTATGTGTCACAAAGCCTATAAAAGTCTAGTGTTAATTTTTAGCTACCCAGAATCCATCCCTCAGTAGATCTCCTGGTTACATCATCCCAGACCCCAGTGGACAACATTGAGGTAAGGCTATACCTCAATCTAGCCAAAGTGTTTGTTTCAAAGATGGGCATTTGATCCAGCCTACAAAGAACACACTTGCTTTGTGGAGTCTTGGAGATCTTGACCCAGAAGCAAAGAATTCTAGAGCTGGAAGAGACCTCAGGGACAAAGATTCCTGTTCAAACATCTTTGTCGACTTTTTCTAAACAGGTATGTATATGAAGAGGTCCATGGAGGAAGGATGTCACACAGCAATGAGACAAACTCTTGATGTCCCAATGCCCTGTATGTGTGTGGTTCAATAACGTCTTTTTGACTGGACATTATAGATCCAGGAGTCAAGAACCAATATCCCTCTCAAACATGTAGCCAATATTTTCTGTACAGCAAATATCTCTGCCAACCAATTTTTGCATGGCTGATCTTCACCTTCTGTAATAATCTCTCTCCTAACTTCTTTCTTTGATTGACACTAACATCTTACTTCTTCCTAGTCCCCATTTGTCCTTTTAGCTGCTAAAAAACAAAACAAAACCTTTCTTTCTTTCACTGGGAATTGAACCCAAGGCTTTCCACATGCTAGGCAAGCACTCTACCACTGAGCTACATCCCCAACCCCATTTTTAAATTTTATTCTGAGACAGGGTCTCATCAAGTTATTGAGGCTTGAATTTGCAATCCTCCTGCCTCAACCTCCCAAGAAGCAGCTGGAATTGCAGGCATGTGCCACCATGCCTTGCTCAAGATCTTTTCTTCACTTAATTTGATCCCACATCGCCGAGAGACCCTTACCCTCTGCCTTGCTCACTCGCCAGGCTTTAACTTTTATCTCAAGCCTCAAGTTCCCTGCACTTCCTCACCCAGCCTTTCCCTATTTTCACAAGTAGCTCGGATGCATTAAAAGCAGTTGCAGTTTTTTACATTCTGCCTCCAGCAGACATGCAAAACATCTAAGTCAATTTCTCACAACTGAGTTACGAATATCTTTACGATGATCGGGGAATAAAGTTCTTCCTAGGGTCAGATCTCCCAGCCACCTGATTTTATTTTTATTTTTATTAATTTTTTAGGAAACAAGGACTCACTATGTTGCCCAAGCTTGTCTCCCACTTCTGGGCTCAAGTGATCCTTCTGCCTCAACTTCCCCAGTAGCTGGGATTGCAGGCATCTACCACTATGCTGGGTTTACCTGAAAAAATTATTATTATTTTTATTATTATTTTGGTACCAGGGCTTGAACTCAGAGGCTGTTAACCACAGAGCCACATCCCCAGCCCTTTCAAAATATTTTGTTTAGAGACAGGGTCTTGCTAAATTACTTAGGGCCTTACTAAGTTGCTGAAGCCAGCTTTGAACTTGTGATCCTCCTGCCTCAGCCTCCCCAGCCTCTGAGATTACGGGCGTGCACCACCCCTGTGACCAGCTCTGAAATATTTTTAAATGGGTCAGGATGGTAGTAGAAAATAACCCTAATCATCTATTTCTTGCAGACTCCTTATCTGACAGGATCAGTTATTTTAACTTGTGGTGACTAAATTCCCCTTATTTCTATGACAGATTAATGCCATTTGCCAGTGTATGAAGTTAGCCAAGTTCTGGTAACACAGATGGAAATCTTCATGTAAACGTGAAGCAAGGCTATTACTCTCTGGAACCCAGTATGCAGTTGGCAGCCCTCAAGAATTACAATTATTATTTTTATGTCCCTTTTAGATTGTCATAGGAATTTACAGGTTTTTCAGAGAAAAAGCTGTGGGAGTTTGGATGAGACACAAACTCCTTCAGTCTCTAGCCCAAGTGCAACCTTTTATTAGACCTTTGGACTAGGGAGGTGGAAAGTTAATTCAGGATATAAAATAAACACATGATACCTTAAATTTACGCGGTCTCCTTTTGCAAAACGCTGCCACTGCTCGCATGCATCATCTGATCACCAGGGGCTTCTATTACTAGAAGTTGTTCTAGGGAGAGAAACACAAATAAAGAAAAATTGAAAGATGTTTTCTATGGGTGAAAATCCTAAGCTTCCTTTCTTAGTTCCATGATGAATATTCCAGTTAGACAATGTCCCTAGAAATCTTCCTTCTTAATATCCAGCTTCAAAACTGCAATTCATTGTAGAACTGCCCATCCACATTACCCAACCTTCTTTATTGGGGAACCAACCTGTGCACCTTCCCACATGCCCTCCATGCAGCCTTCTTCCTTGCTCTCTGGCCAGCATCCCATCTGCCCTGGTTGACCCTCTGCTTCCAGGGGTCTGAGATCTGGCTGCTGCTTCTCTTTATTTGGGTGGGTGGGGAGCTACCAGGAATTGAACCCAAAGACACTTAACCACCAAGCCACATCCTCAGCCCTTTTTACTTGCTTATTTATTTATATATCTAATAACTTTTAAAAATACCTTTATTTTTATGTGGTGCTGAGGGGATCGCACCCAATGCCTCACACATGCGAGGCAAGCTCTCTACCACTGAGCCCACAACCCTAGCCCTTTTTTATATTTTATTTTGAGCCACAGTCTCACTGAGTTGCTTAGGGCCTCTCTTAGTTGCTGAGGCTGGCTTTGAACTTGTGATCCTCCTGCCCCAGTCTCCAGAGCAGCTGGGATTACAGGCATGCGCCACTCCACCCAACTGAGATCTAGGCTTCTTAAGACACATCACTGAGAGGACAGGTGGCCCAACCCTGCAAGGTGAGAGAATTAATTCCCAGGGGTGAATTTTACCAATGGGAAGTCGAGATCAGGGCATGGTGGGCTAGAAACCCAAATAGTTCCCTCCAATCATGCTGAGATACGATTCCCCCTGCAGAGAGCAGCCACACACACTGACACCTGCCCCATCCTTCATGATGTATTTTGCAATGGCGGCCAGCATGAAAACCCCAAGTATCCTCCTGCATCTTCCTATGCCTTGCTCACCCCATCCTGGAGTTTCACTGTCCAGATATATTAACACCTGAGCCCTTGCCAGGCTCTGCTTTCTGTAGGACCAAAGCTAAGAATGTTTATTTTCTCTAGATCAGCTTATGGTGTGATTTATGGATCACCTTCAGAAGAGGCCCCTGGGATACCTGCTAGCAAGGTAGATTCCTAGCCCTATGCCCTGGAAGGCATAGATTCAGCAGGAATGGGGTTGGGGCCTAGGTATCTGCAATATTCACAATCTCTGCAGTTGACTTTGAAACACTCCAAAATGTGAGAACCCCTAGTCCAAATTCCTTCAGTATGCCCCAGCTCCTCAGAAAAGGCTCCTGGTCACCCAGGCTAGAACCAAGGGGTTCCTCCCCTGTATTCCTCAATCTTGTCATTGCCTGTGCATATGTCCCCTCTTAGCAATCCTACTGCCTTCTCCTCAGCTCATCCCTTTTCACCTGAGATATCACTGAAGCTTCCCGAATGATCTCCCTATTTACATGCTTCTGAAATGGAACTAAGCTCTGGGATTGGTATGTACGGAGCACCTAGAACAGGGCAGTATGAGAAGTAGCATTTAAATTTGTCAGAGATAAAGTTCCAGAGGCTTTCAAAGGGACAGAACTAGGCCTGTGCTGGATTTGTGACCCTGCCCACATGCAGCGTTTAGTTCTTTACATCACTGCTGCACCTAGTGATGTAAAGTCAACCCTGACAGTGTGTCTAGTGACTTCCATGGGAGCATGGGTGCGCCCATCCATTTCCATGCCACCCCATATCTAACGGGGCACACTGCACACAGTGGCTGCTTTACCCAGGTGGGAGATAGTCGGGGTAACAGGGATATAAAATTCTCTCCTTTTCTTTCTTTTCTCCCTTTCAGCCACCCCATATCCATGTTGCTCAACCCAGCCTCCTAGCTTGAAAATACTTCTGCCGCTGCTTTGAGGACTCTTCATGCCCTCTCCTGAGTGACTCTGGCCCAAATCCATTGGCCTGTCCCTGCGTCCTAGTCATTTCTTTCTCCACGTGTCTCTTCTTTCAGACTTGAGAAAATAAACCAAGTGTCCTTCCTTATCATAAGGGCACAAATTGTTTTGCTGAGCCGTGATAATGAGAGCTAACATTTATTAAGCATTTACCATGACTAAGCCAGCCCTTTCCAGGTGTTTCTCCACTTAGTTCTTTCAACAGCCCTACATGGTGGATGGAGTTAGTCATGGCTCAGTATCAAGGAGAATTGGTTCTGGACACCTGTGGGTCTCCTCAGATGTTCAAGTCCTTTATATAAAGTAGCACAGTATTTGCATAACATTTATATACATCCTCTTGTATATTTCAAGTCACCTCTAGATTACTTGTAATACCTAATCTGATGTAATGTGCTGTTAAATTGTTACACTATATTGTTTAAGGAATAAGGACATAAAAAAGTCTGTGCGTGTTCAGTACAGATGCTTATTGATTTATCTAATTTTTTTACAGTGCTGGAGATTGAACCCAAGGCCCTAGGCATGCTAGGCAAGCACTCTACCACTGAACCACATCCCCAGCTCCAAATGCTATTTTTTTTGAAGTACTTTTCATTCATGGTTGGTTGAATCTGTGATTGTGGAACCCATGGATATGGTTGACTGTACTATATTTATCCACCTTTGCAGATGAGAAAACTGAGGTTTGGAAAGATTATAAATTGCCTGTAGAAAGTGCTGCAGTTTGTCTGATTACAAGGATCGTAACCAGAATGGTTCCCCCACTGCCCAACGGTGCACAATAATTGTCCTTCCTGCCACTTCTTGATATGAACTTCTCACACTAACAACTGCTCCTAAGTTCACATTCAGGGTGACTCGAGGTCAACCCACAAGGAGAGCAGGCAGCCAGCCTCACCTCCTCAGCCTTCGGCCTCCTCTCACTCAATCCTCTGCTCCTTGAAGACCGAACTCTTCAGTGCCCTTTGCCACACAGTTCCATGGTATCGCGCCAGCCGCTCCTTGCTGGGTAATACATGCTGTCGTCGTGTATGACCGGCTTACGAGCATTCTCACCACATCAAGCCAGGACCTCATTTCCCCCAATATTTCCTCCACAAACGTCATCTGCACCCTCTACCCTAAAGCCCTGCTTCCCAGTCTTTCATCCCGGCGTTTGAACCAATGCAGAAACTCTCTCAGCATCTCTGGAGACTCACTGTCCCCACAACAGAATCTCTGTGTGGGCCTTTGACAGTTCCTCCTATGAAAGCCCTCAAATCCCCCAGTGAACTGTTGTTTCTTCCAAGTAACTCTGTGTGGACTCTATTTCCTTCGTTCTTTGTCCTTCTGAGCCGTTAAAACCAACCAAGATTTGAGCCAAGGGATGAGCTTCATTAATTGGCTTCAGCAATCCACTTGTTCTATCAGGTCGCAGGTTGAGCCACCACCCCCACCATGTAAACCAGCTGGAGGCCTCCTATGATGGTACCGTCTCCCCTTCTTTGATCCTTAAGTGATGGTAACTGTCCCCCACCCCAAGGGTAATTGAACTTTCAATTTTAAGATTTTGTTCTTTCCAGCGATTTTGTTCTCCCCAAGCCTACACATCTGGAACCATTCACAAAGTGGTGGTTGAAGTCTCCACTAATTCAAATGGAATGCTGGTGATGGAAGCCACTCGGAGGCCCTCAGCTTCCCTCAAATCTCAGGGCAAGTGGTTCTTCTCTCAGAAATGCATGTGTCAACAAACAGCCCAGAGTACACCCACTGGGGACGGAGCCTTCACCCAGGGCACTGGAGCATCCCAGCTCAGTGTGCAGTGGCTCTGAGGTAAGGAAAGACATCATGGATAACACACGTGTCCCTCCAAATTCACACACTGAAACCCTAACCACTCATCTGACTCTATCTGGTGATAAGGTCTAGGCAAAATAAGATCATAAGGGTAAAGCTCTAATTCAATAGGACTGATATCATAGAAGAGAAGGATCCCCAGATCAATCAAACAATCAAATTCTCATCATTACATGAGGACACAGTGAGAAGGAGATTATCTGAAAGCCAGGAAGAGATCCCTCAACAGAAACCCAGCTGTGCTGCCATATTGACCTTGGACTTCCACCTTCACAATTTCAAGAAGTTCTGCTGTTGAATCCACCCAGCCTATGGCACCCCAAGCTGACCACACAGACAGCAAGATTATGTGTCTGTATTCAGCCAATGTGGTTCACAGGGAAAAGACAAGAATTCAGATGTTACTCTCCTTATCTGCTGAGCCAGGCTACCTGGGAAGGGTACAACATCAGGGAAGGGAGCAAGGTAACTGGGGAGAAACACACGTGCAAACCGGCTCATCCAGACAGCCATCAATAAGCATTATGAAATGACTATTATGTACAATTATAAATATTTTCAAACACAATGTAATCCTATTTGTTTATAAATGCATGGGAGAAAGATCTGGAAAAGAAAACAGGAGATAGCTTAGAATGGTCATCTTTGGAGTAAAGTGGGAGGTGGATGGAGGAAAGAGGTAAGGAGGTTGATGAAGAGGGAGTTTTACTGATGTGAAAGTGGTGTAATATGTTCATCTACCAAAGGAAAACCATATACTCTTGCAAATATCTGCTGAATGAGGAGCAAAGACAGTAAGTAAGCAGGGCATGGTGGGCCTGGCTTGTTTATGGAGCCATCCTGCTCCCCAGGCTTTTTCTCTGGGACATGGGAACGTAAACATTGAAAGTGCTGAGAGTTAATCCCCTTAGTGGCTACATCCTCCACACCTGCCACAGTACCTGGTGCACAGTAAATGTGGAAACACTGGCTGCTTAGATGCATGAACGAGTAGGGCAGAGTGACAGGAAGGTTCGGTGGGAAGCTCACCTAGAGATGGAGCTGAAGCCTCAGAACACAAATCTGGGTGACTTTGTGGAATAAAGCCCAAAGGTGGACAAATGGAGAATCGGCATGGTTTTGAGGTTTCCATACTTCAGGGGACTCTAAGGGGCACATGCAAAAAGCCTCTGAAGTAGAGTCTAAGATTCCAGAGCTTACAAGGGACACCATATCCCCAACAAGGGTACATGACCTCCTGTTGCCACAAAAACAAGGACCATGTGGTCCTTGTACAGACCCTACCCTTTTTAACATGGAGAAACTTAACTGTTTCAGTGCCAGCTTAAGATCAGCACAGTGAGAAGATTAAGAGCATCGTCTCTGGCTCCAGCCTGCCTGGGTTCAGATCTTGGTTCTGTCATTTAATAGAGTTAGTTGACTTCTCTGTACTCTGGTTTCTCCACCTGTAAAATGAGGATGCTCCAAGTACCTTCACAGGGAAGGCGTGTGAAATGGTGCCTTGTCCCAGGAAAGAGATGGGAGTCTAATGGAACCTCCCTGGCTGTGGATGAAATCATCTGACCTCACTCATGCAGAACTCAGCATCCACTCCTAGAAACTAACTTGCCTTAAAACCTACATGTGGTACCTCTCTGTGCTGTTTTGATGTAAGGACTTTAGATAAGAGGACAAAGACAGAGAGGGGTGGCCATGATTATTCATCATACAGATACCTTCTCCACATTGTGCAATCAAACCCTAATCCATGTGCTGCTGTGAAGAGATTTTATAGATGTGATTAAAGGCCCTAATCAGTTGACATTCAAACAGGGAGATGATCTTTGGTGGGCTCAAACCACTGAGGTGAGCCCTGAAAAGGGACTGAGCCCTTGAAAGGGAGATCCACAGTGGCTTTTCCTTCCCCAAATTCTCCCTTTCTGGCTCTCCGACATGCTTCAGCCATGCCCATAAGATCTTCCCTTCCTGAGACCTTGCCATGCGGATTTTTCGGATCACTTACCCAACCCCACAAT
This sequence comes from Ictidomys tridecemlineatus, assembly GCF_052094955.1. Lineage (NCBI taxonomy): Eukaryota > Metazoa > Chordata > Mammalia > Rodentia > Sciuridae > Ictidomys > Ictidomys tridecemlineatus. The sequence goes on along the minus strand of NC_135477.1, from coordinate 122,744,798 downwards.
TACAGAAGCTAGTTTCCTGAAAGGCGTCTCTTAGAATATTTTATCTCCTACTGCTTCCATAACTGAATCTGACACCATCATTTCCAAGAAAAGTTCACTTGGGGATAAAATGAAGCCATTTCCTCTTTCCCATATTAAGCACTGTTAAGCAGCCAGGGACTGAATAAGAACCAAAAAACCCAGTCAGTTTCCATCATTGGCAATACTTTTATTTTATAGAGTCACCACAAACACCAAACTAGAAAATACTAAATCAATGCTACCAGGGAAAACACCATTTGAGGTTCCTGTGAGTGTCTAGTCAAAACATTTTTGTCAACTCTTCAACATATAGACTTGCCTTATGTGTGCTTCTGTTCAAAGACATCTTATTTAAGCAATAGCATTGATTCATAGGCATTCAACTCAGCCAACAGCGCTGGAACTTGTGCCTAAAGGAAGCTCACCTCGCATGCAGGTTTTCCCCATAAGGCACATCACAGCCTTCTTGAGTTTGGAACACCAATCACCACACTTAGGGACCATTTTGAACAGCAAAATTGTACCCTTCCCCCCAAAAAAAGCACACACACCAAAAAAATGTGGAAAACGTGGCCAAAGACCACTAAAAGGACAATTGATCATAGCCTGAGAACTGAGGGTTGGGATGTGACTCACTGGAAGAGCATTGCCCAGCTTGCAGGAGGCTCTGGCTTTGATCCCCAGCACTGAATGAGACACACAGGCTGAGCACCTCACCCTCTCCACGGGATCACATGCATCAGGTAACTCAGTTTTCTGGTGCTCTGAGCATGACTGAGAATGACCATAAAGGTGTCATGATTAGTGATGTTGGGGGTTACAAACAAATTTCAGCAAGTAGGCGAACATGCACATATGGAATCCGTGTATAACGAGTACTGAATGGGGGCTGGAGTACTGAATTGTATTTTTTACTTTTTCTCTGTTCGAACCCTTGGTGGGAGATTTTTCTCTCCTCTGCTAAGCATGGTTTTCTCCAGTTTCAATCTGTTCTTACCCACCTCCCTTCCTTTTCTGTTTTGTCCTCATCTTTGCCCTCACAAGCCATATGGGACCTTCTCAGTTTCTTGCTCTGCAGGTTTGTAGGAGAATGGCAGGAAGACCAGCTTTGAGGCTATACCAAGATCAAGGTGAGAAGCCACAGAGCCTGCAGAGGAGGCAGGACCTTTTTCTCTTTAGCATTTTATTTTGTTTTGTTTTAAACTGGGAATTGAACCCAGGGGCACTCAACCACTGAGCCACATCACCAGCCCATTTTTTTTTTGTATTTTATTTAGAAAGAGGGTCTCACTGAGTTGTTTAGGGCCTTGCTGCTGAGGCTGGCTTTGAACTCGTGATGTTCCTGCCTCAGCCACTGGAATTACAGGTGTGTGCTATGGCACCTGGCTGGCAGGTCCTTTCTTGATGAATACTTGGCAACAGGATAAAGAGGAATGGCAAGTCACTCGGTGGTTTCCAATTGCATAAATCCAGTAAGTGCTGAGGGTCTCTGCAGGAGGTGAGGAATGTAAGAGATGTAGGTCTTTGGGGGAATGTAGGGAGTTTTGTTTGGGACTCATTATTTTGAAGTGTCCACACATTCAGGTGTTGTACATATCAATCAGCACTCTCACTTGTAGAAAAAAGAAGTCAATTCTGGCTAAGTCAAGTAGATAAGGAAATTTACTAAAGAATATGTGGCTATTCACAGAACTGCCCTAGAGCTAGAGAACCAAGGTCAGTGACTGGGAGCAAGCACCAAATCCATCCCAGACCTTTCTAATACCACCAGAAACAGACTCTGTAGTTTACAGCTCTGAGTTGGGTCTGTGTTTGCAGAACATTCCTGCTGCCCAACAATCTGGACATGGCCACCACTGCCATCCTCATCAAGGTGGGTTCTGTGTGGGCCCTGTTTCTTTTTTCTTTTTTGGGGTGGGTGGGTGGGAGGGTACTGGAGATTGAACTCAGGGACACTCAACCACTGAGCCACATTCCTACCCTATTTTGTAGTTTATTTAGAGACAGGGTCTCACTGAATCTCACCTCACTGAGCTTCCACCTCACTTTTGCTGAGGCTGGCTTTGACCTCCTCATCCTCCTGCTTTATTCCCCTGAGCTGCTGGAATTACAGGTGTATGCCACTGTGCCCAGCCTAAAATGAAATACAGATAGGAAAAAAAAATGAAAAAAATGAGCAGAATATCAGGAAGTTATGGCACATTAAGTAGGTGAAGATACTTCTAATTGGAATCTAAACACCAAGAGATGGGACTGGGGGTATAGCTCACTGGCAGAGCACTTGCCTTGCATGCCCAAGGGTTCACTGCAAAGGGAAATGAGGAATACTGGGGAGATTAGGGAACCATTCTGTATTATGCCTCTGGTAGTAGTTATAAAACTTTAAATATTTGTCTCAACTCATTGTGTTGTCACTTGGGATTTACCAGCTGGCCACGGTGGCACATACCTGTAATCCCAGTTATTCAGGAAGCTAAGGCAGAAGGATTACAAATTCAATGACAGCCTGGGCAACTGAGCAATCCCCAGCACCAAACAAAGCAAAGTAAAAACCAAAAAGATGGGAGTAGGGGGTAAAGAAATATATCTGAAAAAAAATGATGGCCAAAAAATATTCCAAATTTGATGAAAACTAAAATCCCACAGATACAATATACTTAAGAAATCTCAGAGAAACAAAAAAGACTACACCACGGCATATGGTATTACACTGGTTATAATGAACGAGTGATAGGGAGAAAACTTTTTAATTTAGCCAGGGAAAAAGGACAAAGAAGAATAAAAATTGGCAGCAGACTTCTCACCAGAACCAGTACAAACCAAAGTGCTGAAAGAAAAAAAAAAAGAAAGAAAGAAAGAAAGAAACTATTCACTTAGAATTCTACACCCAGCACAAATATTTTCCAAAAACAGGCAAAATTTTCAAATGTAGAAAGAATTCATAACAAACAGACCACCATTATCAGAAATATTAAAGGAAGCTGGATGTGGTGCATAGCACCTGTTATCCCAGCTACTGGGGAGGCTGAGGCAGGAGGATCACAAGTTTGAGGCCAGCTTTAGCAAATTAATGAGACACTGGCTCAAAATAAAATAAAATAAAAAATTAAAAGGGCTAGAGATGTAGCTCAGTGGTAAAGTGGCCCTGGGTTCCATCATCAGTACCAAACAACAACGACAACAACAAACCAGAGAGAGAGAAGTGAGTGTTTAGAGGAAAACCGGTAACAATGTCTTAAGGGGTCTATAGCACATGTAGAAATAAATTAATGATAACAACAGTAAAATGGCCAAGAAGCAGGAAAGGGTGGGAATACACTGTTGTAAGGTGTGCTAAGGAATATTAAGTGGTAGATATTACTCCCAGATAATTTGTGATAAGTTAAAGATTTATACTGAAAATCCTAGAAGACTTTCTCAAAAAGTAAAAAGAAGCACAGCTAATTAACTCAATAAAGGAGATAAAATGCAATCATATTGACAACAAACAGGCACAGAGGAATTTTTTGGAATAATAGAAATATTCTAAAACTGGATTGTCATGATGGTTGCGCAACTATGGAAATATACTAAAACTCATTGAGTAGTATATTGAAAGGAAGTGAAATTTATGGTATGGTAAATTGTGCCTCCATAGAGTTGTTAAAAAAGGAAATAATGAACAAAAGAATCCAGAAGGGAGAAAAAAGGAACAAAAAATGCAGACGTGATAAATAGGAAACGAATAGAAAGTTGATAGATTTAAGCATGTATTAACGAGCAGAGAGAGCTACTCAATTTTAATTAAAAAATTAGAGGAGTGCACTCTGATTTCTAGACTTTGGGGGATAAAAACAGACATAGAGATGAATGGAACACAATGAAACTAGAAATAGATTTATATATTTATGAGCAACTGATTTTTAACTAAAATGCAAAGGCAGTTCAATGGCAAAAGGACCCTTGAACAAACAGTATAGGCACTATACAGCCACTTGCAAAAACAGAGAAACATCTTAATTTACACCACAAACAAATCTGACTCCAAATCTATCATACACTTAAATGAAAGAGCTGAGTTGTAGTTGAGAGGAAAACATAGGACAGAAGCTAAATAAACTTAGGTAAGGCAAAGATTTGTTTTAAAAAGACACAAACCATTAAAAGAATAAGATCAATAAATTGGACTTCATCAAAATTAAACCAGAGTTTTTCTCTTCAAAGGACACTGCTTCCCCTGCCTCCCCCACCACATCCCCCAAAAAAGGAAAAAGAAAAACCAACCTACATAATGGGAAGAATATTTACAAGACATATATATGATAAAAGACATATAGAATACACACACACACACACACACACACACAACAAAATAGTATTCGGCTTAAGAAAAAGAGAGAAATCCCACCATTTGGCACAACATGAATGAACTTGGAGGTCATTATACTAAATGAAATAAGCCAGGCACACAAAGACAAATATTGTGCCATTTCACCTTAAAAAAAAAAAAGAGGTTAAATATCAGAAATAGAGAATAAAATTCTGGTGTGAGGAGACAGGAAAATGTTAGAGAATATAAAATAGCAAACATGCACAAGGATGAACAAGTCTAGAGATCTAATATGCAACATCAAGTTTATAGTTAATCAAACTATATTGCATTTGGGATTCCTACTAAATGAGTAAATTTTAGTTGTTGTTTCCTAAAAAAAAAAAAAAAAAAAAAAGAAAGAAAGAAAAAGAATAACTGTCATATGATGAATACATCCATTTGCTTCACCATTTTATTATCTAAACATATCATATAACTTTGTGTTGTATCCCTTAAATACACATATTTTAAAAAGATGTATGCATAACAAGGCCTTTCACAACTCAAATACATGAAGAAAGAACTTGATAAAAATAAAATGGATAAAAGAGACATTTCATGGAAGAGGAACTATTGATGGCAAAAAAACACAATGAGAAACCACTGTCCATTTCCTTGAAGAACTAAAAAAGGCTGACAATATTAAGTGTTGACAAGGCTGTGGGAGCAACTGGAAACCTCATACAGTATTGATGAGAATGCAAAATGTCTAGGAACTTTACAAAACAGATTGTCAGTCTTTTTTATAAAATTAAACATTTACTACATGACTCAGAAATCCTACTCCCAGGTATTTATCCAAGAGGAATAAAAACAGTTTATTTACAGACTTATGTGTTAAAGTTCATGGCAGCCTTCATCACAATAGCCAAAGCCTACAAACCACTTACATGTCTATCAATAGGTAAGTGAATAAACATATTATGGGACATTCATAGAGTAGATTACTGTGGAAGAACTAAAGCGAACAAAATACCAATATATGCAGCAACATGAGTGAGTCCCCAAAACATCACAGCAAGAAAAAGAAGCCAGACACCAAAAAATACCTACTGTGATTTAATTCATAGGAAACTCTAGCACAAGCAAAACTGCACTGATAAAAAACATATTGTGGGTTGCTGGGGACCAAGAATAGAGAGGTAAGGGGTTCACTACAAAGAGAGGTAAGGAATATTGGGGGGATTAGAGAAACATTCTGTATTACATCTCTGGTAGTAGTTACAAAACTTTAAATAAATATTTGTCTAAATTCACTGAGTTGTACACTTGGAACTTACTAGCTAGACACAGTGGCACATACCTGAAATCCCAGCTACTCAGGAGCCTGAGGCAGGAGGATTGCAAGTTCAAGGCCATCCTGGGCAACTGAGCAAGACATCATCTTAAAGTAAAATTTTTAAAAATCTAGGGATGTAGCTCAATGGTAGAACCTAGCATGCATGAGACCCTGGGTTCAATCCTTAGTACTAAAAAAAAAAAAAAAAAAAGTATTTTATCACCTTAAGTTATATCAATCAATTGACAACAATTACTTTAAAATCACTAACTAGGCCAAAGAGATTATCCATGCAGAGACTTTCTATGCAAGAGACTATCTGTCGGGAAAATATCCTAACTTCTATATTTAAATCATCTTTTAAAATATTTATTTTGGTTTATATTTTATAGTATGCATAATATATTTATGCATTAGCATATATGAATTATTAACGAATATCAAATATTGAGGCACATAATTGGTTTTGCTGATAGGGATGGACCATTTCAACATTTGAAGACCTGAGTTGCTGTGGTAAGCCCAGTGGGGCAGTTCCCGTGCCATGGTAGAAGCAGAAATCACATTGTAATAGGGATTGAGAAATGAAGATAAACAAAAGATTTCTCTTTCAAGCTACAGGGATGGTGGAGAGCTGAGGTAGTCATTTTTAGGATGGGTCATTTTAGCATAAGTTTAAAGGAGGGAGTCAGTTCAGACGGGTTGAAAACATTATCAAGAAAGAAGGAATATTGTCGATGAAGTGCCCAGTTTGCGGGAGAAGTCAGTTCTAGGGTCTCAGTGAAGAAATGAGAGAGAGACAGAGAGGAGCTGTGAAGTCAATGGTCCCAGTGTGATTAACTTACTGAGCAAGGTCTTTGGTACATGGAGGATGGGAAGGCGTGGTGGGGCAGAAGTTGTCTTTGGAATAACTGGGAAATAACATTGGGAAGGAAGGAAGGAAGCCAGCATCCTCCTGGGGAGGTATCCATGTGGTGCCCACTGCCCAGTCCTATTTCCACCATCTCTAATGGCTGGCAGGAGCAAGCTGCTTCCCTAGGCCCTGAAGGCGGCATCTCCTACCTACAGCAGCATAGGTGGCCCTTGAATGGTGGTAGGGATTTAAGTGGAAACTGGTGAAGTGATGACTCTATCTCTGGGCTCCTTTGTAATTCGCCCACCACCCACAGGGTCTGTGTGATTCCCACTTTGCCTCAGAAGCTAATTTTGGCCCTGCTGGTCAGTGCTAACCTGGGTGTGGTGGTTGTGTGGGTGGGACCACCAGGAATTAAAGGAAGTGGGTCTGGTGAATCAGGTGGGGGCCTGACTCACCCAGGCCCATGGGAACAGGGACCTCAGGGCTGGTGGCGCCATCTCTGAGCAGCATGAGGGCCGTAAGGGGCATCATTAGTGGTTGCGAATGCTGGCCCAGCACTTCTCACAGGATGGCCTTAGGGCCTACCCACACGCCATTTGGGTAATTATGTCCTGCTCACCCTCCTGCACATTCAGGGAACTAGCAGTGGACTTCCGGGCTTGACCTCTCCGCCTGCAGACCCAATCAGGCAGCGGTGAGAGACCCACTTCTTTCCAACCCATTCAACCCTCTTCCCTTGCTACTCCATGCAAGAGGACCCCACAGGACGTGGAGGCAGGCCCTCTGGCCACCTTCACATTGAGTTCACCAGCTGCAGGGGTCTCCTGGGGTAACCCAGACAGACTCTACGGCTGCTGTGGATTCTTTGTCTGGGGGGTCCTCTGGTTTCTCTCAACATTCCTAGCTATTCTACTGCTCAGAAGGAACAACTCTCCTTCAGTGTTTAGTCGATGTGGTTCAGGAGGTGCCAACTCTTTCTCCAAACCCAGGGTGGACATATGAACCATGCTGGCTCAGGACAACCTGCCATCTCCTAGCCATAATGACTGCCTCCCAGTGGACATGCCCACAAAGGAGTCAACAAGACCCTGTCCTGAGTGTTCTACAGAACTTTTTGGGTGGGGATTTTTGGGAGGTGGGGGGCAGGGAAGTGCCTGGGATTGAACCCAGGGCCTTGCAGATGCATATGCTAGGCTAGTGTTCCACCCCAGAGTCCCAGCCCTATTTAATTTTATTTATTTGTCTTTTATTGTGGTACTGGGAATGGAACCCAGGGCTTCACATAACTAGGCAAGTGCCCTAACTACCTCCCCAGTCCCCTTTTCATTTTATTTTGAGACAAGATCTCAGATCTCTTAAGTTGACCAGCCTGGCCTTCAACTTGCAATCCTCCTGCCTCAGCCTCTGGAGTAGTTAGGATTACAGATAGAGGCCACTACACCCGACTAGAACTGCGAAACTCTTAAGAAGAGAAAATCCCTCATCTCTATTCATGTTACTAAGAATATAAACTGCAGGTCAAAAGTCACTGGCAGGGCTGGGGGTGTGGCTCAAAGGTAGAGCGCTCACTTAGTACGTGTGAGGCCCTGGATTTGATCCTCAGCACCACATATAAAATACTTAAAATAAAGGTATTGTGTCCAACTACAATTACTGGCAGTTTCTCTCTCTCTCTCTCTCTCTCTCTCTCTCTCTCTCTCTCTCTCTTTCTCCAGCTCCAGGTACAGTGGCACCCGCCTGGAATCCCAGTGACTTGGGAGGTTGAGGTAAGAAGATCATAAGTTCAAGGCCAGCTTCAGCAACTTACCAAGACCCTAAGCAATTTATGAGACCCTGTCTCAAATTTAAAAAAAAAAAAAAAAAAAAGAAAAGAAAAGAAAAGCCAGGCAAGGTGGCACATGCCTATAATCCCAGCAGCCTGGGAGGCTGAAGCAGGAGGATCACAAGTTCAAAGCCAACCTCAGCAAAAAATAAGGTACTAAGCAATTCAGTGAAATCCTGTCTCTAAATAAAATAGAAAATAGGGCTGGGAATGTGGCTCAATGGTCGAGTGCCTCTGAGTTTGATCCCCAATACAAAAAAAAAAAAAAATTAAAGTGTTAGGGATGTGGCTTAGTGGTAGAGCACCCCTGTACCGAAGGAGGAGGAAAGAAAAAAATTTAAATGACACTTATTTGAAGAACTGCCTCAAGTGTCTTTATATATATTATTCCAATTAATTCCCATGAGTTGGAAGTTCTATTACAGGAGGTGAATTTAAAGGTCAATGATACTATTTCTGAAAACAGATTGCCTGGGTTTGAATTCTGGCTCCATAGATACTACCTTGGAACAGACAGTATTAAAACTTTCTGGGCCTTCGTTTTCTCATCTATAAAATGGAGCTAATAACAGTACTTATCTCATAGGTTGTTGTGAAAATTAGTGAGGGTATATACGTGAAGAACACGGCACACCAACAAGCGGTCAATAAATTTCAGCTGTGACTATCACCAGTGTCATCATTTCCAACTAAAAAACAAGAAAAATGGGGCTGGGGGGGTTTAGCTCAGTGATAGGGTACAAGGTTAGCATAAATGAAGCCCCAAATTCAATCCCTAGCATCAAAAATTAAAATAATAAAATAGAAACAAAGACAAGTAAACAGACACAGAATCGTTACAATACTTGTCTCTAGTTGTACGACTGGTAAGTGATGGAATGGGGCTTCCAACCAGAGCTATTTCTGGCTTCAGAGACTTTGTTCTTGACCATCAAGCAATACTTATTTTGCCTTGGCAACCTTAGAGGAGAGTCTGTCTGAAAACAGAAAGCTAAGTCACTGCAGAGTAGAGCTAAGAGATGGAGATAGCAAGAATCCTAAGGAATTGTCTGAACCTCTTGAACCAGCCAAGGTTCAATAATATTAATTGGGGCTGGGGCTGTGGATCAGCAGTAGCATGCTTGCCTGGCATGTGTGAGGCACTGAGTTTGATTCTCAGCACCACATATAAATAAATAAAATGAAGGTCTATCAACAACTAAAAATATATATATATATTTATCAAAAAAAAAAAAAAAAACTCCATCTCATTCTAGTTTGAATTGGAGTAATTGTTCCTTCCAGTTGGAATCCCTTGCGAACTTGACCAGGACAGCAATTCAAACCTAATCCCCAACAGATGGATGCAGAGGCATGTATGTGCCTGCAGTCTCAGCTACTAAAGAGACTGAGGTGGGAGGATTGCCGTGAGACCCAATCTCAAAGCAAATCTCAATATCAAACCTGCCCTCATTCTGGCCCTGACTAGCCCAAGGAGAAAAGCCATGAAAGAATCCACTCCAGGGTCCTGCAAACAAAGCTGTTCATGTGTTTGGCCATTCATTCATTTCATTCAGGAACCTTCTTTGTGTCAGGAACTGTGCTAGCTGCCCAAATATTTGGGTGTGTGGAGAGACATAAGGTCTTGCTGCATGGAAATATCACTGCTGTTGCCATTGATATGGGGATTGAACTCAGGAGAGCAGAGGACAAGCAGTGGAGGGAACAGGCAGGGCATGTAGCTCAGTGGCATACCAATTAGGGCCAATGCAGCCTCAAGCAGGTTCTCACGTCTCCTATCTATCTGAACAGAAGTCTCTGGGATCTTATGCTCTATGCCAGATTTATTCCAAACTCTGCATATTCATAGCTACAGCTGGACTCTAGCTCATCTTTAAATGGAAGAGGTAATGGGGGATTTCTGCAAGGACTAAATTATTCAGCTCCATCGAACCACATAAGCAGCATTCAATCTCCATCTCTGGATACAGTCTGCCCAAGTCAAAACATTCGATCGAGGTCTCAACAGGAAATGCAGACTCAGAATTGGTGACTTAGAATGCGGGAGTAAAGCCCTCCCCCAGCACAGTGGCGTGCTTCCTTTTTTTGCATCAGATCTACTCAGAGAGAACCCTTGAGGGCTGGGAATACTTTTGATTTTTACATCACAAGCGTCATAGAAAATATACAATGAAAACCCCAATGATTCCTTAGAGAGTTCATTGCTCTCCCTCGTCTTCTTTGATTCCCCTGCCTCCTCTCTGCATCCTTTGAACTTCTAAAAAGACACTTTGAAGGCATGTCATAAAGCAGTTTTTCATTCATGCTCCCCTCTTTGATGATCCTGCTATTTGTCTGAACTGCAGTGTCCACAGGATGCCGGGTTTGGAGAGCTGAAAGCCAATACGGATGACAGAGAGCCCAGTGAGGAAGAGCCGAGCTGTGTCTGTCAATGAGAGGGAAGGAGAGAGGAGCAGGAAGCCAGACCGGAGGGAATGGGTGGAATGTCTGGTCTCATTATCCAGAGTGGCAGCTCAGGAGCGAGGCCTGGGGTCTAGAGCCCAGTGGAAGGTCACAGGGTGTGGGATGTTTGGAACAGGCCTTTTCCTCCTTGCTCTGACCTCAAATGCGAGCTCCCTGTTCATCCTGGCTCCTGCCATACCCCGGCTCTGACTTGATGAAAAGCATTACTGGTTTGATGTTTCCAGCTCCTTCTGTTTTACCCAGTGAAACATTTATTCACTTCAGTGCCACACAACACTACAAGAGGGGAGGAGACCAAGAGTGTGCCGAGGCGGGAGGGGGGTCTGCAGACACATGCCTCTTCTGCCCACTGAATTAGTGGTTGAAAACCAAGACTCCTCATTTTCATTTGTTTATTTAGGTACTGGGAACTGAACCCAGGGGTGCTAACAAACAACCAAGCCACACCCCCAGCCCTTTTAAGATTTTATTTAGAGACCGAGTCTTACTGAATTGCTTAGGGCTTCACTAAATTACTGAGTCTGGCTTTGAGCTCACAATCCTCCTGCCTCAGCCTCCTGTGCACTGGGATTACAGGCATGTGCCACTGCACCCAGTTATTTTATTTTTGTAGACAGGGTCTTGCTAAGTTGCCCAGGCTGGCCTCATGCTTGTGATCCTCCTGCCTCAGCCTTCTGAGTTGCTGGAACGATATGCATGCACCTGGTTAAAACTAATTTTTTTGTTTTGTTTTGTTTTTTGATAGGTGGCTCTCAAGAACCCTAAATTACTCAGAATAGCCAGTTACTCAGGAATAACCCCTTAAAACAATAGCCCTGTCTCCCCTGGCCTGAGCATACGGAGCAAGGGTCAGGGCAGATCCCTTCTCTGAGCCTGAGTTCCGCAGCCATCTGTGAACCGTCCATCTGTGAGGCAGAGAGTGGGATTAGTGCTGAGGAAGTGGCTGTGAGGGACAGGGATGGGGGAAAGCTTCATCCAACTGTAAATATTAAATATAGCGGGAGGGATCTATCACCCCAGAGGATTTAGGTATCTGTGGAGAGGATAAAGAATGCATTTGTTGTATGATATAGGATATGTCAAGATCATTGTAATGTTTTGAGCAACTAATAAAAAAAATTTTAAAAAGAAAAGAATGCATTTGTTCCCAAATATTTAGTGAGTACCTACTACTACAATCTGGGAAGATGAGAACGACTGAAATAAGCAAAGTCTCTACCTTGAGCTCAGAGTTTAGGGAGAGGTCAGATGTAAAACAATTCTACTCGTGTACCTATAATTATAAGTTGAGACACAGGCTGGGGATGTGGCTCAGTGAGACATACGTCTTGAAGGAAAAGAACAGGTTGTTAGAAGAACATTTAACACGGACCCATTTGGAACAAGCTGCATGGAGATCCAGGAAGGTCTGTCTAAAGTGGGCCATTTAAGCTAAGACCTGGAGAGCAGAGCATAAGGAGACATTGCTAGACAGGCAGTGGAGGGAACAGGCAGGGCATGTAGCTCAGTGTTAGAGCGCTTTCCTGGCATACAGGAGGAGGACCTGGTGTGCGATCTCTAGCACCATAAAAATAATAAAATTAAAAGATTCAGAGCATGTGAAGGCCTTGGTGTCCTATGTGGCCCATAGTAAATGCTCAATTGGCATCAGCCACTGTGACTGCTTCCATGTCAAAGAGCCCAGCCCCCCCCCCGACTGGAGCCCCCTGGTTTAATGTAATTTTTATAAATCACAGAATTACAAGCCAGGCCCTTAAGTGCCATTTGCAACCCTCTCCCCTTTCTTCATACATTGCCAGGGAAACCAAGGCACAGCTCAGCCTCCAGCCGGGCATAACCCCAGCACTTCAAAGTCAGGCCCGCTCATTTCTGAGAACAGTGCAGGGAGCACAGGAAGCGCGCTGCAGAAGGCAACAACTGGCTGAATGGGTCTCCCGGGAATTCCTCGGAAATCTCTACCATTCAGGGAGACTTTGTGAATTTTCCATTGCAAATATTTAATATCGAATTGGGCTCTTTCTTCCGCCTCTGTCAGTGGAGTGCTCAAAATAATTTTAATATTAGCCTAAGCCAAGTAAAATTAGGAAAATAAATCTGCAACATTTCCTTCCCCTTCTCTCTCCCTGCCCACAACATGTCCCAAAGCCAAAACTCCACGATTTGAAATATTGAGCAGCTCGGCAGCACAGCAGCGGAGCCGTGGCTTTAAAACAGATCGCACGGATCACACGTCGACCCGGCTATTTGTACATTTTATGATTTTTTTAGGCTAATAGGATGCTCTTTAAGACTCGAGTTCCTGTTCCATGAGATGGGAAGAGAAGAGTCCTCACCTGGCTGAGTTACTGTGCAAATGCAACGAAATAATACATGGAAAGCACCAAGCACGTGGCAAGCTTCACAGGCAAGTGCTGGCTGCTACTATTTCTACTACCCACTACGATTTCCACTACAGAAACAGCTCTCTCTCGTTTGTGCCAGAACTGACGCTAGACTAAAAACAATCAGAACAGCGATCACTCCCAGCCTGGGATCTAGAGCATCCAGAATGGACCTGGCTACAGCTGGGCCAGTGCTCAGAGCAGCCACCAGAGGACCAAGGAGGAAAAAAAAAAAAAAAATCCTTGAAATGGGATGAGAAGCCTTGGCATGTCTCTTGGAGAGCCAAGTTAGAAGAAAGATCTGTGTGAAACTAAGAGAACCTACCAGAAACCACATCAGACAACACTGATGCTGACAGAGCTGCCTTCCTGGGTTATAGTTTCCCATCCCCAAGTCAGAGGTGGCAGCAGAATAAAATCTTGAACTTCTATAGTATATTCAAGGGCCTTTTCAGGTTTGGGGGGATTTTTTTCCCTCCCCTTCCTTGTCCTTACAACGAACAATTCCAAGGTTCGTGAAACTTACAGGGCTACAAATGGGTAGAGATTCTATGAAGGAAATAGCAAGGGGATGAGTCGAAATAAGCCCTCACGGGGGTGGTCTGGGAAAGCTGCCCTGACACAGCAGCACAGGACCAGAGGCTGCATCCATGACACAAGCAGGCTATCTTGCTCATTTCTCATATTTAAAGCAAAACAAACAAACAAATAGACCCAATAACGAAGTACTCAAGAAGGCAAAAAAAAGGGAGGAGACTGGGGGTGGGGTCTTCCTATGTAATCAGTCTCTTCCTTCACCACTAACCCATGTAAAAGTTAGCACAGGAAGGATCCCAGGGGGGTCTAACACACCTCCCTAGATGGCCCTAAAGCATCACCAGAAACACAGATCTCCCCAGTTTGTGCCAGAACCACTGCTAGACTAAAAACAATCATAACAGCAATACCCATTTCATACACACAGCTCTGCACCAGGCACTGGGCACCAGGCACCAGGCCATGTACCTCCTCATCTAATCCCCTCCACAGGGAGGATGAGGATATCGTGATCGCCATCCACATTTTACTGATGGAAAAGGCAAGCTCGGGGAGGTTACATGGCAAAGCCATCCACAGCACACCAGGCGGGACAGGGGTTGGGTCAGAAGACACTGTACACATGTTCTGCACACTGTATAAACACACGAGTTACACAGACACCGCCATTCCAGAACTGAGGTATTATAGGAAAGACAGACAGACACAAGGTTTATACAGAAATAATCCATTACCTCTGGGTAAAGGGAGGATGAGAGCAGAGAAGAAGGAACCACAGAAGCTTCTCTGAGACAGACACCCAGTGGAGGATTGAGGGTTTCCTGGGTGAAAGGCGGGACATAAACGTGGTAAGAATCAGGAGCAACAGTCGCAGCAACCCTGGAAATAAGAGAGCAAGCTAGAGGAACCAAAGGAAGGCAGGAGGGACTGGGGCGCCCTGGGTGAGGCTGGGAGGCAGGGAGTCTGAGAGGATAGAGAAAGGGGATAGAGGTGAGGTAGTGGGGTGCTCCTAGGGCCAGGCTAGGGAGCCACCATGAACAGGTTTGAGCAATCCAAACATTGCCACAAGCCGAGGTGCACATCAGGAAAGCGGCTTGGAGACACATGTTAGATGATGTGGGAGGAAGCAGCTGCTCTACAGAAATGGTGAACATAATCCAGGTCAAAGGTAGTGAGTATGGGGCTGGGGATGTGGCTCAAGCGGTAGCGCGCTCGCCTGGAATGCGTACGGCCCCGGTTCGATCCTTAGCACCACATACCAACAAAGATGTTGTGTCCGCCGAGAACTAAAAAATAAATATTAAAAACTAAAAAAAAAAAAAAAAGGTAGTGAGTGTGGAGCAGAGAAAATAAAGAGGAAGAAATGAATTCAAGAGAACCAGCAGAAGAGACACAGGACCCAGCCAGCCTACAGGTCAAAGAAGAAAGCCGAGTCACAACTGGGAATGACATGGGGCTATATAATGCCAGCAGGACTGGAGACCAGGGCAAGTTCAGTTTGAGCACATTAGAGATGAGACCTGCTGGAGTGACAGGTACTGAGCCCTCTGAGCACACCTTGGTATGCTCTGTCAATTAGGTGCCACTCTTCCCATTTAACACATGGAAAGCTGAGGCTTGGTGAGATGAAGGGATCCGGCCACTCATATGCTCAGGCACAGGAGAGCTGGGGTCCAAATTAAGGCCTCTCTGGGCCAAAGCCCACGTCCCTCTTCCAGCCCATGCAGCTTCCCTGAGCTCTTCTTGGGGATTAAACCCTTCTCCCGTTCTGCCATCTAAAAGATGAAGGCTTTCAGATGCCCTATCCTGCAGGAGCCCAAGGTCTGCTAACCTTCAACCCTCAGGCAAAGCAAAATCCACAAACGAGTTTTGTTTGACACAAAAATTTTTCAATACATGAGTTGGTCATTGACATTTAAAAATCAGAAGATTTTATACAACAAATCCAGATATGTGACTACTCTTTCAAAAGCAGATTACTGCCAGGCACAGTGGCATGCCCAAACACCCAGCTACTCAGAAGACTGATTTGGGAAGATCGATTGGGCCCAGGAGTTCAAAACCAGCCTGGGCAGCACTTTGAGACTCTATCTCAAAAGACACACAAAAATGAAAATAAGCAGGTTATCTGGTGGTATTGGGTCTGTAGCCTCCTCTGGCCACAGTGGCCTTCAGAGAGGCAGCTGCCCTCTTGGGTGGGCACAAGCTTTGGTGTAGTCCACCATAGTCCCCACTCCCAAACATCCAACAACCCAAATAGAAACCAAGATGTGTAACCACCCAGGAAGTCTGTTGTTGAAAGCCAGTCATCATTTTTATCTTGGGGACATAAAGAATTCTCTGGACTGGGTTAAATACAGAGTGCAGTTTTCAACTAACAGGGAACCAACCTCGCCTTCCTAGTCTTTGCAGCATTTGGGTTTCTGATCTCTGATCCATGCTGCTGAATTTTATTCTTATGGGAAGGTAAAGGAGAAGAGCTTTGGACACTGATGCTTGGATTCCAGTTTAGGACCCTCCCCAAAATAGTCTCTCCACCCACTTGGCAGCTACCACATCCCCAGTCAGCTCCTGAGCTGCTGCCACATAGACCCTAAGTTGTCATTCAAAAGTTTGTTCAGTAGGACCTGCTAGGGACATGGGGGACAAGAGATGTATTTGCCTAGCATCATTTCAAAACAAATACAATCCATGTGGAATAGGGCTCATGCTGAGGCTGTCTGGGGTCTTCAATGAAAGACCTCAGAAGTTCTTCTTTCTCTGTTCCCTTGTCAGACATTGCTCTGAAAGAATGACATTTCAGAGCAATGTCTGACAAGAGAACTGAGAAGGGAAAACTCTGATTGCAGAACTTCTCTCCCTAGCTGAGGTTTGACATAGAACAGAAAAATGAAATGCACCCCTTGCATCTCTCCAGAAAAATGTCAGTATGACCCAAGATGTAAAAGAGAAGAGTCGGAGATGGTCAGTAAAATAAAGAGTAAGACTCTTCAGCCAGGTCTGAAGGTAAACAGGTGGCTTTTATTTAGAATGTCCTGGGTCCTTGCTTTTTAGAATGACAGGAAATGCATTGTCTCTCCAAACACTCTCAGATGCTCAGCATCTCAGCTTCTCCTGGATGATCTCAAGTCTACCAAGCATGGGTTGCACGAGCACAGACCTGCTCATGCCAGCTGGAAACACCCTTGCTTTCCAGACTTGACCTGGCCACCCACCCCACCACCCACACTGCACATCCTTCCTGAGCTTCTATCTGTAACTGGTCCTCTGGAGAGGCCTACCCCCAGAGGTTAGGCACAGGGCACACCGGGGTTACCAGATGAGCTACCACAGACATGCTCCTGCCTGTCACAGTTTACAGCCAAGGAGGGGAGACAAAAAGCAACCAAACAAACACACCTAACACAGGCAGGCATCCTGCAGAATGGAACCACGGACCCTGAAGGAAGGGGACAGAGTTCCACACAGGTGCAGAATGAGGTTGTCGGACACAGGGAGGGCAGGCAGGAAGGCTTCTGAGGATAGCAATTGGCGGTTGAAGGAGGTGTGACGGGAAAGTTTTAAGCAGAGGGAACAATAGGTGCAAAGACTGTAAAGAAGTAGGAAGCACAGAACGTTCCAGAGCCTGAGAGAGGCCTCCTGTGCATGGAGGGCCAGGTGACCCATGAGGAGGCACCAATGAGCACCCGGTGCCTGCAGGGCCATGTCATAGCTGTGCAGGGCTGAACTGTGGCTGTTCAACCCTTGAGACCCCCTCCTCAGGGCCTTCCTCTCTGCTCCCCACATAAGAAGCACTGGGTGAGGATGGGCTGAACAAAAGCATGAGAAGAACAGTGAGGAAGACACACCTCACAGTGGACACACACACACAGGAATTAACACAAGTGTGGAAATTAAATGTGCAACAACCCACCCAATGCTGGAGCCGCTGGGGAAAGAGGCCTGCACTGTGGCAAGCCCCCAGGACTTCCTTCTGCAAACTGGCTTTGTTTCCTCTCTGATTCTGAAGTCTACAGCTGGTTGCCAGCCTCCTGGTGGCCCTCCCACACCTGAAGAACACCCTACTCCTCTCTGGGCAGCTGAGCCCGGGCAGGAAGCCAACCAGCACCAGCCCTGGGGCCACGAGCCTGGGGCTTCAGCGGGCCTGCCCAGGAACAGGTGGGCACTCCACTGGGCCTGATGACCTGTTTCCTCTTAAGCTTGATTTAGTTCCAGCACGGTCAACTTGAAGAATCTGAAGCAAATGTAGGTGGGTCCTGCAGGAGAAGTTTGCAGGGAGAGTAGGTGGGAGGCAGGAGCCACAGATGCAGAGGGCACAATTCCCTAGCCCAGGACCAGATTAGAAATGACTGGGAGGCAATGGGACCACATGCTGTTTCTAGGTCACGATGATGTCACTGAAAAAGCTCACAAACCCTAGACAAGAAGAGACAACAGGGGCAGGGGGCGTGGTTAGTGGTAGGGCCTTGCCTGTCATGTCTAAGGCCCTGGGTTCCATCCCAGCACCAAAGGGGGTGGGGGTGGGGGGGACACACAACAAGAGGTGTCCCCACCAACCCCTCGGGAAGGCCAAGAGGTTCATGCCTCAGGAATTACTCAGGTGTAACCTCAAATACAAACATAAATCAGGAAATTTTATTGAATTTATTTGTTTGCTTATTGTGGCACTGGGGATTGAACCTAGGGGTACTTTACCACTAAGCTCAGTCCCAGCCCTTTTTATTTTTATTTTAAGACATCATCCTGCGATGCTCCTGCTTCGACCTCCTAAATCACTGGGATTACACGCCTGGGCCACTGCACCTGGCTAAATCAGGATGTTTAAATCATCTTTTGTGATCTCTCTAAATTCTTGCAAATTCTCCTTTGAATTTATAAAACTTTTTTTTTTTTTAAAGATTTCATTCCAACCTGGCAATCACCCTGAGAGGTCCTTCAAACCGCCATCAGTCAGATCCTTATAAAGTAAGTGTGCTTCAGCCCCTAACTGCCCCCTTTATCAGTTCTCCAGGGGCTTCTCATTGCACCTAAAACTAGAGGAAAAAGTCACACCATGATCCAGCCCTCCCACAGCACCAGCCTTATGTCACTCCTCCCCCACTCCACCCTCCCTGTCTACAGTCAGAAGGTCCCAGTGATCCCAGTTCCTCCTCCAGGTCCATCACATCCAGCCTCTGGAACTTTGCATCATCCCTGCCGCCTGGTTGGTACTTTCTCATCCTTTGGGTCTCAACTGTCACCTTCTCAAAGAGAGATGGTCCTTAGTTACCCCATCAAAAGTAACACAGGGCTGGGAGTGGGCCTGCGGTAGAGCTCTTGCTGAACATGCGCCAGGCCCTGAGTTTGATCTCAGCATCGGAAAAAAGAAAAAGATACCCACCCCCTGGCCACCCACCCAGAGTTGCATGATTCTCCACTCCTGTCTCATCTTGAGCCCTATTTTATTTATGTTTTAGAGCAGATGCATGTCCAACCAGGAATTGTCTGTTGTCCTCATAGTGTTTTTTACTATGATTTTCTTATTTACCCTCAGGCTCTCCCACTAGACGGTTGGTGCCAAAAGGAAAATGGCCACTTTGATTCCGAGGTATCTCCATAGGCAGCACAGAGCCCAGCACCCAGGAGGCACCCAGCCACTGCCAACCATGGAACAAGCAAACTGCATAATCTGCAAAATGACTATCCCAGACTCCTCCAGAGTGTTAACTCCTGAGAGAAAAAAAAAAAAAGAAAAAAAGCTGGAGAATTATTTTCCATAAAAGGGCACCAGAAACATGATAAGTTAATGTCATATTTATCCTTGATCAGCCTGGATCTAAAATAAAAACGAATAATAACTGAGAACATGATGGAGACCTTAAGTGAAATTTCAATATGGACTGTATATTGGCAAAAAGCACTAGATCGATCTTACCCTTCCTGAGTTGGTATTTCCACTGTGGTTGGGCAGGAGAATGCGAAGCTGCGTATTGAAGTACTTTAGGAGGGAAATGTCATGTCTGCCACTTACTCCCAGATGGCCCAGCGGAAGCAAGTGCATTTATCTGCACATGTCCACACACGACACTGCTCTGTTCTTATAATTTTTCTATAGGTTTTTAATTTCTCAAAGTAAAAGGTTGGAAATACAATTAAAATAATGGATGGATAAATAGATAAACGTCAGAATGCTTTCTTGTTTTTGGTTGAAATGATGTGATTTATCTAAGATCTTATGGATAGTTTTTGGCAGAGTTGAGGTTATGACTAAAATATTCAAACCTCCAGATCTTTTGAAATTTCCACTGCTTGAAACAACTCACTGGGCGCTTGCAGCTCTCAGGTAGGTACCTTTCAGGGCTCTGAAGTGCTTTACTGGTTGGGCTATGCATCAGCTTAAAAACATCGAAACCTGTTGGGTGATTTTAATCTGGGAGTCTTGCTTCCAGGCATTTTACCTTATAAGATAAAAGCTTTCTCATTTGCATGCATCTAGCCCTCAGACAAGCCATCAAATCTCAGTCCTTTCCACATGCCCCATACAATGTGATGACGGAGACAGGTTGGGAGAGAAGGCTAGCATGACATTTTAATTTTCTAATTTTGTGTGAAAATTCTTAAGCCTAGGCTTCCTTTTTCAAATGTTTTATTCTAATTTGTTATATACGACAGCAGAATGCATTACAATTGACATTACACATTCCATTTTCTTTTTAACCTAGAACATTTGAGGCCTGTGCAACTGTGCAAGGTCAAGCTCCCATACATTCTTCAAGTCCTGCCCTAGATTCCTCTTCCTCCAGGAAGTCTTCCCTGACGTCTCTAGGATAGTTGAGGAGCCCTTCATCTGGGCTCCCACATCTCTCTACCTTCTCTGTTCAAAATCAAACCTCACTAACACTAATTTTTATTGCCCACCTTGTCCATCTCTATCACTGGGTCATACCCTCCCCAAGGACAGGAACGGAGATGCAGTGCCAAACCTACCCCAGGCCATAGAGGACTCAGCTAATCCACCAAACAACTTCATTGAACCAGCTGGCCCAGCCCCACTCCTACCAAATCTTTTTTTTTTTTTTTTTTTTTTCCTGCAATGCTGGTGCCTGAACCCAGGGCCCCGGGCATGCGAGGCAAGCATGACTACACACCAGGCCCAAATCTTCAGTAACAGGGAGGGCAGGCTGAGGCCAGCCTTCCCAAAGCAGCTCTAATGAAACTGTTCTTCCTCCTGTTGTTTCAGGTGTCCTGTGCCATGTCCCCTTTGGGACAGGAAGTGTCCTGTGTCACTGTTTTCTCCTCTTGTTCTGATATCAAAGGTTTGACCAGGGAGTTCCTGTGGGAAGATCAGGGCCTGGGTCCAGTTACCCACCACCTGCTAGAACAGCGACCGGCCCTGCTGCCAAGCGGGGAACAACACGCCCTTTATTAGATCCTAACGACAGGACGCCCGCGGCTTGCGGGCTTGCGCATCCAGGCGCAGTTGCTCAGGCAGCAGCTCTCAGGTCTCGCCAGGGTGGAGGAGCAGAATGGTTTCAGCAGGAGGTTCGGGGGACACAAATTATATGAATTCCCAGGATTTGATTATAGAGAAGGTTTTCGATTGTTCTAGCCCTTCTCAAGAAGACTCCAAACTAAAACCAAAACTAATACCTCACTGGTATCTGTCTACAAAGGTAACAACATGGAAAGAAAAAAAAAAATGGTCACAATGTCAAAAAATACACATTTGATTCCAAGATCCTTCCCTCTGCAAGCCTGTGGGGTAGGTGGGGCATTTAACCTCTTAGAGCCACAGTTTCATTCTCTATGATTGATGGTCCATACTGTAGTGCCCCCTTATCCACAGGGACATGTTCCAAGACTCCCAGTTGATGCCTGATACCACAAATAGTATCAGATTCTACAGATACTGTTTTACACACATACACACACACACACACACACACACACACACATACACACACACAGACACACACACACATACACACACAGGCACACACACACATACACACACAGAGACACACACACACACACAGACACACACACACAGACACACACACACACACATACACACACAGACACACACACACATACACACACAGAGACACACACACACACATACACACACAGACACACACACATACACACACAGAGACACACACACACAGAGACACACACACACAGACACACACACACATACACACACAGACACACACACACACATACACACACACACATACACACACACAGACACACACACACATACACACACACACAGACACCTATGAGAAACTTTAATTTACAAATTAGGCCTGCTAAGGTATTGATAATGAGAGCTAATAGAAAAACTAAATAATTATAAAAATATATTATAATAAAAGTTATTTTTTTTTAAAAAAAAAAGTGATTTTAAATCTTGTGAATCATTAGCTAGATACACCTGTAATTCCAGCTACTCAGGAGGCTGAGGCAGGAGGATGGTGAGTTCAAGGCCAGCCTGGGTAACTTAGCAAAGCCTGTCTCAGAATAAAAAATAAAAAGGGCTAAATATGTAGTTCACTGGTAGAGAACCCCTGGGTTAAACCCCCAACACTGCAAAATAGATAAATAAAATTTTAGGAAAAATAGAATTTAAGAATTGTTTTTATCTGGAATTTTCCGTTTAATATTTTTGGAAGGCAGGTAAATACAGGTAACTGAAACTTGGAAAGCAAAACCTTGGATAAAGGGAACTACTGTACCTTTTAATCTAGATAATCAAGCACATAGTAAATGATATACATCATGCAAACATTTGTTAAAATAACTCTAGGCACAAAGTGCTATGATGCTGTGATAAGATTCAGGAAAACCATTCCCTTGAATGCAGGAAGGAACAGGAAGGGACTAGAAGAGTCTGAACATGCTTGCCAGGGGATTGCAGATTCCACTGAAGAGGCATCACACAGTACCCTTGGGAGTTCATCATGCATCCAGTTAAGGGCGTAAAGCTTGGTGGGGGATCCACGGAGTAGGGGCAGATGCTGCGGTTCTTGTTCTTGTCTACCCTCACAGCTGGGCCCTGGGTTTTCACAACTCAAGTAACTGAGATGGTGGCGCTCTTCCCCCAGGGTCCAGCAGGTATGCAGAGGACAGCATGCATCAGCAACCCAGAACAACTTGGCCTGAAATTCCACATTGATGCTTAAGGAACTGTTTGCCAAGCTCTTTTCTGCCAAGGAAGCTGCCTGCCTGCTGACCCTCTGCGAGCATCTGCCAGCTCCACCTCGTCCTTGGCATCTGGCTCAAGTGTCACCATTGCAGGTGGGCCTTGCCTGATAACCTTCCTTATCCACCTCCCTGCGCTCGTGTCACAGCATCCCAACCACTCCCTCCACAGCAGGGTGCCCAGTGGTGTGTTTTATGTCTTGATATCCATTTGCCCCGTGGACCATAAACATCATGAGGGCAGGGGCCTGGCAGTGAGGTGATCAACACATGCTGAGCAAATAAGTAGATGAATAAATAAACTCATCAACCAAAGAAAGGAAGGAAGGGCCAACGCCATGGGGAAATGGCCGCCTTAGGCTTCTTATCCCTGGGAGACACACATTCATTAAGTGCAGTGGCATTCTGGTGGGTATTCTGGTTTTCACTTGTTTAGAGAGAATGACACAGAACTCTAACCAATGCATCTGTTCTGGTGGCTTACGCTGACTTGAACTTTGCCTTCCAAAGAGGCAGTCTTTAGAGGGAACCCACTAAGCCTCCCAGGGTGACCCTGTGTGGCCTCCAACAAGGCTGAACAGGCATGCATCCCCATTTATTGTTTGCAGCCTTTAACCCAACTCCAACAGGGTTAGAAGAGCCTAGAATCCCAGAAGCGACTGCTGAGGGAATGAGCTCCCACAGTTACTACCCTGAGCGTGTGCCATCCAAACTCAAGGCTGTGGTTCACAGTGCAAAAGGGAGGTCAGGGTGCAAGGAGAAGGGGTGCATCAGCCCGTGGGGAGGAGGAGCAATCAGTCCCCAAACACAGGGAACATCTGAAGGACTTAATGGGGACACCCGAAGCTTCAAGAAAATATTTATGAAGGGAAGCAGAGGGGAGAGGGCCGGGAGCCTTAGTCCCCATAGGTAACTGCTGTGGACCAGAAGTAATACCACTAACAGCATCAGACAGAAAGGAGGGGCAAGGAGGAGGATAAAGGAGATCACAGAGGGGAAAAAAATTTTTAAATGCAAAAGTCCTCTGGGAACAAAAGCGTTCTATAAGAAGACGCCTCACTGCAAGTTGCGCTCCTGGGTTCTCAAGATCCCCACCCCCATACCTATGGACATTCATTTTTTTCTTTAGTAGGGAGGGGCAGGTCTTCTCTGCTTTTCTCCCTTTCTTCTTCCTGTTTGCTTTTTGGCTCTCTCACAGGCCTCCTACACCTTCTGGGTTCCAAGAGCATCCTGAGGATATTTACTAACAGGAAGCTGGGCACGGAGGGAATCGACACAGTCATTAGGTGACATAAGCCCTTTGACACACTGCCAACTGGGCCTATTGAACATGCAACTGAAAAGCCAGCATTTTATTCAAACTAGGTCACCTCCAAGTGCTGTGCATGTCAGCTGAGAGTTCACCACAGACCCAGAACGGGGGAGCCAAGTGGTTGGTGGCTTCCCCTGGGATCAAACTGTGGTTGCCCAACGGGGAGAGTAAGAATCAGAGGGGAAATTTATGAGATGGATAAAGTTGAAGATGGGGCCGGGGGTATCCAGGAGCAGGTGGATTTCCAAAAGCAAGCTGTGGAGCTGTGGCTGTCAAGGTCTGAGCAAGCCACAGATTCGCCTCCCGTGCCTCCTGTGCCACTTATGTGGCATTTGGCATTCTATTTTCAGGCACTTGTTTCTATTTGCTTGATAACTCTTCTCTTCATTGAGCTATAACAGTTCCTCAAATAAAGGACCAGTTGCATAAAGGCAAGGACTGTGTCTATTTTGTTGTTGTCTTCAGTTTCATCACGTTCTGCACAAGACCTAAAGCCAAATGCCCGGTGACCGACTGATTGCATTAAAATATGGTGAGTTTGTTGAGCACATGGGCGCTGGGATCTATCACATTTTGAGCTGGACACGTTGGCTCCATTTCTTGTCAGCCACATCCCTTGAGAACTTTTCCAAGTTCTGTGTGCTCAGGCTCCTTGTTTATATCCTAAGATTCACAGTATTGCTCACCTTCACGGTTCTTGTGAGGATACAGTGAGATATTATATAGCAAGGGTCTGGCACTAAGTGAAAGTTCAATAACCATGAGTTATTATTATATTTCAATTACTATTATTACTGTGAATGATGATAGGCTCCTACCAGGTCTGGGGGTTTCTTGACAGCCACTAAATATGTCTAGATTTTACTCTTAACAGAACACCTGAAAACTACCCATTCAGAGGCTGAAGCCTCACCTGGCATATTTAGGATAAAAGCAGCTACAGGTAAGTCGTGCTCAACTGAAGATAGTCCACTCTTCTGAAGGGGTAACAGACTGGCAAGATAAACTGGTTTTCAGCAAAGCATTTTAAATCGTGTATCATTTAGCCTTTGTGGTCAGTAATACAGGATCACTGGATCTGGGCCCAAAAATTATACAAGTAAATGGACTAATAACTGGTTGAACATATACATGATATTTCTCAGATTGTGCTCTCTAAAATCATTTGCTGTTTTTTCATGGTGTTGGGGATCAAACCCAGGGCCTTGTGCATGCTAGACAAGCACTTAACACTGTTTACAGGTTAAAGGTGGTGCTTGGAGGGTGGAGGGGAGAGAGCCTAATGGTCAACTATGTTTAGAAAACTATGCCTAACAATTTTCATTTCACATTTCTTTAATATAATTTTAAGCATCATGAGTCTTGGAGACAGGGTATGGTATGTAGCACTATCTCAACATATTAGATCACAGGGCTCTGTTTATGAAGACCATCCCACAGGCTGGTGTCCTAGAATGTGCTCTGAGACACGCTCATCCACGATCAAGGGTATTTGACATCAACCCAGCAGCAGTGAATGGGTATGCTGCTGGCTCTGTCCTTGACCCAATCTATCTGGTTCAACCTCATTAATTTCTTGACATGCTGATCAGACTTGAAGATGACACTAAGCTGCATGGCAAGACTAAAGGGGAGATGCTATAATTGGGACTATGACCTAATAAGATATTCCATAAGAATTAAGATCAACGAACACAAAGCATTCAGGATGGTGGAAGACCGGGCTCAATGTAGTACATGGGGGAAAAGGCTATGGACTCAGGACTATGAAGACAGAGGAAAAAAAAAGCTGGGTCCTTGTTAAAATTGTACCTTGCTCAAAGGTACTGCAAGCCCACTGCCACCAGTCTTTTTAATATACTGCTATAGTTTGGATGTTAATGTCCCCCCAGAGGTCCATGTATTAAACTCTCAGTCCCCAGGGTGGCATTATTGGGAGGTGCTATGAACCTTTAGAGGAGGGGCCTAGTGGAAAGTTTTAGGTCACTGGGGACATGCCCTTGAAGGGATTGTGGGACCCCAGCGTCTTCCTCTATTTGTTGTTCCCCAGCCATAGTAAGAAGTTTGTTCTACCACACACCAGGCCATTGCCATCTGGCACCGCAACCAAAGGCCCAGAGCAAATGGGTCCACCTGATCGTGGGCCAGAGCCTCTAAAACTTTGAGCCAAAAAACCTTTTCTCCTTCTAAATTGAATGTTTCAGGTATTTTGTTATAGTGACAGCTAACACAGAAACCAATAAATTTCCTTTAAATGTTTTCTTTTCTTAAAATCTGCAACATAAGGGCCAGGGATGTGGCTCTGTAGTAAAGCACTTGCCTAGCACGCGTGAAGCTCCAGGTTCCATCCCCAACACTGTAAAAACAAATAAGCAATCAGGTTGCGACATAAACATCCCAAATGGACAGTTCTGTCAGGCAGGCCATGGTTTCCAAAGATGATATTGCACTTCTAGGGAGTCAAGAAGCCTCAAGTCAAACAAAGGAGAGACGTAACCCAGATGGTTCCTGGGGTTCAGCTTGTATGTGGTTCTAGGTGCCAGGCTTTGAGGGACAAAGACCACCAGGAAAAACAGGATAACAAAGGTGCCTGAAAACGTGTTCCATGGAGAATTATGTAAAAGAAAGGAAACAGACAGACTGACAAGAAATATGGAAACCTGAGAGGGTCTAGCCTTCCAAACGGGAAGTTTGTGAGGAACACAGAATTAAATGCTCCTTCTTCTAGAGGGAACAGACTCCCTTGAAAAACTGTTAAAAACCAAACTGTGCAAACGCTTGCAGGGGATTGCCACTCCCCATCACCTGCGCCAAAGCCCACCTCCCCACCAAAAACCAAAGCCAAGGTGAGGAACCTCAGGATACATGCCCATCCCCTGCCAGAGAAAGGAACTAGGCTCCATGACAGATGTCACAGACAGGAGTTCCCATCATTCCGGCTATCGAACACCTGGAAAGAAAGGGCCACCTGCACAGAGGGAGCTTTTCATCCAGAAATTGGAAGAGTCTTCACAGGGAAGTTGTAGAGGGGTTTCCTCCAGGCCACTGGACTAAGTGACCCAAGGCCTTTTAGGACTCTGCAACTCTAGATGTGATCTGACCACCTAGGCCACCCCAGAGAGCTTGTTAGAAATGCAGACACTCGGGTGATTCGTACACATGTCAGTTTGAGAAGCACATCCCAAGAATATCCAAGATCGTCCACGGGGAGAGAGAGGGAAAGATTCTGGTCCCTCGGCAACAACTTTCCACCTACACTTTCAGAGAGCTGCCCTTGGGTTTTGTGTAAGTTTGAATTTCGAGGGTACCAAGTAAAGGCTCTGCTTGAAAACCTCATCCCACCTTCTCCCGATTTATGTAAGTTTATTCTTCATCTTTTCAAAGTTTTCAAAGCATATGGAGAACTGAGGGGAAGAAGGGGACAGGAAGCCAGGGTCTAAAACTTATAGATATAATTTATTATGTACTCACATGGACCATGTATACTGCCAAGTGCTTATCCTATTTAATCCTCCTAATAACCCCATAGGATATGTATTATTTATTTTTTTTATTATATTTTTTTGAGATAGGGGCTCATTTAGGTTGCCCAGACTGGCCTTGAACTCACAGTCCTCCTGCCTCAGCCTCCAGAGCAGCTGGGATGACAGGAGCATGCCACTGCACTTAGCTACTATCATTTTTTCCTCTCATTTTCTAAATCAGTCTGAGACTCAGAGAGGATACATGAGTTGCTCAGGACCACACAATCGGTTAATGAGGGAGCTAGGTCTTGTGGTCAAAGTTCAAGTTCTTAACGACTAAGCCCCACAACTATCTCCTTCAGAGGAAATCTCCTGCCTTCCTTTTCAAGAAGCTGTAAGAGTGGCTGCCTGAAGGCCAGGTTATCTAGGGATGGGGCCAGGCCACTGGCTGAGTGGCCTCAGACACAGGTGTGCCGAGGTCTCAGATCTCAGCCGTCCATTATATTCTGTTCATTACACAGGAAGACTTAGAGGTCATGCTTTCAAATCCTGGCCCTTTCTTCATTATCTTCCCCAGCATCAGAGTTCTCCCAGTCCTGTATTGACTTGCTTTATCTCCTGGCTGCTGGCCCATCTCCATTAGATCCCAGGCATCTGAGCACAGTACACAGCTCTCCCGTTCTGACTGAACAGAATGGACTCGCCATTCCTTCTCTATAATTTTGGGCATAGTCTGAGAGGATTTGGAAGGTGTCATTGACTTGGAATTATAGTTCTTTGTTACAGAATGAATTTCCGGACTATGTTGAAGAGAGACCAGTGCCCCCCCCCCACTTGCACTTACACAGGCAGCTTTGTTCCCATCAAAGTGTCCCTCTAATTGCACTGTGCTTGTTCACCCCGACTGTGCCGCTTCTCCAGGAGGAACTCCATCAAAGAGAACTCGGACTTCCTACAGAGCTTAACATCTGCAGCCCTCACGTGGAAACTAATCTTGAGTTGCATATTCTTTTTTTTTCCACCTTTGGCCATTAACTTTTTTATTTCATATAGCTATTGATTTTTTTTTTTGGATGCCTATGTTTTATACGCCCTGTATGGCAGGAAGTACATTTTTAGTTATCTGTGTTTCCATCTCAGCAGCCCGGCACACTGCCCTGCCTCCATGATGCTGATGACCACGCAATTGATTGGAAACTAACTGATTGCATTTTATACATTACCGTGCACATCTGTTTCTATGTCCAAAGTGAAGTCACTCTTCCAAACACAGAACTTATTTAGAGGGAGGGACTGGGGGGAGGAGGGATCTCTAAGCATGTTGAGATCCTGAAGCAGATGGTGCCGCATAAAAAAACCATAACATTATGGTTTCAGTCTCATAAGAGGTAACAATAAAACTTGCTCCCATGAGGTCAGACTCAGCCACTAATCCCCCTGGTACAGCCGGAAACACAAAAGCTTCTTAAAGTTCAGGGACCCCACCCCACCTGGTTAGACAATAACCAGGCCCCAAACCTCATTTCTCAGCTGCTTCTGTTATCACTTGATCCAACTCCCAAACCACTTAAAAAAGAATGCTGGGGATTTGCAAATAAATTTGCCTGAGAAATGAGACAGAATTGTATCATTTTCTACCTACCGGGGCAATCCTTAATGGTACTAGCTAGAAAAATCTGGGCATTCCCTCCAATTACAAAGAAATGAAAGAAGAAGGAGGGGGAAAAAAGGCTCAGCAAATGTTTTTTAACTTTGAATGAGTGCTGACACACTTTTTAAAATTTCTCTCCTAACAGATGACTCCCCCACCTATTTTCCATTCAACAAATAGTTTTCATCATTCTCCTGATGGACAGACAGTCTGCCCAGCACCAAAGACACCAGCTGTTGGCTTCTTATCATTTAGCTCCTTCAGTACCACAATATCTTCTTCTCCAAGACAGACTTTACCACAACAATTTCTAACAGCATCTGAGAACCCCTGACCAGAAAAGGAGGGAAAATACTACCAGGAATGTAAGAGATTCTAGAGCCAGGCAAAGTTCAGACTCCGTCTGTTACTCTACAGCCTTTGCTTGGGATCTTATGAGCTTGGGCCTGCTCCATGCCTCAATCACTTCAATTTTCTGTTTCCCTCTTACATATTATACATACATAGAGAATAACATCCTAAGTGGGGGATGATGGCATTTGCTGGTAAAGGAATGGAACTGGAGAGGATCATGCCAAGTGAAGTAAGCCACTCCCCCAAACCAAAGGCCAAATGTTCTCTCTGATATATGGATGCTAACACACAATGGGGAGGGGGTGGCAGCAATAGAAGCTCATTGGATTAGACAAAGGGGACTGAAGGGAAGGAAGGGGGTATGAGAATAGGAAAGACAGTGGAGTGAACCAAACATAACTTTCCTATGGTCGTATATGAATATGTGACCACTGAAACTCCACATCATGTACAACCACAAGAATGGGATCCTAATTAAGATGTTATACTCCATGTATGTATAATATGTAAGAGGAAAACAGAAAAGAAGAGTGGAGTTGAAGGTACAATTGGATAGGAGTGAGTTCTGGTGTGAGATTGCACAGCAAGGTGATGACAGATAACAACAATGTACTGCGTATTTAAAAAAGCTAGATGTGCCAGGCACAGCGGTGCACGCCTGTAATCCCAGCAACTTGAGAGGCTGAGGAAGGAGGATTGCAAGTTTGAGGTCAGCCTCAGCAACTTAGCAAGACTCTGTCGCAAAATAAAAGGTAAAAAGGACTGGGGTATGGCTCAGTGGTAAAACCTCTAAATTCAATCTCTAGTACCAAAATAAAAGAGGAAAGGAAAAGAAGATGTTGAATGTTTTCACCATAAATAAATGATAAATGGTTTGAGGGGATAGGGATGTTTAACCTGATTAAATATTATACAGGTATTGAAATATCACATGGTATGTACCCTATAGATACAAATTCATTTTTTCAGTTTTGGGGGTTGAACACAAGACCTCCTGCATGCTAGACAAGCAGTCTACCACTGAGCTACACCCCCAGCCCAATATGTACAATTTTTATGTTTTAATGTTAATGTTTTATTTTATCAGTTAAAGTAAATTCATTAAAAAAATAAAATAATTGAATAGAAAATATTCCTTATCTGGGGGGGAAGTGTCTGGCACACACGAATGGTATGACTCTACTTTGCGTTCAACTAGAGACAAGAAAAATTGTGCTCTATCTGTAATATGAATTGAATTGCATTCTGCTGTCATATATGACTAATTAGAATAAATAAAATAAAATAAAAAATTTTAAAAGGCCTGCTCCTTTTATAAATTCATATCCCTAAATATTATCATATAACTTCAACCCAGGGGTTGAAGAATAAAATGATTGAAGGTAAAAATG
The DNA here is from genome assembly GCF_052094955.1 of Ictidomys tridecemlineatus. NCBI lineage: Eukaryota > Metazoa > Chordata > Mammalia > Rodentia > Sciuridae > Ictidomys > Ictidomys tridecemlineatus. Next base: position 122,713,730 of record NC_135477.1, on the reverse strand, counting down.
GGCACAAGAACTGGGCCCAGTGGGCAGGGACTCAGGTGAGAGAAGAGGTGAGCAGGAGAACACTGCCCCACTAAGGGGCCACCTGACATGGCACAGTCAATTATAACCATAATTGAAACCAATTGTGCCCTCTGTTCTTATTTTAAGAGAAACCTACCTTTCATGTTTTGATGTAAAATGTTCCATTTTTAAATGTAGGCTCAAAAAATGTGAGAAGCCACAGAACCAGATAAGCAGGGTTCTGATCCTAGTTGTTTTATTTTTTGCCAGTGACCTTGGACAACTTCACCTCCTCATGTCTTATTTTCATCACATGAAAATTAGCCATAAGTTCAATACCTATCTCACAGGGTTACCTTGAAGAATAAAAGATATACATAAACCCATGTATATAAATAAAGACAAGTGATTAGAACAGTGGCTGGAACATAGCAAATACTGTGTGCTTTTAGCTATTACCATCATCACCATTTTCTTTTTAAACAGGACTATTAATTGAACCCAGGGCCTCATGTATGCTAAGAAAGTGCTCAACCACTGAGCTACATCCCCAGACCAACCATCATTTACTATTGCAAACACTGTGTAAAACAAACAAAACAGTTCGCTTAAGAGAACTTATCCTCTGTATGAGGCAACACTTTGAGGCCTTAGCTGGGCCTCATTAGCCTATTAAACATTCATGGAGCCCCATACCCCGGTCTCTACAGTTGCAAGGGCTGGGTAAGAAATCTGTCTGTATCACCGGCCAGAGACCTAGGGACACTAGACCCAAGAGGGATACTGGGGACTGACCCAATAAACGGCACATCAATTACCTCTCCTGCTTTGCATCCTCTCTGCCCAGGGATGAGAGTGGGCTGGGGATCGGTGAACCAGGCAGCCAAAGCACGTCAGGATACCTTCCCAGTTTGCAGTTTCTGTCACAGAGAAGTTCTGGATATAAGGAGCCCAGTGGAAAGGTTGAAAATTCAAGCCATTTTTAGTCCTTGATGCAGAGCAATGGCACATGCCTGCAATGGCAGCTACTAGGGAGGCTGAGGCAGGTGGATCTCAATATTGAGGCCAGTCTGGACAATGTAGCGAGACCATCTTGAAATGAAAAAAACATTTAAAAGGGCTAGGAATACAGCTCATTCTGTAGAGTGCTTGCTTAGCAGGAAAAATGAAAAAAAAAAAAAAGAAAAAGAAAAAGAAACTACTTTGCCTTAGCCAAGATCACAAAGATTTTTTCCCAGTGTTTTCTTATAAAAGTGCTATAGTTTTACGTGTACACTGGGCCTATGATCCATCTTCAGGAGGCATCCTGGACAGATGTGGGAGTATTTTTGTTTGTCACCATGACAGGGGAAGGTTCGACCAGCAAGGGGTGGGCAGGGCAGGAATGTTAGAGGTCCTGCAGAGCACAGGAAACACACACCATGTTACATATGACCTTCAGATGATCCACTGAACATCCATGTAAACAAAAAAATCTGTTCGTAATCATGTAGATATCGACTTAACTTTCATTTCCAAATACCAAAATCTTTAAGGAAAGTTTCACCAATATTAGTTCATATTTCCTTACTTCTCTTAATCCTGAAGTTTTTCCTGAATAGCTCCTATTTCACTCTGTCATCTACTATGTTGGTGCCTGTGCATTTACATATTGAATTAGATATTTTGTTATAAACTCATTTCCTCTCACTTTTCCTTTATAATTCAATTATGGTATTAAATTGATTTTTTATTTTGTGTGTATAGCCGGTTATATTATATATCTAGCAACATGAGATAAAAACAGTGAGCTGAGTTAAAAAAAAAAAAAAAGGATTGGAATGACATCTGTGACAATACCGTTTACACATTAAATTAGTGCTGCTGCTATGTAATTAAATGTTCTAGAAATTGACACACACATTATTCACATTTTACAGGAATCCACAGGAAAGATATACACATTGCATACATTAGAACCTCTGCCTGAAGGAAGGAGGAAACGGGAGCAGAGAGGAGGATGGGAGATAATAAATGGCTTTGCAAGAGAGGGACTGGCAGGGATGGATTCATTGATTGATTGATTGATTGATTGATTGAATTGATTTTGGTACTGGGGATTAAACCCAGGGCACTTCACCACCAGCCACATCTCCAGCCCTTTTTTTATATATTTTATCTAGATAGACAAGGCCTCTTTAAGTTGCTCAGCTGACCTTGAACTCACGATTCTCCTGCCTCAGCCTCCTGAGCCACTGGGATTACAGGTATGCCTTCAGTCCCCAGTGTGCCCCCCAACTTATAATGTGGTTATGTCCCAATAAAAGGCCTTGAAAGGTTGAAAATAAATTTAAAATATCCTAAATCAGAAAGCCTTTAATACTGACTGGGATCTTTGGTAAATGACAGCACCTCTCCCCACACCCCACAGTGGTCTTGGGCAATTGCCTGGTTCAGTTCATATATGATACCATTCCATGTTGAAGATAAGGTGACCCTGGTGCCCCGAAAGATAAAGAAGTTTGCTTCAATTCCACAGCAAGTGGCAGAGTGACGGCCAGCACTCGGCCCCTGCCTCCCGGGACCTGCCTACACTCCATGTCCTGCTCTGATTTATGGAACTCTGGGTCTTCATTTTCTACCACATTATAGAGTTAAATATTAAATTTCCTAAATATTGTGCAAACATTCTCTGAGTGTTCCAGACAGTTTCTTACCTGGATAAAGGTGTGTGATCCAAAACCTTTCAGGGGGAGATGTGCTGTTTGTCTGGGATCAAGTCCTGGACTCAAGGAGAATCTGAGTCTGTGATAGAAGCACACTGATGAAGCTCACTGGACCTCAGCTTCCCCATCTGTTTAAAAATATGCCCAACTCAAAATGTTTTGGGGAGAGTTCAACGAGATTGTTTATGAATGTGTCGTGTATAATAGAAAGCAAAGATGTGGTCCAGAGAGTTTCAGGGATCCCTCAAGTCCTTGGGGAGATTTTTTAAGATCAAAATGACCTCCATGCTCATACAAAGATGTTACTTGCCTTCTTGACTGTAAGTTTCTCACAGGTGTACAGTGGCACATCCAGAGGCTGTGGGATGTGGGATATTCGTAACAGATTGAGTACAGGAGATATGAGATGTTCAACTAACTTCTGATACGCCGGGTATTTGAGGTTTGCAAAAATGTTAAATTTAAACATTTAGAAAGAAAGAAAGAAAAAAAGAAAGAAAGAAAGAAAGAAAGAAAGAAAGAATTAATTTTATACCTTAACCTACTGAACACCATAGCTAGGCAACACAGCACACAAAGGAGTGTTCTCCTTGTGAGGCGACACTCACGGGGAGCTTTACCCCTGCTGCGGAGCATAGGTGCAATAGGATCATACTGGGGATCTTGAGCTCTGGAAAAGATCAAATTTCCAGGGCTGGGGTTGTGGCTTGGTGGTAGAGCGCTTGCCTTGCCTGCATGAGGCACTGGGTTTGATCCTTAGTACCCCAGAAAAATAAAATAAAATAAAAATATTGTATCCATCGACATCTAAAAAAATTAACAAATAAAAAAAAAAGACCAAAACTCCAAGTACAGATTCTACTGAATGACATTGCTTTCACACCATGAAAAAGTGGAAGAATCATAATCAAACCATCATAAGTTGGGGTCCACCTGCAATTTGCTTTAAAAATAAAATTTTTACCTGGGTGTGGTGGCCCATACCTATAGTCTCAGTGTCTGGGGAGGGCAAGGCAGGAAGATCACAAATTCAAGGTCAGCATGGGCAACATAGTAAGACTCTGTCTCAAAAAAGAAAAAGGGCTGGGGAAGTAGCTCTGTGGTAGAGCACCCCTGGGTTCAATTTCCAGTAACCCAAACCAAAAACAAACTCTTTTGTACTTTTGTCAATTATACTTCAAAGAGCTGTCAAAAAAGACTAGCGTTGGGGGATGTGGCTCAATAGCAGAGCACTTGCCTAGCATGCGGGAGGCCCCAAGTTTAATGCCCAGCACCACAAAAGCAAAAAAAAAATTTTTTTAATATTTATTTTTTAGTTCTCGGCGGACACAACATCTTTGTTTGTATGTGGTGCTGAGGATCGAACCCGGGCCGCACGCATGCCAGGCGAGCGCGCTACCGCTTGAGCCACATCCCCAGCCCAAAAGCAAAAATTTTTAAAAACAGGCAATATACTAGTATGTCTAAAATGGTCATAAGTGTTAGGCAGGGAAGAAAATGCAGGTGAGGGAACAGGAATGTCCTGGGAAAAGGAATTAAAATTTGGGTGGGGTGGAGGCTCTTTAACACAGATAATGACAAAGATGTAGAAGTGGGGCTTATAGAAGCCTAGGGGCAAAGTATTTCAGGCAGAGGGAATAACAGGTAAATTCTTTAAGGTCTTGCTGGGGGTGTAGTTCAGTGGTTAAATAAATGCTTGCTTAGCATGCACAGGGCCCCAGAGTTTAAGCCCCATCACCACAATAAATAAATACTCATTTCCTTCTGGTACTAGGGATTGAACCCAGAACCTCACACAAGCAAGGCAAGTGTTCTACCATTAAGCTACATCCCCAGCCCTTCTTTATCTTTTGAGACCATGTCTCATTAAGTTGCCCAGACTGGCCTCAAACTTGTGATCCTCCTGCTTCATCCCCCCAAGTAACTGGAATCACAGGTATGCACTACCACACCCAGCTCTGATAGATTCTTTAAAGTAACAAGCTCAGAAGATTCTAGAAAAAAAACAAGGATACTGAAGCAAAACAAGCATGGAGTGAGTAAAAGAAGATAAGGTCAAAGAGACAGGTACAGGCCAATTCAGGAAGGTCTCAAAAGCCCCTGTGAAGACTTTGATTTTTATTCTGAGTGACATGTGCAGCCAATGAAGGATCTTGAGCAGAGTGACATAACCCAAGGACACTTAAGAACAATTGTTAAGGGCTGGGGTGGTGGCTCAGTAGCTGCATGAGGCACTGGGTTTGATCTTCAGCACCACATAAAAATAAATAAATAATGGGCTGGGATTGTGGCTCAGCAGTAGAGTGTTCACCTAGTATGGGTGCGACCCAGGTTCGATTCTCAGCACTGCATAAAAATAAAGGCATTGTGTTGTGTCCATCTACAAAAAAAAAAAAAAAAAAAAAAAAAAGATTCTCTCTCTCTTTAAAAAAAAATAAATAAATAAAACAAAGATAGACAAAAGCTGGGACCAAGATAGCAGCAAAGGAAATGGTGAGAAATGGAAATATTCCAGATATATTTAGAAGGTAGAAAAGGCAGGATTTCGTGTATGTACTTGGAAAATTATGTCAGATTCATGTCACTATTTTTCCCTCTCTCCCTTCCCTCCATTCCCCATTGTCTAATCTACTGCACTTCTATTCTTCCTTCACCCACCTCTCCTTATTGTGGGTTAGCTTCCACAAGTCAGAGAAAGCATTCAACCTTTGTTTTTTGGGGGGTGGCTTCTTTTACTTATCAAGATAGTCTCTAGATTTATCCATTTGCTGGCAAATGTCATAAAGTCATTCTTTTTTTTTTTTGACCGAGTAGTATTCTATTGTATATATATCACATTTTCTTTATATTTATTGAAGGGTACCTAGGTTGGTTCCATAGCTTAGCTATTGTGAAAACGTGAATCCCACCATCATGTACATCTTTTAGAATGAGATCCTAACTAGAATAAGATATGTTCCATGCTTATAGGATTATATCAAAATAGATTCTGCTGTCATAAATAACTATTAACAAATTTCTTTCTTTCTTTTTTTTTTTTTTTTTTGGTACTGGGGAATTGAACCTAGGGTTACTCAACCACTGAGCCACATTCCCGGCCCCATTTTGGATATTATTTAGAGTCAGGGTCTCACTAGTTGTTTAGCGCCTCGCTATTGCTGAGGCTGGCTTTGAACTCATAATCCTCCTGCTGCTGAGATTATAGGTTTGCACTACCCTGCCCGACAATAAAATTTAAAAAAAAAAAAAAAAAAAAAGGAGAAAAGACAGGATCTGCTGGTGTTCTGAATATAAATGGATTGAGGGAGAGGGGTCAAGGATAAACCCAAGGACTGAAGCTGGATACCCTGTAGGGTAATTACTTTCTGAATTTGGGGAAGAACAAATTTGTCAGGGAGAGGGAGACCAATTTGATTTGATCTTAACTAAGTTTGTGATGTCTATTCAGATTCAAGAGGGGACCTTGAAGGGGTAGTTGGATACAGGAATCTTGCATTTGGCAGAGAGGTCAAAGATGGGAGATGGCATTTTAAAGCCATAAGTTAGAAAATGTCACCAAGAGAATGAGGACAGAAAGATGAGATTCAAGGGAAAAAAAAAAAATCTAGAACACTCCAACATGTAAAAGAAGGAGACAGAAGAATAAGAAAGCAAGTTGATGAGGAGTTGAAGGTGAGGTGGGGTGGCCCCAACAGAAGCACGATATCCTGTGAGTCACATGAAGAAAAACCGTTTCAAAGGCTGGGGTTGTGGCTCAGTGGTAGATTGCTCACCTAGTAGGCATGAGGTACTGGGTTCGATCCTCAACACCACATAAAAAATAAAATAAAGCTATTGTGTCCACCTAAAACGAAAAAGTAAATATTAAAAAAGAAAGAAAGAAAAACCATTTCAACAAGAAGGGAATAGTCTGTTGTGCCAAATGCTACTCACAGGATAATAGAATGAGTTTGAGAAGTGACTGTTGGATTTGGCAAGGAGAAGCTGGAAGCGAGGGCAGGAGCTGGCCTATTTAGGGAGGTGTGGGCACAGAGAACTTTCACCCCTTGTTCTCCCACTTCTCTGCCACCTTGCCTTTGAACATGTTTTCTCTGCCTGGAAAAGACCCCCCCCCACCCCTCTGTACTGAGTTTCCTTTGGCTCAGAACCCTGACCTCAGTTCATCAGGGAAGCCTTCCCAACAGGGTGCAGAGGGGACCCTCTCTTCCAGGGGTCTGTCTCCTTCCCAGCACGGGCCCTGTGGTGTTTTCCTTGGGTGTGGGTGTGATGGTATAAGCAGTATCATAGTCTACCCTCCTGCAATCTCCAGGGACAGGAACATTTGGGTCAGGAACTTACTGCACGCCCTAGCGCAGGGCCTGGCATGGAGCAGGCCAGGCATGCAACACACAAAAACTGTGTCCCCGGCACTGATGTGACTGGGGAGAAACATGGAGATGGTGAGATGAGAAGCACATCCATCTCCGAAGGGAGGATGCATTCTGGATTCCAAAAGACACTGCAAGAAGTCCTTCCTCCATGCACACAGCTGGGAGGGACTGAGGCAACCAAGATCAGTCTGAGAGAGAGGGGTTAGGGTTAGAGTTAGGGTTGATGGCTGGGATCAAAGAAGGAAAAGAGGAGATGGAGGAGAGCTCCGATATCTGGTCTACCCAGTTTAGACTCTTCATTTTAGGCAGTGCACAAGTGGACTCTGTGGTCAGAGGCTGGGAAATCCATTTGACCCCTTGCAGTTCAGCAAATATTAAGCTGTCCCAAACATGCCAAGGAGAGAGATACTTGGTTGGGGAAAATGGAGGAGAGCATAAGAACAAATTTTAAAAATTAAAAATAAAAACATAAAAACTAGAAGAGAGTAGCTGGGCGTGGTGGTGCATACCTTAATCCCAGTGGCTGGGGAGGCTGAGGCAGGAGGATGGTGAATTCAAAGCCAGTCTCAGCAACTTAGCAAGGTCCTGTCTCTAAATAAAATATTAAAAAGGTCTGGGAGGTGGCTCAGTGGTTAGGTGCTCCCGGGTTCAATCCCCACTACCAAAACTGGAAGAGAGTTAGTAGATAAAATGTTCATCCTGGAAGGAAGAAAAATAACCTTATCAATAGTAATGTGCCTTGAACAGAGTGCTGTGCTGCGTTATCTCATGTCATCTTCGCCTCCCTATCTAAGGTCACTTCCTCCTATCACTGTTAGTCCCTTCAAAGCAACGGTCATCATCAAAGTTACCTTGTCTGTATGCTTCTTTGCTGCTTATCTTCTGCCTTCCTCCTGATAATGCAAACTCCTTGAGGGCAGGAACCTTATCTATCCTAGCTGAGCCCCTCTGATAGAATAGCACCAGGCATACAGTATGCACCAAATACTTATCAAGAGAGTGTACTAATACCTGTTTTGTAGATGAGGGTCCTTGCTCATCTTTAGTTTTTTCCGACTTTGGTGTTTAAAGCATTGGATGTTTTTATCTTATTTTTGCAGTGCTAGGGATCAAACCCGGGGTCTTGCACAAGCTAGACAAGCATCCTATCACCGTGCTGCACCTACAGCCCAAAGCACTGCCTCTTTGGACTGAGACAGCTCTAGACAATCTCTGCTTTGCTTCTGGTGTTTTAGCAGTAGAAAGGCTGATCTAGGCTCCAGATCTCTCTTCCAACAGCAAAATCCATTTCTTCCCTAATGAAAATACAAGAACCCACCTATTTAAAGAAGTGTGTGCTCTGCCCTCCCAGCCTCTGCAGTTGCTCTTGTTCTGCAGGAGGAGGGGGACTCTGCACGGGGTGTGGGGAGGACCTTCCTAGGGAGTTCATCAAACTCACTCAGCTGTCCTAGCCTCGCCCCTGCATTCCTTTCCTAGGGTCGCCCTATAGTAGCATTGCAAACTAGGTGGCTTAAAACAACAGAAATTTATTCCCTCACAGTTCCGGAGGCTGTAAATCCAAATCAGTGTGTCAGCAGGGCCATGCTCTCCCCCAGGATCTGGAGAAGAATCTGTTCCACACCTTTCCCTTCTGGTATCTGTCAGAAATCCTTGACATTCCTTGGTTTGAAGCTACACGTTCTGATCTTGACCTCTTCTTCATGTGGTATTCTTCCCGTGCCTCTCCACTCCTCTTCATATCAGGATGCCCTACTCTTCCCCTCCCCACCTGCAGTGCTAGGAATTAAACATAGGGCCTCACAAATGCTAGGCTAGAAGTCTAGCATTGTGAGCTATACCCCCAACCTTTATTTATTTATTTATGTGTTTGGGTTTTTTTTTTAATTGTTGATAGATTTTTATTTTATTTATTTATATGAACCCAGTGCCTCACATGTACCAGGGAAGTACGTGTAAGTACTATCAGGTAAGTATGCTACTGCTGAGCCCCAGCCCCAGCCCCTTTATTTTTATTTTGAGAAAGGATCTCACTAAATTGCCCAAGCTGGCCTAAAACTTTCAATCCTCCTGCCTTTTCCTCTTAAATCACTGAGATTACAGGTGTGCATCACCACACCTGGCTCTCTATGACTTCATCCTAACCAGTTCCATCTGCAATGACCCTATTTCCAAATGAGGCCACGTTCTGGGGCACTGAGAGTTAGAGCTTCATACTGTTTGGGAGAACACAATCCAACCCATATCTCTCCAAGAAAAGAGCTGGTTCCTGCTCTCGCTGTCTACACCTTATGCCTTAATTAGCTCACTGATCACATTACACTGTAATTATTTTTTATTTAATTCTCTCCTGACCAATGACCAAAAAATTTCATTCCATGTAATTATACAGTTAATGAAAAAAAATTTTTTTTGATCAGCTATTGATACCTGTCATGGGTGGAGGAAAAAAGTGGACAGAATATTTGGAGTAAATCAGTGTTTCACAAACTCCAATGCACACATGAAGCCTTGACAGATCATATGGCAATGCCAACTCTGCTTTGGTAAGTTAGGATAGGACCTGGGATTCTATATTTCTACACTTCCAGGGGCTGCTGATCGACATGGACTATCCTGCAGAGTAGAGACCAAGTAAGTCAATAAGACTTTTGCATTGTACATTGAGTAGTATAAAACTTCAAAGAATTAATATTAAGCTGGGCGTAGTGGTACACGCCTGTAATCAATCCCAGCGGCTGGGGAAGCTGAGCCAGGAGGATCACAAGTTCAAAGCCAGCCTCAGCAAAAGGGAGGTGCTAAGCAACTCAGTGAGACCCTGTCTCTAAATAAAATACAAAGATAGGGCTGGGGATGTGGCTCAGTGGTCAAGTGCCCCTGAGTTTAATCCCTGGCACTCAAAAAATGTTTAAAAAATGAATACTAAATTGCTGGTAATTTCTTAAACTAGACATTTTCCTCACCTAGCTACCCTTTGGAAAGACGCTGTCTAGCAGGCACCTGTCACCTGTTGGCCTGGAATGTTATCTCCAGAACCCACCCATGTGTAAGGAGGGTAGCTGTTCACCCCTGCATACCAGAGATCTCAACTAGGGCCTGAGCTTTGTGAGCTGGGGAAGTACAGGTCCAAGGAAGCAAGTTAATCCTTTCTCCTCCCCCTCCTCCCAGGCCTGAGGGGCTTCCTGTGAGGAAATATAGTCTCTCTGGGTGCCTCGGAAGATGGCAGGGGACAGGAGCCAGCATGTAATGAGGTTAGGGGTGGTGATGCCATTTAGCAACCCCTGTTTAATTCACAGACCAGCTCTGGCGGCAATTTCAGATGTCATTCCTCTGAATTAATCACTCCCAGCCCTGGCCTGCAATAGGCACAGCGCCTGGCCCCTGGGCACTTCTCCACCGAAAGTAGTCCTGAGGTTCAGCAAGGGAGAGCTTTGTTCCAACTGTTCAGGAGGTGGGTACCGGCCACAGGTGTGTTCTCTCTCTCTCTCTCTCTCTCTCTCTCTCTCTCTCTCTCTCACACACACACACACACACACACACACACAAACACACACACAGCTGCCAGGTCAACAAGGAGTGGCAGGCACATCTGGCATTTCTGAATTTCTGAAGTGGGGGGTGGGGGTGTGGAACAACACAATTCCCTACTCCCACAGCCCCATGCACAAAGTCCTATAAAAGTGTGGACAGAGCACACTTCTCTCTTTCTCTCTCTCTCTCTCTCTCTCTCTCTCTCTCTCTCTCTTTCTGTCCACACACAGGGGTCAACTAGATAAGGCCCTGGCTTCTTAAAGAAATAGGAGCATTAAATCCCCCACATCAGCTTTGCTTGAGCCAACATGCATGGCTGTGGCTGGGAAAACCTCTATCTGCTTTTGGAGTGACAAAGGGGACTGGGCTGACAACTGCATGAGCGTGAGCGTTGAGGAGAAGCAAGAGTGGGACCAACTGGAGTCAGGCACAATGACTGGAGCAGAAATCAGAATGTCTTTCTCTGGACAGGACTTTAGAAAAAGCTTATGTTCTGGATTTTCCCAATTGCCTGGGTCCAAATCCTGTACCTGTGTGGCCTTTTCTTTTTCTCTTTGCTCTGGCCGCTGGCCCTACGGTAGAGGACAAGAGGAAGAGAGAAGCACCTGAGGGTAAAGTTCAAAAGGCTCAGGCCCAGCCCAGCCCTGCCCTGGCTCCCATGGGAGGGATGTGAACAAATGTCCAGCCAGGGGGCTAGCAGTGGGCACACTGGCTAGGGGAAACCAGCTACTAGAGAAGAGTGGGAACAAGACAACCAAGAAAATGAGACAGAGAGTTACTGGGAGAAGACGGCCTGGAGCCCGGGGCTGGGCCAACACAGGACCTCGCAGACGGCCTCTGAGTCCCTTTTCTGAATCAGGGGTTGGGCTAAATGCCCCGTCTCTGGGGTCTTCTCTGGCCCCCCAGCATCCTGTAACATAGGAGGAACTCAGCTTGAGTGACAACAGATCAAGAGAGGGACTGGGGGTCATGGGGCTTTGGAGGGGGGATCTTAGCACCAGAGCCGGTAAGTCCCAGCTCAGAAGTTTACCAGAATTGTGTGACTGTGCACACGACTTAACCTCTCCAAACTTCCAATCTCTCCTGTTGAATGACACTAATAATAGCATTTACTTCTCAGAAGCCAGGAAAGAGGACTGAGCCACCTCCATTGAAGGCTCCTGTACACATAATGACATAAAACTAGATTATCATTAAGCGTGACATATTTTAAGTGCTTAAAGAAAAATTTAAACATTAACAACAAACATAAAACCTAAGCAAAAAGGAAATACTAATGCCCATTTCCCGGTTCTGACTGTGTACTATGGTTATTTGAGATGACACTGGGGGGAGATGGGTGAAGGGGAATTCTTTGTACTATTTTTGCAACTTCCTATGAGTCAAACTATTTCAAAATAACAAGTTGTTTAAAAATTAATAAACACGCAAAAATATTATTGCATATACAATTTTATTGAAGGTAAGTTCAAAAATGTAAATTTGAGGTTTTACGTCAATAAGTTGCTCTTGGCCTGAGCCTCTTTTACGTCAATAAGATGTCCTCTTCCCTAACTTGTTGCCCTGTAAAACACTGAGTTTCTAGGAAGATTAAATCAGATGAGATGCATATAGTCCTTAGCATAGTACCAGGCGCATAGACTCAATGTTTGCTATTTTTTAAAAATTTAATTATTACCCAAAATGGCCAGAGGGAAAAAGCATTGTAGCATTCCACTCTGTATCGTAATAAAGCCCTTTCTTTCTCTCTCTCTCTTTCTCTTTCTTTCTTTTTTTTTTTTTTCCCTTTGCAAGGTTGGGGATGAACCCAAGTCTTCCCAGGCTAGGCTTAAGGTCTCTACCACTGAGTTAAATCCCAGTCCCCAGAGCCATTTAAATGATGTTCTATATCTAAGATCATTGATATGGAAAAGGGTTAATAATATACAACATTTTTTTTCCTTTTTGCAGTACTAAGGATTCAATCCAGGGTCTCATATATGCTAGGCAAACACTAAGCTATACCCCCAGCCCTTTTTACTTTGAGACAGGGTTTTCTAAGTTGCTCAGGCTGTCATCCTTAAACTTGCAATTCTCCTGCCTCAGCCTCCTAAGCAGCTGGGATTATGGTCATGTGTCACCATATCTGCCTTCAAAATATATAGTATTCAGTAGAAAACAAAAAAGCAGATTACAAAATGGTGTGGATAGTTTTATCCTATCCTTTTGAAAGTTAGTGAATGGCTAAGAACATAGGCTCTGGACCCAATTGCCTGGGTCCAGATCCTGGCTTGGACAATTACCCTGCCATCTTAAGCAAGGTGCCTAATTATTTTGGGATTCTGCTTTCCCATTGGTACAGTGGGCTTAATTCTAAAAAACATCATTGCATTGTTGAGGGTGAAATGAGTCTACAAATGTAAAGTGCTATCAAATAGCAACACTCAAATGTTAATCATCAACTATTACATCTTATTTTACATTAGCATATATTTACTAGGAAGGAACCTGGAGAAGCATACAAATACCAAAATAGCAGCCGCAATGATCCTGGATTATGGGATTGTAGAGGACTGAGGACTGTTATTTTGATATTTGATATTTTCTAATTTTTCCACAATAAACATGGATTCTTAAAAAACCCTGGAATTCTTAGGATTGAAAATGTTTAAAAATTCTCAGAAATCACATATTGTTTCCATATACTAGGAGATAACAAGGAGAGTCTATAATGAAAATGTAAAACAGTCTATCCAACTCTCGCCTAATGGAAATTTTCTGAGCCTTGTTAGTGTTTCAGAGCAGCGATCTGGGTGTCTCCCTTCAGGCCACTGCTCTCAAAAAACATTGCATACCATGCCCACGCAGGTCACCGATGTAGTAGATGTATATTTATAACCATATACACATCCCATGTCCAAAAATACTTCACACGCGTGTACACGTTACCAGAGAGAAGAGATTATGAGCGCAGGTTAGGTCTAGCCATGGAAAGTGCCTTGGCAAAGGCAGCCCAGGGCACAAAGACCTGTCTGTGGGTTCCCCACGCCAAGGTTCCTATGCGGCTCACAAGCAGCAACCTGCAGACAGCATGCACTCACACCTTCCTTCCCAGAGCGGCTGCCTTTCTGCGGCTGCCTGCCACCTCCTCCGTTGGCACCAGCTTGCCAAGCAAGCATCCCGACGAAGCTGGGAACCCTGCTCCCCGCCTTCCCGGTGGTTTGCCCAGCAGCCAGCAGGGCTGTCTGCTCTTGCTGCCCCAGGACCCCCAGCCATCTGAGCTCACGTGGGCAGAGCCTCAGGCAAGCGTCACTGGAGGGCTGCCCCCGTCACCTGGTGACACGGGATTGAAAGAACACCGGCCTGTTCAGGGTCTGCGTGGCGCATTACCCAGAGGAAGCTATAAAAGCTGCCAACATGGTTACCTCAAGCATTTTCCTTCTCAAATGCGCAGGGAGAGAGGCTCTGCCTTCCTTTTTTTTTTTTTTTTTTTTTCCAGAAAAGGCTTTCTGTGTCCTGCCTGTGTTTATTGACATCCCGGCCTCTTGGCCGCTCCAGCTTCGCCAGAGTGATTCTCCCTCCTGGCCATTCAAAGTGGCCCCTGTTCCGACCCACTGCCTATAACGTGCTTCCAGACCGCACGGCCCACTGGCTTCTCAAAGTCTGGCTCGGAAACCAAATAAAAAGCTTTTCATTGACACTCAAGTTTATGTGCAGCAGCTCAAAAGCCTTATTTTCATGTCTTACACAGCTCCCACCTGAATAAATTCATTTTAAGTGCCACTTTTCCATTTGTGGCGTACAAAGCGGTTAGGAGTTCTGAGGGACAGCCCCTCGGGCTCTATGGGATGCGACACAAGAAGACAGAGATGCAAGGCGACCCCTCAGGGGCAAGAGAGCTAAATGATGCCAAAACCCTTGGCAGGAAACACACCACCCTAGGAAGGGCAGGCCCAGGGCCACCACCCCCAAGTGGCTGGGTGCAGCTGGGCTCCAGCTTTGGCATAGCAGAAAGCAAGGCTCTTCAAGTCCTGGCTTCCAGTCCCAACTCTGTGAGTTCCTGGCTGTGTATGCTTGGGGCACAGCACAATCTCTAGGGTTTATTTCTTCAGCTATTAAAGGGGGGACATCATCATGGGGAGGGGAGCTATTATGATAATTGAAATGAGATGGATCCACAGAACCCCTGCACCAATCGTCAGGACCTATTATCACTAAGATTTACATTTAAAATGTGAAGCACAAGCCGGGCATGGTAGCACACACCTGTAATCGCAGCTACTCGGGAGACTGAGGCAGGATAGAAAGCCTAGGCCAGTGTGGACAATTTAGTAAGATCCTGTCTCAAAATAAAACACAAACAGGGCTTGGGGGTGCAGCTCAGTGGCAAAGCAATCCCCACCCACACATATGCACATACTGCCTGCTAGGTGCTAATATAAGCAAAATAGACATGGTCCCTGGCCCAAAGGCTTACAGAATAAGCAGTAAAACAAACAGTCCTAACACAGTGTGATCATTGCTATAGTGGCTCTCGTACATGTGACGCAGAACAGCACCAGGGAGTGAGCAGCTGATCTTGTCTGGAAGAATCTAGGAATAATGATCACTTAGAATAGTTCATAGCAGGGCCTATGTGGTCTGTTGGCTGCCATCCTGGCCTCATTTACCACCGACCTACCACCCTGCTCATGGGGGTGGGGCGTCTCACTAAGCCAAATTCAGTCCCACCTTGAAGTCTCTGCCTGGATGTCCCTCCAACACTCTCATGATGACACACTTACTTCACTAGGGGCTCTGTTACCTTCACCGCTTTATTGTTCTTCTCTCCAATGCTATAGTCAAATCTGTCTGCTTACATGTTGTTTGTTGTTTGTTTGTTTGTTTGTTTGTTTTTTTTGTCTGTCTTTCCCTCTAGAAAGGGACCTCCGTGAGGGTGAGGACGGGGACCTTATTGTGTTCATATTTGCAATCTATGAATCTAAAGCAGTACCTGAACCCAAGTGCGGTGGCGCAGTCCAATAATCCCAGCTACTCAGGAGGCTGAGGTAGGAGGATCTCCAGCTTGAGGCCAGCCTGGGCAACTTATCAAGACCCTGTCTCTAAAAACATAAAAAGAGCTAGGGATGCAGATCAGTGGTACAGCACTTGCCTAGCATGCGTGAGTCCCCGGGTTCAACACCCAGTAGTACCCAAAAAGAAACAAGAAACAGTACTCAAATCAATAAGTTAATGAGCCACAGTTAAAATGTGGGCACTCAATACGTGTGACGTGTTGGGCTGAGAGTTTTGAGTGCATCGACACTTAATCCTTGCCTCCTCCTTGTGAGGTAGGTGCTGAGGTCGTGGCAGCCCGGGCCTCAAAGGGTAGGCAGTACTGCCTCTGGAGGGCAGGGTTTAAGAAACCAGGCCTATACAGGGCTGGGGATGTGGCTCAAGCGGTAGCGCGCTCGCCTGGCATGCGTGCGGCCCAGGTTCCATCCTCAGCACCACATACAAACAAAGATGTTGTGTCTGCCGAAAACTAACTAAATAAAAAATTCTCCTTCTCTTTCTTTAAAAGAAAAAAGACAGAAAAGAAACCAGGCCTATAATTCCCTTTGAGGGCCTGCACTCAATGACCTATAGCCTGGCCTCCTGAAATTCCACTATCTCTAAAAAGTGCCATCCGGGGGCGTGAAGCCTTTAACATTCAGACCAAACCATACAATCCCCCTCATTGAAACACGCTGATTGACCCCCTCCAGCAAGGATCCTCTTCTTCCAAGTCTCAACAGATGGCTCAGCTCCTTAACGAATAAAAAGTGGCCAGACAAGAAATGAACTATATTAAGAGGACAGAAGAATTCATCTTCTTTCCTTGAACAAAAGGAAGCACTGACAAATACTGTCTCCTTGACCAAACTTTAGACGGGCTTTTCTGAGACCTTTTCTCAGAGAGGCCTCAGTCCTGGTCCTTCCAAGTTTCTCCTGTCTTGACAGGCCTGCATCACCTGCTTAGCAAGAAGCCTGCCAAGAATCAGTTTAGACAGAATGCCCTGCCCTTGATAGCTGGTCAAGTTCTGCACCCCACCTTCGATATGTAAGTCCTTGGTCTGCTTTTAGCAAGAATCCTGTTAGTTGCTTTTAGCAAGAATAACCTTACTTTTTTTGGGGGGGGGTACTAGGGATTGAACTCAGGGTCATCTAACCACTGAGCCACACCCCCAGCCCTTTTGTATATTTTACTTAGAGACAGGGTCTCACTGAGTTACTTAGTGCCTTGCTTTTGCTGAGACTGGCTTTGAACTCGTGATCCTCCTGCCTCAGCCTCCCTAGTCGTTAGGATTATAGGTGCTCCACCATACCTGGCTGCCTGAATCCCCTTACTTTTGATGTCTCTCTCCTCTCAATCATTTTCCATCCACTGACCATTTCACTCTACTCCTTGGCTATCAGTACTCAGCTCTTTTTGCTGTAATCAGAGTTGAACCCAATCTTTCTATTACAATAACCCTATTGCAATGGTCTTGAACAGTCTTCCTTAACATTTTAACAAGTATCAGAATAATTTCTTATTTAACCATACCCAGGGGTTGCTTCCAGTAGGGGCGCCTCCTTGCCTGAAGATTCTCCATTCAGATCCCAGTCAAACACCATCCCCAGATCAAATAGCCATCTCCCTCTCCTCCCCACCAGAAGCTTACAATGGCTTTACCATCACTACCCTGTGGCTCTTTGCCTCTCTGAGTTGCCTGCCAGGCCCCCTACCTGCCCCAGTGGCTGCCAGCCCCTAGCATCATGCACACAGAGGACAGAGCTATGAGAACACAGGAACACATCTCCCATCTGGAAAGGCCTCGGAGCTAAACATTATGTAGGATGTGATGGTGTCCTGCCGGCAAAAGAGTGAGGCTAAGAGAAACACTGGGACACAGGAGAGTGCGTCAGCAAGAACTAAATTTAGTAACCTAATCCTTTAACTTCATTCTTTCAAGAAAGAAAGAGTAGAGGGGAAAAAAATGTATGAACACATTTAAATGAAACAACTTCTGAGAAATTTTAGAATCCACATCCAACTGACCTGATGTTACTTTGTAGAGAAGGTGCTATTTGGGGACCTGGCCTTGAAGTTACAGGAAGGTCTCTACCCAAGGAGCCACATCCCCAGAAGAAGGTTCCTGTGGACCCACCCAGTGAGCCCTGCCTGGTACAGAGGAAGCAGCCGATTGGGAAATTCAAATGGTAATTGCTGGGGGCAAGAGAAGCAGGTGGATTCCGAAAAACTGGAAGTTCTGGAAAAACCTGCAATGCAGCTTTCAAACAGATTTTGTTTTCTAGCCGAATGGCAGCACACATCACCCAGGCACCGGATGCCTCTAGGGAGTGTTCCAGAGGAAGCCAGAGAGAGGAGCCAGAAGTTCCAGGCCATGACAAGCAGTGCCTCTGAGCACAGGGGTGGGACCAGGTTCCCACTCCAGCTCTGCCCTCGACCAGCTCTGTGGGGGTGGGTAGGCAACCCCTCTCTGGGTTAAACACAGGTAAGGGACCAGCTACACTCTAAGACCAAGTTCTTAAAGACCAAGACCCTACATGTTTCTGGAAATACGTGTGGGTAGCAGGGTAAGCAGCTTAAATTTTTTTCATCTAGAATCCAGGCCTCTGTTCTCAGTTAAAGTTCCACTATCAAAATATTTCATCGCACTATTAAAAATGTATTGGGCTGGCAGCAGTGACACATGCCTGTAGTCCCAGCTACTCAGGAGACTGAGGATCACTGAGCCCAGGAATTCAAGACCAGCCTGGGCAATTCATAAATTGAAAAGCAATTCATAAAAACACACAAATAATTATAATGATCTGGAAGAAATGATCAATCTTACTGGTAGTCAGAAAAAGGATATATTTTAATTTCTTTTCAGCTGGATGCAGTGGCACATACCTATGATCCCAGCAACTCAGGAGGCTGAATCAGGAGGACCACAAGTTCAAAGCGAGCCTCAGCAACTTAGCAAGGCCTTAAGTAATTTAGTGAGACCTTGTTTCAAAATTTAAAATGCAAAGGGCTGGGGATGTGGTTCAGTGGTTAAGCACCCCTGTATTCAATCCTCAGTACCAAAAAAAAAAAAAAAAAAGGAAGAAAAAGAAAAATGATTTCTTTAGTACTGGGACTCAAGCCCAAGTCCTCCAGCATGCAAGGCAAGTGCTCTAACACTGAGCTTCATCTCTAGTCCTTTTTATGTTATTTTGAGACAGGGTCTCAGAAGTATCCTAGGCTGGCCTTGAATTTACATTCCTCATGCCTCAGCCTCCCAAGTACCTGGGATTGCAGGCATGCGCCACTCTGCCTAGCTAGAAAAAAATGAGATAGTTTTTCCCACATATCAATTGCCAAGGTCCTAAAAATCCAATAATGCATAGCAAGAGCCAGGATTCAGAGAACTCAGATGCACTGCACGCACCATAGTAAGAAGATAGATTAGTATTATTTGTTTAGGTTCAATTTGGACAGATGAAACAAAAAGTATTTCACAAATATCCAATTGAGCCAGGAATTCTACATTTTAAATCTCTCTTCTACAAGATTATTCAAGGATATGCACAAAGGTATATATTTAATTAGAATTATTATTTAATAATCCTAAAATATTGGAAACAGTCTTCTGGGATACATTGAACACAACATAACAGTCGAAACTGTTATGTAACAGTGAGAAATCAGGTTACACCAAAAGTAAAGATATAGGGTAGGGTGTGGTGACACACACCTGTAATCCTAGCTACTTGGAGGGTGCTGAAGGAGAATTGCAAGTTTGAGGCCAACTAAGTGAGACTCTGTCTCAAAATAAAGAATTTTAAAAGGGCTGGGGCTAGCTGGGTGGGCTGACACACATCTGTAATCCCAGTCATTCTGGAGGCTCAGGTGAGAGGATGGCAGTTTTGAAGTCAGCCCCAGCAACTTAGTGAGGCTGTAAGCAATCTAGAGAGACCCTGTCTCAAAATAAAAAAATAAAAAGATCTGGGGATACGGCTCAGTGGTCAAGTGCCCTAGAGATCAATCCCTTGTATAAAAACAACAACAAAAAGGGATGGGACTATAATTCAGAGGTAGAATGTTCCTGGGTTCATATCCCAATACCAAAAGAATTTTTACAAGTAAAGGTAAAGATATAGCCAGGTGCAGTGGCACACACCTATAATCCCAGTGGCTCAGGAGGCTAAGTCAGGAGAATTGAGAGTTCAAAACCAGCCTCAGAACTTTTCGAGGCCCCAAGCAACTCAATGAGATCTTGTCTCTAAATAAAAGTATTAAACAGGGCTGGGGATAAGGCTCCAGGGTTAAACACCCCTGGGTTCAATCCCTAGTACAAAAAAAAAAAAATAGACAGATTGATAGAGAAAATTATTTACCATTATATAGTAAGTGAAAAACAAAAAACAGATTCTGATGATTTATGTACAGAAGAATCAAATTTTTTTCATAAGCCTTCTCTCATATACATGCATGTGTATGTGTGTACACACAGATAATCTGTATACATATTTATTTACAGATATATGTATGTGTACAGATAAATATATATATGCATAGATAGGCACAATGAGATACATACTGGAAGGTAACACACAAAAATATTACGAATGTTCTCTCTCTGGAAGTTGTATGATCATTGTGATTTTTATTTCTTTAGATGAATTTTTCTGTATTTCCAAAATTCTTAAACAGATATTTGGTTCTCTTACATTAAGAAAAACTGTATTACTTTTTAAAAAAGAAAACAAAGAAAAAAACACATTTTTCTGTCTTTCCAATAAGGAGAAGGCATTTAATTAATAACTCTAGCCGGAAACCTGCCCCCAGCCAGAGACTGCCCTGCCCAGATGGCCCTTGAGAAAACTTTGACATCCTCACCCACAACCCCCAAGGAAGAGCAGAGCAGAGCAGAGCAGTCCATGCAGCACACCTTGTAGGCTTCCTCTTGACCGAGGAACACTGTAGTGTGCAGTATACCTCAGATCATTGCCCAAGTCCATCTGAATCTCCAGAGGGTCTTTCCAGCCCTTGTCTAGTTCAGCCCTCAAGTTAATGAAAGAGACCCGTCACCTTGCAGTTATGGAGGGCTGATGGTGTTTATAACGGTTTCAGAGATGCGTGTGTCAGATTCTGTAAGACTCATACAAACTGTGAGATGGGCAGGCAGCCATTAGCACTCTGGTTTTATGAAAGAGAAAGTGAGGCTCAGGAAGTCACACACAGAATCAGAGCAGGAGCCCAGAGCTGGCTTGCAGATGAGCTCGCTCCCATCCAGCTGCCTGTTGACTCCAGGCCCTCTTCAGCCATGGCCAGTAGCCCATAGCTAGGAAGGAGTTGGGGCCCTGGCATCCTCAGCCCCATTTGGCCAAGGCCATGCCTGTCAGCCCACCCTCAATCTCCTGCCTTCATCCCCATCCCAACCTTCTGCCCTTGCTCCCACTTTAACAATAAACAGACTCAGGGAAATTCGGAGAACTTCCTTTCACCACTCCTCACTCTAACATTCTACTGTCCTGTCATTTCTTACGTCAAGAAGTTCTAATTTTTCCATCAACTATATGGGTCAGAACCAGGTGTGGTGGCACACTCCTGTAATCCCAGCTATTAGGGAGATTGAGGCAGGAGGATTACAAGTATGAGGGCCACCTGGGCAACTTAGAAAATCCTGTCTTGAAGATAGAAACAGAAAGGGCTGAGGGTATAGCCCAGTGGTAGATCACCCCTGGGTTCAATTTCCAGTGCCAAAAAATAAAATAAAAGTGCATGGAATAGAACTTGCTCAGATATAAATGACAAGAAACCCAAGTCAACCTGGCTTCTGTGGGAAAACACAGAATTCAATAGCATATCACAGGGAGTTCAGGGCACAAAGGTAGCTTCAGACATGGGTGGATCTTAGGAGCTCACATGCTAGAGTTTTGTCCTCTCTATACAAGACACCGTCCTTGTATAATTTTACTTTATTTGCATAAAGTAAAATTCATCCTTTTGGCCGAGGTGTGTGGCACATACTTGTAATCTCAGCACCTTGGGAAGCTGAGGCAGGTGAATTGCAAGTTCATGGCTAGCCTGGGCAAGTTGGCAAGACCTTGTTTCAAAGTTTTTGTTGTTGTTGTTGTTGTTGGAGAGGAGGAGGTTCTGGGTATGTAGCTCAGTGGTAAAGTTGCCCTGGGTTTGATCCCCAGTACCCAAGTCATCCTTTTTAGTAAAAAGTTCTAGGAATTTCAGTAAATACATACTAAATCACCAACACACTCAAGATATAGAACATTTTTATAACATCAAAAAATTCCTTGGTGCCCTTTGTCATCAACCCCTCCCCAAGCTCCCCCCCCTGGAAACCACTTGGCTGTGGGTGTGTCCTTCAGTGGACGTTGGCTTCCTTTACTTCTGAGAGTACATTTGCGACTCCTCTATGTGGGTACATGGATGTTCCTTTTATTCCTGAGCAGCACTGATACATATAACCAAGGTTTTTAAAGTTTACCTACAGAAGCTTGCTCTCAGATACTCACAGGGTACTCTAAATGGATCGCTATTTTATATACTAGCTCAACAGGTATCTGTTTCTCGTGTATGCCTGAGAACAGGAGTTACACCAGCGACCAAGACACAGTCCTTGTTCTCGTGGCTCATTTTAACGAGAAGAGACAAAATAAATAAACATATCAGGAGATGAGAAGTGACACAAGGAAAACGGAGCAGGATAGAGAATGGGGGCAGCTACTTATAGTACGGTGGTCAGAGAAAGGCTCAGGGGCATGAGCCTGGGGTCACCAGGAAGAAGGACACTCCAGGCAGACAGGATTGCCAGAGGAGAGGTCCCAAAGCCTAAAGGACCAAGGAGTGTTTGAGGAACAGCAAGGAAAGCAGAGGGCAGGAGGGAAGGCGGGGACCCCCCACCCTGTTGTCTTAAGCTGTCTGCCTTTCCTGCACTGACATTCAGAGGCTGCGTCCAACCTCACAAGCTAGAGCCACACCAGCCCGGTGTCCACATGACCATCTCCACTCCAGGATGCTTCACAGAGGAAACCCTCTTGGGCCTGTAATACCACCTTCCAGTCCCCTATCTCCCCAGCAGCACTAGCTACATAATTTGCCCGGATGTTAGAATTTGAGAGAAAAAAATATAAGATATTCAGTTAAAACTGAATCTCAGATACATAATGAATAATTTTTCATCTAAGTATATCCCAAATGTTTTTTTTTCTTTTTTTAAAGAGAGAGTGAGAGAGGAGAGAGAGAGAGAGAGAGAATTTTTAATATTTATTTTTTAGTTCTCGGCGGACACAACATCTTTGTTGGTATGTGGTGCTGAGGATCGAACCCGGGCCGCACGCATGCCAGGCGAGCACGCTACCGCTTGAGCCACATCCCCAGCCCAATCCCAAATGTTGTATGGGATAGACTTGGAATAAAAAAGGAGGGGGGGGAGAAAGGGAGTGGGGGAGAGAGGAAAAGCAGCCAAGCATGGGGAGTAATCTCAGTGGCTCATCCCCAAGGATCCACTCCCTGCCACTCCCTTCAACTAGGTCCCTTCTCCTACCCTTTCCACCACCTCCCAAGAGTCCATAAAAAAATGATGAATCCATCAATGGACTAACCCATTGATGAGGTCAGACCCCTCATGAGCCAATCACTTCCCAAAAGCCCCACCTCTAAACATCGCTGCATTGGGGACTAAGCTTTCAACACACAAGACTTTGAGGGACATTCCATATCCAAACCATAACATCAGCCCTGGGAAGCAGTAAGAAGCACGGTTGCAAAGGAGATCCTACATTCAGACCCCCTGAGCTCAAATCAGTACCCCCATTTGTTAGGTGTATGACATTTCTAAGCTACAAATTCCCCTTCAGAAAAATAGAAACAGCTAGACTTTATGGCATACACTTGTAATCCCAGCAACTCTAGGAGGCTGAGGCAGGAAGACTGCAAATTCAAGGCCCGTCTGGGCAATTTAGTGAGACCCTGTCTCAAAATAAAAAAGAAAAAGGGTTGAGGATGTAGCTCAGTGATAGAGTACCCCTGGGTTCAACCCCCTATTTTATTAAGTAGCCTAGAGTTTATTCCAGGGAATGAATCACGATTGGTTTAGGTGAGTTACAGAAACCAATTTTCTTTTTGCCAGTGATTAATTCTGTCCAGTGAAATAAAAGAGAAAGTCTACTGAAGGTTTCTGGAAAAACAATACTGTTTTAAAAACAAAGCAAGAAAGGAGTATGCCCCGGGCTTTGTGCTTTAGAAGGTCCTGCCTATCACAAACACAGAGTAAAGGTTAAAGAACACCTCTGTCATTGAGGGTCACACAGTATGACCCATAATCCTCAATATCTAGTTTGGTGACTAACACCTAATGGACCATTCAGGATTTGGAGAAACACTTTGCACCTCTTGCCCTATGTTCTCAAAACAAAGGTAGCTGCTTCCAAATGAGGTTTGTGGCTCAGGTGGCTGCCAACAGGAGAGACCAGCATGCAGTGGTTTGGAGAACATTTGAGCAGCAGAAACCCTTAAGTAAGAGAAAAAAAAACCAATCAGCTTGTGAAAGCCTTCTTCCCAGCACAAATGCAATGAATTCTTGCAAAATAAAGTTTAGAAAACCAGGAATGCCAAATATTCATTTTCTGGCTTCTATTCCTATTTATGATTCCAAAGGTCCTCAGAAATCAGTGCTACTAAATTAGCAACAGTGGCACATGGCAGCTGAGGAACACTTTGGAAAATGATATCAGATTGCATATACATATGGAGATATACATCTCACGCACATATGACAAGAATATATATGTGTGAAAGACAGCTTTCATGATGCATAATACCAATTATTTATATGGGAAATTAAGCACTAGATATTGAGCACTAGAACTTTAGATATTAAATATTTC
This sequence comes from Ictidomys tridecemlineatus, assembly GCF_052094955.1. Lineage (NCBI taxonomy): Eukaryota > Metazoa > Chordata > Mammalia > Rodentia > Sciuridae > Ictidomys > Ictidomys tridecemlineatus. Next base: position 122,689,246 of record NC_135477.1, on the reverse strand, counting down.
TTAGTTTTAAATAAATTTAATCTTCACACTTTTGAATGATATTTTTCAACTTTTAAATAAATTTGATTAAGATGTTAACATTAATCATACATTGTATTACCTTTCTCTCCCCAGTACTCAGGATTAAACCCAGGGCCTGGCACATGCTAGGTAAGCACTCTACTACTGAGCTACACCTCCAGCCCTTTTTATTTTTTATTTTGCAACAGGGTCTTGTTAAGTTACCCAGAGTGGCTTCAAATTTGCAATCCTGCTGCCTCAGTTCCCAAGTAGTTGGGATTACCAGCGTATACCACACCACACAAGCAGCCTTTTACTTTTTTTTCTTTTTATTAGCGCATTACAATTATATATAATAGTGGGATTTGTTCTTATTTGTACGTGCACATAACATAATTTGGTCAATTTTGTTCCCTGGTATCTACCCTTTCTTTCGGGGAGCAGTATGAGAGATTGAACCCAAGCATTCACACAAGATAAGCAAATGCTCTACCACCCATCCCCAGCCCAGTCTTCTACTTTTAATAGATAAATTTGAGCTTTTTTGTTTGTTTGTTGTTTGGTTTGGGGGGACAAAAGTTGGGAATGAACCCAGAGGTTCTACTACCAAGCTACATCCCAAGCCTTTCTATTTTCATTTTGAGACAGGGTCTCAGGAAGTTGCTAAGGCTGGCCTTAAATTTGCCATTCTCCTACTTAGCCTCCCAAGTAGCTGGGATTACAGGTGTGCAGCACTATGCCCAACGAAAACCTGAGCATTGTAGAAGAAAACCCCTTTTAAAGGATTATTTTAATATTATTTAATTTTAATATAATTGGATAATTTTGGTAATCTTTATACAAGTTAAGTACTCTTATATTTGCTTTAAAACAAGCATTGTACAGTATAAAGATAAATGGTAAAATTCATGCTAATAATTCAACATTTTAATTTTTCTTTACTTACAACAACATTAAATAGCAATTATGAAAATACTAGGAAAGCAAAACAGAGATGCAAAAGAAATTAAAAACCGTGTTTTCTTATGTTTAATGGAATTTTATTCTACAGGGTTTTTTTTCTATTTTTATGGTTCTAGGGATTGAACCCAGGGCCTCATATATACTAGGCAAGCACTCTACCACTGAGTTTGCAAGGGGGTCCCACAAATTATGTAGGCCAGCCCCAATGGGACAGCAGAAGACATCTTGAGTCCTTAATGCCATTGGTGAACCACCACCCAGATTTCTTGTTTAGTCAACAATAAAAACCACTTGGGCATGGTGGCACATTCCTATAGTTCTAGCAGCTTGGGATGCTAAGGCAGGAGGATCTCAAGCTCAAAAACCAGCCTCAGCAACTTGGTAAGGCCCTAATCAACTTAGGGAGACCCTGTCTCAAAATAAAATATTTAAAAAAGCCTGGGAAGTGGCTCAGTGGTTAAACATCACTGGATTCAATCACCAGTACTACTACTACTGATAGTAATAATAATAATAATAATACCATTCTGATTAAAGCTGTGGTAAGTGAAGTTTCTCTTACTTACAGCCAAAAGCATTCCTAACTAATAAAATTCACCCAAGGGCTGGGATTTGTGGCTCAGTGGTAGAGCACTTGCCTTGCTTATGTGGGGCACTGGATTTGATTCTCAGCACCATATATAAATAAATAAAATAAAAGTCCATTGACAATTAAAAATAAATATATATTTTTAAAAATTCACCCAGTTCAGGACTGTCAGAAGGATCAGGTAAGATGCAAGTAAACAGCTCAGTTTTGCATATTTCCCATGAGCCAGTGTTTACCTGATGATGGAACTCTTGGAGTAGAATTTGGAACCTTGTCTGGGTGCCATAGAATTCACATCCAAACTGAGCACTTTTCAGAGAAAAAGATGGGACAAATAAAAACTCTGCCAGGATCCAATGCTCACACAGGGCCAAAGAAGAGTAAACAATCGATGTTAGCTCTTCTTACTTAAGGGTAAACTTCAATATCACTTCCTCTGGTGAGATCTTCCCAAGTTCCCAGTGAAAGGTTACCCACAGCAGCTCTGTGTCCTCTGTCTGTCTGTATCGCTGTACAGTATAAAGATAAATGGTAAAATTCATGCTAATAATTCAAAATTTTAATTTTTCTTTACTTACAACAATATTAAATAGCAATTATGAAAATACAAGGAAAGCAAAAGCCTGTTTCCAAGTGTACCCATCTGACCCAGCTACAGATCCAAAAGGTGCGGCCATATCTGCCCCTGTTCCAGAGGACTAGCAAAGAGCAGGTGTTGAACCAATTAACAGTTGTTGAATCAACTAATTTTAAGTAGTTATATCTGTTACCTCCCCCCACCCCCTGTACTGGGAAATAAACCCGGAGTCTTGCACATGCTTGGCAGGTCCTCCACCACTAAGACACATCCCCAGTCCTATCTGTTGCTTACCTCCTTCCCTGATCCTGGTGACCCCACTATGAGTGAAATGCTCTAGTGTTTGATTAGGTGCTATGGGAGTGGGACCTATATTTTATTCACAGATATGTCCTCTGAAGTTTGAATTGAGGTTAGACACGCCCAGAACATGACAGATGTTTGCGACTTTTCCAGCACCCTTCCCAGACAGCACAGCTGAGGAGTTTTTAACAACAGAGAGAGAGAGAAAACCAAGTTACCCTGTAGTTCTACAAGTTGAGAATAAAGAGCCAAGGTGGGAGATGGCAGCCTGGCTAGGCACACGGGTCACATTACTTTTTTGTCAAGTGATAAACTCCACCTTTCTTGCAGACGAACACATCCGATGGGGAGGAGGGAGATGCATTGGATTTTGCTCCCTTGACGTGCCTCTGTGCATCTCAGCTGGGGGTCCTGAGCACCCAGCCACCTGGTTCCTTTCTCTTCTCTTTCCCATTTAGCATGTAGCAGATGCCTCAGTACCCCAAGTCTCCAGGACACCCCTCAGAAACAGCATGCCAGAGCTGGCCAGCCTGGCCAAAAAGGGCGAGGGGAAGCTGGCATCTGTCTCCTCCATCAGATCCCAGACTGAAAATCCCCTTCCAAAAGTAACAGAAGAACCCTAAACTAGACACACACACACACACACAGGCACACACACACACACTCAGAAGGAACATAGAGAAGCATTCTCCTTCCTTCATGCTCTTTCTTTTCACATCAGGTCAACCCAAGTTCTCTTTGGGGAACAGATAAAACAGCAGTAAGCAGTAGCTCGGGCCCTCTGGCTACTTTGGGCAGGCAGCTCCACTGGCAGAGCCCCCACCTGGGGTTCAGGAGAAGGAGGCACATGCTCCAGACGTTCATCAGCAAAACCAACCGGCTGTGATTTGGGGCTAACCACACCAGTGTCCAGCGGCCTGTAGCTCCCTCAGGGACACGGTCCCCCAGGGACATTGCCACAGCCAATCAAGTATAACACAGTCCCCTTCACAACACTGCTTTTATGGCCTTCTCGGATGCACCCCATCAGACAGAAGTAGGAATCAAAATGCTGCGCATTCTTGAGCTGGTCCCATAAATGTCACAGGTTCTGCTCTTTCCCACATGGTGTTCCCTGGATCTCAGAAACACTGCTTACTGTCACTAGTCAGTCTCTTTCTCCATCTATCTGGGGGTCCTTTCTTCCCCCCCTCATTAGGGGACCCGTAACTGGAACAGCCATTAAACCTAAGATGGAATTTTGAATTAGTTATCTATCTTGGGACCTAAAGGAAGCCTTTGTAATAAAAAGTTGATTCTTTCTGGAACCTTATGGATTTTTCTCCCTGACCTCTGATACCTAGCTTTCCTAATCCCTGGGTCTTTTTTTTTCCTCTTCCTTTCTTGACTTCACTAGAGGGGAGAAAAGACATCTCTGGTTGTGGGAAGGGAGGAAGTAAACGTGAAACAAGCAAATACAGTGAAGCTCCCCTGGCCCCCATCTGTTCCAAATCTTCCCCTTGCAGGATGTCATGTCTAAAACGCAAGAAAAATATTCCTTCCTCTTCCAACATTCAGCAGGATCTTGCATGCGAAAAGAAGAATGTCTGGTTACTCCGTGGGTTTTCATCTGCTTTTTAACTCACATGTTACCAAATTACACTAGCCCCTCCACCCACTTCCCCCTCTCCCCAAAACCCCTCAGTGGCAGCCGGGCTCCCCAGCAGCGAGGACCATCCCAGCTCTGGCAAGGCGCTCCCCTCCCCTCCACACCACCAGCCCCTTCGGCACAAAGGATTAGTTTTCTTGAGGCTGGCGATGACTTTTGCAGATTTCTTAGCTGAAGACACGCCAGAGAGCCGCCTGGGCCCCCAGAAGAAGTGAGGCCGCCCCCAGGGTAAAAGGAGTGGGCTCAGAATCCCCCGCTTCTGGTATTGAGCCCACTGCCCCCACCCCCCAGCAGCTTGTAGGCACTTTGCGTGCAGATGTGCACAGGCAGCCAACCCCTGGACACGGGGACAGGAAGGATGTTCCCCGGTAGCTCCAACAGCCCTGACGGCTGCACTTCCAGGACTAGGAGGGCGATATTTATAGGAAGGGCAACCAGCCAAGCAAGTCCAGCTCCAGCTGTCTTTCAACCAACCCTCTTTTTCCATTCTCTGTAGTTCTCCTTCAAGTTAACCAGAGAGTCATTCCTCCCTTTATGGCTTGATTTTTACGCAAGGACTGAGACTCTCATTAAAATGATTGAGAAACCCCCGACTGAAAAGATGGAAAAGGACCTGCATGTCCTGCCCCACCCTCTTTGGCTCCACTTCTTCCCTACCCTTCCATCTTCTCCCTCCCCACACAGGCTACTTGGTATCTACTCCTTCTTATCCCCTTACAATACAAATTCCCTGTGGTCCTCCAGATGGGCAAAGCTCTCTCTTACCCTCTCTGTTATCTCCAAAGTGTCCTCACTCCCAGCCCTCTCACTCCTTCTTCCCACACCCTACAAAGCCCTGCATGATCTACTTGCACCCCACCCTCTGCTCTTCCCCTGGGAATTTACCTCCTCCCTGCTGTTGCTCAGACACCTCAGGGCCTTTGCACAGGCTGTTCCCTCTACCTAGAACACCTACCCCAGGGGGATTTGAAAGTCTGGCTCTCTCACATCACCTGGATTTCTGCCCCCAAAGACCTTACTACTACTGTCTACTAAAAAGCACCCCATCTCTCTGTGGCTTCACTATCCCACGGCTCCCTTATTTTCTTCACAATACTGACAGACTCAATCTTGGACCAGACTTTAATCAGGCTCCTCTGAAGCCTCTTCTCCAGCAAGCACCCACCTTGGCCTGTCTTTGATATCTGATCAAGTTCTTCATCCTCTACCTTTGATATGTAAGTCCTTGTCCTGCCTTACACAGGATCCTGTTACGTTGGTCCAGCACGAACACCCCTACCCTTGGGGGTCTGTGTTTAATAAACTTCCTTTCTACTAAAGCCCCTCACTCTGTTCATTCATTATAAGTTCCAGCCAGGTCTTTGCTGTAGTCAGAGATGAGGTCGATCTCTCCTCTCTGTTCCCAAAGATTTGGCTCCTTATTTCAACAGTCTTTAATTAAGTCTTCCTTGCCATGTTGACAAGCATCAGAGTAATTTTTCTTGAATATCACCAGATCACATGATCTTTTTATTCATCCATTTCCCTCCGTGGACTGTAGGTTCCACGCAGGCGGGATCTTTATGTGTTTACCCTCCCCTAGTTCCCTAGCTTCTAGAACAGGGTCTAGCACATAGCAGATCTTCAACTAATATCAGTGAATGAACAAACCCAGTGATCTCCACTCATTTCTTGGACTTGGTTTATCTGTCACCTCCTCTGGGAGGCTGTCTGAGTCTTCCAAGGCCTGACCCTGGCCTTCAGCTAGCAGTGATCCTATTTATCTCAGGGGCAAATTCTCTACTTTAACATGTGCTTTTTAATTTGTTAACTATTTATATAATACACTAAAATATAGAAAAAACATACAAGGCTATCTTCCCTTCCACACCTTCACGACACCCGGGCCCAGTCTTGTTTTCTGCATACATCCATCTGTGGGTACATCTATATCAATTGCCTGGATCCTAGCAGGGTAGAGGAGCCCTGGAGGGGCTGAGAGCCAGCTCTGTGTTATCCAAAACCAAGTCCAAGAACTGGAAGGCGCAGTTCAGTGGTAGAGCACTTGCCCACTATGCACGAGGTCCTGGGTTCATCCCCAGCACTGGGGCCCGGGCCAAGTCCAGCTTTGCCCCCTATTCCTAGCTTCCTCTACCACCAGAGGAGGCGGTGCTGGCCGCCCCCTCCCCCCCAGGAGGCAGATGGAGTCCCAGCTCAGGTCAGCAGAGTTGCCTGGGCCCTAACATTCTAAGATGGGCTCCTGGAGGGCATGGGGGTTCAGCTGACCCAGAAAGCTGCAGGGGGCTGATGGCCAGTGAATTCAGGCCTGTTTAGCAGCCTGGGGGAAGGGGCCACCTGGGGAAGGGGTGACTGGTTGTAGAAAGAGTCCAAGTCGGTTCCACATAAAGGAGAAGTATACAGATGAAGGCCTTTCCTTGGCCTTTGGGTCTCTCCAAGGAGACCAAACCTTCAAGTGTTTGTTGAAAGGCTAAGCCGATTAGAAATGCTTTCAAAGAGCTGGAAGAGGAAGTGCCAGCTACTGACTCCCGCTGGCCTGTAGTACAGGGTGGTCCATTTCTCTCCCTCAGCCTCTGTCTCTGGATATAATACAGAGGACCGGAAGGTACCTGGGCAGATATGAGAATCAGCCCTCATCCTCTGAGGTCCCGTGAGATCCCTCTGACTTCTTCCTGCTGAACTTTGGAAAAAGGCTTCTTGGGAGCATAAACCTGAACAGATCAGAAGAGCAGACTCCAGAAGCTCTGGAAGACATTAACGTGTCCTTGCCCGTGCCTCCCACGGTCAGCTCTCGGACAGCCACTTCATTCCCAAAGTTGCAGGTAAAATGAGCTTCCAGGTAGATTTGCCAAACAATTACCGGGGAAAGTAGACCCTCCTCAAATGCTCTGGAATCTTGTTCTCTCTCCCTTAAGCGACTTTACCAGATCCTGTCACCCCTCTGTCACATGCTGCAAGGGTGACTAACCATCCTGCTTTGCCAAGGGCTGTCCTGGTTTTAGCACTCTAAGTACCCGAGATGGTGGATCCAATACCCCCAGAGCCTCCCTCCCCGTCTCCCAGTGGTTTCAGGACGTGCACATCTTTTGGAAAGGTAGCCTAGCCAGGCAGGGGCAGGCTTCCTTGACGTACTTCCTCATGTCACTCTCGCTGGCTTTCCTTTAAAAAGAAGGAGATTGACAAGAATAATGCTTGACATTCCCTTTGTGTGTGTATATAAATTACCCCGGGGCTGGGGTGCGGCTCAGGGATAGTATGCTTGCCCCACAGGCCTGAGATCCTGGGTTCAATCCCTTGCACTGCCATAAATAAATACACACCCACCCCCAAGCTTCAAGATTAAGCTGCCCAATGGTTGCCCACAGCTAATGAGAGGAAAGAGGACAGCTGAACACAGATTTGCCTAATTCAGGGCTTATGCCCACACTATACCACACCCACCTGCAGACAGCAGCTTTATTTGGCTGGTGGGACTCCTGGCAACTGTCCCCCCCCCCCCCCCCCGCCCCGGCTGGTTTGTACTGTTGTGTATATTCCAAATGTTCCAAATTGTTTATTCTAGCCATATTCTGCATCGTGCCCTCTTAGGTACTAGGGATTGAACCTAAGTAAGGGTGCTCTACCATTGAGCTACATCCTCAGCCCTCTCCCCTTAAAAAAAAAAAAAAAAAACTTGAGACAGGATCTTGCTCATTTGCCCAGGCTGGCCTCCAACTTGCCATCCTCTTGTCTTGGACTCCTAAATAGCTAGGATTACACACAGGTGTGTGCCACTGCCACTGTGCCTTTTTGAGCTTCTTTTTATCCCCCTTGAGATGAGGGTCTGCTATATTGCCCAGACTGGTCTCAAGCCCTGGGTTCTTGCCTCAGCCTCCTGAGTGCTGGGACTTCAGGTACTGCACCTGGTTTGAACTTTATTTTAATTCCATATTGAAAGAAATACAGGCTTATAACACTCTATGTGTCACATTAACTCTTTGAAAAGTGTTTTTATTAATGCAATATAGTATACATAATAGTGGCATTCATATTCATAGAAATGCACAAAATAATTTGTTCCACGTCCCCTTCCGCTGCCCTCCTCTCTGCCCCATTCTCTCCCTCTATCCTACAGGTCTTCCTTCCATTTATCGATTGTTTTTTCAGTTGGTACATTACAGTTATACATAAAAGTGGAATTTGTTGTGATATATTCATAGGTGCAAGGCACATTACCTTTTCACTATAAAAAAACAAAACAAAACAAAACAATACATTTGGGACAAAATTACTTAAAAAGCATTCAGTCATCTTGAATCCAAAGCTCTCCACAATCCAGCTCTCAGCTCACTTCCCACCACTCTTTTTCCATAGTTGTTAAGTCAATAAGCAAAGTTATGAGGTGACACTGCCACATCTGTTATTCAGAAACGCCTGGGGGTTGCTGGGAGGGGACAGGTGAGGGCTGAACCCCAGGGGTCCCACAGAAAAGACAAACAGAGGGCCTAGTGATGCCCACTGTCATGCACTCACACTCCTGGAAAAACTGGGCCCAGCAAGTCCAAGGGCAACAAACCGCCCCAATCCAACAAAGAAACAGCAGGAGGCTGGAGCCAGAACGTGGACTCCTCCCCATCTCAGGGCCTCCTGCTGCTCCTCTACAGAAGCTAGGACACAGGGCCTCTCTTCGCCCTCCTCATCTCCACTCCCCGGATGTCCAGGGCTGGAGAGCCAAGGAGGAGAGGACGTGCAGCCCCCAACCCTCTGTGGCAGGGTCTCTTGGAGACCCCAGGCTCTGCAGGGAAACAAGTCACTGCAGACAGCTTAGTGTGAAAGGCTGCAACAAAGATGCTCACCTGCTGAGATTTCATGCACTTTCCAGCCCTTGCACACTGGAGGGCTTTCAAAGTAAAGATACAATATCACCAGAGGAAATCAAAATATTAAGAGAGGACTCTAAGTGTGGCGGTGTAACTCTGAGATAGGACACCTGCCTGACTTGTGCAAGGCCCTGAGTGTAATCCCCAGCACCTCAGAGTATGTATGACATGATTCTTAGCCTTTAAGGGGCCTCAGGAGCCTCAGAATAGCCATGAGGGTGGACGATTTGGGGTTGGTTTTTTGGTTCTGGAAATTGACCCCACAGGTGTTTCACCACTAAGCTACATCCCCAGTCCTTTTTATTTTTTTGAAACAGGATCTGAACTTGCCATCCCCCTCCTCAGCAGTTGAAATGCAGATTTTTCAGGCTCATCCCTGAATATTCTTATATTAGAATATTATAGATTTGCAAGGTGGTGGGGGGCAGGTGCCTGTGATTGAACTCAGGGACACCGAGCCACATCCCCAGGCCTATTTTGTATTTCATTTAGAGACAGGGTCTCACTGAGTTGCTTAGCACCTTACTGTTGCTGAGGCTGCCTTTGAACTGCTGTCCTCCTGTCTCAGTTTCCTGAGCCGCTGGGATTACAGGCGTGTGCCACTGTGCCCAGCTAATTCAATAGATTTTGCTCAAGCCAAAGAGTCTACCTTTTTCATAAGAAACTGCCCAAGTTGCTGTTGAACCCTGGCAAGCCAATTAAGAAACCTAACTGGGGGCTGAGGTGTTGCTCAGTGGTACAGCACTTGCCTACTAGCAGTTGCAAAGGCCTTGAGTTAAATTCCCAGCACCACAAAATATGTATGTATGTGTTTGTGTTACAAAGGTTATACAGATAATCCTCTGTATTGTTTCTGCAGCTTTTCTAAAAGACAAATTATTTCAAAATAAAACATTTAAAATACGTATCACAAGCCAGGCATGATGGCACACACCTGTAATCCCAACTATACCGGAAACTGAGGCAAATTCAAGGCCAGCCTCTGCAATTTAATGAGACTTTGTTTCAACATAAAAAGTTTGCTGGGCTAAGTGGCTCAGCTGGAGTTACCAAGACCCTATCTCAAAATAAACACAAAAGAGCTGGGGATATGGCTCAATGGTCGAAAACCCCTGGATTCAATCCCTAATATGGGGTAGTGGGTGGGAGAGAATTGAACATAAAAATCCAGTGGCAGAGCACTTGCCTAGCATGCACAAGGCCCTGGGTCCCATCCCCAGTACCAAAAATAAACAAACAAATATTAGAAAAATAATTTGTGCCTATAGTAAAATATTTTTACTTTGGATCACGTGAAAAATAGACTACCTTCCCTCGCACAAGCCCCACTGCACACTCCAAGCTTCCTGCCATGAAGAGTTTGGTATATTTTAGGGGTGGGGGTGGGTTCTGGAAAATGGCCCCAGGACTCAGACATGCTAAATACTCACTGTACCTCTGCACTATACCACCAGTCCTGTTTGGTTTCATTGTTTAACTATAACAAACATCAGCAAGCGTTTGATGAAAATGACACTCTCAAAACTGTGGACTGAAGCACAAAGTAATACAGCTCTTTTGGACAGCAATTTAGCAATATGTATTAAAAAACACAAAAAACATTCATATGCTTGGACCTGCCAATTCCACGTCAGGGAATCTCACCCACTCCCAGGACACCGATCCCTTGAAATAGTGTGCGGTCATTTAAAGTGATGACGAGGAACATCAAGGAAGATGGTTATAAGAAACAGTCACAAGAAGCCCTTACGATGACGTGAGTGAAACAAACAAAACACGATATAAACATTTTAATATACTCTAATGACCAAAGTGTTTTTTTAATTTCCTTTTGTTTAGATACATACATAAGACAAAGGAAATAAATTTAAATTGCTAACAGCATGTTAGGAGGTGTATTTAAGTGAGATTTTTTTTTTTCTTTTTTCCTCTGCAGAGAGGCTCAGCACTGGGACTTTGCAGACAGACAGACTGATAGACCTGGGTGAGAAATCCACCTCCCTCTTTCCATTCATGTAACATGTAACCTAAAGCAAAACCAACAATGCATTTGTGTTTTGGGGGGTTTTGGGGGTTTTTTTGGACTGGAGATTAAACCCAGGCAGGGCTTTCCCACTGAGCTAGGTCCCCAGCTCTTTTTGAGACAGGATCTAAATTGCTGAGGGCCTAGCTAAGTTACTGATTGCAAAAAGTACTCATGTAACATGGAGTACTTTTTGCAATTTCTTTGGTCCTCAGCTTTCATATGAAGATAATGAGAGATTAAAAAAATATTACCCTCTAGGGAAATGGATGGCACTAGAGCAGATTATGCTTAGTGAAGCTAGCCAATCCCTAAAAAACAAATACCAAATGTCTTCTTTGATATAATGAGAGCAACTATGAACAGAGCAGGGAGGAAGAGCAGGAAGAAAAGATTAACATTAAACAAAGACATGAGGTGGGAGGGAAAGGGAGAGAAAAGGAAAATTGCATGGAAATGAAGGGAGACCCTCATTGCTATACAAAATTACATATAAGAGGTTGTGAGGGGAATGGGAAAATAAACAAGGAGAGAAATGAATTACAGTAGATGGGGTAGAGAGAGAAGATGTGAGGGAAGGGGAGGGGGGATAGTAGGGGATAGGAAAGGTAGCAGAATACAACAATTACTAATAGGGCATTATGTAAAATTGTGGATGTGTAACCGACGTGATTCTGCAATCTGCATTTGGGGTAAAAATGGGAGTTCATAACCCACTTCAATCTAATGTATGAAATATGATATGTCAAGAGCTTTGTAATGTTGTGAACAACCAATAAAAAATTAAAAAAATAAAATAAAAAAATAAAAAGATATTACCCTCTAAACTTGCTTTGATAATAAACATGAAAAACTCCTTGGAAACACTGAGTGCTTTTTGAGCTGACGTAGTAAGTACAGCTGTTGTTGTTATTGTTGTTGTTGTTGTTGTTATTTGGTATTGGGGATTGAACCCCAGGGCACTTTACCACTGAGCTACACCCCCAGCCCTTTTTACTTTTTATTCTAATATAGGGTCTTGATAAATTCCTAAGGCTAGCCTTGAATTCTGATCCTCCTGCCTCAGCTTCCCTATTTGCTGGGATCGCAGGTGTAGGTTACCACACCTGGCTATTGTTATTTTTCTATATTCTCTATGATGGGTGACATTTCATTTAAACACTGGAGAACTGGGGTTTAAAAGTTGGAACTGATGGCAGAGGAAACCTCGGGGTATAACTCAGAGGTAGAGAGCTTATCTAGCATGCTTGAGGTTCTGGGTTTGATTCCCAACACCATAGGAGAGAGAAATTAAAATAGGGGTTAAATTTTTGATCACCCTCATTTTCTTCATCTAAACCTCTCCTAAGCTCCTGCATGATTGAACTCCGAAAGAGGTGTTGTACAAATTCATTAAAGTGTCAAGGCCCCATCCCCAGTTAACTGAAATAACACGTGGGAATAAGATTTGCAAATTGCAAAGCACCTACAAATGGAACCCATCCTGAGTCCATTTTTACTAAATAAGAAGGAAGAAGACTTTCAACAAAGGCCCCGGTAAAGTACTTAAAGGAAGCACTTAGAATGCGTAATAATGCACTAAGTGAACACGTGTGACACAGGGGCAGGGGATGAATATGACACACATGTCTGTGTGTGTCAAGAAAAATCACCATTACTGGTCCCACAAGGGGCCAAGCTTCCAAGAGGGGGTAAGACTTCAGAAGGTAATAAGAACAGGAGTCATTCTTTAAGAATGCCTTTCAGCCAATCAGAAGAGCAATTCCTCAGTTTACCCTCAGGGAACTCAGTAATGCCTCACTACTAGGCTTGGCTCCACATCTATTGCTATGGAATTATCATGAGTGTCACTCTAAGCCCATGATTATAGGAAGCCTCTTCTTTTGGGGGGGAGGGGGGGCACTGAGGACTGAACCCAGGGACACTCTGCCACTGAGCTACATCCACAATTCTTCTTATTTTTTATTTTAAGACAGGGTTTCACTAAGTTGCTTAGGGCCTCACTAAGTTCCTGAGGCTGGCCTTGAACTTGTGATTCTCTTGCTTCAGCCTCCCAAGTTGCTGGGAGGCTGAGGCACCAACATGTCTGGTAGAAGTCTCTTCTAAGGGACTACTTAAAAATAGAGAGACCTGCTAATTGAATATGTATTCTACACTATTATTTTCATAAATTAATGGTATGTCTTCATATGCACACAAAATCATCCCGTTTCTCTGTTCCTTGAATGTCATAAGCATCTCTTCCATACTTGTACATAGGTGTAATATGATGATTACTGATCCTGCACCCAAAGGGCCTTGACTTAGTAGCAATGTGACCATAACCAAGCTACTTAACACCTCTTTCCCCATCTAAAAAGTATTCTCATAGTAACAAAAAGATTATCGAAAAAACTGAATTAATATTGCAAATATCCCAATAAACATACATTTGGAATGGTGTATAACAATGAGTACTGTATGTGTGCTGGCCATTGTTATTATATACCTCTTTTTAAAAAAATATTTATTTTTAGTTGTAGGTGGACACATATCTTTATTTCATTTTTATGTGGTGCTGAGGATCAAACCCAGTGCCTCAAGTGTGCTAGGCGAGCATTCTACCACTGAGCCACAACCCCAGCCCCTCCTTTTTCTTTAATAGCCATAGAGTAGTCTGTTTTGGATGAACTATTACTTTCTGGCCAGTCCCCTACTGATAGACTTGAAGGTGGTTTCCTACTTTTTGCACCAATGAGCACTTTTGAACACAGGTCCTTGAATACGTGTGCAACTATTATTGTAGGATAGTTTCCAAAACATGGAAGAACTGCATCAAAGGTCAGGCTCATTTGCTATAAGAAGTTGCTGAAGTTCCCTCCAAAGGCTGCACTGATTCATGTCTCTGCCAACAGCTTGTGCATGCCCGTCTCCAGGAATCTTCACAGCTCTGGCAGCCTGGATCCTTGGCATCCTGCTTTCTGCACTTGCCTTCCCTAAATGAAACCTAAAGCAAAACCAACAATGTATTTGTGTTTGGGGTTTTTTTGTTTTTTTGACTGGGGATTAAACCCAGGCAGGGCTTTCCCTCTGAGCTACATCCCCAGCTCTTTTTGAGACAGGATCTAAGTTGCTGAGGGCCTAGCTAAGTTACTAAGACTGGCCTCGAACTTTCAGTCCTCTTGCCTCAGGCTCCAGAGTAGCTGGGATTACAGGCATGGGCCATCTCAACTGGTTCAACAATGCATTTGTTAAAGTCCCAGGAACACCTAATCCCTTTGTTTCTTCTAAATAGAATTAAGCATTCAGTTCTTTGACAGGCCTTCAGTTGCCTGGACACAGCTCTGGGATGACTTTGAAAAATGTAAATAAAACACACTTGCCGTTTCCTAACACTCTCCAGAGAAGCTCAAGGAGGCCTGCATGAGGCCCAGCCGCTCTGCTTTCTATCACACGCAAAAAGATTTTTCAATAGCAGCTGGTGTTTTCCTGAGTGGAGATCAGAGCCAACATTTTTATATAAATATTATCCCAGGGCTGGAGGGAAAATCAGGCTAGAAGCAGAGCCTGCACCATCCCAGTTGTGATGTTAAACATCAGGGGAGACATGAGCACCCGCAGCCTGTCCCAGAGCTCCGTGGGGGGAGTATCCTTGGCTGGGGCCTGCACATGGGGCAATTTTGAAGCAAAATCAACCAAGGTGGAAGCATGTACAGAGCTCAGCTGGAAACCTGCATCAGTCAGAGAAGACGCAGGACAAGGAGGTGAACTCAGTCTGGGAGACCAGGCTGAGGTTTTGTCACCTGCTCTGCACTTCTGAAGCCACTAGGTCCTGGACCACGGCGACTAGCACGTAATGATAAGACAATGACTGATGAAGGTTGCCCCTCTGGCTTCATCTCAGTGGTTCCGAGGTACCGTGATTTCTCGCTTCACTCACTGCCCCCTTGGAATGGACGGGAGCTGAGCAGGCCTCCGCTCCGGGGGCCTCTGGAATTCTCAGGCAGGAATGTCAGTAATTCTGAGGGCTGCCCCTGCTAAGCTCCACAAGGCACAAAGCCATTCATCTTCCAAACTTGTTTTTCAGGATCACTATTTTATGGCTCAAAATCATTCACCTTTGTTCTTCTCACTGTCTCCTGGCCATTCCCAAGGAGCCAGGCTGGGGAGGGCAAGAAGGCCGGAGTCCCTGGAATGGTGAATTCCATGAATCAGAGTGAGCTCCAGGGGCGGGATACCCAGGAACCCTGGTTCACATCCTAAGAAAGGAAGGGACTCTGTAGGTTACCTCATGGGAGATGGTCATTGGGAAGGAAAGGCAGCCGGAGGGTCCCCCTTGGACTTGACTACAGGCAGCTCCCAATATGCTTCAAGTCAAGGCACCTGGTCCATTCTGCCTCAGTTTCCCTTTCTCTAAGAGCTTGGGGCTACCCAGACAACACCTGGCATGTGCTAACTGAGGCCTATGTCTTAGACACCAACAATACGGCAATAAGCAAGAGATCAGTGTCTGCCCCTGAGAAGTTTTTATTCCTAGTGAGGAACATAACGGTTACTAGTGTCATGCTTACCACCGAGGAACCGGAGATAACTGAGGCTGCTGACATACCAATAAGGACAGGCCACCCCTCAATGTGCTTTGTGGCTCTCTCAAGACCATGCTCCTAACCACAAATGTTAACAGTACCTCACCAGGTCCACTGCAAACCTATGGAACTGGTGCTTCAGGGTCCTTACCTACGAGGGGCCTGGAAAAAAATATGTTTGCACAGACTTTTGCTTCTTTAGATCTGCCAAAGTGAAGTCTTTCAAATAACGCTGGAAGGACCACTGTTTCTCTCCACTCTGGTTTCCCTCCTGTTGTGGTTTCCTTCCTGTTGTGTGATGGTGAAGTGGTCAAGGGCATTCTGGGAACGAACATGCACGAGAGCTGTGATGGTGACACTGAGTCTGAGTTTAGTGGGTCACATCTATGTGGTTCACAGTCACCTTCAAGAAGCTGGCACAGGTCCCAGGAATATGTGCCCATCACCTAGGTCCTGACCACCTCCACAGCTGTGTCGCTGCAGGGACATGTCCTATATTGCCAGCCCCGATGTACATGATGAGGGAGGAAGAGAAAGGTTCAAAGTGTAGGATCAGATGCTTCCTGTGATAAATGCTTCCACTTATTAGACTCACAAAATTGTAAACTGAAGATTCAGCTCCCCTGATCAAAATGGAAGTTCTCCTCTGTCAGAAATATACTTATCAGGAGCCGGGCACATGGCGCAGACCTGTAATCCCAGCAAGTCAGGAGACTAATGCAGGAGGAACGCAAGTTCAAAGCCAGCCCAGGCAAGTTAGTGACACCCTGTGTCAAAAAAATAAAATAAAATAAAAAGGATGTAACTCAGTGGTAGAGTATCACAAAGTTTAATCACCAGTACAAGAAAAAAAAATACACTTAATATACTTGTGAGCACATACATACAATTATGTTGCACCACAGGCTCTTTTTCCATCTTTGGTGAGGATTGTACAAAATAAATTTACAAAAATTCCTCCATGAGACACAAACCTGTAGTAATCTATAAATAGTGCTTGGGTCTATGTGTAAATTTCCTCATTTTTACAATGTAAACACACGGTAGAGAAAAGAATAAATAATCTTTTATTTTCTGTATAGAAAATTATTTTAGAGGATCATTGTCATTATTATAAAGTGATCAAAGAGTATGAAGCCAGAAGATAAAAGAATAAAGAGTATTATAGAGGTATATTAGGCAGTTAATAAAAATGGAGTTGGGGGTGAAGCTCAGTAGTAGTAGAACACTTGCCTGGCAAGTCAATGCCCTGGGTTCAATCCCAGCACCACAAGAAACTATATGTGTAAATTGTAAGAGCTCTTTTCTCACTCTAAATATTCACTAGACTTCTAGTATTGGATTCATGATTCTGTAGTATTTATTTTAAAGATGGCCCTCAAATTGTATAAGCTTTGGACCCCCATAAAACCTGGATCATGTGCCAAGATCTAAGTCCTTTACATGAATTATCTAATTTAATCTCCAATCAACCCACTGAGGTAAACTAGGGTTTGAAGCATTTATTTATACAACAAAACTCATTCTGCAGGACTACAGCAGGGACACAAAATTACACAAGCACCAGGGCAGTTCTTCATGCATGGAATAGATGCTACTATTATAATTCACTGTGTAGCTTCTATGAGCCCAAGTTTTCTCTTATTTGAAGTTGAAGGAGTAGAAAGAATTTTAAATATTTGTGTGCATCAGGGTATGTGAAAAGATAACAGACTTTTAGTAATAAACAGCTGCTCCTATAGAGGGAACTGGGTTGTATGTGATTATTTATTTTAGTGTCAACTTAATTAGGCTAAGGGATGCCCACATAGCTGGTAAAACATCATTTCTGAGTAGCCTGGAAGGGTGTTTCTGGATGAGATTTTAATGCATAGACTGAATAAACATGCCCTCATCAATGTGAGTTGGCATCTAATCTATTAAGGACCTAAATAAAATAAAAAACCGAGGATAGGAAAGTTCATTCTGTCTTCTTGAGCATCCACCTTCTCCTGTCCTCTAACTATACTCTTGATTCTTTGAACCTTCAGACTTGAACTGAACCTTAACCATGTGCTCCCTTGGTCCCCAGGCCTGGGGCTTGGAATGGAATCAGGAACTTGGGCTGCAAAGTCACTCAACATGTAGGATGAGGCAGAGAAAGTGGGAGAAGAAAAGCTTTAAGTTCAAATTTGTCTGTAACAGTGAAAATCTGAACATAACGAAAATGTCTCAGAGAAGAAAATGATGATACAAATTATGGTTTAGGGAATTCTATGTTCCTATTTTAGACAATAATTAAGAAGGCGGGCATGGTGCTGCACACCTGTAATTCCAGTGATTCCAGAGGATGAGGCAAGAGAATCTCAAGTTCAAGGTCGGCCTCAGCAACTTAGTGAGACCTTGTCTCAAAAAGGATATAGCTCTAAGTGTCCTTGGGTTCAATCCTCAGTAAACAAACAAACAAACAGAAACAATAATAATAATAATTAATAATGATAATGTTATTCATAATAATAACTAGAGAGGGACACAGGAAAATATATATAACATACTGCTAAGAGGAAAAAAAAGAAAGACACAGAATCACAATGACCTCAAAGTTGGTCAACTTTGAATGGAATCAGAGCTGGGTCTGAATCCCAGCTTTGCTCACCGTGACCACATGATTTCTCATAGCCTCAGTCTTCTCATTAAAGTATCAGAGATAATTTTTTCCTTCCAGAGTTACTACAAAGATTTAGTGAAAAATTTAGCACAATTCAGGCCTACGGAACACATAAAGGATAAAGATGCAGATGGATCCCAAGCAAAAGGTCGGGTTATTTTAGAGATGGGAAGATTATGGATAGTTTAATTTTTTTTTTTTTTTAATTTAAGATTCTAACTTAGTAAGTTTCCTCTTATCTGCAGCCCTATCTGGTCACTCAGGCTGGGAGGTGCTATTCTTATAGGCATAACATTTGCTCTTGGTAGCAAAGCCCAGCTGAAAGAGGAAAGACAGATTCAAAATTTAAACACACCATCAGCAATGTTTTGCATCCATACTTAAGAGGTGCTCAGGGGCTTTTGAGCCTGGGTCCCAGAACCATTAGGCACCCTCTGGGGTGTCTGCAACCCTCCCTCCCAAGTTTGTTTTTCACTCTAAGTGTGCATGCAGCCGGCAGGCTCCCCTGCCGGGGTTTAGGAGCAAGCGTCCCACAGGCCATTCGCTGCTGTGCCGGGTGCACTGGCCCGCAGAGAGGACTGCAGCGGGGCTTGATGCATTCCTGGACAGTGATCGGTGGAGACAGGCTCAATTATTTTCATTATATGGAGGCAACAGAGATGGGAGGCATAATGAGTCTCTGCCAGAGAGGCAAAGGTTAAGATGAGGGGGAGTTAGGGAACTGGGGGGGCACTCCCAGGCCCGCAGAGCCCACTGAAGCATGCGGCCAGGGAAGATGAGCCGGGACAGGGAGACGTCAGACGCTGGTCTGTCCCTGCTCTGCTGGTCCCAGAGTAAACTCCTAGAAGCCAAGATCAACTCCCCTGTGTGGCTGACTAGAAATCTCATGTGAGTGGTCCAGCAGAGTGACCAGGAAGCCCTCTCCCCTCCACTGATTCTTGAACCGGTTAACTCCCCTTTCCTTTCTCAGAACCACAGCCAATGCTCACAGCTTCCTATCATCAGGAACTGTGCTCAACATACTACACACACCGTGGAACTTTATTCTCCCAACAACCCTGGCACTTACTGTTAAACTGAGGCTCAGAGAGGGTGATGTGATCTGCCCAAGCTGCTAAGCGGCAGCCAGTCTGCCTGGCCCCAGCGCCCCAAGTTCTCCACCGCACCGTCTTTCCCTTTTGCTGCTTCTCCTCCCTAAATGCCAAAAGCCCTCTGATCTCCTCTCTTTCACCCCAAAGCAGTCCCTGTATCTTCACCCAGGAGGTTGACCTGGGGACAGCAAGGCCCCGCAGGTGGAGGAGGCCTCGTTGCTGAGGTGGCTCAGGTGGCTCCAGAACAGGAAACTTCCCCTGCCGCCTGCAATCAATCCAAGCCTCCCTTCCTTTGTGATTTCACCCCGGAGCAAGCTCCAGCATGACTCATCGCCAGGCCGGCAGGAGTCCTCCTCTGGAGACTGGAGGTGACCTTGGCTGGGCACTCACATCCGGTGCCTGTTTTCCCATTTGTCAAGTGGGCAGCCCCAGCCTCCCACCAGGCTTACAGTGGACTATCTGGGTGAACACAAAGCAAGTGAAAAATAATCTTGAAAATCAAATGCAAAATGCTGACAATTCTCTACTCCAAGCTACTGCCCATATACCAAGCCGGTATCTGAATCCTCTCCAGTGGGAACCAGCTGCAAGAGTCCAGGGCACTCCTGCTGCCTTCTCCACATACAGTCAAACCAGGAATGCTGGGAAAAAGAAAGACGACAGGAATAGCCACCCTTTTCCCAATGCAATCACTTCTCCAGTGCCCCCATCAGAAGCACTGAATGTTAATAATGGTTCTCATTCGTGGAGCCCTGATTCGGTGTATATTTCATATTTTTTCCTCATTTTATCCTTTATGAGAAAACTAAGGTTCAGATCAGTTGATTACAGAAACGTAAAGGCCACACATCCAGTAGGTGTCCACATCTGATTCAAGACCAGATGCGGGTTTCCACACTATGCCCTCTTCACCTCACTCTAAATCTTAGTGGTCCCGGCACTCCCCAGTCCCTTCCCCACTTCATTTTTCTGCATTGTTCTTCTGCTCTTTACAAAGAAATTTGCTGTCACGACTCTCCCTCACCCGGGGGAAAAAGTAAACCCATGTGGGCAGGGATGTCTTGGTGTTTCGCCACTGCAGTATCCCTTCAGTTCCTAGAAAAATGTTTGGCACGTAGTAGGTACTCAAAAAATATTTTGGCCAAAACAAATTAATTTGGGCCCCAAACTCTCATTAGCCATTTTTTACTATTCCTTCTACTGGCCTGGAAATTTGACAGCATTTCATTCATTTCAGTCCCTACCATCCCTAATGCCAGCGTTGAGAATGATAACTTTGAACACGGTAGAAAAATACAATACTTGCTTTTTAAAGGTGCTTTGGGGGGTGGCCTGATGTTTGGGAAACTCAAAACTCACTCTCCTTTCCCCACAACAAACTAGCCTTTAGTGGAAAACTGTCTCCGGAGGCTGGAAGAGGCTTGGCATGCCCTTCTTGCTCCTGGGCTTAGCTCCTGTCCCTGCTCCAGTATGCTGGTGGACAGGCCAGCTGGATGGCCCCAGGCAAAGGTACCCTCCTTCCCTCAGGTCTGCTGCTGTGTTTCTGACTCACATTTCCCTGGGCTGTGGGAAAGCGTTGAGTTGTGGCTTCACCAGCTCTGCTATGCAGCAGGCTGAGCTAGCGGGCAGTGGTTGGAAGGATATGGGGAGAAAAAAGGATCTAATTAAGCAGAGTAGGTGATAGTGTCAGGAAGAAAATGCAAGCAATTGGCAATTTGGATATCTGCCTGCAAATAAAAGAGATGACTGTCGTTTTCTCCTCTGGCTCCTGTTTGCCCTATAAATCTCAGTTCACTAATCCAAGTGTTTTAATTATCGCTGTATAATATTGCATGCTGTGCTGGACCTATCATGGGAAAATTAAAAGGAAAGGAGTGGGGCAGAGGGACGCAGGCTGCCCTGGTTCACCATTTCTCTTGTTTATGCTAATAATCTGAAGGTGTTTTCCCCCTTATGCCATAAACACAACATGGGGTTTTCAGCATCAAACATATTACCTTCCCCCACTCACAAAAAGGAACTTCAGTCCCTGAGCTCCTGTCCAAACCGGGCTACTCAGGGGCCTAGAATCTCGTTGGCCACCGTGGACACTTAATCCTCAAGAAATCAAAAGAACCACGTTATGAATTAAATACCAGCTTCAGCTCTGAGAGTCCCTAGACAGAAACAGCATGATTAAGACTGACATTTGAATATCATCTCCTCTATCTACTAGCTGTGCGGCTTTGGGTCAATCACTTAACCTCTCTGAGCCTCATACTTAAAAAGCGGTAACAGGATTAAATAGATAACAATATAAAGCTCTTAGCACATTGCCCGATATATACTAAGTGCTATGCAACACACTCGCCTCCAACTACTTACAGCAAGCTTCTTCCTGCAAGCTGTGTGGCTCACTCCTTCCATTCTATCTTATCAGTGTGCCTTCCTTACCACCCTAAATAAATAATAGCCCCCCCACCCATAAAACTGTGTCTCCCCTAACACTCTTCATTTTTGTCCATAACCTAAGCATTACCTGATATTTTACACATATACACACAGGGAAAGTCATATACACAAAAATACACATACACATATATTTACATATGCCTAACGTAGATTCTTATTTAATTTGGGAGTCTTGTTCACCTTAAAGGTAAACTCCAAGAAGGCACAGCTTTGGTTTTGTTGACTGCTGTTATCTTTAATGCTGGTAACAGTGGTGCATGGCAATGCAAGGAGTGCTAAAGGCTAATAATAAATGCTAAGGCAATGAATAAACAGAAGCTATTTTTCATATAATGGCTGGAAGGGCCAACCAAGAGCAAAGTTCTTCACAGTTCAGGAAATAGAGACCAGAGACATCAGACGATCTGCCCTCTGGTTCCTGCTTCCCCAGAACTGAGTGGCAGGGGCTGGGGACCCTGACTCCTGGTGACTTTGCTCTGTCTTGAGCCATCCCACTTGGGGTGACCATAGACCAATCACAGAGGTTGGTACCCGGTGCTTCCCGTCTGAGGAATGAAAACAACCAGACAGCCCTCCCTCCCAAGTGCTGGGGACCTGGGTTCCCCTGTGACTGGCATTCCACAAAAGCAAAACAGGACCGGTGGAGATGCTAAAGCCGGTTCTATCAACAAACGCTCTGAGTTGGAGATCTGCAGACAGCTGCAGCACAAAGGAGGCAAAGGCCACTCTGTTTCTCTCAAACCCACAAACATCACAGACCTCTTAGCTCCCTGCACTGATTGAAGGCAAGCAACTGCAGTACTATTTCTGGGGCTCCGGGATGACTTGTTCTTGTGTAAGTCCATAGGAACAAACCCCACTCCCAACTTTACTCTTCCAAGGTGCATGATCTCCCACGGCACCAACTTTCATCTCTTGGGATATAGCTGGACACGCCACATGTACCTAGCAAGCACAGGACAACACTGATGTATTACACCGCTTATAATCAGAGTCAACCTCGCCATCTACTCTCCATTCCAACCACTGCCCCCTAGAGTTATTAAACAGAGGGTCTTGCAGAGGATGGGGCTATTCCGCCTTAGAAATCTAGCACCACCCCCATTATTTCATTCAAGTAGAGTGGGAAGAAATAACAGGCTCCGAGCCACTCAAGACCTCACATGGCCATTCAGGACCTCACATGGCCCTTCAGGACCTCACATGCCCAAAAAAGGCAGATTTCAGCTTGAGTGCACCAGTCACCCAAGTCTATTTCCAGAAAGTGAGGTCTAGACCAGAGTTCACTGCAGATTGAGGAGATAATATACCCAACAAAAATATCTTGTGTCCATTCCACTAACCAAATAATCAACTCTAAAATATTGAGGCCGGTTATCACCATTAACAGAACGTGGTGACTAAATGAATCTGGTGCTTAGGCTGTGAGTTGATCCAGTTCCTCAACCTCTCTGAACCTTAGTTCTGTATAAACAGAATAGCGAAGTCTACCTTTGGGGGCTAAGGGATTAAAAGAGAGAATTCGGCTCAGCACAGTGCCTAGGACATCAGCAGCTGCCTTTAATATTCCAGAAGCGCAGTGAAGTAGCTCCAAAAGTACACTGTGTACAGCAAAGGCAGCTCTTTCCCAGACCACAGACCAAACCAGACCACTCCGCCATGGGCCACAGGTTGGAGCAAGCATTAACTCCACCGGAGGCCTCCAGAAAACTTAGGAAGTGAGTGGGTTGGGGTTGGGAGCCGAGCATATGTAAGGGTGCAGAAAGGCAGCTCCTGAGGAGGAGGGTGCACGTCGGAGGAGGGAAGGATATTCCCCATGACATTCCTTGCACTGAGGGACTGTTACTTTGGCTTCCCAAGGGAAAGTGCCACCGCTTAAGACTTGGGATTTCTAGAATGTTCCTGCATCACTACAGTTCAGTTTAGCCTACTTAAGGGAGGGGTAGGGGGTGTTCCAAGAGCCCTCAGCGAGTTCCAAGAGCTGGTCTCTTTGGCCTACTGCCGTGACCTCTCCGGGCCTCAGTGTCCCCCTGGACCTCCAGGCTCAGGATCGCTGCCTCTGCAGGGAGGCGCAGGCTGCGGCGGGTGGCGCGCACCGGCCGACTCTTCCCGGGCCTGGCACCGGCAGCCGGCGCGCTTCCCCTCTGTCCAAGAAGCCAAGGGCGGCGCGCTCCCAAGGGGCCGAGGACCTTCCTCGGCTGCAGCAGTTGAAAAAAAAAAAAATCACACTAAAGCCACCGCGGCCGGGCGAGGGGGCGCGGCGGCCCGGGCTTCTCGCGGGGCCGGGGGCCGCGGCCCGTCCTGGCCCGGGAGGCCGGCGGAGGCCGGAGCGGGCGCCCCGCGGGAGCGCCGAGGCCCTGCTGCGCCGGGCCGGGCGGGGGCGGCGGAGGCGGAAGCGGGGGCGGCCGGAGCGCGGTGGGGATGTTTAAAGGAAATTTACAATCATTTCCTCTCTGTGGTTTGGTGACAAATCAACAACATCCTGTTCTTTTGTGAGGCTCCGGGCGCCTGCGAGGCGGGGGCAGCGCTCGGCTCTTAAAGAGACACACACAGGGCCCCTCCCCCACCCCTCCCAGCCTCTCCCAGGCGCCACCTCCGGGAGCGCGCGGCCGGAATGCGGGCTACTGCTCCGCCGCCCCAGGCCACGACCCGGATCGCGTCCCCTCCCCCGCGGCCCCCCCACCACCACCACCACAGGCGGAGACCGCAGCGGCGGCGGCGGCCCACCCCTTGATAGATGTCGCAGCCCGGGGCCATCTCCCGCCGAGGGGGCGGGCCCGGGGCCGAGGGGCGCCCGGCGACTGCTCGCTCCCTCCCCCACCCGGGCAGCGCCGCCGCCTTGGCTTCGGACCTCCGGGTCGTCTTATCTCCCTCCCCCCATCCCCTCGCCTCGAATTTTCCAGCCCCGAAAACTCTTGTGGATTTATGGTTAAAATGTCGACGTACGCACACGAGGTTTGTAAAATGCCAAGGCAGAGAGAGACTTCCCGAGCTTTAGGAGTAATGAGAATCAGATGGTCAGGACCAAATATAAATAAATAAATACTCAAACTGCCCTCCCGGGATTTCGTTCATTCAGTCATTTAATGAGTATTTTTTACTAAGTGCTGGTCACTGCTCAGCCCGGGTGCAGTAGGATCAAGATAGACACGGTCCTTGGCCCCAGGGGGCTTAGAATTTCGAAAGCAAAGGAATGAATGAATGAACAGGACTATTTTACATCTACAAATGCAGTCATCAAAGAGCATCCTATTCTAGATCAGCCGCAGTCTAACCAGAGAGCTCTCTGAGGAGGTGGCCCTCTGACCGGAGGCCTGCAGGGTAAAAGGTCTGAGTCCTGGAAAACTGGATCGAAGGGTCCAAATAATATTTTCAGGAAAGAGCCTGCAAAAGGGAGCTGTTCTCTTTCCATCCCAAAGACCTGAATGGTGTTTGAGGGCTAGATTTCCCCCATGAAGCCCTGGGGGTTGGCATCCAGGATAAAAAACCTGGTTTCCTCTGGTCTGGCTGTCAGACCTGGGCAGGTCTCTTCCCCTTTCCAGGCCTCAGAGCTTCCCATCTGGAAAAGGTGAACACCACAAAATCCAATGGTTCTCTAGGTGTAAATTGAATTTCCAGGAAGTGGTTCAAAAACACTGACTCTTGGACCCACCATAGATCAAGGGAATTAGAATCCCTGGTAATAGGGCCCAGGCACCGGCATTTTGGCAAGGCTCCAGGGGTAGGAGATTTAGTTTTCCGGCAAGATTTAGAGCCAAAGAACTAGATCTGAAGTTTGGGTTTGAAGGCAGCTCAGGCATTGAGTATGTGGCATCTACCACAGGCAACCTTAAATAGGCAACATATATTTTTCATCTAAATTAAGTTACAAAGAAAACCTCTGCTAAATGAGAGGCATTTTATTATTATTCCCATGTTGCAGATAATGCAACTGAGGTACAGAGAGGATGTGGAATTTGATTAAGGGCACATGGTTAATAAGTCGTCTTGCCTGTATCATCTTAGCTGGGGACAAGGAACAAATTTCAACCTGATGGGGTCATTAAACACATAGGAAACAGCTACCAAGAAAAGATGCCATATCCCAGACAATTTGTACATCTTCAAGGGAGGCAAGGGATTTGCGTGGGTGCCCAAGATGGGGGTCTCAAGAGTACAGTCTAAAGAAAACAGACTATTTATTGTGTTTATCCCTTCTGATCCTCTTGGCTATTTCAAAGATGATTCCCATAAAGCGTGAGATTTTGCCTTAGCCAGGCAGAAGAACCATTTGGCAGGGCAAGGAGGAGAAAGAGCTTCCTGTGCACCACAGGAACAGCCCGGATAGAGCACATTACCCCCTCCACACTCTCCCATATGGGTCCTCCCCTGCCCTTTTCACCTTTGACCACCTTCCCATTTGTGCAGTTCCCAGAAGCAGGACCCTGGGCCCTGGGAATTTGATGCAGGGTGGACCCCTAGCCATGTCATCTTTTAGGGTTTCCAGCCGATGTCCGCAGCCCCATTCCTCCCTCATGGTTGTTTCTCCTGGGTCGGCTAGTCCAGTGGCAGTCTCTTACCTGGTCAGCTGTCTCTTCTCCAATTGTCCAGTGTCCTATGACATTTCTGGGTTACAGAAGGTGGATTTGAGAGTTGCTGGCTCCAAACGATACAACAAAGCTCATGGGAGAAGAAAAAATGTCCCAGGTGCTTCTCGATGGCCATGCTGTAGCAGTGGTGGATGTTGGGAATGGCACTAGTGTTCAAAGGCTCTCATTTCCCTAAGTCCTGTTCTGGAGTCTGAGAAAGAGAATGTAACCATCCACGTCCTGAAGAGAAACAGGGCTTTGTGGTCAGA
Source organism: Ictidomys tridecemlineatus (assembly GCF_052094955.1). NCBI lineage: Eukaryota > Metazoa > Chordata > Mammalia > Rodentia > Sciuridae > Ictidomys > Ictidomys tridecemlineatus. Next base: position 122,662,696 of record NC_135477.1, on the reverse strand, counting down.
ACTTTGGTCCAGAAATCCAGAAGGCAAGTGACATGTGTCTGTTTATAATGCCAAGTGCAGAACAGTCTCCTCCAAGAAGGACCTGAAAACTTAGCAAATACATAACCTGGGTCACCAGCAAAAGGTGACAGGTGTGCTCTGAGAATTGATTGGCCATTCTACGCTGCTTCTTATTTATGTTGTCTGGATCTTTGTAGTTTATAAGCAGCATCATGTTAAGGTTCAGAGAATTAACTAAGAATACAGAGAACTCGGGTCAGACTCCATCTCCTTCTCTGAGGCTCAGTTTCCTCTTCTCTAAAATGGAAATGATACTAGTACTTACCTTATAGAGTTCATGGTAAGAATTAAATAAGCAAACACATGAAAAGTCCCCAGCCCTGTACTCTGGCACACATAGTATTTAGTAATTGCTAGTTTTATAGCTAAAAATACAAGATTCAAGGCAGTTAACAATTCCCAACAAATGAGAAAAAGGAAAGTGAGCTAAGCAGCTCATCTGAGTTCATACACCTACTGGTTTACCATATCGCCAAGGTAAATCTGAATCTTGGCTTCCGGGATTAAAGGTCTTCCAAAAGACCTGTGTTCATTCACATCCTACATAGCTAAGCTATTACTTCATTCAAAAGTATCACCTTCATTAAAATCATTCAATAAGCCCCTACTTATCTGTGCCCTTGGGCTAGCTGCTCTGAAGACACATCAAGATAGATGAAACTCCTTCCTTCCATCTGGTCCAGGCCACCCTTCCCCAACTTCTTCAAATAGTATTTCTTCCTCCCTTTAACTTCTCCTTCCTTCTCCATTCTGGTTAGGAGGAAGGAACTTTCTGGGATGGATAGGAGGTTTGAACTGATGGGCCATTAACAGCTTAACAAAGCAAAAGGAATTTTCCAGGTCACCAGCCAACAACTTTAGAGCAGCACTATTTAAAACTCCCTGCTTGGGAGGAAAGGGGAGGACAAGGCTGGTCTGGGGAGGGCAGGGGAAAGACCTCCTAAATGATGGGAAACTGGAGGACACCCTTTTTTATGGCCCGCAAAACCAGTAAACATAACACGCAGCAGTGTGGTTTGTGTGCAGATCTTTTATCACTGTGCTTGAAATGCAGATTTTGAAAAGAAAATGTCTATCTACTGGAACCATAAATAAACGGTTCTCTTTGGCTTCAGATCTAGGGAACACCTGGATCCCTGTTCTGGCTTCAGCCATGATTTGCTAAAACATAACATGCTCATAAATTTCTTCTAAGCCCACCAAACGAATGTGCGCATGCACACGCAGGCACACACTGCTTTTTCCAGCTGTGCCAAAGTTTGGCAAGAGACTTGGCCATATTGTGTTTCCCCCACCCCATGATTGCAGCTGAAAAATTTACTGGCTGGCAGTCCCTTGGAGAGGCAGCTTGCTTACTTAAGTGGTGAGCAGAGCTGTCCTAGAAGAGATGCTCTTCCAGGGATCACCTTTGCTGCCAAAGGGAGACTGACCAACAAAATGTGCCTAAAACGCAGTAGCTGGCCCTTTCACCTCACCAAGCCTTTCTCCAGTGTACTGCTCCAGAGACTTCAATAGCTCACAGCCACCTACATAAACCTTAAAATTCTTATGACCTCTGGACCCAGGATCTCCCAGGGCTCTGCCAGATTGCGCAAGGCTACTTAAGTAGTACAGATGGTCAGACTTCCAATTCTTTGACTTGTGATTTTTTCCAACTGGGAGAGGGTGCAAAAGCAATATGCATTTAATAGGAATCATACTTCAAATGTTGAATTTTGATCTTTTCAAGGGCTAGTGATATACAGTATGATCCTCTCTTGTGGTACAGGCAGCAGCAGTAAGCCGCAGCTCCCAGTCAGCCTTAAAATCATCAGGGGAAACCCAGTACTCCACGTTGTGCTGTGTTGCTAAGTTATGATGTTCTGTAGCTTAGGTATATTCAGTGCATTTTTGATTTATGATGCCTCTGTTGGGACATAACCCTATCATAAATTGTAAAACATCTGTAGTTAAGACTTTTTTTTTTTTTTTTTTTTTTGGTTTTTCTAGTATGGGGGCTTCCAAACATTTTTTTCAAAAGTAACAACTATGTGTGGTTTTGCAGGCCTGTAATCCCAGCAACTCTGTAGGCTGACACAGGAGGATCGAAAGTTCAAAGCCAGACTCAGCAATTTAGCGAGGCCCTAAGCAACTTATCAAGACTCAGTCTCTAAATAAAAAGGGTTGAGGATATAGGATATAGGTGGTAGTCACCCCAAGTCCAAGTTCAATCACTAGTACTAAAAAAGAAAGAAAGAAAGAAAGAAAGAAAATTAAATTAAATTTAAAAAGAAAACGCTGGTTGCCTCAAATGCACAAAGCCCTGGCTTTGATCCCCAGCACCACACACACAAAAAAGAAAAAGCAGCAGAACCCTTTTCAAAGGAAATATATATATAATATACGCATGGCGCGTGCGCACACACACACACACAGAGAAATTGATTCAAACTATTGTTTCTGTTTGAAGTAAACCACATTGTGTTTAAAAGGGCCTCTGAGATTCAAACTTTGAGAAAGAAGTCTCTATTTTAGGATATTATTCTATTATTATTTTAAGTAACTTTGACATTATAGCTAGGGTAGAGCACTTGCCTAGCGTGTGCAAGGTCATGAGTTTGTTCCCCAGCACCACTCAAAAAAAGAGAAAAAATTGACATTACAGTGAAGTGTAAGATTATTAATAAACCCTCTTTGATCCAGGCCCCGCCTAACTGAGCTCACGCCATTATTCTTACATTGTCTACTCTCTTGATTTACACCTTGGTTTTCTTTTTCTTTTTCGTTTTCTATTGAGAGAGAGAGAGAGAGAGAGACAGAGAGAGAGAGAATTTTTAATATTTATTTTTCAGTTTTCGGCGGACACAACATCTTTGTTTATATGTGGTGCTGAGGATCGAACCTAGGCCACATGCATGCCAGGCGAGTGTGCCACTGCTTGAGCCACGTCCCCAGCCCAATAAAGAAACTAGGGATTTTTTTTTTGGAGGGGGTGATGCTGGGAACTGAACTCAGGGCTTTGCATGTGTGAAGCAAGCACTCTACCACTGAGCTATGTCCTCAACCCCCAAACAGATCTGAGTGGGTGGGGTTTTCTTGATACAGATCCTTCACTAGACTCCTGGAAAGAGATATACAAGAGGCAAATTTTTGGACATTCCATATCCAAAAATGTCTTTATTTTTATTGCTTTCTCATTTCCCCCACCCCTGCCTTGGTTCTGGGGATTGAACCCAGGGACATTCTACCACTGAGCTATACTACCAACCTTTTTTATTTTGAGACCAGGTTATGCTAAACTGCCAGGGCTGACCTTGAACTTGAATGAACTTCTTCTCATGGTCCTATCTCCAACTCCTGAATAGGTAGAACTTTTTCTTTTTTTCTTTTTGACTTTTTGATGAGCTTGGTTTCCCACTATGTTGGCCAGGCTTAAACTCTTGGGCTCAAGTGATCCTTCTGCCTCCAGCCTCCTAAGCAGCTGGGACTATAGGCATGTACCACCAAATCCGGCATTCCTCACACATTGATTGATGGTTTTGCTGGGTATAAAATTCTAGATTGTAAATCACTCCTGAAACCACCACCTCTATTCCTTAAGCCTAAGCTTCTCCGGTGCCCAGTCTTTGATCTAAAAATTTCTTTTGCCATGGAACACATGTCCCCATCCTCCTTGACACCTCTATGTAGCTAACACCTATGAGAATAGCCTGATAAACATTAGCCTCATCAGAGAAACTTCCCTGCCTAGACCTCTACCCTCTGAGGTCTTGTAGCTATGCCTCCTAGGAGCTCCACAACATACACTGCTTATCCTCCTGATTCACTTATTATACAGTGTATTCACTCCTATTTACTTTTATGAGTCCTCCACTAGATTTTGAGCATGAGGGCTAGGAATCCATAGCAATAGTGCTGCTCAATAAATACTTATAGAAAAAAGAAAAAAAAATGAAGTCATGGTGTTTGGGGGGTTTTCGGTTTTGTTGTTGTTGTTGTTGTTTGTTTTGTTTTGTTTTTAATTAAAAGATATAGTATATGGGGCTGGGGATATAGCTTAGTTGGTAGAGTGCTTGCCTCACGTGCACAAAGCCCTGGGTTTGATCCCAAGCACTGGGAGGGGGAAAAATAGATACAGTATAAACTGGGAGCTGTGGCACATGTGTGTAATCCAGGTGGCTCTGGAAGTTGAAGCAGGAGGATCATGAGTTCAAAGTCAACCTCAGCAATAGCAAGGTGTTAAGCAACTCAGAGAGACTCTGTCTCTAAATAAAATACAAAATAGGGCTGGGTGTGTGGCTCACTAGTCGGGTGTCCCTGGATTCAATCCCCGGGGTACCCACCCCCCAAAAAAGATACACTATATAATAAAGTGTTTGACAATTCCTTACCAGTTGGTACATGTCCAGACTTGGGGATAGAGAAAAAAAAGGATTGCTCTGGGAGAAAGGAATGCCACCTTGATATTAGGATCATGGAAATAACTCTTATAATTTCTTGTTGACTATCTGTCTTCTCTGAGGATAGGGATAGTTAGGCTCTGCTCAGTGCTGTGTTTCCAACACCTAGACCATAAATAGGTGGGGTTTTTGTTTGTTTTGCTTTGTTTTTTTATGGTCTGGAAATTGAACCCAGAGTCTCTTATGTACCAGGTGAACACATTTCCACTGAGCTAAATCCCAAGCCCTTTAAAAAATATCATTTATTTTGAGACAGGATCTCACTAAGTTACCCATGCTGTCTTCAAACATGTGATCCACCTGTCCTCAGTCTCCCAGGCTTGAGCCACTGTGCCCAACAGTGAGCAGGCTGTGTGAGCAGGCTTTGGGTTTACCTACCCTCAGTGGTAAAGCCCTTGTCTAGCATGTGTGAGGCCTGGGTTTGAACCCCCAGCATCAGGAGGGGGGTAAAAAATGGAACTAGGGCTGGGGTTGTGGCTCAGTGGTAGAGCACTTGCCTAGCACAGGTGAGGCACTGGATTCGATCCTCAGCACCACATAAAGATAAATAAATAAAACTAAAAAAATATTTAAACAAAACAAAACAAAACAAAAAGATCTACTCCAGACAAAGCAAGACCTACGTATTATACTACCAAGAAAACCAACAAAGCAAAAAGTTCCTACACTGTCTTTACCATCTTGGGAAGAAGGAGGATTGTGAATGAAAACCCAATTCATTCTGGTACTCCTCTCTTCCTTCCTTACCACTCTCTAATAGCCAACAAGAACCTTCTCCCAATTCCCTGTCCCAGGCATAGGCATTCTCCTGTGAACACCTGGATTTGAAGCCCTGGAATTATCTGACCCAGACCCTCTCCTTCATAGCACATCTCTTTATAATCACCAAGACCTCTCACCTCCTCTCCCTTAAAGCTGCTTTACATCAACCCTCCTGTTGGTCCAGCGTGAGACCTCCATCACCTCACATGTAGGATTTCACATGGCTCCCTCCTTCACGGGGGGGGGGGGGGGGGGGGCAGGGGGGGGTGTCACCTTGACTCCTGTCTAATTGGTCATTGTGAGGGATGGGGAAGTGACTCAGTACTAGAGCACTTGCCCTACACACACCAAGTCCTGGGATCAATCCCCAGCACTATAAAAACAAAGCAAACTGAAGTACCATTTAAAAAACAAAAATATTATCTGTTCACTCCCAAAACACCTACTTACGTTCCTAATTTCCAGGTCTGAGGTTGTGGCTCAGCGGTAGTGAGCTCACCTAGCACATGCAAGGCCCTGGGTTTGATCCTCAGCACCACATAAAAATAAATAAATAAAATAAAGGTATTGTGTCCAACTATAACTAAACAATAAAATATTTTTTTAAAGTCTCTAATTTCCTTTCACTTTCTTTTTTTTATATATATAATGAACCTTTATTTTATTTATTTGTATGTGGGGCTGAGAATCGAACCCAGTGCTTCACACATGCTAGGCAAGCGCTCTACCACTGAGCCACAACCCCAGCCCCTCCTTTCACCTTCAATTACAACTCATCTGCCAGTTTTCAACCTTTCTGGTGCTGTTTTAATTCCATACTCGCAGCAGCTCACTGGACATACACAGTTCTCACCCTGATTAGGTAAGATGCTTCAATGCCTCAAAAAAAACAGCAGTTTTAATGCATACCTTGTACATTTTTCTGGAACATTCTCCCTCACCTCTGTCTTGATCCAGTCTATTCTTTGAGACCTAACTTAAATCTTTCCTCCTCCAAGATACCTTCATTGACAACTTCAGGCCTTGGTGATCTCCCCAACTTTAAAATCCAAACAGTTGCTGGGCATGGTGGTGCAGGCCTATAATCTCAGCTACTCAGGAGGCTGAGGCAGAAGAATCCCAGTTCAAGGCCAGCCTCAAAAATAAAAAGGGGCTGGGGATGTAACTCATCAGTAGAGCACCCATGGGTTCGATCCCCAGCACCAACATTAATTAATTTTAAAAATCCAAACAGTATTTATCATCTTTACAGCCCCATTAAATTCTAATGAGTACCTTATCTAAGATATCATCCAGCCCAAGTATGTTAGTGTGAATTTCTCCCAGTTAACCTTAATGCTCCCTTTGATGGCAAAGGCATAATGATGACCTATTCTTGTACCTACAAGAACCTTAAGAGATTGGCACATAGTAGTTTTCAACAAGATAAAACAGCTATCTGCAGAAAAACACATGTATCTCGGCTAAATCACCGGCCTACCAATTATTTATTTATTTGTTTTTTTTTTTGTTTTTTTTTTTAAAGAGAGAGTGAGAGAGGAGAGTGAGAGAGAGAGAGAGAATTTTTATTATTTATTTTCTAGTTCTCGGCGGACACAACATCTTTGTTGGTATGTGGTGCTGAGGATCGAACCCGGGCTGCACGCATGCCAGGCGAGCGCGCTACCGCTTGAGCCACATCCCCAGCCCCCTATTTATTTATTTGTATTTGTGAGAGTGGGGATTGAATCCAGGGTCTCTGGCATGCTAGGCAAGCACATACCAGCCCTTTTCAGTTTTTTACTTTGAGATAGAGTCTAAGTTGTTGGCCTCAAACTTGTGATCCTCCTACTTCAGCCTCTCAAATAGCTGGGATTAGAGGCATGCCTTAAGACTCCCAGACTGACAACTATCAACTATGCATATTTGGGCAAGTAATTTAAACCCTTGGAGCCTCAGTGTTCTGTTCTGTAAATTGGGGTAATAACAGTAACCCTCAATAACAATAACCCTGGAAGCACTGATTAAGCGGTCAGCAGTGTGGTCACCTTCCTCCTTACTTCTAAATAGAAGGGTTATTATGAAGATGAAATGAGATCGTGCTGGGTAAGACAGTTTGCACACTGCTTCAATACACAGTTAAGAACTCACTATATGTTAGCTACTATTAGATGCTCCAATCCCCATCCTTGGAATTGAACTTTGGCCTTGACTTTGTTTTACCTTTCTGTCACTGAGTCATCCTTGCAAATAGTGATTTCCTGCCAGTCCCTTCCTGTGTCCACCCCTGGTTGGTTAAAGCACAGCTCCACAAGCAGTGGCTAGGGACTAGTCCCAACGTGCAAGACCATCTCAGGCCCACTGCAACGTTCCTCCTGGATACAGTGCTGTGTGGTTGATGTGCCTTTAACTTGTGAACCTTCTCAAGCCCTTCTTTCTCCTATTTTATCCTTATTAGTGTATTATAAAAGCAACTCATGCTCATTTTTAAATATTTTAAGCATGCAAGAGTGTAAAATGAAGAGCAAGAGTCTTACTCCCCGCCCAAATGCCCCTTCTAACTCTTCATAAGTAACCTTCTGGACTTAGTTTCTTGCATTTTCAAAAATCATCTGTGGCTATAGAATTATACACAAGTGCATGCGCTGTGCTATGTCTTGCTTCAGTCACTCATCAGTCTTGAGTCCCTTTCTATATCTGCACCTGATAGGTCCGTCACATTTATTTAATGGCAACATAGATTTTCTTTGTAAAGATTAGCTGTCATGGATTTCATCAGTCTCCTGCAGGTAGACATTGCTATTAGTGGAAGGCTGTAATGAACCTCCTGTATATAGACCTCTGAGGACACCTTATGTCTTCAAGGCTTCTGATTGCCTGGTTAGACTGACCTGGGGACAATGCTTCAAATTTGGTTCTACCTCAAGTTTTCCACCTGGATGGTATTAAGACCCTGGAAGCACTGATTCAGTGGTCAGCAGTGTCGTCACCTTCCTCCTTACTTCCTCCTTACTTCTAAATAGAAGAAAGAATTCAGACCCAGTGGTATACACCTGTAATTCCAGTGACTGGGGAGACTGAGGCAGGAGGATTCCAAGTTTGAGGACAGTCCCTGCAAATTAGTGAGGACCTTTCTCAATATTTAAAAAAAAAAAAAGAATTAAAATTAAAATTTAAAAACAAAAAAGGACTGGGAATGTAACTCAGTGGTAAAGCACCCTTGGGTTCAACCCCCAGTGCCAAAAATTAGTTAGTTTATTAATAGTAAAAAGGGTAAACTGGGTGTGGTGGTACATGCCTGTAATCCCAGTGACTTGGAAGGCTGAGGCAGGAGGATCACAAATTCAAGGCCAGCCTCAGCAACTTGGTAAGACCCTGTCTCAAAATAAAATATAAAAAGGATGGGGGATGTAGCTCAGTGGTAGAGCATCCCTGGACTCAACTGCCCGCGTAGCAAGGAGAAAAATAAAAAGAGGTGCGTAGGAGAGAAGGAGGAGAAGAAGGAGGTCACTGGGCTTTTCTTCATGATCCTCCCCAATAGGAGCTCACGGAAGCAGGTTTCTCCCTTTTTGCTGGAACTGTGGGGAAATCCTGGCTGTTCTCGGGTAGTTCTGAGGAAGCCCCAGAGAAGGAAGGAAATACGTTTTTGGATCATGAGACACAGTCCCAGCTGTTTTCAGAGGGGCCGGGAGGGATGCATTGGTGACGACAAAGACGGTAGCTGCAACAGGCTTCAGGTGGTGGCTGGGAGGAGGCACACAAGCAGGCAGTGACATGGCACTATTGTCCCAGCCCACATCCGTCCCTACACAGTGTCCCTTTCTTAGGCCAAGGACAGGATGGGCTGCAGGAACTAGGACTGCTTATCCCCAGCTTGGCCTGACTCATCTGTGACCCCACGCCAGTTACTGTACCCTGGAGAAGCTCAGGGGCCTGAGAAAGCCATGAGCAGGAAAAAGGCACCCCCCTGGGCTGTGTCCAGTGGCTTACTGATTACTCTGGGACCTGCAGTGAGTTACCAAATCACCCTAAGGTTTCGTTGGTTCATTTCCCCTATCAGTAAAAGAGCCACACCAACAGCGCCTGTGTTAGAGTGTTCTTGAGAGCAGGATGTACACCGAGTGCTTAACACAGGACATGATGTTGCATAAGCAGTCAATAAATATTTGATATTTGCTCCACTGATCTCTCTTTCTGGCCTAGCACAGCACTCAACTCAGGATAGGTGCTAAATTAGACATTCGTTATTTATTTATTTTGAGTACTGTGCATAGAACCCAGGGTCATGTGCAGGCTAAGCCTGGGCTCCACCACTGAATCACACTCCCAGCAGAAACTTCTTTCTTTCTTCCTTTCTTTCTTTTTTAGTTGTAGATGGACACAGTGCCTTTATTTTATTTTATTTTATTTTCATGTAAGAATTGAACCCAGTGCCTTCCACATGCGAGGCGAGCACTCTACCACTGAGCTACAAACCCCAGCCCTCTTTCTTTTTATTTTTTGAGACAGGGTCTCACTATATTTCCCAAACGGGCCTCAAATGTGAAATCCTCCTGCCTCGGCCTCCTGAGAAGCTGGGATTCCTGGTGTGCACCATCATGCCCAACTCAAAATGAATTTTTTAATAAATGGCCAGAAGAGAAAATTACAAAATGATCCCATCACTCAAACCCTATTGTCACTCTATTTTCCTTCTCACTTTTTTTCCCCCATGGTGGTTATTGAACCCAGGGTCATATGAATGCTAGGCAAGCACTCTGTTACTGAGCTATAACCACAGCTTTCCCTTTTCTCTTTGTTTATGAATGTGGCAACATAGTGACAGAGGTTTGTAACATTTCTCACTTTTTTTTTTTTTTTAAAGATAGAGTGTCACTGTGTTGCCCAGGCTGACCTATAACTCCTGGACTCAAGTAGATCCTCCTGCCTCAGCCTCCCAAGTAGCTGGGACTACAAGTACATGCTACCATGCCCAGCTCATTTAGTTCCTCATTCTCCTCCTTCTTTCTCTTCTTTCCTAGGAAAAAAGCCATTTTATTTTTCCCTCCTTTATCCACAAGACCCAGTCAGATGAGATGGACAACTTCAGGATCAGAATCCTCAATGCAGGCCTTCCATCACAGTTTCTAAAGGGAAATCAAGTCCCAAGACCACGGGAATATCAGAGGAAGGGGGAAAAGAAACTCATTTATTCTTTCAATAAATAGAGAGGGAGAGAACCTACTGTGTCAGAAAGGAAAACCAGAAGCTTGCTGCTGACCTTGCCCCTCCGCCCCCTAACTGCATTAGCATAAACTTAATTCCTCAAAAACTGGTTCCACCTCTGCTGAGATGGCTCCCTAGGGAGTACTGGGGTGCCCCTGTCAGCCAGAGCCCCTTCCTCCCTGCTTGCCCTAACTTGCTCTCTACAGGAGACATTTGATCTCACAGTCCCAGCCCTGTCTCCTCCTTAGGCTTCTCTGGGTGACTATGTTCTTATCACCTCCTCCTCCTTTCTCAGTCCTGCTTCTTATCTGCTCCTCTGGGCTTACCTACACTCCCCAAATTCACATGTTGAAGTCCTAGCCCTTTGTACTTCAGAATATGACCATATTTGGAGACAGGGCTTTAAAGAGGTAATTATGTTACAATGAGATCATCAGGATGGGCCCTCATTGAGTGTGACTAGTGTCCTTATAACCCAAGGAAATCAGGACACCAGCTAAAGGAGGACCACGTGAAGATCGGGGCGAGGATGGCCATCTACAAGCCAAGGAGAGAAGTCCTAGAAGAAACCAGCCCACTCAACACCTTGACCTTAGACTTCTAGCCTCCAGAATGGTCAGAGAATAAATTTCTGTTATTGAAACCCCCCATTCTGTAGTTTTTTTGTTATGGGAGCCCCAGAACAAGGTCATTACTCCCAAGACCCCACCCAGACTCCTCAATTCATCCATCTCCAGAACCTCCACTAGAGTGCCTTCCCTCCCCAACTCCACTCAGGTCAAAAGTGTCACACACTGAGAACAGGACTCCCACCAGCACTCCAGCTCTGGATTCTAACTGCCAGCCAGACAATTCCCTGAACTGTCTTGCTAGTCCTTAAACCTGAAAAAGTCTACAACTATACAATCGTTGACGTAAGTTAGTCCAACCACCTTGCTTTACAAAGGAGGAAACTGTAACAAAACAAATACCAACAGCCTCTTCCTGACATCCTCATGCCCACAAATACCATCTATCATCTAGGCATTATTAAAAAATGTGGCCATGGGCTGGGGATGTGGCTCAAATGGTAGTGCATTCATTCGCCTGGCATGCGTGCGGCCCAGGTTCGATCCTCAGCACCACATACAAACAAAGATGTTGTGTCCGCCGAGAACTAAAAAATAAATATTAAAATTCTCTCTCTTTCTTCATTTTTTTTTTAATTTTTAATATTTATTTCTTTTAGTTATTGGCGGACACAACATCTTTGTTTGTATGTGGTGCTGAGGATCGAACCCGGGCCGCACGCATGCCAGGTGAGCGCGCTACCGCTTGAGCCACATCCCCAGCCCTCTTCATTTTTTTTTCTAAAGAGAGAGAGGTATATATATAAAGAGAATTTTAATATTTATTTATTTATAGTTTTCAGCGGGCACAACATCTTTGTATGTGGTGCTGAGGGTCGAACCCGGGGCCGCACGCATGCCAGGCGAGCGCGCTACCACTTGAGCCACATCCCCAGCCCCTCACTCTCTCTTAAAAAAAAAAAAAGTGGCCATCTTCCCTCTGCCCTTCCCTTCCTCCCTCACAGCCAATCAGGGAGGTACTCTGCACTTCATCCTGTTTTCTCCCCCTGAATAAACACTTTGGTGCATTTATATGTAGATAAGTATGGGACCTGGGGTGGCACTTGTCTGTTCTGTTGTTAGAAAGGTGGACCAGCACTGAGGTGAAGAGCCCAGACTCAGGGATCCCTTACTTGGATTTGGTTCCAGGTTTCATTCTGTGACCTGAACCATGTTACTTGACCAATAAAATGGCGACAGTGATGGTATATCCATCTTTGAGTTCTGTAAGAATTAAATTTGGATTTGAACCCAGTGTGGTCAAGCCTTAAAACTCTTCATTCTAAGCTGGGCATGATGGCCCACGCCTGTAATTCGAGCAACTCAGGAGGCAGGGGTAGGAGGGTTCCAAGTTCAAGGGCAACCTCAGAAACTTAGCAAGGCCTAAAGCAACTTAGCAAGACCCTGTCTCAAAATAAAAAATAAAAAGGGATGGGGATGTGGCTCAGTGGTAAAGCCCCTTTGGATCAATCCCCAGTACCAAAAAAAAAAAGAAAGAAAGAAAGAAAGAAAAGGCTTATTATGAAGAGCCAATATAGAAATAAAAAGAGTAACTGTGGAATATAAGTGAGTGTGCAAGACCAACTGGGACTGAGGGTATCTGTCAAAACCTGGTAGCTGGGGGCACAGCTCAGTGGTAGCTTGCCTAGCACATTTGAGGCTCTGAATTCCATCCAAGCACTGCATAAATAAATAAATAAATAATGAGAAAAGAGCTGAAAATAGAGATAAAGCTTGTCATACAAGGTAAGGAGTCTAATAGAAGACTCTCTCCAAGGGTGCACCCAGCATTCTCCTCTCTGTGCAAGGGAGAACGAAAAGTGAAGCGATGGCACAGAAGGGACAGCAGAGAAGTTGGTTTGACCAACCTGGATGGATACTGGCTGAGGGAAGAAAAAAAAAATCTTTCCTGAAAATTCCCAACTGCAAACCAGTCTTTCCATGAATGTGCAGTCTGATTCGTACAACCTGTACCCTGTGTTGTTAGAAAACTCTCAAGTGGAAAATTTCACTTAGTGAGCACCTGTTAGGAATAAATCCTCGTGACTGGTAAAATCAAATACAAGTGCTCTCCAAAGGACTGCAATTTCAATCTGTGCCTCAAAAAATGTCCACAAAGTTTCAAGAAACTTAAGCCTAAAGTTAAAAATCACAAAATACACAAGGAAACAAGGCACCATGAGTGAGAGCCAGCAGAAACTACAGACATCATCAGACCCACAAAAATAGAGTCATAGAAATGATTAAGTACAGCAGATAAAGGGGTATTTTAAATATATTTTGAGATATGAATGTAAGGCTCCAATATGTAATCTAGGAACAAAAGTCAATAGCTAATTTTGAAATATAAAAAACTGAGGTGTTAAATAGTGGGCTAAAAACACTGTTACAGGCAGACTTTATTTACTGAAAACTGGATCTTCAAAAATCTAGAACATTATTCAGAGACACAGAGATAAAAATACAAAGAATAAGATATGTGGACTGGAAGACAGAATGAGATGGCTTAATATATGTATAATGGCATGTGTGGAAGAAAACTAAGTTGGAGGAGGAGGTATTTGTAGAAAATAAGCTAAGGCATCTGAGCAAGGCTTAAAATATAGGGAATAAAATTTAACTGAAATGCTCACTCTCAAGGCCAAGGCTTCATCTGCACAACCTTAACAATGAGCACCTCTCTAGACTTTGTACCCAGCACTAGTTTCACATGAGTTCTGACCCTACTGAACATTTTTCCAAATTGTTGTAAGACACCAAACTCTGGGTCCAGAAATCCCAAAAAGGATCAAGAAAAACTCAGAAATAAATATAACAGACTGAAGCTGAAGAGGACATGAGAAGGAGAATGGGAAGGGGGAGGAAATGGGGGGCAGAAGGGAGGGAGGGAGAGGGAGGAAGAAGACAACCAAGAAGACTGGCTGCCTGGTGTGAGGCCCTGGGTTCAATTCCCAGCACTTGAACACATGCACACACACAGACACACATACAAAACAGGGAAAATAAGGATAGAAAGATATCTAATTTGGTAATTTTCACAACATATAATAATACAAGCAAACTGAACTCTGCTCTGCCCTGAAAAGACAAAGTTTGTCAGACTCACCAGAAAACAAAGTCCAGTCATATAAGAGCCTCACAAGCACAAGAGAGGAGTTAGGTTCAATGACTGCCAGGGAAGGTGGCACATGCCTGTAATTTTAGTGGCTCAGGAGACTGAGGCAGGAGAATTGGGAGTTCAAAGCCAGCCTCAGCAAAAGCAAGGCACTAAGCAACTCAGTGAGATCCTGACTTAGAAATAAAAAAGAAAAGACTGGGGGTGTCGCTCAGTGGTGAGACACCCTGGATTCAATCCCCAGTCCCAAAACAAAAGAACAAATAAAACTTTCCTTCTACTTTATCCAGTCACTGTGATTTCTCCACAAAGTAAAAGCAGAATAAATTTGGTGATTTAAGGACAGTTTGATAAAGGAACTCTTTGCAAATACATGGGCAGTGTGGGAAGAAAGAACAGGAATAGTGAAACAGCCTGAAACTAGGAAAAACAGGACTCAACTCTCACTCCAGGAACCCAAGGGGGCAAGCCCATCCTGCCCCCTCCAATCTTCATTCTTCACACAATGCCGGATGAGCTTTTAAAATGTGAATTAGCTGGGCCTGGTGGTGCATGCCTATAATATCAGGTACTCGGGAGGCTGAGGCAGGAGGATTCCAAACTTGAGGCCAGCCCAGCAATTTATGAGACACGGTCTCAAAATAAGAAATAGAAAGAGCTGGGGTTGGGGGGGCTGGCGTTGTGGCTCAGTGACAGAGCACTCACCTAGCACATGTGAGGACCTGGGTTCGGTCTCAATACCACATAAAAATAAATAAAATAAAGATATTAAAAAATATATTTTATGGTCTATTCCTAGCACCGCCCTTTACCTCATATCCTCTAGCTCTGTCAGGGACCAGAGTCCACGTCATTCTCAGTCCTTAAGCCATGCTGCCCTTCTCTCATTTCTCTCTTTCTTTCTTTCTTTTTTTTTTTTTTTTTTGGATACTAGGGTTTAAATTCAGAGGCACTCAACCACTGAGCCACATCCCCAGCCTTATTTTATATTTTATTTAGAGACAGGGTCTCACTGAGTTGCTTAGCACCTCGCCATTGCTGAGGCTGGCTTTGAACTTGCAATCCTCCTGCCTTCACCTCCTGAGCCACTGGGTTTACAGGATTCCTCATGCTCCCTCCAACTGTTCTCTGCCTGGAATACTTCTCACTCCACTCTCCAAGCCCACTTAACACTAATTGTCCTTTAGTTCTGAGCTGAAATGTAATTTACCAGAAGAACTTCCCAAACTCCCTGCTTTTGTTATATACCTTCAGGACATTACCATCTCCCCTGCAGAACACCTATCCCTGGTGCTTTGTATTTATTTTTGTGCCACTAATTGATTAATGTCAGTCCTACTAGACTGGAAACTCCATGAGGGCAAGAACGATCCCCATTTTTGCTCTTTGCTGTACAGTGCCTGGCACCTTGCATCTAGCAGAAGCTCAGCAAATAGTGATGAATGAAGGAATGAACCATCCCAACAAGTAAAAGGCACTTTGTGCTGAAAAAAGTGCTGTATGACCTAAGAAGAAGCTTTGCCCAGTTTCCTTAGGCAACTAGCATTCATTCATTCACAGATGATTCACTCACCATCTCTCAGGAAGAATTAAAGGTAGCTTCTTTCACGGGCCTCTCCTGCACAGGAACAAACACTCTCTGAGCTGTTTGTAAGGCAAGAGCGTGGACAGTGTGCCTCCAAGTCAGGGAGGCAGGATGGGCCCGACATCTTGGCAATCTGGCAGGCCCTAGGGGTAGAAGACAAGGAGTGGGAGGAAGGAAATAAACAAATTACGAGCCCCTCAAAGGGTGGCCAGGGCCATAGTCAATGGTACCCAAGTGATTGACCTCTGAGCATTTTAGCAAAGTGGGGCTGAGGAAACTGAATTTGGTTGGTTCCAAGTAATTGCTAATCGCAGAGAAAAACCCCTGTCTTAAAATCCCTGGTTGGGAAATGGACCCAAAGCATTTCCCCTTATTGATAAAATCTGCATCCTGTTCTCTGATTTGATTGACTTTACAGGTGGATGGTAATGGTTCTATGCCTTGGCTTCTTCATTCTCAATGAGGATGGGAAATTTTAGGTTCTTTAAGAGCCTCAGCAATGACAGAAATAGCAGTAGCAGCATGGTCCCTTCCCAAGACTTTCCATTGATCTTAAAAGAAAATGCAAACTATTAAGCATGGTCTTTAAGACCCTATGTGAGGCGACTGCTGCTTGTTTCTGTTGTCCCCCCCCCCCCCCGCCCCGCTGGTCAGTCACCTCTGTTGGCTCCTGCCTCGTGGTCCTCCCCCACAGCCAACCCTCCTACCTGGAGTGCTCCTCACTCAGATCCACTCTTGGCTGCTCCTTCTTGACATCTGAGACTAGAGTCAATTTAGTCACCACCTCCTGACTCCCTCACCACCCTCACCCCATTGCTCAATCTCAGCACCTTGTTTTATCGCCTGGATAGCATGTCACACTATCTGAAATCATCTGATTTGTTTGCATAGTCATCAACTGTGTCCCCTACCTAGAATATACACTCCATGAGAGCAAAGCCTCACTTGTCCTGCTCACTCCTGAGTTCTTGGTGCCCAGAAAGGAGCTTGGTAGGCACTCCACAAACATTTCTCAAATAAAGGAATCATCATTGGAAGACCCTATTGGAAAAGAGCTACTGTACATTTTTTTGGTGGGGGAGTACTGGGGGATTGAACCCAGGGGTGCTTAACCACTGAGCCACATCCCCAGCCCTATTTGATATTTTATTTTGAGAGAGGGTCTTATTATGTTGCTGAGGCTGGCTTTGAACTCACAATCCTCCTGCCTCAGCGTCCTGAACCTCTGGTATATAGGCATGCACCACTGCACCCAGCGAAGAACTACTGTACTACTGTACGTATACTATTTTGTAGATGAAGGACTGGAGACTTGGTAACCTTGAGTGACTTGCCCAAGGTCATAGAGATAGTAGATTGGGAGAGGAGCTGAGTGAGACTGGAACCCAGGCCTGGCTGGCTCCAGGGCTTGTATTCTTAATCACTACACAAACAGATCCATTCT
Source organism: Ictidomys tridecemlineatus (assembly GCF_052094955.1). NCBI lineage: Eukaryota > Metazoa > Chordata > Mammalia > Rodentia > Sciuridae > Ictidomys > Ictidomys tridecemlineatus. The sequence goes on along the minus strand of NC_135477.1, from coordinate 122,645,499 downwards.
GCAGATGATGTCAGCCGCCCTCCCACCCACTACATGTGTGTGCATTCTTTGCAACAGGACCTGGCCCAAGAGCCAGGCAGTGAGGAGCCACTGAATGACGCCCGCAGAGTGTGAACCAGCACAGTCATTTTGGATAGCTCCTCAGAAGTTCCTACTAACAATAATCCTCAATATACATGCACAGATCTACAGATGGGCTCCACAAAAGCCACATACAGGAACACTCATAGAAACTGTAGTCTTTTTCTTTTTTTTTTTTTTTTTTCCTGTGCTGGGGATCAAAGCCAGGGCCTCTCCCATACTAATCAAGTACTCTACCATTGAGCTACAAGAAGCAGATTTTGTTGTTGTTGTTACTGGTTTTTCAGATTTTTTTGTTTGTGTGTTTTGGTACTGAGCTAGTACAGGGGTGTTTTACTGCTGAGCTACATTCTTAACCGGTTTTATTTTTATTTTGAGATAGGTTCTCACTAAGTTGCTTATGGCCTCACTAAATGACTGAGCTGGCCTTGAACCTGCAATCCTTCTGCCTCAGCTTCCTGAGTTGTTGGAATTACAAACATGTGCCACTGTGCCGGGACCCAGCCTTTTTATTTTGAGACAGGGTCTTGTTAAGTTGCCCAGGCTGACCTCAAATTTGCAATCCTCCTGCCTCAGCCTCTTGAATAGCTGGGATTACAGGTGTGCACCACACCACCACACCTGGCTAGAAGGAGTATTCTTTTTTTTTTTGATACCAGAGATTGAACTCAGGGGCACTCAACCACTGATCCACATCCCCAGCCTTATTTTGTATTTTATTTAGAGACAGGGTTTTGCTATTGCTGAGGCTGGCTTTGAATTCATGATCCTCCTCTGCCTCTTGAGCCACTGGTATTATGGGTGTGCACCACCAATCCCTGCAGAAAACAAGCTAAATGCCTAGCAATAGTAAAATGAATAGATACATCACAGTATATCATATAATGGCATATTAGCTAGCAATGAAAAGGACACTATGACTACATGAATAAAATGGACAAATCTCTCACATACAAAGTATACAGTCTATAATTCATTTAAAGAAAGATCAAAAATAGGCTAAAATAATCTGCAGGGTCAAATCAGAATTGAGATTGCTCTTGTCAGTGGAGGTGAGGGGTAGTTAGAGATGGGAAGGACATGAATGGGGCTTCTGAAATCTAGTGTGGGGGAGCAAAACCTGCTTCTCTCTACCTTTTTAGGTTCTTTGAATTTAAAACATGGGCTGGGGTTGTGGTTCAATGGCAGAGTGTTTGCCTCGCTCGTGTGAGGCACTAGGTTCGATCCCCAGCACCACAAAAAAATAAATAAACAAAATAAAGATATTGTGTCCATGTATAATTAAAAAAATTTTTTTTAAAATTTTAAACATGACACAGGGAAACTTAATTACATGCATATACACAAGGGTCCCACAAAATGAGACTGGAAGATAGTCCAGTGATTGAAGTTTACAGAGCATCCTAAGCTATTCAAAGGAATGGGGCAGGGACCTGGTGAACAAAGGCTGTGCTGTTATGCAGATAAAGTTTTGGGCAATAAAAGTTGCCTGGAGCAGCCCCCTTCCCCACACAGATTCTTTTACTAATGTAGATTTCCTTCCTAGATGCAAAGTTCCCATACAAAAGGACAGCTTTCCCCAGCTACTCCTGTGTCAACAGTTTCTCTGAATAACCAGCTTAAAATGTGCCAAAGAAGTATATTTGGGGTGTTCAGTTTGGTCTCCGGTGTCATATTTTGGGGTGCTGTGTCCTGAGTCCAAACACTGGAAACATTCTGTTTCCTGATGAGGACACTGGTTACACCGTTCTGTTCACTTTGTAAAATTCTCCGAGCAGTATGTTTTTGATTTGTGCACTTCTCTGAATGTACTTATTTTGAATCACATGAATTTGACGTTTTTGTATGTGGTTGCACTCAGTATGGTGGTACAAGCCTGTGATCCCAGCTGCTCAGGAGGCAGAGGTAAGAGGATCCCAAGTTCAAGGCCAGCCTCATAACTTAGCCAGACCCTATCTCAAAATTCGAAATTAAAAGGGCCAGGGCTGAGGTTGTGGCTCAGTGGTCGAACGCTTGCCTAGCACATGTGAGACACTGGGTTCAGTCCTCAACATCACATTAAAAAAATAAGTAAATAAAATAAATTTTTAAAAAATGTAGGGCCAAGGATGTAGCTCAGTGGTAAAGCACCCCTGGGTCAATTCCTAGTACCCTTTCCTCTCATCCAAAAAAAAAGCGGTTTTGAGAAAAACAGGCTCTGCCTTCTCAGACTCCTTGGCAGGTATCAATTAGGCTACAGATGACCCCGACAATGGACCCCAACATCGAGGTGGAAGTCCACTGGAAAGTCCAGAGGGCCTGAGGCTTGTTTCTGGAACACTCCAGTAAGCCTGCCCGGGATCTCTGCACTCCTTATGCATTTACCAGGCTTCTCCTCCTAAGCCTCCAAACCGCTTAGAGAGGCTCTCCCTGGTCTCACGAGAGGGGCCATCTCCTTCCCCTAATCTTGGTCACATCACTTCATTATTTCCTTTGGGGATTTGGCCAATATCTGAAATTGGTATTATTCAAGTGTTTTCTTTTTACTGTCTGCTCATTTCGTTAGACTGAGCTGTGTAAGAGCAGGGGATTTCTCTACCTTACCCAACATTGTATCTACAGATCTGGCATCCTGCCTGGTACCTAGAATGTGCTTAAATATTGGTTGAATGAAGGACCACATGAAGCAGCAGGAATAGAAGTGTGTAGACAGGTGGCCCAAAGCACAACTGTCAAGTCAGAAAGAAGGGCCAGCATCCCTCCCTTCTTTGGAGAGTGAAAGTCTCTCAGGCTTCCAGAAAGAAAGTCACAGACCCCTCCAGCGTCCAGACAGGCAGTTCTTACCACTGTTCCTCCTGAGGGTCCCATTCTGTTACATAAAGGGAAGACAGTTACGGGGTGTTCACTGAACCACCCAATGGAGTTAGAATCATCCTGCCCATCATAGCGATTAGACTGGGGCTCTAAATGATCAGTAACTCATCTCAGATCTCTCAACAATTAAGTGGTAGTACCCTGGGCAAAGTCTGTCTATGGAGGTTCCAAAGCCAGAGTTCATCACCCATTGCATCATCGGAAGTGTTCAAGGTTACTAGAGAATTTCTGTGAAAGCCACCGCTCACAGCTGGGTTTTGATTTTTTGTTTTTGAATTCTCTTCTTCTTTTGGTGCCTGAGATCAAACCAAGGCCTTGTGCATGAGACCAGCACTCTACCATGAAGCTAAACCCTCCAGTCCTTAACTTTTTTTTTTTTTTTTGGTACTGGGGATTGAACCAGGGGTGTTTTACCACTGAGCTATATCCCCAGCCCTTTTAATTTTTTATTTTGAGACAGAGTCTCCCTAACTTGCTCAGGGCCTCTCTAAATTGCTGAGGCTGGCCTTGAATTTGCAATCCTCCAGTCTTAGCCTCTGAGTCCCTGGGGTTACAGGTGTGCCCCACAGCACCCTGCTTTCTTGTTTACTGTTCACATTTCTACTTAGCTCTGGATTGAGCTCCCACATCTGAAACGGATAGTGTGCTTATATTTTACATGAGTTTGAACTAATGCATATTTGAACTTGCCATAAAAACATGTTTATAAAAATCCTGATTCTTTTATCAAGACTAGTAGGATGACTTCATATTCACACCTATGAGGAAATCAGTTGAATCATATGAGGCATTCTCGAAGGCTTCTTTTGCATAACATTGCATTGTCCAGAATGAAAACAAAGGGTCTTAGAGGAAAAGCCAGAAAGAGGAAATGAGTGACCTGTATTACCATAATGAAGTCAGAACCTGCAAAATTTATACATAACATTTACACATAACAACTAGAGGTCCAGGGAAATAGTTGTGCAGCCAACTCTGAGCAAGTTAAAAAGCATCATGCCATCTACAGCTCAACAATCTTCTCAAGATTCATTCCCATTTTATAGTTCACACTTGAAGAGATTAAGAATCACTGGGGCTGGAGATGTGGCTCAAGTGGTAGCGCGCTTGCCTGGCATGAGTGCGGCCCAGGTTCGATCCTCAGCACCACATACAAAGATCTTGTGTCTGCCGAAAACTAAAAAATAAATATTGAAAAAAACCTCTCTCTCTCTCTAAAAAAAAAAAAAAGAATCACGCAATCATCAAGTGTTTAACGCCCTGCCCTGCCCCCCACACACACACACCAGATGTCAGGCAAGTGTTCCATAGCTGAACCATAGCCCACAGCCTTTCTCTGCATTTTAGATGGCATTTCTTTTTGATTTTTTGATACACTTAGATAAATGAAGTCCTCTTAAATTTCTAACTCATTCCTCATATCAAACCAGCTATTAGCCCTAACCCCAGCAACTTGAGAAGCTAAGGCAGGAGGATCCCAAGTTCAAGGCCAACCTAGGCAACTGGGCACCCTTCCTTGATATGAAAAATAAAAAGGGCTTGGGATGTAGCTCAGTGGTAGAGCTCTTGCCTACAAGAACTAAGTTAAAAAGTATGAAGCCCTGGGTTCGATCCCCAGCACCACACACACACATACACACACACACACACACACACACACAAAGGACTGGATATATTGAATTATCATCATCTAGTAAGTGTTGTCACTTAACATTACTGTCAGTTACTGTGTTATGTGTGTTTAATGCTTTTTTGTGCATTACCCCCGTCAAGCTTCACAACCGTTTGCAGTTAGTACTGCTACTATTAGCTTTCATATCACAGAGGGTAAAACTGTGGCACCTAAAGTTCGAATAACTTTTCCAAGATTCTGACGCTTGTAGGGCTAGGATTTAGCTCCAGCAATCTGCAGTTATTGTCTGCACATCTGTCTTTCAAGCTGTCCAGCCCCAAACCTGAAGCATTTGAATTCACTGAGTTAGAAAGCTTTGGAAGGAGTGTTGGAACAGAGCTGTAACCTCTAGTTCTGATATGCCCCTTCTTTCTCAAAGGACAGGGGTCCCAGTGCCTATCCATGGTCTCTATATTGCTTCCCAAGGCTTCCTCCTGCTTCTGAACCTTCCCCCACTAAATTCAGCCTAGTTAAGTCTATACTACTCAGCACTAAGCTCCAGGGAAACTTCCCAGAGTCCAGGCTGAGCCCCAACCTCAGCATTCTGTACTTTGTATGTTCCACTTAAGTTAACTACAATTAAACCATTCTTTGAACAACTATTTGTTTAAGGTCTATCTCCCCTACTTAACCACAAACAGTAGCAGTTTCAGAATTTCTGTATGGGTGGGAACAGGTAACATGGGGAGGAAGGCTTGGCTTCCATTGTTTAATACTTGACATAAGGCTGAGGAATGGCAATTGAACATAGAAATGAATAAGGATTTTGTGGAGATTATAAGAGGGAAGCACACCCTCCCCTTAACCCCCTCTTCCTCCTCCTGCTCTGTGGCACCACCACTGACTATAAGCTCCATAAGGACAAAAATAGTCTGGCTATTCTCACTGCAACCTCAACACCTGGCACTGTGCCTGACACACAAGAAGTGCATAATAATTTTTTATGGAATTAACACATAAATAAAATGGAAACTTGAACTTCATGTATGAAAGAAGGATGCTAAGCCCAGGACACAGATTTTTTTTTTTTTTTTTTTTTGATGCTGGGTACCAAACTCAGGGTCTTGTGCAGGCAAGGTATACTCTCAAAGGCTGAGCTACACCCAGGGTTCCCCTAAGACCCTAAGACACAGTTCTTAAACGCAGCATTACCTATGAAAACATGCTGAGCACAAGACTGGCATTTAGTAAGTGCTCCATAGATGTCTGTCATTGAATTGAAATTCCTTCCTCTCACTCCCACTAACTCATCTCCCCAATCCTGGCAAAAGTAACAGCTTAATGAAAGTACAAAGTCCAGAACTGAATCCACTCTACTCACAGACATTTGCATTGGGGTTGGGGTGAAAAACTGTCATTAGCATGGCAGGAATGCAAAATTACTAGGATTTGCCCCTAGCAGATAAGTTAGAGTTAGGGAAAATATTAAGTGGCTTTGGAACAGGAAAAAAAAAATAAAATAAAAGACGACAAAATCCTTCAGCACAGGCCAGCCAGATTCCTTATTCCAAAAGAGTGGATATGGTATCTTCTACCTGCTAAGGAGCAAATGTACCCCATCTCCCCACAATCCTTCACCATTGGCCTCAGGGATGCTGGGGAAGTTTAAAACACAAATAATGTGTGTTACATCCTGCTTAAAACTCCTCACAAGGGGCTGGGGATGTGGCTCAAGCGGTAGCGCGTTCGCCTGACATGCGTGCGGCCCGGGTTCGATCCTCAGCACCACATACAAACAAAGATGTTGTGTCCGCCGAGAACTAAAAAACAATAAAAAAAAAAAATTAAAAAAAACAAAACAAAACAAAACAAAACAAAACTCCTCACAAGGCTTGCTTCAACCTTGCAGGTCAGATTGTAGCCCAAACCTGTCAGCAACTCCACTGTATCAGTCTCTCCTAGGCTGCCCAGCCTGAGATGTTTTCAACTCTTTCTCAGGCTCACTTATCAATCTTTAATCTCAACTCACATCTATAAACTCTGTCTCAGAAAGACATTCCCTAGCTGGGCGCTATGGCAGATCCCTGTAATCCCAGGAGCTGGGAGGCAGAAGCAGGAGGATCATGAGTTCAAAGCCAGCCTCATGAATTTAGCAAGGCCCTAAGCAATTCAGTGAAACCCTGTCTCTAAATAAAATATAAAAAAGGACTGGGGAGGTGACTCAGTGGTTAAGTGCCCCAGGGTTCAATTCCCAGTACCAAAAAAAAGAAAAACACTCCCTGTGCCCCAATCAATCCCTGCCATGCTCTCAGAGCATGCTTATTTGTGCCTTCTAACACTTAGTATAGCCTTGAATTCTACAGTCAACCTCCTAAAAGTACTGAGCAATCTCGCCTTCACTACTTGTCCCCAGTCAGTGCAGGCCCTGGCACAGAACTGAATGAATGAATTTTTCATAACTGCTGCCCTAAACTAATCCTCCACTTAGGTTCTAAGCAGAACAAGAAAATGGTCTCCAGTGCACTTCAGCATTCCCATCACACTGTACGGATCACCAGAGCCCCTTCCAGATAAGGACTTACAGCTCCTCCTCCTTCCCCACTTTGAGCTGGGGGTCTTCTCACTTTTTTTTTTCCCCCAAGAAAGCCAAGAAGAAGGCCATGAATGGAATCCTGTCTCTTAGCTAATTCCTCTAATAAAGGAAACAGGACAGCAACCCCACATTCTCAACATTCTCCATAACTTAAAAACAATTTATTTACTCTCATCCTTGTACATTTAATGCAAGGATCATGGATGAACACCAGCTGGAAAAACCATAATTGTTTAACTGCTTAAACGACATGCAAGGTGTGTGATGCAGTAGACAGTTGATGGCAGAGTAGAAAGAACCAGGTTTCAAAGAACCAGGTAGAAAATCAGCACTACAATTTATTAGTGCTTCCGTTTACCATCTGCAGGATCCTTGGCCTCAATTTCTATGTCTGGCAAATGGAGAGAGTGACAATGAACTTCAATTCCCATAAAGGGAAGTTCTGAACAGCTGTAAAATCCCCCATTGTCCTGGTGAAATTTTTCTCTTGGCTTTAGAAAGGTCTTGGTCCTGAAGGAAGGCTGAGGTCCCCTGGGGGAGTCTGCTCTGGCCTCTAGAAGTTGGGTAAGTAATCACAAGGGAGAGATGAGTCCAAGTGGTGAGAATATTTTACACTAGGACACAGTGACCTTGGGTTCTAGTCTGGGCTCCCAGCTCTGCAGCTCCAGTCCAGCCCCAGGCGAGAGAGGCCTTTCATTGGTTTCTCTGACAACAGCTAAGTGCCGACCTATGGTGGCGCAGGAAGAAATAGCCTCACCATCTTCGTGGGAAGGCCGAACACTAGCAAGACACACCTTACAGGGATTTCAGACTCAAGCCCTGCTCTTATCCTGGCATCAAAGCCACCCCCTACCCCTGGCTCCCCGGAGACTACAATCTCCTCTGTTCCTGGGCGGAGCTGGGCCTACAGAGAAGGTTCGCTCCTTCCTTACCAGGAGTCAGGCCTAATGGCAGGGGCTTTTCTTTTCACAGGCTTGGGGCTGACCCCCCCCCCCCGCGCCCCCACTCATTAACAGCAAAGAAAGGATCCCCGGCCATTTCCATTTCCTCTGTGGCTCAAGAGCCCTGTTATTTAATCCCGCGGCCACCCCGGCCGCATCCTCAGTGCGGCGGGCTCCACCCATGCACCTGGCCAGTTCTCTGCTTCTCCCGCTTCCCTTTAGGGGAGCTGGAGGGGGAGGCGGTGATGGAAGGGGGTTTGGGAAAGTCGATTATGGCAGCCACCGGCCGTCGGCCTTCGATGGACGGATGCTCCTTAAGCCAGTGTCCGGTGAAGGCTCTGATACCTGTGGGGATAGAGTGGGAGGCAACTAGCCAGGACTGCAGAGGGCGGACAGAGGCTCCTGGCACTAAGGAGATTACATTCGGGAGTGGGGAGGCCTCTGGCTGAGTGGACAGAATGGCCCCGGGGGGTATTGGGGCCGGAAGAGGCCTGGGCCCAGTCACTGTCCACACCCAAGAAATGGGGGAGGGGTGGTCTGCACTCAAGAAAGATTCAGCCTTAAGGAAGGAACCAGATTCACTCAACAACCCCCACCCCGCCCTTCTTGAATATGGGCGATGGACGTTTTCTTAATTTCTGGTAAAAGCAGATTCAAAATTCCTTCCCCCAGCCCCGACGCCCTTGGGCTCCGCTGGTCCCAGCAGGGGTTCTCCCGCCCCCGCCCCGCACACTGCCTGCGGCGGGAAGAGATACCCAGATCTAGGTGTGTCCACCCCCACCCTGCTCTGAGCCTCGTATCCGGAGGCCGCAGCGCCCCCCACCCCCAGCGACACTGAGGGTTCCTGCCCAGGCCCGCAGTGGTGTGAAGGTTGCTTTTACCTCCTCTTGCAGGCTGGGAGGGGGTAAAGCCCGCGCAGCTGAACCAGCTGCAGCAGTCGCCGCCGCCCTCCATTCATTCAAAAAAAAAAAAAAAAACCAACAACAACCTCCGCCCGAACCTCCACCCCTCTTTGTAAAAGAACTACGGCCCCTTAAGGAGCCAGAGCCAGCCCCAGCAATCACGGGTTAAGTTCTTTTCCGGCCCCCCATTCATAAAAAAAGGAGCGCAGCGCATGCGCGCGCGGGGTCTCTTGTGCCCACCCATTCATAGAATCGCGGACTGCGCGCGTGCGCACTGGAGCTCCCTTCCCTCCCATTCATAAAAAAGCCATTTTCCCAGGCAGTGGTTGCAACATCGCCGCTGAGGCAGCGAGCAGAGCTGACAGCCCCGAGCTGGAGCTGCGGGACTCCGGGAGCCTTGCGGGTTCCTCTGGCTGGCGTCTGCGAGTACAGCAGCGGCTGACCCGCTTGGGTTCGGGGATTTACACAAACGTGGAGCGATGCTTGTGACTCTGCAGCTCCTCAAAGTAAGTCTATGGCCGGTTTGGGGATCCGAAACTGCCCCTTCTAAGCCACGACGCGACTCCCCTCGGGCTGGGGCAAATGGTGCGCTATTTCCAGTCGCGCTTCTGTGTTCCTTTTCTCTGCTTGCGTCTCCTGGAGTCGCTGCGGTGCGCCGCAGCTCCTTGACGCCCTCCGCCCGGCCGGCACGGCGCTGGGGGTGTTCAAAACCTGGCACCGCCGTTCCGACCCCTGGGCATTGCCAAGCCTGACTTCCCCGCCCTCTGCGACTCGGGAAGCCCCGTGCGCGTCCCGGGAGTTTGTCTCTGGCCTGGCCTCTTTCCTCCTGCTGCCACCACTCGCCTCGGGCGCTGGAACCGGAGGCTTTGGGCTTGGTCAGGAGCCACCACTTGGGTCTGGGGGGCGCCCTCGCCTTGGACAGCTCTCCCACCCCCGGGCTTCGTGCCCACGGTGCCAGCTCTGCCGTGAATCTCCCCAGCCCGCCGCAGCGGCCTATGCTCGACGTAGATTTTTCTTGCCCCTTCGGATTCGGGACCGACTGGGTTTCCCCCCTTCTGCCTCCGGCTAGATGGTCAGCTCGGGGCCAGCCGGGCATTTCTACTCCCTCTCCTTAGCTAGGCGGTTCCTAGCCGTCTGACCTTTGCTCGGCTGCCGCGTTTTATGCTGTGCAACTACCTTGCAGTTGCCTTTTCCTTTCCCTGCCTCGGCAGAACCCGAAACTCCTCGGCTACCCCGTGTCTCCCTATCCCAGAACACAGAGCTGTGCCAGGCCTCAGGGCCCCCGGACCTCACTAGGTCTGGTGGGGGCTGAAGGTGCGTTTACATAACGCCGGTTGTGTGAGAGCTGGAGGAAGAGGTTGCGTGCGTAGGAGAGATAAGGCTCCCACTTTCCCTCCTTCCTTCTTGGTGGTACCAGGCTTGACATCACCCAGGAGAGAGAATAGAGACGGTACGTTCTGAGAAATTCTGAATCGCCAAGGCCATGGGGGGCAAGGAGGGGGGTGAGGCGGGTTTGGCCAGCCAGGGCAGCTGGAGTTTGGCTCCATCACTGGGGCCAGGGCTGTGCCCAGTTCCCCCTCCATGCAGACGATCAAAAAGCATTTAGACAGTAGCTGCTCTTGTGCAAGAAGACGGTTTCTCAATTCTCTTTGATTGGGGGCTGGGGGTTGTGGGCAGAAGAAGCAAGAGAGGCGGAAAATGGTTGCATGGCTTGAAGGGCTGAGGGATGTAGCGATTAGAGAAATGGGCTGGAGGGGCTGGATGATGAGCAGAGGGTAGAGCTGCTTGCTTCCTCTCACCAACTGCTGGATGGGCATCCATATTGCCAGGCCTGGGTGAGAGCAGGAGGCCTCCTTATGGCGCAGTGAGCCTTGGGGAGAATCCCCCACCAAGGCTGTGCTGTAAGAAAAGGTGGAGGGAGATTCAGTGGGCGTCCAGAACTAGTGGCAGCTCCCCCTCTTTCCTGCCTCTAAATCAGACCATGATTCTCTCCAGTTTGGGGAGAGGCCGTACATATCGGAGGCCAGAGAACCTGTAGAGGAAGGGAGCAAGCACATGTCTGGTTAGCAGACCAAGACTCTAACCTTCTTGACAAGCCTCTCGGGGATACAAAGCTGGAAGGTAAAAGGCCCAGAGCATTGGGAAATAGAGGTTTATCAATCTCTTAATATGCGCCGGCTGGCCTGAGGCCCTACCCAATATTGCACTGGTGGATTTCACAATGTTTAGAGTTCTCCGGATCTTCACACTAATGGAGCATAAACATCTGAAATTTTCAGCTTTTTTTCCATTTAGTGCTGGTGTGGGGTGGCCTAAAAAAAGGAGGGCTGCAGTTGGTCTCTCTTTCTCTGAGGGATGAGAAAGAAGTTGTAGATATGTCACTGTGAAATTGCATTTCCTCTATTTCCATCCCTTGGGAGGGTCCTCATGTGCTGGCTGGCTCCAGGTGAATCCTCATCTGGTGAACAGTACACACTGACCAATTGGAGCTATGTGGCTCCTCTGGGGAGGGGGAGAGGGAGCCTTTTGGTAGATTTTTTTTTTAATCTCCATGGACCGATATTTGCCATCTGGGATGAGGGAGACATTGAGGACATCTGTTGGTTATCTTCCATTTTAGATTCTGAACTCAGAAGTCACTCCTTTGTGGATTGTGGGATGCTCTCCTTCCCTATCCCTCCTGCTTGATCCCATGACTCTTTCCATAATACCTTCTTGAAAGGCACTCTCTCCATAGAGTTTTGGTTGGGGATGGCGGAAGGAGACAGAACACATAGAATAGATGATTTCAAGCTGAAGCAGATTAGGGGCTGGGCACTAGTGAACATTTGGGGCTCAGAGGTGACGTTTTTGTCTGCATCCTTCCAAGATTATGGAGAGATGTGGCCTTTTGGAAATCAACCCTTTGACTACCTCCTACCCTTTCCCGCAATCTTGTAAACCTGACATTGCATGTTCCTAAAGGGTTGGCTAACTTTCCTGAATAACAAATTAAGACAAAATGTGAATGTCAGTGATTTAAAAATTAAGGGAGAGGGAGAAACCCATTCATAAAATGGCCCTTGAAATGTGTTGCTATGGGGCTTAATACTTTTTTTTTTTTGTCCTTTGTGATACTGTGGATTGAACCCAGGGGTGCTCTGCCACTTAGCTACATCTCTGGCTCTTTTAATTTTATTTTGAGACATGGTTTAGGTTGCCCAGGCTGGCCTGGAACTTGTGATCCTCCTGGGATTACAGGTATGGGCCACCACGCCCAGCATGGGGCTTAATACTTTGGGACCACATATAGGGATTTCAGATTCTGATGCTTAATGTCCCTTAGTGTGGCATCTTCCAGCTCCCTATTTTGGGCCTCCACAAGCATTTTTTTTTTAATTTATTTTTTTTCTTAAATTAGGCCATCTAGTCAGGTAAGACCTAGATGTTGGCAGGAAGAAGACCTAGAAAGAGTCCTTCCTCTTTCTTTCAGAGAATTATAATTTTGTTCTGAATCTAGAGTACCTGTCTTCTTGGCCTCTTCTGAGGTGCAAGTCCCTTGTGACAACAATCTCAATCCTGGTAAGGATTTTTGCCCTAGTCTGTGGGTTTGACAGTTTAAAGTGTGGGGTTTGAGATGTAGAAACAAACTCCAGACATTTTAAGGCAAGGGAATAGCGAGAGTGGAGAAGGTGTTCCATCTCATGGTCAACCTGGATCTCCTGACAGGGGAAAGCAGTAACTCATTGGGGGGGGGGGGAATACATATATATATATATAATTTCATTTATTTTTATATGTTGCTGAGGATTGACCCCAGTACCTCACACAATAAAGATGAGCACTCTACCACTGAGCCACAACCTCAGCCCCTGGAATATACTTTTGCTCCCTCAAAAAAATCAGAGCAGTTGGACCTGGTGGAATCCTGGTTACTGGGAAAGATGAGGCAGAGGAATCCCCAAGTTCAAGGCCCTCCTGGGCAGCTTAGTGAGGCCGGATCTCGCATTAGAGCTGCTGGGGGCCAGGGCAGAGCAGGGATGAATGATTAGGCAAACCTGCTAAGCATGGGCCTTGATGGGGAACAGTCTTCCCTGAGGGCCTGCAGAGCAGCTAGTGAGTGGTCAGCACTAGAGCCTTGCTCCCTGTTACTGGGATCCTCAGAGGAGGGCCTAGTTTTAAGGGTGCCTCTAACTAACTAAATGCATCATATAGGAGGTGCGGGTGTTGCATGATGTAAGAGGCGGGGTATTCTTGGTCTGGGGCCACCCTGCAGATCCGGGCAGCTGACAAGTCTGGGGAATGTATCCAGGACATGTGGCTGGGCTTAAGAGGCTCCACCATTCAGCTGTGATCTCGATTGTTCTTTCCAAGGACAGGCCCCAGTCAGTGGAGGAAGCAAGGGCACTGGGGAGGGAGCACAGATGTGCTGGGTCTAGTGGAGGAGGGAAGGGGCCCTTCGGGGCAGGTGGCCACTTTTAGAAGAGTGGTTTCCCTTGTCGGTAGTCTTGTCTGTTTCTGGCTCGGGGAAGGGGGAAGTCATTTCCTGCCTGGTCCCAGGAGTAAGCTAAAATCTATTATTGTCTGTTCATTTCTTGGTGGAGGGGAGGGTAGGGAGACAAATAAGACCATCTTGATGTGTGTGGGAAGAAGCTCTCCCTTGGGGGTCTAGGGTTCTGGTCCCACCTTGCACCTTGACTTCGTCCAGTACTTCCCAAATCATGGCAGTGGTTAGCAGGTTCCTTCTAGCTTCCTAGCTCCCTTTTCTGACATGGCTACTAGTGTGTGTGTGTGTGTGTGTGTGTGTGTGTGTGTGTGTGATGCTGGGGATTGAACTCAGGGCTTCCATACACTAAGCAAGCCTCTACCACTAAACTACACCCCTAGCCCTCTGATTCCTCTTTTTTTTTTTTTTTTTTTTTTGGTGACCCTGATGTGATTTGAACATGATTCCTTTTTACAGGATCTGAGTAGACAACAATTAATGGGGTACTACAGTGAAGCCGAAACTTGAAGCTGGTTAAAATTACCCAGAACCAAAGTACAGCCAGTCTCCCACCCATTATGTGCTGGGACTTTGGAACTCAGCTGATTGGTTGTGAAAGAAGGGGAAGAAGTACTGGGAATTGACAACTGGTGATAGGGTAAAGTGATGAAAAGCAACTGTTTTCTTTTGTGATCTCTGATAGATTGAGGTGAGCTCCTTAGTGCTGGTGCTGGGGGTGGGGAGGGGTGCTGGGGGCAAAGCAATTCGAGGAGAATGGAGGATTCCCAGACAAACCCAGCTGCCTTAAAACCTTTATTCTCCCACTGGGCCATTCTCAGCAGAGTTTGTCTTCCTCCTTAGGGTGCAGGGAAGGACAAGTCCCTGGCTTCCTTTGCGTCCCTTCACTTTAGAAGTCTTTTTAAAGCAATAAGTCAACATTTGGTTATAGCTTCATTAACTAACACAGGATATTGTCAAAAATAACCAAGCAATGGTGGTTGAAAGTGGTGGGCGGGCTCTCTGACAGTTTAAAGACCTTTTTTCTGAGTTGTTAAAGGGTTAAACAACCTTCACTGAAAGAACCCCCAGAGACTCAATGGGGCAGTGCAAAAACTGCCCATTCAGTCAGAGCCTTTTGCCAGTTTGTCATTAGCTGACCTATGGCTTTCAAAATACAACTGTCAGGTTTTCCCAATATTTCCCAACTCCCCTCTCTAGGGTAAGGCCAGGGAAAGATGTGGGTGGGAATAGGCATCTGGCCCACTTGTGTGAACCCAGTTGTGCTGGGTGATTAACAGACTTCTTGCTTCTTTGCACCTGGCCTGTAGGTCTGCAGCCCTTCCCCACAGATACAAATGGCAGACTGGCCAGCTCTGGGCTCCCAGATGTGCCAAACAGCAAACACCAAAAAGGCTGTGCATTCTGGGGGTTTCCATGTCCTGGGGGTTTCCATGTCCTGCGGATTTAGTCTCCTAGAACTTTTCTGGCTTCCTTGTACCTCACTTCTTCCCTTCCCCACAGACTTGTCCAGGAAGCGCCATCCATAAAGGTGCTTAGGGACCTGTAAATTCAACTTGGTAGATGCAGAACAGAGGGGATTCCCTTTCTAGGGTTTCCTTTTAAGGATTGCTTTGTAGTGAAATCCTGTAAGTGAGACCCATTGGATTTTAAGGAAACTAAAAATGAAAATAAAGAGGGATGAGGTGACAGAAAGGAGAGCAGAGAAAACTGAGAAGTTGAGATAACTTGAGCTCTGTGCCTTCCTTGAATGACAGGAACTTACAAACCCTTAGCTTCCCACTCTCCACCACAGTGAAAACTCTAACTGGGGAGCAATCTGATACAAGCCCTGACTGGCTTCATTTCCCTGCTCACTGAGTTACTGAGACCCCAAATGGCCTGGTGAGGTTCCCTGGGGGTTGGTGGCAGACTGGGGAGGCTGAAGAGGAGGGGGGTGGTCTATGGCTACAAATGTGACTGGTATTTCCATGAATACTCCGGGGTTAAGGAGGGCTGCATGGCTGAGTTCACAGCCCCTGCTGTCTAGGGTCTCATCCTGCCCTAATCACTCCCTATAATTCAGCCACCCTTTGTGTTTTCATTTCTAACTCTGTGGAATAGGTACTATACTTCAAGGTGATGGCAAGAGTGCTTAGCCAGAGCCTAGAAATGCTTCCTAATATTAGCTGCTTCCATAATTATTATTAGAATGTTGAGTGAAGGTGAAAGTTCTCTTGCCTTATGCCACCTAAAACTCCAAAGAGATGCTTCTTTGGCTAAGTGCAGTGTTGGCTTCATTTCTCTTTCTAGAGTCTTCCAAATTGGCTATCAGTCTCTTCCAAATAGCCTACATGAGGCAAAGCCTTGTCTCCTATTTATAGTATGAACCTCTTCCTTCCTTGGAGGGGAAGCAGAGGTATGTATTAAACTGCACTTAAAACCCAGGGTAGTGGTGCATGCCTGTACTCCCAGTGACCTGGGAGGCTGAGGGCAGCCTGGGCAACTTAGCAAGACCCTATCTCAAAATAAAAAGGGCTAAAGACTTTACTCAGTAGTAGCCCCTGAGTTCGATCCCCAGTACTGTTAAATAAGTTAATTAAACTGCACTTAAGATGCACAACAGCATTCAGAGTAGAGGGTAGGCATGTCCCAGGATTTGCAGATTGGTCTTCTAAACCAGCTCTCAGTTTTTATATTTTTGAGACATCATGGAGCTGTGCTGGTGATTTATCAAATAGAAAGAACGGGAATTGTTTTTCTTTTCTTACCAGCCAAATAAATTCATCAGGGGCTCTCGGAGGGCCCTCCTACAGCAAGGGTCCCTGTACCAGGCAGGTGAGGCCACAGGCCTGAGCAAGTTTAAGCAGTGAAACTCTGAGCCAGCCATTGGTTTTTGCTGAGCTAGTAGCCGGAAGAGAGATCCTACATGAAGGTTATGGTAGGAAGATAACATTTTAGAATACGCCTGCTGGAACCATCAGATGCTTCTTGTCCTGAGAGAGCTGAGTCATCATAGGCCAAGCTCCCACCCCGATGTCTGGCCTCCATTGCAGGCCCAGATGTTGACAGCTGCCTCTGGGTGGGGGGTGATGGGAACCTGCTAATGCCAACTTCCCCACTGCTTGCAGTGTCTGCTCCCACCCTGGCTTCCTGGTGGGACTTTTCATGAATTGGGGAATCTGCCCACTGATTCCAGAGCCCCTTAAAATCCCTGAGCATTGCCCATGGCTTTTGTTTCATCTGCCTGCAGCTATTTTCAAAGAGTTCCAGCAATGAACTGGGAAAACAAGAGTGGATAATCTGAGATGCGGGGGTGGGGTTAGGTACCTTTACTGTTCTGGTAGCATGGCCAGAACCCCAGAGCTGAGACAACCCCAGCTACACGGGACAATATCATCTTCAAACTGCCACTGATATTTTGTTGGCAGGACCTGCAGTATTACTAACTCAGGCTTTTGGAATAAGGGGATCGTGTTGTCTTTGTCTAAGCGTGAGATTCCAAGCTGAGGCACTTCTTGGAGGGTGCCAGAGAGTCTTATCCATAACATTTTTCATTATACCAAGTTCAGCCTTTTTCCTCTTGTTAAAAAGTCCCTAGGCTAGGAATTTTGGCCCCTAATCCTGCCTGGTCTGTTGACCCTCGATTTCATTTATTCTAGAAGCAAGGCCTTGAGACTCTACTTAGAATGAGTACCTGAGATAGCATTCCCTGGAAAAACTTCAACCCATAAGTATTTCCTTGTGTTCTCTTTGTCCAGCCCTGACCACAGGATCCCCACGGCAGGCTGCCTTGGCAAATAACTACTCTGGTGGCAGACTCACCAGATACCTAAGGCAAACTGCTACTGGGAGGACTCCTAACTGAAGATGATGTTCTCTGAAGAGAACTTTGGGGCAGGTGATGTCACCAGGTAGACTTTATCTAAGATAGGAAAAGGTGTATAAAGAAATTCCAGCATCTTTTAAATGGGCAGGGCCGTGGGAACAGAGTCAATAGTTGGTCCCCTGTGTCAGTGGGAAATATCAGTTGACTGAGCATTAAACCTTGTAGAAAAGATTTGCCTTTTTTCCCATTTAGCAGTATAGATGATACACAGATGAGCCTTGCAGAACCCTTTTTATCTGCTTCATCTAGAGCTAGTTCTATTTGATGGATTTGAGGCACCTAAGGAAGCTCTTCTTCAACAATTTTAACTGGCAGAGGAAGTAACATACTGAGTTCATTTGAATGCCTCCTTATCACTCTCCTGTGATTGGAATATCTAGATGGACCCACAGTGTCCCAAGTCCAGAGAGATATGGGATGAACTACACATGGAAACTATCCCCATCCTCTTCTTCAGCAGCTCCTTTGAGGGAAAGTTAACCTATTAGCTGAGGGATAGGGTCAGCTTTCCTAGTTACAACGTCATTAGCATCTTGCAAAAGCTTTTACGGAAACATCACCCATAACACTAATCCAGTGGGGTTTTTTTTTGTTGTGTAGCCTGTCATCTTCTCCTTCTACACCCCTCCCTCCTCTCCCCATCCCCTGGAGTTCTTAAGGGTGGAATCTTCCCAGAGTCTAATCTGTCCCTTGGATTCCAAATTGCATCCCCTTGAGCAGAGGTCTCGGCCTTCTGCTGCTATTTCTTTAAATTGATCTCCATCCGAATTCCAAATGTAAAGGTCAGCAGGCAAGGAAATGGCACTTCTAATAGAAAACAATGTGCACTTTCTAAATTTGAACCAAGCCGTTTCCGCTCTTTGATTTAAGTGACTTCCTGGGGTTCCGTGTCAGGCGCTGCAGTTGAATCTCTGGCCAGATGCCAACTTAAAATTGCACTCTCTCAGTGAAATTAGAAACTGATCCAGTGTTGGCTTAGCTATTCTAGTAAATAGCATTTAGGCTGAATGTTCAGCTCAGCACTTGGAAATGGGCGAAGTGAGTGCCCCTTGAGAGGATTTCCCATCCAAGGTGTCAGAAGCTCACCTACCCAGGAGTTATTAGCCACTGGAGGTTGCTACCCTTGGAAGTAGTAGTAATAAGTTAATATCCTGGATGTGCAGGCATCAGATATAGCCCTTCCTTGTCTTGTGAATATCTGAAATAATGGCTTTTGTTTATCCAGCTGATAAACTCCGTGGGAGCACACAGGGGCGGTTGTGTTCAGCACCCAGCGCAATGCTTGGCACGAAGTGCTTGTCGGTGCTCACGGAATCTAAACTGTTCTCGGGTATGATAAATTGTCAAGTACTTGCCATGCACCAGGCAGTGGGCTAGGTCCTGGATTTGCATTTTCTTATTTAATCTTTGCAAGAACCCATTTACATGGAGCTGTAGCTCAGCGGCAGAGCATGCGTGAGGCACTGGGTTTCATCCTCAGCGCCACATAAAAACAAATAAAATAAAGGCGTTTAAAAAACCCATTTACAGATGACAAAACTAAGGCCTAAGGCATAGACATGAAAGAACTCATCCACAGACACGCTGGTAGGCAAAGGTAAGAATTCAAACTCGGATCTAATTCTAGATTCTGTGTTTATAAATGTTGAGCTGTACATTTTAAATGAGCGTGTTTCACAGCAATTGTGAGAATAGACTCAGACTGCCCACGTTTGAACCTTGGTCCTTCTATTAATACTTCTATGTGACTTTGGACAAGTTACTTGGAACATTAGTTTTTTGTAAGTAGAAAAGGGGGATAATAGTTGATAACATTTTACCATTGTTGTAAAGAGTTAATGACTTAATGATATACATGATACTTAAAAGAGAGTAACTTAAATACTACTTTTTAAATTTTTTCTTTCTGGGTATCAAACTAGGACCTCATGCATGCTAGGCAAGTATTCCCAGCCCAATAAGTGTTATTTCAACCATTATTATTAGTAGTATTGTAATTATTAATATTAATTATCTAAGCCTTGGATGTGACTGGAAAGTCCACTAAGGAAACTTGGGAATTGAATTCCCATTTTACTTGGGCTTCCAAGGACTGTTGGGGGGATGGGGGGGAGACCTTTAACAGGCTGCATACTGATTGATGCCTGGAATCCATTCTCTCTTCCTTTTCCCCACTTTCCCCCAGGGCCCTTAGAAGCCTGTTTCTCGGCGCGGTCCAGGACCTCCAGCCCCATGGAGCCCCCGATCCCACAGAGCGTCCCTTTGACTCCCAGCTCAGTCATGGTGCAGCCCCTTCTTGATAGCCGGATGCCCCACAGTCGGCTCCAGCACCCACTCACCATCCTTCCCATTGACCAGATGAAGACCAGCCACGTGGAGAACGACTACATTGACAACCCTGGCCTGGCCCCCCCAACTGGCCCCAAGCGGCCCCGGGCTGGGGCCCCAGAATTGGCCCCAACACCTGCCCGCTGTGACCAGGATGTCACTCATCACTGGATCTCCTTCAGTGGGCGCCCCAGCTCTGTCAGCAGCAGTAGCAGCACCTCTTCTGATCAGCGGCTCCTAGACCACATGGCCCCACCACCTGTGGCTGAGCAGGCCTCGCCCAGGGCAGTGCGCCTCCAGCCCAAGGTGGTCCATTGTAAGCCACTGGACCTAAAGGGCCCAGCAGTCCCACCAGAGCTGGACAAGCACTTCTTGCTGTGCGAGGCCTGTGGGAAGTGTAAGTGCAAGGAGTGTGCGTCCCCCCGGACGTTGCCCTCCTGCTGGGTGTGCAACCAGGAGTGCTTGTGCTCGGCCCAAACCCTGGTCAACTATGGCACGTGTATGTGCCTGGTACAGGGCATCTTCTACCATTGCACCAACGAGGACGATGAGGGCTCCTGCGCTGACCACCCCTGCTCCTGCTCCCGTTCCAACTGCTGCGCCCGCTGGTCCTTCATGGGTGCCCTCTCCGTGGTGCTGCCCTGCCTGCTCTGCTACCTGCCCGCCACCGGCTGTGTGAAGCTGGCCCAGCGTGGCTATGACCGCCTGCGCCGCCCTGGTTGCCGCTGCAAGCATACGAACAGCGTCATCTGCAAGGCAGCCAGCGGGGACGTCAAGGCCAGCAGACCCGACAAGCCTTTCTGACACTTTGGGTTGAAGCCCCAGTGCTGTCGCTAGAAACAGGATTCCTCCTGCCAATCTTCTGAGGCTGACCTTGCTTCACATCCCTGGCTTGGGAAGAAGCAGGCAGAGACAGCCACCATCACCCACCCTCTGTTCCCCAAAAGGATGAAGATGTACTCTGGGTATTTTTAGGGTCTTGGAACTTTGTGTCAAGCAGACAGTGGCACGGGCAGGGTGTGATTTTGGGGGGATTTTTCTTTTTCAGAAGACGGAACACAGATGTGGACGCATTTCCCAAGTTGCAGCTGCTTGATGGCCTTTGTGCTCCTTGCTCCTCCCTCCACTTTGCCATTATCTTTGGCTCTCACAGAAGCCAGCTGACTGCCTGGGAGGAATTGTTAACTGAGGGCCAGGGTAACCTTGAAGAAGACCCTTGGAGTCTCAACCTTCTTCTTCCCCTCCTCCCTCCATACCAGTTGGCTCCTGCGTCCAGGAGAAGGTCTAGAACACCCTAGCCATTCCTATTGTATATACTTGTGAGTCGCTGAGAACAGAGGACAGCAAGTGAGTTGAAGCCTCATTCCTCCCCCTGCCTCCCCAGAACCACAGGATGGATTTCGGAGCCACTGAGCAGTGCATTCCTCTCTCTTGGCCACATCACTAACTTGGGGTGTCCGCTCAACACACCGTCCACCGGTTCTTACCGAGTCACAGACTTGCCCACCTGCTCTGTGTCCTGAGTTCTCTCTACTCAGATCCTTTCCAGAAACTTGATGGGTAGAGGAGGCCAGGGGAGCACATGCGAGACCAAATATCATTTTGCCAATGAGTCTGAGGCTGTGGTCTCTGGATCCAGTCGCGATGTTTTTATAGAATAATTAAACCAGATGCTAACGGTGTTTTAAAAAATAATAATAATAAAACAACTTGCTTCCTTTTGGGCCACCCCCAGGAAGGGCTGATATCAAAATCTGGGGGGGCAAGCGACCTCAAGGAACACAATTCCCCTGCCCACCAAGAAGAGGATCTTAACAGCGAAGAAGAGGCAGCACCTCTCATTGGCAGAATGACAGCTGAGCCGAGCTGGGGCTGGGTTTCCTCTCTCCTGATTCTGCTGCTTACTGTCATAGCCTTTGTGTATAGTGATCGCGTCTGTATCTTTATGTAAATAGAGATGGTGAAAAGAGTATATTTTAGTGTTAGGAAGCCCCAGCGGGGGAGTCAGAAGAACTCAAGAGAGGGTGGGAAAGTTCTCCAGGGGCCCCTGGGATCAAGCCCTGCTTTTGTGCACAGCACACCCCCCTCCCGACAGCCCCCAAAGACGTAGCAACTCTTTCTTTCAAGGTGCTAAAGGACTCGGAAAGTGCAGCACGTCCAGTGGGTAGGTACTTGTTGCATGCAAAAGCTGTAGTGTGTCTGGTCCTCCCCCACCCCGACCCCCACCCCCACCCCAGCTATTGTGTGGGGGTTTTTGCTTTGTGTGGTATGTTGTGTCCCACCCCCCCCCCCATCTGTTGAGAGGAAATGGCCTGGGTCAGAAGAGATACCCAGGTAAAATTGGAAGCGCATTAGACAGCATCTGTAGCATTTCCAGCTTGTTCTATAGAAACAGAACTGCCTCCGAAAAAGGAGGCAGGGAGCCCCGAGTGGCATGTACTTCATGCTTCTCAAGGACTCCTCCTTCCCTGCCCTTCGGATATTAGTAGTTAACATCTTATGATTTAGAATAAGTTAATTGTAACCATAGGTATTTATTGATTGGAGGAAGGGAGGGTCTTATTATTTTTGGCTTTATTTATGTAACATCTGCTGGCTTGTAAAAGGCGAGTATAAGGTATTGATTGCATCTTCATTTTCCAAGGCTAATTCACATAGCTCCCCTTGCCACAATTGTGATGGATGTATGGATGTTCTTGCACAAATTGAAGGGAATGGTGAAAACAAACATTCAGCAACCACTTACTCATTGAATGTATTGGAAGTGTGCTGAAGGGGCTGGAGAGGTTTTTCCTCAGATGAGGTGTGCAGAGGTGCCCCCCCCAAATGATAGCACACGTGCACTCTTTCCTGCAAGGCCATGGGATTGGTTCTCAGGACCCCTCCCTCAAAATTGTCTCCATGGGAAACTTAACCCGGTGGCAAGTTGCACTTTGGTGATCTTGGTCTACACACCCATTCTGTGGAGAATTGGTTTTCATAAGCTGTGTACACACACACACACACACACACACACACACACACACACACACATGCATGCACACATTCACACACACACTGACCCCCTACTGACAAAGACCCCATTTCCTGGCAAATGGCCTCCTGAACCCTGACTTTTTGTGTACATAGTTGTAAACACGGATCTTGTGGGTTTTGGTTTGCCTTCTTTCTTTTTTCCCCTCCCCTGTTGTGGCTTGTGTTTAACCTGCTAGATCTGTGTCAGCAGAACTGTCCCCAGGAGTCCACCTCTGTGCCCCGCGTGCGCAGTGGCGAAAGGGAAGCAGTGAAGGAAGCGCCCTGGGTTCTCCCAGCTCTGCCGTGCACCAGTCCCCTCAGCATCGGTTTTCCCTGGCTCGTTGGCCAAAAAGAAAAAGAAAAAAAATGTGGCTTGCCTGTGGGTCCTCCAGCCCTTCCCAAGCCAGTCCAGAGCCGTGGAGGGATCAAGCACTGAGAACACATTTCTGTAGCTGCTTCTGGCTGGTTGCTTGCTGTCACCAGCAGCTTGCTTGGCTGGATTACGTCTCATCTTGAAAAGTGCCAGCTGGTTCCCACTTCTCTTAGACCTGGGACTGGGGTTGATCCAGGACACTTTGCCTAGGTTTTCTGTGGCTGCTTGCCTGCCCCGCCTTGAGGGTGGGTTCATGAAGGCCGGCACCCCAACAAGCACCCTGGGAACTGGGTCTAAGCTAGCAGAACCCTCCCAGATCAAGTGATAGGGTGCAACCAAGGCTCCTCTGAGAAACCAGCTGGAGGTGAAGACTGGTCCCTTCTGTTGACCCTTCACGGCTGACAGACAGAAGGTACGCATGTGGTGTGGGGTTTGTTCTGTGTTTGGAGTCTACATTGATTCCTGCTGTGCATCAAGTGGGACCCATTTAGACAGACTTGCCTGAGGTTGCACACGTAAAAATTGTGTCTGGCCAGAACCCAGGTGACTGTCACCTTGAAGTGTCATGTTCTCCTATGCTGCCCCAGGAAGTGTGTGATGGGGTGCAGGGATGCAACTTTGCTCTGTACAGTTCACTATGGCATCCTGCAAGCTTCACCAGCCCCCTGGTTCATGCCTTTGGTAAGCATTTTCATGCCTTCTCTGCTTACTGTGACAGTGGATGTCAAATATTGCATTGCTATTGTTTGGCTGTGGGTAGCTGCGCGTATGCAGTGTTCTTCTCTTGCTCTCTCTAACTTGCTGCCCCACAGTTTGGTTTCGTGTTGCAAGCAGTAAAGCTGTTCCCTGGCTCCCCCTCCACCACATTCCTACTTCATTTTCCCCTTCACTATAGCCCCTTCTCACCCCACCACAAAAAGTTACCACAGAAGGTTTCCTTTGTATAGAATATTTATTTTGAAGCTCTATTTTAATAGTATTTATTTTAGAAAGTCTACTATTGTAAGAGTTCTTCTGTTTGTGAAGAAAAAAACAAGTTAAAAACTGAATGTACTGATCTAGAAAATATCTATAAATATATATTGTTAAATATACACAGGTTGTTTTCTTGTGTGTCTGTGTGTTCAGTTTCTGGACCATCCTCACCTAGCAAGGCCTTTGGCTTGTCAGAAAACACTGCATCAACTGCAGGGAGCAGGGTCCTTCTGGGCTGGGACAGACCCCTGTCCTGCCTCTTGGATGACCTAAGAACCTTGAAGGAAAGCTTCACTTTATTGGGAGACTGATGACCACCAGATGCTGTGAAATCCTCTTTCCTGGGCCGGTGGTCTCCTACACGGGGGATCTTGGTAAGGTGGGGAAGAGTAATCTGATCTGTCTGTTTTGTGAAAATTCTGCATCTCTTCATTTAGGCCTTGATTCTCCCAAATCTATAGGCTTCAGGAAGCCAAACCGAAAAGCCCTTGGTGACTTCCTGGTTTACAGTGGATTGATGGATATTGTCCAAAGCCAGTTCCTTTGATCACTAAAGCCTTCCATCCACTAAAGTACTTGTCTTTGCCCTTCTCATATACTTTCCATTTGATTTCCATGTCCCCCATCCCCTCTTACTCTCAAACTTGGTAAGACCCAGCCACTTCTCTGTTTATACAACTGGGGGGATAATAATTCCTGTTACCAATCAGGAGAGATGACCAATGATGGTTAGGGGTGGGTGGAGGGAGAGATCAGGATCCCTATTTCAGTTCTTGGTTTTTCTAGAGATCACCAGTTATGGCCTCCCAGGCTCCTTTGTGAAATACAAGCCTTGTTCCTTTGGAGACATCCAAATGCCTGCCAAGGATCTCCTGGTCACTGCCCAAGAAGGCACGAAGTTTCTTCAGGGTGTTCTTGTTTATAATAAAACTTTGGAATAAAAGTAGGCTTGGCCTCCCTCTCTATTGCCTGACCATGTGGCCTGTCCCCTCTCCAGGATGGACAAAGGTTAATTAGTGCCTCAATTCTTTCTTCCCCATCAAGGTAAGTAACTGGCACTTGGGGAATAATTTATTTTTAATCAGCTCAGTCCTAATTGGCGTCTACCATACTTTGTCTCTGTCTTGGGTTTCTTTCTACTGGGACATAGGGTAGTCACACACACACCCTCACTGGTTTTTCTACTTTGTTTCTAGAATGTAGGGGATTAAAGCCACAAAAACTTGTACCAGGTGTTGAGTGCTTAAAGTCCCACCCACCCAAATGCTCTTGGGGAAATGGAAGCTGGACTTTTCCATAGAAAAAGTTCCATGGGCTTCTCTTATCTTTATCCATCTGGTCCTATTCCTCTAGATTCCTAATTAAGAGATGGCTTTGGGGTGACAATCATGGAATTTTCTTTTTTGCTTTACACTGAATATGTGTGGCAGATATTATGGTTATTTCCCTTAGAGATGTAGAAACCGGTCCAAAGAAGTCACGCCTATTGTGTGATGAGAGGTAGAGAGTAAAGACAATTTAGTGACTCAATTTGGGGACAAAGAACATGATGGAGTAGATAGAAGGCTCCCCAGAGATCCAGTGTAAAAATAAACAGGAAGGAAGGGGCTTGGGGTGAAGCATAGTGTTACAGCACCTGCCTGGCAAGCAAGAGCCCCCAGGTTCAGGCCCCAATATTAGAAAAAAAACATGGGAGGGGTGCAGATTTTAACCCTCTCTTTGTCCATGACCATATATCCCCTAAGAGGACATCACACCAGAACAAATGGTCTTGGGGGTAACTCTGGCAACAACTAAAACACACATACACGCACACACCCCTAGCCTGGTCATCTGTTCAAGAGGCCCCAACTCTCTCCATAGCTCAAGTGAGCTCAGTTTTCGGAAGAACTGTGAAGGAATCCAACAAACCCAGGCAACAGGCTCCATGCTGGAGGTGTGAGCCGGAGGAAAAGCCAAGAGGACATTTTTAAGAGCCTTAAGTTTATTCATCGGGACTTTAATAAAACAATATGTCCATGGCCTGGGGCAGGTATAATTTTCATAATTTATAGGTCTCTGAGACAGGAAGAGAGCTCAGGGTTTTATTGTGTTTTGCACGATAAATGGCATTCCAATTGTCTACATGATGCTCTTTAAGGACTCTTGTCTGGCAGCGGCTCAGGCCGTCTGGAACCCACCTGGGCCTCGAGGCCCGAGGCAAGGGGTGATTATGAATACATCTGTATGTGTTAAGCAGGAGATGATTGAAAAACTCCCTGGGTTCCTTCTGTCATTAGAAGATACTTCCTATGCCGACACCTATATTAACATTTAACTGTTGCAAAAGTTTGGAGCCATCCCTCATCCCTTTCCCTTCCTCTCCCACCCTCTCCCTTGGGCCCCTTCACTGTATCTGAAGAGAATCCAGTGATGTCCTGACTGGCTTCCTCCCCTCCACTGGGCATAGTGGAGGGAGTAGCTCAGAGAGAGGTCACAGAGCGATGGGTGAGGTTCTGATTGTAATCAGCAGTTGGAAAACCTGCAGACAGGGCTCTCTGTGAAGCCTCAGGGCAACAGACCAAGCGGCCTCAGGATATAATTACAGAGGATATCACTTCTGAGCACAGATGCAGATTCTTGTTTACAATCCTGAAAACAATTAAACTAGGTTGATACAATCAGCCTCATTACAGATGAGAAAATCAAGGCTTAGAGATTAAGTTGCTTGCCCAAGGAACTACACGGTTGATAAGAGGTAGATCTGGGATTCCAACTTAGAGGATCCACCTCCAAAGTCAGTACGCGGAACACTAAGAAGCTTTTATAAATATTAGGCCAAACTGTGGACCACCTCCCCTGGGATGCCTTCCTGCATCCCCAGAAAGAGGCTTTCTTCCCCTGGGGCTTCTGTGGAAGTCAGTAGAATAGGTAGTTTGTTTAAACCAAGAATATTTCCACTGTAACTGAGATGGGACTTGAACCCAGATCTCACCAGTGAACCATCAACACCCCATATAAAATCCTAAGGGCTCATCATCAAGCGGCTTGGGAAGGATCCTCTGTGACCATACAACATTGCTACCATCCCTTCTGACATTGCTCAGAACAGCATTCCTGATTTCCTCTACGACAGAGAAATAACTGGAGCTGAGATGGCTAGGGGCAGTATCTGGGGACAGAGCAAAAATCTTCAAGGTGAGAGAAGGAAATGTAGATGGCTTCAGATAATTTGAAAAGTCAAAGTCTGTTGACTTCATGGGTAAGTGAGGAGTACGCAGGACAGTGGGCATAGGCTACGCCGCCCTTCCAGGACACAGACGTCTTCCTCTTCATGCCAGCTTTGGAGTAGACGGCTGGAACAGGGACCAGAAAGCCAAAGTGTCAGGGAGGAGTGGAAGGCAGTGAGGGAGGCGTTGGGGACTCCCCAAGTTAAAAGCAGTGCCCCACTCAACCCTCCAAGCGCCCCTTGACCATTTCTCAGGCACTGATCCAGCCAGCCCGGGGTTACTAAAGCACTGTGTCCATCTAGGCAGGTCAGTTCCCAGAGTGGGCCTAGCAGGGGCATTGTGGCTCTCTTGAAGAAGAGACAGCTACTTCCACAAGGCCACTCTTAGGAAAATGGGGTAAAGAACACAGAGCCTTATGGTCCTCTGCGTGGGTCCCCCTCACCTGTGGCCTTCACCAGCTGTGGTGTTGGGGGGAAGTACTGGGAATGGGGCCCAGAGCTTCGGGCATGAGGACTCTACCACTGAGCTCACTCCCATTCCCCCCCCCCCCCGTGCCATTGGAGGTTAGATCCAGCCCAACTTAAAGATGGGAGAGCAGAGAACAGAAGAACTCATCTCTGCTCTCCTCTTAGCCTTGGTTTCTCCATCTTCAGCGTGGCAGTGTGGACCACCAGGTCAGCAACAAGCCACAAGCAGAGGATCCCAGCCTGTGATCCCAGCCATTCAGGCAAGGAAGGTCATGGGTTCAAGGCCAACCTGAGCAACATGTCGAGACCACATTTCAACAACCACAAAAAAGTCACCCGCTGTTGGCCTGCGGTGTTCTTAAAAACTGGGCTTGTCACCCAAATTAAGGTTTCCCTACCCAGATCTAAAACTTCTCTTGGAAGGGAACTGGCACTCCTAGCCCCATTCTTTATGGCCATGATGGGTTGGAGCTGCCCTTCTCAAACCAGGCATCACCCTGTCCTTTCCTCAGCCCCCTTTCACTGCCTGAGTCCCCTGGGCTTGAATGCCAGTTACCATCCATCATTGGATTTGCACCTGATGTCACTTGTACCTGCTTCTCTTCTATGCCTGCCTGGCCCTCTGCTTTTGATGCTGGCTGATGTCAAGTCTGATGGGCCTCCCTGGACAGCTCAACTCAAGACATCATGTTGTCTCAACCCCTGACTGGGGGCTTCCTAAGGATGCCAGACCTGTGTCATGTTACTCAGATGGCAGATCCCAGAGTCAGTCCTAGAAAGGACTCGAGATCTAAGAGACCAGTCTAGGATTTGTGAGGTGGAAGATAAATTTTGGGGTGTGTTTTTCTTTCTGTTGGAGGCATGTTTTCTGCATCCTTTTTTTGGGGGAGGGGCGAGTACCAGGGATTGAACCCAGGGGCACTTGACCACTGAGACACATCTCCAGCCCTATTTTGTATTTTATTTAGAGATAGGGTCTCACTGAGTTGCCTCACTTTTGCTGAGGCTGGCTTTGAACTCGTGATCTTCCTGCCTCAGCCTCCTGAGCCGCTGGGATTACAGGCATGCACCCCATGCCCAGATATGTTTTCTGCATTCTCAGAAGAGTATGTGACCTCTCCAAAATGTTAAGCATTACTGGTCCAATCCATGAGCTCCACCGCCTGGATGAGCATAGGGGACCCTGAAAGTAAACAAGTGACCCCCCCATGGTTACATACAGAGAGCCTTAGTGGCAAAGCCAAGAATAAGAGCCATGTTTTCTGGTTCTTTAGAAAAGAGACAATTTTTTTTTTCCTTTGGGAAACTGGTTTTCAGGCATTTATGAATCAATTTATAGTGTCTCCTACAAAAAAAAATTATCCAAAACTTATCAACCTTAATGATTATTATGATTGGTATATAGTTTATTCCCTCAAACTGAGATTGAAATTTGATTGCCCTTGTGGTGGTCTTGGGAGGTCATCTTTAAAAGGAGACTGGGCTGAGTGTGGTGGTATGTGCCTGTTAGTCCAGTGCCCCGGGAGGCTGAGACGGGAGGATCACAAGTTGAAAGCCAGCCTCAGCAACTTAGTGAGGCCCTTAGCAATTTAGTGAAACCCTGTTCAAAATATGATATGGAAAAGGCTAGGGATGTGGCTCAGTAGTTAAATGCCCCTGGGTTCAATCCATGAAGTGATTGGGTGATTAGGTCATGAGGGCTCTGCACTCAAGAATGGATTAACCCATTCATGGATTAGAACTGGGTGTTCTATTAGCCTGTGGTCCAGATACTTGAGAGCTCAGGAGACTGAGGTAGAAGGATCACAAGTTTGAGGTCAGCCTGGATAACTTAGCAAGGCCCTATTATAAAATTTTTAAAAATTTTTGTTTAAATAGTTAGGGATGGAGTTCAGTGACAGAACACTTGCCTAGCATGCACAAGACCCTGGGCTTGATCCCCAGTACTGTTTGTTTGTTTGTTTGTTACTAGGGATTAACCCAGAGGCACTTTACCACTAAGCTACCTCCCCAGATCTTTTAATTTTTCATTTGAGACATGATCTCACTAAGTTGCTTAGGGCCTTGCTAAATTGCTGAGGCTAGCCTCAAACTTGTGATCCTCCTTGTCTCAGCCTCCCGAGCCGCTAGTATTACAGGCATGTGCTATCGTGCCTGGCTGATCTTCAGTACTGAAAAAAAGAAAGAAAGAAAGAAAGAAAGATAATGGATTAATGGGCTCTTAAGAAGTGGCTTTGTTGCAGAAGCAAGCTCTCTCTGGCTTGCTTACTGTCTCACCACGTGACATCCTCCTCCATGTTATGATGCAGCAAGAAGGCCAGTGTCTGCTCTTGGACTGCATAGCCTCTAGAAACGGGAGCTGAATGAACTCATGCTTTTGGATTTACCTGCTCACAGGTGTTTTGTTATAATAACAAAGTGGAACTAGAGCAATGATGTGTCTCTTGTCACCCCCGCTGCCACCCCCTCTCACACTCTTTCTTCTTCCTCTGGTTCCTTCCTGCTTTTCCTACCATATGCAGTGGTTTGATACTTTGTTGGCTTGTTCACAGCCTTCTGTTTCTACATGCTGGGTTCCATCAGGGCTGGAAACTTGGCCCCTTTGATCGTGACTGCAGCACTTTCTGGCTTTCATATATACATGATATTTGACTTGTCCACCCACTGAGGTCCAGGGATCGCTCTCCCCAAGTCACCCACTGCCTGTTTCTTTAGAAAAGAGATAAATCTGAGGGACCAGTATTTCAATATACCTCCTACCTTTTACCTGTTGGTAAGCTTCCAGAATAGCATCTGGCATAGGACTGGCATTCAAGAAATATTTGCTAAATGTATTAATTTGTAAAGATAGAGATTCAGAGAGAGTCAAATAGCCTTAGACTTTTTCTGTCCTGAAACTAGCCAAGTAATATAGCCTTTCCATTACATAATCATAATGATGTGAAGAGTAGTGCTAGCTCTCATCTCTGATGACTGACATTTGAGTACTTACCATGTGCTAGGGCACAATATTTTTAAAAGTTTCCTTTGGAGGGAGGAGGGACACTAGGAATTGAACTCAGGGCTTCGCACATGCCCAGTACGTACTTTTCTGCTGAGTCACAACCCCAGGACCCCCAAATAAGTTGTTTTTTTTTTTTAATCCATTATTTCCCCTGCCCAGCAGAAGAGGCTTTAGCAGGGTGTTTTCTGGCCAGCTGTGGGGGGTGGGTGGTGTGTGGGAGGAGAGGGTGGGGCTGGAAGTCCTGACCACCTTCTCTCTAGAATCACTCCCCATGGGCTGTATTTTGCAAACTGAATCTGGCAAATTCCTATCCCTCTACTTGCCTGTGACAGAATATTCTCAAGGAGGATAAAAAGAAGGCCTTACGGATTTATGCTATTTGGTTCTTCTGGCCCTTCTAGAATGTGTACGGCCGCAAGTATTTATTAAGGGTCAGTACTGAACACTTACCACCTCCACCAGACCAGTATAAGCATCATTATTGGGGCTAGGGATATAGCTCGGTTGATATAGTGCTGGCCTCCATGCCCTGGGTTCAGTCCCTGGCAACACACACACACACACAAAAGAATTACTATTGATCAATTTGCAGAAAAAGAATCAAGGTGGTATGTGGGTGGTTTTTTTTTTATTTTATAAATCAAATTATATTTTTAAAAAATAACTATTGTAAAAGAAAAAATGGGAAAAATAAAACTCCATCATATTCCCACTTATTCTTTTAAGAAATAATATTGATTACATGCTAGGCATCATCCTTTCATCTTTCAAACCACATGTGGGTTGGGTGAAGTGACACATGCCTGTAATCCCAGCAACTCAGGAGGCTGAATGCAGAAGGAACACAAGTTCAAGGCCAGCCTCAGCAATTAAGGAAGGAAAGAAGGCCAGTTATGGATGTAGCTCAAAAGTAAAGCACCCCTGGGTTCAATCCCCACTACCAAGAAACAACAACTATGTATACATGGGATCACAGTGTGCCCAACAGACATTCTAACTGCTATTGCATTTTATTGCATTGTGTCTTTGCCACCTCTTCTTCCCACTTGGCTTGTGATGTGCTCTGCTCTTTCCTCTTACCCTTACTACAGCTTCACCTGAACCATACTAGCCAGCCCTCTGCTTGCCCAAGGAGACCACTGGTCAAAAGAAGGACCTCCTGGGCCCCTGAGTGTGTGGGGAGGTGTGTGGGGGGGACACACAGGGAAGGCTGTCACTTAGGGGTGAAGGAAATTCCTTTTTCGCTGGA
The DNA here is from genome assembly GCF_052094955.1 of Ictidomys tridecemlineatus. Lineage (NCBI taxonomy): Eukaryota > Metazoa > Chordata > Mammalia > Rodentia > Sciuridae > Ictidomys > Ictidomys tridecemlineatus. Next base: position 122,613,546 of record NC_135477.1, on the reverse strand, counting down.
AGATCTGCCAGTGGTATATCCGAGTTAGGTCAAGATCCTAGATGGAATGGGATTCACCTTAAAGAAAATCAAGTGGAGGAAACAGAAAAGGCTATTGGTTTTCAAATGCACAGGTGGTTGGGCACACCTTGGGGCATTCCACAGTGACTGTAGTTTAGGCATCCAGTCCTTTGTTGTCCTGCCCTTCTTAAAGCCCTACAGTTTCTCCCACCCCACCTTAAGTGTGGGCTGGACTTAGTGACTTCCTTCTAAAGAACAAAATATGGAAAGGGAAAAATAGTCACTTGACCGTGGAGGAGCCTGGCAGACCAAGTGATTGGGGTTGAGCATCACCAAAAAAAAGTCATATGATCTTAAGTCACATGCAAAAAGGACACTTCCCCTCTGATAGTCTTACTCCAGGTTCATAACCTTAGTCTAATAAGAGAATAGCAGAGGAACCCAGATCAAAGGACAGTTCTACAAAATACCTGTCTAATACTCTTCAAAATCATCAAGATCCAAATTTGGGTTGGGGGTGTATCTCAGTGGTAGAGCACCTGCCTAGCATGTGTGAGGCCCTGAATTTGATCTCCAGCACCACAAAAAAACACCACACAAAACAACAAAAACCTGTCAAGGTCCATGCTTCCATGGTGCTACGACACCTGTAAACCGAGCCACTCAGGAGCTGAGGCAGGAGAATGGATGGAGCCCATGAGTCTGAGACAAACCTGGGCAACTTCTTGAGACCCTTTCTCCAAATAAAAGGGGCTGGAGATGTAGCTCAGTGGTAGAGCATTCGCCTAGCATGTGTGAGGCCCTGGGTTACACCCCTAGCACCTGAGGGCGGGGTGGGGTGTCACAGTCCTGAAAAACAATGAAAGACCGGAACTATATGTTCCACGGTATCCTGGACTGGATCACAGAGCAGAGAAAGGCAATTGTTGGAAAAACTCGTTAAATGTGAATAAAGTCTGTGTAGTATTGTGCCAGTGTTAATTGCTCGTTTTGATCAATGTACCATGTTTATAAAGATGTTAACATTAGGGGAAGCTGGTTGAAGAATATAGTGGAATTATCTAGTATCTTTCCAATGTTTCTGTAAACCTAAAATTATTTAAAAATAAAAAGTTTTAAAAATAAATTTTTGTTTGTTTGCTTTGAACTTGGCTTTTTCTCATTCATCTCAAGGCAAATTCAAGCTCCTTACCCAAATCCACAAGATCCTGCCTAATCTTGGCCACTCGCCTCTCCCACCCTCACCTGGTCCTCCCTCCTTCACCTCCTTGGCTCTCAACATGCTAAGAGGCCCCAGCCTGCTTATGAGCTCTGGGATCAGCCCTTGATTCCCAGGGCATGCTCTGGTCCCTGTGCATGGCTCTGTCCTTCCAGCTGGAGTGTCACCCCCCTCAGAGAGGCCTCTCTGGGCTGCCCTGACATTCTCTACCCTAGCTCTGATCTTTTCCTTCACTACACTTATTTCAATTTGCAATTATGTACACATGCATTCATTTACTAACTGTCTTTCCTCTTTAATGGGGCAGCAGTTTTAGTCACTGCTCAATCTGCAGATTCTAGACTTTGCCTAGCACATTGGTTGTCAATAGTTTTCTCTTTTCTCTTTGTTTTTAATGAATGAATCTATTCCCCATTGATGAATATTAATGCTCTCCAAATATTTGCTCTCACAACTACAGTAGCAATTTAGACTATATTCGTCCTCAGTTTTTGTTGGCTGCCCTTTGTGTTCCAGAGTTCACCCCTTGCTATGTGACTCAGGAAAGAACAATTTTGTTCGGCACCTCTAGAGATAAACCAGGAAGCTGCTCATCAAATGATTAGGCCTTATCACCCTTGCTAGTGATTGGCTCATGCGTGGACATGTGATCCAGTGCTGGCTAATGGGACCTGAAGGAAATATGCTGGGAACCTGGTGAGAAAAGTTTTTTCATCCTTCAAATGAGAACCTAGGACTGGAGGTATAGCTCGGTGGCAGCACTTGCCTATCATACTGAGTCCCTAGGTTAGATCTCCAGCATTAAAAAGAGCAAGAGAGAAGCAAGAGAAACAAAAGGAAAAATGAACATGACTTAGCATCTTCTCATGACACTGGAATTGCAGCCTTCCCAGCACCATGAAGGAGCAGTGGCCCATGTATCAGTTGCAACATGTATCATCTGGCTCTTGAAGGATGGCATTCTAGGGTTTGTTCATGATTGCCAGGAACATGTGGTCCTGCAAACCAGATGGTGCATCTCTAAGCATTAACTTCCTCTGATGATTCCTATGTTGAGCTCTCCTTTTGTTAAGCTAAGCCTGCACTCTGGTTTCAGTCACATTGATGCATCTTGCAAGCCCCTTTCTGGTGGTCACATTAGAGTACTGAGTTAATTGGAAAACACTTTCCAGTTCTGCAACTGCCACTTTGAGAACTTGGATTGGATTGGTGGATGGCTGTGCCGGAGCTGCAGAACCGCAGGCCGCCTGGGCTGTGCCTCACGATATACGACACCTCCCTGGTTCACAGTGCCCTCGTGGCTGAGGTAACCCTCTTGAATCACGTCTTCCATGAGGCCTACAACTCCTTCATGAAAGTGGCTGCTTGCAGCTGCTGCTGCTGCTTCTTCTGTGGCTGCCGCTGGTACACCTTGCTCTGCTTCAGCTGCTTTCTCCATATTGTACATCCCTAGACCATAATACTTGGGATCACAATACTAGTACCAGTGTGACATGGCTGCAATGCATCAGATGCCACACGGCCTCTACTAGCACAGTTTGGCTCCTGGGTGCTTTTTGACACCACTGAATGGCCTACTTAGACAACCTTGAGGTGATACCAGGAGACTTCTTGTTATATGAGAGAATAAATCTTCCATATATTTATTTTTTTATTTTTATGTTTTAGTATTGGGGATTGAACCAACCCAGGGGCACTTTACTATTGAGCTAAATCTCTAGCCTTTTTTATTTTTTATTTTTAGACAGTCTTACTAAGTTGCTGAGGCTGTCCTTAAACTTGCAATCAAACCTCCTACCTCAGCCTCACAAGCTACTGGGATTACAGGCATGCCCCACAGCACCCAGCTCCTCTAACTTAAGCTAATTTGAGCCAGATAAGTTTTGTGACTTGCAATCAAAGGCATCCTAACTGAAATAGCTACTACCTTCTCTACTTCTACGTGAGGCTAGTGTTAAGAAATATCAGGTTGGGAAGGGCCTGAAGACGTTATCACCTCATCGGCTTTGTATAGATTGAATACACATAGCTTTTTATGTCAACCAGACCTCAATACACTAATTGGAAAAAGTCACTTTGACAATAATTTCAACTCTGTAAGTACAATAGGTCACATTTTAAACCCTTTCTGTGATTTCCTTGGAACTGGTGTCTCAAAGTCACATCTTAAATGGGTCATTGATTGTTTTGTAGAGAGCCATGTCTTCCTCTGTGATCATCTACGGATTCACTGGCCTGACCATTGGTAGCAGCTGTTTCTACCCTCAGGTAGAAGAGGAATGAATGGTAGAAGAAATGTAGAAGAAAGTTTCAGGTTTTTCAACGTATGTCCTATTTGTTTACCGAACAACCCACCCCTTTCCGAAAGATGAGGGGCGGGGCACAGAGCTACAACTCCTAAAATCTTCCCAAGTAGATCACATGGAATATTGCCTCTAAAATCAAAATCATATTTTCCTTGTAATTCCAGGAAGGAGGGGGGAAGTCAGATCTTAAATAGATCCCAAATTAGAAACAGCCCCTCCCACCCCCCAAGCTACACAGCCCAAGTCTTTCTCTTGTGGACTTTCAGACTGGAGCCCTGCCAAAAATGTGAGCAAGAATTTGGCCCATTGTTACTTTAAATATCCTGTGTCGCAGGCCATCTAGGAATGTCTAAGTATGGGAATTTTCCTTCTGAGGTCTGGGATGTAGATATAAATAACTCATTTGTTCGATGCTGTCTCCATCCTGCCTCTCCGAGCTCCAGTGGCCATGAATAAGCCAGCCCGGTAAATAATGGTCACCGGCCCACTCAGTGGCGAGGCCAGTAGAGACGTACCCTAGGAGCATGTTTCCCCGCTCTTTAACCCTAACTTACATGCCAGGCCAGCTGGGGAGCAGCTACTTCCAAGGCCTCCCCAAACTTCTCTTGAAAGGACAGTCTGGAAGATGGTGGTTCAGGCTGACCGGTTCCCATACCTCCACCCCATATTAACAGCGCGATGAGTTCGTATTTCTGTTGTTGTTGGATAAGGAGAACTTGATTCCTGTCCTCCTTCCCACCTCTTCTACCAGAAGGGTCTCCTGGAGCTGGCCTCTGTCACTGGTGACCTGATAGAAATAGTTCGTAGAAGATCTTCTAGGTCAGACTTCGCCAATTGGGATTACAAATAAACCAGATGGCCTGTGAGCGGTGCCTGGACTGAGATCAAGTGATCCCCCACTTTTTTCATCAGGTAGGGCTCAGAGAGGCAGAATGTTCCTGGAGGGTGACTTCATAGGGTGATCTCACAAACTCACCTGCCTGGACACGCTCTCGGCCTGTCCAAGCTCATTTCCACCTTGCTCCGCCTCCTTTGTCGTAAGAAGTCTGTTGGAGTGGTGGACCTGAGATCATCAAGGCCTCCTGAGAGACTCTTTTGTGATTTGTTTATACGAGGATTGAGCCCAGGGGCACTTTACCACTTGAGCTACATCCCCAGCCCTTTTTATTTTTTGTTTGGAAACAGGGTCTCCATAAGTTGCTTAGGGCTTTGTTAAGTTACTGAGGCTGATTTCAAACTTGCAATCCTCCTGCCTTAGCATCCCAACTCACTGGAATGACAAATGTGCACCTCTATGTCTGGCTCATAAGATACTCTTTCTTTCTTTTTTTTTTAGTTTTTGATAGATCTTTATTTTACTCATTAAGTTATATGCAGTACTGAGAATCGAATCCAAGGCCTCACTCATGTTAGGCAAGCGCTCTACCACTGAGTCACAACCTCAGACCCTCATGAGATACTCTTTATATATGTGAGAACCATGGCCCAGCCTAGAGTTTAAACATCAGAGGATCTGGGTTCAGATCTTGCAGAGCTGCGTGCTCTGTGTGAACACACATCAGAAAGTCTCCCAGAGCCTCTGTGCCTCTATCTGAAAAATAATGACAATAATGATTATCTCAAGACCCACAACTCTAATCCCAGTGGCTTGGGAGGCTGGGACAGGAAGACCCCAGGTTTGAGGCAAATCTCTGCAATTTAGTGAGACCCTGTCTCCAAAGATAAAATAAAAAGGACTAGGGTTATAGCTCATTGCCCCTGGGTTCAATCCCTGGTACCGTATAATAACAATAAGGTTGACTTGTCTCATATGACCTCTTGTTAGGAGTCAGCAAGAGTCTATGTGCATAGCAGTTATCATGAAGTAAGAACTCAGTGAAGGAAAACAGGAGAGAAAGAGAAGGAAAAGGAGAGAAATAGGACAGAGAACTACAGAGCGATGTGGGGCCAGTGCAATGGGCAGAGGCAGATCTCAGAGCTACAGAGACACAGGGAGGAACTGTCTGGGATGATTTGAGAAGCTCCCGAGGGGAAACAGAGGGACAGCATGGCTTCCTCTCCTGGCACAGAGTTGGCAAAGCTCCACCACCTGCATCTTGTCCTGAGGGTTAGGCTGTATGTTTTACCCAGAGCAGCTGTCCTGCCTGCTGATCAAGAGTGATGGAGATTCCATAGCCCCCAAAATGAAAAGTCATGACCTTTTACAGCAAGCAGAGATCCCAACAAGGAGCAAAGGCCATGCCTGGTGACTGGCCTCCTCGGGCTCTGCTACTAATGGCCAGTCAATAACACTGACCAAGGGCCCAAAAAGCACAGTGCAGCCAGAGGACCCTCACAGACAGGCTCATGTTCTCAGGGAAGGAAGCAGCTGAGAAAGAACTGTGTGAGAAATAAATGTTCAGGATAATTTTAGAGAGTGAAAAGGCTACAGAGAAATTACATCAGGTGACAGGATAGGTAATGACGCAGGTGGTGGTCAGTCAGAGGCCCTCTGAGGAAGTGACAGCTGAGCTGAAACCCAGTGAGAAATTCAAGGTGTGAACCTCAGGATAAAGTGGTGGTCTTCCCTCCCAGGTCTCCCAGGACCTGGGCCTTACCTACAGGCACGTACATGCATGCACACACCACAAAAGGTGGGCGTGGCGGTGCACACCTGTAATCCCAGCGACGGGGGTGGGGGGTGGGGTGGGATGAGGCAGCAGAATCGCAAATTCAAGCCAGTTTCAGCAACAGAGCTCAAAAACAGGAGAGAGAGAGAACTGAGGGTGTAGCTCAGTGGTGCAGCTCCCTAAATCCTCAGCACCTCCCCTCCAAAAATAATAATATAATTTTAAAAATCTGCAAAAACTGCCCAAACTTGACTGGGATGATCTGCAAACCCCACGCTTTTCTGAACTAAAGCCACGCCTCTCCCTCCATGGCCCTGAAAGGAGCGAGAAGGGGGTCTCAGCCTTGGGAAGCCCTCAGTGGGGAGGGGGCAGCAGACAAATGGTCCAGATAGAGATCTTTCCGAGTGCTGTTTCCCTTCCCGGTGACAGCACCTCAACAGCTTACTCAGCCTGGCTTCCTCTGAGGACAAGCAAAACTTCACACCCCCAGCCCTGCAGGCTCCGACCCCCCTCCGCCTTCCTCCGGGGGGCCTCTGGGACCATAATCTACAGACACAGACGTGTGCTCTGGGGGGTGGGGGTAGGGGTGGGGTCAAGAGGAGCCTGGGGAAGAGTTCAAGGCAGGAAGCCTCCCCTTGACCCAAGAGCACAAGTAGAGTTGAAACTGCCCTCCTCAGGTCAAAGCTGCAAAACAAAGTTAAAGGTGTAAAAACCAAGTGAGAAGGTCACACAGCTCTGGAACCCAGGGGAGGGTTCGGCCATTGTAACAGCAGCTGCCCTCCGTTAGGAGGAGAGAGTGGCAAGAGTCTATGTGCATCCCCCCCCCCCCCCCCCCCCCCCCCCCCCCCCCCGGCGGTGGGCTCTCCCTTTCATAAACACGCATTTTTACTCGTTTTAAACAAGCCAAAGTCTCCACTTTCTCTCCCAACCTGCTTTTCCTACAGCTTTTCCTGTCTCCCTGAAGATTTCATTTTCTCAGAAGCTCAGGCCAAAAATCTTGGGCTCATTCCTTGGATTCTCGTTATTTCCTACCTTATATCGGATCCAGCAGATATTCAAATCATTCTGAAGATTTAAAGATGTACATTCAACGACATCCAGAATCTGATCTGTTCTCACCACCTCCACCAAAACAGATCCAGAATCCAGTCAGTTCTCACCTCCCCCAGCCAGCTACCCCCTCTCACCAGGTCTCCCTGCTGCCTCTAGCACCCCTACAGGCCACTCCCTGCACCCGCCAGGGGAATTCACCGGGAAGTTTACCAGCTGGGTGGCCCGGGGCAGGTAGCCTCTCCACTCCGCACTTCATCTGAATCAGAGAGAAATTAATAGCACCTTCCCTTTGTAACTCAGGAGGTTAAAAGAAGTAAGTCATGGCTTTAACGGGAGCCTGGCAGGTAGTCATTCCTTGTTTTATAGTCGTCTGTCCTTTCGCTCTCACCGCGCTGGGTGGCAAATGGCTGCTTAACAGTCATCTCTTCCTATTACATTGGTGCTACTGGAAGGCAGGACCCATCCCCGAACCAGCCAGGTAAGCATTCACTCCTCTGCTCAAATATCCTCCCCCCCAACACCTGTCTTTCTCTTTAAGACAGTTTTTAAGCAAGCACAGCAGCCAGCTGGCCCTGAAATGTAGCAAGACCCTGTCTGAAAATTAAAACAAATACATAAATAAATAAAACGACTGGGATGTAGAGCACCCCTGAGTTCATTTCCCAATTCTGGAAAACAAAAACAAAAAAGCCACTCTCTGAAGTCTTCATTGCAGGCCACGAGGAGACTCGGTAGGATCTGTCCTGACAGACACTCCTCTGCCTCCCCTTCTTATTCACTTCCTTCCTGTCCCAGTCCCTCCCTGAGCTCCTCTCATCACTCCAAGCATCTCTATCACAGGACCTTTGTGTTCTTTGCTCTTTGCCTGGATATTTGCATGGCTCCCTCCCTTCATTAGGGCCATTTAATTGTCACCTCCTCAGAAAGGCCTTATCTAACCTCTCTGTCCAAAATGTTCCCACTGTTCCCAACCCCTTAGCCTCGTGTTGGTGTTTCATTACTGCCTGCTGTTAGGTTACATCTGCACTTAGTTTTTGTTGACTTGTTTATTGTCTGTCTTGGTCGCTAGGATGTAAGTTCCATGAGGATGAGGAGTTCATCTTGACTACCACCACGTTCCCAGGGCCCAGAACAGTGCCTAGCTCATGGTAGGTGCTTACTAAAAATGTGTTGAAGGAATGAATGAATTTATCAAGTACTCATACAATTGCATAAGCCTTTTTTTTTTCCTATCAATAAGCTACATCCACAGCCCTATACATTTTTTATTTTGAGATAAGACCTCACTAAGTTGCCCAGTCTATACTTGAACTTGTAATCCTCCTGCCTTGGTCTCCTGAGAGCTGAGATTATAGATATGTGCCATCACACCTGGCCGTGTAAGGTACTTTGTATATTATATAGACTGTTGTTCAGTCCTCATAATCATATATCATCACTTCTTCTAAATATGACTCATTCTCATTTTTTTTTTTTCCTTTTTGATACCAGGGATTGAACCCAGGGGTGCTCAACCACTGAGCCACATCCCCAGCCCATTTTTGAATTTTATTTTTAGACAGGGTCTTGCTTAGTTGCTTGGGGCCTCACAAAATTGCTGAGGCTGGCTTTGAACTCGCAATCCTCCTGCCTCAGTTTCCTAAGCCACTGAGATTACAGGCATGCACCACTGCACCTGGCATGACTCCCATTTTAAAGAAACCAGGACAATCTCTGAACCTTCCATAGCAGAGGGAACGTTCCCCTCGCTCTTTGCCTGGAAACTCCTACTCCCTGCTTCCTCCTACTTGGTCTACTATACTTTCAGGTCCACTCCAACATCTTTTCCACCTTACAGCCTCTGCTGCTGGAGGCTGGTCAGGTGTCCCTCTCTCTGCCTGACTCATCCTACCATTAAGATCTGAGTGTTCAGGAGAAGTCTCTTCACCTCACCACACTTCAGGCTCTGCCTCTAAAAGGAGAGAGAAATTGTTATAATAATTCCAGCCTCCTGAGCCTAGTGTGGGGAGTAAATGAAAAAAAGAGAAGCAATGATCTTCGAAGGTGTCTGGCATGAAGTTAAGTACTGGAGTTAGGATGTGTGTGTAAGTGTTGACCACATGGTGTTGTAACTGATGACCTTGAGTTCAAGTCCCTTTAAGTCTCCTTTACTATGGTTTGAATGCTTGTGTCCCCTCCAAAATTTGTGCTGACACTTAATTCCGATGCAACAGCATTTAGAGTCTTTAGGAGGTAGTGAGGGCAGGAGGGCTCCCCTTGGGAATGGGATGAAAGACTACAAAGAGGCATCTGGCAGCACTGGGTCCTTTTTACCCGTCCTTCTACCACGTGAGATCACAGAATCTGTCTCCTCCAGAGGACGCAGTATACCATCTTGGGAGAAGAGACAGGGTCCTCACCAGACACAGAGCTGCTGGTGACTTGGTCCTGGATTTTTCAGCGTCTAGAGCTGCGAGATACTTTTCTATTATTTATCAATGACCCTCTCAGACATACTGTCACAGCAGCACAAAAGGACAAAAAACACCCCCTTACCAAGTGAACATTACAGAAGGTAGGACCATATCTAGCACCTACAAGCACATGGCACCCTGTAGTCTGACAATCACTGTTTGCTAAGTCAGCAGGAGTAGCAGTGAGGGCTTCCATTTCTGTGTGTTCTTTTTATGTGCCAGGCCAGGTGCCAAACACTTGAATGGATTTGCTCATCTAAGCCTCATGGCAAACCCAGGAGGTGCTGTTATTTTTTACCATTTTATGGACAAGGAAACTGAGTCTTTCAAAGTTGAAACAAATTGCCACCCAAAGAGTGAGTGGGGAAGCTAGTATTCAAACTAAACGGAAGGAAGGAAGGAAAGAAACAAATCAACTTGACCTTAGCCAACCCAAGGCTCAAGGGGATTAGCGCACACTTGTGTGTAAAAGGGCAGGAGAGAGCTAATAAACTTGCAAATCTCCCACCCAAATCCCTCACCTCCCTCCGGCTCCAGCCTAAATAATACAATGGCAGCTAATTGTTTCCTGGTGCCTGATGTTATCTCTCTGGCAATCAAGCACCCCTTGGGGTGGGGGTGCAGATCTCACCCATTGTTCACTTCTGGGTGAGGGGGTAGGGAAAAGAGCCCCCTGGGTTTCCTTGCATCTCCACTTCCCCTTACAACGAATTCCTGCAGAGGAATGTCCATTTCAAATCACCTGATGAATAAATCATCCAGCCCCGAGGAACGTGGCCCAGACTGCTGCAATGATTCTGTTTCAAAATCAGGAGAGAGAGAGAAAATTCCATCTCTGAACACCACACTGGGGGAAGTTTCCACTTGCCCTGAGTTTCAACCCCCTTCAGGGACTGTCAGCAACATGTGGCCCAGTGTTGCCAGCATCCAGTACACAGGGTGGCTTGGGCTTGTCCAGGGCTGGAAACAAACCCTCCCGTCTGTCTGGTCTTTGCAAGGCAGTCCCTCTAGCCTGGGAAATGGGTGCAGAGAAAAGCACAATCGGTGAACTGTTCGAAAGCCTCCGTGGGCCAACCTGGCCAAGGTAGGAAGCAGGGGGCAGGCCAGAGAACAAGGATTTCAGGGATGACCTTGAGTTCAAGTCCCTTCGGAGTCATCTGCTCAGTGGGTAACCTCAAGCCAGTCACTTGTCCTTTCTTCATTTCAGTTTCCTCATCTTTAAAAAGGGAATTATCATTCTTATTTCACATGATTGGTGCTGCGATTAAGAGTAAATGGTGCCAGGCGTGGTGGCACACACTTGTAATCCCATCAGTTCAGAAGGCTGAAGCAGGAGGATCGCAAGTTCAAAGCCAGCCTCAGAAACAGCAAGGCTTAGTGGGATGTGACTTAGTGCCCCTGAGTTCAATCCCTAGTGCCAAAAAAAAAAAAAAAAAAGTAAATGTGCTGAGATGTGGGCAGGTGCCTAGGATCCTAGCACCTCCAGAGTGGAGGCAGGAAGGAGAATCACACACTGAGGCCAGCCTCAGCAACTTTTTTTTCTTTCTTCTTGGGGCTGGTGGGGGTGGGGGATACTGGGGATTGAACTCAGGGGAACTTGACCACTGAGCCACATCCCCAGCCCTATTTTGTATTTTATTTAGAGAGAAGGTCTCACTGAGTTGCTTAGTACAGCTCCTAGCTTGTCATTTGCTTTGTTCAAAAAGCCAAGATGAAGCTGGATGCCATGTTGCTTTTGCTGAGGCTGCCTTTGAACTCGTGATCCTCCTATCTCAGCCTCCTGAGCCACTGGGATTACAGACATGCGCCACTGTGCCCTGCTAGCCTCAGCAACTTTGTAAGACCCGTCAAAATAAAAACAAAAAGGACTGGGAATGTAGCTCAGTATTGAAGTACTGCTGGGTTCAATTCCCTGTACCAAAAAGAAAAAAAGAGAGTAAATGGCAAGGGCAGAGTTCAAAGTAGTTCCATTCTCTGGAGGGAGAGCGGCAAATAGTTACACAAACAATGGAATCCCTATGTCATACAGACCTGCTCTTGAATCACTATTACCAGACCTTGCGGCTGTGACTTCCCTATTATAATTCTCCATCACATTCTTAGGAGCAGGAATTTACTTTCAAAACACTTTGAGAGTCATACCTCATTTTTGTTGTTGTTGTTGTTGTTGTTTTGGTTACTGGGGATTGAACTCAGGGGCACTTAACCACTGAGCCACATCCCCAGCCCTATTGTGTATTTTATTTAGAGACAGGGTCTCACTGAGTTGCTTAGCTCCTGGATGTTGCTGAGACTGACTTTGAACTCACAGTCCTCCTGCCTCAGCCTCCTGAGCTGCTGGGATTGCAGGCTTGTGCCACCACGATCAGCCAGAGCTCAGTTTTGAACACGTGGCCTGGATGGTGCTCCAGGCTCCTCTTCAAAGCTGAGTGCATCCAATTAATATTTATTGAGCACCAACTATATGTCAGATGCAGGAGGTGGAGGAACAAGACAGGAGCAGGACCTGCCCTCCAGAAGCTTTGCCTTCTGGTTTGGGAAACAAGACCTGTGCATGGCGGGAAAGCCAAACCTGACGTTCCCAACACCAGTTACATAGGAGAGCCCCTTGATGACAGTTTCACGAGCTCTTTATTTGGAGGTGGCATGAAGTGAATATGATGCTTGTTGAAATGAAGAAAGGAAACAGGCAGAAGAGTACCCACAATTTGCCCCCAAAATGCAGCCTGTCATGGCAGGAGCAGGAGCAGAGAGGGACCATGCCGTCCAGGGACAGGAGCTGAGATGACCAGGCCAGCACCCTCCCTGTTCAGGATCACTGAAGAACCAGGCTTCCAACACCTGCTTTTCTTGATTCCTGAGATGCTGTTCTTCAGACTGTGTCACAGGGAGCTGAACTGAATAAGGTAATTAAAGACTGGGACAGGGCTGGGAAGCTTGGGATCTTAAGGGGGTCTTGAAGGGCAAAATAGTATGTTTCGTCTTTCTTTTTTCTTTTTTTTTAGTAGTGCTAGGAGTGAACCCAGAGTCTCATGCATACTAGGCAAGTGCTGTACCACTGAGCTACACCACAGCCCTTTTTTTTGGAGACACAGTCTTGCTAAATTGCTCAGGCTGGCCTTGAGCTAGACATCCTCCTGCCTCAGCTTTCCAAGTAGCTGGGATTACAGATATGTGACATCATGTCCAGTTTCATCTTGGTTTTTTAGAGCAAGGCTAGGAGCTGTGCTTCAGAAAGGGGAACACTGACTGTCATGGGGGTGACAGTCATAGAATGTAAGATCAACTATGATCTCTGAGCCACATGCCCACTCCAGTCCTGTTGTCATTAGGCTCATGTGAGAGATGAGGATAAAGAGTATCAGAGAGATTGAGCTAACTGCCCAGGGTCACACAGCTGGCAAGAGGAATCTGAACTTGGAGCCCAGTTCCTGGACACTGCCTCACCTGTATGGGGAAGAGGCAATGAACCAGAGAGAAGGCTGCGGGAGAGGAGGAAGAGCTGCTCAGGGGAAAAGGCCTGCAGAGGAGTGCCAGAAGGCCGTGCGTGCCTTCCCAAGCTCTTATCCAGGCCAGTGTCCTCTCGGGCCCAGGACAGTCTTGGCCTGTTCTTACACCTTGCTGGCTGCTAGAATGCCGTTTTACTCCTCAAGTCCTTACAGTTCACTGAAAATGAATCCAGTCACCCAGAGTCCCCTCTGTTTTCTCTGGTTGCTGATAGTATCTTTGGCCCCAACTTTTTATTTTTTATTTCTTTTTTTTTTTTTGCACGAGTAGGGTGGTGGCAGGATTGAACTCAAGGGCACTTAAATCATTGAGCCACATCGCCAGCCCAATTTTGTCTTTTATTTAGAGACAGCGTCTCACAGAGTTGCTTAGGGCCTCACTAAGTTGCTGAGGCTGGCTTTGAACTTGCCATCCTCCTGCCTCAGCGTCTGAGCCGCTGGGATTACAGATGTGAGCCACCGCATCCGACTCCCAACCTGCACTTGAAGCCAGGATCTGAATCGGGATCTGTCACCTCTCAGCTGTGCAACCTGGGCTAGTCTCTGGGTGTCAGTTTTCTCATTTGTCATAAGGATGTCATAAAACCCACCTCCCTGGAGTTCCTGGGGTTCTGCAAGGACTGGATTTGAACGAGGAGTACGCATGTACCCTAAAAATGAATGAGCATTGTCTGTGTGGATGAGTAGTACCTCATTTAATTTTTCAGTCTTGTCCCCTAATTATGAACTCAGTTCTTTGCCTTGGATCTGCAGCTGTGGTGTAGATCCCGGTTGTGGGGTCTACACAGCCGCCACCCTGGGTGTTTCACTGGAGAAAGGAAAGCTCTGGAAAGCAGAAGCCGCAGCCATGGCCAAGTGGCCAGGCTGCCTGGCCTTCCCCACCACCCACCAGCCCCTTCCTGAGCCTGGGGTGGCCTCTGGTTTCCGAGGCAGCTGCAGCCACACAATCCCACAATTTGCCTCCTTCCCGTGTAACCCATTTCAGGATTAGGCAGCCAAGAGGTCATAAAATGCAAAGAGGAAGCGGGAGCATCCCACAATTGTAGGAACCCGGCCTCCAAGGGAAGCAACCTGTCTGTAGGTCTGTCTGCCTCTGGGGAAATAGGCCATAAATCTCTGCCTTAAGGGCTGGTGAAAGGATACAGCTATTTATAAAAAGTCTCAGGCTTTTGAACTCTTTAAAGAGGCAATAGCCTTAACTTGGGTAATTAGGGTTTAGTATCAAGACCTCAAACAAAGACCCAGCAACCAGCTAGGAAGAGTGAGGTTGGGGCTACAGGGCCAGGCCTGGCCGCTGGGTGGACAGTCCTGCTGTGAGTTCCTGGATGCCCCTATGTACTGGAGCTGGTCATTGAACGTGCATGGGTTAGCTCCTGCTTGAGGGCTGATCCTGTCCCTCCACTATGAGGAAAGGCAGGGGTGTGAGCCATGAGAAGTGTTCTTCAAGGAACATGAAATGCTAGCACTTGTTTCTTCTGCCTTGAATACTCTCCTCCCTGGACTTCCTCCTTTCCTTTCTCTTTCTCCTGGGGATTGAACCCACGGGTGATTTACCACTGAACTACATCCTCAGCCCTTTTTATTTTTTGACACAGGGTCTTGCTGATCTGCTAAAGGTCTCACTAAGTTGCTGGGGCTGGCCTTGAACCTCCATATCTCTGGGATTACAGGTATATGCCACCACACCTGGCCTTGGTTCCTTCTTCAATGTCACCTCATCCGAGGACCTTTCCCTGACTATTCTAGCACCTTGAATTACTTTATCCACTTATTTGTTTATTGATTCATTTCTGTTGCTGGACACTAAACCCAGGATCTCAAGAAGGCTGAGCTCACTCTCTACCACTGACCTACCTCCCAGGCCCCAGTTTCATTTTCTTTAAGGAACTTTCAGCCATCTGAGGGCTGGGCCATATGGCCGCACATTCCTTGCTAGACCCTGAGCTCGGTACCAGCTTGGCATACGGAATATGGATGCTCCCTAAATTTTTATTGCATTAATGAATAAATAAACACAAGAACAACACAGGAGGGCATCTCAACTGTTGAGGGTTTGCTGGGGGAAAAGACAGGAATGTGGATGACTTCACAGAATGGAGCATTTGAGCTGGGCCTGAAGTCAGTGGGCCTCCGGAGGAGGGCAGCAGGAAGGTTGGCCAGGCCTAGCTGGAGCACAACCTGTGGTTTCAGAGACCATGAGCCATGTGGTGTGACCAGAGCACAGGTGGCAGGAGACCAGGTGGGGAAGCTGGCAGTCAGGTTATGAAAGACTCTGAAAGGCTGAACTGCCATAACTTTGATTGACAAAAATTATATTCCATCAGGAGCTTGTGGGGAAGGAATGGAAGGAGGAAGAAGTGGGGCTTGCTGGTGGCACATGCCTGAAATCCCAGATACTTAGGGAGACGAGTTCAAGGCTAGCTTGGGCAACTGGCCAAGACCCTGTCTCAAAAAATAAAAGAAGGGGGCTGGGGCCCTAGGACAGTGGCAGAGTGCTTGCCTAGCACTGATTCAATCCTCAGCACCACATAAAAAATAAATTAATAAAGACATTGTGTGTCCCTCTACAACATATATATATACATATATATAATAAATAAACAAAAGAAGGTCTGGGGATGTGGCTCACTGTAAGAGCCCTTGCCTATCACATGTCGGGCCCTGAGTTCATCCCACTACAAAAAATTAACAAGAGCTAGAGCTCAGGGGATTTTTTAGAGCAGGGAGACTATTCTCTATGAGACTATAATGATCATATATATGTGGTTACATTTTTGACAAAACTCATAGAATGCCCAGCACAAAGGATGACCACTAAACCTGGTGTGGTGGCGCAGGCCTGTAATCCCAGTGGCTCAGGAGGCTGAGGCAGGAGGATCACAAGTTCAAAGCCAGCCTCAGCAACTTAGCAAAGCCCTAAGCAACTCAGTGAGACCCTGTGGCTAGATAAAATACAAAAAGGGGCTGGGGAGGTGGCTCGGTAGATAAGTGCACTGAGTTCAATCCTTGATACCAAAAAAAAAAAAAAAAAAAAGAACACTAATATTAAACTTGTATTTTAGTTAATAATAATATATCAATATTAGCTTATCAATTGTAATAAATCATATGAATACAAGGATATTAGTGATAAGGGAAACAGGAAGGGGGGAGGTGGGAACTCTGTACTTACTGCTCATCTCAATGTGAACTTAAAACTGTTCTAAAATATAATGTCTATTACTTAAAAAACAACAACAACAAAAAAAACACCTATATGTCCACCAATAGGACATTGGTTAAACAGATTGTGATAGAACTATACAGTGCATGACAGGCAGGCCCCGAACCTGTACTAATATGGAACAAGAAAGAAGCCCTGGCCCGTGTGCAGGCCATTTGGTGTCATTACGTGTGAGTTTGCGTGACTGGTTGGACTCTGGAGAGGTAAGTCAAGAAATGCCACATTGCTGCCTCTGGAGAGGGACTTTTCACTGTACCCTGTGTACTTTTTAATTTTGTAACCTAGGTTAGTGCTACCTATTCAAGAAAAGATAGTTTCAATTTTATTTAAAACGTAAGAATAACCTTTGCCCTGTAGCTCTAGCTATAAGCACAGTAGGAAAGAAAACCTCCAGTGCTCAGTTCCTGCCTTCCAGAAGTTCCTAGTCCCCAGAGCCCGGCGCCTCTGCCTAGCACTTACTGTACTTGTGATTAATTAGTTATTCTGATGTATTTCCTATTCGTTGTCTTCCTGTCAAAGCATACTCCTTGAAGGCGAGGCAGTATGTGTCATGTCTATTGCTGCATCTCGGCCTGGTGAAAAGTCCTCTTCATAAGCGTGCTGATGTCTGTGAACACCTGCCTGATTGCCTCACGGAATTATCTTGTAAGGGTTAACGTCTGCATGATTTTTCTTTCATTAAGTCATTCAACAAACACTTACCCGCATCTACTCCATGTCTGGCCCTTCACAGTTCTGTCTGGCTGTTCAGTCTTTGTTCCTCTTTCTCTCCCCTTCCCTTGGACCACCTGATGGCTGCAGGGATTCTATCTTATCTTTATATCTTCTCAGATCTTGGAACATTCCTGATATAGAGATGTTTTTGTTGTAGTAATGAATGAATTACTTCAGTCCGTGTTCTAACTAATTGAGTTAATATAAATAATCAGCACGGGTGCCAACTGATTTCCCATCGAATCCTCACAGTACGCCACTAAGAGGGGCACATGTTTGCAGATGATGAAATTGAAGCTGGAGACATTCAGTGACTCTGTCAGGGTTACACAACTAGGAAGAAGTGGAGCCCAGATGCCAGCCCAGACTGCCCTACCCTTGGGAGCCCACAGAGGGAAAAGAAATCCTGCTGGTGCTCCTCAACACATTTTGGAAAGGCCTTGAGGTCACACTATGGGAAATGGCCTCACAGGTAACCAGACCCCTCCTGGCCTAGGCAGTGGTGAAGATAGGTTTTATGCTGGAGGTGAATGGTGGGGCAGTACTCGGGATCCAACCCAGAGCTCCGTGCTTCATGTGCTCACCACTGAGGCAACCCCAAGCCCTCTATGAAGGGAGAGATTTTTTTAATATCTATTTTTTTAGTTGTAGTTGGACACGATATCTTTATTTTATTTATTTATTTTTATGTGGTGCTGAGGATCGAACCCCAGGCCTCGCACATGCTAGGCGAGTGCTCTACCGCTGAGCCACAACCCCAGCCCGAAGGGATCGATTTTTTTTAAAGGGTTCGTTTTAATGACAATGGTCACATAATGACAATAGTTCAAAATACCAGCGAAGATCACCTTCAACTGCATCATACAAGTAGGTGCCACAGGTAGTCAAAGCTGGGCTGCCATCATCTGGGGGAGGCAGTTTACCAAGGAGAGGTGGAGGGCAGGTCAGACGGTCATAGCAGCATAGAGAACCTGGAAGAATGTAAGAGAACCAGGAGTGAATGGAACTCTCCAGGCCTTGTGAAGGCCATGCCAATGCCCTTGTCACTCCACTCAAGTGGCAATACCTCCAAATACCCTACCCCAGAACTCAGTCTTGGCCTGGTTAGAGAAAGCAGGTAGACAGGGCTATGAGTCCAGGGACTGAAACCCCTCAAAGTCTGCCCAGAAGCAGGGTCACAGAGCTGCCTTAGCTTTAAACACTATAGAGAAATACAGTGAGACCTGTGGCCTTGGCGGTTAGTACCATGCAATAAATCTAAATCCCTCAGTGTCTAATCAAATGAAAGAACAGGGCCAGGTGCACGTGAATTATATTATATTATAGGTACATGCCTATATTCCCAGCAACTCAGGAGGCTGAGGCAGGAGGATCCCAAGTTCAAGGCCAGCCTCAGCAACTTTGTGAGACTCTGTTCAAAATGGACTGGGGAGCTGGGGATATAGCTCAGTTGGTAGAGTGCTTGCCTTGCATGCACAAGGCCCTGAGTTCAATCCCCAGCACCCCCTCCCCTCAAAAAAAAAAAAAAAAAAAAAAGAGGACTGGGCATGTGGCTCAGTGGTAAAATACCTTTAGATTCAATCCCCAGGAAGAAAGATAGGTTTTTTTTTGTTTTGTTTTGTTTTGTTTTTTTTAAATGCCAAGGAGCATGATACTCCTGCAAGAGCAGTAGGCAGCCTCTGAGGAGGACCAACATGTGCTTACAGGTGATCATAGGCATCTGCTACAAGCATGATTCCAACTCTGTTGCCAGGTGCTGTGGGAAGCACTTTGTATCTTTCACCCCTTGCCACCAAGCAGGATGCAACCCTATTTACAGACAAGAGGTAGGCTCTTGCCCAAGTCTCTAGGGCAAGTTCAAGCCCCTGCCGTCTCTCCCCAAGGCTCAGGCCTGGGGCCCCACACTTGACTAGAGGGCATGCTTTAGCTCACCTAATCCTTGGAGCTACCAATACCCAGTGTGACTCTCAGGGCAGGACCAGGTCAGGTAAGTTTCCTTTATCTTACCTAAAAACAGGATTAGTTTACTGATTTTTCCTTTGCCTTAGGCTCCAATGTAGGGTGTCTGGGATCTCCTTATTTAAAGTTTTGTTATTTTGTTCATCATGGGATTCTTGTATTGATGTGGACTTTCTAGACATATTTAATAGGGCTGGGGATGTGGCTCAAGCAGTTGCGCGCCATGCCTGGCGTGCGTGCGGCCCGGGTTCCATCCTCAGCACCACATACCAACAAAGATGTTGTGTCCGCCGAGAACTAAAAAATAAATATTAAAAATTCTCTCTCTCTCTCTCTCTCTCTCTCTCTCTCTCTCTCTCTCTCTCCCCTCTCTCACTCTCTCTTTAAAAAAATAAAAAATAAAAAAAATAAAAAATAAAAAATAGACATATTTAATAAGTATGTATCTCAATGACTGAGCTTTTGGGGGGTTTCCCTTTAAATTTTGTACTCATGGTAAGTGCCCTATATGCCTCTGTTGGTCCCACCCCCCGAATTATGCCCACTTTTCAGATGAGGAAACTGTCCTGGGGGATGGGTTGTGTTCCCTGTCTTGATTACAGTGCAGGTAAGTTCTAGACCAGGATGAGAACCAAGTAGTCTTAAATGCCTTGTCCTATGCTCTCTGATCCATGTGTCCTGGTCAGGTATTTTTACCTTGGCTCTTTTTTCATGCTCTTTATTTTGCAGGTCCTGGGTGTCAGACCCACCCTCTGCTCCTGTCTGGTCTCCCCCCCCCACCCCCCGTCCAGTACCCTGCCCCAACACTACTCATCCTGCCATATAGCCCCTGGACTTTCTCCTGACTGATTCTCCCAGATGTGGTTTCTCCTCGCTGCGTGGAAAAGCTCTCTGTGTGTTCCCTGTGGCATGTCCATGGCCCCCTCCTGCAGTAGGTCACCTCTGGACTTGTCCTATGCGTCTTCCCAGACAACCCTTGCTGTTGTCAAATCCCTGAGGCCAGAATCGCAGGAGGGAGCAAGTTTCATCTTTGTGTTTAAATGCCCTCCATCCCTGGCCCAGTGCTTTCTTTATAATAAACATTTAAAACAACTTTTTAAAATTCATTAACAAATTGTTTTTTGGTTGTAGTTGGACACAATGCCTTTATTTTATTTATTTTTATGTGGTGTTGAGGATCGAACCCAGCGCTTTGCACGTGCAAGGTGAGCACTTTACCGCTGAGCCCCAACCCCAGCCCTAAAATCCAACTTTAATAATAGGTGTGCAGCTGTGCCTCCAGGTTGGCTGTGTTCAAGAAGCGGCTCTAACACTCAGTAGTTGTGTGGTTCTAGACAAATTACTCACCCTGTTTCCCTTGAGCACGAATTGGAGGAATACCTGAGACTGTAACGTAGTGTCTAGGACGTTTGACTCACAGAACAGGTTCACTAAACGTTACCTGTAAGGACTAGGTCCTTAATAAAGGTAGCAATTGTAATTAGAAAAATTAATGTGCTAGTCACTTATAGGAAGGTTTGAGAGGCAGGGGACAGGTCAGATTAGCCAAATAGGCACAGAGCTGGAGTGTGACAGAGAACAGAAAGAGTTGGAAAGGATCCAGTTTGGCAGAAGCTGAGCAGACCCAAAGAAGAGGGTTGGTCAGGGTGAGCTGAGGGCAGTGTGTGTGTGTGTGTGTGTGTGTGTGTGTGTGTGTGTGTGTCCCAGATCAGTGGCTCCTGGAACCTGTTGACACCATCTCTGCTTTATGGAAACCACTGGCCAACTTATGACCAGAGTGGAACCTAAGTCACATAACCTCGTGCAACTAAGGGGAAGCTGGGAGCTGATGGATACCAAAACACAAACAGAAAGGCTCAGAGCTTCTCAGGGCGTGAGAGTCAGGGCGCTTCCTGTCCCTTCTGACAAATTTGCTTCTATCCCTCAAGGTGCTAAGTGTCTTTGCAGGGGGTGGGGGGATCCTGGGGGTAAACCAACTGGAGGGCTAGGCAGCCCTCCCCACAGGCAGGGGCATTTGGTCAAGTGGCCAGAAGGAAGGTCCATCACAAGGCCATAAAGGAGGCGAGGCTCCTGACCCACGGGCCTCTGTCCTATTATGGCAGCAGGGCCAGGCAGCGGGGGCCAGGATCAGGGTGAACAAAGGCCTGGCCTGGGCAGGGAGCCAGCGAGAGGGTTGATGATCTTGTTTTCTTCCTCCTCTCACTGTCCAATGGCCCCTCTGCCTCACTGAGCTTCAAACTCTTTCCTCTTTGCAAAAGTGGGGTTTTAACCTTGGAAGAAAAGAAACCTCCCTACTGTGGAAGACCCTGGAAATAACCCAAGTCACCTCCCCAGGGTGATGGGGTGAGTCGAGAGAGGCCAAAAGGCAGGGCCATCTCTCCGTTTGGTGCCTTAAATTCCCACCCACAACTGCCACTTGAGTTCCAGCCCTGGGTGGCGTCATTATCACCTCTTAGCGTCTTAAGTGAGTTTTAATGTTCTGGGAGTGGCCTTTTGGAGGTGGAGGAAGGGGCTCTGCAGCGGATCACCCTGGGGGTGTGGTGAGAAAGGAAGGAGGTCTTAAACTAGATGAGATTCCAGGGGTTGAAAAGACAAACGCTGCTGCCGAGTTCACAGATTCCTGAGCACATCCTGTCTCCAGGAGAGCCAGGGCGTGGGCTTCCTCAGGCCCTTTGTACCTTGGCTTCAGGGCCAAGGCGGCCCAGGCAAATCCTGAGAGTCCCTGTGCTCCCTGAGAGCCACCTGTCTCCCCTTCATAGTACCTTGGCCCTGTCTGCTGGGCAAAACCAAACCCAACCCGAGGAGTTTCACTTCAGCCCTGCAGGGCTTGGGAATGGACATGGACGCAACTGTGGGATCCAAATGCTCTTGGAAGCCAGGTGGTGTCCACGCCCAGCCATGACATCACAGCCTCTGACATCCCTTCTCCCACCAAACTGGTTCAGTGCTTCTAGAGGGCCCTGGGCTGGCCTTCTTGCAGAAGAGTCCCAATTAGAGGGCGCTTTGCAAACAGCCTGTGGGAAGGACATGGGGTCAGTGCTGCTATCAATCACTCAACAAGTGGCGGCCAAAAGCCCGAGAGTGCCCACTGCTCTGCTACTGAAGGGACCAGTGACCAATTGGTCAATCACTCGGTGTCCTTCACTGTAGAATGGCATCGATGCCAGCAGTTACTTCAAAAGATTTCTGAGGGGCCGGTGCGGTGGTGCACACCTGTAATCCCAGAGGCTCCGGAGGCTGAGGCAGGAGGATCAAAAGTTCAAAGCCAGCCTCAGAAACAGTGAGGCACTACGCAACTCAGTGGGACTCCTGTTTCTAAATAAATTACAAAAAAGAGCTGGGGATGTGACTCAGAGTTTGGGTGCCCTTGAGTTCAATCCCTGATACCAGAAAAAAAAAAATCTGAAGGAACTAAATGCTTTACCCTAGAGACCCAAACACCCAGATGCCCTAGGAAGCCCAATGGGCTGTGGCCCTAGGGCTGTGCACTCCCTTCTGCCTGGACCTCCAGCTGCTCAGTCCTGTATTGGGTTCTCACACTCTGCTTGGCACCTGGTATACCAGCCTCCTGGGAAGTCTCTCTCCTCTAATAACCTCTGCCTTGACACCCCCACCACCCCCCACCACCTCCATCCAAACCAGGGCCCTCTTCTAAGCTGTCACTCCCTCTTCCTCTTCACGGCCCTTGGCACCATTCATCATTGGAGACTGGTTCTGGTGATCCTGTGTTGGAGGCTAGCTCCTTTTGCTACCTTGGAAGCTCCTGGAAGACAGAGGCTCTTTTCTTATTCACTGTTACAACCTCGGTACCTAGCTCATAGCAGGTGCTCAATAAATTCTGGCTAATGAAACATAAAGTAAACTAGAAGGTACAGGTAAAATTCTGGGCAGCCATGAAAAGCATCCATGACTTTGGCTGCTGGTCTGAGGCTGCAGAACCAAGACCCAAGGAGAAAATGAAGGAGACAGACCACCCTGTGCAAGCTGAGTCAAGATAAGCCAGGAAGACAAGATTGATGTCGACAGGGTAGAGTAAGGGACAGCATCGGAATAAAAGTTCCGATGTGGGTTGTAGTTGCTCCTGAAGCTCAGAGAAAGGGGGTTAACAAGTGTAGCCAAAAAGTGTTTTGGAAAAAAATAGAACTAAAGCTGAAAGAACAGCAAAGCAGAGTAGAGTAAAATTGGGGGGTGGAGGGCTCCCTTCTTACTAGCTGCCATTGATTGTTAATAAGGACAGGGTGAGGATGGTCACCATCACCATCATGAGCCAGCATTCGATTCAGCATTTATAATAAGAGCAGGCAGTGTATCAAACTTCTAAAGAATTGTTTTGTTCAATCCTTGAAACAACCCTAAGAAAGTTCTTTTATGATCACCACTTTAACAGTAAGGAAGGTGAGGCTCAGAGAGTATTTTCTAAGTTGCCCAAGAGCTCCTGCCAGTGAGCAGAAGGTCCACCACTCACACTGAGGCCGTCCAGACTGAGGGGGGCCAGGTGGAAGAGGGACCACAGGAGACAGCATTTACAGTGACTGCCAATATAACTATATAGAACCCTGAGACAGTGACATTGCAGTGCGGGATGCTGTAGTGAAAGCTGGCCTAGGGGCAGTGCACCTGGTCCATTCTAGTGTAACAGAGTTCAGAACCCTGAGGCTTCCGCCATATCCCTTGTGGCTTTGAAACTTACATGTTTGGGTTTTTTTTTTTTCTTTCTTACTTTTTCCCAACCTTCTCCCTGATCTCCTTTTGATCTTTTTTTTCCCCTAAACTTTACCCTCATCATCTCCTCTCTGAGCTTCTTTTCCCTAACCTTCTCCTCCCTGATCTTTTCCTTCCTGATCTCTCTTCTTTAATCTCATTTTGTCTGAATCACCTCTTTATACCCCCCTGTTCCTACTGATGGGCAGAATCACAGCCCTTGGGACAGAAGTCCCCTGTGTTTCTCCTTTGCTAGCAAAGCAATAAAACTTCTTTTTCCTTTTCCTCAAAACCATGTCCTCATGATTAGTTTGGCATCGGGGACAAGGACCAAGCTTTCGGCAACACTAGCACAGAATACAAGCAGAAAGTAGACACAGGATTTCAGCTGATTGACCCATGAGCTTCAGTGGCCTCAATGGACTGGAAGAGAGAAGGAAGAATGGATGGATGCAAGGTTTTTTTGTTTGTTTGTTTGTTTGTTTTTGGTACCAGGGATTGAACCCAGGGTACTTAACCACTAAGTCACGTCCCCAGCCCTTTTTTAAAACTTTATTTTGAGACAGGGTCTCACTGAGTTGCTGAGACTGGCTTTGAACTCAGGATCCTCCTGCCTCAGGCTCCCAAGCCTCTGGGATTACAGGTGTGTGCTACCCTGTCTGGCTGCACGGAGTATTTTAAAGATGTTATAGACAGAGCCAGGAAACTGATGGGCTGTTGCTTTCTGGTGTTTGCAAATAAGGAGTGGGGGCTGAAAGGGGGTTTTATTTTTTGTTTTTATTTTTTTAAAGAGAGAGAGAGAATTTTTTAATATTTATTTTTTAGTTTTTTTGGCGGACACAACATCTTTGCATGTGGTGCTGAGGATCGAACCCAGGCCGACGCATGCCAGGCGAGCGCGCTACCGCTTGAGCCACATCCCCAGCCCCTGAAAGGGGGTTTGAAAGGGGTATCATTTAGAGAGAATTCTGGAGTTTTAAGTCAAAGCGAAGTCTGGGTCCATCTGCTGTCCCATTAGCAGTCCTTAAGTAGCTTGCTTTCACTGTGTGGCCCAGAGCTCAGGAGCCACCTATTTCCTCCCAGTCCTTAGTATTTAAAGCTACCCTTCCTGGGGTCCAATCATCTCCCAAGAGCTGATTGCACACATCTCCTCTAACTCCATGTTCAGCGACTTCGTGTTGCTGTTTGAGTCTGCCACGGTGGGGGTATTTGCACTGGGGAAATCGACAAATGCTACAGAGCATTGACTTTGTTGTCTGGACTGCGGGGTCCTTGAATATTTGCCAGCGCATTTCTGCCTGGGGCCGAACTAAACTTCCCCATGCACATCAGAGGTATTTTCTGCCTTTCTACTGTGAATGAACACTAAAGAGGGAGAATGAGTAGAGTCAAGAAGGGGTGCAGAGAAGTCCCTGGAATCAAGCTCACCTCTGCAGCTGAAGATAATTAAGATGGTTACCATCCCTGAAGACCTGATCTGGGCTCAAATCTAGATGAAAACTCAATCATCTTAATTACATCATCTAAATTATTCTGACAGTGCTCAGGATGTCATAGGGGTAGGTCCTACTGTCATCCCCCTCTTACAGGTGAGACCTGGAGCTCAGAGGTTATGTCACTTGCCCAAGGTCACTCAGGCAGCAAATGGCAAAGCTGGAATTCAACCCAGGGACTTCTGTTCCCAGCTCCTTTTTTTGGGGGGGGGGCAAGGATACTAGGGATTGAACCCATAGACACTCAGCCATTGAGCTACATCCGCTGCCCTATTTTGTATTTTATTTAGAGGCAGATATCACTGATTGCTTAACACCTTGCCATTGCTGAGGCTGGCTTTGAACTCACAATCCTCCTGTCTCAGTCTCCGGAGCCGCCGGAATTACAGGTGTGCACCAACACGCCTGGATCCATTAGGATTCTTATAGTGCAGGTAAGTTAGAGATAAGGAGTTCGGATGCCGGGTAACTTCAGGGAGCTGTGTTACTCTCACACACTGGTTTTTCTCTAACCCCTTAGCTATTTACGCACAATTTGTTTGTTTTTGACTTCCTTGCAGATATATGGAATATCACTCATTTTTAAAACCTGTTTCCTATAACTCTTCACCATAAGTTAGGATATATTGAGTGACATATAATGAACAAAAACAAAACACCCCAGTTCAAATAATTAAGAGATTTTTATGGGCTGATGTAACTGAAAAAGTCATGAGGTATTTGCCTTCAAGTGAAGTTTGATCCAACACTCCAAATGACACCGTGAAGGATTGAGTTTCTTTCTGTCTCTCTGCTGTGCTTTTCAGTGTGAGTTTCTTCTTCCCATAGTAGCCAAACAGCCACTACATTTCCAAGCATACACATTTACACTTCCCAGCCTAAGAAAAACAAAAAGGTTTTCCTAGTGGTTCTTACCCACATCCCCAGACTTACACAGACTGAGATTTCCTCCTTGCTTTGCATTTGCACCCAGGACCATGTGCCTCTCTCCAAACCAGTGACCACAGTCACAGGATGGAATGATTGACTGATTCCAGAAAATCAGGACCCAGTATGGGGGAAGCATAACTGGCCCAAAGGTCTACCAGAGTTCGATTATTGAAGTAAAGGCTACAGACAACCAGAAAATGTCCACCATACCGGGACAGAGTCCTTCAGTTCCATGTCATCTCTAGGACTCCATTTTCTCCAAGCATAGCAGGAAGGCATTGGTGACAATGACTGTATCTTATTAATCATCTCATCCCAGTGTCTAGCATAAACCCTGTAACACTGGCACAAAGAGCTGTCTGATGAATGACAAAGGTTTCAGTAAGTCCACAAAATTTTAAGACAGGGCCATCTGTAAGACTCAAGGCCTTCTGAGCGACATGACCAGGAAGAGGTCTTTTGATCTGCCCCTGTCCAGGACTGATCCTGCTGTGGTTGCCAGATGCAGTTCCTCCCTGAGGTTTCCATGGGACAGTGCCAACTGTCAGTGGCCAGTTATGTTATTTGAGGCATCATCACTTTCCCAGGAATCTCTGTGGGCCGGGTGCCCTCGGCTGCACCTCCAATCCAAAGTTGATGGAGTGAGTCACTAAGGTGGGTGTGGGACCTGGGATCAATATTGGCTTTGTTGAACAATGCTCCTCTGTCCAAAATCCCTATTCATTGAGCGTGACTCACTGTCTTTTTAAAACAGGCGTCTGGTCTCCTTTGGGCTCCTGGGGCTTCGTGGCACGGGCTCCATAGAAAAATATTATAATAATCACAATAAAAAATGGGAGGGGAAAAGGAAGGGAGAGAGAACTTATGAACTCAAATGACTTCTCTACCTTCCTCTGGCTCCAATGTATTAAAACTGAGGATCTCCGGCAATCTCCAGTCATCCAGACTGGACTGTTATTTCAGGAAGGTGCAGATATTATCCCTGATGCATTATTATCCTTCAGTATCTTTACCTCAAGGTTGTCCCCTCGGGGACACTGGGGCTGTCTTTTAGTAAGGTTTTATCTTGTAATCAACCTACTTCAGTCTTCAGTTTGTTTTGTTGTTTTTAAGTAATACACTTAAATTTTTAGAGCAGTTAAAATTTACAAAAAAGGTTAAGCAGAGGGTGCTCATATAACCTCTCTTTTTCATTTCCCCCTATTTAATTTATTTTTTATTTGTTTTTGTTTTTAGTACCAGGAATTGAACCCAGGGGCACTTAACCAACTGAGCCACATCCCCAGATCTTTTTTTGTATTTTATTTAGAGACAGGGTCTCACTGAGTTGCTTAGTGCCTGGCTAAGTTGCTGAGGCTGGCTTTGAACTCACAATCCTCCTGCCTCAGCCTCCTGAGCCTCTGGAATTACAGGCGTGTATCACGGCTCCCAGCTCAGTTCCCCCTATTATTAACATCTTGCATTAGTGTGGTATATTTATTATAGCTGATAAGCCAATACTGATATATTATCCTTAACCAAAGACCATAGTTTACAAAATATTTTTTTTAGTATGGTACTGGAGATTGAACCAGGGGTGCTCGACCATTGATCTATACCCCCAGCCCTTTTATATTTATATTTCCTGATAGGGAGAGGGTCTTGCTAGGTAGCTGAGGCTGGCCTTAAACTTGCCAGCCTCAGTAAGATCTCCTCCAAGGGCACAACCCCCAATGACATGACTTCCTTTCACAAAGTCCCACGTCCAACGCTTCTGCCTCAGTATCCCAAGTCACTGGGATTATAGGCATGCGCCACTGCGCTTGGCTTGGAGTTGACTCTTTATGATGTGTCTTCTGTGCATTTTGACAAAGACATACTGACATGGATCCACCATTGCAGTATCATAAAGAATATTTCACGGCCCTGAAATCCCCTGTGATCCGGGTCTTCACGCCTCAGACTTTTCTATGGAACCCTGGCAGTCGCTGACTGATCCCATCCTGTCCTGGAGTTTTGCCTTTTCCAGAATGGGATAGAGTGGCATTGTGCAGGATGGAGCTTTTCAGATTGACTTCTCTCGCTTAGCAATATGCACCTGAGTTTCCCCGGGGTTCTTCATGGCTTGATTGCCAATTCTTTCTATCACTGAGTACTATCCCATTGTCCGGATGCCCCATAGGCCGTTTATTCACCTGTGGAGAGACCTCTTGGGTGCATCCAATTTCTGACAATCAGGAATAAAGCTGCTGTTATGGTTTGGATCTTAAATGTCCCCTAAGGGCTCCTGAGGTAAAGGTTGGTGGCCAGCCTGTGGCACTCTCGGGAGGCGATGGATCCTTCAAGAGGAGGGACTTTGGGGAAGAAAGTCAGGTCATTGGGGGCGTGTCCTTGAAGGAGGTATTGGGGTCACAACCACTTCCTTTTCTCTCTTTTTCACTTCCTGGCCACCCTGAAGTGAGAAACTTCGCTCCACTCCCTACCGTGACCTTCTGCCTTGCCGCAAGCCCTCAAACAACGGTGCCAACCCACCATGAACAGAAACTCTGAAACCAAACCCCTTTTTAAGTTGATTTTTGTCCCAGCAATAGAAAGTTAACAGTAGGAACCAATATTCCTTTTTATGTAGAAATAAGTTTTCAACTCCTTTGGGTAATACTAAGGAGCACAATTGCTGAGTCATGTAGTATATTCAGCTTTGTTGGAAACTGCTCAACTGTCTTCCAGAGTGGCTGCACCATCTTGTATCCCTGTGAGCAAGAAATGAGAGTGTTCCTGTTGCTCTATATCCTTGTCACTGTCGATATCCTTAGAGTTATCCAAACTGTTTCCTAGAGAGGTTTTTTCTTGTAACTAAGCTATTTCATGCTCTCATCCTTTTTTTTTTTTTAATTTAAAAATTGTTGTTTTTAAAGTCTTTGAATTAAGGTGTAATTTGTTACACAGCATTAGGTAACTGATACAGGAGGCTTAGTTCGCTCTAAGTGTGAGTTGGCTGTATTGGAACCTTGGACCTTGGTTAAGCTTTCCAATGACTACAGCACTACCTGATATGTGGCTGTGGTTGCATAAGAAATCACAGGTGCATTCCACCCAGCCATGACCTTCCTGAATTCCCTGCCCACAAAAGCCATTTATTTCCTAGATTACACAATGGAAGTTCAGAACTTTTACATTCTTCTCATTTAGTACATTGGAAAAGGAGAGGAAAAAAAAAGAAACAACCCTGTGTTCTGATCCTAAATTGCTTGTTGGCTACACATCAGTAAACACAGGGCCTCACTCTGGGGAGTCTCAATTTTCTGAATAATAAAATAGAATAGTGCTGCCCGCTAGGGTTGATATGAAAATGACTATAAGCAGCACTCTGTAAAGTATCACTTGGTGAGCAGATATCACACAGCATATTAATAGAAGGGACCAGTAGTGAAAATTTCCAAGTGATGTACATCTGGTTTGCACTATTTTATAGGATTTCCTCCTGATAGCAAAACCATCATCCAAATTGTGAGTGGGCTGTCCTTAAGTGGAGACCGTGTCTCCTGGACATACTTCTAGTGGTCTGATGGGAGAGGTCAGGCAAAAAATTCAAAATTGGCAACATAATCCTCAATGTGCATAATCCTCTTGAACATACTGTCCTCAATAAAACAAAATGTTTATGAAATTATTAACCATCCAGACTGGGTGTACTTTAGCCTAAGTAAAGACTAAAACAATAACAAGTAACCATCATAATTATAATTTATTGAGTACTAATGTGCTGGGCACTATACTAGGTACTTCACATGTATTACCTCAATTAATCAATTCCCAATTCCATTGGTAAATATCATTACCCTTCTCTTTTTTTCTTTTGGTACTGGGGATTGAACTCAGGGGCATTCAACCCCTTAACCACATCCCCAGCTCTATTTCATATTTTATTTAGAGACAGGGTCTCACTGAGTTGCTTAGCGCCTTGCCATTGCTGAGGATGGCTTTGAACTCGCAATTCTCCTGTCTCAACCTCCCAAACTGCTGGAATTGCAGGTGTGTGCCACTGCCCCCCTCTTTAATTGATTAATTGAAAAAAGATTTTGATTTTCAGGTAAAGGTGGAGGATTGAATATGCATAAATGTGCTTGTATTTTATCAAAAACTTCATTAAACTGGAGATGGAGGTGCACATGCCTGTAATCCCAGCAGCTTGGGAGGCTGAGGCAGGAGGATTGAGAGTTCAAAGCCAGCCTCAGCAACTTAGCAAGGACCTAAGCAACTCATTGATATTCTGTCTTTAAGGTGTCTGGGGGTGGGCGGAGTGCTGGGGATGTGGCTCAGTGTTGAGCATTCCTGAATTCAATCCCCAGTACAAAAAACAAAAAAAGCCACTAGATCCCAGATCTTTTCCCCAATGCCATTCTTCTGTGTGACTCCTACTTTCCTGCCTCAACAGAACTGAAGTTTCTTTTCAGGAGAAGGTGGGATGGGAAGACTGGATTGGAGAGAGCCCTACTACTGAGAGTAAAGCTGCATGGAAAAACAGGGAGGGATTAAACAAGTGTTCTTGTGAGTGCCGAGACATAGTCTCTCCCTCCAGGGCCCTCTTTCCTCCCTTGGTTCCAAAAAGCTGACAGCCAGTCTTGTACTGTTTTAGCAGGAGATTAGAAGTCACTTCTCTGGGAACCTGAATAACCCAAGAGGAAGGATCCAAAATACTAAAGCCAGGCATTTCCCAGCGAAGGAGCTAGCCATATCAGCACACAGCAGCAATCACAGCCAATAAGTCCCACATGCTCAGAAAATGCAGGAAGTACCTCATTCTTAAATATAAACAAACAAGTCTCACTAGACATTTGAAGAAAGTAATATAAAGTAGAGACCAAAACAAACATTAAAAAAGCACAGTGGTAGCCCAGTATCATGGTACACACTTGTAATCCTAGTGACTCAGGAGGCTAAGGCAGGAGGATCACCAATTCAGGGCCAGCCTCAGCAACCCAGTAAGACCCTAAGCAACTTAGCAAGACCTGGTCTCAAAAATAAAAAGGGTTGGGGATATAGGTCACTGGAAGCACTTCTAAGTTCAACCCCAGTACCAAGTAGAAAAAAGAAAAGCATGTTGGAGGAAATAGAAACAATTTACAAAGAAGAAATCTCATTTATTATTATTATTTCTAGAGTGTTAAGAGATTTTTTGCATTAATGAAAGAACAGTATGCTATTAAAAAAAGAGGAATATTTAGAAAACAAAAAAAGAACTGGTGTATTGGTCTATTTTCCATCACTACAACAGAATACCTGTGTCTTGATAACATTATCAAGAAAAGAGGTTTATTTAACTCATAGTTCTGGAGATTGAAAGGCATAGGGCCTACATCAGCTCTGGTATTAACCTCACGCCAGATGGCATTGAAAGGAAGAGAGCACATCACCAGACAGAATGTCAAAGAGGTTAGGGAACTAGGCACAGTGGTGCACATCTATAATTCCAGCTACTTGGGAGGTTCATGCAGGAGGATTGCAAGTTCAAGGGCAGTGTGAGCCACTTAGCAAGACCCTATGACAAAATAAAATATAAAAAGGACTGGAGATATAGCTCAGTACTCCTGGGTTCAATGCCCAGTACTGCAAAAAATAAAAAAATAAAAAAATAAAATTCAAAGAGGCTAGGGAGGCTGGATTGTTCCTTTATCCTTTTATAACAACTCTTTTGTGAAAACAAACTCAGGGATCCCATGAGAATACCTTATAGCTGCAAGGGCAATGTTTTCAGTGACCTAAGAACCTCCCATAAGGCCTCACCTCTTCAAGGTCCTACCACATCTCACCACAGCACACAGGGAACCAAGCTGTCAACACAGGAATCCTTAGGGGACAAACTGCATCCAAACCTGGAGAAGAGAATCACAAAGATTATACGTTAGAATTGTTGGAAGATAAAACTGAAGAACTCTCCATAGAAAGTAGAGCAAGACAAGAGAGAGCTAAAAAAGAAGAAAGACGTGGTCAGAAAAGTGGAGAACTTATTCAGGTGGTCAATCTTCAACTCATAGAGTCTCCAGAAGAATAAGAATAGAGAATAGAGAAGATGAAGGAGAGGAAGTCATTAAAGGGATGAGTCCATCGGAGCTTGATCAGAGCCACGTCAAGGGACCAGGACACGGAGTTTGTCATTGGCTGGGTCTTACCGGCTCATGGAGATGGTGCGGCTGCCCACTCAGATGGTTGGCTTTACAGCTAGAGTGAGCCCGGGGCCTCTGGAGATGGAGAGTGGGGAGGAAAGCTGTTCATGGACAAGATGGGACAGGGTGGACCCCAAGGGATCAAGCTGAAATCCATTTCTTTCAACCTGAATGCTATGGTGAGGTACAGGCCCATCCGGCACCCTGTCCCCACCACAGACCCTCCACACACTGGCCCAAGAACTTGGAGAGGCTAAAGGAACAGTTGAGGTGGACCTCATACAACTGTGGGTCCGGTGTCGTCCCAAATAATCGTTTGAGCTCACAGATGCCTCACTGCCTCTGGACACCCACTTTGAGGGCATATAAATATGGCTATGGCTTCATTTCCACCTTCTAGAGCTGACACCTGACGTGGTTTGTGGCTGACACCATTCAGAGAAGGGAATTCTAGGAGGTGTCCTTCTAACATAGCTAAGATGACCTAGTACAAAGCCACCCTAAGAAATAATTCAATAACGTGTATCAGAATGGAAAGACAGTTTTAATTAAAATTATTCACAAAGTGCATAATGAATGAAAATAGGCTCACATCAAAGCATATCATGGAGAAATTTCAGAAAACTGAGGACAAGTCTCCGGAGAGAAAAAGAAAAAAAAAACAAATTTCAGACAAAGAATCATAATGACATCAGATCTTTCAGCCGCAACTCTGAACGTTAGAAGAAAACAAAGCTGTGTCTTCAAAAGTCTGAGGAAAAATGATTTCTGACCTAGAATTCCTCATCAAGTTCTCCCTCAAAGTTAAGGCTAGAATCATTCGTTTTCACAGAGGGCTATGGAAGCACCTGACTGATGTCACCCACCACAGGCGGGAGATTCTGGCAACGGTGGGCCCAATGGCAGAGGGAGGTGAGGGAACCCTCAGAGGCTTCCTGGGAGCCTGGGGCAGCTGGGGCTGGAGCAGACCAGCCTCCTGGATGGTCAGGATCCACAGGGATGACCAGGGTGACGCCAAAGGACTCTGATGTCAGTATTTTAAGATGAGACTCACAACTAGGCACAATTGACAGCACCTGTCATCCCAGCTGTTTGGGAGGCTGAAGTAGGAAGATGACAAATTTGAGGATAATATGGCAATTTGGTGACATTCCGTCTCAAAAAGTAAAAAGTGCTGGGGATATAGCTCAGTAGTAAAGTGCCCCAGGGCTCAATCTCCAGTACCACCAAAAGAAAAAAATAAATAAATTAGAAAAAAAAGACTTACAATTAGTGATTATTTGGGTTGAATTTATGATAATGATAGAAAATACTTAACCCTACCCCTTCCAAAAAAATAGGACAAATGTTACCAGGGGTGGAGGGTACACAGGAAAGATGAGTATTTCTAGAATACTACCTGGCTCAGCTGTGAATCCCATTCCACGGTCATAATATAAATGCTACATATTGACCTTTGAATAAACATGAATTATAACTGTATTGGGAGGCAGGAAAAGGGGGTAAGGAATATGTAGATGAGAAGGGATGGAGATGCCAGAGGAGCAAGCCCTAGGTTCCAATCTAGAATTCTATGATAGCTCTTTTTTACCTTTTGATTTTATTCCATATGAAAATATTGTCTAGGGCCAGAGGTGTAGCTCAGTGGTAGAGTACCTGCTCAGCATGTAGAGGGCCCTGAGCTCAAGCCCCAGCACTGGAAAAAAAGAAAAAAAAAGAAAGAAAAAAAAAAATCTATTAGAAAAATACATATAATTTTTATAATGGTGTACTTGGTCATGTTCCATAAAGGGAAGTCAAAGATCATGCTTTAAAAAAACCGAAAAAAAAATTTAAGGAAGCAGCAATTCAGTTGTGTTATTTAGATATGCAGAGATAATTACCTAAAGAAAGAACTAAAAAACTTCAAAGTAGTTGCCTCTGGGGAAGAGAAAAATTGGGTAAGGGGGCTTACCAGAGAGAGACCTGTAATTTTACAATAAGTTTCACAGAAGTATTTGACTTTG
This sequence comes from Ictidomys tridecemlineatus, assembly GCF_052094955.1. Classification (NCBI taxonomy): domain Eukaryota; kingdom Metazoa; phylum Chordata; class Mammalia; order Rodentia; family Sciuridae; genus Ictidomys; species Ictidomys tridecemlineatus. The sequence goes on along the minus strand of NC_135477.1, from coordinate 122,579,231 downwards.
TGTGCATGTGGTATTTTGATTAAAAACAATACAAAAACTAAAAAAAAAAAAAAAAAAAAAAAAGATACAGCCACCAAGTCTTACAGAAAGAAAAGGAAGGACGAAAGAGAAAGGGCAAAAGGAAGGAAGGAAGCAAATGAAGTTTTAAAATGCAGCTGAGCCCAGTGACACTATAATCTCAGTGGCTGAGGCAGGAGGGTTGCAGGTTCGAAGCCAGCCTCAGCAATTTAGCAAAACCCTAAGCAACCCAGTGAGACCCTTTCTCAAAATAAAAAAATAAAGAAGGGCTGGGAATGTGGCTCAGTGGTTATGTGCCCTTGGGTTTAATACCTGATAGCAAACACACACACACATACACACACACACACACACACACACACACACACACACAACCATGCATCATTTAATGATGGGGAGATGCCATGGAAATGAATGGCTGGGTGATTTCATCACTGTGAGAACCTAGATGGTGAAGCCCAACACACACCTCAGGGTAAGCCTGGTGTTCCTAGGCTGCACCTGTACAGGTGTTGCTATACTGAGTATGGTAAGCAACTCTAACACAGTGGCAAGTATTTTTGTGTCTAAACATCTCTAAATATAGAAAAGGTAAGACACTTGCCAATATGAGTTCTTCAGCTCTGTCACAGTGCTTTGAACTGCCATCAACATGAGCTGCATGACTGTCCTTACCTAGCCTGCCCCAAGTTCAGAGTTGGTCAAAGACAGTTGAATTCTGAGCTCAGGGTCATCTGACACCATGCGCTCACCATGATCCTCCAACACACCAGGTGGTTTCCCTAAGGTCTTTGCTCAGTTCTGTAGTAGACCTAAATGTCTAGGAGGTGACATTTGTCCCCTCAGCATGGGGACAGGCCAAAGGTAAAGTGGCTGAGGAGAAGGAGGGAAAGCAGTGGTCTGGTAAACAAATATCTACTCAGAGAAACGCGAGGGTGCCATCTGACCCAGTTTCCTGGGGCACTGGGTGGACAGGAGCTGAGAGGGGCAGCTTCGTGGGGGCGAGAGTTTGAAGCAAACTCCCTAAAGATGGAAGCAGGGTCTCCCTGTAAAGGTGCTGGTGAGAGGAGAGGGAGGAGGGCCGGGGAGGCTCCCTGGACAGGAAGGGAAACGCTGAGCCGATTTAACAGAGCAGGCTGCACATTCTCATTTTTGAGTAAGTGCTTCCAGAGAGCAAATACCAGAAACTCAATAAATATCTGCAGAGTGCCTGACTGCTGGAGTCAAAGTCAGGGAGAGCTTCCAGGGTTCAGATGCAGTGTTAAGGTGGATGTGGCTTCTAATTTTTTTAACTTTTTAGTTTTGCAGTACTGGGGATTAAACCTGGGGCCACTCGATCACTGAGCTACATTCACAGTCCCTTTTCTTTATTATTTTGAGACACAGTCTTGCTGAATTGCCCAGGCTGACCTTGAACTCCCTATTCCTGCCTCACCCTCCCAAGTTGGAATCACAGGCATGCTCCAGTGGTAGATATGTTTTGAGGCTCTCATTAGAACTTGAATCTCATGTCTCTAACTAATCCTCTGTGTGACAGAGTTGTTTATACCAGCCCTCAAGAGCCCAAGATTCATTGGGTATGGTGGTGCACCCCTGTAATCTCAGCTACTCTGGAGGCTGAAGCAGGAGGATTGCAAGTTTAAGGCCAGCCAGGGCAAATTAGCAAGACCCCATTTCAACATACATTAAAAAAATAAAAAGGGCTGGGGATGCAGCTCAGTGGCAGAGCACTTGACTAGCATCGGTAAAGGCCCATGGGGTGGAGGAAGACGGGAGGGAGGAAGGAAGAAGGAAGGGAAAGAAAAAAAAGAAAAGAACCAACCCAGTCACCATCAAGCTGACAGCTCACAATTGGTCATGGTTGGAGAATTAACATAGAAATCAGGAAAAACTACAAATTAAGGCTTTTAAAAAATCTTGGAAAGCTAACTGTTGAACATTTACCAGCCCATCACTGCCTACATGTGTTAAGAGGGGAAAATAGACACAGACTGAGTGAATAAGGAAGGTATAATGGTAATGTTAATTATGAGAGTTAGGATTTAAGGAGCAAGTACTATAGGCCATACACTGTATTAAGTACCTTAATCTAGGGATATTAGTATTATTTATTTTTTTGGTGTGGTACTAAGGATTGAACCCAGGGATGCTCTACCACTGAGCTACTTCTTTTTATCTTTTATTTTGAGACAGGGTCTTGCTAAATTTCCCAGGGTAGCCTTGAACTTCCACTCCTGCCTCATCCTCCCAAGTTGCAGGGATTACAGGCATGTCTGGTGGTGGATGTGTTTTGAGGCTCCCATTAGACAGAACTTGAATTCTAATTAGGATTACAAATTTAAGGCCAACTGGGGCAAATTAGCAAGACACCATTTCAACATAAAAAAAATAATAAAAGGGCTGGGGATGCCGCTCAGTGGCAGGGCACTCGTCTAGCATGGGTAAAACCCATGGGCTCAATCCCCAGCACTACAAATCTGAATCCTAATTTAAGGTTCTGCCTCGATTTTGTAATCTCCCTCCTGAGTAGCTGGGATTACAGGCATGTAGCATCGTGCCCAATTTCCTTTATTTAAATTTTTTATATTTTGAAAACTGAGTAATGATTTCAGTGTAATAAAATTCAAAAGGTAGCTGAGTGCAGTGGCACCTGCCTGTAATCCCAGCTACTTGAGAGGCTAAGGCAGGAGGATGGCAAGTTTGAGGCCAGCCTTGACAACTTAATGAGTCTCTGTCTCAAAATAGAATTTTAAAAAGGGCTGGGGTTGGCCTGGGGTTGGTCTGGGATTGTGGCTCAGCAGTAGAGCACTCACCAGGCATGTGCAAGGCCCTGGGTTCAATCCTCAGAACCACATAAAAATAAATAAATAAAATAAAGATATTGTGTTCAACTACTACTAAAAAATAAGTATTTTTTTTTTTTAAAGAGGCTGGGTAGAGTACTTGCCTAACATTCTGGAGGCCTTGGGTTGAATCCCGAGCACTACAAAAATAAAAAGGAAAGGAAAACTGACATTTGTCACTGAGCTTGGCCTGTGATATCTACTTGGTATAAATTAATTGCATAATACAAAATTATTGAGCCAATGGGAAGAAGCAATTCACACGCACATGGATTTACAATCACTTGTTCAAAGCTGCGCTGAGCCTTGTTTTCGATGTCAAGGATACACGGGAACCAAACAGTCCCTACTGTCACGGTGGGGTGCAGAACAGATTAAACAAACCAATGTGTTAATTTCAAACACTGACAAGGAAAATGAAGGATGTAAACATGGTGACAGCATTGTTAGTACAGGGGTGTGGCCAAAGAGCATTTTGGATAGGGCAGGGTCGGTCAGGGTAACATTTAAACGGAAACCTAAAGTTTGACAAAGGTCCAGCTAGCTCTGAAAGATCTGGAACAAGCGTATCCTAGGCACCAGGAACATCAATTGTGAAGATCCTGAGGTGGGAGAGACTTGGGGTGTTCCAGTGACACAGGGGCTGGTGACAGGAGTGTGCCAGTGAGGAACTGGGCAGTGCCCAAGCTGGGCCTTGTAGACGTCAGTGAAAGGGTTTGCAGTTCATTCTAAACATGGTAGGAAAGTCTTTGTGGTATTAGTAGCAGAAGTCAGAACCATATTTGCCTTTCTCTAAGAACACTGTGACCAGTGGGAGGAGAACACCACCACAGAGGGTCCCAGGAAGGAGGACAGTGGGCTAGTCCTTTAAGCCTGCCATGACCACAATCATGGGAGCTTCACACAACAGAAATCCATTGTCCCCCAGTTCTGGAGGGCCGAAGTCTGACCTGGTGTCAGCAGGGCCACACTCCCTCTGGGGACTCTAGAGGAGGAGCCTGTCTTTCTAGCTCCTGGGGAATGCAGGTCTTCCTTGGCTTGTGGCTGCAGCTCCCCGGTCTCTGCCTCAGTCTGCACATGGCCATCTCTCTGCATCTTCTCTCCTGTGTGGCCAGGTGTCACCTCTTCTCAGTAAAGCACTTGTGGTTGGTGTTAGGGCCCATGAAATGGAATGGGGCTGATCTCATTTGAGATCCCTACCTTAATTTTATCTACGAAAGCAAGTTTTCCAAGTGACATGTAGTTTCTGGGGGTGGGGTACTTAGGAGTTTGGTGTATCTTTTGCAGAGGGCACAATTCAACTCACTACAGAGACCAGTGAGGAGATCAATGCAGACACACAAATGAGGGACTGGGGCAGATTAGAATAAGGAGATGGCAGCGGAGATGGAAAAAAGTGGGTGAGTTGGATGGATGGTGTATTTGTTAGGGTTCTCCAGAGAAATGGAACACATACATATGTAGGGGTGTGTGTGTGTGTGTGTGTGTGTGTGTGTGTGTGTTACAAGGAATTGGCTCACTTGATTAAGGAAGCTGTGAAGTCTCTAGATCTGCTGTTGCCCAGCTGTAGTGTCCCTATGAGTCTGAAGGTCTGACCACCAGGACAACCAATGGGGTCAGTTTCAGTTTAAAGACCAGCAGGAAGAGCAGGTGCTTCAGCCCAAGTCTGAAGACCAGAGCAGAACAATGTGCCTGCTCAGCCGTCAGACAGGAGGACTTCCCTTAGCCTTTTTGTTCCACCAGGCCTATGACTGAGAGGTTGAGGCCTACTGCCCTGGGGAGAGCCGTCTGCCTTACTCCTCTATAGATTCAGATGCTCACGCCTTTCAGAAACACCCTCCCAGGCACACCCTGAATGATGTTTGGCCAGTTATCTGGGCACTCTGTGGTTCAAATCATAAAAATAACACATAAAATTAACCAGCACAGATGAAGAATGAGGGAAGAAAAGAGGGATTGAAGAATCTCATGTTCAGAGAATAGATATATATTTGAGTAGCCCAATTCAGGACCAAAGCAAAGGTAGAGATGGGAGATCTCAGCAAAGCCAGGTCCTCTCTTCCTCATCCCTGGAAAAGAATTTCCCTGCCAGCTACTGAGACAGATTGTTCCCTTTAGGAAGACCTCCATCAGCTGTGACATGAATCAGCCCAAAATTGGGTAGCTCTGGGCACCATCTTCTGCCATGGAGATGGATTTTTATAAACTTCTCCTCTGCCACTTCAGCTTGTCCAAGACTGCTCAGGAATATATAATGGATCAATCTATTGAGCTGCAGGAAGGGTATAGCATTCTTTTTTAAAAATTTTATTTATTTATTTGTTCTAATTAGTTATACATAACAGCAGAATGCATTTTGATTCATAGTACACAAATAGAGCACAATTTTTCATTTCTCTGGTTGCACACAAAGTAGAGTCATATCATCATACATGCACCTAGGGTAATGATGTCCACCTCATTCCACCATCTTTCCCACTCCCATACTCCCTTTGCCCTATCCAAAGTTCCTCCATTCCTCCCATGCTCCCCCATACCTCTATTTTGGATCAGCCTCCACTTACCAAAGAAAACATTTGGCCTTTGGTTTTTGGGGATTGGTTTACTTCACATAATGGTACAGCATTTTGATTTCAGTCTAAAGGGGTTATTTCTACACCAGTGAAGTTGTGAGATCTATAGCCATACTAGAGATCTTCAAATTTCCCTCCCTCACCTTATTATTTTCTTCTCATATTAAGGTAGAATCCTTTAAAATTTTGATATTTAAATATACTCCACAATATTTCACCTCAATCTTTAGGAAGATGCCTTCTCTCAGGGCAGACTTAGGCAAAGGCACTGTTTAGGTGTATATTGCTGTGTAACAAAGTAACTTCCAAACAGTACCTTCAGTGGCAAACATTTATTCTCTCACAGTTTCTGTGTGTCAGAACTCACACTATGTGGTTCTGACTAGGTCTCTCGTGAAGTTGCAGTGAAGATGCTGGCTAGAGCCATGGTCGTCACTACGGATGGCAGTTGCTCTTCCCAAACGGCCACACACATGGTCATGATGGAGAGAGCTCAGTTCCTTGCTGGCTGTTGGAAGGCAGCCTAAGTTCTTGCCATGCGAGTTGTTGAGTGCCCTTACAACATGGCATCTGGCTTCCCTAGAGCGAGAGCAAGTCTGTTGTGACCTGCCATGGATGTCACACATCCCATCACTTTGGCTACACTGTTATTGTTAGAGTGAGTTACCAAGTCCAGCCTACACTCAAAGGGAGGAGAATTAAACTCAGCTTCTTGAAGGGACAAGCATCAGATAATTTGTGGGTATGTTTTTATGTCCAGTACTTCAGAATCTTGTCTCTGACACTGAGTAGGCTATTAACAGTGAATGGTGGATCTTCCAGAACTTGTTTATTCAGGAAAACCAACAAGCCACAGATAAGGATTATCCTCTCTCCTTCCTCATGAACTGGGTGGTAAAGAATATCAGTAGCAAATAGCACCAACGAAACAAGAAGAGTAATGTCACCTAATATTTGCTGAACAACACTCTCAAGAATGTTAACATCTACAGAACAGGAGCATTGCCTGTCTTAAGTTCTGTACTGTAGAAACAGACGCTCAATACATATTGAGGAATAAATGAAGTCATTTCTCATTTTCATCTCACAAGAATCTGGTGAGGTAAATACCATGGCTGTTCCCATCCTACAGGTGGGGAAACTAAGACACAAAGAGATTAAGTAATGCACCAGAGTGTTGTGGCTAATCATCATAGAGTTAGGATGAGACCCCAAACTATCTGAATCCAAACACCACCTCTTCCTCTGCTGGCCACAGAGACCTAGAATGACAACTCGTAATTACAGAACCAATGTTAGAAGTGATGAGTTGGCTTGAACTAATGGAAGGAAGATGAGGCCTGAATTAAAACAAAACACTGGATAATCCAAAAACCATTTTCATTTGGCTCAGTAATATAGCCAGAGACATCCTCTCAGAGGAACAGCTACACTCAAACCATCTGGACTTGGCCCTGATCTTTACCCAAAGCTGACATTTTCTGGAAGGAATCCTCAGAGGATCCAACCCCTACCCTCCAAACTTCCCTGAGCTAATGCATTTCTAAGATTCTCTAGAAAAAAAAAAAAAAAAAACCCACACATGATCCCTTCTAGAAGCCACGTTCCTGGTTTTTAGTCTCCTTTCCTCCTGCAGTGTCACTCATAACCCTTGTTTTGCAAATAGCAAATTTCTTCCTTTTATGTCCTAAAGAGGAAAACATATTCCTTAATTTTAAAAAAACAACCTATGATTCACCCTGGGGTGACCCCGCTTGAGGACCAGGGAAAGGTTCACTCCTCAACACACGTTGCAAGGGCAGACTGAGCGCTGTCACGTCGCAGGCTGGGATCCCAGTGCCTATTCTGGTTTATTAAACATACCCAGCTCTTCTGGTTTCTCAGAGACCCTCTGCCAACTGCAGCAACCACAAGCGGATACGCTGTGAGCATAGCCCAGATGTGGGAGCGGTGCTGAAGAGGCCAGCTGAACTTGGCACGGGCCAGGCTTCGAGTGGAAACCTGGAGCTGCACATTTGCAGCTCGGCTCTGGTACTGATTTAGTGAGCCCTGAGCAAGCAACCCGACTCTTTGGACTCAGTTTCCTTCTCAAGAGCTCAGAGATCAATACAGGGCTGGCGGTCCTCCTCCAAGGAGTGGACCAAATATGCCAAAGGGAACAGTTATGGTTTGACTCTTTAATGGCCTGGAAAACTTGTGTGTTGAAGACTTGGACCCCAGTGCAAGGGTGTTCAGAGGTGGGGCCCCTGGCGGATACCTGGATCATGAGGGTGCACACTTTATGAATGGATTGATCCATTTAGGGTTAATAACTCACTATTGGGAGGTTGTAGAGACCTTGGGAGATGGGGCCCAGTGGGAGGAAGTAGATCCCTGGGGAGGAGCCCTTGAAGGTATATTTTGTCCCCAGCCCCTTCTTCTCTGTCTCTGTCTCTGTTTTCTGACCTCCACGAGGTAAGAGCTTTCCTCTAAATGTACTTTAGCAGTGCCGGACTGCCCCACCACAGGCCCAGAAGTAACCAGGCCAAGCAACCATGGACTGAAACTGTGAAACAAAACAAACCTTCCCTCCTTTTAATTATCTTGGGTATTTTATTACAGAGATGCACAGCTGACTAATGCAGAAGCTCAGTCTGATGTTGTCACAGGTAGGAAAGCAAATTGGTCCTGAGAGTCCCATTGGTTGACTATTACTTGTGGACATTACTTAAAGAGAACAATTTTGTTTTCCAATTTTAAATTAATTGCTAATATTAAAACATCAAGAGATTTTATGTTTTTAAAAAATTCAGATATCCAAGAATTGGAAAAGCTAATATCAGATGGATCACATTCTCAAAGGGAACAATGAACTAGCACCAAGCACAGACTGTCACTGACTTGAAACAAGAGGGGGTCTTACCAGTTTGCCATAGTCTCCACTATTTCTTGTCACTTAACTGTCTCGTGTTCGTCATTATGTAAGTTTCAATAAATGTTCTATTTGATTTTCAGAATATTACAACATTCTTACGTGTGCTGAAATCACAAGTTTCCTTCTTGTATCCTTTTGGTAAAATGTTGCCTAGTGCATCAAAGCTGATCTTAGAAGATGTCCTTGCTTTGCAGTTACCTTGTGTATATTTTCATCTGCTGATTGGATAATCCTGGCACCTATAAACTTTGGGTTTGGGGTCTCTGCTAGGACTTATAGAATAACTGGCCAGCCGGGAAATTAGCAGGGCATTATGACTAATGAGAGTACAGAAGGAATATGTGGCCTGAATTCCACCCACTGTTAAGCCAAAATGACACCTAGACCAGGCTCCCAGGGAAGAGGTAGTATCGTGGGCATGTCGTCATTAGAATCCCTTAAGAATTAGGATCTTCCATCCCACATCTATGACACAATAAAGTTTTCATCTGGCAAAGGAGTTGGCAAATCTTGGCCGACAAGAAGGTCACCTGTTTTTGAGAATAGCGTTTTATTGGAATAAAGCTATAGCCATTGGTTTCTATGTTGCTTATAGTTGCTTTTGACTTAAGAGGTCAGCACTGAGTAGTTTCATCAGAGACCATGTGGCTGGCAAACCCCAAAAATTTATTATCTGCCCTTTATAGAAAAGCTTGCCAAGCCCTGGTCTAGCACCTTGGGTTACAAAGAATAGACACCTACGCAGATTAGCTCCAGCAAAGTCTGTCTGCGGTCAGGACATAACAGGGAACATGCTAGATGCCAAGCACCTGAGCCTCAGAGAAATCAGGCCTCAGGGGAACTAAAACTGTAACTGCACATCTTTCTTGTGGGCTTTCTGCTTTTCTCTGTTTCTTCCCTGTTCTTTTTTCACTATCCAATTTCTTCCACTTATTCGTCTTCCCCTAGCTTTGCAAAAAGCCCCTCAGGATGCCCAGGCCCTTCTATATCACACAATCCCAAACAGCCTTTCAGCTTTGGTTTCCCTTGAACTCCAGCCTCTGAGTTTCCCAATTCCAAACTTATGGGAGGAATTTGATTGGCCCAGATGATCTTTTCAAGCCCATAGGTCTTGGAGATCCCTGGGCCAGACTGTGGTTGTCCCCACCCCCTGGAACAGGTCCCCACTCCTGGACCAATATCAAGACATTCAGCAGGCACAGTGGGCATGGAACCCACATTTAAAAGGGAACAGAGGGCAGGAGCCAGAACCTAGCTGCCTTCACCACGAGGAGGAGAGCCCTGGTCTTTTCTTAAAGCCAAACAACAACAACAACTTTTCTTCTAAGCCTTCTTATTTACATCATGACCGAAAAGCTAATGTCTGAATTTTCAGTATGTCCCCTGTGAGAAGGGAACCAGAGCCCACTGGAGGCATAAGGTCAGCACAGGGAGAGAAGAGCTAGCTCAACTGTGGCATTTGGTGGGATATGAAATTTTGGCCTGGTCTTCTCCAAACTAGCAGAAGAAGGGAAAGAGGAAAACCAGCCTGGCAGAACTTGCCCTGATTCTACCATAAACAACTGATGATGAACATGCTAGTTTTCTTCCTCCTGTTCCACCCCAGGCCTCAGTTTCCCCATTGATCAAACGATTGGACCGAATTAGAACAGTGGTCTCAGACTGGCTGCTACAGCCAAACCTCATGGAGAACGTGCTAAAGCACATACAGGTGGGTTCACCAGTTTCCCTGCTCTGGGTTGAGACCTAAGAATTTGCATTTCTAGCAGGTTGCCAGGAGATGTGGGTGCTGCAGATCTAGGACCACACTTTGAGACTCCCTGGTCTAGATCATCACCAAGACTCCCTCCGATCCTAATAGGCCAGTCTATTCTCCTCCTGGGTTAGGGTTGATAAGATTCCTGGTCAGTGTAGAGGACGTGGGCTGTGGGCCAAGGAAACCTCCTGCCTGGGTTAGCAGGCCTTTCCTGAGCCTGCTAGAGACCAGACTGTGCCCCCAGCATGGCCACCTTTCCTTCCTTTCACCACTACAAAAAAAACATGTTGCCAGAATCCTGGGCTCCAGAAATACCCAGCCGCCTTCCCAGTCTACTGGAAAATGTTGACTTTCTATTTCTCCCCTTGGCCAAATTTTGTGGGCAGCGTGGCTCCCGGACACGTAGGCCACACAATTGGCTCTCACAACTCACTTCCTCAAAGGTGATCCCATGTCGTTCTGCTGTCCATGATAAACAGCTCCAGACTGGGCAGCCCAAACCCAGGGGAAGCCAGCCTGCTGTGGATCTGGAAAGTTCCCCACAGGCAGAGAGATGGCAGCTGCTCCTCTGGCTCAGGCGGAGGCCAAGCCACAAGCTGGGGGGACAGCTCAGAGCTCAGGCCTCCAACTAGTGCTGCAAATTGCCCCTGCAGGGCCCAGCCAGGTCGGGGAAGGAGCCCAAGGAGCTGGAACTCTGAGTGACAGCTGAGCGGGAGACACCCTTCATCATCCCGCTAAGTCACTAAGAGGTTTCTGAAACAGGTGGCTCAAATTTCCTTGAAAACCCAGAATAATCCCCCATTTGAAGTGTGCGCGAATCTTGTTGTCACCACCTAGTATTAATGGGCAGGCACCACAGAGGGAAAAAGGGGTTTTCGGCTGCATTTTTGCACACTGACTGCCTGACAAGCTCAATAAAAGCTTAAACAAATATTAAAAAACACACAGAGAGTCAGGCTGGTTTAAATTAACTTCCCAAGCACTTTACCTACTGTAGGAAGAAATTATAATAAAATGTCAGAGCAAAAATAAACCGCACATGGAAATAAAAATAAAACATAAAATGCCCTCTTACAACCAACTGTTCAGTACGATTTACTTCATAACAACATATCATTGTACATGAAGTTTTCATAGTCCTGAAGTGTATTTGGGCATTAGAAATGTTGACTTTGAAAAATTCATATTTTACACGCTGGGAATCTATTTCTTTTCCCAGAAATCTTAAAGATGTAAACCACTTTGAAACAAAACAAACCACCACCCCCCACCAAAAAAAAAAAAAAAAAAAAGGAAAAAAAATCCTCCTTTGTTAACTCTGACATAATTCTTCCAAATAGATGACCCCAAGTCCCATTTCTCTTAGGCATTCGCAGTTGTAGCCGCTGCTTGGGCTCCGCACTTGGAGAAGAAGGAAGGACTTTGGGGTGGAGACAGATGGGTTCTATTCAGGCCATCCTAGGCCTCACGGAGAGGAGAGGTTGGTGGGGGGAAAGACATTCTGAAGTCCTTGGGCCACAGCTTGTAGAATCTGCCAACCTTGGTGCTTTGATGGGAGCCAGATAAAATTGAGAGGCTAACAGAGGCAAGGTGGCTTGGAACACTTCTTTACTGGATGGAATAAAGAGGAAGACAGAAGACAGAGGAAGGAGGGAGAAAGGCAAGAAAAGGGAAAGCAGAGAGGGGAGGAGGGAGGCCCAGGGCAAGCCCCTCCTGCCCAGTTAGCCCATCTTGTGTGAATTTTCTCACAAGCTGATCTGCCCTGGCTTTCTTTCTTTTTTCTTTCTTTTTTTTTTTTTAAGCATTTATTTTTTAGTTTCAGGTGGACACAATATCTTTATTTTACATTTATGTGGTGCTGAGGATTGAACCCAGGACCTCGTGCATGCTAGACGAGCGCTCTACCACTGAGCCACAACCCCAGCCCCTGCCCTGGTTTTCTAACCAAAGAGAGTGTGGGCTGAGAAAGATCTCGAGGGCCTACATGGCTCTCCCTCCCCTGCCAGATTTCTGTCACACCTCAAAGGTGATTTTCTGGGAAAGGGTTTCCTGGCAGGGCCTGGGTGGAGCAGCCTGGTACAGCCTTCGGTATCTGGCTCGCAGTAAGAGTTTCCAGGGGGAACTATCCTGGCATCCGAAAAGCCAGCCTCCCCTTCCTCCAGCATCCTGTCAAGGACTCCCATGGAGCCCTCCTGCATGAGCGGAGCCAGAGGAACCCCAGGAGGGCAATGGAAAGAGAACCAGTCACCAGTGGACACAGGTACATACATAACACATGCAAGTTCAAAAGTGTGCGTCTCCATATGTAGATGTGTGTGTGTCAAGGCCTGTGCATCTTTCCTACTGAGTTAATCACAACCTTCCCAAGGGACTAGAAGATGACTCACCAGCTGGCAGAGTGTGGACAGCCATGCCAGGGACACCAAGCCCAGCCACCTCTCCAGAATAGACTAGAGGCCTGGGTAGAACCACAGACCAAGCACGAGAAGGTCCAATCCAGAGAGCAAACACAGACTTAAAAATGCAACTTATTTCTCTAATCTGCTTGTGCTGATTGTGCCAGAAACAAATACCAGCAGGCCTGGAAAAAATGTTTCTGTTCATTTGCCTCGGCTCTGAGCCACCCTCCCTAAAGGGGAAGGAAAAAGAAGAGGAACAGATTCTGGGGCTGTTTTGTCTGGCTCGCTGGACCCTTCTGCCCCTTTGCCTCTGGGAAGGAGGGAAAGGGGTTATCTGGAGCCCCCCGCCCGCCCCTTCACTCAGGACCTGAAACAGCCCCTTCAATTTCCCACACACAAAAAAGGTTTGAGAAGCGGAAACTGGCCATGGCTCCCCAGGGCAGAAATTGAGAGCTCAACTCTAAACCACTTCCTTTGCCTGGTAACAATGCACGGAGGAATTTCCACAAATCCCCTTAGCTGTCATGGCTTCCGCTCCTCAATTTGGGAAAAGACAGCCTGGGACATTCCAACCCCCAACCCGCACCCCGTTTGATCTGTTTGGCTCCTGGACGGGCCTTGGAGAGCAGCATACGTTTCCCTTCCCTATGTTTCCTCCAGGAGTTGAGAAGCGTCCAAGTCTGACCAAGTGTGGGAAGCAGCCCAGCCCAGCCCAGCAGCAGCACCCAGAGGCTGTTCTCCAGCCCTGGAGAGGAAAGGCGCTTCAAGGCAGGGACCAGCAGGACTCCGAAGGTGGTGTGCAGCGTTAGGGCTTGAACTGACCCACACCCGTGGCTGGGCTCCACCACTGCCTAGCTGTGTCACTTTGGGAGGTTACCTGAGCTCTCTGATGATTAAAGTTCCTGTGAGAGTGACCCTGAGGGTCCTAGGATGGAGGTTTTTAAAGCCCTTATCACAGTGTCTGGCACATCTCAAGAACTTGCTAAACATGAGCTATTGCAGTCAACCAAAGATCTACACTTGAAGACTCCCCAGCCTTCAGCAGCAGACCTTGATGCTCTTACTGCCCAGGAATAGTTTCCACCCCGGCATGTACAAAAACCACGGTTGCTACACAGCTCGGTTCAGCTCACATGCTCTAGCCCATGAGGTCCCTTGGAAAAGTACCCCATGTCCATGCCAATGTCCATGCCAGCGGTGCTTCCCACTGATCCTCTGGGAGCTTCCTGCACATTCTCAGGGAACTAATGGAATGCTGGACTCTGAACAGAGGCTGGGAGAATGGTGTCCTGAACCTCACTTGGCTATTTTATCACTGTAACAAAATACCTGGCAAAATCAACTTAATGGAGGAAAGATTTATTTTGGCATTGGCTTCAGAGGTTTCAGACCATGGTTTGTAGACTTGATAACAACTATGTTCCCCCAAAATTCATATGCTGGGTCTAAATCCCAATGTGGCTATACAGCCTACAAGGAGGTAATGAAGGTTAAATGATGTCACAGGATGGGGTTTTAAATGGGTGTCCTCAGAAGAAGAGGAAGAGACACTAAAGAGCTGTGTGTGTGTGTGTGTGTGTGTGTGTGTGTGTGTATGTGAGAGAGAGAGAGAGAGAGAGAGAGAGAGAGAGAGAGAGAGAGAGAGAAGAAAAGCCCATGTGAAGATAGAAAGAAGGCAGTCATCTATAAGCAAGGAAGAGAGGCCTTATCAGAGACCAACCCTTCCAAGCACTTTGATCTTGAAATGCAGCCTCCAAAACTATGAAGAAATAAAATACATTTTTACTGCTTAAACCAGTCTATGGTATTTGTTACAGCAGCTTCCTCAAACTCATACAGAGGGAGAAGACTGAATCAGTGGTGTGTGATGTGGGAGCATGCATGAGTGGTGCCTCAGAGACTAGGTCCTGGGAGCTGGGGAACTGGCACCTGGTCCTTCACACCTACTTCACTGGGACCAGCACCTATTTGGGCGGTTTTTCACATGGGGGTTTAGGGGACTTTTTCTCATTTGTTTGTTTGTTTAAGGAAGTTCCTTTGCTGAACAAAGCCCATGCCTGTCATGCTAACAGTATTCTATTCCGTATTGAAGGACTAAGGAGTCACATGACTTACAGGCCTGCCCAGCTTGAAGGGTCTGTGGCTTGGGAACAATTTTTGATGCCAACACTAATGGTATATTTAGCAACTCCCTTAAGGCTATCTTACAAACCTTACATACATAGACCATTCAGTCCTTCCCCAGGCCCCACAAGGTAGGTACCACCACTCCATCACATGCTCAGGGCCACGCAGAGTGATCATTGATTCCAAAGCTTGTGACCATAATCTACCATCCTAGAAAAGGCAGGGGAAGTCGCCAGGCAGCCATTCTTCAGCAAGGGTCCCCCTCAGGCTCCTCACGGTCAGAGATCTGTCATATATCATGAGGAATCTGCCTCCACCATCTCAGGACCAAACTCAACAAGTGGGTGTCCTAATTGTCCCCAGGATCCTGCACACCTCATCAGTGGGCTTTCAGATCTGTTGCTGCAACTTATTTCTGTATCTTATGCTACATGTTTGGATTTTGACCTCCAATAAACACTAAAATCATTGTATATAAAAGGGGAATTGGTAATTTTGAACTTGGCAAGTAATACTTAATGTTTTCTTGTGGACAGCAGGACTAACAATATCACATTAAATATTCCAGCCCTTCAAGAAAGGATAGGTAGCCAGGCACGGTGGCGCATGCCTGTAATCCCAAAGGCTTAGGGGGCTGAAGCAAGAGCATTGTGAGTTTGAAGTCTGCCTTAGCAACAGTGAGGCATTAAGCAACTCAGTGAGACCGACCCCATCTCTAAATAAAACACAAAACTTACACGGCATGTGTGAGGCACTGGGTTTGATCTTCAGCACCACATTAAATATAAATAAGTAAAATAAAGTTAAAAAAAAAACAACATACGGAGGGCTGGGGGTGCAGCTCAGTGGTAGAGCACTTGCCTGGTCTGGCAAGGCCCTGGGCTCAAGCCTCAGCACTGCAAATGAACAAACTGAAAATAAGATAAAAGAAGAAACTAGAAAAACAACTTACTAAGAGAAGATACTCGAAGCATATTTAACTAACAAAGGATGAGTATAAAGGATATATAAAGTACTCCTGTACATCAAAAGAAAAAGCAAAATAAACGATGAGCAAGAGCAAAATCCTTGAGAAAGCATTTCACACCAAAGGAGACACAATAGACACACATGGCCTGTCAGTGTGTGCAAATATATTTAATTTCCCATTACTAATAAGAAAAATACAAATTAAAATCTTGATGAGAAGAAAACCAATCTCCAAAGCCCAAAGGCCAAATATTTTCTCTGATATGTATATGCTGATCCATAATGGGGGCGACAGGGTGGCAGGGAAGAATGGAGGAACTTTGGATTGAGCAGAGTGGGGCTGGGTGTGTAGAAGATGGTGGAATGAGATGGACATTATTACCCCTATGTCTGGGTATGACTGCACGAATGGCGGGACTCTACATCATGCACAACCAGAGAAATGAAAAGTTGTGCTCTATTTGTATAAACAATTAAATTTAATTAAACAAAAACGTTTATACACATTCAATAAAGATATATTTGTATATAAAAAATGGGAAAAAAAGAAAAAAAAATCTTGATGAGATACTTTTTCATAACCCCCAGATCTACCGACTATAATCAGAAAATCAGACATTATCTGCTTCTAGAACAACAAGGATGGAATGAGCAGCAATAGAACTGCCATCTACTTCCCATGGAAGAACAGGTGGATAAAACCACTTTGGAGGGACTGGGGATGTGGCTCAAGCAGTAGCGCACTCGCCTGGCATGCGTGCGGCCTGGGTTCAATCCTCAGCACCACATACAAACAAAGGTGTTGTGTCCGCCAAAAACTAAAAAATAAATATTAAAAAAAATTCTCTCTCTCTCTCTCTCTCTCTCTCTCTCTCTCTCTCTCTCTCTCTCTCTCTCTCTCAAAAAAAAAAAAAAACCAAACAAACAAACAAACAAAAAAAAAAAAAAAAACCACTTTGGAGCCAGATTGGCCCTAAGCCAATAAAGATTAACAAGCACACGGCCTACCATCGACAATTCCACCTATGTCATGTGTCCTGCCCAAGGATACCAGGTGACATGCACAGATGTTCACAGCAGGATTGTTTAGCAGGGCAGGGGCCAGGGGGTGGATGAGAGCCTCCTGGGTACCAAACTGAAAGTGGTACTCACAGGATTGACACAGGTTGTGGCCTCTAATATTGCATCCTCAGCATCCTCAGAAGGTTAAATGGTAGCCCACAAAAAGATGCATCTGTGCCCCCTGAAACCTTGAATGTAACCTTTCTTAGAAAAAGAGACTTTGAAGATGTAATTTGGTTAAAGATCTGAAGATGAGATCATTCTGGATAATCTGGCCCAATTACTAAGACCTCGATTCAATGACAAGTATCTTTATAAGAGAGACACAGAAGAGAGACACAGGGAAAGAGGGGAAGTTTATATGCAGATCCTAGTTTCTACCAATAGTAGAACACATGGACAAATTGTGCTGGCTTACCCTGGTAAATCACTGCAGAACCAATGAACTGCAGCTACACAGATCAAGTTGCATAAACCTCCAAAATAAGGTTAGGTGAAAGAAATACACAAACTGCAAATATGAATGTTAAAGCTAGGTTAAAGGGTTGGGGATATAGCTTAGTTGGTAGGGTGCTTACTTTGCATGCACAAAGCCCTGGGTTCAATCCTCAGCTAGGTTAAAGGACATAATAAATTATTTATCCTGCACAGGTGGTAAAACAGAAAAGAAAAGCAAGTGACAAGATGTAACACTTCTGGGAGGGAGGGGAAGAGGCACTCCAGGCTTGTCAAGCTGGGCTATTTAAGTGCTGCTTCAATGGAAGTTCTCTCGTATTCCTCTTTACACTCTATATATTTCATTTTCTATACTTTTTTTTTTGTACTGGGGGTTGAATCCAGGAGTGCTTTACCACTGAGCTGTACCCACATCTCCCCTTTTTATTTTTTATTTTGAGACAGGATCTCACTATGTTGCGGAGGCTGGCCACATACTTGGAATCCTCTTGCCTCAGCCTCCTGAGTCACTAGGGTTATAGGCATGCACCCCTGCAGCTGACTCATTTTCTACTTTTTGACACTGTTGATACAGTTTGTAATGAAAATCAATTAACAAAGAAAGTATGGGCTGTGGAAATCAACCTTGAAATGGTGCTAAGAGTCTCAGATAAAAGAGTCCATAAGGTGCAGGCTAGTTAGGTCATCAGTCAGTCACCCAACATGCATGCACCATGCTGCAAAGGAGGATTGCCGTTTGAGGCTCTGGGTTCCATAGAGAGGTAACAGATTTGTATGAAAGGCAATGGGAGTAGAGAGAAGAGAGAAAACTTACACTGACTTATTTGCAAAATTAATTTGTAAGTCCAGAAATGAGTTTAAGGGCTATGACTTACAACATTATTTTGTTGTTGTTGTTGCTCAAAGCCTGAAAGCTTTAGATATTCAATAAATGAGAAAACAGTGATCTGGGTTTGGGGCTCCGTAGTAGAGAGCTTGCCAAGTATGCAAGAGGCCCTGGGTTTGATCCCCAGCACTATATTTTTATATTTTTTTAAAAAGAGCAATTCTGTTTAATATAGGAGATTGAAAACATGCATTTAGCTTTCCAAAGTTCCTAAAATAAAATAAATGGATTAAAAAAAAAGACATAAACTCAGAAGGAAAGGTGAACAGGAGAAGAGACAATGGCCAAAAAAATAATCAACAAAACAACACAAGGCAACAAAAACCCAGTCATAGGTCGAGGAAAGCCAGAGCGCAGGTGGGCAGTGGTCACCGAGTTAACAGGCCCAACACGCTGACCCCTAAGGCAGAGCCAGGGACGCTGAGCTGCCCGGGGTTCATGCTGAGGATCCCGAATGGAGGGCACTGGCATCACAGCACCAAGGATCTCTGGAACCGAAGGTGATGGCGGGGCATGGGCTGGAAGGCTGCTGAAGAGGCAGCCATACTCTGTCCCTCCCTGTCTCCACACAGTCCCCAAGTGGACAAAACAAGTTTTGTTTTGTTTTTTTCTCTGAAGAGGGAACTGCATAGGGTCTTGTTGGGGGTGAGGATGGTGGCGGGGTGCAGCAAAACCGTTGACAATGGTGGGATCTAGTGAGTGTTTACATCCTGCTGTAGCTGAGACCCCTCCAGCCCTCTGTCCCCATCAGGCCCCAGAAGACCAGCAGGCGGGAGTAGACCTTCCAGGTGGGAGACTGAAGGATCTGTAGCTGGGGAATCAATCTGGCCAGGTCAGGAGGAAGGTTCTAACTGGACTGGTAGCAGAGACACTGGCCTTTCCACTAAGAAGCAGCCCATTATTTCATACCCCCCACCCCTGCTCTAGGAAGACTCTAGGAAGACTGTCATCTCCAGTCATCAAGAGCAAATGTTCCTGGTACTGAAAGACCTAAGCAATCTCATTCTGCTTGGGACCTCATTTTGCTCTGAAACTTTGTGGAAACAGTTTTCGGAAAAGCCGCGCCGATGGTGATCACCTAAGATAGGCCAAGATAACCACATATCTGAAATTCCAGATGGCCCCCACCTAGGTGTGGTGACCAGTATCTAAACTAGAAGCCCTGCAGTTTGGCACGTACTCCCCTTGCGACATCCTCACGATTTAAACCCATCAGTTCAAATGAATCCCCCTCTTGTAGTGAGCAATCACCCCTACCCAACTTGTTCCCGCCAGTGAATGTGCTAATCACGTTTTAGAATTGTTATTTGATTTTTGCTAGGAGATGCTGTGATGTATATGGAGGTCCCTGCCTTCTCCAAAGAATGTATAAAACTGCTGCAAACCCTGGGCTTGGGGCCTCTTAGCATCACCTGTTGCTTTGTGTGCGTGGAAGACCGAGCTAGCTCGCAATAAATAACAGTACCAGCTTCTACCTGCTGTGTGAAAATGGGTAACCCTCTTTCCTTCTCTGTGACTCAGTTTTCCCGTCTCTAGCAGTAAGGTAGTGAGTCCCTCAGACACTTGCAAGGATTGAGTGACAGCGCTGAGGATAAGCCAGGCTTGGTGCTTAGCTCCCAGCGAGCCTCCCTTACTGTGGCCAGCAACCCGGACACCACCCAACCAGGCCTTCCAAGCCAAGCTCATTCACATTTTCCTACTGGCTCTCATCCAAGGCAGTCACTCTCCTGTGCTCCTGCCCGCCACCTTCATTCCAAAGTCCCCAATTCCAACAATATATTGGTTGAAGTAATTAGCTCACGTCTCCTCAGACATGGCAAGGGCCCCAGCATCCTTCTCAGCCTTGGTCTTCCAGACCCAGGCTGCTCCTGGGCCCCATAGTGTACCCCTTCTTTGTTCCTCGCCCACTGTGGGAAGGACTTTTAAAAAATCTGGAGGAGATCTTAAGAGTTTCCTGGAATGAGAGATGGCATCAGATGGCAGAGTCTGGATCTTGAGAGCCTCGGATCACACAACTAGGTCATTTGAGAATGGGGGCCCTCTCCCTAGAGAAGGGGGCATTTGAATGACCAGTTTTGAGACATGGGAGAGAAGGAAAACCAGCTTCAGTGTCTTCCAAACCTGAAATAAAACCCAGAGCGCCCACAGCTGCCGTCTCAAAACGTAGCACCTTCTGGAAGGTCAGGAACAAAAATTGAGCCCCTTGGATTTGTAGCCCTGCCCAGCAAAGTCCCTGGGTGCAGCTAACCTGCCTCAGAGGGTTTCTCCGGACCGCCTGAGTGGTCCACTCCAGAAGTCAGAAAAGGCCCAAGTGACTTAGCGTGACTTAGTGCCTCATGACAGGGACCCCATAATGAGCCAGGAGAAAAGAGCAGAAATACTCATTAGAAACCCAAGAGAAATTTTGAAAAGATCCAACACACCCACCCCCTCTGTGCTCCAACTCATTGTCATCAGCTCCAGCCACAAAGCCTTCCGTCCCTGGGGAGTCCCAAGTGCCATTCTTCCCTGCGGGTACCACATGGCCAGAACAAGAAAGCATTCCTCTCGGTGGGGCGGAGGAAGCCAGGCCCAGCCCCGCCAGGCGGGAGGGAAGGAGGGATTCCACTGCCATTGTTCTCGCAGACTGTGCCACCACGGGAGGACAGGAGCAAGGAGGCGCCTCCAGTGTCTGACCAGCTGGGGCAGCAACAAGAGGCCTTCCTAGCCCCCTACTGGGTTCTTGTTTTCTCCCTCCCCTGGATTCCCACACCCCTTTTTTGGCTTTCCTGCCCCCCACTGCTCCTTCGGTGTGAAGTCTTCAGTGGGTAGGAAGCTCAAGGTCCAGGGGCTCAGCCCTGATGCCTGTCACCTGCTGCCAGTCCCTGTTGCTTGGTGGGGCTCTGTGGCATTCCTGCTTGCATATCTGTAGCCATGATCCACAGGCTACTCTTGAGATGCACAGAGGCAAAAATCTGAATACATCCCCAGACATGCAGACCCCACACCACAATCCCAGAGCCACAACCCACAGCGTAATTTGCTGATCAAAACCTACTGCTTCTATCATGCATGACTGAGGGCAGGTGACAAGTGGCCACGAATAATTTGTTCTTTCATTCTTTAACAACTATGAACCAGGCACCATTCTAGGTACTGGATATACAACATGAACTAAACCAAGATTCCTGTCTTTTTTTTATTATTATTATTTTTAGTTATTGGCGGACACAACATCTTTGTTTGTATGTGGTGCTGAGGATCGAACCCGGGCCGCACGCATGCCAGGCGAGCGCGCTACCGCTTGAGCCACATCCCCAGCCCTAAGATCCCTGTCTTTATAAAGTTTTTCCTGGCGGGCAGATCTTTCCTTATTTCTCTGCTCTCACCCATGTACCAGGTCTATGGTGCCAATAAAATGCCTCTTGACCGTGTGTCAAGGAGTATGGCAGGAGTAAAGTTTTTGAAACTAAGTAGATCTAGGTTCCATTTGCAGACTGTGGAATCTTATATGAGAATTTGTTTCTTAGCCTTCTATGTCTCAGTTTTCTCATCTGCAAAGTGGGATCTTATTGAAATAAACTCTGTTGCTCAGGGTAACTGGTTGTTGGAAGAGCTCAATGAGAAGATATATCTCAAGGGCTGGGCCCAGGGCCAGGATGTAGCACATAAGTGCTCAGAAAAATTTGCTATCATGAGATCACTCCTCTTGGGGACACTGTCTGCAGGAGGGACTTCTTGCTCTGTTGACTGTGTACCCACAGAAGTTCCTATTGGCCCAGCTGCTCCCTTTTCTGCAACATCCTATTGTGAGCCAGCTCCCAAGTCAGAAACTGCTTGGGCTGTTTATTTTCCATTTGTCCATATGCTCACCACAAATGCAGACGAGCCTCTGGATGAGGCTTATACTTAGGAACTGTAATCGCAACCTTGCAGCCAATGCATGGAGCCAGGGATGGGACCCAAATGCAAACAAACGCTACATATGGTTCCAGTTTCTGGGGTCCCTGAGAAGCACAACCCAGGAAGGCTTTTAATTATGCCATTGGGCTGTGTAGGAGAAAAGAGCGCCCTCTGAGAGGACCCATTGTGAACTACTAAACCAGAAGATGACTAAGCCTCATCCATTGTTTGTTTGTTTTTGGGACAAAAGGACAAGTCCCATCATGGGCACCTTCCCCTCAGGGAGAACACCAGGATGTTTCAATCAGTTGTTGCCAAGGGTGGGCAGAACCAGGTAGGGACTGTTGATCACAGTTGCAAATAAATGCCCAGAACTGATGTCCAGCTCTTCATTTTGCCTCTGGAGGGAGAAAACCATCCCCAGAGTCGATATAAAATGAGATCCTGAGTGCACAAACCACAGCTTCCCCAATGACCCTAGTCTCAGTTGAGAGCCATTTATTCAGACATCGAAAGACAGAAAGAAACATCTGAAGAAAACATGATCTAATCCTATTGTCTTAGACAAATGTGTTTTCTGGGCTCTTCTCACCATAAACCTGACTTAATGAAGTCTTACCCTGCACACAGCACCCTCCTAAGTGTTACCATATTTGTTTGTTTGTTGTCAATGTGCCTCAGACATTTAAAGAGGTCCCATTGAGCTTTCAGGCTCCTAGACACGCAGAGTATGGAGAATGAGGGGTGCAGCCAACATTTCTGTCTCTGCATCTGGAAGATCGACAAACGAATCCTGGGCTAGCCAAGTCAGAGCTCTGCATGTGTGTGCTGGGGGTGGAGCTGGGGAAGGGCTGCTGGCTTGCTCTTCCATGTATGCTAGCGAGTCCCTTGGAGTAGCGAACTCCATGTCAGCCTAGAGGTGCCCCAGGGGACCGGGTAAAGTGAAGAAGATACAATAAACTTCAGAAGGGATACTTCTCAGAGCTTGGCAAAATGGCAGTGCATAGTAGGCTTTGGGTCGGTCAGAGTTCTGGTAGGAAATAGGTTGCCCCCAAAGCAGTTCAACATCAGTCCTATTCAGAAGCTTTAAGGGAAGCAACGGGGATGGTACAGGGTCCCAGGGTGGCAATAGTGGAATGGATTTGACATTCCCAGGCTTGAAGGGGTAGGCACACAGAATGGCTCCCCCCTTGAGCCCACCCAACAGGGAGGGAGCTAACACTGTACCTCCCCCAGGTTCCTGCTGGTACTTCCCCCTGGCCCTGTCCAAAAGCCAGAGGGAAAGGAAGTCCCTGGATGCAGGCCGCACAGTCAGCCTCTCCCGTCTCAGGGCGAGGTAGAGACAGAGGATTGGATCTGGAAGGGCAAGTGAAGTCATCCAGCCCCATCCTCAATGGTGATTTGCTGGTTCACTGAGAAGCCGACTTCTGACCAAAGGTGAAGCTAATAGAGAAAGGAGCCTCATGGTGCTTTCCTGTTTTATTGCTCTTTGTGGATAATATCCACTTACTGAGCACTTAGCATCAAGGGTTGTCACATGACACAGTGATCTTACTAACTCTCCAAAGCGTCAGTATGAGGTGAGCACTGTTATCCCCACTTATAGATAAGAAAACTGAGTCTCAAAAGGTTAGATTCTTGGCTCAAGGCCTACACTTAATAATAGAGAAATAAGGATTCAAATACAATCTCGTTCCTTTATTTCCCAACTTTTCATTATGAAAAATTTTAAATAAAGAAAAGTTGAAAGAATAAAATAATGAACCAACTACATAGATTCAACAAATACATACATTCAATACATAAAACATTTTGTTATATTTGATTTATCTATATGTATATATAAATAGGTAGATGATTCTCCTGCATTTTTTTTTCCCTTTTAAAATTCAGGTTGCTCTACACCCTCAGCCCTTTTTTATTTTTTATTTTGAGACAGGATCTCTCTAAGTTGCCAAGGCTGGCCTTGAACTTGTAATTCTCCTGCCTCCAGAGTCACTGGGATTACAGGTTTGTGCTAACGTTCTGGCTCCCAGGTCCAAACTTTTTAGTGTGCTAAAATATATGCATGCCAGGGGCGGTGGCACACGCCTCTAAACCCAGCCACTCGAGAGGCTGAGGCTGGAGGTTTGCAAGTTCAAAACCAGGCTCGGCAACTTAGCAAGGCCCTAAGCAACTCAGTGAGACTCTGTCTCTAGATAAAATATTAAAAAGGGCTGGGGATGTGGCTCAGTGGTTAAGTGCCCCTGTGTACCAAAATCATCATCATCATCATCATCATCATCATCATCTTAACCAATTTTAAGGCTGCAGTTCTGTGGTATTAAGTTTATTCTAATGTGCAACCATCATCATCATCCCTCTAACTCCTGAAACTTGAGACCCATCAACAACCCAACAGTGACCTTTGTTCCTCCCTCTCTTTCTTTCCCCCACTCCCTGGCAACCCATTTTACTGACTGAGTCAGTATTTTACAAGTAATTACAGGATTTTGACTCCTGTAATTACTTGTAAGTAGAATCATCCAGTATTTGTCTTTTCATGACTGTCTTTTTTTACTTAGTATAATTTCTCAAGGTTCAACCGTGTTGCAGCATATCAGAACTCCCCTCCTCTCCAAGGCTAGATAGTATACCGAATAGTATGTAGAAACCAATTTTGCTTGTCCATTCTTTTATCAATGGACACTTGGGTTGCTTCCATGTTTCAGCAGTGGAGAATAATGCAGCTTGCTATGAATATGGACTACAAATCTTTCTTCTCTTGTATATAGATATCCAGAAGTAGAATTTGCTGGGTCATATGGTAATTATATTATTAATTTTGAGGTCGGGGGAAATCATCATGTTGTTTTCTTTTTTTCATTAGAGCATTATAGCTCTACATAGTAATTGGGTTTATTTTGAGAAAGTCACACATGCATGGAATTTGATTATAATCTCCATCCCACCCACTTTCCCTCTTTTCCTCCTGGATCCCCTTATTCTCCTTCCTCTGCTTTGCTGATCTTCCTTTCTCTTATTTATTTTTGATACCTGGGATTGAACACTGAGCCACATCCCCAGCCCTATTTTGTATTTTATTAGCGCCAGGGTCTCACTGAGTTGCTAGACTCTCCTGGCTCAGCCTCCCAAGCCGCTGGGATTACAGGCGTACACCACCGCCCTTTCTCTTATTTATTTATTTTTGTGGTGTTGGGGACTGAACCCAGGGCCTTGTGTATGAGAGGCAAGCACTCTACCAACTGAGCGATATCCACAGCCTTCATTTATTTATTTTTGATTGGTACTGTCTACATATCCACAAAGGTGAAATTCCTGTGGTACATTCATATATGCATATAGTGATTTTGTTACATTCTTCCATATCCCCTCCCTTTCCCATCACTCCTCTCACCTACTCCATCTTCTCCTGCTCCACGGATCTTCCCTTTATATTTATGACATTCATTCCACCTCCCCCACCTTCTTCCTCTGTTTTGCTCCAGCTTCCACATAAGAAAGGAAACATCCAACCCTTGATTTTCTGAGTCTGGCTTATTCCACATATCATGATATTCTCTATTTTCATCCATTTGCTGGCAAATGCCATCGTCTCATTCTTCTTAACACCATATTCTTTTTCCCGACAGCTGTACCATTTTATATTGCCACCACCAGTGTAGAAAGTCCTAATTTGTCTGCAGCCTCACCAATATTTGTTACTTTGTTTTGTTTTGTTTTATAGAAGCCATCCTAATGGAGGGGTACCTCCATATAGTTATGATTGCATTTCTTTAATAATTAGTGATGTTAGCTGGGTATACTAGTACACACCCATCATCCCAGTTACTCTACAGGCTGAGGCAAGAGAACAGCAAAGTCCAGGCCAGCCTGGGTAACTTAGCAAGACTCTGTCTCAAAATAAAAAAAATAAAAAGGGCTGGGGGTAGAGCTCAGTAGCACAGGGCCCTGGATTCAACCTTCAAAAGAATTAGTTTTCTTGAGCATCTTTTCATGGTTTATTGGCCATTTGAACATATTCCCTGGAGAAATGTCTATTCAAATCCTTTTTGAATAGTACTGTTTGCTTTTTTGTTAAAATAAATACATTACTATTATTCAATTAAATACATTGATTCTTTTATTTGGAAAAAATGTAAAATAAATTGCAAATATTTTCCTCATGCATCTTCCAAAATAATGACATTCTCCTGACTAATACTATACTATCATACCTAAGAGCATAACGCTAATTTTCTAAGTCAATCAAACCAGTGGAGAGACAAATTTCTCTACAATCCCCCAAATATTATGTATGTGTGTATGGATGGATGCATGCATGCATTTATTTGTGTGTGCAATGCATGTGGCTGTTATGGATTTTTATTCTTTTAATCTACAACTGTTCCCCAACTCTTTGGGGACAGCCAGGCCCACGGCCTTGTAGAACCCTCTGTTCCTCTGTTTCCCTATGGTGCCTCTGCTCCTCATCTCTGTGAGTTAGAGCTAGAGGTTGTATCAGATTCAGATGTAACAGCGCTGGCCAGGATGCTTGGTGGGTGACGCTGGTCCCTCCAATGGCATCTCCTCAGGGGGCCTTCGAGGCTGAGGGGCCTCAGAGCCTGCCAGTCAGTGGGGTCAGTTTTCCAGTTGAAAGTGACGGGAAGAGAAAGGACAGAGACAAGCTGGCTAGCCCTTAGGAAAATCTGTCTTAAGGCAATTCAGACTGGGAATTCCTTACTGAAAGTAATCTGGACAAGAGAAAGAAAATCCATGGAAAAGACCAGGACAAGTGGGGACAGAGAGAAATGCCACTGCCTTCCAGGGAGCCACCCGTCTTCACCCAATTGAGCAAAGGCATGTTTCTGTTCTCTTGAGGTACATCTCACGGGGAGCTGCTGGGCTGAATGGAAAGTTTATATCTAACGCTCCAAGAAACTGCCACACTGCTTCCCAAAGTGGCTCAGCTTTAGTTCTCCCCTCTACAAACTCAATAATCCAAGTTCCTACCTCCCACGGTTGTGGGGATCTGAATGAGTCAATGGGTAGAAAGCACCTACCTCCTTTCCCAGCCACTTTAAGGAAAAGGAAAATACCCTAACATGAAGCACAGGGTTATGCCCCATTTGGAGTTAAGAGCATCCCCTGCTCATCTCCCACCCCCAGCAAACTCCCTACTCGCGCACGCACACAACCAAGCGTGTTTGCCTTTCTTATGTGGTCCCCCTGCCCATCAGCTTATGTTCTATTTGTTCGATCAAGGATTGTTCCCCTGCAAGAAATAAAAATCTACTCCAGGTAACTTAAATGGAAACAGATAAATCATGAGGAAGTGGGAATAGAGAGAAACAGATCAGAGGGGTCCTGAACACAGAGCTCTCTGGCACCTCTTCACACTAAACCCAGTGAATACAATCCAGTAGTTTCGTTTGGGAGGGTCTGGCCAGCAACCAGCTCCCACAGGCCCAGTTTTCAGCATGTCCTCCTTTGGTCTACCTACACTGGCACTTAGACGCTGCCTTCCAGGAATTTGGAATGGGAATCAAGAGATGCAGGCCAGTTTCTTCCGGCTGTTAGAATGGAAGATGTGTCACTTCGGCAAAGCAAAGAAAGGCAATATGTAAACCCAGGGGAGTGGGTGTATGACGGGGGTCCTGGGGAAAGGAGAAGGGTACTACCCAGAGGGACCCCAGTTCCCAGAACACATTACCTTTCTGACTTGAGCCAATTTGGCTTGTGCTGGAAGGACTGCTCCCAGTACCCTACCTTTGTACACCACTGTGACTGTCACCTAACCAGAAGGGTTTTTGTTTTGTTTTAACTTTCTTTCCTTCCTTCCTTCCTTCCTTCCTTCCTTCCTTCCTTCCTTCCTTCCTTCCTTCCTTCCTTCCTTCCTTCCTTCCTTCCTTCTTTCCTACCAGGGGCTAAACTCAGGGGTGATTAATAATAAGACACATCCTTAGCACTTTTTATTTTTTGTTTTGAGACTGTATTTTCCTAAGTTGCTTAGGGCCTCTCTAAATTGCTGAGGCTACCCTGAAACTTTCGATCCTCCTGCCTCAGTCTCCCGAGTCTCTGGGCATGTATCATCATGCCCATCCAGAAGGATTTTAAAAATGCTTTCTAACACTTTTGTTTCCTTCTGCCTTCCTGGTCCTAATTCAAATCACTTCTGAAAGGAGCTTCCAGAGAGCTAAGAATTCCCAAGAGGCCTAAAGAAAAAAATTATCTGTCTTGCCTCTCTTGAAGAGTGGCAGAAGATATCTCTGTGGGGACCAAATTTGACGTGGGCAGAACCAGAGCCTAAGTGTGAAGACTGTCCCCAGCTCCAGCTAAGCAACTCTCCAGAGCCCACATCTGTCACTAGATCACAGATTTTTCTCACATGGGGAAGATGTTGGCATCCTCCTCCTCTTCTCTCTATGGGCTTTGGCTCTCCTGTTTATGCAACGTGATCCAACCCTTAAAAGAAAGGGAGGGTTAAAGATGGATGCCCAGAAGGGTCGCTGTGTGGAGACCTCAAGACACAACACAAGAGCTACCTCTTCCAGAAACATAAAGAAGTCAGGTGCAGTGGCATACAGCTATAATTCCTACTACTTGGGAGGCTGGGCCATGAGGATTGCAAGTTATAGGCCAGCCTCAGCAACCTAGCAAAACCCTGTCTCAAAATAATAATAAAAAGGGCTGGGGATGTAGCTCAGTAGTAGAGGACCCACGGGTTCAATCCCCAGTACTGGAGGAAAACAGAAAAGAAAAAGAAATTCCAAGAAGCCTGGCCTCATTGAGTAATACAGCAAGTGGTCAGGAATGTGGTCTCTGGACCCAGGCTGCTTGGTCACTTCAGACAAGTAACTCAATATTACTCAGCCTCAGATGTTTAAAAAACAACTTTATTGAGGTATAATTTACATATCATAAAACTTGCCCTTTTTCGAGTGTGCAATTTAATAATTGTTAGCAAATTTACTGTTGTGCAGCCGTCCCCACAACCCAGTTTAGGTCACTTCCGTTACCCTGGTAAGATCCTTGGTGTGTATCTGCCGTTAATCCTCATTCCCACGCTCAGCTCCTGGCAACCACTAAGCCACTTTCTGTCTCCCTACATTCTGGATGTTTCATATAAATGGAATCATACGCTGTGTGGCCTCTTCTGTCTGGCTTCTTTCACTTAGCATATGTTTTTGAGGTTTCTTCTGGTTGTATTTCATTCCTTTTTTATTGTTAAATAATATCATATTATATATCTTATATCAGTACTTCATATATCAGTACTTCATTCCCTTTTATTGTTGAATAATATTCCATTGTATGGATAAACCACATTTTATTGACCTATTCATCAGTTGATAGACATTTGAGTTGTTTCCAATTTGAGGCTATTATAAAATAATATGGCTACAAACATTTATGTGTCAGTTTTTGTGCGAACATATGTTTTCAGTTCTCTTGGGTGTACACCTCAGGGGGAGCCGCTGGGTTGGATGGTAAATTTATGTCTAACTTTCCAAGAAACTGCCACTGCTTCCCAAAGTAGCTCAGCTTTAGTTTTCCCATCTATGAACTCAGTATTCTGAGTCCCTCCTCCCACGGCTATAGTGGGGTCTGATGGAGTCAATGGGCAGACAGCACGTAGCACACGGAAGGGCTCCTGGGAAGTGCTCAGGAGATGTTGCTCCTTCTAGGGAGTGCAGTTCACTTCTGATTGCTTGACCAATTCCTCTACTACACTGTTGGCTCTGAAGGTAGAGACTGTAGTCACTTGAATTTTTTTCTTCTGAGTTCCTTACTCATGTTTTGTCTGTAGATAAGGAAACTCAAATACAAGTCCACTGCAGGGCAGAGGGGCCAGGGCTCTCCCAGAGGCACAGATTGCCATGGGAAGCCAGGGAGGATTCCTTCCTCATAGAGAAGGCAGCAGCCGGGCAGGACCTTGCAGGCTGCCTTCTGTGGGAGCCCAGGATTGATAAAGTCCTACTTTCCACACCTCAGGGTAAGTCACCCAACACAGCTCACTTGGACTGAAAGCTCATGTTCTTCATTTTAAACAGCAAGGATGAGTGGCCAAGGACTCTTTCTGCTTATCTTCTGAGTTGCCTAGCAAAAAGTTTGAGAGAAGGCCTTCCAAGGGCACCCAAGCCAACACCTTGTCCAGCATCAAGCACTTCCTCCCTACCTTGACCGCCAAGTGTAGAACAGACACTTGAGTAACCCTCCCTGGGGCTGGAGCTCAGACCTTATAACCGCTCCCTCCTCCTTACGATACCTCTTGGCCACCTCCTGCACATCCTCTAGGCCCATTAGTGGTCTCCTGGTGAGCCCCCCACCCCCCAGATCCTCTGTTCTGGGATTTGTACTGTGGCTGGGCCTGTGTACCCAAGAGCGCTGGGGGGACTTGGTGGTGGTGGTGGTGGTGAAGGGCTCTTGGAGGTACTCATTCTCTGCCTGGGATGTTATGTTGTTCTTTGCCTGTCTCTCTCCACATCTTTGTCTTTCACAAAAGTGAAGGTAGAAGAAATGTCAGATGAGCAGAAGCTTGTATTCATGGCCCAGGAATACCTTTAGCACGATTCATGGGCTTGAGCTCCGATCCACCAGAGCTCCCCATTGGGTAGGGGCAACAAAGGGATTCTGGACCGGCAGCGGTCACACCTGTCCCTCACTTCCACCTCTCACATCTGCTCCAAAGCCCACTGCCCAACAACCCCAGAAGCTCCAACAGCTGGAAAGGCGGCTCTGGCTGGGGGATGGGGAGAGAGGGAGTACTTCCCATCCTGCAGGGCAATTTCAGAATCCACTCATCACGTTGCCTACTCAACAGCAAACCAATTGCACGTTTAAGGAAATCAGGGGAATGTATGCAATTAATTAAAGGGCAAGTCTCAAGTCAGACTAAATACTGGAAATCAGGAACCGGAGTCCAAGTCCCTTCATGATCGGAAGGGGGAACTTCCCGATTTGATTGCAGAAAGCAATTTACTTCAATTAGCAGTGACATAAACAGGGTGATTGCTTAATAGGAGTACTGCATCTCTAAAAAATAAACAGCCTGAATTGCATCCCGTACCATTATATTAGCAGCACAGGATTGCTTTTAGCTAGACAGGTTTGATTAACTCTTTAGTGGCCGCCCCCAAGCAGATCTTGCCCTATCCCTGACAGACCCTGACATTTGTTGCACAAGTTGGGCTTGTTCATCCATCTTCTTGTTGCTTTTGCTTTTGAGTCTTTCGATCCCTTCAACAAGCCTGTGACATATGCATTACGATGCCCTTTAAACAGATGGGGAAAAATGAGGCTCAGCAAATTCAAGGAGTGAGCGTTTCAAGTACGAATCCAATCACATCACTCCCCTGCTTAACTTGGAACCCTCCGAAGTCTTCCAGACTCTTTATTATGGCCTCCCAAGCCCTGTGTGATCTGCTTCCTGCCTTCTCCTCCCACTTCTACTCAAGCCACTTTCCCACCTGCTCACTACATTTTGGCTTTTGTTCCTCACACACACATCCTGCTCATCCCCCCGCCCCCCCAGGCCTTGGCACTTGTGGTTCCCCAGGCCTGGAACACTCTTGTCCTATTTCTGTGTAGACCCTCTCGTCACCTTCCACCCTGCAGCTCAAGCCTCTCCCCCTCAGGGAGGTCTTCTCTCTCTGCCTCATCGTTCTGCCTTTTGGCTTTGAACCTAACCCTTAGCATTATCCAAAATCACCTTGTTTACTGTTGGGGTATTTCTTATCTGTCTTACTCCTGGAATGTAAGTCCCAGAAAAGCAGAGATCCTGCCTCCTATTTGTCCTGTTCTCCACACAGGGTCAAGCGAGACAGGGTCAGGCAGACAGAGGGCGACTGGGGATGACTGTCTAATAAAGGAAGTATCCGGGGCTGGGATGTGGCTCAAGCGGTAGCGCGCTCGCCTAGCATGCGTGCGGCCCGGGTTCGATCCTCAGCAGCACCACATACCAACAAAGATGTTGTGTCCGCCGAGAACTAAGAAAAAATAAATAAATGTTAAAATTCTCTCTCTCTCTCTCTCTCTCTCTCTCTCTCTCTCTCTCTTAAAAAAAAAAAAAAAAAAAAAAAAAAAATAAAGGAAGTATCCCCCTGCTTGAACAGAGAGGAGAAAACTGAGTCTCCGAGCAGGTAAGCCACTTCACAAAGTCAAACAACTGGCAAAGGTCGGCTGGGATTCAGGCAGCGCGGCCTCCCTTGTTCCTCATTCCCTTCCCTCCCTACCACCTTCTCAGCCCCCTCCCCCACCGCCCTCACCAGCTGGGAGAGCCAGGAAGTACCCAGAGCACAGTCTCCTCTTCCCACCTGAATTCCCTCTGGTGGCTGATTCTCAGTCAGACAGGACCTTCCAGATTCCAAGAATGCAGAAGCCAAAGACTAGGACCCCCCTCCCTCTGGCTCCCCACCTAGAAGGATTTAGGAAAGGAACTGGACTTCTCTCAAGAAACTGCATTACCTGGTGCTGGGCTCCGGATGCCATGGAAAAGCTGTTTGAAGGAGCTTAAGCTGCCCCATGACCCCACCCCAGCCTCAGCCAGATCCCACCCATGGCCCAGGGTGGCCCCACACATTGTCTAGTCGGGGAAGCACTGAAAAGGAAAGACTGGGCAAGCCAAGGTCAGTCACAGGAAAAGTTGCCAGCAGCAAGAGACCACGGAGGGGGGGGTGAACAAAATGGTTGTGAGGGCCCTAGCTCTGGGCTGCAGGGGTGTCCAGTTCCTGAAGATTTCCCTGTTACTGGCAACCAGGGTCTGGGCCGACCTAAAAGCTGTCCTTGGACACTGGCTGGCTTTGGGCTTCTGTCTACGCAGCATCACCCTTGGGAAGGTCAAGTGCGGCTGTCATCACCGTCCTCATTTTGCTGCCCATTCCCTGGGTGACCTTGAATAAGGCTTTCACCTCTCTGAGGCTGCTTCCTGGTTGATAAGGAGATCACAATACCCACCCTGCCTAACGTGCAGGGTTTCAATGGCTTTAAGGAAGATAATGAATGGGACATGCCCTGAAAAGCGTAAAAGTATAAAGTACACTCTTGTTTCAGCCCAAGTAGGAAAGAGATTTTAACATTCTCTAAACATCTACTGTCACAAGTAGGATTTCCTGTGCCCATTAAATAGATAAGGAAGCTGAAGCGCCCCGGGCAACGTGCCTCCAGACACCAAGCACAGGAGTTGAGATTGTAAACATTGTTGATGTTGAACTATCCGCCAGGACACCAGACAGTGAGCTCATACTAGTTTCCATGAAATAAAAATCCTGGGTCTAGGTGAAGAGCAGTGAGTGAAGAGGGTTCGGGGAACATGGTGAAGATGGAGAGGGGCCAGGGACCAGACCACAGGGTTGCCAAGGCTGTGCAAAAGGATTTTTTTATGGATTGGTTCCAAGTTACAGCAAAAATGCATTAGCAGGGCAACATCTTTAAAAGCAGCTTAACTGCACAGCATAATGGTATATGCCTGTGATCCCAGCAACTCAGGAGGCTAAGGCAGGAGGATAGCAAGTTCAAGGTCAGCCTCAGCAACTTAGCAAGATGCTGTCTCAAAAAAAAAAGGGGGGGTGCTGGGATGTGATCAGTGGTAGAACACCCCAGTACAACAACAACAAGCAGTCTTGGCAGCTTGAGGAGGTAGCCTGGTGAGGACAGGGCACTGGGGCGACGGGTAGGGTGAGGAGTGGAGGAGCTGCAGGAAGGGACCATTAACTGGAGAGATACTTTGGAGGTAGAATCCGTGGGGACCCGTTAGGAAGGGTGAGACTGACTGGACATTGTTTTGCAAAGGGATAAAGCAAAACTCTAGGACTGCCTTTTTCCTGGGGACACTTAAAAAATTTAAGAAGATCCTAAACCAAGTGAATACACATGAACAACTCCTGAAAACACGTCTCATCTTTGCCTTCAGGGAACCAGGATGTAGGCGCCTCTAACCTGATTGGCTACAGACACTCCACTTCTTTCTTTAATTAGGCTCCTCATTAAGACCCTCCGCTGTTAATTATTCCCAGCCTCCTGGGTGGGATGGGACCTTTACTCTTAAGATTCCAGCCCAGCGCTGTCTTCAGAAATGCTTTAACATGGCTTTACTTATGCCTTGGCGCCAGACTTGGGCCGCGGGGACTCAAATGCTCCCCTGTGACCATCAGGATTGAAAACAGAGTCCCATTTGAGATCATTCATTTCCCAAGGATCTTAAGTGTCTCCTCCTCTGTGAGGCCTCTTGCTGACGACTCTAAAACAGGAATCCTGCTTCTCTGTCCCCTCTGGCTGAGTACCCAGAGCTTTGTTCATTCATAGCGGTCATCACAAACAACCACTGCTCCTCTGGTGACTTGTTCAACACCCTCCCCCACCAGGTATGCACCCCCAAGAGCAGGCAGCACACTGTGTTCACTGCTGTGCCTGCAGCACCCGAGCACACTATAGACACCTACCTAGTAGGTGCTTTATAAATATCTGCCCACTAAAGTCACTTGACCAGGGCTGGAAAATTCCAGCCAATCCTCTCCTTTTCCTTATGTCTCTGCAGCCCCAGAGTTATGAGCACCACTCACCTCGGTCCACAGCCCCAAAGCCTGTCTTCCCCTCACCTCTCTATAGCATGTTGTTTCCAAGGGGACTTATTAGCCTCCGGTGGCTGCCACCTACATCACGCCACTGAGATCAAAGAGGTGACTGATAACAGAAGGCAGCACATTTTCTTGTTAACATGATGGATGGTTCTCCAAGGATCATTGCAAGTATAATTGGGTTCAGTCAAGAACTATGAATGCCAGCACTGTGCTCAGAGCTGTCAAGACCAACATGATTCCTGATCCCTCTTGGAGTTCCCAATCTAGTGGGCTCCCCAAAATCTTCTCCAAGAACCATCTGTCCCCCAGAGTCAGCCTCTGAGACCAGGGAATCCAGCTCCTTCCCTTCCCAAGCCCTGCAGGTGGCATTTTCAACTTCTCTAAGGAAGGAATCTGTGCCTTAAACCTACCTCCCTCAGCTCTAGGCCAAGGGGATAACAGGAATGAAGTTTCCGTAGCCCAGTCCTTTGGCTCATTAACGAGATGACCTTGAGCACGTGACCTCGAAAAGCCTCATTTCTTCACCTGCACAATGGAAAGTAAGAGTCCTCATCCCACAGGGTTATTAGGAGGATTAAATTAGACGATGATAATGATTGCTAACACCTTTTGAGCTCTTTACTAGTGCCAGAGAGTGTGCAAGAACTTTGTGTGCATTATCATATTTAATCTTCCTAACAGCCCTGAAGGGAGGTGCCATACCCGCTGTTTTTAGAGATGAAGACAGGTTACATTTTTGCCCAGGGTCACATGGCAAGGAAGTGGTGCCACTAACCCACTCCTTACCCAGTCTCCCCATGAATGCAGCTTGTGGCTTGTGGGCACACATGCTCCAGGAATGGTGCCTCTTATTTATCATCCCACTACAAGATTCCCCCAGCTCTAACCATTCCCCAGGATTGGCCTGAGATTGCCCAGCAGCCAGACCTTCCGGACGTGTTTTATTCTGGTTCCAGATCCTGAATCTGGATCCTTCCAAAAACCCAGATAGAAATGGACAGTGGTGGAAGGCCAGCCTTTCCAATAACTTCCCAGCAGCCCAATCGTGGTGGCCACCCAGAGCTCAGTCCTGGTTGAAGACCCAGATTGGAGCCTCCCTGGAGAAGCTGGCGGCCATGGTGAATCAAAAGACTAATTCTGATGGCCTTGTTCCTTCACTCTACCCTCCCGGTACCATCCGGTACTGTCCTGAGCCAAAACAGCAGGGGTCTAGAAGGTAGCTCCTCCGGGTACCACTGGGACAAGCATGACTTGGTTCCAAAGAAAATGATAGTATGAGATCATTCATTATAATATTTAGCTCCCAGAAGAAACCACTGCAAGCCTCATCCAAACCACAGACAGCTTTGGCAGCCCCAGTATCCTCTTACAGTTACATAAGCTCTGCAGGGAAATAAATACCAACTCATCTTGAAGGAATTTTAAGGGCTAATAAACCTTAACTAGTCTGTACAGAGAGGGCTCCTTTCCGAGGGAGGGACTGCGGTTTTAGAGAGGAAGGACTGAGAGGGCTGAGGGGCAGGGCTGGGAGGCAGAGCTCGTGGGCCTGGCTGCATGGGTTCCTGAGAAAGGCTCAGACTTGCCGCTCCACATCTCCAAGGCCAGTCCTGCCCCCAAGCTACCTCCTCACACACCATCAGAATCCACCCCAGCTGTCTCTTCTAAATAGTGAGCACCCCATCACAGAAGGGGTTCAAGCATGCAAATGTCAACTGTGTGGCTTTAAAGACCTTCTTGTTCTGAGGTTTTATTATGACGCTATGGTGCTCAGGTATAAGAACTTAGCCTGGCCATCAATAAAAGGCAGGAGAGCAGAAGAGAAAGAATTTACATCCAGAGCCTGAAGATGTTGTGCTGTCTGGGTGACCTTGGCAGGTTGCTTCAGCAAGATGGGAATACAATTGCTCTCTTGGCCTCCCCTACCACCCGATGGCTGGATGGGGCAGATAAATTGTGGGTGTGTGAAAACTCCCCTGCAAATTGTGAAATGTTTGCCAACAATGAGATGCCACCGACATCGGTGAGATGCCAGGCGCTAAGATGGTGGCTTTTTGCCTGTGGTCTTGGAGAAGCCCTAGAAGCCCAGCCCGACCATTACTCCAGGATCTGCTTCTTCCACTGCCTTGCATCTTCCACTGCCTTGCATCTTCCGAGGGAAGCAAAGCAAATGTGTGAGGGTTAAGACTGTGGATTGTGAGCCAGTCTCCTGGAGGCTGAATCCTTGACCTCTCCGTGCCTCATTTTTCTCATTTGATATTTGTACAATAATAGCACCTATTTTAGAGAGCTGTTAGGGGGGTTAAACAAATATAAGATATATCAAGTGCTTAGAACGCTGGCATAAAACAAGTGCTATGTAAGGCTTTGCTGTTCTTTTTAATATATTAGCCAGCTAGTTAAGTTTTTACTAGTTATTGGAAAGTTTTTGGGGAAAGAAAATAAGATGGGTAAATTTGATAGAGGAAAATAGAAACAGTGACTTCCATTTAATGAGACTGACTATGTGCCAGGCCCCAGGCTAATCATTTATACATATGATCTAACATCCAAAACAGTCCTTTGAGGAGGTAGTATAATTGTTCCCACTTTATAGGACAGGAGACTAAGCCTCAGCAAGGTTATGTGACTTGTCTAATATCACAAAGCAGTTCAATAATGGTGTCAGCGGTCAGTACTCAGGCCACTTCCGGGCTATTACTTAGGCCTCTGAGAGGGGCAGCAGGGTTGAAGCCTGGTGATCTGAGCCCCTACCATGAGGGACTGAAAGGAAAAATGACAGGTGATGTGTCATGAACACGAGACTCAGGCCACACCCAGTGCCTGGCCACACACTGGGATCCTGGTGTCTGGTTTTCAAGGAGGAGAATCACAGCAGTTAGGTCGCAATAAGAAAGCCAAGTGTTTGGGTGAAAATGTCAAGTCTGAGGGGAAGCATCAGGTGCAAGAAGAAACTAAGTCCCAGCCCAGCTGGGGTGCCATTCCTCCTACCTGTGGTCAGAAATCGGAGAACACACTCCCAGAGGGGTGAGTCTGGGCAGGTTGGACAAATGCCAGGAGGTAAGGCCACCTGCTCATGTTAGGCCAGGCCCAGGGAGAGGTGATGAGAAAGTGGGCTGACTGAGATGCAGCCTGCATAACAGGGAAAACACAAGGTAAAATCATCTGAGATTTCCCAGGCTAGAACGGCACCCCCAGACCAGCCTCAGGAACCACATTCCCAGAGTGCCAAGATTTGGGCTCCATTGCTTGCCCCATCCACAACAGAGGCCCTCCAGCAAAGATCTGATCTCCCCTGCACATTAAAACACCTGCTTCGGCTGTGCATAGTGGCACACGCCTGTAATTCCAGCAACTCGGGAGGCTGAGGCAAGAGGATTGCAAGTTCTAGGCCGGCCTCCTCAACTTAGCAAGATCCTGTCTCTAAACAAAAAAAAAATAATAAATAAAAAAAGGATTGGGGATGTAGGTTTGTGGCAGAGCACCCCTGGGTTCAATCCTCAGTACTGCCATACCAACTACTACTATTGTGTCCCTGTCCCTAAATTCTTACTGGCCAACAATGCCCATAGGGAAAAAAGCTGTTTGATCCTCACTCCTCACACTTTTAGGATTCCCCAAACACGCATAGGCTGCAGTGCTCTGGGAAGGTGGGGGCCACTCCTCTGTGCCAGGTACTGTGCTAAGCACTATCAAGCTATTGGAGACCTGGGTGCTTGAAGGGCACAGACTGGAGAAAGCTGTGGTCCAGTGGGGACCTGTGGAGGACAGAAACCTTGGGATCCCTAGGAAAATCCTGAATAAATGTGTCTGTGAAGTCCTGCCTTGTCTGCTCCTCCTTGGTCAGCAGGCTCTGAGTTGGTAGCTTGGGAAATGCTCCACATCCATGACCAGAAGCACACGGGCCAGCTGTGTCAGCCCACCCGGCTCCCAGCAAGGCACTCACCCCACAGAGCCTCCCCCACGTGGCAGGCAGGCAGCTGGCAGCTTGTTTTATGAACATCCAAAATCCATGAGGAACCACAAAACCACACTGGGCTGTAAACAGCCAATCAGAAAGGGAGCCGAGGCTGGGGATGCCGCGTCCTTCTCCCAGGCAGGCTTCTGCTGTGCTCGGCCAGGGCAACTGTCCTGTGCGGAGCAGCAATGGGCATCTGTTTCCTTCCCATCAGGGGCCACTGACTTCCAAGTCTCCCCAGCCAGCTCTGTGGGCCAGGAACACATGCTTTCTCCCCAGGTAGACTTGAAAGTAGGGAATGGGGGGAGGGGGGGGTCCATGACAGAGCTCAGAAACTCGTGGAGACAACTGGCAATCTTTTCAAGTATCTGGAGTCTTCTCACTGCCCATTGCTAACTTCTGAATTTGGGGGAGAAAATCAGGGGCTTGGGAAACTCTGGTGGCTAAAGAATGGTATGGGAGAAAGGTGACATCATTTTCTGAAATTCATTTTTCACTGAACACTATGTGGTGGATGCTTCTGTGTCAGGAAATAAGAGTTGTACTGCATTCAGTTT
Source organism: Ictidomys tridecemlineatus (assembly GCF_052094955.1). Lineage (NCBI taxonomy): Eukaryota > Metazoa > Chordata > Mammalia > Rodentia > Sciuridae > Ictidomys > Ictidomys tridecemlineatus. The sequence continues at coordinate 122,540,277 of NC_135477.1, read as the reverse complement.
AATGATGGTGGATAATATTTCTACATGCCTTTCCCGGTTGTGAGATTTGGAGGATATAGAGATGGATAGATGGTTAAACCAGTAAAGAGTTAAGGCTTTTCTCCACACCTCTTTTTTTTTTTTATCACTTTAACAATATTACAAATCGTAAGGTCTCAGCTTAGTTGTTACCTTCTGAAAGCAGCCCCCTAACCATTTTGGTGGCCCTATGTCTCCTTCTCTTCCACTTATTATTATTACTATTATTATTTTTTTTAAAGAGAGAATGAGAGAGAGAGAGAATTTTTTAATATTTATTTTTTAGTTCTTGGCAGACACAACATCTTTGTATGTGGTGCTTAGGATCGAACCCGGGCTACACGCATGCCAGGCGAGCGTGCTACTGCTTGAGCCACATCCCCAGCCCCTATTATTATTATTGACATAGGATCTCACTGTGTTGCCCAGGATGGTCTTGAATTTGGTTCTCCTGTGTCAGCCTCCTGAGTAGCTGGGTATAGGCAAGTTCCACTGCATAAGGCTCCCTATTGTTCCTTTTCTTTTTTTTTCTTCTTCAACATTGAACTGGGAATTGAACTCAGAGGCACTTTACCACTGATCTACATCCCTATCCCTTTTTAAATTTTATTTTCTGATGAGGTCTTGTTAAGTTGCCAAGACTGGCCTTGAACTTGGCCTTCCTGCTGTCTCAACCTCCTGAGTTGCTGGGATTACCGGCTTGCTCCACCATGCCCAACTGCCATTATTCTTTTTTGAATTGAACCCAGGGTTTGAACCCACTGAGCCCAGCCCTATGATATATTTTATTTAGAGACAGGGTCTCACTGAATTTCTTAGTTTCTCTCTTTTGCTGAGGCTGGCTTTGAACTTGACGTCTTCCTGCCTCAGCCTCCAAGCCACCAGAATTACAGGCATGTGCCACTGCACCCAGCTCCATTGTTCTTTTTTTTTCCAAATCATTTTATCTTTAATAATGTAGCAACATTTCAAAATATGAAAAACGTGTTCCCTTTAAAGAGGATGCCACCATGATAGCCTCATACAAGCATGATCAAAGGCAAGGAGGAGACTGTGCTGCAGTCTGTCTGGGCACAATTCAGGAGCCACTTGTCAAAAGAAACTAACTTTATTTTTAGAACTACAAAAGCCAAACAAAACAGCTCCTCAGGAAAAAACCCTCAAAGCCCAACTGCCACCACCAGCTTCCACAAGCCTCTCACCCCCACACCAGCTTCTCAACCTCCCACAATCCTCCTGCTCTTGAGGCCGATTGGCTGGGTTGTGTGGGCGGAGCCAAAGAAGTCCCCCAATGAGCAGCTCCGTGGAGGAGCCAATCAGCTAGATGTTGCTGGGGCCGCTGTGAGCCAATCATCAGCTGGCAGTCTGAAGTTTGCTGGCAGCTGGAAGTTTGCTGGGGCCCCTTTGGCTGTGGCTCTCAACAGACTGGATTCCAAAGGGCATGGGTGGTAAGAGGGTTTCATGGCTCACAGATTGACTGACGTGTTTGGTTATGATTTCTCTGAAACAGAGCAGGCAACAGATGAGATATGAAATTTAAGGGACCCTCAGAGAACAGGGCGCTGTTGCTGGGTCATGAGCACCTTGAAATGTTTCTTGGTGGTGATTCAGTGTCGGGAATACTTGCCATCCAGTGAGAACCTAGCAGGATTGGCTGAGCTGGTCTGTTGTCCCATAGGGTCAAATTTCTTCAGTGTGTCGACCCGATCTCCTTGCTCATTGAGATAATACTGGAGAAACATGATCATGTTTAAACCTGAGGCTCCAAGTCCGTCTGCACCTCATGTCCGTCAATTTCCTTTTCCATTATTCTTTATCTTTAAAGGTTTTCATTTCTTTCAGAGCACTTCATCACAATGGCAACTAGATATTTGTTGCTTGCTTATTGTCATCTGCTCTACTGTTATAAACTTTATAAGAATATGCATATCCTAAGTGCCTAGCATAATTCCTAGCATGTAACAAATGTCCAATTAATATTTCTTGAATGAAAAAAATCTGTAGAATGGGATAAACAATTTGCAAACCATATGCCTGATAAGGGAGTGATAAACAGAATATATAAATAACTTCTGCAACTCAACAATGACAATAATAAAACAAAATTTTAAAAAATTTAAAAAAATATTTGTTGAATGAATGAAAGCTAAATTCAGTGGGAGACGCCAAGAAGCATAAGATGTGGTCTAGTGTTACCATTTAGGTAGTGAGAAGATGGACAGGTAGAGAAAAGTCACCAATAAATGAGCATCGGAGCATATGGTCTTTTTTTTTTTTTTTTAGTTATTGATGAACACTATACCTTTATTTTGTTTATTTAGTTTTTTTTTTTTTAATGTGGTGTTGGGGATCAAACCCAGTGACTCATGCATGCTAGGGAAGCACTCTACCATCCAGCCATAACCCCAACCCAAGCATATGGTCTTGGAGTAATTATTGAAGTCACTGATAGGTAAAAAAAATCTGAAACTTGAGTTAAATTCCACAATTCTCCTACCAAAATTGACTCCAAATGGATCATTGATCTAAATGTAAAATATAAAACTTTTAGAAGAAAATCTTCATAATACTGATGAGTTCTTAGATCTGATACCAACATCACAATTCATAAAAGAAAATAAAATTTGATGTATCATCCTTAAAGAGAAGGAGGGCAGTAAGTACCACGTCCCTTGCTGTTCCCAAAAACCTAGCCAAGTTAAGGGAGCAATGAGAGCCAGCCTGGAGTGGAATGTCCAGATACAGACTATCCTGAAGGACTCTGGCTTTCCCCCATGCACACTGGGGACTAGGGCGAGCTAGTGTCATCGCAGAAAGCTACTTTCTTGCACGTGTGCCAGGACAGTTCCTCCGTGGGGTGCTGGCCATACAAGTAAAGCCAGTTGATGCCACTGTCACTGCTCCTGCAGACGAACATAGAAAATCCTCTTTCAGAGGTAACAAGGCACTGTGGAAAGGATACATATCACTTGTCCAGCCAGCTGCCACTGACAAAACGCCATGATGGAGAGGAAAAGCCAGTGAAGGATGAGGTGCTCTCTGTTCAGCCTATTGCCCCTGAACCTTCGCTGTAAGCACTTCTGGATAAAATCTTATGATTTGTGCACTGGCTCTCTGTGTGGGCTTTTCTTTCTTTCTTTCTTTTTTTTTTTTTTTTTTTGTGTGTGTGTGTCTCAGCAACCTATTCCACCACACTGGATGCTGGATGACTGGGCTGTGGACATGGCAATCAGACTTCACCAAAATTAAAAACTTTCATCCTATGAACACCCTGTTAAGCCACAGAGAACAGCTAGAAAACAAATACTTGCAAATCACATTTCTTTTTTTTTTTTTTTAAAGAGAGAGTGAGAGAGGAGAGAGAGAGAGAGAGAGAGAGAGAGAGAGAGAGAGAGAGAGAATTTTTAATATTTATTTTTTAGTTCTCGGCGGACACAACATCTTTGTTGGTATGTGGTGCTGAGGATCGAACCCGGGCCACACGCATGCCAGGCGAGCGCGCTACCGCTGAGCCACATCCCCAGCCTGCAAATCACATTTCTGACAAAGGGCTTGTATCCAGAATATAAGAAGACTCTTTAAACTCAACAGTAGGAAGATAAACAACCCAATCAGAAAATGGGCAGATCTTTGCTTTTTGGCCTCCAAGAGATGAGCCACTTTGTTTCACATGTGTTCCCTGCCCTGATGTTCTACCTCACGACAGGTCCAAAGCAATGTGGCCAAGCAATTATGAACCAAAATTAATCTTTCTTTTAGAAAGAAAAATAAAGGAGATGGGTGCATTGGTGCACAGTTTGTAATCCCAGTGACTCAGGAGGCTGAGGCAGGAGGGTCTCAAGTTGGAGGTCAGCTTTGTTAGGTGCAGGACAGGCTGAATAAGTTGTCTGCAGGGCATGCCAAACAAAGTTAGCTGCAGGGTGACCTGGACACTCAAACCCTCTGTCTGGTTCTTTATCACCTGTTTGCTTCAAGCCCAAGCCCCCGCTCAAGGCTAAACTCTTTGCCCCTCTGCTCAAGGCTGAACACTTAATCCCCTTGTGTGCCAACAAGGCAGCTTGTAGATCCAGAGACCTCATTAGATTTGGGCTATAAAAACTTGCTCCTGCCGGGCCCTTCTCTCTCTTGCTCTCTCTCTTGCTCTGTCTCTCTTGCACATGCTCGCGCTCTCTCTCTCTCTCTCTCTCTCTCTCTCTCTCTTTCTCTTTCTCCCTCCCTCCTTCTCTTTCTCTCTTTTCTCCTCTGTTGCACTGTTGCAATAAAGATCTCTTGGTCGCTCTGAGTGTTGTGGTCACTTTCCTTTCAAGCTTCAGTAATTTAGTGAGGCCCTGAGCAACTTAGTGCAACTCTGTCTCAAAATAAAATATACAAAGAGCTGGGAATGTAGCTCAGTAGTAGAGAACCCTGAGTTCAATCCCTAGTGCCCCTCCAAAAAAAAAAAAAAAAAGGCACAAAACTTCAACCAACATTTCATTCAAGGAGGATATAAAGATTGGAAATAAACCCAAGAAAATATGTTCACCTTCATTAGCCAACCAGGAAATGCATGCTAAAACCAGATGGCATGCCACAGCACATCTTTCAGAACAGCTAGAAAACAAATACTGAGTAGACCACATGCTGGAGGGGATGTGGAGAAACTGGAGCTCTTACCTGGTGCTGGTGGGGATATGAAATGGCAAGGTGTTCTGGAAGGCAGCTAAGCGGTTTCTTAGAAAATTACACGCCTGGGCATTTTATGCTAGAAAAATGGAAACATGTTTATCCACAAATCTGCACAGGAATGTTCAAACTAACTTCATTTATAATAGCTGGAATACGACAATGACCCAAGTGTCTTTCAGTGGATGAGTGGTACCTCCCCCAGTGGAATACTACTTACTCATCCATAAAAATGGACACATGCCACAATCTGGGTAGATCTCAAAGGCATCACCTAAGTTTAAAAGATGACATGCTGCATGACATGTGCTGCACAATGACATTCTCAAAATGACAAAATTATAGAGATAAAGATCAGTGGATATCTGAGGTTAGGGATGGAGAGAGGCACTCTCTTGGTGGCAATGGAATAGTTTTGTATCTGAATTACAGTGGTAGTCAGACAAATCTATACAGGTGATGAAATTTCACAGAAACACACACACACACACACACACACAGTGCGTATAAAAACTAGTAAAAATAAAACTCTGGCTCACAGAAACATGTGAATGTCAATTTCCTGGTTGGCTATTGTGCTATCATTATATAAGATGTCACCACTGGGAAAATTCATTAAAGGGTACAAAGGATGGACAGGACATCTCCAGGCAACTTTTGCAATTTCTTGTAAATATATGATCACTTTAAAATAGGAAGTTAAAAGATAATAAGAGCAGTATAGGCAGCTGCGGATGTGTGAATAAGTGTTAGAAGCTGTAAACATCCAGGAAAAGAAAAGCATCGTTATGGCTTGGGTATGGGGGGGTCCCTCTGAAAGCTCCTGTGTTCATGCAGGAGTGTTCAGAGGAAAATGACCGGGTTATGAGAGCCGTAGCCTAATCCTAGTTTGCTTGGACTGACTCAGTAACTGAGGGTAGCTGGGGCGTGGCTGGAGGAGCTGGGTCACTGGCCACTTACCCTGAAAGGGTTGTTCTTCCCTGTGGCCCTACCTCCTCCTCCCTCTCCCTCTCTGTTTCCTGGCCATTATGAGGTGAGCTGTTCTCCTCTTCCCTGCCCTTCAGCCATGATGTGCTGCCTCACCTTGGGCTCAGAGTAATGGACTCAGCCATCTGGGACTGAAACCTCTGAAACCATGAGCCCCAAATAAACTTTCCATCCTCTAAGTTGCTTTTGTCAGGTATTTTGGTCACAGCATTGCAAAGAAGACTAAAATACATTCCTTTGGGAGTGGTCAAGAAAAGCTTTAATTCCACTGGTGTTTATTAGGTAGTGAGCCCTTGTGGCCTGCCATGCACTCAAGGGAAATTCAAAGACATGGTCTTATTCTTAAGAAATTAAGAGGGTATAGGGCTGGGCACGGTGGTGCATGCCTATAATCCCAGTGGCTTGGGAGGCTGAGACAGGAGGATCCAGAGTTCAAAGTCACCCTCAACAATGATGAGGTGTTCAGCAACTCAGTGAGACCCTGTCTCTAAATAAAATACAAAATAGGGCTGGGGATGGTCAAGTGCCCCTGAGTTCAATCCCCAGTACCAAAAAAGAAAAAGAAAAGAAAGAAATTAAGAGGGTAGGGAGGTGGCATAGGGATGAGGAGAGGTGACCATTGATTGGGTCTGGGACCAGTAGACCCACTGTAAGCTGGATCTTGGCCAGCACTTCACTTATTACCTAGACCCCTGTGCCCCACCTAACTGGGGAGCTATGATGACACTTTAGTCTTTGAGTACCAAGGTTGACTCAGACCTTGTGTCCAACAGTCCTCTAATATCTAAGGATTCCCTGTTCCCCAATACAGATTGACCTGAATGAATGGCCATGGTACACTTTGTGGGGAAGATATAGGGATAGGGCATGCCAAGAACAGAGATATTATGTGCTATGGTATCACAGGGTTCTTTCTGGAGAGAAAACCAGTTCTTCTGTCAGTGGTTTCTAGCTCTAAAAACTGTTCACTGGGGCAGGGGATTGTATATTTTCACTGGGTCTTGTTCCCCTGTTTCTCTCTCCTGGATTTCTTCCACTGCTACAAACTAAGTAGTAGCTTGTACTATCCATCTACAATCATGTGCTGCACAATGACATTTCAGTCAACAATGGACTACATACATGATGCTCGTCCCAGAAGATTCTATCGCTTAGTGATGTAGCCATCTTAGTTTTTAACTATATTTTATATTTGTCCAGTGGCAAAATATCCACTATTTATCCATTTTCTGTTGCTATAACAAAATACCTGAGGCTGGGTAATGTGTTTTAAATGGATTTACTTAACTTACCATTTTGAGGCTAAAAATCCAAGATTGGGTGGCCCATTGACTTGGTGTCTGGTGAGAGCCTCATGGTAGACAGCATCATGGTGTGAGTATGTGTAAGAAGGAAAGATCACAGGGCAAGCCAGGAAGCCAGAGAGCAGAGAAGGCCAGTATTGCTCTTTAATAACAACCGTCTTGTGAGAGCTATCCAGGGTTCCACGAGAGCTACATTAATTCCTTCCAAGTGCAATGCCCCAGTGGCCTAATATTTCGTACTAGGTTCCATTGCTTAAAGTTCCAGCATTCCCATTTGCCAAAGCAAGAACCAAGCTTCCAGCATATGCCCCTTTGGGGGTGACACTTATGCCCTACTCACACTCTAGCATCACCTAACAACACGTGTCTAAGAACATTTCCCCATTGTTAAGTGACACATGAATATATCTGGCCCTAGAGGCACAGCAGTACCTTAACCATTTTCTTTTGACACCCTTGGCTCCCACTTCAGTTTTGCCAGCCATTATGACACTGTAGTCCCCTGGCTTCTGGAAGTTGAATCGGTGCCCCCTTCTCTCTATTATTTTGGGGTTTCAACATCATCATCACCAACATGGAGCCAAGTTCTACAAAAGTCCCCTTCCCTCAGCCCTGGTCTGCAGAGGAGAGCCACCACTGAAATGCTTAGTGATACCAAGAGCCCATTCCTTATCCCACCGGTGGATGTGTGTCCTCTGAGCCCGTCCTTGGAACATACCATAGTCAGATGTTCTGGCTGAACATCAGGCCCACCTCTCTGAGCCTCTCGGGCCCTTCCTCCATCCTCCACCATGGCAGTTTGGCATTTCAGCCTTGCTCAGCATGGGCTTCACTTTCTCCATGCCTCCAGCAGCCTCCTAGGAGGGAGTTAGGCATGATGCTTTCTGGCATCAGGAAAGCATGACAAAATCAGCCTGCCCTATCCAATGCTGTGATCAACAGCCTCAAATGCAGGCCCAGGTGCATCCCCTGGCCCCTGCGGGCACTGTCTGGTTCAATTGTAAAGATCCTGACATTGGTCCCTCTCCTCCTATATCAGGCCCATCACCTCCCCAGCAGGATCATGCTGTGGTTTAACCTGAGTTTTAGACCCAGTGGCCAGGAGAGATGGTGGGGACAGATAACAAAAGGCACCTGCTGTCCCCAGGGGAGAAGTCTGTGCATTGTCCAGCACAGGGAGACTGCTAGCTCTCACCAGGAGGGGTGGCCATTTCTGCATGCTCAGTCAACATAGACTTCTGGCGCATCCAGGTAGATGCCTGGATCCCCCATGTCAGTAGGATTTTCCTTACTAGGGTCTTGACCTGAGCTTAGCAGAACTGTTTAGTTGGGCATTTCTCTTTCTTTGAAGTTCAACCACTTGGACTACTCAATCCCAGGATTGGATGTCTGTTCTCTGATGGAAGAGATTAGAACTTCTTTACGTGCAACCAAGAGGTCCCCTGGCACCACACCCGCCTTTCAGTTGCTTGTCACTGGTCCTCGGCACCAAGTGAGAGTATCAGTCATCCTACACCTTTATCCAAGCAGTTTCTATGGCCTGCACACCTCTCAAACACCACGCACCAGGCCTCCCAGTGCATTTCCCCAAGCCACCACCAGGCGGGTGACAGTTGTGTCCCAGGCTCCTGTGTTCCACCTCACTCACTGTCAGCCCTGTGATGTGTGATCAAGTTTCAAACCTCTCCTCATCAGCTGCTTCCTTGGGCCTGTACTAAGTACCAGAGGCTGTGTTCTTCAGAAGCAGAGGCTGAAATGGACTTTGGGGTGCATGGTTACTGGAGAGCAATACCTGTGAAAAGAAGGAGATGAGGGAACAGATTTGAGCAGAGGGAAAAGTCCAGCAGCAATGCAGAACTGTTACATCCATGGCCATTCTTTAAGCCTGAAGTAAATGTCACTGGTCACTGAGAAGCTCAGGCCTTGATTCCCTTCCCTCATCTGGCCACCAGGAATGGGCTGTCCTGAGCAGGGCATGATGACCAGGGTGGCTCCTGGTGACTGAGGCAGACCTTGTGGGAGCTGACACCCCACAGCTGGGCAGCAAGTCTTGCCTGAAGGGAGAGCCTTGTTGATGAAGGAAACTCAAATCCCCACTGGTTGATGAGAAAATTCTTTCTGAAAGATTTGAAGTATGGTTTGACTTTCAACAGAAAAAAAAAAAAAAAAAGGAGAGAAAAAGAAGGGAGAAAGCATCTGGAGCCCTCCCAGGAGACAGGAGAGTGAAGTGTGCCACAGGAAAGCTCCTAGGGACCTGGACCTCGACCTGGAGACATGGTCTGGGAGGTCCTTGCTCAGTCACCTGCAGTAGGCTAGAAGCTTCTTGACACTCACCATCTATTTATTTTTCTTTCTTTAAAAAAAAAATGTGGTACTGGGGATTGAACCCAGGGACACTCTACCACTGAGCTACTTCCCCATCCCTTTAATTTTTTATTAAAAAATTTTTTATTAAAGGTCTTGCTAAGTTGTCCAGGCTGGCCTTGAACTTGTGATCTTCCTGTCTCAGACTCTTAAGTCTCTGAGATTACAAGTGTATACCATTGTACCTGGTCTATTTGTTTCTCTCTCTTGAAAAATAGTTATGACTGTTCTTCCTGAGTCAACCCCATAGACATAGCACTGTCCTCAGATGGCTCCTAGAAGTGTAGAGGTGGAACCCACAGCGCTAGCAAAGTTTCTGAGGGGGGAACATCTAATACGTAACACCACCACAGGGGTTGGGGGAAAGGAGAAGGCCTTGCCCCTTAGCTCCCTGCAAGAAGTCCTGACATTCCAATTGGACATCACCATTACTCTTGATTCCTGCTCAGGATAGGTTATGAGAGGGGCTATAGGCAGAGCCCTGGGGTGTATCTACCTCTAGAAAGCAAAACCAATGCGTTATAACCCCACCGTGATGTCAAACACTGATGCTCCTCAATTTGTATTAGGGTTACGTTCTAAATAAACCCATTATACATTGAAAATATCACAAGTTGAGAATGCGTTTAATACACCTAGCTGACTGAACTTCCTTGGTTAACAACACAGTACACTGTAGAGTATTGGCTGTATCCCCTTGTGATCATATGACTGACTGGGAGCTGTGGAGTTGAAAGATGAGGTCTGTCTCCTGCCTGCAGCACTTTAATGTTCATGGAGCCCCCCAACTGCCCACAAGTCTTGGGACAGGGGTTATGTTGGCCATCTACCAAGAAATCTTGTAAAGATCCACCTGCTCTACTTAATTCTAGTATCTGTATGGCTCTAGCCAAAGGGGCTTCATAAAGATGAAACAAAAGTAGAATCCTGTTACAACTTATTCCAGTTGTCATTAAAATCCTACATGGCTAGAATCATATTTGTAGTCCAAAGAAATATGTTTCTGGGGCAAAGAAGAAATATCAGGCACATTCTTGAAATTCCTGTTCATTTTTTTTCCCCCTCTTCCTTTGTGGATGTTGTTTAGGCTAGAGGAAAGCTATAGTTTTGTTTTAAATATATTTTTTAATTATAGGTGAACACAATACCTTTATTCATTTTTTTTTTATGTGGTGCTGAAGATTGAACCCAGTGCCTCACACATGCTAGGTGAGCGCTCTACCACTGAGCCACAACCCCAGCCCCAATGCTGTAATTTTGATGGAGAGGGGTGAGACTGAAGGAGATTTACTTCTTATGACTGAACACAGAGCCTTGAGCACCTCCCAGGGCCAAGCCAAGCAGCACAAGCCCCATCCTTCCTCAAGACAACCTGCTTCAGTTCAGAGCAGAAGGAAGCCTATGCTGGGCTGGCTGGTTTATGACAGGGTTTGTTGGGTGCATGCAGTGAGGCTGTGGTGCCTTGGGGCTCTCTGCTGACCATGGGAACCAACTGTCCTGCAGGCTCCTCTTTTGATTCAGGAAGCATGGATGTTGTTCACGAGGAAATACTAAGAGAATATTAATCCCCTGTTTCCTTCTGCATGGTTCCCTCCAGATCAGCACTTCACAGAGTGGGTTCTGTGCAACATTATCAGTCCTTTGAAATGCCCATTGAAAAGTAAGTTTAGAGTCTGGGAGTGTAAAGCTCGGGGTGGTGCACTTGCTTAACAGGTGTGAGGCCCTGATTTTGATCTCCAGCACAGCCAAAATAAAATACATTTTAAAAGGAAAAAAAAAGAAAAAAAGAAAAAAAGTTTGGGCAATAATACCTATGGTGGTCCCAAACTAGATTAATATAATGTTTTTTTCTGTGAAAAGGATGAGAAGTCCAAAAGGTAAGAAGCCTGGTTAACTTGGTTTAACTTGTTTCCCAAGCCTAGTGGACCATGGAGCATACCTCCTGCCACTCCCCTTCTCTTGTAACATGGGTTCTTTATCTCTGGAATTAGTGCTCTAAGGAATAGACTGTAGAAAATTTCACTCCTGATGGATGTCTGCAGTTGGCGCTGATTGGGGGCCACCATTTGGGACACACAACAATTGACATGTTTAATTCCATTCATCAAACAGGCACATTCAGCTCCTAAAAATAGGGTTCTCTTATATGAATGTGGCCTATGCATTTCAAAAAAAAATTAAGAAATTAAATGATTACAAAATATTTTTAAATCAACATACACTTACCTATCCAAAATGAAAGTTGAACTTGAACGGCCAAATGACACCAAACACATGGCAAGAAAAATATCTAAAAATGGAAGAATTACCTCAGCTGCCACAGTGATTTCCATGAACTTCTTTTATTAGCCTCACTCATTTGGATCTATTCAGTAACTTTGTCCTTCAGTGGAAGAATGGATAAAAAAAAAATGTGGCATATCTATTCAGTAACTTTAGTCCTTTCAGCTTTAGTTTTCCTGCCCGCCCTCCAGGCTTGTCACCCAGAGAGGCCCAGGAGTGTGTGAGCACATTGGGGCAAGTGTCACAGACCCTAACTTTTTTTTTTTTAAATAAAGTTTTTTTTTTTTTAAAGAGAGTGAGAGAGGGGAGAGAGAGAGAGAATTTTTAATAATTATTTTTTAGTTCTCGGCGGACACAACATCTTTGTTGGTATGTGGTGCTGAGGATCGAACCCAGGCCGCACGCATGCCAGGCGAGTGCGCTACCGCTTGAGCCACATCCCCAGCCCCAAGACCCTAACTTTAAAGATGTGAAAAGGGGGCTGGGGATATAGCTCAGTTGGTAGAGTGCTTGCCTAGCATGCATAAGACCCTGGGTTCAAACCCCAGCACCACACACACACACAAAAAAAAGATGTGAAAAGGATGAGAAGCTCTTTATGTCCTGGTTTTCACTGAGGTTCCAGTGGTCAAAACCAAAACTTTCGATGACAAGACTCCAGTGTTAAAGAAAAGCACTCACCTACCACCATGAAATTTGAGAAGGAAGTTGTGGAAAATGATTTCAGAACTTTTCTTCCTGGTGTTTTTTTTTTTTTTTTTCTGGAGCTTGAACTCACTTTACCACTGAGCCACATCTCCAGCCATTTTACTTTTTATTTTGAGACAGGGTCTTGCTAAGTTGCTCAAGGCCTCACTAAGTTGCTGAGGCTGGCTTTGAACTTGCGATCCTCCTGCCTCAGCTTTCAAAGTAGCTCGGATTACAGGAGGGCACCATTGTGCCCTGCTTGATTTCAGACCCTTTGGCAAAATTGACCTTCAGGACGTAGAAACAAAAGGTTGAAGAAGTTAGAAACGATCATTTCTCTGGAGAACAATCATGGGTAAGTTGTGGCATCACTCTTAGCTATGGACAGCTATGAGCAGCATATGGTGGTGCGGGCCTGTGGTCCCAGCTACTCTGGAGGAAGACTGCTTGAGTTCATGAGTTTGAGGCCAGTTTGGGCAACACAGTGAGATCCTGTCTTCCTCTCTACTGCAAAAAATTAAATAAATAAATAAATAAATAAATAAATAAAAGATAGCTTTTAAGTAAGATGTAGAAGAAGGAAAAGAGAAGCCACTCTTTCCTCCCCAAAAGATTATGGGGAAAGGACAGAAGCAGAACCATCTAGAACTAGACATGTAGATATGTAAGGCCAATCTTTGCTCAGAGAGGGGCAGAGGGGTATGTGAGGAGAACACAATGAGCAGAGTCGATTCTTACCCCACTTCTGGAGTGGCCTCCAGAGGGATACCAGCACAGCACGAGGCCACACACTGTGGTCAGGGAAGAGGATCTGGTGCCTTCTTCAGTTCTTACATTGTACACGTGAGCTGGAGGTTCCGTGCAACTCTTGCCCAGGGCCCACCTGGCAGACTCGGCTAAGACACAGGAGGACAACGCAGAGGAACACAAGGCAGTAGGGCATCCTACCACACGCTGTCTGAGCGGAGTAGGAGTAGGCCCCATAATTGTAAAAGGTGTAGTAGTCCCTGGGTGGGCCCGGGACTGGCTAGGACAGTCCTGGGACACTAGTCACCTCACACCCAAGGGTAAACACAAGGACAGAGGGAGCCTTCCCTTGTCCATGAATTCTCACCAGTGCCTTGCTGAGGGCCATTACCAAGTAGGAATGACGCATCGAAATTTCCTTGCCAAGCGTACCCCATGCTGCTTAGAGGACATTCGATGGGACATTGCATGCATGCTTTAATAAGGTGACCTTGCTCAAGGACCAAGGCGGATCCCGGTTTAGAGCTGATCAGGTTTGAGGAAGTAACCGGCTCCTTGAGTTTAAGGTGTTGCCAGTTTAAGACAATGGGTTTTAGGGAAGTTGGAGATTGAAGATTATTGCTGGGATTAGGGTGTTCCTGCTGCTTGTTCCCGTTGAGTTCTCGTGAGATTAAAATGGGATTTGGAGATAGCCTCGTGGAGTAGGTGAATTGTGCGGGAGAGGGGAGAACGAGATTGCCCCTGGACCTGTGTGGAGGCGGTGTGAGCGGGAGTAAAGAATTGCTGTTTGAACCTACAAAGCCGTGTGATGGCTCGTGATTCTGGTGCCAAGCCGAGACATTGGCAGTGCCTCCTCCCACACCTTCTCATACTTGGTAGAAGAGACTGAGTGAAACCTCAGGTGACTGTTTAAAGATCAGGCCTGAGAGCTGAGAGTAGTGGTACATGTCTGTAATCCCAGCAACTCCAGAGGCTGAGGCAAGGAGATTGCAAGTTCAAGGCTAGCCCCAGCAAGTTAGTGAGACCCTGTCTCAGAATAAAATTAAAAGAACTGGGAGTGTGTCTTGGAGGTAGAGAGCCTCTGGATTTAATATCCAGTACCAAAAAAAAAAAAAAAAGGGCTTCAGTACCTGTTGCATCTGACTGCATTTGCCCCTTCTGCCACTAGTAAATAGGAGCCTCAATTAAACACAGAAGTCACACTTTCTCTGCATATCTGAGAGGCACATGAACAAAGCTCTTGACCCACGGCAAACTAACAGGAGCTTCTTTCTATCAATGTTGTTACCCCTTGATGGAGTACAGTGAGTTGACCCACATAGAACTCTGTCTACATGTCCCCTGAGAATACAAAATTCATCTCTAAGTAGTAAATTGCTCACTTCAATAGAATACTTTTATTTTGGAACAAATGGTCAAAGGATGGGTTAATGGCTTCCCAGTGCCAGGCCAAGTGGGCAGGCAGTGGTTTTGTGCGGCCTAACTCTCTGGCATTGGAAGCAGAAGGCCCTAGGTGTCACGCTGCTCCCACCATGTCCCAACTTTGTGACCTAGAGCTGTGACCTTCCTCTGCCTGAGGCAAGTGCCGGGCTGTAAAATGAGGATAACGCTCCACCCCACTCCCAGGGCTCTGGGGAGGCACCGGTGATGTTACATTGGTGCCGTGCCCACTCGGGACTGCGCTGAGCTGTCCAGGAAGGGGACTGTGCATTGTTGGTCACTGAAACCCTGGGGCCAGCACTAAGCACGGAAGGCAGTTGGAGCTCCATGAATGCCTCCCCAGGGACACCACTTTTGCTCACAAGCGTTTTTTTGGCTTTTTCTTTCAGAAGTGCCTTCAGATTCCGAGCCATCAGCTCTGGCACAGCATCCGTGGTGACAAGTCTTCAACTTTATTTTTGGAAAACTGTAGGGCATTTGGAGCCCTACAGGCAAATAAGGCGAGGGGATGCTGGACAAATAATGCTGAGCGAAACCATTTTTGGTCACAGTGGTAGGAAGCAGTTCAGGCCCTGTCCCTGGGGGATCCGGGTGGGGAAGAGGACACAAGTGTGTATAAACCTCTGGAACCAGTGACCATTCATCAGCTGACATTAGATCCACGGGCGGAAGTGGGCCTGGTTTGTTTCTTTAACTCTGTGTCCTTAACTCTGGAGCCTTTAAGTCACTATAGTAGAAATGTCTAATCCTTTACTTTCAAAGAGAAAAAAAAGTCATTAATTGATGTACATGTGTACAACTTTCAGCAAAGACACAATGAAACTGGTAATAGAAGCTGTCTCTGGAGTGGCGGTTGGTTTGGGGGAGGGTGAGACTGGGGCAGAAGTCCCAGGACATCATACCTTTCCCATAGAGTCTTTGGTACCTTTTAGGTTTTATACTATTTGCACGCCATGACCTATTAAATAATTAACAACAACACAGGAAAAGCAGGAGGAAGCAGCAGCATTCCTTCCCTGTATAATAAATATTTAACCTGAGTTTTCACTTAAAAAAAAAAATAAAAAGAGTAAACCATTAAAGGATTAACAGGAGGCTAACGATCCCATTGGGCCTGTTAGCACATCCCAGGGTTGTTTTCCCCAGCCTAGCAAAGAAGTAGGCTTTGCTTCTCCAACCGTATAGGTTTGCCGTTGAAGAAAATATATCCCCTTGGCCTAAACCCTGTAGATAATTTGCAGTAATCAATTTTACAAATAATAATCCCGGAAATTAAATTCTGATGGGAAGCCCTCCATCTCTACCGGCTCCTGCCCTCCTTCCTCCCCGGGCTGCTTTTCCTCTCCTCAGGTACCTTTCTTTAACAGCAAGAGGGATGGAGAGGGGTTAAAAATCAGGCCTTTTCATCACCTGCTGCATGAAGGCTGATAAACAGGTCATAACCCCTGACCTCAGCAAGGCTTGGGATCATTTGTGCTTGTCCTGAGACTTTCCACAGGGTTTTGATAGTCACTGCTGGTCCCAGGGTGAAATGGATTAGCCTTAGCCAGGAAGTGTCGGATCCCCAATGACTCCGGCTTTGTAGAGGCTGCCTGCTAAGTGAATGCCCATGTGACCTGAGCCAGGGAGGAACCAGGGCCAGTGACTTTTGTCCATGACATCCCCAGAGTCCTATCTCTGCCTTCAGGAAATGGCTCCCAGGGTGGCTTTGAGGCCCACCCTAGCTCTCCTCTCAAGAGGAGGCTCTAAAACAGGCTGCACGGAGGGACACACAGTCCAGCTTAAGCCAACCCCCACACCAGATTCCCCAGGCCACAGGGGAAGGAATCAAGATCAGGGAAGGAAAAATGGCCCTAGGGGAGCCAATGAGCCACAGAGACCCGTGACAGGAACACAGAGCTGGAGACAGACACTCCCTCTGTCCTGCTGGCCTCAGCCCTGGAGGGCGAGGGGCTGCAGGTGTGGCCACCCTCTCACCTTCACAGGAGTGCAAGGTGAGGAGAGGCCAGAGAGGAGCCCCTTGCCGACAAGGGCTCTCCATTCCATTTCCATCTCCACTCCCAGACAACCTCACAGGTGATCCAATAAATTCCATTTCTCCCAAAATATGTATTGTCTTTTCCATCCCTTGTGACCCAAATGGTCCTGTTTGATACTAGTGTGTGAAGACTAAGGGACTAAAACAGATCCAAAACTGCGAAACTAGCAGAACTTGACCTTGACTGGTGAATAACTTTGAATTAAACTTTGGCACACCCCTGTAATATCAGCAACTTGGGGAGGCTGAAGCATGAGGATGGCAACTTTGAGGCCAGCCATGGCAATTTGAAGAGACTCTGTCTGAGAGAGAGAGAGAGAGAGACAGACAGACAGACAGACAGACAGACAGACAGACAGACAGACTGGGGATGTAACTCAGTGATAATGTGCCCCTGGGTTCAACCCCCAGTACTAAAACACACACACAAAAAAACCCTTGGACTATTCCATCCGACTCATCATGGTCTCTATCTTCCATCTCTCCTCTCTTGGGAAAGTGGGAACAGAAGAGGAGAAAACCCTCAAAAGGACTGAAAAGGGCATCAAATGGAGACTTTTTTTTTTCCTCAAAAAAATCTTACTCCCAGCATCCCACGCTCTCTTCCTACATGGGCTTTGTCAGTCAGCCCCTGGGCTCGCAGTTCAGAGCTGCCTTGATTCCAAGAAAGCATAGAACATTCTCTCACTAGGAATGACAGGGCCCTCTGAAAGCCCACACCCATCTACGCAAGTGATGATCTTGACGATAGTACAGGGTTAATAATTTGCTCATCAACACTTTGAACCCTCTCTTCAAAGGCAGGTCACGGGCAGCAGAACTGTCTGATGAGGCCCTGAATCACAGTCCTCATATGGGATATTTTCTGCCTCTCCAACCCCTCAAAACCATTTTCTTGTTTCTTTGATGATATAGTAAGCGCATGGCCTTTCTCCCATACTGAACTCTTGGTATAAAGGATAACAAAACACAGCTAGTCGTGCTGATGCACACTTGTAATCCCAGTGACTTGGGAGGCTGAGGCAAGAGAATCGAACGCTCAAGGTCAACCTGGACAAATTAGCAAGACCCTGTCTCAAAATAAAAAAATAAAAAGGATTGGGAATTTAGCTCAGTCTAACCCCCTGGGTTCAATCTCTAGTACCAAATAAATAAAATAAAAATATAAAAAGAGCTATTGATGTAGCTCGTGCTAGGTCCCCAGTCCCCCAGGAGGGAAATCTCTGGCCACACAGAGCTCATGATGTAATACTAGAGCCAGATATGAAATAAGCAGATTATCACACGACGTGATCACAGAGAGTGATAAAGTCTAAGAAAATAGGAATTTCTCAGTGTCCTTCTCTGTAAAATGGGATACCAATGGTGCCAACTTCAGAGAACCTCTGGGTTGGAGTTAATAAACTATTTCAGGTAAGATGCTTTCGTGCCAAGCTGAGTGCCCAGTGTGTTCCAATAAATGGGAATGACAATGAAGATGGTGACATTCTGAACTGTCCTGTAGAAAAGGCTACAGGACAGTTCAGAATGTGATAAAGGCTTTCTTAAGGGTGTGTGACAAATGCAAGCAAAACAAACGCATGGGCTGGATGTGGGGGACCACATGGGCCAGAGCAGAAGAGGAGGACTTCCCCAAGGAGGCGCCAGAGGAGCCTGTGCTCAGAGCTGGACCACATGTTGTTGGCAGGGCAAAGGCCTCCACCCTGCCCAGGAGGCTCTTGGTGTCCAAACACCAGACAGAGGCAGGCCAAGCCGCCAAGCTCTCTGCTAATGCGGTTAGTCTGGGCCTTATCTCAGAGGAGCTGGGCCTCAGACGCCTTGTTGGGCTGACCGCAGGGCCGGCCGGCAGAGAAGGCAGACTGGGAACAGGCCTGCTGCTGCCACCAGCGGGAGGGCAGTGGGGGCCGCGCAGGAAGGCCTGGGGGAGCGGGGCTGTTTGTTATGGGGTGAAGAGGAAGCCGTAAGTGGTCCTCTGTCCTCCATTAACAGCAGGATGGAGTCAGGCTGGAGCCGCTGGCTTCAGAGTCAGCCTTGTTTTTTAAACACACATGGCTGGCCCAGGCCTTTTAACCCTGGAACACCCCAGGGTTCCTGCAGGAAGAAAACAGTAGCCTTTGGTCTAGAAGCTCCACAGCTGGGGTGTAGCTTAGGGCATTTCTTTGCAGCTCAGAAACAAACAGAGATAAGAATATTGTGATAAAAGGAACAGTACTTTTATAATGGATTATTCAGAGTCAGGGAGTTGGGGCTGGTTATAATTCTTTATACTCAAGATTCCTTCTGTAAGTCCACAGAGCTAAAAACAAACAGAAATGGATTCCTCTTTTCCTGCAGAGAAGTACAAACTATTTCTGCCCCATCCTTCCAAGAGTGTCATTCCTCCCTTTCCCCACCCATTCTCATCACCAAAAGGGACCTGAAAGGGGGAGACCTTGACCCCTGTAGAGGACCCCACTTGTCTGCTGCCCCTCCTGGCCTCCCACACCTCCCACATCCAGGCTTAACTTTTTGAAGAAGTCTCAGATACTCTGTGATGCTCATGGAGGCCAAGCCTGTCCCTGGAAAGATGCACTGGACACTATTTCAGGGGATCCCAGACTCCAGGGGTGTTCTTCCCAGATCAGACTCACTAGTGTTTCTTCCAGTTTTCACTAGATGGCTGATTTGATCCCATTCTATACATGAGATAATCTCAAGCAATCAGAGTCTGATTACAAAACTCTCAGTGAAGGGCAGAGACGTAGCGCAGTGATGGAGCGCTTGCCTTGTCCGAAACACCCTGAGAGTGAGAGGCTCAACAGTCAGCAGGAGGAGAATGGCTCACCCTGTGGGAAGAGCCCAGGCATTTGCAGCAGGCACCTGGTTGCTGCTCTGAGTCCCTACTCTGGTGGAGACATATAGATGGGTCCCTAGGACCTTAAGTCCCAACAGACTTTCCTTACCTTATCACACCCACTGATAGGAAAGGCTGAGCTTCCTCACTGCCGTCATCCTCTCACAGGGTCTCAACCCGAGGAGGTTCAGCTCCTAGACTCCACCAGGGGGACCTCAAGGCTATGCTGCTGCACAGAGCTAAGCCAGGACTGAATCCAGTGCAAACTGGTTTGAGCCCTTAGACCTCAGAGAAAAGATGGAGTGTGTGCTGGGTGCCATGATGCATGCCTGTAATCCCAGCAGCTTGGGAGGCTGAGGCAGGAGGATGACCATGTTCAAAGCCAGCCTCAGCAATTTAGCAAGGCCCTAAGCAACTCAGCAAGACTCTCTCTCTAAGGCTGCAGATGTGGCTCAGTGGTTAAGTACCTCTGGGTTCAATTTCCAGTACCAAAAAAAAAAAAAAAGAAAAGACGGAGTGTGAACACATATTCATCAGGTCCTCAGCCTGTCTTGATGAAGGACAACCCATCAAGTCATGCATCGCCCCAATCCCAACGGCCATGGATGGGGTGGGAGTGAGAGGGCTATTCCTCCAGGGCCTTCAGTTCTTTATCCACCAAACCATTCCAGACCCTCCTGAAAGCAATGTGCAAGACCTAGAAGCGGCCCAGAAGGCAGTCCCCCTCAGTCCCCAGGGCCATCAGCACAAAGTAACTTCTGTGAGGCAGGAAGATTAGTATCCACAAGCCTTTAGTCAGGCTGGATGGGAGCAAGCCAGCCCCGAAATGTGGAATGATTACTAACAGACACGGTCCCAACCTTACACGTGTTCCACATCCACAAACTGGAAAAAATGTCAAATTAAATATGAAACAGGAAGTAGAGATAAAGAGCTCTGCACACGGAGGGACGCACACACACTCTTCTAGTTAGTGGGGAAGAAAGCCAGTGGTGGCGATTTTTAATTAGAAAGGAGGACTAATAGCTGCCTCCCAAGGCCAAGGCATTCGCTCAGGAAGCACCAGGCCCCAGTTAACCCTTGCGGCTCCAGGGTGGGGCTCACTCTGTATGTGCCTCACTGCCAGAGAAGGCCTGAGAGGCTCTCCAAGCCTTGCTTGTTTATCGAAGAATCAAAGAATCGTTAATGTTGGGCAAAAGGAAAAGAGGACTCAAAGTGGAGGCTACCATCTACCAGAATAGGTGGGGGTGGGGGCCATACCCTCTGAAGCTTGATTTAGAGATGGTTCGACCCCAGCTCTTCTATTTCCCAGCTGTGTGACTGTGAACTCACCCCTTCCTTGGGTCTCAGTTTTTCTTGTATGTGAAATGGGGACAATAGTATGAACTTGCAGCATGATTAGGATTAAATGAGACGATGTATGAAAAAATATTTGTTTGCTTGGACCATCATAAGTTCTCAAAAACCATGGCAGCTGCTGTTAAAGTAATTCATTACTCTTTAGTTTCCTCCTTAACATTTCTGAGGCAGAAATTTCCTTGAATGAAACCTAAGAGGATTTTTATGGTCTAGTTCTGGAATGTCCCCCAAAGACTTGTATATTAACAGCTTGGTCCCCAAGACAGCAATATTCACAGGTAGGACTCTTGGGAAGTGATTGGATCATGAGGGTTCTGATCTCATCAATAGACTAATCCATTCATGAATTTATAATTTGAGTGGTGTCATTATGAGGTGGTGGCAACTGTAAGAGGTGGAACCTAGTTAAAGGGAGTAGATCCTTTGGGGTGCGTGCCCTTGGGGACTATATCTTGTCTCTAACCTCTCTCCCCACCCCCCACCCTGTCTGCTTCCTGTCATAAGGTAAGTAAGTGTCTTTTCTCTTCCATACCCTTCTATACCCTTCCACGGTGATGTATAGCCTCATTTCAGGCCCAGCCAACCTGGGCTGAACCCTCTGAAAGTGTGAGCCAAAATAAATCTTTTTCCCATTTAAGTTGTTTTTCTCAGGTCCTTTATCACTGTGACAAAAAAAACTAACAAAAATAAACTATCTCCTGCCTGTGGATTTCAAAGTGTGGGGATGCAGGAGTAAGTAGTAATTGTTTCTTCCTTAAAAAAATTGAAATCGTCTCACCCCACCATCACCCAGTCAGCTCAGATTCAAGTGTGACATCCTGGATGGGAGAGCCCAGCAGTTGTTCTACAGGGAAATAAGGTTTCCCACCACCACCCCAGGGTTGGGGGGTGTATGTGGCCTGGGTGGGGAATAAGCTATAAAACAGAAAATACCTTCTCTCTGCCAAACTTTTCCCTGCCCATCACTCCTCTGGTTGGATTTAACTTGTTTCTTGGACACTATAGCAATACAGGTACATGTATTTTCCACCTTTCTCTTTCCAAGTCTGTGTAAAAAGGAACAGACAGCAAAAAGTGGGCTCGACAGTTTCTGAAACAAAAATCAATCATTTTAGAGATAACTGTTATAATCCTGCAAACGCTCTTCATATCTTAATTAAACAGCTAGGGCATAGCATAGTGCTAGGCCCATAGTAGGTAGCAATAAATACCTGTTGAGTACCCAAATGGACAAATGTGATCGGTTCCCCACAGTGGCTCCTCTCCAGGCACTCACCCTGAGATGAAAGAGACACAGAAAGAACTCTTTTTCCCTCTCCATGAAGTTTCCAGGTATAGGGTCACAAAGAGCACTGAGATCATGGTCTCCAAATACATCTCTGATATTACAAAATTTGTTTTAGAAGATTTTTTTTCTCTCCTCCCCATCACCCTTACCTACGCATTCTTACCATGACCTTGGACCCAGGACCTGACACAGAGCGAGTTGTAATAAACAGGTGTGGATAAAAAGTAGCTAATAATCACATTTAGCCATGCCAGGGGCACACTGCTGTCCTGATGCAATTGTCTGAAAAACATGGCAGCAGAGCCTGGAGCCAGCCGCCACATGAGCTTCCTTCCATTAGCTTCCTGCCCCAGATAGGATCTTCCGAAATGGAATCACAAGAGCAGAGCTGGTCTGGGAGTGCTGCCTTCCCAGCTCACTCCAGTGACTCAAGCCTGTGTTTCAGGAAAGAACAGCAGCCACCTTTAAGTCATAATCACAGTAACAGAAACAGTGCCAATAATGAACATTGTGTGAGAATTCACATGCCAGACACCCTGTGATGTTTGACTTACATTCAGTATATCTGTTGTGTGTTCTCTGTGTGTATGTATGTGTGTTTGTGTATGAGAGAGAAAGGATTTTGTCATGTTGCCAAGGCTAGCCCCAAACTCATGGGCTCAAGTGATCCCCTCCCTCTTCAGCTTCCTGAATAGCTGGGGCTATAGGCAATCTCAGCTTCAGTATAAACTCAAGAAATACACTATCTTATCCCCATTCTACAGATGAGCAAATTGTGGCTTGGCGAAGTGAAGTGAGGCGCCCATGGCTGCATGGCTAGTCTGCGGGACTCCAGAGATGCTCTGCCACCCCACCCGGCATTCCAATTCCACCCAATATCACCGGTGCTCCAGAACCACCCGACGCCTGCCTGGACATTTTCCCAGGCACAGAAAGTGCTTCCTATCTTTGCCCACCATGTACAGCCCTCTTCCTCCTTGAGGCTGTGCACAGATGCTTTCTGAAGCCTTCCCAGGGCTTCTCCTTTGCTGTAGAAGGAGAGCCATGGCTCCCCTCTGGGTTCCACAGTTCAGGGCTGCCCAGGAGAAGTCAGAATCCCTGCACCATCATACTTTCAGCACCCCACCCCACCCCATCTGCCTGCCACTCAGCAGGAAGTCAATAAATGTCTTTTAATTAAGTAAATTAAGCACATTGTTCCCAGAAAAACAGAGACATAAACCCTCAACCAGGGACATGCTCATGCTGGCCCTGGCTACGCCATAGGAAGTGGTTGACCATCCCCGGGTGAAGATAGAAGCAGAAAGATTAGGATCAGGCAAGGTTTCAGACAGCCCTGGGGCTGGGAACAGGCTCAGGGAAAGCCAATGGTGGCCTCCTAGCAGGCTTTGAGGTGGTGAGGTTCTGTCAAGCAGGGGAGTTCAAAGCCATTTGCCTCTGGGCCTCAATCCCACAGACAAAGCCTGCAGCACCAGCCCTGCCCACCTGGTAGTGTCTTTGCCGGCCTTCCTCTCTTTGAGTTTCCCACTATTCCATCTCAGAATGCTGTCACTTTTATCTAAGGAAGCCTTCTGGGCTTGACTGCAAATCCAAGAGCCGTCTCTTTTTGGAGCAGAAGTCATTTCCCCAGCATTTCCTGTTCTCTCGTGGCTCATTAGAGAGTTCTGAGCAGAGGACAGAAGGAGTGGACCAAGGAGAAATTCTACCTCTGAGCCACCCATACAGGGCGGAACCCGGGGTTTGACTAAGGCCGGCATGGAGGAGTCTTCCTGGATGGTAGGGATCTGTTTGTCACCTTCCAGTAACAGAATGGACCAAAGACCTCTGGAAATCCCTTGCAGCTCCCAAATTCCATGATTTTTCTGGTAATTGGCCACATGTGCCTGTGGGTGAGGTGACCATAATTCATTGTCCAAACCAAAATACTCCCCAAAATGAAAGTGGTCACAGGCATAAACTGGGCCTGCCCCATGCCCACCAGCAGTCCAGTTTTTTGATCTATGGTGTCAAGGACAGCGACACATCCTTAACACCACAGGTCAAAGGTCAAGTTTGTGTACCTCTGAGATTCACACATGGAACTGCTGGATTCAAACTTTTTCCAGAAGAAATGGCCACTTTACAAAGAGTTTGGTAACCCACCTGCTTGATGACCTCAGGAGATACATGATAAGTCATATGTCAGGTATTTTTGCCTAATGTTCTCCGATTTCTCCTGTGTGTTCTCACAGCATAATTGCCCCCAGAGAACCTTATGGGGAAGGAGCTGCTCACAGAGGAGTGGACAGAGATGGTTCTAAATGGCCTGGTCTATGGGATGCTTCCTGCAGTGCCATTCCTCCAAAGGAGCCACCAAGGCCTTTCACCAACTCTTGCCAGGTGGGAAAGGGCAGGCCTGGCCACTGGCCTCTAACCTCTGGGTGGAATCCTTTTTTTTTTTTTTTTTTATGTAGCATTCTTTGGGCAGATATGGGGCTTGAGGAGAAGATGGTACTTACTGTACTTCCCCTGAACCACAATGTGGGTCAGGGCTCCTGGGCCCCTTTCTCCCTCCTCTTGGCTTTATCATGGGATTAATCTTTAGCCCATGGGCTGGTTCTGGGGCAGCCAGTGGGCCTGAGTGGATGCTCCCCTGTGTGAGGTGAGGGACTGTCTGGGGTAGGTCCTTAGAATCTTGCATTGCATTCTTGAGTCACCTCTGGGTGACCACTGATCCTTGCCTCAAAGGTTACCTCAGGAGACACAGAGAGGTAGAAGTATCAGAGATTGCCAGGCATGGTGGCTCACACCTATAATCCCAGTGAACTGGGAGGCTGAGGCAGGAGGATTGCAAGTTCAAAGCCAGCCTCAGCAACTTGGTGAGATCCTAAGTGATTTAGCAAAACCCTGTCTCAAAAAAACAAAAACAAAAACAAAAACAAAAACTAGGGATGTGGTTCAGTGGTTAAGTGCCCCAGGTTCAATCCCCAATACAAATAATAATAATAATAAATCAGAGATCAAAGGATCAGCTGGTTGTGGAGTCCATAGGGAGTGCAGCTCCCTGAACTGGCCAGGGAGACCAGTACTCATCAAGCTCTTTTTTTCTTCAAGCACTGGGGATTGAACCCAGAGCCATGCCTACACGAGACTGTACTCTACCACAGAACTACATCCCCAGCCTGAAATAATTTATTTTATCAATATTCTAATATATGAGAAACACATTAAATACATATGTGTGTGTATGCCTTAATACCTGACTACTAAACTATGAAGAATTGTTATCCACGCACGGAGAATCACCTCACAACTGGGAAACAGCCAGGGACGGGACTTGAGCTCAGGCATCAGTAGGTGTACCAGGCAGGAGCAGAATGAGGGTGGAGAATTTCCCCCATTCCTTTCCCACAAGTCATCCTGGCCTGGCCACGTCCCTATCAAAGGCCACAGCTCCTGCCAGGGTTCCTCTCCACATAGCATCCCTTATGGGGCTTGCTGCCTGCTCCCTCACTGGGCAAGCTGGACTCTTGTAGAGGGTTGCTCTGTCCTCAGTTGGCTCCCTGTACCCTGCCCATGACTTTATTGGCTACCCCTCGATCAAACTCTTTGAACTGTCCAGTGGACTGTGCAGTAGATATGCATATCTTGTACAAAACACACGATTGCTAAGGCCCCAAGGAACGAATGGGCAGCTTAAGAAAAATAATTCAGCTGGGCACAGGGGCGCATGCCTGTAATCCCAGTGACTTAGGAGGCTGGCAAGCTCAAAACCAGTCTTAGTAACTTAGTGAGACCCTGTCTCAAAATAAAAGATGAAAAGGCTGGGGATGTGACTCAGTGGTTCAGTACTCCTGGGTTCAATCCCCAGTACCAAAAAGGAAGGAAGGGAGGGAGGGAAGGAGGGAAGAAAGGACAGAGGGAAAGGAAAGAAAGACAATTCATATAGAAGAAAAACAGGTAGTAAACAAAAGATGTGGCAATAGTCAAGCTTCCTGAGACTCAAATATACATACACTAACAACTCTAAGGGACATGGTCCACCTATTAAAGCAGCATAAAGCAAAACACAGGCCCAGAGACCACACAGTGCTGACAGGCCTGCGGGAAATGGGCCCCTCATCCACTTCTGGTAGCCATGAAGGGTGCATGGCCTTGGAGAATAAGTCAGCAGAACAAGTCAGGCGCCATAATAACCTTCAGATCTTTGAACAACTTAACCCACTCCTTGGAATTTTCTTAAAGAAATAATTCACAAGAGGATAAAAAGAAAAATGCAGAGAAACTCCTTTTTTTTTTTTCCAGGTAACAAAAATTAGAAATTGTACAAGTAAGACCCAAAAGAATAAATTCAGTAAATAATGTGTTCCACTCAATGGACTAGTATCCAGTCTTTAAAGGTGTAAATACAAAGACTTCATAAAAATATTTATAATTCACATAAAGTCAAACTAGAAAACATGAAATAGTATATGTACTATGATTAATAGTATGTGGAAATACCAATGCCTATTGGCAAAGGTTGGAAGGATATGTTTAAAAAATTACTTATTAAATTAAAGTGTTACAGTTATAGGCATATTTTTTCTATGAAGACTTTCTTTAGTGTGCAATATATTTAATACATTATTAACACAATATTGTGTTTTGGGGTTTTTTTGTTGTTATTTTTTTTAGCACTGGGGATTGAATCTAGGGGCACTTCACCACTGAGCTAGATCCTTAGTCCTTTTTAACATTTTATTTTGAGACAGAGTCTTGCTAAGTTCCCTAGGCTGGGCACAGATTTACAATCCTTCTGCCTCAGACTTCCATGTGGATGGGACTCCAGGTGTGTGCCGACATGTCCATCTCACAATATGATTTTGGTAATTACATGTAAAAGGGAAAAGTTTAAATTTCCCAAGTAACAAATGCCTTATGTATGTATAGTAACTACATAAGTGTGTAACTTTCTCTAAATTCCTGTCTCTTTTAACATCTGATAAGAAAACAGCTTGGTGGGTGAATGGAGCATGGGTTTTGATACAGAGAGAGCCCAAGCACTGGATTTAAAAATTGTGTGAGTTTGGGTAACTATGCAACTTATCTGAACTTCAGTTTCCTCATCTGAAATATACAATGATTGTATCTATCCATCTTCGGAGATTTTAAAGATAACAATGAGTGATTAATAAATGACTATTATCAAACCAGACTATACGTTGGAGTTTAGTTTTACTTGATATTTGGGCTGACACTGTTCTCTGCTCTGCTTCCTATGTGTACATGTTATTCCACCCAAAGGAGAAGTGGACTTCTTAAGGTCATCTCCTCTGGAGAGAGCCCGATGACAAATCCCACAGATGATACCCAGAACTATTAGATGAATGGCAGATTGATATCCCTTTGGCCCATTATTATTCATATGAAAAAGGACTAGAAACAGCTGGCCACTCAGGCAGAAACTGGTGAAACCAGTGACCCTGTCATAAGCAGATCACCAGAGCTGGGCACGGTGGGGCACACCTGTAATCCCAGCAGCTCAGGAGACTGAGACAGGAGGATCGTAATTTCAAAGCCAGCATCAGCAACTTAGTGAGGCCCTAAGCAACTCAGTGGCATCCTGTCTCTAAATTAAAAAAAAAATATATATATATATATATATATACACACACACACACACACACATACATAAAAAAAAAGGGCTGGGGATGTGGTTAAGTGCCCCTGGGTTTAATCCCTGGTACAAAGAAGGAAGGGAGGACACTAGGGTGAAGGACCCTGGGGATGACAGCATCCTCCAATGGCCCTCCCAGCTCATTCTAAAAGTGGAGAAAACACAATGTGTGAGGCTTGGAGCTTACTGTTCTCATTATCCTTCCTCTCCCCAGTCCACCCAGGGCGTCAGCCTGGGATGAATCTTCCAGGTGGAAGGAAACTCCACCCCTGCACACATGCACATACAGGCCCAAGGTTCCCAAAGAGTTGGGAGCCGCAGGAGAAAGTGGAAGAGATCAAAGAAAAGAAAACCTCTTTCTTTAGCCTCCAAGAGACTGGACACATTTCCCCAACTCCTAACCCTGAAAATTAGTTACTAAAAGGACAGAATTTAACATTTATCCCAACTCGCCAGGTAGAACTATATTTCAGGGTAATTGGTTGAAGACAAGGGAGAGAGCTCTTACTCAGTGACAAATTCTAAATGGCAAATACAGAAGGAACAATGATTAGGAAATCACATTTTTGCAGCCCCAATAAAACAGGCAATTCTGGCAGGAATCATGAATGGATGCTAAAGCTATTGGGTAAAATTGATCTTTGGGGAACAGGGCCAAAGTGTCATCCTAGCAAATGACATGCTGTTTGTGAGGTGGAAAATAAAAAGGTAATTTGACACTGGAAGCAAAACCTACCACCCAGACCAACCTCTGCCCCAGGTGCAGTGGGACCACAGTCAAAATATTTCTCCTGATGCGATACAACAGGAAGGGCATGGTGTGACTGCAGGGGAATGTAACCAAGCCTCCAGCTCTAACTTCCAGCATCCAGGAAAGCAAGTGATGGAGAACATGTTTAACAGCCCCAGAAAGCAGACCAGCCAGGTAGGTGGGTGTTCTACAGGCTACTGCAGGGTTTCTTCAAAAAGGTGATGTCATGGGGAAAGAGGGAAGGGAGGGGCAAAATGTTCTGAAATAAAAGCGTTTTATACAGGGCATGGTGGTGCACACCTGTGATCCCAGATACTCAGGAGGCTGAGGCAGGAGGATTGCTAGGTAGAAGCCAGCCTTGAGCAATTTAGTGGGACCCCTATCAGAACAATACAAAGCAAAACAAAAGGCTAGGGATATAGCTCAATGGCAGAACACTTGTCTGGCATATGCCTAGCCCTGCATTTATGCTCCAGAACCCCCCAAAAATCTTAAAAGCCATAAAACCAAGAAGCAATATGAGGTCCTGATTTAAATAAACCAGGTAGAAGAGATTTTTTAGGACAATTACAGGAATTTGAGTGTGAATTTGGCATTAGTCAATATTAAGAAATTAATTTTATAAGTTGTGACATGCAGTATTGGGGTTATTTACGAATAGATCCTTATTTCTTGGAGATGTATATATGGAAATATTTAGGGAAATGTCATATTTGTAAATACTTTAAGATATTTGGGTAAAAAAATATGGCAAATATGACCACATATTGATGACTGTTAAATTTAGATGATGAATTTATATAAGGTACCTAGGATATACTCAAATTCATAGAGACTGAAAGTAGAAAGGTGTTACCAGGGGTTGGAGAAGGTAATAAGGAGTACTGCTGAATGGGTGGAGAATCACAATATGGGGTCATGAAAAAGGGCTGTTGATGAATGGTGTGACCATGCCCTTGCTGTGTGAGTATGCTTAATATCAAGGTATACACTCAAAATGGAGAATTTTATGTTTAAAATAAAGCATATAAACATTTATGCAGACCATGGTACTCATTACATTACTACTACTCTATTTTCTGTTTGAAACTTTTCATAATATGTATGTATATATACATGTGTGTGTGTGTGTGTGTGTGTGTGTGTGTGTGTGTATGTGTGTGTGTATTTTAATACTGGGGACTGTTGAACCCAGAGATGTTTTAAAACTGGGCTATATCCCTAGCCCTTTTTATTTTTAATTTTGACACAAAGTCTCATTAAGTTGCTGAGGCTGGCTTCAACCTGCCAAGCTGCTAGGATTATAAGTGTACACCACTGCACCCAGCCATAATAAATATTTCTTAGAAGACTACCATCTCTCTGGTCATACCCAGTCACTTAGCCTTCTCTAATCCTAGTTTGTTTGTTTAGTACTGGGAATTGAACCTAGGGCCTCACAAGTGCTAAGCAAGGGCCCCGCCACTGAGCTATATCCCAGTCCTCTATTCCTAGTTGTGCCAAAGTCTTTAAAAAAGCTAATGGGAGGTCAAGGCATTTTTAAAAAATTATTTTTTCTTAAAAGTAAACATCAAGGGGCTGGGGATGTGGCTCAAGCGGTAGCGCGCTCGCCTGGCATGCGTGCGGCCCGGGTTCGATCCTCAGCACCACATACCAACAAAGATGTTGTGTCCGCCGAGAACTAAAAAATAAATATTAAAAATTCTCTCTCTCTCTCTCTCTCTCTCTCTCTCTCTCTCTCTCTCTCCTCTCTCACTCTCTCTTTAAAAAAAAAAAAAAGTAAACATCAAGGACTAATACCTTTCCTGGATTTTCATAATATCTGGTTCAGAGCAGAATGGAGAAGGTTGGATCTAGAAAAAGCCAGAACCTGATAGAAAGACAGACCCCTTCAGTCTGAAGCAGCCACTCCCTGTTCTGAGTGCTTAGTAACATCAGGCACAATTCTAAGGTAAGCTCTTCAAGTCCTGAGAGGTCAGCATCACCCTCAACTCTTACAGCAGGGAAATAGAGCCTCACAGAGGTTAAAGCAACTGGCCCACAGTGGCTCAGATGATGTGCGATAGGTTTCAAACAGACCTCTCTGAAAACAGCCTGAGTTAACCAGTCCTCCAAGCTTTTCTGCTTCCTGCCTTTAAAAAATTCTTGGGGGTAGTCTTCAAACATAGCAGCCCAAGGCTCAAGGCACCTGCTCTTAATTGATCTAAAAGCACTGACCACCACTTACTGTAAATTCTGAACATGGTGAGGCTCGTGAGAGTCAAAGGTAAAATACTGAGAGACTCAAAACACTTGTCATCCATTTGTGAAGACAACACTAAGAAGCACCTGATTACTTGAAGCACTGACATGAGCTTGCACAGCACTCACCAGCACTGCCCTTACACGGCTCCTCTTGCTGCTGCTGGGCTCATTGCAATGGACCAGTTACCCCAAAAGGGTTCTCTGCCTCTGCTATTTAGCGACTGTCGGGTTCCTGCAACTCATCATCTTGTCTTATCTTTATATATTTCACACCTATAATGCTGCTGGGCACAGACAGGGTATGGGGACGTACTAGATGCTGGCCAGAAAGTAAGTAGGTGAGCTGGGAACTGGAGCATGAGCCTGGGGCAGGAGAATGGAGAGTTGGAGGCCAACCTGGGCAATTTAAGGAGACCCTGTCTCAAACAAACAAGAAGAAGGCGAAAACGAAGAAGAAGAAGAGAAAGAAAGAAAGAAGAAAAGAAAGTGACTAGGTGTACATAGGACAGCACCCCAATTCACCTCCTTATCTGTCCCAGATAGGTCCTGAAAACCAATCATGTCATAGCCCTACTCTCTTTCAGCCCTCCCCTCACTACAATCCATCCTGAATCTCCCAGGTGACTCAGCTTGCCTTGACTCCTTCCCAGAGGTTATGTCTGTCAAAGATGCAAAGGGTCCTGCTCCAGTCAAATGTCACCTCAAGTCCCAGCCCTGCCTGGCTGCTCTGTCCTTAGGCAGGTGCTGTGTCAGAGCTAAGCCCTTCCCCCCCCCCCCCCAGCCTCTAGGCCATCCAATTTCCTCCATGAATGAAGTGAAGCTGCAGGTAGTGGGGATCCACGGCTCTGATCTAGTCCCAACACCCAGACAAGGGGCCCGAGATTGCAGTGGGAGGTTTCCAAATTGGAATGAAGCCTTGCTTGTGTGCCTGGCTGTGCTCACTCTTCCCTGGGTCAGGCCTGCTCCCTCAGCAAGTTCTCTGGACTCCAGCAGGATGAGAATGTGACAGCCACTGACCTCAAGGACTCAGGCTTCCCAGAGAGTCCCTAGTAGTCAAAATCCTTTGCACGCAGTTGAGGTGCAACTGTTATTCTGATTGAGGGGGCGGAAGGGCAAAAAGAGCACCTGCTCTTAAGAAGGTCTCCCTCCTCCATGGTGGAGCTCCTGGGCCCGGATCTCATTCTCCCCCAGCCACTCCTGGCTCTTCTCATTCTCAGGCATCTCCGTGTTGGAAGAACTTAGCTTCCAGGTTCCCAAGTGGCTACGATGATTCCATCCTGGTTTTCTCCACTGTATACTCTGACACCATTTGTATCCTATAACACACACTTGTTACCAAAACAAAAACACCTCTTGCTTTCCAAAGCCTTTTTAATTTTTGGTCAATCAAGTCAAAATTATTAATATCAAAGGCTGAAAAAAATCTTGCAAACTACAACACTTGAATTCTATCCTTATTTGTTCACTGATTGTTTTTAGATGATCCTTCAATTTGGGGGGATGCATGCTAAGATTCTGCATTCAATGACTCTCAGGTACACATTTGTGTTGATGGGAAGGGGGGGTGTACCACTCCAAAACCTGGCACCTTGGCATGATGAGTGTTTGGAGCTGAAGAAAGTGAGAAACCACAGAGCTGGAAGAGTCAGGGACTGACCTTCTCCCTCCTCTCTCCTGAAAACCCTCATATGACAAGTGTCCTTCTCTATACCCTGGGGGAAGGAACATGACCCAGAGAAGCCAAGAAGAATACCAACAGACAGTCCTTGCTAAGTCCCCCAGCTTATGACATTAGATTGTATTCATTGGTCCCCTGACTGGCCATAAAACTATAGTTTCCCTGGGTCTTTGTTTCTGGAGGCTTCCGTTTTTACATAAACCTTGGTGACATAAATTTGTATGGCTTTCTCTCTTTAATCTTTCATTAACAGAGCATCAGCTATGAATCTTGATTTGTTTGGTTTTCGTGGTAATGGGGACTGAACACAGGACCTCATGCATGCCAGACAAAGGCTCTGACACTGAGCTACATCCCCACAACCATGAACCTTGAATTGGTTTTGCTTTCCCTACAATATTCTTTCAAGATATCTGAACCAAGAAAGTTCAAAATAACAAACATCTGAAGCTGTGCCTTACCCCAAGATACCAGCTTCAATGTATTCCCCATAATCCTACTTCCTACCATGACAGATTCATAAAAGACGTCCTGACAAGTATGCTTCCAGAACCCGCCCTCACACTCTCCTCCTCCATCAAGGTTTTGACAAAACTAGTCATCTAAATCCCACGGAAGAACGGCATTCTCTACAATGACCTTGTTTTGTCCTGTTGACAATAATTCTTATACACAAACCTGCCTGACTCTAAAGCTCTATAAGAGGCAGAGTGGCACAAGGATTTAGGGCAGGTTCTGACATGGGGCCTGGGATGGAGCCCCAGCTCTGTCTTCTCAGATAGATGACCTTGGGCCAGCAACTCAACATTCCTCCCCTGGGAAATGGAGATAGTAACAAGGCCCAAGCTGACACATAGTAGGTCCTCACCACGTGCTTACGTGTGCCTTTGTCCTGCTTTTCCTTAGTTTGCACTTCTCTCTAATTACAAACCCCTGTGCTAAGATTGCAGAGAGAGAACACATGGGCAAAAATAGGTTGTTGGCCTGCCCCACCTTAGGAGCCAGGTTCACCAGTGATCCACTAGATCTTGACCCTCTGGCATGGCCCCACCACTAGTGCCCAGGGGACCACAGACTTCCTGTGCTGCAGCTGTTCATCAGCACTACACCTCACCACCTGCAGCAAACCCCCGTCCCACAGTCCATACTCCCCTGGACAGACCTCCATGGCTTCCAAAGTCTCCTCTCCTCAGTAGGTAGGGAGAGACCTACTGAGCCTTCATACACCTCTGGACTGGTGTCTATGGTTTCCTCGGGGTCTCAGAGATGGGCCACCCAGGGAGGACTCACCTTTCCCTATGGAAATAGCTTTTCTACTGTGGAAAATGATCTCAGAGTGGCTGAGCCCTTTCAGCCAAAACCCCATGTGCCCTCCCAATCAGGATGTCTAATAGGGAGAGGCATACCTTAAGTATTTGGTAGCAGATAAATTATAGTACTGTCAGGTGACGGAGTGTGGCTCCGTCACTTGAGACGATGTGACACGATTATATATAAAAGATGTTCAAGTTAGAGCCAATGAAACAAAAAGCAGTTGCTATTGACTGAATTATGTCCTCTCAAATTGTATATGTTGAAGCCCTAATCCCCTGGTGTGACTGTATTTGGGGACAAGGCCTGTGAGGAGGTTAAATGGGGTCACCCAGGTGGGATCCTAACCACACAGGGCTAGTGTCCTTACAAGAAGAGGAAGAGACACCAGAGCTCCCCCTCTGTCTATGAGGATATGATGATCCCTATGCCATCTATAAGCCAGAGGACAATCCTCACCAGGAACTAAATCAGCACCTTGATTTTGAACTCTGCAACCTTCAGAGCTATGAGAAAATTACTTTCTATTGCTTAAACCACCCAATGTACATATTTTGTTATGGCAGCCCAAGGGGACTAGTAAAACAATGTAATGCAATTTGAAAGTTTAAAAACAACGCTTTCCCACACATGCATGTTTATATATGTCATACTTATATACACATCACACACTGAAGACAGACTGGAAGCAGGTACATAGAATGCAGAGTAATTGCTGCACGGTGGAACTAGAGGTGATTAGTTTAGCTTTTGTGGTCCTCATCAGTGTTTCATCATATGCATTACTTTTGGGAAAAGGAGGAAGTAACTCTCAAAGAATGTTAAGAATTGCCTCACCTCTGGCCAGGCAAGGTGGTGCATGATGTAATCCCAGCAACTTTGGAGGCTGAGACAGGAGGATCACAAGTTCAAGGCCAGCCTCGGCAATTTAACAAACCCCTTAGAAACCTATCCAAAACCTGTCTCAAAAAAAAAAAAAAAAAAAAAAAAGAGCTGAAAATGTAGCTCAGTGGTAAAGGGCTCCTGGGTTCCATCCCCAGTACCCTCCCCGCCCCCCCCCCCAGTTGCCTCACCTGTCTCCTCCGTGACCTGAGTCAATCTCACAGAGAGAAGAGATGAAGGCGAAGGCATTCGGTACCACTGAGCCTCCCCGCGCCCTTGCCCTCCCATGCCGTGCTGGCTCTCTGCACGACACAGTGGGCCCATCCCAGAGCCACATGCGCCTGGCAAGAGTCGCTTTCCAACACGTCCCAACATGTGTTTCCAGTAACGCGGTTTGTGGCCGCTTTCTTCTCTTATCGCTCCTCCCGTGACCTTTGCTGGTTACAGACTTACTGACTGGAGCCAGGTGGATTTGTTTGATTTTTGTTGATGGTTATTAGGAAGAGGAAGTGCCAGAAGGGATTACCTCAAGTTTAAACCTATTTCCAGCGGAGTCCCAAGGCCTTTAATTACACATCTTGGGTCTGTTTGGTAAAGAAGTGGTCAAAGATGTGCTTTTTATCTCCCTCAGGATCTCTTGCGACTGGCAGCATTCCATTTGTGCCTGGCGTTCCTGTAGCCACAAGCTGGGAGCTTCTGGTGGGGAGGAGGGACAGCCGTGGAGATTGGGACATGATGCTGAAGGCTGTTGAGAGGCATTTTCAAAAGCACCATCTCTGGGAGTTCTTAGCCATTTGGGGGTAGAAACAGTGGAGGAAGCTGGGTGTAGTGGTGCACACCTGTAATCCCAGCGACTAGGGAGGCTGAGGCAGGAGGATTGCAAGTTTGAGGCCAGCCTCTGCTACTTAGGCTCTAAACAACTGAGTGAGACCCTGTTTCTAAATTTAAAAAAGGGCTGGAGATGTAGCTCAATGGTAAAATTTCCTTGGTTCAATTCCCAGTACCAAAAATAAGAAAAAAAAAAAAATCAAAGGAGGGGAAGGGAGAGGAGGAAGAGAAAGAAATAGTAGAAGCACCTAGGAACTGCACCTACAGAAACCTGGGATTTTGTTTTCAGGGCCAGGAAGCATTATTTCAGTCCCCAGAAGAGCATCACAGGTCAGTTCCTACTGAACTACAAGAATGAGCACCATCAAAATACTAAATGCTGGGCTGGGGCTATAGGTCAGTGGTAGAGTGGTAGGAGGAGTGCCTGCCCCCTATGTGTGAGGCACTGGCTTCGATCCTCACCACCACATACTATCTCCCTCCCTGTCAATCCGTCCTTCTTTCTTTGCAGATTAATTTAATATGTTAGCAGTGAAATAGGAACAGCCCAATCCCCATGGGTAGGCAATTGTGTCTCTGGGGTGATCAGGATGCGGACTCAGCTGCAGAACCTACAAATGTCACTTCTCTGGTGGGCCTCAGCAGAGAGCTCAGACTACCAGCTGAGCTCAGGAAAACCTTTTCCACTCTGATTTCTCCAGGCAAGTAAAAGAGGACAGATTCCTGGGATCCATTCCCCAGAGCACAAGAATGTTGCCGTCCTTAAAACTTGCCAAATTATAGAGTTGCTTAAGGTCCAAGACTGGAAAGTTTAACATGTAAAATGATACTTTATTTTTTGGGAGGCGGGGCCTGAGGGTCCTTGGTTACGCAGAGTCTTAGCCCATTTTGGAATAACAATGAAGTTAGGAAATTAGGAATTATTCTTTAGCTGTTTGTGTTAGCAATGTAGGTCAAATGTACACATAATTTCAAACAATAGGACTCTAAATTTCTTCTTCAACTTATGCCCCAGAGGGGATGAGATTTAGAAAGAACACTTGGTTAGAATGGAAATGGCAACAAAGTTTAGTTAGAGGCTTCTTCATACTAGGCTGGGACCCCTGCAAGGCTGGCCTTCCATAACCCCCAGTATCCCAGCAATAGCCCGTGGGCTAATAATGCACACAATTCTTGCCCTGGTTCCTGGAATCCTTCAACCCCCTTGAGGTACACTCAGTACCCTTTCTTTTGGCCCCTCTGCCTCATGAGAGCAATTTATGCAAACCCTACAGGATGTAGGTGATGGTCTCCAATGGAAGAGTGCCCTCCCTGGGGACAGTTCTGCCACCTTGGAGGTTCTTGGCACCGGCCACCATGCCCCTGGCCTGCTTCTGGATCTGCAAATGGGTGCTACCTGGGATAGGTGGGATGAAGGTGACTTTACCCACAATTCTGCTGCAATACAGATGCAGCCTTAAGATTTTACATTGGGTTTTCAAAGCATGATACCAGTGTACTGATGTCAGGTTAAATGATGGTAGGTAGTACATTTAATGAATCGGTGGTATATTTATTTTAGTGTGAACTCAAGAATGATAAAATCATCACACCAATGGCTATTTTGTGGATATCATTTAGGATGAGGCTAAGTAATAACCAATTTAATTTAAAGTGTCAAATAATAATTTAATGGTATAAATGATGTATAAATAGGGCAGGGTTCATGAAGCTGGTTTTTAGATAGGTCAAGTTCAGGAAAAAGAGACATCCACCCTATTCTGCGCCAGGTAGATAATCTGATTAATGTACATAGAAACCCTAGAGAGAGCCTCCTATAGTGCTAAGAGCATGGGTACAGAAAGCCCAGGGTCAGATCCCAGCACTGTCATTTACCTAACCGTGACCTTGGGCAAATCACAACTCTTTAAGCCTCAGTTTCTTCATCTGTGAGTTAGAAATAAAAATTCCTATCTCAGAAAATTGTCTGAGACCAAGTGGGGTGGGGCATGCCTGTAGGAGTACTGAGGAAGCTGAGGCAGAAAGGTCACTTTGGTCCAGGACTTTGATACCAAGCTGGGCAACACAGCAAGACCTAGCTTCAAAACAAGGAAATTTTCCTGAGAATTAAATTAGATAATATTTATACTTTAGCATAGCCCCTGGCATACAGCAAGAGTTTAGAAAGTAGAGGTGATTATAAATGTAAAGAACTCACAGTACAGGAACATCTATGGCTCACAGATCTGCTCCTAGAGAAATAAGCAGAAAGACCAAATACCAAATTGCATACACTTTTAAGGTGTTCACAGACTCCCAGACCCCCAGTTGACACCTCCTGTTGACACCAACACATCCTATGTTAACTACAGATCTGGTTAACTAAGATGGAGAACCAGGGGAATAAAAGAGATGTTCATCTACTTCTGTTTCATGAGAACTGGAGTAATCTTACCTTGTGGTCCTAAACCAGACTCTGTGTTTCTTTTTTTTTGGGGGGGGGGGTAGTACAGATTGAACTCATGGGTGCTCTACCACTGAGCTACATCTCAGTCCTTTTTTTTTTTTTTCTTTTTTAATTTTGAAACAGGGTCTCACTATGTTGCCCAGGCTGGCCTCTAAATTATGATCCTCTTGCCTCAGCCTCCCAAGTTGCTGGGATTATAGGGGTGTGCCATGGTGCCTAGGTCTGGGTGCCTGATAATATACATGCCATCACTGATTACTGTCTACCCAAACAGGTAGGGCAGAAAAAAGGTCTTGAGGACCCGTACACTTAGCGACACTCAGAACTGCTTGTTCTCCCTTCCCTATCTCGATGCAGCACAGACTGGCCCTGCTGCTAAGGGAGCTGGGAAAACTCAAGTGACTAACAAGTGGACACGGAAAACGCTGGGCCCGATAAGCTGCTGATAGCGTGTGCCTGAGCTTCCGCCATTTCTGTTTAAACACTGATAGACCCTTGGGTAAACAAGTGACCTTTTGTGCTCTGAGCATCCACAACTGCCGTCTGGGGTCCAATCTGGATGTGGCCACGGCTCACGGTGGTGGAAGTGGTGAAGAGAGAGAGGCAAGCTCTCCTGCGCTTTATCAGATAACTGTACATAGGCAGCACCATGCTGATCTTTAATTCTTAGGCTCTGTCTTTTCCTCCCTACCCCCTACCCCATCTCACAGATCTCTCTTCACAATGGCGATTCAGAAAATTCACTGCAGATCATCAAGCAGGACAAGTGGGCCTGCTCAAGTCCCGACCCACTCGCATCACACTAGAAAGAGAGGGATGTCAACCTGCCACACAGCAGGAAGGGGGAGCTGGCGAGCTCACCTGCATGCACAGTGTCAGCAGAAAGGAGGTCAACTTCCAGAAAAGCAGACGACTTCAGAGCCTAGGACTGGGGTGAGTTTTTCAAGACCTGTGAGTTTGGGGTTATTCAGTAAATAGCTTTTGTCAAGTTGTACATTGGAGTCTGAATTTCTTCCTGGAGTGTCAGAGTGGACTCCGGCCTTGCGTCTGCGTGGTTCTGCTGCCAAGCGGAGAGCATCCCTGGGAGCTCATTCCAAAAGCTGCAGGCTCACCTCCTAAACCACATCTGCTTCTCACAAAATGCCCAGCTCATTGGGGTGTGGGTTAAAGTTGGAGAAGCTCTGGATTAGGGTCCTGAGCCAGCTGCTGGGAATTGTCTCCTTTCAGGTTTGCAATAGATTGTGACCTAAATATAGAGCTGTTTGTTTTTTTTTTCTAAAGTTCAATTTGAAAAGATGAGCCGAATAACAATATCTGTGAATTCTCTAAACCTGAGTTTTTTCCTAAGAAGAGCTTAATAGATATAAACCAATTGGGCAGCTTCCAACACTCTTCTCTGACGTAAAGACAGGAGTGTCTCAGCAGGACAAAGATTGCACGCTGTTCCCATGAAGAATCACTTCTGGATACATTAGAGACAATGGCCTTTTGAGACAATAAAAAAAGTACTCTAGACTTAGCATTATTGACATATTTTTAAAAATCAGAATCTAAATATTTTCATAATGAAAATTATGTTTAAAAAAAATAAAAGTTGTAGGGCAATAGAAATATTATTAGGGGTGGAGTGTGCCTGGGCCCTACATGCTGAGTGACCTTATCCAGGCCCCTGGACTCTGAGAGCCAGCTTCTTAGGGGAAAGTGGTCAAACAGCCCTGTTACTGTTGAATTATGGTGGATTAAGAGATTCGTTGTGGAAAAAACTATAGCAGCATTTGAATGCAATAAATGCTGAAGGAATGTCAGCTGTTGCTATGAAACTGGCATTCAAGGCATCATTCTGCTTAACAGAAAAAGAGCGAGGAAAGAGCCAGTTGCCCGTTTTGCTTAACCGAGAGATACCTGGGGCTTGCCCTGTCTTTGTCCAGTACTAGTTCTAGGAACCTGCAGAAATCACTTCATTTGATCTAGCTAGAAAGAAGGTGCAGATTATCAGCTGTGCCTGCCTCGTTGGCTTAGGGGGAGGATTAAAAATCAAACACCTAAAAAAGTAAAACCCTGTGGCACAAGCTGGGGAAGCAGGCTCCCAAGGAAGGAGCCAGGGCCCCTCAGGAGAGAGTTTGCAAGGCCAAGAGCACATCTCAGCAGCTGTGCAGGGAGAGGGTGCTGGCCTCCAGGCCAGAATCCCCTCTGCCCACTGTCAACAGAAGGACCTGTGAGGGAAGCGAAAGGAAAAAGTGTGAAGAGTAAACCAAGAAGGAGCAAGAGAACGAAGAAGGAGAAGACACAGGTCGCTCTTGGGAGGGCCAAGTGTTGTGTTGCGCAACTCAGGCAACCTCTCTGAGCCTATATGTATTTTTAGGTCTATTAAAAAAGGACACTGAAGTAATGAGATAATACCTATGAAGGACAAAGTAGAGCCAGGTGCCCTGGGGCATTCCTATAATCCCAGGGGCTCAGGAGGCTGAAGCAGGAGGATCACAAATGATCACAAATTGAGACCAGCCTCAGCAATTTAACAAGACCCTATCTCAAAATAAAAAATTAAAAGCACTGGAATGTAGCTTACCCCCGTATAACACACACACACACACACACACACACACACACACACACACACAACAAAGCAGGGCACTTGGCACATGGTAAATGGTCAATAATGGGTATTCATCACTATTTATGTCAAGCATCTGTAACACAATAATTATATATTTACTATAAATTTAATGCCTGGCATCAAGTAATTTGGTGAATTTCAGATCAACAGAAAAACTGGGATTCTATTGAACACCCTATAGATAAAAAAAAAATTATATGTATACGAAGGTTTTGTGGTGACACTTTTTTTGTTGGTTGGTTTGTTTTGCAGTACTGGGATTGAATCTAGAGGTGCTCTGACACTGAGCTACATCCCCACGCCCTTATATTTTTTGAGACATGATCTTGCTAAATTGCTGAGGCTGGCCCTGAACTTGTGATTCTCCTGCCTCAGCCTCCCAAGAAGCTGGAATTACAGGTGTGTGCCACTGCACCAGGCATACCTGTTTTATTCATTCATTCATTCATTCTGTGCCAGGGGTAGGAACTCTGGTCCTGGCACATGCTAGGCAACTCTGTCATAATTGTTAAAAAGGTCTAGTCATTTTCTTTAGCAACGAAACAATGAAAAGAAGAGGTATTAGAAGTCGGCTTAAATAACACTGTCATTTAGGAGTTGTTAGAACTAGTTGAAAAGCAGAAAAAAGACAAGATAATCTCCTGGACAGCAAATGGACTATAAATAGAAACAATGTCTGACAGATGCTGAATGAAAGACCTCATCT
The DNA here is from genome assembly GCF_052094955.1 of Ictidomys tridecemlineatus. Classification (NCBI taxonomy): domain Eukaryota; kingdom Metazoa; phylum Chordata; class Mammalia; order Rodentia; family Sciuridae; genus Ictidomys; species Ictidomys tridecemlineatus. Next base: position 122,499,166 of record NC_135477.1, on the reverse strand, counting down.
CACTGGACTTTACTAGAGTAAGACTTTACTACATTACATAAAAATGGCTAAAGTCACAAAATCAAGGCTGAAAAACAACAAATAGTTTATTTTTTGGAGGTAGTGGGTTTAGAGGTGACTTTTTAGATTGGTTTGGATTTTTTTCCCCAAATTAGGGTATTTTTGAGACCTCTGAAAGATCTAGGGGGAAGAAATGTCTGATGACCTAATAGTTAGTTCCAGGTAATGTGAGAGATGAGTGGAGTGTTCACCTAAGGAGGTGGTTTTTATGCTATTTTTTTTTAGCTGAAGAATAAAATGTTACTGAAACTCCAATATATAAAGCAAATAAAATACTTGTTATCGAGTATAAATCATTATATTCAATTATAATATTTGCTTCACTTAGATCTATAAATGAGAGCACAACTATCTATAATACAGATTGGATATACATTTGAATAGACATTGTATTACATTTTCATGGTTAAAGATGTTTTTTGAGAAAAAATTTTAGCCAGGTGCAGTGGTTCATACCTGTGATCTCAGCTACTCAGGAGGCTGAGGTGGGAGGATCCAAAGTTCAAGTCCAGCCTCAACAATTTAGTGAGACCTTGTCTCAAAAAATAGAACGGGCTGGGGATGTGGTAGAGCACTCCTGGTCTCAATACCCAGCACCCCCTGCTCCCCACAAAAAAAAATCAGTTCAAAGCCTGCAGAATCCCTGCAGAAGCGGGGAGTCTGTGAATACAGCGGTGAAGGCACATCTGTTCAAAGGTTCCAGACCACAAACAAAGGGAATCGGCAGGTCACGCCCTGGCTTTGCAGGGATGGAGAGCACAGACCCACAGGCTGAGCCCATCTACCTGGGGACCTTCAGGAAAGCTACCTGGAGGCCTCCAGAAGAAACGCAAAGCATGTGGCTCTCTTGTTGGGGGGTGGGGAGTTCAGCCCGATGGTGAAGGAAGTGACTGGGGTTCCCACGGCCCAGGGAGTTTTGGAGAAAGGGCAAGTGGTCACTGAAAATGGTCATGGCTAAAGCTGTGTGGGAATCTGGGAAGGAAGAGCCAGAAAGAAGAAACTGAGTGGCTTAAGAAGTACTGGAGGAAGAGGAGGAGGAAGAGGGGAAGGCAGAGGGGAGGGAAAGGAGGCAAGTTGTTGAGGAAGATCGGTGGGAAGCAGGGAAAGAATAAAGAATTTAAGGCAAGTGCAGAAAGAAACAAGCGAAGGGTAAGAAGTTCAAAGGCTGCTTTGAAGATCTAAATCCACACTGATAGTATATGACAAATCTCGTAAAGTAACACAAATGGCTTAAGAAAAAAAAGAAGGAACTCAGGAAAGGAAATGAGAATCAGAGCTTATTGAATTGATAGTGTTTGATGTGACGGAGTGTTGACAACTTATTGGAGGGGGGGCTGCTTGATAGTAAAGAACTTGAAATAAGCCCTTTTATAGTAATCTGATCAACGAACATGTATGTGAGTTCCCGCATCAACATGTGACAGCAGTACCAGAAAGCAAGAGTAACTTGTATTCTCATCAGGGCTGTAGGAATTTAGGAGGGAAAGAATAGTCTTCTTCATCAGGGACACTCTAATGACAGCCTTTAAAGAATGAGGATAGGCAGGGCTTATGAAAGCTTCCTGGTCCCGAGAAGGAAATGAATGCCCTGGGTTTGAATTACAGGTTCTAGCTTTTTTTTTTTTTGGTACAGGGGATTGAACTCAGAGATACTTGACCACTGAGTCACATCCTCAGCCCTATTTTGTATTTTATTTAGAGACAGGATCTCACTGAGTTGCTTAGTGCCTCGATATTCCTGAGGCTGGCTTTGAACTCACGATCCTCCTGCCTCAGCCTCTGGAGCCGCTGGGTTTACAGGCGTACAACACCCCACCTGGCAGGTTCAAGCTTTTATTGGCCTACCTTTGGATTTAATGCTGTAGTTGACTAGAATGCTACAAAAAGCTGTCCTCTGTGTGCAGGCACTTTTACCTACTTTATACTATTTAGAACTAAAAACGGCCCTATGTGAAAATATCCTGGCACTCAGATTGGAAACAAAGGTTGCACATGGCGAGTGAACGACCCAAGATTCCATAACTGGCAGGAGGTGAGTCAGGTGAGGGCTCAGGCTCCACTGATGGGTTACCACTCACATCTTCCCTTAGTAGCTGGCCTTCCCTTAGCAGCTGTGGTCCAGCCTCACAGCCCTGAGATGTTGCCCCTTCCATCCTTCTAGGACCTTTCTGGGGTGGCTTCTCCATGGCAGTGACCTTTCCTCTTTTGAGGGTATTTGGTATTATGGAGATCTTTACTAGCCTTCTAGCAAAAACTAAATTAGAAGCAAGTAATCATAGCATGACAAGTGTACAAGATTTCCTAGACAGGAAAGTACTCTGTCCTGCCCACTCTCTCCCTAGTTTAGAACCTCCTTGTGGCCAGTGGCCAGCTTATACAAATCTTTGTATACTGTATTCAGCAAGAGATCATCCTAATTGGCTAAAAAAAAAAAAAAAAAAAAAAATTAACAAATGAAGGCCCCCAAACAACTATATTCAAGAAGCCAGAGTACAAATATTTATAATATGTATAAAGTACATTTTTCGAAAGTAGAACTGGATCACTGCTAACACAATTGACTTTGCAAATTTCACCTATAATTCTTTCTGCAAAGAATAAATACCATAGATGGGCCAAGCCAAGGCCACTTGGAATCCAAAGATGAAGGGAATGTTTCTTGGCCTCTCTTCAGCTGTGTGATGTCACCAAAGAAGTGCTCCAGAGGGAAGGCTTGGATAAACTTATGACCTCTGTTTGGCCCTGGGTTCCTCAACATTTTTATGGGAAGGTCACTAATAAACTAAGTGTGTAAATGCTCTACAATCCAGTTTAAAAAAATAATAACTGCTACTGGTGCTTACTCTACATATTTTCTGCAAAACACATTTATTTACCTTTCTTTCTAATAAAATACACCCAGCAATAAATAAAAGGCAGTAAAAATATCCATGGTTTGCTATTAAACTTGATATATTTTTAATGACAAGTTTTAGTATACTGTTTTTGGACAGATCAGGCATTATTTGGAAACAAGCATCCAGTGAGGACATGACTGAGATTAGCACCAAGGTACAAACACAATTATTTGTCCCAAGTATAGTGTCTGTATTGAGAATTTAAATGTCTCCCCTGAAAGATCAGATTGCATATTAAAATGGTCGATATACTTCTAGCAATGAGTCACTTGAATAAAAACACCACCATAAACACATTAGCCTTTCTGGGGTTTTGTTTTGTTTTTTAAGTTTAAACTACAGTCTGGTGAGTTCAGTTCATCACATGCTCATATAAGCACAGCAATGGCAGAGAAAGAGTCTTTGGAATTTCAAAGTCTTTCTTTTCCTTCTTTTTTATAAAGAGAACTTCTCAAGAGGGTGATTCAACCATTTCTCGGAGACATAAGTAAAGTGACCTGAAAAAAGGAGGATTTCTTCAGTCCCCACAATTAGCTGGCCACTTCATTCTGTGGGTCTGAAAGAATAAGGCAGGAGCCAAGGGCACCCACGTGATGCCCTCCTCTGTTGGTTCTCTTTCTCAACAAGTCCTGCTTGGTCTCAGACATCCTCCTTGCCCACCTCATCTTTTCCCATCATCCCTCAAGGGAAGGATTCTTTAGGCAACATCAGGGAATCCCACCTAAACAAAATCCCTTCAGGAGCAACAGAGTTTGAAAATGGCTTCAGAAACTAGAGAATAGTGTTTTTGTTTCCTTGTTTTGGAATTCTGGGCAAAGCACCACTTTTCTGGATCCCTAGGTGTTTAAAATAAAGCAGCAGGACGTAATAAACCACCCAAATTAGGTTTACCAGAAACTTAGATACACTCCTTTCCTTTTTGCAGACCATTTAGGACAATGCTCCCAGAAGGTCACCACATTAAAGGAAGCACAGCCTGGGAACAGCAGACGTGACATCTGTTGAACTTACTTTTCCATCTGTCACTGACACAGGCCACGTACGCATCTCCAGAACTCTTGGGGTCTCTAAGGGGCCTGCTAATCCATTCCTTCTCCTTTGCCCTTAGACCATCCCAAACACAGGATGATCTATCCTGTTCTTAAAGACCTCCAAGCAAGAGTCCACAATCACTCTTAGCCAAACATTTATAAATAATTTCCCTATGGCCTTTCCCCATTGCTCTGGATACACTTATACTTCCCATAGCTCTTCCATAAAGGAAATAAAAATATTGTAGCCAGGAGCTTGATAAGACCTACATAAATGACTTTTTTTGTGGTGCTAGGGAGTAAACCCAGGGCTTCTATACTCCCATCCCCCCAAACAAAATAATTTCTTTTTTCTTGATACTGGGGATTGAACCCAGAGAAGCTTTACCTCTTGAGCTACATCCCCTCAGCCCGTTTTATTTTTTATTTTGCAACAGGAGCTCATTAAGTTGCTATGGCTGGCTTTGAATTTGTAACCCTCCTGTCTCAGCCTCCTGAGTCACTGGGATTACAGACCAGCACCAAGGCACCCAGCAATAATTCTTAATCTTACCCAATAATCAATGTCATGAAAATTTTCTGATAAAAAATTAACTGAAAATTTATAAAGTATAGGTATAACCCGTTCTGCAAGTTTGTTCTATTCAACCTTTTATGGAAATTGAAAGTTAAAGAAAAGCTTAACCATTACCCCTATCCTGATCTGGAAGAACTATGGAACTGCTACAGGAACTATGACCATTTAGAATTCAATGGCACTGATATTAGAAAACATTAATGCATTTGAGGTCAGCCTGGGCAACTTACAAAAATCCTGTCTCAAAATAAAATTAAAAAAAAAAGGGCTGGGGATATAGCTAAGGTGGTAGAGTGCACCTGAATTCAATCTCCAGTACCTTTAAAAAAAAAATTTTTTTTTAATACCTAAATCTAGGAACTTCTCAATCACAAGCCTAAGGCCAAAAATAGGTTGGAGACCTATGTACAGATTAAGCCCAATTTTATAACATATAGCCCCAGAAATGAAATATATGACTAATCAAACAAATGAAAATATTATTTTTGTCAGGCACATGACCATGGGTACACAGATCTAGGCTTGAAAGGCACTGACTCAAACCTGGGAAAAAATGGATTGCTAATTTTACTTCTTCTGGACACCAGTGTTCACTATTTCTAATAATCACATAGGGCCAAACTATGCTAGTAATAAAAGGTTTGTGCTTTAACTAGTGGCTCAATTGACCTGCAGTCCCAAACCAGAAATAAGGTTTATATGTAAAAATCATCAATGCTGATAATCCGAGAAAAAAGCAACATCCCAAATGACCACAATGACATCTAAACACAGTGTCTGGCAAATATAGACTAGGAAATGTTCTGTCAAAATAAAGATGTGAAACCAGGAAGCAGATGGCAAAATTCTTTCTAAAACCTTAAGGAACATTTTAGGCACTGCCGACTGTTCTCCAAATAAAAAGAGATGTTTCATCAAGGGTAACTGAAGATAGTCACCATAATAACTGCTCCAAGCCTCTCTACTTGGCTCACGTGGCTGGCTTGAGAGGGGAAGCGGCCCTCGTCAGGGCATGAATGCACACCCTGCGAGGTGAGACTGGGGCAGCTCGCTGGCATTCTGGAGGAACTCCAGAGGCCTGCGCTGGGTTTCAGTCAAAGGCAAGGAATCCTCAACTCTACTTTCTGAAATAATGCTTTGTTAGGCAATCACCTTCTCTATTTGAGATTTCTTTTACGTTTTTGTCCCATTGTCTTGTTTTCTAGGCTGTGTATACACCTGAACCTTTCTAGACAACTGGGGAGTAATAGTATATACTTGTATGCTGCCTTTTCCCCAGATCTACTGCACTGATGTTTGGAAGACTCAAAGGAAACCATTAATAATGGAATATTTCATATTTTATAGACAGGGAAACTGGCCTCAGGAGGACCGCTCTTCATTCATATAATTTACATGAAAGCAGTTCTTTCTATAGGTCATAAAGTTGTAGGTGATGCGATAAAATGGGCTAGAAAAAAAGGATTTTTTTAGAATGGGGATGATACAAGATCGATTTCTGTAACTACCTTTTTATTCCTGAAAACCTTTTATTCTCAACCTAAACCTACCTCTACTCCTGGGGACTTCCCAGTGTATTTCTTTATGTCTTCTAGAGGCCACATGTTAACAACACCTTTTGTGATCTACATGAGTACAACTATATACATATGCAAAAGTATACAGGTATATGCCAAAGAGAAAGTTAAACCAAGAGCACTTTTAATTTTAGGTGGGGAGCAGGGGGCGCTTGCTGGCAATTAAACCCTAGCCTTATGCATGCTAGGCAAGTACTCTATGACTAGCTGTACCATCAGCCATAAAAGTACTTTAATACTGGCTTAATAAATGCTCTCTTATCTACCTTACAGACTATAAATAGTATTTAGGCTTAAAAATATACAAAACAAAATTCTACAATCTGGCTTTTTTTGGTGCCGGGGATTAAACTCAGGGCTTCACATATGGCCAGGTAAGCACTTTACCACTGAGCTACAAAATAATTTTTAATATAATCTATAGAAATGTTATCCCTTTTCATTCCTCAAATCATCTTCAGAAAGCCAGAAAAATAAAAATCTTGTAGCTGATAGGGACCAGTTAAAAACACCAGAATTATTTTGTCATAAACAATATTCTTCTACTTTATATAAATGTACATCTACATCTAATCTTGGCATAATTTAAAAGTGATTATTGATATTTACAAAATTCAGGTCCAAGTGTTTTTCTCATTTTGTCTCTATTTAATCTATGCCAATCCTCAAGAAGGATGGTATGAAAGTGGGAAGAGAGGTAAATGTGGATCCAGAGCTGAGGCCAGGGCTTCATTCCTGGGGGCCTACTTTTGCTGAGTCTTACCCAGAATCTTGTCATTTTAGGCAATCATTCAAAATTGAATTATCACTTCCACTGGCCCTGACACTCCATGTCAATAGTTATTTCTTGCCTTATTCCCCTCAGTAAATATAAACAATTTATAGCTAAGCTGAGTGTAAGAAAACAGTTAAGGCCAAAAGAAACTTCATGTGTGCTGCTACTCTTGATAGGCCAGAGCTCAAATCATATACTTAGTCTTAACAAGAAAGCAAAAGGAGGGAGGGAGGAAGGGAGGGAAGGAAGGAATGATGTTATCTTTTAATTCACTAAATATCTTGACTGAGGCTGTAGCTCAGTAACACTTGCCTAGCATGCACAAGGCCCTGGGTTCAATTTCCAGTACCACAACAACAAAAAAATTGTTTATTTAGAAAAATTCTAAACAAAATATATTAAATATATTTATTTTTATAACTTAACATGCACATTTTAATAATCTTTTTGTTTCCATACAAAACAATCCAGAGCTTTCTGAAGAAAAAAGAAAAAAAATGGCTACAGAGAACCCTTTAAACATAAACATGCATGGTTCAAATAGCAACAAGAGACAGGGCCTTCATCATCACTGGTGAGCCAGTTTATTCCAAAACTTTAGGCAAATAACAGTGGTTCTTCTGTATCTTTTCCCCAAAAAACTTTATTATAAAGACCCATCCTTCATCCCAAAGGGTCATTCTTACTAATGAACCATGCCAGGCTCAGTAGCACACACCTGTACTCCCAGCTACTTGGGAGGTTGAAACACAGGGATCATTCGGAGGAGGAAGATCACTTGAGCCCATGAATTCAAGGCCAGCCTGAACAATACAATAAAACCCTGTTCTCAACAACAAAACATATGGCAGAGGAGAACCTCCATTTTCATAGAAAGAAAATGAGAGAGAAAAATAAAAAATAACAATATAGCATAAATATTTTTACCCTAAATAGCAAGGACTTTAGATAACATGTGGTAATAATTTTATGTACCTCAAAGTACATAAAATTTTAACAATATTTAAAAGAATAAAAAAAATCATCTTCTTGACTAAGTGTTTCAAGGCATGTCAAACTGCAGGTTTACATATGACAAAGTATTATGGACCACCAAATATGTACAAATAGGAACTGCAAGCATTTCAGTTCACTGAATATCCAAACCAAATAAGATGCAAGGACCTACAGAATAAACACAAAGTCGGTCTACAGTGTTTGAGTTAATGGGATTTAAGACCCTTCTATTTTGTTCTGCAAGATAATTTTGAATAGTTCTGTTTTGTGTGTCCACAGTTATTCAGATAGAGATTTTTTTATTCTGAAACTCAGAATATTATAGGCCATAAAAAGCTTCAAACTCTAATGTTGGTATAGTCTGATTCAAACATTTAAAAATAGATCCACAGCTTTCATAAAAGTCCCTTGTCTATTGCAAAATATAACTTTTAAACAAGAATGTACCATACTGATAATTGTAGTTATCAAAAAAACTGACTGAAATAATCACTGAAATGTCAGTCCAGGAGACCCTTGATCTTCCTGTTTGGCTGGCATAACAACCTACATTTCTGTGCATTATATACTGACACCCCTAATAGACTTCCTATGCTGATTCTGGATGTTCGTGGGAGGCAGATGAATGAATTTACAGTTATTTTACTGTGCCAGAGTTGGTTTGTTAATAATTTGACTCTTAAATATTTCATTTGAGTACGTGGAAAACGCAAAACTCAATGGCTGATGTACTAGGAGGAATGAGAAAGCTTTAGCCTTAACTGAGTGCACACAGGATTTAAAACACAGGCTGTGTTCAACTGAGAAAAGAAGCAAATACAGGGAACATGCTGAAAAAACACTAGTTGAAAGTAAGTAACCTAATCGTACATCTAAAAAATGAAACATAATTAGAAATTCCAGAATGATTTATGTATGATCTCTAGAACTTTTCCCCATTTTTGTCCATAAAATGCTCACATATATTTTTAGGAATATACTGAGTAGGATATGAAAGAAAGAGATTTCATGTGCTGAAAACTGACCCATGACCAGTTTTTTTTTAAATATTTATAGAATGAGTCTGTTAAGATTAGAAAAATTTGTTTTAGCAATCAACAAATGCAAGCCAAAAAAATTAAACACTAATCTACAGTAAAAGGTGCTACACAAGAGACATTTATTAATGTTCTGTTGTATTTACAGTTTTAATATAGCAAACCAAGGTGAATTACCACTTGGGCAGAAAGCACATCATTCTACATTTATAACGCATCAGTTTCTGCTAACACATTGTAAAAGCAAGTAGTACAGTATGTTAGGGATCATCTCAAAAGTTCCAAGCTAATTCTTTCTTTGCTCTTAGTACCTAATCCTCTGGGACTCTAATTATACAGTGTCAAGAATTACATTTTAGTAATTAAGTTGCATTTCTCCTTACACTTTCTATTTTATACAGTGACAACACCTTTAGAATTCCTTAGGTACATACCACATAACAATAAGGTACTGCAAAATTTCAAATACAGACCATAAAAATTAATATTTATTTATCAATTAAGAACATACATTTTTGACCACACCTTAAATGTATTTTTGTACTATAATTTTGCTTCCAGGTGTTCACACACAGTACAATAAATTTCTAGATTAATTTTAACAGCAAATACGGATTATGTGCAGAAATGCAGTCATAACAAAATTTTTAACTTTTGAGAAAACCCCTTTAAAATAGCCAGCCTTAAACATATCTTACACTAAAATCTTTTAATTCCCAATTTGCTTTGAGATGGAGGATGACTAAAGCAAGACTGCCCCCTACTGACTAAAGGGACATGGCTCCATGCTATTTAAAATGACTACAAACAATACATAAGGCATTATTAATACATCACAGACTTGATTGCAAGAGCTTTTTCAAACATTAACCACTAATGATTCAATGATTACAGAATTATGCATTAACTATTAAAATTTTACACCTAGGAACAAATAGAGAGAAATGATCTTTTCAACAGTACTTTATTTTTTAAAGCAGGTGATTATTCCTCTGTGTTCTGCATCTTGATTCACTTCCTGCAGGTGTTCTCTTGCTTCTTGAGAGAGAATTCATAAATGCAGGAAGGCCTTTGCCAGAAAACATCTGCCAGAGAAGGATATTGAATATTGAAACTCTAGTTAGCTTGTTATTTTGGCTGAGAGAAGGATGTAGTCACAAAAGAAAGCAGGATGTTTGGAGACACGAGAAGTGCATTTTAACATAGTTTTCAGATTACTATATAATGACATCATGGTATTCAATAAACATTCAATTTTTAGTCCTTAACATTATCAAGGCCTCAAAAACTAGAAAGAACTGGTCTGCTTTCTCTAAAAACCCAGGGTAGGGGTTTCTCTCTTCTGTTCTAACAAAAGAACAGAATGAAGTAACAATTCACCCTACCTTTAACCCTGTCAGGAATGACTAAAACTTAGAACAGAATTCACATGCTCAAGTAATCTTCCTAACACACCTGAAGCTACTGTTTACCCAGACAATTCTGTCAATCTCACTTCCATTGAGGATGTTGATGATATCATGCTATATTTAAACAGACCAAGGCAAAATTTTAAAAACACACTGTAAACTCACAATTTCCATAAATACTTTTTAAAAATAAATTTTATAAAAAGCCAAAGTATTCTGGGGGTTTCTCTGAAAATAATAAATATATGTAATCCTGAAATATTTTAAGAAAGTTATATATGATTGAAATATAGGCTATCAGAATAAAGTCAATAGTGCCCCTCTCACCTTTTTTGGTGGTATTGGGGTTTGAACTCAGGGCTTTGCTCATGCTGGGCAAGCACTCTACCATTGAGCAATATCCCTATCCTGTTCATACATCTTGTTAAATGCCCGTTTTAATTTAATACTTTGAGGCAATTCCATACTGGCATAGTAAATTGTTCTGATTCTCATGGAAATAACTTGGGAAAAACTACCAGTTACTTCCTATTTTAATGCTAAAAGACAAAACACTAAAGAGATAACATTGATTACTGTAGTAAACATTTATTGAGAAACCACTTCTAGTACCCAGAACCAAGTGACAACTTAATGGGATCAACTGACAATTGGATGGGCTCATACACAGGCCTTTAGTTTACCTTTCTCTCTCCAGTTACTATAAAAGCCACAGGAACTCCACCCCAGGCACTTTTTAAAATATTTTGCTTAGATTACTGGATACATCTTTAAAAGGCTGTTCAAATGCAGACAAAGTACAATACTGGAGGAAATTAACATAGCTTTTAAAAACCATCAACATTTTTCCAAACTCCAAATTCAGTTAATATTCAGTAAACCAATGATACTGACTACAAGAGCAACTGTTATTTAGATTAAGAGACATAAAAGATTTGAAGATCTCAGAATATACAGAGACATCAGAGAGACAAGGAATTATAAGGAACTATAAAAACCAAGAAGAAAAACGAAAATTGGCAGACTGTTACCAAATAGAGGCTTTTATAACTAGGTCAGACTCATTACAAACCAAAGTGATTTCTGTTTTATCTGTTTTGATTAATGATGAAACTAATGAAACAATGCCTCTTAGGTCAAAACACTAGTTTGCAAGAACATTATGATAGAGTACAGGCAACATTTGTTAGTTCATGCTACTTCATCAATAGCCTTAACTGTTAAACCACTTTAACTCATGCAAAGACAAAGCCTGACACTCAACAATCATTTAAAATCCCTAAGAGGCTGGGAGCAGTGGCTCATGCCTATAATCCAGCTACTGGGGAGGCCAAGGCAAGAGGATCACAAGCTCAAGGCCAGTTTGGGCAATTTAGTGAGACTCTGTTTTAAAAAAATTAATAAAGTGTTGGGGTTGTGGCTCAGTGGTAGAATACCTATCTTCCTAGCAAGTTCAAGTACTTAAATTTATCCTCAACACCATACACCAAAATAAACAAAAACATCCCTAAAGAGGACCTAGATAGGTTACCATAGGTAATCTCAATGACCATACAAACTCCAAATAAAGATTCTTCCAAAAGGCACTGCTGTCTAAGACCCAGAGGCATGTTCACATCCACTTGACTAGCAATATCACATAAACAATGGTGGACTACATGAGCTGAAGGACAGATTTTGAAGACTGTGGATATCATTATACTAAATTTTGATCTGACCACTTTGGAAACAAAAGGGATCCAAAAGCCTATATATCATTTAAATGAAGAAGGAAGACAACCAAACCAGTTCTTATGTATGTTTTGTGAATTTTTAAAAATAGAAAATCCACTGTAAACACCATTTGTACTGTCTTGCCACTCAAAACAAAAATCCATTAAATCAAACTTTACCTTGAGAAGAAATTCCTTTAATAAAATGAGAGGTATTAAAGGAATTGGAAGAGGTGAAGTGTGTGCTATCATATAGAAAAAATTAAAATATTTGTTCCCTCAGGTATAGCTTACCAAGATAAAGGAATCACTTACAAAAGGGCCCTAGCTCATTAAAGCCAGGGCTTAAGGATAATTTTCTTTCTATTTAAAAAGACTTCTAAATATATTATACTTCATATGTACAAGTGCTTTTGGTACAACACAAATAGTGTTAGATATAATCAACTAAGTTACTACCTTATAGTTACTGTAGCGCATGCCTCATTTACCTGGCAGCATCAGAGAAGGTAGTGGTCCATAAAAATGTACTTTTCAGTGAACATAGTACATTTATTTTTTATTTTTCAAACAGTGCTAGGGATCAAACTCAGGAGGTCTCTGCATCCTAGGTAAAAGCTCTACCACAGAGCTACATCCCCAGCCCTGAACAGAGTAAATAAGTGTGAGTAATTTTTACTTTTTACCATATCAAGTAAAGATGTTTCTAAAAGAAATGCTTCTTTTTGAACAACAATAAGGAACATTTGCTTCCTCTCAGTCACACAATAGATGACACTGTGTCCACCTTTAGCAGTTTCTTCTGGTTTTTGTTATCAAGTAGGAAACCAGTTAAACTGAGGTAATTAATGTACCTTCCCTGTTGGCCTTCCAGAGCCTCCATGGGCTCTAATGGGGTACTTGACAGGACTACCTGAGTGTCAATAGGCTTTTGTAACATCTGCTTTGGTCTTTGGGGGATCAATTCCAGGTTGGTTTTTTATTTTGGGTAGCCAAAACTGAAAAGTCACTACTCTATACTCTCCTCTAGTAAAATCTTAATACAGCATGAAAGGTGTGTTATTTTTCTGCTATGGCTATTTTTAAAATTTTAAATTTCCTTTCTGTGGTCTTTCTGACAAAAAGAAAGCTTTTTTTTTTTCTTTTTTCTTGAGGGGCGGAGCTACCAGGGATTGAAGCTAGAGGTGCTTAACTACTGAGCCACATCCCCAGCCCTTTATATTTTGAGACAGGTTCTCACTAAATTGCTTAGAGCCTCACTAAATGGCTGAAGCTGTCTTTGAATTTGTGATCCTCCTATCTCAGCTTCCCCAGTCACTGGGATTATAGCATGTGCCACAGCGCCTGGCTATAGTTAGCTTTTTTTTCCCATTTACACGTTTTATTTGGAAATGTTTACACAAGTACAGGGAAACTAAATTTTTGAGATAGTGGATACTATTAGATTATCAGTTTATTATAAAAGAGACATGGAAATTATTTACATGATGAAAGATTTCAGAGCTTGAGTGGAGTGGGCAGCTTCATAGGATGCCACTTCAACAGAGATTCGTTTCAGTCTACCTACTTTCCAAGAATGTCTCCATCTCTAAATAAGAAATAATCCTTGTCATCTAGAATTACTTTGGTGCCTCCATACTTTGGGAGAACTTTACCTCCAACCTTTATACTAACTGGCTGAATCTCTCCACCCTTTCCTTTAGAGCCTGATCCCACAGCTACTACTGGTGCTTGCAAAACTTTTCCTTGAAATTTTTCTGGAAGCATAATGCCTTCTTTGGTTACAGTTTCGGCTGCACTCCTTTCAACCAATGCTCTGTCAAAAAGTGGAAGAAACTTTCTAAATACTTGTCCAGCCATGACTCTGCACCACCGCAGCTCGGACTTCACTCTTGGTTAGCTTTTAACAAGTGACAGTACCATCAAAGAAAGCAGGAGTCAATAAAAGAAAAGCTTTCTCACTTGATGGGTTTCCAGTACATCTTCTAACTAAATTTACTCTGAACTAGAGAAAGAAAGCTATATGCATTTGGATCTGAATGGAAAGTTCTTATCCCCTTCAATGGACAAAGCACATTCAATCCCATGGTATGTTATGGCTTTTCAGGCTTCCTCTGGAGATCCTGAGAATTAATAAGAATATCATTAGAATTCTAAATGCTACTTTAGGTCTCCAAAACTCTTACTTTGAAGTTTTGAATCCTCTATTTTAAGAATGATTTTCAAATCAACTAGGATGTCAATGCTATCATGCCCTCTACTGGGGGATATGAATTTACTATACATAAATTTTTTTTCTTGCAGTGCTGGGCATTGAACTCAGGGCCTTGTATATGCTAGGCAAGTGTGCTATACCACTGACCTATTTCCCCAGAGCTGAAGCACTGTCAAGAGTCCTGATTTCAAACAAGCTCCTCAACAGTTCTCACAGCATTATTATCAAGGACTGCCTGCTTTATATCATAACCCTAAATACTTTTATTTTTATTCATTCATTCACTTATTATTTATTTATTTATTTATTTTGCAGCCCCAAGGGGCTATATCCCCAGCTCTTTATTTAATAGTGCTGGGGATTGAACCCAGGGCCTTGTGCATGTGAGGCAAGCACTCTACCAACTGAGCTATATCCTCAGCCCCTCCCCAGCTCTTTTTACTTTTTAAAATTTTGAGATAGGGCCTCACTAAATTTCTGAGGCTGGCCTCAAACTTGCTATCCTCCTATCTTAACTTCCTCAGCCTCTGGAGTTGCTGGGATTACAGATGTGTTCACCATGCCTAGCTAGATGTATTGTTTTAAATTCAGAACACTCATAAAACATTTCAAATTTTTAGAAAATAAAAAAATTTTCATTAAAGTCCCTAACAATCTAGGAAATCTGACTATTTCAGGCTTTCTATGCTATTTGTTATAGATAAAAAGCAAGATTAAATGCATGCCCCTATTAAAGATTCAAATTTTTATCCAGCTGAAGAACGTAGAGAACAGAGGGATGATGTCAGTCCACTGAGAAATTTACTGCTGCCTATAGAATTCATTATTTACAAGAAGAGAGAAATCTATCCCCTCTGGATCTTTTGCACAGCAATGTTTTAGGGGAGATTTGTGGTGATTTCAGCCCTGTTTGTAAAGAACCCTGTAAAAAGCATTAACTTTTGATCTTTGCTATTTGAGAATTAACCCCAAGGCTAACTGTATATTATAATCAGATATGTAGATGAAAGATGACAACAGTAATTGAATAAAACAGCACAGAACATCTGATAGGCCTCTTAAAGTTAGAATGTCCTAGACACAAAGACACACCACAGGCCTTAGGGCCCAAGTCAGTGTTAATCCATGTCCAGATTTTGTGACCATAATCAAATTCATAACATGCCACACATTTTTAAACATGTAATATTAAGATTCTCCCTTTAAAAAAAAAACACAAAGTACATAATCCCTTGGGGAAATAATTTTAACACAGTTTAAGCCATCTGTTACTTACATACGTATATTTAATTCTACATGTAAAATGTTTAATACAGTATCTGACACATGGAAAACTTTATAATGGTAAGACTATATCACACTTGAAAAACATTTTTATTATATTCAAGAAGGTATAATCATATTATTCTCTTGCTTAAAAGCTTTTTTAACACTGCCTCATAACATGGCAAATTAAATACAGTACTTAATTTTCTTGAAGCATACACCATATACCTGAGACCACCATAAGCCTTCAAAACTGAGAAACCCACTTTTAGTACATCATTACCTACATAAACTATGATACCAGACAGCAAATACAAACTCCTGTTCTCATGGGCTTAGCTTGCACCCAGTTAACATGTCAGTGGGTTAAAGGGCAGCTCTATGAACTTGATGCTTCCACTGAAAATGGGCTTAATATTCAAGATCGTTAAGAACACTGATTGAACCTGTTTTCTAGTCTCAATTCTTTATATTCTTTTATGTTCCCATTGAGTTGTTGTCATTTGTATTTCCCTGCCTCTATTTCTTTTCTTTTTTTTTTGGGGGGGGGGGAGGGGTATGGCATTGGGGATTGAACTCAGGGGCACTGGATCACTGAGCCACATCCCCAGCCCTGTTGTGTATTTTATTTAGAGACAGAATCTCACTGAATTGCTTAGTGCCTTGCTTTTTCACGGAGGCTGGCTTTGAACTCTCGATCCTCCTGCCTCAGCCTCCCAAGCCTCTGGGTCCCTGCCTCTATTTCTGCTCTGTACTCTGCCTTAAGTGACTCTGAAATTCGTTCCCACGCTATCCAAATTTCCACTTGCTAAAACTCTGTCATTTAACATTAGTCACTACTGCTACACACATGTTGTTGTAAACCTTGTGTACTGACCTCTGAGTGGTACTCAACATTCCACTCTTATCATCCACACAGCTCCCAAAAGCCCAAGGAATAGAGTCATGAGGGCCTAGATTGTCTTACCAGAGAGCTTTATCTGGCATATTCTTTTCCCAAGGTTCCCTATCTCTTCCTTTAGGTAGCTATTTCTGTCTACCACTGTAAGATGGAGTCAGCCTCTTGGGAAAACCATGTGTGAATCAAAGAGCTTTGGCAGGGCTTAGTCCTCCTGTTCTAAGCAAGGAGAAAGGTCCTTTCTCCCCTTCCTTCTGTGGGGTTTGACTCCCCTCACCACAAGAGTGATAATATATGGGTGTGATGTGAAAGAAGGCACCAGGGAAGTTGTAAGATGTAAGATATAAGCCTGTTGGGCATAGTGGCACATGCTTGTAATCCCAACGACTATGGAGGCCGAGGCAGAAAGATCACAAGAACAAAGCCAGCTTCAGCAACTTAATGAGACCCTCAGCAACTTAACAGAGAGCCTGTTTCAAAATTAAAAAAAAAATTAAAAGGGCTGGGGACATAGCTCAGTGGTAAAACACCCCTGGGTCTAATCCCCAGTGGGGGGGGGGGGAGAGAGAGAGAGAGAGAAGCCTTATTGAGCTTATTAGCAGCCCAGACAAATGAAATTCCTAAAGTACTCTTATAGTCTCTCCTCCTCACTCTGGCCTTAGGGACTCTACATGATTAGAGAAGAGTGATTAGGCATGAAGGGTTCCTTGTGAATGCTGTCCTCTGGAACTGGAACAACACTAAGAGGATGTGAGAGAGATTCAATCAAGCAATGAAGCTTCCTGATGACAGCATTAAGATCGTTCCTTCCTTGGTATAATTAAAGCATGAGATGATGTTTTCTCCTATGGCAGTTTGCTCACTTGCCCTTATCAATGTTTTTTTGTAGATATAAGCCTTAATAATGTAGAAACTACAAAAAGACAGGGACTGTGCCTTCCTTACCTTCTATTTACCCTCTACCACAAACACTTACTCTAAAACTGAATAGAAATCTTCAGTGTAGCATGATTACACTGGGATAAGAACACAACCTCCCCCACACCACCCCCATCCCCACTCCACCCCACCCTCATACCTTTAATAAATAAAGAGAACTCTGGTCCTGGGGAGATTTGAGAAAGTTTCTGGCATCTTCCGGACTTTTGCATAATTAATAAATCCTCTGAGAAACAGGAGAAAGCCTAATTTAAAAAAGAAAAGTCAAGTGAATTTATAATTTCCATGTTAAGTCTTCACCCCAGAAATATCCCTCTTGATAGCAATTCTTTGTCATTTTTCTGCTAAAGGATATTAAAGCATGAGCAATTTCCAGAATTTCCAAAAGATTTTTTATAACAAATTATCCATTTATCAATGAGAAGGCATAATTTCATGAGCCAAAAGTCTATTTTGCATATTGAGAATCTAATAGGTCTAAAAAGGAAAAAGAAAAGATGAGGCCAGACATTTATATTTGAAGGCCACACTATCTACTGAGTTTAAAAAAATAAAAAAAGGATGAAAGTAAGTAAGTAATCCAAGATAATAAGTTCCAAAACAGGGAGAAGTTAGAACAGAGTTTTTCTCAGGTAAAAAATATTCTAAACTTTCTTGAGATTTTTTGTTGTTGTTGATGACAGTACATAAAGCTGTCCACTAGATGTCAGGATGCCTCCACCTATTATAACATTTCTCATATTCTCTGCTATTAAGCTCTTCTTTCTCTACTCTCATTAATGCTGTTTTTGTTTGTTTGTTTGTTTTAATGACTATACCAGAGTCTACTCATTTACAGAAGTCTGCACTTCTTGAAATGGTTTGTGGGGAGGTGATGCTACTCCTCCAATGGAAACCACACACTCCTGACTCTCCTTCAGAGATGGTCCTTGAGTTTTGAGTACATTTTAAACACTGCTATTGAAAGATAGATAAAGTTTACTGTATATAGTAAGATGGGCTCCAGTTTACTTACTGACTTGTACAACATAACCACAATCTAATTTTAAAACATGTTTCTTACTCCCCCAAACCCTGTGCCCATTAGCAGTCACTACCCTTTCACCTGTTCCCTCCTCCCTCTTTTTTAATCCATCACTTTCTTTTGGACACATGTTTAAGTATACTCAGAGGTGGAAAACTCTGTACTCAGGAGAAATGATTTGGGCAATAAGCAAGAGTTGTTGTGGCTGGGCTCAGTGAATACGATTCTGTTCAGCATCAAAAGCACACAGTAGGGCTGGAGTTGTGGCTCAGTGGTAGAGCACTTGCCTAGCATGTATGAGGTACTGGGTTTGATTCTCAGCACTGCATATAAGTGAATAAAGGTCCAACATCTAAAAAAATATTTTTTTTAAAAAAAGCACACAAACAGTAAATTAAGGGTTACCCTTCCAAATACTGGGATGGGCGAGGAGGGAGGCAGAGTCCTTCTAAAAGGGAGAGCATGTGACCTGTATATGGACGGGATAGTTACGAATCAGCTCAGATCCAACCAAAGAGTGCTTTGTGGGATGAGAATATAGATCAATTTTGCTGGATACTCCAACTTTTAAGAAAAGTAACACAAAACAAACAAACAAAAACCTCATGGATGATTTCTATGAAAAAATTTTGATTTGTAAATGTTGACAACTACAAGGAAAAAAAAAAACCTGTGGTACAGCTGGACATAGTAACATAATCCCAGCAACTCAGGAGGCTGAGGCAGAAAGACTGCAAGTTCAAGGCCAGCCTGAGTAACTCAGTGAGTCCCTGTCTCAAAATAAAAAATTTTTAAAAGAGCTGAGGATATATCTCAGTGGTAGAGTGCCCCCTGGGTTTATTTCCCAGTATTGCAAATATAAACAAACAAAACAAAGAGTTGAAACAAACCACAACCACAGGCTAGATGTAGTTCATGAGCTTCTAGTCTGAGACCCATGCCAAGTCCCTTGCAGAAGAAACTCCATAAAACAAGTTCTTCTCGAGAAAAGTTCCAAAAATGACCCAAACATTGGGTGCAAAAGCATATAAGTATAACCAATGTCTTAACATGTTTTTGCATATAAGAAAACAGTACACAGCAGGAATGATCAATGATAAAGTATCATAAATCCATCTTCCATGAAACTTTTAAATAAAAAAAATCTATCCATTAAATTTCTTTAAATAATTTATGCTGCAATCAACCAGTCTGCACACATACTTAATAATTCTGCTTTGGTTCATTCAGGATTTGATTTAACTTTAGACTTCAGGAGAGAGGGGTAGTCAGGCTTTCTCTTGAAAATACAATTTAGAGAATAAGCAAATCAAAGAATTATTCTCCCTAAGTTATTGTCTTGTTGGTAATTTTTATTATTAAACTTCTCAGTAATCAATGGAGGGGGAAAAAGAAAATCACTTTCTCTCTCTTGAATTACTGGAATTCCAATGACCAACAGCACAGTGAATGATGCTGCTTGCAGAAAAGGACAGGGAATAAAGTGATAAATGACTTGTATTTTCTATGTAAAATTTAGGGTCAGCAACACATGACTCTGTCAAACTAAGCAAAGCAGGTCCTGAATCTATTAAACCTATTAAGCACCTACTGGGTATGGTTACTAGGTTGTGCCAGGTCCATGAGCAGAATACCACCAAGAATCTTTAATACAGAGGCAACAAGAGGGCCCAAACCAGGAGGTAGGAGAAAATAGTGTCACCAATGGGGAACGTGGCAATCACATCAAACAGCTGCAAACAGCCCAGCTCTTGCTTCTAAGATGTAACAACAGTGATGATGGCCTCTCTTATTGTATCATATACATTTTCTAAATGAATAATGAAGAAGCCACATTAAAACAATTCACCCCAGTGGGCTTGTCTATTTGTTTGCTTTGTCTTTTTTCTTTTTACTTCTAAAGGAAATAATGCGTAAAAAAATAAAATCTTAAAACTGATAGTCTGGGCTGAGGATGTAGCTCCAAGGGTGGAGTGCTTGCCTTACATGCACAAGGTCCTGGGTTTAATCCCCAGCACTATACACACAACACACACACACACACACACCAACACACCACCACCACCACCAACAACAAAAACTAATAGTCTGAACTACCTGGATTTTTTTTTTTTAAAGTTTCCTCCCCACTATAAAATAATTCTTAAATGGTAAACTAAAGAATTCTAGAAAACCAATAACAGTCATTTCAGAAGTTATGTCTAATAAGGCTATCCATTTCTGTTGTCTACTGAGATCTAACCAAAAATGAACTATATACACTCATGAGTTTAATACACCTATGAGCAATTTGAGGCTGAGTTTGTGAACACTTTGTGGCAATAACAGGGAGGAAACTCCACAGATTAACCAGTCTTCTCATGAGTAATGCTCTACTGATCAAATGGGGATGAAGTATCCATAAATGGGTTAAGAAAAACCACTACAGACTCATCATTAACATGCACATTACTCTGATGGTGACAACAGCCTAATCTTTAAGAAAGAAACATTTTCAAAATTATACTTTTAATGGATAATTATTATATTGCTATGTAATAAGATGATGGTTTACTAAAAGTAATTTTACTTGTAAAATTTAACATAAATTTTTCTCTCCTTATATTATATTAGAAGTGCTTACCTAAAACCAGGAACACCCACCAGAGCCAGTACTGACCATCAAAGTATCCAGGGAAATAGGTGGAAAACTAAAAAATAAGGAAAACACTTTATATCAGCTTAACAAATACAATTTTACACAGTAATTTAATGGCGCATAATATACAAGGCATTTGTTAAACCACTGCTGACATTTAGCCCTTATAAAAGTTTAGAAAGTGCAAGTTGAGGGGATGTAGCTCAGTTGGTAGAGTGTTCGCCTTGCGTGCACAAAGACCTGGGTTCAATCCCTAGCACTCCCCCACCAAAAAAAGGCAAGTTGAAGTATGTTAATGTGTTACTGATTTGAAATGATCTGATAAATGCAAATCTATTTCCTTTCATGAAAAGCAGTCCTTTTATAGCTTTAGTTTTATGGCCTCCTTGTTTTCGGTTTTTGTTTGGTACTATTATGGGCCAGGATGTGCAAGGACCAAACAGACTCCATTTTATCCTGAGACTCCATATCATGTAAGAAATGCTTCTCCTGTGGGAAAGCCCCACCTCTGTACCCATTAATAGTTACCTAGCAATTCTTATACAATATAAAATTGTTCTCTTTGCTTTCCATCTTTCTTGGGCAATGTCCCTTGTCAGAGATTGATTATCTAGACGTTAGTAATCATTCTCTTGTACTCAACTAAGGTCATTTTGACCCACTTCCTTTCTGCTTGCTTGCTGCTATGCCAATCTGGAAAGTCCTGTGGGAAATACCAATGTACCCATTGCATTGTCTCGTTAACTATCCAATTCAGCTTCTGTACTTGCTTGCTTACATTGGCTAAACCTCCAAACATCCCTTTTGTGGTTTTTTGGCTTAAATATGAGGCCAACTTTAGGTGGGCATGTTACTCTGACCATCTTCTTTTTAGAGAGTAGAGTGTCTGCCACTGGCCAGCAATAAGGGCTTAATTGGAATGGCAATGTGTGGTCTGAGAGTTATTTGAGGGTCTTGATATCAGTTTAACAGTACCAGGGATTGAACTCAGGGGCACTGGACCACTAAGCTACATCCCCAACCCTATTTTGTATTTTATTTAGAGACAGGGTTTCACTGAGTTGCTTAGTGCCTCACTTTCTCTGAGGGGCTGGCTTTGAACTTGCGAACCTCCCAAGCTGCTGGGATTACAGGCGTGTGCCCGCCCCCACCCGTCCGACCACACCTGTAATTTTAAAGTATATAAAAATTTTTAAAGTAATTAAAAATTTGACTTTTTAAAAATACCCCCCCAACACAGTATTTGTCCTTCTTAAAACATGCTTCAATGAGAGTTTTACTTGATTTATGCAATGCTAAAATTAATTGTTTTCCTAATATTGCCTCTTTTCTACAAGGCCCAGTTTTGTTCCTACTCCTCCAGCCTTGCCTTCACCTTGGTTAATCCTATGCTTTTGCTAGTAACTGGTTTAGAAATGAACACAGGGTGTCATTCTGGCCAACAGAAATTCAGGATTTCTGAGAATGCTTCCTTGCTCTTACAGAGAAATGGGGAAAAAACTACCAACAACAAAAAATACAGATAGGCCAACAAGATTTTTCAACTTAAAAAATTTCAATTTTAAGATGTGTGAAAGCAATAAGAATTCAGTAGAAACCATACTTCAAAGTACCGCTCTTTTCCTGCACTAGTCACATGCAACGTTCTCTGCTGGGCAGCAGCAGTAAACCACAGCTCTCAATCAGCCATGTAATCGTGAGGGGAAACTGGCACTCTACTGTATACTCTGATGCTACTCTACATTTGGTAGGTTAGGTTAGGTGTTATCAAATGCATTTTTGACTTAATAATATTTTCAACTTACAAAATAAGTTTATCAGGACATGACTCCATTACAAATGGAGAAACCACCTGTAACTCCCTTTCTCCTGTTGAGTGCCATTGTGTTTCAATGTAGTATCTGAAACTGCCACCTTTAGTGAGAATGATAGCAACATGCTAAATATCAGCTCTCCCTCATGATGTTCATGAACTATTGATTTAACTAACCTCCATTTCAGGACTCATTTTCATGGAGAATAAACTTTCTCCATTGTTTTTCTGATTTTCTAAGCCACTTGGAGCTGGGTTTTCAGTTTCACATTCAAAAAGCATCCTAACTGATTTAAGCTCATCATTTGAATCAGTTAAAAATCAGTCAAAAATTTAGTTTCAAAGAAAGATGAGAAACTAATTCTATCTGTTTTTTTTTGGAGGTTTTGATATCAAAGAATTTACTGTAGTTGGAGAATTCATATATAGCAGTCCCCCACCCGTCCATACAGAATGACTTTCAAGACCCCCCAGTGGATGCTTGAAACTGCAGATAGTGCCAAACCCTAGGTATAAAATGTTTTTTTCCTATACGTACCTACCTCCAATAAGGTTTAATTTATAAATTAGGCACAGGAAGAGATTAACAATAACTAATATTAAAACAATTTTAACAATATACTGTGAAAAAAGTTATGTGAGCATGGTTTAGCTCTCAAAATATCATATTGTATTATAAACCTTAGAAACTTCAGTAAATAGGGTGTGGGGGTTTACTCCTGTAATCCCAGAGAGACAGGAAGATTGCAAGTCTGAGGCCAGGCTGGGCATTTTAATGAGATCCTAGCTCAAAAATAAAATAAAAAAGTGTTGGGGATATAGCTCAGTGGTAGAGAACTTGCCTAACATTAAAAGGCCCTGGGTTCAATCCTCAGTACTGCCAAAAAGAAAGGAAGAAAAAGGAAGAGGAGGAAGAGGAAGAAGGGAGGAAGGGAGGAAGGGAGGAAGAGAGAAAGGAAGCGGAACCCCAGTCTATGATTCTTGCCCATTTATTATCAAGAACTGACCTTTTCACAAAAAGAAAGCACTTTATGGCTTCTTTTTGACATATCCAAATTATGAATTATACTTTGGGGCCATTATTAAGTAAAATAAGGTTGACCTGAACCCAAGGGTTTTGATAACCTGATAATCTGATAACTGAGATGGCTACTAAGTGACTACAGTGGGAAGTTTATTCCGCATGAGTACACTAGCAGAACAATCCTTCAGGTTTTGAGTGGGATGTTTCATTTCATCACACTGTTCAGGATGGCATGCAATTCAGAATGAACAAATTGTTTATTTCTAAAATTTTCCATTTAATACTTTCAGACTTGGATTGATCACAGGGAACTGAACTGAAAATAAGAGAGGCCCATGATATAGTATTTTATTTCTTAATAAACTATAACAAGACTTAGAGAAGGAATGAAAACTTCTTTGTGGCCTAAGTTCTTAACTTAAAGCCCAAGTTTTAGATGAATGCACATTAGCTACCTAGGGGGAAAGCTCCTGGTTTTTATCAGATTCTTAAAGGATTCTGGAAACCTAAAAATGTTAAAAGTGTTCCAGAATAAATAAAATGAAGCTACTTTGAAGAACTGAGTATTTAAGTATGCCAACTTACAATGAGTAAATTGATTTGCTCTATAAGGAAGACAATAGCAATAATAAACTTAACGGAAATCAGAGAATATTTTAAAAGTTGGGATGTTTTATAACTTTAAATAACTTTGTATGATTTTAACTGGCAACTCCCAAATCACTGAAGGTACACACATCTCTCTAATCTGATCCCTAATGGAGCAATATTTGTTAAATATTGTTGTCTGCACAAATATTTTGCCCTAACTAATCATAGAAGGAAGGAAAACAAACAGAGAGAAGAAAATAAGAAGAAATTAAGATTAACAATTCAGAAGAATTAATGAGAGGAATGCCTGTTTTTGATGAAACACCAAAGAAGTGATATCCTTTTTATTATACAAATAACTAATTTTGGACTGTACATACACATTATCTTAAGTATTAAAAACAAGAAGGCAGAGCTGGGGTGTAGCTCAGTGGTAAAATGCTTGCCTAGCATGCATGAAGCCTACATTCAATCTTCAGCACCATGAAAAATAAATAAATAAAAACAAAGAAAGCAGCTGGTGAACAACCTGTAGAATAAACCAATATTCATTAGATTTAACAACAAAAATTGGATGCAGGAACCACTTGCAACTGATTTTGGTTCAACTACATTATAAAACCAGAAACAAAGATTAGTATAATTTTAAATGTTGAGATAACTTCGAAAATGCAAATGAAAAAAGTCAAACATTCAAAATCATTCTGATTATTGTCTCTCTGGAGGATCTATCTTTCCTGTTGTACAACTTACCCTGACAATCAGGATCCACTTAATTAGAGAGAGACCAAATCCTGAGATGGCCCCATACCTTCCTGCAGCTGAGGTGGTCAGGCAAAAAGACAGGAAAAACCCAATCCAGTTGAAGAGGAATGCCACTGAAAAAGCAGAAGGGGAAAAAAAAATGCCAGCCAAGTCTTATTGGAGAAGAAGCAGGAATGCCCTTTACATCTGCCTCTGCTTTGGTGACTTTCCCAAGGATAAAAGAGAGCCTGTCCTTCACAACCCTTACCCCACCTCTCCCAAACATCCATCCTCTTGTCTTCTCCTAAAAGCAATAAAAAAAAAAAATCCTCTTTGAATATCATTTTATACTATTATGTTTATTTCTATTCATGCCCAAAATGCCTTAACAGTCACCAAAACTGTATACTCATGACCTGTGCTCTTCACTATATGTTATATACTTCAGCAAATAAAATAAATGCCTGGGGCTGGGGTGGTGGCTCAGTGGTATAGTGCTCGCCTAGTATGCATGAAGCACTGGATTCGATCCTCGGCACCATATAAAAACAAACTAATGTATCCACCTAAAAATCTAAAGATACATAAATAAATATTTAAATAAATAAATAAATACCTTGGCCATTAAATTGGTGCCCCCAGATAATCTGATTCATGTTACTCATCCTGCTGTGAATTCTAACAGTTTATATAACATTACCTCTAAAAACATTGCATTTTCTTTGTTTTAATAGAGAGAGGAAAAAAAATAGTTGCTCATTCTAAATGAGACTCATGAAAAGATAAATGAACAATAATATCAAAGGGAAAATATCAGGCTGATTTTGACTTATCAAAAAATAGACGCTTATAGAAGACAATTTATCAGACAAGGGCATTTAATTCCTACTCTACAGATTAGGTGTGAATAGGAATAATGTAAAGACACTCTGTGGACTTGGAAAATGAAGCTTAGCTCATGTAAAAATGCATAAATGCTTTTTTTATAAAAATGCTTTAATTATATTTTCCACATATTAATTCAAAGCACCCTGGTTTGTAAGAAGTGACTTTGCTGTGTGTATATACTTACTGAAAAAAGTTAACATGAAAATCCCATCATTTCCTATCCTCAGCTGGTCAGCATCATCAAAATCATCCCGGCCCACAAAATCTTCATCCTAATTGAAAGAAAAAGGTAAATTTCATTTTGCATCATAAAGTAAAAGATATAATTAGAGTTGAAATAAATCTTTCTTTTTAATCTCTATGGTTTTCTAAATAAATTTTTCACTTTATAATCCAAATTCTTTTTTCCCCCCACTGGTGCTAGGAATGAAACCAGGACCTCCTGCCTCCTAAGAACACACTATATCACTTAGCTGCACACCCAGCCCCAGTGGAAAGTCTTTTAACAATACATTTCAATAATTTAAAAGTTCAAAATGAGAAATTATATCCCATCTAATTCAAATGTAAAAAATAATAATAATAATAATTCACAGGCAGGCGCAGTGATGCCTACCTGTAATCCCAGCAATTTGGAAGGCTGAGGAAGAAGGTTTGAAAGTTCAAGGTCAGCCTCAGCAATTTAATAAGACCCTCACCAACGTAATGCAACCCTGTCTCAAATAAAAAATATAAAAGGCTGGGAATGTAGTTCAGTGGTAAAGTGGGGAAAAATATTTTTTAAAGTTCACAAAGAACTATTTTCTTTTTCAAAATTATCTTAAAAAAATGTTTACACATTTGACTTAAATTCTAGAAAATCAGTAATCAAGGGCCTGTTTAGGGCCTATAATGTAATAGCAATTTAGGACCGTACTAAGGAGATAGGAGGAAGACAGCATGATACATAAGCAATCTCTAGAGCTGCCCACTGCTCAACTTGTCCATAAGCATTTGTTTGTGTTGGTATATAAGTCTGAAACAAATTCACCTACAGTCTTACTTGCATACAGGATCTTTTCTATCCTAACTTGAAAACACAATATTGCAGATTTTAAAGAAACACGATCTTGACCAATACCAACATATGTGGCTTATCTTTTCAACTGATGTAGGTATGTACTGAAATATTTAAAGGTAATTGAGTATACCTTAAAATTGAAAGTAACAAGCTCTACATAGCTCAAGAAAGGCACTAAAATTTAAAAAAAAAAAAAATCAAAACTTGTCCTACAGAGAAAAGGGTCTGGAGAGGAACATATATACCAAACTGTTACTGGTGGTTACCCTGGAGAAGGGAACTAAAGAAAGGGAAGTGTCAGTGGCAGTTGTTTTTTCTAACTGAAAACACTTCCCCTATCATTTTAAATCTTTATAAGAATGTTTTGTTTTACAGTTGTGTTTTGTTTTTTTGGTGGTGCCATGAACTGAACCCAGGGGTACTCTATCACTAAGCTACACCCCCAATCCTTATTAATTTTTTATTTTGAAACAGGGTCTTGCACCTAGTTGCCTAGATTGGCCTTGAATTTGAGATACTCCTGCCTCAGGCTTCCTAGTCACTATGATTATAGACATGTACCACAATGCCTAGCTTAAAACAAATTTTTCAAAAATATTAAAAATCTAAGTTAATATTAGCAGAATAAGATTTTGTCTTTTTTTTTTTTTTTTTTTTAAGGAAAGTGGAAGGATATTGGGAATTAAACCCAGGGGCACTTTACCACTGAGCTACTTCCTTAGCTCTTTTTATTTTGAAACAGTTTTATAAAAGTTACTGAGGGTCAGTAAATTGCTGGGACTGGCCTCAAACTTGCATTCCTCCTGCTCCAGCATCCAGAGTCACTGGGATTTGCATCATTGCACCCAGCTCGTCCCCAGCCTTTTAAATTTTATTTTGAGACAGGATCTCACTAAATCCAGGCTGACTTAGAACTCATGATCCTCCTGCTTAAGACTCCTGAGTAGCTGGAATTACAGGTGTGCAAGACAGGCAGAAACAAACTGTTTTTTGCATAGCTACACAAAGTTATACACCAAAAATACATGAAGCAACTTATTCTGTATATGCTTTCTAAATGTTCTTCCTGTCCTTGGGATCTTTTCTATCATGATTTCTCCCATAAATAGTTGCCAGATTAATGTTTCCAAAATATTAGACTATCCCTTCAATACTCCTGATTTGAAAGGACTCCACATGAGCCAGATACAAAATTTAAATGCCTCAGTCTAGCATTCCAAGGATCATACAAATGAGAGCTCTGGTCACATCTTTCTATTTCCCTTTAGAAGGTCCTTGCTCATGAAAAAACCAATGATTACATCCACAAAACTGCCTTATACTGGGTTAAATTTACATCTGCTTTCTGGGCTTTTTCCCTCTGGAATGCTCTTAATTCATCAAAACTCTGGGCTTACTACAAATCCCAACTTTCCCCATGATCACCTAGTAAAAAGTCAGTTCTTAATGCTCATTGCTCATCTCAGAGTAGATATGAATATCTGTGGGCCTTTTAACCTAGATGGATTTTAAGCTCTGTATCCTAATATATACAAAGCTCTTTACTCATCCACTACAGAATATGTAGCACCTTATACAAAAAAGTGATCTATGCATATCTCCTGAATAAGACAGCATTAAGAAACTCTTAGGTACATGTCTATAATACCAGCTACTAGGAAGAATAAGGCAAGAGGATTCCAAGTTCAAGGACAGCCTGGGAGAGATATCCTGTCTCCAAAAAGGGGGTGGGGGTGTAATTCAGTGATAGAGTGCTTTCCTAGCATATGTGAGGCCCTGGGTTCAATCCCCAATATTATACACCACCCTCCAAAAAAGCTCATAACTATGCATACTTTTCAAATAAAAGATGAGCCAGATACAAATTTTAAATGCCTCAGTCTAGCATTATACCCCCACAAATGGTATTAATCATCTCCAGAGTGCTCTAGTGCATCTATTCCAACAGGTTTGTAGAGTACACTGAACATACTAGGAAGGACTCTAGAGTCTAGAATACCTAGGGTTGACTTTCACTTCTGCTACTTATTAGCCAAATGACTTCAGGCAAGTTAGTTCATCTCTTTGGACCTAAATTTTAACATCAATACAATGAAGATAATATACTATCTACTTTGAGAGGTTATTTGAGGGTTGAAAACAATATACAAAATATATAAAAGCATCAAGCACAGTACCAAGCACATTTTTTGCTTCCAGTAAATACGGCAGGTCAGGACTGTTTTGTGTTTAGACAATAAACTCCACAAGGGTTCTTAAGTTTTTCCTTAGTACCAACAAGATCTGAATGCATGTTATCATGTAGGATCAGCTTTTACTGGGCTTATAAACTATTTCTTTCAAGCAGTGGTTTTAGGAGCTCCACTCCTTATAGTAGGCACAGCCTATAAACAGCCCACTATCCTAAAGTCAGGGGAACTTCTTTCTCTGCCCTCCCCCACTACTAGAGATTGAACACACTGGGTGCTCTACCACTGAGCTTCAACCTCCAGCTGTTCCAGGTGTCCACCCCACCCCACCCCACCCCCAACCCCAGCCAGAGTTTTGCTAAGTTGTTGACGCTGGCCTCTAACTTACAGTCCTCCTGCCTCAGCTTCCCAAGTAGCTAGTGTTAAAAGTGTGCACCACTATGCCTAGCAGGACTTCTCTTCTTATTTTACCACTCCCTCCAGTTTCTTGCCAGGCCTAGACCCTGAAACCCTGATTGCCCCAACTTTCCAATATGAGGCTCAAGATTCTACATCCATCGATCTTGACCTGCACGAATATTTATGAAACTATATGTATACTGCTTACAAAAACATCAAGAGCCAAGAGTACCCCAAAATCTCTGCGGGCTTATCTCATCTCATTCTCATGAATCAACATCAGGCTAGATGAGATCTGAACTCATTATACCCCCACAAATGATATTATCTGGACTGCTGGAGGAAGTTCAATTCTATGAACTTGCACATATTTGTTCTTTCTGTAGACCTACCTAGCAACTACCTACCTAACACCAATCTATTAATTGTGCAGAATCAAGGCAGTCAGAGTGTTTCCTAAATTAGTCCCTGCTCCAAGATGTTTCAATCACCCTAAGAGACTTAAGAAAGCTGTGGCAGCAGTTTTAGAGACAGAAAAAATAAGCTGACTTTTGTAGTGATCGATTATCTGCTCATTCATACTTCTATAACATTACTTTTCAGGAAGAAATATTTATTATCCTAAAAGAAAACGTACTTGTTTAAAATTAGCTATACTTTTACTAATCAATACTATCCCAAGGAATAACAAAATTGAATAATGAAAATAACAATTCCCATAAAACAGTCCATCATGTATCAGAATGGCAAACTATACTTACTCTTCCAGGGACCAAAGGGATGGTAGCTTCAGCCTTGGTTCTTTCAGCCTCATCGTAACTGGGCAGCGTTGTAGCCACATTATAAGATGGGGGCTTTGGAAACCCAGATTCATCTTTGTAGTCAAAATAGGCTGCAGGAAAAAAAATGTCACCATTGTCTGATGAGTCGCTGAACTAAAGGAATAAAAGGATTTCCATTAATTGTGGCAAATAAAATCCATTCTTTTCCTAAGATACATATAGAATAACTGAACCAAGACATACATGTAGGGCTGGGTGGTAGAGCGCTTGACCAGTAAGCCTGAGGCCCTGGGTTCAATCTCCAGTACAGGAAAAAAAAAAAAAAAAAAAAAAACAAGAATGTAAGAGACTATGGATGATTTTTAAATTTATTCAATTCTCAGTTATTTGAAATCTAGACTCACTTTGGACCCTTATTTCCAACTGCTTTTCAAACACTACTTGAGAACGCCATCGTGTAGGTTCTCAAAAGGCACGTAAGTTTAATAGTAGAATAAGGAAAACAGTTCAGCAAAAAATACTTCACATGTGTACATGTAAATCTGTATTGTGGTTTCCTCCTATTAACAACGCGTAAATCAACTGGAAAGAAAAAAAAGCCAAAGCTTAAAATTCATTTCTTATTTTGGTACTTTAACTCTTTCACGTGATTTTTTACCACATATTATTTCCTTTGGTATGCTTAATTAAGCTAACTAATTCAGTAACAGAACAATTACTTATCTCTATTAAAATTTTCATTTCCTCTTTTTAACACTGCACCTCCATTCTCATTGACCTCTCTTATGAAAGATCCAATACAAGCAGAAAATATAGAGCTGTAAGTGGATTAAATTTTTACATAATTCTTCCAAAAAATTTTAAAATTTGAAAAAATATTCCCATTCTCATCAAGTTTTAAACATTTTTAATTTAATTATAATTAACTTCCAAAATTTTTACTGTAATCTATTACTAAAATGGTCAATCAACATAATGCACATCATTAATAAAAAAGGAAAAATATTCTACTATCATGACATAGGCATAAAAGGTATTTGATAAAATTCATACCCATAAAACACTTAGTAAAACAAGAGAAAAAAAACTTCATTAATCTGGTCACAAATCTCTACTAACAAAAAAAAAAGGTGAACAACATAGTTAATGATAAATTATTAAAAGTTTTCTTTCCTAAGATTTGAGAATGAAACAAAAATATACACTATTACCTCTTCTAACTAAACATTTCTTAAAAGTCCTAGGCTGGTACAATATGACAAGAGAAATTAAAAAAACAGATTTAAAAATTTAAAAAAAAAACAAAAAACCTGTCAATTATAGATGACATTACTGCATATGTAGAATATCCAAAATTATCTATAAACTATTAAAATATGAGAATTTAGCAAAGTCTCTGGATATACAGTTAATATAAACCACGAATCATATTTGTATATACCAGCAACAAATGGAAAATGAAATCATAAAGGATCTTTTACAATAGCACCAATAGATATCAAACACCTAAAAATAAATGGAATAAAAAGTGTGCAGGACCTTCTACAATGAAACCTACAAAATATGGAAAGAAGTTAAAGGCCTTAATAAATAAATCATGTTCATAAACTCAAAAACAACATTATATATAAAAATGTTAATTCTCTTCAAACTGACCCACAAATACAGTGTAATATGAACTAAAATTCTAGCAGAGCTTTTGTTTTGTCCATTTTATGGAAACTGACAACCTGATTCTAAAATATAAATGGAGGCTGGGGATGTGGCTCAAGCAGTAGCGTGTTCACCTGGCATGCGTGGAGCGCTGGGTTCGATCCCCAATATCACATAAAAAAAATAAAAAATAAAGATATTGTACCTACCCCCCAAAAAATTAAAAAATAAAAAATAAATTTAAAAAATATATATACATGGAAATATAAAAGGTCAAGAATAGTCAAAGCAATTATGAAAAGCTAAAAAACTGAAGGAACCCAGTACAGTGGCTCAAACCTATAAGCCAAGCTACTCTGGAGGCTGAGGCAGGAGGATCATCAAGTTCAAGGCTGGTCTGGTCAACTTAGCAAACCCTATCTCTAAAGTAAAACATTAAAGGAGTTGGCATTAAAAAATAATAATTATAATAATTGAATGGGTGCATAGGGCTGACACTGTGGCTCAGAACACTTGCTAAGCATGCACAAGACCCTGGGTTCAATCCCCTAGTAACACAAAAATTTTAAAAAAAAATTTTTTTTTAAGCTGAAGGACCCATAATCAGACATCAAATTTATAAAACAGCAGGGTACACAAGGATAAATAAATCAAAGAACACAATAGTGAGGCATAAAGAGATCTACACAAATATGGTCATCTGAATTAGAATAATGGTAATACTACAGAAGAGTGGAGAAAGATGGTCTTTTCAGTAACAGTGCTGGAGCCAAATAGATGTCCAAACTAGAACAAAATTAATCTTGCACATTACTTTATACTATATAGAAAAATCAACTGCAGATGGAATACAGATCTTAATGTGAAAAGCAAAATAATAAAACTTTTAAAAGAAAATGTAGGCTGGTTGTGGTGGCACATGTCTGTAATCCCAGCAACTAGGAAGGCTGAGGCAGGAGGATAACAAGTTCAAGGCCAACCTCAGCAACCTAACAAGACCCTGTCTCAAAATAAGAAACAGAAAAGACTAGGGATATAGCTCAGTACCCTGGGCTTAATACCCAGTACCAAAAAAAAAAAAAAAAAAAAAAAAAAAAGGTCATGAAAATTAAATTGAAACTGCCATGTAATCCAGTTTAAAGAGTTTACTTAAAAAAAAGTCACTTTTCCACATTAACTATTCATGTATATACACACTTAAGAAAATATAAAAAAACACATGTATGTACATCATTTATTATAAATACTCCATGTATAATTTATTTTTCTTTTAACCTAGTTATATGAAGACATTACAAAAACCTATACTTTAATCTGCTGGCATAGTCATGTTTTAAAATGTCATTTTTTAAAAAATATTTTTTTAAATTATAAATGGACACAATACCTTTATTTTATTTATTTGTTTTTACATGGTGCTGAGGATCGAACCCAGTGGCTCATACATGCAAGACAAGCGCTCTGCCACTAAGTCACAATCCCAGCCCCTGGCATAGTCATTTTGAATACATTAATACAACTGATACCTACTTACTACCTGAAATGAAAACAATCAAATAACATTTTTTAAACATTTATTTTTTAGTTGTAGGTGGACACAATATCTTTATTTTATTATGTGGTGCTAAGGATCAAACCCAGTGCCTCACGCATGCTAGGCAAGCACTCTTCCTGAGCCACAATCCCAGCCCTCAAAGACATTTTTTTTAATCTTTTATTTATTTATATGTGGTGCTAAGGATCAACCTGTGCCTCACACGTGGTAGGCAAGTGATCTACCACTAAGCTATAGCCCCAGCCCACTTAAAGAACATTTTTATTTCTCTATTTCAAATTATTTTTTTAAAAAATTGTAATCCATCAATATGGGTATCTCCTATAATGTTAAGTTTTTATGAAAAGTTTAATGGCAATCTTTGCATGTTTACTTAGTATATTCAAAACAAACATTGTCTAATACTTATTAAATACTCCAATCTATATACTACAAAATAAAGTAACAATAGATTAAGTGAGTATACCTAATAATGACTTGTGCTTTTCCCCCCATCAACAAGTACATATGCTCTCCAGTCTTTAATCATTTTTTTCATAAATGGACTAATGGGTATAAATAGTCAACATTCATCTCAAAAAAAGAAAGGCCCTTTCAACAAGGAGAGAAGGCTATGTTAAAGGTCTCCTTTTTTCAAAAAGGAAAACTCTTGCTCAAAAATCATTAAAAAATTGATATTCTTGTATAATTCATAATCTACAAATAAACACATTTTCTTGACACTTCATTTAATAGGAACTAAAAAGATCTAGAGATGTACGAAGTAAGTTCCTCCCTCCCTGCTTCCTCCCTTCTCTTTATTTTCAAGGCCTGAATATTAAGCTAGCTCGCTCCCTCCCCACCACACCCCTCTCTTTTTTGGTAGTTGGGATGAACCCAGGGGCACTTTATCACTGAGCCACGTCTCCATTCCTTTATTTTATTTAAATTTTGAGACAAGGTCTCACTAAGTTGTTTAGGGCCTTGATAAGTTACTGAGGCTGGCCTCAAAACTTGTGGTCCTCCTGTCTCAGCGCACTGAGTTGCTGGGATTACAGGTGTGCACTACCATGCTTAGCTTCAAGGCCCAAGTATTAAGATGAAATACCACAAACCCCAAAGACTATATATTTAAGAGTTCATCAGGCCTGTATTCCAGAAACAGTCTACCTTGACTTTATACCCAGTCTTAAGAAGCTTTGATATTTACTGTTCGGGCCCACAATCAGATAAACAAACACATGAGAAAGAGGTGAAAGGACCTCAAGCTGGTGGCAACAAGGCATATCATCTAACAATGGTGGGGGGGACAAATATGGAGAACCTATTCTTTAATCACAAAGTTCTATAAATCTCAATGAAGTACCTGTATGAATATCTTACAATGAACCCCACTATTTTATATAATGAATCTCCCTCTATAAAAAAAAAAAAAAAAAAAAAAAAAAAAAAAAAAACCTCAATGAAGCCATCACAATACTAGGACATCTACCAGAGACTGTTTCTAACTGTAATCCCTAAACCATACAGAAAAATTTAAACAAAGAATATAAGATGTAAGAAAGACCGAGAAGTGTTTGAGAGAGTTCTGTCTAAAATGATCTAAAGTTTTACAACACAGAAGACAGAAACTCAGATACTATTCAGGAAAAAAAAAAAAAAAATCACATTCTGATGATTTGGGCTAGCTAAACATAACGGACTTTTATCATTAATAAAAAATTCTTATTAATTTAATGAGCTGTGATTTTTACTGGGTGCATTTAATGGAAGACCAGAATTTATGGTCTAGAGAGAAAAAAGGATGACGGCATTATGATTTCTTTTCCAAGTCTTGATGTTCCAGGCTTAACTTAGTTCTAGAAGATAATCTAGAAATTTTCCAAAACCTTATATTAGCAGGATTTGTTTCCAGGTATTTACAAATGAAAGAATCATAACTAGTACAAGGCAATAGAACTACAAAGAGTTCAGAGACTGAAGACAAAATAGAGAAATACTGACTGACCTGTTCTGTGTAACTATAACAGCAACCTCAGAGACACAGAGATTATCAATCTTATATCAACTGACAATAACTGTCCAACTGCTGTATTGAAATGAGGCTGTGTCTGAGCTCTACAGGTTGAATGATGTCCCAATTCACCTATAGTATCTATCTTAGAAGCAGGCTGAGTTCAGTCGTGGCACATGGGTCATGTGTATGCCACTCTACCATAGTTCTGTTTTAGAGAATATGGAAGAGTTTCTACCAAAACTGGTCAACTTTGAGAAATTAGAGCAGAACTGGTATTCAGAAACTAGTTACCAAAAGACGTCAATTACTGACATTTTCTTTCTCCTTCCCCAACTTGTCCACACATACATAACAGATAATCTGGCATGAGAAGACTAAGCAAAGAAAGTTTAAGCTATGAGAAACAAATTGGAATGAAAGGGTTGGAAGATTTCTAGTTTTCTTCATTAAGGATTTACTAGCATAAAATACATTTAATACAGTATATTACTGTATCACTGGTATTACTGGCTATAAGTACCAGGATCACAAAGGGCAAAACAGCTAATGAAGAATTCAATCCTAAAACTGAAAGTGATCACCCAATTCCTCATTTTCTACTTTTTTAAATTTTAAGAGTCAGCTGGAATAAAATTAAGCTCTATACAAAAGCCACAATGAAATGGGCTTCTATCTGTTTTTCAGTTTAGTAAAGTGAATTTTTTTCATCTTTGACCACAAACTAAAAATAAAGCCAAGGATAACTTAAGAAAAGCTGATGCAAAGGCAAATAGCAATAAACATATACTAGACAAGGTCTAAGTGTATTTTATTTAAGAATTCAGTAACCACCTTGCCCCATTACCTACCTGCACTCTCTGCAGAGATGCTGCTATAAGGCGGTGGAGCATCACCTGCAGCCTGTTCAGGTTCCCCAGGCTCTTCTTCATTCTGCAACTATAAAAATTTCAGATATTAATGCACATATAAAAATAATTAGAGAGAAGAGAACCTGAAGATGGGAATAGCCTTTCTGGAAAGCTGGTAGTATGTTTCAAAGCCTTAAAATGTGATCCTTTAAAAAATATATTCTACTCCTAGGAAATTGTTTTATGGAATTAATCAAAGAGAAAATGTTAGATAAAAACGCTATTGCAGCAAAAAAATTGAAGCAATCTAAATTCCAATCAGAGAATTTACTATAGTACTTTTCACAAAGGACTATTAGGCAGTCATGAAAAATAAAAATAAAGTTTTGACAATTAAGACAGATATTCAAACCGTTGCATGAAAAAAAAAGAGAAAAAAGCTAAATTTACCAAAGAGGATACATCAAATAATTTATTTTTTAAAAGACAGATATAAATTGGGTATGTGGTGCATGCCTATAATCTCAGCTTTGAGAGGCTGAGGCAGGGGAATCTCAAGTTTGAGGCCAGTTTGGGCAATTCAGTGAGACACTGTCTCAAAATAAAAAAATTTAAAAAGAAATGTTAAAGGTCTGTGGGTGTAGCTTAAGAGTGCTTGCTTAATATGTGCAAGGCCCTGGGTTCAATCCTCAGTACTACACACACACACACAGAAGACTGATTCATAATGCAAAGAATATCTAGAATGCTGGACATCTACAATTCAACACTATTATCTCTAAGCAATGGAAGTATAGCATTTTTTCCTTTTTGTTGTTTATATGTATGTTCTATTTTTCTGATGAACATTTATCACTTATATAATTTTATAGTTAGAAAAATAATTTGTTAGGACAAACACAAATCAAGGAAAACCAACAATTATCATTTTATTCAGTTTACACATAGAAATCAAATCTTAAATAACTGAGATAGTTACAAAAACACAAAATTCTAACATCTATTTAGACATCTCCCTTTTCTCCATCTCAGCAACTTTCTTAAATAGCCAAATCTTCTGGTACACTATTTTAATGTTATTTATATTTTTAGTGTTGGGGATTGAACTCTGGGCCTTGGGCATGCCAAGCACATGTTCTACCACTAAGTAAATCCCCCAGTTCTTCTTCAGTTATTTTAAATAACATACTGAAAGTGTCTGCCTGCTGTTGCTGGTATGGACAGTCTACCCAAGTTACCATCATAGGAAAAAAAGACTTCTCTTAATTTTTCCAGTGTGATTTGCAGCCCATATTTATTTAAAAGATGAATTTGCTGGAACTGGGAGCCAATCTGTAAAGTACTAACAAATATTCATTGATGTAACCAATTTAGGGGTCTGGCCCTGGCTTCAGCATCATAATGTATAGAGTCAACTGAGATACTTACAAAACACACACCACCTCGAATCAATACTCTTACTAACTCTATCACAGACTGAGACAGAACAAGACCTAAGGTGTCATAACATGAAACAGAACTCCCTAATCCATTAAATTCCAATTAGCCATCTCAATCTCTATGTCCCATGCTATTAAAAACCAGATTCCCAACAAACTTTTCCAATTACTATTGCAAAGCATTCAACTTCAAATGAATTATCATACTTTGTTCTCATCAGCATATATCATCTGGGCATATTTTTTGAGTCCTAGTAATCTAAATCAAAGGCACTCCCCAAATAATTGTGTTATAACCTAAGATAATTTTTTCTTATAAATGAAAGTGTAAGGGCAAAATAGCTATAGGAAAGTCAAATACTCTTGGGATGCCAAATCACAAGAACAGAAGCAAAAACAGCTTTCCAAAAATGTTACCTTACTGTAAGGCAGCCAGGAATGTCCCTTATTTAAGACTTGTCTGATTTCTGACCTGTTTTATATTTCCTGATCTTGGTCAAAGTAATCATATTTCCTCTGTATAATTTAGGTTTCAGAAAGGAAACATGGCAATTCTAAGAAATACAGATGTTCAAAGACTAAAGAGGTTTTACATGCCTGTGTCTATAAGATATGCTGCCAGTCTCCTAGCAACCTGGTAATGTGAAATCTGATCATTGGCCATCACAGTAACAGATAACAGATCGAAGAAATTCCAACATTCTCAGAAACCCCAATTTTCTCTTTGGTGAGGAAAAAAGAAAGACTGCTCCATTAAAAATCATCACTTTAAAATCATGTAATATTTCCATCTTTTAAAAGGGAAAAACAAGCTGGGTACAGTAGCACATGCCTGTAATTCCAATGACTTGGGAGACTGAGGGAGAAGGATTCCAAGTTCAAGGCCAGCTTTAGCAACTTTTGCAAGACCCTCAACACTTTAGTGAGAGCTTATCTCAAAATAAAAAGTTAAAAGGACTGGGGGCAGGGGGGTGGGGGGACTGGTGTAGATGTAACCCAGTGGAAGAGCACCCCTGGGTTCGATAATCCCCAGCACAAAAAATAAAACATTATGACTCTATGGTATAGCAGAGGCTCTATACCACTGGGGTGATCCCAAAATCTCACCTCACCTTCACACTCTGGCTTACTTCTATAATGTTGGTGCTATTTTTAAAAATAAAACTATAATGTGTAGGGGGGAGGAGCAATCACCTTTTTAAAAAAAATACTTAGTGATCCCAATTATGTTCAATGATAACTTGCTGGACAATAAAATTGGTTTGTTTTTGTTTTTATATCAGAAATTTAATTCAGGGGCACTCAACCATTGAGCCACATCCCCAGCCCTATTTTGTATTTTATTTAGAGATAAGGTCTTGCTGAGTTACTTAGGGGTCTCACTTTTGCTGAGGCTGGCTTTGAACTCAGGGTCCTCATGCCTCAGCTTCCTGAGCTACTGGGATGAGAAGTGCGCCACAGCACCCATCCCCTAAAATCTTAAACATACACATTTTTACACTTTGGGAACCAGGTCAGGTACTCACTAATAAAGGAGAGGGAATGTGTATAGTAAAACTAGAGCGAGCAATGAATTATTTACTGTTGAGAGCCACAGCCAAAGGGGCCCCAGCAAACTTCCAGCTGCCAGCAAGCTTCAGACTGCCCCAGCAACATCTAGCTGATTGGCTCCTCTGCGGTGATGTTCATTGGGCTGTTTCCCTGCCCTTCAGACTGCCAGCTGATGATTGGCTCACAGCTGCCCCAGCAACATCTAGCTGATTGGCTCCTCCACGGAGCTGCTCATTGGGTGACTTCTTTGGCTCTGCCCACGCAACCCAGCCAATCGGCCTCAAGAGGAGGAGGATTGTGGGAGGAAAAGGCTGGTGTGGGGGAGAGAGGCTTGTGGAAGCCGGTGGTGGCAGTTGGGCTCTGAGGGTTTTTCCCTGGAGCTGTTTTGTTTGGCGTTTGTAGTTCTAAAAATAAAGTTAGTTTCTTTTTGACAAGTGGCTCCTGATTTGTGCCAAGCCAGACTTCGGCATTTGGTGGCTCGCACGGGGAGCAACTGAGGGTAAGTAAACTGCTCGCCCCTGAGGGCAGGGCGAGAGGATGGGGAGCCATTCTAAGTCTCCTCTTTTGTTTTGCTTCGTTTTTGTTTTAACTTTCCTGTCCCTGGAGATGAGTAAGAGGGAAGAAAAACCACTCACATCTGAGGAAAAACTATTTGCGTTTGAGGAACAGATAGGGAGAAAGGACGGATGCATATGTCAGGAGGATAGAAAGGCTGTTATAATGATTTTGTGTGGTTCCCTTTTTATTGGATTCTGTCTCGGTTTTGTTTGGCGTCATCTTGTTGGGTTGTATTATAGTAGAAATACGGGATCAGCAATTAGTAAAAAACAAACCGAAAGAGTGTTAAGTAAATTGTTAGAGGAAGGAAGCTTCCCAGTAAAATCAAGAGCAGTCAGGGCATACGTTGATGTAATACAAGAATATAGCCCATGGCTTTTTAAGGAGGAGCTGTTAGATATATCACAATGGAACCATCATGGTGAAGATTTAAAAAGAATAGAAAAGAACAACCCAGGGACTCTGCCAGTTGGCACATTGTCATTGTGGACGTTGGTATCTAGTTTGCTTAGTCCAAAGCCTTCAGTTCAGACAGAGGTAGAGGAAGAAGAAGACATATTGATTCAAGTAGAAGAGGAAGTCTCTCAAGTTAGTCAGAAAGAGGAAAAGATTCAAGTGAAAGAGAAGGTCTTTCGAGATAGTGAGACAGAGGAAGGAAGTTTAGAGCAGAAAAATCTATCAGGGGAAAAGTTAAAACAGGTGACTGCTAATAAGACCCTTTTATTAGAGAGCGTAAGTGTCCAACCAACAGCACCGCCTCTACAGGAGACTGCTACTAACAGCATTCTATCACCAGAGGGCGTAAGTGTTCAACCAACAGCGCCACCTCTACAGGAGACTGCTACTAACAGCACTCTATCACCAGAGGGCATAAGTGTCCAATCAACAGCACCACCTCCATATGCTAAGAGACTCCCAACCCCCGCAGTTGATAGTTTGGATCCTGAGACAGGATCTCAAGTATGCCCTGTATTTGAGGTAGGAGGGCAGCGAACTTACCAGGGTTTAAATTTCAAATCAGTGAAGGAGCTAAAAGAGGCTGTAGCAACCTATGGTCCTCAAGCACCCTTCACTGTAAGCTTGGTCGAATCCATTACCAACTTAAGCATGACGCCAGCAGATTGGGCTAGTTTGTGTAAAGCTGTGCTAAATGGAGGACAATACCTGTTATGGAAGGTTGCCAATGAGGAATTTTGCAAGGAGACGGCTAGTCGAAATGCAGCAGCTGGTTATCCTCAGAGAAATCTAGATATGTTGTTAGGAAAGGGACCTTATGAGGATCGGCAGCAACAACTTGCATATGATCCTGGTGTATATTTACAAATTGCTGTAGATGCAGTTAGGGCATGGAAGTCTTTACAAGAACCTGGAGGTTTACAAGGTCAATTATCTAAGATAATACAAGGAGCTAATGAACCTTACGCTGAATTTGTAGATAGGCTTATTCAAACAGCTACCAGAGTTTTTGGGAATACAGAACAAGCAATGCCATTTATAAAACAACTGGCTTATGACCAAGCGAATCGTTGGTGTAGAGATATCATTAGACCATGGAAACATGAAGATTTAAACACATATATTAAATTATGTAGAGACATTAATGAACAAGGGCAAATTGTGGCAGCTGCAGTAAAACAAGCTTTAGATGCCAGAGACATTAATGAACAAGGGCAAATTGTGGCAGCTGCAGTAAAACAGGCTTTAGATGCCAGAGACATTAATGAACAAGGGCAAATTGTGGCAGCTGCAGTAAAACAGGTTTTAGATGCCAGAGACATTAATGAACAAGGGCAAATTGTGGCAGCTGCAGTAAAACAGGCTTTAGATGCCAGGCCAAGAACATGCTACAATTGTCAACAAACAGGACATTTTAAAAGGAATTGCCCCATAGGAGGAGGGTTTAACAAAACTAGGTATCAAACAAGTAGAATACCGGGTATTTGCCCACGATGCCGTAGAGGGAGACATTGGGCTAATGAATGCCGTTCTCAAACCACCATAGAGGGTACTCCATTATATTGGGCT
Organism: Ictidomys tridecemlineatus; assembly: GCF_052094955.1. Classification (NCBI taxonomy): domain Eukaryota; kingdom Metazoa; phylum Chordata; class Mammalia; order Rodentia; family Sciuridae; genus Ictidomys; species Ictidomys tridecemlineatus. Next base: position 122,457,000 of record NC_135477.1, on the reverse strand, counting down.
AATGAATACCGTCCTCAAACCACCATAGAGGGTACTCCATTATCAAAAAACGAACAAGGACAAGGTGTTTATCCACAATATCGTGGACAAAGGCATCGGGCTCCGTTGCCAAAAAATGGACAGGGGGCCCCAATGCTCCGGGGCCCCAAACCACAAATATACGGAGCACTGGAGGAACCCAGCAACCCCAGCAACCCCATCAGGGTAGTGCCCAGCACATCAGATCCCTCATCAGACAAACCAGAGGGAGCGCAGGGTTGGACATCTGCGCCTCCACCAAGTCAGTACTAACTCCAGAGATGGGAGTTCAAATCATTCCCACAGGGGTAAAAGGACCTCTTCCCAAAGGAACAGTAGGCTTATTATTGGGACGCAGCTCTTCTACTCTAAAAGGACTTTTGATAAGTCCTGGGGTAATTGATTCCAATTATGAAGGTGAAATAAAAATTATAGCCAGTTCTCCAAAGGGTATATCAGTAATTTCACCAGGAGATAGAATAGCACAGTTACTAATAATACCAAGCCTACATGATAAATTTTCCAGTCATGTTGTAGAAAGAGGTTCCAAGGGATTAGGCTCCACAGGTGTAGATTGGGCTATGCTTTCTTTAAATTTAGATTCTCGCCCCATGCTAAAACTAAATATTCAAGGACATGAATTTAATGGGCTACTGGATACAGGTGCAGACCTTAGCATCATCTCTCGTCAAGAATGGCCAAAACATTGGCCATTACAACAAGCCACTCAATCGCTTCGAGGCCTAGGAGTGGCGACTAATCCCGATAGAAGTGCAATGCTATTAGATTGGAAGGATCCTGAAGGATGTGAAGGAACTATACAGCCATATGTATTGGATCATCTTCCCGTAAATTTATGGGGACGAGATGTCTTAGATCAATTAGGTTTGACATTAACAAATAATATCAATCAAAATGCACCCACTATTATGGCTAGACAAGGTTTTAGGAAAGGAAAAAGATTAGAAAGACAAGAACAATGTATAGCAGCACCAATACAAATAGATCAAAGAACAGACAGACATGGGTTGGATTTTCACAAAGGGCCACTGAGACAATAAAAATTACATGGAAATCAGAAAGACCAGTATGGGTTCCTCAGTGGCCCTTGACTAAAGAAAAGACACAAGTAGCCCATGATCTGGTCAAACAACAATTAGCGGAAGGACATATACAACCTTCTGTATCTCCCCATAATACCCCCATTTTTGTCATCAAAAAGAAATCTGGTAAATGGAGACTACTGCAAGATTTAAGAGCCATTAACAATGAAATGGTCATTATGGGACCTGCTCAATCGGGGATTCCTCAATTGTCTGCTTTGCCAAAAACTTGGTATGTTTTAGTTATAGATATTAAAGATTGTTTTTTTTCAATTCCAATTCATCCTGAGGATAGTCCACGTTTTGCATTTACTATCCCTGCACTAAATCATGAAGGTCCTGATCAGAGATATGAATGGAAAGTACTCCCTCAAGGGATGGCTAACAGCCCAACTATGTGTCAAATTTATGTTAACAAAGTAATCCAGCCACTTAGAAATCAAAATCCTGAACTACAAATATTTCATTATATGGATGATGTATTATTAGCACACAAAGCTAAAAACACATTGCTAGAATGTTATGCCACACTTACAAACTTATTAAAAAATTATAATCTAGAGATAGCAATAGATAAAGTACAATTAAATTTTCCAATTAATTATTTAGGAGTTCTATTATCCTCAACCATGGTCCGTCCACCAAAAATTCAAATACGAGTAGATCAACTCAAATCACTTAATGACTTTCAAAAGTTATTAGGAGACATAAATTGGATAAGGCCTTATCTAGGTATTCCAACAGGAGAATTGGGACCTTTATTTGATATCCTAAAAGGTCCATCAGATCCAAATTCACCCCGAATGTTAACGCCTGAAGCAAGAAAGGCATTAAAAATCATTGAAACATATATGGAAAATATGCATTTGGATAGAATTGATATAAGTTTGCCTTTATTATTTATTGTATTACCAACAAAAAATATTCCTACAGGAGTATTTTGGCAAGAAGGTCCATTATTATGGATACATTTATCTTATTCTCCTAACACTATTCTTACTAGATATCCTGAGGCTGTAGGACAATTAATACTCAAAGGAATAAAAACAGCAAAGGCAGTGTTTGGAATTTCTCCCCATAAAATTATTACTCCATATACTATGAATCAAATTGATGAATTAGCTAATGAGTTAAATACTTGGGCAATAATAATGTGCAAATCTAATGTTTCATTTGATAACCACTTACCATCTAATCCTTTATTGTCTTTTTGGTCATTGCATCCTGTAATTTTTCCAAAAATGACAAGAAAAACACCTATCATGAATGCTCCAAATATATTCACTGATGGGTCAAATAATGGTACAGCAGCAATAGTTACACCTGATCAAACTTTTACATTTTTAGTACCCAAACAATCGGCTCAAAAGGTAGAGCTTAATGCAGTATTACAAACTTTTGTGATGTTTAAAGATTCTGTATTTAATTTATTTTCTGATAGCCAGTATATAGTTAATGCTATAGTATCCCTTGAAGATGCTGGTAGAATTTCCCCTTCTTCTACTGTTTTCTCTTTGTTTTCCACTATACAAAGTTTAATCTGGGACAGAAAAGATCCATTCTTTATAGGACATATCAGGGCACATACAGGATTGCCTGGAGCTCTTAGTTTGGGCAATGATTTAGCAGATAAAACTACACGTGACATACATATTTTCTCTGTACTAGAAGAAGCTATAAATTTTCATGAAAGATTCCATGTCAATGCTAATACTTTACAAAAGCGTTTTAAAATAACTAAGGAACAAGCTAGACAAATAATAAAACAATGTCAAAATTGTGTGACCTTTTTACCACAAGTTAATCTTGGAGTCAATCCTAGAGGATTGATGCCTAACCATATTTGGCAGATGGACGTCACACACTTGCCAGAATTTGGAAAATTAAAATATTTGCATGTTACAGTTGATACTTCTTCTGGATTTTTGATGGGCTCCCTTCATGCCGGTGAAAAAACTAAAGATGTTATAGCTCATTGCTTACAAAATTTTGCCACTGTGGGCATTCCAAAACAGTTAAAAACAGATAATGCCCCTGGTTATACGTCTACTTCTTTTAAACAATTTTGCTCATCATTTGGCATTACTCATATAACAGGAATCCCATACAATCCACAGGGTCAAGGCATAGTTGAAAGAGCTCATCAAACTATTAAAATGTACTTATTAAAGCAAAAAGATGGAATTGGGAAGGGGTATATATTCCCCAAAGATAAACTTAAAATAACCCTTTTTACTCTAAACTTTTTAAATTTGGATTCATCAGGACTTAGTGCTGCAGAAAGGCATATGTGTCCAAAAAATGTACATAAGCCCAAGGTACTTTGGAAAGATATTCTAACAGGACAATGGAAAGGTCCTGACCCAGTAATTGTCTGGAATCGGGGGTCTGTTTGTGTGTTTCCACAGGAAGAACAGCAGCCGATTTGGATTCCAGAGAGATTAACCAAGGTTCTGACCCAGTGATTGTCTGGAGTCGGGGGCCTGTTTGTGTGTTTCCACAGGGAGAACAGCAGCTGATTTGGATTCCGGAGAGATTAACTAAAATCCTGACCCAGTGATTGTCTGGAGTCGGGGGTCTGTTTTTGTGTTTCCACAGGGAGAACAGCAGCCGATTTGGATTCCAGAGAGATTAACTAAAGCGATTTCTACAGACCAAAAAGAAGATGATTTAGCTCAAATCCATAATAGCTGATATCCAAAACTCCAATTTGGCTATCCTTACATCTGCGACAGAACCAGGATGCTTTTTTCAATATCTATTTTATTATTGCCCTTTCCCATATCATGAAGTTCTATTTTATTTTTTTGAGCTCATACAGACCTAGGTTAATGTTTTGCTGATCAGTTCTATTTTTTTTTGACTATAGAGTTTTTAAACATTGCAATAGAGATTTTACCTGTAAAAAGTTATAAGGCCTTTACTATTGTGTTATGTGTTGTATGTATTATATTATGTGTGCACACTTGTGTTTTGTGTTATATGTTTGAATGTACGTATGTCCAATGTACGTATTTCTATATATCATATATGATGAGCGCTCATGAAAAGATGGATCCAAATATTTTTTTTTTATTCACGTGATTTAAATGGTTTAATTTAAATTGGGTAAATAACTGTTAAGAATTGTTTTAATATGTAAACAAAAAAGGAGGTTCTGTTTGTTTACTCTCACCTTTCGTTTTCATTATATTTAATAATTCTCTTCACTATAATGTAAATTGTTAAGAAAATTGTTTTCTTTTAAGAAAATTGTTTTCTTTTAGTGCCTTCTGGAATGTTACCTAATTTTTTCTTTAGCCATTATTGCCAGAATTTCTATCTTCATCCCAGTGCCGATGAAGATAATATAAATTGTTAAGAAAATTGTTTTCTTTTAGTGTCTTCTGGAATGTTACCTAATTTTTTCTTTAGCCATTATTGCCAGAATTTCTATCTTCATCCCAGTGCCGATGAAGATAATATAAATTGTTAAGAAAATTGTTTTCTTTTAGTGTCTTCTGGAATGTTACCTAATTTTTTCTTTAGTCATTATTGCCAGAATTCCTATCTTCATCCCTGTGCCGGTGAAGACAAAGATAAAACTAATCTACAGTTTCTGCAATAGCCATCACTGAACTGCTTACAGAACTTACACTGAACTGCTTACAGAACTATGTGTCACTTGTATGCATTGTGAACTATCTGTTGGTGCAGCGACTTGTGTAGTGTTGGGATATTTTTGCTGATGATATCATCGGTGGTACAATTTTCCCAAAAGGAGCCGTCAATTGACTTGGTATATCTTCCTCCCTTCTGCTTGTCATGATCATTCAGCTAAAATTTGGGGGTCAACAGAGGTGAGGCAAAGAACCTCACCCCCCCCCCGCTGAGACCTCTCCACAGGTGTGGCTGTACTGGACCGGTAGTCAATGACGGGTAAGATCCAATTACAATGGTACCAACCTAAGACAGGAGGCTGACGCCCTGAGGTCAGCTCATCCGAAGACGGGTAAGGACCATATGTATTGGACAACCTAAGGCAGGCACGGTCCATAAGCCACATGCTTGTTGTTTAAACAGAGAGGGGGAGATGTTGAGAGCCACAGCCAAAGGGGCCCCAGCAAACTTCCAGCTGCCAGCAAGCTTCAGACTGCCCCAGCAACATCTAGCTGATTGGCTCCTCTGCGGTGATGTTCATTGGGCTGTTTCCCTGCCCTTCAGACTGCCAGCTGATGATTGGCTCACAGCTGCCCCAGCAACATCTAGCTGATTGGCTCCTCCACGGAGCTGCTCATTGGGTGACTTCTTTGGCTCTGCCCACGCAACCCAGCCAATCGGCCTCAAGAGGAGGAGGATTGTGGGAGGAAAAGGCTGGTGTGGGGGAGAGAGGCTTGTGGAAGCCGGTGGTGGCAGTTGGGCTCTGAGGGTTTTTCCCTGGAGCTGTTTTGTTTGGCGTTTGTAGTTCTAAAAATAAAGTTAGTTTCTTTTTGACAAGTGGCTCCTGATTTGTGCCAAGCCAGACTTCGGCAATTTACCTGGTTCCTTTTTTTTTAATGCTACTGGAGATTGAACCCAAGGCCACTCTAGCTCTAAGCTATACCCCAAGCCCTTTTAATTTTTGAAACAGTCTTGCTAATTTGCTGAGGTTGGCCTTGAACTTGCCATCCACATGCCTCAGCCTCTCAAGCAATTGGAATTACATGTGTACACCACCTAAACACAACTCAAAAATTTATTTTTTAAGATTTTCTTTTTCTGTGTCTGGGAACACTTCCAGAGGTCAACGATCTCTTCAGCCTCTCTTCAGAGCTCTGAGAATAAGTATATCATTGTCACTTTGGGTTGCAGTTGGAAAGGCTCAGAGTCTCATATCAATTAGATCACTAGGAGCCTACCCCAGTCCATCTTAACTGTCACAGAAGCTGAATTGTAGGTGATCCTCTAAGAGGCAGGTCTAAAAGCAATAGGAATTTCTGTTACTGCAAAGTGCTACGGGGCAACTGTGATACTAGCTGTTGGGGACTGGATTCTTTTCATCATATTTTTGTTAAAATTTGACCAATTTTACTTAACTCTACTTTTAATTAATTAATTAATTTCATTAATTATTTATTGTGGTTTTGGGTCTTGAAACTGATCCATGGCCTAGAGCATGCTAGGCACTAAGCCAAACACTTAGCTTTACCACTAAGCTAAACCTCAGCCCCTCTACTATGATTATGGCACTTCTTTTTCCAAACAGCATTATTCAACTGCTTACACATAATAGAAAATACTGAGTTTAATACAAAATTGTCTGTAACTACCTTTATCTCTACCACTGAAATAAGAACAATAATCATCTTAAAATTCAGGTGGCCTTTCATTTTACTGCACTCTACATTATTACTTTACTTTCTTTTCTATGTTCCCACTTTAGATATATCATAATCTATAATTGTACCTCTTGGCCTTGATCACCTTCAAATCCCACCCCACATACCCAAACCCACACAGTACTGAGGTTGAACCCAGGTGCACTCTAACACTGAGCTTCATTCTCAACCCTTTTTATTTTTATTTTAAGAGGAAGTCTCATTAAGTTGCCCAGGTTGGCCTTGAACTTGGGATGCTCTTGCCTCAACCACAGTCTCTGGGATTATAGGATGCACTACCATGCCCAGCTTTACTCTAAATTTTAAAAAAATATTTATTTACCAACAAATGCTACTCAAGATTAAGCCTGCAAATAAAATAAAGGATTCTCACCCTTCTCATTTCCTCTGCATCCAACTACTACTGCTATTAGAAATAAATATGACATTTTAAAGACCCCCCAAGAGCCAGGGTACAGTGGTACATGCCTGTATTCTCAACAACTCAGGAGGCTGAGGCTAGAGAATCATTTGAGCCCAAGAGATACAGGCAATTTTGATTAATATAGTGAGATCCTTTCTCAAAAGGAAAAAATCTCCAGTGTGTAGTTCTAGTTCTCAAAGAAATAAATCTGAATTTAACAAGTTTAAAGACATTTATACCACAGGCTTTAATTTGTACTTGAGTTCCCACCCCAGCAAGAAGGTTTCACTACCACCCTCTCCTAAGAAGTTTTAAAGATAATCTTCAGTTTAGAAACAAGCTGTTTTTGAGCAACAGCAGAGCCAAGCCTAGGATTAGTGCTCAATAAGGGGCAACAATTTATAACTGTATCAAATGTCAGTACCTATAGGCACTAAAAAGTCATTCTTCAATTCTCTATATTTACTAAGAATGGGAAAACAACAAAAGAAACCTACTAAATAAAAGCTGGGCACAGCAGCGCATACCTGTAGTCCTAGCAACTCAGTAGGCCGAGGCAGGAAGATCTCAAGTTTGAGGCCAGCCTGGGCAACATGAGAAGACTCTGTCTCAAAATAAAAAATAAAATAAAAAGAGCTGGGGATGTAGCTTGGTGGTAGAGTACCTGCTTTGCATATGCAGGGCCCTGGGTTCAAATCCCACTACTGAAAATCAAACAAACAATCTCATAAATAATATGCTCCAAGAGAGGTACCAACACATGTTATTCAGTTTTTCATTGCTGTGACCAAAACATCTGACAAGAACAACTTAGAGGAGAAAACATTTCTTTTGGCTCATGGTTTCACAGGTTCAGTCCATGGTTGGCTGGCTCCAAGACAGAAATAGCACAGCAGAAGGGTGTGGCAGAGAAAAGCTGCTGAGGTCATGGCCACCAGGAAGGGGGATGGGTGGTACAAGGAAAAGATAAACCTTCCAGAGTTCACTACCACTGAACTATTTCCTTCAGTTGAAGTCCCGCCTCTCTGCAGTTCACTATCAATGATCAATCCCTAATGGCTTAGTGGTGCAATGCTTCAATCCTCAGTACTACAAAATAAGTAAATAAATAATTCTTGCAATTTCAAGTCCCTTCTTTAAGTTGCCAACTTAAATAAGTCTCATAAAATCCTGGGTCAATGCTTAAACTCTAGTTTTAAAAGTTAATTACCATTTTAAATTCTACAATTTGTAAAACTTTCACCTTAAAATGTAATTTTTAAACCTTTCATTACCAACCCACTACTTCTGTATACTCTAAATCCTACCAAAGGAGACGGTATAATTACCAGGAAGTAACAAGCACATTCCTTTAGATAAACAACTGAGTATGCAATTTTACTGTTATTCAAAAAGAGCCACAATGTTTGTGAAGACTATAAATTCTTTATTGTATATAATGTAACTATAAATTGTGTCACCCTAACATCCCCAAATTCTTCCCATTCAAAAACAGTTCTCTGTTAAATGCTTTTCCCCACTCTGGATAAAACCCAGGGCCCTGCATGTGCCCAGCAAGTGCTCTACCACTGAGTTCCAGCCCGTTTTCTACTAAATTGCTATAAATTAGGGGATTATATTTTATTTTATTTTGACAAAGTAAGTTACACTCAGCAATAAAAAGGCAACCCTATTTAAAAATGGACAAAGAATCAGAATGGATATTTCTCCAAAGAGAATACACAAATGGTCAATAGACACAGAATGCTCAAAATCATTAAGTAATCAGGGAAATTCAAGTCAAAACCTTATCATTTCACAAGACAGCTCAAATAAAAAAGACTATAAGGATGTTGCTGCCTATGTGGAAAAAGTGGAACCTTAATACACTGCTGGTGAGATGTAAATAGTGCAGCTGCTATAGAAAAGTTTGGCAGTTTCTCAAAAAAGTTAAAACAGAGTTACAATAAGACCCAGCAAATCTACTCCTAGGTACACACACACACACACACACACACACACACTCAAGAGAAATGAAAACATGTTCACACAAAATCTTGCACATGAAAATTTACAGCAGCATTATTCATAGTAGCCAAAACGTCAAAGGATAAATAATATGTGGTATATTTCATTTTTTAGCCCAAAAAAGTACAAACCACTAATACATGCTATGAACTCAATACATAAATGAACCTTGAAAACACTGTACTAAGAGAAAGAAGTCACTAGTAAAAAAGACCATATGCTGTACTCTTCCATTTATATAACATTTTCAAAAAATGCAAAAATCCTTTTTATTGAGGGGCATAGTCATTAACTTAGCAAGATATCATAATTTGGAGTAGTTAATAGATGTACAGTTTCTGCTATCTTGCCAAATTCAGGGGAACAAACCAGTGACGAGTCTCCATTTCAACCTTTCTTGCTTTAGGACTTTTAATTTTTTTTTTTCCAAGTAGCCCTTTAAGTCTGAAGTAAGCCTGATTTTTTTTTTTTTTAATGGAACCAATTAGAAAAGGATGGACTCAAGGACACAGTCTGGTTATTAGCTTGAATGCTATTAAAAGATGCTGAGAGATCTGCTATTTCCTTTTTAAAACATTCGGGCAAGTGTCTCTTTATTTCCTCAGTTTTTGTAAAATCATGACCCACTGAGGTCAAACCATTAACCTGGAAGACTCTTGATTGCAGGTTTTACTGAAGCTGGGTGCCAGGAAACATTGGGGACCATTTCTTTGAAAGTATTTTGGTGGAGCTATCAGTGGTAGAGATATTTGGATGTAAGGTACAGATCCCAAAGGTTGGCAGGTTAACAAATTTCTAATGCTGCTCAAACATCTCACAGTGCTAATACCATAGCCATAGTTGGCTAATTTATTATTTTCATGGATGTGGAGTCATTTCTCCAAATGCCTTGGCTAAGGAAAGTTGAGGTTGGAGGAGATGTATGCCTACTATGTTGTTACCTTCTTTTCTTTCTTGTTAATTTGAACCTAAAATAAGGAATAGAAAGTTAAGGAAGATAATCAGAATGATGATCATAGTTCACAGGATTTGCTTTCTCATCTCTAAGGATTTATATAAATACTGAGAATATTTTCTCTCCTGCCAAACCAAGTGTTCATCAGTTGTATTTATATTAACAGTGACAACCACAAAAATCTTTAAATAGAAAGCTTTACAAACTAATAGGTTTTCTAAGAGGATTTACTGCAATATTGTTTTTTGCATATGTTGTATTGATTTTAAAATCATTCTAATTACTTGATTTTCCTCTGTTTGGGTGAATTTTAATATTTAATTATTTTCATTTTGGCATTAAGAAAATTTGTATTTATCTTTTCTTTCTAACATGAGTGATACTATTAGGGATTGTCTAAATTCAGTGTATTTTTTTCCCCCTAGTACGGGAATTGAACCCAGGGTGCTCACTGAGCTACATCCACAACCCTTTTTATCTTTTATTTTGAGACAGGCTGCCCTTGAACTTGTTATCCTTCTGCCTTAGCCACTGGGATGTTAATGGGATCAAAATCCTTTCCTTTTTGTTGAGGGGCATAGTCATTAACTTAGCAAGATATCATAATTTGGAGTAGTTAATTTTGGGTTTTGTTTTAAGTAAAATTTATATAATATAGTTTTCCTTTTTCAAAATTAAGAAATACTCTTACCTGTTTTGAGGGGGCATAAAATTCACATACCATGAAAGTATTCTACCACTTAGCTACATCCCCAACCCTGAAATATTCTTTTGTTTTTTAATATTTTTTTTTTAGTTGCATGTGGTTTATGTGGTGCAGAGGATTGAACCCAGTACCTCACACATGTGAGGCGTGTGTTCTACCACTGAGCTACAACCCCAGCCCCCTGAAATAATCTTTTAAAAGTGTAAAGTTAACTGGGCCTGGTGTAGTGGCATGTGCCTGTAATTCCAACAATTTGGAAGGCTGAGGCAGGAAATTTAAGTTTAGCAATTTAGTAAGGTCCCAAACAACTTAGTGAGACCCTGGCTCAAAATAAAAAATAAAACAGGCTGGGAATATAGCTCAGTGGTAAAGCGCCCCTGGGTTTATCCTCAATACCACCAAAAGAGAAGCATAAAGTTAGCCAGATTTGGTGTTGCATGCTTATAATCCCAGCTACTCAGGAGGCTGAGGCAGATCATAATTTTAAAGCCAGGCTGGGTGATTTAGGGAGATCTTGCTCAAAGTAAAATAGAAAGGGCATATAGCTCAGTAGTAAAGAGTACTTGCCTACTATGTGGGAGGATCTGGGTTCAATCTCTGGTTCCAATAAATAAACAACAGAAAAAAGCATTTACAGTTCAGTTTAGTAATTTTTGTTATATCCACAAGGTTGTACAGTTATTACAGCTGTCTAATTTAAAAACTTTTTTCTTTTTTATCAGGGTCTCACTATGTTGCACAGGAATTTCAATTCTTCCACCTCAGGCTCCACGGAAACTGAGATTATAGGTGTGGGCCATAGCACCCAGCTCTCAAAACATTTTTTTAATCACCCCAACTGAGTGTTGTAATTACAAATATCTGTAATCCCAGTGACTAGGAAAGCTAAGGCAGGAGGATCAGAAGTTTGAGGCCAGCTTCAGCAATTTAGCAAGACTCTGTTTCAAAATAAAAAAAAAAATTTCAAAATAAAAAAAAAAAAAGAACTGGGATGACCCCCAAAGAAACTCAGATCTTAGCAGTTAGATGCTTTCTTTCTATTCCACTTTGTCAGAACTTGGCAACATCTGATCTTTCTCTATGGATTTTTGCATTTTTTGAAAATGTTATATAAATGGAAGAATACAGCATATGGTCTTTTTTACTAGTGACTTCTTTCTCTTAGTACAGTGTTTTCAAGGTTCATTTATGTATTGGGTTCATAGCATTTCACAAGACAGCTCAAATAAAAAAGACTATAAGGATGTTGCTGCCTATGTGGAAAAAGCGGAACCTTAATACACTGCACATGAGGTCCTCTTCTCTGGCAAGAACACTAAGAGCAAAGAAATGGATGCAGACATTTCCACAACCCCTATTATCAAATAACATTTCATTTTTCCATGCTTATTACTAGATTAATTTAACTCTACTGTACAAGTACATAGAAAAAAATTTAAAAAGGAAAAAAAATATGGAGCTAGAGACCAATTCAGAAGTTGCTATAGTAACTGAATAAAGATTATCGAGGCCAAAAAAAAAAAAAAAGTGCCAGGCCTTGACTGATGTTGGTTTGGCCAAGGTGAATGTGGCTGATGTTTTTTACCTCATCAACCCTACAGTTTAGTGAATAAAAAAGACAAAGAAGTAATTGCACACACATTTGCCACTAATAATAATAAAGGTTAAACACACACATTTGCCACTAATCCTTCCAAAGCCCTCTTAAATGTAGACATTAGTAAAATGTTGTTCATTTAAAGGCAAATATCTACAAAGATAAGCAAGAGGAGAGGAAGCAATAAAATCCTGAAAGCCAAAAGTTGGATGACAAGTGGTAATTGACTCATGAGACCCAAGAAAGCAGAATCCTAGAACAAGAAAGCAGAAAAACAGCCTGTTTGCACCCAAATAAGGTCAGAAATCTGTGGCAGCAGTTAAGTAGGAGTGAAAATGGGCTTTAAAAACAGGAAGTTTGGAGGAGCAATTAAACATATACAGCTCTCAGGATTTCCATTAGAAGAATACAGATTTATTCTCAGGAGACGTAAAGCTGAGAGCTCTTGACCTAAGACACTGGAGTTTAAGGGAAAGGGTAACACACGGAAAAGAGTGAGAGATTTCTACACTAAATATTGAGAGCTCCCTGCCTTCTTTTTCTAGTCACTCCTAAACTCCTAGCAGCCAGACCTATTCTTGAGGAAACTGACCAATCCATGAGAAAAGACCCAAAGACAATGACACAAAGAACAGCCTAGAGGGCACACTATATAAGGTACAGGCCACAGTGAGAAGCTCCATCAAACATACTGAGCTTCCAAACTGCTTTCCTGGTGGAGCACTCTGTTAACGTGCAGTCAAAGGATTACCACAGAAAGCTTCTAACACAAAGGGTTCATAAAAGACCAACCAGGGAGAAAAAAGCAATGAGGAGCAAACAACCACACTGGCAAATGGAAACTTAAGGGGGAAAAGGAGCTAGGAGTGTAGCTCCCTGGTAGAGCATGTGCTTATTAGCAGGTACAAGGTCCTGGGTTCAAAGCCCAGCACCAAAAGGGAAAAAGATATGGATAGGGAAGAGGAAGAAGAAGGTGAAAAGGAAGCAGAAGAAGGGAAAGAGAAGGAAAAAAGGAAGAATTGCTTATTAAGGCAAAAATATAAAAGTCTGAATCCTATAACATACAGTGCCTAAAACCAAAGCTTCAAAATACTAAGACTACTATTGCTCATTCCCTAGTCCACAAAATTTCATCAAAATTTCAGAAGGGTAGGGCTGGGATGTAGCTAAGTGGTATAGTGCTAGTAGGCATGAGGTCCTTGGTTCAATCCCTGGCACCACAAAAAAATAAAAAATAAAAAAGGTAAGGGCAAAGTAAAAAAGTTTTGTGAAAAAAATTATATACATATATATTATATATAAATATATAAGTATATATAAATTATATATATATATATCCAAAAAATGCCTATAATCAGTGGTGCATGAAGGTCCGTAAGTTCAAAACCAGCCTCAGCAATGTTATATAATACTATAACATTCAGTATTTAACCTATAACAATTAGCATATTGTGTTCAAATAGTCTTTGTGACTTAATTAAAGAAAAAATGTTATTTTGATCACACTAAAATTCCTAAAATGTTTTAGCAACTTGGTGAGACCCTGTCTCTAAATAAAACACAAAATAGGGCTGGGGATGTAGCTCAATGGTTGAGTGCCCCTGAGTTCAATCCACAGTACCAAAAAAAAAGAAAGAAAAGCATACTGTTTTCCTTAAGATGTATTGTTTGGTTAAAAAGCAGGGGGAAATAAGGATAAAGTCAAACTTATAGAACTTTGCAGGAGAGTGAATTTAATGTATACAAATGTTATAAATTCATTTAGGTGACCAGGAAGACCCAGGATAGTATGCAGAATGTGAGAAAACTATATAAATGTATGGAAGAATCTAATCAAGAGTATGGGAGAGGGGCTGGAGTTGTGGCTCAGTGGTAGAACACTTGCCTAGCATGTGTGAGGCCCTGGGTTCGATTCTCAGCACCGCATTTAATACATAAATAAAATAAAGATCCATCAACATCTTAAAAAAAAAAAGAGTATGGGGAAAAGGTAGAGTGAAGGGGAAGGGAGAGGGTATGGGAGTAGAAATGACAGTGGAATAAGATAGATATCATTACCCTAAGTACATGTGTGAAGACACGAATGCTGTGAATATACTTTGTATACAACCAAAGATATGAAAAATTGTGCTCTATATGTGTAATGTGAATTGTAATGCATTCTGCTGTCATACATAATAAACTAGAATTTTTTTAAAAAGAGTATAGGAGAAAGGTGCTGACCTAAGTAACTCTGGAAATGAGTAGTCTGCAACCAAATATATATCCTGTCCTCTAGTGAATAAGACTGTTTCCCACACAGGCATGGGTTAACAAGTCTAATGACACTCGACCTGCATATCAGAACTGAAGAATTAAGTAAATGAATGCCAGATGGGGGGAGCCAAATTTATCACTGTTGGAAAGAGAGTTTACAGATAAGGGAAATAGGCTAGATTGATTCATGTGGTAATGAATTAGAGTAGAGATATTAGTATGAACTTTTGTTTAGCTTCATATAGACAGATGGTAACATACAGAAATATTTATAGGGCTGGGGGTATAGTTAAATGGTAGTGTGCATACTTAACATACTTAATTTTTTTTAACAATAAAAAAAGCAAAAAAATATTTATAGATGGAAATAACCACAGGGTAATATATACACATATATTTCCTTGCTTTGTCAGCTTACAAGGCCTGGAAGAACAACAGCCCAGTAGAAATGAATGTAGACATGGCTTCTAGTATTATTCTCCAATAAAAGGAATTTTCCCTGGAGAAATGCCCAATTCTAGGAATTGAGGAAATACATATGATGAGTCTGGTACCAAAAAGCAAATGAGTGCGTTAAAAAGAAAAAAAAAGAAAAAAAGGAAAGAAAGAAACAAAAGCACAATGATGGTCAAGGGGGCACAGGCACTACCTCAAGAGTTCCCACTAGCCAAAGCTGGAATAATTTTAGTGACAAAATAAATTGCTATTGAATTATGACCCAAAATAATTATAAGTATTTGAGTACATACAGATATAAATTTTTATAAATCTATTCAGATATAAACCAAAACTTAGAAATTAATAGAGAAAAGACATCTCATACAGATAAATTCTGCATTATTTATGCAAATACCCTGCCTTTTGTGTTAAGTCCCCACTCCTTATGTATGGGATGTTGCATATTGACTTCCTCACAAACAGTATAGTATGGGAAGAGGGTAAAAGAGTATTTTTATGAGAAAGAAACCTGCCAAACATTACGACAAGCAATAAGTCATATTGATTGCATGTGTTTTAGTCAGCATTTTGCTGCTGAGACTAAAAGACTGACAAGGATAATTTTAGAGAAGGAAAAGTTTATTTGGGGCTCATGGTTTCAGAGTTCTCAGTCCACAGAAAGCTAGCTCCACTAGCTCCATTCTTCAGGACTCAAGACGAGGCAAAACATCATGGCAGAAGAGTGTGGTGGAAAGAAAGGGCTCATAGGATGATCAAGAAGCAGAGACAGACTAAGCTCAGCTCACCAAATATGTACTCCAAAAGCACCCCCAGTGTGACTCACCTCCAGCTACACCCTCCCATCCTGCATTCACCACTCAGTTAATCCTTGTCAGGGAATTAATTCACTGATTGAGTTAAGGTTCTCACAATCCAATCATTTCACCTTTAAATCTTCTTACACTGTCTCACACATGAGCTTTTGGGGGACACCTAAAATCTAAACAATAACAGCAGGTATTCTTGATAGAATGTAATGAGAATGGCACTTTACCTCTGTGGTCTTACTCATCAAAATCCACAACTCAAGTCTAACCCTAAGAAAAACATTAAAAGAATCTAAATTTAGGAATACTCTACAAATATCTAACCTGTACTAATTTAAACTGTCTAGATTATCAAAAACAAGGGAAGTTGGGCTACCACAGACAAGAATCATGAGGACTACATGTAATGTAGTATATGAGAGGGGATCCTGGGGTTGGGAGGGTGGGGAACAAAACTTAGAAAATCTGAGCTAGGCACAGTGGTGCACATCTGTGATCCCAGCTACTCACAGGGCTGAGACAGAAGGACTACAAATTCAAGGGTAGCCTGTGCAACTTGGTGCCACTTTGTTTCAAAATAAAAAGTAAAAAAGGGTGGGGGGAAGGGAATGTAGTTCAATGGTAGATGGCCCCTGGGTTCAACCTCTGGTACTGCAAATAGTGTTATCAATATTTTATCATTAATTATGAAAGTTTTATCATACTAATGTAAAATATTAACAGAAGAAAGTAGGTGTGGGTATATGGAAACTGAGTATTGTCTTCTTAGTGTTTCCATAAACATAAAAATGTTCTAAAAAGCACATTTAAAAGTATGAAATGGAGGGGCTGTAGTTATAGCTCAGTGGTAGAACACTTGCCTAGCATGCTTGAGGCACTGGGTTCGATCCTCAGCCCCACATAAAAATAAAAAAATCAAATAAAGTTATTGTGTCCATCTACAACTAAAAAAGAAAAAAAATACTAACTAGAACTGCACGTGATAATGCACAGCTGTAATTCCAGGTATTCAGGGAGCTAATGCAGGAAAATCACAATGTTCAAAGAACAACCTCAGGAACTTCGCAAGACTTTGTCTCAAAATTAAATGAAAGGACTGAGGATGTTGCAGTTCAGTGTCAAGAGTATGTGTGAGGCCCCAGGTTCAAGTCTCAGTGCCACCAAAAAAAGAAAAAAAAAAAGAAAGAAAAAAAAAACAAAAGAAAAAGGGGTAGGTGTGTAACTCAATGGTAAAATGAATGTTTAGCACCCCAAAGCCCTGAGTCCAATATCCAACATGTGTGCATACACGCTCACATTTGCACGTGTACACATGAATAAAAAAATAAAAATTTTTCAACAGCAAAGGAAAGGTAAGAAAGTCTAAAGAATATATACCAAACTTGAGAAGTTAATACTTCTGGAGAGGGACTGGAAGAAAAAGGAAAATCAAATTTTCCTTTAGAAATTTACTGCTTGAATCTAGCACTTGAATTTATCTATGTATTATTGTATAAATTGAAAATTTTAATTTCTTACTTTTATTATTACTATTATTTGCAGTACTTGGGATTGAACACAGGGAGACCTACCTCCAAGCTACATCCCCAGCCCTTTATAAAAATTTTCTATTTTGATTACAGGCTGGGTTCAAACTTACAATCCTCCTGCCTCATTCTTCCAAGTAGCTAGATTAAAAGCATAACCCACTCTGGTGACATGTTTAACTTTAAATGTCACATTTAAACACTGAATGTTAAGTAAAATCATTATTAAAGAAAAGCCAATCTCTGAACACTTTTTTTGGGGGGGGGGTATCAGGGATTAAACTCAGGGGCACTCAACCACTGAGCCACGTCCCCAGACCTTTTTGTATTCTATTTAGAGACTGGGTCTCACTGAGTTGCTTAGCACCTTTACCAAGATGCTGAAGCTGGCTTTGAACCCACAATCCTTCTGCCTCAGCCTCCTGAGCCACTGGAATTAGAGGTGTCCCTAAACACTTCTATTTCTATTCATAAACTGTCCAATCTTCAGAATCACCTCCAAATTGCATTAAAGCCTCTACTTATGGTAACTACTACTTAATCATTCTCATATATTAAAGGCAAAGTAGAAAAATTGTCAAAAGAATATGCTAAATTGCCAAGGGAGATAAGAAATTAATATTACTATTAAAATTACATATGAAGGGAACTGCTATAAGCACTAAGATAATGCTTCATTACAAATATTATTAAATTTGGGACTTTTAATATAAACTATGTTATTCAGAACAATAAGAGCCTAATTGTAACAGCAGAATGTGTTAAGTGGTGTCTGACAATACTTGGCTTTGTATTACTACACTTGATGAAGTTAACAATACATACTATACTTCCACCTAGCCAGTCCCTCCAAGCAATTACAAATGGAAAGTTCGTAAAGCCCAATGAATTTAATATGATGTTTACCAACTGCTTAGATTACCAGCAACAATAACTTGAGAAAAAATGACTATCAACATGATTTTCAACATAAATCTGTAAGATAAGAATCTTTATCTAAATGGGCACTGTTCACCATTACAAGAATATGGTTCTGCTAAGCAGTTGTACTTATTCAAAAGTAACATAAAAATAAATTAAGGAACCAAAGTATTTATTTTGAAGCCCTAAGAACAAATAAATCAAAGGTTGTAATTTGAATCTCTTCAAGCCCTTTTTTTTTCCATAAAAAATTCAAAGTCATCCTCATGATAGGATTTTAAATAATATAATTTACTATAATGTACTATAATTGATGTCTAGGATAAAGTAATTTGGAGTTATGTAGAGAATAAGTGGGTGGCACATCCTTAAGAGCAGGATTCCCTAAAGCAGCTCACTTGGATCTTGGTTTCAGCCCAAAGCAGGAAATCCTGCCCTGTTTCCAAGGGGCAGACAAAAAAATGAGTAAGCCAAACAAATTTCCTCTAACAAAGAGTCATCAGTGAGATCAGGCAAGAAAATAAAGATGGATCGATAAGAATCCACCACTGCGACAAAACAACATGAGGAACAAGGTTTACCAAGAGTGAGTCAAATCAAATACAAACGACAGTTACACAGCTCCTGACATTGACAAATCCTGCTTCCATATCCCTAACATTACAAAAGAGCTTTCATGATATATTCATCAGTGGTAATATCTGCTTTAAGTATCATACCATTTATTATTTTTAGACAGTTAACCCAGAAATATTTACAAATAAAATGACATTATTTCTAGGATTTGCTTCAAAATTCAAGGAACAGCATAAATGAAACAAGATTGACTGACATGATAATTACTGAACTTGGGGTGATAGGTTCATAATGTTTACTACACTTTGTTTTTTAACTTCTTTTTATTTTTAGTTACACATGACACTAGAATGTATTTTGGCAGAATATAGATAACAGAATATAACTTATTCTATTTAAGATCCCACTCTTGTGATTGTACATGATGTGGTCGTATTTACAAATACAAGGCTAGAAAAGTTATGATCAATTAATTCTACTGTCTTTTCTATTCCCTTCCCTCTAATCTATTTTTGTATGTCTGAAATCCTGATAGTAAAAAGTTGAAAATATAAATATCATTAAGAAATAACTCTATCCCTACAACTTAACAAAACAAAAACCCAATTCAAAACTGAGCTAAGGACTTGAATAAACATTTCTTCAGAGAAGATATACAATGGTCAATGCAATGAAAACATGTTCAACATCACTAATCATTAGGAAAAGGGAAATCAGTACTGCAAGGAGATATTACTTCACACCCATTAAATGATCACTATCAAAAAAAAAAAACAGAACAGGAACAAAAGTTGCCAAGGATATGCAGAAACTGCAACCCTTGTGCACTATTGATGGGAATGTAAAATGGTGAAGCACTATGAAAAACAGTATGGCAATTCCTCAAAAAATTTAAAATAGAATTATCATATCACCCAGGAATTGCACTACTGGGTATAAACTCAAAAGAATTAAAAGCATAAACTCAGAGTACACCCATGTTCATAGCAGCATTATGCACAACAGCCAAAAGGTGAAGGTAAACCCAGGTCCATCAACAGATATCTAGATAAAAGCAAATTTAGTATACACATACAACAGGAAATCATTCAGCTTTAAAGAAGAAATTCTGACACCTGCTACAATATGGATGAAACTTTAAGACATTATGGTAAATGAAATAAGCCACTCAACAAAAGTACAAATATTGATAGTATTTATAAGAGATACTAGAGTAGAATGGTAGTTGAAAGGAGCTAGGGCAGGAATAATGGAAAGTTATTGTTTAATGAGTACAGATTTTCAGTTTTGTAAAGATAGAGACTGGTTGCACAAATGTGAAGGTACTTTATGCCACTAAACTATATACTTATGGTTCAGGGTACAGAACATGCTGAGCATGTATGAGGCCCTGGGTTCAATCAATAGCATCAAGAAAAATAAGTTAACAGTGTATTTTGTATGTATTTTACCACAATTTTTTAAAGTTTTCAAAGCAACAATTTATTCATCTTCTCAATCTTTTGCAAAAAATATTTTACAAAAGTTTTTTGAAAAAGTTTTCTTTGATCACTGACAACTGTAGGCCATTTATATAGAAGTAACCTTAAAAATCTTGATAAAACATTGTATAGAGTATTCCATGATACAATTATGACTTATAAAACTAAAAAAATAAAAAATAAAACAAATCACATGGGCACTATTCAGTCCATCCTCCAAGGTCATGACTTCATCTAATATTTTAATGCAAATGATTCAACCTGTTAAAATATGAGACTCCCTGGGTACAGTGGTGCATGCCTACAATCCCAGAAGCTTGGAAAGCTGAAGCAAGAGGATCATGAGCTCAAAACCAGCCTCAGCAACTGAGCAAGGCCCTAAGCAACTCAGCAAGACCCTATCTCTAAATAAAATATTTAAAAAGGGGCTGGGGATGTGGCTCAGTGGTTAATTGCCCCTGAGTTCAATCTCAGGTGCCAAAAAATATATGTGTATGTGCACATGTATGACTCATTTCCTGACCTATCAAACTGTTCCTCCAAAATCTTAAGAGAACTTACCTCAAAAGGTGTCATTCCCGAAGCTGCTCTACATTCTTATCAAGACTACAATATAAACTTACCAGTGATGCTCTCAATGCACACATTCACTAGTAGGCCATGAGTTAAGTACGAAATCGAACATTCTGCAGTTTATTTTTGAACCTATATGACAGTATCATCATCACCCACTGGATTCTCAAAACATCTGGCATGAAGAGTAAAATTCACGTCATAAGCAAAGGCCTACGACACTATGTATGGGTCTACATAGAACTTTTCAAAATAATGCATTCACATGGTTGGACGCATAGCTGCAGTTTCAAAATGTAAAAAGGAAAAAAAAAAATAAATTATGTTACAGGAAACCTATAAGCCGAGCGTTTCTTTATGGTCTGTCACTATGCTAAATTCCAGTTGTGCACATATTAAAATACTGATTTAAAAAAAAAAAAGACAAAGGAGGTCTGAGGATGTAGCTCAGTGGAAGAGTGCCTGCCTACCATATGTAAAGCGCTGGATTCAATCCCCAGTATCGAGGGGGAAAAAAAAAAAAGACTGATCCTAAAACAACCATAAAGGGGCTGGCAGTGTAGCTCAATGGTAGAATACTTGCCTAGCTTGTGTGAGACCAGAATTTGATTCCCAGCCCTGCAAACAAACAAACACCATAAAGGCAAATAAAACAGTTTGCGATTATGAATATCACATCATTTCCTGTTACATTTACTTTGCTTGAGACCACCTCATTTTGATTAACCCAATCAAATAGAAGTGAGAACACCTCTGTGACAACCCAGGGCATGTTCCTATCAAGTTGCTGGGACAATTCACCAACATTCTATAATTCAAAAGCCTTTTTAAGTATGTATATTCTTTGATCAAGCATCATGACACCTAGAAATTTACATAGGAAATAGCTGAAGATATATGTATGGAAGCTTCAGTGGATGAAAAAATTTATAAATTCTCAGTGGCTACCAATGGGCAATTGATTACATGACGGTCAGCATATAATTACATGTCATGCAGACATTAAAAACATTTAATACAGCCAGACACAATGGTGCAAACCTGTAATCCCAACAGCTCAAAAGACTGAGACAGGAGGATCAAGAGTTCAAAGCCAGCCTGAGCAATTTAGCAAGGCCCTAAGCAACTCAGTGAGACCTTGTCTCTACATAAAATATAGAAAAGGGCTAGGGATGTGACTCAGTGGTTAAGAGCTTCTGGGTTAAATTCTCAGTATCAAAAAAAAAAAAATATTTGATGCAGGAATGTATTCATACTATGCAATTATGTGAAAAGGCACATTACCAAATAGTACTAAAATATGAACACATTTTAATATATTCTTTGTACACACATGCAAATTTATAAATGTATATGCCTGAAAACATGATAAACATGGACACATGCAAAAATGAGCACAAATACTATCAGAAGTGGACAGAATTAAACATTAACATAAGAGGATATGCTTGTATATATATGTATGAATATAAAAGAGTACATATGTATACAATTATCTGCTAATTCCTGTGCCTATCATTGAATCATAGTCTGTTTTGTTTTTTAGTTTTATATATTTATTTTATGATACTGGGATTGAACCCTGGGATGCTTTACTGCTGAGCTACATCCCCGGTACATTCTAGTTTTTATTTTGAGACAGGGTGTCAAAAGTTACTGAGGCAGGCCTCAAACTTTCAATCATCCTGACTCAACCTCTCGCATCACTGGGATTACAGGCAAGCACCACCATATCTAGCCCCTTTCTCTTTTTTGAGACAGAGCCTTCCTAAATTGCTTAAACTGGCCTATCCTCCAGTCTCAGTCTTCCAAGTAGCAGGATTATAGACTGAGATTATAGGCATGCACTGCCACACCCAACAAGTCCTGTGTTTTAAGTAGGTATGTGTTTATTCTTGTAATCATAATTTAGCAGCTTTGACCTTGAAAAAGTTACTGAGCCTCTCTGAGACTTTTTTATCTATCCAATGAGAACAACCCCTGACTCATAAGGATTTTGTAAGAATTAAATGAAAAAAATGGATGTAAACCATTTAGTGCTCCGATTGGTGCAGAGTAAATCAATATTAGCTTTCCTTATCTGTACACATGTATTCTGATCTATACTTATGTATATTTACATGACTATAAGTCCACAAAAATACACAGTAAAGTAATAGCTCTGGTTATCTCTGAGTGATAGATTAGTGTTTGGGGAGGTATTTTTGGCTTTCATTTTTTTATAAATTTTCTAGATTATGTTTTCATTTTTTTTAAAGATTATTTCTTGAAAATAATTATTTTCAAAAGAATGAAATAAAGATAGCCTACCCCTGACATAGCTCAATTCTGCAGAATTGAAAGCTATTAAATACTTCACCACAGAATCTATAATTGTGACACTCCAACAAATTCTCTATTCTAGCAGTACTTCAGCATTAACCAATAGCTCAGAAGATGGCAGTACAAAGAAAACAGCTCTTTTGCTTGTTTGCCTTAGCCAAGACAGGATGGAAAAAAAAAATGACTCAGATGACCCTACATGGTACAAGTGATTTGCAAACACCTTGGTGACAGTTAAGTGACATCTGTGATTCGAATTTTATTAAAGCAGGTAAGATCTCAGAGTCTTGTCCAAGGTCATACAGAAAAACATGTGCTACACCCCAGGCTGTTAAGAGATACGAGAATTAGACTGCACTGCCACAATCTGGGGTGTGTTTGTGGAACCAAGAGGCTAAATTCTTAACCAGTCATTTCAGGAGTCCGAGCTGGAGGCGGGGACGGAAGGCGGCAGCGAGGTGGGGGGGGGCGGGGGAGGGGATTGGAGGAGGCGGATTACAACACTGGGCTGAAGACAGCAAAACAGAACAGTAACTGGCTGCACCAATGTTAATCTACACGTTTTAATCATGTCTGTTTTCCTTAGTTCTAAAACATAAAATTGCAAATCATCTAAGACAGAAGCTTCTATTTCATAAAACCAGAACATCGTATGCGAATTATAACCGAAAGCGTTTGAACCGAGACAAAAACACGAGGAATTATTTGGGGTTCCAATCAACATCAGTCACTACCTGGCTCAATTCCCAAAATTACGAGGTGTTAGATTCATACCTCGTAGAAGGTCTCTAAATTTCCGAGGGAAAGCCAGTGCAGACCGTGTGTAAGACTAGCAGCTCTTTTCCCTGGGGCCTCAATTTACAAATCACACCCGCGAGATAATAATCCAATCATCTCTTATAAACGTCCTCCCTAGCTATGCTATTAAATTTCTTTAAACGTCACTTCCAAGCGTTTAAAATACACCCAGGCACACGCCCTGTGGCTCCACTGTAGCTCTACATTGGGCGCATCACCCCAGTAAAAACATCGCCTCTGCCAAATCTACTGCAAACTGCGGGGCTGTCTCTCGCTGCGTTTTTCACTTTTGTCTTAAAACCGAGGCGAGGGGGATGGGTTTCGACCCACAGACGAGGCTCTGAAACCCTGAGTAATCGCATCTCGCTGTGGGGAGCAGTCGGCGGCAGCACCAGCGATTTTATCTTTCTCTTCACCTCGTTTCCCTTTCCACTTCACGTCTTCCCCCACCCCTTTCTTTTTCTTTTTTTTCCAATGACATCAAACCAAAAGGTGAAAAGGGGGAAAATGTCCCCAGATCGATACCTCCTCAAAGTCGCGAGTTCTGACTCTGAGATCTGCCCGCCCGGGAAAATGCGGGCAACAAGACAGGCATCGGGTTTTTCACCGCCAGGTTCCGCCCCGGCCCGCGGCGGCCTCGAACCAAGACCAGGGCCCGCGGACCCGCCCCAGGCCCAGCGCGGCCTGCCAAGCCCCGGCGTCGAGTAGACCATGGCCGGGAAAGGCCTGAAGCAACCGACGGGTAGGGCCGGACTGGGGTCCCGGATCCCGGATGCGGGATCCGGGGTCTGGGGTCCAGGATCTGGGGCTGGACTCGGGTGCTGCTTACCTGCTGGTATCGGCTGCCGCAGGCCGGCTCCACCGCCGCCAGCGCCGCCAACGCCAACGCCATGGCGCAGCCGGCCGCAGGGAAGGAAGGCAAGCGAGCGAGCTGAAAGGGCGCGGGCGCTGCGGCCTGGAAGCGCTGCGAGGCCGAGGGGGACGCGCCTCGCGTGGGTCTCGATGGTCGCCGCTCCCGCAGAGACGCTCCTCTCAGGTTGTGAGCGCCGCCGCCGCCAAGGCTCCGCCGCGGCCCCTGGGGAGGAGGCGGGGACCAAGACGACGACGCGGCGCCGCCGCCCCGCCCCCGACTCGCGCCGCCCTGCCGGGCCGGGCCTCGCCCTGCGCCGCCGCTGCCTCATCGCCACCGGGGGCGGAGAGGCCACAGCCCGGTCCTAGAGGCCGTTGGCCCCAGCCGAGGCTGACCGTCTTACACAGCGGTGGTCCGGTGCCCGGTATCGGGCAGCAGCATTTCTTATCCACTCCCGGTGCTTATCCTGTTAGGACCGGGGGCAGCCAGCCACAGGGCGGCCGCCAAATCAAGTCTTTGTGACCCTGATGAAAAGTACATGATATTAAAATGTCTCTGTCCATAAATAAAGTTTTATTGGAACACTGCAGCTCTCTTTTGATTGGTATAGCCCTGCAAATCCTAAAATACTTACCATCTGCTTTTACAGAAAAAGTTTGCTGATCCTAAACCCTACTTGAGAGTGGGTTATTTATAAGGGCAGCCTAATGTCTATGCAGTCCTTTACCTGTGGATACAGAAATCATATTTTCTGAAACAAAGATCTCAGAACATGAAAGTCAGAACTTGAAGGATTTAGCCTCGCTAGGAGTTTTCCAAGGAACAGGAACATGTGCAAGGCCAGTAAGGAGAGAGCTTGCATCGTGGGAGAACTGAAAGGAGTCTGGCATAGCTGCCAAATAGGAGATAAATTATCAGTGGTGCACAGATGAAGAAATTATGCCTGAAGAGATTAAATATTTTACCCAGTGACACAGAGCTAGTAAAGGATAAAGTTGGAATGCAAGCCCATTAAGCCAGCTCTCTTAGCCATAATCAAGCAACTAAATTATAAGCTTTGTGAAGAAAGAATATTTTTCTTTCCAGTCTTTAATGGTCTACAACATCTAGTACACTACAGTTGTGCAGGCATTCAGGGTCTGTTTCCTCTTATCACATCCAGCCATCTGGAATTGCTTCTAACCACATGTCCAACACAGAGGGGAATATCAAAAACAAAAACCACCCTCAGTCTTTGAAGCTTGTTGCACTTCCCATTTCTTCTTGATTGCCTTTCCAAGTTGCAAGTCTAGAGTTGATATTAATATGATTATCTTAACTTCTAATTTTCAAGTTTAGTTAACCACATAAAACATAACTGTGATTTGGATCACCCTGAGGTTTATGTAGCAGCAAATCACATTATTAAAAGTTCTAGACACTTACCTTCCTTACTTCGAAGTTACTGTTAGCATCCACACTCCTACCTATTTGTCCCTATTTCCAAGTGTTAGCCTTACATGTATATGTGTGTGTGTGTGTGTGTGTACTCACTGGGAGAGTAACAAATTCAAAAACATGCTAAATGGTAAGGTCTCCTTATCTCAGAGGCTCCTCACTCCTTTTTTATTTTTGTTTTTTTAACCCAGAGAAACAACATTTAAATGTAATAAGGTACAGTGAATTGAACAAAGATAATGTTTTTCCCCTGGTCTTATATAAGGGGGGAAAGTCTAACTTGAAATTTTAAAAAAATCATCAGTAGAAAATAGAAATCCAGGCTTCTTTGTCCAGATTGTCTAAATTTATATACAAGAAGGAATAAAAAAGAATATGTCTGTCTTGCTACATATGGCTATTGGAGCAACAACTGCCATCTTTATGCATGTCTGCACTGCTGTGGCTTTTTCTGGAAAAGGAATTGCTGCCCTTCCATCTATTTCTTTCCTAAATTACTTTCTTCCTCAGTATCTATAAACTTCTTGCATGTGGACCCAAGTCTTTTACCACAGTATAAATAATAGGCTTTCTCATGGGAATATTTTCTCCCAAAAGCAAAAAGAAAGTTGATTTCTAACTTCCAATTTCCCCTTCCTGCTCCTTTTCTGATGTCCTCAAATTAAAATCTTTTGCAGTAACAATAAAGACCTTGGGTGTGCTCTCCCCGTCTTTTTCCCCAAAGTTTGTAATAATAAATAAGTTGATATTTTTTTGCCTTGATTCAATGGGTGGAAAAACTGGAGAATTGAGAAATTAAATCACCACTGTATAAGGCCTCCAGTTGGCAAATAAACTGTAAAATGAAGGGGAAAACTGAATTTCTTATACCCGGGATCCATGCCTGGTACATTCGAAGCAGACAGAGAAGATAATCCAAGGCTGTAAAAATTGCACCCTGGCTTCATCTCTAGATGTTGTCAAGAGAGTTTCCACAGAGAAAGTTATTAATTTCAGATTGCTACACTTAGAAACTTATTTCCCCACAGAATAACAGTAATACTTTCCATGTGCAGTATTTTTATGTGAATTGCTGATTCTGAATCATCCATCCTGAGAGAGAGGAAACATTATGGACAAGTAAGAGCACAGCTCATGTCTGTATTGCTTTTTTTCTGCAAGTTTAGATAAAAATCTCCAGAATAGATGTGGCCTTCTTTCTTTCACATCCACACAAGGCTTGACCTAGGCAATGCTCAATTCAGTAATTAAACAAGAAGTGTTTGTTCAATTTGTTCAAAGCCTCACTAGTGTAACTTCTCATTTGAGCCCTTGAACTTTTCCAGCTAATCTTTACAGGGCTCCAGTGGAACCATGCAGTTTCATTTCTACTCACTTACCACTTCTTTCAATTCTCATTGCACTACCATGAGCTTCATTAAGAGCAATAGGTAATTTCTTCGTATTACCAATAAAAAAACTTTTCCACTGATAATTACTGCTATGTGGAACACCTCCTGGGGCTTGTACTCTATCACCATCTCCATAATCCTCATAACAAACTATTTGCAGATAAAGTGATTGAGGAAATTGACAACACTTGCTCAGCTAGGGAGTGGTGGAAATGCAAATCTGCCTGACTCAAAATATGAGAACTGCTCTGTTCTTGGAAAGAAATAGAGGACATGGAAGGGCCACTCCCAACCTTTGAGTCTTCACAATGAAATAGAGAAAATAGTAATCAGGTATTCAAGACATCTTGAAATATAATAATTGCATATGGGAACTGGGAGCAGTGGCACATGCCTAAAATCCCAGTGATTCCAGAGGCTGTGACAGGAGGATCATAAGTTTGAGGACAGTATCAATAACTAAGAGAGACCCTAAGCAACTAAGCAAGACCTGTCTCAAAAAGCAGGATGTACTGTGTGTGTGTGTGTGTGTGTGTGTGTGTGTGTGTGTGCACGCACGCACGCACTGGGGATGTAGTTCAGTGGTAAAGCACTCTGGTTTCAATCCCTAGTATAAAAATTACAAAACAAAACCAAAAAACAAAAATTGTGGGTTGGAGCTGGAATATAGCAATTGCAGAGTTCTTGCCTACATGGGTGAGGTGCTTGGTTTTGTGTTTGCAAAAAGCAAGTCAACTGCAGCTGTGTTGAGCTATATTAACAAATACTGAGAGATATGGAGAGAATGACATGTCAGATGAGGTAATCAGATAAGGATTGGGAAGAGAGGATTTAATATTAGAAAAAGGTTTTATTTTGATGGGAAGATGAGAAGGTCTACCAAGTTGTAAGTACTGCTTGTATAAAAGCTTTACCAAAAGTTCACAGAGAGGGTTAGATAGTAAATATTTTAGGCTGTAATATTTACAGCTACTCCGCATTGTCTCACAAACACAGTCACAGACAACAGCAAACAAATTGGGCAAGGCTGTTGCTGTGGAATTGTTCACCCAAACTTCATTCCCAAAGCAACAGAGTTGGAAGGTGGAGCCGAATAAGAGGTGATTAAGTCATGAATGGATTAACGTTATCTCAGGAGCCAGTTAGTTATTGCAAGAGCAAGTTGTTATAAAAGAAAATTGCCCACTCTTGCTTGCTTGTCCTCTCTTGCCCTCTCTATTCTGCCATGGAATGACGCAGCAAGAAGAGAGGATGCCGGCACCTTAATATAGGACTTTTCAGCCTCCAGAACTGTGATAAATTTCTCTTCTATATAAGTTACCCAGACTCTATTAAATTAAATTATTCTGTCACAGCAGCACAAAATGGACTAAGACAGATGTGTTTCAGGGAAATTTTATCTTAGGGACATTGAAATGTGAATGCCACATGATTTTCACAAATTATGAAATGTTATTCTTTCCATTTGTTTTCAACTATATAAAAATGTAAAACCCTTCTTAACTCTTAGGCCACAGAAAATTAGGCCATGAGGTACATCTGCCCACCCCCGCCCCCATAGTTTGCCAACCCCTAGTTTAGTAGCAAGACAAAGGAAATTATTTGCTAAGAGTTTGAGAAGGAAGTTTAAGCCAGAGAGTAATGTAGAAGACCTATTGGAAAAGGAAGGGGATAAGAGAGGAGAATAAGAATGAATAAAAGATCCTAAAATACAGGCAGATAAATGGTTTCTGGGGAAAAAAAAAAACATGAGAGAAATCAAATAGAAATCCAACATGGGACTCTGAATTCTTTGACTTACCTTTCTGCCACTAGAATCCAACTGATTCATTCATTCAACAAATATTAAGTTAGCACCACTGTGAAGGGAGATCAAAAAAGACCACCACGCCTCAAATTTTTTAATATGTGGGAGGAGCTGGGTGGGGATGGAGCTCAGAGGTAGAGCCATAATG
Organism: Ictidomys tridecemlineatus; assembly: GCF_052094955.1. Lineage (NCBI taxonomy): Eukaryota > Metazoa > Chordata > Mammalia > Rodentia > Sciuridae > Ictidomys > Ictidomys tridecemlineatus. Next base: position 122,427,503 of record NC_135477.1, on the reverse strand, counting down.
GATTCTATCTTCAATAACGCATGCGCGTGCACACACACACACACACACACACACACACACACACATACACACACACACACATCTGCATGCTGACTTTACTTTTTCTGGTTCCCTTTCCATAATTTATCTCCCTAATCCTCTCTTTCTACAGCTGAAGATGGTAGTTAAACCCAAGTCCTAAACTACCTCTTTGAGAGTTACTGATTTCCCTCAGTGTCTAACCATATATGAATTATATGTCAGCAAGTTTCTGTTTGTTTTTCTCTTGTTAATCTGTCTTTTGTGACAGGTGCTTAGCCAAGAATTTAGAAGAGTGAAGGGGAAATTGTTTTTCCTTTCCCTCCAAGGTGCTATGGGTGGCCAAGAAATGAGGAACAGCAAAAAAATGTCCATCCACAAGGAAATCAAGTCTCTGAGCCTCATCTTTGGATGCAATGTTCCAATCAGTTAACTAAGCTCTTTGAATGAAGTAAAGAGGAGTAGGGAAAATGCTCAACTCCTCCAACCCTCCAGCTCATCCATGAGGTAAATCAAGGGCTTCTCGCATTTCCCAAGGTGACAGTTTTTTTCACTGTTTAGGGAGCATCATAAGAAACAAAATTACACAAGGGAAATGCTAAACTTGGAGCTCTGTACTGCCTGGGGTGTGGCAAGGGAGAAGCAATATGTGCTAATTATGACACACAAGAGAAGTCACCTGCAGGGGCTCCCACTGGAAGAAGCTGGTGCTGGCTGGTGGAAACAGCAGAGCCTGTGGGCATGCAGGTTGGTTCACACAGGTCTGTAGCCAACTCTGCCCAGGTGACTTAGAGCAGGTCTCAGGCAACATGTAAAAGCAGATCTCCAGTCTAAATAAGATTACCCTAGAGCCAGGGGACAAGACCATAGTTTTAAAGGAAGATTGAAATCCTGGCCAAATTATTCAGGACTTTTAAAAAAAAAAAAAAATATATATATATATATATATATATATATATATATAGAGAGAGAGAGAGAGAGAGAGAGGCAACTTCCATAAATCTACTAATCTACTGATGATTTCCTGAGTTCATACTATTTTTTTTATTTTTTAGTATTTATTTTTTAGTTGTAGTTGAACACAATACCTTTTATTTTATTTATTTATTTCTATGTGGTGCTGAGCATCAAACCCAGGGCCTCGCACGTGCTAGGCGAGCTTTCAACCGTTGAGCCACAACCCCAGCCCCAGGACTTCTTTTTTAACAGGAGGGACTATCCTTCATCCCTCTTTAATAACAAAGCCCACAGATAAGGACACGCTCCCTTTGATGCCAAATTTCTCCTTTATTCCACCATAAAGTTTATGACATATTTCTAATTGTCCAATGTCCTAACCAAAGGTGATATCGCTGGTCCCAAGAAAATTGCTTTAAAAACAACATGTGCAAGGCACACTTTCTTTACACCACAGGCTGCCAGGCAATTTAAATTTATTATCTTTTTCACCACTCACAACACACACAAGAGGTAAAGTCAATATCTCATTCTATAGATGAGGGAACAAGTAATATGGAGGCTAATTACTGTGTGTATGTGTGTACATGTGTAAAAGAAAGAGAGATTAGGACTAAAAGAAATTCATAAATCATTTAGCTTGAGATTTAATTTTGTTGATGAGGAAACCGAGCTCAGAGAGGTTAAGCTCATGATCACACAGCCAAGAACTGGCTTTGGGTTAACATATATCACAATGGCCTCCTGTTCTCTGTGAGTCTGTGCCCCAGTGTGTCATGATTTGAGGATTTGTACCATCCTCAGGTGTGTTGGTACAACCAAGCTGTGATTTAAAAAAAAAAAAAAAATGGTGGTGTGTTTTCTCTGTATCAGATTGGTAACTTGGGGTAAAGTCAAAATAGGCAACTCTTCCCCTTAATCCCCTCCCCTCAGGACCTGCCTGGTGCTTGGTTATCTTTTGAATTCCTCACCAGCATCAGAAAACATATCTGAAAATATGTGGGTCTCCAGCTTTCCCAGAAGAGGCTTGTAACCTAAAAATGTCACTTTTTCCAAAACATAGCCTTTGCGTTAGGCGTGGTGGCACATACCTGTAACCCCAGCAGACTCCAGAGACTGAGACAAGAGGATTGCAAGTTCAAGACCATCCTCAGCAATTTAGCAAGATCCTGTCTCAGAAAATAAATGTAAAAAAGGGGGCCTGGGAATATAGCTAGGGGGTAGAATTCCCTTGGGTTCAATCCCCAGTACTTAAAAAAAAAAAAAAAATGCAAGACATAGTCTTGTGTGTGTGTTCTCCTTCCCACTCCAGGGAGTGTGCTTTTCTCTACCTGGAGACTGGGTTACCTTCCTGTGGAAGGGAGAAGAATGTCTCCTGCCAGGGAGAAAAGACTTTTTCTAGGAACTTTGGCAAAAATGGCTTTCTCTAAAGCAGGATGACTTCAAGGAGGAGGAGAGGTGTGAGTCTCTGGCCTCCTCTTACACCTCCTGAAGAGCATCTAAATGGGACAATGTATGTAAAAGTGTTTTGTAATCTGCAAATACCAGAACCTAGCACACACTCTGCTCACATTTCCTGCCTCTTCAAAATCTCCGTGGGTGGGAGGGACTTCACTAGTGGATACCTCCAGGTTTTCCAGCCAAACAACCCAGGGAGACTTCCTGTCCCAGGCTGTTTGAGGGTAACATTTTGTGTGCTGTGCTGAGATTAGAACCACTGCAGAAAGCAGGCATGAGACTGGGTTTATGCCAGATAAAGTCGAGTTTTGGGCAAGCAACAGAGTTGGGCAGACAGGGAAAGCTTTTTGCTCCGTCTGGGATGATCTGGCAATGGATTCGGTCACCACATCAGCTTGGAGTTGGTCTTCATACAAAGACTGGTCTGCTGGCTACTTGTCAGAGCCAGGCGGTGCTTGATTTCCGTGGAACCTTGTCCTGTTAGAAATGTTTTCAGTTCTTTTATTCACGCATTCACTCTTCTAACAGATATTTAATTCTTACACCACAGGCAGCTTTCTCTGTTTAAAAAAAACGCCTCCACTTGCTGCCCACATACAGGGAGTATAGTTTGAAGATAAGCAGTTTACACACAAAAGGTAAAAATATGCCTATTACCACTGCGTCCACTCCTTACCATTTTTGTTACCCTGTCTATAAACCAGAGGTCCCTTTGGGGATATTTTCTATTTCTGGAAACCATCATGCTCTAGAAAGTACTATTTTCACAAGGCCATCCTACAGTTTATAATTTTTTGTATGGCATTTTTACAGTATTTATTGAGTACTTCTATGCCTAGCTTATGCCAGAATATGAAGGAACGTGAAAGAAATAATATATATCATTAAGAAGAACATGATCAGCGCTTCTTGCTTGGTTGACAAAAACAAACAACCAAACCAAAAGATGAACAAGCCATATAAGACGTCTTGTCCTCTCACTCAAGTGAGGGTGGGTACATGAAATGTCAATGCACAATCCTGGCAGGGAAAATGCAAGTGATTCCTAGTTCCCACACTCGCAACAGACATCAGTAATCAATCATGATGCTCTCGGTGAGGTCAGATGCAGACAAGAACCTGCTCATCACTGTGCTCTGAGTGGCCACTGCCAGTCATCTGGAGTGGGCAGGTAAACTACAATCAACCCAACCACCAACAGAAATTCAGGAAAGGAAAAATATGGCCCTATGTGCTGAAGCGGCTACAAAAAAAAGCCATAGGGGAGGGAATTTTAGCCCAGCCCCGTAGGCTTTGATCATATTTGGGTAGAATGAGTAAATAGGGAAGAAAAGGGAGGAAGAATGAGCTCAGTGCCCTGCTATGGCCCAACAGAGTCAAAAAAGGAGAGTAACCTACCCCTGAATGGATGTTTCTGTTTTTGTTTTGGTAGTGAGGACTACTACTCAGGGGTGCTCTACCACTGAGCTACATCCCTAGACATTTTCTTATTTTTTTATTTTGAGACAGGTTCTTGCTAAATTGCTGAGGCTGGCCTCAAACTTGTGATCCTCCTGTATCAGCCTTCTGAGTCCCTGGGATTACAGGCATGCACCATCACATCTGGCAGAGTGGATGCTTTAAAAGGCCATATTATGAATGGATAAAGAAACTGTGATATTATACACAATAAAATACTACTCAGCCTTCAAGAAGAATGAAATTATGACATTTACAGGTCAACGACAGAGGTGGAGAATATCATGCTAAGCGATGTAAGCCAATCCCAAAAAAACAAAGGCCAAATGTTTTCTCTGATAAGTGGATACTGATCCATAATGGGTCGGGGGGCAAGGGAAGAATGGAGGAACCTTGAATGGAGCAGAATCTCAAAATGGGGGGAGAAGATGATAGAATGAGATGGACATTATTACCCCTATAGATGGGTAAGACTGCACAAATGGTGGGACTCTACCTCATATACAACCAGAGAAATGAAAAGTTGTGCTCCATGTATGTAAAAAATAAAATTAATAATAATAAAAAAAGGCTATCTCATGGCTAGGGACGGTGCTGCACAAATGTAATCCCACCTGGGAAGCTAAGGCAATATGACCCTAAGCTCAAGGCCACCTGGGCAACAGGGCAAGACTCTGATTCAAAATCAAAAGAATGAAAAAGGGCTGGAAATGTAATTCAGAGGTAGAACAATCCTGGGTTCAATCCTCAATACTGGGGAATGAGGGGGAGCCATGCACTTTTCTATCATTGTTTCAAAATTTATTTTTATTTATTTATACTATTTTTTGATTTTTCTTTATTTTTATCTTATTCCATTCTAAATACTTATTACACAAGCTTTGGGGCCATCATGAACACTGTGCATATTGTTCTGGTACAAAGGTATCCACCTGAAGGGGCAAGTGGAAGAATTCCAGCTGGCACCCCAGTGGCTGGTATAGTGCTGCACCGTTAGCAAGAGAGACACCCATTCCTATTCTGCACAGTCTCCAGAGGAGCTAGCAGTAGGCCTCCAAGTAACCAATACTGATTGTAGAAAAATTTAGAAAACACAGCTGGTTGTAATGAAAAAGAAAATAAAACCGACCTGAAATTCCACTATTAAAATATAAAAACTTTTAATATTTCCAAGTTTTTTTATGTCCAGATTTTTTTTATGCATATACACACATTTTTTTTGGTTGTGGTGGTGATGGTGCTGCAGATCAAACCCAGGGCCTTTACATGCTAGGTAAGCACTTCACCCCCAGCCCAGTTTCAATTTATGTATTTATTTGGTATTGGGGATTGAACCCAGGAGCACATAACTACTGAGACACATCCTCAACCCTTTTCAAAATATTTAGAGGCAGAGTCTCTCTGGATTGCATAGGGCCTGGCTAAATTGCTGAGGTTGGCTTTGAACTCACCATCCTCCTACCTCAGTCTCTCGAGCTGCTGGGATTGCAGGCTTGCACCACCATGCCTGGCCAGTTCAATTTTTAAAAAACTTTAATGTTTTCATATTCTTTCTATTATTACAGCTTTATTGACAGAATTTCCACACCATATAATTCACCCATTTAAAATGTTTGATTTGATGGCTTTCAATATATTCTCCATTGTGCAACATTTACTACAATCAATTTTAGAACCTTGATAGAAAAGACAGCAGGTGCAACATGGTATCATTTATGTTTCTTGTCACCAAACCCAAACCTGAATTGTTTATTTGTGAAATCTGACCTTCCAAAAACGCAGGAGAGAGATGATTACCAAATCCCATTGAGCCAACAGATTTTTTTTCACACTACTATAAGGAAAATATTCTTGAAACAACCCAGTTGTTCATTGTTCCTGCTGCAGGGGGATGGGGAAGCATCCTTCTACCTTTCTAGGTTTTTGTTTATTTATTTTGTGCTGGGGATTAAACCCAGAGCTTTGTGCAAATTACACAAATACTCTACCACTGAGTTACACCCCCAGCCTTCTAGGTTCTTTGGTCTACAAATTAAATGGAATGAGACAAATTAACAGGAGAAAAAAATCTAATTTCATATATATATGTATGTATGTGTATATATATTTTCCCCCAAACGTGAGACTTTTAAAGAAGGTCAGATGGTTAGAGTTTATTTATGTTCATGTATGGGGATGGTGACAAAAATTATGGGATGGTGAGGAGAGGGAAGCATGGTGAGTAACAGTTGTCTTGTTCTGCAGAAAAATCTCTCAGGTAATTAAAGTTGTCTCAGAGCAGCCCACAGAGGCTGATGGATATGGAGTCAACCACCAGTCTCTCTCCTGTGATTGAGTTAGTCTTTCCTGGTTGATAAGATTCCTGGGAAGGGGATTCATGGCACTTGAGTTCCTTTTGGAGGATGTATCTTTAGGCAGAGAAAGCCTGTACCCCTCTTCCCCCAAAGTCCTCAATTTAATGTAATAAGCACATGAAAGCAAGCATGGTTTGGGGGGTCTTTGGGGTGGCGTTTTCTCTATTCCTTCATTGCTTTCCTCCACCTCATTTTTTTTAATAGTGCTAGGAATTGAATCCAGGGGTGCTCTATCACTGAGCCACATCCCCAGCCCTTTTTATTTTTTATTTTGAGACAGGGTCTCAGTAAATTGTTTAGAGCCTCGCTAAATTGCTGAGGCTGGCCATAAACTTGCAATCTTCCTGCCTCAGGCTTCTAAATCGCTGGGATTAGAGGTGAGGTCCATGGTGCCAGATCCTCTATATTACTCTACTAGTAAAACTCGCCAACTCTTCCTAGCTCATCAGAGCTCCCCTATATCTTTAAATGCTGCCCTGTTTATGAATCACTAATAAAAACAATTTGATCTTTGAAACTAGGGCTGGGAATGTAACTCAGTGGTAGGGCCCTTGCCTAGCATGTGTACAACCCTGGATTTGATTCCCAGCAACACACACACACACACACACACACACACACACACACACACACACGTGCACAAACTCACATGACCTTTGAAACCAAATTTTTTAAAAATTGCTTTTTTAAAAAATTTTCTTTAAGAGAGAGAATTTCAATATTTATTTTTTACTTCTTGGCGGATACAACATCTTTGTTTGTATGTGGTGCTGAGGATCGAACCTGGGCCTAACCCATGCCAGGCAAGCGTGCTACCACTTGAGCCACATCCCAGCCCCTGAAATTTGCTCTTTAACAGAACATTTCCATGACCTCACAAGACAGTCTGTACCAATAATCACTCTCCATTTCCTCCTGACCCTTCTAGCTGGAGGCAACCATAAAACTCCTTTCTGCCTCTATAGATTTGCCTGTTATAGAGGGAGACTATGTGGTCTTTTTGTATCTGGATTCTTTCACTGAGCATATTTTCAAAGTTCATCCATTTTATTGGAGTAAAATTCATATGGCATGAAATTAACCATTTTAAACCATACTATGTTATGTTTTCCAGCCATCACCTCTATCTACTCACCTAGCGGTCCCTCCCCACTCCTCTCTGCCAGCCCCTGGCCATTACTAGTCAATTCTCTGTCTCTATGGATTTTCCTGTTATGCACGTTTCATGTAAATGGAATCATATAATATGTGACCTTTTGTGACTGGCTTCATTTACTCAGCATAATGTTTTCAAAATGGTTCCATAATTTCATTGCACGTATCTACACTTAATTTCCTTTTTTTGTCAAATATTCCCTTGTATGGATATGCCACACTTTGTGTATCCATTCATCAGTTGCTGGACATTTTGGTCATTTCCACTTTTTTGCTATTATGAATAATGCTGCTACAAAGTTTGTATATAAGTTCTTGAGTGTACTATATACTTGTTTCAAAAGGAACTTTATCAGGGCTGAGGGTGTAGGTCAGTGGTAGAACACTTGCCTTTATATCCCCCAGCACCACCCAAAACAAATAAACAAAAGCATTAACTTTTGCATGTAGTTATATACTTTATGCAAATACCAGTTATATCCTTATGTAAGAACCAGCTCTTCAAAATGATTAAGAAGTTTATTTGCTCACAGCCTTATCTCTTTAAAGCCAAATGCAATTGCATTTGTAAGTTCTTTAATCCTTTAGTCTATGCTATTCAAACCACCAATACGAAAATTAAATGAAGAAATTACTTAAGAAAACAGCAATCTGGTGAGGGTCATGACTAGGTGGGCATTCAAAAGGATCCAGTGATAATGAAGGTGAAGGGAAGTTTAAATTTTCCCTCTGAAAGTTCTGTGATTGAGCCTGATGAAATAACCTCACAGAAGATAGATTAAAAGGAAAAAAAAGGTATACAAATTTATTAACATGTGCATGTGCATGAGAGTCATGCAAAATATAAAACTCAAAGGAGGGGTTAGCTAGGGGTATGGCTCAGTGGTAGGACACATGCTGTGTGAGTCCTGGATTCAGTCCCAGCACCACAAAAAGGAGGAGGAGGAGGAGGAGGAGGAGGAGGAGGAGGAGGAGAGGGAGGGAAGGAGGAAAAAAGTTAGATGTTGAATCTTAAATACCCTCTCTACAGTGGAAAAGAGAAAGGCAAATGTGGGGTAAGTATTTTAAAGGGGTAGTAAAAGATTTTTAGGAGAGGGCTGGGATTGTGGCTCAGTAGTAGAGCACTTGCCTTGCACGTGTGAGGCACTGGGTTCAATCCTCAGCACCACATAAAATTAAATAAAGATATTGTGTCCATCTACAAGTAAAATATATATATATATATGTATATATACTGGGTTGGAGCTCATTGGTAGAGTGCTTGCCTAGCATGTGCCAGGCCCTGGGTTCAATCCCCAGTACTGTAAAAAGAAAAAAGAAGTACTCAATAAATAGCAATATTTTAAAAATATTTAGGAGAAATGAATGAGCCTAGTGGACAGATAATGGGCTGAGACAAAGTTCCTCTGGGTTCTAGGTGTAATGTTTGATTTTAAGTCTCTTCTTCTGTGATATGAATTTAATCTTCCTTGATTAATGAAATTTCAGTAAGAAGAGTTGGAGAAAATCGTACTCCTTGGCAGATCCCATCTTTTGGTAGATAAGGGAAATTCAGAGAAAGCCCTTTTCTATACTTCAGGAGAGAAAAGGAGTCAAAGATAATTGAAAACCTGGGCATGGCAATGCAAGCCCATAATCACAAGTACTAAGGAGGCTGAGGCAGGAGGATTGAAAATTCAAGGCCGGCCTTGACAGTTTAGCAAGACCCTATCTCAAAATAGAATGCAAGCCTCCGCAGTGGCACACTCCTGTAATTCCAGCAGCTCTGGAGGTGAAAGCAGGAAGATCAAGAGTTCAAAGCTAGCTTCTGCAATTTAGTGAGGTCCTAAGCAACTCAGCAAGACCCTGTCTCTAAATAAAATATAAAATAGGGCTGGGGATGTGACTCAGTGGTCGAGTGCCCCTGAGTTCAATCCCTGGTACCAAAAAAAAAAAAAAAATGCAAGATAGACACCCTATCTCAAAATAGAATAAAATAAAGTACTGGGTTGGAGCTCATTGGTAGAGTGCTCGCCTAGCATGTGCCAGGCCCTGGGTTCAATTCACAGTTCTGTAAAAAGAAAAAAGAAGTACTCAATAAATAGCAATATTGATATCCAAAAAGAAAGAAAGAAAGAAAGAAAAAATTGAAAGGCAGGGATCTGAGACTATTTTTCCAGCTCAGCATGTCCAAGTGCATTCTGAGCCCCAACATTGGCAGTGGTGCTAAAGTAACTCCATTCATCTGTTTATATACTTTTGAGGTTTAATTTTTTTTTTTTAGTTTATGGTCATATTTATTTCTTTTTTTTATTGTTGTTCAAAACATTACATAGTTCTTGATATATCATATTTCACACTTTGATTCAAGTGGGTTATGAACTCCCATTTTTACCCCATATACAGATTGCAGAATCACATCAGTTATACTTCCATTGATTTACATATTGCCATACTAGTGTCTGTTGTATTCTGCTGCCTTTCCTATCCTCTACTATCCCCCCTCCCCTCCCCTCCCCTCCCCTCTTCTCTCTCTACCCCCTCTACTATAATTCATTTCTCCCCCTGGTATTATTTTTCCCTTTCCCTTCACTTCCTCTTGTATGTAATTTTGTATAACCCTGAGGGTCTCCTTCCATTTCCATGCAATTTCCCTTTTCTCTCCCTTTCCCTCCCACCTCTCATCCCTGTTTAATGTTAATCTTCTTCTCATGCTCTTCATTCCTACTCTGTTCTTAGTTACTCTCCTTATATCAAAGAAGACATTTGGCATTTGTTTTTTAGGGATTGGCTAGCTTCACTTAGCATAATCTGCTCTAATGCCATCCATTTCCCTCCAAATTCTATGATTTTGTCATTTTTTAATGCAGGGTAATACTCCATTGTATATAAATGCCACATTTTTTTATCCATTTGTCTATTGAAGGGCATCTAGGTTGGTTCCACAGTCTTGCTATTGTGAATTGTGCTGCTATGAATATCAATGTAGCAGTGTCCCTGTAGCATGCTCTTTTTAGGTCTTTAGGGAATAGACCCAGAAGGGGAATAGCTGGGTCAAATGGTGGTTCCATTCCCAGCTTTCCAAGAAATCTCCATACTGCTTTCCAAATTGGCTGCACCAATTTGCAGTCCCACCAACAATGTACAAGTGTACCCTTTTCCCCACATTCTCGTCAACACTTGTTGTTGTTTGACTTCATAATGGCTGCCAATCTTACTGGAGTGAGATGGTATCTTAGGGTGGTTTTGATTTGCATTTCTCTGACTGCTAGCGATAGTGAGCATTTTTTCATGTACTTGTTGATTGATTGTATGTCCTCCTCTGAGAACTGTCTGTTCAGGTCCTTGGCCCATTTGTTGATTGGGTTGTTTGTTATTTTATTGTCTAATTTTTTGAGTTCTTTGTATACTCTGGATATTAGGGCTCTATCTGAAGTGTTAGGAGTAAAGATTTGTTCCCAGGATATAGGCTCCCTATTTACCTCTCTTATTGTTTCTTTTGCTGAGAAAAAACTTTTTAGTTTGAGTAAGTCCCATTTGTTGATTCTAGTTATTAACTCTTGTGCTATGGGTGTCCTATTGAGGAATTTGGAGCCCGACCCCACAGTATGTAGATCGTAGCCAACTTTTTCTTCTATCAGACGCAGAGTCTCTGATTTGATATCAAGCTCCTTGATCCATTTTGAGTTAACTTTTGTGCATGGCGAGAGAAAAGGATTCAGTTTCATTTTGTTGCATATGGATTTCCAGTTTTCCCAGCACCATTTGTTGAAGATGCTATCCTTCCTCCATTGCATACTTTTAGCCCCTTTATCAAATATTAGATAGTTGTAGTTTTGTGGATTGGTTTCTGTGTCCTCTATTCTGTACCATTGGTCCACCCGCCTGTTTTGGTACCAGTACCATGCTGTTTTTGTTACTATTGCTCTGTAGTATAGTTTGAAGTCTGGTATCGCTATACCGCCTGATTCACACTTCCTGCTTAGCATTGTTTTTGCTATTCTGGGTCTTTTATTTTTCCATATGAATTTCATGATTACTTTCTCTATTTCTACAAGAAATGCCATTGGGATTTTGATTGGCATTGCATTAAACCTATAGAAAACTTTTGGTAATATCGCCATTTTGATGATGTTAGTTCTGCCTATCCATGAACAGGGTTTATTTTTCCATCTTCTAAGATCTTCTTCTATTTCTCTCTTTAGGGTTCTGTAGTTTTCATTGTATAAGTCTTTCACCTCTTTTGTTAGGTTGATTCCCAAGTATTTTATTTTTTTTGAGGATATTGTGAATGGAGTGGTTGTCCTCATTTCCATTTCAGAGGATTTGTCGCTGATATACAGGAATGCCTTTGATTTATGCGTGTTGATTTTATATCCTGCCACTTTACTGAATTCATTTATTAGCTCTAATAGTTTCTTTGTAGACCCTTTTGGGTCTTCTAGGTATAGAATCATGTCATCTACAAATAGTGATAATTTAAGTTCTTCTTTTCCTATTTTTATGCCTTTAATTTCTTTCGTCTGTCTAATTGCTCTGGCCAGTGTTTCGAGAACTATGTTGAACAGAAGTGGTGAGAGAGGGCATCCCTGTCTTGTTCCAGATTTTAAGGGGAATGCCTTCAATTTTTCTCCATTCAGAATGATGCTAGCCTGAGGCTTAGCATAGATTGCTTTTACAATGTTGAGGTATGTTCCTGTTATCCCTAGTTTTTCTAGAGTTTTGAACATAAAGGGATGCTGTACTTTGTCGAATGCTTTTTCCGCATCTATCGAGATGATCATATGGTTCTTATTTTTAAGTCTATTGATGTGGTGAATAACATTTATTGATTTCCATATATTGAACCAGCCTTGCATCCCAGGGATGAATCCTACTTGATCATGGTGCACAATTTTTTTGATGTTTTTTTTAAGACTTTTTTTTTCGAGAGAGAGAGAGAGAAAATTTTAATATTTATTTTTTAGTTTTCGGCAGACACAACATCTATGTGTGGTGTGTGGTGCTGAGGATCGAACCTGGGCCGCACACATGCCAGGCAAGTGCACTACCTCTTGAGCCACATCCCCAGCCCAAGGTTTAATGTTTAAATTGAGATAAACACTTGATGGGTTTTTCCTATGAATTCTGCCATTAACAAGATTGCTACAGATAAGGTTCAATAAAAACCAAAGAAGCAAAACATAGGACAGACAGTTTTTAAAGAACTTGATTTCCTCATTAGACCGAGTTCTTTTTTAAATTTACTATACTAGCTTTATTGTTATTTCAGAGTTTACTCCTTCAAATTACATTTTTAAAATTTTTTATTTGTTCTTTTTAGTTATATGTGACAGTAGAATGTATTTTGACATATCATACATAGTATACCTTCCCATTCCTGGGGTTGTACCTGATGTGGAGTTTCACTGGTGGTATACTCATTATGAATATAGGAAAGTTATGACTGATTCATTGGACTCTTGAGTTCTTGAAAACAAAGACTGTCTGTTGTTTGTGATAAGGTGGGTGGTGCACCATAAATATACTGTACTCACTAAAAAAAGAATGAAGGACCACACAGTGGCACACACCTGTAATCCCAGCAATTCTAGAGGCTGAGGCAAGAGGATCGTGAGTTCAAAGCCAGCCTCAGCAAAAGCAAAGTGCTAAGCAACTCAGTGAGACCCTGTCTCTAAATAAAATCAAAATAAGGCTAGGGATGTGGTTCAGTTGTTGAGTGCCCCTGAGTTCATTCCCTGGTACCCTCTTCATCAAAAAAAGGATTGGGGATGTAGCTCAGTGGTGAAGTGTGGGTTCAATACCCAGTATCAAAAAGAAGGAGGAGGAGGAGAAGGAGGAGGAGGAGGAGGAGGAGGAGAAGGGAAGAGGGAGAGAGGGGGAAAGGGAGATTATAGGAGAGGGGGAGGGGGACAGGGAGAGGGGGAGTAAGGGAGAAGGGGAGGGGGACAGGGAGAGGGGGAGTATGGGAGAGGGAGAGGGGGACAGGGAGAGGGGGAGTATGGGAGAGGGAGAGGGGACAGGGAGAAGGGGAGTATGGGAGAGGGAGAGGGGACAGGGAGAAGGGGAGTATGGGAGAAGGGGAGGGGACAGGGAGAAGGGGAGTATGGGAGAGGGAGAGGGGACAGGGAGAAGGGGAGTATGGGAGAAGGGGAGGGGGACAGGGAGAAGGGGAGTATGGGAGAAGGGGAGGGGGACAGGGAGAGGGGGAGTATGGGAGAGGGAGAGGGGACAGGGAGAAGGAGAGTATGGGAGAAGGGGAGGGGGACAGGGAGAGGGGGAGTATGGGAGAGGGAGAGGGGGACAAGGAGAAGGGGAGTATGGGAGAAGGGGAGGGGGACAGGGAGAGGGGGAGTATGGGTGAGGGGGAGGGAGATAGGGAGACAGGAAAAGAGGGGGAAGGGGAGAGGCTGGAGGAGGGAAGTGGGAGAGGGAGAGGAAGAAGGGGAAGGAAAGAAGTATGTGTTCAGGTTCAAAATCAGATTTTCTAACCTTTATCTTTTCCTCTTCCCCTACTGTTTACTCCTCCCAACCCCCAGCCACATGGAGTTCTGAGGCTGTGTCCCTGTAATCCCAGTACTCAGGAGGCTAAAGCAAGAATATCACTTGAGTCTGGGAATTAGAGGCTAGCATAACGAGACTCCTATCTCAGAAAGAAAAAAGGGCAGGGGCATATTCCGAAGTCTCAATTTACCCGTGTATTTATCAGTGTGGGGAAGGGAGGGGCGTAGCATCAACAATAGAAAAACCTAATGCTCCTGTCAGACATTCTACCTCATCTGCCAATTTTGGAAGAAGAGTAATTTCTTCATACTTTGAAATCTGTACTAAGAAGCAAAAGAGAGCAGGGGAGGGCAAGGAAAACATGCACTTTAATACTGAATCCAAATGATTTACCTGTTCAAAGGTGGCCATGAAGGATCCCGCCCTCCACCCAAGGCTCCCTGACCCCTCAGGACCATGTAATTGCAGCTGTTTTCAGCTCCAAGGAGAAAGAGAATAAGCAGACAGGTCAATGCCACCATTTCTGGCAACCCGTCTGCTTAGTGAGTGCAGATAGCATTAGGCTTGGCGCAAGAAGCACCTTTCCTACCAGGCAGCCTTGTACTCCGGCAGACACACTGAAGACAAACTGCCCGCAGGTTCCAAAAACTCTTTACTGGAAAAGGCCTCTTTTTCCTTAGTTAGTTCAGCCTTGGTGGACACATCAGGTCAGAGATGATATAGTTGATCGCCAAGTGCCTGAAAAATCCCACAGTGTTCCAAAGACCCACCCCGACTGGAAGTGTTATTTGGGGATCTGCCGTGCTGGCTCTTTGTAACCCTTGGTAATCACTTCAGATGTTACCCCCCCACCCAAGAAGTACCTTCCCTGGAACCTCAAAACATCTTGAGATGCCTAGGTTAAATGACCAAGCCAGCTTGGCCTAACATGGAGACAGTAGGATTATAAATTCAATGGGCCCCTTGATCCACTGTCTTCCTGTTGGTGACACAGGAGGACACTACAGGTGACCAGTGGTAGCGATACCACCTGAAAGGTATCCATTAGTTGGTACTCAGTTTTTCCCTGTTTTTAGCTTCTAGTCTGATGGAACTGTGACTCTGGCACCACAGTGTTCACTGCCAATTTCACACACTGTTAGGTTTCCTGTTCTTTCCTGCTTCCATCAGACTTTGCTTCCCCTCTGGGAAGCTGGAACGGAGTGGAAAGCACAGTGTGATGTGGCAGCATGCTGGGGTGGGAGAGGCTGTAATTGCCTGGGGAGACCGTGTCCCTTGGTGATTCCCATCCACAGAAAGCTTGCTCTGCAGACTGGAGAAATCGACTCACTCCATCCTCCCCATCAGGCCCATGGCAGCCTGGCTCACCCATCATAGCTAAGCGCAAGATGGGTCTGGGTTCTTTACACAGCCACTCCAGGCAGCTGCCACCAATGGAACTTAACTGCAGTAGTTGGCAGTCCTACCTGATTTATTATAATAATGGAAAAAGAAAAGATAAATCTGTTTCCTGAACTGGATTTGGTTGTGCTACTGCTCAGAGCCTTTGTATCATTCAGAACCCTGTATGTATAGTGCAGTTTTATAAATTTCTCCTAACAGCAAAAGTCTGTAAGATGAAAGGTCTCCTTGTTTCTGTAAGGAAAAAGAAAATCTTTCCAAAATTATCTTTTAAAAGCAAATTTTAAGTCAGGTGTGGTGCCACCTGCCTGTAATCCCAGCAGTTCTGGATGCTAAGGCAGGAGGATTGAAAGTTTCAGGCCAGCTTCAGCAACTTAACAAGACCTTGTCTCAAAATAAAAAAATAAAAAGCCTGGGGAATGTAACTCAGTGGTAGAGCATATGCTTAGCATGTGCTTAGCAATGCCCCTCCCAAAATTAAAATAAGATAATAAATGATATTTAGTGGGATTTTTAATATTTTTTTAGTTGTAGTTGGACACAATACTTTTACTTATTTATTTTTATATGGTGCTGAGGATCGAACCCAGAGCCTCACACATGCTAGGATAGCACCCTACCACTGAGCCACAACCCCAGCCCTGATATTTAAAGTTTTTTAAGCATGAATAATTACAAAGAAGAAAATAATTAATGGCTACATTCTCATTGCTCAGATTATTCCTGTCAGTGTCAGATAATTTTGACATCACAGTAATAATAAATACAGTTAAAATTTAAAGCGTGAAAAATAACAACTGATATCTTCTATTCTTGCCCTTCCTATAGTAATAATATTAATTATTAATAGTTTTTTATGGATTGTTCTAGAAACGTATATGTATTATTAAATCAAACTTATAGGAGTTTTGGATCAATCTCTTTTACTGAGCTCCAACAGATCAGTCCAAATGAAGTCACCCAGGATGGGATATAGCTCAGTGGTAAAGAACTTGCCTAGTATGAGCAAGGCCCTGGGTTCAATCCCTAGGACCACCAAAAAAAAATAGAGTCACTCTTTTTAGATTCCTCATCACTGAACCAAATCAGCTGGCCAGCCTTTCAAGAAACCAAGACAAATGAGAGAAAACCACCAAATTTCCCAAATAGGCTCACTTCAACTGGCATAATAATGAAATTCCCTCTGCCTTAATCCTTACACACACACACACACACACACACACACACACAGAGAGAGAGAGAGAGATAACCTGAAGTAACCTGATGTTAACCAATCAGTTATTTCTCAATTGTTAACCAACCAGTTGTTTCTCATTTTTTTTCCTTATAAGGAAAAGTAACTGAAATGACCAATGTGTCCTGTGTTCTCAGTTACTGCCTTTCAGGCTTTCTTGTCTACAAAACCAACCTCCACTGCTCAGCTGGTGGGAACACTTATTCTATTATATGTAATATAATGAAGTGCTACACTATTCCAGAATAAAAATTAAGCAATTAAGATCAAAATAAATTGTTGTAATTTTGTCCTTTGACAGACCATACATATATTTTTTTAAATGTACCAAAAAGGAGGAGAAGGGAGAAACATACTCTACAATTTGTTCTGTACCTTGGCATTTTCTCTTCTTACTAAATAATAGGTTTTGGCATTCCTTCCTGATCCACCTCATTCATTCATTCACATGATTTTCCAAAATATGGATGCACCATAATTTATTTAATTAGTGTCCTATTAATAGTAAAACCTCTTTTCAAAACTTCAGTGGGCCCCTTGACCCATTTGAAATGCTACTCATCAATATGGGAGAAGGGATCCTATTTTTTTCATTTGTTCAAAATCCTGCCTCTCTGAAGATCAGTCAGCTCAATCCTCAACATCTAGCAAATCAACTATAAAGCAAACCATCAGCAGAGCTGGGGTAGGGCGGGCGCCATTTGAACAAAGTCATTTGTAATGCACCAGAATGCAGAACTCTTGCAAGTATCCTGAGGAGTGACCACTGACAGTCCTTGAAGACTCATCATATTATGGGGCCAAGTGGCCTTGTCCTGGGAAAAATCAATGCAGCATTGCTTCACACAGAAGCTTCAGACTCACAATATTTCCCAGAAGACGTGCAACCCTGAAGATGCTTTATTTTATTCATGATGGGTATTCCACTACAGCTGCTGAGTTTACTGGTTTCCTATTTCCAAGATGCCTTAATAGGCGGGCCATCTTAATACCTGTATTTAAAAAAATTCTCTAAGAAAAGAGATCTTCACTAATACAATTCTGCAGGGGAATTGGGGTGGTGAGTTCAGATCAAATGGAAACTAGCCTCATTTGACCCCTCTGTTAGCTGTGTATCCTGGGGCCTGTCACCAAATCATTCCAAGCCCATAAAATGAAAATAACAATACCTACTCCTCAGTGTTGTTGGGGTGACTGGCTAGGACAGCTTATGTCTTTAAAAAACCCTGTATATGGTATTCTCTCACCTCTATAGTTAAACATGTATCTATGTGTTTATCTATAAAGAGATATTTGAAAAGATGTTTACCAAAATATTAACTTTGTGGTTATTTTCCCCCTAGGGGTGATACTATTAGGATTTTTACTTATTTATTTTTTCCTAGTTAATTTCCATATGGCTTGTATTTGTTTTGTTTTTGTTTATACAATGATTAGGCATGATACTTATAAAAAATACAAAGCCATTTTCAAGATGAGTTAATGTATGAATATGAAGAAAATCTCACACAGTAAATGCGATGGTAAATGTAATCACTGTGAAAAGCTATGAGGAAAGGATGACTCATTTGATCCCCCCAAAATTACCATCTAACTATTTAAGACCCACCAAAACCCAATCCTTAGGAATATGGGCTTTGGAATTAGACAATCCTGGGTTTGAATTACAGTTTTTTCTGTATTTTTCATCCCTTCATCTTCAAAAAATGCTACACCTTAAGGAAAACACTTAACCACTTGTAATCTGAGTCCCTCCTCTATAAACTATAATGTTTTCCCCTCTATTCAATTGCCTAAATCTTATACAACCTTCAGAATTTTTCATATTTCCATCTGCCCTGAACACATGGTATTCCTAGGGTACTGACAGTCTTGGTCATTCTTCAGAACCCTGTATGTATCACTTTTCAGCCTTTTGGCTAAAATCAAGTGCAGAACCCTGGATGCAAAAACAAAACCTACTCGTGGCCAACACAACTATTTCCACATGCAATATCTATCTTCCCTTTCTTTGTACCAAAAGAACTTGGATTCCATGCAGGGCAGCAATATGTCTATTTAAAAATAATCACCTCCCAGACTTCTTTGCAGCTAGGAGTGGCCATATGGCCCAGTTGGATCAAGGAACTATAGCCATATTCTTTTATAATAGACTTCCAGGAAAACAGCTGTATCCCTGAACAGAAGGGAGCTATTCAGCTGATACTCTTTACCCTCCACTCTTTTCCCTGTTCCTGTCTAAAAAAAGGAAATGACACCTAGAGTCACAGTAGCTGTCTTAGCAACTGAGAATATAAGATCTCCACACTAAGAATGACAGAGCAGGAACACAGAAGAAACCAGGTCTTTGATGGCTTCATAAGAGCGTTTACAAATCCAAGACCCTAGACTTCTTGCTACCTGACAAAAATAAATCCTTAGTGGGTCAAGCTATTATGCTAGGACTCAATTCCATGCAGCTGAACACAGACCCAAATGGAAACACTGCCTTAAGATGTTGCTGTTCGGGCTGGGGATGTGGCTCAAGCAGTAGTGTGCTTGCCTAGCGTGCGTGCGGCCCGTGTTCGATCCTCAGCACCACATACAAAGGAAGATGTTGTGTCCGCCGAGAACTAAGAAAAAATAAATAAATATTAAAATTCTCTCTCTCTCTGTCCCCCTCTCTCTCTCATTCTCTCTTTAAAAAAAATGTTGCTGTGAGGATTCACTTGTAATCATGGTTATGTGTTTGTTTTCAGTTTCAGTTTTTGTTGCTAAGGATTGAACCCAGGGCCTCTCAAATGCTAAAGCATGTACACTACCATCGAGTTATATCCCTGGTCACAATTTCAATGTTTGGCAAACACTTAGTCCAATGCTTGAATACAGAGAGAGATTAATAAATGTTTAGAGATGAGTTCCAACTAGGAATTGAAATTTTGTCAGAGTACAGGCTATCATAGTACCTTGGGAACTTGAACTCTATTTATTTATTAATCAGGGTCTTAGAGAATTATGCCCAACATATAAAAATATTTGTAAATATAATCCTAACAAATGTTTCTTGAGTACCTATAGTGTACCAGACATTGTTCTAGATGGGGCTACTGAATTGAATAAGACAGATAGAAGCTGGGTACAGTGGTGCATGCCTGTAATCCAGCAACTGGGAAGGCTGAGGCAGGAGGATCATGAGTTCAAATACTGCCTCAGCAATTTAGAGAGGTCCTAAGCAATTTAGAGAGGCCCTGTCTTAAAATAGAAACATTATGTATATAAATAAACAAATAGACAATTTAAATTTGTTTATTTAAATTAGCAAATGTGTGTGTGTGTGTGTGTGTGTGTGTGTTTGTGTGTGTGTGTGTATTCCTAAGAAAGTATCAACTGTGCAAAGATCTGGGGGCAAAACATTACAGACAGAGGAAGGCTCATCAAGGCTTTAAAATGACTATGCATTTAGTGTTATTTCCCTATTACCTCCAAAGGAATTCAGAGGCAAGGAAATCCACGTTTTATGTGTCCTAGAACTATACAATTTGGGTCACCCTCTTTAAGAAAAAGAATGCAAAATTATAAATACAAAATGGAGCTTTGAAAGAGGTCTTTTCAAGTGAGAGGCCTTGAAGTTTAAGCTTCAGGAACTTTATAGAAAATCTATTCTTGTTTAGATCTGAGGTGATAAAGACAAGGAGATTTGAAATACGAATTACTCAGACTCTTTGGGTAGCTTGAGACTGGAACCACTATGACATGTACATGTAGCAGCATTAACCAGATCTTAGTCAAGAAATTTAGACCTGCAGGTTCACTATATGTACCTATGGAGCATTTGAAATGTGCTAAATCTAAACTGAGACATGCTATAAGAAAGGGGAAAAAAGTTGACATTTATAACAAGGATCCACAAAGGGTCATGCAATTGAAGGAAGAGAATTTAGCTGGATCAAATACATATAGCACCACAGATTTAAATACCCCAACTTCCATCTCAACCTCTCTAAACTCACACATGTGCTCCGTTTTTATCTTTCTCATTGCAGATCAGCTCCATCTGCTTTTCTGAGCCGTGGGGCAGAAAACTACAACAACCTGAATCGCTGCAGTTTGACATTGTAGATTCAACCACCAATTTCGGGTGCAAATTCCCAGGGAAGCATCTGATTGACAGGCTTGAGTCACTGTCCATTCTCGGGTCAGATACCTGCACCATGGCAACCAGAAGACTGATCGACCCTGGGATCAGGACAAAAGCAGTCACCTGAAAATGAGAAATCACTCAGCTCTGTCTAAAAGAAATACAGAGCAAGCTGTAGATGTCATTTTAAATTTTCTGACAAACACATTAAAGAAATACAAAGAAACTGGTGAGATTAATTTTAATGATATATTTAATTATTCCCACCACATCCAAAATAGCTTTACTTTAACATGAAATCAATACAAAAACAAGATAGTTTATATTCTTTTTTACATACTGTCTTTAAAATGCATTGTGCAGGGCTGGAGATGTAGTTCAGTGGTGGAGTGCTTTCCTAGTATGTGCAAGGACCTGGATTTTGTCCCCTAGCACTGAAAAACAATAATGATCTTTAAAAATTCAGTATGTGTCTTATAGCATGTTTCAATTTACATTAGTCACATTTCAAATGCTCCATAAGTACATATAGTGGACCTGCAGGTCTAAATTTCTTGACTAAGATCTGGGTAATGCTGCTACATGTACACATTGTAGTAGTTCCAATCTGCAGTAATCAAATAAAAGAACTGTCCTGCCTAATGCAGTTATCATTATTGTGTGTCTCCTTTTGGGCTCAAATAAATATGCAGGATTAATCATCTTTGGCTTTCATAGTGCATACAGCAGAAGCACATTTGCTGCCAAATTGCAATTATAGAGTTCTTTCTTTGATGGACTCAGAGTTAATGTTTTTGTACTTCCTTTATTCTAGAAATGAAATTAAAGCCACACACACACAAGGCCCATAGAAATCTGCAGCTCCATCAGCAAATTGTTCAGGCTCAGAGAGAAGGTCATTAGACTGGTTTTATATGGAGCCCATAAAGCATCGGGAAAACAGATAAATGTCAAAATATTAGTTGCTCAGTTGCACTTGAGCTCAGCCTCCCAAAGGTAATAAATACACTTCTCCAAAGTATGTCTGCTTTCTTTTCCATTTTTTATATTCAGGTAAATAGATCCTAAAAGGCATTCTCCTTTCTTATATGGAGAAAAGAGTATATACACACACCTCAAGTTAGACAACATGAATTTATACGGGTCCATCTTAGTTTGAGAAACTGATCAACATTCTGTGTCTACAGATTTCTAAGGTGAGTTTATTGCAAAAACCAAATGTAACTAGTTTAGAAGTCTCTTGTTTTTCCTTCTGGAAGCAATTTGTAAAAATAATTTGATAGCTGGTATACATTAAGTGATTATTATGTCCCTGCATTGTGCCAAGCAATTACAGATATTAAATCACTTAACTGTTGCAATAATGCCATAGGTAAGTATTATTAGCACCCCCATTTTACAGGGAAGGAAACTGAGGTTTGAGAAAGATTAAGTGATTTGCTTAAAGTCACATGATTACTAAACAATGAAGCTAAGAACCCAAGATTTGCATGATTCCAAAGTCTTACTTGCTGAGGTCCGTGTGAAATCTGGGATACTTTCTAAAATATAAGGCCATTGAACCTTGCTTCACAGGGCCAAAGCTTCTACTAGAGGACTTCTTGGGGTGGGGGGGCAGGGTGTCTGAGAAGAAAGGATAGTGGGAATGAGGTCACCAGTGAGCAAGGCTATAAGGTGGCATAATGGGGCTCCTTTTAACATCAGAAAAATAAAGACAGATGTTTAAGTGAGTGGGAGAAGGCAATTGACCAATCCTGGCACAGAAGGGCTGGACTCTAGTTCATTGCAAACCAGCTCTGATCTAGCTCAGCGGCCCTGAGCAAGCCACCTGTCTTCCAGCTTGTCAGAGATAATGGCTCTGCCAGGCCTCCCCAAGGGCCTATTTGGATTAACTAGTTAATGGTTATTTACTAGTATGAAAAGGCAAAGGGCCCAATAAAATTTCTACCCAGGCCTTTTAAGCAGGGAACTGAACCCCTGTGATTATAAACGATGAAGGAAGATCAAGCCCTCTTCAATTTTATTGTCTTAATTGAGCCATTTGGTAGTACTAGGCCAGATAAGAAAATAGTAGCACGCCAACGTTGATTAGTCAACTTGTCTTTGAGAGAAAACACCAGTAATATTCTTAGAACCTAATTTAATTTTGGTAACCTCAGGCAATGGGTAGGCATTAAATAAGTGTTTGTTGAATGATCAAATGCAAGAATTTGATATTTGCTCAAGCACCTATTACATATCAGACAGTGGATTTCAAATCTCAAGTGTTCAAAAGCCACCTCTCTGATGTCAATATTTGTCCTGGAGGTTAAGAATGTTATCACATACTCTACTGTGGATTTCTCCCAACAGCAAGTGCAGAAGTATCATATTAATAAACAATCCTGCTTGATAGCAAAGTTTCAAACTATTCCTCATACAAAGAGGAATTAAAACTCTCCCAACCCCTCCCTTGACAGGATGACCCTAGAAGACAGACATCTTCATTTGTCAAATGTAGCATAAATAACAGAAATATAAGAGATTTTTTTGTTTTGTTTTTTCCATGGTGCTGGGTAATGAACTCAGAGCCTTGTGCATGTGAGGCAAGCACTCTACCAACTGAGCTCTATCCCCAGCCCTCAGGAGTTATTTTGATAACAGATGTAAGTAGAAAAAGTATGCAGAATATTTTCGCCTTTGAAGGACCATATCTACTCAAGTTTTCACAAGGCAAAACTAAGTAAATTCCCAGTTAGGGATCAAAATCACATCCCTGCACCCTCCCTATCAACATAAGGGGGTTGGAGGAGGTCTCTCCAGAGACAGGAGAAAACACCGACTCCAATCTTCCAGACTCTTGATGGGCCATAAAAAAGAATTTAAGAGTCAGGTGTAAATGGAGTATTACTCTGCATTAAAAAATGACAAAATCATAGAATTTGGAGGGAAATGGATGGCATTAGAGCAGATTATGCTAAGTGAAGCTAGTCAATCGTTAAAAAACAAATACCAAATGACCCCTTTGATATAAGGGGAGTAAACAAGGACAGGGTAGGGACGAAGAGCTTGAGAAGAAGATTTACATTAAACAGGGATGAGAGGTGGGAGGGAAAGGGAGTGAGAAGGGAAATCGCATGGAAATGGAAGGCGATCCTCAGGGTTATACAAAATGATATATAAGAGGAAAGGAGGGGTAAGACAAGATAATACAATGGAAGAAATGATTTACAGTAGAAGGGGTAGAGAGAGAAAAGGGGAGGGGAGGGGAGGGGAGGGGGGATAGTAGAGAATAGGACTGACAGCAGAATACATCAGACACTAGAAAGGCAATATGTCAATCAATGGAAGGGTAACTGATGTGATACAGCAATCTGTATACGGGGTAAAGTTGGGAGTTCATAACCCGCTTGAATCAAACTGTGAAATATGATGTATTAAGAACTGTGTAATGTTTTGAACGACCAACAATAAAAAAAAAAAAAAAGAGTCAGGTGTAGTGGCACACACCTGTAATCCCAGCAGCTTGGGAGGCTGAAGCAGGAGGACCAGAGTTTAAAATCAGCCTCAGCAACTTAGGGAGGCCCTAAGCAACTCAGTGAGACCCTGTCTCTAAATAAAAATATAAAAAAGGGCTGGGGATGTGGCTCAGGGGTTTAAGACCGCTGGGTTCAGTCCCCAGTACCAGAGAGAGAGAGAGAGAGAGAGAGAGAGAGAGAGAGAGAGAGAGAGAGAGAGAATATTATTTAAGGACATATCAGGTTTTAGCAAAGAGGATAAGCTTTATTAAAGAATGACAGGTAAAGTTAGCTGCAAATTCTCAGCAGATATAAGCTATCTTGAGAGTAAGAAGCATTTTCTGAGTCTTGGGCTTTTTTTTTTTTTTTTTTTTTTTTAGTTTGGATAGTCACACTACCTTCATTTTATTTATTTATTTTTATATGATGCTGAGGATCTAAGCCAGTGCCTCAAATGTGCTAGGTAAGCACTCTGCCACTGAGCTACAACCCCAATCCTTGGGCTCTTCTTTTAAAGGAAATTTTGGGAGGAGTGGGCATGAGAAGGGATGTGGGCGTGTTGTTAGTCTAGTGAACTCAGTTCTTTGATCATGGATCACAAAATGTTAGGGTGGTCTGCTCTTCTCCAAGATCTCATGTTGACATTGTCTCCTCCATCTAGATAATGTTTGAGTTGTGTCAATATTACATGTTTCTTAAAATATATCTCCTTTATTTTATCTCATCTGAAAATACATTGTGTAGGCAAATAGTGCATGTGAGCTTTAATTTAAATTAGGCAACTTTCATAAATGAATGAACTTACAGTAGCTAAGATTCGAAGATTCCTCAAAAATTTTGAGATTGATGGGCCTGGAAGAAAAGCAGGCCTCGGAATTGAGTCTGATTGTGGGGCTTTTAGATTTATAGCCAGTCTTTATTTTCCTTTTCTTTTGTCTCCTTTCTACCCATCTTTATTTTATCTTACCTCATCCCTAACCCTTAACTAGAAAAACGTAACATGTGCAGGTTTTCATAGAAATCACCAGGCTGCTGGGTGTGGTGGCACAGGCCTGTAACCCCAGCAACTTGAGAAGTTGAGGGAGGAGATTCTCAAGTTGAGGCAAGCCTGGGCAATTTAGCCATAACCTGTCTCAAAATAAAATAAAAATGGCTGGGGATATAGCTCAGAGCTATAGTATTTGCCTAACATGCACAAGGTTCTGGGTTCAATCCCCAATATTGCATGATAAACAAACAGATAAATAAAATTGAGGGCCTTGCATATGCCAAGGATTGTTCTAGGCATCAGAAAATCAAAGATCACCTGCTCTCCTAGAACTTACATATTAACAACCCCTTTTAATTAGTCAATAAAACCAACAGAGCTGAGTGCCCTTAGGTTTGTAGCTTAACAAAATGAAATAGCCTTCTGCATTTGTACATTTGATTATGTTGATTCATTATTTCAGCAAATATTTACTACGCAACTACTGGGCTACTTTGGAGCAATCAAATATATTGGGTATCATGTCTTCTCTGGGCAGACAGAAATGTAGGAGAGGAAAAGAGTCTTCACCCTCCTGGGGTCACTGTCTAGGACCCCTGAAAAAAAACAGATTAAGGACTTCGGTTATGGTTCAGTGGCAGAGTGCCTGCCTAGCATGTATGAGGAACTAGGTTTGATCCTCAGCACTGCATACAAATAAATGAATAAAATAAAGGTCCATCAACAACTTTAAAAAATTTAAAAAGACTAAAAAAGAAAAATAAACACAAGTTTAATAACATGTGCATACCCATAGGAGCACTTGGTGATGAGGGCCTCAAAGAGGTGGAGAGGGATTAAAAACCTGGGATTTGCCAGGTACACTGGTGCATGCCTGTAATACCAGTGGCTGGAGAGGCTAAGGAGGAGGATTGCAAGTTCAAAGCCAGCCTCAGCTACTGGGCAAGCCCTACGCAACTCAGCGAGAGACTCTGTCTCAAAATAAAAAATAAAATGGGCTGGGGATAGGCTCAGTGGTTAAGCGTCCCTGGGTTCAATCCATGGTACAAAAAAAAAAAAAAAAAAAAAAGAAGAAGAAGAAGAAGAAGCTGGTTTATAGAGCACGTTAACAAAAACGTAATAATACATTTTTGGAAAAGTAACAAGGGAAAGGGAAAGGATTTGAGTTTCTTGGGCAGCAAATTGAAAGGATATGTCAGGCATGGTAGCACACGCCTGTGATCCCAGTGACTTTGGAGGCTGAGGCAGGAGGGTCACAAGTTCCAGACCAGCCTCAGCAACTTAGTGAGATCCTGTATTGAAATAAAACATAAAGATGTCTGGGGATGTAGCTCAGTGATGAAGTCCCTGGGTGCAATTCTGAGTACCTGCCCCTACCCCCACCCATAATGAAGGGAGGTCAATTTTGAGGGAAATAAAGGAAGAGAAGGGCTAGTTAATAAAGTTTGTTAAGTAGATTCCTCTAGGGTCTTTCTGGGCTAAGAGTCTAGAGCTTTCTGGTGATGAGCTTCTGTCCTTCCTAGTAGAGAGGGACTAGGAACATCTTCACAAATTTATATCCTGCTTTTAGGTAAATAGGGGAGGGCAGAGAGCTTTTCTTGTGTCTACTTCTCAGTTACCTTCAGCCCCAAATAATCCTTATGTCAGAGTGGTATATATTGGGGTAGTACATTTTGCTACCCTTCCAATATATAAAGCATTTATAGAAAACAAACAACAAACAACAAAACCCCACCATAATAGAAGTTATTAAATGCCATGGGCAAAGCAGATAAAATGCTGTGAATTCAGAGAAGAAAATTCAGCTTCTTGAAAGAAGTAACGAGATGGTGCTCAAGTTGGCATTTGAAGGATGAGAACGATTTGCATATGTCAAATGGGAGCAGGGCAGGGCACATTAGGACGAAGGACAGTCTGTAACTGACCAAAAAGAACCAATATTATTTTCTAATACATTCAGGTTAAATAAGACAAGTTTGTGAATTCAGACTTCAAACAAATTTCATTTATCCAAATGAAGGTTTAAATCTGCTATTGTCCTCAATTCTCCTGAACGCTCAAGGTCAACCTACAATGAAAATCAAAAGAGTAGAAAATTGGTTTTATCTCACATGCCCACTGTCGATCTAGCTACTGGAAGTATTGTGTTGCTAATAATGCTCAGATTATTAAGGTGCAGCCTGTGATGGATTAGTGATGTCTATCACAGGCACAGGATGTGACCGTTGATCTGTGTGCCATCCGTGGGTTAAGATCAGATAGCTGAATTGCCCAGTGAGAAATGCTCTGTAACAAAGTTTTCCAGACTGTTTCAGCAGCAGAACCATTTGTTCACATGAAATCTTACTCAGAATTCAATCTATTAAAGAGCGGAGCTGGGGGCTGGGGATGTGGCTCAAGCGGTAGCGTGCTCGCCTGCCATGCGTGCGGCCCGGGTTCGATCCTCAGCACCCCATACAAACAAAGATGTTGTGTCTGCCGAGGACTAAAAAATAAATATTAAAAAAAAATTCTCTCTCTCTCTCTCTCTCTTAAAAAAAAAAATAAAGAGCGGAGCTGTTCTTGTTGAAGCAGGGAATTGAGGGATCTAGCATCCCACCTACGCACTCTCCTCTCTCACCACAGGGCACTCAGCACTGCCTAAAAAAAATCACTGCTTTATGGGATTGTTGCTTTCCATGTGATAAGAGGGACAACATGTGATATATTTTTCATATTAAATTTTTTAAGAGGGATGTTAATCTCCATTTTACAGATGCAGAAACTGAGACCTAGAGAGGTGAAGTGATAAGTCCCAGGTTCATCATGACAGATGGTAGTCATGAAATCAAGAAAGAGGAGCCAGACAGGCCTAGTGGCATATGCTTGTCATCCCAGCAGCTCAGGAGGCTGAGGCAGGAGGATGGCAAGTTCAAAGCCAGACTCAGCAACTTAGCGAGGCCCTAAGCAACTCAGCAAGACTCTGTCTCAGAATAAAAAATAAAAACAGACTGGGGATGTGGCTCAGTGGTTAAGTGCCCTGGGTTCAATTCCTGGTACCAAAAAAATAAAAAAAGAAGAACTAGGAGCCAAGTACCCCCTTCTTACTTGGGCTAGGATGCCACTGGTCTCTGGCTCTGCAGCTTTACAGAGCTTATTAATAGGCAACCAGAGGCTTCAGAAGAAGAAAGCTGAATTTGGTTTGAAATAAATGCAAGGGGGAAAGGAGATAGTCCTACCTCTCTGTCTGAAATTCTGCCTCACTCTGCCTTCACCTACATATCATTTCCAACAAGCTCCTTTGTCCCTGACACATTAGAGGTCTGCAATCCAGAGCAGGGTAGGGCTCCAGCAAAGGTTTAAGTTTCTTTGTCACTTCATGCCACTTGCAGGAGCTGTGGCAACCTGAACATGATCCTCTTCTTCTTTTTCCTCCTCTATTACTAAGGAGAACCTGTCATCTCTGCATGGACCAGTTCACAGGGAGGAACTGCACAGGGCTGACTCAGGGCAGAGGGAGGTCACAGTAAATCCACAAGTAACACATTTTAAAATGTCAAAACACATGTTTTTTCATTTTTCTTTTCTTTTCTTTTCTTTTTTAGCACCGGGGATTGAATTCAGGGGCACTCAACCACTAAGCCACATCCCCAGCCCTATGTTGTATTTTTTTTAGAGACAAGGTCTCACTGAGTTGCCTAGTGTCTTGCTTTTGCTGAAGTTGGCTTTGAATTAGTGATCCTCCTGCCTCAGCCTCCTGAGCTTCTGGAATTAAAGGCATGTGTCACCATGCCCAGCTCAAAGCATATTTATTATCCACCAAACCCACTCTGTTTATCATCACCACCACCATGTCTAGCCAGGACCTCTGTGGCAGCCTCCCCCTTCTTCTTACTCACTGTAGCCTCAGGAAGATTTCTTCTATTTCCCACACTGCAGGCAGAGAGACCTTTTAATAATGCAAATCTCAGTGGGGCACTCCTTCACTAAAAACCTTTCAAGAGGGTTCTCATTGTTCTTAGTACCATAGAAGAGTACTTACTTGTGAAAATGTGTGTGTGTGCGCGCTCACATGCACATATACTCTCTTAAAAGAGGCTGGTTTGCAATATTTAAAATGGAATTCTACATTAGGATGGGCTCCACTTGCTACACAGCATGATGTATTTATTTATTCATGTATATTTATTTAAGTCCTGACTCATCCACAAAGGAATTGGAGTGGATGAGTTTATAATATTCTGTTTTCTGAGCAGTCAACACCAGGAAGCTTTCTCAGCTACATTTTGGAAATGTCAATCCTATGGTATGAAATAACTGCAGAGCAAAATAATAATAAATTAGTGTTCCATTATCCTAAAAGTCCTGAAAGGAAACAAAGATGAGATACCTGCAGAGATATTGGTTCACATCTTAAGTATGAGTTCTGGGTCACCAAATGGGCATTCCAAGTGCATTAGGGGAAACTGAGTCACTACCTAACAAAGCAGCTTCAGATATCAATATCATCCTAGCAGTCCCCAAGTCATCGGGGCCTTTCACCAACCATGTCTCTACAATTTTAAGGGCCCTTTCTGATAGTTTCTCCTTGGTGGACACATATATTTAATTTTTAAAGTTACTTATTTTTAAAATAACAAAATAGGAAAAATAATTTACCTGTTTTAAATTATGTAGCAAAACATGTTGAAATTCTAAAGGTATAGAATGCCTATAACAAAGGATCCTTGCCATCCTGTGGTCCTCTCCAGAAGTAGTGGCAATTACTAGTTTCTAGAAATAGTTTGTGCATATACAGGCCTATATTTATATTTTCATTCAAATAGTGGAATTCTATTCACATGTCCTGTATCTGGCTTTTCTCCCCCACCTTTTTTCACTCAACAGTTTATCTTGAGGCTCGGCTTCATCATACTTGCTTGTTATGTACCATGACAGGGCTGTGTGCTTGGGACTCTTAAAGGGCATGGGGGGTTTGGTTCCGGCTAAACTGAAAC
Source organism: Ictidomys tridecemlineatus (assembly GCF_052094955.1). Taxonomy (NCBI): domain Eukaryota; kingdom Metazoa; phylum Chordata; class Mammalia; order Rodentia; family Sciuridae; genus Ictidomys; species Ictidomys tridecemlineatus. The sequence continues at coordinate 122,397,407 of NC_135477.1, read as the reverse complement.
TGACTTGGGGCTACAGAGAAGGGTCCACATCTACTCAGGCTGATCCACAAGTGCATCATCTGTGTAGCAGGCAAATCTGGGGTCAATCAGCTCCAGCCTTCTGTACATCACTCAGGGACACTTGCTCATTTAAAAAAAATTTTTTTTTTCCTTAAATTTTTGATACTGGGGATTGAACCCAGAGGCACTCTACCACTGAGCTATATCACCAGCTCTTATTATTGTTTTCTTTTGAAACAAGGTCTCACTAAATTGCCCAGTCTGGCCTCAAACTTCCAATTCTCCTGCCTCAGTCTCCCAAGTAGCTGGGTTTACAGATGTGCACCACCACACCTGTCCTACATGAAACCATATTCTGTATTCTACAACTTTCTCCCCACCCCACCCTCTGTTACTAGGGATTTAAACTTGGGTGCTCTACCACTCAGCAACATCCCAAGCCCATTTTTTTTTTTTTTTTGAGACAGGGTCTTGCTACATTGCCTGGACTATCTTCAAACTTTTGATCTTCTTGCCTCAGCTTCCCAAGTCTCTGGGGTTACAGGCATGTGCTACCACGTCTGGCTACCAGTTACTTTTTTCAATGACATTGATTTGCCTTTTTCATTCAATGTATGTAGGTCCACATAAGTTCTTTGTAACTATCACATTAATATTCTATTTTATATATGTTCTTTAGTTGAAGGATTTTCCTCTTAATGAATGTTTGAGTTGTTTCTAATTTTTTGTTATTACATACCATGCTGTGTATAAAAACAACATTGAGGGGCTGGGGTTATAGCTCAATAGTAGAGCACTTGCCTAGCATGCATGAGGCACTGGGTTCCATCTTGGCACTATATAAAAATATAAACAAATAAAATAAAGACAATGTGTCCATCTACAACTAAAAATATATTTTAAAAAGACATAGAAGTAAAATAATTTCTATAAAATATAGCAGTTTTTTGTTGTTGTTTTTTGGTACCGGGCATTGAACTGAGGTGTGCTCTACCACTGAGCTATCTTTTCAAAAATTCCCAGCCCTTTTTCAAAAATTTCATTTGAGACAGGGCCTGGCTAAGTTGCCTAGGCTGGCTTCAAACCTTTGTTCTCCTGCCTCATCAGCCTCCTGAGTGGCGGCATTACAGGTGTGTGCCATTGTGGTCAGATGAGAAGAGGAATTTCTGAGGTGCAGGGTATGCTCATTTAAATTTTTAAGAGATGATCTCAAATTACCCTCCACAAAGACAGCTTCAGAGTCTCCATTAGGCAGGTGCATAGTAAGTTATATAGGACTGTGATTTTGTTTGCCTTTGGAGATTGTGCTCAAGAACTGATATTAATGTTCACAAGCAAAAGAAGACCTGCAGATCTCCTGGTTAATGCAAACCCTAAGCAATAAGTGCCATCTTTGCTATCATTAGGGATAGAGGCAGAGAAGAGCACACAGAGGACTTGTGCAGAGAGAAGGCTCCTCCTTGGTTGGGCCTCCTCCTGGCTGGCCCCCCTGCCACTCCCCACCCCATCTGTGTTTGGATAAAGCCTTGCTTGCACATGGCCGAGACCAGGGGTTTGAGGAGAAGCAGTGCTGTGCAAAAATGAATGTTTGCTCCACCTCAGATGTCAGGAGCCCCCATTGTCCCTATTTGAGCAAACTGCTAATGCTGAATTGCACTGACTCAGACTGAGCCTGTTTCTGAAATGAGCTTTGCTTCTTGATTTGTGATTTAAAAAAAGCCATGGTCTGATTTTCCCAAGTCCTCTAGCCTTCATGAACTACCCTTTCCTTCCACATCCAAATAAATGGGCTTCTTTCCACATTTTACAACTGTCAGCAAGGCCAGCTCATTCCCCATGATAACTGTGGATTCCAGGATTGCTGATGTATTCCTGGTCACTTTCTGCCCCTATTTCTCACTTTTTTTGGGGGGAGGGGGGATACTGGGAATTGAACCCAGGAATGCTTAACCACTGAGTCACATTCTCAGCCCTTTTTATTTTTTATTTTGAGACAAGCTCTGGCAAAGATGCTTAGGGCCTCGCTAAATTGCTGAGGCTGGTCTAAAATTCATGATCCTCCTGCCTCAGCCTCCCAGGTAGCTGAGATTACAGGCATGCAACACTGTGACCTGGCTACTTCCTACTCTTGAATCTGCTGTTGGCTTCTTCCTTCTCTCTCTCTATGCTCACTATAGTCACTATCCCATTCTTTATTGTTCAAATACCAATGATTTAATTGAGGCTTAAGGGTAAAGGAAAGGGATTATGGCATTGTCCCCCACAGGAAACATTACAACAAATGTTTGGTAACACTCTTTTGGAAAACTCCTCAGCCATTAAACCCTGCATTGAACTGGTGGATGAACTTCCCAAGCCTGTCCTATGGCAACTTGCTGGGTTACCACCTGTCTCCCAAGAGCTCTCTACCATCTCCCACATCACTTCCCATTCAACTGTCCAGGGAACAGTTCCTAAATTCCTGTTGCTTCATTTCGTTGAACCATTTAACAAGTTCCATCCCTTTTTATTTTATTTCAAGGTAGGCTCTTGCCCAATTGCCCAGGCTGGCCCTGTTGAACTTGTGATCCTCCTGCCTCCGGCTCCAGGGTAGCTGGGATCACAGGTGGGCACCATCACACCTGCCTAATACACCTTTTTCTCTTTCTCTTAAAACCACAAGACTGCTCTGGTCTTGGGCTTGCTCTTCCCCAATCACTCTCCACACCTGTTGATGAATAAACGAAAGAATCAATGAGGACAATGAAGAGGACACCCCCAGGTGAACATGTTGTCTGAGGAAATATTCCAAGGTAAGGGTCCCAAAGGAGCTGCTTCTCCACGTAGGAGCCTGGTTCCTCACACTGTGAGGCAGGTGTAGATCCGAGCCCCAGGGCCTTCCTGAGATGGCAAAGGCTACATCTCCCTCCGTTGCACCCCGTCAGAAATGCCTCGAGTGCTGCAAAAGGGCACAGCTACTGCCTCCCATGCTGATTTCCATGCTGCTGTTGCTGCCTTCTCCCCACCTCCAGTGAGCCCACCAAGTTACCATAGCAACAGAGGACTGCACCAGAGTCCAAATGGGGATGTCTGCATCTCCTAGTACCATTGGCTGGGAAGGGAAGGGGTGGTCAGTCCACAGCTGTGCCCTTGCCCTGTCTGCCTCTGGCCTGGCCTGATCTGGTCACTGAGCAAAGTTCCCTCCTCTGGCCCTCCACCCTCTCCTCACTTCCTCCCTTGAAAGTCTGAGGAAGCATTCACTTCAGGGTCTTGTCCTCTGTATTCCCTCTCCCACTGTGGAAGGAGAGGGGAGGGATGGCCTCATCTCTGAATCCTATCCAGGCTCACAAATTGGGCAGAAGAACAAAGGCACAGGAGTCTCTGATCACTCAAGTTCTCAAGACTGCCTTGAGAAGATTTTCTTTCTAAATACCACTTTGTTATTCTAACTAGTCACCTCTTGGAGTTTTCCAGTCTCTGTTGATAGGCTTTTTGGTAACATAAAAGAAGCCAAACCAGGGTTTTACTCCACAGAAGCCAAGAGCCTTTTAGGAAATCTGCTGTCCTTTGTCAAAGTAATGACAATCGCATCTAACACTCATTGAGTGAATGTGTAATAAGCATCACTTCCCAAAATCCTTACAACTGTCCTGCAAAAAAAAAAAAAAAATATATATATATATATATATATATATATATATATATATATTAGTAATCTCTCATTGCAGGTGAGGAAACTGAGGCTTGATCGTTCCTCAGGTCACACAGTTGCTAGGAAGCCCTGCTGTGAATCTGAGCTCTGGAAGCCCAGACTCTGAAACCCAAGCTACTGGCCACTGCTGCATATGGGGAGGCACAAATAGCCACATGGAATGACATATTTAGCTTCCCCATCTCCAGCCCCAGTTTGTCCCAAGGGCCCTCACGTGGCTCCTCCTGGCCACAGTAGCCAGCAGTTGTTGGCTCTGTCCCCATGCTGCATCACCCCCACACCCGCTCAAAGTAGGAACAAAGGCAGCATTTTTAGCCCCTTCTTTAGAAACCTTGACTCCTGGCCACACGAGCAGCCCCTTGGATTGGCTGTTGCCATAGCAACTGGCTGCCGATTTCTGTCCAATTATGTCAGCCCTGAACTGCAGGACCTCCGTGCCCATTTCCTGCCCGGCCTCCCCAGCCCTTTAGCCCAGCCCCTCTGACCTCAGGGCAGCTTTGAATGCCTACATTTTCTAATTTCAGCTGCCTTTCAGTTCTCTGGTCCTTTCTGAAACCTTTGTGATCTGCATTGAACTTCTCCCAGCAGCCAATTTGCCACACGGGCGTCTGGCTCTTTATCTGTGGTTTATGAAGCACTGATTGTGCATCCAGCCTTGCACTCAGCACACCCACACGCCCCAATGGGCAAACAGCTAAGACACACAAACTTCAAATATCCCAGACTCAGTGTCTGGCGCTGAGATGTTTCTGCAGCAACTGAGACTCGCAGGGGGTCTGCGTCTGCAGTGGCCTGATTTCCAGTCGGCTTCTTTGAACATTCATTTATTCATTTGATGATTCATGAGCACGCATTATGTCGTGGGCACTGGGGATGCCAGGTTAAACAAGCCACAACAGAACTTCACATTTTCCTGGAGATAAAGGGGAGATGAAAGTAAACAGGTAACAAATAATTTAAAAATTTAATTCGGGGGCTGGGGATATAGCTCAGTTGGTTGAGTACTTGCCTCACATGCACAAGGCCCTGGGTTCAATCCCCAGCACCATTAAAAAAAAAAAAAAATTAACTTGGGGATCATGGTAAGTATGGAAAGGGGGAAGGGACTGAGGAGCTCTGATTTTAGGACAGAGGCTTGTCTCTGCTCCCCACTTCCATCCAGTGGGGCACCCCCCCTGATAAAGAGGGTGAGGACGAGGCACTCAGTAGCTACTCAGTGTCTTAGATCCAAATGGCAGAGACCAAGCTTCAGCTTGTTTTTGCTGCTCTAGGGACTAAGGCAGCTGCAGCTCTGAGGCCTGAAGTCACTGGAACTTTGTCACCGTCTCTTCTAATTCCAGCTTCCTTCCCTCTCCTGTGGTGGCCCTCCTCACAAAACATCGTGGTTCTGATAGAGCCTGTTGAGGGTGTTGATTTAACATTCCAGCAGCCATCTTAATGTTTACCATCATTTTATGAGATAAGTTTCTCGCTTTCCTGTACTTCCTCTTACCCCCATTAATGACCTATCCCATGGCACCATAACCCTAAGCCCATCCCAGAAGGACAGGATCCCTTTGCTCAGGGAGGGAAAGCCCCATGGTGCCATACCTACAGCTCCAAACCCCCACCCCACAAAAGCTGAACACCCCAACATCTCGGGGCCTCTCTCCTCTCTATAGAGAGATGATCTTTGTTTGTCAGCTTTGACAAATAAACTTTCGTGTGGATCTCTGCCTGGTCTCCGTCCATTATTTCTCGCTTACCGTCTCTTGCTTTCTCACTTTCCTTTCAGCCTGTGAGTCTTATTTTTCCGTCATGGGAGACAGCCTGACCTCAAGAATTCTCCACTCCAACACCAAAACTCTAATGGAAGAGACAGATTGGCCTGAGCCAGAGGTCCCCCTCCCTGGACTAACCAGCGATGCCTAAGGATGGGGTCACAGGATGCAGACAAGCAGGTTCCCTGGTTCCCAGTTAGCTGTCTGTGGTTGGGGAAGGCTGGCAGTCCCAAGTGCTCAGAACGCCCTTACAAAATGAGCCCAGTTTCATGTGCGCTCCCTCCACCTCACCTCACTCCATCCTACTCCCACTTTATTTTTACAGTCTCCCTTCTGATCCTGAGAGGCAAGTTTGTGGCCTGTGCTCCAGCTCAGGCCCCACTCTGAGGGTCCCTCTGCTGCAGAGGCTCCCTTGCCTACATCACCTGTCTCCCTCCTGTGCAGCCCCTTCAACTTCATGTATAACTCCCATCCCCACCAGATTTTACAGCAGATTTTACTAAAGGTCTGGGGGTGACAGATGGGGAACACCCCACAGCTCATAAGACCAATTTAGGTTCCACCTACAGAATAACTTCTCACTGGCTTCTATCCTTAGTCCTCAGACTCAGGATGCTGCCTTGTGTTCTCCTAGGCTCCTTCTCTGGATCTCCCTGCATGCATCCACAGATTCCTCGTTACTTTCAAACGCAGACGTATTCAGCTTTTAGCCAACACCCAAGTCAAGTTCCTGAGCCTAAGCTGGTATCTTCTAAAAACACATCATGGTGCTTTGCTTATCGAGTGACTCTTCATTTTGAGACCACAACAGACAGGAGCTTTGGAACTGTAGTGATTTGGTTAACTTACCTACTATTAAATTCTTAGAGCTGGACATGACACACATGCCTATAATCCCAGTGGCTCAGGAGGCTGAGGCAGGAGGATCGCGAGTTCAAAGCAAGCCTCAGCAAAAGCAAGGCGCTAAGTAACTCTAAATAAAATACAAAATAGGGCTGGGGATGTGGCTTAGTGATTGAGTACTCCTGAGTTCAATCCCTGGGACGCCCCCCTCCCATTCTTTGGGGTCCCATTCTCAGTCACCAGTGTGGGGACAGGAGGAGGTATTCATTCATAGACTTTGGTTTGGGCCCAGGATAAATAAGGTGCTGTCTTTTTCAATGCTGAAATCTTGTAAATTTGGTGGGGGATATTTACACATGGCATAGCTACTATGTCTCCTTTGAGGTTAGATTGGGGCCCCATGCTCAGATCCTGGAGACTTCCTTTGAGGGAACATTCAGCCAGTCACACACTAGCCAAATGTCCTGATGGTAGAACACAGTGGAAAAATGAATGGCTCCCAGACTGTGGAGGTTGGGACTGCCTTAGCAAGAGAAGCACTGATCCCGCTCAGGGAAGAGAAAGAGTTACAGGGGGCAGGGGAAGACAACTCCCTGTTGGATATATTTTCCTGCTGAAGAGGTTCAAGTCCATGCTTGTATTTCCAATCCCTGCCCTTCACACTCTCAGTGCTGTGGGGATCAGCAAATGCTTACATTCTGACAGAGTTACCGCCTCCACTCCCTGGTGGATTTGTGAAGATTCAAAGATGACAGTCATCCAAGAAGCTGTGCTCTTACCTGTTTCCAGCTGTCTGAAGCAATTTCTGTGAATAATCATGGCCCTGTTTGTGGCCTTGAAAAGTCTGTGCAGGATTAGATGGCCCACGTGGGCACTCCTGCACAGGTCTGCAGCTTTGGCAGAGAGGCCATTTGTAATCTTCTGGAGGGAGGGGAACGAGGAGTGAGGAAACCAGCTGCAATTCTGCTTCTATCCTCTTTCCCAGTTTTTTTTTTTTTTTTTTTTTTTAATACTGGGGATTGAACTCAGGGGCACTCAACCACTGAGCCACATCCCCAGTCCTATTGGGGTTTTTTATATATTTATTTTTTAGTTGTAGTTGAACACAATATCTTTATTTTATTTATTTTTATGTGGTGCTGAGGATGGAACTATGCTAGGTGACATGCTAGGTGAGCATTCTACCACTAGACGAGCCACAACCCCAGCCCCGCCCCCCAGCCCTATTTTTTTTTTTTTTTATTTAGAGACAAGATCTTGCTGAGTTACTTGGGACCTCACTAAATTGCTGAGGCTGGCTTTGAACTTGCTATCCTCCTACCTCAGCCTCCCAAGCCCCTGAAATTACTGGCGTGTACCACCTGACCCAGCTTCTACTAGCTTTATATGCTGAGAACTAGCAAGATGTTGGGGGTTCATATCCTAGAACAGTTCCTTCTCTTTATCTTCTTTTTATTGTTGTTGTTATTATTATTATTACTGCTGCTGGGGGGGGGGATCAAACCCAGGACTTCATACATGCTAGACAATTACTGTACAACTGAGCTACATCCCAGCCCCTACTTCCTTATTAACTCAGCTTTTCTTGCATTCAGCAAAAACCATGCACCTCAGAAAGCAGACAACCTGGACACACAACTTCAAACATCCTGGACTCAGTGTCTGGCACTGAGATGTTTCTGGCGGCAATTGAGCTGCACCAAGGTTCGCTGAGATGTTTTGATGGCACAGCCCAGCTCATACCTACTATGGACTCCTTCCGACTTTGTGATTTAGTCTGAGTGAACTGTAGGCTCTTTCTGTGAATGCTGTTGACTTTGAATCTGGGGTCTAGGCTGTATGACTGTTGAGGACTCTCCGCCTTTTACAAGAGTGAAGAAACAGACTGGAATAAGTCCTAGACCAGGAACCAGGTAAATTTAAGAATCTGGTTCTTATCTCTGATGAGGTTTGACTTTGAACAAGTCACTTGCATTTCAGGGCTTAGTTTTCTTTTCTTTTCTTTTTTTTAAAATATTTATTTATTTTTTTTTAGTATTTGGCAGACACAACATCTTTGTTTGTATGTGGTGCTGAGGATTGAACCGGGCCGCACGCATGCCAGGCGAGCACGCTACCGCTTGAGCCACATCCCCAGCCCTGGGGCTTAGTTTTCTCTTCAGTTAAATGTATGGTTTGACTGAGGCAGTTGTGTAAAACCCCAGTCATTTATTTATTTATTTTAAGGAATACTAGGTATTGAACCCCAGGGCATTCTACCCCTGAGCAACATCTCCAGCCTGTTTCTCTTTTTATTATTTTATTTTATTTATACTTGGGATAGAACCCAGGGGTGTTTTTACCACTGAACTATATACCAAGCCCTTTTTAATTTTATTTTGAGACAGGATCTTACTAAGTTGCCCAGGGTAGCCTCAAACTTGTGAGCCTCCTTTCTCAGTCTCCTGAGCCTCTGGGATTATAGGTATGCACCACTGCACCCGGCCACCTTCATACTTTTTCTTTCTTTCTTTCTTTTTTTTTTTTTTTTTTTTTGGTGCTTGGGATAGAAATCAGAGGCTTACACATGCTAGGCAAGTGCTCTACCTCCGAACTATACCTGCAGTGCTCCTGTATATTATACAATTATTTTCTGAAAATTGTATTACCTTTTTAACTTGGCTTCTTGCTAAACAATGTTTCCAGGAAATCACATACTTATTGCATTTTTTTCTACTGTGCACTAAAACATAATATTTTTGATCATTTTCATCCACATGACCCCTGAAACCAAGCTGAGTACAGTGCACACAAAGCACTTTGTTTCTCTTTGGGAAACATTAAATTAGAGGATCACTTCACTTCTCAACGTCTTTGCTCCTACTGTGGATTCTATTAATGCCAAAAAGGAAAAAACATTTCAAAAAGAAAAAAAAAATGTTTATTCCTAAGTCAACAGCCAACATAAACTATGGAACAAAATGGTTGTATTCTGACAGTTTTTTCCTTCCACTCTCTACACAATTACAGAACTCGACTCTGACTGCCATGTCCTGAGACTGAAGCGGGCCTTGACCCCTGTGCCCTTACCCATGGAATACCTAGGGCCCGACCCATAGTAGGGTTACTATGGCCCGGGGGAAAGGGCTGACCTCCACCCTACCCACTGACTGCAGGGTTGGCCTCCTTCATCCTACTAACCAATACCAAGTGTTTTGGTCAGCGTTTTTACTGCTGTGACTAAAAGACCCAATCAGAGCAACTTTAGAGAAAGAAAGTTTAATTGAGGACCCACGGTTTCAGAGGTTATATAGACAGCGGGCTCCATTCCTCCGGACTGGAGATGAGGCAGCACATCATGGTGGAAGAGTGTGGCAGAGGGAAGCAGCTCACATGGTGATCAGAGAGCAGAAGAGAGACACCACTCTCCAGATACAAAATATATATTCCAAAGCCACACCCCCAATGCCCGCCTCCTCCAGCCACACCCCACCTGCCTTCAGTTACCACTCTATTAATTCCATCAGGTGATTAATTCACTGATTGGGTTAAGGCTCTCCTAACTCAATCACTTCTTCTCTGAACCTTCTTGCTGTCTCATGCGTGAGCTTTTGGGGAGCACCTTACACTCAACATAACACCAAGGTTAGAGCAAGCCTTTCTCAGGTTGGCAGCCTCTTTGGGTCCTTCTTGCGTCCCCACTGATTCCTGGCCCACTCAGATAACATAACCCAAGAGACTCACGGGAATCTTTGGCTGGGAACTCTTCTCTGCTAAGAATAGGCTAGCAAGAGAGCAGAATTGGAGTCCTCAGCTGGGGAGGGAAAGAGCAGAAGGTACCATCCTAGTGAGAGAACTTGTCTCTGACACTTGCACAGCCAAATAGTGAGCCAAAAATCATCTCTGGCATTGCCAACGTTGCTCTTTTACTATCTCACAAATCCCCAAAGCTGGCTGATCATTTGGGTCATTTGAAGGGTTTTTTAAAATAAAGTTAACAAACCCCATGGTATTACCCGGTAATTCCATTCCTAGATATTTACTCACAATAAATAAAAACATGTTTATAGCAGCTTTGTTTATATTAGCCAAAAACAACCCTCTAAGACTCACATATGCATAAATTGAGGTATAGCCAAATGGTGGAATACTTCTGAGCAATAAAAAGGGTTGAAATATTATAACCAACATGGATGAATCTCTTTTTTTCCCTTAAAATGTATATATTTTAGTTGTTGATGGACCTTCATTCTATTTATTTATTTATACGCGGTGCTGCAAATCAAACCCTGTGGATGCTAGGCAAGTGCTCTACCACTGAGCCATAACCCCAGCCCTCAACATGGATGAATCTTAAAAACATCATAAGAAGCAAAAGAGACAAGACATACAAAACGTGATCTTGTATGATTCCATTGACACATGTTCAGGAACAAGCAAAACTTTGGGGTGCAATGGTGCACATCTGTCATCCCAGAAACTTGGAAGGCTGAGGCAGGAGGATAGCAACTTTGAGGCCAGCCTGGCCTGAGAATTTTAAGAGACTATGTCTCAAAGTTAAAAATAAAAGGGATGCAATGCTGGGGATGTAGCTCAATGGTAAAGCACCCCAAAAGCATACTTTTTAAATTGGGTTCAATTCAGTTGGGTTCAATTCCCAGTATCAAAAAGGGGGAGGGTTTAAAATCAATATTGGATTATGAATAATTCACCAGGCACCCCTATTACCCATTACATTTTGTTCTACCTAATTGCATCCAGGAAGTCTGCTTTCAGTGCAGGGAATTGGGAGTACCGATGAAATTGAATATTTCTGCCTTTGACAAGTAAATTAAACAAAATTGTAAATTAGTTTCAGTCTACTGCTGCATGTCCTCCTTGAGTTGCTAAAACTGATCCTTTAGCCAGGCACAGTGGCACACTCCTATAATCCTAGCTACATTGGAGGCCAAAGCAGGAGGATTGCAAGTTCAAGGCCATTCTCAGCAATTTAGCTTAGACCCTGACTCAAAATTTAAAAGACAAACGGCTGGGAATGTAGCTCAGTGGTAGAGAAACCTCAGGTTCAATCCCCAGTATCACAAAGCAAACAACAACAACAAAAAAATATTGGTCCTTTGCCCTCGGAAAAACACAAGAGCAAGTGAAAAAAGGTATAGCTCCTTTGAAAGGGAGATCAGCCCCCAATCCCATTCATACCAGGCAGTATACCAAGAATTCTAAGTATTGTGGGGACTCAGGGTGGGTTGGGGCAGGGCTAGAGAAGGGATGCTTGATGGAGAATCAGAGTAAAACCACAAAATGTATTCTTCATAGTATGAGATTAAAATGGGATGGTCAAGATAAGAGCAATCATGTCTTTTTTTTTAAATTTTAAATTAGATGTAATTCATATGCCAAAAATTCACTCTTTTAAAGTATACATGCCAGAAAATTTTGGTATGTTCACAAGATTGGGCAAATATTTTAGTCAACTTTTGCATAGCTGTGATCAAAATGCCTGATAAGAACAATCTAGAGGATGGGGCTGGGGATGGGGCTCAGTGGTAGCACACTTGCTTAGCATGTGTGAGGCACAAGGTTCAATCCTCAGCACCACATAAAAAATAAACAAATAAAATAAAGGTATTATGTCCACTTATTTAAAAAAAAAAAAAAAGAACAACCTAGAAGAGTTTATTTGGGGATCACAGTTTCAGAGATCTCAGTCCATAAATGGCCAACTCCATTGCTCTGGACCCAAGGTGAGGCAGCTCATCATGGCAGAAGGACCAGTGGAGGAAAGCTACTCGGATCACGATGGGGTCAGGAAGTAGACAGAGAGGAAAGGGGACCACAGGGAAGATGCACTTCGGGGCACACTCCTAGTGTCCCACCTCCTCTGGTCATACCTCACCTGCCTACAGTTACCACCCACTTTAGTCCATTCAAACCAGAATGGACTGATTAGGTTACAGCTCTCATATTCCAGTCATTTTACCTCTGAAGATTCCTGCATTAACATAGGAACTATTGGGGGACATTTCATATTCAAACCATAACATAAATTTCAGCTTCTCCAGAAAATCACTTGAGTCAGGAGTTTGAAACCAGCCTGGGCAACATAGTGAGAACTCTGACTCTTAAAATAAATAAATAAATAAATAAAATAAAAGATCGTGCATGATTCCAAGTACCTAACTGCAGAATATTTTCATTTCCCAAAAGAGACCTCATACCCATCAGTGGTCACTCCCCAGACCTCACGCTCTCCATCCCCTGGCAACCAATAATCTTTCTGTTTCAATAAATTTAACTATTATGGACATTTCATATAAATAAACTCATGCAATATATTGCCTTGTATGACTGGCTCCTTTTGCTTAGATAATACAGGCAAAATTGTAGCATATATTGGAATTTCATTCCTTCTTATTATTGAATAATATTGCATTGTATAGATGGATTATCTTTTGTTAACCCATTCAGTTATTGGACAAATGTGTAATTCTACTTTTTGGTTCTTATGTGTGATGTTGCTAGGAACATTCATGTGCAGGTTTTTGTGTGAACAAAATCTTGGGTACAATCTAAGGAAGAGAATTGCTGGGTCATTGAGTCACATGTGCTTTATTTTTGATATACAATATGCAATGCTTCCTTTCTCTGGAAATACCCTTATTTTATCTTCCTTGCCAAAACTTAACCTATTCTATGCACCATTCACAGCTTATGTGAAAACCTACTCAACACCACCAGTTCCGTGTGCCATTCCTTCTCATTAATACATTCACAGTTTAAGAAGAACTTCCTGGAAATACATAGTATCTGAATCATTTTCCAGTTTCACATATTCTGAAATCATTTATTTGTAAACCTCTTTTTAATATAATAAACCAATAATTGTGAAATAAAATTGACACTTTCCATAGAAATAGGTTTATTTCCATTTTTAGTTATTATCATGAAAATATACATTTGTCATCAATATCATATGTTAGATATCTTAAGGAACACAAACAAATTCCAAATGGTCTAAAGCAAAAAGAGGACTTATTCACTTACGTAGGTGGCAGGATAGCTTATAGACTCTGAGGGTGAGTGACAGGAACCAAGATTTCAGGGGGAATCTCTCTTGCCCTTGTTCTTGCTGTTTTTCTCTCCTTCTCTCTATCTCTCATTTCTGTTACCTATACTTGACCTCATTCCATAATCAGTTTCTTTCCAGGTGCAAGAATGACGTCTGGCAGAAGCTTCAGACTTACTCCCTCTCGGTTTATTAACCCAGAACAGGGGCCCTCTCTCCTCCAGCATTGTGTAAGCCTGCTCAACCCTGAATCAATTAGGTGTCCAGAAAAGTAAAATCCAATGTTTGGCCCACAATGATTCCCATGCCCATATCTGTGGCCAGCTCAGAAGAAGGGAAAAAGAAAAAGAAAAAAAAAAAATATATATATATATATATTTATGAGGGTAGGTGGTAGGAGACACATACCGAGCACCCCAAAATAATTGCTGCCAAAGGCTTTAATCAAAGGAGAAGCACCAGTGTTAGGAACTACAGAGTCCATGCCAGACTGGTAGAAGGATATTTTGAGACATGAGGGACCTGAAATCAACTGCTCAGCTTCGTCCATCTGTGTCTAGAGCCAGCCCTGCTCTCAAGAGCTTCGTGGGGAAACACAGGATTCAGAGTCCCTGGAAACCTGACAGGCACTTTTCAAATTACAGGGCAGCACGCATCCCACAGCAAACCTAAGGCCAGGCAGACCTATTACTTAACCTCTCTCCGCCTCCTCCACCATTTCACTGAGTACAATTGTACTTTTGCTAAATGAGCAGAGCAGAATCCGTTTTGGAAAATGGAGGAACAGCTTCAATAATTGAAAGCATTTTCTTTACTCTTCCTAGGTTCCACAGTCTAAGAAAGGATCTTACCGGGCTTAAAAACACTGTTTAAATAAGGTTGCACCAGAAACTCAAGCCCACATTGTAAAAAGAAGAAATAAGCTGAATCCTCGAATTTTAGAGCTGAAGGAGCCCCCCAATTCTCCCACCTGTTTTGCAGAGGGAGAAACTGAGGTCCAGAGCTGCAAGAGACTGTCTGGTCATGGGGGTGGTAAATGGCAGAGCTGACTCGAAATCAAGCTCTCCCAGCCCCTCACTCTTTCCTTTCCCTCCTGAGTACAATCAAAGAGGGGAAAAAAAAAAAACAAAAAAACCAACAGCTTCAGGTACATCATAAAGACCTAAGAATGAGGTGCCGAATGAATGCAAAGACTTTCCAGTTTTAATTCCCTCTTTGGGCACGGCAGGAATGCCATCTATACCTTGGGGAGGGCTTCTTGCTGAAATAGGCACTGCTGGAGCCATAATCCAGCTGTGAGTCACAGCCTGCGCAGGAAGCATCTTAATGAGATCTCTCTGAGAGGAGTACCTGAGGGCGAGCATCACAGACAGGTGCAGACATTTTTGGAAATGAGCTCAAGAGCTGAAATCTACAGACACAATAGGAGCACTGACATGCAACGTTCTGTGGGCAGTACAGAGTCATTCCAGATGCCATCCTCTACCTGTGCCTTTTACCATCTAGGTTTCTAGAAAGGAGGTGCTGCTGGGGCACGTTCTGTAGTCTTTTTTTTTTTTCCCCTGTAATTGCAAAAGCTCTTTCTTTAAGGGCTTAGATCTTATCTGTTTTACAGGTTACAAATATTCCTCTTAAAGCGTTCATTTGTGTTGTTTTGCTTTTCCAAAGTATTTAACTTTTATACATGATCATATCTGTCAATCTTTTCTTTGATGTTGCTTAAGCTCTGGTGTCATGGTAATACCTGTCAGTACCTTCCCCTTGTGTTATTTGTGCCATCTGAGAATTCAATATTCTTTTCTACTTCATTTTCCTTATCTGAATTTCCTCCAATACTTTTTTTTTTAAGAGAGAGAGAGAAAGAGAGAATTTTAATATTTTATTTTTTAGTTTTCGGCAGACACAACATCTTTGTTTGTGTGTGGTGCTGAGGATCGAACCCGGGCCGCACGTAAGCTACCGCTTGAGCCACATCCCCAGCCCCCTCCAATACTTTTGAATAAGTAAATGTTTCAACTGTCTGGAATTTATTTTGGTGTACAATGTAAGACGGAGGTATACATTTTTGTTATTTTGATTTTTTTTACCACAATGGTTAGTTTTTTATCACAATAACATTTATTGAATATGATTTGGATATGAGGGGTCTCACCAAAGCTCTTGCTAATGCAAAGATGAAATCATTAGATTATGAGAGTTGTGACCTAATCAGAACATCCTCTTTTGAATGGACTGACTGGGTGGTAACTGTATGCAGGTGGGGTGTGGCTGGAAGAGGTGGATCACTGGGGATGTTCCCTGGAACAGCATCTTCCCGGTAGTCCCTTCTCCCTTCTCTCTTCCTTTCTCTGCTTCCTGACCCTGCCATGAGCTGAGCAGTTTTTCTCTGTTGGTGCTTCTTCTATGATGAGCTGTCTTACCTTGGGTCTAGAGCAATGGAGTTGGCCATCTATGGGCTGAGGTCTCTGAAACTGAGATCCCCAAATAAATTTTTCTTCCTCTAAGTTGTTCTGGTTGGGTATTTTGATCACAGGGACACAAAAGCTTACTAAAACAGTGACTAATAATTCTCCATTAATAATGTTTGATAGAGGAACAGACTGACAGAATGTATGTGTAGTCGTTTTTTAAAAAAATACGTGTACAAATTGTATGATACCACTCCCTTCAAAAGATGGGATTTAATATCCTTCTCAGAGTCAACTGGGCTTAGTAGCTGCTAATGAATAAAATATAATACATGAGGCCAGGTGTGGTGGTGCATGCCTGTAATCCCAGTGGTTCAGGAGGCTGAGACAGGGGGATCAGGAGTTCAAAGCCAGCCTCAGCAACTTAGTGAGACCCTAAGCAACTTAATGAGACACTGTTTCAACAAATATAAAAGGGCTGTGGCTCAGTGGCTAAGTGCCTGTGTGTGTGTGTGTGTGTGTGTGTGCAATTGTATGAATGCTCTATTAATATAAAAAAAAAGTTGTTAAAAAAATAATGTGAGAAAGAGAGTTGGGCATATAAGTGATGATAAGTGACTTTGTTAGGTAGGAGTTCAGGGACTCCGAGATGGCAGAGGCAGGATGCAAGAAAATTGCCGGTGGAGGACAAGACAGGAAGATGAGTCATCCTGTCCCTGTTTACGCTAAGTCCATTTACCATGACAACTCCTACACTGAGGACTTATCACCCATAGGTTGGTATTCTAAAATAATCAATGGGGGCAAAGTGGACAGTATTCTAAATATAAGATAACCAACGGGAGCCAACGGGGCAAGGCTTTCCATCAGGTTTGTATAGGGAAGAGAGCCCCTCACAGCTCGACATAGAAGACCGTGGGCCTTGCGCCTCTCTTCCTTAGCCCACTCTGCTCTACTTTACCAAGTGCTACTTTTACCTTCACCTTCAATAAATCTGTACTTTGCTTGTTACTTATGCGTCCTGTTCAATTCTTTGTCCAGGCCACCAAGGATCTGGACCCCAACTGGACATCCCAATAATAACAACTGCTGAGACAAGGTCAGAAAGGGCTATTTCTTTTGCTCTCTTTTTCTCTCTTTCCCTCTCTCTCTCTTTTGGTACTGGGTATTAAACCTAGGGGCCCTCTACTATTGAGCTATATTCCCCACCCTTTTTATTTTTTATTTTGAGACAGGGTCTCACTAAGTTGCTGAGGCTGGCCTTGAACTTGAGATCCTCCTGCTTCAGTCTCCTGCTTGGATTACAGGTGTGTGCCACTGTGCCCAGTTATTTCTGGCTCTCTCTGAATCACCCTGGGAGAAGGTGGCTATCATACTGTAAGGATACTCAGGCAGCCCTGAGGGAAAGATCCATATGGGGAACATGAGGCCTCCAGCCAATAGCCATGGGAATAAGATACTTTAGCACTATCCAACCTTCAGATGGGGCTGGGGCCGTGGCTCAGCGGTAGAGCGCTTACCTTGCATATATGAGGCACTGGGTTTGATCCTCAGCACCATATAAAATAAATAAATAAATAAGTAAAACAAAGATATTGTGTCCATCTTCAACTAAAACAAACAAACAAAAAACTCCTTCCGTTGACTGCAGCCTAGTCAATGCCTTGAGTTTCTACTCACTAGGGACTATGGGGCATAATCATATAACTAAGCCACTCCTGAATTCCTGGCCCACAAAAATTACAAGATAATACATTTTTTTTGTTGTTGTTGTTTTAAGCTAAAGTTTAGGGGTAATTTACTATGGAATAATAGGAAATTAGTACAATGGCTACAGGGTATTTGTTGAATAAATCAATTAGCTTGCTGTGTGGTTCCCAATTCCAACACTTCTCCTTCACCTTGTACCTTTCATTTCATTCCTTTTGTGATGTTTAGACTATTTTGCAAAATATCCCTGATTTGCATGCAGGCATTGTGTTGGTTGAGGCATTCATTTGGCTGTTCTAACAAAGAATAACAATAGCAGTCAAAACAAGATAGACATTTATGCCGAAGTCTGGCTGGGCACAAAATCACGAGCCACTCAAGCAGGAACAAACTTTATTATTTGAAAATGCCGCCAATGCCCCATAAGCCCCGGGAACAATCCCCAATCGACCCATGCAGTGTTCTCCTGGAACCCCAGAACAAGTTCCTCCCCCGGAATTCCCTCCTACTGTACTTCCCCAACCAATGGGAACTCTCCAGGAGTCCTGTAGCAGGTCCGAGGTGAACAGCAGGAGTCCAATATCCATATGAATGCAAATCTTAACATAATTATATCATCTCAATGCCTAGCTGGCATCACCTTTCAACCAAAAATGCCATGCATCATATTACTTGGCTGTGGCTCTTAGCACATTTATATCTCAACCACATAAGAGTCTGTGCTTACAAAATCTGGAAGAAAGGAATCCTCGGTTTCATGATGTAGTCCAGGCCCCCTTGAACAATAAAATGGAAGATACAATTCCTCAATTGCACCAGCTATAGTTAAAGTGCTTCATATTCACATATGCTAGTGGTTCCCATCGAGGGCAGTGCAGATATGTAATGTTTCCATCACCATCTGTCTAAGGGTGGTATCTTCATCCCCAAGGTAGAAGATTCAGCCTATATTGTTTGGATGTGGTTGGCCCTCTCATTTTAATTTGTCAGAGAAAGAAAATACAGTTTCCTTTAAGTGACATGCTCCAGAGAATGAGTGTATCTCTTGAGTTCAAATTACATTGGCCAAATTTTTGTCAATGGCCACATCTAGCTATAAGGGAAGCAGAAAAATATAGTCTTATGGAAAGTGGCTAACCTCAAAGTGATACATAGCCTGTTATTAAAAGGAAGATTGGAGACCTTTTAGTAAAGTCTGTAAGCAGGGTCTTCCCCAGCCATGTTCCTCGAGGACCAACATATCCTCTCAAGTAGCATCCATGGCTCTTTCTGGGTTGTTTGTTTGTTTGTTTGTTTGTTTGTTCGTTTTTTCTTTTTGGTACCTGGGATTGAACCCAGAGGAGCTTAACCTCTGAGCCACATCTGTGCTCCTAAATCCCTTGGAAGGGCATCGCCTCTTTCTCAACCTTCATGAAAGACTGGTGGCTCTTCTAGGCCCCAGGGCAGAGCATTTCCTGCAGGGTTGGGACTGGATTGGCTCCTTTTGAGCCATACCAGGTCACCTGGGTCCTTGAGCAGCTCTATTTTTCCCTGAATCTTGGAAAGTCCATCTTGAATTGACCCATCTTCTTCTGGCTGTGGCCCCTCTCTCTAGAAAGTGCTCAAGTCCAGTCCAGAGGCGTGGGTAGGGGTCCTTCCATTTACTCCCAGACATTACTTCTCCCTCCCACAGTAAAACTTCCTGCCTGAATGGATAGAGCTCAATAGCAGCTGTTAGGGATATGGATTGTCAAAACCATGGCAGCAGAATCACCATGCTGTTATTTCCTGATCCTTTTTTATCAACTTCAACTGAGAAATCCTTGATTAGTATTTGCCTGCTCACAGATCCACATTCCATATCTGGTCTTTGAATAATCCAACAGCTCCCCCTCTGCCCCAGAAAAACCCAAGGGCCTGTGCTTTCATGTTATAGATTATCAAGCAGGCCTAGGGAAACAGTGCCTCCTGCACTTTAGATCCGGGAAGAACCAACCCTAGGTCCTCGAGAGGATTCTCTGGCTCTCTGTCCTCTTGCTTCAATGTGAGGGGGAGCTCCTGGGGAGACAGTTTGACAGCCTTCAAATCATGAAAACCAGCCTTTAAAAAGCAACTCCACTGTTGGGAACTTTTAAAGGAATGAGCCAAGATTGAATGGCAAGGGTGCTCTTTATAACATTGCTTATATTAGTGAAGAATTGGCAACAGCACAAGAGCAAGGGAACTGATTAAATTATGGCAGGTCCAAACAATGAAATATTATTTAGTTTTTAAAAACTATGCTAGGGTGAGTTTTCAGGGAAAGATGGTCATACTAAATTGTTAAAAAAAAAAAAAACTCTTTTACTATGTTGTCATTTTTATCAATACTGAATGGATAAACGTATGGATGGATATATATCAAATGTTCATAGTGGTTGATTAGAGATAATGGGTATTTTTATATTCTTTTTTGTCTACATGTATCTTCTAAGTGGCTATCTGTTATCTTATATAACAGATAAGAGAACAAAACAAGAATTAGTTTCAGTTCAAATCTAGACTGCCTTCTTATTAGACTAGCTAAAAATCGAAAGGACTGGGGGTGAAGCTCATTGGAAGAGCTCAGTGGTACGGCACTTGCCTAGTATGCACGAAGCCCTAGATTTAATCCATAGTACTTCCCCCCAAGAAAGGACTGACAATGTCAAGTGTTGGTGAGGATGTGGAACAACTGGGACTCTGACCCATGGCTGCTGGGAATGTGGATCATAACAACTACCTTGAAAACTGTTTGCCAGTGTTGTTAAAGCAAAATGTATGTTTAACTCATGACACAGTGATTCCTTTCCCAGGTACATACTCATTGAAATGAGTGTTTATACAGAAGCTCATTGACTTATGATGGGGTTACACTCCTGTAAGCCCTCTGTAAATTGAAAATATTCTAAATTGATAATGCACTGAATGCATTTTCATAGTGCACCATAGACAAATTATATTCTGTCTGGCTGACTCAGAGCGCTGCTTTGCTGCTGCAGTCTAGCATGACCAGAGAATATCATACTGCATATCCACTAGCTTGGGAAGGAGTTCAAAATTCAAAATTCAAAGTCTAGTTTCTGCTGAATGTGTGCTACTTTTGTACTATCATAAAGTTGAAAGTCCGGGACTATCTATACACCAAGATACATATATGAAAATTTTCATTATACTTTATTAAAAATAGCACCAAACTAGAAATGACCCTCCCTATGTTAATCATTAATGGAATAGGCAAAATAAATTGTTGCCCATTCATATCACAGAATATTACAGAACAGTGAAAAATAACAAATCACTACAACATGAATGGATTCCATAGATTTAATGTCGAGTGATAAAAACCTGATACAAAAGAGTATTTCATCTATGAAGGTCAAAAACACCCTACCATAAATATAGGGTGGTAGAGATCAGAGATTCTCTTTCATGATAGCACTGATGAGGAAGGACCATGAGTTCTAGGGTGCTGGAACTCTTCCATGTCAGGCCTGTCCAAAAGAAATACAGTGCAATTTGCAAATAGAATTTCAAATTTTCTATTAGCTACATTTAAAAAGATAAAAAAATTGGTGACATTAATTTTAATTAGATATTTTTATTTAATGCAATACACAAAAAATATTGTCATTTGGACATTAATCAATAACAGAAGATTATCACTTATACACATACACACACACACACACACACACACACACACACACACAACTCTAAGATGTTGAAGCTGCATTTTATGTTATTTTATTTTTTGGTACTGGAGATTGAACCAGGAGCACTCAACTACTGATAAATATCCCCAGCCTTTTTAATTTTTTATTTTGAGGTAGGCAGGGTCTCACTAAATTGCTAAAGCTGATCTCTAACTTGCAATCCTCCTTCTTCCTGTCTCAGCTTCCTGAGTCATGGGGATTACAGGCATGTGCCACTATGCCTGGCTCAAAGGTGTATATTATACTTGCAGTGCATCTTAACTGCAACTAGCCACACTTAAATTGCTCAATAGCCACATGTGCAGCTGGTGATTACTGTACTGAATGGCACAAGACTATATTTTGCTCTGAGTGGTGGTTTCATGAATATATACTTCAATAAAAGTTAATCAAGCTATATAATTCAGATGTAAAAGTTATACCTCAATAAAATGAAAGAAAATATAAAAAAATATATCTTTTTAAAAAGAGATTTGATTCCTATCAAGCATGAGAGCAGCCTGTAGCTTGGCTGCTCTGCTGATCAAACATTTCTGAGGCTCAGGACACACAGTTGGGTATTTCAAGGGCAGCTCCTAAAGTCAGATGATTTGCCTTCAGGATAGAGACCTGACCCATGTGAGGGGCAGGAGGGTGAATCCAGTTCCACTAAAAAGAGGAAGAATAGGAACTTGGGAGAATGTCCTGGTGCAAACAGGAATGTGGACAGATTCTAAAGGTTTGTACCCAGTGCCTTATAACTGTTTGCTCTGAGTCCCTAGAACACTCTGAGGCTCCTACAGAAGTGAGGAAGGTGACATCCCACACCCACTGGTGCACGTTGGTCCTTATTTCACTTAAGCTTGAGAGAATCCACCTACATAGATCTACCCTGAGCACCAAAATCTGAACCAATGTTCCTGAGACAGACACACATACTAGATGATTTTAGTGGCACACTAGTAAATTTTATTTTTAATAGCTATGTATTTATTTAGAATTGTGTGTATATGTATATAATGGAACATAAAATCCACATAGGTAACAATCTCTTTAAAGATGACTTTAAAGGGAAATACTAAGAAAATAAGAACACAAATGGTTCGTGGATACAGAAGAGAAAAATAGAGAAAGGATCAGTATACAAATCTTTCAAGCTTAAAAAATGGTAGTGTATACCACCCTCCCTCTGTGAATTGATCCTGGATACAGGTTTTGGGAATGGGAAAGAAAGAGGTCCACACTGGTAAATCAGGAGGAAAAGTAAATCAGGAATGTGTTCAGAATCTCTCCAAGATCCATCAGAAAAGGCCTGGTTGGGCCAAACATGGTAGTGCATGCTTCTAATCCTAGCTACTAGGTAAGCTGAGGCAGGAGGATCTCAAGTTTGACAAGACCAGCCAGGGCAACTTGTGAGACCTTGTCTCAAAATAAAAATATTTTTTAAAAGGGTTGTGCATGTACTTCAGTGGTAGGGTACTTGCCTAGCATGTGTGAGTCTCTGAGTTCAATCCCCAATACCACCCACACAAAAAAAAAAGAAAAGGGAAGAAAAGAAGAAAAAGAAACTGGAAGCCATTTGCTAAAATAACCCAGAATTAGAAGAAAACAAATATAGTGCAGGTTTCTCAAGAGGAGTTTATGTTGTAGTCACAATAGAGACTCTTCTTCCTTCTAGGACAAATGGAAAGGGCCCCCACTCTTCAAGCAGGTGACGTCCCTGGAGCAGGCACTTTCAGGTTTTTGCATGTGGGTACTTCCTGTTTGTCTGGTCCATTGACAAAATGGCCGCCTATAGGATTGACCAAAGCTGGTACAGGCAAGCTAATGGCCTGACAAAGGGGAAAGCCAGGCGAAAGGGCACATCTGAGAATACTGAATTTATTGAACAAATAAAAACAGAGCAGTAGCCTGTTTTGCAGTGGCCAGTCTCTTATCAGTAGATCCATTTAGTTTTCTGATCAGTCTTCTGAAAGTTTTTCTTTTTTTCCTATTTCTGACTGGAATACTTCCCAACTTGACTAAAACTACCTTGAGATTCCAGAACTAGCTGTCAAGATCATGGAGACCTAGCATTTGTCCTAGTCTTAAATTCTCCTGGGAGTCTTAGAACCCACTAAGAAGAGAATCCCCCCTCTCTCACCTCAGAAAATACTTTGGTGTCACCAGTATCTTCCCAGGGTGCTTTACTCCTAAATCCCTATGTATAGCAAGCACAGAAGGACACAAGAAACATTTGTTCAGGTATTGAACCCGAGGCCTTGTATATATAAGGCAAACACCCTACCAACTGAGCTGTATCCCCAGCCCTAACTCCTTCTTCTCCTCCTCCTCCTCCTCCTTCTTCTTCTTTTCCTCCTCCTCCTCCTCCTCCTCCTCTTCCTCCTCTTCCTCCTCCTCCTCCTCCTCCTCCTTCTCCTCCTCCTTCTCCTTCTCCTTCTTCTTCTGTTATAATTGCACACAATATCTTTATTTATTTTTATGTGGTACCGAGGATCAAACCCAGCACCCCACATGTGTGAGGCAGGCGCTCTATCACTGAGCCCCAGCCCCAGCCCTAACACTTGTTCTTGATAGTGCTTAATCCAATTGATGGTAGAGTATATAAGCAATTAAAAAAAAAAAAAAAAAAAACAAGAATGGGCTGGGGTTGTGGCTCAGTGGTAGAACACTTGCCCAGCATGCATGAGGTACTGGGTTTGATCCCCAGCATCACATAAGAAAACTAAATAAACAAAATAAAGGTATTGTGTCTGTTTATAATCAAAATATTTTTTAAAGAAATAAAGAGAGAGAGAAAGCTGAGAAAGAGGAAAGTGTAGGATTGGGCTGCAAATGAATCCAGTCACTATTAAGATCCTGTGCCAGGTCAAGGACAAGGCTGGAAGGAGGTGACTTTTAGATCCCTCCTCGGAGTTGCCTGCCACATGGATAGGCTCAGAACAGCGATGACAGCTACTGTGAACGTATCTGTGGTTTATAATGGGCCAAGCATTTAGTGCTTTCATGCATTATCTCATTTGGCAGAGAAAACAGTTTCTGGAGTTACTCCAGTCAGCAAACTGTAAGAGCCTACTATGTGCTGAGCCCTATTCTAGGTATGACTCCAATAGCAGTGCCAAGGAGAAGTCCCTCCTCTATAAATCACACCACAGGCTTCACTCAGACTCACTTGAACTGCCTTCTACTAATTTTTTCTTCTTTCTCTCCTCCTGCCCCCACACACATACACTTTCCCTCCCTTCTCTGCTTCTCTCTTTCTTTCTTCTTCTTCTTTTGATACTGGGGACTGAACCCAGGGGCACTTAACCAACCCTTTTTATATTTTGAGACAGGGTCTTGCTAAGTTGTTTAGGGCCTCAGTTGTTGAAGCTGGCTTTGAACTCGCAATCCTCCTGCCTCAGCCTCCCGAACTACTGGGACGCAAATGCTCTACTCCTGACCTACACACTGAGTCTTTCCTTTTACTAATCCCATGTCCCATTTTTAAAGGAACTAGCACCCTGTTTTCCAGTGGCTCCACAATTTCACAACAGTGCACACAAGGTCCAGTTTTTCCACATTTTCTGAGTTTTTGACAGTAGCCATCATAATGAGTATGCAGTGGCATCATTGCAGTTTTGATTTGCACTTCCCTAAGAGTTAGTGATGTTGAAAATCTTTTCATGTGCTTGCAGACTGCTGCATAGCTTCTCTAGAGAAATGTCTATTCAGGTTCTTCACCCATTTTAAAATCAAGTTGTTTGTTGTGTGTTGCTATTGTTGAGTTGTAGCAAGGCGTTTCACATGCATTTCTTCCTTTCTTCCCACATACCCTTGGAGTCTCCTATTAATTCCCTACCCAAGCCACAGGCCCTGCCTCCTCTGTGGTCCTCTAGAGGGAGCAACATCAGCCTAGTCAAAGTCAGACCTAAATGCAGTCTGCAAGGGTAACCAGAGACAGGAAATAAACACAGGAAGAAGGGAAGGGATGGCCCTCCAGAGAGAGAAAACAAACAGGTTCCAATTCTGTCAGTTCAGTCCATATTAAATTAGATACAAAATATCAGTGCTTCAAATCCAAATACCAACTGATACCTATAAGTTTCATCTCTTAACTTCACAAGGGGAATGGGTCTTTGTACACTTTAGGGGTGCCCTCCACGCCTACTCCACAATGGAACAGCAGCAGCAAAGACCAGAATAATGAAAAAAAAAAAAAGGTGAGGGGTCTAGAAAGATGTTATGTCCTGTGCAAGAAGCTGTGGGGGAAAACAGAGTGATTGCTGCCCACACACAGAGGTGAAGTCTTAAAAGAATAGTGCAGCGGGGCGCGGTGACACACACCTGTAATCCCAAGGGAGGAAGATTGCAAGTTCAAAGCCAGCCTCAGCAACAGCGAGGCACTAAGCAACTCAGTGAGACCCTGTCCCTAAATAAAATACAAAATAGGGCTGGGGATGTGGCTCAGTGGTGGAGTGTCCCTGAGTTCAATCCCCAGTACCCCTCCCTCAAAAAACCAATAGTGTAATAAGAGATGAGGTAGTGAGGCTAAAATGAAAAGTTGTGCAGAGGTGTTGCAGAGGAGATTTCCTCCCCCCTCCCCCAGGGAGCCCAAGTGAGGTAACCATGGAGGTTCCCACCCCCAGATTCTTGTGTCCTTCTCCCCTGCACCCACCCCCAACCATGGTGGTGGGGATTGAACCCAGGGCCTTATGCATGCAAGGCAAGCACTGTACCAACAGAGCTATATCCCCAGACCCCTGTGTCCTTTCTTTTTTTTAAATTTATTTTTAGTTGTACGTGGACATGATATCTTTATTTCATTTTTATGTGGTGCTGAGGCTTGAACCCAGTGCCTCACAAGTGCTCGGTGAACACTCTACCACTGAGCCACAACCCCAGCCTCCTTTGTGTCCTTTCTTGAAAGGATTCTAGGCAAGACATGAGACTTAGTAAAAGACTAGCAAAGTTTATTAGTAGGGTTAAGAAAAGGGAAAAGGGGACACCCTCAACAGAGAGAGTGGGTTCCTTTAGAGAGGAGAACATGTGCTCCTCCTGCCCTCCACTTTTATTGGGGGTCTCAGAGAAGTTTCCAGAGAGTCTCACCCGGGTCCACCTCTTGACTTTTGACTGACAGCAGGATTGCATCAAGTCTTCAAGTTCCCATTGTACATGGCAAAGATCAAGGGCAACCCTAGGTGGCTTTGGCCCATGCCAACTGGTTCTAATTGGAACTTATTCTTAAAAAAAATATATATATATATATATGTATATATATATATATATATATATGTATATATATATATATACATATATATATATATATATATATTTAGTTGTAGGTGGACACAATACCTTTATTTTATTTTTATGTGGTGCTGAGGAACGAACCCAGTGCCTCATGCATGTTAGCAACCATTCTACCTCTGAGCCACAACCCCAACCCCTGGAACTTATTCTTACAGATTTTTTAAATTTTTTTTATTTTTTTAGTTGTTGATGGACCTTTGTTTTATTCATTTATTTATATGTGTTGAGAATCGAACCCAGTGCCTCACACACGCTAGGTAAGCACTCTACCACGGAGCCACAACCCCGGCCCTCTTACAGATTTTATGGTTAAGAAAATTATTCTTATCTCTCTAAGTTCTGGGATCTGGTCTGTGTAAAGGTCACAAAAGTCCCTCCCTTCTGGTAACTTGGGTTCTTCTTATTGGTATTTCAGCCCTGACATTCTCCTGCAGATAACAGGTTATTTGCTGAGGAATGTAACATATCCTATTTGACGTAAGCCAGGCAGAGCAACAGGTAAATTTCTTTTTAGAAGAAAGTATGTTGGGGTCAGCACAGTGGGCCCACTTTATAGAATTATTTCCTTCACCTCCCATTCCTGTCACTCCCATCTGGCTGTCCTCTAGCAGAGGAAAGTGAAGTCAAGAGATCCCCGAGGAAGGCAGCCATCAGTGAGTCACTCTAACATACTCGCTCTTGAGCTGTGACTCCAGCCCTGCCGGGGCCTCTTCCCCTGGGTACTGGAATAAGAATGTAGCTCAGGAATGTAGGAACTAACTAGTGGCATAGGCACACCACGCCTCTCCTCCCCCAGCCAGGGGTCTGGGCTGGCCCAGGAACCTGCTGGTTTTCACCCAGCTGTGCATAAGGAGGTGACGCCTGGTGGCAGAGCCCATGCTAGAGGCACCCGGCTGGTAATGGAGATTCTCCTGGGCTTTCCTCAGCCTGTGGATCAAGGAGCATAGTTTCGTTTCTGTTCCCTCATTCCCTCCCAAATCCCTAGAAGGATACATGAGATAACGAACAGAAAAAAATAGGAGGTGATGACTTACCTCTCCCTCCACCACAGGATTCTTCCCTTTCCAAAAGAACTGGCTAAGAAGTGCTTGGGCCTTTCAGGTGTTTGCCTTGTAAGTGTGATTGCCACATCAGGATCATGAGGGAGAAGCTGAGCAGCTGGGGTCCAGGAGAGAGAGCACAGAGCCTTTAAGAGTTGTAGCAAACCATATGTCAATGAGCACTGAAGAGCCCTAAGCTAAGTCACAGAGAAAACAAGATTTGATTTTCATAGTTGTCAGGAGCACATTACTTTGTTGAGTGCAATAATCACAGTCTCTGAGCCAGGCCCTGTGCTAACCGTGTTTTAAACACTAATGTATGAAAATATGTTTGTTTATGAAGGAGCACACAAACAAATTGGCTCCAGAAGGAATCTGCATTTATAGATGGTCACAGGTCACCAAGCCATGGTTTAGCACATGGCTTCCAGACAGCCTCTGGTTCATGTTCTGACTTGGTAAATTTACTAAGGTTCCGAGGCCTCAGTTTCCTCACATTTTAAGAGTACAGTGCCGATGTGTAATAAAACCACACTTCTGAGTGTGGTTTTTTGGTTTCAGCTCTGGTAACTGAACCCAGGCCTTGAGCATGCTAGGCAAGCGTTCTGCAGGTGAGTCATATGTCTGGTTTCTTATATTTTGTTTGAGATAGGGTCTTACTAAATTGTCCAGGCTGGCCTTGAATTTGTGATCCTCCTGCCTCAGCCTCCTGAATCACTGGGATGGCAGGTGTGGGCCACTGTGTCCAGCAGAGTGGTTTTGTAATGGGGGCCCACTGGCATAGAGTCCTGTTACAAAATGACATTTCATTGTTGTTTTCTTCATCTTCTCCCTCTTCCCCTCCCTAATTACTGGGGAAGCAAGATTAACATTCTTCCCATCCTAGGCCAAGTCATCTATCCTTCAGCTCCTGGACCACAGGAATGAAGGAATCCAGACTTTGGGGCTGGTACTGGAGGATCCAAGACACTGCTATCTCTCAAGGCTACAGATGAGTGATGATTCCTGATAGGACACAGCTGGAGCGTAGCCTTTGCATTCCCTCGGTAAAAGTGCACTGTTCCCCACTGGCAGTTAGAATCACAGCCCCTGGGACAGGAGTCTGCTCTGTTTCTTCGTTGCTAGGAAAGCAATAAAACTTCTTTTCCATTTTCTCAAAACCTTGTCCTCATTTTTGGATTGGCTTCGGGGAAAAGGATTGAGCTTTTGATATCAGTTTTAATGTTGTTTATTGTTATCATTAGTGCTGCTAGAGCAGCGGGGGGAGTCCCTGAATTTAAATAGAGAGAGTTGGGTCTGCAGCCATTTTTCTTTTTAGAACTGAAGATTTAAAAGAGGGCTTCACACATGCTAAGCAAGTGTTCTACCACTGAGCTATATACCTAGCTTTTTATTTTTTACTTTGAGACAGGGTCTTGCTAAGTTGCTCAGGCTGGCCTTGAATTTGCAATCCTCCTGCTTCAGCCTCCTCAATAGCTGTTACTATAGGCATGAGCCTGTGCACTGCCTGTAGCCACCTTTGAATTTTTACTTATCTCCAGAAAGATCCAGAGGGATCCAGAGGGTGTTGTAAGGCTAACATACAGCTGGGTGGTATCCAGAGAAGGACATCCTGCCCTTTTGTGCTTGTGTTCCTATGACAGGTAAGACAGTATGGCCTGCATATTGGAGGACCCTCCCTATACCGAAACCATGTCCTAGAAACTGGGTACCTATTAAATCCATGTGAAGTCACCTTAAAAATCAAGTGAAGAGCCAGGCATGGTGGTACATACCTGTAAACCCAACTACTCCACAGGATAAGGCAGGAGGATGGCAAGTTCAAGGCCAGCCTGGGCAATTTAGTGAGACCCTGTTTCAAAATAAAAGTGGCTGAGGATGTAGCTCCATGGTACAGCATTTGCCTAGCATGCACGAAGCCCTGGTTCCTGTCCCTAGTACAAATAAATAAATAAAAGTATTAGATATATAGTATCTTACACACAGCAAATAAATAAATAAAAGTAGTAGATAGTGCCTGGCACATAGCAAATATCAATTATCCATAGACATCATTATTATCTATTATCTATAATTTTTATAAAATTTTGTCTAGTGTCTCTAGAAACATGACCTCGTTAATAATAATTAGCATCAACTGAACACCAACTTTAAGAGCCATCTTTTGGGCCTGGATGCCAGTACCTTTTCCTTTTCCTGGTGATAACACACCGTTTTACTTTGGGGAACTGCCTACTCCTTCATCCCATAGACCTGGTGGGGCTGCCAATCACAGACCTCCATTCTAGGCCCTGAGAGTTCTTTTAAAAACCTAATCAATTGGAGACCATGTAACAAGCTGGTAGTCTGATAGAATCTGATTTCTTGACTCTTTAGTGAGGCAGTGCTCTCCAGAGAACTTCTGGAAGGAGAGCAGCTCTCTGATAAGCCCAAAGTATATCTTAGGGATTCCAAGGAAGGTCTAAGGGAAGCAGGAGTCATCCAGGATGGGTTGCTGTTTGGGATGTGCTATTAAGAAAAGCAGAGATTAACTAGGGATCAACTGCTGTCATGAGGCTAGGTTTGCTGAGCTGTTGGCTACTCCCAGTAACAAACTCCTTAGCTTTTGTCTTTCCTCATGTGTAACAGAGCAGTGGTCACTTAAAGAGGAGGCCTGATGACTCCTCACAGCTGTGGCTGTGCCTGACTCTGGGCGGAGCAGGGTTTCCTGCTGGCTTTGGGGTTGGTTTCATCACCTCTGTCCTCCTAGCCAGCTTTTTTCTTTTTTAGTCCAAGCCAAGTTCCATTTTTAGTCTCAGGGTTTTACTCTTTCTGCTCCAACTGTGACTTTGTACAAATGCCTCCATCCTCAGGACACTTTACTGCTATCTTCCAGAAAATTGTTATAATGAGCCATTAAGCCTCTGCTGCCTGTGGTGGCAACCCTGGGTTATATAGCCCCACTGCAGTGACAGGCAGCAACCCTGAGCCATGTGCCTTAGTTGGGACAGGTGGACATTCAGGGCTGGGGCTGGCACTCCCAGCTGGGGAAAAAGGTTAGAGCAGGTCATTAAGGCAGAGCCCTAAGGGAGGCTGAGCTACAAGCTGCTGTTTCTGAGGATCCTGTAGCTGCCTGGGCTCTGCTGGAACTCTCTGAGGACTGTTGAACTCTTTTTTTGATCCTGAAACTATTTTAGTCTTTCCTAAGTAATGCTTTAAAAAATATTATTATTTTATTAGAGCATTATAGCTCTACATAGTAGATGGATCATTTTCACAAAATCACACATGTATGGAGTTGATTTCAACCTCTGTTTTAGGTGGACACAATATCTTTATTTTATTTTTATGTGATGCTAAGGATCGAACCCAGTGCCTCAAGTGTGCTAGGTGAGTGCTCTACCACTTCAGTCACAAACCCAGCCTCTCTCTCTCTCTCTTTTTTTTTTTTTTTGATAATTTTTTATTTGAGATGGACAAAATACCTTTATTTTATTTATTTTTACATGATGCTGAGGATCAAACCCAGTGGCTCACATCCACTAGGCAAGTGCTCTACCACTGAGCTACAACCCCAGCCCCTGTTTGTTCAACTTTGATTGGTACTGTCTACATGTACCTAAAGGTGAATTTCCCCTGTGGTACATTTATATATGCACATAACATGATTTTGTTAAATTTATTCCATATTTCCTACTCTTTCCTGCCCTTCCCTTCCTCTCAATCACCTTCTTCTACTTCACTCATCTTCCCTATATATTTGATATCTATCCCTCCCAGCCGCCACCTTGGATTCTTTCCTTTATTTTCCACATATGAGACAAAACACTCTCGATTTTCTGAGTCTGACTTATTTCACTCAGTATGATGTTCTCCATTTACATCCATTTACTGGCAAATGCCATCATTTCTTTCTTTATGGTCAATAAAACTCTATTGTATATATATGAAGCCAGAATTGGACAATAAGTATAGATAGGTAAATCGACTTAGGTCAAATCTAGGAGGCCAATTTCAGTGAGTCGGGGAAGTTGGAGACTGCCCCCCCCCAACTGAAAAGCTTCAAGTCATCAAGGCAGAGCCCTAAGGGAGGATGAGCTATAAATCCTTCCTCTATCCTATCAAGATAATCTGCCCCTGCACCAACCTGTTGCTAAGGTAACTGGTCCCAGGAATTGCCCCTCCCTACAAGGAGTTATAAAGTTGTTGAAGTGTCCTGGGCTGCTCCATCCTGCCCTTCCCCCTACAGTCCGCCTGGTTCCCACCTTTTGGCCATCTCACCAAGCATTTCCTGGGCCTAGTCACAGTTCACAGGAAGGAGAAAGATAAGGAGAAGAGGGTAAGAACCTAAGACATATAAAAAAGCAGAACACCTTGCTTCTTGGGATACTAGGATACAAGCTATGCCCCCTTCTCCCTCCAGTGAGAAGTCTATGTTACCCCTTTTTAAATAATCCTGCTTTTTTTTTTTTGTGGAAATCAAGTTTTTTTTATTAGGAAAAAAACAGTCAGTTTTCCTATATCTCAAAAAGGGGAATGAAGATATTGACACATCATTTATCATCTCAAGGAGAGAACAGAGAAACAAGCATTTCTCCATTTCAAAGGCTGGTAACTCCTCTCCTTTCTCTCAATGATAAATAACCCTGCTTTATATGCTTGCCCAGGTGTCATGATGGGCAGAAGGTGTGACCTATGCAGTCCAGGGGGAGAAATAAAGAATGTCCACAGCTTCTGCCCTTTTCAATGCTTTATTCACTCAAGTCACTCAATACAATTTCACGCTATAGATTCTTAATCAAGAAAATGACAATCCTTAATGCTAGGCACTACAATAGACCCAATCAATTATCAGCAAACAATTCTAGGTTAATTCTAAGCACTGCAAACACACTTAATCATGACAGGCTCATAAAAGACATTCCCTCTGCACGTTAAGCTCTAGTGTCAGATCAAAAGTCTCAGTCTTAGACTTCAAGTCCAGCCGATGCAAACTTACTCAGACCACGGTGATCAGATCAGGAACCAAGGCAGGTTTCTCCTGGGGTGGCCAGTTGAGGAGAGGATCCTAGGAAGAAGTTGTGGCTCTCACCAGGGCCAAGATGTAGCTGTAGAGTTTGAGAGTGGTGAGAAAGATGCAGAGGATCAGCAAAGGATGAGAAGAGTTGGGATGTCAGTCCAGGTACTCATCAGGCTCTCAGGCTTGTGTGTGTCAGTGTCAGCTGGCTGAATGTCTGTTCATTTGCTCCATCATTTATACTAAATTTGGGGGCTTGTGACCACCCTTTCAATCCCTATCAGCTGCCACAGGATTTCTCAGTGACTTCATTTGCCCTGGGGTTAAAGCATTTGGTCTGGTGGTCCCCAACCTGATTTTCTTGCCTTTCCCCTTTATCAGGGCAAGAACAACCTGACAGAAACTTCACTCTGAGCTTGTTAGGGTGGGGAGAAGTCACTTGTTTGTGCCTGAGGGTCATAGTGGAGGGCTCCATTAGGTGTGCCCAGAGAGACTGCAGGTTTCAAACTGGAGTTTTAAAATGGAGTTGCCGAGGCTCAGGCCTAAGGCCATCCTTACACTGGGCTTGCTTTTCTACTGTTCAAACCTCAACATGTGAGGGAGCAGAACTCGCCACTGATAACCGGGGGTATCATATATACCACAGTTTCTGGATCCATTCATCTACTAATGGGCATCTAGACCTAGATTCCATAATTTGGCTATGTGGACTGTGCTGTGGTAAACATTGAAGTGGCCATATTGCTGTAGTATGCTGATTTTAGATTTTTTTTTCTTTCTTTCTTTCTTTTTTTTTTTTTTATAAATACCAAGGAATGAGATAGCTGGGTTATGTGGTAGGTAGTTCCAGTCCTAGTTTTTTGAGGAATCCCAGTAATCCTTTTTTTTTTTTTTTTCTCTTCTGTACTGGAGATTAAATCCAGGGGACCACTGAGCCACATCACCAGCTCTTTTTATGTTTAATTTTGAGACAGGGTCTCGCTAAGTTTCATAAGGTCTTGCTAATTTGCTGAGGCTGGCTTTGAACTCTCTGTGCCTGGTGGATTTTTTGTTTGTTTGTTTATTTATTTATCTGGTACTAAAGATTTAACTCAGGTGCCCTTTGCCACTGAGTTATATCCCCAGCCCTTTCATTTATTTATCTATCTATCTATTTGTTTGTTTGTTTGTTTGTTTAAAGACAGAGTCTTGCTAAGTTGTCCAGGCTGGCCTGAAACTTGAAATTCTCCTGCCTCAGTCCTCAAAGTGCCACTAAATGAAAAAAAGTGTTCTTCCTTTCACAAAATAATTCGCCTCTGAGTGAGTCCTCCCTTTATTGCCCCAGCTCATTCTATAAGCTCCATGATTTCACTATATCTCCAGTGTGTAGCCCACAGAAAGCCCTCAACAGATTCACTGAATGAAAGGATGAGTGAATGGCGTAGTTAACCATTTCTACAGATAAGGAAACTGAGCTTGGAAGAGGCTCATGACTGAGCACATGCAAACGCTGTTAACAAGTGGTAGAGCAGGGATTTCGAACCAGGCCACAAGGCCTCTTCTCTGCACTCCACCACATGATGTTTTTCTTATTCATCCAGAAGGAAGTTATCTACTTTTCCTATACAGAAGAAAGACAAGGTACCAAGGAAATATTTTGATGTTAAAATATCACATTCTAGTGGGAGCGGTGGCGCAAACCTGTAATCCCGTGGCTCAGGGGATTGAGGCAGCAGGATCTCCAATTCAAAGACAGCCTCAGCAAAAGAAGACGCTAAGTAACTCAGGGAGGCCCTGTCTCTAAATAAAATTGTAGCAGCCCAGAGACCCCCACCCAAAAACCCTTTCCATAATTAAGCTTCTCCTCTCAGATCAGCAGGATGTCTGCAAGGTTATTATGGTTGAAGCTTCCTCTTTCATGTAAATGCCAGGTTTGCACACAAAAGGTGTGAGTTAGTCTGCAGGCTTGTTGTGCACAAAGGTATTATCTCTCCTTTCTTGGTAATAACTTGTGAAACCTGTGTCTGGTCTAGAGGATGGAACAGAGAGCACTTGTCATGTGAATCTCCAAGTCCCTCCCCCGACTAGTTATAAAGTTCAAAGAATTCCAAAATCTTTGTTCAGAGGAAGAATTAATTCTTAGGCAAGAGCCACCTCTGAACCCTGAAGTCAATATACCTGCTTCCTGAAAATTCCTCAGGTGTTCAGCTTCTTCTGTCCTACTTCAGTATAACTCACATTATATGAAATACCTGAAATAGGTAAATCCATAGAGATGGAATCCAGAGCAGTGGAGACCAGGGCAGGAAGAAGAAGGGAATGAGAATTTTCTTTGCTTATCAGGCACAGAATTTCTTTTTAGGGTGATAGAAATATTTGGAATTAAAGAGACAGTGACTGTACAACATTGTGAAAGTCCTAAATGCTTCTAAATTGTTCACTTTAAAAGGACTAATTTTGGTATGTGAATTTCACCTTTTTAATAAATAATGTTGAAACTTCTGAGTCTGTTAAAAATGATTAAAATGGTAAATTTTATATTATGTATATTTTACACCAAAAAAAAATTCTTATTGCAACCCTAGCCCTCGGGAACACAAATGTTTCTCACAACACCACTCTCCTAGTACTGGGGATGCTCAGTGAATGTTCTATGGTTTAACTATTGTTAAGGCTGTGCTGAGGAAGTCCTCTTCTGGAGGCAGTATGGTCAAATGGCCGGGGCTTAACCTGGGATCAGCTTCTGACCAGCTAGGTGAACTTGGGTGAACTTACAAACCTGTCTATAGAAGTTTACTTATCAATAAAATTGGAGCAAACATGCCTCCCTCATAAGGTTGTTCTAAGGACTAAGCAAAAAGATAATGTGTACAAAGTACTTGGGAACAGTCCCTAGGACACAGTATGTGCTGAAAATAGCTGCCCTGATGAGGATGATTATCTGCTCAGTGGGTTCCCAGGCTCCCAACTCCTCCCCTTTCACAATTGTTTACCATAGTCTCTGCTTCTTGTGATGAAATTCAAAGGAAGGCTCCTTGGTTTTCATCTCCATCAGCAGTGGAGAGTTCCCAGGAAGTGAATGTTACACAAAATAATTAGAATGGTTTCTGTCCCCTTTGGCTGCTTGTGTGATTTAGCACGTTTGTTATGAGCTCCGTTTTTCACTTCATTCACTGTGTGGGATGACCCCTGCTCCCAACCAGACTCCCCCTTTCATACACAGGCTATTTTCTTGCTCTGATATATAACAGACTTGGAGACATGGGACCTCCCACATGGCTAATGGCCAGGCTTACAGGTCCACCCGGATGCAGAGAGGTCACCAGACTCAGACCTATCCATACCCTGAAACTTATCTGTGCCTCTTGCTTATGCCATAATTTTTATTATTTAAATAATAAAATAAAATTTTTAGTACAGGCAATGCATCTCAACGGAAAAGGAAATCAAACAGTACCAAAAGAATATTCCATTAAAAAGTAAGATGCCCTCTGCTCTCTGCTTTTTAGTTCCCCTTTTAGTACATTTCTTTAATAACTTTCTAGAGAGAGTTTATGAATATATTTATTTTTAAAATTGTTTTTATTTTTTAAATACATGACAGCAGAATGCATCACAATTCTTATTACACATTAGAACACAATTTTTTGTATCTGTTTGTATATAAAGTATGTTCACCACATATTTATTCTTACCTCCTTGACTTTCATGGATACTTTAGCACAAACACCACCATATACATGGAGTTCTGCATCTTTGCATCTTGCTCTTTTTTGGGACTTAAGTATTGTGGTTGTCTTCACATAAGTTTATGGAACTGTGTCCTTTTAAATTTATTCTACTTTACAGGTTCACAAAACTGTATTCAACTAGTTTCTGACGGTTTAGATTGTTATAATATTTTCCTTTAACAGGCAGAGACACGAGGAATTTTCTTCTAGAAGAATTCAATTTGTTATGACTTAAGCCTTGTGATACATGAGAATTCAATTTCCTTCTATTGGGGATGGGGCTTCCTCTCTCTTCCCCTGTCATTTTTCCCATGCAGTTGCCTATATGTACAGGACATACCCTGTATTTTGTTGCATGACCTATATTGACTTTGATGAGATGCCCCGAATGTCTTGTGTTCAGCATTTTTCTATGTATATAAAATTTTGCCAGAGCTATTTTTCCTCCACAGCAACTGGCACTTAAATCATTTAAATGTCACTTCACTTAAAAAAAAAAAAAAACATATCTCCACAAATACAATCCCTTACGGCCTCCTGCAGATTGGGCTAGGGAAGAATAGAAGAGTCTGAGAATTAAAGTTACTGTTTTCATTTTCAGGAAAGGAAAACACGGTTCTTGGCAGAAGTCCCGAGTCAGGAACAACATCCACTGTTAATTAGAAAACTTGCCGTCAGTGCAAACATTCTGAAAACCCACCAGTCAGCGACAGCCTCACTCCGGTAACTAGGCAAGCCGACTCACGAAGGCAGCCAATCAGCGGCAAACCCCTCCTAACACCAGCCAATCAGCAGGTGCCTCACTTTGGGGACGACCCTTCCAAAGGGAGTCAAAGGCCCTTACCCTGATGTGCTAACACAGCGGAAAGCCCTTAGGTCCCTGAGTACTTCCTCTTGTGAAAACTCACTAATACCCGAGCGCCACGCTTCCTGAAACCCTGAAACCTACGTAAAATCACTCTGGGGGTGTTGGGGCGATTTTGCCATTCAAAACAGGAGGCGAACAGGATGGAGATCTCTCTCTCTCTCTCTCTCTCTCTCTCTCTCTCTCTCTCTCTCTCTCTCTCTCTCTCTCTCTCTCTCTCTCTCTCTCTCTCTCTCTCTCTCTCTCTCGGCATCAGATGCCAAGGTCATTTTAACACTTTTTTTTTTTTAAACGGGGAAACCTCCTCCTACACCTGTTTGTGGTTCGTTATGAATTAAGCCTTGTGATACATGCCTAAGAGTCTGTGAGCTTAGCAAATTCAGTATCTTCCATTCTTGTGTGATTTCTGTTATCTATATGGGTATAACTGAACCCCAAGTGCAGAAAAAGCAGGTGTAAATTTTTTGAGCAATGGACATTTATTAAAAGAGGAAAAGGTCCTCTTCAAGTTCTTTGTGCAGTATGCAGTTGTTTATTTAATATAAAAAAAATAGCAGAAAGTCAAATACTAGCATATATTAACTAGTAAGCATAAAAAAAGGTATGATTTCCTCAACTAGTTCTAAGAGAATTGATAAAAATTTTTGGTCAAGAGAAATTAAGATGATAACCATGGTAAAGACATTGGTCAGATTACGTTGTGTGCAGGTATGAATATGTAACAACAAATCCCACTAATGTATGATTAGAATACGCTAATAATTTTTTTTAAATAAGGTAATCACAGTAGAAGTTGTAATGGTTTTCCACACTGCATCATCAACAGTCTTTTAGCTCAAATAACTGTACCAACAGAAGCATTTTCTAATTCTAAAATTACATGTATAATTTCAAATTCTAGAGTAAAATAGAATCTACTGCCAAAATAAAAATGGTGATAGTTTTATTTGTTATTTCATACATTATCAAATATATGAATGCCTCACTTTGGTCATAGCCATGATACAAATAATGACAATACAGAAACAATTTTTTCCTTTGTCTAATATTTTTCTCATGAAAAAGGCTTACTTATAAGGCAACTGCAAACAGAATCCTTTCCAGATGAGATTTCAGAAACAAAAGCAAGTTTTTGCAGTGACTCTTGTTGAGTTGGTAGTTAATGAGAAAATTTTTACTCTTTTGTTGGAGATAACAAATAAAACTTTTGGTAGTTGTTTGCATAAAGGTTCAAACAATGCTTATTCAAAGTTGAAGTAAAGCATGAATGATTTTTTGGAAGATGTCAGCTGTCTTGCCATATTCTGCATAATGCCCCTCAAATAGCCAAATGTCTTCCATTGAGATTGAAGTAATTGTCATTAATTGCCTACTTCAGCATTCATAGTGTTCTAACTGAGCAATTAATTATAGGATTTTAATGATTTTGTTGGCATTCATAATTTTTCATTCCTCTCACATTCAAAAATCCATTGACAATCTTTAACAAAGGCAGTTAAGAGAAACCTCCGTTTACTTGAAGCACTGTTTTCTGAAGAAAATCTCCCCCAAATTCTTGATTTTTAAAAATAATCCATTGAATGAAGCCTGATTATTTCTTTGTTATGTTTTCAATGTCAATTTAGCAGCAGGATTATGCAAATTGAAAAAGCAAAGAGTGTTATCGTAGTACTCTATATCAAGTTTTTTTTTTTTTTTTGATCAGTGGCAACATTTCTAAAAGTTGTTGATCAAAGATGCAATGTAACCTTGAGGAATGAAAAAGCAGTTATGCTATGAGAGATGTTATTATGGGCTTCAACCAATCAAATTTGAAGAGCAAGTCTCAAGAGTTGTTAATTTTATGCCAGTACATGTCCAGAATACTGACTCATAATGCAAATCTTGAGCATGATTTCTCATTAATGCCTGTTCAGTGGCCAAAAGAACAAAATAAGTTTGATATGACCCCTGCAGAAGCCATGTTAAAATGTAAATGGAACACAGACCAGAATTGAAAGGACTTTTATAAGGAAATTCTGCAAAATAATGAGGAAGTATTAAGAAGAAACAAATCACCAAGGACATTTAATGAAAGAGAGAGGTATGTGATTTAGATATTTGTAATTTAGTTCAGACTAAAACTGAATATGTTTTTAGTATAGGTATATCCCTTGCAATAGTGCTCTTTTATCTCAACATATATATGAATGGCAATTAGAAATTATCCAAATTTTACTGGGTGTCCTGTACGTTCACTTATTTCCCAGTGATTTCCCAGCCCCTGTGCCTCTGTGCTTTATTTCATGTCTGTCTGCAAAGCTTCCTCTTTGAGATCAAATCCTGACTGAAAACCTTAGCAATAATAATAGTGAACCCTTAGTGAGAGGTCACTCTGTGCTGGGCACTGTCTTAAATGCCTTAGTCATGTTAAATGAATAGTTTACTCTTCCCTATGGTGATACTCTAGATAATAATAGTAAAACTATAAGATATTATTTTTCCTATTTTATGGATTAAGCAATTAGTGCACAAAGAAACTAAGTAACCTCCAGAGGTTACACAATACCTAAGTAGTGGTGTAGTGGCACCCCCACTCCTCCACAGAAAATCTTAACTAAGCTTCTCCAGAAGTCTTCACCATAATTGATTTTAGGACTATCAGCAAGAGTTTGATGTAAGTAAACTTCCTATTTTCCTGTTGCTTTATTACTTGGCCACTAGCCTGGAAGAAATCAGCACTCCAACTGCTGAATGCCAGTTTACTAGTTTTTCACAAACATTTATCCAATATAGTAGTTTGCAGAAGTGTGTTTGCAAATGCAAAATGTGATTTAAAAAAAAAAATTCTTTAACAAGGCTCTGGCCTTGAGCTGGGCTTCACAGAGATGCCTACATTTCTAAGATAAGAGAAGTTACCAACTGGGCTACATGGTAACAGCTGGCAGAAAAGAAAGGGGGAAAAAGCTCTCCCCTTCTCAGGTGTTGGCCTTGAAGGGTTAACTTGCCCAAAACAGTGAAAGAAAAAGCTGCTTTTATGTGAAATTCTGCAGACAGTGAACTTCTGAGCCTCTTCTCTTACACACTGGGTATAAAGTTCTGAAACTACCTGAACTTGGAGTTCAGGGGATTAATTGATTACAGCAAAAGCTGTGCCCTATGAACCTGGCTGCAGCCAAAAAAAAAAAAAAAAAGGTTTCCTGATATCTTCGGTGCCCTGCCTTATCTGTCTCCTATAACAGTGGTGCTGGGATTCAAAGCTAGGCCATGTGGCTCTAGAGTCCTTTCCCCAGCACACCACCTGTATCTGTCCTGTCCTGCCCCATGTGGCTCTCCGTAGCTCTGACCTACTTTCCCATTTAATGTTTTAACCACTCAATAAGGCAGTGTTATATTGTCTGTCCCTTGTGGAGGAGCCTAAGATAACTAAATTTGTTCTTGTTTCCCCCTTTAAAAGAAATTCTGAAATACTCAAGTGCTGGAAGCAACCTGAACATCCATCTACAGGTGAAAGGATGAACATGATAGGAAGAGGTAAAACTATAGTGATGATAAAAAGTTCAGTGGTTGCCAGGAGTTCAAAGAATTCATTAGGTGCAGAATGGATTTTTTTTTTTAGGGCATTGAAATTATTCTATATGATACTGTAATTGTAGATACATGACACTATGCATTTATCAAAAATCTTCAGAGTTTTATGGCACAAAAAACAAATCTTTTTTTCCCCACTTCCAAGACTGGAGATTGAACCCAGGGCTTCACTCATGCTAGGCAAGTGCTCTACCACTGAGCTTAAGTCTCCAGCCCAAAGAGTAAATCTTGATGTATACTAATTAAAAAAAAAAATGTAGGAGATTGGGGGAACCTAGGATAGTGCTATAATTCAGACCCTTATACTTTATTTTGTGGTATAAAGTATAAAGGGCATGCATGCTAGGTAAGTATACTCTACCATTCAGCTATATCCCTTGTTTGGGTCATCAATGTTCCTGAGAATCCCATGATGTTGAAGGCTTACTCCTCAGCCTTGTGCTATTGGGAGGTGGAAACTGTTTTTTTTTTTTTTTTTTTTTTTTTTGAGACGGAGGATTGAACCCAGGATCATTTTACCACTGAGCTACATTCCCAGCCCTTTTATTTTATTTTGGTTCAAAAGATTGAACCCAGAAGCACTTTTTCACTGAGTTTTAAAATAAACATCCTCAGTCCTCTTTATTTTTTATTTTCAATTATGGTCTCACTAAGTTGCTGAGGGTCTTGCTAAATTACAGAGACTGTTCTGGAACCTACAATCCTCCTGCCTCAGACTCCCAAGTAACTGGGATTACAGGCCATCAGGCCTGGCTCAGGAAGTGAGAACTTTTTAAGAGACAGGGCTTTTCTTGGAAAGATCTGGAAGCAGCTGCAGACAGGCCTGTGTTACCTGGTGTGTTTGGAGATTGGGGCTGGTACTTCATTGTGAAACATCTGCAATCCTCATGCTGAGATGGGATTTTTTTTTTTTTTTTTTTGTACTGGGGATTGAACTCAGGGGTACTGAGCCACATCCCCAGCCCTATTTCGAATTTTATTTAGAGACAGGGTCTCAGTGAGTCCCCGAGTGTCTTGCAGTTGCTGAGGCTGGCTTTGAACTGGTGATTGTCCTGTCTCAGTCTCCCAAGCCGCTGGTATTATAGGCCTGCACCACAGCACCCGCCCTGAGATGAGATTTGGCTGACTTTTTAAATAAACAAATAAAAACTATACCAATAATGAGGCCAAAAAACAAGTTCCTCAATCTGTAAAGGTATCAGTTCCACCATCTCTGGTCTCATCAAGGTCTACAGGTTCTCAGCAGCTGAAACCTACCCCTATCAGCTAGCCTAGTGCTGCAGCTGGGCCCAGGAGCAAGTGAACCCCTGGGGCTCTCCACAGTAAGCAGAGTCAAGAGAAACTCAGAATGTGGCTCCTCCCCTGAGGGAAGAAGATGCAGTCATCAGGGATGCAAAGCCAGGATTCCTTTGACTACTGGAGGAGGCCTAAGCTGACTCAGGAGGTGTGGCTACAGCTCCTAAGAGCTGCTCATGATCTAGAGTGTCCCAAACTGTGAGACCATATACCATAAGTCTCTATATTCCTCTGAGCCCCTTTTTCCACATCTATGAAATGATTGTGATCATATCTGCCTATTGAGAGGGATCATATGAAACCATGGGCACCAAAGTTCTTGGCAAAGTCCTATATAATGGCAGGTGTTACTAATGACCACTTATTCTTTCATCCTGATCTCTGTATGGAGGATTCCCAAATGCCCTCAGAAGTCTGACTCAAATGTTAACTTGAAAGAATAAGATGACTCTCTTGTTGGCACATACGGTGTACAAAATCTGCTGTCATAGCAGTTGGGAGGCAATGCAGGCTAGTGGTGAAAAGCAAGGCTTGAACTTCGGAAGATCTGCCTGATCTCAAATCTTAGCAAGTCATTTGTGCCCTGACCAAGTGAATGTCTCTAAGCCTCAGTTTCCTCATCTATAAGAGAGTAATAGCAAACCTACCTCACTGGAAGTCAATGAGAGTTAAGTGAAAGTATGCAGGTCAAATACCTTACCCTTGGTGTACACACACATATTACTGTGTGCACATAGTAAAATAAATGTAAACATATTTTTAGAAAAACAGTTTAGAACGTCCTCTACCTGTTTGCAACGGTTACTTTGGTGTGAGTAGTTAGAGCAAGGTCCTGCTTTTTTCTTTCTTTTTGCATTTTTTTTTATTGTTGTTCCTCGGATTTTCTTTTCTGTTAGGATTGAAACCAGGGGTACTTTACCGCTGAGCTACATCCCCAGTCTCTTTTATTTTGAAGCAAGGTCTTGCTAAGTTGTTGAGACCGGCCTGGAACTTGCAATCCTCTTGCTTCAGGTGCTTGGATAATAAGTGCTGATAGGCCCAACCTGATTTTCTCTTAAAATTGGGAGCCATCTCACCACAAAGCCATGAAAAGATAATTTCGGCTTTACTATAAACTACTGCAAATTCTGAACGTGCTTGGAATGCCTGCCCGTGCCTTGAACTCACCCATGCCAGGCTCTCTGACCAGATAGCAGCCCTCTCTGAAACTTTAGTGAGGCCTCATAAATCTTGGCCTCCCCTGGCCAGATAACGGCCCTCTCTGAGGCTCTGATTACCTTCATAAATTCTGATATCAGGGCCAACAAAAAATGTAAACTAGCCTTTTTTTTTCTTTTTTTGTTATCTGTAACCCCACTTCTCTGTAAAGTTAGGCTGCAAGAAAACTGCCCTGCTGTCTTATTCCTGAGATTTTTGTGGCGAGAGGCAGCCCTGCAGGTGCAAATAATAAGCTTGCTTTAATTTGATTTTAATTGGAGTCAGTGGTCTTTTCTTGCCTCCTGGTCTAACAATGCCACCCTTCCTGCTCCTGCCCCTTTGTCTAGTATAT
The DNA here is from genome assembly GCF_052094955.1 of Ictidomys tridecemlineatus. Classification (NCBI taxonomy): domain Eukaryota; kingdom Metazoa; phylum Chordata; class Mammalia; order Rodentia; family Sciuridae; genus Ictidomys; species Ictidomys tridecemlineatus. Next base: position 122,353,940 of record NC_135477.1, on the reverse strand, counting down.
ATTGTTGCAAAGTTTGATCTTAAAGGGAACAAAAAAAAAACAACACAAAAAAGCCCAGTTATATTTAAAACAAAAATGTAGCACCTAGCTCAACAGATCCCACCTACAGGAAAAGCGGGTAGCGTCAGGGTAAACCCCCCCCTCCCATCCCCCGCACTAAGGCGGGGGGGGGGGGGGGGGGGGGGGCACGGGGCCAGGAGACTCCTACTAGCCAGGGACCTGGAGCCTCCAAGTCTCTCCTCCTGTGCAAAATCAGGCCCTGACCGCGCAAGTGTGTTTCTCACAGCCCATTTCGGCTTTGCTCGCTCCAGGCCCACGTTAGCTGGCGGTAGCGTAGGTCCTGGGCTGGCCAAAGTCGAGCCTGGGGGCCGGCCCGCTGAGTCAGCCTGCGGGGCGGCGCGCATACCGCGTGACCACGGCCACGTGACCAAAGCGAGGCCCGTCGGCCGGCGCAGTGGCCTCGGCAGCCTCGGGAGGCGTGTGCGTAAGTGGGGAGCGGGAAGGGCGGGACCCTCCTGGTGGGCAGGGGTCCCGGCGTTGTCCCAGTTCCCCCGCGTCCAGGCGCGGCCCGGCGAACCGCTTCCACCCCTTCCAGGAGGGCTGGAAGGAGAGACGAAGTTGTAACCTGGGTGGGAGGGACACTGAACCCCACCACCTCCGCGCGGGCGACCCCCTCTTCGGCCTCCCCACTCCCCACCATTGATTGCCGTGCTGGGGGTGCCTTCCTTCCGGAGTGATACCTTTACCTGATTGTGCTTTGGGGGAAACTGAGGACCCAACAGTGTTCCCCAAGCAAGGCGGTCGATGAGAGTACCCCTTTTCGAGTGCTGAATAAGAACACACCTCCCCAGGCAAAGCATCACCCCCACCTGTTCCATTGGCCCTAGATGATCCTAGGGCCCCTCCAGTTCTTGAGCAAGACTATGGGGTGGAGTATCCAGCCTGTAGGGCTGTGGGAGGGGAACTGAGTCAAGCTAGAAGAGAATAATCGCCAACATACTGTGGGGTTTACCAGCATTTTCTCATTTGTTATTCCCTGTCTGAAGTTGGCGAGTAGGTACTGCTGTGCCCATTTTTACATAGGAAATGTCTTCATAGAACGCGGGTGCTTTATGAGTTCCTACCATTGGTAAATGGAGCTGAGATGAGAACCCTGGTCTACCCTCATAATAGCGCCTCCTGGTGGGTGGAAGAGGTGCCCAGCCCAGCCTATTCCTCTGAACTCAAAGTGAGGGCCATTGGTTCCTTTTCTCATCTATCTACCCACTGCAGAACAAGATGAAGCTCATCATCCTGGAGCACTATTCACAGGCCAGTGAGTGGGCGGCCAAATACATCAGGAACCGCATCATCCAGTTTAACCCAGGACCAGACAAGTACTTCACCATGGGACTCCCCACTGGTGTGTTGTGGAATGGAGATGGTGGGATCAGAGGGTTTTAAGGGGTCAGGTTCTGGGCTCGTTCAGCCCAGGGACTTACAGGAGGACTTAAGGTATTGGTGCTATGAGAGAACACCAGAGCCCACTCTACATACAGAACAGAGGACCTGGCTTTCTTTATGGGTTGGTTTAGTTGTTGCCTATAGTTCCTATAGAATCTTGGAACAGTTAGACAGGAAGAACTTGATTTTAGGCTACATCCTAAGTCAGCTCTATTAAGGCATTCAGGGTGCCTTAGCAGAACTAAGTCCTGATTCCTTAAAGCATGCATTTTATGAAAATAATTAGTTTATCTTATGTGTGTTTGGGGGATGCTAGCTAAGTACCATTCCTGAGAGAATTGAGAAGATAGTTATTCAAATATTCTCTGTAAGGTTTAATTATGCACAAGATCTAAGTGGAAAAAGTCCCAGTTTCTTTTAAAAAAGGTCAGAATGTTGCCTTTATAGGAAGATAATTTGACTCCAGCTTCTCAAGCTGAATGTCCTAATTACTTCTTTCACAGCTGGGTGGATTTGCCCCATGGGTCTTACTTGACTCATCCACTGGAGTAGGGGCTGTGAAACTTTTTCTGTAAATGACTAAACAGTAAATTACTTTAGACTTCCCTGTTGCAACTACACAACTCTGTCACTGGAATATGAAAGCTACCAATAATAGGTTGGTGACTTTTAGTGGCTGTGTGCCAGTAAAACTTTACTTATAGACACTGAAATTTTCATATGTTGCAAAACATTCTTTTGATTTTTTTTTTTTGGTACTAGGACTTGAACCCAGGGGTGCTTAACCACTGAGCCACCTTCCCAGCCCTTTATAATTAACTTAGAGACAGGGTCTTGTTGAGTTGCTGAGGCTGGCTTTGAACTTGTGATCTCCTGCCTCAGCCTCCTAAGCTGGGATTATAGGCATGCACCATTCTTTTGATTTTTAAAAATGTAAAAACCATTCCTTCTTAAATTTTTTTTTCCTTTTTGTATTGGAGATTGAACCCAGTGGCATGTTAACACCGAGTTCCATCCCCTATCCTTATTTATTTTTTTAAAGACAGGGTTTCACTAAATTGCTTAGGTCCTTGCTAAGTTGCTGAAGCTGGCCTTGAACTTGTGATCCTCCTGCCTCAGCCTCCTGAATTGCTGGGTTTACAGGTGTGTGTCACTGCACCTGACTAAGAACCATAGTTAACTCATGAACTCATACAAATAGGCAGCAGGCCCAATTTGGCCTGTGGACCAAAGTTTGCTGAACTCTGCATTGGAGCTCTGTGAGAGTGGTATCTGCCTGCACCTTGTGAAACCACCTGTGTCTCAAACCTGTTGGAGTTGTGTTAACATCCTGTCTCCTATCTAGAGTGAGCCAGCCTCCACCTGATCAGTCTGGCTTCTATATCAGGCAACTCATTGCTAATTCCCGTTATCACACAATCAGATCCAAGCTCTGCAGAGTGGCATTGAAGGCCCTTCAGAACCAGACCCCTTGCTGCCTGTCACATTTTAAACAGCACAGCATTTCCAAGTGGGTTCCTTGTCATAGGGACCAGTCGATTATTTTTGGTGGGACTGGGGGAGTTTCCATTGTCATTCATTCAGCAGATGTTTTTATTAAGTGTCTCTGTTAGCCAAGCAGTTCTTAGCTCTGGGGATGCAGCAACAAACAAAAGGATTTGTTATTAATTCCTGTGTTCCAAAGCTTAAATTATAGTGGGAGAGATAGACAAGTTAATTAGCAAAGTGTGGAGTATGTTAGATATCAATAAGGAGGAGGGAGAAAAATGAAGCAGGAAAGAAGGATAGGGAGTATTTAGATGGAGGTTTGCCATGTTGGATATATTGGCAGGGAAATCCATTCTGAGAAAGTAACAGAGGAGAGGCCTGAAGAAGTGAGTTAGCCGTACAGATACCTGAAGAGTATTCCCATTAGAATAGCATGTGCACAGGCCCTGAGGTGAAGTGACTCTTGCAAGATAAGGTATGCAGAGGGGTAACCAAGGGCCCAATAATGTGGAGCCTTTGTAAGGACGGGTTACCACTGATAGTGAAATGAGAAGCTGTTGATGGATTTTGAAAATATGAATGACTATCTGATTTGGATAGGTTTTTAATTTTCCTCTTGCAGGGAGCACCCCACTTGGCTGCTATAAGAAACTGATTGAGTACTACAAGAATGGAGACCTGTCCTTTAAATATGTGAAGACCTTCAACATGGATGAGTATGTGGGTAAGTCTTTCTCTTTCAGGGTTCTAACCTGATTCCAGGAGTCATGTTCTTCTTTCAGAGGCTCACCTCTGGAGAGAAATGGGAGCATCTCAAGGAACCAGTGACATTTGGTGATAGGCTCAGTTATTGATAACCTCTCTCTTTCAGCCTTGGTTTAGTTGAGTTATAAAATGAAGTTAATAAAGTTGACTTCATGGGTTGTAAGCATTATGATACTCACAGATATGGAGGCTTCTAGCACATAGTAAACATTTAATGAATACTTAATATTAGAGTACTTCCTTCCCCTTTGTCTGCTTCCTAGCTCAGTGCTATTTCTTTCTGGAACAAATGCATGTAAGTAGAATCTTGGCTGGGGTGGTTCGAAGGTTCTTTGTCTATATTTTCTCTCTAGTGTGCATCCTCTACTTCCCTTTTTTCTTTCTTTCTTTTCTTTTTTTTTTTTTTTTTGTTTTGTGTGTGTGTGTGACTGCGGATTGAACCTCAGGGTTACTTTACCACTGAGCTATGACCCAGCCCTTTTAATTTTGGGGATGGGGGTCTCATTAAATTCTAAGCCTGGCCTTGAATTTGCAGTCCTCCTGCCTTAGCCTCCCAAGTCCCTGGGATTTCGGGTGTGCATCACCATGCCTGGCTCCTTTAGCTCTCCTTTCTGCCGGGTACACTTGGAGGGGAGCTGAGGCTTGGTCTTCTATTACCTTTCTGCTCCCCACTTCCCCATATTATAGTAGCTTCACTTTAAATGTTCTTTTAAAAAAGGATTGTAGTAAAATATATACAACATAAAATTTGCCATCTCAAATGCCAGGTTGATGTTTGAGTCTGTAGTCCCAGCTATTTAGGGGCTAAGGCAGGAGGATCACTTGAGCCAGCCTGGGCAACACACACACACATCTTAAGCACTTTTATGTGTACACTATGGTAGTGGTAAGTACATTCACATAGTTGTGCAACCAATCTCAGAATTCTTTTCATCTCATAAAACTGAGACTCTGTTTCCATTAAACAACTCCCTGTTTCCTGTTTTCCCCAGGCTCTGGGAACCACCATTTTATTTTCTGCTTTCATGAATTTGATTTCCCTAGATACCTCATATAAGTAGATTCATAAAATATTTGACGTCTTATGTCTGGCTCCTTTCACCTAGGAGAATGTCTTCAAGATTCATCCCATGTTGTAGCACTGTGTTGGATTTTCTCATGTTTAAGGCTTATTTTAATTTTTTTTTGTACTGGGGTACTCTACCACTGGGCTACATCCCCAGCCCTTTTTATTTTGAGATAGAGTTTTGATAAGTTGCTGAGTTTGGCCTGGAATTTACCATCCTCCTGTCTCAGTCTATTGAATTATGGGGATTATAGACACAGGCCACCACAGCTGGCTTGAATTTAAATATTCTTAATGCTCAACATTAACCATTTATTTTAAACATTAGTTTTCTTTCTGGATTAAAAAAAAAATACATTTTGATAAGCCCTGAGATAATTTTCTCTAGCCACTTGGTATTTAAGTTGGGGTTTAAATTGAGCAGGGTATAAATGATGGGGTATGTTTGCTTCCTTTCCCAGATAAGCCCAGTCCTACCCCAGGTGACCAGGCTACCTCCAGAAGCCCAGAGTGTTCCCACCCTCCAGCCTATGGTCATTCCCTTGTGAATGAGGGGATTTCCCAGTTCCAGCTCCATAGTCAGTGGATACCTAATGGACATCAGCTCAGCCTATCCCAGGAGGATGGGAGGCAGGGGGCTGGTGTCCAGGGCTTTCTGATGGACAGTCCCCTAAGTGTTCTGGCATCTTCCTTGGGAGGAGAGCTCTAGCACAGCCTGGGTATGACTAAATGTCTCTGACCCCACAGGCCTTCCTCGGGACCACCCAGAGAGTTACCACTCCTTTATGTGGAACAACTTCTTCAAGCACATTGATATCCATCCAGAGAACACCCACATTCTGGATGGGAATGCAGCTGACCTGCAGGCTGAGTGTGATGCCTTTGAGCAGAAGATCAAGGCTGCAGGTGGGATCGAGCTGTTTGTCGGAGGTGAGCTTATTAGCACTCCTCAGCACATATCCAGGTCCAGGCCCAGGCTGGCTGGATTGTATGGCAAGGACATGATGCCAAGCCTGTCCCCATGAAGCCTTCTTTGTGCTCGTGACATTGGGGTCATCTATCACCATGTGGATGCAGGGAAGGCATAGAGAAAATGGGAGTCTTGGGTCCTAGCCCTGGCTCTGTTGCTCAGGATGGAACTGTGATCATGGACACCTTCTGTTTCTATACTTTGATGCTTTATGTAAACTGAGAGGTTTGAGATTTGGACACAGATCTTTTATCCCCAATCTTTAGGCTTTATGGATCAGTCATGTAATTTACCTAAACATTAAAATCATGGACTCATGTAGTTTCAGAAGATTCCATATGGCCCTTGCATGCTTTCCATAGGACCTGAACCCCAGAGAAGTTGTGTGACTTATCAAGGTCAGTGAGTAGCAGTGAGAAGGTGGGACCCTAGGGAATCTACCTCTGAGGCTTAGGCTCTTATTCCTACTTAGGTTCTTATTCCTATTCTACATGTTACTACCTTGGGCATCACCCACAGGGGTATAAAATTGGACTAACTTTTTCTGGGTCTAACTTCTATAAGAGTAGGGAGGAAAAACCTTGCATATTCTGAGGTTTCGGAACTCGGCACCCGCTGCCTAGGTGCTGGGTGTGTTTTCCCTGTAGACAGGAGACAGAGAAGTCATACTTCCCAATAATCTGGGGGGTCAGGAACTATTTGGAGTGCCCCTTACTGAGCTTCCTGAAGGTGGAAGCAAATTAACAGTGTCTGTGCCTCAGATAGAAATGGTGAGGAGGGGGCAGAGTTGTAACTCAAGAGTACAAATGAGGAGATAGTTTTCAAGGATTTTTTTTTTCCCAGACCCTAATTAGAGAAGGAGAGATTGTCCAGTTTTGAAATTGTAGATTCCTAGGACTCACAGAACTGTTGTGGCTGTCTCTTTCTCTAGGCATCGGCCCCGATGGACATATTGCCTTCAATGAGCCAGGTTCCAGCCTGGTGTCTAGGACTCGTGTGAAGACATTGGCCATGGACACCATTCTGGCCAATGCTAGGTTCTTTGATGGTGATCTTGCCAAGGTGCCCACCATGGCCCTGACAGTGGGTGTAGGCACTGTCATGGATGCTAGAGAGGTAAGGGTGCAGGGGTCCACCAGCCTTTGTTAGAGTTGGGGCCAGTGGGCTTGTCTTTTTGTTGTTAATTATAGCTATACAGCTGAACATATTCTTATTAAAGATGAAGATGTAATAAATAAGGCTAAAATCCCAGCTGGTCCTGTTTCTCTCCCTTCTTTGGAGGTAATCATTGTTCCCAGTGTGGGTAAATCCAGTAAGCAGTTTTTGTGTGTCTTTGGCTAATTGACCAGGGGCTGCTACCTGACCTTGGCCTCTGCTGATGTTCCACTTCCATGCTTCTCACCGGCAGAGAGAACCCCAGCACAACTAATGTGGGAATGTGAATTTGTACTTGCCTAGGCACTGAGAAGGGACCCTCTTGGTGTCCCTGAAGTTGGTCACTATTTGAAAGAATGCTTCTCCTGCAATCCAAGGATGTGATGATTATGGCCCTGTGCTCAGGAATAATAAATGTAGTGAAGTGTGATTAAAAGATAAGTCTTTAAGGCTTTGGGGATATAGCCAGTGGCAGAGCAATTGCCTAGCATGCACAAAGCCTTGGATTCAATCCCCAGTACCACCAAAAAAAAAAAAAAAAAGTGTCTTGAACTGAATTTAGGGAGTTTTTCTCCTAGAAAATTGGTTATCATTTGGTGTGTGTGTGTGTGTCTGTCTGTCTGTCTGTCTGTGTGGTTCCAGTGTCCTTACTGCTTTCATTAGAATTTTAGAAATATTTTCTATTCCTTTGTGAGATACATTCAGTGAGTGACTGGAGACATTTTAGCTTCAAATTTCTTTTCCCAGGTCTATAAACAAACATCTAAGTCAGTGGAAAAGTTCCCTAATTATATAGTGAATTTCTGTGAAATGAATGATGTCTCCTAGATTTCCACTGGGTAACCCTGAATCAGTAGCTAGGGGGTCACTCTGCTTGCTGCTTATAAACGTGACAGTTTGGGGGCCATCCTTATCTAGTGAAGGTATATGGTCTGGGGAATATCTGGGCTGGAAATCAGGAAAATCTCTTCTAAAATGAGCTTAGAGTTGCTGAAGGGTTCTGAACTTCAGTTGGGTTCTCTCTGTGCCTCTTTTAAGAGAGGGAGGGGGCTGGGGATGTGGCTCAAGCGGTAGCGCGCTCGCCTGGCATGTGTGCGGCCCGGGTTCGATCCTCAGCAGCACCACATACCAACAAAGATGTTGTGTCCGCCGAGAACTAAGGAAAAAAATAAATAAATGTTAAAAAATTCTCTCTCTCTCTCTCTCTGTCCCTCTCTCTCTCACTCTCTTTAAAAAAAAAAAAAAAATTTTAAAAAAAAAGAGAGGGAGAGTTGTGGCAGGGGCTGTAGGCTGTAGCTCAGTGGTGGAGTACTTGCTTCACACTGAGGCTCTGGGTTTGATCCTCAGCACCACATAAAAAATAAACATATTGTGTCCATCTACAACTAAAAAATATTAAAGAGAGGGAGAAGTAGAGAGAGGAACGATCAGTAAATTCTATTCACAACTCCATGGCACAAGTGTATTAAAATGGAAAGATATCTGTAGAGCTGAATTCTTTAGGATCACTTTTTGGCACTTATGCTCTTGATAATTGAACTGTTAGGTGGAATATCTACTGTATCACTTCAAGTCAGGTTAAATGCTGTGAACTGAAAGAGATCAAATGAAGGGAATCCCTTTCTGGGATTCAACCTTAAGGGACCCACAGGTAACTCCTGGCATTGTTTCTAAAACCACAGGGTAGCTGGTGCAGGCAGAGGCCTCTTTCACACACTGCGAAAGCTGATCTAGCTATTGGGATGACCTGTGTGGGCCTGTGCACGGCACAGGGCACCTTCACAGTTTCATTAAAGTTGTCTGGAGGCACTGTCATGTGGTGGTGGTCAAGAGCATAGACTCAAGTCACAAATGACCCTGGGCAAGTTACTTAACTTCCTGGAGCCTTATTTCCTTTTCCTAAAAGGTAGGAGTTTGTGTGATAAGATGTAGAGGACTAGCAATAAAAAAATAATCCTCTTAGCATTTGTTGTCTGGGCTGCTCTATCATGGGCTTGCTTTCTCATCCCCAGGTTATGATCCTCATCACAGGCGCTCACAAGGCTTTTGCTTTGTACAAGGCCATTGAGGAGGGGGTGAACCATATGTGGACCGTGTCTGCCTTCCAGCAGCATCCCTGCACCGTGTTTGTGTGTGATGAAGATGCCACCTTGGAGCTGAAAGTGAAGACTGTCAAGTATTTCAAAGGTGAGGGAGGGTGGATATGGGAGGAGGTAGTCAAGCCCAAGCATGCTAGGAATGAGGAATGGATTTTGTTTTCATTCTGGCCATTCTATTTTTTTATTTTTGTGTACTGGGGATTGAACCAGGCACACTCTATAACCGAGCTGTACATCCCCAGCCCTTTTTATTTTTTGAATCAAGGTCTCACCAAGTTGCTAAAGCTGACCTCAAACTTGTGATCCTTCTGCCTCAGCTTCCTGAGTTGCTGAGATTACAGGTGTGTGCCACCACACCTAGCTCATTCAATCCCTGGACCCCCTCTCCTGTGCTGGGGATGGAACTCGGTTTCTCCACATGCTAGACAAGTGTTCCACCACTGAATTACATTCCCAGCCCTCACTTTGGCCATTTTAATGGACACCTAGAATCTCAAAAATCAGACCCTACTGCCTCATAATACAGTCATTTCTCTACCATCCATGACTGCAAGGGTCCACTTCTGGAGATGTTTGCTCTGAGGTGGCAAAAAACAAAAACAAAAACAAAACCCAAAGTTTTAGTTAAAGAACTGTGTGTGATCTCCTTGTGATGACATTGAGTCTTAGGTGTTCTCAGTCTAGATCTCATACACATCTTTCCCCTTAAGTCAAGGTCCTGACGTGCCTTGAAGTGAAGATCTACAGGATCTTTCTTTTACTTTAAAAGGATACTTACTAGAGGGTTGGGTGTAGCTCAGTGGGAGTTTGCCAAGCACACGTAAAGCCCAAGCTTCGATCCCTGGTACACCTCCTGCTTTAGGCAAATTACATGAACACTCTCATCTAATAAATAGGAAGGTAAATTAGGAATTTTTCTTTGTTGAAAAGATTAACCTTTAAATAGTCAGCTGTCCTTGTGGTTGTGTTGACAGAACTTCCATGAACTCTCATTCACTGGGAGGAACAAACTTTTCCTGCTCTTAATGTTTTCATGATTTGGAGATCAGAAAGATAAGAGTGTCAGTTCTAGGACAAAATTGGAGAGCTTCTAGAAGTTCTTGTTGATCATCATGGAATTCTTGCCTCTATCTGCATTAACTACTTTTTTTTTTATAGGTTTAATGCTTGTTCATAACAAGTTGGTGGACCCCCTGTACAGTATCAAAGAGAAAGAAATTGAGAAAAGCCAGTCTTCTAAGAAACCATACAGTGATTAGCCTATGCTGGGACCTACTATCAAGTACCTCATAGGAAATTTTCTTTAGGAGAACAGAATTGTTTTTTCTTTAGTCCAGTATGGTTACTGCAGTAAGTAGGTGAACTTACTCTTCTTGGTTCCGAGGCTAGAAGCCTTGTCATGGAGTTCAGCTGTGGAATGACATGTAACTTAATCAGAAACGGTCTCTGAACAGTGTTCTCCATCATGTTGTCCACCACACCCATGTTAGGGCTTCTTGGCTTTTTGTTCTGCCTTAGCCACCGTTCATGTGTACAACACACTCCTGTCAGGAATTTCTATCCTTATGTGCACCTATTAGAGGGTGGGAATTAGGGGCTTGTGTATTTTGGACTCAATCTCTTTGGAGTCTTGAGACCTCCTCTTGTGCAAGCCTGCCCCTTATGTGAGAACTGCTGCTTCAGGTTAAGGTATGCACTTGATATCTAAATGACATACAAGGTAGCAGCTTCTCTGGTCAGTAACAAGTACCACAGAAAGAAACTGTTCTTACTCTCTTTCTCCTAGTTGTTTTTCTGCTCTCAAGGTGGCTTTTCCATGAACTGGGAGGACTCCTTGGAGGAGGATTTGGGTGGCTGGGGCTATTCCAGGGGTCTATCCATGACCCAAAAGGAGAGAGGTAGAAACCTTTTCCCTCTAGAGCCCTGTGTTTTTGTCAGAGGTCTCTTACATACTCATCAGTAAGGAGGAGACGCACCAGGGCAACAGACACTTCTACAGCTTCAGTGTTGTGATCAGACAAGGTGCTGGGGCAGAAAGCAGCTCAGTTCTGAGTTTAGTCACTACACACAAATGCCACACTCTCCTGCCTCCCTCAGAGTTGAGTGCCAAGGCCACACACCAGATACTTTTAGTATTGTTGCCCCATTTAACATACCCTGCTCCTCTAACCCTCTCAGGTTTGTGTGGTAGGATCTGATGTCAGAACATCAAGAATTACAAGCCTGGGCTGTGGATGTGGCATTTGCCTAGTGTGCATGAAGCCCTGGGTTCTGTTTACAGCACCACAAAAAATTTCAAAAAACAAAAACCCTTTGCCCATTTGTCCTTCAGCCCTCCCTGCTAAATATTTTGTTGCTGTCTTCCTCTTATGCCCTTAAGCCTTTGTGGAGTGGTTGCTGCCTCAGCCTCCCTGTTCTGGTGCCTGTTTGAAGCTACTGCTGCTTATTTCTGGGAAAATTCTGGCTCAGGCCTCTCTTTAAGTGCTGCCTTTGGCATCAGCATCTCGTCCTTTAGCTTTTATACGTGATTGTGCTGTCATTCTATGTTAAGCTAATCAATCAGTGGACTTGTTTACAATGTGATTTTTTCTATTAAATCCAATATTTTCAATAAAGTGTGTCATTTGTGGATTTCTACCTCCGAAGTTCAGAAGGTTGTCTTCTGAAGTTTTGTTTCCAAAATTGATAAATTTTGTAAGTAGCTGGTGAACCAAGCTTCACACTGAGTCCTCACAAGAGCTTGCAGGAAGATCACCAGCATAGTAACAGTCTGTTGGTCTTAATCATCAGGGTGAAAAAAGATTTTTATAAAAATGAAGCACCTATGTGAAAAAAGGTGGGAATAAACAGATGAGCAATACATTTTCATATTGTGGCTATACTTGAGATTTAAGCAGGGATAATGGCTATTAAAAATATGATAGGAGCCGGGGATGTAGCATTGGTAACATGCTTATCTAGCACATGTGAGGCCCTGGTTTCAATCCCCCGCACTGCAAAAATATCTGCAAGTTATGCAAAAATACAATTTTTTTTGTGTTAAAGTTCTAGGTAAAGAATTATCTTTGGTCATATAATTAAGGACATATAAATAAGAAGGGTTTTTATTTTATTGGAGTATAATTTACATGCCAGTAAAATCCACTTGATATAAATCCATTGATTTTTAGGTGTGTGGAGTGGTGTGATCCTCTTCATCATTCCACAAAGCTCCTTGCTTCTGCCTCCAGTCCCAGGTGGTCACTGATATGCTCTTTGTCTATAGACTGACCTTTCCTGGACATATTTTTGTAGGGAGGCAGTGCTGGGGATTGAACCTAGAGCCTTGTATATATGTGCTAAGTACATACTCTGCCGCTGAGTTATATCCCTACCCTTCTTAGACATTTCATATAAATGGAATTTATAACATCTTTTGTGTCCGACTTCTTTGATTCAGCATAACATCTTTGGTAGTTATGTGTGTTTTGTGTTGCTGGTTATTGAACTCAGGAACTTGTGCATGCTAAGCACTCTTCCACTATGGTGTTTCCCCAGTCTAAGCATATTTTTTGAGGTGGTCCACATAACACAGCAATTGTCCATTCTTTTTTATTAGTATTCCGTTGTGTGGACATACCACATTTTGTTTATCCAGTCAAGATAAAATTAACTGTAGTAGAATTTAAAGAAAAAGGATTTAGAAATGACAGCCAAACTGGAGACATCTGTATGAACTTGAGACCTTGAAGAGATCTGATCTCAATCTGCTTCCCTGGTGGCCCAACAGCAGGATCATCCTTCTAATACCAGTACTTATGTGAATCAAGTGGGACTTGCACCTCTGGGCCAGTTTAAACCTCCAATCTACCCCAGGCTTGTTGGAGAGGACCTAATTATGTTTTGGGTCAGGGATCATGGTGGTGGACCTGAAGTATCTTGTTCCTAGAAAACAAGGGTGCTTGGGCTGGGGTTGTGGCTCTGGTAGAGCGCTTGCCTAGCATGCATAAGGTACTGGGTTCGATCCTCAGCACCACATAAATGTAAAATAAAGATATTGTGTTCACCTAAAACTAAAAAATAAATATTTAGAAAAAGAAAAAGAAAACAAGGGTGTTTTCAGGGGTGTCTAAGGTAGTGTTGAAAAGACAAAACAGCCAGTTAAACTGGACTCCACTGACCAGGTTGTGATAATTTGACTAAAAATACTAAATACAGTCTACAGTGACGTGCTGAATCTATAAAACTGAAAGTCTGATACTCAAAAAGGGAAAACGTAGTATTAAGTGTACAAAGAGTAGTGTTTCAGGAAGTGTGGATAGAATGTGTTTAAAGTATAACATTTGGTCAATAGTGGCAGCATGGACATAAAAAGGTGTCATCTTCCTTCTTCCTATGTAGTCTGCTCATAAGTACAGATGCACTGCTGTGGCCTATTCTTCCTCCTCCTTTCCCGTCTCTGAAAATATTCAAATGCCATTTGTTAGATCTTCCCTGACCCTACAATACAAAGTAGCAATCTCTGAAGGCTGCCCTCCCTGCCCTGCTCTTTTTTCTCAGAACCATTTACTGACAGGATTTCTCCATTCAATTGAAGCTCCATGAAGGCAGACTTTGCTAAATCCTACTCTATCCCGCACCATAACAGTGTCATAGAAGACACCACTGTTTGCTGAACAAGAAGCATGCTCCCCAAGAGTAGCAATCATACATGAGAAGCAAGGAAAGTAGCATATTACATGATGATGGGTTAGCCCACTGGCCTACTAAGAAGGAAGTCTAACTTAGTGTGACAAAATGCTAGTGAAGCCTGCCTAAGTGTCAACAAGGCACTCTGTGACTGTGATGAGACAGTGGGTAAGTAAAACAGAATGGAGTTACTTGAACCTCAAGGGAGCCCTAATGCCATCAGGTAATCAGACTAGTAATCATGCACACTCCTTTGAGTCTCCTTGAAGACCAATTCATAAGGTCTCAAGCCACTCCGTCAGCTTTTCTGGACTGATGACCTTGAAAACAGAATAGAAAATAATGTCCACAAGTTCCCACCACCACACACACCCATATGCCCAAACTGGCCTGGAACTTGCAATCCTCCTGCCTCAGCCTCCCAACTCACCAGGATTACAGGAATGCGCCACCATGCCCAGCTGGCTCGGGGTTTTTAATTCTCAAGGTGGTCCACACTCAGTCCTCAGTAATTGGTTTAAATTCAATCACTGGCTCCAGAAGTTTCTGCCTTAGGTAGGCTAACTGTTCCCCATCCCTTTCCTTTTTAGAAACTGTTCAGTTTGTTTAGCTTTTTACCTGTTGTGAGAACATCCCTTTCTTTCTCAAATACACTCCAGATTTTCATCTCCCTCCACTCGAACAGCACCTATCAAAGTCTCCCAATGACCTTAACACTGATTGCTTGATTATTAGAGCTCATATTACTTATGTGCAGCATCTGACACAATTGATTCCTCCTCCCTTCAAACTTAACTTGACTTCCAGGACAGCACACACTGCTGGTTTCCTTCCCTTACCGACCTGACCATTCCCTGTCTCCTTTGCTGGTTCTTCCTCATTTCCTCAGCCTCTTAGCATTTGGGCCAGTCCTTGGCCCTTTCTCTATATACAACTTACTCCTTTGATAAGCTAGCTCATCTAGTCTCTTGGCTTTAAAGATCATCTATATGTTGTCTCCAATATTTTTATCTCTAGCATGAATCTCTACCTGCCTATTTAACATCTCTGCTGGGATAACTACCAGGCATCTCCAACATACTTTCCCACAACTAAATTCCTAATCTTCACCCACAAACCCATGCTGTCTACATAGTCTTCTCCATCACAATTGCTCAGAACACCTAGAAATCAACCCTGATGCTTCACTATCTCTCAATATATATGCAGTCTATGAGCAAATCTTATTAGTTTTGCCTTCAAGCTAAGTACAGAATCTAATTCTCAATAATTTTTTTTTGTATTATTGGGGTACTGAAGATCGAAACCTTGAACCTGTGATCCTCCTGCCTGAGCTGCCCAAGGCCCTGGGATTATAACTATGTGCCATCATGCCAGGATCCAATTCCCCAAATTCTGCTGGCACATTAGCACAATCCATCTGTACTTCTTACCTGAGTTGCTACAAATGGCCTAACTGGTTTCTAAGCTTGCTCACCCCTAAAACCTAACTCAGACCACATTACTCCTCTGTGCAAAGTCTTCTAAATTCACTCAAGCCCTGGAACTGTCTGTAGTACTACCCATTCACGTCCTATCTCTTACTGTTCTTCCTTCCTTGGTCTATTTCAGCCCTTACTGCTTACTATATTGTTCCTAGAGCCCTCTAATGTGTCCCCATCCCAAGGGCATTTGCCCTGGTGTCTATACCTGGACTTGGGGTGTGCCTCAGTGGTCAAGTGACCCCGAGTTAAATCCCTAATATGCCCACAACACACACCAAAAAAGGGCTGGGGATGTAGCTCAGTGGTTAAGCACCCTTGGGTTCAATCTTTGGTACCAAAAAATAAAAAATTTTTAAAAATCCAGCACTGCCCTGCTTCCCCTAACTCCCTATCTCCTCCTTGACTTCTTTCCACTGACACTTATCTTCTGGTGACCTATATAGTTTGCCTATTGTCCGTCTCTATCCATCAGAATTTAAGTTCACAAGGACAGGGACAGTACATCCATTTTATTCATTGCTATGTTCTCAGCAACTAGAAAAATAGGCCCATTATGAGGTGCTCATTATTTGTTAAATGAGTGAATTATTCAAGGAAGTATAATAAGTTGCAAAAGTAGAATGGATTGAGAGTAAGATACATAGTTGCTTTAAAAATCTTATGTTGTATAAGTTTATTTTTTATTTTTTGGGAGTTGTTTTTATAATGGGATAAAACAGTATAAGCAAGTTAAAGAAATAACTGTGCTAACTCTGCTAGCTACATGAGCATCAGAATCTCACAAAGTTTTCAATGTGCACAATCTTCTCCAAAGCATCCTGTGGCTCAGAAAAATATGGGAATGCTTGGAGTGGTGAATCTTCAAGCCACCGAGTAATTGAACAAAGTCTAGACTATGGGTGCTGAAAGTTGATAAGCACCATAATATCTGTGAAGAACATCCCTAAAGTTCCTAGAGCCAGCCTTCTGACCACAAAACCTCATCCTGGTCTGCTGATCAATTTTTTTATTCAGCCAAGTTTAGGGAACAAATTGTCTTCTTCTTTTTAACCAGCATCAGTGGGCATCACATTGGTACAATTATTTGGTCCTACTCAGGAGCTTGATAAATAACTTAATTGCCTTCCATTAGTAGCTGAAGATAGTGTACCTGTTAGGCATAATACTTGCCATTGTGGAACAACTGAATAAGATAGCAACTATGGATCAAGTAAATTTTAAGTGGCCTAAAAGTTTTGGTAATACTACTCTTCCTGCCTTGCTGATATTGTCATATTCTGTCTCCCAAGGTATAAAAGATACTATGATGAAATACAATGAGGAAAATTATAATCCCAGAAATTAAGTCTGCTTCTGTTAACAAAATACTATTCCTAGCTTAACTCATCACTCTGTGTATGTTATGTTTGTTTGTCTCACCATTTTGTCCAAGTTGGTCCTGAACTGCTAGACTCAAGTGATCTTACTATCTCAGCCTCCCAGAGTAGCCAGGACTAGAGTCTTGCCCCACAGGTCTCCTAGGCCACTCTATTTTTATAGCAGGGGAACTGCTGCCACCTGTTGGTGATGCTTATAATAAAGTTAATATTTAGTGGGAGATCCAAATTCCAGTCAATGAAACCATATGAACCACCTCAAGATTCTTACCTGATTAACTCACTACTCTTGACAGAAAAATAAACAGCAGGTATATTATGGGATTTCTAATGTAAACTAGAGCCCTCTACTACTAAAAAATGACCTTATTGACAATGCTACAGGCCTGGAAAGATGGTTTCCAAATCTTTTCTGTTTGCCACATCTCTAGACAGAAAGAATAGCACTCCAAGCTCTTCAAGTTTTAGCTGAAACAGCAAGCTAGTTCTCTCAGTGCAAAGCCATGTGGGCCCAGCTGATCCACAGGATAGTCTGATCAACTTGTCCAGGGTTTAATGACCACCTCCCCCCAATAAATCTGAGCAGGAAAATGACCATCCAAGTAAGCCTAAAGCTGCACATGCAGCAATGAAGTATCCTGAGGAAAAACTGATTGGAAGACCTTGATCATTGATTTATCGTACCTGCTAGGACTAGGTGATCAATTAGCCTTCAAGAAAAGTTTTTCATGGGGCTGGGGATGTGGCTCAAGCAGTAGCGCCCTCGCCTGGCATGCGTGCGGCCGGGGTTCGATCCTCAGCACCACATACCAACAAAGATGTTGTGTCCACCGAGAACTAAATAAATAAATATTAAAAATTCTCTCTCTCAAAAAGGAAAGAGAATTATAAAATTAAAAAAAAAAGAAAAGTTTTTCAGCTCCTGGTCAATCTAGGTGTTTTAAGATATAATGATGTTTATACAGCACTAACAATAAAAATGGATTTTGACAATTAAGACATGGTGACAATGTAATAATGTGGTATCCTGGATTGGACCCTGGAACAGAAAATGGACATAAAGGAAAAACTCTGAATGAAATATGGACTGTAATTAAAAATATATCCACACTGGTTAATTATTGTGACAAATGCACCATACTAACGTTCAGTATTAACGGGAAATTTGGTATAGGATATATGGGAACTCTATGCTACCTTTGTAGTTTTTTTATAAATCTAAAACTATTCTATAAGTTTCCTTTTAAAAAAAACTAAAAATTATGAGCTGGGTGCAGTGGTACACCTGTAATTCCAGCAGCTCAAGAAGCTGAGACAGGAGGACTTCAAGTGCAAAGCCAGCCTCAGCATTGTGAGGCGCTAAACAACTCAGTGAGACCCCGTCTCTAAATAAAATACAAAATAGGGCTGGGGATGTGACTCAGTGGTTTAAGTGCCCCTGAGTTTCAATTCCTGATAACTAACTAACTAACTAAATAAATAAATAAATAAATAAATGTTAAACAAAATGTACCTCAATTGACAAATACAGGCCCTTTGTTCCATCACAAACAAGCTTAAAAATTCAGAGCTTCTATTTTGACTTAAGGAAAGAAGTTATTTGGAAGCTTATTTTAATTTCTCCACTCTAGACCCACAAACCTTTCATATAAAATCAAGAGACATCGCCTCTTTAAATTCTTACCAAAAGGACCCATAAAGATTCATGTCAATGTATGGCAAATCTCAGCCCACTTGTAAGATAAGGTCTTCTTATTTTGTCCTGAGGTACAAAACTATTCCATCATATACTTTTGTGACATGGCAACTTTCCCCAAACTCAGTTGTTCTACAGGGTAGTCAGGGAGTTACCCCAATCTTTCATTTTACCCAGAAACAAAAATATTCTACCCAAACTATACCATATCAAAATCAGCTTATAACTATGCCTCAAAAATAAGGCTTTGCGGGGCTGGGGTTATAGCTCAGTGGTAGAGTGCTTGCCTAGCAAATATGAGGCAATGGGTTCAATCCTCAGCACCACATAAAAATAAATAAATAAAATAAAGATATTGTGTCCATCTACAACTAAAAAATTTTTTAAATTAAAAAAATACGGCTTTACTATGTAACAACAAATCCCACCATTATGTATAATTATGATGCATCACTAAAAAATATGGGTAAAAAATAAGGCTTTATAAGCCTTAAGTTCTTTGATAAAATTAAGGGATGAATATTTTGTACCTAAGAAAGGAAGAAAGAAAACATTCAGGTTAATAAATACCTGTGTTAGGTTTTTAAAAATCATAAAAGAAGAAAAATATCCTTCCATTTCTTTCACAAAACTGTACTATGAAGACTTCTTTCCTATATCTATGATATCATCAATATACAACAGCTTAAAATAAAATGATCGGTAGCAAATATCAACCAGTTTATGAACTAGAATTTCTGAGTGGCTACTACTAAAAAATTCCAAATTATTCAATCACTTTTCTTAGGTATTATGAATAATCATTTGTCAATTTCCATTTCTTATCACCAACTTATTCTTTAACTTCAGTTCTCATATAAAATGTGTTAAATGAAAGTCCATAAAACATAGCTGTTTAAACAAACATGAGCCTTAAAATCTAGGCTCAGTCACAAGCCCAGATAAGAAAAGAAAATTCCATTCAGGACTTTCTTTTTCTCACTTTAAGAGCTATACCTGGGTACAGGGTTTTATGACCCCTTGGATACAGGTGTAGCTCAGGGACAAAGTGCATGCTAAGCATGCTTGAGGTCCTGGGTTCAGTCTCTAGCACCAAAAAAGTAAAAAGTTATAATAGTTTTACCATGTGATCAGTTTCCTCGATGATAGAACAAACAGCAGAACAAATTATGTTCTAATTATAAGATGATTTTTAAAAACTATTTTTATTTTTAAGATTAAGCATCCTCATTGACAATCCAGAAACACACTTGCTGACTTTTTGGACATACACACCTAAAACAGTTAAAAGTGATTCCTCAATTTTCAATGACAAGGTAGAAGCAAAAACATGTTCACAAGCTGCAACTGAATTCTTCTATCCCTCTTTTTAAAAAAAAAAAATTTAATTTGCTAAGCCACTCACCAAACCATAAGGAAAAACAATTTTCCAAAAAGCCAACAAAATCCAGAAATAGGAATCTAGGTATCAAGCCAAAATTATCACCCAAAGCACTGCTGTTGCAAAAAAGCCAAATTCCCATAGCTCATTAGAGAAGACCTTTAAAAAGAACTCAGGTTAGGGCTGGAACTACAGTAATGTATATAGGTTCAAACACCAGATAATTAAAGAACATTCAGCTTGTTCAGCTTGAGAATACATTAGGCTTTCTCTTGTTTCTGCAGAGGAAAATGTGTGCTGCTGGAATTAATATTAAAACTGTCCTTGCAACAGAAGGCAGGGGGAGGGTAAAAGGAGAAAATGTAGAACAAAAAGGTAAATCTAAGCTCTACTGCCCAGGAAAGTAGAATAGGGCGGAAATTCTCCCACATCAGTTTCATTACATTATAGATTTGGCTCAAAATCAGTGAACTATATATATATCACTCATAAATATCAAGCCACCCACAGTGTTTGTGGTACTGAAAAATATTTCTTAAATTATTATAAATTTCTAAATTCTAAAAAGCATCAATCAAAATAACACTGCACCATCCAGTCATAGAGCAAAAAGCTTCCTCCAAAGAGAACTTAGCAGAAATTTCAGTTGGAAGGAATGTGAGTAATGTGGAGTGAATGGGATCAGGCTCTCAGTATGATTTTAATAAGGCTTCTACCCACCCCAGCTGTTAGGAGTACTGAGTGGGCTCCAACAGAATGTCTCAGAGGGATGCTCCTTGGAGACAGGTCTATATGTTTAATTCCTGACCCTTCTCCTTACCTAAAGCTTGGGGAAGAAAATAAATATTTACTTTTTAGTTAAAAAGAGCTTTGGGCATATTATATTATTTAATATTCTGTAATTTTCATTTTCTGAACCTTTGGCTTATAATTTTATCAATTTATGATACATGGAAAAATGTATGAAGGTGCCATAATCAGTAGTACCAAATGAAAATATAAACCTTGCTCTTCCTTATCTTCTATGAATGCATGGTACCCTAAATATCCTGCAAAGTTACTTTGTACACTTGACAAGATTAGGGAAAACCATTCCATTTCCATATTATGAGCAGAAAGAGTTAACTAGTCTTCAATCTCATCTTCCCAAATATCTCCATTAACATCCACAGCATGGAACAACCTGGAAGCATAAAATAAGGTACATATTTAAGCACTTCAATAAAATTAAATGTAATGTTTTTTCTCCTCTCAAAAACACTTTCTGTACTGTTTTAATAACATCTGTGTATATCTTTTCTTCTTTTTAATCTCTCCATAGAGGAGGGCTGACATCTGGGTCCCTCTCAGCAAGCTGCCTTAAAGTTAATAAGAATAGTTCTTTTAGCTACTTGTGGTGGTACATATCTATAATCCCAGCTACTCAGCAGGCCGAGGCATGAGGATCACAAGTTTAAGGCCAGCCTCATCAATTTATCCTATCTTAAAATAAAATAAAAAGGGCTGGGGGTGTGGTGTGGTTTAGTGACAGAGTGCTTGCCTATAATGTACAAGGCCCTGGGTTCAATCCTGAGCACAGACAGACAACAACAACAACAAAACTGAGAGGAAAAAAAGTAAAGAATTTTCAGACAGTGTATATTCTCATTATTAAACTCAGTTTCAAGAAACTAATATAAACATTTGGAAAATGTAGTAGAATTCCCTAAGTTCGAGTACATAAGTAAAACATTCGATTTGTAGTCTACAAATCAGGTATCAAAAAGGTGCTGCTAAATCTATGGATTCTGTGTATACATACCTGTTAAAACATGGGGAATCGGGATCAGTAAAATGTTTGTAAGGGTTTGCTCTAGATAGAGAACCCATGCAAATCCAGCAGAAATATTGCATACAGCCAGTACATGTCATCTTGTTACATCCATCTAACTTCTGGTGGGAAGGACAAAAAGAACATTATCAAGGATGTAAAAGCAAAAGTGAAAAACAAATGCCAAAAAGATTCCATATAAAATTCTAGTTTTCTCCCCGTTTTCATATAGAATTGAAATATACAGGTAACACACAACTATTTAATGCTTATAATTTTGCATTACAAGTAAAATATAGAAAATATCTAGTAGGTATTCTACAAATAGATACTTAGCAAAATCGTGTTTTTTAAAAATATTTTTAGTTGTCAATGGATCTTTATTTTATTTTTTTATATATGATGCTAAGAATCGAACCCAGTGTCTCACATATCTTTTCTGATAAATGGTAGATACAAACCAAACATATGACTATAGATGTAGTTACATATGACCATATATATGACGATATTATAGATTAACATTAAAATGTTTAGATTAAATGTTTAAGTTTTAAATTTTTACATAAACCTAAGTAAATATTTGGTATCAAGTCTTCCAACCTATTCTAGGGCTAAGGCATATCAGAAGTGATCAAATATAATGCCAGGTTCCTATGTGTGGGTGTATAAAAACACACACACACACACACACACACACACACACACACACACACACACACACACATATAAACCGAAACTGGAGAATATGTAACACCATCAATATTAACTAGAGAATCACCACTAGGTTCAGTTCAGATATAAAGGACTGGAACAGTAGTTATATTTTGACTTTAAAAGGTTAAAATTTTGGCAAGAAATAACAGATTTTTCTAATTATTTGACTCAGATTAATAGAAAAAAATTTCTCTACTTTCTAAGTATATACTTGTTAAATGGGTATGTTGCTTTCCTGGGCAGTTTTGAGGAATAAGATGTGACATTCTTCCCTCCTGTACTGGGGATTGAACTCAGGGCTGCACACATACCAGGCAAGTGCACTATCATTGACGTTTTTTTTTTTTTAGTTCTCAGAGGACACAACATCTTTATTTTATTTTATGTAGTGCTGAGGATCAAACCCAGCGCCCTGCGCGTACCAGGCAAACGTGTTACTGGCTTGAGCCACATCCCCAGCCCTCACTGACTTTTTAATGTTTTTATTTTTTTGGTACCAGAGATTGAATCCAGAAGTGCTTAACCACTGAGCAACATCCTCCACCCTTGTTTATTTTGAGAAAGGGCCTTGCTAAATTGCTAAGGCTGGCTTTGAACTTGCAATCCTCCTGCCTCAGTGTTCTGAGCTGTTGGGATTACAGACCTGAGCCACTGCTCCTGGCTCTTCCACTGCATTATAGCCCTGGTCCTTTATCTCATTTTGAGACAAGGTAATGCTAAATTGCCCAGGCTGGACTCAAAACTTGCACTCCTCCTGCATCAGCCTCAAGTAGCAGGTGCCAGTATGCCTGGCCAGATGATGATTTTTTTTTTTGGGGGGGGGGGTAATATGAGGGTAGAACCCAGGGACCCTCAACCACTGAAATGCATCCCTATCCCTTTTCACAGTGCTTTCTTATAGAGACAATTGTTCTCACAGTTTATCCACCTCAGAATTGAATGAGTTATGCTTTACCTATTATTTATTTTTATTTTAAGACAGCATCTCACTAAGTTGCCAAGGCTGACCTCAAACTTGAGATCCTCCTGCCTCAGCCTCCTGAATAACTGGGATTACAAGCATGTGCACCATACCCAGTCAGATATGATTTTTTAAAAGTTCAGAGGTAGTTAGTTGACTGTATCTCCAGTATGTCCTCCTCTAACTAGCTACAGTTTGAATAAGGTTTGTACCCTCCAAAACTCATGTTGGAGTTTAATTCCCATTGTGGAAACTTAATCTGACTATGGTATTAGAGGTGGGCCTTTGAGAGAAGATTAGGATTAAAGTCATGGCGGGGAGACTTATTAGAAACTGATGAAATTATAAGAGACTACAGGAAACATACACTCCCTATCTCTTGCTATATGATGTTCTGTAACGGTCTTGGGACTTTGCCAAAAAGAAGGCCCCTCAACGTTAGACCAGAACCTAAGCCAAAATAACTCTTTTCTTTATAATGTATCCAATCTGGGGTAAATTAGCAAGATAAAATGGACTAAAGCATAACCCATTCAATTCTGAGGTGGATATACTGTGAGAACAATTGTCTCTACAAGAAAGCACTGTGAAAGAGAAGTCTACATACGTTTCAGGTCAATAACAAACTCAGTGGAAGTGCATTGCTATAAGTGCAGCTACTGGGAAATCTGAGGCAGGAGGATTACAAATTGAAGGCCAACCTGAGCAACTTAGCAATACCCAGTCTCAAAATAAATTAAAAATAGGGCTGGGAACGTAGCCCAGTGGTACAACACTTGCTTAGTATACACAAGGTCGGGGCTGGGGTTGTGGATCAGCGCTCGCCTATAATGAGTGAGACACTGGGTTCGATCCTCAGCACCACATAAAAAATAAAATAAAGATATTGTGTTCATCTATAACTAAAAAATAAATATTTTTTAAAAAGTATACACAAGGTCTTTGGTTTAATACCTAATACTGCAAAAATAATAAAACAAAGTCAATAACATTGTTAATAGTCAATTTTGCATTTTCTAAGTAAGAAAGCTTAGTAAATACTAAATTGTATTTGTTTATTAACTCATAAAATTGACTAATAATAATGATGATATGTTTTCAAATCTGTTTGCCTCCAAGTCTGATACAAAACATTCACCTGTATGGGAGTCCCACAACATGGGCAACTCTTTGAGTTCTTTTCCAGCCACTCTTTACTTTCCATTTCTTCCAGGGCCTTCTGAATCACCCTCTTACCATACCTCTGTTCCAAAAATCTTTTATTAGCTTCATCTGCTTGCAGGTACTCATTTCGTAAATCTATTAATTTCTCTAGAAAGTGAAATAGAAAATAAACTTTTATACTACTTTGAATGCTAAAAATCTTTTAAATAAATGGCCATAATCTTTGACTGAAACATTTCATATCCTGCCTCTGCTTTCTTTTTTGCCCTTAGCACCTACCATTACCTAATATCCTTTTTTATTTTGTTTGCCTGTTACTCCCACTAGAATGTAAGTTCCACGAAGGCAGAAATTTTGTCTCTCTGGTCACTGCTATATGCCTAGAGCCCAGGGCAGTAACTGACACAGAAAGATATATCGGATGAATACTTCTAAATATAAAAGAATTGAAGCCATACAGCCTTGGTGGAGAAGGGGTAAAGGATACGGGGCCTGAATTCACAGTTACAACATACCTGCAGTTACCTTACATGGAGAGACCCCATGATAGGTCAACCTACACAAGGTACAGAAGGCAAAATTGCAGCTGGAGCAGATGCCCATGGTACAGCCAGGCTCCTGCATCACAGGCAGCTGGCAGCATGGGCGGGGACAGTATACAACATCTGCCATCAGGTCCAAGGTGGACTGGAGGAGAAGGCGGTCATAACGGGCAAATAACTCTGCTTCCACTAGCTCTTTGACCTGAAGGGAAATATAAAACACCATAGGTTTAATAATTCCTTAACCAGTTCTGATCCCGAGGAGATTCTTAGAATGCTGGTATAAATTAGATGGGCACAGAAATTGAAACCTCTATCCTCCTTCAGAATAAACCAAATAGGCAATGGTCTCTATCTTGACTGAATGGTGGTAGCATGGATCTACACATTTGTCAAAACTAATCAAACCATACAATTTAAATGCGTATCTCTTATTGTAAATAAAATTATGCCTTAAAATTTTATTTTAAAAACAAAGAAAATAAAAACAAGTAGAATGACTTATGCTAAAGTCTATGAATGGTTCCAAAGGATGTCCCCTTCAGATCCCAATCTCACCCCAGTAAAGGCTAGTGATTCCAAGGTTGATAGAATCCTAGCAGATACACAAAGTAAACAATTATGAATTACTTCATAATTCCTTGAACACTTCTCCTTGTCTAAGACTGCCCATTCCAAGGCCAAAAAAGGTAGCATTTACATTTTCTTAAATGATAGATTAAGACCATAACAGCTTTTCCGCTCCCCACAATACTAGGGATTGAACCCAATGGTGATTTATCACTGAGCTCTATCCCCACATCCACAGCCCTTTTTAAAAATTTTAAAACAGAGTGTTGCTAAGTTGCTAAGGCTGGCCTTGGACTTGTGATCTGCCTGCCTCAGCTGGGTTGCTGGTGTGTGCCATTGTGCCTGGCCAAACTATATAGCATTCTTAGTGGATACAGTGAAACAACCTGTGTGCTTGTTCCAAGGCCTTAGATTGCCCCATGAGCTATCAAGGAAGTCCCTGAGAATAAGTCTCCTTCTGTGAAAGATAATTAGGAGGCAACCATTAGCAAAGTCAAGTTACCTGACCAGGAGTGGCCACTGAAGGACACTTTGGTTCTGGGCAATTGAGGCATTGGACTTGGCCATCTTTTATCTGGATTTCAAAGTAGTCCTTCAGACAGGCTTTACAGTACACATGCCTACATTCCAAGAAGTACATGCACTCACTACCCAACTTCTCACAGAAACAAATATTGCACAGGAACAATTTACTATTAAAGCATTTCATCTGCTGAGCTTGATCAAAGTCCAAGATTTCCTGGATCAGACTTGACAATGATTCCACATCCTGTACAGCTCTTTCATCCACAACTTCCTCTTGGTCTACATCAGATCCAGTAGCTCCTCCAAACTCTAGTTCTGTATTGGAAGAGGCCTGAGCCGTCCTTCTCTGCACTTTTTTCTGAGAGCCCATCTTGAGCTCAAAAGGAGAGACAATGTTCAGGTATGCTAGGGTGTCTTCCTTAAGAAACTGCATCCAGGCAAACAGGACCACGCTGCCTCGGTGCTCTTCCCACAGGTTGTCTAAGTGCTTGCAGAGAGCAGAGAGCTAGGAAAAAGCACATGAAAATGCTATTGAGTTTGGAAAGAAGAAGCTGCTATCAATTCTTTGATATCTCTTGGAATATTTTTAACTTGTATGTTAGGCCCTCACACTTCCTAACATAATTTTTATTGCTATGATAAACTGTGCTACAGAACAGTATAAACATTCTTATTGAAGCACTCATATTCAGCAACATGAGCCACAACAGAATACCAAGTCCTAAGTTAGAAGTACCAGGAAAACAGGAGAAATGGCAAAATTCCATATGATGTAAACAAGATTTACATTTTCAGCTGAAATGAAGGATTTTTTTTTTTTATTCTTTGATTTTGGTTTTAGTATTACTTTATACCTTTATGCAGAAGAAAGAGATCTAGTTCTACAACAAACTAATTCTTTTCTTTTGGGAATCCTAGCCCTGTAGGTATTCTGGAATTATGGTTAGAAAAAGAACAGTTAAAAAATATCATCCAGGACTGGGGATGTGGCTCAGTGGTAGAGGGCTTGCCTAGCAAGCCTGAGGCCCCAGGTTTGATCCACAGCACCACAAAGCAAAATCATTCAAGAAAGAATAATCTTTTCAATAAATGATGACGGCAGGGCTGAAGTTGTAGCTCAGTAGTAGAGCACTTGCCTAGCACATGTGAAGCACTGGATTTGATCCTTAGCACCATATAAAATAAATAAATAAAAAGATTGCATTCATCTACAACTAAAAATGCATTAAAATAAAATAAACAGTAATAGCAAAATTGAACATTTACATGCAGAAGGATAAAAACAGACTCTTATCTCTCACCAGTTTAAAAAACTAAAACCATAAATGTAACACCTACAACTATGAAACTACTACAGAAAACATAAGAGAAATGCTTCAGACCACTGGAATGAGCAGGGCCTTTTTGGATAAGACCCTAAAAGCTTAGGAAACAAAAGCAAAAATGAACAAATGAGATTACTGCAAACTAAAAAGCTTGTGTACAGCAAAGGAAATAATCATCAAATTAGGAGACAACCAATAGTATGGTGAAAGTATTTGTAATGTATACATCTGACAAGGGTTGATCCAGAATATATAAGAAACTCCAAAAACTCAATAGCAAAAACAAACAAAACAAAAAATCCCCAATAAGTAACTTGATTTAAGTAATCTGGGCAATAGGAGACTAGAGGTATAGCTCTGGGATAAGAGTGCTAATTTAGCATGCACAAGGCCCTGGTTTCAATCCCCAGCACTGCAAAAAGACTAGTGGAGGAGCAGAGAGGAATAGACCTAAGTAGATATTTCTCAAAAAAAGAAATACAAATAGCTAATAAGGTATATTAAAAAACGTTCAACATGACTAATCAGGGGAAGTGCAAACCAAAATCAGAATATCACCTCATTCCAGCAAGCACAGTTATAAAAAACAAGTGCTGACAAGGATGTGGAGAAAAGTGAACCCTTGCACACTGTTGGTGAGAAAGTAAACTAGTACAGCCAATATGGAAAACAGTATGGCGGTTTCTCAAAAATTAAACACAGAATTATAATCTGATCCAGTAATCCCACTACTGGGTACATATCCAAAGAAAATAAAATCAGTATGTCAAAGAGATATGGGAGTATCTTCACTCCCATATTAATTGCAGCACTATTTACCATAGCCAAGAAGTGGACTAAACAATCATCAATGGATGAGTGGATAAGGAAAATGTAGTTCACTTATATAACAGAATACTATTCAGACATAAAAGAATCTCCAACCATATAACTGGAAATCATTAAGTGGAATAAGACAGGTACCGAAAGACAAGTACTACATGATCTCGATCATATTTGGAATACAGAAAAGTTAATCTCATAGAAGTGGAGAGTATAATGGTTGCTACCAGAAGCTGGGGAGAAAAAAAGGAGAAGGAAGACTGGGGAAAAGTTGATTAATAGGTACAAAGTTACAGTTATATAGGAGCAAAAAAATTCTGGGTGCTATTGCACAGTAAAGTGACTACAGATAACAAAAATATTTATAAAGAAAAAAGGAAGGATGTTAAATATTTTCATCATAAATTATAAATACTCGAGAAGACAGATATTTACCCCAACTTAAACTTATATATGTAGGTATGTAATGTAAACATACATAATGCATGCATTAAAATATCACATATCCCATAAATACAATAAATCTTTATGCTTTCATATGTCAGATAGAGAATAAATTTAGAAAATAAAAATACCACCCAAGTTTTAAAGTTTATTCTAACTTTAAGTCCTCTCAAAAAGTCAACTCATCTGAAGGATTTACTAGCAGACTTCAACCTTAGAGCTTGTTTTTCAGATTTACAAGCTACTTTTAATTATGCAATCTGGGCTTACATCAGATCCTGATTAATAGAGGGAAGTGACTGATACTGACCTTGGACATAACTACAAGCCCTCAATATGGTTTGGCTGCCATAGAGTAAGTTTACGCTTTCTAAACTAAGCAACCAAAGTTAAACTATTTTGTCTTTTTCTCTTTAAAAAATGGTCTGTTCAATTTGAAAGGCAAATATAAGAGGATTTTCCATTAAAAACGTAAAATATTTGTAAGTAGAGCTCAGGAATTATAAGCTGCTTTTCCTTTTTTAGGTAAACACTCAAAAATAAGCCTTCCAGATGGCAAACAAATGTTATAAATTTAAACAAGTCAAAAAGGACCACATTTTCTGTTCTTTGCTCTGCACAGTGCTACTGACTAAACCCCATACAGGTAAAATCTTATACACTTATTGGTGAGATAAGATTGGACAACTAATACTATTTCACATTTGCTTGAAGATGCTTATAATATCACTCATGCTTTGGAGAAATGTGCTAACATCTGTAAAATGTAATAAATACTTAAAAGGGAAGCTCTGAATGCTGTGTGAGTGACCAAGTCCAATAAAAAACCCATTCTTTGGCCATCCCTTTTTCTTCTCCAGTCTCTTCTCAAAAGACAGGGATGCATGTTAATGATAATGTGAAAGGGAAAGGGGAAGACAGTGGAAAAGAGCAAGAGAGAGACTATGTGTGTTTACATTGGAGGAAGAATAATGGAAATACCAGAAAACTAAATCCACTTCTTGAATCCTATCTACCCACCCCAATTCAATGAATAACAACAGGTCCATGTGTCAACTTCACTATCAATAGGTAAATTCATAATGCCATGGAGTCAGGGTGCAGCAACAAATGAGAAATGAATCATAAAAGAATCTAAGAGACCATCTAAAATGTCAATTATATACATAAGAATTTGATAAAGAATCATACTATAATTTTAGCTGTAAAACAAAAAATGAACAATCCTCCTCCTCTGCAGCCCCCAACAGGTCAGCATTAAGTATGCTAGAATCTGAAACTACCACTAGACAGTTAACCTATCCTGTTTGCATGTGTGTACATGCATAAATGCATGAAAGTCAAATATCAAGAGCTCTCTGGAGAAATGAAACTACAAATATCTACAATAATCTGGTCATCTATCAGTGATCTAAATGTCCAATAGTCTTTATCTTCCTGGGCAAACACTCAGCTGTCTTGCATGTACTGGCTCTGGTACAGATACTACAATGCAAAGTAATATACCTTTTTATTCTACATGTATTATCTTTTATAGAGTTAATTTTTTCAAAACCATAATCTCAATTTTGCAAAAGCACTTTCATCTAAAAGATTAGACTGGTGGGTGGGGAAATGAAAATTATATGTTTAAAAACTAAGGAGCTAGGGCTGGGGTCATGGCTCAGTGGTTTAGCGCTTGCCTAGTACATATGAGGCTCTGAGTTTGATTCTCAGCATCACATAAAAATAAATAAAGCATTGTGTCCATCTATAACTTTAAAAACTTAAAAAATTTAAAAATATAAGGAACTATTCCTTGAGATCAGCAACTCTGACAGGTTTTGTCTTAATAAATATCAATCTTTATCATGACCGAGAAAAGTAGCTCTTATTGATCCATTATGTCCCAGAATATATGTTTATCAAGAGTTCAGGTTGAAGAAGTGCATGAAGGCTTCAAACATAAATGATAAAGAGAAGAAAATGCTAATTACCTGATTTAATTAATACATAGTTTACATTTGTTGAAATATCACACTGCGGCCTATAACTATGTATAATTAAGAAAAGAAAAAAGAATTGAGGATGTTACTAGAAAAGAATATATAACCCAGAGGGAATAAAGGCTCTCAACAAAAGGTCTCAAACTTTAATGAGATCTCTACAAGAACTGTACACGTTTCTATTTGTGTACATTTACAACTAAATGATACTAGTCAATAATTATTGATTAATATATAGATTTTTAGGAAGAAAATCGCTTGGTATACTTACTCAAGAAATTCGCTTATTATAGCTACCTTAGCTCAATTTTCAGTCCTAATTACATCTTTCATTTAAGGAATGGATTTAAAAAACTAAGAAAAAAATGTCAACATCTATGAAAAACGAGGACCTTATAGTCTCCATTACAATAGATTAAATTTAAAAATAGTAAGACAAGAAACAATATACTTGATTAAAACTTATTACCATTGCAATTCATGATTAATCACTTCAGTTACTGCCATTCCTTTTTAAAACACCAAACATTTTCAATTCATTAACATTAGGATTCATGAAGGCAAGTGGGAAAAAAATTACAAAATCAAAGCCATTTGTTCTTCATGCACTGAATTCAAGATCATCAAAGTAGTCTTCACTTAAAGATGATTTTGTAAGGTTCTAAAATGGATAGGAGAAATTAAGTTTTGGGTCTACCTGAGTTGGTGACAGCCATTTGCCACTAAGTGTGAATGAAGGTGGGGAGGAGGATGGATAATCTGGTGGCAGTTCAAAGTTCAGCACAAGTGGAGGCAGAAAGCAAATGGTGTATTCAAAGCCACTAGTCTGGAGACACTCATTTGAATTGCCTGAACCAAAAACAAAGATTAGAAAGGATCAGTTGATCAACACTTGAGTGTCCATTACTATTGAGCAGTGCTCAAGAAAGACTAATGCTTTAGTTGAGGGAATAAAAACCCTCCCCCAAAGCACTTTCTATTCCCTAATTTTAACTTCATAGCCACCACTTAAAAAAAAATCTTCTAAGCCCTCAAGAAATCTACTAAGCACCATGAAAATGTGTAATGAAGACATATAACATATTATTACATAACACTTCTCAGTACATTTCCTAACATTAATAATCAATGTTTTGTTTTGTTGTTGGTTATAAACAAGACAATTAAAGATGTAATCCAAAGAAAAAGATGTTTATTTCTATCAAACAACCATGACTTTCTTAGACTAGGATGTGCCAAATACCCACAAATCACAGTTGAGAATGTTTGTGCCAGCACAATGATCTCGGGCTTGAAGACCTGTTAAAGCACACAACACTCTCACAACCAAAGTTTCATTTAAATAATCACTTGTTCTTTATTCAATATCCCTAGAGTAGAAACATTTTGAGAAAGCATGCATCAAGGTCTTCTGTGTTTGTATCAAAAGCAGCAGTTTTGTCTTTTTGAAGCAAACAGCCACAGAGTAACAGGATATGTCACTTGTTTATGATAGCTGAAATGATTCTGGAAACCAAATAGTATCAACAACCACCATGGTACTTTAAGGCTTTCCCAAGTTTTACGTGTATATTCTTTCGTTTTCTCTATGATTATCTCCATTAAACTATCAGTGACTCAGGGCTGTAAACTGCTAGTTAGAAGACAGAATGCATGAAACATGCAAGATAATGCCTCAATTCAGTGGTCAAAAGGCAGAATGAAATTGCAAACTGCTTATCTCCCATTTTTTAAAAATAGAAACATGCATTAAATCTGTACAACTACCATCTATCACTAATGCCTAGAAACATACAATGACAAATAGAGTACACTAAACATTTGAGAATAATCTTTATTTAGAAAAATCTGTGTAAGAGAATATTATTAACTAACCGCTCACAAATATCTTGAAATTTTGTGGCAAATCCAAATAGATCCTGGTTTCTCCACCTTGGACAGACTCTGCTTTTCTAAATTCATCTCCATCATAAATACTCGCCAGGGCCAGCAATTCATCCTCCTGAGCTTCTCGGTCTTCTGACGACATTTAATGTTCTGAAGAATTGAAGATAATCGTTCAAATCAGTTAAGAATAGAAATTATACAGAGTTGGGAAAAGTTTAATAGTACATAAAACAAAAAGTTCCTCACAAATAACTGCAAAGGATTAATCAATACTCTCACTCTTCTATTAAACTAAAAATGACAGCCATATCTAGCATTCTACTTGCTTTGCAATAAAATCTTTTTTAAAAAGGGTGCTTATGGTGCTTCCAATTGTTGACCTTATCAGTTAGGTATCATGACTGATTTTAAAAAAAAATTCAAAAGAACAAATAAAGCTGGGAATATAGCTCAGTGATAGAATTTCAGCCTATCATGAATGAGATCCTGAGTTCAATCCTCAGCATTGCAAAAAAATAAAATAAAGGACAAAGTGCAATCTACTTTGACTTATCCACTGAACTTAGCAAAACCTTGTTCATCAAAGGGACTGGAAATAATATCTGATATGCTTTTTAAACTTTTATTGTGAGGAGACTGTGTTGTGCATTATAGAATATTTAACAGCATCCCTTGGCCTTTACCCACTAGATGCCAATAGTGCACCCCCTCCAAGTTGTGACACTCAAAAATATCTCCAGATGGGGAGTAAAATTGTTCCCAAATGAGAAAATTCTGTTCTAGATAATGTTACAGACATAGATACTATATAAGAAAGTTAGACAACTGAGCAAGCAGCAAAATAATAGATTTCTGAAAGAATACCAAATTCCAGATAATTTAAATGGGAAAAATATGCAATGAGAATCTATAAAATTACTTTAATAAAAACAAAAATATTACCATCTTGTCAATTAAAATGTTGTATGTAACTACAGTTGTTCCCTCTCAACTACAAACTTGTTTCATTGACATGTACAAAAGTGAAAGGTTAGGACTTGGTTTTATAGATTATAAAAGTTGACACTGTTGCTGGTGATGTAACTCAGTAATAGAACTTGCCTAGCATGTGTGAAGCCCTGAGTTCAATCCCCAGTACCAAAAAAAAAAAAAAAAAAAAAAGGGCTGGGGATGTAGCTGAGTGATAAAGCACTCGCCCTAGCATGTGTGAAGGCCCTGGGTTTGATCCCAGCACCATGACACAAAACGGTGACACCAAAAAAGTTAAACAAAATCATTTAAAATATTCCATTTTCTAGTTATATATTTTTTCCAACAAATGCTAATGGCTCTGTTTAAACTGCATCCCCTATCTAAGACACAGTGACATGTTCTATTTGAGGTCAGTTAGTACCTGTTAATAACAACCAGAAGAAAATGATATTAACACTGCAGTCTGAATTTCAGTTCTGTTTGGAATTTGTGCAAATCCCATTTATTCTCCAGCCAGTGGAGCTGAGACTGCTGAAGCTGGGTAAGAGGCCAAGATGTGGGACTCATATTAGACATACTATAGAAATCCTGCCATCTGCAGAAAAGAAATATGAAAGATGGTGTTAGGACCCTATCCAAATTTAAGTTCTGAATTTTCATTATGACTACTTATGTCAAACACAACCTAACATATGGCCAATCCTAATGTACAGCTGCATATTACTCTCCCACAACAGACTGAATCAGGTAGTTAAAGGGGCAATTGCGTGTTCTGCAGCAATGACAGAGGCCTTCTTATCTCACTGCACTCAGCCCAGAGAGGAACACAAGGTCATATGAAAGGACAAGATACATGCCCCATAACAAACATCTTCCTAAATTTGTTTTTTATTTTTCTTTCCTTCCTCTTCTGCTGCTTCTATTCATTTAAATCCCCATCCCCACCTCCCTCCAGTTTTTCCTTTCTCCTATACAAGAATTAACCTTGGCAGCGCCATTCAAGGTTAGCTCAATGTCGATGGCAGGATAATATTTTAAAACAAGAGAATACATACATGCATACATACACTTTTTAAGTTTTATTCTAAATGCTTTAGAGTCAGACTTCTAAACTGGGGTCCACAAGAAGGGAAGTGTATTCCACAGACGGGTTATGGAGAATCCAATGAGTACCCTGAAATTATATGAAAAATACTGTATGAAACCATAGTTTTAAAACCAGATTCTCAGCCAGTTTCGGTGATGCATGCCTCTAATTCAGTGCATGAGACTGAGGCAGGAGGACCACGACTTCAAAGCCGGCTTCAATAACTTAGTGAAGCCCCTAAGCAACTTAGTGAGAACCTTTCCCTAAATATAAAAAGGGCTGGTGATGTGGCTCTGTGGTTAAGGAGCTCCCTGGGTTCAATCCCCAGTACTAAAAACAAAAAGCAGATTCTCAGATGTGTGACAAGAATAATATTCAGAATCAATTTTCATTTATTGAGCATCTACTATGTACTATATTGGATCCTTCTGCATGACTTTTAAATCTTCAACAATTTTACCAGGTGATAAGAGGATTAAGCAAGCTTTTTGTTTCTTTCCATTAAAATATTTATAGATGATATGAAAAATGAGCTTATAGTTTTAGGTTACTAGTCTCCATCTTGTCTGAACATTAGACTCTCCTAAGGAGCTACTTTTGAAAATCCCCAAATCCAGGCTATACTCAAGGGCAACTGAATCAGGCCTCTAATTTTCCAAGCTGTCCAGGTGATTCCAATATGCAGTCAGGGCTGAAAACCTGTACTTCCCTTCAACAGTTCTCATGACCTAGCACACTAGACTTCAGCTGCTTAAGTTGCCAGTGGGCCCTAATTCCCTAATTCTGGTCCCTAAATTCCATTTTCTACTGATTCCATCCCCTCATCATCCGAGGCCCAATCCAAAAGCCCTTATTCCACTCAGCACTTTCCAGACACCATGTCTTTCTTTAAAATGCAAATATTATGACATTGTCACATCCCACCTGATGTTACAGTAGCTGATGAATTTGCACTTCCTCTCCTACTAGTCTGTAAAGGGAGAAGACCAAATCTTTCATCTGTGTATTATTCTCGTCATCTAGTAGTGCTTTGCATTAAACACTGGAAAATTATAAATGGATCGGGGTGATACGCAGTGTACTGGAACTAGGGGATCTAGGGGCATGGTGTTCAGTGACCACCCTGCCACATCCCACTAGAAGCAGGAAGTTGGGTCAGTCGTCACAATAACATTAAGAACAGTAACAATCAGTGAACTCTCACCGTGTCAGGCGTTGTGCTAAGCCCTTTCAATGCATTAACTGATGCTGAGTTCCACAACCACATGAAGCAAGTCCTATTACTATATCCATTACACAAATAAGAAAAATGACAGCGTAGGTTGACTTTCTGGCCCAAGATCACACAGTTACTAAAGAACTAAATCTGGATTCACAACGCCCGATTTCTTCATCTGTAACACGGGAGCAACAAGAAACCCTGGCGCCAACAGACAAGAGATAATTCAAAGTTTAATATTAGTTGTGGCAAACCGGAAACCGCTACAGTAGTGAGGGAAGCCCCTCCTCCGCCGGCTTTCCCTACAGCCTCAAAAATGCTACTCATTCTTCCAGGTCACAGCGTGCAGACTCCAGCCCTGCAGCCAGCCCCGCTCCGGGCTCAGCGGGTCGCTGCCGGTGTCCACTGCGGGCCACCCGGCGTGCAGAGCTGTTTGTGCAACTCAGCAACTACCCGAGGCAGGCCCAAGCCGAGCTGCCTGCCCAGGGCCAGAAAAAGAGCGCGCTGTGTGGCCGGGCGCGGAGAGGGCCCGCCCAGGGCGTCCCGAAGGAGCAGGGCCTGGACCTTCCTCTTCCTAAGCGTCCCAGTGGGCGCCGGGCCAGGCTGCCGGGTCCCAGGTCTGCGAGCCTCGGGCCGGCTGAACAGGCCCGGCCCGGCCACCAGTCTCTGCCTCGCGCGCCCAGAGCGCGGTCCCCTCCGTACCTTCCGGCCGCCCCGCCGTGCCGGGCCCGATAGTTCCGCTCTCCGCCCTTGCCCGGGGCCCCCGCACCACCACTCGCCGGCCAGGCCTAGAGACGCCCAGCTCAACCAGCGCACCGCCTCTTCCGTTTTTAGAGCTGTCAGCTGAGCGGGGCGGATACGGCAGGGCGGCAGCCGGCGTGGGGACTGCTCTGCGCAGCCTCCGGGACCGTCCCGGTTTCCTGTGCGCCCTCCGCAGGCCATAGGCGGCGCTGCAGGCGAGCCAGCCGTTCCCACCACCACCTCGTGTGCTTCTAGAGTCGATACAAATGCAGGTTCGGGGGACATCTTAGTTAGGGGACTCCTTTCAGTAGTTGTGGTTGGGGGCCGTGAATTAGAATGTTTACCAATTCCTTGACATGAACTCCAGTCCCTGGTCCACTTGGGGTAGAGTCCCATAGCAATACTAGACCTGCGCCTCCAGGAGGACTAGGCAAGCCTCCCACCCACCCAACTACCTTCTGAGAATAGCTGCCCATCTTTCTCGCACCTGCAGTATGAAAGCATTGACTTGTTGCTCATTACAGTGCTAACTACCACATTTATTAAGCAGTTGAATGCTTCAAGCATCGTATGGTTTTATGTACATTTTCTCCACATTTAAACTTTTTTGATTTAAGTATCATTTGTTATTCTCACTTTACAAAGGAGAAAATTGAGATTCAGATTCAACAACTTAACAAAGGCCACATGATTATTTAGATATGAGCAGGAGTTAAAATTGCATGCTTCCTATCTCATTCTATAATATAAAAACTAAAAATGAATCAAAGGTCTAAATGTGAGGACATTTAAAATTATTAGAAAAATATAATAAGTGTTTATGAACTTGGATTAAGCAAAAGTTCTTTTTTCCTTTGAAGTACTGAGGATTGAACTTTTATGCTGAGCTACATCCCCAGCCTTATTTATTTATTTATTTATTTGTTTGTTTATTTTTTATTTAGGCAGTGATGGTGATTGACCAGAGGATTTTGTGCAAACTAGGCAAATGCTTTACCACTGAGCTACACTCCCAACCTGTATTTTTTTTTTTTTTATTTTGAGACAGACTCTTGCTAAATTCTGAGGCTGTCCTTGAACTTGTCCTTCTGCTTCAGCCTCCCAACTTGCTGGGATATCAGGTGTGAGCCACTGTGCCCAACAGGCAGTAGTTTCTTTTACAGGACACAAAAAGCACAAGCAATAAAAGGAAAAAAAAATAGATAGAGTGGATTTATCAAAATTAAAAACTTTGTGCTTCAAAGGACAACACCAAGAAAGTGAAAAGACAAACCACAGAAAATATTTGCAAATCATATATCTAATAAAAATTAGTTATCTAAAACATCTAAAGAACTCTAGCAACTGAACAATAGAAAAATGGACAAAGGATCTGATTAGGTACTTTCCTAATGAAGATATGTACATGGTCAGTAAACGCCTGACAGATGTTCAACATCGATAATTATCATGAGGAACCTCTTCACACCCACGAAGATGATTGTAATAAAAATAACAGGAATTGGTGAGGATGTAGAGGAATTGGAACTTTCATTTACTGTTAATTGGAATGTAAAATGGTACAGCCACTTTGGAAAATAGTTTGGTAGGTCCTCAAGAAATTAAGAGTAGAGTTAAAATGAAACTCAGAAATTCTACTCCTAGATATATACCGAAGAGAATTGAAAAATGCATACTGTACATGAATATTCATAGCAGTAATATTCACAAAACTGAAAAAGTGGAAACAACCCAAACTTCCATCAATGAATGAATGGATGAACAAAATGTGGTATATCCATACAGTGAAATACTATTTAGCAATAAAAAAGTAGTACTGATAGTTGATTTGTTATGGTTTGAATCTGGAATGTCCTTCAAAGGCTCATATGTTAAAGGATTGGTCCCCAGTGCAGTGATATTCACAGGTGGGGATTTGGGAAAGTGATGGAAGCCGGGCTCGATGGTGAACACCTGTAATTGCAGTGGCTCTGGGAGGCTGAGGCATGAGGATCATGAGTTCAAAGCCAACCTCAGCAATGGGGAGGCGCTAAGCAACTCAGTGAGACCCTGTCTCTAACCCTGTCCTTCCTGGGCTGGAGATGTGGCTCAGTGGTCGAGTGCCCCTGAGTCATTGGATCAATTCATTAATGTTATTTATACCTGAATGAACTATTAGGAAGTGATGGAAACTATAGGAAGTGGAACCTAGTTAGAGAAAGTGAGTCCTTAGGGGCATTCTGTAGGGGACTATATCATATCTCCAGCCAGTTAGTTGGTCTCTCTCTGCTTCCCACCTGCTGGGCA
The DNA here is from genome assembly GCF_052094955.1 of Ictidomys tridecemlineatus. Lineage (NCBI taxonomy): Eukaryota > Metazoa > Chordata > Mammalia > Rodentia > Sciuridae > Ictidomys > Ictidomys tridecemlineatus. The sequence continues at coordinate 122,315,292 of NC_135477.1, read as the reverse complement.
GTTTTCCTCTGCCACGGCTCCTTCCAGCCATGGTGCTCTACCTAGTCTCAGGCCCAAAGCAATGGAGCCAACCCACCATAGACTAAAACTTCTGAAACTGTAAGCCAAAATAAATATTTCCTCCTTTAAGTGGGTTTTCTCAAGTTTTCTGTCATAATGATGAAAAGCTGACCAACACATGCTTCAACATGAATAGAATCTTAAAAACATTGTCAAGTGAAATAAGTCACACAAAAGGCCACATATTGTATTTTTCCATTTATATGAACTGTCCAGAATCGGCAAATTCATGGAGACAGAAAGTAGATTAGTAGTTGCCATGGGCTAAAACAGAAGGAAATGGGAAGTGACTATTGATGGGTATTTTGAAGAGGGATAAAAACATTGTGGAATTAAGAGAACAGTGACGGTTGCATAACTTTGTGGATGTATTAGATATCACTGGATTGTACACCTTGTGGTGTGTGAGATACTGGGGATCGAATCCAAGTGTTTGCTAGTGATCACACTTATAACTGAGATGCAGCCCCACATCCCTTTTTTTTTTTATCTTTTTTTGAGACAACAGTCTCTAACTTGTGCAGGCTGGCCTCAAATTTGTGATCCTCCTGCCTCAACCACCCAAATAGCTGGATGGTTGAGGCAGCATCTGGATTATACATTTTAGAAGGTTTAATTTTATCATCTGTGAATTGTATCCCAATTAAAAATTATTTTAGGTTTGAAGCACTGTTCTCAGTATTTAAAAGGAATACAGATCTGTTAGCTCCTACTCCTGGGAACCATCAAACTAATGTGCCTCTGATGATCTAATGAGCTCCTGTGTCTTGCTCATTCTATATTTCTTGCTCCCCAAAAGTTAATAGCAGAGCTTGGACTCTGATCCAAGTTCATAAGATTCAAAAGCTCTTATCCACCTGCCTCCCAGGCAGGACTGGCTTCGCAGGCCACAACCCCTGCAGTCACACAAGACTGCACTGAGAAGGGTCCCAGACTTAGAAGGGCTTCTGATTTGATTTGATGCTATGATGTTGCCATCTTGAAATTCTTAGTAATTTTTTAACAAGAAGTTCTGCATTTTAATCTTTCCTTGGAATCTGAAATTTACGTAGTTGTTTCTGTACCCAAGAGAAAGGAAAAACAAGTGGGTATATCAGAGTACCCAAAGGGCTTACTGGCTATAACCTAGAGAAAACTTGAAATACCAATAATCACTCCTAACTTTCTGTCTACAAATCTTGATTGTCAGAAAACAAAAACCTGACTATACCAAACCAAACCAAAACATGTCTTAAAAAAATGCAAAGGAAAAAAGCAGAATCTCCAAAACTATTCACCAATGTCACTATTCACATTTAGCCATAGGAGCAAAACGCATGACAACTCTACCTCAGGGTGCTCAGACTAGAGACGAGACACCTCCCAGAGATGCAAAAAATGAGGAGGCCCAAGAACCAGCTCAGGAAATTCTCACAAAGTTGTAGCAGAAGGTAAATTATGACATCATGTCATGATCTCATGTCAAAGGTCACAAGAAAGAAAAGGAGAGCATTTCAGAGTAGGGTTAATAGTTTCGTGGATGTTAAAAGTCAAATATTTAGAATCTAGTTTTGAATAAAGAATTGGATAAAAAGAGTCTTTTAATAATTTTGCCTTTAGACTCCATGAAAATAACTGACTTTAGTGACTTTTATTTTGTAGGTGTGGTAAGTCTTTTCCAATGAGCTTTTCCCTCATACCCAACCTGGGACTGTGTTAAACACTTTACATGCATTGTCTCATTTAAAAAAATGCTTAGGACCCCCACATCTTAGGTAATTTTGTCTTCCTATTTTACAAAGAGGAAATTGAGGCCCTAAGGATGAAGTTATTTGACCAGTGTCACAAAATGGTGGACCAGGGTTAGGACCCATGACTCATCAGTCTCTCTCCAGTAGTCTATAAGACAATTAAGAAGTTACAATTTGCTATAACAAATACAGACAACACAAAACAGTTCTGGCCTAAGAGCTATAAGAGAAGGTCCTGAAGAAGTTAGTATTAGAGTTTAGGACATAATGTGAATATAGTGAGGCAGAAGAAGAGACCCAGCTCTATCTCCTGTTCCCAGATGATGGCGCCTAGGTCTAGGAGAGGGTGGAGTGTGTGACCTAGACCAGAGGTTCAGACATAGGCCATTAAGTGGACACAAGCTTTCCACCATCAGAGATTGTGCGGGGACTTTGCTGAGCTTCTCCTACCTTCCCAGTGGGCACAGCCTCCTTTCTGAGAGCCACCATGCACAAAGCACTCCTGAATCAAGCCCTTGACATATGGAGGAGCAGCAGTATGGAGAGGAAGCCCTGGCTCAGCTCCTAGGGAGGACTGAATGGTGGTGAGTCCCACCTAGTACCAAAGTGTCGCTGAATTCTTGCTGATCAACTATCATTGTTTATTTGCTCATCATTTAGATCTTAAAAGTCTACATTCATGTGGGAATCTAAAAAGTTGGTTGTTTTTAAATGGAGACTTTATCCTAAAAAAACAGAAAACTTAGGAGCTATCTATACTACAAGTGCAATTGTAAATAACAGAGTGCTACCATGCCTTACTTAGAGTTCTGCTCTAAGTGCTGTGTATTGACTAAGCTAAATCTTACAGCAACCCCATAACATAGTTACCATCATCATCATCATCATCATCATCACTATCATCACCATTCCTAATTTAAAGCTAGGGAAAATAATCATGGAGAAATTAACTGGTCTGCCCTTGTCACACAGATGGTCAATTACAGATCCAAGCTGTGAACCCAGGCAATTGGAGACCTGAGCCCACATCATTAATCCTAACGCTATGCTTGAACCAAGCCAATGCTTTCTCAAGGAAAATGGTCAGTTGGGTCTGTAAGGAGAAATAGCCAAATCATTGTGTGACCAGCTTCCCTGGTCAGTGCAGCCCAAATAACATGGGTCATCCCAGGGTTCAATAAAGACAGACTCTTACAAAGGCTTGAGGTTGCTGACAGTAGAAGATGTCTTCTGTGCTTCTTTACCTGCAAGGTAAAATTTGATTTACAATAATAGGCACAGAATGATCATGTTTATACTTGCAACCTGGCATTTTATTATTATTCCCCTGAATAACAGTGAAAAGAGTTTTGTAACCCCAAGGTAACATGGCTCTGTGAGAAGGAAAGAGAGGTGAGATTTAGCAGCAGCTGCCATCATAAATCAGTGTGTGGCTGTTTCTCTCAGAGCTCCGGGCTCAACTCTTGGCTGTCATAAACTTGTAAAGGGAAGCCCCGTGAGAATTTATGTAACGATGGGAAGACTCATTTTCCTTCCTGTAAGAGCCTTTCGGAAGCAAGGAGAGAATTAGGCTGATTAAATTCTATATGAAGGAAAGAAAACAAAACAAAAACCAGTGGTATAGAGGAAGGGAAAATATGGGTCAACTTGAGCTACTTCTCTTGCCAACAAAACTGACCTTGTAAACAGAGAAGAACATGCTGAATTCCACCAAATAAATGAGTGACTGGATGACCGAATGATTTAATGACTGAGTGTGATCCCGGTTTCCTCCTGGTGGTTCTTTCAGTGTGAGAACAGTTCGATCCTGGAGTGACCCAGAAATGCTGAGTACATAACAAGGCCAATCAACAGAGTCAGCTTCTGAATATTCATGAACAGATGATGCACCCAGTCAATATGTTTGATTTTTTTGTATGTGTTTACTGATACATTTTGAAATTCACTGTGGAACCCAAAATTCTGAAGAAAAAAAAAGAGAGAGAAGAAAGAAAGAAATTTGTGTTAAGAACATTGGTTATTTCTGAAAACAGTTGTCAAATAAAAATACTTTTACCAAAAAAGTACTTGTTGTTTACCTGTAATTCAAATTTAACTAGGTGTCCTGAATATTTATTGGCCAAATCTGGCAACTTCTATCTGGGCCAATAACTTAAGTAGAAGAGAGAGCTGAGGTCAGTATCTGGGAGAAGTGCTTGCACCTGGGAGTCAAAAGAAAGGGAAACTAAAGGAGTCCAAGAAGTAGACAGAAGAATGTGCAGACATATGGAGACAGAACCAGGTAAGTGATGAGCTGTGACACGGCTGTTAGGGAGAGGTGGGATCCAGGAGGATGCTGGGAAAGGAAGCATCCAGCTTCCTTATAGAGCTATGGAATTAGTGTATTGGTCAACTTTCTGCCTGTAACAAAATATGTGAGAAAATCAACTTAAAGGGAGAAAGATTTGTTTTGGCTCATAGTTTCAGAGGTTTGGCTAACTCCATTGTTTCTGGGTCAATGGTGAGGCAATATATCATGGCGGAAGGGTGTGGTAGAACAAGGCTGTTCACATCATGGTGGCCAGGAAGGAGGTGGGTGGTGCCAGGGGCTCAGCACAAGATATAGTCCTCTCAAGGACCCACCCCTTCTTACAGTGCCAATCACCTTCCACAGTACATTCAAGTGTGAATCCATTAATGGATTAATCCACTGATGAGTTTAGAGCCCTCATGATCCAGTCTCCTTCCCAAATACCCACCTCTGAACATTGTTGTATTGGGAACCAATCCTTCAACACATGAGTACTTGGAGGACATTTCAGATCCAAACCATAGTAGTTGGCTCTAGAGTTTGGTCCTTACAAGTTTGCTGGTGCTTCTGAAAATTTCTAATCAAGGTTCTCAATGAGGTTGGAGAGGAGACAGGTTGCATGTCTGAATTGCCTGGAATGTATCAGAATAAAATCTGAGGATTGGGTAAGAACTCATGTGGTCCAATTTTGGAGTCATGTTATAGTTACCAAGGCACAAAATAAGTTTGGACGACAAAACCAATCTTTTCTTGCATTCTTGAAAATCAGGAAGGAGGTCTGTAGTTTGCAACAATTCATTCTAAAGCCCTTGCCTTCTCCGGTCTACGTTCTTCCCAGCCTCTTTTGTTCTCTAGTGTAGTCCTCTTTGTAATTTCCTCAACTTTCAGCAACCCCCCTCCTCCCATCTAGCTATAATTTTATTATATAGACCAACTAAGCGCTCTTTCCAGTAAAAAGATCTAACCAACTTCCCCAATCCTGCCCCAAATGATCTGAAAGATGAAGCATTTTAGAAGGAGGTTAAATTGTGCTGGAAATTATAGAATACTCTGGCAGACTGGGAGAGGGAGAAGTATGAATTTTCTTGTCCTATCCCTGGTATTTTGCAAATTGAGAACTGCCACTCTTAAGACATAAGCCCTTTTCTTTTCTTGAATATTTCTATTGCTTGGCTAGTTTCTCCTTGGAAAATGCATACTTCTTTGTGCACTGGACCCAGAAAGAGGTGTCATTGTATGTGAGCAAACATCTATCATCTGTCCCAACAAAATCCACAAAGTGCTGTGACTGGAGCTGGTAACCAGCTGGTGATCCAGAACATCTAGCTGAGTCCCCTGTGTCAAGATTCCTGGCCCTGCCACACAGGATGGTGCATGCCTATAATCCCAGTGGCTTAGAAGGCTGAGGCAGGAGGACCACAAGTTTGAGGCCAACCTCAGCAATTTAGTGAGACTAGGTAAAAGCACCCACGATACAGCCTTGGCAATTTATCGAGACCCTGTCTCAAAATTTTAAAAATAAAATAAAATAATAAGTGATGGAGGTGTGGGTGTGGCTAAGTGGTAAAGTGCCCCTGGGCTCAATCCCCAATACAAAAAAAAAAAAAAAAAGATTCTTGGCTTTAACTTCAATAAGATCTTTCTGAAAAAGCAGGCTGATTTTTGGATGGTACAGCCACCTACCGGACTAGAATGACAATGCTTCTTGGCTAAATCAGAGCTGCCTTGTATGGTGCAGTGGCAGCTGCTGAGCAAATTCATGAATCTGTCCAGAAGACCCGATCTCTGAGAGTGGGCAGCCAGCCCAGCAGGACCTCAGCCTTCATAGCTGGCTCGTGAGGCCCCAAAGGGCAGAGTCCCACACTACTGGTGTGACCCCTTGAGGTTGCTCAAGACTCAAGAATTTTGAAAAGATCCTGTGAACTTCACCATTCCCACTCCACCCCTTGGCCCCTCCCTGTGACCAAGGGGTCACATGTGAGCAGCTTCAAGTTGGTGGTGAGCAAGGCCTCTGGAGACCAACCTCAATTCTGCCCTCTTTTTAAAAATATTTTGGACTTAAGGGAGGCTGTCCTTAGTTGTTTCAAATCTGTTTGAGACTGCTACTCCTGCCCTTTCAAACCTCTTTTCAAAACTCATGGAAATGAACCTTTTACAGACAAACTAGTGACAACTCCATTCAGCCAGACACAAGGAGAGAAAATGACTAAACAGGACCTCAATCCCAGAGGCCTATAAAAAGTCTGATGCCTTTTTGCTAGCTGTGGAATCTTTTACAATTTTTTTTCTTAAAAGAGAGAGTGAGATGGGGGGGGGGGAGAGAGAGAGAGAGAGAGAGAGAGAGAGAGAGAGAGAGAATTTTTAATATTTATTTTTTAGTTCTCGGCAGATACAACATCTTTGTTGATATGTGGTGCTGAGGATCGAACCCGGGCCGCACACATGCCAGGCGAGCGTGCTACCGCTTGAGCCACATCCCCAGCCCTCTTTTACAATTTTTAAAAATTTATTTATTTAGCTTTAGAATCATAGAGTTTTATATTAGCATTATATCCTTAATGTGAATAGAACAGGCACATGGCAACAGTGAAAAACCACATGTGAAATCCAAATTCAAACTTTTCTCATGACCTTTTTCTTCTCTCTCTCTCTCTCTCTCTCTCTCTCTCTCTCTCTCTTTCTTTTTTTTTTTTTTTTTTTTTTGTACCTGGGATTGAACTCAGGGTCACTCTACCATTGAGCCATACCCCCCAGCCCTTTTTGTATTTTATTTAGAGACAAGGTCTCACTGAGTTGCTTAGCGCCCAGCTCAGTTGCTGAGGCTGGCTTTGAACTCTCAATTCTCCTGCCTCAGCCTCCCAAGATGCTGGGATTATAGGTATGTGCACCGTGCCAGGCTCTCTCATTACTTTTTTCTAAATTCAGTCAGGACAACAAAACATGAACACACACACACGTACAAATAAATATATGTTTATAATAAGTATATTTACATTTTTTATATATACAAAATATATAATAAATATATATAAAACAATGTCTTTTCAAGAATATAAATGACATAGGTAAAATCCTGAACTTCGTTCATTCCCTCTGGGGCACTGGTCCACATCAGTTTCTCCATTATGAGATACTTATGTCATCTGTGTGCAGCTTCTTGCATTATGGTCTTCTGGGCAGCACAGGACTGGTCTTGGTGGCTGTCCCCTGTCTGTGCCTCTGCGCTTTTCTCCCTGCCTTTGGCCACCAGATGGCATTCTGGAAACACTGTCACCACTGGAGTTTTCTGCATCCAAGTTCCCCTGCAGCATTCTCAGGGAGCCTCCCTCCCTCCTTGCTGCTCCCTTCCAACCCACTTTCCAAAGTGCAGTAGAAGTGGCTTTCCAGAAGGCAAAACTGCATGACCCTGAACAAGTTGCCCAACTCTCTGTGCTCAGCCTCTTCCACCTGACAACTTGGTTGTAAGGCTGGCATGAGAGGACATAAGTAAAGCACCCAGGACCCAGCCTGGCATATTGCTGCTGTTCTCATTATCCTGCTTTGAGCCTTCCAGCAGCTCCCCATGGCCTGTAGCACAAGTTTCAAATCTTTACCATGGAACCCTAAGTCTCCATCATCTGGACCTGTGCCTGTATCTCCAGCTCCACCTTCCCCTCTCCTCTCTACCACATGGACCCTACTGTGGTACACAGGAGCCAGTTGGCCCCTTTGGGGGTCAGCTCCCTCTGCCTGCTCTGCCTCTCCCCTGCCCACCCACCTTTCTCTGGCCAACTCCTCCATGTCCACCAGGAGTCAGCCAGCACTCTCCATGACCACCACCAGGCCCCAACCCAGAGCCATTGTACCAGCCTTTTCCATTCCCCACCACCAGCACCTTAGACCATAAGCCCCTTGTGGGTTGCTTATCTTGCTCACTGGCTGGCACACGATGGGATGAATGCAGGCCAGAAAGCAAGGCCATTCAGTGTCTCATTGTCAGTAGATGACCCACTGTGTCCCTGATCTCTGAAGGGCCACTTGACTCCCCTTTAGTGCAGCAGCTTGCCCAGGCCAAACTGAGAGAGACTTGGGAAACAGGATTCCTGGCCAAGGAAAAAAGGAAAAAAGTCAAAGGGCAAATGTAAGGCCACCTTCACCATTTGCATAGGAGGCATAAAACCTGGGAGATAACAAAAGGTACAGTCATAGTCCACTGTGTGCTGTGTGCCAGGTCCTGTGCTGAGCTCGTCATGTGTATGGTCTTCTTAATCCTTACCATCAACTCACGAGATGGGTGACAGTCACACTCTCAGAGAAGGAAATGAACCAAGGCTCTGAGAGGTCACCTATGCAATGTCTCAGAGCTTACAAGGGCCTGTCAGTTCCTGTCATGCCATAGGAAATGACCCCATGGATTCAGGACCCCTGCTATGATAAATGAGTTTTAGTGAGATGATGGGGAAGCCTTCAGGAGTGGATACAGGGAAAGGGAAGAAGTGCAGATGGCTGTCCATCAGCCACCCAATCCTGACAGCCATGGGCCTCCATGCTGACAAACCAACAAGCCCTGGCTTCTATCACTGTCCAAATGGGGCATCTCTGGCTCCAAGGACTTAGTTGCAAACATTTATCTAGGGGCACTGGCCTTAAGTCACATCACCTCAAATGCTTTACAAACCCCTAGAATCAATCTTGAGGTAGGGTGTAAGGCAAGGAGAATATTAGGGACAACCTATTGAGTGAGAAGTTAACAAGCCCATCCCAAGGGCCACCCAAGCAAACTGCTCACATCTTTCTTCTTGTACTTCACCTCTTGAGGTAAATGGGAGAGAGGACACCTTTTAACATGTCTAGAGGCCATTGGGGGAAGCAATGGAGTTGTTGTTTATGGGACTTTGTCATAAACAGAAAGGGGGAGAGAAGAATAGGAGGAAGGGAGGGGAAAGACCCACATGAAAGAGAGAGGAAGGTGTGGGAGAGGGAGACATAAAAGTCTGAGACAGGGAACGGAGGCTGGGGGTTCCCCAGACAGGGACTTAGGCTGGACCAGATGCAGAGAACAATGGACCGCAAGGATGGGGCCGGAAGGGAAGGGGGAGGAAAGTTACACAGTAAGGGCACACAGGTCCTCAGGGCTTCAGGAGCCAAAGCTATGGGAGTCCTCAAAGGTCAGTGTGAGCAAGGACTGGCCCAGGACCAGGGCAAGAGCCAGAGGCAGCCACAGGGTGAGACAAGTTATGCAGATTACAACCTTCTCCCCAGCAATAACTTGCTTGTCACGGCTTGTGATTTAGGGACAGACCCAGGCCTAGGCCCTCATATATCATTTCATTTGAGCTTCACAATTTCCTGCTCAGAGGACTCCGCTTCTTATCCCCACTCCCACTCCAAAGCCCAGAGAGTTTAAATGACTTGTCCCAGATGATCCAGCGGGTAAGTTGCAAAGTTCATACTTGAACCCAGGCTGTTTAGTTCTGATGGCTGCCCTGTGCATCACAATTGCATCCTCGTGAGACACACGAGAGATCTGGGCTGGTTCAAGAATGAGAAGTAAACAAACGTAGGAAAAAGAAAGAAGCGGAAGGAGGAATGATGGGGAATGAGGAACGGAGGAGAGACAGTGAGCATGAACTATCCAGGAGGGGCATCAGTCGGAAGGCAGCAGGCGGGGCTCGGGGCTCAAGTTCTCTGCTCACTTGGCCACGCAGGGGCCCCCTGACCCTCAGCAGGGCTCGTCTTGCTGTGCGGATAGCATCTTCCCATCCGGCCTGTCCCTGGGAGCCCCGGCCTCATCCTCCTCAGTGGCAGGCCACTCAGCTTCACAGGAAATGCTCTTTCTCTAATTGGCATTGAAATCCACAGCCCTCCCTTTTCCTGTAGGTGGGGTTTCCATAGGAAAAATCTGCTTCTCTGTTTCCCTAGCCTAGTTACTGTTTGGAAGTCTGCTCCCCACATCCTGCTTTACTGGGTCAAGTCCCTCTTAGAGCACTCTTGTCCATGGTTGCTGAAGTGGACCAACTGCTACTGCTGTGGGCTCTCCCTTGGCAATTTTACTTCATCTGTGCTTAGACCTCTCAGACTGCTTCCAATGAAAATGACCTTGCCTGAAAATCCTGCTTGTTCCATCGTCTTCTAATTATGGGACGAGGCTGTGCCAGCACATCTGGGGGCAGGAGAACGGGGCTCATCGAGCCACCCAGAAAACACTGGAGGACCTGTCCAGCCTGTGAAGAGCTCTAGCGGCCTCTGACCCTAGCCCACTCTGGGGGTAAGCATGATGCCACTTCTGCAACTTCTGCTGGGGCTTTTCGGGCCAGGTGGCTACTTGTTCCTTTCAGGGGATTGTCAGGAGGTAGCCACTCTCACAGTGAAATACCAAGTGACAGAGGAGGTGCCACCTGGTACAGTGATAGGGAAGCTGTCCCGGGAACTGGGCCGGGAGGAGAGGCACGGGCAGACAGGGGCTGCCTTCCAGGTCTTGCAACTGCCCCAGGCGCTCCCCATTCAGGTGGACGCTGAGGATGGCTTGCTCAGCACTGGGAGGCGGCTAGATCGAGAACAGCTGTGCCGGCAGCGGGATCCCTGCCTGGTTTCCTTTGATGTGTTTGCCACAGAGGATCTAACTCTGATCCACGTGGAGATCCAAGTGCTGGACATCAATGACCACCAGCCACAGTTTCCCAAAGGAGAGCAGGAGCTGGAAATCTCTGAGAGTGCCTCTCTGCACACACGAATCCCCCTGGACAGAGCTCTTGATCCAGACACTGGCCCTAACACGCTGTACTCTTATACTCTGTCTCCCAGTGAGCACTTTGCCCTGGATGTCATCATGGGGCCTGACGAGACCAAACATGCCGAACTTGTGGTGGTGAAGGAGCTGGACCGGGAAGTCCACTCGTTTTTTGATCTGGTTTTAACTGCCTATGACAGTGGGAACCCTCCCAAGTCAGGCACCAGCTTAGTCAAGGTCAATGTCCTAGACTCCAATGACAATAGCCCTGTTTTTGCTGAGAGTTCACTGGCATTAGAAATCCGTGAAGATGCTGCCCCTGGCACCCTCCTCATAAACCTGACCGCCACGGACCCTGACCAAGGCCCCAATGGGGAGGTAGAGTTCTTCCTCGGCAAGCATGTGCCTCTAGAGGTACTACACACCTTCAGTGTTGATGCCAAGACAGGCCAGGTCATTCTGCGCCGACCCCTGGACTATGAGAAGAATCCTGCCTATGAGGTGGATGTCCAGGCAAGGGATCTGGGTCCAAATCCCATTCCAGCCCACTGCAAAGTTCTTATTAAGGTCCTGGATGTCAATGACAATGCTCCCAGCATCCACATCACATGGGCCTCGCAGCCATCTCTGGTGTCAGAAGCTCTTCCCAAGGACAGTTTCATTGCTCTTGTCATGGCAGATGACTTAGACTCAGGAAACAATGGCCTGGTCCACTGTTGGCTGAATCAAGAGCTGGGCCACTTCAGACTGAAAAGGACTAATGGCAACACATATATGCTGCTAACCAATGCCACTCTAGACAGGGAGCAGTGGCCCAGATATACCCTTACTCTGTTAGCACAGGACCAAGGACCCCAGCCCTTGTCTACCAAAACACAGCTCAGCATTCAGATCAGTGATGCCAACGACAATGCACCTGTATTTGAGAAGAGCCGGTACGAGGTATCCACTCGGGAGAACAACCTGCCCTCCCTTCACCTCATCACCATCAAGGCTCATGACGCAGACTTGGGCAGTAATGGGAAAATCTCATACCGCATCCAGTACTCCCCAGTTTCTCACTTAGTTGCTATTGACTCAGACACTGGAGAGGTCACTGCTCAGAGGTCACTGGACTATGAAGAGATGTCTGGCTTTGAATTCCAGGTGATAGCAGAGGACAGAGGCCAACCCAAGCTTGCATCCAGCATCTCTGTGTGGGTCAGCCTCTTGGATGCCAACGATAATGCCCCGGAAGTGATTCAGCCTGTGCTCAGCAATGGAAAAGCCAGCCTCTCGGTGCTTGTAAATGCCTCCACAGGCCATCTTCTGGTGCCCATCGAGACTCCCAGAGGTTTGGGTCCAGCAGGTGCTGGCTTACCACCTCTGGCCACTCCCAGCTCCCAGCCATTTCTTTTGGCAACCATTGTGGCAAGAGATGCAGACTCCGGGGCGAATGGAGAGCTCCTCTACAGCATCCGAAGTGGAAATGAAGCCCATCTCTTTGTCCTCAGCCCTAATCTGGGGCATCTATTCATCAATGTCACTAATGCCAGCAGCCTCATTGGGAGCCAGTGGGAGTTGGAGATACTGGTAGAGGACCAAGGCAGTCCCCCCTTGCAGACCCGAGCCCTGTTGAGGGTCATGTTTGTCACCAGTGTGGACCACCTAAGGGACTCTGCCCATGAGCCGGGGGTCCTGAGCACATCGGTACTGACTGTGATTTGCCTGACTGTATTACTAGCCATCTTTGGGTCAATCTTGGCTCTGTTCGTGTCCATCTGCCGAACAGAGAAGAAGGACAACAGGGCCTACAACTGTCGGGAAGCTGAGTCCACTTATCGCCACCAGCCCAAGAGGCCCCAGAAACACATTCAGAAGGCGGACATCCACCTGGTGCCCGTGCTCAGGGGCCAGGCAGATGACTCTGGTGAAGTCGAGCAGTCCCACAAAGACACAGGCAAGGAAGCAATGATGGAAGCAGGCTGGGACCCCTGCCTACAGGCCCCTTTTCACCTCACACCAACCCTGTACAGGACCCTGCGTAACCAAGGCAACAAGGGGACACTGGCAGAGAGCCAAGAGGTGCTGCCGGATACTGTCAGTCTCCTTTTCAACCATCCCAGGCAGAGGAATGCCTCCCGGGAGAACCTGAACCTTCCTGAGTCTCCATCTACCCCAGGCCAGCCACGTGCCAGGCCTCTGAAGGTTGCAGGCAGCCCCATGGGGAGGCTGGCTGGAGACCAGAGCAGCGAGGGGACCCCGCTGAGCCCACCCACCTCCTCTGCAACCCTGAGGCGGCAGCGGAATCTCAATGGCAAAGTGTCCCCTGAGAAAGAATCGGGCCCCCATCAGATTCTGCGAAGCCTGGTCCGATTATCTGTGGCTGCCTTTGCAGAGAGGAATCCCGTGGAGGAGCTCACTGTGGATTCTCCTCCTGTTCAGGTACCTCGGGCATGGGCAGCTCTTTCTTTGGTCACCCTTGGACCACTACAAACAGCATCAGATGTCCCCATTTCCCTCCTGTTTCTCACATTCACTCCTTAGCTCACTTAGCACTTGATGATGCATGCTTTCTTTGAGCAGCTATAGTTCAGGGAAGAGCTCTGGGGCCAACAGATCTTTGCTGTGTGATCCTGGGCAAGTTACTTACTGTCTCTGAGCCTTAGTTTCCTTAATGATAAAATAGGAATGATAGTAAGAATATCTGCCTTGTAGAGTCATCCTGAGGATTTGATTAGTTAATTCTTATTGGGTGCCTATTCACAGTGCCTGGCATAAGCAGATACATAGCAAAGATAGTGAATATGAGTACAGGCTTCAGAGCAAACTTGTCTGGGTTCCAGTCCTGGCTCTGCCTCATCCCAGCTGTGACCCACAGAGAAGTGACTCAATTTCTGTTAAAAATGTCATGTTAATAGCACCCATCTCCCAAGTTTGCTTAAGGATAAAGTGAGTCAATGCACTTAGTGCTTGTAGAACATATCTAGCGTGTACTTGGTGCTCAGCAAACGATTACTATTACTTCTGCAAAGCATTTCATCTCTGCTTTCCTCTTTCCCTCATCTCATCTGGGCAACCTCCCTATGAAGTAAGCTAGCCTGTCATTGTCTCTGGGTTCAGGGGCTGCACTTGACTTGCCTGAGACCCCAAAACTTACTAGCTGAACCTGAAGAATGAAGCAGAGGAAACCACCTTAGAATTTTGGAGTTAGGTGAGTTAAATTTCAACATGGCCACTTAGGACCTGAGCAACCTTGAGCAAGTCACATCTTTCACAACTGAGCCTCATTTTCTTCATCTGTAAAATGGGAGTCCAACACCGAACTTGCCCTGTTTCTATTCTCAGGAGGGTGAGTTGAAGTGGAATGATACCAAGCTGTCTAGTGACCGAGGATTTACTGCATAAGTGTGGAATCGTCACAGGAATGGTGCCTGATCTCACCCCTGTCTGCTCCTCTGTACTCCAGGGAGTTTTCACTGTGCCAGGCTGCCTGCCCCAGGCACGCTTCTGTGTGAGCAGGCCATCAGCTCAGGTTTCCTGTGCAGCAAGGACACAGCTTCCTTCCCCCACCCCTTTCCCGGGAAGCCACCTGGAGATGGCCTGGCTGTTTTCTTAGGAATCTTGTTGTGGGTGCTTTGCAGACCCAGAGTTTGCCCAGAGCCATCTACTCATCCATCCACCCATCCATCCATCCATCCATGCACCACTTTTTGAATGAACTCTTTGTGCCAAACACTGTGCTGTCTGCTGGCAGAGAGCAGGCACTATGGGTGACCCCACTGGTAAGATGGAGGAGTCCCTATTTGGAATCAACCTAAGGGTAATCGAGTAAGGTACCAGTGCTCATGTCTTTCCAGGAGCACAGCACCACAGTGGAGTCAAGTCTGAGCTCAAGTTTCAGTCTAGAAATTTAAGCATAATGATATCTGCTCCTTGGACTATTGTAAGGATTAAATGAGATTATATGCTATTGTGGGGGTCTATTAATATGTGATTTAATATTTATTTTTTAGTTTTCAGTGGACACAACATCTTTATTTTATTTTTATGTGGTGCTGAGGATTGAACCCAGCGCCCCGTGCATGCCAGGCGAGCGCACTACAGCTTGAGCCACATCCCCAGCCCCAATATGTGATTTAAATACCTTAGTTCATTTATACTTCATAATCACCACATGACCTCCATCTCATTTTTATTTACCCTTTCACTATTGAGGAAACTGAGGCTCAGGATGGTTAAGTAATTCCTCAAGGCCACAAAGATGAGAATTAGGGCAGGAACAGCTTTAGAGTCTGAGTCTGGGCTGTAACTGTGAAGTAGCCCTGGATGACAGAACTTAGCACAGGGCTTGGCATACAGGGAGTGTTTGCCAAATGCCATTTGGGCAAAGGGTTCAGGTGCCTTACCAGGGCTTTTGGGCCTCAGCAAGGAAGTGGGATCTGCCTGAGGAAGCATTGGCACCCTGATCCTCCCAAGTCACAGTGAAATCCCAGTCCTGGCCACCCCTCCTTCCAACATTCCTCTGAGGTTGGCACTTCTGGGCCTCTCCAGGGAGGAGTGGGGGTGAACTCAGAGGCAGAAGCAGCATTTCTAGGAGTAACAACGCAAACTTCTTGCATTTGCAAAGGACTTTTAAGTTTTCCAAACCTTCTAATTAATTCTGACAGCTCTTTGAAGAAGGCTGGCCCTGCTTTAGAGATCAGAGATGAGAAACTGAGGTCTGAGTAGATAAAAAAAAAAACCTGCCTGATACAGTGCAACAAGCTAGCAATGATCTTGAACTAGAACTCAGTCTCCCAAGACCTGTTCTTATGACCTCTCCCTCCCATGCCCTGACATTTCACCCACCTGCTGCCCCCTTTTCCAGCCTTTCTGAAACTCTACCATCTTTCTGGCCTTTTGGCTTACAGTGCTCCTGCTTGAAACCTGCCTTGCCCAGACCCTCACACTCTTTCCACATGGTGAACTCCTGCAGAGACTCTGGGTCTCAGCAGAGCTGTCTGGAATGCGGTAGGAACTCAACGTTTGTTGAAAAATAATAAACTTCCCCCAGTACCACCCCCCCTGTGTCTTCCCTGCTCCAAGTTGGGTGGGGGCCTCCCCCTGCTCCTGCAGTCTCCCATCCTTTCCCAGCCATGCAGCCCCCACTCAGAGCCCTCTTCCTACCTTCCTGACAGACTGTGAGTCCCAAGGGCAGCAGAGTCTCCTTGTTCTTATTCCATAGCAGGCCCTGTGCCTGGCATGAGCAAGTGATTATTAAAGACTTGTTCAGAGAATGAAAGGGTGAAGAAATGAATGATTAAATGCTATCATTTTTGTCTTCTCTACAATGCAGTCTTACATCTGGCCCACACAAATTGGCCAGAGTGTTAGAATACTGCTAAAAAGGGAAAATAACACTTGAAGACAATCCATATCAAATAATGACTTTATGATCAGGAAATGACTATTTCACCCCATCCCACGGAGTCCACGAGGAGAGGGGCATTTGGAAGAATGATGGGGAGAGGATGAGCCTAGAGGGTCCCCACGCTCTCCCTTATATACTCAAAGCAGAGAGCTGCCCCCCTCCCAACAGGTCCCTGTCTCCGTCACAAGGGACCATCCCCCATTTGATCACACAAACATCTGAAGCCAGAGGAAAAACTATAAAAAGAAAGCACCGGCATTGAGGGAAACATCCGGCAAGGAAGTGTGCTGGGTTGGAATTGTGTGGAGTCAACAGATTTTTCCTGTCTTGTAGCAAATCTCCCAGCTGCTGTCCTTACTGCATCAGGGCCAATTCCAGCCCAAACCAAACCACCGGGGAAATAAGTACTTGGCCAAGCCTGGCAGCGGCAGGTAAGCAGCACGTAGACCCCACGGACTTCCCAAGGTCCCCCCTGCCTGCCCCTCACCCCTGCAGCCTCAGTGAGGTGAGAGGATGAGCACATCCTAGACACTCTGGGTGAGTGATGTCCACAGCCTCCACCCCCACCCCGGGGGCCATGTCCTGGGACTGTTGTATTTATAGAATTTACAGGACCCAGAGTCACTAAGGAAATGACTTCATCCTGACCTCTGATTATCTGTCCCCGATGACAGAGGTGCTGTAAATCGGCTTTAAATCTATAACTTTCACCTTTTTTTTTTCTCTTGGCCCATAAACATGATATGGAAGGCCTTGGATGTGTGGGTGTGCCCCTTTGGGCAATTTCCTAGAGTTGAAGAGAACTCAGGAGGACATCAAGCAGCTGAGTGTGATGGTATACAGTCATCCCAGCTATTTGGGAGGCTGAGGCAGGAAAATGGCAAGTTCAAAGCCAGCATGGGCAATCCTGTCTCAAAATAAAAATGAAAAAAAAAGGGGGCTGGGTCTGTGGCTCAGTGGTAGAGTGCTCACTTACTATGCATGAGGCACTGGGTTCCATCCTCAGCATCACATAGAAATAAAGTATAGATACTGTGTTCACCTAAAACTAAAAAATAAATATTAAATTTTTTTTTAAAAAAAGGAAAAAGAAGACATCTAACCCAATTCCTGGGGAAACTGAGGCTCTCAGTAGTTTGATCCAACTTAGCTATATGAAAACTTGAGCAAATAAGATAATCCCTCAGGACCTCGGTTTCCCTATCTGGAAAATGGAGGCCATACTACTTCCCTTGTAGTGATGGAGTAAACACTTAAGGATCAAATGTATTCTAAGTCCATAGCCCAATGCCTGGCATTGCACAAGCAGTGCAAAGTCCCTTCCCCTTAAAATGGTTTTGCTCAAGGTCATGTAGCAAGTGAATGGCAAAGTTGGGCCCAGCTCTCAGGGATCCTGATTGGATCCATGCTCTTGCCCTGATAACTTGTATCTTCTTTTTGCAAGGATGGTAAGAGAGTAGAACAAGAGGAAAGTTCAGATTTTCTCTCTGAAGTTTCAATATTCAAGTCTGCTGCAATAAATTGGCAATAGACAAGATTAATAGGAGGAAAGCCATAACAAATTTTTTTGATCATAGTTTACCATGACACAGGAGCCTGGGATTGAAGACCCAAAGACCCAGGGTGAACTACCTGCTCAAGTTTGATAAAGCAGAGACAGCTGTGAGAAATATGAGTGGCCAAAAGGGTCTGAGCTGATGGGAATGACTGAGGGGAAAACCCAGAAAGGCCTGTCTGTTCAGATTCTTCTCGGCCTCTCTATACAGCATTCTTTCCTTCCAGGTATGGGGCAGGACCCTTTCTGGAATGGGGGTCTCATAACCTATAATTAAACAAGGTAGATCAGAGAATGTCTTTATGGCTAACTCTTACACAGAAAGGTGGAGGGAAATAAGAGTAATATTTGGGAGTTTTATGGCTAGCTTCAGGGAAAAGAGGCTCTGGTTTCTATGACCCACCTTGGGAAAGAGGAATTCTAGTTTCTCTGGCTTGCCTCAGGTGAAAATGAGAGGTGAGAGACAAGGAGGACAGACAGGGTCAGAGAGATACTGCTTCTGAGGCCTTCCCTAACAGGCTCTAACTGAACATGCATTCCAGAATCACGTCGGTCTGCATTTGAATTCTTGCTTCATTGCTTAATCCATGGGGATGTCGAGCAAGCTGAAAAATCTTCACAAGTCTTGGTTTTTCTCATATGTAAAGTGGGAATGAATAAAAGAGAACCCTTAAGGGTGTGAAAGGCTCGAATGAGAAGGTGCATGTACCTTGCACAGGATGAGGCCTAATCAGTCATTGCTCAATCAATACCAGTGATCATTATTACCCACAAACTGGCCACCTCCCCACTGATCTCTTAATAGCAGCTAAAATGGCCATTAGAGGGGTGGGAAACGACTACCAGTAAGGATTCTTAGGCTTTACAGCCTCAGGGAGCCCTCTCACCTGTTGGGATGAGGGTCCAGGCCTCTTCTCAAGGGACTATTAGAGAGAGGGAGAGTTCATGAGGTACCCGGGCCAGGGTGAGCCAGCAGGAAACTGGGGTGCAGATGGTAGATTTCAGCAGCTTGAAGACACCCAATCTCAGCTCTATCCTCCATAGACCTGCTCCTCTGCTCTAAGATTTGGCTTAAATAGGGAGGAAGGACCATTCAAAAAAATGCTTTATTAAGTACCTACTGTGTGCCAGGCCCTGTTCTGGGCACTGGTGAGAGAACAGGGAATGAGACAAAAATATCACTGCCTGGCTAACGATGAGTGGGTTGATTACCTCAGCTCAAGAAGTTTACTAAGCTCCTGATTGGTGCCACACAGGATAAAGGCATGGGAGGGACAAGGGTGAGTGATGACACGAATAAATTCATGTTCACTTCTGTTTGCTGGGTGCTTGCTGTTGCCAGGCACTACGCTAAGCCCTTTACTTCCAACACCTCATTTGACAACACCCCATAAGGCGGGTGTTGCTTACTACTGCTATTTAACAGATGAGGAAACAGAGGAAGTAAGGGCAGGGATCCCAGAATCCAGGCTGGTCCGCCTCTGAAGGCCAGGCTGTGGATCCGGTTCCCCGTGAAGATGAATAAATACTGGCATGAATGAGCAAAGCTGTGTGGGAATTTCCTCACTCGCAGACTGGTTGGTTTCCTTTGCAGGAGTGCAATCCCAGACACAGATGGCTCAGGTGCCAGGGCTGGTGGCCAGGCAGAACCAGACCAGGAGGAAGGGCCCTTAGATCCTGAAGAGGACCTCTCTGTGAAGCGGCTGCTTGAAGAAGAGCTGTCAAGCCTGCTGGATCCACATACAGGTAGGGACTGCCCAATGCTGCCTCTGCCCTCTGGTCCCTTCAGGCTTCGGAGTTCTGCTCCAATCTACTAAGTTCTGGAAACATCCATTCTATTTCTGGGGAAGAACATCACCAACCTTGTACTTCCCCTGGAGCCTCAGAAAGTATTCCTGGGTTTAACAACTGCCTATTAATTGTAAAAATCATTGAAAATAATGGCGATTACTGAGCTCTTGGTGTGTGCCAGCACTGAGGTGGTACCATCTACACATATCTCATTTAAACCTTCAAATAATCTCTCAAGGTAGATTTTATTAGCTCCAATTTACAGAGGAGCAGCTGAGGCTCAGAGAGAGATAATAGCCTACCCAGGGTCACCAAGCTCCTTAGCAATTGAAGGGAAGCCTAAACCTAGGCCATTCTTAATTCCTAAAGCACACATTTGCATTTCTTTGTTGTGTTTAAATACCCTTTCACCCTGGGAACTGAGCCAACTCTCTAAGTGCTTACACTACTAATTGAAACAAAAAGAATTCTGGGGGGTAGTCAAACAAGTAGTTTTAGCAATAAATGCATAGTGTGAAATTTAATTCAAGGATCTGCTAGGTGTCCCAACCCCTGCTATGGACACTGATCAGGCTCCTTTAGGTAACTCAGTGTGGGCCTGCCCATCCCCACACTGTAGTTAACAATTTCTCACATGCGCCATCTGGTACAAACATGCAGAAGGCATGACAGGGGATGGTCCTTTCCTTGGTTAAGAAAATAAAGCCAACATTTACTGAGTAAGTTTTACAGCTAGTCCCTAAGTTCCTCATGAGGGACTCTTAAGAGAGAGGGGCTATTCATTATCCCCATTTCATAAAGAAAAAAAATGGAGGGTCAAGGGCGTGCAGCTAATGGTTATTAACACAGTCTGTGTAGCATGCCTCTAAATTTTTGAGCTGTGCTGTTCAGTGTGACAGCCACTGGCCACATGTGGCTATTTAAATCTAAATGAATTAAAATTAAATAAAATGAAATATTCAGTTCCTCAGTCATCCCAGCCACATTTTAAGTGCTCCATACCCACAGAGGATTAGCAGTTAAGCTTTGAATTCTATCTCCATTGGCCAGCTCTGGGACTCTCACCACAGCAGAGAGGGCACTGGGTGCCAGGACAGGAAGTGGGGGATAGGAAGTAAGGGTGGGGGGACAGGAAAGCCTTCACTGTTTATAGGGCTGGACTGCCCTGAGGCTCCTGATGAAGGTGCCTGAGACTGGAGTCTTGGTGATATTTAGATAAAAGCTCCACTTGAGAATGTGACAATGACAAAATTTTACAGGTTACATGAGCTAACTGGATTCTCACAATAATGAAAGTTACTTTCTCACCACTTGTAAAGAGGGAAAGGAGGATCATAGAGGTTGAGCCATTTTCCCAAGGTCACACTGCCCTGAAATGGCAAAGCTGGAACATTAAACCAGGTGAGACCAGTGCATATCTGCAGCTGGAACTGGAGGATGATACTAAAGTGAATAATCCACTTTTCAGTTGTTCTCAAATGCCCAATGATTTCTCATTTTCTTATGATGCTGAACCTTGTAAAAAGAAAGGCCTGATTTTTTTACCACTAAGAGTTCCATCCAACCTGACAGCCTCAGAGTCTCAGGCAACAAGGGTCAAATGTCCTGAGTCAGTGTTTATGTTCACTAATACTTCAACAGACTGTCACTGTCCCAGGCATGGGGCCAGACCCCAGGATCCAGTAGGGCAGGGACCCAGTCCTATCTCACAGTCTGCATAGACCAAAACCAAATGCAAGACAGAGTCATTTATCAATATGAAAAATGATTAGCTGTACTTTGGAATAACATTTTCAAATTACAAAAGTAGTATTTGGTTAATGTAGAAAATACAGATACACCAAAGGAGAATAAATACTTCTACCCAAGGTTAATTTTGGCTAACAATTTGACCTATCTCCTTTTCCAATTTTTTTTATTTTTGCACAAAATTTAAAGCAGCTCACCTGATGCAAACATTAAATAAATGTTAAAGTAGATGTGTGTCCTTCCAGACACTGTTTCTTAACCATAAGACTTATGCTTTCTTTCCTCTGGTTTGGCATATGCCATCAGGTCTGTAACTAGTTTTTTGAGACAAGATTTTCTGTTGAAGAAATGAGGAAAGAAGAATGATGGTGTTATCAGGAGTCTCAGGGATAAACTTTGAATTCCCACACTGCCTTATCACTGCCCCTGACCTGGTTCCTTTCCTGGGATGGCCCTCAGCTAGGCAGCCTCTTTCCAGCCTGACTCTGGGCCAGGGGTTCCTGCAGCTTGAGAGGTGAAGGTGTGAGGAGGAGGTCAGGGTACAGGGCCAGGTGGTGACAGTGCAGCCCTGGGCAGGCCTGGGAATTTTAGAGGAGGGCACCTGGGGCATCTAGGGAGAGGAAGGGCCTGCTCTTCAGAGGGAGCACACAGGGTGTTGCAATCCCAGGGGCTTCAGAGTCATTGGACCTGAAGTCAAATCTGGGTTTGGTGGCTTAGCAGATGTGCGATTTAACTTCTTTGAGGCTTAGTTTCCTCATCCATAAAATGAAGATAATACTCTTGACCTTAAAGTCCTATAAGGATATTAAATGAGATAATTATGTAAATCGTTTGGCACATAAGTACCTAACAAGTAGCCACTGTTATTATGAACAGAGGACAGCACCCAACCAGGAACCCCACGCTTGACTAAGAAAAGGGATTTCCCCCATCTTCAGCTGGCCCTGCCCTGGGGGAAAAAGTTTCCCCAAGGAGGTGGAAATCCTGATTGCACAGGAGTTAGTAGAAGTTGTTCAGGAACAGGCTGGTTTCTAACTCTAGGCCCTCCTCTTCCTCCTGCTACCTTTTCACATAGCTCATCCGGGTGCTTCAGTCAGCAGCCTTCTTGCCCAGCAAGCTTCCCTGTCAGGGCCTCTTCCTTCCTGTCCCCCTCTCGCCACCCCGTCTGTCCCCTGACATTTCCCTTCCCTCCTTTGTCCACTGCCCTTGCCCTGCCCACAGCCCCCCCTCAGCTGCTGGCCCTTCCCTGGGCAGGGCTCTCATTGCCTCCCTTCTTCCCTCTACAGGCCTGGCCCTGGACCGACTGAGCGCACCTGACCCAGCCTGGATGGCGAGGCTGTCTTTGCCCCTCACCACCAATTACAGAGACAATGTGTTCTCCCCTGACACTGCAGCCCTGGAGGAGCCAAGGACCTTCCAGACGTTCGGCAAGGAGGCAGGGCCTGAGCTGAGCCCCACGGGCACACGGCTGGCCAGCACCTTCCTCTCAGAGATGAGCTCGCTGCTGGAGATGCTGCTGGAGCAACGCTCCAGTGTGCCAGTGGAGGCTGCCTCCGAGGCCCTGCGGCGGCTCTCCGTCTGTGGAAGGACCCTCAGTCTAGACCTGGCCACCAGTGCGGCCTTGGGCACAGAAACACAGGGGGCCCAGGTGGAAAGAAAGGGGCTGAGGGCAGGACCAGTGGCGGCAAGTGCCGGGGAACGCACCTTGGAGGCCTCCATATCTAAGAACCAGGTCCCCTAGGAGATGTGAGTAGAAGCCTTAGGGATCGGCACGTGATCTGGTTCTAAAATCTTGGAACTCACCAACCAGAGGTAGCCCCAGAACTTTAGGGTGACTGATGTGGCCCCCACAGAGGGGTCTGATCAAAGCAACCCCTTGTAAGGGGCTCTGACTGTGAGTTTTTGGAGAACAGGGACAGTTTGTGGCTGAGGTGTTTGCTGGCAAAACACATATAAAGGATTGGTTCTTCAGGCAGAACGGAAGCTATGGAGTATCACAAGCAGGAAGATGGCCTTGTTGGCTACTGGAAGAAGGGCTGGATCCTGAAGCACCAGGCAATGCTCTCTGACCTACCAACAAAGGAAAGGTAGCTGCTCATTCTCCTGTGTGCACCTATTGAGAGGGAGGAGGGAAGGGTGACAGAGCAAGAGTTCTTTGTCATCCAATCACTGGCAAAAAAGTCATTGGGTCTAGACAGGAGTGAGCCACCTTGGTTCACAGTGACAGGTATGCAGATGATGGATGTGCGTGTTCTTGACCACGCTTCACTGTTATCAAATAATCTGCTTCTCAGCTGGAAAACTAAGACTAAGAAAAGCACAGCTATAAATAGAGCACTTATATGAGCCAAGCACCGGCTTAACAATAGGATTTAATTGGATTTTCCTACAACCCTGGGAGGGAAGTATGATATCCCCATTTCATAGACAAGGATACAAAACTTGGAGAGGTTGAGTGTCTTTCCCAACAAATCAAGCCAGGAGTAGAGGCAGAGCCAGGATTTGGACCCAGGTTGGTCCAACACCAAAATCATGCCCTTAAATTTGGCACTAGACTGCCAGTCAAAGGAAATAAAAAGAAAAGCCCTAGAGGTGGACAATGGACTCACCCGGTTCCCCCTGCAAAAATGCTCTTGAAATGGACACTTCCAAAGTCACTCAGGCGCACACAACTCTACACTAGTAAGCACAGGGGGAAAGGAAATCGGATCTGACCTGACGCAGGTCCTGCCTTTCCCAGTGAGTAGCCTTTCAGGTGCTGAAGTCTTCTTACCTGACCCCTGTTTGAGGGTAAATCTTCCTCTGTCATAGCAGGTTCCGGCCTATGAATTCAGGCCCCAGAGGACTGTATGTGAACTTGGTCTATGAAATTGACACTGACAGCAGCCAACCTTCTGGGGAAGGAGGGAGTGAAGAAAGAGCAAATATTTTCCCAAGGCTCAGCCTTATAATTTTCCAGGAAATTTCTAAACAGTCACAACTAGTTTGTGAATAGCGTGGGGGCCCTCTTGGACTCCGAAGGCAGAAGATTCTCTATCTATTCTTCCTTTTGTCCTCTTTTGGAACTCAGTGCTCATGTCCATTGTACATAGAAATGGGCCAATCATACTCCCAACTAGGGATAATGAAGCCATACATATCCAGGGTGCCATGTGGTGTCATTATTCCATTTTACAGATGAGGAAAATGAGGCCCCCAAAAGTTAAGTGTCTCAGGGACAGAGAAGCTGGGGTCTCTGATCACCTCTCTCTGGGCCAGAGTGATCTCCTTACGAGAGCTGTGATATTCAAGCTGTTTCATGGAGTAGATGGGTTCTGCAGGTCACTGAAAGAGGCCAGGAGTCTCCTGCTGACCAGCCAGGTGCCTGACACAAAGAGATACTTCACAAATACCTATTGAATGGATGCATGAATGAATGAATAAATTGGTAAAACAAATGCTTCAGAATCCTCTCTTATCTAGACTGGAACTCTAGGTAGAACTGCACTGGAAAAAAAATCCAAAAATGTTTAATTATGTAAAAGCAAAGTCCAAAAATGACAGAACTAGAGAAGCCCACATTGATCCACTCACTCCTAGTAGATCTGCAGCTGGGAGGGTGGAGAAAAGAGGAGATTGGGGGAGGAGGCTGGACCACAGCTGCAACCGGCTCATTGCATACTTAGGATGACTGCATCCATCACTCTAGTTCAAAAGCTCTCAAACTGTAGTCCTTGGACCCCTGAATACCAGAAAAAATTTTATATAGACATTTTTCTAGGCAAAAGGCAAAAAGTTCTTATCAGATTCCCAAGGGAGCTTGTGATCTATAAAAGGTTATGTCTAAACCTCCAGACAAGGGCCATTGTCGTCATAAGGAGACTGAACTTTAGCTATTTCAACTCTTCATTTTACATCCAAGGTTATAAAAAGACAGAAATGGAAGAAAATTTGCCCAAGGCCACATGGCAGAGCTGGGATCAGGATCTGGGACTTTGTATAGTGTTCTTTCTAATATATCAAGGGTTCTTAACCTGGGGTCCTTGGCTGGCTTCAGGACACATGAACCTGATAAACTGCACTCAAAATTGGGAGCATATCCATTTTTCTTTGGAAATAGTAGGTGCTTTCATTAGATTTCCAAAGGGGTCTATGACTGAAAAAAGATTAAGGGCTGGGCACGGTGGCACAAGCCAGTTATCCTAGATGTTTGGAAGGCTGAGGCAGGAGGATCCTAAGTTCGAGGCCAACCTGGACAACTTAGCAAGACTCCATCCCAAATTAAAAATAAAAAGGGCTGAGGATGTAGCTAAGAGGTACAGCACATTGGAAGGACCACAAAAAAATAAGTAAATAAACAAAAAAGATTGTATAGCCAGAGGAATGAGAAGTTGTGCTCCATTTGTGTACAATGTGTCAAAATGCATTCTACTGTCATGTATAATTAAGTAGAACAAATTATTTTTTTAAAAAAGAAAAAAGAATTAAAAAAAAAAAACAATAAAAACCACTGCAATCCTCCAGGTTGATCCTTAGCCCTGCAGAACCCAGAGAGTGAGACAGTGTATATGATGACAGAATTGGGTGTGCTGAACAGGAAGGTTACCGAAACTCCTTGACATCAGCCAAGATGTCAAAGCTGAGATTTTGGACATGCTCAAGACAATTTTAACCAAGATGGGCTCTGTCCCCTGGGAGGAAGAGGGAGTAGGCGAGCCAGCTAGTACTCAGTTAAATGTCTTCTTAATTTGGAAAGCACAGAGGGACACTTTTTATCAATAGTCAGCCTTTCTCCAGCATCAGGAATGCAATGCAGTGCTCACTTGGAGCCTGGGGGCAGCTCAGAGATTGACAGGCAGCCTCCTTGTCTGTCACCCAACTTCAGCTAGGCAGCTCACTGACCCTACCTCTGCTCTAGCTGAAACAACAGAGATGAAAAACACTTCCCTTGGAAATCTAGAGAAAACCAAATCCCCAAAAGAAGAAAGGAACAGGGTGGAAGGAGACTTAGCACAGGATCAGCTCAGCACATAGTATGTACCTAGAAAATAGGACAGTGTTTTCTAGTCCCTACTAAATAGAGTCTAATGTAATAGAAGGGCACAATTAGAAATATTTACCCATCAAACATTTTGTATTTATTGAGCAATTTCTAAGTGCCATAAGTAGCAAAGAATCAACAGTGAAAGGGCATGTGAAATCATTCATCCATCATATTCAACAATTGTTTAAAGCACCTATTATGTGCTAGGTAGGCTTGGTGCTGGGCTTTGGGTAGAGAGGGTGTGTATATAATCATTCTCATTTTATGAATAAACATTTACTGAACTAAGTGCCTACACTGTATTAGCACTGAAGATCTAATGAAGCAAATGGTCTGTTCCCACCAGTGTTGGGGCTTCCTGGAAAGAGCATCTCTAGAGAGAGAAACTGAGGCAGCAGAGCTTTGCTCAAAGGTCTCATGACTGAAGTCAGCAGACCCCAATCAGGTGCTTTAGCATCCTCAACCAGGCTGGCCCTGCTATGGGGCCACCTCCCTGTTCGCCTCTTGCATTTCCTCTCAGGGCACTGAGTCATTAATAAGAGATTTTTAATGGCAGAAGCACAGCGGTTCCAGGGTCTGCCCATGAAGCCTATCCCCTGGGGCTGTATCAAGACTGCAGTCACTGCACAGCCACAGTTTTTGGTCCCCTGACAACATCTCTTATGACTTCCACCCTTCCCTCTCCACAGGGAGAGGCTCTTCCTTCTTAGATTGGCGAGCTCAGAAACATCCTACCCCACCTCAGGCATCGCAAACTCAGCAGTGACTGGGCGGGAGGAGAGCAGCATTAGCCATCATTACAGGACACCGGGGGTCCACTGTCTGAAGCACACACAGCCCTCAGGCATGGTCAGGGGAAGCAGGAGTCAGAGAGCACAAGATGCCCCAGAGGGGAAGAAGCTGGCAAGCAGGGCTGCGGGGAGGGTAGAAGGTGACATTTTCGAGGGTGCTCAGGAAGGACAACCTAAGGGAGGCAGGCTCTGTGCTCACTTCAGCGAGGAACACACTGGGTTAACCACATTCTTACAGCAGGACTTCTTGGAACCTGGAATACGCTGATGTGTACTGTGAATCTATAAAAAGGGGACGTCTAGTGCAGCGTTTCCCAAACTTATTTGACCACAGAAACCTTTTTTTTCTTTCTTTTTGGCAGAAAGATTAGCGCACTGCTTGGCTTAGAACTCTGCACGTGGAGCCCGTACCCTGCGCAGAGCACTGCCCTAAGTTCTGGAGTACCTAGGAGCACTGTGTAGGGGAGGTGGCCATGTGAGAAGGGATGAGGATAATATGCAGGGCAGCTTCGAGCAGGGATCAAGGGGTAGGGAGGCACTGGGGCTCCAATAGTCAACGTGGTATTGGAAAAGTGTGACAGAAACCACTCAGAAGTTGGGGAAGTGGGGGTAGGCAGCAGGGGGAAAAGTAGACAACTCCCCCCTCCAAGTTAAACTGGCCAGGCTGGCTGCTCTTTCCCATCCAAGCCGTCATCAGAGGCTGGTCCTAATTCCCTCCACCCCTTACCTCAACCACATCTATGCTATTGAACTTGGGCTAACATCCAGAAGCCAGGGAACAGCTATTCACAAATTCAGTAATTGGAGTCATTAGCGTTGACTCAGAAATCATTTTTTTTCCTTAAGTCTCTCTCTTGGAGAAGCTTTTAAGACCCTTTAAATTGGTTAATGGAGAGTTTAGAGATGAGGATGGAGCCTTGGCTTTCAGCTCCCCCTGACCGTCTCCCTGGCCCTCCCCGACACATTCAAGAGAAAGACTGATGAGATAATCCACCATCTGCTTTATTAAGCACCCATACATTTCTGGCTCACCTTTCCCAATCGAGGACTCACAATCTACACTCTCTGGCTCCAAGTGCCCAATCTCCATTTATTCCCTCACAGCGGTAGGACCCTAATAACGCTTTCACGTAAAGTGACAGTGTAGACTAGTAGAACGTAAGGCTGGGCCGGGAGTCAGAAGGCTAAGTTCTCACACTGGCCTGGTGACGCATAAAGCCACTCAACCACGGGCATCACCTTGCCTCTGGGGTCTCAGCAAGAACCCAGGTCCTTTCCACAGTAAAATACCTGTGCTTCAGACTGAAAGGTAGGAGGCAGGGCACACACTGCTGCTCTTGCTCTACAATTCAGGAGATAATGTCAGCAAGTCAGGTCCACTGCTTCAAGATGACATGGCTAGGCAAGCAGGCTGAGCCAGAACCTGGGTTCTTCGCACACTTTCTTCTTCTTATGATGCTGGGAGCTGCTCAAGGTTGGGGGAAAGGTGAGTGAATAACTGGCCTCTTCTTTGGGACTCTAGCTTTGATATCTCTGAGCATTCACAGGTTCCCTCTTCAGGGCTGAGGTGAGGACTGAAGAAGCCAAGCAGATCCACGTCGGCATTTAGGCAGGCAAGAAACTCCTTCTGCCCAAACCAAATGTGAAAGGAGAACCATGACAAATCCATTGGGGATGAACAAAGACCAGTTTTGGAGCTAGTCACAGGGATGTCCTGATGTGTCTTTTCCCAAGTATAGCCACTCATAGCACCACCCCCATAATTTTTGCCACCTCTCTGGATCTCTATTCCCCTTTACACAATGTTTTTCTTTAAATTGACCTCTCCCCCTTTTGAAATTAGCTTTATAAATATCTGTAAAAACTATAGATCAATATGACATCATCTTTTATATTATACATTAACCATATAACTACTATAATCCTCCTGTGCATCACCAGAATCACACAATTCAGATTATGGCCAGAGATGGTGCAGTATAAGTGTGAGGAAAATTCGGCCTGGGATGGAGAAGGTGAGGGACTGGCTCAGAGACAGGCTAAGGTGAGGAGCAGGGTCTCTGGAATCTCCAGTGGATTTTCACAAGTCACTGAATGCATCCTTTTGGTGAACGGATCAGAAATGACTGAGAACAGAATGCTCATTCATGAGGCTACCAAGTGAGGGCAAAGGGACTTTGACACCCTATTTTTATCATCCAGCCTCCTGTTCCTCACCCCCAGGCCCTTAAGGTGTTTGATCTCACCTTAGCCAAAACCCAGTCTTACAAGACTCCTTTCCAACGAGGGAAGAGCCCTGCTGGAGGCTCCATGGCTGGATCCAAAATGCCCACTTCTGCAGAGGAGGCCAAGGTTCCCTGTGCTGGAGGCGTGAGGGAGGCCTGAGGCACCTGCCAGCAGAGTGTTCAGGCTGCAGAGGGAGGGGCTGGAGAAAGATTTCGGTGCTGCTGGGTGGCTGGGCCCTGGGGCTACAAGAAAGGGTAAGAGCAAGGCTTACTCACCCGGTATTCTCCAGTATTCTCCGACTCCTATTTTGGAGCAAGAACTTTTTAAAGGACTTGGTTCCCCTGGCACTGTTAACCCAGCCCTGCTCTTGTGACTCATGAGTGAGCAGGACTCCCAGAGCCCAAGAAGGGTAATTCAATAGCCTCAGGGCAGAGAAGCCTTCAGAGCAGCCACCATTTGTTCAATAGCTACTGTGTGTCAGGCTGTGCTAAGCCCTTTATCATCATCTCATTTAATCCTTACAAGCTAATGAGTGAGGTACTATTACCCTGATTTTCAGAGGTGAAGAAACAGGCTGAAAGACATGGAGACCCAGTTCAGTACAAGGAGGGGTTAACACTCCAAGAGCTGTGCTCTTAACCACCACCGAGACTGGACATGACAAGGAGACTCTTGTCTGCCACAGGGTGGGTGCTGAGCTCAGTGGAGGAACCATCTGGCTTTGACTTGCATTGGTACCTGTTGTCTCTGTGGAAAAGAGGGTGCGCAGCCTCTCCTGGGCAGGCTTGTTTCCTAGAGCCGCTGACTGCTGATAACATCTCATGGCCTCTCCCAGATTTCTCTGCACACCAAGGCCCTTCTCATAGCAAATTCCCAAGTGGTACCTGCTCTGTGAGTCCTAAAGGAGAAAATGGATAGACATACAGACACACGTGCAGGACTGAAGAACTGTAAGGCTCAGCCAGGAGGTGGAGTCAGGCATGCTGGGGCTTCATCCACGCAGGGTCAAGGGCCAGCCCGGGCCCATCCCATTCCAAGGGATCTCAACCATGAAATGCCAGAGGCCCAGAGCCTGCCTAGCCCAGAGAAGACTGGATCCCTCCACCCAGGAGATTCCAGACAGACTGGTGAGGAGGCTTCTTTTGCTGAGGCTGCCTGAAAGAAGGCTGCAGCCCTTATGGGAAACCTTGGAGTCAGGCTCCTGCATTCTCCTGAAAGAGCAGAAGGCAGTGATGGAAGATCAGCTTCCCAAAGGCCCTGTGTACCTTCCTGAGTCTCTGCCCAAGAGGTCTGCTGAGCAGAAATGACAGAGTATAGCTCTGAGTCCTCTCTCCTGAGGACAATGCTCCTCAGAGGCAGAACAATTAGTGGTTACAAACCTGGCCTGTGTAGCCGGGTTCCAATCTTGACTCTACCATTTATCATCTGAGTAACCTAAGACATGTTACTCTACATCTCAGTGCCTCGGGTTCCTTACCTATAAAGTGGAGTTTAGTAACTATACTACCTTATTAGTTTGCTATGTTACTCTGTGAAAAGTGCTTAGATGAGTGCTGTTATTATTATCATCCCCTTTAATTGCCCACATCAATAATCCCTCCCCATTAGAATATTTTTATCATATCCCAAGTTAAAATAAGACACCTTGTAGACTCCCAACTATGGTCCCATTTCTCTTATATCCTCTGCAGTCATCTTGTTGCTACACATTCTGCCCCCACTTCTGTTATACACAGGCCAAAGTCTCAGCAACAGAGTAGCTTTGGGGCTACAAGCCAGGTTAGAACACAGCATGGGCTTAAGTAAGGCTAAGCACCCACCCCAGCAACACGGAAAACCCAAGGAGACACCATTCCCTGTAGGTGGGAAGAGGGTGAGGTCAGTATCCCAACTGACCATATGGGTGACAGACATCCTTTGTACACTTTTCTTCTTGGTCTGCTGTCTGACTCTAGCCAGCCAGGGTGCCCCCAGGTGTGCCCAGCACATGGATTGCAGGCCCACTTAGCCTGAAGAAGGTTGGGGGGGTGTTCTTGCAAGGAAAAGAAGACATAGTGCCAGGTAATGGCTGGGGACACTGGTCCCCTTTTGATAGTTACTATATATACTTTGAACAACACAGAGTGGACAAGAAAAAGTATTCTAATGTCTAAGAGTTCAGTAAAGCTATCAGGTTATTGAAAAGAATTTGGCGTTTCATAATGACATAAAGCTTTTAAGATTTCCTGCATTAAAAATAGCTGTTATAACTCAGTACTTCCCAAACCCAACTAACTATTTATTCCCTTGTAATATTCGGAAACATCCCATGGAACTACTTACTGCTCTATTGAACAAACTCTGGGCTAGCACACCTGAATGCCAAGGCCCCCAGTTCATAGAAAACCAGAAATTCCTTTTCCCACAAAGTGCTCAGTGTGTCCACCAGGTGTATCTGAGTCTCAGCGACTACCACAACTTGCACAGATGCACTCATCATGGGAATAGCTTACAAAGCATCCTCATATCTGTTACTTCGGTTAGATTTTGATTCTTTCAACAACCCTGTGAAATTGTAGACAGGTGAGGAAGGCACCATTATATCAGTTTTAAAGATGGGTAAACAGGTTTGAGTCGAGAAGTGAGTGGCTCAGTAATGTGCTAATAAATGTTCAACAACTGGATGGGCATGAAAGAACCCTACTTTGCAGCATTCAGCAAGGTGTGTAAGTAAATACTCCCCCCAGGGCTGATTTTCACCTCCAGCATAGCACTCGACCTGCCCAGTGGTCACAGAACAAGTACACCAGAGCTAAGGCTTAGAGCCAAGCCAAAGCTCCTTGCAAACAATTTTGTAAGCACAGAACTCAGTACCAGTTCCCAAACCCCTTCTCTGATCAGGTTCAATATCCCAACATGTCTGGCTTCCAGAGACCTCATACCCCATTGTTGGCTGCAAGCCAAAGATATTTCACAGCTCTCTGCTCATCCAGGTGTGGCTCCTTGGTGAAAAGCACCCCGAGGAAAGCCTGGGCCTACAGACAAGGAGAAAGGAAGATGACATCTTGGTCACTTTAGAGGATCCACATGCTCCAGGCAGTTAGGATAGACCCTGTCAATGGCACTCACCTCTCTCAATCCCGAGTCTGCAGCTTGCTTCAGCATGGACACTGCCCTCTGCCGCTCAGGGTCTTGTGAGGAGGCGGGGTCTTGCAGTAGGCACCTGGCATAGCGGTATTGAGCCAGGCTATGGCCCTGGCTGGCAGCCAGTTGGTAATAAAGAATTGCCTGGGGCAAAGGGAGAAATATCAAGTCTGCTGGTAACTCTATAAGCACCTTATTCTTTGAGTGAAATTTTCAAAAAAATCATTTAAATAATACATAATCATTATAGATTAGTCAGATAAGCCAAAACTTAAAAATAGAAACCAAAATCCTGAGAAATCCTGCCTCCAAAAGATCATTCTCTGTTAAATTATTGTTTTGGTTTTTTTTTTTTTTTTTTTTGAAGACCACGGATTGAACTCAGGGGCACTCAACCACTGAGCCTCATCCCCAGCCCTATTTTGTATTTTATTTAGAGACAGGGTCTGAATTGCTACCTTTTGCTGAGCCTGGCTTTGAACTTGTGATCCTGCCTCAATCCCAGAGCCGCTGGGATTACAGGTGTGCACCACCATACCCGGCTCTCTGTTAAAATTTTAGTATATAGGTTTGAAGATTTTTTTCCCCTAGATGTGTATTACATATGCACACATAAACAGAAGGAGAGGGGGAGAGAGAGAGACAAGAGATATGAGAGAGAGAGAGAGTGAGAGAGAGAAAATAGTATCATACTACTTATTTTATAACCTTTTACTTAACAAGACACTATGAATATATTTCCCTGTCAATAAATATCGATCTATCACATCATTGGTAAGGCCCATAGATTTAATTTTCCAGTTCTCAATGAAGGAATTTTAAGATGGTTTCCCCTTTCTTGCCTACATATACAATTAAAAGAAACACATTCATGTTTATTTTTGTGTACTTATCTTTTTTAGAATGATCCCATTTTTTAAGGGCTGTTTTGAGCTCTTGGGGGTATAGGTACAAGGAAGAAAAGCAAGATCCCTGTCCTGCCAGAGCTTTGAGTCTAAATTCCTGGAAGTTAGGAGCTTCTTTTTTTATTTTTTTCTTTACAGCGAGCTGCAACCAAGTCAGGAAAAGAAGCTGGACTTTCCCCCATCCCTGCCAACTACTCATTTCTGGAGATCATGCTGGGCAGCTCAGCACAGGAGACAGGACAGGTCTGGAGGCAGAAGTACCTTGTTGAGGTCCCTGGGGGTGCCTCTGCCATGCTCGTGACACAAGCCCACGTTGTACTGTGCTTTGCTGTAGCCATGGTCTGCAGCTTTCTGGAAGTAAGAAAAGGCTGCTATATAGTCCCCGTTCCTCATGTTCTCTATCCCTATAAGAAAGCACAGGGCATAAACACAACTTCCTCTGTGAAATGTCCTACATTCTCAACCAGACACACTCAGCTCCCTACAGCATCCCAGGCTCACTCTTCTTTGTGCTACACCTCAGCATATGTTTCCATCTTCCAATTTCTCTTTGGTTTGCCATAGACAACAGTGGGTTCGGCCTTCCCATAAACCATCCCTCCCCTTGGTAATAACATTCCGATTGCCCTTTAGGAACAATGCTGTCTATGTGCCTGTGCTCTTCCTAACCAATGAGACCCTCTCAGGAATCTGAATCTTGATCAGGTTGGGATAAGGAGGGGAGAGAGCTCTTATAAGTTTATTCTGATAGCAGCTGTGGAGATACTGTCTATGGGCTGTGGCCCCTTGGGTCTTTGGAGTTTCCCTGATTCCTGTCCTGAGGCTTGGCAGGTCAAAATTTTCCTTTGGGCCTTATGTGAGCCAGAGTGGAATTAAATAGCCTATAACCAATGAGCCACACCTGACACAAGTGACACTTCTTATCTTATAGTAATGAAGCTAGCCAATACCTGCACGCAGGTGCATCCAAACCCAAACTCACACATCACCCAAACAAAAAGGAAATAGGAAAGGAGCAAGGAATAGCCAATTCTCAACTTTGCTCAAACTGTTTCCTGCCTGGGACCCCTTGGTCCACCTCCACCATCAGGCCTCCCGTCTCATTGCTGTTCTAGAATCTTCTGACCACACTCAGGCTTTACACAATTTTTTGGCACTTTACTAATATACCAAATTTTTCCCTGTAAAATAAACTGCTTTAAGAATACAAGTCCTGTCTCCTCAATTAGACTGCAAAATCCTAGAGGCAGAGCAGGAAAAAAAAAGAATGTAGGAGAAATAACTTTGCATAGGGTGAAAGCTCTATACAAATGCAAAATATGATTATAGCTTATGCTGCTTTTGTGTTCTGCCACAGTGCTTAGCACTTGCTGAATAAATGAATATATGAATGAAGGAATGGGCAAGAAAATTCTGAGACTGCCCATCAAGATCACAAAAAACTAATGAGGGAGAAACCGGATTCCATTCAGCCAGCAGTGAATTAAGGTTGCCTCCCCGCTGCCTGACAACTCACTGTCCAAGGTTCACAGAGCCCTCTGTCCTTGGGGAGAGGACTTGAGGGGACAAAGGAGCCCACCCTGTCACCAGTCCCCACACTGGCTCCATCAGTAACCCTAATCCTTCTACTCTTCTCATTTCCTCTTCCTTTAACCTTGTGTTTTAACTATTTTCTCATACTTAAAGAATTTTCAGGGAAGCACATGGTCATTCAGCTGCCTGACAGGTGTGGCCTATACTCTGGCTCATACAACTCCCTACAAGGTCATGTCCTTAAAGGGAAGGAGTGGTCCTTCAGCTTTTCCTACCTTCCCCCTTCCAGTAACTTAATCCATGGATCAGAAAGTAGCAGCCAGAGTAGCCAAACTGAACCTCAGGATGAGAGATAGTTTTAAGAATGTCAGAGCACATGTGAACATGAATGGATCCCTGACATCACTGAACAGGTGCTAGATTGGTCTACCTACCTGGAAGAAAATTAAATCTCTTGTCTAAACCACTTCCGTCCGACCCTGACTGTATTCCACCTACCAAATACCCCTTCCATTGTCCCACCCTCCTGCAGGGTCTCTCCAGTTACCCAGGAAGTTGAAAGCGATGGAAACACTGAGCTGGAAGAGCTGCTGAATGGACATCACGGCCTCCTCAAGGGGGAGAGGTTTTGACTTATCTTGTTCCTGGGGAAGAAATATCCAGATGCATTAGAAGATGGCTCATTGGGATGGCCCTTCCCCCAGAGAATGCTGTGAGGATCCAGGTGGCCAAAATTAGATAATACCTTCTTTTCACAAGTGGGCTGAGGCTGGGCTGGCTTTGTCTTGGGCTCAAAGCTACTGCTGTCATACAGGAAATCAAACTTACTGGGACCTGTAAGGGAAAGATACCCAGCCAGTGTGAGGGAGAAGACTGCTACTTCCCCTACCCTCCCAGTCTGCCCAGCCTCTCCGTCCAGCACCCATCAGGGTCCAAAAATAACTGAATCATCCCAGAAAGCAAGAAACTTCACAGGAATGACAATTCCCTTATCTGGCAATATACAGCAACAAGCACCCATCTGCCCAGCTCCCCCTAAGCCACCCTCTACCCATTTAAGGAGGTGAGAATATACCTTCCTCAGGAGGCTCCTGAAGACCAGTTGTTCTCAAGGAGCTAGGCAAGGAAAAGTTTCTGAACTGAGCCGAGAGTTCTTCCTGGCCCAGCCTAGGTTCCCTGAGGCCAATACATCTGGGAACTGGGCCATCAGGGCCGGGGAGAACGTGTCTCCTTAGTGCTGGAAAGAGTCAGCAAGAATAGTCAGGTCAGAGGGGATAGTTCAGATTGACAGAGTCCTCCCTGAGGTTTTAGAGGTCAGAGAAGAATTCTGAAACTCCTGGGACATCTCCTTCCCATTTTTCCTTCTGCATTTCCTTTCTGGACTCCCTCCAGGACCTACATTTATGCTGATCTTCCATCCGGAGCATAAATCACTCCTTTGCTTGAATTATTTCAGTATCAGGGAAGTATTGACCTATTCACAGTGTAGCCCCAGCACCTAGCACTTTGTTTAATGGCAATGTTGGTAATGATTATAAGCATAATAAGAGCAAGAATTTAAACTGATAATTACCAGGCACTTATTATATGCTAGGCATTGGTCTAAGTCCTTGACATATATTAGCTCATTTAGTGTTCCTAAGTAACCTCTACAATGGAATTTATTATTATTACACCATTTTCTAAAGAAAGAAACTGAAACATGGGAAAGTAAAAAGTGGCTTGTTCAGGGACACAGGGCTATATGCATAGAACTGGGGCGTGAACCCTTATAATCTGACTTCAGAGCCTCAACCACTAGGCTATATGGCTTCTGTACCATGGCACATAACACATACTCAATAAAGATTCACTTCATGGATGAGTGACAGAATGATTGACCGGAGAATCACCTAACTTGCTGAGGGTCAGGCAGGAAGCCACACCCAGGATTCTAAAGGACTCTGGACTTGGGAGCTCCATGGGAGGTGATGGGAGGACAGGGAGGGACACAGAAGGGCAGGTGTGGCCCACACCCTGGGTGGACAGAACTTCCCCACATTCCCCTTCCTCTGACTTCAGATAGGAAAGGCAAGGAGCTGCCGATGGCTCTTTTCCTGAGGTGTGTCCAGAGAGCTTCCTGGCCTAGAGAAACTCCCAGCCTAGCCCTCCTGCTCCAGGACTGAGAACTCACAAGAGTGCGGGTGCCACCAGGGAGAAGAGAGGAAATGATCCAGGGGACTGCGCCAAGAGCAGCGTTCTGCTCGTCGAGGTCCTGCTGGCAGGGATGCCTGGAAGTGAATCTGCCTCGCCAGCTGCAGTGCCAGCACAGCCAGAGTGCCCTGGGAAAGAGCACATCAGGACATGGTCCCCCACCAGTCATCTCCTTCAGAGCTGGCCTTCAGCTCCCCCATCATTTCCTCGGGAAGCCTTTCCCGACTCCCACTGGGCAGCTCCCCTGCTCACAACATGCAAACTTTTCCTCTTGTACTTAATAAGCATCACTACAATTACTCATCTATAAGGTCTGTTGCTTCTGTTAGCATAACAAAGGCAGGGACTGTACATGCTTTGCTCACCAATGTATCCCTGGTTCCCAGCACAGTGCTAAGCTATCGTATGGGCCTAATAAATGCACACTAAATAAATGCACAATTAGTAACTGAACAAAGAAAATCTAGGTAAGCAAAAAGATGATGCAGTAAGTTGGAAATGATGCATATTTCCAGCTGCAGGCTTGTGGAAGGTGTCTCTTTCTCTGACAGGTCAGCAAAAGACCTGAGCTACCTCTTAACCCAGTGCCTGCTTGGTTTTCCCTGTCTCTACCCCTGTCATGCTCAGGGAGGGATGCCCAAACACTTGTTTGTTGCAATAGGTACTGTGCATATGATGGCAAATAAGACAGACCTACCTCTACCTGGGGAAGCTTATATCTTGTATAACCCAAGAATAGAGAAAAAGAAATACAATAACTTGCAATTATGCTAGATGCCAAAAACAAAACAAATTGTGAGGTTACAAAGAATGTAAGAGGAAAGCCTGATAAGGAGTCACGAAAAGCCTTCCTATGGGGGTGATGTATGAACTAAGTTCAGAAGAAAAAGAAGGCAGCAGTACTGTGAAGAAAGGGACAAGTATCCATCGCATTGGGGACAGCTTGTATGTAGGCCCTTTCATATGGACAGTAGTACAGAGCCCAGCGATGATACAAGGCCCTCTGGAATCCAGGCCTAGTTCACAAAAGGACTTGGTGTGGAACTTTACTAGTGCTCAGATCTTTGACAAAATGGAAAAACGTTCTCCTCTCTAGGGTATATGGCCCTAGTCTGTAAAAACCCAGAGAATGGTATCCCATCATAGAAATATTCCAGACTCAGCTGATGACACCAATTTACAGGTTAAAAAAAAAAAAAAAATGAGGGGCTGGGGTTATGGCTCAGTGGTAGAGCGCTTGCCTAGGCACTGGGTTACCTGTGTTACCAGCACCACATATAAATAAAGAACAAAATAAAGGTACATCAACATCTAAAAAAAAATATTTTAAAAAAATGAGGCTCAAAGAGGTCAGGTCAATTGCCTAAATGCATAGCATGAAAGTAGTGGGGATGGG
The DNA here is from genome assembly GCF_052094955.1 of Ictidomys tridecemlineatus. Taxonomy (NCBI): domain Eukaryota; kingdom Metazoa; phylum Chordata; class Mammalia; order Rodentia; family Sciuridae; genus Ictidomys; species Ictidomys tridecemlineatus. The sequence goes on along the minus strand of NC_135477.1, from coordinate 122,276,826 downwards.
ATGTGATAGACACAAGTGATACATGTGTCAACTTCATTCACAATACCTTATAAGCTGAACCTCTACCTGAAAATTTGCCCCAAAGACAAAGGTTCTTCCCTATTATACTTAGTGTTTACTACGGAGCACCTAACTTTCTAGATTCTGTAGTAGGTACTTTTACAAGTCATAGTAGCTGAAGTGATACAGCCTGAACTCCAGAGTTAAATCGGGAGTAAATACAGTGACTTGGAAGGCTGAGACAGAAGAATTGTAAATTCAAGGCAGTTTCAGCAACTTAGTGAGATAGTGTCTCAAAACAAAAAATTAAAAGGGCTGGGAAGGGAGGTTGATGGTAAAGGACCCCTGGGTTCAATCCCCAATACCAAAAAAAAAAAAAAAAATTACATTTTTCTTTGTGTAAGATTTTTGCAATGATGTTAAACAAAATAACACATGTATAATAGTTTACATTAGTATGTAATGATATTTATTATTATTTACTGTAAGCTCCATGAAAGCAAGAATTACATCTACCTTGTTCTCTGCTACGTCCCCTAGTGCCAAGAAAAAATGCCTGGCTCAGAGGTTTTAGATAAATGTTTACTGAATAAAATGAGGGCTAAGTACACACCAAGGGTACAGGGTGTGACACTACCTCCATAAATATACTCCAGTGTCATGAGTTCCTCATTGTGTAGACACAATGATGGCCTTGCTCTCCTTTCTAGACCTGGCTACTCTTCCATGCAGGATCATTCTCATCCAAGCTGAAGGTAAAGGACAGGATTGGGGATGCCTTACCCATGAGATGGCATCCCACAGGGTATTTGGGGAGACACGAGCAGACATCCACTGGAAGACATTCTTCCATCCATGGGACTTTGGGCCCCTGCTTGTACTCGGACCATGGTGGCCTGCCCTAGATGATATAATTAGAAACTATCAAGTTCTGTCCAAAACGGGGGCAAAGGAAGGCCAGAGGAGAAGATGGGTGACAGAATGGCAGTGTCTCACCTGTCAAGGTTGGGCAAAGGGACCAGCAAGGTGGAGGAGGTCGCTTGAGGCACATCTGAGCTGTTGGTCTTGGGGGTCACACCCCGGAGGTGAGGTCCCAACAGACGGGGAAGTGCTGTGCAGAGCAACAAGGATCAGTTACTTCAACAGGAACAAGACGGAAGCCAAGTGGCCCCAACAAAGTATTATCTCAGGAAACACAGGAATCACTGGCATCTGCCTCTACAGTGTTTTCTTATTTCTTTTTTTTTTCCCTTTTCTTTTCTTTCTTTTTCTTTTTTTTTTTTGCATGCTGGTGATTGTATTCAGGCCTTCATCCATATTAAACAAGCAGTCTACCACTAGCCACATCCCCAGCCCTTGCACTGGTTCTCATGGAAATCTTTAGCCTAGTGGGGATTCTAAGGTGCCACCCCAGAACCAAAAAAGAAGGCTCTCAGGATGAGCATCTACACTCTGAAAAAGTTCACCCAGGCGATTCTAATGCCTTCTATGGGTGACAACCTTTGCTCTATGGCCACATATCCACATTTGGAGTCTCTAAATCTCTCCTTTGTTCATTGGTTTCACTACTCCACAGCCTCTAGTTCTTTCATTGACTCCTCCCCTTCCTAGAGCTCCACCCATTTCCTTGGGTCTAAGCTCCACCTTCTTCTCACTTTGCTGCACAACTCAAATTCCAACATCACCTGACTTCTTAGACGTAGCCCCGCCTCCTTAAGGCCCCGCCTTCCTCCAGTCTAGCCCCGCCCACTGTCGCTTTGGCAGTTTCCTTGCGCCCCTTCCCTCCAATTCAGAGTCTCTGCGGCCTTTGGGCGCTAGCAGACGGGCTGCCCCTTACCTCGGCCCAGGAGACCCGTCAGTCGCCACATGTCGCCAGCACCATAGAGACCGCGCAGCCGAAAAAGCCAGGCCAAACCATGGGACAGCCGCTAGAGAGGCCGCTGTGGTGTCCCAAGTGGGGAAATCCCCACGCGACTCTTGAGCTCGCCAATTAGAAAAGAGCTCCACCGGAAGGACGGCCCTCAGCGAGAGGAAGTGGAGGATGTGGGCGTATCTGGGGCCAGTCGGGAGGTGAACCGCGACAAGGGCATGGGGGTATAGACCCTGGAAAGAGCTGTCATTTGCTACCCCCACTGGAGAGAGGACAGCGCGCCGACCCGGGGATCGCAGGTGGCCATTGTGGCAGGGCTGGAACGACTGCGGTGGAGCAAGAGGACCTTGTAGACACCGCGGAGCCGCCGAAGAGGAAAAGACTCCCCAGGCCCAGAGGCTTAAGGAGGCCAAGTGGATCTAGGCCGGAGGAGAAGAGCCTTAGGGCCCCACAGAAGAAGCTAGCAGTCCCAGCTTCCCGCTCGAGGCCATCGTTTAGCGATGCCAGGCCCCGACCCCACCGTAGGCCTTGAGAAATGCACCAGGCAGGGTTTCAATTCTTAGATTCTAACTGTGGCTCAGCTTTGTCGCACTGTGTAGCCTAAGGCCGACTCCTTCCCTTATCAGGGCCTCAGTCTGTGTACCACGATGGGGTCAGGTGGAATAGTCTCCCCTGGTTCTTCATGGTTTAACAGGCTGAGACTCTGATTTGCTCCTTTCAAAATCCCAAGAGCAGCCAGCCACACGCCCTGTTAATCAGAGCCCTTGTCTGCAGACCCAGCCAATGTTAAGTGTGTTCTTTTGAGAGAAATAGCTGTCCTTTCACTATATTTGAATCCATTAAATAAAAGAGCTCAAATTAAAATATAAGATATTCAGACTTAGACTTCTTGTCCTCTTCCCCCTTTTCAGTGAGTGTAAGTCTCTAGGGTGAGAGAGTATTGAACTTAACTACTTTTAAACCCAGGCATGTGGTACGAAATTTGTATTCATTTTTTAAACAGTTTTTGAGCCAAAAGTCAGCTGCCATTCTAGGATCTGAGAAATCAGTTGAATAAGGAGCTTCTGTGACCTTCAGGAATACATGGTCCAGTGGATTAGAGTGGATGATGGAGTCCCACAAATCTGAGTTTGATTCCCAGCTTTCTCATTTTCTAGCTTTATTATATTGTGCAGGTTCCTTAATCACACCAAGCCTCTTCTTCTTCATCTATAAAATAGAGAAAGTAATACCTCATGCAATTGTTGTGAGGCTTAAATAAAATAAAAGTTTAGCATAGTTCCTGGCACGTAATAATAGCCCAATCAATGTAAATTGCTATTATGGTTGTGGAGGAGGTGAGTAGGCAAATGTATTAGATAACATTGTAATAGAAGCATGAGCAATGGGTTGTGGGATGTACCATGGAAAGATTCAGAAAAGTGATTGCATTTGAGCTGGGTCTTTAAATATAAGTAAGAATTTATGAGATAGAGATGAGAAAAAATAATTGTAAGCAGAAAAACTGTGAATAAAGGTCCAGGAGTTTGAATATTGGAGAACTATTCAGAAATAACTTGATTTGAAATTTGGGGCAGTTACCTTTCATATTCCTTGTGTTGGCTGCCTCAACAAGTGCTCTGGTTCAGCTGTGTTCTTCCTGGGACTTCGATGCCCTTCCTTTCAACCTGTCTGTACTTGGCTTTCTTTTCCAAGGGTCAGCCCAATCCTCAACTTTTTGAGACCTCCCTGCTTTCTGCTTTTCCCATTTCTTGTAGCACTTAATTTCTTACTACATGGTTTAGCAGTAATTACATGTTGTCCTGTTATTTAATTACCTCATTTGTGTAAGTCTAGTCTCCCCAGTTCTCCAGGGCAGAGATAGCATTTTCCCATTTTGTGTCCTATATGGGGCTGACATAAACTCAGTCCACAGAATATGTTCAAGCAATGCCTGTTGACGACCAGATACCTTGTGCTGATAGTGATATAGCCACATGTACCAGAGCCCAATTATGGGATTTACTGATTTGAATGGAAATGTCTTCACTCCACATCCACACGTTATTGAGTGTTCTCTCTGTTTGAAGCTAGTTAAAAGGTTTTGAAGGAGAGGATCTGAGAAGACACATGTGTAAGGTGCTTGTTGCCATGTATAAAATGGCGTTATGGCATCTTGTTGCCAGAGAACAAGGGATAGATGTCAGGGGCAGCTGGCCTCCTCACTGGCATAACAGGAGCACTGTCAGGAAAGGCAACTTTGTTTCCTTGAGCTTTGGATTTGCCTGAACCGCCCAGGTTCCAAACCATCAGCCATTCTCTTCTATTCCCCAAACTGTGGTTGGATTGTGGCACAGAGTCAGGTTGATTCAATTCCTCTTCAAAGGTAAGCTATCTTACACTGGGAACCTATTGTCAAGGTACCCATTTAATCACCTCTTGTGATAAATACTCATGCTACTCTGTATACAGTGAATGTTCTAGACTTTTGTTATTGCTTTCGTTTTTGTAGACATTCTTAATTTTCGTTAATCAAGTATATGAGAGCTTAATTCAGTATTAGAGTGTTCTGAATGTATAACAACTTTAAAAATGGCTGTGGTCCCTGCCCTCACAGAGAAAATAGTGTAGTGGGGCAAAGTCAGTAGGCAATTAAAATACAGAATGGTGTTTTATTTATTTATTGCAACACAATAAATAGTGCAACAATCATTTTATTAATCTCTCACAGTTCTGCAAGTTGACTGGGCTCAGCTGGGCAATTCTGCTAGTCTCTCTTGGGGTCTTAAGAGGTTGCAGTCAGATGGCAGCAGAAGCAGGAGTTGTATGTAGATAAGTGGTGCACTGGAAAGACAGGGCCTCATTTTCTCTCCATATAGTCTCAGGGCCTCTCTGCTCTACATGGCCTCTCCAGCTGGGTAGCAGAACTTATGGGATGGCTCAGAGCTTCCGAAATTACCAAAGTGGAAGCTGCCAGGCTCCTTAAAGCTTAAGCCTAGAACCAATATGGCATCACTTCTGTACTCTGTTGTTATAGCAGTTTACAAGGCCAGTTCAGAATCAAAGTGAGAGTGAAAGACATAAGGTGGGAAGTTGGTTCTTTGGATACCACCAACTTCTACAGTGTGGGGAATGTACAGGTGCTATTGGAGTTGGGCACGGTGGCACACACCTGTAATCCCAGCAACTCAGGAGGCTGAGACAGAAGGATCTTGAATTTAAAGCCAGTCTCAGCAACTTAGCTAGGCCCTGCCTCAGAATAAAATACAAAAAAGACTGGGATGTGGCTCAGTGGTAGAGTGCCCCTGGGTTCAATCCCCAGTACCCAAAATAATCTCTCTCTCTCTCTCTCTCTCTCTCACACACACACACACACACACACACACACACACATACACACACACACACAGCACTATTCGAACAAGGAGAGACCCAGACCTAGGCATGGAAGTTGGGAAGACTCCGAAGCAGCTGCATCTACAATGACCAACCTGAATGGTGAGGATTAGGAACTAGCCAGGTGATGATGAAGGGAAGGTACAGTACAGGAAAAGGAAATAGCTGATGCAAAGTCCCAGGGAGACACAGAAAACACAGCTTCGCAAAGAAAGCACAACTTAAGATCACTGTGAGCCAGGCGTGGTGACACACACCTGTAATCCCAGTGGCTAGGGCAGCTGAGACAGGAGGATCTCAAGTTTAAAGCCAGCCTCAGCAAAAGCAAGGTGCTGAGCTAAGACTGTGAGATCCTGTCTCTAAAATAAAGTACAAAATAGGGCTGAGGATGCGGCTCAGTGGTCAAGTGCCCCTGAGTTCAATCTCTGATTAAAAAAACAAAACAAAACAAACAAAAAAAAAACAATTACTGTGGTTATAGGGGGTCAGAGTTGGCATGAGGGGTTGGGGGCATAGAATAGTTGACACTCCTTTCATCTGAAGCCGTATGGGGCCAGGTCATAAGGCCCTAGAGTTGTCTGGACTTGGTCAGAGGGCAAGGAACACCTAGGAAGGGTTTTAGCAGAGGAGTAACCAGGCCAGAGGAACAAAGAAAGGACTTTGGCTACTGTGTGGGGGACAGATTGGAGAGAGAAAGTCTTCATTTTCACTGTCTCTTCTAGGCCAGTGGCTTCACCTTCATCATTGAGAAGGCTTGGTCATCACCTCAGCACTGACTTGGGTTCTTTAGATGTTTTTTTATTAGTGGGGATTTTTTTTTTATATAGGAATGCAAATTCCTTTATACAAATGTTTTGTTTTGTTTCATTTATTTTTAAAAGGACATGTAGAAAACCTGCTACCTGGCAGGGATCTGGACATGGGCTTGGTCAGACGGTCAAACAATTTCTATTTAAGTGTGCAATGTGTTAAGGAAGAGCCTGCTGGTAGGGATCAGGGAGCATGCCAAGTTCAGTAGATTTGACCCCTCAGATGAAAAGATATATAAAATTTAAATTATCTTTTCATTACCAATGAAAAGATAATGTAGGGGAGGGCATAGAAGGTCATTGAAAGAGCTACTACTCCAGTAAGAAGTCAAATAGTACTAAAGGTTTATATCAAACCCAGCAGACTTCGGCTCCCTGCTCTCCAGTCTCTAGTTCTGCTCCCCAGAGGCAACCATTGTCAACCCTTTGAAAATGTCAGGAGGCAGAAGGGCAGAGGCTCTGAAACTGGCGTGTCTCACATCCAACGTAGCTCTCCTAAAGACCAGCCAGGTTATCTTGGTCAAGTTAATTATAATAGTTCCCTCAGTTTTCTCATCTGTAAGATGGAACAGTGCTGTCAATGAATAGTAGCTGCATGTGATGCTGATGATAGATGAGGACTAACTTGAGAGGCGCTATGAGCATACTCTGATGTTAGTCATATACTATACAAATAAACATAAGGCCTGATTATGGCTTCGAGGAAATGACAAGGACATGGACTCAGTTGGAGAGGTCTGAGTCTTCCCCTTCTTCTAAGGTCAAACCCTGTTTATTCTCAGGCCCATTCCCTTCCTGTCTTTTGTAGAACCTTGTTGCTATTATTATCCTTTTCCTCATGCTAAAGCATACATCTCTTTACTAGATATTTTTTTCTTTCTGCCTATGAAATAGACCAGGGCTTACTTATCTTAGGTGAGAAGCTCTTTACTTGATCCTCCTGCCCTTTTCTGCTCCTATTCTGTTCATTTCTGTCTACCACCAGATTTCTTAGTCAACACACATTCTGCTTCCCAGTTCTATACAACTTCCTTGCTCTTCATCCATGTCTCCCAGCTTTTATCCTTGTTCTTCTGATGCAGGGTCACAAGATCATCAAAGCTCACCTCATTAATCCCCAGTGGGCCTTTGGATCCAGAGCACTTGACTCAACTCCTTAAATTTTACATACAGAACCTCATCATCCTGCTCCTTCGTTTTCTATTGTATCAATTCTCTAAGCCATCCAGGCAAGAAAGAGGGGTGACTCAATTCCCCTGTGTCCCTTCCACGCCCACATTAGTTTTGACTCTCACTGCAAATGCTAGAAACTCATTGAGGATAGCTTTTGAAAAGCTTTACCAGGATACCAGGGTAGCAGGGGGGATATCTAATGAACCCCACGATCAGGATAGAGCTGGCAGCCAGGAAAAACTAGAACTAGAGACTCAGGAGTCAACAAATTGAGCAATCTGTCTCTCTCTCCCTCTCCCTCTCCTTCCTTCTTTCCTTCCTTCCTTCCTTGTGGATTTCTTGTGATCTGCACAGACACCCCAAAGGTGTCAGATACTCCCACACCCAGCTAGTCACCAGGTCCTATTAAAAATCACCCTCTTGCGTCAGGGCTGGAGTCTCCTCTGCAGTTTCCCTTGTACTGCATCTTGCTTGTTTGTTTACCATCTGATCATTTTTCTGTCTCTGTTATTGCTTCTTCCTTCTTCTGACCCCTAGCGCAAGCATCACATTTCAGTTCTTTGCTCTTTTCTGAAGCTCCCTTTTGTTTTGTTTTTTTTTTTTTGACTCTTAAATAAGAATATAGTGGTTAAGAACTTAGGTTCTAGAATCCTAATGGCCTGTATTTGAATCTTCCACTACTTTCTGATTGTGTAAACTTGGGAAAGTTACTTGAATTTGTGAGCCTTAATTCCTCCTCTGTGAATTGAGGTACATATAAAGTGCTTAGTTGGCACAATGTCCAGCGCACAGAAAGAACTCAATCGGTGGTAACAATGATTAGCCTTACCTTGTCCTCTTTCCTGAGTTTTAGTCCTAGATCCCCTGCTAGCCTTTTCCCTTAGATGTTCTGCTGAGATCTCATATCCACCTGTCAGAATTCTCCAGATACTGAGGGAAGATGCACCTTTCCCCAAGAGAATTGAGGGTAGGAGGCCTGAAAAAGATGGATGGTCTCATCAAATTCTCGAAGGAACCTGACCTTAGTCAGGCCTCAGGAGAAAAGACTCCAAAGAGCAGTGCTCCTGTAAGCCCCCAAGTCCTGTGCTGGCTGACTCTTGGGACTCAGGAGGGCAGGCAGAGCTGCCATTAGAGGCACATGGAGGATGGGAATCCAATCTAAAACAACGGGGTGGTGAGAGATGTCGCAGGATCTTCAGTGCTTCAAGAGTGTGTGAAAAGTGTGAGCTGCATCCTCAGGGCATTGTGCCAGGCTCAGGCTGGGGCCTCCCTCAAGTGCTGGGGTTTTGGTGCACTTCTGGAGGCCAGAAGCACTCCTGTTTTTAGCTGAGCTATTACAGATCCCCTTTGCACCCTTGTGAACATTCATCACCAAGTCCCACGTGTAGAGTGTACAGCTTTCTAGGGCCCAGCAGCCCTGCTCTACTGGCCTGCTCTCTGCTCCCAGGTGGAGACATTTCTGCAACAGGAATCTTGGAGGGCAGTGCTCTCCTCCCACCAGCACAGAGATGGGGAGTGGGGCAGGGAGGCTGCCCTGCCAAATAGTTCAGCGCTCTGACTCTGAGTCAGAATGTGCCTGTGCATCCTGCCTTTGCCATTACTGTCTTTGTGGTCCTAGGTGAGTCAGTTAACTTCTCTGTCTCCTCTGTAGTGCAGGGATGATGAAGGGCTGGGGATATAGCTCAATTGGTAGAGTGCTTGCCTTATATGACCAAGGCCATGGGTTCAATCCCCAGCAACACAAAAATAAACAAACAAAAAAATGGAGATACTGAAGGGGTGGTAATTCAACAATGAGTCTAATTGTTGAATTTTAGTAAGATAATGCAGGGAAAGCACTCAGTTTTATTCACTTACATGATCTGAACCCTAGGGCCCTGGCCTTGCAGGAATAACAACCCCCATTCCACACACACACCCTGACTGCCATCTCTATCCCATCTGTTTAGTCCTCTGTTTACATATCTGTCGTTGCCTTTGGATGATAAGCTCCATTAAATCTATGTCCCTTGTGTCCAGCATAGGACTTGGTATATGGATGATCTTAATACTTGTTTATTGGAAGGAAGTGGTGAAACAATATAGAAGACTCAGGATTCATTCGGCCTCAGAGTCCCATCATCCACTCTAGTTACTCCCCATAAGTGGAGGGCCTAGGTCCCTCGATGTCCTAGAAGCTGGAGATACCACAGCAAATGCAACAGACTGAGCTCCTAGCCTGGTGAACTGTCCAAAGGGTGAAAGACATTAATCGCTTAACAAAACCAATGCTACATTTCAACTGGGAAACTTGCAAGTAAGGAGAAACCTGCTGCTGTGACAGCATAGAACAGGAGGATCACTTTTGGGGGAGGAAAGAATTGGAAGGAATTTGCCACACCATGTAACAAGTAATGTAGGCCCAAAGAAAGGATAGGCTGTAGGTTAGGGATGTAGCTCAGTATTAGAGTACTTGCCTAGCATGTAAGAGGCCCTGGGTTCAATCCCCAGCAAAACACAAACACACAGAGGCTTGGTTGAAGCAGAAGGTGAAAAAAATCTTTCAGGCAGAGGGAATGTGCAAAAGTCCTGAGGCTGAAAGTACTGAGTCTGCTGGATGGAAAACAAGGCTTATGTGACTAGAACCCTATAATGGAGGAATTCAGTGGCCTCTAGAAGGTTGCAGAGCTGGGAGCACAGGTTATGCAGAGCCTTTTTTTTTTTTTTTTGAATGATACTAGTTAAAATTTACTCAATTTTATGTATATGTGCACTGTGCTAAGTACTTTGCATGCATGTTTTCTCAGTTACTTTTCACTTTTTTGGTGCTATTATTCCCATTTTACAGGTGAGGAAAATCCTGACTTGGGAAGGTAAACTTGCTCTGGATCACACAGATGGTGCTAACGTAGTTGGGATTTGAACCCACCCGTTAGGGCCCAACATCTACCTTCTTAATTCCTGCACCGGGTCTAAGAATTAAGTGCGGACTTCCATCTTTGGTGCACATTCCAGCTTTGCTACTTGTCGCTGATGCTTATCCTCCAGACTGGAGGAACCTAGGTATACCTTTGTCCTGGTCAGACGTGCTCTCCGTGCTCTCTCCAGTGGCAACTGCCTGTAGAGGTGGCCAGAGTTGCCTGGTTTGGGCTCCCGTCCACGTGACCAACCAGGCGCCGCCTTGCCAGTGCGGTGCAGTGCGACGGGTGCTGCCGCTGCCACCGCAGCTGTGAAATCTGGAGACATCCCACCCGGGAGCCACCCCGGGTTGGGCAGGGAGGGGCGCCCGGCAGCCTCCGGCAGAGGGCTCCCTCCCCGCGCTCCCAGGACTGAGCCCGCAGCCCTGTGCCTGCTTCACGTCTCCTCCAGCGTTGAGGGGGAAAGCAGCGTTCATTTCTGATTAAAAACGACTCTTTTAAAATGGGCTTCATTCTTTATTTCTTTTCGTCCTCTCCCAGGGCCAGAAAGAGGCGGAAAGCGACAACGAGAATCCATTCCAAACGAGCAGCCAAGAGAAGACGCGGCAGCTCCCAGATGTTGATGTTTTGTTTTTTGACATAAATCTTTGCACTCATATGGGAGTTTTCATTGATTCATGTTCCCATCTGCTGAATTTCCTTTTATTTATTTAATATGGCTTTTTGGGGAAATCTTGCTCTGAAGCTCTGGAGGAGCATAAACTGTAGCAACCGCTGCACCCCTCCTCCCTCCTCCAAACCTTGGCTGCTGGGGGCCAGAGCTTCAGTGCCTGCAGAGAGGCCGCTCCAAGGCTTCCTTGCTGGGGGGCAGGTGCCCCAGACCGTGTTAATGTGGCCGTTCCCCTACTTGGGGCCTGCCAGAGGCTGCGAACGCTAGAAAGAACAAGCCGCCCTCCCTGGTGCTGGGGATTGAACCCAGGGCCTTACCTAGGCTAGGCAAGGCTATACCATTGAGCTTCAACACAGCCTTACTCCCAAGAAAGCAACCATGAGGGAGACAGATGGGGTGGAGTGTTCTTCATCCTCACTGTACCCAAATACCATGTTTCCTTCATGTGAAAACATTCGTTCTAATTACGACTGGGAAGCCAGAGAACATCTAACAATGGTTGTTCTATTAAATGTAGTAGTTTACCCTACCCCCCACATACACACCTGCTTTCCAGCACCCCAACAATGATACTTTGGTAATTATCAATTCTGACTCTGGAGTCAGACTGTCTGGGCTTGAATCCTGAATCCTGATTCTGCTTTCCATAGCAAATTCCTGGGCAAGTTCACTTCTCCAAGCCTCAGATTCTGCATCTGTAAAATAGGGGTAATTACTACTTCTTTCTCAGACATAGGCACACTTTACAGATGAGAAAACTGAGACTGAGAGTAGTTAAAGAGATCTATCCAAATGATCCTTACCCAATCCCACCACCTTGCCCTCCCACCAGTGCCCCCTCTAGCTTCTCCCCTGGGGTTCCAGGATAGATCATAAGCCTGACAGAGAGAGGTACTTTCTTTACCATGAGGCAGAAAAAAATTCAAAAAGTTGATTCAGAATGCCAGACACTTTAGAACAATTTCCATTTGTCTTTGGAATGTAGGCCCAGATTGGGAAAGGACCTAGATGTCATCTTGTCCAGTCTTTTACCTATGCAGACCTCCCAGACAGGCACAGCTTCTTCTAGTGGAAGATGACTTTGGCATTAGGAGACCTACAGACCACTGTATAGAACTATTGGGATGTAAGCAAACACAATTTCCACAGACCAAGTCCCTTAAGATGTATTGTTGTTAAGGCCCCAGGCTCTTACATACAATCCTGAGTAGAATGGAGATCACTTGCAGTGGAAAGCCATCCCATAGCACCATCCTTTGTGGGTCCACATTCCTTCCCTATGTAGATTCCTTCAAATCCAACCTTCTCTGCGCATGCTAAGTGAATATCTCCTTGCTGAGGAGAATATGGCTGGATATCTGAGACTGATTTGATTCTAAGCTCACCGTGTTTGACCACATGCCTTTAGCCTTCATTTACGAGTGCCATGTCTGTAATACCTTACACATACATTAAACCTTACTCATACTCCCACACTCTCCCAGCTGGATCTCAGACATAGCAACAATCTGACCTCAACCATGCCCCCTATAACAAGGCAGTAGAGGATCCTTGATTTCTAATGACCATATGGAACAAGGCTGCATGCTGACCTGAAACACTCTTCGGGTCATTATGTGAGGGGGAAAATGCATTTCTATTATTTAAGTTACTGAGGTATTACTGGCTTCCTAGTTATACCAGTTGGATATAACTTAATTTTTAAAAGAGGGTAGACAGTGAGTTGGTCAAGAGCATAGGTTTTGAAATCAGATGGATTTAATATACTTTCAGCTCTACCCTCTTTGAACTAGTGACCCTAAGTTACTAAGGAACTGAGCCTTGGTTTCCTCATCAGTAGGATGAGAGGAATAAGCACAACATCACAACCCCTTTGGAAAACAACCTTTGGACTTGTCCATTAAAGCTGTTAAGATACTAATAGTCTTTGATATTGTGATTCCAGTATTAATCATATGCCTTAGGGTTTTGAACCCCAATACACCAAAACTCATGCATAAGAATGTTCATAAAGTCCAAAAAAGGAATAGAAGTCAAATCCCTTCTATTGTGAATGGAAAGATCACTTGTGGTATTTTACACACGGAATGTGCAGCAATAAACCTCAATTAACTTCAGATACATAAAACAACCTAAATTTATTAACTTCACAAAAATAAGAGTAAGTTTAAAAACTCAAATAACGTATACAGTGTGATTCCATTCACTTATATTTCAAAAATAGACAAAACTATATCATTTAGGAATGCATACATAAGTAATAAAAGTATAAAGAAAGCAAGGGGCCTGGGGCTCTGTGGTGGATCACTTGACTAGCATGCACAGGCTCCTCCTTAGCACTACACACACACACACACACACACACACACACACACACACACACACACCAAAAAAAAAAAAAAACAAAGGAATGTTCATCACAGATATATGAATAGGTGCTTTTTAACTTATTGTGGGACATAATTATTTATTAAACTGTGCATGGACATGTTTTAGACAGTGTGTGTGGTGCCTGAGAACTGAATGAGGCAACATGTAAAACACTGAGCATCACTTCCAGGTGGTTGTAGTAGATGCTCAAAGGAGTTGATTTTTTTTTTTTTTTCATGTCAAGGGAAGAATTTAAGGGCTTTGAGAGAATTTCATACAATTAGCCAATGATACCATTAAGAAAAGATTCTATTTTTTCTTTGAAGCTTATTGACTGCCTATTTTTTATTTATTTATTTATTTTTAGTTTTCAGTGGACACAACATCTTTGTTTGTATGTGGCGCTGAGGATGGAACCCGGGCCTCACGCATGCCAGGCGAGCACGCTACCGCTTGAGCCACATCCCCAGCCCTGACTGCCTATTTTTTGTAGCTTCTGTGTATACATGTGTGTATTTACATAGGTGGGAAGTATTGATTGATTTAGGATTAATTGATAGTCATAAACTCAGTGCAGAGTTAGAAAACTTCATTCTGCCCCTCAGAGAACACACAGAGGGAAGGGAGAGAAATCAAAGAGGTTGGTCATAAGATAAGATCTAGGGGGCCTGGATGACCGGCTAAGAGCAATGAGGAGAAAATTGCAGAATGCTGACTTTGTGTGAGGGGACAAGGTCTGAGGCTTCGGCAGTCCCCTGGATATCTCACCTACACCCTCCTGGCTGCATCGGCTTCCTGCAATGTTGGCAAGCCCTCAGAAGCCAGCACAGACGACAGTGGGTTGACCCAGAGCCAGTTCAGTAATGGTGAGGGAAATCATTTTGCTGACCATGTGCTCTAAGGCACTGTGGAAGCAGCCAAGAGTAAGAGTGGTCACCCAGCCAAAAGTCACTAGAATCAGCCAGGCAGGCCAGGAAAACCTGGCTAGAGTTTTGTGGCTAGGAGATGCCAACAGAGCTGTGCCCCCCGGAAGCCAGCCTCAGGAGTCTCAGAACCAAGACTGCTCTGCCATGTCTGGCCATGAGCTCCTAGACGTGCCTCCCCAAGGGGAGCCCAGTTTGGGGTACTGCACAAGGCCTGTCTTTCCAACTATCTTCATCTGCTTTCTGCTACTATAACATAATACCACAGGCTGAGAAAATTACAAACAAAAAAATAAAAGTTTCTTTGGCTCATGGTTCCGAAGCTGGGAAGTCCAAGATCAAGGGGCTACATCTAGCAAGGGTCTTCTTGCTGTACCACAACTTGGTGGAAGGGCAAGAGATCATGCATGAGAGAGAGAAAGAGAGGACAAGAGGGTCAGAAGTTATAACAAACTCACTTTTGACCTAATCATCTCTTAAAGGGCCTACTGCTCAACACTGTTACAGTGGCAATTACATTTCAATTTGGGGCCTGACGGTGGTGGTGCATGCCTGTAATCTCAACAACTCTGGAGGCTGAGGCAGGAGGATCACCAAGTTTCAGGCTAGCCTCAGTGACTTAGTGAGATCCTTAGCAATTTAGCAAGATCCTTACTCAAAATTAAAATAAAAAGGTCTGGGAATGTAGCTCAGTGGCAAAGGGCCCCTGGGTTCAGTCTTCAGTACAGATGGGAGTTCAGCTCAGTGGTACAGCAATTGTCTAGCATGCAGGAGGTCCTGGGTTTGATCTCCAGCACCAGAAAATAAATTCTAACTTGAGTTTTGGAGGAACCATTCAAACCATAGTTTCAACTGATTTCTACATGGTGGGCTGATATACTCCCATACAGTGAGAGTCATGGAAACAAGGACTTTTAAATCTTGGACCATTTAGACTGTAGGTTCTTGGGCTCAAGGACCCCTTGTGCCTTTCAACTTGTACTTTGCTTCCTTCTAGATAATCCAATTCAGTCATTCAATTCACCCAGTATCTACTGAACATGTGTACTGTTCAGGTACTTCTTTTAAATGCTAGGGATATGATGAATAAGGAAGACATAAACCCTGCCCTCATGGAGTTTACAGTCTGGGGAGAAAGAGTTTCTGGATAAGAAATTACAATTATGATGTATATTAGGAAAAAAAGAGGAAACAGATTATGGAAAGAGATTAATAAGAGGACTTACATGGTTTAGTGATGTTTCTCAAACATAGTCCCTGAACTACCTACATCAGAGGCATTTCAAGTACATGCTGAAAACTCAGATTCTGGGCCTCCTGCTGGATGTGCTGAGTCAAAATCTTTGAAAATGGGGTACAAAGAATCTGCTTTAAAAAACAAAACAAAACAAAAAAAAACTAAGATAAAATTTACATAACAAAACACCAGTCATTTGAAAGTATACATTCCATTTGTACATTCACCATGTTGCACAATCCTTACTTCCAGTCAGTTCTTTTTTTTTTTTTAATATTTATTTACTTAGTTAGTTTTTGGCAGACACAACATCTTTGTTTGTATATGGTGGTGAGGATTGAACCTGGGCCGCACGCATGCCAGGCCATATGGCGTGAGCCACATCCCCAGCCCCAAAAGGCTTTCTTTCTTTTTTTTTTTTTTTTTTTTTTTGTGCTGAGAATTGAACCCAGGGCCTTGTGTATGCAAGGCAAGCACTCTACTGTCTGAGCTATATCCCCAGCGCTCCAGTCAGTTCTAAGACATCTTTACTATCCCTCAGGGAAGCTCCTCGGGAAGTCACTCCCCTTTGCCCTTCTCCCTAGCCCCTGCCTACCACCAACCTGCTTTCTGTCTCTGGATTTCCCCGTTCTGGACATTTCGTGTAAATGAGGTCATACACTATGTGATCGTTTGTGTCTCGCTTCTTTCACTTAACACAATGTTTTCAAGGTTCTTTTTAATGCTATTCAATCAATCATCCATTGATGGATATTTGGGTAGCTTCTTGCTTTTGCCTATTATGACTATTACTAGTTCGAGCATTCAAATACAAGTGTTTGTTTGAGTTTTGTTTTCAGTTCTCTCAGGTAAATACCTAGGAATAGAATTGCTGAGTTACATTATAATTCTATGTTTAACTTTCTTTTCTTTTTCTTTCTTTTTTTTTCTTTCTTTCTTTCTTTTTTTTTTTTTTTTTTTGATACCAGTACTTGAACCCAGCGACGTTAACCACTGAACCATATCCCCAGCCCTTTTAATGTTTTATTTTGAGACAGGGTCTTGTTAAGTTGCTTAGGGTCTCACTAAGTTGCTGAGTCTTGCTTTGAACTCATGATCCTCCTGCCTCAACCCCCTGAGCCACTGGAATTACCCGTGTGCACCATTGTTCCTGGCTGTGTTTAACTTTTTGAGGAACTACCAAACCGTTTTTCATAGCAGCTGCATCATTTTACATTCCATTAGGAACATGCAAGTGTTTCAGTACCTATTTGTTCTTGCCAACACTTGTTGTTTTCCTTACTATAGTGGGTATGAAGTGGTAACACATTTTGGGTTTGATTTGAATTTCCTTAGTGACTAATGATGATGAGCATCTCCATGTATTTATTGGACATTTGTATGTCTTCTTTGGAGAAATATCTATTCAAATCCTTTGCCCATTTGATTTTATTATTATTGTTATTGTTATTTTGGTAGTGCTGGGGATCAAAACCCAGGGCCTTGTATGTGCTGGGTAAGCACTCTACTACTAAGCCACATCCCCAGAACTTTTGCCCTTTAAAAAAAAAAAAAAAAAATTGGACTGTCTTTTTGTTGTTGAGTTGGAAGTTATTTTTTTTTTAGTATTTTTCTTAGTTATACATAGACACAATATCATTATTTTGTTTATTTATTTATTTTTTTTGTGGTGCTGAGTGAGGATAAAACCCAGTGCCTCACTTGTGTGAAGCAAGTGCTCTGTCACTGAGCCACAACCCCAGACCCTAGTTGGAAGTGTGTGTGTATATATATATATATAAAATATATTCTGAATCCTACATGATTTTCAGATTAATAAATAAAATGGAAAATGTCTTTTTACCTATGTGTGTGGTACTAGAGAGAGATTGTACCCAGAGTTGTGGGGTTTTTTTTTTTTTTTGGATACCGGGGTTGAACTCAGGGGCACTACATTCCTAGCCCCTATTTTGTGTTTTATTTGCTTAGTATTTTATTTGTTTTTTAGTTGCTTAGTGCCTCGCTTTTGCTGAGGCTGGCTCTGGACTTGCAATCCTCCTGCCTCAGCCTCCTGAACTGCTGAGATTACAAATGTGCACCACCATGCCCAGTTTATACCCAGGGTTGGTTGGTTTGTTTGTTTATTACCACTAAGCTATATATTCTGTTTCTTTTTTTTTTTCTTTCTTTTTAAGTTTTGAGATAGGGTCTTGTTAAATTGCCCAATTTGTGATCCTCCTGCCTCAGCCTCCCGAGTCTTTGGGATTATGGTGTGTGTCACCACATTAGCTTCTGTTTGTTTTTGTTTTAGCCATTAAGTTTGTGGTCATCTATTGCATAGCAATAGGAAACAAATACAGACCCAAAGTAAGAGAAGGTTCTGAAGCTAGTATAAGCGGTTTCTTGCTTGGGCCTTATGACCTAGCAGATTCAGCAGTGCTTCAAATGTCTAGTGCAGATAAGAATGCTGATGGACTTTCTGGGAATCTCCAATAGAAGAATTCAGATGTAGATTCCTGATTTTTTTTTTTTTTTTTTGTACTGGGGATTGGACTCAGGGATGCTTTATCATTAAGTTATATCCCTAGAACTTTTTTTTTTTTTTTTTTTGAGACAGAGCCTCACAAAGTTGCCCAGGCTGGCCTCAAATTTGTGATCCTCCTGCCTTGACCTCTTGAGTCACTTGATTATAGCCATGTGCCATCATGACTGGCTAGACTGCTAAAAAAATATATTCTTTTTTATTGTAGCTATGCCTTCTTAACATAAATAAAATATTCATGCAAAAAAAAAATCCAACTCCTGGGAAAGAAACTGATGGTATGATCTGGAATGCCAAGTGGAATTACCTATTTATTACAGAGGCTATCCAAAGGATTCACATGAAACAGCCAGATAAAAGAGGTGGATAAAGCTGGGTATGATGGTACATGCCTATAATCCCAGTGATTTGGGAGGCTGAGCCAGGAGGACTGCAAGTTCAAAGCCACCCTCAGCAACTTAGTCAGGTCCTAAGTTAACCCTGTCTCAAAATATAAATAAAAAGGGCAGGGGATGTGGCTCAGTGATTGAGTACCCCTGAGTTCAATCCCTGGTACCAAGAGGGGGGAAAAAAAAGAGGTAGATAGGGTAAGGAACATGGAAAGTGACATGGAGCTTCACATGTTCAGCTATCTGGAAGCCCATTTTATAGGGTGTGAGGTAGGGGTCCAAACTTTTCATTTTATTGTTTTTTTGGGGGGTTACTGGCAATTGAACTCAGGGGCACTCGACCACTGAGCCACATCCCCAGCCCTATTTAGTACCTTATTTAGAGACAGGGTCTCACTGAATTGCTTAGGGCCTCACTGTTACTGAGGCTAGCTTTGAATTTGTGATCCTCTGGTCTCAACCTCCAAAGCCACTGAGATTACAGGCATATGCCACCCCACCTGGCTTCATTTTACTGTTTTGAGTGTGGATTTCCAGTTGTCCCTTAACCATTTATTAAAGAACTAGCCTAGGGCTGAGGATATAGCTCAGTTGGTAGAGTGCTTACCCTGCATTCACAAGGCCCTGGGTTCAATCCTTAGCACCATAAAAAAAAAAAAAGAGAAAAAAAGAACAATCCTTTTCCTTGTGCATGGTCTTGGCATTCTTGTCAAAAATCTATAGACCAAGTCAGGTGTGATGGCACATGCCTATAATCAATCCCAGTGGCTCAGGAAGCTGAGATAGGAGGATCGCAAGTTCAAAGCCAGCCTCAGCAACTCAGTCGGGCCCTAAGCAACTCATCCAGACCCTGTGTCTAATAAAATACAAAAAAAAAGAGGGGGGGCCTAAGGATGTGGCTCAGTTGCTAAGCGCCCCTGGGTTCAATCCTCAGTACAAAAAAAAAAATCTATTGACCATAGATATATGAATTTAGTTCTGGACTCAAAATCTATTCTCTTGATATATGTCTAGCCTTAAGCCAGTATTATACCATTTTGATTACTGTAGTTGTGTAATGAGTTTTGGAATCAGAAAGTTTGAGTCCTCCAACTTTGTTCTTATTCAAAATTGTTTTGGCTTTTAGGATCCCCTGCAATTCCATATGAATTTTAGGATCGTTTTTTCCATTTCTGCACTGAGTCAAAAACTCTGAAGGAAAGCTGGGCATGGTGGCACAGCCCTGTAATTCCAGCTACCAGGAGGTTGAGGAGGGAGGATTGCAAGTTCTAGGCCAGCCTCATCAACATAGCGAGACACTGTCTCAAAATAGCTTAGTGACAGGGTTCAGTCCGTAGGACCACAAGCTAAACTCAGGAATTTCCCCTCTTTTAAATGGTACTGGGGCTTTCTGCATGCTAGACAAGCACTTTCTCATTGAGCTATAACCCAGCCTCCTTTTTTAAAATAATTTTTTTAAATTCTGAGACAATCTCACCTTGTTGCCCAGATTACAGGTGTATCCCACCATGCCCAGCTAGGAATCTGCTTTAAAAGAAAAAAAATTAATTGTGAGTAAAATGAACATAATATAAAATTTACCATCTTAACTATGTAAGTCAGTAAATACAGTCAATGGTGTTAAGTATATTCACATTGTCATGCAATGAATTCCCAGAACTTTTTCATCTTGCAAAACTGAAACTGTACTCATTAAACAACTCGACATTCCCTCACACCAGATCCTGGCAACCATTCTTTGACCTTCTGTCTCTGTGAGCTTCACTCCTCTAAATACCTCATATAAGTGAGATCATGCAGTGTCTTACTGTCACTGGTTCATAAATCTTAGCATAATGTCTTCAAGTTTCATCCATGTTGTAGCATGTGTCAGAATTTCTGTCCTTTTTAAGGCTGAATAATATTTCAGTATTTCTCTCTCTCTCTCTCTCTCTCGTTTGTTTATATATTCAGCAATCTATGAATGTTTGAGTTGCTTCTACCTTTGGCTATCATGAGTAAAGCTGCTATCAACATGGGAATCCAAATGTCAGTATAAGATCATGCTTTTGATTCTTTTGGATTTATACCCAGAATTGGAATTGCTGAACCACATGATAATTCTATTTTTAATATTTTGAGGGGCCACCATATGATTTTCCATCGAACTGTTCCATTTTATATTTCCACTGACAGTGCACACAAGTTCCAATTTCTTCACATCCTCACCAATACTTGTTATTCTCTCAGATTTTTTTTGACAGTATGAGGTAATATCTTATTGTGGTTTTGATTTGCATAGGAATCTGATTTTTTAAATAAACTTTATCTTCAAGCAATTTTAGATTTACAGGAAAGTTGTAAAGATAGTACAGAGAATTTCTGTGTATCTCTCATTTGGTTTATAAAAGAGAACTCACTAATGTTGTAATCTTACTTTCCATGGTACTTTGTCAAAACTGGAATCTAGTTGGGCATAATGGCACATGTCTATAATTACAATGACTCAGGAGGCTGAGGCAGGAGGATTGCAAGTTTAAGGCCAGCTTCAGCAACTTAGAAAGGCCTTTAGCATCTTAGAGAAATCTTTGCGTCTCAGAAACCAAAACTCCCTGGGAATCTGCTTTGTGATGAGCCCAAACACATAGTGATGTGTGTGTGTGTGTGTGTGTGTGTGTGTGTGTGTGTGTGTTGCTGGGTATTAAGCCCACAGCCTCACACATGCTGAGCAAGTGCTCTACCCCTAAACAACTCCCCAACCCACACAGTGATTCTTACATGTACTAAAAACCCACTGATTTAGGGATCAGAAAAGTTTTTTCAGAGAAATGCATTTCAGCAGTTACTTGAAAGACAAGTCTAAGTGAGTAAAAGAAATGGGATATGATCCAGGCAGATGGAACAAACTGTGTCAAAGCCTGGGGGTAATAAAGAACTTGGAGCATTTGAGGATAATCATAATAGCAATAATAGTAATTTATTGACACTTACCATATGCCAAGCACTAGTAAACACTTTAGAAAATTATTATACCTAATTTTTCACAATAACTCTATAAACTGGGAAATATTATCTTTTCTATTTTATAGATGAGGCAACTGAGAGTTGAAAGAAGTAACTTGTCCAATGTCACCCAAAATGGCTAAAGTAGAACTTGAACTCAAGCCCCTTCCAATTCCTTTTCTCCCACTAGGCCCCAGTAAAATTTATTATCTACTTGCAGCAAGGAACAAAGCATTAAACACATGCTCTTCCTGTCTCCTGTCTACTCTCCTACTCTCTCCCTCAAACTTTGTACCCTTCAGGGCTCAGAGAAGCCTTACTATTCTAGTTAACGGGAGCGCTCAACAACTGAGCCACATCCCCAGTGCTATTTTGCATTTTATTTAGAGATAGGGTCTTACTGAGCTGCTTAGCAGCCTCATTTTTGCTGAGACTGGCTTTGAACTCGCAATACTCCTGCCTCAGCCTCCCAAACTGCTGGGATTATAGGCATGTGCCATTGCGCCGCCCTGAGGCCTTACCATTCTAAAGTTGTTTCTAACTGTTATTCTGTTTTATTGAATTGATAGGTAAAGGAAAGAATGAGAAAAACAAAGAGCATTAGTAAAATTTTGCAATTATAGATTCATTTTTATATCTGTGTAATGCCTGTCTCTTTTACTGCCAACCCTGAAATGGCAAGGATCCCGTCTGATTGATTCACCTGATACCGGTAGATGCATGCTAAATATGTAGTTCACATGGAGTAATTGTAGGAACTCAACAAATTTTGGATGTTGGATGAGTAATTTTTATTTTTGAGAAAAAAGAAAAAAATGGGTTGCTGGATTCTATTTAAGATATCAATTATAATCTCCCTCTCTCTCCAGCAAAAACTTCACTTGCCCATCCATCATATCCCATAGACAGTGCCAGTAGTTTTGTATGAAGAGAGAGAAAAAAAAAAAAAAAACAACTTTGGTCTGACTGACCTAAGAAACATCTCTTTGAGACACGGCATCTGATAGAAGAAAAAGTTGGTTATAATCTACATACTGTGGGATCGGGCCCCAAATTCCTCAATAGGACACCCATAGCGCAAGAGTTAACAACTAGAATCAACAAATGGGACTTACTCAAACTAAAAAGTTTTTTCTCAGCAAAAGAAACAATAAGAGAGATAAACAGGGAGCCTACATCCTGGGAACAAATCTTTAATCCACACACTTCAGATAGAGCCCTAATAATCAGAATATACAAAGAACTCAAAAAATTAGACAATAAGATAACAAATAACCCAATCAATAAATGGGCCAAGGACCTGAACAGACAGTTCTCAGAGGAGGACATACAATCAATCAATAAGTACATGAAAAAATGCTCACCATCGCTAGCAATTAGAGAAATGCAAATCAAAACTACCCTAAGATACCACCTCACTCCAGTAAGATTGGCAGCCATTAGGAAGTCAAACAACAATAAGTGCTGGAGAGGATGCGGGGAAAAGGGCACTCTTGTTCATTGCTGGTGGGACTGCAAATTGGTACAGCCAATTTGGAAAGCAGTATGGAGATTTCTTGGAAAGCTGGGAATGGAACCACCATTTGACCCAGCTATTCCCCTTCTCGGTCTATTCCCTAAAGACCTAATAAGAGCATGTTACAGAGACACTGCTACAACGATGTTCATAGCAGCACAATTCACTATAGCAAGATTATGGAATCAGCCTAGATGCCCTTCAATAGATGAATGGATAAAAAAAATGTGGCATTTATACACAATGGAGTATTACTCTGCATTAAGGAACGACAAAATCATAGAATTTGGAGGGAAATGGATGGCATTAGAGCAGATTATGCTAAGTGAAGCTAGTCAATCGTTAAAAAACAAATACCAAATGACCCCTTTGATATAAGGGGAGTAAACAAGGACAGGGTAAGGACGAAGAGCTTGAGAAGAAGATTTACAATAAACAGGGATGAGAAAAGGGGAGGGGAGGGGAGGGGAGGGGAGGGGGGATAGTAGAGAATAGGACAGACAGCAGAATACATCAGACACTAGAAAGGCAATATGTCAATCAATGGAAGGGTAACTGATGTGAAACAGCAATCTGTATACGGGGTAAAGTTGGGAGTTCATAACCCACTTGAATCAAACTGTGAAAGATGATGTATTAAGAACTGTGTAATGTTTTGAACGACCAACAATAAAAAAAAAAAAAAAGAAACATCTCTTTGACTCTTGAGAAGGTCAGATGCAGAGACAGGGGTGGTGAAGTCTCTATTTAAGAATATAATCAGGGCTGGGCACTGTGGGTGGCTCAGGAGGCTGAGACAGGAAGATTGCAAGTTCAAAGCCAGCCTCAGCAACACAGTGAGGCCCTAAGTAACTTAGTAAGACCCTGTCTCAAAATAAAGAATAAGAAAAGGTCTGGGGATGGGGCTCAAAAAAAATTATCAAGAAGATAGAATACAACTTCAGAAAGTCAACTGCCTTCAAGGAGGGAAGGGGCCTAGTGACCTCTCCAGATCTCTTCCTTCGGTGGGATTCAGCTTTCTGGCACAACACCAAAGAGCTAGCAGAATGACCATGCGGCAGGTGAAGGCATAATTGCTCTTTACTTCCCCTGGCTCCCCCAGTGTTAAATTAGCTTTATGTCAATACCACATTGGCAGTTGGGATGAATTATTGAAGCTCATTCACTGCAACAGGCCCAGGTTCCACTCGCTTTATGGAACAGAGGTGACTGTGAGCATATTATTTCTGTTTGTCTTGTTATAGTCAGTACATTTTCAGTCTGTTGTTAATATGAAGGGACTCACTCTGATGGGCAGATCATCCCAGCCTCTGCTTCTCATGAGAGCAACACAGATAGGTATGGTGGGAGGGCCCAACCTGTGAGAGAGCTGGGAAAAGCTGGTGCAGGCCCCTAACTCACAGAGCTCTTTAGTTATCATAATTCACACTGTACTCCCAAACACCTATTCATATACACACAAGCACACACTATCAGCGTGCATACACACATGTGCGCTTGTATACATTCAGAGTCTTAATGAAGTTACAATCAACAGGAGCCCTGCAACAAAAATACAAAGGGAGCCAACTTTCTAGAGAACGATTTTCCAATACACTGTGCAAATTTTAAAGCCTTCTCCTCCCCTTACCATCAACACCAATGCTTCTCTAGAAGTCCTGGCTAGTTTGCTAGCGACACTTAGCAGAAATGACTGGCCTGGTACTGGGGATATAGCTTAGTTGGTAGAGTGCTTGCCTTGCATGCACAGGCCCTTGGCTTGATCCCCAGAACCCCCCCCCCAAAAAAAAAAAAGATTGGCCCGGGATGTCCCTGGGCAAGGATAAGGAACCCAACTTCTGGAGGCTCCTGTGTGCATATAAGAGACTAGTCTTTCTTCTTTGATCTCCTCCAAATTTCCCGTGAGCTGGCATGTTACTGAATTTCTTTTTTATTTTATTTTTTGAGTTATTGGGAATTAAACAGGCCACTCTACCACTGATCTACATCCTGAGTTCTTTTTCTTTTTTATTTTGAGACAGGGTCTCACTAAATTGCTGAGATTGCCTTTGAACTTGCAATCCTCCTGATTTGGCCTCCCAAGTTGTTAGAATTCTAGGCATGTGCCACCATGCCTGACTGTGTTACTGAATTTCAAGATACTTCTGCTGCTTGGCCCAATTGCCAAAATTATTAACTAGAGCTCTACATTTATCCAAGCACATGTGCACTGATGTTCAGTTATGAATATGCATTCATATTCCTTCACACTCACACATGCACGCGTGTGTACACACACACACACACACACACTTACACACACACACACACACACACCTCACATATCCAGAGATAGACCTCCTAGCCACATGGTTTATTTGGAAGGCTGATGAGAAGGCCTCTTGATTCTATCAGCTGGTCACATGCCTCACAAAAATCCCACCATTAAATATTTATTCCTTTGGGAGTCCCCAGTTGAGAATCAAATACCTCTGGTCAAGACAATACACCATAAAGTTATCATCTAACATTTTGGCAGGAACTCACTTCTGCCCAGGGAATTTCCTTCTCCTTGGCTGGCTGACTCTTTCACATTCTTCAGGTCTGGTACAGCCTTCTCTGCCCACTCTGCACCCCTGATTCAGAAAGGAAGGTTAGTCCTCCTGTTTTCCACTCTCATTACTCCCTAGTGTTTTCCTTGGATGCACCTATTATAACTGTTTAAATTATTATTAGTGTGGTTATGTTCCTATAGTCTGTGGCTTTGGTGAATGGACAGCTCCAGTTGGTTACCTTTCTCTGCATTCTTCACTCCCAGAGCTAGCACAGTGCTTGATACAGTAGACAGTCAATAAAATTTATATGAAGTTGGAGCATTTGGGGAAAGAACAGAGAAAGAGGGAAAGGGTCACAAAAAAGTCAGAACAGATGATTCCAAACCCTCTGATCATAGGCCTTCAAATAATCTGTATTTCCCATGTCACCCTGCATGGGGCCTATTAAGATGTCCAATGGAACTACAAGGGACTGCAATAGAATTTAAGGAAGCAGAAGCTTCTTAGCTGAAGGGAAGAGGCTTGAGGGGCATTCTGGCCTAGTCTAGCTCCCCACTTTTCCAGAATACAACAGAGAGCTTATAGTTCTAGACCAAGACTTATGTGAAGAAATCCCCTTTTCACATTTTTTGGTTTGTTTCTGAGGTCGTAGAGTATTGATAATTATTACAAAAACACTAACAGCTACCATTTATTAAAAGCTTACTATATGCCAGGCACTGGGCAAGTACTTTATACCTATTTAAATACAATTATCTTAACTAATCTTTTCAACCATCTTGGGAAGTAAGTATACTCTTATCCCCTTTTTACAAATGGGGAAGAAACTCAAAAAGAATAAGTGATTGACTGAGGTCACACAACTAGGAAGCAACTGAGCCAGGACAGAACTCTGAGGCCAAGCTCTCAACCACAAGCATAGGCTACATTCCACTTAAGTCCCTTAGGAGATGCCAGACCGTCCCTTGTCCCTGTACTCTCAAACTCACTCAACAAATATAAACTGGTGCTCTTTAATTTGGGATGTATTTGGGATCTTGGGATTGCTGCTATTCCCTCGTCTAGGAACCACCAAGACCTGGCTCATGATTCCTGGAATCAGAGAAGAGGAGAGATGCCAAAACATCTGGAACTGCAGGAAAGAACAGGTATTAACAGCAGGAAGGCCCCACTTTCTTGATGTTCCCCTGCAAAACACTCCCTGGCTACTGGCCCTGCTGTTTGAAAGATGGGCTCATTTTCAGTCTTTCCTCTGCATGCTTCTCTTCTTCTGGTGGTGATGTGGAGACTCATTTAAGAATGACGGTCTTCAGGCAGATGACAAGTGAGCCACACAGGACCACACAAACCAAAATCAGCCAATTTAGGAGAGAAGCTGCCACTGAAGCTGGGCCCTGTGATCTTGGGATGGTCAAGACCCTGGATTATTGTGTACAACCCTTTACAGGAAGTAAGAACATCATATATCTGACACCTGGAAATGGTCTTTGTTCTCTTCCTTCCCTAGTGCTCTGGTGGCTTTGTTCTTCCATTCATTCTCAGAGACTGAACTCCCTAGCTCCAAATTAGGTCTAGAATCAGTTTGAATCTATGATGGTACCAGACTCCTGACAATGAACTTGGTCTGAGACACTTTCTGATTTGTTTTTTCAACTTGCATTGATCCTAAACTGGCTGCGGTGGTGCATACCTATAATCCTACTGACTCAAGAGGCTGAGCCAGGAGGATCACAAGTTCAAGACCAGCCTCAGAAGATTAATGAAGCCCTAAGCAACTTAGTGAGATCTTGGCTCAAAATAAAAAAATAACAACAACAACAACAAAAAACCAAGATTGGGGCTGTAGCTCAATGGCAGAACACTTACTTAGCATGTGTGAGGCACTGGGTTTGATCCTTAGCACCACATAAAAATAAACAAATAAAATAAAGCCACGCTGTCCATATATAACTACAAAGTGTTTTTTTAATAAAAAAAATAAAGGGCTGGGGTTGTGGCTCAGTGGTAGAGTGCTTGCCTGGCATGTGTGAGGCACTGGGTTCGATTCTCCGCACTGCATATAAATAAATAAACTAAAGGTCCATTGACAACTAAAATGTATTTTTTTTAAATAATAATAAATAAATAAAAGGGATGCATCTCAGTGGTAAAATACTTGGGTTAAATCCCCAGTATAAAAAAGAAAAAGGAAAAAAAAATCTCCAACCTCTATTGATCCTGATATTACCTTCTCTTTACTGGCAATAAACTCCTAAGTGACAGGGTCCAAGTCGGTGTTGAATTGGCCAATTGGCATCTTCCTCTGTTCCTACTTTCTTCATTTGTGTTGCAGAGATCAGAGAGCTAGTCTGCGTTTCCGTGATTCCTTTGCCATCAGGTACATTTGTACGACTGGAAGACAGAAAGGAGGAAGAGGCCTTCTTTCTCCTATTTCAGACTTTTTGCTGGCAAGAAAGATCCTGGAGACAGAGGGTTCTCCCTGTAACAGCCATTCCAATTTGCTGGTCTCCGCTTCCTAATTCCTGGTTGACAAAGATCAGGCAATGTGTTTTTTAAATCAATAGTTCCAGTGGGGCCTTTTGATTTTTTAAACTTACTGATCATGTCAAATATATGAGCTTTCCTGGTGTATTTTCTGGGAGTCCATTTCACAAGTACTTACAATTTTGTAATCACATTTTCCCTATATTAAATTCCCTTCAGTTTAAAATACCTAGAGTGGTCTGGCATAGTAGCACATGCCTGTAATCTCAGCAACTCAGGAAGCCAAGGCAGGAGGATCGCAAGTTCTAGGTCAGCCTAAGCAACTTAGTGAAACCCTGTCACAAAAAAAAAAAAATTAAATTAAATTAAACTTGGATGTATGTAGCTCAGTGGCTGAGTGCCGCTGGAGTCAATCCCCAGTACTGAGAAAAAAAATTAAAATACCTAGAGTGGCATCTGTGTCTGCACTGAACCAAGCCCTCACATAGTTGTAAAATGACTCCTTGGAGAGAAAGAAAGGAAGTGGTGGGGGGAGACAGTGTTGGAAAGAAAAGAGTTCTTTTTGGAGAGAAGAATTTCTTATCTATCACTAGGTTCATAGCTAAGATCCCTATAACAAAAGACAGATTAACAAGAGAAAAGCACACAAATTTATTTAATATCAGTTTTATATGACGCAGGAGACTTCATAAGAAAATGAAGACCTGTAAAAACAGGGAAAACTATAATTTTTCTGCCTGGGTTGGTTGCAGGGTGGACAGTCATGCAGAAGTATGATCGGATCAAGGCAGTATGACCTACTGGAACACAGTAGGGGGAGCTTAGTAAGGCCTATTTGCCCAGATTCTTCTTATTGACTCTGTGTCTTTGAGAACAAGGATATTCCTTCCCTACATGTTTACAGAAGGCACCTTTGGAATGAGGGTCTTATGGCTTATTTCAGGGAAGAAAGGAGGAAAATGGCCTGTAATCCCAGTGACTCAGGAGGCTGAGGCAGTAGGATCATGAGTTCAAAGTCAGCCTCAGCAAATTGGCAAGGCCAGAAGCAACTTAATGAGACCTTGTCTCTAATAAATATACAAAAAGGGCTGGGGATGTAGTTCAGTGTTAAGTGCCTCTGGTTCAATACTGGGTAACAAAAAAAAAAAAAAAAAAAAAAGGAGGGAGGAAATCAGAGAGTCAGAGGTATTATAGCCTGCATGAGGGAAGAGGGAGAGTAGTGTTCCTGTTTTTGCCAAGCTGTTGTATTTTAGAATAGTGTGTCCCAAATTCCATCACTAGTATGTGAAAAGTAAGGGGTCAGTTAAATAGAAATAAAAATACATTATCATAAATAAGCCTGTCTATTACAACTGGTAAACTGTCTCATTCATAGTAAAACAATGACATTCAAACTTCTCAAATTATACATATTAAATGTTTTTGATCCTTGATATATCATTTAGATCTCAACAAAGATATTTAAAGCAATCTGGGCATGGTGGCTCATACCTGTAATCCCAGAGGCTCAGGAGGCTGAGGAAGGAGAATCATGAGTTCAAAGGCAGCCTCAGCAAAAGCAAGGCACTAAGCAGCTCAGTGAGACCCTGTCTCTAAATGAAATACAAAATAGGGTTGGGATGTGGCTCAGTGGTTCAATCTCCAGTATGAGAGAGAGAGAGAGAGAGAGAGAGAGAGAGAGAGAGAGAGAGAGAGAGAGATTGATTGAGATATTTAAAGCCACAGCAAAAAAAAACCAAAAAAAAAAAACCCTAAAAACGATAAAGGCAGGGCTGGATGCATTGGCGCATGACTGTAATCCTCAAGACTCAGGAGGCCGAGGCAGAAGGATTGCAAGTTCAAGGCCAGACTCAGCAACTTAGTGAGACCCTGTCTCAAAATAAAAAATAAAAAATGCTGGGGATATAGCTCAGTAGTAAGTGCTTCTGGGTTTGATCCTCATTACTGACTCCCACAAAAAAAATAAAGGCAAGGATAGAGCAGATAGACAGGTGGGCAAAGAAACAGCATATATTTCAAAGGTTTATTATGGCTATAGATATGGAATAGACAGCAAACAAGTGCACAGATACAATGTGAAAGTTCAGAAATGTGGAAGTTGACTATAACAAGTATGTGTGAGAGAGAGAGAGAGAGAGAGAGAGAGAGAGAGAGAGAGAGAGAGAGAGAGAATGGCTAATAATTCTCTCTCCTAGTTTGAAAGTTCAACCCCTTTTCTCTCTGAAAGTCCCGAATGGGATGAGGAATGATATAGAA
Organism: Ictidomys tridecemlineatus; assembly: GCF_052094955.1. Classification (NCBI taxonomy): domain Eukaryota; kingdom Metazoa; phylum Chordata; class Mammalia; order Rodentia; family Sciuridae; genus Ictidomys; species Ictidomys tridecemlineatus. The sequence continues at coordinate 122,246,820 of NC_135477.1, read as the reverse complement.
GGTAAAAGATGGATGTGCATTAGGAACATAGGAATCAAGATGAAGTGATAAGCCTGCTTAAAAGAAGGAACAATGGAGTGGGAATAATGAAAGAAGACCTGGAAGTATTCAGGAGGTTGTAAAAGGAGTGAACTTAAATTAAAAGGAAGGAAGGAAGTGGCCAAAGGTGTTTTGAGGAATAGATTAGCAAGAAAGCCAACTTCCTCACTCCTAGATAACTTCATGTCAGCTGCACAGGGCCTGGAAAACAGTACAGCTGACATAAACATTTACTGAACTGAAGAACAAAGTCAGGGAGGAGCAGGGAGGTGAAATGACACAGGGGATGATATATGTATAATAATAATCACTGATCTTTTTTCTTTTTCATATTGGGATTTAAACGCAGAGGTGCGTAACTACTGAGACACATCCCCATCCCCGGCCCTTTTTATTTTTTATTTTGAGAGAGGGTCTCAACAAGTTTCTTAGGGCCTCACTAAGTTGCTGAAGCTGGCTTTGACCTTGCAATCATCTTGCCTTAGCTTCCTGAGTTGTTAGGATTACAGGTGCATGCCACTGCACCTGGCAATAATCACTAACATTTACTGAGGACCATAAGCTCTGCTAAGCATTTAAAATGCATTATCATTTTGAATCCTGGTCAACACCCCCACGAGGTAATTATTAATATTCCCATTTAATAGATTAAGAAACAGGCTCAGTTTAAGTAACTCCATCACACAGGGAGTAAGTGATGGAGTCAAGATTTGAATTCTGACTTGTCTGACTTTAAATCCAGTGTTTCTCACTGCTACACTATATGTATTCCCTTTGGAGTCAAGGGGAGGTCTGTATTCCCCCAGCTCCCCTAATGCCCTATACACCAAAAATGTAGAGAAGATTCCAAAGGGCATTGTCCCAAACCCGGTCTATCAGTGAGGAGAATACTAAGAGAGGAGGGATCGGGGTAAGGCCCTCCAACTGAGGAGGGACCATATTAAAACCTCATCTTCAACAACACAAAGAAAAACAATTTGAAACTTAATCATCTCCCAGAATTATGATCCCTCCCCGCAGCAGGGAGCACATTAGCAGAGCTGAGAAATGATAATTCAGCAGCCCCCAACCCAGCAGGGAGGGAAAGAGAGGAGGAGGGAGGAGGAAACAGAAGCAGAGATGCAGAAATGGGGGAAAGGGGGAGAGGCAGGGCCTGACTTCTCTTTGCTTCTTTTGCCTGCTCAGGTCTGAGACAGGGCACCAGGGGAATGGCCTAGTGGCACTTGATCCTTCCACTCTGCTCAGATAGGACAGGGATCAGATTGCTCCCTAAGTCAGTTCTTAGCACCGGTGGATTCCTATGTCCAGAGTTGTATTTAAGCCCACCCAGGTCAGGTCTGCTTTGTGGTTTTAGCCTTGGTGGGGAAGAGCTCGAGCCACCAGGTGGCCCTCAGCGCCCCGTATCCATGACACCTAGGAGAGTCAGCGGTCCGTCAGGACCCGAGGTGCTGGACAGCTCCCGTCTGCAGCAACATTTCTCCTGAGCGCTTTAGAGGGGTGGAGCGAGGCTCCTCAGCGCCACGGCAGTCCCCACCCTCAGGAGAAGCCCGAAGGCTGCCGGGAGCTCCTGGGGAAAGGACTCGGGGTCATGAAAGGGTCCCGATGGAGATCTGGTGGGGACTTTGAGATTGGAGCCCCGGGGGCAACTTCTCCAGACGCATTCCTTCCTTCTGAGTCGAGACCCCCTCACTCCCCACACCACCCCCCGCGGGGGACAATGGCGCCTTCAGCCCCCAGAAATGAATGGGGCCTTTGAGAGCGGCACGCCATCGGGTCAGCAGCGGCCACCGGGTCCGGGGCTGGGCTGGGAAGGGTGGGGAGCTCTTGGGGGAGGGAAAGTATCCCATAGTCCCTGTCTTAGAGATTGGTGGGTTCTGCAAAGAGAATCATCCCGAACAGGCAGTTCCTGGTAAAGGGGTTCTTAAGAGGGTGAGGAGGGAAGGATAGGCTGCTCCTGCCCAACACCTCCTACCAGGAAAGGGGCAGTTCTCTGTCCTCTCCTTAGAAGGCAGCAGAGCAAATTGCATGGGGAGAGAAACTAGCAAGTGCCCGCTACCTCTTGTCTTTCCTCCCCAAATCAGGATTCCAACCTTTGTTTGGATGACCAGCTTCTCCCACCTCCTGTAAGTGCCCGTGTCCCTTCATCTAGGCTGCCCCTGAGGCCTGGTCCCCTTTTCCTGCTTCTATCTCCCTTCCCCTTCCTGCACTACATAGCCTACCAGGTTTCTATGGAAACGGGCTAGGAAGGCTCTGCCAGGAGGCCAAGGCCACTACTGCTCTTGAGGGGAGGAGGGATGGAATTGAAAGTGAGGAGCTGGAGGTGAGTTCTAGCCACTCACAGAAGGGAATGGAGCTGTGCTGGGAATAAGACTTTCACGTGTTGGTGGGGTATAGCAGGAACAGGGAACAGAGATGTAACTGAGTGATGTGACTGAGAATTGAGGGGCTCCTTTTCATTCCCCCAATTCTCAGTGCTCCAGATATCTAGAAAAGCTCCCACAGAGGGGAACTTAGTGGGTGAAGAAGGGAGACAGGTAGTACCAAAATCTCTGACCTTCCCTCCTTCATAAGGCTCTATTCCTTTTTTCTCTTCCTGTGGACATGTCCTCTTGAGAGGAGGCCTCCAGGGAACCAGACTATACCTAATGGGAAAGGAAATCAGAGTGGGGTGTGGGTGTTCGGGGATGTTCAGGAGTCTCCCCTAGATAGGAGGCTAGAGGCCTAGGAATGCCAGGTAGGTTTACAGCATCTTTCCCTATTGCCTTCCTTGAAGAGTTGGTGGGTAAAGCCTGGAGGTTATCTTCCTCCCCTCTGTCCATTCCTTAAGAATGTTGGGGTGTAAAAGGAGAATAATGGAGGTGGCCCGGGAGTGGGGGATTGGGAAGCAGAGAAGGGTGAATAGGCCTAAAACAGGAGGGCCTGGGGAGGGGCTGATGGGTGGGGAGGAGAGTGCATGACTAGGGCAGGTAGGGGGGTTCTTAGAAGCTTCATCTGGCAGCTCCTAGGATGAGCTCCATCCCTCACCCACTCCCACCTCAAACAAAGCTGCCTCTTGGCCAGGGACTATTTATTGGAAATCTCAGAGTCCTGGGAGAGTGTGTTGTGGGAATCCCTTGAGAAGGGGCCTCCCAGGTTATCCTAAGGTTCAGCAAAGCTTCCCTGGGGAAGAGGGGAGTGAAAGGGGTCCCCTGAGAGCCTAGAGTTTCCTGGATCTGAGCCATTGCTTCTCCTTTGGCCATAGCCCCCAGCATAGCCGTCTTGGTGTTTGCTTATTTTGGTTATTTTTTGATCAGATATTTTGGCACTGTGCACACTGCCTCCTGTTGCCATGGCAGCCGTGACAGGGGCTGAGGCACCGTGAGAAAAATACCAAAATTAATGAGTGAGCGAAAGTGCAGCCGAGAGAAAAACAAGGTTAAAAAAAGAGTTAAAACAGTAATGAAAACAGGCTTCCCAGCTCTACAGCAGAGCAGCTGCTGAGGCCTCCCCAGAGCAGCAGCCCCCACCCAGCCTGGGGCTCCTGGCATCTCCCAGACCTCGAGGCAGGACTCACTCACCTTCCCCCACCCAGCCAGTCACAGACCCAGCAACAGCCACTTGGGGACCATCCTAAGCACAACTGTAGATCAGCTCCAACAGCAGATCAGCTCCCATATCAGGTAGCTGCCTGCCTCCCAGAACAGCATCTCAAGGAACAGCTTCTCATCTCCTAGACAACGGATTCTCAGCTATGGCCCCCACACAACAGTGGTCCAGCTATATTACCAGGAAATGGCCTCCCAGCTACAACCGAGCTTCAGAGTTATAGCTGCAGGCATAACAGCATCCCAGCTAGAGTTCTGCACACAAGAACAGCCCAGCCACAGTCCTGGGCAACAGCATCTTAGTTATAGCCAATCCCCAATATGCTATCATCATAGCTATAGCTTCAGGACCAATAGCATCCCAGCTACAGTTCTATATACAACAGAAGCTCCGTTCTCATCCCAGATAACAGCCTGCTTCTCAGGTACAGGCTCCTAGCAACAGCTTTCTATCTCCTAGGACCTAAGCATTGGATCCAGCTAGAACCCCCACCTTTATCATAAAAGCTTCTCATCTATAGCCAGTCTCAGGTGGGCCAGACTTATATCTATAGCTTCAGGCCCAATAGCATTTCACTTACAGGTTTCCTCAACATGTACATATGCATAAAATATAAACACACACACACAGCTTGACAACATCATTTCAGGTAATCTGATTTTCTGGCTATACCTAGGCCCACCAGCATCACAATATCACAACAGTGTCCCAGCTATAATCAGAGGCCATTATGATTTTGGTTACAGTTGCAGGCCCTAAAGCATCTCAGTCCTCTATCTACAAGCCTTTCCAGGTACCCATATATCACAGAAAGCAAATCCAACAACTCCCATACCTAGCACCAATCCAGCCTCCATTCCCTAGACACAGTCCCTACTGGAATATCAGTCACTATCGGTTTCAGGAGCCTCCCCCCATGCTCCACTTGCCAACCAATACTTCTCCCAGTTTGGTACAAGGCCTGGCTTCTCTCATGTACAAATGTCACTTCCCTTATTCTTCCTCCCAGCCCCAGCCCTCTTGACTGCCCTCCTCAGGGAAAACAACTCAGATCCCCACAGAACAGCCTGGCAGCTGGAGTAGGAGGGGATGGAAAGCAGGGAAGAAGTATAGACCCACCCTGGTGGTGTTGCCCTTGCCCAGTTCTGCTCCAACCACTTGGTGCAGGATTTGGGTTTGATGGTGATGGAGCAGGGAGGATGGATGAGAACATCTGGGAGATTAGCATTTCCTGCCCAGCTCTGTGGCTGCCGATCTTGCTCAGCCCAGAGCAAGGGAGGAGAACAGAGGAGCCTTTGAATGGCTCCCAGCAAGCAGCCTGGGGAGGGTTTGCTGCAGTGGGCAGCAGACAAACACTGGGGGCAGGGAGACTGGGGCAGCTCCCTGTGGAAGATTTCTTCTCTCTAGGCCACTGATTCCCTCCTTGGAGCTGTCCTCAATGATGGGATGAGTATGGGCTTTTCAAGAGACAGACGTTACTTAGAGGACAGATCCTCCTTTCACCAGCTGATCCCACCTCCCATCCAGAGACCCAAACTTGGGTTCCTGAGCTGAAGGCAGGAGCTGAGGGTCAGAGTGTAGGGTACAGACCAGAAAGGGAGTCCAGTTGGGTGTGGGTATGGGGGCAGTTGCTGTTCTAGGAGAGATTTTGGACAGTCCTTGCTTGCTTCCTTAGCTGGCCACAAATTCCATCCTTACCCTGAAGAGGAAGAGAGGTCAGAGCTGGGAAGAGGAGGAATCAGAGAAAAGAGACAAGGGATAGAAGAATGGTAGGGATGGGGAAATGGGTAGGATAGGAACAGGAACGAGAAATTAGAAAGTTAAGGCAAAGAGACCCAGAGACCGGTCATAAAGATGCCTTTCCATAAGCAGCACCAAGCCTTGCTAGAGTCAGCCTTCCTCATTCTTATGACCTAGAACACCATTCCTGGGCCTATTAAGAGGAGGCAGGCAGGAGGTCCTATTGAATTGGGGCACTTGGCAGCCTAGGGTGCCAAACCCGGAGCGCCGGAGGTATTTCCCAAGCTGCTCAGGGACCCCTAGATGGCGCCAGAGAGCCAGAACTGAGAGGGAGAAACCGAGTATGAGTGTGTGAGACACTGCGTGTGACATCGTGTGTGACTCGTTGAATGTGAGTGTGACAGAGAGCGTGTGGCACTGTGAGGGCGTGTGACACAGGCCATGACACTATGCGGCTTCGTGGGGTAGGGACCCGTGTGACTTGGTGTGAATGTGTGTGTGTCACCGGTAAAATGTGTGTGGCAATAGCTCTACACAACCCCAGGGGGCAAGTGATCAGGCGACCCTCGAATAGCCTGAGCTCCTCCGGCACGCCACTTCATCCTCATACTTGTATATCTTCCTCATCCTCAACCTAGAGCCCCCAGGTCCCATCACTTTCCGCCTCTCCCACGGTCCCCTCTATAGCCCCACCCCCATGGCTTGCTGCGGCCACCGAGGCTGACCGCTCTGCGGCTTCGGTAGGAGGGGGGAGGGGTGGACTTCCCCGGAGCGCAGTGGAAAGGGAGGGCCAAAAGGGGAGATTCGGGGGTCTGGGCGGGAAGACCGTGGATCTGAAGGGGAAGTGCCCAGGGAAGAAGGCGCTAGGGGAGATACTTCCTCGGCCTCGACTTCCAGGGATGCAGAGTGGGGGACAGGTGTTTGAGTGAGGCAAGGAGGGGAATTCGGGAGGGGGTCCTAGATGCAGGCTTGGGTGGGATAAGTGTTAGGCGAAGAGCGGAGGAGTAAACCTATGTACCCAGGCCTCCGGCAATGGGGAGATGGCAATGGGGAGGGGGTCCCGGCTTTAGGGAACGGCGCTCAGGGTCCCCTCCCAGCGGGACCAGAGCAGTCCCGAGCTCCACCTCCCGGCCGGAGGGGGTGCGGAGAGGCGGGCGGGAGGCGGGCGGGCGGGCCAGGAGGGAGGGGGAGGGAGGGGGCGGGCCGGGCTGTGCGCTCCGCTCGCTGCTGGCTCCGCCACCGCCGCCGCCGCCGCCGCTGCCGCCTCACACACTCCGGGAGCGGGAGCGCGGCGCGGACGCGAAGCCGCCGGGCTGCTGTGCCCAGAGTCAGCCGGAGCCGGAACCCGAACCGCAGCGCCAGCCCCAGCCGTGCGGAGCCGCAGCCCGGGCCGGGGCCGGCAGCGGCTCATGGACAGCGGGGCGGGCGGCCGGTGCTGCCCCGAGGCGGGTAAGGATCCGGAGGCGGTGGAGGCGGCAGAGGCTCGGGGCCCGGAGCGGCCATGGCCGGCGGGAGCTGAGGGAGGGGCGCTCAGCGGAGCGAGGCCGGGGGGATCCAGTCCATGCCCAGCGCCCGGGGACCGAGGTGGGGGCTGCTGGAACACCAAGTGGGGGTTGCAGCCGGCACTCTGGCCTCAAGGTCCACTACAAGAAACCGAGAGAGGGGAGGGGGTACCGAGCCGGACCCCAACCCTGGTGTCGCGCACTCGGGCGCGCCTTGGAGCGGCTGGGATAAGACTCCAGGAGCGCGCGAGATGGAAATGGTTTTGGGGAAGCGCGCGGCCCTCAGTTTGGTGGGGGGCTCCCCGAGGATGAAGCTAGCAAGAAACCTTATCCCCAACACACACACACACACACACACACACACACACTTGTTGGGCGACTAGCTCAGCTCACTCAGCCGCTTCCAGCTCTCCGCGGGCACCTGGAGGACCGTACCAGACATACACACGCATACATACATCCGAACATATGTGAACACAGACATACCTCCCGCACACCAGCGCCCAATGGGGCACCGTCACCAGCTTAGAATCTGCTTCGGCTTCTGCACGATCAGCAGCAGGGACACACAACCTGTGTCCGTAGACAGCAACAACACAACCGGGTGTGACACTGGGCAACATAGACACACAAACACAAACCCATGCCCTCGTGTAGGAGTGCCATAGTTCTCAACATGAACACTCAAAACCTAATCCCCCACCCTCGTATTTCTTTAAGGAACACACCCTAACATAAATTATGTTCCCTACTCCTTGGCCAGAGCACAGGTACACAGAGCACAGGTCTCACTTGCTCCCACCGCCTGCACCCACACAAACACAACCCAGTGTCTCAGCACACGCCTTGATGGCACACACCCTAACACAGTAAGAAGCACCTACAGCAGCGCCTCACGGTCACAAACACGGAACCTACTGCTTCACACATCTTAACACTGGGTGTCACACACACCTTACACCAACACTGTCACATTACACCCTGCGGGGCATACACAGACAAGCTCTGCCCCTCTCCCTCGGAGGCCAGATTCCGTGGGGAAAAACCGACCCAAGCGCCCTGTCACCTTAATAGCGACATTGTTATTGTAAATATCTGTACAGCGGGAGCCCTGTGGCCGGACTGACCGGCTTCCCGGCGGGCGCCTCCCCCCACCCCCACTCCCGGGCCGTACCGGCCGAGTATTCCGGGAACAAGCTGGACCTGGCTGGCCGCGCCATAACGCCTCCCCGGGCTCCGAGGCCCTTGATTCTTTTGCAAAAGGTGCAAGCCTGAGGCGCTGTTTGCGACCCTTTCCGGACCACTTAGCTGAGTTCTGCGAGGCACCTGGGTCTCTGGCTCACCTGGGTCCCGCACACCTGGGTCAGTCTCACACCAGGGCGCCCCCTCTTCCCGGTCCCGGCTGCAGGCCAGTCGTGTGTCGGGGAAAGGCCTGGGGGCCAGAAGGGAGACCGTGGCAGGCGCGGGAGTAGAACTGGTGGGTGAAATGGACTCGCACCCGTTCCCCCCTCCCCCAGCTACCCTAGCTCAGACTTCTGGCCTCAGTTTCCCTAGCAGTGGTGGGCAACGATTCGTTCCGGCAGGAAAGATTGGGGGTGATGCTGAGGCCACTGGGAATTGACTGTAGGGCAAGAGCCCCTTTTCCGCCGGCCGCGAGAGCATCGGTTTTACGAGAGTGTCCCCGCCCGGCTGGGTTCGCGGCTTTGTGATTCCGGCGCCGGCTTCCTCCCCGCCCCCCTCCCGGCGCCCGCTGCGCGACTCGCCGCGGCGCCGGCTTGCGGGGGACCCTAGGCCGAGGCCGGAGATGCCAAGGAGCAGGGATTCCCCGCGGCCGCCCGGGGGGCGGGGGACGCAGGTGACCGGCTGGCCTAGGCGCTTTCTCACTACGCTGCGCGCTCGCCTGGCCTCGCCTTAGGCTTCAGGAGGCCGGCGCCGCGGGGGTGGGGGCGGGGCCACTCGAACCCTAGGAGCCGCCGCGGCCCCCCAACTATACACTGGCTCAGCTGCCTCTGGGAGGAGACACTCCGTACGCTGGGTGTGTTCTGGGAGCGCCCGTTGACCCTAGCGGTGCGGACCCGGCCGCCCCAGCAAGCAGAGGCCAGGACTTCGTGCCGGAAGACGCAGGGCGCCTTCCAGCACCTGCTCTGGGTCAGTCCTAGGGAGCTGCCAGAAGGTGTTTGTGAGAACCCTGAGGTCTGGGTGTGTGTGGGGATGAGTGGGTGTTACCTTCGTTCTTGACGTGGGAGTCTGAGGGGATGGAAACCTGTAATAACTAGACTAGGGCATGGGCTGGAATCCAGAAAAGAGGCTTGAGAAGAGAGGCTTCCAGAGATGGCCAGAGGCAGGATGGTAGAGGGCAGGCCTAGGTTCAGTTCTGGTCTGGCCGCATTTATTTTTCCCCTTCCCCCTTCCATCCCCAGTTCCCAATTCCTGAAGGCACTTGGGCTGGAAAAGGGTGTCTGGCTGGTCTGGTGTCCTCCTACCAGAGCCCTTGCTACTATGATGACTTCTGCAGAAAAGCTGGCCAAAAGACATTGAATATTACTAGGAAGAATGGGGTGGAAAGACCAGGAAGGGGGCCTACGAAGGCGGGGAAGACCTAAAAGGGAATGAAGGTTGAATAGGGGGAGGTAGTGAAGGAGGAGGCCCTTCTGATGGGGTGAGGGCTGCTCCTGCCCTGAGCAAGGATAGTTGGTGCTGCAGAGAGCAATTCTGTTCAACAGATTAAGCATCTTCTATCTGCCAGGGCTCGTGGCAAGTGGAAGGATGCAGTAGTAAGATATGTATTATATTTATTTACCTTTATAGGATTTGCCAACTGTTCGTTGAACAAACAAGAACCTACTATGTGCCCAATGCTGGAAATAAACTGCTCTATTCTGGAGTTGGGAGACTGTTTTATGTCTGACCTTTACAATTATAATAGACTTTAGATGCACCAGATCTCCTTTAATCCTCCCAAATAACTCCCAATTTCCATTTCATTGTATAGAAACTGGTTCAGAAAAGACAATTCACAGCTAGGAAGTGTGAAGTGAGGGCTCAAACAAACAATCTGGCCCCAAACAACAGATGCCTGTAAGTCTGCAGAAGCTAATGGAGGGTGGTGGAAGAGGGGAAAGAGCTGAGGGCCATGCCCTTGCTTGCTGTGGGTGGCCTCTGAACAGCTCCACCCCATGCAGCTTCACTTGCTTACCCTTCACTCTGTTCCTTTGGTGTTTGCCTGAGGAAGCAGTGGTTATTGTCTAATAGTGCTAGGGGCAGGGGACAGGGAGCATCCAAGGTGTCAAAGCCTGACCTGGCATAGCTCTCTGGTCATAGCATGCAGCAAAAACTCTGGAAATGAAGGTTTCAGGTGAACCTCTGTAATCAACCCTTCCCAGGTATGGATACAGATGAGGTCCCCTTGACTTTCCTTGGACTCTTGTCCCCTCATCCGTCGCTCCTATACCCCTGATGTTTCTTCTGCTCCTGAGGGAGATGGGTCCCTGTGTCTGTCCCTGCTTAAGCTCTGGCTTCTCAGTCCTCTGGACACCCATGCCACTGGGTGAATGCAAAGCACCCCTGCCCAGGAAGGCAGCCAGAGCCTGGGGAAGGGCAGATAAGGCACCAGTGGCTTCAAAGGCCACCGCTGAGACTAATGACTCCCCATACCAACTGCAGAGGACAAAGTTCAGAAGTGGTGGGGGCAGGGATGAGTAAGGGCCATTTAACTGCTGTTCCTGCCCTTCCCAGGAAGGGAAAGTCACATGGCTTTCTATATCCTGATGGACCTTTGAATGAGCCACAACAGCCTGGGAGGCCTGGGTTCAATCCTAGAAGGCTAGCCTCCTCTTCCCTTTCTGTCCTGATGGTGGGCAGTGTTGGCTACAGGGCTGAGGTTCCTGTGTGCTGGGGTGGAGGTGAGGGTAACACAACAAACATCCCTTTCCAGTCTTAGGGATTAATGTTGATTCCCTTCCTGAATCCAGCCTTTCCTCCAGACTCTGGTATTTGAAGAAGCCCTGTTTCTCACATCCGAGCTCTTCCTCATACTGTTTCTCTGGCCTAAGACGATTAATGTATTTTTGAGTCTCAATTTGACTTGTAATACGGGGACAGGGCTGTAATAATGAATATTATCTGTTTCAGAGGGTGGGGGGATTAAATGAGATCCTGTGTGTGAAACGCTTAGCCGTGCCTTAGTGAAACCTTGCCTGCTGGGGTGGTGGTGCGCAATGATGGTGGTGTGGTGATGAGAGAGTTTGTATGGCCTCAGGCTTTTTCTTTCTTTTTTGATGCTGGGGATGGAACCCAGGACATGGTCGGGCCAGGCAAGCTCTTGACCACTGAGCTATAGACACCCCCAGTGTTCTGTTTCTCAACTCAGTGGATCTATTGTATCCCAGAGTTGTTCCCAGATTGTCTGGGACCTTTGCATCACAATTGCCTTGGGGGTTTCTCCCTGTCCCACCTTCCAATCAAAATTCCTAAGGGTGGGGCCAGATAATACTTATTTTGAAAGAACTCTCCTGGTGCTTCAACCTTGAGAGGTTCTGCTTCTCTCCCAGAATTCACCACTCCCAACTCTTGCGTCCAGTCTGGGGAAGACTCACTCCAGGCCCTTATTCCCCTACTCTTCCTGAATCTCAGGAACACCCCTGCACATTGACCCCAAGCTTTCCCTGTCTTGCATTTTACCCTGTGGTTCTCCTGGTTCTAACTTGGAAGCCGAATACTGTAATCCCTCTGGACTCTATCTCTGCCAACTGGAAGTAAGGGATCCTCTAAGGGTGAGAGAAATAGTGGGGTGGCGGGGGAGGGGGGACTACCTAAGAGGTCTCAGGTATTTGACCCTGAGATGGGGAGGAAGTCCCAAGTTGAAGACTGAGGTTTGCCTGAATGGTTAAATAACCTTGATCTGGAGAGGGGGAGTACAGGCAGGCAGTTACTGTTAAATTTCTCTTTTCTGCAAGGTTCAGGGTCATTCCCGTGGGCATCCCATCTAACCCCTAACCTGCCAACGCTTACACAGAAAATAGGGTTGCACAGTTATCCCATGTTGTGTATGTGGAGGAGGGTGGTGGCCAGGTGAAGGCACCCAAAAGAGAAGGGGGTTCTTTGGAGTCAGTCCCTTGGGGATGGATTTGGGTTGGGACTTGAAATGATAAGATGAACTCTTTGCCAAGGTCCATGCAGATGAAGGGGATGTGGCTGGAGGGCAGATCCAAATGGAGCATCAGATAAACTCCTCCTTCCTTTAAAGAGATTAAGATTGTAGCTGAGAATAAACATAGACACTAATTTGATAATGACCTCACACACATTGAGTACTTTAATGCTGAGGAGCTACTGAGGAGGGGCTTGTGTTTAGGGAAGTCTCCCCAGAAGAGGTGAAGTGTTTGAAATGTGTAAGGAACCATGCATTCAAGGAGCATGTGCTGAGAGTCTCCTCTGCCCCCTAGGTGGAGAAGGGGAATCGGGGAATCATATGCAAGCTGGCAACTAAACAACCAGTGATCACGCAGCAAGTGCTCCAGGATTAGCAGATAGTCATTGAGTAAAAATAACCAGTCCCTGGAAAACTATTTATTGAGAGCCTACTGTGTGCCAGTCAGACCTGTCAGCTGCTGGCCCAGTTATGACTGCGCTGAAGATGTTGAAGTAAGCAAAGTAGAGACTCTCCCACTCTGCTTACTGTCTTGTGACAGAGGTTAGCAAGTTTTTCAAAGAAGGACATAACTACAATTGTGCTGAGTACTTCCAGAGACCATTTATTAAGTACTTACATTGGGTTAGGTAGTCAGTCTATATTTTCTCAAACTGCCCCCCTTCCAGGAAATAGGCAGTATCTTTACTATTTTCAGATAAGAAAACTGAGGCTCTAAATAATTTGTTCCAGGTCACATAAACAGGAAGTGGGCAGCCTGGCATCACAGTGATGCATGCCTGTAATCTCAGTGACTCAGGAGGATTGCTGGTTCAAAACTAGCCTCAGCAATTTAGCGAGACCCTGTCTCAAAATTTTAAAAAGAGATGGTGATGTGGCTCAGTAGTTGAGTGTCCCTGGGTTTAATCCCTGGTACCACCACCACCAACAACAACAAAAAAAAAGGAAGTGGGGAGCTGAGGTTTGCCTTCGGAAAACAACTATTCTCCCCACTGCTGTCTAACATATGCCAAATGGGTACAGAAAGACAGCCCAACAAAACTGACAGGTAGTTCTTGCTAGAACCATTGTCATGGTAGACTGGGCCAGTCTTTACTGTTGTGCCAAGGATAGAGGCTGACACATTATAAGTGCCCAATAAGCATTCGTTGAATACATGAATGAGCACCTATTCTGGGCCTGGCTTCGAAAAGCCGCATGGGTGGGGGTTGAGGGAGTGAGTATACAAAGTTCTACCCCTTCCTTCAGGATGCTTGGTGTCTGCCAGGAGAGAGAACAACACAGGCGGGCGGTGTCCAAGGCAGCCTATGATTCATTGCTTTAGGATTGGAGCAGACAATAAGTGGCTGTGAGTTGGAGGAAGGAGAGGTCACTGTGGATTGGAAAGGCCTGGGAAGGCTTCCTAGGGGGGCCAGAACCTGCCTTCAGTGGGGTGGGTGTGGTCATCAATAGGCCTGGGGTGGGAATTCCAGAAGTAGAGCGGGTCTTCCAGGTATGCTGAGGGGAAGTGGGGAAAGGAGACTGAGCCTGAACCCTCCACAGAAATGCTGTTAGAGACTTTGGATTTGAGTAGAGGAGAGGCTCACCGTGATTTTGTTGCAGAGGAGCGCAGTCACAACCCGGCCAGCAGCTGACAGGTCTGACTGGGGTCAGCAAATGGATGGCCTTGAAGTGGAGGGGGTGGAGAGATGGGTGAAAGAAGAGGGTGATAGTGGTGATGGGAATGCAGCTTGTGATTGGCTAGCTGGGGTGGGCAGGGAGAAGAAGGTGTGAGGTGGGGCTGGACCAGTTAGAGAGGAGGAGGAGGAGAGGCCAGGTGTACAGTCAGAGCTGGACCTGTGTAGGGATAGGGGTCAAACAGGAGCCAGATGATCACCCAGAGTGGGGGTGGGAAGGGGCCAGGGATAGTCTGGTGGTGTCACTGAAGCTCTGTCCCAGTTAGACCTGCTGGACTTCAGTTACAAAGGACAGGTCAGGGCAGCTCCCAATGCCAATTTGAGGGCCATTCAGCCCTGTGACCCCAATCTTGACCTCTATTCTCTTTGTGCACCTGCCCGTGGAAAGAGGCAGAAATGAGAGCCCTAGGAACTGTTCACATGCATATGTGTTTGTGTACACACACAAACACAAATGCTCCTAGACACATGTTTGTGGGGGAATTTGGAGAGGGCTAACACCTATTCTTCACCCTAGCCATTTTTACAAGTCTTGGTTAGTGTCTGATTCAAGTTGGACCCTTGTAGGGGTGCTGTGGGTGATTATTGTCAGGAAAAGGGAATTGGACCTGTCACACTTCATATACTTATTATTGATGTGGCATCTCAGAAGAGAGAAATGAGATGTGTTCCCCTCTCCCTCCAGACAACCTGAGTAGCTCTAGTATGGGCAGTAAATGACCCCAGAAACTGGGTCATCTAGAGAGTACCTGCATCTCTTTCCTACTACATAGGTGGGAAGGGGTGATCCAGTTGGGGGGTGCCCAAAGCCTAACCACTTGCTCTCTCGGTATCTCAGTATCAGGGTAATTACCATGGGTGACTAAGGCAGGATGCTGGTGAGAAGGAGGTGTTGGGCAAAGCAGAGAACAGGGAGGGAAAGAGGGAGGGAGGGCCGGGACCCAGGGAACATCAGGTGGGTAAGGGCGTTCCATGGGCGGGAGCTACTCTAGGCCTGCCAGGCCTCTTACAGGATCCTCCAGCTGGGCCAGGCACAGCTGCTACACCCAGCTGTGGGTAGAACTGAGGGTTCTGGACTCTGGCTTCTGGAACTGGGTTTTGGGGCTGGGATTGAATCTCCTTGTGGGAGAAGAGTGTGTAGGTGGAAGGGGGTCAGCGGGAGTCTGGCTCTGGGCAGTCCTTTAGAGCAGCTTCCATTTTGCCTCTTTTCCTTGCAGCCCTCCTGATTCTAGAGCCTGCCAGGATGGGGTCCCTGAGGCCCAGCCCGGGCCCTGGGGGGCAGCGATTGCTGCTGCCCCCCTTGCTGCTGGCACTGCTGCTCCTATTGGCTCCATCCACAGGCCACGCCACTCGGGTAGTATACAAGGTACCAGAGGAACAGCCACCCAACACCCTCATTGGGAGCCTCGCAGCCGACTATGGCTTTCCAGATGTGGGCCACCTGTACAAACTAGAGGTAGGTGCCCCATACCTTCGAGTGGATGGCAAGACGGGTGATATTTTCACCACTGAGACCTCCATTGACCGTGAGGGGCTTCGTGAATGCCAGAACCAGCTCCCTGGTGAGCCCTGCATCCTGGAGTTTGAGGTGTCTATCACAGACCTCGTGCAGAACGGCAGTCCCCGGCTGCTAGAGGGCCAGATAGAGGTACAGGACATCAATGACAACACACCCAACTTCGCCTCACCAGTCATCACTCTGGCCATCCCTGAGAATACCAACATCGGTTCGCTCTTCCCTATTCCACTGGCTTCAGACCGTGATGCTGGCCCCAATGGCGTGGCATCCTATGAGCTTCAGGCTGGGCCTGAGGCCCAGGAGCTGTTTGGGCTGCAGGTGGCCGAGGACCAGGAGGAGAAGCAGCCACAGCTCATCGTGATGGGCAACCTGGACCGCGAACGCTGGGATTCCTACGACCTCACCATTAAGGTTCAGGATGGTGGCAGTCCCCCACGTGCCAGCAGTGCCCTGCTGCGTGTCACTGTGCTTGACACCAATGACAACGCTCCCAAGTTCGAGCGGCCCTCCTATGAGGCCGAGCTGTCTGAGAATAGTCCCATAGGCCACTCGGTCATTCAGGTGAGAGACCCCCTCTGTCTTCCTGTCAGGGTGACCCACTTTTAAAAATGGGAGCCCACCCCAACCAGCTGAGAACTCCTTTCACTTAGGGGATAAAAATGTCAGAATGCTGTGTCTAGATTTCTTCTTCCATCCCTAGTCAGGTGAGACCCTCCCATCACCCAACTGGTGATTTTATTTTTCTCTATCAAGCTGTTAAGTGACATCACATCTGAACAGTGCCTACCCCTCTCCAAGGCAGATGTGAGTTAGAAACTCTGGAAAATGAAACTCCCCCTCAAGTCAAGGAGAGCCTTCTCCCCTTGCAAGGGATGCTAAGGTGGAACAAAAGGGCTGCTTTTTATCAGGTAGAACCTTCCCAAACAGGAGCAGGTGCCCTTTAATCAGGTGGGATTTTCCTGAAACTGGGGATACAGTCTCACTGCACCCCTCCCTGACGGAGTCCAATGAGATCATTTAAGTCAGATACTCCCTCCAAGTTCTGAAAAGTCATACAGGGGTATTTGTATACTCGCTTCTGCCCCTGGACATGGGGCACCCATGGGTGTGGGGTGTTTGGCACAGTAGGCAGGGGGTCAGTTCCCTTCATGGAAGTTCTCAGCACCCCTCTCCATGGGAACTGCCCCAGGGGCTGGGCAGCTTGGTGGGGCTGGGACCTGGGAGGGAGCAAAGAAAGCGTCCCTGCAGACAGGTGGGCGTATCTCCTGCTGTCATCTCGGCACTGGCCTCCTGCCAGCCCAGCTCCTTTTTTCTTCTCCACGGGCTGAAGCTGTCTGTTTGATGAGAGGGAGCTGAGGAGGGCTCAGCTGCCCTGGAGCCCATCACCCAGCCCAGGAGACCCTCATCCTAGGTCCCCGTGCTGAAGTGGGTGGTGGGAGTTTCATCTTTTTTTGGAACTAGTGGACTGGAATCTGGACAGGAGGATGAAAAAGAAAAGGGAGACAGACAGTGGGAATGGTGAATAATAATAGCCTAAGCGCCAGGCTCTGTTCTAAACACACCATGTGTATTATATAATTTAATTCTTACAGTACAGGGTAAGTGAGCATATCCCCATTTTACAGATGGGAATCTGAGCTCACAGAGATTAAGAAACTTGCCTGATGTCATAGCTGATAGATTCAGAGCCCACCATGGCTCATGTCCCACAGTGTGGATTTTTATAGCCTATGCATGTTAATAGCTTTACATCCTCCCAGCAAGATACAGCAGAAAAGCAGGACAGAGGGTCAGCTGAGAGGTGGACAAGCTAAAAAGAGAGGATGGGAGAGAACAGGTGATAGGAAAGAGGCAGGATCAGAACTTAGCAGGGACAGGAGGCAGACAGAAGTCAAGAGTCACAGACAGAGACAGATGGCAGGAGACAGATAAGGAGCTGAGCCACCAATCTAGAGACAGGGAGACAGTGGGGCGCATAATCACATAGTTGGTGACAGATAAGACTGAGGTCTGCAGTAGGAGAAACTGGTAGGATTGGGCTCTCAGAGATTGGAGCAGGCAGCAGGGTAGCTGGGAACCTCTGTAATAAAAGCCCTAGCAGGTATGGTATGAGTCCCTTCCAAGGGCAAGAAGGCCAGACAAGCAGTGGCTTGAGATCCCACTACCTGCAGTGCCCCGCATGGTATTAGCAACTGGTTTTGCAGAGACAGAAAGGAGGATAGACGGACAGATAGACAGGCTGATGGACAAAAAGAAAAAAGAATATTTAGGGAGCACTCTCCATGTATCAGGCAGTGTTGACATTTTGACATGTATCATCTCACTTAATATTCCACAGTGAAATCAATTCCATGATTAATCCCCATCTTACACATTTGTAGACTAAGGTTTGGGGAAGTTCAATAATTGGCCCAAGGTTACGTAGTTATTTGAGATGTGATAGAGCTAGGATTTGAACCCAAGACTTCTGTTTTAGAGAGTCTACCAAGTTATGCCTATCCCCCTCTGCACCCTGCCCTGCCATTACTTTGGTCTGGCGGTGACCTAACCCTAACCCTCATGTTTCACTCGAGAAGTGGTACCTCATGGCCAGTTCCACCTGGTTCTTTTTGTCCCATTCCTGCCCGTGTTTGTATAGACTTGGACCCAGTGCGCGTCGGCGTTGGCGTGGGAGGGCGTGCCCACTGCAAAGGGACAGACAGTTCATTGTTTGATGCTGGGAGCCCAGCCCGCTGCCAGCAGGCTCTGTGGCCTGCACCAACCCCTCCCTCCTGGCCGCAGGCTCAGGCCGGATTCCTCACATTGGGGCCTTGCCAGCACCAGCCAGCAGTCGAAGGAACTGCTGAAACAGGTTTCCCCAGTTTAACAGAGCAGTGGCTGGGCCTGGCCTGGCAGGCTCCCTCTGACCCACATCACTACCTGGCTGCTTTCAGAAGAAATTCCCTCACCTGTAACCTCCAGGTGGGCATGTGGTTCTCCACTCTTGCATACACACACACACACACACACACACACACACACACACACACACCCCTTCTCATGGTTACACATAATCACACACAGCTCACAATCATACACGTGTTTGTGCATGTATGCACACCATCTCTACTACCCACACACCTTTCCATCTCAGCAGTTGGTTAGGAGCCACTTTAATTGGATGAAAGTGTTGCTGGTTAGATCCTAACCCCCATATTTGGGTGGACCAGTAGAGGAATGAGAAGGAGTTTAATTCTGCCATGGACCATCTCTACTGGCGGTTTGTGTCACTATTGAGGATTTGCAGGCTGCATCTGGGCTCTTCAGGAAAAGAGGTTAGTAATGTCTGCCAAAATGCCAGGGCTGGGGAAAAGGTTGTACACATGCCACTTTTGGAAAGGGCACTAAGTCAGATTCGTTGTGTTTGCCATGATCATTGGAAAGGACTTTGGCAGCACACATGTACCCCTGAACTTGCTATCCCTGGTCTAACCCAATCTGTTCTCCTTGTTTTTTGCTCCTACCCTACAGGTGAAAGCTAATGATTCAGATCAAGGCGCCAATGCAGAGATCGATTACACGTTCCACCAGGCACCTGAAGTTGTGAGGCGACTTCTGCGACTAGACAGGAACACTGGACTCATCACTGTTCAGGGACCCGTGGACCGTGAGGACCTGAGCACTCTGCGCTTCTCTGTGCTTGCCAAGGACCGAGGCGCCAACCCCAAGAGTGCCCGTGCCCAAGTGGTTGTGACTGTGAAGGACATGAATGACAATGCTCCCACCATTGAGATCCGAGGCATAGGACTGGTGACCCACCAAGATGGGATGGCTAACATCTCAGAGGATGTGGCGGAGGAGACAGCCGTGGCTCTGGTACAGGTATCTGACCGAGATGAGGGAGAGAATGCAGCTGTCACCTGTGTGGTAGCAGGTGACGTGCCCTTCCAACTTCGCCAAGCCAGTGAGACGGGCAGTGACAGCAAGAAGAAGTACTTCCTGCAGACCACCACCCCACTTGATTACGAGAAGGTCAAAGACTACACCATTGAAATTGTTGCTGTGGACTCTGGCAACCCCCCTCTCTCTAGCACTAACTCCCTCAAGGTGCAGGTGGTGGATGTCAATGACAATGCCCCTGTCTTCACCCAGAGCATCACGGAGGTGGCCTTTCCAGAAAACAACAAGCCTGGTGAAGTGGTGGCTGAGGTCACTGCCAGCGATGCTGACTCCGGCTCTAATGCAGAGCTGGTTTACTCTCTGGAGCCTGAGCCGGCTGCCCAGGGCCTCTTCACCATCTCACCTGAGAATGGAGAAATCCGGGTGAAGACATCCCTTGATCGGGAACAGAGAGACAGCTATGAGTTGAAAGTAGTGGCAGCTGACCGGGGCAGCCCCAGCCTCCAGGGCACAGCCACCGTCCTCGTCAATGTGCTGGACTGCAATGATAATGACCCCAAATTTATGCTGAGTGGCTACAACTTCTCAGTGATGGAGAACATGCCAGCGCTGAGTCCAGTGGGCATGGTGACTGTCATCGATGGGGACAAGGGGGAGAATGCCCGGGTGCAGCTCTCAGTGGAGCAAGACAATGGTGACTTTGTTATCCAGAACGGCACAGGCACCATCCTGTCCAGCCTGAGCTTTGACCGAGAGCAGCAGAGCACCTACACCTTCCAGCTGAAGGCGGTGGACGGCGGCGTCCCACCTCGCTCAGCTTACGTTGGCGTCACCATCAATGTACTAGATGAGAATGACAACGCACCCTTTATTACTGCCCCCTCCAACACTTCCCATCGGCTGCTCACCCCCCAGACACGTCTTGGTGAGACGGTCAGCCAGGTGACAGCCGAGGACATTGACTCTGGTGTCAACGCTGAGCTGACCTACAGCATTGCTGGTGGCAACCCTTATGGACTCTTCCAGATCGGGCCAAATTCAGGTGCCATCACCCTGGAGAAGGAGATTGAGCGGCGCCACCACGGGCTGCACCGCCTTGTGGTGAAGGTCAGTGACCGTGGCAAGCCTCCACGCTACGGCACAGCCTTGGTCCATCTTTATGTCAATGAGACCTTAGCCAACCGCACACTGCTAGAGACCCTACTGGGTCACAGCCTGGACACACCGCTGGATATCGACATTGCTGGGGACCCAGAATATGAGCGCTCCAAGCAGCGTGGCAATATCCTCTTTGGTGTGGTGGCTGGTGTCGTGGCTGTGGCCTTGCTCATAGCCCTGGCAGTGCTTGTGCGCTACTGCCGGCAGCGGGAGGCCAAGAGTGGCTATCAGGCTGGTAAGAAAGAGACCAAGGACCTGTATGCCCCCAAGCCCAGCGGCAAAGCCTCCAAGGGAAACAAGAGCAAGGGCAAGAAGAGCAAGTCCCCGAAACCTGTGAAGCCAGTGGAGGACGAAGATGAGGCCGGATTGCAGAAGTCCCTCAAGTTCAACTTGATGAGTGACGCCCCTGGGGACAGTCCCCGCATCCACCTGCCCCTCAACTACCCACCAGGTAGCCCTGACCTGGGCCGCCACTACCGTTCTAACTCCCCACTGCCTTCCATCCAGCTGCAGCCCCAGTCACCCTCGGCCTCCAAGAAGCACCAAGTGGTGCAGGACCTGCCGCCTGCAAACACATTTGTGGGCACCGGGGACACCACGTCCACGGGCTCTGAGCAGTACTCCGACTACAGCTACCGCACCAACCCCCCCAAATACCCCAGCAAGCAGGTAGGCCAGCCCTTTCGGCTCACCACGCCCCGGCCCCCACCCCACCCCTATGTCGGGGCCATCTGGACCGAGGTGTGGGAATGACAGCAGGTGTAGCATTCCTGCCGCATTCACTAGTCCACCTGGGGGCCAGCCTGAGCCATAGTGGGAGGTGGGACCTCAGATCTGGAGACACTGGGGCCTTAATGACCTTGCTGCCTCACCTAGGCATGGGGGTTAGGCTGAGTGGAAACCAAGGGAGGGCATGCTCTATGGTCTCCTCCCTGCCCCCTCCCCACTGGGGAGAGGCCTGTGACTTGTCAGATCCCTGGATGCTGGACCAGCTGCTGGGGCTGATGGGCAGGTGAACAGAAGGGTTTGGAAAGGGGGTCAGGAAAATTGGGGAAATGTCTATTCCAAACCTGGGTCTCTGAGACCAGCCATAGGTGCTTTTCTGGAGGGGAAACAGGGAGATCTAGGGTCCTGGTTGGGAACCAGATGGGGAATCTGCTATGGAGGGGGTCCTCCCAACTTGTGCCTTCTCTGTGTACTATGTATTAACCTCTTCCTCACCTGGGGCTGGGCCCCATATCCCCTACCCCAGCCCTATATACTTGTCCCTGACAATAAAGTTCTCTATTTTTGGAGTTTTGGTTTCTTATTTTCCTGGAACTGAGAGAAGAAGCGAGAGAGACTGGAAGCAGCCCTTGGTCCTCAGGTCCTGCCTCAATTTCCCCATCCCTCCTCTTTACCCCTTCCCACAGCTTAGACTTGCCTATTCTACTGCAACCCTATCTTAGCATACCATCCCCCTACCCACCCCACACCCATATCCATGTCTAGGGAAAGTTCCCTCCTGAATAGCCTTCAAATAGAGGCATCTGGTAGCCTGTTCCCTTGCCCCATGCTTCAGACCTTCTTCCTAAGAATGATACCCTTCTCCAAATAAGGGTAGGTAGAGATGCACGCAAGTCTTGCGCTGTCTCCATGGTCCAAGACTTAATTTTTCCAGACTGTCCAATTGAGAAGCTCAACAGACCTCAGACCAGACCACCTGTGGTGTAGCAAGCAGCCTGCTTGCCTTTGGTGACGCCAGAGAACCTCTTTATTACACCAGTCACCCTCCCTCAGGGCCAAGATCTTCCCCCAAGTCCCTTTCCCAGCCTCTTCATCATGACACCACCTACACCCAACAATTAGCTAGCCCTGCCCTGTGTCTCCCCACTGTGATCAGGGCCTGGGCTGTAGGGAGGGAGGGCCCAGGGAGAGGCAAGGGACTTCTTGAGTCTTTGCAGTGACCTGCTCTGCCCCTCCACTCTTGGGTGCTTCCTTCAGCTCCTTGCTCTGACCAGCAGGGCTGCTGGCCCTCACTCTCTCTCTCTCCATCTCTCACTTCTTGCTCTCCTAGGTCTGCCCTGTCCTTGATTTGTCCTGTCCTTGGTTGTGCCTAAGGGAGGCTAAAGTGTGGGTGAGGGGCCTCAGGTCCTGAGGGAGTCTCTGAGGCCAGAGGCAACCTATCTCCATGGTGACCGAAGAGGCTCAAGACACTCCCAGGAGGTCCAAGGCGCCTGCTTTCTCCTTGATACCATCCACAAACTCCCTGATGCCCTAGGATACCTCCAAAATAAAAACTCTTAAGGACTTTGGAGGAGTGGGGAAGTGAGATGTGACTGAATCATATTTCTTTTGGGCAAATTAAATATTTATAGCATGACCTCCAGCAACTCCCATTCTTTCTCTTCCATTTCTGGCCTTGTAACCTCTGCTTCTTTTCCCCATTTCCCTAGTTCTTTCATTTCTTTCCCAGGTCTGAGGGATTTTTCCCTTATCGGCTCCATCTCAACCAAATCCATCCAAAGAGCCACACCGAATATATTCTTCCAACATTTCAACAAACCATACCACCTGTTGTCATCATCAAAATATAGGCCAGGGGCTGGGATATAGCTCAGTTGGTAGAGTGCTTTCCTTGCATGCACAAGGATATGGTACCAAAAAACAAAACAAAACATATATGCTAGGATGGGGATGTAGCTCAGTGGTAAAGCCCTTGCCAAGCATGTGCAAGGCTTCAGGTTCAGTCCCCAGAACTGAAAAAACAAAAACAAACCACCATGGGCCGAGCTCCTACTGTGTGTTGACTCTGATGAAAAAATGGTTGTACTTGTAGCCCAAGACACAAGTGAAATGAATCATGTCAAGTGAGAAGTTCCAAAGTAAATCTATTCCCAACTTGTTCCAAGAAACTACTTCGATTGCTGCTATTCACTCCCATTTTTTGAGGCCTTACTAGGTTAAGTGCAGGTACCTAAGTTCATTTAGTCCTCATGACTGATATGAGCAGTTAGATCCTCTTATTCTTCATTTTTCAGAAGTGAAAACTAGTTAGTGATTGGACCAAAATTCACACAAAACATCAGAAAATCTGATTTCCAGAATTTCCCATTATCCATGTGCTATTTTAAAAAGGGTCCGTGATTGGTAGTAAGAGATTCACTATCATTAACCTATTAAAGGCTCTGCAAACCATGCAAGAAGGAGAAAAAGGGTTAAACTCAGCTCTTGAGTTTCCTGAATTTATCTGACCAGAGTGCCTTTCCCTTTTTTTGAGGAGCATGGTATGGGCTTCCGGGAAGAGATTGTGAATTCTGAACCAACTTGTCAACCATGAGCCAGGACTTGGGCGAGACGGTCCCATCCCCTTGCCTGTGGTACCCTGTGAGCAAACTCCTGAGGCAGGAGTGAGCATGACTACACTGGAGGCAGGGAGAGGCCAGAGAGGGGAGTGTTTGGGCTGGAGTGGAGGGTGCAGGAGAGAGCTGAGAGATGAGATTGAAAGCACGGTAGGTTGTGGAGGACATGGATGCCTTGCCAAAGAAAATGGAGGTCCCTGAAAGCTCAGGCATTTTTTTAGATGAACTGAGTTTAGAAAACTCACTGGAACTTAAAGAGGAGCAGAGGTGAAGGTCCAAAGTCAAAATTCTAAGGTTTGAACTAAGAGGGTGGCAATGGGGGTGATGGGTGGACTTGGAGGAATTTAGGGAGAAAGGACCCCCTGGATTCAAGGCCAATATGGATATGGGATGTGGGGAGCTGCCAGGATTCCCAGATGGATGGAGGTCTGCCTTCTGAGTGTGGGTAATGGAATGATGATGAGATCATTGTCTCTGTGGAGGCTGATTGAAGAAAAATAATTCGGTTTCAGACCTGTTGAATCTGAAGGGTCAGAAGGGGCAGCTAATTAGAATGATCCAACAAGTGCCTCAAACATCAGAACTGGAGTTAGATTCAGTTCCAGGCTTTGATGCCTTTGATAGTCATAGAATTATAGGAAATATTTTGTTGAATACAACCCAACCCTCCATTTTACAGAAAAACATCATAGGAAAAGAGCTCAGGTGACTTGCCTGGTGGGCAGAACTGAAGCCCTCCATTACCAGATGTGAGCACTACAGGGAGGGAGAGCTGCTAATCAAAGTCTTAAAAGAAAACTGAAAAGAGGAAACACCCACAACCACGCTGTCCTGTGCCTTCCAGAACTTTCCTGGAGGACTTTGCTCCTTTATAACCCCAACCCCAAATGTGCATGTTAATTCTGGGAGCCTCATCTCTCATCGCCCAAATTTTTCAGTGTTGAGGATCACAGTATAGGTTCCCAAGGTGGGGCAGTTCTGGGCCACCTTCCCATCGGTGCCATAGTTCCTTGTCCTGATAGCCTCCCCAACCCAGCGCCTGCTGGAGATGTGTGGGAGGGGGAATCAGGAGGGAGGTCTGCAGACCTGGGACCACTTCCTCTGGTCATCCTCACAACCTCCCACTGAGGGCTAGAGAGTAAAGCCAAAGTGCTGCCAACGCAGGGAGGATTCAAGGAGTCTGGAGGGTCAGTGGCAGGGCCTGGGCCCTGCTGCTCCCACCTGGCCTCCAGGGAACCTGGGTCTGTGCCTTCAACACTCCTAATTTCTGGTTTCCGGAAAACCAGTGGTAAATCCCAGGTGGGTGTTTGGGTGGCTGGCTGATTGTGCCAAGTGCCAGGCTGAGGTTGCCAGGTTCCTGGGCTGATCGTTAACCCATGGCAGGCAGATGGGGGTTGCTGGCTGGAAGCAGCCTGCCACTGCTCCACTCTCCTGAACCCCAGCACCCAGTCTAAGCTCCAAGTCTAACTCCACCAAGCCAGAGGCCCCTCCTAGGTTCTCCTTCCTATTTCCTAGAAGGAGTCTCCTTTTGAGGCCAACTTGCCTAATTTCTGATGGATGCCATTCCCTCCCCCATGCCAGTCTCCTTTCAGGGCCCTGCCCTCTACAGTCAGTATTCTGTTTGATGATCTGGAGGACTGGGGAGTTTCCACTGTTCTGCTCCCCCACCCCAGGTGCCCTGGCTTGTTCTCAGGCTCCCTCTCCAGTTCCCTTCTACCCCTTTCCACTCCCAGGTCTCTCTGGAGGGGAATGAGGTGAGGCTGGGGGTGGTGGGTGGTACTCAGCAGGGAGTCCTGAGGTGGCCTCAGCACTCAAACCAGGGATGAGGAACAGGATGAGAAAGAGTTGGCACCTCATTCGGATGGAGGCCATGGGAGTAACAGAGCAGTGAGACAGGTGAGGAGCTGGAGTCTGGAAGGTGCTCTTGGGAAATTAGGGGACTATTCCTGCATTGGAGAGCTGTTTGGGAGTTAGAAGTACTGCTTTTAGGAAGCTGTTCTGGAAGCTTGAGGTTGTGCTGGTGTTTAGAAGCCATGCTGGCATTTGGGGAATTGGCTGGAGTTGTGCTGTTCTGGTGTTGGGCTCTACTCTTATCAGGGACTGTTCTGAAATTAAAGGGAGACTGTGCCTGTATCGGGGAGCTAAACCAGAACTAGAAGGGCTGTGCTGTAACAAGTAGTCATGCTGGACAGAGTGACTAGAGTGGCCTGGGGGCTATAATAACACTGAGGCCTGAGCTATGTGGGACTTTCTTTGTGTGGACTTGGCTGTTCTGGGAGCTATCCTAGAATTGAGGAGCAGTCCTCTACTGGAGCCTCTGCTTTCTGGGGTCTATGCTGTGCTCTGGGCTGGGACTTCTTGGTTGCTGCTGAGGCCTGAGGGGGCTTTGCTGGGGCTGGGGCCTGGTGTGGTGCTGGCAGCCAGCAGTGACACTCTCTCTTCCTGCAGTTACCTCACCGTCGTGTCACCTTCTCGGCCACCAGCCAGGCTCAGGAGCTGCAGGACCCATCCCAGCACAGTTACTATGATAGTGGCCTGGAGGAATCTGAGACACCATCCAGCAAGTCATCCTCGGGGCCCCGACTTGGTCCCCTGGCACTGCCTGAGGATCACTATGAACGCACCACCCCCGATGGCAGCATAGGAGAGATGGAGCACCCTGAGAATGGTGAGGAGCGTCGGCATGGTCGAGGCACCCCAGGAATGAGTAGAAGCCTGAGAATGGTGACAAGACCTTAAAAATATCCTCCATTTATTGAGTTCTTCTTGTGTGTTCAATAGTAATCACCGTGCTGAGTGCTTTCAGGTATATATTCGTTTACTCCTCACAACCACTCTCTGATCTGAGAACTTTATTGTGCCCACTTTACAGTGGAAGAATCTGAGGCTCAGAGAGGTTAAGTCACTTGCCCAAATTCATACATCTAGGAAGCAGCAGACCTGGGAGGGATACACATTCAGGTTTCTCTGAGACCAGAGCCCTTGCATTCAGCACTACCTTTCACTGACTCCCTGGGAACAGGGACCCTGAGAACAGTGGCCAGAAGGCTCAGGTAACGGTGAGGAAATCTTAAAGGCAAATGGTAGCCCCCTAATAAGGCGGGAGGTCCTTGAGAATAGAGAGTGGAACCCAAATGCTGTAAGGAGCTCAGAAAATTATAGGATGACCCCCTGGAGAGAGAAGTGGGAGAAACTGGCTGAGGAAGAGCTGCAGGGAGGTCTGGGAGGGGAAAGACTGTCTGGGAGGGGTTTGGTGATGGAAGGGAGGTGTGGGCCTGAGCAGAGGTCAGTGTGGAGATGGATGATGTGTACTGTCAGAACATGTGTGCGCTGTGCATGTGTATGTGCATGGCTGTGTGTGCATGAAGGCGTCCTTGGCAGCTGTGAAGATGGGGAGCCTGAATAAGCTAGCCCTTGGGGTGGCGAGACTCTTAACTTGGAGTTGACCTTGGTTCTCATCCTCTCCTTCAATCCAAAATCACCCCTTTCCAAAAGATGAAAACTTCCACTCCCCACCCCTCAGTCAGAGGGCCCTGTCGACATCTCCTTGGCCCTAGGTCTCAGAGGGCCCTTTGCCCCACCCCTGCCCCTCCATGTGTGATCTCATGCCCGTCTCGTCCTTTTTGTGCCCGCGCAGAGACGGCTGGCCGGAGCAGGCCCTGAGGCAGAGTGCCAGGTATGTGGGAGCTGCTCTGGGGTCTGGGGTCTGTGGGACTCTGCCCAGCACCCAGCCCCGCCCACCAGTGCTCCGTGCCACACTGGGTCCCCTAACTCTGCCCTGAAGATTGGCACATTGAGGGTTAACAACGGAGCTGTCCCTCCTCACCTTGCCCTGGCTAGAGGCCAAGCCAGGGTGGGTGGTGCCAGGGGAGCACTGCCCCAGGCAGTGCTGCTTAGTTATGTCCCTAAGGGTGGGTCACTGCCTGGTGCTATCCCAGAGTGAGGGCGGGATAGGGGCAGCTGTGACAGGAAGTGCTCATGGCCCAACCGTTCCCATGGAGATCCCTGCTGCCCAGCAACCGCACCGGCTACTGCTGATGTCAGGCGGCCAACTCCTGTTCCCGTGGGTGTTCTTCTGGGCAGGGAGCCGGGGAAAGGCCAGGGGTGGTGGTTGGCAAGGGGGGCTGGAGTGAGGTGGGCAGGGGCTGCATGAGTGTGCTTGTGGGTGTATGAGTGTGTGTTTGTGTATGAACATCTTGCATAGAAGCTCATCCCCTCCCCCTGGCTTTAAAGCAAGGCCTCCAGTGCTGGGCAGAGGGGGCTTCCAAGATAAGTGGGAGCACAGGAGGTCTGAGGAGCCTTAGAAGGAAGGTATGTGCCCATCTTTGTTTGAGGACAGAGTTGTCCAATGCAACAGATTTGTGTGTCCATGCCTATCAGACTGTGTGTGTGTGTGTGTGTGTGAGAGAGAGAGAGAGAGAGAGAGAGATATGAGAGGAGTCTGGTGAGTTCTTAAATGAGGATGGGGGTTTCCTCCAAACACCAGGGGGTAGAATTGCATGTTTAAACCTGTCTGGAGACAGATGACAAAGTGTGCAGATGAGTTGTGTGTTTGTGCACCTGTCTGAGGGCAGATTTGGTGGGTGTGTGAGAAAAGCACGGGAGGGTGGGTGAGACTAGAAGAAACGTGTCTATTGAAGGAACGTGTCTATTTAAGGATAGGTTTTTGTGTGTGTGCATGTGTGCATCTGAGAGGGCTATGTGCACAGTGGGCTTTTGGTGGAGAGTGGGAGGGTGTGTGTCTATTTGAAGGATGTGTGCCTGTGAGCTCAGTGGGCAGGAAGAGTCCCACACCCCTGTGTAGATACCAGTGGGAGACCATGGAGCAGATCTTTTCCAGGCGCCATGCCCGATGACTGTCCTCCCTGCTCTCTCCTGCAGACCTCCGCCCTCTGCCTGATGTTGCCATGACGGGCACGTGTACCCGGGAGTGCAGCGAGTTTGGCCACTCTGACACATGCTGGATGCCTGGCCAGTCATCTCCCAGCCGCCGGACCAAGAGCAGCGCCCTCAAACTCTCCACCTTCGTGCCTTACCAGGACCGAGGAGGGCAGGAGCCTGCGGGCGCCGGCAGCCCCAGCCCCCCGGAAGACCGGAACACCAAAACGGCCCCCGTGCGCCTCCTGCCCTCCTACAGTGCCTTCTCCCACAGTAGCCATGATTCCTGCAAGGACTCGGCCACCTTGGAGGAAATCCCCCTGACCCAGACCTCGGACTTCCCACCCTCAGCCACACCGGCATCTGCCCAGACGGCCAAGCGCGAGATCTACCTGTGAGCCCCCTTCTGGCCGGCTGGCTACTCCTCCCCTAGCCGCCGGCCAGCTCCCAGATGGGCCCATTCCAGGGCCCCCACTCTTGACCCCTCCAGTGTGGACTCCACGGCCAGGGCCCCCCAGTGTGGGGGAGTACTGGCCTCTTGACCACACTGGCCCTTCCCCCAAGCAGGGTCCAAGTCCTCTCCCTCATTTCCATCCCCCAGCTCCCAGGAGCCTCTTCTTCCCCTTTATGGGGCTCCTCCCAGCTGATGCCCATGAGGGCTCCTCTACAGTAACTGGGCTCCCTTCTCTCAACTTCTAGGGAGTACCCCCTCTCTTTGGGCAGACGGTGGAGTCAAGGGTGGGCAGCACACTTTTAACTCATAGTTTCCCACATGACCAACCAGGGTGGGGATAGCATGCCCCATTTCAGCCCTGAAACAGGGCTGAACTGGGGAGCCCCTCGCCCTTGGAACTTCCAGAGGAAACTCTTGACCACCAGGGGCTCCCTGAAGGGCTTTTGTTACCAAAGGTGGGATGGGGAGGGGTGGAGTAGGGCGGAGGCCTTGTCTTCCAGTACTGCTCCTGGGCTGGCCCACCTACCTACCACATGTCCATGCCTGGTCCCATCTGAGCTCCCTACTTCCCTACTGGTCATGCAGTGTCTGTATATAAGGACCTTGGAATGATGTCCCCATTTCTGCCTGATTTGCAACTTTTCTCGTTGATGTTGTGTTGTCTAGGGGGACCCCTCTGGGGGGGGGACCTGCCCTGTGCCCCTCCTCCCTGCCGCAGTGCCCCCCCCCAGGCCTCTATTGTTCCATGTTGTAAATACCCCTGGGCCGTGGTGGGATGGGGTGCAGGCCAGGGAAACAACGGGTGGGTGGGGGTGGGGATGGGGGTAACATTCGCCTATCAGCAGAGCTGGGCTTTTATTTAATTTTTTTTAAAAAATACAAATCTCTATTTTTTTGGAACTGTTGCGCTGTGCCCTGGGGGGGGGATCCCCGCTCAGGCTGGCCTCCCACATCCAGATGAGCATCACAGAGGGGCCCTGAGGCTGTGGGGGGGCAGCTGGACAGGGGTGGGATGACTGTGCCTCTGGCCTGGTTGGGTGAGTTGGGAGCAGGAAGGTTTGCTCAGGGGGTGGCTGGTAGCTGCCTCCAATGTGGGGGGGCCTGCACCCTGCCCCCTCCCTGCCCCTCAACCCCCAGCCCCTGCCATGACTGACCCGTCAGCCTGTAAAACCACCATTGCCTTGATCTCAGGGGGTGGGAAGGGCTGCCTCAGGGCACCCTGGGCTCCAGGCCCCCTTCTTCCAGTTGGGCTTCCCTTCACCAAGGTCAGAGGTCCCATGAGGGAGGGGGAGGGGAGATTGGGGGGCAGAGAAGCCCAGTCAGCCATGATGAGGTGGGGTTCTTTTCTTCACCTCAGGGGGCCAGGGTGTGAGTGGCATCCTGCAGAGCCCCCATCTCCCACTGTGGCCATCTCAAAGCCTCAGCCCCTCTTCCTTCCAGAAACCCCCACTGCCTTGGCCCATACCTCTCCGGCTTCCCAGGGGCCCAGGCTGGGAGGCTGGAGACTCAGGGGTATGGCCCTTGCTTGACTTAGTCTAAGCTTGGGGCAGGGGTGGCCCAAGTGTGGGAGGGGAGGGTACAGGCTGCTGGGTCGTCTGGTGCCTTTGGGAGCTGTGCTGCTGGGGTCTTTACTCCTGTAACTCCAGAGACCCCACCCCAGAAAAGCCAGGGGGCTATAGAATCACCCTATTCTCTGTCCCCCTTACCCCTCACTTGGTTTGGGGTAACAGTGCTGGGAAGGAGAGCATTGTTAGGCTGGTGGCCCTGGCTTCCACAGCCCTTCTATGGAGGGTAGTGGGTAGAGTGGGCTGGGGTGGCAGCAGCCAGGTCTAGGGGTTGGCCAAAGGCTCCTTTCCCTGGGGGAGGCCCAGAAAGTGGGCTGGGGGCTTGTTAAAGAGACAGCCCCTTTCCCCTGCACAAACGGGGCAGGTGCAATAGTGGTAGAGTTGGTAGCATGAGGTGCCCATTTGGTGGGGCTGAGGCCTCGAGGGCTGTCCTGGGTCCTGGAATTCTGGATTCAGGAAAAAAGATTGTATGAGGCCTGTTTGCTTGGTGGAGAGGGTCGTCCAGACAAGAGGCATTCCTCAGGTCAGTGGACTCCTGTT
The DNA here is from genome assembly GCF_052094955.1 of Ictidomys tridecemlineatus. Lineage (NCBI taxonomy): Eukaryota > Metazoa > Chordata > Mammalia > Rodentia > Sciuridae > Ictidomys > Ictidomys tridecemlineatus. The sequence continues at coordinate 122,215,795 of NC_135477.1, read as the reverse complement.
GGAAGCCTCTGAGGCCTGGTCCCCTGCCCTGGCCTTGGAGACTCCTGAGCACTGAGTGGAAGGGCAGAGGAGCATTTTGCACAATGGAGAAGCCAGAAGGAAGGGGGTAGCCCAGATGGCTGGGAGGGCTGAGAAGCACACAGAAGTCCTTCCCACAGACCAAGGCAGAGCCCCGGCCCCCTGGTTGGGGTCAGGGTTCTGAGTCTGTTACCACCTGGGCACTCAAGAGGTGAAACCAAAGGTGGGCAGGGGATGGGTGACAGCACTGGGGACTAGGTTGGTCCTAGGTCTGTGAAGCCCCTCCCCAATGCCTTGTGTCGCGGTACAGTTTTATGTACAAATAGGCGACATTTGGCCAGAGAAGACCTCCCTCAAACCCAGCCTGACCCAGTTAGTGTCTTCCTAGAGGGGACCTAGTTGGTCCCCATCCCCCTACTTCAGAGCATATCTCTTGGTAGAGGAAGAATATATGGGGACAAATTTCTCTCCTAGAGTCCCTGAAGCATCTCATGGGGCAGGGAGTGTCTCTGGGCAGCCCTGACCTCTGGGGGCTCCCTAGCCCCTATGTCTCCCCTTGGGAGTCTCTGGGGGACTTGTATTCCTGCTGGGGGCCATGGGAGCATGTCTCCCTCCCTACTCAGGCTCTTGGGGAGCCTGTTTTTCTCCCAGGGTTCCTGGGAGCACTTGAGACAAGTCAGTCTTGGGCCAACTTTCTTCCCAGGGAAGGGAGCTATCTCTGATGCGCCCGAAAAGGGATGTTTCTGGCCCTCCCCCCATCTCTCCCATGGGGGGTGTCTTTGCCCTGCAGCACTTTGGGATGAGGCTGGGCATCTCTGAGTTGTCTTTTCTCCTAGGGGCTCTGGGATACCTCTCTCTCCCGAGGGCGGGGCCTCTGGAGCCATTTCTTCCCTGGGTAGGGGTTGTCTCCGGGCGTTGGGAGGGCTTGTGTTGGCTGTGAGAAGGTCTCTTAGGGGGCGTCTCCATGCGGGACTTCTCTGGGAGGGGGGACTGTGTCTCGCCCATGGGTTCCGGGCGGGTATGTCTGCCCATGGGGAGGGGGAGACTGTGTCTCCTCGGGTTATCTGAGTGGGGAGGGGGGCTGTGTCTCTCTCGTGTGTCGGGGAGGGGGGTCGGGGAGGGGGGTTTTGGGCGCGTCGGGTGCCCACTTTGGGGTCGTGTTTCTCTTGGTTCGTGCCACTTCCCACCGCCTCGCTCCTCCCGGGAAGGGCCCCCGCCCCGCCCCCACTCCATCCCCATCCCTGGCGCTGCGAGCACAATCCCGTTGATTTGTAATGATTTCTGTCTCTTTCTGTCTTTCTCTTTCTCTGACCTCCCCCCTCGCCGCGAGCATGCGCAGGCACCGCCCCTACCCCCTCCGGTTCGGTTCGTTTCCGGTTTGTTTGCTGAGCTGTCAATGAAAGACCCGTGTAATTATTCCCGAGCTTTACAATAAAAGTGTGAAAACCGGACCCCACTCCACTTCTTCCAGGCCCTCGGGTCTGCGTCCCGGGGAGAATGAAGCTAAGTCTGGGTTGGGGGCCTTGAAGAGGACTGGGGGGACACGAGGGAGAGAAGGGACAGACCCAAGCTGGGGTTAATCGGTGGCTGGGGCATGGGGGCGAGAGGACGCAGACTGAGGACAAACCTAGTTCGTGTACCTCAAAGTGACATCTACCCCATCTGCTGGGCCCCGCCCGCTCCGGGGGCTCCGTCCGCACCGAGCTCAGGTGCAGACCAGGGATCGGGAGACGCTGGGGAGGATTATGCTGTGCTGCTTTCTCCCGTAGGTCGCCCTCCTAGGTCATGCTGGTGGGGACTGGGGCCCTTCTGTCGTTCCCTGGTGTATCACTTCCCGCTCCTCTGGCAACGCGTAAGAATTGCGGAACTGTATGGGAGAAGGGGCGGGAGACATCTGTCTGTCTGTCGCTTCCTCCCACGCTCAGGAACGAGGGTTGGAAGTCGGTTTCGGGGAAGCGAACCGAAAAGGTCTCAGCCCGGGTCTCTGACTGTGCTCCCCTCCCCTCTTCCGGCCTTCTGGGTCCGGCTCCGGGGTAAACACCGGCTCCGCAGAGGCCGGAGAACAGAGACCGGATTAGCAGGTTCGCGGCCCCGCCTTCCGGGGCGCGCCTCCTTCTCCCGCCCCGCGACCTTCCGCCCAGCAGGCGCCCTCTCTCCCCCGGCCCGCGCTGCGTGGGCCTAGCTCCCGGACCCCGGGGTCGCTCCAGCCACTGGGATTAGCCGAGCGCAGGGACTAATCCCGGATGAGCCTCCGTGTAAACCCGGATCTACTGTGGGGACCGCGGGCGTCGCTGGCGCCCCTTCATCATTCCGGGACGCAAGGCATCTCGGGACCTGGAGCTCACACCGAGTCCCCCCTGCTACTTTTGGAGAGACGTGATTCTGTGTGCAGTGGGTAGGGACCAGGCCGGGGTGGCGTGAGGGGCGGTGAAGAAGACACAGTGAGAGCAGGCACACCCCGAGCTTGGTGTTGGAAGGAAGATGGGTAGGGAGGACGAAGGAAAGGCAAAGGCCACCTTGGCGGCCTCTGATTCCCCAAAGATTAGGTTAGCCCGCCCCCCCCCCCGCAGCCTGCAACCCTGTGTGTGCCCCCCACCAACCCCCCAGCTACAGAATCACAAATCCTCCTCCTACCAGTGTACATGGTGACCCACCCTTAACCTTAATCAGTGAAGCAGTCAGCTGGGAAGGGCTCACATCATCCCCATCCCTGACTTGATCAGAAAGTGGAGTGTGAGGAGCCCTTCCTCATAGTGCTAAGCCTATAAAAAGATGTCAGGGTTCAAGAGAGTTGGGGGGGGGTTGGGTGTGGCCAAATGGGTACCAGAAGAATCATGACCCTGATTCATTTACTCATTCTACAAACATTTCCTGAGCCCTTCCCTCATGCCAGACCAGCACAGGGTACTGGGACACCCCAAGAATGACACACAATCTCTATGGGAAAGGCAGACAGGTAAACAATGACCACACCATGTGTTCAGCCCTGTCTTAAGCCGGAAATTCCAGCTGAAGAACCAAAGGAGTTGCCTCCTCCAGAGTCCAGAAGACTTCCTGGAAGGGGTGGTGCCAGAATTGCATTTTGAAAGGCACATGGAGAAAGCTCACTAATGAAGGAATCAGCATTTCAGGTGGAAGGAATATGTGTGCAAGGACCTGGAGGTGGAGAAGAAGGTGGGGTGGCTCAGGAGAGCAAGAGAAGTTAGAGAATAACCAGGGCCAGACTAGAATGACCTGCTAGTCAACCTAGGGATTGAGAGAAGGGGAGGGCTGTTGAAGGATTCCAAGCCTCTGAAAGAAAGGTCAGATTTACATTCTTTATAGATTGAATCTTCTTCTTGTTCCTGGCCCAAGTTTCTCTGGGAATGCCTGGATGGGAAGTGGAGAGACAGACAATAGGAACCAGGTATACTTCAAGTTGGTTAAGATGATCTCTACTTCCTTCCACTATACCTAAGGTCAAAGAAACCTGTATTAGAAACCTGGCTGTACCGGTTCCTTAGTAGCATGACCTTGGGCATGTGACTGACCATCAATTTCTTCATCTATAAAATGGAGATAATAATGAGGTTTATGGTGAGGCTTCAATGAAATCATTTGTCCACTCTTGTTTAACACATATTTGACACTATGTGGCAGGCATTGTGCCAGGTGCTGGAGTTAGAACACTGAATAAGACGGGCAGGTTCCCTACTCTTTCTCTCTCCTGAAACACATTCTCAGTGGAGAAGACAGACAATAAACAAACAAACAAATGAGATAATTACACATTGTGTTAAAGTGTTGTGAAGGAAACAAACAGTGGGACATGAGAGAGGGTAACTGGAGATGGGGTAGAGGAAGGGGCTGCTTTCCTCAGCAATGCCAGAGAAGCTCTGAAGAAACCTGAAGGTTTGGAATTCAAAAAAGAACATTCCAGGTACTAGAAATTGCATCTAAAAAGTGAGAGGCAAGGAATTTAGCCTGAGTCCACTAAGATGCTAAGCTTCCAGAATTACTCAGAATTTACCCAGAAGGTCAAGAGACCTTCTCACTTTTCCTAACCTTCTGGGTAAGTTCTGAGTAAACTGAATAGGAGAGTTCCTGACTCGCTGAACCACATGTCCCCACCCATCACCTGGATGGTGTTGGAGAGTTACTGGCCTCATTAGTCAGCCTGTCTGCCCAGCTTAATCTTGATTCCAGCTGTTCCATAGCTGCCTCCCTCTGACTCCCACTCTGCTCCAGGCCTGGTTGATCTGGTCCACTCTTGTTCCCCCCTCTACCCTGGGGGTTCCTAGTCCTCTCCTTAGGCAGGAGGGGCAGATTTGGCTCCTCCAGAATCTCCAATTCAGAATCTGGGCTGGACAGAATTTAGCATCTGGCCTGCAGGAGCTGAGGGGAGGAAGACACCCAAAGGAAGATAGCCAGAGTGTTGAAAGGTTTAGTCCTTGTGCAGTTTCTCCCTTGGCTTGGGTCTCACTTCAGGGAGGGGACCTGGATCCCTGTCCAATGTCCCCTTGAAGAATGCTTTCCACACATGGATACATTTCCCAGCGCCACCCGCCCTGCTGCAGAGCGCACACACAGCTCCTCTCACACACTCACCATCCAGCTGCACACTGTGTCTCCATGACAACCGGGAGGCCTGGTCCATGGATGTTAGAAATAAGTGCCAGAGGAAAAGGAGAGAGAGAGGGAGGGAGGGAGGGAGAGGAAGAGAGAGAGAATATGAGGAGAGTAACATCAGAAATAAGGAGACTTAGAAAGGTAGTCTTTCGAGGAGGCCCCTATTCTTCCCTGGCACCCCCTTCCAGGAAGACATGAGTGGACTGAGGGAGGCCCTGAGGATATGGTGGGGACTAAGGACGGGCTAGGGGCTGTCTGGACACAGGTAATGGGGCACAGTGGGCAGCGAGAGGAGCAGGAGCAAGGGAAGCTTGAAAGGCAGTGAGGAGTCAGGATGAGGATACTTGGTCTGGGTAAAAGGCATATGAGGGGTTGGGTGGGGGGTGGGGGACTTGGGGAAGCTACTTTCCCTTATTCCAGGCCTAATTGGCTGTTCAGGCTGAAACCACCTCTTAGTCACTTAGTCTAATTAGAATTGTTCCGGAGAAGACTGTGGGGGAGGGGAAGGAGATGAAGGGGTGTGAAGGGGGAAGGGTAGGTGAAGACAGTTGAGTGGGGGAGGGGTGGGAGTTCCTTCTCGGACCTTCTTCCCATTCTATCACCACTCAGTAGATGGGGTGGGTTGTAACTGTCCAGGTTGGGGTCACTATAACACTGACCTCTCTAGTTGTCACTGCCTTCTCACACTCACCTGCTTTCTGCTCTGCCCTGTCCCCACCCATGCTATCTCTGTGTGTGTCTCTCTGGTTCTAGATCTCTCTCACTCTCTCCTGCTTTCCTTTGAGAATCACTCATCTTCCCTTTTCTCCTTCCTCAGAATCTCCTGACCTCTGGCCACCCACAAAGATTGTCTAACAGATAGATAAAGCCAGTGTGGTGGCCATCTCTGTCATCCCTGCTACAAGGAAGGCTGAGGCAGGAGGTTTGCAAGTTTGAGGCCAGCCTCAGCAACCTTGGTGAGACTCTGTCTCAAAATTTGAACGGGGGTGGGGGGGGGGCGGTGATTCCAGGAGCTGGGGATTTAGCTCAGTGGTAAAATGCCCCTGGGTTCAAACACCAATACCAAAAAAGGAAAAATAAATGAGTACAATAACTCCTAAATTTGTCATTTGTCCTGTGGATTTAAGATGATCATGCATACAAACTGCTTAGGAAAGGAAATTGTAAGGGCTCAATAAATGACTACTCTCATGGTCACTCCAGACTCCCTTCCTTTCTTTGGAGCCCTGCAAGAGCCAGGACATCTGCATCTTCCAAATCCCTTCCTCCTGTTGCTACTTTCCCTTACTCTTGGGTGCCCAAATGACTTCTTCCTAGACCCCTCCCCTTGCCTTGCCCCCATGGTCACTCAATGGGTGTCCCTGTGGAGAGGAAATAGATGCTCAGCAGGTGAGGCTTGGATCCTGCCCCTGCCTACAAGATCTGGAGGACAGACTGCTATCGCCTAGGGTCTGTTTTTCCCTGCTCTGTGGGTCTCTGAGGGGAAGAAAGGGGACAGCCATAAATGATGTAGGGGAAGCATACTTGCTAAGGGGGACAATAAGAGATGAGCAGCGTCCAGAAGCCTAAATATTTCATGGGGCTGCAGCACTGCGAAGGGCAAAGTCCCTGAGCTGTGTTTGTGAGTGTGCATGTGACTCCTTCACGTGGTTTAGAGCTGTTCCACCTGCCCAGTGCCCTCTGCACGCTCAACCTTTAAATTCCTGCACCCTCAGAAAGCTGCCCCCAGGTACCCTTTCCTAAGCCATAATGCTTCTGAAATCCTCCCAGTACATACATATTTTCTTTCTTACAGCTGTGGGAATCTGTTAGGCTCTGGGGCTGTGTTTTTACCAGGTCACATTTCTTTTTGCCTGTGTTTTCAATACCCCTACTTTAAAAAAAAAAAAAATTGGGGGAATTGAACCCAAGGCCTCATGCATGCTATGCAAGCACTCTACTACTGAGATATACTCCCAGCCGAAGTTTCCTTCTTTAGCTTCCCCAAGGACCCTTACTCATCCCCTCAGCATATCAGGAATCCAAATGTTGGGAAATCTGGTAGTTGGGTGCAGAGGTAGATGTGTGGGCTGGTGGGAAGGAGGTCAAGGTCTCCCTAATTTTATGTTGACTGAGAGGAAGTGGTCCATCTGAGCAGATGGGAATGGAGGATAGCAACAGGGTCTAGTGGCGTCCATGCCTACACTCACAGATGAGCTGGGGGACTGCCTCTGCCAAACCTATACCTCCCTCCAGCTGATTCCAGGAGGGATACTGCATGACTCCAATCTAACTCCATATCGAAGTAAGGGAGAGGAAGATGTCCCTTTTAGTCTTCATCCCAGGATTCCCTTTGTCCTTTTCCCTGACCTTATCCCTTGTAGATCACTATTTTGTTTACTTGTTCAATTTTTGTCTCTTCCCACTAAAATAAAAGCTTACAGGATTCAAGAACCTTGTTTAATTTATTTACCACCACCTAAATACTTGCTAAATGAATGAATGAAAGAATATCTGAGGCTAGGGATATAGCTCAGCTGGTAGAGTGCTTGCCTTGTATGCACAAAGCCCTGGGTTCAATTCCCTAGCAACACACACACACACACACAAAAAAAAAAAAAAAAAAAAAACACGAACAAGAAAAAGAAAGAAAGAAAGAAAAGAAAAGAAAAGAAAAGAAAGAAAATCTGCTTGGGGATTGTGCAGCCAGAACAAGAAAAGGGAGGAAGAGGGAAGATAGGCCCAGGTGAGTGGGATGTAGGTGCCAGGGACTGTGGTGGGGAGGAGGAGGGGAGTTTGGGAGGAGGGAAGTGTGGGTGGGAGAGGATGGGAGGGCACCAGGGAAGAGATGGGGTTGAAGAAGACCTGGGATGGGCTGGACCCAGTGGCGCACCTCTGTAATCCCAGCTGCTCAGGAGGCTGAGATAGGAGGATCTTGAGTTCAAAGCCAGCCTCAGAAACCGAGAGGCCCTAAGCAACTCAATGAGACCCTGTCTCTAATAAAATACAAAATAGGGCCAGAGATGTGGCTCAGTGGTTGAGTGCCCCTGAGTTCAGTTCCTGGTACCAAATAAAAGAAGACCTGAGATGGAAGTAGGCAGAGTTAGACATGGGAGAGCTTTGGAGAGAGGGATGAAGATTCATGCAGGGGCTTTGGAAAGAAGCAGGCTGAACTTGGAATAGGGAGCCCTCAGCAAGGCTAAGCCTGAAATTGGGGTCTGGGGCCACCATGAGCAATTGAATCTTAGGGGTTTCCCAGAGCCTCTGGTTCCATCAGTGTCCCTCCAAATCATTGTCACCTCCAAATCTGGGCTGGATGCCCAGCCCAAGTACCTTCCTCTAGCCCTTCCAAGCCCAGAAACAGGAAATTGTAAGGGCTCAATAAATGACAGCTCTCTTGGTCACTCCAGACTCCTTTCCTTTCTTTGGAGCCCTGCAGGAGCCAGGACATTTGCATCTTCCAAATCCCTTCCTCCTGTTGCCAGCAGGGGTACCTGACCCTCTGATTACCCTGCTATATTCAGAGAGGCCCCTCCGGAAACCTTCATCCTCTCAAATCAAAGGTGACGGCAATATTAACTCATTAGCACTAAGCCACCAGAGGAAACTGGGTTGGAGGGAGTAATTGGTCACAGGGTTCAGCCTGGTCCCTTTGCCCTCTCCCCAGGCAAGGGGCTTCCTGAGAAGGCAGGCAGGGAACAGGGGAAGTAGCCTAGAATGAGGGTGGGGAGATTCCTATCGGAGGGATAGTGTCTCCCTCAGAATTGGCCAGAGTGGCTGTGTGCACCGGGGTGGGAGGGGAGCAGAGGAGATTGGAGGTGTGCACCTGCAGTGGTTGTCATGGCAACCTGACTTGGATCCCAAGGGGGTGGCTTCTCCCCCAAAGCCCTATGAAGCCTGGAACAGGAGAGTGGAGACCGTGTGTGTGTGTGTGTGTGTGTGTGTGTGTGTGTGTGTGTGTGTGTGTACACAAAACTCTACTCCTGGGAGAGGATTGCTAGCCTAGTCTCCTCCCTCTTCTCTTCCCTACTTCTCTGGATGAGGCTAAGACCAAGGAGGTGGCCATGAAGAAAATGTGTTAGGGTGTTAGGGAGGGGTATGCCCTTCATAAGGGGGACAGGGCGGGGTAATACGCACACTGTACTGGGGTGGTGTCCCAGAATATGTGAAGGACAGTTATACTCAGCTGACCTACTCCAGTCCTGCAGCCAGACCACACAGGAGAGGGATTTGGGAGGAGATGCTTATTAACAAAGACAACAATAATCACAGTTAACTTTAATTGAAGACTTATTAAATCCAGCTTTGTGGTTATGGTAAACATTTTACAGGTAGTGTCCCATGTGACTCTTACAACAGTACAGGGTAGGAATTATGGGCCCCATTTACAGATGAGAAAACTGAGATTCTAAATAATGTGATTCCAGGTCAAGATGCTGGAAAGAGACAGGAAAAGACTCTGTAGGAAGGGAGGAGGCATAACCCAGGTTGCCAGCCCCTGAGACCTTAGTCCTGTCCCAGGCCCTCCAGGTCACTCATGCTCAAGGGTCCCCATGCTCTTTGACAAGATTAGTCTGGTACTATGCCAACGGGCAGGGCCTGGGAACTTCAGATCTTGCTTGATCTGGGCAGGAACAGCTGAGGGCACCTGTGAGGGTGTGGGGTACGCTGAACATTGGGCATCGTGATTGGCACGAGCCAGGGGAGCGGCTGGCAGCCTTGTTCCTGGTAAACACGAGGAGAGGTTACTTCACAAGGAAACAGTAATTAACTTTAATTAGCACCTTGCATCTCAGAATATTATTAACATCTCAATTTCTCTAATCAAGGCAGCAGGAGAGGGGCGGCATCTGCTTTGCCGACTCCTTCCTGGCTCTGCTCCCTGGCTTGGCACGGCTCCTGCTCAGCCCCCACCCCCTGGATGGCACCCAGGAGTGCCTCCTCAGGGCCGGGTTGCCAGGGGGAGCCAACAAGTGAGGGGGGCTTGGGTCCACAGGACAGAGAGCAGGTACAGGCCAAGGACACACAGCTGGCCTCAGCCAACAAGGGGTAGGAGGACAGAGCTGTGTTTGTGGCCACCTTATCTTTCCAAATAGACTATAAGCTCATAAGGCTGTGTTGACTTATAATCCTACCCAGACAACAGCATGGCTGCCTCCCTGTTTGCCCTTTATCTCTTCCTCCTTTTCTTCTTGCTTCCTTCTTCTCTCCCCACCCTTCCCTTCCCTCCTCTCTCTTCTTTGAGTTAGCCTTCTTTCTTTCTCTGTCACTGTCTCCTTCCTCTCCTTTCCATTCCTCTCACTCCCCCTCTCCTCCTCACTTGAATCCTCCATTTCCACAAACACGTTAAATATCCCTTACAGCATGGGACTCGGCTCCCACCTCTGCCATACAGCAGTGGGCAGAGGATAAATCCCATCCTGGAGGAGTTTAGAATCCCACAGGGGAGATAAGACTTGGGTGTAAAGAACTCTAATTTGGGCTCCATAGAGACAGTCATCAAGATGTGAGGGATATACAGATAAAGCATTGTGGGGGTTCTAGGAGGGAGGGAGGAGTGGGAGAGGTGAGGGACCTAACTATGGGGCACTAAGGCAGAGATCTTATGGGGCACCTCTAGGGCAACAGGAGCCTGAGGCCATGAGGGCATGTGATGCTGACCTGCACTCTTTAGAAGAAGGCCCTAACATCAGGGAGGAAAGCCCTGGAGGTGTGGGAAGTAACACTCTCTTCATTATCCCCACCCTCAATGGCCGTTAACCCTGCCACGTGTCTGATATTAATAACTGACTGTCCTTCTTGGTCTAATTACTGCCGACTGCTGCTTGCACAATTGGTTATTTGGCAGTATCCTCAGGGCTTTCTCTCTGGTCCATCCCATTTGTATTATCGAGTGCCTATTATGTCTCCAGGGCAGGGTCTGCGCTGGTCCACAGTGGCCTCATCAATACCCCTCACCTGTGGCTGCACTTGTGACTATAGTATCACCCCACAATCTCCAACTTTGAAACAGCTAGAAGACAGTGATAAGATTAAGGTTCAACTGTAAATCTTGTTCTACAAATTCAGAAGGCCAGTTCAAAGTCCGGTGCAGACCCAGTCTCAAACCCACAGGACACACACCATTTGATTTTATTATATTTACCTTGGTTCAGGAAACTGATCTCACATCAAGTTTCCGGGTGCCAAGTGGGGACAGGCTATATTGGACCACCCTGCTAATATGGGCCATGACACCAAGACACCATGACACTTTTCCTCTGCTATAGTTGTATTCACCATTTAGGATTGACTTTCATGAAACTTAGAGGATTAATGTAATTCTCACAGTAACCTGGAGAGGCCGGAATCATAAACCCATTTTATAGTTGAAGACACAAGACAAAGAGGTGAAAAGTCACCGGCTGGGAAGAAAGTGAAAACAGGGCGGGGACAAACAGTGCTGGGATCACTTTCATAATTGCAGTCTCCCCACTTTACTGTGAGCCCTCGGTCCACCCAGAGCTGGGGCCATGGGGAGGCCTGAGCAGGGGCCCTGGCCCGGGAACTAGAAGAATGGCCACTTGCCGGTTAGCAAACAGCCTGTTAGCTCTCCCTCTCCTCCGACTCCTCCCTACCTTCCACTCAGCTCCAGCTCCCTGAGGGAGGGCCGGGGGCTGGGCCTCTATAATTATAGAGTAGCCTGCACAGGGCGGAGAAAAATCTGACGTTTCCAAAGGCCTTTTTGATGTTGATGATTATGGCGATGACGAGGCTGTCCGAAGACTGGGGACTTTTTTGTTTCTCTCTCCATCGGGGTCTCTCCTTCTCTGCCCTGAGGACTGGTGTAGTCAGAGGAGGACCAGCACCGGCTCCTCTTTGCAGGGGGATGAGGACGGACTTGGCCAAAGGGAAACCCGGGGACTCAGTCCACCCTTCACCTCGCGCTGGGCACAGGGGTGCGCTGACGTGATCATTAGCATAACATTTGCATAAAGAACAATTGAGGAGATTGGAGTCGAGCCTCAGAGGAAACACCTGCAAGGAACTGTGAATGAAAGCCTCTCCACCCCCACCCGAGGTCCCTCCTACCTCCACCCAGGATCCCGGGAAGCTGCAGGAGCCCAGCATAACTAATGACGATGGCGATCAGTTGTAATTTACAGAGCGCCTACTAAGGGCCAAGCACTGACGTGGGTGTTCCCTGCCTCACGCCCCACCCGAAGTGATGATGTTTATAATCCCCATTTTTACAGAGGCGGAAACTGAGGCTCAGTCCCCACCCCACCTGTTCGGGTCATGTAGACTATGTCACGGCAGAACTGGGCTTTTTTTTTTTTTTTAAACATGTTTTTAGTAGGTGGACACCATACCATTATTTTATTTGTTTGTTTTTATATGGTGCAGGGGAAAGAACCCAGTGCCTCACGCATGCCAGGCAAGCACTCTACCACTGAGCCACACCCAGGCCCCAGAATTGGGCTTCTTAAAGGGTCATGTGATTCAGTGCTTCCAAATCTCACTGTGGGGCAGAGTGCTCTGGGCTTCCCTCAGGCTCCATGATTCAGTCTCTATGGGTTCCCAGGATCTCAGGAGGCTTGGAATTGGGTCTCAAAGACAGGCTTTTACACACAAACACACATGCTCACGTACACATATGCCCTGCGCCCCGCCCCTCCCCCACCGTGCTTCTGGAGGCAGAGGAGCGGGCTGACTTGGCCCATAACCAGGTTAGCCAAGATCCAATTAACTAGTTAGCGCAGGCAGAGCTGGGGGCAGGCAGGGCGCGCAGGAGAGCGGGACGGATGGGTCGGGTAATGTGCAGAGACAGCCAGAGACAGCAGCTCCGCTCTAACCTGATAAGCAGCTCCCAACATCTATGTGCCCCGCCTGGCAGGCTGAGCCACCTGATTCCAAGAGGCTGAGGGGCGGGTGCCAGCGGTCAACTTCTGAGTCCTCTGTCACTTCACAACACCCTAAGCCTGTGTCCTCCCCTCAGCAACACTCACTCCTGCTCTTTTTTTTTTTTTCTTTTTCAGGGCTGTGAGGCAGGCAGCTTCTGGGAGATACATCTTCATCCAAATGAGGCCAAAGGAGAAAGCTGGGAATATCTGTCATGTGCAAGGAAGGAATGGGTGCAGTCACTACCTCCAGGTGGGAGGGTGGGGGAACGCTGCTGGAGGAGTTCATGGGGATGTGGAAATAACAATAGCCACTATTTATGGAGTTCACATTTATGTGTACTCTCTCATTTACACTCCTGCAACCCTTGGCTGTGGGTATTATTAGAAGCCTCAATTTGCAGATGAGAAAAACGGAGGCTTAGAGAGGTTAAGAAACTTGCCTAAGGTCACACATCTATCAAGCCTCCTTAGCCTCAGAAACCCACATTCTACTCCCCTGGACTAGGTCTAGCACTGAAAACAATGTCACTGACAGCAGTACTACTTGCTTTTGCATATCACTTTGATACTAGAGATGGGAGCTGTTTGGTCCCTGTCTCAACGTCAGAACTTACAAAGGCTTTCTGGATTTACCATAGGTAGTTGTTTTATCATGAGGTAGTTGTTTTAGTTCTGACTTCAGTTTTACAGATAAAAGGAATTGGAGCTTGGAGGGGCAATGTGACTCCCAAGACTCACAACTGGCAAGTATCAGTCAGAACGTGAACCCAGGCTAGTTCTCACCTGTAATCTAGTGCTCTTTTTTTTTTTGGAGGGGGGTGGTTACCAGGGATCGAACTCAGGGGGCACTCGACCACTGAGCCACATCCCCTGCCCTATTTTGTATTTTATTTAGAGACAGAGTCTCCCTGAGTTGCTTAGCACCTTGCTTTTTGCGGAGTCTGGCTTTGAACTTGTGATCCTCCTGCCTCAGCCTCCCAAACTGCTGGGATTACAGGTGTGTACCACTGTGCCCGGCTTAGTCTAGTGCTCTTAAGGAGACAATGGAAAAAGAAAGACATTGCATCCTGAGGTCAAGGTGGATCATTTGTCTATTTATTTGTTTTTCATAAGCTTGTTGGAAACCATGTGTGTGGTTGGCATATTTATTCGGGGTGGAGGAAGTAAATGGCTTCTTGCCTTCATGCAGCAGAAGGAGAGGAAAGCCCTGAAGTCTGTGAACTTGGAGCTGTCTTGGTCAAGGGACTTCAGGGAAGGAAGGACCAAAAGACATCCTTTCTCTGTTCCTTATGGCTCCAGACTATCTTTTGTTTGATTTTGTCATGTTTTTTCAGAGGCAGCAACTGAATCCCAGAGACCTTAGGAACTCTCCAAGGTCACAGACAGAGACAGAAATGCAAACCAGGCCTCTGAACTTGAAGGCTCATTTCCTGTCAACCTGGAACCCCCCACTCATTGCAGGATGGAGGCTTCCTAACTCCACAAGCCCTGAGTTCTGGTTTGTGTCCTCCTCCCATCCTAGAATGAAGGAAGCCCATTTCCCTCCTGTGCTCTGAGAGGAGAGAATCAGTGGAACCCCTGCAGCTAGGGCTTGGAGTTCTGCATGTGGGATGAGCTCATGGAGCAGGAAGAGTAAGAGGACTGCTGCTTTCATGGGACACAGTATTTGGGCAACGCCTGCAAGAACATGTGTGTACTCTCTGTTTTCTCTGATACCAGCACCAGAAGGGTTAAGACGTCCCCAGCCCAGGGGACCAAGGAGTTGTCCACACAGGAAGCTACTCTCCCAGTCTCAAAGGCCTCTGGGGAAGGGGGAGGGGAGCGACTTTCTCAGTCTCTTTCCCAGGCTCCTCAGCCTCCCTGGGGATCCAGCTACATGCCAGAGAGGTGACCCCTGACCCGGCCCCCTCCACTGACTCCCCAGCCCGGGTGAAGGCTCTGATCCAGGCTCAGGGCCCTCAGGGCACTGGGAGGCTGAGACCACCCCCACATCCTCACCTTGTTTTTTTTTTCCCATCATCCCATTTACTCCCCTTGGGCCTTGCTCCACTCCTGTTCCACATTCACCATGTCCAGACCCCTAAACTTCATCCTCCGCTCCATCTCTGAGCCCCCTGTCCTCTCCTCCCAGCCCTCGCATTTGTAATCTTCTAAAAATAAAAGCTTGTGATTCAAGTAGGCAACTCCGGAAATATACAATCCGGCTCAGGCATCCTCTGGGTGGGGACAAGGAAGGACCCACATACAAACAAATGCCCAGACCCAGCAGCCCTGCACCCACAGGTAAACACAGGAACCCAGTCTGTTCCTGAAGAGAAAGAAGGCAAGGGGTGGAGGGTGGAACGGGTGGGAGGGAGGAGAACACTACCAGGGAGCTCTTGAACTAAGGTCCCTAACAAAGATGGTCTGGGGTCTTTCTCCAGGAGTGATTGCTGTCTTCCCACTTTCTAGGCAATGGCTTGGAGAAGTGTGGGCTGCCTCCCAGAAGGCCAGTTCTGACCATCCAGGGTCAGGACTAAAATCTAGGGAACCCTCCCAACCCCTCAACAGGTTGGGGTCATATCCCCTGAGGGTATCCAGTTGCTCTGCTTCCCAGGGATGGATGCGAAGAGGGCCATTTTGGGCAAAGCTCATCAAGCATCTGTTCCCAACCCTCTGCCTCCTCTTGGATCCTGGCCAGGACAGAGGCCAAAGCGGGCCCAGGAGTTTGAACATCTGAGATCTGCTTGTGTTTCCAGCTGTGCAACCAAGTAACCATGGGAAATGGGTTCCACAGTAGCCCAAAAGGACACTCTAACTCATCTGTGGCAGTCCAGGGCTACATCCTCAGGGTAGCAGAAGGACCAGACTATACTGTATTTCAGTGAGATTTACTTCCCTACTGGGTCCTACAGCATTTCTTTTTTTTTGGCGGGGGGGCACTGGGGATTGAACCCAGGGGAACTCAACCACTGAGCCACATCCCCAGTCCTATTTTGTATTTTATTTAGAAATAGGGTCTCACTGAGTTTCTTAGGGCCTCACCATTGCTGAGGCTGGTTTTGAACTTGCGATCCTCCTGTCTTAGCCTCCCAAGTTGTGGGGATCACAGGCGTGGGCCATAGCGCCTGGCCCTACAGCATTCTGATGGGAATTGTGGAACAGCTCAGTCAGAGTGCATTCTGGGGGCCTCATGGACCATAGAAATTAATGAAAACAAGACTGGTTAACATTTTTTCAAGTATTTCCTGGGTGCCAAACCTGGGCTAAACAATGCATATATATTATTCTCAGTCCTGTCAGGAAATCATTTTTATCATCCCTAATTTACAAGTAAGGAAACTGAGGCACAGATTGCTCATAGAGTTGGTCCTGGGTCCCAGTAGTAAATGGCAAAGCTGGGACTGGAATTCAGGTCTGTCTGATTCCACAGTCTTTTCCTCTTAACCTCTGTGCTAAAGGCCTGAGGGTATGGCCCACCACTGAGGCGGCAGCTTGAAAGCAACAGTGTTCCCAAATTTAAGTGCACACTCCGCATGTCCCAGGGTAGTGACCTGCTGGGAGACTTGGGTTTCCTCCTGCACTGATTTGGACTTGTACTCTGCCCTTGTGCCAAAGTCAGTGGGCACAACACAAGGGGTCAGACCATCTCTGGCTCTTGTTCCTGGCCACCCTCAGTTCAAACCTCCCGGTGGCAGCAGAGAGGCCTGCTGCAGGGGCTCTGGGAAGCTGCCCATCAGCCTCATCCCTAGATTCTTGTCCCTAATGACTAGCATCCTGACTGCCCTGACTGCCGGCCTGCAGGCCTGGCTGACCCCTGCTGACCCCAAACAGGCTGTCTGCTGTGGCAGTCTCCCAGGGGCAGCAGCAGAAGTCCTGTTTGCCTTTCCATTTCCTTTGGGGGCTAGGGGCTGGGCGGGCCTGATGGTGGGCTTGGAAGGGGCCCTCCCATAGCAAGATTGCAGAGGAGATAAGAGTGGGGCTAGAGATGTAGCTTAGTGGTAGAGCACTTGCTTAGCTTATGCATAGACTCTGGGTTCAATTACCAGTACCTCCAGGAAAAAAAAAAAAAAAAAAAAGAGAAGAAAAGAAAAGAAAAGAAAGATTGACTTGAGAACTTGCCCTTCTCTCTTCTTACCATATTTGGGTCATTTTCAGCCAGTGTTTTCCTGCCACATCTGGCTTTACATCCTAGGGAAAAATAAGCCTATCCTCTTAGGCCCTTAGGAAGCTGTTCAGCTCTTCCTATACCATGAATAATTCCCAAGAGCAGGCATTTTGCATTGAAGCCTTTTTGGTTTAGACAAATTTTATCAATCATATCAGAATGAGATGATGTTGAAGGATCCCACCCTTCAAGTTGGTAAACATGTACTCATAAACCAGTACCTGATGTGTGTGCAGCGTATATGT
Source organism: Ictidomys tridecemlineatus (assembly GCF_052094955.1). Taxonomy (NCBI): domain Eukaryota; kingdom Metazoa; phylum Chordata; class Mammalia; order Rodentia; family Sciuridae; genus Ictidomys; species Ictidomys tridecemlineatus. Next base: position 122,198,915 of record NC_135477.1, on the reverse strand, counting down.
ATATATGATATATATGCATATATACCATGTGTGTGTGTGTATATGTATACACACACATATATACCATATTTGTATATGCATGTATGTGTGGTTGATATATGTGACACTGCTGAGCACTTCATGTGCATTCTTATTTAATACAATGAGGGCTGGGGGAGTAGCTCAGGGGTAGAGCACTTTCCTATCATGTAAAACATCCTGGGTTCCATTTTCAGAACCAGGAAAAAATAAAAAACTCAGCCTATGTGCAGTGGTGTGTGCCTATAATCCCAGCTACTGTTGAGTATGAGGCAGGAGAATCACAAGTTTGAGGTCAGCCTCAGCAACTTAGTGAGGGCTGGGAATGTAGTTCAATGGCAGAGCACCCCTAGGTTCAATCCCTCGTACCACACACACATGTGCACACATGCACACACAAACCACCTTCAAAATGACCCAAAGACTTAGGGTCTTTTTGATTTTGGATGAGAAACTGAGATTACAGTTTTACAGTTAGTAAGCGGATGAGCTGGAATTTAAACCCAGGCCTGTAGATTAGGGAGCTTTTTTATAGTCACTTTTTTTTTTTTTTTTCTTTTTTGATACCAGGATTGAACCCAGGGGTGCTTGACCACTGAGCCACACCCCCAGCCCTATTTTGTATTTTATTTAAAGACAGGGTCTTGCTGAGTTGCTAAGTGCCGCGCCATTGCTGAGGCCAGCTTTGAATCAAGATCCTCCTGTCTCAGCCTCCCAAATTGCTGGGATTACAGGCGTGTGCCACCACTCTCAGCTCTTTATTTTTATTTAGAGACAGGGTCTCAATAAGTTGTTCAGGGCCTGGCTAAGTTGTTGAGGCTGGCTTTGAACTTGTGATCCCTTTTCTCAGCCTCCTGAGCTGTTGGGATTATAGGCATGTGCCACTACACCTGGCTTGTGTTCACTCTTCTAACTGATGGGCCTTTGTACATGCCCCACAAGTGCACATGCCCCTCAGATAAAGTGGGCAGCATTTCCTGAAATTCTGTAACTGCTTGGGGCAGTTCTGATGGGCTAGGCCATGTCCTGCAACCTGGGTCAGGCTTTGCGCTAAGCCTCTAATTGGCTGCTGGCCAGTGCCTACCTTTCCTACCAAACTCTTCTGATCAATCACTTGTGGTTGCTTTGACCCTCAGGAAGCACTGTTCCATCCATCTCATTATGGCAACTGTTGATAGTTTCCCCCTACCAAAGTAGCCCTTTCTTCCTTTCATGTTTGTCAGTTAAACTACTAATTTTTATGTGTTCTCTGTCCTTTGCTTTATAGGTTCAACCTGAGCCTCCTTCCCACTGTGACCTTGGGGTTTCAGGAAAAATTCCATTCAAACTTCTCCTCCCCATTCCTACCAGGATGACCTTGATACATAAATTTAATTCTACCCCTCTGTCTGCCGCTCTCTTATCTCAACCTTTCTCTGGTCTTGTCCCTCCTGTACCTCCTCTGACTATCTCTGCTCTCTCTTTCACCACCTCCCCCGAGCCAATGCCACGGAACCACCCAACACATGTAAGTGTGACTGCCTTTAAAATGTAACTTTCAAGGAACCTGAAGTTGAGTGACAGTAAACAGAACCTTGGAGACCCAGACATCATCTAGGGCTTACGTGGACTCAGCCGTGGAAACCTGAAAACACAGCAAAATGGGAGAGAGAGAGAGAGAGAGAGGGCTAGGGATAATCAAAAGAATGAGCTGGAGGGAGAAGTGGGAAATGGAGGAAGCGATATTGATTCAGTCAGGCCCCAAGAATTCTTTATTGTGAGTATGCAAAGGGCCCTCTCTCTCTCTCTCTCTCAGATCTGCCAATCCAGGAGTGACAAAGAAGCTTCGAGTCACAGGCTAATGTGGAATGATAAGTAGGAGCTGCCTAGAAGAGAGTGCCATTATTGATTAGCAATGTCTGCCGTGGTCGCTGGCTGAGAGATGGTGGTGTGTGCTAGGATTTACATCCTTGCTCTGGTTTCAGTGTCTTCACTATTGAGCAACTAAGGAGCCCAGGGTGGGGGCGGGGGAGTATTTGGCCAAGGTGAGCTGCAGGCAGCTCTCAAACCTCTTGCTGTCTCCTAAAACCCAGGTGGCATTTCTCAGTTAGACAAGGGACTGAGGGAGAATGAGGAGTTCAGAAGCCTTGAGTAAGGGATAACTGCAGAGGAACAGCAAACCTGGAGCTGTGGGAAGTTCGTGGATGCATTGGACTGGACCCCAGAGGGATGCCCAGTTTTTATTGGGGGATCAGGCATCTCACTTTGCCCAACACCTCCTGGGTATCTCTGCCACCTCTCTTTCTCTCCCCTCCCCCGCCCCAGCTCTTTTTCTTTTTTTTTTTTGTTATTAGGAATTAAACCCGGGCTGGGGCTCAAGCGGTAGCGCGCTCGCCTGGCATGCGTGCGGCCCGGGTTCGATCCTCAGCACCACATACCAACAAAGATGTTGTGTCCGCCGAGAACTAAAAAATAAATATGAAAAATTCTCTCTCTCTCTCTCTCTCTCTCTCTTTAAAAAAAAAAAAAGAGAAGAAAAAAAAATTCTCTCTCTCTCTCTCTCTCTCTCTCTCTCTCCTCACTCTCTCTTTAAAAAAATAATAAAATAAAATAAAATAAAAAAAGATATTGTGCCCATTTACAACTAAAAAAAAGCAACCACTAGGTTGTTTACATCCTCACTAAGTGGCTGAGGCTGGCCTCCAACTTAACAATCCTTCTGCCTCAGCCTTCTGAGCTGTTTAGATTACAGGCATGGCCACTGGACCCCGGCTCTCTGCCACCTTTCTTGAACCTCTTCTGATCTCCTCTACTTTTTTATTTTTAATATTTATTTTTTAGTTGTAGTTGGACACAAGACCTTCATTCCATTTATTTATTCTTATGTGGTGCTGAGGATTGAACCCAGGGCCTCGCATGAGCTAGGCGAGCACTCTACTGCTGAGCCACAACCCCAGCCCCTGGACCTCCTCTACTTCTGTCCACCACAGAGGAAAAGGAAGATCCTTGAAGCAGAGGCCTGGGCTCTCTTTAGAGAATCCAGTCAGAGGGAAAGAAGGTGAGAACAGGGCTAGGGTGGCATAGCGCCCCAGGGGCAGAGGCCCTGGCCATGTGGCAGTGAAAGAGCTCTGAAAAGGGCAGCAAGGAGGAGAAGCCGGAAGTCAGGCAGGAGGTGAGCAAGGAGCACCTGTGCGCAGGTTTGGTGTGTGGGCCCGAGAGAAGAAAGAACCTCCAGGTGACAGGAGCTGCAGAAAGGGGATAATGATACCCTGGCAAGGCAGCAAGGGCCTGGAGCCCAGCCCAGCCAGGGGGATGGCGCAGCTAAGCCATCAGGTGCCACCCACAGGCTGGGGGACATGAGCAGAAAGGGGAAGTGGGCCTGAGGTGGCCGGGACCAGCGCAGCCCTGGGGGTTTGCTCTAGAGCTTCTGCCTGCCTCCCTCCCTCCCTCTGTCTCTGTTGCTCTCCTCTCTCTCCCCTTCCCTCTCTTTCTCTCTTTCAATACTCAAGATTGAACCTAGGGGTCCTCTACCCCTGAGCCACATCTCCAGCCCCGTTTTTGATTTTTATTTTGTGACAGAGACTGAGTTTCCTAGGCTGTTCTTAGACTTGCAATCCTCATGCCACTGAGATTGCAGGTGTGCACTGGTGCCAGCTCCATCTGTCTCCTACTTTCTCTCTTCTCCCTCCTCAACCCATCCACACCACAGAGTCTCCACTGGGAGCAGAATAGTGAGAATGGGGGTGTCAGGAAATACCTGGGAGCTGCTTTAATCCAGACCATCTGCCCAAGGCTGTGAGAAGAAGCCAGGCCACTAGAGTCCCAAGAGCAGAGAATCAGATCTGGACACTGCACACCCAGTTTTCACAAGAGAAGACTGAGCTGGGTATTGTGGCACACGCCTGTCATCCCAGCAGCTTGGGAGGCTGAGGCAGGAGCATCACAAATTCAAAGCCAACCTCAGCAATTTAGGGAGGCCCTGATCAATTCAGAGAGACCCTGTCTCTAAATAAAATATAAAAAGGGCTAGGGATGTGGCTCAGTGGTTAAACGCTCCCGGGTTCCATCCCTGGTACCAGAGAGAGAGAGAGAGAGAGAGAGAGAGAGAGAGAGAGAGGTGAAGATCTCCCCAGAGCTGTTGTCCCAGACAGTTTGCCATCCACTTTCATCTCCCTTCTTCTGGGGAGAGTCCTTCCCTAGGGAACTCCCTTCCCAGTGTCTATTCAGAGAGGGCTGACCTTCCTGACCTCACCTCAAACCCCAGGGTGGGCATGAGACCGTATGTCAATTTGTGCCTGTCATCCCCAGGCCACTGTGATTCAATAGAAATTGATCCAATGACATCAGCACTGAATCTTTTGCTGAACTACTGGGAAAAGGGTGTTTCTTTCTGTTCGGTTTGTCACATGGAAGATTGAAGCCTCCCATGCTTAGATTATTTGGGGTGGGGCTACCAGAGAGTAAAGGAGAGCAGGCCCAAGTCAGAGAGGCAGATGTCAGATGACATCATCTGAGTACCTGGATCCAGCTATGCCTGAAGTCTATTCCTGAGCTTTTTAATTATGGGAGTATAAAAGCTTAAACCAGTTTGAGCTGATTTTCTGTTGCTTGCATCCAAGAGACTCTAAGTCAGCTTTAGAGAAACAAGTGGAGAGAAGGGCAACCCAGAGAGAGAAACGACTACAGGGGTAAAGACTGAGTTTGATGAGAAAGCAGGAGTGTATGTGGCAGAAGGTGTCCGCTAGGATCACTACTGAGCTGACACTTAGCAGTGAAGCAGGAATATCAGAGTTTATTGAAAAGAACACAGCCAAAAATGTTTTTCCGAGAGGCCAATCTGAGATGGGGAAGACCTTGTTGCTGCTGACTTGGTTATCTGTATAATAGTAGAAGTCTATAGGAGCCCCTTGTCTGTGCAGGGTGTGGGTCTACATGGGGTGGAGAGGAAGACAAAGTCAGTTGGAGTTTATCCGGTCAGCGAACAGTTGCAACAGACATCTATACTAATAGATCCTATGACGTCAACTGAATTCCAAGACAGATCTTTAAAGACAAGCGAAAACATTCAACCTCCCCCTCTTGTTGCATGTACTGGAACTCCTCCCCTAACTCAACCCCTTCCTTATTGGATGTTCCCAGATTCCATCTGAGGTACAACATGTAAATCTCAGGGATAAACACGAGAGACAGATGGCAGAACTAAGTGGTTCAGGTTGCACAACTCCAACACGTTATAAGATGCAGCCCAGAGAGGGCAAGCCCCGCTAGCCCCTCACCCTCTAGTGGCAAAATGTGCTGAACCCTCTTTAGTTATAAACCTAATGAGAGGAGCTCCTGGGGGTGACCACAGGTCTGCACCAAGGCTGCTGCAGGAGGTGCCAGGTGGGGTGGAGGCCACAGGAGGAAGCAGTGTCCAGAACTGATAAGAAACTCCCTTCCCTGGTCTCACACATACTGTTATGTCTGCACTGGGAATCCTCAGGGGTGAAAGGGAGGACAGAACCCTAAGGAAAGACAGAGAGGGTAGAAGGTCTTGTTCCTGGTGCCTGGGAGACTCATTACCCCACTTCCTTCACTGGGCAACTATTGATGTCTTTAAAACAAACAAACAAAAACAGAACAGAACAAAAAATACTGCATAAATAAAATACAGCCTTAGCTGAGCATGGTGGCACATGCCTGTAATCTCAGTGGGTAGGGAAGCTGAGACAGGAGGATCAAGAGTTCAAAACCAGCCTCAGCAACAGCAAGGCACTAAGCAACCTAGCAAGACCCTGTCTGGAAATAAAATACAAAATAGGGCTGGGGATGTGGCTCAGTGGTTGAATGCCTCTTAGTTCAATGCTTGGTGGTAATAATAATAATAATAATAATAGCAGACTTCTAATGTATTTGTACATATAAAATATACCCAAGCTGGGTGCGGTGGCCAGTCTGTCGTTTTTTTTCCCCTAATAGTGAAGACTGACCTCCAGGGCCTCCCACATGCTAGGCAAACACTCTACCAGTGAGCTACATCCCTAGCCCTTTTGTTTTTTTATTTTGAGACAGAGTCTGGCAAAGTTGCTCAGCCTGGCCTTGAACTTGTGATCCTCCTGCCTCAGCCTCCCCAGTAGCTGGGATTATAATTATGCATCGCTGTGCCTGGCCTAACTCTTCTTTTCTTATAGTCATATGTTTTTTTGTTTTGTTTTGTTTTGTTTTTTAAAGAGAGAGTGAGAGAGGAGAGAGAGAATTTTTTTAATATTTATTTTTTAGTTTTCGGCGGACACAACATCTTTGTTTGTATGTGGTGCTGAGGATCGAACCCTGGCCGCACGCATGCCAGGCGAGCGCGCTACCGCTTGAGCCACATCCCCAGCCCCTAGTCATATGTTAATTTGGTTTATTTATCCATTCTTTTACTGATGGACGTATAATTTATTTCTGAGTTTTCGCCATTGTAAACAAGAGCATTGAATATACTCTGTGCACATGTATGAGTGTTTCTTGAGGATTCATTCCTAGAAGAGAGATTCCTGGCTTAAAATGTGTATGAATTTTTCATTTTGAAAGATATTGCCAACTTGGAGTGAAGACTTTTCCCTGTGGAGGAGCCCTCTCTCCCGCAGGCTGAACCAGAGACAAAAGACAATCAGAGTGGAAAGAGCATGGGTTGTCCATTCAGACATATTCAGGTTCAAATCCCGGCTCTGCCACTTTCTTTCTGTGTGAACTTGGTTAAGTCTCTTAACCTCTCTGAGCTTCTGTTTCCTTAACTGCCAAGGAACACATAACGGCTGCCTCACAAAGCTATCATAAGGATCTAATGGTGTTTTGGGCCAAGCCTTCAGCATGGATGGGCCTGGCACACAGTAGGCTCTTGACCAATGCTAGCTTTCTTTCCCTCTTGAATCCCCTTCTGCATTCATCATGGAAGAGCAGGTCTGAGGAGAGGCCTGGAGACTGATTTATCAGTGAATGACAGGCAGAAGACAGGCCTCCACTGGGACCTTTCTCTAGATGGTCTCTCCACCCCAGCCATTGCCTTTCATACTCTTGCCCAGGAGAAAAAAGGGGATCCTTGAAAGAGCAGTGAGGTGTCTGGATGCTGTTCAACCTGGCAAGAGCGGAGCTGAGCGGCAGGTGATGAGGTAATAATAATAATAATAATAATAATAATAATAAGCCTTGTTATGTATTTGTACATATAAAATATACCTAAGCTGGTAGATGTAGTTATGATGGTTCGGGGAGGTTGTGGGCCTGAGGGAAGTAGCTTGCCCTATTTGTTTATGTATTTGTGGTACTAGGGACCGAACTCAGGATCTCAGACATGCTAGGCAAGCACTCTACTGCTGAGCTGCATCCCAGCCCATAGCTCACCCTTTCTGAGCTCAGTTTCTTTCTCAGTAAAAGGAAGAAACCAATACCCCCAGTCCTACCTTCCTCAGTGTCTCTGACAGTAGATGTCTCCACAGGCCAAAGGGCAAGAGTGAATCCAGGTAGAAATGCTTTTCTGAAAACAGTCCAGATGGGGAAGGAAGGACTGAGCCAGACTGGTTGAGTTATCCCTAAAGTGATTTCCCGTGTTCCCTTGACTGTATTTCCTGGTTCCCAATTCCTGGGCGCTGGGGAAGCTGAGATCTGGACATCGCCTCACTTAGCATCTCACAGTGACATCCTGGCTTCCTGCCCAGGCCCACTCACAGGGTGTAGTGCTCACCCTGCAGGCCCCAGTGCCCTGCCCATCAGCCTCACAGCAAGGCCTGAGCTGGCGGGAAGGGACAGACAGGAGTCGTGCCTGAAAGCCCAGTGCTCTGTCCAGCTCCACTTGACTTCAGTGGCTGAGAGGCTAGACCTGGGCCATCTCACCCAATGCCTTCCTCTCCGGGGTCAGGACAGCTTCTGTTCTGTGCCTGAGCATGATCCTGGGCTGAGCCAGAGAGAGAAAAAGCAGGACAGAGAGTGAGGAATTGAGCAGTGTATGTGTCTCCTTTATGGTCCCTTAACTCACAATGGAAGTGGGCCCTAGGGTGCCTTGCCAATGGCCCCAGGGGATGGACAAAGGAGCAAGAATACCTAGTAGAACTAGCCTTCAGGTTGAGATTGGGGATAAAAGGCACTCAGTGCCCCCTCGGTTGCTAAAAGAATAAAAGGAAAAAGTAGAATAAACCAATATGTGCAAAGAAATGGGAGAAAGGAGTGCTTGGGGTAATGACTTCCAGTGGGGGAGAATCAGGAAGGGAGTTACCATTTATAGGACACTTAGAAGATGCCAGATACTGCACCTGCATAATTCCTTTCTTCCTGGTGACCACCTTCACGGGTATGGGCTATCCTCAGCCCTCCAGTTAGCAGATGAAGAAACCGAGGTTCTAAGAGGTTCTCAGTCACACTGCTAGAAAGAGGTTGCCCTGGAATGGAAGCCCGGCACTGCCTTTCTGACCGCTAAATTGAGGCTGCGTGTTCCTCCGCGGGGCTCAAGACCATCCTATTGCGCATCTACCTAGCCTCGGCCTTGCCTCACACCCAGCCTCCTCCAGCTTCTCCATCTCCTGAGAACTGCTCCAGCCTCCCCACTCGCTCCTCACTTGGCTTCCTCTTTGGAAACCAGCCACAGGCTTTTTTCTTCCATGTGAGGGAGAAAAAATGGTCTCGTTCCCCACCCCCAGGTCTTCCCATCCTCTCATCCATCCAAACCTAAGCATCTTTCTCTCTCTTCCCCCTCCCTGCTCTCATCTTGTTTTTTTTTTTTCTCTTTCTGTTTATCCATCACTAGAATCCACCACCCCCTTCCCTCTTGCCTGTAGGTTCTGTGGCTATAATCAAATCATAACTTTTATTAAATTTAAGATTACTTTTTAATGGAATCAATTTCTTGTGTGGTGCTTCTCTGCCTGCCTGCGGGCTCTGCCAGCTCTGGGCTCAGCACCCACCCGCACAATTGTCTCTGCCGCTGGCATTTCTGGCTAAGCTGCTTCCCAAGGAGGGGCAGCTGTGCCATCCCTAAACACACACACACACCCAAGTGCACCTTGTCGTGGAGCCCCAGACACACAACCACCAAGCCCCAGGCGCCCACACGGCGTGGTGGTGGGGGCCAGGGAGCCAGGATGGAGGTGGAGGGGGCAGGAGGAGGGAGCTGCAGAGGGACGCCGAGGGCGCCCACCAAACCCAGAGCTGAGCAGACATTTCTCAGCCTGTTAATTTCCTACAGTTCTGTTTTCCAGCCTCAGAAACAAGCTGGTTTCTGCCAGTCCACCTCCTTCCCACTGCATTGTGCAGCTGGAGCAGGGAGGGGCTGTGGGGGGGGGCGGAGGGGAGTACCGAGGAACAGCAAGGAGACCCGGGTCTTCATTGGATTTTTAGAAGTCCAGGCATCCAGGCAGGATGCAGAGAAGCATCTGAAGCTGTGCCCCCCACCCCCTCAAAGAGAAGCCCAACTGAGAGATTTGCAGTCTGGACCTGCCTAACCCTACTGTCTGGGCCATAGGAGGAAGGGGGCTTGGGGGTACTGCAGGCAACAGTTGTTCTGGAGGTAGGAGAGGGAACAGGGAGGGCAGAGGTTGGAGGGGGTCACTTTGGTGGAGGGGACATGGCTGGAGAGTGCTGTTGGGTGAGCAGTGCCCTCATGGAATCTGTAGATGAGGGTTTGCTGATTCAGCAGAGAGACTTAGACACATTCTTGAGCTGTCTGGACAGTTCTGGACTCTGCTCCAGCTTTTCTGGGTGGCTCCCTGGCAGTGTCAGGTAGACAGAAGATCCTGGGTGGACAGGTGGCTCTGGGGCCTGAGGGTGGCCATCTTGTCTCAGAGCACCTGGTTACTGAGTGACAGAGGGAGCCTCCTGTGTCTGCAGTTGGACAGATAGTGGGGTGGGCAGGCTCAGGCCTCAGGGAGGTCTGTGACTCTACATTCCAATGCTTTCTAATTGTGTGACCTTGAACAAGTGACCTAATATCTCTGACCCTGTTTCTTCACCTGGAAAGGAGGATTCCACAGAATAATGCACGTGGAACATATGGCACAGCCTGGCACAGTAGGAGCTCAACAAGGGGACTGCAGGTCTTCTCTCTTTTTTTTTTTTTTTCTTTTTTGGTGCTGGGAATGGAACTCAGGGCTTCCTGCTCTCCTGCACGCTAGATAAGTGCTCTGTCACCAGAGCTACAACCCAGTCTTAGAAGACTGCATGTCTTTTAAGCACCAACCAAATACATCCACATAGCCCACAAGCTGCCTTGCCTACAGGGGTTGGGACCTGAGCCATGTGGTAGAGGGGGCAGACTTCTCCAGGCGGGAGGCTGGGCTTCTGAATGAAATTCAGGCTGAGACCAGAGAACTTGACGTGAGGACAATTCCCAGGATTGGAACCCAGGACATGACAGGGCTTTGATCAACCTTCAAGGGAAGGAGTGGTTAATGTCTGTTGGGAAGACAGTTGGAAGACTGATGAAGATACCTGGATACCGAACCCATTCCCTCACCTTGGACTTCCAGGGAGGACCAGTGAGCTGGAAGGTGGATTCCCTCTGGGGCAAGATAAAGGGAGAATATTCTGTGGTCTATTCCTCCCCTGCAACTTTGCAGCCTGGGCTAGCACCTGTTGGCTTTGGAGACTTTACAGGGCTCTGACATCCTTAGACAAGGGGAGTCTATAAAGATTTAATTAGGCACTGTGAATGGGTGACCTTTGCCTCCCATGCCTGTCCTCCAACCCTAGGGAGAAGGAAGAGACTTGTGAAGAATGCAAACAAGGGGCAGAACTGGAAAAGGCTGAGTTTATTAGTAAAACTTCACGTTTCCTGGGGCTTGGGAATAGAAGCCAACATGGCCGGGATCACAGTGCAACCAGGGGCTGCAGCAGCTCACCCCATCAGGACTGTACTTTGGGGCTTCGCAGCTGCCAGGGGTGGCTGGAGCCTCCTCCCCTAGGCAAGAGCTCACCTCCCCCCTTTCCATTCACCTTAAAAGGAGGCCAGTCCGGGCTGGGGATGTGGCTCAAGCGGTAGCGCGCTCGCCTAGCATGCGTGCGGCCCGGGTTCGATCCTCAGCAGCACCACATACCAACAAAGATGTTGTGTCCGCCGAGAACTAAGAAAAAATAAATAAATGTTAAAATTCTCTCTCTCTCTCTCTCTCTCTCTCTCTCTCTCTGTCCCCCTCTCTCTCACTCTCTCTTTAAAAAAAAAAAAAAAAAGGAGGCCAGTCCAACCGGCTCAGCATCCCCCTGTGTTTGACCCCTGGCACAGGCATACCTGCTGAGTCTACACCTGGACCTACACATCTGCAGGGGCTTGTCTGAGCCTGGATGTTCCCACAGGGCCATGTATCAGGCACACACAGAGAGTTTTAGTGCCCACGGGGACTTTTGATGTTTGAACATTATCTCCAACTCTCATCTCATTCACAAAGAAACTTAGGCCCAGACAGGGGTGAGGTGGGAATCACAGACCACGTGACAGAGCCTGGCCAAGGCCCCTTGACTCTTTCCCACACTGCTTGCTGTGCTTTGTGGCTCCTGCTTCTGATACAGCTATAACCCCACCTCCGTGGCACACCCTTCCACCACATTTACCACAAGCCAGGCACTTTCTGTGTATGCCCAGAGACCATATGGGGCAAGCACTATTGGGATTCCCATTGTATAGGTGGGGAGACTGAGGTTCAGAGAAGTTAAATAATTTCCCTAGGAAGTGGTAGAGCTAGAATTGGGGATTTTTTTCCCCTTAGTTTCCAGTGCTGATAACTGAACCCAGAGCCTCCCACATGCCATACAGGCACTTTCCCACTAAGCCACATCCTGGAGCTGGAATTTAGAACCAGAATATCTGGCTTCAGACTCTGAGCTCTTCACAACTCTGCTATCCATTTCTTCTCCAAAAGCTTCACCTGCACCTGCACACACGTCCCCTCCCTTCCCCTTCCCCTAGCCTTCACTTTCCCATTTGTCCTTGCTATCACCACCATCTTCACAATGCAGCTTGTTCTTACTTCAGACTAAGCCTCAAATTCACCCTCATCCCAGCTTCAGCACGGCCATCCAGCTTGCCTTCCCCTTCCTCTTCCTCACAGTCATCTTCAGCCTCATTGTGTTCACTATTATCACCAACTTCACCTTATATGACATCCCTAATTGCAACGGCTGTCCTTATAGACGACCCAGACCTGACTCCACCCATGGGACGGGAGGTGGGGCTTACAGTGGAATCCAGATAAGTACAAAAAGCTCTGTAAAGGCACAAAGCCAGAATGTGGAAAAGCATTATTATGGTTTGGATGTGAGGTGTTACCCAAAAGCTCACGAGTGAGACAATGCAAGAAGGTTCAGAGGAGAATGATTGGGTTGTGAGAGTCTCAACCCAATCAGTGAATTAATCCCCTGATATGGATTAATTACTGAGTGGTAACTGAAGTGGTAGGGTGTGGTTGGAGGAGGTGGGAATTGGGGTGTCACTTTGAGGTATATATTTTGTATCTGGAGAGTGGAGATCTCTCTCTGCTTCCTGATCATCATGTGAGCTGCTTCTCCCTGCCACACTCTTCCGCCATGATGTTCTGCCTCACCTCAAGCCCCAAGGAATGCAGCTGGCTGTCTATGGACTAAGACCTTTGAAACCGTGAGCCCTCAAATGAACTTTTTCTCTTCTCCAGTTGTTCTGGTCAAGTCATTTAGTCACAGCAGCGAAAAAGCTGACTAAAACAGGCATTCACCCTCTTGGAGATTTTCTGGAAATAAAAGTGGGGGTAAGGGTGAAAGGGGAAGCTTCAAACAGCCAAAGAGTGTGTGCTGAGGGAAATGAATCAATGGTCAAGGAGATTGCTTGTCATCTTTCAATATCTATAGAAATAACTAGTCTCCAGAGAGGGGGCTAGAGCGCCAAGGGAATAGAAGACCAGAGGATACTCTACCCAATGCGGCCTCTGATGAGCTATAGGGGAAGGACAGAACCATAGACAGCTTCCGCCCACTCTGGGTGTTGGCCAACACCCCATCTTCCCCAGCAGCAGTTGCTCTTGCAGGCTCTGGAAGCCAGCGGCAGCAAGCAACACCGCCCAGGAGTTTTAGAATTGATTATTCCTTTGAGTCCAAACCCTCCCCGCCTCCCAACCCAGTGAGCTTGCTCCTTGGCTCTTCGTGTGTGTTGGCTGCCAGAGGTGCCATCATCCTGCACAGGAACTAGGAAGAGAGGGCATTGGCTTCCCGGATCAGAGCCTCCACCCAGAGTTCCAGCCAAGGCCCCAGAGCTCCCAGGACCTGGAGGATTTTTTTTTTTTCCCCTTGGTTGTGTTTGGAATTGGCTGATTTTCTGGGCACCAGGCCCAGCTCAGTTTAATTTTTGTTTATTTTTATGTACAGATTCTCTTCTGTTTGGGGAAGAGCTTTGTGTAAATTATTATTATTTATATGATAAAGAATAAATCACACCAAATAAAAAAACCCACAATCTCTTTTTCTCAATAGAATTACTAAATTAGGGGCTGAAAAGAACAGCCGATATGCTGGGGTTTGGTTTCAGGAAGCCTTTGGACATGGATTCTCACAAAATGTCTTAGTAAATGGGCTCTGTTATCCTGGATTTGATGCTACTCTAAGCCGGCAGAGGCACATGGGGCCTCCCAGGAAGGCTATGGTGGTTTAGGCCTAAGGGTATGGGCTCTGGGTCCTCCACACATCCCATCCCTTGGGAGATGAGTTGGGCATTTTGAAGTGATTTACTAACTCAGAATGGGGAAAGAACGGGGAAACAGAGTTGGGGATCCTTGCCAGAAACATGATCAAATGCTTTGAATTCAGTGGGGGTGGGGTACATAGAACTTACTTGAATAGTGGCATTATTACATCAGGGGAAAATGAGCCAATCATTGCTTTGCCTATTCATTAAATTTGCATGCTTCAAATCTATTGGTTGGAATGAAATAAGTCAGGAGGGAGGGATACAGATGGGCAGAGGACTAGCTTGGCCCAGAGAGTGTCCCCAAGTGGCTCTCATCCCCAGTCAGGGTAGGGAGAAGACCAACTCATTAAGAATACTGTACCCTTTTGCCCCTCCTCAATTCCTCACCCCTCTCCTCCACCTCTCTACCTCATCCATCCTTTCTTAAAATTCTGTTTGGGGACCAGAATAAGATCCACCCAGGGCAAGGAATCCATCCTGAGAGCTAATATGCTAAAGGCTAGAGAGAGGGAAAGTCATCAATAGCTGGTGTTTTGTTGTTGTTTTTTAATCTCTTAGAACCTTAGGCTACCAGAGATTTTTAAAAACAGAGCAGGCAGCATTGCTTAATGTGTTCGAATTTAAATTATGTCCTCTTCCTAGAATGGACCCCCATCTGCCCATCCAAGTTCCACCTCTGCTTCAAACCACCATCACAGTTAAGAGCTTGGGTTTTGGGACCTCCACTTGAGCTTGAAAATCTACTCTGGCATGTCATAGCTGTGGAAAATCTGAGCAAGTTACTTAACTCTCCCTGAACTTTGGTGTGCCAGTCCCAATCTGTAAATTTCATAATAGCTCGTGCACACGTGCACACATTTAGAGTAAGGATTAAATGAGAAATCCATGTAAAAAATGCCTAACACGCAGTAAGTGCTTATCTGTGTGGTCATTAGTTATTTTAAATACTTCAGTAAGCTATCCCAGAGCTTCTGAGCTGGGAATTGACCTTACTCTGCCAGCTATAAGTGCACAACAATTTTACCTTAAAGCTGGGTGTGACTGCACTCACCAGTAATCCCAGTGACTCAGGAGGCTGAAACAGAAGGATTGTAAATTGGAGACAACCTTAGAAACTTATTGAGTCCCTGTCTCAAAATAAAATAAAATAAAAGGGCTGAAGATTTGGCTCAGTGGTAAAATGTCCCTGAGTTCACTCCGTTATTCTATGTACAAAAAGAGATCATACCACTAAGGTTTCCACCTAAATAATTTTTCACAGTCTGTCCTGAACCAGCTATTGTGTATGAATCTGGCAGTCCCTACTCATGCTTTGTACTAATTAGGCACTCAATCAACAAATGCTTACTTAAAAAGTTGTCCCAGGCCAGGCCTGGTGGCATAGTCATTCCAACAACTCTGATGAGGCAGGAGGATCTCAAGTTTGAGGCCAGTCTGAACAATTTAGCGAAGCTCTAAGCAATTTATCAAGACCTGTCTCAAAATTAAAAAATCAAAAAGGGATGAGGATGTGGCTCAGTGATAAAGCACCCTTGGGTTCAAACCCCAGTACCAAAAAAAAAAAAAAAAATGTTGTCCCAGGCTGGAGGTGTAGCTGAGTGGTAGAGTACATGTTAAGCAAGCTCAAGGCCCTGAGCTCAATCCCTATCACCAACAATAAATAAGTAAAATGTTGCCTAACTAGTCAAATTTCCATATCCTAGACAATCCCATTAAATTCTAAGCTCTCTGTTCTAGCTCCCATACAATGCCTGGTTCAACCACTCCCAGGAGAGTGGGCCACAGGGAACAATGAGAGGTGGGCTGGGGACTAGAGGGAGGTAGGAGAAGGGAGGTGGGAAACAGAGGGGGTGGGGAAGGGTTTCACAGCTCCCAGGCTACGCAATCTCTTTCTACTGCCCCTCTGAGGGCACTGACAATTCCATCTTCTCGTAGGCATGTTGGTGCACGCCTGTAATCTCAGCTGTTCTGGAAGCTGAGGTAGAAGGATCACAAGTTTGAGACTAGCCTGGGCAACTTAGTGAGACCCTATTTCACAGAAAAAAAAAAAAAAAAGAAAGAAAAGAAAGACCTCCCCCCCCCCCAAAAAAAAAAAGTTCTGGGAAGTAGCTCAGTGGTAGAGTACCTCTGGGTTCAATACTCACTGTTGCAAATAAAATAGAGAAACATTCACCTTCATTTTTGATTAATCACTAGCTGACCTAAGACAAGTCTGCTTGTCTAGTTCCTCCTTGTCCAGCCAGACAGGAGAAGTATTGATTAGCTAGGGGATCAACTTCACAGGCCTTGACTCTATGTTGTCTAAGAAATTCCTTGAGAGGCTCATGTTGGTGAGGCAGGTCTCTGAGTGACTGGGCCCTATGCACTTGCCCATAAATGCATATACACTTATATGTGCATATCTGTGGATAAGCACTGGCCCTTTTATCTTGGAATGCAGGCAATATTAATTTGTTCATTGATTTTTTTTTTAAAGAGAGAGAGAGGAGAGAGAGAGAGAGAGAATTTTTAATATTTATTTTTTAGTTCTCGGTGGACACAACATCTTTGTTGGTATATGGTGCTGAGGATCAAACCTGGGCCGCACGCATGCCAGGCGAGCGTGCTACCGCTTGAGCCACATCCCCAGCCCCTGTTCACTGATTATTTATTGAGGCTCTACTATGTGGCAGCACTATGCCATAGGCTATGATGCAATAGTCACTAAAGGGTGGATCTCCTGCCCTGGGTATGTCTTTCTCTAGTTCCCACACAGAATTTTATGAAGGAGGGGTGATGGGGCCACACTTGGAACACTCTCTGGGACAATCTGCTTCCTTGCTCATCCGCATCCCTACCTCCTGACTCATTTCATTCCAACCAATAGTTCGGAAGCATACAAATTTAATAAGTAGGCAAAATCCCTACCCATACAGAGCTTATTTTCTAGCAAAAAGAGGAAGTAACAGTAAACAGAGAGAGAAATAAATAATTTAATTTCAGCTTGTAAAACGCTATAAAAATAATAAAACTAGCTAAAGGGATAGAGAATGGCAATGTGTGTTGAGGGAGCTCCTTTAAGCTGGGTGGTTTGAGCAAAGAACTTAATGATGAGAATAAATCAGCCTCAGAAAATTCTGGAAACAGTACCCCTGCATGGTGGCACCTGCCTGTAATCCCAGCAATTTGGGAGGCTGAGACAGGAGGATTGCAAGTTTCAAGGCAGCCTCAACAACTTAGCCAGACCCTGTCTCAAAATAAAAATAAAAAAGGGCTGGGGATGTAACACAGTGTTAAAGCACCCCTGGGTTGAATCTCCAGTACAAAACAAACAAATTTTCTGGAAACAGCATCTCAGGCAGAGGAAACAGCAAGAACAAAGGCTTGGAGGAATATTTTGAAACTATGACTCTAGGTACCTGTGTCATCTTGAGGTAAAAGTGAACCAACTTTTATTGCATACATACATCTTTTCATTGCTTTTAAGAATCATGTCAAACTTCTCATTGAGGGCTACAACTCCACTCCAAGCCCACTAGCCCTCCAATTCCATTGGCCTCTTCAGTTCCTTTAATAAGGCAAGCTTCCTCCTGCCACAGGGCCTTTGCAGTCAATTCCTACCATCTTGAATGCTGTAACAACCCCTTTCTGCAGTTAGATCTTCCCTTCTTTAGACCTCAGTTAGTCTGAGATAGGCTATCCCTCTCCCTTCCACACTAATCAGATTGCTCTGTTGAATGTTTTCCTGTTACAAAGCTCCTACAGACACACCCCTTATCTTATTTAGTAATTATGCATTAATTCCTCTCTCATCTGATATCAATATCTGACTTCCCCAACTCAGTCGAAGTGGAATCTTGTCTGACCCCTAATTCCAAATACAGTGCCTGGTACCTGGAAGGCACTTGATAAATATCTGTTGAATAAAGATTATGGTGCTCGGGTCAGCTTTGGGCACCACTGAGTCCCCAAGATGGGGAAATAAGATAGAGAAGGAACTCAAAACTACTGATGAATGGGGTGTAGGGGAAGACGTCAGAGTCGTTCAGCCTGGGATGAAAGAGAGCTTCAGGGGGGGTACCATGAACGCCTTCAAATTCCAGCAGCCTGCCCCATCCTGGAGGAAGACAGTGGCGCTCGGGGCCCAGGAGAAGCACCCGGCCTGGGCCTCGGATGAAGTGGGTGGAGCTCCCCAAAGAAGGTCTAGTAATAGGGAGAAGTTTCAGGAGTGGCACAGGTGTCTGCAGAGGGGGTGAGTTCCCTGTCCTTGGAGGTCGGAACACAGACGTCAGGATAGAGGGAGGGGTCCCTGGCAGTCTCCATTTCAACGCCACTGTCCCCAGAGTCGGATTTCGCCAGCGATCGGGTCCCTCCACCCCACAGTTAGTCCCTGTTAGCGGCCGCCGGGTGCTACTGGCTGGGTGGGGGCAGCGGGCGGGGGTCGGCCTCCCGCGGGACCCAGGACTCCGGAGGCTGCTCCTCCCCCGCGGCCCAGCTCCTGGAGGGTAGGGAGCCCGGGGGAAGAGCGGGGGAGGGCGGGGGAGGCTCTTCCGCGGGTCTTAAGTGGCTCCCCAGCTGGAGCAGTGGAGCGTATTTTAAGTGGAGTTTACAGACAATGGATCTCTCTAGGGCTTGGAGGGGAAGGAAGCTGAAATTCAGGACCATTCTGTGAATTCCCAAGTTCTTTGTGTCCATTGTGTGGGGGAACAATGCTGTTTGTTGGGCTTGTTCACTGGAGGTGGGGGGTGGGGGAGACGGTGTGGCCCCGAGTGGAGGCTCTGGGAGGGCGGGGCTGCGCAGGGATGCCTGACGCCCTCGCCAGGCCTGGGTGGGACCCAGGGGAGGCTGGGAAGGAGCGAGTCTGGCCGAGTAAGTTTCACTTCCAGGCTGAGTGTCTCCCCCTAATAGAAATATCACTCCCCCTCCAGCTCTTCCCCACCCTTCCTCGGGGATTCTAAGCACCCCTCACCTCTGCCTGTACCCCTCAAGCTTTTGACCTTGACTTGTTTTCCAAAGACTGCCTACTATGGGGTGGGGGGCCAAGTAGAGCTGTAGATTAAGGTTGGATAAGTCCCTTCCTCCTTGGGGGCTCACCTTGCTCTGTGTCCAGGGTCAAAGAGGCGGCTAGGCATAGTCACAACCCCGTGGGCTCAGGTGCTCCTTGGTCCAAATCTAGTTTCCCCTCCTGTACTACATCCCCAGCCTCACCAAGTCTGAGCCCCTTCCTTGACCTTGCCTGGTGACAACACAATCCAGGCTGCCAGTGGAGGCTGTGCATCTGTGGAGCAAGGAAGTGAGATATAAAGCCCCAGCTTAGGACATAAAACCCACTCATCAGAAGATCCCCATTTGCCTGGTGCCCTGGCACCTGCCTGTTATCCCAGCAGCTTGGGAGGCTGAGGCAGGAAGATGGTGAGTTCAAAGCCAGCCTCAGCAACAGCTAGGTGCTAAGCAGCACAGTGAGACCCTGTCTCTAAATAAAATACAAAATAGGACTGGGATGTGGCTCTGTGGTCCTGTGCCCCTGAGTTTAATTCCCGGTACCAATAAGTAAGTAAATAAATAAATAGGGCTGAGAATGTGGCTCAGTGGTTAAGCATCCCTGGATTCAATCCCAAGTACACCCCCCCCCAAAAAAAAACCATCCCCAGTTTTTGGAGATTTAGCAGCTGCAAAACCCTATGCATACCTTATCTTATACTGCCTGAATTGAAAGCTGTACTCTCCAACTTTAATATCGGTGGGTCTCAGTTTCCTCTCTGTGTAATAGACATATAAATAACATCTACCTCACTGGGTTTACCAGAAAGATTAAGTGAAATAATGTATCTTAAGACCTGTCTGGAAGGGATGGAGGGCTCATGAGTTTCAGTCACATACTTGTATGTAATTGTTTCTCCATTTTTCAGGTATGAAAATCAAGGCTCAGAGTAGATAAGCATCAATGAATAAATGAGGGCATTATAACTCAATATCAGTCTAGTGGATTCTGAAGCTGAGTTTCTGACCATTGATTAGGGCCCTCCTGCAGAGATGGGACTGGTGTCTGTTCTCAGTAGGCCTCTCCTGACTTTCCAAGAGCACCTGCCAAAGCCCCCAAATCAAGTTTTCTTCTCTAGCCTGGGGAGTTGCACTGTTTAAACCGGGTTGGGGTCTGAGGCTCCCTTCTAGTCTTTCCCACCATCTCATCCTAAAGCTGAGTCCCCTTGCTTCCCAGTTACCTCTGCAAGGTTGTGTCTTATGGAAGAGGGTTACCAGGGTCAGAGCAGCCTTGGGTCTCCAGGGCTGATCCTTTGCATCTGTCCTCTGAGTTACAGTTTGGCTGGTGCTGGAGGCTCAGACCTGGCCCTGTTGGGCTTGGGGCCTGGGGATAACAAGGAAGGCTGTCTGAGCCTTGGATCTTCACAGAGAGCAGGAGAGGTACAGACCCACAGAGCTGGGAAGAAGATGAACAGAGACCTGAACCTTGGGGTGCCATGATAGGGGTGGGGGTGCTGAGCCGTAGGCTCCTTTCCATTTCTAGACTACCCTTCCACCCATCCTAGCTCAGCCTTGTTCTCACCCCCACTCTCTCCATCCATTTCTCTGGTTTATCGTTCTCCATTGAATGAGAAGAAGGAAAAAGAAGGGGATGGAGAGAGCAGGGGGAAGGGGAGTCCACTCTGTCCACATGAAGCAGTTCTTGTTCTGTGAATGAAGGTGCTGAGGGTTCAGGGTGGAGGAAGGGGGTGGAGGAAAGCACCGGGTAGGGCAGCCTGGGATGGGGTTGCCATGGGAACAGCAGCTTGTCAGGAGCCCTGCCTTCAAAGCCGAGGTGGTGTGCTGCAGGTTCCTGGGGGAGGTGGTGGTATATGCAGGGAGCAGTTCTGATGTGAGCCCCCTGGGACTCCAGCTCCTGGATTCCAGATCAAAACCCTAACCTGAGCGGGAAGTGGCATCACACGATACTTCCTGGCAGACGCCCCTCAGCCTCAAGCCCTCTCTTACTGAATGTAAGGAAGGGATGGGGGTGGAATCTAGACTGGCGGTGTGTGTGGGGGGGTTGTGGTGGAAGTTCTCTGCCAAAACCGCCCCCACTATTTCAAATGGGGCGGAAGCAAGATGGGCTCTTCCTGGGGGGGGGCAGTGATGGGAGATAGAGGGGTTTGCTTTGTCCTCTAGGCATAGGCTTGAGTCCAGGTTCCTCAATGACATATACTTGAGCCCTCTGGCTCTACCCCCCTGCCCTGGGGTTTCCTTAGAGTCTGGGAATAGGACTCAGAGAGAAGCCATGGGGGCTGTGGGTGAGGTGTGGATGGCACTGTCACCTCTATCAGCAGGGCCCTCTGGCCACTAGGGGGGGCCATGGCCCAGCTTCCATGGGATTGAGGGACAGTCTGTCCTAGAAACCAGAGGTGACCCAGTGAAGCAGTGTGACTGAGATGTAGCCTACATGGTACTTGTCTTTCATGGGCTGGCCCAACTAAAGCACATCCCAGCCAAAGCTGGGGCCTTAGTGGGAACAGCACCCTGGAGTTGCCAGTTGGCCCTCGCCTTCTGGGCTAGATGCCCTGCTGCCCACTCAGAACTTTCTAGAAACCACTAGCAGATTCAGAACAGCCCTCAAGCACCTGCCCCTCACCAGACATGCTGAGCACATCAAGGAGCTGCGAATTCAACGGTGGGGGAGGGGGGCGGGGAGTGGGGATGCGCACTCTGTGCACATCAGAGGTTAGAAACGTGTGTACTGACTTCCTGAGTTTGAGTCCTCACTTTGCTACTTCTAACTGATTGAAGGACCTAACTTGAGTCATTTGGGCAAACTTTCTAACTAGAGCCTCAGTTTCCTCATTAACGGGGATGTTAATGGAACCTAGCTCATGGAGTCATAAGGAAGATTGAAAAATATGCTTAGAGCCTTTAGTCAGGATCCAGCGCACAGAAACCCTCAGTAAAGGTGTCTGTGTTGGAGGTGAACCAGCGTCCAGCTGCTGGCACAGAGGTAGAAGCCACATAATGAGGAGTCTTGAAGAAAGAAAAACTAGCCTGATTGAGAGAATCTGAGAGGGCTTCCTGGATGTGGTGCCTGATGTGAGCTTGACGGAAGGCAGCTGGGCAAGGCTGAGAAGGAACCAGAAACCTCAGTGAGGAAAAGGTTATTTTTTTGTTGTTGTTTTTTCTTTTTCTTCCTTTTCTTCCTTTTCTTTCTTTCTTTCTTTCTTTCTTTCTTTCTTTCTTTCTTTCTTTCTTTCTTTCTTTCTTTCTGGAGGGGGGAGATATACTGGGGATTGAACACAAGGGTGCTTTACCAGTAAACTACAACTTCAGCCTTATTTATCTATTTATTGGTATTAGGGGTTGAACCCAGGGGCACTCAACCACTGAGCCACATCCCCTGCCTTTTTTTGTATTTTATTTAGAGACAGGGTCTTGCTGAGTTGCTTTGAGGCTGATCTTGAACTCCTGATCCTCCTGCCTCAGCCTCCTGGGCTACTGGGGATTACAGGCATGTACCACCATGTCTGTCTTATTTTTTAATTTTAAGACAGGGTCTTGCTCAATTGCTTGGGGGCCTCACTAAATTGCTGAGGCTGGCCTTGAACTTGTGATCCTCCTGCCTCAGCCTCAGGCATGTGCCACCACACCCAGCAAAGAAAGGCATTTAGAGACCTTATTTTATTTAATCTCTGCAGCACAAATTGGCAGCTCCTGGTCCTGTCTATTTCCAGAGGCTCATCCCCCCAACCTGGAACCCTGCCCTGGGCTCCCTCCTCCTCCTTCCCTTCCCCCTCTTCGTCCTTCGCTTCAGAGAAGCCAGCTCAGAGAGAGCAAGTTTCACCAACAGTGACCACTGCCTGTGAGTGCTTAGGAGAGTGGCTCTCAAACCGGTGATTTCGACCCCAGGGGACATTTGGCAGTATCTGGACATTTTTGGTTGTCACAGCTAGGGGATGGGGGGGGTGTTACTAGCTTCTAGTGAGCAAAGACCAGGGATGCAGTTAATCTGCAGCCCCCCATGACAAAGCATTACCTGGTCCCCAATGTCAGTAGTGCCGAGGTCAAGGAACCCTGGGTTAGGCAGAGAACTGCAGCTGGGGAGAAATTCAGCCCCCTACCCCAGGGCTCCTAATATTCTACTTCCAGATCTCCATGCCAGGGGTCTCTGATCCCCTTCCTCCAATTTCTCCTCATCTCCTAATTCAGTGCTTAGCGCCCCTGGCCTTGCACTCCCGCTGCTCGGTTGCCTCTGCCCCCTCCCCTAGGGTCTTGTCCCCGCTTTTATCCTCTCCCTTGGCAGGGGCTGGGGAGGGCCTGTCAGGCAGGAGTCAGCCTGCGGGCTGCACGAGGCTTCGGAGACCAAGCTGCCCGCTGCACTCGGAGCTGCCTGCCCACTGATTGGCCGAGGCTGCTGTTTCCATGGTGATCCCTGGCAAAGCCCTGGGCCCCCCCTCCCGGCCCCCCCCACAGGCCCTATTCAGTGGCGAGAGCAGCGACAGGCAGGTTAATAAAACAGGAGCTGCGTGAGGAGCCAGGCTGTGGGCCGTGGTCCCAGCGTGGTGGCCCGCCCAGAGGAGAAAGGGACGATGGGGGTGGGGAGAGAGAAGCAAGTCTGCAGCTCAGTCAGTGCCCTCCCCGCTCCAGCCAGAGGAGGGGACTCTACCTACTGCAGGTGCTGTGGCTGCACTAGCCCTGGGGGATCTGGGGCTCATCCCCTGGAATGTGCCTTCCCACAGTGGCCTCTGGGGGCAGTGTGGCCTCTGGGGCAGTGTCCCCTTCTCTGTCAGTTCCCTTGGATCCCTGCAGTTGGGGATGAGGATGAGGAAGGACCGAGATGGAGATGGCAGAAACTGAGGAGAAAGGGTAGTGAAAGATTGGAACTGGGAAGGGGATCAGGTGAGATGGGGATGAGATGAGGGGAGCTTGGATGGAGAAAGGATAAAGAGGGGAATGCGGAAAAAAAGCCAAGGAGGGAGAATGTACTGGATGGAGTGGAGGGTGGAGTGTAATGGGGACTTGGGCACAGAGATGAGGTGGGGGACAGGAGTACAGTGGCGCACATCTGTAATCCCAGAGACTAGGGAGGCTGAAGCAGGAGGACCATAAATTCCAGGCCAATCTCAGCAATTTAGCAAGACCTTGCCTTAAATTAAAAAAATGAAAAAGGCTGGAGATTAGGTACTGGGGATGTAGCTCAGTTGGTAGAGTGCTTGCCTTGCATGCACAAGGCCATGGGTTCAACCCCCAGCACCACCACCACCAAAAAAAAAAAAAAAAAAAAGGCCAGGGATGCTGCTCTGTAGTAAAACTCTCCTGGGTTCAATCCCCAGTACTGCAAATAAACAGATAAAACCGAGAGGCGGCCAGGAAGGGAATAGAGACAGAGCAGGTGGAAGATAGGGGTGAGAAATTGGGACTGGGATCTGGGACTGGGTGAGAAGGCTGTGGGAAGAACAGTGAAGACAAATGTGACAGAGGAGCCTCTGGGCTAGGGACGGCCTCTGCCTTGCTCAGCACTCAGACCCTGGCCAGTGTAGGTGCTCAGGAGATGTGTGCTTATTATAAAGCTGGTGCTCACACGTCCTTGTGGAATAAATGAATAAGTGAGCTGTGGCACTAGAAGTGTGCTTATGCTGGAACCAGTAACCCCAGCAACCCCCAGTGCCACTTCCTCTCCCCCAGATCAACATGAGGGCTTCCTGTGGGTCCACGCCACACTCTGACATGGAGGACCTCATTCAGTATTTTCAACAACCCTTTGAGGCAAGCATTATTACAATGATGGAGGTTCAGAGAGGCTGAGTAATCTGCCCAGGGGCCACTCAGCTCTAATTCCTGCCTCAGATGGTGCATATATGGTGAGCTTCTGTGTCTGGACCTGGGTATTTCTGGCCAAAGACTCAAACCATGTAGATTGGTGTCATAAGGGCTCAGGATGGAGTCTGGCTGGGATGCTGAGCTGGGTGTCAGACTCCCCGGTTGCCTTCCTGGAAAGTCACCCACTGGCTGCAGTTTCCCCTGCTGGGGAAGATGCTGGCTTGCTGTGACTTGGTACTTGGCAGTCACAGCTCCATGTGACAAACACAGAGACCCTTTAGCAGTTCTCAGATGCTGTCCTTGAAGTCACTCATTTTGAGACAAGGCCTGGAGTGGGAAGGGCTTTGGAATAAAATAGAATAACTTGTTCCTGCCATCTGTGGTGTGGCCTCCGGCAGATGTCACAACTTCCCCAAGTCTCAGTTTCCCCATCTATAAAACAGAGGCGATGTCGGGTGGTGATGGAGACCATGTGAAACCCCGCCCAGAGAAAGTTCTCTCAGACAAGGGTCCCCTCTTCCAGGGTCAGGTGGCCTGCCTCCACAGGTGTTGTTCTCATGGGAAGTAGGATCCCTTACTCTAGGCCCCAGGTGGGAGAAGGGGACCTTCTATATTGTCACTCCTTCCAGAGGTCTCGGTGGCTAGAGGTGGAAGTTTTGTGGGGAAGCCTCATGGGGGAAGATACATTTTTAAAAATCCCCCCAGAATGGGTAGGTAGGTCCAGGACGAAGGGATGAAGGGAACTCACCCCCATCACCTCTCCCAGTCCCTGCCAGGGAAGCCCACAGAAATCCGGAGCCTCTGAGCAGGCGCACAGAGCCTCGCTGGCTGGCTGCTGCCCTTCCAGCCTGCTGGTGGCCAGGCTGGCTCTGGGGTCCACGGCTGGACTGCCAGGCCAGTAGCTAGGAGCCCGGGCCTGGGAGGGCACAGGCGGCTGCAAGCAACCTGAGTACTCGATAAACCATTAATTCTTAATAAACGACAGGCTGTGCATTATTTAACAATAATGATACTTTCTGTTCCATTATAGATTAAAACACCGGCCTCTTCTTATTAATCCTGCATTTCAAAAGCTTGTAAATCCTGCACAGCCAGAGGAGATAAAAGCCAGCTCATCCCCATCCCGGGGCTGACACACTCTCACTGACACAGTGGCTCAGTGGCCGTGCCTGTGAGCACACGCGTGTGCCCTGGGCCCACCCACAGCTGGCCCCCTAGACAGCTGCAAGTGCAGGCTGTGGCGCCCCTCCCCCTCCCTCTCCCCCCACCTCTCCTTTCCTCTGAATTTCCTCCCATTTTGATTTTTTTCCCCTCTCAGCATTTTTCTCTAATATTTCTTTTCCCCTCTTTTTCTGCTCATTTGGTCTTTGTGGTCTTTCTTGCTCCCTCTCTCTCTCTGCGTCTCCCTCTATTTCCTGTTTCCTTTTTCTCTTCTTCCATCTCCCTCCCTCTCTTCCTCCCTCCCTCCTCCCTCTCTCTCACACATACACACCTGCTTCTCCATCACCTGCGGCTCCTTCCTATCTTCACACCATTCAGCCAAACAAACCCACGATATGCGTGCACTCTATCCCCATATGGTCTTTGCTTTTTCTCAGGGGTCCTCAGAAGAATGGGGTGGGGAGAAGGGAAGAGAATCCCATAGAGAAGGAAAAGAAGGAGCAAGGAGCACAGAAAAGAAGGAAGGGGCCAGAGACCCCAGGACCAAGCAGGCAGAGTAGGTTCTGAGCTGGAGCCCTCAGGGGATGCTCCAAGCCCCTCTGACTTACCCCAAGGCTCTGATTACACACAGCACCCCCCAGAGGCAGGAACTCACTTTCGCTGAAGCAGCCTCTGCATTGCTGCAAAACGCCTAGTATTCCAAGGCTCCTAGGAGCCCATCTCCACTTTCAGACCCCCTCTGGCCAATGACAGTCCCCTAGGAACGGGGAGGCTGCTGGTCTTCTCTCTGACTCCTCCAGTCTCCCTTGCTGAGCTGTGATTCCTCCTTTCTCCAGGCCTCATGTCAATGTGTCCCCCTTCATCCTGGTTCCTCTGTGCCACCAGGATGTGTTGGAGAACCATTAGAGGTGGCTCCAGTGCAGCTAGTACAGAGGTCAGCTGGAGCCTCTTCATCTGGGGATCAGAAACCACAACTAATGGGGCTGGGGTTGTGGCTCAGCGGTAGAGCACTTGCCTAACATGTATGAGGCCCTGGGTTCGATCCTCAGCACCACATAAAAATAAATAAATAAAATAAAGGTATTGTGTTCATCTACAACTAAAGAAAGAAAGAAAGAAAGAAAGAAAGAAAGAAAGAAAGAAAGAAAGAAAGAAAGAAAGAGAAAAGAAACCAGAACTAATGATCTGGAAAGAAAATTTACTGTGACCTTGAATGTCTCTTCCAAGGTCTTTGTGAAATCTGTTGTCATTTATGAATTTTTTACAACATTCTAGATACCCCGTTTACATCCCTTATCTCAGTGAATCCCAGCAAATCTGTTTTACTATCATTGTGCAGATGAGGAAATAGAGGAAGTGAGTTAACTTGGCCATGGTCACACAGCTACGTAAAATGGGGAAGCCAGAATTTGAGCCTGGTACTGATGCTCGAGCCCATGCTTTTAATCTTGGATGTTCTCCCAGAACTAAGTGTGGTTTTGGTTAATTGAACCCTCAAAGTTGGAAGGCCTGGTGCCCCTCAAGATCAACTTTCTCTCAGGGACTGGACTTTCCCGGAGGAGGTGCAGGTGAGGCAGGAATTTCCAGCATCTGGGGCATTTGCGGCATTTCTTCAGGTGGAAGAGGAAGAGATGGCCCCAAATTCTGAGTCAGGGCAGCCTGCCAGGCTCCCGCACAGTAGAGCTGAGTCCATTTTAGAGAGTGACACTGAAGCCCAGAGAAGTTCAGTCCCGGGTATTCATGCTTACCCTTTGCTCTCGGAGCTGATCTGTGATGACCCTTAAGGGCAGATGAGTTCACGTATGTGTGTGTGCATGCGCACACGCACAGGTGTGTGTGTATGTGTGTGTGTGTGTGTGTGTGTGTGAGGTGTTTGGGAGAAGAACAGTCATCATCAAGAAACAGAGTTGGGGTGGGGAGCCGATGGTTCTCTTCTTTTTTTGAATGCACAAGTGGGAAATTAACTTGATCCCTTGTGGCTTCTAGGCCAACCCCTGAGTGAAGTCAGATCACTTTTGCAAAGGAAAATTTTATCCATTTTCTGTCTTTTATGGGGCTTCCGCAATGAGCAAGCCCTCTCCTGTTGGTGCTTAGAGAGGATTTCTCTGCGTGGCCTACAGTGACGCTCTGTAATCTCCCAAAAAATATGGTACTAATATTCGCTGGGTTAGGGTTAGTTATTTTTATGTCTTTGTCATTTTGTTTCTCGGCAGCTCCTTCTGCCGCCTGGAAAGGACGCGGCGGACACTTTATTTCCACAGTCATATTTTTTAATTTGATCAAAGCAAATTTCACTCGTTCTCTGTATAAATTATTTAACTCATTTCTTTTAGGTTAAATGTCTCAATAGAAAGATAGAAAGTCTTTCCATCACATTTTCTTCCAGGATTTTAATCAGTTCCTCTAGATCAGATGAACTTCCTTCTTGGTCTCCATCCTTCTCTGTCTGAGGCTCTCCCCCTCTCCGGGCCTCCTTCCCTCCCATGCTGTCTCCCTATCCACTCTTCCCCACTCTTCCCCTAACCCTTCCTGGGTCCCTGGGCTCAGGGCCAGCTTCCCTTCACTAGACTCCCGGTGGGAAGAGCAGAGCGGGAAGCCGTGTGCTGCTGGTGTGCACTGAACCCCTCCAGCTCAGGACTTACCAGAGATGCCCTTCATCTGCATTGACTCCCAGCATGAGGGCTGGGTCTCCCTCAGCCACGGTTGCTGCTCCTGCCTCTTCAGGGACCTGTGTCCCCCACCCCCATTCTGCCTCTGCAGTCTCTTGCTTAATTTCAATGCAGGAGCCTCTCTCCAAATTCTGGCCCTTTCTTAATTAAAACTCCATCCTACTCTCTCAGTTGGCCCTGGTTCCAGGCCAGGTTCCTCAGTATCTTATGTCACTCTACTCTGGTTCCTTTGACCCCAGGGCTCCTGGCACAGCCCCCTCCCCTTGGGCATGAGTTCTCTGATCATGTGTAAGGGGGGGGGGCAGAAGTTGGACGGTCCCCTGAAGGAGGGGCTTGGGTGCCTCCCACCTCCCAGCGCCATCTCTGGCCCCAGGCACTGTCAGAAGGAGCAAAGGAGCAGAAAGCATCAGAGCGAGCTCATTACCCCAACACTCTCCCTTCCCTCCTGTCACATTGTTTCAGCCAAGAACAAGTCTCCAGTGGGAATTCCCTTTCCTCTTACTTTTAAAATATACAGTAATTAACAAACTAATGCTATTAACTGCGACAAGGAAGAAATTACAATAAAATCAGCGCAGAGTCCACAAGCAGTTAGTGCATGGGTGGGGGTCTGGCTCAGGGTGGAGGGAGGGGCCAGCCTGCCCAGGTGTCATCATCACAGTGGCAGTGGGGCCTCCCAGGCTGGGGGACTTGTGCAGTGGCTGGGGCATCCTCCGCAGGTCAAGCCAGGCCTCCAGCACAGCTGCTGCATTTCCTGTGCAGGAAGAGTCAGATCCCGGCCATTCTTCCAACCCCGGAGGTTTGTTCTTTTATGAAAATCTTAAATAATGGAGTTGTGTCCTGGTGCTGACCTGGGCCTGTCTGTGAGGACACGACCCCTGCTCCAGAACAGGCCCAGTAACTTCCTGCAGAGTCACAAGGCCTCCAGAGGATGAGGCTCAAAGAAAGCCTGCGGAGGATCTGCCCTACTACATACCAAAGCCAGATCCCTCTCTGGCCTGAGGAAGCACCTATGGGGATACCCTGTCCACTTGTCTGCCTTCTAGCACAGTCAGTCTGAGCCCATTCTCTTTAGGAGATTTCCTTCAGATACAGTCAAAGATCCCAGGAAGAGGTGGACTTGTTGTTGCCTGATTGCCTGAAAGTTCATTTCCGGTCTGACTTCAGTCTTTTGTGCTGCAGTCCTCTGTAATTTCCCAGTAAGCTTAGCTGATAAATTTCAGGGGCCTTTCCCACTTCTGCATCCCCATCCCAGGTCTCACAGTGTCCCCTGTCAGTTCTTTGAATCCTCTTTCTTTGTCAGGCAGCTCACCAGGAGAGCAATCTGTTCTTGTTCTCCCAGAGATCTTTTGTCCCCTTGCACATTGATGAAGGCCTGCCCAGAACTTTCACTTTTGTTCAGAAACCCACAAGAAGTCTGTGTGCTTAGCCCATTTTACAGATGGGAAACTGAGGCTCAGAGGTGAAAGTGACTTGTTGAAGATCACACAGCCAGGAAGAAGCAGCATCAAGACTCCAGCTGTGGCTATGTTTTCCCATAGGCCTCTCTCTTTCTTTTCTTCCCTTGGCTTTTAGGGAAATGGATAAACCCAATTTTCCTTTCTCTCTATAACCATATCGGACCCAGGGAGGTAAAAAAAGAAGTAAAAAGATAGTCAGATCGTTCTCCTCTCACACCAGACGGCACTATGAATTATGCTGTCATCATGCAGATTTTATATGTGGGGAAACTGAGGCTTGGAGAAGCACAGTGCTTTTGCCCAAGGTCACAGGGTCAGTGGGGACAGAGCTGGAACTTGAACCCAGTCCTATTTGCCTCCAGAGCCCACGCCTGCCCTTCGCCATTTGCTGAAGAGAGAGACCCAGCCGGACTTGAAGTCAGTGACACTGAGTCCAGCCAGGGTGAGTGTCAAGTCCGAGAACCTCATTAGGAGTGAAGCTGCCACATGTGTCAAAGCCCGGGCCGCCCAGCCAGCCCCATCCTGACTCCGCAGCAGCGCAGTGTAAACATCCCTACTAATTCACCAAACTCAATCACGTTACCCTGATGGATTTTCCCATCATTACTCCTGAGTGAGTGACAACCTGCTCAGACACTTGCCTTCCCCGCTGCCTTCGGAGAGTTTCAGAAATCAGAATGCTTTGCTCCCTAAGTTGATTTCAACTTGTCCTAAAGTCATTTTAATTGGTGAAGTGTCAAAGGCAATTTGGGTGACTTTCTGAGAGCCCCTTCCCGTTAGCCCTGGGCTTGTGGGAGAGGGGGACTCGAATGTCACCTCGATGCTTGGGTGGCACTTTCCCCTCCCCGGATTGGTCAGGAGACGGAGCTCCGTGCTGTATTTTCATGTTTCTTGCTGAGGTTCCTAGGCTGGTTCTTGAGGATAACAAGATTCATTTTCTCAATGGCTCTGACAGATAGGATTGTTATTGTTATTACACTCATATACCACCTTGCCTCCGAGGAGCTTAAGGCGCTTTACAAATTTGAAAATTATCTAATAATCTTCCAGCAACCCTGGGAGAGGGGGAGAAGCTGCAGTTAGAGGCGCTGCAGTAAAGCCAAAGGACCCCGACTGCCACCGGGGAGGGGGATGCGTGGCCACGTCGGGTCGGGTGGGGGGCACTCGGGGCTCCTCCTCCCCCTGCAGAAAAAGGAAGAGGAAGATGCTGGATGGGAGGAGGGAGAGGAAGGAGAGAGGGCAGGAAGGGAGAGAGGCCGGGCTCCAAAGGACAAAATCCAATGGGAGGGAGCTCAGGCAAGGAGAGTTTTCTTTAAAGACACAAGAAATGAGAGGAAGCAGGAGGCTCCCAGGGGCTTGCGGGTAAGAGAGCTGAAATTCAAAATGGAAATCTACCAAAGCAGCAGCTAGGCTGGCTGCAGAAGACCCCGCGCAGGCGTGGGGCTATGGATGGCGATATCCAGAGAACCCACATCACAAACTGAGCTGGCTGCTTCTAGGGGGGTGTGGGAAGCCTCTGTGGACCTCTTCTTTTTTTTTTTTTTTCCCTCCACCTGTGAGCTAGAGGTGTGGCATCAGGTCTCTGCCCGCCTGACATCCTATGATTCTGTCTTCCTTTAAATTCCCTCATGCCAGAGGTGGCCACAGTAATTGCAGCACCTTTACTCAGCGAGAAGGGAAAGCTACTATCAAAATGACGGACAGGCTCCACTGCATCACCATTATTTTCTCCAGAAGAATGTATGCAGACTCTTGCCTTGTTGGAGGCTGTCCTTTTGGATTAGTTATTTGTGATGGTTCGAGGCACGTAGGCTTTGGGGGAACAAGTATAGAATCGTGGTTAAGAGCTGAGCTCTGAGATAGACAAAAGGGGTGACCTTGGACAAATGACCCACTCTGACCCTCAGTTTCTCCATCTGTTCAAGGATAATGATAGGGATGGCCTTCTGTGACTGCTGTGAGGATGAACTGAAAGGTGTGTGTGAAGTGCTTAGCACACTGTCAGTCACAAAGATGGTGAAAATGAGAAGGATGGTCTCTGGATGCTGGTTATATGGCTTCTTTTCCCTCAAGGGGCTGGGACAGTCTGGCAAGATTTCAGGGGACATTAACAGCCTGGGGATCAGGTTGGGAGGGCAGAATGAGGGGATGGCTGAAAGCATCTTTTGGGGAGGGACGGGTACTAAGGGATTGAACCCAGGAGCACTCAACCACTGAGCCACACCCCCAGACCTATTTTGTATTTTATTTAGAGACAGGGTTTCACTCAGTTGCTTAGGGCCTTATCATTGCTAAGACTGGCTTTGAACTTGAGATCCTCCTGCCTCAGCCACTGAACCACTGGGATTACAGGCCAGCGTCCCCACACCTGGGGTTAAGGTATCTTAGATGGTCTTCGAAGCATCTGCTCTCTGTCCTCTCTGCACCCAGGCCCCTAGATCTTGGCTTATATTCTAGCCATTCTCCTTCACTGCCCTCTCCCCAGGGGCCTGTCTTCCCTCTGCAGCCATAACCGGTGTGGTATGGGCTGGGAGGTTGCCCCTGGATGCATCCCTCAGGCTCCCCCAGCAGCCAATCTCCTGAGTCCCGCAGGGTGCCCTACTGCACTGCCCTGTGAGCAAGGGCTCTGGAAAAGGTCCAGGGCCCCCTCAGCTTTGGCCTATGGGAGGACGGGAGGAGGCAGAATCCATGCTGCTGGAGGAACTGTATAATTAGGACAGGGAGCTGGAGCAGGGCAGAGAGGCTCCTAGGGTGCAGGAGGATGCAAGAGAGGGGAGTCCCTTGGCTCTCCCCACAGTACTCCGACTGAAGTGACGTCAGAAGTACGGTCATCCCTCCTCCCTCAGGAGCTTTGGGGTTCCCAGATCCCCTCAGATGTCACAATCCACGGATACTCAAATCTCTTATATAAATTTGCATGTAACCCACACACATCCTCCCCCATACTTTAAAATCATCTCTGGATGACTTATAATGCCTAACACAATGTAAATGCTATGTAAATAGTTGTTATACTGTATTGTTTAGGGATTAATGGCAAGGAAAAAATTCTCTTCATGTTCAGTACAGATGCAATTTTAAAAAATATATTTTCCATTTGAGGTCGGTCGACTCTGCAGATGTAAAACCCACAGACAGGGAGGCTCGACTGAACTCACTAGATAAAAGCTGTTATTAATATATATACCTTATTTATTTATTTTGGTAGTGCTGGGAATTGAACCTAGGGGTGCTGTACCACTGAGCTGCATCCCCAGCCCTTTTTTAAAAAAATTAAAAATAAATAAATACACACAAACACACACACACACACACACACACACACACTAAGGATTGAACCCAGGGGGTGCTTTACCACTGAGCTACATCCCAGCCCTTTTTAAAAAAAAAAAATTATTTTGATACAGGGTCTCACTAAGTTGCTTAGGGCCTCCCTAAATTACTGAGATGGCCTTGAACTTGCAATCCCCCTGCCTTAGAATCCCTGAGCTTACACACCCAGCTGCCACCATACCCAGCTTTATTTTTTATTTTGAGACAGGGTTTCACTAAGTTGGTGAGGCTGACCTCAACTTGAGATTCTCCTGCCTCAGCCTCCTGAGTTGCTGGGATTACAGGCATGTGCCACCATGCCACAGGCTCTGATTTGTGTTTTATGACCTCTGGCTGTTGATGTGTGAAGGGCAGGACTGGAAGTAGCTGACTAGCAAAAAGGGAAGAGGGCTTCCATAATTGTTATCTTCCACTCACTTGAGGTCCAGGATAACAGTGCTTCTCAACTTTGTTTGAGCAGCAGAACCATTTGAGAAGTTTTAAGAATCCTGAACTCCTGGTGCAGCTCTTTCAATCAGTCTCTGAGGCTAGGATCCAGCACCAGGCTTTCCCCACACTCACTCCAGTACTGTGGATTGAACTCAGGGGATCAGTAGCGATACCAGCAGATCCTAGTTGACCCATTTGCCCTTGTCACTGAGGACCCCAGCTGGAGCCCAGAGGTTCTGGTCTGGGTCACTGTGCCCATGCTCTGACCCTGTGAGTGCTCCCAGCCATGTCATAGAATAGAGCAGCTAGGTCCACAGGCTCTGATTCAGGCAGAGGTGTTTCAATTCCAGCTCATCCTCTTTGGAGCTATAGCACTATGTGAAAGTTTCTTAACTTCTTGAAGCCTCAGTTTTCTCATCTGTGAAATGGAAAGAGGTGGAAAATAAATGTAGATTAACTTGACCAAAAAGAAAGGAGCTCCAGGATATATTATTCGTTGAAAACTAAATGAAATCAGGATGCAGGAAAGTGTCAATATGCTAGTACCAAGTCATATTTTAAGTTATTTATTGATTCAAGCACTGTAGCCCTGAGCTGTGTCCTCAGTTCAAGTCTTTTTTTTTTTTTTTTTTTGGTACTGGGAGTTGAATCCAGGGGTTAACCACTGAGCCACACCCTGCCCCTGTTTATTTCCTATTTTGAGACAGGGTCTCACTAAGTTGCTTAAAGCCTGTCTAGTTTACTGAAGCTGCCTTCGAACTTGGCAATCCTCCTGTCTCAGTCTCCAAAGTCGCTGGGATTATAGGTATGTGCCATCGCACCTGACTCAAGTCACAATTTTAAAGAGATGTTTCATATGCTGCACATGTAGGTGCTTTGTATATGCATAGACTATATCAGAAAGTCTATAATACAACTAAAATAGTGCTTCCTCTCCAGGGAGTAGGGCTGGGGTTGGAGTAGGAAGGAGAGTGACTTTTCATCGAATGCATTTGGTATGATTTGAGTTGTTTACTTTGTGCAGGTTTTATTTTTTCAATTAAACTACTTTTTTAAAAATGGGAATAATAATAACTTCCAGGGTTTGACTTGAGGACTAAATGAATTAATGCATGTAAAGTGCTTAGCGCAATGCCTAGCGCAGGGCAGGTGTTCTCCTCCACACCTCAGAGAGTTACTAGCAGAGTTATGAGCAGAGTTCAGTGGCTTCCATTCTTCACTTGGTCTACCACACCCACACCCTTGCCTTGGCCTCAGGACTTCTTTGGCCAAGGGGTTCTTGCCTGGTTGTGTATGTCCTCTTGCATTCCTACATTTTGCAGAGTATTCCTGTGGTAGATGCACCCAACCCACAGGTTAGAACCAGGCCCAGGGGAGCTCAGCCCAGAGTAACCAAACCCCAGTCAAGTGGAAGGAAATAGCATTGATTGTTGTATGACTCTGACTTTGAGGTGGTTTTGGACAGAGCATTATTACAGCCATAACCTGACTCATATGGAGCATTTTTTCAACGCCAGACCCTATGCTAAGTCCTGGGGAAATAGTGGTGAGCAAAGCCAGGCACTGTCCCTGTCCTCACACAGCTTATGGTCTAATGATGAGAGAACCAGGACAGCATATAATTGTAGGGAGGCCAGGGTGGACCTAGGCAGGGGTTCAAAGAACATTCCCTGAGGAAGTGACACTTGAACTGAGACTTGGGGGTAAACTGACAGAGGAAGAGAATGTGCAGAAGTTCTGAGGCTGGAGTCGTAAAGGGGGGCTGACAGTGGATGAATAAGAGGGGCAAGAGTGAGATGAGGAGCTGGGGACAGTGGCGCACACCTGTAATCCCACTGAC
The DNA here is from genome assembly GCF_052094955.1 of Ictidomys tridecemlineatus. Taxonomy (NCBI): domain Eukaryota; kingdom Metazoa; phylum Chordata; class Mammalia; order Rodentia; family Sciuridae; genus Ictidomys; species Ictidomys tridecemlineatus. The sequence goes on along the minus strand of NC_135477.1, from coordinate 122,163,596 downwards.
TCTGGAGGCTGAGGCAGGAGGACTGCAAGTGTGAGGCCAGCCTCAGCAATTTAGCAAGACCCTGTCTCATAATAAAAAAATAAAAAAGGGAGCTGGGGTTGTGGCTCAGTGGTAGAGCCCTCGTCTAGCACGTGCATAGACCCTGGGTTCGATTCTCAGCACCACATAAAAATAAATAAATAAAATAAAGGTATTGTGTCCAACTATAAGTAAAAAATAAATATTAAAAAATTATTTAAAAAATAAAAATTAAAAAGTTCTGGGGATGTAGCTCAATGGTAAAGCATCCCTGGACACTACAGATAAGGGAAGGAGTTGGTTTTCTTTTTTTTTCCAAGCAGTGGGTTACTGTGGAAGGGTTTGGGAAGGGTAGTTGGTGGAAATGAGAAGCAGTCCTTGGACTGAGGTTCTATACACACAAGAAGTTATGTTGGTGGAGGTGGTATTATTAAACTATTCCAAGATCTGCCTCCGTCTGTGTCTTTGCCGCATCTGTGTCTATAGCCACACCAGTGACCCTACTTTTATGACCAGCTCCAGAGGCTCCAAGTACTTCCCCAGAGTACTGGGGTCCTTGAAAACTTAGGATCTTCTTCATCCACAATGCAGGAGTTTCTACAACTCATGTCAGACAGTCTCTATTTAGACCGTGGGTCTCTGGAGGCTGCACGGGTGGCATTGATCTCAGGACCCGTAGAGGGTGTAGGCTGACCCAGGGCTCCTGAGTCCAAGGCTGGGTGATACCTCCCTAGGGGCGGGGTGTGTGAGGAGAAAGGGACCCAAGGCAGCCCAAGGTATCTGCAGCCTCACATCAGTGCAAATCAATGCAAGATTAAAATTCATAATGGTTCCGGGGCACAACTGCAAACAATTTGTTCAGTAAACTTTGCTCTAATTGGCATTCGTAGAATTTCCTGTTAATCAGGCCCCTTGGGCTCTGTGGGTCTGGGATGCTCTGTCTCCCCATGACAGGACAGGGAGTGTGTGATGGGGTGTGAGAGGAAGCAGGCAGGGAGGGTCTTCAAATGTGGGCATCTCACTAGGTGGACTCAAGTGCCCAGTTGGGGTGTCCATAGCCCCACCTTACCCAGGGGGTACCTCCGAGCCACTCAATGCGGTTGCAATGAGGGGTGTGGATCTGCCTGAGTCAGCCTGGGTCAGTCTGGCGGAGACAGCATGTCTGCGGCATGTGCATGGGTGCTGTGATAACGCACCTCAGCTGAAGCGTTTGTCCAGGTGACAGGGTATGCCTTTGGCAGTGTGTTGGTATTTGGTGCCAGCACATCGCTGTCCAGGCGTGGTCTTCAATGGATCAATAAAGCATAGTGTGTGTGGAGTCCGAGCCTCAGTGTGGAGGCTGCTGGGCTACAGTCCCTATTTAGATTCCTCTCTGGATCCAGAAGCTGTAACTGGTGATGATCCAGCTGGGTCATCAGAGGTCTCCTTCCTGTGGATCCATGCTTGCTGTCACTAAAGCAGAGTGGGCTCCCAGAGGCAATGTTGCCCCTGCCCTGTGCCCACCACCTCTTTCCTGAGGTCTTGCTATCCATCACCCACCAGAGACCCGAGACTTAGACCAAAGGCTTTGGAGGGTTCTGCTGAAAAAGATCAATGACCTAAAATATGTCAAGAATTCACATGAAGAACTCATAAGCAACGAGTGCTTAATTAAATGCCAGCCAAACATCACATTATGCCAACTGCAAAGCTGCTCAACTCATATGGTTATATACAAATCACACATAACGTGAGATCCGGGTGTATTTTATTATATTTGATGTTATATGAAGTGTAGTGAGGAAACAAGCAGATCTAAAAACAGCCTCCAGCTCGTCCCTTGGGTTGAGGGCAGGTGTCCCCAACTCTGCTCACTTTTTCAGGAAGGAGTCCTCTGTCCTTGTGATGGGGGTCACTTTGACACATTAAGTCAGATCCTGGCACACAGTGACTGAAAAGGTGTGTGTGTGTGTGTGTGTGTGTGTGTGTGTGTGTGTGTGTGTGTGTCCTGGGTCTCAGAGTGCAGTGACAGCCTGCAATTCTGAATAGTATTTTTTCTTCTTGTTCTTGGGGATGGAGCCCAGGGTGCTCTACCACTGAGCCACATCCCCAGTTCTTTTATTTCAAGACAGGGTCTTGCTTAGTTGCTGGAGCTGGCCTCAGATGTGATCTTCCTGCTTCAGCCTCCAAAGTCACTGGGATGACAGGCCTGCACCACCATGCCCAGCTTCTGAATCCTTTGATACAGAGAGCGACTGCAGCGCTTGTGTAAGGGTGTGTAAGGGGCTGGCCTCCCCCTCAGATGGCCATGGCCCTTCTTTTTGTGTGCATGCATGTCCAAACACATAACTCGCTGCTCTGAGCACCAGGCCTGGGGCGGGGCCTGCTGGCACAGGCGTGTATGGCTCCAGCCTCCCTCACAGTCATTATCACAGCAGGAGCAGCTCTTGCCCTGGGGCCGCCCTCACTCTTCCAAGCAACTGCTGCTTTTCTCAAATTAACCCCTCTGCTCCAGCTTCTCATTTTCCTGCCAGGGGGCCGTGGGCTGGCTGGGGAGGGGTCTCCCAGGACAGTGGCCCCAGCAGGCAAGCTGATCATCCACAGCCCCTGCCCGCCCCTTGTCCACAGGAGGACCTCTTCCTTCTTGAGTCCCGTGGCTGTGGACTGCAGAGACTGTGTGATTGAACAGTCGAGGGTCAGTCGCATGGGGCTCTGGGCCTGCGTGGAAGGCGGGGTCTGAGTGCATGTGGCAGGGCCCTGGCTGCTGGGGAGGGCTGAAGCTGCTCTCTGAGGGGCAGCAGAAGGGGCCAGAGCCCCTCAGGCAGTGGGGCAGGGCCAGAAGAGCCTGAACTGCAGGCAGCAGACCAGCCAGGGAGGTGCTGGACGCACCCTAAGCTTATTCAGGGGTACCCGAGGAGGGCCCACCTAGGTAGAGGGCCTGCAGCATCCCTTCCACCTGCCCACAGGGCCAGATCCAGGTGAGGGAGCCCCTAGATCTCAACAGCAGTTGCTAGGAGAGGAGGAAGAGGGGAAAGCGGGGAGACCAATGGAAAAAAGGGAGGAAAGAGTTAATCCCAGAGGACCCGGATCTGAACTGCTGTCTCCCACCTGAGTTGGGGAAGAAGGAGTGGGCTCCCCAGAGGCAAAAGGAGACCCAGGGAAGGTGCACACAAGGGAGCCCGGGGCTGGGGGAGGTGGATGAACATCATCTCCAAGCTGGGCATGCCAAGCTCTTCTGGCTGCAGATGACCCTATGTATGACGCAAGTCTGCAGGCCCTGCCAGTGGGGGCAGGATTCCCACCACTAGCATTTTGGTTCTGACTCCACGGAGTTCAAGGTGTACCCTGTGCTGCTGGGTTAGCGTCATGAGCAGGATCCAGTCAACCCTCATGGAACAGGCAGTCTGCTGGAAGAGACGGAGGTGTAACCAGCCTGGGATGGGGAAGCTCAGAGCTGTGGCTGCCCAGAGGCAGCCTAGGGGTGAGGGAAACCGCTTGGAGGAAGCCTGAATGATTGCCATCACAACAAATTCATATTTGCAATAATAGTAACACAATAATAAATACAGAGTATCTGCCACACCTGAGTAAAGTATCTCATTTAATCTCTAAAATCGCCCTGAGTTAGATACTAGTATTCCCATTTTATAGATGAGGAAGGTGAGGTTCAGAAAGTTTTAAATACTTTATTCAAGATAATGTAGCTAATAAGGGGCAGAGCCAAGATTTCAAGTCCACAGCCCGGCTCAGTGGTGCATACCTGGAATCCCAGCGGCTCTGGAGGCTGAGGAAGGAGGATCGCAAGTTCAAAGCCAGCCTCAGCAAAAGTGAGGCACTGAGCAACTCAGTGAGACTCTGTCTCTAAATTAAAAAAAAAAAAATGCTGGGACGTGACTCAGTGGTTTGGCACCCCTGGGTTCAATCCCCAGTACCAAAAAAAGAAAAAAAAAAAAAAAAGATTTCAAGTCCAAAAAAATTAAAATATACACCCAAACTGGGACAAGCCCCCTAGGGTCTTGAGTCACCTTTCCTAATTTCAGCAGCAGCACAGGCCTCTGGACAGCCGCTGCTCTCGGCCTGGCAGCTGGAGCAGGCCCCCATGGGCAAGATGCAGCAGTAGGTGAGGCCCAGTTTGCAGAGACTGACATCTACCTGGCCCTGTTTTCATTTGCTTTGGGTTGAGAAAGGAAAAGGCCCACGTTTTTATGACACCAGCTTGTGATTCTATTTTCTGTTTAAATTCTGGGTGAGGGAAAAATAAGAGACATCAGAGAAACCTTCAGAATCTCATTTGGAGAGTCTGAGCTGCAGATAAATGAGCCTCCTGCAGAAGCGCTACATCAAAGCGAATTTTCTCAGCTGTATTTTCTTTCTTTTAATAGGGCCATTTACTACATTAATATTCCAGGAAGTCATTTTAATTTCATGTTTATCATCCATTGGGAAAGTTAAACAGGATCAATATGTAACCAGTGGCGAATTTGGGGATCCTGGGGGAGAAAGGGAGTGTTTGGAGGCTTTGGTGATTCCACAGCTGGGAGTCCTTAGGAGGGAAGGGGAGGCTGGGAGAGGGAAGGTAGGATGGGAGGGGGTGAGGAAGCAGGGGCACAGGGGAGTCCTGCGGTGGTAATCATCAGAACGCGCATTATAGGAACAATAATTGAGCATCTACTAGTGCAAGGTATTGCTCATGCCTTGGAGTACAATCCCCACAACGAGTCATGAAGTAGGTGTTCTTCCCATCCTCAAATATGGGGAAACTGAGTCTCAGAAGATTTTTCCCAAGAACTTAGATATATTTTTTTAAAGAGAGAGAGAGAGAGAGAGAGAGAGAGAGAGAGAGAGAGAGAGAGAATGTTTTTTAATATTTCTTTTTCTTTTTTTTTTTTTAATGTTTATTTTTTAGTTCTCGGCGGACACAACATCTTTGTTGGTATGTGGTGCTGAGGATCGAACCTGGGCCGCACGCATGCCAGGCCAGCGCGCTACCGCTTGAGCCACATCCCCAGCCCAAGACTTATATCTTAATGCCTAAGATCTTCCAGAACTCTGCTTCATTTCTTCACTATCTATACATCAAGCACTTGCTCTTTGCTGGGCATTATCTAGCAGATGGAGACTGTAGGTCAATGAGAGTTAATCTATCAAAAGTGTAAGGACCCATGTCTAGACCACTGTGTGTCTCTTTTGGTGATTTGCCTTCTTCTAGGGACACCTCTGGGCCCCTGCCCTTGTAGAGGTTACAGTCAGGTGGTGGCAGGGCCAGGTTTACAGCAAATAATCACACAAAGACTGGGTGCGGTGGTGCACACCTATAATCCCCAGCAACTACGGAGGCAGGAGGATTACAAGTTCAAGGCCACTTAGACCTTATCTCAAAATAATAATAATCATACTATAGTAATAAATTCATTAAAAAATAAATGGTTGGGGATGTGGGTCAGTGGCAGAGTGTAGAACACCCATGGGTTCATTTGCCAATATCACCCTCCCCCCCAAATTTAAAAAATTTAAAAAAAAAACAACTATCACAGGAGGAAAGAGGAGATTGCCTCTGTGTCAACAGGAGAACTGCATCCAGGGGCTTCACCTAGAAAGCAGGCCAAGAAAGGCCTCCTTGGGGAGGGACTCTCCAGCTGGGATCTGAGGGCAGCAGGGGAGGCTGCTGGATGACAGGGACCAGGGTCAGTTCTGGGGAGTGAGGGGCACCACAGTCAGGAGGAGCCAGGACCCTCCAGGGGCGGCTGGGGTGGGTGTCAGAGTGCAGGGGAGCCTCCTGCACCAGGGGCAGGATTTGGGGAAACCCAGAAGTCCAGGAGGCAGATTTATACACTGGGTCAAGTTTGTACCAGAGAAGGGGACGGGTGTGCAGGGAACTGAGAGAGGGAGGGAGGACCTTGGAATCAGCAGTGGGCTCCTCTCTCTCTCTCCCTGCTTTGGATCCCAGCTCATCCTGTTGGCCTCGCCGTTACAGTAGAGCTCATCTGACCTCCTAGCACCCTCTCCGTCACCACCTTCCAGAAGTAAGCCACCACCTCCCATCTCCTGAATTATTGCCATAGCCTCCCAACTCTGCTCCCTGTTTTTGCCCACGTCCCCAACATCCATTCTCAATGCCACAATCAGAGTGGTACCTTGAAATCATAAAAAAAATCCTCTGGTAGATTAGTGTCTCATTCAGATAAAAGCTAAAAGTCCTTGCAAAGGCCGACAAGGCTGGACACGATGTGCCCTTCTCTCATTATTTCATAACTCCAATTCCTACTCTCTACCTTTTCTAATGCACCTATTCTGGCTTCCTTGCTGTTCCTATAACATCCCAGACATAGACCCACCTCAGGACCTTTGCACTTGTTGTTTCCTTTCCCTGGAATAATCTTTCCCCAGGTATTTGCTTGCTCAAGTCTTTCATTCCTTGGACTTTGTCCATTTCCTTCCCTGTTGTGTCCCCAGTTTCTACAACAGTGCCTACCCATTGTAGGTGCTCAGTCAATCATAAGAAGGGCCACTTCTCCACTTTGGGAGGCAGGGAGCAAATCTCCAAAGAGAATGCTATCTCTGTGTTTGTCTTTATTTTTTTTTTTTCTTTCATTGATTCCTAACAACAGGCTTCTATAGCTATTACTGGCTCCAGGTCCTAGGTGAGCCATCCAAGACTCAGGGAGGTAGTGAGGTTGAGCCGGGAATCTCGAATCTCGAATCTCGAAGGATAATGCACTGGCACCAGACTGCTGGGACTAAAATATTGGTGCCTCCATTTCCCAGCTGTGGGAACTTGGACAAGCTTCTGTTCTCTCTGTGCTTCAGTGTCTTTGTCTGCAAGATGGGAACAACCATAGTACTCACCCGCAATGGCCGCTGGAGGATTCCCTGGGATAATACAGGCACAGGCCTTTGCTAGGGCTGCGAGCAGGGCCCTTAACGTCAGCGCACTCTGCCACCTAAAGTTGCAGTCCACATGGTCATTTCCCTACTCAGGGTGTCCAACCCTTTTCTACCAGGAACTGCAGGTCAGCCCAGGGCCCTGCCTTCAAATGGCAGCGGCTGGGCTTGTCCAGTCCCATTTGTTTAGGTGGAATTTAATTTCTCCCTAAGCCAAGAGTCTTCTGCCCCCTCCTGCCCTCTCTCTTGCTCTCATCAGCAGGAAAATGAGCTCCGGGAGCTTTCCCCCTGGTCCAGAAATCCAAGGTGAAGAATTTCATTAACAATCAAGAGGACATAATCAACATTCTAATAATTCCAGATCCACACTCCCCGTTTGGCAGCCCCCCCAAAGTGCTCCAGTTCCCCCCACTCCACCCCATTCCCAGCTCTCCCAGACGCTCTCACCTTGACAAAGAAATCTCATTTCCTCTCCAGCCAAATTTGCTTTGCTATTAAATTCAGCACCTTACCTTCTGCCCTGACGATGAGGGGATGTACTCCAGCTTCCCGGACTTCTGTTTCTGAAGGAGACAGGAGTGGGGACAAGGGCGTCACCAGGGACTTGCTTCTCTTACACCTCCTGGAAGTTCCAGGGTGAATTCCCTCTAGGGACTCAGGGACCCCCTACCCCGTGCCCAGAGAAGCAGAACTTCTTCCAGGGTGTGTGGGGGGAGGGGCCCTGGTATTTCTCTGGACTGCGGAATGTTCTAGAGTTGATAAATGGCTTTTTTTGAGTTCTAGATGCATTTCACACAGAGCGAGGGCCCCACCTTCAAGCCCCTACCCCAGCCCTTAGGAAGATCTAGTCTGTACCACCTTCTGACTGTGCGACCTTGGGTAGATTAACTTTTCTGAGCTCATGTCTGGTGATGGCCTTCTTGCTGATGGGGACTCTGGAAATCTGGAGGAGGCACAGGACACAGGAGACAGAGTCAAACTGGCTTTTATACTGACCCATTCTGAAGATAACCCATTAACCCACTACTCCGTGATGGGGGCTGGGGATGTGGCTCAGTGGTAGAGCACATGTCTAGCATGTGGAAGGCTCTGGGTTCCGTCCCAGGACTGGGGGGCGGGGGGAATCCCTGAATAGATTAACCCATTGGCGAGGCAAGCCCCTCATGATCTAATCACCCCCATGAGGGCCCACCTGGTCTCACCTCCTGGTACTCACAAGGAAGATTAAGCCTCATCATGAGGTTTGGTGGGCATAAGTCATAGTCATGCGATAGCAGTCTCCTTATCTATAAAAAGGGGATAATAGCAGTAATGTCTCTCTCAAGGTCTCAGGGGGATGAAATGAGGTAATGCTCAGGCGAGTGCCCGGCCTGGAGTTGACACAATCCCTGATAGCTACCACATGGCTATGAATCCAGTAGTGGTGTCTTTGGCCCTTGGGTACAACAGGGTACTGCCGTCTTGCCGGTTCCCCCTTATTCCTCAGTTCATGCACTTGGAATACATTATTGAGTTCTTCTGGGCACAGTGAAGGCTCCTGGGATAAATATGTTAATTAGGCATTTACAGTAGGTGTGGTCAGTGCTGAGGCAGGGGAATTCTAGAGAACACCTAAAGGGGGCACCTACCTGGTGGGCGGAGGCTTCTGGCCTCTAGGCGGAGCTAACTTCTGAGTTGAGACCTGAGAAACAAGGAGGGATTCTCCTGGAGATGTGTGATGGGGACTCGGAGAGTGGAAACCGGCAGTGCATCAACTCAGAGGAACCAGGACCCAGCGCTAGGGACGGCTGGAGAAGAGGCTCCTTAGGTGGTACGCGTTGGGGGCAGTCGCCACTGAGGTCCAAGTGGCAAACTGGGCCTTGTAAGCTACGGAGAGGAGTTGGCTTCTGCCATGAGGGCAATGGGGAGCCATGGAAGGGCATTAGGGAGAGCAGTGACCTTAGTGTCCTTATGGAAACAGCTATCTGGCTGCAGTGTGAGGGCTGGATGGGGCAGGGGGAGGATGAACAGGGAGAGAAATGAGGAGAGTGAGGAGGCTGCTGGGCCAAGGGCTGAGGATGAGAACAGTAGACAGATGCACAGCAGAGGCCATTGAAGTGCCCTGTGACAATGCTGGAGTCTGGCTAGAGCACCCTACCCCTAGGAGGTAGCTGAGGGGAGAAAGGGGCCCTGCGTATCTGGGCTCCAGGTCCCTGTGTGGAAATGTGCCTTGGGGAGCTGGAGTCAGGGCCAGGAGCAGGAGCCCAGGGGTCCATGCAACTCTGGCCTGGCCAGCCGAGCACTCTCTACGTGGGGGTCACAAGCCTTCGAGCATTCTAGGTTCCAGGGAGGCTTGGCAGGAAGTTTAATTCTCTAATCTCTGAATCCTCCTGAAATCTCTTTCCAGCCTTGAGGCACCCTCTGGCACATCTCCCTTGTACTTCCTGCGCACACCACACACTCCAGCACCCCCCCCACCCCCCCCCACATGTTCCCGGCTCCATGATGAGCACTGGGTGACGGAGGCAGGGACCTTGAGAGAACCCAGGAGAGGAGGGAGAGGTGGGGGAGGGGAGAAGGATCCCCAGGGCTCCCTGGAGCGGATAAACTGGAGGTACTTGCTGTTGCAGTCTGGTGGCTTAGACCTGGACTAACCCCTGAGGGGAGGAGGTGTGGCCGGCTTCGTGACTGGGGTGTAGTTCCCTACGGGAGCTTCAGCCAGCAGGTGGGGACCCTCCAGACCCCTTCCTTTCTAGCTCTCCTAGGGCAGATGGCCGTGTCACCTCCTGCAAACCATTCCTGCCCTTCTTTCCACCAGGGGATCTGCAGCAGGACTTAGGGGTATGTGTGTGGGCTTTGGGAAAGGGGAACCGAGGAATTTGGGTGAAAGAAAAAGAAAAAGCAAAGTCTTGTCTCCCTTTCTAATGGGGACAGGAGGAGTATGAAGAGATGAAAAGGAGGTAGCTAATGGAGGAACAGAGGCCAAGGTGGGGAGAAGGTCAGTGTGAAGGTCCAATGGCAGGGGTAGGTGTGGGGGAGGAAGGAGCCACCATCAGGAGCCTGCCTGCAGGCCCCTGGCCGAGTCCTTCTCCACAGGGCAGCTGGATCATGCTCCTGCCCCAAGTCCTTTTTTTTTAGTTGTAGTTGGACACAATTCCTTTATTTTACTTATTTTATTTTTCTGTGGTGCTGAGGATGGAACCCAGGGCCTTGCCTGTGCTAGGCAAGCGCTCTGCCTCTGAACCACAACCCCAGCCCCTTGCTCCAAGTCTTGCTAGAGCTCTTCCATGCTGCAGTGACTTAGATATGAGGTATCCCCCCAAAGCTCAGGTGTGAGACAGTGCAACACAGAGGTGGATTATAAAAGTTAACCCAGTCAGTGAGTTAATCCCCCTGATAGAGATGAACTGGGTGTCACTGTAGCCAGGTGGGGAGTGGCGGGAGGAGGTGGGTCACTGAGGGCGTGCCTTTGGGGTATTTATTTTGTCCCTGTGAGTGAAGTCGTCTCTCTCTCTACTTCCTGGTGCCATGTTCTCAGATGCTTTCCTCTACCACACACTTTTGCCATGATGCTCATGGTATTTGTGTGTGTGTGTGTGGGGGGGGTGAGGGCCCTGCTGGGAATTAAACTCAGGGCCCCACACAAGCTAGGCAAGTGCTTTACCACTAAGCCACGTGCCCAGCCTACTTTTGGCATTCATGTTCTACCTCATCTCAGGCCCCAAGGAATGGAGTCAGCTGTCTATGGACTAAGACCTCTGAAACTATGAGCTCCCAAGTAAATGTTTTCTTCTTAACATTGTTCATGTCAGATCTTTGGGTCACAGCTGTGAAAAAGCTGACTAAAACACATGCCCTCAGAATAAGGTTCAAACTCTTCCAACAAGGTCTTGGTCCAGCCTCCAGTCTCTACACTTGATGCCCTCCCCCCACAAAGGCCACTTCCCAGTGCTCCTCCCTCTGCTTGGAACAGTCTCTGTGTCCAGCCCCACACCATAGCCTCATTTATGTGACAAATTCCTCCATATCCTTTAGGCCTCAGAAACTAGGATGCTTTCTCAGACCACACCTCCAAGCTAGACAAAGCTTCTCTTCTAGGTTCCCTGGGCCAATACTGGCCTCCCCGCCCTCCACGGCAACCTGTGCTTCTCTCTGCTGTCCCTGATGGCTCTGTGTGGTAACTGTGAGGGCAGGAACTTGCCCTGCTAGACTCCTCAAGTCTTGGCAGCATGCCTAGCACTCTAGATATCAGTGGAAGGAAATCCCAGGAATCACCAAAATGTCAACCTTGTCTGATAAAGTGAATTAGAGAAAATAGGCCAGTCTCCAGATGGTGGAAAGGACTTGCCTAAGGTCACACAGAGAGGAAAAGCACTCAGGATTCCTAACTCCCAGATGCTTGTCTTCCCACTCTGAAAAGAAGAGGAGGAGGTAGTGAGTGGAGGAACACAGAGGTCATGGTGGGGACAGGGTCCATGTGGGTCCCATAGCAGCTGGGCCTGTGCAGTGTGGAAGCAGAGGTAGGTAGGTGCACTATACATGACTGGCTGGGGACATGCTCAGGCCAGGGCTCTTGACTGCCCCATGGGGAGGCGACCAGCTCTCTAGAGGAGGTCATTGGAATAGGGATGGGGGGATGGGAGGAAGTACTGGGGAGCCAAGCAGGCCAGGACCTTGGATTGGAGATTGATGTCATCTCAAACCCCTGTGGAAGCTGAGAGCATGTACCCAGGGGGCAAGGCAGACACTGGGGATGCAATCAGGGCTAATAGCCTCCCAGCCTGAGATGCAATTAGGGGCAGGTTCCCAGTGGGCCTCAGGCAGCGCTAAAGGCAGTTAGTTGCTGGAGTTGGGGTGGGGGCCACCTCTGCAATCCTGGCTGCGGGTCTGAGGGGCCAGGATGAGGGCACAGGAAGAGTAAGGGGACCTTCAAATGGAAGGCTAACATGGGTGAGTAGTAGCACTTAGAGATGAAGTGCAACTATGGCAGATCGGTAATGGGGGTCACTTTCCCCAGACCCCAGATATAATAGTGAAGAGCAAACAAGTCACCTTAGGGCCTTATACTTTCCGAGGGGCAGTTTTCTTCCCTATAAGATGGGGAGAAAAATAATAGTCTCTATTTCAGAGGATTGTCGTGAAGGTTAAGTGAGAAAGAATATCTAATGCCCAGCCCAGAGCGGGGCCCTGCCTCATTTCTCAGCACATCATCATCTTGATAGGGATGACTTAGGAAGGTGGTGGCCCAGGCTGGACTTGAACCTTGGAATCATGAAGGCCTGGGTTCCATCCCAGCTTCTCCGCTTTCCAGCTCCAGGACTTTAGCTCAAAGTTTACACCTCTAGTTTGTCATCTGTAAAAAGAACTCACAACAGGGCAGGGGATGTGGCTCAAGTGGTAGCGCGCTCGCCTGGCATGCGTGCGGCTGGCCTGGGTTCGATCCTCAGCTTAAAAAAAAAATTAAAATTAAAATTTTAAAATTCTTCTCTCTTTCTCTCTCAAAAAAAAAAAAAAAAAAAAGAAAGAAAAGAAAAGAAAAAAAGAAAAAAAAGAACTCACAACAGTACTTCCCCCAGCCAGGGGCAAGAGGGCCTCAGGCTCTGCCTAAGGTGCTACCTCTACCTGGGTCCTGATCACAGCTCAGGCCCTGACTCTCTCCAGAACCTTCTGCCCCAGAGACCACACGGCAGCCTGTTCTGAAACCTGGGTCTGACCTTGGAAACCCCCAGTCTGTCCACGATGAAGGTCTGGAGAGCTGGCTTTCTACAGAGCCTGGAGAGGGCCAACAGGTACAGATGACCATGCTTTACAGGATAGTTCTATGGAGAAACTGCCACCAGCACACTGTAGATCTGAGGAACCCAGAACCTGGGAAAGCTTCTCTGCTTCCAGACCATAGCCTCAGGCCTGGCTGGGGTGGGGCAGGGCTGGTCATCTGAACTGGAATCATGACCACTTTACAAGACCACTTTATATACATCCTCCACCCAACCCAGGAGAAGGATATAGGCATCCCCCAGTTTTACAAATGGAAAAACTGAGGCTAGAGGGGAGAAGGGCCTGATCCATAACGCCTGACAGCCCAGGAGTCACACCTGGGTTGCCCCCGGGGCTGGGCGCTGGAGGGAGCACAGTAACAGCTTCTGTTATGCACATTCCTGCAAGATCTGCCTGGAAGATCCTGGAAGTCCAGAAAAACATGAAAAGGGACTTGGCTGTATGAACAGCCCCGCCCTTTCAGATGTTAGTGGCCCGAGGATTACACTGACAGACTAATTTACTCTAGGACCACTGGGCAAAAGCCAGGCTCATACAGAGACCAGTGTCCTGCCTACAGGGTCATTAATGGGCCAGAGGTGTTGGTGCTGCAGCGTCAGAGGACAGCCCTGTCCTGCCCTCACATCTGTGTCAGATTCTGTGGTCCTGCCCCACCTGCCTACCCCTCGCCCCAAAGCCCAGGTGCCTGGAGGTAAAGACCTGGCACAGTCCCTGCCCTGCTGCCCACTGCTGTGGTGGCTGCTTTGGGATAAACAAACTTGGACTTTTGTAGGCCCTGAATGACTCAGCACAGCTGGGCCCAAGGCCGCCCCTCCTTAGTTGGTTGGCAGAGAAAGCGGAAATCTGCAGCACCCAGAAGATTCCCTCAAAGAAGGATTGACCTGGTTGCCCACCCCCAGCTCCAACACAGGCTTTGGAAAAGAGCTGCACTCCATTTGTATAGGTGCAAGAGCATGGGCTGCTGTAGGCCTGGGTTCAAATCCCAGCCCTGGTGTTTACCAGCCGTGTGGGCTGAGTCCCAGTTTCCTTGTCTGTAAAATGGGGATAATGGGATCTAACTCTGCAAAGATGAATAAAGAACATTTGTGAGGAGAGCACACAGGCATTCTGCAAAAGCTTGCTTCCTTTCCTCTCTGGCAACTGAAATCCACCATTAGTGGCAGAGCCATCCCCAGACTCCTTTAAAATGCACGGAGCCGGGAAGAGAGGGACAGTTATTAAGTCCACCTGAGCTGGAGCACGTGCGGAGCCTGACTTTCGCAGCTGTGGGATGGAAATGATTCTGTTGCTCCTGTTATTGAGTTACTGACACCTGAGTAAAGCCGGGCTGGCAGGGCTGTGGAGAGCAGATCCTGCCCCACTCCCTTCTTGTAAAAAGGGAAAGGTGCAGAGGGGGAGCTCCTAGCTCAAGGTCACCCAGAGTCAGGGGCTGGAAGATCAGGCTCCCATCCAGTTTGCCTGTGATTTGACTTCCTGTGTCCAGGAAGACAGGTCCTGGGGGAGGGGCTGCCCCCCACCCCCCACCCCAGGCCCTGACAAGGGGCCCTAGATTCTGGAACGGTGCTTGGCAAATGTAAGTACTCAATTCGTATTCATGAGTGGATGAGGGAGTGAGTGAATGGGGTGGCAAAAAGAGGAAGGTGCCCTTCCAGGACAGGAGGGTGTCTTTCCAGGGCTGAGTCCACTGCTCCTCCTCCAGATGGCACTGTGTGTGTGTGTGTGTGTCCAGGGTGGGGGATGGTATTCCCCAGGGAAAGGATCTGAGCTGCAGCCTGAGGGATGGAGGTTAGACTGCAGGGAGCCAGAGGAGGAGTGGGGAAGGGAGGCTGGGTGGTTGCTTCCTGGGAGCTCTGGGAGGAAGGAGTAGAGCTGTGTCTGGGGGTAGGGGAACTGGGTGAGACTGCTGGGAGATCCCTGAGTCACACTTGCTCAGAGCCTGGGACACCTGGGGCCTCTATGGGCAAAGTCCACCTCTCCCTCTCAGAGACAAACCAAGCTCAGCTCTGGCTGCTCAGGATCCTGTTGCCATAGAGATGCAGAGATGCCTCCTCTAGAGCATTGGAGGCCCTGGGTGTGGCCTCTCTCAGCATGGTTTGGAGCGGAGGGTGGAGGGGCGTGTGCAGTTGGACCTTGTCAAACACTACGCCCGCCCACTGACATATGCAACATGGCTGCCACTGACCTTAGAGTCCACAGGTTGGGCCTGAATCTCAATTACTAACTGGTGGTCCTGATGAGGGACGTTGGATGCAACATGAGCCTCAGTTCCCTCATCTGTAAAATGGGGTTGGTGGTGTGTTCCCTTGGGCAGTTGTGACAGTCACTTGAGCCGATTGCTGGCACACAGTGAAGCCCCAGAGAGGGGGGACCATTATTGCTGCAGCTGGTGCCCAGGTAGGGGCTCTGCAGGAGTCTGCCCCAAGGCAGCAGCTCCCTGCCCTTAGCCTGTGGTCTGGGACTCGCCAGTGAGGCTGGAGAGAGGCCGGGCTCCTTCTCCACAGACAGAGGGGATCAGGAGTCAGGAGTTATGTCATCCTTTGAACATGGGCCTGGAGGCTCTGCTGCAGGCGTATCTGAAAAATAAATAATAACAACGTGAATAATTCACAGAATCTGTGTGAATAATTCACCATGGCCTCCCAAGCACCAGCCAATGAGTCACCGCAGACCCAGGCTCCTGTCCTGGCTGCCCCTGGCTGCCCTGCTGGCCCTCGGGAGGGCAGCCTGGTTGCAGGGGCAGGAGGTGCAGGGTATGCAAGGACAAGCAGGACAAGCCTTCTGGGGCTGCAGGTCCTAGGGGATAGCGGGGCGGTAGGGCCAGTGGCCTGTGTGGGTTCTATAAGGACATACATTCTGGAGATGCCAAAGAGGACTGATCTAGGGTCCTCAATTGCAGTTGGCCATCTCAGATCATTTCCCCCTTGGTGGGCTGCATGATAGAAGCTGATGCAAGGAGAGCCCCTTTGTAGCCTTGACATGAATCCCGAGGAGCCCACACAGGCCCTTCAGGCTTCTCCTGGGTGTCTGGAAAAGGTGGAGTTAAATGCCTCTGCTCAGAACTCAGTTCAACCCTTAATCACTTATTGTGTGACTTGGCCACATGGCTCCAATGTTCTGGGTCTCCATTCGATGGTCTATAAAATGGGGACTAAGAAACACCTAGTCCACAACATTTTGATTGTTCTGTGGATGGAATGATGTCATGATCATAAATTGCCCAGTCGCAATGCCTGACGCACCGCGCTTTAAAAACAGAGGCTGCTGGAGACATTCATTATCTTTCCAAAGATAGCATGGTGGGGACTCGGGGTAGGAAGGGGGCTGCTCTGACATTGCTGATATTCACATAAAACATGATCTGCAGCCCCAAGAGATGGGAATCAACTGCTGGCCAGCCCCATGGAGGGCTGTCAGAGAATAGGGGGGCCTCCAAGCTCCTCCCAGTAGATACTGGCTCAAAACAGCCAGTGTCCTGTTTATTTCCTCTTGAGCACTTGCCCTGTTGATGATGTGGGTCATCAGCCTTCTCCACTAGGATAGGGACCTGTCTGTCTTATTCACATTGTAATCCCAGTCTCTAGAATCCCACCAGGCACATAGTAGGTATTTAATAAATCTTTGTCAATTTAATGCATGGATTCATCAAGTGGCATGTTATCATGAAGGGTTGTTGGAATAGAGCCCTCTTTGTGGCTGCTCAGGAGGGGCTCTGAGGGCCATAGCTGGGTGTGCAGCTCAGTGGGAAGGTGGTTCTGGGGACAACCCCTGCCAGACTGGCTGCTGCTGATGCTGCAGGGCCCGGAATGTGCCATTCTCCCTTCCCAGGTACACTTTCCTGAGACCAAACAGTATGAGGGAAGCTTAATGGTGGCACAGGCTCACTGTGCCTTCCCCAGTAATGATTTAATCACTTGTTTAGAATTTCCTGTGGCATTAATGATTATCCCCCAGAACACGGGGAATAATTGGCTGCGTTCTCGCGGTGAGCGAGTGCCCTGTTAGCAGGGAACAGCGCCCGTTCTCCTGTAATCTTCCTCTCTCACCTGCCCACCGCTCACTCACAGGGTGATGGAGATGGATGAGCTCATGTGTGCAGCGGAGCTGGGAGGCCCACTGGAGGATTCAGGGAGGGTGAGGACTGAGGAAGTGTGTGGAAACGTGGCAAGGAAAGAGAAATAGCAGAGTCAGAGCGAGAGAGAATGAGGCCAGGGTCTGTGTTCTTAGGCCAAGGAATTCCCCATCTCAGTTCAAAGCTTTCAGTTCTCCCCAGCTACCTGGCTTCCCTTGCTGTTTTGCAAAGTCTGTACAGGAAGGTGTCCCCGGCAGTGCATGCTCAGGTGGGTATCTATGGAGCAGTGATTCTCAGGGCTGGGTTCTGGACCAGCAGCCACCACAGGGTGAGCCTGTGTCCAGAGTGCAATGCATTCTCGTGTCCTCTCCAGACCTAGAGGATCAGAAACTCCAGTGGGTGGAGTCTCTCACTCTCAAGCTTTCTAGGTGATTCTGTTGCACCCAGGTTTGAGAAGCCCTGATGTGAGGTATAAGGGGTGTAAAGAGGTACATACATGGGGGTGTCTGAGAGTTTGGACCTCTGTCCTAAGCCAGGAAGCTGCAGCAGAAAAGGCCCAGGCAGAAGTCAGGCCCCTCCAGAGGGCCCAGAGCTGCTGCTGCTTATGGAGAGGGTCTGGGTAACACCCCCTTCCCCAGCCACTTGCCCCTGGATGGCCACAAGACCTCTATCTGGGGAGTCTGCAGCGAGGAAGAGGGGGCTGCTGTCCCTGTCCAGGCCTCCTTAAAGAAGAGTGGGATCCGTTGAAAGTTGTTGGCCTCACTATGTCCTGCCCACAGTAGGCCAGAAGCTTATTGTCATACTAGGAACCTGTCCCTGCCTGTCCTCACTGATGTTGGCTTTGAGGGAGGGAGTTTTCAGGGATTCAGCCATTTAAAGACTTTGAAGGGCTGGGGAGAAATGAAATATCCCCTGAGAATGCTACAGCACAATGTGGGCCTAGAGATATTTCAGGGAGGGAGGGGTGGGCTGAGAGAGACATTGGTGACTCTGGAGTGTGAGGGTGCTGTGGAGGGAGGGGAGGGGAGTTAAGGATATGGAGAGAAAAGGAGCCTCAGGGAGGAGGAGGAGGAAGAGGAGGAGGAAAAAATTGGCCAAGTGGAAAGGGGAAGCCATGGGAGTAGGCAGCCTGAAAGAAGGAACAGAGGTAGAAGGGATGGGGTGGGGCACAAGTGTGTGTTGGGGAGCAAAGAAGGAAGAAGCGGAGGTACAGAGGGAAGGGGAGGCAAGGAAGCCCAGACAACAGAATGAAGGGAAATATAATCCCCAAAGGAGAGTGGGGGCTGCTGGTGGGAGGGAGTCACCCAGAGTTGGGTGTCCAGGGAAGAGGGGACATGAAGGCCTTTCCCACCCTAGGCTAACCTGAGGGAAAGGGTGTGGACCTGGAATTCACAACAAATCTTAATCAGAAAAGAAAGTGAGCATCTTGTTGAGTTTTGTACTTAATAAGACAAATAAATGGAAGCTGCATGAAAAATTAGGAAGCAATAAAGACCTTGCAAAAAAAAAGTTTCTGGGAAAAAAAAGGGGAGGCTCCAAAGAAAATACCAGAACAGCCGGGTGCACATATATATATATATATACCTGTAATTCCAGCGGCTCAGGAGGCTGAGGCAGGAGGATCACAAGTTCAAAGCCAGCCTCAGGCTGGGGCTGGGGCTCAGTGGTAGAGCGCTTGACTAGCATGCATGATGCACTGAGCTCAATTCTCAGCACCACATATAAATAAGTAAATAAAATAAAGGTCCATCAACAACTAATATATATATATATATATATATATATAAAAAGCCAGCCTCAGCAAAAGTGAGGCGCTAAGCAACTCTGTGAGTCCCTGTCTCTAAATAAAATACAAAATAGGGCTGGAGATGTGGCTCAGTGGTCAAGTGCCTCTGAGTTCAATCCCTGGTACCAAAAAAAAAAAAAAAAAAGGAAGGAAGGAAATACCAGAACATATGCAAATTGCCCATCCTGGGCAGGCGAGTCCCCAAATCAAGACATGCAGTCCCCCAACTGCTGAACAACGGGGCCCCAGCAGGAGCTGGGAGGAAGAATGGAGACAGCCCCAATCCCACAGCAAGTAGGCTGGAACTTGGAGATCCAGCACTTCCCACATGCTTTCCTGCCTGTGGCACCTGGGAACCATCTGGGGAGACCAGGGCAGTCCCCAGCCTGATGCGGACCTCCAGTGTCTAGGCTCAAACTCCCAGCTCAAACTCTCCTTCAATTATCTCAGGGGACCTGCCATCCATTACTTTTGTGCGACTCTCTCTGAACTCCTTTCTATTTTCAGTTTGTGAAGACCCCTTGGGAGTAACAAATTCCAGAAGGTGGACAGCAGCTGTGTAAAGTAGGACTTCCCTTTAGAAATCCTAAACAAAGGAATTCCAGCTTTGGGGGCCTTCCTCGTGTGGGGCTGCTGCTTCCTTATCAGGAACTTGGGAGTTGAGGTCAGCACTGCCCCCTCTCTCCTGGGCAATGTTCCCAGCAGCCCCTTTGCTCTCACATTCCAAATATCCTGAGCTTTGGGTCAGACAGACAGAGGCTCAAATAGGGGCTCTCTCAATGCCTACCTGTGTGACCTTTGAGCAAGTCACTTATCTGCCTGAAGTATTTCCATCCGAACAGTGGAGAAGGATCACATTCCCTATTTCAGAGATTGTTGGGACATGCTGAAATAATGTTAAGTCATCGCCAATCATTCCCCGCACACTGTGGTGGCTGTGGAGCCAGGAGTAAGACAGGGAGACCCTTGCCCTCAGGGAGCATGCATCCCAGGAGAATGCCGGGAAGTAGCCACTGTGATTCTGAAGAGTGATTTGAGTTCCAAAGGTCATAAAAAGATAAAAGGGGGCTGGGGCTGGGGCTGGGGCTCAGTGGTAGAGTGGCAGAGCGCTCGCCTAGCGTGCAAGAGGCACTGGGTTCGATCCTCAGCACCACATAAAAATAAACAAATAAAATAAAGGCATTCTGTCCATCTACAACTAAAAAAAAAAAAAAAAAGAAGAAGAAGAAGAAGAAAATTTCCATTAAAAAAAAAAGAGGGGGTCTAGTGTAGCTCAGTGGAAGAGTTTTTGTCTAGCATGCATGAAGCCCTGAGTTTCATCCCCACACTGAGAAAAAAAAAAATGGAGGAGGAAAGATGGCTCATCAGAGAAGGCCTCTCAATTGAGGTGACATTTGAGCTGAGAAGCCATTTCACTGTGGATCTGTGGGAGGAATTTCCGTTATGAGTTTCAGGATTTGTAGGAAGTTCGGGGGCCACATATTTTGTATCCTGTATGGTTTCCTAGAATCTGGCCCCTCCCATCCCTCATCCCCACTCTCTGGGCTTAGAGTCCTCCAGTCTGCTAATGGGTCCCAGGCCTGGGAAAGTGCGGGAGCACGTGGGCTGAGAGCTCTGCCTCCTCCTTCGCTCACTCCCACGCTGTCTCCCTGGTTTTCTGGCTGCCCAGGGTAATGGATGCTTCCTTCCAGGACCGAGTCACGTGCTGCCTCTTACAAACTCTGGACGATATCTCTGCCAAGGCTGCACTGCCTGCTCCACCCCCACCCAGCCCATGAGAAGGCAGATTTATAGAGGGTTTTCCCCAGGGACTGAGCATGTATCCGCTTGACTCTGGCTCAGAAGCTACAGAAGTGATCCTGTTCAGAGACACTTTCTTCACACAGATGAGGAAACCGAGGCCTGAGGAGAAGATACCCACCAGGCAGCAGCTGAGCAGGGGCTTGAGGCAATATCTCCCAATGGCTCACTCTTCTGGCACTTGTGACAGCTTGCCTACATTTAGGGCTTTGCCAGGGTCTGTGCTTGAGCTCCAGAGCTGGATCTGTGCAGCCCCCTTAGAGGAGTCCCCAGCAAGCACTCTGTGCAATTAGCCTGCATTAGTACTGACTACTTAGAGGGCCGTCTTGAGGTGGTCTTGACGCTGCATTAGGGCTTGGTTAGGAAGGAGTGTTGTAGTTTAGTGGCTCTCAAATTTTAGCATGTATCAGAATCACCTGGAGGGCTTGTTAAAACACAGATGTCTGGCTTCTACCCCATTCAAGGGTCTGATGTGAGGTATGATCATTTGCATTTCTAACAAATTCCCAGGTGATGCTGATGCTGATGGTCTGAGGACCACATTTTGAGAACTGCTGCTATAATTGATTAGTGCTGTCTGCTATAGGAATAAGAACGGGGAATTTTGACAAGTAGGGCATATATTTGCCATTCCTCTTCTAGTAGGACTGCTGAAGATTTTTTGTCATAAATTTAAAATCCTTGTTTCATAGGCAGCCACAGTCATCTTTTCAAAATACAAGCCTAGTCGTATGATTTAAAATCCTTTGAGGACCTCCCCAAAGAAAAAAATGCCGTAACGTGGTCTACAAAGTTCTGCACAGTGTGGCCACTGCCCATTGCTCCAGCCTATCTCACATGGTCATATACTTCTCCCTTCATTCCATCTCATTGATCTTAACTCTAATCACAGGGTATTTGCACATGCTGTTCCCCTGTCTGGAATTCTCCTACTGTCCGCTGGGCTCCCTGCCTAGTGAACTCCAACTTGTCTGGAAATCTCAGGTCAGAGATTTGTGTCTCCGGGGAAGCTATCCTCTACTCCCTGACCTGGTCAAACTCCCTCATCTTGTGTTCTCACAGCCCACTGGGTTTCTTCTCTGATGCATTTAGCACAAAGTAATTCCATTATTTATAGTGATTATTTGATTAACACCTGCCTAACGCACCGTACACAAGCTCCAGGAAGGCAGGGACCATGTATCCTTTTTTTACTTTTTACTGATTCCCTGGAGCCCAGCACAGTGCCTGTTACATAAAAGGGTCTCATTAAATATTTGTAGAAAGAAAGAAAAAGAGGAAGATGTTCTGAATTTCCACTGCGCTTCTCTTTAAAGTTTTTCTGCAAGAGGAAAGGGGAACATGGCCAATCTGTAACCAACAAAATTCACAGAAGTACATGGCCCACCAGACACAGTAGCATATACTTGTAATCCCAGCAATGCTGGAGGCTGAGACAAGAGCATGGCAAGTTCAAGGCCAGCCTCAGCAACTTAGTGAGGCCCTAAGCAACTTAGTGAGACCTTATCTCAATACAAAAATAAAATGGGATATGGCTCAGTGGTAAAGAGCTTCTGAGTTCAATCAGTACCAAAGAGAGAGAGAGAGAGAGAGAGAGACAGAGAGAGAGAGAGACAGAGAGAGAGAGAACATGAACTTCAGTAGCATGAGATCCCACTGCATTAGATAAGAGTAAGCTCTGAAGTGGCCAGAGAGAAGGGGGGAAAGAAACATGTCTACTGGGCCCTCTACATCCCTCTGTGAGCTGGTTCTTTGCTTTTGCATATGCTACCTCATTGTACTCTCAGAATAGGTCAGCATTATGATCCCCACTTTCCAGATGGAAGGACCAAGGCTCTGAGAGGACAAGTGAGTTGTGTGTGAGGTCTGGGCATGGATTTGTTTTTTCCTTCAAACCTGGAGGGGACTGAGGTCCCAAGAAGAGAGAGCACAGGTGGCCAACAGCTGAGAGGAGGATCTCTGGGTTCTGGTCAAGCAAACAGGCTATTTTCTCATCCATGTTACAGACCTCTCTGTGCAAGAAACCAGTTAATCAGCGGTGACAAAATAAAGTCCCTGCCCCCATGGAGTTTCCATGATACTTACAGGAGACAAAACAACGAAACTAATAAACAAGAAACTATCAGGTAGTTGTAAAATCTATACAGAAAATAAATCAGGAAATAAATAAATTGGGACTAGTGTGTGATCAAGTTTTAAGTGGGGTGTTCAAAGTAAGGCTTTTGGAGGGAGACATTTGAATGGAGCCCTACGTTATGAGAAGGTTTCGATAAGGGCTAATTTCTCCATTGGGAACAGTAACACTACTACATATACTGTATATACTACTGTATATACCATACTTGTAGAGGCCCTGAGAAGTTTTAATTTCTTTGAAAATCAAAAGAAAAGCATGAGCTTTCAGGTTGAAGAAAATATTTTCATACATAATGTGAATCTATCTGTGTTTATACCAATGCAGTCATAAAGTATGATTTGTGTATCTTTTTATGGAGGAAAGGACTCGCAAAGGCAAAAAGGCGCCTGGAGCCCAGGAAAATCCTAGTGTGGCTGACTCTAACTATGGGACAAGCCACAGAAGAGCATTTCAGGCCAAAGGAACAGCAAGAGCAAAGGTCCTAGATGGGAATGAGCTGAGAATGTTGGAGAAGCAGAAAGAAGGTCTTCAAATGAAGTAGGTAGATTGGGAAGAGTGATGGGAAATTAAGTTGCAGGGTCAAGACCATCAAAGGTCTGTGCATAGGGAGATGTGGACCAAGGTAAGGAGGAGAGATGGTACCAAGGGAGTCTCCACTGACTGATCTTGGAGCCGGAGGTGGTGGGTTGCTTCTCAGTGTCTGAGTGGCTGGGGTCACACCTGAGCTTGGAGGATCAATATGTCTCCTTTAAGAGAGGGCCTGAGTGGACACCTGGCCACGGCATCTTTTCAGCCAAAATAAGCCCACAGTCCCTTGAGCAATTTTTTGGATCCCTGCCCACCCATCCAAGAAAAAAGTGGGTTTTGTCTCTTAGGCATCGTCAGGAACAGGTGTTTCTGTGACAGGAGGATGTTTTTGAGTTGGGGGGCTGAGCCCCTTTCTCTTGGCCTCATTTCTGGGGCTCACACAGCTCCTCCCTGGGGCAGCCAGACTTGGGGGGCTGGGGCTTCGGCAAGTGAGATACAGCAAGGAGCTATTTAAAGCTGCCGGCAGCTCACCCCTTCTGTTCACGGCTCTGCTGGGTGGGAGCTGCCATCGTCACGCACCCACCGGCGCCTCAGGAACACAGCAGCCCAGCGCACCCACACAGAGAGGCGGGGGGAGGGTCCTCATGCACCTCCACGGGGCCAGCAGGGCTCCCCCTGGCTGGCAGGGGACGGCTGATAAGCAGGAGTGGACCCTCAGACCCACCCCACGTTTCCATGACAGATCAGAAAAGTGCCCTAAATTTAGGTCACCCCCCCTCTGTTGGCTACAAGTGTAACCAATTAACAACTTTCCAAGGGTGTTGGTGGAGGCAGGGGCATCTTCAGGCCCATGTGGGACCAGAAGTGCTCCTTGTGCCTTGGAGGTATCCCAGGCCTTGGGGAGAGGAGCTTTGAGCACCCTGCCCTACCAAGGCTGCAGCTATGAATGAGTGGTCTTTCTGGAATGTTCTTATGGCCTCCATCTCTCATACCTCCCAAGGTCCCAAGCAGGGAGTTGTCTGCGGATGGCTGCTCCAGGTCTGCAAGGGTTAAAAACACAAGCTGAGGGCCCTTGGTGTGAATCCAGGCAGGTGACTTAACCTCCCAGTTTCCTTTTCTGTGATATGGAGATAAAAATAATGTCATCTTAGATACTTGTGAAGATTTTATTTGAATTAAAAATGTACAGAGCCTCCCCACAGCCTAGTGCATGGTGAACTCTCCAGAAGCACACCTAAGGGCCACAGCAGCACCTCCAGGCCCCTCTGGATTCAGACACAGGTTAGAGGGTCCTGGGAAGGGAAGGCAGCAGGTGGGTTTGGCCTCATGTGGACTGTTATGTGCCAGCGGGGACCTGGACACACACTGTCCCCGGGGTACATGGGACTATTTCCAGTGAAGCCATCAGCCCGCAGTGATGACTGTTGTAGCCTCGTCCTCACTCTCATCCTAACTAGCAGGACAGACCCAGGCTCAGGAGCACCCAGCAGCTCCTCGGGAGAAAACAGCTGAGTCAATCAGACGAGGGAGGGCAAGTGGGAATTTGGGGTCCTCTTTCAGGGCCAGACAGACAGTTCTATGCAGGGTCAGACCACAGTGACAAGGGGACTTCTAAGGGGAATATCCTGAATTGGGAGGGCCACTAGAAACTGCACAGGGAGAGGAGAGATGGTGAAGCCCCGGTACTGACAGGCGAGGGCTAGAAGCTGCAAAAGGAAGAGCAGGAGCAGAGAGGTACCCGAGGGCCAAGCAGGGAGCCAGGTGAGGGCCAAGCAGGGGGAGGCCCCCAGGAGGCCCATTGGATGGCTTCTCACCTCCTTCATGTGTGTGTGTGGTTTTGGTTTAGTTTGATTTGATCCTGGGGATTGAATTTGGGGGCACTCCACCACTAAGCCACATCCCCAGCCCTTTTTTGTATTTTATTTGGAGACAGGGTCTCACTGAATTGCTTTGTGCCTTGCTAAGTTGCTGAGGCTGCCTTTGAACTCACGATCCTCCTGCCTCAGCCTCCCAAGCCGCTGGGATTACAGGCCTGCGCCACCGTGCCCGGCTTCCATGTGCCTTTCCTTCTTGACCATCTCCTTATAACCCATTCCTTCACCCACATTCACCCTTGAACCCTCACACAATGTCCCATCACTCTACCCAGGGGCCCCTCTGCCCTACTCAGGGTACCCTTCATGCCCAGTGCCCTCACCCCTCCCATGCCTCCTTTGCTGAACCCCTTCACCTCCCACACCCAGTCCACATATTGCATCTGGTGGTGCTATGACCCCCACCCAAACCCTCATGAGATCACACTGGGTCCTCTGCCAAAGTCCAGGACTCCATTTCCAGCCCAGCTAACTCGCTTCTCCAGGTCCCCATCACCCCCTTCCGTCATCGTGTTCTGCAGCCAGCCGCCTGGGAGCTGAATCAGAGCCATAGAACTAACATTTTGCACACACGTCTCTCCAGATGACAGGCAAGATGGGCCTTCTGCCCTCAGCCCACACACACCCGTGCTCAGGAAGCACACAGAGCCAGGGCTGTACCCAACATGGGTGGGGAAGAGGGCTCGGGTGGGCCCCTTCCCTGCCTCAGATACCAACCCTGGCCTTTGCCCTTTGGTCTCTTTTGTTCAAGGCTTGGAAGTCCCCTTTTAGGGAGAAGAAAAAGTACAATGGGAGATGAAGCAAGACCAGAGACTGGTACAGCCCGGCAGCAAGAGCTGATACCATGCAGAGAGAGGGATGGGACAGAAGCATGACGGAAGAGCAGGGGGGGAAAGGCAGGGATAGAGACAAGGCAAGGAGAGGCAGAAAAAGGAAGAGAGAGAGAGAGAAGAAGCAGGTGCAGCACTCACGAGAGGGGAAGAGAAGAACAGGGACCCTGAGCTCAGTGCAGCCAGAGTTCAGATGGGAGGAAGGTGTCAGGAGCCCAGCAAGCCCTGAAGCCCAGGGGAAACAGAACCCTGGAATTCCCAGGGATCCAGGCTGGGACCAAAGTGGGAGAGCAGAGTTTGTGAGCACAAAGACAGTGGGGATCACACACACTGTGATCAGGAAGAACCTGGGACCCAGGACTCTTGCTAGGGAGGGTTAGCTGACCTCTATGGAGGCCCCTGCTGCTAGCCCAGCATCCTTGTGTTTCTGCTCAGGATCATTCCCAGTGGTCACCATGCACTAGGTACTTACAGCCATCGCCTCTTCCAGATCTTTCACACAAAACGCTTGTTAGGCCAACACTGTTTTTTTGTTTTGTTTTGTTTTGTTTTTTAAGAGAGAGAGAGAGAAAGAGAAAATTTTATTATTTATTTTTCGGCGGACACAACATCTTTGTTTGTATGTGGTGCCGGGGATCGAACCCGGTCCGCATGCATGCCAGGTGAGCACACTACTGCTTGAGCCACATCCCCAGCCTCTAGGCCAACACTGTTTTTGACCCCATTTTACAGATGAGGAAACTGAGACTCAGACACACAAAGAGCTTTGTCTAGATCTGTTTAACTCCACCATGTTATCTGTGAGCCTCTGTTTTTCTAGTTCTGTGAAAGTCAGTCTCTGCGCTAGCATTTTGTGATTCCAGTTTTCTTACTTGCCGACACATACACGTGGGTGGACCCCAGAAGACACTCACAAAAGGGTCTCGGTAACCGTTCTTCATCGGTCCCAAGGCTTCCCTTCCCCACCCCCAGCTCCTCCTGCTTCCCCTCCACAGTATCTCAGATCACCTCCCTCTGGCTCAGCAGCTAAGCATGAGGATGATGTCATTCCTTTTATTTAAAGAAAAGAGCTGAGCTGGAGCTCCAGGATGGGGGTCCATGTGGGAGCAGGAGCCAACTGACTAGCCTCTTCTGTCCCCTTAACTGCAATCTGCTGAGCTGCTTCCTGAGCCCTGGCACATCCCCCAAGAAGCACCCCTGCCCAGCATTGGAGCAGTGAGGGAGACACTCAAGAGTTAACAGGGAAGCCAGGCACCAAGGTCTGTGGGGATGTTAGTGTGTTTGTAAGAGCTCTCTGCAGTCAAAGGACACACTGCTGTTAAAGCCACACTGAGGGGGAAACTGAGACTCCTGGCCTGGGCCTTCAGTCAGTCACCTAAGGTTATTATCTATGCATGGTTTCCCAGGAGGAGGGTGAAGGAAGGAGGACTGACTGAATCCGGAGGTCTGTGCTCTTTCTCTTTCATCCTCTAACAGTCAGAGGCCAGTAACTTGTTCTCTCTGAAACAACTGAGAGGGGCACGGGGGAAAGAGCCCATGGCCCAGGGATGGGGTCTTCCCCTGGGCTCCCAATTCCCTTTCATGGCCTGTCCTCCCATCCATGCCAGGACCTCTCAGCAAGATCTCTAATTCTTTCATACCTCAGCCCTGCTTCCTTCTGAGAGGTTTCTTTTAGCATAACTAAGTACCCTACTAAACCTGCTAACATCGGTAAGAGATGGGCACGCTTTCATCCTCATTTTATAGGCAAGGCAAGTGAGGCCTGGGAAGGGTCAAGAGTCAGCCCAAATCACATAGCTTATAAGTGGCTGTTAGTGTTGAGATCTTAAATGTCTCTGAAGCGCCATCTCTTAAAGGCTTATGACAGGCCTGAGGTGCTTGAGGAGTTGGGGTCTAGTGAAAGGACATTAGGTCATTGGGAGAGTGTTCTTTAAGGGGATATTGGGTCGCTGGCCCCTTCCTCCGTCTCTTGTTGCTTCCTGGCTGCTGCGGGGTGAGTGGCTCTGTGGCACCACATAGTTGCCACTTTGCTGTTCTGCCTCATCACAAGCCCAAAGCCACGGGGCCAAGTACAGTGCACTGAAACCTCTGACACTACAAGCCAAAATAAACCTTTCCTCCTTATAAGTGGATCATCTTGGGCATTTTTCATAGCAATAGGGAGATGACTAACATAGTGTCAGAACCAGTGTACCAATCCAGGTCTGTCATATTCCAAAACCACTGTTCTCAGTCCTTCACTATTCTACAAGACTCTCTTCCAGCTTCCCCAAGACCCTCACAGCTCCTGTGTGTGCCCCTGCAATGGACTGAATGTTTATGTCTCCCCAAATTCTTATGTTGTATTAATCCCTAAGATGGTATTAGGAAATGATGCCTTTGGAAAGTCAATGGGACCTTAAGGCTCTTGAGAGGGATTTGTGTCTTAAAAAGTAGATCCCAGAGAGCTCTTTGTCCTTTCTGCCATGTGAGGACACATCGAGAAGGTGCTGTCTATGAGGAAGCTGGCCCTCAATGCACAGCAAATCTTCCAGTGCCTTGATCTTAGACTTCCCAGTCTCCAGAATTGAGAGAAATAAAATTCCATTGCTTTTGATATTTGTTACCGTGGCCCGAACAGAGCACGGCATCCCCCAACTCAATCAAGGCTGTTGTTTAAGCCACCAAGCCACTCTTCTGTGGACCCTACCCCAGCAAAAGGCTCCAGATAGGTGACTGGGACCACCATCTTTGGATCCTCTGTCAACTTCCAGAGTTTCTTGCCCCGGCAGCTTTCAGCAGATCCCTGCCAGGAGCAGGCAGAAATGCTTGTTCTATATTTTATTTAGCCACTAATTGCCTGCGTTTAAAAGGCATCACAGTGCCACAGTCGTCCACTGCTTCATGCCCTGATGCGTGCTTCTGCATGAAGGGACAGTTGGGCGGGAGAGTGGGGAGGGCGAGGGGCCACAGTCTCCCCAATGACAGCTTTAAAAGCCTGACCCCAGCGCTGAGTGCTGGAGGATGTCAGGTTGTCACCCTGAGAAACGAGACAGGGCATGCAGGGGCTGGGGCCTCTGCAGAAAGAAGGAGAGAGGTCAGGGCCCTGGCAAGGGCCAGGAAGGCATTGGAGGGGGCACTCTATGTCCCCACTCACCCCTAGGATGAAGGCGCAGCTGATGGAGCCTACCCAGAATGCTTTGGTTCAGCTCCACTCCTGCCTAGAAAACTCTGCAAAAACCAGCTGCCTGGAAAGGGACTTGGTACTGGCCCCAACAGGCACATCTCCTGTGATCAGCAAGAAGACAGATTTTGAACCTTGACTTTGTTCAAGAGCAAGAGATGGGGGCTGGGGATGTGGCTCAAGCGGTAGCGCGCTCGCCTAGCATGCGTGCGGCCCGGGTTCGATCCTCAGCAGCACCACATACCAACAAAGATGTTGTGTCCGCCGAGAACTAAGAAAAAATAAATAAATGTTAAAATTCTCTCTCTCTCTCTGTCCCTCTCTCTCTCACTCTCTCTTTAAAAAAAAAAAAAAAAAAAAAAAGAGCAAGAGATGGCAGTTGAGGAAGACGGGGCAGGGGTGGGAAAGTAGAGGTAAGTGCTGAAGCAGGTGGTGGGTGACCCCCAACTCTGGAGATGGCCCCAGCGGTCTTACTTTGGGACCTGTTTAGAAAGTGCTCACCCTGATAAGGGAAGAAAAAACTTGTTTCCCACCATTTCCCAACATTTCCATTCTGAGCCATATGAAAGCTTTCTCTGACTCCAACCCTTACACTAGCAGCAAGCCTACAATTCAACCACAACCCTATTGAACCTCTCCTCAACTCCAACTCTAAATCCAACCTTCATCTCACTAGGATTTCAACCCTAATTCCCATGTGTAATACAAAAATCAAGCTGATATCTACCAGATGCAAACATCAGTAATAATCCTAACCCCATTTCCACTCCCCCCCCCACAAACCTCTCCTCGATAGGGATTAAACCCAGGGCCTCACACATGCTAAGCTGGTGCTCTACCATTGAGCTATACCCCAAACCCCAGCCTCCAATATATTTCTAATCTTGGTTTGTTGTTGTTATTTTTGTACTGGGGATTAAACCCAGTGCCTTCAGCATGCTAGGCAAGAACTCTACTCTGAAATCACTCCCAGCCCATGCTTCTAATCTGAACCAGTCCCTAACCATATCCATGACCCCAACCCCAGTCCTTTAATATCCATCTCAGATGGAAATCCATCCCAATTTCTTTTCCATTCCTCATTTTTTGGGGGGAGCCCAGTGGGGATTGAACCCAGGAGTGCTTAACCACTTAGCCACATCCCCAGCCCTTTTTTATATTTTATTTTGAGTTGCTTAGCGCCTCACTTTTGCTGAGGCTGGCTTTGAACTCGTGATCCTCCTGCCTCAGTCTCCCGAGCCACTGGGATTACAGGTTTGCGCCACCATGACCAGCTTCCAGTCACGAATTGACCCAACCCTTTCTCCAATCTCTATTTGACCCACCAACTGTGACTGATGCCAGTCCCTCACCCTGGCACTATGCCTGGGACCTGGCTTGGTCCCAAGGCACCTGGACTGGCTGAAAGTAGATTTGAGTCTTCCATCTTGAGCCAAGCTATGAAGCCATGGGGCCTTCAGGGTGGGGCCTCCCATTGCTAGAAGTGCTCAGGGCCCCCATTTTGAGTGGATAGGTCTGAAGCCTTCCTGCTCTGTTCAGCTCCCAACCAGCAGGACTTGGGTAGGGGTGTGACAGGCTTCCTGCTGCCAAGACAGAGCTGAGCAGCCCTGCTTCTCCTGAGGAATGGCAAAAAATTAGCACTTGGCTGAGCCGGCCCACCCCTGCGCTCCTCACACCTCGGTGGGTAATTTCTACATGGCCAAAGGCTGAGCTTAATGGGCCGCTGCTTCCAGCCCGGTGGACAATCTGGAAAAGCAGCCCCCAGGGTCTCCCACAGACGAGGGGCTCTGCCTCTGCTAAAAGGATGGCATTTGCATCCATCAGGAGAGGAGGGCAGGCTGAAAGCTCAGAATCCTACAGTTGGGAGAGAAGGAGGGAGCCAGAGTGCTCTGCGGAGCCCCAAGAAGCAGGACAACATCCTCTGGAGATGGGCAAAGAAGCCATTCCTGTTTGTGCTGGGTGTGCCAAGGAGCCATCTCTGAGCTCGGCAAATGCCGAGTGATTAAGCCGCCAGCGAGTGAAGCTTCCAGACAGCCCTCCAAGAACAGCTCTGTTCCTAGGCCCACCACCGTCCACCCTCGAGCCACCCGGTGATGAATGCCAACCGTTGCTACCACATGGGCTGCCCCACATTGTGCTGTCATAACCCACCCCTCTTCCTGGGGTCAGTCTGTCTGTCTGCTCAGATGGGGAGCTAGCTGGCTGGCTGGGCTGGCCGCCAGCTCTGCATTTCCTGCCTGGCCCCGCACACCGCACTGTGGTTGCTCACCAAAAGCTAACTGAATGGGCTGAACTTTCTCCAGCTTCATCCTCAGCAACTCCCACTTCCTGGGAGGGTGGAATTGTGACTATCACTCTGTCTTGCAGGAAAGGCAAGATGGCCTAGTGGTTAACAATTCGAGAAGCAAACAGATACTCCTGAGTGCTAAACACGCTTCCAGCCCTATCATTTCTAGCTCTGTGGCCTTGGGCAAGGTTTCCTCACTTCTCTGAATGAAGATAGTGGTTCCTGTCTCACAGAATTGCTTTTAGAGTCTATACTGGGTATGGTGGTGCATACCTACAATCCCAGCAACTGGGGAGGCTGAGGCAGGATTGCAAACTCAAGGCCAGCTTAAATAACAGCTCAGTGGTAGAGCACCTCTGGGTTCAATCCCAGTAACTAAAAGAAAAAGAATTCAATAAGGGAACTGGGGATTTGGCTTAGTGATAGAGCTCTTGCCTGGCATGGCAAGATCCCGGGTTTAATCACCAGCACCAAAAAAAAAAAGTAGTATTCAATAAGTGTGTGTGAATGCATGTGCATATGTATTTAAAGTGCTGGTGCACTGGCTGACACACAGTGGGTCCTCAGTAAGCACTGTCTATGATAATGGTGGGGCTGCAGATACTGGTAGCCTGATTGAGAAAAGTCTTCAGGAGAAGAGATCAACTGGGGCTCTTCTCTGAAGGGGCAGCCCCAAACCTGATGTATTCACGGTCCTGCCTGAGCACCCGTTGACTTTCCCTTCATTCCACCAGTCTCCTTCCCCTCGGCCAAGGAATCGAATTACTCATTCATTCATTAGTTCATTCATACCTTCATCTAACAGCTGCTTATAGATGGCTGACTCCAGGCCAGAGCCTGTACTGTGGGCTGGGAGGTCAGTCAACAGGCTGAGGTTTCTAACTCCCATGAGACTAGATGGGGGACTGATACTCTGTCTGTGCTAGCAGGGGGAGAACCCCTGGTCTAAGGGCTGGATTCCTAGAGGAGGGCTTTATACCCTAACTTCTGGAGGACAGGGGGGAGTTGGCTGGACAGAGGGGAAAGAGAGTCCAGGTAGAGGCACGAGTCTCGGCAAAGTGCAGGGTGGGAGGCCACATGGATTTCGGGCTTTGAGAGTGTCCTGAGTCTCTGTGGAACAGCAGGTGATGACACAGGACACTGGCTGGACATGGGACTCTCCTTGGGGTGCTTTCTTCAGGGATGAGCCCTGGCTGATTCTTTTCTTTGTCCACACACAGCCTCACTTCTCAACAAAGGCCTGTCCTGAGGGAGAGGGAGAGGGAGGTGGAGGGAGAGTGAGACCAGGAGGGGAGTTTCCACCCAGGGTGGCGTGGGATGGAGGCTCAGAGGAGAGGGTTACCACAAAGCAGCCCCCCCCCAGCCTTTGCTTGACTTCCCCACTCAGTCTGCATCACATACCCGTACTAGTTCCATGTCACAAACGAGGAGACAAAGGTACCCAGATTTTCAGTAACATGCCCCAAGGGTCACACCTACAGCATGGGACCCTGGGTCAGTCCCCAGAACCTGTGGCTCTTAACATTAGGCCATCTTGGATAGGGGGCAGTGCTGGGGGAGATGACCTGGGGGCAGGAAGCAGTGGAGGGAATGAGAGCTTTCTTGGGGTGACCTCTGGCCTTACGACCAGCCAGTCACCCGACACAGACCTGGGGAGCAAGTGCCTGCCAGAGCCTGGAGGGACAAAGCCCCCATTCAGTGCTCAAGGATCTTCGCTCCCAGCTGCTCAGCTCCTTGCAAAGCATTTTCCCTTAATAGCCTCCCATTCAGTGGCGGCTGCAGCCCACATCTGCAGAAACCAGGCCACGCAACTCCTCCCACCAGGCCAGCAAGGCTGCCACAGCCACCATGGTCACCATACCCCAAGCTGCTCCTTCTCTCTCATGTCAGAAAACTCCCGGTCCCCTACCACTCCACCTGCTATTTTCGGGACTGCCCATAGTGGAGGGACAGAGCTGAGACCCTTTCCCTCAGGTCAGCCTGTCCTTAACTTTTCTCTGCAAAAAATGTATCTTAAAGGTATTGGTAGAGGATAGGATGAAAAGAAGGACTCCTAGGTTCTCCTCTGCTTTCAATTTGCTGTGTGACCTAGGGAAAGACATGTCACCTCTCTGGGCCTCCTGATAACTCAGATGCAGACTGCCCACATTTGAATCCTAGATCTACCACTAATAAGCTGTGTGAACTTTGACATATCTCTCTGAACCTCAGTTTTGTCTTCTGTATAAATGAGTTGACCTACTTCAACAGCTGTTGAGAGGATTACCGAGATGACCCATGTGAAGCATTTAGTTGGTGCCTGGCTCACGGTAAATAATAAGTGCTAGTTGTCGTTGTTGTTATTATTATTATAGGTATTTTTCAAATATTTTAACTATGGGTTTTTTTTTTCTTTTCATATACAATTTTTCCAGCAGAGCCCTAATATTATATGGAGAAGGTGAAATGGTGTGGGGTGGGCTTACCCACCTCTTCTTCCTGCAATTCCTATACTGTTTACTCTGGTTTTGACCATTACGTTCCAGAGGTTGCCCGAAGACACTGCAGGCCACACCCTCCAGATTCTCATTCAGGAAGTCTAGGGTAAACCCAGACAGCAGATCTTGTAGAATCATCCCAGGTAATCCCAAAATCTCCCAGGTTGGAGCACCAGAAGGTCTTTTCTGGATCTTGCTAAGGTGACACCAGGACTTTGGGTACACGGATTTCCTTCCCTGCAGCCCCCCCACCCCCTTAGGCTGAGAACCCACCCCTCACAGACCTAGCAGGTTCCAATTGTTCCCATTCTCTGGCTCAGCAACCAGCCTCCTCTGCCTGGCCTCCATCCGGGCGCCCTTCTGTGAGTTCTTTCTTTTGGAGCCTGATCAAAAGGGGGCATGAGGAGGAAAGCGCTCCTTCCCTCTCCTCCAGCCCAGCCCTCCTCCACCACCATGCTCCTGCCCCTCCTTTCCAAGCCAGCGTCTTTTTTCTTTTCTTTCTTTTTTCCTTCCTTCCTTCCTCTCCCTCTCTCTCTCCCTCTCCTATCCCCCCTTCCCTCCCTCCCTCTCTTTCAGTGCTGGGGATGGAACTCAGGGCCTCACACATGGCCTCTTGCATGCTAGGCCAGCGCTCTACCATTGACCCGCACCCCACTGCCCACTTTTAATAATAATGTCTAAATGTCACCATGTGCCCGACACTACACTAGGCACCTTCCGTTTATCAACTTGCTAAATCCTCATACAGCCCCCACATCCCCACTTGACAGGTGAGAAAACAAAAGCACAGAGGTTAGGTGACATGGTTAAGGTCACACAGCTATAAATAGTCAAGATGAAGTTCTACCCTAGGCCAGCCTGACCCCATAACTCAGGCTCTTATCCCTTCTGCTGATGTCCTTCCCTTAGCACTTCCCTCTACTCCCTGCCTCCCACATCCTCAGGGACCCGCTAAAACGTTTCTCAGGGGACAGGGCTTTGGGCCACACCCCAACAGCTGACCATATGCATCACAAGAGGGGCTGATCTAATTGGTGTCTGAGGTGCTGGGGTTCTGGGTCCTGCTAGAGGAGCAGAGCACTCCCATGGTGAGTCCAGCCACCTAGCCATTCCTCCTAAGTGAACCCCACTGGACCATCCATCTGCTGTGTGGCAGTCATCCATTCATCCATCCATCCGGATGCCAGCTCAGCCTGTGCTTACTGGCCCTGGTCATCTGTCAGTCTTCCTTCTGACATCACAAGCCACCAGATGGTCTTTACTTGACTCTTAGTTCACCAAGGGGTCAGTCCCTCTCTACAGGCCAAAGGCCTCGACTCGTGAGTCTCCAGGGTGGAGATTGCCGACTCGGGGGTCGGTGAGAACAAACCTAGCCACTGTCCCTGCAGACCTTATAATCGGATACCCACAGAGCCAACATTCACACAGCAGTGTCCCAGGTCAGCCTGCTGAACCAGGTCTCTCTTCCTGCTCCCACTACCACCTCATCTCCCCTGGGCCCAGCTGCCCCCACTGCCAGGGGACCTTTCCCTTTGTGACCTGTCCTGGTAATTTGGAAGGTGATTAACAGCAATCACGCTTGAGTTTGACATCCAGGCACGGCCGCTAAATTGAGGCTCACAAAGCCTCCTTGACATCCAATATGTTATATGCTTTTCCCCTTAATTAGGAGCTAAAGTGGATAAATATGAAGTTGCCATGGCAACAGCCTCCCGGGTTGGTGGAGGGATGCAGCTCAGTTTCTGTCGGCTGGCTGGCTGACATGTTGGCTGATGGACCAAACCGGCTCCTGGGAAGGAGCAGGAAGAGGCCCTCTCCCACTTTCCTGGCCCCTCCCCCTCAAGTCCCAGTTCTGATTATTCTCTTCTTCACTGCTCCTTAGACTTCATAGAGCCTCAAAATGCCCCACCTGGACCACAGAGCTCGGTTGGTCAAACCACCTCATGGAACAGGTCAGGAAACTGAAGAGGAAGGAGCCAGAAGGAGATGATATCTGACACCCAGATCTCCTGACTTTTGGATCAGAATCTGTAGTGGTTCTGAAATGTTGTGGGGTCTCAGATCCCTTGGAGAATCTTTTGAAAATTATGGATCTGGTAACATAGGTCTGAGGTCAGCTGTGCAGTGGGGCTCAGACCCAGTATTGGGCTGAATCTGCTTTTTAAATTTAATTAACTGGGCTAGGGCTGGGGCTTAGTGGTAGAGCACTTGCCTGGCATGTGTGAGGCACAGGGTTCGATTCTCAGCACCACATATAAATAAATAAAGATCCATTGACAACTAAAAAATATTTTTTTTAAAAAATTTACTTAACAGTTGAGTTCTTACTATGCATTTTCCTCATGTCATCTCATTTAATCCTTCTATGGGGCAGGTAATATGATTATTTCTACTTTCCAGATGAGAAAACAGAATTGCAGAGGTTTGATTGCTTCCTCAGTTCACACAGCCATGGGTGAGGAGTCAGGATTTGGATCCAGCTCTGTCCGCAGACTGTGGGGTCCAAGCTCTGTAGTGCCTTTTCCCAATCCACAAGTAATGGCTGCGGTAGCTGAGGGGCTTCAGCCAGGAAGATGAGGGGGACCCTGAAAAACTCCCCCTCTCTGTCCCCCAGTTTTGCTATTGGGATAGGTGGAGAAAAGTCTGTTGGTTATGCCTCATTCAAGCCTCCCATTGAAGAAGAACCAGCCCCAAACACCTTCTAATAGAGATCAAGTCATTTAAACCTTGAGAGAAAGCAGGGGCTCCATTCAAAGAGCCGAACCCACAAAAGAAAGCACCTCAGAGCTACCAAAGTCCTATTTTCAGGAGACCAAACTGGGTCTTTACCTTTTCACCTTCCCTTTTTTGCCAAAGAGAGTTCCTGCTGAGCCTTGTGCTTGGCCAGGGAAATGAGGCACACTCTGTCCCCAGCCTGCAACCAGAGTATGTCCCTTCAACTCAGAAATCCATCCGGCCCTGCGCCTGTGCTGGCAGGTGGGAGGGGAGCACTGTGCCTCCTCCCTGAGGAGCTGGGACTCGGGGCTCCTCCAGCACCCCCGCACCACGTGGCGTGGATGCTGGCAACGAGAGCTGGGGCTGGTGGCTTGGCCCCCGAACTTCCTTTCCTTCCAGTTCCAACTAAAAATAGAGACGGCAAGGACGCAGCTCGTTTTGTCAGACAGTGTGAAGTGGGGGGGGATGCCTGTGCAGACATAGGCCCCCCCTTTCTAGGCATGTGATACCCAGCCCCCAGTTTTCCCCATATGCCCCCCGCCTCTCAAGGCCTTCCTCTGCTGTGACAGCTGTTGCTGTGGAGCCAGGGTCTCAGTGTACCTTCTGATTGGTCTTTGGCTTTGGGGAGGATGGAGGTCAGAGTAGCTGAACAGTGGAAGGGCTGACCTCAGGGAGTTTCCTCTCCCTCTCCCTCAGGCCACATGGGGTGGGTGGGACAGGACTGGGCGGCTTTACCCCTTTAGGTTTGGAATAAGACCCAGCAGTTCAGGCTGCAGAGTGGAGCCCCTGGTGGTACTTGGGGGTGTGAGCACACTAGGTCCTGGGGGCATGGAAAGCTAGGAAAGCTAGTGCTAGGCTAATAGACAGGCACCAAAAAGTTACCTCTACCAAGGTCCTTGTCCCCAAGGGCCCAATTTCTTCCCCAGGATAGAGACCAAACTAGAGACCTCTTCTGATTCATCCCATGAAATCCAGCCTAGGCACTCAAAAGACTGCACATCTACACTTCTAGGTGGTAAATGGGGTGGTGAGGAATAGGAGAAGGGAAGCAGTTTACCATGGTGTCTCTTGTGCCTGGAACAGTGCCTGGTGCATCGTAGATGCTTGGAAACATCTGTTGAGTGACTGAATGAAAGGATGAATAAATGAATGAATAGGATGCAGTCATGACCCAAGATAAAAAGGGAATCATTAAAGCCATCGTTATGGTACTTTTGCAGCAGGGCTGGGCTGAAAAATTAGAGCCAAGGGCAGACTAATAATTTGATGCCTCTTCAAAATAACATTCTTTCAATATGTGTTCAATATTTATTTGAAGGAGAGGCTATGCAGGGCCTGGGCAGGAAGGCGGGGCCAGAGGTAGTGCTCAGGGAGCTGGCTGCAGCCCTCAGCTTCTCCAACAGCCAGAAAAATTCTATTCTTGCCCTAAAGTCACTAGCCCCAGTGAGTTTCACAGAAACCCTTGGGTGCTCTGGGACCCTCATCTTGACAGGGAAAGAGTTCAGTGAACAATTGTTGTAGCCTAAGCTACAACCCAGTGAGGATCTCACCTCTGCACCCAGAAGCTTCTAGAAGTGTTCCCATTCACCTCCACTAGCCTCCTTTTTGTGCAATAAATATTCTTCAACTTATAGAGCCCTTTAAAGATGGGCGTCTCAGGCAGCTGCCCTCATGGGGTCTCTTCTTCAGTTGGAGGAGAAGGGCTTGGTAGAAGGTCTACTCAGTGTTCTTCTCAAGGCCTGACAACTTCTCTCGCCCATGTTCAGGAGGAAAGTTCAGGATGGGGAGGTGGAGGGTGGAGGGGTCACATCCCATGGTTTGCAGCTCTAAGCAGGTGAGAGGAGAATGCAGGCTGCCAGAAGAGACTCCTGCTCCCTCCCAGTGAGCTCCCTGACCAGACCTGTAGTTCTAGGCCCCCAGTCTGCAAGGAAACTCAGGGAGCACCTCAGTGAGTGAGTTCAAGTGGCCTGAGGTGGATGGCATTGGAGCCGCTGAATAATGCTGTCTGACTTCCATTCCCTTGGGGATGCCTGGGAAAACTGGGTATCTGGCCAATGAAGTGATCACCGGAGCAAAATCTTTAAGTAAAAACAGTCACTCACTTCCGTTTCCTCTACTCTATTCGCCTCACTCTCTCTGTGCTTCTGCATCCAGTCCCACAGTCCCACCTCAGTCCATTGGTCCTTGTACCCACAGTGTCCCTATAGCTTCTTTCCTATCCCCCATCCTTACAACCAGCTTCTCCATCCCTTCTTCAGCCCCCTGCTACCTGCTCATCATAAAATGAAACCTCTGAGTACTTGTGCAGATGAATAAATAATAGCAACATTATTTCTCGAGCCCTCGCTGGGTGCCAGGCACTAGGCTAAATACTTCTTTATGTGCATTATCTCATTTCCCCTTCACAGTGACCCCTAAGGCAAGGCTTGAGATCAGAATCCCAGCTTTCTCACTTACCAGTAGTGGGATCATAGGGAAACCACTTCACTTCTCTGGGACCCTGTTTCCTTGCCTGTAAAATGGGGAGATCAACAGTACCTACTTAATCGAGTTGTGTGAGGATGGAAAGAAACAGTGCCTAGCACCGCCTGGCTCGTGGGCTGTTTCATGCACTGTCATTACTATTATTGTCCCCCATTCCAGATAAGGGAACAAGGGGAAGCCATTCACCAGGGTCCTATATGGTTACAACACAACAGCATCCAGATTCTAACCAGGGCCTCCCCCTCAGTCTTGACCAAGAGTCTGCAGGCTGGACCCTGGTCAGGTATCTCCCCTTCCCCCAGGGTTACAGGTTCCTCCATTTCCTTGCCCATGGAAAGGAAATGAACTCCGGCAAGCCTTCTGGCTTCCTAGTGACAACCAACATCCCACAATGCTCTAGGAAATGTGTGCACACGCCCACCTGCCAGACCTGGAGGAATCCAGGCTTTAGACTTGAAAGGTAATTCAATCCCGTGGTGCTTCCTCCCATCCCCCCCAGCAGTGCTGGGTGTTCCAGGTGGTGATACAGACCCAGTTACAGAGGAATTAGCAGCTGTCTGTGCTCAGCCTTGTGCACAGAGAGATAGCCCCCTTGGCATTGGCACGGACTCTGATTGGGGTGCAGTTATTGGAGACACGGGACACCCCTAAGTCCAGCACTCATCTACCCTTACCTCACGCAGCCCTGCCTTTCAGAACTCCTTTGACCTTGCCAACTCTCTGCCTTTCCTCAGCTCCCCAAGGCCAGGCTCCCCTGGCCCTCTCCCACTCTGAGGAAGCTCCCTTTCGAATTCATCACTTCTCCTTCCTTCCAGGCCCCAGGCCCAGGGCCCATCTCCTTGGAGTGTTCATTCAATGACTGCCCCTGCATTTCCCCCTACTACCCTACACACCTGTTTCTGTCTGCCCATTAGCCAAGCTCACTCCTGAGTCTGGTGCCCAGCACTTGGGGCTGGGGCAGAAGGAAACCTGGAGCATGTCAGAGCTCCTGTCTAATTAGTAATGAGTAATAAGTTAACATGTAATTAGAAGGTGAGGGCAGGGGGCTGTGTTTCTTGGCCTGTGTAGCATCGCCATGCACACACCCATTTTCCCCACCAGACTTACCCCTTGATTCCACACCCTCCCGGGTTCGCACTGGGCCTGTCAGTCAATTCTCTGACCTATAGTCCTTCATTCATTCAACCCTCAGGTTCAATCTGCCTGGACTCATCCCCAACCTTCCCTACTAAGCAAAAAAATCTTATTCCCTGTAGTTCTGGGAATCCCAAAGTCTCCTGATATCATAATTTCATGAGGGTCCAGGCCAGTTCCCCACCCCTACCCAGGCCTTGAGTTCAATACTTGGAAGAAAAAATTCCCCCAAAAGAAATCCACAGCAGGTCAACCCCAGACCTCTCCTGCCTACTCCATTTACATTCAGTTCATTGACATTCTCCTCACTTGCTCACCTGGTGGCTGTGTCATACTCGGGACCCACCCCCGTGCCAGCCTGTCCTGTTTTCTTCCCCTATAACTCTCAGGAGAGCCCCTTGGGTGATGTCCTGGCCCACCACACCCCCCTTGTCCACAGGAGGGAGCATGTTGCCCTCCAGTGGCTACATCAGGCAGTGGCCTAGGGAGGAAAGGGTGTCCAGGCTTCTTGGAGTATCTGGGCTCCTGCCCCCCACTGGCATACATTTGTAGACTCACCTCTTTGGGGGGGGGCGGGGGGGGGCTGCCTACATTTCCCAGCAGCCTAGTTTACTCTTTCCTGTTACTCTGGCCCTGTGGGCCTGCCTAGTCGGGTTCACCCTTCCCCTCCCGCTAAAGGATCAATTAATTACTAAAATGGCAATAGGTATGACCAATAGGCAAGGGTTTTATAGGCATTGACTCACCCGATCCACACAGCAATCTCAAGCAGCAGGGGCAGTTGCCAATTTTGTTTTACAAATGAGGAAACGGGGTCTCAAAGAAATCAGGTAGTTCTCCCAACCAGGAGAGACCGAGGTAGGTGTCTGACTCTAGAGGCCAGCTCCTCACCAGGAGATATTTAGCCCTAATGGTTATTGATATAGGACTAAAAGCAAGGGAGAGGGGATTAGGGATGGGAGGGTGTGGCACAAACAGGGCAGGAGTGAAATGGAAGGTAAGGGAGTACCTATAGCATAAGATTCTAGAAGGTCAGGTGAGGAAGGGGTGTGTAGTGTGGATGTGAGGAGGCTTGAGCCCGTGAGGCAGGAGCAAGGGATGTGAGTGCAGAGGACTGTGGGTGAAAGGTAAATAGAGGGTGTTAGTGATGTGTATGAAATGGAGGTTTGAGGGGTGAGCCCTTGAGGAGCAAAAGGGCAGTGTGAGACTGTGGTAGAGGTGGGAAGGCCATCAGGTCAGGTTGTGTGCTGTGTGAGGGGGAGGGGCAGGTGTGAGAGCCGGGAGGGGTGAGAAGGAGGCTTGAGGATGAGTGGGAGGTGAAGGAGGTTAGGTGTGTGGGGTGAAGTGGGGGGGGTGGAGTGGGGGAGGGTGTAGAAGCGGGCAGGAGGTGGTTAGGGGGAAAGTGAGAAGGGTAGAACTAGGTGTGAGGATCCTGCAGGTCCCTGAGAATCTGGAGAACTGGTGCAGGGCAGAGGAGTGGGGGATGGGGATGGGTGGCATGGAGAGGGGTGGATAGGTCTGTGGTGCTTGGACAGTTCAGCTTTTGTCCCTGTCCATGTCCCCAGTTGCTGCAGCCCCCACAGGTCTGGCCCATACTGCTAGGCTCCATTTCAGGGATGGGTGGAAATTTCCATTTCAGCAAAATCCATTTGTAAAGCCCTGGAGCTTTCAGCCTCGTTCTGCTCTGCCCGCCTAGCTCTGCTGGTCTGGTTCTGGCCTGCCCAGCTTGCC
Source organism: Ictidomys tridecemlineatus (assembly GCF_052094955.1). Taxonomy (NCBI): domain Eukaryota; kingdom Metazoa; phylum Chordata; class Mammalia; order Rodentia; family Sciuridae; genus Ictidomys; species Ictidomys tridecemlineatus. Next base: position 122,121,945 of record NC_135477.1, on the reverse strand, counting down.
CCATTCTCTACCCTGGACCTCCCTCTGTTCTCCTTCCCCAGCAGCTGGAGCTGGAGAGGCCTTCCCCCAGATCCAACTTCAACACCAAGAGAGTCTACAGAAGACCCCACCCTTGCCAAACAAGCACCCTGACATCCTGGGTGGCCCCAGGGGGGCTGGCAGGTGCTGAAGATTGGCCACTGCCTTGCCCCTCAGGTAGGGCACCGTCAGCACACTAACCCTGTCCAGTTCCCCCAATGCAGAGGGTCATTACGGAAATCAGAGCATAGAAGAATGGGAAGAGCTCTTTAAGATAACCCTATGAGACCTAGAGAGAAAAATACTTCTCCAGAGCTTCATGACTGGCAGTTGGCAGAGCCAGAATGACCACATTGCCTAGAGGAGGACTTATAGAAAAAGTCAGGCAAAGTGAGGTTCATAGCCCAGCTCTGCTGCAGAGGTGTGCCTTTAATGCATTATTTTTGCTTCTCTGCACCTCAGTTTGTTCATCTGTTCTCCCAGGCTGGGGGGATGGTAGTGAGTTGACCACTGCCAGGTGCAGCAAAATGGGAGCAGGCAGGAGAAGTATCTGGATTTGGGGGTCCATGGGAGAGATAGGAGTGGTATCAGTTCTAGATTCTATGGCCAGAATCTAGACCCCTTTGCCTTGCTCCATAATTTCCCTATGGAAACTATAGCAGGGATGACATGGCTAGGGATTGAAGCTCTGGGTGGTGAGGTGAGCTGTGGCCTCCTGGGGCAGAAAGTGAGGAAACAGCATGAGCCATCTCACTGTCTTCTCAGCAAGACTTTCTTCCCCTAGCCCAAGAATGGCCAGTCAGGACTCTGAGTGGAGGGGTGGGTTCCCTGAGTACAAATCAAAATCCTGTGTTAGGGGAAAAGATTGGGGGCAGGTGTAGGGTCTGTCTTGCTCACTTTTGTATCCTGACATAGCACCTATCAAGGAGGGTGGGCCCCCAGGCCCAACACACCTGGAGGTAGATCAGGACAGGTCTTAGTAACTGGTGGAGGGAAAGCACCAAGGATCACCTTACCCAGCTTGCTTCTGACCAAGTCCCCCATCCTAGGCATACACTAGGAACCCTGGCACACACTGGAGCCAACCTTAACGAGCACATGCCCCAGCACATCCTCCAGATGCTGCCCTCCTCCCCCTTCCCCCACAGGAATCTCAGGCCCCATCTGCTTCACTCCCCTGCATTTCCCCTGAACATCTGGACTGATCCTAAAATATGGCTCTTGGTTCTGTCCAGAGGGAACTTCTGGAGGGAAGAGGAGACTCCAGGGTCCCATTAGTTCTGAGCTAGGGCCAGGGAAGGCCCTGGCTGACCCCCATTTCCAGCCTACAGCTGCCAGAATGAACAGGCCTAACAGAACCCTGGTCCCTATCTCCTACTCTCCCTACCCTTGAGCACCCCTCAACTGTAGGGTTGTAACTATCTCCTGCACCCAGACACTTCCAGCACACCCTGCACAGCCTCCTCAGCATCTGCCCAAGGGTTATGCTCTTCCCTGGGCCAGGCTCTGCTCATGTGTTTAGCTTCACTCTCTAAGGTAAGTGTTTCTCCAGCTTTTTAGTGAGGGCTCTGCACCAGAACCCACACCCCTGAGGATAGGTTGCTCCTCCCTCTCCCACTCCTTGGTAGAGGTGGTAGTGGAGGGCGGAGCATCAAAAATTCTTTTTCTTTTTCTTTTTTTTTTTCAGTGCTGGGGTTCCAACCCAGGGCTTCATGCTGGGCAAGGACTCTACCACTGAGCTATACCTACGTTCCTTAGAAGCAAGAATTGTGAATCCCACTTCAGAGAAACCCAGTTCAGTAGGGCCAGACTGGACTGGAATAAACTTCACCCACACCCTTCCCTTTATCCACCACCTCTGTCCTACTCCCACCCTGCCTGTTGCCTCGCTGTCCAAGATTTCCTTTTGTCTTTCCGTCATAAGATGCTCTCCATGGTCCTGAACCGTAGGCGGGGTACAGAATTATTCATGTTAAACTTGGGAGGCCTACTGACCCAGGTAAGGAAGAAGATGGTGGAGGAAGGGACGGCGGGGAGGACCTACAAAAGAGACAGAGACGGTGTGAGACACAAAGGGGCAGAGAGAAGGGAAGCAATGTGAGAATGCCAGGAGGAAGTGATTTCTGTCCACCCTACTAAGGTTGATCTTCCCTCTGGGGACTTGGGTGTGGGTCAAGGCTCCCTCTCTGGTGCTCTGCAAATGCCACCTCCTGTTTGTCCCTGCAACTCTCTGGATGTACCACCTTCCAATTCCTTCTGTCACACTGTTTCCAGACCCTCCCTGACTTGGGGTTATTGTGTGTCGGGGACCCCCCCAAAGTCTAGATCCTAAAGACTCAGCTATTACTTTCTCCTCCCTGAAGGCCAGGGAAGATGACTCCTCTCCAGACTTCTCCCAGCCATCAGTCCTCCAAGAGCCAATGTGGGATACAGAGAGCCTGTTGAGTCGCCCCCACCCCAGCCGCCTCCTGAGTTTGGAATGCCTGCCACTGGAGGGAGGGACAGAGTGGGGACTGATCTAGTCTGGAGCCCCCGGGACCAGGACTGCGGCTGAAAGGAAGGAGCTGGGCAAACAGAAAAGAGTGGAAAGCGGTTTCCCATTCGGTTATGGCTGTTATTATTTATTTATTCATGTATTTTTTATTAAGGAGGCGATGTCGGCCTAATGAGCGAAGAGCCCGGCGGGCTCAGAGGGGCGGAGCTGGAGGTAATGGGGCGCTCTTGACACGCGCAGGACCCCTCTCCAGCGCCAGGACCCCTGTGGGGCTGTTACTCTCAGCTGCCTCCAACCTTTCCTCGGTTCCCCTCCCTTTCGCGGTGCGCGATGCCTCTGCGTGGTGCCTCTGCCTCTGCGGGGGCCGAAGGCCGCCAGCTCACACCCGCGCCCCTCTGCGGGCGGGTAGAGCGCTCCTCCCCCTCCCCTCTCCCTTCCCCCTCCCCCATCGGGTTCTGCAGGCGCTAGCCAGAGCCGAGCCTGGCCAGGCGCCTCCGCCTCTCCGCAGAGCCTTCTGCCAGTGCCCAGCCCCACAATCCCTTCCAGTAGGGAAATAGCCCAGCCCTTATCCCTAGACTGGGGAGACCTGGCCTCCATCAGGACCGGATTTTGCCTGAGCTTCAGCTTTCAGCCAAGAGCAAGCTTGGGACCTAGGTGCGCTTCAAGTCTTAAAGTCCAACTCTCAGCACAGGGCTTGCCTCAGACCTAGACTAAATCCTTGAGCTCTTCAAGGGGCCAGAGCTGCAGGCTGGCCCCAATTCCCAGGCTTTATCTCGGAAGCTAGCCTCAGACCAGACCAGGAACAAGCTCCCTAGCTTTAATCCCCGTCAGTGTTTGTGGAATGGCCTTAGACCAACCTTAGTTACTAGTTCAGGCCCAGAGTTTAAAGGTAGAAGTTTTGGAGGCCAATAAAAAAAATTAATAATAATAATATATTAAGAATTGGAGGAGTATGACCTGGGGAATGGGGACAACAGGTTGTTCCCTGAGGCACAGACCACTGCAGCTGTACTTCACGCCAGAGGGTCCACCTCCTGCTTGTTGTAAGGACCCAGCTGAAGGCATACACCCTGCAGAGTTCATGGATGGGGGTGTCTCTGGGGACCTGCACTATGTGAGTGTAAGACCACAGTTTCCATGGAGCTTCCACTGATGTCAACAAACACTGGACCAAGATAAGTGATTTGTCCAGCAAACATCAGCAAAGCCCTGCTGTGTGCCAAGACCTCAGGACAGGGAGAGCATCTACAACAAGCCAGCTCTGTCTAATGGTGGCTGGGGTTGGAACAGCACAAACATCTTAGAGGCACCCACTATTCAGCATGTAACTGTGCCAAGTCCTTGCTTCACAGCATTATCTCATTGTATCACCGCAGTCCTACAAGGTACACACAGTTACTATTTTTTTATTTATTAAATAACATTTTATTATAGAAGCAATATAAGTGCTTTATGGAAAATTTAGAAATATAGAAACCAAAATTATAAAAACAAAAACCTTGTTATACTGTAATGTATATCCCACCAATCTTGTTTTTACATATGAGCATCTTTTTACGAAAGGATCACATTATACATACTACTTTGTGAGCTCCTGTTTTTTAGCCAGCACTCTCCACCTTTTCCATCTCAGTTGATTTCCATTTTTGTATATTTCTTATTTTTCCATATTTTTGTTAGTTCATGACAATTATTCAAAATAGTGGAATTTACTGTTACATGTTCACACATGCACACTGTATATTAATATAATTCGGTCGATGTCATTCCCCACTATTTTTTTCATCTCTTTTAACACAGACTTTGTACAAATTTACCCCACTGACTCCCCAAGTCTTTTAAAATCTGTTTTTCAGAGTCCAGTTCAGGGATAGCTCCTGATCATCATGTGTATTAAATTTCTTATTGTGGTATACTCCCCCAGTTTGGGCCATTAACCCTTTGAAATATCCAGATCAGTTTCTTCCAGCTATTTACTTAATTCCTTATGTTATTATTTAACTTGTAACACTGTCCCAGTGTTTCGTGTAAACTAGAAGTTCCATCTAAAGGCTAGAATGTCTAGGTGCAGTCACCAATGCCACAATCCTAGCAATTTGGGAGGCTAAGGCAGGAGGATCACAAGTTTGAGGCCAACCTCAGCAACTTAGCAAGATCCTGTCTCAAAATAAAAAGGACTGGAGATGCAGCTCAGTGATAGAGCACCCCTGGGTTCAATCTCCAGTACCAGCAAAATAAATAATAAAAATAAAAGCTAGGAGAATTTAATTTAAACATTTGTGCCATGTGAGGCGATGTGGTACCCTTCACTGTGCATTGCATTGGGTCTACATCATCCACCAGTAGAAACGTTCATATGGACACTCAGTGATAATAGTTACGATTTTCTCCCCATCTTCCTTCTAGGAAATAATGAGCTACAATTTTCTCCCCATCTTCCTTCTAGGAAATAATGTTTGAGGGTTACTCAGGCACCAAACGAATGTTCACTTCCCCATCAGCCCATTTACCTAATGGTTATTAACACCAATCCATAATCCTTGCCTGATTAGTCATATTTAAAGAGCAGAAACTGAGACTCCGGTTGGGGAATGGCTCACACAATCAGTACATTGTTTTCTTTGACTTTTCCACCCTGCTGAGCTGAGCGCATAGTAGGTGCTTGGCACACATCTGAATGCATGAAATATGCATAAGGGTTCCTCTCTTTATGGACCAGGCTGACCAGAGGTGAGAATGGTTCTTGGTAAGGCTCAACCTGCCTCCTGACAGTTTAGCACTTGTTATGGGGCAACTTGTACTCACAGCTTTACAAACATTGACTTCTCTAATTTCCTCTCTTTTTTCTTTTTCTTTTTTTCAGTTCATATTAATCACACAGAATGGTGGGTTTCATATCCTACAAAAGTGTGGCGTATTTGTACAAACATGAAAACATAATTTGATCAATTTCACTCTCCGGTACCTCTTCCTAGCTTCTCTAATTCTCTTAACAAATCTGCAAGGAATGCAGTATTGCTACCCAGATTTAGAGATGACGCTCAGAGAGGTTAAGTATTTGCCTATAGCCACAGAGCCAGTGATCAATGGAACCAGGATTAATTCTTTCAACTCTGAAACCTAGATCTTTTACCACTACCCTGAACTGGTCTCTCAAATTGGCCTCCTTTCCAGTCCTGAGACAGAAGAATAAACTGGCTAATAAGACTCTGGGACTCCTCCTGGTGTGGGCTAATTCTGATACTGCCTGCAGCTCTGTGGCCATCTGTTAGCATCAGTGGGTTCCCTGGGTTCCCCTCTGTTGGCCTCTACCAACCAACTGGCTCTCCAGTCTATAAATCACTTGTTTCCTCCAGCCTCTGCACCCTGAGAGTCCTTCCACACTCCAGCCCCACCCTTAGGGCCTAAGGTCCCCATTGTTGTTCTCATACATGGACAACAACTCACAGTTCATGAAACACCCCCTCTTTTTTTTTTAACCATTGTGTAATTGGGGTCTCACATCTATACTTTGAAAGAGATTGTGGGCTCCATTTTATAGAGTCTTGGTGAAGAGAGCCCTAGCTCCCAACCTGGCTCATGCTGGCCCCAGTCAGGATTTTCAAAGTGGGACCAAGGCCCCCAAAGGAGTTTAGCACTAACCCAGTGCTAGTGCTCTGATGCTGTTTGGAATGTGAGGTTTGTTCCTGGGTGGGGCCTGTGGTCTGAGTGGTTCTGGGCCTGGAGCTGGAGCTTTGGGGTCAGCCTTGTAGCCTCCAGCCCTGTCAGAGAGCAGGTCTCTGAAATGTCACCAGCACTGAGGGCATCCTGAGAAATGTCAACAAATGCTGATTTGAGTCCCTTGGCTAAGGGTGGAGCTAATGTTTATCTACAGAGCCTGCCTCTACCATCTCCCTATTCCAACTACAGATGGAAGAGAAGCCAAAGAGCCCTTAAGGTTTTCCTAGTCGATATCATAGGAGGGGAAACTGAGACTCAGAACTCATAAAATGTGGTGGCATTTTTTTCTCTCCAAAAACAGATTAGCAATGGATCTCCTCCTATTCCCCATCCTATTCCCCACTTCCTACCACCTAAATTCCTCCAAACCCTGGAGTCTGACCAGGCAAGATCTTGATCCCAAGCAGCTGTGGGATCAGGGACAGGGGCCCGAGGAGCCAGCTCAGGGCTGGGAGCCCAGCATGAGGAGCTGCAGTAAGGAGAACAGCTTGAGGTGCTGCCACACCAGCCTTTGCCCTCCTGGCCCGGCCCCACCCTGGGCTCACACCTGGACCACATTCTTCCTGCCACCTCCAGAATGGAGAAGAGAAAGATGGCACTGAATATCATAGGCAGCAACACAACAGCTCCATGTGCTCTGGGAACTGCCCACCATCTCCAGGCCCTGGGTGACCCGAGCCCTTCCCCTCTCTCACCATCTGGCTCTAGGGGCACCTTGCTCCACCACTGTTCCTGTCCCTAACCAGGAAGGCTGCTTTCTGCCTTCCTTCGTCAGTCCTGCCTGGGACAAGGCTCTAGTCCTTTGTGTTCACCTCACTGGGTGCAAAGGACCCTGTCTCCCTATCTCAAAGAATCCTCCCCAAGGCCCCCGGGGAGCCTGGACTTCCTGTTTTCAACTGCAGAGATTGACTCTTGGTCTCTAGGTCCTCTCACAGTATACAGCAGCTGTTCAGAGTCTTCTCTGTGCTGTATTTGGGGAAAGCAGGTTGGTCCTGTTCTTATCTTCCATGCCTGCCATAGTACAAGTGCACAGTAAATAGTCATTGAATAAAGAAAATATTGAAGCTGGGTGTGGTGATGCATGCCGGTAATCCCAGCCGCTCCAGAGGCTGAGGCAGGAGAATTGCCTGGTGAGTTCTAAGCCAGCCTTATCAATGTCACAAGGCCTTGAGCAACTTAGCAAGACCCTGTCTCTAAATAAAATATTAAGAGGGGTGGGGATGTGGCTCAGTGGTGAGCGCCCTTGGGTTCAGTCACCAGTACCAAAGGAAAAAAAGAAATAATAAAAAAAAAAAAGAAAGGAAGGAAGGAAGACAGAAAGAAAATATTGACAGATCAGGCCAGGCTTGAATTTAATAGTCTGCACTTCTGCCTCAAAGAACTTCAAGGGTGATGTTCCCTGAAGATTGTAAGCTCCCTGAGGACAGAAACCACATCTCTGATTCATCTCTGCCTCCTTTGTGATTCATCCAGCACCTGGCCTCTAGGCCCCTTCTTTGTGGAAGGCTATAATGTAGGTGAGTAAATGAATGTATATGTAAATGAATGAGTGATCTAGTCAGGCAAGGATTTTTTTTCATTCTCTTATTATGATGGGGAAATAAAATTTAGAAAGTCTAGAAAGCTGGAGAAAGCTCCAAAACGTTAAGCAGGATTTTAATGTAGGAAAACTGGCCTAGCAACCTTGGAACTACCAGCCAGGGCATAGGCAATAGGGGTGAGGTAGAAGGCTGGGTGGGAAAGCCTCAGGACTGAGGCCCAGACAGATGGAGTGTCTGCCCAGGATGAAGGACTTTCCTGGAATCCTTCTGCCTCCAGGTGGAGGACCTGGGAAGCTTTTTTTTTTTTTTTTTTCAATTCCAGGAGTCAGGTTCATAAATCATGACTCCATTGAAGACACAGGCACCTCCTCTCTGGAGACCTGGGTGTGAGTTGATGCGAATTCCCAGTGACATGAAGAGGCGTGCAGCCTTCCTACACAGGGGCTTGTGCCACCCCTGCCCAGAATAGAATGTACCGCTCGATAGGGTCTACGAGTCATCTGCAATGCTCTGAGGTGTACAGAGCCCTAAGGGAGACAGGGGAAGGGAGGACAGGCCCAGGAGCAGAAACCAGAACAAAGCCAGGGAGGGAGAGCCAGAGAGCGGCCAAGGCCGAGATAGCCTTCCCTTTAGTGAATTCAATTCCATTTGCTGTTGATCGAGTGACTACCTTGTGCCAGATGTTGTGCTGGGCACTGGGGACCCCAGGATGGCTACGATGCAGAGAGATGGAGAGGCCTCTACAGAGACAAAAATCAACATGGGTGATCAGTGCCTGCGAGGGATGTACAAAGTGCTCTGGGTGCACAGAGCAGCAAGCCAGTCTTCCCCTGGTGGAGAGGAGTTTGGAAGACTTCACTAAAGTCGGTTTTTCAGCTGGGTCTGGTCAGCTCCCAGGTGGGAGAGGGAGGGCAGGGCACCTCAGGCAAAGGTGGGCAAGTGCAAAGGTGGGGGATGAGGGAAGAACCAGAAAACTTGTGTATGGCTGCAGCAGTGGGGGAGGCAGGAGAATCACCGGACAGGAAGCCTCAGGCCAGAATCTGAAAGGCCATGAATGGTCCTACTAGAGAGTCTGGACTTGATCCAGTCGTGGACAAAGGGGAGCCATTGAAGAATTTTAAGCAGGGGTGCTACAGGGCCAGATTTGTGTTTCGAAAGCCTTCTGGTGGGGGGGGCGATAGAATGAACTAGGACTGTGGCCAAGGGGCAGAGAGAAGCGAATGGGTTCTAGGGACATTTCAGAGGGAAAATGGACAGGTCTTTCCCTTCCTAACGTAATTCTTTTGGACTTTCTTGCCTTTCCAGGCAGGTTCTGAATTCCCTGGGGAGGAGGGCTGTTTCCTCTTCTCTGTGTCGCGCAGGCTTCTGCATTCACAGAACTGAACCCACGGGGTCTGATTGACTGACATAAGCAGCGCACTCCCAGTGCTCCTGGAGTCCTGCCCTGAGGATGAGCTGGCGACTTGTCTCCACTCAATCCACAAGCCCCAGAGCAGCATGAGGCTTAGCCCAGGCCTCTGGGGAAGGCCCAGGAGGTCCTCCCTCCTTCCTGTCCCTTCCCTCCCTCTCTTGCCTCCCTCCCCCTCCTCCCCAGAGCCCAAGCTTTCTTGCTGGGAGCTCTCAGAGCTAGCAGAGCTGTGGATGAAATGGTTCGGTGGCTCCAGCCCAGCTGCTGCCATGGCAACCAGGCTGCCTGCCAGACCCACAATCAGGAGCAGGCCTGGTGTTCCTACTCCAGAACTACAACTCCCAGCATGCAAAGCACCTAGGGCACGGAGAGAAACCCACTCCCTGTGTGGGGACAGCCCGAGTCTTACAGCTTCAAAGATACATATGGGCACCCCCAGGAAACACAGCACAGAACATGGAGGTGGGTGTGAAAGCTGAAGTGCTTTTGGAAGAGGCCCAGGAACCCTTCTTTATAGTGGCCTAGTGACATCCCAGAAAAAGGCCAGCAGTACCTAGGCTGGGGATGGGTACTTGTCCTGGTTTTGCTGCCCACCTGTGGTGTAGCTTGAGAACATTCTCAAAAGCTCTCCACTACTCTCAGTCTCTACCACCTCTTCATGGACTAACCATTGGTTGCCATCTTTTCTTCCTCTTGAGCCCCTCCCCTCCTCCTCATGCTCAGAGACCTGAGTGACCTTTTCAAAATGCAATTCAGTTCATATCCCTACTACTGCTATCGCTCACCTCCAGGCTATTTAAACTCTTCAGTGTTTAAAGCCTTTGCTCTTTGATAAAGAAATGAATCCCTTACCTCAGCTAACAAGCCCTGTGTAGTGTGGCCTCTGCCTGTTTCCAACTTCCCCACTCACCTCACATACTTCATCCCTTCTGGGCTGTCATTTTCTTGTAGAAACCATGCCTCCTTGTGGCCACAGGACCTTTGCACATGCTGCTCTCTCTCACCAAAACACTCATTTCTTCCGTGGTTGCTCTATACAAACTTCTCTAACTCAGGGAATATCATTTTCTAAGGAGCTCTCCCCTGACCTCCCTTACTTGACCAAGTCTCTCTTTTACCTACTCTGTTGGCACCACAAATCTCTCCTTTATAGCATTTGTCATGATTGCACTGTTACATGAATTTATTTGATTACTTGAGAGCTATACATCTCCCTACCAGATTCCAACCTGTGTGGGTGCAGGGAGAGTGCCCTTGTGCCTGTGGCTCCCCCTTCAGAGTCTGCAAAATGAATCCTAAGAACCATTTGTCAAAACAAATGACTCTATCTAAGCCTGGTCTTTCCATCTGAGTGTCCACCAGGCACTGTGGTGCCAGGGGTGCGACAGCAGACGACACACGGGTGTGCTCCTCCTATTGTGGTGCTTACAGTCCAGGGGGGTAGACAAACACCAGATATACAATAACAAGAATTCTGAATGTTGTGCAAATAGTGAAGGATATAGAGCCAGGGGATCTGGAAAGGCCCAGCAAGGAAGAGAGGTGGGAAAACCAGAGAAAAGGGATGGAAAGACGTAGAAAAGCATTGCAAGCAGCAGAATGGCATGCGTGAGGCTGCTTCCGAGGCAGGCAGAGTGTGGATGATTGGAGGCATGAAGCAAGGCCAGGGTTGCTGGAGCATAGGGTGAGTGGGAGGTGGTGGTAGCTCCAAAATCTCATGCTTTGGGTTTCCTGGGCAGAAGTGGGATGGGGCAGCTATTTTTTTCAACTGGCTGGACCTTGATTTCCATACTCCTTCTGCTGTTCTCAGGCTTGGGCTGAGGCCCTGTGTGGACCTGCCCAAGCTGTTCCACAGCTCAGGAACATTGTCCTCTGCCCCTGAGCACCAGTGCTGTGTGTCACGTGCCTTGGGAGGTCCCTGAGCGTGTCCGGCAGGAGGGGGCTGTGATGCTTGAGGAATGTGTGTATGAGGTGGCGATGGTGGTGAAGGGGTTGTTGGGGAAGCAGCCAATCAATTCTGGAATGTAGATTGCTGAAAAGTCTAGGGGAGGTCCCCTCAATAAGTGGGGGAGCCTGGCCTGGGGCTTGGGGGTGGGTGTGCAGCTTGTCTGGGAAATGAGGCATGGCTTACCAGCTGCAGAGGCTTCAGTGGGTGGGGGAACAGCGGCCCCTGGGCATGCAGCAGGGAGGGCTTCTTCTCTCACATCTGTTCCTGACCTACTCTCCTTAAACATCCTGGGTAGGATGAGGAACTGTCCCCAGCTAGTTAGTTTCACCTTTCCCCACAACTAGCTTGAAATAGGTCTGTAGAATGAGTTGGCACCTGGCCAGAAATGTTGGACTTCAGCTTTGTTATTCCACTGTAGATCTTCCAGCCACTATCAGTCCCCCACACACATCCACCCCCTCCACACACACACTGTGCATCCCGAACTCTGGTTCTACTGAGATGCCCCTGGGGCAGTAGCCTCCAGCTCACCTATTTCCCAGAGGTATTTCTGCAAGTGTGAACTTCAGACCCATCACGTGGAAGTCTTATGAAAGTGTGGGCGGCCAGGACACTGAGGCAAGTGCTTCAAAGATCACATTTTGAGAAACTTTTTTTTCCTGAAAGATGCCTGATTCTACCCAAAGAACCACTGAAGCATTCCCTCATCAGAAATAGCTCTTTAAAGCTGGGTGTGGTGGTACATGCCTGAAATCCCAGCAACTCAGGAGGACAAGACAGGAGAACCCCAAGTTCAAGGGCAGTCTCAGCACCTTAGTGAGACCCAACGTCAAAATCAAAAGGGCTGGGGATTTAGATGGGTGGTAGAGCATCCCTCCCAGTACATCACACACACATACCACCCTCACCCCCAAAGACAACAACCTCCCCAACCAGAAAAAGCTCCTGGGATCCAGCCGGTGATGATGACATTAGGGTTCCAGTCTGGACCCTGCAGCCTCCCATTCACTTCCAGGTCTACACTAGGGCAAGCCAGCCCTGCCCCCGCTGAGCTGACCCCCTTCCAAATCCCCACCTCCTCACACATCCCAAAAACATTCGCCTACTCTGCGCCAGTTGCTGGATTCTGGGAAGAACATGGCAGCAATGACCTCTGATTTCATGGGTCTCATAATTTAGAAATGAAGACATATACAATAGAACTGAATAAATAAACAAAATAACAGTGATAAGTGCAATGAAGAAGAAGAAAAAAATAGATTTATCTGATAGAAAATGCCTGTGGGACCGCCTTAATTCAAGGGTTCTAGGAAGGAGACGACTTTGGTTCTTGTGGTTCCAAGGAAGGTTCTGGAAATGGAAAAAAAAAAAAATCTTTGCTCCTGCGTTTGCCTCTCTCTCTTCCTTATCTTGGCTCAGCTTGCTGCTTCTCTGTTCCTGTTTCAACTCCCTCTTTGTCTCGTTTCTACTCTCCTCTGCTGCTGCCCTTCCCCCTCTTCTTCCCACCCTACCTCCCTCTCTCCTGCTCCCTCCAGGGGAACTGGAGGAGCCAGATCCCTCTGCCTCTCAGGCTGGCCAGCAGTAATTGAGCTGTGGGCTCGCTCAGCAGCGGAGAGCAGGGCCAGAGGAGGGGAGCAGGAGGTCAGGAGGGAGCAGGAGGCGGCAGAAGGGCTGAAGGGATGGGAGCCAGGAGGGGCCTGGGGAGCGTGAGGGCACTCACAGGGGCTGGAGGTGGCTGCTGAGCCAGGTAATCTAATCAGGGGGTGAGTCATAAAAATCACTCACTCCCGTGCACCGGACCGGCCTAGGAAATCACATTAATTTGAAGAGGGTGTAAAATCCATGGAGAATTCCCCTCTCTCCACCACACACATGAAGATAAACTGTCTTCAGCTTCCAATATGATCTTACAACAGCTTGTCAGTGACAAAACAGCCTCAAATCCTCCCATTTATCAAACGGCCAATCCTGTTAGCAGCTTAAAAGAGACATAATTACCTGCGGCCTTTTGTGTGATTCTTTATACCAACGCCGCTTCCTTCCCGGCAGCATTCCAGAACGTGAGCTCAGAATTTATTCCTGGTGACAGGGGAGAACTTCAGGGATGTTCAAGTTTGGGGGCAGGAGTGGAGGGTCGAGGTGAAGAGGTCTGCACACACCTCAGGCAGGGATGTGGGTTAGCACCATGGACAGGGCTGATGGCCGAGAGCCCTGGAGGGCGGCCTTGCTAGTAGCCTGGTAAGAGGTGACTAGCCCAAGTCACGTGAGCAGACACCTGAGCTCCGACCAGGGGTCCTGCAGGCATCTGGAGAGCCAGGTTCCAGCTGCCTTCAGACAAGTCAGTGGAGGCCTTGGCCCAGGGTACATTACATTAGCACTGACTGTGGGACAGAGGACAGACATGGTTGGGCCCCTAAATGGATCATTTGAGTTCTCCACTCAGGCAGAGCTGGTAACCCCTTCTCTTGACTCCAGAATGGCAGACACGTTTTGAAATTTTATGGGCTTTAGAATCTGTCATGCTGTTGCCAGAAAGAACAATATGTTTCTAGCTTATACTTACTGAATGCTTGCTATGGGCCAGGCCCAGCTTTATTTATCTATTTATTTATTTTTATTTTATTTTATTTTATTTTTAATTTTCCGTGGGCACAACATCTTTGTTTGTAAGTGGTGCTGAGGATCGAATCCAGGCCGCACACATGCCAGGCGAACGCACTACCGCTTGAGCCACATCCCCAGCCCCGAAGCTTTATATTAATGAAGATCACATACATGTTATATTATCTTAATTAATATAAAGCTCATGTGATTCTAGTCTCTTTTTCCCTTTTATAGATAATGAATCAGGAGGTGAGTGAGGCTAAGTCACATGCCTAAGGTCACCCAGAGTGGATTCAAACTTGTGCTCTGTGGTCAGGGCTGCCTCCAAGGCAAGATTCTGGCCATGGTGAGAGGTCACATCTGAGACTCTGATCTCGCTGTTCCTCCCTACCTCTTGCTGCTTCTTGGGGAGCCCAACTGAGGCAGATCTCTGTCCTTTGTAATTGCTTTGAGGGAAAGACAGAAGAACCACATGGCTGACCTTTTTCTCTATGAAGAATAACACAACCCAGACGCTGGCTTGTCTCTGGCAAGGGCTGCCCTACAAACTCATATGTGCCTCCCCCAGCCTCCGCCCTCTTTCTGCAGGTGCTTACCCTGCTGCAGCCTCACCCCACACATTCCAGGAGGCCATCTCGTCCCCCTCTCACTTTTCACGCCAAGCCCCTGCTTGCAACCTGCCTTCCCCACACTTTTTTTTTTTTCCATTTTCCAGGAAGCCCAAGAGAATCCTCTCTTGGGAGGAAACCATCAGAGTCCATTTGGAAGCCAGATAAAGAGGCAGACAGTGAGACAGACAGTAAGAGACAGACGAGAGACAGGCTGAAAATGAATTTTGAAGTGCTGTTGAGTTAATGAATGTGGTCAAATCTTGTTGAGAGACAGGGCTTTGAGGGGATGTCAGAGAATTTCTGGGGCTAGCTTCGCCTGTTTCCCTGGGTCCACCAGCCCTCCAACCTCACCCCTCTCTTTCCCTGGGCTGCCTCTCAGACTAGCATCCTTCCCCCACCCCACCCAGCCTCAAGGCATTCATCACTTGAGTTAGTGATTTATCAAAGGCTCCGACAGTCCCTGTTTGGCAAAAATCAATCTGTGAAGAATGGGACCAACCCAAGGCCCCCTGTTCTCCTGAGCCCCCACCATCAATCTGGCCCAAAGGAGCTCTGTGGCCCCAATGTCAACCCTGCTCCCACACCCATCCCAGGCTTGGCTTGATCTCTGGATCATTTCCTGTTCTTAGGGAGAAGGGAAAGAATATGAGAGAGAGAGAGAGAGAGAGAGAGAGAGAGAGAGAGAGAGAGAGAGAGAGAAAGTAAGTTAGTGCCTTCTCTTAGATGTTTATTTTGCTGTTTTTAAGTGAGAAAGTCCCAGCTCTATTAAATGCAATCAATACTTGGCCCAAGAGAAGCTTCCCTTCTCTGAGACATTTGAAATCTGGTCAAATCATTTTGCCCTGATACAAAGTAATTTATCAATTTCAAAACCCTTCTAACCAGTGGAGGCTATGGAGTCCCCATTCCTGACTGCCATCTTTTGCTGCAGGACACACACACACACACACACACACACACACACACAGAGCCATGCACAGATTCCTCTTTTCTCCCTGCAAGCCTCCCTCTCCTCCTTCTACCTCCCAGCGACTGCAGAATATCTTTGCCTCAGTTCAGCCTCCAGGCCAGGTGTCATCTCAGCATCTGCAGCCCAGCCTGTGTGCACCTGGCCCAGCAAGGTCTGCAGGCTTTGTCCCTGGGGAGCTGGAGGTGCATACAAGTCCAGCCATGGTGCGCTGAGGACATTCTTCTGGGAGTTAAAGAGTCTCCTGAGGGGAGGAGTCTTGTCTGTAGACCAAGCTCAGAACTGGGGCCAGGAGGCCAGCAAGGGCCTTGGGACCACAGAGCTGTTTCTTAGCACCTTTGCTCAAGTCTCTCGGGGCAAGTGAGACTGGCTGGCTGAAGTGGCGTTTGCTAGCTGAACCTGGGGATGATGTCACAATAGTCTCTTGCCTCTGAAGCTGCTATTTTTGCCCTCGAGGACAGGCTGTGTCTAAAGGCAGATTGCGACAGCAGCAAAATCACTTTGCAACTCACCTTCCTGCTCCCAGGAAGAGTGGCCTGAGTCTTTACTGCTCCATTAGATTGGTTTCTCGGCAGGTCTTTTGTGGCTGACAGCTGCGGTGGCCAGATAGGCCACTGAAATGTGGGGAGAGGCCACCACTGAATGGCTGATTCAAATGCTGTCCTCACAATGGACTCCATACATTTGGCTCTCAGAGGTGACTGAAGGAAAGGACTTAGCTGCTAGAAGCTGGTCCTCAAGGGAACTCCAGAGCATAGATGGCATATGAGCTTTCCTACACCTCTACCTTACCTTGACCTTGCAGTGTCCTCCATGAGACCTAATCCAAAATCCCCAATTGGGTTGGCCTTTCCTGTCTAGTGTTTGGAAGGCATTCTGTAAATACGTGTGCATTCAGTGCATAAGTGGAGATCTCTGTGGAGTTCTGCCCCCTATTTTGTGCCTTCTCCCCGAATCATTCACAGATTCTCTAGGACTAGAATGAAGAACTTTAAATATCTTTGGAGCCCTCATAGCTCCTTGCACAGGGCTCTGCACAAAGTAATATTAAACTAGAGTGAACACGGTGCCCTATGGTTTATGAGATCTTTTAATATTAACTATCTAATTTAATTCTACAATAATGCTGGAGGGTAAGTATTATCATCTTTTACACCAAGAAACCTAAGGTTCATAGAGGTGAAGTCACTTTTCCCAAATCAAACAAAAAGTAAATAATAAACCTAGGATACCCATCCATGTTCTCTAAGTCCAGATCCTAAAATCTTTCCACTCATCCATTCATTAGATAAATATAGAGCATCTTCTTCATGCTGAATGTTAAGCAACAAAGTTTAGAGGTGAAATGATTGGGTTATAAGAGGTTTGTTTGTTTGTTTGTTTATTACTGGAGTTTGAACCCAGGGGCGCTTAACCACTGATCCACATCCCCAGTCTTTTTTTGTATTTTATTAGAGACAGGGTCTCACTCAGTTGCTTAGGGCTCTGCTAAATTGCTGAGGCTGGCTTTGAACTCGTAATCCTCCTGCCTCCTGAGCCACTGGGGTTACAGGTGTGTGCCATCGTACCCAGCTGGGTTTTAAGACCTTTAACCTAATCAGTGCATTAATACCTGATAGGGATTCACTGGGTAGGCAGGTAGGGTGTGACAGGAGGGGGGAGGTCATTGGGGGCAAGCATTGGGGGTATATATTTTGTCCCTGTGAGTCAAATAGTCTCTCTGTTCTTCCTGCTGCCACATTCCCAACTGCTTTCCTTCACCACATACTTTTGCCATGATGTTCTGCCTCATCTTAGCCACTGAAGATTGGAGTTGACCATCTGTGGACTGAGACCTCTGAAACCCTGAGCCTTGAATAAAATTTTTCTCCTCTATGTTGTTCTTTTCTATCTTTCTGTCACAGTAACAAAACGCTGATTAAAACAGAGATGGAGCTGGGCATGGTGGCGCACGCCTGTAATCACAGTGGCTTGGGAGGCTGAGGCAGGAAGATCACAAGTTCAAAGCCAGCCTCAGGTAAAAGTGAGGTGCTAAGCAACTCAATGAGACCATGTCTCTAAATAAAACATAGGGTGGGGGATGTGGCTCCGTGACTGAGTGCCCCTGGGTTCAATCACTGATACCAAAAAATAAAAAAATTAAAACAGAGATGGAGATAGATGAAACCCAAACGTTTTCCCTCCCACACTGGTTTCATCCCAAGGCCTCGTGCCTGCTGGGCAAGTGCTATACCACTGAGCTATATCTGAGTCTGCACTATTTCACTAAATCTTCACAAAATCTAGCATGTGTTCTATTATCATTTCCTTCTCAGAGATGAAGAAACCAAAACTTTGAAAAGTCCAGTATCTGGTGACTATGCCAGGATTGGAACTCTATGTCTCAAATTTCAAAATCTGAACTCTGGGCTATACCAACTTATGGATGAAGAGAATAAACACTCATCGAATATTCCAACAACCAATGTTTATTGATTGAATGGCTGATTATTGTAGATGTTCGGTTCATGGCACAGCTGGGAAGATAAGCTTTAAAAATGATGAGCTTCCAAGCCAGCATCTGGCTCCTGGTCCACACTACCCCCTCACACGCCCTCTGAGGCTCGTAACAACTGACCCTACTTCCTGAGCAGTCATTCACATCAAGGACTATGCTGGGCCCCTTGTATGCCTGTCACAAACCCTATGTTACCCTCACATAACTCTGTGACACAAGTATTATTTTCCCCATTTGAAGGATGCAAAAACCAAAACCCAGAGAGATTTAGATATTTGTTCCCGGACACACAGCATTTCAAAGAGATATCAGTGTAAAGATGTCATCTCTTTCCTTGTTTCTGCAAACCATCTCAGGGCAGCTGTTCCAGTCCTAGCTGTCCACCATGATAACTAGTAGGGATAATGTCTCCTTTTTTTTTTTTCTTTCGTTCCTTGTTTTTTTATTGGTGCACTTAAATTATTCATAATTGTGGACTTAATTGCTACCTATTCATATATGCACACGATATAACAATATAACTTGGCCAACATCATCCCTTTTCTCTTCCCTCCTCCCTCCCCTGGTCCCTTTCCTCTGCTCTCTTGATATCCCTTTGATTTTCATGAGATTTGCCCTCCCACTTTTCTCTTCCTTTTTCCTCTCTAGTTTCCACATATAAGAGGAAACATAAGACCCTTGACCTTCTGAGTTTGGCTTATTTCAGTTTACATAATGTTCTCAAGATGAACATCATTTCCAAGGGAATTTGGGAGGAGAGTAGGAGTATGGCATCAAGGGACACTGCAGCTGCAAGCAGTCGCCAGTGCTCAGTGGAGGACAGATCCAGGGCTTACTCTGCTGGGGGACAAGTGGGAACCAGGAGTCATTGAGGAAGTGGCTGGGGGAGCAGCTGACTTCTGGAACTGCAGTGTCCACTACTGGCTTGACTCCCCCCACCCAACCCTCTAGAGCTGAGAACTGTTCAAGCCTCCTCTAGGAGGTGACATCCCTCCCTCCAAAGTGTGACTGCAGCACCTCTCGGCTCCAGACTTATTGCCATTGCTTCCCACATTGATGGATGAATGTGGTTCTGCAAATTGGAAAAATAACTAATGTGCGACTCCCAGACCCCGCTGCCTTCGGGTGGAGGGGGCTCTTCTGGGTTAACCCAAGAACTGGGAGGAATCAATCCCCTGCATAACAACCCAAAGCAGCAGCGGGGAGAGGCTTCCAGCCTGGTGGGGGTGGATTTACATTTCCTACAGGGTATTCTCTGTGTCACCTCTCATCACCATAATATTTACATCAAATGCAAAAGGCCTCCTCGGAATAGAACCCTGAGGTTGTAAATGCCAGATCCAAGAATGTCAGCGAATGCAAAAGATCAGGTTCTTTGAGCAGCAGTTTCCCCCTCCTCCTAGCAATGCCTGCCGCAACCCTGGGGCAGGCGGAGTGAGCTCCAGAGCCTCCCTGAACCTCACCCCCAAATCCACACAGGCTGGAAACATACAGGGGGCCCAAGGGCACACATCTCTGGTTCTAGGACATCAGGAAGCCTTTCTCTTTCAGATGGCTTTATGCAAAGTCTGAGGAAAATGTCCACACATACTTCCTGGGCAGCTTGGGAGGCTAGGCCACTTCATGGATGGACAAGACAGTTGGACAGGTGGACTTTTTCTTATGATCCCCAGAGCCTCAGAGATCAGGCCAAAATGTGGTCTTGAGCCCAGTGGCTGAGTTCTCTCCATAGCCTGTCCCTCTTCCCCTCACTGCCCACTTGGGACCCAGTGAAGCTTTTATGAGACCATTCATTTATCAAAAATTTATTGAGCACTTATTAAGCAACAGGCCTTGGGAATACAATGGTGAACACAGAGACAAAGTTTCTACCCTGAAGGAGCTGATGTTCTTGTGGCAAGATAGTCAATGAACAAGTTAACAAATAAATAACTTCAAATGCTGTGAAGATAATAAATTGGAATGAAGGGATAGAGAAAAAGAGAGTCACTGTTGTCAAAGCTGACAGGATGACCACTCCCAAGTAGCAGCGTTTGACCTGAAGAAGCTACAGCACTGAGATTCGTAGGAAAACTGTCCCAAGCAATAGGTACAGCAAGGGAAAGAGGTTTTTGTTGTTGTTGTTCTCATTGTTTTTGTTTGTTTGTTTGTTTGTTTGATACCAGGGGTTAAACCTAGGGGCACTTAAGCACTGAGCCACATCCCCAGCTCTTTTTTTTATATTGTATTTTGAGACAGGGTCTCTCTGAGTTGCTTAGGGCCTCACTTTTGCTGAGGCTGGCTTTGAACTCTGATCCTCCTGCCTCGGCCTCCCAAGCTGCTGGGATTACAGGCACGTTGAAAAGAGAAGGAACAGGTGTGCTAGAGCTGAAAGAGGGTCAGGCAGCCAGGCAGTGAGTGACAAGCAGCCAGAAGAGAGGTTTGAGAGGTGCCCAGGCTTGCTGGCTGTAGAAGGGAAGAGGATTTCTCACTAACTGCACAGTGAGGCCATGGGAATGGCTTAGGCAGGGATGACACTATCTGATTTACATTTTAAAATTTTACTCAGATAAAAAAAAATATTCATGTAGTTCTGGCTTCAAAGTGTGATCACTGTGTGATCAGGAGCCAGTTGCTGCCTTTCATCAAGACTCAGTTTCCTTAAGAATTTCTTGGGGTGTCAGAAGGATGACAGGACATAACTTGCATAGTGTGACTAGTTCAGGGCCTGGCATCATCAGGTGCATAATTAATGTCCCATTTTTTTCTCTCCTATTCTTGTTTCCTCTGAGCCTCTGCCTACCTCCCCTCTCTTTCCAGCTGTCACACATTAAGGGCATCTCCTAATCCTAGCTAGGGTCCCAGAACAGAGGGAGGGCCCTTATCCACTGGCATCAGGACACACAGAGATGAGCCTAGGGTTCCCCTCACCCAGCGCCCTAGCATTGGAGGGCACCACCCCTTGGAAAACAAGAGCTCAGACCCTGGGTTGAACTGTTCAGGGGCGACATACTGCCAATAAGTGGACAGGATGCTTGGCTGCATTTGCATGCAGACAAACTGCATTTCCATGCCATTTGCAGCACCAAAATAGCAGGCCCTGCATGCAGGGGAACGGTTAGCACTGCCACCTAAGGCTGTGCTTCTCTACCCTCGTCTGCATTCCTTCCCAAATACTTTGCCCATAATCTTTGAGTCCAGAAGTTGCATGGGAAAAGATGGGGGGAAATGTTGGAAGCCACTAGAGGGAGAAAATGATGAAGGCAGTTTGCAGACCAGGCCAGGCCTGAGACAGACAGGGTGACCCACTACTCCTCCTGGAGGCACATTGCTGCTAGCTCCAAAGTGAGGAGGGGATGGCTGCTCTGGGAGAGAGTGCCCCCAGCAGCTTCCTGGGTAGCCACATATCCACTTGAACAGCCTCGGGGGACAGGGATCTTCTCCTGCTTCCCTCCCTGCACCATGCTCCAATGATAGGATGTGATGTGGTTAATTAACTGCTCATAAAAAGTTATGTGGAAGGAAGAGAACCAGCACATCTAGGAGCCAGAGGATCCTCCACACAGTGGCAGCAGTGAGGTCGTGCTAGCTGCACCCTTTGCTGGGTGCAAAGAACAGAGTTGTAAAGGCTATGGGGAGTCAGAGGGACAGAATGAGCAGCAGAAAGAAAGGACATGAGAGAGGCCCCAGGGATGCCACAGATCCTGGAACACTTGGGGATCTCCCAGCAACAACAGCGTTTGGTTGGGCAGGGCAAGGCCCAAGTTGTTTGGCCAGGGCCTAAAAGGAACATGACGTAAGCCACCGCACGCACTTCCTCTCCCTGCCCTGAGTTGCTCTTCCTCTTTTCTCTCACTGGCTGAGTCTGAAATTCCCCCATCATGTCTCTACCCACCTCCAGCCCTGAACCCTAAAAGATCCCCATCGCTCATTCTTTTGGGGTTCAGCATCCCGAGTTACCCAGGAAGGACTCTCCTCTTCCACATCCAGCTTCTCAAAAACTTTCATAACCCCAAACTTTCATAACCCCCAATTATGCCCTGAACTGTATATGCAGGTTCGATGTACTCATCCTCTTTACCGTATTCAGAGGTTTGGACATGGACAGAGTTCACTGGAAGCTAGTGCTGGTGGAAACCAGGGCCCTGACCAAGGTCCTGAAATGGCCATCCCTCCTATGCAAGAATCTTCACCATTCACATGCACACTCTCCTCCCATCTCTACCCCACACGTCCATCCCAACCCCACCTCCGGCTTGATCCTGAATTTAACCACGTAGAGCTAAGGATCTGTCAGGAAGCTGATCTGGAGGAGCTCCTCTATTTTGTAAGCCAGCCCTTCCCACAAAGCAGCAGCCTCTGCCCCTCCCTTTCTGTCCTTAACCCCAGCTCCATCTGTTCTACCAGCCCTGTCAAGGACAGCCCCCTGCAATCTGACCACATCGGCAGCTGGCAGGGCCTGAGGCTGCACTTGACATCCTGATCCAACCATATTCTCAGAGAGGAAGCAGGTTGGGAGTTCCGCATGCTTGCACACACCTGCACACACCATGTACACACTCACACTCTCAATGTCAGCCGAGACTGGAGAAATGGTTCTTAGATTTTCTGGGTCATAGATTCTCTGGTCATGATCTTCCCAGGAAAATGCACACATACACAACCTTGTGCATGTCCTTTCAGAAGGACCGGGGATAGGCATGGCCCTTCTCTTGATTCCTGGCCTCTGCTGAAATTCTTGTTCACAGACCAGGGTTTCCCCAAGAAGATATTCTCCAGATAGGTGGGGACTTGGCTAAATTATAGAGTGCCCTTTTATGATTTAAGTTGTAGCAGACTTAGGAGCAACGTAAGGGGGGCTGGCATGAGATGCAAAGGGGTATCAGAACCATCTGCAAGACCACCTCCAGCTGTCAAGCTCAAGACTCAGCAATTCTCCCACACATACCTCCTGCCAACCAAAGCAGTCCAGGCATCGTCCTGCCTACCTTGGTCTTTCCTGATGAACTGAGCTTCTGATGTCTGCCGGAGTCATTGCACACTCTGACCATGCACAGTGATCACCAATCACATAGACAAAGAAACAGAGCTCTACCTGGTTTCTTTCTGTGGCCAAGCATGGATCCACTACTTTGGGTTTGATGCACACACCTGTAGATTACAGACATCCATGACTGACATGAAAAAAATACACATGAGTCAGGATACACACAACCATGCAGGAGCATACATAAGCACACAAATCTTAAAACAGGGGGAAACTCCCAAAAGCACATTCCTGGACCCACACGTACATACAGTCACAGCCATGCAAACCATATGCCTAAACACACATGCTCTAGCATAAGAAACCCCATTCCCACCTCCTAACCAGTGTTCCAGACCAACTGGATTTTTCCATGTCTCCCTGCTGTGCTCTCACTCCTCCCTCCTGCTCTCTCACAAGCCTCTGTGTCATCTGTTCCCTCTTATGGAATCATTTTCCCCTCCTTTTCTTCACCTGTCAGATTCCTAGCCAGCCTTTGTATTAGTTTCCTGGGGCTGCTATAACAAATTAACCCAAACAGGGTGGCTTTAAGCCACAGAAATTTATTCACTTGCAGTTCTAGAGGCCAGGAGTCTAAAATCAAGGTGTCAGCAGGATTGATTCCTTATTGAAGACTCAGAGAGAATCTGTTTCTCTCTCTCTCTCTCTCTCTCTCTCTCTCAATCCAGAAAAAATCCCAACCCTAGTCTAAGTGCCCTGGGAGAGGTAACGAAGTCACTTATGATCTCCCACCCACAAGAGCTCCTGGCACTTGCTATCCCTTGGCATTCCGTAGATGTAGCACCCCAATCTTACCTCTGACGCCACAGGGCATTCTTCCCATCTCTGTCCAGATTTCCCTCTTCTTTTGAGGACATCAGTCATTGAATTACCGTGCACCCTTAGCTGGTATGACTTCATCTTAACTTGATGATATCTCCAAAGACCCTATTTCTAAATGAAATCACATTCACAGGTATGGGGTGGGGGTAAAGGTTTAAACATATCTTTTGGACAAAATTCAACTCCCAACAGATTCTTAGGTATTAGCCAAAATTTTCCTTTCTCTGTGAGCCTTTCCTGACACATCTCCCTAGATTGACCGAAGCCAGTGTCCCTGCCCTTGCTCCTTCACCATGGCATTTCACTCACATAGTTGTTACTGCTTCTGTAATGGTCTCTCTTCCAGCTCTGAGGGGGCAGGGCAGGCTATTTCTTACTCACCACTGTGTCCCCAGCACCTGGCACCATGCCCAGCTGAGACAGGATCTCAATAAATGCTTGTTGAAGGAATTAAGCCACTTATACATATGACAAAAGTCCATGAACCATGTTGACAGGCATGAACACAGGCCTTACATGTGTGTACAAACATGTTAGTCAAGCATGCACACAGACGTAGAAAAACTATATACACATGCACACGTCAGGCCCTGAACTCAGTCCAGCAAGTC
The DNA here is from genome assembly GCF_052094955.1 of Ictidomys tridecemlineatus. NCBI lineage: Eukaryota > Metazoa > Chordata > Mammalia > Rodentia > Sciuridae > Ictidomys > Ictidomys tridecemlineatus. The sequence goes on along the minus strand of NC_135477.1, from coordinate 122,097,678 downwards.
CCAATTAGCCAACCAGTAATGGCTGAGTTCCAAGAAAGTCCAACCCTTCTCTAAGTGCAGTGGGAGAGGCAAAAAGGGGTCACCTGTGGTCTCCCGCCCCCAAGGGGCTGACAGGCTAACTGGAAAACAAGACTAATATATGATGAAAGATGCTATAAAATTTAGTCCTCTTCTGTGAGCCGTGAGGGCTCAGAGGACAGAGCTCTTGTAGGCTGCAGTAGTCAAGGGAAGCTCCCAGGGGACCAGAGAGTAGAGCCTCGCCTTTCTATGCGCCTCAAGCTGCAGAAACGCGGGAGCAACCCCTGACAGGGTTCTTCTCCTTCCTCAGAAGTCCTGGGTGGCAGTGGCACCCTCTAGGAGGGCAGTCAAGTCCAATCAGTGGTCCCATGAGCTGGCCCCTGGCTCATGCTGGTATTCACTTTTTCCCTGCGAGAGGTAAGTGACAAACTGGCAAAAAAAAAAAGTGTCCATGACACCTTTGCTGGCAAAACAGTCCTTGCCAGCCACCAATGACAGGGTGGGATAGTTGCCAATGGAAGAAAAGAAAACACCAGGAGGTCCCTTGAGCAGGACTTAGGGGAACCTGGTTCCCCCTGACCTAAGTTCTCAAGCCTCAGAACCCAGGCATGGCTGTGCCCACCTGAAGGACTTGGGATGGTCGGGGGAGGTGGGAGGAGCTCTGTCCATGAGGCACTGAACAACACTGAAGAGCTGGCACTCTGGAGAAGACCAATTCAGATTAAAATCCCAGCTCCACTCTGCTGTGTATTCTTGGTCAAGTACTTCACCACCCTGAGCCCCCATTTCCTCAGCTGTAAGACAGGATAATTGTAACTCTCTCCATCAAAATAATGAGGCTTAAATAAAAAAGAATGAAATTATAAGACATTTGCCAATAAAACGGATGGAACCAGAGACTATCATGCTAAGTGAAATAAGCCAATCCCCCCCCAAAATCAAAGATCCAATGTTCTCCCTGATATATGGATACTGAGTCCCAATAAGGGAGGGGGAGGGGAAAATAGAAGTTCATTGGATTAGATAAAGGAGAATGAAGGGAAGGGAGAAGGGATGGGAATAGGAGACAGCAGAATGAATTGAATGTAACTTTCCTATGTTCATATGAATACATGACCAGTGAAACTTCAGACTATATTTAACCACAAGAATGGGAAGTTATACTTCATGCATGTATAATATGTCAAAACCCTATTGTCATGTATAAAATCCTATTGTCATGTATAATTTAAAAAAAATAATAAAATGTTTTTTAAAATTATGAGGCTTAAGTGACTCTATTAAGAAACGAAAGCTGTGTTTACTGGTCTAAAAGCGCTGATTCCATCTGCACAAATATTAGTAGCTGATATACAGCCAGAGCCCAAGACATCCAATCTCAACCCAAGCAGCACACAGAAAAACCTCTTCGGCACTTGAGTTCCTCAGTCAGTGTACAGGCAGCTTAAACTCTTTCTCAATTCTTGCTATAAAGCATGCCCCTCTCTCATGGTTCCACACAGCCCTGAAGACCCAGGTAGCCAATGCTGAGAAAGGTGATAACTGTCTCAGCTTCCTGAATATGGCAAATATGGCAGGCCCTACCTGCTGGGCGGGAGCTGCTCTTGGACAGAGGGCCTGCTGCGACTTCAGCCTGAGCTCCCAGAAGGCCACGCGACAGTGAGAGGAGGCTTAGTAAGAAGGCCTGCTCCTCACGACAGAGTCGGGAGATGGTGAGGTTTTTTGTTTGTTTGTTTGTTTGTTTTTAAAGAGAGAGAGGGGGGAGAGAGAGAGAGAGAGAGAGAGAGAGAGAGAGAGAGAGAGAGAGAGAGAGAATGAGAATTTTTTTTTAAAGAGAGAGTGAGAGAGGAGAGAGAGAGAGAGAGAGAGAGAATTTTTAATATTTATTTTTTAGTTCTCGGCGGACACAACATCTTTGTTGGTATGTGGTGCTGAGGATCCAACCGGGCCACACGCATGCCAGGCGAGCGAGCTACCGCTTGAGCCACATCCCCAGCCCGAGAGAGAATTTTTTAATATTTATTTTTCAGTTTTCGGTGGACACAACATCTTTTTTATTTGTATGTGGTGCTGAGGATCGAACCCAGCGCCCCGCGCATGCTAGGCGAGCACGTTACCGCTTGAGCCACATCCCCAGCCCCTGGTGAGGTTTTTTTGTTTGTGTTTTGTGCTGAGAGAAATGGTAGTTTGTTTTTCAGGCTGAAGTATTACCCTGTAGTGACAGAGAAAGGCTACGTCTGGGGCTTGAGAAGTCAGGTATAAGGTCTCTATCACCCTTCCGACCTCCTCCCTGACCTCGAAATTGTCCATTTTCTAGTGATGTGAGGCCAGAATACAGCCATTGCCCTGGCAGTCTGGAGAAGCCCCCGAGAATAGAGAGGAAATGAAAGGAATAGGGGATGGGTATTCACAAAGGGGAAGTTTGGCCTCAGCCTGGGGCCTTCCAGCTACAGACACCACATCCCTGTCCCCTCATGCCCTGCTTAGGAAGGCCCACTGGGTGATTGCCAGCTAAAGTGGTTTTCTTAAACCTTACAGTGATAGGGTTCTAGAAAACCACCCCCTGGGGCACCCGGTGAGTCACTGAAGAACAGCTAAGCAACCAGGTGGAGCTGGAGCCAGGGAGCCAATGAACACTTGCCAGATCCTGGGCATCTGTGGCTGCCTGCTTTGAAGATGACACTGGGGACAGCCCCAAATGAAGCAGGGGCATGATGGTGGTCTAGCAGAGTGAGGTCTGAAAACGTGATAATAGATGCTCAGCTCTGCTGGGAGGCGGCCAGCTAAGCTGGTTCAACAGAGAAAGAAGGGCAAGAGGACGCCACAACTGGGCAAAAGGACAGGTGGAGGGGACGACACAAAGAGCATGAGACAGAAGAGGAGGGGAGCTCAGGGAATAGGCAGTCAGGAGAGAGCTGGGGCAAGCTGACCTGGGCCATCCCCCGGGCATGCGGGAGTCCCTCATGCACGCTCCTCTTGGAGCCCGGTGTCAGCCTCGTAAAGGGGTGGGCAGGTTTCCTTGGCAGTCCCTGCCCAGCTCTTCATAAAGACTCAATCTTCAAGTTTACCCCCGGAGCCACCGCAAATCCTAATGCCTGAGGAATTTGAGGCCAATATTCTGGGCTTCTTGAATGTGGACAGGGCTGAGCTTCCAGAACTCACACATGCCCAGGAGTGTCAGAGCCCACTCTCCACCTTCTCCTCCTCCCCCAGGAACCAGTTCGGCAGTTCACAGCCACCACACAGTGAGACCTGCGGGGGCGGGGAGAGGCAGGCCTGGGTGTTGCTTTCTGTCCTCTATCTCTTTGTCTGGCCCCGGAGAGCTCTGCCCTCGAGGCTGCAGGGCCCCACGGAGCCGCTGTGAAACCCCATTTCCTCTCAATTCAATGACAAAGTCCTTCCCCTTGGACTCTCTGACTTTCGTCCCACATCCTGAGCATTTCTAGGCCAGACCCCTAGCCACCAGGATCACAGAAGCCTGCTGGCCCCGCAGCTCCAAACAGGCAGAAACGCTAATTGGCATTAACAGAGACCAGGCCTGCAGCTCACAAAAGATCCCCTCTTCCTGACCGGAGCCATGCCTGGGGCACAGCCAGCCTGCTGGCTTCTGGTGTCTGCTAGTGGGGGAAGGGAGACCTTGTGGGTGGAGGGGGACAAGAGCAGGGCGACCCACTGCGGCTCCCCTCACCTGAGGCTCTTCTACACTCAGCAAGAGGCTGACCCTCCTTCCTGCCCCTCATCACAACTCCTCGGGTAGCACAGAGAACATTAAAGGCTGTCTTCTCAAAGCTTGCCCTATATGCTTATTTTAATCTAATCTCACTTGGAACAAAAAGCTCTGGAATCAGACTGCCCGCATGGATACCCCAGTATCATACCTTAATATGCATGAACCTTGGAAAAAGTATGGTGCCTCTGTTTTCCTGTCTGTGAAAAGGGAGAGAATCATATAATATCTACCTAGCTGGGTTGTTGTGAAGATTAAAGGCTACTCATGAAGAGCTCCTAGCATAGTCTCCAGCATGTAGCAAGCACTCATTGCATAAATGCTAATTGCAGTAAGATTATGATTATTATTTCTTGGACTCAATTTTCTCTGTTGCAGGAAGTCCCTGTTCTGAGATTTTAGCACTGAACATAGAACATGGAATATAGCAGATACCCCAGAATAGTTTGTTGAGCAGATGGAAGGAAGGTAGGGAGAGGAGGGAAGAAAGTAGATGTTTTTGTCACAGGTAAAACTAAGCCTAAACTGGGCATGGTAGTGCACACCTGTAATCCCAGTGACAGAGGCTGAGGCAGGAGGATGGCAAGATCAAGACCAGCCTCAGCAACTTGGCAAGGCCCTAAGCAACTTAGTGAGATCCTATCTCAAAAATAAAAATAAAAAGGGCTTGGGGGCTCAGGCGGCAGCTTGGTGGTAAAGCACCCTTGGTTTCAATCCCTAGTGCCAAAAAGAACAAACAAACAAACAAAAAAACCCAAAAACTTTTATGTAAAAATGTGGATGTGTAACCGATGTGATTCTGCAATCTGCATTTGGGGTAAAAATTGGGAGTTCATAACCCACTTCAATCTAATGTATGAAATATGATATGTCAAGAGCTTTGTAATGTTGTGAACAACCAATAAAAAAAAAAGAAAAAAAAAAACCCAAAAACCAGTCCTATGAGTAGAACAAAAAGACTTCCATTCAACACTGCAGCTAATAGATTATCATCACCTAAGATTTCACCAATGCTGATTATTGCCCAATTTTTACTGGTTCCCTTTGAACTCAGCAAATGAAAATCACTAAATCCTTTTGAATTGGACCATTATGACCATTTATCTGACAGATGATGTACAGGCCAGCAATCTCCTCTGTGGCCTGGTGGGAGGAAAAAACTGAGCTGGGCCAATCAGACTTTCTCCTAGGGGAATCTAATCAGGTAAACAAAAGGAGAATGAGGAGTTTGCATTGCTTGGTAAGATGCAAACAATCACACTTTAGTTTGAATGAGTTGTAAGATTGATTGATGGGTAATGGTGATTCAAAAACTCTAGAGATAGCTGGATATAGTGTCACATGCCTATAATCCCAGCAGCTCGGGAAGCTGAGGCAGGAGGATTGCGAGTTCAAAGCCAGCCTCGGCAACAGCAAGGTGCTAAGCAACTCAGTGAGACTCTGTCTCTAAATAAAATACAAAATAGGGCTGTGGATGTGGCTCAGTGGTCGAGTGCTCCTGAGTTCAATCTCTGGTACCAAAAAAAAAAAAAAAAAAGCTCTAGATCTCTATTGGGAAGTAGAGAATTTTGATATGGAAAGTGACAAAGAAATGGTCCAATTCTACAGGAGGCTGTCTCTAAGAAAACTGAGTGCAAGACACTGCAATTCCCTTAGTAACAGTTCAGATTTGACTGAACCTCATATTCAAGAATGTCTTTCCTTGTCTCTGTCTTAAATCCCTCATGCTGGGGATTATAGGACAAAATGATAGTCTATTTCTCCACATTATGGGCCCAGCACAGAATGTATGACTGTATTTGTTCCTGGAGATTTTCTTTTTCTCAAGGTAGGAACTATCCATAAGCAATCTCAATCCTAAAGTGATTTTCATTTGCTGAGGAAATTTGAAGACTGTCTTTTGCCAGTCTGAGGTTAAACACAGAGGGAAATCTAAATGCAATTTTCCTGTTTGAGAAGCAGTTACAATATTTTTAAGTGATTGAAGCTCCAAAATTTCAAATGCAATGAATGTTAGGCCTCAACCACAGGAACTACAGATTTTGCAAAGTTTACAAAACAGTGGAATATCTCAGTGGTTTTCCCACCGAGGACTGAATCTTTGAGTGCTTCGTAAGTAAAGATGTTCTGGGAGACTTGGTGCAGTTTTATTGGTGTTTGGCTCTTGGCTGGGGCCATTTAAAGTAAATGTTACATGGGGAAAAAGTAAGAGGAAAGATGTTATAACAAAGTGTCACAGCAATAATACATTTTTAATAGCATTATTTATCAACATTTATTGGCGTTTGGAGTTAACAAACACTCTGGTCCATCCCCAATGAGTGTTTGCAGTAAATTTAAAGGACTCGTCTTGCCTCTGGCACAGAGAAGATGACCCAACCAGGATCCTTGTGTCATTGCTGAGATGATTGCCAGGAGAAGAGAGACTGTTGGATGTCTGGACACAGAACATACAGATCCCATTACCAATTCCCAATTTCCCCTTAATCCATTTCCCAGGGCTGGACACTGTGATCTAAACATGTGTTTCCAAAACTCACATGTTGAAAACCTAATCATCAGTGTGATGATATTAGGAGGTGAGGATCCTTGGAGGTAATTAGATCATAAAGTTGGAGCTTTGTGAATAAGATTAGTGCCCTTATAAAAGAGGCCCCAGAAAGCTACTTTTCCCCTTCCACCATGCGAGGGCAGTGAGAAGAAGGCACAGTTCTATGAACCATGAAGAGGACCCATGACAGAGAAGTAAATAAGGGAGACACCAAATCTATCAGCACCTCCATCAGCCTCCAGAGTTGTGAGAAGTAAAGTTCTGTTGTTTATAAGCCACCCAGGTTATGGTGTTTTGTTATAGCAGCTCAAAGAGACTAAGACACTGTTTCCAGCGTACCCCCAGGCCTCGTCTTGAGCTTCACCCACTGCAGCAAGTGGAGAACAAGCTCCGAAGGATTACATTGTCCCCTCTGTCCACCAAGGAGAAGCCACAGGTGATCCATCTTCATAGCCACAGTTGATTGGACCATTATGACCGTGTATCTGACAGATGATGGACAGGCCAGCAATCTCCTCTGTGGCCTGGTGGGAGGAAAAAGCTGAGCTGGGCCAATCAGACTTTCTCCTCAGGGAATCTAATCAGGTAAACAAAAGGAGAATGAGGAGTTTGCAAAGTAGGATGGACATGTGCTATTTTTGCCTGCCTAGCTACCGATTCACACTTTTTTCTGGTGATAGCACTCCAATATTCCTTGGGGAATGTGTCCCCTACCTCTTTCACTTCTAGAGTTTGGGTGAGCTGGCCCTACCTCCAAATTCTGGGGTAGGGCCCCAATCCCAGGCCTAGCCGGTCGATTCATTTTATCCCTTGACCACAATTGTGGGTACAGGGAGAAGATGTGAATTAAGGTACTAGTCTACTGTAACAAAGACCCATATAACAATGGTTTAAACAAGATAAAAGTTACTTTCTTTTTCATATAAAAACTCAAGTGGACATAGCAGCTCTGGTCCACAAAAGTCCTCGGAAGCCCAGGAGCCCAGGTTCCTTCTAGCTTGCTGTGACTCTTATCCCCACAGCAAACACATTCTAGCCAGCCAGAGGCAGGAAAAGGGAAGTGGAAATACAAAATCACACACATCACTTTTTGCTCGTATCCCATTAGCAGAATGTCGTCCACACTTCGTTGCCGATTAAAATATCTACCTCATTGGAGGAAGAGATGGCTGTTGGGAGAAAACAGTGGACCCTGCCATGGCACCCCCTCATGAACCAATGGAAGAGTCTGCCCAAAGATGGATTAACACAGTGGCAAGAGGAGATGAAGATGGCAAGGGAATCATCGAGGCCCAGGAGACCCAGCCATGCTGAAGGCCAGCTCTACTTCTCATTATTTGTATATTTGTGCCCAAAAGAAGGATTCATTTTCTTTCTTTCCTTCCTTCCTTCCTTTCTTTTCTTACATTAATTTGATTTGGGTGTCTGGTACCTGAGCCTAAAGATTTCTGACTAATTCATAGATAAATTGGAAGGTGACAGGTCATAAGGGCAAAGAGGGCAAAAGGACAATGAAGGGGAAGCCAAAGTCAGGAGGAAACAGGAACATCAAGACAGAAAAGCAGAAGTCACAGACAGAAATGTCCAAAGAGTCAGTGAGTGGTGAAAGGGGAAGAGGCGGACACACAGAGAAGCCCAGGTACCTGAGCTACCACCTCTTCCCGCAAAATCCTTTCTCCAACCTACTTTGAGACTGTCTAGTGCAGTTACAACCAATGGAAAGTTGTATTATTGTTCCTCCTTTGGGTGCCCACTCTACAGGTGAAATATGTTTCTCATCACTGTCAGTTTCGGTCATGCAATTAGCTTTAGTCAATAAAATGTAAGGGGAAACATTAGAACCAGTGTACTCCTCTGTCCACCTCGGCTCCAGAATGAAGAACACACAGGACAGAGCTGCAGCTGACTCCTGAAAGACACGTAACATAAGGGAGACATAAATGTTTGTCACAGGCTTCTGAGATTTGGGGATTGTTTGTTACTGGTGTGTAACTTAACCTTAGCTGACTGATACACAGTGTCTATAAGGCCTGTATTTATTGTAGTTCCTGCTCACTTTGAAGCCTGATTGTTCATCTTTTCCTGGGTTTTTAGGCACATATTTCCATATAGCATCTTCTCACTTCTCTTTATAACCAAGAGACAATAGGCCTTGAATAACCACCCTGATATATAGTAACTTTGGAGAGAGCTCTATCCATTAAACTAAGAATGACAGGCTTTGGATTTCATTATAGTCTACCCCCTTCTCACCAAGTTCTTTTCTGATCTTTACTCCCCAGTACTTTCTGTACCTGCAAGAGGACATGAAATAGATTCAATGATTATAAATCCAAATAATTGCATGATTTCATTTTAGAGAATTTCTGTATAACAAAATCAGAATGGCTCGCTGACAGATGCTGATTTCCCAGACTTAAGGATGTTTCAGGGTCTAGTACATACTGTACAGTGATATGATGATGATGATCGTGGTGATGGTGATGGTAGGATGGGACATAAATGTGTGCAGCACTTTTATATTTCTTTTTTTTTTTAATATTTATTTTTTAGTTCTCGGCAAACACAACATCTTTGTTGGTATGTGGTGCTGAGGATCGAACCTGGAACGCACGCATGCCTGGCGAGCCCGCTACCGCTTGAGCCATATCTCCAGCCCACTTTTATATTTCTAAAGCAGTTTTCATATTTACTTAACTTTAAATTCACAAAATGCAAATGCAATCCCTGTTTTACATATAGGGAGACTAGAGATGAGAAAGTCGAAGGGACTTTACAAACTATACATCTAGTATTGTATCTCACAGCTCTTTGACCTCCTTCTGCTTCTCTCCATCTGCTACATTAGTCATTACAGGCATCCATACCAGACCGTGGTGGCACCTGCTTCCATGACAGACACTGGGGAGGGGTAATCAGAGACACCATTGATTTGAATACATAAGTGAATACATGAATATACTAAATGAAAGGATGCATGAATGGGTGGATGGCTGATGGATAAATGGGATGAGTAGATATATAGGCAGATAAATGGACGGAGAGGTGGGTGGATGATAAATGGATGAATCTCTTTTGTATGTATGTATGGATGGATGGGGAGATAGATGGATGAGATTTCTGTGGTCTGAGGGAAAAGGCTGTGGTGTTCTCCCAAAGGCTAGAAAGTATGTACAAGCACTCTCAATGCTCTACCACACACAACGCCCTACACTTAGCAAATATTTTAACACTGCCTGCCCAGGTATTTTAGTATTCCCTCACACCCAAAAATATAGAATGTGTTTCACCCACAAGGTCTTCTATCCTTACTCTACAATTTACTGTGTTCATTTCACCTCTCCAAACCTCAGTTTCTTCATCTGTACAATGGAAATGAATGTAATACCTCCCTCATAGGGTTGTTGTGAGGATATGTAACAAAGACAGATCATTTAGTCAAGTGTCTAGCATATCATAAATTCTCAACAAATAATAACTATCATTATTATTATTCTCTAAAGTTCAAGATGGTTGCCTGTGGAAATAAAAGTCCCCACTAAGCATGCTGTATTGTGATTATGGTCTTTAGCCCTTTTCTATTAGTGGTGGAATCTGCGATAATACAATAACCTTTATTTTATTACACAGCCCTTGGAAATTGAGGGTTTCATCCATGTCAATTAATTCCTTCGCAGCCCACGTTGGCAGTGACAATCAGAATGTCAAAATGTCTCAGAGGATTCCTAGGAAATCTGAGGTACTTCGTGATGAGCCTGCCCTGGGTGAGAGACCAGCCAGCCAGAGTGAATCGTTAATACACTTCACAGGAAGAGGGACTCTTTGGAAATGCTAATACAATGAACCCGAAAGGCAAACTCCAAGCTTCCTGCTCAGTGATCAGAGAGGGGCACCCAGAACTGGGGCACTCTTGGCTGCTTCCTCACCCAGCCTGCCCGTGAGATGCCACCCTGTCCTCAGCCTGTTACAGCTGCCCTGTAGGACCCCCAGGTACTTCCAGTCACAGCCACCTGAACCCATGTCTGCTCCAAGGAGATAGCACATTTCTGGAGAAGGCCTTGCCAAGAAACCACTCTGGGGTGAGAAAGGAACTATCTGGAGAAATGAGAGAGCCAGGCTGGAGTGTCCTCTGGAGCCAGGCAGCCTCAGTTCAAACCCAGGTTCCCCACTTCCTGTCCGCACCGCATCGTGCCCATTAACCTTCCATGCATCTCTTTTCTCATTTGTAAAATGCATATAACAGTACCTACCTCCCAGGGTTGTGTGAGGATTTAATGATTAAATAAATATAAAGCACTTAGGACAATACCTGGCATATGGAAATCACTGTATAAAATGTTTGCTGTTATTATTCATTCTTTCTTATTTTTCTTCATTCATGCATGCATTAATCCTTCCACCCACCCATTGATTCTTGCACTCGTGCATGCATCCATCCAACACTCCTGTCTGAACCCTTATTAACAGATGAGGCATGTTAAAAATGAATATTAAGGGCTGGGGTTGTGGCCTAGTGGTAGAGCACTTGCCTAGCATGTATGAGGTACTGGGTTCAATTCTCAGAATTGAATAAAATAAAGTTGCATCAATCATTTAAAATATTTTTAAAAATGAATATTAAATATCAAGGTTAGGTTCAAAAGAAAAAGATCTATGAAAGGTAGCTGGGAATGGCATCCTAAAACGCCCCTTTGTGAAGGCAACGTGCTACCTTATCTCCACCTGCATGCATCTGCCTGTGTGGTTTTCTCTTCTGGTTGCTTCTCTCCCTGGAAAACTCTTACTCATCCTTCAAGGCCCAGTTCAAGGATAACTTCACAGGTGAAATTTTTCCAATATCCAGGCATAACTACTCTCTCTCTGCTTAATAAAGAAATGATTGATGGCATGAATAAAGGCTCCCAATGCTCTTTGTTCATGTTAATATTATAGTCAGTATCATCTTTTCTTTACTTTTTTTTTGGGGGGGGGTTACCAGGGATTGAACCTAGGAGCATTTAAACTCTGAGCCACATCTCCAGCCCTTTTTTATATTTTATTTAGAGACAGGGTCTTACTGAGTTGCTTAGGGCTTACCTAATTGCTGACTTTGAATTCGTGATCCTCTTTGCCTCAGCCTCCTGAGTCACTGGGATTACAGGCATGTGCCACCATGCCCGCAGTCAGTATCATCTTAATTACAATTAATCACTCATGCTTTTCCTTCTGCCTGGATCACTCTTGGCCATTTCTGTTTATACTTCAGGTCTTGGTTTAGTTACCAAGTATTGTTTGGTGACCTTTCCTGCAAGCTCCTACAGCTCCTGCTCCTCCCCCATCACCACCCCTGCTCATTCCTGCCTCTCTTGACTGCTGCCCCAAGGGGCTGCATCTCCTGTGAGATCAGGGGCTAGGTCAGTCTTGCTCACTGCTGCATTCTCCGCACTCAGTTGGGTCAGCTACTTGTGTCTACAATATGAATTGTGCCTCCAGAGGATTGTGCAGTACACAACTGTGTTTGGCAGCCCTGCCCTGGCATGGCACTGGATGCTGAGAAGATGCTCAGTAAATACCTGGTGAGTTCATCCATGGTGGCCAGGCTCAGAAATCCTCAGGTATCTGTGCCTTGTGACCCCCTAACTGCTACTTCAGGCCATTCCAAGATGAACAGAGCTTGTTAAGGGTTTTCGCTCTCCTTCTCCTTTGGAAGGCATTCTGTATTTGTGGGGCTCTCAGAGCACCTGGTAGAAGCCAAGGTGCTTAATTTTTCTTTTGGGGGGGGACGTACCAGGGATTGATCTCAGGGGCACACAGCCACTGAGCTACATCCCCAGCCCTATTTTGTATTTTATTTAGAGACAGGGTCTCACTGAGTTGATTAGGGCCTCATCATTGCTGAGGCTGGCTTTGAACTCACAATTTTCCTGACTCAGCCTCCTGAGCTGCTGGGATTACAGGTGTGCACCCCCATGCCTGGCTCAAGGTGCTTATCTTGATAAGGGAAAATCCTGAGTGCTTCCTGGAGGGCAAGTGGGTCCCACCCCCATCTCTCTCCCGCTCTGACAAACAGCACTTGAAATTCCTTTGCCTCCAAACATCCAGGCACCAAGAACCAGAAGGCAGACAGGGGAGTGGTTAAGAATGAGCATACCAGGCTGGGGCTAGGGCTCAGCGGTAGTGAACTTGCCTGGCATGTGTGAGGCACTGGGTTCGATTCTCAGTACCACATATAAATAAATGAAGGTCTATCAACAACTAAAAAGATATTTTTTTAAAAATGAGCATACCACATCTCCAAGTGCAGCCTCACTTCCTATTAGCTGTGTGGCTTTAGGCAGGTTGCTCCACCATTCTGAGCTTCATTTTTTCATCAGTTTAAGGATGATACCTCACAGGGGAGGGAGGAGGATTAAATGAAACAACACATGTAATCTGCCTGGCACAGATTAAATGTTCTAGCAATGTTTGCTGTTATTATTATTCATCTTCTTGTCAGAGTCAAATGGAAGCTCAGAACAGATGTGTAACATGGCATTGATCCATCCCCACCTTTATCCAGGCCTTCACTGAGGCCCAGAGGAAAGTGGGGGTATGTCAGAACCACAATCTGGCATCAGAACCAGAAACTTCTGACACCTCACAAGGAGGCTCTTCCCATTGCATCATCTGTAAAAGGTCACTGTTGAGTGAGAACTTACCTCATTCCTTTTCTTGGCATCTGGAGACTACATATGGCCTAGGGTAAGCCAGGACTCTGGAGAGGAATTCTGCCTCTGATTGGCACTTTCCAGCCTTGTGACATGAGTGAGTTGTGTATTCTCTCTGGGCTTCGCTTCTTCCATCAATGAGAGTAATCATCCAGACCCGGTGGCGCACACCCATAATCCCAGCAGCTCTGGAGGCTGAGGCAGGAGTATGGAGAGTTCAAAGCCAGACTCAGCAAAGGCAAGGTACAAGCAATTCAGTAAGACTCTGTCTCTAAGTAAAATACAAAATAGGGCTGGGGATGTGGCTCAGTGGTCGAGTGCCCCTGAGTTCAATCCCTGCTACCCACTTACAAAAAAAAAAAAAAAGATGTGAATGATCATAACAGCTCCTGCCATCACGTGAAGAATCAATAAGACCATCAGGCCATGCAAGGAGAACACTTAAGGACACTTTGGTTACTATTATTTTACTAGCAAGTCTTCGGGTTCATGGGTTCATAGCTTTTGGAAGAGGAAGAAATGTAAACTACGTCCTTCACACAGACTTAAAGGTGGACTCAGCCCCATTCCTGCCTCAGGCCTGGCCCCTCCCCCACTGTGGGATCCCTCCGACTCCCCTGCAGACTGCACCTTTTACCCCTCCCTGCAAGCCCAGGCCTGCCTCTGCTTTCCTAGTGTCTCTTACCAGGAACATTATTCTGAGAGTCTGCTGGCAGTGAATATGTCCTCTCTCCAGCATTCTGGGGCTTGTGAAATGCAGTTCTTACCTAATGCCAGAGGAACCCAGGCTGCTCCGGGCTCCCCCAGGTTCCCTAAGGCGGGGCTGGCTGTTTAGGCTTGCTCAGTCTCCCGCAGGCAGGCAGAGACATGCTCTGTGTTGAATGACCACAAGCTGCTAGGTGGCTTCTCCATGCTTTGCTCTACCTGCAGCCAGAGATGGTGACTAATCCTTGGGGATATCTGATGGACCTAGGTTCTGTGCCCAAGGTGGCATTACCTGCCCTCATTCAAGTACCCTCCTAGGTCCAAGAGTATCCTGAAAGGGCAGGGGTTCTCTCTATTCTGTCTATTCTGTTATACCTGGGAGGTGGTCCCAGGGGAATGGCCTGGGGGACTATATGAGAGGGGAGGACAGAGGCTCATCCCCGTCTCTCCTCCCACCAGCTTCTCTTCCAGGAGCAGAGCTGGGGGTACCACCTCCGGCTGCCCAGAGGTCTGAGTAGTTGTCAAAACCACTGAACCTGATGTGTCTAACTGCAGGAGATGCCAACCATCTCCTCCAGATGTGGGCTAAAAATACAGAGGAGCGAAGGCCCTCAGTAATGGAGACTTTAAGAGCCTGTGACATGCGGCAACAGCTTCACGGCCGCTAATGAGCTCTGAGCAGATCGATGTTGGAGCCCCAAGTGAGCGCGTGGGCTAGGAGCAGGGACGGGAGTGTCACTCGGCATTTGTCCATCCTTGCTCAGAAATCAGGGATGTTGGTGTGGGCCAGGAGCTCGGGGACCAGCTTGAGTGACCCCTTGATGCTCAGATGAGGCCAAGTTACAGGAGAGGGACTTCCTAGAACCCTTTCTTCTCTCTGTGTCAGGCAGCATCAGAGGACTCAAAGGACCCCAACCAGACCTCTGCTTCTCTGGCTCCCTGCCCTGTGCCTAGCTTTGTGTCCCAGAACCCAGCACAGAACTTGCATAGAGAGAGCTAGCAAATGGGTGATAACTGACCAAATGAATGCACAATTAAATTAATGGATAAATAAATACCTGTCTCATTGAGTGTGACTCCCTAGAGATAGAAACTATATTTCAGTCTTTTTTTTTTTTTTTTTTTTTGGTACCAGGGATTGACCCCAGGGGCACTCAACCACTGAGCCACATTCCCAGCCCTTTTTAATATTTTATTTAGAGACAGAGTCTTGCTGAGTTTCTTAGGGTCTCACTGCTGATGCTGGCTTTGAATTCTCCATCCTCCTGTCTCAGCCTCCAGAGCCATTGGGATTACAGGTGCGTGCCATTACGTCAGACTTCAATCATCCTATTGCTCCTGGAGTGCCTAGCACAGAAGAGGCATTCAAAAAGTACTTGCTGAATGAATGAACACCTCGTCTGCTCCATCTATCGGTTTCCTGCATCTGGAGACTAGGAAACCTATGAGCATGATGCCAGAAGTCTCTTTCCATTGGTCCTCAAAGGGCCAAGTGTAGCCCTACCTATCAGAATAAATAACACCACCAGAGGGGGCATTTCTTAAATACTTCATAGACATAGTACTAAGAACTTTGCACAAATTATCTCATCTAGTCCTTATATCAACATTATGACTTTTTGTTCAATTTTTGATACCCATTTTATTCAGGAAAGCTGAAGGAGCTCAAGAAGGTTGTGTGACTTGTCCTGCATCAGGCCTGTTGGAAAAGGTGGAGCCAGGATTTAAGCTCAGGCTAGCTTGAAATGCCCGCCCACCCTAACCACTGCACAATCCTGCCTCCCCTAATGTACAGCAGGAGAAGAGAATTGTGGGCCAGAGAAAGCCATGCAGAATGGAGGCAAAAAATACCTCCAGGGCCCATAAAGTGTTTGATAAATTCCAGGAGAAGAATAGGAAGAAATAATGAGCATTTGTCAGAGCCTTTTATAGCATATAAGACGCTTTTCCCTGCATTCTCTCATTTGATCTTCACCACAGGCCTGGGAGGAAGGTATTATCATTATCTACATTTTATTGGTGAGGAAAGGAAGGCTCCCACACCTCCCAGCTTGGGCTGGGCAGGCTGCACTCCTGGAGGGCAGCGGTGCAGTGATGGGGACTTGCTGCCCATCTCCAGGAGGTGGTCATAACCTCTCCCCAAATTGTCATTGGCTCCTAAGGATAAATCCAGGCGGTGGCTCATATGGTATTTCTACACTCTATTACCACAGGCGGAAAGCCAGCAGGGGACCAAATACCACCTACTCCAAGGAGTCTGCTCACAGGCCTGCTTGTCCCCAGGAACCTCACCCTCTCTGAGGTGTCCAGCTCCTCCATTCCTTCAGCAGCCCCACCCCGCAGGGCAGAGAAGAGCTTGTTATCTCTGCACATTGCAAAAGGCATTAGCCAACAATAGGTAACTTTGGCAGGGGTAAAGTCAACTCTGGTGCAAGAGTTTGCTTAAGCCACAGGTGTTGTGATGGTTTAAGGACAGAAACTATGTGTGGAATGAGATCAGAGCCCCTCTTTTTTGGCTCTTCTGGCTCCCAGTTCCCTCTGTCAGCTCCTTAACCTTCAAGCAAGTGGCCAATGTTGGACAGAAAGCAGATTTGGTGACGCTCTTCCTAACGCTCCCCATGAGAAACACAAATTCAGATGTGACATGAGGGAGGGCCAGCAACAGGCTCCTGTCCTCCACCCAGAACCAGTTCTCAGAAGGATTGGGAGTGTCAAGAAGTGATTATTTGGAACTTCCTCAGTTTGACGTAGGATCAGTCGTGTTCAGCAAAAGTCTTACTATTCAAATTTTTTATGCCAATCAAATGGATGAAAAAAACATTGTTCTCACTCACTGTACAAGAATAAGAACCCAGATTTTATAGGCTTGAATTTTGGGAGAGTACTGGGGATTGAACTTTAGGGACACTCGACCACTGAGCCACATCCCCACTCCTATTTTGTATTTCCCTTAGATACAGGGTCTCACTGAGTTGATTAGGGCTTCATCATTGCTGAGGCTGGATTTGAAATCATGATCCTCCTGCCTTAGCCTCCTGAACAGTTGGGATTGCAGGTGTGTGTTACCACACTTGGCTTGGGCTTGAATTTTTTGACCCCAATTAATATATAAGATTAGTTTTATACTCCTTGAGATTAAAAAGGGAGATCCAGAGAGGGAACCTACATAAAGCCCCTGGTGCATGTCAAGCACTGTACTAGGCTTTGAGCACACAGCACTGAACCAGGTAGACAATCCCTTCTTATTAGAGATTCCGTCCAGGAGGATGGAAAAGCAAACTTAACAGGGTGGTGAGTGGAAGCTCCTGACCCAATCAGGGAAAAGAGGAGGCTCCAGGAAACACCTGGACTGAATCCTAAAGTGTGCATGGGAGACAGATGGTATAGTTATGAACTTAAGTTCTGCAGTCAGGCAGCCTGAGCAAGAAGCTGGGCTATGCTACTTTGAGCTGGTTATCTGGGACAGGTTAGTTGGCCTCAGTTTTCTCATCTGTAAAATAAGGATAACAATGGTAATCTTTCCCAAGGGGTTGTGAGGACTAAATGAGTTAATGCAAAACACATAGAATAGTGCCTGGCCGATGCTGGACTTCTACTACATGTTAACTGTCATTATTTTTACCTTGGAGGTTGTTGTAAGGATTAAATAAGAAAACTTAGCTCAGAGTAAGTACTCAAGAAACATAAGCTGCCATTATCTTTCTTATTAAGTAGGCAGTTGCCATTACTGGCCAGGTGGATGGGAGGGGGTTTAGGAGAGGAATCCAAGACAGAAAGAATAGCATATGCAAAGGCCTGGAGGCCAAAGAGAGCCTGGTGCATTTGGCAAAGTCGAGAGGTTCAATTAGACTGGCGCATAGCCTGGGTTTCAGGAACATCGAAGGATGGGGCTGCAGAGGTGGAGGCCAGGGCTGGATCTGGAGGCTCTGGAGAAAAGAGTCTCCCTCGCTCCAGAGACAGCTCTGCTGAGAGTGCCTAGGCTAATGAAGTTTGCCTGGGGCCCGGGGAGACCAGCAGTATAAGGGGGGATGCTCTGTCCCCATCCCCTCCCTGCCCAGTGCACTCTGTATGGAACCACTGGCTGTCAATTAGGCAGCCTTAGTGCAAGAGGCTCTCTTTCCTCATGCGATACATGTCACATCCGGGAACGATCAAAACAGCTTTGCTTTGGCAAAACGTCTTGTGCTGCATGTTTGTTCTTTGGTGTCTGAGAGTAACTCCTGTTGTTCCTCAGACACCTGTGATTTGCTGGTCTCTGACAGCCATTACCTGCTCAAAGTCTCTGCCTGCCACACAACCTACCTGGTGGCACCCCATTTCTTCTCTGTCATTCCCAGAGCTGTATATGCCTCTCTAGGCCACAGGAGTTGGGGCCAAGACTGAATCAGACACAGCTGGTAAGGATGGCAAATTTTAGTAATTACCTCTTACCATTTGGGAACACCTACTGTGTGCCAGATGCTTTGAAGGCCTTGTTTTCAATCTTCCCAACAATCCCACAGTTAAGGCTTATTATCTTGATTTGGTTGAGGCATGCAGAACTGGCCCACATCCACACGGTTGATAAATGTGAAGGGTAGAATTTGAACCCAGATCCCTGCTACCATAGCCTGAATGCTTGCCACCAGGCCTGGCTGCCTCTGTACAGCCCACTGTCTCCCAGCCAGCTGATCCTGAAGGAAGGTGCTGGAGACAGCTGGGATTTGACATAGGCCGTGGGGGAAAACCCATGGTGGTCAGCTCATTGGGTCCTGCTCCTGAGGGAAGACAGACTCCTTCAGGAGTGCCAGGCCCCCAGTGCTGGTCTCCAGAATTCGGGCCCTGACCAGACCCTCATGAAGGCAGCCCCTCACCTGTCTCTTAAGCTCTGACACCTCTAATCCCCCTTGTGGCATGATCTTTTGGTCTCCCCCACTCTCTTACCAGATCTTCACTTTGAATTGAGGCATGTCAAAGAGCCAATCAGAAGTCACTTATTACCATCATAAGGGGTGCAAACACAGCCTGAGGTAAGGCTCTAGGGCCCTTCCCTGTCCTCTGTCCCTGCTTTCTCCATGTTCTGGGACATGGAGGGAGTGAGAACCAAAGAAGATACAGGCCCCCATTTTGTGCTAAGTCCCACGAGGGCAGAATCCTCTCTCTCATTCCCTAGTGCCTCAGACCCCAGTAGGTGCTCAGAAAATCTGTGTCAAATAAGAATACCCGTAGGTGCTATTGTTGGCTGAGCTGCACTGAACATTTCATTTACAAGATCCCACTTAGCTCTGACAGTAACTATTCAGGTGAGGAAACTGAGGCTCTGGAAGAGGGAGCAAGGTGCCACAGGCCACAGGGAGGAGTGGAGCCAGAATTGCAAACTCAGAGCAGCCTGACCCTGAGCCTGAGCTCCTTAATGCCCACCCTAGACAGCCTCCTTCACACAGGCAGCGGATGAACAGAGAGCCTCACGTGCATCTCCAGTCGGCCACCCCTCCCTGCCATCTCCCAGGCAGCTGGGGTCCTCTGCCCACGCTGCCCCCTCCCTTGGCCCCTGGGCTCAAAGCAAAGCCTCTCCCAACAAGACTTATTATTTCTAATCTTAGGAGAGAGCCCTCAGTTCAAAGCCATTTTCAATTCCATTCAAGTCAAGGAACAGTTCTCACTTTGCCTCTCTGACCCCCCTACCGCCCCCACCTCCTCCTTCAACTGGCGCCAATAATGCAAGATAAATCTTTCCTCAGAAATATAATAGTTGTTCTTCCTCTTCCCGTTGAAGCCTCTGCCAGGTAATTAGCATACGCTGACACCTTGATAGACGAAAAGAAAGGCATGAGATAATTCCCTTTTTCTTTAACCATTATAGTATGAAGCCGCCTTTCAATTTGCCAGTTACCCAATCCGGCATTCCTGAACGCAGCCCACCGTGTGACATGTTATTCTAGCTGATCCCACCATCGCTGGCATTCATGGCCAACCCCGGGTCACACTTGACAAGAGAAAATTCTCCCTCTTCACACTGACACCTCTCTGGCAGGAGAAGCGGCCAGAGTTCAGATGATCTGGAAATTGTGGGGATGATACGGTCATCCTTGGTTGGGCGACCCCAGTTGGCAAACTGAGGCCTTGCAAGGGCCTGCCTAGCTCCAGGGGTCATTTTTGGAATTCCCCCTCTCCTTTCCCTCTCTTCACTCCCCTTATTTGCTCCCCGAAAGAAGTTAACTTTTGACCAGACTTGGAGAGTCCATTTGGTGTGGCAGGAACCTCAGTTTGCAATTGATGGTTTTCTCTCTTCTCTTCACACACACACACACACACACACACACACACAGGATTTGTGAGTCTGGCACCTTGGCGCTGTGCCCAACCTCTTTGAAGGAACTGTCCCTCCGTGGCCATAAACATGCTCACAGTGTGATTTTTCTCCTCCACATTTTTGGGGATAACAGGGAGATACAAGTGACTTAGTTCCTTCATTTTATAAATCACTTATTAAGTGCTTATTGTATGCTGGGCACTATTCTAGGCATTGAAAATACAAAGATGAACAAGACAGACAAAAGTCCAGCCTCTCCAGTCCAAGAAAGGATATAGGATATTTTTTTTATATTCAGTACTGAAGATTGAACAACCCAGGAGTATTCTAAGTCTGAGCTACATCTCCAGGCTTTTTAAAAATTTTACTTTGAGACGGTTTTGCTAAATCGCCCAGACTAACCTTGAACTTGTGACCCTCTTGCCTCAGCCTCCCAACTAGCTGGTATTACAAGTATGTGTCACCATGCTTGGCTGAAGGAATTATTACTAAGCCAGTAGAAGATGTAATTTCAGATGGTGATGTGTGTTTTTTAGGGAAACAAGTGCAGAGATAGTAAGGGAGAAGAAGGACTATCTTTGACAAGGTGGCCAAAGAGGGCCTGAGATGGAACTGATTCATGGATGAAGGCAATCGAGCCAGCCACAGAGAGGCTGGGGGGAAATGTTTCTGGAAGTGGGAACAGGGGTACAGAATTCTCAAAACCCCCCGGGGTCCTGAATCAGACCCAGTTTCTTTGAAGCGTCTGTCCCACTCTACATAGCTTTGACCATCCCTAGTATTACAAGGATGGGGCAGGGTAGGACAAGACGTTGGCTCATCCATTTGGTGAGGTAGAGAAATAGCTGCCCATGTCTACCAGACAGCCAGGACCTCCAAGACCAGGGGACAGTCGTCATTGAAAATCAGATGCAGTCTGTTATTCTGCCAATGGCTGCCCAAGGACATTTCCAGGCCCCATTCTTCAACTGTCTTTCTGAAGAACAGTTCCACTGCAGGCAGGAGGCTCAGATGCCTCCATCTCTCCTCTTCCTGGTTTGCCAGTGGATCCCTCTTCTTGGCTGGCCTAGGGATGGAGTGGGGCATGGAAGTCAGAGCCTGTAGGTAGCCTCTGCCTCTGCAGATGCACCTCCTCTCCTCCTTCAGCTAAGGTATTTTCTTTTCTTTCTCTCTCTCTCTCTCTCTCTTTTTTTTTTTTTTTTTGTTGTTGTTGTTTATCAAGGATACTCAGCAAGCAGAGGTTAGAACAGAAAGGGATAAGAAAAGGAAAATGCGGAGCTGGGAAAGGGGTGTTCTCAGAACTGGGGTTCCTGACTCTGAAGAAATTGAACCTTCCTGGGGACTTAAACCCACCCAGCCCCCACCCCCTCTGTGGCTCATATTGCAGGATGGACTTCAACAGCCAGCGCTCACTGGCGCTGGGGGGAAGGAAAGCTGTGCTAGCTATTTTCTTGGGGAGAAGAAGTGTGGGGAGTGGGGCATCACACACAGGCCAGAGCCCAACTGAGCCTCATCAAGCCTGTTTCTTCTGCTTCCCAGAGGGTGTCCTACTGGGACTCTCAGATGCCTCAGCCTCTGAATCCCCCCATCACCACTTTTCACACTCGGAAAGCAGAGTGATTTTTAAAAATTATATGTGAATCAAATTGTACCACTTATGGTTAAAAACTTCCACAGATACTATGAGGAGCAAAAGAAGGATGGTCTGAATACATGGGTGGACCCTATGAACTGCTGCCCAGAACTTCCTTCAGGGAAAGCTTGTTGCCCCAGGCAGTGAGGTACTGTTGGCAGAAGGTTCTAGCACTCAGTCCCTCTAGGGTTCCCAGCAACTGCAGGGAACAGCCTCATCCAAGGTCATGCCCCCGGCAGACATCTACACTGCATGTGGGATGTGAGGGGCCAGCCATCGGGCCCAACTCCAGACAACCCTGAAGGGCCCTTCTAGTTCTAGAGCTCCCCTCGACTGGACTGAGGTTGGTGCTGTACCCCGGCTCTTCTCCCTCTGCCCATTCCTGCCTCCTTCCCTTCTTCCACAGGCATTTAGTACAGTATCTGGCACACAGTAGGTGCTCAGTGGCTCCTACCTACATCTATGACAGTGATTGAACTTAGAAGGCACAAATTAAATATTTGTGAAAGAAAGGATTGAGAGAAAGAAAGAGGCAGTGTCTACAGTAGGCTTCCCTCTTAGAGCCTCCCACCCACCCAAAGGGGTTCCTTCAGTTCCCCTGTTTCCCATTTCTTTCTGGTGACCTGTCCAGAGGTCAAGACCACAAGGATCTGGTGACAGGACTGTTCCTGTCTGTCCACTGTAAGCCCTGGGGTCACAGCCTCTCTGACCATGGACAGGAGATCAGTGGTTACTAGCCAGGGCCCTGGAGGTAAAGTACCTGGGTTTGAGAGAGATAAACATCAAGGAGTGAATTTCTGTGTCTCCCACTATAGCTAGTACCCAGTATGGGCATGAGCAAAACTGGTAGAGGCCAGTTTTGGAGAAGGAGACACCCCTGGTCATACTCTGAGGGTTCCTGCCCAGTCACTCAGCATTTTCCTTCTCCTTTCCCAGCCCGAGGACTACCACTATTCTCTCAAGTGGCAGGTGGAGGTGGGAAGGGAGACCATGGTGGTCATCATCACTCATCCTGCATGCAGCGCTCCCTGCCCTCTCCCGGATCCTAAGCTACCCTGCAGCCTCTGTGCTTGTGGACTCTGACCAAACCTCCACCTTTACTTTGCTGCCTCCTCTCTTCATTCCAGGATCCAACACAGTTCCCCTCCTCTCACAGCCTGTGACAATTCAGGCCACACTGTGCCCTCCCTTTCCTGATCACCCACTACAGATTTCAACCAAATCAAGATCCCAGAATTTGCTTCCTGAGACTGCCACAGGTTGTCATCTCACCTACCTGCCAGATATCCCCAAATCCACAACAATAATGTTCCTTCATATCTAGGAATCCAGTGGGCAATCATACAAAGGGACTCCATTTCTTCAATCTCTGTCTCCAGACAGTGGGCAGGATGAGAGTCTTCCTCCCCACTCCATAGATAAGGCAACCAAGGCTCAGAGATGCTTACTAACTCATTCCCCTTTACCATTTCAGTAACTGTCACCGCTGCCCATCAACATGCCCAGGCCCCAAACAAGCATCACCACTATCCTTTGCCTCATTCTTTCCTCCACAACCAAGCAGTCCCCAACCAAGCCAATGATATCTGAATCTGTCTTCATACAACTCCTCTTTAGCTCAATCTCCCTGGCCCATGAAAGATGACCACATGCCTCTCCTGGAATATCACAAAAGTCTCTGGCCTGCCTCTGCATGGCCCTGCCCATTCTGGACACTATATCAGAGTGGTCTTTCTCTCACGCATTCATAATTCATTCATTTATTCAACAAATAGTTATTCAGTCTACTCAGTGTCAAGTACTGCTCTAGAAGTAGGATGTATAGCAATGAGCAAATAAAACCATGGTCCTCATTGAGTTTGTATTCCAAGGCGGAGGTGAGGGACCATGATACGTAATCAAGTAAATGTACAGTATTTGATAGTGATAAGTGCTATGGAAATAAACAAAGCAGAGGAGGGACCTAGGGAGAGCAGAGGAGGGAAACAGGGAGCACCTGGGAAGGAGATGTGCTTGTTATTATTCAGTAGGACTGGGAGGGATGAGCAGATGTCTGAAAGAGTGAGCCCTGTGGATGCCCAGAGCTGTTCCACACAGACAGAACAGCAAGTGCAAAATCCTGAGGTGGGATCATGCTTGGCGAGGTTCCATTTGAGGAAATGCACAGAAATCAGCAAGACTAGAGGAGTAAGAAAAGAGGAAGCGATTGGTGAAAGGTCACCACAACTTGCAGGGGTTGTAGGCCATCATAAACACTTTGGCTTTGACTGAATGACATATGGAGGGTTTGAGCAGAGGAGTGACACGATCTATCTTGCATTTTAACAGGATCCATCTACCTGCTCATAAAGAATCAACCATACGGAGACAAGGATAAAAGCAGGGAGACCAGTTAGCAGGCCATTGCAGCAATGCAGGGGAGAGATGGGGATGGCTTTGACCAAGGTGGTAGCTGCAGAAGTGGTAAGAAGCCATCAGACGCTGGATGAGTTATGAAGGAAGAGCTGACGTGCTTGCTGATGAACTGCCGGCGGGGTATGAAAGAGAGGAGCGGGAATGACACCAGGAATGAGGCAGAGTTGATCTTGTCACTCCACTCTTCCCCAGTAGTTCTGTCTAATGTCTTCCCATGGATTGTAAAGTCCTTCATGATGGGAACCTTCTCCTCTCACCCTCTCCACACCACGGTCCAATCTCAGGTAACATTGAACAATAATACTATTTAACAGTCAGGCCTGTGCTTAGCACTTTGCCAATGCTTCCCCATTCATTCTCCACAACAATCCAATGAAATGGATCCTATTATTAACCCCTTATTATTAACATACCTTTGTAACAGAAGAGAAAACTGAAGCACAAAGAGGTTAAAACACTTGACCCAGATCACAGAGCAATTAAATAGCAGACCGAGGAGAGGATTTGAACCCAGGCTTCTGACCAAAGCTGTTTCTCTAACCACCATGGGAGACTGAAATTTTAGTTCCATGATCCTCTGTGCCCAGAAATAAGCAATTCCACAGGTCTAGAACATTTCCTTCCCATCCCTCATGCACTCTTCAGCCTCTTATCCATAGAGTTGGCTAAATTGCCTTTCTGTGTGAATCCAGGTGGGAATGCCCCTACTCTGCTCCCATTGCTGCTGTGCCTGGTCTGTGCCAGTTCTACCCACCTGGGGGGTGTCTGTATGGACCTTCACCAGACAGGTGCTCTTTGTGCATGGAGACCAGGTCTATTGCTTCACAGCTATATCCACATGCTGAAAAACAGAGCCTGGCATGTAGCCACTAAATGATCTTTTGACTGATGAATGGGACAGAAACAGACATTCTACTTCTAAGAGGAATGCAGCTTCTATCCACCCCCCACTAAATTCCTAGGTCTGTGCTCCACCGCTTAGCCTTTTTTTGTCACCCTACCCTACTTCTTACATGGTAGACACTTGCAGCTAGCATTCACTGAGTGCTTACTTTATTGTTTAAGCACTTTACATACATGCATTATCTCATTTAATTCTCCCAACACATCCATGATACCAATACAATTATCTCCATTTCACAGATGAGGAAACTGAGGCTTTCTGGAGTTCAGTAAATTCCCAAGGGTCAGAATATGGTCCTGGAGTACTGAACAAACAGTGGATGAATTGAACCTGTCATTGATGTTAACCTGCACCTGTTTTCTCTGTAGGCACAGCTCTCAGCTCAAAGTCTGGCACAGAATGGGCAGGCGCTCAACAAGTGAGCAAAGCCGCAGTCCAACCTGTAGGCAGGAGAGGAAGAGCTCTTCACTCCTCACTCTTCTCCTCTCTTCCCTAGAGCTCCCTCTCCTCATTCACTTCCCCTTCACACCCCTTAATAAAAGCCCTGAGATTGACCGATTGAAGGGTGTGATTTCCCCGGGAGATCAGCATCATTTACATGGGAACATTCAAACAGGAACAGAATTCTTCCGTGAGGGCATAGGCTTCAGGAGACAGCTGTGGATGAAGGGGAGAAGGAGGTGTGGAGGGATGGGGAACGATCCTTTATTTATTTATTTCTTTCTAGGAGCCTTCACCTTTCATTAAAACAGCCTCCGGATGTAGGTGCAATCAAACATTCATTAGACAAGCAAGGTACATTTTTTTTAAAAAACTAACAATGCCCAAACACACAGACACGCACGCACGCACGCACACACTCACGCACACGCACACACACACATCCATACATGCAGCAATAATCAATCTGCGAAATGAAACGGGTCCTTCAGGCGAGAAAAGCAGATTGTGTTCCTCCGCACCAGGCTCCCCAGGCCCTGCGTCCCCCGCCCCTCGTGACCGCGGCTCCCGCACTGGCTCGCGTTTGCCCGCCAGGTCCCTTAACTGACTGCCCCTGAGCTATGACCTCCGGATCTCGGGCACCTGCGTGTGACTGGGCCTTCGGAACCGTAGGCGATGCCTGGCAGCCGGGCCTGACACCCGGGGATCCTTCCAGGCCTTCCTACTCCCCGCCTTTGCAGGGTTTCCCCACCGATCTGAATCGCACTGAGTTCTGGCCTCTGATCGAAAATCCTGGCTGGAGGCTGAGCTCGGTGCTGGGGGTCCTCTGCACAGGGCAGTGAGCATTCCCCTGAGCCCGCCGCTTGGAAAAGTGGGGGTGGGGGACTGCTGTCCAGCAATGTTGGGGCTCACCCCTCCCCTCAATCAGGACCGGCTTCCTGGAGGAGGGGACGGCAGCGGAGCTGGGAATGGGGGCAAGGAAGTGGCTTGACAGATGGGGAGTGGGAAGCTCTTCCCAGCATATGGGGCCGCGTGGGTGGAAGGAGTCTGGGCCGGGCGGGGGGGATGGGGGCACAGGGCTGCGGAGACAGTCCCTGGAGCGGGGACACGCGCTGGAGTGGGGGTAGGCGTGTGAACGGGATGAAGAGGGGAGGAGGTAACCCTCAAAGGTGGGGGCGGGGGAGTGGGGGTGGCCTTGGATGCGCTCACTCGGGAGCCTGCGGAAGGCGCTGCACGCCCGCCGCCTTGCACAAGGGCTCCCCCTGATGGCGCCTCGTGCGTTAGACACGGTTTCCATTTTCTTCTGAAATGAGTTTTAACAGAATCTCTAATAAGCGCTTCCTAGGAGCCAGGCGCTGGGCTGAGATCTCCTTTGGGGGATGCTACCCTGCCCATTTTACAGCTGAGAGAACGGAGGCCCAGTGAGGTCATGCAGCTAGACTTGGCAAGAGCCAGGATTCCAATCTATGCATCCATTCACTCAACAATTAAGAAGTCCCTACTGTATGCTGGGGCTGGTGATACTGCAGTACACAGATGGACAGGTTTCTGGCCTCGCGGGGCTTATAGTCTAGGTGGGGAGACAGCGTGCAAGTAAACAAATAAATGAGCAAAATAATTTCAGTGCTGCGGGAGAAATAAACCAGGGTGTGGAGCTAGGGAGCAACTGTGCTCTCTCGGCTTCCCCCAGTCTGCCTCCCCCTCACTGCTCCCTGGGGGACCAGGATTTGTCAGCCTTGGCTTCAAGGCAAGCAACAAAGGAAGGTGGCTTGGGGGTGGAACTAAAATGGGGAGGGGGTGCCCATTCCCAAGGCCAGAGCTGCTACCATCACTGACAGCCACTCATATGCACCTGCAGCGCCAGGCTTTCCCACTGTAGCCAACTGGTTGAATTATTTCCACATCTAAACTCGATGAGTTTTTAATCTGTCTTTATACAGCAGCTGAGCTGCCTGTGCTGGGATTATTAGCGAGTTCTCTGTACATTGATCCTGCCTCCCCTGGCCAGTCTGACCAAGTGAGGCTCTGAGATAAAGGCAAGGAGGGGTCCCTGTTCTGGAAAAATGTAGGGGAGCACCAGAGCTTTCTGTGGATAGGGGCCTGCAGCATTCAGATGTCAGATGCTCAGGATTTCAGGGCACTGCCCTTAAGGCTAGGCTGCAATCAGAGTGTAGGGTTTTAGGTATGAAGGGCAAAGTTTACAATTTGAGCACAGGAGATGGGACTGTTTCAGCAGGAAAAGGTTACTGTCTGTCTGGGCAGCTTTGCAGCTCCAAAGGGAGAGATGAAAGGAGGAAGGCGAGGCCCAGATGGCCTAGGACAGGGATGGGCAGTCAGGAGAGAGGGGACTGGTCCCAGTTATTTATAAGCTGTGTGCCCCCCGTGGGTGATTACTGGATCCCTTCTCATGTGTAAAATAGGGGTGACTGCCTGGTGTACTGAATGAAGTGGTCTATGCATGGAGCCCCCACACAGCAGACGCTGGGTATTGTCAGCGGTTATTAATAACATTATCTGTAACATGGGAGTAGGAGGCCTGGCTCTGCTTCCTGGAGAGATCTCTTGTGAAACTTAAATGGACAGAGGTGCCAGGCCCACGTGAAGGACTATTGTTGTTGATTCCTGGCCAGCTCAGTGACGCTAATAAAGGTATGAGGAGGCGTCAGGTAGACACTGTCCCTCCCCCTTTTGGTCAGTGACAGACACACTCAGTCTCAGATAGCTGTTCAGACATGCAGCTTAGATACACCCTCCCCTGCCTTGTGACCAGCCCAATAGTGGAGAGTGTGGGACAGAGGCTTCCACGAGGGACTTTTCATCTGCCATGGTACCAATGGATATTTGAGTGGCCTTTTAAGCATGCCAATCTGAACATCATTCATTGCCCTGGAGCAAACCCTAAATACCCTTGCAGGGCCTGGGACTATCTTATCTTTCAATCCTGCCTTGGCTACTCTTTTTTTTTTTTTTTTTTCTTGGTACCAGGAATTGCACGCAGGGGCATTTAACCACTGAGCCTCATTCCCCAGCCCTTTTTATTTTTTATTTAGAGACAAGGTCTTACTAAGTTGCTCAGGGCCTGGCTAAATTGCTGAGGCTGGCTTTGAACATGAAATCCTCCTGCCTCAGCCTCCTGAGCTACTGGGATTACATGCATGTGCCCGGCCTTGCCTCTACCTTTGTATGTGCTATACAGTTTCTTTTATGAACTCTACCCCTTTGAAGACAGGAACTTTCTCTATTGTTTCATCAATAGTAGATGATCAATAAATATTTGTTGAATGGAATTGACTCCACATTAGTTGATTCCTTCTCACTGCTGAGGCTGGTAGAGCCTCTTGTTTCCCCCCTTCTAAAGCATACTGAATTCCCCTTGAAGTATACACATTTGTGTCTGTCTCCTTTTCCAGACTCTAAACTCCACAAAGGCAGAGGCAGTCCTTGTTTACTGTTTTTTCTTTTCTTTCTGCTGCTTTTTTTGGTACTAGAGATTGAAACCAGGGACTTACCTTGTTTCAATGAGCAACATCCCCAGCCCTTTTTATTTTTTTCTTTTGAGACAATGTCTCATTAAGTTGCCTAGGACCTCAATAATTTGCTGAGGCTGGCCTCCAACTTAGAATCCTCCAGCCTCAGCCTCCTTGAGTAGCCCAGATTACAGGCATATGCTACCATGCCTAGCTTTGCAGCTCTATCTGAAGTACTCCTGATGTAGTAGGCACTCCAGAAAGATCCTGAATGAGTAAGTAACTGGACGGCAGCACTTGTCTCTTCTTTGAGCTCTTCCCACTGACCCTCCATCCCCATCTTCTGGTGAATGACTTCTAGTGTCTTAGGATCAGCCCTTCACTCCTCCACCACCCCTTTTCTTTCTCTGTCCTTCCTTCCTAATCACCCACTCCCAGGCCACACCCCAGGCACTTTCAGGCTTGGTTGCCCCTCCCTGATGAAGAGAAGAGCCCAGATTGTCCCTGCTCTGGCTCGGAGGGTAGGCCTGGCCTTCTTCCCACCTCCAAAGAACATAGCTCTAGTCTGCAAGCAGGGAGGCTGGGCGCCTCTGCGCCTCCAGCCAGCCAGGCCTAGCAAATGCCGAGTCATTGCTGGCTGGTGCCCGTCTCCAGCTTCTCCAGCCTGAGGAACCGCCAGGAGCAAACCCAGAAGAGCCTATCTGGCAGCATGCGAAGCACTTCATACCTGAAGCCGAGGGTGTCTGCCTCCCTTCCTGCAAACTCCCATCTCTGTCAGGGTGATTGGAGGTCCAAAACTGGGAACCAGGCCTGGGTGGAACCACCAGTTCTGCACCATCTCGGGGCCACCTTCCCACCCCACCCTCCGATGCCAAGGGCCCCTGGAGGCAAGCTGGCAATCAAGCCTCAGTTTCTCCATGGGGCCCTGACAGCTGAGGAACTGCCAAGGGTACATTTGCAGAGCTGCGCCAAGCTGCAGTGCCTGTGAATGCTAATCATTAAGCCCCTACAAACTGCCTGTAGATAACCGTAATCCCTTGTATTTATACAGCCCTGAGCACATTTCAAGGCATTTTCATATATATTATCTCATATGATCTCCTACAATAATCCTATTGGATAGTTCTGGGAAGGGAATTAGTGTCCTTATTTTGAAGAGGAGAAAACCAAGACTTACAGAGGAAAGAATCTTGTCTGAGGTCACACAGCCTGTGGGGCCTAGAGCTGGACCCTGGAAGCAGGTTCCTGATTTTAACTGTCCCCTTGCCCAGGAACCAGAGGTTGAGGCTGGAGCAGTCTACATAGTGCAAACCCTCCCAGCTCTTCTGCCCATTCCATTCTCCCTACTATGACAAATAGTTATTGAGCATATTTATATGACTTGAATGATCTATTTAACTCCCCCACATAACTATATAACACTGGCATTATCATCGGCCTCATTTTACAAGCGAGGTTTCCAAGATCAGAGAAGTTAAGGAACTTGCTTGGAATCACACCGTTTGTTCAGAATCAGGATTCAATTCTAGTCTCTGAACAAACTCAGACTTTAATCCTTACTGCAAGGCTCTTCCTGGCTTAACTGAGGACCCTACTCAGAACAAACCTGAAGAACTTCTTCCTTGGAGTTCAGGATCATTGGGCAAGTCTCTTTTGGTAGCTCTCTGCATTCCCAGTTCACCATATGTTCATCCCCTCATCTGACAAATATATATGAGACCTTCCCCGGTGCCTAGCAGTAAGAACACTACAGTGTAGAGTGGCTCATCTCCTGCTCTGGAGTACTTTGCCCAGGCTGGGGAAATCTAGGATGTCTTCCTAGAAGAGGTGCCCAAGATGAATACTGAAGGGTGAGTAGGGCACAGACAGCAGAGAAGGAAGTGGGAAGAGTGTTCCAAGCTAAAGGAGAAGGCAGGCATGAGGGGACGGGGCTTGTCCAGGGACCCTGTAAGTGAGGCAGTGTGGCTGGAGCTAGGCGGCAAGAAGGAGGAAAGAGGAGAGATAAGGCTTGTTCAGCATTGGGGTAGGGGAGAATGTGCCAGAGAAGTGAGCTAGTCCGAGGTTTGATGGGATGCTATGGAGGCCGGGAGAGGGCATAGCACCGAGGACGCTGCCCATTCTAATGCAGGATCTTTCTAGTCACCTCTGGTGCTAAACCCTTGGAGCCCAGCCCTGAAGGTGTAGGGATGCAGGGAGGACAGTCTTTCGGGCACCCTTGGCAGGGCGTGGGGGAGCCTCCCAAGGCTTGGGAGTGAGATGGGGTGAGATGTGGCAGTCCAAGCCTCCCCTCAGCAGTCCCCTGCAAGATGGCCATTTGAGAACGGACAGAAGGAAGAGCATTTCAAGAAGAGGAAATAGATCTACAAAGGTCCAGAGGCAAGAGAACAAGACCAGCTAGGGAGCTAGCACGGTTTGAGAGGACTGACACCAGGGTCTGGGATGGGTGGATTCATTACTGTGCAATAGGGTCGAATCCAGGCCTTAATGGGTAAAATCCAGGGCTCTGCGGCTGGGACCCCTGGGTTCAAACCCCAACTCCAACTAGCAAGGCATTCATGGCAAATTACTTTTTCTCTCTGGTTCTTCATTTTCTCATCTGTAAAATAGGATTGTTGTGAGGATTAACCAAGATACACTAAGCACTTAGCATATAATAATCACTCAATGAACACAACCTGTATTATTATCACCATCATTAATGTTACCAACAGCCTCACAGTGGGAAATCTAAGGTGGAGTACGACTTCATAAGGGAGGAATCTCATTTTAAAAAGCAAAAACAAGTTGCAACGTGTGCTTATCTGTAATCTCCACATTCACAGAGACGTGTGAAATTTCATCTGCAACTATTTTCTCAGAGTGTCATCTCATCCCAAATCAAATGACGGATGTTGGATGTCACAGGAATGATAGGAGTATTACAGCAACCAGCAGCCGGCTCGAGCAGGTGCAGGGGAGTGGAAGGGGCCTCCCTCAACCTCTGGAGGGATAACAACTGGAGTGGGGGTGGCAATCCAGGGTCCCAAAGCAGCTTTACCTGCCCTAGTTAAGGTGAAAGAATCAGCCAAGTTTTTTCTGGAGGGAAGGCTCTGGGCACAGTCTGGGAGAGAGCTCATGCCATTGAAATTTGTAGTTTTCTAGGTTTGAATGAATCTCTTAGAATCTGAATTAAGCTTGAGAATTAAGATTTTCAAGGTGTAGCAGGGGCAGGTGGCACAAGCCTGTAATCCCAGGAACTTGGGAGGCAGAGGTTCAAGAATCACAAGTTCCAGGCCAGCCTCAGCAACTTAGCAAGACTCTGTCTCAAAACAAAACAACAAAAAAAAAGTACTGGGAGTGTAGCTTAGTGTAAAGCACCCTGGACCATCCCCGGTACTAAAGGGGTGGGGGAAGAGAGAGAGAGAGAGAGAGAGAGATTTGCAGGTGTTAACCACAGCAACAACAGGCCAGATAAGTGAACCAGGACCAGAATTCTAACAACAGGTTCAAATCCCACTTGCATCTATACAATATGGACCTTAAACATGCTACTTCTCTGGCTTTTGATTTTCTCACCTATACTGAATAATAATTAGATCCACTTCAAGGTTTGGGTGAAGATAAAATGAAATAATGCCCATAGAGTGCTTGACACAGTGCCTAGCCATGACCCAGACTCAACAACTAGAAGTGCCTGGTGCTGATCGAATGTTCTCCTTCTGAAAAGTTTGACCAGATATGCACAGAGTGAGAGACAGAGTCCTCCTGCCCAGGGATGACAAATATCCTAAGGAGACCACTGTCCCTATAGGCAATGGCAGGTGGGCATCCAGATACTGAAGTGTCCTTACCAGAAGTGGGAACAAATTGGAACTTGGCCTCCGCTGAGACAACAGGGAAGAAGGTCAAATCAGCCACTGGCTGGATAAGGACCCAAGAGCCTCATGTCGCTCCTGAGCACCACAGGAGCATGCAGTGCTTGGGGCAGGGGGAGGTCTGCATTGTACATCTGGTGACAGGGTCTTGGTGGAGGCAGAGAGCAAGGCCAATAATTTCCCTGGCCTTTTGAATTTCAGAAACATGAAATTTTAAAAACAGCACACACGAGGAATGTTTTTTTGCAGCTATTTTGGCATTTGGGGAGTAATTTACCAACTTCAAGTTCAACTTAATGAAGTTGGGGGTAGGCAGCTTCCAAGGGAGTTCTGCTTTCCAGCGATCTGCAGTCGCCCAGCCTACAAAGAGGGCTGTGCCGGTGGTCGGTGGGGAGCACTAACAGTAACACGTTTTGTATTTGTCATCAGAATGGAGCCCCCGGGCACAGGGGTAGTGCCCATGACCGCTCAATGGTGTATTTGTCATGTGGCCACTGACACAATCAATTGACCCCCTTCCACACCGGTGTTTATTAGCCATTGTATAAATATTTCACCCCTCCCCAGCTGACACATAATCTCTTCTTTGCTGCCTCTGACAAATGAACATTTCTCTGTAGACTCTTAAATGAGTATGTGTCACAGCTATGTCACTGATTAATTTTTTTTACCACCACGAACAACGATGCATAGAAATGTAACTTATATTCATTTCCCGGCTTGAGCCCAGCTGTCTAAAAAATTCCACCAGCAGCTACGACTGACAGACAGCTATCCCGGCGCTTGGGCGTGCTGACATGTGGTTGTGTGAGCGCCAGCTTGTTAATTACTGGCTTTCTCTTCCGGCCTGGCTGCCGAGTAACGAGCCACAAGGACCTTAATCACTGTTGGGGCCAGGAAGGCTGCGGAAGGCTGCAGAATGCTCCAGAGGCCAGCTCCTCAGCCCAGCCTAGCCACACATTGTTTTCCTCCAAGCATGGGCCACCTTTTCCAATGGGGCTTGGTTTGAGACTGTCCCTGAAGTCACCTCAGTAATACTCATTGCCACTTTAAACTCTTCACCCACTGATCTGTGAGATCATGAGGGTAGGGATTGGACCTTGTTTGCTTAGCACAGGGTGGATGCACTAGAAATATTTGCTGACAGGAAATCAGCTATGGTGCAATTATTGAACAATGTGCCAGCCATCTGACCTGTACTGTTCATCGTTTCAATGGATATACTCAGAGCACCTACTATGTGCAAGGTGTTCAGCCCATGAGCAAGACAGACAGGCCAATAGATCTAGGCTTGGAGGAAAAGGTGGTCATTGTTTGGGGTGGTCCTACTGAAGTGGGAACTGACCCCTGGAGCTCTTTGCAGGTGCACTGGTGACTAGAGTGCTTGTGGCTGGTTACTTGGATGAAGTTTGGGTTCAGAAGAGGATGAGCAGAGAGTCTAGGAATATGCACTGATTGTTTTCTGTTTGCAGCTGAGGAATCTGAAAGACAGGTTTTGCCTTTAGCATGCCACCTGTCCCCCGATCCTGTGCACCTCAGTCAACCACCCCAACCTCACTGTCCTTTCCCTTGGCTATCTCAGTTTCTCCTCTGCTGTAGCTCTCTTTCCCCTTTCCTGTTCTCCTTTATACTTTCCTCTTCCCCACAGGTTCTCGAGTCACCTTGGGCTGCTGAGCCATCTCAGCATTCCTGCCCCCACCCTGCTCCTGGCCATCTGCTACTTACCGCTCCCCACCTACCCACCCACCCACTGGCACTGGACTGAGCTTTTAGCAGGTGTCTAGGCTGCCCCTACCCCACTTCCCACCTCCATGCACCTGTGTTCCTTCCCTGATGTCACAGATCCTGGCTGAGAGCCAAGTACACACACCTGGGGACACTTCTGGTAGACTAACCAGCTCATACAAGCTCTACCACTGCTGCAAGAGACTGACCTGAGAAAGGTGCCCCTCTAAAGCTAGAGCCATCTTGGGCAGTGTTCAGGGCAGGGGCCACATACCTAGGGAACTGATGCTATGTACTGATTCCATGGGCTCCACCATGTCCATGGAACCCATATGAATCAATCAAATCCACTGATGCTTGTGGTGAGGTAAAGAATATGGATTGAGACTCCATCAGAATCCCAGTCTAGGGCTGGGCTTGTGGCTCAGTGGTAGAGTGCTCGCCTAGCATGCTCGAGGCACTGGGTTGGATCCTCAGCACAACATAAATGTAAAATAAGGATATTGTGTCCACCTAAAACTAAAAAAAATAAATATTAAAACAAACAAACAAAAAAGAATCCCAGTCTATTTTCCCACCATGCATCCTAGAGCAAGTCCCTCCATATCTGGTCTTCTATGCTGGAGTTGCTAGTTCCTATGCATGTGGGGCAGCTCCCAGCAGAGCACTTGGCACATGATAGGTGCACAGTAAACAGCAGAATCCTTCTCGGCAAGGTTGTGACTCCAACTGATCTTATCTCTCAATCAGAGAAAAAAAGCCAGGCAATGCTTGTGCCTGTTGATATCCAAGCACACATCAAAGCAGGAGGAGCACCAAAGATGGAGTAGCACTGTCCCTCTTCTTCCCCCAGGCTTTGCTGGTGTGGGGGGAGGGGCAACTCAGGGAAGGTGAAACTGCTGGGGGTTGGCTGCCCAAGGATGTGCTTTCACCTTCAATCAGATCACCCAAAACCCATAGCACTGAACCAAGTGCCAGTTTACTTACTGTTAAGTGTGCTAACTTACTGAAAAGTCACCAAACCCCCAGAGTTAGGTAGACTGACTTCCTTCTGTTGCCGAAGAAAATGAGGCCAGAGAGGTTAAGGTAACTGCAAAAAGTACACAGGAGCAGTCAGGACTTGAACCTGGGTCTGCCTCCTTCTCATTGCAGAGCTCTTAATTCCCACCCTCGGCTGTCTCCCTCACACCCCCATCTTATGATGTCATCTTATGATGTCATCCAGCGCCTGCTCTGACATCAAGGCCCTTCACCCCCCCACCCCGCTGCCTTGCCCCACCTGCTGGGTCTCAGTGGAGGGGGGCTGGGGCAGAGGAAGAAGTCCAGATGACACAGAGCTGTATTGGGTCTGGGGTCAGAGGGCCTGAGGAAGGGATCAGTGCAAGAAAGAGGCCCACTCAACTGTCCCTTCAGCTGGCAGGTTAGTTGTGCCATCCTCTGTACATTTCCTTGATCGAAATGGAGCTCTGAGCCCCGGAAATCAGGACAAAAGCACCACCCACAGCTCTGGTCTTGATGACTCAGATTCCACCTCCCACAGCCTCCTCCTGTGTGTGTTTCTGAATGTGTGTACCCGCGCGTGCGCCGCGCCTGCCAGTGCGCAAGGCTGTCAGCTGTGTGTGTGTGTGCCTGTGTGCGTGTGTGTGCATGCATGCATATGCATGTCCAGGGATGAGTCCACATGTGCACATGCCTGTCTCAAGCCCAAGCCCTCAGCACAAGATGACCAACAAAGGTCAATGATAATCATAACATCAACAGCCACTTGCTTCTTATGTTCAAGGGCCCTGTGCTAAGCACTTTACATGCATTATAGCAAGGAATCTTTACAATAGCCTTATGAGGTAGTATCATTTAATCTCATGCTACTAAGGATGAAAACTGAGACTCAGAGAAGTTAAACTTCTTTTCAAAGGTCACACAGCCAGGAAATGGTGAAATTATCAAATGCCAAAGTCTGTGTGCAATAAGCTGTGCCTCCCTCCTTGCCCCCATCTGAGGAGTTTAAAGAGAAGACCCAAGGGGTCGTTGATAACCAGAAGTCAGCCAGGGTTCCGGAAGGAAAGGGTGCCAGAAGCCAGAGTCTTGGAGAAGTGGGGGGTGGGGGTTAGCAAATAGACGTGTGAGCAAGAGGGGGCAGGGCAGCTGTCTCAGAACAGGTGTCAGAAGCTGTGACAGCCACTTAGAACCACAGTGGCAAGCCTCCTTTACATGGCGATTTGCATATATTTGCATGTATTTGCATCACCAAATCTGTGGAATCGGCCTTAATGGTCCCTGCCTCGGAAGACTAGCAGAAGCTGAGAGGGTGGGAGTGACAGGGAGGGCCTGGGGAATTGGAGAAGGGAATGAAGGGAGAAGCAGTACTGTCGTGGCCCTGGGTGGCACCGGGCATCCCTGATAGTGTCTAGGGGAGAGAAGGAAGAATCTCTCTCAAGTCCCCTGGAGATCCCAGTCCATTTCCTGAGGACAGCAAGGAAAGGGACTGAGGATACTGAAATCCGGGAGAGCACAGGAGAGTTGGGGACCAGGCCAGTGGGCAACGCTGAGAACCTCGAACTGCCTCTAGCCGCTGGAGGGCCGCCCACTCGGCCGTCGGAGGTCAGTGGCTCGGTATTGGCGCGCCATCTCGTGGACATATGCAGAAATGCTCTCTCTTCCCACCAGCTCTGGCCGCAGCCCAATCCTGCGGCTGCCTGAGCAAAAACAAGTGTCGGATTCGCCTGCGCCCAGCAGGTACACGGTGGAATCTGAATCAATAGCCTGCAATCTGAACTGGCATAGGGACTTGCAATTTTCCATAAGATCATGGGCAGAAAATTGCTCACGGGCCAGAGTATGGTGAATGGGCTAATATAGCCTAATGGTGAAGAGTCATAAAAAAGGGCTGTGCCAGTCCCCAAAGTGTGACCTTGACAAGTTTTCTCATGTATAAATGGGGGTGAGAAGAAGGGGTGAGAATGAAAGAAGATAATACAAGTTACAAGCTTACTGGCAGGGTCATTAAGTGACTAAATAAAATAAGTGAGATACTCAAGGCACAAAATTTAAGGACTTAGGATTTGTTTGACCTTGAGACCTCCTTGAAATGGGTGCCCTAGGCTTCTTACTCTCTTCATCCTAATCCTGGCCCAGTTTAGTAGCCAGTGCCTAACATAGGAGGAGCACTGAATCAGCAGGAGGTGTTCCTGTGGTCAGTACTGTGGGCATGCTAAGGCCTTGGGAAGGCAGCACCCCAGAAGGACACTGAAGGACAGAAACCAAAGGTCAGTGACTTCCTCTGGCCTGGCAATGGTGTGAAAAGATATGAGAGGCCAGAGGTGAAGGGCTGCCTTCCAGTGACTCAGAAATAAAGAGGAAGAGTGCCAGGCATGGTGGCGCGTGCCTGTAATCTCAGATGCTTGGAAGGCTGAGGCAGGAGATTCATGAGTTCAAAGCAACTTAGTGAGGTCCTGAGCAACTTGGCAAGACCCTGTCTCATAATAAAATATAAAAAAGGACTGAGGATGTGGCTCAGTGGTTAAGCGCCCCTGGGTTCAATCCCCAATACCAAAAAAAAAAAAAAAAAAAAGAATAAAAAGGAAGTCACTGAGTCACTGGCAGATAGGAATAAAGAGCCATATTAGGTCACAAACCTCATAGGATCTCTCAGATTTCCTGTGACCATCTGATTTAAAAGGGGTTCAGACCTGGTTCGCAGATGGTCAGTGTGATATTCTGGTGAGAGCTGGAAGCTGACGGCTGCTACTCAGAGGAGTCCTAAAGGAGTGTGGAGAAGGGAGTCCCAGCTTGCAAAGCTGGAGCAATGAACTTGGGAATCAGTGTTGTCTCAAAGGGTATGGCTATTCCTTGACTCCTGGGGAATAATGAATGGCTTGCTTGGTTAATCAGGACACTGAAGGATAGAAACCAAAGGTCAGTGACAAAGTAATCCAGGAAAGAGGTAGATGGATGGATTTCTGGGAGTGGGCACTGAATGGACAAACCTCTGGGTCTCAAGTAAACATCTTGAGGAGCGTTCACTCCCAGCAGGTTCTCAACAAGGAGATGGAAAGATGTGTCTGGTGACAAGGTATTGGGGGTGGACAAGGAGAGAGATTCACAATACTTGCACAAGGTATTGTGAATACCAATACTTGCACAAGGTATGGTGCAGGTATTGGGGGTGGACAAGGAATCTCTCTCCTTGTCCACCCCCAATACCTGCACCATAGCTTTTGAAGAGGATAGTCATGGTGCCAGGCCTGGAGGCTATGCGTGTGCTCAATAGCAGGGGCTCCTCTCCCCTGGGCTCAGTTAGCTCTCCCACTCCAAGTGCTCAACCTTCTAATAGTCAAGAACGAAGGCCGAGCCCTCAGTGTGGTTCCCTTCCTCCAAAGACCATCCAACTGGTGACAAGTCAATTATACTAAGCCCCTTCCTTTCATCCTGAAGGGGACAGTGATTTGTCCTTAATGGAATCAGTGTTTTCTCCACACTTGGGCTCATCTACTTTGTCCACTGTGCTTCTACCAAAGAAGGTACAATAATGGTGTCATATAAAACTTTAATAGTTTCAATGCTTATATTTAGGTCTTTGATCCATTTGGAATTAATTTTCGTGTGTGGAGTGAGGTAATAATGGGGTGCTGATCAGCAGGCTCCTCACTCTAACCTTGTTGTGCCTCATTGCTCAGAAGCTCCAGCCTGGAAGAACACGAGGGCAACCTTTTGAGTGCCGTGAAGACGCTGGCAAAGCCTGGTCCCTACGGGTTCTGGTATTTGTTTTGAACAGTGTTCCCTATATAGAGAAATTGCAGGTCCCAAAGTCAATTGTGGAAGTGGAGGTGACCCATGTCACACTCACATTTGTGGAATATCTGCTGCCTGTCCCCGACACTTCAGGCACTGCCAGTTAGAGATCCTAGTTTCCTGGAAGGTAGACTTTATACCAAGGGAACACTAAACTAGAAGCTGGAAGTGCCATCTGGCCACCTTAAGCTCCTCATGCCAGTGGATCAGTAGGCAAAGAAGGGCATTATTGTACTGGCCAGGGTCCCTGCTCGCTCCTGTCGGCCCTGCTGTAGATGCAATGCATATTGATACAATGAAGATGGGAGGACTGTGTCTGGACCCAGCCAGGGGATTCACAGTAGCACATCTTAGAACCTCCATCCAGTAGTATTGAGGACAGAGTATCTCAACGATGACCATGCTGAAAGGGCAGGGCAGCAAAGAGACCAGATGTCTCAGGAATAAAAGTGTGTGTAACCTCATGGGACCAGCAGCCCAGCTCTGCAGAGGGCTGGCTGAGGGTAAGGGAAGGAGGAGGATAACATCAATGAAGGACCCAGGACAAGAAAAAGCAATGGGGACTGTGCCTTGATTCACCACCCTCTTGCCTTTATCTTCCCTGAGATTACATCCGGCCCAACCTTGAGGGGACCTGTTTATGGTGGACTATAACTCCTCTCTTGAAGAAAGAGGACATTCTTGTTCTCACAGAAAAATAGCAGGGGGTGGGGGCAAATTATGGTGTAGAAGTCAGATACAGTAGGAGACATGAGGGGGTCTCAGAGTGACATGAGAGGTGGGCTGCATTGACACAAACCTTGCATCTCAAACCTTTGACTACTTCTTTGCTCTCTCCGAGACTGCTCCTCCACCCTCAGACTTAGCTGAAGTGTCACATGGATAAGGAGGGAATCTAATTTCCAACAGGACCGGGCAACAGAACCCAGGAGCATGGGGAATTCACTCTCTGGGGTGAATTTGATCCATGAGAGACTATGGGGGCGGGAGCTGTGGACCACCCCAAGGTGTATCTCCTCTGTGCCTCCCGAAGAAGTCCCACTCAGTACTGAGCTGAGTCTCCCCGAGGCTCCTCTGAAGCTGAGGTCAGGACAGTAGGGCATGGCACCACCTGTCTGGCTTCTTCCTTTATCTTATTTTCTTCCTCCTCATCCTCAGCTCCTTAAGTTTCCACCTGAATTTGCCCTGAGAGGCCGTCCCCTCACCCCCACCCCCGCTTCCCACACTGGTCACTGTGGGAACCTGAATTTGACCACGCCAGTATCTCTGCTGAAGTTAAAGAAAGAAAGACCCCAGTGAGCAGGAACCAACCAGCTACTTTCCAATGGAGGAGAAGGGGGTGCATTCTGATAGATGGGCGGGGGTAAGGGGCAGGCAAGGGCAGAAAGTGAGGAAATCAGAGGGTAGGAAGTTAGGTCCAAGAGAAAGGAGTTTCCAGCACATGGGTCTGAGCAGACAGTTTCCTGGGAGGGAGTGTTTGAATAATGGAAATGAAAATGGAGGACAATATTCCCTCCTCCCCTTGAATGGACACCATCATCCAGTCAAAGCTGGTAGAGGGTTCTGAGCCCCTTGGGTCTCTGCAACCCTGGTTGTGCCAGCATCTTACTCTCAGATGCTTTGGACAGTGACAACATCTGAGTGAGTGGATGGTGCTGGGGCAGAAGGTCCTGAACAGCACAGCAGTGAAGCCCTCTTCTCTAGGACAGGAGACCCAGAGAGGCTCGAGCTGAGGGACCGTCTCTCAGCCTAGGTTTCTGAATATTTGGACTTCTCCAAAACTCATGTCGAAACTTAATTTCCAGTGCAATGGTATTAGGAAGTAGGGCCTTTAGGATGTGACTAGAAATGGACTAGTGCCTTTTATAAGGGCTTAGGGTGGCACTTTGCTCCCATCCCTTCCTTCATGAGGCCACAGTGTTTGTCCTTCCAGAGGATACAGCAACAAGATATCTTCTTGGAAGCAGAGAGAAGCCCTTCACTAGATATTCAACCTGAAAAGGACTTGATCTTGAAGTTCCCAACATTCAAAACCGTTCAAAATACATTTCTTCTTTTTTTAATTATTATTAAATTATTTATTTATTCTAATTTGTTATACACGATGGCAGAATGCAATTCATTTCATATGACACATACAGAGCACAATTTTTCAAGTCACTGATTGTACACAAGTATTTTCACACCATTCGTGTCTTTATCCATGTACTTAGGGTAATCATGTCTAACTCATTCATTTCAAGGTCATTCCTACCCCTTTGTCCCCTCCCTTCCCCTTCCTCCTCTTTGCCTTATCTAAAGTTCCTCCGTTCCTCCATTTCTCCAATGTTCACCCCCACTTCCCCCACCCCCCATTGCCATTATGAGTCAGCATCCTCATATCAAAGAAAACATTCAGCATTTGACTTTTTGGGATTGACTGACTCCACTTAGAATTATATTCTCCAATTCCACCCATTTACCTGCAAATGCCATGATTTTATTCTCTTCTAATGTTGAGTAATTTTCTATCGTGTATATATACCAAAGTTTCCGTATCCATTCATCTACTGAAGAGCATCTGGGTTGGTTCCACAATTTAGCTATTGTAAATTGTGCTGCTATAAACATTGATATGGCTATGTTCCTGTAGTATGCTGTTTTTAAGTCCTTTGGGTATAAACTGAGGAGTGGGATAGCTGGGTCAAAGGGTGGTTCCAGTCCAAGTTTTCCAAGGAAAAACTTTCCAGATTGGCTGCACCAATTTGCAGTCCCACCAGCAATGTATGAATGTGCCTTTTTCCCTACATCCTCATCACACTTATTGTTGTTTGTATTCTTGATAGCTGCCATTCTGACAGGAGTAAGATGAAATCGTAGAGTAGTTTTGATTTGCATTTCTCTAACTGCTAAAGATGTTGAACATTTTTTTCATATGTTTGATGATGGATTGTATATCCTCTTCTGAGAAGTGTCTGTTCAGTTCCTTAGACCATTTATTGATTGGGTTATTTGTTGTTTTTTGTTTGTTTGTTTGTTTTGGTGTTAAGGTTTTTGAGTGCTTTATATATCCTAGAGATTAGTGCTCTATCCGATATGCTTGTGGTAAAGATTTGCTCCCATTCTGTAGGCCCTCTATTCACCTTACTGATTGTTTCTCTTGTTGAGAAGAAGCTTTTTTAGTTTGAATCCATCCTATTTATTGATTCTTAGTTTTAATTCTTGTACTATAGGAGTCTTATTAAAGAAGCTGGGGCCTAATCCGACATGATGGAGATTTGGGCCTACTTTTT
The DNA here is from genome assembly GCF_052094955.1 of Ictidomys tridecemlineatus. NCBI lineage: Eukaryota > Metazoa > Chordata > Mammalia > Rodentia > Sciuridae > Ictidomys > Ictidomys tridecemlineatus. Next base: position 122,055,197 of record NC_135477.1, on the reverse strand, counting down.
TCTTCCATTAGGCGCAAGGTCTCTGGTTTAATTCCTAGATCCTTGATCCACTTTGAGTTGAGTTTTGTGCATGGTGAAATTTCATTTTGTTACATGTGGATTTCCAGTTTCCCCAGCACCATTTGTCCAAGAGGCTATCTTTTCTGCAACGTACGCTTTTGGTACCTTTGTCTAATATAAGATAACTGTAGTTATGTGGGTTAGTCTCTATGTTCTGTTCTGTACCATTGGTCTACAGGTCTATTTTGGTGTACAAAATATATTTCTAGACTTTATAAATTACCTAGTCTGAGGTATTTAGTCTTGGCAGCACAAACAGACTAAGACAGTTTCCCACAACCTGGTTACTCCCAATGCCAGGTTCATAAACACTGCAGGCCCAGAGCACAGTCCTGTCTTCAGAGCACTGCCTCTCGCTCCAGTCAAGTTTTGTGCAGCATTTTGGTGGTTTACATGGAGGTAGGGCAGGAAACTGAGCAAAGAGACCAATGTCCCTACTATTGCCCCTGCATTCACCCCAGCTTTTACTCCCCTTGCCTTTCTCTGGATATGTGGGGGTGAGCCAGGCTTTCAGGGGGTACACTGCTTCAAACTGTGGTCTTCCAGTTCCTGGGGTAATCCCTGTCATTTCTCCTCCTCCAGGAAAAGCCCCACTTATGCATTTTTAAGGCAGAAAGAGGTAAGGGGAGATGAGGGACCTGAGCTCCATGGAGTCTGCAGTGTGCACTGCCTGCCCTGGATACAGAAATGGGACTGGAGGGGACCACCTTTGACAAAGTTGCATGCAGGATATTTTTTTCTAGGGAGGGGTCTATATCTTCATCGGATTCTCAAAAAAGTTTAAGACGTGCCGGTGTTATCCAGCATGGTAGCCAGTAGCCACATGTGGCTGTTTAATTGCAATAAAATTAGAAATTCAACTCTTGTGGCTCACCAGGCACATTTCTTTCTCTCCCTTTTTTCTTCCTTCCTTCCCTCCCTTGCTCATTCATTTGCTGTTTGTTTGTTTGTTTTTTACTTGAACCTAGGAACACTTTACCACTAAGCTATATCCGCTCTTTTTATTTTTAATTTTCATTTTGAGACAAGGTCTTGCTAAATTGCTTGAGGATCTCTCTAAGCTGATGAGGCTGACCTCAAAACTGTAATCCTCCTGCCTCAGTCTCTCAAATTGCTGGGATTATAGGCGTGTTCCACTGTGCCTGGCTACCAGCCACATTTCAAAGTCTCAATGGCCACATGCGGCTACCGGCTACCACACTAGACAGTACAGACATGGAGCAAGTCAATTATTGTAGAAAATTCTATTGGACAGCACTGTCCATTAACTTTTTGTTTAAAGAAACCGAGTCCCTAAGAGGGCATGATTTGCCCAAGGGCCCAAGGAGTTTAGTGGTAGTTATAGTACTTCATAAAATATCTTGCAATAAAATTGCATAAAAAATGTCTTCTTATAAATACAGCTCACACAAAGGTTGGGGGGTATGGGAAATGGGAGGCATTTTGTATTTGTTCCTCCCTTTCCCCCTCCCCAGGCCTGCCCCAGCCTAGTGGATAAAGGAGGCTTAGAGCCCTGGAACTTCCTCCCCTCCCCCATGATGACCTCATCCTCACAAATATGTGAGGGCCATGGGAGGGCCTGGGTGGAGGGTAGCTATGGAACCTGGGGGAAATGGCAGAGGACTGTGCTGATGTAGCTAGACTCTAGATGGCCATTCCCTTAAAATTCCAACCGGAATCTATCACCCCATGCTCAAACTCCTGGCTCCCTATGGCTCATGAGATGATGATCAAATCCCAACCAAGAACCACAGGAGCCTGCATGGCTTGGCCCCTGAGGTCCTTCATTCTCAGCTGATCCCACTTTCTCTCTTTGCCCTCTCTCGCTCATCAGACTTGCTCCTACCTCAGGGCCTTTGCCCTCAGGGTTCCCCTGCCTAGACCACTCTCCCACCCAGTCCCACTTCTACCTTTCTCTCTGACCTCAATTCAAGCAGAGATTTTTGGAGAAACCTTCGCAGATCCCTAGGTCAGGTCAGTTGCCTCTATTATAGAATGTCCCTTTCAAGATGCATCTGTTTGTAATTATACATTTATTTAGTGGTTCTTTAAAAAAAAAAAAAACAACTTTATTTTATTTATTTATTTTCTATGTGGTGCTGAGGCTCGAACCCAGCACCTTGCATGTGCTGGGTGAGCACTCTACCCCTGAGTCACAACCCCAGCCCCTTAGGGGTTCTTTTGATAATGACTCCCTTCCCTAGAAGATTATTCTTTTCATAGTCTGTTGTGCACTTTGTTGTGTCTCTAAACCCTTGAGCCATGGTTGACCCAGAATACTATGCTCAATAAAAATATGAGAAAAATGAGTCGGGCACCATGGGGCATACCTGTAACTCTGGAGGCTGGAGCAATTATATTTGAGCAGATAGATCCAATGGTAATGGTGGATAATGCAGTCTTTCCAGCTAAAATGAACTAGGTCTATAGGGTTCTAGGGTTACAGTTTGCAGTGAGCCCTTCCTCATACCCTTTGTCTATTAATTTCTGAGAGACCCACAGAAGATACCCCAAAAAGAAGAGCAGCTCAGCCCAGATTATCAACTGCAGCTATCTCTGGATTATCATCTTGCTCAATCTGGCATTACTGATGTTGCTGTAAGGATAACATTGGTGATCTTGGACAGTGAGGATAAGAGGATCTGACTAAGGCGTGGGGACCCAAGATCGCTTCCCAGGGAAGATATTCCTTCAAGGGATTATCCACCCACCCACCAGACTCACTTTTCTTCCCTGTGACCTCATTCACCTCTCGTATTACCATTCCTTCTGCTTCTCTAGGATGGCTTCAGCTCTTCCAGGACATTCTGTGACCACCCCCCTGTTCAATTTCTCAGACCAACAGCCCTTGTCCCCCAACTCCCTCATCTTGAAGACTTACACCCCTTAGTATTAGTATTTAGCCACAAGGTCAAGCCCCAGAATTCACACTCCCTTCCTTAAGCCTACTGTCCTGCCTTCTGCCCATCTAGGGGCAGAAGGGGCCAGGGTTGACATCTCTAGCAGCCCTGTTCTGTGTCAGGCTCAAGTCCTGTGCCTCACATGAAACCTGGGCTGTACTCGCTCAGAGGACTGGAGGCGGGCAGGGACTACCTGGATCCCTGCTCTGCAGGAGGAGGGAGGAAGACTCCACTGTACCCACATTTAGATGCACAGGGGCTTTAGTTGTTGCCTCTGAAATCTGGGATGCCTCTACCCGCTGACTTTGCTTTCATTTGTTTCTATATTGACCTCTTCTGCACTTACAAAGACTGAATTTAAAAAAAAAAAAAAATGGAAATGGGGAAGAAAAGACCTGCACCTCCTCGGCTAGAGATTGAAGCCTAAGGACATTCCCTCTTCAGCTCCTAATAGCCCTAGAATCAAAGTGTTCTCTTTGCCCAGCTGTGTGCAGCCTACAGGATTCCTCTTGAATCTTCCCTATCCCCTCAGTGATAGGTTATGGGGACATAGAGAGGAAACATGGGGAAGCAGAAGGAAGCACAGACAGACAGAAAAAAGATAGACACACAGAGAAAACTACAAAGAGATTTAGATTGAAGAAAGATAGAAATGTACTCACTGGAGGACAGGAGAAAAAAAGAGGAGGAGAGAGAGAGAAATAGAAAGAGAGAGATAAGTAGAGATACAGAGAAAGAAAAGAGAGAGAATGAAAAAGGGAGCCAGAGAGAAAGAGAAGGAAGATAGAACCCATGGACCAGAAGCCTCCACCCACTCCACATCATTGAGCCAAAGAAAGGAAGTGGGGTCTGAGGGAGGAAGCCAGACCTCCCTGTCTGTGGCTTTGCCATGACCCTCTGACCCTGATGTCCTTAATTTTGAGTCAGTGAACTTTGATGGGGAAAAAAAAGTATATCATTTTCACCAATCTCTAGCTGAAGTTTAGTATTTCCTTCAATTATGACAATAGTCATATTAGCCATAACTATATACACATATTTTCATATCCTAGTATAGTATTATAGATCTTTTGAAATATCATTTATGCTCATCACTTCTTGAAAATTATGTGAGACATCAACCTAACACTAGATATTATTTAAAGCATTAGTAAAAAAAAATTACGATAGCACATTAAAAGTTTTATAACTTTGCTGAAATACAATTGGTTTCCTTTATAGTCCTGTATGTTTCATCTTATGCATTTGATTAGTTAATTAATTAATTTTGGTACCAGTACCTTTATTTTATTCATATATTTTTATGTGTGCTGAGGATTGAACCCAGGGTCTCACACGTGCAAGGCGAGCGCTCTACCGCAGAGCCACAACCCCAGCCCTATTTACTTATTCTTTTTTTTTTTTTTTTTTGTATCAGGAATTGAACCCAGGGGCGCTTAACCACATCCCCAGACCTTTTTATATTTTAGTTAGAGAAAGGTTCTCAGTAAGTTGCTTAGGGCCTCAAATTGCTAAGTCTGGCTTTGAACTTTCGATCCTCCTGCTTCAGCCTGCTGAACTGCTGGGAATACAGGAGTGTGTCACCACACCCAGCTTATTTTATGCATTTTAAACCTTTATCGTGAGACAGGATCCACATGTTTTACCCAATTGCCAAAGCAGAACATTGAACAAAAAGGTTTAGAACTCCCTACATCTGACCAGGAAGCTAGTACCCCATCTCTGCTAGCCCTGTGCATTCTTTTGTTACTCTCTTCTTTTGCTGAGTTAGTCCAAATCCTCTAACAAGAAGCCGCCAAAGCATGATGAACCGTGCTAGGACTTGATTAGGGGTAATGCCTATGAGAGAGGAAGGGGGCTTGGGGTTGGGACAATTGGTTTTTGTTTTTATGGTACTGGAGATCAAACCCAGGGATTGGTCCAAGCATTCTACCACTGAGCTAATCCTAGCCTGGAGTTGGGAGAGCTATGAGGAAGAGAGGAAAGGAAGGAAGGTTGGGAGGAAGCATCCGAGACAACCATGCCTTTAAGGAACTGTTTTGTAAGGCCATCAGGAAATTCTTGAACCAAAGTTAGCAGTCAGAGGAATCCCCTATCTTCCAGGAATGGTCCTGCTTTAAGATCTCTACTGAGCTCTATCATTGGCTCAGTGTAGCCCATTTGGAAGCTGGTCTAGCAGAAGCTGATGGATATCAAAGGGAAACAGTTGGAGCCTTGATTAATTTCACTCCTTATAGTCAAAAGTCTGTATGGAAAAAAGGACAGAGTGGTCCTCCCTAGGCACTTGCTTCAGGAGTTCTGTCTAGGATTGTGGGTAATTTGTAGAGTTGGCCAGATTCTAGATGCTGGGCCCTGAGTAAGTTACTTAATATTCCCTGTCTCCTTATCTGTAAAATGGAGGTGATGAAAGTCTCTCTTATAAGAGTATTGTGATGATTAATTGAAGTTTGCAGAGCAATATTTGCACAGGGCCCGGGACAAAGGCAGCTCTCGATAATTGGTAGTTATTATTATGGCTATTTTAATTATTAATTATTACTATTATTCTCTTTCTCAAAGGCTCTGGGGAAGTGGGGCTGGAGGAGGCTGAAGATGACAGTTCTTCTCTGGGCTGGGGCAGCCAGGATAGGTGGGACCGATTTCCCCCACTCTCCCTTGGTCTTCCCCCCAGGCAGGGGTCTCCCCCAGCTACTAACAGTTCCTGTGTCTGCTGACTCACAGCCAACTTCCTCTCATACAAACAGGAAAACACAGCCGGCCAGCACACCACCCCCCACCAACACCACACAAAGCTCAATACTGGCCCTACTCTGAGAGGGAAGTGCCTCAGGCTCTGGGGGACATGCTGCAGGGTTGGAGCTCCCACAAAAGGAAATGAAATGAGAGAGGGGAGAAGAAGAATTTCTCCTCAGCTCCCGACCCCTGCAAGCAATTTTCACGTGGGAGAGTCAGGCTGATTGCTTGGTCTCCATTGAAGGAAGCCAGCCTTACCCTCAAAGGCAACCCCAAACTTTGGTTTAGAAGTGGGGATGCTGCCTGATTAACCTTATCCTTCAGGAAAAACTCTAGGCTGGGTTCTTGGGGGCAACGAAGCCCTTTGGACTCCTCTTCTGGGCCTCCGTTCCAGTTTGCCCCAGCCAAATCGCTGGGCTCCAGAGGAAGGCTAATGCCTATCCGTGACTTGGGGATACGTAGTCTCTGTCCCCATTTAATTGGGTGCCAGGGTCCAGCCACCCTGGTGGGTACGGGAGAGGTGCCCCGAAGACTAGCAGCAAGACCTCTTCTTCCCTGCGGTAGGGCTGAAGAAGCAAAGACGCCCTCCGCAGCGCTCTTTCTTTCTCGGTCCCTCTCCCTAAGGTTGTCTCGGTCCCCCAACCGTGTTCTGGTCACTTTCTTGTTCTGCGAGAGGGCAGCGCGGGTCAGACCCGGAGATATCTGCGGCGGTTGGGTAAGGAGCCCAAACCATCTGAAGGGCCGCGCTTGCACAAGGAGTGGCGGGGGCCCGGCAAAGGGAACCGGCGGGGCGGGGCGGAGCCGGCCCGTCGGGGGAGGGCTGCGGGAGGCGGGGCGGGCGCGGAGGGACCTGGAGCCTCGGACAGCGCGGCGGGCACCGGGGAGCGGACGGCGGCCGCGCAGTGAGGTGAGGTCCCCCACGACCCCGGGCCCCTACTTCCCAGACTCCACCCCATTACCTCCTCCAGGACCGTCGTGGGCTCCCAGGGCCCCTCCGCGCCGGCGGGCCTCCCCCTCTTCTCTCCCCTCCCTCTCCCCTTCCCCGCCACGACCTGCCCCTCCCTCTGGTTTCTAGGCCTCTGCCCCCTCCCTTCTTGCCCCCTCCCTCGGCGTAGCCAGCGCTGCCTGGTGCTGCCCGGTCCGCCCCCGCCACCTCTGTCCAGCCTGCACCTCCTGGCTCCCAGACCCGTGCCTTCGCCCGGCTTGAGTCACCGGGAAACTGGGCCCTGACTCAGGGCCAGAAGTTCAGCAACCTAGCCCTGGCTTGGAGATAGGGCCCGGCGGACTGGAGGGAGGCAGAGGGAGGCCAGAACTGAAGCTGGGATGGAGGGGGAGTCCTAGTTAGGATCTGATTAGAAGAGGGACAGGGAGAAAGCTGTGCAGGCAAAGGCGGAGACAGAAACCCAGGGTCAGAGGCCAGAGATGCAATAAGACCTGGTTAGAATTGAAGACCGTGGCAAAGACAAGTTTGATGACAGAGAGCAAAAAGAAGTGGGACAAGGGGAGGGACAAAGATAGATTTAGAGGCAGAGGTGGAGATCGAGTGATTGGGGTCAGGGACAAGACAAAGGTAAAATTTAGGGGAGACAGAATCAGAGATTCAGGGAATAGACCAGGGTTAGGGTTGGGCTGCCATTGTGGGACAGAGCTTTAGAGATCTGAGCCCAGTGATATGGGAAGAGGAAAGGCAGGCTCAGAAAAAGAGGCTTGGAGAAAAGGGTGTGGAGGGGGTCATTTCACACTGCTGAGTTCCTGCAGGCAGGGTGTCTGCGCACACACATGTGAACATGCCCCGGATGGGTGGAGAATGAAGAAGGCCCTGGATTACCCACTGGCCTTTGGTTTCTCATCTCTAGCCTGTTTCTCCACTCACCCCTATTCCCTAAGTGGCCTCTGCCCAGGCTGGGATCCCACACACTGGGACTGGTTAGGGCCCTCTGGGCAGCCTGACCAAGGCAGTCAGGATGTGGAGGCGGCCAGGCTAAAGGGACAGGAAGGAAGTCTGAAAAGAGACAATAGGTGGAAGGGGAGGAGGAACTGGGAACCACCAGGATTAGGATGTTCAGCCCGAACCTCAGGCTCTGGAAACCAGTGGGAGTGGGGACTGCACCTCCTTCCCTGTACCTAGCTTGTTTCTCTCCCCACATTATTCCACAGCTAGATCTGGCTACACTAATTTCCTTGCCCCCTCTTGTTCCCTTGCTTACTCAGCTGAATCTATAGGAACAGGGGCAGAGGTGTGACCTAGGCCTGGGATCAGGGGCAGGCACTTGGGTGGGAGGGGGCTACACTAATACTGCTTCCTGTGAACCTGGGGCAAGACCTTTTCCTTTGCTGGACCTCACGTTCCTCCACTATATGTGGAGGGACTCTAATGTTCTGCCGTGGCTCTGCCTCCAGATTGCAGGCCTTTGGGCATTTTTCTTTTGAGGAAGACTAGAAGCTGGTACCCCCTGTCTAGGCCTCAGGCTTTGGGGCAGGGGTGGGGGGAATCTCAGCCTGAGCCCTCCCTTCACCCTCCCCCTCCCCCCAGCAATGGCCTGAGCCCCCATGGCTGCCCCTCAGGACCTGGACATCGCTGTGTGGCTGGCCACGGTGCATCTGGAGCAGTATGCAGACACGTTCCGGCAGCATGGCCTTGCTACAGCGGGTGCAGCCCAAGGCCTGGGCCACGAGGAGCTGAGGCAGTTGGGCATCAGCGCCACAGGGCACCGGAAACGAATCCTGCGCCTACTGCAGGCGGGCACTGCAGAGAGCTCTCTGGATCCCAAATTGGATAGTATCATGGAGCCATCCTCTAGCCCAGCCCCCCAAACCCAACCCCCCAAACCCGTGCCTAAGCCCAGGACAGTGTTTAGTGGACTCAGTGGCCCTGCTACCACCCAGAGACCTGGGCTGAGTCCACCTTTTTGGGGACCAGAAAGGTCTAAAGTCTCAGAGTCCAACCCAAGTTCTCCTCCTCTCCCTACCTGCTCCTCTGAGCAGCCTTCAACTCTGAATACCATGGAGATGATGCCCAATGCCATCTACTTTGGCCTGGATTTAAGAGGCAGTGCACAGACAGCTCAGGACATGTAAGTGGAGTTGGCTACCTAGGAATCCGATGCTGAGAGAAGGGGAGCAGGGCATGAAGATGGTCCTTCCTCCTCAGTCCCTTGATAAGCAACAGGCCTTTCTCCTCAGGACTCCAGACAGCTCTCAGACAGTTGCCCCCATCCCTGCCCTCAGGCCCACAACAGGCACAGGTAGGTGGGTTTTCCTAGGCTCAGGGGAGAGGGGTAGTGCCCCTCTGGACCTCAGATACTCCCACCTGATCTCTTCTCCCCTCTCTTTACCCTTCTCCTCACCCCATCAGTGCACATTATGGATCCTGGTTGTCTGTACTATGGTGTCCAGCCTGTGGGGGTCCCAGGTGCCTCCGACAGAAGAGAGGGCAGAAGTGTCTGTCAGGACAGGGCTGAACACAGGTGAGTACTCAGAACAGTGGGAGGATAGGGGAAGCTTGAGGAGCAGTTGAACTAGCAGTGGTCATGTGTCCATTTATTCATCAAATGTGTATTGAGTGTCCACCGTGTGCCAGGCAGGTAGTCAAGATACAGGATGAACTTAGTAGACCTTATGAATCAATGGGGTAAACAGGAAATAAAAGAAGTAGGCAAATAGATACATCATTAAAAATTAGAAGCACTTTTTCTTCTTTCATTCAGAAAATGTTTGTTATACGACTATTATTACATGCTTGATGTAGACACTTGGGATAGATCAATGTACACAGAAATCCCTGTCCTTGTCCTGGAAATAGTTAATTAATAAATGTAAGTTATGTAGTATATTAAATGGTGTAAGTGCCGTGAAAAAAAAAATAGAGCAGGGTAAGAGGACTGAGGAGCAATGTGAGGAGACTTCAGTGTTTCATTAAAAGTCATTGAAGGAGGGGCTGGGGTTGTGGCTCAGTGGCAGAATGCTTGCCTAGCATGTGTGAGGCACTGGGTTTGATCCTCAGTACTACATATAAATAAAAAATCAAAAATAATGGTTCATCAACAACTAAAAAAAAAGGGTCATTGAAGGTGGATATAGTGACACACATCTGTAATCCCAGGAGGGATTCAGGAGGTTGAGGCAGGAAGATGGAAGGTCTGAGGCCAGCCTCAAGAGTTTAGCATGACCCTAAGCAACTTAGCAAGATGCTAAGGGTTGGGGATGTGTCTCAGGAGTAAAGTGTTTCTAAGTTCAATCCCCAGTACAAAAAAAAAAATGGAGTGTCAAGAAGACATAAACTGGGCCTCAACAACAGTGACTCTGGAAGCTGAGGCAGGAGGATCACAAATTTGAGTTCTACCTGGGCAACTTAGTGAAAGTCTGTCTCAACATAAAAAATAAAAAGGGGCTGGGGATGTAGCTCAGTGGTAACACATTCCTGGTTCAATCCCTAGTTCTGGGGTAGTGGCAGGGAGAAGACATTTGAGCAAAAGCTCGAAGGAGCTGAGGAGTTAGCCATAAAGATTTTGGGGAGGGGGGAAGGGCTGGGGTTGTGGCTCAGTGGGAGAGTGCTCCCCTAGCATGCTTGAGGCACTAGGTTTGCTCCTCAGTACCACATAAAAATAAAATAAAGATGTTGTGTCCACATAAAACTGAAAAAAAAAATATTTCTGGGGAAAGAGTGTCCCAAGCAGGATAGACTATTCAAGTAGTGCATGTGCCTGGGTGAGACTGTCAGCATGCCTGGGGCTGATGGGCCAGGCTAGGAAGAGTGAGATGAGATGTTAGAGAGGTAAAGGGGCCCCACAGGGTAGGACCTTGTAGGGACTTTCACTTTTACTCTAAGTGAAATGGGAAGCTATTGGAGGGGTTCTGACTTACATTTTATTTTATTGTTTTGCCGCACTAGGGATCAAACCCAGGTGCTCAAGCATGCTAGGCAAGGACTCTACCATTGAGCTACACCCTCAGCATTTTGGCTTAAATTTTAAAAGGATCCCTCCGGGTGATGTGTTGGGAATGGTATGTAGAGGGCAAAAGCAGCAGAGAGACCAGTTAGGGGGTTATTGCAGTTAGGTGGGTGAGAGATCTCAGAGTAGCGATGGTAATAGAGATGATAAGAAGTGGCTATATTTTCAGGGCAAACTGTCAAATTTACTTGGGCTCTGAAAAGGAAATAGTAGTCAAGAATGACTTTGAAGGCTTCAGTCTGAGTCTGTGCTGTCCTGTTGGTGACCACTAACCACATATGATCACTGAGCATTTGAAATGTGGCTTGTCAGTATTGTGAAGTATTGTAAGTATGAAACACTCACCAGATTTCAAAGACAGAACAAAAAGGAAAATAAAAGAAACATACAATAACTATAACAGATAAAGATATAAGTGATCTTAGTCATTTTTATTTTGATTACATTCTAAAATGTTAATGTTTTGGATATATTGGATTAAATAAAATATACTACTAAAACGATACCTGTTTCTTTAAATTTTTTTTATGTTGCTACTAGAAATTTTAAAATTACATATTAGGTCACATTCTGTTGGTTAGCATTATTCTGAGCAAATAAAAGTTCACGGAGTTTCCATGGTCTGAGACAAGGAAGAATGTACTTAAAGCAGATGGAAGGAGGGGAGTAGACAGGAGTCATTTTGGACATGTTAAATTTGAGGTGTGTGTTATACATCAAAGAAGAGATGACAAATAGATCATTGGGTATACAAATATAGAGGTTGGGAGAGAGATGTGAGCTGGGGATTTTAATTTGGGAGTTCTCAGCATTTGGATGGGTGTGTATGGGTGGGTATGCACAGAGGCAGACCAAGATCAGAGCCCTGGTGCCCCGCAACCACATAAAGAGGTCTGAGAGAGGAATCAGCAAAACAGACAGAAAAGAAATGGCTAGCGAAGGAGAAAGAAAACCAGGAGAATGTGGTGTCATAGGAGCCAAGTGAGGAAAGCACCCGAGGAGGAAGAGAGGCCAACTGTGTCATATACTCCTGAGAGGTCTGCTGCTAAGATGTTATGGAGGACTGACCTCTGGAGTTGGCCATGTGTTGGTCATTGCAGACCTCCTCAAGGGCAGTCCTGGAGTGGTGGAGGTGAAAAGCCTGATCAGAGTGGGTTTAAAAGAGAATGGAAGGATGGGCTGGGGTTGTAACTCAGTGGTAGAGTGTTTACCTAGCACATGTGAGGCTCTGGGTTCAATCCTCAGCACCACCTAAAATAAATAAATAAAATAAAGGTATTATATCCATCTTCAACTAAAAATATTTAAAAGAGAGAGACAAAATGGAAGCAGAAGAGTTAAAAACGTGTAGACAACCTTGTTGAGTTTTTCTGCAAAGAAGAGCAGAGAGCTGGAACAACTGTGAGTAGTGGAAGTGGAGTTAGGCAAAGGGTTTTTTGTACGCTGGAATGTTGTGTATAAGTGAATAAGAATGATCTGGTAGAGGAGAAACAAGCCATGCGGAGAGGGAATCTGGGGCTATGTCTGTGTAAGTGGGAGGAATAGGATCACGTGCACAGAGGAAGGTCTGGCTCTAGATGGGGCACTTGTGATAGTCACCAAAGGAATAAATGCATGACAATGGGTAAATGTGGACTGGGAGTCTGGAGGGATTCTCATATGATTGCTTCAGTTTCTCAGAATAGGAAACAAGATAGTGGTTCTTGACCCTAGGTATTTCATAGCCTGGGGAACTTTTAAAATTGCAAATGCCAGGGACCCACTCCAGAGATTCAAATTTAAGTGTCTGTTATCAAGCCCATACAGATATTTTTAAGATTACCAAGTGACTTTGTGCTATTGAGGTTGAGAACCACTGGAATAATAGAGGACTTCTCTTGGGTGGTTAAGGAAGGCCTTTCTGAGTATATGAGGTGAAAAAAAAAAACCTGAAGGATGAAGAAAAGAAGCTCATGGAAACATGGAAGGAAGTGTGTTCTAGGCAGAGGGAGCAGCACATGCAAAGTCTCTGAAGAGGGGAAAATGTAGAAAGCCAGGGCAAGGGCAGTACAAGATGAGGTCAGGGAGCAGACTTGTGTAAGTCCTTGCTGCCTGTGGCAAAGAATTTAGGTTTAGCCTAAGTGCAAATGGGTCATTATTGAAGGGTTTAATGTAGGGAGTGAAATGACCTCATTTATAATTTTTAAATGAGAACTAGTGGCTGTAGGAGAATGGATTGTGGGGGTGAAGGCAAGAATGAAAGCAGGTGACCAAATAGGCAATTTACATCACCCCAGTGAGAGTTGGTGGATCTTTTGTCTAGGAAGAGAAAGTCAGGAACATTTTAAGAAAGAACCGATAGGACATGTGCATTAGCTATGGACCTCCATGGTAGGAAGCCATCTATCAGTCTTTCCCCAGTTTTTCACGCCAGTAATACTAATGCAGAGGAGAATAACTAAAATTTTCTTAGTAAAAATTCCAAGTGTGCTTAGGGAAGAAACTCCATGCTAATTTTTTAGGTTCCCAGCTTCCCTATCCCCTGTTTGAAAAATAGATCTAGTACCTGCAAGGTATTCTTGAAAAATAGATCTAGTATCTGCAAGGTATTCTACTAGGTGCTATGGGTGGGGATGGAGAACTTAGAAGGAGGGTATCCATGAGTCTAACGTGTGACCTTCTCTCTTTTGGCCCCCACAAGGCTCAGCAGACAGGATCTGGAGGCGCGGGAAGATGCTGGCTATGCCAGCCTTGAGCTACCTGGGGATTCTGCCCTCTCGCTACCCACCCTGGACACAGAGGAGACCAATGATGACCTCATTTCACCCTACGCCAGCTTCTCCTCCACTTCAGACCGCCCCACACCCCTGCTCAGTGGCTGGCTAGACAAGCTCTCGCCTCAGGGGTGGGGCTGCTGGGAAGGGAAGGAGGAGAAGGGAAATAGGGAGGTGGGGGGAGCAAGTCCCAAGTGCTGCCAAACTCTGTGATCCCCCACCCCATGTATCCCCAAACACTCACTGATCTTGGCCTCTCATTCTTTTCTTAGAAACTATGTCTTCCAGAGACGCTTTGTGCAGTTCAACGGGAGAAGTCTGATGTACTTTGGCAGTGACAAGGTGGGGGACCGGAGGTGGTATTAAGGAGACTAAAGAGAGGGAGAAGGGAGCCGAGAGGTTCAGGGTTGAAAGCTCATTGTGGGGAGATGGTCACCATCTGCCTGATGACAGCCATTAAGGTAGCGGCTTAGCAGCTATAATCATTGCTTATGGATTGAGTGGTCAGCACTGGGCCTAGGGGTCAGTATACATGGTTCAGTTCCTGTCCTCATGAATCATTGGCTTTCTCTCCAGGACCCTTTTCCCAAGGGTGTGATCCCTCTGACTGCCATTGAGATGACTCGCAGCAGCAAGGACAACAAGTTCCAGGTCATCACTGGACAGAGAGTGTTTGTGTTCCGCACAGAGAGTGAGGGTGAGGGCCAGGGTCTGCTGGGCCAGGATGGGAAGCGGGAGGCTATTTGAGCATAACACCCATTGTTCTGCTTCCCTGTTCCCCCACCAGCTCAGCGGGACATGTGGTGCTCCACACTGCAATCCTGTCTGAAGGAGCAGCGCCTCTTGGGCCACCCCAGGCCCCCTCACCCACCCCGACCCCTCCGCACTGGCATGCTAGAGCTTCGTGGATACAAGGCCAAGGTGTTTGCTGCCTTGAGCCCTGGAGAGCTGGCATTGTACAAGAGTGAGCAGGTAAAGAGGGCTGTATGGGTGCTCAGGAGCCTGGCCCGACTTGGTCTGGCCACTCACAGTGCCCATCCTCTGGCTCTACCAGTCCTTCTCTCTGGGCATTGGGATCTGCTTCATTGAATTACAAGGATGCAGTGTCCGGGAAACCAAGAGTCGAAGCTTTGATCTGCTCACACCCCACCGCTGCTTCAGGTGGGGCCTGAACTGGTGGGAGGCAGCCTAGGGGACTTTTATGGGGAGGCACAAGGGTACAGAGGACTGGGGGCCTCTATAGGACACTAGTGGATATGTACTGATGGAGTCAAGTGGGCAAGATCAAGACGTCAGGAGGGTCTGGGCTGGCCCAGATGTGGCCTGTGGCAGCTCCTACAGGAATGGCCAATGGGATGGGACATGGGGGGAGGTCCATGCCCACGGACTGGCTGTCCACCCCTCAGCTTCACAGCCGAGTCTGGGGGGGCTCGGCAGAGCTGGGCGGCCGCTCTGCAGGAAGCAGTAACCGAGACCCTGTCTGACTACGAGGTGGCTGAGAAGATCTGGTCAAATCGGGCAAACCGGCATTGTGCAGACTGCAGGGCATCCCGCCCCGACTGGGCTGCTGTCAACCTGGGGGTGGTCATCTGCAAGCAGTGTGCAGGTGAGGGCTGCAGCCTCCAGCCCAGATGGGGAGAGGGAGGAGAGCTGGGCTGGACTCAGATACCCAAGCCACATGCCCCCCACACCTTAACAGGCCAGCACCGGGCCCTGGGGTCTGGGATCTCCAAGGTACAGAGCCTGAAGCTGGACACAAGTGTGTGGAGTAATGAGATTGTGCAGGTGAGGTCTGCGAAGGGAGTAGTGGGGAGGCATGGAAAGAGAGCATCCAAAAGAAAACACTTGGACCCAGTTTGGGGACAGGCATGGGATATCTGAGAACTCTTTGAGTTCTGGTCACTTGCCTTTGCCTGTTGTCATCTTACAGTTGTTCATTGTTCTGGGAAATGATCGTGCCAACCGCTTCTGGGCAGGGACATTACCCCCAGGTGAGGGGCTGCATCCAGATTCAGCCCCTGGCCCTCGGGGAGAGTTCATTTCCCGAAAATACCGGCTGGGTCTGTTCCGAAAGCCTCACCCTCAGTATCCAGACCATAGCCAGCTTCTGCAGGTAGGAGGGACAGTTTGGGGATGATGGAAGGCGGAGGAAGTAGTGTCTGAGTTGGACTGTTCTGACTTGGGAGGTGGAGGCTGTTTTTGGTGATCAGAGGACTGTCTCTGGGGCCCTCAGGTTGGGTTTGGGGCTGACAGAGGTGTTTTCGTCCTGTAGGCACTGTGTTCAGCTGTAGCAGGACCCAATCTGCTGAAGAACATGACTCAGCTCCTCTGCGTTGAGGCCTCTGATGGGGAGGAGCCCTGGTCCCCCTCAGCCCTTGATGGTGGCTTGTCTTGCCTTCTACCCCCAGGTGATCACCCCACCCCTAGTACCTCCTTTTTCTCTCCCTAGGAATTCTCAGCCCCAACCTGTGATGTGGTTCTTCAGGAGACCCCAATCACCCCATCATCCAATCAATCACAATGGCAGTTTCCCATCCTCTCAGACCCTCCAGGTCCTGTTTCCTGGGCTCTTGAGATATCTGATGAGACCTGAGGTCAGGCTCCCCGGTGGGTTGGGATGTGCCAGGTACTAGTGCCAGTCCCCTCCTGACAGAGTGACCCCATAGATCAGGTCTCATCTCCCTGGGGACAGTGATCACTAAAGGAGTGGTCAGCTTAGTGATGCTGATCTCCATTGGTCAAGCCAAATGGGTCAAGATACAGAATGGCCCATGCTCTGAGGTCCCCACCCAGAGCTGACTGCCTGGTTGACTGGCTGATGGGAAGAGGCAGTGGACATGGCATTGGGCTAGAGGCCTCCCTGTCTCCTTACTCTCTGCCACCTTCTTCAATCTGGGCAGTGAAGAATCCAGCCCTCTCTGGCCCCACTTGGCCATGCTGCCAGTGGAGTTGGGTCTTGTGATCTTTCCTCATTGGATCTTTTCCTCAAGGAGGGTCAGGCCATTGCATTGCACTAGTCTGACCTGATCACCCTTTCTTCTTGCAGACCCCTGCCCTGGTGTGTACAATGAGGTGGTGGTGCCTGCCACCTATAGCAGCTTCCTGTACTGTGGCCCCATCAGCAACAAGCCTGGGCCTCCTCCCTCTCGCAGGGGCCGTGATGGTGAGATGAGGATGGGAGATGACAGGCACAGAAAGTGGGATAGGCATGAGTGTACCTGAGAAGGAAAGGGAAGACAGAGCTGGGATGGGGAGGTGGAGTGGGCTGGGGGTGCTGGAGCTGAAAGACAGCCCATGCCAGGTGGTAGCTCTGGGTAATAGTTAAGAGCCTCTGTTCTGAGTTCTGACTGTCTGGGTCAAATCTCAGCCCTGGTACTTCCTACCTATGTGACTTGGAGAAGCAATTCAAACTGAACCTTAGTTTCCCCATCTGCAAACAGGACTGAATGAAATACCTTATAGGATTATTGTGAAGGATCATACATAGGCAGAAGCCTTGGCAGAGTATAAATATCTGGTAAATGGAAACTATTGACAGTGGGGGCAGAGGTCTGCTGTCCCCTTGACCATTTCTCTCCTACTTAGCTCCTTCTCGCCTGTGGTGTGTGCTGGGAGCAGCTTTGGAAATGTTTGCATCTGAAAGCAGTCCTGAACCCCTCAGCCTCATCCAACCCCAGGATGTTATATGCCTGGGTATTAATCCCCCACCTACTGACCCCGGTGACCTTGAGAGGTAATAGCTTCCTGTGCTCTTCCCAGTCTCCAGCCTGATAGCCATTCCTTGGCCCCTATTCTCCACTCTGACCTCATCATCTCTGCAGGTTTCCCTTTTCCTTTGAGCTCATCCTCACGGGCGGGAGGATCCAGCATTTTGGTACAGATGGAGCTGACAGTCTGGAGGCCTGGACCAGTGCAGTGGGCAAGGTGAGGTAACGGAGACCCCTCCCACACTCATCATTCCCTCATCCCTGCCCTTCCCCCATCCTGTCCGCTTGTATTCCTATAGCCACTCTAACCACTTCCACTAATAAACAGCTGAAGTTGACTGAGCACTTACACTGTGCCAGGCCCTGTGTTAAACCCTGTCCATTTGATATCTCATTTAATATCCACAGCAGCCCTCAGAGGTAAGCACTATTAATATTTTACACATAAAGAAACTACATCTTAGAGGTTATGAAGTCACTTGGTCAAAATTACAGAAGCAGCTGAGCACAGGAAAAAACTTCAAGACTCTGTCTCCAGAGTTCATGCCCCAGACTTCACTATGCCATATCCTCTGCTCACAGCAAAGCTGTCACTGGACTCCTGATGCCCACCCTTTGTTCCCCTTCTCCCGGGTCTCCAGGATCTCAGTGGCAAAGCTACTTTCAGCTTCTCTGCGGGAATTGAACCCAGGGGCGCTTAACCACTAAGCTACATCCCAGCCCTTTTTATGTTTTATTTAGAGACAGTGTCTCACTAAGTTGCTTAGGGCCTCACTAAGTTGATGAGGCTGGCTTTGAACTCATGATCCTCCAGCCTCAGCCTCCCCAGCTGCTGGGATTACAGGTATGTGCTACTGCCAGGCTCAGGGTCTCCATTTCTAGACAAGGCAGTATCTCCATCCCAGACCCTGTTCCTGGAATTAAAAATTCAGGCCCTAGAGTCAGAGTCAGACATCCTGGGATTGAAGTTCTACAACTCTCAGCCTTGGGAGCTTTTCCTCAGTCTGCGGAGTGGGTGTAAAAGACTTACCCCCTGGGGATGAGGATTAAGTGACATGTGAGGCCCACACATAGCAAGCTCTCCATATGTGGGTGTTGAAATAATAATGGTGGTGGTGATGATGATGATGATGACGACAATCTCTCCCGTCCTAAAACAGCTTTTCCTTAAGCTCTGCCCCACCTTCAACTTTTCACCCCGGCGCCCTCCTTCCCTTCTTGACAACTTCTCAGAAAGTTGTATGCAGCCTGCAATTCCTCCTTAATCTCTCACCGCTGTGTTCCTCCCCGAAGACTCTCCCAACTGCTACCCTGAAGGTCACCCCTCATGTCCGGAGTCCAGGGGCCGCCTTCTGACCTTCTTAGGTCACCTCTGCAGTGGTTGACACTTCTCAGTAGGAAATTCTCACCTTAGCTTCTGATCCCTGCTCTTCCTGTTCTTTAACTCACACTAACAAACTGTCTCCACAGCCTTTCAGGACTCTGCCATGACCCTCCTAGCCAGGTTGGTCACCTCTTATATCACCTGTATTTACCAAGTCTATCTTTTTTTTTTTTTTTTTTTTTTGTGGTTGGGGATGGAACCCAGTACTAGACAAGTGCTTTACCACGGACCCATGTTCTAGCCCAAGCTCATCCTTTAAGGCAGTGGTGTGAGGACTGTGTCACATGCAAGTCCCTGTTTGTTTCAGTTCATGACAGGATATGCACAGAACTTGAAAAGAAGCATTTCAAATCTCTTATAGCAGTTTGGCAGAGTAATTTTGTGTGTTGAATCTTATTATACAAGTTTTAAGTTTAAAGGGCTTGTATGTCCTTGTATTTTTTTAAAATTTCATCTTTTTTAAAAAACATTTTTTTTCAGTTGTAGATCGACACAATGCCTTTATTTTATTTTTATGTGGTGCTGAGGATCGAACCCAGTGCCTCCCACATGCCAGGTGAGCACTCTACCACTGAGCTACACCCCCAGCCCAAATTTCAGCTTTTTTAGCAATTCATTTTTGTTGTTTTTAACAAAGGTATTGGATAGTGATGAATTGGAACTATAAAGAAAGGATCCTTTACCAAAGGTAGTATGAGAAGCATTGCTTTGAGGTAGACCTCAAACTTCCTCCATGAAGTCTCTCCCTAGCACCCTAAGGTGGTGGGATTTCCCAGGGTATCACGATCCTTCACTTGGAATATTTTGGCCACCTATTCGTTCTTACCCCCACATCCTAGTTAAGGCCATAAGGCTGCCACATAGGCATCTTCTCTCTGTAGGCTGCAGCAAATTAAGCTGAATTTCTTTCCTATCTATCTCTTGTCTCCTCTTTGGCTCTCTCCTGTACTCTCTCCCACCATGTTTCCTTCTGCTTTCTCTTCATTCTTTCTCTGCTTTTCTCACCTGCTCACTCTGTTTCTCTCCCCCACCCTCTTCTCTCCTGTCTTCCTGCCTCTGCAGTGGTTCTCCCCGCTGAGCTGTCACCAGCTGCTGGGCCCAGGATTGCTGCGGCTGGGCCGCCTGTGGCTGCGGTCCCCCTCCCATACAGCCCTGGCTTCTGGCCTCTGGCTGTCAGGGTTCGGCCTCCTTCGTGGTGACCACCTCTTCCTGTGTCCAGCACCGGGCCCTGGTCCCCCAGCCCCTGAGGACATGGTGCATTTACGGCGGCTGCAGGAGATCAGTGAGCAGGGATGGGAACAGGGCTGAAGGGTGGCTTTGGAGGTAGGTGGGAGTGGACATTTTTAATTTTGGGATCCTATGAGAAACAGTAGAATGTCATAACTTTAGGCATAAACTCTGAAGTGAAACTGCCCAGATCTAGACCCTACCTTACCACTATGTACCAGTGGACAAGTTACTTAACTTCTCCATGATTTTATTTCCTCATCTTTAAAATGGGCACAATAATAAGGCCTTCCTCAGAGGGTTCCAATGAGGCAATGCATGTAAGCACTTATCACAGAGTCTGATTGGAGGCAACTTACAAGTACTCAAGAAGTGTTGTTGTTGTTGTTGTTGTTGTTGTTATTATTTGGAATCACTTGCTGGTTGGGAACTGGGAGAGGGAACTGAGTACCTTCACTGCTGTCCTTCCTTCTAAAGTAGGAACAGAGTAGGACAATATTTTAGGCTTTGGAGATAAGAGACCTGGGTTTGAGCTCAGCTTTACCATTTTATAGCAAGTAATTTGAGGCAAATTGCTTAACTGCTCTGAGCTGTAATATAATACCTGTAGCATGACAATATAGTATGTAACTCATAGGATTTAGTGGAGTATAGTCTGTAAGGTTCCTAGCCTGATGCCTATATATCTGAAGTACTTAATAATTATCACTATGCTGAAAACTATGATGATAATGATTCTCCTTATAGGTGTGGTCTCTGCAGCGGATACCCCAGACAAAAAGGAGCATTTGGTCCTGGTGGAGACAGGAAGGTAAATGTTCCTCCCGCTTTTGATTGTGTCCCCTGCTTGATTCTCTGGAGCCCAGCCCACTGAATCCACCATATCCTACTGGACCTCTGCCAGCTTCTTCAAAGTTGCCTCCCCAGTTCAGAGACCATCTAGGTTGAGTGTTGCTGCCCTCTGCTGGTATCTGGGAAGTCAGGTCCCTGTGCTTCTGAGCCTCTCAGTCAGAGGACTCTAGAGCTGGCTCTAACTCAGACTTCTTGGGTCTCAGGACCCTCTATCTGCAGGGGGAAGGCCGGCTGGACTTCTCAGCATGGAATGCAGCCATTGGGGGCGCTGCTGGTGGGGGTGGCACAGGGCTGCAGGAGCAGCAGATGAGCCGGGGTGACATTCCCATCATTGTGGATGCCTGCATCAGTTTTGTCACCCAGCATGGTAAGTGGGCACTGGTTGAACCTGAGCCAGTGGGCGGCGGGGGGGGGGGGCGGGGAGGGGGCAGCGGTAGGCAGAGAACAGCCACAGAGTTGGGGATCACCTGAAAGAGCTTTGCCTCCAAATATTGCAACCTGGCACCAATGGGCCGCATGACTCTTGGCTGGCTGCTTTGCTTTTCTGAGTCTTAGTTCCCTCATTTGTAAGATGGAAGTAGCAGCCCTGCTTTTCCAGGATAGTATGACAGTGGGATGATGCACATCAAGCATGGAGTGCAGGGCCTGGCAGGTAGTAAGTGTTCCGAGGTGGGGCGTGGGCAGGGGGGTAAGAGCAGCCCTGGAAGTGGGACTGAGAATGTAGAGCCATGGGGAACAGAGAGGGGCAGCCATGAGGCTGCGCCAAGCTGTGCAGGCAGCAAAATCCCTGAAGGTCTCAGCAGAATTATTCTGGGTGAAAGATTTTCTAGGCAAAAAATGCCAGCTATACCTAGTGCTCTCTGGAACTCTTTGTGAGTTTTGGGCCTCTGTTTTGTTCTCCAGCTGAAGCAAGGATCAAATAGAATCTCTCTCCTATCTCTTTAGGAGAGAGGAATTTTGAGAAGAAAATCTCACAGAAAAGTAAGGAAGGTTTCAAAGCCCTGGGTTCAATCCCCAGCATCAAAAAATAAGATAAATAAAATATAAGAAAGGGCAGTAAAGGAAAACAAGAAAAAGAAAAGGCACCTCTAGGATCCTAAAAAGAGTTGTACTTACCAGTCACGAACAATGGATAGTCAGTGGCTGATGACATTCTCCATACCTGGGCAGTAGGAGTAGGAGTTCAGTGGCTTCCCTGATGCAATCTGGCTAGACCCCCATCCTCTTCTCAGACTCCTTGTATTCAAAGAAGGAATTCGGTCTGAGTCACTGTGAGAAGACCTCAGAGAAGGTGTGTGGTCACACCCTCCCCTTCAAAGTTCCTGCACCACTGCATTCTTTCCATAGTGTTTGTTGAGCTGTAATGTGCCACACGATGGGGATATGGCAGTGGACAGGGAAGACCCTAGCAAGTTCCTAGACTAGTAGGACAGACAAGTAATATATCAGATGTGGTAAAGCATGCCTATAGCCACAGCAATTCAGGAGGCTGCAGTGGGAGGATTCTAAGTTTCAAGACCACTCTCACATCTTAGCAAGAATTTCAGCAACTTAGTGAGACCCTGTCTCAAAATAAAAAAAATAAAATAAAAGGACTGGGGATGGGGCTCAATGGTAAAGCACCCTTAGGTTCAATCCCCATTACCAAAAAGAAAGAAGGTAAACAAATATAATCAGTTCTCATTCGCAGTTATGTTCTATAAGGCCACTGCAAACACTTAATTAGTGTAGTACTGAATTATTGCCCCAAGGGAGGTATAGGTTTAGGTTCCTCTGAACTTCCGGTCTCAACATTTTCATCAACCAATCAATTGAAACCTTGTTCTATGTGTTTTTTTTTTTTTTGTTTAAAGATACCTTATTTAATACATCTGGTTGATTTATTAACACTGAACTTGAGGCCGACAGCAGCATAACTCATACCTGAATGAAGTTTATCTAATACACATGAATGTTTCCTGTAAGGCACATCACAGCATTCTTTCTTTGAAACACTAGACAGCATTTCAGCATTATACTTGAGGCCATTTTAACAATGAAATCACTAACAAAAAGCACGAAAAATGTGAAAAATGTGACTCTGAATAAACCATGAAAAGAACATTTGTTTATAGGCTGAGACCTTAGCTAGGAACATGTGCATTGACAGGGTTTGAATTTCCACTTGGAATGCATTCATAAATGACCACAAAAACACCAGAAGTATGGGTGACCCTCCGTATCTGTGGATTCTGCATCAATGTACACAACCGACTAAAGATAAAATAATTGGGGAAAACAAACTGAATCTGTACTGAATGTGTAAACTTTTTTTCCTTGTCATTTTTCTGTAAGATAGATAGCATAACAGTTATTTACATAGCATTTTCATATTAGGTGTTGTAAGTAATCTAGAGATGATTTCATGTGTACAGGTTGATGTGTATAAATTATATGCAAATACTACACCATTTTATATAGAAGACTTGAGTATCCGTAGATTTTTTTGTATAGTGCTGGAGATTGAACTCAGGGCCTTGTTTATGTGAGGCAAGCACTTGACCAATTGAGCTATATCCCCAGCCCAAGCATCTGTGGATTTTGTGGGGGATGCTGGAATCAATCCTCCATGGATACAGAGGGGCAACTTACTGATTTTAGGGTTACAAATGAATTTTAGTGAGGAGAGAAATGCTCAAATACAGAATCTAAGGATAATGCAGATTAACTATAATGTGATTTCAGAGTACTATTTAAAAATAAATAAAGAGAGAAAGAGAGTGATGGGGATGAGCCTGATTGCCAAGGTCAGGGAAGGATTTTCTGAGGATAAAGACTTGAGTAGGAAGCTGAGAATCCAGACCACAGATGCACAAATTTCCTCCTCCTTGACCCCCCCACCCAACTCCAACAATCTCATAACATGTATGGGGCACAGATGGGATGCTGGGTGGGTGGTGGCATGTCTTTGCACATGACGAATCTGCTGACTGTTTTCAGGGCTCAGGCTGGAAGGTGTATATAGGAAAGGGGGTGCTCGGGCCCGCAGCCTGCGCCTCCTGGCCGAGTTCCGGAGGGATGCCCGGTCAGTGAAGCTCCGACCAGGGGAACATTTTGTGGAGGATGTCACGGACACACTCAAACGCTTCTTTCGCGAGCTTGATGACCCTGTGACCTCTGCTCGATTGCTGCCTCGCTGGAGGGAAGCTGCTGGTACTACCAAGATCCCTAAGAACAAAGACTCCACCAGGATCTCCAACCTCCCCCATCAGAATCCATGAGACTCTCTGGTGGGATGGGGCAGCCAGCCCCACAACACTCCCCACTGGAGGGTCATCCAGAAGATTTGGCTCAGGGGAGGTCGTTTGGGTTTGTCTCCATAAAATCTCCCTACACTCTAGCCTCTAATCTCTCTTCCTAAATCCTCTCCAACCCTCCTCCATTCCATCCCCAGAACTGCCTCAGAAGAATCAGCGCTTGGAGAAATACAAAGAAGTGATTGGCTGTTTGCCTCGGGTCAACCGCCGCACACTGGCCACCCTCATTGGACATCTCTATCGGTCAGTATGGCCAGGCCTTCTGCAGGATCCCTCCCTGACCTTTGTAACCTCAACCCAACTCTGCAATTTCATTTATTAACTCATTTGACAAACAGTTGTTAAGGGAAGGTGTTGGAGCATTAAGGTTCAAAGAATGAATTTGGGGTCAGGCAGACGTAGGCTTTATCTGGCTCCTATCCTTCTAGCTGTGTGACTTTGGGTGAATTATTTGTTCTCTCTGAGCTTCAGTTTCCTCATTTCTGTAAAGAAGATGATTTAATGACTAGTATCCATCTCATAGGCTATGTGAGAGTTAAATGAGATAGTTCATGTGAAATTCTTAGTATAGTTTTTGGCATATAGTAAGCTTTTAGAAATGGATAGCAATTAATATTATTTTGTTTTATTAATCAAAATCAGATAGATATAAAAATTACAGAGATGAATAAGATATAGATCTACCTTTACCAT
The DNA here is from genome assembly GCF_052094955.1 of Ictidomys tridecemlineatus. Classification (NCBI taxonomy): domain Eukaryota; kingdom Metazoa; phylum Chordata; class Mammalia; order Rodentia; family Sciuridae; genus Ictidomys; species Ictidomys tridecemlineatus. The sequence continues at coordinate 122,030,640 of NC_135477.1, read as the reverse complement.
CTGTTGTGGGGTGAATCCCTGGCTATGTTGTACTGAGGCTGTTTATTCAGCATTGAATAGATTGGCCAACTACAGGTCCATTGCCAAAATCCAGCCCATTGCCTGACTTTCTAAATAAAGTTTTGTATGTTAAGCATAAAACCACACCCATTCATTTATATATTTTCTTTTTCTTTTTTTTTAAAGAGAGAGTGATAGAGGGAGGGAGAGAGAGAGAGAGAATTTTTTTTTAATATTTATTTTTTAGTTATTGGCGGACACAACATCATCGTTTGTATGTGGTGCTGAGGATCCAACCCAGGCCACACGCACGCCAGACGAGCGCGCTACCACTTGAGCCACATCCCCAGCCCCATTTATATATTTTCTGTGGCTCTCTTTGCACTACAACAGCAGAGTTTTGAGGAGTTACAACAGAGACTTATGGCTTAAAAGGCTAAAATATGTACTGTCTGCTCTTTATATAAAGTGTCTGTTGCCAGGTACAGTGGCACACTTCTGTAATCCCAGCAATTCAGGAGGCTGAGGCAGGAGGATCACACATTTAAGGTCAGCCTTGGCAACTTAGCAAGACCTGTCTCAAAATAAAAAGGACTAGGGATATAACTCAGTAGTAAAGTGCCCTGGGTCCAATCATCCATGCTTTAACTGTCTCTCCCCAGACTGAGCTCCTTGAGGCCAGTAACTGCTATATCTCAAGAGCTTAGGCCAAGGTCTAGCATAGAATAGGGCTCAATGTTTGCCCAATGAATAGATGAATTGGTGAAGGGGTGCACGAGCTGTGTTCCTCATGACCCTGGCACTCCTCTGCAGGGTGCAGAAGTGTGCAGCTCTAAACCAGATGTGCACGCGGAACCTGGCCCTGCTGTTTGCACCTAGTGTGTTCCAGACAGATGGGCGGGGAGAACACGAGGTGCGGGTGCTGCAGGAGCTCATCGATGGCTACATCTCTGTCTTTGATGTAAGGCTTCCTGATCTCTGTCCTACAAGCTTTCTCCCTTGCCTCTACAAGACCAGAGACTCCATCCTGCCCACCTCAACAAACCCTATCCCAGCTTTCTGGTGCCCCTCCACCTTGTGAATCACCTCCCAGAGCTCTGCACCTCTTTCTCCCATAATATTCTCAACATCCCCACCCCATTGGTCCTTGGCTCCTTAGGCCTTCAACCCTCTTATTCAGGTCCCCTTTGGCCTTGGGGTTTGCCTTGCTTTTCTCCTTTCCCAGCATCCCCCACACTAAAGTTTTGGTTCTTTTACAGATTGATTCTGACCAGGTCGCTCAGATTGACTTGGAGGTCAGTCTTATCACCACCTGGAAGGATGTGCAGGTAACTTGCCCTGACCTTAGACAACTAAGTGGGGCAGAAGGGGACATCAAGATAGGAAGGTGACCTACCCAGTTGAGGAAGTTTCCTTTTAGCCTGTTCTTCTGCACACAGGCCCTCAGTTCTTTGGAAAACCCAAAGAGGGGAGTACTTTGGACAGTAGATTTGCTTAGGGTTTGCTCCACTTATCACACCATGAGGATTCTTGGTGGAATGGTAGCAGCAGTACCTTACTTCTAAATGTAGATCCAAGGAAGAGTTCGTAAAGTCAAAAAGTCAGACTAAGTAGTGAGAATAATAAATACATAGTAAACAACAGTTAAGAATTTTTATATTCCAAGTACTTTTAATTTCATTGTAGCAGCACACAACTCTATGAAGTAGGTAGTCTCATTCTTCCAAAGAACTCATGCACAACAATAGGTATGGTGGCACATGTCTGTAAACCTAGTCTCTCAGAAGGCTGAGCAGGAGGATGCACCAGGTTCAATCCCCAATATTGCAGATAGATAGATCGATAGATTAAAAAAAAAAGAAGAATTGAGTCTCAGAGAGGTACTTGGTACTTGTTCAAGGTCACACTGTAGTGAGCAGCAGAGCTGGAATGTAGGCAGTCTGATTCCTCTCAACCACTGTGCAACATTGCCTTCAGTAGCACTGTATACAGTTAAAAATGTGGTTTCCCAACTCCTTCTGGGGGAGGGTTGGGGGACCTGGGATGAAATCCAGAAGCTCTTAACCACTAAGCCACATCCCCAGCCTTTTATTTTATCTTTTTGTATTTTGTTTAGAGATAGGGTTCCACTGAGTTGCTTAGGGCCTTGCTAAGTTGCTGAGGCTAGCTTTGAACTCAGCCTCCTAAGCTGCTAGGATTGCAGGTGTGGGCCACTGCACCCAGATTTCCCACTTCTTTTAAGGGCCTGAGCAACATTGGGTGTTAGGGTTGAGGAACCTCTGTGGGAGGAGGTGAATATGAGGCAACATGAGGAATTTTCTGACTTTGGTGTTTTTGCACCCTCTCGCCTCCTCCTGACCTATCGTGTTTTCCATTACCCTTCCCCTCAGCTGTCCCAGGCAGGAGACCTCATCATGGAGGTTTATATAGAGCAGCAGCTCCCAGACAACTGTGTCACCCTGAAGGTCAGTCCTGAAGGGAATGGGTGGGAGATGAGAGGATGGTGGTAAGCAAGGGCAACAGCTTGATCAGTATGGTTTCTCTGTTCTTGCCTGGATCCTAGGTGTCCCCAACACTGACTGCTGAGGAGCTGACTAATCAGGTACTGGAGATGCGAGGGACAGCAGCAGGGACAGACTTGTGGGTGACATTTGAGATTCTCGAGCATGGAGAGCTTGGTGAGTATGACTGCGTGTGTGTGTGTGTGTGTGTGTGTGTGTGTGTGTGTGTGTGTGTGTGGCGCGGGCATGTGTGATCATGTGGTTAAGGTCATTAATGACTTCTGTGTTACCAAATACAACAGACACTGTACTCATCTGCTCACTCTGTGAGAAGATATTTAACACAGTTGACCCACTCCCTCTTTCTCAGTACTTGTCTCTTGCTTTAGTGAACTCCACAAACTCTTGGTTTCCCTTCTACCTCAAAGGAGGCTTCTCTTCCCCCTTTTTTCCTAGACTACAAGTGTTAGAAGGACACAAAGCTGGACCCTGGGCTCTTTCTTCTTTTCTATCTACATCTCTCTTTGGATAAATTCCCATGGCTTTACTTGCCATTAATAAGCTGATTTTTATCTCTGGCCCAGACCTCTCTTCTGACCCCCGACTCACATATCCAATGGCCTACTTGACACTTCCACTTCTTGCAAGCATATCAAATTTAAATTGTCTAATACTGAACTAGATTCATAGCTCCCTCCCCTAACAAAAAGTTCAAGCTGTTTTCTGGTTTTTTTTTTCCCCAACTCAGTAAGTAGCACCACAGTTCACCCAGTTATTAAGGCCAGAAACCCAGGAATCCTCTGAGACTCTTCTCTTTCCTTCATCTTCACATGCAGCCCACCAAATAGTCCTGTAGGTTCCATTTGAATCAGTCACTTCTCTCCATCTTCACCATCCTAGTTGTAATCACCATTATTTTTCTGCCTCCCATATTAATCACTAAAATGTATGGCCCCAGAAAGGGAGTAGCTAGACAGGGTTCCATTCTTACCTACAATCCATTTTCTGCACAGCAGCCAAATGAGCAATTCAAGCATAAATCAGATTATGTCATTCTCCTGATGAAACCTTCCAATGGTTTCTCACTGAACTAAAATAAAATTCAAAGTTCTTATCATGACCCACAGCCCTGAATGTCTGTCCCCTGCATATTTACCAGACTTCATCTCATATTACCATCCTCTTATCTGTCCTCTTTGCTGTTTAGTTCCCCAAATATATATTTCCTGACTGAGGGCCCTTGTTCTTACGACATGGTCTTAGCATGGTTTGTTCTTCCCAATCCTTCAGCTCGCTCATTTTCAAATGCAACTCCTGAAAGGCCTTGTCTGACTACCCTATCTCCATTGCTGCCCTGTGAACCCTCCCTCAGCTTATTCTTTCAAAGCATTTTTTGTTCTGCAATTATTTGGCTTGCCTACCTGTTTATTACTAGGCTGTGGTTTTGTGAGGGCAGGCATGTGTAGCATGCTCACAGCTGTATCCCAGGGCCAGCACAGTGCCTGGCAAGGTATTGAGGCTAAAACCCATGTCTGTAGCTGAATAGTTGAATAGGTGAATGAATGAATGACTGGTGGGAGATGAGTTGAGGGTTCTAGGCTTTGGATGGATATTCCGATTAATACCTGTCCCCCCTATGCTCCTTCAGAGAGGCCACTGCACCCCAAGGAAAAGGTCCTAGAGCAGGCCCTGCAATGGTGCCAGCTCCCAGAACCCTGCTCAGCCTCCCTACTCCTAAGAAAAGTCCCCCTGGCCCAGGCTGGCTGCCTCTTCACAGGTGAGCCTCTTTCCTCAACTCTTCCTCAGCCCAGCATTCTCTAGGTCTCTTCCCCAGAACTGTCCACTCAGCATAGCCCATCTGTGCCCAGGTGTCCGGCGTGAGACCCCCCGGGTGGGGCTGTTGCGGTGTCGTGAGGAGCCACCCCGTTTACTGGGAAGTCGCTTCCAGGAAAGGTTCTTTCTGCTGCGTGGCCGCTGCTTGCTACTGCTCAAGGAGAAGAAGGTGAGGCCTGGGACTAGAGGGGTGGGATGCTGAGTGGCCATGTAGCCGGAGCCGAAACTATACTAATTCTCTAATTCTTCAGCCCCTATTCTCACCAGACTCTTTTGTTTCCCCAATGACTTCTCTGACCCTGTGATCACATGCCCCAATATTTCCATGACCTCTTGACCTCACTAATCATGACCTTCTCCTCATGTCTCAACTTTACTCACTCTGTTCATATTCTCAGAGCTCTAAACCAGAACGGGAGTGGCCTCTAGAAGGTGCCAAGGTCTACCTGGGAATCCGTAAGAAGTTAAAGCCTCCAACACTGTGAGTTTTCTTCCCCAGCCCACACTTCTAAGGCCTTACTGCCATCACCCCACTGGCTTTAATGGTCACCCAATCACTGGTCTCCTTTGCCTCCCAGGTGGGGTTTCACATTGATACTGGAGAAGATGCACCTGTGAGTACCTCCTGGCCTGGCTTTTCCTCTGGCCCAGCCCTGCATCTTGTCCCCTTTCTTCCTCCTTTCCTTCCACCATTCCTCCATACCTACAGCTATGAATCTTTCTCTCTTCTAAAATCCACTCTAATCACCCACAGTTACTTGGCCTGCACTGATGAGGATGAGATGTGGGATTGGACCACAAGCATCCTTAAAGCCCAGGTGAGGGGAAGGAAAAGGCTGAGGGCTGGTTCTGTGTCCCCTGGACACCCTAATACCTCGCAGTACCTCCAAAGTCCACCAGTGTCAACTGCTCATCCTCTCACCAGCATGATGACCAGCAGCCAGTGGTCTTACGACGCCGTTCCTCTTCTGACCTTGCCCGTCAGAAGTTTGGCACTATGCCCTTGCTGCCCATCCGTGGGGATGACAGTGGTGCCACTCTCCTCTCTGCCAATCAAACTCTGGTGAGACTGCTTCCTCCATCCTGCCTAACCCCCACCTGATCCCTACCCTTACCCTTGTCACACCGCAGGAAAAGGGGTGTGCCTGCCAGCCCAATGCCCCTCTCTGCTCACTGTGATCATCTACTCTACCTTCTCTGTGCCCCTACTCCCCACTTCCACCTCCTGTTGCCAGGCCTCACTGTGTCTCTGTGTCTCTCCCTCCCCTCACCCCCCCTACCTGTGCCCAGAGGCGACTACACAACCGGAGGACCCTGTCCATGTTCTTTGTGAGTACTGTGCCTGCTCCAGCTATGTGCCTGCCAGCCCTGTGTTTCTCTGTGTTACTGGAGCCCTGGGTGTTCTATGTGTCTGATGGGATGCAGGTTATCAGGGTATGTGTGGGTGTGGCAGAGAGCCAGCAAGCCAGTATGAACGAGGAAAATGAGGGATGGTAAGATGTCATGAGGAAAGGAGAAGGTAGTCATAGAATCTGAGAACTAGAAGGAGAGTGGTTAAGTGAATGCACTTTGGAGACAGACCTGAATTCAAGCCCTACCTCTATCATTTCTTCACTGTGTGATTCTGGGCAACTTAACCCCTCTACAGCTCAGTTCACTCTTCTGCTGTGTGAGCCACTGCACAAGGTTGTTCTGAAATCATAAATATCAAGTATTTAGCAACATCTGGCCCCAAGGGCTCAATAATGTTACTGATTAATAATCCAACAACACAGCTGAGTGTGGTGGCTCATGCCTGTGATCCCAACCACCCAGGAAGCTGAGGCAGGAGGATTACAAGTTCAAGGCTAGCCTAGGAAGACCATGTCTCAAAATAAAAATAAAAAGGGTTGGGGGTGTGGCTCAGTGGTAGAGCACTTGGGAGTACACTCAAGGCCCTGAATTCAATTCCCAGTAACACACACACACACACGTCTAGTAACTCTAACTCTGTGCCTTCTCCCTGCTGCTCCATTCCCATACAGCCAATGAAGTCATCCACAGGGTCTGTGGAAGAGCAAGAAGAGCTAGAGGAGCCTGTGTATGAGGAGCCAGTGTACGAGGAGGTAGGGGACTTCCCTGAGCTCACTAAGGATACTTCTACTTCTTTTTCTACCACACGGGAGTGGACAGCCAAGCCAGAGACCCCCTTCACCAGCCAGAAGTCCTTTGATCAACCCCTTCTTTCCAAGACAAGCACCCTGGGCCAAGAGGAGAGGCCACCGGATCCCCCTCCAGGGCCCCCATCTAAGAGCAGTCCCCAGGCACGGGGATCCCTGGAGGAGCAGCTGCTTCAGGAGCTCAGCAGCCTCATCCTGAGGAAGGGAGAGACCACTGCATGCCCAGGAAGCACTTCCCAATCACCCAGCCCCCAATCACTCAGCCCCACTAGCCTTGCAATACAGATATCCAGCTTTCCCACCCAGTCCTCCTGCACTTCCAGTTCACCCTCCAGCCAGCCCCTCACATGATCCTTGGAACAGCATCTGAGGGGATAGGTACTCAGTGGAGGACCTAGGCTCTTACCTTGGTAGATACTTCTGGGAACTTTCTCTACTCTGGATGGAAAGACTCTAGAACCCAGTGCACTGGATGAGGCACTGGAATGGAGGGCCCTAGAGAACATGTGTCTCAGGGAAGATCAAGGCCCCATCCTGGGCCTCAGCCTGTTTATGTGTACCATGAAGTTACTGAAATAAGGAGAACAGTAAATAACAAACTGTTTTTTGGAGCTGTAAGCTCCATGTATTTTTCCTCAACAAGGGTAGCTCCTGCTTTATATATTTGATAGGTAGAGGTTCTGTGAGAGATTTGGGATAAAAGAATGGTTTTACTGCATTAAAGAAAAAAACAGGTTTGGAAGCCAGAGGCCTGGATGATGTCCAAGTCTATTCTATTCCACTTCCTACATTCTGGGACTACTCTGAAGCTCTGGAGTGGGGAAATTGATTGGGGTTGGGAGCTGGGGCAAAGGGGAGCCAAGAAAGGATGGGTCACTATTAATAAATCTTGGAACCAAATGGCTAAAAGAATGATCTTTTATTCATTCATTCAACAACTATGTGTTGAGCACCTAGTTGGTTCCAGGTCTGGGAATATAGTATGGACAAAACAAATAGGGTCCCTGCTCTTATGAAGCCTCCACTGTAGAGGGAAAACAGAAAGTGCACAAACAAATATGTGGACATGTGAGTTTAGTTCTGTGAAGAAAATAAACCAAATGAAGATCTTGAGAGAGAGTGTGAAGGTAGCCTTTACACTGGGTGGATGGGGAATGAAGGCCTCTGTGAGGAGCTGAAACAATGGTAAGAGGTCAGATAAGTAGAGTGCTGCAAGAAGGAGCTTTGGAGAGGGCAAACAGCACTTTCAGTGAGCAGAGACATGACCTGGTGTGAAGGACAGCAAGGATGCTGGAGGACAGTGAGTGGGTAGCAGGAAGAGAACGTCAGCGGAAGTGGGAAAAATGAGCAGGGGCCCAATCATTATAGCCTTGTAGGCCATGGATTCTATTTGGATTTCGGGCATTTGGATTTTGTTTTGAAGCAACTGTGTTTTAAGCAAGAAAAGGATGAGATTTTCTCTCTCCACTTTAGAAAAAAAAAAGTTAACCACTGGCTACTGTATGAACAGTGGGTTATATGAGAAAGCTTGTAAGCAAGGAGTCCAGGTATTAGTCCAGAAAATGGAGTCGGATGGTGGTCTTGGAGGGATGTGGATCAATAGGACTGTGGGATTTTTTGTTTTTGTTTTTAAATAGAAATTATAGGACTTGCTGATGGATGTGGGGGTAGGAGAAAGAGCACACTGACTCCCAGTTTTTTACTTTCCTAACTGGAAGGAGTGTGGCACCATTGAATACAATTACATGGGGAAGGATCAGGTTGAAAGGGCATTTAAAAAAACTTGTGGTACCTTTTTGATACTAGTGAAAGTGTTAGTGACAGCTGGATATGTGAGTCTGAAGTTTTGAGCCACGTCAGTGGAGTGGGGACCAGGACATGGGCCAAGGGGGCTTAGGTGTGAGGAGAATGAAGAAAGGGGATAAGGATCCTCAAAAAGCAGTGCTAGGGCTGGTAGATCTTGGGCAGAGTCTGGAGAAGGAAGACCCTAAAGGTGACAAGGGCTTTCTGGACCATAAGGCCCCACGTGCATCTCCCAAACTCACGTCCCTTCGTTAGTATCTGTCGGTATCCAGTGGGGCCCAGGATGTACCAGCCTTTTCCTTTGGGTCTGTTTCCTTCTTGACTCCAGGCATCTTTCTCACCCTGCTCTCGCTGGCTTTTCCAGTTTAGCGGGAATTAGGAAAAGGTCTGGGACCAGCCCTGTCTCCCTTCGTCAGACATATCTTCGCTCAGGTGTCCAATGACTCAGTTTCCCTGGTCACCTATTGAGTTCCTCGCCATTTCTCACCCTTACCACGGGGACTGGTGATATGCGTGTGTAAATGAATGACTAGAAATAATTACAGGCTGAATCAGTGGCTACACTTGAAATAAAACCCAGGCGTCTTGACTCAGAAACCCGGGGTTCTCCCTACAGCACAGCAGACGCAGCGTCAGCCCCGCGGCCCGGACCCTTCCGGAGTATTTGCAGCAACAACAGAGGTTCAGCGACTCCGCGGCCCCCACGAGCTTCCGTGCTCTGCGCGCAGCCGGACAAGGCGTAGGCGGAGCGAGGGCGGAGCTGGGCCCGACCTGGGGCGGGGCCTCGCCGTGGGCGGGTCTTTGTCGAGTTCCGGAGTCGAGTCGCTGGCTGTCTTAACCAGAGTGGAGATGCAGCCGCCGCCCCGAAAAGTGAGATTGGCCTGGGAATGGGGACTTCTGGCGGTCTAGGGGAGCGGAGGGAGTCCTGGGGATAACTGACCCCGGGTAGAAGACCGGGAGTGGGAAGGGGTCAGAACCCAGCCCAGAAGTAACCAAGGAAACAGCTCAGTCTCTCCCCGGCCCCGCCCCCTCGCCGCTCCCTGTGCGAAGTGTTTTTTAGGTCCCCACCCCTGGGGTCTTCAACTTCCCCTCAATCCTACAGGTTAAGCCCGCCCAGGAGGTGAAGCTTCGCTTTCTGGAGCAACTGAGCATCCTTCAGACCCGGCAGCAGAAGGAGGCCGATCTGCTGGAGGACATCAGGTAGCCCCTGACCCCTCTTTTTTACTTACCCCTACCTTTGCTACAGCAGGTACCTCTCCTCCCCCAACATACTTTTGCCGGGTCGGGGAGAGGGGCAGGGGCTAAGAGCTCTCCAACCTATCCATTCAGGGCCCTTAACCTAGGCCTGCCTCTCCAGATACAAGAGATAAATAGGGACCCTCCTTCAAACCCTTTGACACCACATCACTCACTCTACCCATGGCCTACAATCAAGCTTATGGCAGAATCCCCTCCCTCTTCCAGACCTGTTGGAAAGCTGGCAAACACTAAACCCAGGCCCTTGTCAGTCCTCTTCTCCAAGCCCACAGATGGTTCTCCAGGGGTGGGAAGATCCTGGGGCTCTGAGCAATGAGGCTGCCTGTGTTGCAGCTGCCCGAGGTGATCTCAAGGACTCTGTCTCTTCCGTCTTATTCCCTCTGGGTCTAGCCACACTATGGGATGGTTCCCCTTTTTCTCTTGCTCAGGCAGAGGAGAGGATTGAGGGTGGTAAAACAGGAGGAAACAATCCCCTTTACCCCACCCCCAATCTCCACAGATCTTACAGCAAGCAGAGGGCAGCCATTGAACGGGAGTATGGGCAGGTATGGGACTCTTCCTTGGACTTTCCCTCTTGTTTTAGCCTCCTTTACACCACCAGCAATGTCCCTCCCTTACTGTGCTCAAGAAGAAATGCCTAAAGTCAGGAAGACTTGTATCAAATCTCTGATGTGCTACTTACTAGTTGTGTGACCTTGGACAAGTTATTTTATATTTCTTGGCCTCAGTTTTCTTCTCTGTAAAATGGGGATAACAATAATATCTTACCTTTGGGCAGGGTTGTTGTAAGGATTAAATAAGGTAATAAATATAAGGCAGTTGGCAAAGCAAGTGACACATATTGTGTATCCAAGAATGGTATTATTATACTCTGGTTCTGTATTCTCCCAGTTGGGGTGGGTCTTCAAAAAAACTGGGCCTGTGATGGCTTTCTCACCAGGCACTCCAGAAACTGGCTGGGCCATTCCTGAAGAGGGAAGGGCAACGCAGTGGGGACATGGACAGCAGGTGGGTCTAATGGAGGGAAGGCTGCAGGGACCAAAAAGTGATGGGGAGCTTAGCCTTAGAGACCTGTGGGGATGAAGGCCTAGTGAGGGGGGAGGGCACGTGAGCTGCAGGTAGAGCTGACACAGCAGCAGGAGAGGAGCTGACCCAGCAAGGACACTGTGGATGGGGGTGGAGGGCAGGAGTGATCCTGTGGTTGAGCTAATGGGCTGATCGATTGATGGGCTCCCAGACAAGTGGGGGAAGGAAAACACTCTTGTGTCTCATGGTGTTGGTGGGGGGTCTGATGAAGCTGTGGAGTGCTCCCCTCTTCAACACAGACCTTCTCTGGGGAGGGGCAGGACAGTGTTTGGTGCCTGGCGCTGCTTGCTGGATGCCACCGTGGCTGGGGGCCAAACCCGGCTCCAGGCGTCTGATCGATACCGTGACCTAGCGGGGGGCACAGGGCGGAGTGCCAAGGAGCAGGTGCTTAGGAAGGTATGGCTCAGTGGATGGGGTGAAGGAAGAGCTGGCTGGGCATTGGAGGTAGTCTGGGTCAAGATTTTCTGTGTCCATGCCACTAGGGAACAGAGAGTCTGCAGAGGGCGCAGGCAGAGGTGCTGCAGTCTGTCCGGGAACTGAGCCGAAGTCGGAAGCTGTATGGGCAACGGGAGCGTGTATGGGCTTTGGCACAGGAGAAAGCAGCTGATGTCCAGGCCAGGTGGGCTCATGAACAGTTAGTAGGCCAAAAGTTGGGGTATGGAGAGGTATGGGGTAGAGTCAAGGCATCAAAGCTGGGTCTGATACCTATTCCTGTTCCATACTTGCGCAGGCTGAACCGAAGTGACCATGGGATCTTCCACTCTCGGACCAGTCTCCAGAAACTAAGTTCTAAGGTCTGGGGGATGAGGACCTGAGTGGGGGCAGAGGGACCTAGTGGTTTGGAATCCAGTGTCATAAGCATAAGAGCCTGGTGGGATCCAGGCTCCTCTACTTCTTAGGTGGTTGACCAAGATTAACTTACTTATTTCTCTGAGCCTTATTTTCTTCATCTGCACAATGGGAATAATCCCTTCTTTTTGACTCCATTAATATGTGTTTATTGAGGACTTCTGTGCACTAGGCACTGTTCTACCCTCTAGGGATACAGTAAGGAACATGACCATGGAGTTCCTGCCCTCACAGCCTGGTCGAGGGAGACACAGTATATAAACAAATAATCAGATGAAGATGGAAATAAAACAAGTTGCTTTGATGAAGGGTAAAAAAACGGGTGAGATTTAGAGAGAAGTCCTCTTTGAACAAGTGGCCCGAGTGTCAAGAAGGGGCCAGCCATGAAAGATCTAGAGGGAGAACATTCCAGAGAGGGGGAATGGTGAATGGAAAGGTCCTGATGTGTGCTCAAGGAACTGAGAGAAGACTAATGTGCCTGGAGCCCTGTAAGGGGACAGCAGTTAAAAAGAGGTCAGAGAGGTTGCAGGGCCAACTCATGTTGATTTACTTCCCTATAGTAGATCACTATAGGGAAGTTTGGATTTTATTTTAGATGTATGTAGAAACCATTACGGATTTTGAGCAGGAGTTGTATGTGAAATTTTTAGTACCAGGCAAAACAGTATATCTTCAATAATGTAAGAATTCATTCTGGATCTGGGTTCTAGGTTGGCCTTGGATCCAGGGCTCTCTGTTGACACAAATTTTCCCCTCCTAGCTGTCGGCCCAATCAGTCCAGTACTCCCAGCAGCTGAGAGCAGCCCGCAATGAGTACCTGCTCAACTTGGTGGCCACCAATGCCCACCTTGACCACTACTACCAGGAGGAACTGCCAGCTCTGCTCAAGGCCAGTCCTTACCCAGATCACCCCTATCCCTTAGCAAGTAGGGAGGATCCCTGTGCTTCCACTCCCCATGAGGCTGGCTGGTGCCAAGGACCTAGCCTGCTTAAAGAGGGTAGAAGACACATACTTGGCTTCTGGCTGCCTATCACATAGGATACTTAACTTCTTTGAACCTCATATTTCTCATCAAGGTTAACCCTAGTTCTGCCCACCTTGTGACACTAATGAGGTTCAAGGAAGAGAATGGATGTGAAAGTGGTTTTTAAACTGTTAAGTGGAGCTATGGGTGTAGCTCAGTGGTAGGGTACTGGCCTAGCATAGCCACTGACATCCTGTCTTCTCAGACAACATCCCCTCTACTCCTCTTTCTGATGGGGAGGAAGAAGTGAGAAGGCAGAGGGTGGATACAATTGTTCAGGATTTAATACCTAACACCACAAAAAAAATAAATAAATTGGTAAGTGGTATACATACATGAGAGCCTATAATTAGAAGCAGAAATAATGTCTTACTCCTCTCTTTCCCATCCCTCATGTCCACCCCCCCACCCAAACCTGGACAGTGAGCTTTTGCTCTGTAGTAGAGGTCTGAGGGAAAAGTATCTTGGGGTTCTCTCCAGGCCCTGGTCAGCGAGTTGTCAGAACACTTGAGGGACCCTCTGAACTTACTGAGCCGTACTGAGCTGGAAGCTGCAGAGATGGTCTTGGAGCATGCCCGCCTTGCAGGGCAGGCAACCTCCCAGGTAAGGGTTAGGAGCTGTGAGAGCTCCCTTAGAGGTCCTTTTAATTCTTCTCTCTCAGGACAGATCTTCCTATTGAATATCTGTCCCTTTTCTTCTCACTTTGACCTTCTCCTTCTAAGAGGTGCTGGGGACAGAATTGGAGAGGGGGCCAGTGAGTGGGCCACCATGTCTTTTCCCACCCCCAGGTAAACTGGGAGCAGGATGTGAAGCTGTTTCTTCAGGAGCCTGGAGTCTTTTCCCCTACCCCACCTCAGCAATTTCAGCCAGCAGGGGCTGATCAGGTGAGACTTCCCTTCGGGTTGAAACCAAGCCAAATATAATGAGACTGGTTTAGGCCTCCTGTCTCATTATTCTTGCCCTGGTACTAACTCAGCAACTATTAACTCGGAATACCAGTTCACCTCCCTTTTACCAGGACATAAAAACACATCCCATTTCACCATTCAGTCACTTCACTTCCTTTTTCTTCTACATATCCCTCAACTTGGATCCTGTTCCTGGGACTCTGTGTGTTTCTGTCCATACAAATGCATACCAGTGTTCACAGACACAGATGTGTGCCCTCACCTTTGTCCATTTCCTTTGAGTTCAAGATAAAGAGAGGTAAAAAGAAAACTGGAGAGAAGGATGATCTCAGATATTCCTCACATCACCCATGTCCCATTTAGGTGTGTGCCCTGGAGAGGGGAACAGGAGGTATGGCTGGGGAGAGCGGCCTAGAGAAAGAGATCCAGCGCTGGACAAGCCGAGCCGCCCGAGACTACAAGATCCAACACCATGGGCATTGGGTGAGGTGGGGGTTGCAGGTGTTGTGGGTGAGCAAGAATTGCTAAAGATGGGGATCCTAGAGACATTGGTGTTGTCATGGGACTGCAGACAGGATGGGAAGGAAGGGCACTTTAACATAACAATATAACTCAGTAATTAAGAGCAGTGTTTACAGCGAGGCTGACCTGGGTTCAAATTCCCTTCTGTTGCTTCTGAGTTTTGTAATCCTGTGTAAGGGAATGAATGACTTCACCTCTCTGGATTTCAGTTTCCTCATCACTACAGTGGGGCCAAAACTAGCACCCACCTCCAGGGAAGATTAAATGACACAATGCGAGTAATGAAACTAGCAAGGAACCAGGCCCAGAGTAAGTTTTGGCCCACAGTATCACCACCCACTCCTCTCTTCCCCACCAGGTACTGCAGCGACTGGAGCAGAGGCGGCAGCAGGCTCCAGAGCGTGAGGCCCCAGGCATAGAACAGCGACTACAGGAAGTGAGGGACAGCATCCGTCGGGCACAGGTGAGGCATAGCCCTAGGCTTAGAGCCACTAAGATTCTGTCTCCTCAGCAACACCCCCTCCATTCCTCTTTCTGATGGAGAGGGGGAGGTAAGGTGGCAGAAGGTAGACATAATTGGCCAGGCTCTACTAACTCTCTTCCACTTCGTGCCAGGTGAGCCAGGTGAAGGGGGCTGCTCGGCTGGCCCTGCTGCAGGGGGCTGGCCTAGATGTGCAGCACTGGCTGAAGCCAGCCATGACCCAGGCCCAAGATGAGGTGGAGCAGGAGCGACGGCTCAGTGAGGCTCGGCTGTCCCAGAGAGACCTCTCCCCAACGGTGAGCTCCTCCCCAATCCTAGCTGCACATACCCAGGAGGGTGAAGTTCCCCACTGGAAGGCAGGCCCTCTAAAATGGGATGACAATGGCACTTAACTCAGAGGGCTATTGTGCAGCTTAAATGAGACCATTTATATAAGTCTTTACATGATTTTTGGCAAAGAGAATCATCAGTAACCATTTATTATGAGGATAAAATGATGGTTAAGAATTCAGGTTCTAGCCAGGCACAGCGGCACACATCTGTAATCCCAGCTACTCAGGAGGCTGAGGCAGGAGGAACACAAGTTTAAGGGCAGCCTCGGCAACACAGTGAAAACCTATCTCAAAAAATAAAAAGGGCTGGGGATATAACTCAGTGGTAAAGTACCCCTGGGTTCAATCCCACTTCCAAAACAAAACAAAAAAACTCAGGTTTGGGCTGGGGTTATAGCACAGTGGTAGAGCACTTGCCTAGCATGTGTGAGGCACTGGGTTTGATTCTGAGCACCACATATAAATAAAATAAAGGTACACTGACAACTAAAAAAATATTTTAAAAAACCCCTCATTAAAAAAAAATACTTCTGGAAGTATTCTGTAAATGGTTTGGGTATCAGCCACTCTACTCCCTAGCTGTATAATCTTAGAAAATGACTTTTCTGAGCCTCATTTTCTTTAAAAATAAAAAGAGGTTAATGGTTATGCAAATTATAAAGATTAAGTGAAACAATATACATGAGATAGTTAACATGTACTGGGTATACTTTTAAGCACTTAGTTGCTTTAGCTCTGCTATTATTTAGTATCATCTGGCTCTGTATGATTTTGGTTGTGAGCTATGATGATTGGTTCAGGGGTACTATCTTGGAGGAGGACCCCTGGTGTCCTTTTGAGGTAGGATGGAGAAGGGAGCCCCATAATGATGTCTGTCCTCTGCCCTTCTCCAGGCTGAGGATGCTGAGCTTTCTGACTTTGATGAATGCGAGGAGGCAGGGGAGCTCTTTGAGGAGCCTGCCCCACCGGCCCTAGCCACCAGGCCCTTCCCCTGCCCTGCACATGTGGTGTTTGGCTATCAGGTATGAATGGGAGTGGGGACTTCATATGGGTAACCATAAAGGACAGCTAAATCCTGAATCCTTCCTTGTGGGGCTTAGGCAGGGCATGAGGATGAGCTGACCATCACGGAGGGTGAATGGCTGGAGGTCATAGAGGAGGGAGATGCTGATGAATGGGTCAAGGTACGTATGGGACCCTGGGTTCTGATCATGGGTTGGGGGCAGTGGGAGGACCTTTCTTTGGTTTACAAGTATCTACCCAGGCAAGCTAGAAACATAAGTAGAGGACAGCCAGGGCCATGGACTGCCGAAACAAATCTGATACTTGTTCACATTGCTGGGTGAGCAGGCTCGGAACCAGCATGGTGAGGTGGGCTTTGTCCCTGAGCGGTATCTCAACTTCCCGGATCTCTCCCTTCCTGAGAGTGGCCGTGACAGTGACATTCCCTTGGGTGTAGAGCCCACAGGTAAGAAAGACAAAATCTGGGCCTGGGGTCCTGGGTATGAATATGAATTATTGGGTGGTTATGGTCCTGGGATGTCATGGTCCTAGGGTACTGCCACCCATTTCCTTCTCTTACCATCTCTCCTGGGCTTCTATAGCATTTCTCGCCCGCGCACTATATAGCTACACGGGACAGAGTGAAGAGGAGCTGAGCTTCCCAGAAGGGGCACTTATCCGCCTGTTACCCCGGGCCCAAGATGGAGTAGATGATGGCTTCTGGAGGGGAGAATTTGGGGGCCATGTTGGAGTCTTTCCCTCCCTGTTGGTGGAGGAGCTGCTTGGTCCTCCAGGGCCATCTGAACTCTGTGATCCTGAACAGGTGAGAATTCAGTCTCCTTGGCTCCCAGCTACCTCTGGGTAGATCCTCACTCTAAGAAGGCCCCATATTCATATTAATGCCTCAGCTTCTTCCCAGTTTTACCTCCTATGGTAGTTTGGGCCTTCCCATCTCTCCTGAGCAGACAGAGAAAAGGGAAATCAAAGGAAACTTCTCATAGGAGTTTGGAGGACTTTAGTGGTGGATAGACCTGAGTTCTCAAATTTTCTATTACATGACCTTGGACAGTGACTTAACCTCTCTGAGCTAATTTCTGCATGTTTAAAATGGAGATAGTAATACCTGCTTTAGCAGGCTCACTATCATGACTAAAGATAATAAATGTAAAGCCCTTAGCACCATGGCACACTGGAGATGCTTAAATTGTGATGCCTATTGCCATAAGACAGCATGAAGAACATGATTGGGAGTCAAGAGACTTGGGTTCTAGCCAGCACTATGCCACTAACTCCATGAACTTTTGACAGATGGCCCAATCCGAATCTCACTTCTAACATGATCATAAAAATGCCTACCTCATAGGGTGGTGAGGATAGAATGAATTAAGGTATGTGCAATGCTAGCAGAACACCTAGACATAGTAAGTGTTCAGTACATATTGACTGTTGAAATAGACATCAGTTATAACCCCTACCTAAATACAAGCATTTGGCCATTTTCTGTATTGGAAAGTGAGAGGACAGGAATCGAAAGTGGGATGAGAGGAATAATTGGTGAAGCCTTCTCACATGCAAGGAATAACTCATGCCCACCCTACCTCCAGACACTGCCATCCCCTTCTCCTCCCAGCTTCTCCCCACCTGCACCCACCTCTGCCTTGGATGGACCTTCTGCACCTGTCCTGCCTGGAGGTAAGTAAAGGAAATTGAAAGCTCTGGGAGAATAAGAAATGAAAAGGAGGAATCTTGGACTCTGTTCATACTCCACTCCTGTGTGCCCTCAGTGCACCCACCTTCCATTCTTTGGTACCTTGACCAGAGATGATTATATAGCAGCTGCCAAATAAGTGATGGGAAGAAGAGCATGGGCTTTGGAGCCAGGCTGGCCTAGTTCAAACCTTGCTGTCACTTCCTAGTATATAACTTGAGATGGGAGGTTTAACTTGTATGGCACTTGGTTGATGTGCTTTAAAAAGTGAAGAGACAGGTACTACTTTATTAAATTGTTTAAGAGTTAGAAAAGGTGCCTATAGAGTATACAGCATTGTGCTTGGCACATAATAAACATATAAATAGTAGCGATTTTATCACTATTATTATTTAAAAAAATAAGCCATATTCTCTGTGTTCTTCCAAAATGCCTTTGTTCTTAGTTGTCTTGAACCCTGAAAATACCTAACTTTGCTGTCATCCTTTTTCCTCTTGACATTCTTTTTTATTTTCTGTAGTGTTGGGGATTAATCCCAGGCACTTGTGAATGCTAGGCAAGCACTCTACCACTGAGCACACCTCTGGTCTCCACCCCAACCCCTTCCTTTTGCCTCTGGGAATGCTCACCTTTTCTAAAACCTTCTGGAACTTAACACTTCCTTCATAGCCACTGTCCCTGATCCCCTGAAATCACTGCCATCTCTAATACCTCTAGTTCACCTTGAATTACTTAACACTTAGACATTCATTGTGTTTGTTCATGTTTCATTACTGGATATCTAAGAGCACTGGGAGGTGGGCAGAGCTGTGTATCCCACCTTCCATTCTTTGGTACCTTGACCAGAGATGATTATATAGCAGCTGCCAAATAAGTATTTGTTGAGAATAAATGAATTGATGGATTTTACAGCTCAGGTTGGTGACTATTTATTAATTCAGCAAATACTTATAGAGTGCTATTGTCCTAAATGCTAGAAATGTTGCATTGAACAAAACCTGAAGACTGACTATGGTTCTTGTTTCCAGATAAAGCTCTGGACAGCTCTGGACCCTTAGACTTGATGGCACCTCGACTCAGGCCGGTAAGGGGCCCTGCCTTGGAGGGGACTGTGTGCACAGGGTTCATTCCAGCTGGTCTTGTATTGTCTACTAGGCTGAGGGAATGGACAGGGAAACTATTGAGAGAGGACTCTGGAGAAGAACTAACTGTGCATTTCCCACAGATGCGTCCGCCACCTCCCCCGCCGGCTAAAGCTCCAGATCCTGGCCATCCAGATTCCCTCACTTGAAGCTGGGGTATCACTGCCCCCAAGCAATGATGCTGCCCTATCTCCATGATGTCAGAGACCACCCCTCAATGATCCACAGCCACACAGCCAAAAGCTGGAATCTTTCCCACATCTACTTTCATCTCCAGGGTTAGAAACTTCCCCTCTCCCCATTTTTGGGGCAAGAATCCATTTCTCCAGTTGTCCTCCTGCCATCTTTAGGGCTGTAACTACCCCTTCATTTGCCATTGCCCCATCTCTACGGTGGTGAAATACCCTGAAATCTTGGGGCTAAATCTCATTCCCGAAGTCCTGACTGGCTCTGGTCCATCTCATCTCCACCCTGGCTCTGTAGCCCACCCCACTTTGGATGCCAGGGTCACTTGGGTTGGAGCCGGGACAGGAGCTAGCCTTGGGAGTCAGAAGGAGCCAGTATGCGAAGCAGCTGTAATGGTCTGAGCGGATTTATTGACAGTGAATAAAGGGCACGAAGGCCAAGCCAGGGCCTGGACCTCTTTTGCCAAGAGGGCAGGGAGCCTAAGGTGCTATTGCTTTCGGGCCCCACCAAAGGCAGGAACCTGGTCCCAGCTGCCACGCTCTATCAATATGGAGCGAGGTGTTGGGGAAGGCAGGCAGGGGAAGGGAAGGAAACCGAGGGTCCACGAGTGGAGGGACTTTTCCCAAGTTCCCTCAGCCTGAGACCGTGCAACTCCAGGTGAAAGTAGAGCTGGTCCCTCAACTGGGAGCAGTGCTGTCCAGTGAAGGGGAGGGCCTTCATGCCCACCTACTCCCTGACCCTGCCAGCTGGTGGTCCATCAGCACAATGAAGAATGAGGCTTGGAGAAGAGGAAGGGGAAGAGTTGCTTCCTGTTTAAGCTGTGTCCTAGCTTTTCCCCAGGGGCAGCCCATCCTTCCCTGTTCTCTGGAGCACATACCCACTCCCTACCACCAGCCAAGGAATTTGTAGCAAGCACAGGCTTAGCCTAGAGCTCACCCTGGAGTTTCAGGAGATGATGGGCTAAGTAATTTAGGTAGGGGGTGGGAGGACAAGATTATCTGATTTGGGGTTCAAACTCACCTCACATACCCCCTGCTCCCTGTGGTGGAGACACCTGAGAGAAAGGGGAGACATCAACAATGGGAACAGGAGGTGATTCATATCATTGCTCTCCAGAGTAAGGGGCAATAAAACTGAGCCCAGTGCAGCCCTGGCCGCATCTTCATACCTGGTGATCTGAGGTGTCTGGTTTGCTTTGCTGTCCATTTGCCTCTTGACTGGGCAGCCTTGGACTTGGGCTCAGGATCCTCCCTCTGGCCCCCAGTGTTGGTTCTGCAGAGGCCCCAGAGTTCCCCTCAAGTGCCCAAGGCACTAGGCTGTTGTCCTTGAGTCCTCCATTCTGCACTGGGGGACTGGCTAATGACTGGGGTTGTGGCTCCTCAGGGGGCAGCCTCTCAATGACAGGCATCCCTGTCCTGGGTAGCCTTCCACCAGACCCCTGACCAATTCCTGGGTCCTGCCCCCCACCAGAGCCCCAGCTTCTGTCCGTAGGGGAACCATCACGATGCTCATGCAGCCCATAACGCTTCTCAATGTGTGTCACCCGGAACCTGGGAGGGGAGAGAATACTAAGGCTTAGGACCACAACTCAAGAGGCTGCCTGGCATTCTCCTCTGACCATAGACATTCTAGGTTTTATGGCCACTTCCCTTTGGCCTAGGGTGGAAGAGGTCTTCTCAGATTGTGGGACACACCATGCAGCCTGAACCCTGCTGCAGCTCCCAATCCAGCAGGAAAGAGCTAGGGCAACTGATCATTGGGGCCCCCACCTCAACCTCCCTTTCCTGGGGCACTCTGTCCCCACCTGCCCACAGAGAACACAGTGGTCTCTCCAGGTCGGGGGCGGCTTTTTCCTTCCTTGGACCTTCCCTGACGAACAAGTGGGGGCCTCTTGTTGCGGCTGCAGTGGATGCAAGGGGCTGCGGAGCCCAGATGCACTGTGTGGTGATGGGAGGGAGCTCCATCTTGTATGCTGGAGGTGGCATCCACGCTGGACAGTAGGGGGAGGAGAGCAAAAATGATATTTCTATTCCCCTTCTTGTCCCATTTCCTCTGGTTCTTTCAGCATGCTTTTCATACTCCCCAAACCCCACTTTTCCCAGGTCCTAACATTATTTTTTCTAATAAATTTAATATTAAGTTATGAGTGACTATGTGTTTTTCCTTGTGGCCCTGTTTGCTAAAAAGAGGGCAATGCTTAAATCAAAAGAGTGGCCCTAGATGTGAATATTGTTAGACTTGTGATATCTAGATGGGAAACATGGTTTGAAGGACTTGGGATTTCTATAAAATTTTTTTTTCCTGTAAGTTAGCAAGCTTCCCCTCCCCCAAACCCCAAAACAATGATACTGGGAGAAGACTGTGCTGGAGGAGAGGGTACTCTCCAAGGCAAGCTAAGTCATGCTGGCCCTTGTTTCCAGCTCACCTGGAGAGCTGCACTGTCCCTTCTCCTTCACTGTCCCCCAGCATCTCCTTCAAGGCCTCAGCATTGGCTGAGGGGAGAAGGAAAAGAGGGAGTCAGTGGAGGGAGAGGTCAGGGCAAGAGTCAGGGTGGTAAGGAGCATTGGGTCAGCTACACCCACCTTCATTTTGGATGATGCAGCGAACAATCCTCTCTACTGTGTCCTCATTCACGTCATCATCCTCAGCTGAAGGATGAAAGAGGTTGGCAAGGAAATGGAAAATGAGTCAGCTTTGGGGGAACATGACCTGATGGCCCCCATGGCTGATTCTCAAGACATCCATTTACCTATTTGCCATGATGGCTGGACTTTATTATTTCAGGGGCCAGAAAAGATGGGGGGAGGAAATAGGAGCCTAATACTACCATTAGTGAGCCCTTCCTGCCCATGCTTTCTCCAGCATTGCTTTCAGGGTGGTGTCACTCTACTTGCTGATTCAAGAATGCATCACTAGGCTTCTTGCAGGGTTGATCAGGATTTGGCCTGGGTCTTTCGGCCAGAAAGGCAGAAAGAGGTGTGGAGAGAAGGGTAAGGGAGAAAGGTGACTGAGCCAAGTTTCCAGGCTCCTCACTCACGTGGCTGAAGCTGGGCATCGTCAGGCTCCGAGCCCCTAGACGTGCGGCACCGGTAGCCTTTCTTCTTGAGCACGTGGCAGATCATGAAGCCTACTAGGCCCATGAGGAAGAAGACCAGCACAAGCAGGAAGAGCATGTACAGCCCATGTTGGGGCGGCTCCAGGTCAGGCTGTGGTTCCGACATGAGGCCCTGGGGGGCGAGCGCGGGCCAGGGCGCCTCCTGAGTTTAGGGGGCTGCAGCTAGGGATGAGGGAGGGTTACAAATGGGGTCCTCGAGATCTGAAACAGACTTGCCTCCAAGCCCGGCCCCACCCCTAACCCAACCACAGGGAGCTGTCCGGGCCAAAGGTGCTAGTCAGCCAAGACCGCCTGAGGTTGCAGGCCAGACCGTGGCTGTGCAAGCCCTCTGACACAACCGGAGTCCCACTTCCCCGACGCCCAGAGCGTCCCCCTTTTCATCTGGCCCCGAGGATCCGTCCCTCCCAAGGACACTGCAGATCGAGATGGGACAAAATTCTTAGGCAGCGGGCGCAGATAACGCGCCTGAGTCAGCGTCCGCACCTCCTACGCGTTGGCCTGAGCCAGGCCTCCTGCAGCCCCCTCCTCTCCCAGGTTTCTCAGATCCCTCCTCTCCCTTTAGGTTCCTCCCACCCAGACCATCTGGCCCACCCGGTACCGGTGGTTTTGTTCTGGCTCCGACTCCGGCTCAGGTTCCCGCTCCAGGGGCGTCCTAGTCCGGCTCGGGGCCCCCGTCGCCCTCCCGGCGTTCATCCCTTGATTCCTCCCCCTCCCCCCTACACCGCCTCACCGGCTCCGGGCTGTGGCTGCGGATACCGGTGCCGCGGCAAGCGGGGGGAGGGAAGGATGGAGAGGGAATGCGGACTGGTTGGGAGCCGCGGCAGGCGGACCACTCCAGCCCTGGGGAATGGAGAAGGGAGGCGCCCTGGGTTCCCAAATCCTTCTCTCCTTGCCCGCCCGGGACCAAGGGGCGGAGCGCAGGTGTGCGGGGCGCAGAGCGTGAGCCTTGCGCGCTTGTGAGCGCGAGTGAGATGCGCGCGTGACTGCGCCGTCCCCCCCCACCATCGGGGGGAATGTGCGGCGCCGAGTCTGGGTCCGCGTAGGGGACAGGAGGTCAGGCGGGGGTGCTCTCCACTGCTCTATCCGGCACGCCTGGCGTAGCTCCTGTCCTCAGTTACCCTAGACGAGTGATAGCCAGGAATCTTTCCAGCGGGCTGGGGAAAATTGTCTTTCTGAGAGGGACACCGTGGCCAGATCTTCGGAGCTTCCTAGACAGATGACCACGGCCTGTTTCCCGTTTGGGGCAAGTGGTTGGACGGGATGGTTCGGCTTTCAGAAGATATCACCCCCCGCCCAGAAAGAATCCTAGAACCGATGCCACGGTCCCCAGCCCAAGCCGGGTAGCTCACGCCCCAGAATCTGGAACTAAGAAGCTAATCGAG
This sequence comes from Ictidomys tridecemlineatus, assembly GCF_052094955.1. Classification (NCBI taxonomy): domain Eukaryota; kingdom Metazoa; phylum Chordata; class Mammalia; order Rodentia; family Sciuridae; genus Ictidomys; species Ictidomys tridecemlineatus. Next base: position 122,007,349 of record NC_135477.1, on the reverse strand, counting down.
GGGCGGAACTCCCGCAGGGGCGTGATGTGGGCACTGTCTCAGAGAGGCGGGGCCTAACCTTCCCTGTTCCGCAGAGGCAGGCTACGTGCTTGCGTAGTACGCAGGGGCCGGGGGCGGGGCTGGTGTCCGGCGGGCGGCGGAGGCGCGGGGCCTGGTCCCGCCGGCGCTATGGCCAAGACCGTGGCCTATTTCTACGACCCTGACGTGGGCAACTTCCACTACGGTGAGGGAACGGGTTTGTGCGCTAGGGGCTTGGACTCAGAGGTTTCGAGGCAAGAGCTGTAGCTTCAGGGATGAGAACTGACCAACTCTCTTTTCCCCACCCCCAGGAGCTGGGCACCCTATGAAGCCCCATCGCCTGGCATTGACTCATAGCCTGGTCCTGCACTATGGTCTCTATAAGAAGATGATCGTGAGTCCAGCTGGCGGGTTGGGAGCGAGCTGTGGCCTTAGGGATAAGTGGATGGGACCTAATGCACCAGGTGCACCCGCCCCTAGGGTAGGGGGCAGTTAGAAGTCGCCTGGAGCACTCCCTGTTTGCAGAGTTTGTGGGTGGGCGTTCTCTGAGTTAATGGGAGTTACATTTTCACCTCAGGCTAGTCACCCTTTGACATTAGGCACACCAGCCCTTGGTGTAGGGTTAGGGCGGTGTGAGGCCCTCTTGAAGACAGATGTGTTTCTCTCTGAATTTATTTTATGTACTATGTATTTATTTTTGCAGTCCTGGGAGATCCAATCAGGGCCTTAGGCATAATAAGCAAGCTTTCTACCTATGAGCTACACTCCCAGTCCCCCCTGCCTTTTAGGGTGTGGTTAGTGTTGTGGCCTCAGGGATGGGCGGGTCTGGATCTTTGTATATATCTCCTCCCACCTCTCACTACCTGCTAGGAGCTAGAACTTTAGGGACAGCTCTGCAGCCCTTTGGGTAAATTATGTGTATATGTGTGGAGAACAAGAGATGCCTTATGTATTCCTTTTTCAACCTAGAGTACCTCTACATAGTATTTCTGCATAGTTAGGCTTAATCATTGCCCAATCCTCCATCTCCCATATATATGCATACTATTTATCTCCAGCTTGAAATTTACAGCTGTGAAATGAGATAATAACAGATCTCACCCTTATGTATTTTGAGGGAAATGAGCCAACAATATGAGTGATCTCTGCTTTTTCTGAGGCACAGACAAGTGGATTGGTTGTAGAAAGACTGAGGTATTGTTAGTGCAATAATCTCTGAATCCCTTGAGATTATGTGCCTCTGTGTCCCTGCATGCATTTTCTAGGAGAAAAAAAAGCTCTTTCTTCTTGCCCAAATTTCAAAGAGGTTCATGAAACCTCCCCCTACCCAAGGACGATAAATCTTTGGTTTAGCACCTTGGATTTTAACTAGAAGATTGTTATGTATCCCTTATGTCTGATTTCAGAATGAAGAACCCAAAGGGCAGAATCAGAGTCCAGGGGAGATGAGTATGGAGAGAACCAGGAATAGGAGATCCAGGGATCAGGGCAGGTGAATCAGGGTTCAAGGTTGAGAAGGTAGGAGAGGCTGGGCTGGAGGTGGAAAGGAGAAGTGGTTGGGTCATTATCAAGACCATTAACAGGAGCTTCTTTTCTTCACTGACCTTATCTCGTAGAATAACAAGGATTGGGATTGTTGTATGTGGTTTTGGGCAATCTGCAGGGCTGGGCTCAGTGTGGCGGGTCTCAGCCTCATCAGTGGGGATGATCCTGCTAGGTTCATCTTGTTTCTCCATCCCAAGGTCTTCAAGCCATACCAGGCCTCCCAGCATGACATGTGCCGCTTCCACTCTGAGGACTACATTGATTTTCTGCAGAGAGTCAGTCCCACCAACATGCAGGGCTTCACCAAGAGCCTTAATGCCTTCAATGTGGGCGATGACTGGTGAGAGAGGGGAACACTTGGATTTGGGGATGTCAAGCACTTTGGTGTGAGGCCCTTCAATGAGGTTTTGTAATAGCACTGGGAAGATATGGGGGGGGACCTACTTGTCAGTGAATCATCATTCGATCATTTATTTATTCAGTAAATATTTATTGGTGATTTACTTGAGGCCAGGCCCTGTACTAAGTGTGAGGGACGCAATGATGAACAATAACAGCAAAATTTTAATATTAATCTGAATATTAAATTAGATCTGAAAAAAAAGAATTAGGGGAAAGGTGTTTGGCAGACGAGGGAAGGGATGTATTGGGTAATAGAGACAACATGTCTGTGGTAGAACAAAGTATGACTCATTTGAGGAACAGAAAAAGCCCAAGTGCAGCTGGGCATGGTGGCTTGCACCAGTAATCCTAGTGACTTGGGAGGCTGAGACAGGAGGATCCCAACTTTGAGCCAGCCTCAGCAACTTAGGGAGGCACTAATTAATTAGACTCTGGCTGGAGATGTGGCTGAGTGGTAAAGTACCTCTGGATTCAATCCCCAGTATTAAAAAACGGAAGAAAGAAAGAAAGAAAAAGCCCACAGACAGAATATGAAAAGGAAAGTAATCTGATTAGAGGCTAAAGAGATAAAGGAGGCCTTTTGAACAGCCCTGTTATGAATTGAGGTTTTTGTTCTTAGAATAGAGGAAAGTCATTAAAATGTCTTAAAAGGCAAGGGAGTGATTTGACATGACCAGGTTTACATTAAGCTTGTAACGCATGTAGATGACTCAGGGTTAGATGCTGTGGAGAAGGGGGTGGAAAGTAAGCCATGATCCTTGCTTACACTCTAATATACGTCCATGAAAAATAATAACCAAAACAGGTACCATGTACTCAATTCTATTTAAACTTTTTAAAGGGAAATTTTAAACATTTCTGAAAGTAGAGTAGAACATGTATCTATCACATCATGTATCCATACCCCTCTTCAACTCTTTTTTTTTTTCTTTTTTGGTACTGGGAATTGAACCCAGGGGCACTCAATCACTGAGCCACATCCCTAGCCATTTTTATTATTTTGAGACAGAGTCTCACTAGATTATTTAGGGCCTTGCTAAATTGCCAGTGTTAGCTTTGAATTTGTAGTCCTTCTGCCTCAGCCTCCTGAGCCTCTGGGATTATAGGTGTGCACCACTGTGCCCAGTATATCCAGCTTCAGCTCTTATAAGCAAGTGGCCAGTCTTATGTACCCCTTTGTGTTAGATTATTTATCTCTAAATGAAACTTAAAAAAAATCTCAACCATACCTAAAGATGAATAGTAATTCCTCAATATAATCAAATATACAATCAGTATTCAAATATTGTCTCATCTCATATACAGTTTTTATACAGTTTATTAATATCAGGATCTAAACAAGGGCCATGCATTGTGTTTGATCGATGGGACTTGAGACTTTTAGTCTGTGGCTTTTCCTTCTCCCCCTTGAATTTATTTCTTGATAAATAGGTTTTACAGATTGCTGATCCTGTAGAGCTTCCTACAATGGCTACCATTTATTAAGTACTTATTTTGCTAGTATTATGCTGAGGGTTCTTAGTGTATCCTCTAATTCTCATGCTAACCTGGAGATATAATAGGCCTTTTCCTGATGTTTCACACAGATAAATGGAGATTTGGGAAAATTTAGGTAACTTACCACATTTCACATAATTAGTCAGTGGTGGTGGCAGGATTCAGGTCTAGAGCCCAGATTTGTTTTTGTTTTTGTTTTGTGGTGCTGCATCCACAATCTAAGAGTCCAGATTTTTGAACCACTAATCTATTTCTATGAAAGATCCTATTGACAGATGCAGTCCAAGCTGCCAGATAGAGGCCAGTTCCTTTGGCTGGCATTGAACACCTTCCCAATCTTATTCCCATACTCAGCTGCATGGGATCCCTTCCTGGAATGTCCTTGGATGTCCTGTTCAACTTTTTCAAGGCCTTCTCAGCCTTCACAAAATCTTCATACCAGCCCACAAAGCTCTGTCCTGTACATACTGCCTGCTTAATTAGTTTTGTCATATGCTGTCTTGGGAAGTTTCTTAGGTTTTTTTTTTTTGTTGTTGTTGTTGTTTGTTTGTTTGTTTTTGGTTTTTTTGGTACTATGGTATTTTTGGTACTCAACTTTACTGCTGAGCAACGTCCCCAGCACCCCCCCTTGCCCCCCTGCCCCCCCTTGCCCCCTGCCCCCCCCCTTTTTGGTGGCAACAATTTTTTTATTATAGTTTTAAATGATTTTGCTTTCCATATAGAGAACAGTAATATTTCTACCCAGCCTTTTTAACTTTTTGTTTTGAGACAAGGTCTCACTGAGTTACTTAGGGCCTCCGTAAGTTGTTGAACTTGAGATCCTCCTGCATCAGCCTCCTATGTCACTGGGATTATAGGCTTGTGCCATCATACCCAGCTCTTTTTTGTTGTTTTTGTTCCTGCTGCTATTCCCGAGTTCATTTTCTAGATCTGGGAATGTGGAATCAGACTTTAGGCTATAGCAGGAAACCTGTATATGCTCTTTGCATAGTTAGGGCATCTACCTCTGGGTTTCAGTTGTTCTGTCAAATTTAAACTATAGCTATGCTTGTCTATGTTTCAGAGGAGAATCAGGAATTTTCCTTCTTTTTTTTTTTTTTTTACTGTGTGTGGTTCTGGAAATTGAATCCAGGAGTACTCTACCACCAAGCTAAACTCCCAGCCCTTTGTATTTTTTACTTTGAGATAGGTTCTTGCTAAATTGCCCAGGCTGACCTTGAATTGGTGATCCTGCTGTCTCATCCTCCCAAGTTACTGGAATTATAAGCACACACCACCATGTCCTGCTCCTTTTTATTTTCCTTTAATTAATTTGTGATAGTTTAAAAAGTAATCTAATCTAATATAAATAGCCAAATTTATTTACAAGGCTTTTGTGTGTGTGTGTGTGTGTGTATGTATGTGTGTGTATATGTGTACTGGGACTTAAGCCCAGGGATGCTTTACTACTGAGCTACACACTCAATTATTTATTTACTGAAATGGGGTCTTGCTAAGTTGCTGAGAGTCTTGCTAAATTGCCAAAGTTGGGCTCGAATTTGTGATCTTCCTGCCTCAGCCTCCTGAGTCACAGATTACAGGTACACACCACCACACCTAGCCAGTACAGGTTCTTTTTTGTTGTTGTTATTGTTTAGTCTGGGGATTAAACCTATGGGTGCTTAATCACTGAGCTACCGAGCCACATTCCCAAGGCTTTTTTATATTTTATTTAGAGACAGGGTCTTGCTAAGTCTGGTTTTGAATTTGTGATCCTTTTGCCCTACCTCCTGAGCCTCTGGGATTACAGATTTGCATCATCACACCCAGCTTCTATGAGTTTTTTTTTTTTTTTTAGTTCTGGTTGGACACGATACCTTTATTTTATTTATTTATTTTTATGTGGTGCTGAGGATCAAATACAGTGCCTTTTATGTGCTAGGTGAGTGCCGTACTGCTGACAACCCTAGGCCTCTATGAGGATTTTTTTTTTAATATTCTTAAGTTTTAAGTGGACACAATATCTTTATTTTACACTTATGCGGTGCAAAGGATCGAACCCAGTGCCTCATGCATGCTAGGCAAGCACCCTACCACTGAGCCACAACCCCAGCCCCTTTATGAGGTTTTTAATGGGATTTTTAAAAAAGCAATCCCAGACCTATTCCTCCTGTGCCTAAATCTCTGTCCCCATGGCAGCCACTTTCAGCTCGCATATTTTTTCTGGTGCTTATCTTTGGATTTCTAAATGATATAATAAATTTACTGCTACTGATCTGTAATATTTAGGTAATACTTAATACACTAGGTACTATTTTAAATGCTTTGTAGCTATTTAGTTTCAACAAGTATACGGCAGGGTTTATTATTATCTCCTTTTTAAGGATAAGGACATTGAGACACAGAAAGGCTAAACAATTTGCCCAACATTACTAGCTGTCTGGCTTATAAATCTGGGCTTATAATTATACTCCCCTACTATATTACTTCTTGTCAATATTTCTTCCTTTATCAATTTTTAGACATTGTCTATAAGCTGATCATATGGATATGGGCATTCTGTCTTCTCATACCATCATACTGGCTTCTCCCAGGTTTATAATGTAGCTATATCATAATTTTCAATCAGTCACTATTCTGTTTACTTTATCATAACTACTATTCATTTGTTTTAGAACCAAATAGTAGTAGTTAATTTATTTTCGTATACAACTTTGTTTTTCCTGAAGCTAATAATTTCATTGCTTTTTTATTTACTAGTTTTTTAAGTATCAAACACTAATTATTTCCAAACACTTGAGAAATTATAAAACTCCCTACATTCTGTTTTTCACATGGTTAAATGTGGCAGTTGTACTATTTTCTTGGATACTTAAAACTAGGGTTTTTTTTTTTTTTTTTTTTTTTTTTAGTGCTGGGCATGAAACCTACAGCCTTATACATGCTAGGATCAGTCTCCACCACTGACCTTAAAAAATCCAAACTAGGGATTTTTTAAAATCTTTATTTTATTTATTTATTTATTTTAAGAAAAGAAAAACGGTTTTATTGCCTTGCCAGCAAAGGAGAAACACAGGGGACTCCTGTCCCAAGGGCTGTGATTCTCCAAACTAGGGTTTTTTAAAGACATTTCATTATTTTATTTTTTTAAGTGATGGTTAATGAAGGTATAATTTACATACAGTAAAATTCACCTTTTTTATGTGTAACATCTTGAGAGTTTAGAATGTCTCAAGATTCAGGATATTTCGCTTACCCCACAAAGATTCCCTCATACCCTTTTATCATCAATGCCTTCTCTCCACCTCATCTCCAGGCACCATTGATCTGACTCTATCCTATTTTGCCTTTTCCAGAATGTTATATAAATGAGTCACGGTATGTAGCCTTTTGTATTTGGGTTCAATCCTTTTCTTTATATGAAGAATGAAGATAGCAATCATTTTAGCTAACATGTGGCTTATAGTGCCATAAAATGTGCTAAAAACTTTCCATGGTTTATCTTATTAGTAGTAGTATTTTGCGTATATAGGAATATAATTCTTTCTTTAAAATGTGTGACTGTCAAGGCTACTATTGAACATTATGTTAGAGTGTGGTACCTATAGAAGACTTTTAAGAAAAAAAATAGAATTCATGTTTTATCTCAACTTATTTCCTTTTTATTTTGGGGTACTGGGGATTGAACTCAGGAGCACTCAATCACTGAGCCACATCCCCAACCCTATTTTGTATTTTATTTAGAGACAGGGTCTCACTTAATTGCTTAGTGCCTCAGCATTGTTAAGACTGGCTTTGAATTTGCCATCCTCCTGTCTCATCTTCCTGAGCTGCTGTGATTACAGGCATGCACTACTGCACCTGGCAACTTATTTCCTTTTTCCTTTATACTTAAGAACCTAGGTGCTGAGCTGGGCATGGTCATGCATGCCTATAATCCCAGGGACCAAGGAGGGCAAGGCAGGAGGATCGAAAGTTTAAAGTCATCCTCAGCAATTAGTGAGGCCCTCAGCAACTTATCAAGACCCTGTCTCAAAATAAAAATTAAAAAGGGCTGGGGATGTGGTTCAGTGGTTAAGCAACCCTGGGTTCAATTCCTGGCGCACACACACACACACAAATAACCTAGAAGCTATTTGCTTCTCTCCCAGCTAGGGCAAAACTCCCTAACATTTAAAAGCTTCTTTCTTTCCCATCTTGTGCTTTACATAGGGCTTGGCATTTGTTGAATACATTTGTAGATAATCAGGTGTTTAGGAAGGGGCGAGAGGGCTATCAGAAAATGGAGATTGGAGGAGTCTGGGGTAAGGAGGGAGTGTAACAAGGCCCAGGGAAGGACAGAGGCACAAGTGTTCTAACCCACTCCTATTCCCTGCAGCCCAGTGTTTCCCGGGCTCTTTGAGTTCTGCTCCCGTTACACAGGTGCATCCCTCCAAGGAGCAACCCAGCTGAACAACAAGGTAATGTATTCCCAGTTCTTGTTTCTTTCCTATGGGTCTGTAGACTCAGTGCTTTACCCAGACCCAGCTTCAGGGGTGGGCAGAAGAGGACTGTGAGTTGGGTGTTTGTCTTTCAGATCTGCGATATTGCCATTAACTGGGCTGGTGGTCTGCACCATGCCAAGAAGTTTGAGGTGAGTGAGGATGTGATGGGGAAGACAGTGGCTACCCTAGGGTAGGCAGTCAGGATGACAGTGGGGGGCAAACGGAGGGATTGTTTCTCTATTTAAAAGATCACTGTCTTGCTATAGGCCTCTGGCTTTTGCTATGTCAACGACATTGTAATCGGCATCCTGGAGCTGCTCAAGTAAGTAGCCCAGGAGGAGATGGGGGCACTTAAGAGGATCTCAACCAAGGAGGTCCCTCAGACAGCCCTGACCCTGACCCTGACCTCTCTCCTTCACCACTAGCTTCTCCCAAGTTCTTGATGCTTTTCTTAGGCTGCGTCTTCCTCTGCTCTGCTGCATATTGCCTGCTGCCTGCTCAAATTTCAGCCCTTTCTGCACACCCCTCTCCTGTCTCTGCCTCCAGCCTCTAGGCTGGATCCCCAGGGTTACCCTTAGAAAACTGGTGGTATTAGGTTTCAGGTGACTTGGCAGACTTTAAATAATTCCAGACCCTATGTTTGGGGGGAATGGATTGGGGTTCACCTCTACCTCAGACCCTGGCTTTGCCCTTACCCCAGGTACCACCCCCGCGTGCTCTATATTGATATTGACATCCACCATGGAGATGGCGTTCAGGAAGCCTTCTACCTCACTGACAGGGTCATGACGGTGTCTTTCCACAAATACGGAAATTACTTCTTCCCTGGTACAGGTACAAGAACATGAATTACTGTTCCCTTTACATCTGTCAGTTCTTTAGCATGACTGATTCCTAGCGCACTCATTGGTATTTATATTTAATGTGTGTGTGTTTTTTAAAAATATTTGTTTACTGTCTCCTTTTTCATTGTGAGGAAGAGTATAAGCTTGGTAGGATTTCATTATTCTATTTATTGTTGTATCTGCTGTGCCTAGTATGCAGCTTGGCTCATGGTAGTTATTTAAAAAAAAAAAATCATTGAATGACTTACAAACTGCAAGAAACAGTGGATCTAGGGAGTCTGGTGGAGGTTCATTGACAGAGCATCTAAGTTGCAAGTGCTTCCCATGCATGGCTCCCACTACCCACTTCCCTATAGGTGACATGTATGAAGTTGGAGCAGAGAGTGGCCGCTACTATTGTCTCAATGTGCCCTTGCGGGATGGCATTGATGATCAGAGTAAGTACTAGGGTCTTCTCCCTGTGCACTCTGCCCCTTCTTTCTCTCTTTTAATTAATCTCTTCTGTCTGGTGTTGTCTGCTATTGGGCCAGGTATCCTTAAGGATAAATGGCCTTCAAAGGGACCAAGAACCCCTGGAAATTGTATGCAAAATATCATATGTATGCACACTTAATGATAAGGGTCATTAGCTTTCATCAGTCACTCATAGCAGTCTGGTACTCCCGAGTTTAGAACCAATGGTTTGGTTCTTTGGCTTGCCCCTTTCCTGGGCTACATGCTCTCTCAACCCCCTTTTTCCTTTTGTTCCCTGTCTCCCCATCCCCTTGGGGTGCCAGGTGCCCATCTTTGGCCCTCTCCCAGGTTACAAGCACCTTTTCCAGCCGGTCATCAACCAGGTGGTGGACTTCTACCAGCCCACCTGCATTGTACTCCAGGTAATGCTGTCAGTGCCTGCTAGGAGGGCTCACCTGGGCTTGAGGGAAGAGAGCGGGAAAGAGGAAGGTCCCTAGGTTGGTGAGGGAAGGGATGTGGAAGATACCTGTGATGTTCTGATCAGTTGTGTCACTGCAGCTGCCTGGCATTTTGCTTTTGCAGTGTGGAGCTGACTCTCTGGGCTGTGATCGATTGGGCTGCTTCAACCTCAGTATCCGAGGGCATGGGTGAGACTTGCCCTTCTTCTCCCCCAGGTTTTACAAGTGGCTTTGGGCTTTACTAAATGGAATAGGAATAGTTAAAGATGGGCCTGATTTCTTCTGCGAATCAAAAGTAATCTATAAGTTGTACTTGAACTAGGAAATGTCACCTTAAATAGGATCTTCTAGATGGTCATTCATTCACAGTAGGTTTTTATTAAGGACTGATTGTGTTCCAGGCATTGTATTAGATGATGGGGATGGAATGATAAAATGCCCACAGAGTTTACAGTTTAGAGTAGGAAGCAAACAAAAAATAAGTAGATTGCTATAAATCCTATAGAGGAAAAAAATAGAAAGCTGGGACAGAGGGTAACAGTAGGGAATCTCCTTTGGCATGATTTGGAATGGGTTTTCTGTGGAGGTAAAACAAGAGCGGAGAGCTGGAGTCTAAGACCGAGTGAGCCACAAGAGAAGCAGAGAGAAGCCTGTCCCAGGCAGTGAGTTATGCCTACAAAAGACTCTGAGGCTGGGAAGAACTGATGTGGTGAAGGAAATGAAATAAAACGAGTGAGGCCAGAACACAGGGACCAAGCTGGAGGTAGATCGAGTTGAGGTCCTAGAAATTGGCCATGGTGAGATTGTACAGGGCCTCTGGACTCTGGTAAGGAGTTTGAAGGTGGTCCAGTGATGGAGGGCAACTGTTGAAGGATATTTAAGCAGGGAAGTTACATAATCCAATGTATTTTAAAGTGACTGTGCTGAGTTTTGGGGTGGAGTGATGGGACAAGATTGGTAGTGGAAAGACCAGTTGGGAAGTTACTGGCATTGTCTAGGCCAGAGATTTGGTGCCCAAACTGAAGTAGAGGAGGTGGTGACAGAGAGTTGTAGGGGGTTAGGGTTACATTCTGAAGGCCAGAACTGACATACTGGCTGTATATTGATAAGCATAGTTGATTAACAGGTAGGATGCCAAGGAGAGTGTTGAGCAGGACAGAAGTATTTTATTTCTTTATTTTTGAGGGTACACTTTATTTTAAAATTTTCACTGAGACACAAAATATAGTACACAAATCCCAACGGTATAACTTAATGAATTCCACTACCCAGACCAAACTGAAGAACACTTACAATTCCCTGTTGCCCTTTCCAAGTAATATCTAGAGTAGTCCTTGGCTCCACCCATTCTTCTGGTTCCTTTTAACAGGGAATGTGTTGAATATGTCAAGAGCTTTAATATCCCGCTACTGGTGTTGGGTGGTGGAGGCTATACTGTCCGAAATGTTGCCCGCTGCTGGTGAGTACCCTCCCTGACTTTCCTGTTTTTGCATTGTGGGGTAAGCTAGGGGCTCCCACAATGGGATATGACCAGGTGGGCCTTTCAGCCTACTTAGTCAGCTTACCCCACTCTGCTGGTTGGTTTCAGGACATATGAGACATCACTGCTGGTAGAAGAGGCCATTAGTGAGGAGCTTCCCTATAGTGGTAAGGACCACCCACAATACCTCCATAACAGGAAGGCTCTTTTCACCAGCCCTAAGAATGATCTGATTTGAAAGCAGACAGGAAATTTTATACACTCAAAACTCTGCAGACGAAATCTCTGGGCAAAGAACAAGGAAAAGACTGGGCAGCTATTTTGTAGGGGTCTGGATGGGAAGGGAGGGACTGAAAAGTCTTGGGACCTGCGTGTCTTGGTCTGAACCATGTTTTCTGGCTAATCACCTCTTCTCATCCCCTCTCCTCCCCACTTCCCTCCCCAAGAATACTTCGAGTACTTTGCCCCTGACTTCACACTCCATCCAGACGTCAGCACCCGCATTGAGAATCAGAACTCACGCCAGGTCAGCACTCGGAGAAGCCATGCACAAGATGGCTAGGATGTAGGAAGTGGGAGAAATCAAAGATAGGGGAGTTCTAAGCTGTCACTGTCCCTGCTACCAGCTAGGAGACAGTCTAGGATAGTGTAGAGGTAGTCAGGGTTGGTGGGAAGGGACAGGTATCAGTTGGGAGATCTGAAATAGAAATACTACTGAGATGAAAACCAGGACATTAGGAGCAGAAGGTCGCTAGAAGGGTGGATGCTCTGGGAGTCCCTAGGAGCCAGTCACTTTCTATTCTTCCTCTTCAATCAGTATCTGGACCAGATCCGCCAGACAATCTTTGAAAACCTGAAGATGCTGAACCATGCACCTAGTGTCCAGATTCATGATGTGCCTGCTGATCTCCTGACATATGACAGGACTGACGAGGCTGACGCAGAGGAGAGGGGTCCTGAGGAGAACTACAGCAGGTCTGGGCAGGGACTTGAGAGTGGGACATTCCAGCAGGCTTGCAGGGGAGGCTTACAAGAGAAAAGTAAATTGGAAGGCACTGGCTTTCTTGTCCCTGGTTTACTGCCTTTAAGTCAGTACAATTCCCCTACTCTTTTTTTATTTTTTTGTTTGCAGTTTTCAGTGACAAAGTAACATATTTATTGTAAAAATTATAAACAGCATCTAGCTGGGTGCATAACTATAATCTCAGCAGCTGGGGAGGCTGAGGCAGGAGAATTGTGAGTTCAAAGCCAGCCTCGGCAAGAGTGAGGTGCTTAGCAACTCAGTGAGACCCTGTCTCTAAATAAAATACAAAATATGTCTGGGGATGTGGCTAAGTGGTTGAGTGCCCCTGAGTTCAATCCCCGGCACCCTCCCCCCCAATTATAAACAACATCAAAGTAGGTTACATTTACATTCACATAATCCCAGACCCATTCCACAGAAGTAACTACCATTAATAGTTTGATTTATATCTTTTTAGATAGACCTTTTTTTCTGTAAATTACAAGTATATTTCTAATGCATATATACTGTGAACATATATATTCATTCATAGAGTTTGCTATTTGTGGGGGTTTTGATTTTTGTTAGTCTAAATGGAAACATTCTGTACATGTGGCTCTAAACTTAAACTTGTCTTTTTTTAAAATAAGATATCGTATCTTTGTGTTAGTGATATGGATCTGTTTCTGTATTTTATCAGCTGTATAATATTCCATTGTGTGGATATAACCTAATTTAACTAACTACCATTGATGGACAGTTACATTAATTTATATAATCCCCCTTTTTTTGCTATTATGGTAATAAAGAGGGTGGCAATGAGTCCCTTTATGTTTACATATTTGCATGCTTGTTTAAATGAGTTAGATTCCTAGAATTGTTGTTATTAGGTCAAAAGTTGAATGCAGAAAAATCATTTGTATTTGCTGTCACATTGCCTTCCAAAAAGTCTTTTTTTGTGTATGTGTGGTACTGGGGATTGAACTAGGGCCTTGTGCATGTGAGGCAAGCACTCTACCAACTGAGCTGTATCCCCAGCCCTCCAAAAAGTCTTTAGAATTTACATTCTTGCCAGCATTTTAGTCTTCTTCTGGGTTGGCTGGACAGGTCACTGCCTGCATATTGCTCTTTAATGTTGTTTGATTTCTGTTCATTTTTTTTTCAGGTTTGAGAATAGTGGTTCTGTTTCTTTCAAAAAAAGCTTTTGTCTTTCTGAGATACATACTGATATATTTATAGAGAGAATGAATAGGGGACGGTGAGGATAGAAATTGTTTTTAAAATATCAAAACAAACTTTTCTGAAAAATGAAGGGAAAAAAACAAGAGAACCCAGAAGTGCAAAACCAGATGCACTTGTGGAGAACAGATTTCCTTACAATATTGAGGAATAACCAACCACAGCTGGACATTTGCAGGATACCCAGTCCTGCTCCTGTTCAGTGTTAGAAGTTGAAGCTTGCTCTGCTGCAGTCTGGTGAGCTTCTCAGACCCTTCTAGAGTCTGCTTCTCACATTCACAACTCATAATCAGAGTTCCAGCCAGTGTCTCTGTCCTTTGGACATGGACTTTACTACTCTAACCCTTAGGACCTGTCCATCTTCCCTCCTCTATGAAAACCCCCTTATTGCCTGGCCTGGGTTGGGAAATATCTAAACATCTGGCCTCAGAGCTTTTGAGTCATCTCCTTCTCAGTTTTTCTAGGTTTCTAAAGCTTGACTTCTGGAAATTGATTTTCAGTGTCTGATTTGGTTTGGCAAAACCTGTTTTTAAGTTCTTCCTTTTGTCAAAGTTTGGCTTTTTCATCAATAGTAACAGACTGACATCTGGGTCTAGTCTGCGCATTATACCACACCCTTTCAACAGTCAGCAGAAGCCTCAGGCCTTTCTTCCTGTTCCTAAGCCCTACCTCCCTGTCAGACCACCCACTGAGTTCTGGTTCTTCTTTGATCCTATAGCTCCAACTTGCATATGACTTGCAGAGTAGTAATAATAAGAGTTGCCACTTCTGTGGCTTTGCCAAGCACCAGACTCAATACTAGGTGCTTTATACTACAACATACATATCATGTCATTGTTCTGGTGCCATTGGACAATGCTAAGAGTAGCTCTTATCCTCAGATTACCTGAGGAGGAGTCTAAGCCTCAGAGAGGTTAAATAATGTTCCTGGGGTCATAAAGCTAGTTAAGATACAAATCTAAGCTTGTGACCCCACAACTTTTATCTTTGTGGTGAGATAACTGACCTGTGGCTCAAGTAGATAGACCCTTAACTGACTTATTCCCTCAGCTACTCTTTGATGACTCAGTTTTCTCTCAGAGAGTAGTTTTTGAAAAAGAAAGAAATCAGTATTGAGTATTTACTGGGCCCTGTGTTTCTTTCACATCCCTTCTCTCAGTGTAGGTTTAAGTCAGTCCTCCACTTCTGGCTTAAAAAGGCCCTGTGTGCTGATCCTGACTTCCATCCGTGATCTTATCTGTAACTACTTTCCTTCATGACACAACGCCCAGCCATCATGGCCTCCTTGTTATATAAAATATACCAGTTTTTTTCTACCTTATGAGGCTTGGAACAGTTTTCCTGAGATGTTTGCTTGGCTTCCCAAACTTTAGGCTTTCATTCTTAAAATAATTTCCCCTAAAAATCCTGTCTGGAATTTACCATTTTCCTCTTATCACTCACAATCATGTTACTTTCTTTCTTTCTTTTTTTTTTTTTTCCTAATGTTCTCCACCACCTGAAATTATATTACTTACTAAATCTTTGGTCTCATTTATTAGGTAAGCTTTTTCATGATGGATGAAAGCCTGGTCTGGCTAATTATCTGCTATAAGCCTCTGACACATGCCTGGCACAGGGTATTCGCCATAAATGTTTATTGAATATGTGAGAGGATGTATGTATAGCAATCATTCTCTACCAAAAGGAGAAGAGGAATTCCCAGAGACCCTGAGGAATGGCTCTGGAGAGGGTGCTGGAAAGTTGTAGAGCAGGATTATGATCTGTCTGCCCTTGCTTTGCAGGCCAGAGGCACCCAATGAATTCTATGATGGAGACCACGATAATGACAAGGAAAGCGACGTGGAAATTTAAGAGCGTCTTGGAATGCTATGTCTCAAGGAATTCTTTTTCATGCCTTGTTGGTGGGAAGGGAAAAGGTGTGCATCCCTAGTCTGGGAACCTGAGGCTAACTCTGAGGAAGGGTTTGGAGATCACATGTGGTTCTAGAACCATCTATCCCCTTTTCCTTTCTCTCCCACAGCCTGACAATGGTACTTATTAGGGATGAGATGGGGAAGTATAGCTGGCTTTGGGACATTCTGGGCAGTAGACCCTAATAGCCAGTCCCCAACCCTTCCGGTCCCTTATTCCTTCCCTGCTTCCCTCCAACCCAGAGACTCAGGGATGAAGGGGTAGAGAGGACTGAGGTTGTCTCTAACATCCTTCTCCTTTGGGTTCTACTGCAGGCCTTACTTCCAGGACAAGCAAAGGGTGAGGGTTTTGGGTGGTAGGGGCTCTGGCTCCATAACATCTTAACTATAGACAATGGGAAGTATGGTTTTGTGTAGGGGAGGATATGAACATGTCTTGTCTAACTTTTGGTTTTATGTCCATTTTACCACTGTTTTTAATCCAATAAACCAAGTTGGTATTTTTTGTACCTTTCTGGGAATATTAATTCTTGCTAATTATGTATGAAGGGAAAGGGAAATGGGGTGATGATGCATATAATAAAAATCATAGTTAACATTTATTCAGTACCCTATGTTAGGTCCTGTGTATATATTCTACATGGATTATTTTACTTGTACATAGGGAGTTAATAGAACATTTTGGTGGAGAGTTAGACAAACTTGGGCAGATAACTAGCTTGAGATGGCAAAGAAGGTGACTTCAGGTTTGTTAACGTAGGTGATTGGCCTGCTCATGCTTGTTGATGAAGATAAACTGAGATGAAACATGGTAAGTCTTAACACAGTGCTAAATATTAAAAAGTTGCTCATTAACTGTGAAAAACATTACTAGATACTGTAAATGCTGCCAACATAGACCCTTCTCTGGAGGAGTTTACAGTCAGTAAGAAATGTGGTAAATTTAGCACACATTGACAGTGGTACAAGAAAGAGAAGTGGTAGATGGGTCACTCCCTCAGTCCTTTCAGTCTGTTGCCCACCATGTTCGCTTAGAAAGTAGTTTTTAAACTGTTTTGGACAAACTGAGTTTGAAGTATGGTCTGGACAGCTCTGTGCAACTTTCTACCAGGCAATTAGGTCTAGAGCACAAGGGAGATGAAGGCTAGATTGAGGAGCAACCTGCTTAGCAGAGTCTGGTATTACCAGGCCATACTCTAAGCATTGGGGACCCTAGTAAGTCACTGCCCTCCATGTCTGCTGTGGTCAAGAATATTCACTCCATACTTTGAGGGCCCACAGGGTGCCATGTACTTTTCACACACAAGACAGATATAGTTGGAGAATGGATGAAATTGCTGAGGGAGAAAATCATGCTAAGGGCAAAGAACATACTGTTGGAGAACATCATTCTTTAAGGAATGTTTGATTTATGCCAGTGGGGAATCCTGGTTAAACACAGGGCTTGACAGATTAATCTGGGCTTAAATTTTTTTGCCAATTATGTGTGCTTAATCAAGTTATTTTAACTCTCCCCAATCCAAATTTCTTATCTGTAAAACGGTGAGACCAATGGAACTTTTCACATGAGATTGTGAGTGTTCAGTAAGAAAAGGTTTGTAATATTTTGCATAGTGCCTGGCAAGGAACGTGCATTTAGCTAAGTCCATTATTACTGCTTAGGCTATTGGTGATAATTAGTTTGTACACATTAGAAACATAATCCCTACCTGGGATTCATAACTGGGAAATTCTAACTCCAGAACTAATCTAGTTAGGAGTCCAGCATTGAGCGGACCACGCCTTGTTTTTGATACATGGCCTTCAATAAATGGTAGCTTTTGGTTTAATTTTTTTTTTTTCATATGCTTGCTCCATGTTTACTGAACACATTGAAAACTGCGTTATCCCAAAGCGCCCAGCACCAAATTTTCTGCCAGCCTAACGGTTTCGTGATTTTTTTGTTCAGGTAATACTCTGGTCCGGGATGTGTGAAGGGTCTAGGTTTTTACGGCCACGTGGGCGCTGCGTGGGAGCGAAGAGGCCTGAGCCGCTCCAACCGCCAGAGGGCGGTACTCCCAGTTGCAGGCGCCAGAGCTGCACCGCCCACTCGCTAACACCCCGCCCCCCCCACGTGGGTCCAAATGGTTAGGCCCGCCGGGCAGGTAGCGCGCTTCCGCGGCTTCCCTCACCCCCCCTCCCTGCCCCCATTGGTAGGGGCTGCGGGTCCGGGCGGAAGTGGGGCATGGGGGCGGGAGCGAGGCGTCACCGTTGTATATTCATGAGGCGCGCGCAGCTCGGCATGCTAATGAGGCGGGGCGCGGCGGCCGGCTGAGGAGCTGCTGGGCGGCGGCGGCTACTGGCGTGGAGCAGCCGGGCGGGAGCGGCGTAGGTACAGGGTCACTGGTGAGCGCGAATCAGGACATGGAGCCGTCCGGCGGGGCCCTGGGGCCCGGACGCGGGACCCGGGACAAGAAGAAGGGCCGGAGCCCGGATGAGCTGCCTGCGACGGGCGGCGACGGCGGCAAATCCAAGAAATTCGTGAGTGTCCCTCCCACCCAGGTCCCTCAACCCGGCCTGATAGCCGCCCTCTGGACTCCAGAGACCCCAGGGGCTCCGGTCGGTCGCCAGGGGCCCGCCCCCGCACCTCCTTTCCTCGTTCTGCTTGGTCCTTGGCTCCTCAGCCTGGCATCCTCCCCCTCCGGGACTTTGGAAGCTCCGGCGTCCCACCTGGCTCTTGCCCCGGCAACCTCGGGGCTTCCCTTACTCCTCGGCCCTCACGCTCTCAGCCCCCAGCGGCTCCACTTTCTTTCGTCTGCCCCTAGAACCCAAACATACCTTCTCTTTTTGGTCCCCTCTCTGGGTCCATTTTCTCTTCTCGCCCTTACCCCCTCTTTGGTGTTATCTTATTTCCTTCTCCTAAAGGTCACTTCCTTTCCCATGATTGATGCCGTTCACCTGCTAACTTTCCTCCCATCTCGTCCCCCTCAGGGCCTTCAGCCCGGTGTCACCTGATAATCCTTCCCCTCAAGAATGTTACCTGACTTGGGCCCTACCTCTTCTCCTCCCTTGGACATTTGTCCTTGTGATTACAGGAATGAGTTCCTGCCCAGGTCCTGTGGTCATTGGGGCATGACGATAATTGGCTTTTCAGTATTTCTCTATTCAGAGAACCTGTCTCTGCCCTGTTGCTTATCACTTTTCACGGGGTTAGAACTTCTCAGGATTATGCCCTTCTTAACCCAGAATGGTGATAAACCTCCCCCGCGGGGAGGAAATTAGATTTCAAGTCCAAGAAGTTTGTGAGTAATCGAATTGCTTTTTATACATTTCCTATGATAACCATCTCCTCAACTCCTCTTCTGTCACGTTTTATGCCCCAACCAAGGCTACTGCCATCCCATTTCCTAACTGTAGTGTAGCTTTCCTCAGGTGTCAATTACTTCCAATCTGAGTCTGAGGGAATATTGCTATTCATGTAGCCCTATCATTATTTTATTACCTTTGTTCATCCTAAATTCTAATTTCTTACTGCCTCCTCCAGGGAGCTACTTGTCTGTTTTTTTTTTTTACTATGAAAGCTTTGAAAGATACTGAACATTGTCCAAGAGAGGGAGTCTAGATATTAATCATTTGCTAGTTATTTACTTCCAGGTACTTAATGCCCCAACCCTATTGTCTCTTTCTACCAACCAAAGGACTTATCATTTTTACCTCTTGCTTTTTCTTAGCCCTCCCTCCCCCAGTATTCTAGTTCAACTTCACAAGTTTGGAAAGAAAACCAATAAAGTGACGGAAACAGGAAGAAAATGTTTTGTGACCTAGAGGGTTGGGATGCTGAGTGTTCTAAACAAAATTAAAATAATGACTCATTTCTTCCCACCTATTTCTAGCAAGACCAGGTGCTCCTATACTATCCTTTACAGTGACGTCCAGGCTGTCAGTAACTGCTTGTTTTTATCTGGTGAATACCTTTCTTCCCAGAAATATAGGGTTAATAGTAAATGACACCTCCTTTCCGTTTGGTGACTAAAGCAACCTTTCCCTATATTTTTTGGGGACAAGAATTGCCCCTCTAATTGGGGAGGGTTTTTTCCTAGAACTTAAGTTCTAGGGCCTATATTCCTTCTATTTTTGTATCTTTTTGTTTTTGTTTTGTTTCCATGGGTACTATTTGACCTTCTTCACCCAAATTCTAGCTATTTCTGTTGATTTGTAGTGACTTCCATGACTTGTTAGTTTCTCAAATCTTGTAGAATTTTGAATGTGCTTTTTGTTTCATCTGATACAAATGTGTTTCACAAATTTGTGAAGTCTACTTAAAGTGATGTTGTAAGGTGAGAAACCTGAGGAAACTCAGCTTCTTTTCACCTGTTTTTTTGGTATGTTCATGGAGTGTGGCATATGCTGAGTGGATTTGGCTCCGAGTTGTTGATATTTGCTTTCGAGAGGGTGGAGCTGAACCAAGTTCTCTTTTTCCTTCTGAAGTGTTGCTCTTAACTCTTGTCCTGCCATATTTTAAAAGCTAGGTATTACAGGTAGTAAGGAGAATTGCATTTGTAGATAGGGAATTGGAAGGTTTCCAGAAAAGTAGTGTAGCTTAACCCCTTAATTGCCAAGTATAATGTATCTGATGGCATCAGTATATTCTATCTATCTTCATTGCTCTTTTTATGAGAACTCTGGAAATGAGAGATGAGGAGGAACATTGCAATCTATTTCTCCTTGTGTCTGTGTATGTATATGTGGGTGGGTGGAGTGGGTGAGATTGCCAGTGTGCTTTTGTTACCCAGGGATTAGTTTTCTTGAACTACAGGCTAAAACCAAACTCAAAGCTCTCTCGCCTACTTCACCTTTTCTAAAGTGTGTGTTCTCTGGAACTCTATTAAGAATGTACTTTAAAGACTAGGGGTGTAGCTCAGTGGCAGAGCACTTGACTAAAATGTGCATGGCCCTGGGTTTGATCCTTAATACCCCCCCCCAAAAAAAAAAAAGTACTTGATAAAAGTGCATCATTTTGAACCAAGTGTGCTTGAATGTTATTTGCATTTAAGGGGTAGGAATCCCTTTAGTCGTTGCTACATACCTTTCTGGGCTCTAGGTTCTAAGTACAGATCAACTGATGAGAACACAGAGCTTACATATTGCCTAAGACTGTTAGAGATGTTGATGCAAGTGGCTTAAACCAGACTGTCTGATACTCCTCTTTTGGTTCTAAGTCTCTTTTCTCCGGGACCATGAGCATATCTTTTTTTTTTTTTTTTGTACTGGAGATTAAACTCGGGGGGTGCTTAACCACTGGAGCCATATCCCCAGCCCTTTTTCTTAACATTTATTTTAGATGTAGGGTCTCGCTGAATTGCTTAGGGCCTCACCAAGTTGCTGAAGATGGCTTTGAACTTGTGATCCTCCGATCTCAGCCTCCTGAGCTACTGGGTTTACAGGCTTGTGCATTACCATTCCTGGCAGCATATCCCTTCTTTAGTATTATATCAGTTTGTTTCAAAATTCGTTCAGGTAAAGGAAAATAAAAATTCTAAGTAAAGAGTGTTTTTGACTTTTTAGCACTGATGGATGGGTGTCAAATAGACTGATTACTGAATATATTTAAAAATAGTAAGTACAACCAAAATGTTAGAAGGCTGTAGAATATTCCTGCATTTAATAGAGTTCATCCTTCTTTACAATTGAGAAATTGATAGATGCTTTTTATTTTTGATACTGGGAATTAAACCCAGGGACTACATCCCCAGCCTTTTTATTTTTTATTATGAGACAGGAGCTGGCTAAAGTTGCTGAGGGTCTCACTAAATTGCTGAGGCTGGCCTCAAACTTGCAATCCTCCTCCCTTAGCCTCTTGAATTGCTGGGATTACAGGCATGTGCTACCATGCCCAGCAAGAACTTGATAGATTCTAAGAGATAATATTGCTTCTTGATTCAACTAACTTTGTAAAGCATGAATTTAAGAATGGGAATTAGAGAGAATAGATAATATAAGAATCTTGTTTAATTTTGGATGCCTGTGTTGAATTATTACTTGGCAGTTTCACATTCTTTTGAAAGCAAAGTGATAAGTGTAGACCTATGGCCAAAGTGAGAGCAGTTAAAGGTGAAGGATGCTGGGCAGAATTTTAACAAGATAATAGAAAATGCAGAGAATGATAAAGAAGTGGAATTGTCATGCAGATTCCTGTTCTTAAAACCTTTTATCCAGAAAGTGACAGAAAACCTAGAATAATGCAGAGAGCTTTGTACAAGTAATGTTTTTTGAAAGATGATGAACACAGGAAAGAGTTAGTTTGGAAAGAGGGAAGCTTATGGGAATATTACTGAGATGTTTGAGATGATAAAGTGATAACCTTGAAAATTTCTGCTATTCCTCTTTCCTTATCTTTTTAACTTTTTTTTTTTTTTTGATACTGGAGATTGAACTCAGGAGCATTCAACTACTGAGCCACATCCTAGCCCTATTCTCTGTTTTGTATTTTATTTAGAGACAGGGTCTCACTGAGTTGCTTGGCACCTTGCCATTGCTGAGGCTGACTTTGAACTCCTGATCCTCCTGCCTTAGTTTCACAAGCTGCTGTGATTACAAATTTGTGCCACCATCCCCAGCTTCCTTCTGCCTTGCTTTAAAGACAGTCCACACACAGGTCCACCTGGCATTGTTACATGTACTTTTTTTTTTTTAGTTGTAGTTGGACACGATATCTTTATTTTATTTATTTATTTTTTATGTGGTGCTGAGGATCGAACCTGGGGCCTCGCACATGCTAGGCGAGCGCTCTACCGCTGAGCCACATCCCAGCCCTAGGTGTACTTTTCACAAAAGAAATGCTCTCTCACAGGATGTAAGACTGTCTTACAATTGAGAGAATAGGTAAATATTGGAGTATTTTTTAAAAAAGAACTGAAAGTTTGGTTTGGTAGTACATGTCTATAATCCTAATGACTTGGGAGACCCAGGCAGGATTGCAATTTGTTTTTTAATATTTATTTTTTTAGTTGTAGTTGGATACAATACTTTATTTATTTGTTTATATGTGGTGCTGAGGATTGAATCCAGAACCTCACATGTGCTAAGCAAGCGCTCTATTGCTGAGCCCTCACCCCAGCCCCAGGATTGCAAATTTGAGGCTAACTGGGCAAATTAAGTAGACTGTGTCTCAAAATAAAATAAAATTGGATGGTAGCTCAGTGGTAGATTACTTGCCTTTCATATGTAAGGCCCTTTGTTCAAATCCCCAGTACCACAAAAACCAAACAAAATAGCTGAAAATTTTATGAAAATTTTTTGAAAATTTCTACTAATAGTGTGTGTTATAAAAGCTAAGAAAATAGTGATAAATGAGGAATGCTTTAACTTTGATGAGTATCTGGATAAGAATAGATAAATTTTATGTCCTGTATGATAAAATAACCTTTTATTATCCCTGAGGGCCCTCAGTGTTTTTTGTAAATAGAGTGTTAAGTTACTCTTAGGGAATATTATATTCTTATAGGAATGTAGTAGAGGCCTAAAAGGTAAGATTTTATGCCACATATGAATTAGAGGAAAAGGTTGAAATCATGTTTACTAAAAACTAAAAGGCATTATATTAGCAAGAAATACAAGACATTATAAAGAAATAGGATTTTCAATATGCATTTTATGTTTCAATAGCAGAAATCATTAATGACTACAAAAATCATTCCAATTTTGAAATGTACTTTGTATTACTTTTTTTTTTGTGTGTGTGTGTGTGTGTGTGTTTTGAGCCTTCTATTTTCAATCATTTATGTTTGAAAACAGTAAGAAAGAATATACCTTTTGCTATCAGCAAAGTGGCATTGGGTATTTGCCCTTACTTGGGGTGGGTTGAACCAAAACCACACACTCTCCTCTTCTCCTCCTGATGATGCCTGTCATCTCTCTTTGTTTTTATTCTTTGCCTCCTGATGTATGGGCTGGTTTAAGCACAACCAACCCCATGGAATCAGGGGCAGTCAGAAGCTGTTGACACTAAAATTTCTGAAGCTAAAATTGAAAAGTAAAGAACACACACACACACACACACATTGTGGGAGTACTGGGGGTGAACCCAGGGGCTTTTTACCACTGAACTATATCTCCAGACCTTTTATTTTTTATTTTCAGGTGGGGTTTCACTAAGTTGCCCCAGGCTGGTCTTGAACTTGTGATCCTTCTGCCTCAGCCTCCCAAGTTTCTGTGCAGTAGTATGCGTGGCAAAAAGAATTTTTTTTTTTTTAGTTGTAGATGGATACAATATTGTTATTTCATTTATTTATTTTTATGTGGTGCTAAGGATTGAATCCAGTGCCTCACGTGTGTGAGGCAAGCCCTCTGCCACTGAGCCGCAATCCCAGCCCACAAAAAGAATATTTTAATCATTGAACATATTTAACTATATTTTCTTGTCTTGGTTGTTAAAATTAGCGAACCCTTCTTAAGAAATTAAAAAATTACTGAAGGAAAAGATGAATATTTAGGCTGATATTTTAATGCATTTTACCACTGATTGCAGGATAACTAGTTGAATCATTGTTCTCTCAACTTTGAGATTCTTTCTTCCACTCAGTTTTACAGTTATGAATGGAGCCTTAAACTGTAGAATTGGAGGGGACCTTCATGTCATCAAACCCAAACAAACACCAATGTAGCACTTTTTGCATTTGTAGCTTGGAAATATCAAGGGGCTAAGATGTAGAAATCAGATGAATACATGGACGTAGAGAAGCAGAAAGTTTAGATTCTATGTTTCTTTTAGTAAATTTTAGGATTGAAGAATAGCTGGAGTAGTAGGAAATGATTTTATAAGAGGAACAGGTACACTAAAAGCTTTGAGACTGAGAGGGAAAATTGAAGAAACCAGTTCTTTATTGCTTGACTCTGTAACAATTAGGGAGAGTCAATTTTCCCTTTAAATATTGTTTAAATTCCTTTCCTTCAAAAGGCACAGAAGCCAGGCACAGTGGTGCATACCTGTAATCCTAGCAATTTAATGAGGCTGAGGCAGGAGGATTGCATTTTTGAGGCACCAACTTAATGAGTCCTTGTTTCAAAACTTAAAAATACAAAGGGCTGAAGATGTAGCTCGGTAGTAAAGCATATCTGGATTCAATCTCTAGTACTAGGGGAGGGAGAGACTTAAGAGGGATGGAACAAACAGAAACAAAAGAAAATAAGCAAATGGAATTGAATTACAATAAACACATGGGGGCTGGCACTTGCTTAGTATGTGCAGGCCTTGATTTTGAGCCCCCTCCCCAAAATAAGGCATTCTTAGATGGAAAATTGAAAAATTCCATCCTTGGTAGATATATAACTAGTCCTTAGGCAGTATTAGTCCTTTGGGCATTTTATTAGGATAGCAAATACAGATAAGAATTTATGGTGTCCTGGATTATATATATACTCATTCCTTTTTATTAGTAGTAATATTTTGTCATGGATTTATCATAGTTTATTTATTTACCTATTGATGGACATTTGGGTTTTTTTTACAGTTTTTTTATACTTTCTTTTTTTTAATGAACATTCATGGGCAAGTTTTTGTTTGGACATATGTCTTCATTTCATTTTGGTAAATATCAGTGAGTGAAATGACTGGTTCATATGTTAGATCTATGTTTAATTTTTTTAAGAAATTGCCAAATTGTTTTCCAGATAAGTTGTTTTTTTTTTACATTTCCAGTAGCAATATATAAGAGTTCCTTGCCAACTCTTGTATGATCAGTTTTAAGTTTTAGCTATTCTAGTGGGTATGTGTTGGTATCTCTGTGACTTTAACTTGCAAGTCCCTAATCTTATTGAACATCTTTTCATGTCCTTATTTGTTCTTTGTATGTTTTTCTTGAAGACTCTATTCAAGATTTGTCCTCTAAATTTTTTTTTATTAAAGCCTAAAACAGGTCTTTGGTATATATGTATATTTTGCAAATACATTTTATTACTCTTGTGATCTTCCACTTCATTTTCTTAATATATTTTGAAAGCACGAAAATATTTCATTTTGTTGACGTCTGATCTTTTTCATTTTTGCTTTTAATTTATTATTTCATATTCCAAAAAATCCACAGTCACTGAGATTTTTCTGTTTTCTTCTAGAGGTTTTATAATTTATTCCTTAAATTTACCTCTTTTCCACTGTTGAATTGTGAGTTATATTCTCTGTTTGCTTTGGGATGTAAAATTTTTACCTATAGGCAAAACAACATTTCCGATACTTTTAGGATCTGGGACCTCTGGGATTCCATTTATCCTGGCTTGCTTTTTTTTTTTTTTTTTAATTAATTAATTTATTTATTTATTTATTTTGCATTATAATTCTTAATACACCATTATACAATAATTTATCATATCTCTGATTATATATGTTATGTTGACACCAATTCACATCTTCATACATGTATTTTGTATAATGATGAGGGTCTACTTTCACCATCCATGCTATTCCCCTTCTCCCTCCCTTTCCCTCCCACCCCTGTTCCCTATCTAGAGGTAATCCCTTGCTCTCCCTCCCAACCCCATTATGAATCACCCCCCTTATATCAAAGAAGAGATTTTTTTAATATTACATAATAATAATCTTCTATTTTCCTATATTTATTGTGCTATAGGTTGTATAATATCAGTCTTCTGATGTATAAATAACTGAGTATTCAGCTTCTTTTTTATAAAGAAGATTAATTCTGTGCTGGGGTTGTGGCTCAGTGTTAGAGCACTTGCATAGTATGTGTGAGGCACTAAGTTTAATTCTCAGTACCAAATGTAAATAAATTAAATAAAAATAAAAGTTATTCAACAACTAAAAAAAGATGATGATTAATTCTTTGCAGACTCGAAGGATAAGGAGTAACAATAATAACAGCAGTAACAACAGCAGTTGTTAAAAGTACTTTTATTGCATGCTTATCATATTTCTAGCATTCTGCTAAAGAGCTTTAGATTTGGTATTTTATAAATCTCTACATTGACCTCATAAAATAGATATTGTTATCATTTTCTTTTTATAGGTGGTTAAACTAGTATTTAATGATATCAAGTAACCTGCTTGAGGATGTAGAATTAGTGACAGAGCTAGAATTCAAACTAGGTCTAGCTATTAAAAAATCCATATATTACTGGGTGCGGTGTCTCATGCGTGTAATTCCAGCAGCTCAGGAGGTTGAAGCAGGAGGACTGCAAGTTTAAAGCCAGCCTCGGCAATTTAGGGAGGCCCTCTCTAAATAAAATATAAAAAAGGGCTGGGGATGTGGTTCATTGGTTGATTGCCCCTGGGTTCAGTCCCCATTACCAAAAATCCTATATTGTGCCAGTTTGGTGGCACATGCCTATAATCCCAGAAACTCAGAAAGCTGGTGCAGGATTGTAAGTTGGAGGCCAGCCTGGGCAAATTAGCAAGACCTGTCTCAAACTACAAAATTAAAAGGGTGGGGATGTAGCTCAGTGGTAAAGGGCACTGGGTTCAATCCCTGCTACAGAAAACAAAACAAAATCCCAAGTTTATGCACTACATTTTAGTGACAGTTGACATGTGTCCTCTTTTTGTGCCTGTAATATAAAAAAGAATATTCACTGCTAGAAATTTCTTAGAAAATTTTGGTGCTGTCCCTTTTGAGTCCTTGATCATCTATAGACTCCTAAAACTATAGAGTTCAGTTGGTGGGAAAGGAGTACTAGGTTTAAATGTACAAAGTGCATTGGCTAAATGCCCAAGTGCTTTTCATATTTAGTAATTTAGACTTTGAAGGTAGTAGAAGAATCTTAATTAAACCTTTCTTAAGCATTAAAAAGTAGCTGTTACAGTACATGCAAAACCTGTCTTAACCCTAGTTCAGGAATTATTACGCAGTTATAAGAATTATTATTTTTTATATGTAGTCTTATCTCCTTTGTAAGTAGAACAACTTCAGCAGCATCACTTTTAGGAGTTTTATTGCTAAGGTTGTCACTATAGTTAGTCCCTTTATATTTTTTTATTTGGCATTTGGTATTCTTAAAGATATCTCTTTTATTTTTTATTTTATTAGTTGTAGGTGGACATAATATCCTTTATTTATTTATTTTTATGTGGTGATGAGGATCGAACACAGTGCCTCACATGTGCTAGGCAAGTGCTCCACCACTGAGTTACAACCCCAGCCCTTAAAGAAAAGAGGCTCTGAAACTTGACTGTAAGAATTGCAAATGATTAGTAACTTCGGGGTCTCTTCTGAGTCTGGAAACAGCTGAAGTTTGTTCCTTAGACTTGGCAATTACTTGCCTGTGGTTAATAATTAAGGCACTACCACAGAAATCTAAGTACCTGAAACTAGAATTTTCTGTATGACTTGTAGTGAGAAAGAAAGAAGAGAGGTTTTTGTTTGTTTGTTTGCCTGCCTGATCTACCCTGGATCCAAAGGCTAATCAAGAAGTCATGTGGTTATTGCATCAGGTTCTTTTTAAGAAATCATAATCTCAGCCCTCTTTATACCAGTAAATTCTAAGAGAACTGGGTGTGGTGGTATGCTCTATAATCCCAGCTACTCAGGAGGTTGAGAGAGGAGGATCATTTGAGCCCCATGAGTTCTAAAACCAGCCTAGGCAATAGAGACCCTGTTTAAAAAAAAAAAAAAAATCCAGAAAGCTGTGAGAATAGACTTTAAATGCTGAAGAAATTCAGAGAAGTGAGGAAGTTTTTTGGAAATATTATTGAGTTAAAAGAAGACCTGAAATTCAGAATCTTAGAATGTTAGAGGTATAAAGAATCCGAATTTATTTGTTTCCTTTGCATCTGTCTCTCTTTTTTTGTGTGCTTATGGTACTGGGGATTGAATGCTCAGGTGCTTCTATTACTGAGTTACACCCCCAGCTCTTTTATATTTTTTATTTTGAGACAAGTTTTTGCTAAGGTGTCAAGGCTGACTTCAAATTTACAACTCTTTTGCCTCAGCCTCTCTGGTATATAGTGGTACATACTGCATGTACCACTAAATCTGGCAAGAAACCTAAAATTACTTAATTTAACCTGTTTATAGATTAAGAAATGTTAGGGGGCTGGAGTTGTGGCTCAGTGTAGAGTGCTTGTCTAGCACTCATGGGCATTGGGTTTGTTCCTCAGCACCACATAAAAATAAAATAAAGGTATGATGTTCACTTAAAACTAAAAAATAAATTTAAAAAATATTTAAAAAAAAAAAAAAGAAATGTTAGGGCTGGGGTTGTGGCTCAATGGCATAGCACTTGCCTCAAACATGTCAGGCACTGAGTTGAATCCTCAGCACCACATGAAAATAATAAAATAAAGATATTGTGTCCATGTATAACTAAAAAAAATGTTTAGAAGAAGAAGAAATGTAAGCCTCCAAAGTGATCTATTCAAATTTATAGCTAGACCTAGAACTAAACTCTTTATCTCCCACTCTCTGTGCAGTATTCTTTCCATATATTGCTGCTTAGTTGTGACTTTGCTACTAATTAACCTTATATGAATGAACTCTGGGCAAGTCACTTTGTTTTCCTTTTTGTGTAAAATTAGAGATTATCATGAATCTTCTCCAAGGTCTGAGCTAATGCCCCAATTCTATGAATGACCCAAATATAATTGTTTGAAGTTTCAGATAGCTTAATAGAAGTTGGGGGGATATGATCCTCAGAGTAGAGAGAGAAGGCTTTTGTGAGGTGAGTAGGGAAGAGTGTGAACTGAGACTGAGTTTTGAATGTTTGGTGGTACTGAAGAGGAATGGCCTGATTACAGCAATCATAAGGATTAATGGGACTTCAAGAGATTATTATATCCTGGGCAAGGGCTTTTAGGTTCCCTTTCTATAAAATCCTGTAGAAAAAAGGACAGAAAACTAGCACTTTGTAGCTTGTAATGCATAGTGATATCAGTGTTGGGACATGTGATGTGTGGTGGTGACAGTAAGTAAACTAGGATTATCTAAGAACATGAATAGATTAGTGTTAATGTCAGTGTTCTAGCAAATCATTTCTGCTACCAAGACATGGAGTTAAGCTTGTTTTTCAGTCTTTATCAATTTTGATACATTTATCTTTTCAGATTTTTAGAGATCTAGATTGTAAAAATATCAAAGATATAAAACCAAATTGTGGTCACAGGTGGATAAGTGGTAGAAACAATCTGAGCCCGTCTTTGGTCCTTATTTCTTCTTCTAAACATTTCTCCAATACAGTGTAGTTTAGCTTTTGGTTGCATGCTTATTATTTTTTTTTTAAACATACTTTTAGTTGTAGATGGACACAATACCTTTATTTATTTATTTATTTATATGTGGTGCTGAGGATCGAACCCAGTGCCTCACACTTGCTAGGCAAGTGCTCTACCACTGAGCTACAACCCCAGCCGGTTGCATGCTTATTTAAGAAGACTTTTTTGGTGGGCAGGGAGGTACTGGGAATGGAACTCAGAGGTGTTCTACCACTGAGCTACATCCCCAGAGTTTTAAAAAATTTTTTATTTCATTTTTTAAATTTTAAGGTAAAGTCTTGCTAAATTGCTCAGGCTATCCTTAAATTTATAATCCTTGTGCCTTAGCTGCCTCATTAACTGCGATTACAGGTGTGTGCTCTCATGCTTGGCTTCTTTAGACATTTCTGAATAAAAAATATATATATTTATATCTTGTTTTGGGGCCTTACCTCCTTCTAGCTTATAAGGTTCTTGAGAGCAATGGTAGTATTTAGCTTATGCCAGCAGTATTCATTTGTGTACTTTAGTTTCACTGTTTTTCTTAGGAATCTTGAGATTATTTTCAAGGCTCTTCATTTACGTGGTCTAATTTAGAGGATTGACAGTTTTGAAAATATCAGTCCCTTCTAACCAAGGTAACTATGGGGCAGAGAGAATTAGTATTATTACTACCCTGACCATAAAAGATCTTTGTGAGAAAAAATTATTATTCATCTCTAGAGATACTATGTTAGTTTTGACTTAATGAAGTTAAATTAAATTTCTTAATGAAGAAACAAGTCTGTAGGATTAAAAATCTCTGCATTATTTTATATAGTGCAAGGCTGCCAACTTTTACTATTATAAACAGGACAGTATTTGACCTAGTGCTCTAGAGATTATTAACTTACATTTAAAGTGCGTAATCACTAAATCTCCATGTTATTTGAATATATTAGTATCATAGTCTCTCATGGGCATAGAAAGGTTTACATAAAATATTAAATAAAGAAGACAAGAATGAATCTCAAGTCCTCAGGATATGTGTGAATCTCCACAAAAAATGATGGTGGTAGCTGGTGCACTGTTTTTTTTCCTTAAACCCACACACCCTCTAAGCTGTAGCATTCTCTCAACTCTTGAATTTGGCCATTGAGGCAGATGGTTTTAGATTATTCTAAAATTATTTTATCTTCATGCAGCTTATAGAAATATTTTAAATTTTGTTAGTGTTTTTGAAAGATATATGTGTCAAGGTTGCCCAGGCATAGAGGTCTCTAGTGTTTTCTTGATTCTTGTATTTTAAAAAGATGGGAGTTGGTCTTAGTTGGAAGCTCATTGCATCTGCCAGGGCTTGTTCGTTACTTACTTGTAGGCCCGTGGGTGACGTCTGTTTCCTGTGATTGAAACCACAAGAAGTGGTGAAAAGCCACTGCAGGATATGTATTATCAGGCAAGCAGTAGGCACTAGTTCTGCCCTCAAAAAGAGCAGAAGTAACTAAGTACAGTCTTTAAGGGGTCTGAAGAGCCCCTGGAAATGATCTGATCCAACTTCCTTACAAAGGCCTAGCGGTATTAAGAGGTATTACATTGCTCAGAGTTGAGCTAGGTTTTAGACTCCACTATTTAATATTCTGCCCTACATTGCATTGTTACTCCTAAATTTTGTATCTCTGTCCTGTTAGAGTATTTCTTAAAAGAAGTACACTGGAAAAGAGTAAATACTGGTGGGAATTTGAGTATAGGAATTAGATGATGTTTTGCTTTTAGATGATTTTTTGTGTTTTTATATGAAAAGATGCACTGCATTTCCCTTTTACTTCCTTTTTTTGTGGTATTGAACTTGGGGTGCTTTACCACTGAGCTACATTCTCAGCCCTTTATTATTATTATTGTTGTTATTATTATTTTTGATACTAGGATTTGAACTCAGGGGCACTTAACCACTGAGCTACATCTCCAGCCTTTCTTTCTTTCTTTCTTTCTTTCTTTATTTATTTTTAAAACAGGATTTTCGGGGCTGGGGATGTGGCTCAAGCGGTAGCGCGCTCGCTTGGCATGCGTGCGGCCCGGGTTCGATCCTCAGCACCACATACCAACAAAGGTGTTGTGTCTGCCGAGAACTAAAAAATAAATATTAAAATTCTCTCTCTCTCTCTCTCTCTCTCTCTCTCTCTCTCTCTCTCTCTCTCTCTCTCTCTCTCCCCCCCTCCTCTCTCACTCTCTCTTTAAAAAAAAAAAAAAAAAAAAAAACCTTATTTCCCTGTCCTTCCTATATGTCTCCTTTCTAAAAGAAAAAATAAATAAATAAATAAAACAGGATTTTCACTAAGTTGCTTAGGGCCTTGCCAAATTTCTGAGGCTGGCTTTGAACTTAGGCTCCTCCTGCCTCAGTCTCCTGAGCTGCTGGGATTTCAGGCATGTGTCACTACACCTGGCCTCTTTTATTTTTTTATTGTGAGATGGGGCCTTGCTAAGTTGCTGAGGCTAGCTTTGAACTTGTGATCCTTTTGTTTGAACTTCACAGGTCACTGGGATTACAGGAGTATGCCATTGTGCCTAGTCATACATATATTTTCAAAAAAATATTTAAGAACTCCAAATTTCTGTTTCTCATTTTTATTTCACATAGTATTTGAAGATTCTGGTCATTATTTTACAATTGCTATTATAGGTTACACTTGTTTTCTGCTTTTAGTGTCATAAACACTTTCCGCTTTTCTAAACTTTGAAAATTTCTATTTTTATTTGAAATGGAAATGTATATTGTATCATAAAATGATATCTTTTTTTAAAAAAGAAAATGTTGAAATATATAAAAACAATCTATCTCTCTCTCTCTTCCCCCAGAAATTGGAGTTACTTTAAATAGAACCCAAAAAACCAAACTTGATACCTGGAGCCTAAGTACTATGGTATGAAATTCTGTATATGCTTGTGTTAGAATATTACACTTCAACATAGTATGATTACTGGAAGCATTAGAAGGATAGGATGTTAACTGTGGCTTATATTTCTGATGAAGAGGAGTAATGAAATTTTATTTCATCTATGTACTCTACCTCCTCTCTCCCCACTAAGATTTTCTCATAATAAAATCTTTTCCTGGATTTGTACAAGGCCAGAAAATATTTACTGTAATTTCATAAGATCAGTTCTGGCCTTTTGAGTAGCAATATACTTTTGGATTAGTTAAGCTGTTATCAGTAGGCTATGATTATTCCTAGGTATTCAGGAATGGTGTGTGGATAGGAAATAAAGAGGCAAAACCATCATTTAGAAATAAAAGGAGTTTGGAAATGGAATTTAATACAGACTACCCTTATACTTGTTGCCTGCTTGTAGAAGTGATAGCAACTACAGAAACTTCCTGTCTGCTAGGCTTTGGGTGTGTCACACACGTGCCCACCCATGAGGAAGAATAGATGTCCTGCTACTCACATCATAACATGGGAGGAGAAGACAGTTGCTACGGTGATTGGGAAACAACATTCCTGAGTCACTGACTGTTTCTAAATGAATGGACAACACCCATTTTTTTAAAGGAGCAATCACAATCTTCTCCAAGCTCAGGCAGTGAACAAGCATGGTATTCAAAGTTGAAGATATATGTTGAAAGTTTGGAAAAATAGGTGAATGTTATTTTATTTTCTGTGTAAGTACTCAAAAAAGTCTTTATCAGAAACTTAGGATATTTGAAAGGAAGGAAGTTTTGCTTACTGTCCTCTCACCAAATGACAGAATACATGTACAGGCTTTTACTCCTACCTAGAAGCAAAGAAGATTGTTATGTCTGTTTGACACTTGATAGGGAATTAGGATTTTCGAGACTCTGAGCACTTTCTTCGTTGACAACTTGTTTTCTTAATCCATTAGTGCCTTATAGTATGAAGGGCAGGCACTGTAGACCTGTAGGAGACATGCAGTGTCTCTGGTATGGTTTCCACCTGTTCCCTATAGTAGAATAGTGAAACTGGAGTGGCTTTTTTTTTTTTTTTTTTAACCAGGGATTAAACTCAGGGGTGCTTAATCACTGAGCCATATCCCTAGCCCCTCTTTATATTTTATTTAAAGACAAAGTCTCATTGAGTTGCTTAGGACCTCGCTAAATTGCTGAGGCTGGCTTTGAACTCGTGATCTTCCTGCCTTAGCCTCCCCAGCTGCTGGGATTACAGGCATGCACCACCACGCCTGGCCCCCTTTCCTTTTTGTGTGTTGGCTACCAACTTTCCAGGATACAGTCTAGCCAATCTAGGGCCTTAAGATGAACTGAGCTGTAGGCAAGAAGTTACTTTTTCCTTTTCCTCGGAGATTTTGCCCTCTTGGACCACTAGAGGAATAATTTGGGCCTGTTAGAGAATCAACTGCTAATATTAAGATAGTTTCCCTTCATTTTAATTATGATTGGAAAATAAGGTTTATTGTAAACCAACAGTTTTTGACAGTTGTGAAGGAAATTGAGTTTGTTGCTTTGAATTTATAAGTAAATTATTTCAGTTTGTGATTGACAAACTGGGCTATTGCCTAGG
Source organism: Ictidomys tridecemlineatus (assembly GCF_052094955.1). Classification (NCBI taxonomy): domain Eukaryota; kingdom Metazoa; phylum Chordata; class Mammalia; order Rodentia; family Sciuridae; genus Ictidomys; species Ictidomys tridecemlineatus. Next base: position 121,973,349 of record NC_135477.1, on the reverse strand, counting down.
ATCTTTTAGAAAGAAGTTGTAATGAGGAATGAAAGATCTTGTTATGTCTGATTATGTTCCCTTTGTTGCTTCTTGTATGAATTCTAATTAATTTATTATCTATTCATCCTTCTTAGCTTTATCAAAGCATAGCTGACATGAAAATTACATGTTTATGAAATACATGTAGGTTTTGTGAAACTAAAAAGTTTTACTCTTCAGTGCTGAGTTTAGCTGTTTGGCTGCTGAGGCAGTGTGGAACCTTGTGCATGAGCTGCTTGAGTTTTACCTACTCCTTTAGCACTTTTTCCTCAGTGGTCATAGAGAACATGAGTCTAGGTTCTTTCCAATTCTGGCAATTGCTAGGTAATTTTTTGACTTTTCCCCCTTAAACACATTTTGTTTTTCTATCTTTTTAGTCCACATTTTTCAATTTCTGGTCATTTTTTGCCTTTGTTTTTCTTGAGGTGCCATTTTTTTTTCCTTTTCTTTTGAGGTGAGTATTCCAACTCTATACAACCTCTGTTTAGACTGTAGACACCAATAAGTAGTGATATCAGAACCTGGTTTCTCTGTAAATGGTAGATGAGATAAGATTGATTCATTTGTCTTTCGTCTTAGGGCATTCTAAGAAAATGGAAGGGAAAGCTTTTATCTGAACTAAAGTTATCCATTATTTTCTTCTCTCCGGTTCTAATTGATTTTTGTGTAAGGAGTTCGAATTGAAGAGGTAGATGAGCCAGTTTTAGTGGTCCCACCATATGTTATTTAACTTTTACAAAGTGCTTTATATCTATTTTATTATTTATTATTCTTAGTAGTCCTATGAGATTATGTATTCCTAAAGGAAGGAAGATTGAAAATGTGGTAGACTAAAAACAGCTTACCTTGTTTTACTGTCCTTCAGTGGAAATGTGGTCCATTTTGTGGCAAAACTAGATTAGGACTCATTGGTAATTGAATACAAGTCCATGTTGCAACCCCAATTGCCTCATTATATTAAGGAACTGAATATCAGTCCTATGATAGAATAAATGTATCAAAGCTGGACCCAAATCTCTTTTCTGTATGGTTCTGGATAACAGATGCTTTACCTGTCTTTCCTGGGTAGAGATATTAGGATTTGAAAGGAATCTGTTGTTGACTGCAGTGACACTTCCCATTTTATTCATTGGTAGGTTTTGTTCTTTCTTGAGGGCTTATTAATTTTCAAAGGATTTGGAGACTCCTATAGGTGACATGCTGTCCCATAATTGAATATTTTCTTCAAGAACTCTTAAATATGCCCTGTGGGCTGAGATCAGGGTGGTTTCATTCCTAGAGAAAGGCATTAGTCTTTTTTCCCCCCATTTTAAATGTGTTTATTTAATTCAGAATTTTTTCCCATTTTATTTTTTGTTTGATGTTTCTATTTTGTTTGTTTTAGTTTTTTGTACCAGGGATTGAATTCAAAAGTGCTTTACCAGTGAGCTACATCCCTCAGTCTTTTTTTATTTTTTTATTTCAAGACAGGATCTTGCTAAGTTGCTCAGGACTTCACTAAGTTGCTCAAGCTGGCTTTGAACTTGCAATCTTCCTGCTCCAGCCTCCCAAGTCACTGGGATTACAGGCATGCTCCACCATTCCTGGCTTCCCACTTTTTTTTTTTTTTTGGTGCATTATAGTTGTACAAACTGATGGGATTTGTTGTTAAACATTCGTAAGTGTACAAAATACTCAATATGACAATATAATTTGGCCATTTTCACTTCCCCAAGTGGTGTTCAACTGTCTTGGTAATCCATTCAGCCAAGAACTCAGCTATAATTGGAATATTCTGATATGTTATCCTGAACTAGATATTTATAAAGTACTGAGATGTAGGCTTGCAGTTGTGGGCTTATATTTCCCCTTTGCTAGCTACATGGTTCGTGGAATTATTGGCCATCATTACTTGTACTTCTGATGCTCAGTGATAAAGTTGGAAACACTTTTTGCTATGTAATATATACTCTGTTCAGAGTAATATTTAGCCATATTCTCTTATTAGATCCTTGCTAACCTCCCTGCTGCTGAGAACACGAAATAATTACCTTTTACTTGGCTACGGTGAACATCCTGTGCCAAGAGACTGTTCTTTTTCTGGTCCTTCCCTTCCCCACCAGTGTTGGGCATCAAAGGTAAGGTTATGCTAGGCAGGCGCTACACCACTGAGCCACATCTCTAGCCCTGTGCCTTTTAAGAAATTTATTTATTTATTTATTTTTAGAGTGAAAAGTTAAAGATCTTGGAAATTCAAGTAGAGGTGAATCAGTTCCTTAGAGGAAGTTTCTTATAGCCTTGAGTTCACAGTAGGTACACTTCAGTTACTAGGCAAACAAAGAACCTCTGTCCAGAAGACTGCCAAGTTTTGTCCCATTGGCCCATTTTTTAAAAACCAAAGTTTTAATACATATCACCATTGAAGTTCATTTACATTTATTATTTTAATGATTGATCAGGATGTGATCAATGATTAAAATAATAATTTTAATAATTATTAAATAATTAAATTAATAATTAAATTCAGTGAGTTTAATTAGTTCTCATATACCTTGGGGTCCTTTGACTTTTTGTTGTTTCTGTTTCTTAGAAACTATAAATTGTCTAGAAAGTATTTAATTTCCTATAGATGGTAACCAAAAGATTTATCTTACCACACATTACATTAGGATGTGGTAATTGAATCAGAACCTGAATTATTGTCTGGATGGAGAGTGAAGTGATAGCTTTTCATTTTTATGTTGATTTAGTGTACAGCAGTATCCTGCCAAGTGTATTTATATGCAAACTGTTACTTTTGTGGCAGAGTACCTTTGAGTAGTTTGTGTTGATTTAAATGAGATTTGATAAAACTGAGAATCTTTTAAAAAAGATGAAACTCCCTAATAAATGCAATTCTGTGAAGCTCTTTACTTATACCACCTAGTCACCTTTAGACATTTATCTACTGATCTAAGTCTGTTAAATAAAAAATTCTGTAGAAAAATGCTGTGCTTTTACAAATAATTAATTGCACATAGTGAAAGATTATTCTAAAAATCGTTACGACAGGCTGAGGTTATGGCTCAGGGGTAGAGTCCTTGCCTAGCATGTGTGAGGCACTGGGTTTGATCCTCAGCACCACATAAAAATAAAATAAAAGGTATTGTCTTTTAAAACTTTAAAAAATATTTTAAAAAATATTCAGTTACAAGCAAAAATCTGGACCGATGTGGAAAAGGCAATGTTGTTACTGTCAGATGGAGGCCTCCAGGAGAAGAAAAACTGAATACTGTCTTGGGAGTCATAGACTGACTCTAGGTTGAGTCTAAAGATAAGAACTCCTTCTGAGGAAGGACATCAGTGGACCAGGTCATGAGTGGACTAGGGCTCTCCAAAGTCAAAACATCTGGCAAGGGGCTAGGGATGTGGCTCAAGTGGTAGCGCGCTTGCCTGGCACGCGTGCGGCCCAGGTTCGATCCTCAGCACCACATACAAACAAAGATGTTGTGTCCGCCAAGAACTAAAAAATAAATATTAAAATTCTCTCTCTCTCTCTCCCTCTCTCTCTCTCTCTCTCTCTCTCTCTCTCTCTCTCTCTCTCTCTCTCTCTCACTCTCTCTTTTAAAAAAAAAAAATCTGGCAAGGCCACAGAGAGGGCCAACTACTGTGGCCCTTTAACTATAGAGCAGGAATGTGATTGGGGAGTACATTGCTCTGTATTTTATGTTTCTAAGCTCACCATGGCTACCCTTTAACTTTCCTTAATAAGTCAAAGCAGAAAAATTCTGTGGGGATAATGAGTATCTTTGACACTCCAGGTAATAAAGCAAAGACCAAAAGAAGCTACTAACGTATGGTCCCAGACAAAACAAGAATTTGGGTCAGGTTCACCTAGGTATTGTCAGTTTAAAAAGTCAGAACAAAAATGTTGAGGGGCTAGGATTGTGACTCAGTGGTAGTGTGTGTGTGTGTGTGTGTGTGTGTGTGTGTGTGTGTGTGTGTGTGTGTGTGTGTGTTTGTGTGTGTGTGTATAATATGTATATATGTATGTATGTATAAAAGGCAAATATTGAGCCCAAATTTTTTTTTGGTGGTATTGGAACTGGAGATTGAACCTAGAGGCCCTCTAGCCATGAGTTACACCCTGGGCCTTTTATTTTATTTTTTTGAGACAGGGTATTCCTAAATTACTGAGGCTGGCCTCAAACTTAAAATTATGCCTCAACCTCCTCCCTCAGCCTCCTGAGTTGCTGGGATTAGAGCCATGTGCTAGCACAGCCAACTTTGTTTATTTTCTTCTTCAAAGGCCTCATTCCGTTGTCATTGAACCATTGGTGGTATTGTTAAGAAATCCAGAGCTGCTCTTTTCATCCTTTTGTGGGTTTTTAAATTATTTTCTTTGCTTTTCCAGTATTTTGAAATTTCACCTCTGTAGGCCTTTGTGTAATCTTCTTTTATCCTTGTTCTTCAGAACTGGGAGATTTAGTTTATTTCCTTGATAACTTGCTCCTGTTTTATTTTCTCCTATGATTTGGATATTGGACTTCCAAAACTGATCTTTCAGTTTTCTTTTTTTTTTTTTAAACTTTTTTTTAAAAGAGAGAGAGAGAGAGAGAGAGAGAGAGAGAAAGTTTTAATATTTATTTTTTAGCTTTCGGCGGACACAACATCTTTGTTTGTATGTGGTGCTGAGGATCGAACCCAGGCCGCACGCATGCCAGGTGAGCGTGCTACCACTTGAGCCACATCCCCAGCCCCTCAGTTTTCTTTTCTCTTATTTTTCATCTCTTTCTTTTTTGTTGTACTTTTTGGGCAGATTTCTTCAGTTCTTTCTACCCTATAATTTGAGTTTTAATTTGTTTTCATATTTTCAATGTCTAGAGATGCTTTATCCTCTGAATGTTTCGCTTGTGGAATTAGTGATTTTTTAAAAACTTTATTTCTCCTTGTATAGTCTTTATATGGCAAATTGCCCCTCCACACACACTCTCTTTCTTATGTTAGGAGCTTTCCTCAGATGTCTAATATCTTGGGTTACTTGTTAAAGCAGAATAAGGGCCTAAACACCAGATTGGAAACTCTGAATGCATGGATAGGATTTGTTGGCTGTGTACTTTACTGTAGGGTAGCATTCTTTAACCTTTACAGATATTTCCCATATGGCCCCTGCTCCTGTGTATGATAGCCTCCCCCTTTATCCACATCCCTATTAGAGTGCTACGTTTGTTAAAATTGATGAGCATATATTATGATATCATGACCATACAAAGTCCATAGTTTATACTAGGGTTCATTCTTGGTATTATACATTCTAATTTTTTAAATAAATTTTTTTATATTTTTAGTTATAGGTGGACACAACATCTTTATTTTATTTTTATGTGGTGCTGAGGATGGAATCCAGTGTCTCACACATACTAGGCGAGTGCTTATCCTCTGAGCTACAATCCCAGCCCGGTATTACACATTCTATGGGTTTGAATAAATATTTTATTATATAGAGTATTTTCACTGCCTTAAAAGTTCTCGGTACTTTTTGCATTCATCCTTCTTTCCTTACTCTTGCAACCACTTTATACTGTTTCCGTAGTTTTACCTTTCCCAGAATGTCATACAGTTGGGATCATACAGTTTATAGTTTTTTCATGTCATCTGCTTTTACTTAGTAATTTGCATTTAAAATTCCTTAAATGTCATTTTATGGCTTAATAGTACATTTTTGTTTAGTACAAAATAACACCCCATTGCCAAAAGACAGTGTACCACAGTTTATTTATTGATTCACCTTCTAAGGAAATCTTGGTTACTTCTAAGTTTGGGCAATTTCAAATATATAAAACTACTGTTATAAGTATTTGTGCAGTTTTTCTGTGTAGACATGTTTTAACTCTTTTGGATAAATAAATACCAAGGAGCTTGATTGCTGGGTAGTATAGTAGAATATGTTTAGTTTTATAAGAATTTGCCAAACTGTCTTCCAAAGCGCTTCTACAATTTTTCATTTCCTTTAACAATAAGTGAGAATTCTTTTTCCACATCCTAACCAGCTTTTGTTGTTAATTAGTATCCTGAATTTTGGCCATTGTAATAGATTTGTGAGGTATCTAATTGTTTTGATCTGAATTTCCCTTATGGCATATGAAGTGAAACATCTTTTCATGCTCATTTTTTGTTCTTTGTATATCTTTGGTGAGGTGTCTGTAAGGTAGTTGACCCTCTTTTCTAATCGGGTAGTTTTCTTATTGTTGAGTTTTAAATTCTTTGTATATTTTGGATAATAGTTCTTTATCAGATGTGTTTTGTGAATATTTTCCCCCAGTCTAATGGCTTGTCTTCTCATTCTATTAACATTGTCTTTTGCAGAACACTGTTTTTTAATTTTTCCCCTCAAAGAGGCAGATATCCCAGTAGCTTTAGCAAAAACCAACTTAACATCATCTTGTCAGTTTCGGCAATTTAGGGAGACCCTGTTTCAAAATTAAAAAGGACTGGGCTGGGTTGTGGCTCAGAGGATGAGCACTCGCCTTCCATGCATGAGGCACTGGGTTTGATCCTCAGCACCACATAAAAATAAAATAAAGATATTGTGTCCATCTATAACTAAAAAATATTTTTAAAAAAATTAAAAAGGACTGGGGATGTAGATCAGTGGTAAAATACCTCCTGGGATTGAACTCCTGGGGTTCAAGCCCAGTACCAAAAAAAGAAAAAGAAAAATGAAAGACTACCTTTGCTGCTGCTGCTGCTGCTTTTTTTTTTTTTTTTTTTTAGTTTTAAGTGGACACAATATCTTCATCTTACATTTACATGGTGCTGAGGATGGAATTCAGTGTCTCAAGCATGCTAAGTGAGCATTCTACTGCTGAGCCACAACCCCAGTCCCTTACCTTTGCTTCTTTATATTGACTTTGCTTCTTTGTCAAAGGTTAGTTGATTATGTGTGGGCCTATTTTCTGGACTCTTCATTCTGTTCTTTTGATCTGCTAGTTGTTGAGATTTGTTTTTGCCAATCATACTTATTTTGGTGGAAGAGGTACTGGGGATTGAACTCAAGGACTCCAGACCACTGAGCCACATCCCCAGCCCTATTTGTATTTTTTATTTAGAGACAGGGTCTTAGTGAGTTCCTTAGCCTCCGCTGTTGCTGAGGCTGGCTTTGAACCCATGATCTTCCTGCCTCTGCCTCCTGAGCTGCCGGGTTTACAGGCATGCACTGTGCCCTGCTTAATCATACTGTCTTGATTACTGTAGCTTTATATTAAGTCTTAAAGTTATGTAGGGTCAGTGTTCCAATTTTGTTCTTCTCCTTCAATATTATATTGACTGTTCTGGATCTTGTACCTCTCTAAACTTTGTAATCAATTTGTTGGTATCCACTTGCTATGGTTGGGACTACATTTATAATCTGTATATCAATTTGGGAAAAGTCAACATTGTGACACATTTGATGTTTCTGTCCATGAATGTGGAATCTCTCTTAATTTATCTAGTTCATTGACTTTATTCATCAGAGTTTTGTAGTTTTACATCTTGTACATACTTTGTTAGATTATACCTGTATTTATCATTTTAGGGGATGCCAGTGTAAATGGTTTTAATTTCATATTAAAAACAGGGATTGACTTTCATATATTAACCTTGCATACTTGATATTATTTTTTTAAAAAAATATTTTTATTTGTAGATGAACAGAATATCTTTATTTTATTTATTTATTTTTATGTGGTGCTGAGGATCAAACCCAGTGCCTCACACATGCTAGGCAATTGCTCTACCACTGAGCTAGAACCCCAGCCCTAGGAATCTTATTAGTTCCAGGAATACTTCTTGTTGAATCCTTCAGATTTTTTATATAGATGATCAGATCATCTGCAAACAAAGACAGTTTTATATTCTTCTCAATCTGTATTCCTTTTATTTCCTTTTCTTTATTCGTTAGTAAGGATAGTTGAAAAAAAGTGATGAGATGGGATATCCAAAGTGTTCTATTCATATGTAAGTTTAACAATAGAGATATTTTTTTATTTAAATTAGATTTTTAAATTTAAATATATTTAAAGTATAATTTCTTTCTCATTTGCACTAGCCACGTTAGAAGTACTCCTAAGATTCATGTGCTTAGTGACTGCCATATTGGACAGTAGAGGTCTGCAAAAGTCTACTTAGACTACATCAGTAGCTTTAGGTTGTTTTTTGATTCCCTAGAGAAGATTTAGTATTCTGTGTCAGGGTTCAAGACTTTTTTGCAGGGTTCTGAGAGACCAGAGGTGGGAAGTGCTGAATGTCAGTATATAGTAGATGTAGGCTTATTTGGTCTTTTTTGTGTATGTAGGATCATTGCCCACACTGTGCCTGCCATCCCTGAATCCAAAGACCCTTTGTTTCACCCTTTTCTAAGAATAAATTTCCATACTTCTGTTGGAAGATTAAAGTAATTTGCCAGTGGCATGGTGGAGCTGGGTTGGGAATTGGGTTGGGAGTGGATCTAGGGATCATTTTTTTTTTTTTTTTTTGATACTATGGATTGAACCCAGGGGCACTTTACCACTGAGCTACATCCCTAGTCCTTTTTATTTTTTATTTTGAAGCAGGGCCTCACTAAGTTGCTGAGGCTGTCCTGGAACTTGGGATCTTCCTGCCTCTGTCTCCTGAGTGCTCAAAGGATCTAACCACCTCTTCAGCAACTTTCTTAATCTTATTATTGGTCTTCCAATCCCCACCCACCCATCATTTCCACAGGTATTTGGCACCACTAATTCCTGCACTATGAAGGTCCTTAAGTGTAATTTGGGTTGATTTTTTTTTTTTTTTTTCCCTTTCCTACTTCTGGTTCAGGACTTTCTTTCTGTGTCTTTGGGTAGAATATTGCTATTTCTTTTAATGCCCCAGCTTCAAAACTGGCTGAAATTTCTTTTGTTCTTTCCAACCTTGTAGACTCTTTCCTCCCATTATTTCTTTCTTTCTGAAAATCCCTTTCCTGTAGATTTAGTGGGGTTTTAAGAAGAGGAGAAATTAGATATTATGGTTTAATGCCATCTTTTACCTAGAGGTTCTTATTTATCTGTAGTCATGAGCTAATTTTGATGTTTTGAAAATTAATTCAGTATTTATGTTTCCTTCAGTGTCTATATTTGTAGTTAAAGGTTTTAGTGATAGTATTTAGTGGAGGACTCCATAGGAGGGACAGGAAGTGAGGCATTACAAGAGTTTGGTTTTGGCAGCAGAAAAAAATTGACAGCCAACAAGGAGAGTGGTGAAAGTAGAAACATTTAGAGGAAGGGTGATTAGAGACTATAAAAAAGTTTGGATGTCTGAAGCACAGGGCACAAATACAGCCTCAATAGTATTTTCTTCCTGGAGTACAGTACTTTTAATTTCTTTACTTCTCATGATCTAGGAACTTTTGCCAAACAACAAATGATACAATTTAAAAAACTAAACAAAGCTGTTTCCAAACACAGTATATACAGAATCTTTGAGGAAGAACACATAGTATAAAATAAGTAAGTCATGTGCCCTCAATATACTTTAGCAGTAGGTTTTCATTTCAAATAATTGGGCTTGTTCCTGGGGCTTTTTTTTTGGGTTCTGAAACAGAATTTTGCCTATACTGTGCTTCACTTTGTTGGTTGTTGCTGCCCTCTGTTGGACTAGTTCAGAAAATGCAGCTTTTATTCTGAGTCACTTTTGTGATCCTCACTCCAAATTGAGCACTAAAATATGGATAATTTTTTTTTAAGGATCAAATATTTCTAATGATGCCCCAGGAAAGCAAGAGAAATGGTGTATCTTTTTATGAAAATTAGTGTTTATTTTTCTTAACTAGGCAAGAGTTGGTGATCATGAAATAGAAACCGAAGAATTTGGGGAATGTAAAGATTTTGGGGTTTTGGAATCTGGAGACCTAAGTTCAATACCCAGCTCAGCCTCTAATTGTGTGACTTTAATGATTTATTCCACCTGTCTGAGTATCTGTTTCTTCATTGATACAATTAATAGGTAGAACAGACTTTGAGGACTTCTCTAGGGATTGACAATTTAAGGAAGTAGCTTTAGTTTACAGTATTTTTTCATAGGCAATAATAATGACTAAATCTCAGGCTCTGCCCTTAAGGAACATAATCTGTAAGGGTATAAAGGAGGCAACAATTTAAAAAATGACAATTATAATCTACGACTAGTGCTACAAGATAGGCAAGTATATATGACTGTGGAAACCTAAGGAAAACTATCTATTCAATTAGAGGAGTTCACAGTTTGAGATGTTCAGTCTATGGTCAGCTGGTCAGCTGACTCCATTGCACTGGGCCCTAGATGAAGCCATTGCATCATGGTGGAAGGGTGTGGCTGAGGGTTGTCTGCTCTTGGAAGCAGAGAAAAGGTAGGGCCAGGGCCACATATACTCAAGACCATACCACCAGTGAGCTAGTTCCTCCAGTAATGTCCCACTTGTTTTACAGTTACCACCCAGTAGTTCAAATTATTAATCTATCAAATGGATTAATTCACTGATGAGGCTACAGCTCTTATAATCCAATGCTTTTACCTCTGAACATTGTTACATTGCCTAACAAATGAGCTCTTTTGGGGACATTTATAGATTCAAACTATAACACCCATCTACCTACCCTTGTATTTCCTGTTAAGAAATAGAACATTGTAAGTACTCAGAAGCCACTTTGTCCTTTCCCCAATCACAGCTCTTCTACTCACCCTAAGTAACCACTGTTTTGACATTTGTGGTAATCATTCCTTTTCTAATTTTACATCCTAAATAATATAATGTAGTTTTACTTGTTTGTAGGCTCAAGTAAATGAAATAATGATTCAGTAGTATATTTGAGTAGTTACAAGTTCATTCATTTTGCATAATTGTTTTTATTGTATCAATATACTATGTATTTGTCCATTCTACCCTTGATGGCCATTTGTATTGTTGTTTTAGACATTTTATAGTATGACTATTAACACATTTCCTCCTACTTTTACATGCACTTTTCAACATAGTATATATGTAGAAATTGATATGTTGAGTTGTATGTGCACATTTCACCTTACTAGATAACACTATTTGATTTTCCTGAGTGGCCCCAGAAGTTTACATTAATACCCACAATATGTAAGATCCTCTGTTGCTGTACAGCGAGATAGACATGAAAGTTTTTGGCAGTCTTGAGAGGGTAAAATGATACCTCATTGTGATTATAAGTTGCATTTCCTTGATTACTAATAAATTTGGGCACATTTCATAATTATTAGTCATTGAATTTACAGTATGTCCAGTTCTCCATCTTACTTTTTTTAAAGAGTCATATGTTAGTATTCTTCAAATTCTTTCTACTACTGACCTAAGGGACTGTGCTAAATACATTGGCAGAAATTTTTTAGGTTGTGGACAGTAGCTTAGAGTCTTTCAGTTTATTTTTCTTCCCTTTTTCCCCCAACCCATCTGGTGTTTGGGAAGTGTCTTGGCATTTCACTGATCTCTTTTCTCTTATTCCTCCTCTTTCCTATTTCCTAGACTTTGAAGCGGCTCATGGCAGATGAGGTAAGGAAATTTTGTTTGGCATGTGCATGTTCTTATACTATAATATTTACTGGTTTCCATAAATTTGACTTTCTTTAACTTATAATGGTGATATGGGAGCTAATTTCAGAGCACCCTAAGGCTTTTTCCTAACCCTTTGCTCTATGTTTGGCCCATTGCATGCATTTCCTTGGCACATTGATTAACTTCCAAAGTTAGGCATAGTCTTTAAACTCTAAGCTGATTTGCAGTTTAGATGCCACTCATATCACTTGAAATTCCACAATGCTTGCAGATGGTTACTGTTACTTTCAAATGGGTTGAGCTGATAAATGCAGCTTATTGGTTACTCTTCTAAATTTGAACATCTGTACTTGAGGTCTGAGGAATAGTTTGTTAGCATTTGTGTGGCAGAGAGATGGTATATATACCTTGAAAGGACAGTGTATTTTTTCCTGACTAGATGTCATGCAAAGGGGATTTTGAAGAACATATATTGAACTTCAGTTGCCTTAAACCCAAGTTCCTTGGAATGTGAAAAAGAAGAAGAGAAAGATTCCTGCCTTTAAGGCATTTACTTATTTATCCTGTATGACTTAATATCTTAAAATCTATGGTTATATTTTACCTCCTCTTCTTCTTTTTTTTTTTTTTTGGTGCTGTTAGGGATCAAACCCAGGGCTTTGGGCATGCTAAGCAAATGCTAACCAGAGCCATATCTCCAGCTCCTCATACTCACCTCTCACAGGGAGAAATTTTCTGGAGACCTGGCCACATTTATTATTAGGAAACAAAGAGCACTTTATTGAGGTAGTTTTATACATGGGGTACTTTTAGATTTGTGCTGCTAGAGGTCTTAGAAATGGCAGAATACTATGAATTGTGATATAGAGTATGTGAAAAATGAATAAGTAGTGGATGAAATGTGTTTAAACTCTAGAAATATGAGAACTTTTAGTTGTGGCAGGTTGTTTTTTTTTGTTTTGTTTTGGTCATTTCCCCTTATTAAATTTGAGATGCCTAAGGTGAGGGTGAATAGCTGGAGAAATCAAGATCAAACCTGCCTTTTATAGAGAAATCTTTATACTGTAGTCCTCTTATCTCTGGATAAAGATGAGAGTAGAGTTAGTATGATAAATTAGGAGGAAAATTGATATCTTCTTTTCATGTTAGAAGAGTATTGAACTATTCATGAACCAAAGGAACCATGCATGTGTAAGAGATGAAAGGATTGGTTATTTGGTGTGTAGTTGGTTGTATAAATGAAAATGGAGCACTAATAATACTTTTTTCTGTTTCTCAGCTGGAGAGATTTACCAGCATGAGAATTAAGAAGGAGAAGGAAAAACCCAATTCTGCTCATAGAAATTCTTCTGCCTCTTATGGGGATGACCCAACAGCACAGTCCTTGCAGGATATTTCTGATGAGCAAGTTCTAGTTCTCTTTGAACAGATGCTGGTAAGTTTCCCACCTCAAAATGTTATTTTTCCTAAAAATTGTATGTATGAGCATGGTGGGGGTTTTGTTTGTTTTTGCTTTTTTAAAAAATGGATGGTCCCCTTAATCAGCCCTTATTTTAAAGCATTTTAGGCTTTAATACAAAGAATAACCACATTTATATCTGAAGAATTTTTATCAGTCATAATAGCTTAAATCTCTAGGAATCCTGAAAGCATATTTATTCAATAATCATTTATTGTACTGAACTCATCACTAAGTGTAATAAGCGTTAAACACTTAAAAACTTGTAATGAATTTAAGGCAATTATATTTTTCTTTTTTTCTTCCTCTACTAGCTGGATATGAACCTGAATGAGGAAAAACAGCAACCTTTGAGAGAGAAGGACATTGTCATCAAGAGGGAGATGGTGTCCCAGTACTTGCACACTTCCAAGGCTGTGAGTCTTGGGGCAAGTACCCATGACATGGGAGACTACCCTTAGTTTGGACCTGTTTATTTTGTTAATTTTATATAACATTTTATGTCTGTGTCAATTGTGTTTTATTCCATTACATAAGCCTACTCTTTTTTTTTCTTTTTTTACACTCTCATTTGAGTTACCACTCTTTTTTTCCCCTCCTTCAGTAGTGGGGATTGAACCGAGGGCTTTGCAAATGCCAGCAAGCACTCTACCACTCAGAGCTACATTCTCCCAGCCTTTTTTCAAAATTTTATTTTAAGCCAGGATCTTGCCACCTTGTTCTGGCTGGCCTTGAACTTGAAATCCTTCTGCTTCAGCCTCCTGTAGTTTGTGCCACACATTCAGGCTGAGTTACCATTCTTAAATACTTTTTGCATGATATAAACTTTCATGAAGTATAAGAAATGGGATGAACAATTCTGAGTCTCACATAATTTGTGGTCTGATAGATTTCTGCCCCTCATGATATTTAAACTGTATTGACTAATATTAGCCCCCAGTTTATGACTATGTCCAGTGCTTAATTTCTCTGAATGCCTCCTAAACAGGGCATGAGCCAAAAGGAGAGCTCTAGATCTGCCATGATGTACATTCAGGAGTTGAGATCAGGCTTGCGGGATATGCCTCTGCTTAGCTGCCTGGAGTCCCTTCGTGTCTCTCTCAACAACAACCCTGTCAGGTGAGTGTTCTGAGGAGTTAAGAGGAGTAGGAACCCAACAGTAGAGTTTACTGGTATGATTGAAGATCAAAGGAGTTGGGAAATATAAGGATGATCTGAATTGGGAAAAAGAGTTGATCATAAATAAGAAGTAATATTTATTGATTTTATATTGCATCGTCCCTGTCTTTTTCTTATAGTTGGGTACAAACATTTGGTGCTGAAGGTCTGGCCTCTTTATTAGACATCCTCAAACGACTTCACGATGAGAAAGAGGAGACTGCTGGGTAAGAAATTCCAGGTCTTTGCATCTTCAAGGTGGAGGGTTATAGGGTTATAGAATAATAACAGTTAAATGTATAGACTAGGAGCATATACTGTTAGCTGAGAATGATTTTTGTTGTGGGGTGACCAGTGGATGAATGATGATTATAATTATAGGCAAAGGATGAGGAACTTGGAATTTCATGATGAATGTGATATATACACTTAAGATTACTTATCTCCCCCTTTTTCAGTCTGGAAGTAGGATCTGATTTTCTCCAGAGTGATCTAGTCTGGGTCATATCCCATATGGTGTCTTAAAATATACTTGATTAGCTTGGGACTACCTTTACAACAGTCTTCGTGATTGGAATAATTTGGGAATAACTTGGACTGTGTTCGGCTACCTTGGAAACCAGACTGAGCCAAAGTGACCTCTTTACCTCCTAGACTCTTTCTGAGACAAAAATAATACAGGGCCAGGACCTCCTACATGTACCTTCTCAGATCTGAAATCTTTTAAGTAGAGGGGCAAGCATCAGGATGTTATCCTGATAGAATTTAGCACTTAGAAGCCTAGAAAGAGTTAAAGGGTAAGTTATAATGTAATAATAAATTCTTGGATTACAGCCAAAGGTCTTTTATGATGGGGATCCCTCTTCATCTACTTACTTTTGTCAGTGTTTCTGAGCTAAGTGCTATGTGCTGGACTTTACTTGGCTATTAGTTGGAGATATTCCTAAGATCCTTGTTTGCAAGGTTAAAAAGTCATTTGGGAAAGGGATGTAGAATAAAGAGACTTCACTGATTATGTCTTCTAATACAGGAGCTACGATAGCAGGAACCAACATGAGATCATTCGCTGTTTGAAAGCTTTTATGAACAACAAGGTAAGATTTTTTTCCCCTTCTTGTTCCAGTCCTCATCTGGACCTCCATTTGTTCTCTTCTCTTGGCAAACCCCAAAGTGAAAGTAGAAAAATGAGGTTGTCCCTTTTAGTACTGAATCTGTTATTCATTGCCACATGTACATATTTCCATGGACCTTTTTTCCCAGCTCTAATTTGTTTCAGAATGTAATCTATAATTATTCTCTTGAATTGGGATATTATAAAGAATGGTGGCACACCATTATAAAGGTATAGTGGCACACACCTGTAATCCCAGTATCTCAGGAGGCTGAGGCTGAAGGATCGCAAGTTCAAAGCCAGCCTTAGTAACTTAGCAAGGCCCTAAGCAATTTAGCAAAAGTCAAAGATTCCAATAAACTACCAGAAACTACAAGAGAAGGCATGAAACATTCTCCCTCAGTCTTCAGAGAAACAAACCCTGCTAACATCTGATCTTGGACTTTTAGCCAGAACTGTGAGACAATAAATTTCTGTTTGAGATACCCAAGAATGGGGATATAGCTCAGTGGTAAAGTAGTCAGTCCTGAGTTCTGGGATTACAGGTAGGATTACAGGCATGTGCTATCTTGCCTAACTGATGCTGTTATCTTTAAATCTCCTTCTCTGTTTTTGTCCTACCAGTTTGGAATCAAAACCATGTTGGAGACAGAAGAAGGAATTTTACTGCTGGTCAGAGCCATGGATCCTGCTGTTCCCAACATGATGATTGATGCAGCTAAACTGCTTTCTGCTCTTTGTATTCTACCACAACCAGAGGACATGTATGTGATTAGAGTTACTTCTTTTGTCCATTCTCATTTTTATCATCTGTTTAGAGTAGAGGAAAATTGAGTTGTTTAGATATTCACTTGGTCTTAAATACTAGCTAAGACCATATTTCTTTTGTTTGTTTATTTATTTTGGTACCAGGGGTTGAACCCAGAGGCTCTCAACCACTGAGCCACATCCCTAGACCTTTTTAAATTTTTTTTTTACTTTGAGACAGGGTCTCACTAAGTTGCTTAGGGCCTCACTGAGTTGCTGAAGCTGGCTTTGAACTTGCATTCCTCCTGCCTCAGTCTCCTGAGCCACTGGGATTATACGTGTACCCCACTGCACTCAGCCAGACCATATTTCTTATCAGAAGTGAACACTGAGAATCTTTTTTCCCAATACTAGAGATTAAATCCAGCAGCGTTATATCACACGTTACATCCCCAGCCCTTTAAATTTTTTATTTTGAGAAAAGGCCTTACTAATATTGCTCAGGTTGGCCTTGAATTTGTAATCCTCCTACCTCCTACCTCAGCCTCCTAAGTAACTGGGGTTATAGGCATGTACCACTGTGCTAAGAATTTTAATATAGATCGCACATTCCTAATCTGAATACCCAAAATGCTCCAAACTGAAACTTTTTCGAGTACCATCATGACATCCCCAAGTAGAAAATCTCATACCATAAAACTTTATTTTGTGCACAAAATTATTAAAAGTATTATTATGAAATTAACTTCATCTATGTGTATAAGGTATATATGAAGCATAAATAAATTTTGTGTTTAAACTTCTATCTATCTCATTCCTAAGATAACTCTCGTATATACTTAAATATTTCAAAGTCTGAAAAAATCTGAAATCTGAAACATAAGGTCAAGCATTTCAGTCTATCTGTATTTAGGAAAGATTCCTATCCTGAGTGTGCCATTGGTCATCAGGGTATCTGTTGCCTCTGCATTAATGTCTGTTTTGTCCAGGACATTTTTGTTTTGTTCTGTTTTATGTACTATTTTGTTAATTCAGAATTAGCACAATATTATCTTAAAAATTCAAATGAAGAAATATATAAAGTAAAATTTAACATCCTCATTCAACCACCAAGTCCTATTTTACAGAAATTACACTGTTAATGGTTTTTCAAAGCACAAGCATATTACATTTTCTTGATTTTGAATCATCTTCTCCCACCCCAAAAGAGGTGAGGAGTGATGGTTTTTGTCTGTAAAACCAACTGCATGTATAGAATAGATTTTTTTTTTGAGGACAGGTTTAACAAAAGTTAAATCATTCTTTTCAGCTTGTTTCTTTTTATTTATTTAACAGTAGATCTTGGACATCCTTGTTTGTCAGTATTTATAGATTTACCTTATTATCTTTAATGGCCATTTAGCATATCATGTATGTCCCATAATTTATTTAATAACACTCCCATTGTTAGACTTTTAGGTGGACTAAATCAGGTTCTGATTGTTGGTCTAGGAGATAAGAATTTTGCTATTAAAAATTATGCTATAAGAAATATCCTTATACATATTTTCATGTTTACATCTAATAGGTTGTAACTTATCTTTAGAAGTAGGCTAAACATTGTGTGCATTAGACCTTGAATAGTACTATTAAATGCCTCTCAAAAAGTTGAACCAATTTATAACTTATAATATGGGTCTTTAATTTGGTATTCATGGATAGGAGTCTAGGATTGGATTTTGGGAAATAGATTTTTCTGAAGAAATGGCTTATAGTTTTTAGCAGATTCTGACTCCTGTTCTAGGAGTGACAAGAGATTAATTGGAGAAATCTAAAGCATTAATGATGCTTTCTAACTGGTCTGTGCCCTGTGTTATTTACCCATAACGTGTTAGAGCACCTGGCAGGACCCTCCCTTTCCTTTTTCTTGAGCAGGAATGAAAGGGTTTTGGAGGCAATGACAGAAAGAGCTGAGATGGATGAGGTGGAACGTTTCCAGCCGCTGTTGGATGGATTAAAAAGTGGGACCTCCATTGCACTCAAGGTATACCCCTTGAAACTAAGCCCAAGATTAGAGTTCAAGATGGAAAGACCTCATCTTATGTGGAGTATTTTCCAACAATATATTTTACATTTGAAAAATTGTTCTGAAGGGAAAATGATACGACCTTTTCTCTAAGAAGTCAAAGAAAGAACTTTCCTCATTGTGAGATTGAAAAAAAGCAAGATATCTATTTGTACATTAGTAAAACCAAGGTTCTCCAATAACATATACTGTCATATCCTTGGAATCATTTATATTTTTGAGGTCTGAAGGCCTGTGTTCAAACTAGGTTTCTGCTGTAGTAGAAAGGTTATTCCCACAGTTTTTGTACAACACCTTCTGGGTTTTATTTGGGAGTCCTGGAGTGCATGTAAAGAGGATGGAGTCTTGAGCTGTAGTAGTTACCATTGACATAGCTACTGAATTTTTTTTTTTTTTTTTTTAGGTGGGATGCCTACAGCTGATCAATGCTCTCATCACTCCAGCTGAAGAACTTGACTTCCGAGTTCACATTAGAAGTGAACTGATGCGATTAGGGCTGCATCAGGTGTTGCAGGTAAGAGACAACACTTCATTAGAAAGTCTGGGCTGGTTCCTTCCTGCTCTTACAGCCTCAGTTATTCCCAGGATTACTGGTTTTAAACTTAAAAACCAAGTTGAAAGGTGTTGGTTTCTAGCCACATGAGACACTTTTGGATTCCCTCACTTCTATTTATGTTATTGACAGGACCTTCGAGAGATTGAAAATGATGATATGAGAGTGCAACTAAATGTGTTTGATGAACAAGGGGAAGAAGATTCCTATGATCTGAAGGGACGGCTAGATGACATTCGCATGGAGATGGAATATCCTTTTGTTCACTGGACAGAGTCTTGGGACAGATGAAACATTCATTGCATTCAGTTACAGACCCTCATATGGAATGATCTGGGAGATGATTCAGTACAAGGCATGAGGCTGATGTGTCTTCTCAGTAAATAAGGCATGTGTCTTTTTATTACTGTTGGGTTTATTTACTTCTGTATAGACTAGGGAAGTCAATAAAGGTGGTCTGAGCGTTGTTCAACATGGACAGCCATCAAAATCACTTTAAACTTCCTAGAACATGATAGCTTAGCCCACTGAGATGTAGAGCTGACTTTAGATATGTTTGGGCTGAAGGATTAATTTGGTTAACTATTAGTATGTGCCACAAGGGACTTTGAGGTGGTTGTATTTTTAGTTTCTGTCTACTGCTTGATCTTTAAGCCAAGTACTAGGAATTCTCAGTCTCTTTAAAGTACTATCCTTAACCAAAGAAACTTAAAGTTTCTGGTAATATTAATGGGAAGAACAGCCATAATTAAAGTAGAAGTGGCATCTTGTTACTTTTCCTTTGTTTCTCCCAAAACTGAGCAAGCCATCTGTCAAATACAGTTTCTAAATTTTTGCTTTCCTTAGCCTGTTCCTTTTCCACTGACTTTAGTGAAGTCTTCCAGATTCTGTTAAACACAGTGAAGGACTCAAAGGCAGAGCCACACTTCCTGTCCATTCTTCAGCACCTGCTGTTGGTCCGAAATGACTATGAGGCCAGGTAAGATGGTGTGCCTATGGGAAGTTTTGAATATGAGCTTAAATGGAAAGAGCAGAATCCTAAAATTCAAAGACTGTCCTGTAAAAGGAAAAAGAAGAGAAAGACTGGATTCTGGCTTATTAGTCACAGATGAAGACATCAGTAACCCCTTTAACCCAACTGAAAGGCATCCCTGTGGAAAAGGCCAGAGTATATAAATTGAAATACCTTTCCCACCAAAGAAGAAAAATAAACAATAAAAAATAAATAAATAAAATACCCTTCCTTTTGGAAGGGAGTAAATAGGGTGAGGATAACAAAGGGAGTTTGTAACTTAAAATCTTTCTTGTTACCTGGAAGTGGAAATTCAACAGTAACACTGTTCATTATAGAGAGGGATCAAGCCTGAACATTTAAATGGGAAAGTATTGGCACTTGGAGGCAGATGGAAAGAACTTTTTTCCCCCCACAGTGCTAGAGGTTGACTCCAGGACTTTTACACTAAACACATACTCTGCCACTGAGCTACATCCCCTCCCCATAAGAAGTTGATTATCTGGAATAGGAAGAGTGGGAGCTGACATGAAAGAAGGGGGATTTCTTACAGCACAGCAGAGGTGCTTCCATTAACTTTACGCAAAGTTCTTTTTTAGAACACATATCCTTAAGTCTTTCTAGTGTCAGTTTACTTTTCTTGATCCTGAATACTTCTGAAAATTACCCTTGACTTCCATTTGATAACTCTGTCTGTTCTGATTCTTCTGTAGACCACAGTACTATAAGTTGATTGAAGAATGTATCTCCCAGATAGTTCTTCATAAGAATGGAGCTGATCCTGATTTCAAATGCCGGCACCTCCAGATTGATATCGAGGGATTGATTGGTTAAGTATACTCTTCTATCCAGTTCCTTAAAGCATCCATTGCTTTTACTTTTCATTTTGCATCTTTCTGTCAATGATAATTTCAGAGAAGAAATCTTTCTGTTCCCCAGATATTTCCATTTTTGTCCTTTCTTAGGTCACAACCAACATCTTTGTTAGGAATGTACAGTCCTTATGTTTAACATATTTCTACATAAATCTAACATCCTGCCCTTTCTCATACATCACTTTTTTGTAGGGACTTCACCTATCATCTGTGATACTTGCTGGTTTCAGAGTTTAATAAATATAATTCAGGCATTGTTCATGCCACCCAGCATGTTAGCCTTGCTTTGCATTGAGAAATTATAGGTTGAACTTATCTGAAAGTCCTATTTCTTGGTCTAATGCTGAACAGTAAGGATAATACAGATAACCAAATGGACAGAGGACTGCTCTTTAGTGTATTAAAAGGCTTAGGAATGAGAAGGAAACCAAGAGAACTGGGAACTTCATTTACTGACCTTTTTTCCCCCCCTAGATCAAATGATTGATAAAACAAAAGTGGAGAAATCTGAAGCCAAAGCTACAGAGCTGGAAAAAAAGGTACGTTTGTGGGATCAGTGGTAGACTACCTGCCTAGCACTCACAAGGTCCTGAGTTTGATCTCTAGATTTATGCCCCCATCCCCAAATTGTTTTTTTTCCTCTTTAAAGTATATCTTTCTTTAAATGAGGGTTATTATTTTTCTAACATGCAAGACAATTTTTGTTCATATTTAAAGTACTCAGCATCTAATAGTCTTTAGGTTACATCTTTTCAGTATAGGTTAGTCATTGGAGAAGGGGTTAATGGATGTGAACACGAGGAGCTGAAGGTGAGCTTGCACAGCCCTTGAAGGACAGGAACTATAGATGATACTCTATTAGTGATGGCACTTTCAGATTTGTTTGGCATGTCAGGTCTCTTATCCCTAGAATAATAGGAACTGGAATATGTTTGAGTTCTCTTTTTCTCTTTGATTGTTAAGGACTCCTATTATAGTCGATAGATTTTTATATTCTAGTGACTATGGAATCCTGGAGACCCTTTGCTAGTAGGTTGGTTAAAGATCTTTCAAATCTTAAGGTTTTGTTTTGTGTTTTTCTAAATACAATCTTTTTTTTAAATATTCATTTTTTAGTTGTAGTTGGACACAATACCTTTATTTTATTTATTTTTATTTGGTGCTGAGGATCGAACCCAGGGCCTCACACAAGCAAGGCGATCTTGATCGCTTTACCACTGAGCCACAACCCCAGCCCAGGGTTTTGTTTTGTTAAACTGTGAAAGTAGGAAGACTATTAAAGGATCTTTAGTTCTCCTGTCTTTTATCCTTGACTTTAAGGTCAAAATTATAGTGCTTTCCCCCCCATACATTGCCTGATATATAGGGTTAATGAGCTCTGCAGAGCAAGTACTGGCACAAAATACCAATTTATGGGGAATAACACGTGGGCTTCTTAATTGGATGAAGAGTTTTTGGGGAGTCTAATTGCGAACCTAATTGCTTCTTCATTAGCTGGACTCAGAGTTAACAGCCCGACATGAGCTACAAGTAGAAATGAAAAAGATGGAAAGTGACTTTGAGCAGAAACTTCAGGATCTTCAGGGAGAAAAGGATGCATTGGATTCTGAAAAGCAACAAATTGCCATAGAGAAACAAGACCTTGAAGCAGAGGTGTCCCAGCTCACAGGAGAGGTAACTTCTGAGCAAAGAAGGACTGTTACTGCTATCAGCTCACGTCTCGGGACAGGAGCCAGTCATCTCACTCCTAGGGAGGTGGCAGCTAATAGATAATGTAGTTAAATGGTGCATATCTTAAAAATCATTTACTGCTTTTAGTTTTGTTTGGGTAGTAAATAATATATACAACAAAACATTTAGAAAACATAGAAAAACCAAGAATAAAATGAGTTAAACAATTCTACCCATAAATAAAGGTAATAGACTTCTAATAAATTTTCAGGAGTAAAAATTAAACTCTTTATTTGTTAGTTTTCCCTTATTTTAATCATCAGTGGACAGAGTTATCCTCACTGTAGTTTTATAAATATTTAAGTGATCTGTAGTATCTGATTATTTGATCACTTACGTAGTTCTATAATTGCCTTATAGCACCTTGGATATAACTAGAATATTTTATAATATTTTATTATATTTTATTTGCTTGACCTCTGCATTTTATAATCAGAGTTAAACTAAGAGTTGAAGTTGTGTTTTTTACTACAAAGCATACTCAGCTAAGAACATGACTTGAGTTCTGGGTTTGGCTTTGTCACTAAATGGCTGTGTAACTTTAGGCAAATCATGTAGACTGTTGAACTCCTCCCAGTCCTTCCATATGTAAAATGAGAAATTTGGGTTAAGTAGTTTCTTAGGTTCCCCGTAGTCCCTGAAATGGGGTGACAAGTATTCTTATAAGTGTTGTTTCTGTAGGTTGCCAAGCTGTCAAAAGAACTGGAAGATGCCAAGAAAGAAATGGCTTCTCTCTCTGCCTCAGTTGTTGCTATAGCTCCTTCTGTTCCTAGTAGTGCCACTGTTCCTCCTGCCCCTCCTCTACCTGGTGACTCTCGAATGGTTATTCCACCTCCAGCCCCTCCTTTATCAGGAGGGGTTAGTATACCACCCCCACCTCCTCTTCCTGGAGGTGCTACCATTTTTCCTCCTCCACCTCCACCTGCTCCTCCTTTGCCTGGAGTTGTTTGCATCCCTCCACCCCCTCCTTTGCCTACAGGTACTGGCATCCCTCCTCCCCCTCCTTTGCCTGGAGGTGCTGGCATCCCCCCTCCACCTCCCTTGCCTGGAGGTGCTGGCATCCCCCCTCCACCTCCCTTGCCTGGAGGTGCTGGCATTCCCCCACCACCTCCATTGCCTGGAAGTACTAGCATCCCTCCACCACCTCCCTTACCTGGGGGTGCTTGCATCCCCCCACCTCCTCCCTTGCCTGGAGGACCAGGAATGCCACCTCCCCCTCCTCCTCTTCCTGGTGGTCCTGGAATCCCTCCACCACCTCCATTTCCTGGTGGCCCTGGCATTCCTCCACCTCCACCTGGAATGGGTTTGCCTCCGCCTCCCCCCTTTGGATTTGGGGTACCAGCAGCCCCAGTTCTGCCATTTGGATTAACTCCCAAAAAGATTTATAAGCCAGAGGTGCAGCTCCGGAGGCCTAACTGGTCTAAGGTGAGAGTTTCTATTCATTTCATCAGTAAATTTTTTTAAATTTTTAAATTTTTTTGATATTAGGGATTGAACCCAAGGGCATTTAACCACTGAGCCACATCCCTAGCCCTTTTTTATATTTTTTATGTTGATACAGGGTCTCCCTGAGTTCCTTAGTGCCCCATTGAGTTACTGAAGCTTGCCTTGAACTTGTGTTTCTCCTATCTCAGCCTCCCAAGTTGCTGGGATTACAGGTGTGTGCCACTTTGTGGCAAGCGGCGCTATTAATAATTACTCAGAGGCAGATTGTCTTTAAATGCAAGCATATATTCGATCACACCAATCATCAAATATAAACAATTAATGTAAACAGTGTTGGGTGTGCTGGAGCACTCCATCTAGCATTCAGTGCAAACTAATTAAATACTATAAGCAAATCACACAATCCTAGAGCAACCACGAGCTCCAAAATACCTCTGAAACCACACAACTTCTCTTAGCCAAAGAGCAGATGTTGTCCTTGTATCGTGGTTCTCTCCAGCCAGTGGCTGGACATTGGAGAATAGTGGAGTCATTTCAGGCACAGACTGCAAGGCAGTGTCCCAGGAGCAAAATTCTTCAATGTGACAGGATAAGCCATTTAAATACAGTTCTAAATTGGTGGTGTACATTGGTGATTGGTTACACCCACTGAAAGTCAATGTCCATTGGTTATGTCCAGTGAAGTGATGTAATTACAACTGGGTGTGTTCTTTGTGCATGTGCATGGAGCTATACTCCCTATCAATTATAACCAGTCATTGCTAAGCATGCCTATGGCTAGTGCCCCTTAAAGCTCTTTATCAATTGCAAGCAGACATGACTAAGCAGTTCAATGGCTGCTGTTCCTTATGGCCAGCAACTTAGTGAGTTCCAGCATGTCTATGGCAGGTGCTCCTTACAGCCACCATATCCAATTCATCAGATCTTAAGAAATCACTTCAGGGCTGGGTGTAGTGTTACATACTTATAATCTCAGCAGCTTGGAAGGATGAGGCAGGAGAATAGAGAATGGCAAATTCAAGGGCAACCTCAGCAATTTAGAGAGATCCTGTCTCAAAATAAATTATAAGGGCTAGGGATGTAGCTCCTCAGTAAAGGGCCCCTGGGTTCAATCCCCAGTACCAAAATCATTTCAATTTCCTGCTTTGTATTTTGTGCATGGGTAGGCTTCCCTTCCTCATGGCTCTCATTTATCCACCTTCAAGTTCCACTTCTACTTATGTTTATTCAACATGTCCTATATTTCAGACATTATCCTGGAAAGTTCTGTGAGTTTTGTACTCTGAATTTATCCTAACTAAACTTATTCTTAAGCTAAAAACAATTTTTTTTTTGTTTTGCCTTTTGAGGATATGAATACCGTGACAGTTGGACAGTAGACACTAGTAATTTCACCAGTCTGCAAATGACTGAAATTGTGCTGTTTCACTCCCACTCCCAAGAAAAGAGTTATACACAGACCATGCAAACATGGCTCATAATGTGTTTGAGATTCCTATGATTTTTTAGTTAGCCTTTTTCTCCCAGAAACTAAGTTAAAATGAAGTTAGGCATTGGATTATAAAAATATAGAGTACTTCTGAACTTGAAGATTTGGGATAAGAAGGAGGAGGAGTAGCATAACCGAATCTAGTTCTTGAATAATCACCAGTGAACAAACTGGAAACATCATCTGATCCCACCACAGATTACAGCTGTTATCTGTGTTTTAGGTTAGTCTTATTGGAGTAAAAGGTTGTTGATAACCAGCCAGATGCTTCTTTTGCATCTTCATTAGTTTTCTAGGATGGAAAGTTTAGGCCTCAGATTAGTAACTCTTTAACCCCTCCCTGCCTGTATCCCCACAGTTTGTGGCTGAGGACCTTTCCCAGGACTGCTTCTGGACAAAGGTGAAGGAGGACCGCTTTGAGAACAACGAACTTTTCGCCAAACTTACTCTTACCTTCTCTGCCCAGACCAAGAGTGAGTACCTTCCTCTTTAATGTCAAGGTCTAGTATAGTGCTTAGGTGTCACTTAAGTTAAATTTCCCATTCTCTTCCTAGATTCCTCATTCTCTTCCCTTCCCTGGGTTAGAGGGGAAAGAGAGTGTTGGGTAGAAGAGAGATGGGTTTTCCTAATCAGAACAAAATAAGATGTATTATGTGTACTGGATTGGGGAAAGAAACCTGTTGTGTGTAGGTATTCTGAGTCAGTATAACTTGTGGGAATATAAGATTAAGCTTTCAGAAGCTCAGTTTGGGCCTGTTTTGATGGTACTCTTGAATGAACTGTTGTACTGCCTTATGGTGCCATTTCCATACTTGAGTACTTAATCAAGTAGGGATTGTCGAGAGTTTTAACAGGTTGGGTGGCTGAGCAATAGTCTATGATAATAAAATACAATGTGTAATCTCTTTCTATTTTTTTCCCAATATCTGATATTTCCAATATCCTTCTTCACCGTTCGCTCCTGTAGCTTCCAAAGGTAAGAATACAGAAGAGCCTTTTATTTGGGTCTCTTGAATATTAGAAAAGATGAAACAAATGTAACAGATTTTTCTCTTTAAAAAACTGATACCAGGGCTGGGACTGTAGCTCAGTGGAAGAGCGTTTGCCTAGCATGTGTGAGGCACTGGATTTGAACCTCAGCACCATATAAAAATAAACAATAAAATAAAGTCTTGCTGTCCATCTACAACTACAAAAACTGATATCAAAGATTAAGACTTAATTTCTTTTTTGCTAGATTTTTTTTTTTTTTCCCTAGAGTTCCAAAATACCAGTAGCTATGGTGTTGACTATAGGGAAAAAAGTTATTTTAAGTTAAAGCTCTCACATACTGTTCTTTCTTTGGAAGGTGAGGGACAATTGAAGTAAGTATTATCACCATTACCTTACATATATTTTGCATTTTACAGTTTTCAAAGTGCTTTAACACTTTTACTACCCCATTTAAACTGCAGTGAAGCCTTATGAAACAGGTAGATGTGTATAGTCTCTATTCTGTAGCATATATAGACAGCTTTCCCATTGACTTACAGTCCATGGTTTCTATAGTAAACTCTTATCTTTTTTTATCTTCATGTCTTCCTTCTATTTTTATTTATTTTTTGGTACCAGGGATTGAACCCAGTGGTTAACCACAGAGCCACATCTCCAACCCTTTTATTTTTTTGAGACAGAGTCTCGCTAAGTTACTCAAGGCATTGCTGAGTGACTGAGGTTGGCTTTGAACTTGTGATCCTCCTGCCTCAGACTCCTTCTTTCATTTTAGAAGAACTAATCCACTTTGTTATCTTCACTTTCTAATTCTTGTGATTTTGTTCTGCTTTGTGATGGGACACTTCTCATTTCCTGAGAGACCCAATATTTGAAAGATTTTGTCATGTATCACAATTACAGACTAATAATTTTGTATTTCCCTCATCAGTTAGCATTATTATTTACTTGAAGGTTAATCATGACACTAGTGATGAAAATTAAGAGCAACTTTGGCATATTTCTTTTCCCTGTTTCCTTCTATCCCAGTAAGTAGCATTTTTAAAAACAATTATTATTTTTAGTTAGGAAGCAGGTTGCACTTTGTTCTAATAAGAAACCTAACAGAGTGCTAGGCACCTTTGGTCACTCCCAGTTATATGTGTGTTTCTGTCTAGAAGTGAAAGATCACAATGTTCAAGCCTATCCTTTTTCCTATCATTCAAGGCAAAGTGGCCATTTCTTCTGACATTTATCACCTTCCATGCCAAAGTCTAGCTTTAGGAAATTACTTCTACACTCTTAGTTAAAAAAACATGATGGTGACCACTTATACTGCTCTAATTTATTAACAAAGAGTAGTTGACAGTAAAAGTCAAAATCAAATGATTTTTTTATCCTTGTGTTGGTGTTTAGAATTTATCTCTTTCTTGTACTTGGGCTCTGTGCTCTGAGAGCCACTGCAAATACACAATAACTGGACCCCTTTTTTGTCTCCATCTTTCTTTTATTTTGTATGTTTGTATTCTTATTGATTTTAATTGGGATTTCTGCAGTTTATTGGTCATCTTTGACATTAATTTCATTATGAATTGATATGTATTTGAACAAACAAGACCTCTCATCTTTTGTTATTTTCAAAAACATAACCCAAACTCTTTAGTACTCCATTAGCCTCCAGCTTCTGCCTAGGAAAATACTTTCTATTCATTGAAATTTCCTAGCAGCTTTGGGTTTAAAAAGAAAAATGTATTTTTAGAAATTTCTATCTTATCATCCATTCTTTGTTTTGTTTTTTTTTTTGGCAGGGGTGGTGGGGGTCAGTTACTGGGTATTGAACTCAGAGACACATGACCACTGAGCCACATCCCCAGCCCTATTTTGTATTTTATTTAGAGACAGGGTCTCACTGAGTTCTTAGTGCCTTGCTTTTTGCTAAGGCTAGCTTTGAACTTGCAATCCTCCTGTCTCAACCTCCTGAGGCATTGGGATTACAGTCATGCACCACCGCACCCAGCATTCTTTATCATTCATTCTTTTTTAAAGAATAAGTATAAATTAGTCCACTTAGTTTAGTTTAGTAGGGGTATCAATTTCTCATGTAATAATAATTACCATTAATGAATTGCTACTATTTTGATGAAGGAAATTTCTAGCTGGTCTTTATAAATTTCTTTAATTGAAGTTACAACTTTCAGGTGTTACTCTGGCATACTGTTTTAATTTCCCAGTCTTTTCAGTAGGAAGCATTTGAGAAGGTGTTCTTGAAAATTACTAAATCTTGAGCAGTTTTCCATAAATGATAAATTTTAATCATTTTTAAAAATTCTGCGATAGATTTTTTTTTCTGTCTTTAGTGCTTATTGTTTGCCCACTTCTTAACAGTTATTTGCAGTACTTGAATGCAATAAAACATTTCTTTTTTTTATCAGCCATGTAGCTATGAATGTTTTTAATAATTTCTTCCCCTTTTAAAAAATTATTTCTTGGGCTGGGGATGTGGCTCAAGCGGTAGCGTGCTCGCCCGGCATGCGTGCAGCCCAGGTTCGATCCTCAGCACCACATACAAACAAAGATGTTGTGTCCACCGAAAACTAAAAAATAAATATTAAAATTCTCTCTCTCTCCCTCTCTCTTTAAAAAAAAAATTATTTCTTTGGATTTTCAGTCTTTATTGACTCCATGTTGTCTTAAATACTGAACTAGTTTAGGTTTCTTTTCTCTTCCTTTTCTTTTTCTTCTTCTTCTTTTTTTTTTTAAATTTCATTTTAATTTTTGGTGGTGCTGAAGATGAAACCCAAGGCCTTGCCCGAGCTAAGCATTCCCCCTACTATTGCACTGCACCCCAGGCCCCAGTTTAGTTTTAATATTGAAACCAGTGTCAGTTACCAAGTCTCTCATTTGCAGTTTTAACATTGATGAAAAAATAATGATAGGTTAACTCTCATTATTGCACTGCAGATATTTCAACTTTCAGATGAAGTAGCAGAGACATGGGTTAAACGTATTTTTCAAGACCATATAGTAAGTGCCAGAGCCAGGGTTCAGACTCTGGACTGACTCCAAAGATTTTTCCTAGGGTTCTGCTTTCCAGAAGTGTATGTACTTGTCCTAGGAGCCTTTGAAAGGCTAGATCCAGACAAGAGTGCAAAAGCTTTCACCAGCCACTTAATTCCTATAAGCACAGATGTCCTTGAATTGGCAATGACTTAAGGGTAGAAAAAGGAAACAAATTAGGGCAAGTAAACCAGATCCTGGATAGTTAGGGTTATAGAAGAGAAGAGTATATTCTACTTATAGTGTATTCAGCTCTAGCAAAACTAGCCTAAAACTTGAAGAAAGTAAAACATGCATATCTAGTACAGTAGAAGCACTGCTTAGGTAATTTCAGCCCAGTGTATAGCTGCTAGTGTTAATGAGGAAGTTATTGAGACACTTGTTTTTATCATAATTGCATTATTTCCTCACTTGCTTGCTAAACACAACTTTCTGCCATTTGTTAAATATGCCTGTTATCCCCCATATGTTTTATTGGTACCTAAAATCTCCCATATACCTACTGGCTTTTCTAAGAGTGGATATTGAAGAAACAACTACCTCACTCTGTATATCTACCTCCTGTGGTCAAAGGTGCCTCCAGACACTGCTTCAATAAGGTTTCTTACTAAAAGAAGAGTTAAGAGACAGAACTGGTCCT
The DNA here is from genome assembly GCF_052094955.1 of Ictidomys tridecemlineatus. NCBI lineage: Eukaryota > Metazoa > Chordata > Mammalia > Rodentia > Sciuridae > Ictidomys > Ictidomys tridecemlineatus. Next base: position 121,943,504 of record NC_135477.1, on the reverse strand, counting down.
AGAATTTATAACAAGTTCTCTTACACATTATTTTTCTCTTGAGAATTAGTCTTGTATTTCTGAACTCTTTAACTTCTATAAATCAGGAATTTAGTTACTTAGTTAATTTATTCCCTTCTGGGGAATGTAGTAAATTCAGATTTGATAGACAGCACCATAAAACTTATAGTCATTCTCACTTTATCACTTTCCTGTGACAGCAAGGAATCTTATATGACAGACTTGTTGACTCTGCTTTTGAATTCCTTGGAAACATATCTAGTAGTTAAATTTTATTTTCATCTTCTCCAAGGGAGCATTTTCATCATTGTTATAACCTCAGGCAGGTCATTATTTGTATGTACAAGATAAATTTTCTTTCTGCTTTTCTTCTGTCTCTGTCTTTTTCTTTTGAACCATAACAGGGTGAGTAATAACTAATGGCCTAAGTATAGAGATTGTTCTTCATACGAGGAAGTATTCCTTCCTTTTAAAACCTTTTTAACTCATATAAGATCCAAAGGTCCTCTCTTAGTAGGTATAAAATGGACAATATGGAGCATGAAATACATTATGGGAACTGTGAGCATGAGAAACAGTTCTCTAAGTGTTTGATGACAGTAATTTAGGAAGAAAAACTCTGGCTAAAAAGTAAGATCTTGGCCAAGAGTTGAGAATTTCATTAAAAAGAACCAATATTCTAGTTAGCATTTGACTGTTTCCAGATCCTAAGGTTTGTGCTGTTGTCTCAGAAGTGAAAACTGTTGGTAACAACAGGTAGGTTTACCTGTCTGTCTGTTGCTCTTTCATAACTATCTTGGTTCAGGATTCAGACTTGAACCAAGTCATTACCAATAACTGCAGCGCTTCTACAGTCTCAATTTCATATTACACATACCTGTTCTACATTTTTATCTTGTTCTCTTGTAGTATCTTGACCCACAAAATTTTTTAGCCCCATGACACTTACAATCTCTTCTTCACCTCCTTGATGACTTCTCTCTTTTCACCTAAAAATCCATGGTTAATCATTATAATAATCATTCCCCTGGCATTTTCTTCCATTATTTCTCTTTTATTTCATCATACACACCTGTAGTTATACAGCTCTGAATGTGACTGGAGAAAACCACACAACTGGTCTTCCTTGATATGCTTTCTTCCAGAATATCAAATGCTTTTCTTTTTTTTTTTTCCCCTAATTCATTATCTATTCTTTCTCCTGGATCTCCTCTGCCCAGTTTGTGAGGTTGCTTGGACCTTGATAATTTCGATTGCCAGGCGGTCATTCTGTAAGCATTCCTAATCCATTCAATTCTTCATTCTTTTAAATGATTACTTAACACCTTCTTTCCTCAAAGACCCAGCATCTCCCTCATCCTTATTCTCAGTTGAGAATGTTTTATTTGTACTTTACTGGGAAAACTGAAGCAATCAGAAGAGGAACTTCTAGAGACTTTTAGAACTTTTTCCTATTTCTCTGTTGTCTTTCCTGTAACTGCCATCCTATCTAAAGGCAGTTCCTGGACTAACATGATGTCTTCATTTTAATTAATGTATTGAATATACTGAAAATATAAAATAAAAAAACTATCCTCTCCCCAAAGTGACTGTGGTTAACTATACATTTTATATGCATACATCATTCTAAAAAGTAGTTTAAGATTTAGTTCAAATGAGAAAATATGGGAAATTTTTAACCAGAATGTTACTGGAAAATTTATGAATCAAGTTAGTTAAAATATAAAATTACAGAAATGTGAGGGTATATACACTTTATTTTAAAAAGTGTATGCTAGGCAAGTGCTGTACTGCTAAACTACGTCCCAGCCCTTCATTTCTTTTTTTGAAGTTTTATTTTGTCTTCTTCATTATTTGTGATGGATAGTTATATTCCACTCTCTGAATAATACAAATTAAATGACTACTCCCTCATTGAGAATTTAAGTTTTCAATTTTTTGAATTATAAGCAATGCTGCAGGAAACATTTCTTTGCATACTTTTGTTTGTGCACAGTAATTTCTTAAAAGTAAAGTTTCTAGACCCTGATCACTGGATATTGGATTATACCAATTTACACTTCCACCAAAAATAAGAAATTATTTATCAAAGTGTCTGATCAGGGAAAGTGATATCTTGTTTCAGTCTCATCACTCACTAATATGATTGCATCAAAGGGTTTTCTTGATACATTGACTTTTCCTCATCTATAAATGAGATAAGGGAACTTAAGGATAGGACTTTTCAATTCTGAACTCATGCTGTTACTGGTCCCCCCTACCCCCCTTCCTTTTTCTTTGCAGTAGCTACCTTTGGTATTATTTTTCACCATCTCAAATTCATTTTTACAACTTTCTGGGCTCTTATTTCATTTGTTTTGGTCAGATTTTCATTCTATGTGCACTGAGGGTCAGGCAATAGTTGCTGCTGCTTTCTTACAAGCAGTGTTTTGGGGATCTAGATTTACACTAGGTCAAAACTTTAAAACATTTGCTTGATGGCTGTTGATGTAGTTTCCACTAGAGTCTTACTAGTGGAGATTTAAGGAAAGGTGTCATCAGATAAAGATAATTAAACTTTAATTCCTTCTAAACTGGAGGAATCTGATATATTTATCTGCAGCAGTGTGTTCTTTTCTTTTTCGCCACCAGATGGCACATGGAGCTCTTCTATTTTAGATGTGTCATTGTTACGTTGGGTAATGATGCAGTCACGTTAGAGAGAGGCACTGTCTATTAGTTTCAAGTACAACTGTTTAGGACACTGCCCTCTACCTGCCAGGAAAATTATTTGGAGGACTGATAAACAGTAAAATTAAAGCAGGAAGCTATTATTTTTACAAAGAAATTTTGTTATGGTGCAATTAGGTTTTTTGGTTGACTTTTTGTGGGGTTTTTTGCAGCTAGTATTTTTTTATGGGTACAATATTAGTGTTCTTTTGGGGGCCCTGAGGCTGGAGAATATTTTTTTTAATCTGATAGCTTCATGAAATCATAGCCTGCCTTTCAGAGTGCTTAAATAAAGGGTAGTATTTTACCACCTTGGTAGTTCATTATTTATGTGTTTGTGATCTTATTATAACACATTCATAATACCATATCTGTTATAGTTTTTGCTGAAGATTTATATCGAACACATAATTGAACTTACCCACTGATTGTATATCGTAATTTGTTAGCACCTCACTGTCTCAAGATAATGCCATTTAGAGCCTCTTTCTAACCAGCCACAGTTTGGTTTGTACCTGCATTGTATATTATAAATATACAGAAACTGAAACTTTATTTTTTAAACCCAGGGTGCTATCTCCCATGATCTGCAGATTCCAGATTCAGTTTCTGACAAAATATCCTTTTAGATATTGAAGCCATCTAGGATCAGTATTGCATTAACTTGAATGTCTGTTTGTACTAGTAATTCCCAGTCTTTACTGTGCATAAGGATTACATGAGGAACAAGTTAGAAATATAAATTTCTGGACTCCACCTTCCAAAGAATACAAGCACCCCATGTAATTTTGCTATAGATAAGCAAATATGCCTTGATCCATCGTTTAATTATCTCTTTTTCTGTTTTCTGACTCTTTGCCATAGGCTACAGATTGCTTTCTACTTTTTCTCTTAATAGCATTTCTATGTCTTTATCAGAGTAGATATGTGCTATCCTTTTTTGGGGGGAAGTGACTGGTGCTGGGGGTTGAACTCTGAGCCTTGCATGTGTTAGGCAAGAATTCTATCATTGAACTATAGCCCCAGCCCTATCCTTATTCTTATAAAGGTCATTTGAGATCAATTAGGAAACAATGTAACATTTTCTATTAACTGCTAGCATTCTGGAGAACTGTCAGAGGTACTTGTTTTTACTGAATTCTTTTCTCATTAACTTCCCAGCCAGATCTTAAAAGCCATCTTAGAATAATGTTTTGAAGAAGATATTTGGAATCAGTGAAATATCCACTGGCTATTTAGAGATTGACTATACTGGAGAGGATAGATGGCAGGCAGAGTGTCAAATTAGATTTTGACTTGTAAAACAAAGATGGAGTTGTGAGAAACAGGAGGAGGTTGAAATCAGACTGGACAGTGCCACAGCTCTGCAAACAACTCTTACTCAAGTTTCATTGTTCTCTTGCCATGAAGACCTGGAGTTGGAGATCAGAGGAAGGGGGTTCTCCAGAAAGTGTTAGAGCAGAACTAGGCTTTGGATGAATAGAAGAATGATCCAGTGCTCTCTTGATACCTGCTGGAGTCCAGAGCTGCTTCCCCAAGGAGAGTGAACTGTTCTGAGTATACCTTAACCTTACATTCTTGAGGAATTGTTCTATCTGAAGTGAATTTTGCTGATGCTGAACAGGTCTCCCAGCAAGGAGTATTAAGGTTGTTTCCACCATGGAATGTTTTCTCTCTCTCTCTTTTATTTTTGCTTCTCTTTAATCTGTTTTTCTGTGAAGGTAACACAGGTATTTCAGTAGTCAGTATAAAAATGTCTCATTCCCACCTTACTCTTTATCTATTCCATCATTCTCCCTCACCCACTCTCTGGAGGTCACCATTCTTAATCAGGTTTCTTGATTATCCTTTTAGGATTTTAAAAATACAATCAATTATAAGCAAATACTGATACAGATTCTTGTCCTCCCTGTCTTTACCAAAAGGTAACATGCTATCTACACTGTTCTATACTTTGCTTCTATATCCTGAAGCTCTTTGTGGAGAGATCTTATTTAAAAAAAAAAAAAAATCTGTTTTCAAAAAGCATGCATTAGGGGCTGGGGATGTGGCTCAAGCGGTAACGCGCTCGCCTGGCTTGCGTGTGGTCCGGGTTCCATCCTCAGCACCACATACAAACGAAGATGTTGTGTCTGCCGAAAACTAAAAAATAAATATTAAAATTCTCTCTCTCTCTCTCTCTCTCTCTCAAAAAAAAGCATGCATTAGTTTTATAATAAATACAACAACAAAAATATGGTAACAAATAATTTTTTTAAAAAATAACAGGCACATTAATCCAATCACTTTGACTTCATCTTAGCTTGCATACATGTCCTATTGTGTTTTTTTGCAAATTCTTATGTAATGATGGACTAAACAGTTACTCATGCCATGCCAGCTCTATAAATGTATGATAATTCATACTAGAGCTTTATAGCCATTATGGTTTGGAGAAGAGAAACTAAAAAGTTTTGCAAAGGGACCTTCCAGACCTAGCTCCTAGTATCATACTGTGGAACTATAGCAGAGCTTTGTATCACTATATAGGAGCACTGCTCCTTAAGGACTATAGTCTTCAAAGGAAAGAGATGGTATACCATATTTTTGTCTTGTTTCCATCTGTTTTTATTCCGGAGATTAATTACTCTAGAATTTAGTGTCCTGTAGCTGGCCCAGTTTTAGAACTCTTGTCCATAGCTGGTGTGTCTAAATAGCAAAATTACTGTTACGATTGATGTTTGAGGGTAAGGAACCAAATTGTAAACACTCATTCCAGTTGTGTTTTATAGGAAAAAAAATGCAGGAATGATAAGAGTAGAAGAACATATACTAGAAAACTATAGATTTTGTTTGAGGTATATTTTTCCTTCTATTTTTCTATAAGATGATTATATTAATAAAGAGAATGGCAAAGGAATTCAAAAGGAAATTTGCTGGTGTCCAGATGCTTGGAGAAGGGGTTTCTAGAAGTACTTGGAGTTAATATATTATTATTTACAGTGCACAGTATTAGGAACCAATTTGACAGAGCAGGTAACAATATCCTCTACTTCACTCTCTGTCATCCAAGCCTTCTGTAATAATTTCTCTTTGCAAAAATCATATTTCAATATAAAAACTTTACATTTATCTTTAAGCTCCCGTGGGCAAAGGAGCCCCAGTTAATTAAGAAAAGGAGATTGTAGCCCCATTTCTGCAAGATGGGAAGGAACTGATTCTACAGTAACACCAATTCTTTCCTAAAAGTTAGTGATTTTGGATCTATCAGATTAGAGGGGGGTGTGTGTGTATGTATGTTTGGCAAGTAAAACTGCAAAAATCCTTCCAAAAACAATGTCCCCATTTTCCTGTTCTGCTTGCATTCTTCTTTTTAGCCACGGAGTGAGCGCAGTTGAGCTATTTTGGCTCAGATTCCAGATTGTGAGGTCAGAGACTAGGGATTGGAGGAGAAAATCAGGTGACTTTCAGTAACTGGATGACGATGCTGCCCTCATCCCCACCCATCCTCCCCCCTTTCCCCACCCTTTCCTGGCTTCCACCTCGGGAACAAAGAAGGGAAAAAAAAAAAAAAACCCGGCAGTATGACAAAAACCAGCAGCTGCCTCTGCAGACTGACTGGGGGCTGGGTGTTTATTCCATCTGTTCTCTTTGTTTTGCTTTTACCCTATTACTTCCCTTCCCTGACCTTGAATAAAATGGAGGGTATTTCTGGACTCCTTTGTCTAGAGAATGGCTTAGAAATCTGCAATTTACTCAGTATTTAGATAGGCGAGGATGAGACAGCAAAGATTAAAATTACTCTGCAGAACCTTAAAAAAACCCCACAAGAGTACTTTGCCTTCCTCATTCTGTTTATTCATGCTTAAAATGTTTCTGTAATACTTTATAGTATCAGTTTTTTATTTAAGAAATATGAAGGGCAGAATTAATATGTCCTTTTCTTGTTAATCTCTCATAGCAAATAAATAACACCCCTTAAGTCCAAATCTGTGGGGCTCAGAATCTAGGGTGTGGCAAGAAGGCACCGTGTTTGGAGAAGCCTGCTTCTGCGAGCTGTGTCATGCCACTTTACCAGTAGTGCTCCTTTTCACTGATGTCCTGATTTCTTTAGCAGATACACTTCAAAGGAAAAAATATGATGGAGGACAACATACAGATTAAGGGAGAATTTTAAAATGTTAACCAGTGCTACATATGAACCTTATTTAGATATTGATTCACATTAACTGTATAAAACACTTGACATTTCAGACTGCTGAAAATTGATGTGATAATGGTATTTAATTCTAAAAATCATTGTCTTATAGAGAGATGCATGCTACAGTAATTATAGGTGGCATATGATGTTTGGGCAGGGGCTTAGGTGAAACAGAATTGACTATAAATTGTTAATTATTGAAGCTAAATAATGGGTACATGGGACTTTATTATCTTATTCTCTTTTTGGATGTTTGATTTTTCTCTTTTTTTTTATTGGTTGTTCAAAACCTTACAAAGCTCTTGACATATCATATTTCAAACATTAGTTTCAAGTGAGTTATGAACTCCCATTTTTACCCCAAATACAGATTGCAGAATCACATCGGTTACACATTCACATTTTTACATAATGCCATACTGATTTTTCTCTTAATAGGACCCCCCCCCCAAAGGAAAAGAGCTTTTGTTCCTAGTCCCTTATTTTTGATACTTTTCCCCAGACCTAGTTCATTGTTCTTTATGTAAACCTGTCCTATTCTTTTGCTGACACACCTTTGCTGGGTTCTTGCTTGGGGCAGTACTAGTCTTTCACATCCTTACTTACTCAAATCTCAGAAGCAAATCTCTTAACTCTCCTTAATTGAGTCACACCGTCCTGGGTGTGCTGGGAAAGTATCTGTGAGAAACTCAATGACTATTATCTGAATGACCAAAAGTTTTGTCAAGTTCCCAAATTTCTAACACTGTCTTTCTGCTACTCCTTCAGACTTCCCCTTCTTCCCAGTTCTTAGCACCTGATTCTTATAGCTTTGGGATTCTGTCTGGCTTTGTTCTTTTCCTTCAGGTTTATTTTTTCCCACTCCTCCTTACCGTTTGCATGTCCATGGTGATGTAGTTCTACAGAATTTAGCAAGTGGGTATATATTTGGGTCAAGAGAGCAGTGATAGAAATATGGTTACTTTTGGACAGGGATAACTGCTGTTCAGTTAGCATTCTGTTTATTAACTCACCATAGGACCCTGTTGATTTCTCTTCCCAGAATCAGAGTTTGTATATATATTGAAGTGAACTTGGTGATCCCACAGTTGTTACTCTCACAGAAAGTTTACTGTTATTTCCTAAGGATATTATTAAGTATCTTAATTTTTCTTTCTTCTTCTTTTTTTTTTTTTAATTTGGTTCTGCAGATTGAACTCAGAGGCACTATAGCACTGAGCTACATATTCCCAGCCCTTTTTATTTTGAGACAGTAAGACAATGTCCACTAAGTTTCTGAGGCTGGTCTTGAACTTGCAATCCTCCTGCCTTAGCCTCCCAAGAAGCTGAGATTATAGGCATGCACTATAATGCCTGTCCAAGTATATTAATTTTTCAAAAATGCGTGGGAAATCAAGTTTCTTCACAGACCCTATTTCTTTAGAGAGAACTGTAACTGTACTAGAGTCTATCAGTTTTTTTAATTAAAAAAAACAATAAACATTTTGTCATACTGGGGATTGAACCCAGGACCTTGCACATGCTTTACAAACATTCTGTCACTGAGTATATCCCCAGCCACACCTGACTTTTCTTTTTTGGTACCAGGGATTGAACTCAGGGGCACTCAACTACTGAGCCACATCCACAGGCCTATTTTGTTATTTATTTAGAGACAGGGTCTCAGCTAATTTGCTGCTGAGGCTGGCTTTGAACCCACTATCCTCCTGTTTCAGCCTTCACACCTGACTTTTTAAAACTTCCTATGGTGATTGTGTGCTCATGTGTTATATGTAAAGCAGTGATTTCACTTTAGAGATGTTGGATGAACAGCATATTTAATTAGTGGAGTCAGATCCATAGATTTTTCAAGATGTTTCCACTTTTTCCCACCTTTCTCTTTTAGTCATACTCTAAGGTATTTGGCTTACTCAAAGGAAGTGTAGCAATAACATTATGAAAGGTGTTCCCTGTAGGCTGGTGGGCCGAGCAAGTAGTGTTACCAACCTGAGTGAATGAGTGAGAAATAAAGTTGGGTGGAGTTGCTTTATAGTTCAGCCTGAGTCTTCTGGCATTGTGGTTATAACTAGTTCTATAGCCAGTTTATGTTCTCAGTGTTATTTTTCTAAAAGCCTTTCTCTGTCTTACTTACTCTCACCTGTACTTCTTAGGAACCTAGTTTCCAGGATGTCAGGCAACTCCTACTCCTTCATTTCCTGTTTGTGGTCTTCATGGAGAGAAGCCTGCAACAGGAATTCCTGGGGAAGTGATGACTATAGCTCTGGGACTCTGAGGGCCATTAGCTCATTGCTGAAGTTAGGGGGCCAGTGTACTATGGAAGGACCTCCCTTCCGTTCTGTGCTCTTACAAACAGCATTACTAATCATAACCAAGTAATAACTGAGATTTTTTACTGTTTTCAGAGACTGGAAATTATTTTCCCTTTTTGTGCCTCAATTTCTAAACCCTGAAATCTAGAGTTCAACATAGGTATCAAAGATGACAAAATTGACCAGGACTCTTAGGGTTGATTCTTCTGACAAAAATAGTGAGAAAAATGGGGTCCCTGTGTTGGACAGCAGGGGGTGCCCTTTCCCTTCACTTTTTACTATGGCACTCCCTACTGCATTCAGCCATTTTAAACAGATTGTTTTTGCTCCCAGCTAGCTCCATTTTGTGTTTGTGACGCAGGAAAAAAAAGAGTTAGGCAAAGAAGGGGTTTGACTGGGGGAGGGAGTGAGGCAGGCTGAGGTGCAGCTACAGACAGACTCCTTTACTCAGCAGTGTCTCACCAGGGACGTGCCTTACTGCAGGCTGCCTGCATCCTGAGCAATCATGCTGCAAGTCTCTGCCAACTGAGCAAAGAGTGAAGCAGTGTTTGCCTCCTGGTTGCCTGTTAACAGTGGCAGAGTGCTGGCTTTTGAGACAGCTAACATCTAGACTCTTAAGTCTGGATTTAGGTATTTTTGCTACCTTGTTTAGGGTTATATTCTTAATGATAGAATCAACGAAGAAAAAACACCCCCTCCTCCCAAAAAGAAAGGAACCTTTTCACTCAGTTTTCTGGGAAGAATCCAGTGCCCTGATGACTTCAAGGAAATGTTTTGGGTGGTTTTTCAAAATCTTTTTTAAAATGCATATGCATGTAATGCATCCACGTACACATCTGTACGTAAAGAGAACCATGTGAACATCTGTGTGTCCATCACTGAGTTTATCAAACTAATGGCCAGTGTTGTTTTACATACCTGCACAAGATGTCCTTCTTGCCACTTCTAAGTAATTATATACTAGTTGATTAGATCATTTAGTCCTTTAAGTAGTTCAGAAATTGTCAAAAAAAGCACTTTTTAAAAGGATGATTATATTACTGTTATCACATGTAAATAATTCTTTAATATCATTGTCATTGGATATGTAATCAGTGTTGAATTTCCCAAATTATTTTATAGTAGTTTTTATCAATTTTTTCTTTTGAATCAGAGCCAGATAACGTTGAGCTGTTAATATTGGTTGATGCCTTTATAGGTTCCCTTTTCAGCTTGCACTGTCTTGTTTCTTATCTTATAATTTATTTAGACAGTTAATTTCTTAAGGAAAAGGAGGGGTTTTGTCAGGATGGGACTGGGAAAGAGGTAAGCTTGCTTTTTTCTAGAGCAAAATCTGTTACTTTAGGATTTTTCCTTAAGGCTACTGGAGAGGATTTAAAGGAATGCTGCTCTGCTCCTGACATGATAACCTGTTTACCTAGAGTCTTTTTTTTTTTTTTACTAGGGATTGAACCCAGGGGCACTTTCCCACTGAGCTACATCCCCATGCTTTTTTTTGTGTGGGGTGAGGTGGGGTGGGGTGGGGGGACACTTAAGTTGCTTAGGGCCTTACTGAGTTATTGACATTGGCCTCAAACTTGGGATCCTTGAGCCTCAGCCTCCCAAATTGATGGGATTACAGGCATGCACCACCAGGTCCAGTTTACCATAAGTCTTAAAAATTTTCAGACTGTTTTCTCTAGAGTGCATGGTCATAGACATGGACCATGCCCTTTCCTAGGGCTTAAAGGGAACTGTTTAAGCTTTGGGATAATGTGTTTACCCACTGATTAATAGCTGAATACCTGTATTTGTAGGGTAATTTATCTTCAACTTTTTCTCCAAAATAATTTTTTTACTTAAGTGGCAGGTCCCTGATTAGACCAAGTAAGTTAACAGCACTTTGTGGGCTATTTTACAGAAAGAAAGAATATAGTAATGTTCTGTTAGTGTTGAATAGCATGTGGTAAAATTTCTTTCATGACTTTAGGACTACATCCCCACTCCTCCATGTGTCTTCCATGGATTTCTCTGAGACTGACTTAGAGGCACATGATGAGACTATACCTTTTGCTTGATGCTGTTTCTCCCCTTCTGAAATAGGTCAAAGAGATTGACCTTCAGCATCCATAGGAGATGGTATTCCCTTGTTCTAAGGGAGAGCACAGGTTACAGAAAGGAGATTGCAGGGCCTGACACCTTGGCACAGCTGGAAGGTCATTTGTAAAGTCTGGTCTTTGAAGCTTAGATTTTTTTGACTCCTTGCCTAATTTGGAAGCTGTAGTTCCCACTAGCAAAGCTTAGAATCTGCTTTAAAAAAAAAAAAAAAAATCAGGGTTGTAGCAGCTATGAACATAGACATTGTTTTGCCACATTTTAATCAAAGAGTCAGCTAGGTGATCAGGGTCTCTTTTCTTCTTCTCTTAGAAGAATTAGTCTTCCCAAATAAGATTCTCCTTTTCCCTTTTTTGCTGAGCTCTTGTTGGTACCCACCTCTGTTTTTTGTCTCCTGTGAGTTTCATACATTCTATAAATTGAAATTTCTCAGCTCTTAATATCATTTTTAGTGTAAGGCATGACATATGAGGCCTTTGTTCCATTGTCCTCGTGGAAATGGGGCTGGACATTTTAAGCCTTGACAGGGTTTTACATTAAATGCTGAAATATTTACATCCTGAATTAGCACTGCATTCCTGTAACAGGACTGGGAAGGCTACAGATGGGATCATCCTATGGGTTCTACATGTGACTATCTTTACTGCTGATTGTCAGCAAGAATCCCTCCCAACTCATTGTTGAAGCTAAACCAGAGCTAGCTATCTAAGGATATGAAAATACAGGGAATACCCAAGCCATGCTTTTCTTCTCTTTCTCTCAGTTTCCTGGTGGGTGAAAGTTTAAAAGTTTACACATAGTGGGCTCAGGCTGTGGCTTAGTGGTAGAGCGTTTGCCTAGCAAGTGTGAGGCACTGGGTTTGATCCTTAGCACCACATAAATAAATAAAATAAAGATATTGTGTCCATCTACAACTAAAATATTTTTTTTAAAAAGTTTACACATAGTGACATTATTGCACTACATTAACAAATTAAACAATTTCATTCTGTCCATATTCCTTTGTAGTCCTTGCCTGAACTGTATATATAGCATTTACCTGGTTTTACATGGTTATAATGTATGTGTATCCTGGGGTTTTATTCTTTATTTCATGTTGAAGTATATAAATCCATATATGTAGGTCAATGGATTTTCAAAAATTAAAAATGAAGGGGCTGGGAATATAGTTGAGTGGTAGAATACTTGCCTAGCATGCATGAGGCCTGAGTTCAGTCCCAAGTACAAATAAAAAATTGAAGAAATGTACATCCACGTAATCAATACTCAGATCAAGAAAAAGAATGTTGCTAAGACCTAGATTCCTCTCTCACCCACTTTGAATTATAGCTAGTCCCCTATCCTCCCTACCCCAGTATCCTAATTTCCATCTGGCTCCTATCTACAGTATATTACAACAGAATATCTAGTATATTTTCCTGTTTGCTTGCTCTGGCAATACCCATTAAATACCTTCAGAATTGCTAACTCACACCACTTTGAAAAGCAAATCTCCTAATTAGAATTTTATATTCATTTATACTCAGCCTACTTGGTTGTTTATATTATATAATTCTCAAATCCATCTATTTCTTTTTATCTCTAGCCCTGCCATAGCCTTACGCCATGCCTTCATCATCTCTTAACCTGGAACACTACGGGTGTGGGTGCGGGTGCAGGTGCAGGTGCGGATGCGGGTGCGGATGGGGGTGTGTGGCTATCGTTTGTGTATTTCTGTCCTGTGTAAGAAGAAAAAAAAAAAGTATGTGTAACCAGTTTCATCAACAGCCATCATCTATTCTATATTAATACTTTAAGTGATATGTTTTCTCTTTTTCCTGATTTATAAATTGAAGATTTTATCTGTGGCTGCCCTGCTATGAAAGTGGGGTGTTATACTACCTTCCCTTTTCTCTCCTTCAATTATCATCTAATTTTTTAGGTCTTTTAATGTTTTAATCTTCTTTCTGTTAAGTAAAACAAAAATATAGAAAGCTGCATGAAATAAATATATAGCCTAATGAATTATCATAAGATGGGAAACTCTAATAATCACATGTCAGAAGGTAGGAACTTTCACTATGGAAGCCACTAGGAAACTTTCATATGCTCCCTTTTACAAGAACAGCGATTATTTTGATTGTCATGATAATCAATTTGTCATTTTTCATTAGAGTTTTGTCACCCAAGTGTATATTTCTGAACATCATATAGTGTAGTTTGCCTGTGGTTTTATTTATTTTTAATTTTTTTTTTTTTTTTCTTGAGAAGAATCTTGCCCAGGCTGACTTCAAACTTGGTCTAAAGTGATCCTCCTGTCTCCGCTTTTTGGAATAGCTGAGAGTAGGCACTGGTCACCATGCCCAACTTGCCTAAATATTTTTTCATGTCTCCCTTAATTTATAGGTTCCTCCTCTTCTGTTTTAAATCCTTTTGTTGTTAAAACGTTATCATTTATCCTATGAGCTTTTTCCATAATATGGATTTTGCACTTGTATCCTCATAGTGTAGTTTTGTGTATTTCTGTCCCTTGTGTTTGCTGTAAATTAATAATTGAATCTAAAGGCTTGATCAGAGTCAGGTTCCATTCATGTATTTGTTTTTTCTAAGACATCTTTTTAATAGGTATTAGGTTCCTATTTGGAAAGCACATCATATCTAGTTGTCCCTTCTGGGATACTAGCAGCTGTTGATTCTCAGTGCACAGATTGCATAGATCTATTATTTCATTAGGGTTACAAAGCTGTGATATTCCAAACAAATGGAATTCCTTAAATAGTCTAAAATATTAATCCTTTGTCAGTTATATGTATCACAAATACCCTCTTGACTCTGTGGCTTCTCTTTTCTCTGTTTTTATTAGTATGTTTTATTTCTCTGTTTTTATTAGTATGTCGATAGATAGAAGTAAAGAATTTGGGTTCTTCAGCCTTTCCTTTTATGGTTAATGCATATTATATTAAGAAATCCTTTAGTCATCAATATCATTAATCCTATAGTTTTGCCTCTTGTATTAAGATTTTTAATTGACATGTAAAGGATTTACTTGCATATGAATATATTTTTTTCCATATGGATGTCCATACTTATTGGTAAGTCTGTCCTTTTCCTATACATCTGACATACTCGTTTGTTATATTAAGTACTGATTTATGCTTGGATTTGTTTTCTAGACTATACTCTATTTGAATCATTTTGTCTCTCTATATTCCAGTACTGCATGTTCTTAGTTATCAGTTTTATATTTTGTATTGATATGCCCAATCTTTTGTTGGTTCTTGTCCTCACTCCTCTTGGTCCTTTCTTTTTTCATTTAAATCTTAGAATCAGCTTGTCAACTTAAAAAATGAAATGTCTTGGTATCTTAATTCTGTTGACTCAATAAATCAATCTGGGGAAAATGACATTGAGTCTTTTCATCTATTACCCTATCTGTCTACATTCTCTATTTTTAAATGTTTTTCAGTAAGTTTTATAGTTTCTCCATGGATATCTTAATATTAATTATTTTTGGGGGGGTTGGGCATTCTAAGAATAGGACCCAGGCCTTTGTATATGCAAGGCAAGCACTCTACCACTGAGCTATATCATACCCCCAACTTTATATGACTTTTTTAAAATTAAATTTTGTTTGCTTATAATTTACCAATACATGCTTTTAGATTTTTCTATATTGACAGTCATCTTTATGTAATTAATGTTATTTCTTCCTAATATTCAGAACTTTTTTTCTTCTTGCTTAACTGTACTGGCTAAGACCTACAGACAATGTTGCTGAATGGAATTGATTATAATGAATCTCCTTCTCTTGCTTGTAATCTATGAGGGAAGTTTTTAGCATTTTACCATTAAGTTCGATTTTTGTCTTCAGCTTTTGGTAGATACTGTTTGTCAAATTAAGGAAGTTTCTTTCTTTTCCTAGTTTGCTAAGTATTTATTGTGAATGGATATTGAATTTTATTTATTTTATTTTTATGTGGTGCTGAGAATTGAACCCAGTGTCTCACGCATGCCAGGCAAGCGCACTACCATTTGAGCCACATCCCCAGCCCCTCAAATGCTTTTTTTTTTTAAATATTTATTTTTTAGTTATAGGTGTACACAATATCTTTATTTTATTTTTTTATGTGGTGCTAAGGATCAAATCCAGAGCACTCTACTTCTGAGCCACAACCCCAGCCCCTCAAATGCTTTTTTTGAACTGTCAAGATGTTTATATAATTTTTCTCCTTCAATCTGTGATTATGATAAAGCACACTTATTAATTTATCTGGTACACAGATCTTGTACTCCTAAAATAAATTCAACTTGGCATAATCTATTATTATTCTTATTTTGCATGGCATAATTCAGTTTGCTTATTCTTTAGGAATTTTTTTTTTGGCCTATGTTGATCAATGAAAATATCTAATTTTTTTTTAATAAAATTCTTTCACATTTTGGAACTAAAGTTATGTCAGCCTCACAAAATGAGATGGGAAATACTTTTTCTGTGGGAGAATTTTTGCATGATATTGGGGAAAATATTTATTACTTAAGTATTTAAAATAATTAGCTGGTAAAGTCATCTGGGTCTACTAGGGAATTTAAAAAAAATATTTTTAGTTGTAGATGAATATAATACTTTTATTTTGTTTATTTAGTTTTTTTATGTGGTGCTGGGGATCAAACCCAGTGCTTCATGCATGCTAGGCAAGTGCTCTACCATTAGGCCACAACCCCATCCCCTACTAGGGAATTTATGAACATTAATTTCTTTTATGGTTATAGGAATATTCTGGTTTTCTCATATTATGTTTTTACTCAGTTTTTAAAGTATTTTTCTAGAAATGTGTCCATTTTATTTGAATTTTTATCTATATTTTATATGAAATTATTCATCTTTTTTTTTTTTTTTTTTTTTTTGGTACTGGGGGATTGAACTTTGGGGCACTCAAAAACGGAGTTACATCCCCAGCCCTATTTTGTATTTTTTTTCTTGGAGATGAGTCTCACTGAGTTGGTTAGCATCTTGCTTTTGCTAAGGCTTGCTTTGAACTCACGATCCTCCTGTCTCAGCTTCCCAAGCCACTGGGGAAATATTCGTCTTAATTCCTGAAGCATACTTAGTTTAGTCCTGTTTTTGTTACTATGCCTAATGTCTGTGTCACCTGTCTCATTTTTTTATTGGTAAATTATAACTATAAATTATAGGCTTCATTGTGATATGTTCATGCCTTTTCTTTGATCTTTTCATTTTTAAATATTCATCAGTCTGACCAGAGGTTTGTTGAATTTATAGTCTCAAAGAAAAGGGAAGGAAAATAACTTCTGGTTTTGTCAGTCTTTTCTGCTATAAATTTAACTCATTTCTGTTCTTATCTGTATTTTAAATTTTTCCTTATTTGTAGTAGCTGGGTATGGTGGCATATACCTGTCATCCCAGCAACTTGAGAGGCTTGAGGCAGAAGGATTGTAAGCTTAAAGCCAGCCTTAGCAATTTAGTGATGTCTTAAGCAAGTTAATGAGACCCTATCTTGAAAATGAAAAATAGAGGGCTTGGGATGTGATGATTTCAGTGGTTAAGCATCCCTGGGATCAATAATAATAATATAAATTTCTTTAATTGTATTTTATTGTTCTTATTCTTATTTCTTGAAATAAATGCTTCACTCCTTAGTTTTCAGTCTTTTTCTCCCCTCCTCATACATGCATTTGAAGCTAAGTTTTTGTTTAAATTAAATTTTAGGGATATTTAAGGGATATAAGTTTTGATAGGAAGCATATTAATTTTCTAGGGCTGCTATAACATAGTAGCGTCAACAGGAGGGTGGTGTGTTTAACTACTTAAGTTGGATTTCTCACAGTTCTAGAAGTTCAAGATATTAATA
This sequence comes from Ictidomys tridecemlineatus, assembly GCF_052094955.1. NCBI lineage: Eukaryota > Metazoa > Chordata > Mammalia > Rodentia > Sciuridae > Ictidomys > Ictidomys tridecemlineatus. The sequence goes on along the minus strand of NC_135477.1, from coordinate 121,926,363 downwards.
GGTTTATTTTCTTCTGAAGTCTTTCTCCTTTACTTATAGATGGCCACTGTGTCATCACATGCTTTTTTCTTCTGTGTGTTCATTTTGGTGTTTCCAAATTCCTTCTTTATGTAACACTACTAGTTAGATTGGATTAGAGACCACCTTAAGAGTCAGTTTGAACTCAAAGACCCTATCTACAAGTACAATTACATTTTGTAGCTTGGAGGTGGAGTTAGGACTTTATCATGAATTTTGGGAGGACACAATTCAACTATAACAGGAAGCATTTTTTATTGTCACTTATTTCAATACATCTTTTTATTTCCATTATGATATGTTTTCTGTGGGTTACTTACAAGTGTTTAATTTCCATATATATCGAGTATATGTTTCCTATTGTTGTTATAATAAATCACCACAAGTTTCTTAAAACAATTCAAATTCATTGTCTTTCAATTCTAGAGGAATTTATTTTCTTTCCGTTTTGGAGGACTTAAGGTGTTGACAGTACTGTGTTCCTTCTGGGGACTTTGGAAGAGATTGTTTCCTTTCCTTTTTCAGCTTCTAGAAGCTTCCACTTTCCTTGGCTTATTGCCCTTTCTTCCATCTTTAAAGCATAGCATCTTTAGATCTTTTTGTGTCTGACCTCTTTTCTGTCATATCTCTCTGACTCCGAACCTTCTATCTTCCTAAGAGTCATTTTGATAATATTGAACCTACCTATATATTCCAAAATAATTATTATATCTCGAGAGTCTTAATTTATTCATACCCACAAAATTGTTTTGCTGTGTAAGTTTGTTATTCACAGGTTCCAGGAATGAGAATGTTGACATGTTTGAGGAATTATTATTCTTGTAGTTTTTTAGGATTTTTCTTATTTCTCATTAATTTCTAGCTTATTGCACTGTGGTCATAGCTCTTTCGAAATGGATAAGTTTTGTTTTATGTCTCAGCATATTGTTAAATATTATAAATGTTCTATGTGCATTGAAAGATCCATGTGTATTAACATTTATGTGAAGTGTTCTATATGTATCCATCAGTTCCTCTCTATTGATTGTGTTGTTGTGTTACATTTTCAGTATCTTTACTTTTTATTTGGTTATTTTGTTACTGAGAAATACAGTTAAAATATCCCATGTCTAGGTTTGGTACTGTAGTTATTTGTATATTTTCGTTCAATGTTGAGTTAGTTGGAGATTTTTCAGTTATCTCTTTACTGAATTCCAGCTTAATATTTCTGCGGTCAGACAACATACTTGGAATGGTTTCTTCTATCTTTTGCAATTTGTTGAGGCTTGCTTTTATCCAGTATACAGGAAACTTTGGGAAGTGTGCTATAAATATATTTTAAAAGACATAATTTGTTATTGTTAGGTATGTTATTATAATATATTAGATCCTAAGTTCGTCAGATATGTCCAGAATTTCTCTTTTCCATGTTTTTTCTGCTTGCTTTATTAGTTACTTGCAAAAAGTGCTAATTCTTCCATTATAGTCATGGATTTGCCTCCTCCACCTCTCTAATTTAGTCACTTTATATAAATTGAAACTAAATTATGGAATCCATTTAGATTTACAGTTTTTCTTCCTTATAGATTAATCCTTATTGTTTCAATGTGTATTCATGACAATTACTAGAGACAACATTTCTGTCTGATATTAGTATAGGGATAGCAGCTTGCGTTTGGTTAGTGTTTCTTTTGACTGGTCTATGTTCTGCCATTATTTTACTTTCAATATTTGTGTCTTTAAGGTATGGCTCTGGTATGTTTAGTAATCCAATCTTCATGGTAATTTATTTAATCCATTTGAGTTAAACTATCCTGTGTTGGTATTTGTTTTCTGTTTGATTTTGGCTTTCTGGATTTATGTCCCTTTTTTCCCATTCTTGTCTCCTTGTTAATTATTTAAAACTTAATTATTTTTAATTTCTCCTATTGTTATACATCCTTTTACTATGCTTCTGGTGGGTACCTTAGCATGCTAAGGATTTACTGTACTCTTACACAAATTATAATTTTTATAATTTTCCAAGTAATACTAGAACTTTACAACATTTCAACTGACTGCATGCTTTGCTTTTGAGTTATTAATGTCATACCTTTGGATTCTACATAGGTTTTAAATCCCACAAACACTTTTACTATTTGTAGTAGCAATATTCACTTAAAAAGATTTTTCTAATGTTTTTCCTTCTTGTCTGCATTTCTGAATTTCTTTTGGGACAGGTTTTCTTCTGTCTGGCTAAGTATTCTTATCAACATTTATTTCAGTTCATATCTGCTGATAATAAATTGTCTGGTTTTTGACTGAATATATTTTTATTTCATCTTTTTTTGAAAGAAGTATTTTTTTGTCTTTTTTTTTTTTTAAGTATGCCTCTGTTGGTCATTGTTCACTTGAAGATAATATTTTCCACCCCTGCTACTTTGAGAATTTATTTTAACTCTCACTGTTAGCAGTTTTACTATGATGATGTGTCATTGGTGTGGTTTTCCTTGCATTTGTCCTTGGATTACTCGTTAGTTTTGTTCTGAGTATTGAAGTTTTTGATCACTTTTGGAAAATGCACAACTGCTTTCTTTATAAATATGGCCTCCATATTTATATGTTGGACCTTTTCACTGTGTCTCATACATTCTTTGTTATCTCCATTTTTCTTTATCTCAACACTTTAGTTTGATATTTTTATCCTCTTCCAATTTATTGACTACTTGTATCTCTTTTTTTGTTGTTAATAAATATTTTTAGTTGTAGTTGGACAGGATACCTTTATTTTATTTATTTAATTAATTTATTTAAACACATCCATTGAGCTTTTAATTTCATTTCCAATATTAAAAGTTGTAGAAGGCTGATATGTTCAACTTTACTCTGAGGATGTAGCCTTTTGTTTTTATAACCTAAGGTGAAGGTTTCATAAGAATCTGTCCACTGGGCAGAAACTGGACCTTAACTCCAATCCACCCTTGCCCACAGAGTAATCAGACTGATATTATAACAGCGCTCCACTGTTTTGCTTACCACTTGGTGGAAGTTTATCACCATCTCATCAACTGTTTCATGTGTTCAGGGTAGCTTTCTAAACACTACATTAGCATTTTTAAGTTTTTTTCCCCCCCATGGAGATTTGGCCTCATTGGAAATAGAAGTTCTCTCATTTTTTTTCATTTTATACAATAATTTTCACTACATTGAAAAATTTTAAATTTTACATAATTAAATTAGTATTCTAGTCTTTTGTTTTTGTCAGTACTAGAAATTGAACCAAGGCCCCTATAATACCACTGAACTATATCCCAGCCCTTTTTATTTTATTTTTTTCTTCCTTTTTTTCCTCTTGTGTTTTATTTTACATTTCCATACTTTTTCTTTTTAAATGTATTTTTAAATTTATATATGACAGCAGAATGCATTACAATTCTTATTACATATATAGAGAGCACAGTTTTTCCTATCTCCGGTTGTATACATAGTATATTCACACCAATTCGTGTCTTCATACATGTACTTTGGATAGTAATGATCATCACATTCCACCATCATTAATTACTCCATGCCCCCAGCCAGCCCTTTTTATTGTATTTATTTTGAGGAAGGGTCTCACTAAATTGCAGCTAGAACTTGTGATCCTCCTGCCTCAGACTTCCAGGTTGCTGGGATTATAGACATGTGCCATTGCTTCCAGTAATTTATACTATCTTGATTTTATGTTATTCTTAGGAAAGTTTTTATTTATTCAAAATTATGTTGTATATTTATTTTTTAATTTGTTCTTTTTAATTATACATGACAACAGAGTGTACAAGAATGGAATCCTAATTAGAATAAGTTATACTCCACGATAATTCTGTTTTTATATTTAGATGTTTAATATACCTGGAATTTATTTTTGTGGATAACATAAAGTTAGGATCTGTATTCTTTGAAAATGTATAGCTAGTTGTCTTGATGAGACCAGGAGTTAGAAAATTTTAGCCAATCTGTTTTGATTAAATTTTATTGGAACACAACCATTCCCATTTGGTTAGTCACTGTGACGAAATACTTTCATGTTATACCAGCAGAGTTGAATGGATACTATATAATAACCATTTGGTCATTTAAAAATGTTTACCAAAGGCTGGGGATGTAGCTCAGTGGTTTGCCTTGCATGCAAAAGTATGGATTCAATCCTAGTACTGGAAGAGAAAACACACACACACACACACACACACACACGTACGTTTATATCCCTCCACCCCCACCCAACCACTTGGGAGGCTGAGCTGGGGATGTGGCTTAGTGATAGAGTATTCCTGGGTTCAATCCCCAGTACCCAAAAAAACAAAAAATTCACTAGTCCCTGAATTAGATCATTCTTTTTTAGTAATCTGGGTTGCTGCTTTTTTTTAGTATTTATTTTTTAGTTGGACACTATATCTTTATTTTATTTTTATTTGGTACTAAGGATTGAACCCAGTGCCTCATGATGGTATGTGAGTGCTTTACCACTGAGCTGTAACACCAGCCCCTGGGTTGCTACTTTAGCATACTACATTTATCATATCTATTTCTGAAGTTCCTTCTATTTCCTTGTTCAGTTAATGTGTTTTCACAGCATCACTGTTATAATTAGTACAGTTTTATACTATTGTATTTTATTGACAGCTTATTCAGTCAAATTTACTGAGGTATCATTTCTATATAGTAATGTGTACAGTTCTATGAACTTGGACATGTATTTGCCTTATAATTGCCACAATCAAGACAGAGAACATTTTCATCATTCCAAAGAAGCTCTGTGAGGTCACCTGTTAGTCTCCTCTCCTCATTTCTAGGCTATGGCAAACTACTGGTATGCAGTCTATCCCCATAGTTTTGTCATTTCTAAAATGTCTTTGAGATATATCCAAGTGGTTACATTCATGTTCATTTATGTTGCTAAATTTAGTAGTCCATTATATCCATTCTCTGGTTGATAAACAGGATTATATCTAGATTTAGATTGCATTCTATAGCTCATTTGCATATAGGGTTTTTGTCTAGACATATGTGTTTTCATTTTTCTTGAGCAAATAACTAAGGATAGAATTGTTGGGTCATCTGAGACAGTAAATGTGTTTAATTGTATAAGAAACTGCCAAACTTTTTTAAATTGGCCACCAACAATGTATGAGAGTTGCAGGTGCTTTGCATTTTTACTAGCTTTTAGTATCATAGGTTTTGTTTTGTGGTTTTTATGGGTTAGGCATTTTAGTTTTAATTCCTAGTATGTATTCCTAATGGCTTAACGGTAAGCATTTTCTGTGCTTATTTGCCACCTATATATCTTCTTTTCAAGTGAAGTATACGTCCAAATCTTCTCTGCCCATGTTTTAAAATCAGGTTGTTTTCTTATGATTGAGTCATATTTTTTTATGTTCTAGATATTAGTTCTTTGTTAGGTAAGTGTTTTGCATATATTTTCTCCCAGTCTATGGATTGTCTTTATTTCTTAATAGTTTGATACATAGAACAGGTTTTTAATTTTTGTCAAATCTACTTTATCAATTTGAAAATATTTTATTTATTTATTTTTTTATACTGGGGATTGAACCCAGGGGCACACTACCACAGAGCTACACACTACCCCTGCCCCCTTTTTTTTAAATCTTAAAAGAGGATCTCAGTAAGTTGCTTAAGCTTCACTAATTTGCCCAAGCTGACCTTGAACTCACAATCCTCTTGCTTCAGACTCCTGAGTTGCTGGGATTACAGGTGTGCACCACTGCGCCTAATGATTTTTTAATGTTTTGTATTATTTTGTATTACTGCATGAAAATTTACCTCAAACTTAATGATATAGATAGCATAAATTTATTATTTTATAATTTTCAGTGAGTCTGGTGTTTGAGTTATCTGGATCCTCTGTTCAGGATCACATCAGGGTTCTAGATGAGCTTCATTGCTTTCTGAAATTCAGTGTTCCTCTTCTTTTGATTGAGTCAGTTCCTTGTTAATTGTAGAATATATGCTCTGCACTTTTTTTTGCTAGCCATCAACAAGGTTCACTCTCAACTCTAGAGACTACCTACCATCTCCTCCGAAATAGCCTCCTCCACAACAACATTGCTACAATAGAGTATCTGAACCTCTTTGACTCCTCTTGTCTCTTTTCTCCAAACCCTCATTTAAAGGGCTTCCCCAGTAGGCCAGGCCTACCCACTCTCAAAGGAAAGGACTATATAGGATCATGCATCCTACGGGAAAAGAAAGTGGGAGACTAGCTTATGATTCTGCCTATTACATGATTTGTCCTTTTTTGTCTTAAGAAATTGTTATCTACCTCAAGTTGTGAATGTTTCTGTTTTCTTCTAGAAGTTTAATAGTTTTATTTTCCATTTAGATCTTTCGTTCATTTCATATATAAATGTATGTGTATATGAAAGAATATAATCCCAACTGTGTGCGGTGGTATGTGCCTGTCCCAGCTAGTTGAGAGGTAGAGGTGAAAGAATCACTTGAGCCCAGGAGTTGAAGTCGAGCCTTGGCAACATAGTGAGGCTCTGTCTCAAAAAAAAATTCTTTTATGTTTTGTTTTGTTTTACAATTCCTGTCCCTTTTAAAAAATCTATTAGATAATGGCAGTTACTTTATAACCACTGTCACTAATTCCAGAATAGTTTCATCATACACCAAAGAAACTCTGAACTTATTAGCATCTCTCCACTTGTTCTCCACAATTTGGCAACTATTAATCTACTTTCTGTTTTCATGGATTTGCCTATCCTAGACATTCCATTATTATCAATATAATCATATAATGTGTGCCCTTGTGCTGACTTCATTTAGGAGTCATGATGTTTGCAAATTCATGTTGTTGCATATGTTTGCACTTCATTCCTACTTATGACTGAATGATAGTCCATTGTATAGATATTTCATTTTGTTTTTTTGTTCATCAATCAATGGACATTTGAGTTGTTTCTACATTTTGGCTGCTATTAGTAATGCTGTGATAAACATTTTTCTTTTTTTTTTTTTAACTAAATTGTTTGAGGGCTGGGGATGTGGCTCAAGCGGTAGCGCACTCACCTGGCATGCGTGCGGCCCGGGTTCGATCCCCAGCACCACATACAAACAAAGATGTTGTGTCTGCCGCGAACTAAAAAATAAATATTAAAAAAATTCTCTCTCTTTCTCTCTCTCTCTCTCTCTCTCTCACTCTATCTTTTAAAAAAATAAATAAATAAATAAATAAATTGTTTGAGATAAAGTACCCCAAGTGCCCTGAAGTATCTCTTCAGTACAATGCATTCTCTTCTATAACCATAGTATATTTATCACACTTAAGAAATTTATTATTGACATAATATTGTTATATAACATGCAACCCATATTCAAATTTCACCAATTTAATTAGTGTTTTTAAACACTTTAACAATCACCACTTTATTTATTGAAGTGGAATTTACATAGCATAAAATGAACCATTTTAAAGTCAATCATACAATGGCATTTTAGTATATTCATAGTGTTATATAACCACCACATCTCTCTAATTCTCTGTATTTCATCACCCGCAAAGGAAATCCTAGATCTATTAAGCAGTTACCATTCTTCTTTCCCCTGACAAGTACCCATCTATTTTTTCCTGGATATTTCATTTAAGTGAAGCCATACAACATATGACATTTATATCTGGCTTCTTAGCGTAATATTTTTGAGGTTCATCCACATTGTAGCATTGTATTAGTAATTCATTCCTTTTTAATAACAGAATAATATTCCATTATAAATACACTTTGCTTATGCATTCATTGATAGACAGTTTCTAACTTTTAGCCATTGTGAATAATGCTGCTATGAACATGCATATATGTGTATTTGAATACCTGTTTTATATGCCTAGGAGTGGATTTGCTAGGTCATATAGCAATTCTTTGTTTAATAGGATGAAAGGATGTGTTGAACCTATAGATGAATTTGGGAAAATATACCAATTTCAGTGTTGCATATTTATTGAAGACTTATTTAAATTGTGAATTTTTCATTAGTGTTTTGCATGTAAATCTGCTTATTTCTTTATGGTGTCATCGTTATGGTTCTTCTTACTTCTTTTTCTAGTTATTCTAATATATACAAAGAAATATCATTTAGAGAGTGGTGAGAACAAACATCTTTTCCTTATTCCTGGTTCTATGGTTTAATCATTCTATATTGAACCATTAATTATGAAGTTTATTATACATTTTTCATAGATGGACTTTATCAAGTTGAGCAAGTTCTCCTTAAAAAAATTTGGCAAGAGTTTTTATCATGAATATGTTTTGAATTTTTTTCAACTGCCGTTATGATTTTTTTTTAAAGGTCCTGAAATCATGGTGTTTCTTAACAGTTGATGTCAGAGATTGGCAGTATTTTTTTCTTGTACTAATGGTTCATAAACTAATGTATGTCATATAATTTCTGCCAACTTATATTTGATGAATGTGTATCTTTTATTAGGTCATAGTACAGCTATCATGTCTTTCAGAATTTTCTTGGTTTATAAATATCATACTCCACAGAAAGAGATCAGAACTTAGAAAGAAAAATGAGCATGGACGTGGACTATTTAAAAAATTTTTTTGATTCTTTTTAGATATGATGAGAGTAGAATGTATTTTGACATATTATACATGCATGGAGTATAATTATCCATTCTTGTGGTTGTACATGATGTGGAGTTATACTGGTTGTGTATTTGTATATGAACATAAGAAGGTCATGTGCAATCTATTCTACTGTCTTTCCTGTTTCCATCTCTGCACCCTTCCCTTTATTCCCCTTTGTCTAATCCAATGAACTTCTTTCTATTCTCCTCCCTCTCTTATTGTATATTAACATCTGCATATCAGAACATTCAGCCTTTGGTTTTTTGGGATTGGCTTATTTCACTTAGTGTGATAGGATAAATGCCATAATTTCATTCTTGTTTATTGCTGAATACTATTCCGTTGTGTATATGTACCACGTTTTATTTATCCATTCATCTGTTGAAGGGTACCTAGATTGATTCCATAGCTTAGCAATTATGAATTGAGCTGCTGTAACCATTGATGTGGCCACGTCACTATACAATGCTGATTTTAAGTCCTTTGGGTATATGCTGAGGAGTGGGTAACTTGATCAAATGGTGGTCCCATTCCAAGTTTTCTGAGGAATCTCCAAACTGCTTTCCAGAATTGCACCAATTTGCATTCAGCATGGGCTATTTTTTTCATTACTAACAAGAAATACTCAAAAGCTATCAGAGTCATGTCAAAAGGAAACTTGAAGAAGAAACTCCTTTAGGCCACACTACTTGCCCTAAAGAGTAAGATGTATTCTTTTTTATTATTATTATTAGTTGTTCAAAACATTACATAGCTCTTGACATATCATATTTCATACATTTGGTTCAAGTGGGTTATGAACTCCCATTTTTACCCCGTATACAGATTGCAGAATCACATCGGTTATACATCCACATTTTTACATACTGCCATACTAGTGACTGTTGTAGTCTGCTATCTTTCCTATCCTCTACTATCCCCCTCCCCTCCCCTTCCCTCCCATCTTCTCTCTCTATCCTATCTACTGTAATTCATTTCTCTCCCTTTTTTTCCCTTTCCCCTCACTTCCTCTTATATGTAATTTTGTATAATGATGAGGGTCTCCTTCCATTTCCATGCAGTTTCCCTTCTCTCTCCCTTTCCCTCCCACCTCTCGTCCCTGTTTTATGTTAATCTTCTCATGCTCTTCCTCCCTGCTCTGTTCTTAGTTGCTCTCCTTATATCAAAGAAGACATTTGGCATTTGTTTTTTAGGGATTGGCTAGCTTCACTTAGCATAATCGGCTCTAGTGCCATCCATTTCCCTGCAAGTGTCATGATTTTGTCATTTTTTAGTGCTGAATAATACTCCATTGTGTATAAATGCCACATTTTTTTAATCCATTCATCTATTGAAGGGCATCTAGGATGGTTCCACATTAAATCAAAAAGAAAAACCAGGTCTGGAAGTGTATGGATATTAGAGCACTTGTTTACCATGCACAAGACCATGAGTTCCATCCCCAGCACCACCAAAAAGGAAATATAAAACAGAGTTGCAGAATGAAGACATGATCTTTTCCCCAGTGAAACTGCTGAATTATTTTCTTAAAACAACTATTTAAAACCTGTGGAAATGATCTAAAAGGAAAATAGCAAACAAAAAAAATTCAAGAAAATCTACAAAGTTTTAGTGAGAAAAGCAAGTAACTGTGGCCACTAAAAATATGTTTTTTAAAAACTGAGGGTGATGATGCATACCTATAATCCCAGCAACTCAGGAGGCAGATGCAGGAGGATTGCAAATTTGAGGCCAGCCTGGGCAACATAAAAATACACACATAACATACATTTGTATATATAGATAAACACACATGTGTAATCATTAATGAAATTGCAATGTTATATTAGAAAATATTCACTTAATGCAAAAAAAAAAAACCCACCAAGAATAAAAGTAAAAAACATAAGCCATAGGAAACAAAAAGTAAAACACAACTCCATCAGTTGGAGTAGAATAATTTAATCAAAAGGTAGACTGGATTAACAAAAACAGTTATGTGTTGTTATGGGAGACACAACTTAGGATTCAGTGAAGCAAATAGATTAAAAGTAAAAGGATGAGAAAAGATACCATGCAGACAACAACCACCAACAAAACTGGAGTGACTAATATTGAACAAAGCAAGACTTCAAACCAAAAATGCCACTCATGTCAGGAGAACATTTTGTAATGATTAAGAATCAGGCAGGTGGGCTGGGGATGTGGCTCAAGCGGTAGTGCGCTCGCCTGGCATGCGTGTGGCCCGGGTTCGATCCTCAGCACCACGTACAAACAAAGATGTTGTGTCCGCCAAAAACTAAAAAATAAATAAAATATTTAAAAAAAAAAAAAAGAATCAGGCAGGTGTAACAATTATAAACATGTACACCTAAGTGTATATGTGGCCCCATCACATATAGTCAAATAGCAAAGCTGACAGTAATGAAGACAGCAATAGTTCAAGAATAAATGCTGAAGGCATCAGGGCTGCTATAAGTAAGTACCACAGACTGGGTGACTTGAACAATAAAAATTAATTTTCTTATAGTTCTTGTGGCTAGAAGTGCAAGATCAGAGTGTCAGCAGTGTTGATTTCTTCTGAAGAAGAGTCTCTCCTTGTTTTGTAGATAACCACCTTCTTCCTATGTCTTCACTAGGTCTTCCCTTTGTTTGTATCCGTCCTCATTTTCTTTTATAAGGACACCAATCTTATTGAATTAGGACCCACTCTAATGGTCTTACTTTAACTTAATTCTTCATAGATCCTATCCTATACAGTCACTTTTTTATGGTACTGAGTGTTAGAATTTCAACACATAAATTTGAAGGGGACAGAATTCTAACAACCCCCATCATCAGCATTTGTTAGAAGAACTAGACAGAAGAAGGAGGAAACAGAAAACTTGAACTTTATAACCTGCTAGACGTAATAGCCATCTGTGGAACACTGTACCCAACAACAACATAATGTACATTCTTTTAAAGTATGTATTTTTCTTGTTAGACCATAAAATCAACCTCAATAAATTCAAAGAATATAACTAATAGAAAATATGGTGTCTGACCATAGTAGAAGTAGACATCCATACAGAAAAATGGGAAACACATAAATATGTGAAAATTAAACAATATACATCTTAATAACCAATGAGTCAAGAAAATCAGAAAAAATCAGGAAATCAAAAATTACTTAAAGATGCATGAAAATGAAGCCACAGCACACAAAGCCTTGTGAAATGCAGGGTAATTTGTAACTGAATGTGCCTATATTAAGAAAGAAGAATCATCTCAAATCTATAATCTTAACCTTCAATCTTAAGACAGTAGAAAGAGAAGAGCAAATTTAAAATAAAGCAAGCAAAAGGAAGGAAATGACAAAGATTGGGGTATAAATTTAAGTACAGAATAGAAAACCCAATAGAGAAAACTAATCAAGCTTAAAACTTATTTGAAAATGATAAACAAAATTAACAAAATTTTAGCCAGATTGACCAAGACAAATTATTAGAAACAGAAATGAGTGAACATTACTACCAACCTTAAAAAATTAATAAAGGAAAACTATCAGCACTTATATGCCAACATATTTGATAACTCAGATGAAATGGAAAATTCCAAGAAACATACAAACTATCAAGACTGAAGAAATAGACAATCTGAATATACCTTTAACATGTAAAGAAATTGAATGATGAATCCAAAATTACCCCAAAACAAAAGCCCTGACCCACATGTCTTTATTGTTGAATTCTACATAACATTTAAAGAATTAATGCTAATGCTGTATAAAATCTTCCAAGAAACAGAAAAGAACACTTCTTACCTCATTTTTTGATGCTATTGCTATCCTAATGCCAAAATCAGACATTGTGTTGTAAGAAAACAAGACTACAGAGCAAGATCTTTTATGAGTATGGATGGAAAAAATCAGCAAATTGAATTCAGCGTCATGTAAAAAGACTTATTTACCATAACGAAGTGGAACTTATCCCGGGGATGCAAAGATTTTTTTTTTCCTGGTTCTGGGAATTGAATCCAGGAGTACTTAACTACTGAGCCACATCCCTAGACTTTTTTAAATTTTTATTTTGAGACCAGGTCTTACTGAGTTGCTTAGGGACTCGCTCAGTTGCTGACACTGCCTTTGAACTTGGGATCTTCCTACCTCAGCCTCCTGAGCCACTGGGATTACAGGTGTGCATAACTACATCTGGCGCAAAGATAATTTAACATCTGATAATTAATTAATGAAATTCATCATATCACTAGAATAAAAAGCAAATTATATGGTCATTTCATTAGACACAAAAAGCACTATACAATACCCAACACTGTTTCATGACAAGAAGCACCCAACATACTAGGAAGGGTAATGAACTGCTTTAGCCTCACAAAGGGCATTGAAGAAACCTCCGGTTTAAATCATATTTAATGGATGAAAGATCCAACCAATACTTTGTCCTTTATAATGTTAGAAATAAGACAAAATTCTCTTCTTACTTCTTCTATTAAATATTGTTTTGGAAGTTATGGCCAGGGCAGTTAGCCAAGAAAATAAATAAGAAGTATCAAGATTATTAAGAAAAAGGCAAGGGCTGTGGATAGTTAGTATCACAGATGATATGATCTAGTATATAGATTATCAAAGAATCCATTAAAATTCCACTAATTGTAGTAATTAGCATAGTTGCAGGTTATAAGATCAATACAAAGAGGTCAGTCATTTGTGTTTCTATTTATATATATATATATATATATAAATATTTTAAATTTTTGGCCCCAGGGATTGAACCCAGGAGCACTTAACCACTGAGCCACATCCACAGTCCTTTTTATTTTAAGGCAGGGTCTCAATAAGTTGCTTAGGACCTTGTCAAATTGCTGAGACTAGCTTTATACTTGAGATCCTCCTGCTGGGATTATAGGTGTGCACCACCAAACCTGTAATGAAATGAAATTTTTAGAATCCATTCACAATAACAAAAGAATTACAAATAAAACAAACTCTGTAAACTACATAGCCCACTGCTGATAAAAATTAATGAACTAAGTAAATGGGAAAAACATCCCATGTTTGTAGAGCAGAAGACTTAATATTGTTTAGATAGCAAGTGATCTACAGATTCACTTGCAGTTCCTATGAGAATCCCAGCTGATTTTCTTAATGAAATTGGCTTGCTTATTCTAAAATTCACATGGAATCATAAGTGAATTCAGAGCAGCCAAAAGGATCCTGTAAAAAAAAAAGCAAAATAGTATGACTCATGTTTCCTTGTGTTAAAACTTATTACAAAGCAGTTATAACCAAGACACTGGCATAAATATAAACACATAGGTCAATGCAATTGAATTGAGGGTGCAAATATAAGCCCCCACCTTTGAATGTGATACTGGGGATTGAACCTAGGGGATACTTTACCACTGAATGACATCTCCAGCCCTTTGTATTTTTATTTTGAGATAGAGTCCAGGCTGGCCTTGATCTTGCAGTCCTTCTGCCTCAGCCTCTAGAATTGGTGAAATTATAAACTCCTTATATATGACCAGATGCCAATGGGGAAAGAAGAATTTTTTCATCAAATGTGTTCCATATAGATGGACGATGTGTAAAAATATTAAATCGGATCTCAATTCGCACCATGTACAAAAATTAAATTTGAGATGAATCAATGCATGAGCTAAAATTATAACACTGAGAAGAAAGCAGGGTTAAATCTTCATTACCTTGAATTTGGAATTTTTTGACATAAAAAGCACAAACAATAAAAGAACTTGAACTTCATGAAAATGAAAAGCTTTGTTCTCCAAAGGATGTCATCAAGTAAGAAAGAAGACCATCTACAAAATTGGAGAAAATATTTGAAAATCATATAATGTGTCTGTATTCATTAGGAATACTGATGGTGTACAAGTCTTTTCCTTTTCATCATCATTGTTTCATTGTACTTATTTAATTTGGTATCAAGGTAATACTTGCCTCAAAAAATTGAAGTGGAAAGTATTGCCTCACACCTGTTCTGTTTTCTGAGAGATTATTAAATTATTGTTAATTTTTGTTTAATGTTTGGTGTAATTCTCCATTGAAATGTTCTAGGCCAGAAGATTTTCTTTTTAAGATGATTTAAATTATAGATTTAGTTTTAAAAATAGTCTTTAGGAGTATCCATGATTTTAGGAGTATTCAAATTGACTATTCTACATTGGTTGAGTTTGGGTAGTATTGGGTCATTAAATAAAAATTGTTGTTCATTGTCCAATTTATAAATGCAAAAATATTTGTGGTGTTTCCTTAGCCTTTTAATGGCCGCAGAACCTGTAATAATATTCCCCTTTTCATCTCTAATAGTAGTATGTAAGCCTTCTCTCTTTTTATCTTTGTCAGTCTTTCTGGAGATTTATCTGACTTATTTATTTATTCAGTTTGGTACCAGGGGTTGAACCCAGAGGCACTTTACTACTGAGCCACATCCCTAGCCCCTTTTAAATTGTTTTATTTTGAATGGTCTCATTAAGTTGCTTAGGGTCTCACTAAATGGCTGAGACTGGCTTTGAACTTGTGATCCTCTTGCCTGCCTCATCCTCCTGAACCACAGGGATTATAGGCCTGTGACATCATACCTGGTTTATTGTTGTTGTTGATACACACACACACACACACACACACACACACACATTTTTTAAATTTATATTTTGTTTGTTTATTTTTATGTGGTGCTGAGGATCAAACCTAGTGCCTCACATGTGTGAGACAAGCGCTTTGCCACTGAGCCACAACCCCAGCCCTGTTGTTGTTATCTTAAACCAGCTTTTTATGTCATGATTTTTCTGTATTTTTTTTTCATTTTCTTACTCAATAATCATTTATTTACATAACCAATCTTTATGTATTTGGAATTTTCTTTTCTCAAATTGGGATTCCTGGGTCAAATGGATGAATTAAAAGAAAATAGGGCTTTTGGGGTACCATTTGTCCATAACTTTTTATTTTTATTTCTTGCTTATTTGTACCAGGTAATATAATCCTTTTCATATGGTCAAAAATTCAAATGATGTAAGAGGGTTTGTGTTCAAAAGTATTCCTCATACCCATGCTCAAGTTCTCCCCATTCCTCTGCTCAGAACCAAGTAGCTTTGTCTGTTTCTTGACTCTGCTTTCAAAGCTATTCCCATATGGCTTTCTAAAAAATTATAGGTCAAAATATTTTATAATCATATCTCTCTGTTCAGAACAGTTTCTGTTTTCTCCCCCCCTCATCCCCAGGGCAAGTCATGTTCAAGATGAAGTTTGAAAGATAAAGAGAATTTTTAATAGACACAAAAGGATAACATAGTGGAAGACTCTAGTATGGGGGTTATGAAACTGCTATATTTGTGAAAATTTTTATGGGAACACAGCCTTGCTCATTCATTTATATATTGTCTATGGGTGCTTTCATGCTACAGTTGCAGAGCTGAGAAATGAGAACAGGCCACATAGCCTGCAAAACCTAAGATATTTACTATTTTGCTACTTATAGAAAGTTTGCTGATCCCTGCATGTGGATAGGATTTAGGTAGGAAAGCATTATTGGTAATTGTTGGAGAAATGAAAATGAAATATTCATTATAATAGGGGGCAGTCATTAATAGCAGAGTGGCTAAAGAGAAAGTTAGCCTTAAAGGAATACAGTGGGGAGACCATTATCATGGAGACCAGGCAAAGGACCATTCCAGGCTAGGTGGTAGTAGTTCAGTAAGGAACAGAAGTGGCTTGTCCTAAACCATGTTTTTCTTATCTTTCCCTCACTAGCCAAAAAGGATCAGGAAGGTGGAGAAGAAAAGAAATCTGTACAAAAGAAAAAAGTAAAAGAGTTAAAGGTGTTGGATTCAAAGACGGCCCAGAATCTCTGTGAGTAACTGTGATCCCAACTATTTGAAATGTGAAGGAATTCTTCTAAGAACTTAATTCTCTTGAGTTTAACTTCTCTCAATATGATATACCCATTTCTGGAGTTCCTGCTGTGTGCCAGGCATTGCATAGTGGATTTCCCATTGGCACCACTGCAAGATTGATAAATATATGGTTTTTATGTCATTATAGAGCTAATAAGAACTCTGAGGGTCTGAGATTTGAACCTCAGTCTCTCTTGTTTCTATGTGATGGGCAATCTATTAGGCATATACTAAGCATGTTTTCCAGAGATAAAAGGTTGTATATTCCATAAAACACAGTCTTGTAAAGGTAGAAAGGCAAATAATAACAATAGCATAGATTAATAAATGTTGACATAAAAGAATGCTAAAGTGCTTATGAGAGAACTAGGAAAGGGGATATCCAAATCAAGTTGGGGGAGTACTGGAGGGCAGAAATCTTGAAGTAGTACCTCTCAAGGAAGTATTACTTAAATTGATTTGAAAGAACTGTTAAGAAGGGTGAGGAATGGCTTGTTTCAGGAGAGGGATTAGCCTTTGTGAAGGCACATTGGCATGAGAGAACATTGAGTTCAAGAACTGCAAGTAGTTGAGTCTACCTGAGAAAAGCTATGGAGCTGTGAAAGTTATTAAAGAGTTTTTAAACAAGAAATAGAGTGTTACAACTGTAATTTTTAGGAAGGCCCTTAGGCGGTAATTTTTTCTTTCTTTTTTTTTTTTTTCTTTAAGGCTGAATTGCTGGGTAGGAAAAGACTGGGCAGAGAGATAAGTTATGTTATTGCTTTAAACTAGGTAAGAGGTGATCAGGGCCTGAAACTAAGGTAGTGAGAATCAAAAAAAAGTCACAAGATAGTAAGAAGACAGAATTAATGGAACTCAATGGTTGACAGAGGGGATAAAGATGGTGTTTTTTGAGTTTAGATCACTCTATGAAAAGTGTTATCATTTACTGAAATAAGCAGATTGACCAAGAACAGATTCTCTTTTGGGGGGGGAGCATGGCTAGTGGATGTAGTGAGAGGTGGCAGGGTAGAATCTTACATAGAGTACAGTTTCAATGTTATCTTTTCATTTGCTTTGTGAAGACAGAATAAGTAAAATTTGTGACCGTAAAAGAAAAGACAATTATATTTTCAGAATGTTATAAAGTGAAAGAGAATTTGGTAGAGAGGAACACTGGGTCAGGAAAGATTTTTTTTCCCTGCAAGATAGGAGAGACTTGACTATATGTGCTGAAGGACAAGGACCTTAGGGCCACCTCTTTTGTGGAAGCTTGAGGAAAGGATGCATACCTGGGGTATGTGTATATATGTGTATACATGCATGTATATGAGCATATGCTAATAACTTTACAGAAGTGTTGTCACAGTTTTCTTGTAGGTGATTCCAAAATAGTGCTTTCCAAAGCCTTTTCTAGTCTGGCTGTAACTGAGAGTCCGCAATCTTCTTTCTTTTTTGCAGTACTAGGGATTGAATCCAGGATGCTCTGTCACTGAGCTACATTCCTATCCTTTTTTATTTTGAAACAAGAGTCTTGCTAAATTACCATAATGGCCTTGAACTTTCAATCTTCTTGCCTCAACCTCCTGAGTAGCTGTGGTTTCAGGTGTGCACCATCATGCCTACCCCAATGTTCAGTTTTTAAGTGCCATGAAAAGGCTGGGCAAGGAATTTGGCCAACGTCTTCAGTTTTTCTTAGCAAGAGAAATAAGGTCTTAGAACAAATGGGGAAGTGGTGGGATTGTTAGGAGAATGGGTATATTTTGGAGGAACTGCCAAAAGGAATGGGAACATAGGGAAGTAAGGACATGCAGAAAGGGATTGCTAAGCAGCACTGAAGCTCCAGCTGTCACTGGTGTCCCTGCAAATGCATGGACTTTTATCTGCATCAGCCCAAGTAAGAGTAGAGAAAGGAGATAGCTAGGATTAACTAGACTCTGCAAGAATGCAGGCAGCAAGAGAATAGTAGAAGCAGCAGTAATGGGAGTAATTGTAGACAGTAGTGAAGTGATATGCTATACTATAAGGTCTCGGTCAAATAGAGAAGGCAGATTGGAACTGACACACTCAGAAAATGGATCAATTGTCAGAAGGTTAGAATGTGCTCCTGATAAGTTTGAAGAGTCAGAGATTAGAAAGTGAGCATACTAGAAGGGAAGGATTTGTTTGTTAGAAAGAGGGACAGTTTAACAATCAGAGCAGGTCATGGCAATGACAGTTTTGAAGATGGAGTCCTGGGAGTCCACTAAAATAGAGTGGCGTGAAATACTTTGATGTATGTATATAAAATAGATCAAGAGACTTCCTGTGTGAGCAAAGGCAGGAAAAATCATAATGTTTATAGAATGTGGTGCATCATGGCTGGTGTGTGACATAAATGTGGAGAATGATGAGAGAATGCTTTAGACACTGAACTCTAGAGCTGGGTTTTAACTGTAAGGCAGAGTGACTTTCAAAGAGCCTTCTTGGGGAGATTATACAGCATAGGCTTGCAGAATGGGTTAGAAGGGAGAGGAGACTGAGAACATGTCTTATCTCATTTTCTGGCAGCAATCTTTTTGGGTTCCTTCCGCATGCCCTATCAAGAGATTAAGAATGTCATCCTGGAGGTGAATGAGGCTGTTCTTACGGAATCTATGATCCAGGTAAGGAGCAAGGTTGTCTTATAGGAGCTGGCTCTTCTGCATAACTGGACATCAGCCTCACCTCTTCCCTCCTTAGCTGAGGAAGCTCATCCTCTAGCATCATAGACTTTAAATGCTAGCTTTGGAAAAGCTGCCATTTTTCTGATGGTCAAGTTATTTTGGCATATTTATCAGAAGTCCTACCATTTTGCTAGCTGCTCCCAACGTCCTACAGCCCCGTGTTTCCTTTTGTAGTGGTCCTTGGGCAGAGTCTGGGACTGACAAAAGAGTAAGTCATTTAGACTCGAGTTGTCAACTGATTACCCTTACAAAGAGACATCCTTTTCTCTCTTTCAGAACCTCATTAAGCAAATGCCAGAGCCAGAGCAGTTAAAAATGCTATCTGAACTGAAGGATGAATATGATGATCTGGCCGAGTCAGAGCAGTTTGGTGTGGTGGTGAGTAAGGCCTGGGGCATTCTGTTCTTTTCCCATTCCCTTATTTCTCTCTGATCTAGAGAATAGCCTAAACCCTTGCTTAGCTATTGCCTGTTTTGAGCCTATCTTTCATTCTCTCATCTCTCTATTCTGGAATTCATCTTCCCAGAGGAGGCTTTGCCTCTTTTTCTAACTTCTCTGTTTATATGAGCTATAATGAAATTGCTTGGGCTGGGGATGTGGCTCAAGTGGTAGCGCATTCACCTAGCATGTGTGGGGCTCTGGGTTCGATTCTCAGCACCACTTAAAAATAAAGACATTGTGTCCACCTAAAACTAAAAAAATAAATAAATTAAAAAAAAAAAAGGAAAGAAAGAAATTGCTTGTCTTTCCCACTAGATGGGCACAGTGCCCCGCCTGCGGCCTCGCCTCAATGCCATTCTCTTCAAGCTGCAATTCAGTGAGCAAGTGGAGAATATTAAGCCAGAGATTGTTTCTGTCACTGCCGCATGTGAGGAATTACGCAAGAGTGAGAGCTTCTCTAGCCTCCTGGAGATAACCCTCCTTGTTGGAAACTATATGAATGCTGGCTCCAGGAATGCTGGAGCTTTTGGTTTCAACATCAGCTTCCTCTGCAAGGTAAGTCATGGGTTAGAGCAGGCAACAGAGGGAGGGCTACAGGCCTCTGTGGAGCCCAGTGTCGTCTGAAATAGTCTTGGGCAAGTCAATACTAATGATTTCTCCTCTCACCTCTAGCTTCGAGACACGAAATCCACAGATCAAAAGATGACATTGTTGCACTTCTTGGCTGAGTTGTGTGAGAATGACTATCCTGATGTCCTCAAGTTCCCAGATGAGCTTGCTCATGTGGAGAAAGCCAGCCGAGGTGAGGCAGATTGGAGCAAAGCCAAAAGGTGGTTCCAAGCCCCAGCAGTCTGCTGGGGTAGAAAAATAAGACACAGTGTAGATTTTAGATCATTTTCTGTGCAGACTATTTTAAATGTGAATGGGGCAAGGTTTAGACACAGTGTCTAAGCCACAAGGGAGGAGCATAAGGCTGAAGAGAGGTCTCCATGTGTAAAAATGGAAGAGCTCTTTCCCTTTCTGGGAAAACAGAAACACCAAAACAACAGGAGAGGCAGGAGTTTTCAGTCTAGGTCCATATTTGTTGTCATTCAGAAAGCAGACTAGATTAACAAACCTCATGCTTCACTCTCCTGGGAGTAGGTAAAGCATTCAGTAGAAATGGGACAGAATTCTGCCCTGCTTCTATATTTTTACATATGTCTCCCTCCTCCCAAACTCGGTTTTCTAAAATAAATGAAACCTAGATCTCAGAGGATTTTGTGGATTTTTTAAAAATCAAATGAAGTCTGCCTTCTGATCTTAGTACCATACACCTTGTGGAGGCTGGAAAACCAATTATCAAATAATTGTGGTCTAGATGCAAAAAGGAAAAGTAAATGTGTGAAATAACTAGAGGAGAGTATATAGAGAAGAAAAATAATTAAGTACCAGAATGTGTCAGTAGGAAAGGTGAAAGCTAAGAGGTCTTGAGGCTGAAATTACCAACAAGCTCTTGCTGTCTTTTTGTTTCCTGTAGTTTCTGCTGAAAACTTGCAAAAGAACCTAGATCAGATGAAGAAACAGATTTCTGATGTGGAACGTGATGTTCAGAATTTTCCAGCTGCCACAGATGAAAAAGATAAGTTTGTTGAAAAAATGACTATATCCTTTCCTGAAAGAAAAAAGTTGCTTCCTAGGAAGGGGGTGGGGGGGACCACTTGGGGACAACAGGATAAATGTGGCTACATTCAATTTTTCTTAAAAACAATATTTTTCCAGCCTGGCATGGTGGTGCATGGTTGTAGTTCCAGAGTCTCAGGAGGCGGAGGCAGGAGGACCACAAGTTCTCAGGCCCAGCACAGTGATGCATGCCTGTAATCCCAGTGGCTTGGGAGGCTGAGTCAAAAGGATCACGGGTTCAAAGCCAGCCTCGGCAACAGTGAGGCACTAAGCAACTCAGTGAGATCCTGTCTCTAAAAAAAAATACAAAATAGGGCTGGGGATGTGGCTCAGTGATTGAGTGCCTCTGAGTTCGATCCCCAGTACCAAAAAAAAAAAAAAGAAAGAAAAGAAAAGCCAGCCTCAGCAACTTAGCAAAACACTCAAAATAAAAAGGGTTAGGGATGTGGCTCAGTGGTTAATCACCGCTGGGTTCAAAAATTTTTTTTTGGTTAAGTACATAGCTCTTGAAGTATTTTTATTGTGGAACTGAAAGCAAACCATTGCTACAGAACTTCTTTCTGATTTTCACCTCATGAATTTATTTTAAACAAATCTCTGTTGCATTGGTTTTTGTGCTTAATATTTGCTGTGTTTCCACGTAGTATATGCAAAACAGTCTCTTTTTAAATTATCACCTCCTATTCTCTAGGTGTACTGAAGTTTATGATTTCTTCTGTTTGGATATTTAGTTGTTTCTGTTTTTTCGGTGTCATAAACAGTGCTGTGTTGAACATCCTTATGCATGCCAGTATGCATCTTCTAGTAATTATCTGGGCTAGAGGAGTGAGTCTGCTTATTGGTCTTGATCCTTTACTCCTTGGCTGCACAGCTTTGTAAAGGATGCACAGGAACAATATAACAAGCTGCGGATGATGCACTCTAACATGGAGACCCTCTATAAGGAGCTAGGCGACTATTTCATCTTTGACCCCAAAAAGTTGTCTGTGGAAGAATTCTTCATGGATCTGCACAACTTCAGAAATATGTTTGTGGTGAGCAAGGACTACATGCTGACTTTACACAGGTTTCATATTGGTTGGTGGTGAGTATACATATGTTTGAATCCCCCTTTCCTGCAGCAAGCAGTAAAGGAGAACCAAAAACGACGGGAGACAGAAGAAAAGATGCGACGAGCAAAACTAGCCAAAGAGAAGGCAGAGAAAGAGCGGCTAGAGAAACAGCAGAAGAGAGAGCAACTCATAGACATGAATGCAGGTAAGAAGCACGGAAGGGCTGATGGATTGAGAGAACAACATTTAGTATGTTTCTCTATCTAGAATCTAGAGGCAGATGAGAATAGTTTAGGTCTGAGCTTAACTTACAGCAAATGATTTTGGTAACCTTCTTCCTCCTAGTTCCTGATGCTAAACTTTAAACCCAGTTCAGTTATGTGTACATTCCAGTTCTCTTTGTGAAAATCTCTTGCCTCTCCTTTGCTGGTTCTTGCATTATGTTTCATCTCCCCAGGGATTTTAGTATTGCTGTTACACATACTCATTCCTTCTGCTCAGCCAAAGCTTCCTCTGGCTTGTTCTCATTCCCTACACTTAATCTTGTTTTTTTTTTTTTTCCCCAAAATATTTTCCTAAGTCTCCCTACACTTTTCTAATTGTGGCTGTCCTCCCTTTCTGCTTATTTTACTAAGTATTGTGTTGCTATGATATCATAAATGGATTGAACTTCTGGAAGGGGGCGGGAATCTGGCTACCCTTTTCTTTCTGCAGCAGAATCTCTATTTCACGACCAGAACCATGTCTTTGTTGAAACATATGGTCTCAATTACTGGCCCTCTGTTTCCTGTCTCTGCTTCTTTCCTGCCGTGGATTCCCTACTCCCATCCCCCATGGGCAGCAGAAATACAGCATATGTTGTTCATGGCACTAAGCTGAACCTGAGGGCCATGAGCATTCTGGAAATGAAGTGGTCCTCAGGTCTGCCAAGTCTGAAGAATCCGAGTGCTTTACTAAGCACAGGCGATAAAGCCTACTCTTAGAGATTTTCCTTTATATTTTTCTGGAAAGCAATTCCCTTATCCTTACCTCGGAGAGAGATATATATATATATATATATATATATATATATATATATATATGCCACAAACTGCTCCAGTAAATGCTATTATAGGCCACCTGAGTATTCTTCACCTTTTTTCCCATTCTCCCTGAACCTCCAAGGTTTTTCCTCCTAGGAACTGGTTAGGACAAAATGGGGGAAGGTTGAGTCCAGGTGACAGGATGAGAGTTGCTCTGGACCAACAGGTGGCGTAGTGGACCTTGCCCTGTTTCTAGAACCTGGGTCAAACAAATGAGGTTAGAATGTAGGTCATCTGCACTGCTGATGTTCAGACAGCAGATGGCGCTGGGAGCAGTGAGCCCTAGTCTTGGAGCTGGCAGCCAACCCCACTCCTTGGGATTTCAGTTTTAGATTTCACTATCCTGAGCTGTTGCCATGGAAACCGAGCCTGGCTGGAACAAGGATTCTACATTAACTCTTTGTTTTCCAGCCAATCCACTCCTCTTAGATGCAGGGCTGGCTTCAGGAAGAAATAGCCACTGGAGGCAGTACTTAAATGAAATATGCTCTTGATCAGTGGTCTCTCTTCATTTAGTCTTGCTTTGAGACCTGAACCAGTCTCTCTGTGAGATGAGATGTTTGTATAAATTGGAGTGAAACACTTTAGGGTAGTGCTGGGGTGATATAATTGTCTATTAATTTCACTATTGCTGTCTCTGTACTTACCCTGCTCTTGAAGTTAGGCAATTTGATAATTCTGTGTGCTAGTCCTGATTAGGTGGGGAGAATGGCACTGCAGGGAAATATTCCAGGGTTTGCAATGAATAAATAGCAGGCAATGAAATCTTTTGTTTTGCCATTTTTAAACAGACTCAAGTAAACACAGGCCTGTGAGTGTTGAGGTGGAGCCTTTCTTGTCTGTTGTGAACTTTTAGCCACTAGAAAAGAGGGGATTCCAAGCAATAGCCAAAAATATGCATTTCATGTGGAACTTGTCATTTGCCATGTTGCTCTGGCTGAAGAGTTTTACAACTGTATCTTTGTTCATGACAGAGGGTGATGAGACAGGTGTGATGGATAGTCTTCTAGAAGCCCTGCAATCAGGTGCAGCATTCCGTCGGAAGAGAGGACCCCGTCAGGGTAAGTAAACAAAATGGAACCCATCCTGAAGCGGGTGAAGCCTTTATGTTCAGGGTCCTGCTAGTCTTGGGCTAAAGAGCAGATGTGGTGCTGTATAAGTTTAGGAATTTCCCAACATCCCAGCATTGAGAGTGGATTATCTAGTGCTCTTCCTCCCACATTAGAAATACTGATATCAGAGAGATAGCAAATCAATTACATTTGACTATTCTTGCATTTCTCCCATTCTTGAAGCAGAAATTTGGAACAAGGGCACCATGCTTCAGGACACAGGGATTTGAGTGAGAATTTGTGAATATGAAAAATAATTGACCCTATGGGCTGGGTTATAGCTAAATTGAAGAGTGTTTGCCTAGCATGTGCAAGGCCATGGGTTTAGTTCCCAGCACTGCAAAAAAAAAAAAAAAAATTTTTTTTTTTTTACCTAAATACAAAACTACATTTGACATGGATTAAAATATAAAGAAAAAAATAACTCACACTTCACAAGAAGAAGACAGAAAAAGAACTAATATAGGAAGTATAATATCCTAGAGTGGGAAAGTGAGGCATCATTGTCCTCATTTGTAAGACTATAGAGGACTACCCAACTAAAAGATTACCTTGTGTCTAGGAACTGCCTTTTCCTTGGGTGCAGTTAGAGTCTGCTATCCTTGCCCTCCCCACATTCATGCAACCTCCTCTCACATGTAAAAGATTTAAATTAGACTGAACCAGATCCTATAAAAAGAATATATTATAGAGATGAAAGGACAAGTGATTCAGTCATTAGTCTGGTGAAGGAATAATGAATAGGTTTCCAGTGAGGGTCACTGAATAACTAAGAAACTTTTTTTAGTGTGTGGTGCCCAGGGCCTCATGCATGCTAGGCAAATGCTCTACCACTGAGTTATACCCCCACTCCCAAGAGACTAGTTCAAAAGAAAGTATGGCCAAAGCTGCCCCTCATGTGAGGTTGATCTGCACCTTTATGTCTAGTGAAGTCCCTCTGGGGCTAGGAGTGATGATTTCTTTGTCAGGTTGAAAAAGAATCAGAGTTACAGAAAATGCGTCATCAAAGATTTGTACTTCTGAGGGATGAAAGGTGTGTTCTCTGTTCACTGGTCTACTTTGTAGGCCCATTTGATAGGAGCTGCACTTTTTTCTTTTTTCTTTTCTTTTTTTTTTTTTTTTTTGTTATAGGTGGACACAGTGTCTTTATTTTACTTTATGTGGTACTGAGGATTGAATCCAGCACCTCATGCATGCTAGGAGAGTGCTCTACCTCTGAGCCCCAGCCCCAGGAGCTTCACTTTTTTACAAAGAGTTATGTGGCTAACTTTGGCCAGTGCTTAGCTATTAATATGCTGATGTCTGTAGGCCTATAGTACCTGTCACAGCCTGAAAAAATGACATAAGGATCAAGGGTACAGAACATACCAGCCCACATAAAGTCATTTTCCTGGCCTGAATGTCTTAGATTACTATGAGTTTTATATGTGATAGCCGGCTGCCTGTTTCTACCCAGACTGGAAGGGAAATTCTCTTGGATGGCTCTTCTGTATGACTTTAAAACCTTCCCTAAACAGAAGTGTCATTAGTTACATCTTATCCATTTTATGGCATTCTCTGAGTAAAGCTTCTCTAACTGGGAGGAAAAATAGATATGAAGGGCTTAGAACTCTGGGCTTCTAAGAACATTTAGTTTTGTGAATAGGCATTTGGGTAGAGAGTACAGCTGGTAGTGGGGCTGGGGATGTGGCTCAAGTGGTAGCGCGCTCGCCTGGCATGCGTGCGGCCCGGGTTCGATCCTCAGCACCACATACAGACAAAGATGCTGTGTCTGCCAAATACTGAAAAATAAATATTAAAGTTCTGTCTCTCTCTCCCTCTTTCTCACTCTCTCTCACTCTTTCTTAAAAAAAAAAAAAAAAGAGAGAGTACAGCTGGTAGTACTTTTGTACAAGACCATTCCTACCACTGTATAAGGTGATATGACTGTACATTAAGCATTAGGCCTAATAGAAATACCTTGCTTCTCATTTACATGTCTTCCTCAACCCTCTCAGCCAAGTGCCTGTCTGTATCAGATTTTGTTGGGGAATTCCCTTTTAAAGGTCTTCCTGTAGAACTATACTAGAATCCCAGATGCTTCCTATACACAAGCAGCCAGACATCAGTGGCTTCCCTCTGCTGAGGAGGTCCCATTCTCTACTTCTTTCCAAGTGGGAAGTTGGGACTCAACAGGCAGAGGAAGCAGAGACTTTGTCAGAACCTAACATTTCAGCAGAGGACCTGAATTAGTCAAAGTACTATCTCCCAGAGAAAGAGGGAATAGGAGACTTATGCTAGGAGTGAAATTGCTAAGAGCCAAAAACCAAAAAAAAAAAAAAAACAGCACTGTCAAGCATATCTGCATCAGAGTCCTTTCCCAGTAAGGCAGCTGTCCCTATTCAAAGACACTGGCCTTTTCCCTAGAATTTAAAGGAATGTTGAATTCTTCCGGTCTCTAGAGACATGATGAAGTGTCCAGAATACAAAGACCCATTGAGGAGTTGGGAGAGGAGAGTTACTATCATAGGACTGGTTCATTAAAAGCAACATGTAAACTGCTATGATCTGCAGGGTGTGGGAGAACAATGGCTTGAGTGTCAAGGGGAAGAATCCATGTGATTGTATTACAGCTACTATTTTAGGCTCATGATTGAGTCAGCTTTTGGCCTCTTAATGACTCAAGTTTATTTCCACAGCTGAATTGTAGTCTCTTATTCACAGACCATTTGCTCACTGAGATGTAAGTCAAGGGAAGAAACAAATTCATTTCTCTCTCCCTTTTATTCCCTCTCCCATTTCCCAGCTTCCCTACAGGCTTCACCTATACCAATAGAACCTTAGTGCTGGGAAAATTCTGAAGAGTCTTCATGGTTATTATCTAACCTGCTCATAGGTGAAAGGAATTAGGGCCCAGATATGCATAGCTATCTAAAGATAGAGCCCACCTAGATCCATAGCTCACTTTTGTGATTCCAAGTCCAGGGCTGTTTCCACTAAGCCTGCATGAATGGACAGGAGATGACCATGACCCCTCGGTATGGGCTAGAAATGCTATTTCAAATGGTCTCTAGCAAGAAGAGTTCTGGATATGATGAGATTTCTTCAGGAGCTTTTCTGATGACTGCCTGACTAGAGAAGGTTGGTAAGAGTGTTCCTGAACCACCACTATTCTTTCCCATCTTTTGTAAAAATAGGACAGGAAGTATAATTAGAGTTTTAGACAGTAATGAGTTATTTAGGATGGTAATGGTTGCTCCATCTGTCCTAGTTTCCTCTTCCCTAAGGAAGCTTATTAACAAGAGCACTTCCTCTTTAGTAGTAGTTTTGAGCCTATGTTTTATAAAGGTCTTTTTCCAAGTCATTAGCACTTTTCTAGTTCAGCTATACTTCTAGTGCCATATGGTTAATTTTGCTGATGTTTTTATCCTAGTTCACCCCTAACTTCTAGGAATCCAACCTAAGAAAGCTTTGACAAGTATCTTAAGATTATTCCTTTGCCCCACAGTCTGCAAGACCATTCTCTTATGAGTTAATCATCCTGCCACATCCCATCAAGTCAAAATGGTGACCTGGTTCTGTGGCTACTTTTTAGCCTTTTTTAAAAATATTTATTTTTTAGTTTGAAGTGGACACAATATCTTTGTTTTACATTTATATGGTGCTGAGGATTTAACTCGGTCCTCAAGCATGCTAGGCAAGCACTCTACCACTGAGCCACAACCCCAGCCTTACCTTTCAGTCTTAACAAGTACTTAAGTTTGGAAAAGAAGGGGAGAGGGCTGGGCTTGTGGCTCAGAGCACTCACCTAGTACATGCCAGGTGCTGGGTTTGATCCTCAGCACCATATAAAAATAAATAAATAAAATAAAGGTATTGTGTCCAACTCAACTATATTAAAAAAAAAAAAGGAGAGAGGTCATTTTTTCTTGATTGTTCTAACTACTTAGTATAATGGTGGCAGTGGAAACAGAATGCCTAGGTTCTGTTGATTCTGTTGCCAGTTTCAACAAGAGCTTTCCCATTTCCAACCTCAAAATTTAAAAGGAAAATTTGCTCTTCTCCCTACCCACCATCTGTTCCTGGTTCTTATAAAATACATTAGAAATTCCCAGAGTCTAGAAAAATCCTAAAACACTGTTATTAGGTACAAGTGTCGTCTTAGTTTAAAGGAAGAAGCCAATTAAAGCAGCAGCTTCAGACTTGCCACACTGGAACTCTAACTTTGTGTGGCACAGGACAGGTATCCCCAAAAGCCAGTGTTCTTTTTCCCAGGTTCTAGAAGCAGAAATTATTTCAACTCACAAACCAGACATACACTGAAGTCACACTGGGCCTATACTGGAGAGAGAGAGAAACACACACATAGTTGCAGTACTGCTAGAGATTGAATTCAAAGAGCAATATAGCGATCTCAGACCATCACCTTTCTGGACATGAGAAGTGGGATCCTAGAGAAGCGAGTACTTCAGGTAAGAATGAAAACTAAGCCAGTCTGAGGAAGATTTTCCTGAGGAGGAGAGACTGAGCAGGAAAGTGAGAGAAGCATGCACAGAATAGAGCCATAGAATCAAGTGGGCTCCTTTTACTCACTTGTCAGATGTTAACACAACAGTTTGTATTCATAATTCAAGTGAGTGCTTGGTAAAACCTCCAGAGTTTAGGTCTCATATCTCTGATCTGCAACAAGATAAGCCCTTATGGCTATCAGTCAGGGGCTTTACTATTCTTTCTCCTCTTGGTAGATGACCCCTTATGTTCCTGGGAGGAGGAGGAGGAGGAGGACCTATAAGTTGGTAATCTGTGGGCATGCTGTGTGCTACCTGCCTGACCTGTGGGTAGCCTCTGCAGGCAGGAAAACGGTGGCTCTAGGTCATGGCTCTGCAGTGAGGCTGACACGCTTCAACACAGTGAAGACTTTGGGCTCTCTGATTTCATTTGGCTTCTGTCTACCTAAAGCTTTTTGCTGCTCCAGAGGAGGCATTTGTTCCCTGGCTCCTCTGAACTGTTCTTCCTGCTCATTTCCACAGCTGTGCCAGTCTTGCAGCTCTCATTTAGGAGCACTCAGCCTTTTCATCCACTCCTGCTTCTTTAAGGCTTAGGCACTGCTTTCTCTACTCTACTTTCCTGGGTCCCCAGAAAGTCGTATTCTTTATTTTTTCCCCCTTAATTTAATTGAGCTATAATTCACATAACTAAAATTCGCCTTCACCGGATTTTAATATAATCACAAGGTTTTAAAATTATCACTGCTGGGCTGGGGATGTGGCTCAAGCGGTAGCGCGCTCGCCTGACATGCGTGCGACCCGGGTTCGATCCTCAGCACCACATACAAAGATATTGTGTCAGCCGAAAATTAAAAAATATTTTTTTTTTATTTTTAATATTTATCACTGCTAATTCCAGAACGTGTTCTTCATCATCTCCAAAAAATCCTATACCCATTAACAGTCATTTTTTATTAATACATAAAAATTACATGTATTTAGGGGGTATCTGGATGTTTTGATACATGTAGACATACTATGTAATGTTCACGTCAGGTTAAATAGTGATCTCAAACATTATAAAATGTTTATAATGTTTATCATCTCTTTATTCTGATTCTCCCCATCCTATCCCTTGGCAAACACTAATCCACTTTCCATGTTTTGGATTTGCATGGACTAGACAGTTCATAGGAATGGATTGATATATATGGCCTTTTGTATCTGGCTTCTTTCACCTTAAGCTAGCTAAGCTACTTTATGTATGTGCAGTCTCTGTGTGCTTCTTCTAGGGCATGGGAAGAAGCAAAACATCATGAGATGGACATAATACCAAGGAGCTGCCTTCCTGTTGAGGATGCTGAGGTCATAAGTCAAATAACAAATATTAGAGTCTTGGGTACAGGTCCCAAACGTTGACAGAATCACATTGATTGACTGGTTCTTCTGGGATGACAACTGGAACTTCATAATCCTTTAGGCAGAGATTTCTTTATAGGGGTCCCATCTTGGCCATCCTTGATCCCAGCCCTATCTTTTCTCACATGCCTTTGATCCCTCCCCTACCAGCATACACACTCATATTCTTTACCTGTCTTGTAGGGCCCTTGAAGAGGTGGGAAAGAGCCAGGCATTTGGATTGGTTATTGGAGAAACACATGGGAGTATGGTATATGTGTGATGCCACTTAATGGCTGCTACTGTTTTTTGTAAGAGCCCCCCAGCAGCCTTCAGCAGACTGCCTCCTATGAGGAACAGCCCTCCTGGGGCTGACTGTAATGTATTTTTGCCTAGGAGCTTTCTGTGGACTGCCAATAAAATAATAATGATAATAATAATAATACTCTATACCAAGCTTTAGCCTCTTTAATTTCAACAACCCTGAGAAAATAAACTTTGAGTACATTATCTCTCTTTAAGTATGACATGCCAATACTTAAACCCAGTTCCTTCCCTTTAGCCCTATTCAAACCTTAGTACTGTTATCACACAAGGAAGAAAGCAACGGTAAGGTACACACTCTCTTATATTTTTGCCACCCAAAAATATATCCCATAGGCTGGATCTCTGCCCCTCCTTCTTCAAAGTAATGGTCTTTGTGAACCAGAAAAGGCAACCATATTTGCATGGCTTCTGGCTGAATGTCTACTATAGAATGTGAAAGAGATTCAAAACAAGGCCTTCCATAGACAGCATCTCTCATATCTTCTCTTGCAGCCAACAGGAAGGCTGGGTGTGCAGTCACATCTCTGCTAGCTTCAGAGCTGACCAAGGATGATGCCATGACTGCAGTTCCTATCAAGGTGCCCAAGACCAGCGAAGGAGTCCCCACAATCCTTGAGGAAGCCAAGGAGTTGGTTGGTCGTGCAAGTTAAACTGGGTCCCTGGGCCATGGCAGCTCCTAAATGGAGCCTGGATTGTCCCGCCCTGCAGCATGTGCCTAAAGGGTCTAGGGGATATTCCTCTGGGGCAACCACTTCCACTACCCTGACCCCAACTTTCTCTGGCCTGCTGCTCTCTGAACATCACATACATCTTCAGCTGCCTGGAGACCAGAGGAAAGGGTCATGTGGAAGAGGCCTGAGACCAACTCAGCCAGCCCTGGCTATTGTATTACCAAAGCAGGGGACCCATTTGCTGCCTTAACCCTGTTTCCTCTGTTACTCAAGAGGGCCTTGTCTTAGACAAAGCGCAGCCTGCTTTCTCAGCCCAACTTTCTATTGGGTATGTTCGTAGGTCAGACTTGCTGAATTTGTGCTTTTCTTTTGTGGTTTCTCTGGCCCTGAGAACAGCATGGAGCTTATGAACCTCTGGGCTAGATCCTTCCCTTCATTGCTGTCACCTATGCTCTTCTCTTCCCTTCCTAGCTGTTGTTATTTATTATTAGTGCTATGGCATTGGGAGCTGCTTCTAAGAAGGCCGGAGCAAATCCCACCCTTACCCATCTTCCTGGAAAAGGCTTCCCAAAATAAAAAGGATCTGTACCACTCTACTTGTTCCACTGTGGTCCAGGCCTGAGCCTGTGGACAGGTAGCTATGGCATAGTAACTGTACCGGGTCCATCCCCCAGCCCATTGCCATGCCTTTTGCCTTTGCCTCCCTAGACCCTCTGTATCAGCCTCCAGGATACTGAGCCAGGGTGCCCCCCCCCCCAATCATTCCTTCTGCAGAGTTTTGATGCATCTCATTTGGAGTATGGGCTATAGTGTGACCATCCCAACACCTCACCCCTATCTCCAAGGAAATGGGAGGTGGAGCCTCCTGGCTGAGAAATTGTTTTGCAAAGGATCTATTTTTGTACGAAAAAAATTTTTTAAAGAAAAATAACTTCCTTCCCCTGTCCCCTCCATAATGTAATAAGGTTTGATGGTAGGTTCAGAGTTCTAGGGCTCTCCTTACAGGCCACAATCCTGAACATGCCCCTGGACCTTGGCCTCAGTTCTCAAGCCTTTTGGACTTTGAGACTTAGGTAGAACTCCCACCACCACCACCACCACCACCCTGCAGCACTTCTGGGGCAGGAGGAGCTTCTGGTTGGGCTGGGCCAGGCCCAAGAATAATAGGAGCTCTGAGGTTACAGTTTTTATGAATTTAATAGATTATCAAGCCAAATGTACAAATGCTAACTGGGCACTGGGAATCTGGCACAGGGGTTGCTTGCACATACACCCTGTGCTCCCTTCTGAACAGTGGGCAGACCAAACTATTTGGTGGCCCCAACCTCAGGAAGCTCAGATTCTCTGGCTTAGGGTGACACTTCTGTCTCCCTTGTGCCACTTTGAGCCCATCCCAGCTAGGGAGAGAGAATGGTACTTTTAGAGATTGGCCCAGAATTATAGTTAGAGAGCGGGGAGCTAAGGAAATTTGAGGGGGCTTTGTGGCCAGGAAGGAGGGTTTTGGTTGTGTGTCCAGCTTGTGTCCAAAGGGGCAAAGGCAACTCTTCTGGGCTATTTCAGGGAAGACTGGTGCAGGGGTCCTGTTGCTTCCCTGAGTCACCTTCTTCCTCTTGCTGGCTGACATCTAGGGTTTTGATTTGACCCTTTCTTTTTTAATCTACTTTTGCTAAGATGAATTTAATAAGAAAAATTTTTTAAAAAGAGAGGAGTATACAAAATGCAAACCTGTTCCCTTGCCTCTTGGGCTTCTGGGATGTCATCACCTCCAGTTTGATGGGTTTGTTTCCAACTGTTAATAAAGCATTGAAACAACATCGCCTTTCAGCCTCCTTTGTGAATTTCTAAGCTATTTTTCTTTTCAGTCCAGGCTCCTCTATTCTTCTGTCAAGGTGCCCAAGAACAGTGGACTGCCAAGAAAAAAAAAATAATACTCTCTCCAAGCTTTAGCCTATTTAATTCCAACAACCCTATCATAAGAAAATAAACTTTGAGTAGTTTATCTCTCTTTAAGTATGACACGACAACACTTAAACCCAGTTCACAACCCTGGTTGACAAGTCAGTCAGAAAGCTAAAGGTGCCAGACACTATGCTTGAACACAGGGCTAGAAATGATTAGCACATGATGTTTTCTGCCCAGCCAGAGCTCACCTCAGGGCCATTTACTTTCCATAAAAAATTAAGGAGGTAATGCAGGGGTTGGGACTCAGTGGTAGAGAGCACTTGCCTAGTACTGGTGAGGCACTGAGTTGGATCCTCAGCACCACCTAAAATTAAAGAGATTGTGTCCCTAACTAAAAATAAATAAATAAAAATAATGAGGTGACTTAAGCCTCCTGGCTGTTCCACATTGCTGCAGTGTGGCTTGGACACCTTTGCTTGAACTGACTTCCAACTCCCCACTTCCCCATGCCTCCGATGTCACACAATTTCACAGCAGGACCTGTGCCTCTGTGCTGAGCAAATCCTCTTAACTCCCATTTTTCCCATTCCCAACATCTGCTTTTTTGGTGACCACATTCAAGAGTAGAGAGACTTAGGGTGGGCTGGAAACCAGGAGCCTGCCCAAGCAGAGGCAGACCAAAACTGAACAGGTTGGGTGGCCCCAACCTCAGGAAGCCTTTGCTTGATAATGTACTCAAGCTACAGATGACTTGCAACTCAGAGCCACACTTGCTGGAGTACTTCAGAGACCCCCCACAAAGAAACCTTACCAGGGAGGAGCAGGCCTGAGACAGGGAGGGGCCTGGAGAGGACCACAAACCATGTTGGGCAGCCCCTCGAACTAGAAATAAAAACCTTTTAAATAGCCCCAAGGCTGGGCAGTTGCCTCCCCTACATGGCCAAGGTGTAGAGGTGGGCAGCTGGCTTCCTCCCTTCCCCTCCCCAAGAGGCCACGTGTTTCTGGCTCAGAGCTTTAAATTCCCACATGCCAATTAGGGGACCAACCACAGCTGCTCTCGTGCTCTGCCTGTCTGCTGCCCTGCCTGGAATAGAACCCAGGCGCCCGGCACCCCGCCCCTTTGCAGCCTGGCTCTGAGAAACAAAACACTTATCCTATCTCAACAGTGCACGCCACCCTTCCTCCCACGCAAGAAAGTTGCCCCCAGATGCTTAGTTGGAAGGCTTGGTTTCCATGACAACAGACCAGGAGGTGATAGAACTAGCGCCCCCCCCCCACACACACCACTACCACCCCCATTCCGCGCGGAGGAAGCCCAAAGACAGCCCTCGGGCTCAGCGGTTGGGTAGGACTCGCTGACCCTCCACATAATCCTAGTGGTCTATGATTCTGTCCTAACGCCCCTCCGGGTTCCCCCTCCCCCTCTTTCCTGCAGCTTCTGAGGCTGCGGCCACCTCGGAATTCGCTGTGCTGGGAGGAGGCTGGCGGAAGGGGTGGGGAGATGGGAGGGCGAGAGTGAATGGAGAAACACCGAGAGCAAAGAGGGAGGGCAAGCTGGATTTTCGGTCCATCTCATTTCCTGCTCGCCTTTTTAGCCCCCCTGACCCCCTCGAGAAAAGGATGCGTCCTCCAATTTGTTTGTCTTTGCTGGTAAGAGGTGAGAGGGAAAGCAAGTTCCAGGTGGGAAAATACCGCAGGGAAGAATCTCCGCCCCCGCCCTCCGCATTTCCTCCCACTCCCGCGGTGTTCCCAAAACCTCTAGGCTGCAGGGGTAGAGGGAGTGCGACAAAGAGTTAATTTTGGCGGGGAAGGGGCGGGCGAACTAAGCTAACGTCCCCCGCGCCCTCCCAGAGCTGTTTGCCCGGCGCCAACCCTCCCCCGCCCGCGCCGGTTCGCCTCTTCTGCCTGGAGACTGGCGCTTAGAACCTGACCTAGCGGAGGCAGCCGCCAGCATACAGCCAACTGCACACGGACACACCGCACTCAGACTCCCCACCCCCACGACGGATCCCCAAGTCCACACACACCACGGCAGACAGATCTACAAGCACAACGACAGTCCATCGCAGGCAGACACGACGGTACCCAAGCATGCACAGCCATATTGGACAGCCCAACACCGACTCGGGAGGCAACACACACGCTCCCACTCCCACACTCCCTCCCTTCAGAAACAGATTTAGACCCTCTATGAGAAAACAAAATAAACAAGATGCAAACACTCGTCTCCCAATTCCGCTCTTCCAGCTTTACACCTCTCAGCTCATCACTTCACGCGTGCCAGGAGCTCCGTCTCTTAAACAGAAACGTTCACTCTTTCAGAAGAAACCTTTTTATTATTTTTTCGAAGAAAAAAAGCCATATAAATATTAGAGTATAAAACTTGCGTGAGATACAGGAAGAGGGTGGGTAGGAGCTACGTGACTATGCGAAAGAGAAGCGCTTATAGAAGGAGTCAGTACGGGGGAGGGAGTCGCCGCAGCGCGTGGACACAGCACAAAACACAGCACGGGCCGCCGCAGGCAGATTCAAGGACAGACGGCTGCGCGCAGCCCACCGCCCGCTGCCCACTCGCCATCACGTAAAAGCACACCGCACTACATACACTATTGGCTATTCTACACCAGCCGAGGGAGGGGGCTCTACACTACTTTTAAGGGCTGGGGTGGGGTTCTCTGGCAGCCCGGCTGGATGAACCTGACCGCGGGGCAGAAGTGGGTGGGCAGAGGAAGGTCTTTGCTCAAGGAGGCACTGGGGGACTTTAACCAGGCTCTGGCCACTAAGGGGTGGGCTGAGGGCCTGGACAGTGGCCTTCACAGAGAAGAAATGGCACCTGGCAAGATGAAGGACCTACGTTTTGAGTAGTACAGGGACCCTGTAGAAAAGCCCCGCCTATCTACTTGGTTCCTGCTGTAGTTCTTTGCCTCCCAACCCAGGAACTAAGAATGGCCTTGCTGGGCTTCCCTTCCTATCAGGGTTCCACAGTGGCTCCTCTGGAGTACCCAGCACCCACAGAGGCCCCTCTGACCTCTCCAGGGGACCTACTCCTAAACCCAATCAGAGCTTCCTTAAACTGAAATGCCCATTTAAATTCATTGGTCCTGATAGCTCAGCCCAAAGCCGCCCGGGCTGAACCCTATATGCGGGGGCCTAAGGGTCCAACCGGGTGCTTAGTTTATGGCTGGAATTTGGAGATCTGGCCAGTATTCTGGGGACATACAGAGCCTCCTTTATGACCCTGTAAACTGATGGGCCAAGCTTTGTCCATCCTCTCCCCATCCATATACACAAACTTCCCTTCTTTAGCTTACCACCCCCTACTGTCTCAGAACATGCAATGGAGTCTCTTGTTTGAGGAGAGGTGGGGAAAAATCACAGCATGCAGTGGGAACATCAAACAATGAAAAACAAAACAAAAGACTGGTCCCCAGGGCCTCAGGAAGAGGCTTGGTAGCAAAATGCCTTCCCTAAATCTGGCAAGCATCATCAGTACCACAGGGATGCTGACAGTATGGTGTCCCCCAAAACTTGAACATTGGTCTTAGGATCTAGAGAGGTAAAAGGACTCTCACAATACCATGCTTTGGGGGAAGATTGAGAACTGAAGGAGAGACCAAGAGGTCATGATGCCTTCCCAACTCTACAGAACTATGACCCTTCTTAGATCATGTGGTACCTCAATACCCCAACCACCTTACTCAAGAGAGGAACTTTGAAGGAGCAGGATGAGGTGGGGTAGAGGGAAGCAGGGGATGGATGGGCCTGACTGATTTGGAAGATGGAGGAGTCCAGCTTACAGAAAGGGTGTGTGACAATGGTTCTTGGTGTCTACACTAACCCCATTACCCCCATGGGTACAGCAAATTGATTGGATGGGGGTTCCCCGCAGAACTCCCTTTGCATATTCAACCCCTTGGGGGCAGAGAGAGGGGGTATTAACTGGGCACTTGTTTCTGTTTCCCAAGGGGAGCATGGCCTTAGCCCCTACCAGTATCCTGGGGGTGAGCCCTGAAATTCTGAGATCTGGGTACAGGTAAGGAGAAGCTGGGTTGGTTGGGGAAGGAGGCTGTCCTATAAGGCTCTAGGCCTGGCCTCCACGTTACTTCTTCTCCTTCTTGCCCGACTTCTTCTTGTTTCCATTGCCACCTGCTGGGGTCTTGCCATCCCTCTTGCCAGGTGCATTGGTGAGTGTGGCATTGCTGCCAGGGATGTAGACGTTCTGGCGGTAGTCGGGCACATGCTGCAGGGTGAACTGGGGTCCATAGCGGGCACTCAAGCCCATGGTGCCAGCACCTCCTCCCAGGGTGGAGCTCCCATCAGCAGCTTCTGCAGAGAGAAGAAGGTCAGATCATCAGATGAGGGCAGTGACTCTCGTCCTACAAGCAGTTACTCAATGCCTTCAAAAATACCCACTGGGAATACACCACGTAGTCTAGATCCACAAGGAGTTGAAGGTACAGATTAAGAGTGAGAAAGCCTAGGTTTGATTCCCAACTATTTTTCTTACTGTAATCCTGGTAAGTCGATCTAAACTCCCTGTGTTGCCTCAATTTTCTGATCTGCAAAATGGGGGTAATAGTATCCATCTGTTCTGGTTTGGATGAAATCTAAAACTAGAAAACATACATAAAGTACCTAGAATGGTGCCTGGTGCTTGGCCAGTGCTCAGAATATATTAGATTTCCCTCAGGGATAAGACCCTTGGCTCCCAAATCCTTGCCCTAGCTAGCCCTTCTCCAGGGAACATCTAGCTTCCACATTAGACCATGATTGGCATATAATCCTTTTCTTCTCCAACCATGCCCAGCACAGAGTAGTGAATCAGAAGTTCTATTATCGGGAGGAGGGACTCTTCTAAACATTCATGTCTTGGAAGCATTTGACGGCCTACTCTGTGTCAAGCGCTTTGTTCCATGTTTCACATGCAGCCTCAACCCAACACCCAATGAGATATATGGGATTATCCTCATTTTACAGGTGAGGGTTGCACCAAGGCTGAGAGAAGCCCAACTACCTGACCCCAAAACTTGGTCTAAGTGTATCTAAGCATATGCTGCAGGGTACAGCTACTCCCTCCACCACTGCCACCAGCTAGGATCTTATCCCTGCTCTGAGAGCAAAGGAGGTGAGAGGAGAAAATAGGGATGAATCATGCACTAGTGAAGCCAGATTTAAAGTTAGGTAGTTAGTGTAGTTAGGTAAATCGGGTCTAATACCGAGTGAAATCTAAGATGGAGGACATGCTGGGAATGACTCAGGGAAAACAGGACAACTCATGGAATGTTAATGAAGTCCCAAAGAGGCCCTAGGCCAAAGTCCACCTGGAAGAAGTATTAACGAATAGCCCCCAGCAGATTTGAAGATAGCCCATCACAAAGAAGTGATAATGAAGTCCTTCCTGCTCAGACTACTCTTTGGCCCACCTGTGTCCCACCCCTCAGGCCTTCCAACCTACATTCCACACTGAAAGAACTATAAAAAGGGGGAAACAACCGCACTTCCACGGATTCCACCTCTTGGGTCCCCTTCTTCCTCCGGGAGAAGTCTTTTCTGCTGTCCTTTAATAAATTTCTAATTTCTACTCTGACCTTGCCTGGGCGTGATCGGGGAGCAAGAACTCGTCACCGGTCAACAGCGGTAACACCAGGAGACTGAGAAGATGACGGCTTGGGGGACCACCTTAGGTATAGCAAAGATAGATAGAGGCTCAAAATGTCTAAGCTAAATGACATCTGGAAGTGCAGCCAGCCCAACTGTTTGCTGCACAAAAGAAGAAACTGATGTCCCTAGCTCAGCATCTCAGAATCTGCATGGTAACAGGAGCTCCAGGTGACTTGTAGGTACTTTAAGGTTAAAGCACATTAATAACTATCATAGGGTTTTTATGAGGATTAAATGAGATAGTGCTTCATCTAAGCTTCATCCAATGCCCAGGATAAGTGCTTAATAAATGTTAGTCACTGCTGTTGTCATACCATCATTGTTTCACCCATCTACACTATTACTCTCTTTGGCTGGGTGGAGGGTGATGAAGGGAAACAGGAATTTTACTCTTTGGGCTCACTGCTGGAAGACCCCGAATCCTCTGTGGCAGAGGAAGAGTTAAAAACCCAGGAATGAACCGAAAGTCTATCAGGAAAGAAGGGAAATCTGCACAAGTTGGAGAAATGGGGGGTGGGGGGTAGGAAGGGAAGCTTGTTAAGATAGATATTGAAGGATGGGGAAAGAGGATTTGAGTAAGGTGGGAGAGGACAACTGGAATTGAAGAGAGAACCATAAAAACCTACCATCATTTGTCTGGTAGACAGAGAAGGAAATATTAAACAAAACTAATAAATTCAGAGCTGTCAAAAACAAAAAAACAAAAAACCCAGGAATGCCCAGCCGGGCTGCCTGGAGAACTTGCCTCCCAAACTCCCTCGGCCCCCACCCTAGACCCTGGAAGCCTGAGAGAGTGACTAAAGCCGGAGAGGCTGAGTAATCCTCGGATACCAACCAGGGATTGAGAAACAGGAAATGTTTTTCAATGCCGGGGGAAAGGGGGCAGGCATAAGAGGAGGAAGAACAGAGATGAGTCTCGGTCTTTCTGCCCTCCAGGCCCATGACTGGGTTTCTGCAGCCTCCATTTCAAGTTCTAAATCCCTGGAGCTGAGGGCCTTCTGGGGGCAGGGACAAGGCTGGGTGGGAAAGAGCAGCTGCGGGCTTCCTTCTCTCCTTCCCCACCGGCCCCCTCCCCCAGCCCTTTCATAGGGCTGACATTTCCCTGTTTTCCCTAATTAACTCCAGGAGGGAACTGAGTCCCCAGACGCCTGCCCCCTCCCCTCCAGCCACCAGCCCCCAGCCACTTCTAACCTCCTCCAGAATGGAAGGTGGGGGGAAGGGCCCAGATCCAGCTTCAAAGAACCAAGATTCCAGAGTGATTTAAGGATAGAAGGAAGGGGAGACCCAGGAGGTGCCAGAGAGCAAAAAGAGAGAGTGTTTCATCTGCACTGTCCACAGAAGAAAAAGAGGAAGAAATGCAGAGAAACAGGGATAAAGGAGGCAGAACAGAAAGAGAAAAGGCACTTCACAGACTCTGTGTGCACCCAAGATCTCTGAGAAGTATCCAGAATGGTGAAAATGACAGAGCACGCTCCTGCCCACCTTGTGGGGAAAGGAGATGGGGAATCCAACATGTATGAGACAGAGACCGACACTGGAGTTCTGTCTGGTCAGCTCTGAGGCGAGGAGCTGCTGATCTTAGCTCAGGCCTGTTTGCTCATCTATAATCTGAGGGAAAGAAGTTGCATTGCCAACTTTTACCTTCTATATAATCAGTTCTCCTAAACTGTCTCTACAGCCTTCCCCCAACTCCCAGACCCACACTGGGCAAGGACCAGGATTTTCTCTTAGTCTAAGAAGACAGAGACTTACAAAAGCAGCAAGAAAGAACGTGGCCTGAGGAGGGGTGACTGATGCTGACTTCTCTCCTGTGCTAGCCCCACCACTGCCCAGTTACCATCCTCTGACCCCACCCAGCCCAGGGCTGAGGCAAAGACTCACAGTAGCCAGAGGCCTGAGGAAGCTGCATCTGAGCTGGTGAAGCTGCCAACTGCAGCCTCCTTTGGAACACACATGCCCCAAGGATCCCCCCACTCCTCTCTTTCTGTCTGTCTGTCTGTCTGTCTGTCTCTCTCTCTCTCTCTTTCTCTCTCTCTCTCTCTCTCACTGACCCTCAGCAGCCCCACAAGCCTGGCTGGGCTGGGCTCCAGGAACCTCTCTGGTTCTGGGGCCAAGAAGTGGGTGTGAAAGTGAGAGCGCTTGACCCTGCACCTCCCTCCTAGGTCCATTCCCCAGGGCCCAAGGGCAGCCTTGGGTCAGGACCTATGTGGCTTAGAAGAGGTGGAGTCCTGACAGAGGAGCGTGCACTGCTATGGCCCTGCTCCAGGGAGAACTTCTGGGAGGGTTTTGGGCCATAAATACTGTTTCCATTTCTGTTTTTAACATCTGGATTTAGGCTAAAAAGCCAACTCTCTGGTCTTAGGGCTCAAGGCCACAACAGCTAAATAGACCAGTTTACTTCCCTCAGGGGCTGGACTTGGCATCTCCCCAGAGCTGCCTGCCTCTTTCATACTCAACAGCTGGCCTCTCTAGGATTAAGGCCCATCAGACCAGGGAAAGCTCTACCCCAGGGGGCTGGCAGCCCCTACCACCTCTTCCTTCCTAGTCCTTTCATCAGCCACAGGCCCGACCCTACTTAACCTCACAGACATCTAGAGTAGGGTTGCCAGAGAACAAAAATGTCCAGTTATACTTGAATTTCAGATAAACAATGAGTAATTTTTTTAGTAGTCCATCTGATGCAACATTTGAGATAAACTTATGCTAAAATAGCACTTGTTGTTCACCTGAAATTCAAATTTAATTGGCCATCTTTATTTTTAAAAATATTTATTTGGGGGCTGGGGTTGTGGTTCAGCAGTACAGCGCTCGCCTAGCACGTGAGAGGCCCTGGGTTCGGTCCTCAGCACCACATAAAAATAAATAAACAAAATAAAGTTAAAAAAATTATTTTTTAGTTGTAGTTGGACACAATACCTTTATTTAATTATTTATTTATTTTTATGTGGTGCTGAGGATCGAACCCAGGGTCTTGCATGTGCTAGGCGAGCACTCTGCTACTGAGCCACAATCCCAGCCCCTTAACTGGACATCTTTTATTTTACAACTCTAATCTGGGAGAATAATGCAGGGCATAAGGAGGAGTTCAGCCTCTAGACATAACCAGCTAAAAGAAACTGAGGCTGGATCTAAAGGCAGAAAGTCAAAGTCACTGTCATAGAAAGAGAATGAGCTTGGGAGTAGAGCTGGGTTAGAATCATAGCTGTGATCATAACTGTGCAGCTCAAAACAGGAGGCCCCCCTCCCCCCCACTCCCAGAAGAGTGACATCTCACACCCCTCCTCTGTCAAATGTAAATCATCAGGTCTGCCTTGAAGGGGCTGGTCAGGCGATTAATTGACATGAGGCACTTTGAGTTTAGTATGTGCCCTGGACCATGGTAGAGATATTATGGTTTCTCCTGGTTCTCTGCCCACCTATCCTCCAGATGTGCTGGAAGGCAGGACATAAGCCAGTGCCTTAACCCTCGTGGGCCCACATTTGCTGCTACAGAAGCCAGCCGTTAGTAATAGGCATTCCTCTAATACTGTTTTTTTTCCCTATAATGGGCCACTAAAGTTAATATTTAATCAATGGTAACCACTATGTATTCTAAGGACTCTGCCAATCCTGTGCTGAGGGCCTCCCTTATATTTGGCCCTCACAACACCACAATTATTAATATTTTGCCCATTTCATAATAAGTGGAACTGAGGCCCAGAAGGATTTACCCAAGGACTCACAGCTAAGTGGTGGCACCAGGGTTTGAATCCAAACTGACCTGCTTCCAAAGTCTGTGCTCTTAATAACTAATGATATTATTCTACTTCCCTTGCTCAGGACCCTTGTGGTTTTTCAGGGACAGCTACCATTGACTGAGTCTCTTTTACATGTGAGGCTCTTTGTTAGCTTTGTGGGAAAATCCTAGTCCTGATCTAAAGGTGGGGGCAGCAAGAAAAAAGGAGTCTTTTTCTCTCTTCTGGGAATATCCACACCCACTGTCACTGATGGAGGGTTTGCATATGCCAGGTCCAGTCCTCTACATTTTAATCTTCACAATAACCCTTTGGAATTACTGTCCCAATTTTTCTTGGCTGAGGAAACTGAAATTTAGACAGATCAAGCAAACTGATCAAAGTCACAAGGATGGTATGTGGCAGAGCTAGGACTTGACCTAGGCTATCCCCGTCCAGAGTTAGGCCCACATCTCCTCAATGGATTGTTATAACTTGTTTACTCCAGG
Source organism: Ictidomys tridecemlineatus (assembly GCF_052094955.1). Lineage (NCBI taxonomy): Eukaryota > Metazoa > Chordata > Mammalia > Rodentia > Sciuridae > Ictidomys > Ictidomys tridecemlineatus. The sequence continues at coordinate 121,883,184 of NC_135477.1, read as the reverse complement.
CACCCAGAACTCCCAACCCCTCTGCTGGTTCTTTAACCTGGAATCAGGTTCTTTCTGACCAGCTGCAAGACCTGGAAAAACCACACAGAATGATATCCAGTCTCCATCCATGGTGGCTGTGGGAGTCACCTCCAAGCCCCACATTTCCCAACCCACCATACACATTGGCACCACTTACCGCTGGCGGAGGCCAAGATCATGGCTTGCAGCATCTCTGTGTCAAATTGGTTGTTGGGCCAGGTGCCAGTTTCATCACCATTTTGGGAGCTGGGGAGAAAGTGGGATGGTGAGCAGTGTCCCCAGCCTGCCCCATTCATGCCCCTCCTGGCCTGTTCCCAGGGTTCCCAAATGTAGTATCCTATCCCCAATCCATGCCCAAGACCTGCTCCTTTGAGTGAGGTAGGAAGTGCTTGTCCAGTCCTTCAGAAGCCAGATCCCCACAAGTCAGTCACCTAAACCAGCTTATCTATTGTCGCAGATGTAACTAATCAACTGCATCCCCTCTCATCCTTCATGAAAGGACACTGTTTACTGTCAGAGCAAGGAACACCAGACCCTCTTGGGAGGACAGAGAAAGAGGGAATGGGACAGGATGTCCCAGAGCTAAGAAAGGGGTAGGAAAGAAAACCTAGGGGAGATGCAGGAGGCCTCAGGAGACCCTGGAGCAGGGAGAGAGACATTCTGAAAACTCAAATAAGGTTGCTTCAATGACTTCCTAAGTTCTCAGAATAAAATCCAAGGGCATATAAGAACTTGTCTCTTAAATTTCACGAGAACACCCACCTCCTGCTCTATTCTCTAACACTCTATCATCAAACCTTTTCTCTGGAACTTCCCTGTTCCTCAGGTTTCCACTTGCTGCAAATCCATGGGCAGACGCTAATTCCTAGAGTGCCAGCTCACACCCTTTGCCTTGGTAATATGAATAAAATGTACCTGAGGGGAATCCCTAAACCCTGGTTGGGCCAGAGCCTGCTCTGAGGTAGCACAGTCACCCTATTGCACCCAGTCAGAGGTGCACTCTACCACAGTGACCTCAGCGAGGTGGGGACTGTGTCTGCCTGCTTCTTACTGAAACACATAACATGAAGCCTGGCATTTGGACCTAATTAGGACTCCTAGAGGCTCTGGATATTGAAAAAACATGAACATCCATAATTTTAAAAAACATTAACTATAAAAGAACCCTAAAGAATTCCAACATAATTTAGATTTCTCCCACAGTGATAATTTCCATCTTTTTTTAAAAATATATTTATTTTCAAGGATCAAATTATCTCAATTTGTGGGGGTGGTGGGATGGGGAAGCAGCCTAGCATACACATGCAGTCTGCCTGTTAGGTAACTATTGGCAGCATCTGGCACAGAGAAGCTCCTCAATAAACAGTTGTTGCCTGAATGAATCAATAGTAAAGAGGTCAGGGGACCTCATAGGGATAGATTCCTTTGAGGTAAAAAGAAGGTTCCTTATGGGAAGGGCTTCAGGGCAGACCTTAAAGCTATGAAAGTGAATGTGTAGAGGGAGGGGGGCGTTGATGCTCATGGTGGGGTGAGCACCACCAAGAACTTTACAGTGTTTGCAAGTTCTGTCCCTGCTTATAATTCCTCCTGATCGGGGACTCCCCATCCCCAAGTAGGTAAACTCAGTGTAAGGCTCAGACAGAGCACATAGCTTCTGTGTGTCAGTTCCAAGCCATCATAACAAACACAAGGTTAGAGTGGAGGGCAAAGCAGGAATCTCATTCCTCCCTTTCCAGAGTGGGAAGAGTTGAGTTCTGAAGAGTTGAATTCTATTTATTTTATTTGTCTCAACAAGTATTTATTCAACAACTATTACGGATGTTCCAGACACTGGGCTAGGTGCTCATGTGGTAGGCATGAGCATGAAAGAAATAGAACCTCTCTATGGTGCTCATGGTATACATTGAGAGGTTGATATTAAATGATCAAAAAATAATTTAATTGTAATCATGGCAGGTACAATGGAGGCAAAGAACAGGGGGCTACCAGAATATTTAAGGAGAATCCTGACCTAGTCAAGGTGAGGGAGCTCAGTTATTTTAGGCTTCTCCAAAGAAAAGATACCAAATTTAAATCTGAACAAATTATTCAGGTGACTTGTAGAAGGAATGATTGAGAAGCACCACTTGGTAATTGCTGATATAAAAACAGATTCAGGCAAGGATCATTAGGGAACACTAAAATATTAAAATTGGGTGAAGGGCTGCTGCACATCTCAAAGTACCATCCACAGATTACTTATTAATCACAAATATTTGAAAATATCTTTATAAAGCAGAGCACAGTGGTACTCTCCTGTAGTCCCAGCTACTCTGTAGTCTGGGACAGGAGGATTGCTTGAGCCCAAGAGTTCAAAGCTAGCCTAGGCAACAGAGAGACCATCTCAAAAAATAAAAATACATAAAAGTATCTTTATAATGGAGCGATCTGGGGACATGGCTTTCACCAAGTGGACAAACTTAGCATCACTAATAATGGGACAAACTGACATCAAAGGATGCCCAGCGTGATGCTGTAGGGAGCAGAACATCACCCATGAATACCCTACCAACACTGCTTAACCTGAATCTGACCACGAGAAAACAACCAGCAAATCCAGATTGTGGGGCATTTTAAAAGACAGTTGGCTGGATTTTTTTAAACTACCTATGTAATCCCAGTGGCTTGGGAGGCTGAGGCCGGGCAATCATAAATGGAAGGCCAGTCCAAGCAGCCCAGCAAGACCCCATCTCAAAATTAAGGAAAAAGTAGGGAGTGGGGATGTGGGTCATTGACAAAATGCCTCTGGGTTCCATCCCTAGTACCAGAAAGGAAGGCGGGGAGGGGTGAGGAAGAAAAAGCAAAAGAAGGGGGGAGGTTATTCTAATTTAAAAGAGAAGGACATGGCAACCAAATGCAATTCATGCTCCTTGAATGAATCCTGCATTTTAAAGAAAAGATAGAATAAAAGGACATATTGGAGTTGGGTGCAGTGGTGCACACCTATAATCCCAGCGGCTCAGGAAGCTGAGACAGGAGAATCACGAGTTCAAAGCCAGCTTCAGCAACGTGAGATGCTAATAAGCCACTCAATAAGTCTCTAAATAAAAACACAAAATAGGGCTGGGGATGTGGCTCAGTGGTTGAGTGCTCCTGAGTTCAGTCTCTGGGCCCCCCTACAAAAAGGACATATTGGAAATATTTATGAAAATCTGCTAGTAGACTGTGTATTATTGTATTAATGTTAAATTCCTCAAATGTGATGATTTCTTTGTGGCTTGTATAGGGGTTTTAGGAGATATATACTGAAGTATCAAATGTCATGATGCCTTCAACTTTTATATGGTTCAGAAAAAATAATGCATGTGTATGTGTGTCTGCATGTAGAAAGATAAAATAAAGGTGCAAAATTTTAACAGTTGATTAATCTAGGTAAAAAGAGTAAGGGTATTCTGATGTTCATCATACCATTCCTTCAACTTTTTGATAGGTTTGAGACATTTCAAAATTAACAAGTTGAAGGGTAAAAATAACTCACCTTAGGAGCGGTATAGTGTTGAGAGATAGAACTTTCCAGGCAGAGAGAGTAACCCTTCCTAAACCTCTGAGGAGCTTGGTGAAAGGAGCTTGATGAATTTAAAGGACTATGAAAGAGTCACTGTGGCTACCACAGGGGTATCAGTCCAAGGTGGCAGAGTGGACACTAAAGATTTTGGTCTCATCCTCAGAACTCTGGGAAGCTGCTAAGGTATTTAAAAGGGGATTTGCCATGATATAGGATTTATGTATTTATTTATTTGGTACCAGGGATTGAATCCAGAGGCATTCAACCACTGAGTCACATCCCCAGCCCTTTTTTCTGTTTTTGAGACAGGGTCTTGCTATCTTGCTTAGGCCTCACTAAGTTACTGAGGCTGGTTTTGAACTTGTGGTCCTCCTGCCTTAGCCTCCGGAGACACTGGGATTACAGGGGTGCCCCACTGCTCAGTGGGATCTATATATTTAAAAATCACTTTTGAAAGTAGCAAGTATGGAGTTTCTCCTGGAAGGACAGAAGCCCAGAGATGAGGTCTCAGCCACCTGTCTCCATGCAAATATAGCAGTCCTCACTTCTAGCTTGACTGAGCTCTCAGGCAGGGAACCCAAGTGAAGGGACCTATAATGGGCATTAATTGGAGAGAGCAGGGAAGGAAGGCAGCAGGGAGGGGAGTCTGGCTTAGAGGAGATGGCAGGGGTCAGACACCACAGGTTAGGAGGACCGTCCATGGTGTTGAGGGAATAAAGATGAGTAGAAGGGTGGCCTGGAACCATGGTGGGCTGGATCATAAGGAAGTTTCTTGGGAACTGGTTGAAGGCTAGAAGCCAAACAGGTGGCAGGCTACCAGATGTCTGATGCTAGACAAGAGATGAGCAGAAAGGGAGAGACTTCTTTTTTAGTCATTTAATGAGAGCTCTGTTTTCTGAGTACTGGGCCAACTAGATTATGTATTTATTATCTACTTCATCCTCAGAACCCTCCAGCAGATAAGAGTTATGATTATCCCTGTTTCTTGGCAGAAGAAATCAGGGTTCACATCCTTTCCAAATCACACAGCTAGAACCCAGAAAAATATACTTAGGTGAATTATATATTCATGCTTTTTGACTGAACAAATAAAAACCTTCAGAGAGGTACATATGAAAATGTCAAAGGTTGAATGATCAAATTGTCATTAAAAAAAAATAAAAGTAGACCTGATATGAGTGTAAAGCTGTGATCTTATATATAACAACAAACCAGGCTTCAAAACAAGGAAGCCCTGGAGCCCTAGCAGCAGATGTAGAGGTTTCTTTAAGAATTTGGGGAAAAGTTAAAAATAAAAAATGGAGAAGACTAACTACATTTGATTGATCATTTTCTAATCACCTGCTATGTGCCAAGGTCTGTGACAGGTCCTAGAATTTTGAGGTAAAAGATAGATACAGTTCTTGCCCTAAGGAGTTTGTATTCTGGTATGCTGGGGGAGGGATATGAGGGAGTATCTCATAGGCTGGACTATAATAAAATATTTCATGTATCATCCTCAAAAAAAGTGAGAAATCTGGGAAAGTTACCCTGACAAATAGTCTGGATTTAACTGTGTTTAAATCTAAATGCAGTACTGGGGTTGTGGCTCAGTGGTAGAGCACTTGTCTAGCACACAAGAAGCACTGGGTTCAATCCTCAGCACCACATACAAATAAAATAAATAAATAAATAAATAAATAAAGGTACTGTGTCTATCTACAACTAAAAAGAACAATATTTTTTAAAAATGTAAATGCATGTGTATTTTTTTAACATAGCATCTGAAAATACACATACTTGTCCATATGAGGGGCTATTATGCAACGATTAAATCACTTTGCAGAATTTTTATGGACATTGGGAAATTCTCCTGATATATTACAAAGAAGAAAAAAGGCTATAATAGTGGTACACAGAATGACTTAATTCCTTTTTTTTTTTTTTTTTTTTGGGACTGGGGATTAAACTCAGTAGCACTCCCTAGCTCTATTTTATATTTTATTTAGGAACAAGGTCTCACTGAGTTGCTTAGTGCCTTGCCTTTGCTGAGGCTGGCTTTGAACTCTCAGCCACCTGGGCCACTGGGATGGGCATGCACCACTGCACCCAGCTCTAGCCCTTTTTTATATTTTATTTAGAGACAGAGTCTACAATAAGTTGCTTAGGGCCTTCCTAAATTGCTGAGGCTGGCTTTGAACTCATGATCCTCCTGCTTCAGCTTCCCAAGCTGCTGGGATTACTGTGCTCGGCCCCTAATTACTATTTTAAAAAACAGTAAGAAAAGCTGGGTTCATGCTGGTAATCCTAGCAACTCAGGAGGCTGAGGCAGAAGGATGGCAAGTTTGAGGCCAGCCTCAAGTTGCAAGGCTCTTGAGGGACCTGGATTCAGTCCCAGTACCAAAAAAAAAAAAAAAAAAAAAAGGTAGGAAATATGCCAGCTGATTCGGAACAAAAGTTCTTAATATTCTCTAAGTGTCAACAAGTTTGTGATAATGGGACTTTCTAGAAAAAAATGGGTAATATCAGTAGAATCAGGAAAGAGGTTCAGGGGAGGCTTCTAGGAAGAGGTGACGGTTGAGATATGGCTATGAGAAGTACTGGGCAATTTGTGTTTTCTTCTACCCACCCACCCTGTCCAGGCCATACACTGGCCCTGAAGCAGAAGTACAAAATACATTGTGAAAAATATATTTAGGTGAATTATATATTTATGATTTTTGACTGCACAAATAAAAACCTTCAGAGAGGTTCATATGAAAATGTCAATGGTTGAATGACCAACTTATCATTAAAAAAAAGATATATACTACCATAGATATGAAAATTTGTGCTGTATATGTATAATAAAATTGTCATGCATTCTGCTGTCATTTTTTTAAAAAATCAATAAAAAAAGAAAGAAAGAAAGAAAGAGGAGAAACTTTCACATTGAAAGGGTTTAGGCATTAAGTGACATTCAACCAAATACAAATGTGATCTTAAAAATAGGCTGGGCATGGAGGAGCATGCCTATAATCCCAGCAGTTCAGGAGGCTGAGGCAGGAAGAGTTCAAAGCCAGCCTCAGCAAGTTAGCGGGGCCCTAAGCAACTCAGTGAGTCCCTGTCTCTAGATAAAATATTAAAAAGGGCTAGGGATGTGGCTCAGAGGTTAAGTGCCCCTGGGTTCAATCCTGGGCAACATACACACACACACACACACACACACACACACACACACATACACATACACAAAGACACAAATCATCTACTAAAGATAGTGAAGACACAGATTAAGTTATATGATGTCTAAGATCTGCTTCAAGGTTATCCAAAGTAGGTACTTGATGCAAGATAGGGCATTAATTAGAACTCAAGAGCAGTTTCATAGAGGTTCATCACAACATCTTTCCACTTTTGTATGTATTTAAAATTTTCCTTGTTATAAAAAGGTAGGGCCAGGCATGGTGGCACATGCCTGTAATCCCAGTGGCTTGGAGAATCAAACATTTGAAGCCAGCCTCCACCACTTAATGAGGCTGTAAGCAATCTAGTAAGACTCTGTCTCAAAATAAATAAATAAATAAAAAGGGCTAGGGATGGCTCAGTGGTTAAGCATCTTTTGATTCAATCCCTGATACCAAAAAAAAAAGGGGGGGGGGATTGCAGTTGTAGTTCAGTGGTAAAGAATTTTCCTAGCATGTATGTGTGGCTCTGAGTTCTATCCCTATTACTGTACCAAAAAATAAAGTTAGCAGTGGTTCTCTCTAGGTTATAAAATTATGGGTGGTTTCTCTTTAGATTTTTTTTCTATTTCTCATGTTCCTACAATGAGCATTTTTTTTAATGAGAAAAAAACAGTCTGATATTTGTTTGCTGACTGACTGCTCAATCTGAGAAAAAGCAGAAAAAATGTGTCTCAGAGGAGGAGGAATGGAAGGGGATTCAGAGTTGGGAAATGGTAGTGTGGAACCATCAGAAGAAAACAGAGTGGAGGGCAGTGGAATCCAAATAAGGACTTTCTCTGCCTTGCAGAGTTTGAGAACAGCTGAGATTATGGCTTGGAAGAGAGAGATGGTTTGCTGGTCTCAAAGCTTGGGACAACAGCTGTTGGGATCAGAAGCAAAGGTTGATCTGAGAAGGGATCATAGTGGGGAGGAGGAGCACCTAGCAAGCAAGGACTTCAGAACGAGAGTCCACTTTTGCCTAGACATTGTGACCTAGTGGTGGCTTGAACTTGAGTCAGGTTTATTGAAGAACTCTGACATTGGCTCTGTTCTGAACCTGGTGTGCCTGACCAGATGGGCTGAAGAGCAATGGGCAAGAAAGTAGAAAGGGGTTGGGGCAGAGAAGCAGTGGAGGGCTGAAACCATGGTTAGATTGTTCACTTTGGAGCTGAATCAGAAATGTTAGTCTCCACATCAGCAAGTTGACTCAGGAAGGGAGAGCTCCTAAGCCTTCTCCTCCATCTCCTCAAGAGCTTCCCCCATAGATCCCAGGCCACTGAGCTTCTCCTATGATGAGAAAGGACTTGAAGCAGAGGCAAGGTACTCAACCCAGAGGATATATGAGAGGCTTCTAGGTCCATCAGTGACTTCTGGTTCAGGGCCAGTGTATAGGCTGGGGGTAGGTAGAAGAAAACACAAATTGCCCAGTACTTCTCATTACCATATCTCAAACATCCTCTCTTCCTAAAAGCCTTCCCTGATCCTCTTTCCTGATTATACTGACATTACCCAGTTTTTTCTATAAAGTCCTATGATTTGTAACTAGATTTTTTGGGTGGGAGGGGTACTAGAGATTGAACCCAGGAGTACTTAACAATGGAGCCTCATCCCCAGCCTTTTTTTTTTAAGAGAGAGTGAGAGAGGAGAGAAAGAGAGAATTTTTTTTTTAATATTTATTTTTCAGTTCTTGGCGGACACAACATCTTTGTTGGTATGTGGTGCTGAGGATCAAACCGGGCCGCACGCATGCCAGGCGAGCGTGCTACCGCTTGAGCCACATCCCCAGCCCCCCAGCCATTTTTTTAAATCGAATTTCATCTTAATTTTTTTAAATTTGAGACAAGGTCTTGCTAAGTTCCTTAGGACCTTGCTAAATTGCTAAGGCTGGTCTTGAACTTGCAGTCCTCCTACTCAGTCTCTGGAGTCACTGGGATTACAGGCATGTGCCCTGCGCTCAGCTTGTAATAGATTTTTTTTTTTAATTTAGTGTGATTTATTGTCAATTTTCTCTCTTCTGCTGGCCTGAACATTTATGAATTCAAGGATAATGTCTGCTTGTTCACTCTTAGAGTCCAGTGTTAGCACAGGGCCTGAGTCAGAGTAAATGCTCAATTGATATTTGTTGAATGAATATGGGGAGGCTAGGCAAGTGGGGAGAAGGGAAATCACTGGGGTCAAGGGAAGGACAAGGGCAGGGCAAATCTTCCAGTTTGCACCATTCAGGGGGCCCTCTGGGAAATGCTTTGCATTCCTGGTGCTAGTGACAGGACTGTGCATGCCCAGGAACTGAAATCTGTGTTGCATGCCAAGGCCTCCTGTGTTCTTCTGGAAGTGAGGGCTTAGTTGGTGAGGAGAGGGGGAGAATGAAAGCACAGAAGCTCAGCATTTTAGCTTCTGGGAAAACATGGGCTGGGGAGGCAGCCCAAGCCCCAGCCTCATCTCCAGGGTTCTTTGGACAGATTCCTCTTAGCTCCAGGCTTCTACTGGGGAGGTCTGGCCCAGAGCCCATCCCCACTCCCCACAGACCACAAGAAGGTCTTTCTGCTAAAGTCCCCACCCCCAACCCACAGGGGGTTCCTGTCTCAGCAGGAATTCAGACCTGATTGAAATGAGCAGCTGGAGTAGGCTGGATGGGAGGGTGACTAGTGGGGAGCAGGGATCAAAGGCTCTTGTGTGTGAGGGGCAGGGAGAGGGGGTGCCGGAGTGTGCTGGCTTGCCCACAAGCATAAAGAAATGAGGCAGAGACAGAAGGGACTCATGAAAGAGAGACAGAGAAAGATAAAGAAAATGTAGCAGAGAAAGCAACCGGGAAGCAGAGAGGAAGAAGAGAGAAGTTGGGGGGGGGGCACGGACACAGAACAGAGAATAAAGTGGAAATCACGAGGGACAGGAACAAGGAGAGTGCTGATAGAAGAGCACAAGGTCACGAGGTCACTAGGCAATTGTGGGAGATGGAGACACAGAAAAGAGGTCAAGGACAAGTTTAGGAAGGCAGAGACAGAAAGGAGAAATAGAGACTGAACTTAAGGAAGGAGTCACATTTATTCTTTCCTTCTACATTTGTTGAACATTCCAACATGGCAGGCACAGAGTGCGAGGTAAAAATCAATCGGTGCAAGGAGACACATATGATAGGGTCCGAGATGTAGCAGTAAAGACAGAACTCGACATAAAGACCAGGAAAGGGAAAGCTAAGATTGGAGTTAGAGACTGAGGGGAGGACACAGAGATAAGAGACAGTGACAGAGAGAGAGACTTAAGAGGAGGCAGACACAAAATTCTCCCAGGCAAAGAGGGCACAATGAGTGGAACCCAGGGTGCAGCTGGAGGAGAACCTGGATGAGGGAGACCTGCCCGGGCTCGGCCCTAGGGTGGCTTTCCCTGCTCAGTCCCATCTCCAACTGTGCTGCCTCTACTTTCCCTCCCCCTGCCATCACTCTTCCTAGCAGGCTCTGGAGGAGGTTCTAAGTGCTGACAGCCTTCTCCTGTCCCCCCTCTTGACCCATGTTTCTCTGCCTAAACTCCAGGTCAGGATGGAGCCCAGCTCAACTCAGAGAAGAGGAATGCAGGTGATAGACAGGCATAAAACGCCTCCCTTCCATCCACAGGCGACTTTAAGACCATCCTTTGGTCCCTTGGAGCCCTCAGGAGATTGGAACATGTGCATGTGATGGGGAGAAGGGAGGGGTGAGTGTGCATTCAGCTTCCAAAATAGGGCAGGTGCCTCTCCCTTCCGGGTCTGTGTACCAGCCCCCAATACATCAAAACCTCGATGCTGAGAACTCGGAAGGAGGAAAGACACCATTTGTAGCAAATGCCAAGCCCTCCCCCATCTCCTCCCACGTCATCACTGAGAAAAATGCCGCAGAGAAGAGGGTGGGCTGGAGAATCAGTCACCTACCCGCTGGTGCCGGGTCTCTGGGCCTGAGAGAAACGCCAGTCCGTGTTGGGTGGGGCTTGCTGTGGAGAAAACAGAGGGAAAGAAGCTGAGTATCCATGAGCTGTCAGAATGTCACCAGAGTCCCTGGGGATGAGCTGGACGAGGAGGGGAGTGGGTAAGAGAAGGAAATGGGGTAAGATGGGGGAGGGGATGACACATTTCCAAAGACCACAAAAATACCCCAGGTCCCTCTCAGAGGTCCGAGGTACCAGAGATGAAATGACATTTTTATCTGTCACAGTGAGGAAGCTTTGATTTTTTTTTTTTAAAGCCTTCCTTTTTCCGTGTCTCCAGACTCAGGACTTTGGGGCCCAAATTCAAGGACTGAAAGTATCTTCTGTGGTACTGGAGGGAGCAGAGAAGGCTCCTAAAAGTGGCAAAAGAGGCTTTTAGATTAGAATCCCACCAGCCCTAGAATGAAGTTATCCAGCCCTTCAGCTGGGAACAAAGCATCCTCCGCAGCAAGATGGCTGCGGCTCTGGGTAACCCTTTTCATGCCAAGTTGTGCAGCGACACATTTAGAGCGACACCTCGTCCAGGCCCTTGGCTCTCAAGGATCTCTTCCCACAGCTAAATACATTATTAATTTAGGAGTCATGCCAGACAGGGCCTTTGCTAGGGATCCAAGCCCTGGGACACCTCTTGCCCTCAGAACTCCATGCCAGACAATGGCCTGTGACTGAGAAGAGAACAAGGCTTCTCTGTCTGGAACACAGAAAATGGCTGGGATGGAGCCCAGAGAGATCAAGCTCCCACAGCTTCCAAGCAATGCCAACTAAATCTGCAGGGCTCCCAGGGGGTTTGATCTGTAGCCATCTCCCACCTGGCTGAAGGTGTGGGTTCTTCTGTCAGCCACTTAACACCCAAGTCTCTCCCAGTCCTTCCAGGAGTATGTTATTCATTCCACCATTCATGGAGCCCTCCGAGAGCCATGTCCTCACTGGTTCTGGGAGGACATTACTGTGCCCACTACTGTGCCCACTGGTGTGCTCTCTGGGACAGGGTAATTAATTCTCACTCTGGTTCCCAGAAGCAGAGAGTGTGAGCATCTCAGATTACACTGGGGAGACCTAGAACTGCCAGTGATTCACACTCAAGTCTCATAGGCCACAGTGATGTGAGCAGAATCTAGAAATCTAATATCCTTAGTATATCAGGAGCCATGAGCACCATTCTGGGGCTTCCTTGAAGATGTCCAGCCCTTAGCCAATGTATTCTTAAGCACAGCAGAATCTACATGGAGTTGCAGGGATCATGATGGGAGGATAGGGAGCTGGATGAAACAGGAGGATGGCGGGTCTCCATTTGTTCAGTGAGGGCTACTGTGGATGAGGAAGCCCAAAGTCTTCCCTCCTCATGTAAGGCACTAAAAGGGAAAGAATAACACCCTTGCCCCATCCCAGTAGATGCCAACTGTCTTTTGTTCAGCATCCTAAGTTTCAAGTTCCAAACCAGTCAAAGCACACTCTGGAGTTAGACAGACCAAGGTTAGACTATCACTTGCTCTGAACTTGAGAAAGTCACATGACTTCCATGAAACTCAGTTACAAGATGAGGCTAAGAAACTATCCAGCAACAGTGAAGAGAAGAGCAAATGAATATCCTAGTTCTCCAATAAGGCGGGTAGTTAGCTTCTCTCAATCAGCTATCAGAAGCATCTAAAGTGTTGTTTTCAAACTATAATCCTGATTCAGGGTGGTGAATAGATATATTTTGAATAAAAACCTTCTGGGATTATGGAAATTTGTGTTTTTCACTATTATAGTTTCCTCACATATGAGGGGTACCCCTGCATCTGGTGGAAGCTACGGCTTTCCATCTGCCAGAGGAGAAAAGACTTGACAAGAATCTCAGATATTTTGGCCACCCCCAAGTCCCTGATCCTAGATGGCTGAGCACATCAGCACATCTTGGGCAGGAAGAGCCAAAAGCCTGTTTCTGAGCATCAAGAGCTGGGGAGCTCCAAGTTCCCACTCTCCTCAGGAGAAAGGGGCCCGACTGGTGCCACAGGGCTCCTGGGTTATATCTTATAAAGTTCTACTCCCTCTGCTCAAGGCTTCAGGGGCTGCCACTTTCAATATGGAGCCCTGGGTCCTGCAGGACCAGCTGGCCAGAGGGTCACAGAGTCATGCCCCCAACCCGCCTGCGCTCCGCGAACTTCAGTAAAGCTCAGGTCACCCTGAGGTGACTGGCTCCCCCTCCCCGCCAGGTGCAACTGGGAAGATGCTCCCAAGTACTTGCCTGGTCCTGGGCAGCAGCGACCCGGGACTTTTACCAGAGACCACGGGCAAGGGGCTGTGAGTGGGCCACAGACAACTGGTGTGAATCTGGCAGAGAGCCGCCGGGGGTGAGAGCTGGTGCATGGGTGTTTGAGCTGGCGTAGGGAGGACACAGGTGAACCCTACTGGCACACCTCAGTCCAGATGTGGTTGGGTGGAGCCAGGATAAGGAAGGTTGAAGATTACAGTGAAGCCACAGATCATGGGAACGGGTAGAAAATGGAAGAGGAAGCCTAAAAGACCCGCGCAGCGTGCGAGGAACTGAAGCTTAGGAGGCTGGTAGGGTGAATCTATCCCAGCCTCCACCCAAGATCCCCCACACCTGTGGAAATTGCCAGAAATTCACCAGAAACTCGGCGGAGCCCCACCCTTTTCTAAGTATGGTGGCAGGAGTTAGTGGTCCCACCTTCCCTCGTCCATAATCACCATCACCTCCCAATGCTTGGAGTCCCATCACGCAATGAGTCCAAAGGATCCCAAGAATCAGGTGGAGTATAAAGAGCTGCTGAGCCAGCCCGAGAGGTGTGGATGCAAGTTCAGTCCCTTATGTGGACCGCAGGCTTCTCCAATGCCTCCCCCAGGAGTCGCCCGCGGGTGGCGCTGAGCCCTCACCTGGCTCCTCTCCCGCATCGTATTAGAGTGGGAACGAAAGGCATCAGGCTCCAGCGCCAGAGCTGAGGGTTGCTGAACGCTGAGCGGCCTGAGGAAAGTGAAGTCACTGCCATCAGAGGCTGGTGAAAAGCACGTCCTGTAGCAATGGCTCTGTGAGTCTGTGGGCCGCAGTGTCACCTCCATGTACTTAAGTGTGCCATCTGAGCTCACCTGCAGGTTGGGACTAGACTGCTTATAAAATTCCCGGGAGGGTGAGTCCTGATGCCTGCAGCACCCACCCCCACCACCATCCCCATCTGCCTGTCCCCGAAGGCACTTAACTGACATAAAGGTGAAGGTTACTAGGGATAAGAGACTGATGGTTGCTAGAGCCACAATGAGGTAAAGAGTAAGGTCTGAACGTTCAGGAGGGTGTGTGAGGAAATCACTGGATTTGGGCATTTCCTCAGGGTCTTCATCCTCCAGAACCAGCAACACTGTGGCTGTAGAGGAAAGTGAAGGGTCACCATTGTCCCTCACGAGGACCACCACCTGCTGGGTATCAGGGTCATCCTCTAGTAAGGACCTAGCTGTGCGCACCTCACCAGTATGTGCAGACACCAGGAACAATCCTGGGGCTGTGGACTGTGGCAACAGGGAATAAGAAAGCCATGCATTGTGGCCTGCATCAGCATCCACAGCTGTCACCTTGGTGACCAAGGAGCCAGGAGGAGCAGAGCGAGGGAGACGCTGGGGGGCTGAGAATTCCCTGCCTGGCTTTGGGTGCAGCACAGCTGGGGCATTATCATTCTGGTCAAGGACAAACACATGTAGAGATGTGTTGGCATGCAGTGGGGGAGAGCCAGAATCTCGAACCCCCACCACAATCTGCAGCATCTGCAGCAATTCATAGTCAAAAGTTCGCTGGGCAAAGACTCGTCCATCATCAGGGTTGACATACACAAAGGAGGAGGATGGGGCTCCCTGAATCTGACTCCCTACAATGGAGTAGGTGAGACGGGCATTATCCCCAGTGTCTGGATCTGAGGCAGCCACAGTGCAGAGAAGGGAGCCCGGAGGCTTATTTTCTGGGATGTAAGCAGTATAGAGCTGCTGGTTGAACTGGGGTGCGTTGTCATTAACATCTGAAATGTTGATCCTGATGGTGAGACGTGTGTGCAGAGGAGGTGAGCCAGCATCGCTAGCCAGTAGCTCAATGGTATAGTGTGATGTGGTCTCCCGGTCCAAGGGCTGGCTGGTTAGCAATGAGTAGTGGTTCTCAGAAGGCTTGATCTGAAATGGGAGGTCTGGAGAGATATCCAGACTTACTTCACCATTTCTTCCTGAGTCTCGGTCCCGCACATTAAACAACCCCACTACTGTGCCCACTGGTGTGCTCTCTGGGACAGGGTTGACCAAAGAGGCCAACAGAACCTCAGGGGCATTGTCATTGGCGTCCCCCACATCTACTTGAATCACACAGTGGCCCTCCATGGCTGGCTGTCCCTGGTCACGGGCTCTTGCATGAATTTCATAGAAACTTGACTCCTCAAAGTCTACTGAACCCAACACGTGGATTGCTCCACTACTAGGGTCCAGGCCAAAGAGATTCCGCACTGCCTCAGAAGTATGATCTCCAAAAGAATAGTCTAGTTGGCCATTGGTGCCCTCATCTGGATCAGTAGCATTGAGGCGGAGCAGCAGGGTCCCCATGGGTGCATTCTCTGGAAGTCCCACACGTAGAACTGAGGACTGGAAGGTTGGAGCATTATCATTGATGTCCAGCACAATGATGGAGATGAGGCTGGTCCCTGAGTGAGCTGGGGTACCCCCATCCACAGCAGTGAGCACCAGCTGATGTCTTGCCTGAGTTTCACGATCTAGCTGCTGCTCTAGCACCAGCTCTGGGAAGAGCTTCCCATCTTTTAGGGTCTTCACATTCAGAGAAAAGTGGCTGCTGGGGCTTAGAGTGTAAAAGCTCACAGTATTGGTGCCTACATCCGGATCTTGGGCACTATCCAGTGGGAATCGTGCTCCAGGTGCAGCTGATTCTGAGATACGCATCTCTCGCTCAGGAGTGGCAAAGCTTGGAGAGTTGTCATTGAGATCCAGGATCTCTACCTCTACACGGATGAGCTCCAGCGGGTGTTCAGTCACCACCTGCACTGGCAACAGGCAGCTGGTGCTGGCTCCACACAGGTTCTCTCGGTCAATCTTTTGATTCACTGCTAGAGCACCACTCATCAAGCTCAGGGAAAAATAGCGCCCATTCTCCTCAGAGCCCAGCCGCAGTCGGCGGCTCAACAGATCTGTCACCTTTAAGCCCAGATCTTGAGCAACATTCCCTACCAGCGTCCCCGGCTCAGACTCTTCCACCACTGAGTAACGAAGCTGCCCAGACACCCAGCCCCAGCAGCACAAGGACAACATGCACAGCACTTGCCATTTCCCAGGGAGCTGTGGGGGTGTCTTGGGCCCCATGACCCAGAAGTCCCTTCCTGGAGAACAACTCTGTGCTGTCCTGTCTCCAAGGTAGACCAAGGGCTTGGAATGCAGCAGAAGAAATCTCTTATGTCTCCTTCCAGCCTCTTAAAAACTGCTCTGAGGTTTGCCTGCCTGCAGCAGTTCTTAGTCACCAAATGGCGGGGGTGGGTGGGGGGGAAGGGGAGTTAAATGTAAGTGGAGCTGGGGAGCTGGAGGAGGAGAGGCGGGCAGGAAGAGCAGATCCCCCACCTTGTCTCTGAGTTTGATTGGTCAAAAAGTCTGTCTGCTCTCAACCAATTATGCAGTCTCCTCAGTTCTGGAAACCTTGGGAACGGGCAATGCAAATCTGTGTCACAGAAGCCTCCTACCTCCCTACTCATTTTCGTGCTGCAGGTTGATTCAGCCCCCTTGGCAGCAAAGTTTGACAGCTCAGATGGTGCTCAACAGGGAAGACAAAGTGGTACAAAACTCCTCAGTGTTCTATCCCAGCAACTTCCTCCATGACTTCAAAAGCTTCCACACTACTTCACTGGAACCAACAAAATTCACTTTCTGGGAAAGGCAAACAACATTTGCTCCCCCACCCCTCTCCCATCTCTCTCCCACTCCCCTTCTCCCATCCTACTGAATGCTGCTAGGGGCAAGAGAAAAAATTTGCTAGGACACTATAAAGTCTTATCTTGACTCTTCAGCAATGCTTTGAGGAAAATCTCCATGTCAGTTGATGGCTACAGAACTCAGTTTATCTGAGATCCCAGACTCAGAATGTGGAATGATTGTCACCGTTTATGAGTAAAGGAACATTTCTGGGACTGATCTAAGTTACTAAGAAGAGTTGACAGAGGACAAGCATAACCTCTATCTAGGCTTTATGGTTTCACCAAATTCTGGAGAACTCTAAAGGCTTCCAGAGTTGCTGTCTCTGAGTTCCTCAACTGTAAAACAGTTTTCTGACATTGTCATTTCACTTACCGCTTTTTTCCCCCAAAGACATAATGAATACCTCTCTGTTTCCAATATACTGCATTGTACCTAGTTCAAATCCCATTAGGGACTGGGAATCCTAAACATCTGGATCAAAAGATCTTTTCTGGGGAGAGCACTGGGGATTGAACCCAGGGATGCTTTATCACTGAGCTACATCTCCAACCCTTTTTATTTTGAGAAAGGGTTTCACTAAGTCTGGCCTCAAACTTGAGATCCTCCTGCCTTAGCCTCCCACCTTGCTGGAATTGTTGGAATTACAGGAATGTGCCACCACATCTGGCCCAAAAGATCTTTGATGTGCACCTCTCTGCTCCCTTGGATCTCTCTCTCTCTCTCTCTTTTTTTTTTTTTTTTCCTGCTATGCTTCAGAGAGTACCCATCACAGTGGGTTAAGGATCCTAGAGACTATGGGGCAAAGATTTTAGTCACCCTCTCAGTCCATTGGAAAATGGTAACCGAGAGTTAAGTTCCTCCAGAACCTGGCCCCCCTGATTTAGGAAGAGTAGAGAAAGTAGCTCTGGGTTCAGGTGATTGCCTAGTGCATCCCACCCTTGTGCACTATAGCCGTCTATGCTCCTAAGTTCCGTCAGCATGCTTCACAATAGCATAGTTCTTGATCACCAATTACTTTTACTCCTTACTTTTAGATATAGACAAAATCCACCCCCAGTGCTAACCTGTGTTAACCACCTGGTTAATTCACAAAACACTTTAAAAAAAAAAAAAAAAGCTCAGAATCTACCACATAGTTACTACTCACAAAAATGGTGAAATCACTCTGGGCTCTTACAGGGAGGCCAGTACTCTCTGGAACATGGCCCAATCATAAGCCTGAATCAGAACAACCCTCAAGCATTGGCTGAGCCTGAAAAGGTCTCACCTCTAGCCCATAGAGAAGATCAGAGGGTGGACAGCTTGGGCGAACAGGCTCTCCTGCCATAGGTGCACTGGGTGACTTCACCATCATGAAGCTATCACTCCGAGTGGGTGCAGAAGCCAAGGGTGTACAGCCATGAGAGTGGCCTCCCACATCAACAAACTTGATAGGATCATCTGACCCTAGCTGGATTCGGAGGATCCCATTGGAAGGAGGAAGCCCCTCCCTCCTTCGAGATCTGGTGAGACATGCACAGGTGCCAGCAGGAAAGCATGTCACTCCACAAGCAGCCCCACGTAGACATTTAGAGAGTAGTGCCACGAATGAACCAAAGGAGACAAAGCAAATTGCCACTAGGGATACAGCCAAGTATAAGGTCAGACGGGATTCTCCTTCCCTTGGAGCTGAAGATTCTCGAAGATCAGGAACAATTGGATGAGTGTCTTCCTCTAAGGACACGAGGAGAGTAACAGAGGTAGAAAGTGGTGGGCTACCACTGTCCTTCACCACAATGACAAGCTTCTGTGGTGGGAGATCAGCGGGGATGGGAACAGCTGTCCTGACCTCCCCAGCATATCGAGAAACTGCAAACAGGCTGGGATCTGGGGCCTCTAGGAGCTGATAGGAAACCCAAGCATTGTAACCTGAATCCAAGTCCACGGCAGTTACCTTGGTGACTAGGTGGCCAGCACCAACTGATGGAGGCAGTGCTTGAGGACATAAGGAACCAGGCCTGGCCCTAGGGCGGAGCACAGCTGGGGCATTGTCATTGAGGTCCAGAACAAATAGACGGACTGTCACAGTGCTGCTAAGAGGTGGGTTGCCCCTGTCCCGGGCCTGTACCTCAAACTGCAGTGTCTGTGTTTGCTCATAATCAAATGATCGAGTAGCATGAACAGCTCCTGTTTGGGGGTTCAGAGAGATGAAGGAGGAAGCTGACACATCTCGATTTCTGGGCTCTAAGAGAGAATAAGAGATAAGTGCATTCAAACCAGAGTCTGGGTCCGAGGCTGCAAGAGAGCAAAGCAGGTCCCCTGGGCGATTATTCTCAGGAACAAACACCTCATGTGATCTCTGGAAGAAGGAGGGTGGGTTATCATTCACATCAGAAATATTGAGGAAAATAGTCCTGTGGGTACTCAGAGGAGGGTTCCCAGCATCAGAAGCAGTGACCATGATGTCATAACTGGATTTAGCCTCTCGGTCCAAGGGCCCAGCAGTCACAAGGGAGAACTGGTTCCTGAAGGCAGACTTGAGGGCAAATGGCAAGTGGTCAGGGATTCGAAGGCTCACATCTCCATTTGAACCTGAGTCGGGGTCCTGCACACTGATGAGTGCCACTACAGTGCCAGGTTCTGCACTTTCTGGGAGAGTTCCCAGCTCTGAAGTCACTGTGATGTGGGGGGCATTGTCATTTACATCCAGGAGATCCACTCGAAGGCTGCAATGTTGTTCCATGGCTGGAGAACCCCCATCACGAGCCCGCACATCAAATTCATAGTAATTCTCACTCTCGAAGTCTAGGGGCCCCTGAAGGGTAAGCTTTCCAGTTGTGGGATGCAGGTCAAAGAGGTTTCTCACACGATCAGGGGTGTGGCCACTGAAAGAAAATGTGACGTTACCACTAGGACCCAGGTCCGGGTCAGAGGCATTGAGCTGGATGAGCACCATGCCGGCTGGCGCGCTCTCCAAGACACTAATTCTGTAGCTGGATTGCTGGAAGGCTGGGGCGTTGTCATTTACGTCCAGCACAGAGACCCGGAGCTCCGCGGTGCCAGATCTTGGGGGGTTCCCTCCGTCTACAGCAGTCAGCACCAGGCGGTAGTCCGATTGCTTCTCCCGATCCAAAGGCTTCTCCAGGAGCAGCTCCGGGACGAGGCTGCCGTCGCTGCGTTTCTTGACATCAAGTGCAAAGTGTTCATTGGAGCTCAGTCTATAGCTGCTAATGGAATTGCTCCCCACATCTGCATCCTGAGCCTTTTCCAAAGGGAAACGTTGTCCTGGAGGAGCTGCCTCCCCGATTTCCAAGTCCAGCTGCTGCCGCGGAAATCGGGGGGCGTGATCATTCACATCTACGATCTCTACCTCTGCTCGGTACATTTCCAAAGGCCCTTCGGTTACAAACTCCAGGGGCACGATACAGCTGGCACTGAGCCCACACAGTGCCTCTCGATCTATTGGATTCTTGATTAGCAGGGCTCCGCTGTCCAAATCCACACGGAAGTGTCTTTGGTTCACCTCTCCAGCGACCTGCAGCCTGCGAGCTGACAGACTCTCTGTATCCAGCAGGAAATCTTGGGCGACATTCCCTACAAAAGTCCCTTCCTGTGACTCCTCTGGGACCGGGTAGCGGATCTGCCCACAAACGTAACCCAGGTGGCAAAAGAGGAACAAAAGGGTAGCCCCCCACCCGAGTTCTACCCAGCTTCTCACCTTGCAGAGCATTGCTGCCACCCGCTAATTCTCTACTTGGTCCTGGGAAGCAGAAGAAGCCGACCCGCCCCAAACATCCACAGCAGCTGGAGACACCTATCTCCCTTTCCCCCGCGCCAGTTCTGGCGCGGCTTGGCCGGCACTGCAAGGGTTACGCGCCGTTTTTTGCTGGTGGCGGGGTAGATTTGTCTGCCTTTCAACACCGGATTGGCAGACAGCGGCTCCTGGGCTCAGCCAATAGGCTGAGCAGAGAACATCCTAATAGCAGCAGGGTTAATGCGTCGCAGCATTGGAAGAAAAAAAAAAAAAAACCAAACCCCCCCCCAAACCCCACAAAATAATAAAATAACCCCCAACTTATCTTTTCACCTTCCTCCTGTTCAAAGGTATTTATTTCATGGATCATTACCTCTTTGGAGAAGCAAACAACATATACGTATTCCCCCTCCCCAACAACCTACTCACCCCGCCCCTTTTCGGCGGGGAAAACAGCGACAGCCTGAGCCCTAGCAACCTGCAGCCCACTGAGCAAGTAGCCATTTGAGATTGGTCACTTTATTCAAGCCAGTGTTGTCATCAACCAATATCCTAAATGAGTAGCTTCTGTCCCAATCTGATTGTGTTAGAACAACAGCTAATTAAAAGCACTGCCATATACTCAAAACTCTGCCCCTCTGCAGATTATTCAGAACCATATCCATCCCTTTGCAAAAAAGGCTTACACATTAATGTGGCCAATTAAATTTATGCAGCACACGTTTTGATTGTAACAGGAGGTGCGGCACAAAACAAACCACTCTTATTCAGACATTTGCTAGTAATACACTAAATTACCATTCATTGATTTCAAGGACAGTTTGGGAACAGGGTGGTGGAAGCCAGGAGAGGGAGACTTCCCAAAACTGTAAGAATCAGCAGAGTCTGGGAGGTATAAAGGACTAGATCTTATTACCTGGCAGAATGCTAATGTTCACAGATTCAACAGCTTTCTTGAATAATTGGGATCAGCCACCAACAGCATTGTGCCTACAAATCCTCTTTATTTGACACCAGTGGTGTTCTTGATATGTTGTTAATTACCAACAGAGACCATTTCAAAAGAGCAAGCTTTTCACTTAGCCCCAGGGGACCTCTTGTAGCTGGAGACTTGATCTCACCCCACCCCCTCTGTCATCCAGACCTCCTAGCAGCCTGGCTACTACCTTTGCACAAGAGCAGAAACACAATAAATTTTAAACTGTAGGTACCTCCAAACTGTAATCTGAGTGGCAAACGCATCAGAGCACAGAGAAAAATGCAACTTGATCTGGACATGATATTTGTTAATTCATCCAAATTCTTAACTAGGTTAATACAGGCAGCCAAAACCAGAAAACAAAACAAAACAAAACAAAAACAAAAACAAACAAACAAACAAACAAAAAAACCAGGTGTTCTTACAATTCCCTCATTTCCCCCAAACCTTTGATTTTCAGGAATATATATATTTTTTTACTATGGTGAGGCCAGCAATTGACATTCTAGTCACAAAGAAAGGGATCTGGCATCTGTATTCTTATATAAAAACAAAATAAAACAAGCCCTCACACACACACACACACACACACACACACACACACACACACCCCTTAAGTCTCTTCCCATGGGAATTACGGAGATGTAAAACATCTTGGTCTACCAAAGTGTTTATGCCAGAATTCACTATCTCAGTAAGTGGCATCATCATTCACCCAGCTACCTTAGAATTCAAGGAGTTTCTATGTAGGGGGTGGGGGGAGGTCATTCTTGACTCATTCCCATCCCTCTCTTCCTATATCATGTCAGTCAACAAGTTCTGATGATTTTATTGGAGTCATTTTAGTGTAGTCTGCCCTGCCACTGTGCTGGTTCAAGCATTTATCAATCCTCTCAAGTACTGCAATAGCCTTTGTCTCTCTTCCCAATGTCTCCAATGTATTTCACTTATGACTACCAGAATAATCTCTCTAAAGCAAGCAAACAGAAGATCCTGATAACATCGTGTGTGTGTGTGTGTGTGTGTGTGTGTGTGTGTGTGTGTGTATTAGTTCAAATTAACTATCATCTATAGTGAATAAAATGAAAACCCCTTGGCACAGTTAAAAGGTAATTCAGGTATTCCTGCCTACTTGCTTCACTTCATGGCCTGCAAAGACTGTTTTACACACGTGCTTTATAGTCCAACAATAGTAAAATACTCTTATCTCACACATGGAATTTCCTGCAAAGGCTCCTTCCTGACCCATTTCCCCTTTACTATTTGATAAGCTACTACTCATCTTTCAGTTCTTGGCTCAAGCATCATGACTGCCTCTATGAAGTTTTCCTGATTTCTCAGGCTGACTTAGGTATTTCTTCCTCTTTGAGGCCACTGCTTCTTGTGTAATTCAGAACCCATTTTCTTTCCTTTTATCTTGTTTGTCTCCTGTGGTATTCTGTGTACCATAAGGGCAGACAGTGTCCTTTGATCTTTTACAGAGTCTAACACACAGGGGTGATAATAAAATGGTGAATATTAGCAATTATCAACTCAATTAATATTTATTAAATATTTGTTAAGTAAGTATTATCTTTATAGATGAAAAAATGTAGTTGAGAGCTCAAGAGATTTGTCTGAAGCTAAACAATTAGTACATATAGTACTATACTTGCAATTTCACATTTTAAAAAGCCTAGCCTGTTTTACTAGAATTGGAGCATCACAACACTTTAATACAACATACTCTTAACATTTTAATGCCAGATATTTGATACTCCCATCTCCAGATTCTGTTTTTCTGTTTTTTTTTTTTTTTTTTTTTTTTTTTGCAAATCAAAGCCAGGTCCTCCTGTATGCTAGGCACTGAGTTACTTTCCCAGCCCCACTTGTGCACTTTTTTAAAACAGGTTTTTTGAGATATAGTTGACATACCATACAGTTCACATTTTAAAGGGTCCAATTTGATGGTTTTTAGTATATTCAACTACACCAAGTTGAATCAATCATTAACACTATGTGATGCTGAAAAATTTTTGTTACACCCAAAAGAAACCCAAATGGCCCAGGTACTAGTGGCTTAGGGAGATTTTCTATTTAGATAACTGAAATATCATCTTTTGTCTTTCCTATAGTACTCTTCTAGAGCTATCCTATATAATAATCAAAAGTTGGGAAATGTCATTAGAGTATTTTTTTAAGTTGGAACTGACTCAATATAGCTGCTTCCTGTTTCTGTGAATACCAGAATGACATTTTGCTTCATAAATATGCAAATGATGAACTGGCAGATTCTAGGGCAGTGGTTTTGAGTGTTCATACATTAGAATCACCTGAAAATACTAAAAAGATACTAATGTCTGTGCCCCACCCCCAGAAATTGTGTCTGGGATGTGACATGGGATTTAGAATTTTTACAAGATCCCTATTTGATCCTAAGGTGCACCCAAGTTTGAGAACACTGTTTTAGGGAAAATGCCAGTTGTTTTTAGGATGATCAGAAGAGCAGCAGGTGCTTCTATCTGGCTTTCATCCTTTCTTAGCCTTTCCATATATGATTCTACTTTGTTATTTTAGGCTCTCCTCCTATTTGTTCATGTCAAAAGTATGTTTAAGAATTTTGAGTGGGTGAAGAATAAAAGTAGTAATAGAAATAACTAGTAATTTTTTAATAGCTGTGACATGCCAGGCACTGTGCTAAACACTTTACATACAGTGCATCATGCTTTAGTCCTATAAAACCCATGTTATTTTTTGCACATGAGAAAGAGGCTTAAAGGGGAGAGTAAGTAACTTGGACAAGGACTCCTATGGTAAAAGCCTTGTCTAACTGCCAAATTCAAGATTTGATAGTATTATTATACTTAGTAACAAAATAATGCACTTAATGACAAAATAACAGAGGTCTCCCACAATTGAGAGTTTGTGTAGGTTTCTCTCCAAGGCAAAGGCCCTGTAGTCATCAGCATGCCAGCATGAATGAATGAATGCTTTATCCTTCTAAGGAAATGAGTTCATCTACCTTTCACATTATATGTATACTTAAGAAAAATAATGCTAGAGGGGGTAGGAATAACAGTAGAGGCACATTTGTACTCTATATTCTTTCTTTTGCCTGGATTTTTTCCAAAATAAATCATTACTTTTATAATTAGCAGTGATTATCTTTGGGTTTGGGGATTATAGTTACTTTAAAATTTTACTCTTTTGTATTTTCTATATTCCCTACAGTGCTCATGTGTTACTGTTATAAAATTATGGGGCGAATGACACACCCATTATTTTCAGTAGCATGCTTAAAATGAATTTAAAGGATGCCTAGAATTTTATTTCATTCATAGATAATTATCTGAGAATGAGATAGAGGATCTGTGTTGGCAAATGAAGTTATCAAAGAAACTTTAGTTTTGATGCAGATATAGCTATCACTTGAAAAGGACGAATGAGGTATATTGTATTCCTATCAGCTGCCACTGGTTAGAGGTATCCAGCAGGTGTTTCCCAAAACAAATGATGCCAAGCTAAATTTGGAGTGCTGAGATCTTAGATTATAGCTCAGGTGCATAATAGCAAGATTGCTTAGTTGTGATGGTAATTGAGGGTTGAGGGTGTAAATTTGGTCCACAGAGGAGGCAAATAACTTCACCCTGAAATGGAACTACAAATCACATTCTAATGGCTGACTTCCTCCCAAAGGCACTAAGTTTGATCTAGGAAGAACCAGATGAAAGTGTGTACACAAAATGAGAAAAGCGTCTTCATCATTTAAAACAGCCCCAACCCAAAACTTCCCAAACATGGTGCAGGAAACAAAACCAAAACAAAACATTTCAGGCATGACCTGCTAGCCCTTACCTGTCCAGGAGGGGCGCTCTCTGCCCCCAACACCTGCCTATAGAACACGGGATCGCAACTTCGTAGAGTGTTTTGGCGGCTGGCCAGCGGGCTGGCAGCACCAGGTTTCTTCAGCAGCGGGTCGCTGCGGCGCGAGTCAGTGGTGAGGTACACCTGATGGTAAAGGTGCGGTGGCATAAGACCTCCCCGCACGGCGTCCGCGTGCAAAGAGGTCCCTGGTGTTCGGTACAGGGAGCTCACTGGGGCTCGGTATAGGTCCCGAGACTGCTTCCACTTGTAAACTTTGAATATGATAACTCCCAACACTGTGACTACGAATCCCACAGAGACCAAGATTAGAGAAAGAAGTAGGTAAAAGGTGAGGTTTTTATTCTGCTCCCGCGGAGCAGAGCCGGAGGGGAACTCGGCCCTGGCTTCTGGAGATTCCTCGGTTACGGACACAGTCAGGGTAGCGGTAGTGGACAGCGATGGCTCTCCATTGTCTGTGATCAAGACCGTGAGGGTCTGCCTGGGCGAATCCGTGTCCTGGACTGGGCGAGCAGTACTGACTTGACCTGTGTGAAGTCCCACAGCAAAAAGGCTCTGGTTGGGGGCTCCCAAGAGGCTGTAGGAGAGCCAGGCATTGTGCCCTGCATCCGCATCCCAGCCTACCACCCGCGAGACCACGTGGCCTGCAGCGGTACCTCGAGACAACATCTCCACCGAATTCTGGCCAGGCCGGGGGTAGAGGACCTGGGGGGCGTTGTCATTGCGATCAGTAACAAAGATGTTCACACTGATGTTGGTGGTCAGGACCGGGGTGCCCCCGTCACTGATATGAGCTGTTAATTCAAACTCCCGCCTATCTTCGTAATCCAGGGGCACTAAAGATGACAAGACGCCACTGTCACGATTTATCGTGAAATAATGACCCACTAGCCCGGTTTCAGCGCCTTGCTCAAAGAGAAAGAAGGAAAGGCGAGCATTCTGTGGGGCGTCGGGGTCCCAGACGCTTAGGTTTAGTATTGGAACCCCAGGAAGATTATTTTCTTCAACATAAACGTCGTAGGAAGACTGGGAAGATTGTGGAGGGTTGTCGTTGACGTCGGACACTTGAACCCGCACTGTCGACAGGGCTGAGAGAGAAGGTGATCCCGCATCCCGAGCGGTGATGCTGAGGTTGTATTCTGGCGCTGTCTCCCGATCCAGGACTGCACTGGTTTTTAAAGTGAAATAATTCTTGAGGGAAGAAGTAAGACTGAAGGGAAGACCTGGTGGAACCTCGCAAGTCACCAGCCCGTTCTCACCAGCGTCCAGATCAGTTACACTGAGCAAAGCTATGACAGTCCCCAGGGGGGCATCCTCAGGGACTGGGCTGTACACGGAGGTGACTGTGATCTCTGGAGCATTGTCATTCACGTCCACCACCTCTACCAATACTTTGCAATGTGCTCCTTCCGGATTGGCGCCCTTGTCTTTGGCCTGGATGTAAATCTCGTGGAGTTTTGTGTCTTCGAAGTCCAGTCGACCCTTAATTGTTAGTACCCCAGTTACAAGGTCTAAAGCAAATAGTTCCCGCACGCCAGCCCGGTTGTGGCTGCCGAAGGAGTAAACGATTTCACCATTGAGGCCTTCATCCAGATCCGTTGCAAGAACTTGAGCAACGCGAGTGCCAGGGGGTGCATCCTCCGGGACGCGCGCCCTGTACAAGGACTGATTGAAGGCAGGCGCATTGTCATTCGCATCCAGCACGGTGATGCGAATAGGAAGGCTAGTGGAGCGAGCTGGGGTTCCTCCATCCAACGCCGTCAGCACCAACTGGAGGCTTGGCTCTCGTTCTCGGTCCAGGGAGTGCTCCAGCACCAGTTCAGCATACTTGGTTCCGTCCTCCCGCGTCTGCACGCGAAGCGCAAAGTATTCGTTATGGCTCAGTTCATAGGTTTGTAAAGAGTTGCTTCCTACATCGGGATCGTGCGCGCTCTCGAGCGGAAAGCGCGTCCCTGGCGCCATAGCCTCGCTAATCTCCAATTTCATTTCCCCGGTAGGGAAAGCGGGATTGTTGTCGTTGATGTCCTGGATCACCACTTCCGCGCTGAACAGCTCCAGAGGGCTCTCCACCACCAACTCCAGAGTTACAGTGCAGGAGGGCAGTGTCCCACATAGCTCCTCTCGATCCAGACGGTCGTTCACGAACATCTCTCCCGTCTCCCAGTTCACCTCAAAGAACCTACGGCTTGCTCCGGACACCACCCGGAGCCTGCGGGCTGACAGACTGCCCAGATCCAAACCAAGGTCTGCGACCACGTTACCCACAGTGAAACCCTTTTCTCTTTCCTCCAGGATCTCATAGTGAATGATGGTGGAAGCCTTGTTCAAGGCACCGAGCAAAAGCAAAACTCCTACCACTCTCCCGGTGCTTACCAGTCCGCTCCTCCAGGCCTCTGGGACCATCTCACTCAAAAGCAGTTCCTCTCAGCGGGTTCCAGATCGTCCCGACGATTTCGCTGAGAAACTTTCAGCGGGTTAGCGCTTGGGCGCTAGGCGCGGAGTCGGACATGGCTTTCTGGGTGCCGCCGATTTGCTCGCCGGCTGTTCAGCCTCTGCCTCATCCCGGGGCGCAGAAAGGGGACGGGCCGGGGCCAGATCTCCAGCGACTTCATTGGCCGACAGCGGCACACAGAGTCCCAGCCAATAACTGCACGAAGAATGCGCTAGCGCCGGGCTCTCGGAGCAAGACTCGCGCTAGCGCCAGGAACTTCACTTTTCTTTGGCGGCCTTCCAGAGTTTCCGGCCAGAGCGCCTTGTACTGCCGGTACTGAGGGAAGTCCTACCACAGCCTGGAAAGCCAACCACGCGACGGTGAAGCTAGCTGTTCTGCGAGTCTCCAAGCCAAATCAGAACCTACTATATCACGTTTTTATCTCTTTCTTTGACCACAAGAAGAGAGATCAAACCAAACCACAATCTACACAACTTTGTGTGGGTAAAGACGCCAACAAACTTGGTTAGAGGACAGATAAATAGCTGGACCCTACTTGTAAAAGGAATTTAGTATTTCTGTGGAGATGTTAATCATTTCAGTTTTATAGGTTGGGGGTACAGCTCAGTGGTAGAGTGCTTGCCTCTCATGAATGAGGCCCCTTGGTTGGAGCCCCAGCACGAAACAAGAAAAATAAAATCAGTTTTCTTTTTAAATGAACTGTAGAGTTCCCTGTAACTTCCTCATAAAGCAAATCAAGAGGAGCAGAAATGCTGTTTGGTTTCACTGCCTTATAAAATTTTAAAATAAAATTCAGATTTTATTTCTTTTAAAACTGGGATGTCATCATTCAGCTTTCATTCCTTGACTAGAAAGCAACGTGAAATTTCCCTACCCTGTCTTTGCCAAGGAGCATAATCTCATTGGTTAGAACACAATCTCTCAAACATTTCTCTTGATCAACTCTTTTCTTGAGATCTTGGGTTCCGATGCCACAAGGAGAAGTTATATTGCTAGTGAATATTAACACACACACACACACACACACACAGAGGTGTGTGTGGAGAGAGAGAGAGAGAGAGAGAGAGAGAGAGAGAGAGAGAGAGAGAGAGAGAGAGAGATGAAAAAGAAAAAGCCAAGTCTGTATACCATCTAGGACCTTTATAAAATGATTGAGATAATGGCAGCAAAGTTCCACAAACTGTTTAGAGAAAACTAAAGGCTTTAGCCACAGAATAAAGAGCCCTGAATTTTCTACATTTAGGGTTATAGTTACCAAACAAAATAGCAATTCTCAGGATAATGAATAAGAGAATCAATTATGAAATAAGTCAGAGTTGAGCTGTATGCCTTGGATAAGAAACAAACCTCTAAGGGTTCTTGGATTCCTATCCTATTAAATTAATAAGACAGGTCAAGTGCCTGGTACAGAATTAAGCTCAATTCATGATGCAAAGCACCCCACTAGATGCTCAATGTAAAGTTTTAGAGCCACATACTCTTCCTATATACTTGTCTTGGGCATCACTTGATTGTTTTCCGAAGTGTAACTGAATCTTGAACAAGAAGTAGGCAGATAGGT
Organism: Ictidomys tridecemlineatus; assembly: GCF_052094955.1. Taxonomy (NCBI): domain Eukaryota; kingdom Metazoa; phylum Chordata; class Mammalia; order Rodentia; family Sciuridae; genus Ictidomys; species Ictidomys tridecemlineatus. The sequence continues at coordinate 121,853,954 of NC_135477.1, read as the reverse complement.
TAGATATACAGATAGGTAGTAAGTTTATATATTTTCTGATGAGACGAGAAGCCATGTGATCTGTTTCTTCATATCCTCAACACTTCAATTTATCTCTTAAGAATCCTTCTCCACCCGCCCTCCCCCCCTTTTTTTTTGGTACTGGGGATTGAATCCAGGGATGCTTTACCATTGAGCTACATCCCCACCCCAGTCCTTTTTTAATTTTATTTTTTATTTCTGGACATGGTATCACAAAATTTCTGTGTCTTGATAAATTGCTGAGGCTGGCCTCAAACTTGTAATCCTGCTGCTTTAGCCTCCTGAGTTGCAGAATTATAGGCCTATGTCACTGTGCCCTGCTAAAACCCCAAATTTCAAATGTGTAAGTTCACAATTGGCCAGACCACTCCGAAGCCTGATAGGCATTAGAAGACAGAATATATCAGAATTTCATGGAGTCTGAGTTAGAACAAGATATATTTCATGTTTGTATAATTATGTCAAAATGGATTCTACTGTCATGTATAACTAAAAAGAATCAATAAAAATTTTAAATATAACCCAGTCATGTGTTACTCTCAGTTTGAGAACCAATGGCATAGGTATCAAGAATTTTTTAGAAATGAGGAAATGTTTTTTCTAGACCTACTGAGGCAGAATTTACATTTTGACAAAATACCTAGGTGATTTGAAAACCTTAAAGTTTGAGAAGCACTAATCTAGTGTTATTCAGTGGGGTATACTAATTTATCAATCTCTTTTTCTTCCATTTACCATTAATTAATTCACAATCTGGATTTTGAAAAATTGCTATTTTTTATTTAAAGATAGATATCTGTAGATAATAGTGCCAGGGACACTTAACCACTAAGCCACATCCCAGCCCTTTTTTATTTTGAGACAGGATCTCACTAAGTTGCTAAGGCTGGTTTCAAACTTGCAATCCTCCTGCCTCAACCTACCAAGTTGCTGGGATTACAAGCATGCACATTTTTCCTTGTGAAAAACAGCTTTAAAAATTTAAGCAGTTTTCCCATTGATAATAAGGCCCATAATTTTTGTAAGACTTCTTCATAAACCAGTAGAAACTTCTGGGACTTATTCTCCACAGTAGCTAAGGTGAATGTTCTAAAATTTTAATTGGATCCTATAATCTTCCAGCTGCTCCTCGGTAGGTTGTACTGCTCTTGAAATAAAATACCAAATCCTCGAACTATTCAACATGGAGGCGGAGGTTGATAAGCTTGAACTGATGATTTTGGACTTTCGGTCTCCATGTTTTGACTGTTATGAATGAAATGGCAGTGAGCACTGAAGTATATAAGTTTTGGGTTCCAGAAAGCCGACTCTGATCTGGATTACATTCAGTATAGGCTGGAATATGAAATCAAGACAAATCATCCTGATTCAGCAGGCCGAAAAATCCAGTTACTATGTCTAAAGGAATTGTCAGTGATGAAGTCTCTGCTATCAATCTTTATATGCACGTTTTAAACCAGTTGCTGTTGAGCAGAAAGAGACTAAGAGCTGCATTTATGCTACTTTGAATAAGACTATGACCATGATACAAGAACTACAAAAGCAAACAGATCTGGAGCTGTCACCACTGGCTGAAGAAGAGAAAACTGTGACAGAGCAATTAAAATCTCACATAAGAGACTCATGAAGAAATGGACTTGCAAAAGGAAACTAAGGAAGAGATCCATTCCAGAGAAATTTAGGAAGATGTCTTGTTAATACTTGATGATTAGAGGTGGAGGGCTGGTAAAGGAGAGGAGGTTTGGCTTGAGTGACAGGGTAGTGATGTCTTTAATATGAGTGGAAATATAAAAGCAGATATTATCTATATAAAATTTAGCCTCCATGCTCCCCCCCCCAAAAAAAGAAAAATGGAATGGAAATGCAGGGATTTAAATATATATTTATAAATATACTGTTTTCTTTTTATTCTTTTTTTTTTTTTTTTTTGGTGATGCTGGGGTTTGAACCCAGGGCTTTGTACATGTGAGGCAGGTACTCTACCAACTGAGTTATATATCCAGCCCAATATACTTAGTTTTGCAGTTTTAACTAAGGAAGTCCCTTAACACTATTTTGGACCTGTTTTTCTTTTTTCATAGTTGAGATAATGTAGATATTCTGCCTTGTCATAAAATAATGTTATTTATATTTCAGGCAGTCAGTGTATAAGTGAGTATGATTTAGAAATTAAAGAATAAGCAATATATTGTTTATATATATATTTGTATAAAACTTACATTTTTAAAAAAAATTTTTAGTTGTAGATGGACACAATATCTTTACTTATTTTTATGTGGTGCTGAGGATTGAACCCAGTACCTCACATGTGTGAGGCTAGTGCTCTTCTACTGAGCCACAACCCCAGCCCCAAAACTTCCATTTTTTGAAATGTTGATTATAGATGGGAATCATTATTGATGAGACCATTAATATATGATGTATACTATCTCATAAAACCTAATTAATATAATAAGTTGGCTTTTCTGTGATAGCCTCACTTTTATTTTTTTTCCTATTCTTTCTGCCTGCTAATGTTGAACAATATGAGTTTTTCTGCAAAACAAAACAAAACAAAACAAAAACAAAAACAAATCCTCTGCATAGTATCCAAATTTCCATGTCTTTTCCCTCCTTCACCATATTCCATTTCACTACTTTCAGTACGATCATAACCCAAGGAAGCCTTCTGATGGACTGTTCTTCTCCCAGGAAAGCTTGTTTCACCTTTTTCCCTTTGCTTTGTTAATTTAAAAAAATTTTCAGGTCAGTTCAAATGTTATTTCCCAATAGAAGTCTTCTAGTAGGCCTCAGTTAGTACTTAGTACAATTTAAAATTATATAATTATTTTTTGTTTAAGAATAATGCCTGACTTTTCCACAAACAAACTCCAGTACAGGGTCTATGGCATTTTGTGACAACTTGTATCCCTGTTATTTAGCCCAGTAGGCACTTTGTGTGTGTGTGTGTGTGTGTGTGTGTTTGTGTGTGCACATGTGCACACTGGGGATCAAATCAAAGCCTCATGCATGCAAGGCAAGTACTGTAGAATTGAATTATATTCCCAGCCCCATGGCTTTGTCTTTTATAGAAATTTTATTAAAGAGGAATTACAGACAGCCATTGCAGTACATTGAACTCTATAGAGATGGCTCTGGGGCAAGTGAGAGTCAGAGGGGCACTAAGCAACTCTGTGCCTCACTGAGGAAAAATAACCACACATAAGCAGAGGAGATCCTGAGAAGCTGAGAGGCAAAGTGTCCTCACATGCGTTCTTTGTGCAAACTTGCTGAGAGAGCACAAGAAGCACCCAGATGCTTAGGTCAACTTCTCAGACTTTCTAAAAAATGTTTAGGTGGAAGACCACATCTGCTAAAGAGAAAGGAAATGTTGAAGACAGGGCAAAGGTAGACAAGGCCTGCATAAAAGAGAAATGAAAATCTAGTTCCCTATTAAAAGGAGGGGGAAGAAGTTCAGTGTTTCCAATATACCCCAAAAGCTTCAGCCTTCTTATTTTTTCTGAATATCACCCCAAAAATCAAAGGGGAACATCCTGACCTGTCCATTAAAGATCTTGCAAAGAAACTGGGAAAGATATGGAATAACACTGCTGCAGATAGAGGACGAATAGCTTTATGAAAAGAAGGTCTTTAAGTTGAAGAAAAAATGTGGAAAGGATATTGTTTCATACCAGGCTAAATAAAAGCCTAATACTGCACAAAAGGGAATTATAAAGGCTAAAAACTTAAAAAAAAGTTAAGAAAAGGAAGATGAGGAGAGAAAGATGATGATGTAAGTTAGTTCTATCATACTTTTTTACTTATCTACAAAGCATTTAAGCCCCCTGTACACAACTTACTCCTTTTAGAGAAAAATTTTGAAATGTGAAATGTGAGGCTAAGATTTGTTTTTAAACTCTGCAATGTTTATTTTGTACAGTTAATACACTACTGAATGTTTTATGTGTGTGTGTGTGTGGTGTGTGTTGTGGTGTGTGATTGAACCCAAGGGTACCCTACCACTGAACTATATCCCCAGACATTTGTTTGTTCGTTCGTTTGTTCGTTCATTCATTCATTCATTCATTCATAGACGGGGTATTGCTAACTTGCTGAGGCTGGCCTCAGCCCCCTAAGTATTTGGAATTATAGGAGTATGCCACCACACTTGGCTGAATGTGTCTTTTGATTGCCCTGTCCTGATGGTATTTCTAATAATCATAAACTTTGCCTGATATAATATGGGGGCTGTAAATGGTCATGGGTATTTAAAGCAGGGTCTTGTTGGTACACAGCAAAAATTACTTAAATATGGGGATGGTAGTTCTTCCATCTTCAGTTATCTCTGATGTAGTTTATATGAATAATTGTTTTGCTAACTGAACACCACTCTGTAATTGAAGAAAAAAAAAAGCTGTAGCTGTTTTCTTGACATTCTGAATGGTTCTAGGTAAATATACCTTTTATTAGAAAAAGAAGTTGGGGATGTAGCTCAGTGGTAGATCATTTACCTAGGAAAAGCAAAGGTCCCCTGGGTTTGAGCCCCAGGTTAGAAAGAAATAAAGAGAAAGAAAGAGGGGTTGGAGGGAGGGAGGGAGAGAGATGGAGAGAGAGGAAGAGAGAGGGAGAGAGGAGAGAGGAGAGAGGAGAGAGGGAGAGAGGGAGAGAGGGAGAGAGGGAGAGAGGGAGAGAGGGAGAGAGGGAGAGAGGGAGAGAGGGAGAGAGGGAGGGAGAGAGAAGGAGAGAGAGAGAGAGAGAGAGAGAGAGAAAGAGAGAGAGAGAGAGAGAGAGAGAGAGAGAGAGAGAGATCTAAATGTCAAATCCAGCTTTTGACTATTCCCTAAAATCTGTTTTCTCTAAACTTCCTCATCCTCTAGTCCAATCAGAAATTCAGAAATCATTTTAAACATCTCAACCCCATGTCCAATTCATCACCAATCCATGTCAATGCTTACTACCTCCAAAATATATTTTGAAACCATCAATTACGATCCCTGTCTACTGCCACCACTTGAGTCAAAGCCACCTTAAACATTGTGAGAGCTTTCTCTTTGATATTCTTACTTCCTCTTTTGCTCTCTAAGATCCATTTCACACATGTAGAAATGTGAGGCTTCTTTTTTTTTTTTTTTTTTTTTTTTTTTATTTTTTAAAGAGAGAGTGAGAGAGGGGGACAGAGAGAGAGAGAGAGAATTTTAACATTTATTTATTTTTTTTCTTAGTTCTTGGCGGACACAACATCTTTGTTGGTATGTGGTGCTGCTGAGGATCGAACCCGGGCCGCACGCATGCTAGGCGAGCGCGCTACCGCTTGAGCCACATCCCCAGCCCCCTGTGAGGCTTCTTTTAAAAAAATCTACATTAAATTATTTATTTTATTTATTTTTATTGCTTGGCACTCAGACTAGCTATATGATTTGTGGGGCTAATGCAGAATAAAAATAGAGAGTTTTGTTTGTTTGTTTTTGTTAAAAAGTACTAAGAATTTCAAGATGCTACAGTAGAGCATTAACCCAAGAGCAGGTGATTTCCAAGCATGGGTCCTCATCTAAGTGTGGAGCCTGTGTAACTGCACAGGTCACATGCCCATGAAGATGGCCCTGCCTGGAACAGGGGAAACTCTCAATAAATATTACCTGATATTAATTTTTAACATTGAGTAATTGCCTAATTACCTGATATTATTCCCATAGGATCATAATATCAGAAAATCCTATTCAATATTGCACTCAAGAGGGCTGGGGATGTGGCTCAAGCGGTAGGGCGCTCGCCTGGCATGCGTGCGGCCCGGGTTCGATCCTCAGCACTACATACAAACAAAGATGTTGTGTCCCCCGAGAACTAAAAAATAAATATTAAAAAATTCTCTCTCTCTCTCGCTCTCTCTCTCTCTCTCTCTCTCTCTCTCTCTCTCACTCTCTCTTAAAAAAATAAAATAAAATCCAGCTAGATGTTACTTTAAAAAAATATTGCACTCAAGAAAAATTATACATAATACTCTTTAAAATCCTAAATATCATCTAGTAATCTTTCAATTTGGTTTATCTATTTGAAGAGCATTCTAAGGATAAATGAAGGAATCATCTGAGGAAAAATGGAACATAAAGATAATCTTATTAGCAAACAAATATATACTTAGGTGGGAGATTCAGGGATTTGGTGAAGAATCTGGTTTAGCCTTAAATATTTATCTGAAGTTTACATGGATATTTTTTCACACTTTAATTCTTTGATTTGAACAGATGATCTGTGAATTTTAAGAATAAGTTTTAAGGGCTAGAGGTGTGGCTCAGTGATAGTACTTGCTTAGCATGTGCACGGCCTTGCGTCAATTCCCAATACTGAAAAAAAAAAGTTGTTTTATAAGCTCTCCATTCTATCTAATCTTTGAATAATAAGAAATCATCACATCAAAATATTTTGGAGCAACAATGATTTTAGAGGTAAAAAATGTAAGAAAAAAGATGTTTATAATTTTTCCCATGTGCTATTTTCTATTCTTGATCACATTACTCTCTTACTGTTTATTACATCACAAAGCTTAAATGTATCAGGAAACTACTGCAAAATTATTACTAAATTTGTCCACATGAAAATCTTCCAAGAGACCAAAATTCTTCTCAAAGAGATAAAATTTGCTTTAATTTTGTCCCAGCATGTTGCTATTACATTGTTATCTAAATTATTATTTTCTCACCAAATGAGTAGTCTTGTATGTTTAAGTTATTTATATTTTAAATTAAGTAATTCATTATATACTGATAACTTTGAAGAAGAAAAATATAACTTTCTGATCATTAAAAATTTTCTGGCATTATAGAATTTTAGTACATGATAAAGATGCTATCTCATGACACTGGGACAAAGATGAAGCTTCTAATAAATAGTGTTGAGATAATGGATAGCCATTTAGAAAAAATAAACTTAGATCCAAACCTCAGCCCATGCAGGAATAAACTTTAAATAGATTGGGAATTTAAATGTAAAAACCAAAAGCCATATAAGTACTAGATGAAAACAGTGATGAATGTTCTTATAACCTAAATGTGGGGAAAGGCTTTCTAACTCTGACTCAAAAACCTAACTAAAATACCAGAAAAGATCAATTCTTTGATCATATAAAAATAAAGGAGAGGGCTGGGGTTGTGGCTCAGTGGTAGAGCGCTCACCTTGCACGTGCAAGGCCCTGGGTTAGATCCTCAGCACCACATTAAAAAAAAAAAAAAAGTGAAATAAGGGTATTGTGTCCAACTACAACTAAAAAATAAATATTAAAAAAGGAGGAAAATGTTGCATCATAAAAAATGGCATAAGCATAATTAAAAGGAAATGACATAGTAGGAGAAAATATTTTGCAACTTATATATCTTGGAAAAATATAATATCCCTAATATATAATCAATATTTTATAATTTTAGGACAAAACACTTAAAAACCTAATAGAAGGAAGGTACTGTGTAATGAGATTGACCAAGTTATGTTATGTGCATTACAAATATGGCATGATGAATCCCACTATTACATATAATCTACCAATAAGATATTAGAATCTCTCATGAGGTTAAATAGGCTTAAGAGCATACATATACATATATATATATATATATATGCTCTTAAAAATATAAAAACTTAACCAACCTCATGAGAGATTCATGAGATTCTAATTAAAATTATGTTGAGATTTCTTTTTTTACTAATCAGATTGGCAAAAAGTTTTAAATGTTTGACAACACATCACATAGATGAGACTATGAGATAATAGGCATTCTCATTTGTTTGTAGGAATGCAAAATGGTATAGCCTATATTGAAGGAAATAGATCTATCAAAATGCCATATCCCTATATACCCTATAATCACATTATTAGGACTTTATTCTGAATATGTGCCTCAAAAATGACAAAAACACATACACACTGGGTTATTCATTGAAACATTATTTGTAACTGCAAAAATACTAGACACTGCCTAAATGACAAATTATAGACTGATTATATGCAGACTGGTTATATCACAGATTGTCATATGTGTGTGATAAATGGAATTTTATGAAGCTATTTTAAAAAATGAAGATTCCTATATATTAATATAGAATAATTGTTTTAGTCAGCTTTTTTGCTGCTGTGACCGAAACACCTGATAAGAACAATTTCAGAGGAGGAAAAGTTTATTTGGTGCTCACAGTTTCTGAGGTCTCGGTCCTCAGTGGTTGGCTCCATTGGTCTGGGTCCAAGGTGTGGTAGAACATCATGGCAGAGGAGTGGTGGAGGAAAGTGGCCCAGGCCATGACACCAGGAAGTAGAGAGAGACTGTAGGCAGGTAGTGTATGAATGGAGGATGTGGGTCATGGGAGGTGTGTGCATTTGGGTTATATATTTTATCTTTAGTCTATAGTCTCTTTCTGTTACCACCCAGTTAATTCCTATCAGGGGATTAATGCACTGACTTGGTTAAGGCTCTCATAACCCAATCATTTTACCTTTAAAGTTTCTTGTATTGTCTCACTCATGAGTTTTAGGGGGACATCTGATATCTAAACCATAACAATAACTTTCAGGATATACAATTTTTTCTTTTAACCTTGTAGAACTAGCTATACCACTGTAAACAATTAGGAAACTGATCAAAATATGTGAAAAAATACTTCTAGTCATTGGCTCAAAAGTCAGTACAGGACTACAACACAAGAGAGAAAGAAAGTAAATGAAGATCTCTAAACTAGAATATCCAGTTTTTTGCCTTGAAGCAACTTTCAGACCATGAGACAGAAAAGAGGAATTTAAAGAAAAACAACAGGTTTAACAGGTTTAGTCGAGTTGACGGATACAGATTCGAGTTTGAAGAGACTAAAGCAGTCAGAATCTCTGAACAGAAGAATACTGAGAAAATGAAGCTACACAACTAAATCCAGAAATCTGGATGAGATCTCCTTGAGTCTTTGGCTGAATAATAATCTGAGCATTCATAGATGGGCATTCCTTCAAAGCTGGGCAAACAACAAACTCCAGAGAGCTATACATTGAAGAATTCTTGGAGATGACATGGGACTGGGACCATTTGAATTTCCCTCAGCCAGAATAAAGAGACCGTGCTGAACACTCAGAGCAAGGAGGTAAAAATTTAGCAGTAGTGTACCCTTCAGAAAAAGTTACTATAGTTGTGTCTTAGTGTAGTTTAAAAATAAACCTTGTGCAGGGTACAGTGGTGCATGACTGTAATCCCAGCTACTCAGGAGGAATGAGACAGGAGAATTGCAAGTTTGAGGCCAACCTGGGCATCTCAGCAAAACTTTGTCTCAAAATAAAAAAAATAAAGAGGACTGGGGATGTAGCTCAGTGGTACAGTGCCCATTGTACAGTACAATCCCAGTACCAAACAAATAAAAAATGTCTGTCATCCAATAAAAACATTATAATACAAACAATCAGAAAATTGTGACTCCAAACCAGAAAGAAAATTATACCTAGAAATGGGAGAGGTGAGAAAATAAGCAGCCAAGGACTTTATTTTTATTTTTGTGCTGGGGATTGAAGCCAGGGTCTTGCAAGTGCCAACACATGCTCTACCACTAAGCTACACCTCAAGCCCCAAAGACAAGTACTTCAAAAGAGATTTTATAAATGTATCGAAGATGTAAAGGAAAACATGATGATAATGAGGAGAGCCCCTGGAGAGAAATGAAAGAATTAAAGGGAACTCCTAAAAGTGAAAAAAAAATCAAGTATGTGAAGTGAAGTGAAAACGCCACTGGATAAGATTAGCAGCATATTAGATACGGAAGAGATAACTGAATTTGACCACATAGCAATGGAATCAGCCAAACTGAAACACATGGAGAAAAATGATTGGGGGTGGGGGCAGACAAGAACAGAAGCTCAGAGACCCGGGGGAAAATATCAAGCAGTTTAATAAGTGATATTGGAGTCCTATACTTGCAGGGGAGGAGTATGTGTATCTGAAATTTCGAATAAATATGGCTTTAAATTTCATAAATTTGAAGAAAATTATAAGCCCAAAGAAGCAAAATACTCAATGAAGAAAAATACACCAAGGTACATCACAACCAAATTGTTGAAAATCATTGACAGAGAAAAATTTTAAAGTAGCCAAAGGGGAAAAAATATCAAATACAGAGAAAGAAGATAAGATGGCAGATTTCTAATCAGAAAGAAAATAAGGCAGAAAAGACAACATAATTAAAGTACTATAAGAAAAAAGGTCTTCCTAGAAGTCTATATTGAGCAAAATTATCCTTTATGAAATGAAAGTGAAATAATTTTAGGAGTTTTCACCACAAACAGAAAAAGTATGTAACATATATATTAAATAGCTTGATTAGCCATTGTACAATGTATACACACATCAAAATCAGGTTGTATCATAAATGAAATCATAAGTGAAATGTATACCACTTTTACTTGTCAACAAAAAATTAAACAAATTAAGGTGAAATAAAGATTTTTTATATTTACTTTTTAGTTGTAGTGGACATAATATCTTTATTTCATTTTTTTAAATGTGGTGCTGATGTTTGAACCCAGTGCCTCATGTGTGCTAGGCAAGTGCTCTACCACTGAGCCATAGCCTCAGCCCCAAAGAGTTTTTTTTTTTTTTTTGACAAACAAAAATCTGAGAACACTGCAACCAGAAAACCATCACTATAAGAAATATTAAAGGGCTGCAGTGGCATACATCTGTAATCCCTGGGGCTTGGGAGGCTGAGGCAGGAGGATTGCAAATTCCAATCCAGCCTAAGCAACAATGAGGTGCTAAGCAATTCAGTGACACCCTGTCTCTAAATAAAATACAAAATAGGATTGGGATGTGCTCAGTGGTCAAGTGCCCTTGAGTTTAATCCCTAGTACCAAAAAAAAAAAAAAAAGAAAGAAAGAAAGAAAGAAAGAAAGAAAGAAAGAAAGAAAGAAACATTAAAGGAAATTCATTAGTCTGAAAAGAAAGGATACCAGATGCAAACTTGGATCAACATCAAGAAATTAGTGAAAGAAATGGTAAAAATGTAGGCTAAATGTTAAGACTGTTCACTTTTGCTGGGTGCAGTGGTGCATGCCTGTAATTTTAGAGATCTGTAGGCTGAGACAGAGGATCTCAAGTTCAAGGCTGGCTTCAGTAACTTAGAAAGACCCTGTCTCAAAAAAAAAATTTTTTTTTCCAAAGGGGATTGGGGATGTGGCTCAGTGGTAAAGCACACTGGGTCTAATTCCCAGAACAACAACAACAAAAATGACTTCACTTTTAATTTCTTTAAAATATAATTGTGATTTAAAGCCAAAATAATAGCATATTATAGGCTTCTAATATTTGTAGAAGTAAAGTGCGTGACAGTAGCACAAAATACCAGAGGAATAAAAGGTGATTAAATTGTTATAAGGTATTCACATTATATGTGGAGGAGTAAACTATTATTTAAAGGTAGATGGTGATAAGTTAAAGATTACATACCATAAACCATAAACCCTAGAACCACTCACAGAATTAAAAAGGACTTCTTATCAACTATTAGCAGACACAGAATAAAATACTAAATCATACTCAACTAATTTGAAAGAAGGCAGGGAAATATGGAAAAAAAGGACTAAACAACAGATGGGATAAGGAGGAAATGAAATGCAAGATGACAGACAATAATCCCAATCATATCAATATTACATTACATGGAAATGGTCTGCATGTTCCCATTAAAAATCTGATGTTTTCAAAATAAATCTAAAGGCAACATCCAACTATACCCATCTATAGAAAATGTACTTCATGTATAAAGGGTGAAAAAAGATAAATCATGCAAAAACTGATTATAAGAAAGCTGAGGTGGCAATGTTAATATCAGAATAAGGTAGGCCTTAGGATAAGATATATAATATCAGGGATAAAGGTAAAATGATAAAAAGGCCAATTTATCAGGCTGGGGATATGGCTCAGTTCATATAGTGCTTGCCTTGCATGCACAAGGCCCTGGGTTCAATCCCCAGCAAAACACACACACACACACACACACACACACACACACACACACACAGAGTCAGAATGTTGACATTCATTAAAAAGCATGATCTATAGAGAAATAAATTCACAAGAGAAAAAAATTCATTAAACTTCTATTGAAATTTAAAACTTTTGGGGCTAGGGATGTGGCTCAAGCGGTAGTGCGCTCGCCTGGCATGCGTGCGGCCCGGGTTCGATCCTCAGCACCACATACAAACAAAGATGCTGTGTCCGCCAATAACTAAAATGAAATAAATATTTAAAAAATAAAAAAAAAAGAAATTTAAAACTTTCGCTCTGAAAAAGTCCTAGTTAAGATGAAAAGGTAAACCATAAACTAGAAGAAAGTACTTCCAAACCACGTCTGACAAAGGACTAATATCTAAAATAAAATATACAAAGAACTACCTAAACTCAACAGTTATAACAATTTGAAAATTCTGATTTGATGGCTGGGGATGTAGGTCAGTAGTAGAATACTTTTCTAGCATGCTTGAGGACTTGGGTTCAAACCCAAGGACCACCCCCCCAAAACACAAAATTCCAATTAGAAAGTGGGCCAAAGAAAGAAAGCAGACTTATCACTGAAAAAGATATATGGATGACAAAAAAATCTAAGAAAACATATTCAACATCACTAGTCACTGTAAATATGCAAATTAAAACCACAGTGAGATGTCATACATCTATTTTTAAAGCTAAGATAAAAAATAGTGACAAGGGCTGGGGATGTGGCTCAAGCGGTAGCGCGCTCGCCTAGCATGCGTGCGGCCCGGGTTCGATCCTCAGCAGCACCACATACCAACAAAGATGTTGTGTCCGCCGAGAACTAAGAAAAAATAAATAAATGTTAAAATTCTCTCTCTCTCTGTCCCCCTCTCTCTCTCACTCTCTCTTTAAAAAAAAAAAAAAAAAAAAAAAAAAAAAAAAAAAATAGTGACAATACCAAATGCTGGTGAAATGTGCAGAAAATGGATCTCTTGCACACTATTGATGGAAATGAAAAATGGGAGGGGAAGGGGGGATAGGAAGGGCAGCAGAATAAAATAGACATTATTATTGCTATATGCATATAGGTGACTGTATGACCAATGTGATTCTGCAACCTGTACAATCAGAAAAATGAGAAATTATACCCCATTTGATTCAAATGTATGGATTGTCAAGATCATTGTACTGTCATGTGTAACTAATAAAACAAACAAACAAACAAACACAGAAAAATGGATCCTCTGGAAAAAAGTTTGATAGTCTCTATAAAGCTAACCATACATTGTCATATGATACAGCAATTACACTCCTGGACGTATATGCCACAGAAATCAAGACTTATGCCACAAAAACTTGTATACAATGTTCATAGCAGCCTTACTCAAACATCTTCCAAGAGGTGAATGATTAATTAATAAAAATATTATTTAGTAATGAAAAGGAGTAGATTCTTGGTATCTAGAGAAACTTTGAAAGATGTTAAGGGCATTATACTGAGTGAAAAAAAATGCAGTCTCAAAATGTTACATACCTGTTACCATTTATATAACATTACAAAATTATAGAGATTATGAACAGATTAATGATTTCCAGAGATTAGGAGAAGGGGTAGGATAAAAAAGTTCCTTCTGGTGATAGAACAGTCCTATAATTAATTGTGGTACCAGTTATAAAAATATGAATATGTGGTAAATTTTCATAGAATTATTATATAAACACACAAATAAGCACATATTAAAAACTGAAAACTGTTGAAATATGAATATAGCCTATAATTCTAGCAATGTCAATTTCTTTGATTTGATATTGTACTGCAAATATTATTATTGGGGGAAGCTAAGCGATTAATACCCAAAACCTCTCTACATTATTTTTGAAAATTTCTGAGAGTGTATTGTGACTTTAAAATAAGAGACTTTTTAAAATCAGCATTCTGTATTTATACAGCCACATCAATATCTATAGCAGCGCAACTCACAACAGCCCAAGTTATGGAAACAGCCTAGGAGCCCATCAACAGATGAATGAATTAAGAATATGCGGTATGTATACATAATGGAGTTTGACTTGGCCACTAAGAAGAATGAAATTATGGCATTTTCTGGTAAATGATGGAACTGGAGAACATGTTAAGTGAAATAAGCCAGACTCAGAAAAATCAAGGGTCAAATGTTTTCTCTCATATGCAGAAGTAAGAGCAAAATAAAGGGGGAAAGGAGGGGAAATCAGCATGAAATAAGAAGAGAGATCGGTGGAATAGAGGAAGGGGATTGGGGGGGGGAGAGAGAAAGAATGGGATATGGGAGGAATGGTGGAATTAAATTGATCAAACTATCCTATGTACATATATGAATATGCCACAGTGAATTTCACCTTTATGTGTATCTATAGATAGGTAAAAATTTATACTAATAAAAACTATAAGTAAATAGAAGGAAGAATAGTAGAGAGAAAAGAACAGGGCATGAGAGAAGGGGAGGAAAAGGAAAAGTACTGGGGACTAAATTGGAAAAAAATATATTCCATGCTTTCATGTCAATATGAATACCAATATTATGTTTAACTATAATACACTAATAAAATAAATTCCCTTTAAAAACAAAAATTGTATGTATTAATAATACATCTTCATATATGACATATTATATAAAACATAAACTGAGAGAACCAGAGAAGAATGAAAAATCCATATTTGTAGTTAAAGATTTCAACTCTCCTCTCTTGATGATTGATAAGAACAAGTAGAGAGTCAGTAAAGATACAGAAAGGCTATACAACACTACTGAAGAACTTCTCCTAACTTGATCTAGCTGAAAATTATATTCTACTGTTAAGAGCAGAATACATAGTTTTCAAATATATAGGAAACATTAATCAAGACTGATCATATTCTATGCCATAAAATGAATTTAAAAGAATAAAACCACACAATGCATAGTCTTCAGTCACAATAAAATTAAAGTATATGTAGATAACAAGAATGTATTTGGGTAATTTTCAAATACTTAGAAATCAAACAACACACTTCAAAAAATCTATGGATCAAAGAAATTGCAAGGAGCATTAGCCAATATTTAACTGAATTATAATGGAATCATAACATCCAAAAAATTAGCTGACTATAGCTAGAGCTCAGAGCTAAGTTTATTTACTTAGGGGTATAAAATTAACAATCTAACATACAACCTTAAGAAGCTAGGGAAAAGAGTAAATTAAAAACAAAGTAGGTAAAGGAAGGAAATAATTAAGAGGATAATGGAAATTAATTTTAAAATGGGCAAGAAATAGCAAAAAGTCAGTGAAATCAAAGTTGCGACCTAATAAACCAAAGAAATTATAAGAGAAGTAAATTACAGGATTGGCTATAGTTTAGTGGTACAGCCCTTGCCTAGTATGTATGATAAGCATGAGGTTCTGGATTTGATCCCCAATAACTTCCCAAAAAAGTGAAAATGTAAAAAGAAAAAAAATACATTACAGATCAATGTTCCAATATCCTTCAGAAACATATATGTAAAAATCCTTTACATAATATGAACATAAGAAATCCAGTAATAAAAAAAGGAAAGACTAGGATTTATGACAAAATTGAGTATATTCAAAAAATGCAAGGTTAATTAAACATTTAAAAATCAATTTGTAAAATTTACTATATTAACAAAGTAAAATAGAGAAGATGTAAAAAAGCATTTGATAAAATTGAACACTTATTCATTATTAAAAAATTCTCAACAAAATAGAAATCAACTTCCTCAATCTGCTAAAAGGCCTCTATGGGTTTTTGTTGCTGTTTACAGTGGTACTGGGGATTGAACCTATGGGCACTGCCACTGAGCTATATCCCCAAATCTTTTCTTTTTTATTTTGAGACAAGAGTCTTGTTAAGTTGCTAAGGGTTGCCTTGAACTTGTGATCCTCCTTGCTCAGCCTCCTAAGTAGCTGGGATTACAAACATGTACCACCAGGCCTGGCTGGTGTGTGTGTGTGTGTGTGTGTGTGTGTGTGTGTGTGTGTGTGCACGCACCTGTGGTACTGTGTACTGAATGTAGGGCCTTGTGAATGCTAGGTAAGTGCTCTACCACTGAGCTACACCCCCAATCCACCTATAAAAATTTAATGGTGGAAAACTGAATACTTTCCCCAGAAAAAATAGAAACAAGGTAAAGATATTCACTCTTACTATTTCTATTCAAAATTTCCTGGAGGTCCTAACTAATTCAATAGGGAAAGAAAAAGAAAGAACAGGCTGATAGGAAGAAATAAACTGTATTTATTTGCAGTATACATGTTTGTGTATGCAGAAAATCCTAAGAATTCTACAAAAAGCTACTAGAACTAAAAGTCAATTTATTAAGGACACAGGATCCAAGGTTAGTCTAAAAAGTTAATTATATTTCTATATGTTAACAATAATCAATTGAAAATAAAAATTTAAAATGTACACTTAGAATAAGAGAAAGCATTTAATAATAAGGAATAATTTATCAAAATACAAAGGTTTGTAAACTAAAAAGAAAAACATTGCTAAGATAAATAAATTATACTTAAATAAAGAGCTATACCATGTTCATGGACTGAAAATTCAATGATGCTATTTTTTTCCCATACTAAAGCTATAGATTCAGTGCAACTCTAATTAATACCCAGAAGTCCTTTTTGTTTGTAAAGAAGGTGTCAGAATGATACCAAAATATATGAAAATTAAGGAATATGGAATGATAAAAACAATTTTAAAAATGAAAACAAAATTGGAGAGCATATACTACTTGATTATAAGACTTTATTACAACAGTACAGTAATCAAGATAATGGTATTTTGTCACAGTGACAGAAAGCTAAATAACACATAAACTATAAGGGGCTGGGGATGTAGTCAGTGGTAGAGTGCTTAGCTAGCATGTGTGAGGTCCTGGGTTTGACCCCCAACACCAAAAGAAAGAGAAAGAAAGAAGAGGGAGGGTGAAAGACAGAGTATAATAGAAAAAAATGAATTAGTTAGGCTTTATCAAAATTACATATTCTCCTCTTCCAAAGACTACTAAGAAAATGAAAAGCCATGTCATGATCTGGGATATCCACAAAATACACATGGGACAAAGAATTCATATCCAGAATTTTTATATATATATACATATATATATATATATATACACACACACACACACACACACACACACACACACACACACACATATACATATATACAAGTACATATTACTAAGGATTGAAACTAGAGGTGCTCCACCACTGAGATGCAATTCTATGCCTTTTAAATTTTTTATTTTGAGTTAAAGTCTGGCTAAGTTACTGAGGTTGTTCTTAAACTTGTCATCCTCCTGCCTTGAGTTACTAAGATTAGGCAATCAACTAAGTTAAAGAAGAGGAAAAGATTTGAGCAGTTACTTCAAGAAAATATACACATAACCAGTAAAGACATGAAAAGATACTCAATATCTTGATTCAATTAAAAAAATGTAAATCATGATAAAATAGTACTACACACCCACTAAGATAGATAAAATGTAAAATTTTGACAATAGGATATAAGTGAAATTCTTTGTACATTGTCAATAGGAATGTAAAATTATAGTGCCAATTTGAAATAGTTTTAGAGCTTCTTACAAATTAAACTGAGTTTCTGGTATCATATATGCCATCCCCAGCCCAATTCTGCTTTTAAGTATTTACCAAGAGAAATAAAAAAGCATATGTCCACAAAAGGACTTGTTCAAGATTATTCATATCACCTTAATTCACAATAGCACCAAATTGGTAACAACTCAAACATTGATAAAAAATTGAACGGATAAACAAATTGAGACACTTCCACACAGTGCAATACTGCTCATAAACCAAAAGGAAAAAGATGCTGATATATGCAACAACACAGATGAATTTTAAAAACTTGTTGAGCAAAACATGGTAAATACAAAAGAGCACGTGTTATAGGATTTCATTTAGATGAATTCTGGAAGAGGCAAAACTAATTTGTAGTGACAGGAAGTAGATCAGTCATTGCCTGGAGCTGGAAGTATGGAGAATCAATTACAAAGGGCTATGAGGAATCTTTTGAAGGTTATAGAAATGTTCTAGATTTTGATTTTGATGGTGGTACACAGATGTAAACATTTGTCAATGTTCCTTGAGCTGTATAATTTCAAAAGGTAAATTTTAATGTATTCTACTTCAATAAAGCCAATAAGTTTCAAAAATACAAATGGGTAATGGCAGGTCTCATTTTGCAAGTAGTGCAGGACATTAAAAAATACCTATGTAATAGTCAGGTATGGTGGTATACACCTGCAATCCGGATAATGATATTTGGGAGCTGATGTGGGAGGATGACTTGAGCCCAGGAGGTTTGAGACCAGCCTAGGCAATAGAGTGAGAACTCATCTCAAGGAAACAAGCAAACAAACAAAAACTAACAATTGCAAGCAGGAACCACGTAAAGTAATTTTAGTAATGAATGGAAAATTTTTTTATTGCTTTCTGACCTTAAAACTTTTTGTGTCAGGCTGGGGTTGTGGCTCAGAGGTAGAGCGCTCATCTGACATGCGTGAAGCACTGGGTTCAACCATCAGTACCACATAAAGTAAAATAAAGACATTGTGTCCACCTATAACTAAAAAAATAAATATGTAAAAAATATAAATTTTTTTGTGTGTCAAAATTAAAAACTCTCTTAGTGTACATTTATATGGAAGAACAATAAATGTACATTTATATGGAAGAACAATAAATCTAATATTGATTTAATATGACATGATTTTAAAAATTAGGACCATTTAGAATTAAAAGCATTCTATTTCTTTGCAAAAATCATACCAAGAAGAATTTAAGAAGTCTTTGGTTTCTCATCCTATAACTTATAGAGCAATAATCCTTTCTATGTCTTGGCAAATTGCCATATTACTTCTGAGTTTGGATTAACTTCCAGTATTTTCTTTATCCTTTGAGCTTTTATTGTTGTGAAATAATCTCTTGAGGGTCCCCTTAATGTAAAGTTTTTTTTTTTTTCTGGTGTCACTTTCTTTGGAACATCTTCAGCCTTTTTGTCACACAATTGCTTTTCTCATTCCCGTTCACCTTCACTAAGCTTTTTTTGGTTGCAGATTCTTAAAGACAGCAGTGTCAACATTCCTGTGGTCTGCTGTTTCTTCTATAACTCCATTTGCATTCAATGCAAATTTCACTGATAGTATTATTGATTTTATTCCTTTGCTGAACTTTTTTTTTTCTTTTGGTGTTAGGAATTGGACCTAGGGGCACTTTGTCACTGAGTTACATATCCAACCTTTTTTATTTTTTTATTTTGAGACAGGGTCTTGCTAAGTTGCTGAGGCTGGCATTGAACTTGAAATCCTATTGCCTCATCTTCCCAAGTTGCTGGTATTACAGGTATGTGCCACCATGCCTGGCTTACACTTTTATCTTTGCAGGCCAATTCTCTCTATATATTTTTCTAAAATGTCATATGGTTTGTTGCTGTGAGACAAGGAGGCATCACAACTACATGCTCTGCTACCTGTGCATGAATAAAATAGCAGATGCACAGTGGCCAATCATTGACAGACTTTGAAAAAGCTCATGTAATTGTTCACTGATCATTGTGCTCACCTGTTATTTGCAAAGTGACATATGAACTGAAAGACTAGAATTCAAAGTTTGTATTTTATACAATTTCTCAGAGTTAAATTATCATGGTAACTAAAATTTAAATTATTTTTAGGAGACTGATGCTATTTAAACTGTGGTAACTGAAATTTGTTTATATCACAACCATTCAAAGCCAGACTGTCACCTTTGCATAATAAAGGGGAAATAAGAAAACATGTGCTTTTTTTTCCCAAAAAGAAATACAGAGGATTAAACCAAAAACTAAGGAAACTGATTATCTATAAGGTGTGGTACTTATGAGGAAGAAAGGATAAGGAAGAGTGATAATTTTCTGAATACTTTAAAAATAGTTTTGACTGTTAACTTAATATTCAAAAATATTAACCAACAAGAAATGTGGAAAAACCCCTAAAATGCCATATAACAGAAACAAATAAACTTTCACAGCTATACGACAAGTAAGTTTTCAACACAGTACTCTGACCATACATATCCTCAGTTTAAAGCAACCATTACATCATATCTTTAACATTGTTGTCCTTGGGGTTTTTTGGGGGGAGGGAGGAGGAGCTACTAGGGATTGAACCTAAGGGTTCTTAACCATTGAACTACATCCCCAGCCCTTTTTATATTTTATTTAGAGATAGGGTCTCGTTAGGTTGCTTACAGCATCAATAAGTTGCTGAGACTGGCTTTGAAACTTCAATCCTCCTGCCTCAACCTCCAGAGCCTCTGGGTTTATAAGCATGTGCCACCATGCCCAGCAGGTTTTCCTCATTGGTATCAGTATAGCAATTCTGAAATTACTTTTTGTGTACTTTGGTATTGAGTAAAATAGTAAAAATATTCATAATTTTGGAAAATACAACGATGAAAAGGGGGAAGGCTAAGAAGAACCTGAATTGTAGGCATCAATATGAACTCATGATTTCAAGGGGATATGTGCAGATGTAGATATGGTTGTATTTTTTGTATGTTTCCTAGCTAGCTCTGTCTGCTGAAAAGACCTAGAAACAGTGACAGACCATTAGCAATGAACACACATAGCACCTAGTTCTTATTTTCTAAATATTAC
This sequence comes from Ictidomys tridecemlineatus, assembly GCF_052094955.1. NCBI lineage: Eukaryota > Metazoa > Chordata > Mammalia > Rodentia > Sciuridae > Ictidomys > Ictidomys tridecemlineatus. The sequence continues at coordinate 121,833,269 of NC_135477.1, read as the reverse complement.
TTCCTACTAGAAAAAAGCAGGGCTTTTGGAATAAATGGTTCTTTTCAGGATTAGAGTAGAGAAAGTTTAAGATTAGTCTAGAATATCTTCTTACATCAGAAAGCAAGAAAGGAATTAAGAAAATGAATGAGTATGGCAAAAGGACAGAGGAACTAGCCTGATGTTTACCCATCATGATGGGCAAAATTTGAGATTAAAAACTGTAAATGGTTCAGATGAGTAGATAAAAAATTTGTGATATGTATATACAATGGAATATTACTTGGCCATAAAGAAGAATGACTTTATGACATTTGCCAGTAAATGGATAGGTTTGGAGACTATCATGCTAAGGGAAATAAGCCAATCCCCCAAACCAAAGGTCGAATGTTTTCACTTATACTTGGAAGTTAAACATCAGTAAAGGGGGGTAGGGAATAAAAGAAGTTCAGTAGATAGACAAAGGGGAACAAAGGGCAGGGAGGGAAGATAGATGTAGGAAAGACAGAAGAATGACTCTAACATAATTTTCCTAGGTACATATATGAAAATACCTAAGTGAATCTCACTCTCATGTATACTCACAAGAATGGGGTCCAAATTAGAATAAAATATATTCCATGCTTGTATAATTAGGTCATAATGGATTCTACTGTCATATATAACTAAAGAGAACCAATAAAAATGTAAATGTCTGTAATAAACTTTAGCTTATTGAAAGAACACATGAACACATAAGCCATACATGAATAAATTAAAGAGAAGGAAAGGCTCTTCCTTATATTATAAAGCCAACTAATAAATAAAGAAAAATATTACTAATAGATTTAGAAAATCCTATCTCCGTGAGTGGGCTAACCTAGTGACTTTGCTTCAAATGAACCAGATATAGGAAAAGTGATGGCATTTTGTGTTCAAAATTAAGTTTACAAAATATTGTGACTTCCCTCATATTTCACCTCTCTGGATCTTTCCTTTACTCACTCTGACGGAAGCCAGCTGTCATGTTTTGATCTGCCCAATAGAGAGGTAAACATGGCAAGAAACTAAGGTAGACCTCTAGCTAACTGGGGTCTTGATGATGGGACTGCAAATTGGTGCAGCCAATAAGGAAAGCAGTATGGAGATTCCTTGGAAAACTGGGAATGGAACCACCATTTGATCCAGCTATTCCTCTCCTCGGTCTATACCCAAATGATTTAAAACACAGCATACTACAGAGATACAGCCACATCAATGTTCACGGCAGCACAATTCACAATAGCTAAACTGTGGAACCAACCTAGATACCCTTCAGTAGATGAATGGATTTTAAAAATGTAGCATATATACACCATGGAATATTACTTAGCAATAAAAGAGAATAAAAACATGGCATTTGCAGGTTAAATGGATGGAGTTGGAGAAGATAATGCTAAGTGAAGTTAGCCAAATCCCCCAAAAAACAAATGCTGAATGTTTTCTCTGATATAAGAAGACTGACTCATAGTTGGGTAGGGAGAGGGAGCATGGGAGGAATAGAGGAACTCTAGATAGGGCAGAGGGGTGGGAGGGGAAGGGAGGGGAAAGGAGGTTAGCAACGATGATGGAATGTGATGGACATCATTATCCAAAGTACATGTATGAAGACATAAATTGGTGTGAACATACTTTATATACAAACAGAGACATGAAAAATTGTGCTCTATTTGTGTGATAAGAATTGTAATGCATTCTGCTGTCATGTATTTAAAAAATAAAATCAATTAAAAAAAAGAAACTGGGGTCCTCCCTCAACCAACAACCCACACGAACTGGATTTTGCCAATAACTCTGTAAGAGAGATTAGAAGTAGATCCTTCTGCAGCCAAGACAACATCTCTGGCTGACATCTTAATCATAGTACTTTGTGAAAGACTTTGAGGTAGAGGCACTCAGCAAAGCCACACCCAGATTCCTGATCCAGCAAATTTATGAAATAATAAAAATAAATGTTTTTAAAACCTCTCTTTTCTCTATATATACACATATGTATATGTATACATACATACACATATGCATATATATTCTGAATAGATTATCACAATGGAAGGAATCAGGTATTAATGGAATGTGATTATATGTCCAAGCACACAGTTAATATCTACACTTGGATGTTTCTCAGAATCTCAAACTGGACATGCCTACAACTTGACTTTTGATTTATCTTAAATCCACCCTTCTCTAATCTTCCATATCTTTCCAAATTGTACATTTATCCCTTTGTTTATTAATTTGGAAAGCTGGACATCACTCATCCATTGTCTTTATTGAGTCATCAACAATTTTATTAAGGATCTTGACAGCAGTGATCTTGCTGACGCTGAATAATATAATAATAAAATAGTCCCTACCATCATGAAGTTTACATTCACTTATCCCAAAATTAAGTCTTACTGAATGTATTTTCTAAATATACCTTCAATATATCCACCTATTTCTCTATCCAGTGCCTCCCCTTTAATCCAAGTCAGCACTATTTTTTGGCAGTGTCATTGTCATAGTTTCTGGTCAAGTCATCCTATTTGCATTGGTAACCCTCAAAATCATTTTTCCATATAGCAGCTGGAGTCATCTTTAAAATTCAAACCATATTCTGTTATTGTCTTCTTTAAAACCTCTTGAGATCTGGGCATGGTGGTGCATGCCTGTAATCCCAGAAGGTTGGAAGGCTGAGGCAGAAGGATCACAAGTTTGAGGCCAGCCTCAGCAACTTAGTGAGGCCATAAGCAACTTAGCAAAACTCTGCCTCAAAATAAAAAATGTAAAGGGCAGATGTTGGAACTGAGAATGTGGCTGAGAAGTAAAGCACCTCTGGGTTCAATTCCTGGCACAAAAATCAAAATCAAAACCAAAACTAAATAAAAACAAAACAACAAAACAACTCCTAAATATAATGGTATTTAGGATAAAATTCAGATCTTTAATGTGGTTTGCAAGGTTCTGTCTACCTTGCTCGTCTCATCTATATATTTTCCATTTCCAGCCTCCTTACCCCTTTTTAAATGCGTGAGTCATACTTTTCCTGTTTTTAGGACCTTGATGCATGCTATTCCCTCTACCTGACAATTTCTTTTCTTTAATTCTCCTTCTTATCTACTGGCTAACTTCTAGTCAACGTTCAGATTATTACTGAAAGAAGCCTCCCCTGACCACCAGACTAGGCTCATTATAAGCTCTCTTAGTGCTATTGTATTTCCCCTTGATAACAGTAATCAGGCCTTCAAAGACCATATATTATAATGGGGCCCAATAAGGCAGGAATCATGTCTGCCTGTTCATTGCTGTATCCTTGTCATCTAAAACAGTGCCTTCCAGGTGACAGTTGGTCAGTAAATGTTTGTTACATAAGTGAATGAATGAACCACCCACTATCAGACTTGGTGATTCCTCAATGTTTACTACTTCTGGGTGGCTTTCCCAACCTATCAACTGCAGAAGTTGGAAGCCTAAACTTACAGAGGTGGGTTAGGCTATACCACTCTCATACTATTATTATTATTATTTACTGTACTGATCTTTCTGACATTTGCCCATAGTTATTTTTAATTAATTTCTTGTGGATTGTAGTAGTGTGGGAATAGAGCACTCTGCACCTCTCATTTTTGAAAACTTGGAAAATATGAAAAATTTTTTTTCTGTAAACTAGCAATAAACAATCAGAAAATAATATATAAAACAATAATATTTACAGTAACATTAAAACATCAAAGATATAGGGGTAATTTAATAAAAGACATGTAAGACCCTTTTTCAACTTTCACTATAGTCAAGAAATGGAAGCAAACTAAGTGTCCTTTCACTAATGAATGGATAAAGAAAATGTAACACATACACACACACACACCAATGAAGTACTATTCAGTGATACAACAGATGAAATCCTGTCACTTGTGACAAGATAGATGGAACTGGGAATAATTATGTTAAGTGAAATAAGCTAGGCATCATCTGCATCATCTAACTTGTATCTGGAATCTAAAAAAAGTTGGTCAACTCATAGGAGTTGAGACTAGAATGATGGTTATTAGAAGCTGGAAAGAAAGAGAGTGGGGTAGGGAAAGATTGATCAATGGGTACTAAGTTACAGTTAGACAGGAGCAAGAAATTCTGTTGTACTCTTACATAGTTGGGTGAATACAGATAACAGCAATGTACAATATATTTCTAAAAGCTAGAAGAGATGATTTTGAAAGTTTTTGTTATAAACGATAAATATTTGAAGGAAACGTATCTCTAACCTGATTTAAATATTGCACAATCTATGTATCTAAAAACACATAGCACCATATTAATATAAACAATTTTATGCATTGGTTTAAAAATATTTTTTAAAAGGCCTCTGAACTAAAAGCTAAAACCAGAGCTGAGAGAAATTTTAAAACATGTAATTAAATGGAAAAATATACCATGTTCATGGATTGGGAAAGCTCAATATTATTTATTATGATCCCCTGCTTCCCAAATAAGAGATATAGATTCAATGCTGTCAAGTTTATTCTCCTAGAAACTGACAAAATGATTTTAATTTGAACGACAAAGGACCAAGAATGGTCAAAACAATATTGACAAAGATAAAATGGTTGGAGGACTTGCCTACCTGATTTTTCAAAAGCTATTATAAAACTACAATAATTAAGAAAGTGTAGTATTTGAAAAATAATAGAAAAACAGATAATATGTGTAAATATATTGATGAAATAATTTTCAACAAGAGTTCCAAAGCAATTGATAGAAAAGGAAAATATTCTCAATAAATACCACTGAAAAATATGGAAAAGATCCTTAATCACCACCCCACCAAATTGCTACTTTATACTACAAGGAAAATTCATTTTAAATAAGGTAAACAGAAAGAAGAGTCAACAGCTGTTAAATAAATGCCCTTTGCTCACCAGATAGTCACTCTCTCTCTTAATATACTGCAACAACAGGTAATACACAAGCTAAATCCAGTGCATGCAAGTGACACATATTTGTTGAGATGCATGTTGACTTTTCTTGCTTTTAAAGGTTTAGCAGACCCTTTGGGTAAGCACCTAGATTCAGGCTGAAGATATAAAATCATGTAATTTGCTAAATTCCTTTTAGAGACCAAAACCCAGGCATCATTTTATAATAAAACCAACAAAGCCCACAAAATCCAAGACAATAAAGAAACCTACTGTGAGTAACCAGACATAAGCATCTTCCTACCTACCACTATTTCTCCTTTCACTCATTTCAACTCCTTTCACAACATTTCATGTTACCTATTATATCCAATTTGGCTTTCCAAATATGAGTATTTTATTTTCCTTTTTTTCCTGATATAATTTATATTTCAAGCTTTCAATGCACCAACAATTAGGTGCTTATATAATGGGGAATTTTATTTGCAGGTGTTATTCAATAATTTTGGAGGATTTTATAAAACTGCCAGTTTAGGTTAATGTTATCCAGAAAACTCATACAATCACCTGATTTCTAGGACCAGTCCATGTCCAGCATTCTGTGCTAGCCCAAGCTCACTTAAGCCATTTAAACTGGCCTAATTTCCCAAGCCTCATAGGGAGAGAATCCCTTTGTATCACAGGGAATGATAGAATAGATGTAGTGGGGAGAAAAAAATTCTGTCCAGCTTCTAGTAACATTTATAATTTATTTTGAAAAGCAAGATTCAGCATGAAAAGAAGCCTGGGACACTTAGTCACAAGAAGTCCTTCTGTGAAACAATACTTTTAAATTGGGTCTAGCAACTTCCGTGAGTGTTTTTCTTAGATTTATTGAAATAATTGTCTAACATAATTAGTCAAAATGTCATTTCGTCATGAGAGGAATTTTCTCAAATAGAAAATAAAAAATCCATGTGTTGGATAAGAAGTGATAAACAATGATTCTGAGTAAGATTTGCCTCCTGCCTCCTATTTTTGTATAAACACAATTTGAATATGAAGGTGAAATTATATTCAAACAAATATAAAATATATAATCACAACATGTTACCTACTTACAAGGCCCAAAATTCTGTAGACCATCTGACATTCCTGTTATCCATACCATTGTCCCTAAAGCTCAATTATGTCAAATATTTCTCATTCGGGGGCTTTTTGTTTTGCTGATAGAAATGTTCTTTCCTATGTTAGCTGAAAAGATTTCATGGTGGTGAAAACCTACCTGTGACTGAACTTATTTCATCAAGAATTCTGCACATTGAAGGGTGGATTCTGGCCTTATCAGAATCATCTCCTTGCCTCAAAGGTTTCCTGTAGTGAGGTTGCTATTGAGTCATGAGGATCAGAGCTTCCAGAAAGGAAATACTATCTCTGGAATAGTAGGAGAAGAACACACCTGGCAGGAATCTGGAATAATAAAGCTACAGTCCCCTAAGTCCTGTAGGGAAGGAATTCAAGACAGGACCATTTTGGGGTCTTCAACTCTTCAAAACCAACACAAATAATGCCCCTGAGGAAGAATTAAAAAAAGAAAAAGAAAGTAAAGCTAAGGTAATCACCAGAAAAAAAAATTAATTTTGGAGTCAGAGTGTAACTCGGCAGGAAGATTGTTGAGGTGTGGCAATGCTTCCTACAGGCTGTTAGCGAAGACTGTGAGAAGCATGTTGGTGTCAAGAGGGCACTGGCTGTCCACTGTCTAGATGGTGACTAGATCTATAAACAGTGGCATCATGATCAACTTGCTGGCTCTGAACCCCAGGCTTGGAGACCAGGTAGCCGGGCTCCACAGCTTGAGGCACAGTGTCAAAGAGCACTGAGCTGTTGGGTGCCAGTGTAGGGTACAGCACCAGTGGAGCTTTGTGGCAGTAGTTGCCTACTAACAGATGCAAGTTCAGTGCCAGCAAGCCTTGGTCTTAACCTACAGGTCAGCTCAAAAGAGCATAACTGCTTGTGGTTGAAGGCTAGCTGCATAAACACCACCCCGCTCTGTTGGCTCACAGACATATAGGCCCATAGTGCCCAAGGTGCCGGGTCATTGGCCAGGGAGGAATTGGAAACATGGCCTTTGGTGCCCGAGTCAGGATCAGAGGCACTGATTTGAGCGATGGAAGCTCTGAGGAGGGTTGTGCTCAGCCAAGTGTAAAATATTCGGGGCTTAGTTGGATACAGTGGCCCTCTTGTTGATGATGTATAGGGCCAATGCCTGTGCTGGAAGAAAGGGGCAGCTTGCTCTTGTCAGTGGTTGTGAGTGACATTGTGTCTGATCCTGATCGAGGGTCTCATCTGTTACATCTTGGAGGAAGATTAAATTCTGAATGGTGAATTTATTTTCTTGTATCAGACATATGTCCACCTTATTTTCTCCCAAATCTGGATTTTGTGTTTTAAACAGAGAGATTACTGTCTGGGATGCAGAATCTTCTGGAAGCATTGTGGAATTAGAAGTAAAAGTCACCTCTGGGATACTGTCATTATCTTCTAGAATTTCTGTCTCAACAGTACACTGATTGAGCCATCAGTCTTCTCTCCTTGCCTCCAAAACTGAAGAATATTTTTTAATCTCTCCAAAGTCCAATGTACTTAAATTTTTTGTTTCTCCACTCTTGTTTTCAAGGCCAAATTGGAAATTGGTACTCTGGGCTGCAAAGGCCTAAATGATCTCTGTATTAGTTCCCACATCCTGGTTGATGCTTCTTACCCTCAGCATGGAGGTGCCCAAGGACATGTCTTCTGAAGGACCATCCATTACATGTCTTCGTTGAACACAGGGGGTTGTCATTGGCATTGACCACCAGGATCTGAGTGTTGCCATTTATGGAAGGTCCCCACTATCTAAAGCTGTTAGCACTAGGAGATGGGTACTATGGTTTTCCTGGTTTAGTGGCTTGTCTAAGATAAGTTCAACATATTTCTTTCCACTGTTGGTCTCTTTTACTTTGAAGATAAATATAGAATTGCTGCTAAGGTAGGAATTTTGAAAGGAATTGCTTGATACCTTAGGGTCTTCCAAAGATTATATAGTAAATCTTGCTCGTGGTTGGGTCAACTCAGAGATATTGAACTTAATAATATTCCTGCTAAACTGTAAGGTATTATCATTCACATCCTGATTCTCTATGTTAAAATGAAAAACATTTAAAGGATTTTCAATTATGGTTTCTAAATGCATGTCATGGTAAAGCCATGTCCCCCATTAGGTATAGTTCCCAAAGATGAACTCAAAGTGTAACACTAGAGAATCTCTTTCCTAAGATAAAGACTCTTTAAGCTTGATCAACATCTCTTCACAACTATATGAGGAAAAAGTAGATTTCCCACCAGAATCACCAATTCCAGATCAGAGTTAAACTGTTACATACTACTGAGAAACTATACACAATTTAACAATATTAACACTCACAAAATTGCTTACAATTGTCTCATTATATCATTTGATTTCCACATTATTGAAAAATGATCTATAAAGTGTATAATTTGAGCAAGGTTCTTAGGCTGTTGTTAATTAAATATTTCTTTTTTTAATATTTATTTTTTAGGTGTAGATGGACACAACACAATGCCTTTATGTTTATGTGGTGCTGAGGTTCGAACCTGGGTCCCACCCATGTTAGGCGAGCGCTCTACCACTGAGCCACAATCCCAGCCCTCAATATTTCTTTTAGGATGAAATTAGTAGAAGAATGTTTGCTGACAGATTACATTTCAATATCCTGCAGAGCCTAGACTTTTAAGTTATAGCCGAACACATCAATTAACTTATTAAATCTAATGAATGAGTACCCCTTGCCAGAGCACATAGGAAGACAAGCAAAGTCCTTGATATACTTTCATTATTGGAATCAGAAGAAATATAAACATCCAAACCCATTACTCCAGCCTTGGAAAGCAATCAACAAATATTTTAGTTATCAATTATCAACAACCATCCTAAATGATCTAAAATTAAGATTGTGTTTTGTACATCCAAAACTAAATAACTTCAAACTTTAGGTTTTGGTGATGTGTTTTCCAGTTAAACTGCTTTTTGTTTCCTCAGTACTGGGGATTAAACCCTGGGTACTCTTCCACTGAGCTATATTTATATCCTCAGCTCTTGTTTCGTTTCGTTTCTTTTCTTTCTTTCTTTCTTTCTTTTTTTTTTTTTTTAGTGTGTGTGTTGTTGTTGTTTGGTTTTGAGGGGAGGCAGCAGGGGGTAGGGGGTATACTGGAATTGAACCCAAGGTGCTTTACCACTGAACCACATCCCTAGCTCTTTTTATTTTTTTATTTTTTTAATTTGAGACAGGTTCTCACTAAGTTGCTTAGTGTTTCACTAAGTCATTGAGTCTAGCCTCAAATTTGTGTTCCTCCTTCTTCAGCCTGGGTTCCCAGGATTACAGGTTAGTGTCACCATGGCTGGCCTTTCCCTCTTCTTTTAAATTGTTTGTGTGTGTGTTTTAATTTTTGAGACATTGTCTCACTAAGTTGCCAAAGTTGGTCTTGTAAACTGCTTTTTTACAATAAGAAGTTTGATAGGACCTTTGTTTAGATCACACTATTCAGACAAAAAAAATTAAGATTCACAAATGCCTCAGATGAAAATGCCTAGGAACTTAAGATTTTTAAGTCAGCCTCCAGTGGTCCCATTGTATTACTGGGAGACGTACATAATTCATTATGACTTTTCCCAATAGAATGGCAAGTATGCTGGCATTGAAAGCATGAATTTTTCTGTCAACCATAAAAAATGGCTACAGTTAATTAACTACAAGTTATGAATAAGATTATTTATATATTACCCCTAATCCTGATCACAATTTTTCAAATTAGGTATTATTATCCCTGTTTTACTGAAACTCAAAGAGATGAAATAACTTCTCAAAGGTGAAGAAGTTACCTATTTGCAAAACTCTGTCTTCTATGATACTACATCCAAAAACTCATGACACTGTTATCATTCATTAATAAACAACTGCTTAATGAAGACTTTCTCACTCAAACTGATTTTTAAGATGGTCAAAGAGTCATGAATATTCATATCCTAGCTCTTACTGATTTGTCCTTAAATCAAGTTAGGTGAAGAGATATCAGCATAATTATAACTTATTGGCTAGATTCTTAAATAATTTTTGTTTTTTAATTACAGCTTTCATTTTGAGTTGCCCATCATATGTGAACTGCCATGTGATAAACATTTTGATAGTTTTTGCAAGAGTGCATGCACTGCTATCTATTTCTCTTAGTGTTAGTCATAGAACATTATACTTTGTGACTTCTATTGGAGCTAAAAGCAAATTTTCTATTTTTATATAGGCTCAAATGCTTCCTGTTTTTAAAGCACACAAGTGGAACCACACAATCTATATTACTTCTATTTTGTTGTTGATGTTGTTCTTGGTTGTTAAGAAGCATAAAGAGATATGTGCTCTTGGTAAAAGAAACTGCGTCATTTTGGAGCCATTTGATTACCTTTCTTTCTCTATCTTTTATAAACCTAGGTGTTGACTACTGTATTTTTAAAGTAGACAGGTAACAAATAAAAAGAAAAAAAGTTAATTTGGATGTTTTGGTTCCCTACCCCTTTAAAAGGGGATACAAAAAGAAACCTTTTTGTATTGCCTTCTTGCTTTCTCAAGAGTAATATACCTTTGCTTCCAATTTCTGTTAAACTATCTACACTAATCATAAGGTTTTCAGGAAACAGAATCTGTGCACTTTCATGAAAACTCTCCATGTTTATAAAAGTTATAGAAATTTTAATGTAGAAAGAAAGGGGATTTCTGCAAAGTTCCCATCATACCAAAAATGTGCCCCCAAACACATTTATTTTCATTATTTTATTATTAAAATATTTATTTTATTATTAATAATTTCTTATTAATAAAATATTTTTTGTGGTGCTGGGCATCAAATACAGGGTCATGCATATGCTAGATAAGTGCTCTTCCACATCCCCAGACCTTTTTTTAATTTTTATTTTCAGAGAGGGTTTAACTAAGTTTCTCCAGCTTGCTTGGAAATTGAGATCCTCCTGCCTCAGCCTCCCGAGTAGCTGGGACCAAAAAAATTTTTTTTCTAAATTTCTTCAAAGAAATTCTCAGCTGAGTAGATGGCAAAGATAGTTCAAGTTATCACTGTGCCATTTTGTTAATTCTGAATACTTCACAAAGTCATCATTAATATGATTGGTGCAGGTAAAATGAGCAAAAGAAATGTATGACTTTATTACAGTATTTTTTATGTATAATACATATATGTAGTATTACTGAAATGTATAATAGAGGTAAAAATATCTTCACAGTTCTTCCTCATGACAATTACATTGTGTATTTGAGAAAACTTCCAATGTATAAGAAATAAACCAGCCATATTTGGAAATTTAATGAATAAAAACATGAAATGACTTAAGACACCAAGAAAGTTAAATGTGTATATCTCTGATAACCAGAAATTAATGTTCATTAACTAGCAATAACCACACATCAGATAAACCTCATTGGTTACGATACTGCCACTGTGCAAAGCTTGAATTAATGTCCTTTAAAAGAAACTAAATGTACTTTATAAATGTTAGCAATCTCAAGTTTAGTTAAAGGGTATTCTAGGGCTGGGGTTGTGGCTCAGTAGTAGAGCTCCCGAATGGCATGTGTGAGGCATTGGTTTGATCCTCAGAACCACATAAAAATGTACTGTGCCCATCTACAACTAAAATATACACACACACACATACACACACACACACACACATATTTTAAAGCCATTCTATTGGGACTGGGGATATAGCTCTGTGATAGGGAGCTTAGCATGCTCTGGTCCAGCACCACAAAAATATATACATATACAAAACTTTTTCTTTCTGGTGTTGGGGATTGGATGTAGGGGGAATTCTACCACTGAGCTACATACATTCCCAACCCTTTTTAAAATTTTGCACAAAGTCTAGCTATGTTGTAGAAGCTGTTGTTGAATTCAAGATCCTCCTGCCTCAGCCTCCCTAGTAGATGGGTTTACAGTCAAGTGCTACCAAGCCCAGCAAGAATCTATGTTCTTAACCGATAAATTGACTTTAAATGTTTGACACAAAGCTGCTACATAGCTAATAGAAAAAATATTATAAGCAGGAAGAGTATTATAGTTGATAAACTAGAAAACTATATAGAATATTAACTAAGTACTTTATAATTTGTTTATATAGTACATAATAGTACATTAATAATATTGTCATATTGTTTATATAAACATTTAAATACATATTATATATGTTTGTATATACTCATATATACACATACATATATATTTATAAACAAGGCATGAGGAAACAGAACAACTGGGTTGTGGGCATGTGCTAAGTGCACGTAAATTTACTGGCATCTGTTTTATCAATTCTAAATACACATGAATCAGCTATACTAAGAGGTATTTTGATCCTAACTCAGAGAATATATGATATGGACTCACCTGAATTAATGCATGATTGTCTTTAGAGAAGACCAAATCACCTGCCAGCGAAAGAGGCTCACTTTTCTCACAGCTCTCCTGACTGATGAGTGTGTCTGCATAGTTGGGCTGCGGAAAGATCAAATGGCTTTTCCGAGAATCGGCAGTGAGGGAGACCTCGTGCGAATAGGTCTGTAGAAAAGCGCGCACCCCGTCCACGCCCACAAAGTGAGAGGCGGGTACGCCAGCCAATCCATTTCCTGCAGCCTGGAGCTGGCGCAAGGAGTGCCATCGCCTCAGCCTGAGCGCCAGCAACACAATAACGAAGGCCAGGAAGACACAGGACACTGCAGCCACCGCCACCACCAGGTAAAGTGTGAGGCCTGAGGTTTCAGAGTTGGCAGGAGACACTAGAGTGCCCAGATCTGCGAGGACGTCGGGGATGCTGTCGGCCACCACCACTGTGAGCGTGACAGTGGCCGAGAGAGGGGGCCGGCCGTGGTCCTGCACAGCCACCACCAGGCTCTGCTTGAGGGCATCTCTATCCAGTAGGGTCCTTGTGGTGCGCACCTCACCCGTGTGTAGCCCAACAGAGAAAAGACCTGGCTCGCTGGCCTTCAACAGGCGGTAAGACAGCCAAGCATTCTGGCCTGAGTCCTTGTCCACTGCTACTACCTTAGTCACTAGGTATCCGGGCTCTGCAGATCTGGGTGCCAGCTCTACCCCAGTGGAGCCATCAGTGGGCAGGGCAGGATACAGGATCTCAGGAGTGTTGTCATTCTGGTCCAGAATGAAGAGACTCAAAGACACGTTGCGGCTGAGTGGAGGTTTCCCACTATCACGTGCCATTACTTGCAGCTGTAGCTCTTGGAATTGCTCATAGTCAAAGGAGTGCAATGCGTACAGAACGCCGGTGTCTGAGTTAATGGAGACATAGGAGGACACGGGTGCCCCCTGGAGGTTGTCCTCAGCCAGGGAATAAGTGACCTGGGCGTTCTCATCACAGTCGGGGTCGTGTGCAGTCACGGAGATGATGGAGGCGCCTCTAGGGTTATTCTCTGGGAGATAGGCAGAGTAGGAGGCCTGAAGGAAGACTGGCGAGTTATCGTTTGTATCTGTTACCTTCAAGGAGATATGAGTTTTAGTTGATAGGGGCAGACTTCCCCTGTCAGTGGCAGTCACCGTGATGTTGTAGCTATCAACCTGTTCCCGGTCAAAAACTGTGTCTGTGACCAAACTATAGTAATTTCCGTAAGATTTTTCTAATTTAAAGGGCAAATTCCCTTGAGTAAAACAGACTACTTGTCCATTTTCCCCAGAGTCTTGGTCATTTACTTTTAGAAGGGCAATTAATGTCCCTTTGGGAGAGTTTTCCGGAATTGAGTTGGTGAGAGAGGTGACGATTATTTCAGGGGCGTTGTCATTTACGTCCAGAACTGTGATCAGGACCTTGGTTCGTGCTGAATATCCTGCATTATCCATTGCTTGCACTTCCATCTCGTAGACACCTGATTCCTCATAGTTCAACTCCCCTATTGTTGATATCGTCCCTAAATTACTATCTAGTTTGAAAACTTGGGACGCCTTATCGTCCACGTACCGGAAGGAATACATCACTTTCCCATTGGCTCCTTCGTCCGGGTCAGTGGCATTTACTAGAAGCAGCTGAGTGCCCACCGCCACATTCTCCGGAACACTCACGTGATACTCGGACTGAGCGAACTCTGGTGCATTGTCGTTTGCATCAAGAACTATCACGCGGATGTGCGCCGTGCTGGTGCGGACCGGATCACCCCCGTCCAAAGCCGTGAGGACCAGGTGGTGTGCGGCCTTTTCTTCTCGATCTAGGGCGTGTTCCAGCACCAGTTCCGGATACTTGTTACCGTCTGCTCCGTTTTGCACCTCCAGGGAGAAGTGAGGATTCGGGCTGAGCTTATAGCTCTGCAGAGAGTTCTTTCCGACATCTGGGTCCCAAGCGTGGGGAAGGGGGAACCGCATTCCAGTGGCTGCGTTTTCACTCATTTTTATTTCTAATTCACTTTCACGGAAGTAGGGAGCGTTATCGTTAATGTCCCTTACTTCTACTTCCACCCCGTATATTTTCACTTTATTCTCTATAAGAATCTCTAGATTTAATTGACATTTGATGACTCCCATACAGAGTTCTTCGCGGTCTATCCTGCCTGCCGTGACCAAGCTGCCGCTTCGCGGGTTCAGAGCGAAAAGTTGAGTGTTACCTCCAGAGACGATGCGAATTCCTCCCTCTGCTAGCTCCCGGGGCTCCAGTCCCAGGTCCTTGGAGATGTCGCCCACCTTAGAGCCTTTCTCCAGCTCTTCAGGAATTGAATAGCGTATCAGGGTGCATCCAGCTTCCCAAAGGATCCCTAGGAGAACTCCCAGCAGGACCAGCCCCTTGCCATCTCGGTGAAGTCTTGCAGAAATCATTGTGTTACTTTCCTCTAGGATTATTTCTAATTCTACCCTTGACACCGAAGTCAGGATCAGCTCTCCTGTCTCCGGATAGTTGAGGCGAGCGGGTGGTGCGAGCTCCTCCGTTCAGTTTCTTCACAAAGATGGTCTGTTTCAATCTATCTGTGCTTGTGTTTTTGGCGCATGCAGGCGAACAGGATCTCTGCTTTTCTCTCCCTGATTGGTGAACAGCGGCGCTCAGAGTCCTATCCAATTACTGCACAATCTTGAATTCCCGGGAAAGGATTTTTCATTTTTATACCTCAAATAGCTCCACCTACTGTTCGTCAAATAAGGATAGGAATGGAGCCTACTAAACCAATAGTATTTCTTTAAGTAGAAACTTCAGCAAGGTTATTTTAATTCCCTTAACATTTTCCATATAGAACCACTTTAAGATTGTTTTCTGTAGCTGTTTTCCATTTTTTCCAATCACTTTTAAGAGACTTTGAAGTTTCCATAAAAGTAATTTTAATCTCATGATTTTAGTGCACTTGCTTTGAGATCCACACCCCTCAACACATCTATTATGGGAGGAGGCTCCCTAGGAACTTCCCGTTTCCATAGTTTTTGTAATAAAATAATTAAAACTTTCAGATTCAGCTATAATGTGGGGCATTTTTTTTTCAGTAGATTTTTTCGTGTGCCTAAATGGAAGCACTACTTTAACAGTTTGGGATATAACACTTAAAATCGAATTTTCATGATTGCAGGGAAAATTAATAATGAGAAATTGAACACATTATCAGAATCGTACCTGGAAGAAGTCAGGTGAACATGTATCAATGATTTCAGAATTAAATGGAAGTGTTTCAACTTGCATTAACTGGAAATAAAGGTAATACTCTACAATTCTAACAATACATTATAGGGGCTGGGGTTGTGGCTCAGTGGTAGAGCCCTTGCCTACCATGTGTGAGGCACTGGGTTTGATTCTCAGCAGCACATATAAACAAATAAATAAATAAAGGTTCATTGATAACTAATAAAATTTTTAAAATAATACATTATATTTCAAAAGAATGTTTTGTGTTCAGAAAATCTTATTAAAAGAAAATTAGTAATCCAAAGAATGTTATAAACTTACCTCTTACTGGGTAACTGAACTACTTCCAGTTATTGAGAATTACCAGTATTATATTTGGAAACGCATCAAAATACAGGAAAAAAATCCTCCTAAGAAATAACTGGCTACTATGCTTTCATGAATGTAAATATTTACATTCTGAGGATAAGCGCTTTTGGAAAGGTACTAGGATTGAACCCTGGGCCTCAGGCACTCTACAACTGAACTACAATCCAGTCCTTGGTAGTCACAAAATAATAACTTAAAAATTGGAGGGCTGGGGATGTAGCTCAGTGGTAGAGCTCTTGTCTAGCATGTATGAGGCCCTAAGTTCAATCCTCAGAAATTTTAAATAAGTAAATGTTGGGAGGGAATTTAGAGTTACCTGTAAAGGAAGATCAGACATAAAACTGACTACTTAGTGAAATTCCAAGAACCCCTAGTAAATATGTATATATATCTGAATATTATTATCAAATAATGTTTTGATATACCTGAATATTACTATCAATATTACTGTCTTTATTTCTGTAAAAAAGCCTTATGTGTTTCCTCTCAATTTATAGTTAATAAAGAAAAAGCCTTATATCCTCAAGATATTGATCGCTCAAGAAACACCTACAGTGGCACATGCCTATAATTTCAGTGACTTGGGAGGCTGAAGGAGGAAAACGGCATTTTTGTGGCAAAGCTCAGCAACTTAGCTAAGTCTTAAGCAATTTAGGGAGACCCTGTCTCAAAATTTTAAAAATGACCAAGGATGTAACTCAATTGTAAAGCACCCTGGGTTAAATTACCAGTACCAAACAAACAAAAACAGGAAAGAACAATAATTATAGTTCAATTTAAAATATTTACATGGCAGTAGCATCATAATGCTTACTTCTTACAGAGTTTGTTTTGTTTTGGTTATTTGGTATGTGTGACTAAAATATCCCAAAATGCTGGAAGGTAAAGTAATCTACAATATTGAGAGTGAGCAAACAAACTTGAAGCAATTACCTGCTTAAGATTTTCTTGCCAAAATATTGGTTTGAAAATTAAACCAAACCACATACAGATAAAGGACTCATTGAAACTCACGTGAGTAGAAGCAACAGAGTCAAAATTTATCTTGTTATTCTCCACAGTGACATTTACTGCCAAAGAAGCTTCATTAGAAAGATCTTGTTGGGGGAACATTTCTGGCGTCATAGTGAGAAAATTAAACTCTGTTTTGCGGGAATCCGAAGCAACGTACATATTGTATGAATAAGGCCAAGTTCCCTCATTGTAGTTGAGAGAAACGCTTGGCCTAGCCTGAGAACAGAGATCATAGTGAAAGCAACCCCAGGAAGCAGAACTGGAGGAGTGACCCAGGCGCATGGCAATAGCCAGAATCACTGCCAGAAGGAAGAGCACTGAGATCAAGCCCAAGGCCACCACCAGGTAAAACTGTAGCTCGTCTTGGGGGTCAGAGGGCACAGGGCGGTCACTGAGGTCTGGCAGTGCCTCCTGCAGGCTGTCAGCAAAGACCAGGAGCAGAGTGGCTGTTGCCGAAAGAGGTGGCTGTCCACCATCACGCACAGCGACCAGCAGGCGCTGGCGAGTCGCGTCCTTGTCGCCCAAAGCGCGAGCTGTGCGCACCTCGCCGGTGCGCAGCCCCAGGCTGAAGAGTCCGGGGTCGCTGGCCTGCAGCACGTGGTAGGACAACCAGGCATTGTGTCCAGAGTCAGCGTCCACAGCCACCACCTTGGTGACCAGGTAGCCGGGCTCCGCGGCGCGCGGCACAGTGTCGAAGAGCGCTGAGCCATCGGGCGCCAGCGCGGGGTAGAGCACCCGCGGCGCGTTGTCGTTGCGGTCGCCTACCAACACGCGCAGGCTCACGTTGGCGCTGAGCGCGGGAGAGCCGTGGTCGCGAGCCTGAAGCGTCAGTTCAAAGGAACGCAGCTGCTCGTGGTCGAAGGCTCGCTGCGCGAACACCACGCCGCTCTTTTCGCTCACAGACACGTAGGATAACAATGCCCGAGGCTCTAGGTCGCTGGCTGCGATCGAGTAGGAGACTTGGCCATTGGACCCCAAATCTGGATCGGAGGCGCTAACTTGAGCGATGGAAGATCCTGGAGGGTTGTTTTCAGCCACGTGCACCATGTAGGAGGTCTGCTGAAAAACTGGAGCATTGTCGTTGACGTCGCCAATATGTAGGGTGATGCTTGTGCTGAAAGAAAGGGGTGGTTTGCCCTTGTCGGTAGCAGTGATGGTGACATTGTACTCTGGGGTCTTCTCCCGGTCCAGGGTCCCATCTGTTACAAGTTTGTAGTAATTCTTGGCGGAAGATTCAATTCTAAAAGGAAGTTTTTCTTTTATGAGGCATGTGACTTCCCCATTTTCTCCTGAATCTTTGTCATGTGTTTTGAACAGGGCAATCACGGTGCCTGGCTTTGTGTCCTCGGTTATGGAACTGGACACTGACGTAAAAACCACATCTGGAGCATTGTCATTCTCATCTAGAATTTCTAGTATAATTTTACATTCTGTGGCCATGCCTCCACCGTCCTTGGCTTCTATGCTTATGGTATAATGGCTACTGATTTCAAAGTCTATAGGGTCTTTGGATATAATTTCTCCATTTTGATGGTCTAGCATAAACTTATTTACAATATTATGTCCTAGCGATTTGAAGGAGTAGGTGATCTCTGCATTGATGCCCTCATCTTGGTCGGTGGCTGTCACCTTCAGCACAGAGGTGCCTGGGGGCATGTTCTCTTTAAGGCTGACTTTGTACATATCCTGGCTGAACACTGGTGGGTTATCATTGGCATCAATGACCTTGATTTGAATTTGAGTTGTGCCAGTCAGGACTGGGTCTCCCCCATCCACTGCTGTCAGGACCAGGAGATGGGAGCTCTGTTGTTCCCGATCCAGGGGCTTTTCCAACACTAATTCAGGGGCAATTTTGTCTTCCAACTTGCCCTTCACCATCAAAGAGAAATGTTCGTTAGAGCTGAGCTGGTAATCCTGGAGAGAGTGAGGTCCTACATCTGCATCTATAGCAGATTCCAGGCCAAACCGAGTCCCCAGAATTGCAAGTTCATTGATTTGTAGAAGAATGCTGCTCTGGGGGAAGTTGGGTGGATTATCATTTATATCCTCTATCATCACGTTTATGTGAAAAACATTTAGAGGATTTTCTGCTACAATCTCTAAGGGCACAACACACAGGGAATTCTGGGAGCAGAGCAACTCCCGATCTATTCTTTCACTCACAAGTATATTCCCATTCTCAGTGTTTATAGTAAAGTATTTTTCCTCTGCACCAATTCTAAGGTTGCGGGTCAGTAAATCCTGAACATTCAGCCCCAGGTCCTCAGCAAGGTTCCCCACCACCGAGCCCCTGGCCATTTCTTCTGGAATAGAATAGTGGATTTGCTTCCCAAGAGCTGCACAGAACAAAGGCAGCAGGAAAGGAAAGAGTACTTGCCGATAGAGGGTCCTGCTCCTTTTCTTCGCCCTATATTCCATTCTTCTTTTTGTGTTGTTGCAGCCTCGATGATAAGATAAGATGCTTCACAAATTGCTTTAAAAATATTTATTTCCACTGCAGAGAAAACCCAATGCTCCTAGTTTGAGTGTATCCCAATCTCAACGGATTCTTGCCTAAAACAAAACACAAGTCCCGGCCACTCTCCTTTCACCCTGGCTTCTGTGACTACGCAGAATACCACTCTGGGTGGATCTCAGGATCCAGCTCTTGCAGCAAATTGGCCAACAGCGACACTCAGAGTCTATTTAGAAAACAGCAGTCCGAAGCCTTTGCAAATTTAATGGGATTTGGATTTCCAACAGATAAATTAGATGGATATATAGGGAACTTGGTGAATTTTGGATGTGTTTATTTTCCAGTGTTTATTATAAAGGAGGTTTCTTGGAGATGGGCTTATACAGTAGAGATATAGGCTCATATAGTAATAAGAGGTTAACAGTTGGTCTTTTTCTAATCAGAGGAAATGCACATGTTAGAAGAGAACGAGGCAAAAATCTTTTCTCCAAATGAAGGAACGACTGAGATACTCACAACACTCCAGCATTTTTCTTGACTTCAAGACTAATTTAGGCATCTGTCAGAAGAATTCCCTTTCTACAATTGATCCCTTCCCCAAACACTAGGTACTCGACTAACAGTTAATTATATTAAGGCCAACTTCTAAATGTAAAACATAAACTTGAAAGGGAACATTAATGCACAAATATCTAGAAATTATGTGAGAGTACTGAATTTAATTGATGATGAAAATGATTCCTGTGATCAGATACCCTAAGTAAGTCTCCATTTTCATACTTGGTTTTTCTAGGCATTGCTTTAGATAACATATATATCATTAAATAACTATCAAAGTGTCAATAAAAAGTTGTTTCTCAAACAGTAATTGAGTATAATTATATAGAATACAAAATGAATTTATGAAGGAAAGAAAGCAAGAACCCATACTTCCTAGATAGTTTGAAAAGGAACAAAAAATACCCAGAAGAATACCAGTTAAATCAGTCTCTTTGTGTGTGCTGGGATTGAATCCAGGGCCTTGGGCATGCTAAACACATGCTCTACTGCTGAGCTAAACCACAGAGCTTAACCCCTAAATCAATCTCTTATGAAGTCTAAATACCTACTCAATCTCTTACATAACTCAGAAACTATTCTATATAAATAAATCTGAAAATAAATCTTTTAACAGATTTGAAAATAACTTTTTGAGAAGCACTGGATCAAAATTTTATCATATGTGAACTTACTACATTAAAAAGTCTTCTACACAGACAGTAAAGAACAAAAGGAAATAATACCAGTTCAATGATTTGATTATTTCTTGAGAACAATCTATTGACTTCATCATAGTAATAAAAAAGATATCTGGAACTTAAGGGAAAAAAGTTCTACATTTCCTCTACCAAGCAAGTTCAATAATTAAAACTACTCAAATCTATCTTGATAGGATGAAGCAATGAGGCAAAGTTGAAAGAGTCTATACAATCTAAATATATTATCAATCATCAAAAAGCAAAATAGAATTGCTTTATGCTTAGAAAAATGGTTACATGTATAAGTGTGCATATGAATAGAACAGAAGAAACAAGCTATTGAATCAATATGGTTAACTTTGACATTAGAAGTAATAGCAAATAATGATAGAATATAACTGTAATCAGTGGAGACATAGTCAAATTGGAAGACTGAAAATAAATAAAAACTGTGAATTCTTAATTTGAATTAATCAGTTTACATTGATAGCCACAGACAATGATGATAGAAAAATAATACTAAAATTCAACTTAACTACAAAGTAAGCCAAGATGAATTAGACCTTTGAAATAAAAAGAAAATATGCCAGTACTAAAAAAAAAAAAATGACTTCCACAAAGTCTTTGTGCAAAATGATGGAAAATCTGATGAAAGGTAAAGTACAAGAACTCATGAATATTCTAAATATGTATGAACTTTCACCTGCCCTAAACCCAGTTTTCTTAACAGGCTCTGAAAAATTCCCCTTAAAACACTTGTACCAACGCATTAACAATTGAGTAGAATAAATCTCACCTGATTGTTTGTTGGGTCATATTTGCCTAAAACAGTAGCTGAGTCTTCAGCTATCAAGAGAGGCTCGCTTTTCTCACAGCTCTCCTGGCTGATGAGCGTGTCTGCATAGTTGGGCTGTGGGAAGATCAAGTGGCTCTTCCGAGAGTCAGCAGTGAGGGACACCTCATGGGAATAGGTCTGTAGGAAGGCATGCACCCCCTCAACACCCACAAAGTGAGAGGCGGGCGTGCCCCCTAACCTGCTGCCTGCTCCCTGGAGCAAACGTGAGGAATGCCAGTGCCTCAGTCTGAGTGCCAGCAACACAATGACAAAGATGAGGAAGATGCAGGAGACCGCTGTGATGGCCACAACTAGGTAGAGTGTGAGGCCTGATTCATCTGGGTTGGTGGAAGACTCCAGACTGCCCAAGTCGGCCAGGACTTCTGGGATACTGTCAGCCACTGCCACTGTGAGCGTCACAGTGGCTGAGAGAGGAGGTTGACCATGGTCCTGGACGGCCACCACGAGGCTCTGCTTGAGTGCATCTTTGTCCAGTAGGTTCCGGGCAGTGCGCACCTCACCTGTGTGCAGCCCCACGGTGAAGAGCCCAGGCTCGCTGGTTTTGAGCAGGCGGTAGGACAGCCAAGCATTCTGTCCTGAGTCTCTATCCACTGCCACCACTTTGGTCACCAGGTATCCAGGCTCTGCAGATCGGGGTGCTAACTCCACCCCAGTGGAACCATCAGTGGGGAGGATGGGATACAAGATCTCAGGAATGTTGTCATTCTGGTCCAGTATGAACAGATTCACTGACACATTGCTGCTGAGTGGTGGGTCCCCGCTATCACATGCAGTCACTCTCAGTTGTAGGTTTTGGAACTGCTCATAGTCAAAAGAGCGCAATGCATACAGCACCCCAGTATCCGAGTTGATAGATACATAGGAGGACTGAGGTGCCCCTTGGATCATGTCTTCTGTGAGAGAATAAGTGACCTGGGCATTCTCTTTGCTATCTGGGTCAAGAGCGGTCACTGAGAAAATGGAGGATCCTCTAGGATTGTTTTCAGAAACATAGGTAGAGTAAGAAGAGTGAGTGAAGACTGGAGGGTTATCGTTCTTGTCTCCCACATTCAGTAAGAGGTGAATTTCTGTAGATAGGGATGGACTTCCTTGGTCTTTGGCTGTCAATGTTATGTTATAGCTCTGGACTTGTTCTCTGTCCAGCTCGCTGTTTGTTATTAACTTGTAATAATTTCCATAAGTTTTTTCTAACTTAAAAGGGAGATTGTTAGGAATGAAACAGGAGACCTGACCATTTTCTCCAGAATCTTGATCTTGCACATTTAGAAGAGCAATTACTGTTCCTGGAGGCGAATTTTCCAACACCGAATCAATAGAAGAGGTGATAGTTATTTCTGGAGCATTATCATTCACATCCAAAACTGTAACGAACATCTTAGCAGTGGTCAAGAAACCGCCACCATCTTGGCCTTGAATTTCCATCTCATAGTACCTATATTTTTCAAAATCCAGAGGCCCTTGTACTAGAACTTCGCCAGTTTGAGAATTCAACTGGAATATTTCAGAAGCTTTGCTTTCTGTATTCTGGAACGAATACATCACTTCCCCGTTGAGACCCTCATCTGGATCCGTTGCATTAACCACTAGCACTCGAGTTCCAGAGCTGAGGTTTTCAGGAACACTCACTCTATACACAGACTGAGTAAACTTTGGGATGTGGTCATTTACATCCAGGACCACCACGCGAATGGGAACTGAGCCCTTGCGGATGGGATCGCCTCCATCTAAGGCTGTGAGGAGGAGGAGGTGAGCCGCCTCTTTCTCCCGGTCCAGACCTCGCTCCAGCACCAGTTCCGGATTCTTGGCCCCATCAGTTCCGCCTCTCATTTGCAAGGAAAAGTAACTATTGGGGCTGAGTTGGTAGCTCTGGAGAGAGTTCACTCCCACATCTGGATCCCTAGCGTTAGGTAGAGGAAATCTCGATCCAGGAGCTGCGTGCTCACTGACTTTTATCTCTATTTCCTCTTCCCGAAAGCTGGGAGCATTATCATTAACATCCATTATTTCTACCTCCACTCCATAAATCTTCAGGGTGTCCTCCACAAGAATCTCCATATTTAAAAAGCAGGAGGAAACCGTTTCACAGAGCTCCTCCCGGTCTATCCTACCCGCGGTGATCAAGCTGCCACCTCGCGGATTCAGAGCGAAAAGCTGCGTCTTCCCCGGGGAGACGATGCGGACTCCGCGGTCGATCAGCTCCCGGGGCTCCAATCCTAGGTCCTTGGAGATGTTGCCCACGAAGAAGCCTTTGTCCACCTCTTCTAGCACAGAGTATCGGACGTGTCCGGCTCCAGATTCCCGCAGCGTCCCCAGGAAAATACACAGCAGCACCAGCGCGCTGCGTTCCAGGCTCTGGGGCGGATTCGCCATGGCCGGGATCGAGCCGATAATCCGTAGTGTCTAGAGCGGGTTTGTTCTGAATCAGCTTACGTGTCTGTCCACGAGGTCCCAGGCCGTCCGCATCCAAAATATATTAGAAAGCGAAGGAAAGTGCTTTTAAGTTTCCAGCATCAGGATCTGTGAGTATCCATCTTATTCTGCTTTGTGTAGTAGAGGTCGGGGAAGGGGCTCAATTAGCTCGCAGCCTCCCATTCCCTGGTTGGTGAACAGCGGCGCCTAGAGCCCACTTTTATTATTGCAACCACTAAGAAAAACTGATGTGCCCGTTCCAGAAGAAATTGTTAACACTTACCTCTGTGAATCATACGTATTTATGAAGTTTAAAACCGCAAAAATAGTTATGTAATGAGATGCTAAATGTTTACCAAAAGCACTTATGAAAGAAATGATTATTAAAAGAACTTGTTCAATTTTTAAAAATTTCAAATACTACCGGGACTGAAAACTTCGTTCTAATTAATTTTACTGACTGAAGGGAGCAGGCATTTGTGGACATGGAGATAGCATGGTCCCCACAAAATTATCAAGTAGAAGGAATGACTAATTCTTACCATTTTTGTGAGTATAATAAAGATAAAACTTTTGATAAAATTTAAACAGCATTAGGGTTGATATTTAAAATACCATGATAAAATATAACTAAAAGGTACATTCATGAATATTTCCTCTGAGATTTCTTGTTTATATGTGGGGAGTGTTGGGAATGGAACATAGGGAGCGACACCCCCAACCCTTAATAATTTTACTATAAAATACCTTTGTATGGTAGGAGGATTTTGAAGCATTGAAAATTTTTCTTTCTAACGGTAATACCCAAAGGTTTGACCTAGATTTATCTTAAGACCTTCACCAAAATATTATCTAAAATCATGAAATAGTACTATATTGTGTTACACTGGCATATTGAAATATAAAAAGCGTCATTTTAAATACCTGGTCAAGCGTGTTCTTCTCTGCTTCAACACCAGGAGGTAAAATGCTAGCCAATAACACTGAAGAGCTATCTTTGTTGAGAATATCTTGTACCGCAGGAAAATTATTAACAGAAGTAAGAAAATTAAATTCCGGGTTAGTTTGATCCCCGTGCCCACGCATATTGCAGGCATAGGGCAACGTTCCATCGCTGTAATTGGGGGGCAGCACGGGTCCAGACTTTGAGCAGAAAACTGATCCAAAGCAGCCTCTGGCTATAGGGTTGGAATACTGCCTCAAACGCAAAGAAATAGCCAGAATCACTGCGAGAAGGAAGAGCACCGAGATCAAGGCCAAAGCCACAACCAGGTAAAACTGCAGCTCTGCCTGAGGATCAGAGGGAATAGGGTGGTCTGCGATGTCCGGCAGAGCCTCCTGTAGGCTATCAGCGAATATTAAGAGCAGCGTGGCGGTCGCTGAGAGGGGCGGCTGTCCACCATCACGCACAGCGACTAGCAGGCGGTGGCGGGATGCATCTTTGTCGTTCAGGGGACGCACAGTGCGCACCTCGCCCGTGCGTAGTCCCAGGCTGAAAAGCCCGGGATCCGTCGCCTGCAATAAATGGTAAGAGAGCCAAGCATTGTGACCTGCGTCAGCGTCAACCGCCACCACTTTGGTGACCAGGTAATCGGGCTGTGCGGCTCGAGGAACCGTATCGAACAGCGCGGAACCGTCGGGCCCCAGCGCCGGGTACAATACTCGAGGAGCGTTGTCATTGCGGTCATCCACCAACACGCGCAGACTCACGTTGGTGCTGAGAGCCGGCAAGCCCTGGTCTCGCGCCTGTATCGTCAGCTCGAAGGCTCTCAGCTGCTCGTGGTCAAAGGAGCGCTGCGCGAACACCACGCCGCTCTGCGCGTTCACCGACACATAGGACGACAATGTTTTGGGTTCCAGGTCGCTGGCAATGATAGAGTAGGAGACTTGGCCATTGGGTCCCAGATCTGGATCCCACGCTCCGACCTGGGTTATGGAGGCCCCGGGCTGGTTGTTTTCTGGTACATGGACCAGGTAGGTGGACTTTTGGAAAATGGGAGCGTTGTCATTCACATCAGTGATGTGCAGGGTGAAGGTTATGTCGGACGAGAGAGGTGGTTTGCCTTTGTCAGTGGCTGTGATGGTAAGGTTGTATGCTGGGGTCTGCTCCCGGTCCAGGGCCCCATCTGTTACTAACTTGTAGTAATTGTTGGAAGAAGAACGTATCTTAAATGGACCGTTTCTACTTAAACTACAAGTGACTTCTGCGTTTTCCCCTGAATCTCGGTCCCGTGTTTTGAAGAGGGCCACAACCATTCCACGAGGGGAATCCTCCAAAATCTGATCAGATAAAGAAGTGATTATTATTTCTGGGCTGTTGTCATTTTCATCTAGAACCTCTATGATTATTTTACACTGTGTAGAGAGAGATCCTCGGTCCTTTACTTCTACATTCATTGTGTATCTTTCTACTTCTTCAAAATCCAAGGGCTGGTGAGTTACAATGTTTCCAGTACTGGAATCCAAATAGAACACACGTTGGGCTTTGACAGCCACTCCAAGGAAAGAGTAGGTGAACTCCGCATTGATGCCCTCATCCGGATCAGTGGCCATCACCCTTAGAACTGAGGTGCCTGGAGGCACGTCTTCCCGGAGGCTAACCCTATAAACGTCCTGGCTAAACACAGGAGGGTTATCATTGGCATCTACCACTATGATTCTAATCTGAATAGTACCACTTAGGGGTGGGTTCCCACCGTCTAAGGCTGTCAGCACCAGGTGGTGAGTGCTTTGTGTTTCTCGATCCAGGGTCTTCTGCAGTAATAATTCTGGATATTTGTCGCCATCAGGATTATCTTTCACCACTAATGAGAAATACTCATTCAGACCAAGTTGGTATTTGTCCAGTGAATTCATACCAATATCAGGGTCTTCTGCAGACTCAAGAATTGTTCCCATTCCCGGGCTGACGGATTCACTTATTTCTAAGATTATTTCATCTTTTAGGAATTGAGGAGCATGGTCATTAATATCCTCAATCATCACAACGACATGAAAAATATTTAAAGGATTTTCCACCACAGCTTCCAACTGCAGCTCACATCTTCTCCTCTCTTTGCATATCTGCTCCCGGTCTATTCGGTCCTTCACAAGCAAGTCCCCACTCTGCGCGTCTACATTGAAGTGCAGCTTTTCTGCGCTAACTCGCAGCTTCCGAGCTGACACATCCAGGACACTGAGCCCCAGATCCTTGGCGAGATTCCCCACCACCGAGCCCTTGGCCAGCTCCTCGGGAATGGAATAGCGGATCGGCTCTCCCAGCGCCAAATAGAACAAAGGCAACAGCCAGGGAAACAGTACCTGCCCGCGGCCGGCGCGTCGCCTCTGCGCGCAGCTCCCTCCCATCACTCACTCGCTCGGGTGTTTTTCACTGGATCCCCCACTTCGCAGCTGGGAGAGAAAGTTATCTACCACGCTGGAAGAGTATTCGGTCCAGGACAGGCGGAGCCCAGTTTCGGGGATGGGAATCTGTGCGTGTATTCTCCAGGAGTGAGAGGGGTTGCTTCTGTGTGTTGGTGGCTGCGCAGGAAATCCCAGGCAAGAGACTGAGGGATCCCGGGCGTTGGAGCTTGCTCTGCACTGGCCGACAGCGGCGCCCAGAGGCTGCGTGTGGAACTGCAGCCTGGCTTTTCTATTAGGGAATCTTCGATTTTTCAAAGTATAAGTTTATAACCAAAATATTTGAATCTCATTCCTTGGTGATTCCATTTTCACCACAAAGAACTTTTACGTCATCATAAGCACATGTCTCTTTATGTATTAAAATTTATTTTGAGTTTTAAAGAAATATAGAGTGAAGTTCTATAGGAGGTCTATAGGTCTTCTATCCCATGGCCCATTGCCACTGAATTCCACCATTCAGAGATAATTACTGTTGCTCTTTTTAAGAATAATTACCGATAAAATGGGAAGTACTGATGATAAGCAAAAAGTTTTTGTCTTTAATCCTAGCCTTTATTCAGTCAGAAACTAATAACCCTTCCTTCCACATTTAGATATTAGAATGTAACCATTGGCAATCATCTAGGATATTCTGTATTGCTTTTAAAATAATTATATTAAAAAATTTTGCTTATAATAGATACAATGTCAAAAATGTATTTTTCAACCTGTATTTTTTCAAAATGGTAGAATTACTTAGATGGATGCATAGTAATTTGTCTCCCATGGACAGAAACTTAATAGCTTCAATTATTTTACAGTTAATAATTATTACCCTAGAGAGTGTGCTCATCTTCCCACAGACCTATAATTAACCAAATGCTGATTGACACAAAAAAGTCATGGTCTCATAAATAATTGAGACACTTTAGAACATTCTGATTTTTATGACATCAAGTTAGCAGAGTATTAGTAATTAAAGAGAGTGAACAAAATACATCATTATCTTTTTTTTTTTTTGTAGTTGGGGTTGAAACCAGGAGTGCTATACCCTGAGCTACATCCCAGTCCTATTCATTTATTTATTTTTGAGATAGATACTAAGTTGCTTAGGGTCTCACTAAATTGCTGAGGCTGGCCTTGAACTTGTGATCTTTATCCCTCAATCTCCCGAGTCACTGGGATTAGAGGCATGTATTATCACACCCAGCTTATATCACGGACTTAAATGTGCTAATTAATTCATCCACTGATCATTTGTTTGGAAGAATTTTGTGTACTTCTTTGCTTATTTTCTGGTATCCTGAAAAAAATGACATTTCTCTCTTTACTCTTATTTTGACTCTGAATTTGTTTCAGAGTTTCAGATATGTTTAACTTCCTCTACATTAACAAGTCCTACCTTGTTAATGAAATACCCTTGTCAACATAGCTTTTACTCCTGTTCTTGAGAACATGTACAAATTTGTCTCTCCTCAAACCATATTTATTTTTACCCTTAATGATTGGGATGTCTAATTTTAAAAAGAAAAGAGAATAGAACCACAAATCTTCTCTATTTAACCCACTATAGACTCTTTAGAATCCCTCTTGAGTAAGGAGAGTCAAATTAAGAGGTATATCTTCCACACAGCAACATGAAATTAGAGAATCAAATGCAAAAAGATGCCAAAATCTTAACAGGTTTGATTTTAGTTGGAAAAACCTAAATACACATTGTTATGAATTTTAACTGAATATTAAGAAAACTTTAAATCTTTAAGGACTGGATTCAACTATAACTGTTACTACAAGTATAGTTTGGAAAACATAATTGCAAAGGCACATTGTCCTTCTCCCTGGGAAGAACAATGCTGAATAACTTTGGGCTTGGCTTATGTTTCCAGTTAGGGTAATGCATTTGTTTCTGACATTTACCTATTTTTACCAGACCTGCATTCAAATCAAGAGCTTGAGTTGTCTAAAGAGCCAGGTTTTCAGCTTCTGGCCACTGAGGAAAACACACAAATTGAAAAGCATTTTGTATAGAAGTCTGTCTTAGAAATTTTCAGTATTACACTCAACAACACTATAAAATTTAAGTTCCTGCAAAGCTAATCATAACAAACTTATGACACTATGTCTTTGCTGATGAGTCTTACTCATCAAATTCTACTTTTAATGTTTTAGCAAGAGACCAGTATCACTGAATCTGAGAGAAAAGTAATTAAAAATAAAGATTTAAATTTTACATCACTGTACTGAAAACCTAAAGGTAAAAATCAACCATAATTGCTTAAAGGAAAGCAAAAGTAAAAATAGAACTCACTGGAACCAAAGGAGTATCTTCTATAGGAAACTTTGAATCATCTAACAAAGACAAAGGATCCTTTTTCTCACAGCTCTCCTGGCTGATAAGCGTGTCTGCATAGTTGGGCTGGGGAAAGATAATGTGGCTCTTCCGAGAGTCTGCAGTCAGGGAGACCTCATGGGAATAGGTCTGCAGGAAAGTGCGCACCCCATCCACATCCACAAAGTGAGAGGTATGCACACCTGCTAACCCTCCACCTGCTGTCTGGAGCAGGTGAGACTTGTGCCAACGCCAAAGTCTGAGTGCCAGCAGCAGGATGATGAAGGTGAGAAAAAGACAGGAGACAGCAGCTAAGGCCACCACCAGGTACAGAGTGAGGCCTGAAGCATCATGGTCATGTGGGGGTTCAAGGCTGCTTAAGTCAGCCAAAACATCTGGAATGCTGTCAGCTACAGCCACAGTGAGGGTGATGGTGGATGAGAGTGGTGGCTGGCCGTGGTCCTGCACAACCACCACAAGGCTCTGCTTGAGAGCATCTCTGTCTAGCAGGGCCCTTGCTGTGCGCACCTCACCAGTATGCAGCCCCACCACAAAAAGCCCTGGCTCACTGGCCTTGAGCAGGCGGTAGGACAGCCAGGCATTCTGTCCTGAGTCTCTGTCCACTGCCACCACTTTGGTCACTAGGTATCCAGGCTCTGCAGAGCGGGGTGCCAGCTCTACCCCAGTGGAGCCATCAGTGGGAAGGGTAGGGTACAGGATCTCAGGAGTGTTGTCATTCATGTCCAGCACAAATAGGCTCAGAGACACATTGCTGCTGAGTGGTGGGTTCCCACTGTCACTGGCAATCACTTGCATCTTTAGCTCACGAAATTGTTCATAGTCAAAGGATCGTAGTGCATACAGGATGCCAGTGTCTGAATTAATAGATACATAGGAGGATAGTGGTGCCCCTTGGATGGTGTCTTCAGTCAGGGAGTAAATGACCTGGGCATTCTCTTTGCTGTCTGGATCAAGAGCTGTCACTGAAAAGATGGAGGCACCCCTAGGGTTGTTCTCTGGGATATAGGTAAAGTAGGAAATGTGAGAGAAGGTTGGTGGGTTGTCGTTGATATCTGCCACTTGCAAGGTAAAGTGAGTTTCAGTTGACAGAGGTGGACTCCCACCATCTGTGGCTGTTACTGTGATGTTGTAAAAGGATACCTGTTCCCGGTCAAGGGCTCGGTGTGTCACCAATCTGTAATAACTGTCAATAGACTTTTCTAACTTAAATGGTAGATTACTTGAGATGGAACAGGTTACCTCTCCATTCTGCCCAGAGTCTAAATCATGCACGTTTAAAAGGGCTATGACAGTTCCCAGAGGTGAATCTTCAGTCACTGGACTAAACAGAGATGTGATGGTCACCTCTGGACTGTTGTCATTTATATCTTCTATGGTAATCAACACTTTTGCAGTTGCAATATATGCTCCTCCATCTTCTGCCTGTATTTCTATTTCATAGAAGCTTGTTTCTTCATAATCTAAAATTTCAGATATTTTAATTTCCCCAGTATTTTTGTTTAGTTGGAATTTCGACAATTGTATGTCAGGTAATTTTCGAAAGGAATAGGTTACTTCTCCATTGGTTCCTTCATCCTTGTCAGTGGCGGTGACCGTTAGCAACTTACTGCCTACTGGCAAGTTCTCTTGAACATTTAATCGATACTCTGGCAAAGTGAATACCGGTGCGTTGTCATTTGTATCAAATACAGTCACAGTGACGAGGACAGTGCCTGATCTGAGAGGGTTACCTCCGTCAGAAGCAGTGAGAACCATATGGTGAATGGCCTCTTCTTCTCGATCTAGGGCGTGCTCTAGCACCAGCTCTGGGTACTTGACGCCATTGGCACGACTCTGAACTCCTAGTGAGAAATGCTTATTGGGGCTGAGCTGGTAACTCTGCAGTGAGTTCACGCCCACATCCGGATCAATAGCTTCCGGGAGAGGAAAACGCATTCCTGGAGCGACGTTTTCATTAATCTTTACGTCCAGATTTTCTGCTTGGAATTTTGGGGCATTATCATTGATATCCGTTACTTCTATTTCTATCCCGAAAAGTTTCACCCTATCTTCCAAAAGGATGTTAAAATTCACCAAACACCGTGCGCTCTGAGCGCACAGTTCCTCCCGGTCTATCCTTTCCTTTGTGACCAAGCTGCCGCTTCGCGGGTTCAAAGAGAAAAGCTGCGTCCTACCTCTGGAGACGATGCGGACTCCGCGCTCCGCTAGCTCCCGGGGCTCCAGTCCCAGGTCCTTAGAGATGTTACCCACGAAAGAGCCTTTCTCTAACTCCTCAGGAACGGAATAGCGGATCTGCCGGGCTCCGGACTCCCAGGGCATCTGCAGGTAAAGGCAGAGGAGGACCAGCTTGGTGTGGTCAGAGAGCTTCCTCACAGCAGCCATTGTTGTCTGGTCACGAAATTCTCCTGAAGTCCTCCCGGGACCCTCTGTATATTTCAACTGGTTCCTTGTTCTTTCTGTGACGGCAGGGATTCTCTGTAGCCTGCGCACCTTAAATTCCGGAGTCAGTTTCTGTTGCAGCCCAGGAGCCAGTTTGTAGGAATTGTGGGGGCTTTGTGCAGTTGGAGATGTGAGAATACCGACTGAGTGCTTGCTGTGATTCTCTCCAAGTAGGTGAACAGCGGCGCTCAGAGTCCTATGAAGTTACTGCACCCACTAGTGTACATATTAGCAAACGCTACTGTATCTCTGTTGGATATATTGATTCTTTTATTCTTTGGTTTTTCTGTTGGTATCATTTCCCGCTGCCCCCACCCCGCCCATGGACTTGAACACAGGATATACATACTAGACAAGTGCTCTATTTCTGCTCCGCTTATATCTTTAATCAATCTCTATTTATACGTTTGTTAATGGGGTTGAGATAAAGTAGAATGAAAATACTATAGCATACTATACGATGTTTGGCTAATATATAGTTGCAAAACATTATCCCACTTTAAAAAAATGTAAGGTATAACCCACTTCAAAATTTAATTAATGCTTTTTAATGTCTTATGAAATCAGTTACATTCAGAAAAACCTTACAATTTTACTTGAATTTGTGACTTAAATGGTTCAATTATGTTTAGTACACATGCATATAAAGACTATTATACTTCTTGTGAGATAATTGAATTTGAAAGTTATTTTTTAAATTTTAGATTTAGTTAATTTGTTTAGCTTAAGACTGTGTGAGAGGTTGCCAAAATTCTCCTTGTTTCTCTTTCTTCTCCTCCTCCTCCTCTTCTTCTTCTTCTGCTTCCTCCTCCTCCTCCTCCTCCTCCTCCTCCTCCTTCTTCTTCTTCTTCTTCTCTCTCTC
Organism: Ictidomys tridecemlineatus; assembly: GCF_052094955.1. NCBI lineage: Eukaryota > Metazoa > Chordata > Mammalia > Rodentia > Sciuridae > Ictidomys > Ictidomys tridecemlineatus. The sequence goes on along the minus strand of NC_135477.1, from coordinate 121,800,314 downwards.
TCTCTCTCAGGATTTAATTCAGAGAGTCTCAACCACTGAGCCATACCTCCAGTCCTCTTTATTTTATTTTGAGACAGGGTCTTCCTAAGTTGCTCAGACTCTCTTTAAACTTGCAATCCTTTTACGTAAGCCTCCCGAATCACTGGAATCACAGATGTGAGTCAACATGCCTAGCTCTGATATAGGATTCTTAAATTTATATTTATTTTTTATTTTTATTTTTAGATGTTGATGAACTTTTATTTTATTCATTTGTTTATATGTGGTGCTCAGTATCGAGCCCAGTGCCTCACACATGCACTTTAGCACTGAGTCATAATCCCAGCCCTCTGTGTAGGTTTTTAACAAATAAATATTTACCCTAAATGATTTGTATCATAATGGCATTGGTGTTAGTATAAATAATTTCTTCTCTTAGGCAATTCATGTGGAACCCCAGAGAAAGTGGTTCATATATTTTCTTTGTTTTTTAAAGAAATTTTTTTTTTAAAGAGAGAGTGAGAGGTGAGAGAGGAGAGAGGGAGAGAGAGAGAGAGAGAGAGAGAGAGAGAGAGAGAGAGAGAGAGAGAGAGAGAGAATTTTTAACATTTATTTTTTAGTTCTTGGCGGACACAACATCTTTGTTGGTATGTGGTGCTGAGGATCGAACCTGGGCCGCACGCATGCCAGGCGAGTTCGCTACTGCTTGAGCCACATCCCCAGCCGGTTCATATATTTTCAATTGTGCATGCCCCCAAACCCAGCAGCAGTTTTTTCCTCAAATGTGAAGAACTTAGTGACTCACTTCTTTCATACAGAAAACAAGTTGCTCGAAGATATTTATGTTATTTATGTTACTACATCCCCAAGTATGGACCTCTTCAGAATAGATTTTGTCTCCCCCCCACTCAAAGTTCTTAATTCAGAGACAGAGACTGAGACCAAAAGGTAATAATAGCATTTCATTTGCTTTCTTAGAAATTTCTTTCTATGTATTCTTTTTCTACTTTTTTCCTTCTCATTCTTTTTCAGTACTGGGGATTGAACTGAAGGGAACTTCACCCCTGAGTTACATTCCCAGCCTATTATTATTATTATTATTATTATTATTATCATCATCATCATCAATTTTAAGTTGCCTAGGCTGACCTCAGATTTGTGATCCTCCAGCCTCAGCCTCCTGATTGGCTAGGATTTCAAGCATTCCTCATCATGCCCAGCTCTTCCTTGGAAATTTCTTTATTTTGCAATGTAAGAAAAAAGAGATTGAGATAGAGTACAATTTGGGCTCCAAGAAAAGTTAAAGACCATAATTATGGAAGAAATACAGCAGGACCAAAAGTAGAAGAGAAATATCCCTCTACGATAGTTAGTATTAAGTTTTGGGGGGCCATAGAAATCTTGGGAATATGAACAAAGCTTTGAATGTCCTCCCAAGAAAAATGAAGACATTTATAACTTTGCATATAATTTTAGAGAGTTCAGTTATCTGCTGGCTATTGTCCCTCAGATGCTTACAGTTGGAAAAAATATTAGAATAAATGAAGAGAGACATCAATAGTCACCTACAAGATTATTTGCAATAAATGGTTCCAGAAAAGCAACACCTGTTCTAAAATTTGATGTATACCTGAATATTTTCAAGCATTGAAACATTACAGAATATGGAAAAAATTTACTTTTAAATAGTAGCAAGTTTGTATAGATGGGTTATTTATTTGGTTACAAGCCAAGAGTACTGCTTCTGTTTGCTAATCAGAGTTCTACGAGATTATCTCCAGTATGAGGATGGAGATTACATACATATATATATATATATATTATATATATATATATATATATATATATATGATAGAGTGACTTATAAACCAAATAAGTCTTAAAAGATATAATTGTCAAAAGGTAAACAGAGATGATAAGATGATATAAGCTAGAGATTTTTCAAATATGATCCTAGATGTGAAAATGAAAAACTAGGATATTAAAGACACAAATGTGAAACTCACCGGTGTTAGAGTCTCAGGATGTGAAGTCAAATTATCCTCAACAGGAACTGGAATTAAGGCCCCAGGGGAATTACCGCCAACTACATCTTGGGTGGAATGCAAGGGTGCAGTACTTTTTAGGAAATTAAACTCTGTCGTTCCCATATGCGCCACACACAGATTGTAGGAATAAGGCAAAGTTCCTTCGCTATAGTTGAAGGGAACTCTAGGTTCAGACTTGGAACAGAGACTTTGCTGAAAACAACCCCACTCAGTTGGACTCAAAGATGATCGCAGGCGCAGGGCGATGGCCAGAATCAAAGCCAGAAGGAAGAGCACTGAGATCAAGGCCAAGGCCACCACCAGGTAGAACTGTAGCTCCGCCTGCAGGTCAGGGGGCAAAGGGCGGTCACTGAGGTCTGGCAGTGCCTCCTGCAGGCTGTCAGCAAAGACCAGATGCAGCGTGGCGGTGGCCGAAAGAGGCGGTTGGCCACCATCACGCACAGCGACCAGCAGGCGCTGGCGGGACGCATCCCTGTCGCCCAAGGCGCGAGCAGTGCGCACCTCGCCAGTGCGCAGCCCCAGGCTGAAGAGTCCGGGGTCGCTGGCCTGCAGCACGTGGTAGGACAACCAGGCATTGTGTCCAGAGTCAGCGTCCACAGCCACCACCTTGGTGACCAGGTAGCCAGGCTCCGCGGCGCGCGGCACAGTGTCGAAGAGCGCTGAGCCATCGGGCGCCAGAGCGGGGTAGAGCACCCGCGGCGCGTTGTCGTTGCGGTCGCCTACCAACACGCGCAGGCTCACGTTGGCGCTGAGCGCGGGCGAACCATGGTCACTAGCCTGCAGAATCAGCTCAAAGGAACGCAGCTGCTCGTGGTCGAAGGCTCGCTGCGCGAACACCACGCCGCTCTGTTCGCTCACAGACACGTAGGATAACAATGCCCGAGGCTCCAGGTCGCTGGCCGCGATGGAGTAGGAGACTTGGCCATTGGGACCTAAGTCGGGATCTGAGGCGCTGACTTGAGCTATTGAGGCTCCTGGAGGGTTGTTCTCAGCCACGTGAACCACGTAAGACGCCTGCTGGAAAACCGGAATGTTGTCGTTGACGTCAATGATGTGCAGGGTGATATTTACACTTGAAGAGAGGGGAGGCTTGCCCCCATCGGTGGCGATGATAGTGATATTGTATTCTGAGTCCTGCTCTCGATCTAGGACTCCATCAGTCACCAGCTTGTAATAGTTATTAGAAGAAGAATAGATCTTGAAAGGAAGGTCTCTTTCTATATCACATGTGACTTCTCCATTTCTTCCAATATCCCGGTCCCGTGTTTTGAAAAGGGCAATAACCATTCCTGGAGGAGAATCCTCCAAAATCTGATCAGACAGAGAAGTGATGATGATTTCTGGACTGTTGTCGTTTTCATCTAGGATTTCTATGATTACTTTACACTGGGTAGAAAGGCCACCAACATCCTTTGCTTCCACTTCCATGGTGTATCTTTCTACATCTTCAAAATCCAGTGATTGGTTATTCTTAATCAGACCTGTTTTCTCATCCAATGAGAACATGTGTCTTGTGCTCTGGGTGGTGCTCCGGAAGTGGTAGTTTATTTCTGCATTTACCCCCTCATCCGCATCAGTGGCTGTCACTTGCAACACGGGAGATCCTGGGGGCAGATTTTCACTAAGACTGATTCTATATTCATCTTTGCTGAATACTGGGGGATTATCATTAGTGTCCTTTACAAAGATTTCTATTTGAGCGGTGGCACTTCGTGGCGGGTCTCCTCCATCCAAGGCAGTCAATATCAAGCGATGTGATCTCTGCTCTTCCCTGTCTAGGAGTTTCTCCAGGGATAATTCTGGATATTTGCCACCATCAGAATTAACTCTAACTATTAATGAGAAATAAGGATTAGAGTTTATCTGATAATCTTTAATTGAGTTAAAGTTTATATCGGGGTCAGTGGCAGGGTCAAGGGATATCCGTGCACCAGTAGATACAGACTCAGAAATTTCTAAGTCTATTTTCTTTTTATCGAATTGAGGAGCATGGTCATTAATATCCTCAATCATCACAACGACATGAAAAATATTTAAAGGATTTTCCACCACAGCTTCCAACTGCAACTCACATCTTCTCCTCTCTTTGCATATCTGCTCCCGGTCTATTCGGTCCTTCACAAGCAAGTCCCCACTCTGCGCGTCTACGTTGAAGTGCAGCTTCTCTGCGCTAACTCGCAGCTTCCGAGCTGACACATCCAGGACACTGAGCCCCAGATCCTTGGCGAGGTTCCCCACCACCGAGCCCTTGGCCAGCTCCTCGGGAATGGAGTAGCGGATGGGCTCTCCCAGCGCCGAATAGAACAAAGGCAACAGCCAGGGAAACAGTACCTGCCCGCGGCCGGCGCGTCGCCTCTGCGCGCAGCTCCCTCCCATCACTCACTCACTCGCTCGGGTGTTTTTCACTGGATCCCCCACTTCGCAGCTGGGAGAGAAAGTTATCTACCACGCTGGAAGAATATTCGGTCCAGGACAGGCGGAGCCCAGTTTCGGGGATGGGAATCTGTGCGTGTATTCTCCAGGAGTGAGAGGGGTTGCTTCTGTGTGTTGGTGGCTGCGCAGGAAATCCCAGGCAAGAGACTGAGGGATCCCGGGCGTTGGAGCTTGCTCTGCACTGGCCGACAGCGGCGCCCAGAGGCTGCGTGTGGAACTGCAGACTGTCTTCTTTTGAATTCTTTATTTCCAAAATATGTACGTTTCTTTTTGAAAACGCAGCTATATATTAGTCGCAAATTTTAGTCTCACCTCGGTATTACATTGTATACTTACATATTTAGTATTATAAATCAATTTATTCTGAATACTTTCAAACTTATACAACAGGTAGTATTATGTATTATATTGTGGACTTTCATATATACCTATCATCCAGTTTCAACAAAGATTAACATTGAGGCCAATCTTTTGTAAATATATACTTCACTCCCCAATTACTCTAAAGTAAATCCCAAACGTCATTTCAATTAGCATTTCTTCTAGACGTCATGTCTTCTAGATGAGGCATTACATTTGAGAATTATTATCTTTCAGCCTATTATGTTCTCAAGCTGTTACTAGATTATAGATGGAAATAAATCATAAGTGAATTAATCTAGTGCAAGAAAACTAGTCTACTTCAACAAAACTAGTCTAGTTTAAGTAACTAGTCTAGTTTAAGAAAACTAGAATTCAGCATTTTCCATTCTCTGCCTAGTAGTCATCTATCTGGTGAGCCTTATCTTCTGTTTTACAAGGCAGGTGACATATTTGTGGCACAGAAGAGTAGTTACCTACCATGATATATATATCAATATATCTGTTATTGTATTTTCTCAAGTAAATATGCATTTTATTTCTTTATTTTTTGTATCAAGGATTGAATCCAGGGGTGCTCTACCACAGAGCTGCATCCCAACCCCTTTTGTTTTTTATTTTGAGATACATCTCACTAAATTGCTGAGGCTGGTCTTGAATTTGTGATCCTTCTGCCTCAGACTCCTAAATCACAGGATTACAGGCCTGTACCACCACACATTTTAAAATATTGATGAGCACTTGGTAATCAAGGCTACCCCCAGATGGAAATTTAACTTCTCACTTGATTTCTTCTGTCATTCATTCACCATTCAAAAGTGTATTGTTCAATTTCCATGGGTTTATATAGTCTCTGTAGGGTTTTGTTGTGTTGATTTCTAATTTCATTCCATTATGATGTGATAAGATGCAAGGAATTATGTCAATATCTTTTTTTTTTATTAGCTAAGAGTTGCTTTGTGGCCTATCAGACAGAAAGTTAAGGGGATGATTTTCCTATTCCATGGTTAAAAATATGACCTGAATGATGTTTGACTTTTCTTTAGTAGGTGAAGAAAAAAAGTGAAATAATTAAAATGTCTGTATGTTGTTATGGATTTCTAGCATATTAGTTACTTTCTTCTTAGGAAACAATAGAAATTTGAAAAATTCATTACAGAGACAAAAATGGTTCTCAAATTCCATAGAAATAGTAGCAGTTATCTATGTATTTATGGATCACATATTTAGAATAGAATCTTGAGTCTATTTAAAAGCTCATTTTCAAATAGTCTCCTGAATGTGATTTACTACTTGAAAGTTGACATTATGTTTAAAATTATACTAAATAATATGTTCTTTTTCTTATAGCTAAAACCCAGTAAAATATTTCTAGAATCTCCCTAGCATTTTCTGAGAATATCTTTCTAACTTATATCCCTTATTCAGGTTCAATTCTAGTCTTAAAGTTTGGAGAATTAAGCCAGAAGTTAGATAGAGCTGAAGAATACATTTTAATTCCTTTTACTTGGTCATTTCACTGTGTTCAGTTTTAGAAACTTCTCTTGAGCAAGAATATACTATAGAACAGAAGAGTGTCAAACTACTCTTCATAATTTGACACTATAGCATTAAGAAATTATTTGAATATATAGAATAGAGGATGACACAATTTTTACCATTAAAACCATAACAAAGCATTTTTTTATGGTTTGGAAATAAATAACTGAAGTGTGGATCTTCCTCAGAAAAGATCTTTAAATACATTCTCTACACACTTATGATCTAAAAAACAACAGCTCAATGGGGGTGGTTTCCCATCATAGAAAAAGAAGAGTAGAAGCAGTGAACCTGGGATTTCAGCTGTTTCCTCTAAGAAACAGCTGAAATCTGCTTTCTTATTAATTTACCCTTACAACATAGTATCACAGTAGAAATGGTTTTAGGGATAAGGTTTCACAATGGGGACACTGGAGATAAAAATACTTAATAAATTTCAGGAAGAGAAATCCAGCTAGAGAATTAGTAGTGAACTATTATAAACAATCAAGCAACATCACCTCAATAGCCCACACCCCTGCAGGACTATGACAGCTGCCCCATGAAGAATGGTTTCTTTGATACTAGGTTAATTATTATGAAAAAGTGAAAATTACATCAATGATTCAACCAATTAATGCCTCCTTTATATGTTTGGGCAAAATCATGCTCAGTGAAAATATAAAGGGTGAGAAACATTAATATCAATCTGTGCTACCTCAAATAAGAACAGTTAATGAGAAAGTAGTTACAGACAGTAAAGAAAAAAAATCCAACTCACGGGAACCAAAGGAGTGTCTTCAATAGGAAACTTGGAATCAAGTGAATGGCCCAAAGTCTCCTTTTTCTCACAGCTCTCCTGGCTGATGAGCATGTCTGCATAGTTGGGTTGGGGAAAGATAATGTGGCTCTTTCTAGAGTCAGCTGTGAGAGAAAACTCCTGGGAACAGGTCTGCAGGAAAGCCTGCACCCCCTCCACGCCCACAAAGTGTGAGGTGGGCAGACCAGTCAACCCACCATTTCCAGCCTGTAGCAGATGCAAGGAATGCCATCGCCGAAACTTGAGCCCCAGCAGGATAAGGACAAAGGTGAGGAAGACGCAGGAGACAGCAGCCACTGCCACCACCAGGTAGAGTGTGAGGTCAGAATCTCTGGAATCTGCAGGGATCTCCATGCTGCCCAGGTCAGCCAGGATATTGGGGATACTCTCAGCCACAGCCACGGTGAATGTGACAGTGGCTGAGAGAGGTGGCTGGCCATGGTCCTGCACAGCCACCACAAGGCTCTGCTTTATAGCATCTCTATCCAGAAGAGCCCTTGCTGTTCGCACCTCACCGGTGTGCAGCCCCACAGAGAAGAGCCCTGCCTCACTAGCTTTGAGCAGGTGGTAAGACAGCCAAGCATTCTGTCCTGAGTCTCTGTCTACTGCTACCACCTTGGTCACAAGGTATCCAGGCTCTGCAGAGCGGGGTGCCAGCTCTACCCCAGTGGAACCATCAGTAGGGAGGGTGGGGTACAGGATCTCAGGGGTGTTATCATTCTGGTCCAGCACAAAAAGGCTCAGTGATGCATTACTGCTGAGTGGTGGGTTCCCATTGTCACTTGCCCTTACCTGCATTTGAAGATTTCGAAACTGCTCATAGTCGAATGATCGCAGTGCATACAACACACCAGTTTCAGAGTTAATGGATACATAGGAAGAGAGAGGAGCTCCCTGGATGGTATCATCCACCAAGGAGTATGTAACCCTAGCATTTTCATTGTTATCAGGATCATGGGCAGTTACTGAGAAGATGGAGGTGCCTCTGAGGTTGTTTTCTGGAAGGTAGATAGAATAGGAGGCTTGAGAAAAGGCAGGTGGATTGTCATTGATATCAGTCACATACAGGGTGATGTGAATTTCCGTAGATAGGGGTGGCATTCCTCTGTCTGTGGCTGTCACTGTGATGTTATACTCAGAGGCCTTTTCTCTATCAAGAATTTGGGCTGTCAACAACCTGTAATAATCTTCTATTGAATTTTCTAATTTAAAAGGCAGATTCTCCTGGATGGAACAGAAAACCTGACCATTCTTCCCAGAATCTTGGTCGTGTGCATTGAAAAGAACGATAACTGTTCCCTGAGGAGCATCTTCCCTCACTGGACTAAATAGAGATGTAATGGTCACTTCGGGTCTATTGTCATTTACATCTTCCACCATAATTAGCACTTTGGTTCGCCCTTTCAATCCACCACCATCTTCAGCTTGTATTTCCATTTCATAAAATGAACATTCTTCATAATCTAGACTTTTTGCTACAAATATTTCCCCAGTGTTTTCGTTAAGTTGGAATATGGGAGATTGTTTTTCATTGATTTTCCGGAATTTATATGCCACTTTCCCGTTGGCTCCCTCATCAGGGTCGCTAGCTCTTACTGTAAGCAATAGGGTGCCTGGTGGCACGTTCTCAAGGACTTTGGCTCTGTAAATCGGTTGAGCAAACACCGGGGCATTGTCGTTTGTATCCAGCACTGTCACCTGGATGCGCACTGTGCTAGAGCGACGTGGGTCGCCGCCATCCGAGGCGGTGAGGACCAGGTGGTGAACAGCCTCTTCCTCTCGGTCCAGAGTGTGCTCCAGCACCAGCTCCGGGTTTAAGGTTCCATCGTCTCGCGTTTGCACGTCCAGGGAGAAGTGGTGACTGGGGCTGAGCTGGTAGCTCTGCAGGGAGTTCACGCCCACATCCGGGTCAATGGCTTCTGGGAGTGGGTACCGAGCTCCAGGAGCAGCGACTTCATTAATTTTTACTTCCAGATTTTCAGCCTCAAATTTTGGTGCATTGTCGTTGATATCACGCACTTCTATTTCTATTCCGTAAAGTTTTACGCTGTCTTCAACCAAGACTTTAAAGTGCACCAGACACGGCGAGCTCTGGGCGCAGAGCTCCTCCCGGTCTATCCTGCCCGCGGTGATTAAGCTGCCGGTTTGTGGATTCAAAGAGAAAAGCTGCGTCCTACCTCTGGAGACAATTCGGACTCCGCGATCTGCCAGCTCCCGGGTTTCCAGTCCCAAGTCCTTGGAGATATTCCCCACATTATAGCCCTTTTCTCTTTCCTCCGGAACCGAGTAGCGGATTTGACTGGCCCTGGCCTCCCACAGCGTCCTCAGGAGCACGCACAGCAGGACCAGCCTTCTGCAATGCTGGCGTTTGGTTGGAGCTGCCATTGTTGCCTTGCTACGGAATTCTCTCAGAATGCTTACCGTGTACACTGATGCATTAGATTCTTCTCTTCCTCCTCCACCGTCTGGTGATCTTTTTCCTCAGGAAAATGCCGGAGTGCCCCAAAATAAGAGATTGAGTTTCGTTGCAGCTCAGGAGCCAGTTTGTGGGATAGGCGGGGCTTTGTGTAAAGATCTGAAAGGAGCTGAGTTTCCAAAGTTGGCGAACAGCGGCGCTCAGAGTCCTAACTCGTTACTACACCGAGATATTCAACTTTAAAATATTCCTTTATTTTTGAGATATGTTCTTGCTGGATTGCTCAGACTGGTCTTGAATTCCTTTTGGGCTCATGCGATGCTGCTGCCTTAGCTTCCAGAATATCTAGGACTGCAGGCGTGTGCCCCCGGGCACCGCGAGATTTGCAAAATTTGATCATAGAGGATGGTCGAAGAATTCTCTTTTCTCATTTGATTTTGGACTTTTGAAATTGTTTCTAGCATTCACATTTGAAAAGCATTACCATTTGGGTTATTTGAGTTGTAAATGAAATGGAATGAAATTTCATTAAGTATAAAATCACCAGGTTTTAAAAAATATTAGTATCAACCTAACTTTCTTTGTTTTTGGTAGAATTCTACACACACTATAGATATGTAAATTCTTGTAGTTTATTTTTTAATGATTCTTAGTTTATTTTCTATATATCTGTTAGTTTGCAGAAGTTATGATGTGTAGTTCTCTTTGGAAATATGTTCATATATTCATATTTTTCTTACTTTGAAACTTGTATTATCTATTTATAGATGTATATCATATCATTATATTGAATGAATATATATGAACAGATTAATCACATTGAAATTATTTTATAAAGTTAATTTAGGTTGATGGTAAAATTCCCAAAGAAAAGCTTCTTCTAAAACTTGTGTCTTGAAAATATTTTTTTGGGGGTGGTGGTGGTGGTCGTACTGAGGATTGAACCCAGAGGTGCTTTTACCACTGAGCTATATCTCCAGCCCTTTTTATTTTTTTTCATATCGAATCATTTATTTACCCTGTTTATTTGTTATTTTGAGACAAGATAGTGCTAAGTTGCTAAGGTTGACCTTGTATTTGTGATTCTATGGCTCAGCTTGCTGACTACCTGGGATCACAGGTATGAAAAACCATACCCAGGATAAAAATAATTTTCACTAGGCAATAATTATAGATTTTTTTCCCTAATATTGCTAAAGTTTAATAAGATTGTGGTTTTAAAGATCCACATTTTTGCGGTTATTCAAACTTTTCTTCTATTTCAAAAAAGTTTAGCTTTCTATGTGAATACACGATACATATACAGATATGGCATTTAGAAGATTCAAATGAACACATAGGATAGAGCAAGTATCCATTTCCATATTTCCATCCTCCATCTAGACATTTCACTTTTTTTTCTTTTTCTTTTTGTGGTGCTGGGAATTAAACCCAGGGCCTCATGTATGCTAGGCAAGTACTCTAACAAGGAAGTACATTTTTTTCTTAGGATTTTGCATCCAACAAAATCTGAAAGAATTTAATGACTTGGAGCTTATGATTTAAGTGAGTCTCTTTTTTTTTTTAAAGAGAAAGGGGGGGGAGAGGGGGGAGAGATAATTTTTTAATATTTGTTTTTTAGTTTTCTGCGGACACAACATCTTTGTTTGTATGTGGCGCTGAGGATTGAACCCAGGCCGCAGGCATGCCAGGAGAGCGTGCTACCACTTGAGCCACATCCCCAGCCCAAGTGAGCCTCTTTCATATACACAAACACACATAGCATTTTTCATGCATTTAATGTGAAGTCAAAGAACCATAAATATAAAGGAACTAGACATGAGAAATAAACAATACAAAGGAATGGAATCTTTCAGTAAACTTGGCAAAGGAAGATATCACTAGCTGTGTCTTTAAAGAATGAATTAGGGTCTGTGGCTGTGGCTCAGAGGTAGAGCAATTGCCTGGCATGCATGAGGCACTGGGTTTGATCCCCAGCACCACATAAATAAATAAACAAATAAATAAATGAATAAAATAAAGATGTTGTGTCCATCTACAACTAAAAAAATTTAGAAAAAGGAATGAATTAAATGATTTTCTACTCTAAATTTCATATTTACATAATATTTAAATATATGCTAAAGAATGACAATCAATGGGTAAACATCATTAGCTTTGACAGAAGAAACTATGTCCAATCTTTTTGCCAAATTATTATTATTATTAAATTTTAATATTTATTTTTTTAGTTTTCAGCGGACACAACATCTTTGTTTGTATGTGGTGCTGAGGATCGAACCGGGGCCGCACACATGCCAGGCGAGTGCCCTATCGCTTGAGCCACATCCCCAGCCCCTTTTTGCCAAATTATTAAGAGGTCACTCTCATACTTTGTAAATCCTGTAACCTTTTAATATTCCCTGGAATCTGTATTATATTTTATAAGCACTCATAACTCAACCACCCATAATTCAATTCTTCACAATTTCTATGAGGAATGGAAATTATAACTTCCAAAGACAACTCAACAGATCTGAAAATATGCAGTATTTCCAGGTTAATACAGAAAATGGATGGATGATGAAAAGTTTTAAAAACTTAAATGGAACTCACCGGTGCTAGAGCTTCAGGATGGCAAGTTGACTCACTGGAATTACAAAGTGGAAACAAAGTTCCTGGTGACTCACTATAGAGTATGTTTTGTCCTGAACTCAGTGGATCATTACTTTGTAGGAAATTAAACTCTGCCTTTCCCGTATGTGCAACACAGAGATTATAGGAGTAAGGCAGAGTTCCCTCACTGTAGTTGGGCTGAATCACAGGTCCAGGCTTGGCGCACAGACCAGGTTGAAAGCAGCCCCAAGCCTCATTGCTGGAGGAGTGCCTCAGGCGCAGGGCAATAGCCAGAATCACAGCCAGAAGGAAGAGCACTGAGATCAAGGCCAAGGCCACCACCAGGTAGAACTGTAGCTCCGCCTGCGGGTCAGGGGGCAAAGGGCGGTCACTGAGGTCTGGCAGTGCCTCCTGCAGGCTGTCCGCGAAGACCAGATGCAGCGTGGCGGTGGCCGAAAGAGGCGGCTGGCCACCATCACGCACAGCGACCAGCAGGCGCTGGCGGGACGCATCCCTGTCGCCCAAGGCGCGAGCAGTGCGCACCTCGCCAGTGCGCAGCCCCAGGCTGAAGAGTCCGGGGTCGCTGGCCTGCAACACGTGGTAGGACAACCAGGCATTGTGTCCAGAGTCAGCGTCCACCGCCACCACCTTGGTGACCAGGTAGCCAGGCTCCGCGGCGCGCGGCACAGTGTCGAAGAGCGCTGAGCCATCGGGCGCCAGCGCGGGGTAGAGCACCCGTGGCGCGTTGTCGTTGCGGTCGCCTACCAACACGCGCAGGCTCACGTTGGCACTGAGCGCGGGCGAACCATGGTCACTAGCCTGCAGAATCAGCTCAAAGGAACGCAGCTGCTCGTGGTCGAAGGCTCGCTGCGCGAACACCACGCCGCTCTGTTCGCTCACAGACACGTAGGATAACAATGCCCGAGGCTCCAGGTCGCTGGCCGCGATGGAGTAGGAGACTTGGCCATTGGGCCCCAGGTCTGGGTCGGACGCGCTGACTTGAGCGATGGAGGCTCCAGGAGGGTTGTTTTCTGCTACATAGACTACATAGGAGGTCTGGCGGAAAATTGGAGCATTATCGTTGACGTCTCCAATGTTTAAGGTGACCAATATGCTGGAGGAAAGGGGCGGTTTGCCCCTGTCAGTGGCAGTGATGGTGACATTGTACTCCGGGGTCAGCTCTCGGTCCAAGTTCCTGTCCGTTACCAACTTATAAGAATTTTTAGATGAAGAGATGATTTTAAATGGGACTTCATCTTCTAATCGACAATTAACCTCCCCATTTTCCCCAGAATCTTGATCATGGATTTTGATCAAAGCAATTAGTGTTCCAGGTACTGCATTTTCTAAAATCATTTCAAGCAGAGAATGAAATGTAACTTCTGGGCTATTGTCATTTTCATCTTGAATGTTAATTTCAACAGTACATTGTGAGACCAGTCCTCCACCATCCCGTCCTTCTACTAAGAGAGAATATTCTTTAGTGTCTTCAAAATCCAGTACCTTTTGAGTCGTAATTTCCCCACTCTTTGAGTTTATACTAAAGACTTGCCCGGTTCTGTAGAAAGAATAAGTAATTTCTGAGTTGATTCCCTCATCCTGGTCCATGGCTGACACTTGCAGTACAGCGGTGCCTGGAGGCACATTTTCCCGAAGGCTGACTCTGTACACTTCTTGGTTGAATACAGGGGGATTGTCATTGGCATCGGTGACCTGAATCCGTAGTTCAGTGGTGCCACTTAGGGGTGGATTTCCACCGTCCAAGGCAGTCAGGATTAAACGATGGAAACTCTGTTGTTCCCGGTCTAAGGTTTTCTCCAATATCATTTCCGGGTATTTACTACCATCTTGTTTCTCTTTATTTATCAGTGAGAAATTAGGACTTGGAGAGAGTTTATAATTCTGTAGAGAGTTTAATGCAATATCTGCATCTTCTGCTACTTCTAATATAAATCGTGTGCCTGGCTGAGCAGACTCACTTATTTGCAGATCAAAGAAAACGTGCGCAAATTTTGGCGCGTGGTCATTAATGTCCTCGATCTCCACGCTCACGTGGTAAAAGTTCAGTGGATTTTCAGCAACAGCTTCAAAATCCAGAGCACAAATTGGCTGCCTCCCGCAAATCTGCTCCCTGTCTAGCCTGCCGCTCACAAGCAGTTCCCCTGTCTCTGAGCTCACAGTGAAGTAAGACTTCTCCGAACTGATACGCAGTTTTCGAGTCGGTAACTCCAGGACACGGAACCCTAGGTCCTTGGCGAGGTTCCCCACTACCGAGCCCATGGGCATTTCCTCGGGAATCCTGTAGCGGATCTGTTCAGAGAGCGCTCGGCAGAACAAAGACAGTAGGAAGGGAAGGAGCACTGGCCGCCTGTGAGTCTGGCCCCTCTCCGCAGCGCCGCTCCCCATCCCTCTTGCTCCCCTCTGCTTGCTCACCAGTCAGGAGACTCTGGAGTACGAATGATCTCCGTATTGCAGATATTCGGAGCTCCGAAAGGACTTAGTTCCAGATCCAGTCCAGAAAAAATACTCTTCTTTTCCGTAGGAAGTAGCGGTGTAATGGCTGGACTGAAGAGTCACATAGAGCTGCTCTGGAAAGCGCGCTGCGATTGCGCGAGGAGATGGTGAGCTCCAAGCTCTCCTCTTTGGACAACAGCGGCGCCCAGAGTCCACAGGACGAAACTGCAGCCTGTGCTGTTTCAGTTTAACCAGTAGTATAACTGTCTAAATAAGCCATTTTTAACACAAATAATACTTTTATTTTGTTTATTTTTATGTGGTGCCGAGGATCTAACCCCACATGCTAGGCAGGCGCTCTACCACTGAGCCACAACCCCAGCCATTTATGTCAATATATTTACCACATATTGTAAAGCCCTCAACAAGTATCTTTCCTCTCGTTTTCAAATGGTTGGAAGCAGCACATTGTATATCTCCACTCTTAGATCATTCCACATATATTGAATTCTTATCTAAAGCCAAGTATTGCCCTTGTGAGTTACAATACAATAATGAATAAGGCAGGGATCTTGCCCTCAGACTTTAAAGTCTACTGATTTTACAAATTCATTTTTCTTCTGTAGCTATAATATGTTGAAACTATTTTTTTCTTCTTTCATCGATTCCCATGATTCTCCATTTTAGGCAATTGGTACTGTTTCATATTATATATATATATATATATATATATATATATATATATATTCAGGAATAGCAATACTTTTGAAAACTAATTTTGCAAAGTTGTGATTCATTTGTTTTGGGGGACACTAGAGATTAAACTCAGGGATCCTCTATCACTGAGCTACATCCAGCTATTTTTATTTTTTAACATTTATTTTTAAATTATAGGTGGACATAATATCTATTTTATTTTTATGTAATGCTAAGGATCGAACCCAGTTCCTCACACATGCTAGGTGAGCACTCTACCTCTGAGCCACAACCCCACCCCCTATTTTTATTTTTTATTTTGAGACAAAGTCTCATTAATTTGCTGAGGCTGGCCTCAAACTTGCAGGACTTTTGCCTTAGCCTCCTGAGCAACTGGGATTGCAGGCATGCACCACTTGGATGGGCCATTAATTCATTATTAAAATTTACTGAGGGAACTATTCTGCATTATAAAGTCACAAAGGGATATTCTAACAGACTGCATTATTTCCCTATCTATGTACCTGCATTATACTAAAGTAATTATTTCAGAAGGAGAAATTTAATTCATAGTAAGTTTATTTACATAAATTTACTGAAATTAGTGACATTTTTCTAACCTTTTACTCCCTTTGTTCAATGTTTTAAAACAACATTTTTAAGGAAAGCAAGGTTTTTTTTTCTATAAGGACATTTTTAAATTGCAAAATGTCAGTAATATAGTTGTCTCATCAAATCGCTGTGGACCCAGATGCTACAGAGAGTAGGAAGTTAACTTCCACCTTGATATATATGTGACACAGGATGGAGATGGAACGCTGCATAACCATAGGAAAATAGCTTTTTAAATAACAATAACAAAATATTTATTTTGGGCTGGGGATGTAGAGGTCTTTTGTAGCATGTACAAGGATCTGGGTTTAATCTCTAGCACTTCAAAAAAAAAAGATTCATCACATCTACCTCTTATGATCAAATCAGGGCTTAGATTTTTTTTGATGCTATAAGAAGGAATATAGAAGATGTTTAGTCCAGATGGAATCATTTTTAATTTGTGTACAAGAACCTTTTGTTTTTAAAATCAACATTCTCAAGCTATCATCATTTTATATGGAAATACAACCTAAAAAGCTCATTGGGACTCTATTGAAATATGTTCTTCTGTATTTTATAAAATCCACTTTCTGTAGTTTAAAGGAATGTTTTATTTCAGATTTGATTTTGATGCTTTCACTTTTAGTTCTTTCATTTTTGGAAAAGGCTCATCCCAGGCTTTAGATTCCATATTTCCATTGGTATAGACCAGGAAAGGGTGACTATTATCAAACACTTAACATTTATGAATCAGTCTTACCTCCCACCAAGATCTACCCTGTCAGATGTGTTTATGTTTTAATTACAGTAAGAAGTAGTAAAGCTTTGATGGGCCCAGATGCAGAATCAGAGATCAAAATATATTTAAAGTGAAGAAATCTTCAAGAGTCTAGGTATAGGCTAAAGAAATCATTATATATATATCTTAGAATATATTAACTGTGTGTAGGTGGCTAACTAATTAACCGAATGAGTGATAATAGGAGTAATATAGTGAAAGGAATAAAAAGATTGAACAATTGAAAGCAAATTAAACAACTTATGACATTCAAGTTCAATTTTGTGTGTGTGTGTGTGTGTGTGTGTGTGTGTGTGTGTGTATGTGATGTTGGGAATGAGGAACCTGAGGCCTCATAGAGGCTAGACAAATACTCT
This sequence comes from Ictidomys tridecemlineatus, assembly GCF_052094955.1. Classification (NCBI taxonomy): domain Eukaryota; kingdom Metazoa; phylum Chordata; class Mammalia; order Rodentia; family Sciuridae; genus Ictidomys; species Ictidomys tridecemlineatus. Next base: position 121,783,246 of record NC_135477.1, on the reverse strand, counting down.
ATCACTAATCCATATCCCAGCCTCAGAGTTCAATTTTGTAATATCACCACATACCCCAAACTTGGTGGCATGCCTTAAAAATTACCTTCAACCATCTTCAAAACGTCTCAAAATGCATACATTTAAATAAAATAAAATTCTTTTGAAATATAAAAGTAAAAAAAGAACTGAACTCACCCGAGCAACTTCATCTTTACACTCATGAAAATCTGTGGGTGTTAACAAAGAATCATTTTTCTCATAGCTCTCTTGGCTAATGAGCATATCTGCATAGTTAGGCTGAGGAAAGATAACATGGCTTGTTTGAGAGCCTGCAGTGAGGGAGACCTCGTGGGAATAGGTCTGAAGAAAAGCTTGTATCCCATCAATGCCCACAAATTGTGAGGGGTGCACACCTGTCAGTCCACCTCCAGAGGCCCGGAGCATTCGAGACTTTTGCCAATGCTGAAGTCTGAGTGCCAGCAGCACAATGACAAAAGCAAGGAAGACACAGGAGACAACAGCCACTGCCACCACCAGGTGGAGTGTGAGGTCTGAATCATCTGAGACCCCAGGCGTCCTGACGCTGCTCAAGTCTGCCAAGACTTCAGGGATGCTGTTGGCCACTGCAACAGTAAGTGTGACTGTGGCTGAGAGGGGAGGCTGGCCGTGGTCCTGGACAGTTACTATGAGACTCTGCTTGAATGCATCTCTATCCAGCAGGACTCTTGCTGTGCGCACCTCACCAGTGTGCAGTCCCACTGAGAAGAGTCCTGGCTCACTGGCCTTGAGCAGGCGGTAGGACAGCCAGGCATTCTGTCCTGAGTCTCTGTCCACTGCCACCACTTTGGTCACCAGATATCCAGGCTCTGCTGAGCGGGGAGCCAGCTCCACACCAGTGGAGCCATCAGTGGGGAGGGTTGGGTACAGGATCTCAGGCACGTTGTCATTCTGGTCTAGCACATATAGGCTTAGTGACACATTGCTGCTAAGTGATGGATCTCCACTGTCACTGGCAATTACCAGTAACTGCAAGTCTTGGATCTGCTCATAATCAAAGGAGCGCAATGCATACAGGACACCAGTGTTGGAGTTGATGGAGACATAGGAGGACAAGGGTGCTCCCTGGATGGTGTTTTCAGTCACAGAATAAGTAACCTGTGCATTTTCCTGGCTGTCAGGGTCATGTGCAGTCAATGAGAAAATAGAGGCTCCTTTCAGATTGTTCTCTGGAATATAAGCTGAGTAGGAGGCATGAGGGAAAATGGGTGCATTGTCATTGGTGTCTGCCACAATCAGGGTGATATAAGTTTCAGTAGACAGAGGTGGGGATCCTAGGTCTGATGCTGTCACTGTGATATTGTAAGTAGACTCTTTTTCTCGGTCCAAATATTTCCATGTAACCAATCTATAGTAATTATCTATTGACTTTTCTAATTTAAAAGGTAAATTATCATGTGTGTAACAAACAACTTGACCATTCTTTCCAGAGTCTTGGTCATGCACATTCAAGAAGGCAATTACAGTACCAGGAAGAGAATTTTCCAATACTGGGTTAAACAAAGACGTGATGATCACTTCGGGTCTATTATCATTTACATCTTCCACCATAATTAGCACTTTGGTCCTCCCGAGAAGTGCTCCCACATCTTCAGCCTGTATTTCCATTTCATAAAATGAGCATTCTTCATAATCTAGACTTTTTGCTACAAATATTTCCCCAGTATTTTCATTAAGCTGGAATATGGGAGATTGTTTTTCATTGATTTTCCGGAATTTATATGCCACTTTCCCGTTGGCTCCCTCATCCGGGTCGCTAGCTCTTACTGTAAGCAATAGGGTGCCTGGTGGCACGTTCTCAAGGACTTTGGCTCTGTAAATCGGTTGAGCAAACACTGGGGCATTGTCGTTTGTATCCAGCACTGTCACCTGGATGCGCACTGTGCTAGAGCGACGTGGGTCGCCGCCATCCAAGGCGGTGAGGACCAGGTGGTGAACAGCCTCTTCCTCTCGATCCAGAGTGTGCTCCAGCACCAGCTCCGGATTTAAGGTTCCATCGTCTCGCGTTTGCACGTCCAGGGAGAAGTGGTGACTGGGGCTGAGCTGGTAGCTCTGCAGGGAGTTCACGCCCACATCCGGGTCAATGGCTTCTGGGAGTGGGTACCGATCTCCAGGAGCAGCGATTTCATTAATTTTTACTTCCAGATCGTCAACATGGAATTTTGGGTTATTATCGTTAATATCAGTTATTTCTATTTCTACCCCAAAGAGTTCTCCTCCATCCTCAACGAGGATGTTAATATTTACAAGACACCGCGCGCTCTGGGCGCAGAGCTCCTCCCGGTCTATCCTGCCCGCAGTGATTAGGCTGCCGCTTTGTGGATTCAGAGAGAAAAGCTGCGTCCTACCTCTGGAGACAATTCGGACTCCGCGATCTGCCAGTTCCCAGGGTTCCAGTCCCAGGTCCTTGGAGATGTTGCCCACCAAGGTGCCTTTGTCCACCTCTTCTGGAACCGAGTAGCTAATCAGTGCTGTCCCGAGCTCCCACAATATCGCCAGGAGTGTGCACAGCAGGACCAGTTCGCCACGTCCTTGGTGATTCTTTGGAATCGCCATTGTTCTTTCGCTACAGGATCCTTTCAGAATACTCCCGGGACATATGTGTCTTGTTTACCTTTTGGGGGAAGTCGTGGAGATCTTAATGTTACAGAAAATTTAGGGAAGCCCTAAATTTAGGACTGAATTTCGCTGCAGCCCAGCAGTTGGTTTTGGGAGCTGCCAGTCTTTGTGATGTGTGAGCACGGAACATCAGATGGCCTTCCGGTTGCAATTCTCTCCCAGTAAGTGAACAGCGGCGCTTGGAGTCCTAAGCAGTTACTGCACTTAGATACAGATTACTTGGATATGTAATAGTGAGGGAAAAAAATACTAGTTGCTTTTTATACTTTGTTTTGAATTTAGTTAATTTGTCTCTAAATGCACATTTTAAAAGAGATTGTCAAAGAGTGTAGGAGAAAGTGGGGGTGAAGGTTTTAGAAAGCATTAAGTGATTGATTTTTGGAATAGCCTTATATTAAATTACTCACTTTCGTGGAATATATTTGCTCCTCTTAAAAGAAATACAACAATTGTTCACATTGTGTCTTAAGCTTTACTGTAAGTGTCTTCAATATATGTTATCCAATAAGTGACAACTTCAGTTGTTCACTGAAAATGACTTAATTTATAGGCTCAAACAGACCTATTGAAGATTGATTCAGAAGTTGTTTTATTTGGTATAAAATTAATCATTATACTAGCTTCCTAGAGAGTTGTTGCTTTTAAGTTTTCTTTCTAAATGCTATGTTGATTACACATTGATACTTGTTTTCAAATTAACATTGTGAAACTTTATCAGGAAATCCTTTTGCAATTCATATTTTATCAGAGATTATATTGTCTTACTGTTTCATTTAAAATATTTATTTTTAATCTTTAATCTTTACATTTTAATTGAATAGAAAATAGTTGAAAAGTACAAATGAATATACAACCAAAAGCAAATCTCCATTCCACCTCTTTAACCAAAGAGAGATGATTGTATTTTAAAGCAGACTAATTTTTAAGGTAGACAAGTATTCCAAAGTTGGTTTTAGCTTGTTTTATAAAAACAACAATAGAAAGTAAGAAACACGTAATTATCACTAAGAAGTCAAACAATAAGTGCTACTACTAAAATTCTCTTTCCTTCAGTATTTTTTAAAGTAGCTATTAACTAATGCAGTTGCTAAAGGATACCTAACAAATAGTTGAGACAATGCACTATGATCATTCCTATATAATTTAATATTTACATCAGACTGGCACATTGTCTAAAAATTTGAAGCATTCAAAGCTACTCCTATTCAAAATGTACTAGAATGATTAGAAGATCATTAGACAAGTTAGTTTAGGGCTGAAAAAGACAGTTTAGCATTATGTATTAGAAGTGTATAAAAGAGGAATAACAGAGGCAAAGCATTGTTTGCCTTTTCTTTGGTGGAAACTACTAAATGAGCTTCAATGCAGAGTGGCCCTGAAAACCCTATGCTGCAGGTAACAAAAATCTGCTTTCAAACTTTTGATAAGCATAATGAATCTTCTGCTAAGTAAATGGTTACACACACACACACACACACACACACACACACCTCATACACACTACATAAAAGGTGTCCTTGGAATAAAAGCCAAGATTGACTCCTTATTCCAGAAGAAAGTAAACATAAGAAATAAAACAGCAGATGCCATAGGAAAGGAAACCATAGCTAAAATATTGAATAAAAATCTAGTTTTGGATGAAAATCTTTTGCTTTAAGGATTTATTAAAGTGACTATTTTTATATTATAGCATTTCCAAGTTAAAAATGTATTCATTGTATACAATTTTAACTTACAGGAAGAAAAACTTGTGGATAAATCCCATTAACTTCTTAGGGGAGAGTTAATAAGTTAATACTTATCTAAGGTTTTCACTTGGTAGTTAAACCACACATTTACTGCTTTGTAAACCCGAGCTTGGTAAGACACACCTATAAGCTATATAATTACTCCTGCTTCACTCATCCTTTGAAGAACTGAATGAAAGCTTTTTAACTGACCACACTTTTTATTTATTTATTTTTTGGCTGTACTAGAGATTGAACCAAAGGCCTGAATGTTAGGCAAAAGTTCTCTTATTTAGTTCACCCCTGCCTCTCACTACAACTTTCTCACAAGATAGAAAATTGTGTATTTTCCTGTGAACATGGAGAATTGGGTAGAAAATGAATACTAAAACTAGGTCATGATCAATGGAAACTTACCTGATGGGAGGTTGACTCACTGGAATTACAAAGTGGAAACAAAGTTCCTGGTGACTCACTGCAGAGTATATCTTGTCCTGAACTCAGTGGATCACTACTTTGTAGGAAATTAAACTCTGTTTTTCCCGTATGTGCAACACAGAGATTATAGGAATAAGGCAGAGTTCCCTCACTGTAGTTGGGCTGAACCACAGGCCCAGACTTGGTGCACATTCCAGGTTGAAAGCAGCCCCAAGCCTCATGGCTGGAGGAGTGCCTCAGGCGCAGGGCAATAGCCAAAATCACTGCCAGGAGGAAGAGCACTGAGATCAAGGCCAAGGCCACCACCAGATAGAACTGTAGCTCCGCCTGGGGGTCAGGGGGTGCAGGGCGGTCACTGAGGTCTGGCAGTGCCTCCTGCAGGTTGTCTGCGAAGACCAGATGCAGCGTGGCGGTGGCCGAAAGAGGCGGCTGGCCACCATCACGCACAGCGACCAGCAGGCGCTGGCGGGACGCATCCCTGTCGCCCAAGGCGCGAGCAGTGCGCACCTCGCCAGTGCGCAGCCCCAGGCTGAAGAGTCCGGGGTCGCTGGCCTGCAGCACGTGGTAGGACAACCAGGCATTGTGTCCAGAGTCAGCGTCCACCGCCACCACCTTGGTGACCAGGTAGCCGGGCTCCGCGGCGCGCGGCACAGTGTCGAAGAGCGCTGAGCCATCGGGCGCCAGCGCGGGGTAGAGCACCCGCGGCGCGTTGTCGTTGCGGTCGCCTACCAACACGCGCAGGCTCACGTTGGCGCTGAGCGCGGGCGAACCATGGTCACTAGCCTGCAGAGTCAACTCAAAGGAACGCAGCTGCTCGTGGTCGAAGGCTCGCTGCGCGAACACCACGCCGCTCTGTTCGCTCACAGACACGTAGGATAACAATGCCCGAGGCTCCAAGTCGCTGGCCGCGATGGAGTAGGAGACTTGGCCGTTGGGCCCCAGATCTGGGTCGGAGGCGCTAACTTGAGCGATGGAGGCTCCAGGAGGGTTGTTTTCTGCTACATACACTACATAAGAGGCCTGTTGGAAAACTGGAGCGTTGTCGTTTACATCACCAATGTGTAGGGTGACACTAGAGCTGGAAGAGAGAGGCGGCTTACCCCGGTCAGTGGCTGTGATGGTTATGTTGTACTCTGGGTTCTTCTCGCGGTCTAGAACCCTTTCCGTCACTAACTTATATGTATTTCTTGAAGAAGTTAGTATTTTAAATGGAGTATCCCCTTCTAATTTACAAATAACTTCTCCATTGTGACCAGAATCCTTGTCACGGATTTTAAGCAAAGCAACTAGTGTACCTAGCTCAGAGTCCTCCATAATTGGGTTGGGTAGAGATTGGAATATCACTTCTGGGATATTGTCATTTTCATCTAGGACTTCTATCTCCACTGTACATTGTGCAATCATTCCTCCACCATCCTTTGCTTCCAAAACAAAAGAATATTCTTTGATCTCTTCAAAATCTAATGTATTTAGAATAATAATCTCCCCAGTATTAGAATTCAGGTCAAACTCAGGTCTCAGGCCAGCTTCGCTGAAAGAGAAAGTGATTTCGGCATTGACACCTTCATCCTGGTCGGTAGCAGTCACCTGAAGCACAGTGGTTCCTGGACGTACGTTTTCTGGGAGGCTCACCCTATATATCTCTTGGCTGAACACTGGAGGGTTATCATTGGCATCAGTCACTAGGACCTGTATCTGTGCAGTGCTGCTGAGAGGTGGCTCTCCCAGGTCCAAAGCAGTCAATGTCAAGTGGTAGGATTTCTGCTTTTCCCGGTCTAAAGGTGTCTTCAATACCATCTCTGGGTATTTACTGCCATCTGATTTCTCTTTACTTACAAGTGAGAAATAATCATTGGGACTAAGTTGGTAATTCTGTAGTGCATTGGTACCTATGTCTGCATCATGGGCAGACCCTAATACAAATCGTGTGCCCGGCTGAACAGACTCACTTATTTGCAGATCAAAGAAAACGTGCGCAAATTTTGGCGCGTGGTCATTAATGTCCTGGATTTCCACGCTCACGTGGTAAAAGTTCAGTGGATTTTCAGCAACAGCTTCAAAATCCAGAGCACAAATTGGCTGCCTCCCGCAAATCTGCTCCCTGTCTAGCCTGCCGCTCACAAGCAGTTCCCCTGTCTCTGAGCTCACAGTGAAGAAAGACTTCTCCGAACTGATACGCAGTTTTCGAGTCGGTAACTCCAGGACACGGAACCCTAGGTCCTTGGCGAGGTTCCCCACTACCGAGCCCATGGGCATTTCCTCGGGAATCCTGTAGCGGATCTGCTCAGAGAGCGCCCGGCAGAACAAAGACAGTAGGAAGGGAAGGAGCACTGGCCGCCTATGAGTCTGGCCCCTCTTCGCAGCGCCGCTCCCCATCCCTCTTGCTCCCCTCTGCTTGCTCACCAGTCAGGAGACTCTGGAGTACGAATGATCTCCGTATTGCAGATATTCGGAGCTCCGAAAGGACTTAGTTCCAGATCCAGTCCAGAAAAAATACTCTTCTTTTCCGTAGGAAGTAGCGGTGTAATGGCTGGACTGAAGAGTCACATAGAGCTGCTCTGGAAAGCGCGCTGCGGTTGCGCGAGGAGATGGTGAGCTCCAAGCTCTCCTCTTTGGACAACAGCGGCGCCCAGAGTCCACAGGACGAAACTGCAGCCTGTGCTGTTCCAGTTTAACCAGTAGGACAATTGTGTCTAACTGAAACTATGTAGGTTCGTGTATATATTTAATAATGTTTTAAACCATAATCTCAGACACGCTTTATCTCATCTTTTCAGGGTTTTAGGAAAATCACGTAGATTTAGTACATAAATATTTTTTTCTGTGGCTCTAACCATTCCATAACACTCAAATATGTATTTAGTGATACAAAGATGACTGCAACAAACTTGGCATAAGCCATGATAGAGTACAGTTGTTTTACATACTTAATCATTTGTAATAAAGTGGATAATGCCCCCCCTTTTTTGCTCCTAAGGTTTCAACCCACTTTTCTACTTACTTCAAGATGGTTAATTTGTTTTTTTTTCCCCAAAATACATTAATAATGCTGAGATTTGTTTTAAAGAAGATGCAATTCGTACTTATCTCTAAATACATCTCTTTATCTAAAAGAGTTTCAATGATTTCCTTTCAGAAATATTACCTGATTCTCATTTCCACTCTCTCAGGAAAAGAAATGAGGTTGTCTGAATGTTAGCCTATTCCTTTTCTATTCTGCAATCACTCTCTGGGTCACAAAATATAATGTCAATATTCAAAGACACCAAGGAAATAATATATATGTGTTTTTATGACACTGAGAATTGACCCAGGGTCTCATGTGTGCTAGGCAAGCCCTCTACCATTGAGATACATCCCCAGGCCTCAGAAATAATATTTTGCCTTGCAACATGAAATCACTGAGGTCTATTGTACTCTAATACTGGTCTCCATTCCAAACTTATTTTATTCCTGATGATGATCTCAGAATTTCTAGATCCCTGGAAAGTTTGCTTGCAATAGCTCTGTTAATTTAGTGATGATTTCTCTCCTTCATTTAAAAAATAATTTTAAAGCATCTAAATTTTGATCAAGAAATTTTCTTTATCTGGCATGATAATCATATTTCTGCCAGATGACATTTTCTGACACAATATCGGTAGTGTTCCTTTGTAAAGTGATTGCACATCTGAACCCTGCAGAATGAGTGAAATATCTCTCATGCTATTGCACTGTTTCTTATATGGAAAATGCTACCAAATACAACACTGGAAAAATATCATTTAAATTAACACTGGAAAGATCCCAGGAATTGAGATTATCTTATTATCCACCTCTTACAGATGATCATCATCTGAAGTATTAAACTTCATGAAAATGCTATACAAAAGAATATCCAAGTAGTCCTAGATTGGGTTGTTTCTAGTTGAAATTTTCATCATACCCAATAAATAAAAATGACTACTGTTCTAGAGTTTGAGTACAAGAGATGGTTGTTTTGTAGAGCCAGCTTCTCCAATCTCCCACTTGTGGAGCCTTCAGAATACTAAAATGGTACCTTGGAATTCTATGTTAAAGCATGCAACTGCCTATTTCATACATGCCAGTTACAAATTGAAATATTTTGTTTGATATTTTATTGGTTTTGTCCAATGACCTTTAGTATGGCATTAGACACTGTGTCTTTTATACAGATGTTAATGAAAGTTGACACATTTTATTCTTTAAGTGTCGATCTCACTTTCTAGTAGCATCCCAACTTTCTTAGATACTTTAAAATAGATAAGGAAGCCATCACAATTTTTAAGGCCACCAAGCTAAGGTACATGGAAGTGGAAGCAGAACACAGAAAAAAGGTTCAGACTGGAAATCCTTAAGAACCTTTTAGAGACTCAAATCATAAAGAGAAGCCTGAGAAGGCAGCTGAAGAATGTTTTGCTCTTCCTAACCTAGCACACAGAGAAAGACTCAATAATTCATTCTCTTTTATAAAACACATGTGTTAAGAAGCTGGTGTACTGCATATTGGTGCAACCACTCTGGAAAACAGTATAGAGATTCCTCAGAAAACATGGAATGGAACCACCATTTGACCCAGTTATCCCACTCCTATATATATATATATATTCAAAGGATTTAAAATCAGCATACTACAGTGATGTAATCACATCAATGTTTATAGCAACTCAATTCATAATAGCTAAGCTATGGAATCAACCTAGGTGCCCTTCAACAGATGAATGAATAAATTGTGGTATGTATGCACAATGGATTATTATTCAACCATAAAGAAAGATGATTTATGACATTTGCCAGAAAATTGATGGATCTGGAAACTATAATGCTAAGCAAAATAAGCCAATCTCAAAAAAAAAAAAACCCCAAAGGTTGAATGTTTTCTCTGATATGTAGAAGCTAACCCACAACAATAAAGGAGTGAGGGGATGAACAGAAGTTCAGTAGATTACACATTGGGAGACAGAAGGCATGGAGGGGAATAGGAAAAGGAAATACAGTAGAATGAGTCTGACATTATTTTCCCATGTACATATATGAAAACAACACAGTAGACATCCATGGACATCCATACAAATTGGATTCTAACTAGAATACAATATATTCCATGCTTGCATAATCATATAAAAATGGATCTGCTTTCAGGTATAACTACAAAGAACCAATAAACAAATTCGTATTACTAAAGAAACAAGAAAAGAAAAAAGAAAAACAAGTGGTGGGGCTGGGGATGTAACTCAGTAGTGCAGCACTTGCCTAACATGAGTGAGGCAAGTTTAATTCCCAGCACTGAAAAAAATTAAATATGCTTGCAAGAAAACCAAGTGGAAAATAAGCAAAAGGTAAAAATACAACAGCTTACTTATTAATAATCTTGTACAAAAGGCTTTCATTACCTTTCAAATTAGGTACCATAACCTATGTGTTCTATATTAAATTATCAACAATTAAATAAACCAGTAAACTTTTTACCTCCTTCAAGCTTTCTTAACCCTTATCTTCAAAATACTTGTTTTACAAATAATAGGAACATTTCTTGGAAAACATAATGGTCATGGAAATAAAGATAAAGGAAGAACTGAACTCACCTGATTCCTTGGTACTTCACTCTGACATTCATGAAAATCTATGGATGTTAACAAAGAATCATTTTTCTCACAGCTTTCCTGGCTGATGAGTGTGTCCACGTAATTGGGCTGGGGAAAGATAATGTGGCTCTTCCGAGAATCTGATGTGAGGGAGATCTCATGGGAATAGGTCTGCAGGAAAGTGCGCACCCCATCCATGCCCACAAAGTGTGAGGCAGGCAAATCCTCCAACCCACCACCTGTGCCCTGGAGCAAGCGTGACTTGTGCCAGCGCTGCAGTCTGAGTAAAAGCAGCACAATAACAAAGACAAGGAAAACACAGGAGACAGTGGCCACTGCCACCACCAAGTAGAGTGTAAGATCTGAATCACTGGGGTCCATAAGCGTCCCATTGCTGCCAAATTCGGACAGGACATCTGGTATGCTGTCAGCCACAGCCACAGTGAACGTGACAGTGGCTGAGAGAGGTGGTTGGCCATGGTCCTGGACAGCCACAACCAGGCTCTGTCTGAGTGTGTCTCTGTCCAGAAGGGCACGTGCTATGCGTACTTCACCAGTATGCAGCCCCACAGAGAAAAGCCCTGGGTCACTGGCCTTGAGCAGGCGGTAGGACAGCCAAGCATTCTGGCCTGAATCTTTGTCCACTGCTACCACCTTGGTCACTAGATAACCAGGCTCTGCAGAGCGGGGAGCCAACTCCACCCCAGTGGACCAATCTGTGGGGAGAGTGGGATATAGAATCTCCGGCACATTGTCATTCTGGTCCAGGACAAACAGGTTCAATGAAACCTTGCTGCTGAGAGGTGGGTCCCCACTGTCATGTGCAGTCACTCTCAGTTGTAGGTTGCGAAACTGCTCATAGTCAAAGGATTGAAGTGCATACAGGACACCAGTGTCGGAATTGATGGAGATGTAGGAGGACACTGATGTCTCCTGAGTGGCGTCCTCATCCAAGGAATAAGTGACCTGGGCGTTCTTGTCGCTATCGGGGTCCTGTGCAGTCACTGAGAAGATGGAGGCACCTCTGGGGTTATTCTCAGGGATGTAGATGGAGTAAGAGGAGTGACAGAATGTAGGTGGGTTGTCATTGGTGTCTGCCACATGTATGGAGATGTGTGTTTCTGTGGACAGAGGAGGAGTCCCACCATCTATGGCTTTCAGTGTGATGTTGTACAAAGAGAGTTTTTCCCGGTCCAGGTTTTCTGCTGTGACCAATCTATAATAATTATCTATTGATATTTCTAACTTAAAAGGCAGATTTTCTTGAAGAGTGCAAGTCACCTCTCCATTCTTTCCAGAATCTCTGTCTTGGAGGTAGAAAAGAGCAATTACTGTCCCAGGAGGTGTGTCCTCAGGGATTGAGTTGCTTATGGACATCAAAGTCACTTCGGGAGCATTGTCATTTACATCTAAAATTGTGATTAATACTTTAGCTTTTGTCAGACTACCAGGACCATCCTGAGCCTGAACTTCAATTTCATAGAAGCTAGATTCTTCATAATCCAGGCTTTCTAAAGTTGATAATTCTCCTGTAAGGGAGTTCAGATGGAATATCTGTAGAAGTTTTGGAGTTATTTTTCGAAAAGAATATGTCACTTCCCCGTTGACTCCCTCATCTGGGTCGACTGCATTTACTGTGAGAAGTCTTGTGCCTACTGGTACATTCTCAGGTACAGCCACTTGGTACTGGGGTAGAGAGAAGACTGGTGTGTGATCATTCACATCCACTACTGTCACTTGGATATTCAGGATGCCAGATAAGGGTGGGTCTCCACCATCATAGGCTGTGAGGACCAGGTGGTGAGTCATTTCTTCCTCTCTGTCCAGCACCTGCTCCAGCACCAATTCTGGGTATTTATTTCCATCGTCTCCATTTTGCACAACCAGGGAGAAGTGCCGATTGGGGCTGAGCTGGTATTTCTGGAGGGAGTTCGTGCCCACATCTGGATCTCCAGCCTCATTTAGCAGAAACCGCATCCCAGGAACTGTATTCTCCATTATTTTTATGTTTATTTCTTCCTTCAAGAATCTAGGAGCGTTGTCATTAACATCCAATATTTCCACTTCTATAGGGTAAAGTTTCATTTCATCCTCAACAAGGATGTTAAAACTCACCAGACACCGCGCGCTCTGGGCGCAGAGCTCCTCCCGGTCTATCCTGCCTGCGGTGACCAAGCTGCCGCTTCGCGGGTTCAAAGAGAAAAGCTGCGTCCTACCTCTGGAGACGATGCGGACTCCGCGCTCCGCCAGCTCCTGGGGTTCCAGACCCAGGTCCTTTGCTATATGACCCACAAAAGACCCTTCGTCTGTCTCTTCTGTCACGGAGTAGAGAATTTGTCCTGCCCAGGCTTCCCACCAGGTCCCCAGGAATATGGAAAGGAGGACGAATCCTTTGTAGTTCTCGCCCCTCTGCCGAGCCGCCATTGTGGTCCTGAGCAGTCTCGGGAGGTCCTCCTGAATGCAGATGTTTCTGCGTGGACTCCTCTGTATTCGGAAGGGAGACCCAGAACTCAGCTGCACAGAGGCTTGACTATGGCGCAGCTTGAAAGAGGGCTTGTCTGAAACTGCCGGATTTTTTTTGTATGTGCTGTAAACTCGGTGGTTCCTGTCGGATTTCATCACACCATTTTCCCCTGGTTGGTGAACAGCGGCGCTCAGAGTCCTTACTAAGTTATTGCATCATATTGAAGCAAAATAAACTGGTTTTACAGAAAATAGTTTCACCCCTCAAAAATATCCCTATTGTTTCTTCACTCCTAATATCTCTGATATACTTTAAAAATTCATTTTAAGACACTGATTAATGCAATAATGTTTATGGATGGGTATTTATTAATCTCATATAATTTTTTGACTCTTTCGTGTTGCAACTTTGAAGTTACTTTTTAGGCACTCACACTTTATGGAACGTAGAGAAAAATCAGTCATTGCAGCTAAAAAAGTAAACGTTTGATATATGTGTATATATGTGTGCATATTCATATATACCTATAAATGTATATATATGTATATATATATTTCCTAAAAATGACTTCATTATCTCCAGTATTCAAGTTTTCTAAGGTATTCCACAACATAAAATTAAATATTAAAGATCTCTACTAGACAATCCTAGACAATCAAAATATGTTTAATAAAATGTAACATAAGCTCAATAGATCAAATCAAAATGATTTTATAGTTTTAAACTTAGTACATTATAGATAGCTATTGAGAAGCATTCTGACATTTGCTTTTTTTAAACTTGCATTTAAAATTTCAATGGAAAGTCTACTTGATTTTCCAGACATTGAATTAATTATCTGCTTTCCTTTATGAGATTTTTTCTATTGAAGAACCATTTATTTAGTTAGAATTCTGATTAGTTTATTGCCAAGCAAAGTTGTATTTTCTCATGATTCCTACTGAGTTTTACTTCCTTACTTAAAAAAAATATCATCTCAACATAAGTTTGATCAGACTGGAATGTTTTTCACAGATGATAAAAGTGATCAATAATTTGATAGACACATCCCCCCATGCTTGAAAATTCAATATATGCTCAAAATCTCTGACAGTCTATCTTAGTATTGATGATTTATTTGGTAGTTCAAAGAGTCTTACTTAGCAAATTTCATGATTCCCGAACATTTATCAAGTGGTCACTTTATATATGTATCATGACTGACCGACTACATGAATGAATGACTATTGTGAGAGTAGGATCTATTTATTTTGATTAGTCAAATGTTTTGTTTAAATAAAATGATAACAGGTAACTCAGGTAAAAGAATAAAATAAACCAGTCTACTATCCATGAAACCCAGTTACCTATAATGACAGATATTCAAGATGCAGTAAAATCACCCAAAACTGGTGATACAGTAAAACACCATTCATATTCTCAAAGTGTAAAAAAAAACAACAAATAAATCATCATATTTGTATGAGACCATCTGAATCACATGACTAATGCCCAAGATTCCATTTGTTTAAAATTATAATTTACTCTTAATATTTTTTTGGCACCAGGGATTGAACTCTGATGGGTTTAACCACTGAGCCACATCCCCACCCCTTTTTAATATTTTATCTGGAGACAGGGTCTTACAATTGCCTCTTTAAGTTGCTGAGGCTGGCTTTGAACTCATGATCCTCCTGATTCAACCTCCCAAGCCACTGGGATTACAGGTGTAGGCCACCACACCTGGCCAGCTTTACTCTTAAATTTTGATAAAACACATCAAGGGATCATATCACAAATGTCTAAACAAATCATATTTGAAAATGTATGGAATCTCTTGGTTAGCCATATATAATTGGAAACTTGAAATAAACAATTGTATATTAATTGCAGAAATGCAAATATCACTATTGATTTATAAAAAGATGTATTACTTTTATCATCTTATTTAGAAGATCAATTCAATGTGTAGTGTGTGTGTGTGTGTGTGTGTGTGTGTGTGTGTGTGTGTGTGTTTTGCAGTGGTAGAATTTGGACCCAGGGCTTTGTGCAAGGTAGGTTAATCTATGTACTATACTCTCAGACCCCCAATGTTTATTTACAATTATTTGGTAGCATTGAGGAAATACAAAGACCTTTTTTCTGGGGGGATACTGGGAATTGAACCTGGGACACTTTACCACTGAGATACAACCCCAGTCCTTTTTATCTTTTATTTTGTGACAGGGTCTCACTAAGTTGCTTAGACCTTTGCTAAGTTGCTGAGGCTGGTCTCGAACTTGTGATCTTCCTGCCTCAGCCTCCTGAGTTACTAGAATTATAGGTGTGCTCCACTGCTCCTGGCTACTAAGATCTTAGTCTTATTTAACAGAGGCAGTAATTCAGTTTTTTTTTAATATTAGAAAAAGAAAGGATTTCACAAATGTCTAAGATGTGAGATGTACAAAATCAAAGCTTTTGTTAAAAAATAGGTTAAAAAATAAACTAAATTTTTTTTAAAGAGAGAGTGAGAGAGGGGTGGGAGAGAGAGAGAGAGAGAGAGAGAGAGAGAGAGAGAATTTTTAATATTTATTTTTTAGTTCTCGGCAGACACAACATCTTTGTTGGTATGTGGTGCTGAGGATCGAACCCGGGTCGCACGCATGCTGGGCGAGCGTGCTACCGCTTGAGCCACATCCCCAGCCCTTAAATTAAATTGTTTTTAGAGTCAAATTTAAAAAAACCAAGATTAAAAAGAGGTTGATTTATATAAAAGAAAAAAATCAGAATTACATGGTTTGCTGCAAAAAAACTAGGAAAACTTAGCATGGATCAAAGAATTTTAAAATTTTCTGTTTTTTTTTAAATAAAAAAAACTCATCTGAACAAGGGAGTCTTCCTCTTTACAAAACCCTGAATCTTCCTATATCAAAAGAAGCTCATTTTTCTCACAACCCTCCTGGCTGACAAGCATGTGAACATAGTTGGGCTGGGGGAAGATGACGTGGCTTCTTGAGTCCAAGGTGAGCAAGACCTCATCGGAACATGTCTGCAGGAAAGCTTGCATCCCATTCATACCCACAAAGTGTGAGGTGGGCATACTTGGCAAACTCCCATTTGCAGACTTCAGAAAGCTTGATTTGTGCCAGCTTTGCAGTCTAAGCACCAGCAACACCATAATAAAGGCAAAGAAAATGCAGGAAACAGTAGCCACCGCCATTACTAGGTAGAGTGTGAGGTCTGAGGCATCAGAGTCATGGGGGAGATTGAAATGGCTCAGATCAGCCAGAACATCAGGGATGCTGTTGGCCACCACCACCATGAGTGTGACTGTGGCTGAAAGAGGCGGCTGGCTGTGGTCCTGGATTGCCACCACAGACTCTGCTTGAGTGACTCTCTGTCTAGCTGGGACCTTGCTCTTTGCACCTCACCTGTGTGTAGTTCTACTGAGAATAGCCCTGGCTCACTGGCCTTGAGCAGGCAGTAGGACAGCCAGGAATGCTGACCTGAATCTCTGTCCACTGCCACCACTAGATAACCAGGCTTTGCGGAGCAGGGAGCCAGCTCTACCCCAGTGGAGCCGTCAGTGGGGAGGGTAGGGTACAAGACCTCAGGCACATTGTCATTCTGATCCAGGACCAGCAGGCTCAGTGATTGCATTGCCGAGTGACGGTTCCCATTGTTACTGGCTATCACCAGTACCTGGATGTCTCTAGACTGTTCATAGTCAGAGGAGCACAGTGTATACAGGACACCAGTATTGGAGTTGATGGAGAGGTAGGAAGACAGAGGTGCCCCTTGGAGTATATTCTCAGCTAGAGAGTAAGTAACTTGGGCATTCTCTTCACTGTCAGGGTCCAGTGCATTCACAGAGAAGATGGAAGCACCTCTGGGACTGGAAGCATCTCAGTGACATAGAGTAGGATGAATGGGAGAAAATGGGTGAGTTGTCATTAGTCTCTACCACATGTAAAGGAATGAGCTTTTCTGTAGACAGAAAAGGTATTCCTTTGTCTGTAGCTATCACAGTGATGTTGTACAAGGACACCTGTTCCTAGTCTAGAACTGCACTTGTCACTAATCCATAATAATCATCTACTGATTTTTCCAAGTCAAAAGGGAGACTCTGTACAATGGAACATGTTACCAAGCCATTCAGTCCAGAATCTTGATCATACACTTGAAAAAGAGTAATTACCGTTCCTGGAGGTACATTTTCAGTGACTGCTTTCAGACATAACAACCACTTCTGGTACATTATCATTCACATCCAAGAAGGTCATTAAGACTTTTGCTCGGTCTTGAAGACCTGACTCATCCCTGGCTTCAACATCCAGCTTATAAAAGCTAGAGTCATAGTCTAGAGTTGTAGAAGTTGAAATTTCTTCAGTTAAAACATTCAAGCAGAAAATCTGTGTGATCTTCTCTGTGATCTTCACAAAGGAATATGTAATTTGGGCATGGATTCCTTTATCCTGGTCTGTGGCATTTATAGACAACACTGGTGTGCCTAAAGGCAGACATTCAGGAATACTCGTGGGTAGATGGGCTGAGTAAACACTGGAGCATTGTCATTCACATCTAGAACAGTTAACACAATTCGTGCCATACCTGAACAGACAGGGTTACCACCATCCATGGCAGTAAGGTTCAGGTGGTGAATGGCTTCTCTCTTGCAGTCCCGGGCACACTCCAGCACCAGCTCTGGGTACTTGGGCCCATGGGCTTGGTTTTTCACATCCACTGAAAAGTATCTGTTACTGCTTGAAGTTCTGAAGTGAGTTTATTCCCACATCAGGATCATAGACCTCCATTACTCAAAAGCGAGAAGATGGAACTTCGTTTTCGAGAATTTTTCACTTCCAAGTCTTCCCTTAAGAATTGGGGAGCATTGCCATTAATGTCCATTCTTTCCACTTCCACGGGATAAAGATAACATTCTTATCTTTGATAAGAATGTTAAAATTTATTAGACACCACACACGCTGAGTGCAGAGCTCCTCCCAGTCTATCCTGCCTGCGGTGGGTGACCAAGCTGCTGCTTCATGGGTTCAGAGAGAAAGGCTGCGTCCTACTCCTGGAAATGATGCAGACTCCACTCTCCATGAGTTCTTGGGGCTCCAGTTCCAAGTCCTTGATGACAATGCTGATGAAGGAACCCTTCTCTAGTTCCTCGGGAATAGAGTAGTGGATCTGTGCAGTTCTGGCTCCAAACAGCCACCACAGATGCTGGCACCTCCGCAGAGCTGCCATAACTAGCTTTATGAACTTCTTTGGGATTATGAGTAGGAAGAACAGTGACGGATCACTTTGCATTCCTTAGAAACAGAGATGAAGGTCCTTAAACGAGTGGAGACCAGTAGTGAATCATTTCAGGATGAAATTTCTGCATACTTATGGTGTCTGATCTGTTTTGTGGTTGGAGAATGTAATTTGCAACTTAAACTTGCAGGTGTGGCCTGCAGCACATGATAGGTTAGCCAGGCATTGTGTCCTCAATCAGTATCCACCGCCACCACCTTGGTGACCAGGTAGCCGCGCTCCATAGCTCAAGACACTATGTCATTGGGCGCCAGCATAGGTTAGCGCACCCATGGAGCATTGTCATTGTGGTCGCCTATCAACACGTGCAGGCCTGCAGAATCAGCTCAAAGGAACATTGCTGCTTGAGGTCGAAGGCTCCCTGCCTATAGCATTACAATGCGTGAGGCTCCAGGTCTCTGGCCACAATGGAGTAGGGGACTTGCCATTGGGCTCCAAGTCTGTGTCTAAGGTTCTAATTTAAGAAATGGAGGCTCCAGGAGGATTGCTTTCTGCTATAAAGACTACATAGGAGGCTTGGTAGAAAATTGTGGCATTATTGTTGATGTCAGTGATGTACAGGTTAAAATTTGTGCCTGAGGAGAGGAGTGGGTTGCCTTTGTAGGAGGCTATAATAATAACATTGTACTCTTGGGATTTCCTCCCTGTCCAGGGCACTATCTGTCACCAACCTATGTGTATGTTTTGTATCTTGAACTATTTTAAATGGAAATTTACCTTTTAATTTGCACAGGATTTCCCCCATTAAATCCAGAATCTAGATCACATGTCTTGATCAGAGCAACAGTAGTCCCCAGCTCAGCATCCTTTTCTATAAGTTGGGATTCAGAAGCCAGCATAATCTCCAGGGCACTGTCATTTTCATCCAAAATATCTATTTGTATCTTACTCTGTGCACTGTGACTTTCACCATCTTTTGTTTCTACCCCAAGTGTGTAGCTCTTCTCTTCAAAGTCCAATCCTCCAGCAGTGGTGAGTTCTCCTATTTTATGATCCAACTTACAACAGTTTTCTCACTGCTTTACCAACATTGATAAAGGAGTAGGTGATCTTGGTATTGTCACTATCATCTGGATCAGTGGCCAACATTTAGCAAGGAGGATCCAGCAGGTAGGTTCTCTTGAACCCTGATCCTGTACACATCCTGAGTAAACGCTGGGGGTTTGTCATTTGCATCTGCAACAATTACCCTGATCTGGGCAGTGCTGCTTCTGGAGGGCTCTCCTCTGTCTATAGCCATGAGGACCAGGTGGTGGAAGAACAGCTTTCCTCTGTCGAGGGGTGTTTTCAGCACCAGCTCTGGGTAACTACTACCATATGGGTTCTCCTTTTGAATTACAGAAAAGTGGAGATCAGGGCTGAGGACTACTTTGTAGCAGTACTAACTGCTACAAGGACTTGACACCTGCATCAGCATCTTGTACAGATTCCAGGGAAAATGTAGCCCCTGATATTGCCAGTTTTCTAATTTCCACCTCAGTGATATTCCTGCTAAAGGTCAGTGGGTTGTCATTGATGTCCTTGATCAGCACAGTTATATGAAAAAAGTTCAAAGGCTTTTCAGCAACCATTTCAAATTCTAGAACACATGTTGAATTCTTGCCTCAAATCTGCTTAGTCTATACCATCCTCACAAGTAAGTCCCCATTCTCTGTGTTCATGGTAAAGAATTTCTTTTCTGCATTAATCCTCAAGTTCTGAGTAGGTACCCCACCATGCCAACCCCAGATCTTTTGCAAGGTTCCCCACCAGCAAGCTCCTGGAAAGCTCTTTAGGAATAAAGTAGTGAATCTGCTCTGAAAGCTCCTGGCTGTACAAAGACAACAGGAAGAGAAATGGCATTTGCCTTGGTCTTGCCAGGCACCTTGGACTGGAGTGGTTTCCCATCCATTCTCTTCTAATTCCTAGGAGAGGAGATCACTAAAGGATCCCAAGAATTTAGATGAATTACCACTTGCTTTGTCTTTGTGATGGTTCTCTGATGGGTATCTTCATGGCAGGCAGTCGATGAGAGACTACACTTGAATATTTTAAATGTTTAATCTGGCTGTCATTTCTCTGAACTTGAACTTTGTCCACCCAAATGAAAGATGTTTTACTCATCAGAAAACAGAGATAAACTTGTTCAAGTTATTATTAGCATCATCATATTTTTAGCTTCCATATTTATAAAATGGACAGAATAACATATTCCCTATTCTTAGTAGAACTGAGAACTCAATAAAATAGCAAATAGAAAAGCACATAAAAGAAAGTGTTGGTGACTGCAGAAAATGTAGTATAAAAATTCCTGAAGTATCAACTTGATGTGTATTATTATTTAAGAAATAAACTTCAGAGCTTTTAGTTTTGTACTATATTTCACTTTCTGAAAAATATTTCCTTTATTATTTTATCCCCAAAAGAACTGATACGTAAGCAAGAGGCTGATTATTTTTATAAAGTAGGAATAGATTAAGAAGCAAGAGTCTCTTTTCCTAGTGTTCAAGTGTCTACTTTTAATTAAAAGTGTATGATTGAAAAACTCTTTCACAAGTGATGTTTTTCAATACTACGTTATAACTGTCCTCAATTGTACTGTTTCTTTCCAAGTAGCTTAATGATGGAGAATTATTTGGATTTTAGGAGATGAAGTATGAGTCCTCATACTTCAAAGTTATTGTATGATGATCTCAACATTTTTCATTGACATTCTTCCTTTGTCAATAAGAATGCTAATTTCTGTGTTGTGACAGGTGTCTTACAGTTTTAACTCCATATCCAAACTAGAAGGTCTTCATAAAGAAAGTGTCTCTAATCTACATATTATACTGTTACTCTAAAACTTGGCAGGTGTGCACCAATATGAAGTCAGCTTACAAGGGAAAAACTTCAAAGCATGTTAAACTGCTCATTGTATAACCATTCACTGGCATCTTTATACAAACATAAAAAAATTAATGAGGAGTTAGGGGTGTAGCTCAGTGGTAGAATGAGTTCTTGCCTAGCAGCAGCAAGACTTTGCATTTGATTCCCAAACCACTAAAAATATATACCGAATCAAGACTGCTTCAAAACAGCCAAGCAAAATGACTTTCCACCATTCTATGAACATTAGTACAGGAAATTTATCTTTTCAGAGCACAAATAAAACTGAAGATTCAAATATTTGAAAGTAGGTATAATACATATACTGACAGTGTGTGCAGCAAACATTTAAAATGCAAGTCTATTGGTAGTTTAGAGAGGTTTAAAAGATGTTTGTCCATTGCATACAAAAGTTATCTCAGGATACATACCCAAACCTATAACTTTTTCTTTAAGCAGTAATGGAAAAGTGATTTTCCATATAGGAGCAAGTGACGTCAGCATCTATCATACTGATTCTTCTGTAATTTTTTGGATGCATTAACTATTCAGTGATTTTGCATATTTTACATTGAGGTTAGGATTTTCCATATATATATATATATATATATATATATATATATATATATATAATTGAATGTCATCTAAATAAATATTTAAAAATAAAAATCAAGTGGTTCTGTTTTTCTAAATATGTCAATAAATCACATGACTGAATAACATAGTCTATATTCCCCTAATAATATTCAACTGCCATTTCCTCCCATTTATTAATAATTTGCCACTGATGTTCAAAGTGTCAAATGTATAAAATTTGAGCGATTTAAAATCTTTTAGTAAGAAGTATCTTAAAATCATTTTCAGCAAAGAGGCAGAAAATCAATCAAATTAAGTAGTTCTTCCCTTCCATGACCCGTATTCATGAATTTGAAACTAAGACTAGCATTTTAACTAAGAAAAATCTATTAATTTAAAGTAAACACAGTCCTCAGAAATTAACTTTATAATTTCAAGCCATTCTTATGTTGCATTGATTTTTCAAATACAAACCTTAGACTCTTGTAATAAAGCAGAATTATCCTCCAATATAGAAATGCAATCATTTTAGCAGATATTGATTCTGTTAAGTGACTACCTGTAACGAGTGATGCCAAGTGTATGATATATTTACACTTGTTGAATGTAGCAGAATCTCTTTCTTGAGACTGTAACCCATATCACAGAATTAATTACAATTCTAAAGTTTCTTCTCACCGGTTTCTTCTCTCAACAAATGTGCATATCCAATAATTACATGGGTTAACCAAAATTTTCTGATTTCAGAATGCTACAGACATGATCATCACTATAAATGAATCCTACATTTCTGATATTGTGCAGAAGGTTTCTGTACTTGTCCACTGATTTATGCAAGTACTGTAAGCCATTTCCTTATGTAAACTTCAAATATACTAAAATACAAATTCTATAGATATCTTTCCAAAACATGTTCACTAATAGTGTCTAGGCAAATATTCAAAAGAGTACAATATGTCTAACTACTTGAATTCATAGAACAACTCTACTATCAACAGAATAGCTGTTCTGAACTAACAAAATCTTTGAGTAAAGTATTATATTTACCACTTTATTTTAAGATCGGCACTTCATTTAAGTCTATCGTTAATCAGTTAGATTTTCCAAAATAAGCACAGATTGAGAAAAAACAGTAAGTCCAAAGCAATTTGAAAATAAATGGAAAAAGCATCAATTATCAATTAAAATAAAGTTAGTCTGCAATAAAGCAAAAAAGGATCCACTACATAATTAGCTGATTTTGAATGTGGCAGAAAAATGATTGAGAAAACAAAGGAAGAAAATGCTCCAGGCATTCTTACTGTAAGAAAGAACTAACCTGAGCAACTCCTGGTTCTTCTTTGTTTGCATTTGCCTTATCAGACACCAGAAGAGGTTCACTTTTCTCACAACTCTGTTCACTAATGAGAGTGTCTGCGTAGTTGGGTTGAGGAAAGATCAGGTGGCTCTTCCTGGAGTCTGCAGTGAGGGAGATCTCATGGGAATAGGTCTGCAGGAAAGCTTGCACCCCATCCATGCCCACAATGTGGGAGGTGGGCATGCCTGCCAACCTGCCTCTGGAAACCTGGAGCAGGCGTGATGAGTGCCAGCGCCTTAGTCTAAGCGCCAGCATCACAATGACAAAGGCCAGGAAGACACAAGAGACTGCAGCCACTGCTACCACAAGGTAGAGTGTAAGCTCTGAATCATCAGAGTAGGAAGGGGGCTTGATGCTACCCAGATTGGCCAGAACATCAGGGATACTGTCAGCCATGGCCACTGTGAGTGTGACAGTGGCCGAGAGAGGGGGCTGGCCATGGTCCTGAACAATCACCAGGAGGCTCTGCTTGAGAGCATCTCTATCCAGTAGAGTCCGTGCTGTGCGTACCTCACCATTGTGCAGCCCCACTGAGAAGAGCCCTGGTTCACTGGCCTTGAGCAGGCGGTAGGACAGCCAGGCATTCTGTCCTGAGTCTCTGTCCACTGCCACCACCTTGGTCACCAGGTATCCAGGCTCTGCAGAGCGGGGTGCCAGCTCTACACCAGTGGAACCATCAGTAGGAATGGTGGGGTACAGGATCTCAGGGATGTTGTCATTCTGATCCAGCACAAATAAGTTCAGTGACACGTTGCTGCTGAGTGGAGGGTTCCCACTGTCACTGGCTTTCACCAGTAGCTGCAGGTCTCTTAACTGCTCATAGTCAAAGGAACATAGTGCATACAGGACACCAGTGTCTGAGTTCATGGAGACATAGGAGGATAGAGGCACTCCCTGTAATGTATATTCTGCCAGGGAGTAAGTGATCCTAGCATTATCACCACTGTCAGGGTCATGGGCTGTCACAGAGAAGATAGAAACTCCTCTGGGGTTGTTCTCTGGGATTGAAGTAGAGTAGGAGGCCTGAGAGAAGGTAGGTGGGTTGTCATTGATGTCTGCTACTTTCAGGGAAATTTGATTTTCTGTAGACAGGGGTGGGGTGCCATGGTCGGTAACGGTTACTGTGATATTATAATCTGAAGTCTCTTCTCTGTCCAGAGTTCTTGTTGTTAATAGGTGATAGTAATTATCAACTGACCTTTCTAATTTGAAAGGCAAATTCTTCGGAATAGAACATGAAGTCTCACCATTCTCCCCAGAATCAACATCATGTATGCTAAACAGGGCGATTATGGTCCCAGGAAGACAGTCTTCAGAAACAGAACTGCTGAAAGTAGTGAGTATCACTTCTGGGGCATTGTCATTCACATCCTGTACTGTGACCAGCACCTTAGCACTAGCAAGAAGAGCACCTCCATCTTGAGCTACCACTTCCATGAGGTAGAATCTGGATTCTTCATAGTCCAGGGATTGAATAGTTGAGATTTCCCCCAGAGTGGAATCAAGTTGGAACGTCTCCGAAATTTTGTCTTCTTCATTGCGAAAAGAGTAGGTCACTTTCCCATTTATTCCCTCATCTGCATCTGTGGCGGTCAGAGTGAGTAGCTGAGTTCCCACAGGTATGCTCTCTGGAACACTCACTCTATATTCGGATCGGGTGAAGAGGGGCGCGTTATCATTTGCGTCCAGGACTGCCACGCGGATCCGCGTGGTGCTAGAGAGTACTGGGTCTCCGCCATCTAAGGCTGTGAGAAGGAGTTCGTGAATCGCCGCTTTCTCGCGGTCCAGGGGCCTTTCCAACACTAACTCAGGGTAATTTTGCCCGTCAGATCCGCTCTTCACGTCCAGGGAGAAGTGAAGATTGGTGCTCAGCTGGTAACTCTGGAGGGAGTTCACACCCACATCCGCATCTCGTGCGAAGGGAAGCACTAAGCGAGTTCCCACAGCTGCATTTTCATTAACTTTTACTTTTAATTCCTCCTCCCGGAATCTCGGAAAGTTATCATTAATATCAACTATTTCCACTTCTACCCCATAAATTTTCATTTTATTCTCAACCAAGATGTTAAAGTTCACCAGACACCGCGCGCTCTGAGCGCAGAGCTCCTCCCGATCTATCCTTTCCCCTGTGACCAAGCTGCCGCTTCGCGGGTTCAGAGAGAAAAGCTGCGTCCTACCTCTGGAGACGATGCGGACTCCGTGCTCCACCAGCTCCTGCGGTTGTAGACCAAGGTCCTTGGCGATATTGCCCACGAAGGAGCCTTTCTCTAATTCCTCGGGCACCGAGTAGCGGATCTGCCCGGACCCTGGCTGGCACAGCGTTCCCAGAAGCATGAAGGACAAAAGCAGGTCTCCGCAGCCCCAGCGCCTCAGTAGATTCGCCATTGCTTTCTCTTCCCTCAATTCTCTTAGTCCTGGTTCAGCCTGCTGTTACCTTATTTCTTTAAAATCGAGGAGAGCATATTCTTTGGCGGAATTGGGACGGGCGGCAGTTCCCAGAAGCTTGCCTAGTCGTGTTTAGTATGGAAGAAGCTGAGAGTCGAGTTGCTTCTGTGACAGATTCTTTCCCACTTTGGTGAACAGCGACGCTCAGAGTCCTAATCAGTTACTACACCAATTCTATTTTTATTTCCCATGACTTTATTTATGTTTTTATTTCCAATAATTTTACATATCCTTAATGTATTGTTGACATTGTTTATATTTAATCAAGTTTCAATTCTGAAACAGTTTCACAAACCGCTGAGACCAATTATTATATTCTTTTTTACTTTCTTAGAAGTTTTATTTTATGTACCATTGAACCTATATCATTTATTTACCACTTGAGTTTCTTTAATTAAAATACCTAAATTCTTACCTTTGCCAATTTCAAGATTTCATTTTTTTGGGATACACTTAGGAAAACCTCCACATTTGTACATAAGAATGCCAAGAAAACAAATCCACCTTCTCAAAAAGGCCTACTGATTTGAAAATTCTTTTAAGTGTCATATGCAGAAAAGTATAGACCTCTGTTACTTGTGAAATCTTTGAGAAAGTTTATAGATTTTTAATCTAAGAATATGGAAGCTACATTGAGTTTAAGTTGGATTAACTGTGCATTAATTATATTTTCCTATTACATTATTCAAATATGCATAGTTAGATGTTGTATAGTGATAAGCTTTTGGTAGAAATCAATATAATGACTGTGGAAGACAGGGCTTTAGTTTATCATTTATATAGAAAAGTGTACCTAGATATTTACTGAGCAGAGGTGTTCTCATGTTGAGACAGATATTTAGTGTTATTACTTTTGCATGATAACATATAATAAATTATGGTTGGAAAAATAGACATTTTTTGGTCTTCAAAGAGTCCATAAAGTGAGAAAAGCAGTTTTTACTTAATGACACCTTGATAGAAAAAATTTTTGAATGAAGATGTTATAATGTTAAAATTCAAAGTCATAAAGTTTTAGGTAGTATTTGGTAGAAGATGATATATAAACATAGGTTGAAGAATTTTCTTCCATGTGCAATTTTTCTCAGAAACAATTTATTAATATGTAGGAAAGAGAATGATTTATCACGTTTATTAAAATGCACTCTTAACAATAGTACTCAGCCCTTGAATACTGTTCATCCTTTAAAAATACATCTGAGGATTAGTGATGTAGCTCAGTGGTGGAGCATTTGTCCAACATATTGGCCCTGGGTTTGATCCCTAGCACTGAAAAAAAAAAGTCTGAGATACCAGGACACTCAGCTTGCTAAGACATTTAAATAATGTTGATTTCAAATCAATGGAACAATGTTTTGTGCATTCTCTGTTGTTAGCAAGCCATGACCCTGGGTAGCTCTCCCTCACCATTTCCACAAACTAATAAGTTGAGTAATCTCTTATGTCTGAAGCGCTATAAATTCTAGAGAAAGTAAAGCTAAAATTTACCATGAAGGTAAAAGCAATTGCTTAAATTCCCAATAGTAAACAACCTTTAGATGAAAGGAATATAAAGAAAGGAAGAAAAAGACACTTGTAATTATGGACAAATAAACTTCCTACTTCGGATAGAAAATCATTATTTAGGGTTTGATTAGAAAAGATTAAGGTAATTAAGGAAGAACATTGACTAAATATGACTCACAAGACAATAAAACATGCAACAAAGTGTCTCATCCCAGTTACATGTTTTTAAAAGAAATACCAAGGCCCCAAGTGAAAATAAATGAATCAGAGCTCACCTTTAAAGTAGTATCCGAGGCAAAGGGAACATTAGTGTTGTCATGATTTGTACATGGTACCCAAGAGGCATCTTCACAGAGTAGGTCCTCAGGAGGAGCCATTTCTGGTGTCACATTGAGAAAATTAAACTCTGTTTTAGCTGATTGTGAGGCAATACACACATTGTAAGAATAGGGCAATGTTCCTTCACTGTGATTGGGGAGAACCCCAGGCCCAGACTTGAAGCTCAAACCTGGTTCAAAGCAACCCCAGGCAGCAGAACTGAAGGAGTGTCTCAGGCGCAGAGCAATAGCTAGAATCACCGCCAGAAGGAACAGCACAGAAATCAAGGCCAAGGCCAACACCAGGTAAAACTGCAGCTCAGTCTGGGGGTCGGTGGGCAGAGGGTCATCGCTGAGGTCTGGCAAGACCTCTTGCAGGCTATCCGCGAAGATCAGGTGCAGCGTGGCGGTGGCAGAAAGGGGTGGCTGTCCACCATCACGCACAGCAACTAGTAGGCGCTGGCGAGTCGCATCCCTGTCGCCCAAGGCACGCGCTGTGCGCACCTCTCCAGTGCGCAGCCCCAGGCTGAAGAGTCCGGGGTCGCTGGCCTGCAGCACATGGTAGGATAGCCAGGCATTGTGTCCCGAGTCCGCGTCCACAGCCACCACCTTGGTGACCAGGTAGCCGGGTTCCGCGGCGCGCGGCACAGTGTCGAAGAGCGCTGAGCCGTCGGGAGCGAGAGCGGGATAGAGCACCCGTGGCGCGTTGTCGTTGCGGTCTCCTATCAACACGCGCAGGCTCACGTTGGCGCTGAGAGCTGGTGAGCCATGGTCGCGCGCTTGCAGCGTCAGCTGGAAGACGCGTAGCTGCTCGTGGTCGAAGGCTCGCTGCGCGAACACCACCCCACTATGTGCGCTCACGGACACATAGGACGACAGTACCTGAGGCTCCAGGTCGCTAGCCACGATGGAGTAGGAGACTTGGCCATTGGGGCCCAAGTCCGGGTCGTAGGCACTGACCTGAGCGATGGAGGCTCCAGGTGGATTGTTCTCAGCCACATGGGCCACGTAGGAGCTCTGCTGGAAAACTGGTGCATTATCATTGACATCTGAGATGTGCAGGGTGATCTTTATCGTGGAAGAGAGGGGTGGCTTGCCCCTGTCGGTGGCTGTGATGGTGATGTTGTATTCTGGGATCTCCTCCCGGTCTAGAACCCGGTCTGTCATTAGCTTGTAGTAGTTCTTCAAGGAAGATTTCAATATAAACTCTGAATGTCCCCGAATTTCACAGTAAACTTCTCCATTGTCTCCTGAGTCTCTGTCTCTCGTTTTTATCAAGGCAATCACTGTTCCTGGTGGTGAATCTTCTGGCAGGGGAGCAAAGACTGAAGTCACAATCACTTCAGGTGCACAATCATTCTCATCGAGAATTTCAACTTGGATACTGCAATGGGATGCTAGATCTCCAGGATCTTTTGCTTCTATATTCAGAGTGTAACTGTTAGCAATTTCAAAATCCAAATTATCCTTTGTTGTGATTTCTCCTGTTTTTTTGTCTAAGTTGAAAAAATGTTCCACTTGTTCATCCACATTATGAAAGGAATAGGTGACCTCTGCATTGACACCCTCATCCTGGTCAGTGGTCATCACTTGAAGCACTGAGAAGCCTGGGGGGACATTCTCCCGCAGGGTGACCCTGTACACATCCTGGCTGAATACCGGAGGATTATCATTGGCATCGGTGACTTGAATTCGGATCTGGGTGGTACCACTTTGAGGTGGGTCTCCCCCATCCACAGCTGTGAGAACCAGCTGATGAAAATTGTGCTCTTCTCTGTCCAGAGAATGTTTCAAAATCAACTCAGGATATTTACGTCCATCTGGAGCCTGTTTTTCTGCGAGATCAAAGTATTCATTGTCATTAAGGTGGTATCTTTGCAGTGAATTAGGACCTGCATCGCAGTCCAGAGCTGGGTCTAATGGAAATGTTGTACCTGGTTTGGTGGATTCTACAATTTTTAAGTCAATCTTACTCTGTTTGAATAATGGAGTGTTGTCATTTATATCTTGCACAATGACTGCTACGTGATAAATATTAAATGGGTTTTCAGCGACAGTATCGAAATCCAGAATACACTGAGGCTGCTTCCCGCAAATTTGCTCTCGGTCTATTCTGTCACGCACAGTTAAGTCCCCACTCAGTGGATTTAAAGTGAAATATTCCTTTTCTGCGCTAATCCGCAGTTTCCGGGCTGGCAAATCCTGGACACTGAGCCCCAGATCCTTGGCGAGGTTTCCAACCACTGTGTTCTTATCCAGCTCTTCCGGAATCGAGTAGTGGATTTGGTCTGGGAGAGCCCGGCAGAACAAAGACAGCAAGAAAGGCAACAGTACCTGCAGCAACAGCGCCAGCCTGCTCCTCCGGGCGCTTGCCGTCATCGTGCGTCTCCGTCCGCCGCCCTGATTCTTTGAGGTAGGAGGAACGAGCCCTCCCTTGGATGGCTTGGATGGTCACTTTTCCTGCTTTTGTTTTCTGTATCCGAATTTGTACTGACTTCTTCTATGTGTTTGGTTTGAGCAGGAAGTTACCCTCTGAGTCTCCCAAACGCGTCTTCCTATACGATCTTTCTCTTCTTTTGACTTGCAGCGACGCCCAGAGGTTTTCCCGGGGAACTGCACTAATGGCTTGTAAACGTTTGAAGTTTTTTCCCTTTTCTTTTTTAAAATTATGGAGTATTTATTTGTATTTAAATAGGCAATTTATTATATTGCTCCAAATTCTGAAGGTACATATTGCATATGTTCTTACTCCGATCCCTGTATTGTGTAACATTTTCTCTCAAGTGAAAAAAGTATAATGTGTCATGTGTATCCTCAAAGACATGTTTTACATAGTGCAGATTTTAATAAATGTTATCCCTCCTTTTACACAAATATGAACATACAACATACCATAATTTTCATCTTGCTTATATATATACCTATTTATATTTATATATTTAAATATGTTTAGTATGGGGAACCCATCATATCTTGAGGATCATCTCATACAAGTACACAGAGGCTTCTCAATGATCTTTATAGCTATCTAGTTGTCTACTGTATAAATATACAAGAATTTTAAAATCAGAATTATTATTTTCTAAGAGGAACATAGTGCCTATTCAAACAAAAACATATTTTCCATTGATATTAGGTTATAAATTATCTATGGCTTTCATAGGCATTGAAATATGTATCAGTTTGATTCTGAAACATATTTTAAAAAATATTTTTAGTTGAAGATCGACACAATAACTTAATTTTGTTTATTTTGTTTTTTTTAAGTGGGTTCTGGGCACCAAACCTAGTGCCTCATGAGTACTAGGCAAGTACTCTACCACTGAGCCACAACCCCAGCCCTGGAACATATTCTTAATGCCAACATCTGAATATATTTGATCTAGTTTTAGATAAATTGATCATTATCAAATTATATGTGAAATATTCACTTATTTCCTCTTTCTTCTCTCCAAGCCAGCTAATTGTCCCATATCTCATTACAACTTATTTTATTGTACCACAGCTTCTCATGAATACAAAACTACATAGAAATTACAACACTCCTTCTCAAATTGGGATAAGCCATAATCCACAGACTTGCTACAACTTCCAGATATCAAAAAATCCTAAATTGCTCAGGCATAGGCATTCATGAATTGTGAAATAACCCACAGAACTATATGAAAGCAAAAGGAACAAAAGTTTTGTATATCAGTTACACACAAAACATTTTATCCTATATCAGTTCATTCCAGTGCCACATAGTGATAGAACTATTTGAGAATAGTTTGTAGGAATAAGGATAGATAGGGATGAAGTCAATTTACTAAGCAGCATGAATAATACAATTCAGAACCCAAGTCAAACAGCCTTTGTAAGAGGTTTAACTGATGGGGTGGGGGGAAAGACTTCAAAAAGTTATGCTTTCCTTAGAAATCAAGGTGGGACTCAACACTGGTGCTATGATAAGTAATTTAGAAGATGTTAAAAATTAATTCCTACAGGGCTGGCAGTGTAGCTTAGTAATGGAGCACTTGCCTAGCATGCCCAAGGCCCTGGGTTCCATACCCAGCACCACACACACACACACACACACACACACACACACACACACAATTTTCTCCTGCACTCTACTTAAATATGAGTGAAATAGAATGGGCAATATTTTTGTTAATCATGGAAGTGCACCAAAGGAATCACACAAAGTCATTTCTGCTTCATCTCAGATCAGGTAATAGCAAAATATGAAATATACCATTCCATTGAGACAATATCACTGTTAAAATTATTTCTAAAAGTTAAGCATTTCCCCCATTATTTATAAATTGCCACTGTCTGATTAAAATGAAAAAAGAAAGAAAAGTAAGCTTTAAGCAAAGCATGGTAGAATGCAAAAAGAGGAAATTTTAAAAATATGCAGTCCACATTCGACATTAGCATCATGAGAAAGAATGTTATAAATATAAATTTATAGAGTCAACTTCTATTTCACATGTCTTATCTATCCTTTTAGTAATGCATATGAGAAAGCAGCATTTAAAAGAGTGAGTGGAGATGGGCGTGGTGATGCACACCTGTAATCCTAGCGCCTTGGGAGGCCGAGGCAGGAGGATCTAGAGTTCAAAGCCAGCCTCAAGCAACTGTGCAAAGCCCTAAGCTACTCAATGAGACCCTGCCTCTAAATAAAATACAAAAAATGGCTGGGGAATGTTTATTTACTTATTTGGTACTGGGAATTGCCCCTGAGTTCAATTCCCAGTACCAAATAAGTAAATAAACAAACAAATAAATAAGTGGCTTACAGGTATAAAATTAAATCATTCCTACTGAATGAAGACTAAAGAGAATAAGTAATAAAAGATCACAGCTGGGGAGGTAGCTTGGTAATGTAGTGCTTGCCTAGCATACCCAAGGACCTGGATTCAATTCTCACCATTTCCAAAAAGAAAAGAAAGAAAAAAACGAATGAATAAATGAATAGTTTCTTTTGTTTAGTAAATGTTATTTACATTATTATTTCTCCCCTTTAAAATAACAAAATATTAATAAAGAGGTGTCTTTATTTAGTATATTACATATCTTAACATAATTGGAGACATTTACATAACTCTGTGCCTATGTTTCAGTGTGTTAGGATGGATTATAGGATTGACTCACCTGAAGAAGATTGGGGTCTCCTTTAGTTTCACCTAAATCCTGTGGAACCAGAAGAGGCTCATTTTTCTCACAACTATCCTGGCTGATGAGCGTGTCTGCATAGTTGGGCTGAGGGAATATCAGGTGGCTCTTCCTGGAGTCTGCAGTGAGGGAGACCTCATGGGAATAGGTCTGAAGGAATGCCTGCATCCCATCCATGCCTACAAATTGCGGTACAGACACTTCACCAAACCTGCTACTTGCAGCATGAAGTAGGCGATTCATGTGCCAGCGTCGTAGCCTGAGTGCCAACAGCAAGATGACAAAGGCAAGGAAGACACAGGAGACAGCAGCCACTGCCACCACCAAGTAGAGGGTGAGGTCTGAACCATCAGGGTCGGTAGTCCTGATGCTACCCAGATCTGCCAGGACATCAGGGATGCTGTCAGCCACAGCTATGGTGAGTGTGACAGAGGCTGACAGAGGGGGCTGGCCATGGTCCTGGACAGTCACCACAAGACTCTGTTTCAGCACATCTCTATCCAGCAGGGCTCGTGCTGTGCGCACCTCACCAGTATGCAGCCCCACTGAGAAGAGTCCTGGTTCACTGGCCTTGAGCAAGCGGTAGGACAGCCAGGCATTCTGTCCTGAGTCTCTGTCCACTGCCACCACTTTGGTCACCAGGTATCCGGGCTCTGCAGAGCGGGGTGTCAGCTCCACACCAGTAGAACCATCAGTGGGGAGGGCAGGATACAGGATTTCAGGGATGTTGTCATTCTGATCCAGCACAAACAGGCTCAGAGATACATTGCTGCTGAGTGGAGGGTTCCCACTGTCCCTGGCTGTCACCAGTAGCTTCAAGTGTTGGAGCTGCTCATAATCAAAGGAGCACAGTGCATACAGAACACCAGTATTGGAGTTGATGGAGACATAGGAGGACAAAGTTTTCTCCTGGATGGTGTCCTCTGCCAGAGAGTAGGTGACATGGGCATTCTCACCACTGTCAGGGTCCTGGGCTGTCATGGATAAGATGGATGCTCCTCTGGGGTTGTTTTCCAGAATGTAGGCAGAATAGGATGCATGAGTGAAGGTGGGTGGATTATCATTGATGTCCATCACCTTCAATGAGATATGAGTCTCTGTAGACAGAGGAGGACTTCCCTGGTCAGTGGCAGTAATAGTAATGTTATATTCTGAAACTTCTTCCCGGTCCAGAGTTCTATGTATCAAGAGTTGATAATAATTTCCATAGGTCTTTTCAAGCC
This sequence comes from Ictidomys tridecemlineatus, assembly GCF_052094955.1. Lineage (NCBI taxonomy): Eukaryota > Metazoa > Chordata > Mammalia > Rodentia > Sciuridae > Ictidomys > Ictidomys tridecemlineatus. The sequence goes on along the minus strand of NC_135477.1, from coordinate 121,749,663 downwards.
TGAATGGCAGATTATCCAGAACAGAACAAGTAACAAATCCATTCTCTCCTGAGTCACCATCATGCACATTAAAAACTGCAATTACTGTACCTGGAGAAGAGGTTTCTTGGATTGAGCTGGTGAGAGAGGTAACCGTGACTTCTGGAGCATTGTCATTTACATCCAAAACTGTCACCAGTACCTTACTTCTGGCTCGGAGACCAGGTCCATCATGAGCTTCTACATCTATGTCATAAAATCCAGAGTCCTCATAATCTAGATCCCCCAATATTATTATGTCCCCTGTCAGAGAATTCAACTGAAATAGCTGGGATATTTTGTCTCTTACGTTTCGGAAAGAATAAGTCACTTCTCCGTTGGTTCCTTCATCAGGATCAGTGGCTTTTATGGTGAGTAGGCGGGTGCCCACAGGCAAGTTCTCCTGAACACTTACGTGGTACTCCGGTTGAGTGAATACAGGAGCATTATCATTGATGTCCAAAAGTATTACATGAATATTGGTAGTACCAGAGCGAATTGGGTCACCTCCGTCAAAGGCAGTAAGAACGAGGTGGAGAACCGCCTCTTCCTCGCGATCTAGGGCCTGCTCCAGCACCAACTCCGGGTACTTAATTCCATCTGCCCCGCTTTGCACATCCAGAGAGAAGTGAACATTCGGGCTGAGCTGGTAACCTTGCAAGGAATTTACCCCCACATCCGGATCAAAAGCCTCAGGCAGAGGAAATCGTGCTCCAGGATCTTCATTTTCAACAACTTTTATTTCCCTCTGCTCTGTTCCAAAGGTGGGCGAGTTATCATTAACATCGATTATTTCCACTTCTATTCCAAAAATCTTCGCTTTGTCCTCTAGGAAAATTTCCAGGTTTGCCATACACTTTGGAGATTTGTCACAGAGCTGCTCCCGGTCTATCCTGCCAGCGGTGACCAAGCTGCCGCTTCTCGGGTTCAGAGCAAAGAGCTGAGTTTTACCTCTGGAGACGACGCGGACTCCGCGCTCCGTGAGCTTCCGAGGCTCCAGCCCCAGGTCCTTGGCAATGTGGCCCACCGCAGAGCCTTTCTCCAGCTCCTCAGGCACTGAGTAGCGGATCTGTTCCGCCGGTATTTGCCACAGGGCCCCCAGGAGAATGCAGATACAAATCAGTCCGCTGGAGTCTGGTGGATAAAGGTTAGCCGCCATTACAGCCCCGCTGCGGAATTGCCCGGGCTTGGGTATTCTCTCTTGGAGGCCTGACAGTCCTACGATCTGTTGGTTCTAAGATAAAGTACCTCCACCGTTGGATGCTGGAGTTCTGGAGGGTCCAGTCTGAAGCTACCCTACAGCCCCAGAACCAGTTCTTTGTACTGCGGGAATCTTGTTCGAATTAAATTCTGTCTTTCCCCCCCGATTGGTGAACAGCGACACTCAGAGTCCTAACCTGTTATTGCAATTTATTCCAGATAAAAGTACCCACTTTTATACACCTTTTCCATTCCTGTTTCTCCCAGGGAGAATAAAAGCCAAATTCCGGTTGTTTAATTTGCAATGAAAATCTAGGAATAACCCAAAGCTTCCTCTATAATAAGCTTTATAAAGTTATTTATTTTCTTAGAGATATAATGTGTTGAGTTTGAGGGCAAAGAATGCTTTTACCTCTTCTTAGTTTTCGCATTCTTCATCCCTGTAGCCCATTTTCAGGACAGTGTATTGTGTGAGGGACACGTTCATTACTCCCAGGAACAAGGGTGGATTTGAAAAGTGGAGGAAAGCTATGGATGAAAAGACAGTGGCCCCAGAACTTGAGTCCTTAACTATGCGGAACCAAGGTTCCTCACTTGAGTTCAACCTTTCAAATCTGGGGCAACTTTTCAATTCCTTTACAAGAAAATTCCTGTTGTTCAAGAGACAGTCTTATTCCTGTGCAAAGAGGCTGGTCAAAAATGACTCTATGATTTTTTTAAAAAATATTTTTTTTTAGTTGTTGATGGATCTTATTTATCCAGTTATAAAAGGTGGTTAGAATTGAAACCAGTGCCTCACATGTGCTAGGCAAGTGCTCTACCATTGAGCTACAGCCCCAGCCCCTGATTCTATGTTTTAAAAGAGAATTTGTTTGTTAATTTTGTATACAGGAGCTTCTAGGCCACAAGTATGCTTGTGACTGTCCTCTTCACAGTGTGTCCTCAACCTTCAGAAGAGCAACTTGCATAGAGTAGACACCAACAAATATTTTTCAGTGTTTTGTGAATGAATTACTCATGCAAAAGTGAAGCCTCAAATAAAGGGTCAATAACTCTGATGTTAGAAAAAATAAGAGGAGTAAAAAAAAAAGTTAAACTTTATTGTAAAGAAAATATATTAGTTCAGTGATTTTTTTGTATAAGACATCCAATAGTCTTATTTTATCATTACCAATGGTATTGTTTGACCGTCATTTCTGTTTCTTATAACCTTGATCTTAAAAATAACCAGCAAAGGTAATATTTTAGTAGTTACATATGAACTATTATTGTATATTTTATAGTTTTATTGAGTAACTTGAGATAAAATGTCACCATTCTTTGAGGTTATTTCTCACTTCAAAATTAGCACATAAAAATGACTCAAATTGGGAGCATTGGGAATGTACTCCATGGTTGAGCACTTGCCTAGAATGAATAAAGATCTGGGTTTGATCCCCAGCACCAGAAAAATAGAGAATTAAGTTATATTTTAATGAGACACAAAATTCTATTAACTATACAGAATCTTAAAATCTTCAGACTTTGAGTAGATTAAAGGTATTTTTCACAGTCCTTAAGTTAATGAGAAGTAGGAGATTAAAATGAGATGTTTTGGAAATAAATTTGATTATATGCATAAAAATCTATAAATACTTGTAAATTTGACTCAATTCTTAAAAATTTATATTAAATCAATAATAAGAATAGAGAAAGTGCTTTATAAATAAATGTCATTCACATTCCTTCTTATAATAGTAATAAAGTATAAAAGTATAAGCAGCATTAAAACAAAGAATAGTTAAGAAAATGATGAAATATCCTAGAGTGAAAGTGTTAGTGGGAATAATATTGATCCAAAGTTAGTGATTCAAATGTAAAATATAACAGTGTTTACTACTTGTGATAATATAAGTGCTAATTACAAGCTTAATTATTGGAAGGCTGCATTAAACAAATGTTTCAGCAAAAAGGTAAACAACTAGAATATAGTTGATGAAGATGAAGATAAACTTTAATGCAGGCAGAAAGATCTGTAGACCTATTAATAAAGGTAAAGAATAAACTTAAGAATAGTTTCAAAGATTAACTAAGAAAGTGCACTGTTATTACTAAGGGTGTTGATATATAGGAAACAGCTCCCTAGCAAGAGTTGCCAACCGTAGAGAAATGCCAACAATAAAGACTGAAAATTAGTACTCAGGTAATTTTACACAATCAAAGAACTCATCTCTATCTTTCCGTCTATGCCTCATATTCTACAGTTTCCTCTTGTGATACCATCACAAGAACCATGAAAATTGGCCAAAATTAATTATGCACAATGGAGAAGCAAATACAGTATATAAAAATGTAGATAGGTTTATGGAAACTTACCTGAGAGGAAAAAGAAGAATCATAGGAGAGTTTAAGGTCTTCATTATTGGCACAACCAGCTATAGAAGGGTTATCACATAGAAGATCTTGAGGAGGAGCCACTTCTGGTGTTATGTTGAGAAAATTAAACTCTGTCTTTGCAGAATGTGAGGCAACGCATAGATTGTAGGAATAGGGCATAGTCCCCTCGCTGTAGTTGGAGGGAACCACAGGTCCAGACTTCGAGCTGAGACCAGACTGAAAACAACCCCAGGCAGCAGAACTGAAGGAGTGTCTCAGGCGCAGAGCAATAGCTAGAATCACCGCCAGAAGGAACAGCACAGAAATCAAGGCCAAGGCCAACACCAGGTAAAACTGCAGCTCAGTCTGGGGGTCGGTGGGCAGAGGGTCATCGCTGAGGTCTGGCAAGACCTCTTGCAGGCTATCCGCGAAGATCAGGTGCAGCGTGGCGGTGGCCGAAAGGGGTGGCTGTCCACCATCACGCACAGCGACTAGTAGGCGCTGGCGAGTCGCATCCCTGTCGCCCAAGGCACGCGCTGTGCGCACCTCTCCAGTGCGCAGCCCCAGGCTGAAGAGTCCGGGGTCGCTGGCCTGCAGCACATGGTAGGATAGCCAGGCATTGTGTCCCGAGTCCGCGTCCACAGCCACCACCTTGGTGACCAGGTAGCCGGGCTCCGCGGCGCGCGGCACAGTGTCGAAGAGCGCTGAGCCGTCGGGAGCGAGAGCGGGATAGAGCACCCGTGGCGCGTTGTCGTTGCGGTCTCCTATCAACACGCTCAGGCTCACGTTGGCGCTGAGAGCTGGTGAGCCATGGTCGCGCGCTTGCAGCGTCAGCTGGAAGACGCGTAGCTGCTCGTGGTCGAAGGCTCGCTGCGCGAACACTACCCCACTGTGTGCGCTCACGGACACATAGGACGACAGTACCTGAGGCTCCAGGTCGCTAGCCACGATGGAGTAGGAGACTTGGCCATTGGGGCCCAAGTCCGGGTCGTAGGCACTGACCTGAGCGATGGAGGCTCCAGGTGGATTGTTCTCAGCTATGTGGACCGTGTAGGAAGCCTGCTGGAAAACCGGCGCATTGTCATTGATGTCCGCGATGTAGAGGGTGACGCTTGCTGTGGAGAAAAGGGATGGCTTGCCCCTGTCGGTGGCTGTGATGGTAACATTGTACTCTGCGGTCTCTTCCCGGTTTAGGGCCCTATCAATTATCAGCTTGTAATAATTCTTGGAAGTGGATTCTAATTTAAAGGGAACCTCTTCCTGAATATAGCACGTCACCAGACCATTTTGCCCAGAATCCCGGTCTCGCACCTTAATGAGGGCTATTATGGTTCCAAGGTTTGAGTCCTCTGGAATCTGGTTAGAAAAGGACATAAATGTCACCTCTGGGGCATTGTCATTTTCATCAACAACTTCAATCTGAACATTACAATGAGCTGTGTGCACCCCTCCATCCTTGGCTTCCACACCCAACACGTATCTATTTCTTTCTTCAAAGTCCAATGTACCGTTAGTTGTGATATCGCCCGTATTTGGATTGAGATGGAAAATGAGGCTAGTACTTGTAGGAGCATTGAGGAAGGCATAGGTGATCTCTGCATTAATGCCTTCGTCCTGGTCTGTGGCCGTCACTCGCAGCACAGAAGTTCCCTGGGGCACATTTTCTTTGAGACTAACTCTGTATATGTCCTGGCTGAACACCGGAGCATTATCGTTGGCGTCAGTGACTTTGATCCGAATCTGGGTGGTACTGCTTAGAGGCGGTTCCCCACCGTCGATGGCTGTTAGGATTAAGCGATGGGAGTTCTGATGTTCCCTGTCCAGAGGTTTTTCCAGCAACAATTCTGGATATTTACTTTCATCCGGACTTTCCTTTGTCGACAGAGAGAAGTATTCATTGGGGCTAATAGTATATATCTTCAGTGAATTACTTTCTACATCTGCATCTTGTGCAGAATCCAGAGAAAATTTTACCCCTGGTAATGCTGACTCACAAATTTCTAATTCAATCTCTTTTGCAATGAAACATGGTGCATTGTCATTAATATCTTGAATATCAATAATCACGTGGAAAATATTCATTGGGTTCTCAATGACTGATTCGAATTCCAGTGCACACTCAGATTTTCTCCCGCAAATCTTCTCTCTATCTATCCTTCCGCTCACTAACAAGTCCCCACTCTCTGCACTAACACTGAAATAATCCTCTGCACTAACCCGCAGTTTTCGAGCTGGCAACTCCTGGACACTGAGCCCCAGATCCTTGGCGAGGTTCCCCACTCGAGAGCCCTTGGCCAGCTCCTCTGGAATTGAGTATCGAATGGGCTGGGAGATGGCCCCGCAGAACAAAGACAGCAGGAAGAGAAACAGTACCTGACTTCGCATTGTATCAGTTTCTCTGGCACTCCTCTGCATTTCTTGATCTCTCCAGGAAGCTTCTTTTCAAGGTTTCTCTGGGATATATTTTTAAAAGGCAATGACAGCACCCTAGACTTTCGTGATTCGAAGGTAAGACCATTTACTGGGCTCTTGAGAGTGCACAGGAGCAGCGACTGCTTTCTGCTGAGCTGAATAAAACGGAAAGCACTGGCTTGACTCTCCTGCAGAAATTAGAACTGTTCTCTTCCCTTTGGTCGACAGCGGCGCCTGGAGGTCGTTTTGGATATCGCCCAGCTATTTATCCTCAGAGTACATGTTTTCCCCCTTTATATGCCTTGTCTTTTAATTTGCTTGAAAAAACTAAATATTCATATTTTACCTTAAATTTTAGTGTTTTTCACAGTCTCACAAATGTCTTCATCATTTTACAGTCTTCTTTTTTCCCTTCGAAAGGCATAAATCATTCCCCTCCCCCCGTTTTTGGGTGTAAAAATATCTTCAGTGATTTTACTATATGGTATTTATGAACTCAGACATGACTGGTGTATCCAAACAAGTTAAAGGATTTAATATACATTTTTAGTGGGCTATGATCCTTACCTTTCTTCAAATTCATAGGTAACTTCTCTTATTTAGTATCTTAATTTCTCCATATATACTCCATTAGTCTACTAACACTTTTTCAAAGACTAGGTCTTTGAAAAAAAAAAAGGAGTAAAGGTTCAAAGGTTCTAGAATTATTTTAATGTATTGTTCTTATTTTTAAAACATAACATTCCTAGTAAAGTAGACAAGAATCTGATATTTTATTAAAGGAACCAGTTAATATTTGGGCACACACCACATGCTTTTACAATAATCGTTCTTGTATAAGCCATATATGCTTTTTTTTAAAGAGAGAGAGAGAGAGAGAGAGAGAGAGAGAGAGAGAGAGAGAGAGTGTTTTTTAATATTTATTTTTTTAGTTTTCAGCGGACATAACATCTTTGTTTGTATGTGGTGCTGAGGATCGAACTCAGGCCGAATGCATGCCAGGTGAGCACACTACCACTTGAGCCACATCCCCAGCCCAAGCCATATATGTTTTTATGAGATCAGTATTTTCATATATATCAATGCATGTGCAACTGCAATTCTTGGCTCATCAGTTTACACCATTAATGAATGAAATGGATTTGACTTGATCACTGGTAATTCCTGGATAGATACTGAAGATTCTTAGAAACTCTATTTTAGAATTTATCCTGGTCTCACATAATTCAGAGAAGCAAATCCCTTTATTTCAAATACATTATCAACTTAGATGCTGCTATAATTTGAAGGTGTTCCACAAATTTTATGTGTTAGAAATGTAATTCCCAAATCCAAATGTTAATTTTATTTTGAGGTTGGATCTCTGAGTGGTGATTGAATCATGAATGGATTATTAGGTTATCACATGAGTTACTTTATGACAAAAGCACCTACCTCTGTGAATTGATGCCCTCTGCCATGTCATTACCCTATAAGAAGGCTCTCATCAGATGCTAAGCAGATGATGGCACCATTCTCTTGGACATCCTAGACTCTGGAACCATCAGCTAAACAAGTATCTGTTTTTATAAATTTCCCAGTCTCAGGTATTTTGTTACAGCAACAAACAATGGATTAAGATGCCAACTAAACAGTTAATCTACTATTTTGCAGTGCTCATCTAATACTCCAGTCAAAATAGACTAGTATCTGCTTTCCTAACACAAGTTTTCTCTAGTTCATGCCTTTACATAATCTGTTCCTTTTATTATGTATTTTCCTCCTTTTCTTTCTAGTGAATTTTGCCTGTCCTTCAAAAAATCCTTTCTATTGAAAATAGTGTGTCAGAGACTTTTTCATTGTCTACACACAAGTAAATGGAAATTTATATGCTCAGTGTATTTTCAGGATACACCTGAAAATACACAATGCTTCATAGTAGGCTATGCTTCATATAAATTTGTAGAAAATTCTCTTTGAGCCTATAAATTTCCCCTGGAAATAGCCACTATATATTTTTTCTCCTTACTATAAAGATGTTCCCTAAAAAGATGCCAAGGTTAGTGACTTGTTAATTCTGTGATGTGTTTGAATATCTGAGTGAGAATATACCTTTCTCTGCTTAAATATATTTTCTTCAGGCTCTGTTGTCTCACACAAACTAATCACCTAATATGCTTTTCCTAATATGCTGAGGGAGAGATTTGTCCTTTGAGATCTAAGTAAATATATTTTGGTCCAATTTTGAATGCCCATTTATGATAGCATGAGTGAAAAAATTTCATAAATTTCAAAATGCATCAACGATTTTTGGCTTAACAGAGTTGTACAGCATGATTAGCACTCCTAATCCATTATTGAAATGGATGGTCTGGAAGTCTCTTGGAGAGACTGAAACATATCTTTGCTTTTTAAAGCCCTTCTCAATGAAGAAAAATACTATTCTGAGGCTCATAACAATTTAGGCCTCAAGTTAGGCAAAACTTTTTACCTTCAAGCAAAAGACTGGAATCAATATGAATCCTCCGCCATATGTATGTGTGTGTGTATATATATATATACACACACGCATCCTTGAATCTTTGAGATGAAAAAGAGTGTGATATAGTTTGGAAAAAGTCAAACATAATTTTAAGTTTTATATATACATATCTTAACTTGTTTGTATTTATAAAATGTTTAATTTGTTTGTGTGATTCAGGATAGATTTTGTTATTAGGAATGACACACTTCAGATCACAGTGATTTTAAAATGTAAAAGGTGGCTATTACTCAGGAGGCTAAGGCAGGAGGATCTCAAGTTCAAGGCCAGCCCAGGCAACAATAACGTGTACTCAGTGGTACAGCATTTGCTTAGTATGTAAAAGGTCCTGGGATTCAATCTTCAGAATGGAAATAAATAAATAATAATATGAAATGTAAAAAATGGTTTAATTAAGTATTAGAGTTGTGTTTTGGATGAGCCAAAGCCCTGGATTTGATTCCTATCATAAGGCCTGTTTATCACAAGTATAAGGACCAGAACAATATAGATCAATATTAGGACACAGGTAGAAGAACCAGCCACAATTTCATTTAATTTAATTCCCTCCCTCCCTCCCTTCCTCCCTTCCTTCCTTCCTTCCTTCCTTCCTTCCTTCCTTCCTTTCTTCCTTCCCTCTGTCATTCCTTTTCCTTTCCTTTTCTTCTTCCAGTGCTGGGAATTGAACCCAAGGCTTAGGTCACACTAGGCAAACATTCTCCCACTGAGTTTCACCCCTAGTTCTTGCAGCTATAGTTTCAAAGTGTAGTTTAGTGATCTGGATATTCTAACAATGGCAATTAGAGCTTCCTCCAAGAAGTGACATATGGTATTGCCACTCACAGAATATTAGCCAAAACTAATCACCTAGACCTACTCAGTCATAATCCTCCCATACCCATCCCATAGACTCAGAAGAAGAAAAGGACAAATATTTAGACAACAGAACTAATGACTACCTCATTGATTTATTTCTCAAATAAATGTGTGTTAAAACGTTGGCATAATTGTTCTTCATACTATTCAAAGAAAGAAATAACTCACCACAAGTAGCTTGGAGTCTCCTTTGGTTTCAAGCAAATCTTGGGTTACTAGGAGAGGCTCGCCCTTCTCACAGCTCTCCTGGCTGATGAGTGTGTCTGCATAGTTGGGTTGGGGGAAGATAAGTTGACTCTTCCTTGAGTCTGTGGTGAGGGAGACCTCTTGGGAATATGTCTGCAGTAAAGCATGCACTCTATCCACACCCACAAAGTGTGAAGTAGGCATGCTCACCAGCCCATCTCCTGAAGCCTGGAGTAGGTGTGATGAGCGCCAGCGCCAAAGTCTGAGCACCAGCAGCATGATGACAAAGGCAAGGAAGACACAGGAGACGGTAGCCACTGCCACCACCAGGTAGAATGTAAGGTCTGAATCATCAGGACTGGTGGTGGTCCTGATGCTGCCCAGGTCTGCCAGGACATCAGAGATGCTGTCTGCCACTACTATGGTGAGTGTGACTGTGGCTGAAAGAGAAGGCTGGCCGTGATCCTGCACAGTCACTACAAGACTCTGCTTGAGAGCATCCCTATCCAGTAGGGCTCTTGCTGTACGTACCTCTCCAGTGTGCAGCCCCACCACAAAGAGCCCTGGCTCACTGGCCTTGAGCAGGCGGTAGGACAGCCAGGCATTCTGGCCTGAATCTCTGTCCACTGCCACCACTTTGGTCACCAGGTATCCAGGCTCTGCAGAGCGGGGCGTCAGCTCCACACCAGTGGAGCTATCTGTAGGGAGGGTGGGGTACAGGATTTCAGGGATGTTGTCATTCTGGTCCAGCACAAACAGGTTCAAGGATACATTGCTTCTTAGTGGAGGATCCCCATTGTCACTGGCTGTCACCAGTAGCTGCATATCTCTAAATTCTTCATAGTCAAAGGAGTGCAGTGCATACAGGACACCAGTGTTAGAGTTGATGGTGATATAGGAAGACAATGGTGACCCTTGGAGGGTATCCCCAGTCAATGAATAAGTGATGCGGGCATTGTTGTCACTGTCTGGGTCCTGAGCAGTAACAGAGAAGATGGAAGCTCCTCTAGGGTTGTTTTCGGGAATGTAGGCAGAAAAGGAAGCATGAGTGAAGACAGGTGGGTTGTCATTGATGTCTGCCACATGAAGAGTGAGGTGGACTTCTGTGGACAGAGGTGGATTTCCCTCATCTGTGGCTCTCAGAGTGATATTATATTCAGACACTTGTTCACGATCTAGAGATTTGGCTGTCACTAAGCGGTAATACTGGTCTATTGATTTTTCTAAATTAAATGGCAGATTTCCCAGGACAAAAACTGTGACTTGTCCATTCTGCCCAGAATCTCGGTCATGGACATTGATAAGAGCAATTTCTCTCCCAGCTGTAGCCTCTTCTGGAACTGAGTCTGTGAGAGAAGTGATTGTAAATTCTGGGGCGTTGTCATTCACATCTAGAACTGTGACTAGAATCTTGGTTCTTGAAATAAGACCTGGTCCATCTTGTGCTTCAATTTTAATTTCATAAAATGTAGTATCCTCATAGTCCAGACTTCTTAATATTGATATGTCTCCAGTCACTGAGTTGAGATAAAAAACCTGAGCAATTTTTCCTGGCATTTTATCTAGAATATAGGACACTTGAGCATTGAATCCCTCATCAGGGTCTGTAGCATTCACTGTGATCAGCTGGGTTCCCACTGGCACATTCTCCTGGACACTTACATGATACTCTGACTGAGTAAACACTGGTGGGTTGTCATTCGCATCCAAAACTATCACTTGGATGCATAAATGGCCAGAGTGGACAGGGTCACCACCATCAGAGACAAACAGTTCAAGCTTGTGTACTTCCTTTTTCTCACGGTCCAGTGCCCGCTCCAACACCAACTCGGGGTATTTGGTCCCATCAGGGACACTATTCACAGCCAGAGAGAAGTAGTCATTGGGGCTGAGCTTGTAGTTCTGTAAAGAATTCATGCCTACATCTGGGTCAAATGCAGTTTTAAGTGGAAATCGGGTTCCAGGAAATGTTAATTCACCAATTTTTATTTCTAATTCCTCTGTTAGAAAGTTAGGAGCATTATCATTAATATCTTTAATTTCTACTTCTACTTCAAAAATTTTCAACTTATCCTCAATCAGGATATTAAATTTTACCACACACCGTGCGCTCTGAGCACAGAGCTCCTCCCGATCTATCCGCTCCTTTGTGACCAAGCTGCCGCTTCGCAGGTTCAGAGAGAAAAGCTGCGTCCTACCTCTGGAGACGATGCGGACTCCGCGCTCCGCCAGCTCCCGGGGCTCCAACCCCAGGTCTTTGGCGATGTTACCCACAAAAGAGCCTTTTTCCAGCTCTTCCAGCACCGTGTAGCGGATCTGCCCAGATCCTGTCTCACACAGAGTCCACAGGAGCACGCACAGCAAAGCCAGTTCTCTGCCATCGCGAAATTTCAAGCAATTGGTCATTTCCTTTTTGGTGAATATTTTTTCTCTGAATTCTGTTCCAATTTCCCGCGATGGACTCCAGTCTTATTTCCTCAGGGAATTAAGTCCATGGGTTTAATTCATAGGCCACAGAGAGGGTTGATTAATGGGATGAGCTTGGTAGAGTTCCGAATCTTCTGAGTCGGATTTGCTGGTTCTTTGCGATTTAGGATCCAGGAAATGGTGGACTAGCTCTCCAGTTACGTTTTTTCCTTCTTGAGTAGTCAACAGCGACACCCAGAGGCCTGACCGTTTAGTGCACACTTTCAGTCAAACCGAAGTTATTATTTTTGGTTCTCAGTATTTGAAGATCCTTTTATCAGAGGGAAGGGGACTGTTGTTGACTATATAATTGACTTGATATGTATTAAAGGTTCAAGAGACTTTCTTTTGGAAGCCATGCACCAACCTTAACTCCACTCTATTTGCTTCAAACTTGCTGGAGTTACTGATTCCAAATGTTCAGTTTAAGAATCACAATAAATGTGAGCCGTATTTATAGATTACATTTCTTGAAGTTTTTCAATAACCCAGCATATTAGTTTTAATATTTGTGATTCAACCTATTCATTGCACAAACATACAATGGGGTGTCTGACAATATAGTTGTTGAGGTACTGAAGGTGAACAATATAGATACAAGCACTTCCATCACAGAATTTATGAGGATATAAAAGCAAACAGGGAATCACAGTGCACTGAGATAACTACTATGATGGGGAAAGTCAAGGGGATGAAATGGCCTCCAACTGGCTTTGGAAGTTAGCAAAGGCCTTCTTGGGAAACTTGAGAGGAGTGGATCAGGGAAAAGGCCTTCATGTGAGAGAATAGCATGGCAATGTCTAGATGTTAGGGAGAAATCACAGCCTTTCAAGGTACTGAAAGAACATCACTTTGCTTACCTCTAGAATATGAGGATTTTTTAAAAACCACAACTGAAGCTGGCAGATATCAACTTTTATTTTATGTTCTAGAATTCCTTTCCCTATATGTTTTCCTCTTCATGCACAGTACAAATAAAACATATATGTCATTTCAATCATAATACATGGAATGTCTATCCATTAGACATTTGTTCTTTTAAATTTTTTTGTAGTTGTAGATGGACAGCATGCCTTTATTTTATTTGTTTATTTTTATGCGGTGCTAAGGATTGAACCCAGTGCCTCACACACGCTATGCAAGTGCACCACCACTGAGCTACAGCCCCAGCCTCATAGACGTTTGTTCTTATGGAGTCACTGCATGTGCTAAAAGGATCTCCTCTCCTCTCCTCTCCTCTCCTCTCCTCTCCTCTCCTCTCCTCTCCTCTCCTCTTCTCTTCTCTTTTCTCTTCGCTCTCTCTCTTGCAGTACTGGGTATTGAACTCAGGGTCTCACACAAGCTAGGCAAGCACTCAATCACTGGACTATATTCCCAACCATTTTTATCTATTTATTGATTTTGAGCCTGGGTTTCACTTCTTCTTGAATTTGTGATCCTCCTGCTTCAGCCTCCTGAGTAGCTAAGAGTATAGGTATGCACACAATGCCTGGCAGGAACTGTGCCTTTAATTTTCCTCTGTTCATAATTTATTATTTACTTACAAGTAACTATATTTTAATATACTATTCCATAGTATGTTCCAATTTTACCTCATACATAATTTTGTGTAATATTAATAAGCACAATGGCATACATTTTCTCAAACTTTCCCTTAACAGATCCTCTTAAATATGAAAAGGAACCACAGTATCTTAAATACCATTAAATACAAGACTCAATTAGTACATTATTACTTCCAGATCAAAATAAGAAATGATTCCAACACAGAGAATATTAGTGTGTTCATTGTCTTCTGTTATTAAAATATTACCCACATACTAAAATCCAACATAGGAAGGAGAATGTGGAAGAAAAATGTAATTGTGGGAGGCTCTTGGATTGGGTGAGGGATTTGGAACATTCTTTAGCAGCTACTATAAGTAGGAAACTTTGAGAAGACGGATGTACAAAGATCTTTAGGGGCAATTGTACTATGCAGTCTCTGAATCCCTTCTTTAAGAAAAGTTATATTGAAGATATAAACTATTTTTAAAGATAAAAGGCAACATGGTTTCTAGATATGAGACAAAAAGTATTAGCAAAGGGAAACCTGTGTATTGTCACTTTACCAATTTATTATAGAGCAAATGATAAATCAGTTATTAAAGGAACACATAGCTGCTTTAGAGGTCCATGAGACTTATACCAAGCAAAGCTACCATGATGTGCCTTTCTGAAACACTATAAAGAATGTTTATTTCTGGGTTTGGTGTGTACCTAGTGATAGAGAGAATGCTAAGAAGTCCACAGTTCAATCTGTAGTACCAAAAGAAAATGAAACTATATTTCTAAATTTCCATTTTTAATAGGTAAGGACATGCAAATTAGGAAAATAAAGAACTTCACTGACAAATGAAAAGAAAAATATTAAGACCAAGTGAGAAAGAATTAGCCAAGATGTTCATTATTTAAACACAAATTCACATATGAGCCCAAAGTCTTGTTTTAAAGAAGAGTATTGAGTCAAAATGAAATCTAACTTCCACATTTTTTAAGGCAGAAATAATTGTTAATTCATGCAGATGATTTTTCCAGGGGTAGAAAAGTGGGAGAAAGCAGACATTCCAGTTCTCTGAGGCAGAGTTTTTTTTTTTTGATTATCTAAATACTACCTTCACCTCTTAACGACTGGTTTTCACCAATTACTCGATTGGCTTCTACTCTGTCTTACATCCTGTGAACATGTAAAATTACCTAGGAATAATTTGCCAGGACTCATTAACTAAAAAATAAATACATCCTCAAGAAAATATGAATAAAATGGGTATAGTAACAGTGCAGGCAACTCAATAATTGGCTAAATTTATTTTAGCAAAATACCTAATAAGCAAATTCTGAAAAGATGTTTACCTGAAATGTTTTATCTCCTTTTTCATCAAGTAGAGATTGAGGTGCTGATAGAAAATCCTTTTTCTCACAGCTCTCTTGGCTGATGAGCGTGTCTGCATAGTTGGGCTGAGGGAAGATCAGGTGGCTCTGCCGTGAGTCTGCGGTGAGGGAGACTTCATGGGAATAAGTCTGCAGGAAAGCGTGCACTCCATCCACACCCATGAAGTTCGAGGTGGGTACACCTGCCAGCTTGTCACCAGCAGTCTGAAGCTGGCGGGAAGAGTGCCAGCGATGCAGCCTGAGTGCCAACAGCACTATGACAAAGGCCAGGAAAACACAGGAGACAGCGGCTACTGCCACCACCAGGTAGAGTGTGATGTCTGAATTATCTGGATCAGCAGGTGTTTCAATGCTGCCCAAGTCTGCCAGGACCTCGGGGATGCTGTCTGCCACAGCTATTGTGAGTGTGACTGTGGCTGAGAGAGGGGGCTGGCCATGGTCCTGAACAGCCATCACCAGACTCTGTTTGAGTGCATCTCTATCTATCAGGGCCCTTGCTGTACGCACCTCTCCAGTGTGCAGCCCTACAGAGAAAAGCCCAGGCTCACTGGCCTTCAGCAAGCGGTATGACAACCAGGCATTCTGGCCTGAGTCTCTGTCTACTGCCACCACTTTAGTTACCAGGTATCCTGGCTCTGCAGAGCGGGGTGCCAGCTCCACACCAGTGGATCCATCAGTTGGTAGGGTAGGATACAGGATCTCAGGCACGTTGTCATTCTGGTCCACCAAGAACAGGTTCAAGGATACATTGCTACTGAGAGGAGGGTTACCACTGTCCAGCGCTATCACCCACAGTTGCATATCTTGGAATTCCTCATAATCAAAGGAGCGAAGAGCATAAAGGACCCCAGTGTCAGAGTTGATAGAGACGTAAGAGGACAGGGGTGCTCCTTGAAAGGTGTCCTCTGCTAAAGAATAAGTTACACAGGCATTGTCATCACTGTCGGGGTCATCAGCCAACACTGAAAAGATGGAGGTGCCTCTGGGATTGTTTTCCAAAATGTAGGCAGAATAGGACCTGCTGCGGAATGTGGGTGGGTTGTCATTGATGTCAGCCACTTGCAGCAAAACATGAGCATCTGTGGATAGAGGTGGGTTCCCGCCATCTTTAGCAGTTAAAGTGATGTTATAAAAGGAAAACTGTTCCCTGTCAAGGGTTGTGGTTGTAACCAGTCGGTGGTAATTGTCCACTGACCTTTCTAACTTGAAAGGAAGTTTCTCTGGGAGTGAACATGTGACAAAAGCATTCTGTCCAGAGTCTCTATCATGTACATTGAAAAGTGCAATTATGGTTCCTGGAGGAGAGTCTTCAGGAACTGAGCTAGTAGCAGATGTCATGTAAAATTCTGGGGCATTGTCATTAACGTCCAGAACTGTTACAATAACCTTCGTTCTGGTCAGAAGGCCTGGACCATCCTGAGCTTCAATATCAATTTCATGTAACTTAGCATCCTCAAAGTCTAGACTTTTTATGATTGTTATATCTCCAGATGACTTAAGCTCAAATATCGCTGCTCTTTCTCCAGGAGGTTTCTCTCGAAAATATGTGACTTGAGCATTATATCCCTCATCCGAATCAGTGGCGGTCACTGTGAGTATCCGGGTGCCTACAGGCATATTCTCTGGAACGCTTACATGGTACTCTGGCTGTGTAAAAACGGGAGCATTATCATTTGCATCTAGGACCTTGACACGGATGCGGCAGGTTCCAGATCGGACCGGGTCACCCCCGTCAGAAGCGACCAGAATGAAATGGTGAACTGCCTCTTTCTCACGATCCAGAGCACGCTCCAGCACTAGCTCGGGGTATTTGTTCCCATCAGTTCCGCTTCGCACATCCAGAGAAAAATGGTCATTTGAGTTGAGTTCATACTTCTTCAGGGTATTCTCTCCTACATCCGCATCATGCGCACTCTTAAGAGGAATCCGGAATCCTGGTGTATTTGTTTCGCTTATTTTTAGCTCCAATTCCTCTACTCCAAAGCGAGGGGCATTATCATTAATATCTGTTATTTCCACCTCTACTGAAAAAATGGTCAATTTATCTTCCAGTAGTATATTAAAGTTCACCAAACACCGCTCGCTCTGAGCGCAGAGCTCCTCCCGGTCTATTCTGTCTGCAGTGATCAAACTCCCACTTCGTGGGTCCAAAGCAAAGAGCTGTGTCCTACCTCTGGAGACGATGCGAACTCCCCGCTCTGCCTGTACCAGGGGCTCCCAGCTCAAGTCCTTGGCAATGTTGCCCACGAAGGAGCCTTTGTCGACCTCCTCTGGCACAGAATAGCGAATTTGCCCAGCTCCTGCCTCCCAAAGGTCGGCCAAGAGAAGGCACAGCAGGACCAGACTTCCGTAGTGCGGTGACCTTTGCAGAGACGCCATTTCCCTTTGCAGAGCCGCGGTGTTTTCTTTTAAGTCCACTTCCAGCACCCAGTGAGGGATTCCGCCGATCTTTATTTCCCAGGGTCTGAGACAACCAGCACCTACAAGACCCAGGTCTCCGTGGTGAGAACTAACGGGCTGCCGGACTGAGTTTCTTCGCCATCCCGGAGCTTGCGGACCAAATGCCAGCCCTTTGTGTTGTGGAAGCGGTATTGTTGGGTTGGTTGTCTCCCTGACTTTTACTCCTTATGTGGTAAACAGCGACGCTCAGAGGCCTAGATAGTTTCTGCACCCGCTCAGGCAAATCCCGGTTATATCTTGTTGATGTTCGGCTGTGACTTTTAAAAAATTGCTTTAAAGAATATTACAGTTCTAAGACACTTTAGAAATAAATCTTTGAAGCTAGAACTCTTCTTCTCAGAATTAATAACAGTGGTCTAAGGGTATGTGACCTTGATAGCAGTTGCTAGAGTATTATTGAATGCTCAAGGAATTAACTCTACAGTTGCTCTCGTTTCAAACATTTTCCACCTCTTTCTTATTTGTACAGAGACAAAAAAAAAATCCATGTAAAAACACTAGCTATATTTTCTTCTAAGGTTATATGTTTTGAATTCCTGTGCTTGATGGTTTAGGATTCAAGTTCCAAACCTGTATTTACTGAATCATCAGACCCTTAATTTGGCATATGTACTTCACACTTTATTTGATCCAGGCTGGAGATGGAAACAATGAACCTGTTCTCAGGAAACTTGAAAGATTGGAGAGGACACACAATAGTAAAGAAGGTCTAATTATAGAGTTTGATAATGGCTATGACATAAGGTGGGCAATGGGGGTGGGATACAGAGGTAGGCTATTCAGCCTAGATTTAGGGATCAGGAAAGACTTCCAGGACATGATTGGAGATGAATCCTAAACAGTGCAATTGGATAGACAAATAGGCTTGAATAATGTTCTAGAATCTCAGAGATAGCATGGAATGTTATGGAAACTGAAGATGGCTTTGTTAATTAGATAAAACTTGAGCAGGAAGGGGTTCTCACCATAGCCTAGGAATCAATCATTCAAAGATGTCTGGGGTTGCTAATTCCTTTTTCTGATATTTATTTTTTTCTAAGGGCATAAAATACAACACATGTGTGTCTTTGCATTTTTATGTACTCCTGTATAATATGTTTATTTCAAAAATATATTTGAAAAATTTCAAAAATACACACCAGTACAGAAAATACAATGACCAAAGTTTATGTGCATACCAGTTGACTTCATAAAATCTTGACATGTTGCCATATGTAAATGAGATTGGTTTTCAAACCTTATTTTTAGTAATTTCAGATTTATAGAAAAGTTATAAAAATAGCACAAAGAATTCTCTTGTATAGTTATCCCTTGATATCTGAGGAGGATTAGCTCCAGGGCTCTAGTAGATACTGAAATCTAAGGATATGCAAGTCCTGTATATAAAATAGCATAGCATTTCCATGTATATCCTTCTGTACACTTTAAGTCATCTCTAGATTACAAATAATACCTAATATGATGTAAATGCCATATAAATAGTTGTTATACTTTATTGTTTGTGGAATAATGACAAGATTGCCCGTATATGTTCAGTATAGATGTAATTTTTTTCAAATATTTTCAATCTATGATTGGTTGAATCGACAGACATGAAATCTGAGGATATGGATTTCATGTCTTCACTCACATTTCCCCAAATATTAAGATTTTGGTTTCATGTTCTCTCCTGCCACCCCAGGATCAGAGTAAGCTGCAGACATGATACTTCATTTTTAAATACTTCTCTGTAAGTTTTTAAAATTAAGAACATTCTATCATTATCAAAATATGATAAAAATTATCAGATTTTTGTTAGTTGTTATAATAATGACTTTTTAAAGCAAAATAAAAAATTATCTGGCCTAGGGTCCAATCCAGGACCACACACTGCATTTAATTATGTCTTTTTAGTAGCACTTAATCTGAGGAAGTTTATCAGGCTTTTTAAATATTTCATGACTTTATACTTTTGAAGAACACTAGTCAGCATTTTGTAAAATGTCTTTCATTAGGGTTTATCTGATTCTTTTTCCTGATTAGATTCAGGTTATACTTTTTTGGCATAAATACTACAGGAATGATGTTATATCCTTCTCAGTGCATCTTATCAGGAGGTACATTATTTTTTTGTCCCAGTACTGATAATATTAACTTTGATCACTAGGGTAACTTCCTTGTAACTTCCAGCTCTCCCTATTGTAAAATTATTGTGTTTCCCTTTGTAATTAATAACTTTCTTACAGAGAGATACTTTGAGACTAAGGTAAATACTCCATTTCTAAAAAAGGCATTGACCAGTTTTAATTCTTTCCTGAAATTTTAAAAACAAAACCATGGGAAGAGATTAATTATTCTTGTACTCTTCTTTAGTAACAGCCACATTTCTCCCTCTGTAGAACTAATCAACATCCAGGATACAGAACCACATTTATTATTCCCATCCATGCTTTTATTTTATATTTTGCAATCGAACCCAAGACCTTATCAAGTGTTCTACCTCTGAGCTATATCTCCAGCTCCATGTTTTTTTATTTTTTAACTACATATACTTGCATCCATATATTTTTGCCTATTTGAAATTCAATAGTAGCATGCCATATTTATTCTGTGAGTCACTTTTTCCTCATCATTATATTTTGAAATTTATTTGTTACATTCTTTGTATTTGCTGTATAAAACCCCATTAATGTGAAAAATAATAAAAATGTATTCCTGTATATCTGTATTAGGGTATTAAATTACTTATTTCATGATACTTTCTTTTCTTTTGATTTCCTTCCCTCCTTTTCCTCTTTGTTATTGCAGCCAACAGGTAAAAACTAGGCATCTCTCCATATATACACATTTTTTTTCCCTAGGCCAAGATATCAACTAGAAACCATTCCTGGGTCAAATCACATGCACATTGCTTCCGTTATCTTTGCTGTACAATAAACCACCCCTAAAATTTAGTGGCTTAATACAACTTGGATTTATTTGTTCAATAATCTTCCATCTGGGACAGGATGAGTTGTTTCAGTTCTTTTGCTAGCTTGCTTGTATAGCATCATCTGAGGACTGGGCTCAGCTGGTATACTGAGGTATCTGGGTGACTGTTTACATAGTCTCATGGCCTCTCCTTCTCCACATAGCTTTTATATGTGGATTTTAAAAAAACATTATCTTACCAGCAGGGTAAGTGGGCTTGATTTCTTAAAAAATTGCAGTAAAATACATATAACAAAATTTCCCACTTTGATCACTTTAAGTGTGTGGTTTGTGACATTAAATACAATCATATTACATTATTGTGTAACCATCACCACTATTCACCTCCAGAACTGTTTCATCCTCCCCAACTTAAACTCTATATTAAACACAAGCTCCTGTTCCCGTCCCTCCAGCACTTGGCAACCATAATTCTACTTTTGTCTCTGTGAATTTGAATAATGTAGGAGCCTCATATAAGAGGAATCATACAGTATTTGTCCTTCTATGACTGGATTATTTCACCTAGTACAATGTCTTTAATGTTCATCATGTCTCATTACGGCAAAATTTCCTCCTTTCCTTCTTTTTTAATCTGTATTTATACATGTATGTATGTATATTTGTATATATGTATATGATGTACATGTGTGTATATACACACATATATAACCCTTTGTTTATCCATCCATCTGTCAGTGAGCACTTGGGGTGCTTCCACCTTTTGGCTGTTGTGAGTAATGTTGCCATGAATGTGGATATACAGATAAATATCATCAAAATGTATTCCTGTCACTTCTTTTGGGCTTACTCCTTTACAATGTATTTCTTCCTGTTGAGTTAATACAACTTAAAATGAAATACATACTTGATTTTTGTTAGTCATTTTCATTACAAGCATAATGTATAATAAGGAGGCTTTAAAAGTTCTCAGGTTGCAAGGTAAATTTTCTGTTGTTCATTTTGTCCCTCATTTTGGAAATTACTTAAATTGATGCATTCTTCAGCATTCATAAAATATCTCATAATAAAAGATTAAACAAAGGACCAAGATATTCAACAACAATTTAAAATTGCAGCTTATATCAATTTCTGTAATTTTATAATAACATAACTGAAAATACTACTTTAGACAATCTTCATCTTTTCAAATGTTGCTAAATAAAATACTACAACATCCTGATAGATGACATCTGCTTTAAATAAATTATCAGATGCTTATAACTTAAGGAAACGAGAAAGTAGTATTAGTCTTCTAAATATTGGCCAGCCTTTTCTAGATAAACTCCATTTCTTTCAGATAAGAAGACAATAAACTCAAAACAATGAAATAATTTGGCCAGAGTCAAGCAAGAAAATGTTAGAAGCTAGATCTCCTGATTTCCTAGTTTGGTGCTCTTTCCAAAAGAACATGCAGCACTACACACCTATTCTTCTTCTCCATCTCCTACCTATTATTACAAATGTCTTTTCAATGTGAAAATAATAATAAATAATGAATGTAAATTGTAATCCTGTTTAATCATGATTCTCCAAAGATTATAATAGAAATCTACTAGGGCACATGGGAAAAAAAACTGTAGTAAAAAGTGAAAGTAAGTAAAATAATATATTATTTAAATCTACATAGTTTATAAAGTTATACAAGATTACCTGAGAAAATGTTTCCTTTTTATCTTCAAGTAAAGACTGTGGTACTGATAGAAAATCCTTTTTCTCGCAGCTCTCCTGACTGATGAGTGTGTCTGCATAGTTGGGCTGAGGGAAGATCAAATGACTCTTCCTGGAGTCTGTGGTGAGGGAGACCTCGTGGGAATAGGTCTGCAGGAAAGCATGAACTCCTTCTATGCCCACAAAGTGTGAGGCAGGCATGCCTTCTAACCCATTGCCTGCTGCCTGGAGCAAACGTGTTGAGTGCCAGCGCCGAAGTCTGAGTGCCAGCAGCACAGTGACAAAGGCAAGAAAGACACAGGAGACAGTAGCCACCGCCACCACCAGGTACAGCGTGAGGTCTGAGTCTTCTGGGTTGGCAATGGTACTGATGCTGCTCAGATCTGCCAGGATGTCAGGGATGCTGTCTGCCACAGCTATGGTGAGTGTGACTGTGGCTGAAAGAAGGGGTTGGCCATGGTCCTGGACAGCTACCACAAGACTCTGCTTGAGAGCATCTCTGTCTAGCAGGGCCCTTGCTGTACGCACCTCACCTGTGTGCAGCCCCACTGAGAAAAGCCCTGGCTCACTGGCCTTGAGCAGGCGATAGGACAGCCATGCATTCTGACCTGAATCTCTGTCTACAGCCACCACTTTGGTCACCAGGTATCCAGGCTCTGCAGAGCGGGGTGCCAGCTCTACGCCAGTGGAACCATCGGTAGGAAGGACAGGGTACAGGATCTCTGGAGTATTGTCATTCTGGTCCAGGATGAATAGGCTAAGTGACACATTGCTGCTGAGTGGTGGGTTCCCACTATCTTGGGCTGTCACTCTCAGTTGCAAGTTCTGGAACTGTTCATAGTCAAAAGATCGCAATGTGTAAATGACCCCAGTGTCGGAGTTGATAGAGAGGTAGGAGGACAAAGGTGCTCCCTGAATGATGTCCTCCACCAGGGAGTAAGTGATTTGAGCATTTTCATTGCTGTCGATATCCTGGGCTCTCACTGAGAAGATAGAGGCCCCTCTGGGGTTATTTTCAGGAATGTAAATAGAATAGAAGTCCTGATAGAAAAGCGGGGGATTGTCATTGATGTCTGTCACTAGGAGCAAAACGTGAGTTTGGGTAGACAGAGTTGGATTTCCCTGATCTGTTGCTGTTACTGTGATGTTGTACTCAGAAGTAAGTTCTCTGTCCAGTGTTCTTTCTGTTACTAAACGGTAATAATTATCAACTAACTTTTCCAATTTAAAAGGAAGATTTTCAGGAATGGAGCATGTGATATGACCATTTTCTCCTGAGTCCTGGTCATGCACATTGATAAGAGCAATTATGGTCCCAGGAGGAAAATTTTCTGGGATCGCAGTGGTGACAGACGTGATACTCACTTCTGGGGCATTATCATTTACATCCAAAACTTTGATTAGCACCTTAGCTCTGGCCATGAGTCCAGCACCATCCTGAGCTTGAATTTCCATTGGATAAATTTTGTATTCTTCAAAATCCAGTGGTTCTTTATTTGATATTTCTCCTGTGTATGAATCCAACTGAAATACTTGGGCCACTTTGTGGTCTATATTATGAAAGGAGTATGTTACTTCTCCATTGGCTCCCTCATCTGGATCAGTGGCATTTACCATGAGTAATTGGGTGCCTAGTGGGACATTCTCAGGGACACTTGTTTGATATTCTGCCTGAGTAAAGGCTGGAGGGTTGTCATTCGCATCCACCACCTGAACACGAATGCGGACGGTCCCTGAATGAACTGGGTTGCCCCCATCAGAGGCAGTGAGCACAAGGTGGTGAACAGCTTCTTCTTCTCTGTCTAGTGGACTCTGCAGCACCATCTCTGGATGTTGGGGCCCATCAGGTCCATGTTGCACATCCAGGGAGAAATGAGGGTTGTAACTGAGCTGATAGCTCTGGAGTGAGTTCATACCCACATCAAGGTCTTTCCCAAAAGGAAGAGGGATCCTGGTACCTGGAGTCGTTATTTCATTCATTTTAAATTCCAGTTCTTCAAACTGGAATTGTGGAGTGTTGTCATTAATATCAATTATTTCTACTTCAATAGGGAAAAGTTTCATTTCATCCTCAACAAGGATGTTAAAACTCACCAGACACCGCGCGCTCTGGGCGCAGAGCTCCTCCCGGTCTATCCTGCCTGCGGTGACCAAGCTGCCGCTTCGCGGGTTCAAAGAGAAAAGCTGCGTCCTACCTCTGGAGACGATGCGGACTCCGCGCTCCGCCAGCTCCTGGGGCTCCAGCCCCAGGTCCTTGGCAATGTTGCCCACGAAGGAACCTTTGTCTGTCTCTTCTGGCACTGAGTATAGGATATTCCTGGCACTGGCTGCCAACAGCAGCTCCAGAAAAAGGCACAGCATCACCATCCCGCTGCAGCGGGTCAGCTTCGCCGGAATCGCCATTGCTCTCTGGATTCGTAATTTCTCAGTCTAGCATCAAAGGGTATCCTTTCTCTGCTTTTCAGAGGCTACATTACCTCAATTTTCAAGACAATTTCGAGCACAGAGTCATCCAGAATTAGGGTTTGGGCAGCCTCAGATAGACATTTTTTATTTCGTGGCAAGTGATGAAGGTCTAAAGAGGAACAATTTTTTTTTTTTTTTTAAATTGGGCGTGCGTGTAGTGCTGGTATTGCCAGATTGGTGAACAGCGACGCCCAGAGTTCTAACCAGTTACTGCACTCCTAGAAAAGCTTTTTCGTTCACCTGATACATGTTTTCCTAAATCTTAACTTACTGTAAAGGGAATAATTAATCATTTACCATATATGTAAGAAAAGGAGAAGCGATGTTCACTTAAACGATGTAAAGGTCACCCAATTGTAGTATGTGGAAGAATCCCAGTATTGCCAAGTTATCTGCTTTCTCTGTTTGCCATGCAGGGAATAAGGGTTAAGAACTTTCTCATACCACAAAGAGGAGAAAACTGTCCCTCCACTTTTTCTGTTGAATATTTTTTTTATGCTAGGAGGGATCAGGGATTAAATTTAGGGGCACTGGACCACTGAGGCACATCCTCAGCCCTATTTTGAATTTTATTTAGAGACAGGGTCTCACTGAGTTGCTTAGTGACTGGCATTTGCTGAGGCTGGCTTTGAACTCATGATCCTCCTGCCTCAGCCTCCCGGATAGCTGGGATTACCGGCCTGAGTCACCGTGACCGGCTCTGTTGTATATCTTGACTACTTGATAATTTTTCAGGTCACACAAAGCAATTTCTTTTTGAAGGATGAAAAACATTGGAGGGAGAAAAGCTTTTAGAATGTAAGTTAAAAATTGGATCACACTGTTTTCTTTCCATCGTGCTTTGAATATTCACCAAAATCCTTGGGATTTTGAAGATGATGTTTTAATTC
Source organism: Ictidomys tridecemlineatus (assembly GCF_052094955.1). Taxonomy (NCBI): domain Eukaryota; kingdom Metazoa; phylum Chordata; class Mammalia; order Rodentia; family Sciuridae; genus Ictidomys; species Ictidomys tridecemlineatus. The sequence continues at coordinate 121,724,283 of NC_135477.1, read as the reverse complement.
AATCCATATTTTTCTTCTCTTTTGTAAGTGTCTATATATTGTGGGGTTTTTAAAAAATTAAATTCATCCAACGCTAATATATTTTGACTAAGATAACTTGGGCTCTTGGAATTTCATTTACAAACATTACATGAATATATAATTTAGAACTCAAATTTAAGAGACAGGTATGACAATATTCTTCATAAGTGAAAAGAAAAAAGGCGACAATCTTGATTTTAAGGCAGTCTATAAGGATAGTGTTATTCTCCAATAATCACACAATATTTTCTTTAGAGAAATTGGTTTTCTTAAATAGCAGTATTTTTTAATTAAGAAAATAAGAACATTGGATTCTTTCTTTTACTCATTGCAGTATTAGTAAAAGGTTACTATCTAAAATGTCTCAGGCTTAGAGTGAGTTGTTTATCTTTATCCAACTATTAAATGATATGCTCTCTGTACTCCAGAGTTTTCAGGAACATTTTCAAGAACAACTTGAGCCAGATACTGGCAGCCAACACTTAGACATCATTTTCAAGAAAGATTCAGAACATGAGGAAAGAAATAATCAGAGGCCACAGGAATCATTAAGAGAATTTTTGTTCTTGTTAAACCAATTGTGCAGTTTCTCATTTTAAAAAAATATTTATTTGGTTGTCAGTGGACTTTATTTTATTTATTCACATGCGGTGCTGGGAATCAAACCATTGCCTCACACATGCTAGGCAAGTGGTCTACCACTGGCCACAATCCCAGCCCCTGTTTCTCAATTTTTAAAAAACAAGTATATGAAGCCCAAGGGTAGTAGTATTTTGAAGATGCAATAAGCCTCCTTCAATATTGCAAGGAAGGAACTCTTTAATAGGTACCCCATAACTTTACACAACGTACACTAATTGCACACAAAACTTTTCTCCAAGTGAACTGTGAGCAAATGAGACAAATCAAAATACACATAAAACCAGCAAGTTAAACTTGAAGTGCCCCCTACACTCAACAACAGAAGACAAACAGTGATGATTTACAAAAGGATGTACTAAATAAATATATTAAAACTCATGAATACATTTGAATCCAATGTAACATTTAAGGCTTCTTTTTTGCTGACACTATAGAGAATATCTAGTTGAACGATGCTTGAATTAATTTTAAGGAACAAAATTTTTATGTTTGAAACCACACAGAGATTGGGATGGGAAGCAAACTTCTTCTTTTAAATTGGGGGCAAGTCCAAATCCTAGCTTGGACTAGAGGCCAGGCTGAAAGTGTCCCCTACTGTCAGGGCTACAGGAGTGTTGCTGGTGTAGGGTGATATCCGGAGTCCTTGTGAAGAAGAGTACCAAGAGCAAGGTAAGACTTAAGCTCTGCCTGTCTGGCAGCGGTTTCTAGCAGCAACTCCTGATAACTGTTGGCCAATACCAGACACAGTGTGATGATTTGTCACTGTGGGAGGTGACCAGAAAACTCTGTCTCTGTTACTATTAGCAGCATAATACACACCTAACTAATGTGAATCCCTAGGTTGAAGAACTAAGTTAGCTGGCCTGAAATATGTGGTAGAACAGTCAACTCTTGTTCCCAATTCGTCTCCACTTTGGTAACTGGATAACCAGGACTGTAGTGTGCAGTGCAGTGTCAAAGAAGGCCTCATCTAGCTGTAGCTCCTGATAGCATCCTCCTTGCACTTTCAAAGAAGTTATTCACCATTACAGGGAGGCTCAGAATGACACTGAGCCAGTTAAACCCTGATCACTACTGCCAGAATCAGTTCAAAGTTAGTATCAATGAACACCACTGCATTTTGCACTCACTAACATAGGACAACAGTGCCTCTCAGTGCCAGGTCACTGGTCAGGAAGAAAGAGGAGGTATGGAGAACCCTAAGACCTGGTCAGAAGTGCTAAATTGTTTGATAAAGGTCTCTGTGGGTATTCCTGGTCACCTGGATCAAAAAGGAGGCCTTCAGAAAACCAGAGCATTTTCAAAGCATGCAGGGTGAGGCTTGTGCTGGAGGACAAGAATAGCTTATTTTGGGGGACATGGGAGCTCTGATAGTGACACTGTAGATTAGAATCTTCTTCCAGCTTAGAATTCCATCAGTAGGTAACAAATAATTACATACTAATTCTTGGAGGTGAATTTTTTGCCAATGGGATCATTCCTCCCTACACTAATTTTTACCTCTTCATTTAAGCAGGGTGGTCAGTTCTGTTGTTCTGGTTAGGCAATCACAGTTCTAATCTCTAGTAGGACTAGACACCTGGCTGATAGTCACCTGTATTGCATTATGGTTCTGGATCTTCATTTCTACTAGGACTCTGAAATAGCTCCCGAGCTCTTCCACTCTTAATTTTCTATCTCATGCTGTTCCTGTCATTTTTTTCAAAATCAAGCATTACTGTAATTTTGGAGCAGCAGGTATATTCTGTATGCTCTGCAAGACTGTGCAGAAAGTGTAGGAGAACTCTACCTTAAAGATGTCATCAGATCAAGGAGGATCACTCGAATTCAAGGTGGTGAAGGGTATGTTCTGCAGGCTGGGCTCTACCCTGTATGTCATGGTCCAATATGCAAGGTCTGACATTTGCATCCAATGCTTTTTCTTGCTCAGAGCTGTTCTGTCCCATGCTCACCACTAAGAAGTGGCAACTCTGGTTCTCTGCTCCAAGGTTTCTTCAATAGCAATTCAGAATATTTATTGCTTGAGTGCTTTCCTTTAGTTCTGGGAGTTGGAGGAATGGTTGTTGAAACTAATCTGATAAAGTTACTATCAATATCCAAATCTGATGGCTTTAAACAATGAACCAATTAAGCTGTTTTTCAGAATTTCCAAAACAAAATGTACCAAAAGCCATTATATTATCATTTATATCCAGGATGACTATGTATGAATCAAAAACTTTCATCTGATTTTCAGTGAATTTGATTTTCAAATTCGAGCGGCTTAGACACTTCCTTAGGCATTTCTGCTATATCCATCCTGTCATTCTCAAGTAGATCTCAGCTTTCTTTGGTAGGTAAGAGGATTATCAGCACTTACCAGTAGTTTCTGGTCAGAGATGCAGATTCCCCACATTTAGAATCACAGACTTCCTTTCAAGAATATCACCAAGTTTTTTTAGGCAGGATAAAGTCAGCAGGCAGGGAAATCGCGCTTCCTGTGCGCTGCTAGCTGCCGGTGTATGGATAGGGCTTCTTCCTCTTTTGTTCCCGGTGCTGCTCAGACCCGAATACCCTCGCTGCGGTTGCTCTCTGTTTCCGGATTACAAAGGCGCTCTGGGGTGGAAGTGGAGGTGCAGCGGCTCACTCAGGGTCATTAAATATCCTGACGTTTGGGACCTATTTGGAACAGACTATTGGGGAGAGGACTGCAGTCTTCTTCTGAGATATTTCTCAAAACCCTACGAGTCGGCTGTGTCAGAGTCGCCAGTGGTTTGTTTTGCTTCACTCCAGCAACTGGCTGGCGGACAGCGGCACCCAGAGGCCCAGCATGAAATGTCCTGCATGTTATTTCCGGAAGTCCTCTGAGAAACATTATTTGCTTAATTTTAGGGACTTGTAGATTACCAGTATGAAAGGGTGCAAATTGATTTGCTTTAGTATGAAAGGGTGCAAAGCACGATTCAAGTTGGACAAAATAAAAGTCTTTCCACAGAATCTAAACCAAACGTTTTAGTTTATTAAATGTTAACTTAAGATTCTTGCAGAATTTTTCCCTTGTCTCCTTTTTGCCCTCTGTGCTGCGGATCAAACTATGGCCTCAGGCATGCTAGGCAGGCACTCTGTCACTAAGATACATCCCCAGACCTTGATATTCTGTTTTTGAAGAAGACAACATAATACTGAAGCTTCTTCTTAAAAAAAAAAGGTTACTAGAGAAATTATTCATTGAAAAAGAATTGTACATTTATTAAATGAAAAGTTTACCACAAGTTCAACACAATAAATTTGCTCTATAAAAAGGTAGAAAATACTTATAAAACTAAAGTCACCAGTAATTGCATTATATAATTAGATATAAGAATTTAAATTTGATGCCTATTAATAGTTTTCAATATGTATATACTTTTTTTTGGTACCAGGTATTGAACTCAGGGGCAGTTAACCACTGAGCCACATCCCCAGCCCTTTTTTGTATTTCATTGATATTATTGGTTTGTCAGTGCCCTTTCCTTTCTTTTAATATTTCCTTTTAGTTTTGGTGTCCACCCTCCATATACCCAAAGGGAAGTTTAATCTATTCATAACTGTAGTAGATTCTGATCAATATAAACCAAGAATCCCTCTTGATAGCACTGAGGGATACAGGCTTAAATAATAAGCTTAATGTAGGATCTCTCTTTTTGGTACTAGGGATTGAACTCAGGGGTACTCAAGCACTGAGCCACATCCCTAGCCATATTTTGTATTTTATTAGAGACAGGGTCTCACTGAGTTGCTTAGTGCCTCACTGTTGCTGACTCTGGTTTTGAACTCACAATTCTCCTGTCTCAGCCTCCAGAGCCACTGGGATTACAGGTGTACACCACTGTGCCTGGCAACTCTGCTAATATTTAGAGACAGCTAATTCTTTGTTGTGGTGTGGGGACTGTTCTGTGCCTTTTAGGATGTTCAGCAGTATCCTTGACCTCTTTCTAATATTTATCAGCAGATTCCATTCCCATAGTTGTGACAGCCAAAAATGTCTTTCAATATTACCAAATATAATCACCTCACAATTTTAAGAAAGTCATAGCATATTTTCTCAGTAGGCATTATTGAGTCATAGATAGATCCATGACCAAGTCACTGCAATCCAATCAAAAGACTTTGGTTTAGGGAAGGCTACTCTTGTCATGGACTAGTAAGGAGTTTTTCAGTTACTGCCAACATGTTTCTTGTGACCACAACTCTTGGACATTTATAAGTAGAGGAGGGCAGACTGAAAGGATAATAAAAAGTGTAAATAGACACTTATTTTTCAAAATTAGAAGAGAAAAACAGTTTGTGTTAGTCATGATTGTATCATGACCCAAGGCAATTAATCTTCAAGGATAATCATCTGCTACATGTGGTTATTGAGAACATGAAACATGGCTACTTTAAACTGAGTTATAAGTGTAAAATGCACACTAGATTTGAAGATTTAGTAAAATACAAGAATGTAAAATGTATCAATAATAATTTTTATATAAATTATGTTATACTAGTATTTTAGGTATATTGGATTATAGTTATTGAAATTAATTTCACTTGTTTCTTTTCGCCACTCTAATGTGGCTACTAATTAATTAATTGATTATAAATTTTGATGCAGTGGTTCAAATCCAGGGCCTCATGCATTCTAGGCAAGCATTCTACCACTGAGCCACACTCCCATTCCCTAAATAATTTAAAATTACATCTGTGGCTCACGTATGGAGACCACATTAGATTTTTACTGGACAGGATACTCTAGTCTACTTGGTTTTTGAGACAATAGATTTTCTTATTGTTTAAACCACTATTGGTTAAGTTTTTATATTTTTTAATAGAAGCATCTACTTGATATAGGAACTGTTAACCTGCTTTTTACTTTTAAAATATATGGTAATATAGCAATAGAGAAGCTTGCTTTTTGGAGGGATGTTTGCTATTTTTTAACTTCTATAATTTTCTACCCCCCAAATATAAGCAGTACTTCTCCCATCATCTCCAAAGAACATGAAGCTCTTTAGGGAACTTGAAAGTTTATTAAAGAGAATTTTCAAACAAACAGGATTAGCAGTGTCCTGTCATAATCCTTAATAATACAAAAGAAGCCTTCAGAAGACTTGTTACTGCACTGGGGAGTTTATTGCTCTCTCCAATCTTCTATTCACTGGTTTTACAGATATTCATGGAACAATCACAATAGAGTAATTCTTTCATCAATTCAGAGTGTTTCTGTATTTCTAGTGGATTTTGGGGAAAAGAAAAACTATATTTTAAGATGATAGTAATGTGGCAGAGCCTTTACTTTTAGGGTAAACATAAACATAACTCTCCCAAAAGACAGCATTTAGAAAATTTGTAAAACTCAAAAGCAGATAATATATTTCAGAATTGAAGGAGGCAGATACTTTAGGAAAACTTTAGTTAATCCTTTTAATTATCTTTGACAATCATCCATCTCAAAAATTAATTAACTAAAATGTACCATAAATTTGGCCAATCAGAATTGCATAGAATTTATTTTCAAGTTACCTTCTATTACAAAAATATTTGAGCATGATAAGACTCATAAGAAATGAAAATCCAACATTTGGATTAGGGATGGGGTTGTGGCTTAGTGGTAGAGCACTTGCCTTGCATGCATGAGGCACTGGGTTCAATCCTCAGCACCAAATAAAAATAGATAAATAAAGATATTGTGTCCACCTACAACTAAAATATTTTTTAAAAATACTTTGAGTATTTTCATGTATAAGCATAGTTTCACATTTTATACAGTTAAGTAAAGCACTATGCATAGGTTAGTAAGTTAAACTCTAATATCCATAGAATAAGTAAAATCAGACATAATTAAGCACAAGTGAAAAAGTTTCATCTTCAAAAGAGAAGAAATAGATCATCCTGGAAACTTTAGATGAAGCAGACAGAAAACATTCTTCAACACTTTATGGAACAAAAAGAAATAATGTAATTACTTGAAAGATCATAATTTCTCCTTTAAAGTCAACATAAAAATCAAACTGGTTGCAAGTTCCTCATAACAATGGACACTATCCTTAGAGAGGAAATCTATAGAAAAGTGGATCTATCTCATTTTAAGGTGACATTGAACCTCTTCTCTCTCACAAATCATTGTAGGATTTAGATTATATTCATGTTCTTTCTAGATGGATCAGATGTTTCATTCTATTAGCAAAAAAACTTGGTCTGTGTATCTCCTATATTATCATGCTAGGCACTGGAACACAATGAGCAATACAGAAAAGCTTACTACCAAGGAGGCTTGAATATAGTATAAGGAAGAAAAGTAAATAAATAAAAATATAGGGAATTTTGGAAATCTTAATCACATTTAAGAGTTATGTTGATTTAGATGAAGTTGTTATTAATATTTTAGAGGATACAAATTACTTTTTTAACCATGCTGGGGAAGAAAATGTAAATGACTTTGATGCTCTAACAAACATATCCAAAAAAAAAAAAGTGAAAATATAAATATAAAGAAGTGGAAGCTGTTACAGTTATGCCAGAGTATTATAAATACATGTTGATGAGAACCTGACATCCATAGAACAGAGAGCAGAAAACAGCAAAACCATAAAGCTGAAGAGAAAAATATTCCAAAGGAATTTAAAAATTACTTGAGACAAGGCATAATATTTCTATTATATACAACACTTTAATCAGACCTTCTATCAGACAATTCTGCCCTTAATGAACCTCTGCTTCCCAAAGAACACTTACTTCTCTGTTTACATTTATAGCTCAATTAAGCACATTAAAAAGAAAAATCACCTTTGGTCCTTTGGAGTCCTCCAAAACAGAAATAAACCTAGAGGCTTAGTTCCTCTCCAGGCAATTTCAAAATTAAGAAAATACAGACATATAGAATCATATAGTAGGTAGCAAATCCTCCTCACTCCATTGGTTCAGGCACTTTAAAATCCATTTTGTGGTTAGTTACAAATTCTTGTACTGCACCAGATTGGATACACCCAAGGGAGGATCTGAGATGTTTCCAGTAGCAAAGATGCTTTCTGCAAGAATCCCCTATCTCCGGTAATCATCCGGAAGACTAGAAGCTATTCTGCCACACGGCGATTCGGTAAAAGTGCTGACTTAGCGGGGAGCAAATTTGTCTTTCTTGGAACAGACATCTTTTATTTTCCAACCCAAGCCTCTTCTGAAGTCATTTTCTGCCCTTAAGTTTTCTCGCGAATAGACGAGATTGCGCAGGACAGCGTCATTGCGCCTGCGCGCGCTGAGGCAGCAGATACTTCCGCTTGGGCCGAGCTGTCAATCAGCCGCCTCCCGCCCCGCGCCGTGACGTAGCGCTTCCTTCTCCGCCGCTGCGTACCGGGGGTTGCTGAAGTGCTAAGCGTGGTGCTCAGAGCAGCGTCTTTAAGCGAGATTTCGCGCAGCTTGTTAGAGCTGCTTTCACCGTTAATCTGTAGCGGATCACTTTGCCAAGCAGCAGGAAGAACAGAGAGATCGAAAAGGAGACGCTTGGTTCCCGGACGCTTTGCTGCTCAGAGCCGCTGGCGCTTTGCTCCCATCTGCTTCCTCTTTCGCTTCGCTCCGGGCAGAGAAGCTGAATGTGTAATCAGCAGTGGATTGTAAGTACCCGAGGCAAAGAAAGCTCACTGCGCCCCGCTTTTTGAATATTTTTTATTCCGGGAGAGTTTGTGGATTGGGATTGTTTGCTGGGCCTTGCTTTCTGTGCCGAAAATCCACTCCGCGGGAGCCGCCATTTGCTTTCTGCTTGCTGTCTTGCTTGCTCTGTCTGCATTGTCCGGCAGCGGCATCTAGAGGTTGGAACTTGGCATTGCATCTAATAGACTTAAGAACTTTGTGAATAAGCCAAAGTGTCAATAACAACCCGTGCTCTTATTACCTTAGAGAAAAGACTTGTGGCTTATTAAGTCAACTTAGACGCTTACTTGCTATTCTGCATAGCTGCTTTTCTACTTAGAACTCTTGTAATTAAAGATTTCAGTTCATAACACACTGATCTTTTTAACAGTTGCAGTAGCTGGAACTTTTTAGTGCAGCAAGTATTTATTAGAGGAGAAGTGAGCCACAAAGAAGTAAAGATGAGTAAGAGCAAAGATGACGCTCCTCATGAACTAGAGAGCCAGTTTATCTTACGCCTACCTCCAGAATACGCCTCTACAGTGAGGAGAGCAGTACAGTCTGGCCATGTCAACCTCAAGGACAGACTGACAATTGAGTTACACCCCGATGGCCGTCATGGAATTGTTAGAGTGGACCGGGTTCCATTGGCCGCAAAATTGGTAGATCTGCCATGTGTTATGGAAAGCTTGAAAACCATTGACAAGAAAACCTTTTACAAGACAGCTGATATCTGTCAGATGCTTGTATCCACAGTTGATGGTGACCTGTATCCTCCTGTGGAAGAACCAGTTGCTACTACTGATCCCAAAGCAAACAAGAAAAAAGATAAGGACAAAGAGAAAAAGTTTGTCTGGAACCATGGAATTACTCTGCCACTGAAAAATGTCAGAAAGAGAAGGTTCCGGAAGACAGCAAAAAAGAAGTATATTGAATCTCCAGATGTGGAAAAAGAAGTGAAGCGGTTGCTGAGTACAGATGCTGAAGCTGTCAGTACTCGTTGGGAAATAATTGCTGAAGATGAAACAAAAGAGACAGAAAATCAAGGCCTTGATATCTCGTCTCCAGGAATGTCTGGCCATAGACAGGGCCATGACTCATTGGAACATGATGAGCTTCGAGAGATATTCAATGATCTCAGCAGCAGCAGTGAAGATGAAGATGAGACACAACATCAAGATGAAGAAGATATAAACATCATTGACACTGAAGAAGATCTGGAGAGACAGCTACAGGATAAGCTAAATGAATCAGATGAACAACATCAAGAAAATGAAGGAACCAATCAACTGGTTATGGGAATTCAGAAACAGATTGATAACATGAAAGGCAAGCTCCAAGAGACCCAGGACAGAGCAAAACGACAAGAGGATCTCATCATGAAAGTGGAAAACCTGGCTCTCAAGAACAGGTTCCAGGCTGTGTTAGATGAACTCAAACAAAAGGAAGACCGAGAAAAGGAGCAGCTTAGTTCTTTGCAAGAAGAACTAGAATCACTTTTAGAGAAGTGATGAAGAATATTGATACTTAATTTCAGTCCTGAGACTGGAAGGTCTTGGTTTCATCATTTGGATATTAAGACTTTTCAGTACTTCCCATTCCCTCTAATGTTAGAAGTTATGTTGAATTATTTCAGAAGTTTTTTTTTTTTTTTTTTTTTTAAGAGCTACTTTGCTATGTGTTTAATCTTTAGGAAGTAAGATTGCATAGACAGTTGCTTTTGGAAAGTCATAAAATCAGTGATTTGTACAATTTAGCTTTAATCATAGTTTCATTTGCAGGACTTGCTCCTGTTTATTTTACAGAAGCTGTTATTTTCTCTTTTGCTATCTGAGATCAATAGGAAGAAATTGATCTGTTGGCAGCTATTTACATATGTTTTTCATACATTACCTATTTTCTTAGCTTCTTAAAGCAATTCCCCACATGAAGGGATGCAAGTCATTTTCATAAAATTGTTTCTAATAGTAAATAAAAGCAACTAATTTTCATGTTATAATGTATCTTGTTCTTTCATGGGTGGTGGGAATCAAGGTGGGTTCTTGGTGGAGTTTAAGGACTGAAGAATGTGATCCTATTTTGCAGGTAAAGAAGCAGTTCTGTTGGGTTTTCAGAAAAAGGAATGTTGTAGGGGCAAAGAAATTGGGAAACACCTTTATAAGGTTCCAATACACCTGTTACATATGGAGTTGGGGAACATAGGTAAATAGCCTTCCTAAACTATCCTAATTTTTATAGATGCAGGTTTGTTTCTGCCCTTTTCAAAAAGCACTAACCTTAAGCTAATCTCCATATAATACTGGAAACAAAGCAATGACAGTCTAATGAACAGTTCCATTGGTGGGGACTAAGATTCTATTTCTAATTCTTTTCAATTTAATTCCTTCTATTATTTAATATGATAACTAAAGGGATAAAGTTGTTTCATCAAAATTGCCCACAAAGAAGTACAGTGGTCTGGTAATCAAATTTTCTTAATTTTCATATTCACTTAAATTTTCCAATCTCAAAAGCCTCTTCTTCAGAGCTATATTGGAAAAAATCAGTGATAAAATGTGGAATTGTTACATTTCTGACAGATTGGTATATAAAAAGCCTTAGTGGATGTGTTGAAGTAAGTATGTTTAGGCTCATTTAAATTTTCTGTTTGTCAGGAACCATTAGTGATGAGGTGTTTTTAAAAATAATTTAACCAGGGAAGGGAATATAGCTCTGTTAGTAGAGTGTTTGCCTCACATGCATGCACAAGGCCCTGTGCTTGATCTCCAGAACTACAAAAAAAAAAAAAAAAAAAAATTAACCAGACTTCAAGTCTACAATCATAATTGCTGATATTTGGAACTTTCACAGGGGTAATTTTTCTCACAGCTGATCATCATTTTGTTTTACCAAATTTTTTTTTCACAAGTTTAAGACTTCAATATAGAATGGATGCTTAAATAAGATTTCCCTCAATATTTAGGTTTTGGAATTTTTCTTCTTTGAAAAATAATAAAAAGCAGGTTTTCTTAACATGCTACTGTGGTAGGAGACAAATTCCAATTTTAGTACATCTAGGTAATTTGCTACTATTTAATAAGATAACATAGGAAACCTTACTATCTTACTTGGCTTTCCAGTGGATCTTTTATCAGATAATTATCAAGATCTCAAGAAAGTTCCTATGACTCAGTGACAGCTAAGTTTCATCAAAATTGAAAAGATGCTGGTTACATTAACAGAATAGCCTACTGATCTCACTGTTCAGTTATTAACTGCTGATTCTCAAGTCCACATTTCTAAGCCTGATCTCTTCTGAGCTTCAGATTTAGTATATTCAACTGTTTACTGGAATCACATGAAAGTATCATTCAGGTACTGCAACTCTACATTTTCAAAACAGAACTCATCTTTTCCTGAAAATTTTCCCTTCTTGTATTTCAGTGAAAATAAATGCCACTACCATCAACCCCAACTGTTGAATCTAGAAATTTGGGCTATAAGGTTTGACTTCTGCCTTTCCCTATTTATAAAGAGCATTCAGCCATTCAATCACACTGCTGTTGTCTTATTTCAAGCCATTTTGTCTCTTGCCTAGTAAGTGACAATAGCTTCCTGTGTGTGTGTATAAACACTTTACCATCTGCTTTCTCCCCCCCCCCCCCCCCCAGTACTAGGGATTGAACCCAGGACCTCACATTTTAGGCAGGCACTCAATTATGATGCTATGTCTCATCCTCAGCTTTTAAAATTTTTGAGTCAGATCTTGCTGATGCCCAGGCTGGCCTCCAACTGATGAGCTTCCTGCCTCAGCCTCCTGAGGAGCTGGGATTGCAGGCTTACACTATTGCACATCCTTGGCCCCAAATGATCTTTCTAACATTTAATCATGTCACTTCCATGTCTGGAATCTTGGGTGGTACATTTTGCTTTCAGTTTGAAGTTTTATGTCTCTTAAGAAAATGTGTAAGATTATGAATTTTCCACTTACCTCTTCAGCCTAAGTTCACCACATGCCTTTACTATACTGTTAATCCATCCTGAACCTATTTACATTTTTTTCAAGGAGTTTTTACTCTTCCTCACCTGGACCTGAGTGCCTTTTAACAAGGTGGTTTACTCTACCTGGAAGACTCTGAGTCTCAACTATCAAATACAGCAAGTTTTTCTTGACCTCATATCTAGTTTAAGTGACTCTTGTGGCTTTGCCTGTACTCTGTGCTTCCCACTTTTAGTCATTGCACAACACTGGATATGGATGTGGATGTTTCTCACATTTAGTAACTATAATCCCATGCGTACTCTAGCATGCACTTTTCATAGTAAAATATAAATTAACCTGTTGCTCATGTCCCCCAATACTGTATAAATTCACTGAGAGACATGTTTTAATTTTTTAAATCTCTGTTTCAATAATTCTTTTATTTTTATTGATTCTTAATTAGACATGGCAGTAGAATCCATTTTGATAAAATTATACAAGCATGAACTATATCTTATTCTAATTAGGATCCCATTGTGGGTGGGCATAGTGGCAGAATTCACATAGGTATGTTCATATGTGTACATAGGAAAATTGTTAGATTTAAAACATTTTCTTTCTAGTTTTATAGTATGCCTTTATTGTATTTTGTTTATTTACTTATTTTTGTGGCACTGGGGATTGAACTCAGGGCCTTGTGCATGTGAGGCAAACTCTGTACCAACTGAGCTATATCCCCAGTCCTTTTTTTTTTTTTTTTTTTAAATATGGTGCTAAGGATTGAACCCAGTCAGTTCCTTACACATGCTAGGCAAGCACTCTGTCACTGAGCTACAACCCAGCCCAAAACTGTTGGATTTATTCTACCCTTTTCTATTCCCCTCCCTTCCTTTCATTTCCCTTTAATCTGCTGAACTTCTTCCCCTCTCCCCTTTATTGTGGTTTAGTTTCCACATATCAGTGAAAACATTTGACTTTTGGTTTTTTGCTTATTTCACTTACATACATCCATTTTACTGGCATATGGCAAAGCCATTCTTTTTTAAGTATCCTATTAGTCACAGTTAACTTACTAAAGTATAATACAGAGATTAAAATCTTAAGGTTAAGAGATGCAGTACCTAGGGGCCGGGTTATGGCTTGGTGGTAGAGTGTTTGCCTAACATACGTGAGGCATTGGGTTCAAAAATACCACATAAAAATGAACAGATAAAATAAAGGTATTGTGTCAACTACAACTAAAAAAAATATATATTTTTTAAAAAGAGATGTAGTACCTACATATTATTATCCCAGCTCAGTGATCTATTAGTTGTGGATCTTGGGCAACTTAATCTATTTGTCTCAATTTTCTTATGTCTAAAATGGAGATGATAATATTACCTACCTCATAGGGCTGTAGGGTCACTGACTGTTAATCATATAGAGGACTTACTTAATACCTGGAATATGTTAAGTGAACAACAGAATAATGCCTGGAATACAGTAAGTGAAAAATAAAAGCAAACTTTATTGTCTATTCATTATGGGATGAACCATAACAGGTATTTAATAATTATTTGAGTTAAAGAGTGACTTAAACAGTAGAAAAGTGTTTGAAGAAACAGCTATTTATATATGGTTGATTGATTTCAAATTTAGGTAATTTTCTAAATAAGCTTATAAATTACTATAGCAGAAATGAAGTTTCCTTCAAATATATCTGTAGTATAAATACATTGGCTTAACTTACTACCATAACTATATCGTTTATTTGATTTATTTTGAACAGCTTTGCATTAGCATTTAAATAAAAAACCTCCATAATGAGTAATTATCTGTTATAAAAATTTCAAAAGAGAACGACTTAATTGAAGACTGGGAACCAAGTAAATATTGAGTTACTGTAAGAGACTAACTTTTCTCACAATTACTTGGCTTAATCAGTATGGTATACAGTAGAACTACAGTTTTCAGTATTCCTATGTTTATGAACAGATGTTTTGAAGAATATTTTTAAAATTACTCTTTTATTTTTTTTATTTTTTTTAAAGAGAGAGTGAGAGAGGAGAGAGAGAGAGAGAGAGAGAGAGAGAGAGAGGGAATTTTTTAATATTTATTTTTTAGTTCTCGGTGGACACAACATCTTTGTTGGTATGTGGTGCTGAGGATCGAACCTGGGCCGCTCACATGCCAGGCGAGCACGTTACTGCTTGAGCCACATCCCCAGCCCTAAAATTACTCTTTTAAAATACTAAAATGAGACTCTTAAAATTTTAAATAATAGATTCTATAAAAAATCAGTAACATTCTTCTCATATCAACTTTCTAAGGTAAAATACTCTTTAACATTTTGATATGTATTATTCCATCCATTTATTTCATGTATACAATTAATTATATATATATACTTTTGTGATGCAAACATTGTGATAAGTATTATTCTGCAGCTTAATATGTTATATATTCTTATCAACATACATAATTCTCTATTTCACAATATAGTTTTTCTTACTGTTATCCACTCCCTATTGATAGTTATTTAAGTCATTTATTTTTTAGTTTGTTAATGCACAGAATACTGCAATAAATATTCATTCATATGTATGCGTCCAGTAAGAATTCTAAGTGGAAACATGGACTAAGTGGAAACATGCACTGCATAGCAACCACAATGGGCTTCTATGTTTCATATGCCAACCCCTTTCCTGCCAGAGTTTTAGCAATTAAGAGTTCCTTTTATTGGAACAGTTTCCAGATAGTTTCATGGATAATTTTCTGCCATTGGCCTCAGCTCAAACCTTACTTTTTCTGTTAACTTTATCTGACCACTCAATTTAATTGCTAGAAGTATGTGATTTGGATGTTTCATTTTGTTGAGGGTAGTGGTATTCACTAAAAAGTGGGAAACTACTTTGCCATTGTTTTCTGGTGGGTATGCTCTGGAAGATATTCAGGGGAAAGTGCTTTCAATAGCTTAAGATTCCCTACTTCCTTGAGTAATGTTATAGCATATGCTGAGATCTATTCTTCCCAGGCTCAGCTATTTAGTCAAATGTTTATCATGGAACTTGATCTCTATTATTTGTATAACTATGTATGACAATTCAATGGAGGTACAGACTGTTTTCCTAATAATAATGCCCCCATACTGATCACTGACCTTGGCTATTGAGACATAGTTCCAATGTAACATTTTTCTTCAATATAGATTTGCTTAATTTAACTGGGACATATTGTCATTTACATTTACCTGTAATTATGGGTATATGGACTCCTTTTGATCTGAAAGTTTCACTATTTGAACTCTGGAGATCGCAAGAAGATGGTGAATGTATTGCTCTTCCTTTTCTAAATTGTTCTGTCAAATAAGTTGTATGGTGTTCTATTTAGGTTTTGAACAATTACTCAAAAATTAAAAGGCCTTGCCATATATCATATATACCATATATCACTTTATAACTAGCAATGCATTTGAAGCATATGACCCCACTCTCTAACCTTCAAATTAAATATATTCTACTTTAAGAGACATGTCCTGAGAGTGCTATTCTGAACTTCTTCATTTTTATTCACAAGAAAGACTTGTTTCATTACAGATGCACATAGGATCCCAGAAAGAATGCTCAGCAGAATAAGACTACTGCAGGGTCAGTATCAACTCAGCAATTTTCATTTTTTTTCCTTTCACATTTCCTAACATCTCTGCTTCAGTTTCTTTTTCCTGTTGTAGCTTGTGTCTTAGCTCCCATAATTATCAGATGTAGGATATTTATTTTAAAACTCCTATTCTTTTCCTTGCCCAGGATATGAGCAATATCTCTATAGTGTTACTCTTGAAGGAGAACCAAAGGGGAAACATTAGATGTCTCTCTCTCCTCAGTATATAAACAGCTAAATTCAGAGCACAAAGTAAGGTACTGTACTAATTTGAGAGAAGAACAAAACCAAGGACTGGGAGATTCAACACACTGGTAGAATGCTTGCCCAGCATTTACAAGGTCCTGGGTTTAACCTGGGTTTAATCTCCAGTACTACAAAAGAAAAAAGAGAGGTGGGGGAAAACAGTCCAGTATTAACTTGGAATAAACACACTTTTGCAATCTATTATTCTACCATGTACATGCTCTTCTCTTGCATATTTCCTGTTCTTCATATATTTGTTAACTTGGGCCCTGTGCATATCTCATTCTTCTTTATAATATATTATCTTAACAAGGTTTTTCCTAAGCATCTAAGAAACCATTCCTAACCAGAAAAAAAATAACTTGTCATGAATTTTCTTAAAATCAGAATCATATATTTTTGGTAGAGAAGGTAACATTTCGGGTTTACTTCAGTTTCCCACATTGCTTCCCCTGAATGTCTATTCTCCTTATTCAATTGAAGCCTGAATCCTAATACTGTGTTTTCCACTGAACTCTCTGCTCAAGAACACACAGATGCTCCAAGTAATACCAATATTAAATATTACATCTTGAACTGAAGAGCTGAAAGCTCCTTCTCATGGAGATTTTTCTTTTCCCACATTCTATCCAGTCTTCTCTTAGATCTATTTGTTTCCTTTGAATTCTTCATAGGTACTGTGATTGCTAGTTCTCCAAGATGGCTTCTATTGAGTCTTGCCTCCTTGTATTAAGGTCCTTGTGTAATCCCCTAGATTTAATATCAATGTCCTGAGTATCCAGTAAGATGTAGGAAGAGTGATGTCTAACTTGCAAGGCTAGGTCATGAACATGTGACTTTTGTCTCACTGTCTTTATGATCACTCATTCCAGGGGATATCAACCATAATGTCATGGGGATACTCAAGTGGCCCTATAGAGAGGCCTCAGTGGTGACTGAGGTCTTCTTGCTAACCTCTAGGACTTTCCAGTCATGTAAGTGAGTCATCTTATAGTCAGATTGTCCAGCCTTGGTCAAACCTTTAGATGGCTGCAACCCCATTTTACATCTTGACTGGAACCTCATGAAAGAACCCCAACTCAGAAATACCTACCTAATATCTCACCCCTTCATATAAGTTTCAATGATCTAAAATTAATATACTATAGGGATGCAGCCACATCAATATTTATGGCAGCACAATTCACAGTAGTCAAGCCATGCAACAAACCTAGGTGCCCATTAACAGATGAATAAAGAAAATGTGACATATATACTCAGCAATAAAGAAGAATGAAATGATGGCATTTGTCAGTAAGTGAATGAAATCGGAGACTATCATGCTAAGTGAAATAAGGCAGACCCAGAAAGTCAAAGGTTGAATGTTTTCTTTGCTTTATGAAAACTAATCCAAAATAAGGAGGAAAAAAGGGGGGAAAGAAAGAAAGAAAAGGTGTGGGAGAATTTCATCAAAATGGAGACAGATCAGAAGAGGAAAGGGATTGATGGGCAGGGAGGATGGACAAGAAAAGGGAAGAATAGTGGAATGAATCTAACCTAACTTTCTTATGTACATATATGAATATACCACAGTGAATCACACCTTGATATATATTTTCAAGGAACTAATTTTTTTTAAAAAGAATATTAAGTAAATAGCAGAAAAATCAGTAAAAGGAAGGGAACAGAGGAAAGAAGGGGAGGGGTAGAAGGGGACTAAATTAGAGCAAATTATATCCCATGCTGTTATAATTACATAAAAATAAATCCTAAAACTAGGTACAACTAAAAAGAACTAATAAAAAAGAAATACCTAGCTAAACATTGAACCTTTGACTTTCTGGGTCTGCCTTATTTCACTTAGCATGATAGTCTCCAATTTCATTCACTTATTGACAAATGCCATCATTTCATTCTTCTTTATTGCTGAGTATATATATGTCACATTTTCTTTATTCATCTGAATTTCCAACCCACAGAAACTGTGAGTTCTAAATGGTTATTATTTTATATCACCTCATTTTTGAGTAATTTCTTATTTAGTAGGAGATAACTGACACAGGTATTTTGCTGCTTAGAAATAGGATGAAGTATAAGAGTGGTCTGAAATAAAATCTCCCATTCAAAAGAAACTGCTCTGGAATTTTGGACCCACAGGAACTATGTGATATAAATGTTTATTGTTTTTTTAATGCCATTAAGTTTGGGGGTGATTAATTATATGTAAATACATAAGTAATACATGTATGTAAAGTTTATTAAAAATAAGCTAAGTTAAATAGAAAAAGTAGGTGAAATGGATGGATAGATGAAAGGACTTCAGCTTTTCAGGTCAAGATGTAATATTTGATATTGGTATCACTTGGAGCATCTGTATGTTCTTGATCAGAGAGACACAGTGGAAAAAAATGGTGTTTAGAGACTTTCTTATGTTTATTATAGACATGATAATAATCTCCCTTTATTTTAAGGCATACTGCTAGCAGCCAAAAATATTTCTAAATTACTCAGTGAATATATAGTTGTTTATTTCATCAGGCATTTTGTATTTTTTTATACTTTTATTCTTCAGGAGGCTTTAAAGGGAGATTTTTCTGCTATTTTTTGGTACTTATTACAATAATTCAGAGGCTAACTCAGTGCCTTGAATGTAGTCAGTACTTAATAACTATTTAGATGTTTTGTATGTTTTTTATGGTTTAAGTACATGGTCAATCAAAAATGAGGTTACCTGCATCAATCCCCCATAGTTCTTCTTTTTTTTAGCAAAGCAGTGCATTTTATTTTTTCTCAAAACCATATCCCCATTATTGGATTGGCATTGGGGACAAGGACCAAGATTTTAGTGACACAAGGACAAAGGGAACAGGATATGAAATAATAGCAAATGAGAGATGTAAACACATTTTCAGAATGCCAAAACAGAGAGAAAAAAGTTAAATGAATTCAGACATCAGAGAAGTTGCACTACAGAAAAATCCATTTTATATAGTACCTGTGAGAGACAATATATTTTCAAGCAGAAGATTCCAGGGAAGTTATGAAGGTGT
Source organism: Ictidomys tridecemlineatus (assembly GCF_052094955.1). NCBI lineage: Eukaryota > Metazoa > Chordata > Mammalia > Rodentia > Sciuridae > Ictidomys > Ictidomys tridecemlineatus. Next base: position 121,705,122 of record NC_135477.1, on the reverse strand, counting down.
GAGGCCAGAGACATGAGATTCAATGAAGTTTATGCTCAGAGCTGAGGAGATCCAAGATCCCTATTTACCCCCCATCCCACAGAGGATGAAAAGTTAATTTTCTGAAAAAAACCGAATCAAGGAAAGCCTAAAATCAGGAAACACAGGCACACATAAAGACGGGTGCACAAGCATCTGAGAAAGGAATAAAGTAAAAGTCTATATGATTACTGCAGGGATATTATCCTTTTCCCCTTGTTATTAAACCACTATCTACATTGCTGAAAGCTTGGTCTTTTTCCCTGATGCCAGTTCAAAAACAAGGACAGTTTTGAGAAAAAGGAAAAAGAAGGTTTATTGCTTTGCAAGTAAAGGAGAAAATAGGGCTCCTATCCCAGAGGCTGTGATTCTGCCCATCAGCAGGAATAGGAGGTTTTAAAGAAATGATTCAAAGGCTACATTCCACATGTTCTTTGCTGGGGTTGTAATTCACTTGTTAATTTGGGAGATAGTCATTTCTGAGATCTTCTGGTACCATCCCCAAAGTCTGGAGTACTTCATTTCTATGGTGGGTGTGTACTCAAGGACAAAATTCTGTCTAGGATGGGGAAGAAAGGTAATCCTGTTTCCCCTGAGATGAGAGGAAGGGAAATAACATGTCCATTTAAAAATTCAGTTGCAGTGGCAGAGCAGCAAGGGCTACATTCAAAGCACAAAGTGGACCAATGTTACATTTTCCCATGTCAATTTCTACATTCCATCTCTATGGAAAAATGGTTGATGACATCTCCAAACTGCTTCTTGATGAAAGAGGGTGGAGTTGGGAATAGTAACTCAAACTCTTTATTCTCCATCAAGTGAGGGGTGGATAGTCAAGGGCATTCAGCATCAGAGCAATCCAGAGGTCCACAGTGGCAGATGGGTGGTGACTGGACAAGTCATACCTAGAGCAGGGATCCTGATAACAACAAACAAGACAGCAAAGCATTACTTTTTCATAAGCTTTAGCACAAAAGTAATTAGTATTTCAGCCAGTCTCTGAAAACCATGAAGACAGTAACTCATAATTATATCAGTGAAAAACAGTCAACTTTATCAATATAGAAAGTTAAGAAGATTTGTAAGTTTATGAGATCAGGCTCAAATTAACTCAGGATAAACTTGTGACTCTAGAATCCTTTATGATCATCATTATGAGGCACTCTCACACAAGAACCCTTCCTTTATAGCCTCCAGCTATACTTACTTTTGGTAGGACAGACACAAGTGTTCATCTTAAGTTTCACTTAAATAAACCATTGTTTTTCCCTTTAAATGTTCATGTAGGACTATGCTAAGGCTATACTTTCCTGCCAGGTGTTTAAGACCAAGTTTTTTCAAAACTGACCTTGTTTCTATCTACTATTTAAGAGTCAGCTGAGATTCCTCAGAGATCACTCTTGGGGACATGTGTGCAACTTCTTGGCTCCTTTAGCTCTCCTCTACCAGTGGTGCCACCTGCCAGGATGGGTCAGTATCTGGCTGAACATAGGTGGCTTCTCTTGGAAGCAACATTTTCATCTCTAATGACCCTCTTCTTTGCAGAATGTGCACTGACTGGCTTCCTGTTCTCTAAGGTCCTCTCAGTCTTCCTGATCAGCAGATGAGTAGATCACCAGAGTTGCAGGGCCCAGAGAGGGGTCTCATCATTCTCTAGGTCCTGGCTGATCTTAGAGAACAAGGGCCAAAATGTTGGCTGCTTTTTCCTTGGATCTTTTACTTCCTTGCCTTTGGTCTCCAAGTTTTTGGTTTTAAACACCTAGCAAGCCAGTTTCACCAGTCTTGAAGAGGGAATAATAGGTTATATCATTATATCATTCAATATCCATAATTTTATAGTTACCTCTTTCATTTAATTGGGATTAGTATTAGTACTGGAAGTCAGCATTATATACTATCTATTTTGTAGGTGATGGCTTATTATCTTAAATTAACACAGGTTGTGTTTTGCTTTTGAAACAATATATCTGCAAAACACTAACAGGCAACAAGAGTTATAAAGTTTATAACTGTTGTGTAATAGCTATGAACCAAGAAAAATTACTTTTATAATCTTGAACTTTTACTTAGTTATGCATCATATTCCCTGTTTAAGATCACAGTAATCTTTACAACAAAATCAATCTTTTGAACACAAATTTAAATGCACTAAAGTCTAGTCTATTTTGGAACCATTCTAAAATGGAATAAGGTGGAAGACAGAGCCTTATCTCAGGTAAGGTGGGGCTTTTCACAAATAACACAATACAACATTGCATTTCAAAATGAATCAAACAAAGGCTAAGAGAGCTTTTAACTTCCCTTTTGTGGAAAAGGTAGCAGAATGTTTTCATGTTTTACAATGTCACCTTTAAATAAATCAGGTTCTTATTATCTTTGAAAATGCATTTAAATTCCAATTCCAGTGTGAAGAGTGATATAACATTGTATATAACTTACAACAGGTTACTTCATACAGGTATAAAACATCAACTGATATGAATAAATACAAACAATTTTTAAAAAAATTATACAAATCTGAGAATTTTGCTACACATAATTTTAGCTTAGAGAACATCAACTTGGCAAAATGTTCTCCCCTAAGCTTTACATGTAACTAAGTTTAACTTTTTTTTAATACTTTTTTAGTTTTACATGGACACAATATCTTTATTTTGTTTTTTTATTTTTATGTGGTGCTGAGGATCGAACCCAGGGTTTCTCACATGCGAGGCAAGCGCTCTACCACTGGAGCCACAACCCCAGCCCCTAAGTTTAACTTTTAAAGTACAATTTAGAATTCAGAGTGTATGGTAACTTTTAAAGTACAATTTAGAATTCAGGTCTGCATGGGTTAGCAGGACTAGCAAAAATCAAAGGATAGCCTTTTAAATCTCTTACACATTTATGAAACAACTTTAATGATCAGAAATTGACTTACTCTAAGTAAACAGATATAAGACAGGTCTTCAAATGACAGTGTGCCCCTTCTATGTCACATACAATGTATAAAGGAGGCCACTTATTGGTTATCTTGCTGATAAACTTATATAACTTGATAGATAGGAGCAGATCCATGTTTCAGACTTTGCTTCATATGAGTACATTAAAGATCAAATAATTTTAACTGACTGTGCCAATTATAGCTAATTTAATCACAAACACAAATTTTTGAGATTTACCTTCCACAAACGTTTTAGGACTTACTTATTCAAAACTTTACACCTTTAGTTTTTTCTGTTATCTGGGACTTTAGCACAAGAATATTACTTTACCAGACAAAATACTTTCTCATCCAGACACATTTCTTGTAACTTCTAATTTCCATACTAAAATGTATTTACATATCTATAACTGTCTTTTACCTTTTCTAGTTTTGGATTCTTTCTTAAATCCATATTCTCAAATAGTCCTTATAATGTTATCTGTGCATGTAAGTTACACAGCAAATTTCATTCCAGGAGAGAGATCAGACAATCTGACATATTCAAAAATTCCCAGGTTGCATTTATGGGGTTGAAGCATAGGATATTTTTGAGACTGACCTGTCTGCCTCACCATTATCATGATGCCATCAACTTTAAATGAGTCTCCCCATCCCCTGTCAATTGTACCCAGAGGCTTCTTTTGGGCCTTTCTCTTATACTAGGCATATTGATATGCAATGGAGGAGGCCCTTTTCATTTTTTTTCCTTTAAGATTCCTTTAAGACCCCTTTGCAGAGGCTAACTACAAAATACAGGTTGGCCTTTTTTTTCATTTTCTGTGTGCAGTTATTTATTTATTTTGCCAATCTCCTCAGGCATATTAGTTTGATGGAATACTATTATAGCAAGAATGGCTTTTCCCCAGTGATGGATATCCCCTGGCCAAATGAGGTGTCCTGTCAGATCTTAAAAGAGAAGACTATTCCTGTCCCCAGCTCATAAACTGACTGTGCTAGAATCTACTGCCACATCTTTGTGGTTATTAGCCTCCACCCACCAGGGGCAAAAGGGGCTGGAAGGCAGAGCAGAGGCCAGGTTCTCTTTGGTCATTTTTCTACAGCCCAGGCAGATTTCTAAAATTTTTTTCCAGTTTAGGCCTGGTGTCCTTGACCCACAGTGAGATTATCTGTAGCTGCCTGAGGCCAGATTGAGAAATGGTGCTGGGAGCACCAGCACTGGGTTTAAAATATTAAATCTTTTCAACCCTTTCTTCTGGTATCCTGCTATCCTAGCACACCAGAAGCAGTGCCTTTTGGCACCTTCAACTTCATTCCTGATGGTTCAGACCCCTTATCATGCAACTGCATGCATGCCTATACATACAGAATCTCTTTCATATACTTGACCCTTGACAGACAAGATCAACTTCAAGATTGTATAATAATTTCAGGTCCCATCTAGGATGCCAAATTTGTTGCTGAAATCTGGTTTCTTGTCCCTGATGCCAGTCCAATAACTAGAACACAGATTTGAGAAAAAGGAAAAAGAAGATTTATTGCTTTGCTAGCCAAGGAGAAACACAGGGGACTCCTGTCCCAAAGACTGTGAAACTGCCTGTTGGGAGTCTCCCTGAGAACTCCCTGGGCCTTTCAAACATGGCAGTGGGCAAATTGCCAGTGGGTGGCTAGAACTCCCTGGGCCTTTCAGATAAGGAGCCCCTAATGCAACATGGCAGCAGGAAGTTGCCAGTGGGCAGATAACAAGTTGTTTTGAAAACCTTCTAATTGGCCTTCCTGTCTTCAGTACATGTGGACAGTTCATGCCCCCCATGAATCTTATGCAGGGTGGATGTGTGTGCACAGTAGGTGATGATCTGACCTTTACTATGGTCCCGGCAGCTTCCTGGTTTAAGATAAATGACTCTCACTTTCTATATAAACTAGCACCAGCTTGCAGTAAAGTGCTTCATCTTTGTCACTGCTATCTGTGTGTGTGCTTTTTAATCTCCGCCCTCCAACCTTGGCCTTTCACTGCCCATCAGGAGGAAAAAGGGGCTTTTAAAGAGGTGATTCAGGGCTACATTCCATGTGTTCTCTGTTGTAGTTGTAATTCACTTGTTAATTTGAGAGATAATCATTTTTGAGATCTTCTGGTATCATTACCAACTCTGGATTAGTTCATTCCTATGGTGGGTGTACACTCCAGGACAGATAAATCTGCCTAGAATGGGGAAGGTAATGTGTTTCCCCTGAGATTAGGGGGGTTAGAAGGAGAAGAAAAAGAAACATGTCCACTTAAAAAATCAGTTGCAGTGGCAGAGCAGCAAGGGCTATATTTGAAGCATAAAGTGGAGCACTGTTACATCTAGGAATGTAGTCTACCCACCCCAATTCTCCTCCTGCCCCACACAGGGTTGGAAGATTATCACTGAAGAAACATGGTCCCAGAGAAAAGAACTCCAAATACTGACATTTGGGCATTCTCCAAAGAAAAAGCCAGGTTACCATTTTTGTTTGTTAGACCACTGACAGGGTCTCACTGAGTATCTCAGCACCTCGCCATTGCCAAGGCTGCCTTTGAACTCCTGATCCTCCTGCCTCAGCCTCCCCAGTCGCTGGGATTACAGGCGTGCACCACTGCGCCAGGTCACCATTTACTACAATGAAAACTATCTGTTGACAAATTGTCCTTGGGCCATTTGGTGCCTCACTTTAAATCATAACTGATAGCCATGGATAATCACACAAGGAAATCTTTCTAAACAAAAGAGAATCATTTTCACAAACTTTATGCCCCTTAGATTTTGTTTTTATCTCCGAAGTATTGCATCTTTTGAACACAGACTTCCATCCCAGCCTCTCTCCCTCCCACTAGAGTGAAGTGCTGGGAGCAGCTGACTGCGGGTTTTCCAATAAAAACAGCCACCTATTTTCATATAGTAACCAGGAGCCCCAAATAGTTGGTCTTTACTTTAAAACTTTTTCTTAAAATTGCATCTCTAATTTTTTCCCCCCTGTGTGTAGTAAGAAAGTCTAGGTTGCTGAGGTTTGAACCCAGGCCCCTGTGCAAATTCAGCAAGTGCTCTTCCCGGAGCTTCACACCAGCCCCGGGAAAGCTTTTCCGCACTGCGCAGCTTTTCCGCACTGCGCAGCTTTTCCGCACTGCGCAGCTTTTCCGCACTGCGCAGCTTTTCCGCACTGCGCAGGCGGGTGCCGGCTAGGGCCCCGCCTCCTACCTGTGAGCTCGCGAGCAGCGCGAGGCCACCGGCCAGGGGTTACTTGGGAGCCGGGAGGGCTGCAGGCGGCTCACGGCCGAGGTTTAGCGGCCTACCCTCTACGCTGCGTGAGAGCCGGCGGCCGGTGGCGGAGCCACCCCAGGTCCTGGGCGCAGGCAGATGTGGGCCCCGGGTCCTGTGTTCCAGAGAGTTGCCTTCCACCGAGACCTACAGCTGAGTGGGCAAACATGAAGTCCAGCCCCAGCATCCAGGCTGCCATCGACCTCACAGCCGGGGCCGCAGGGGGTACAGCGTGTGTACTGACTGGGCAGCCCTTTGACACAATGAAAGTGAAGATGCAGACATTCCCTGGCCTGTACACGGGCCTCAGAGACTGCTTCCGAAAGACATACAACCAAGTGGGTATCCGGGGCTTCTACAGGGGAACCTGCCCAGCACTGATGGCCCAAGTCTCCCAGAGCTCTGTCCTCTTCATGTGCTACGGCTTTAGTCAACAGTTTGTTCGAAAAATGGTTGGCTTGGACAAGCAGGCAGAACTGAATGATCTGCAGACTGCAACTGCCGGTTCCTTTGCCTCTGCGATTGCTGCCCTGGTCCTTTGCCCCACTGAGCTTGTGAAGTGCCGGCTGCAGACCATGTATGAAATGGAGTTGTCAGGAAAGATAGTAAAAAGCCATAACACAATTTGGTCTGTCGTGAAGAGTATCCTTAAGAAGGATGGTGTCTTAGGTTTATACCATGGTCTCTCAAGCACTCTACTTCAGGAAGTAATGGGCTATTTCTTCTTCTTCGGTGGGTATGAACTGAGCAGATCTTTTTTTGCATCAGGGAGACCAAAGAATGAACTAGGCCCTGTCCCTTTGATGTTAAGTGGTGGAGTTGCTGGAATCTGCCTCTGGCTTGTTGTATTCCCAGTGGATTGTATTAAATCCAGAATTCAGGTTCTTTCCATGTATGGAAAACAGGCAGGATTTATTGGAACTTTGTTAAATATCGTGAGAAACGAGGGAGTACTAGCCTTATATTCAGGACTGAAAGCTACCATGATTCGAGCATTCCCTTCCAATGGTGCACTATTTTTGGCCTATGAATACAGCAGGAAAACCATGATGAGCAACTTCGAAGCATAATGAAATGTCTTGGTGAACCTGGATCCTAGTATATGAATTTGGGGACTGCCATTCTTCTTAGGGTTTTTTTCAGACTATAAGACTGACATGAAATTGTTTTTGACTGTGTGGGAATTTTGGTTTTGTCTTCTCTTTCTCTACTCTAAATCTTAAGTATTATGAAAGGATCTCTATTTTAAACAACATGATTTCTGCCCACAATTGTATTAAAATAGAAAAGTTGCTGCTCTTGCCCTTGGTGGGATATACAGGCTGAGCCCTTAGCTTTATGTACCTCATCTGAAAGACTAAGTATACTTTCATCAGGATGTTTGCATAAACCTGTTTATGTATACATACAGCTTGGATGATTATGTGTTTTGAGTGAAATGTAAGTTGGTTACATATTTAGTCTCAGATGTCACTTAGAACACCCAGACTTGATCATGTTTCTTGAATGTAAATGATTGTTTTATCCATTGAAAATGGAAGGGCTCTTAAAATATGCTTAACACATACACCACAGTAGGCAATTTTTAGAAAGTCATTATATGTTGGGGCTGGGGTTGTTGCTTTGTAGTAGAGTACGGGCCTAGCACATGCAAGGCCCTGAATTTTATCCTCAGCACCACATAAAAGTAAATAACAAATAAAATACAGGTATTGTGTACAACTACAACTAAATTTTTTTTTAAAAGAAAGTCATTATATGGTAAATGAGAAGCAAAATAATCATTTAGATTTTTAAGTGGACAATGTACCAGCTTACTGGTGTGGCTTCCACATTCTTCAGTTAAAATTTCAGAGTAGGCATCTATATTTTCTCCTCAGTTCCCCAAATAGTGTCATCCATTTTCAAAGTGGGATTACATTCTGCAGTGTGATGATATTGTCAGGTGTGGCCTAGAATACTAGGCCTTTGTGAAGCACCATGGCCTTCCTCTATACCCACTTCCCTTCTCCCCTCCCAAAGACCAGAATTTAGAATAAGGAAGAACATGACTGTACTTCTATGATTTGATGAAGATTCATGTAAATGAAAACAGTTCTTAGCTTCTGGTCAGTCTCTGAGTCCTGGCCTGGGTAGAATTCAAGGTATTCTGTTAACCCATTTAGAGATTGTTGGTTCATTTTGGGTCATTCACTGTTATCTCTGCCTCCACCAGCCAGAACCTCTTCCAGGGAACAGAAAATACCAAAGCAAGAGAAACTTTTTTCCCACTTGGTGTTAAGAGTGACTGTACTCCCAGTTGAAGTTATCTCCTCTCAAGAAGAACTAGAGAGAACTTAGTGTTTTAATTCCATAGTAAGTAATGTCAGGAATGATCCATTCTTGAAGTTTACCTTGAGACCCATAACTCATTGCCATACTGTCAGTGTTAGAGCCATCTAATTTGGTACTGAGGTCACTGCCTTTTGTTTTAATAAATCAAGGCACCCATTTTCTTTTTTCTTTTTTAAAATATTTATTTAGTTGTAGATGAACATACAGTATCTTTATTTATTTTTATGTGGTGCTAAGGATCAAACCTAGTGCCTCACACTTTTGAGGCAAGCACTTTACCACTGAGCTACAGCCCCAGCCCCAGGTCACTGCCTTTTAATGACTGTATATGGGGTGAATATATAAAGCAGTGAAACATAAGAAAAGAAATTTTATTAAATTATGCCATATGTATGTACATATGCACTGACAACCCCACATAAGAAATTAATAACCCTCTACCTAAAGAGTACAAACTACCCTCAAAATCATAGTTCATTTGATTCCCACAGGCTTGGATTTCAACAACTATTCTCTGGACATATGGGTAAGTAGGTCATTCTTGTCACCACTGAACTAAGTTTCATCAATTTGTGCTGCTTCAAAACCAAGTGTCTCTCTCAATAACAAGTGTTCTTAATTTTCTTAATCACCTATAAAGCTGAAAGGAAGTGTGCTGTCTCAATAATAGTTCATACTATATACATCAATGATTGTTGGCAGAATGTTTTAAGTTATTCATATATTTAAGTTATATGTTTCCTACCTAAAAATTCAGTAACTACTGAATGGTGCTTTACCTGAGCAGTCTGGATTAAAGGTAGAAAATAGAACTGTTTTTCTGCAGGAAGTAGCCAATTTCAGGGTCCATAGTGCCCCTGCCTGGCACACATGAGCTAGTCTAAGTTATCTCAGTGCCAGTTGACTTTCTCACATGTCATCCATTAAAGATTTAAGCTATGGCTGAGGTTGTGGTTCAGTGGTAGAGCACTTATCTAACATCTATGAGCCACTGGGTTTAATCCTCAACACCACATAAAAATAAATAAATATATAAAATTTTTAAAAATTTTCAAATGTTCATAGCCTCTAAAAAAGATTTAATCAGGGCTGGGGATGTGGCTCAAGTGGTACCACACTTGCCTGGCATGCACAGGGCACTGGGTTCGATCCTCAGCACAACATAAAATAAAATAAAGATGTTGTGTCCACTGAAAACTGAAAAATAAATATTAAAAAATTGTCTCTTATACCATATGTCCAAAGAATAGTTGTTGAAATCCAAGACTCTCTTCTCTCTCTCCAAAAAAAAAAAAAAAGATTTAATCAGGCTGGGTGCAGTGGGACATGCTTGTAATCCCAGTGGCTTGGAGTCTGAGGAAGGAGGATCCTGAGTTCAAAGCCAGCCTCAGCAATGGTGAGGCACTAAGAAATTCAGTGAGACTCTGTCTCTAAATAAAATACAAAATAGAGCCAGGGATGTGGCTGAGAGGTTGAGTGCCCCTAAGTTCAATTCCCAGTACCAAAAAACAAACAAACAAACAAACCCAAAAAGATTTAATCAAATACCTTCAATAGAAATAGTATGAAAAGAATTAAGAGTCAGTGGGAGTGAAGAAAAAATTTTTTCCCATTCTACTTGCTTAATTTGTGATTTAATACTTGAATCATTCCAAATCTGAACGTTAAACAAAATGTGGTAACTTGAAATAGTGTTTAAAGAAATTTGAGTTTCTGTTATTCAATTATATACATAAAATTTTTAACTCTGAACATTTATAATATGCTCTATTGAGCTCTTGGTATTTAGACACTAACAATATCTGCTTTCTGACCTCAAGAATCTGATGGTTTAGATGCTTGTTCTATAATTATAAGAGTAATATTCTAGAATAAATCTTAGAAGAAAAAAATGTAGGATCCCAACTGTGGTGTGTGTGTGTGTGTGTGTGTGTGTGTGTGTGTGTGTGTGTGTAAAATCAGTAATTGAAGCTCTGAAATTAAGGAGTCTTTAGTTATTTTTGTACTATGCCTTTTTGTTTCCTTAAATTAGTGCCATGATATTTGTTTCTAAGATTGAAATTGGTCAAATCATTTTTTTCTGATGCCTAGCTTTATATTAAAATTTACTTCCACATAGAATAGTTTACCCCTGAACTTTGAAAAATATTTTCTGTTATTAGGTTTACTGCCAGAGCCATATGGTCTTCATCTTCCAATGGTTTTGTGATTTTTACCTACAAGTTCATTCTCTGTTCCAGATTTCACTGGATACTGAGCTGTACTACTTAAGTATGTGTGATATCCTAGAAGTATCATAAATGGCAGTGGAGCATCAAGCCTCATTTTCTTTATGAATTGATTGGAAGAAAAGTATGTTCTTTTTCTTCTGACCCTGGCATCTAAGGAGGAGTAATCATTACTTCCAGGAAGTTTTTATGTACATAAAATAGTCACTGGCAATTTTTATTTCATTTTATTTTGGTATTGGGAATTGAGTTCAAGGTCCTTGACCATGCATGCTAGGAAAGTGCTCTGCCATTAAGATAGTTTCCCAAGCCCTGGAGATTTTTGATCAATTATCCCTCTGTTCTGGACCTGTGTTTTCAACTTGATCAGCTCCTGACTTTGAAATCCCTGTTTTCAGCCGATAATTTTCTGGTCTTTCTGATCTCTTTAGACTTATGTGGAGTGGCCCACAAGAATTCTCTGAGAACCATTATAGAAAGTAAATTATTTCATCCCAGTGCAGTGGTTCACACCTGTAATCCCAGTGGCTCAGGAGGCTGAAGCAGGAGCATTACAAGTTTCAAAGCCAGCCTCAACAACTTAGTGAGGCCCTAAGCAACTCAGCAAGACCTTGTTTCTTGATAAAATATAAAAAAGGGATGTGGATGTGGATGTGGCTCAATGGTTAAACCCTCCTTGGTTCAATCCCTGGTACCAAAAAAGGCAAATTATTTCAGTGTTGGGATTATTACATAGTTATTGCCTTGCTTTGTGACCTCCACTGTTTACAACATTTTCAGCTTCCTCCTAGTGACAGCACTTAAATTGAGACCCTTTGTCCATATTTTTAAAAGGTGAAAGATGATTTTACTGTTTCCTGATCTCTTTGAGGTTGGTGGAACTCCTCAGTACTGATGTTCTCTGTTTTCTACACCAGTCTCAATGGCTTTGTATTACTGACTTTAGTCTGACTGCTGAAATGCAAAATTTCACAGGTAAGTAGTTTTGTAGAATATTGGTTTCTTTCTTGGCATTGTGGTACCTGTAATCCCAGCTACAGAGGAGGCTGTGGCAGGAAGATTGCAAATTTCAGGCCAGTCTTGGCAATTTAGCAAAACCCTGTCTCAAAATAAATAGTAGAAAAGAACTGGGAATCTAGCTTATTGTACAGTGCCCCTGAATTCAATCCCCAGTACTGGAGAGAAAAAAAAGGAAATTGGTCTACCAACTATACTTATTCTCTGTGTGAAAATGTTCCAAGAAAAAATATTTTCTTCTACAACCAGATAGTTGTGTATATAATATTTTGACACCAGCCTAGAGAAGTTTCACTGGGTTCTTCTCAGCAATCTGGACTTTAAGCAGATATTAACTGAAGCATCCCTCCATATGTGTCAGCCCACTGATTTACAATTGGCACTTTGATGCTGAAGAGAAATGCACCTTTTATCCTTTGGAGAAATGATGTATTTATCTTTTCAGGGCTAGGGATTCTTGAAGTAGCTTCATAGTGATATTGTCCAAAAACCCCTTTCCCATCTCAGTACCACAAATGGGTTCTTTCTTGGATTTAAGTACCCATTTAGTCAAGAAGAGGCAGTACAGCAGGCTTATTCATCAGTTCTAAGTCTGGCTACATGGGGGCCCGTTGCTGCTTTAAGATAAGTGCCCTAGAGAATTTTAGAACACACCAGTCATTATTTTTCTATTCTCTTATTTTTATGTTGGCTTCCCCTGTTTGCTTTGCCATTAGGTGTCAAAGTGAACTGGCATGGCTCTTTTCTACTATTTATTTTGAGTTTTGCTAAATTGCCAAGACTGGCCTGGAACTTGCATTCTTCCTGCCACAGCCTCCCCTGTATCTGGGATTGCAGGCACCACCATGCCAAGATGCCTTGACAAGACCCCCGTCTACATCCAAACCTTGGGATTGTTTCTGTTCAGTTCAAGCAGCCAAAGTAGATAGGAAGGCTCCTGGGTTCTGGGATTTTTGTGAGAGAAGTCTTTAAGGCTTGGTTGAGGTTAAGCATTTTTGTAAGAATACTTCTTTGGTGATTCTGTGTGCTTTATACTTACAACATTTACTCTTTTTGATTTTTAACTTGCTGGATCTCAGGTTCATAGAATTTATTTGATAGACTCTCATCATAAATCAATATATGACTTTTAAAAAATTATTACTTATCCAATATAATTTCTCTGTGAATATATCTATATAGTTAAATATGTATATATTTAACTATTGTATATGTATATTTTACTGTTAAAATCCAATAATCTTGTGGCACTTTTATAGTTCATTTATTCTGAACACTGTAAAGTTTTCCATCTTATGAATGGAATATGACAATTTATTCATTCAGCTGATGGATATTTACATTATTATTTTTGGACTTTTGCTCTGTGTATACTGTCAATATATATTCTTAAGTAGGTGTGTCTTCTGATGTAAATGTGCGAGAGTTTCTTTTGGATATATGTATAACTAAGAGTAGAAATTCTTAGTGCTCCTCAGTGTTTATCTGGGGTAAACTTAATCTGAACATCAAAGATAATGACCAAGCAACTATTTTCCAGAGTACTTACTCTGATTATCACTTTTTTTGGTACCAGGGATTGAAACCAGGGGCACTTAGCCACTGAGCCACATCCCCACTCCTTTTTGGTTTTTATTTTGAGTCAGGGTCTTGCTAAATTGCTTAAGGCCCGCTATGTTTTTGAGGCTGGCTTTACCTTATGATTCATCCTCTTCCTCAGCCTCTCATGCCACTGGGATTACAGACATGCACCACCACTCAGCACCCTGATTATCACTCTTACTTAGGATATATAAACCGTGAATCTCTTGGATCTACATCCTTTTCAATATCTGGTATTATCAGGCTTTTAATTTTTTTTCCAAATGACTGTGTATGTTGTCCTGGTATTGATTTTTTTCTTCTGATAACAGCAAAAAATGTTGAACATCTTTTCAAATTCTTATTGATGATATGCATTTCTTCTCTAAAACATATATTCATATTTTTATCACTTTTCTATTATTTTGTTTACATTGGCTTAGAATTCTCATTATAGATTTCTAATTGTTTTCAGTGTGCACACGTGTATGCGTGCCATGTATGTGTGTGTGTGTGTGTGTGTGTGTGTGTGTTGTATATTTTCCTGGTTTGAACCTTATCTTTTTCTTCTTTTGATAAATCAAAGCTCTTAATTTTAATACAGTCACATTTATCAATTCTTTATTGTGTAGTTAGTGTCTCTAAAGGCATATATTTTTACCTCAAGGTCTAAAATATATTTACCCTTTTCCCATTAAGAGCTTTAAAATTTGTTTTTGGACTTTTAAATCTTATTAGAAATTATTTATAAATGATGGTGTGAAGTAGTGATCCAGTTAAATCTTTTTCTGTATGATAACCACTTTAATTGAACATTTCCTCTTTTCCCCATTGATCTGTATGGGCTAAATATCTCCCTCATTATTCATATGTTGATCCTTCAACTTCAATGTGATGGCATTAGGAGATGGGGTCATTGGAATGTAATCAGGTTTAGATGAGTCATAAGGGTGTAGTCCCTATGAGAAATTAGTGCCCTTACAAAAAGATGAAGGGATACCAGAGCTTCCTTTTCTTTCTGGATGATGCAGCTACTGAGGAGGCAATCCTCTGCAAGTCTGGAAGACCAAGACCTGAATCTACTGGCATGTTGATCTTGGATTTTCAGCTTTTGAAATTGTGAAAAATAAACTTTTGTTGTTCAAGCCATCCAGTATGTGGCATTTTGTTATAGCATCCTGAGCAGCATTAGACAATCTGACTTGCTATTTGTACAATTTTCACATGTTCCATATATATGTAAGTCTATTTTGACCTCTCTAATCTATAACATCAGGCATAATTTCCATCTCTTCATCAATACCAGACACTTCATCTTCTATAGATAACCATTTTAAAATTAATTTTTGTGTATTATGACAGTTATTTTATTAATATGTTACATATCTCTTTTTATTATAGAAAATGAATCTGTTTTAGGCTGACTTCACTCCCAAAGGATAAAGCAAAAAGTTTATGTGCTGCTAATTTATTAGGGAGTACATTTATAAAAAACATATTAGGGACCAGGAGAGTGGAACAGGAAGAGAAAGAGTCAATTTGAGGATCTAATATTGGATTGGCTATTATCAATTACAACTGATTTTTTAATCCAAATTCTCCAAGAAGACTGTATATTCCATTTGAGGAAAGTTAGTTGGGAAAGGGGAGATAGGGAAACTTTTATTTTTCGTCTTCACCTTCGATTGATCAAAATTTTAGTTCACAGTCATTAACTACTTAACTATGATTGTGCACATGTGGGTGCTGAACAGGGCTACATGACATCTATTAGTTTCAACAGAAGGAATTTTGGGTGTGTCTAAAGACTTGAAGCACAGTTATGAAGCAAAAAGTGTTCCCAGGTTACACCTGAGTGAAATTTGTTAGTGCCCACACGAAGCTGGCTGACATATGAGATAGGTAAGGGTGAATGGGTTCAAATGGGGTACAAGAGGTATCTGATATAATATATCTACTGCATCATTGAAAGCCCAGTTCATGCTCTCCATTTGTCAATCTTCCATACTACAATGTGTGCCTCCATTTGTGTGTGTGTGTGTGTGTGTGTGTGTGTGTGTGTGTGTGTGTATGAGAGAAATATCTTCCACCAAAAGAAGAATAAATCCAATCCATGAAATTCCTTTTATGGTACAACCAAGTACAATTTCTGAAATGACTTAATATTAAGAGGATTAGTGAGATAAGCAATGGTAATTACTACATCACTGGACCTGAGGCCAAAATCAATAGTCATCATCTCCCAACTGAACCATCAATTTTGAATGTCTAATTTTGCCAGGTGCAATATTTTTGCTTGATGAGAAGATTCATCCCTGAGGGATTAAAGACCTTAGTTGTATGGTTCATTCCAGACTGTGGTTACTGTAGTTGCCCATTTACCATCAACAATGGAAACACCCAGAGATAGGTTAGTGAATCTTGCTTGTACCAATTATGTCATTATTAACCCAATATCCTCCATATTAAATTTTCACTATAATTTCAACAGTTATTTTCATTGCCTGATTGCATGGTTGAACAGACCAATGTGACCAGGTGGTAGCCAGATAAATCTGAATTAAATTCATCAAAGCCTAATGATTTTGTGAATGGGAAGCAAAAATGTTGCAATCAGATCAGTGAAAGCATTAGTGAGAGGGGCTAATTCTATCACTCAGTTCATGGACACATGGATTTAGCTTCTTGGAGCAGAGTTATTTGTTCAGTTTCTATGCTACATCTTAGTAGACAGCATCCTGACCCTTTCAGGATGATATCTGAAGTTAGTGCCCATTTGATAGCTCATATCATAAGTTATTAGGCTGGTTACTTCTGGAGGTGATGGTATACATGGCAAATTTGTGAATCTCTTGGTCATGTATCTATTGTCTCATTTAATTATTTGTATATTTTTCCCCCAAATGGAGCTCTCAGTCTTAAGCAATGTTTTGTAGGATATCATGTGATAGATTACAATTCTGTAAGTTTTTGAATGATATTTCTGACAGAGGCATTACAATAAGAGAAGAAAATACCTTCTAAAGCAGATATTATACTAGTAAGGATGAATAACTGCTCTTCAGAATGGGAGAGGTCTGATGTAATCAACCTGACATTTGGTGTCAGTCTGGTTTCCTCAAGGACCGATATTGTGGAGTCAGCTTTCTTCTGCTGGCATTCATATCAGGACTGGTAAGAGAAGGAGTCCATGCTATTGTGCCCATGCAAAGCCTCCATCTCCATCCCCCATGGCCTCTCTGCTCACAGACTAACCTTGCCCTGTCAATGAGTCAGTTGAAGAGAGAGACTTACTGACATTGATGGAATGAATCATCCACTCCACCTAGTTGCTGAAGACCTGTCCTTTGATAGAATTCTCTGTGAGCATTGATGTGAGTTGTGATTTTGTTTTTTCACACTTTCTGAACCTTCCATATATTTATTTCCCAATTTTCTTGCCTTTAAAAATAATTATGTTTCTTTCAGGTGCTGGACTAATGAGCCAATCATGTGCCCCTGCTTAGCTGTCTATGTATAGCCATAGTGCAGGGTGCTTCTCTTTTTATTAAATGTGGGTTACAAAGTACACTGCTTACATCTCTGCTTACTTGGATGATTCCCCTTCACCATTGTCCTTTAGGATTAACCTTCAGTAGGCCTATGATTTGGCAGTTAAACATTTTTGGTTTGAGTCAACATGTATATCAATCATCTGTGAACTTGGGCAAAGATCTTTTCTCCCCTGTCATTTGGTCATAGAAAATCTTCCTGTGAAAGTGTAGATGTGAATTTGGAGATGCATCGGTACCATCGAGGTCAGTGAAATGGGAGTCTGTGTCACCAGTTCATGGGATTCCTTCTAGATCAGCTTGGAGTCAATCTTGAATATACTGTTTCTATTACACAAAGGATATCTCTTATACTTACCTAACCTTATGATTGAATGGAGCTGATGATGTAAAGCCCATGATGGGCATCTCTGATGGTATAATCCCCTGGTGTTCCATAGTCTCACCTAGGGCCCAGGAACATTATCAGTTTATAAATGCAGATGGTTAATTTTGTAGATGATATGGGTCTGCATTATAAGATTTATACTTTTAACTTTTTTATTATGTTGTGCCAGAAACTCCACATAGCATCCTTATCCATTGGAGACATTTCTGTTGACATGAGATTAGCTGGATCCCATCAAATTGGCTGGTACCATCATCTGCATCTGTTGCATATTCTTTATTTACTCTAGATCTTACTCAAACCTGATAGCATTTTTGAGTTTCTGGTATGATATATTCTGCCTCTAAAATCCAAATAAGCCCCAAATACTGTGCCTCTTTCCTTGTGGAAAGAGATGTAAGGAACAACAACTTATATTTTATCTCAGATGGCATCTCTTGATATGTCCCAGACCACTAGAAGTATTACTAATGTGACAGGCACCGGAGTATTCATGGGACTAATTGTTACTGTTTGACTTTCATGTATTCTAATTGGCCATATAAAGTCCTTTCTACCAGCTACTCACTAGATCCAATTAACATAATCTCATCAATATAGTGATATGTCATTATATGCTACAGTGTTCAATTTTGAAGTTGTTGTGAAATATGTTATGAAAGAAAACAAGAGAGCATAGCTCTGGAGCAAGACATTGAATAAGTTCCACTATCCTGGGATGAGTAAATTAACTGCTTTTAATTTTACTCATGAATAGTGTTTAAGACAATGAAAAAACACATTCCCTAGAAAAATAGCCACCTACAAAGTATCAAAGTAAAATTTATCTGCTTCTATAAAAACAGCACATTTGGCATAGCAGCTGCAATTGGGGCTATCACTCAGTTAAGTATATTGCAGTCCTGTGTCATCACTATGATCCACCTATTTTTTTTCAGGGGTGGGCAAGAGAATTATGATCTGGTGGGGACAATCACCTCTGCATACATTAAATTTTAAGAGTGCTAATCTCTAAAATCCCTGTTAGAGTCTGTAAACAAGTCAAGATGGCGCCTGGCATTTTGCAGAGGGAGTGGTTTGTGAAGTAACACCGGGGAGCCATTAAGTGTGGAGATTCCTTATTGGTAGACTGCTGTATCTAGTTTATGTTAATTAAGATAAGCTGTGTCGAATGTACATATACCCCTCCTGTCCTACAATAAATGGCTCCCACTCCTGCTGTATCAATGTACACAAGTTGCTCGTCACTCCCTGGTTATTTTGCTGCAGCCGGACTGTGACAAATCCCTGTTAGAATGCAGTTCATGGAATTCCTTCTAGATCAGCTTAGAGTCAATCTTGAATATACTGTTTCTATTACACAAAGGATTTCTTACTATTTACTGTCTTGATTAGGCAGAGGGAAATTTTATGGTTTCTACTATAATGTATCTTACCCCTCAGATCAGGGTACAAATAAAGAGTTCTGGTATCAAAGGTTCATAAGATCACCTCCAGGTTTTGAGGAGAGTGACGATCTAAATCGAGTCCTATCTGACTCTTGTGGCTGCTTTTGTACTGGGAGCTGCCTGTGCAAAGGCACAGATCAAAATGCCCTAGTTGCCATGGTAATGCCAGCCAGGGGTGACTGCATTTGAAGGCACATGGCTCTATCAGTTGAGGCTTTAAGTTCAGCATTCTCTCCCAGGGATAGAGGATTCTGAGCAAAATAAGATGACTCAATGTCTCATTTTTCCCACAATTAACCTTTTGATGATGAAACCTATATAATAAACTTGCTGAGCTAGCTCTGGGGTCAGTCAAGCCAGGTCAGTCAAAACCAGGTCTTGGCTTTCCCACCAGGCCCCAGATTTTTCTCCCTATATGTATCTTTTCTTCCCATTGCCCTGCATCTGGTATCTCCCCAATTAAAGGCCACAGGTGCTGAGAGCAGAGATGAGAGGGCCATTACAAGGTTTGGTGATTCACTAAAAGGACTCACAGGATTTATTATACAGTCATACTCATGGTTATGATTTATAACAGTAAAGAACAAATCAGCACATGGAAAAATGCATTTGATGATCCAGCAGAAATCATATATAAGCTTCCAGGAGTCCTTTTCTGTTGGAGTTATACATGATATGCTTAATTCCCCCTGTATCAAATTGTAAAAACACATGTGAATCTTTATCTGCCATGGAAGCTTTCCAGAACCTAGGAATCCAGGGTTTTTATTGAGTGATCATACAGGTGCTCAGCATGTAGTAAAATTGCAGACTCCAAGAAGGAAAGTAGGTGTTCAGCAGAATCCATGTTGAATATGTAGTTCAGGCATAGTAAGTTACCCTTATCAGTTATGATATGATCAAAACATTCTCCAAATCCAAGTTCCAAATGCCAGCCAAGGGTCAACCCTGCAAACAGGCCTTTCTAAGTAAAACAGTCCTAGGCTTGCAATATTATTTTTTTCTGCCCTCTCATTTGACCCTTTGGCCAAGGTGTCTTTACAACAAAATTATTATCAGTAGGACCTTGAATATCAGGGTAAGACTAACCTGCAACATTGGCCTCAGTAATGTCCACCACAGATCCTAGATTTGTCCAGTTAAAACAATTACCGTTAACCACACAGGTCTATCTTAAGACTTAAGGTGTCTTCCTCCTTAGATTTTTATATTACCTTTTTTTTTTAAAAAAAAACCTGGACTAAGGCATCAACTGAGATACAGTACAACTCTAGCCATTGAATTGAAGCTAATTTAAATGCCCTATAGGGTTGAGGCAACATAATGATACTCAGAGTACCCATATAAGAAATTCAACCCCAGGGAGCTTTTATAGTATCCCTAGAAATGAAGAATTTACAAGTGCAAGGGCACTTGTAAATTCTTTGAGTTCAGCATTCTCTCCCAGGGATAGAGGATTCTGAGCAAAATAAATTTTACTTGTAAATTCTTGTTATTTATAAATAAATAAAATGCATTTGTTCCTAAAATCAAAGCAGGATACATGTATTAGTTAGGAAGTAAGATAAGAAGATCTCCAATGTGGTCTTCCACTGTGGATCCTCTCACTCTAGGATTCTCAATTCAGTCTGAATAACAGTTCAGTCCCTGGTTTGAGATGGACTGCTTGAGACAGTCACTTCCACAAAGTCTTTCTTGTCTATGATATCAGTCCATCCACCTTGAGAGTATAGGTGACATTTGAAATTGTTCTTATGCTGTCTCAGAGTCAGTTCTCACAGTCATGTGTGAGTGTAGACTCAGCAGTCCATTTGAGTTCAGAGCATTGCTGCAGCTTGTAATGTCAGCACAGATCATTTCCATGAATTGGGCAAAGCTTCCAGGAGCAATTCTGAAAAACAGAGATCATTAATACCATAGCCACTCCTTACTCCTCTGCAGGTGCTATATATTTTCTCCATTGTTACAACATCAGTTTTTCTCACTCAGCAATCACAACTTTATAAATTTCAATAATAAATAACTATAATTGTATATTTGAGTCTCAGAGATTTTGTCTGAAAGGGTTGGTTGTACATGAGAGAGATAAGTATATGTTCAAAGAAAAACATTGTTTTAATATAACTTAACCTGAAAGAAATATGTTGAGAAATTGATCATAATTGTATCCTGAATTTTCAAAGATTTCCAAAATGAATTAACACAACCTCATATCCCTTTGGTCACAACCATTTTTCCAGTGACCAATCTAAAAGCCTAAGGAAGGCCAGTCTCTTTTTAGGGACAAATGTATTTTATTTATTTAGTTAGTTATTTTTTGCAGTGCTAGGAATTGAACCCAGGTTCCTGCTCATGCTAGGCAAGCACTCTACCACTGAGCTACATCCTAAGTCCTGGACATCTGCATGTAACAATCACATTGCCTTAATAAGATGTGTATATCAGAAACAGGTGAGGGAAATAATATCAGACTATCAGCCCATTGCTGCAAGTTGCATTCAATCCAGAAATCTCAATGCAACAAGTCAACAGCAGTGGAACACCCCCAGAGTAGGTCTAGAGTCTGATCTGTCAAGAATGGATAGATGGGTCATAGTCTCTGTGATATGTCTTCCACCAATATGCAGCTTTCCATCATGTTATGGATTGAATCTTAGATATCTCCCAATGGCTCATGTGGTGATATCTTAGTCCCCAGCTGATGGCACTATTGAGAGATGATGGAACCTTTAAGAAGTGGGAAAGAACAGAAAGAGTTAGGTCATTGTGAGTCTGCCCTTGAAGGGGATATTGTGACCCTAGGAATATCTCTCTCTCTCTCTCTCTCTCTCTCTCTCTCTCTCTCTCTCTCTCTCTCTCTCTCTCTCTCTTTCTCTCTCTCTCTCCCCCCACTCCTCACCCCTACCCCCTCTTCCCTTTGCTTTCCAGCCACTATGAGATGAATGGACTTTCTCCACCATGCTGTTCCACCATGAGGTATTGCTTTCCAAAGTCCCAAAGTTACAGGGCCAAGTGACTGTGGACTAAAATCTCTGAAACAATGAGTCAAAATGTCTTTCCTCTTTAGAAGTTGGGTATTTCAAGTATTTTGTCACAGTGATAAAGCTGACTAACACATAATCACAAGTTAGGAATATAACCAATCTCTGTATTTCTCTATATATCAGAAATATAAAACAAATCAGCATCTTGATTTCAGGGATCCATCACAGAATAAGCCCCTTTCTATGGGCATTTATCAATAACCCAGGTAGCCCACATAGATTCCATTATGGTTTTCACTGTATAAGCCCCACAAAAGGGTATCACAATTTTGCAGTAGTCATGGAGTCAGTGTTCTACTTTTAAAGACTGTGCCTGCTTTTATTTTGGCACAGCTCATTCTGAGACTGAAACACACTATAGAAGACAGTACCAGATTTTAGCTTAGAGTCAGATTCAGGCAATTAGAATTTGTGAATTTAAGATTCCAAAAGGCTGCCCGTAAGGGATGGTGGGTGCATTCTCAAAATCCTAAACTTTTAAGAGCCAAAAGTCAACATTTCAATCAGAGCTGCTATTTAAGGATATCCATGCTATTCCTACCATTAGCTGCTTTTCTGCACAGGGTTCTTCCAGCTGGTAAGTATATCTATCCCAATTATACATTCAGGAATGTGAGAAATAACCACATGGTAGGTCTGTGGACCCTTATAAAATGGATTTGAGCACAAATTCCATTCATTCATTGATCTCAATAAGCCTCCACTCTATCTGGAGGACCATAGTGGTGTTTTGTGTCACCTTAGATCAGAGGTGACTCAGTTACTTTCTTTAACATTTCTTGAGAAGTCTGTACAATTTACTTTCTTAACTGCAATTACCTAGGCAAATGACTGCATACCTGTTAAGTAAAAAAATTGAAGGAACATTTAGAGTCTATAGTTGAAGTGACATTGCCCTTGCTGGAAGGGAGTAGCTTTCCCTTCAAACAATGGGTTCTTGTGCAGTGATCTAAAAACAGAGCAAGGGACTGCAATTGTCCATTATAATAGCTGTACATCAATGCTCAAATATGTAATTAAACTAGCCAAACAATGTCTATTTTATTGTCTTTCTTCCTGGAACCAAGAATACCATGATTTTATTAGGCCTAACCACAGATCCTTGTATGTCAAGTTACCTTACTTGCTATGCTATACTTGATGCCTATTATAGTACACAAATCTACTTTGTTACTAATTGAATTGTTATATGCAGTGGTCTGGCTTTCGTTATTCTGAAATCTCACCATTCTCAGTTGTGCCATGGATCTATTTTCCTTGATCTATTTCCTTCAGGTATTATCATACCCTGAGCCCTAGCCTTTGCAGGGCAGTCACCAAGTGAGCTTTGCAAAGATGCAGGTCAGTAGTCCTCTCACTGGTGCATTCCTTACCAGTGAGAATCATGTATTCTGGACCTATTTAGGGAATATTGTTATTAGGGTTTCAGGTTATACACAGCAAACCCATTATAATATCCTCACCTCTCTGAGCCTTCTGACTCTCTCCTCCCTACAATGTTCAAGGGCATTTCATTCTTTACCACATTTGTGTAGATCATAAACTGTGTTTACTCTTCAAAGATTTATTGGTCTTTGTAGCCACAATGTTAGAATCTACTTAATTTATCTTTTCCAAAATCTTTAAACCCAAGTTATGGGTGAGTTTTCCATGTTATTTAATTCTACCACCTCTAGCCTTAAATTCTGTATCCTGGTCCAATAACCTCAAAATCCACTCTCACATGTTTTCCTGATTCCCACCAGAATATATTAGTCATATCTAGACTTATCCTGCAGGGTGTAAGTTATATCTCCCAGAACAGAGATTCATTCTCTACTGATTATAAACTGGAAGAATGAGGACGGGGGGCATATGTTGAGGAAAACATCTTTTTGTGAAGCACCTTTTTCATGAAATTGTTGTATGATTTCCAGAAATGAGAAATTAGTAATCTTTCCATCAATGATAACAAAATCCCTGAAATAATTAACTCATAAAAAGACAAAGCTTATTTTGGCTTATGGTTCTAAATGTGCCAGCAAATTATTGAGTGGCCCCAGAGCTTTTGGCCTCTGGTGAGGCATTATATCACTGGGACCTCACAACTGCCTTTGGCAGATAACAGGTGACTGGACAACACATACTTAGGGCAGGGATCATACTAAGCCAACTATAAACAAGACAGCAAAGCATTACTTTTTTATAAACAATTAGCACTGAAAGGAAAGTGACCATGATACTCAGAGCAACCAAGAGATCTTTACTGCAGCAGTGAGAAAGAGGAGAAAAGAGATAGAAAGAGAGAGGGGGGGAGGGGCCTGGAAGGAGGGAGTTTCAATAGTCAAAATCTAATGGGGTCTTTGGGTCTGTAAGCTGCCTTGTTAGTGTACAATGATTGGATCATACAATAGTTGCTAGGGGTGTCATCTTCTGCCTTCAGGTAGATGGGGAAGGGGTCAGATGTGAGTTTCTGTTGCACCAGATAGGTGGGGGTCAAGTGTTCAGCTTTGAGTGGGGTTGAGTGGTCAGACTTGATGCAAACAGGTGATAAAGGACCAGACAGAGGGGGCTTTGAGTGCCCCGGTTATCCTGAAGCTAATCTTCATTCAGCCTGCCCTGCAGACAATTTATTTCAGCTTGCCCTGCACTTAACAAGTGTAGTATTGGACAACCTAAGGCAAGCATGGTCCCTAAACCACATTCTTGTTGTTTAATTAAACAGAGAGGGGGGAAATGTTGAGAGCCACAGCCAAAGCGGCCCCAGCAAACTTCCAGTTGATTGGCTCACAGTGGCCCCAGCAAACTTCCAGCTGTCAGTTGATTGGCTCCTCTAGTGATGCTCATTGAGCTGTTTCCCTGCCCTTTCAGACCAGGGAGCTGCTAATTGGGGGACTCTTTTGGCTCCGCCCACTCGACCCAGCCAATTGGCCTTAAGAGTGGGAGGAGTGGGGGTTGGGAGGCTCACTGGAAGCCAGTGGTGGCAGCTGGGCTCTGGGGGAATTCCTGAAGAGCTCCTGTGGTGCAGCATGTGTGTTCTAAAAATAATTTCATTTCTGCTTGACAAGTGGCTTGTGAATTGTGCCCAGCCAGACTGCGGCAAACAAGCACAAAAGCAATTAGTATTTCAGCCAGTCTCTAGAAATCATGAGAAAGCTCTTAATCATATCCATGAAAAACAAACCAAGTTTATCAATACAGAAAGTTAGGAAGTTTTGTATGTCTATGAGATCAGGCTCAAATTAACTCAGGAAAGTACTTGTGATGCTAGAGTCTTTTGTGATCATCATTATGAGGCACTCTCACACAAGAAAACTTCCTTTATAGCCTCCACCTGTACTTTATTTACACTTAATAGACAAGGATACAGCTTAAGTTTCACACAAATAAACCACCGTTTTCCCCTTTAAATGTTCATGTAGAATTGTGCTAAGGCTATACTCTCTTGCCAGGTGTTTAAGACCAAGTTGGTCAAAACTGATCTTGTTCTTGCTTACTCTTAAGAGTCAGCTGATGCAAACAGGTGATAAATCTAAGGAATCTCTGAGATTCCTCAGAGATTACTCTTGGGGATATGTGCAAAATCTCTTGGCTCCTTTAGCTTTCCTCTGCAAGTGGTGCCATCTGCTAGAATGGGTCAGGGTCATGCTGATCTTAGGTGGCTTCTCTTGGAAGTATCAGGGACATTTCCATCTCCAATGATCCTCCTCTTTGCCTAGTGTGCACTAGAGGGCTTTCTGTTCTCTAGGATCTTCTCTATGACTCACCAGTGTTGCAGGGCTTAGAGAGGAATCCCATCATTCTTTAGGTCGTGCCTGATCTTAGAGAGCAAGGGCCAAAATTTTGGTTGATTTTTCCTTGGCCCTTTTATTTCCTTGACTTTTGTATCCAAATTTTGGTTTAAACACCCAGCAAGCTAGTTTCACCAGGCTTAAAGAGGGAGTAACAATATCCATAATTTTACAGTTACCCCTTTCATTTAATTGAGGTTAATTAGTATTAGTACTGGAAGTCAACATTTTATACTAACTAGGTGATAGCTTATTATCTCAAATTAACTGAAGTTTTTTTTTTTTGAAGCAGTACCTATGCAAAACACCATTGGGCAACAGTTATAAAGTTTACAAGGAAAATATAAAATAACAGATCAATATCATGTAATAGGTACGAACCAAGAAAAATTCTTTTATAATCTTGAAACTTTTACTTAGTCATGCATTATATACCCTGTGTGAGATCACAGTTATCATTACAACAAAAATCAGTCTTTTGAATACAATTTGAAATGAACTGAATTTCAGCCTATTTTGGAGCCATTCTTACATGGAGTAAGGTGGGAGGCAGAGCCTTATCTCTGGTAAGATGGGGCTCTTCATAAATAACACAGTACAACATTATATCTGAAACATGAATCAAAGAAAGGTTAAAAGAGCTTTTAACTTCCTTTTTGTGGAAAAAGTGGCAGAATGTTTTCATGTTTTACAATATCATCTTTAAACAGATCAGGCTCTCAGTGTCTTCCAAAAATGCATTTAAATTCCAATTCTAGTGTGAAGAGTAACAGAAAATTTTATATATAACTTATTGACAACAAGTTACTTTATCCAGCTATTAAAAACATCATTTGACATGTAGAAATATCAACCAAATTTGTTATTTCTATACAAATCTCAGACTTTTGTTACACATAATTTTTGTTTGGAGAACACCAATGCTGCAGCCCGTCTGCAGCAAAATAACTGCGGGGTGACGAATAACTTGTGTACGTTGATACAGCAGGAGTGGAAGCCGTTTATTGTAGGACAACAGAGCTATTTATACATTTTGCACAGCTTACCTTAATTAGCATAAACTAGATACATCAGTCAACCAATAAGGAATCTCCACACTTAATGGCTCGCTTTTGTTACTTCTCAAACCACTCCCTCTGGCATTTTGCCAGGCACCATCCAGACTTGTTTACGAACTCTAACATTCCCCTGGCAAAATACCACGTGTTATTTTGACTTGTTTACAGACCTTAACACACCAACTTGGCAAAGTGCTCTCCCAAGATTTACATTTAACTAAGTTCAACTTATAAAGTACAATTTGGAGTCCAGAGTGTATGAAGATAATAATCACAGATCTGCATGGGTTAACAAAAATCAAAGTTAGCCTTCAATCTTGTATACATTTTGGAAACAGTGCTAATGATCAGAAATTGACTTAGTGAAAGCAAACAGATAAGCCTTGGCATGGTGGTGCATGCCTGTAATCCCAGTGGCTTGGGAGGCTGAGAAGGAGGATGGTGAGTTCAAAGCCAGCCTCAGCAATGGCAAGGTGCTAAATGCTGCAGTCCTGCTGCAGCAGAATAGGGGGGGGTGTGACGAATAACTTGTATACGTTGATACAGGAGTAGGAGCCGTTTATTGTAGGACAACAGAGCTATTTATATATTTTCTACAGCTTATCTTAATTAGCATAAACTAGATACATCAGTCAACCAATCTCCACACTTAATAGCTCACTTTTGTTACTTCTCAAACCACTCCCTCTGGCATTTTGCCAGGCACCATCCAGACTTGTTTACAAACTCTAACATTCCCCTGGCAAAATACCACGTGTTATTTTGACTTGTCTACAGACCTTAACAGCTAAACAACCCAGTGAGATCCTGTTTCTAAATAAAATACAAAATAGGGCTGGGGATGTGGCTCGTGGTTAAGTGCCCCTGAGTTCAATCCCTGGTACCCTCCCCCCAAAAAGCAAAGAGATATAAGACAGGTCTTAAAATGACAGTGTGGCCCTTCTATGTCAGATACAATGTATAAAAGGGATCACTTATTGTTTATCTTGCTGATAAACTTTCATTTTATAAACTTTTATATAACACTTAGACAAGGCTTAGACAGATATAGTTCTCAGATGCATACATATACATAGTCACATGTATTTAAGGTGTCAATTACATTGTTATAATGTAAGTAACTATTGCTTATTTAGCCAGCTACAAAGTAATTATTTAATACTTTTTAAATGAGGTATAATCCCCAATTTTTTAAAAAAATATTTATTTTTTAGTTGTAGTTGAACACAATACCTTTATTTTATTTGTTTATTTTATATGGTGCTGAGGATCAAACCCAGGGACTTGCACATGCTAGGCGAGTTCTCCACCGCTGAGCCACAATCCCAGCCCTAATCCCCAATTTTTTAAAGACAGTTTCCCCAAGTAATAAAACCTAATAAACACAAGAAAATTATCTTGATAGGAGCAGATCAATGTTTCAGACTTTGCTTCATATGAGTACATTAAAGTTCAATTAACTTTCACTGTGCTAATTATAACCAACTCATCACAAACACAAACTTTTGAGAATTACCTTCCACAAACCTTCTATGACATACTTAGATATTCACAACTTCTTTACATCCTTAGTTTTGACCTCTTTCAGCTTGGACTTTAGCCCCAAAATATTACTTTGTCAGATAAAATACTTTTTCATCCAGAAACACTTCTTTTAACTTCTAATTTCCATACTAAAATATATTTCCATATCTATAACTGTCTTTTATCTTTCCTAGTTTTGGATCCTTTCTTAAATTCATATTCTCAAACAGTACTTATGAATTTTATCTGTGCATGTAATTTACACAAAAAAATTTTATCCCAGGAGAGAGATCAGACAATCTGGCATATGCAAAAACCCCCAGGTTGCATTCATGGGGTTGGAGCACAGGATCTCTTTGAGCCTGACCTGTCTGCCTCACCATTATCATGATGCCATCAACTTTAAGTGAGTCCCCCACTGTCAGTTGTACCCAGAGGCTCCTTTTTGGCCTCTTTCTTATACTAGGCATATTGATATGTAGTGAAGGAGGCCCTTCCCATCTTTTTCTTTAGGCTTACTTGAAGATTCCTTTGAAGAGGCTGCCTATAAACACCAGTTGGCCTTAGTTTCTTTTTCTTTTTCTGAGTGCAGTCATTTATTTTGCCAATATCCCCAGGCATATTAGTTTGATGTGATGCTATTATAGCAAGAACAGCTTTTCCCCAGTGATGGATATTCCCTGACCAAATGGGGTGTCCTCTCAGATCACCTCTTTAAAAATCTGCTATCCCTGCTAATGGGCAGAATCACAGTCTCTGGGACAGGAATCCCTTGTGTTTCTCCTTCCCCATTTTTCCAGGCTACTTGACTGTGCATATTTCTGTTTCTCTCTATACAATCTGGGAGCACATGTCAGCACCTCCAAAGACAGGATTGGAAACACTCATCTCCTCATCTACCCAGCATGGACATAATGGTTAAATTTTCTTTCTTGATTTTCATCATTACTTTTCCATGTGGATTTTGGGATGAGTGGCTGGTTTTGGGTGATCCTCAGAGTCAGGTCTCTGGCCTATGGCTCTGTTAATATAATTAATAGCATGCTAATCTCATTTAATTTTCACAGCCATTGGATGCAGGTTTATCTCAGCTGGATAAGAGAACTTTTAGAATTAATGTTGTCTGTCGCGACCCGTTGCCCGCAAGGAAGACACGACACAGGAATCTTCTTTCAGCAGTTTATTCAGGCCTTTAATTATGTGTCTCTCGAAGCTTCTTTTCCTACTACTACTACTACCACTACTCCTACTTCTACTTCTACTCTACCACTACTACTTCACCCGAGCGCCCCAGCCTTGATAAAGCACATCAAGCCCCAATGCACAACTGCCACGTGGATCTTTCTCATAGGGTGTTTTACAGCTACGTGCCAACTCTCCCAAAACAAGGAGTTGTTTATCACAGGCCACGGCGCTTATCAGCGCCATCTTGTAATGGCGACCACAGTTCACAGAAACGGCTCACCACAGTTGTCAAAGCTTGAACACTGAATTCATAATCCCTGGAAAATATATCCAACCAGATTCAGTCCAATCTAAACCTTTGTTCTTCCCTTTCTAATCTGGTAGACTAGCAACTTATTCTTAAACATATTCCTAAAATTTTTATGACATTAAGTTGCAATTACTTTAGTATGCATGTCTTCTAAATTGGGATAGATTTGATTAGTTGCTTAGTGCCTCGCTTTTGCTGCCCCTCTTGAACATCTGAGGATATTTCTCTAATTATAGGTCTAGAAACCATGAGAGTTGGTAGATGACAGACATAAAGGAAATTGTCAACCTTATGCAATGAAATTGTCTCAGTTGAGGTCATTCTGAACATTATGAAAGGTAGGACAGTTTCATTGGAAAATATAGTTTGTTTTTTGCTAGGAAAAAAGCCCAATTACTTTGGGGATAGCAGGTTATATCTGAATTCACCTAGCTGTCCCCATTCCAATTCTAATAATTTCTCAATTAGTGTTTTCATAAAATATGCAGTGGTTATGAAGTCAATGTTTGCAATTATTTATTAGCCTTAAGAAGCACACCTTGTGTCTTATTTTTATCTATGCCAGTACTATAATTATCTCCAGGATAAAAGATAATCTATTAAAGAAATCATAAAAGTATTTAGTCTTCATACTAATTTAAGAATCTTAAGTTTTTAGCTCACCATTTTGCTGTGGTAAGCAATAGTAGCTACTTAGCTTGCCGGAGACTTATCTTCAGTAAGTATTTATTTTAGGTGGACAATCTGTTCGCTACCTGACAATCTGAGTAGACTTTTTTTTTCCTTGAGGAACTGGGTCATTGTTTTATCTGAAGGCTGGGAGGAACATATCTGGAACTCAGGAGACTGGTTGTCCCCTGGTGTTTTTCTGCATGTTGCTAACTGTCCATAGGCAATTGCAGCAACTATAATCTAATAAAAGTAAGGTGCCAGAAGCTCAGAACTCTCATGAATGAAGGTTGACATCATACTATCAAACAAGAAATCTAGATCAATAGGAGTGCTTGCCATGAATAAGGGGACTCTAAATTATATAGTAGATTAGGGAGACAATAGTAGATTGGGAGTAGCAGTAGCACTAGGTCTTGGAAAACCCTTTATTTATTTTGGTACTGGGAATTGAACTGAGGAGCACTCAACTACTGAGCCACATCCCCAGCCCTATTTTCTATATTTAGAGACAGGGCTTACAGAGTTACTTAGTGCCTTGCAATTTCTGAGGCTGGCTTTGAACTCATGATTCTCCTGCCTCAGCCCCCTGAATCATTGGGATTACAGGCACGCACCATCATTCCTAGAAAAAAACATCTAATTTTAATCTTTAACAAATTTTGTGGTTGTTTGCTACCTTGAAACATCAATGATAGAGTGGATTTAATATGTGGCACAAGTGATTGAGTGGTAGGAGATGAACTGTAGCAGATGTTACTGAATCTACCTACAGCCTTTGACCTACCTCAAAGTTCAATTTTATTTCTGCTACATTTATGGACTATTGATAGTTTTCTTTTTTTAATCATCAATATACCTTTATTTTATTTATATGTGCTATTCAGAATCAAACTCAGTGCCTCACACATTCTAGGCAAGTGCTCTACCACTGAGCCACAACACCAGCCCCTACTGATAGTCTTCTATTGCCAAACCTCACTTCTTTCTCCCTCTGTAGCCTTTCTATGATGCCACAAAGACTTGTTCAGTTTACTGTAGAGAATTTCTAAGTGCCGTTTGGGAAAATTCCCAACTGATCAGCCATTGGGCAATTTTACACTCAGTAGTCATTCAACCACCAAAGAGTGAAGTCAGATTGCTTTTATTTTGGTGAGGCCTCTATGATATTTCCATAGTCCCTGTCAAAAAATCACTTGCTAAGCAATGTATAAAGATTTTAGTCAATGTCTTCCCAGAATTAATTATTTTTATTCAAGATAAGCAACTATAGCAACTCTATTTGAAACAAAAATTAACTCGTTATTCCCATATTACATTATTCAGTGTATTACCAAGGAGCACACATTATTATATTATTATCATCATATTATTATTTTGTTCTGAAATGTTTTGACAACTATATTTTGAAGTAATTTATTTTGTAATCTTATACATTTTATGATATTTACTTTAAAACATTCTATAAAGGGATCCATAGGCTGCCAAAAAAAAGTCTTAACTCTTAAGAGTTTTATATCTAAATACTAGTTATCATCCCAAATGACATCTTGAAGGAAAATTAAGACATCTTTCTTTTCCGGGTAATTGTACTGCTTAAATATATAATAACAGGTGGGCTAGGCCTATATACCTTCAGCCCTATTTAAATATTTGGACCCAAAATGTAAAAGAATACAGTCAGCACACAATTTTCATCTATCTTCCACCTATGCAAAACTTTGGTTTTCTTCACTCATAAAATCATGTGGAAAAATAGCAAAAAATATTGTAGTTAATATATATTGTTATTCTTAGGGCTGGGGTTGTGGCTCAGTGGTGGAACACTGGGTTTGCACATGCCAGTTGCTTGGTTCGATCATCAGCATCACATAAAAATAAATAAATTAAGGTATTGTGTCCAACTACAACTAAGAAAAAATTAAAAAAATATATTGTTATTCTTAAAACATGTTTTGATGTTTAAAAATACAATAATAGGAACTTAGTTTACCACAGTACATCATGGTGTGTTAAAATTAATAAGAAAATATTTAGATGATAGAAAAACAGAGTAAAAAATATAAAGACAATTTTAAGGATCCACACAGAAAAAACAACTTCTAAGTTTAGAGGAAAATTGGGTTAATTTAAAGGTGTGTCTTAATACATGCGTTTATTCACTCTTTTGGGGCTATAAACTTGAATTCAACTAGTATTTATGGTGAAAGATTAATACAAACACACAATGAAAACATTCTAATAATATTAATAGATTATCCATTTTGTTTTGGTACTGGGTATTGAACCCAAGGGCACTTCACTGAGACACATCCTCAGCCCTTTTTAATATTTTATTTAGAGACAGGATTTTCCAAGTAGCTGAGGGTCTTGTTAAACTGCTGGGGGGCTCGCTTTGAACTTGCAATCCTCCTTCCTCAGTCTCCCAAGCCACTGAGATTACAGGCATGTACCACCATGCCTGACTAGATTATCCATTCTTATATGCTGTAAGATAATGAAAGGATTTGCCTAGCAAGAACTAATGTACTAAGTTCTTATGAGTGGGACTGGTTATGGATTAATGAAATCCTTAAACATGACTTTAGACAACAAATTACTTATGTTTTCCACTTATAATATGGTCTGGTACAGCTAACTTCTTTTATCCTCCATTACCTAAACACTGATAATAGCTAATAGCAGATATATGTTACATAAATATGAATAGTGAACTAAAATTCTAAGAACTTTAAAATAAAGTTAAATTTAAGATTGCACTAAAGTATACATAAAGAAAAATTTAAAATTATTTTTCAAAAATTAAAAAATATTTTTGGGGTACTGGGTATTGAACTCAGGGCACTCAACCACTGAGCCACATCTCCAGCCTTATTTTGTAGTTTATTTAGAGACAGGGTATCACTGAGTTGCTTAGCTCCTCTCACTGTTGCTGAGGCTGGCTTTGAACTCTAGATCCTCCTGCCTCAGCCTCCTGGGCCACAGGGATTACAGGCATGTGCCAATGCACCTGGCTAAAATTTTAATTTTTATATAATCAACAATATCCTCTATGTCTCCTTGTTGACTTTTTATCATTTGCAAGGTATATTCCAAAGATATCACAAAAATGAATGATAATTTTAAATATTTGCTGCTCCATCAGGAATGTATAGTTATGCTAAGCAGTTTTTTCATGGGTTTAATTTTAATATATTTTTAACCACTAGTTGAATAATTAAGTTAGTTTTCATTAACATTTTCAATGAAAAATGTTAATTAAATTGTAATTTGAAAGAGGTATTTCTTTATTAAGTATATACATTATAATATATCAGAATATGGTGAAAGATTAATACAAACACACAACTTTAAAATATATATTGACTACATTTGTTTAACAAATTTCTTTAGAACTTATCTAAAGAATCATAAAACTAGTCTGATGTATAGCATCTGGTACCAGGATTTTGTTCTCTAACATTTATTTAGTTAATGAAAAAAAACCAGGGAACTATGTAAGGATAGTCCAATGAATAACTGGATCAGCAAAAATAAATATAGTACTTTTGTGATCTCTTATTTTTGCAAGAAACCAAGAATGCTTTCAAAATTATGGGTTGGATCAAAAAACCACAGGCACCAGTTTAAAGGATTTTCTGGTAGCCACATTATAAGAATTTTATCAGCAAAAATGTACCAAATGTATGATTAAAGCCAGTCCATAAATGCTATGAGTAAGGCTGAGGTTGTGGCTCGGTGGTACAGCACTTGCCTAGCATGTGTGAGGCACTAGGTTCAATCCCCCACACCACATAAAAATGAATAAATAAAATAAAGATATAAAAAATGCTGTATCTGTTTAAAAAATGCCATGGGCATATAATACAAGAGTTATTATTTCCTCTTTGTCTTATAGTATAATACTCAGGTTTGATTTTCAATTTGCTTATTGATAGTTGTGTAGAGACTTCATTGTCTTAACTCTTGCAACTATTCAGTATGTCTTGCAGATATATTTCTTCTTCATTTCTGCATTCCAAATCTGAGGTTCCTTTTTGGTCCAGCTGTAACCTGGACCAAACAAAGAGGATTCTGGAAAATATAGTTCTAAACTTCATATAACACAAGCCAGAGGTACCATTATTCATTCTCATGATTACAAGTTCTCTCTTTTAAGTGTGAAATGTTGTGTCCAACTTCTAGCCATATACAAAAGGATACTTGACTGTCAGATTGAAACTGCCCTTTTTGATAACTACACATTTTAAAATTTCTATCAACACCAATTGACCAACACAGTAACTTGTATACTACACTGGCTATAATAATGCTAAAGATACATCTCTCCTTAGTAAATTCCAATAACCTGAAAAATTCCAAGTTGCTTAGCTCCTCTCACTTCTTCTTATCAAGGAAGAAGGGAAGTAGGGAAACACAAATTCTGCCATAGTAGGCCAGGAAAATCTCCAATAAGTATCATAGTCAATTATAATATGATCACATGAATTGAGCATAATGGAAATTAATTAAAAACAATAATAAAAATAATTTCAAAAACTTTTATTTGCAAATTAAAATAAGTTTTAATTTAGCCATACATCCAATTGAACTTCATAATTGAAATTAATCATTTATATTAGTGAACCATAATGTATGTCAAATGTTGTGTGATATAGCTGAAAGGGTACTGGGAGCAATGGTCATTACTGTAGAGGTTTTTATTAGCAAATAAAAATGATAAACTATGAGCTAGGGGTCCACTTGAAGAATGGCAAACAATTCTATACTTTCATTTTAAATATTTCTCTTCCAGAATAAATTTCCTCATGCATAAATATGAAAGCCATTTGAAGGCTTTCCCACATTGATTATATTTATTGGGGCTCGTTCCATTGTGTGTTTTCACATGCCTATGAAAATCCGAGTGAAAACTAAAGGATTTTCCACGCTCGTTAGTCTATCTACCAGTATGAGTTCTCACTTGCTGACTAAGCAATGAGAAAGACTTGAAGTCTTACCTACAATTTTATATCCGTATAATTTCTCTTCAGTATGTGTTCTCACATGCACACTGAAGTGTTAGTAATTATACTGTATGACATTTCTTACATTTCTATGGCTTCTCTCTAATGTGAATTTTCAAATGCTTTTGAAAGAACAAGATACAAGTTGGTATTTTCCTATACTCCTTATATTAATAGAATTTCTCTCTAATGATAATTATCATGCATTATAAGAGGAATGAGGAGCAACTGAAGAATGTATTAATCATGCTTCTCCAGAGAAACATATAGAAACAAATTAGAGAGAAAGATGGAGGGAGGAAAAGAATGAACTCACATAATTATGGAGGCCATGATGTCCCACAATGGCCATCTGCAAGCTCGAATATCAGCTAAGCTGGTGGCAAAGCTTTGTTCAAGTCCAATGACTTGACGACATGAGGTACTATTTGGGAAAGTCTGGGAGTCTAAAGGCTGAGGAACCTGGAGTTCTGATCTTCCAGCGTAGGAGAATATACTGATTTCCCAACTTCAGAAGACACAGAGGTCCTTTCCTGTGCCTTTTTCTTCTATTGGTTACCCCCCCACCCCACCCCCCCAAAAAAGGCTGGTGCCTATTCTTATTGGGTGAGTGTGGATCTTCCTTACTCAGTCCACTGATTCAAATATTGAACTTTTCCAGAAAAACCTTCACAGACATACTGAGAAGTAATGATTACTCTCTTTCTACACATCTCTTAATCCAGGCAAGCTGACATCTAAAATTAACAATTGCAGTGGTTCCCTTCAAAAGACGATGTGCAATATATATAAGAAGAAATGAGGAATTTGTCACATTTTTTGTAATCAGAGGATTTTTCTCCAGTTTTAGTACTCATGTACTTATTAAAGAACGAAGTGAAACTGTAGATGTCCCTATATTTCTTGTATGTATAGGGCTCTGTTTCATATCAAGGAATAGCTGAAGACTTTCCCACATTAGTTTTAATCATATGTCTTCTTTCCAATGGTAGTTCTAATGTGTACATTAGGAAAGTGAAGTATAAAAACTTTCTCATGTTTTATATTCATAGAATATAAATCCAATATGAGTTCTCACATGTGCCCTAAAGGATAAAGGTCAATGAAGATTTTCCCACAATTTTTAGGTTAATTGGGAGTTTTCACAGCATCAAAGAAAATGGAAGAATTCTTCACATTTCTTATATTCATGAGGCTTATCTTCATCATGAATTGTTACCTGTACAGAAATGAATGAAGAAAAAATATCGGCTTTCTTACATTTTGCAGACTCAGAGTATTCTACCCCAATGTAAATTTTATATGAGACCCAAGATACAAGAGACATTTTAAAGATACCCTATATTTCTTACATCGATAGGATTTGTGTCCAGCATGTGATCCCATATATAACTTAACAATCAGTGAATTCTTTCTCACATTTTCTGATTTTATGTAATTCCTCTCCAGCATGAGTTCTCTAGTGTACATTTAGATTTGGAATTTGGCTGCAGGCTATTCAACACTGATTAATCTCATTATGTTTCTCCCCATTTTGAAATATTTTTATACTATAAATATTAAGATCTTTTTGAGATATTATCCAATTTGCTTACACAAAGCAGTTTTCTCCATATGAATTCTCAAATATCTCTTCTATATCTTTTGCTGATCTGTGCCAAAGAAAAAAAGATGAGAATTACAAAATTGGAACTATTTCAGATTTTAAGTGAAGTAGCATAATACTAATTTAAGGTAAAGTGTGATAAGAAATGACTGTCTTGTTATCCATAGAAGAAACACCCCTGATAATGTTATAACTAACAAGTCAATTAAGGATATAAGATGAAATACCAAAACATACATAATAAAGCCAAAAGAAAACAGGTAATTAGAAACAAATGAATGAAAACAGAGTATGAATAAAAAATGAAGTAGATACAACAAATAATTATATGTAAACCAAAACAACTTTTCAATATTTTTTTGGTACCAAGAATTGAATCCAGAGGCACTTATTCTCTGAACAATGTCCCCAGCCCTTTTTTGTATTTTATTTAGAGACAGTGTCTCAATTGCTGAGGCTGGCTTTGAACTCATGATCCTCCTGCCTCAACCTCTAAAGTTGCTCAGATTACAGTCATGTGCCACTGTGCCTGGCTGACTTTTTCACTTTGAAATAAAAAATAACAACACTGGATAAGAAAGCAAAATTCAACCCTATTCCATTTACCAAAAGAGGTACTTTAAGTATAAAGACAGGCTGAAAGTCAATAATGAAGAAACATATACCCTGGAAATCCTAAGCATAACAAATATGTAATGACTATTAATATCAGACACAGAGTAACTAGAGATTAAAAGTAACATTTCATAATTATGAGTATTCATTAACCCAGAAAATCAATCCTATTCCTATGTGCATCTAATATCAGAATTTCAAAATATATGAGGTTGAAAATATGGTAGACATAAAAGGATAGACAAATTTTAAAACAGTTGAAAAATTTAACACTTTCTTTCCTAGTAATTATAGAACATGTAGTAAAAAGAATAAAGAATATTTGTATAACAATATCAATCAACTTAATTTAATTGATACTTGTAAAACACCATGCCCAATAGTTACAGAACACACATTTCTATACTTGGGAATCACACCAAGAAAACTCGTCCATTAAAAAAAAGTACAATAAACTTCAGAGGATTTCAATCATATAGTTTTTTTCAGACACAAACAGTTATTTTGGGTGTCAAAATAATATCCTTGCATATTTGGCAATTAAGTAATGTACTTGTGCTTGACCTCTGGGTCAATGAAGAAAACCAATCTATAGATAAACTGAACAGTAATGAAAGCACAACATAGGAAAATTCATGAAGCACAGCTTAAGTAATGTATATAGAGAAATTAACACTTTTCATTTATATTTTATATATTTTATTTTCGAAAGTAGGGGGCTTATATTCAACAATATAAGCTTCCAGAGAAGCTAGAAAAAGAAGAAAAAACTAAACCCAAATAAGATAAAAGAAAGTAAAATATAATAGTAGAAATCAATGAAATGGAAATCTGAAGTCAACAGGCAAAGAACAAAGTTAAGGGTTTGTTTTCAAAAAAAAAAAATAAATTAGTACTCTCACTTTATCACTGTAGTGATAAAGACAAACAAACAATATCACCAACATTTTGAATGAAAGAGGGGCATTACTATAGACCCTAAATGCATAGACAGGATGGGGTATAAGTAACTCCTTGCCAATAAAGTCAACATCATAGAATGGAAATATTTTGCAAAACATGTTACTGACAGAGAAGAAAAAAGAAAATTGGAATTGTAGAATATGTAAAAAATTGAATTTGATATTCAAGATCTTCCCACACACTATAAAGTTCATTCATGGATGGCTTCAATAGTAAATTCTATCCAATCCATAATGAAAATTAATAAATGCTGGACACAAAAATCTTTCATATAATAGGGGAAGAGTAACAGTTGCCATCTCATTTTATGAGACTTGTAGATCCCTGAAACGAAAGCTTGACCAGGGCATTAAAAGAAAAAAAAATAGACACATTCTTTATAAAATAGGTATACAAAATCAATGGATGAAATAGATGCAAAAAATCTCAATGCATTTGTGCACTAAATTTATCTGATAGCTAAAATTTTTCATACTGCTGCATGCTATGCAGAAGAAAAAGATGTGAACAATTCATTTAGTAAATCATGGCCATACACATGTAGTTCTAGTCCTAGATTGCAAGACTTCAGATCATCAACTCTGTTCTATACCCTTACATTCTTCACCATTGCTCCTGCTATCCCATATTCAGAATATCAAGGAACATGCTTCAAATTTTCCTGCTTAAATTCCACCTGTGACTTCCATCAGTACCTCAGAGATATCTCATAGAACTTGCATCTTGAAATCAACTAATTACTGGAACAAGTTTAAGACAAGTGTTTCAGATACAAATTTTAAGGGATCACTCGAAAACTTAATAGTAAAGATAGATATCACTTAATGTAATCGTCTTTAAAAACCTAAATTAATGTAAAATTCCATAAGGAACAAAAAAGTGAAATTTAAAATAAGAGAGAAACCACACTGCACTTACATATATTGGTTTACTGATGTCACCTTAATCCCAGCCCTGGTTGATTTTATTGTCAACTTTACTTTTTCCTGATCTCAATGAGGAAAAGGGGCCATTTCTGCTCTATAATTTCTCTTCTGGGTTGCTCCTTTAAGGCCAAAGGGCCACCAAAATTGTAGATACAATAATGTTGGGATTATTAAATTCACAAAGAAAAGTTCCTTTAGTTTTCAAAGGTGATCTCATCTCTACTTTGTTGCCAATGCCAACATTCATTCAGGGATTAACAGAAACAAATCTCTTTATGTGGAAAAGTTATGGAAAAACAATTTTTATATCAGAAAAGTAGGGGGCTTTTAATCAACAATCTAAGATTCCAGAGAAGCTAGAAAAAGAAGAAAAAAAACTAAACAATTAAACAACTGTATCTCTGCATGCAGTGCACTTTTACTTCCTACTAAGCCACATTTGGTCTCCCTCATCCCCACCATTTACACACATACAGGCACATACTCAAACACACACAACAAACAAGTGCTCTGAGTGCAGCTGTGGAGTTCTAACATTGTTAAATGCATTACCATTCATGTATTATGATAAAGTTTAATTTTTTAAATTCTTCTGGTGACTGGAATCATGCTCTTTTCAAGATATTCCAGATCAATGTAAGAAACACAAAAGTAATAATGATTTAGAGATGGATTTGAATTCTACACTTTCCAGCTAAAGTTTTTGTGAAGTAAGATAGGAAAGGAGTAGTACAAACATGTTTGAATCTATGGGCCTATTTTATTTGTTTGTTTGTTTGTTTCAATATTTTGGTATTGGGGTGCCTAACCACTAAACAACATACTTAGCCCATTATTTTAGATTTTTTATTTTGAGACAGAATCTTGCAAAGTTGCTTAGGGCTACCTAAGTTTCTGAGGCTGGCTTTGAACTTGTAATCCTCCTACTCCTGCCTCCTGAGACACTGCTACTATAGGCATGTACTACTGAGCCTAGTAGGATTTATTTTAAAAGATTTCAGTGTATGAGAAGTGTAGGATTCATCCAAATATGTTGTTAGGAAAAATTATGAAAAAGACCAAACCTAAAGGTACTAGTAGTAAACTTCTTTCTCTGATTTGGTACTCAAATTAATATTATCTTAAAATTGGTTATAATCACCTAGAGGAGATGGTATTTGCTGTTTTCAGCCCATAAGGGAGACTAGATATGTGACCAAATTCTGAAAGCTTTCAAATATAATGGAGACTAGGTATGTGACCAAATTATGAAAGTGCTAGAACTCACCAGACATTTTTAACACCTTTTTATCATAACACATTTATCATGTATATAGTATCTGTCAAAAGTGATCACTGCAGGTAGAAACAGAAACAACAAATCCACTTTGTTTAGGTTTTTTTTTCTATTGTACCTCTTCCTTTGAAAAATTACTAAAGGGAAACATCTAGGTGCGTGAGGAAATAAATGCACTAAAAGCATGTGAAATCCAAGTGTATAAGGAAAAATGAATGTTCCAAGGGAGATTTGAAGGAGATACAGATGTTACAGGCCTTACTAATCCCATTCTATAAGGAAGCCCCATCAATGACCACCACTCCAGGTAGTCTGCTTTGCCTCTGCAGGCAGTTTACAGAAATTCAGTATCAATATGGAATTATCATTGTCATTGAATACCAATTCACAGACAAATTCCTGTCAGTTCAAAGTATTTGGGCTAATTTGTTGTTCTAATTGTGAAATAAAGTGGACACACAAAATAATACAAGAATTACAAAAGAAAACTAATTCTCTTATCTTCAAATGACTGGTGTTGGTGAATACTGACATCCACAGATATTTATTTGCCTCTCTTTATTCTGTGGAGGGCATCTATCTCCTACCCCAATTACAAGCATGTGAAATAAATGAGAGCAGTCATATTAATAAACATACATACTCTCTCTCTCACACACACACACACACACACACACAAACACACACAAATGTGCCTCCAATTTCCTTCTCCAAATTTAGAGTTGATGCAAGTTCATCAAGATTTTTGAACTTGGGGCTAGAAAAGGCATGAGACAGTTTATAGTAATAAAAATAACTTTGAATTATAGGAGGGCATTTTTTCCATGTGGAAGAAGGTGGCCTTCAGTAAAAGAGAATGAAACCAGCAAATAGAATAAAAAAGAACAGGAAAGATAATACAGTTTTTCAAGTTCTGTTTCTAATTGTTTTAAATCAGTTTTGATTGTCATGCATATCTCAAATTGCATTATATATTCAAATATCCTCTCAATAAATTCTGTTTACCACCCCCCTTGAGCTAGTTTGAACTGGGTTTCTATTGATTGCAAACAAGATAAGTTAGACTTTAATACAGAGGTATTAAGTTTGGAAGAGATATTTCTGGTTAGTAAATTTTCTGTAAATATGAAAGATAAAATTCTAAAAGTTGTGTTTAAAGCAGAAAAAGATGTGCAGAAGAACATACTGTTTTCAAACATGACTCTGGAATTTGAAAGTGGTAGAGACAAATTGGGGAGAAATATTTGGGAACAGACTAGTTAAGTAAAATTTTCCTTTTAAGAAGTTATGCTCAGGAACATCTTTTAACTCCCCTATTTGGGTCTGCCAAAATTAGGGATTTATGATATCCTGTGATAGGTCAGACTTTTAACTACTGTCAGATAAAAAACTTTAAAATCACAAAGAGACAGAACTTGGTCCAAGAATTGCTGAGGACCATTGCCAAATAGGAATGACGCATCGAAATCCTTGCCAGCGTACCCCATGTTAAATGGACTTGCCTTGGAAATTTGCTGTGACCTTGCATGTGTGTTTGAGAAAGGTGACTCTGCTCAATGACCAGGGTGGATCCAGGATTAGGGTGTATCCTGCAGGTTTGAGGAAGTATCCCCCGTCCTTGGGTTTAGGGTGTGCCCAGTTTAAGACAATAGGAGTTTTAGGGAAGTTGGAGGTTGAAGATTATTGCTGCTGGGAGTAGGGCCTGCTGCCTGAGTTCCCGCTGAGTTCTTGTGGAGAGAGTATTTTAGGACGTGAATTGTGCGGGAGATTGAAAAAATTTCCCTGTGTGTGGAGGCTGGTGTGAGATTGGGAATAAAGAATTGCTGTTTGAACTTACAAAGCTGTGTGGTGGCTCGTGATCTTGTGCCAAGCCGAGACATTGGCATTTGACAAAGAATTTCATGTTTTTTTAAATACTTATTTTTTAGTTGTAGTTGGACACAATACCTTTGTTTTATTTATGTGGTGCTGAGGATTGAGCCCACAGCCTCACACATGCAAGATGAGTGCTCTACCACTGAGCTACAACTCCAGACCCATTCTTTTTTATTTCATGTCAAAACTAATTTTTTAACTGGGAGCTTAATCTAAAGGTGCTCTACCACTGAGCTGCAACCCCAGCCCTTTTTTCATTTTTTGAAAATTTGAGATGGAATTTCACTAAATTGCCCAGGCTGGCCTTGAATTTCCAATTCTCTGTCTCAGTTTTCTGAGTATCTGGGATTTGCTTCATGTCAAATATAATGTCCAAACAATGTTGAAGTATTTCCTGAGCTATCTATTTGAGCATTTACAATCATTTA
The DNA here is from genome assembly GCF_052094955.1 of Ictidomys tridecemlineatus. Taxonomy (NCBI): domain Eukaryota; kingdom Metazoa; phylum Chordata; class Mammalia; order Rodentia; family Sciuridae; genus Ictidomys; species Ictidomys tridecemlineatus. Next base: position 121,662,101 of record NC_135477.1, on the reverse strand, counting down.
AATAACAATAGTTTTGGGGTTGGGAAAATATCTCAGCGGTAGAGCAATTGCCTGCAATGTTTGATGTCCTGGATTCAATATCCCAGCACCACTATCAATCAAAATCAACCAACCAACCAGTCAATCAATATCCCTAGTTCTTGAACTGCTCATTCATGTTTGAGAGCACATTACACAGAGGGTGCCCATAGCCTGTGGTAAAACTTCTCCAGTAAACTCTAGGCTGCTGATACAGAAATGAAAACAATAGTCTAATTATTGTTTGTTATGTTTCCTAGTGCAAAAAGGCTGTAGAGTTTTCCCCAGATTTGATTTCTGAATGTGAATTATTTTAACTATGACTTTACAACATTAAAATGAGCTCTCCTCAATGTTATTTTGCTGTGTTTAGGGAAAAACATACAAGTCTCTCTCAAAATAGATAGAGAATACTAATCCCTGTCAATCGAAGCTGGTAAGGTCTCTGCTAGTATAACATTCACAAAAGCCTTGTGTATCTCCTGTATATGTAACAGGGATTAACTTTATTAGGTAAAAGACTCTTTCCATAGTTCTTTCCTAAATAGTTCCATCTATATTCCTGACTATCTTAATTTCTCTCATAATTTTCCTTAAAGTTTACTATAAGCAGCAAAAAGAAATCAGGCTGCACTGTCAATATTTTGACTGGAAATCTCAGCTAACTGTCCACGTTCATTGTTTATGAGTTCTTCTTTCCATGTAACTGCAGGTCACAAGTCAGTTAAGTTTCCTGCCAGGTTATTCACTTTCCTCTAGTCTACAGTAACATTTTCCTCATTTTGAGCTCTTACTAACAGTAGTTTTAACAACCATACATATTCCTGAAATTTGCTTAAAATGAATTGTATATTATATGAGGCAATATGTGTTTACCACCATATTCTCAATTCCATCTGAATCCTCATTAGTAGAGTTATTAACACAACATTTCTACTAATAATCCACTCAAAGCAATCTAGGCTTTTTCTATCATTGCCCAGTTCAAAAGTCATTTTCATACTTTTAGTTATTTATTATAGCAACACCCCATTCCAAGTACTAAAGTCTGTACCAATCAAGATTTGACCAGAGAAATAATTTGAGCAAACTATATGTTTGGCTAGACAAGTCTAAAGTCTGTATGGCAGTTAGTTAGGAATTATATTTGGAAAACTGAGGCAGAAGATGAATCTCCTTTGCTTCAGTGGAATTTCTTTATCTCATAGATGATTCAGCTCTGTTTTTCATGCCTAACAACTGGTTGAATCAGATAAACCTAGATTATTTATGGTATTCTTTCTATTTTAAGTTTAGTTGATCATCTACTTTAATACTGTCTGCACATTAATTCTACTTGACAATGTAACACAAAATATTCACAGGTACCAGGAATTAGAAATATTCATAGGAAAAAGGAATTAGGATGTAGACAAGTTTGGGGGATACCATCATTTCTCCAAATGTTTTCTTGAAATAATTCAACTGCTTCATCAACATATCCTTTATTAAATTTTGTTTGGTTAACACATTTTCATTATACAATGTATTTTTTTTTCTGAATTCCTCATTAACCAGAAAAATATAATCATCCAAAGGCAGGTAGATACTGAGATGTTGTACCATTAGAAACTCCTCAGTGCCCAGAATCTGGACTCTTTGGGAATTTTCTTGCCTATTCTAGTAAAAAAAATGTTTTTAATAACAGTAACCAAAAGACCTGACAAGAACAACTTAGAGAAGTTAATATGGGGCTCGTGGATTTAGAGATTTCAGTCTATAACTGGCCATCTTCATAATTCTGGGTCAAAGGTGAGTTTGAACATCATGGCATGCTCATGGTGGAGGAAAGCAGATCAGGACATGACAACAAGAAAGCAGAGAAAGCTCTGCTCACCAGGGACAAAATATAAACCCCAAAGGCATGCCCCCTGTGACCTGTCTCCTCCAGTCCCAACCTACCTGTCTATAGCTATCACCCAATCAATCCACATTAGTGGATTAATTGACTGATTAGGTTATAACTCTCATAACCTAACCATTTAACCTCTGAACCTTCTTGCTTTGTCTCACATGTGAGCTTTTGGGGGACACACCAAATCTAAATCATTATATTTCATCCCTAATCCTTAAAAGCTCATACCCATCTCACAATGAAAAATATATTTAGTCCATTTTTAAGGTCCCCATAGTCTTAACAGTTCCAACATTACCTGAATTCCAAGTCCAAGTCTCCTCTGAGACTCAAGGAAAACTCTTAACATGAACACCTGTAAAAATCAAAAGCAAGTTACATATATCCAATATATAATGCACAGAGTAAATAGTTCTAGTCCACAAGGATATAGAAAGAAAGGATGGGTCCAAGGCAAGACTGAAATCCAGCTGGGCAAATAAGTTCTGAAGTTCCATGTCCAGCATCTGGGGCATATGGCATTATGACATTTTCTCCAAGGGCCTTGTGCAGCTCTGCCCTTTTGGCCTTGTTGGTTACAGCCCCCACAGGCTCTTTCTTGGCTTGTCTCTGCTCAATTTCTGCAGCTTTCTTTAGCAGATGTTCCATGTTACTGGTGTCTCTTAATCTCAGGGATCTCCACTGTGGTTTTGATTTCCTTCTCACATCTTCATTCACTACTCTTTTAGAAGCAGCCACAGGGACTCTGACCCCGCTACACTTTGCCCAAACTCCCAGTTATTCCTTTGAAATCTCAGTGGTATCCTCTATAAACCACTTACTCCATTATCCTGCAATCCTGCAGAACCAGCATTACATGGTTGATGCTGCCACCATCTTGAGCAGCAGCCAAATCTCCCAGGATCATGGATGCAGCACCCTCTGAGTGCAAGGATGACCAAGCATAGTGAAACAACTTCCTAGCCCTCCCAGTGCAGACAGGGTTCCCAATGGTCTCTTCTCAAAGGAATTTTTACTTTTACACCCTGAGCTGGAGATGGGTGTGGTTTTGCCAATTCTAGAGATGCCCTAAATCTTCTTTCCTAGGGTCTCTTTGTAAAGTACTTAGCATCTCTTTAGTATTGCTAATGTATTTAACAACCACAACTTTATTAGCCTCAGTTTTACTTATACTTTTATAGTCAAACTTTTTTTGACCAAACAAGTTTTTAAAATCTTTCTGCTCTGCTTTCTACTCCTGATTATCACAGTAAGTTTGTCTAAATGCCACCAACAATATCCATGCAACTCCTAAATGTTGTGCTGCCTTGAAATTTCCTTCACCAGATTAACTAGTATGTCACCTTTAAATTCAGCCTCACAGAAAGCCTCAAGATATGGACAAAATATAGACAATTTCTTTGTCAGAATGTAACACGAATGGCTTCTACTCCAATTGTTAGTCCAGTTCTCCTCCATTGAAATCTCATAAGTCTAGTATTTCCTGCCCAGAAGTCCTATCAGCATTCTGGTTTTTTGAGCTACCAGCAGAATCATCCATTAAGTTTTTCTTAAAACATTCTAAAGGTTCTCCAGCTTGCATCTCTAGCCTTTTCAAAATTCCTCCCACCACAAACCATATCCAAAGACTTCTGAAACACATGGTCAGGTTATTCTGAGCAACAACCCCACTTCTGTGTACCAATATCTGTTTAGTCAGCTTTTTCATCACTGTGATCAAAAAACTGACAAGAACAGTACAGAAGAAGGAAAGTTTATTTGGTACACAGTTTCAGAGACCTCAGTTAATAAATGGCTGATTTCTTATATGCCCCAAAGGCATGCACCTACCTTCTCCAGCTACACCCTACATACAGTTACTACCCACCTAATCTAAATCAGTAATTTAATCCACTGTTTAGGCTACAACTGTCATAAAATCATACCACCTCTGAACCTTGTTCCAATTTCTCACACATGTGCTTTTAGAGGACTCCTCATATCTGAGCCCTAATATTGCCCAGGTAGGGAACAATTGCAAAAATATGCATCACTTGATCCTATGGTCTGTTTGCTTTATAAGAACACCTTAAACATGGCCAATCTATATATAAATACACCTGTTAAGTAATTTTACCAGGATCATAACTCCAGTTAGAGTTGAGCCTATAAGTCTTTTCTGCATTAATCTATATGAGAAAGAATGGGTGATACAGCTGTGTTTTATGAACTGACATGTATTTTACAGTGAAAGTCTAATGATTGCAAGCATAAAATTGAAATAAGTAATTTGAAATTACCCATATGGCTGCCTATTTGACAATAAAAATAAAAACAGGAAGCTTGGGAAGAAAATGGATATTAATGAACATAAACCAATTACATTCCAAATAGAAATAAGGTAATTGAAAAGTTATAGCTGTGTAAACAATAAAAACCAAAAGACTTCCAGATTTTAAAATAAAGTATGATAAAAGAGGAATTATACATTTTCATGTAGTATCATATAGTGGGAAATGTACCTTTAAATTTTGAGTTAGAATTATTAGAACTGGTTCACATTCATATATGATCCTTTGGGAATAAGTTATAAAAATTTAATCAGAAATAGAAAGTTTCCTGATATAAACTATTTACTCACAAAAGAAAAATTCGAAAATAATTATACAGCAAACAGGGCAACAAAATTAAAAATAACAATTCTAAAGACTACTAGAAAAAAAGAAAAATAGTAGAATTAAACATTACTATGAAGTTAAAAAGGAAAATGAAAAGCAAAAGAGGCAAAATTAATATAACCAGCAGATAAATTTCAATTACCTAAATTATTCTGGAGGGTTGGAATATCCTCTAATTTTCTTCCAGAGTCTTGTGTCAGAATATTAGGGAATATAGGCTTCAAGAATCTGAACTCATTACTCTCAGAGTCTCCTTTCAGGCACACCTCATACTGGTAGCTCTGAGACAGTGTCCCTGTGCCGCTGACATCCACCAGGTGGCCAGGAAAGTGGCCCTCAGGCACCGAATACACACCCAGCGGCGCCGCCCTGCGCCTCCTGCACAGCCTCACAACCACAAACACCAGCACAGAGAAGAGGAAGAGCGACGACACAGAGGCCAAGGCGATGACCAAGTAGACAGTGAGCGAGTCCCCCTGTGCGCGCTCAGGCGCCACTTCCGGGAGCGGCAGGTAGGGCTGGGAGAAGCCATCCACCAGCAGCACGTTTAGCGTGACGCTGGCAGACAGCGGAGGCTCGCCATTGTCCTTGACCAGCACCACCAGCCTGTGCCTGGCCGCGTCGCGCTCACTCAGCAGCCTGGAGGTGCGCACCTCGCCATTGTGCGCCCACACGCCAAACAGCCCTGGCTCCGTGGCCTTGAGCAGCTGGTATGACAGCCAGGCGTTCTGGCCCGAGTCTCCATCCACCGCCACCACCTTGGTGACCAGGTAGCCCTGCTCTGCCGCCCTGGGCACCAGCTCTGTGCAGGGTGCAGTGGCGTTCTGCATCGGGTACAGCACGAAGGGCGGGTTGTCATTGTCGTCCAGCACCACCACTCGCACCAGCGCCTGGCTGCTGAGCGCGGGCGAGCCTTGGTCTGTGGCGCCCACGCGGAACTCGAATGCCTGCAGGGCCTCGAAGTCCAGTGCCCTCAGCGCGAACAGCTGCCCATTGTCTGCGTTGATGGAGACCAGCGAGGCGAGGGGCAGGTGCGGGTCCTGGGTTGGCAGCAGCGAGTAGGTGATCTGGGCGTTGGTGCCTGAGTCTCTGTCTGTGGCACTGACACTGCCTATGTGCAGGGCGGGCTGGTTGTTCTCACGCACCAACAGCGTGTATGACGTTTGCGTGAAGGTAGGGGTATTGTCGTTAACGTCCGAGACGAGGATTATTATGCTGTGCTCGGTTTTCAGCCTTGGTGTCCCCAAGTCAGTGACAGTAATAGTGATATTATACTGGGCTCTTGTCTCTCTATCCAGAGCTCCTTCTGTTACCAGCCTGTAGAAGTTCTCAACTGAAGGTTTCAGCGTGAATGGAACATCATCTTGGATGGAGCAAACCGTCCTCCCATTTTCCCCAGAGTCTCGGTCCCGAGTCCTAAACAGAGCCACTTCTGTCTCAGGGGAATTTTCAGGAATAGGGCTGGTAAATGATGAGATAGTTAGTTCTGGGGAGTTATCATTAACATCCAACACTTTGATAGAAACAGAGCATTTCCCAGAAAGTCCTCCCCCATCAGATGCCTCTATATCTAGTTCGTATGAAGATATGGTTTCAAAATCTAGAATTTTAATTAGTCGAATTTCTCCTGAAAGGCTATTTAGCTCAAAAGTTTTTCCTATCTCTTGAGAACTATAAAAAAGTGAGTATGTTATCTGTCCATTTGCTCCAGCATCTAAATCCCTAGCAGAGACCTTGACAACTAGGGAACCTATAGGGCTGTTCTCTGGGACCTGCACCTCATAGAGTATCTGCTCAAACTGAGGGGCATTGTCATTGACATCCAAGACCAGGACACGAATCTGAGTGGTGCCAGATCGTGGTGGAGAGCCGCCATCCAGCGCTGTCAGGGTTAATCTGAACTCAGACTGCTCCTCGTGATCTAGCTCTTTGTCCAGCACCAGCTCCGGGTATTTCCGGCCATCTCCCCGTTTGATTGTGGAAATATGGAAATGAGAGTTGGAACCAATATTGTAGTTTTGAACGTTGTTGTTGCCCACGTCCAAGTCCTGAGCTTTCTTCAGAGGAAAAACAGTACCAGGGGGGCTATTCTCTAGGATTTTTAGGATCATTTCTCTTTCAGAAAACTCAGGAGAATGATCATTTATGTCTCCCACCAGGAGCTCAGCTCGAAATACCTCCAGAGGTTTATTCAGTAACACTTGGAAATGCATTACACAGGGCTCGGTGGGGCCGCAAAGCTGCTCCCGGTCTAATTTTTCATTTAATATCAACTTCCCGGTCTGCAGATCCAGCTGCAAACGTGGTTCGTTATCCTCAGAGGCCACCCGGGCTCCCCGTGCAGCTAGCTCCCCTATTCCTAGTTCTAGATCCTTGGCCAGGTCAGCCACAAAAGAGCCGCTCTCAGTTTCCTCCATCACAAAATAGCGTCGGAGTCCCCAGCCTGCCTGAGCCACTCCGGATAAGAGAAAGAGAATCAGAACTTGCCTTTGTTTGCGCACCCTTCCGGACTCCATCTTTACTTCTGCACACACCTTTACAAGAACAGGGGTCAGCAGTACCTTATGGAGCAATGGAACTGAGACACTGGTCGATCTTTTAGTTGATAACCTGTCTGGAAAGGTAGGTAAGCAGCATTCTCTGGAGACTTACTGGTCCGGCTCTGCATACAGGCTTTTCTTTTTTAACTGGGGATCTGAAGTAGAGTTCCTAGCATTTATTGGCGTTTCTTTCTTTTAAAGCATTAGCCTGCAGCGCCACCATGCGTTACTTTTGCTTGGAAATGAATTGCTACAATGTCTTTATCTAACTTTTAGAAGTTTGGAAATTGGGGAGAATATGTAATAACTAAATCATGCAATTATAATTTTTATGTCTTCATTCAAAGAAGTATAATTGATATCTGTGTCCCTGGTTCTGAAAATACATCAGTAAACAATCCAGACATGCCCCGGACCTTCTAAACCAATATTCTGGATAGGAGTGCTCTGAGGAAAACTGAGAAGTGAAAGAAGGCATAATGATCATTCATCTTGTAAAATTAAGGACACATAGCCATGTGATTTTTAAAAAAGTATCAGCAATATTCTTTGCCCTCGAGTTACTTTCAAATGCTTGATATAGCTCAGCCAGTAAAAACCATAATACTGGCCAGTAAATTTTTCAGTCATAGGAAAATGCATATGAAGGTACTTTTACATCTCTTGCCCTGTTTTTTTCTTACTAACATTTATCATTTGTCATAGCATGGATGTACATATTTATTTCTTTCCTATGTCATCCATAAATACTAGAACTTTGTTTTGTTCATTCTGCACCCCCCAAATAATCCTTGGCTCATAGTAGATGCTCCATAAATATTTGTCAAATGGACCAGTGGATAAATCACAATTAATTTTAAAATTCTAATAGATGGATTCTTCCCCTACTATAGACATCTCTTCTTTTTCTGGGATCCCAGTTGTTAGATAAGCTCTATTAAATAAGACAGAATATTCCCAAGTATCTATTTTTGATACATCAAGCATTTAAAATAATTTGAAATAATTCACAATGATATGAAATGTCTTTTCATTGAATGATAAAATACCTTGGCTCTTTCTAACCCAAGAGATACATTGCAAAAAGAAATAATATAACAAAAAGGTTATGAATATCTTACAAATAAGGTATACATCTCTTTTAGATACACATTTTACATTGTCAACAGCATTTCACACAAACACTATTATGATACTAATGATATTCAAAAGCTCTATCTTATATATCAGAATTTTCTAAGAATTTCTATTAAATAATTAGGAAGTACATTGGAAATATCCTTCAATTCTTCTCAAATTATATATTTTAGCAAAACTTGTACATGACTCTTCCAACTACTAGTAGTTTACAACCCTTTTGATGGCAAATGATATTGTTAATAGAAAAAGCCATAATAAAGGGTTGGGGCTGTAGCTCAGAGGTAGAGCACTTGCCTACAATACGTGAGGCCCCACTGGGCTCAATTCTCAGCACTAAAATAAAGATAAAACTAAAATAAAGATATTGTGTCCATCTATAACTAAAAGATAAATATTTTTAAAAGTCATAATAAAATCTCAAATTAATAGTAAGCTCTACTTCACCAGTATATTCAAGAATATCTAAACATGCTGTTAAACAAGGAAAAAGCATCACTTAGCTATCTTAGAAGAAAGTTATTTTATTCTGTGATGCAGGGGATTGAACCCAGGACCTCATGCATGCAAAGCAAACACTCTACCAACTGAGCTATATTCCCAGCCCAGAAAATTTATTTTTAATAATCCCAGGAGACAAAATTTATTGGAAGGAAATGAAACTTCTACAACAGGAAAATCTACACCAAAGTTATTTTTTGGATATCTCCTTCCTGTTGAGGGCCACAGCCGAGTTGCGATGATGCATGGCATTTTTGCCAGAAGAAGTGGTTGAGAGGTGATGCCAGTGAGTTCTCTAGGAGTTCCCCTTGAGTTCCAGTTGAGCTCTCCAGGGGATTCCCAGAGAGTTCCCATTGGTTGGGGGAAGTGCCCAGGAGGGATATTTCCGGTTGCTGGTTCCTGGATCAGCCCAGTGGCATTGGGGAAAATTCCCGGGGAGCGTGTGTGTAGTGTGCTGGTGGAGTTCAGAAATAAAGTTTGTTCCTGCTTTAGTGGCTCGTGATTTGTGCCCAGCCAGACTGTGGTACTTCTTGTCTCTCAGAGGATTGACTTTCGGTATTTCTTTCACATATTTAGCCAAACATAATATCACTTGCAATGCTTGAGAAAATCTGATAATTAGATACTGAAAGTTGATATAAAGAGTAGGAAAGACTTTAAGTTGGGGAGAAATTATGGTGTTTCTCATGTAATCCTACTATAAAATAAAGCCATGCATTTTTACAGATATTTCTCCATTTAAATATGCTACACAGGAAAGCATATTATCAGATTAAACAGGAAATACTAAAAATTCATTATATTATGCTTGTTTTCAAATCACCAAATTTAGAAAAAAAAATTACTAGACAACAATGAAATAGAATGGGGCTGGCATCATATTCAAATCAGTACTATTTGATGTTGAAATACTGATAAATAAGCTGAGCACAGTGGCTCATGCCCAGCAGCTCCAGAGGCTGAGGCAGGAAGATCACATGTTCCAGGCCAGCCTCAGCAATTTAGCAAGGTCATAAGCAAATTAGAAAAATCTGGTCACAAAATAAAAAATAAAAAGATGCTGGGGATGTTTCTCAATGTTGAAGCACCCTTGGGGGGTTCAATAACTAACACTTAAAAAATGTTGATAGAAGAGATATCAGCAACTTTTCAGTAATGAGTAAAGTTGAAATTTTATTGTCACCGTCAAGTAAAAATGATAAAAGAGAAGGAAATAATGAGACTATATTAGAGAAAAATTTCTTACTAATTAGAAAAATCAACGAAAAACATTAGAAAATTTTATATGAACCCAAAATATAATGGAGATCTATTATACTTAGAAAGAAATTAACCTTTATCCTGAATGATCTGAAAACCAACAGTCACTAATTATCCAAAACAATTTGCGAAGCTAGAATTTTACACCGTGTCATTCACAGTCCCTTGATGGTTGTGATTAATAGACTGCAGAAACTTGAAGTCGCTAGTCCCTGAACCTTCCTTTAGACAAACCTCATACTGGTAGCTCTGAGACAGGGTCCCAGTGCTGCTGACATCCATCAGGTGTCCAGGAAAGTGGCCCTCAGGCACCGAATACACACCCAGTGGCGCCGCCCTGCGCCTCCTGCACAGCCTCACAACCACGAACACCAGCACAGAGAAGAGGAAGAGCGATGACACAGAGGCCAAGGCGATGACCAAGTAGACAGTGAGCAAGTCCCCCTGCCCGCGCTCGGGCGCCACTTCAGGGAGTGGCAGGTAGGGCTGGGAGAAGCCCTCCACCAGCAGCACGTGCAGCGTGACGCTGGCAGACAGCGGAGGCTCGCCATTGTCCTTGACCAGCACCACCAGCCTGTGCCTGGCTGCGTCGCGCTCACTCAGCAGCCTGGTGGTGCGCACCTCGCCATTGTGCGCCCACACGCCAAACAGCCCTGGCTCCGTGGCCTTGAGCAGCTGGTATGACAGCCAGGCGTTCTGGCCCGAGTCTCCATCCACCGCCACCACTTTGGTGACCAGGTAGCCCTGCTCTGCCGCCCTGGGTACCAGCTCTGTGCAGGGCGCAGAGGCGTTCTGCATTGGGTACAGCACGAAGGGCGAGTTGTCATTGTCGTCCAGCACCACCACTCGCACCAGCGCCTGGCTGCTGAGCGCGGGCGAGCCTTGGTCTGTGGCGCCCACGTGGAACTCGAACGCCTGCAGGGCCTCAAAGTCCAGCGACCTCAGCGCGAACAGCTGCCCATTGTCTGCGTTGATGGAGACCAGCGAGGCGAGGGGCAGGTGCGGGTCCTGGGTTGGCAGCAGCGAGTAGGTGATCTGGGCATTGGTGCCTGAGTCTCTGTCTGTGGCACTGACACTGCCTATTTGCAAGGCAGGGCTGTTGTTTTCTCTCACCAACAGAGTATAGGACGTTTGGGAGAAGGCAGGGGCGTTGTCGTTGACGTCGGAGACCACTACTGTTATGTTGTGTGTGGTTTTCAATCTGGGTGTTCCTAAATCCGTGATCGTGATGGTGAGATTATATTCCATTCTTATCTCTCTGTCCAGGGGGTGCTCTGTTACCAGAGTGTAGAAATTCTTGAAAGTAGGCTTCAAGAGAAAGGGGAGGTTGTCTTGAATTGAGCAAATCATCCTCCCATTGTCCCCAGAATCTTTGTCCCGGATACTGAAAACAGCGACCACCATCTCTGGTGAAGAGTTTTCTGGTATGAGGCCAGTAAGAGATGTCATGGCTATTTCTGGTGGGTTGTCATTCACATCTACAACCTGAACTATAATGACTGATTTTCCAGAAAGACCCCCACCATCAATGGCCTGAATATTTATTGTATAAGATTGAATAATCTCAAAATCAAGAATTGTTTTCAAATGGATGTTACCAGAAATTGGGTGGATTTCAAATGTTTTCCGCACATCTCTAGCGATATGAGAAAATGAATAAGATAGTTCTCCATTTATTCCTGCGTCTAAATCTGTAGCAGACACTGTGATTATCAAGGAGCCCACAGGGCTGTTCTCTGGGACCTGCACCTCGTAGACTGGTCTCTCAAACTCTGGGGCATTATCATTGATATCAAGGACAACAACTTGAATCAGTGAAGTCCCAGTCCTTGGTGGGGACCCTCCATCTAAGGCTGTTAAAGTTAAAATAATTTCAGGCTCCTTTTCCCGATCCAGAGATTGGTCAATTACCAGCTCTGGGTATTTTCTGCCCTCAACACTCTCTTGTATGTTAAGGTGGAAGTAAGGATTGGGGCTTACTGTATAGGTTTGAACACCATTCCTTCCTACATCTAAGTCCTGAGCACTATCCATTTGAAATGAAGTTCCTGGTGTAGTACCTTCAGATATTTTTAGAAGTATGTGTTCATCTAGGAACATGGGAGTGTGATCATTTATGTCTTTGATCAAAAGCTCAGCCCGAAAAAATTGCAAAGGATTTTCAAATAACACCTGGAAATGCAATATACAGGGCTCAGTGATATCACAAAGTGCCTCCCGGTCCAGTTGCTCATTTAAGACCAAGTTTCCAGTCTGCTGTTCCAACCTCAAGTAAGGTTTATAGTCATCAAAGATGACTCTGGCCCTCCGTGCAGCCAGATCTTCCACACTGGAATCCATATCTTTTATTACATTGGCTATGAAGGAGCCAATCTCCATTTCCTCTGCCACAGAATATCTCCAGGTCTCAGAACACACCAAAGACCCTCCCAGCAAAACAAAGGAAAGCAGCACTTGCCTTATCTGCTGAGCAATTCTCTCTTGCAGATCCATGGCTTCTTAGTTGAACTCCTTTCCGTGGAAACGTTTCAACTCAATCTCTAGCAGCTCTGGGAGTTGCTCCTATATCCTGGACTTTAGACAATCTATAGATTTGCAATCCTGTCCAGAGGATGTTGTTGCCCTGTCTTACTTTGAAAAGCCGCCTTTCTCCTGTTTTCTCCAGCACTCTCAGTTTCACTAGTTAAGGGAAACGAGAGCATCTGCTCCTATGAAAATTTCTGCATCTTATCCTGCAGCGCCACCATGTGACTCTGCAGATTTTCAGGTTTTAGACAAAGTCAAATAAGTTCTAGATGAAATATTATCTATGTGTTTCTTAATTAAAATTATATTTTCCTATCAGAGTTGTGTTCTTTATGAAATATGATCCTGTTATCATTGAGTCATTTACACAATAAAACCATAATTTGCTGGAACAGTGGTAGATATAAAATCTTATTTAAGATGTAGTCCCTTTGTCAAATTTAAGTTATGATCTCTTTGTGAAGACAATAAAGATAGTTAAGAGGACCCTTGCATGCAATTGACTTAGCAAGTAAGAGGTTCTCAGGAAAACTGGAAATAGGAATTTAGAGGTTTTCTCTAGTTATTAGCAAATACTCTGGAAAGACAGCAAGAAAGATGCTATGCACTTGAAAGTGAACCTAGCATATGTGAGTAGTTGTTTGGGGGTAGGGTGGGAATTTTAGGCCAGGTAAATGGTACCATTTGCTTGGGGATACACCATTGAAGACTTAACCTGGCAAGGTAGAAAATCAAATGCTCAACAGTAAATAAAGTAAGGTAATCTACATCCACATCATGGCAACATTAAAATTTGAAAAAAAACAAGACCCCAGTTTAGTTGTAAAACATCATTTTGTAGACCCAGCATTTCCAGAGAAACAATTCTAAATATTTTATTTATCTATTCATAATTTATTCAGCAGATAATTATTGAGCATATACTTTGTGCTAGGCATAACTATAAGTGTTAGGAATTAGAATGGTAACCAGACACAGTTTCTGCTATGAAAGAGACAGAAAAATTATTATATATTTAAAATAGAGCACAATGCCTGCCAGATAAGGAAAGTTCATGCTACTCTAAGAGGATAGATCAGGATGCCCTAACCAAAATTTAGAAGTACTGAAAAGATTTTTTTTGGAGAAGTATATTCTAAATTGATACATGAAAACTGAGTAGTAGTAATACAAACAAAAATTTGGTTTGGGATAAAAATTTCCAGTCAAACTAAAAACATGAGTATGCAAATCCAAAATGAGAAAGGTGTTTTGGAAGAAGAGAGATAAGATCAATATGACTGAGGCATAGAGCAGGATGAAAAAATGGCAAGAATTGAAATTAGAAAGACAAGTAAAGAGTCTGTAAAGCATGTTAAAGCATTTGGAGATAACACTAAGTGCAAATGCAAGATTTTTAAAGGGTTCCAAACAGAAAAGTGACATAATCAAAGGTTAATTTTTTAAAAAGTTCATCTTGTTTCAGAGTTGACAGAAAATTAGAAAGAGATTGAGACTGATCAAAAGAATAAAGACTGATTAGAATTGGTTGCAATAATATAGGTAAGAGGTGACTTTGGTCTCAACTAGAAATGTAACACTGCAATTGTATTAGAATGATGAAATAATGGGAGATGTGGTGTTAGATTACATGTACAAAAAGTGAGATAGGAAGGAGCAAAATAAATATACTTTGTTTTCAAGCTTAGAGAACTGAGTGGTTGTTAGTGTTATTTATCTGAAATAGTAAACACAGAAAGAGGAGAAGGGGAATAGGCATATTGAGGTGGACAAGGTAATTTTAGTTTGAAGAAAGGAAAATTTTAATTTGAAATCTGTTGACTTTGAGGTGTCCATAGAGAATCAATAGTTATTTAAATGATTTTCCATCATATAAACGAAGTTAAGGAAAGAGGTTGGAGGTTCAGAGACAAATTTGGGACTTATTGGTATAAATGGTGACTGAGAAGGTCCCTCAAGAAGGGCAATAAATTACAAATTTTGGTTTCATAAATTATGCAGTGTTAGAGTCTGTAAACAAGTCAGGATGGCGCCTGGCAAAATGCCAGGGGGGATGGTTTGTGAAGTAACAAAATCGAGCCATTAAGTGTGGAGATTCCTTATTGGTTGACTGCTGTATCTAGTTTATGCTAATTAAGATAAGCTGTGTGGAATGCATAAATACCCCTCCTGTCCTGCAATAAACGGCTCCCATTCCTGCTGTATGGATCTACAAGAGTTGTTCATCACCCCTGGTTATTTTGTTGCAGCCGGACTCTGGCAATACAGCTCAGACTGAGCATAGCTCAGTGGTAGAACACTTGCCTAGCATGCTTGAGAAGTGCTAAATTCAATCCCCAGTACTGAAGAAAAAAAAGGCAGCTCTTCAATTCAGAATTGTGGCAAGGGATGGGCAAAGAAGAAAATTGTAAGACGTTATATTTGAGATAAAATGTCTTTATAATGCTTCTTTCCTATGGTCTTTTAAAAAAATGATCTTTTTAGATATACATGTCAGTAGAGTATATTTTGACATATCATACATACATGGAGTATAACTTATTTTAAATAGGATTCCAGTCTTATAGTTGTACATGATATGGAGTTTCACTGGTCATGTATTCATATATCAACATAGGAAAGTTATGTCCATTCTACTGTCTTTCCTAATCCCATCCCCCATCCTTTACCTTCATTCCCCTTTGTCTAATCCAATGAACTTCTATTCTTCCTTCCCTGCTTATTGTGTGTTAGTATCTACCTATCAGAGAGAACATTTGGCCTTTGGTTTTCTGGGGGATTGGCTTATTTCACTTAGTGTGTTAAGTGAAATAAGTTCCAAACATTTGCCAGCAAATGCCATATTTCATTCTTCTTTATGGCTGAGTAATATTCCATTGTGTTTGTATACAATTTCTTTATTCTTCTGTTGAAGGGTACCTAGGTTGTCTGCATAGCTTAGCTATTATGAATTGAGCTGCTATACACATTGATGTGGCTGTGTCACTATAGTATGCTGATTTAAAGTCCTTTGGGTATATACCAAGGAGTGAGGTAACTGGGTCAAATGGTGCTTCCATTCCAAGTTTTCTGAAGAATCTCCATACTGCTTTCCATAGTGGTTGCAGCAATTTGCCTTCCCTCCAGCAATGTATCAGCAGAACTTTTTCCTCACATCCTCCCCAACATGTATTGTTGTTTGTATTCTTGATAACTGCCATTCTGACTGGAGTGGGATGAAATCTCAGTGTAGTTCTAATTTTCATTTGTCTAATTTCTATGGTCTTAACAAATTTAAAACTCAACTGTGTCAAGTTGATTTGGTTTCATTATTGATGTCTTACACACAAACTCAGTTTAGGTAGTAAAGTTTACTAATTTCAGCACATTTTAATTTCCATTGCTACTGTTAGAGCATAGACATCAGTCTGTCATTGGTTTGAGTGATAAATGTCCTTTTTTTATGAGTCTTTAAAGAAAGATTTCTGAAATTTTACTATAATATTTCTAGGCATGGATAGCTTTTTAATTTATCCTGTTAGGTTTATTTAAGTGTCTTGGTTTGTTTATTGATGTTTTCATCGATTCTGGAAATTTCCCAGTCATTATTTCTTCAAATATTGGTTCGGATACAATCTTTCTCATTGCTAACTCTGAGGCCTGGTTAAATATATGTTAAACCTTTTTATTCTGTCCTACATTTCTATTCTCTTTTCATTTTATTTACTTTCTAAGATGAGTGTTGGATGGATTACAGTGTCACCTATCTTTCACATCACTAATTATTTTGTTATATCTAAATTTTAAATATTTTATTCCATTTTAAATTTTGATTGGTATTTTTCAGTTCTATTTGATTCTGTTCAAATCTGTCATGTTTTAGAACTACTTGATCTCTGCACATCTTCAAATTTAACTTTCATTTCAATTAAAATGGCCAAGTATTATAGACTATTTGATAATCATAATATTTAAAGTGCTTATAAGTTTATGTCTGTGTTCTTTTTTTACCTGATGGCTCTCACTCATGGTGTCTTGTTTCTTGTTTTTGTAGTTGTCTTTAACTATGTTCAAGTTAAGAAGATTAGAAACTTGAAGCTTAAGATGAATAAATCTTTTTTCACAGAAGATCTGTATTTGAGTCTAAGACCTTAGGGCACTACTTGTTGATGGTCTCAAATCAAGTTTAAGGCTCAAAACAAAGTTCAAGGCAAAATTTCACACAAAGGCTCACCCACTTCCAGCTTACTCTGACCTTCTAGGTATAGCTATTAGGGATCCATGCTTATTAATGGGAGTGTCTTTTATAAACTTCTCACTTTATTAGGCTTTGATTTTCCTTCTCATATAAACCATGGGAATGGGGTTTTAAATTTTCCAGGATTCCAAATGTTCCCAGGGAAAAAATAATTTTTGTGCTCTTTTGTCTCTCTGGGGGTTTCACATTAACATTCATTTGATAATATATTAGTGTCTTAATAGCTAGTTGTTTTCAGTGAAAACATTGACCTACATAAATTATTCCATCCTTATATCAAAAAGGTAAAGTCTCAGGGATATTACTATATTTCAAAATTACAAGTAAACTTTTAGCTTTATGAGCAATTGATTTTTTTGAAGGCCTAGAGAAATAATACATATTTTTAATCAACCTCAACTGATCAATACAAAATCCACTGTATAAGGATGCAATCAAGTTAAACTATCTCTTGGGAGAAACAAATTCTATTATTTACATAGTTATTAGTTTCCATTTCTCTCTGTAAGCCTGCTTCCCTCAAATACATGTATCTTATCCACACGTGATTCATTCATATATATATATCCTTATTATCCCTTATATATTCTTTCCTATATCCATTTTCTTCTCTTCTCCCAATATGCACTTCTCTATACTTGTAAATGTCTATCAATATAAGATATTGAATACAATATGGATACATTTGTATCATTGTACTATTCCCAGACCTTTTCTATATTTTTAACTGGTGTATTATAGTTACACATAAAAGTGGAATTCATTGTGATATATTCATACATGAACATGACATACTTTGGTTAATTTCATTCTGCTATTTCTCCTCTTTCCCATTCCTCCTCCTTCCTCATTGTTATCCTTCCTCTACTTCACTGTTCTCTGTTCTATTTTTCATAAGAACCCCCTACTTTTAATTCCTATTTTTTCCTAGATTCCACACATAAAAGAAAGCATTTGACCTTTGACCTTTTGAGTCTGGCTTATTTCTATTATCATGATGTAATAGAGTTCTATCCATTTGCCAACAAATGACATACTTGTATTCTTCTTTATGGCTGATTAAAATGCAGCCATTGTGTACATACACACATATTCTTTATCCAATCATCTATTAAGGGACACCTAGGATTGGCTATTGTGAACTGTGCTGCTATAAACATCAATATGTACATATTACTTTCCAAAATAGTAGTATTAACCTGCAGTCTCACCAACAATGTATATTCCCCCACCATTCTTCTTTTTTCTTTAAAAACATCTGGGATTTGTCTATATACTTCTATTTACATTTAACTCACTGTTTTTGATTACTGCATAATGATCCTTCAGAATCATGTTCCACATTTTATTTATGGATTGCTTTTCTGATGGATACATATATGGATGGATTCCTATTCTTTGCTTCTAAAAGATGAGCACACTCATATATATCATATTGTAAAGCTGAAAAATAGTTTTCTGGCTTATATTTCCCAAAGTAGAATTGTACAATCAGGGAATGTACATGCTAACTTTCACTAAATGTAATAGGAAGTTCTGTAAGTAGTCTTTACATGTAATTTCTGATTAATACACACTATATCATTAAATTTTCATCTTGATAATAGATTTAAATCCATGTCTTACATTAATGCATGTTTCAAGAATTAACAAGGTTAAGCATTACTTCAAGTACTTTCTGATTTTATTTTCCTCCTTTTCAAATTTCCTCTCCCACTTGTCCTCTTTAAAACATCCTATTGGCTCTTCTGTGTTTTGGCACTTTGCTGATTTATTTGAATAAACTAAGTATTAATCCTTCTCAGTTGAAATATTGCAAATATCTCCTCCCTGTCATCTGCTTGTGCTATCCTTTAGTTTTGAGATGGTAATATTAATTAATTTGCATTTTTATTGTTTTTACTTTAAAGCTTTGTAAAAAATATAAACCAATTATAAGGTTATGAAGATATTTTACTTCTATTTATTTCAGTTTTCCTATTAAAATATTTCAAATTCACTTCTTGGATATATATGGAGTTTATTTGCATATGACAAGAGATGGGAATTTTGTTTCTTTATATAATGATCCAGTTTTCCCAAGAACATTTGCTAAGTAATAACTATTTTCTCACCCCTTCTTTGTGATTTTGACACCTCCCCTAGTATGACCAAGATTTTTTATATAGAAGGAACTTATTCTATCTAGTAATCTCTGAGTCTGTTCCTGAATCATTCAAATGTATTTATTTATTTTATATTTTCCACATATCCTAATAGCTACAAAGTAAGGCATTCTTCTATTTTCTTTTTAAACATTCTTTGTTCTTAATGCAAGAAGAATGCACTTTTTTCCACATCAATATTAGGAACAATTTATCCTTACTTATTTTTTGTGGATTTTTAAAAAAATTGCATTGAATTTATAAACATTTTTGGAGAACAGATATCCTTATGAGGTTGTTGTCATTTCAAATATTCTGATAATTATTTCATTTATACCATTCATTTTTAAATTAAAGTCTGTTTTTCTTCTTTGTTAGACTAATACCTGGGTTTTAAATTCATTTTTAATTGGATATTGGTGGGGGGTAAAGATATATTGCTCTTACTTCTCTTTTCATTTCACTTTTTGCTAACTTCTTATTCCATTCCTTAAATTCTCCTTCTTTCCCCAATGATTTTTACTTTTTATTTTGAGACAGGGTCTTGCTAAGTTGCTTAGGGCTTCTCTAAATTGCTAAGATGGGTCTCTAAATTTAGGTTCTCCTGCTTCAGACTTCTGAGTCACTGGGATAACAGGCCAGTTACACCACACTGGGCTTCTTCCATTCTTTTAGTGCTAAGCAAGCACTTTGGCCCTGAGCCATATCTCCAACTCCTCAATGCTTCTTCCTTTCATCAGCGTTTATTATTGGACTTACTAGGTGGCTTTCATAAGCATAGTTTTAATTCTTATGACTCTGAGGGATTAGGAGGGCCCAATCATTTTCAGAATTTTATTGTTTAAATACCAAATTAAATGAAATTCATACAACTTTCATACATCTATACAGCTAATATATATTCCTGTAAAAACACTAAAAATCAATTGAAATTTCATGAAGCAGAGGGAGAATAAGATTCTTAAGGGAATCATAGCTTTCACCTATTTCACAATGGCAAGTGAAATTCCATTTTACTATATCATTTAATTCACGATACTTCATTTTATGTGCACATACAGAAATGTATATGCACACTAGCACTATATGTATGCTACTTTCTAGTTATCAACATTTCTACCTATAATCCTTCATTGAGCTGCCCACTTACAGGTTTGAGACATTATAATTTTAAAAACAATGAGGCATCTATAAATCATAAATACAGATCTATTGCTTCTTGTGGATACCTGAAGAGGCCACACAGCATTAGTGATATTTACTTTTTCATTGTTTTTCATGCTGGGAATTGAACCCAGGGCCTCTCACCTGCTATGCAAACACTCTACCACTAAGATATGTGCCCAACCTCTATATTTACTCTTAATAATGATTAGGAAAGAAAACCCAGGTAATCTTTAACAGTTTAAATCTTCATTCTGATTTCTTCAGAAGTTTTGTCTTGTATTATTCTGATTAAGATTATTTTATTCAGGGTGAGACTTCAAACTATTTTATGTTTTAGTAATGACAAAATAACAATATTAAGCTAGTAAACTTGGAGTATTTAAACAAGATAGCAACATGAAAGTTCAGAATATTTTAAGATACTCTTCCACAAAAGCATCATCAACAATAAAAAGGAAAAATTACTTAAAACATCATTAATATTTAATGTGATAACTTCACCTAAAATTAATCTCCCATGATACTGGGAGTTCAACCTGGGGCACTATATCATTGACCTATACCCCCAATTCTTATGAGACAGGGTTTTCCTAAATTGTAGAAGCTGCCCTTGAAATTGTGATCTTCCTGCCTCAGCCTCTGTAGTCGCTGAGATTACAATTGTACAACATGAAGCCAAGCCTAAAATGGGTTCTTGACAAACAATATATCTTTTCAAAGTTCTCTAGTACTGAGTTTGGAGAGAGAGACATCTTTTTACCATTTATGATGAAAATTTTAGAGACCAGTAGAATTAATTCAATATACCTTCAACTCATATTCAACATTTTTTAGTTTTTTGCTTTATTGGTATCTTGAAGGTGTGCAGAAACAATTTACACATATTGTGACATTTACCCTTTTGTCAGGGGGTGGGAGCTGGGAATCAAGCGCCACACCTCAGGAACATATGCACTATACCACTTAGGTACATTCCCAGTCCCATGACATTTGCTATCAATATTTTAGTTTACATCTCCAAATGATTAAGAGTGTTTTATTGCTTAGTATACACCATGACAACAAATTAAAAATAACTTCATTAAAACGCATTGTGGCATGTGTTTGTAATCCCAGTGGCTTGAGAGGCTGAGGAAGGAGGATCACAAGTTCAAAGCCAGCCTTAGCAAAAACAAGGCACTAAGCAACTCTATGAGATTGTGTTTCTAAATAAAATACAAAATTGGGCTGGGGATGTTGCTCAGTGGTTGAGTGACCCTGAGATCAATTCCCAGTATCAAGATTGAAATCACATATTTTTTACAAAGAGCAGACTATATTCTAATATCATTATAGAGTCTAAAAAGTTTTTTAAAGTAACCTTCAGAAGAGCATGATAAGTAATAATGCATGCAAATAGAGTGCAAACTAAAATCTATTACAAATTAGGAATTAAAATATTTGCAGAAATAAAAGTATCTAAAGTTTGCTTACTACCTCAAAAGATTAACATTTCTAAATAATATTTTTTTATTGACCATTGAATCCAAAGCTATTCGTGAAGTTCTCTTTTTCTCCCACATTCCTGCCAATATCATGTACTTCAGGATTGGGGATATTTGGCTTCAGGAAACTGAACTCACTTATTCCATTACCTCCCATCAGACACACTTCATACTGGTAGCTTTGAGACAGTGTCCCGGTGCCACTGACATCCACCAGGTGGCCAGGAAAATGGCCCTCAGGTACCGAATACACACCCAATGGCGCCGCCCTGTGCCTCCTGCACAGCCTCACCGCCACGAACACCAGCACAGAGAAGAGGAAGAGCGACGACACAGAGGCCAAGGCGATGACCAAGTAGACAGTGAGCGAGTCCCCCTGCGCGCGTTCGGGTGCCACTTCAGGGAGCGGCAGGTAGGGCTGGGAGAAGCCATCCACCAGCAGCACGTGCAGCGTGACGCTGGAGGACAGCGGAGGCTCGCCATTGTCCTTGACCAGCACCACCAGCCTGTGCCTGGCCGCGTCGCGCTCACTCAGCAGCCTGGTGGTGCGCACCTCGCCATTGTGCGCCCACACGCCAAACAGCCCTGGCTCCGTGGCCTTGAGCAGCTGGTATGACAGCCAGGCGTTCTGGCCCGAGTCTCCATCCACCGCTACCACCTTGGTGACCAGGTAGCCCTGCTCTGCCGCCCTGGGCACCAGCTCAGTGCAGGGCGCAGAGGCGTTCTGCAGCGGGTACAGCACGAAGGGCGGGTTGTCATTGTCGTCCAGCACCACCACTCGCACCAGCGCCTGGCTGCTGAGCGCGGGAGAGTCTTGGTCTGTGGCGCCCACGTGGAACTCGAACGCCTGCAGGGCCTCAAAGTCCAGCGACCTCAGCGCGAACAGCTGCCCATTGTCTGCGTTGATGGAGACCAGCGAGGCAAGGGGCAGGTGCGGGTCCTGGGTTGGCAGCAGCGAGTAGGTGATCTGGGCATTGGTGCCTGAGTCTCTGTCTGTGGCGCTGACACTGCCTATGTGCAGGGCGGGCTGGTTGTTCTCGCGGACCATCAGGGTGTAGGACACTTGTGTGAAGGCAGGAGCATTGTCATTGACGTCGGAGATGAGGACGGTTATGCTGTACTCAGTTTTCAGCCTTGGTGTCCCCAAGTCTGTGACCGTGATGGTGATGTTGTACTTGGCTCTGCTCTCTCTGTCCAGTGCTTTTTCAGAAACTAGAGTGAAAAAGTTTTTGAAGGTGGGTTTCAAGATAAAAGGGAGGTCATCTTGAATAGAGCAAAGGATCCTTCCATTGTCCCCAGAGTCTTGATCTCGGACACTAAAAAGAGCCACGAGGGTCTCTGATGCATTCTCTGGTATTGTCTTTGTAATCGATGAAATGGTTATTTCTGGTGGGTTGTCATTTATATCTAATACTTTAACTAGAAGCGTGCATTTTTCAGAGAGACCTCCACCATCTGTTGCCTGAATATTTATAGAATAGGACTGTATTATTTCAAAATCCAGTTGTGATCTCAAATTAACTTCCCCAGATATTGAGTTGATTTCAAAGGTTTTACGAATATCTTCTGAGGCATGGAAAAATGTGTACCATATTTTCCCATAATTTCCTGAATCTAAATCCTTAGCAGAGATGGTGATAATCCAGGAGCCAATGGGTGTATCCTCCTGGACCTGCACTTCATAGAGACTCTGGACAAACTCAGGGGCATTATCATTGATGTCCAAAACTTTGATGAGAACCAAAGTTGTCCCAGACCTGGGTGGAGATCCACCATCCAGTGCTGTGAGTGTCAATGTAAGCTCAGGTGCCTCCTCATGGTCTAATGCTCTATCTAGCACCAGTTCTGGATATATCTTTCCATCTTCATTGTCTTGAATTTTAATGTAGAAATGAGAATTTGGGCTAATTGTATAGTTTTGGAGACTGTTGCTTCCTACATCCAAATCCTGAGCACTTTCTATTAAGAATGTAGATCCAATAGTAGCACTTTCTGATATTTTAATCAGTATTTCCTTGTCCAGAAATGTAGGGGAGTGATCATTTATATCTCTGACATGAAGTTCAGCCCGAAAAAACTGTAAGGGGTTTTCTAATACCACTTGAAAATGCAGCACACAGGGCTCAGTAGAGCCACACAGCTCTTCTCTATCCAGTTTCTTATTTAAGAGTAAATCTCCAGTCCTCAAATCAAGGTACAAATGCTTTTCATTATCATCAGACACTACCCGAGCCTCCCGTGAGGACATCTCCTCTACCTCTAACCCTAGGTCTCTTGCCAAATTAGTCACAAAAGAGCCAATTTCTGTTTCCTCTGCCACAAAATAGCGTGTGGATTCAGTATCTGCCCATGACAACCCCAGAAAAACAAAGAAAACCAGGACTTGCCTTTTCCGTAGAGTGCATGCCCCTCTGATCCTCATGGTTCCTTCAGGCAACCTTTTTTTTTTGTGTGTGGAATAATATTAAGTTCAGTCCTAATTTTGGAAGCCAAAGCACTGATATTTCGATAGGATTACCCCTGGAAAATATATAGCCTTCCAGCAGTTCTGTAAGTGAAGCTGCTTCAATACCTCTGAGTGGGTTCGATGGTCTCTGTCTCCTAAATAATGGAGCCCACAGTGCTAGCTGTGTATCGTTTTCATCTTATCCTGTAGCGCCACCATGTGTCTCTAGAATTTTTTTCATTGAGAAAATTTCCTCTTTGAAAAAGAAATTTGTGAATACATCTGGAGTATTCAAAAACCAATCCCATATATCACATATTTTTCCTTCCGAATACTTCATTAAGTATCTATAACAGAAAAGGCCTTTTAAAATATTATTACAACATCACTATCACAATAAAAATATTTAGCAGTAATTCTTTGATATAATTTATATGTGGACTCTGATTTCCCCCAGTTCTCACCAAAATTTTTGTTTTTGGTTTGAATCATAATCCAAACAAGATTCATATTCTGCACTAAATTATCACTGCTTTGAATGCTTGATACATGAATCTCTTAAAATGTCCTGAACTGAAGAAATAATATTTTTATTCAGGTAACATCTTAAATAGCAAATATTGACAGTGAACACAGTGTATATTTGTAACTAAGTTCAGTCAATTATAGTTAGTAGCATATTAGTTTTTTCATATATATCAGGAAAAAGATCACACAAAATTTATTACATGCCCAAGGCATGGAAGTATAAGATTCTGAACTTTTACATTTAACATGTAAGATCATGTACAAATAAGATAACTTTTGTTTCTATGGAGCTCAAAGGCTAAAAATTGGCAGTAATTAAAATGTGTTACAATGATGCAGGTTAATTATAATATAGAAATACCTAGAAGGGATATATGTATTTATGTACCATGGGAACTGCATAGGACCATAGTGTCAGCATTAGAATTCTGCTTGTGCCACTCACTCTATGCAAACATGGGCCAACTTTCTGTTTTCTTATGTGTAAAACAGGTCACTAATAGTATTTATTAGTGCCCTAGGATTATCATAGGGATATAAAGAGTTAACATTTACAGATTAATCATATGTGCTGGTTAAGTGTCTGTTAAATTAATTAAAATATTGGATTGGGGTTCAACTCAGTGGAAAGACATGTGCTTTAAATGCACAGTGCAATTCAGGGTTGAATTTCAGCACCCAGAAATAAAATAAGACAAAATAATTAAAATCTAAACTACAGATTTCTACCCCAGAATTATTCCCTAAACAATATAGTATAATAACTATTTATACAGCATTTATATTGTATTATTATAAATAATCTAACAATGATTTAAATTATACAAAGGGATGTGAATAGGTTATATGCAAATACTGCTCTATTTTATATAAAACTTCAGTATTTGTGGATTTTGATATCCATAGAATTAAAAAACCATTCTCCCACAGTTGCCTGGATGACTGTATATGGAGAGTTCTAGGATAATCAAGCAAAGTGACAAGTGTCAAGTGTTAAAATTGACAAGGAAGAAAAAAAGAGCTTTACTCAGCACTCTGAGAAATCCCTTAATTTAGAGGAGAGAAGAAAAGAAGTTTCTTAATTGACAGGGAGGGCCCAGAGTTCAAATCATAAAAATGAAAGCAAGAAAATGAGAAAGAATAAGCAGTAGCAAATGCTTTGGAAAAACCAAGAGAAAGGCAAGTATTAAAACTGCCTATTGGATTTAAGAAGGTGATCACTGTGGATTTCTGCTAAAATCTGTACTTCATTTCTTCTGTAGTAATAGAAATGTACACATGACCACTAGATACCTGTCCCAGCATCCCTTGTATTTAGGTATAGTCGAGTGAACTCTCTCACATATGGATTGTGAGCATAATTTCTTTTCACTTCCAGATCTGGATGTGCCTCTTCCCTCCAATAGCTATAGAACACATATATGGTAGTGACAGTCCAAAGGGAATGTTGGAACAATTACTTGGAAATAAACTCGATTCCAGAAGGACTATTAGGAGCAAAGCTGTCATATATATCTAATCATGTACATTGGAAATGTCACATGAAAGAGACATATAAGTTTTATAAGCTATTGCATAATCACATCCCTTAAAATAAATCTGTGGTAACATTTACAATAGCATTTTCAGTAAAGTGGTTGCAGTGCAAGGTAAGATTGCCCTTGGTTGAAAAGTATAAGAAATGAGGAATCAAAAATGAGGGTAGATAAAACTTTAAGGGAATAAAAGGCTATGGGTGGAAGAAAAAGCTTGGTAAAGTAAAAAATTTAACTTAATAGTTTAAGACCAGAAAATGAATGAATTTAAAATGATGATGTGTAACATTCAGTAGAGATGGAGAAAATTAAGATACAGAAGATCAAGTCCATATGAGGCCCCTAGAAGGTGAATATAGGAAGAGATTGTATTTAGGTGGGAGGGAACTCAGTAGGACAATGGTGTTGGTACAGATGTTGTCAAAGGTGTAGACTTGGGGACAGGAAATAATAATTTCCATCTGATGGAGTTTATTTTTCTTTAAGGTATTAGGCAAAGTCTAAAGTAAGTAGATTTTAAGAGAAAGTTGATTAGCAAAATTGTAAAAGGATTTATTGGTCTCAAAAGCCCAATTAGACTTGGATATGATAAATTTATAGTGGCAATGGTATGACAATTTTTATCTTATAGAGTGCAACAGCCCAGGTGTAAGAGGGGGGAAAGGAGGCAATTATATTCATCTAGTGTGAAGTTTCATCAAGTGATTTTTGGGAGGGGAAATTTAATAACAGAATGAAGGATATAGGCATGAGAGTGAAAAGAAATGGTAAACAGGGGAACTGGCTAGATAGAAAAGGAATTTAAAACTAGAGGAGGGTGATTGCTTGCTCTCTCACACACAAACACATCTTCACACTCTTTTTATTCTCTTTGATCACACATGCTAATCTATGTTTTCATTCCTCCACAGCCTTTGGAATTCTTGGGAAACCCAAACATAGGGGCTTTTCCCCCTTTACTGTTTTTTAGTCAGGTCATTGAAGGCAAGAATGGTTAGTTGGTCCCTAAATCAACATAAGACAAAACTTTCTCTTACAATGCTTTGAATTTCTATTTTAAAATTAAAACCCAACCAGCAATTTGGGAGGCTGAGGTAGAAGGATCACTAGTTTAAGTCTAGCCTCAGCAATTTGTTGAGGCCCTAAACAACTTGGTGAGACCCTATCTGAAAATAAAAAATAAATAAATAAAAAGGAGCTGGGGGTGTGGTTCAGTGGTTAAGAATCCCTGGGTTCAATCCCTTGTACCAAAAACAAATAAATAAATAACCAAAGGGTTATCTTTCAATAATTCTCAATGCTCCATATGTATCACACTTTTTTTTGAAGTGCTGGGAATGGAATTCAGGGCCCCATACATCCTAGCCAAGCTCTGAGCTACATCCCCAGCCCTGTATCACACTTTTATATCTCTAAGAAAAGTGCTTATCAAACTCTGGATTGCTACCCCTTAGTAAACCAATTTCATGACCACACTGAAAGCTTAAAACAACGGAACAGAGAGACTAAGAATTGTTTATAAAACATTTATTTGTAATATATCAATGTTGATGACACATGCAACCTAATTTTACTATTGGTGGGGAAGAAATTGAAAATAAGTACTCAGTATATGTACATTAAAATTAAGGAGAATACAGGGGAAAAATACACATTAGCACAGAAACTCACTTTATACTCTGCAAATTCTCAGGTTCCTGAATTCAACTGGGTTGAATCCTAGCTTTGTAATGTTAGTGAGACATCTGGAAAATTATAGCTTCATATTTGAAGATTATATGAGTGGCCACAATATCAATGTACCTTCACAATCCTTTTCCAGGATGAATAAGCCTTCTTCCTTCTTTTCCTCTTCCTCCTACTTATTTGATTTTGTTTTTTCTTTAAAAAATTTGGGGACTCAAACCCAGGGCTTTACCACTGAGCTAGCTATACCCCTATCTCAATCTCTTCTGGCCTCTTATAACTAGATTTTTAGACTAAAATTTTCTTTCATACTACATGATTTTCAAAGTGTTTTTAATAGTAATAAAGATTTTAAAATGTTAACTAAATGTTTTAATTTAAGAAACATGATATTTGTGACTAGTAACTATTATTAAACCACAAGAAAACTACAAAAAGAAGAGTGTAATGAAGAAATTTTTGAACTACTTCCAAAGTGACCTGATTCATTTTACCATAAACATAAGTGTGTGTGAAACTTTAACTGGAGAGAAGGATATGGGCAAAAAGTGACTTTTTTTTAAATGTAAAGAGATTTAAAAATTAAGACCTCCTGGGTTAGAGAATAAATGCAATTATGACTACATAAACATTTGCATAAAAGCAAGGATGAAAAACACAATAAAAAGAGCATTACTACAATTTAAAGTGCATGCAAATTGAGGGAAATAAACATTTGTATGTGCCACAAAGTAAAATGCATATGAAATATCAAATCAATTATGGTCACTGAATATTGAACCCAAAGCTACTGTTGAAAGGAGGAGTTTCCTCTGTTTCTTTCCCAGACCACTGGGGTGAAGGGTTGGGCATAATTGGCTTTAGAAATTTGAACTCATTTGTTCCAGTACTTCCCCTAAGACACACCTCATACTGGTAACTCTGGGACAGAGTGCCAGTGCCGCTGACATCCACCAGGTGGCCAGGAAAGTGGCCCTCAGGCACCGAATACACACCCAGTGGCGCCGCCCTGCGCCTCCTGCACAGCCTCACCGCCACAAACACCAGCACAGAGAAGAGGAAGAGAGATGACACCGAAGCCAAGGCGATGACCAAGTAGACAGTGAGCGAGTCCCCCTGCGCGCGCTCGGGCGCCACTTCCGGGAGAGGCAGGTAGGGCTGGGAGAAGCCATCCACCAGCAGCACGTGCAGCGTGACGCTGGCAGACAGCGGAGGCGCGCCATTGTCCTTGACCAGCACCACCAGCCTGTGCCTGGCTGCGTCGCGCTCGCTCAGCAGCCTGGTGGTGCGCACCTCGCCATTGTGCGCCCACACGCCAAACAGCCCTGGCTCCGTGGCCTTGAGCAGCTGATATGACAGCCAGGCGTTCTGGCCCGAGTCTCCATCCACCGCTACCACCTTGGTGACTAGGTAGCCCTGCTCTGCCGCCCTGGGTACCAGCTCGGTGCAGGGCGCAGAGGCGTTCTGCATTGGGTACAGCACGAAGGGCGAGTTGTCATTGTCATCCAGCACCACCACTCGCACCAGCGCCTGGCTGCTGAGCGCAGGCGAGCCTTGGTCGGTAGCGCCCACGTGGAACTCAAACGCCTGCAGGGCCTCGAAGTCCAGCGCCCTCAGCGCGAACAGCTGCCCATTGTCTGCGTTGATGGAGACCAGCGAGGCGAGGGGCAGGTGCAGGTCCTGGTTTGGCAGCAGCGAGTAGGTGATCTGGGCGTTGGTGCCTGAGTCTCTGTCTGTGGCGCTGACACTGCCTATGTGCAGGGCGGGCTGGTTGTTCTCGCGGACCAACAGGGTGTAGGACACTTGTGTGAAGGCAGGGGCGTTGTCATTGACGTCAGAGACGAGGATTATTATGCTGTGCTCGGTTTTCAGCCTGGGTGTCCCCAAGTCTGTGACCGTGATGGTGATATTATACTGGGCTCTGCTTTCCCTGTCTAGGGTTTTCTCCGTTTCTAGGGTGTAGTAATTCTCAAATGAAGATTTCAGTAGGAATGGGAGGTCTTCTGGAATAGAACAAATCGTTCTTCCATTTTCTCCAGAGTCTCTATCTCGGATACTGAAAACCATGACTGCAGTCTCAGGGGAATTTTCTGGGATTGGACTGGTAATTGATGACACAGCAATTTCAGGAACATTGTCATTCACATCCATTACTTGTATTCTGACTGTAGACTTTCCAAAAAGTCCTCCCCCATCTGTGGCTTGAATGATTACTGAGTATGATTCAATTGTTTCAAAATCCAAAGATGCTGTTAAACTAATTTCTCCAGACTTTCGGTTAATTTTAAATGTCTTTTGAATATCTTCTGAGGCATGAGAAAAGGTATATGATATTTCCCCATTTATTCCGGAATCTAAATCCCAAGCAGTGACAGTGATAACCAGTGAACCAAGGATGCTATTCTCTGGAATCTTCACCTCATAAAATGGTTGCTGAAACTCAGGGCAGTTGTCATTAATGTCTACAATCACCACCCGAACTAAGGCAGTCCCAGACCTGGGTGGGGACCCACCATCCAGAGCAGTGAGAATCAAACTGAGTTCCTGCTGCTCTTCATAATCCAGTGCCTTGTCCAGAACCAACTCTGGGTACTTCCTGTTGTCTGGATTAACTCTCATTTTAATGTGGAAATGAGAGTTGGGGCTTATTGTGTAGCTTTGTACAGTATTCATTCCTACATCTAAATCATTTGCACTTTCTAGTAAGAACACAGCACCAACAGGACTATTCTCTGGGATTTCTAGGAGCATTTCTTTTTCCAAGAAGATTGGAGAGTGGTCATTTACATCTCTTACTTGAAGCTCAATCCGTAAAAACTGCAATGGGTTTTTCATTAATACCTGAAAATGCAGCACACAGGGCTCGGTGGAGCCGCAGAGCTCCTCCCGGTCTAACATTTGGCTTAAAAGCAAATCCCCGGTATTTATGTCCAGTTGCAAAGACCGTTTGTTATCATTAGAGACAACCTGAGCTCCCCGGGAGGACAGCTCACCCACCTCTAGTCCTAGGTCTTTTGCCAAATTGCCTACAAAGCTTCCACTTTGCATTTCCTCTGCCACGGAAAAGCTCCCAGGCTCAGAGTGCGCCTGAGATATTCCCAACAATACAAAGAGAAGTAGGACTTGCCTTGTCTGCAAAGTATCTTCTCCTCCATTCTCCATAGCTCTTTGCCAGAAGGCTTCCTGCAGAATTGATTCAGCTCCACTTTGCCGTTCTGGGAAACGTGTTTCTGGATTTGTCCACTTTGGAAGAATATTGTAATCCGATTGAATGGCTTCTAGGTTGCCCCTTGTTGGCTTGTTCTGTCTTCCCTGTTCTCCCTGTGCACTGATTAAGCGTCCACAATGCCATCCAGTGAAATACATATATATTTTTCCCGTGCGGATATTATCCTGCAGCGCCACCATGCGTCTCCACAGATTTTCACAGTTTGAAAGCTACCTAAATTAAATTCACATGAATGTCCCATGGAAAGAAATGTCTATTCGTTGTTTGATTACAAATATATTCTTTCACAATTGTTTTACATCATTTATAATTTCTGATTATGTTATCATTTGTTTTAAAATATTTACTATGTATCCCACTCTTCACACAACCTAATGTGCTCAGTGTTTGGGAAAACAGAAATAGAAGATGTGATTCCTGATCCCCAAGAGTTTGTAATCTTTCTGGGAAGATTATGAACCTGAAACAAGGAGGGTAATATAACTCACTGCCAAGCTGAACGAAATTCCATCACTCTTTGGTCTGCCTAAGGTACTAAAGGAAAGAGACTGTATCCAATGGTAATTTAAGTCTTCTCAGGGAGTATGAAATTGGATTAACAATGAAATGGCATATATTTATATAGTTGCTATAGTACATTAGAATATTTATGTAGATTTCTCTAATAGAATGAATTGTGAACTGGTAGAAAATTAAATAAGATGTTGGGATAGGACATATGATAAAACCCACAATTTAGTTACACTTTCTCATATCTTACAAAAAATTAATAGCTACACAAATGCAAACATGTTAGTTTCATTTAAAGCAGTCTTCTAAAACTAACTTCCTTTAGGTTCCCAAGACTCATTCCCACATCAACTAAGGCTAACTACTTTCTTTTTCATCCCAGGCAGAGAAAGTGGGAGAGAGTCTCTTTCCCAAATAAAACAAAAACTTAACCTTTACTCTGATTAGATCAAGTACATGTTTCTGCTACCGAAGAAGTCATTGTTTCAAGAGGTATTGAAAACATTACCAATAGAGCTTTTTGTTCTGGAATTTGAAGACCTATGCTTGTACTTACTTTGTTTAACTCTGTCGGGAATCACCTCTAAACTTGAGGTAGTGTTAGTCCTAGCCAAAGTGCATGGTTGCTACATAATGAAGGTGATAGTTTGGAATATATGCTAGAAGTTCATTAATCGTATCAACTATAGGAAATCTCAAAATTATACCAAGAATGGATAAACAAAATCCCTAAACACAATATAATTTTAAAAAACTAAATTCAAATTATGTTCTATAATATGTAAGCTTTATGCATGGTTGGAAAAATAGATAAATTTTTAATAATAAAAAAGTTTACAAATTAATTATTGTAAACTTTTTTATTATTAGATTGATTATGCAGCTATCCTCCTTCCTTTAAAAATATCTACTGGGCTGGTATTGTGGCTCAGAGGTAGAGTGCTTGCCTCCCATGTGCAAGGTCCAGCATTCGATTCTCAGCACCACATACAACAATGAACAACTGAAAAAAAGGTATTGTGTCCAACTAAAACCAAAAAACAAATATTTTTAAAAAATATACAAAGATGACAAAAACTTAAAAATCAACTTTAAAAGGCTAAAAATACACAAGTGAATATACATTTTTTTAGGACAGAAATCAGAAGAGAAGAGTAACTCACAAGTTCCAAGAAATGGCTAATTTTCCTGCATTGAAAAGACAAAAATAGTGAGATTGTCCCACACAATCCCATGTAAAGATTTAGATGAATCAGGTGCATAAGAAGACTGAAATTACTTAGCAGCTATAAAAGTTATTAAAGTACATATATAGGAATGTTGAATTCTCTGTTCCTCTGACCATCCTACAGAGACAGGAAAGTATCTCAGGGCTAGTTTATTCTATGGAGAAATTAAATGAGACTTTTTCTAGTCTTGGAGATATAGGCAGGATTAAAAGCAAGTGTAAGGAAAAAGTAAGAAAACTTTTCATTTTGAATGGTGATACTTATATTACCTTCCCAGGCAATGCTCTGAGGTTGTAGGACATAAGGTATATAACTAACTCCCACTCCCACACAGTGGATATTCTAGAATTCTAACTCAAGAATATGAAAAGCCCAAATACTTAAACATACTGATATTTGTGGTCTTCCAGGGTAACAGCCCTGTCCTTTTATGGTTATATTAGATTGATGCTCTGCCATCAACAGGATTTATTCACTCACAAAGTATTGATTGCTGGCATTTTAAAATAGCATCCTTCTTAAACATAAGAGGATAGCTAAGTAACACAAGACATTTGAGGAGAAGCCTATTATAGCATGAAATATAAAGGCCCAAACCACTACTACCTCTACAAAAAAGGGAATGAGAAAACTCATGTAATAGAACATAAGAAAGTGGGTGTGATGGTGCACACCTGTAATCCCAGTGACTCAGAAGGCTGAGACAGGGAGATCACACAGATCAAGGCCAGCCTTAGTAAGTTAAGGAGCCCTTTAGCAATTTAGTGAGATCCTGCCACAAATTTTTTAAAAAGAGCTAAGGATATACTCAGTGGTAAAGCACTCTGACTTAAACCCTTTCCCCCAAAAAATGTTAAAGAGGGAGAGAGAGATGATAATGCCTTTGAAAATGTCCAATTAGTTGGGCTGGGGACGTAGCTAAATGCTAGCATGCACAAAGCCCTGGGTTCCATCCCCAGAACCTAATGAAAAAATAATAAAAAGAGATTGTCTGACTAATATCTACAAAGAATTAAAATCTAATAAAACTAGTATATTTTTTAGAATTTAGAACTTACTTCATGCTACCCATTGGTCTAAGTGCTTCATACATTTCCCCATTTAATCTTTGTGCTGTTTTTCAAGTTTTTTTGTACATTTTGTTTTGTTTTTGCAATACTGGGGATTGAACCCAGAATTTCCAGCATTTCCAGCATGATTGGCAAGTGCTCTACCAGAAAGCTCTATCCCCAGTCCTACACATTTAAACTCAATAGCAATGGTATGAAGTATACATTCTTATTGTAAGATAAACAATAGATTCAGACTTAAGTGTCCTTACCAGCTCAAGTTCTTTCGTTCTCTGATACATTCTCATTATTAAATGGACACATAATAACAATACTGCATAATGTATGTCTTGAATAATACATCTTAGGGATTAAATTAATTATAGAAGGGAGAAGAAATTACATTTATAAAAAAATGCAATCCAGGTGCTGTGGTGCACGCCTGTAATCCCAGTCGCTCTGAAGGCTGAGGCAGGAGGATCACAAGTTCAAAGCCAGCTTCAACAAAAGTGAGGCACTAAGCAACTCAGTGAGACCCTGTCTCTAAATAAAATACAAAGTAGGGCTGGGGATGTGGCTCAGGGGTCAAGTGCACCTGAGTTCAATCCCTGATACAAAACAAACAAACAAACAACAACAACAACAAAACTATGAAAAACTCTCAGAAAACCAGAAAGAACTCTTAAAAAATATTTGTCAGATGAAAAGAAAAACTTAAAAAGATTAAATCATTCAATTAAAATGTAGAACCAGAGACAATAAGAGAGAAAATATGGAAGGACCTTATAGGGCCTTATTGAATCAACAAGGAAGTCTGATAATTCAATGAAATTCAGTGAGAATGTAGATAACTCAGGGGAGAAATTGTATTTAAACTTAACAAGAAAATTTCTCAGGGGGCTGGGGATGTGGCTCAAGCGGTAGCGCGCTCGCCTAGCATGCGTGCGGCCCGGGTTCCATCCTCAGCAGCACCACATACCAACAAAGATGTTGTGTCCGCCGAGAACTAAGAAAAAATAAATAAATGTTAAAATTCTCTCTCTCTCTCTGTGTCCCCCTCTCTCTCTCACTCTCTCTTTAAAAAAAAAAAGAAAATTTCTCAGAACTGAAACCAAATGTCTAAATGTTAACAGAGTACACCCATGTGACCATATTAATAAATACAGCCTGTACTAAGTTATTTTCAGAATATAAGGGTAACGTTTTCCTCATACTATCAGAAAGAAAGAAAAAAGAAAAAGGGAGGGGGAGGGAGGGAGAGAGGGAGGGGAGCACATAAAAAGAGAAATCAGAATGGAATCAGTCTCTGGAACAATTCTATGCAATCAATAGAAGGAATGCTTTTGAAATCTGAGGAGAAATTATTTTCAGTCTAGAATTTTATACCCAGTGAAACTATCAATTAACTGGAAAAAAGGTGACTTCACAATGCAAGGTCTTAAATAATTATTTAAACTCTTCTGCATCTGTTTTGATGAAGGTATTGAGAGATATATGTTAGCCAAAAGAGAATAAACTAAGAAAGAAAAATATACCTGATTTTATAATGGGGGACTAACACAGGAAAACATTAAAGGGGAAAAATACCTAGGGTGATAGCTTATATAGCAAATAAATGTAAAGGAAGCAGAAATATAGATGAAATACCTCCAGGAAATAAACATAATTGGTAGGTATCTGATATATTTGAATATTTTAAGGAGAAAAATAGCTTTCAAGTAAAGGATAGTGTAAAATATTCATTGCAGTTAATAGAAAATGATGCAAGTGCAAGTGCTCTAGGAAGAATATTTTTCAAGAAAGGAAATACAATCATACAACACTAACAATATGGACTTTAACTGATAGTTTAGCCTTTAAAAATATGTGAAAATTCTATTACGAGAATAGGGGAAAGGGAATGTGCAGTGTTTGTCTATATTGTTGGGAAGTAAAAAAGTTAAATCCTTTATTTATTCTAGTAAGAAATAATTAAAATTTAAACAATATTAAGACAGCCTAAACCTACTATTTAGAACTTTGAAATCAATTTTAGAAGAAGCCACTGTGTAAAAGGTGTCTGGAGATATAAGAAATTACTTTTTGTTGTAACTTTTCATTCATCTTGATTTTAAACCTGAAAATAATATGAACTTACAAAATAAACTGAAAAGTTAATATCTTTCTGACATTCTACAAAATACACACAAGTTTTCAAAATGTTTTAAAATTTGTATTCATTTTCATTCAGGTTATTACATTTTATTTGAATTATAACACATGATGTTTTAAATATCAGCAAAAGTGAACGTAAGAAAATATTGGCTAAGTTAGAACAGCAAATGTAAAGGAAATAAAATAATAAACAATTATGGGAGTCCCATATCAATCACAAAAAGATGTTTAATTTTGCAACGAACACAGAAAGGGTATTTTTTTCCACATGCTGTGATTTAGAAGTTGGTATTATTTTTAAGATGAATAAATAGAACATTAGAATAAGATTGGAAGTGCAGATATGACTTCTTACAAGAAGGAAATACAACAGAAGGGTAGTTTAGTATTATGAGGCATGCAGGCTCTAAAATATACCAGGTGAGGGAACTGGGTGTAGCTCAGAAATACAGTGCTTAGCATTCTGAAGTGCTAAGTTCAATCACCAACATTAAACAATAAACAAACAGGAGAAAACCCAAAACCTCAGTTTTATAGAAAGAAAATGACAATATAAATATGTGTGCAATTGTAAAGGATTAAAACTTTAAAGATATTATTCACAGATGGGTATGAATTAAAATTAAACTGTTAATGCAAAAGAAATTAAACAACATTGCAAAATGGTAGATGTATAGTACTTGGTAGTTGAAAATCAATTGTTATATTGCATTATAACTGATAGAAAACTAAACTTATTAGGGATTATAAATTTCAAAAGTACATCACAATATAAACAAAAGTGTTGCTGAAAACTAAATTAAGAGCTGTTTCAAAAGATAGGATTTTCTACACTATTCCGCTCAGGACCATTGCTGTGAATGTTAGGGTAAATTGGTTTCAAAAACTTGAATTCGCTTGTTCCAGAAGAATCTCCCGTCAGACACACCTTATACTGGTAGCTCTGGGACAGAGTGCCAGTGCCGCTGACATCCACCAGGTGGCCAGGAAAGTGGCCCTCAGGCACTGAGCAGACCTCTAGTGATGCCGCCCTGCGCCTCCTGCACACTCTCACCGCCACGAACACCAGCACAGAGAAGAGGAAGAGCGATGACACCGACGCCAAGGCGATGACCAAGTAGACAGTGAGCGAGTCCCCCTGCGCGCGCTCGGGCGCCACTTCCGGGAGCGGCAGGTAGGGCTGGGAGAAGCCATCCACCAGCAGCACGTGCAGCGTGACGCTGGCAGACAGCGGAGGCTCGCCATTGTCCTTGACCAGCACCACCAGCCTGTGCCTGGCCGCATCGCGCTCGCTCAGCAGCCTGGTGGTGCGCACCTCGCCATTGTGCGCCCACACGCCAAACAGCCCTGGCTCCGTGGCCTTGAGCAGCTGGTATGACAGCCAGGCGTTCTGGCCCGAGTCTCCATCCACTGCCACCACCTTGGTGACCAGGTAGCCCTGCTCTGCTGCCCTGGGTACCAGCTCGGTACAAGGCGCAGAGGCGTTCTGCATTGGGTACAGCACGAAGGGCGAGTTGTCATTGTCGTCCAGCACCACCACTCGCACCAGCGCCTGGCTGCTGAGCGCGGGAGAGCCTTGGTCTGTGGCGCCCACGTGAAACTCGAATGACTGCAGGACCTCGAAGTCCAGCGCCCTCAGCGCGAACAGCTGTCCATTGTCTGCGTTGATGGAGACCAGCGAGGTGAGGGGCAGGTGCGGGTCCTGGTTTGGCAGCAGCGAGTAGGTGATCTGGGCATTGGTGCCTGAGTCTCTGTCTGTGGCGCTGACACTGCCTATTTGCAGGGCGGGTTGGTTATTCTCGCGGACCAACAGCGTGTATGATGTTTGTGTGAAGGCAGGGGCGTTGTCGTTGACGTCGGAGACGAGGACAGTTATGTTGTGCTGGGTTTTCAGCCTGGGTGTCCCCAAGTCTGTGACCGTGATGGTGATGTTGTACTCGGCTCTGCTCTCTCTGTCTAGTGCTTCTTCTGTCATTAGGATGTAAAAATTTTCCACAGAGGGTTTCAGACGGAAAGGCAAATTATCCTGTATGTAGCAAACGGTCTTTCCATTTTCTCCAGAATCTCTGTCTTTAGCCCTAAAAACTGCCAGTACTGTTTCAGGAGAGTTCTCATCGATGTAGTTGGAAAGTGATGATATGATCAATTCAGGAGGATTGTCATTGGTGTCTAATACCTGAACCAAAACCATACATCTTGCAGAAAGGCCCCCACCATCAATTGCCTGTACGTTTATTTTGTGAGACTTTACTAGTTCATAGTCAAGCAATGCTTTGAGAATGATTTCCCCAGAAAAAGGATTGATTTGAAAGATTGTTTGAATATCTTCATCAGCATCAAAAAATGAATAGGTTACTTCTGCATTGACTCCTGAATCTGCATCTTCTGCAGAGATTTTAACCACAAGAGACCCTAAGGGGCTATTTTCTGGAGCCTGGGTCTCATAAATCAGCTGAGAAAATTTGGGAGCATTGTCATTGACATCCAGGACAAGGATGCGTATAGTGGTGATTCCTGACCTGGGTGGAGATCCACCATCCAGTGCTGTGAGTGTTAAATTGAGCTCTGGCTGCTTTTCCCAGTCAAGAGCTTTGTCTAGCACTAGCTCTGGATATATTGTTCCCTCATCACTGTCACTAATTGTAATATGAAAAAAAGAATTGGGTTCAATTGTATAGTTTTGGATACCATTAAGTCCTCTATCTGAATCTTGTGCTCTTTCTAAACGAAATGTTGCCCCTTCTGCTGTATTTTCTAGTATTTTTAAGACCATCTCTTTCTCCCGAAATACTGGTGAGTGATCATTTATATCTCTGATTTTCAACTCAGCCCGGTAAATCTGAAAGGGGTTATCCATTAAAATTTGGAAATACAGCATACAGGGCTCTATGGAGCCACACAGTTTCTCCCTGTCCAGTTTTTCATTTGTGAGCACATTTCCAGTATGAGAATCCAGAAGCAAGTGTTGTTTATTATCATCAGAAACCACCCTCGTTCTCCGTGTAGCCAGCTCCTCCACCCCTATTCCCAGCTCCTTTGCCAGATTGACGACAAAGGATCCTCTTTCAGTTTCCTCTGTCACAGAATAATGTCGAAACCTATTAGCTGCCAAGGATACTCCCCCAAACAGAAAGAGAAGTAAGACTTGCCTTTGTCTTGGGAAGCACAACCTTCTGGTCTCCATAGCTTCTTCTTTCATCAATTCCAGTAATAAGCAGAACTCACAGCCTAAACAGCAGTTGGAAGCCTCAGACTTACACTTTGTACTAACAGGGAGCTAAGATTTCTTTTGTCTTTTTCTTCCCAGCCCATCTGTCTGGATCTTCCTTTTTTGTTAGTGACCTCAGTAGCAACCTCAGTTCAAAATTTCTGTCTCTTTAGCCTGCAGCGCCACCGCGTGGCTTCCAAAACACTCAAAATTTTAACATTTTTCCTGTGTATTATTTATAAGGTATTTCATTTAGTGGCTTTTTTTCAAATTTTGAATTTTTATTTTCTATTTTTTAAAATAATATTTGTATAGAGATGCATTCACATTGTTTATTCATTGTTCCATGGGAAAGTTAAAAAATTGGGAAACAAAAAGATACTGCTGTAGCAATAATTTTGTTCACTTTACTGATAGGTTTTGCTCCTGTACCAGGTCTTTCAATTGTGATACAACACTTATGCAACCAAATGGAATATTTTGGGTTCCTCATGGAACCATCAAAATAGTAATTTTATTTTTCCAGTGACATTGGGCACAAGAACACCAAAAACTGGCAAAGAAGCCCATTTCATATGTTTTTCAAAAAACTCCTTCAAAAATCTCATTACAATGCCTAAACAGAATCACCACTCTGTAATCAGAACCAAGCATTTAGGCTGTTCCTTTTCCGTGTTCCCATAAATACTTATGCATATAACTATGATGATCCTGTAAATAGTATTGCTTCTCATTTTAAGCCACTCTGTCCTTTCTTCAATATGTGAGCTACTTGAGGACAGAAACTACATCTTAGTAATCTTTGGTTGGCAAATAAGCCACTCACTAATTCTGGTAATAAAGCATGCATATAGATAAACTGTAGTGAATAGGACCTGAAACAATATTCAGTACCTTTCAAAACCTAACCCCTACAATTTGAAAATTGTCTTCTTTCATTCACTTACACATGCTTTTCAATTTCTAAAACCTTTTTTGCCTTTGTTTTTCTTATATAAAATTTAAAATACCTTGCAGAATTAAAGAATGGCCTAACCTTTATTTTAAGGTTCCTCTTAATTGAAATCCAGTAAGACTTTATGTGCATTAAATAAAGGGAGGTAAAGATCACAACTAACACATATCATAACATTATGGAAAGTAGAAATAACATTATACCATTTGCTTCACAGTAATTTTATTCAAAGGCCTAAAATCTAGAAAGATAGTCTTCTACATATTATGATTTTCCTACAAAAAGCAAGTGATATAAATTAAGTCTAGTAAGTCTAGGGAGATATATAAGGAAAAGGCTAGAGATCACCAAGAAACAAAAGCAAACAACAAAAACCCACTACTCTGTTGAATATAAAAGACACGTTATGAGAACCTCTAATTGATAGTTTCTATTGTTTTTTTTTCAACTGAGTGGAAATGGATTGCTAGCTAATAAAACTTAACAGGGATCCCTGATTTTTTTCACACACAATTAAAAGCAACAAATTATGAAATATTTCTATATGATGCTGTAGAATGCCCAAAGTTTGCCTTTATGGCTTCAAATGTAAGAGCATTTACACACTCAGTATTTTACAATGACTTTTCTTTTTATGTTCAGGTTAGGCTGATTAGATATTTAGCATACCACTTGTAACAGAAATATTATTATTAAATACAGATACATCAACAGGGAAAACAGAACTTTAAAAAGTAACATAGTTTAAGAAAGATGTAATAATTAAAATCAAGGATTACAAATCAACAAGAAGACCAATTTAGAAAGGAAAATAGAAATATCAAATAGTATATATGATATCTCATGAAGCAGAAGTCTAGAAAAGGGAGAACCAACATGAAATATATGTTGATAATAAAATCAATAAAACACATTGGGTGAAAGAAAATTTTAAAATGCTGTCAGCTTTGAAGATAAAGCCAACTCATTAATAGTCTATGAGGAAAAAAGTCTATGAGAAAACAATTGAGTAAACATAAAGAAAAAACTGTAGTAAGTTGATAATGAATTAAACTGAAAAATAAATAGTACTAAAAAATTGATGATAATGGACATAAACAATTTAACCAACAAGACAATATTAAACAGTTTATGACAAGACATGTTGGCATATGCTTGTAATCTCAGCTACTTTAGAGGCCTAAGCAGGGTGATTCACCAGCACTGGGAGTGGGTGAGTAAGTGTCTTTCCCTTATTGAATGGATTTCTATCAATAATTAAGTCCAAAAGTATTGTGGAAGAAAGAATTTTCCTCTATTTCTTTCTCAGGGCACTGGGGCTGGAGGATGGGGATAATTGGCTTCAAGAACTTAAACTCGCTGGTCACAGAACCTCCCTTCAGACACACCTCTTGTTGGTAACTCTGGGACAGAGTGCCAGTGCTGGCGACATCCACCAGGTGGCCCGGAAAGTGGCCTTCAGGCACAGAACACACACCTAGCGATGCCGCCCTGCTCCTCCTGCACAACCTCACCGCCACGAACACTAGCACAGAGAAGAGGAAGAGCGATGACACAGAGGCCAAAGCAATGACCAAATAGACAGTGAGTGAGTCCCCCTGGGCGCGCTCAGGCGCCACTTCCGGGAGCGGCAGGTAGGGCTGGGAGAAGCCATCCACTAGCAGCACGTGCAGCGTGACGCTGGCAGACAGCGGAGGCTCGCCATTGTCCTTGACCAGCACCA
Organism: Ictidomys tridecemlineatus; assembly: GCF_052094955.1. Taxonomy (NCBI): domain Eukaryota; kingdom Metazoa; phylum Chordata; class Mammalia; order Rodentia; family Sciuridae; genus Ictidomys; species Ictidomys tridecemlineatus. Next base: position 121,620,284 of record NC_135477.1, on the reverse strand, counting down.
CCAGCCTGTGCCTGGCCGCGTCGCGCTCGCTCAGCAGCCTGGTGGTGCGCACCTCGCCATTGTGCGCCCACACGCCAAACAGCCCTGGCTCCGTGGCCTTGAGCAGCTGGTATGACAGCCAGGCGTTCTGGCCCGAGTCTCCATCCACTGCCACCACCTTGGTGACCAGGTAGCCCTGCTCTGCCGCCCTGGGCACCAGCTCGGTGCAGGGCGCAGAGGCGTTCTGCATTGGGTACAGCACGAAGGGCGGGTTGTCATTGTCGTCCAGCACTACCACTCGCACCAGCGCCTGGCTGCTGAGCGCAGGCGAGCCTTGGTCTGTGGCGCCCACGTGGAACTCGAATTCCTGCAGGGCCTTGAAGTCCAGCGCCCTCAGCGCGAACAGCTGCCCATTGTCTGCGTTGATTGAGACCAGCGAGGCGAGGGGTAGGTTTGGGTCCTGGTTTGGCAGCAGCGAGTAGGTGATCTGGGCATTGGTGCCTGAGTCTCTGTCTGTGGCACTGACACTGCCTATGTGCAGGGCGGGCTGGTTGTTCTCGCGCACTAACAGCGTATAGGAGGTTTCTCTGAAGGCAGGGGCGTTGTCGTTGACGTCTGATACCTGCACTGTTATGTTAAGCTGTGTTTTCAATCTGGGTGTCCCCATATCTGTAACAGTGATGGTCACGTTGTATTCCTCTCTTTCTTCTCTGTCTAGTGCTCTCTTTGTTTTCAAGGTGTAAAAGTTCTTGCCTGAAGGTTTTAGAAGAAAGGGCATGTCTTCCCGAATGGAGGAAATCGTCTTTCCGTTGTTCCCAGAGTCAGGATCTGAAACTCTGAAAACAGCAACCACCATCTCCGGGGAGTTCTCCGGGATGGGACTGGTGAGTGCAGACATGGACACTTCGGGATTGTTATCATTTACATCCACTACCTGTAGGAGAAGAGTGCATTTCCCCCAAAGACCTCCTCCGTCTGTAGCCTTGATGTCCACTTCATAAAACGGGACTGTTTCAAAATCTACTTGTTTTCTAAGTCGAATTTCTCCTGTCATAGGATTTAGCTCCAAAGTTTTGCTAACATCTTCTGAAGCCTGAAAGAGCATATATATTATTTTCCCATAGACGCCACCGTCTAAATCAGTGGCGGAGACAGTGACTACCAGAGAACCTACCGGGCTGTTCTCAGGAATTTGCACCTTGTAGATTGGCTGCTGAAACTCAGGGGCATTATCGTTGATGTCCAACACTTCAATAAGGACCTGTGTGGTTCCAGACAGCGGAGGAGAGCCGCCATCCAGAGCTGTCAGGGTTAATCTTAGTTCAGGCTCTTCCTCTCGATCCAGCTCTTTTTCCAAAACCAGTTGAGGATATTTCTTGCCGTTGTTGCGTTCATAGGTAAGAACGCGGAAATGGGAGTTGAGGCTGATTTGATAGTTCTGAACATTATTGTTTCCAACATCCAAGTCCAGAGCATTATTCAGAGGGAACACATTTCCTAGGGGGCTGTTTTCCAGTATTTTAAGAAGTATTTCTCCTTCTGGGAACACAGGAGAATGATCATTTATGTCTTTCACCTTCAGTTCAGCCTGAAATATCTCTAAGGGTCTTTCCATTAACACTTGGAAATTTAGTATACAAGGCTCAGTGGGCCCACATAGCTCCTCTCTATCTAATTTCTCATTTATGAGCAAATCTCCAGTTTGAACCTTGAGCTGCAAATACTCTTTGTTTCCTTGGGAAATGATCCGGGCCCCTCTGGTGGACATCTCTGCCAACTCCAGCCCTAGGTCTTTCACTAGATTTGCCACTAAGGAACCTTTCTCCATTTCTTCCACTACTACATATGGTCCCAACTCGGCGCCTGCCCCAGACAAGCTCAGCAAAACAAAGAAAAGTAAGACTTGCCTTTGTCTCTGATTTGGCAGCCATTCAATCTCCATTGCTATTTCTTGGAAATTCTTGTCTACAGGAGATTCACGTGTACCCAGGGTCTTGTTAGCGCTGTCCAGCAGTCCAGAATGCCAGAACTAAGCCGTTAAACAGAGTTTTTAAAGATATCGCACTCACTTTTGCTCTGGCGGAGAAAGCTTTTCTTTTGCTTCTAGGCGGCAAGAAACTGGCTGGCAAACTGGAATTGCGGAAGCCAGTGTTGTTTTCCATTTTCTTGACCTTTAGCGCCACCATGCGTTCACTTAGTCTTACTTTTTTTTTGATGGAACTGGAAACCAAATTTTCCAAAATGAAGGCTTTGTGATATTAAACACTTGAGTTTTATTTTCAAGATGCTTTTGTATGTACAGAGAGAACACTGGTGTTTCATGGAAAGGAGTACAAATAGCACACTATTACTGATATTATTGACCATGCTGTTGTTAATGATTAAATGTTGCCATTTACATCTAAACTAAGAAGAACATACGTGTAGGAGCAAAATGTTTCCAAAGTAACACACATATTTTTCAGGGTACTTATTATAGGATTAAAAATGAATGGACAATGCAAAAATTACAATCAGCGGGGTTCTAAAGAGTGTAGTTAACCTTTTTTTGATGTGGTGCAATCCCCAGGGCTTCTTGCATGGGAGGCAAGACCTTTACCACATAGACACATCCAAGCCCCTAATCAATGCTTAATTAAAGAATAAGTAACTTCTTTCCAACACCTAAGCCTCAAAACTGAATTTTTACAATTTTCAAATTAACGGAAAATTATTTTCTAAATAGGCAAATCTCAAGGTTGGCCTTGCCACACTTTGGAATTCTGTTTTTTTAAATTTTAACAAGAACAATTTCTATCTTATTCTTTTAAAAACATTGTTGAGATGTAACTCAAATACCCAAAATTCACCAACTTAAAGCATATGATTCAGTGGCTCTTAATGTATTCACATTGTTGTACTTCCATAATCATTCAATTTTAGAATATTCCCATCACCTTAAGAAGAAACATTATCCTTTATCTATAATCCCACTATTGTCCCATTTCTCCTGGCTTCAACCCCAAGCATTTATTAATCTACTTTTTTATAGAGTTCCCTTTTTTAAACTTTTAAATGAAGGAAATGATATAATATGCAGACTTTTATGACTGGTTTCTTTCATACAAATAACGCTTTCAAGGTTTCATTCAAGTTTTAGCATGTAGCAACACTTCTTTTATAACTGAATAATACTGTGTTGTTCAGATAGATCAGATTTTGATGATCTATTCATCCACTGAGGGACATTTGAGTTGTCCCCTTTTGGCTATGTTGACAAAGTTGTTGTGAACATTCTTATACCAGTTTTTGGGTGGACCTGTAATTTTATTTTGCTAATAGTGAAATTGCTGGATCATATGCTATTTATATATTTAATTGTTTCAGGACCTACCACACTTTTCCCCTAAATGGCTGAATCATTCTACATCCTCAGCAGTGTATCAGGATACCAATATTCCCACATCCTCCCAGTGCTTGTTATTATCTGAGTTTTTGTATGTAGCTACCTCAGTGAAATGGTGTCTCACTGTAATTTTGATTTATATGTCCCTAATTACACTAATGATATTGAGCATCTTTTCAGTTATTGGCCATTGGTTATCTTCCTTAGAAAAAATGTCTATTCAGATTTTTGCCTGTTTTGTGAATTCAGCTATTTGTTTTATAATTGAATTACAAGTGCCCTTTATAATTCTAGGTATAAGACCCTTATCAAATTTGGATTCTTTTGTTTGTGTTTCCCATTTCTGTAATTTGAATTGAATTGCAATTCATGGTGGGATGGATGTATAACCAGTAGCAGAGTTGGCTAGCATGCATGAGACCTAGATTTGAGCCCCACAACTATAAAAATAGTTCATGATCTTTATCAATTTAGTGCTCTTGTGCATGAATTTAAGAACCTTGTTAATTATCTTGTTTTGAGTTTAAGCATCAAATCAGTGAGGCCTAACTTTCTGCTATAAAGACTTTCATGTGTCCTCCTTTGACCACAGGTGGGTGGTACTGTTAAAATGGAGAATTTTCTTCCAAGTGACCAACCTGTGGTAGACAGAATAATAGCTACTCAAAGATGTCCCCAAATATGTAAATATGTTACCTTACATGGCAGAAAAATTATTTGCAAATCTGTTTAAATTCAAGATCTTGTGAAGAGAAGATCATCCTGTATTATTTAGATAAGAAGGATCTTCCCTAGCTACAGTCAGAGGGAGATGTAACCAGTAAAGAATGGATAGAGTAGCAATGTTGCTGGCTTTGAAGATGGATGAAGGGGTTATGAGACAAGTAATAAAGGTAGTATCTAGAATATGGAAAAGACAAAAGAAATGGGTTCTCTCTAGAGCCACTGGCATGCAATGCATCCCTATTGATTCAGTATTTTAGTTCAGTAAGATCCAGATCAGACTTCTTGTCTACAAACTGTAAGATTATACAGTTTAATTGTTTTAAGTAACTAACTGCTGCAGTCTGGCTGTTGCAAAATAACCGGGGAGTGACAAACAACTTGTGAAGGTTGATGCAGCAGGAGTGGGAGCCGTTTATTGTAGGACAGGAGGAGTATATATACATTCCATGCCGCAGTCTGGCTGGGCACAATTCAGGAGCCACTTGTCAAAAGAAACTAACTTTATTTTTAGAACTACAAATGCCAAGCAAAACAGCTCCTCAGGAAAAAACCCTCAGAGCCCAACTGCCACCACTGGCTTCCCACACGCCTCTCACCCTCACACCAGCCTCTCAACCTCCCACAATCCTCCTGCTCTTGAGGCCGATTGGCTGGGTTGTGTGGGCGGAGCCAAAGAAGTCCCCTAATGAGCAGCTCTGTGGAGGAGCCAATCAGCTAGATGTTGCTGGGGCCGCTGTGAATCAATCATCAGCTGGCAGTTGGAAGTTTGCTGGGGCCCCTTTGGCTGTGGCTCTCAACAATTCCACACAGCTTATCTAATTAACATAAACTAGATACAGCAGTCAACCAATAAGGAATCTCCACACTTAATGGCTCGCTGGCGTTACTTCACAAACCACTCCCTCTGGCAAAATGCCAGGCGCCATCCTGACTTGTTTACAGACTCTTAACAACTAACTTTGTGATTTTTTTCCCAGAAACAATAGAAAACTAATGTATTAACACAAATATGGATTTATATGCACCCAGCGGTTGAATCAACAAAAAGTTATCATTTCTATAAGAATAATATTATCATAACAAATGCTGAAGAGTGTCTCTTTCATCAGTGGCGGATCATTCTTTCTGAACAGTCATTTATGACCCATATATAGTTTTTTCCCCCAGCATAATTTAAAGGGGAATTGCCAAGGACATTGTTAATCTTAACAGAAAATAACTGGAGCCCATAATATTTTTCCTACTGAATTTCCAGATCTCTAAGTTATTTAGTGATGAAAACACCTCCATAATATTGCTTGAAGTTTTCTAAAATTAGGTTTTGATTACAATTAGTACTGTAATAGCAACTGCTTTCAAACATATTTCAAACATTTGCCAAAATGAATATAGTATATTTAATTTTAATAAGGGACTTATGAAAATATAATAAAGGAAGTTTCCACTTCCAAAACAAAATAAAAATAAATATATTACTTCTGATAAAAGAACACTGAAGAAAAAGCATAAGAAATTCAAGAAATGCAACCAGAGGGTAACTACTCTTTTTCAATGCACTCATTTCTACAATAATGAATGTGACATTCTAAAGACACCACTGATACAATCAGACTGATTCAGATCAATTGTGGTAGATGACCCAGCATACTTAAAACAGAATTTCTCCAACAACTTTGGTTTTATTGATCTACAACAGTGTGGTCACTGGTATAGAAATATATACAAACTATAGTGTGAAAGTTTTATTTTCACATGGGAATTTAATTCATGGAATAAAATTAAGACTAATAGTGGAATTTACTTCTTTGGAAAAAAATGATCCCAGGTAAGGCCTGCCAATATAGCATACTGGTTAAGAACTGAGGCATTAAATTCAGGTAGACTTAAATTTATATCTCAAATTTTTCCCTTTATTACTCAGAATCATGAGCAAGTAACTTAATCTTCCTAAATCTCCAATTTCCTCATATGTAAAAAGGGGATAATATGCTGGCTCCCTCAGGGCTTGGGAAAAGATTAAAAAGATAATGAATATAGAGCATGATTCACTACTTTTAGTGAAATTAGAAATCAAGAAACACACAAGTGTCAAAAGATCAATTACATCAAACTGCATAGCTAAGATTTGTGCATTTTATGTATGCATTACTGTTAATTAGATTCTACTGGAGGCAGCATAAAAACTGAAATAGTGGTGTGCTAATAAGATAAATGTTCCCTTATTGCTTAAGTAAAAAAAATCAGAAGTAGGATGACATGATGACTAAAGAGTCACTACACTATCTCAGTCCATTGTTTCTATGATCCAACATGGCTGTTTGTGTATAACCCATTCCATACATATTTCAAGCACCACAAAGCTGTTAGAGAAGGAAAAATTGAGACTCCTTCCCGATGATTTATTTCCCTCTAAAAGGTCTTCTTGGGTTTAGAGGATGGAACTCAGTGGTAGAGTCTTTGCCTAGCAAGTGCAAGGCCCTGGGTTCAATTCCCAGAACCAAAAGTGTCTTGGGAGTTTCCCAGAATTATTGTACATGCATCTAAACTATAACATAATCACATGTCCAATTCTAACCACCAAGAAGTCTTTTAAGATATATTCTTTTGACCAAGTACACTAATGCCCTAAACTTGGGGTCTAATACTAAAAATTAAAAGATGAATGAACATTGGCCTATGTACTTTCTGTCACAGATGAAGAAGAAAAGCCAATTTCGCTACTTCATCTCACAAGATAGTTATGGTGCAATATTTATTTCCTTTCCTTTAACACCAATGAAACTAAGTGAAAATCAGTTTAAAATAATTAATTAAAAATTTGGAGTTGGGGATATGGCTCAGTTGGTAGAGTGCTTGCCTTGAATGGACAAGTTCAGTCCCCAGCATCACACACACACACACACACACACACATACACACACACACACACACGCACACACACACACACCTCAAACCTCATATGGTGATAAAAGAAGCACAATTATATAATGCTTTAAGAAAAAAAAGTAGTACCAAAGAAGATTATTACTATGTGGAGAAAATAAAGCATGACCCAGATATCCTCACTGTACAGTTATCTTCCTTCCTGATTGGACATTAGAGTGTTAGTTTGTATTACTGCTCTGTAGATATTTAATGGTTTAACAACTAAGAAAATATTCGAGGAATTGCAATTGACTATGTAGAATTAATTTTCCAGACTTCCTCCCTATTCCTAAACTTTTTCACAACAAAGATTTGTATGACCATTGACATCAGCAGTGTCAATTTTGAAAGGCAAAATTTAGGATCACTCATTTTACACACATGGAGAAAAGATAAGAAACCAATATTTTAATCCAGTGAAAACCTAACTATTGCAGGCAAGTTAATATTCTGACAGAAAAACAATCTCTTTGAATTTGTCACAAAAATTAAAATATCATATATTTTAAAAGATTATTTTAACTGAATATTGAAACCTAAGTTATTTCTATAGTTGGGGTTTTATTACATTTCTGACCCAAGGGAATGGTCTTGGAAAGTAGGTAAAATAGGCTTCAGAAACTTGAATTCACTGGTCCCTGAGCCTCCTGTCAAGCACACCTCATACTGGTAGCTCTGGGACAGAGTCCCGGTGCCATGGACGTCCACCAGGTGGCCAGAAAAATGACCCTCAGGCACAGAGCAGACACCCAGCGGCGCCGCCCTGTGCCTCCTACACAGCCTCACCACAACGAACACCAGCACAGAGAAGAGGAAGAGCGATGACACAGAGGCCAAGGCGATGACCAAGTAGACAGTGAGCGAGTCCCCCTGTGCGCGCTCAGGCGCCACTTCCGGGAGCGGCAGGTAGGGCTGGGAGAAGCCATCCACCAGCAGCACGTGCAGCGTGACGCTGGAGGACAGCGGAGGCTCGCCATTGTCCTTGACCAGCACTACCAGCCTGTGCCTAGCCGCGTCGCGCTCACTCAGCAGCCTGGCAGTGCGCACCTCGCCATTGTGCGCCCACACGCCAAACAGCCCTGGCTCAGTGGCCTTAAGCAGCTGGTATGAGAGCCAGGCGTTCTGGCCTGAGTCTCTGTCCACCGCCACCACCTTGGTAACCAGGTAGCCCTGCTCTGCCGCCCTGGGCACCAGCTCCGTGCAGGGTGCAGAGGCATTCTGCATTGGGTACAGCACGAAGGGCGGGTTGTCATTTTCGTCCAGCACCACCACTCGCACCAGCGCCTGGCTGCTGAGCGCGGGCGAGCCTTGGTCTGTGGCGCCCACTCGGAACTCGAATGACTGCAGGGCCTCAAAGTCCAGCGACCTCAGCGCGAACAACTGCCCATTGTCTGCGTTGATGGAGACTAGCGAGGCGAGGTGCAGTTGCGAGTCCTGGTTTGGCAGCAGCGAGTAGGTGATCTGGGCATTGGTGCCTGAGTCTCTGTCTGTGGCACTGACACTGCCTATGTGCAGGGCAGGGCTGTTGTTCTCTTGCACCAATAGGATGTAGGAGGCTTGCGTGAAGATTGGCGAGTTATCATTGACGTCTGATACCTGCACTGTTATGTTAAGGTGTGTTTTCAATATTGGTGTCCCCAAATCCGTGACAGTGATGGTGATGTTGTACTCAGCTGTGTTCTCTCTGTCCAGTGGTCTCTCTGTTAATAGGGTATAAAAGTTTTCCACTGAAGATTTCAGGAAAAAGGGTAGATCCTCCTGAATGGAACAACTTATTTTCCCATTTTCTCCTGAATCAAGATCTAACACACTGAAAACTGCAACCACCATCTCAGGAGAGTTCTCAGATATGGGACTAGTAAATGCAGACATGGTAACTTCTGGGGCATGGTCATTTACATCCGTGACTTGGATCAGAACCGCACATTTTCCAGTAAAGCTTCCAGCATCTCTCGCTTCTATATTGACTTCATAGGACTCAACTCTTTCAAAATCAAGTTGTTCTTTCAGCCGAATTTCTCCTGTCAAGGGATTGATTGCAAATGTTTTGCTAATCTCATCTGAAGCCTGGAACAGTGAATAAGAGACCTCTCCATTGACTCCAAGGTCTACATCCGTAGCAGAGACCGTGACAATCAGGAAACCTATCGGACTGTCTTCAGGAATCTGCACCCTATAGATGAGCTGCTGAAATTCCGGGGCATTATCATTGACATCCACGACTTCAACGTGGATCTGAGCTGTGCCAGTCCGTGGTGGAGAGCCGCCATCCTGTGCTGTGAGGGTTAACTTGAGCTCAGGTTCCTCTTCTCGATCCAGCGCTTTCTCCAGCACTAGCTCCGGATATTTCCTGCCATCGCTGCGTTTTCGGGTAAGGACCCGAAAATAGGGATTGGGACTGATCACATAGTTCTCAATATTATTTTGGCCTACATCCATGTCCTGAGCATTCTTCAGAGGAAATGCAGTTCCAGAAGGACTGCTCTCTGATACTTTCAGCAACATTTCTTTGTCTAGGAACTCCGGAGAGTGGTCATTTATGTCTATTATTTGTAGCTCAGCTTGAAAAAATTCTAAAGGACTCTCTAGCATCACCTGGAAACGAAGCACACAGGGCTCTGTGTGCCCACACAATTCCTCCCTGTCCAGTTTTTCATTTAGTAACAATTCCCCAGTCTCCTGATTGAGCTGCAAATGTAGCTTATTCCCTTTGGAGAGGATTCTAACCCCCCTCCTGGAGAATTCCCTTTGTCCCAGACTCAAATCCTTTGCTAGATTGGTTACAAAGGAGTTGCCCTCAGTTTCCTCCACTACAGAATAGCGCCTAGGCTCTCCCGCTCCCTCCTGAAATAAGCCCAATAGGAAAAAGAAAATGACTTGCTTTTGTCTGCAGATGCGTTTCCCGCTGGCCTCCATTGTGTTTGGTACAGCCCACTGCAAGATTGTCTGCTGAACTGTAAAGTCGCGAGTATCTGATGCTGTGGTATTCCGCAAGATATCTGAGAAATATTCCAGTTCTTTTTAGAGTCCTTTTCAGAGGATCCAGTCCTCCTTTCTGTGGCATTCAAGCTTGGGTTGGGTTTCCAGCCTCTGCTGGTAAATTTTCCCGTATTGGAGTCGCACCTATGGTTCCGGTTTGTACCTTCTTATCCTGCAGCGCCACCAAGCGTCCTTATAGGTTCTTACAATTTGTGGAATGAAAATGGATGCAATATTCCTAAAATTGCCTCTATGTAGCAGTGGGCTATATAAGGTTACAACACCACATCAACTATCACTGTACCATTTTGGGTGGACAATTACCTGAAGCACACAGGAAATGACATTAGCAGAGATTTTCAATAATTCTAATTGAGTTTGGGGCAAAAGGTACATATTATTGTAATAATCTAATCAGAAAAAACGTACATTGGAATAACATAGAAAACTTTAATAATTATACACTTTTAATTGCTGTGAATTATGGAAACAATTACTACATATGAAACTTCCTTAGGCAAATTATTTAATCTTTCTTTGCCTCAGTTTACACACATGTAAAGTGAAATGGTAATAACAACTATCACATAGGGCTATTATGAATTTCCCACCTTACAGATGAGGAAACGAATGTAGAGAAAAGTTAACTTTATAAATAAACAACATATAGTGATTTGATGCCACTAGCTAGCTGAATCTGCATGAAACCATTGTTGTGACTAGAAAACACCTAAAAATTCACATGGTAGATGAGTGCATAAGCAGGACTATCTCAGAAAGAAGTTATGTCAAATATGAAACAAGGAAACACTGAAAAGCTTGTTAAATAGAGGCATAAATTCAGGAAAATCTGTGATAGCAGTAGTAAATATATATCTTGGAAGAATGTCTTTTTTGATTACCTCTATTTCTTTTCTCACAGAATCAACTTCTAATAACCTTGTCATTTAAAAAAATCTCAAACCCCATAAAAGAATAATATTATAACCCTCCATGTACTTATCACTAGTTTCAACAGTTATCAATATGTTTCCATAATGTTTTATCCCATCAATCCAACATTTTCACATTCTAGGAAAAGTGAATTTTCATCCACAAATACTTTGTTATGCATTTTTCACTGTAAAAACATAAACTACAATGTCATTATCATACCTAAGAAATTGTTAATATCAATTAAGATTCATATATATTCAAATTTCTCTAGTGTATTAAAAATCATTCAGTCAATATCAAGCAAGATACACACATTGTATTTGGCTGTAAAGTCTTTCAAGTTCTTTTACTGTGTAAACTTCCCTTTTTCAATTTCCATGCTATTTGTTTGTTGAGAAGTTATTGAAAACAATTTAAGATTTTATTACTATATTTTATCTGTAGACTATATCCCACTAGTACTATACATTGATACTAATACTATTTTTGGCAATAATATATAATATTTTGAGAGCACTCAAGCATGCTAAGTGCTGTATCCAGGATCTACACCTCCAGCTCTGGATAATTTTTAAATACAAAGCTTCTCCTTAATGCACCATAATTTCTAAAATTTATTAACAGTTTATGTTTCTCTTTGATACTATTTGATACTACATTATTCATTTTATTATTTTTTCTGACTAAGCACTGCATTAAATTGAGTAGGAAATTCTTAAAATAAAATTTTAAATTAAATTTGGAAAAAGTATTATGAATATAGCTATGAAATACTGCAGAAGAAACACTGTAATGTGAGGAAAACAATAAGCTAATGAAGCAACAAAATTATGTAATAACCCTACTCAGGACCATTAATCTTTTCTGTTAAATGAAAAACATATGTTCAGGAAAAAGCACTAGTTGATCTTTCAATTTGTTTTACTTGATATTTGGTTAGATCAGATCTTTAATAGTAATAGTTGAATAACTGTTTCATAAAATATGGCTTGTTGGTTTATTAAAATAATAAAACTACAGACCAGTAGTAATATCATTACACCCAGCAGTGTGATAAAAAACTCTTTTATTGTTTAGAAACATGCCAAGTGCTATCTAATGACAGAAAACAGTATAGCATTGGTGCCATGATACCAACAAAAATAACTAGGAGATTCTCAGTTCTGCTATTTACTAGTTGGTGACCTTACTGAGTCACTATGACTAAATATTAGCTCACTTCTGAAATTCCTCCCCTCATAGGTTTCATTGACGATTAATTGTGTTAAGATAGTGTATGCTAGACCATATGTGCTTTGAAAAAAAATCTTTAGAAAATACTCTACAATCTCTGCTCCCCAAACTTATAGTAGGTACACTTTTACAGAATCCCAGTCAACTATGAAAATTAGCAATAAAGAATGTAGACAATGGAGAGCAATTTAAAATAACTCTAAATAAATTTAACTGCCCTTAAACTTCTCCAACTGCACATTAAGCATAATTGTTTGGAATAAAACATGACATATATATATTTCATGCTTGTGGATGGTTCTTGGGAATTAAGCTGGATCCTTTTTTGACTTTAAGAGTTCTTGAAATACTGCAAAGTCACTTCTTTACAGGTATCCAGGGTAAGTTTCTAACTAGGAATATATCCTCAGACAGAGGATATATTCAGACAGAAGGGCTTATTTATCATTCTTTATGAGAAACCCAAATTATTCTGAAATGAGGGATTTTCCTCCACTTCCCTCCCTATGCTCTGGGATAGTATATTGGGGAAAATTGGTTTTAGGAACTTGAACTCACTGTTCGTCCCTGAACCTCCTTTCAGAAACACTTCATACTGGTAGCTCTGAGACAGTGTCCCGGTGCCACTGACATCCACCAGGTGGCCCGGAAAGTGGCCCTCAGGCACAGAGCAGACACCCAGCGGCGCCGCCCTACGCTTCCTGCACAGCCTCACCGCCACGAACACCAGCACAGAGAAGAGGAAGAGCGATGACACAGAGGCCAAGGCGATGACCAAGTAGATAGTGAGCGAGTCCCCTTGCGCGCGCTCGGGCGCCACTTCCGGGAGTGGCAGGTAGGGCTGGGAGAAGCCATCCACCAGCAGCAAGTGCAGCGTGACACTGGCAGACAGCGGAGGCTCGCCATTGTCCTTGACCAGCACCACCAGCCTGTGCCTGGCCGCGTCGCGCTCACTCAGCAGCCTGGCGGTGCGCACCTCGCCATTGTGCGCCCACACGCCAAACAGCCCTGGCTCCGTGGCCTTGAGCAGCTGGTATGACAGCCAGGCGTTCTGGCCCGAGTCTCTGTCCACTGCCACCACCTTGGTGACCAGGTAGCCCTGCTCTGCCGCCCTGGGCACCAGTTCGGTGCAGAGCGCAGAGGCGTTCTGCATTGGGTACAACACGAAGGGCGAGTTGTCATTTTCATCCAGCACCACCACTTGCACCAGCACCTGGCTGCTGAGCGCGGGCGAGCCTTGGTCGGTGGCGCCCACGTGGAACTCGAATGCCTGCAGGGCCTCGAAGTCCAGTGCTCTCAGCGCGAACAACTGCCCATTGTCTGCGTTGATGGAGACCAGCGAGGTGAGGGGCAGGTGTGGGTCCTGGGTTGGCAGCAGTGAATAGGTGATCTGGGCGTTGGTGCCTGAGTCTCCGTCTGTGGCGCTGATGCTTCCGATGTGCAGGGCGGGCTGGTTGTTCTCATGCACTAGCAGCGTGTAAGATGTTTGTGTGAAGGCAGGGGAATTGTCGTTGATGTCAGAGACAAGGACAGTAATGTTGTGTTCAGTTTTCAGCCTTGGTGTCCCCAAGTCAGTGACAGTGATTGTGATGCTGTATTCAGTGTTCTGCTCTCGATCCAGAGATCTCTCTGTTACCAATGTATAGAAATTTTCTACAGATGGCTTCAGGACAAAGGGGAGATCATCCTGGATGGAGCACACCATTTTCCCATTGTTCCCTGAATCTCTGTCTCTAATCCTAAAAACAGCAACCACGGTCTCTGGTGAGTTTTCTGCAATTGGACTAGTAAGTGATGATATGAGAATTTCTGGTGGATTATCATTTATATCTGTTACCTCAACAATCACTGTACAATTTCCAGAAAGTCCTCCACCATCTTTGGCCTGAATAGTTAATGTATAAGTTTGAATTGCTTCATAGTTCAATCTGGCTTTAAGATAAAGATATCCAGATGTTGAATTGACTTGAAATGTTTTGAGAATTCTTTCAGTGGCATAAAAAAATGCATAGACTATTTCCCCGTAACTTCCTGTATCTAAATCTCTAGCTGAGACAGTGACGACCAGGGAGCCAACCGGGCTGTTCTCAGGTACCTGCACTTTGTAGAGCGACTGCACAAATTCAGGGGCATTGTCGTTGACATCTACCACCAGGATGCGTAATAGCGTGGTTCCGGATCTGCCCGGAGAGCCACCATCCAAGGCCGTGAGGGTTAAACTGAGCTCAGGTATCTCCTCTCGATCCAGCGCTTGATCCAGTATCAATTTAGGAAGAAGATTCCCATCCCCACCAACATGGACATTAATATGAAAATAGGCATTAGGGCTGATGGTGTAATTACTCAGGCTGTTGGTTCCAACATCTGAATCCTGTGCACTTTCTAAAGGAAATGCTGCACCTGGATTTGTACTTTCTGGTATTTTCAAGAGAATCTCTTTGTCCAGAAAGACTGGAGAATGATCATTGATGTCTCTGACTTGTAGTTCAGCACGGAAAATCTGAAAAGGCTTTTCCAATAACAACTGGAAAGGAAGCACACAGGGCTCTGTAGGGCCGCATAATTCTTCCCGGTCCAATTTCTCATTTAGTAGTAAATCACCAGTAAGCGAATTGAGCAGCAAAAATCGCATATTCTGGTCTGAAACAATTCTAGACCGTCGGTCTGAGAGTTCTCCCACCCTCAACCCCAAGTCATTGGCCAAATTGGCCAGAAAAGTTCCTCTCTCAGTTTCCTCCGCCACAAAATACCGAAGCGGTTCCGCGCCAGCCCCAAACACTCCCAGAAATAAACAGAAAAACAGGACTTGCCTTTTCTGTACAGCGTGCTCCCCACTGGCCTCCATTATTTGTCAATCTTTCAAAAACAGAACCTCTGGGCCTCAAGCAGCTCTCAGAAAGGGCTGGAACTAAATCCTTAGAGATGGTGGGATAAGGGCATTTCTCGTGGGGAGAGATCCCCACTTTTCCCTAAGGCTTATCTCCGCGATTTCCTTTCCTCTTCCCTTCTGGCCAGACTTCCCTTTACGCTGGAATCTGTAACACTCTTTGTGAGGATATTTTTCCCCCTTCTCTTTTTAGCCAGCAGCGCCACCTTGCGTTTTGTGCTTGTTATTCCTATTCTCAAGAACAGGGGAAGGAAAAAAAAAAAAAGATGGCGGATTGAAGGCATTCTGCAACAGGACTGAGTTTTTCGTGTACTTGCTGTTTCATGTCACCTCTTTTCTTCAAGTGGTTGCAGTAATTCTAGTAAGTAATAGCTTGTTCTCATTTCCCCCTGTGACAAGCTGAATTCGTAGAAAAAAAAAAAGAATCTCTTGTTTTCTTAAATCTAGGGACACTCTGGCTCCCTACCAAAAATCTTTTAAAAATCTGAAGAAAACCTTCTCCTATCCCAAAAATTGATAGTAAAGAATATGAAAGAAAATGAAGCCTTAATCAAGAAGCCAAGAAATATTGGTTCAGGATATTTTGTTTATTTGTAAGTCACTTAGCAATGAGGAAGTCTACACAAGCAGAATAACAGATCTTTATCAGTTTCTTGTGCATTATATAATACTTACATTTTCAAGGTTTTCACTCTTCACCCATGGTATTTTCTGGAACACTTTATGCTGCATAGCCTTCAACCTTCACTTACCTTAAGTATTATTTATAATTTATTATTCATAAACAATTTCAATGCCCAGGATCTCCAACATCCAGTGAATACTCTAAAATTGTAGTAGCAAGTTAAGTCAATCTTGCAGTTATGTTTCTAGTATTTCATCTTTAACTACTGGTGGTTGATCTCAATTTGAGAAAAATACTTTTAAAAAACATCAATCATCTTTTCTTTATTATTTCACAATTAAGGTAATTTTTATGTTTGTTTAAATTTTCTCTTTATACTTAAGCTTTTTTATTCTTGAGTCATTGATATGAATGAAATTTAACCATGATGTCTTATAGTTTTGGTGCACAGATAGATTTGATGTGTCTACATGATTTTAGGATTTTTCAGCCCCACATGGTTGTGTGTGTTTAACTTCTATGGTTTTTGGTATTAAACTATCATTCTGGCCTCATAGAATGGGTTAGGAAGGCTTACATCTACTTTTGTATGGCAGACTAGTTTTTTATTAGCATATTATTATTATTTGTTTCTACAAGCTTAATTACAGCTTGCCTTGTAAACTGGTTGGAATGGTGACTTTGATGATGGTAGATCCATGACTATTTTTTTCATTTCACCTTTGGTTATAAATCTGTTCATGTTTTGATTGCTTTTTAAGTAACTTGTGTTTTATTTAAAAAACATTTTTTTCTAGTTTTCAAATTTTATTGTATTACTTACCTTTAGTTGTATCTCTATTATTATTACAATATTTAGTATTTTATCTCCTATTTTGAGGCTTAAAAAAGCTTGATTTTACTGATATTTTAAAATGTATTTCATTTCAAAATAACATATGACTTTTGTTCAAAACCAAATAGTGCTGAGAGGCTTATAATAAAATACAATGGTTCTCTGCCATTTCCCTTCTCATTTTTCCTGATTCCACCCCAAATAAAGAGGCAGCCATTTAAAATTCCTTAGTTATTTTTTCCCTTAGTCTCTATTCTGATGTATCTTGATTGATTTTACAGATTACCAATTGATTCCCTAATACCCCGGATTACATTTTAACCCTTTCATACTTTTTTTCACTCGTAACATTGGGAACTTTGTTATGTACTAATTACATTTTCTTTATTTATTCTTGAAGTTAATAATTGCCTTGCTTTTTAATTTCTTGTTATGCTTTCAATAATTTCAGTTGCCTTTCAAAATGGTGATTACCATCTTTCCTGAGACATCAATTTTTCTTTAAATTGAGAGGCTGCTTACTACAACCACAGCAGAGCTATTTATTTTCAGGTTCTATCTTGGAACTTCCCTTTGCTGTCATTCTTGGAATACTCTTTGCCTTTTATTCTGGTTTATATTTTCATATTTTCCCATTTTATCTATGGTATTAATAGATCACATTTTCCAATAGGGTCATCTGATGGAAATGATGATACAATATCAAGGGGCTCACTGATAATATCTTCAAAATGGCTATCTCTTGAGTTACACAACTCCAGACTGGACTACTGTTATGTTCATTATGCTTGAGACATAGTTGTCATTCTGGGATCATCCTTCAATACCATCTGGAGATTGATTTCACTTGTCTTATTTTGTATCTTTTATTTTTTGTTTTTCTTCCTCTTTACTTTCTCATTTTGATACACATCTTCCTGTAATTTCCAGAGAAGGATATATAATAATGAGATTTTGTTGTGATCATAAATGTAACAAGATATCTTTATAATTTCCTCCATCTGTTAAAAAATATTAAGTTACTTCATTGATAATTTCTTTCTCTTCCTCTCTCCTTTTGGAATTCTTGTGATTCAAATGTTGGACCTCTGATATGGTTCTAATTTCCTTCTTTTTTTTTCATTTCTGTTTGTCAATTTTGCAGTATTTCCTAGGATATTTTCTAAACTTTATTTTCAAGCTCTTCTACTGATATTTTAATTTCTTTATTATATTCATGTTTTCCAAGAGCTCTCCATGTACTTATTTCTTAAATGCAATAATGTCTTCTTTTATCTGATGATATTAATAATAATTTTCCCTCTGTTGTTTTTTGCAAACTTGTATTTTCCCCCAGTTACTTTTTTCCTTTGCTTTGTTTTGATTATTATATTTCTTTCTGGAAACCTCAAGTGATTGTTCTTTTTTGTTTGTTTCTTTCTTTTTTTGGTTTGGGTCTTTTTTGTTTTCCTTTCTTTTTTGGAACTGGGGATCAACTCCCCCCCCCCCTACAAGGCAAGTGCTTTGCCACTGAGCTGCATCCCAATCCCAAGTAATTGTTCTTAATTCATTTCAGGAGATTAAGAGGTATAACACAGCTCTGAGCAAGTTGTTAGTGCTGGTCCATTTTGATCTTCATTCCAAGGCCAACTGGGAGCACTGATGACCAAGGAAACCCTGATAATATGATTAGCTCTTTCCCCATAGTTTACCCAAAAGGAAAAAGTAAGGATTGAAAAAGGTAAAGGATTGAGTGGGGAAAGGGGATTGGAAGTTGACATCAGGATAAGCTAGGTTCATTACCAAATGACTCCACTAATCTGAATGGGCCAATACATAGAATGTTGATTTCTTTCTCATGCTATATATCCTGTACATTTCATCATGGGTCCCTCCTTATTGCAGTCAGTTAGGAATCTAGGCTTTGTTCATCATCACCGTGATGGGAAAAAATGTGTTGAGCTAGTCACCGTATCTGAAAATTTCAGCTCAGAAAGGAAATTACATGGCCATACATAACTTTTAAAAATAGAATTGAAATTCTATCATGTGTCTGAAAAAGGAACTTAAGTATTTGTAATTGGTTCTAATGACTGTCATATCTTTTTAACAATTAGCATTCAAAATTATAATTAATGGTTACTTACTTTTCACTACCACTGTCCTCAATTTTGCCAGTAGAACCTTTTTTATAATGGACCTTGCCTTTTGACCTTCATCACAGTTTAAACTCTAGACTTGTTAGGGCCAAGGAGATAGGCTACTCAGTGACTGAAGTGGAGAAATGTGATCCAACTGCTAGAGGTTTAACTGCTTCTCAGGCAGCTTTAACACAGTTCTCCTTACATGGCACCCTACCATTATTTCCAGAGTATCTAGCTGATACCTCTAAACTGTCTGCAGTCTAAACAGGATTGGTTCTCACCTTACCCCATTGCAGGGTTGGTGTTGGGTTGTCAGGTCTACTAAGGTATCCACCTGCTTTCCTGCTTCTAAGATTGTCCTATGTTGTCTCATACACTATTCTACCCATTTTTGTTCTTTTTAGTTATACATGACAGTAGAATCCATTTTTATATAATTATAAAGGCATGGAATGTATCTTGTTCTAACTCAGTCCCTAGTACTTCTCCTTACACTTCCTTCCCCCACCCCCTACTCTCTTCCCTCCATTGATCTTTCTGCCATAACAATGGCTTTTTAAAATGAAGTTTTATTAATCTCTCATATAAAAGGAAGCTGGTAGCTGAAATGAACTCCATGATACCTGGGATCTGGTCTTATTTTATCATTGACTTGATGTATTCAGAACATGGCTTTTATTTCTTAGTCCATGGATTTTATTTCTTAGCTATTATATCTCTAGTCATACCAACAAATAAAAGGAAGAGAGATGTTTCTTCATTTAAAAAATACTTCCATGAAGTACTCCATTGATATAACTTAGTTGCAAGATCACATCTGGCTGTCTGAGAAGGTGGAAAATGCAATCTATAATTCACATATCTACTTGGGAAGCTAAAATGTGTGAGGTCTCGTTTTAACATAATTAGGGAATAAAATATATTTGGGTAAAGTTAGAGTGTATAGTATACTAACTTAGACCTGACCTATATCCTCAACTACCCACTAGGACCAAGGGTTAGGCAAGTGCTCTACCACTGAGCCACAACCCTGGCCCAAGAGCTTTTTATTTCTGAAAATTATGGTGTAGACAATTCAGATGACCTTTCTGTGGAAAAAAAGTGGTGGACATAACTTTTTAAAGAAGGCTAAAAACCTAGTAGAATAATATACTAAAAACAGTAGAAAACACAGTTAAACCTACAACAGAGGGGTAAGTAATATATAAGAACAACCAAGTTTCCTGGGGAAATGTTTAAACATTCATATTTGCCTTGTATCTGAAGTTATGTGTGATTAAAGAAATATAAACCAAGGCTTTGGTTCATATTTGCAACCATATTATGGGAAAGTATTACCCATATAAAGGGATTCTACAAGGTTATATTATAATGTAAACACAATCTAAACATCAACAGATCAAAATTTGCCCTCCCTCTAGTTCAAAGGAATTTATAATGGGAAATAAAATATGCCTCAGAAGTTGTAGCTATTGATTGTTTCTTTTGTATATTGCTTTTTGAACATGCATAGGTCAAATTGCAAGAAACTTCAAGTTATAAGCTTGGTTTGTGATGAATCTTGATTTGTGGTGGTCCCCTATACATGTTTCCAATATCCCAACTGAAGCAAATGAAAACCCATTTTAGAGAGATAGACAAGCTTTGTGGACACCCCACAAATCCATTTTAAGGGCAATCAATCATGTGAGTCAATCATTAAGCCCGTCCCCCAAAACCAAAAGCCAAATGTTCTTTCTGATATGTGGATGATAACACACAATGAAGAGTGAGAAACAAAGAACAGAAGTTCACTGGATTAGACAAAGGGAAATGAAGGGAAGGGGGAGAGGGGAATGAAGGGAAGGGGAGATCTGGCTGTCAGAGAAGTTGGAAAATGCAATCTATAATTCAATCTGTAATAGAAAATGCAATCTAAATTTCAGTCTATAATAGAAAAGATAGTAGAATGAATCAGACATAAATTTCCTATATTCATATATGAATACATGACCAGTGAAACTCCACACTATGTACAACCACAAGAGTGGTATCCTAATTAGAATAAGTTATACTCCATGTATGTATAATGTGCCAAAATATACTGTACTGTCATGTCTAAAAAGAAATAAATAAATAAAAAGAGAAAAAATCATGAGTCATACAAAGAAACAAAGACAACATGAAAGAGAAGCTACAGAAACAAATACAGAAGAAATAGGCTCACATAAACTTCAGATATTGGAACGATCTGACAGAATTTTAAATCAATTAAATTTATCATATATAAATAAATAAATGAAATGCCTGAAAATATCTGCATGGACCAGATTGAAAGGACACACTCAATTCCAGGGGAAAAATATATAAAATAATCAAGATGTAACCTAATAATGATAATGATCAAGAATAGAAGACAAATTACCCAAAGGGGAAGAAAACAGACTTCAAATTTCCTCTGAGAAACATTTAATATACAATATGTCTGTAAAGTTTTGAGGGAGGGCTGAGGTTGTGGCTTCAGTGGTAGAGCACTTGCCTAGCACATGCGAGGCCCTGGGTTCAGTCCTCAGCACCACAAAAAAATAAATAAATAAAGATATTGTGCCCAACAAATAAATAAATAAATAAATAAATAAATAAATAAATAAATAAATAAAAAGTTCTGAGGGAAAGAAATTTTTGGCTTTGTAATTTCACACCAGTCAATATGTTGCTCAAGTACAAAGATAACAATGCAGCAAACAGGAAAGAATTAATAAAACATTACATTAGTACTCATGAGTGCCTTTTGGAAAAACTAAGGATGAAATTCAGCCAACTTACAAATGAATGGAGAAACTGACAGAAGGACTAATATAATACTTGCTGTCAATGAATTTTTGAGGAAAAGAAAGTCAACTGAAATATTTTATACCTAGCTAAATTTTACTTTTTAGGAATCTTAGAATTCAAAAAGTGCAGCAACTATAAATTTGTTGGAGGGCAGGTACTGAGGATTGAACCCAGGGGTTTTCTACCACTGAACTATTCCAGCCCTTTGTATTTATTTTATTTTATTTTTTTAAATTTACTTGTTTCACTAAGTTGCCCAGCCTGGTCTGGAACTTGTGATCTTCCTACATTAGCCACCCAAGTCACTGAAATTACAGGTGTGCACCTCTGTGCTAGCCTAAACTCTTATTTAAAGGATTACATCTGACAAAATAAAGCAAATAAATAGGTTAAAAACCATAAATGAGTCAGGTAAGGAGAAGTTGGGATAATATGCATTTCATTCCATTTTGAGCATACCAGTTTCCCTTACAATTCCCTCCTTAAGTCTCCTTAAGGTGATGTTAGAGTCTGTAAACAAGTCAGGATGGCGCCTGGCATTTTGCCAGGGGGTGTGGTTTATGAAGTAACACCAGCGAGCCATTAAGTATGGAGATTCCTTATTGGTTGACTGCTGTATCTAGTTTATGTTAATTAAGATAAGCTGTGTGGAATGTATAAATACCTCTGTTGTCCTATAATAAAGGGCTCCCTCTCCTGCTGTATCAATCTACACAAGTTGTTCGTCACCCCCCCCCCCCCCCCCGTTATTTTGCTGCAGCTGGACTGCGGCAAGGTAATAGAAAGCAAAGGCTTTTAAATAAATGAACTTTTTATTTTGTTTGTGGTTCTGAGGATTGAACCCAGGGCTTTGCGCATGTGAGACAAGCACTCTACCAACTGAGCTATATTCCCAGCCCCAAATGAACTTTTAAAGACAAGAGTTGGAGACCACCAAAATTATGGAAAATGAAAAAATATAAACAATTGGTAACTGACACATTTTACTATTTTCTGCTTTCAAAAGAGAAGGGGAAAAATTTAAGAAGAAAAATTCAGCCAAAGTAATGATTCAAGTTGAGAGTCCAGGAAGAGGCTAAAGGACTATATCGATTGAAAAATCTGTATAAGGAGTACTTAAATCTGAGAATTCCTTTACTAGTCAGTGAAGCAAGGTACATTCCCTTTTCTCATCATGACAGAAAATGAGATTAAATATCTCTAAAGGTTAAATAGAAAAGTCTGTGAATAAAGGGACACAGAATCAGCTGGGTATGAGGCTGAGATCTTCATGAGAAGAAGGTTAAACGTTTTCTACATACTGATTAGTACTACATCCCCTAAACCAAGAAACTCTCAAAGTGCTTGGTATCAACTTTTTAATACCTTTCATCCCACCCATGCCCACCCTTATTAAACATGTCTGTGGAGAATAACCTGGGTCCAAGATAAAAGACTTAAAATATTGACTTTTAGTCCCCAAACAATATATTCCATTTCAATACTTAAGGTGAGGACCACCACTCCACTTGTCCCATGTAAACATTTAATGTCTAATCCACTTTTCACTGCCCAATTAAAACAATAAAAACACAGTCAAGCAATGAAATAAAAAGTCTTTATCATGAAGGTCGAGACCAAAAAACAGAATGAAAAATAACTTAGAAGAAAAATAAAGTGCTAGTATTAGAAGAAATAATTTTAAAAACTTAAAATTATATCTTCAGAGAGAACAAAAAATGCCCACTTACTGTAATAAAATAAAAGACCACAGATGGATTAAAGACCTAAAGGTGAGGGCTCAAACCATAAAACCCTTAGAAGAAAAAGTGTAAACCTTCATGATCTTGCATAAGGCAATGATTTCTTAGATAATAACAACTGAAGTACAAGCAACAATTGAAATGAAATAGAACAAAAGTAACACCATTTTGTTCTGACCTGACTTCACTGTATGCTTGCTTAAAATGTTTTCTTTTCAGCCTCCTGACAGCTGCCTATGTTGACACTTCAGCAGGACCTTCCCATGTTCTTGACTATAGCCCTAATATATAACAAAAATGACTAATCAAAACAATTCTCATATAATCAAAATATGTCTCAAAAAGTTCTTTTCTGGGCACATGTACATCAATTATCCTTGTGGGTTTTGGGTTTTGCCTTCATAAATTCTGTACTTCCAAAATTCAGGTGCTGGGAGTTCTTTGAAACATTAGCCTGCTCCTAACCGCTTGCCTGGCATGCTCATTAAAAGGCTTTTTCCCCCCTTTCAATTTGGCTTAACAAGTGTGGTAGTCTGTAATTCTCATGCATTCTATAACAACAATAACAAAAAAAAGATAATTTGGGCTACATAAATTTTTTAAAAAAGCTTTTGTGCTTCAAAGGAAAATAGTAATGATAGAGAATGGAGAAATATCTAAAAATAATATATCTGATAAGAGTCTAGTCCATAATATTTAAAGAATTATTACAATTCAACAGTAAAAAATAAAAATTTGGGCTGGCCTGTAGCTTAGTGGTAGAGTGCTTGCCTAGCATGCATGAGGCACTGGGTTCAATCCTCAGGACCACATAAAATTAAACAAATAAAATAAAGGCATTAAAAATAATTAAAAAATAAAAATTCAATGATAAAATCAGCAAAGGATCTGAGTTGACATTTTCCCAAATAAGATACTTAAATGATCAACAAGTATTTGAAAAAATGCACAACATCATTATTTATTTGGGAACTACAAATCAAACCACAGTGATGCTATTTCCTACTTTTTAGGATAGCAAGAGTTAGAAAGAAAAATAACAAGAGGATGTGTAGAAATTGGATCCCTCATATACTATGGATAGAAATATAAAATACTTCAGTCAATTTGGAAAACAGTTTTGACGATAACTCAAAAGTTATGCATAGCCACTATATGACCTAGCAATTCTAATTTTCAGTATATTTTAATCTTCAATTTCAAGAGAATTGAAAACATATGTCCACACAAAAACTTACACATGAATGTACATAGCAGTATTATTAATAATAACCAAGAATAGACATAAACCCAAATAAATATCTATCACTGAAGAATGGACAAAATATAGCACGTTCATACAATGAAATATTATTCAACCACAAAAAGGAAAGAAGTACTGATACATACTAATTCATAGATGAACCTTGAAAACATTATGCTAAGCAAAGGAATCTAGACACAAATAGTTACATATTGTGTTATTCCATTTATATGAAATGTCCAGAACACCAAAGAGATAGAAAATTGATTAATGGTTCCTAGAGGTTAGAGGAAGGAGGTTATGAAAGTGGTTGCTATTGGCCACTGGATTTTGGGGGTAACAAGTGAAAATGTTCTGGAATTAGTGGTAATAACTGTACAACATTTTGCATATACTAAAAATCCAATGGATTCTATTTTTAAGGGTTATTGTTATGGTATATGAATTATAGCTCACCAAAGAATTTAAAACCAGAAGGCTTCTGTCAAAATAAAAATTCATTGAACAAAAAAATAGCTTTTGAAAGTAAAACTGATATCAAAAGTTTAAAATTCAGTCAAAAGCATGCAAAAATAAGGGAGAATATTTGCTAGAATCCAGGAAAATAAGTATGAAGGATAATAACAACTATAAGAAAAAGTGAATATTAAACAACTTACTGTTAAGTCAACAGATCAAGGATGAAATCAAGAAGGAAATTTAAAAAATATTTCAAACCAATGAAAATAGAGACACAACATACCAAAGCCTATGGGGTACTGCAATAGCCATACTTAGAGGGAAGTTCATAGCAATAGTGCCTATGTGAAAAAAGCAGAACAATCTTATATAAACAACCTGTTGCTGCCTTTTAAGGAATTAGAAAAACACAAACCCAACCCAATATTAGTATAAGCAAAGAAATATTAAAGATCAAAGGGTAATTCAGCTGGGTGGAGTAATGCACATCTGTAATCCCAGCTACTTGGGAGGCTGAGGCAGGAGGATGTAACTTTGAGGCCAGGCTTGAAAATAGTCCCTGTCTCAAAATGTTAAAAAAGGACTGGATTTGCTCTATAGCAGTAGAGAAAACATGGGTTTTATCCCTAGTATCACAAAAAAATAATAAAATAAAATAAATAAAAGATCCAAGGAGAAATAGAGACTAAAAAAAACAATGCCAAACATCAATGAAATAAAAAGCTGGTTCTTCAAAAAAAATGAATAAAACTGACAAACCTTACCTAGATTAAGGAAAATAGATGACTCAAGTAAAATCAGAGATTAAAAAGGAAACATTACAACTGATACCATGGAAATAACTATAAAGGTTCATTAGAGAGTATTATGATCAGTTATATGCTAATAAATTTGATCATCTAGAAGAAATGCAAAAATTCCTGGACATAAAAACCTTACCCAGATTGAATCATGAAAAAATAGTGAAAATCCAAAGAGTCTCACAACAACTAACAAGATTGAATCAGTAGTAAAAAGTCTCCCATCAAAGAAAAGCCCGGAACTAGACATCTTCACTACTGAATCCCACCAAACATTAAAAGAATACATAACACCAAATTTCTTAAATTATCACAAAAAAAGGAAGAGAAAGGAATTCTTCCCAACATATACTCCGATACCAAAACTGGACAAGGACACAGTAAAAATAAGAAACTAGAGCTGGAGATATAGTTCAGTTGATAGAATGCTTGCCTTGCATGCACAAGGTCTTGGGTTAGATCCCTAGCTCCATATACACACAAAAAGTAGGAAACTGAAAGGCAATATCCTTAATGAACAAAATACTGGCAGATTGGATCTAGCAAAATACTGGCAAACTGTTCTAATAGCACATTTAAAAGATTATTCACGGACTAGGGGTGTGGCTTAGTGAGAGAGCACTTGTATAGCATGCATTTGGCCCTGGGTTCAACCTACCATCACCCCTCTACACATCCACACACATACACACAAAGATTATTCACCATGATCAAATGAAGCAAGGATGGTTCAACATAAAATGTTATTTTTTTAAACAAAGGGGAAAAGAAAGAAGAAACATTAAATATCAACCCAGGAGCTCACTATAAATTAAAAGGAGTTATAGAAAACAAAGAACATTGAGTGGAGGAAATAATTTTTTAAATGACAAAACAAACCCACAAATTCTTAAACATGTCCTAGTTTGAAGAGTACATCTCAAGATTGACAGGTCTCACTGAGTACCTAGCACAATGAGTGACAAAATTTTTTTCCACTATAACACAATAGTGAAATTCTAGAATGCTGGTGCTATATATAAGAAGGTAAATTCATATAAAGTTTCTCAGCCTCAACACTACTGGCATTTGAGGTCAGTTAATTCTTTGTGGGAAGCTGATCCATGGATTGTGGAATATTTAACAAGGAGAAGAATGGCCTACAGTTGTGAATATCAAAATGTTTCCAGACATTGCCAAATGTCTCTGGGTGGTAAAATTGCTCTGGTTGAGATCCAGAGACCCAGAGGGAAAACAGTGGTTCTCAGAAAAACATGGATGGTCAGAATGTTAATGCATATTCGACACTGGAGATTAAAAGACAGAGGAGGAATGCCTTCAAAGTACTAGCAGCAAATAATTCCACCTATAACTTTGCACATAATAAAATCTCCACACTGAATCTTTTGACATCTAGAATTTTAAGATATTCAATCTCTCAATTCATTAATAGCAAATATTCTTTAGGAATTCCAAAGAAAATAATAAGAGAGAAGTAGAAAATCCAGAAAATGGAATCAAATGCAAAAGGAAGATAAGATTCCCATTATGAGGATAATGCAAACTACTAGCTATGCAATAGGTCTAGAGAACAAATAGTATACTGTTGAACAGGAGTTTATTTTGCTCTAGAGTGGCTTGAAGAGAAAAGAATGAAACTAATAGATATCTTTTTGAGTCTAAATATCAAATTGTGAGCTTTAGATTTTAGAAAGCATGGGAATACCTTAAAACTATGTAGATAGAAAAGTAAATAAGATGAAAAAGGAGGCAACTGTTAATTTAAGGCTAAACAAAGTGGCTTTTCTTTTTTCCTCTTGAGGCTCAGATGTAATCAATATTTGCATAGTATTAATTATTTATACACAATATAAACAATTATGATATTTCTAATTTGGAGGATGGAGTAGAGAAAATGTAAAAGTATATGTGTATGTGTGAATGTTTGTGTGTGCTGTTTAAGAAAGGAAGTAAAGGATATCTAAAACTGAAAATAGAAAAAAGCAGTTTATAGACATATTATTTAGAAATACAGAAGTAGTGGCTGGAGAGGTAGTTCAGTTGTAGAGCACTCATCCAGAATATGTGAGCCCTGGTTTCTATCCCCAGCATTGCAAAAATTTAAAGCCAACAACAAAACAAACCATGTCTTATTAAAAAAAAGTAAATAGGGAAGAACAGATACAAATATCAAAAGTGATTACCTCTGGGCAGTCAAATGAAATTTAAAAATGTAGCATTATATGAATTTCAATTAAAAATATAAAATGGCTGATTATAGAAGTTATCTTTTCAAATATATTGTAAATGTTACAAATATTGATAAGGTAATATATAGGTATATATCACACAAAATATAAGCATGATGAAGAGAGAGGAGATTTAAAAGTGTTTATTTGCTCATTTTTACTTTATTATTATGTACTTGTTTTTTCAGTGCTGGAGATCAAACCCAAGGTCTCACATATGCTAAGTAAGCACTCTATCACTAAGCTACATTCCCAGCACTATTTTCTCATTTTTAAACAAAACAGTTAAATGATGCTAATTTCTTAGTATGCACTACAGCAGCAATTTTGGGGCAGAGCTGGGGATTGACTAACCACTGAATAACCACTGAGATACATTTGCTGTTCTTCATATGCATCATAATCTTGTTTTCAAATCTCACAGATATTATTTGTCTAAGCCTAAGAAAGTTTTATAATTTCTCATTTTATTACATTTTATCTAATAATTTTAATTAGAAACTATCAGTTTATTATCAGTTTTATAAATTATCTCCACCCAACAATTCACTCATTTATATTTAGAGGTATATTTTATTTATACTCTTTTTATGTGGTCTTGGGTATGGAACTCAGCTTTTTGACTGCTCATTAGGTGAGCTACCACTGAGCTACACCCTCAGTCCAAATAGAATATTTTAGAATGATGTTACTTAAATTATTTCTGGATAGCAGAATTATTATGTTAATCTTATTTTTGTACTTATTATATATGTTTGAATGATGAGAGTAAATATAATTTGAAAAATAAGAATCCTTCAGTACCAAACCCATTTATAATGAAAAAGTAGTCACAAGTCTACCAATGTTTTAAAATTTTTCACGTAATAGATATTAAATCCCATAAAATAATAGGTCACCTAACTGAATGATATCAATTTTGAAAGAAACTACTCAACTTAAGTAAACACCATGTTAAGGTCTCTAAACAAGTCAAAATAACACCTGGTATTTTGCCAGGGGAATCATAGAGTTTGTAAACAAGTCTAGATGGTGCCTGGCAAAATGCCAGAGGGAGTGGTTTGAGAAGTAACAAAAGCAGCCATTAAGTGTGGAGATTCCTTATTGGTTGACTGATGTATCTAGTTTATGCTAATTAAGATAAGCTGTGCAAAATGTATAAATAGCTCTGTTGTCCTACAATAAATGGCTTCCACTCCTGCTGTATCAACCTACACAAGTTATTCGTCACCTCCCCCTTATTTTGCTGCAGCCGAACTTAACTTAGGTAACACCATCCAGATAAAATATTGGTTTCTTTGAGAAAGACAATTATGTTTTTGAAACAAAACAACAGAAACACAATTTATAAAGTCACTTAAATTTATTGCATAAATGAAAACTATTTTTTTAAAACTAAGAGACATTAATTACAAATAATTCTTGTGGGTAATCAGTAAGTTTGGAGAATGATTATTTTAATCATAAAAAGGTACCAACGAATAAGTTGAAAAATAAACCTGAAAATATCTGTGACTTGCAAAAACAGGACCAAATGAAAAAACGCCACTTGATTTCTCTGCTATTGTGTCCACGTGCATTATATGAGATACCTAAGAAATGGAAACAATGAAAAAATAGTACTACAGGTTGAAATTCTTATAAATACAATGATTACTACCACATGTTAGTACTTTATCTGAATGAAAGGGTAAAGAATTTACAAGACTAGTGAATATAATAATTTATCTCATATTGTCAAAATCACATTACTAATTGAACCCAAAATGATTCCTCAAGTTAGGGTTTTCTTCGGTATTCTTATCAGCACCTTCACCCAGTAAGTTGGGGAGCATTGGTTTAAGAACTTGGAACTCACTAGTCTCAGAGCTTCCCGCCAGGTAAACTTCATATGGATAATTCTGAGACAGGGTCCCGGTGCCACTGACATCCACCAGGCGGCCAGGAAAGTGGCCATCAGGCACAGAGCAGACACCCAGAGGCGCCGCCCTGCGCCTCCTGCACAGCCTCACAACCACGAACACCAGCACAGAGAAGAGGAAGAGCGACGACACCGACGCCAAGGCGATGACCAAGTAGACAGTGAGTGAGTCCCCCTGTGCGCGCTCAGGCGCTACTTCGGGGAGCGGCAGGTAGGGCTGGGAGAAGCCATCTACTAGCAGCACGTGCAGCGTGACGCTGGCAGACAGCGGAGGCTCGCCATTGTCCTTGACCAGCACCACCAGCCTGTGCCTGGCCGCGTCGCGCTCACTCAGCAGCCTGGCAGTGCGCACCTCGCCATTGTGCGCCCACACGCCAAACAGCCCTGGCTCCGTGGCCTTGAGCAGCTGGTATGACAGCCAGGCGTTCTGGCCCGAGTCTCTGTCCACTGCCACCACCTTGGTGACCAGGTAGCCCTGCTCTGCCGCCCTGGGCACCAGCTCTGTGCAGGGCGCAGAGGCGTTCTGCATTGGGTACAGCACGAAGGGCGAGTTGTCATTGTCGTCCAGCACCACCACTCGCACCAGCGCCTGGCTGCTGAGCGCGGGCGAACCTTGGTCTGTGGCGCCCACGTGAAACTCGAACGCCTGCAGGGCCTCAAAGTCCAGTGTCCTCAATGCGAACAGCTGCCCATTGTCTGCGTTGATGGAGACCAGCGAGGCGAGGGGCAGGTGCTGGTCTTGGGTTGGCAGCAGTGAGTAGGTGATCTGGGCATTGGTGCCTGAGTCTCTGTCTGTGGCGCTGACACTGCCTATGTGCAGGGCGGGTTGGTTGTTCTCTTGCACCAACAGTGTGTAGGATGTTTGCGTGAAGGTAGGGGCGTTGTCGTTGACGTCAGAGACGTGGATGGTTATGCTGTGCTCGGTTTTCAACCTGGGTGTCCCCAAGTCGGTGACCATGATAGTAATGTTGTACTCAGCTCTGGTTTCTCTGTCCAGTGCTCCTTCTGTGACTAAAGTGTAGAAGTTTTCTACTGTGGGTTTCAGAAGAAAGGGTAGATGGTCTTGAATGGAACACATCATTTTTCCATTGTCTTTAGAATCTGGATCTGAAATTTCGAAAATAGCGACTACAGTTTCTGGGGAATTTTCTGGAATATCACTGACGAGTAATGACATAGTCAGTTCAGGGGCATTGTCATTTACATCCATCACTTCTATGGTGACAGTGCATTTTCCTGAAAGACCTCCACCATCTGAGGCCTCAATTTCTATGTGGTAAGAGTCTATTTCTTCAAAATCCAACAGTTTTTTTAATCTAATTTCTCCTGAGGCTTTATTTATTTCAAAGGCCTGAATGACTTGATTTGGGGATTGGAAAAATGAGTAGGTGAGCTCCCCATAGATCCCAGCATCTAAATCTCTAGCGGTGACGATTATGACAAGGGAACCTACAGGGCTGTTCTCTGGGATCTGCACCTGGTAGAGTCCTTGAGCAAATTCAGGGGCATTGTCATTGATGTCCAGAACCAGGATGAGAACCTGGCAAGTCCCAGTTCTGGGCGGAGACCCACCATCCAGAGCTGTGAGGGTTAACCTGAACTCGGGTTGCTCCTCTCGGTCCAGGGCCTTTTTCAGCACCAGCTCGGGATATTTCCTGCCGTCGCTGTGATTGCGAGTGAGAAGGTGAAAATGGGAGTTGCTGCTAATTATGTAGTTCTGAACTGTGTTGCTACCAACGTCCAAATCTTGAGCTATTTCCAAAGGAAACAGAGTCCCTGGATGGCTGCTTTCCGCGATTTTAAGGAGGATTTCCTTTCCCAAGAATTCTGGGGCATGGTCATTTACATCTTGGAGGTGTAGTTCACCTTGAATAAACTGCACCGGGTTTTTCACTAACACCTGGAAATGCAGTATACATGGCTCCGTGTCCCCGCACAACTCCTCTCGATCCAATTTTTCTTTTAGGAGCAAATTCCCACTCTTTTGTTCAAGCTCTAAGTGCTGTTTGTTCCCTTTGGAAAGAATCTGGGCGCCCCTCTTGGCCAGCTCCCCTATGCCCAGCCCTAGATCGTTTTCTAGGTTGGACACAAAAGAACCGCTGTCTCTTTCTTCTAGAATGGAATACTTAACGGTTACACCGCCCACCTCCCACAGTAGAAACAAGAAAACAATGATGGTCACTTGCCTTTTCTGAGGCGCTTTGGGGAGCGGAGACTCCATTGTTCCTTCGGGTCCAAAAGATTCAGTATTTTAATACACAATAATTGATTTGTATCCAACTCCGCTATCTAGACTTAATAATGGTAAGTTAATCTTTTTTTTAAAAAATACGATTGGCATAGGGGGAGCTGCTTCTTTGAAATATTCTTACCCCTAGAAATGTAACACGGTTCCTTTTTAAACTGCCGGAAACTGTTCAGTTTTCAAGGAGTCACTGGCTGCAGTTTTTCACTCTCTTAGCCTGCAGCGCCACCAAGCGTTCTGCTTTACAAATTCAGATAATTTTTTATTTCAAAGTACATAGCAAGAGCTACCAAAAATTTTAGGTCATAGTATTTATACAATCCCCTTTCCTGAACCCATTTTGCAGTATTATTCAGGTAGCTAATAGTTATAAAAACTAAAGTAATATATAGTCCTAAGTAAAATAAAATCCAGTAAACAAACTCTGCTGAGGCAAATTCATTTAACAAATATTTACTTGTGCAGGCAATCTTTTAGCTTCTAAGGATCAACAGTAAATGAAACAATTTTTTTTGTCTTGTGGAATTTATTTCTATTACAGATATTAATTTGTACATTTCATCAGGCAAAATTATGATTTTTAAAATCTGATTTCTGTTCCTAAATTGCAAAGTAACTATAACTCATGAAAAAAATTAAAATGTGTTTTCTTCTCAGTCCTAGGCTTAAATAGGTTCTAGGCTTTTTTTTCCCTTCATAAACCCACTGGATGTAATGCCCAGTGAACTAAAGAGAAAATACCCACTCATTTTACTTCAAACAGTGTAAGCTCAGACTTCAGGCAATGTCTTTTCTACAAACTTGAAAAAGACAATAAAGACAAAAAAGTAAAAAATATACTTTCTGGGGGAAGTGTTTTGACCTTTTGCACTAGACAGGAGTCTATTCTGGTGTACATTTTCTGGCCTATGGAGTCCTGGGAATTGAAAAACTACAAAATACACTCTACGGTCATGTATATCTAAGAAGAACAAATAAAAAATTACAAAAAAAAACAAGAAAAAATTTAAAATAAAATTTTAAAAGAAAGAAAAAGAACAAAGTTCCAACTAATGCCATGTGGTTGGAGTGTGACTAGTGAAAGAGGAAAAATCTTCTCAACAAAAAATAATTCTATTTGACAGAGGAAAGGATAAGTATCTGAAAATTTCAAATAGTAAATGTTATCAACACTCTTCAAGCCAATTGGCAATCATCCATAAAAATTGGACTTATTTGGTTACAAAATACAGTGAGACCTACTTTCGTTCTAATTAAGTATAAAAATAAAAGTTCACTTGTCATTTAATGTGAATTGTCTGCCTTTTGTAGCAAGTTGAAATGAAAATTTTCATTAAAAAATCACAAACATAACTGATACAAAAAGAGAAAATGTTAGGTTAACCTGTGAATGTAAATGGTTTTGTGGCTAATAGAGATAAAAGATGCTTACACAGCAATAGAAAGGAAAGTCTGATATTCCTTAATAATCAGTCTAATACAGGACTTAGTTCTTGGCTAGTATCACAAACAAAAGCTTGAAAACCAGAGAAATTTAAAAATATAATTTGGATTTTACAAAACAGTACCTTTGAACTTTGAAACTGTTAAACAAAAATAAGAACATAAGAAATATTTAATAACTTCACTCATTGGCAAGGGTAGTTTATTGTAAAGAAGATATTAACATTACTTTAATCAATTTTAAACCATCATTACTGAAATTTTAATAACATTAAGCAAATATTTATTAATCATTTGTAATTAGCTTAGTGTTAAGAAAAAATACCATCATATTCTTATATGAGGTTTACAAATTGCAATTTTATGTGTTGACAGTTCAGCAAAGTCTATATTCAAAGAAAGTATTAATTATTATGGTGTACTGATATACATATAAGTATGAATGGCTATTTTTACATTTATCTGTCTTAGCATTTAGAGTTACATACACACTGGTGGAGTTATCTCAAAATGAGACTTCCTTTGGGAGATTAAATACTTTCAAATACAATTTGAAAATAGTTCTCCAAAGTAGTAGAGAAATGACTGTAACCAATTCTTACAAATAGGATTGTAAGGATTTTGGAATACAGTTTTTTGAAAGGACAGGTAATTTTAAATGTCTTAATTACTAAAAAAATTACTTTTTATTTCAGTTGTCAAAAGTAGATGAGAGTTGCTACATCATGTACAACCAGATAAATGAAAAGTTGTGTTTCAATTGTGTACAATCAAAATGCATTCTGATGTCATATATACCCAATTAAAATTAATTAATTAAAAAGTAGGTGAGAGTAATAAAAAAGATGAAGCACATCGATAATGGATAAATATGGTACATCTCTGGTATCTGACTTTTCTTCTAAAATTTCATCATAATGAATAGTAATAAAAGAATGGGAGAATCAAAACATGAATCAATAACATGAATTTAAGTTAAAGAACATTTCCAGGAGCTGCTGCTGTACCCCACTGGCAGAGCACTTGCCTAGCATTGGTGAGGCACTGGGTTCCATCCTCAGCACCACATGAAAATAAACAAATAATAAAATAAAAGCATTATGTCTATCCACAACTACAAAAAAAGAGAACATATCTAAACTTAATTAAGTAGGGTTTAGTATAGTAATACAATATTTCACAGAATAGGAGGCTATTCTGAAGGGTGGGACTTTCCTCAATTTCCCTCCAGTTCCCTAAGGGGGTAAGTTGGGGATAATAGGCTTCAAGAATTTGAACTCACCAGACCCAGAGTCTCCAGCCAGACACACCTCATACTGGTAGCTCTGGGACAGGGTCCCAGTGCCACTAAAGTCCACCAGGTGACCAGGAAAGTGGCCCTCAGGCACAGAGCAGACACCAAGCGGCGCCGCCCTGCGCCTCCTGCACAGCCTCACAACCACGAACACCAGCACAGAGAAGAGGAAGAGAGATGACACCGACGCCAAGGCGATGACCAAGTAGACAGTGAGCGAGTCCCCCTGCGCGCGCTCGGGCGCCACTTCCGGGAGCGGCAGGTAGGGCTGGGAGAAGCCATCCACCAGCAGCACGTGCAGCGTGACACTGGCAGACAGCGGAGGCTCGCCATTGTCCTTGACCAGCACCACCAGCCTGTGCCTGGCTGCGTCGCGCTCGCTCAGCAGCCTGGTGGTGCGCACCTCGCCATTGTGCGCCCACACGCCAAACAGCCCTGGCTCCGTGGCCTTGAGCAGCTGGTATGACAGCCAGGCGTTCTGGCCCGAGTCTCTGTCCACTGCCACCACCTTGGTGACCAGGTAGCCCTGCTCTGCCGCCCTGGGCACCAGCTCAGTGCGGGGCGCAGAGGCGTTCTGCATTGGGTACAGCACGAAGGGCGAGTTGTCATTGTCGTCCAGCACCACCACTCGCACCAGCGCCTGGCTGCTGAGCGCGGGAGAGCCTTGGTCTGTGGCGCCCACGCGGAACTCGAATGCCTGCAGGGCCTCGAAGTCCAGCGCCCTCAGCGCGAACAGCTGCCCATTGTCTGCGTTGATGGAAACCAGCGAGGCAAGGTGCAGGTGCGGGTTCTGGGTTGGCAGCAGCGAGTAGGTGATCTGGGCATTGGTGCCTGAGTCTCTGTCTGTGGCGCTGACACTGCCTATGTTCAGGGCGGGTTGGTTGTTCTCGCGCACCAACAGCGTGTAGGATGTTTGCGTGAAGGCAGGGGCGTTGTCGTTGACGTCAGAGACGTGGATGGTTATGCTGTGCTCGGTTTTCAACCTGGGTGTCCCCAAGTCGGTGACCGTGATGGTGATGTTGTACTCGGCTCTGGTCTCTCTGTCCAGAGCTCCATCTGTTACCAGAGCATAGAAATTTTCCACTGAAGGTCTTAGAAGAAAGGGGAGATTGTCGTCTATGGAACAAATTACTTCTTGGTTAGGTCCAGAATCTGCATCAGAAACACTGAAAACTGCCACTATTATTCCTGGCAAGTTTTCAGCTATAGGGCTGTTAAGTGAGGACACAGTCAATTCAGGAGCATTGTCATTCACGTCCAGGACCTGAACGATTAAAGAGCATTTTCCGGTTAGGCCCCCACCATCTGTGGCCTCAATATCCACATGATAAGATTGAAATTCTTCAAAATCCAAAGGTTTTCTCAGTCGAATCTCTCCATTTATTGCATTTATTTCAAAGGGTTGGTTAATGTCATCGTCTTGAAATAAGGTGTAAGATACCTCCCCAAATGATCCCGCATCTAAATCTCTGGCTGAGACGGTAATTACCAGGGAGCCAGGGTGTTTGTTCTCGGAGATGTGCGCCTCATAGAGCTCCTGAGTAAACTCAGGGACATTGTCATTGATGTCCAAAACCATGATTTGAATCTCTGAAGTTCCCGATAGGGTCGGAGACCCACTATCCAGGGCAGTCAGGGTTAGTCTGAATTGGGACTGCTCCTCGTGATCCAATGCTTTGTCAAGCACTAGCTCTGGGAATTTCCTGCCGTCGCTGCGATTGCTGGTAAGAACGTGGAAGTGAGGGTTGGAGCTGATGGTGTAGCTTTGGAGGCTGTTGCTGCCAACGTCTAAATCCTGCGCCATTTTCAAAGGAAATATCTTTCCTGGCATAGTAATTTCTGATATTTTCAGGAGCATTTTTCTGGCTGGAAACTCTGGAGCATGGTCATTTATATCTCTGACTCGTAAGGTAGCCTGAAAAAACTGCAAGGGGTTTTCCAGTAACACCTGAAAAGGTAGCACACAGGGCTCAGTGGAGCCACAGAGTTCCTCCCGGTCCAGTTTTTCATTTAGCAGCAAATCATGGGTCTGTGGGTCAAGCTGCAAATGTTGCCTGCTTCCTTTGAAAACAACACGGGCGCTCCGATCTGCCAGCTCTCCCACCTTAAGTCCCAGGTCCTTTGTCAAGTTAGCCACAAACGTGCCACTTTCTGTCTCCTCCATTATGGAATACTGAACCGATTCTGAACCCACCTCCCACAAAAGCATCAGTATAATAAAGGTAGCCACTTGCCTTTTCTTGTGCTGTATTTTTGTTTTCACCATCTCCATTGTTATGTCTGATTCCAATTCCAGAGGGGGAAATCCTTTTCAGCTCCCAGTTCCAGATCGACCACAGACCCTTTGAAATGTCTTTGTTGTATATAGATTTTTAATTCCTCCTTATAGCTTATCCAGCTACGACTCCCTTACTGATTACATCTATCTTAGCTCTAGCTGTAAATGTGTTCTGTATTTTCTCTTTCTTTGGTTTCTGGGTGAAGTGGGAGTCCACCAAATCTTCAGAGCTTTTATTCATTCTCTTAGCCTGTACCGCCACCACGCGGTCAAGTTGTTAACTTCATGAGGTATTTTCAAGTTAACAATGCTTCTGAAATCTGAGCTTAGTTTGAATCAGTGTTACTCAAATGGAGTGTGTGAAGCACAGGCATAAGGAGTTGTTTGGAAGGCTTGTTTGTGTGCGTGTTTTAAAATTTTTGTTTTTAAAGTCAATTCCTTGGCTCCCTCCAGATATTTCAATCAAACTGTCTGATGCTAAGGGAAATCTACACTTCAATCTTTTCCCCTATGTGATTCTCATTGTGATTCTGATGCATATTAATGTTTAAGAATCACTCTCTTAGGTAACAAACTCCTATAATCAACTTTGATTCTTTAGAAGTACAATTTATCTTTCATAAGCAGGGTAAAAAAAATTTTTTTTTGTCCATGTTGAGGATTGAGCCTAGGGCTTTGTGCATGCTGAACAAGGCCTATAACACTGAACCACATGCCCAGTCCATAAAGTACATTATTTAGCTGTCCAAACAAACTCATCAACACACTATTCAAATTGTAAAAGATGTTTAACACACTAATTGTAAAACAGACAATGAATTTTCTAAATTATATGACTCAAATGGCACGAACAACCTACTTACTTTGTAATGTGGTGATGTGTGCACAGTAAAGAAAACAATTAGGCTGTTAGAAGAAAAGTTGAAACCAAGAGTTACTTATGACAGAAGCATCAAAGTAAGTTAAATGTTTCAGAAAAGGAATTAGGAATAATCAATTATATTTGTCAGAAGCTTCTTAGTGTTAATCTTCATTTTGTATTAATAGAATTGGTCATAGTTTGAAGAGTCTTGTGTATTTTGATCTAACATTTTCTCAAACTCTCCTCATATTGGTTACAATGATAAAAAATGTCCTTTTCCTATGAATATATCACAATGCAAAAGAAGACATTCAAGAACTACCTTTGTCATATTTTCTTATCCAGGTCCTATAAATATAGGTCAAATAAGTTGATGTGAAAAGGTATCTTAACATTTGAGTGAAAACCATGGAATTCAATGACAGAACATTGTGACTATGCTCACTTTATCCCACCAGTTTCTCCTCAGATAAATTGAAAATTATTCCATCTCCTTTCTTCTCTCCTCATTCCTCTCTCCTCTCCCTTTTTATTTCTTCTCTCTTCTGTCCTCTCTCTGGTACTGGGGATTTAACCCAGGAGTTAACCTCTGCGCCACATCCCCAGACAGGGTTGCTTAGGATCTCACTAAGTGGTTGGGACTGGCCTTGAACTTGTGATCCTCTTGCCTCAATCACCCTAGCTGCTGGGAGTATAGGCATGCACCACCACAACTGGCAACATTTTTCTAAATATCCTGAAAGCATGGATAAAGTGCAAATATAAGAACATGAAATATGCCAAGCATAATTTATTTATGGTGGATTTCATTTATTTAGAGGTGAAATCCACTGAGGTCAAGAAAAATTTACTTCACAGAAGAGCCAAGATGATGCAAAACTAAAAATGAAGATATTTTCCAAATACTTCAATGCCAGGTAAAACAAATAAAACTAAATAAAACAGTCTGAAAAGCTACGGTCATTTTATGGGTAAATCAGATATATAAAGCCATAAGGATATAGAATATCAATGTGACTCGCCTCCAGGACTCACTCACTAAATATTACTGAGAATGGACTATCCCTTGAGGATATGAACAAGAAAAAGGAATTGACGAGACAAAACCAACAATCATGATGATCAGATGGATTTAGTTTATTTTCTGAAACAAGGCAATTTATGGCTCACTTCTAAATGCATCCTTCTGAGTGGGGACTGAAATTCTGATTCCAGCAATCTTGTCTTCCAAAGTCCTGTACTCACTCTGTATGATTGCAGCACATCAGGTGTCCTCAATACTGCTTGTTGAATTATTTCTCATTTAAAAGCAACCTTCATCAGTAGTACAGTATGTGTTCAATTTATATCAGGGAAATATCTTTGAGGACAATGATAATCATGGCAGAGAGAAAGAAGAAAGTATCTGAACATCCTCCCAAAAGATATCAGCTGGATATGTGAAGAACTTGCCTTTTTACAGAAAGTGGATTGATTACATTAGATATCTGCAGGAGAATGCGTCTCTGATTTTATCCTTTTTGCTTTAATTTGATTTGCTTGAGTGACTTTGAATTGACTTGGTTTTCATAAACATGTTCTCACAAGGAAATATTTAAAATATTTGTATTATGGAAAATTTCCAACATATACAAAGCAAACACATCATTTAGTTTCACAACATTGTCTTGTCTTATCTGTAACTTTCTCTTCAGTTTCTACCTCCACTACACATTTACTTTTTGTATTGTCCTTTTCTGGAGGTAATGTGTACATAAATTGAAAGGTACCAAACTTAATGGTACCATTGTAACAAATGAATTGATCCATGTAATACACACCTTTTTCAAGATATAGAACATTTATGCTTTCATTGTGAATAATTTTAACCATATTCTCCAACTTCTTTTAATATCTGAAGTGCAAGATCTCAATCTTTGCTTTAAATGACATGTAATGGTAGACAATGTAAAAAAAAATCACAATGCCCTATGCTCTTTATGCTCATGTGTGCGGAACTGAAATTAAAGATGTTCTAAAGGTTAATTTAGCTGGATTATTACCAATGTCCTGAAAAAGTTCTTTTATGAAAACTTGCAAAGTACACTATATTTAATTTCATTTAGTTAACTTATATCATTGCATACCTTATCA
Organism: Ictidomys tridecemlineatus; assembly: GCF_052094955.1. Classification (NCBI taxonomy): domain Eukaryota; kingdom Metazoa; phylum Chordata; class Mammalia; order Rodentia; family Sciuridae; genus Ictidomys; species Ictidomys tridecemlineatus. Next base: position 121,580,189 of record NC_135477.1, on the reverse strand, counting down.
AATTGATTTCCCTTTTGTGTTTCAAATATTTGTTTTCCTATAATTCCATTATATCTTTCAGAAATTCTTCAAGTTTGCCAAATTGAAAGGTAAAGACTACCCTTCAAGGATGAAATAGACTTCTCACAATTCTCTGTAATTTCGTTATATGAAAAGAAAAGCACAATAATTCAGGGATAGGAAAAAGATGATATGTAAACAATCATGTAAGAAATATCCCAAATAATAGGAGGTACACTGAAGGAAAATTAGAAAACATAAAAAAATTTGATGCTAAATTATATTTGAAATCTGATGTGGTGGAGTAAGAAAATTTTTGATCATTGTTGCTAGAGGTTTGTCAGTTTTATTGATTTTTTAAAAGAACTAGTTCTTGGTTTCATATATTTTCTCTATTATTTTTGCTTTTAATTTCTTTGGCTTCTATCATCATCATAATTTTCTTCCTTTGGCGTGCCTTCGTTTTATTTTTCTCATCTTCTTTCTAGAGTCATAAGATGGAAGTTGTAACTACCAAAGTGTTGAGTAATTGATTTAGACTTTCTATCTTTTTTAACATATTTACTTAGTGTGCTGTAAATTATCTCTCCCAAATACTAATATGTTGTACTTTTGTTTTCCATTCCTTTCAACATTTGTTGTTATTGTACTGGGAATTAAACCCAGGGGCACTCTACTATTGAGCCATATCTCCAGCCCTTTTATTTGGAGATGGGTCTCACTAAATTGCTGAGACTGGCCTCAAACTTGCAATCCTCCTGCCTCAGACTCCTGAATTGCTGGAATTATAGGCATGTATCACCTTGCTTGGCTAACACAATGTGTTTTTATTTATTTAAAAAATTACTATAGGTATTTTATTTTGTTGTTCATTAGTTCTTTTAGTTATACAATAGAATTCATTTGATGTAATTATACACTCATGGAACATATCTTTTTCTAATTAGGACTCCATTCTTTAAATTTCACTTGAGACATTCTCTTTGATTCTTAGATTATTTACAAGTGCCTTGTTAAGTTTCCAAGTGATTGAAGATTTTCCTTTTATTTTATTTTTAATTGGATTCCATTATGGTTAGAGAACCCACTCTAATTTCATTTTTAAAGTGGTTGAGGTTTGTTTGAAATGGGCCAGGATGTGGTCTACATTGTGTATGTTCTGTGAGTGTTTGACAACAATGTGTATCGAGTTGTTAGGTGAGTTGTTCTGTAAATACTGCTGAGATGCCAATAGTTCATGATATTGTTGAATTCTTCTGTAACTCTGCTGATTTTTCTCTTTAGTTCTTCTATCAATTGTTGAGAGGATCCTTGAAGCCTCCAACTTGAAAATTCATCTATTTCTCTTTCAGTCTATCAGTCTTTTTGCATGTTTTGCAGCTCTGTTGTTTGGTATGTACACATTTAGTATTACTATGTTTCTTTCTCCTACAATATTCCACTCTGTCTCTGATGTTACTTTATCTGACTTAATTATAGCCACTCCTGCTTTACTTTTATTAATGTTAACAATATTTTTTTCATTTTAATTTTCAATCTGCATAGAATTTTTTGTAGACAATATATAATTGAGTTGTGATTTCTTAAACCCACTCTCCCCATATCTTTGTTATAATTGATGTATTTAAGCCATTTACATTTAATGTACTTGTTGATATGTTAGAGCCTTAATGTGTTATTTTTGTTGGTTTGTTTTCTGTTGTTCTTTCTCATTTTCCTTTTGTTTCTTTTTGTTTGTTTGTTTGTTTGCTTGTTGTTGTGGTGGTGCTGGATATTGAAACCAAGAACTTATACATGACAAGTGAAAGCTCTGCCACAGAACTACTGTTCTTTTCCCTAAATTCCTATAAATTACTGGGACATTTCTTCACAATTCCATCTTGATGCATCTACTTTGTTTATTAGTGTATCACTCTATAGCTTTTTTGGTGGTTGCTCAAGACATTATTTATAAATAACTTGGAATATGCTAGTGTCATCATTTTACCAGTTCAAGTAAAGTGTAAAGAACTTACCTCCCTTTACTTTCTTCCCTTTATAACATAATTGTCTTATATATTTTCTGCAGATATACTCATAACCACATCAAAGAGTGTTATAATTTTGGACTTGACCATCAAAGGTAGTTTAGAAAACTCAAGAGTTGAAGGAAAATCTCTATTATTTACACATGTATTTATTTCCTGTGTTCTTAATTCTTTCCCAACATTCTTAAGATTCCTTTTAAAAACTGTTTTCTTTGTGTTTAAAGAATTATTTTAGCCATGTTTTTGGCAATGGATTCTTTTCCTGAAGGTCATTTTCAATGGATATGTGATCCTGTCTTGACAGTTCATTTCTTCTATCACCTGAGAAACATTGTGCAGCTTTCTGTGCTTCATGGTTTCCAATGAGAAATATCTAAATTGTTATTGTTTCTATTGGTAAGGTGTCATTTCTCTTTTAAAGATATTTCCCTGTTTTTATTTTTCAATACTTGACTATAATATTTTTTTGTATAGTTTCTCTAGGTTTATCCTGTTTGGGATTTGTTTGGCTTTTATATTATCTGAGTTTATATGTCATTTTGCCAAATAAGGGAACTTTTCAGCCATCTGTCTTTCCTTTTATTGTCTTTCTTTTCCTCCTCCTCCTCCCTCCTCCTCCTCCTCCTCCTCCTTTTAATGGCAGATTTCAAACTCAGGGTCTTCTACATGCTAGGTAACTGTTCTAATACTGAACTACAACCCCAGCCCCTATTATTTCATTTCAACTTCATCCTCTTACTCCTTTCCTCTTGAGAATCCAATGACACAAATGGTAGATCTTTTGTTACTGTTCCACAATATCCTGGGGCTCTGTTCATTTTTAAACAGTCTACTTTCTCTCTGTTGTTCAGATTAGACCATTTCTATTGTCCCATATTCTAGTTAACTGATTCATTGCTTGTCTCCTTCATTCTGCTCTTGAGCTTCTCCATTGATTTTTTGTATCAATTATTGCCCAAATTTTCATTGGCATTTCTGTGTATTTTATATTTATTTCTAAACTTAATTTATTTGTTCTAATTTGTTATACATGACAGCAGAATGCATTTCAGTTCATAGTGCACAAATGGATCACAATTTTTCATTTCTCTGGTTGTACACAAATTAGAGTCACACCATTCATATCTTCATATATGTACCTAGTGTAATGATGTCCATCTAATTCCACCATCTTTCCTACCCCCATGTCCCCCTTCCTTCCCCTCCCTCCTCCTTGCCCTATCCAAAGTCCCTCCGTTCCTCCCATGTTCTCCCCAATCCCCATTCTGGATCAGCATCCACTTATCAGAGAAAACATTCAGACTTTGTTTTTGTTTTTTTGGAGGGGGATTGGCTTACTTCACTTAGCATGATATTCTCCAGCTCCATCCATTTACCCCCAAATGCCATGATTTTATTCTTTTTTAATGCTGGGTAATATTCCACTTCATATATATATACCACAGTTTCTTTATCCATTAATTTATTGAAGGACATCTAGTTTTGTTCCACAATTTAGCTATTGTGATTTATACTCTATCAACATTGTTTTAGTTGTGGCACTGTCGAATGCTGTTTTTAAATCCTTTGAGTATAGATCAAAGAGTGGGATAGCTGGGTCAAATGATGGTTCCATTTCAAGTTTTCTAAGGAATCTCTATACTGCTTTCCAGATTGATTGCACCAATTTGCAGTCCCACTAGCATTGTAAGAGTGTGCCTTTCCCCCCACATCCTCATCAACACTTGTTGTTGCTTGTATTCTTAATAACTGCCATTTTGACCAGAGTAAGATGAAATCTTAGAGTACTTTTGATTTGTATTTCTCTAATTGCTAAAGATGTTGAACGTTTTTTCACATATTTGTTGATCGATCATATATTTTCTTCTGAGAAGTGTCTGTTCAGTTCCTTGGCCGTTCTATTGATTGGGTTATTTTTTTTTTAGCATTAAGTTTTTTTGAGTTCTTTATATATCCTGGAGATTAGTGCTCTGATGTACATGTGGTAAAAATTGCTCCCATTCACCTCACTGATTGTTTCTTTTGCTGAGAAGAAACTTTCAGTTTGAAAGTATCCCATTTATTGATTCTTGATTTTATTTTTTGCACTTTGGGGGTCTTGTAAGGAAGTTGGGGCCTAATCCAAATGATTAAGATTTAGGCCTACTTTTTCTTCAATTAGGTGCAGGGCCTCTGGTCTAATTCCTAGGTTCTTGATCCACTTTGAGTTGAGTTTTGTTTTGTGCGTGGTGAGATATAGAGGTTAATTTCATTTTGCTACATATGGATTTCCAGCTATCTTTTCTCCAATATATTTTTTGGCACCTTTGCCTGGTATAACTGCATTTTTGTGGGTTTGTCTCTGTGTCCTCTATTCTGTACCATTGGCCTACAAGTCTATTTTGGTGCCAATATCATGTCACTTTTGTTACTATTGCTCTGTCGTGTAGTTTAACATCTTATATTGTGTTGTCTCCTGCTTCACTCTTCTTGCTAAGGATTGCTTTCATTATTCTGGGTCTCTTATTTTTACAGATGAATATGAGGAATGTCTTTGGGATCTTGATTGGAATTGCATTAAATCTGTGTAGTGCCTTTGGTGGTATGGTAATTTTTCCAGTATTAATTCTGCCTATCCAAGAACAAGAGAGACCTTTCCATCTTCTAAGGTCTTCTTTAATTTCTTTCTTTAGTTTTCTGTGGTTTTCATCGTAGAGATCTTTCACTTCTTTTGTTGATTCCCAAGTGTTTTTTTTTTTTGAGGCTATTGTAAATGAGGCAGTGGTCCTAGTTTCTCTTTCAGAGGATTTGTTACCGATGTACAGAAATGCATTTGATTTATGGGTATTGATATTCTATCCTGATGCTTTGCTGAATTTATTTATTAGTTCTAGAAGTTTTCTAGTGGAAATTTTCAGATCCTCTAAGTATAGTATCATAATTATCAGCAAATAGTGATAGCTTGAGTTCTTTTCCTATCTATATCCTTTTAATTTCTTTCATCTGTCTAATTGCTCTGCTAGAGTTTCAATGACTGTGTTAAATGTAAGTAGTGACAGAGGGCATCCTTGTCTTGTTCCAGTTTTTAGAAGGAATGCTTTCAATTTTTCTCCATTTAGAATGATGTTGGCCCTGGGCTAACTAGATAGCTTTTACAATGTTGAGATATGTTCCTGTCATCCCTAGTATTTCTAGTGTTTTGAGCATAAAGGGGTGCTGTATGTTGTCAAATGCTTTTTCTGCATCTATTGAGATAATATGGTTCTTAAATTGATGTGATGAATTAAATTTTTTGATTTCCATATGTTGAACCAACCTTGCATCCCTGGGATGAACCCCACACTTGATTGTGATTGTATTTTCTATTTTTTTGCACAGACTTAATATTTCTTTGCTTAAACCCTATTTTCATGTATTTCATAATTGCTCATTGAATTATGTTCAAAATTGCTTGTTGAAGCACTTTATGATGTCTACTTTAAAATCTTCTCCAGATAATTCTAACATCTTTGTCTTCTTGGTGTTGGGGTATCTATTAATTGTCTGTAACACTCACTTTGATATCTTCCTGGTTCTTGGCATGACCCAGATAGTTCCTTCCTTAATGTGGATATGCTGAAAAAGAACTGTTGTTCAAGTGCATGAGAGGATATGTCCAGTAATGCTTATATCATTATTGTTCATGGTAACAAAATTCAGAACACCAGAAAATCAATCAACAGTTTAATGAATTAAAAGGCAAATATGTATTTATACAGTGGGATACTACAGAGCAGTATAAGTGAAAAAAAACCATGAACATGAATGAATTCAATACCACAATGATTGAAGTTCAATACCACAGTGATTGAAGCAAGCCCACAGATGATCCAATTTATATGAACATATTTATATAAATTACATAGACAACTGAACAGTCTATTATTTAAGAACCTATGGATATCTGTTACAACTGTGTAGAATAAATAATTTAAAAATTTAGCATATGAGATGTTTTTCATAGGGATGAAAGACATTATGAGGGAAGCAAACAGGGATTTCTAGGGTCTTCATTAGAATCTGATAACCAGACACATGGGTGATCATTTTTCTATTATTGATTTTCAATTGTGTATATACACTTTTAAAAAATTTAAACAGATTTCAAAGTAGAACAAAAGGCAAAAAACAAGAAAGCAATTTCTCTGGAGTTTGTATGCCTAGATTTGAATTCTCATTGTACTATTTACTAGACAGCTGTTGAAATCCTAACTCTACATATTAGAAGGGAAGGTAACTTTGAGAGAAAGTTATGAGTATAGAGCATGTAGGAATGGAATTAATATCTTTATAAAAGGGACCTTAGAGGATATTGTCACACCTGTTTTGGCATGCAAGGATACAATGCAAAGTCAACAGTTCATAACCTGCAAGAGAGCCCTTACCAGAACATGACCATGCTGGCACCTGAGCTCAGACTTCCAAATTTCAGAACTGTGAGGAATAACTTGTGGTTATTTATAAGCTACTCAGTCTATTGTACTTTGTTATAGCAACCCAAGTTGATGAAGACAAGGGCCTTGGCATAATTGTTATATGTCTGTGTGTCCCAGTTTGTTTTCTTTAAAGTGGAAATAGCAATTGTAGCATTATTTTAAGGATTTAGTAAATGTTTGAATAATTAATAAATAATAAAATACATAGTAATTATATAATTATTCATTGTATATAATATATAATGTTGTTTAATAATTATCATATCCTCTCAAGACCTTCCCTTAAAAATCTGAAGTCTCATTTATTTCTAAAGAAATATTCTGGAGAACACTAAAATATTTAGTGGAGATTTTAGGATTCCAGATTAGAGCCTTTTACATTTGGGCATTTCAAGGGTCACTTAATTGAAAATAGCTCCCTGCCATTAATTACAGCTCACCCATAAAGTCTCATCTGACACTATAAACATGGCCCTGTACTGCCTCTCACAGAGCACCCTGTCAGAATTTCTACTCAGGACAGAGGTCTGGGTAGAGATCACCCTGTAACAGGAAGGCAGAAAATGTATTAAAAAAACAGCAACTGCTTCAAATAATCTCTTATGTGTTTATATGTAAAAAAGAACTGAGAGATTATTTCAGCAGATTCTGTCCTTTATACAGATGACCAAGACTCACCAGACTTATGAAAATCAGAAATATTTAATGAGCGAGAAAGAAAGAAGAGACAGAAGAAAAGGAGATGCAGTAGGGAACATAATTTCCAAAATAAAGTGAATCTTGAAAACTCCCAAGTGATACTATGGAAAGAGCACTATCAAACAACAAGGTAAAATTCTTAGGAATTTAAATATTCCACTAAAATTAATAGTTCATTGAAAATTATCCAAAATAAAGTGAGAGATGTTAGAATGAAGAGTAAAAGACAAAGATGTAAATTAAACAGAAATATATGAAACATAAAGAAACAGAATTGAGAATGTTCAATATCTGATAAGCTAAATTTTTAGAAAGTAATAACAGAATAAAGTTAGGGATACAATTAATAAGGGAATAATGGCAGAGGTAAATAATCCCAGAGATGAAAATATATGAATTGTTAGAAAATATAAGTACAATAGATGTCCAGAAAAATTAATGAAAAATATCATAACATTATGAAATTTAAATCATCTAAGAGAGAAATTCTAAAATCTGAGAGGGAAGGGAAAAAACATATGTAGATCCATAAATAGATGGTATACACACACACACACACATACACACACATATATATATATATAATTTATATATTACATGTATTTTATGTATGTGAGAAGAGAGAGGGTAAGAAGTATTAAGAATAAGATTTGATAACATTTAAAAATATGGATTAATAATCAATAGATATGAGTGTACCTTTTTCCTCACATCTTTGCCAACATTCATGGTTGCTTGTACTCTTGATAAGTGACATTCTTACTGGAGTGAGATGAAATCTTAGAGTCTTTTTGATTTTCATTTCTCTAATTGCTAAAGTTGTTGAACATTTTTACTTATATCTGTGGATCAACTGTATTTTTTCTTCTGTGAAGTGTCTGTTCAGTTTCTTAGCCCATTTATTGATTTTAAGTTTTTTTGAGTTCTTTATATAACCTAGAGATCAATGCTTTATCTGAGGTGAACGTGGTAAAAGATTTTATCCCAATCTGTAGGGTCTCTCTTCACAATATTGATTGTTTCTTTTGCTGATAAGAAGATTTTTAGTTTGAATCTATCCCATTTATTGATTCTTGCTTTTACTTCTTGCACTTTTGGGTGTTTTTTTTTTAAGGGAGTCATATCCTAGAATGACATGGTGAAGATTTTGACCTACTTTGTCTTCTATTTGGCACAGGGTCTCTGTTCTATTACCTTGCTGGTGGGAATGCAAATTGGTGCAATCATCATGTAAAGTAATATGAGAGGCCTCAGAAAACTTGGAATGGAACCACTATTTGACCCAGCTATTCCACTCCTTGGTTTATACCCAAAGGACTTAAAATGAGCATATTTCAGTGCTGCAACCACATCAATATTTATAGGAGCTCAACTCACAATAGCTAAACCATGGAACGAATCTAGGTGTCCTTCAACAGATGAATGGATAAAAAAATGTGAGATATATATATATATATATATATATATATATATATATATACATACATACACATACATATACACACACAGACATACACAATGGAATAATATTCATCTTTAAAGAAGAAAGAAAGTATGGAATTTGTCAGTAAATAGATGGAGTTGAAGAATATCATGCTAAGCAAAATAAGTGAATCCCCAAAAGCCAAAGGCTAACTGGGGCTAGGGAAGAATAGAGTTACTTTAGGTAGAGGAGAGTAAAGGGAGGGGAGGTGGTTTGGGGGTAGGAAGGAGAGTAGAATGAAACAGACATTATTACCTTATGTACATATATGACTGAATAACCATGTGATTCTACAACATGTAAAATAAGAAAAATGAAAATCATACTCCATTTATGCACAATATATCAAAGTGCATAAATGCATCTGTCATGTGTAACTAATCAGAACAAAAAATTTTAAAAAATTTTAATTGTAGGTGGACATAATAACCTTTATTTTATTTGTTTTTATTTTTATGTGGTGCCGGGGATGGAACCCAGTGCCTCACACATACTGAGCCACAAATTTGGCCCTAGAACAAATTTTAAAAATTAATAAAAAAGTAAAGTCAGAAAACACAAAAGAAAAAGAAATCAATAGATAAATGATTTTAAATTTCAGAGCAAGAATTCTTTATCTTGTGGAATCATCAATCAAGCATGAGGAAAAACTAAATATATTTTCAGGCACATAAAGACACAGATTTTTCTGTACATACTCTTTTAGGATGACATTTGAGGTTGTACTGTAGCAAAGGGAGGGAATGAAAAAGGAAAAAAGGGAATAAGGATCCTATCACACAATGAAATCAACTAGGAGAGAGTGAAGACAAGGTGGCAGTTCCATACCGACTTTTAAGAAACCTTTTAATTCTAATGGAAGCAAAAAGATAGTGGGCTCCATGGGGTGTGGCGGGGGGGGGGGGCAGAGCAGACGCCGGAAGTAACAGTGGTACTGGCGGACTGAGGGGTGCCCACTCGTCACCTGAGGGGGACTCACGGCCCACAGCATCCACCAGCAGCGGCTGGAGCCAAGGCTCTAGGGGGCCATGGTGACTGATGCAGCATGATCTCCTTTGTGGGATCTTCCTATCAATCCCCTTCACCAGCTACCATGAGGGAGCACCTCTGCCCCAGGAAAAGGAGAAGGAATGACAGTGAAGAAGGTAACTATCTTCCCCACTACCACCACCCAAAAGGAGTAGCTGAAACCTTGTCTTTCAGGATTCCTGGGACACAGAGTCTGGAGCAGTGACAGTGGTGGGAGCAGCAGCATCAACAACCCAGACAGGGCAGTGGTCCAGAGAGTGGCTTAAGCCAGATCATCTCCAAATGTAGCCCCAACACCCCTCAGCCCTTTCGGAGCAGTCTGCACTGTACCAAAGCCCTTGCTTCCACATCAGCCACATGTTGAAGGAGGCCCACTTTCACAGTCTCTGACATGATGCATGGGCAGTTTCTTGCCTTCTGTGAGGGAACAGTGCTGTGTAGATTTGATATTTCAACTTGTGTTTTTTTAAATGTACCCCAAAATGCCTGTTGGCTTTTCAGTCTATATTTGAAATAATAGCTCAACAGGCGATTGTTTATTTGTGGTTTTGCTGAACTATTGCAATTTCAAAGGGGCTTGAAAGCAATTTTTACAAGATTATTTTGAGAGAGGGTATCAAATCCATGTCAAGGCAGTGGTATGAAATGGGTTGCAACAATAGTATGTCCGATTCAGACTGATCTCCAAATCTATCAATAGAAGTTTGCTTTATGTAAAAGGGCCTTTAAAATGTGTGGGATTCAATTTTTTTAAATCAATAAATTAGTAGAGTATCAGTAGTTTCCATGAAAACAAAAAGAGGAAATATAGGAAGTTGAATTCATGACTGATATTTCGATAAACTGCAAAGATGGGGTAATGTCAACCCATGGAGTTTAAATGGTGAATCGATCTTGATTTTAGGAACACTCTGTTTTCAATGGCACAGAAAGCACAACTGTAGATCCAAGGAGAAGGAATGAAAGTCCTTACTCCAAGTATTGTGGATGAATAATGAACAATATTTTGAGAAAGAATCAGCAACTAATAACCAGGAACTGTCCTGATCCTCTAAGGTAGGTCAAGATCTCTTATTGAACATGAACAATCTTACCCAACACCAGCATCCGAAAAGACCTTGGTGATTCTGATTGAGCGAGATCAAAATAAAATTACTTCATGGTTGAGCAGAGACCAAAATAAGAATATTATTCAAACCAAAACAATGACCAAAGACCCCCACTTCCTTGCAAATGTGAGTGAATGCTGCTTCTTCACCAATTATACTTTCATTTCACTTTGTTCTCCTCACTTCCTTAATAAAATTCGATACATAATTGTAGAATCATTCCATTTTCTTAAAGCATCCAAACCAGATACTTTAAGATCCAATCTTAAAGCATCCAATCCAATCTAACCTATACTTAAACCCTCCCCCAAATTTCCTATCACAAACCCAAATCCTAGAACTCCTTTGTAAGGAATAAGAAAGTAACCCTTTTACTATGGTGACTCAGGGCTTCTTATTGTGTGCAGTCTCCCTCAATGCAAATAATCAGTAAATCCAACTTTGCTTTTATAGTGTTCACAGTGATCTTTGATTGCAGGGCATTTATAATCTATATTGTCTTTACAGGTATATTTTAACATATATTTTCAGGCTCTAAAACCTATCTATAGCAATGAAAAGGAATTCTTAGATATGGTTGTAATGACAATGTAAAGAAACATATATGGATGTAAAAATTTCATATTTGATTATTGTAAAGAGAGGTCCAACTGAGGAAAGTTGAAAACTGCCAGAAAAAACAGATACAAAAGGAAGAATAAGAATAGTGTTCATTTCATTCATAAAGAAAAACAAACTTAATGGCCATTAATGGAAAAGTAGATGAAAGTTTCTGTTGGACCAGAGTAGTACTCAAAAATAGTGACATAGTTATATGTGAAGAATAGACAGTTGAAGTTGATGTGTTTTCTTTTGCTGTTGTTTTATAGTTCTGGGGATGCCAGTGGTGCTCTACCACTGACCTATATCTCCAACCCTTTTTTAATTTTACTTTGAGGCAGGATATCACTAAGTTGCTTTGTGTGGCCTCAAACATTCAATCCTCCTCCTTCAGCCTTCTTCCTACCCCAGCCTCCCAAATAGCTTGGATTATACACATGTACCATTGTGCCTGGCTCCACTGCTGTAATGTAAGTGTACTAGCTACTCAGCAATAATTTAAGAAGATTGTCTAAAAATGTATGAGTTTACTAGAGCTGAAAATACCACAAAATGGGAGGATAAAACAAAAGGAATTCATTTCTTCCCAATTCTGGAGGCTAGAGGTCTAAGGTGTTAAGGTCTGCAGACAAGTCAAAATAACACGTGGTATTTTGCCAGGGGAATGTTAGAGTTCCTAAACAAGTCTGGATGGTGCCTGGCAAAATGCCAGAGGGACTGGTTTGAGAAGTAACAAAAGTGAGCTATTAAGTGTGGAGATTCCTTATTGGTTGACTGATGTATCTAGTTTATGCTAATTAAGATAAGCTGTGCAAAATGTATAAATAGCTCTGTTGTCCTACAATAAATGGCTTCCACTCCTGCTGTATCAAAGTACAGAAGTTATTCGTCACCACCCCCCTCCCCCCCCCTTATTCTGTTGCAGCCGGACTGCGGCACTAAGGAGTTGACATTCTGATTTCCCTCTCTCCTTGCCTAGTAGATGACTGTGCATCTTCAGGAATCTTCACAGGAACATCTCTGTGAGCCTGTGTATGATCCCCACCCCACTCCACTTCCTTATGGGCTAATCTTATGAAACACATCAATGATATTGACTTGGAGCAGATACAAACCACTCCCTTTTAATGTAATAACAACTTTAAATGCTCCATCTTTAAATTCAGTCCAGTTCTAAGGTAGTGGGGGTTAGGGCTTCAATATTTGAATCTGGGGGAGCACTATTCAACCCTTAACAGTTACAAATATATTCCTCAGTGATACTTACATACAAAGGTTTTAAAGTGCTTACCAAAAGAGGCAAAACTATAAAAGAAACAGGCAATATCAGGTTTAGGCAAGAATGTGAAGGAATCTGTATATCTAGACACTGCGAACAGTACTGTAAACTGATACAACTACTTTGGGAAATAATTTTGAAATTTCAACTAAAAAGTGTATGACTGTTTTCTAAAGGAGCAACAATTCTAGCCAGGTATATAGATGTAACAAAAATGCATATATACATCACAACAAAAATCTAAAAAGAAGAACAAATCTCAGGAAAAGCAATATGCATAGGTTTGGAATAACAATATATAAATGAGTGCAATAAAGTAATTCTCCAAATTAGGATAAAGTTAAATGGGCAAATTCATTACAATAGGAAAATGAAAAATATCTCCAAAAGTAAGTTATTCTCTGTAACAAATTCAATTTCTGTATCTAGATGAGTTAGGATAAAATGACAAAAACCGACCCATAATTAAATCTCTATGGAAATTGAAGGATATTCCCTAAATTAGCATTTTCTACTGTATTTTCATTAGGCCCCTGAGGCGGCAATTTGGGGAATATTGGTTTAAGGAATTTGAACTCATTTGTTCCTGAGCCTCCAGAGAGACACACTTCATACTGGTAGCTCTGAGACAGTGTCCCAGTGCCACGGACATCCACCAGGTGGCCAGAAAGTTGGCCCTCAGGACCAGAGCAGACACCCAGCGGCGCCGCCCTGCGCCTCCTGCACAGCCTCACCGCCACGAACACCAGCACAGAGAAGAGGAAGAGAGACGACACCGACGCCAAGGCGATGACCAAGTAGACAGTGAGCGAGTCCCCCTGCGCGCGCTCGGGCGCCACTTCCGGGAGCGGCAGGTAGGGCTGGGAGAAGCCATCCACCAGCAGCACGTGCAGCGTGACGCTGGCAGACAGCGGAGGCTCGCCATTGTCCTTGACCAGCACCACCAACCTGTGCCTGGCCGCGTCGCGCTCACTCAGCAGCCTGGTGGTGCGCACCTCGCCATTGTGCGCCCACACGCCAAACAGCCCTGGCTCCGTGGCCTTGAGCAGCTGGTATGACAGCCAGGCGTTCTGGCCCGAGTCTCCATCCACCGCCACCACCTTGGTGACCAGGTAGCCCTGCTCTGCCGCTCTGGGCACCAGCTCGGTGCAGGGAGCAGAGGCGTTCTGCATTGGGTACAGCACAAAGGGCGGGTTGTCATTGTCGTCCAGCACCACCACTCGCACCAGCGCCTGGCTGCTGAGCGCGGGTGAGCCTTGATCTGTGGCGCCCACGCGGAACTCAAACGCCCGCAAAGTCTCAAAGTCCAGTGCCCTCAGCGTGAACAGCTGCCCATTGTCTGCGTTGATGGAGACCAGCCGGGAGAGAGGCAGGTGCGGGTCCTGGGTTGGCAGCAGCGAGTAGGTGATCTGGGCATTGGTGCCTGAGTCTCTGTCTGTGGCGCTGACACTGCCTATGTTCAGGGCGGGTTGGTTGTTCTCACGCACCAACAGCGTGTATGACGTTTGGGAGAAGGCAGGGGCGTTGTCATTGACATCAGAGACAAGGATGGTTATGCTGTGTTCAGTTTTCAACCTGGGTGTCCCCAAGTCAGTGATGGTGATGGTGATGTTGTACTCTCCTCTGCTCTCTCTGTCCAGTGGCTTCTCTGTCACCAAGGTGTAAAAGTTCTTAAATGTGGGTTTCAAGAGGAAGGGGAGATCGTTTTGTATGGAGCAAACCATCCTACCATTGTCCCCAGAGTCTGGATCAGAAACGCTGAAAATAGCAACTACAGTCTCTGGGGAATTTTCTGGTATAGAGCTGCTGAGTGTGGACATGGTTAGTTCAGGAGCATTGTCATTCACATCCACCACTTCTATGGCCACTGTGCATTCTCCTGAAAGGCCTCCTCCATCTGTGGCTGCAATTTCTATGATATAATGTTGGGTTGCCTCAAAATCCAATGCCCTTTGCAGACTAATTTCTCCTGTTAGTTTGTCTATTACAAATGGTTGAGAAATTTCATCACCTTCAAATAAGGAGTAGGCAACACTACCATAATTTCCTGAATCTAAATCTTGAGCAGAGACAACAAGAACTAATGAGTTTATGGGACTGTTCTCAGGAACCTGTACTTCATATAGGGATTGTAAAAATTCCGGGGCATTATCATTGATGTCTACTACTTCAATGTGTACTGTGACAGTCCCAGACCTGGGTGGCATCCCACCATCCAGCGCTGTGAGGATTAAACTGAGTTCAGACTCTTCCTCCCGGTCCAGAGCTTTGTCCAACACCAGCTCTGGGTATTTTCTGCCATCTCCACGATTGTGAGTAGCAACACGAAAATTGGAATTGGGGCTGATTGTGTAGTTCTGAACACTGTTGCTACCCATGTCCAAGTCCTGAGCTGATTTCAAAGGAAACACAGTCCCTGGCTGGGCGCTCTCTGGGATTTTAAGGAACATTTCCCTGTCTAGGAACTCTGGAGAATGGTCATTTACATCCGTGAGTTGCACATCAATTTGAAACAACTGCATCGGGTTTTTGAGTAACAGCTGGAAATGCAAAATGCAGGGTTCTGTAGCCCCACACAGCACCTCTCTGTCTAGTTTTTCCTGTAGAAGCAAATTGCCGGTTTTTACATCAAGCTGTAAGAGCTGTTTGCTGCCTTTGTGATGGATTCTCGCACCCCGAGTGGCCAGTTCCCCCACCCTGAGCCCCAGATCTTTTGCCAGGTTGGCCACAGAGTATCCACTTTCTGTTTCTTCTGGCATGGAATATCTAATTGCCTCAGAATCAACCTCCCACAAAAACAACAGCATAGCAAGAAAAATGACTTGCCTTTTGTGCGGGAATTTTGCTAGAGCAGTCTGCATTGTTCAAATCCGTCCAGAAGGTGCAGTTCCTTCAACTCGGTATACAGTCCACTCAGACGATTTGGTTAAATAATCTTGAGTTAAATATTTCTATCTGACATGCACTTAGAACCGTGCCTTGTCTGAAGATCTGTCTTCCGGAGCTCGCTTAAAATGCCTCCTTCTTTGGGGGAGCTTTCTGAGCTCTGATTCCCAGCTCAATGGCGTCCCTGGCATCTAGAGCCCATTATTCACTTGCTTATCCTGCAGCGCCACCAGGTGTCTTTACTTACTATTGCATATAATATTTGCCATTTCATTCCAAATTCTAAACCTGCTGTGTATCAATACCCTTTTAATCACAAAAGCACCTCTAATTGTATCTCCAAGTTATTAGAAGTTATAAATAAACCTTTGCTGAGTGAATTTTCAGTGGAAAAATACTTGTTTAACTAATGCATGCCTGTAGTTCCTGGGATTTGGGAGTCTGAAGCAGGATCATTGCATAATCAAAGCTAGGCTAGGCAAGGTAGGGAGACTGTGTCTCAAAATAAAAATAAATAAATAAATAAAATGGGCTGGGGATCTCGCTCAGTGTTTAAGTGCCCCTTGGTCAATCTCTTTTACCAAAAATAAATAAATAAATAAATAAAATTAATCTTATTAAAATAAAGTTAATCTTCTCCATAAAAGTGCATACAAAAAGGAACTCTCTTTGTTGGTTTCTAATTTGATTACATCAAGATTGGAGGTAGTTCCACTCATATAAATAGAATGTAGATTAAAAATAGAGTGCTGCCCAAATATAGGAAGTCTGAGTCTATACTAAATTTTCCCCAAAACCTAAGCTCTTTCCTGAATTCTACTTTCACAGTTTTTTTTTTTTGCTTTTGACACATATGGAGTTATACAGTATTACTCTCTTATTTCTGTCTTCTTTCCTTCAACATTATGTTCATAAGAATTATAGCTGGCATGTCATTCTGATGTGTTTTATTCTCATTGCTTTCTAATAGTTTTATGCATGAACATATCATGATTTGTTTATGCATTCTCCAGTTCACGATCATTCGTGTTTTTCCAGTTGAGCATCCCCTTTTTTAAAGTAGTATTATTACAAACATTCCTGTACTTACCTTTTGGTGACCATGTCTGTTTTTATACTGAATATATTTAGATTAATCATTTTGCTATGCATATGTATACATATATACATATATATATACATATACATGTGTATTTAGTTTTAGCGAATACTGTAATATTATATATATATATATTTAGTTCTGGGAATATATATATATATATATATATATATATATATATATATATATATATAGTTCTGGGAATCACAATTCTGAGAGCTCTCCCAAAGAACGAGGCATTTTAAGCGAGCTCTGGAAGACAGATCTTCAGACAAGGCATCGTTCTAAGTACATGTCAGATAGAAATATTTATCATAAGATTATTTAACCAAATTGTCTGAGTGGACTGTATACTGAGTTGAAGGAACTGCAACTTCTGGACAGATTTGAACAAGGTAGACTGCTCTAGCAACCCCCCACAGTTTTAGCAAATACTGCAATACATTTAGTATATATATGTACATATATATATTTAGTTTTAGCAAATACTGTAAAACATTTCTCAAAAGTACTGTTTTCAGTACCAGTAAAGTATGAGAGTTCCAGTTGCTCCATATCCTTGTCAACATTTGATGTTGTCATTTCAGTTCTAACCACTCTATTGAGTGTATGGTGATATCATTTTATAATTCTGATTTGTATTTTCCTGGTGATTAACAAAATTATTTACATTTCACATATTTATTCACCATTTAGACACATTCTTTTGGAGTACTTGTTCAAGTCTTATGTCTTTTTTGTTATTGGGGCATTAGCATGTTTGCTTTTGGGGTTTGTAGAAGTATTTTTTTATATTCTGGTAATAGATCCTTTAAATATAATATATTACAAATATTTCCTCTTTATCTGTGTTTTGTATTTTAATTTCTATTATAGTGTCTTTGATCAAAAGCTTCCTTAATTTAGTTTGATTTATACATAGCTATCACTTTTGGTTTGCATCTTTCTGTTCTATTTAAATCTTCATATACACAAAGGTATATTTTGAAATATTTATTACTATACTTTTCCCCATCTAAACTGTAATCAAACTATTTTTTTCAAATGAATCTGGTTAGTCTCAAAAGTTTTCCATATGCCTTTATACCATCTGTTGAAAAGATAATCCATTCCCCATTGTTTCAGAAGCCTTATTACTATCATAAGTCAGGTGATTTTAGGTCTTCTCAAGTATTTAATTTTTTGTTTATCCTGCAATACCATACTGCCGTAGTTAATATAGCTTTGTTATGAGGTTTTTTTATTAAAAATTAAGGCTCCCACTTTTAAAACAATAGACTATTTTAAAGAAAAAATTTAGAGTCACAGAAAAAAAATGATCACAGGGTACATAGATACACAACGTTGGCAGAAAATTGTTCACAAGATCTATTTTTTATTTTTAAAATGCCTGTAGGATTGATAGTGATGTTTCTTTTTTTTTACTCCTAAAAATGGTAATTGGTATTTTTGTTGGTTTACTTGATTAATCTAAAGAGTTTTAATTTTGCTAATAATTATGAAGGATATACTTTCAGGTTTACCAATTTGCTCTGTTCAATCTTTGTTGTCTATTTTATTCATTTCTGGTTGTGTATTTTGTATGTATAATTACTAGCATTATTCATTTATGAGTTGCTTTTCTTTTTCTAGATTCTTGAGATCAAATATTCCATTATTGATTTTAATCTTTCTTTTCTAATATGTGCATTTAAGGCTTTACATTTCCAAGTTGTGTTTTGATATGTCAGTTCTTGATATTTTCAATCTATTTGGAAATTTCTGTTGTGATTTCTTCTTTGACTCATGAGTTTTGTCATTTAATTTTGAAACATTTTGGGATATCTTGTCATATTTTAATTCTGATGCAGTCAAAAATGCATGCTGAATCATTTTAATTCCTTTTATTAAAAATGAGGCTTGTTTTATGATCTGGAATATTGATAGTTTTATAATTATATGAAAGAAAAAGGGTGTTTTAGTGTGTTATATATGTCAGTGTATTTGAATATGATGTATGTGTTGTTCAGCACTTCAATGTTCATGTTTGTGTGTGTTTGGTCTCCTTATTCTGTTAGGAATGGACAGTGTTATGTGAAGTCTCCCAATATGACTGTGGTTTATCTATTTTGTATTTGTATTCTGCCATCTTCACTTTTTATATTTTAGTAGTAGCCTATAGAGAAATATTCAGTCTTGAACCCCACATATTTCTAGTATTTTTTGGCTTTTTTATTATTATGAAAAAGTTGTCTTTATCAATAACAATGAATATATCCTTAAAATCTCCTTTGTCTTATGTGAATATAGTACATTAAATTATTTTGGCTATTGTACTAAACACATCATCCCATTTTTAATTTCAATCTTTGCTTTCTCTCCTTGTCTCTCACATACATATATTTGACAGCATATATTTGAGTTTTTCTTAAATGTAGTAAGAATATTTTCATTGTTAAGTTGAATTACTTAATCCAATTATAATTAATGTATTATCTAATATTTCAATCCACACTTAAATCTAATTATTTTTTCATTTGCACTTAAGATTTTGTTCTTCTTTTAGGATATTTTTTAAAAATATTTTTTTAGGTGTAGATGGACACAATACAATGCCTTTATTTTTATGTGGTGCTGAGGATCGAACCCTGGGTCCTGCTTATACTAGACAAGCGCTCTACCGCTGAGTCACAATCCCAGCCCCCTTCTTTTAGATTATTGAAATACTTGTTATTTTTTTTTTTAATTTTTTTTAATATTTATTTTTTTTACTTTTCAGTGGACACAACATCTTTGTATGTGGTGCTGAGAATCGAACCCCGGGCCGCATGCATGCCAGGCGAGCGCAATACCGCTTGAGCCACATCCCCAGCCCCTACTTGTTATTTTTTATTTACTTTCAGTTACTTTTTGGTTGTTCTTTATTACAGGATACAACTGTTTTCTACAAGAATCTACCACAAATTATTTCTACTTTCATGAAATAATTCTTGGAAACTTAAAAATCTCTAACTCTATACATGTACCTTGATATTTTTGCTATTATGAATTTAAATGTGATATTATTTTAAATTCTTAAGAAATTATTATGATTGCCTAGTATAATCAACATTAGATCAATGATCATTTATATTTACCCTTCCTGTCTTTTTTTATTTCTTCCTGCAATTCTGTGATCCCTTTAGGACTCTTTCCCTTTTGCCTAATGATTTCCACTAAAAGTATTTCTTTTAGTATGGATGTGACTGATTAATTCCTTTCAGTCTTTGTTTGAAAAAAAAAAGCATTAGGGGCTGGGGATGTGGCTCAAGCAGTAGTGCGCTCTCCTGGCATGCATGGGGCGCTGGGTTGATCCTCAGCACCACATACAAATAAAATAAAGATGTTGTGTCCACCGAAAACTAAAAAATAAATATTAAATATTCTCTCTCTCTAAGAAAAGCATTAGAAAGCATTAAAATATCCCTTCTGATGGTTATGTTTATTGTAATAAAATTCTAGTTTGGTGATAATTTTCTTCAAGGTCCTTAAAAAATTATTTAGTTGCCTATTAGTTTCATTGATTTATATTAAAATGCTATCCATTTAATTATGATTCTTTAAAAGTAATAGATCCCTTTTATGTGATTGCTTTATTTTTTTTACTTTGTCTTGAGCAACTTTCCTACAATATGCCTAGTTGTGATTTTTTTTTTTTTTTTTTTATTTATCCTAATTAGGTTTTACTAAGTATCTTGAAGGGGAAATACTTTTATCAATCTTGTCATTATTCATTTAAATATTGCTTATTGCCCATAATTACTCTTTCTTATCCTAGGTTACAAAATGAATGTTTGAGTTTTTCATTATATCCCACATGTCACTAACTTTCTTTTCAATATTTTCAATTTTTATTTCTATATTTTATATTGGCCTAACTGCATGCATGATATTATACTCCTTAATGTCAATGACATTAAACAATTTAGTTTTAAATTTCAATAGTTGAGTTGAGTGAAATTTTCTTTATATATCTATTTTCTCTATTGTTCCTTATTTTTTAGCACATTAGCCATACTTATTTTAATGTGTTTATTAATTAATTATAATATCTGGACCATCCCGGCATTTTTGGAGGGTTATGTTTTTACTCTATTTTATCTGTACCATCCAGTTGTGTGTTTGTGTGTCTCAATGGGTACATATACATGCATATGTTCCTACTAATTTTTTTACTGAACTTTGAATATTTATGTAAAATATTGTTCAGAATCAAAATAATATTTATTTCTTTCAGAAGAGCTCACTTTTTCTTCTGGTAGGTTGACAGACTATCTTAATCAAAACAGGCACTGGGCTCAATCAAGATTCTTTGAAGTCTTGAGAAACATCTAGCCCTACAGCACTTTCAATTGGAATTTAGTATATCCTCTATGGTCCCTTCTTATGGAAATCTCAAACTCTAATCTTTGTATTGCAAGAAAAAAACTTACTCTGCTTTTCAAGAAATTTCCACTTAAGTTTTTAGTATTCTCTGAGATGCTCTGAGTTTGACCAGTGCCCTGAGGGGGGAACTGGTCCTGAGCTTGAATCCTGTAGTTTTCCAAAGGCTACTGAAATTACTCTGTTCCTAACAAAAGGCTGTGGTTTGTTTTCATATTTACCCAATTTCTTTGGGAAAAAATGACTGCAGGATTTAGTTCTCCTCCACAGGGATGTTCCTTCTCAAAAATCTTAGCCCATTCAGGTCTTATTAAATCACATGTTTTCTATTGCTATTTTACTTATAACCAGTTTTAATGGATGTTTTATGCTTCCTGATAATACATCTAACTTGGAAACAGAATCCCAGTAAATTCATGCATGTTTTAACCTCATACTTTAAAAGTTTTTTTTTTTTACTTTTTATCATAAGAGGGAATTTTAAAATGATATGGGTAACATTGACTTCTTACCTCATAATAACCCTTGTCAAACTCACTAAAGACAAAAGTCTAACAAGTACAGCAAAGGAATTATAAAATATGCTTTTGTAGTAGAAGCATTTGAAAAAAAAACATATTGAAATGGGTGTAATTATCAAGATATTCACCTCCATTCTCTATCTTGGTTCAATAACAGTAAAATTGATATATTTTCATATGGTACATGTTGTGAATATGATTTGGATCATGTCCACTACTAAATCCTAGCAACTGAATTTCAAAATGTTGATCTTTTCTACATTCTGGTGGTATCCCAAATGATCCAAACTTTGTGAATATAGGCAGGAACGAAGTGAGTTCTGGATGATCATTTGTCCAGTCTCCTTGGTGAGATTATACAAATTAGACTTCTGAAAAGTGAACTGGAATTTTTTTGTGAACTTGAAACTTCAACCAGACTTATTTTTTTGTCACACATAAAAGGTATTCTTTTAAATAGATGATAATAAATAAAGGAGAAATCATTAAATTTAACCACCATATTTATGACTTGTATTAAAGTTCATGTTTAATTCTGTTCTCATTTTATCTCTGCCTCACTTCAATTTTTCAATTGAATGGTGGCTAAAAACTTTGTTTCAAAAATGACTTAAATGTCAGTAATTTCCCTTTTTTATTTTATCATCAGAAAAAATAATAATTCAGAAAAAGTACAGGTACTTAATCTCCACTAAAATAATACTTGAGACTTAAAAATATCAGATTATAAAATAAGCCTTTAAACTTCTTGTATTATGCCAGAAGTTCAAGGAAGTTGTCTTCTATTAATATAAATTTAATTAGTTAGGAATCACACAATCAACTCACTAGGGTTATTGAACATAATTGAGAACTATTATAATTCAAATGAATTCATTACTGTTAAAGCTACTCAGGACAAAATACTTCATACAAATGCAACTTTGATGTCATTGAAAAATTTAAATAACATTAAAGAACAAAACTGAAGAATTAAACATCAAAAAAAGTCATTAAGATGTTGGTAAAAACTGTTCACATCTACAAAGTGCAAAATCTTTGATCAGCCAGTAAGGACAAAACAGAATTGCCAAAATGCAGAAGATGTTTCTGGATTATTGAAAAGGGGGCAGAAGCTGCAGATAGTCCAAAGGATATACACAGTAAATTAACTTGATCATCTATTGTAGAGCAAAAGGACAAGGAGATATATGAGGACCTCGAGAGTTCTGAATTTATTGGAGGTATTTAGGATATAATTCAGGCTCTGAGATTATTCTTTGAATGTGATTATGTGAAGCAGTGATTTAACAGTTTTATTTAGTAAAGGAGGATGACAAATTATATGATAGACTCCCTTTAGTTTATCTTAAATGAGATTTTTAAAAAAAATTTAAATCTTCGTATTTATGGAACACTTAAACAATATTTTAAGTAAGTCCTAACCAAGTAAAATATCAATGTCTTGCATATGAGATGTTCACAACAAGAAAAGGCCACACTTTTGTATATGAATACATTAATTAAGTGAAAAGTTAACATACAACTTGAGAAAAACAAGTAGACTAGATTTTATGCTCTTGGCTGATCAGTGGACTTAACCTAGTAGTACATATAGCCAATCATAAATTTAGTTCAAGGCCAACACTGTGGTATTGGAAGATAAATTATATGTTAACAATGGGTGCCACAAATACATGGAAATTCAAGATTTCATACAAACCTTTAAATGGGTCATGAAATTCATTAAGTTCACTAAAATAAGAAGTTTTTACTTGCTTAATTTACATTTATTAAAAGCTGAACATCAAGAGAAGATTAAATATGGAGAAAATACACATTTGATATGATTATAAATGCTATGAGTAATGCCATTAAAGGAAGAAACTTAGAGCTATCCGGAATGTGCATAGGAATGGAACAGTGGTTATGAGTGCTTTAACATCAATAGAATTATTTAAGAGAAAGAAGTTGCAATAGCAAGTTCGCCAAAATTTGTGAAAAGAATTACAACAATTAGCTGAATACAAAGCTATTTCTGCAGTTGGAATTCTCCTTAACTTCTCTCCCAGCCTCCGAAACCAAGAGGTTGGGGAATATGGGCTTCAGGAACTTGAACTCGCCAGTTCCAGAGTCTCCAGCCAGACATACCTCATACTGGTAGCTCTGGGACAGTGTCCCAGTGCCGCTGACGTCCACCAGGTGTCCAGGAAAGTGGCCCTCAGGCATAGAGCAGACACCCAGCGGCGCCGCCCTGCGCCTCCTGCACAGCCTCACAACCACGAACACCAGCACAGAGAAGAGGAAGAGCGATGACACAGAGGCCAAGGCGATGACCAAGTAGACAGTGAGCAAGTCCCCCTGCCTGCGCTCGGGCGCCACTTCCGGGAGTGGCAGGTAGGGCTGGGAGAAGCCATCCACCAGCAGCACGTGCAGCGTGACGCTGGCAGACAGCGGAGGCTCGCCATTGTCCTTGACCAGCACCACCAGCTTGTGCCTGGCCGCGTCGCGCTCACTCAGCAGCCTGGAGGTGCGCACCTCGCCATTGTGCGCCCACACGCCAAACAGCCCTGGCTCCGTGGCCTTGAGCAGCTGGTATGACAGCCAGGCGTTCTGGCCCGAGTCTCCGTCCACTGCCACCACCTTGGTGACCAGGTAGCCCTGCTCTGCAGCTCTGGGCACCAGCTCGGTGCAGGGCGCAGAGGCGTTCTGCATTGGATACAGCACAAAGGGCGGGTTGTCATTGTCGTCCAGCACCACCACTCGCACCAGCGCCTGGCTGCTGAGTGCGGGCGAGCCTTGGTCTGTGGCGCCCACGCGGAACTCAAACGCCTGCAGGGCCTCGAAGTCCAGCGCCCTCAGCGCGAACAGCTGCCCATTGTCTGCGTTGATGGAGACCAGCGAGGCGAGGGGCAGGTGCGGGTCCTGGTTTGGCAGCAGCGAGTAGGTGATCTGGGCATTGGTGCCTGAGTCTCTGTCTGTGGCACTGATGCTGCCTATTTGCAGGGCAGGGCTGTTGTTCTCGCGCACCAACAGCCTGTAGGTGGTTTGTGTGAAAGCAGGTGCATTGTCGTTGATGTCAGAGACAAGGATAGTCATGTTGTGTTCAGTTTTCAACCTAGGTGACCCCAAATCAGTGACTGTGATGGTGATGTTGTACTCTGCTCTGCTCTCTCTGTCCAATGGCCTCTCTGTCACCATGGAGTAAAAGTTCTTAAATGTGGGCTTCAAGAGGAAGGGGAGATCGTTTTGTATGGAGCAAACCACCCTACCATTGTCCCCAGAGTCTGGATCAGAAACGCTGAAAATAGCAACTACAATCTCTGGGGAGTTTTCTGGTATAGAGCTGCTGAGTGTGGACATGGTTAGTTCAGGAGCATTGTCATTCACATCCACCACTTCTATGGCCACTGTGCATTTCCCTACAAGGCCTCCACCATCTGTGGCTGCAATTTCTATGATATAATGTTGGGTTGCCTCAAAATCCAAAGCCCTTTGCAGACGAATTTCTCCTGTTAATTTGTCTATTACAAATGGTTGAGAAACTTCATCACCTTCCAGTAGAGAGTAGTTTACACGCCCATATGTTCCTACATCTAAATCTCGAGCAGATACAATGAGAACTAAGGAGTTTATGGGACTGTTCTCAGGAACCTGTACTTCATACAGGGATTGTAAAAATTCCGGGGCATTATCATTCATATCTACTACTTCAATGTGTACTGTGACAGTCCCAGACCTGGGTGGCATCCCACCATCCAGTGCTGTGAGGATTAAACTGAGTTCAGACTCTTCCTCCCGGTCCAGAGCTTTGTCCAACACCAGCTCTGGGTATTTTCTGCCATCTCCACGATTGTGAGTAGCAACACGAAAATTGGAATTGGGGCTGATTGTGTAGTTCTGAACACTGTTGCTACCCATGTCCAAGTCCTGAGCTGATTTCAAAGGAAACACAGTCCCTGGCTGGGCGCTCTCTGGGATTCTAAGGAACATTTCCCTGTCTAGGAACTCTGGAGAATGGTCATTTACATCCGTGAGTTGCACATCAATTTGAAACAACTGCATCGGGTTTTTGAGTAACAGCTGGAAATGCAAAATGCAGGGTTCTGTAGCCCCACACAGCACCTCTCTGTCTAGTTTTTCCTGTAGAAGCAAATTGCCGGTTTTTACATCAAGCTGTAAGAGCTGTTTGCTGCCTTTGTGATGGATTCTCGCACCCCGAGTGGCCAGTTCTCCCACCCTGAGCCCCAGATCTTTTGCCAGGTTGGCCACAGAGTATCCACTTTCTGTTTCTTCTGGCATGGAATATCTAATTGCCTCAGAATCAACCTCCCACAAAAACAACAGCATAGCAAGAAAAATGACTTGCCTTTTGTGCGGGGATTTTGCTAGAGCAGTCTGCATTGTTCAAATCCGTCCAGAAGGTGCAGTTCCTTCAACTCGGTATACAGTCCACTCAGACGATTTGGTTAAATAATCTTGAGTTAAATATTTCTATCTGACATGCACTTAGAAACGTGCCTTGTCTGAAGATCTGTCTTCCGGAGCTCGCTTAAAATGCCTCCTTCTTTGGGGGAGCTTTCTGAGCTCTGATTCCCAGCTCAATGGCGTCCCTGGCATCTAGAGCCCATTATTCACTTGCTTATCCTGCAGCGCCACCAGGTGTCTTTACTTACTATTGCATATAATATTTGCCATTTCATTCCAAATTCTAAACCTGCTGTGTATCAATACCCTTTTGGTCGCAAAAGCACTACCTTGAAGTTATTAGAATTTCTAAATAAACGTTTTCTAATTTAATTTTCAGTAAAAAACCTGTACAAATAAAATAAATTGATATATTAGACTTCATTTATGAAGAAACCTTTATTGTGGGTTTACGATTTATTGAATTTATAAGATTAATGATAATGTATAATTACAAAATTTCAATTTTACAAAAGTTACTTTGATTTCTAAGTGTAACATTCTATCATGAAAAGTAAAAAAATATCACAAATCATATGTGTACAACTCAGTGTATACTCATTTTTTATTAAAGGTAGAGATTTTTGCTAAGTGTCATCTTTCTTCATATGTGTGTACTTTATGCTCATTTTAAAGTTATATACAACATTAGAATATACTTTTATATAATCAAATGCATGGAAAATATTTTTGTATAATTCACTTCTGAGCTGTCCCAGAAAGTCAAATTTGAATGTTTTCTCTGATATGTGGAAACTAATGGCAAGATGGCTGGGGTATTTGGAGAATTCCATCAAAATATAGGAAAGATTAATAGAGTAGTCCAAGGGAAAGATAGAGGGACCAAATAGGGGAAATAACAGTAGAATAAATTGAAGCAAGCTTTCATATGTACATACATGAATATATCACAGTGAATCTTAAGTCAATTAATTTTAAAGTGCATACACTAATATAAAAGGATTCTAGATTAAAAATTGAAGCAATACCAAAACTCAAGAATTCTTCTTTCATTGTTTGTTTTTACTTTCCCCCAAAAGGCAAGCACCATCCTGACTTCTATTATCATAGCTATCTCTGCCTTTTTTGAACTTGTAAACAAATGAAGATATAGAGTATTACTATTATGTCAACCTTGTTTCAGTTAATATTCTATTAAGTAAAACTGATCTGTGTCATGTTATTCTAATGTTTTTTGTATGCATTGGTTTTGTATGTATATACCATGGTGGTTTATACATTGTGAAGTGGCCGAAAATTGGGGCTTTTCCAGCTTTAAGATTTTTTTTTTTTGGTTCTACCACAATACATGTTGAATATGCTCATAGGATTTGGATTTTTGTGCATTAATGCATGCATATATATTTAGATTTTTAAATATTGTAAAATATTTTTCAAAAGTAGTAATAATGCCAGCAAAGTTTGGGAGTTCCAGTTTCTTCATATTCTTGTCAACATTTGATGTTGTCTTTTCAGTTTTCACCATTCTACTGAGTGTGTGATCATATCATATTGTGATTTTAGTTAGCATTTCCTTGGTGCTTTATGAAACATGCACATTTTCACAAATTTGTTGGCTATTAATTTACATTTTTATGAAGTGCTTGTTGAAGTCTTTTGTATGTTTTTCTATGTGGAACATTTGCCTCTTTCCTTTTAGACTGGAAAAGTGTCTTCTATATTGTTGAAATATCTTTTTCAGATATATGAATGCAAATATGTCTTCCCACCATATGCTTGTTTTTTATAATTTTTGAGATCTTAATGGTTACACATAGAAGTTGGGTTCTATGCTTTTATTTAAAATTTATTATGGTGACATTGATCAAGCAGTCTTTAATTTGGTCTGATTTATCAATACATTTCATTATAGTTGGCAGTTTGTGTGTACTAGTTAAATATTTTGCACACTCCAAAGCATGTTATATTCTTATGTGTTTTGAAAAACTAATAACTATATTTTACCAGTTGAAAACTATAATCAACTTTAAATTACTTTAAGTGAGTAATGTTAGGATAATTTTTCATGGAAATATCCAAATGACTTTGAACCATTAATTGGGAAGATGCTTCCCATTATTTCTGAAATGACATTATTGTCTTAAATCAGGTGACCACACGTTGGCTTAAGTATTTTATTTTTCTGTTTATCCTACAATACCACATTCTATTGATTACCATAGCCTTATCATTGAATTTTGTATATAAGAGGTAAATCCTCCATTTAAAAATCAATGGACTGTTTTAAAGAGAAGTTTTAGACTCACAGAAAATAAATCAGAAGGCAAAGAGATTTTCCATATATCCCTGTTCCCACACATCCACAACCTTTCCTATTATCAACATCTCCTATTAGAGTTCTACATGTCTTACAATTGCTGTCCCTACATTAACACATCATCATCACTAAGCCTATAGTTTAAATTAAGGTTAATTACTTGTACTGTACATTGTATGAGTTTTGACAAGTGTGTAATGACATGTATTCACCTTCAGAGTATCATACAAGGTAAATTCACTGCCCTAAAAATCACCTAGTATCCCTCACCTGAACTCACTGTAAACCACAGATATTTTTACTGTCTCCACAGTTTTGCCTTTTCCAAAATGTCATGTAGTCAGAGTAGTACATTATAGAGTCATTTGAGATTGATTATTTCATTTAGCAGTATGTATTGAGATTTTTATCCATGACTTTTAATGGTTTGATGGACATTTATTTATTTCTTTTGTGTGTTGAATGATAATATTCAATGTCTGGCTGTACCACAGTTCACTTATCCATTTGATTATTGTTGGACATCTTGATTTTGACAGCTATGAATATAGCTACTATAAACATCACCTTGCAAGTTTTTGTGTGGTTCTAAATTTTCACCTCTTTTGAATATATACTAAGGAGTAAGACTGCTGCATCAAATAGTTAAGAGTATATTGAGCTTTGTAAAAAGATGCCAAACTGTCTTCCAAAGCCAGTTGTACCATTTCTCATTCCCATCTGCAGTGAATGATAATTCTTTTTTGCTCCAATCTTCCTCAGCTTTTGGTTTTGTCAGTGAGCTAGAGTTTGTACATTCTAATGGTTTCGAGGTGGTATCCCAATGTTATTTTAATTTGCATTTCCCTGATGACGTATGATATACAGCATGTTTTCACATGCTTATTTGGCATCTATCTATTTCTTTGGTAAATTTGTTTGTTATTTTGTCCAGTTTTAAATGAGAATGATGGTTTTCTTATGTTGAGTTTTAACAGTCCTTAATAATATGCTTTTTTCAAATATTTTTCTAATATGTGACCTGTCTTTTCATTTCATTTGTAGACTCTTTGGCAGAGCAGAAAATTTTAATTGTACTGAAGTCCAACTTATCAATTATTTCTTCTATGGACCATGCCTTTGGTGTGATATCTCTAGTTTTATTCTTTTTCTTCTAGATCGCTTTGATTTTTATTGTACTATTGTATTTCTATACAAACTTTATATTCAGTGTGTTACTTTTCAAAAAGAAATTAAGTAAAATTTTGTTTAGGATTTTATTATATCTATAGATTGATTGGAGAAGAACTAGCATTCTCATCATTCCCATTATTGAGTCTTTCAATTAGTGAACATTGTATATTCCTCATTTTAGTTGGATTATCTCATAATGTTTTGTGGTTTTCAGTGTAAGATTATTATGAATATTCTATTAGATTTCTTTCCAGGTATTTGATATTTTAACTATTGTAATGTATATTTCAACTTTTAGTTTTTGTTATTGTTGGTGTATACAAAGGCAATTCAGATTTGTATATTGACCTTGTATCCTGTGACATTGCTAACTTTATTTAATAATTGCTAATAAATTGTAGATTCTTCATGCTTTTTATGAAATAATTATCTTTTTTAAAAAGAGGATTTCTTCCCTTCCAATTGTTGTGCCTTTTGTTCCTTCTTTGTCTTATTCCACTGATTAGGGCCAATAGTAAATTACTGAATTGAAGTATTAAGGTTGGGAATCCTATTCTCATTCTTGATCTCCAGAGGAAAGTTTCCAATAATTTACCACGAATGATGTGCACTATAGGTTTTAAAAGAAACTTTGATAGTTCCCTTCCATTTTCATTTGCTAACAATTTTACCATTAATGTGTTCTGAAATATATCAAATGACATTTGATTTACCTACTGAGATGATCATTTTATTTTCTCTTTTATCTGTAAATAACAGATCAAATTTCAAATATTAAGCTGCACTGCATTCCTGAAATAGTCACTATTTTCTCTTAATTTATTGTTTTCCTCTTATATATCTCTGAAGTTTATTTGCTTAATATTTAAAATAAAATTCTATATATGTTTATAAAAGAAATCGGTTTGTTATTTTTCTTTCTTATCTGTCAAATTCAGGTTTGGGTGTCATAACTACTCAAATTTTGATGGAGCTTAAATGATTTCAGAAATGTCTTTAATTTCTCTTTTCTAAGTTTTTATAAGTTGGTATTAATTTTTACATAATTATTTGAAAGAACCTATCACACTGAGGTGAAAAGTTTTAATACAATATTTATTTAATAGATTTGACTAATCAGATTTTCTATTTATTCTTGCTTCATTTATGGAAAACTGGGTTTTAAAGGATATTTTATATGAGTTGTCAAATTTATTGGCATGAAGTTATTCATAATAGAATCTTTCAATTTTTTAAAAAGATATCTGTAGGATTGGTAATTATTTTTCTTTTTCATTTCTAATATTGTCAGTTGGTGTTTTCTCTTTTATCTTTCTTCATCTAAAAGTTTTTAATTTTATTAAAAATTACAAAGAAACCCACTTATGTGTTTGCAGATTTTTCACTGTTGAATATTTGCCATTTTCTTTTATACATGTTTGCTTGGGTGTGTTCTATGTATACCTCCATTCTCTATTCACATTTGATTTGCTGTTGTTTTTCTAGCTTCTTTATATGAAAGCTTGTATTGATTTTTTTAGTCTTGCTTCTCTAATGTGTGCATTTAAGATTTTAAATTCTCAAGTTCTGTTGTGATATGTCAGTTCATTTTTTTAAATTTCACATATCACTTCTCCATTGCAAAATTATTTTTTATTGGTTCCTTTTAGAAATACATAACAGTACAATCCATTTTGACATTATTTTACAAGTATGGAATATATCTTGTTCTAATTCAGACTCCAGTACTTCTCCTTCCCATTCCCTCTCCCCACCCCTGCTGCCTACTCTATAATGATCTTTCTGCCATTTACTCATAGTTTTTTTTAAATTAATTATTGTGGATGTACCCAATGGTGAGATTAATTGTGGTATATTCATATATGTACATAGGAATGTTACATTAGTTTCAAAATCAACTCACTCCAGTGGTGCAGCCACATCAATGTTTATAGCAGCATTTTCAATAGATGAATGGATAAAGAAATTATGGTATATATATATCAGAGTATTACACAGAAAAAAAATAATGAATTTATGACATTGGCCAGTAACTGGGTGAATCTGGAGACTTTCATGCTAAGTGAAATAAACCAATCCCCCCTGCTTCAAACCAAAGGTCAAATGTTTTCTCTGAGATGGAAGCTAACACACAATAAGATGGGTGGGGAGAATAGAAGTTCAATGAAATAGATATGTCAGTTCTTACATTTCACATAGTTGAAATTACTTGAAAATTTCTGTTGTGGTTTCTTTTTGACTCATGGGTTTTATTATTAATTTTGAAGTATTTGGGGATTTCTTGTCATATTTTAATTTCTGCATTATTCTGCTTCAGTCAAAAAGTATACTGAGTCATCTCAATATCTTTTATTTAAATATGAGGCTTGTTTTACAACCCAGAATATGGGCCATTTTCACATTTTATATACAAGTAATAATAATATGTATGCATAAGTGTGCTATGGATGTTGATGTATTTGAATATGATGTTTGTGTTGTTTAGATCTTCAGTATTCTTGTATGTGTGTATGTATGCTCATACATGGATGAATGCATATGTGCTTTGTCTTCTTATTCTATCAGAAATTGAGAAGATTGTGGGTTGTCTACTTTTAATTTGTATTTCATCAATTTGATATTTTCTTTTATTCCATACTTATCTTAGAGGGAAATATTCAGTCTTAAAACTCACATATTTCTGGTGTGAAAGAGAGATGGTAAAACATCTCTCTTTATTGCTAGCAATGTATCTTTCCTAAAAGTCTCCTTTATCTTTTGTGAATATAGCTACACTAAAATGCTTTTATTTGTATTATAATCTTTTTCAAATTTCTGTATTCTTTCTCTCAAAAGCCCATATATTTTTTATAGCAATAGTTGAGTTTTCTTTAATTTAGTGTACAATATTGTTGGCTCAATTGCATTATTAATGTAATATCTGATATCTGCCCATCTATAATTAACGTCTAATTATTTTTTACATACTCCTGAAATTTTGTTCTTCTTTTGGCATTCAAATAATTGTTATATGAAATTTCCCTTAAAATAGTTTTATTTTGGTTATCTTTTGAGTAGTTTTTCAAGAAATCTCAGCATGCATCTTTGATCTATAAGAATCTAATAAAAATATTGATCCTAGTAACTCCATAATTTTAATTAAAACATTAGAACTCTCCAAATCTATGCCTCTACCTCTCACATTGTTGTTGTTGTTATGAACTTAAATTTAATGCATATTTTAACTCCTTCAAGAAACTACTAACACTGCCCATTATAATCAACATTAAATCAATACTCATTTATATTTACGCTTCCTATCTTTTTTGTTTCTTCCTGCAATTCTGTGATCCCTTTAGGACTGGTTTTTCCTTCTGCCTAATGAATTCCACTGGAAGTATTTCCATTAGTGCAGGTATGACTGTGATTAATTCTCTCAGTTTTTGTTTGTCTGACAACTTCATTGCTGAAAGAAATGTTTGCTGATGATAGAATTCTAGTCTACTAATAATTTTCTTATCTTTAAAGGGCATTCTTTTTTCTTTTGGTTTTGGGATTTATGTTTAACATTAACTTTACTAATGCTTCTTAAAAATAATATGTGATGTTTTATGTGATTGATTTTGAGATTTGTTTCTCTTTAATATGGATCTTGATTTTTTTATTTTGAATTTTGTACTTTTTAAAAATTTACATCCTGATTGGGTTGCTGTGAATATCTTGAACAGTTAAAGACAGTTTTGGAAAATTCTTGGTCATTAACTGTTCAAATATTGCTTATTACCACTCAATTATCTCTTATCCTTCTAGAATTATAATCATATGTATGTTAGAGTTTTTTATTATGTTTTACATGTCATTAATGTTGTTTTTCATTATTTTTTGTGCTCCTATTTGGATATTTTATATTAACCTATCTTGTAATCCACTATTCCTGTAGTCTTCTATATCTATGGCATTAAACTATTTCAATAGTTTTATGTCAGATACTATAATTTTGCCATTATAGAATGTTCATTTTAAGATTTCAGTTGTCAGGTCAAAATCTTTTTATGTCTATTTTCTCTACTGTTCCTTATTTTTGACATATTATTCATGCTTATTTTAACATTAATTATACTATCTGGATTATCTGGAGGTCATTTGTATTATGTTTTTTCTCATGGTTTTACTCAGACATCCAGTTTTGTGCATAGGTGGTCTATTACTTTTCACTCAATTCTGGATATTTATGTAAAAAGATGTCCAGGATGAAAGTGATATTGTATTTCCCTAGGATGAGTTTACCTTTTCCTCTGTCAGCCTGATAGAACCCTCACTAGTCAAATTGTGTTTACTAAAACAGTCAAGGTTCCTTGACATCCTGATAAGCACCTTGCCTACAGAATTTTCAGTTGAAAAATTGGTATATTTTCTATGGCCCTTCCTATGCCATATCCCAAACTCTAATATTTGGATAGTAAAGAAAACTTCATTCTGCTTTCTAAGAATTTTCTACTTGGGTTTTCAAACTTCTGCCCTGGGCTATCCTGAGTTTGACAAGTGACCTGAGTGGGGAAACTGATCCTGAGCTTGAATTTTCCAGTCTACTAAAGGCTATAGAAGTTAGTCTGCCCCTATTTAATAGTCTGTTGTTAGTTTTCTGACTTAGCAAATTTCCTTGGGGGAAAACTGACTGTAGGACTCAGTTCTGATGCCTAAGTATTCTCAGAAATCTTAAACCATTTATTTCTTATCATATAATCTGCCCTCTGTTCCTGTAGAGAAATAATTTATGATATTTAGCCAATTTTCATGGTTGCTTTCTGCTGCCAGACAATCCATCTAACCTGGAAGCAGAATTCCACCAAAAAATATGAATGAGATTTAACTTCACACTTAAAAAATACTTTTTTGCAACTTTTGATTATAAAGAAAGAAGGAATCTGAGTGTTATGTGCTATATTACCTTCAATATAATTTTACCCCCAGAAAAAAATGCATTGAACTCACTACATGCTGTGCCTATAAACAACAAAGGAATTACAAAAGTTGTGTATATTTGAGTGAGGAAATAAATGTTTAAATGGGTGTTATTATCAAGATATTTTGCCTCCATTTCCTATTTTTTTCCCATGACAACCAAATTGACACATTTTTATAAGGTGTGCATATTGTGAAATTTTACAATGTTTATTGCTAAATTCCAATAATTGAATTTCAAAAGTTGATCTGTTCTAAAGTCTTGTAGTGGCTCCTTGCTGGCAAGGAATAATTCATGCTTTTTCCAGGGATAAAGTGGGTTCTGGGTGTTTATTTGTTCAGTCTATTTAGGTGATTATACAAATTAGACTAGCCTAGGATAAACCAAAAAAAAGTGAACTTGGATATTTGTGTATTGAAATACATTGGTAAAGCCTTCAATTTGATTTTTTTATTGTCATATATAAAACTATTTCATTTAAATAGCTAATAAATTGAAACATCATTAGTGTTTACTTCTATATTTGTGTCTTACATTGTTTGTATTTTGTTATTTTTGTCTCTGCCTCACTTAAATTTTTAAAAGGAAGGAAAGCAAAAAAATTATATTTGAGGAATAACAAATAGCAATTTACCTTTGTTTATTTCAATATATACTTAGGAAAAAAGAATAATCCGGTGAAAAAATGTGTATACTTTAAACTTCAATAGAATTATACTTGAGATTTAAAAATAAATGTGTTACATTATAAAGTAACCTTTTCAATTGTTCATATTCTGCTAAAAGTACAATGATGTCTTCATAGAGTTTTATTCATATGAATTTACTAGTTAGAAATCATATTATCCACCTATTGGCTTACTGAACACAATATAAAACAATTATAATTCAGGTAAATTAATTACTGTTCCAATGTGTTCAGAGACAAAATATTATTTATTTTGATATGTGATATGTTAGAGATTATATTAATTTTTGGTTATTGCATACCTAGTGCATAAGTAGTGTTCCATAAATATTAATATTAAATTGTAAATAATTTAATAATTTGTAATAATATTTATACATAATGAATGTGTAACTTTAAATGATATACATATTATCATGCAACTTCAGTAGGATAGAAAGTTAAACTAAATCAAAATAACTAAAGGTTACATTAACAAACAGAAGATAATCAAACACAGAAAAGAATGCATTATTTTGTTGACAAATACCTTCCTTTTTTAATATTTATTTTTTAGTTATCGGCGGGTACAACATCTTTGTTTGTTATGTGGTGCTGAAGATCGAACCCTGGCTGCACGCATGCCAGGCGAGCGCACTACTGCTTGAGCTACATCCCCAGCCTGATAAATACCTTCCATATCCACAAAGTAATGTAAAGTGAAAAATCTGAGATCAACTGATAATCAGAATTCAATAGAATTCCTGAAATTCAGGAGAAATTTCCTAACACTTTTGAATGAGTGGGGAGAAGCTGCAGAAAAACACATGATACTACAATTAGGGCTGGGAATGTAGCACAGTGGTCACAATGAAAAACAAAAGGATCCTACACTTACACTTGTATGTGTAGGCCAAAAGGAAGGGCAAAATCAGATGTCCCAAATTCTTTGGAGAAGTTTAGGGTTTATTTCAGATTCTAAGATTATTTTTTAAAGCTTGATAGCAAGATATTATTTAACAGAATTTGTACAAAATGTTTGGTTTTGCTTTGGTGCTAGGAATTGAAACCAGGCCTTGCATGTATGCATGCATGCTCTACCACAGAGACACACCATCTGCCACTTAACAGTTTTATTTATTGAAACAAATAAGAAATTATATAAGATTTTCTCTTTATTATTTGTGGATTAAGATTATTTTAAATTTAATATTCATATTTATAAACCCATATAATATACTAAGTATACAGTAACCAAATATTTAAGATAATCTATCAGGTGGTGTCACAAATGGGTCACAATTTTAAGGTACTGATATTTTAACAAAATTCAAGTTTATATAATATTTGGGAGAAAAAGTATGCTAAATATTAAGCTTACATGTATTCAGAGAGCTTACATCAGTAGTATACTCAACCAGAAAAGCCAATGTAAATACAAAGAAATTCATGCAGATTTGAAGTTCCGTGGAATGCATACTTGCTTAGCATGCAAGAAATTCTGGGATCCATCCCCAGCACCAGTGAAATAAAATAGAATTTAAAACACTCTGGAGTTGAAAAGATGAAATTATATGGTAAAGACAGGCACCACAAGTAATAGCAATTCAAGACTTCATAAAAGCTTTAATATTAAATAATTTTAAACGTTGCTAAAATTTGAGTACTATTGAGTAATTTCTACTTAGAGAAATATTATTGACCAAGATAAAGTCAAATGCGGGAGAAAACACATTCAATACATACTGTAATTTAAATGCTAATTACATTAACTACCAATAACAAAGAACAAATTAAGCACTATCTGGAGGATATGGTTGGGATAGTGCTATCAATGTTCAAGAAACACAATTTCTTAATAAAAAGACCTTGCAATCCGTTGTTTGCCAAAATTAATGAGAGATTAACTCAACAAAATAAAACAATTAAGTGAATACAAAGCTATAAGTGCAGGTGGGGGCTTTCTTTAATTTCCACTGTCCTGAAGCAAGAGATTGGGGAATATTGGTTTCAGGAATTTGAACTCACCAGACCCAGAGTCTCCAGCCAGACACACCTCATACTGGTAGCTCTGAGACAGTGTCCCAGTTCCACTGATATCCACCAGGTGGCCAGGAAAGTGGCCCTCAGGTACAGAACAAACACCAAGCGGCGCCGCCCTGCGCCTCCTGCACAGTTTCACTGTCACGAACACCAGCACAGAGAAGAGAAAGAGAGATGACACAGAGGCCAAAGCGATGACCAAGTAGACAGTGAGCGAGTCCCCCTGCGAGCGCTCGGGCGCCACTTCCGGGAGAGGCAGGTAGGGCTGGGAGAAGCCATCCACCAGCAGCACGTGCAGCGTGACGCTGGCAGACAGCGGAGGCTCGCCATTGTCCTTGACCAGCACCACTAGCCTGTGCCTGGCCGCGTCGCGCTCGCTCAGCAGCCTGGCGGTGCGCACTTCGCCATTGTGCGCCCACACGCCAAACAGCCCGGGCTCGGTGGCCTTGAGCAGCTGGTATGACAGCCAGGCGTTCTGGCCTGAGTCTCTGTCTACTGCCACCACCTTAGTGACCAGGTAGCCCTGCTCTGCCGCCCTGGGCACCAGCTCAGTGCAGGGTGCAGAGGCGTTCTGCAGCGGGTACAGCACGAAGGGCGAGTTGTCATTGTCGTCCATCACCACCACTCGCACCAGCGCCTGGCTGCTGAGTGCTGGTGAGCCTTGGTCTGTGGCGCCCACGCGGAACTCGAATGCCTGCAGGGCCTCGAAGTCCAGCGCCCTCAGCGCGAACAGCTGCCCATTGTCTGCGTTGATGGAGACCAGCGAGGCGAGGGGCAGGTGCAGGTCCTGGGTTGGCAGCAGTGAGTAGGTGATCTGGGCATTGGTGCCTGAGTCTCTGTCTGTGGCGCTGACACTGCCTATGTGCAGGGCGGGGCTGTTGTTCTCTCGCACCAACAGCGTGTATGACGTTTGGGAGAAGGCAGGGGCATTGTCGTTAACGTCAGAGACGAGGATGGTTATGCTGTGCTCGGTTTTTAGCCTGGGCGTCCCCAAGTCGGTGACTGTGATGGTGATGTTGTACTCTGCTCTGCTCTCTCTGTCCAGCGGGCTCTCTGTCACCAGGGTGTAAAAGTTCTTGAATGTTGGTTTTAGAATGAAGGGCACATTATCTGGAATAGAGCAAGTCATCTTTCCATTGTCTCCAGAATCTCTATCTCCAACACGGAATATAGAGACTATGGTCTCAGGAGCATTTTCTGGTATGGAGCTGGTGAGTGAGGATATGGTAAGTTCTGGGGCATTGTCATTCACGTCCACCACCTCTATGAACACAGTGCCTTTTCCAGAAAGGCCTCCTCCATCTATAGCTTCAATTTCCACATGATAAGATTTAGTTTTTTCAAAATCCAATTTCTTCCTCAGTCGGATTTCCCCTGTGATTTCATTTATTGAGAAAGTTTGTTTAATCTCATCAGATGGTTGGAACAAGCCATAGGAAACACTCCCAAAGTTTCCAGCATCTGCATCCCTAGCTAAGACGCTGAGGATTGGGGAATCTAAGGGGCTGTTCTCCAGGACCTGCACCTCATATGGGGTATGCACAAACTCAGGAGCATTGTCATTGACGTCTATGATCAGGATTCGAACTGTGATTGTTCCAGATCTAGGTGGAGAGCCACCATCCAAAGCCATGAGGGTTAAGCTGAATTCAGGCTGCTCCTCTCTATCCAGGGCTTTGTCTTGTACCAGGTCTGGGTATTTCTTGCCCTCACTGTGATTTCGTGTAAGGACGTGAAAATGAGAATTGGGATTGATGGTGTATTTTTGAAGCCCATTGCTACCCACATCCAAATCCTGGGCTACTTTCAATGGAAATAGAGTCCCTGGCTGGCTGTTTTCTGGTATTTTCAAGAGCATTTCCCTATCAGTGAATGCTGGAGAGTG
The DNA here is from genome assembly GCF_052094955.1 of Ictidomys tridecemlineatus. Taxonomy (NCBI): domain Eukaryota; kingdom Metazoa; phylum Chordata; class Mammalia; order Rodentia; family Sciuridae; genus Ictidomys; species Ictidomys tridecemlineatus. The sequence continues at coordinate 121,541,168 of NC_135477.1, read as the reverse complement.
GTCATTTATGTCCTGTATCCATAATTCTCCCTGAAAAAATTGCACTGGCATTTCAAGAAACACCTGGAAATGCAGTACACACCGTTCAATAGGGCCACACAGTTCCTCCCGGTCTATTTTCTCCTTCAGAAGCAAATCGCCAGTCTGAGGATCCAACAGCAAACGCTGCTTATAATCATCAGACATAACCCGAACAGACCTGGCTGCCAATTCCCCAGTTCCCAGGCCCAAGTCCTTTGTCAGATGGGCTACAAAGGAGCCGCTCTCTGTTTCCTCCTCTACAGAATAACGAAGAGACTCTGGGCGAATCTGAGACAAAAACATCATAAAAATAAAGGCTATCACTTGCCTGCTCAGTTGAACTCTCTGTAGTTTCCCCATGTTGTAGTCGGGTTGCTTATATCCAAGTACTTCAGGAAACCCCAAAGAAGACTGGAGATGTGGAACACTTGTTTTCCTGTTTGGAGGAACCCTCACAAAGTTGATTTTGAGCTTAAATTGTATATTGCTGCCCCAATCCGTTGGCAACTCCGTATTATTTGCACAGCTTCTCGCGTGTCTTTTATAAGATCTTGAAACAAAAGTGTATGGGAGGTTTTAAGGGACCTACATTCACAATCTTAGCCTGCAGCGCCACCCTGCGTCTTAAATTATGAATTAACACAATATTTTGAAACCAACGCTCATCTGGGATATTTCCAAATGAAAATCATTTTAAAAGTCTATAGATTTTTAAAATAAACGTTGCTGTTGCTTAAATTTTGTAATTTATTATTCTAGTGCATGAACTAGAATAATGGTGTACACAAAGCAAGAAGATGTCTCAATCTCCTCATGCACCCTCATCAGTGGAACTTCATTTCTCTTCTGCATAATTTAACCAAGGGAGATAAGATCTTATAAAACTTACCTGAAATTAAATTTAAAACTTATTTCAATTTAGTTCATTGTAGTTATATATATTTATTTATAGGAATTGAAGATTTTATGGTAATGCAAAAGTTTAGAAACGTGTATCACGTGGTCTAAAAGAATAGGTTCTATTTTACAAAGAATAGGTTCTATTTTTCCACACTGATATGCAAATAATAACAAATACAGTTAAATAATGAGTAATCTCGTTTTGTTTTATTAATGCATTTACAGTGTAAAACTACGTCAATCTAGAAGTAAGGCAATGAGTATCAGAGCCATAGACTTTAAACTAAAGAGATATTGAAAGGAGTTTTATAGATATGGAAATTGAATCCCAAGGGATACAGGACCTGTTTCTTCTGGGATTTTTATCAGTCACACCATATAGATAAAGAAACTAAGAGTTTAAAGAATCTGTCTAAAGAGCAGAACCAAAGTTTGAAGCTAGAGTTATGGTCTCAGGATCCATTCTCTTACATGTCTGAGTCAGATTTTGTTCTAACATTTTGGTCAGAATCCCCTCTTGCATTATTCCTTTTTAAAAATATTGTATTAGTTGTTGATGGACCTTTATTTATTTATGTGTGGTGCTGAGAATCAAACCCAGTGCCTCACACATCCTAGGCAAGCACTCTACCACTTAGCAACAACCCCAGCCCCTGTATTATTCCTTTTTCAGGTGAACAATGAACTTTCAGATAATTTACAGTAGATCCAAACTTTAACCTTGCCTTAGACACATAAATATGATAGGTGAAATATATCCAAGTTTTCAACATTTGAAATGTTTTCTTTCCCTTCAGAGGCAGTTATCAGCAAAGAGAGATGCTTATCCACCTTAGAATTTAGAAGGCAAATGGATACTCAGTGTTCACACTGAGATTATTAATGAGGTAAGAAAAATAACAATGGCATATCTAATGAATTACCTGTAGACTTAAATATTGGATAAAATAGATATCAACAATTTTTAAAAAATATTATCAGTTCCTATAAAGGCTTTAAAGCTACAATGAAGAATGGAGGCTAGAAGTATGGCCCGGCATATTTTGTCAAGGATAATTCTCTGCAGACTGTGAAACTTATCAGGAAAAAAAATCTATAATTTTTTTCATCTTCATGAGAGAAAAGTTGATGATATAAAGAATGATCATCCCAGTCAGGCAAGGTGAATCATCCATTCTGGAAGATTCTTGTGACTATTTACATAATTGATTGCCATAACTAAAGCATGATATTTAGTGTTTTTCTTCTGCATTTTAAATACATAAAGAGAAATGAAATAGTACTCAGAAACTTAAGTAGTATCTTTTAATACTTTTCTGGTAACATATTGCAAGAACTTTAAACACCATTAAAGAAAAGATCTATTAAAAGAAATTTAAATACAAGTAGTCCTAAAGTTCAAAATACTAAATCCATAATTGTGAGTTTTGAATAGTCTATTTTTGAAAAATGTGAGTGTTTTAAAATTTCATGATGACTTATGGGTTGTTTTGTTCTTTTGGTGAGGTAAGGGTACAGGAGGGATTGAACTCAGGGGCACATCCCCAACCCTATTTTGTATTTTATTTTGAAACAGAATCTCACTGAGTTGCTTGGCAATTCACCAGTGTTGAGGCTGGCTTTGAATTTCAGATCTTCCTGCCTCAGCCTCCAGAGCCTGCTGGGATTACAGATGTGTGCCACCTTTCCTGGTAGGCTGTTGTTTGTTACTAAAGAGGAGAAGTAGAGATTAAACTAAGCATTGAGGGCTGCGGATGTGGCTCAAGCGGTAGCGCCTCGCCTGGCATGTGTGCGGTCGGGGTTCGACCCTCAGCACCACAATCAAACAAAGATGTTATGTATGCCAAAAACTTAAAAATAAATATTAAAAAATATTTTAAAAATAAACTAAGCATTGAAAGGAAGAGAAATAAATTGGTGAAATAGATATTATATTTGTGTGTGTGTGTGTGTGTGTGTGTGTGTGTGTTTCTTAAGGAGTCCAACTTATCTCTGATGAGCAGTGTGACTCCAAAAAATTCGTGAAACACCATCAAACTATATGAAATATAAAAGATGGTTAGTAACACTAATGGTAAAATAAATAAATACTTCAAATCTCATGACTCATAAATTGCCTCACCAAAAGTCTTACTTCATTATGAAGTTAGGCCTACACATTAAAGAGAAAAATAAGGCAAATGGGGAATTAAAAAATTTCAACTCTAGGCACAATAAATAAAGCTAAATAAAATGTAAACTCAGAACAGCTGATATCATTTTTATAATTAAACATAATATCTATGCAACCAGAAGATAGAACATTAATGTGACTAGCTCCCAGGATTCACCTCATAAATGTTACTAGAATGGAAGATATAAATAGCAAAGAGTAGAGATGAACTAAAAACCAACAGTCATGAAGATCTTGGATGGATTTGGCTTGTCATCTGAAACAGAGTATTTATAAATGTATCTTTCTTTCTGGATGGCATTTCTGAGTTCTGATTGCAGCTTAATGGTATCTTTGTCTTCCGGAGTTGTTCATTCATTCTGACTGTAGCACCAACAGTCATCCTCAAATATAACTTGTTGATTCTATTTCTCATTTTAAAGCAAATGTAATCAACAGTACAGCATGTATCAAATTCAATATAGATTGCTGAAATATCTTTGAGAACAACTATAGTTATGGTAAAAAGAAGACAGTATCTCAATGTTCTCCCAAAGATATCAGTTGGATATGTCAAGAAACTTTCTTGTAATAGAAAGTGAATTATATTAGATTCCTAAAAGACTTCTTTGCTTTTTCTCTATTTTGCTTTTATTTGATTTACTTGTACAGAATTGAATTGATTCTGCTTCCATATACATGTTCTCACAGTGAATAAAATAATTTTTGATTATGGAAAATGTCCAACACATACAAAGTAAACAGAACAAAACTCCATGCATACAGCATCAACTTTCACATCATTGTTTCATCTATAACTTTCCCTCCACTCTGCCTACTCCAAATATTTTTTGTATAGTTCTTTCCTTGATATAATGTTTACATAATTAAAATACACTATTTATTTATTTGGCAGTACAGAGGATAAAACCCAAGGCCTTGAGCAAACTAGCCAAGCACTCTGACTCTAAACTACATTCCTACCCCTTAACTACCATTTTACTATGAATCCATCTGTATAACTCACACTTCTTTCAAGATGTAGAACATTTTTTTCTTTCAGTGGGAATAATCTTAAATCATATTTACATTTATTTTTAATAATTGTGGGGCAAAACCTTGGTCTTCTCTTTACACAAAATGGAAAGGAAGACAACATTTAAAAAAAAATCACCATGACCCATGCTCTTTATTCTTATATATACCAAACTGAAATGATAGATATTTTAAAGAATAATTTAACTGGATTGTTACCAATGTCCAGCAATAGTATTTTAACTGATGAGACATTGTGAAGTATGTTAAACTAAATTTCACTTAGTTAACTTAAAATTATTGCACAGTTTATCAAATTGATTTCCATTGTTTACTTCAAATATTTGTTTTACTTTAATTGTATTATAACTTTAAAATATTTTTCAGGTTTATCAAAAGTGAAAAACTAAACTTTAGGGATGAACTGAATCTCTCAACAACTTTAATTGAGTTACTTACAAAGAAAAACACATCAATTCGGGAAAAACATAACATGTAAGCAATTCATAAATAAACTTCTCAATTGATATAACATATTGTAGAAAAGTTTGAAGATATAAAGATATTGATGCAAAATCACACTTAAAAACTCAAATGGTTGGGTAAGACTTTTCAATCACTGTTGCTAGAGTGTTATCAATTTTATTGATATTTTTCAAAGATCCAGTACTTGGTTTCATTATTCTCTATTATTTTTGCATTGAATTTCCTTGATTTCTATTACCTTCATTATTTTCTTTCTTCTGCATGCTTTGGCTTTATTTTTTTCTTCTTTTACTGAGTTCTGTGATGGAAGCTGGAACTGGCAAAATTCTGGGAAATTAATTTGAGACTTCTCTCTTTTCTATTTATTGAAAAATAATTTCAGCTACTTATAAACCACTTAGTCTATGGTACTTCATTACAGAAGCCTGAATTTATGAAGACAATTTTCTCTCACTGTTTTCAAGGTGTTTCCTTTGCTTTTTTTTTCAAATATTTGAAGTCTTTTGGTGTGGATTTCTTTGGGATTATCCTGTGTAAGATTTATTTGGAGTTTTGATTCTCTGAGTTTGTCTTTTGCCAATTTGGAAAGTTTTCAGCCATTATTTCTTTTCAATTTCACTCTCTCCTCTTAGAATTTCAATGACACAAATGTTGCCTCTTTTGTTATTGTCCCACAGGTTGCTTAGACTGTTCCCTGTTTTACAATCTCTTTTCTCTTTGTTATTCAGATTAGATAAATTCCATGGGCTGGGGTTGTGGCTCCTGGTAGAGCACTTGTCTAGCATGTGTGAGGCACCGGGTTTGAATCTCAGCACCATATATAAATAAATGAATAAAATAAAGTTTATTTTAGTAAAAGAACTAAAAATACATATTAAATTTTTTTTAAAAAAATCCATTGTTCTTTTAGTTCACTGATTCATTCTTTGTCCTATCCATTTCCCTCTTGAGCCTATCCATTGAGGTTGCTTGTCTTAATTATTGTATATTTAATTTCTAAAATTTCACTGGTATTCCTTTCCATCTTCCATTTTTTTGTGAGACCTTACATTTCTTTGCTGAAACTCTATTTTTCATTTATTCCAACCATGTTCATAATTGGTTGTTGAAGTACTTCATGAACTCTGTTTTGAAAACGTTTTTTCAGATAATTCTGACATCTCTATCATCTTGGCATTAGGATATCTATTAATTGTCTATTATATTCACTTTGATATCTTACTGATTCTTGACATGACCCAAATAGTACCTTCCTTGATGTACTTGTATCACCATTGTTCATAGTGACTAAATTCAGAGCAACTAAAAAGGCAATCAAGAGTAAAATGAATTAAAAAGTAAAAATGTACTCACAAAATGGAATACAACAAAACAACATCATCAACATGGATTTTGGTTTAATACTATGATTTTTAAAAAGCAAACCCACACATGATCTAGACTACGTGAATCCCATTCATATAAATTACAAATACAGGCAAAACTAACTAGCATATTACTGAAGAACTTATGCATATATATTGCAGCTCTGAAGAAGAACAAATAATTGATTTAATAATATAAGACATTAGTTTTTTCCCCCACAGGGATGAAAGATGTTAAGATGGAGGCCAAGAGGTACTTTCAGTAGCATTTTTCTAATTGTTAAACAGATGTATGGGTGATCATTTTAATATTATTTATTTCAAATTGAATATATACAATTATATACACTTTTGTGCAATTTTAACAGATTTCAAAATAGGAAAAGTTTTTAAATAACAAAGAATAAAACAATTTCTCTGCAGTCAGTCTTCTTGGATTTGAATTATTCTACTTCTTACTAGCTGGGTGGTTGATGAAATCCTGACTCCCAATGTGATAGTATTAGGAAAGAGAGCCTTTGGAAGTAATTAGGTGTTGAGAATAGATCTCTTAGGAATGGTATTAGTATCCCTTATAAAAGGGATCCTGGAAAGCACTCTCACACTTATTCTGGTATGTGAGGGTATAATGAGAAATTGGCATTGTATAATCTGGAAGAGGGCCCTCAACAGAATATAACCATGCTGGCACCCTGCACTCAGACTTTGCTGAAACTCTATTTTCCATTTATTTCAACTATGTTCACAATTGCTTGTTGAAGCACTTTATTAAATCTGTTTTGAAAACTTTCTTCAGATAATTCTAACATCTATATCATCTTAGCATTAGGGAATCTATTAACTGTCTATTATATTTGATATCTTACTGATTCTTGATATAACCCAAATAGTACCTAACTAGATGTGCTTGTATCACCATTGTTCATAGTGAAAAAATTCAGAACTGTGAACAATAAATTTCAGCTATTTATGAACCACTCAGCCTATGGCAATTCATTATAGAAGCCAGAATTGGTGAAGACAATGATGTTTGTCAAATTGGTTTACTTCTGTATAGTCCAGTTTGTTCATCTCTTTAAAAATACCATTAAAAATTAAACCATTATTTGAAGGATTAAATGAGATATGTATAATGAATTTGTAAATAAATACAAAGAAGGTATATAATATACATTATATATAATAGGTTATAAAGTTTAATAATTATTTCTCTTCAAGACCTTTCCTCAAAAATCTTAAGGGTCATTTATTTCTAAAGAAATCAAAGGAATCTTCTAGAGAACACTAAGACACTTAGTGGAGGTTTTGGAATCTCAGAGTAGAGTCTTTTGCATTTTGGGCATATCAAGGATCACTTCCTGAAAAGGGCTCCCTACCCAGTCATCTCAGCCCACTATAAAGTCACATCTGACATTATAAACCTGGCCCTGCACTGCCTCTCACAGAGCACCTTGTCAGAATTTCTATTCAGGATAGAGGTCTTAGTGGAAGCCACCCTATAATACAAAGGCAGAGAATATATAAAAAGCAGCAGCTGCTTCAAATACTCTATCTATCCTTTTTTACATATAAACAGACAACCAGGGTGCACAAGACATAATAAAAAAGAGAAATATTTAACAAAAAAGAGCAAGAAATAAATGAAAGAAAAAGGAAAAGTAGAAAGAAAAATGGACTCTGTAGCAAACAGATAATTCAGGATATGAAGTGAGTTGTGGAAAATATGAAATGATACTTTGGAAAAGTCTCAATAACAAAGTTCTTAAGGATTTAAATATGACACCAAAATTAATAATACACTAGAAGGAACTCAAATTGAGATGTCAGAATATAAAAATAAAAAAACACAACAAAGTAAAACCCTAATATAATAGAGAATTAAGTATAAATGTTCCATAACTGATAAGCTCAAATCTCAGAAATAACAAGATAAAGTTAGGGATACAATTGGTAAGGGAATAGTAGTAGAGAGAAATATCTCAAAAATGAAAATATGTGAATTATCGGAATGTATAAATACATCAAGGGTCCAGAAAAATAAATGAAAAAGAACATATTATTATTGTGAAACTCAAATCTCCTAATAGAGAAAATTCTAAAATTTGAGAGGGAAGGAAGGAGACAGAAATTACACATATTATATTGCATATACATATAATTTATATATTTTATACATGATATGTGTGTAAAAGAAGAGAGAACAAAAAGGATCAACAATCAGATTGGGTAAGATTTATTTAAAATTTTAGATTAATAATCAATTCATAAACTATTTTAAATTGCAGAGCAAGAATTCTTTATCTCACTGAATCATCAGTAGAGTATTAGGGAAAAATAAATACATTTTCAGGCATGTAAGATATTAAGTTTTTTTCTATACATACTCTTTGGGGATGTCATTTGAGGATTTACTATAGCAAAGGGAGGGAATGAAAAAGGAAAGAAGGGAATGAGGGTCCCATCACACAATGAAATCAAATAGGAAAGAATGAAGACCAGAGAGCAGTTTGTTACAGATGCAGAGAACATTTAATTATTGTAGAAGATAAAAGATAGAAGGCTCCAGGTAGAAAATATGGGAAGCTGAATTCATGATTGGGATTTTGAAAAAATGTGAAGATGAGGTAGGGTAAACTCGAGAAGTTTAAAAGGTGAATCTATTTGATCTTGATTTTAGGGACATTCTTTTTTCAATGGCATAGGAAGCACAATGGTAGATCCAAGGAGCAGATATGATATTAGTTATCCCAAGTACTATGGCTGCATAAGGGACAATATTTTGAGAGAGAGAATCAGCCACTGATAACCAGGGACTGTCCTGACACTCTCAGGTAGGTCAAGATCTCCTACAGAACATGAACCATCTCACCCAACACCAATATCAAAAAAGACCTTGGTGATTCTGATTAAGTGCCACAGTCTGGCTGGGCACAAAATAACCCGGCTGCTACACAGCCTTGTAGGTTCAAAACAGGAACTCCTTTATTCTCCCACTCCCCCAAATGCCACAAACTCGGCCTTCTCTCTGGACACACTACACACCAACTGGAAATCCCGCCTCTGGAAATCCCTCCTCCTGCACTTCCCAAACCAATGGGAACTCTCCGGGAATCTCCAAAGTAGCAGGCTGAGGCAGACAGCAGGGGTCTAATATACACAGCTTAACATAACCATTATCATCTTGCTGGCTTGCTGGCATCACCTCTCTACCACTCCATTCTGGCAAAAATGCCCTGCGTCATTTGTACTTGGCTATGGCTCTCAGCAATTAAGCAAGATGAAAATAAACTTACTTCATGGTTGAGCACAAGCCAAAATAAGAATATTGTTCAAACCAGGACAATGACCAAAGACCTCCAATTCCTTGCAAATATGAGTTAATGTTGCTTCTTCACCAATTATACTTTCATTTCACCTTGTTCTCCTCAATTCCTCAATTAAATTCAGTGAAATAGCTAATCATACATTTCTTTCCCATTTTCTTAAAGCATCTAATCCAGAGCTAACCCTTACTTCCTTAAACCCTCTCCAAATTTCCTATCACAAATTCAAATCCTAGAACTCCTTTATAAGTAGTACAAAAGTAACCCTGTTACTAAGGTGATCCACAGTTTCTTATTTTCTACAGTTTCCATTATTACAAAACATCAATAGCCCCAACTTTATTTTGATAAAGTGTGTTCCTGGTGATTTTTGGTTGTAGGGAATTATAATTTATATTGTCACAAAAAGTAAAATTCAAATTCATATTTTCAGTTTCTAAAACATATCTATAGACAAGATGTGGTTAAAGGCAGAGATTCACTGAAGGAGGTTGGAAAATGTAAGGGAAAATAGGAAAGAAAGAATAAGAATGTCTGCATTTTATCCATACAAAAATCAATGAAACTATTGTTAATGGATAATAAATGGACTTTTCAATTTGACAAGAGAAGTACCTGAAATAGTAGTATATTCTATGTGAAGATCATATAATTGAAGTTATTTTTGAATGCAGTACCCAGCAATCATAACAGTAAATTGTCAAAGAAAAAAATGCCTGATAAATTACTAATGTTGTTTGTAGGATTGCCATAACTACATACCACAAATGGGTGGCTTAAATCACAGGTATATATTTTCTCACAGTTGTGGAGAATATAAGTCTCAGGTCAAGGTGTTGTCAGGATTTTTAAATTCTGAAGCCTCTTTCATAGATGATGATCTTATTCTGGTGACTTTGCACAATCATCTCTGTGTATGCATGTATCTGGTATGTCTTTTCTCCATGCCTAATTTCCTTTTATAATGACACCAGTTTTATTGGTTTAGGGCCTACACAAACCACCTAATATTAATGTAATTCCCTCTTCATAGGCCCTAAGCAAGATCATATTCTGAGGTAGTGGGATTTCTGATGTCATATGAAACTGGAAGGGATGGGAGTTCAATTCAACCCAAAACAATTATAAAAATATTAACTAATATTAAGGATAAATGATGAAACTGGTTTTTTGGAAGTTTTTAAAATGCTTTCTAATGGGATAAAATTTTAAAAACCAGACAATAGCATGTGAATGACTGGGTACATGTAGATGTTGTGGATAGTGTAAATGGCAAAATCACTTTGGAAAACTATTTGGAAATGTCTACTAAGAGTAAATATGTACGTTCAAAATAAGCAGTAATTCCATCCCTTAGTGTCCAACAAAACTGGAAAGTCAAAAGACATTGCAAAAATGTTCAGAGTAGTGTGATTCATAACAGTCAATCCATGCACCTACTCATATATGTGGCTACATGATATTCAATGAATTTTAATAAATATTGATAGACTAATACAGTAAAGTAATGAGTAATACAGCAATGAGAATGAAAAGACTAATACAGTGAAATAATGAGTAATACAGCAATGAGAATGAAAAAGTTAAGCAGAATAATGAATAAATTTCATAAAATATTGAGCAAAAGCAACTATACACAAAGCAGTTCATAGTCTATTATTACATTTATATCAATTCAAAAGGGGCAAAAATAAACTATGCTATGGTGAGGACATATGTCAGTTATACTTGGGTTCACAGTGATTTTAAGGAGAAATTTGTGTTGAGTGCAATACAAATGTTTCATTTTCTCAAGTTGCTCATGGCAATTACATTTGCTATGTGAAAATACATACAGCTGAATATTACATTCACTTTGCTTTCTGTATGCTATATATATATTTAAAAAGTTTTTCAAAAAAAATGTTTGCCAAGGAGGCTTAAGGTTGCAAAATAAGAGTAGATGTTGTTGCATTTTATTATGGTTTCTCACATGCTGGACTTGTAATCATATGCATTCATTTGGAAACAAAAAGAATAAAATGAAGTGATTTTTTTTAAATTTAACACCTAAAATCCTTGAGAGGGATGAAACAGAATGAGTACCATATAAGGAAAAGTTCCAGTTGAACTTATTAAGCCAGTTACCATGACAAATATACAAAAGACTAAAAATTTAAGGAAAAAAAAACCCTTAGCATGAATTTGTAATGACAGTGCATAAATGCAATAAAGTAAAATTGAGTTTTCCAAAGTTGGACAACACCAGCTAACAACTCCACTACAGAAGGGAAATCAAAGCTATACTTCAAGGGGGACTTTTCCTTCATGACACACTGTAACTCTTAATCCAGGAAAATTATAGATAAAGGGTAGAAAACACTACAATATAATCAGATTAATGGAATTCAAAACTATTCCTGAAGGTGCCATTTTAATGGGTTGCTTCTCTTGCACTCTTGGGAGATACGTTGTGGAATATGGGCTTCAGGAACTTGAAGTCGCTAGTCCCAGAGTCGCTGGTCAAACAAACCTCATATTGGTAGCTCTGAGACAGTGTCCCTGTGCCACTGACATCCACCAGGTGGCCAGGAAAGTGGCCCTCAGGCATAGAGAAGACACCCAGCGGCGCCGCCCTGCGCCTCCTGCACAGCCTCACCACCACGAACACCAGCACAGAGAAGAGGAAGAGCGATGACACAGAGGCCAAGGCGATGACCAAGTAGACAGTGAGCGAGTCCCCCTGCGAGCGCTCAGGCGCCACTTCCGGGAGCGGCAGGTAGGGCTGGGAGAAGCCATCCACCAGCAGCACGTGCAGCGTGACGCTGGCAGATAGCGGAGGCTCGCCATTGTCCTTGACCAGCACCACCAGCCTGTGCCTGGCCGCGTCGCGCTCGCTCAGCAGCCTGGCGGTGCGCACCTCGCCATTGTGCGCCCACACGCCAAACAGCCCTGGCTCCGTGGCCTTGACCAGCTGGTATGACAGCCAGGCGTTCTGGCCCGAGTCTCCATCCACTGCCACCACCTTGGTGACCAGGTAGCCCTGCTCTGCCGCCCTGGGCACCAACTCAGTGCAGGGCCCAGAGGCGTTCTGCATTGGGTACAGCACGAAGGGCGAGTTGTCATTTTCGTCCATCACCACCACTCGCACCAGCGCCTGGCTGCTGAGTGCTGGTGAGCCTTGGTCTGTGGCGCCCACGCGGAACTCGAACGCCTGCAGGGCCTCAAAGTCCAGCGACCTCAGCGCGAACAGCTGCCCATTGTCTGCGTTGATGGAGACCAGCGAAGCGAGGGGCAGGTGTGGGTCCTGGGTTGGCAACAGCGAGTAGGTGATCTGGGCATTGGTGCCTGAGTCTCTGTCTGTGGCGCTGACACTGCCTATGTGCAGGGCAGGGCTGTTGTTCTCATGAACTAACAGCTTGTAAGACGTTTGGGAGAAAGCAGGGGCGTTGTCGTTGACATCAGAGACAAAGACAGTTATGCTGTGCTCCGTTTCCAACCTGGGTATTCCCATGTCAGTGACTGTGATGGTGATGTTGTACTGAGCTCTGCTCTCTCTGTCTAGTGGCCCCTCTGTCACCAAGGTATAAAAGTTCTTAAATGTGGGCTTCAAGAGGAAGGGGAGATCCTCTTCTATGGAGCAAACCATCCTACCATTGTCCCCAGAGTCTGGATCAGAAACGCTGAAAATGGCAACTACAGTCTCTGGGGAGTTTTCTGGGATAGAGCTGCTGAGTGTCGACATGGTTAGTTCAGGAGCATTGTCATTCACATCCACCACTTCTATGGCCACTGTGCATTTTCCTGAAAAGCCCCCACTGTCTGTAGCTACAACTTCCACGATATAATGTTTAGTTGCCTCGAAATCCAATGCTCTTTGCAGATGAATTTCTCCTGTTATTTGGTCTATTACAAATGGTTGAGAAACTTCATTGCCTTGGAATAGTGTGTATGATACACTCCCATATGTTCCTGCATCTAAATCTTGAGCAGAAACAACAAGAACTAACGAGTTTATAGGACTGTTCTCAGGAACCTGTACCTCATACAGGGACTGTAAAAATTTGGGAGCATTATCATTGATGTCTACTACTTCAATGTATACTGTCATGATCCCAGATCTGGGTGTCACCCCACCATCCAGTGCTGTGAGGGTTAAACTGAGCTCAGACTCTTCCTCCCGGTCCAGGGCTTTCTCCAACACCAGCTCTGGGTATTTTCTGCCATCCCCATGACTATGAGTAACAACACGAAAATTGGAGTTGGGGCTGATTGTGTAGTTCTGAACACTATTGCTACCCATGTCCAAGTCCTGAGCTGATTTCAAGGGAAATACAGTCCCTGGCTGGGCGCTCTCTGGGATTCTAAGGATCATTTCCCTTTCTAGGAACTCTGGAGAATGGTCATTTACATCTGTGAGTTGCACATCAACTTGAAACAACTGCACGGGGTTTTTTAGTAACAGTTGGAAATGCAATATACAGGGTTCTGTCGCCCCACACAGCACCTCCCGGTCTAGTTTTTCCTGTAGAAGCAAATTGCCGGTTTTTACATCAAGCTGCAAGAGCTGTTTGCTGCCTTTGTGATGGATTCGCGCGCCCCGAGTGGCCAGCTCCTCCACCCTGAGTCCCAGATCTTTTGCCAGGTTGGCTACAGAGTAGCCACTTTCTGTTTCTTCTGGCATGGAATATCTAATTGCCTCAGAGTCAGTCTCCCACAAAAACAACAGCATAGCAAAGAAAATGACTTGCCTTTTGTGCGGGGATTTTGCTGGAGCAGTCTGCATTGTTCAAATCCGTCCAGAAGGTGCAGTTCCTTCAACTCGGTATACAGTCCACTCAAACGACTTTGTTAAATAATCTTGAGTTAAATGTTTCTGTCTGACATGCACTTAGAATGATCCCTTCTCTGAATATCTGTCTCCTGGAGCTCACCTACAATGCCTCCTTATTTTAGGGAGCTTTCAGAGTTCTGATTCCTGGTTCAATGGCGTCTGAGGCATCCAAGTGCCCAATAATCACATTCTTATCCTGCAGCGCCACCAGGCGTCCTTATTTACTATTGCGTATGATATTTGCTATTTTATTCTAAATTCTAATACTGCCTTGTATCAATATCCTTTTAATCACAAATCTCCCTTTGTTGTATCCTCAAGTTATTAGAAATTCTAAATAAACATTTTCTGAGTGAATGCTCAGTTCAAGAATACTTTTTAAACTGACACATGCCTCCAATCCCCGTGGCTAGGGTGGCCGAAGGAGAAACATTGTATATTTAAAGTCATCTTTGGGAATTTAGGGAGACCTTGTCTCAAAATAAAAAATAAAACTAGGTATACAGTTCAGTGGTTATGTGCCCCTCTGGTCCATCTCTGGTACCAAAAATAAACAAACTAACAAACATAGTTGGAATGATGTTAATATTCTCTGTAATAGTAACTTTTGATTACAAGAAGAAACTTTCTTGGTTCCTAATTAGATTATAGTAAAAAATAATTTCTAGTGGACACATAAAAATTCTAAAGTTTTACAAAATTGCTTTAATTTTTAGGCATAATATACTTGCAGAAAAGACACAAATATAAGTGTACCACTCTGAATTTAAAGTTGGCTCCATTCCTATAAATAGAATGTAGATTAAAAATAGAGTGCTGCCCAACCTCAGCAAGTTCTCTCCCGCCACTGTCTAATTAGTAAATTTCCCCATATCATAAGCTCTATCCTGAATTCTCCTGTCATAGGTTTTTTCCTTTTTGCTTTTTGTACTCATACATATGGAGTTATAGTGCATAACTCTCATGTCTGTCTTCTTTCATTCAATATATGTTTATAAAATTAATAGGTGGCATATCATTCTGATTTATTTCATTCTCATTACTTTACAATAGTTTTGTGCATAAATATAATCATGATTTTTATGCATTCTTCAGTTCATGAACATCCATCCAGTTTTGAGCCTTTTTTTCAGTAGTATTGTTATGAACATTCTTGTCTTATAATGATCATGTAAATGTAACTATTCTGAATATATTTATATTAGTTGTATTCCTGTGCATCATAGGCACACATCTATTTAGTATTAGCAAATACTGTGAAACAATTTTCATAGGTAGTTTTTCCAGTACCAATAAAGTATGAGAGTTCCAGTTGCTCCACATCCTTGTCAACATTCGATGTTGTCATTTCAGTTCTAACCACTCTATTGAGTGTGTGGTGATATCATTTTGTAATTCTGATTTGTATTTCTCTGGTGATTAACAAAATAATTTACGTTCTCACATATTTATTTATATTAGGATATATTCTTGTAAAGTACTTGTTCAAGACTTTTGTCATTTTTTCTTATTCAGTCATTAGCATCTTTCCTTTTGTGGTCTGTAGAAGTGTTTTTGATATTCTGGGTGTAGAACCTTTTATATAATATATTACAAATATATTGTATATTATATATCTTCTCCCAATCTATGTTTTATATTTTAATTTCTATCAATGGTGTCTTTGATCAAAAAAAACTAATTTAGTTTAATTTATAAATACTTTTCACTTTTGGTTAGCATTTTTGTGTTCTGTTTAAATCTTTGCATACACAAAGGTCTTATTCTTATATATTTTGAAATATTAATTACTGTTTTTCTTCTAAAGCTGTAATCAACTATTTTTTCAAATGAATCTGGTTAGAGCCAAAAATTTTCTAATACCTCTATACCATTTATTGAAAAGTTAATACATTCAAAATTATTTCAGAAGCCTCATTCCTCTTATAAATTAGGTGATTTCAGATCTGCTCAAGTATTCAATTTTTTTCTGTTTGTTTATCCTGCATTACCACATTGCCTTAGTTAATATAGCTTTGTCATGGATTTTATTATTTGAAAGTAAGGCTTCCTTTTTTTAAAAAAATAGACTATTTTAAAGAACGGATTTAGAGTCACAGAAAAAAATGATCATAGTGTACAAAGATACACCATGTTGGCAAAAAATTGTTCACAAAATCTACTTTTTATTTCCAAAATGTCTGTAGGATTTTTAATGATGTTTCTTTTTTTACTCCTAATAATGATAATTTGTATTTTTATTGGTTTACTTGATTAATCTAAAGAGCTTTAATTTTACTAATAACTATGAATAACCCACTTTAAATTTCACCAATTTTCTCATCTATTTTATTCTTTTCCTTATGTGTATTTTGTATGTATAACTATCTTCATTATTCACATTTGAATTGCTGTTTTTTCTATCTTCTTGAGATAAATCTTTCATTATTGATTTTTAGAATTTCTTTTCTAATATGTGCATTTAAGGCTTTACATTTCCTAGTTGTGTTTTTTTATGTCAGTTCTTGATATTTTTTTTTTACCCAGTTCAAACTATTTGGAAATATCTGTTGTGATTTCTTCTTTGACTCATGGATGTTATTATTTAATTTTGAAGCATTGGGGGGTTTCTTGTCATATTTTAATTTCTGCATTGTTCTGCTGCAGTCAGAAAGCAGAGAGGCTTGTTTTATGATCTAGAATATAAACAATTTTCATATTTTAATTGTATGTAAGAAGAATGTGTGTTTAGTGTGTTATGTATGTCAGTGTATTTGAATATGATGTTTGTGTTGTGCAGCACTTCAGTGTTCATGTGTCTGTGTTGTCTTCTTATTCTGTTAGGAATGGACAAAGGTATATGAACTCTCACAATATGGTTGTGGTTTGTATTTTAGTAGTTAGAGAAATTTTCAGTCTTGGATTCCACTTATTTCTTTGCCTTTTTATTATTATGAAACAGCTGTCTTCATCACTAGTGAAGAATCTTAAAGTCTCCTTTGTTTTATATGAATATAGCTATATTAAATATATTTTGGCTAGTGTACTAAACACACTATCCCATTCTTAACTTTCAATCTTTGTTTTCTCTCTTTCTCTCTCACACACATTTATTTGGTAGTATGTGTTTGAGTTGTTCTTAAATATAGTCTGAATATTTTGATTGTTTAATTAAATTACTTAAATCAATTATTATTATATCTTTCAATCCACACTTACCTAACTATGCTTCCATTTGATTCTAAGGTTTTGTTCTTCTTTTAGATTATTGAAATACCTATTATTTTTTATGCACCTTCAGTTACTTTTTGGTTGTTATTTATTATAAGATATAACTGTTATCTACACTATTTCTACTTTCATGAGATAATCCTTGGAACCTTAGAAATCTCTACTCTACACCTGTACCTTGATGTTCTTGCAATTATGAATTTAAATGTCATATATTTAAATGTCATATCCTTTAAGAAACTGCCATGTTAGAGTCTGTAAACAAGTCAGGATGGCGCCTGGCATTTTGCCAGAGGGAGTGGTTTGTGAGGTGGCGCCAGCGAGCCATTAAGTGTGGAGATTCCTTATTGGTTGACTGCTGTATCTAGTTTATGTTAATTAAGATAAGCTGTGTGGAATGTATAAATACCCCTCTGGTCCTACAATAAATGGCTCCCACTCCTGCTGTATCAATCTGCACAAGTTGTTCATCACCCCCCCCTCCCCTCGCCGGTTATTTTGCCCAGCCAGCCGGGCTGCGGTACTGCCACAATTGCCTAGAGTAACATTAGATCAATACTTATTTATATTTACTCTTCCTGTCTCTTTCTATTTCTTCCTGTAATTCTGTGATCTGTTTAGGACTCTTTCCTTTTGTTTAATGATTTATACTAAAAGTATTTCTTTTAGTGTAGATATGACTGATTCAGTTTTTATTTGTTTGTATAAAAACATGTTAGAATACCCTGTTTGATGGTTATGTTTTCTGATAATAGAATTCTAGTTTTGGTAAAATTTTCCTTCAGGGTTCTTAAAACATTAATTCTTTGCCTGTTGGTTTCATTGATTTATGTTAAAAAGTTCTTCATTTTACTTATGCTTTTTTAGAAGTAATATGTCGCTTTTGTGTAGTTGCTTTAAAATCTTTTTCATTTTGTCATGAGCAACTTTCCTATAATATGCCCAGTGTACTTTGTTTTTATTTATCCTAATTAAGTTTCTCTTAATATATTGAAGGGAAACCACTTTCATCAGTCTTGTCATTTTTTGTTTAAATATTGCTTATTACACACTCTTACTCTCTCTTATCCTAGGATTATGATATGTATGAGTTTTTCATTATACTCCACATGTTACTAATATGCTTTTCTATATTTTTCATTATTTTTCCATTTGTATTTTTATTTTTTATATCAGCCTAACTGCATACACTGATACTTTATTCCCTTATGTCTATGGTATTAAATCATTTAGTTTTGTGTCAGGTATGATATTTCTTAGTCATAAAACGTATTTCCATTTTTAAATTTCAATTGTTTGATGAAATTCTCTTTATATCTATTTTCTCTATTGTTCCTTATTTTCAGCACATTAGCCATACTTATTTTAACATGTATGTCAATTAATTCAAATATCTGGATTATCCCAGCATTTGAGGGGTTTAGGTTTTTGCTCATTTTATCTGTACCATCCAGTTGTGTGTTTATGTGTTTCCCTGTGCACATATACATGCTTATGCATCAACTAATTTTTTACTGAATGTTGGATATTTATGTAAAACATTGTTCAGGATCAAGATGATATTATCTTCCTACAGGAAAAGCTCACTCTTTCTTCTGGTACCTTGACAGAGCCCTATCTAAACAAACCATTTTAATCAAAACAGGCACTGGGATCAATCAAGATTCTCTGAAGTCCTGATATCTAGCCCTACAGAGTTTTCAGTGGAGAATTTAGTATATCCTCCATGATTCCTTCCTATGAAATCCCAAACTCTAATATTTGTATAAGCAAGAAAAACTTTACTCTGCTTTTCAAGAATTTTCCACTTAAGTTTTTAGTGTTCACTGAGCTGCTCTGAGTTTGACAAATGTTCTGAGGGGAAACTCGTGCTGAGCTTGAATCCTCCAGTCTTCCAAAGGATACTGAAGTTACTCTGTTCCTAACAAAAAACTGTTGGTTGTTTTCAGATTTACCCAATTTCTTTTGGGGAAAATTGACTGTAGGATTTAGTTCTTCTCCCCAGTGATATTCCTTCTCAAAAATCTTAGCCCATTCAGATATTATTATATCATATATTTTCTGCTGCTCCACAGAGATGATTTTTGTCTTATGGCCAGTTTTAAAGGTTGTCTTATGCTTCCAGATAATGCATGTAACCTGAAAGTAGAACCCCAGTAAATACATGCATGTTTTAACTTCACACTTTTAAAATATATTTTGTAACTTTTTATCATAAAAGGAGACTTTAATGTGGTATGGGCCATATTGACTTCAGTAGAATTTCTGCCCTTCAAATAGCACATGTTAAATGCATTACAGACAACAGCAAAATAATTATAAAAGATGCATTTGTAATAGAGGCATTTGAGAAAAAGCATATTGAAATGTGTATCATTATTAGAATATTAGCCTCCATTCTCTATCCTGGTTTGATAACAGTAAAATTGGTGTATTTTCATTTGGTATGCATATTGTGAATATTATCTGGATCATTTTCACTACAAAATCTCAGGAACTAAATTTTAAAATGTTGATCTTTTCTACATTCTGGAGCTATCAACTAGCTAGTAAGGAATGATCCAAACTTTATGAATGCACACACGAATGAGATGGGTTCTGTATGATCATTTGTCCAGTCAAATTAGATTCTTGAGAAGTGAAATTAAATTTTCATGATCTTGAGATAGACTGGTGAAAACTTAAACAAGACTTATTACTTTTCATAGAAAAATATTCATTTAAATAAGTATAATAAATAAGGGAGAAATCAATAATGTTAATTACCATATTTATATCTTGTATATTTGTTTGTATTTAATTCTGGTCTCACATTTAACTCTTCCTCACTTCAACTTTTCAATTAAGTGATGGCTAAAAACTTTGTTTCAAGAATGATTTAAATGTCAGTAATTTTCTTTTTTTATGTCCTCAGAAAAATTATTAATTCAGGGAAAAGCACAAGATTTAATATCCAGTAAAATAATATTTGATATTTATAAATAAATATTACATTATAAAATAAGCTTTTTAACTGTTCATCTTATGCCAGAAGTCCTATAAAATTGTCTTATATCCATATACATTTAACCCATTTGGAATCACACAATCAATTAACTAGGCTTATTTAACAGCTTAGAACTATTATAATTCAGATAAATTCATTACTGTTCAAGCTACCTAAGATCAAAATAATACTTAGTTCATACAAATGTAACTTTGATGTCATTGAAAAATTAAATTTAAATAATATTAAAGAATAAAACTGAAGATAATTAAACATCAAAAAGAAGTTATTATGTTGTCGATAAAGACTGTTCACATCTACAAAGTGCAAAATCTATGATCAGCCAAAAAGAACTAAACAGGACAGCCAAAATGCAGAAGAATTTTCCTGATTTTTGAAAAGCAGGGAGAAACTGCAGAAAAACAGCAAATTCCACTTTATCATCTATTTATAAAGCAAAAGGACAAGGAGATATATGAGGCCCTCAAGAGTCCTGAAATTCTTTGGAGAGATTTGGGACATAATTCAGGCTCCAAGATTATTCTTTGAATATTATTATGTAAAAAAGTGATTTAACAGTTGTTGTTCAGTTTTTAGTTTAGTGAAGTGGATGGCAAATTATATCAGTTTCCCTATAGTTTATCATAAATGACAATTATTTAAAAATTTTAAATCCTAGTATTTATGGAACACTTACAATATTTTAGGTTAAGTACCAACTAAATACATATCATTGCCTTACGTATGTGGTGCTCACAACAGGAAAGGACCACACTTTTTGTGTATAAATATTTTAATGAAGGTAATGTTGACATTCAATTTGAGAAAAACAAGTAGGACTGGGTTTTATGCTCACGGCTACTCAGTGGGCTTAGTCTGATAGTATAGTGAACACAAATTTAGTTAAAGGTGAACACTCTGGTATTGAAATATGAAATTATGTGTTAAAGATGTGTGCCACAAATACATGGAAATTCAAGATTTCATACAAGCCTTTAAATGGTTTATGAAATTTATTAAGTTCATTAAAATAAGAAGTTTTTGATTACTTGCTAAATTTACAATTGGGGAAAACTAACCATTAAGATTAGATCAATTATGAGGAATATACATACTTCGTATACCTAAAAATGCTAATACCAATAACAAGAACAAACTTAGAGCTACCAGGAACATACATAGGTTTGGAATAGTGGTTAGAATAAATTGCAATAGAAAGTTGCCAAAATAGTGAGAATGAAATACAACAATTAGTTGAATACAAAGCTATTTCTGCAGCTGGAATTTTCCTTAACTTCTCTCCCAGCATCCTGAACCAAAAGGTTAGGGAATATGGGCTTCAGGAATTTGAACTCACCAGTCCCAGAGTTTCCACCCAGACACACCTCATACTGGTAGCTCTGAGACAGTGTCCCTGTGCCACTGACATCCACCAGGTGGCCAGGAAAGTGGCCCTCAGGCATAGAGCAGACACCCAGCGGCACCGCCCTGCGCCTCCTGCACAGCCTCACCACCACAAACACCAACACAGAGAAGAGGAAGAGCGATGACACCGATGCCAAGGCGATGACCAAGTAGACAGTGAGCGAGTCCCCCTGCGCGCGCTCGGGCGCCACTTCCGGGAGCGGCAGGTAGGGCTGGGAGAAGCCATCCACCAGCAGCACGTGCAGCGTGACGCTGGCAGACAGCGGAGGCTCGCCATTGTCCTTGACCAGCACCACCAGCTTGTGCCTGGCCGCGTCGCGCTCACTCAGCAGCCTGGAGGTGCGCACCTCGCCATTGTGCGCCCACACGCCAAACAGCCCTGGCTCCGTGGCCTTGAGCAGCTGGTATGACAGCCAGGCGTTCTGGCCCGAGTCTCCGTCCACTGCCACCACCTTGGTGACCAGGTAGCCCTGCTCTGCAGCTCTGGGCACCAGCTCGGTGCAGGGCGCAGAGGCGTTCTGCATTGGGTACAGCAAGAAGGGCGGGTTGTCATTGTCGTCCAGCACCACCACTCGCACCAGCGCCTGGCTGCTGAGCGCAGGCGAGCCTTGGTCTGTGGCGCCCACGTGGAACTCGAATTCCTGCAGGGCCTCGAAGTCCAGCGCCCTCAGCGCGAACAGCTGCCCATTGTCTGCGTTGATTGAGACCAGCGAGGCGAGGGGCAGATGTGGATCCGCCGTGGGCAGCAGTGAGTAAGTGATCTGGGCATTGGTGCCTGAGTCTCTATCTGTGGCCCTAACACTGCCTATGTGCAGAGCTGGTTGGTTGTTCTCATGCACCAATAGCCTGTAGGACATTTGTGTGAAGGCAGGGGCATTGTCATTGACGTCTGAGATGAGGAGGTTTATGCTGTGCTCAGTTTTCAAACTGGGTGTCCCCAAGTCGGTGACTGTGATGGTGATGTTGTACTCTGCTCTGCTTTCTCTGTCCAATGGCCTCTCTGTCACCAAGGTATAAAAGTTCTCAAATGTTGGCTTCAAGAGGAAGGGGAGATCGTTTTCTATGGAGCAAACCATCCTACCATTGTCCCCAGAGTCTGGATCAGAAACGCTGAAAATGGCAACTACAGTCTCTGGGGAGTTTTCTGGGATAGAGCTGCTGAGGGTGGACATGGTTAGCTCAGGAGCATTGTCATTTACATCCACCACTTCTATGGCTACTGTGCATTTTCCCACAAGGCCTCCACCATCTGTGGCTGCAATTTCTACAATATAATGTTGAGTTGCTTCAAAATCCAATGCCCTTTGGAGACGAATTTCTCCTGATTTTTCATGTATTACAAATGGTTGAAAAACTTCATCACCTTGAAATAAAGAATAGGCTACACTCCCGTGTGATCCTGCATCTAAATCTCGAGCAGAGACAATGAGAACTAATGAATTTATGGGACTGTTCTCAGGAACTTGTACCTTATACAAAGACTGTAAAAATTCGGGGGCATTATCATTAATGTCTACCACCTCAATGCGAACTATGACGGTTCCAGACCTGGGCGGCGCCCCACCATCCAGTGCTGTGAGGGTTAAATGAAGCTCAGACTCTTCCTCCCGGTCCAGGGCTTTGTCCAACACCAGCTCTGGGTATTTTCTGCCATCTCCGCGATTGTGAGTAGCAACATGAAAATAGGAATTGGGGCTGATTGCATAGTTCTGAACACTGTTGCTACCTATATCAAAGTCGTGAGCTGATTTCAAAGGAAACATCGTCCCTTGCTGTGCACTCTCTGGGATTCTAAGGATCATTTCCCTGTCTAGGAACTCTGGAGTATGGTCATTTATATCTGTCAGTTGCACATCAACTTTAAACAACTGCACTGGGTTTTCTAGTAACAGTTTGAAATGCAATATACAGGGTTCTGTAGCCCCACACAGCACCTCCCGGTCTAGTTTTTCCTGTAGAAGCAAATTGCCGGTTTTTACATCAAGCTGCAAGAGCTGTTTGCTGCCTTTGTGATGGATTCTCGCACCCCGAGTGGCCAGGTCTCCCACCCTGAGCCCCAGATCTTTTGCCAGGTTGGCCACAGAGTAGCCGCTTTCTGTTTCTTCTGGAATGGAATACCTAATTGCCTCAGAGTCAGCCTCCCACAAAAACAACAGCATAGCAAGAAAAATGACTTGCCTTTTCCGTGGCGTTTTATCTAGCTCTCCCTCCATTGTTCAGACGGGTCCAGAAGGTGCAGTTCCTTTTAGTTGTATGCAATCCACTCAGACGATTTGGTTAAATGTTTCTGTTTTTATGCGCTTGGAACGAAGACCTTTCTGAAGATTTGTCTCCTGGAGCTCACCTAAAATGCCTCATTGTTGTAGGGAGCTTTCAGAGTGCTTCCCAGCTCAAATGCGTCCTTGGTCATCCAGAGCCCATTATTCACACTCTTAGCCTGCAGCGCCACGAGGTGTCCTTTCTTACTATTGCACATAATATTTGCCATTTCATTCCAAATTTTAAATCTGGTGTATATCCATACCCTTTTAAGCCTCAAAAGCGTGCCTTATTTTATCTCCAAGTTATTAGAATTTGTAAATAAATATCACCTGAGTTAATTTTCAGTAAAAGAATGCCTTTAAGAACAAAGTAAACTGATATATTATCTTTATCGTTTTATCTTCATTTGAGTACATAAAGGAACTTTGTGTTTATAATTTATTATTTTTATGAAATTAATAATATTGTATATTGACAAAATTTCGATTTTAAAAAATTACTTTAATTTTGAAATATAACATTCCACCAGAAAAAGTCACAAAGCATAACTGTACAACTCAGTGAAATACTGTTTGTTAAAGGCAGGAATTTAGGTTTAATGCTGTGTGTGTGTGTGTGTGTGTGTGTGTGTGTATTTAATAATCATTTTCTAAAGTTAGACATAACATTAGACTACACTTTGACAATCTCAATAGCATACAAAATAATTTCTCTAATTCAGTCCCAAAGTGGTTCCAAAAAGTCAAAATTTAAATGTTTTCTCTGATATGTGGAAGCTAGTGGCAAAATAGCTGAGGCATTGGGGGTATTCCATCAAAACAGAGGAAAGATCAGTAAAGTAGTGGCAAGAGTAAAATGGAGGGATAGGATGAATCTGACCACACGTACATATGTACATACAGTGAATCTCAAGTCAGTGGATTTTAACAAAGTGTATATACTATTATAAGAATTTTCCAGATTAAAAATTGAAAGTCTACCAAAACCCAAGAATTCCCCTTCTTTGTTTTTATCTTCCCTCCTAAAAGGCAAGCACTATCATGACTTCTACTATCATAGCTATCTCTGCTCTTTTTTGAATTTTCATACAAATAAAGCTATACAGTATTAGCATTTTGTCTATGTTCTTCAGTTAGCATTATATTAAGTGAAATTGTTCTGTGTCATGTTGTTCTAACGTGTTTTGTACACATTGGTTTATATTTTTCAAATGTATGAATATACCATGTAGTTTATACATTCTACAGTGGCTGAAATTGGGGTTTTCCCAGTTTTGAGATTTTTTTTTGTTCTATCACTATGTATGTTGAATATGTTCATAGGATTTGGAATGTTGTGCATTAATGCATGCACATATATTTAGATCTTCAAATATTGTGAAATATTTTTTCAAAAATAGTTATAGTAATGCCAGCAAAGTTTGGGAGTTCCAGTTTCTTCATATCCTTGTCAACATTTGATATTGTCTCTTCAGTTTCAGCCACTCTACTCAGTGTGTGGTAATAGCATATTGTGATTTTAATTAGCATTTCCCTGGTAATTCATGAAATCATACACATTTTCACAAATTTATTGGCCATTAGTTTATATTATCATGAAGAGCTTGTAAAAGTCTTTTGTATATTTTTCTATTTGGGATGTTTGCCTGTTTCCTTCTTATACTGGAAATTCTATATTCTAGAAATATCTTTTTCAAATACGTAAATTGCAAATATGTCTTCCCACTCTATGCTTGTATTTTTTATAATTTTTGAGACCTTAATGGTTACACATAGAACTTGGGTTCCATGATTGTATTTAAAATTTATTATGGTGACATTAATTAAGAAATCTTTAATTTGGTCTGATTTATCAATATATTTTTAGTTAACAGCTTGTGTGTTAAGGTCTGTAAACAAGCCAAAATAACACCTGGTATTTTGCCAGGGGAATGTTAGAGTTCTAAACAAGTCTGGATGGTGCCTGGCAAAATGCCAGAGGGAGTGGTTTGAGAAGAAACAAAAGCAAGCCATTAAGTATGAAGATTCCTTATTGGTTGACTGATCTATCTAGTTTATGCTAATTAAGATAAGCAAAATGTATAAATAGCTCTGTTGTCCTACAATAAACGGCTCCCTCTCCTGCTGTATCGAAGTACACAAGTTATTCGTCACCCCCGGTTATTTTGCTGCAGCCGGACTTCGGCACTTGTGTATACTAGTTGAATCTTTTTCATACTCCAAGGCATAAAGATATTGTTATACATTTTGAAAAACTAATAACTATATTTTGCATGTTGAAAGCTATAATAAATTTTAAATTACTTCAAGTGAATAATGTTAGGGTCATTTTTCCATGTAAATATTCAAATGTCCTTGAACCATTGATTGTGAAGATGATTCTCACTTTTCTGAAATGACATCATTGTCTTAAATCAGGTAACCACATGTTTGGCTCAAGAGCTCAATTTTTTTATTTATTCTGCAATACCACATTTTATTGATTACCATAGCTTTATCATAGTTTGTTATGAGAGGTAAGTCCTCCATTTAAAAATCAATAGACTGTTTTAAAGAGCAGTTTTAGACCCACAAAAAATTAAATCAAAAGACAAAGAGATTTTCTATATACCCCTGTCCCCACAAGTTCACAACCTTCTCCATTATCAACATCCCCTATTAGAGTTGTACATGTCTTAACAATTTGTGGACCTACATCAACACATCTTTGTCACTAACTCTTTAGTTTAAAATAAGGTTCATTTCTGGTACTGTACATTATATGAATTTTTACAAATGTAAATGACATGTATCCACTTTTACAGGGTAGTTTAACTGGCCAAAAATCTTTGCTCCACCTATCTCTTCCTTACCTGAACACACTGGAAACCTCAGATATTTGTACTGTCTCCACAGTTTTGCCCTTTCCAAAATGTCTTGTTGTCAGAGTAGTACATTATAGAGTCATTTGAGAATGACTATTTCACATAGCAATATGCATTTAAATTTTCTCCATGCCTTTTAATGATTTGATAGCTATTTATTTATGTATTTTGGTATTGAATGATAATATATAAAGTCTGAGTGTATCACTGTTTACTTATCAATTTACTTATTGATGGATATTTTTATTTTGACAGTTATGAACATAGCTACTATAAACCTCACCTTGCATGTTTTTGTGTGGATCTAAGTTTTCAATTCCTTTGGATAAATACTAAGAAGCACAATTGCTGCATCAATTGTAAGAGTATCAGCTTTGCAAGAAGATGCCAAACTGTCTTCCAAAGCAGCTGTACCCTTCCTGATCCATCATCATTGAATAAGAATTCCTTTTGCTCCCATCTTCCTCAGCATTTGGTGTTGTCAGTGATCTAGAGGTTGGACATTCTAATGGTTTTATAGTGGTATACCAATTTTATTTTAATTTGCACTTTCCTGATGACATCTATATAGAGCATGTTTTCATCTGATTATTTGCTGTCTATCTATTTTCTTTGGTAAATTTTTGTTATTTTGTCCAGTTTTACATGAATTTTAACAATCTTTGTATATTTTGGATAATAATCCTTTATAATATGCTTTTTGTCAATATTTTCATACTCTGTGACCATTTTATTCTGTCGATAGAATCTTTGGCACAGCAGAAAATTTTAATTTTAATGAAGTTCAACCTAGCAATTATTTCTGTCAGATCATACCTTTAGTGTGATATCTCTAGTTTTATTCTTTTTCAAGATTGCTTTGGTTTTTATTGTTTGGTTGTATTTCCATACAAACTTTATATGCAGTGTTTCTCTTTTCCAAAAGAAATTGGCTAACATTTTGTTTAGGATTTTGTCACATGTATAGACTGGTTGGAGAAGAACTAATATTCCTATCATTCCCATTATTTAGTCTTTCAAGTAGTGAACACTGTGTATTCTTCTATTTAGTTAGATCTTTATTTTCTCAATGATGTTTTGTGATTTTTTTCAGGGTAAAGTTATTATGAATTATTCCTTTTGATTTCTTTCCAGGTACATGATATTTTGAAAACTATTGTAAAGTATATTTAAAATTTTCATTTTTTATTGTTGGTGATTATAAAGACAACTCATATTTGTATATTGTCCTTGTATCCTTGATATTGCTAACTTTATTTAATAATTGCTAATAAATTAGAGATTTTTTCATGCTTTTTATGCAATAATCATCTATTTTGAAAAGAGGATTTCTTCTCTCCCAATCACTGTGCCTTTTGATCCTTCTTTGTCTTTTTCCACTGATTGGGGCCAATAATAAACTACTGAATTGAAGTAGTAAGGGTGAGAATCCTATTCTTGTTCTTGAGCTTTAGAGAAAAGCTTTTAATAAATTACTATTAATGATGTTTATTGATTTTTAACAGACACTATGAAATTCCCCTTCCATTTTCATTTGCTAGCAATTTTACCATTAATGTGTTCTGAATTTTATCAAATGACATTTGATTATCCACTGAGATGATCATTTTATTTTTCATTTTCTCTTAATATATTATTGTTTCCCCCTCAGATATCACTGAAATTTATTTGTTCATTTTTAAAATAAATTTTCTATATATGTTTTTAAAAGAAATTCGTTTGTTATCTTTCTTTCTGATACTGTCAAATTCAGGTGGGATGTCATAACTACTAAAAATTGTGCTGGTGCCCAAATCATTCCAGAAATACCTTTAATTTTTCTATTCAAAGTGATGTAAATTTTTACATAATTATTTGAAAGAATTCACCACTGTGAAGTGAATAGATTTTAATAGCATCTTTCTTTAATAGATATAACTAATCAGATTTTCTATTTCTTCTTCCTTCATTTTTGGAAAACTGGATTTTTAAAGAATATTTTATATAAGTTGTCAAATTTATTGGCATAAAGTTGTTCATGATATTCTCTTTTTATATTTCTAAAAATCTGTAGGATTGGTAAAGATGTTTCTTTTTTCATTCCTAATATTGGGAGTTGGTGTTTTTTTTTTCTATTTTTTTGATTCATCTAAAAGATTTAAATTTTATTTAATATTACAAAGAAATACATTTAGGTTTGTAGAATTTCTCTGTTTATATATTTCCATCTTTTATTTATTTTTGCTTGGGTAAGTGTACCTTTGTTCTTGTGTGTTGGGAGGGGGTGGGGGCTGGGGATTGAACCCAGGGCATTGTGCATGCTAGACAAGCACTCTACAAACTGAGCTATATCCCCAGCCCAACCTTTGTTCTTTGCATTTGATTTGCTATTATTTTTCTTGCTTCTTTACATGAAAGCTTACATGATCTTTCAGTCTTGCTTCTTTAATGTGTGTATTAAAGATTTTAAATTCTCAAGTTCTGTATGTCAAGTTTTTTTAAATTTTGTACACCACTAAATTGCAAAATTCTTTTTATTGGTTCTTTTTAGTTACACATGACATTAGAATCCATTTTGACATTATTATACAAGCATTGAATATATTTTGTTCTAATTAAGACCCTAGTACCTCTCCTTCCCCTTCCCTCTCCTCACCCCCTTCCCTCTTCCCTCTATTGATCTTTTTGCCATTTATCCATAATTTTTTTCTTAAATTAATTTCTTGTTGGATGTACCCAATGGTGAGATTTGCTGTGGTTTATTCATGTACATACATATGAAGATTATGACAGATTAAAAATCAACTTACTCCAGTGATACAGCCACATCAATGTTTACAGCAGCACAATTCACAATAGCTAAGCTATGGAGCCAACCTAGGTGCCCAACAGATGAATGGATAAAGAAAATGAGGCATATATACAAACAGGGTATTACTCAGACATAAAGAAAAATTACTTTATGACATTTGCTAGTAAATGGATGGATCGGAGACTATCATGCTAAGTGAAATAGGTCAATCCAAAAAAAATTAAAGTTCAAATGTATTCTCTAATATGTGGAAGTTAATCCACACTAAGGGGCAGACACAATAGAAGTTCAGTGGAGTATATGCGTCAGTTCTTAAACTTTGCATATTTGAAAATGTTTGGAAATTTCTGCTGTGATTTCAAATTTGATTTGGGTTTTATTAATTAATTTTGAAGCACTTGGGGATTTGTCATATTTTCACTTTTTTCTTTATTCTGCTGTAGTCAAAAAGTATAATGAGTCATCTCAATGTCTTTTATTTTAAAATGAGGCTTATTTTATAACCCAGAATATGGGCAATTTTCATATTTCAAATAAATATGTAACAAAATTGTGTACGCATGAGTGTGCTATGGATGTTGATGTATCTCAATATGTTTTGTGTTATTGATATCTTCAATATTCTTGTATGTGTGTATGTGTGTATATACAGGGGCACATATGTGTTTTGTCTTCTTATTCTATCAGAATTGAGAGGTTTGTGGTTTGTCTACTTTTTATTTGTACTTCATCAATTTGATTTTTTTTACTCTGTAGTAAAAATATTTCTTATGGGGAAATATTTCTCACATATTTCTGTTATATTTTCATATTATTATAAAACATTTCTCTTTCTTCCTAGCAATGTATCTTTCTTTAAAGTCTCCTTGGTCTTTTATGAATATAGCTACACTAAAAGGCTAGTATTTGTAGTACATACCTTATTCCATTTTTAAACTTTCAATTTTCTGTGTTCTATCACGTACACATACATATGATAGCAATATTGAGTTTTTCTTAAATCTGGTGTACAATACTATTAGCTTAATTGTATTATTAATGTAATATTTGATATCTTCCCATTTATAATTAACATCTAATTATTTTTTACTTATCCCAGAAATTTTGTTCTTCTTTTGGCATTCAAATATTTGTTATATAAAAATTTCCCATCAAATAGTTTTTTTAGTTATTCTTTAAGAGGCTATTCAAGAAATCACAGCATGATCTTTGATCTATAAGAATCTAATACAAATTATTGATATGAATATCACTATAATTTTAATTAAAACATTAGGACTCTCCAAATCTGTGCCTCTACCTCTCACATTGTTATTGTTGTTATGAACTTAAATTTAATGCATATTTTAAATCCTTAAAGAAACTACTGATAGTGCCCAGTATAATCAACATTAAATCAATACTCATTTATATTTACCCTTCCTGTCTTTTTATTTCTTCCTGCAAATCTGTGATCCTTTTAGAACTGTTTTCTTTCTGCCTAAATGAATTCCACTGGAAGTATTTCTACTAGTGCAGATGTGACTGTGATTAACTCTGTCAGTTTTTGTTTCTTTGACAACTTCATTGCTGAGGGAAATGTTTGCTGGTGATAGAATTATAGTCTATTAATAATTTTCTTGTCTTTAAAAGCTATTCTTTTTTCTTTTGGTTTCAGAACACATGTTGAAGGTTAGTTTTACCAATGCTTCTTTAAAAGTAATATGTGATATTTTAGGTGATAGCTTTTGAGATTTTTTTCTCTTTGACTTGTATCTTGACTTTTGGTTTTGATTTTTGACTTTTAAAAAATTTTTATCCTGATTGGGTTTCTCTGAGTATCTTGAAGACTTAAAGACACAATTTTGGAAAATTCTTGGTCATTAACTGTTCAAATATTGTTTATTACCACTCTATTCCCTCTTATCCTTCTAGGATTATAATCATATGTAAGTTAGAGTTTTTCATTAATGTTGTTTTTCATTATTTTTGGGTTCCTATTTGAATATTTTATATTGATCTGTCTCACTTCCACTAATCCTGTAGTCTTTTATATCTATGACATTAAACTATTTCAACAGTTTTACATCAAATATTATAATTTTGCAGCTAAAGAATGAATGTCCATTTTAAGATTTCAATTGTCAGGTGAAATTCTCTATACGTCTATTTTCTCTTTTGTTCCTTATTTTTGACATATTATTCATGCTTCTTCTAACATTAATTCTACTATCTAGATTATCTGGAAGTCATTTGTTTTGTGTTTTTTCTCTTGATTTTACTCAGATCATCCAGTTTTGTGTGTAGGTGGCTTGTAACTTTTAACTGAATTCTCGATATTTATGTAAAAAGATGTCTAGGATCAAAGTGATATTGAACCAGGAGGGTTCACTTTTTCCTCTGTTGGCCTGATAGAACTCTAACTAGTCAAATTGGGCTGAAGTGAAAGGCACTTAGTTTAGTCAAGGTTCCTTACTATCCTAAAAAGTACCTTGTCTACAGAATTGTCAATTGAAAAATTGGTATATTTTCTATGCTTCTTCCCATGGCAGATCCCAAACTCTAATCTTCAAATAGTAAAGAAAATTTCATCCTGCTGTCTAAGAATTTTCCACTTGGGTTTGTAGACTTCTGCCCTGGACTGTGCTGAGTTTGACAAGTGACCTGAAAGGGGAAACTGATCCTGAGCTTGAATCTTACAGTCTACTAAAGGCTATGGAAGTTAGTCTGTCCCTGTTAAGAATCTGTTGTTTCCTGACTTAGCAAATTTCCTTGGAAGAAAACTGACTGTAGGACTTAGTTCTCACCCCAAAGCATTCTTTTCAGAAATCTTGAGCCACTCATTTCTTATCCTATCATCTGACCTCTGTTGCTGTAGAGAGGTAATTTCTGATATTTAGCCAATTTTCATGGTTGCTTTTTGCTGCCAGATAATCCATCTAACCTGGAAGCAGAATTCCATCAAATGTATTCATGAGTTTTAACTTAACACTTTAAAAAATACATTTTTGCAACTTTTGATTATGAAGAGACAATCTGAGTGATCTGTGCTATTTGCTTCCCAAAAAGAATGCATTGAACTCACTACATGCTGTGCCTAAAACAACAGCAAAGGAATTACAAAAGTTGTGTATATTTGAGAGACAAAAAAATATTTAAATGGGTGTTATTATTAAGATATTTTTCTTCCATTCTCTATTTTTTTCCTGTGTCCATCAAACTGGCACATTTTATGAGGTATATCATGTTGTGAAATTTTACAGTGTTTGCTGCTAAATTCCAATTAGTGAATTTCAAAAAGTCGATCTGTTCTGTAGCCTTGTGATGGGCTCTTATTGATAAGGAGTGATCCATTCTTTTTCCAAGGATAAAGTGGAATGGGTGTTTATTT
The DNA here is from genome assembly GCF_052094955.1 of Ictidomys tridecemlineatus. Taxonomy (NCBI): domain Eukaryota; kingdom Metazoa; phylum Chordata; class Mammalia; order Rodentia; family Sciuridae; genus Ictidomys; species Ictidomys tridecemlineatus. The sequence goes on along the minus strand of NC_135477.1, from coordinate 121,508,167 downwards.
GTCCAGTGTCATTTAGGTGATTATATAAATTAGACTAACCTAGCATAAACAAAAATGAACTTGGATTTTTGTGTGTTGAAATATATTGGTAAAACCTTCAACCCTATTTCTTATTATCATACATAAAACTATTTAATTTAAATTTCTAATAAATGGAGAAGTCATTACCATTGACTTCTATATTTGTATCTTACATGTTTGTGTTTCTTTTCTCACTTTTCTCTCTTCCTAACTTAAATTGGAAAGTTATATTTCAAGAATAACAAATGTTAAGTAATTTACCTTTTTTTATTTCATTTTATCCTTAGGGGAAAAAAAGAGTAACTCTGGGGAAAAATTCATGTACTGTAAACTCCAGTAGAATGATATTTGAGATTAAAACACAAATGTGTTTAGATTATAGCAAGCTTTTCAATTGTTCATGTTTTGCCAAAATTCCAAAGAAATTTTCTTATAGTTTTATTCATATAAATTTACTAGTTAGAAATCACATAATTCACCTACTTGGCTTATTGAATAGAACAAAAACAATTATAATTCAGGTAAATTAATTACTGTTCCAATGTATTCAGAAATAAAATATTACTTATTTTAATATATGATGTTAGATATTACATTACTTATTTGGTTACTGCATACCTAGTGGTGACAACGACAAACAAAAGTCTCCTACACTTAAACTTGTATTTATGGGCCAAAAGGAAAGGGTAAGAACATATATGATGCCCTCAGGAGTCCCAAATTCTTTGGAGAAGCTTAGGGTTTATTTCAGATTCTAAGATTATTTTTTAAAGGATTATACCAAGATGTTCTTTAACAGAATTTCTAAAAAAAATTTTTTTTTGCTTTGGTGCTAGGAATTGAAACCAGGCTTAGCATATATGCATGCATGCTCTACCATTGGGTCATGCCCTCAGCCCCTTAACAGTTTCATTTAGTGAAACAAATAAGACATTACAAAGATGTTCTCTTTAGTATTTGTAGATGAGAATTATTTTTAATTTAATATTAATGTTTATGAAAATATAATGCAGTAGATATGCAGTAACAAATGTTTAAGATAATCTCTAACATGTGTTGCTCATAACAGGCCACAGTTTTAGTACAGAGACATTTTAACAAAGTAAATATTTATATACAATTTGGGAGAAAAAAATTATGCCTAAGTATCATGCTTACATTTCTTCAGAGAGCTTAAGTTGGTAGTGTACTCAATGAGAAATGCCAAGATAAATATAAAGAATTTCACCTGGGTGTCAAGATCAGTGGAATACGTGCTTGATTAGCATGCAGGAAATTTGAGCATCTATACCCAGCACCAATGAAATAAAACGAAATTTCAAACACTCTAGAGTTGAAAGAGGAAGTTATATAGTAAACACTGGCACTACAAGTAATAACAATTCAAGGTTTCATAAAAGCTTTAATATTAACTAATTTAAGAAGTTGCTAAAAATAAAATTTGAGCACTATTTGAGTAATTTCTACTTAGAGAAATAGTATTCACCAAGAAGGTCAAATGGGGAGAAAACACATACTCATAAATAGTGTCATTTAAATGCTAATTATAATGAATATCAACCATACACAAAAAATATATTAAGCACTACCAGAGAAAGAATATTGTTGGTATAGTGTTATCAATATTTGAGAAAGGTATTGTAAGAATAGTTGCCCAGATTAATAGATTAACTGAAACAAATACAATAATTAATTAAATACAAAACTATAAAAGTTATTTTGGGGTTTTCCTTAGTTCCCAGTGTTCTGAAGCAAGAGATTGGGGAATATTGGTTTCAGGAACTTGAACTCACCAGACCCAGAGTTTCCAGCAAGACATACCTCATACTGGTAGCTCTGGGACAAGGTCCCAGTGCCGCTAACATCCACCAGGTGGCCAGGAAAGTGGCCCTCAGGCACAGAGCAGACACCCAGCGGCGCCGCCCTGCGCCTCCTGCACAGCCTCACCGCCACGAACACCAGCACAGAGAAGAGGAAGAGCGATGACACCGATGCCAAGGCGATGACCAAGTAGACAGTGAGCGAGTCCCCCTGCGCGCGCTCGGGCGCCTCTTCAGGGAGCGGCAGGTAGGGCTGGGAGAAGCCATCCACCAGCAGCACGTGCAGCGTGACGCTGGTGGACAGCGGAGGCTCGCCATTGTCCTTGACCAGCACCACCAGCCTGTGCCTGGCTGCGTCGCGCTCGCTCAGCAGCCTGGTGGTGCGCACCTCGCCATTGTGCGCCCACACGCCAAACAGCCCTGGCTCCGTGGCCTTGAGCAGCTGGTATGACAGCCAGGCGTTCTGGCCCGAGTCTCTGTCCACTGCCACCACCTTGGTGACCAGGTAGCCCTGCTCTGCCGCCCTGGGTACCAGCTCGGTGCAGGGCGCAGAGGCGTTCTGCATTGGGTACAGTACGAAGGGCGAGTTGTCATTGTCGTCCAGCACCACCACTCGCACCAGCGCCTGGCTGCTGAGCGCAGGCGAGCCTTGGTCTGTGGCGCCCACGTGGAACTCGAATTCCTGCAGGGCCTCGAAGTCCAGCGCCCTCAGCGCGAACAGCTGCCCATTGTCTGCGTTGATAGAGATCAGCGAGGCAAGGGGCAGGTGTGGGTCCTGGTTTGGCAGCAGCGAGTAGGTGATCTGGGCATTGGTGCCTGAGTCTCTGTCTGTGGCTCTGACACTGCCTATGTGTAGGGCAGGGCTGTTGTTCTCGCGCACTAACAGCATATAGGAGGTTTGTGTAAAGTCAGGGGAGTTGTCGTTAACGTCAGAGATGACAACAGTTATGCTGTACTCGGTATTCAACCTAGGTGACCCCAAGTCAGTGACTGTGATGGTGATGTTGTACTCTGCTCTGCTTTCTCTGTCCAATGGCCTCTCTGTCACCAAGGTATAAAAGTTCTTAAATGTGGGTTTCAAGAAGAAGGGGAGATCGTTTTCTATGGAGCAAACCATCCTACCATTGTCCCCAGAGTCTGGATCAGAAACGCTGAAAATGGCAACTACAGTCTCTGGGGAGTTTTCTGGGATAGAGCTGCTGAGTGTGGACATGGTTAGTTCAGGAGCATTGTCATTCACATCCACCACTTCTATGGCCACTGTGCATTTTCCCACAAGGCCTCCACCATCTGTTGCTTCAATTTCTATGATATAATGTTGGGTTGCTTCAAAATCCAATACTCTTTGCAGATGAATTTCTCCTGTTTTTTCGTGTATTACAAATGGTTGAGAAACTTCATCACCTTCTAGTAAAGAGTAGGATACACGCCCATAAGTTCCTGCATCTATATCTCGAGCAGAGACAACGAGAACTAAGGAGTTTATGGGACTGTTCTCAGGAACCTGTGCCTCATACAGGGACTGTAAAAATTCGGGGGCATTATCATTGATGTCTATCACTTCAATGCGAACTGTGACAGTCCCAGACCTGGGCGGTGCCCCACCATCCAGCGCTGTGAGAGTTAAACTGAGCTCAGGCTCTTCCTCCCGGTCCAGGGCTTTGCCCAATACCAGCTCTGGGTATTTTCTGCCATCACCGCGGTTGTGAGTAGCAACACGAAAATAGAAGTTGGGGCTGATTGTGTAGTTCTGAACACTGTTGCTACCCATGTCCAAGTCCTGAGCTGATTTCAAAGCAAACACAGACCCTGGCTGGACGCTCTCTGGGATTCTAAGGTTCATTTCCCTGTCTAGGAACTCTGGAGAATGGTCATTTACATCTATGAGTTGCACATCAATTTGAAACAACTGCACTGGGTTTTCCAGTAACAGTTGGAAATGCAATACACAGGGTTCTGTAGCCCCACACAGTACCTCCCGGTCTAGTTTTTCCTGTAGAAGCAAATTGCCGGTTTTTACATCAAGCTGCAAGAGCTGTTTGCTGCCTTTGTGATGGATTCTCGCACCCCGAGTGGCCAGCTCCCCCACCCTGAGCCCCAGATCTTTTGCCAGGTTGGCCACAGAGTAGCCGCTTTCTATTTCTTCTGGAATGGAGTATCTAATTGCCTCAGAGTCAGCCTCCCACAAAAACAACAGCATAGCAAGAAAAATGACTTGCCTTTTCTGCGGGGGTTTTGCTAGAGCAGTCTGCATTGTTCAAATCCGTCCAGAAGGTGCAGTTCCTTCAACCCGGTATACAATCCACTCAGATGATTTAGTTAAATAAACTTGAGTTAAATATTTTTTTTTCTGGCATGCACTTAGGACGATTAGTTCTTCGAAGATCCGTCTCTTGGAGTTCATCTAAAATGCTGCCTTCTTTTGTGGAGCTTTCAGAGTTCTGATTCCCAGCTCAATGGCGTCCGTGGCATCCAGAGCCCATTATTCACACGCTTAACCTGCAGCGCCACCAGGCGTCCTTACTTATTATTGCTTTTAATATTTGCATTTCAGATCAAATTCTAAAGCTGGTATGTATTAGGAACCTTTAATCACAAAAGTACCCTTAATTGTATATCCTAGTTATTAGATGTTCTAAATAAACGTTTTCTGAGTTGATTTTCAGTGAAAGAATACTGTAAGAACAGACTGATGTGATATATATGAGTATTCTCTTCATTTTCTTTTAAAGAACGTGAAAGTTTCTTTTGAAGAAACATTTCTTGTGGGTTTATAATTCGATTGTATTTAGGAAATTATAATGGATATCTAAAAAAATTTCTATTCACAAAATTTTCATTTTGAAGTATAACATGCCAACATAAAATATCACAAATCATAAGTGTACAAGCAAGTACATTTTAAAAAATTAAACATAGGGAAAGATTTTGGCTAACTGATATCCTTTTTTCCTCTTGTATGTACTTCACACTCATTCTTTTTATTTATATATAAGATTACAATACTTTTTGATATAATGACAAAGGCATGTAAATAATTTTCTCCTTCAGCCTCCAAAGTCAATTTGAATATTTGCTGTCGTATGTAGAAGCTAATGGAAAAATGTCTGGAAGAAAGGTGTATTCCATCAAACTAGAGGAAAGATCAGTAGAGCAGTTGGAGGGGAGGAAGGTGGGATGGGTTGGGCAGTAACAGTGGAATGAATCTGACCAATCTTTCATATGTAAATATATGAATATACCACAGTGAATATCAACTCAGCGAATTTTAACAAAGTGTATACACTTCTATAAAAATATTCTAGATTAAAAGTTGAAACACTACCAAGATCCAAGTACTCTCTTTATTTCATTGTTTTTACTCTCCCTCCAAAAAGATAAGCACTATCCTGATTTCTATTATCATAGTTATCTCTGCCTTCTTTTGAACTTTTATACAATAAAGCTATAGAGTTTTACTGTTGTTGACCTTCATTCAGTATTCTATTAAGTAAAATGACCAGTGTCATCTTGTTCTAAGTTGTTTTGTTCTTGTAGATTTGTATTTATTCAGATGTATGAATATACCATGATATTGTTGTACATTCTCCAGTAGCTGAAAATTTGAGTTTTTTCAGCTTTGACGGTTTTTTTTTGGGGGGGGGCGTACTACCACAATATATATTGAATATATTCATAGACTTTAGATTGTTGTGCATTAATGCAAGATATATATTTAGATTTTGTAAATATTATGAATTATTTTTCAAAAGTAGTTGGAGTAATACCAGCAAAGTATGAGAGTTCCAGGTTCTTCATATCCTTATCAACATTTGGTGTTGTCTTTTCAGTTTTGACCACTCTACTGAGTGTGGTAATATCATTTGTGGTTTTAATTAGCATTTGCAATCACCCAAGAAATCATGCCCATTTTCAAAATTTATTGGTCATTAGTATACATTCTTTTGAAATTCTTGCTATTTGGGACATTTTCCTGTTTCCTTATTAGTCTGGAGAACTTATCTTCTATATTCTGGAAATATCTTTTCAGACACATGTGTTGCAAATATCTTTTCCCATTCTATGCTTTTACTTTTTATAATTTTAAGAGCTCAATGATTATACATAGTAGTTGGGATCTATGCTTGTATCTAAAATTTATTATGGTGACATTGATCAAGAAATATTTAATTTGGCCTGATTTGTCAATATATTTTATTTAAAGCTAATAGTTTGTGTGTACTGGTTAATCTTTTCCATATTCCAAGGCATAAAAAATTCTTATGTGATATATTTTCACAAACTAATAACTATACTTTGCATGTTGAATGCTATAATTAATTTTAAATTACTTTTTTCAAGTGAATAATGTTGGGGTCACTTTTTTCATGTGAATACCCAAATTACTTTGCACTATTTACTAAAAGATGATCTCCATTATTTCTAAAGTGACATCATTGTCTTAAATCAGGTGATCACATGTCTGCTCAAGTATTTAATTTTTCTCTTTGTTTATCCTACATAACACATTTTATTAATTACTATGGGGTTGTCATAGAGTTTGTTATATGAGAGGTAAGGCCTCCATTTAAAAAACAATAGACTAAGGGGAAGGAAAGACAGCAGAATAAAATAGACATTATTATTGCTGTGTGTATATACGTGACTGCATAACAAATGTGATTCTGCAACCTGTACACTCAGAAAAATGAGAAATTATATCCCACCTGATTCAAATATATGATATGTGAAGATCATTGCACTGTCATGGGTAACTAATTAAAACAAATAAAAAAACAATAGGCTATTTTAAAGAGCAATGAGACCCACAGAAAAAATAAATCAGAAGGCAAAGATATTCTCACCTTCCCCTCCCCACACATGAACAACCTTCAAATTTGGCTATGTTATATTTTCATTTTCATTAAACTTAGTGAATTTTTAAACTTCACTCAAGACCAATTCTTTGATTCGTGGATTATTCAGAAGAGTGACCAAGGGGATATTTTCCTGTTACCTTTCCTGTTAAGGTCTGTAGACAAGTCAAAATAACACCTGGTATTTTGCCAGAGAAATGTTAGAGTTCTAAACAAGGCTGGATGGTGCCTGGCAAAATGCCAGAAGGAGTGGTTTGAGAAGTAACAAAAGCGAGCCATTAAGTGTGAAGATTCCTTATTGGTTGACTGATGTATCTAGTTTATGCTAATTAAGATAAGCTATACAAAATGTATAAATAGCTCTGTTGTCCTACAATAAAGGGCTCCCATTCCTGCTGTATCAATGTACACAAGTTATTCGTCATTCCCCGGCTATTTTGCTGCAGCCGGACTGTGGCACTTTCCTTTATTGATTTTTTTGTTTGACTCTACTATAGTTGGAAATTCATTCTGTCTGATTTTACTTTTAATTTGGCTGAGGTTTATTCTACCACTTAGTATGTGGTCTATCATGTATATATCCTGTGAGCATTTGAAAAAAAATTGTATTCTGTGTTTGTTAGATGGAGTATTCTATAAATAGAGATGAGATGTCATTGGTTGATGTTATTGATAAGTTCTGTATCTCTGCTAGTTTTCTGACTCATTTATCTAATTTATCAAATAGATATTGAGAGAAGGCCATGGTAGTCTCCAACTGTAATTGTAGATTTGTCTATTCCTCCTAATTCTGTCAGTTTTTGCTCCACATTTCTCGAAGCTTTCAGGTATACACATTTAGGATTCCTGCATTTTCTACTTTTATCATTGTATTATGTATCATCCTACCTCTGGTAATTTTCTTTCTTTGATAGCAACTCTATATGACATTAATATAGCCATTACTGCTTATTAATATTATTATAATATTATTTATATTATTATAATATTTTAGTTATTTTATTTTATTTATTTATTATAATATTTTTCCATTTTCACTTTTAGTCTGCCTGTATTTGAAGGTTTTTATAGAGCATATATAGTCATGATTTCTTAAACCCATCCTTTCAATATCTTTGCCTTAATGTGTTTAACTATTTACATTTAATATAATTATTGATGTTAGAGCTTGAGCCTGCCATTTTATTTTATTTTTTTCTGTTTGATCTCTGCTTTTTGTTTTGTTTTCTTTTGTTTGTGGTGCTAGGGATCAAACCCAAGACCTCATTCAAGCTAAGCAAAGACTTCTGAAGTTCTGTTTCTCTTTTTCCTAATTACCTGTGAATTATTAGAATACTTCCTTATTATTTCATTTTGGTATGAAATAATGCCTTTCATTGTATCACTTTGTATATCTCTTTGACTGGTTGTTCTACGTATTTTATACACACACACACACACACGCACGCACGCACGTTAGTTTGCTAGTGTCACCATTTTACCATTTAAAGTGGAGAAAATGTACTTCATTTTACCCTTTTCAATTTATAATATAATCATCTTAGATATTTCCTCTATGTACATTTAGAACTACATCAAGCAATTTTGAATAATCATCCACTATACTTTGGAAAACATAAAAAGTGAAGGAAAGTCTTATTTTATTTACTTATATATTTATTTCCTGTGCTCTTTCTTTTTTTCTCAGTGGTGTTAAGATTCCTTTTAAAAGTTGTTTCCTGGACTGGGGTTGTAGCTCAGTGGTAAAGCGCTTGCCTAGCATGTCTGAAGCACTGGGTTCAATTCTCAGCACTGCATATAAATAAATAAAATAAAGGTCAATTGACAAAAAATAATAATACCACATTTTTAAAAAGTTGTTTCTTTCCAAATATCAGAGAAAAATTCAACCTTTGGTTTTTGGGGTTTGGCTTATTTCACTTAGCATGATAGTCTGGGGTGGAAAATGGAAGTTCAGTAGATTAGAAAAGGGGAATGAAGGGAAGGGAGTGGGGATAGGAAAAGAAAAGAAAGTGGAATGAATCTGACATGCCTTTCCTATGTACATATATGAAGACATGACAGTCAACCTCTCCATTGTGTATACCTGCAAGAAATTAATTTTTTAAAAAAGTTGTTTCTTTGGTTGTGGAGAACCTCCTTTAACCCCTCTTTTATGAGTAGGTCTACTAGCAATAAAATCTTTGGAGGATATTCAAACTTGGTATCAGATCTTGGATTAACAGTTCTTTTATTTTATCATTTGAATATTTTTTAGTAGGGGGGATTGGACTCAGGAACACTCTACCATTGAAAACATCCCCAGACCTTTTTATTTTTTATTTTTAGAAAGGATCTCACTAAGTTGTGGAGGCTGGCATTAAACTTGTGATCCTCCTTCCTCAGCCTCCTGAGTTGCTGGAATAACAGTTATGTGCCACCATGCCAGCTATCCTCTATGGTTTTTGAAAAAAATCTACTGTCATTCAAACAGTTACTGTCTTATAGATAAGGTATCATTTTTTTTCTCACAGTTTTCAAGGTATTTCTGTTACTCTTGGTTTTCAGATATTTGAATATGATTATCTCTTGGTGTGGATTTCTTTGGGTTTACTTTGTTTAAAATTCATTTGGAGTTTTGATTTTTCATTTATTTCATTATTTCATTTATTTTTCATTTATTTTAACTATGTTCATAATTTTTGAAGCATTTCATGAAGTCTGTTTTGGAATTTTCTTTCAGATAATGCTAACATTCCTGCAATCTTGGCATTAGGGTATCTATTAGTTGTCTATTACTTTCGCTTAAGATTTACTGATTATTGACATGACCCAAATAGTGCATTCCTTAATCCTTAGCACCATATAAAAAGAAATTAAATAAAGGTATTGTGTCCAATTACAACTTAAAAAAAGGAATCATTCAGAGAAGATAAGATATTTAGTGGAAATTTTGGAATCCCAGATTAGAGTCTTTTGCATCTGGGCATTTCAAGGGTCACTTCTTGAAAAGAGCTCCCTGCCGATTCATCACAGCCCACCAAAAAGTCACATCTGATATTATAAACCTGGCCCTTGCACTGCCTCTCACAAAGCACTTTCTCAGAATTTTTACTTAACAGAGGCCTGAGTGGAGCCCAGCCTATAATACAAAGGCAGAGAATATATATAAAAACATCAGCTGCTTTAAATAATCTATCCAGTTCTTTCTTACATATAAACAGATAACCGGGGAGAACAAGACATAAGAAAAAAATTAATTTGTACCAAAAAAGAACTGAAAGGAAAGGAAAAGAATAATGTACTCTGTAGGAAACAGATAATTCAAGAAATGAAGTGAGTTATAAAACATCTGAAATGATACCATATTAAAGATTCCATCAAAACAAAGTTCCTAGGGATTTAAATATAACACCAAAAATTAACAATTCACTAGAATGAACTCAAAGTGAGAGACATCAGAATATAAAGTAAATATAATCAAACATTAATATAAGACACATAGAGAAATAATTACGGATGTTCAATAATCTGACAAGTTCAAATCTCAGAAATAACGGTATAAACTTAGGGATACAATTATTAATGGAATAATGGTAGAAATGAAATTTCTTAGAGGTAAAAATATATGAATTGTGGGAAAACATAAGTACATGAGGGTTCAGAAAATGAATGAAAAAGAATATAACAATATTGTGAAATTCAAATCTCCTAATAGATAAAATTCTAAAATTTGAGAGGGAAGGAAGGAGAGAGAAATTACATATATTATTTTGCATATACATATAATTTATATTATATGTAGGAGAGAGAACAAAAAGGAACAAGAATCATATTGGGTAAGATTTCTTATAAAATTGTAGAAAAATAATCAATAGATAAATGATTTTAAATTTCATAGCAAGAATTCTCTATCCACTGAATCATCAATTGAGTAGGAGGGAAAACTAAGTACATTTTCAGGCATGTAAATACACAGAAAGTTTTTCTATACATACTCTTAGAGGATTTGAGGATGTACTATAGCAAAAGAAGGGAATGAAAAAGGAAAGAAGGGGATGAGGGTCCCATCACACAATGAAATTAAGTAGGAGAGAATGAAGACCAGAGAGCAGTTTGGTACAGATGCAGAGAACATTTAATTCTAGTAGAAGCAAAAAGATAGAAGGCTCCAGGTAGGAAATATGAGAAGCTGAATTCATGATTGAGATTTTGAAAAACTGTGAAGATGAGATAGGGTTAACTCAAGAAGTTTAAAAGGTGAATCTATTTTATCTTGATTTTAGGAACATTCTGTTTTCAATAACACAGGAAGCACAATGTTAGATCCAAAGAGCAGGTATGATAGTCCTTATCCCAAGTACTATGGCTACATAAGGAACAATATTTTGAGAGAGAATCAGCCACTAATAACCAGGGACTGTCCTGACACTCTCAGGTAGGTCAAGATCTCCATTCAGAACATGAACTATCTCACCCAACACCAATATCAAAAAAGACCTTGGTGATTCTGATTGAGCAAGATGAAAATAAAATTACTCCATGGTTGAGCACAAGCCAAAATAAGAATATTGTTCAAATCAGGACAATGACCAAAGACCTCCACTTCCTTGCAAATATGAGTGAATGTTGCTTTTTCACCAATTATACTTTCATTTCACCTTGTTCTCCTCAATTCCTCAATGAAATTTAGTGAAATAGCTAATCATACCTTTCTTTCCCATTTTCTTAAAGCATCTAATCCAGAGCTAACCCTTACTTCCTTAAACCCTTTCCAAAATTTCCTATCACAAACTCAAATCCTAGAACTCCTTTATAAGTAGTACAAAAGTAATCCTGTTACTAAGGTGATCCACAGTTTCCTATTTTCTACAGTTTTCGTTACTACAATGAGTCAGTAACCCAAACTTTGTTTTGATAAAATGTGTTCTTGGTAATCTTTGATTGTAGGGAATTATAATTTATATTGTCACAAAAAGTAAATTTCAAATACGTATTTTCAGTTTCTAAAACATATCTATAGAAAAGACGTGTTTAAAGACAGAGGGAGATTGTAAAATATAAGGGAGACATTATGAAAGAAAGAATAAGAATGTCTGCATTTTATTCATACAAAAAATCAGTGAGGCTATTGTCAATTGATAATAAATGGACTTTTCAATTTGACAAGAGAAGTACCTAAAATAATAATATAGGCTATATGAATAACAAATAACTGAAGGGTTTTTTTAGTTCAGTACCCAGAAATCATAACAATAAATTGTCTAAAGAAAAAAGTTTGAAAAATTCTTACTCATACAGTTTGTAGGATTGCCATAACAAATGCATCAGAATGGGTGGCTTAACCGACAGGTATTTATTTTCTCACAGTTCTGGAGGATGTAAGTCTAAGGTCAAGGTGTTGTCAGGATTTTTAAATTCTGAAGACTCTCTCCTTTCCTGTAGATGATGATCTTATTCCAGCAACTTGACATGATCATCTCTGTGCAACATGTGTCTGTCTTTTCTCCATGTCCTAATTTACTTTTATAAAGAGACCAGTTTTATTGGTTTAGGGCCTACACAAACCACCCAATATTAATGTAATTCTCTCTTTGTAGGCCCCATATCTGAACAAGGTCACATTCTGAGGTAGTAGGACTTCAGATTTCATATGGCAGGGATGGGAGCTCAATTCAACCCAAAACAATTATAAATATATTAACTAATATTAAGGAAGTAAATGTTATAAGATTTTTTAAAGTATTTGAAAGTGCTAATGGACTAAAATTTAAAAAACAGACAATACCACAAGTTGACAAAAATAAGAAGGAATGGGTACATCCACACATTGTCAATAGTGTAAATGGCTCAACCAATTTGGGAAATAACCACTAACTGAATATGTGTCTACTACATGAGCAGCAATTCTACCCACCCCCCAGGTGTACATGTCCAAAAGAACTTCATATATTCATCTTGTCAAAAGATATGTACAAGAACATTCAGAGCAGTGTTATTTATAATCTTCAGACCTTACACCAAATCATATATCCATCTAGAGGATAATTAATAAATTTTGGCATACTCATAGAGTGAAGTACAATACAGCAATGAGAAGGAAATATTTAACAGCAGCAATAGGAATAAATTTCATAAATATTGAGTGAAAGCAACTAGACACAAAGCAGTTTATACTCTATTATTCCATTTATATAAATTTAAATGAGGCAAAACTATGCTGTGGAAAGTCAGCATATTGGTTTATACTTGGGTTAGCAGTGACCATAAGGAGTCCTTTGCAAAGAGTGCAGTACAAATTTTTCATTTCCTCAGGTTTCTGGTGCTATTTGCTTTGTGGAAATACACCAAGCTGAATATTATATTTTCTTTAATTAATTTGCTATACTGCAATTAAAAAGTTTATTCAAAAAACTTAGACAATGGGGCTTAGAGCTGGAAGAGAAGAGTAGATATTGTTGTATTTTTATTATGTTTCTCACATCCTGGACTTGCAATCATATATATATATATATTTTCCTTTGAAAATCATTAAAGTGAATAAAACATTTTTCCATTTAGCATAAAAATCCTTAGAGTGGGATGAAACAGAATGAGTGGGACATCAGAAAAATACATTTAAGAGTTGAATTGATTAAGACAGTTTATAATGAGAAATATTTTAAAAAAGGAAAAAATATCAGGAAAAATAAACCCATGTACAAATTTGGAATGGCAGTGTATAATAATGCAATAAAGTAAAATTCATTTTCCCCAAATCAGACAAGATAAACTTCAAATAACAAATGGAAGGCAAATCAAACCTATATCTTAAAGAGAATGTTTCCTCCATGACCTACTCAAACTTTTAATCCGAAAAATGGGTAATGATAGAGAATACCACGACTTAAAATCAGATATCTAAGGAAACCAACATACTACAGAAAATTAGCATTTTACTAGTTTTCTTCTCTAGCGCTCTGAGGAGGTAGGATTGGATATACAGGCTTCAGGAACTTGAAGTCGCTATTCCCAGAGTCTCTGGTCAAAAAAACCTCATACTGGTAGCTCTGGGACAGGGTCCCTGTACCACTGACATCCACCAAGTGGCCAGGAAAGTGACCCTCAGGCATAGAATAGACACCCTGCGAGTCCACCCTGCGCCTCCTGCACACTCTCACCACCACGAACACCAGCACAGAGAAGAGGAAGAGAGATGACACCGAAGCCAAGGCGATGACCAAGTAGACAGTGAGAGAGTCCCCCTGCGCGCGCTCTGGCGCCTCTTCAGGGAGCGGCAGGAAGGGCTGGGAGAAGCCATCCACCAGCAGCACATGCAGCGTGACACTGGCAGATAGCGGAGGCTCGCCATTGTCCTTGACCAGCACCACCAGCCTGTGCCTGGCTGCGTCGCGCTCGCTCAGCAGCCTGGTGGTGCGCACCTCGCCATTGTGTGCCCACACGCCAAACAGCCCTGGCTCCGTAGCCTTGAGCAGCTGGTATGACAGCCAGGCGTTCTGACCCGAGTCTCCGTCCACTGCCACCACTTTGGTGACCAGGTAGCCCTGCTCTGCCGCCCTGGGCACCAGCTCAGTGCAGGGCGCAGAGGCGTTCTGCATTGGGTACAGCACGAAGGGCGAGTTGTCATTGTCGTCCAGCACCACCACTCGCACCAGCGCCTGGCTGCTGAGCGCAGGAGAGCCTTGGTCTGTGGCGCCCACGCGGAACTCGAACGCCTGCAGGGCCTCGAAGTCCAGCGCCCTCAGCGCGAACAGCTGCCCATTGTCTGCGTTGATGGAGACCAGCGAGGCGAGGGGCAGGTTCAGGTCCTGGTTTGGCAGCAGCGAGTAGGTGATCTGGGCATTGGTGCCTGAGTCTCTGTCTGTGGCGCTGACACTCCCTATGTGCAGGGCGGGCTGGTTGTTCTCCTGCACCAACAGCGTGTATGACGTTTGGGAGAAGGCGGGGGCGTTGTCGTTGACGTCAGAGATGAGAACAGTTATGTTGTGCTGGGTATTCAACCTAGGTGACCCCAAGTCAGTGACTGTGATGGTGATATTGTACTCTGCTCTGCTCTCTCTGTCCAGTGGCCTCTCTGTCACCAAGGTGTAAAAGTTTTCAAATGTGGGCTTCAAGAAGAAGGGGAGATTGTTTTGTATGGAGCAAACCATCCTACCATTGTCCCCAGAATCTGGATCAGAAACGCTGAAAATGGCAACTACAGTCTCTGGGGAGTTTTCTGGGATAGAGCTGCTGAGTGTCGACATGGTTAGTTCAGGAGCATTGTCATTCACATCCACCACTTCTATGGCCACTGTGCATTTTCCTGAAAAGCCCCCACTGTCTGTGGCTACAATTTCCACGTTATAATATTGAGTTGCCTCAAAATCCAATGCCCTTTGCAGACGAATTTCTCCTGTTTTTTCGTGTATTACAAATGGTTGAGAAATTTCGTCACCTTCAAATAAAGAATAGACTACACTCCCATGAGTTCCTGCATCTAAATCTTTCGCAGAGACAACGAGAACTAAGGAGTTTATGGGACTGTTCTCAGGAACCTGTACCTCATACAGGGACTGTAAAAATTCGGGGGCATTATCATTAATGTCTACCACCTCAATGCGAACTATGACGGTTCCAGACCTGGGCGGCGCCCCACCATCCAGTGCTGTGAGGGTTAAATGAAGCTCAGACTCTTCCTCCCGGTCCAGGGCTTTGTCCAACACCAGCTCTGGGTATTTTCTGCCATCTCCGCGATTGTGAATAGCAACACGAAAATAGGAGTTGGGGCTGATTGTGTAGTTCTGAACACTGTTGCTACCCATGTCCAAGTCCTGAGCTGATTTCAAAGCAAACACAGTCCCTGGCTGGGCGCTCTCTGGGATTCTAAGGATCATTTCCCTGTCTAGGAACTCTGGAGAATGGTCATTTACATCTGTGAGTTGCACATCAACTTGAAACAACTGCACTGGGTTTTCCAGTAACAGTTGGAAATGCAATACACAGGGTTCTGTAGCCCCACACAGTACCTCCCGGTCTAGTTTTTCCTGTAGAAGTAATTTGCCGGTTTTTACATCAAGTTGCAAGAGCTGTTTGCTGCCTTTGTGATGGATTCGTGCTCCCCGAGTGGCCAGCTCCCCCACCCTGAGCCCCAGATCTTTTGCCAGGTTGGCCACAGAGTAGCCGCTTTCTGTTTCTTCTGGAATGGAATATCTAATCGCCTTAGAGTCAGCCCCCCACAAAAACAACAGTATAGCAAGAAAAATGACTTGCCTTTTCTGCGGGGGTTTTGCTAGAGCAGTCTGCATTGTTCAAATCCGTCCAGAAGGTGCAGTTCCTTCAACTCGGTATACAATCCACTCAGATGATTTGGTTAAATAATCTTGAGTTAAATGTTTCTATCTGACGTGCACTTGTAAGGATGCCTTGTCTGAAGATCTGTCTCCCGAAGCTTGCTTAAAATGCCTCCTTCATTGGGGGAGCTTCAGAGTTCTGATTTCCAGCTCAATGGCGTCTGTGGCATTGGCAGAGCCCATTTTTCCACAAGCTTAGCCTGCAGCGCCACCAGGTGTCCGTAATTACTATTGCATATAGTACTTGTCATATCATTCCAAATTGTAATAAGGCTGTGTATTAATATCCTTTTAAGTCCCTAAAATACCTTAATTGTATCTCTAAGTTATACGAAGTTCTGCAAAGTTTGCGGAGTTAACTTTCAGTGAATGAATTCTTGTAAGAACAAACCAAAATGATATATTCGTCTTTTTCATAAAGGTACCTTCATACTACATGAAGAAACTTTCTTTCTGGTTTTATAATTTGATTATATTCACAAAATACTGATAATGTATATCTACAAATTCTAAAATTTTACAAAAATTAATTTTAAGTATAATATACCTTCATAAAAGTGTGCAAGTGGTAACTGTACTACTCAGTGAATTTTAAGGATGTGGATACACTCTTATCAATAGAATGAGATTAAAAACAAAATGCTACCCAAACCCAGGCACTCCTCTCCTACCACAGTCTGATTACTAACTTTCCCCCAAACATAAGCAATATCCTGACTTTTATTGTAATTGATTTCTTTGGATTTTTTGGTACGTTATATATATATATATATATATATATATATATATATATATATATATCATCTGTCTTCTTTACTCAAAAATTTTACAAAATTTTGTAAAATTGATCTGTGTGGCATGCCATTTTGATTTGTTTTATTCTCATTGCTTTGTTCTTGTCTAATGTATAATACACCATGATATTTTATATTCTTCAGCTCATGAACATTAATGTTTTTCTAGTTTTGAGCCTTTTTTCAGTAGTATTGTTATGAACATTCTTGTAGATCTTCTGGTGGCCATGTGTTTATGCTAATTATATTTGTGTGACTTGGACTGCTGTGCATTAAGATGAATATATATATATATATATATTTAGTTTTAGGAAATACTGTGAAGAATTTTTCAAAAGTAGTTTTTCCAGTACCAATAAAGTATGAAAGTTCCAGTTGCTCCATATTTTTGTCAACATTTGATATTGTCTTTTCAATTCTAATCACTCTAGTGAGTGTATGATGATATTATATTGTAATTTCAATTTGTATCTTCCTGGTAGTTAACAAAATTATTTACATTTTCACTAGTTTATTTACCAATAGGACATACTCTTATTATTGCTTGTTCAAGTCTTTCTTCATCTTTCTTATAGGGGCATTTGCTTGTTTGCTCATTTTTGTTGTTGTTGGGAGTATCTTGTATATTGTGAATATTGGTCCTTTTTCATGTAATTCATTAAAAATATCTTCTCCCACTATTTTGTATTTTAATTTCTCTTATAGTACTATTGATCAACAACTTTCCTTAATTTAGTATAATTTGTAAATACTTTTCAGTTAGATTAGCATTTGGGGGTTCTATTTAAGTATTCACATACACAAAGGTTATAAATATATTCTCATTTTTTTGAAAGATTAATTACTATACTTTACCCATCTAAAGCCATATTTATCAAATAAATATGGTTAGAGCCAAAAATTTTCCAAATGCTTTAATACCATCTATTGAAAAGATGATCCATTCCTCATTATTTCTGAAGTGTCATCATTGTCATTAATCAGGTGATCTTTCTAAGGTCTGCTCCCAAGTTTTCAATTTTTCTGTTTATTTATCCTGCAATACCACATTATCTTAATTCAAATAGTTTTATTATGGTTTTTATTGTTTGAGAGTAAGGCTTCCACTTTTGAAATAATAGACTATTGTAAAGAAAGTTTTATTCACAGAAAAAAATGATGATAAGGTGCAGAGAATACCCCATGTTGGCTGAAAATTGTTTACAAAATCTACTTTTTAAAAAAATGCTTATAGGGTTAATAGTGATATTTTTCTCCTGATAATGGTAATTGGGGTTTTCCTCTGTTTACTTAATTAATCTGAGAGTTTGAATTTTATTAATAATTATGAAGAACCCACTTTAAGTGTTACCAATTTGCTGTTGAATCTTTGTCATCTATTTTATTCATTTCCGCTTTTATATGTGTTGCTACCTTCATTTTTCACATTTGAATTGCTGTTCCTCTTCTAGTTTCTTGTGATCAAAACTTCCATTATTGATTTCTTCTTTAATATGTGCATTTAAAGTTTTAAATTTCCAAGTTTTGTTTTGATATGTCATTTCTTTACTTTCTTATTACCCAGGTCAAACTGTTTGGAAATATCTGTTGTGATTTCTTCTTTGAATCATGGGTTTTGTCATTTAATTTTGAAGCATTTGGAGATTTCTTATAATATTTTAATTTCTGACTTATTCTGCTACAGTCACAAAAGCATGCTGAGTCACTTCAATTCCTTTTATTAAATATGAGGCTTGTTTTATGATCTAGAATATAGACAATTTTCATATTTCATATGCATGTAAGAAGAAAATATGTTTTAGTGTGTTATGTATATCAGTATATTTGAGTATTGTGTGTTGTTCAGCACTTCAGTGTTCATATGTGTGTTTCTATTTTGTCTTCTTATTCTGTTAAGAATGGAGAGAGTGATTTGAAGTCTCCTGATATGGTTATGGTTTGTCTACTTGTGTTTGTATTCTTACATCTTGACTTTTTATATTTTGTAGTCACCCTAAAGAGAAATATTCAATTTGTGGCTTCACATATTTCTGATATATTTCTTTGCCTTTTTATTATTATGAAACAGCTGTCTCCAACACTAGTAATGAATCTTTTCTTAAAGTCTCAGTGCTTGTGTACTTATATTTTAATATTTTAATGGAGATCTACTGTACAGTAGCTTCACTTCTTTAATTGGGGTATGTTAATTTTATATTATTTATCCAAAACCCATTCCGAGATCCTGATCCAAAGGGCCTTAGATAGCTGCCAGTAAATTATTTTAATTGCATCTTAAAGTTAACAAGTACTGTTATGAAATAATCAATCTAATGCTAAATAAAGACTTTAGAATGCTCAAAAGAGTCTCCTTTGACTTATGTGAATATAGCTACACTAAATTCATTTTGGCCAGTGTTTGCATTAAAACCTCCTCCCATTTTTAATTGATTCCTTTTAGTTATACATGAGATTAGAATCCATTTTGACATAATTATAAAAGCATGGACTGTATCTTGTAATTCAGTCTCACTAATTCCCCCTCCCTTCCCCTCTCCCACCCCTGCTCCCTTTCCTGTATTCTACTGATCTTTCTGCAATTTATCCATAGTTTTTTAAAATTGATTTCTTCTGGATGTACATGATGTTGAGATTTGCTGTGCCTTGTCGCATTTTTTAACTTTCAATCTTTTTTTCTATCTATCTCACACATACAAATTTATTTAATAGCATATATTTGAGTTTTCTTAAGTCTAGTCTGACAATTATGATATTTAATTGAATTACTCAATCCAAGTATAATTAATATAATGTATAATATCATTTAATCTATGCTTAAAATCTAATTATTTTTCCACTACCCCTAAGGTTTTGTTCTTTGGATTATTGAAATACACGTTATCTTTTAAAAATTTCCTTCACGTCTTTTCTTGGTTAATTTTTTTTTACAGGATACATTTCTTATCTACAAGAACCTACCACAAATTGTTTCTACATTCATGAGATAATGCTTGGAACCTTAGAAATCTCTAATTCTATACCTGTAAATTGGTGTTTTTGCTATTATGAATTTAAAAGTCATATATTTTAAATGCTTTAAGAAACTACTATGATTGCCTACTATAATCAACATTAGATCAATACTCACTTATATTTACCCTTCCTTTCTCTTTTTTTTCTTCCTTTAATTCTGTGATCCATTTAGGACTCTCTTCCTTTTGCAGATTAAATTTTATCTGTACTATCCAGTATCTCTTTTAGTGCAGATGTGACTGATTAATTCTCTCAGTTTTTGTTTGTTTGAAACCAAAACATATTAGAATATACTTTTGATGGTTATGTTTACTGGTAATAGAATTCTAGTCTGGTAATAATTTTCTTCCAGGTCTTCAACCATTAACCCATTGCCTTTCTGTTTCATTGACTTATGTTAAAAAGGTCTCCATTTTACTTATGCATCTTTAAAAGTAATAGATTATTTTTATATGGTTGCTTTAAATACTTTTTAGTTTGTCTTGAGCAAATTTCCTACAATATGCCTATTGTGCTTTGTTTTTTATTAATCCTAATAAATAAATAAATAAATTTGAAGGGTGACCACTTTTCTTAATCTTGTCATTATCTGTTTAAATATTGTTTCTTATCCACTTTTGTGCTCTCTTATCCTAGGAATCCAATAAGTATGTTTGAGTTTTTCCTTATATCCCAAATTCAAGTAGTGTCCTTTCTATATTTTTCATTATTTTTTGTTTGAATTCATATGTTTCATATTGACCTATCTTGCATGCACTGATACTGTATTACTCAATGTCAATGACATTAAACTATATAGTTTTATAGCAGGCATTATATCATTCAATTGTAGAATTAATTTCCATTTTACATTTTCAATTTTTGGGTGAAATTCTCTTTATATCTATTTTCTCCATTGTTCCTTATTTTTAGTACATTAGCCATACTTGTTTTAATTGTTTATCAACTAATTATAATATCTATATTATCCCTGCATTGGAGGGGTTATGTTTTTGCTCTATTTTATCCAGTTGTGTGTTTATGTGTGTCCATGTATACATAAACAGGCACATGCATCTACTAATTTTATACTGAACTTTGGATATTTATGTGAAGAAAACTGTTCAGAATCAAGATGATATTATCTTCCTCCAGGAAGAGGCCACTTTTTCTTCTGGGAGATTGACAGAACCGTTCCAAACAAACTGTCTTAATCAAAACAGGCATGGGTTCAATCAAGATTCTTTGAAGTGGCCTGGAATTGTAGCTCAGTAGAGTGCTTATCTTTCATGCATGAGACACTGGGTTCAATCCTCAGCACCACATAGAAATAAATAAATAAAAATCAAGTATTATCTCCATCTACAACTAAATTTTAAAAAAGATTCTTTGAAGTCTTGATAAACATCTAGCCCTTCAGAATTTTCAGTGGAGAATTTAGTATATCCTCTATAGTCTCTTTCTATGGAAATCCCAAACTCTAACCTTCCTATAGCAAGAAAAACTTTACTCTGATTTTGAAGAATTTTCCACTTAATATTTTAGTGTCCTCTAAGCTGCTCTGGGCTCGACAAGTTCCCTGAGAGGAAGCTGATCCTGAGCTTGAATACTCCAGTCTTCCAAAGGCTACTGAAGTTACTGTGTTCCCAACAAAAAGGCTGTTGTTAGTTTTCAGATTTACCCAATTTCTTGGGAGGGAAATTGATTGTAGGATTTAGTTCTCCTCCCCAGAGATATTCCTTCTCAAAAAATCATAGTCCATTCAGGTCTTATTGTATCTATTGTATCATCTGTTGCTATAATAAATGATTTTTTAATCATGGTCAGTTTTGATGGTTGTTTTATGCTTCCAAAGAGTACATCTAATCTGGAAGCAGAACCAGTAAATACATTCATGTTTTAACCTCACACTTTAAAAATATTTTTTGTAACTTTTTATCATAAAAGAAGAGGGGATCTTAAATTTGTACGGGTCACACTGACTTCAGTTGAATTTCTGCCCTCCAAATAGCACATGTTAAACTCACTAAAGACAACAGCCTAAAAACAACAGAGAAGAAATTATAAAAGATGCATTTGTAAGAAGCAATGAAGAAAAAAAGCATATTGAAACGGGTGTCATTGTCAAGATATTAGCCTCCATTCTCTTAGTTTTGTAACAGTAAAATTAGTATATTTTCATATGCCATGCATGTTGTGGATATTATTTGAATCATAGTCACTACTAAATCCTAGTGACTGAATTTCATGTTGATCTTTTCTACATTCTGTGTTGTCCTCTATCAAGTAAGGAATGGTTCAAACTTTATAAATATACACAGGAATGAAGTGCATTCTGGATGATCATTTGTCCAGTCTCCTTTGTGTGATCAGACAGATTGGACATTTGAAATATAAACTTGAACTTTCATGATCTTAAAATATATTCATGAAAACTTCAACCAGAAATATTACTTGTCATACATAAAAGTTATTCATTTAAATTGGTGATAATAAATAAGGAAAACAATATTAAAGTTAACTATCATATTTATGTCTTATATATGTTTGTGTTTAATTCTGTTCTCATTTTTATCTCTTCCTCACTTCAACTTTTCACCTGAATAATGGCTAAAAACTATATTTCAAGAATGACTTAAATGCAGTAATTTTCCTTTCTTATTATATCCTCAGTGAAATTATTAATTCAGGGAAAAGTACAAGTCCTTAATCTCCAATAAAATGATACTTCTGATTTTAAAATATTAGATTATAAAATAAGCTTTTTAACTGCTTATTTTCTGCCAGAAGCACAATGAGGTTGTCTTATATTTATATAAGTTTAACCAGTTAGGAATCACATAACTCACTAGGCTTATTGAATAAAACTTAGAGCTATTATAATTCAGATAAATTCATTACTGTTCAAGCTACTCAAGAACAAAAATAATACTTAGTTCATACAAATGCAAATTTGGTATCATTGAAAAATTAATTTGTCACATCAAAGAACAAAACTGAAGATAATTAAACATCAAAAAGAAGTCATTAGGTTGTGATAAAGACTGTTCATATCTACAAAGTGCAAAATCTATGATCAGCCAAAAAGAACTAAACAGGAAAGCCAAAATGCAGAATTTTCCTGATTTTTGAAAAGGGGAGAGAAACTGCAGGAAAACCAAAGGAAACACACAGAGTAAATTCCACTTGGTCATCTATTTATAAAGCAAAAGGACAAGGAGATGTATGAGGCCCTCAAGAATCTTGAATTCTTTGGAGGAATTTAGGGCATAATTCAGACTCTGAGATTATTCTTTGAATATGATTATGTGAAGCAGTGATTTAACAGTTTTATGTAGTAAAGGGGGATGGCAAATTATATGATAGTCTCCTTT
This sequence comes from Ictidomys tridecemlineatus, assembly GCF_052094955.1. Taxonomy (NCBI): domain Eukaryota; kingdom Metazoa; phylum Chordata; class Mammalia; order Rodentia; family Sciuridae; genus Ictidomys; species Ictidomys tridecemlineatus. The sequence goes on along the minus strand of NC_135477.1, from coordinate 121,485,000 downwards.
TAGTTTATCTTAAATAACAATCATTTAAAAATTTTAAATCTTAGTATCTATGGAACACTTTCAATGTTTTAGGTAAGTAGCAACCAAATAAAATATCAATGTCTTGCATATGTGGTGCTCACAACAGGAAAAGGCCACACTTTTGTGTATTAATATTTTAATGAAATATAATGTTGACATGCAATTTGAGAAAAACAAGTAGGCTAGGTTTTTTGCTCATGGTACTAATTGGGCTTAACCTGGTAGTATAGCAAACCATTCATTTTTTCAAGGCTAATACTGTAGTATTGAAAGATAATCTTATATGTTAAAGATGGGTACCACAAATACATGGAAATTCAAGATTTCATACAAGCCTCTAAATGGGTCATAAAATTCATTAAGAATTTCATTAAAATAAAATGTTTTGTGTACCTGATTAACTTACAGTAATGAAAAATGAACCATTAAGATCAAATATAGAGAAAATATATATCTCCTATGCCTAAAAATGCTAAGAATAATGTCAATAAAAGGAAAAAATTTAGAACTATCAAGAATACACATAGGTTTGGAATAGTGGTTAGAATACTTTACTAGCACTAGAATTACTAAAGACAAAGAAATTGCAATAGTAGTTGCAAAATTAGTGAGAATGAAATACAACAATTAGCTGAATACAAAACTATTTCTGCAGGGGGAATTTTCCTTAACTTCTCTCCCAGCGTGCTCAACCAAGAGGTTTGGGAATATTGGCTTCAGGAATTTGAACTCACCAGACCCAGAGTCTCCAGCCAGACACACCTCATACTGGTAGCTCTGAGACAGTGTCCCTGTGCCACTGACATCCACCAGGTGTCCAGGAAGGTGGCCCTCAGGCACAGAAAAGACACCCAGCGGCACCGCCCTGCGCCTCCTGCACAGCCTCACAACCACAAACACCAGCACAGAGAAGAGGAAGAGAGATGACACCGAAGCCAAGGCGATGACCAAGTAGACAGTGAGCGAGTCCCCCTGCGCACGCTCGGGCGCCACTTCAGGGAGCGGCAGGTAGGGCTGGGAGAAGCCATCCACCAGCAGCACGTGCAGCGTGACACTGGCAGACAGCGGAGGCTCGCCATTGTCCTTGACCAGCACCACCAGCCTGTGCCTGGCCGCGTCGCGCTCGCTCAGCAGCCTGGCAGTGCGCACCTCGCCATTGTGCGCCCACACGCCAAACAGCCCTGGCTCCGTGGCCTTGAGCAGCTGGTATGACAGCCAGGCGTTCTGGCCCGAGTCTCCATCCACCGCCACCACCTTGGTGACCAGGTAGCCCTGCTCTGCCGCCCTGGGTACCAGCTCTGTGCAGGGAGCAGAGGCGTTCTGCATTGGGTACAGCACGAAGGGCGAGTTGTCATTGTCGTCCAGCACCACCACTCGCACCAGCGCCTGGCTGCTGAGCGCGGGAGAGCCTTGGTCTGTGGCGCCCACGTGGAACTCGAATGCCTGCAGGGCCTCGAAGTCCAGCGCCCTCAGCGCGAACAGCTGCCCATTGTCTGCGTTGATGGAGACCAGCGAGGCGAGGGGCAGGTGCGGGTCTTGGGTTGGCAGCAGCGAGTAGGTGATCTGGGCATTGGTGCCTGAGTCTCTGTCTGTGGCACTGACACTGCCTATGTGCAGGGCGGGGCTGTTGTTCTCTCGCACCAACAGCGTGTATGACGTTTGGGAGAAGGCAGGGGCGTTGTCGTTGACGTCAGAGACGAGGATGTTTATGCTGTGCTTGGTTTTTAGCCTGGGCGTCCCCAAGTCGGTGACTGTGATGGTGATGTTGTATTCTGCTCTGCTCTCTCTGTCCAGCGGGCTCTCTGTCACCAGGGTGTAAAAGTTCTTGAATGTCGGTTTTAGAATGAAGGGCACATTATCTGGAATAGAGCAAGTCATCTTTCCATTGTCTCCAGAATCTCTGTCTCGAACTCGGAAGATAGAAACCACCGTCTCAGGAGCATTTTCTGGGATGGAGCTGGCGAGTGACGATATGGTAAGTTCTGGGGCATTGTCATTCACGTCCACCACCTCTATAAACACAGTGCCTTTTCCAGAAAGGCCTCCTCCATCTATAGCCTCAATTTCCACGAGATAAGATTTAATTTTTTCAAAATCCAATTTCTTCCTCAGTCGGATTTCCCCTGTGATTTCATTTATTGAGAAAGTTTGCTTAATCTCATCAGATGGTTGGAACAAGCTATAGGAAACACTACCAAAATTTCCAGCATCTGCATCCCTAGCTAAGACACTGAGGATTGAGGAATCTAAGGGGCTGTTCTCCAGGACCTGCACCTCATATGGGGTATGCACAAACTCGGGAGCATTGTCATTGACGTCCATGATCAGGATTCGAACTGTGATTGTTCCAGATCTAGGTGGAGAGCCACCGTCCAGAGCCATGAGGGTTAAGCTGAATTCAGGCTGCTCCTCTCTATCCAGGGCTTTGTCTTGTACCAGGTCTGGGTATTTCTTGCCCTCACTGTGATTTCGTGTAAGGATGTGAAAATGAGAATTGGGACTGATGGTGTATTTTTGAAGCCCATTGCTACCCACATCCAAATCCTGGGCTACTTTCAATGGAAATAGAGTCCCTGGCTGGCTGTTTTCTGGTATTTTCAAGTGCACTTCCCCATCAGTGAATGCTGGAGAGTGGTCATTTATGTCCTGGATCCATAATTCTCCCTGAAAAATTTGCACTGGCATTTCCAGCAAGACATGGAAATACAGTACACACTGTTCAATAGGGCCACACAGCTCTTCCCGGTCTAATGTCTCCCTGAGAAGCAAATCTCCAGTCTGAGGATCCAACAGCAAATGCTGTTTGTCATCATCAGACACAACTCGAGCAGACCGGGCAGCCAGTTCCCCAGTTCCCAGGCCCAGGTCCTTGGTCAGATGGGCTACAAAGGAGCGGATCTCTGTTTCCTCCTGTATAAAATAACGAAGAGGCTCCGTGCGACCCTGAGACATGAACACCATAAAAATAAAGACCATCACTTGCCTGTTTGCTTGAATTCTTTCCAGCTTCTCCATGTTGGAGTCGGATTGCTTATATCCAATCCCTTCACCAATCACAGAAAAACTTGAGACCTTCAGTTCTAATTTCTTGCGTGCAGGAATCCTTACAAAGTTGTTTGTAGTCTCAAATTGATTTAGAATATCTCTGTCCAAACCTCCTGGTAATTCCGTATTTTTTGCAAAGCTTCTTACACGTTGATTTATTTAACATTACGTTTTACAATACGAAGAATCGCGAGCTTTTTTAGGGCGCTTTTTGTATTCACATTCTTAGCCTGCAGCGCCACCCTGTGTCTTGATTGAGAAATATTCAAGTCAGAACACCTTAGGGAAGTTTCCAAATGAAATTCATTTTTTAAAAAGTAAAGTGTTGTGGTTTTTTTTTTTGTCATTCCTTTAAATTCTAAAATTGATAGTGTTTTTCTCTAGAGCACGAACTAGGATAATTGTGAGCATAAAACAATAGGATATCTCAGTCTTCTTCTCACATCAGTGTGGTTTCAAATAACTCCATTTCACCCTTTGTGTAATCTAGCCAGGGGAAATAAGTTCTTATAAAAATGGCAATTTAATTCATAATATTTATATCTGTTTATTTCCAATAACCTGAGGACTTTGTGGTGATGTGAAGATTTAAGATGTTTGTATCATATGATTCTAAAGAAGGACTATATTTCAAAGTTCTATTTTTTTCACACTGGCATGCAAATAGTAATACAGTTGATTAATAGGTATCTTGTACTGAGTCATTCACAGTATAAAATCACACTAAATCTAGAAATAAGGCAAATGGCATTAGAATACACACAATTAGAATCTAACTGGAATTGGAGAGATGAACAACTTTGTGGAAAAAAAAAAGTACAGCAGATCAAACATCAGCCTTGCCTTAGTGACATGGACATCCTGGGTGAAATATATTTGTATTCAAGTTTTCAATTATCATTAGAACCTTTCAAATGCTTTACCTCTCTTTATAGACAGTTAATAGCAAAGAAAGATGCTTATCCATCTTTGAAATTGGAAGGAAAATGAATGCTCAATATTTATCTTGATATATTTAATCAGGTGAGAAAAATAAGAATTACATATGTAATGAATTACCTATAACCTTAAATACTGGTGAAAATACCTATGAATAGATATTTTTAAACTTTGTTAAGTTCTTTGTAAAGTCTAGTAAAATCGAGAAGGGAGGCCTAGAAGTATGGCCTAGCATATTATGTCATGAATTGTTCCCTCAAACTGTGAAACTTATCAGGAAAAAAGCTATTATACCCACCTGAAGGAGAAATTAATGATATAAAGAATAACCACCTAAAACATTACACCCCAGTCGGGTAAGGTGAATTATCCATTCTGAATGATTCTTATGACTATTTGTATAATTGGTTGTCAGACTAATCATAAAAATATAACTTAAGTAGCATCTTTAACACTTTTCTTGTGTTAAATCAAAAACTTTGAAAATCATTGAAGATAAAAATCTTTTTGAAGAAATTTTAATGCAAGTACTTAAAGTTCAAAATATTAAACCCACATATTTAAGTTTTGAGTAGCCTATTTTTATTTGTTCTTTTTAGTTATACATGACATTAGGATTCATTTTGACATAGTTATAAAAGCGTAGATTATAATTTTCTCTAATTCAGTCCTCAGGGATTCCCCTTTTCCTCCTCTCCTCCATCCTTCTGTTATCTTTCTCTACTCTATTGATCTTTCTACTATAGTTTTTTTTTAATTAGTGCTTTTTGTACATAAAGGTGAGATTCACTGTGGTGTATTCACATATGTACATAAGAAAGTTAGGTCAGATACATTCCATCATTCTTCTTTTATCCTGTCCCTCCTTCTTCTACCTCAGTTTCCTTTCTCTACTTCACCATTCTTCTATTTTGATGGAATTGCCTCCCACCACCATTTCTTTCTTCCAGATTTCAGACCAGCTTTCACATTTCAGAGAAAAGATTTGACCTTTGACTTTCAGGATCTGGCTTTTTTCACTTAGCATAATGGTCTCCAGTTCCATCCCTTTACTGGCAAATACCTTAATTTCATTGAATAGTCTATTTTTTTTTAAAACAAGAGAGTGATTTTAAACTTCTTGATGGTTTATGGGTTGTTTTTCTTAACTTGAATGGGAAAAGTAGAAAAAGATTAAGCATTAATTGTTGAGAGAAAGACAACTACATTAGTAAAACAAATTTATGAATGTGTGTTCACCTGCGTTTATGTGTGGTTCCGGGGGTCAAGCCCAGGGACTTGTGCTTCTGAGCACTCTGCCACTGAGCTATTCCCCAAGGCCCTAGGTATTAGATTTTAACTAGCATTATTAGTTCCTTAAATCATAGTTCCAATAATATTATTTCAAAACATTAAGATAACTATAATAAATATTTAACATCAATGGTTTGATAAATTTGTTATAAAATATTATAGATAGAATTATCTTTTGGAATGTTCAGGTGAAGATAGATAAGATTAGATCCATCAGTGGCCATTTGAATGAAATAGCTATAAAGAAAACATTGGCACACATTGGTGAAAGCAAACTAAATTTTAATATTGATTAACTTTCCCAATGTAAATACATTTTTTAAATTGCACTCATGAAAATGCCAATGTAGGAAGGAAAAAATTGAACAGAGGTTGATTTGAGAAATTTGTGGTAGAATGTAAAACAATTTCTATTAATTTCTTCTGGCATATCTTAAATGAAAAGATAATATTCATATATTTAATTTATCAAAATATTCAAATATCTAATTTTGAACTTAGAATACTTCTTTAAAATCAGGAAGGTTGACTTCTTCAACTTTGCTCTTTTTTTCTCAAGGTTGATTTGGCTACTCTGGGATGCTTCTTGAATTTTCATATGAACTTTAGAGTTGATTTGCTAATTCTCCAGAAAACCAAGCTAGGATTTTAATAGGGATTACGTTGAATATGTAGGAATACTTCCACTTCTTTTTCTTTCCCAAATGCCATGGGTAGAACCTCCCATGTGATGTCAAACAGAAGCAGTGGGAGCAAAAATCATTGTTTTGTTCTGACGAGGGGAAATTTTCAATATTTCACTATTAAATATGAAGTTAGCTGTATGGCTTTTTCAGGTTGAAGAATTTTCATATTATTTCTAATTTGTTCAGTGTTTTTATCATGAAACACTGTCTAGATTTTGTAAAATGTTTTTCTGCATTTATTGATATTGTTATATGTTTTGTTCTTTATTTGGTAAGCAAGATATACCATATTGATTGATTTTTGTGTGTTGAATCAACATACATTCCAGGGATAAATCCTACTTGACCATGATAAATAATCTTTTTATGTGTTACTGGAGTGATTTGCTAATATTTTGTTGAGTTTTACATCTATATTCATAAGAGAAATTGGTATATAGTCTTTTTTCCTTGTCTATTTTTTTCAACGAGGTAGTTATGGTCTCATAGAAGGAGTTCATAAGTGGTACATGCTCCTCTATTTTTTGAGTGAATTTGTCAAGTATTGCTGTTAATTTTTTTAAATGCTTGGTAGAGTTCATCAGTGATATCATCTGGTTCAGGAACTCTTTGTGTAAAGCTTTTGATTACTGACTTTATTTATTGTTACAGGCCTAATCATGTTTTCTATTTCTTCCTGTCAGTTCTGGAAGTTTCTGTGTATCTTCTAATTTTTCCATTCCATCTACATTTTCTAATTTGTTGGCTTAAAATTGTTCATAATAGTCTCTTATAATCTCTTTTCCCCCTGTAGATTATAATTTCCTATTATTACTGATTTTGGAAACTTCAATCCTCCCTCTTTTTTTCTGGATAAGTCTAGCTAAAGGTTTGCCAATTTGTTTGATCTTTTCAAAGCTCCACTTTTTGTTTCAGTTGATTTTTTTCTATTGTCATTTTTCTACTTTCATTTATTTCCACTTCAATCTTCTTATTCCCTTTTAAAATGTATTACTGCACTACTGTTATACATAATAGTGGAGTTCATTGACATAATCATGCATGTGTGGAATATAATTTGCTCCATTTCAGTCCCCAGTCCTTCCTCTTTCCTTTCCCTCCTTTCTCCCCCTGCTCTGCTTTCTCTATTCTAATTCCCTAGCATTTGCTTTGAGTTTTCTGCACTCTCCTTTTTCAAGGTTCTTAGGTGGAAGTTTGAGTTCTTTCTTTTTACAATTTTGAGGTCTTTTAAAAATATAGGTATTTTCAGCTATAATTTCCCCCTAAACATCTTTTATTGCAAACTGTAGTTTTAGTATATTGTATTTTCACTCTCATTTATTTCAGAGTATTTTATAATGTCCCCTGTGATTTCTTCTTTGAATCATTGGCTATTTAGAATCTGTTGAAGAATCTCATCATTGTGTGCATCCACAAGACTGGGATCCTAATTAAAATAAGTTACACTCCTTGTATATATAATATGTCAAAATAATTCTACTGTCATATGTTTCTAAAAAGAATAAAAAATCTAGAATCTGTTGGTTAATTTCCACATATTTGTGAATTTCCTAAATTTCTACCTGCCACTGCTTTCTAATTTCATTCCACTGTAATTTGAGACCATATTTTGTGTGCTATCTGTCCTTTAAAATTTATTGAGACTTTTTATGACTGAACAACATAAAATCATGGACATGTTCCCTAAACACTTAAGAAGAGTAAGTATCCTACTAATGAGTAAATAAGGTATTTTTTGTTAATCATGGACATGTTCTCTATACACTTAAGAAGAGTAAGTATCCTACTGAGTAAATAAGATATTTTTCTTCATGGGCCTGATTTATTTAACTTAGCATGATGTCCTCCAGATATATATATATATATATATATATATATATATATATATATATATATTGCAAATGTCAGGATTGTCTTTTTTGAAAGAAGGAGTACTATTCTATTGTGATTGCATACATTATTTTCATCCATTCATCCAATTGATAGGGTACCTAGGTTGATTCCATAAATTGACTATCATGAGTAATGTTGCAATAACATGGAAGAACAGATCTCTTTTCAACATATTATTTTTGTAGTACTTGGGAATTGAACCTAGAGCCCCATATATGCTAGGCAAGTACTCTACCACTGAGTTAAACACCAAGCCCCAGCATACTAATTCTAAATTTTGAATATTTATCCAGAAGCAGGATTGCTAGAGCATATGATAATTCTATTTTTAGTTTATTGAGGAACCTCCATATTCCATTCCTTAATGGCTGAACTAATTTATATTCTTATCAATAGTGTGCAAGTGATCTCTTAGTAACAGTTTCTTTTCCTGTGTTTGTATCATATTTTCTTTGCTCATCTTATAATTTTTGCTGATAACAGGAAACTGGAAATTAGATTCTGCCTCTTCCTTAGACTTTTTGTTGTTGCTCTTTGAAATTATTGCTTGTTTAGTGAAATTTAGAACTAATTCTGTAAGGAACCTATTCTTTTTTTATGTGGGCACTTAAGTCTCAGTTTAGTTCACTCAAATACTGATCAGAGATTTCTTTACCTGCATGGAACATTAATAAATCCTCCTAGTCTTTGCTAAGGGGCTTATATTCATGTTGGGATATACCTCCAATATTCAGCTAGATTATTGGCAATTCTAACTTAGCCTTCCCTTCCTACTTCCATAGAGCCTCAAGGTCAGCTTGAAGTGAGATATTTTGGTCACTCCTCAGCATGCACATAATCCTGGCCATATGTAGAGCCCTACACATGCATGTGGCCTTCTGGATTTCCAGTAACGTGTAGAAGCTTTTCCAAACTCCTATGAATTATTTCCCAGATCTTCCTTTTAAGTCAGCCTATTGTTTCTACAAACTGTTATCTGCAACTCTAGCAGTTGAGAATTTAAATAATTGTTGCTAAATACCTTCAAAATTGTACTAGGCAAGCTCTGAATCAGGCCAATGGAGTTCTACACAGAGCTACCAAACAGATCAAACAATGACTATTCTTTGTCAGTAAGGTCCTGGAAGAGCTCCAACCTCATTCTGCCTCCTCTGGTGGCTTCCAAGCTGTTTGTTTTTGCTGTAATTGTAACCTACTGGGTTTTAGGAATATTGTAAAGCTAGAGAGATGATTATGGGAATAGAGCAAATTAAAATACTATAAAAATCACCATTATTTATAATCAAGAGTTAATAAACCCATCCTAATACTGCTTCAAGCCTTTCATTAAAATCCAGTGATCTGAACAAGTTGATTCTGACCACTTGTCTCAGTTTTCTTATTCCCTTTATGGAGAAAATATTTCTTCAGAAGTCTTGTTTCTACTATTTTCACTGACACCTAGAATACATTTATTCTTTAAATTGTAAATTGTAGCAAAATATACCACAGTAATTCTTTGTAATAGTAAACTTGAGCAACAAAACTTCAATGCTGTCAGTTAACCTATTTTAAATAAAATAAGATGAGGCAATAAGGATAAAGAAATCCATTTCCTTATATAAAATCTATCCCCCAAAACAAATAGCCCAATCAATAAACGAACAAAGGAACTGGAGAGGCACTTCACAGAAGAAATATGAATGACCAAAAATATATTAAAAAATGTTCAACATCTCTAGCAATTAGAGAAATGCAAATGAAAACTACACTGAGATTTCCTCTCACTCCAGTCAGAATAGCAATAATCAAAATTATAAATAAAGATGTGGGGGGAAAGGTTAACTTATATATTGTTGGTGGGACTGCAAATTGGTGCAAGAACTTTGAAAAGCATTATGGAGATTCCTTAGAAAACTTGGAATGGAACCAACATTTTAACCAGTTATCTTACTCCTTGGTTTACACACAAAGGACTTAAAATACTACAGTGATGTAGCCACATCAATGTTTATAGCAGCTCAATTCAAAATAGCAAACCTAGGTGCCCTTCAACAGATGAATGGATAAAGAAAATGTGGGTGTGTATATGCAGAATGGAATATTACTCAGCCATAAAGAAGAATGAGATTATGATATTTGCCAGCAAATGGATGAACCAGAAAAAATCATGCTGAATAAATAATCCAGTCCCAAAAACCAAAGGCCAAATGTTCTCTGATATATGTATTCTAATCCACAACAAAGTAGGGTGGGAAGGGAAAAACAGAAGTTCACTGTATTAGACAAAGGGGAATGAAGGGAAGGGAGGGGGATAGAAATAGGAAAGACAGTAGAATGAATTGTACATAACTTTCCTATGCTCATGTATAAATATAAAACCAGTGTAACTTCACATCCTGTACAATCACAAGAATGGGATTCTAATTATAATAAGTTATACTCCATGTATGTATAATATGTCTAACTATAATCTACTATCCTGTATATCTAAAAAGAACAAATAAAAAAGAAATTCAAACAATAAAAAAGAAATCTATTTCTCCAAAGATAAAAAATTAAGTTAAAAGTACTCAAATGAAACTATTTAGTGAATACAATTTCAGTTTTTTATAAATCACAAATTGTTCCCAAGTTTCTCCTCAAAGTATTTTCTCAAGGGAAGCCCATATTGGTTAGAGATAATTGACTTCAGAAATTTGAACACATTTGTTCTTGCTATTCCAGTCAGAAAATTTTCATATCCAGAGCTGGCAAACTAAGGCACATTAATGTTCTTATCCCCCAAAATGTTCAGAAAGCCCTTCTTATGAGCAACAGTCCACTGAAATTTCTCTCTTCATCTCCAACATCAAAATTGCATTGAACAGAAGCAGACAGAATGACTATGAGGAACCTTCCTTTGATTCAAGGAAGGAAAGACAAGGCTGTAAGAAGTCCTAGATTAAGAGTAGGATGACCATGGCAAATAGATGATTTCCAGTTATCCTAAAGACAGAACTAGCTGTTTGGCTGTGCTATCACTTAGGGGTCTAGCTATGCTTTACATGTTCCATACTTACAGGCTGTAGACCCACATGCTAAACATCCTGGGCTCTGAGGTCAGAAATCACAGATAAAATACTCATGAGTATTAGGTATTTGGGTCACCACCTTGTTCTACCTGGCCAGCTCAGGAAATACTACAGTCATTACTTTGCAGTGACTTTGTTATCATCTAGCTACTTTTTGTATCTTAAGGGTTACCACAAAGGATCCCCAAACTTTTAGAACTCAAACTCCTCAAGAGTCTCAAAAACCAGGGATATTAAAGCATAAAAGTTTAATATCCCTTTAAAGTTTAAAGGTAATCTTTCTTTTTGGCACTATCAAAGTGCAAGGTAGAAATGCTTCTACTGTGTAGTAATAATGCATTCCTATAATTTATTTTTTAAAAAGATACATGAGATTTTGGTAAGGGAATTGTTGATAATTTCAGGGAACAGTCTAGTGGTTTGGTGCTATATTTCTGACATAGGGTTCTATCCTAGTGACAGAAATGGTATTCAGTTCTGATAGTGATTATCAGAATAGTCATTTTTGACAGGTGATTTCACTGGGAAGAAATTGTTTTGGAAGAAACAAGTCAATTTTGTTCAATCACCAGAGCCCCATGCAGTTTCTAAAATTAATAAGCAACATTTCAGAAGATGAATGCTGGATTGTTTTTTTCTGAGCATTATCATGCATACTTGTTACCTGAATCAAAACCCATGGTTTTTCCATGTACTCTTCATGCATTGATTACTTTAGTTATAATCCAATTTTCTTTAAAATCAAGTTGTTTTTGCTAAAGACTGAAGTTAAATTTTTTTTCCATTAGCTATCATGTCTACCACATTAAAAGATACCAGAACAACCAAAATGCAGAAGGTGATGTTCCCTGATATTTTGCCTCACACAGCAAATACAAAATGACACACCCCAAGGAAACTTGGGCCAGCTCAAACACATCCTTAGGGCTGGGTGCAGAACTTCTATCACTGTGTGGCAAAGTTGAACCAAGCTTCTTTATTAGGACTTGGATTTGCAGAAGCCAGAGCAGATGCCGCCTTAAAATCCCTATTCTCTTTTCTCTCTATGTGAAAAACAGTATTAGTGTGAAGGAAACCTCCAATAGACAATAAGTTCCTAACAAAACATCAGCAAGCATGTTGGGTAGAATAGCAATATTAAAACAGACGCAACAAATAAGAGCTGTTTCTCCACCATTAAAAATAGAGATTCAGAACAACATGGAAAGAACATAAAAGATATTTATTCCAAAAAGAATAAAATAGCAATTGGAAAATAAGCACAAGATGTTATGAAAATCTGTCAAACAGAAATTCTGAAAAAGAAAACATTATTTATATAAACAAAAACTTCAGTATATTAAATGAATCTTAGTTTTGGAATTAGCAATATCAGAACATTAAAATTAAAGAAAAAATTGAAAAGAGAAAAAGAGGTAAAAGATAAAAGATACTGAGAAGTAGCCTGACATTAAAATTTTCATCAACAGTGTTGAATACTAAAAGAATGGAAAGAAAATAAGTAATTTTTAAAGTTTATAATGGACCAAAATAGTGGTTAAGCATATATGCATTTGACATAAAATAATTACAAATTTTGGCTAGTAGATTTGTGGCATAAAAAAAATCTAACAATCCACTTCAAGAAGCAAAGATACTACCAGAATCAAGTAGTGGGATGTACAGGAAAACTGTCATGTTTTTTAAAAAGCTTTCATATGCAAGGAAATACCATTTAAGGATAAATAAAGATTTATGAAAATTAGAATGAGTTACTTCACTAGACTAATTGGTATTTATTGATATGTAAATGATATTTGAGCATAGCTTAGTCTTATGACATCCCACATAAAATTAATTTCATCCCTTTGCTTTTCAACATTAAAAATTAGATGGTGATCCCTTTGCTTTTCAACATTAAAAATTAGATGATGACTATCAAGGATATAATGAAATTATTTCTGAATTGACATGTTTGCAGAGAAACAAGATGGTGAATGTATACTATCTAGAATTATATTTCACAAATGAATGAATGGCTACTTTGAAAGCCTTTTGAGCCTTTGGTATCTTGAAAATTTCATTTAATTTTAACACAATAAAGACTAACCAAAGTTCAGTAGAAACCAGGAAATACAGATTTCAGAAAGTTAATCTGAGAAACAGAAAGCTCTTTTATTTAATTTCTTCTTTGTCCCTAAAATCAGAGATATGGACAAGTCAAATTTGAACCAAATTTAAGATTAACACATTATTTATAGTTCCCTGGGTTTTTGAAAGCCTCAATAAGCAAGGAGAGAGCACTAAATAATAAATTGACTTTTTAATGTAATCATTCTCATAATATTTAAGGGAATTATGCATTCCTTTCTGAATACAGATATTTCTTTCAAAATCCAATGTGTAGATAAGTTTCAAATAACTAAGTCCTTAAGTACTTATGATATTACATGATTTCCAAAATATTTTGAAATATTTATTTATTAAATAAATTGAGCATCTACTATGTATAAGGCATTGTGCTATGAGCTATACATTCAACTATGAATGAAAAAAGAAAGATTATTTTTGAATTAAGAGTCTACTAAGTTCATTTAGTGAATTCTGAAGTAAGAGGACTCAAATTTTTATTTAATTTCTCTTTGGAAAATTGAAGTATCAATTGGTAATTAATTGGCAGTAATGGATTTATCAACATTTTCAGAAGAAAATTCCTATAAAATTATTGATACACTAAGTCATCCCTTTTCCCTTGGAACAGATTTTCAGTTTGTGAAATTCCAAAAAGTGTAATTCCAAAAACAGTAATATGCATGTGGTAGCCCCTCTCTGCCCTGAATTTAATAAATACCCAGATAAAGAAAATTTTGGAAATTCTTCAAATAAAAGAATAAATGGTCCCTGACTACCAACAAACAAAAAAGCATTTTAAACCAAAAGAAAGATGTTATTGCTTCTGATATTCAATTTTAGTCCAGATTATGTGTTAAATTTTGTTCACTTTATCAACAGTGTGTAGATCAGTCCATCTATGTGTTAAGTCACTGGTAGTATTTGTTCTACTGTCTTCAATGTTTAAGTAGCTTCTCAGCACATATGGTCCTTCCAAATTTATTCTCAGCTCATATACCATATTGGCCTCCCAAAAGAACTATAACTGCTACTATTAAATACTCCCACAGCTCTGATACTATTAAAGACTCAGGATGCCAAATATAGATACATGTTGTGTAAATATATCTTTTCCCTTATCGTCATAAAATTTCACCTAAGCATGAAAAGAAGAAAAGAAATCTGATCAAAAGATCCAGATTGAAAGATCTCTATAAGAAACTTAGAATGAAAGAAACACTATTTTCTCTGATTATTAAGGTTATTCGTGCATTTGATGCTATTACATAAAATGACACCTTCACCTTGTTTTTCTTTTATACTTTTTGTTTCCTTTATTTTTGGTTCTGGGGATTGAACCCAAAGCCTCCTGCAAGTACTAAGAACATGCTCTACCACTAAGTTATATCTCCAGCTCAACACAATTTAAATGTGATTATTACTACATTTGATATGTGATTGGAGTTATGTCAATCTTAAACTCTTTTTAAGGGAAGTTTTCAAAATCTTTGGAACTTTGTTTCTTATACTCATGAATATTCAGCTGCCAGAAAGTTCTCTCTCTGAGTCAGGAAATATCTGAAAAGAAAATGTAATTTTTCCTGAAAAATAGCCATACAATTTGATATTTTGGCTGCTTCCAGATTTTATTCTTAGTTTTAGCCAATTTAGACTTTTACAATGAGAAAAAGAGAACTCTATTCTCTTGAGAATTTCCTATTGTGATCTTTTAATTACAATATAGGAGGTGGAATACTGATGTGGATGGCAGATATTTATCCTAGGAAGACCATAAATAATGCTAAATCATGTTGGATTTCAATCTAAAGAAGGGAATCAAAGCAGGAAGCAAAATATTTCCCTTCTAAATTACTAGATAGGGGTTGGAGATATGGCTCAGTTGATAGAGTGCTTGCCTTGCATGCACAAGGTCCTGGGTTCAATCCCCAGCACCACCAAAAAAAAAAAAATCTGGGCTGGGGATGTGGCTCAAGTGGTAGCGCGCTCGCCTGGCATGGGTGCGGTCTGGGTTCGATCCTCAGCACCACATACCAACAAAGATGTTGTGTCTGCCGAGAGCTAAAAAATAAATATTAAAAAAATAAAATAAAATAAATTACTAGATATATGGTAAGTAGGTAATAAAAAGTACAATTTGATGGGACAGTGCCTTTACTGTAAAACATTTAAAGATCATATATCTGTGTAAGTTCTTCGAAAAAAAAGGCCCTCAGGTGTTTAGGCTTAGATACCAGAATTTACAAACCAAACTGCCATCCCACCAGATGCCTTCCTAAATAAAATTTCATTAAAAATGAAAGAGCAATCAGTTGTTTAAAATGGCTTATGTTTAATTTTTCCCTGGGTCATAATGATTACACTTTAAGAAACCCTAAAAAGTACCTACCTAAGAGTACTTTGCTGCATTTGTCTATAATGTTTGTCCACTTGGATGATAACAATGTATACAATATTGAAATATTGACTGAAAGTGTCAATATAGAAAACAAATGTATTACTTTCATTTGACTATTATACCTCTAAAAAGATGGTACATTACTATATCTTTTGTTTTATTAACCCTCAAGCTTCATTAGCCATGGACCAAACAGCTTTCAGAACATAAAAAACAACATTATGAATGAATATTCAACAGGAAAAATTACTGAATTTGTGATTTGAAACTGTCCACACTGCTTTGAAATATATAATTTGAAATGTTATTAAGTAAACCTATTTGAAATTGCCATTAAAAGACAATGAATTTATTTTTTCTCCACTATTAGAAAAAGAAAAACAAGCATTAAGACTGCATTGATAGGACATAAAGCAGATGAAAAAAGAAAAATATGAATGGATTAACATATGCTTACATAGAAAGTAAAATCTATAAACAAAATGTTGTATCAACTAAACTTTCTTGATTTTAAAATGAAACATGCATAGCCACACAACTACTTTTTGATTATTCTGTTAATGAAATCTAAACCATTCCTTCAATTGCAAATTTAAAACAGAGCTGCTAAGGGTCTTGAATCACACTAGTGGGGATAATTGGACTCAGGAAGTCACTAGTCCCTGAGCCTCCCATCAGACACACTTCATATTGGTAGCTCTGAGACAGGGTACCCCTGCCACTAACATCCACCAGGTGTCCAGGAAAATGACCCTCAGGCATAGAACAGACACCCAGCGGCGCCGCCCTGCGCCTCCTGCACAGCCTCACAATCACGAACACCAGCACAGAGAAGAGGAAGAGCGATGACACAGAGGCCAAGGCGATGACCAAGTAGACAGTGAGCGAGTCCCCTTGCGCGCGCTCGGGTGCCACTTCCGGGAGCGGCAGGTAGGGCTGGGAGAAGCCATCCACCAGCAGCACGTGCAGTGTGACGCTGGCAGACAGCGGAGGCTCGCCATTGTCCTTGACCAGCACCACCAGCCTGTGCCTGGCCGCGTCGCGCTCACTCAGCAGCCTGGAGGTGCGCACCTCGCCATTGTGCGCCCACACGCCAAACAGCCCGGGCTCAGTAGCCTTGAGCAGCTGGTATGACAGCCAGGCGTTCTGGCCCGAGTCTCCATCCACCGCCACCACCTTGGTGACCAGGTAGCCCTGCTCTGCCGCCCTGGGCACCAGCTCAGTGCAGGGCGCAGAGGTGTTCTGCATTGGGTACAGCACGAAGGGCGAGTTGTCATTGTCGTCCAGCACCACCACTCGTACCAGCGCCTGGCTGCTGAGCGCGGGCGAGCCTTGGTCTGTGGCGCCCACGCGGAACTCGAATGCCTGCAGGGCCTCGAAGTCCAGCGCCCTCAGCGCAAACAGCTGCCCATTGTCTGCGTTGATGGAGACCAGCGAGGCGAGGGGCAGGTGTAGGTCCTGGGCTGGCAGCAGCGAGTAGGTGATCTGGGCATTGGTGCCTGAGTCTCTGTCTGTGGCGCTGACACTACCTATGTGCAGGGCGGGTTGGTTGTTCTCGTGCACCAACAGCGTGTATGACGTTTGGGAGAAGGCAGGGGCGTTGTCATTGACGTCAGAGATAAGGATTATTATGCTCTGCTCAGTTTTCAGTCTGGGTGTCCCCATGTCGGTGACTGTGATGGTGATGTTATATTCGGCTCTGCTTTCTCTGTCCAACGTTCCTTCAGACTCTAGGGTGTAAAAATTCTCTAAGGATGGTTTCAGGACGAAGGGGAGATTGTTCTGGATGGAACACATCACTCTTCCATTGTCTCCAGAGTCTAGATCAGAAACACTGAAAATCGCTACCACAGTCTCTACCGAATTCTCAGGAATAGGACTGTTAACTGATGACAAAGTCAGTTCTGGTGGGTTGTCATTCACATCAACCACCTGAATTATAACTGTAGATTTTCCTGAAAGACCTCCACCATCCTTGGCCTCTATGTCGACTTCATAATTATTTATTGCTTCAAAATTCAAATATTTAACTAATTGCATATCACCAGTAATTGGATTTAGTTGAAAAGTTTTGAGAATTTCTTCTGAAGCATGAAAAAATGAATATGATATTGCCCCAAAACTTCCTGTATCTAAATCAGAAGCTGAAACAGTGACAATGACAGAGTTAATAGGGATGTTTTCTAGAATTTGAACTTCATAGAGGGACTGTGCAAATTCTGGGGCATTGTCATTTATGTCTAAGACCATAATGTGGATCTGGGCTGTCCCAGACCTTGGTGGCGACCCGCCATCCAGCGCTATGAGTGTTAAACTGAACTCAGGCAGCTCCTCTCGATCCAGCGCTCTGTCCAGTACTAGTTCTGGGTACTTCCTTCCATCCTTCCGACTGCGCATGAGAACGTGAAAATGGGAATTGGGAACAATTGTGTAGTTTTGGAGACTGTTTTTTCCCACATCCAAATCCTCAGCATATTCCAAAGGAATCACTGTTCCTGGTGGAGAGTTTTCTGGGATTTTCAGCTCCATTTCATTTTCAAAGAATACTGGAGCATGGTCATTTACATCTATGATCTGAATCTCCTGTGTAATTAACTGGAAAGGGTTTTGTAGTAATACCTGAAAATGCAGTATACATGACTCTGTAGGGCCGCATAGCTCCTCCCTGTCCATTTTTTCCTTCAGAAGCAAATCACCGGTGTGATGACTGAGCTGAAAATGCTGTTTGTTTCCTTTCGATACAATTTGGGCCCCCCTTGCCACCAGTTCCTCAACAGTCAGCCCTAGATCCTTTGCTAGATTGGCTATTAAAAAGCCCCTCTCTTTTTCCTCAGCCACTGAATAGCGTCTTGACTCGAACCCAGCCAGAAACCCACACACAAAAACAAAGAAAAGCAGGACTTGCCTTTGTCTAAGAAAGCTCTCCCCTCTGGCCTCCATTGCACTTCTTGCTATATTCTTCCAAGGAATGTAGCCAAGCCGAGCTTCAGAAGGCTGTGGGAATGCAAAGTCCTGGAAATTCCAACCTGGTAAATAATCCTTTCACGAGGCTTGCTTAAAAAATCGTCACCATTTCACAAACCCTAGTTTACCGCACCGGAGCTGTGCTCTGGGAGTCCTATGTGCTTGTGATTTAATTCACCTTTTTAGTCAGCAGCGCCACCATGCGTTCGCTCACAGTTTAAACTCTTGCAAAAGGTAGGTTTTGTTTTTCATTTTTTGTTATATTGCTTATTGCCCTTATCAAACTCAGTAGAGGTTACTGGAAGAGTTTCTTGTGTCATGTAAGTTAAGTGAACATAACCTAGAGAAGTAAAATGAGCTCTTAAAGAAGTGATTGTTCCTTGTAGAATCCTCAATTACATTATTTTGTAGCAGTGAACATGTTCTGTAATCATTACATGCAAATTTAAAATTTTTTCTAAATGAGAACATGATTAGAAATCCTATTTTATTTTCCAATTTTTATAAAAATGTGAGATTTGCATTTCTAGTTGGAAAAATACTATCAAATGACAAAGTGGTAAAAAATTATATTAGGTCATGTCAGGGGGTAGATCAGAGGACCACAAATGCCTAATTACTTCTATATTTTCACTTTCGATAAACATTGAAACGTGCTCTATCCTTCTTTTACAGGTGTTCAGCCTAAGAAGTGTTGCATAGAAAATGTACTCAGGGCATTGAAAACATACAATAAAGAGACCTAACTTAATGGGGAGAAGTTAATAAAATGTTCCTTAAGATGTACCATTTAATTTGGAACATGGATGAAAAGGTGTGTCAGAGGTTGAATGTATAATATGTGAAATTCCTGAGCTAGAAAAGCATGACTAATCTAGTAAAGAAGAATAGTGTACACAGAACTTAGAACTTTCAAGAGTAGGTGAGAAGAGGAGGCTAGGGAGGTAAATGCAGGCCAAATAATGTGTGCTTAGATTTTATTCTAATAACAAAAATCATTGTAGGACAATATATGAAAAATTGCAAATATCATGTGTTCAATCTAGCTTCTTTTGTATTTTGACAGTTATCAGGGATACATATGCTGGCACATCTTTTGACTCTATTCTTGGTGGCATTTAAAATAACAGCAATTATGGCTTTAACATTTATACTATTTACTTTATCATAATTGCAAGCTATTGAAACAGCAGTTATCATTTGGGGGTTGGAAATGATAACTTACTCAAGGTCCTACAAGTGAGAAGGATTTTTTTTTTTTTTGGCGGTGGTACTGAGGATTGACTTCAGGGGTAGACTACCACTGAGCTGCATCCCCAGCAACATTTTTTTGGTTACTTTATTTTATGACAGGATCTCACTAAGTTGTTCAGGTTGGCTGTGAATCTGTGATCCTTCTCCTCAGATAACCAAGATAGTGCTATTTGTCACCAATAATCTCAAAATGAGACTTTCAAAATTCATATTGTAATTTTAATCATATTTAAATATGCATAAAATCATATATAAATGGAAAGATAGACTGAATAACATTGATTTAAATTAATTTTAACATATAGATCAGAAATTAAACTGTGAGAAATGAAGAAAATTGGATGAATCCTTAGGAATTATAGTATATATGAATTATAAAATTGAATAACACAGTTTCCCTATTTATTCCCTAACTAATCCAGTCAACAGGAGAGGAGACTCAAATTAACCAGTGAGGAAAAAAGGGAAAGATATGTTGAAGTAAAGGGACACTAAAGACTGATAACCAGATGGTTTGAATAATAGTGAAAGTTCAATTATACAAAATTAAATAATTCATTGTACATCAGAAAGTATTCAATTACAGAAGAACTTTTGTCCATTAAAGTATTTTAGTGTATTTAAATATCAATACATCACAGGTGAAATAAAGACTTTTCCAATCATTCAAAATTTTTATTAAGAAATTAAAATGGTCTAATGACTGTGTTCATCATGCCATAATGGGGAGCTATTGACAAATATGATTTAAGCAACTTTTAAAAAATTGAAAATCTTAGGGAACTAAAGGGACCAAATAGAAGAAGGCAGCACAAAAAATAGACTGAGTGGTACTGCATACATTTTTGTCCTCCATCAGGTTTTTTCTAATTAACTAATTTTGAAGTCCTACATTTAAAATATTTGCCATCATTACACAGGATAAAACTTTCCCATTTGGAATATTTTGGGATTTTATATCCTCTTCCCCCGGTATAGCTTTTATTTTGTGAACTTACAGTGGCTAAATCATTAATATAGGTTTTTCATAAATACTCCAAAAAAATCTGAAAAATGCAAATCCCAATTACATGTGAATTTTCTAAAAGTTGATAAAGGTCAAATATATATTCTCTGGTATAGTTTTAGATTTTGATGAAGGGCTCAGTTAGAGGGTTTTAAATAATTAAAACAGGTTTTTAAAAGGGGGGATTAGAATAAGCAGAGAATTTTAAAGACTATTTTAAATAGAAAACATGAAAAATTGGCATGTCTTTGAAAATCACTGGATAGATACTATTAGTTAAATAGTAGAACTTAAATTTTAAATTATTTTAGAATATGAGTGATTTTCCTACTGGTGATTGAGCCCACAATGTTATAGCACTTAGCTACATCTCCATTGTTTGTATTATTTTGAGGCAGGGTCTAAGTGACCAAGGCTGGCATTAAGCTTAAAATTTTCTGGCAATAGGTTACTGCCCAGCTGAGTGATTTTTGACAAAAATTTATAATTTATAATGTGAATATTTTGTAGAATCCAACAGTTAGGCTTCTCGCTAAAGAATAATATTTTTTACATGTCAATATTTTAAAGAAGTACATATTTAGATAAATTCATGGAGGGTGCAATTTATTTATGAATAAACCCATATTAATGGTTTAGCCACTGTAAGTTCACAAAATAAAAGTTACATTGGGGGAAGAGGATATAAAACCCCAAAATATTCCAGATGGGAAAATTTTATCCTGTGTAATGATAGCAAATATTTTAAATATAGGACTTCAAAATTAGGAGCATATGAGTTTTCTGGGGATGTGAGTTTGGGGTAAGGTGCTTTAACTTAAAAATTAAGGATTTCTAAAAATACAAAATTTATTTCACACTTTAAATCTAAGTTGTTAGACTAATTTTTAAAAAGGAATACAAAGAAAATTTACATTAATCATACCACAAGACCATATATTTAGAAATATCAGTAATGTGCACAGCATTGGAATAGATACTTGAGAGAAGAGGAGGAGGAGGAGGAAGGAAAGAAGAAAAGAGGAGAGGGAGGATTGGGGAGGGGAGGGGATGGGAAGATAGGAGAGCAGAAGAGAGGAGATGCATAAATGGGCAAAGCAATAAAAACAGAACTTTGTACAAATTGAGACCAGACTCAGTGGATCCTTCTTGATATTTAACTGAATTCAAAATTATTCCTGAAACTGGGATTTTCGTCACTTCCTGTCTCCACACCTTGCGCAAGGAAATTGGGGATAATGGGCTTAGGAACTTTGAACTCGCTGGTGCCAGAGCCGCCCATCAAACACACTTCATATTGGTAGCTCTGAGACAGGGTACCCCTGCCACTAACATCCACCAGGTGACCCGGAAAGTGGCCCTCGGGCATAGAACAGACACTCAGCGGCACCGCCCTGCGCCTCCTGCACAGCCTCACAATCACGAACACCAGCACAGAGAAGAGGAAGAGAGATGACACCGAAGCCAAGGCGATGACCAAGTAGACAGTGAGCGAGTCCCCCTGCGCACGCTCGGGCGCCACTTCCGGGAGCGGCAGGTAGGGCTGGGAGAAGCCATCCACCAGCAGCACGTGCAGCGTGACACTGGCAGACAGCGGAGGCTCGCCATTGTCCTTGACCAGCACCACCAGCCTGTGCCTGGCCGCGTCGCGCTCACTCAGCAGCCTGGAGGTGCGCACCTCGCCATTGTGCGCCCACACGCCAAACAGCCCTGGCTCCGTGGCCTTGAGCAGCTGGTATGACAGCCAGGCGTTCTGGCCCGAGTCTCCATCCACCGCCACCACCTTGGTGACCAGGTAGCCCTGCTCTGCCGCCCTGGGTACCAGCTCGGTGCAGGGCGCAGAGGCGTTCTGCATTGGGTACAGCACGAAGGGCGAGTTGTCATTGTCGTCCAGCACCACCACTCGCACCAGCGCCTGGCTGCTGAGCGCGGGAGAGCCTTGGTCTGTGGCGCCCACGCGGAACTCGAATGCCTGCAGGGCCTCAAAGTCCAGCGCCCTCAGCGCAAACAGCTGCCCATTGTCTGCGTTGATAGAGACCAGCGAGGCGAGGGGCAGGTGCAGGTCCTGGGTTGGAAGCAGGGAGTAGGTGATCTGGGCGTTGGTGCCTGAGTCTCTGTCTGTGGCGTTGACACTGCCTATGTGCAGAGCGGGCTGATTGTTCTCGTGCACCAACAGCGTGTATGACTTTTGGGAGAAAGCAGGGGCATTGTCATTGACGTCAGAAACGAGGATTATTATGCTGTGCTCAGTTTTCAGTCTGGGTGTCCCCATGTCACTAACAGTGATGGTGACATTATACTCAGACCTGGTCTCCCTGTCCAGGGCTGTGTTTGTCACCAGAGTGTAAAAGTTCTCTACAGACGGTTTCAGGAAGAAAGGAAGATCATCTGGGATAGAGCACACTATTCTTCCGTTGTCTCCAGAGTCAGAATCTGAAACACTGAATATGGCAATTATGGTTTCCTGCAAGTTTTCTGGTATTTGATTGATAAGTGTGGACATGGTCAGTTCTGGAGAGTTGTCATTCAAGTCTATCACTTGGATAAGAACCACAGAACTTGCAGAAAGGCCCCCACCATCTGTTGCCTGAATATTTATAGTGTAAGTCTGAACTGATTCAAAATCCAGCTTTTGTGTTAAAAGGAGTTCTCCCGATTTTGCATTTATTTGAAAGGTTTTGCGAATATCTTCAGAGGCTTGGAAAAATGCATAAGATATTTGTCCGTAAACTCCAATATCTAAATCCCTGGCAGAGACAGTAGCAACGTGGGATCCAATGGGGCTGTTTTCTGGAACCCGCACCTCATAGAGTACTTTTGTAAACTCAGGGGCATTGTCATTGATGTCCAAGATTTCAATGAGGACCAGGGCAGTACCAGACCTTGGTGGAGTACCGCCATCCAGCGCTGTAAGAGTTAACGTGAGTTCAGGCTGTTCCTCTCGATCCAGTGCTTTATCCAACACCAGTTGTGGTAATATGCCATCAGTACTGTCTTGTATTGTAAGATGAAAGTAGAAATTGGGGCTGATTGTGTAATTTTGGAGACTATTGCTTCCTACATCTAAGTCCTGGGCACGTTCTATTAGGAAAGTGGTTCCGGGTGTGGTACTTTCTGAAATTTTCAAAAATATTTCTTTGTCTAGGAAGACTGGAAAATGATCATTTATGTCCCTAATCTGTAGCTCAGCCTGAAAAAACTGCAAGGGATTTTCCAATAACACCTGGAAAGGTAATACACAGGGCTCTGTAGAACCACATAACTCCTCTCGGTCCAGCTTCTCATTTAAAAATAAATCCCCTGTCTGCCTATCAAACTGTAAACTCAGTTTTTTCCCTTTGGATACAATCCGGGGACCCCGCACAATCAGTTCATCTACTTCCAGCCCCAAGTCTTTTAATAAATTGGCCACAAAAAAGCCACTCTCCATTTCCTCAGCCACCGAATAGCGCCTACTCTCAGAACCAGCCAGAGTCATGCCCAGCAAGACAAAGAATATCAGGACTTGCCTTTGTTCCAGAAGGAGTTCCTTTCTCTCTCTGGTTTCCATTGCTTTCTGGTCTCTCAGCAAACCCGTAGTCGCTGACTCTTCTCTCACAAATATCTTGTTAATATTGAGATAAGTGAACAATCCTAGGGCCTCGATTTCCCGGAACCACCGCCTTAGAAAGCCTCCTCCTCCTGCTTGCTTCTTTATCTGAATATCTGGCTAAACCCGCCGTCATCGGTTGGCTTTTGTTCCTTCTACTTCTAAGGCTACAGCGCCACCCCGCGTTCTTTCCAAGCATTTTCTCCAAAACTAAGAAAATCAAAATTCTTTCATCCAGATTGATGACTAAAATTGAGTATTTTTGATTAGTGTCTTCCAATTTACCAAAGTCTTATTCACATTTTGAAAGGCTTTCATTGCATCTAAAATTACGTGGAAAGCATTGACATATTACTTTAGTTTCCTTGCAGATCCATGTGGCTATGGAAAAAAGATCAACTTTAGAAACTGAGTGACCTCAGTCCTAGGATGCAGTAGAAAGAAGACTTTGATTAGAAAGTTCCCAGTTTTTATAAGAATTTGTGTATCCACACATCTGTATGATGATTAGGTTACCATCCTCACACTCAAATCCAAATGAAAAATATCAAGATTCAAGAAAAGCACAGAATTCAATGAGAATGTTCTGGTGTACAATGAAATATTCTTTATTATATTTCTTGAATAGCTCCCAATTCTCATTTCCCTGAAGTTTGATATGAGTGAGCTACATGAAAATCTCATGTAGTCAATTTTTCTTGTGAATATGATAACATTTTAATTTTTATTTCTAATAGATTAAGAGCACTTTATAACTTTGATTCAGTATTGAATCTAGCAAAATTAATAATTCCATATCAAAAACCCAGCAAAGCTATGTGCAGTGGTGTACACCTGTAATCTCAAGTGACTTGAGAGAATGAGGCAGGAGAATGGCAAGTTCAAAGCCAGCCTCAGCAGTGAGGCCTTAAAAAACTCAGTGAGACTCCATATCTCAATACAATATTTTTAAAAGGCTATGGATGTGGCTCAGTGATTGAATCACTGTGTTCAATCTCTAGCACACACACATACAAAATGTCTTTAAAGAAATGTTCCAAACAAGGTACATTTCGTAGGTTTTTAAAGTTACCATCTTGATGTGTTTTAAAATAATATATGGTAAAAAGAATGAGTTATCAAGCCAGACCTCAGACTTGATAACCACAGAGAGACATGAAGGAAACTAAATGCATACTGCTTAAGGAAGCCAATCTGAGGGTCTTGTGGATGTGTCTGAGTGGTAGAGCACTTTGGTGAGGACCTGAGTTCAATCCCCAGCACTGCACAAAATATAAAGTTCACCAATCTGAAAAGACTGTGTACTGAATTATTCCAACTACATGAGTTTCTAGTAAAAACGAAAATATAGAGAATTAGAAAGATCTGTGGTTGCCAGGGGCAGAGGGTTGGAGGAATAAAGAGATAAAATACAAGTGATTTTTAGGGCAATGAAACTTTATTATGCTGTAATGGTAAATACAAGATATTACATATTTGTAAAAACTCACAGAATAGTACATCATCAAAAAATCAACCCTAATATTAGTTTATAAGGCATCAACATTTGTTCATACTTAAAATAAATATGTAATACTAAGGCAAGATTAGTTATGATAGGAAAAACTAAGTGGGAAAGATAAGGTAAATAGGAATGTAATACTATCTGCTCAATTATCTGTAAAACCTAAAATTGCTCTAAAATAGTTTTTATAATAATTTAAATTCTTTACCAAGAAAAATTTTAAATATAAACAATAAACACAACTCTACCCTCCATACAAACAAAATAATTATTTATATTTTGACATATTTGCTGTTCTTCCTTTTTTTCTACATGCAACTTTTTGATGATTAATTTGAAAGTTACTTGTAGATATTATGATTCTTCTAAATATTCAGCAAGTATTTTCTAGGTATAAAGACACCCACAAAATCACAATGCTACTAACATACCTAAGAAAATTAATAACAATTCTACATGATTTTAAGTCCAGACCCTATTAAATCTCACTAAATATCCTTCCACTATCCTCTTCCAGTTTTCTTTAACTTTGATAAGAATCACATTCATTGTTGAGTTCCTTTTACAAATGCACTATTTTCTTAGTCACTTGTTGTAAAGAATGTCTCAGAAACTCTTTAAACCAAATTGTATAATTTTATTAGGTGTTAGGTCTATTTACTATAGGATATTCTCCCACCTCTGTGATACTAAATTTTTTGAAGTGTCCAGACTAATTTTTCTTTTGGGATATCCTATATCCTGAATTTGTTAGTTACATAGTGTCATTTAACTTGTTCCTCCATGCCTTGTATTTTAGAAGACTGAAAGGATGACTTTTTTGTACTAGAGATTTAACCCACAGGTGCTTTAATCAGTGAGCTACCTCCCCAGCCCTTTTTATATTTTATTTTGAGATAGAGTCTTGCTAAGTTGCTTATGGCCTCAGTATATGGATATTTATTAAATATAACAATGCATAACATTTAAAAAGCTCTCATTTTCTGTAAAATATTGGAAAATAATAGGTTGCTTTTGTTAACATTTAGAAATCAGATGCCTACTTCTATCCTGTTGAAATTATTTGTTTATTTTTTATTTATTGGTTATTTTTAGTTGTACATGACAGTAGAATATATGTTGATATAATTATATGAGCATGGAATGTATCTTATTCTAGTTAGCACCCTATTCTTCTGGATGTACATCACTGTGATGTTTTCATATATGTACATAGGAAAATTATGTCAGATTCATTTCATGACTATCATTTTATGATATTATAATAATAATTCAAAACATTTCAATTCATTTACATTGAGCATTAAACACAATTAATCCAGGTGAAAAACAGCCAAAAACCCCAGTCTTGAAAGACAACTCTTTATATGGGTTACAAAACTTTAAGATGGGTTATAATACTTTAATTACCTCATAAAGACAGATGATGACTGCTAGGTCACTCGAAATTTTACCTTTAACCTAGTATATGATTATTATTTGGGGGGAGTTTCTCTAAACTAAATAGTTATAATGAGTATAGGATAACATAAAGGAGAGAAAAATAGATGATGAAGAAAATTACATAATCTAGCACCTTTCACAGTTGAAGGAAATTTAATATCTAAGAGACTTTAAGAAGAGGAAACAATACTCAAGAACATATTATGTTTTATTGTGCAGAAAGAACTTTTAAACTTTCCATGTTGAGTCATTGTTCTCACAATTCATTAGCTTTCACCTTTCTTTCTGTTTCAATGCTACTAATAAGTCTAGAAATAAAAAGGAAGTTTCCTTTTTTCAGAGATGATAGAACCAATACCAATATTTTTTATATATATTTATTTTTTAGTTTTTGGCAGACACAACATCTTTATTAGTACGTGGTGCTGAGGATTGAACCCAGCGCTGTACACATACCAAGTGAGAGTGCTACTGCTTGAGCCACATCCCCAGCCCAATACTAATATTTTATATTTGTAGATGACTTCTAGCTTTTAATGCATTATTTTCCCAAAACTATATTAAATAATTAATTTTTCTTAAATCTTGATGATATTCCTTTTTGAGAACCTTTTATAAATGCTCTTATTTTCTTAATATCCTTTTAATAAGAAATTATGTATGTTAGAATTAGAATCTATATACTTATAAACCTAAATAAAATACTTATGCAGTTATATGATTTTAACATTATTGTGAGAGAATCTATTATATAATAAAGAATTACAGTATTATGTTTATTTTGTTTCACTTTACTTTTTATATAATTCTCAGTTAGTGACATTATCTTAGGAGTCACACTTCATAAAATCCCAACATTAAAATATATATACAAAGAATTTTTTACATATGAGAAAAATATTTTAAATCAGAAAATAAAAGCAAGTCACTGTAATCTTACTACAAAACAAAATGATCAGTGATTTAAAAAGTAAATAAGAACACATTGTTTGAAGCTATATCATCTTAGCCTTGCCTCTATTTTTTGACTTAAGGATGATTTGGTTCTTTTGACTGGCACAAGATATAAATTATAAAAACAAAGAGAAAGAAGAGTTAAAGAGATTTATGTGTCTGCTTCCCCTACCAAACATAATATCAAACAATATGGACATATGATCCACATTTCTAGCCCTCTTCCATAGGGAAAAATCTTTGGTTCTGCTCAATGGCTTTCAGCCTACAAGCTGCTTTTATTAACTCAGTTATCAAGTGGTAGAATAAAGAGGTATGTATGAACCTGTGGTGGCACTTACACAATGTGTTTTAGTCTTATTGAGGACACAAGCTTATTTGTTTTTCCATAATCTTTTAATGCAAATAGTTCATGAAGATAAAGTGAGCAGGATTTCAAAATAAAGTGATTTAAGCAGAGAATCCAGCAGAGAAAAATTAAGGTGATATTGTTCTCTTCCCACAGCACATATGTAACTAATTATTTTCAAAGAGACAGCTACACAAGAATCTTGGCATTTTTTGTTTGTTCATTTGAGAATTGCATGGTATTCTTGTACAATTTGTTCTCTTGAAAAATTTTGACAGGGAATTTGCACGAATATTCAAATTCTCTCACTCTCCCTCCTTCCTTCTCACAATCTCTCCCTTCCCTTCCCCTCCCTCTTTCTCTCTCCGTCCCTTCCTCCATAAATATATTACATAATGTATATGACCTTTTCCATCTTCTCGTTCATGGTTACAATAGGTAAAACATTTCATCACAATCAATAATTGGGCCAAGGACCTGAAGAGACATTTCTCAGAAGATGATGTACAATCAATCAACAAATACATGAAAAAATGTTCATCATCATTAGCAATGAGAGAAACGCAAATCAAAACCACTGTAAGATTTCATCTTACTCCAGTCAGAATGGTAGCTATTTATTAAGACAAACAACAATACGTGTTGAAGGTACATTCATACACTGCTGGTAGGACTGCAAATTGGTGCAGCCAATATGGAAAGCAGTATGGAGATTCCTTGGAAAATTGGGATTGGAACCACCATTTGACCCAGCTGTCCCCCTCCCGGTCTATATCCAAAGAACTTAAAAACAGAATATTACAGGGACACAGCCACATCAATGTTTATAGCAGCACAATTCACAATAGCTAAACTGTGGAACCAACCTAGATGCCTTTCAGTAGATGAATGGATAAAAAGTGGCATATATATACAATGGAATATTACTCAACAGTAAAAGAGAATAAAATCATGACATTTGCAGGTAAATGGATGGAGTTAGAGAAGATAATGCTAAGTGAAGATAGCCAATCCCCCCCCAAAAAAAAAACAAATGCTGAATGTTTTCTTTGATATAAGGAGGCTGATTCATAGTGGGATAGGGTGAGGGAGCATGGGAGGAATAGATGAACTCCAGATAGGGCAGAGGGATGGGAGGGGAAAGGAGGGGGCATGGGGTAATTAATGATGGTGGAATGTGATGATCATTATTATCCAAAGTACAGGTATGAAGACATGAATTGGTGTGAAATATATGAAAAATTGTGCTCTACATATGTAATAAGAATTATAATGCATTCTTCTATCATATATAAATAAATAAAACTTTCATCAGGTTTAGGTAATCTAATAGATGATTGTATTTTTATGAAGACCACAATTGAATTTTCACTTTAAAAAGACAATATGGCTATGTGCTTGTTAACTATTAAACATACTATAAAAATAAATGTATAATGAAGAAATTCAAAGACATGGAGAAACCAAATATGTGGTGGGAGAAAGAAGCTTAAATATAAAGTTTAAATAATTTAGATGTGCTAAAGAAATATAATAATGCTCAAATGAGAAAATAATATATATTATTCCATTGAGATATTTATTTGATAAGATATTTATTTGAAAAGGAACAGGCAGATATCAAAAGAATGCTGAGACTATAGTAATAAAAAAAGAGATGTTAAGTGAAGAGTCTGAAACTTTCCCTAGGGCCTGTCAAGATATGGCGAGTAAAGCTGAGCAAAACAAATGACCAATAGCAGCTGGAATCAGAGCATAGGGGACATCACTGGCATCTCAGTGACCTTGACTATACCTTAAATTTATGATAGGTTCGATTATTAACTCTAAGAAATCTGCTGATTCTGATATTTTCCTGTCTTGATATTACATGCTATAAACAGAGTCTCAAGTCCTTGAGTAAATGAGATAATGGGAATACCTTCCAGATCTGCTACCATCTTGAATACCAAATATTTATTTCTGCATCAAATATAACCTGAAGGGTAAGTTACCACTACCATCAAATGTTATCAGCCACACCAACACATGCTATCTACCTTGATTGAGCTACTTTTGTTTTCCTCATGCAAAACTTGGAACTTAAGGGCCTTACAATTCAGAAATGTCAGAGTAAACAGGTTCTTTTTGCTCATTTTGGTGCATATACTGTGACATCAGCAGTAAGTAGTTTGTTTAGAAGACAAATTCTTCTAAATCTGTCTGACACCATGCTGCTAAAGTATATGCACTCTGAGGTTGTGTTCTGAGGCTTTAAAAGTGGTAGGCAGTTTGGTGAAAAGGAACTCATATTTATATGATGTTTCATTTATTTCGGATCCATATCTTTGGCAATTAG
The DNA here is from genome assembly GCF_052094955.1 of Ictidomys tridecemlineatus. Taxonomy (NCBI): domain Eukaryota; kingdom Metazoa; phylum Chordata; class Mammalia; order Rodentia; family Sciuridae; genus Ictidomys; species Ictidomys tridecemlineatus. Next base: position 121,454,162 of record NC_135477.1, on the reverse strand, counting down.
AATAATACTTATCTAGTCATTAACTACCTCTATTAAGGTTTGGAGGTGTATTTATACATTCAAGTGATATATTTTCCCTTCTGTTCTGGATCTGAAACTTGGAAAAAAAGAAACTATGGCCTCAAGCCAGTTCCCTGGGATGCTCTTCATAATTATCAGGGATAGACTGTCTTTTACATTAAGGTGGTATAGTTCCCTGACTCTTTGATTTCAGAATCCATGCTGTACATTAGTATTACTTTGGAATATATTGATCTAAGTAGTGGGTTTTTTATTACCAATATATATGTTTTATTTTAAAATGTCATTAAGTCTTCAGTACTCTCAGAAAATCCTTAAAGAAATGCCTATCATGTCTTACATCCAAATTTCAGAAAATGTGATTGCCAGAGGATTTTTTTCTAGTATTAGTACTTTATGGTACAACAAAGCAAAATCACTGACAACCCATAACTTTGGTGAAGACCAGTACAGATCTGGATATGTGCGGCGACCTGCCATTCAATATTTTTTATTATGGTTACTCAACTATTTCTTTCAATTGAGAAACTTGCCCATTACAGTTCAGGGTATTTCCTGATACCCACGTCCTGACATGTGAAAGATGGATACTGGAATTGGGATTCAAGATGTACTTATGAACACTGCTCTGTCTATATCTAAGTTCTGAACTTTGGTCCCTATAGGGATGCTCTATGGGATTTTTAAAAAATAGAATTATAAGGTTATAAATATATTTATATAAATACCCTATAAGAGGGTATTTATATCTGTGAATCTCAACTCAGAAAAATGCAACATGTTTTCCTTTAGTAACTGAAGTGCAGCATCAATGTCTCACTTGGTCTACCCAATGGATCCAATCTGTATTTAGTATCAAATCCTTAGTCTGTTGATTGACAATGCTCATATATCTTTAGAAATGTTAATTACCCTCTCTCCCCACCCTCAGTTTGCCCATTTTAGGCCCAAATTTCTGCTAAACAATCAATGAAGGAGCCACCCTCCAGTGCCTCTGGAACAGAATTCTAAGTCCAGTATTCTGAGTGGTACATGCTAAGTAAAATAGAAAGAATCAGACTTTGCCTTAGATTGAATTTTAAACATCCCATTATTCCTTCTAACACTTTCCAACAAATGAGGCCCTGAACAAAGACTGATCACACTAATCTTTTTTGTTACTTATGTCATCAGAATCTCAAGCTTCCAATACAACTCACACAGAAATATAATATGGTACATACAGCACTGTATTTACATTCTGATTTAACCACCATCAAAGTCTGTAGTGTCATTGTATGACCTTAATTGGTGCTTCACATTCTCCAGAAAAATATATTTCTGAAATGCAAATTTAAAAATGAAATATTTCGTATTTGTATATTTATTATTCAGTGTGCATTGAATATGTATTTTTTCTCAGCAACCATTGTAAGTACATTAACTATTGACAAACAGGTCTTATTTGAAGCACATTCTTTTGTATTCTCTTTAGTTTTTCTAAATAATATTGGAGAATATTAAATATTGGTACAGGGAATAAAGGTAAAATTGTTTTTTGGTCTCTTACATGATATTTCCTTTTATGTATTGGAAATCTTGGGTTATTAATTGGTAAAGAATTAATTATTCTTGATATTCAATAAATAAGGAACTTAGTAGAAATTAACAAATATAAATTTAGCTTTGAAATAATTAAGCTACACAGCAATTCATGAGATTTACAACTTACATAATGAAAGATATACATAATTCTACAATTATTTTCCCTATAGTTTTAGATCTGAATTTGATTTTTGTGTTATCACAGTCATCAAAATCATTAAGGAATTTTGTTTCAAATAAAATCTATATAATATCAATCAAGCAAACAAATACCTGAATTAAGTAGATGGAGACCAGTACTGCTAAAAAGTAGATATCACAACGTGTCATGCTTCATTTATCAAATATCAAGAAAAACAAAAGATGATTTAAAATAAATGGCCTGAACTTATCTGAGAAGTTACAAGGCTATCATTTTATGGGTAGAATTCTTTGTGAAGCTTCAGAATTTCTGCCCAAAGTTTTAGGGTAACATCTTTAAGGAAGATCAAAGGAAAGGAGGCATGAGCTTTATTTTATTTTATTTTATTGCTTATGAATAAAGAGGATTTTAAAAAGAATACATAATCAAACAGAAAAAAAGGAAATGACTTGCAAGGTATTTTTGTACTGGGGATTAAACTTATGGGCACTTGAATACTGAGCAACATCCCCAGTGCTATTTTGTACTTTATTTAGAGACAGGGTCTCACTGAGTTGCTTAGCACCTTGCTTTTGCTGAGGTTAGCTTTGAACTCTTGATCCTGCCTCAGCCTCTGGAGCCAGTGAGATTACAAGCATGCACCATTGCACCAGACCTGATTTGCTAGCTTCTAAACATTCCTCTGTGAGATTGATAGAAAGACAAAAATAGCTAAGCCACCAATAATTGTTGCTATCAGCAAACAACCAGGTATGCTTCAGAAAAAAAAAATTACTTAGAGCCATAAAATTATAATGACAATGGCTCAGAAAGATGATGTTTTTTCTCTACCTTTTATCCTGAATTCAAAAGCAAGAGTTCTATGGATAGCTGTCTCCACTTATTGTCTTGTTTGAGCTTTTAAGTTATCTAATTTCATTGGAGATAAAGTAACATGGCATGTATCTCTCTTTTCTCTTTCCTGTATTAGGTTGGTAAAATATGGAATATCCTTAAAATTCAATGTAAAGAAAATTCTGGAAGGAAGAAACAAGGTATTTTCTTTTTATCCCAGAGTGCTGAGATTATGGTCCATAAAGAGAAAAGGGTTGTTTCTGCAAGTCCCAGGATGAAGCAGATAACTGTCAACATGAACAATTCCATAGAATTGTCATCCAGTAGGATTGTCTTCAACATCTTCTGCATAAAGAAAAACATTTTTGAAACTATTTATGCTGTAATCTTCTGGCCATATAATTACATTGCCAGATAATTTTCTTGCACCCAATGGTTATGATACAGTAATATCAGTGGTAAAATGTTTCATTGGTGCTCTTTGGAAGTTGGATAATTCTGCAAGCCTGGAGAATTAGGCAAACCATTTCTTAATTATTTACTGAGACTAAATCTTCAGCCAAGATTTCAATAACAAGGTTGCTGAGGGACATGAATCTCAAGGATTATCACTGTCAAAATTTGGCCCTTGGAGATCTTAAGTTAGTGTTGATATTTATCATTCTTTTCTGTGAGTATTAAACTTACCTTGGGTTGTTCTTCATTCAGCATTTTTCCAAGAATGGAAAAATTACTTACTCCACTATGGTATCACACATTATTATAAGAATGAAAATTGAAACTGATTGCACAGATTCCAATGATGGAAAAAAATCACTCAAGCTTCAAGCATGTGCCTGGTGCACATTATGAAACAGATTTTTATCAAAGTGGGCCTAGTTACAACAGACTGATATTTTTCTTAGAAAACAAAAAGAAATTTACAGGTAATACTTGGAAACAAAGAGGTCTTGCAAATCTAGTTTCTTATTTGGGAGCAATGGTTCTTCTCTGGGCTGGTCTGAACTCTTTGGAAATAGTCTGTTCTTTAATGTCCTCCTACCACTGTGTAGATGCTTCCCTTTCTGCTGCCAGCACCAAATCTCAGTACTAACTCTGGCCACAGTTAGTAGCTTACCTTTTCCTGGACTAGTTGTACTACATTCAGGAAGAAAATGAAATACACCATTTTCATTTTCTGCTATATTTTCTCTGGCAGTTTCCTGTGTATTATCTGAATGTATTATTGTCTTTAATGAAGTATTTCAAAGTCCTGTAAACAGAGTAAGATCAACTTATGTCTTGTCCACATTCATTTAAAGAAACCTCTAGTATGTGAGCTTTCTACTCATGTTTTCAACTCATGTCAAGTCCCAGCACCTTTCACATTTTGCTTTTATAAAATAGAACCTAAGGCAAATGCAGGCTTCTCCTCCTAACTTTTAGCTTGTAACACCACCAGGTGTCCAAACTGAAAATCTGAGATGTACAATGCTTTCCTGCAGAAACCCAAAATACTCATTTATGGGAGTGGAATTCTTACCTCCTGATAGTTGTAATTACTTTTCCCATTCTTAGCTTAGTTAATGTGAACAAAATATTTATTAATTGTTTATTATGTTATCTGTGCAATTTCATTTGAGATTAACTTTTGAAATTCTTATGCCAGTCATTTGTCCATGAATTAATTGAATTTATTAGTTCTTCAGCTGGTATTTATTACAGATTATATCCAGACATTGTAAAAAGCATTGGGAACACAAAGTTTAATAAAGTCTGGTGCCTATACCTCAGGTAGTTATAGCCTTAGATGCGTGTGACACAGATAAAGCAACAATTAGAGTACTAAGTGATTTGTACAGGCACTTTTAGATATTTAATATTAAAAAGTTATTCAAGTAAGATCAGAAGTTAAGTATCAAAAGAGAGTCTCAAAGGAGGTAAGGTTTAAACTAAGATTAATTTTATGGGCAAACAAACTTAACCACTGAAATGATTTTCTATTGCAAATTAAACATTTTTTTTTTGTGGGAAATAAGATTTTTTTCCTTGAAGGGTGGGATCACAATGACCCATGTAGAAATGCAGTCCTTTAGTCAATCAACAGCAACAGAGTCCTACATGAACAGTTGAGGGTGACCACAAAAGATGAGGGATGGTCTGCCCAATTTGAATTTAGGTTACACTTCTAATATATTCAACTTAAAGAGGAGCCTTGTAGCTTAAGAACGTACATGGCTGAGTAGGAAATTTTAAAATATTATATTTAGGAAAAACTTTAAAATTGTGATTAAGAGCATAGGATTTTATATCAAGAAGATTCATACTCAAGTCCTGGCTCTACTGCTTCATACGTTATATTGAGAAAATTGTTCGATCTTTCCAAACTTCCATTAGTTTCTCATGTGAAAAAATACAAATAATTATGTTATCTACTTCATAAAGTTGAAAGAATTAAATGAAAATGTTTAAGACATGCTCAGCTTAGTTCCTGGAACATCATAGTATTTTGTAATGCTATTATTAGTGGTAACAATATGAAAGCACAAATTTTATCTACATAGTCCTTGTTATAGTTTGGATCTTGAATGTCCACCAAAAGTGCATGTGTTGGAAACTTGGTCTCCAATGCAGCAATGCCCAGAGGTAGAACTTTGGAGAAGTGATTGGATAATAAGAACTGTAACCTCATCAGTGGATTAACCCATTGAAGGATTAATAATGTGTATGGACTACTGGGAGAAGGTGAAAACTGTAGGCAGGTAGAACATGGTTAGAGGAAGTTGATAACTTGGAACCCCTGGGGATAATATCCATTTTTATGTTTTATTTATTTATCTATCTATCTATTTATTTATTTATTTCTTACATATACGACAATAGTGGAATGCATTACAATCATAATTATCCATTCACAGCACAATTTTTCGTAACTGTATATAAAGTATGTTCACGCCAAATTATGCCATTATACATGAGCTCTCATTATTATTATTTGCACTATAATTCTTAATACACCTTTATACCACAATTTATCATATCTCTGTTTGTATATAAGGTATGTTGACACCAAACTCACATCTTCATATATGTATTTTGTATAATGATAAGGGTCTCCTTCCACCATCCATGCTATGGGGATAATATCTTGTCCTTGGATATCCCTCTTCCTCTCCCATTCCTCTCCCCTCCCCATCTCTCCTCCCTTTTTCTCTCTCTTCCCTCCCTCTTTCTCTCTCCTCCCTCCCTCTCTCTCTCCTCCCTCCCTCTCTCTCTCCTCCCTCCCTCTCTCGATTCTCCTCCCTTTCTCTCTCTTCTCCCTCCCTCTCCTTTTCAGCTGCCATGTGTTGAGCAGCTTTCTTCTTCTATGCCCTTCTAACATGATATTTCTGCCTTAGAGCCAGCCAACCACGATCTGAAACCATGAGCTAAAATTAAACCTTTCTTCCCTTAAGTTGTTATTGTCAGGTATTTTGGTCACATCAACAAAAATCTAACACAGTCATTTACTCCTATAAACAAATGTTGAGACTAAGTGATTTGTCATCTTTCCTCCTTAACAGGAAGTACAGCAATTGTTTTTTATAAAATTTTTTATAATTTTTATTAGATATTATAGTAGTTGGGTTCATCTCAACAAATTCGTACATGTATGGAATTCAATTTCAGTTCACATTTCCTCCCTTTTCCCTCCTCTCCTCCCTTCCCCCATTCTCCTTCCTCTACTCTGCTGATATTCATTTCACTCATTTATTTATTTTTAATTTGTTCTTTCTACTTATACATCAAGGTAAAATTTCCTATGGTATATTTATATATGCACATGACATGATATTCTTAAATAGATTATGTATTTTCCTTTCCTATCCCTTCTCTGATCTCTCAATCTCTTTCTTCTACTCTACTGATCTTCCCTATATCTTTGATACCAGATCCTCCCTTCCTTCTTTCATTTATTTTGCTCTAGCTTCCACATATGAAAGAAAACATCTGACCCTTGATTTTATGAAACTCACTTATACTTATTTATGTTAAAATCTAAAACCTCTAAGTATATTATAAATGATGAGAATTTCACTTAATTTTACCCTTGAGTAGAATTTTTATTCTCATTTTTTCATATATATATATATATGAAATATATATATATATATTCCATTTTCAATGAATTGACTTTTATCTCCATCTTAAAAATTTGGCAAGAAATCCATTACTACCTTTCACCAATGACCCCATTTCTAAAAATTTCCTATATATCCAAGCTTCATGGAAATAGTTTATACAAATACTGCTAATACTTCTTCCTTACTCTTTCCTCATCCTTGTACAATTTCTCACTAAGGTGTTCTCATCAATGTCATTGATTCATGTCCGTGCTGCCAAATCTAGTAGATAATTTTCATTACTCATTTCATTTAAACTGTTAACTGCTGGGGGGCGACGAATAACTTCTGTAGATTGATGCAGCAGGAATAGAAGCCGTTTATTGTAGGACAACAGAGCTATTTATACATTTTGCACAGCTTATCTAATTAGCATAAACTAGATACATCAGTCAACCAATAAGGAATCTCCACACTTAATGGCTTGCTTTTGTTACTTCTCAAACCACTCCCTCTGGCATTTTGCCAGGCACCATCCAGACTTGTTTACGAACTCTAACATTTCTCTGGCAAAATACCACGTGTTATTTTGACTTGTCTACAGACCTTAACAATAACAATCTTAAAACACGGTTTATAACTCCACCCTTATTTACACACACTTCTGACATTTTGATTTTCCTCTCTATTTCCTTCTAAATTCCTTTAGAGACTCATTATCTATCCTTTACATATTAAAGTTTCTTTGATTTTCCTCTCTCCTTCCTTCTAAATTCCTATAGAGACTCATTATCTATCCTTTACATATTAAAGTTTCTCAATTTTGTTCCTTCTATAACTTAACATCCTCTTTCTTAATTCTATCTTCTCATGAAATTTGAGTACAGCAATTGCTACATGTTAACTATGTAATAATGGCCAGGTCTTAATCTCTCAAGCTGAAGATTCTTCATTTATAAAATGTATAAAGAGTTCTTTAGCTTAATAAAATACCTAACAAAATAAAATACCCTTGAAAATAGAAAATAAATTCTCAGAAGAGAATGAAAGGTTCACAGAGACATATTTAAAGATATTTGTGTGCTGTTCTCCTGTTCACCTGGTTTGATAGCTCTTGCATGAACTGCTTAATTCTTTTACAGTAAGAAGTTTATCTTGAATGTCATAGTCATGTTGTATGTACAATGTCAAGCCCCAGAATTTTTCCACTTTTCCATTGTTGACATGGAATGGTTATCAAGGAAAGTTATGACTGCAATTTATTATACATAGCCCTTCCATGATAGATCTTTTCTAGAATAAATATTCACCATCGAACTTGCATGATTATCATAAATTTTTTATGACTTGCCACTTTTGCAGGGGTTGAGTGGCAGTGGCAAAAGGAGGCATTATTTTCCAAAGTGTAAAAAGTAAGCCTCTGCTTACTTTCCTGGCTTCAGTTTTTAGCCAATTTTCTCATTAGTAAATGACTTTCAATAACTTCTCATTATTCTCCATGCTTTCCAATTTTCCAGTTTCCTTCTAGTGAAGGTTTTTTAAAATATTTTTTTAATATTTCTGAATATTATAAGCAGAAGTATCTAACACTTTCACCTCTCTCACTACCCTATTTAAATCATGATCAGGCTTGGTGTATTCTCTTTCCAAATTATTATGACAAATTATTTCATTTGTATTTGCATCCACTGATGACACCTTCATCCAGGAAATATTCTTTTGCTCACTGGACTCTTACTTTATATAGTCTCTCATAAACCCTCTTCAGCTTATACTCCACAGAGCAATAGAAGTAACCTTGTAAATATCAAAGTAAAATTCTGTCATTCCATGCTGAAATACCTGCAGTTACCTTTCATTCCTTAAATAATAAAATTCAAAGTTCTATGTATGGACTAAAATATTTGTCATGCCCAAGCCTCTGCTTACTTTCCTGGCTTCAGTTTTTAAGCCACTTTTCTCATTAGTAAATGACTTTCAATAACTTCTTGTTATTCTCCATGCTTTCCAATTTTCCAGTTTCCTTCTAGTGAAAGTTTTTTTTTCATGTAATAGTCTATTCCCCCATCTTGGTTGGCCTTTTGCTTTCCCTTTACTTTGACTGACAATTTTTTTGGAGGAAGGGACTGGGTATTGAACCCAGGGGCACTCAACCACTGAACCACATCCCCAGCCCTTTTATATATTTTATTTAGAGACAGGGTCTCACTAAATTGCTGAGGCTGGCTTTGAACTCATGATCCTCCTGCCTCAGCCTCCCAAGAGGCTGGGATTACAGGCATGCACCACTATACCCAGAAGGGACTGTTCTTTATTCATTTTTAATTCCATTTCCTAACTCATATCCTTTTTAAGAGAAATATTATTATATGCCTAAAGCATGGGAATATTAGGTTCCTATTCTCTTTCAGTTGGGGATCAAACCCATAGCCTCATGCATTCTGGGCAAGTGCTCTACCACTGACCTTAACAAGTGATTCATTCTCTATTCGTCCTTATCCCTGTGCTTTTTGGTCTCAGACTTAAATATTAACTGAAAAATAACTACATTTTATTTATAGAAATATAGCCTACCAAGATCTGTGTAGATTTGTCCCTTTCCTGCCTCTGAATTATTACTTACAAGCACATTTTCAGCCCTGTTTAGGTTTTGCAGTACCCTATACCCCTTGTCTCTGGTTTCCCTGTAGAAGTTTCAGGATTTACCAAGATTCACTTATTTAACAAAATTCGTTTGAGAATCTACTCCATACCAGAAAGTAAGATAGCTTCTTGTTAATACAAACTGTGAGTGAAACTATCCCTACCTGTTGGTGTGATGAAAAATCAAATAATTCCAGAAATGAATGGAAGATTGCAATTTGGCTAAATGCTACAAATAATCTAGTAGCTTTATCTATGACTGTAAAAACAGATTTTTACTTTCAGTGGTCAGCAAAAACTCTGAATAAATTACAAGGACATACAGCAAAGGAGGGAAAAACAATATTTCATACTGAAAGAAAAGCATGTACAGTTACACAATTTTCTCTGTGAATATATGTCTTAATTAATTCACTCCCCTGCACCCCAGGCTTTCAGTGATGACCAAATCTGATAACTTCTTAGATGAGAGAATAGTACTTGGGACTAAAAGTTGGAAGTGGTTCCCTGTGATGTGAATTTTCTACACAAATAGCAAAAAATTAATAGGGAAAACAGATGTAGTTTATAGGATCCAGATAGCACCCCTTCCCCATCTCCTTTCTTTCTTTGAAGAACCTTGTCTAAGGCTCCTCCAAATACAAGGAAGAAACACATGTATTAAATTCCTAAAGGCCTCTATTCTCATTCCAAACCTTGTAAAAACTAGTGATGATGGAGATGACTAACTGCCACTCGCATTCGCACAAAAGTCCTTTTATTGTTGGAAACGGGTGGTTCTGGCAGCTGTAAGCTCTTACCTTCTACACGGCCAAATGAAAAGCGAGAAAAACGTCCTATAGATAGGAACCACTAGAACCCAGCAGTCTAACAGCCTCACTTCCGCTTCCTCCAGGTAGGACTGATTTTGTTGCCGGTACCGGAAGAGCTCTTCAGAACCACTTCAGGTAAGTTCGCATTAAAATACGGAATCAGCGGCTCTCTCGGCTTCTTAACGTACTTCCTGAACCTAAAAGCTCGCTAATATCTAAGTTTAACTGCTCTTCGTATTAAACTAACTGAAACTGGTTTGCCTCTGTGACGAAAGCCTGAGAAAATTTGCGGCTGGAAAAGCGGTTTTAGAAATGCACTCACTTCCGGCTTCCGTGAAAGGAGATGCTGTTTCTTATATGAGCAAACCCAAACTGAAAGAGAATGGAGAGTCGGGAAAGGAATTTATGAAGGTTTTATTTTGATATGCTACGTCTTTAGTATAGAACTTTTCTTTGCGATTTCTGCCAAATCACGGGATGATATCTCTGTGACTATTTTCCAAGCTTTCTCTTAAGCTGATTTGAGTATTTTTCACTTGGTGTAACCACAGTGCTATGATTGATGTTACAAACAGAGAAAAAGCCTTATGGGTAGTAGTGAACTTAAAGTGGTATAAAGAGCATTTAAAAATGCATACATTTGGGGCTGGAGTTGTGGCTCAGTGGTAGAGTGCTCGCCTAGCATGCATGAGGCACTGGATTCAATCCTTAGCACCACATAGAAATAAAATAAAGATATTGTGTCTACATAAAAAAAACTGAAAATAAATATAAAAATGCATACATTTGAAAATCGAGCCCTCCTTGCTTATATAAAATTTAAATTGAAAAATGCACTGTATTAGGAAGTTTGAAACCATTAATTTGTTTCTGTACATTATTTAACAATGGTCAGTTTGTTAGCATATATTTGTGGCATATTAACTCTGGCTTCTGAAGTGGAATTATTACATTTGAGTGTTCCATGTGTTATCGAGCAGGAAAGAACATTGGATGTTGCAAACTGTCTCACCCTTGCATAGGCAAAAGTTAGAAAGAAGAGGATAAATCTTGCTAATTTGGGTATATTAGAGCATTCAGGAAGAATTGTCTAGACTGTTTGGGATTTTTAGTAGGAAATTTCCCCAAAACTGTACTTAAATGCTGGTCCAGAAAAAACAAATGGATTTAACTGAGTGTATCATTGGTTAAAGTAGTTTGCATAGGCAGAGTAAAGTGTTATTTTCCTTTCCTCATCTTTGCATCCTGTTTGGGTGCCTTCTGCTCCTCCCAGTTTCTTGATACTTTTGAATTTATTTTTTTACCCTTTTCAATATATGTTAGGGTCAGATTTATGAGCATAGAAAGTGCTCCATTGGCAATCTGCCAGTGAGTATAACTATATACAAAGGGAACTCAATTAATGTATTAAGGTTAAAACAATTTTCCTTTAAACTATAAGCCCATAGTATCACAATCAGAAGATGATTCAGAAAGTAGAACAGTTTTTGTATACTGAAACATTCATGTGTGTATATGTGTGTTCATGTAGGTGGTCTTCAGTAAGGAGGAGAGTACAAATACAGGTTTAGCATCCCTAACTAAAAAATATAGGAAACCTAAAATACTCTGGTATTCCACTTTTTTCCAGAACTACCTGGTATTTCAGATTTTGAGTTTTGGATTTAGGAGCACTCAGTGGGTAAAGTCTGTGCAAGTATTCTCAAATCTGAAAACATTTCAAAATTTGAAATGGTATGATCTCAAACACTTCAGATAATGGATATTCAACTTGTAGCAAAAACTGAACTATTAAAAATCAACACAAGTGAATATCCATTCAAGTTTATTTACAAAATACTAAGTGCAAGATAGCATAGTAAATTTCAATTTAATGCTAAATTTCAAATTTAAGATTAAATGTTCTGAATTAGAACAAAACACAACTCTTCTTATTAAAATGATATCCCAAACAAGAAAAAAAGTCATATATAATAGCACTTTAAAAAAACAACTAATTAGAATAAATACCTACTCCATAATAAATGAACCTGAAAGCTTTGCTTTTCTTCTACTAAAAACATATTCAGCATACTTAGGTTTCAAATTTGGTCTTAAGAAGTTTCAGGTTTTCCTCATACTAACTTGATGTGTATTGGCCACTTCAATGTAAATAAGTTAGCATCCTGGTATATTTGGACAAAACCAACAGTTTAACATGATTTGATTTTCTGTTCAGTATAATTTCTGCTATTGCAGTTTTCCTTTGTATGAAGCCGTGCACACTGAACATGCAGATATACAGAATATTCTCAGGCTACCTTGAAAATCAAAATTAAAGATCGAAAATATTCAATTGAGGGCTGGGGTTGTGGCTCAGTGGTAGAGCACTCGCGTAGTGTGCATGAGGCCCTGGGTTTGATCCTCAACACCACATAAAAATAAATAAATAAATAAAATAAAGGTATTGTGTCTAACCAAAAAATAAATATTAAAAAAAATATTCAATTTAAAATCAGGTGAAAATTTTCTTTCATATCTCATTTTTAACGTTATACTAACAGGTTTCATTTGGAAGCAAAATAGAATTTTTTTGAGTTTACAGTGTCTACAGAATATAAACAAATAGATTTGTCACTGTTTATCTTTTGAGGATTCTGGGTTTTCTTTTACCTCAATTGTTTCAAGTTTTTTCCTGAAATTTTATTTAAAATTTGAGGCTTTCTTGTGTTTGTAAAAGGATCATCTTTAAATTCAGAATAGTGGTATTTTCATTATTTTTCTGGAGGCAAGTGGGATGAATGAAAGCTCAGTTTAAAAATATGTTAAGTGATTATGTCGAATTCTCTGAGAGCTCACTTGATTAAGCAAGAACAAGTACACTTAATCAAGCTCACTTGATTAAGGCAACAATGAATTTTTTTACAGTTGATGCTTAGTAATAGGCTTTTCCTAAATCTTTCTAAGGCCAAGAGAGTTTTCACTTTGAAAACAAGATTTGAAAAATCTTAAAGCTATGATATGAGTAAGGTAAATTTCAATCTTTATATTTATTAGAAGAAAATGTGTTCTTACACAGCTCACTGGCAGTATATAGGTATAAGCCAAAAGTTAGTGAAGTCCTAGTACTTTAAAAAGTTCTAATTTGGGCATTTTGACAGACAATATTTCCCTTTATTTTTATTAATTTTAATTTTTTTTCTCTTTGAATAGTAAGTTCAAGGAAGTTAATTTGGAGGGAAATAAGAAGTTTCCTTATGATTCCTACATGCTTTGTGACTTTTCAGAGAGATGAATGTGTATATTTATGGATATTATTTTTTTTCTTTTTTCTTTTTTTTATTGGTTGTTCACAACATTACAAAGCTCTTGACATATCATATTTCATACATTAGATTGAAGTGGGTTATGAACTCCCAATTTTATGGATATTATTTTTAAGACTTGAATTTTTCAAATTCCTATTCATAGGTAGGTCATATCTATCATTTATGTGAATTAGAGGTTATCAAGTTCATGAACAATTTTTTACTAAAAGTATATTGCATTTTGATAGAGTTCACTGAGTCCTACACATTAATACTATGACATTATTTACAAGCAATGACCAATTATTAAAACAGACTTTGAGTGACTTGTAAACTGTTGTATATTCTGTTTGGCAATTTAATAAATGCAAGTGTGGTTGTACAGTTTACTTGTGAATTCAGTGGATTTATTAATGGACTCCTACATTTATTTATGTTTCTATGTGGATCCTTTCGAAGAAAGCATCTAATTATTTCATCAGACTGTGAAATTAAAGAATTAATCATTTTATCGTTTCTTTTTAGTCATACATAACTTTAGGATTCACTTTGACATAATTAAAAAGCATGGAATATAATTTGCTCTAATTCAGCCCCAAGTTTTTCTCCTTTCCTTCCCTTCTTCCCTCCCCCTGTTCTCTTCCTTGTATTCTACTGATCTTTCTGCTATTACTTTTTAGTTTTTTTTTTTCTTTTTTTAGTTAGTGTCTTGTGAATATACATGATAGCTTCATTTTATCCAGTAATCCCTGAAAGTTCACTGGGATAATTGAAATGTGAACAAGTACACTTAGTGTGTACTTTAAATTGATATTATAACATTTAGCAAATGAAATCTTGTTTAGTGTATTTTTAAATTATTATCTTAATTGTACAAATTTAAAATTTTTTGCCTTACCATAATTATTACACATGACTATGGAGTATAGTTTGATAATTCATGTATATGATGTGTACTAATTAAATCAGGTAATTAACACTTCCATTTCCTTTTCATAACTTTGTTTTGGGAGCCTTTTAGCCCCTCTCTTCTCATTGTTTATAAAAATATTTATTAGGTTATTGTGAACTATAGTCCTACTCCCCACAGCATTCTGTAAAACATTAGAACTTATTATTTCCATCTAATGGTGTTTAGGTACATGTTACCTAACCTTTCACCTTTCCCCATCACTCCCATTATTACTAGGCTCTAGTAATAACTAATATACCTTCCTATCAACCTTTTAACACCCATATATAAACTCACATATAAATGTGGAATTTGTATTTCTGCATTGGGTGACTTTATTTCACTTAGTATAATGTCCTCCATTTATGGCTGAGTGTTATTCCATTGTGTATATTTACCACATTTTCTTTATCCAATATTCATCCAGGTTGATTCAATATCTTAGCTTTTGTGAATGAATAGTCCAGTGATAAACATGGCCATGAAAGTATCCCTTTGGCTGGGCACAGTGGTGCAAACCTGTAATCCCAGCAGCTAGGGAAGCAGAGGCAGAAGGATAACAAGTTCAAAGCCAGCCTGAGCAATTTAGCAGGGCCTGAAGGAACTTAGCAAGACCATGTCTCAAAATGAAAAAAAAAATTTTAAAGACTGGGGATGTGACTCAGTGATTAAGTGCCCCTGGGCTCAATCCCTGGTACTCCCCCCTCCCCAAAAAGAAAAGAAAGTATCCTTTAAATATGCTTATATAATTTCCTTTTGCTATATATACAGAAGTGGGAAGGTTGGATTATATTGTAGTTCTATTTTTAGTTTTTTGAGGAAGCTTCATATTGTTCTGACTAGTAAATGAGCTAATTTCCGTTAAGACCCATGGTGTTTAAGAGTTCCTTTCTCTTCACATACTAACCAATGTTTGTTATTTTGATAGAATTATATGAAAAATCTCTGTGTACATTATTCTACCTGAAATGTATGTGGTGTGCATTTAACTGCTGATTCAGTTATTGCTGTGCCCCTCCCCTGACTCAAGCAATGGCAAGGCCCTACTGAGGTGGATGGCGCAAGGCGTCCATCCTCTGGAGGAGCGCAGTATGTTTCTGGGAATGGGCTGATTTGTTTTTGTATTCCTTTAATAAGTATAGTTTTGATTTCTCATATGACCATTAAGTATAAAGGAAAAATCATGACTTTCCCAATTAATGCAACTACTTCTAAAGCATAGATCTGTTTGCTCTAAATGCAATGATTCAGCTGTGGAGTGTAAATTGTTAATGTCTAAAGAAAAACTCCCTGTATTCCTGTCAAGGAAGTTTTTGAGAAATTAAATTAAAATCTAGAGAAGAAAAATTAATGTTAAGAAGAGAGATTAGTGCTTAGTACTGGGCAACTTGTTCTTGTTCCTGTGCACAATGGTTTGTGCTCTTACTCCTGTTTGATTAAAAGTAATAACAAGTCAACCCCTTGCCGTAACCATGGCACCGGTTCCAGTCAGTAAGTCAAGAAAAAATAGTCAAGGTATAGGCCAATAGTTTGGGACATTTGTAACTATTATTAAAAGTTAACTAAGCAGAAACAGCTCAAAACAAAACGCAAACTGAAAGTACAAATGCTTGCTTATGCATAAGCCAAGATACATTCTTCTATTCTAATTGTAGCTACGTAATATTTTGTTTTGTTTGAATAATGATTCCTGTTTTGTAACCACAAAATACTGTACGCCTGCCAAAATGAAAAGTATATATGATCAACTTCACAAGTAAAGATCGGGATCAACACCTTCACTTTGGTGTCTGTGTTGTTTCTCCACCCCCTCTTTCGCCGACTCCTCACCATCTGTTCGTCTCCTGAGACCCCCTGTTGGAGCTGGTCTCCGACAAGTTATTTTAATGGAAGTAAGTTTATATAATTTTGCTATTTTTCCTGCATCAATTTTTCTAGGACAGTCATCCTCATAAAGCTGTTCTTAGGGGTTTTATTACTATTAATCTTATTAGTCATTAATTATTTAATCTTATTTATTATTAATTATTAACATTTTCTATATGTTAAGTTTTCCAGTTTTTCATTCTGAATATTATTTGTGTTTTTCCTCGGTCACATTATTTTCACAAAGCTGTTTAGAGAACTTTTTATTTATAATTATCTTTATTTTACCATTCTTACCAATGTATTTATTTTTGGTCTTCATTATTTTCTTCCCTATAAATTATTTGGGTTTATTCTGTTGATGTAATTTAGTTTCTTGATTTCATGCTTTTTTTCCAGATTGATTTGTATATAAGTATTTAGAAATAGTTATTTCTAAGTGGCTCTTTGCATCTTCCCAAATTTGGTGTATGGTATTTGTCTTAGTTTTAGCCTTTTCCCACTGTGACCAAAATATCCAACAGGAACAACTTATTAGAGAAGGAAAAGTTTACTTGGGGCTCATAGTTTCAAAGATCCATAGATGGCAGACTTCATTGCTCAGGGTACAAATTGAGGCAATATATCATGGAGGAAAGACAGTGGAGGAAAGCTGCTCAGTTCCTGGTAGGATCAGGATACAGAGAGACAGGTGGAAAGGAACTGTAGCAGATGTATCCTTTATAGGCATGCCCCCAGTGTCTTACCTCCTCCAGCCACACCCCACCTGCCTGTAGTTATCAACTAGTGCTTTCAAACTAGGATGGATTGATTAGGTTATAGGTCTCAATCTAATCGTTGCCACCTCTGAATATTCCTGCATTAACAGTTTTGGGGGACACCTAATATGTAAACCATAACAGTATTTTCATTACCACACAAGAAATATTTTCTGATTTTAATTATGAATGATTTTGCTCATGAGGTTTAAGTCTAATTTATTTGTTACTGGAGATTGAACCCAGGGCCCAGGGGTGTTCAACCACTGAGTTACATCCCTGCTGAGAGCCACAGCCAAGTCGGAATGGCCCCTGGCATTTTGCCAATAGTATTGGTTGAGAGGTGAGCCATTAAGATGATGACTTTTGAGTTCTCGAGGAGTTCCTGTTGCGTTCTGGTTGAGTTCTCGAAGGGATTCCTGAAGAGTTCGCATTGGTTGGGGAAGTGCCGGAGGAGGAATTTCCAGTTGGTGGTTCCTGGAGGAGCCACATGGGTGGCGTTCAGGAGAGTTCCCGGGAGCGGGAGCGTTTGTGGAGTGTGCTGGTGGAGTTCAGAAATAAAGTTTGTTCCTGCTTCAGTGGCTCATCAGCTGGCAGTCTGAAGGGCAGGGAAACAGCCCAATGAACATCACCGCAGAGGAGCCAATCAGCTAGATGTTGCTGGGGCAGTCTGAAGCTTGCTGGCAGCTGGAAGTTTGCCAGAGACATTAATGAACAAGGGCAAATTGTGGCAGCTGCAGTAAAACAGGCTTTAGATGCCAGAGACATTAATGAACAAGGGAAAATTGTGGCAGCTGCAGTAAAACAGGTTTTAGATGCCAGAGACATTAATGAACAAGGGCAAATTGTGGCAGCTGCAGTAAAACAGGCTTTAGATGCCAGGCCAAGAACATGCTACAATTGTCAACAAACAGGACATTTTAAAAGGAATTGCCCCATAGGAGGAGGGTTTAACAAAACTAGGTATCAAACAAGTAGAATACCAGGTATTTGCCCACGATGCCGTAGAGGGAGACATTGGGCTAATGAATGCCGTTCTCAAACCACCATAGAGGGTACTCCATTATATTGGGCTAATGAATACCGTCCTCAAACCACCATAGAGGGTACTCCATTATCAAAAAACGAACAAGGACAAGGTGTTTATCCACAATATCGTGGACAAAGGCATCGGGCTCCGTTGCCAAAAAATGGACAGGGGGCCCCAATGCTCCGGGGCCCCAAACCACAAATATACGGAGCACTGGAGGAACCCAGCAACCCCAGCAACCCCATCAGGGTAGTGCCCAGCACATCAGATCCCTCATCAGACAAACCAGAGGGAGCGCAGGGTTGGACATCTGCGCCTCCACCAAATCAGTACTAACTCCAGAGATGGGAGTTCAAATCATTCCCACAGGGGTAAAAGGACCTCTTCCCAAAGGAACAGTAGGCTTATTATTGGGACGCAGCTCTTCTACTCTAAAAGGACTTTTGATAAGTCCTGGGGTAATTGATTCCAATTATGAAGGTGAAATAAAAATTATAGCCAGTTCTCCAAAGGGTATATCAGTAATTTCACCAGGAGATAGAATAGCACAGTTACTAATAATACCAAGCCTACATGATAAATTTTCCAGTCATGTTGTAGAAAGAGGTTCCAAGGGATTAGGCTCCACAGGTGTAGATTGGGCTATGCTTTCTTTAAATTTAGATTCTCGCCCCATGCTAAAACTAAATATTCAAGGACATGAATTTAATGGGCTACTGGATACAGGTGCAGATCTTAGCATCATCTCTCGTCAAGAATGGCCAAAACATTGGCCATTACAACAAGCCACTCAATCGCTTCGAGGCCTAGGAGTGGCGACTAATCCCAATAGAAGTGCAATGCTATTAGATTGGAAGGATCCTGAAGGATGTGAAGGAACTATACAGCCATATGTATTGGATCATCTTCCCGTAAATTTATGGGGACGAGATGTCTTAGATCAATTAGGTTTGACATTAACAAATAATATCAATCAAAATGCACCCACTATTATGGCTAGACAAGGTTTTAGGAAAGGAAAAAGATTAGAAAGACAAGAACAATGTATAGCAGCACCAATACAAATAGATCAAAGAACAGACAGACATGGGTTGGATTTTCACAAAGGGCCACTGAGACAATAAAAATTACATGGAAATCAGAAAGACCAGTATGGGTTCCTCAGTGGCCCTTGACTAAAGAAAAGACACAAGTAGCCCATGATCTGGTCAAACAACAATTAGCGGAAGGACATATACAACCTTCTGTATCTCCCCATAATACTCCCATTTTTGTCATCAAAAAGAAATCTGGTAAATGGAGACTACTGCAAGATTTAAGAGCCATTAACAATGAAATGGTCATTATGGGACCTGCTCAATCGGGGATTCCTCAATTGTCTGCTTTGCCAAAAACTTGGTATGTTTTAGTTATAGATATTAAAGATTGTTTTTTTTCAATTCCAATTCATCCTGAGGATAGTCCACGTTTTGCATTTACTATCCCTGCACTAAATCATGAAGGTCCTGATCAGAGATATGAATGGAAAGTACTCCCTCAAGGGATGGCTAACAGCCCAACTATGTGTCAAATTTATGTTAACAAAGTAATCCAGCCACTTAGAAATCAAAATCCTGAACTACAAATATTTCACTATATGGATGATGTGTTATTGGCACACAAAGCTAAAAACACATTGCTAGAATGTTATGCCACACTTACAAACTTATTAAAAAATTATAATCTAGAGATAGCAATAGATAAAGTACAATTAAATTTTCCAATTAATTATTTAGGAGTTCTATTATCCTCAACCATGGTCCGTCCACCAAAAATTCAAATACGAGTTGATCAACTCAAATCACTTAATGACTTTCAAAAGTTATTAGGAGACATAAATTGGATAAGGCCTTATCTAGGTATTCCAACAGGAGAATTGGGACCTTTATTTGATATCCTAAAAGGTCCATCAGATCCAAATTCACCCCGAATGTTAACGCCTGAAGCAAGAAAGGCATTAAAAATCATTGAAACATATATGGAAAATATGCATTTGGATAGAATTGATATAAGTTTGCCTTTATTATTTATTGTACTACCAACAAAAAATATTCCTACAGGAGTATTTTGGCAAGAAGGTCCATTATTATGGATACATTTATCTTATTCTCCTAACACTATTCTTACTAGGTATCCTGAGGCTGTAGGACAATTAATACTCAAAGGAATAAAAACAGCAAAGGCAGTGTTTGGAATTTCTCCCCATAAAATTATTACTCCATATACTATGAATCAAATTGATGAATTAGCTAATGAGTTAAATACTTGGGCAATAATAATGTGCAAATCTAATGTTTCATTTGATAACCACTTACCATCTAATCCTTTATTGTCTTTTTGGTCATTGCATCCTGTAATTTTTCCAAAAATGACAAGAAAAACACCTATCATGAATGCTCCAAATATATTCACTGATGGGTCAAATAATGGTACAGCAGCAATAGTTACACCTGATCAAACTTTTACATTTTTAGTACCCAAACAATCAGCTCAAAAGGTAGAGCTTAATGCAGTATTACAAACTTTTGTGATGTTTAAAGATTCTGTATTTAATTTATTTTCTGATAGCCAGTATATAGTTAATGCTATAGTATCCCTTGAAGATGCTGGTAGAATTTCCCCTTCTTCTACTGTTTTCTCTTTGTTTTCCACTATACAAAGTTTAATCTGGGACAGAAAAGATCCATTCTTTATAGGACATATCAGGGCACATACAGGATTGCCTGGAGCCCTTAGTTTGGGCAATGATTTAGCAGATAAAACTACACGTGACATACATATTTTCTCTATACTAGAAGAAGCTATAAATTTTCATGAAAGATTCCATGTCAATGCTAATACTTTACAAAAGCGTTTTAAAATAACTAAGGAACAAGCTAGACAAATAATAAAACAATGTCAAAATTGTGTGACCTTTTTACCACAAGTTAATCTTGGAGTCAATCCTAGAGGATTGATGCCTAACCATATTTGGCAGATGGACGTCACACACTTGCCAGAATTTGGAAAATTAAAATATTTGCATGTTACAGTTGATACTTCTTCTGGATTTTTGATGGGCTCCCTTCATGCCGGTGAAAAAACTAAAGATGTTATAGCTCATTGCTTACAAAATTTTGCCACTGTGGGCATTCCAAAACAGTTAAAAACAGATAATGCCCCTGGTTATACGTCTACTTCTTTTAAACAATTTTGCTCTTCATTTGGCATTACTCATATAACAGGAATCCCATACAATCCACAGGGACAAGGCATAGTTGAAAGAGCTCATCAAACTATTAAAATGTACTTATTAAAGCAAAAAGATGGAATTGGGAAGGGGTATATATTCCCCAAAGATAAACTTAAAATAACCCTTTTTACTCTAAACTTTTTAAATTTGGATTCATCAGGACTTAGTGCTGCAGAAAGGCATATGTGTCCAAAAAATGTACATAAGCCCAAGGTACTTTGGAAAGATATTCTAACAGGACAATGGAAAGGTCCTGACCCAGTAATTGTCTGGAATCGGGGGTCTGTTTGTGTGTTTCCACAGGAAGAACAGCAGCCGATTTGGATTCCAGAGAGATTAACCAAAGTTCTGACCCAGAACAGCAGCCGATTTGGATTTCAGAGAGATTAACCAAGGTTCTGACCCAGTGATTGTCTGGAGTCGGGGGCCTGTTTGTGTGTTTCCACAGGGAGAACAGCAGCTGATTTGGATTCCGGAGAGATTAACTAAAATCCTGACCCAGTGATTGTCTGGAGTCGGGGGTCTGTTTTTGTGTTTCCACAGGGAGAACAGCAGCCGATTTGGATTCCAGAGAGATTAACTAAAGCGATTTCTGCAGACCAAAAAGAAGATGATTTAGCTCAAATCCATAATAGCTGATATCCAAAACTCCAATTTGGCTATCCTTACATCTGCAACAGAACCAGGATGCTTTTTTCAATATCTATTTTATTATTGCCCTTTCCCATATCATGAAGTTCTATTTTATTTTTTTGAGCTCATACAGACCTAGGTTAATGTTTTGCTGATCAGTTCTATTTTTTTTTGACTATAGAGTTTTTAAACATTGCAATAGAGATTTTACCTGTAAAAAGTTATAAGGCCTTTACTATTATGTTATGTGTTGTATGTATTATATTATGTGTGCACACTTGTGTTTTGTGTTATATGTTTGAATGTACGTATGTCCAATGTACGTATTTCCATATATCATATATGATGAGCGCTCATGAAAAGATGGATCCAAATTTTTTTTTTTTATTCACGTGATTTAAATGGTTTAATTTAAATTGGGTAAATAACTGTTAAGAATTGTTTTAATATGTAAACAAAAAAGGAGGTTAACAGATCTGTTTGTTTACTCTCACCTTTCGTTTTCATTATATTTAATAATTCTCTTCACTATAATGTAAATTGTTAAGAAAATTGTTTTCTTTTAGTGCCTTCTGAAATGTTACCTAATTTTTTCTTTAGCCATTATTGCCAGAATTTCTATCTTCAGATGAAGATAATATAAATTGTTAAGAAAATTGTTTTCTTTTAGTGTCTTCTGGAATGTTACCTAATTTTTTCTTTAGCCATTATTGCCAGAATTTCTATCTTCAGATGAAGATAATATAAATTGTTAAGAAAATTGTTTTCTTTTAGTGTCTTCTGGAATGTTACCTAATTTTTTCTTTAGTCATTATTGCCAGAATTCCTATCTTCATCCCTGTGCCGGTGAAGACAAAGATAAAACTAATCTACAGTTTCTGCAATAGCCATCACTGAACTGCTTACAGAACTTGCACTGAACTGCTTACAGAACTATGTGTCATTTGTATGCATTGTGAACTATCTGTTGGTGCAGCGACTTGTGGTAGTGTTGGGGTATTTTTAATGATGATTTCATCGGTGGTACAATTTTCCCAAAAGGAGCCGTCAATTGACTTGGTATATCTTCCTCCCTTCTGCTTGTCATGATCATTCAGCTAAAATTTGAGGGTCAACAGAGGTGAGGCAAAGAACCTCACCCCCCCCCCCCGCTGAGACCTCTCCACAGGTGTGGCTGTATACTGGACCGGTAGTCAATGACGGGTAAGATCCAATTACAATGGTACCAACCTAAGACAGGAGGCTGACGCCCTGAGGTCAGCTCATCCGAAGACGGGTAAGGACCATATGTATTGGACAACCTAAGGCAGGCACGGTCCATAAGCCACATGCTTGTTGTTTAAACAGAGAGGGGGAGATGTTGAGAGCCACAGCCAAAGGGGCCCCAGCAAACTTCCAGCTGCCAGCAAGCTTCAGACTGCCCCAGCAACATCTAGCTGATTGGCTCCTCTGCGGTGATGTTCATTGGGCTGTTTCCCTGCCCTTCAGACTGCCAGCTGATGATTGGCTCACAGCTGCCCCAGCAACATCTAGCTGATTGGCTCCTCCACGGAGCTGCTCATTGGGTGACTTCTTTGGCTCTGCCCACGCAACCCAGCCAATCGGCCTCAAGAGGAGGAGGATTGTGGGAGGTTGAAAGGCTGGTGTGGGGGAGAGAGGCTTGTGGAAGCCGGTGGTGGCAGTTGGGCTCTGAGGGTTTTTCCCTGGAGCTGTTTTGTTTGGCGTTTGTAGTTCTAAAAATAAAGTTAGTTTCTTTTTGACAAGTGGCTCCTGATTTGTGCCAAGCCAGACTTCGGCAGTGGCTCATGATTTGTGCCCAGCCAGACTGCAGCACATTCCCAGATCTTCTTATTTTTTATTTTAAGATAGGGTCTCACTCAGTAGCTTAGGGCCTTACTAAGTTGCTGAGACCGACCTAGAATTTGTGATCCTTCTGCCTTAGCCTCCTGAGTCACTGGGATTACAGACATGTGCCACCAGGCCCAGCTGAATTTAAGTTTTAAAACTTTCCATGGGAGGTTTATGATCTTCAATTTAAATCAATGTTAAGAGATGTCTTTATAATATAGATGACTGGTATTCCCTTGAATTAGTCTGTGACTTAATATGTTTTAATCTTATTTAAATATTTTATATGCATTTTAAATAGGTGCATTTAAACTGTGGGGCATAGGGTTCTCTATATCTTTGGGATCTCTATATGTCTTTAAATCAAGTGTATTTCTTGAATAATTCTAATATTTCCTAGCTACTTTCTTTTTTAAGAATGATTCTCTTATTTTATTGTATTGTATTTTGTATTTTCTTCAAATAGGAAACACATTCACAATATAAAAAAGATTCATAGTGATTCCTTGCTACTTTAAGTTTGGTTGAGCAACCAATTACATAAATAGGTTGGGCATTTTAAAATCTCACATTAGGATTATTTATTTTTAAATCTGTTTGCTTTATTTTGAGGATATTTTGTATAATTCAACATATGCTTGTGCCATTAGGACAATATTTCTGCTTTTCATACAGATTTTATGATATTGATCTTCTGATAACTCATATTCATATATAATATCATACAAATATGTTTTCTATATCTGATTTTATCCTTCCTGTTTGTAATAGGCAGAATAATGGATCTCAGAGATGTCTGGATCCTGAACCTGAAACTATGTTAAGTAGCAAAAGGAATTAAGGTCGCAAATAGAATTAAAGTTATTAATCATATTTCCTTAAATAGGGAAATTTTCCTAGATTATCCAGTCCAATGTAATCCTGGGGGTCATTAAAATTGGAAGAGGCTGAGGAGGAGGAGAAAATGTGAATTTAGAACAAAGGTGTGGAGAGAGATGGTGTTACTAGCTTTGAAGATGGAGAAAGGAGATGTCTAGAATCTAAAAAAGGCAAGAAAACAAATTCTCCTCTAAAATCCCCATAAAGAAATGTAGCCTTCAGACACTTTTGATTTTGGCCCTGTAAGACTTGTGTAAGACTTCTGATCACAGAACTTTAAAGTGATACATTTGTGGTGTTTTAAGCTACCAAATTTGTAGTAGATTGTTCCATTAGTTAGTAAATTGATACACAGAGTCTTTAAGTTTGAGTTAATGTCTCTTGCAAGGAGAAGTTAGCTGAATTATGATATTTAATACAATGTGATATTTTTGTCTCTTTTAATAAATGTACCTTTTGCCTTTATTGTGATTACTGATACATTTGGGCCTATTTTTCTAATATTGTTTTGTATCCAATTTTCTGGGGTTTACCCCCTCCTTTTCTTTTCTGCTTTCTTTTTTTTATACCTTTATTTTATTTTTTTTATTTTTATGTTTTGTTGAGGATCAAACCCAATGCCTCGCATGTGCTAGTCAAGTGGTCTACCACTGAGCCACCACCCCAGCCCCTCCATTTCTGTGTTCTATTGAATTAAGTTCATTTATTTTTATTCTAGTTGTTTGAAAGTAACATATCTCTTTTTTAAAATTCTAGATTCAGAGAGTCCATCATATTAGTCAGTTAATAGTACATTGTCAAGTTTGGTCCTTAAAGAAAACCTGTCAATTTATTACTTCATTTTCTTCTAACTTTTATCACTTCCATTTTTCTATTTCATTTATATGTAAATAAAATATGTATTCAGCCTAATGTGTTTAATATGTCCTTAAACAAATGTGGATGTTAATAATTTTTTCATTATTTTGTCCCTGCAAAATATGTATTAATATCGAATGGATATTCATTTTAAGTTTCTTGTTTCATTTCTAGTTTTTTATTTATTGGTTCTTTTTAGTTATACATGACACCAGAACCCATTTTGATGTAATTATACAAGCATGGAATATATCATATTCTAGTTAGGATTCCATTCTTATGGATGTATATGTCGATGAGATTCATTGTGTCATTTTCATATATATACACATAGGAAATATATGTCAGATTCATTGCATTGTCTTTCCTTTTCTTATCCCCTCCTTTACCTCCATTCCCATTGTCTAATCTAGTGAACTTCTTATTTTTAGTGTGTGTTTGTGTGTGTGTGTGTGTGTATGGTGCTGAGAATTGAGCACTGGACCTTATGCTTGTGAGGCAAGTACTCTGCCAACTGAGCTATATCCCCAGTCCCACATTTAATGAACTATTCTTCCCCTTACCCATACCCATTATGGCTAGCTTCCACATATCAGAGATATTGTCTTTCCTTACTTTTGCTCATTTGAGCTCCAAGTTTCTCAAAGTGGTGTATCATCTTAATTGCTGATTATTTCTTTCAGCATTTGTTGGTTAGTTGATTATTTATCTTGAGGCTATTTACTGGGTATATTTTTTAAGATTGTTGTGTTTTGTATCACTTATTGTACTTTTGGGGGGTGCTGTACCAGGGATTGAACTCAGGGGCACTCAAACACTGAGCCACATCCCCAGCCCTATTTTGTATTTTATTTAGAGACAAGGTCTCACTGAATGCTTAGCACCTTGCCATTGCTGAAGATGGCTTTGAATTTGTGATCCTCCTGCCTCAGCCTCTTGAGCCTCTGGGATTACAGATGTGTCCACCATATCTGGCCAATTATTGTACTTTTATGCCTAATATTTCCACTTTTAAAAACTGTTTATAATTCTTGTTTCGGTAGCTTATTTCTTTCCTTAAGTGTCTTATGCTTATTTTAAATTTGTTATTCAATACTTATAATATCTCAGTTCTAATAGTAACTGTAATAGTGTATTTTAAAGGAGGTATGCTTTCAGATGTTTTCATTTGTGCATATTAATTATACAGAATGGTGGTTTTTTATTGTTGCATATTCATATGTGTTTAAAAATATAATTTGATCAGTTTAACTTCTCAATACCTCCCCAACCCTTTCCTCCTCCTTCCCCCTGATCCCCTTCCTTTAAGAAAAATGGATGGAACTAGAGACCATCATTATGAGAAAAACAAGTCAGACTCAGAAAAACATTGTATGTTTTCTCTCAAATATATTGTGTATCAGATATTCTTCATGATAATATATATATATATATTGAAGAGAAATGAGCTAGATCTAGTCTTTGTAGCCAGGATAAGACTACGGAAAGCAGAGAGAATGCATTCTTAAGTGGAAATACCAAGTACCAGAAAACCCCAGTAAGCCATTACTGTCTCACAGCCCCTTATCAAGAAGTCCTTCATGTTTGAACTTCCATTTCCCCCCCTCACCCAGGAAGAAGCATCATATGAAGGAATTAGTGTAAATTATAATTCACTAATTATATTGTTTGAGAAAGGAAAATGAGGGGGACATGAATGTCCAAGGCTAGTGAGCTCTACAGCTACCTAATGTAAATCGTAACCCAAGCAGAGTTTCTTCATTGCCTTGATTTTTACCATTGCTAACAACTATACCCATGATCTGAACTGTTGTCTCTTATTTCCAGTCAACAGGCAGGCATTTATTGTCCAAAGCCAAAGGTAGGAGATTTATTTTTAATTTATCATATTATGGACATTATAACTTCCCTCCTTCCCAGGTTGCAGCCTTCATCAAGCCTTTAGTATGCTAGTATGAAACAGCCTTCAGCCTTCCTAGGAGTTTCTTAGGGTTTCCCCATTATTTCGCAGACACTGTAATGTTTTGATATATTGTTCTTTCACACTGATATAGAAGAAGGGTATCTGCAGCCCATGCTAATTTGCCATCTTATCAAGAACCAGAACTAACTAACTTCTCCATCATTTCTAACTTTATTTCTGGAACCTCTATTGGTACTATATTGAAGTTTTTCAATCCATATTTCATGTCTTATGTGGCATTTTTGAAACCTGGCTCCATAGTTCGGTATGGTGGTACACGCCTGTAATCCCAGTAATTTGGGAGGCTGAGGCAGGAGGATCACAAGTTCAAGGCCTTAGCAACTTAGTGAGGTCCTAAGCAACTTAGTAAGACCCTGTCTCAAAATAAAAAATGGGCTAGGGAGGTAGCTTAGTAGTGAAGCACACCTGGGTTCAATCCCTAGAATAAAAAAAAATCATGATCCCAAAATTCTTTAACATTCCTCTATTCAATTCTGTGTCCTTTTCACTAATCTTGTTTCTGTGATTGCTTGACCAGTAGAAACTATAGTGAAAGTGATGCCGTTTTTGGATCCCAGCCTCCATGTAGTAAAGAAACCCATGCCACCTAAGTAAGACACATGCAAATTTTTTTGGAAGTATTCTCTTTGATTGCCAGCAGCAGTCATGTAAGGGAAGTCACCTCCAGATGACACAAGTTCATAACCACTTTGTCATCCCTAGCCTTTCAAGTTTTCTAGCTGAGGCCTTATGCATCATAGAGGCTTATCTGAATTCCTGATACACAGTGTCTATAAACATAACACAGTGGCTGTTTTATGCCTCGGGATTTGGTGTGGCTTACCACATAACAGAAGATAAGTTTAATGTCTTTAACTACACTTTCATAATTTTTATATTATCTGTGATATTGATGAATTCCTTAGTTATATACCAGTTTGTTAATTTGTCTTTCAATAGCTTCAGACCTAAATTTTATGCCATCTGATGAAGTGTTATTACTATGAACATGTTTCATTTCTAAAATTTCTTGTTAGCTGTCTTTATTTGTTTACTTCATAATTTGTAGTTATTTTTATGAGTGTAATGTCTTAATTCATTTTTGCAAGCATCTTAAACAGTCTTTGAGTGTTTTTCTCAGCTTTTTCATCACAGATCAAAAGACCTGGCAAAAACAACTTAGAGGATGAAAAGTTTCTTTTGGGCTCATGGTTTCAAAGGTTTAGTCTATGGTTGTCTAACTACATAGTTCTGGGCTAAAGGTGAACCAGAACATCATGGTGGAAGGGCATGGCTGAGGAAAGCAGCTCATGATAACCAGAAAGCAGAGTGAGAGCTCTGCTCACCAGGGACAAAATATAAACCCTAAAGTCATATCTCCAGGTACTTACTTCCTCCAGTTACACCCTTCTTGCCTATAATCACCACCAGTTAATCTGTATTAGTGTATTAATCCACTGATTAGGCTTTAACTCTAATAATCTAGTAGTTTTATCTTTAAAAGTCTTGCACTCTCTTATACATGAACTTCATATTTAAAACATAACAAGTGGTACTCTTAAAAACTGTTATTTTCTACTTCCTTCCTCTCCTCACCTTTGTTCATCTCCTACACCATTTGAACATGGTCTAGAATTATGTCTTATAATAATGATTTAGGTTTCCCAGCCATCATGATACCAGAAATAGTATATATGACTTCATTGATCTTGTTGACCACAGAATTTTCTAGCCTTCTTGGGTCTGTAACATATTAATAAATAGCTTCAAGAATCTTCAGCAAATGGTTTTTCAGCCTTCTAGTATGAACAAGAAAGACCTTCCCTAGTTCCATCCCCTAAATAGTGACTGTAGCTTTTATTCTCCATCTTTCATAGAGAATATTTTGTTCCTGAGAGCCCATAATACTCAGACTAATGGCATCCAATGTCAGATTCCCATCTTATATCTCAGAAATCCAAGGGTTTCAACCCTACTATTTTATCTGTTCCATTTCTGTTTTGCATTATTTAATTTTCTGTTTTTATTTGTTATCTATAATCTCTGTGTGTAGGGCAGAGTGTGGTACACAGATGCATACATTTATTTCACAAGCTTGATCAAAGAACCCTTAGTTATTCTCACCTTTAAGTCCATGTCAATGTTTTATAAACATAAAATATACCCAAGTAATATTATTAAAAATGTTACCTAGATTTGGAAATTAAGTCAAACTTTTGGTTGAAGAATGTACGATTAATCTCACTCTGAAAATATTAAATTCTGTGGAAAGCAAAAGTGTATTCAGGAAAATTATATATGGAAGAATTTTGCTTCTATGAGACAATTTCATTTTGAATAGAAAAACATAAAAATTAATATTTATTTATTTTTAGGAGAATTACATAAAATCTGACAAACCAATTACATTTCTTACATATCTGTATGTTTGATTTCAGTATATAAATTTATTTTAAATGACAACTGTATTATACATGGCTTATAAATATATAAACACATCTGCATAACATTTTAAAATTTTCATTGTTTAATGTCTAGTAGTTTTATACCTGTAATTAAAATTTGAAATCACGTCACTATCTTTTACTTTAAAGTTAAAATATTCATTGTTATTAAATTTTAACAAGATTAAAGAAATTTATGCTTGTTTAAAATAATCTAACATAGGGTTTAAAAAGTACTAATTTTGATTCAAGGTATTCTATGTGGCTACTTCTCGTCTTAAAAGTCACTCTTATCTTGAGCTGGGGTTGTGGCCCAGAGGTAGAGCGCTTGCCTACCATGCATGAGGCACTGGGTTTGATCATCAGCACCACATAAAAATATAATAAAGATATTGTGTCCACCTGTAACTAAAACATATTTTTTTTAAAAATCACTTTTCATCTCAGATAAAAGGGTTTGTTGAACAACAAAATAAATGATGATATACTGGATCATAACACCAATACTAAAATATATATTAATGAGTCCATATATAAAGAAGTAATAACTGAGTAAGTGTGGGAGAAGACACAATTATTCCTTATGGAAGAAAAACTAATGTAAATGAATCAGGAAAACAGAAAATCACCATTAGAATGCCCCAATATTAACTGCCGCAGTAAATACCCAGCAGTGGATATTAAAATTATGCAAAAACATGACATTTACAAAGTTTCAAAGTATCTTCCTCCAAGCATTTATTAATTACAATGAGAGAAATAGTAACTAATAGTGGAGAAGCTTGGCAGACATTGTCTTAACCAAGAGTTCAAGATTAACATCACCTTAGGACGGGGATGTAGTTTAGTGATAGAGTGCTTGCCTAGCATGCATGAGGCACTGGGTTGGATCCTGAGCACCTCAAAAAAAATTGAAATCATCTTAATATTGAGCTATACACACTTAAAGATTGTTAATAAAGTAAATGTTTGTTGTGTTTTTGCAATAAAAAATATCACCAGTATAGTGACATATCGATATCATACACCTGCTGATAATATGCTCTAAGGACACAACATTTCTGTAGTTTTCTTCCTAATAAAACCTAATCCAAGCCTAATCATGAGAAAACAAAAAACAATGCCAAACTGAGAGAGATTTTACTGATAACTGACCTAGTACTCTTCAAAAGCCTCAAAGTTATGAAAGATAAGGAAAGACTAAGGAACTATCACAGATAGTAGAGACTCAGGCTATAAAACAACTGGATGTACTATGAGATCCAGGATTGGATCTTTGAACAGAAAAAGGACACTGGGGGATAATAGTGAAATCTGAATAAAGTCTGTAGCCTAATAAAATTTTACCAGTGTTAATTTCTTAATTTTGATGATTGCACTATCGTTATGTAAGGAGTTAATATTAAGGGAAGCCAAACAAATATATAGGAACTCTTAAGCTTAAGTATTTTTGCAATTTTGTAAGTCTAAAATTACAATTAAAAGTTTTGTAAAGAGTTTAAATTCTCCTGTAGAAATGTAGGCCTATATGCCAAACTTTAAAAAGGCAATTGAAGCAATTTGCCTAAGCAACATAGATACTTTTAATTTTTTAAATATCAATCATTTTGTATAAGACACTCTTCAAGGCTCTTGGCTTACAACTTTAAATAAATACAAATAGTTCTGATGTTACTTGACATATTGTTAAGAATAATTGTCCTAGTTATTTCCATTCTTTAATTTGCTTGTGGATACCTGGACTTAATCTCAGCTTGTGTGCCTCATCATATCATATTCAGTTCAATGATACAGAGATTTTCATAGTTTTTAATTTTCAGGTACAATAGGAATTTTCATGGGAACTTGAAATCTAGATAAAAATTAGATTAGATCATCATTTAATCCAGTACTCAAATATGAACTCAGTGACAATATTTTCACTAGTTTAATGCATAAATAAGAAAAAGACAAAACTTTCACAAAACTCCATATATTTTGTATTTAATGAATGGTTTTTGTCATGAGATTATTGTCTTCCCGTTTATATTGAAATTTTATTTCCATTTTGTAAAATTATACAAGCATGCTGATCTTATTCTATTATTTTATGCAAAATCATGATATTTACAAAGTTTCAAAGTATCTTCCTCCAAGCACTTATTAATTACAAGGAGAGAAATAGTAACTAATAGTGGAGAAGCTTGGCAGACATTGTCTGCCAAGATAATTCTTATGGGTGGTGGGCACAATGATAGGTTTCACTTAGGTATTTTCATATGTGTACACAGGAAAATTATATTAGATTTATTCTATTGTCTTTCCTATTCCTAAACCCCTTCCTTTCCTTTCATTCCCTTTTATCTAATCTACTGAACTTCTCTCTCTCCCTCCCCCCCTTTATTGTGGTTTAGCTTCCACATATCAGCAAAAACATTCAACCTTTGTTTTTTGGAGATTGGCTTATTTCACTTACTGTCATGTATAACTAAGAAGAACTGGTAAAAAAAAAAAGTAAGAAGCACATAAACACAAAATCAAACTGCAGAAACTGGAAAGACCATATAAAGACCATACAATTAAAAAATTTTCTATAAAGAATCAACACTGAGAATGTTAGTTGACTTACTTATCACTTTTAATTCTGGACACAGGAAAAAATGAAATAAAATGTATCTTCAAAATGTAAAACAAAAGTTATTTATGAAATAATGGTAGTATGAAATAACAGGTCTTATTTCATTTAACATGGAAAAATAAATCTGTGTTCCCTTTCCATTGTTTGTGTTTGTGTGTGAATTAATGTTTTATGAAATTCAAAGTCTGAAAATCACTGCTCCATGTAATTTTCTTTCCTTATCCTTGACATTAAGACAGGCTCTATTTATCATTGAATATAATCAAATACAAGTAGTTGGGTAGCTCTTATTTAATTATGTTTTAGTAAGTAATTATGGCTTTTATACAAAATTAGTTCTATGTTCTTTCTCCCTTAAAGTCTCTGATTTCAGCCTTCCCTAACTGATCTTAATCCAAATACACTAGAACACTATTTTGTTTTGTGCAAGAAAGATCTTTACTGCAAATGAGTAGGACTGTAACACAATTTATGGAAAATATTTAATAATAAAAATTGTTGATATTCTGCATTTGCTTCATCTATTCTCAAAATATTAAAGAAAACACTGAAGGCAACAATAGGTTACACCAATTCTGTCCTATGCATCTCCAACATTTAAGAAATAACAGCACTAAATTTTAGTATATTTCTGGTTACTAAGTCTATAGTCGTGTGGTGACATTAGGTATGAGTCATAAATCCAAAATGAAGCATATATTAATAAAGATGATATGTTTTAATAAATGTATGTTTGAGAATTATTTTAAGAATACTACTCTGTAATTCCAGGTACAAATATTTTACCTTCCTGTAAGATTGGAAGAAGATGTGTCCTGTATTAAATAAGGTATAAAATTAAAATCTCATTAAAGCTAACTTAATTTTCAAGCCAGAGTGTAATATTGGTTCTGTTGATGTTTTGATATTGGCTTTTCTTTTAGAATAAGAGGGCGCAAGAGCTTATGAAGGAAAAATAATGATCAAAAAGACTAACTTGTTTACCTACTCCATCTACTTTTATGAATGATGTACTGGAAATACCTTTTTTCTCATTTTTAATATCATCACTTGAGAATACTCACAGAGGAAAATGACTTGCAATCAAATTTGGTACTACCTGAAAATATATCTTTTAAGGCCACTTAATTGGTATTAATGAGCTTTTTTCTTTTAATGCCTTTTTATTTTTTTAGTTGTTCTACAAATTATAAAATAATTTAAATTTTCTATAGCACTTAATTGCACAAAATAAATGTTCTATAGCACTTAGGACAGCAGTCCTAATTTATTTTTATACTCATTCACCCTTCATTTCCCTTATTCAAATAACTGCTCTTTGATAAGGCAAGGATAGACATCTGGATATGAAAGAAAGACTTGAGATTTACTTAAAACTTCAAACAATCATTAAGAAATCAATATCTAAATTAAAAAATTAATTAAATTAAAAAATTAATTCTGGAGTACATTCCTGAACTGAATCTCTTTATATCAGAATTACCCTTCCTTCCCATCTTGGTAATCTGTGAAGACCACTATTGACTAGGCATTTTCATAATTATGAATGATGACATGCAAGATGTTGGTTCAAAGATGGTCCCCATCAGGGACAAAAATTTAGAAATTTCTGAATAATAAACTATATCTCTTTGTCAAACATGATTGCTTCCTGATATATCAAAACTGGAAGCTTTTTACCTATATATGTACAACCTTTCTACTGGAAAATAAAGGCAAAATAAGGGCTATCCTTATAGAATTAAGTATTGCAATGAATCTCATGGGGGAAACAATGTCTCATTCATTATTTGCCTGTTTGAGGAGATAAAAATGAAGTCCCTGTCACATATGTTCTTACAGATGGTGACATTCCTTCAAACAGTTCCAAACAGGATTACAGATATATGAACTAGAGATCAGGATAACTATTTTGTACTAAGTAAGTTAAGCCTCACTCTGGGTTTCTCATTTTCAGCAAACTTGTACTCTTCTGTCTGCTAAAACTGTAATCTACAACCATTTTTGTTTCAGTGAGGATAGGAGAGCTTTGCATACCAAGTATAGAATTGTGTTTCACTTCTGTTACCAAGGGCTATTACTGTGAGCTACATATAGTCATCAGATACCTGGGTATGGTCCTCTGACCCCCGAGACCTATTCCTGTTAGAATCTGTTGGTAAACTGGATCTGTCCTCTGTTCTTACCTCTCCAGAGGCATGAGGGAAAGGAAAATTGGGCATAAAGCGCTTAAGAAACCGGAACTCACTATTGCCAGTGCCAGTGGCTGAGCATATTTCATATGTACAAGGCCGAGATAAGGATCCATTGCCTTCTCCTTGTACCAGGTTGTTAGGGAAGTTACAGTCATCATAGAAATGCTCTTGAATTGTGAATGTGTCTCTATGTTTAATCTTCTGGTAGATGTGAATAATGAAGATCACTGTAACAGAGAGAAGAAACAGAAAGGAAAGCACAGACAGAGAAATAACCAAATATTTAGTGGTTGAGTTTACCTTCTTAGAATGCTTGGATGGATCCCAGAACCTCAGATAAGGCTCTGAAAAGCCATCTACCAGCAGGATATTCAGTGAGGCAGTAGTGGAAAGAGCTGGTTGGCCATGATCTTGAACAAGAATAGTCAGTTTCTGCATCATGGGGTCTCTCTCAGATATCTGCCTCAGTGTTCGGATTTCCCCATTTTGTCGCTGAACAGAGAATAACCCAAGGTCGGTGGCTTTAAGTAGATGGTATGAAAGCCAAGAATTTTGACCTGAATCACCATCAACAGCCACCACTTTGGTCACCAGATAGCCTGCCTCTGCAGATCTGGGCACCAGGTCATTGCAGGGCAAAGTGCCATTCTGCAGTGGGTACAAGATCATTGGACGGTTGTCATTGTCATCCAGAACAACCACTCTGACAGTAACTTGGCTACTCAGTGTCAGGAAGCCCCCATCAGTTGCCTTTACCACAAACTGAAAATCTTGAATGGCTTCATAATCCATAGTTCTCAAAGCATACAGCTTCCCATTATCTGAATTTATGGAGATGTAAGCAAAAACTGATAGATCCCCACTTTTTGGAGGCAACAGAGAATATGTCACTTGGGCATTCTCACCCAAATCTAGATCCTCAGCATGGACTTTACCAATAAAAACTGCAGGGCTGTTGTTTTCTCGAACAGTCAAGACATAGGAATCTTTCTGAAACTTTGGAGGATTGTCATTAATGTCAGATATTAGCACCTCTATCACAGTCTCTGTGGACAGGTTGGGTGGTCCTGTGTCCATGGCAACAATAGTGATATTGTAGCCTGAGACATCCTCACGATCCAAGCTTTTGTCAGTCACCAGTGAATAAGAATTTCGGAATGTAGGTTTGACTACAAAGGGAAGGTCTTCTCTGAGGAAGCAAGTGATTTTTCCTCCCACTCTGATGTCCCGATCTCTTATAGTAAAGAGGGCCACCACAGTCTGTAGTGGCGAGTCCTCAGGCAGAGGGCTAGACACAGAGGAGACCATCACTTCAGGAGGATTGTCATTTACATCCATCACTTCCACCAGAACTTTGCTGTGGGCAGAGAGTCCTCCTCCATCCGTAGCTTGAATGTCAATGTCATATGTTTCTGTAGCTTCAAAATCTAGTGGCTCTCGGAGCCGAACCTCTCCAGTATGAGAATCAATCTGAAATGTCTGGAGAATTGCTTCTGGGTTTTGAGCTAAAGAGTAAGTTATCTCCTTGTTGGTGCCCTCATCTAGATCCGTGGCAGTCACTGTAGCCACCAAAGAACCATTGGCGCTATTCTCTGGTACCTGAGCACGATACACCAATCGTGAGAACTGGGGCACGTGGTCATTGACATCCAGAACCACCACGCGGATGTGTGCAGTGCCAGACTTGGGTGGGGACCCTCCATCCACCGCAGTAATTGTTAAGTTAACTTCAGCCTGTTCCTCTCTATCCAGGGGTTTATCCAGCACTAGCTCGGCATATTTGGGCCCGTGGCTCCGGAAGCGGGTGTGCAGGTGAAAATATGCGTTGGTGCTTAGGGTGTAGTTTTGGAGACCGTTGAGGCCCACGTCCAAATCCTGGGCGCTCTGCAGAGGAAAACGCGAACCCAAAGGAGTGCTCTCCGGAATCTTTAACAGTGGTTCCTTATTTTGAAAACTTGGGGCATTGTCATTGATATCAAATACCCTGACTTCCACACGGAAGGACTGCAGCGGCTCTCCCAGGACAATTTCAAAGTGCAGAACGCATGGGTCAGCTTTGCCACAAAGTGACTCCCGATCCAATTTTTCCTTCACGAACAAATCTCCGGTCTTGCGGTGGAGCCGGAAATGCAGCTTGTTGCCCTCGGAAACTAGCCTCGCCCCTCGCGCAACCAGCTTCCCTACCTCAAGCCCCAAGTCCTTAGCCACATTGGCTACAAACGAGCCGCTTTCCATTTCCTCTGCCACCGAATAGCGGATGGTGGCTGCATCCCCCACAGATACACACAAAAAAAGGAAAAGAGTCGCCACTTGCCTGTTTTGCAAAGGTTTTCTGCTCGCAACCGCCATTAGTTCCCACAATTGCATTCCCTGCAGCCGCCGCCACCTGTTGAGAATATACTTTCACTTTTCCGCAACAGGCTCCTTCAACAGGGCTCGCCGCTTTACTAATCTCTAATCGCAACGCCACCAAAGGCTCGCTGAACTAGTACACTGTTTTACACTGGGAAAAAAAAAAAAAACAACTTTGCTTTGAGCAACCCGACACTCCAGTCTATCCAATGTATTAATAGATATGTTCTCATTCCGGAGAGTTGGGCAGAGGTTGGAAGTTTGTTGCCAAAGCAACGGTAGACTCGCCTGTTAATCCCCTTTCAGGGGAAAAAAAAAGTCCTTGGGAATTGAGAAGCCAATGAGGATGTTCGTTCAAGCTGACGTCACTGTATTTGCTAGCCAGCTGGGGCCACTGCAGCCTTGGGCAAACAGGGACCGCTTTAAGCTATATGTGCACGCTTCACAGTCCTCCCAGAGACCCAGCAAATAGCAAAAAGGACCCTGCGGTGTCTTCTGGAGCTCAAACAAAATGTATTAGGCAGCAGAGGTATCCAGGAGACAGCAGCAGACGTGAGGGAGAGCAGGAAAGAATAGAAGAAGAAGTCAGTAGGCAAAGAAAAGGGGAGAGGCAGACGTCCTTCAGGAACCTGAGGTCCAGTGGATATACTGAGAAGGGAGTAAGACAACTGGCCTCAGTCCATTCCTTGCTCCAGAACCCTCAAATACTTAGGAAGCAGCTTGTTGCTTGTCACTTATGATTATTATGGCACTAATATTTATTAGGTATGTTTTCTATGTACCAACACTCTGTTAAAGTGATTTACAGGTATTATTTAATTCAATCCTTGCAACAAGTCTACAAGGAAGACATTCTTTAAAAAAAAAAAAAAAGACCAGAAAACAGAAATAGGAAAAATTATGTCACACCCTATGGTCCCTTACTTTGTAAATGTTAGAGATAAAATTCAATTTAATTTTGTCTGACTTCACATTTCTATACTTTAATCAATATATTACTGTTTCCCAGATAATTCAATAAGCCAAATGAGGAAACCATACGAAGAGGAATATTTGGCTTTGGATTTCAAAATAGAAAAATTAGCCCCAATTCCCTCCCATTACTTTATTTGTTTTATATGTTTTTAATTAAATTATTTATTTATTCTATTTTGTTATATATGATGGCAGATTGCAATTTATTTCACATTAAACATAGAGCAATTTTTGTTTTTTAAATTGATTTTATTTTTTTAAATACATGACAGCAGTGGAATGCATTACAATTCTTATTACACATATAGAGCACAATTTTTCATATCTCTCTATATAAAGTATGTTCATGCCAATTCATGCCTTTATACATGTACTTTGTTTTTTGCATTACAATTCTTTATATATATGTATATATATACATATATACATATATATATATTATTGGTAGTTCAAAACATTACAAAGCTCTTGATGTATCATATTTCATACATTAGATTCAAGTGGGTTATGAACTCCCATTTTTACCCCAAATACCGATTGCAGAATCAGTGCATTACAATTCTTAATACACATATATACCACAATTTTTCATATCTCTGTTTGTATATAAAGTATGTTGACACACAATTCAAATGTTCATACATATACTTTGTATAATGATGTCCATCACATTCCACCATCCTTGCTAATCCCCTGTCACCTCCCTTTCCCTCCCACCTCTCTGCCCTATCTAGAGTTCATCTAATCCTCCCATGCTGTCCCTCCCTACCCCACTATGAGTCAGCTTCCTTATATCAGAGAAAACATCGTGCATTTGTGTTTTAGGATTGGCTAACTTCACTTAGCATTATCTTCTCTAACTCCATCCATTTACCTGCAAATGCCATGATTTTCTTCTTTTTTAATGCTGAGTAAAATTCCATTGTGTATATATGCCATATTTTTTATCCATTCATCCACTGAAGGACATCTAGGTTGGCTCCACAGTTTAACTATTGTGAATTGTACTGCTATAAACATTGATGTGGCTGTGTCCCTGTAGTATGCTGTTTTTAAGTCCTTTGTGTATAGACCTAGGAGAGGGATAGCTGAGTCAAATGGTGGTTCCATTCCCAGATTTCCAAGGAATCTGCATACTGCTTTCCATATTGACTGCACCAATCTGCAATCCCACCAACAATGCATGAGTGTGCCTTTTTCCCCACATCCTCGACAACATGTATTGTTGTTTGTATTCTTGATAGCTGCCATTCTGACTCGAATGAGATGAAATTTTAGAGTCCATTACTTTATTTTTAACAGATGAAGAAACTAAGGTCCCAAGTGATGAAGTCTATTGACCAGTTCATTCAGCTCTTCATAATAGAGTAAGAACTAGAACTTGTCTTCTGACACTCTGTCTCATGCTCATTATTCAAAGCATTTGATTTCTTATTTGTGGTCATCATTTCAATCCTAGATGCTATACAAATAATGTCACATAAGATAAGCCAAAATCATATTTTTCAAATGAGATCAAAGTGAATGAAAACGAAGTGTACAAAATATTAACGACATCCTGACATGAAGGAGTTCCTGGAACCCCTCAATCTATCAGATATCTTAACACTTGCTTAAGTGTATGTTTTAAACTATTTAGTTTTGCCTCAAAATTATATCTAAAGTGTATAGCAGATAATTCTTTGAATCTAGTCTCTTTCCCTCATTATTTAGCTCAATGTGAGATTGATGTTGTTGTGTTTAGCTCTATTTGATTCACTTTCATTACCACTTTATAGAATTCCTGTGTGTATTGTCAGTGTCCTTCAACAAAGACCATCATTAACACCTGTATTTGAACAAAGTTATATTGATTGACTTACTACAACAGGATAAACTACACACTATAGTAGATAATGAGGCATCTAAATAAGAAAGTTATAATAAAGAACATAATGGTATTTGGTTTTATATTTGGTGGTTTGGAAGAGATTTGAAGTAGGACTTTGCTCCAGATTGGATACTGTCATAAGTTAGGTTAATTCTATGGTAGTATATTAATAATTCTTATGCAGAAGATGAAGCAAACAGGGCAAGACTAACATTTTTACTGGCAAATAAGTTAGTTACTAATATTGGACAGGATAGAGATGTTTGGTCATTTCTATGGATTGGATTATGCCCTTTTTGTCTGTATTTAGACAAAATTGTGGGGTGTTCTTTTTTTCTCTTAACCATCACCATAGTAAAGTAACATTTCCTGATGTTAGTGAAACTGAAATTATTTTTGTTCAATAGAACACTATGGCCTATCACTGAATATAAAGCCATCTCCTGGACATCGAAGTTCATTTACCCATTCTATTATACTATATTTTATATATATATAATTTTGTGAACATGTATACACATTTTGAAGGG
Organism: Ictidomys tridecemlineatus; assembly: GCF_052094955.1. NCBI lineage: Eukaryota > Metazoa > Chordata > Mammalia > Rodentia > Sciuridae > Ictidomys > Ictidomys tridecemlineatus. The sequence goes on along the minus strand of NC_135477.1, from coordinate 121,413,716 downwards.
GGAAAGTATATACCTAGAAGTTACTCTGATGTCATAAGGTATGTTCTTTTTCAGCTTTACCTGGTATTTCCAAACTGCTTTCTAAAAGGTTATATCAATTATACTGTCATCAGGAGTGTAAATTCTAATTGTTCACATTCTTTCAAACACTTTATGTCTTGGTCTTTTTTTTCTGTCGTTAATAATACAATAACACAGATAGGGTAATTTATAAAGAAAAGATGTTTGAGTCATAATTCTAGTTCAACGTCAAGGAGTCACATCTGGTGGTGAACAACCTGCTGGCAGAGTTCTGGGCAATGCAGAGATCACACAGCAAGAGAGGCAGAGAGTAAAAGCACATCTGTTCCAAATTGGCTTCTTTTTAAAATCTCAAGACCTACCTACTCTTGGAATAACCCATTAATCTATTAATCTCATGAATAACCTCCTAAAAGTTTCCTGTGGTCCTACCTATTAATATCTTATCGTGAGGATTGCATTCTTTTAAAATTTTTCTTTAAGCTTATTCTTTTATTAGTGCAGTAATCTGTAATAATAGTTGGGTTCATTTTGACATAATCATACAGGCATGGAATTTGATTTACTCTCTGGTACTCCCCCTTTCCTTTCTCTCCTCCCCCAGGAAGAGAAGAGGATAGTATTTCAACATGACTTTTGCAATGAACAAGCCATATTCAAATCATGGCAATTTACCTTACTAGTCTTCTAAAATTCTCCCCATCCTGGTGAGTGTAAGTGTTCAGATCTCATTGTTTAGTTTGCATTTCTCTGCTTATTAACTACTGGTGAGGTAGAGCACTATTTAATACATTTTTCATCCATTTACTTATCTTTTTATTTTTTGGAAGTTTCTGCTCAATTGCCTTTGCCCATTTTTTCAAAACTCAAAATAAACATTTAGTGGTCTGTGAAATGCAAATCAAAACTACACTGAGATTTCTTCTCACTTCAGTTAGAATAGCAATCATCAAGAATACAACTAACAATTCCCTTGGCCAGTGTTTGTCTTTTTTCCTATTGATTTGTATTAGTTCTTTTTATATTGTGAATTTGAGTCCAGAGTATTTCTTTACAAGTTAGAGAAGAGGCATATTTATATATAGTCAATATATGTCTACAGAGAATAACCTTAATCAATTTGGATAGAGAAAATATAGAGTATATGACCCACTTATGTTATTTAGTATCATCAAAAAAAGGAGTTTTGGAAAGAGAAATATTTATTCCAGTGATTCACAGTTATGCAGAAGCTTCTGACCTCTTAGGGAAATTTAATAAATCAATTTCCACATAATTCATTAAAAAACATAAATTAAGCTAAATGTGATAGCACATAACTGTAATCCTAGATAGAGAGGCTGAGACAAGAGGATCATAAATTTGAGGCTAGCCTGAGCATCTTAGTGAGATCTTGAGAGTACTTGTCTAGCATGTGAGAGCCCCTGAGTTTGATCCCTTGTACTCCTCCCCCACAAAGCCCTATAAATTAAAAAAAATACATGGCTCAATCCCAGCACCAAAAAATATATAAACTGACAAACAAGAAATGCTGCTTTTTCTACTGGACAGCAAAGGAAACAATTAAAAACATGAATGGAGAGCCTACAGAGTGAAATAAAATCTTTGCCAGCTACACTTCTGACAGGAGATTAATATTCAGAATACACATACACACACACACACACACACACACACACACACATACATACATACATAATGGAGTTTTATTCAACCATAAAGAAGAATTGAATCATGTCATTTCCAGGAGAATATATGGAACTGGAGAATATCATGTCAAGATGATATAAACCAAACTCAGAAAGTCAAGGGTTAAATGTTTTCCGTCATGTGGAGGCTTGAGAGAAATAAGTAATTTTTTAAAAAAGGGAATCTTATGAAAATAGGAAGGAGGAAAATGGAATAAAGGAAGGGTATCAAGAGGGAAGGAGGAGGGATGGGAAAGGGGAGGAACTATGGAATGAAACTAACCAAATTACACTATATGTGTATGTATGAATATATCACAATGAATTTCACATTTATGTATAAATATAACGCACCAATTAAAAATAAACCAGTAGATGGAAGACCAACATAATAGAGATAGAGGACCAGAGATGGAAGGAAGGGAGAGAAGAGGGGATTACTGGGGATTGAAATGGAGTAAACTGTTATATGCATTCATGAATATGTCAAACCCCACAATTATATAAAACTATAAGCCACTACTAAAAACAAAAACTTCTTTTAAAAAAGAATGCAATATATTGTTATTAACTATGGTTACTATGTAGCATAATAGATCTCTTGAACTTATTCCTTCTAACTGAAATTGTATGTCCTTTGACAAACATATCCCCAAACCCCTGCTCCCAGCTAAGCTCCTGGTGATCACAATTCTACTCTCAAGTTCCATGAAGTTAACACTTTAATATTTCACATATGAATGAGATTGTGTAATTATTGAAAAGATCATAGAAAGTACTCCAAAAATTAAAACTAGAACTACCATATGATCCATCAAACCAACTACTAGGTATACACCCAAAGGAAATGAAATCAGTATGTTAAAGAGGTATCTGCACTCCAGTGTTTATTGCAGGATTGTAGACAATAGCCAAGATGTGGGATCAACCTAAATGTCTACCAATAATACATATATAAACAAAATAAAGTATGTAAACACATTGGAATATATTTGACCATAAAAAGAAGGAAATTCTATCATTTTGACAACATGAATGAACCTGGAGGATATTATGTTAAGTGAAATAAACCAGGCACAAAAATGCTACTTCTCAATTCAATTCATATAAATTTCAATCTCTTTGGTTAACCTCTAAGAGATTTATTTATACCTTCTATTTTTATTTGTGCATAGTAGTTATTCAGAAGTTTCATTGTGGCATATTCACACATGCATATAATTTACTTGAATTATTTCCATCCCCCTTTACCCACTACCTTTCCCTTTCCCCTACCTGATCCCTTTTCTTTCTCTAAGAGTCTCTCTTTTACTTTCATGTTGTCTTTTTACCCTTAGACTCCACATATGAGAGAAAACATGCAATATTTTTTTTGAGGTTAGCATATTTCACTTAGCATGATGATCTCCAGTTCCATCCATTCTCCTGAAAAAAAAAAACATGATTTCATTCTTCTTTGTAGCTGAATAATACTCCATTTTCTTTATCCATTCATCTCTTGATGGGCACCTAGGCTTATTACATAACTTGGCATTGTGAATTGTGCCATGATAAACATAGGTATGCAAGTATCTTAATAGAATGCTGAATTTAATTCTTTTCAATATATACCAAGAAATGGTATAGCTGGATTCTATGATAGTTTTATTTTTAGTTTTCTTGAGGAACTTTCATACTGATTTCCATAGTGGTTGTACTAATTTAAATTCCTGCCAACAATGTATAAGGATTCCTTTCTCCATCAATAAGGTTGCAAGCATTTATTGTATTGTGTGTGTATGTGTATGTGTTCTTGATGATAGCCATTAGGACTGAAGTAAAATGGAATCTCAATGTAGTTTTAACTTGCATTTCCTTAATGGCTAACAATATTAAACTGACATTGGCCATTTGCACTTCTATTGAAAAGTGTTCAGTTCATTTCCCATTTATTGATTGGGTTATTTGTTTTTATTGTTGTTGTTGTTTTAAGTTTTTTAGTTCAGCATATATTCTGGATATTAACTGTCAGTCAGAAGAATAGCTGGGAAATTTTTTTCCCATCCTGTAGGGTCTCTCTTCATGCTGTTAATGATTTTCTTTGCTGTGCAGAAACTCTAATTTTATGCAATCCCATTTATTGATTCTTTTTATTATTTCCTAAAGCTATGGAGTCAGAAGGCTGTTGCCTGTGCCTGTATCTACTTTTTTGACTTTGAAAAAGGTAAACTTTTAATAACTGCTTTTATCACCATGTTAATTCATTCAGTTACAAAGTACTTAGAAATTTGTGAAAGGACATTATTGTATTTTTTTAAAAAGCATTCTTTCTTATATAAATATCTAGTACTTCATTGGAACACTACTGCTTAAAAGGCCCTGGCCAAAAAACTCTCTACACGCTAAAACCTATGTCATTTTCAGCCTGCTGTTAATAAAGCTGGGTGCAGAATGCAAAGCCTCCAGAAGGAGAGGACACAGTCAGGATGAGTCGGGGCCACCAGCAGTGCTCAGAGCCAGCTGGACCCCCAACAGGGAGCCCACTGGTTTTTCCTGGGATACTCCACTTGGATTATGGTTCAATTAGTCAACAAGGTAGATCTTCAAAAGGGAAGAATAATTAATTAACATGAAAGGATGTTATTACATTTTTTGGGCTACATAGCATAATAGTAGTTAGCAAATTCTGATAGTCTTAACAAACATAACCTCCAATGTCACCAAGTATGAAGACAGACCTCAGTCAGGCTCTTTATTTTGCTGAACAATACATGACTGATAAGCTATAAATGATACTGCTTCATGTTATAAAAATACTAGCTTTCTTCATTTACTATGTTTGTAGGCATTCACTGCTTGAGTCAAGGTTAGGCTTATTAAGTGATTCAAGGCAATTTTATTACAGCAGCATTACAAATTTTATTCTATGAGAATAAAATGCACATGACACAGCTTTTATTTTTGTTTGCAACTTGTAAAATTGAGTTATTATTATGCAGATGTAAAATACCAATAACTCATTTGAGGACCATGCCACCTTCTGAAAATACCATACATCTCATTCTCACATGTGTCAAAGTTACAGCATGTTCCAAACTTGCCCAGAGAAAAATGAGTGACTGTTCTTGACTGTTTTCCCTGGCAATAGCACTAAGTGTGTTGAGAAGAGCCCTGGAACAAGACAGCACAGTCAGATAGAAGAGACTTTTTATTTAATAGCAAAATGCCTGAAAGACTCTCTGAAATAGGTGATTTCTACTTTCACACTCATCAGATTGAACATGATCCCCTAAACTTAATTTCTTTCTTTTTAAGGGCTGGTTTGGATTGACTTGTTGAGACCAGTGTCTGCTATTTAATGATTCATGAGAGAAAAATTTCTGTAAAAATTACATATAAACTTGTGATAGGTCAACAGAAGTTACAGATAAAGAGGATGGTGAGGAAGTTAGCCACGATCCATCTATGTGAAAGTCATGTTAGCTTTGTTGTACACTTCGAAAACTTTTTCAATGGCAGTAACATAGGCAGCTATTTTCAGGTCAAAGCTCAGATTATACTTCATGGTTATATGCATAATTTGCCTGTCTGAACACTCCATGGTGTAGACCAAGCCAGAATGCACAATGTCTTTCTCTTATGTACCTGATATTCTGTTCTGGAACTCTGTAGTGAGAATGACAAGAATTGTTCCACCATGCTTAACAAATTTTCCTTCTAAACTTTCTAGAACAGATATGAGCAAGTGATAATCAGAATCCCTTTCATAATTGAAGGTTAATCGGCCATAGCTGACATGATTCTTATTTTTCAGCCACTCAAAATAAGACACTGCCGACATTTAAGAAGATACTGGGAATAATCATCATGTGTCCCTCTCCAGGAGAATCTTACCAGCTTCTGGAATGGTTGGTCCACTGGCATCTTCGGCAATGATCTTGGCCTGTGCTTATATCTTGAAATGCTCCCCCTACTTTTTGTTATGGTTTGGATGTGAGGTGTCCCCCAGAAAAGCTCATGCATGAGACAATGTAGGAAGGTTCAGAGGAGAAATGATTGTATTGTAAAATCTTAACCTAGTCAGTGAAATAATCCTTGATGGAATTAACTGAAGTGGTAGGATGTGGCTGGAGGAGATGGGAATCAGGGAGTGGCTATGAGGTATATATATATATGTGTATCTGGAGAGTGGAGTTCTCTCTCTCTCTCTCTCTCTCTCTCTCTCTCTCTCTCTCTCTCTCTCTCTCTCTCTCCTTCCTGATTGCAATGATGTGAACTGTTTCACTCCAGCCAGATGTCCTGCCTCACCTCAAACCCAGAGGAATGGAACTATCTGTGGACCTCTGAAATCATAAGCTCTTAAAAAAACTCTTCCTCCTCTACAATTGTTCTGGTCATATCCTTTAGTCACAGCAGTGCAAAAGTTGACTAAAACAATTTTCTTCTAGTAGTTTCAAAGGTTCGGGCCTTATATTTGGGTCTATCATTCATTTTGAATTTATTGTTGTACATAATAAGAGACAAGAGTCTAGTTTCAATCTTCTACATGTGGATATCTACTTTTCCTGCACCATTTGTGAATAGGCTGCCTTTTGTCCTATGTATGTTTTTAACACTTTGGCAAGAATTAGATGGTTTTAGCTCTGTGGGTTTAGTTCTGTTTCCTCTATTCTATTCCACTGGTCTATGTATCTGCTTTTATGCTAATACCATGCAATTTTTGTTATTTTGACTCTGAAGTATATTTTGAAGTAAGGTATTGTGGTGCTCTTTTTTGCTCAGGATTTCTTCAGCTGTTCTGGATATTTTGTTCTTTCTTATGAGTTGTAGGATTAGTTTTTCTAGCTTTGTGAAGAATGTCCTTGGTTTGTTTGTTTGTTTGTTTATTAGTTGTAATCAATTATACATGACAATAGAAAGATCTTTGATTAATTATATACAAATGGAGCAGAATTTTCCACTACTCTGGTTGTGTATGAATTAGAGTTTGTGTAATCCTACATGAAACATGTAACATACATTTGTGTAATCATATCTAGGCTAATGATGTCTGTCTCATTCCACCATCTTTCCTACCCCTTTGCCCTCTCTCCACTTCCCTTTGTCCCATTTAAAGTTTCTCCACTTATCCCATGAACCCCCTCCATATGGATTAGCATCCACTTATTAGAGAAAACATTCAGCTCTTGGTTTTTCAGATTGACTTATTTCACTTAGCATGATATTCTCCAACTCTATCATTTACCTGCAAATGCCATAACTTTATTCTCTTTTAATGCTGAGTAATATTTCATTGTATATATGTATCACAGTTTCTTTTTCCATTCATCTATTGAAGGACATCTAGGTTACTTCCACAGGTTAACAATTTAGAATTGTGCTGCTATGAACATTGAAGTGGCTGTGTTGCTGTAGTATGCTCTTTATAAGTCTTTAGGGTATAGACTAAGGAGTGGAATGGCTGGGTCAAATGTGGTTCCATTCCAAATTGGTTCCAAGGAATCTCCATACTGATTCTGGATTGGTTGCACTAATTTGTAGTCCCCCCATCAATGCATGAGTGTGCCTTTTTCCCCATATCCTCCCCAAAACTTATTGTTGCTTGTATTCTTGATAACTGCCATTCTGACTGGAGTAAGATGAAATCTTAAGAGTAGATTTGTGTTGAGAGCCACAACCAAATCAATATGGCGCCTGGCATTTTGCCAGAGGAGTGGTTGAGAAGTAACGCCAGCAAGCCATTAAGATGATGATAATTAAGTTAAGCTGTGTATAATTATTAAGATAATGACTGATATAACTGGCTTATGCTAACTTGAAACAAGCTATGTATTCAGTTGTGTATATAAACCTCTGCTATCCGGCAATAAGGCGGCTCCTGCTACCTCGGGTGCCTGCTACTTTTGAGTTCTCGAAGAGTTCCTGTTGAGTTCCCGTTGAGTTCCCATTGGTTCTCGCGGAGTTTCCGCTGAGTTCCGGTGGATTTCCCATTGGGTTCAGGCAATAAAGTAGTTCCTGTTTGAACCTACAAGTGGCTTGTGGCCTCCCGGTTATTTGTGCCCAGCCAGACTGCAGCATTTGGTGGCCCATACGGGGAACGCCTGAAGCTTGGAGGTAAGTGAAACTGCTCGCCCCTGAGGTCAGGGCGAGAGAATGGGTGACCATTTCAAAAAACAATGTGTTCTTGTTTTGATTTGTTACCTTTCTGTTTCAAGATGCCTGCCCCTAGAAATAAATAGGATGCTAGAAAAGTAGTTCGGCCCTGAGGAAGAGATAGAGATAGACCACGGATACACATGTCAAGAAAATAGAAAAACTGATACAACGAATTTTTGTTCCATTTTGTTTCGGTTTTGTTTTGTATTATCTTGTTGGGTTGCGTTATCTTTATAGCAGAAATAAGGAATTAAAAATTAGTAAAAACCAAACCAAAAAGGTGTTAAGTAAATTGCTAGAGGAAGGAGGCATCTCAGTAAAATCAAGAACAGTTAGGGCATACGTTAAGACGATACAAAGGTGTAGCCCATGGTTCATTAAAGAGAGGTTGTTAAATATATCACAAAGGAACCATCATGGTGAAGATTTAAAAAGAGTAGAAAAGGAAAGCCCAAGAATTCTGCCAGTTGGCACATTACCATTATGGTGCAGGGAGGCCATTAGACCATGGAAACATGGAGATTTAAACACATATATTAAAATATGCAGAGACATTAATGAACAAAGGCAAGTCTTGGCAGCTGCAGTAAAACAGGCTTTAGGTGCCAGGCCAAAAACATGCTACAATTGTGGACAAACAGGACATTTTAGAAGGAGCTGAACAGTAGGGTTTAACAAAACTGGATATGATCAAAGGGGTAGAATACTAGGTATTTGCCCACGATGCCTAGAGGGAGACATTGGGATAATGAATGCTGTTCTCAAACCACTATAGATGGTACTTCATTATAAAAAAATGGACAAGGACCAGAGGTTTACCCACAATATAGTGGAGAAAAGCATTGGGCTCCATTGCCAAAAAACAGACAGGGGGGCCCAATGCTCCAGGGCCCATGACCACAAATATATGAGGCATTGGAGGAACCCAGCAACACCATCAGGGTAGTGCCCAGGACACATTATCCATTAGATCCCTCATTAGACAAACCAGAGGGAGCACAGGGTTGGACATCTGCGCCTCCGCCAGAGCAGTACTAACTCCAGAGATGGGAGTTCAAATCATTCCCACAGGGGTAAAAGGACCTCTTCCCCAAGGAACAGTAGGCTTATTATTAGGATGCAGTTCTTCTACTCTAAAAGGACTTATAAGTCCTGGGGTAATTGATCCCAAATATGAAGGTGAAATAGAAATTATAGCCAGTTCTCCAAGGGGCATATCAGTAATTTCACCAGGAGATAGAATAGCACAGTTATTAATAATACCCAGCCTACATGGTAAATTTTACAGCCATACTATAGAAAGAGGTTCCAGGGGATTAGGCTCCACAGGTGTAGATTGGGCTATGCTTTCTTTAAATTTAGATTCTTGCCCCATGCTAAAACTAAATATTCAAGGACATGAATTTAATGGGCTACTAGATACAGGTGCAGACCTTAGCATTATCTCTCATCAAGAATGGCCAAAACATTGGCCATAACAATAAGCCACTCAAACGCTTCAAGGACTAGGAGTGGCAACTATTCCCGATAGACATGTGATGGTATTAGATTGGAAGGATCCTAAAGGATGTGAAGGAACTATACAGCCATATGTATTGGATCATCTTTCTATAAATTTATGGGGACAAGATGTCCTAGATAATTAGGACTAACATTAACAAATAACATCAATTCAAATGTGCCCACTATTATGGCTAGACAAGGTTTTAGGAAAGGAAAAGGATTAGGAGAAAAAGGACAAAGTATAGTGGCACCAATACAAATAGATCAAGAAATAGATAGACATGGATTGGGTTTTCAGGAGGGGTCACTGAGACAATAAAAATTACTTGGAAATCAGAAAGACCAGTATGGGTTCCTCAGTGGCCCCTGACTAAAGAAAAGATACAAGCAGCCCATGACCTGGTCAAACAACAATAAGCAGAGGGACATATACAACCTTCTGTATCTCCCTAAAATACTCTCATTTTTGTCATCAAAAAGAAATCTGGTAAATGGAGATTACTGCAAGATTTAAGAGCTATTAATAACAAGATGGTTATTATGGGACCTGCTCAATCGGGGATTCCTCAATTGTCTGCTTTGCCAAAAACCTGGTATGTTTAAGTTATAGATATTAAAGATTTTTTTTCAATTCCAATTCATCCTGAGGATAGTCCACGTTTTGCATTTACTGTCCCTGCGCTGAATCATGAAGGTCCAGATCAGAGATATGAATGGAAAGTACTACCTCAAGGGATGGCTAACAGCCCAACTATGTGTCAAATTTATGTTAACAAAGCAATCCAGCCACTGAGAAATCAAAATCCTGAACTACAAATATTTCACTATATGTACAATGTATTATTACCACACAAAGATAAAAACACATTGCTAAAATGTTATGCCACACTTACAAACTTATTAAAAAATTATAATCTAGAGATAGCAATAGATAAAGTACAATTAAATTTTCCAATTAATTATTTAGGAGTTCTATTATCTTCGACCATGGTCCATCCACCAAAAATTCAAATACGAGTAGATCAACTCAAATCACTTAACGACTTTCAAAAGTTATTAGGAGACATAAGTTGGATAAGGCCTTATCTAGGCATACCAACAGGAGAGTTGGGACCTTTATTTGATATCCTAAAAGGTCCATCAGATCCATATTCACCCTGCATGTTAATGTCTGAAGCAAGAAAGACATTAAAAATCATTGAAACATATATGGAAAATATGCATTTGGATAGAATTGATATAAGTTTGCCTTTATTATTTATTGTACTACCAGCAAAAAATATTCCTACAAGAGTATTTTGGCAAGAAGGTCCATTACTATGGATACATTTATCTTATTCTCTGCTGAGGGCCATTGCCAAATAGGAATGACGCATCGAAATTTCCTTGCCAGCATACCCCATGTTGCTTAGAGGAAGGACTCGTGGAACTAGACTTGCCTTGGACATTCGCTGTGACATTGCATGTATGTTTGAGAAAGATGACCCTGCTCAAGGACCAGGTGGATCCAGGTTTAGGGTGTATCCTGCAGGTTTTAGGAAGTATCCCGCTCCTTGGGTTTAGGGCATTCCCGGTTTAGGACAATCTGGGTTTAGGGCAGTTCCAGGTTTAAGGTTATTCCTGCTGGGAATAGGGCGTATCCTGCTGCCTGAGTTTCCATTGAGTTCTCGTGGGATTCAGAAGGTATTTGGGATAAAAAAGCCTGGGGGAGTACGTGTATTTTGCAGCAGAACTTGGATTTCCCCAGAACGTGTGTAGAGGCCGGTGTGAGTTTGGGAATAAAGAATTGCTTTTTGAATCTACAAAGCTGTGAGTGGCTCGTGATCTTGTGCCCAGCCAGACTGCGGCAATTCTCCTAACACTATTCTTACTAGGTATCCTGAGGCTGTAGGACAATTAATACTCAAAGGAATAAAAGCAGTAAAGGGAGTGTTTGGAATTTCTCCCAATAAAATTATTACTCCATATACTATGGATCTAATTGATGAGTTAGCTAATGAGTTAAATACTTGGGCAATAATCATGTGCAAATCTAATGTTTCATTTGATAACCACTTACCATCTAATCCTTTATTGTCTTTTTGGTCTTTGCATCCTGTAGTTTTTCCAAAAATGACAAGAAAAACACCTATCATGAATGCTCCAAATATATTCACTGATGGGTCAAATAATGGTACAGCAGCAGTAGTTACTACTGATCAAACTTTTACATTTTTAGTACCCAAACAATCAGCTGAAAAGCTAGAGCTTAATGCAGTATTACAAGCTTTTGTGATATTTAAAGATTCTGTATTTAATTTATTTTCTGATAGTCAGTATATAGTTAATGCTATAGTATCCCTTGAAGATGCTGGGTAGAATTTCCCCTTCCTCTACTGTTTTCCCTTTGTTTTCCACTATACAAAGTCTAATCTGGGACAGAAAAGACCCATTCTTTATAGGACATATCAGGGAACATACAGGATTGCCTGGAGCCCTTAGTTTGGGCAATGATTTAGCAGATAAAATACACATGACATACATATTTTTTCTATGCTAGAAGAAGCCATAAATTTTCATAAATCCTTCCATGTCAATGCAAATACTTTTAAAAATCATTTTAAAATAACTAAGGAACAAGCTAGATGAATAATAAAACAATGTCAAAATTGTGTGACCTTTTTACCACAAGTTAATCTTGGAGTCAATCCTAGAGGACTGATACCTAACCATATTTGGCAGATGGACATCACACACTTGCCAGAATTTGGAAAATTAAAATATTTGCATGTTACAGTTGATACTTCTTCCAGATTTTTGATGGGCTCCCTTCATGCTGGAGAAAAAAACTAAAGATAATATAGCTCATTGCTTACAAAATTTTGCCACTGTGGGAGTTGCAAAACAGTTAAAAACAGATAATGGCCCTGGCTATACTTCTACCTCTTTTAAGCAATTTTGCTCATCATTTGGCATTACTCATATAACAGGAACTCCATACAATTCACAGGGACAAGGCATAATTGAAAGAGCTCATCAAACTATTAAAATGTACTTATTAAAGCAAAAAGAGGGAATTGGAAAGGGGTATATATCCCCCAAAGATAAACTTAAAATAACCCTTTTCACTCTAAACTTTTTAAATTTGGATTCATCAGGGCTTAGTGCTGCAGAAAGGCACGTGTATCCAAAAAATGTACATAAGCCCAAGGTACTTTGGAAGGATATTCTAACAGGACAATGGAAAAGTCCTGACCCAGTGATTGGAGTCAGGAGTCTGTTTGTGTGTTTCCACAGGGAGAACAGCAGCCAATTTGGATTCCAGAGAGACTAACTAAAGCGATTTTTACAGACCAAAAAGAAGATGACTTGGCTCAAATCCATAACAGCTGATATCCAGAACTTCAGTTTAGCTATCCTTACATCTGTGACAGTGGTTCTCCCACACCTGGAGGCTACTGAATAGTGAACACCATTAAGGCTTATTTCAAGTGTAAAAAAAAACCTTGGGGCTTGCTTGTGGGAATACCTTCAGACCCATATGCAAGTTTCAGGAAGAATGATGGAATATCAAAAGAAGAGTCAAAACCAGATGGTAACCAGGATGCTTTTTTCAATATCTATTTTATTATTGCCTTCTCCCACATCATGAAGTTCTATTTTATTTTTTGAGCTCATACAGACCTAGGTTAATGTTTTTCTGATCAGTTCTATTTTTTGACTGTGGAGTTTTTAAACATTGCAATGGAGATTTTACCTGTGTTAAGCCTCAAGGCCTTTACTATTAAGTTATGTGTTGTATGTATTGTGTTATGTGTGCACACTTGTGTTTTGTGTTGTATGTCTGTATGTGTATATGTCCATATATCATATATGAGGAGCACTCATGAAAAATTGGATCCAAATATTTTTTTTATTCACATGATTGAAATGGTTTAATTTAAATTGGGTAAACAGCTGTTGAGGATTGTTTTAAAATGTGAACAAAAAAGGAGGTTAACGTATCTGTTTGTTTACTTTCACCTTTCCTTTTCATTATATCTAATTCTATTCAGGATACTAAATTGTTTAGAAAATTGCTTTTTTTTTAGTGCCTGCTGGAATGTTACATTTTTTTTTTAGTCATTATTGCCAGAATTCCTATCTTCATCCCAGTGTCGGTGAAGACAAAGATAAAACCAAACTACAGTTTCTGCAATAGCTATCACAACAAACTGTATAAACTGATGCATCAATGAATAATGTAACTCAACAAGTGATGCTCAATCAAGGAGTCAATTTACTTTGGGATGAAATGGACATATTAATGGATTCCTCTGCTTTGAACTACTTGCAGAACTTGCCTGGACTATGTATCACTTGTATGCATTGTGAACTATCTGTTGGTGCAGCGAATTGTGGTAGTGCTAGGGTATCTTTGCTGATGGTGTCATCAGTGGTACAATTTTTCCAAAAGGAGCCATCAATTGGCTTGGTGTCATGGCATTTTGTATCCTCCTCCCTTCTGCTTGTGGATAAACAAGCCATACTTGTGGATAAACAAGTATGGGTGAGTGTGTTGGGCCAGTAAGATCCAATTGCAATGGTACCAACCTAAGACAGGAGGCTGACAATTTGAGGTCAGACCATCCAATGATGGGTAAGGACCATATGTAGTATTGGACAACCTAAAACAGGCAAGGTCCCTAAGCCACATACTTGTTGTTTAATTAAACAGAAGGAGGGAGATGTTGAGAGCCACAACCAAGTCAAGATGGCGCCTGGCATTTTGCCAGAGGAGTGGTTGAGAAGTAACACCAGCAAGCCATTAAGATGATGATAATTAAGTTAAGCTGTGTATAATTATTAAGATAATGACTGATTGCTGTAACTGGATGATGCTAAATTGAAACAAGCTGTGTATTCAGTTGTGTATATAAACCTCTGCTGTCTGGCAATAAGGCGGCTCCTACTACCTCAGGTGCCCGCTACTTTTGAGTTCTCGTGCTGTTGAGTTCCCGTTGGTTCTCGCAGAGTTTCCGTTGAGTTCCAGTGGATTTCCCATTGGGTTCAGGCAATAAAGTCGTTCCTGTTTGAACCTACAAGTGGCTCGTGACCTCCCGGTTATTTGTGCCCAGCCAGACTGTGGCAGTTTTGATTTGCATTTCTTTAATTACTAGAGATGTTGAACATATTTTCATGAATTTGTTGATCAACTATATTTCTTCTTTTGAGAAGTGTCTATTCAGCTCATTAGCCCATTTATTGATTGGATTGTTTGCTTTTTGGTGTTAAGTTTTTCAAGTTCTTTATATATCCTGGAGATTAGTGTTCTATCTGATATGCATGTGGCAAAAATTTGCTCCCAAAATGCAGGCTCTCTATTCACCTCATTGATTGTTTCTTTTCCTAAGAAGAAGCTTTTTAGTTTGAATCCATCCCATTTATTGATTCTTGATTTTCTTTCTTGTGCTGCAGAAGTCTTGTAAGGAAGTCAGGGACTAATCTGACATGATGAAGATTTGGGCCTACTTTTTCTTCTATTAGAAGTAGGGTCTCTGGTTTAATTCCTAGGTCCTTGATCCAGTTTGAGTTGAGTTTTGTGCATGGTGAGGGAGATAGTGGTCTAATTTTATTTTGCAAAGTATAGATTTCCAGTTTTTCCAGCACCATTTGTTGAAGAGGCTATCTTTTCTCCAATGTATGTTTGGGGCACCTTTATCTAGTATGAGAAACTGTGTTTATGTGGGTTTGTCTCTGTTTCTTCTATTCTGTACCATTGGTCTACATGTCTTTTGATGCCAATACCAATTTTTTTCTCTGTAGTATAATTTAAGTACAATTTTTATTGCTCTGATATTGCAATACCTTAGCAAGAAGGATTGATTTGCCTATCCTGGGTCTATTGTTTTTCCAAATGAATTTCATGATTGACTTTTCTATTTCTATAAGGGGTGATGTTTTTCCAAATGAATTTCATGATTGCCTTTTCTATTTCTATAAGGGGTGATGTGTGATTTTAATTGGAATCATATTGAATCTGTATAGTGCTTTGAGTAGTATGGCCATTTTGACAATATTAATTCTACCTATCTAAGAGCTTGGGAGATCTTTCCATCATCTCTGGTCTTCAACAATTTCTCTTTTTTATTGATTTTAAAAAATAAGTGACAGCAGAATTTATTACAATTCTTATTACACGTATACAGCACAATTTTCATATCTCTGTTTGTATATAAAATATGTTGACACCAATTTGTGTCTTCATACATGTACTTTGGATAATGATGTCTATTGCATTCCACCGTCCTTGCTAACCACCCTGCTCCCTCTCTTCCCCCCCCCACCCCTCTACCCTATCTAGTATTAATCTAATCCTCCCATACTCTCCCTCCCTACATCACTGTGAGTCAGCCTCCTTATATCAGAGAAAACATTTGGCATTTGCTTTTTTGGGATTGGCTAATTTCACTTAGCATTATCTTCTCCAATGCCATCCATTTACCTGCAAATGCCATGATTTTATTCTCTTTTATTGTTGAGTAAAATTCCATTATGTATATATGCCACATTTTTTATTCATTCATCCACTGAGGGGCACCTAGGTTGGCTCCACAGTTTAACTATTGTGAATTGTGCTGCCATAAACATTGATGTGGCTGTGTCCCTGAAGTATGCTGTTTTAAGTCTTTTGGTTACAGAATGAGGAGAGGGATAGCTGAGTCAAATGGTGGTTCCATCCCCAGATTTCCAAGGAATCTTCATACTGCCTTCCATATTGGCTGCACCAATTTGAAGTCCTACCAGCAATGTATGAGTGTACCTTTTCTTTCATTAGTGTTTTGTAGTTTTCATCATAGAAGGTCTTTCACGTCTCTTGTTAGGTTGATTTCCAGGTACTTCTTTTTATTGAGGCTATTGTGAATGGGGTAGTTTTTCAAATTTCTCTTTCAGAGAATTCATCACTGATATATAGAAATGCATTTGATTTATGTGTATTGATTTTATAACCTACATTGAAGTATATCATTATATCACTGAATTCATTTATTAATTCTAGAAGATTTCTAGTGGAAATTTTTGAATCCTTTAAGTACAGAATCATGTCATCAGCAAATAGTGATAGTTTGAGTTCTTTTTCTATTCATATTCCTTTAAATTCTTTTATCTAATTGCTCTGGCTAGAGTTTCAAGGACTATGTTGCATAGAAGTTGTGAAAGAGGGAATTCCTGTCTTGTTCCTGTTTTTCTTTTTTTGTTTGTTTTAATTAGTTATACATGACAGTAGAATGTATTTATGCACTTTGATATATCATACATAGGTGGAATATAATTTCTCATTTTTCTGAGTGTACATTTTGCAGAATCATATTGGTCATGTAGTCACATTTATACATATAGTAATAATCTAAGGTAATGCTATTCTTTCCTAGTGCCCCCTGCCTTATTGTGAATTAGCATTTGTATATTAGAGAAAACATTCAGCCTTTGGTTTTGGGAGTTTGGTTTATTTCGCTTAGCATGATATTCTCCAGGTCCAACCATTTACTGGCAAATGCCATAATTTTACTCTTCTTTAAACCTGAGTAATATTCCACTGAGTATATATACCACATTTTCTTTATCCATTCATCTATTGAGGGACACCTGAGTTGGTTCCATAGTCTATCTATTGTAAATTGAGCTGCTATAATCATTGATGTGGTTGCATTACTATAGTATGCTGATTTTAAGTCCTTTGGGTATAAAACAAGGAGCAGGATAGCTGGGTCAAATGTTGGTTCCATTCCCACTTTTCTGAGGAATCTCCATACTGCTTTCCATAGTAGTTACATCAATTTGCAGTCCTACTAGCAATGTATGAGTGTACCTTTTCCACCAAATCTTCACCAAGATTTATTGTTGCCTATATTCTTTTATCTATCTATCTATCTATCTATCTATTTATTTAATTTTTTAGTTGTAGTTGGACACAATATCTTTATTTTATTTATTTTCATGTGGTGCTGAGGATCGAACTCTGGGCCTCACATATGCTAGGCAAGCACTTTACTGCTGAGCCATAATCCCAGCCCGTTGCCTGTGTTCTTGATGACTGCCATTCTGACAGGAGTGAGATGAAATCTTAGAGTAGTTTTTATTTGCATTTCTCTAATTACTAGAGATGTTGAACACTTTTTAATATATTTGTTGATCAGTTGTATTTCTTCTTCTGTGAAGTGTCTGTTCAGCTCCTTAGCCCGCTTATTGATTGGTTTATTTGGTTTTCTTTGGTGTTAAGTTTTTTGAGTTCTTTGTATATCCTAGAA
The DNA here is from genome assembly GCF_052094955.1 of Ictidomys tridecemlineatus. NCBI lineage: Eukaryota > Metazoa > Chordata > Mammalia > Rodentia > Sciuridae > Ictidomys > Ictidomys tridecemlineatus. The sequence goes on along the minus strand of NC_135477.1, from coordinate 121,396,102 downwards.
ATTAATGTTTTATTGGATGGAGGTGCATGTGATAAATATTTTCTCCCAATTTGTAGGCTCTCTCCTCACGTTATTAATTGTTTCCTTTGCCAAGAAGAAGCATTTTAATTTGAATCCATCCCATTTATTGATTCTTGATTTTACTTCTTGCATTATAGGTGTCTTGTTAAGGAAGTCAGATCCTATGCTGACGTGGTGAAGATTTGGGCCTATTTTTTCTTCTATTAGCCACAGGGTCTCTGTTCTAGTGCCTAAGTCTTTGAGTTAATTTTTGTGCAGGGTGAGAAATAGAGGTTTAATTTCATTTTGCTATATATGGATTTCCAGTTTTGTCAGCACCATTTGTTGAAGAGGCTCTCTTTTCTCCAGTGAATGTTTTTGGTGCCCTTGTCTAGTATAAGATAACTGTATTTATGTGAATTTTTCTCTGTTTCCTCTATTCTGTACCATTGGTCTACAAGTCTATTTTGGTGCCAATACCATGCTGTTTTTGTTACCATTGCTCTGTAGTATAGTTTAAGGCCTGGTATTGTGATGCCTCCTGCTTTACTTTTTTTGCTAAGGATTGCTTTAGCTATTCTGTGTCTCTTATTTTTTCAAATAATTTTCATGATTGTTGTTTCTATTTCTGTGAAGAATGTCATTGGGATTTTAATGGGAATTGCATTAAATCTTTATAACGCTTTTGGTATTATGGCCATTTTGACAATGTTAATTTTGCCTATCCAAGAGCATGGGAGATCTTTCCATCTTCTAAGGTTTTCTTAAATTTCTTTCTTTAATGTTCTGCAGTTTTCATTGTAGAGGTCTTTTACCTCTTGTTAGATTGATTCCCAGGTATTTCATTGTTTTAAAGGCTATTGTGAATGGAGCAATTTTCCTAATTTCTCTTTCAGTGGATTCATCGCTGATGTATAGAAATGCATTTGGTTTATGGTGTTGATTTTATATCCTGCTATTTGCTGAATTCATTTATGGTTCTAGAAGTTTTCTGGTGGAGTTTTTGTATTTTCTAGGTATAGATCATGTCATCAGCTTTGCTCCTGTTTTTAAAGGTAATATTTCCAATTTTTCTCCATTTAGGATGATGTTGGCCTTGATATGCTGATGGGGATTACATTGAATCTGTAGATAACTTTTGATAATATACTAAATTTAAAAAATAACTGTATGTATGGGCTAGGGCTGTAGCTCAATGGTAGAGCACTTGCCTAACACATGTGAGGCACTAGGTTCAAACCTCAGCACAACATCAAAAACATAAATAAAATTTATTTTAAAATAACTGTATGTAAATGGCAAAAAGATCAATAGAGGCAAGTGAGCAGGGGTGTGGAAATGAAAGTGGAAGGAAAGGTACTGGGTCAGAATTATAAAAAAGATATATTCCATGCTTATATAATTATGTCAAAATGGATTCTGGTGTCATGTAACTAAAAAGAACCAATAAAAATTTTTAAAAATCTTAACTTTTCTGGAATGCCTTCCCATCTTCTAATGTTTTCTTGACTTTCTTTCTTCATTGTTCTGAATTTTCATTGTAAAGGATTTTCACTTCCTTGATTACATTTACTACTAGGTATTTTTTAAGCTATTATATATAGAATTGTTTTCCTGATTCCTTTCTCAGCAGATTCACCACTGGCATATAGAAAAGCTGTTGATGTATGTACATTGATTTTGTATCCTGCTGTTTTGCTCAATTTATTTATCACATCTAAAAGTCTTCAGTGGAATCTTTAGGGTTTTAAAGTTTAAAATTACATCATCTTTAAAGTAGGAATAACTTAACTTCTTCCTTTCTAATTGTATCATTTTTAAAATACTTTTTTGGTTGTAGTTGGACACAATACATTTATTTATTTATTTTTATGTGGTGCTGAGGATCAAACCCAGCACCTCACATATGTTAGGTAAGCACTCTATTGCTGAACAACAACCCCAGCCCTAATTGTATCCCTTTTAATTCTTTCTCTTGCCTAATACCTCTGGCTACAATTTCAAGTACTTTACTGAATAGGAGTAGTAAGAGTGAATATCCTTGTCTTGTTCTTGATTTTAGAAGAAATGCTCTCAATTTTCCCCCATTCAATATAATGTTGGCTTTGGGTTTGTCATATATAATTTTAATTATATTGAGACAATATCCTTCTATACCTAATTTCTTCAGTATTTTTATCATGAAGGTATATTAAATTTTGTCAAAAATGCCCTCTCTGCATTGATTGAGATTACCCTATGATTTTCATCCTTGATTCTATTTGCATGGCTTATCACAGTTTTTTATTTGTGTGTTTTAACTCTTTAAATGTTTTTATTAATACATTATAGTTATGTATAATATTGAGATTCATTTCAACATAATCATACATGCATGAAATATAATTTTCTCTATTTCAGTTCCCAATACTTCCTCTTTCCCTTCCCTCCTCCTTATTAATTTTCTCCTTCTTCTACTCTTCTAATCTTCCTTCTACTTATTTATTGCTTTCCTAATTGGTGCTTTATAGATAAACATAAAGTTTAAACTTACTGTGGCATATTCATGTATGTGCATAGCATAACTTGGTCAATTTCATCCAGCAGTTCCCCCCTTTTCCTATCCTCTTTCTGGCCCTCTATTCCAATGATCTCCCTTCTATTTTCATATTTGTTTTTCTTATTTTGCTCTAACTTCTGGATATATTTAAAAACACTTGACCCTTGACTTTCTGCATCCTGTTTATTTCACTAAGCATGTTAGTCTCCATTTTCAGCCATTTACCAGAAAAGGCCATAATTTTATTCCTCTTCATGTCTGATTGATATATGCTGGATACTTAACTTGACTATTGTGAATTGCTCTGCTATAAATACTGATGTACCTGTATCACTACAGCATGCCAATTTTTGTTCTTTTGGATAAATTGCATCCCTGGAATGACACAAACTTTAACACAGTATATTATCTTTCTAATGTACTGTTGAATTCAGTTTGCAAGTATTTTATTGAGGATTTTCATGTCTATGTTCATGAAATATATTGGTCTGTAACTTTCTTTTTGTTATTGTTGCTATTATTGTGTCCTCATCCAGCTTTGGCACAAGGGTGATACCGGCTTTGTCGAATGAATTTGAAAGTGTTCCTTCCCTTTTAATTTCATGAAATAATTTGGAGAGAATTGATATTAGCTATTGAATTTTGCATGGGGGGTGGTTTTGTTGTTGCTGTTTTTGTTGTACTGGGCATTAAACCCAGGGCCTTGCACATGCTAGGTGGGTGCTTCACTTCTGAACAATATCCTGATCCCTTTTTCTTATTTTATTTTGAGGCAGGGCTTCACTAAGTTGGCCATTCTGGCCTCAAACTTGTGATCTTCCTTATTCTGCCTCCCAAGTAGCTGGAGTTATAGACATGAGCCACTATGTCCAACTTGGTATTCATCCTTCTTTAAAGTTATGATCAGTAGTGAATCTTTCTGGCCCCAGACTTTTCTTTGTTGAGAGATTTTTTCTTCTTCCTGCTTCAGTCTCATTGCTTATTCTTGATCTTATTAGGTTTTTTACTAACCTCTTGATTCAATTTTTGTAGATCATGTGTCTGGAAATTCATTCATTTATTCTATATTTTCCAATTTATTGGAATATAAGTTTTCAAAATAATCCCTAACAATTCTCTGGATTTCAATTATGTCTGCTGTAATATTTCCTTTTCATCTCTAATTTTATTAATTTTGGTATTCTCTCTCTTTATCTTGATTAGTTTTGCTATAACGTTTACCAATTCAATTTGTATTTTCCAGTAATCAACTCACAGTTTTATTGATTCTTTGTATTGATCTGTAAGTCTCTATTTCATTAAGTTAAGCCCTTATCTTTACATTTCTTTCCTTCTTCTGAGTTTTGATTGCTCTTATTTTTCTAAGGCCTTGAGATGCATCTGATTTTTTAATGTAGGCACTCACAGCTAATAAATTTTTCTCTTAGAATTGCCTTTGCTGTATCCCACAGATTCTGGTATGTTGTGTTTCCATTCTTATATGATTCTAGGAATTTTATGTTTTTCTCTCTGATTTATTCAATGACCCATTGATTTTTCAAAAGTGTATTTTTCACTATCCACGTATTTGAATAGATTCTGTAGTTTCTCCTACTGCTGATTTCTTATTTCATACCATTATGATCTGATAAAAATGCAAAAAGTTATTTCAAAATTGTATTTGTTTTAATACTTACTTCGTTATCTAAAATATGATGTGCCATGAACTGCTGAAAAGAATGTGTATTCTGCTCTTCTTGAATGGAATATTCTGCTGATATCTAATTAAGTCCATTTGGCTATAGTATAGTTTAATTCTGTTATTTCTTTGTAAATTTTTTATTCATATGACCTATTTGTGATAATGGGATATTGAAGTTGCCTATTAGCATTGCATTGGGACCTATCTCTCCCTTTATGTCAAGTAGCATTCATTTTATGAAATTGATTGTACCAATGTTAGGAGTATGTATGTGTGTATATATATATATAAAATTTATATCTGAATTGTTCCCTATATAAATATGTACAGATCTTCTTTGTCTCTTCTCTAATTTTGAATTGAGTTCCACTTTGGCAATATGAATTAACAGTTCACGCTTACTTTTGCATTCCATTTGCATGGAATATCATCTTTCACTTTTTTACTTTCAGTCTGGGTATGTCTTTGCCAGTAAGATATGTTTCTTGCAGGGAATATATAGCTTCTCTTTTTTTCAACTTATTTTATGTTTTTAAAATTTTATTTGTTCTTTTTAGAGATACATGACAATAGAGTATATTTTGATACATTTGTACAAACACAGAGTATCTTGTTTTTAATCCCACCTGCCATTTCTATATGTCTTTTAATTTGAAAATTAAGTCCATTTACATTCAGGGTTATTATAGAAAGATGCACTAAATTCCTGTCATTTATTATTTTTTCTAATATTTGACTCATTACTGATTATCAATTGCCCATGTATTCTTCAAATGAGATTTATTCTTTTCTGTATTATCTCATTTCCTCTTCTATTTATAGTATTCCTTTAAGTGTCTTCCACAATACTGGATCAGTGGGCTTGAATTCCTTTAGATTATGCCTATTTTGGAAAGTTATTTTTTATTTTCTTTGATACTAAATCATAGTTTCCTGGATATACTAATCTAGGTTGGAAGTTATTTTCCTTCAGGGCTTCACATACATCATTCTATGTCTTCCTGGCCTTTAGAATTTCTGCTGAGAAATCTGTTATCATAATGAATTTGCCTTTATAAGCCATGTGGCACATCTCTCTTGCAGCTTTTAAAATTCCTTCTTTGTTTTGTAACAAAGTAATTTTAACTATAATATGTCATGAAGAGGTTCTTTCCTGGTCACATCTATCTTATTTTCTAAATGCCACCAGAAGTGAAATGCCCATCTCATTTCCAAGATTAGGGAACATTTCTGCTATTATTTCCCTGAACAAGTTTTCCATGCCATTATTCTGTATCTCTACTCTTTTACCAAAATATCTAAGTTTTAAGTTTGGCCTTTTGATATTGCCCCTGAGGTCAGGTATTTTCTGTTCATAGTTAATTTGTTTCTTGTTTTTACTATGACTTGAATGTTCTAGTTCATCCAATTTGTCTTCAAGCCCAGCATTCTTTCTTCCTCTTGAGATTCTCATTTCCAATATTTCTGTTTTATCCTTTTATAGAATCTTTCTTTATTAAAATGCTCTTTCTTATCCTGTACTGTCTTCTTTAATTCATTCAAATATTTGTTTGCATATTCTTTGAATATTTATCAAAGGTGATACTTCTCCACTTTTTAAAAATTCTAATTTGTTATATATGACAGAATAATGCAATTCAATTCATATTACACATATGGAGCACAATTTTTCATGTCTCTGGTTGTACACAAAGTAGTCTCATCATTCATTTCTTCATACATAGGGTAATGATGTCCATCTCATTCCACCATCTTTCTTACACCCATTCCCCCTCCCTTTGCTCTTCCTCCCCTTTTCTCTATCTAAAATTCCTCCATTCCTCCCATGCTCCCCCCTCCATCCCCATTATGAATCAGCATCCACATATCAGAGAAAATATTTGGTATTTAATTTGGGGGGATTGGCTTACTTCACTTAGCATAATATTCTCCAACTCCATCCATTTACCTGAAAATGCCATGATTTTATTCTCTTTTAATGCTGAGTATTATTCCATTTGTGTATATATACCACATTTTTTTATCCATTCATCTGGATATGGTTGGTTCCCCAATTTAGCTATTGTAAATTGTGCTTCTATGAACATTGAAGTGGCTGCATCACTGGAGTATGCTGTTTTTAAATCTTTTGGGTATGCATCAAGGAGTGGGATAGCTGGGTCAAATGGTGGTTCCATTTCCAGTTTTCCAAGGAATCTCCATACTGCTTTCCAGGTTGGTTGCACCAATTTGCAGTCTCACCAAGTGTGCCTTTCCCCCACATCCTTGCCAACACTTATTATTTTTTGTATTCTTAATAGCTGCCATTCTGACTGGAGTGAGATGAAATCTTAGAGTAGTTTTGGTTTGCATTCCTACAGATGTTGAACATTTGTTTATATTGTATATCATCTTCTGAGAAGTGTCTGCTCATTTCCTTGGTCCATTTATTGATTGGATTATTTAATTTTTTGATGTTAAGATTTTGAGTTCTTTATATATCCTAGAGATCAGTTCTCTATCTGGTTTGTGTGTGGTAAAAATTTGCTCCCATTCTGTAGGATTGATTCTTTTGCTGATTCACCTCACTGATTGTTTCTTTTGCTGAGAAGAAGCTTTTTAGTTTGAACCCATCCCATTTTATTGATTCTTGATTTTATTTCTAGTTCTATAGGACTTCTTGTTCTAAGAAGTCAGGGCCTAATCCAACATGATGAAAATTTGGGCCTACTTTTTCTTCTATTAAGTGCAGCATCTCTGGATTAATTCCCAGGTCCTTGATCCACTTTGAGTTGACTTTTGTGCATGGTGAGAGATAGGGTCTTAATTTCATTTTGCTGCATATGAATTTCCAGTTTTCCCGGCACTATTTGTTGAAGAGGCTATCTTTTCTCCAATATATATTTTTGATGCCTTAGTCTAATATAAGATAACTAATTATGTGGGTTTGTCTCTATGTCCTCTATTCTATACCATTGGTCTACAAGTCTATTTTGGTGCCAATACCATGCCATTTTTGTTATTATTGCTCTGTAGTATAGTTTAAGGTCTGGTATAGTGATGCTACCTGCTTCACTCTTCTTGCTAAGGATTGCTTTAGCTATTCTGGATCTCTTGTTTTTTTTCAGATGAATTTCATGACTGCTTTTTCTGCTTCTATGAAGAATGTCATTGTGATTTTGATTGTAATTGCATTAAATCTGTATAGTGCTTTTGGTAGTATGGTCATTTTGACAATGTTAATTCTGCCTATCCAAGAGCAAGGGAGGTTTTTCCATCTTCTAAGGTCTTCTTTAATTTCTTTCTTTAGCGTTTTGTAGTTTTCATTGTACAGATCTTTCACCTCTTTCATTAAGTTAATTAATTTCATTAATTCCCAAGTGTTTTTAGGCTATTACCACTAGCATCAATTTTTAGAGAAAAAAAGCCAAGAATTATTCAAAAATTGATAGCTGGTGTTATGGTCCAAGCCCAGATCTCAAAGGAGTGGTCCTCTTCCAATCATGGACAGATCTCACCAAACCCCAGCCTTCATGTTTGTGAACACCTTCACACTGGTTTTTGTGCTTGGGATGTTTCAGTAAGAAAAGTTACAAGATTTAGGCTCACACATCAGATAGAGCACTAATCTCTAGGGTATATAAAGAACTCAAAAGTCAAGCACCAAAAAACCAAATAACCCAATAAATAAATGGGCCAAGGATCTGAACAGATACTTCTCAGAACAGGATACACAATAAATCAACAAATATAAAAAAATGCTTATCATTACTAGCAATTAGAGAAATGCAAATCAAAACTACTCTAAGATGTCATCTCACTCCAATCATAATGGCAGCTATTATGAAGATAAACAATAAGTGTTGGCAAGGATGTGGGGAAAAAAGGTACACTCATACATTGCTGGTGGGATTGCAAATTGGTGCAGCCAATATGGAAAGCAGTATGAAGATTCCTTGGAAATCTGGAAATGGAACCACCATTTGACCCAGCTATCCTCTCCTTGATCTATACACAAAGGACTTAAAAACAACATACTACAGGGACACAGCCACAATTGACAATAGCTAAACCATGGAACCAACCTAGAAGCCCTTCAGTAGATTAATGGATAAAAAAATGTGGCATATGTACACAATGGAATATTACTCAGCAATTAAAACAGAATAAAATCATGGCATTTGCAGGTAAATAGATGGTGTTGGAGAAGATAATGCTAAATGAAGTTAGCCAATCTCAAAAAAACAAATGCCAAATTTTTTCTCTGATATAAGGAGGCTGATTCATAGTGGGGTAGGGAGGGGAAGCATGGGAGGAATAGACAAACTCTAGTTAGGGCAGAGGGGTAAGAGGGCAAGGGAGTGGGCAGGAGGCTAGCAAAGATGGTGAAATGTGATGGACATCATTATCCAAAGTACATGTATAAAGACATGAATTTGTGTGAACATACTTTATATACAACCAGAGATATGAAAAAATGTACTGTCTATGTGTAATAAGAATTGTAAATTGTAATGCATTCTGCTGTCATTCATTTTTTTAAGAAAAATCAATTAAATTTTTTTAAAAAAAGAAAAGTGACAAGATTTGGTTTGCTTTAGTATATTGGACATTTTTCTTTTTTTTTCTTTTTTTTTATTGTTGGTTGTTCAAAACATTACATAGTTCTTGATATATCATTTCACACTTTGATTCAAGTGGGTTATGAACTCCCATTTTTACCCCGTATACAGATTGCAGAATCACATCAGTTACACTTCCATTGATTTACATATTGCCATACTCATGTCTGTTGTATTCTGCTGCCTTTCCTATCCTCTACTATCCCCCCTCCCCTCCCCTCTTCTCTCTCTACCCCCTCTACTGTAATTCATTTCTCCCCCTTGTATTATTTTTCCCTTTCCCCTCACTTCCTCTTGTATGTAATTTTGTATATCCCTGAGGGGGACATCTTTCTAATATAAACTATGAGAAAGCAATTCTGTTTCAATGGAAGAAATGCCAAAAGATTCAAGATTAATGTCATCCATTGTTAACATGTAAAATTGAAGGAAGGTTCAGTGAGTTGTGCTTGTAGAATTCTGTTCCCATGGAGTTGGAAGAATCAAGTCCAAAGCCATCAATGGGAAAGATGAAGAAAGGTAGACTCTCAGAACATGGGTTTCTGGCTAGAATCTGTTCCTTGCTCACTATGTCAATTTTTTCTCCCAGACCTCTCAGACTGGTTCTCTAGGTTAATATGGTGGACATCATATTTGCTGTAGTAGAAAAATGAAATGATGGGATGAAATGAGCAGCAGTGCTTAAAATCTTCCCCCAGTCACACTTGGCCCAAGCTTCTCCATGGAAAATGGACAGAGAGAGATAGGAGGTGCTAACACCAATGAGGGCTTGGCACAAAGCTCTAAAAAGTTCAGAAGCGCTGGAGACCCAGGTGGCAGACTTACCTGGATAGCAATGAACTCCTGTGGCCACAAGAGTCTGCAATGCTCATATAAGGGACAGTAGTCCAAGTCCCATCAAGCATGGATGGAGCCATATGGGAGATGAGAAAAGACTTGCCCCAACCTGTCTCCCATGTGGGACTAACCCAGCTCTATATGGTTTCTGAGCTGAGCTAGTTTATCTTCATTCCTCAAAGCTTTTGGACATGCACACATCCGACAGAGGTCTTGCTGGCTGAGAACTTTGGAAAGCTTCCTCTAGTGAGACTGTTCAGGGATGGCAGGGTGGAGATGGAACTGCCTTGAGAAAGCAACTGAAGAATGGATGGATCAGGATTTCCAGAGACTTCAGAGACATGCCTGGTCTGATAGGAACCGTGATTCAATGCTCTGACTTGGGGCTAATTTGTAGGATGAGATAGTTTCATCCTGACCTCTCTAGGGAGGGTTGGTCTAGGAAGACAGAAAACAGGCCTTATCAAGACCCATGAGGATGAAAAGTGGGCCAAGAAAAGCCACACTTAGGTCCCCAGAATGCAATGAGAAAAATAGAGAGAGAAGGCTGTAAAGGATTCTAGGCTGAGCTGATGACAACTTCTATTCATGATTCTGATCCTATCAGAAGGTAGGCTTGGAGGTAGATACAGCCTTCCCTTGACCTTCCAAAGCCCCAGAGATAAAGGGACCAGCTAGAGGATGGGCCTTGTGGCATCCAAGGGCACAAGTGTGTGATGGCCACCCCATGTGGAACTCAGCAGGGACCACAAAGTTCCAGCCTCAGTTTGTTCTCAGAGCAACAAGCAAGGCACAGGGCTAGTGGGGTTTCAGTCTTGGAGACAAAGGCAAAGTTGCAGATCTGTCTTCTCGGCCTGGGAATATTTGGGATTCTCCCAGCTGGGGTCATCCAGATCACCCTTCTAGAATCACCAGCTCTCTCCTCTCCTCAGTGGACAGGAAAATGGGTGGGAGGGCAGCTTCACCCAGCAAGAGCACCAGCTCCCCTCCACGACACCCAGCCTCTCTCCTGGGTAGGGCCCCTCCTCCTGGGGAGCCTCACAGGCATGTCTAGATCTTTATGAACACAAGGTGAAAGTTGCCCCTTTTGTACTCTCTGACCCACAGCTCTCTGTCTTTGTCCAGGTCCACTTTTTGAAGCAGTTGGTTCACAGGCTGGACTATGCTTTGGTTGAACATTCTGTCTCATGCTGTAGCTGTGTGTATTGGCACAGTTGTTGCCAGATAATCTCCACCCTCTCCACCTCTAGTTTCTCCAGCTCCTAAGTGGTGGCCACCATATCTTCAAACCTCTTGGACTTGTCTTGGTTGTAGAGGTTCATACAGCACATGAGGTCATAGCCAGTCTGTGTGGACTTCCTCCATGCCTTCTTGACATCCTCCTCTATCTCCAGCTGCTGGGTTTTCATCTTCAGGTCTCTCTACTGCTCTGTGAGGGCTTTCTGGGCCTTCTCCACCAATGCATAGCAGCTGGCAAGTCGTTTGCAGATGTCAGCTATATGGTGGTCACATTGTTTTATATCTTTCTTGAAGTACTCACGAAAGTTCATTAGGGCTTCTATACCTCACTGTGAAGCTTGGTGGTGAACTTGAGATGAACTTCTGCTTCATCTGCCAAGCTCTTCTTCACCTGAGTCCACACTTTTTCTAGGGAGCCTTCCTCCTGTGAAGCCAAGTTCTTTGCATATTCTTCTTCAATCTTTATCCTCTCTCAGGTGTATTCAGATATTTCTTTCTGCATTTGTTTATCTTTCAGTTGCTTTTGAAGCCTCAGTTCAAACCCAGCCATGGTGCCATTGCCTTGGAGGTCCTTCTTATCAGCACAGAAGTAGTCAGTCACTGCCACGACACCAAGCCAATTGACGTCTCCTTTGGAAAAATTGTACAACCAGTGACACCATCAGCAAAGATACGCCAGCACTACCACAATTTGCTGCACCAACAGATAGTTCACAATGTATACAAGTGATACATAGTCCAGGCAAATTCTGCAAGCAGTTCAAAACAGATGAATCTATCAATATGTCCATTTCCTCCCAAAGTAAATTGACTCTTTGATTGAGCACTATTTGCTGAATTATTATTCATTGATGCATCAGTTTATACAGTTTACTGTGATAGCTATCGAAGAAGCTGTAGTTTGGTTTTATCTTTGTCTTCACCAACACTGGAATGAAGATAGGAATTCTGGCAATGATGGCTAAAAAAAAATTATGTAACATTCCAACAGGCACTAAGAAAACAATTTTCTGAACAATTTACATTATCCTGAACAGAATTATTAAATATAATGAAAAGGAAAGGTGAAAGTAAACAAACAGATCTGTTAACGTCCTTATTTGTTCACATATTAAAACAATCCTCAACAGCTGTTTACCCAATTTAAATTAAACCATTTTAATCACGTGAATAAAAAAATTCAGATCCATTTTTTCAGGAGCGTTCCTCATATATAATATATGGACACACACACATACAGACATACAACACAAAACACAAGTGTGCACACATAACATACAACACATAAGACAATAGTAAAGGCCTTGTAGCTTTACACAGGTGAAATCTCCATTGCAATGTTTAAAAACTCCACAGTCAAAAAATAAAACTGATCAGAAAAACATTAATCTAGGTCTATATGAGCTCAAAAAATAAAATAGAACTTTATGGTGTGGGAAAGGGCAATAATAAAATAGGTATTGAAAAAAGACATCCTGGTTACCACCTGGATTTGACTCTTTTTTGGATATCGCATCCTTTTTTCTGTAACTTGCATATGGGTCTGAAGGTATTCCCACAAGCAAGCCTCAAGATTTTTTACATTTGAAATAGGCCTTAATGGTGTTCATTATTCATTAGCCTCCAGGTGTGGGAGAATCACTGTTGCAGATGTAAGAATAGCTCAGGATATCAGCTGTTATGGATTTGAGTCCAATCATCTTCTTTTTGTTCTGTAGAAATCACTTTGGTTAATCTCTCTGGAATCCAAATCGGCTGCTGTTCTCCCTCTGAGCTTCAGGCATTCCCCGCACAGGCCACCAAATGCTGCAGACTGGCTGGGCACAAATCACGAGCCACTGAAACAGAAACAAACTTTATTTCTAAACTCCACCAGCACACTCCACACACGCTCCAGGGAACTCTCCCAAAGGCCACGCAGCTCCTCCAGGAACCACCAACCAGAACTCCCTCCTCCCGCACTTCCCCAACCAATTCAAACTCTCCAGGAATCCCCATGAGAACTCCAAAGTAGCTGGAGAACTCCGTCAGGTTAATGGCTCCTGACTAATTGCCTGGACTCGGGCTCCAGGGCTTGAGTCACCCACATTAAAATTCAATCAGGCCCAGCCCTGAGCTTTAAATATTCATTGGGAACGCTTCCCGAAACCCACGATGGGGGATGGGGTTGGAGGAACTACCCGTGTCCCCAGCTCCTAGGCCCAGTACTCTCTCATCACTTACAACTGTGGCTGGATTTCCATTCTGCTGGGCCCTATTTCTCTCTGGAAGCCTCTGAACTTCCTCTTTGGAGACCATTGGGGGACTAGGCTACCCTGCAACAGGAATGTGTGATAAGTCCTGTCAAGGGGAGGCCCTAATGCTGAGAGCCACAGCCGAGTTGGAATGGCCCCTGGCATTTTGCCAACAGTATTGGTTGAGAGGCGAGCATTACTATCCACCTTGGCCAGCTGCTGGGTCTTCATCTTCTACTTTGGAGTTCTCGTGGGGATTCCTGGAGAGTTCACATTGGTTGGGGAAGTGCTGGAGGAGGGAGTTCGGGTTGGTGGTTCCTGGAGGAGCCGAGTGGCGTTTGGGAGAGTTCCTGGGGAGCGTGTGTGGAGTGTGCTGGTAGAGTTCAGAAATAAAGTTTATTCCTGCTTCAGTGGCCCAGCCAGACTGTGGCAAGTCACAATAGCTCCACTCTGTTGGCTTTAGCAGTTGCTGTTCAGGATTGTGTCTGAGTGAGGGAATGTCACACAATTTTTCATCTTCTCTGTATGGTCGACTTTATTTTCAAGATTGTGTATTTTGTCTTCATTGCCTGAGGTTCTGTCTTCCAAGTGGTCTCATCTGTTGGTGATACTTTCCATCGAATTTTTAATTTGGTTTATTGATTCCTTCATTTCAGGAATTTCTGTTTGACTTCTTTTCAGGATCTCCATCTATTGAAGTGATCTTTTGCTTTCTGTATTTGCTCTCTTACATCATCCTTTAAGTTGCAGAACAATTTTACTAAGCACATTCAGAACTCCTTCTCTGACATTTCTTCTACTGGGTTGTCAATGAATTCTATTATTGGAGCATCTTGGTTTATTTGGAGTGCTTTATTCCCTTGTTTTTTTTTTTCAGGTTGTTTGTGTGTCTTCCCATCTAGCAGTATGTATCTGAGGCAGTAAAGTTTCTAACCTGTAACTTATAGTGTCCCTGAAGATTTCCAGTACATCACATTTAAGGGGGAGACCAATATTAACAACACAGATCTGGGTTTCATTTTCCATAGATTCCACCATGCTGCAGTCCTAAGATGACTCCTGAATCATGGATGATGGATAAACTCCAGTAGAGAGTAAAGGATATGAATAATAGGGCCCAGGGAGGGAACTTCCTTCAATACTTCCCCACTTCTTAACTTTGGATTTAACCATGTAAGTTGTTTTGGCCAATGGTGTTAAGGGCCACAGTCAGGATGGCACATGGCATTTTGCCAGAAGGAGTGGTTAAGAGGTGACACCAGTGAGCCATTGAGATGATGATGGTTAAGTTAAGCTGTGTATTCAGTTGTATATAGACCTTTGCTGTCTGGCAATAGGGAGGCTCCTGCTGCCTCGGGGCGCTTCTTTGGAGTTCCCGTTGAATTCTTGTGGGGTTTTGAGAGAGTGTGCGGGGAGCTCAGTGGAGGGTGAGAGTGTTCCTGGGGAGTGTGCGTGGAGTGCCGGTGAGAGTTCGGGAATAAAGAGTTACTGTTTGAACCTACAAGTACTTCGTGGCGGCTCAGTTATTTGTGCCCAGCCAGACTGCGGCAAAATGACATGTTAGCAGACTATTGTGGATTTTTTTCCCAGAAAGAGATATTGAAATTCTAACTTTTGATCCTTGTGATTGTGATCTTATTTGGAAATAGGATCTTTCCAACATAATTAAATTAAAATGAGGTCCCACTGGATTGGTATTGGCTCTAAATCCAATTACTGGTGTCCTTTGAGGAGGGAGAAATTTGGAGTTATCTGAGCACACAAACAGAAGATGGCCATGTGATAATGGATGCAGAGATTGGATTGATGCTTATTAAGTCAAGGAATTCCAAACACCTCTAGCAAACACCAGAAACTATGCAGTGTCAAAGAACTATCTTCCCCTAATCCCTCAAAAGGAATAGAATCTTACTTCAGACTTCTAGTTTCCAGGACTGTAAGAGAATAAATTTCCACTGTGGTTGTGTCTTGAAAAGTGTTACATAACTGGGTTTGTCCTCTTCATCTTCTGCCTTCATGGGAAGAATATCTTCTGGGTAGCACATTATTTAAAGAATGAAGAGAGGCATATGGAACAATCCTAGGTAAATCTGCATTTTGAAAGCAAGACACAGTTGATCTCAACCTATGTCTGCTGATTTCCACATGCATGAGTGGGAATTAATATTGTTTTAGCTAATAATTTCAGGATGTTTTATTACACTGCACTATATGACAATAGCCAACCTATATAATCTATGAATATTTTCTTTTCCTGTGGAATTAGTTGCAGACATTATGATATATCATACTAAATATCCTAACATGGACCTCTTACAAACAGGGACATTGGCCCACATAACCTCAATGTCATTATTGCACTCCGGAAATTTAAAATGAGATGTTTTTATAACATATCCCTCAATTTAAAATTGTTTGGTTCTTATTGATTAGACTCAGGTTAAATGTTTCACAAAAACATCACATAGACGATGTTATGTCATTCTCAATGTATAACATCAGGCAACATATTATGTAATTTTATCCCATATTTGGTGGTTTCTTTATATGATCATGTCCATAAATTTTCTCAGTTGGAAAGTTACCTTTCAATACTTTCTAAAATTAATTAGTGATCTTTGGGGACAAATTTTGAAACTATGTGAATATGTTATTCCCAAAACACTTCATAGACTGATAGTTTCCAACATGCATGGATGAAGCTTGCCTTGAATTAGTACACACTTGTAACTACATTGTTTAAGTGTGTATATACATTCATATGTATATATGAAATCATGATGCTTATGCTTTAAGTCCATCGATATAGGTTTCTTGCCAGGCACAGTGTCACACACCTGTAATACCAGTAGCTCTGGAGGCTCAGGCAGGAAAATCACAAGTTCAAAGCCAGCCTCAGTAAAAAGTGAGGCACTAAGCAACTCAATGAAGACCCTGTCTCTAAATAAAATACAAAATAGGGCTGGAGATGTGGCTCTGAGATTGCCCTTCAATTCAATCCCCAGTACCCGCTCCCAAAATATATAGGTTTTTTTCATTTCTGTCCCCCATTTCATGTTTATATTTCTCTTTTACCAAGGAAAAATCCTTAAGTTTCTAATACTATAAATATATTTACTCATATGAATCTTAAAATACACATATAATAATTTTGGAATTATTATACTATTACCCAAGTACCATTATTTTGCAAATCCATTTAAGCAAACCAGAAAATTACAATTGGCCTCATAGTGGTGTAGAAACATAAAGATGTGATACCTTTCCTCACATAAGTCATAGCTGACACTCCTATAACAAAAGATGAATTAGAGATAGCAAAACATAACAAATTTATGTAATCAAAGTTTTACATGACATTGGGGGCTTCAGATATGATGATCTAACATTGAGAGGAACTGGTTTATGCTTATGTTTGGTGAAGAATGGACACTTGTATAGAAATGTTATTGGACAAAAAGGGTCTAATGGTTATAGACTGAGGGGGGAAACCCAGAAAGGTATGTCTTCACAGATTCCTCTTGGCTTCTCTGTGTAGTATTCCCTCCTGCAGGGGAAAGATAGGACCCCTCTGAAATGAGGATTGTATGATCTACCATTAGATAAGGTAAGTCAGAGAATTCTCTTATGACCAGTTCTTACATAGAAAGGCAGGAGTTTGGAGCTATACTTCTGGGTCTTATGGCTTGTTCTGGGGAAGAAGATTTCTAGTTTCCATGACATGCCTTCAGAAAGAAATTCCCATTTCTATGGATTCTTTTAAGGGAGAGAAAGAGGAGGACAAGAGAAAGTCAGAAAGACTTTGCTGCTGAAGTCTTCCATTCTCCTTTAGTTCAAGGTATTCAGCAAGCCAAAGCTCCAAAACTGAATAACAAATTTTTCCCCTATAATCTGTCCTTTGAGATGCTACATTTCTTGTTTACAAAATTAGTTTGGATTTAAATTTATTCTAACATTTATGACTACATAAATACTATTTATTCATTTACTCACATCTAAATCATAGGTTTAAATAATTCTGAAATTGTTTTGTGGAGAACTTTATCATTATTTTCAGTAGCTTCAGGAAAAAAAAATGCCCTAACTAGAGTATTAGAGTGTCTTCCCCCATTTGTTCCTTTTTTATTATTATTTATTATTTCCCAACTTCAAATAGTTTTTGAGTTTTACTATTTATATTTATTATCATAATCATTTTATTGGTGCTTTAATTTTCTTTCACATGTACTTCTTAAGCCTGAAAAATCTGTCTATTTTTAGGAACAGATGTATTTTTAATTTAAAACACTGAGGTTTACACCTGTGGTTTTAATCTTTACTATTATTTTAGAATTCTTTTCTTCTATTGTGTCCTCTCATACAGTTGAGCTCTTTTGTTCATTTTGGCAGGAACAGGTTGCTTTGGGGGAATGGAAGACTTTCTTAGGCAGCTCAGTTTATTTCAGCTGCTCTTTATCTCCCATCTGCTGCTTTATATAACAATGCCTCTTATTGTTCAACATGTGCATGTGCATATAATGTTTCCCTCTCCCATAGTAATATAAGAAGTCATAATATAAACCAATACTACTAATAAGCCAGACTTATATTACACTCTTATTTTAGACAGATGGCTTTCACACCCTTATTCATGTTATTTGTTTTTCTATTGGTAGTAGAGGCTATATGTGTTTTTCCATGAAATCCAGAAGTGTTTGAAAACTTTTTAATTTAACCAAAATGAAGCTAGGGTGATAATTCTCCCACTTATTAAACTCTTGTCGATATATATTTTATAATTAAAGGCAATTAAATTGACAAACTCATACCTAAAATTTCATTGGAATTAATATTTTTGCCAATAAAATTTTGCTTTGAACCTTAAAAGAGAAATGGAAACTATTAATTTCCATGGAAGATTAAATGAAAAAAAAATTTTTTTAAACCTATCAACTATTCACTGATTAGCTGGCAAATGATAAGTTAGTTTGTAAAGGAAATTCACTTCAGTCTTAATTTTCTAGAATTGATTTTATACTATAATGCATACATCTGAATGCTCAATATGATCTGTATGTTCCAGTTATACAGTAATCATTTGTTTCAAATGGGTAAAAATAGTATTAAACTGATTGGGAAGAAGAGAGATATAGAAATTAAATGGTCAGTTGGAATTCTAACTTCATAGCCTCTAAAAAAAGGATATGCATTTCCATGTATTTTTTATTTAAAAAAAAACACATTTGAATGAGGCATGTCATTACCATTTTTTTCCTTGTTATTTATTAAAGAATCTCTATGTGCAAAGCAACTTAAGAGTGCCTCATCTGAAGTTAAATATACATATGTATTTCACAGTGACTTAATCATTACTGTGTAAAAATGCACAGTCTAAAATAGTAAAAAGCATGCCACAAAGTTTTTATATTTTCAATTGTCTGATAGCTTATATACTAGGGTTGAAAGAAAGTTAAAAGAAATAAGTTTTCCTTCCTAAAATTTCTATTACTTTTTACCACTTTTTAAACATAATCCAACTTTGTATGTTCCAGGAACAGAGACCAGAGCAGTACTCTGTGCTGTTGCCTTAAATGTGTTTGAATAACAAGATAAAGCTTTCTTTAGCATTACTTCCCATAAAATATATTGTTTTTATTTTTAGTAAGTGTTTATCAATGCCAATATACACAAATGATTTTTAAAATACCTATTTAAAAATAAAATACCTGTTGGAAGAGATTCTTGGAGAAATTTAAATGTGTTTGTAAAATATTTTCTTAAGTGGAAGTGAAACACCATTCTGGAAAATTTTCATTCTCCTGTACCCAGTTATGACTTTTAAAACAGAAGACCTCTCAAAGGCTATCTGTGGGGGTTTAAAACTCCCAAGACCTCCAATTTGTGTCCTCTGAGTTTAGGGTCTCAATACTTTTTGAACTTTACAAATTGCATTTTCCTTATCTACCACCAGGTGGCAGGTGGATCCGCTTTTTCTGAACGCGATCCCGACCCCGCCCTACCGGAAGCTGTCATGTAAAGGAAATCTCTGGCCACGCCTTGAGTTCAGCACCCTAGAAACGGACAGCGACACCGCCCAGTTTAGTCTTATGACTCGCTGCAGAGATTTTCACCCGACTAGGGAACTGGCCAATCCGAACTGGCTCCAAGGACCGCATGACTGACTAATTTACAATGCCAAAAGGGAAGGGGGGGTAGGAATCCCTTGATCTGGGACATTTAGACTGGCGGAGGAACTAGCTGACAGTAAATAAAAATCCATATTAACAAAATCTTGTGGGTTTTCCCCCCTCACTACCCACTGGAATCGAAGTGCGTTGTAAATGCTGTCTTGCTGTGGTACAGGCATTTGATTACCCAACTCCGCATTTTGGTTTATTCCAACAAAATGCGTAAGACAGCAAAGGCGGTACAAAAGTCTGTGTGAGCTATGGCGGCGAGAACATTGTCTTGTACAAAGATGAGAAACCAGCATGGGGACGAACCGGGTTTTTCCTCTCCGTTTTCCAAAGAACACAAACAGCGTCTCTCTCTCTCTCTCTCTCTCTCTCTCTCTCTCTCTCTCTCTCTCTCTCTCTCTCTCTCTCTCTCATGAAATTACTATTTTAGGCAAAGAGACTTCGGATTGAAGCACGAGTGTGTTCTATAAATGACGGTTTGGGTACCACATTTCCAGTTGCCTAGCGACTAACTAGACAAAAGAATACCTTGGGGGATTTTAATTAGCAGTTTGGAATGGCAAAAACCCAAGGGCAGATGAAGATGGATTCAGGATAGGACAATATATTACCTGGGACTAAGGTTTAGAGTCAAAGTCTAATTAAGTCTAAGGTTTAGAGTCAAAGTCTAATTAAATATCAGTGCTGGAGAAATAGATAAGGCTAAAGACGAACACGTATCTATTTAATATTGGCAAACAGGCTAAATTAAGCCGAGTTTTAGTTGTAATTTATCCGCATTTTACTGATTGCTTTCTCCTTCTTAATCTGTTGGCAGCAATGATTCAGATCTTTAACCAGCAGAGGGCGAGTCGACAGCAGTTTTTGTCCCTCAGACACTCCCTCTTCCTCCCTCCCCCATCTGCCCTCGGGAAATTAATTTAGTACCCAGCTCTTCAAATATAGACCAAGCCGAGGAGGGTGTAGTGGAAGGAGAGCAGCACACGAGACTTGGCCGAGTGCCGTCCTGTCAGGCTTGGACTTATGGCTGCACTGCATTCTGCCGACACATCTCTTTGCTTGGGGTTGCAGAGGGGACTGCAGTGGTTGTTGCAGGAAGGAGCAGGGATAAAAAGAAACCCAGCCCATCTTCAGAAACCATAAATATTTGGAATAAAAGGCTTAATAAAAGTGAAAGGACCAGAAGTAGCCTAGTAAGAACTCAAATATAGACTATAAAGGTTTAAGAAATGAAAAGAAGCAGTTTACTTCTCAGGGCTAATAACTATGTGCTAGAACAATAACCAGAAAGGCTCTGCTTTTTCAACTCTAGGAATAAAAACTGGAGGGAAAGAGAATAGAAAGGAAGGAACGTCTAAGAGCAAAGACTAAGAGTTTTGGCTGAGTGATATTTAAAAGAGAATAAGCAAGGCAAGCCAGCTCCAAGAAAGAAATGTGTTTGTAAAATATTTTCTTAAGTGGAAGTGAAACACCATTTTGGAAAATATTTTCTTAAGTGGAAGTGAAACACCATTCTGGAAAATTTTCATTCTCCTGTACCCAGTTATGACTTTTAAAACAGAAGACCTCTCAAAGGCTATCTGTGGGGGTTTCTCCCACCCATGAAAGAAAACCTACCAGAATGCAGGGCAGAGCAATAAAGCATGCAGCACAAAGTTAATTTATTGTTGGGTGGAGCCCTTCACATTCTGGTTGTACAAATCACTTGCTCCAGAAGAGCAATTTAGCTTGTAGTGTATGATTTTGCAGATCTCTCTGGGCAAAGAACCAGAAATCCCATTAATTGGGTATGCCCTTTCTTCTCCACATATTTATGTCTCAGAATTCATCTAACTTGGTTTCAAAACTAGCAAAGTTATCTTTTTCTGGAGACCTATAAACTAAATTGCATGCATAATGGCATTTTATCTTCCCCAGTCATTAAATTTTCATAGAAATGATATTTAAAGGACACAATTTCTTTAATAAATTCAATTCATAAGACAATATGACACTTTTTGTATGTGTGGTGCCAGAGATAAAACTCAGGCGTTTACACAGGCAAGGTACCTGCCCTGCCACTGAGATACATCCCCAGCCCAATACTTTCTTAAAGTTGATATTGGGGAGGTCAAGAGTGAGTTACATTAAGAGGATAAATCAACAATTTTAAGAAAGCATAATCTGATTCAGTAATAATTTGACAACAGATAAATTATATTTTGATTGTGTTATACAGCATGCCTGTGTTTCTGTAGCATTCCTTCTGTAAAGGAGCACTTGTAAAATTTTCATAAATACTTCAAACTTTATTCATATTGTACCACAACTAAACAAGTGCTTTAAATTGGTTAATATAATTCCAGCATAGAATTCAGAACAATCTTTTCAAAACAAACCAATGAAGGAGAATAGTCAAATATCCAATAGGCAAAGGTTTTCAACATCCTTAATCATCAAAGAAATATAAATTTAAGGGGCTGGGGATATGGCTCAAGCGGTAGCACGCTTGCCTGGCATGCGCGGGGCTCTGGGTTTGATCCTTAGCACCACATAAAAATAAAATAAAGATATTGTGTCCACCGAAAACTAAAAAATAAATATTAAAAAAATTCTCTCAAAAACAGAAATATAAATTTAAATCACAATGAAATGCCTTTTCCCATTTAAAAGAGTGGCAAAATCAGTAAATTAAAGCTGATATTTTCAAGAGTAGAAAAGGATGGGGCAACTCCAACTTTCACACATTTCTGTCGAATTGTAAATTGACACAACCACTCTGAGAACAGCATTAACCAAAGTTCAATATAAGCATATTCTATGGTTCAGTAATTACAATCATAGACATATTCTCAATAGAAATGCATATGTGTGTACAAAAAGACATATTCCTCACAGTCAAACCTGGAAGTAATCCAAAAATACTTCAACAATAGAATGGATAAACATATTGTTATGGATATTTTAAAAATATATATATAGCAATGAATTTTTTTAAAAAAACTGTTACTATATGAGACAATTTACATAAATCTCACACAATTTTTCAGCAAAATATTCAGGAATAAAATAAAACATTTTGTATAATTCTATTTATATAAGTTTAATCATTGGAAAAACTTTGTTAAGATGATAAATTGAGAGGAGTGGTTCCTTTGATGGAGATAAAGATTGGAAGGGGCTTGAGGGAAGTTTCAGAGATTCAAGTATGTATTTTGAAGGTTTTGATCTGAGTGGTAGTTATTTGAGTATGTTTGATCCATAAAGCTTATTGAGCTGTACATTATGATTTGTATATGTTATGAATGTTATATCGCAATAAAAAGTATATCTTTTAAAAAGACATAATACAAATCATGTATTATGGTTTGGATATGAGGTGTCCCCCAAATCCCAAGTATAAGACAATGCAGGAATGTTAGAGGTGAAATGTTTAGGTTACAAGAGTTCTAAGAGAGCCAAGCAGTGGATTGATATACTGATATGGATTAACTGGGTCGTAATTGTAAGCAGGTAGGGTGTGGCTAGAAGAAGTAGGTTACCAAGGATGTGATTTTGTGGTTTGTATTTTATCCTTGACTGTCGTATCCTGAGCTGATTTCCTCCACTTGCCCTTCTGTCATGTTTTGCCTCACTTAACGCCCAGGGCTATGGTGTCAACTAACCATGTACTGAACTTCTGAAACCATGAAGTAAAATAAAAAATTTCCTCCCCTAATCTGTTCTTGTAAGGTCTTTTGGTCAAAGAAAGGAAAAACTGGCTAAAATGGAGATTGGTACTGAGAAGAAGGGGTTATTGCTGTGACTAACCTGTCCAAGTGGTTCAGAAGCCTCTAGAGCTGGTATTTGAAAGGAATTTTGAAAAGTTTAGAGATGCAGGTTAGAAAACCTTTAGGATGTTATAAGCAGAGCTCAATGGGAAATTCTGGTGGAAACTCAGAAGACCAAAATGCTGATAGGAGTGCACACAATACTCATAATGTTTTAGAGGCAAATGAGGATTCTATTGAAAATTGGACTAGAGGCCACTCATGTTTCATTTTAGCAAAGAAATTGTCTACATTTTGCCATGTCCTGAGACTTTCTGTGAAGCTCAATTTAAAGGTGATGGACTAATCAATCTGGCAGAGGAAATTTCAAGGCATTCAGGGGGTGGCATGGGTATTACTGTCAGGTTTTTAACCACGTTTACTGGGATATCAGGAGCAGAAAGCAGAGTTAAAAGATTTTTGAAAATTTTGCAGTTTGGTTCAGAAAAGTGTGAGTAAAACTGAGGCTAAGGAGCAATGATTGTTAAAGAGATTATAACCGCTAATGAGATGCTAATTACTTTACCCCCAAAGAAAATGAAAGATGGCTTGAGGGCATCTCAGGAATTGGCAAGAGGCTCAAAAGGGTAAATGCTGCAGTCCGGCTGCAGCAAAATAGCAGGGGGGGGGGGGGGACGAATAACTTGTGTAGATGGATACAGCAGGAATGGGAGCCATTTATTGTAGGACAACAAAGCTATTTATACATTTTGCACAGCTTATCAGTCAACCAATAAGGAATCTCCACACTTAATGACTAGCTTTTGTTATTTCTCAAACCACTCCCTCTGGCATTTTGCCAGGCACCGTCCAGACTTGTTTATGAACTCTAACATTCCCCTGGCAAAATACCACCTGTTATTTTGACTTGTCTACAGACCTTACTTAACAGGTAAAAGTAAAAGTTCCTTTGAGAAGAGATCATTGGGACACCCTGCCTGCAAATGGGAGAAAATTGTTTCCACTGTGCTCAGTCACTCAGGCACTCAGAGGTAGCTGAAGTCATGGTCCTAGGAGGCTTGGCTACTGCTCAAGATGGCAACAGACCTTGGCATCAACCAGAGGGTGCTGGAGCTGCAGGAATGTAGAATGCTGGAGTTTGGGGATCATGGAGTGTTTCACAAGCTTTCAAAGGAAGGTCTTAGAGGTCAGGAAAATTGTAGCAAGGTTGAAATTCCTTCAGGCTTTCCCTGAAAGGGAAATGCATGAAGATGTGAGAAGGAAGCCAAAGCTGCTCTGGAGATCCCCAAGATGAAGAGATGCCAGTAATGTGGAACACTTGCTGAGGAAATCTGCAGGAATCAAGCAGGGACAAGCCAAGAGAGAGGCCATGTGGGCTGCAACTAGCAAGGTCATAGAGGTGGAGCTTTAAAAGCCCTTTGGAGATAATATCTCTGTGTCATCATATACCCTAGATGCTAGACACAGAACTATAAAACTTGTTTGCTCAACTAGATTTTGGTTCCATCCCTCCCTTCTATGTTCCCATTTCACTCTTTCAGAATGGAAATATTTTCTATGTGCTGTTATATGTTGGATATATGTAACTTGCTTTTGAGTTTTACAGGGGGTCACAGTTAAGAGTTTGCCTTGAGGGGCTGGGGTTGTGGCTAAGAGGTGGAGCGCTCACCTAGCATGCATGGGGCACTGGGTTCTATTCTCAGCACCACATAAAAATAAAATAAAGATATTGTGTCTACCTATAACTAAAAAACAAATATTTAAAAATTTTTTCTTAAAAAAAAGTTTCCTTGAGTCTCAGATGAAATTTTAGATTGGACTTTGGGGAAATTCTGAAACTGTTAAGATGATGCAGACTCTTGGAAATGGACTAAATGTATTTTGCACTGTGAGATAAGCATCTTTTGGGAACCAGGGACGGAATATTATGGTCTGGATATGATATGTCTCCCAAAATCTCATGCTTGAGATAATATAGGAATGTTCAGAATATAAATTGATCAGACTGTGAGAGTTGTAATTTAATCAGTGGATTGATCCACTTGAATGGATTCACTGGGTGGTAACTGTAGCCAGGTAAGGTGTGGCTGGAGGAAGCAGGTCTCTGGGGGCATGCATTTGGGATTTATATTTTGTCCTTGGCACCTCATGCTGTCTCTGCTTACTGGGCTGTCATGAACTGAACAGCTTTCCTCCACCACAGTCCTCCATCATGATGTTCTGTCTCATCTTAAGCCCGGAGTTAATGAGTTGGCCAACAATAGACTGAACCTCTGAAACTGTGAGTCAAAATAAACTCTCTCTCCTCTAAGATTTGTGTCTTTTGGTCACAGTGATGAAGATGTGACTAAAATATCATATTATTACCATGTTTAAAAACAATTAGTGTTTTCCCATTGCACTGAGAGTAAAATCTAAAATCCTTAATAAAACCTATAAGGCATTGCATAAATTAATCCTATCTAAATTTCCAATCTCTTCTTAAGTATTTCCTCCTCAGTTGCCATACCCGCTCTGATCTTCCTTCAATTTCTAGAACATATCCATCTCCTTTCAGTCTTAAGCTTGTTGTTTTCTCTACCTGGGACATGCTATCCCCAGCTCTTTGCACAGTGTGCTCAATCTTATCCTTCAACTCAGTCAATGACACCTCTTTAGAGAAGTGCTTCTTGACTGTCCTATCTAAAGTTCCTGTGTTATTTTTCTATTTGCTGCTCTAACATTTCCTCAATAGCTTTAAACAAAACAAATATGTTACCTAACACTTGCAAAGGTGAGGAATCTGAAATGAGTTTCGCTGGGATAAAATCAAGGAATTAGCAGGAGTGCTTTTGGGACATTTTAGGGGAGAATTGATTTTCTTGTGCTAACCAGCTTTTGGAGACACCTGCATTTCTGGGTTTGTGGACCTTTCTTCCATTTTCACAGCCAGCAGTAAAGCATCTTTAAATCTCTTCCTGACTCCAGCACTGTTTTTACTGCTTTTCTCCTTCACTTTTAAGAATTCTTGTGATGTCATTGGGTTCACACATATAAAACCTAGGGTAATCTCGTGATCTCAAAATTAACTAATTAGCAATGTTAATTCCCAACTGCTATCTAATATAACATATTCACAGTTTCTGGGAACTAGGATATATACATACTGAGAGAGGGGGATTGTTCTGCCTTCCACAATCTACCTTCTTTCTTTAGTACAGTATAATGTTTATTTTAAAGAGCAGTAATAATAATTTTAAATCATTTTTGCATATTTCTTTACATTTTCACTAACTACTCCACTCCACCATGACTTCTATGAGACCACAAAAACATTTGTCCTTTCTCTTCTATTTATCCAGTCAGTGCTTAGCACAATATGTGGCACATTGCAGAAGTTCAGTAAGTATTTGTGGACAGAATGAAAAATTATTATATTAACCTATATTTTGAAACTTAAAAACTCTTTTTGGATTTTATTTTTCCTGTTCATATATTGTATCTTGGCAGAAGAGAAATTTCTGGAGGAATCATAACATATATTTTCTCAAGTTCTTCATTATGCTAACTCACTTTGGAAAATCATGCCTATAGGTAAAGGCCCATATTTGTCACATATGTATCTTCATCTTTTATTGGATTTAGAAGAATAATCTATAAATTGCTTCCCCATGGAGAAGAGCACATCACAAAAATCATGCAGCTGAAGAAGAGATAATCTAGGATGAAGAGTTAAAATTATATATTTCAAAGGGAATTTTGACATGATTTGATGGTGGATTTGATGGAATGTTCAAAGTAGTTATGAAAGCTAATTTTTAAAATGTAATTATTTTAAAACTTTGAAAAAGAAGGATTAGGAGAGGAATTAGAGCTGGTAAGGATGGGGAACTCTTTCAAGGAATCTTTGTAAAGAAGAGAGAAATTAGCAGTAACTGGTAGGAAAAATGAGGTCAATAGATGGCTATTTTAAGATGTGAGATATAGCAACCTTCTTGTACACTGATAGGAAAGATTCAATAGAAAGGAGAAAACTGATAATATAGGGTGATAAAAAGCAATGTCTTTGAGTGCATGTTTGAGAATAAGTGGAAAGGTGGCCTTAGCTATGAGCAAAGAGAGTTCATTAATGGTCAAGGAGCAAGAAAGAGAATTTCTTATTTCTAGGTTCATGGTATAAAGGCTGAGGAGAAGCCAGAGTTACATTTTGAGATGAATATAGAAATAATGTACTCAGGGAGAACTAGGTTTCAATTACATAAAGAAGATCATTTTTCAGAAAAGAGGTCGAGTATATAAGAGATTTTCATAATGGTTGACCATAGCACATAGTAGAAAGGTTTCAGGAGTTGAGGAGAGGTAGGAATAACATAAGAAAAATAAATCTACTAAATGGCAAGGGAGTAATTCTCTAGGTAAAAGAGATAATGGGGTAGTTCTGAAGTTTTAGAAACTGACATAAAACATGAAGTTAATTTTGATGGGCCCATACTCATCGTGGTGATAGGCTATAACATGGGTGCAGGAGGTTAAAAACTTTTTGCCAAAAAATTCATAATTCTGGAGGTCTTACTTAGTTAAAACTGATGACTTTCTTTAAGCACAGACACCTTTTATCTGTGCCAATGCAGATATGAAGACCAGGGACAAGGGGCAGTAGCTACCTAGTATGAGAGTTTCTTTGCATACCCTGATATTTATTATCCATAGCAAGAGGAATCAAGGTTCCGACTTTCTGCCTTTTTTGAAGTCAAATCCACTTCTGAAGCACATGATTCTCAGGAGATGAGAACACTGGGATGATAACTGAGCTACCTATGCTGCCAGTTCTCACATGGGTCAGTGGCCTGTGAGAACCAAAGGGCAACAAGGATGATTGAGAATTAGGACTGAGCTGAAGAATATTCATGTTTTCCTGCAGTTAGAATGAGTACTCCTAAGATGTGGAAAGTTTAGTTAGAACTTCACAGATGAAATTTTTCTTCAAGTTTAAAAGTTGCCTACATTCTATCACTAAGATCAGAAACACAATAGCCTAATCAGTAACTGTGGACACTTTGAAACATCCTAATATTTAGGAGGAAATTAAAAGTAAGTCTAGCTTGCTATCAATGTTAAAAATCACAAACAGACAGATACATACTGAGTCACTGTAATAATACTCTAGTCTTAGTTCACTGAATCTCGCAGATTCAATTTGGCATCAAATAACAGCCCATTCTTCTCTGCCACATAGTCATTTGGAGCTGATGAGGAGTCAGATAGCACATTAGCTACTGAGAAGAAGAAAGAAGTGACCTCAAGTGGCATTATGTTTTGGAAAAGTCTGAAACATAGTTTGAACTGTTTTTCTGAGAAACACCAACCAAAATCAGAGACTTTCATCATGACAACTTTTCTTAAATTAACTTTATTAATTAGGGTTCAGAAGCCTAAATTTGCTTCTGGTTATGTCTCTAATACAAGTTAGGAGATTATTCTTACCTGAAATTTTTCTGACTATACAAGAGAAAAATAATACTGTTTAAGAGTGAAAACCGGGCTGGGGATGTGGCTCAAGCGGTAGCGCGCTCGCCTGGCATGCGAGCTGCCCGGGTTCGATCCTCAGTACCACATACCAACAAAGATGTTGTGTCTGCCGAGAACTAAAAAATAAAAAAAATATTAAAATTCTCTCTCTCTCTCTCTCTCTCTCTCTCTCTCTCTCTCTCTCCCCCCTCTCTCATAAAAAAAAAGAGTGAAAACCAGATATTTCAACTATAACTTCCAGTATGAAAAGTATAACACATCTTCAGTGCTAGGCCTTAACTAAGAGGCAAGAAAAGTAAACTGCTTCTCTCAGTGACACCTCACTGATGAAAAAAAGGGAACCAGAGACAGGTGCCAGATTCAAAGGGAGACTCCTATAAATAATACGTACAAAATGAATTAGGTTCTTAGAAGGACATAATGTACCAACACAGATGAACAACATTTTAAAATAGCCTGCTAAGATGGCAATAGGGATTTAATTCACCTTGATACCAATTCCCCTAAAGTCAATCTGCCAATGCCAATTTACCTAATTAATTCACCTAAAATTAACATTTTCTAGAGCAGTGATTCTCAGTCCTGGGCATGCACTGGCTGGTTCTAATCTGGGAAATTAAAAAAATAAGAATACCCAGGCTACAACACAAGATTCTGATTTATTTTGCCTGTAGTAGAGCCCAGGAACATCAGATAAAGTATATAAATCCAATTAAGTCTGCATTTCAGATAAAACAAACAATAATGTCCTCTAAGTATGTCCCAAATATTGCCTTGGACATACTGCATGAGATATGCATATAATAAAAGACTATTCATTATTTATTTGAAATTAAAATTTAACTGGACATTCTGTTTTCATCTGTTAAATTCCTGACTCCATCAGTAACTCTAGGCATAGCAGAACTATCAGCTATTGTAGTATATGTAGAGCATGCAGATTGGGTTCCTTTAATGTTTTCTGAATAATTTCACATATTTTTAAAAGTAAAATTATTCCCTAGTTCTTGACAGTTCAAGAATTTATTTTTAGCCTGTTAGTTTCTAATGGATTGTCAAGTATTTGCATTAGTTTTATTTCTAAAAATATTTAAAATACATTGTGCTTTGTGTGATTCCTCAAGTTTAATCCTTTTAAGTATTTACTCCTTTTTTGCTCTTTGCTGTTGGTTTTTTATTCTTTTGTGCTATTTCATATTAACTTATAGGAGTAATTTACATGCATAGAAATTGTCTCTTTTCTATGATATGAATAATGTTATATAGTTATGTGTCAGTGACAGTGACACATTCTGAGAAATGTGTCACTAGGTGAGATTCTTTTGTGAACTTCTTTGAATGTACTTACACAAACCTAGATGGTAGGGGATATAGTGTAATAGTCTAATAGGCTATACAGCATAGCCTATTACTCCTAGTGTACCAACCTGAACAATGTGTTACTGTACTAAATAATGTAGACGATTATATCACAATGGTATGCATTTGTATATCTTAAAACATCTAAACATAGAAAATATGTTGGAAATATTTGGAAAATATTAGAAAAATAATTGGAAAATATTAGGTATATAGAAATTTTCAGCTCCATCATTGTATATATGGTGAGTCATTGACCAAAATGTCCTAATGCAGTTCATGACTGAGTTTTTATCCTTTTGTTCATGGTAGTTTTTGTAATGTAATTTTAAACTTTTATATATTCAAAATAAATATTTTCTCTTTTGCCCTCTTATAAGGTCTTTGTTCACTTTGAGATTTTTTTAAATTACCCATTCTATGGTATAACATACTAGTATAAAAAACTTTTTTTTTTTTTAGTTGTTGATAGACCTTTTATTTATTTATATGCGGTGCTGAGAATTGAACCCAGTGCCTTACACATGCCAGGCAACTGCACTACTGCTGAGCCACAGCCGAAGACTTCCACACTTACTTTTAATAGTTTTCTTACATCCCTCCCCAACCCTGATGTTTCTCACTGTATGTGTTTAACTTCATCTTGAATTGATTTTGGCGTATAATCTTTTTCAATTTTTTATTATGGTAAAATACACATATGATATAACATTTTAACCAATTTTTAAAATGCATTTGTAACATTGTGCAACAATCACCAGCCTTCCTCTCCATAACTTTTTTCACTTTGTAAACTGAAACACTGTGTCCATTAAATAATAACTCCCTTTTCCTCCCTCCCCACAGACCCTGGCAACCACCATTCTACTTTCTTTCTCTGATTTTTACTCTAACTACCTCATATATGCAGAATCTTGTAGTATTGGTGTTTTGGTGGGGTTTTTTTTGTGTGTGTGTGTGTGTGTATGTGTGTGTGTGTGTGTGTGTGTGTGTGTGTGTGTGTGTGTTTGGCTTATTTTACTTAGTATAATGATGTTCACAATGTTCATCCATTGTTATGATTTAGGTATGAGGTGTTTCCCAAAAGCTCCTGTGTGAGACAATGCAAGAAAGTTTAGGGGTAAAATGATTGGGTTATGAGAACCCTAACCTGATCAGTGAAACAATCCACTTGAATGGATTAACTGGGTAATAACTATAGGAAGGTAGATGTGACTGAAGGAGGTAGGTCACTGGGGGCTTGCCTTTGGGGTATGCATTTTTTCCCTGGTGAGCAGCGCTCTCTCTGCTTCCTGACTGTCACATACTGAGCTGCTTTCCTATGCCACACCCTTCTGCCATGATGTTCTTCCTCACCTTGGGCTCAGAGCAATGGAATAGGCTGTCTATGCACTAAGACCCCTATAACCAAGAACACCAAATAAACTTTTCCTCTTCTAAAATTGTCCTTGTCAGGTCTTTTGGTCACAGCAGTGAAAAAGTTGACTAAAGCATCCATGTTGTAGAATATATCAATTCCCTTCCCTTTTAAAGCTGAATAAAGGAGCTGGGGGTCTAGCTCAGTTGGTAGAGTATTTGTCTCACAGGTACAAGGCCCTGAGTTCAATCCCTAGCACCAAAAAAAAAAAAAAAAAAAAAAAAGGCTGGATAATATTTTACACACACACACACACACACATCCACACACACATTTATTTATCCATTTATCCATTGATGAATACGTGGCCTGGCTCCATGTTTAGCTGTTGTGAATAATACTGCATGGGTGTATTAATATTTAAGATCCTGATTTCAATTCTTTTGGGTATACATATAGAAGTGAAATTGCTGGATCATATAGTAATTCTACTTTTACTTTTTGGAGAAAAAGCCATACTGTTTTCCATAACATTTTATACTCCCACCAACAGTGCACAAGGGCTCCAGTTTTTCCACATTCTTACCAATACTTGTTATTTCCTGTTTTGTTTTGATAGTCACCATACTAATTGGTGTGAGTTGATATCTATGGTAGTGTTAATTTGCATTTCTCTAATGGTGTTGAGCTTGCTTTCCTGTGCTTATTGGCCGCTCATATATCTTCTACAGAAAAATGTCTATTTGAGTCTATTGCCTTTTTTTTTTTAATACTAGGAAGTAAACTCAAGGATACTTTACCTCTGAGCTACATTCCCAGTCCTTTTTTGTTTTTATTTTGAAACAAGGTCTCATCAAGTTGCTTGAGGATCTCACTTAGTTGCTATGGTTTGGCCTTGAACTTGCAATTGTCCTGAGTCAGCCTCCTCAGTCACTGGCATTTCAGGTGTATACCACCACATTTGGCTTCTTGCCCATTTTTAAAATTTCTATTTATTTATTTATTTAGAGACAGTGTCTCACTAAATTGCTTAGGACCTTGCTAAGTTGCTGAGGCTGGCTTTGAACTTGCGATCCTCCTGTCTCAGCTACCTGAGCCACTGGAATCACAAGTGTGTTCCACTGCACCTGGTGCTTTTTCCCCTTTTTTGAAGTAGGTCATTTATTTTGTTGTTGATAGAAGTTCTCTATATACTCTGATTGGTGCAAAGGCATAAAAGTCACACTTTCTAACTTAAAAAGACACAAAGAGGCAAACAATCAGTAAGAGGATATCAGATTTTATCCCATAAAATATATTTAAAGATAATTTTTATTATATTTTTTGTCAGTCTTTTTTTCTTTATATTTCACTTTATATAGCAAGGTATGTGGCTTGTAGTAGGTGCTACAAAATATTGATTTAATTATTGATGCCTATGTATTCTTTTACATCTTGAGTTTTGCCTTTCAATGACATTTTTAGCAGATACAACATAGGTGCATTAGCCATTGATATATCATTAATAATAAAAACATAATGAAGATTTTAGTGCATAAATCTTTAACTGCAATTTTTAGAAATGGATAAAATGCTTTTGAATATCTTTAAAGCTTTGAGTACACTATGATAAAGGAATAGATTTTGAAAGGGATCCCCAAAATAGTACCCTTCTTAGTGGTCAATATATAAAACAAATGAAGACCAAAATATCATCTTTATCACTGACAAATCTGATCTTAGGGAATGTGCTCTATCTTCAGGCAAAATTTTTTATACTAGCCTCTAGAATCTAACCCAAGCTAGGCACCCCCATCACACCACCAGCAGGAGTGGATTAGAATGTGGCTCCTGGAGAGTCATTTGATCCAAGAGAAAGCAGGGAAATGGAGTTGGTTTGTACATATCCAATTCATCCTTTCAAACTCTCTTATCAGGAAAGTCTTTTCCCTAAGAAAGAGGGATGGGTTGGATGCAGAGAAGATAGGAACATCAAGTCAATAGCATGTTCCCAGAATGAAAAACAGAGTGGGAGAATGTTAGCTTGCATCTGAGTGAGGATCAGAAACTGATTTGTTTTTCAATGCTAAAGCTTAAAACCCAGTGCCTCATGCAGGCTAGGCACACACTCTACCAATGAGCTCCACCCTAGCCCTATTTAATACATAACAAATTGTATCTAGTTATTTGTTTTAACCTTTGATTAGTACTGAAGTTGAAGAGTTGATCATTTTCCCCATTTTAAAATGCCCTTGTGAATCACCTGTTCACTTGTCTTTGAGCCCGAGAATTTTTTACATCAATTTTTGTGATTTCTTTATATAACAAAAACTATCCTTCATTGTATTTTCTGTTAAAATTAAGCAGTTCACTGCTTTTAAAGTTTGGGATTACAAAAGACACTTATTTAACCATATCTATTTCATTTTTTGTGTTTTAATTTACTGCCTTGGAACTTTGATAGTCCTTCTCCTCACCAGGTGCTAAATAAATATGCTCCTTTGTTTTACTCTAGTTCTTCTATGGCTTAATTTATAGTATCTCTTTAATATAAATGATATCTATGCTTTTTAAACAGTAGGAGTAAAACCCCTTTTGTTTGCCTTCAATCTACCTGTATTTCTAAGTTTCCTCCTTTTAGCCCTCTTCTTCCTCACTTAATCCATACGCAAGGAGAGAGGGAAAGAATTAAAAAGAAATACAAAATTAAGCCATTTTTATTTTCCCAACTAGAAGAGAACAATTGTCTCTTCAAGTGACTAGATTTTTCTAGACACTCTCCTTTTCTGATTAGTTGCACAAAATGTGCATATTTTCTTGAAAATAAAAATAAATTTCAAAATATCCAGCATAAATTCTCAAAATGTGAGGAGAGAATATCAGTTTAACTACTTTTAAGCCATGCAAATATACTCAGAAGACAGCAAAATATGCATGTTCTATATGAAAGAGAATAGATTGAAAAAAAAAATTTAATCTAATTAAATATTAAATAGACTCACTTTAATGTCAATTGATTTTGTCAGTTCTTTATCAGAAGTTTCAACTATAACTTGTCTTTCACTAGAGATGAAAAATGAGAGAAAAGAGTTTAATAAGCTTAGTATGGGAAGGTTAATGTTTTGCTGATCAGTTCTATTTTTTTTACTATAGAGTTTTTAAACATTGCAATGGAGATTTCACCTGTAAAAAGTTATAAGGCCTTTACTATTATATTATGTGTACACACTTGTGTTTGTGTTATATGTTTGAATGTACGTATGTCCATATATCATATATGATGAGCGCTCATGAAAAAATGGATCCAAATATATATTCACGCATTAGAAAAGAATCAGTGGAGGGAAAAAGAAAGTAACTGAGAGAGGATTGATTGTAGAGGGGGGAAGAGGTGGAAGGAGGAGGAAGAAGAAGGAAGAAAAAAGAAACAGAAATAGATTCCCAGTCACTGAAAATTGGCTCAGACGCCATAATTGTCAGCTTTTTAAAAATGGTTCAGTGCTTCCTCTGTGCCTGATGCTCTTGTAAGTTCTTTACAAATATTAAGTATTTTAACTGAGTATCTTTCCTGATATGTAGTTACACATTAGTGTCAAAGCTTACTTTATTGGTATTATTAACATATATTCCCAACTTTTTCAATAAATGTAGTACCTACAAAAAGCTGACTCCGGGTCTGCTACTTGGGAAGTTAATTTTACTTCCATTCAAGTACCCAGAGAACCAGGAGCAGTGACATGTGGGCTCCTTTTCAGAAAAATGGAAGACAAAATCTTGCATTATCTGGTTTGGTAATTATGAAGGTTAGTGCTGTAGAGCCAAGGTAATTGGCCTCTAGTGTTTGATGGTTTCCAAGCTCCTGATCTAGCAAGCCCCTTGGGACACAGGCCTAATGCACTGTGCTTTTTCTACTTTAATGTCAAGTCTGCATTTGTTACAGTAATTATCCATTGCACAAATATATAGACTGAACATTGATTCTGAGATCTCACACTGCAATCTATCTAATATATCCACTGGGCCAAAAACACCATCAATATTTCACACAGTTTCAAAGCCAAATTTGCTACTCAGATGTTTAAAGTCATCTTGTATTCTGGTAAATAGTTGATACTGTAAGCTAGACCAATCAAATAATATTCTTAAGATGGAAAAATGTTCAAATTTATGATAATGAAAGAAATGCAAATTAAATTACAACTTTTACATATCACATTTTCAAAAATAAGAAAGACTAATAAATGCAACATTGGGCAAGGTGTAGAAGTTCTCATGAGCTATTTCTACAATTTTGCAATATGTAGAAGTTTAATATTCCTGTTGTTTTATTTATTCCGTTTTTTTTTTTTTTTTTTTTTTGTACAGAGGATTGAACATAGGGGAACTTGACCACTGAGCCACATCTACAGCCCCATTTTGTATTTTATTTAGAGTCAGGGTCTCACTGAGTTGCTTAGCACCTCGTTTTTGCTGGGGTTGGCTTTGAACTCACGATCCTCCTGCCTCAGCCTCCCCAGCCACTGGGATTACAGGTGTGTGCCACCAAGCCTGGCACTTATTCCACTTTTAAGAATAAAAATTAGCTCAGATCTCCATTTGTAGAGTGCTTGCCTCATATGCACTAAGCACTGGATTCAATCCTCAGCGCGCGCGCACACACACACACACACACACACACATACACACACTGAAAACTGCATTTCTACCTCTTGATGCTCTCTTTTGTGATACTCAATCACACTCTTAGCTTTTCCATACCCCTCTGTTCACTACTTTGTGAGATTGAAGTGATTTATTTGCTTGGCAATTTGGGGAAAAATAAACTGCTAATACTTGGCTCAGCTCTGCTTCTTTTCCTCCTTGGAATTGAGCTGCCTTCTGGGAATAATAGTTCTTTCCTTCTCCACACTGTTTTTTTAATTAATACTGTAATAGAAAATCTGACAAATTCAGGGGAATTTTAACAGTCTCATTTGGCACTAACACTAACCTGTGCCTCTAGCTCATCTTTATAATTAATAAAGTGAATATTTTAATGTTTTATGCCATTATTTTATTTATCAACTAATTCAATACCTTGGACAAGGGAGAAGTTGTTATTTATTAGGTATTTTCAACCATTCAGTTATATATGCATCAAAAAAGGAATGAAAGAATAGATTCAAAACTTAATAGTACCTCTCTGTAGTTGTTTCACTTGCAAATTTCTATGTTCTGGACTTTGGAAATCTGTATTTTACTATTTATTCATTTATATTTATGTATCCCATTTTTATTTGTTCTTTTTAGATATACGTGACAGAGAGTGTACTTTGACATATTATACTTATTCTAATTAGGATTCCATTCTTGAAGTTCTACATAATGTGGAGTTTTACTGGTTGTGTATTCACACATGAATGTAGGAAAGTTATATCCTATTCATTCTTCTGTCTTTCCTAGTCCCACCCCCACTTACCTTCATTCTCCTTTGTGCAATCCAATGAACTTCTACTCTCCACTGCTCCCCCCACCCCCCATTATGTGTTAGCATCAGAGAGAACATTCAGCCTTTGTTTTTTAGAGGACTGTATTATTTCACTTAGCATGATAGTAGGCTCAGCTTGCAGAAGACCTCTTCCTGTGCTGGGGTTGTAGCTCTGTGGTAGAGCACTTGCCTAGCACATGTGAGGCAGTGGGTTTGATCCTCAGCACCACATAAAAATAAATAAATGAGATAAAGGTATTGTGTTCATCTACAACAATATTTTTTTCAAAAAAGACCTCTTCTTCACCCTATAATTAACCATCTCTAGGTGAGATCTAGCAATGCCTTTCTATCCCAGCTACTACTCCCAAACATGTGCATCACCCATTGATGCTTACCAGATACCTGACTTGAGCTCTTAGCTTGCTGTACCACTGTGAAAGTTGTGAAAGGAAGGATGGAGATTCCAGATTCCAAAGTATCTAGAAAATTGGCCCTATCCTTGAGGAGAACAAAGAGGAAGATAATCTGGAAAGTTCCTACAGCTGAGAAGAAATATGTGCTTTGTCTGAATAATGAGTGCTGTTAACCATGGGGAATGGAATAAACCAAAGGACTTGGGAATGTCATTCTTAAAAGACTAGTGTGAGAGATAAAACAGTATTGATAATTTAGTATAAAAATATTCTAAAGCAGATGGTTTTGTAATTGGTATTTTTTTTAGACACATGAATAACTGCCTTGATATTTAGCAGACACAGATTCATTATTTGGTAAGCAATTGATTTTTTCTTAAAATGAAATCATCCATTCCATAGATACAAATCTCATATATCTACTTCTCAGCCAAGATGTAACAACCTAGAATCAAATTAGATTGCTTTATGTCTAATGTTCAAACAAATGGTATTAAAATATCACAAGTCTGAGCAAGTATTTAAATTGTACTTGAAGCTTCTGTTTTTCCTATGTGCATCTTAATCTGTGACTGGATGGAGAAATTTGGGGATGAAATGGATTTCCCATGAAGTTGTTTTGGGTAGGTAAATGATGACAAATCTTTCTAACCTT
Source organism: Ictidomys tridecemlineatus (assembly GCF_052094955.1). Taxonomy (NCBI): domain Eukaryota; kingdom Metazoa; phylum Chordata; class Mammalia; order Rodentia; family Sciuridae; genus Ictidomys; species Ictidomys tridecemlineatus. The sequence goes on along the minus strand of NC_135477.1, from coordinate 121,358,305 downwards.
TTTCTTTCTTATGAATGTTCGTCTGTTTTTCATCATCCACCTATAAGTAGAATTTTAGTTTACTGTTGATTACTAAAACAAGTGTATGTTCAGATAAAGGGATATGACTTTTATAGAGTAGTTCACATAAAGTTCATAATAACTTTCCAGACTTCCTCTGAAATATACGTAAACCAGGATTTATAAAGCTCAACTACTGAATTTATTATTGAAAACAAGTACTCCTTTTGTTTTTAGGACAAAAATTTGGCTGTAACCCAAATGCCTTAATAAAGAAAAAGCTGAATGCAATATGATCTGACCATCATATAGAACTTATACAGGAATTTAAAATACTTTTTTGAGTTGACCTGGAGAAGTTTCCAAGTTAAGATAAGTTTAAAAATATATACATAATAACAATTATGACATTATTTTGTTTTTATTTTTAAATTTTATTTAATTTTTTAAATTTTATTTTGATCCTATGTTTATGTTATATGTATAAATGCATAGAGAAAAATGTGGGAAAACACACCTGTTAGCAATGGATATTGGTGTGAGGGGAAACTAAAAGAAATGAGTGAGGAGATGAGTGGGTTTTCTTTATATGTCTCTAGATTCTTTGATTTATTTAAAAGAACATGCATTACTTTTACAATAAAAATCCAATATGAAATACAATTAATATAGTAAGGCTAGCAAAAGCAAAGCCTAAAGTAGGAGTTGTTTAACCAGTCCTCATACATGTTTGTGCATTAGTTGTCAATTTTTTCAGCTTTATCCAGATACTGGCTGAGTAGTTGAGTAGTTGACTAAATTGCTCATGTTCTTTGTGGATCAATGATCTCCAGTTCACATTTTCTAACCTAACAAATTGTTGGGCTTTGTGCTTTTTACTACCTAATTTCTTCACTTGACTTCTTTAATTTTTACTTTCTAATTTCATTGTAAAAACTAGACTCCATATTACAGTCAATCTACTAGTGCACTCGAAGAGGAACTTAAGCTCAAAGACAAATTCATAGATTTTTTTTTAGGGAAAAAGATTTTTAAGACTTTATGTTTCAAAAGACATTTCCCCATGAATCAACCCCAGGAGAAAATCAGAACAACTAACATTTTACCTAACTGGTAATGTTATGTACCATTCTTAGGTACAATTTCAAAGGGAAGTTAGCACCATACTCATTTACCAAGGACCCCTTCTTAATTATAATAAAAGTCTGTGTGTGTGTATGTGTCTGTCTGTCTGTCTGTCTGTGTGTACATGCACATAAAATCAGAAAGGACGTCTTGGTTACAAGATTTATCCTGCCAGTCAACAGCCAAGTTAATTCAGGGGAAAAACAATAATATCAGCTTTTTCTTAACAAGAGGAAGTACATGAAAACCTGATTATATAGGGTCAAGGAATGTTCAATTTGCTATTTTTTAGGGAAGTTCTTAAGGTTTCAAGTCCTGATGAGGTACATCTGTAGTTTTTGTTTGTTTGTTTACTTATTTTAATGCATCTCTTGATGTTTTGTTGATTTTAAATTTTTAATTTAACACCAGAATAAGTCTTTGTTCAATTACATTTACACTTTGGGATTTTGAACTTAAAAAACATAAAATTCATGGCCACAACATCCTAAGACTAGAATCTTTACCTAGGAGCCTAAAAGCCACTAGCCAAAATTCCAGACACTAATTAGGGGAATCATCCTTTGAAATCAGTTGCAGTTCTTCTAAAGAGTAAATCTGCATTCTGATTGTGTGAGACCCTTACAAAGTACCCTAGCTCTTAAGAGAGACGCAAATGGACTTGTCCTTTATTACCTGTGGGATTCTAGGCAAATATGTAGGTGTGTTGGTGTTTCCGTTTTATCCATTTGCCAAAAAGAAGTTGTTGGAGGTAACACTTCTCTTTCCTGAAGTTATACTTAGACTCATGGGATTTGTTCATCTGAATATGCAGAATGACTTCAAGCCTTTTGGTCCCTGGCTTTCAGATCACTAATCATTGAGGTGGAACACCTATAAACATGCTGTTTACTTGAACACTTAGAAAAGTGGTTGTTATTCATGATGGAAATAGGTAAGGAGTAATGAAACGGACTTGACTTTTTTTCCTCCAGGAATGAGCAAAAAAGTGGAGTAAATAAACTATTTTAATGCCAAATCTATGTTGATTCATTTTGCCATCTCTCATTCATATTTTAATCAATAGGAAAAGTGTTCTGAGTCTCATAGCTGTTATCTGTGAAAAAGGGGTACAGAAGTGGAAGAAAAGGACTATAAATAATAACAACCGTTTATTGAGCACTTCAATAAACATTGCGTTAAAAAGTTTGAGATTATCTTGTTAAAACTTCCCCACAAATCTCTAATATCTATTCTATAATTATCCTCATTTTAGAAATGAGGAAAATGAGGCTGAAACACAGAAGTAGTGATTTAGCCCAGGTTCCCATCTACTCATTGACAGAACTTAACAATTAATAATTAGAATCCTTCAGCATTCCAAGTTAGCTGAGAAAGTCCCAGTTTACATCTTGATTCCTAAAGTAATTAACTGTATCTTCTTAACATTTAAAACATGGGTTAAACAAATTATATTGTCATTCTGTCGCAAGGTTTTTCAATCTTGACATTTTGGGCTGGAAAATTACTTGTTGTGGAAGGCTGTCCTGTGTATCATAGGATTTTTGATAGCACCCCTGGTATCTACCCATTAGATGCCAGTAGCAATGGCCGCCACAAGTAATAAAGATTACAATGTCCCCAAACATCTTCAAATGCTCCCTAGGGGTCGGGGAGTGGAGGACTGCTCCAGGTTAAGAACCATTATTGTACCTAAAGCCTATGCTAATAAAAAATTGAACTATACAAGGTCAATATAACTTATTTGTTATAGAGCATGTTCTATGAACTGAACCTACTCAGTAGAGTAGCATATATTCTATGCTCAATAAAAGTTAATTTCAGGTGCTTCTCACTCTCAAAATGGCCCACATTCTCTCTTGAATATGTAGCTCTTTCTTTCCCTCCAAAGATGTCTCTCTCTTGAGATGCCCTGCATTCTCCCTTTTGAATGTGTATTAGCTTTCCTAAATAAAGCTGTCTCTTAAAAAAACAAAAAGTTGATTTTATAAGGCATTATTTGACTTTCCAATTATAGAGAGCTACAAGAACTATAATGATCAAACTGACTGGAGGGGCTCTAGTAATAAAAAACATTTTGATGTGATTCCTTTTTTTCAGTGCTGGGGATCAAATGTAGGACTTTATGTATGCTAGGCAAGTGGAGTACCACTAGCTATAATCTCAGCCCTGGTCTGTTGCAATTCTTATTAAGAAGACTGAAATAATGTGAAGGGAAGTAATCAGCATCCTCCTGGCTTCCCATTCTAATAATATTATAGAGTTTTGTTTTTTTTTATTCCATTGATGTTTTACCCCAGTGATGAACATAAAAACCAATGTAATCGCCAGAGGGTGTTACAGTAAGTTTGATACTATGGCAATCTTCTTCAGTAATAATAGCTCATGATAATCAGTGTTCTATTTTTCCTACCCTTATACTTAGAAATGACCACCATTTCTTTCATACCACCAGTTTCCATTTATTAGCAATAACAGAGGAAATACCAATAGCACCAATTAAAAATGAATCCACATGACGTGTTTTATCCTTACAGCTGTAATGGACTAGTAACTAACATGGATTGGAAAGCACTTCACAAATTTAAAAAGTGCTGTACAGATACATTATAATTATCATCATTAATAAATTAGCCCGATTCTCCTAGTTCAAAAGGCACGTAAGGTCAGTTACATGGGCTTCAGTGGGGCAAAATGATCACAACCTACAATGTAGCAATGGTTTACATGTGTTGGCAACAAGTTTTACCCCATGCAATCCTGCAGAGCTGAAGTTACACACCCTTCAAAATATGGGAGAATGAAGCTAAAAGTAGACAAGACAGTTTTTTTTTTTGTTTTTTAGATTTAATGCCTTTTTTTCTATGACAGACTCTTACTTCCTTTATATTACCTTTTAAATATAATCAAACTTGTAAATCGTACATAACAAAATTAAAATGTGTTATTTAAGGTAACAGTAAATTTTATTATTTTCTATGAGCTGATATTCCAGATAGCATTAGAATTTCAAGCATTCTGCAACTTCAAAGAGGTCAGATTGGTAAAATTTGTGCTTGCACACCTTCAGGGAATATCTCCAGTATTCATTCCAGAATTGTTACTAGAAAAAAACAGCTTTATCCATTCCCTTGCCAGAGGAATCTTGGCAAGAGCTAGCTCTTGGCTGACCATAAATAAAATTCCTTGAATCACCAGTATCTTGATTTAAGAAAGAAATTTTACTGTGTCTTTCATACACAAAAGCGGATTAACAATGGTTAAAAAAACACTACTCCACTTTTTCACAGGTGTACAAAAGGAAATATAATGGAATTACATTCAACAATAAAGCTTAAAGTTCACTCTAGGTAATAGTTGCATTAACATTCACATACACAAGCACAGAGTAAGTATATTTCAGGAGTCTTATAATAGCATACAGCATACATATGGGAGATTGATTTCAGGTAACATCATAGGTGTTAGTAAGATTAGCAATTCAGAGTGTTATAGAAAAGGATAACTAAACCAAAGAGAAGGTGTAGGCTAGCACACCAAGACAAGTCACAGAATTAGAGGATTGAAAAGTCTGCTCACTGTATGTATGCGAAAACAGTATTTTTCTTCAATTTCTGGGTCTTGATAGAGTTGGTTAGAGAAGGTTGTGTATTCAAAGTGCACATCATTTTTTCTTAGAAAAGAGAAAGAAAGATCCTTTTATTTAGTAATTAATACATGCAAGAGGCAGCCCCAGAGTGACCTGAAAGAGTAAAGCTGTGATTGGCGGGTGGCCGGTATAATACAGATGTTTCAGGCAATTCTCTTAAAGCACTTCTGTAGCAGCAATGATCATTTAAATGGCTGTAGACTGAATTCTCTTTTGAGGGGAGTTTAGGGGAAATATTCATCATATTTCTCTTTGAAGATTTATAGTTATAGACTTTCTCTTTTTTAAATAAATCTATCAAATAACAAACAGCATAAAATGAGGTGTTGGGTTTTTCTTTTTTTCTTTTGCTTTTGCATATGTGTTTGGAAAAGGATCTGGCCTTTTCATAAACATTGTGTGCAAAAGAATTTTTAATAAAGTGAGCACAAGGACATATACAGGAAACACATCAGATCTGCTTCTGTTGCCCTGGTTGACCCTCTGTTAAACACTGAACTGTTTGCTTGTATGTATAATGCAGGTTTTAGGTACAAGGACACCATAGCAAACAGACTTTAGGAACTCCTAAAGCCTTGTCAGTGGGGGAAAGTTTTGTCTGCTAGAGGTTGGCTACTACCTCTTGAGTTATAAAATTTAGAAAGTCTGGTTTCTTCAGTCTCACATTTCCCCTCCAGACTGATAACTCCCACTGTTTACTTGCCTTTATTTCCCAGCCCTTTTTGTGCAAATAGTCTAATCTGACCCACCTCAGCCAATATCTGGCACTGAAATATCTGCAGTGGCCACAAACACTCAAGCTGCTCAATCTCAAAATCATTCAGCCTGCCCTGCAAGTGTCATCAAGACAGGATCCCCGGAGCACAGGGCAGAGAGTCCAACCTCTCACTGGCGGGACTGGGATGCTTCTCCTTTGCGGCGGAGGAGAAAGGAAACTTGGGTCTGCTTTTTAGGTTCTGAAAACAAGCCAGAGTGGAGAGAAAGAGTTAACACCAGACTTAGGAAAGCTTTTAAGACAAAACCTGTAAAATTTGGTCTAAACATATACAGGGGAACTTTCTGCAGATTTCTGAGGTCTCTAAGAGGGCTCATGTTGATAGGAGAAGGGAGCAGGGAGTTGCTACATGGGAAGAGATTTGCCATTATTACAAAAACTGGCTAAGTGGCTTGTTTCCATTTGAGGACCTCACTGGTCACTGTTGTCAGTCGTGCTGTTCCCTTTCTCCTTTTTCTCCTGGGTCTTGTTGCCCTTCTTCTTTTTCTTCTTTTTCTTGGTCTCCTCCTTTTTGCCGAAGGTTATGAAGTCACTTTTATCAATTTGGCTGTTAGTAGGCTCCTGCCGGATGGAGATGATCGCAGGAGATCCTGGGATAATGAATTTGTCTGGCAACTCACCGGGACCGGATTGTTTCGGGTTGCCGGGTCCGTATTTAAAGGTCCAGCTGTTGCTGTTGACTCCAGCACCGACTGGAGGGGACACCTCTCCTGCCTCTGGTTCTGAAAGACAAAATGTCAAAAAAATCAGTAAGGGTCAACATAGGCCCTTGAAGCCACTCTACTGGGAGAGAACAAGAAAAGCTGTACAGACAGCTGGGTCCCCAAGAAATTGTGGGTTATTTCTTGAAACCTGAGGGGAGGGCCAATGTTTGGAAATCAGCAGGATGGAAGATTTTTTTCACCAGGGTGTCCAAGAATTTAGTTTTCTAGTAACATATTTTTTATTCCTTGTGATGAATTTCCTAAACAACATGATTATGATGATCTTACTCATCTTACTTACTTAAATACAAGACAAGAAATATATTGGATTAAAACAGAAAATGCAGCTTTTGGTGCACGGATTAGAGAAAACTTTTGCTACAAATGTATTTTGATTTGTACTCTACCTAAAACATAAATAAACTTTTAAACCAATTAGTCAGTCCTAATCCTATTGTAATAATCTTGAGAGGTGGTGGGATGGAACAAACAAAAGATGGGAAAAAGTGGAATATAGATAGATACTGCACCACATAAGAGAAGGGAATCCTGTTGTAAAATGGTCTTATTTGTTTGGATAAAACTTGGGAGCCAATCTCACTTTCCAAACCAAGTCCCCTCCCTCAGTGTGGTCACAGTCTAGTTGGGACATACACTCAAGCAATTATAAGTCAGTCTAATACATGGAACAACAATGAATTCATATAGTGGGACTCCAGAGAAGAAAATTCACTCATTTTACTTGAGAAAGGTAGGGGGATCTGAAAGAAGAGGTGAAAATTGCACTGAGCCTAGGGGAAATGATTATGTACCCATGGGGGTTTTCAATACAAGACTTTCCCAAGAGTCTAGTTGGAAGACATACCACAGAGTCAGGGCAGAAAAGAAGAGTAATGGCATGTCAGGGCAGAGTATCCCAGGAGTCACGACCCTGGAACTCTTTGACATTGCAGCAGTGTTTATGTATCTGATGCTGCTCCTTTGGTGGAGATGTGAAAACTTCTTCCAAATAATCCGTTTATGTTCAGTTGCAGTTTGGTACTATCTCCATCTGCTATTTCCATGTTTTACTCCCTATCACTTCTCAATGTCCTCTAATTATCAATCATGTCAAGCTTACACTATATTATTTCCAAAATCAATGGTCACATTTTAGTCCTCACCTTACTCAACCTCTTAGAAGCATTTGTCATTTCCTTCCTGAAACACTATTTCTTTGTCATATAGGAGAAGAATAACCCATAGGTTCTTAGTTGGACTTGAGAGCTCTGTTACACAAGACAGATTAACAAGAGAAATAAAACAAATTTATGAACATGTATGTTTCGTATGTACATAAGAAACACCCAGGGAAGTAGTAGTTCTCAAAGAGGTAGCTTTGAATTTCAGCTTACAGCATCTGCAACAAAGAACAGTAAGCTTTTAGAGAAGTGACAAAACAAAGAAAGAGGACTTTGAGTCCCTATGGGTAGCAGCTTGAGGCAAGGCAAATAAATGGCAGACGAAGACTGGTTGGTAAAGGTTGTTAACATAGACTCCGCTGGGACCACCTCCAAGCTGAATCCAATGGTGTCCTCAGTGGCTAACCTTTGTTTTCCCTGGCAGAAGGTGGGGGAAATCTTTTATCTTTGTAAATCTATGTTCAGCTTGTAGGAAGACAGAAGGAAGGCAGAGAGAATTCGTGCATTTACTACATCTTAATTGCTTTCAGCTCAATGATCTTCCATACTTCCACCTTCTAGTTCCCCAGAGACAAAACCTTCTCCTGACCTTTCTCTCTGGCTATTCTTCATCAGTTTCCTTTGCAGGATACTCCTCTGGTATGTGTTGATGTTTCCTGAGGTTTGTCCCTAGACCTGCTTCTCTAATTTCTCTCTACTCTCTCCTTTAGAGATCTCAGCCATGTTTAGGGGTATAAATCCCATCTAAATATGCCAATGAGAAATAGATTTGTATTTCACATCTCTCTGTGTTCTAATATCATATATCTAACTGCCTATCTGATATCTCCAAAGTGGGAATTCCATGGAAATTCCAAACTGAAGGAATTTGAAATCAAACTCTCAATTCATCTTATTTACTCCTTCCTAAACCTTTTCATTTTTTGTATGTGATACCCTATTTACCCCCCATTGCTCAAGCCAGGAAGTTCAGAGTCATTTTTCTTTCTTCTCCATTCTCTATTTATAATATATTATTAACACCTGTGTTTTCTGCCTCCTAAATATATTTTGTCTCTGTCCTCTTCTCCCCATTTTCACTCTGTTAGGACCCACTATCCCTTTAATAAAGTACACCAATAGTTTCCTTCTTGTTCAACCTGCTTCTGTTTTTGCCTCTCTTCAATCTTCCACACAGTAGCCCAAGACATCTTTATTCCTTTAAGTCTTTCTCCCTTTTTAAAAAGGGAAGTATAGCATACGTTCAGTAAAACCCTTTAAAAATAGAAGTTAGATTAGATCATTCCTGTTTAAAATTATTCAGACTTCCTACTGCCTTGAGAAGGAAAAAAAAAAAAACAAAACTCAAACTCCTTAATACAACATAAAACTCTCTTCAATAATCTGATATTTCTTATTTTCCAAATCTCCACATATTCTTTTTATCACTATACTCCAGCCACACAGGCCTTCTTTCAGTTCTTTAAATGCCTCTTGGAGTTTTGTTTTGTTTTTGTTTTTGCCTCAAGATCTTCACACTTATGGTTTCTTTTTTTCTTGAATGTTCTCCCCTCCATTTTTAGCATGAATCCTCATTCTTCAAGTCTATGTTTAAATATAACTTCAGAGAAGCATTCTGTGACCATTCTAGACAAGTGGTACCCCCTTCACCTAGTAATATTTATCACCATAAGGTCTACAGAGGCAGGAAATATATTTGTTTATTCACCAATGTATAACAAGTGTTTAGCAAACTCCTGGGCCTGAACAGGTGTTGGACTATTTTGGACTATTAGACTACTTGTTGGACTATTAGACTAAATACTAATCAGTGCCTAGAAAAGCTTGCAATGGGATAAGACTCTACAGAATGATAATGAAGGAAATGGAGAGGGGAAGCTGGCTCCTTCTCTTGTCTCCAATATTCAGGTGAAGATCAAAGCAGAATGATTGTGGTTATAAAGTAAAGGAGTGTAATCATAAAACATCTGAAGAAACCCACTTGCACAGTGGGTGTGCAACTATCCTATATATTTCCCGTGCTTATAGGAATGGTGCAGCCCTTCCCATTGTATCCTGGCCTGCCACCACTGAAGAGGGCATTAGTAATAAAATGTCCAAACCCTCTCCATGAATCCTTACAGTTTTTTCTTTGGGATAGGTAAATCGTATGCAGCCCTGGGGTTGAACATGGACGAATGAATAAAAGGACTGCTGTGAGAAGTGGAAGTGGCACCTATTCTTTAGCAGACCAAACAACTCTTCACTGATGGCACTTTTGGAGTCCCCACAGACACTGAGGTAATGCATGTAAAGTGTTAAGCTTGATCCTTAGCACAATGTAAGAGCTCCATAAATGGTATCACATATGGCTAACTATATATGGCACAGCTCTTGGGATTAGGAGAGCCAGATAAGGATATTGTGAATTTATAGCATGCAGTAGGGAGAAGGCATAAGCAGCTTTCTTTTCTCCCTCCAACCCTTTCCCTTATACCATGCTTATCCTGCCAGAACTGACACCATAGTAGTTTGGGGATGGGGCAATAGATATATATTTTTTTCCTCTGAGGCTGAATTTTATTTGTCTAAGATAATCAGATCTGCAATTGAACCAAAATCTGCCTATTAATCTTTAAATATGGACCCTTTCTCTGAGAGACTGAGATTAAAAGAAAAAAAAAAAAGAAAGAAATATTTTAGAAAATGGTTAAGATCCTCTGATTTGGTGCCTAAAAGAGGGCTTCAGCATCACCCCACAGTTCTCTAGTTGCTCTCACAAGAGCCCAGAATGAAAAATTTTCCAGCTATATACAGGACTACCTGAGGTCTGAGGGCTGACATTCAAAAAATGCAGAGCTCAGAAATGCCTTCATTTTGTGGAGTTAAAGAACATTATTGGCCAGGTTTATTGGCCTAGGGAGTCCCTCACAGCAAGCCCATCAAGAGTTAATCAATTTCTTTTACATGCCACTAAGCTTCTCAAGCCTTTGCTGGGAGCCTGAGTCTGACTCAGCCTAAATTCCAAGAAGCAATCAGAGATCTATTCAGGTGCATCCTCCACATGTTCAGCTTCTACAGAGCAGAACAAGATGTGGTTTCTTCAGTCCCTCACAGACATTGTGCCTAACATGTTCTGGTTGTTGTCTAAGCAAAATGTCTCTGAGGGCTGGCTCAGCAGCATCTCAATTGTGAATCATTCAGGTGAAAGGATAGCTCCAGAATCTGAAACAGCATTTCCTGACCTCCTAATCTGAGTTCCTTTTGGTTAAGAACATTGAAGAACCCTGGCTAATTTTGCCTATAAAATGTCCTGCCTTTGGGGCAGATTCAAGGACATAATCCCTCCTGAAAAAGATGAGAAGGGAAGATAAATCATTTCTGATGGAATCCAGGATGGAGGTCAATCCCAACAAAAGATCAATGGAGGAAACATTTCTTTTTTCAATGTTGCCTCCTTTCCTCCCTCCAGGGATCTCCTGTAAGTCCCTTCCCCAGTGCTCCTAGGACTTCACTCACCTCAAATATGAGACTGAGATGCAGTCAAGACCCAAATAAGAGCCTAGAAAGAGGATTTATGGCAGACATCAAGCTTGTGGGAATCTGAATCTTTAGGCAGAGCCCTTCCCAGACATTCAGATTAAAACTAATAGGACTTAAAAAGTTTTAGTGGAGTATGATCATAATTTTGAAAAAAATGGTGATGCTTCTTTTGGTGGGGCTAGTATTGGTCAATGTCTTCACAGTGAATAGGGATACATTTAAAAGTCAGAAAAAAAGAAGTACTGGAGAATGAAATTGACCAAATTATGTTATGTGCCTATGTAGAAATGTCACAATGAATCTCACTATTATAACTATTATATATAATTATGTATCAAAAATTTTAAGAACAAAAAGTAAAAATAAACTTTAAAAATCAGAACAACAACATTACAAAGCTCTTGACATATCATATTTCATACATTAGATTGAAGTGGGTTATGAACTCCCAATTTTACCCCAAATGCAGATTGCAGAATCACATAGGTTACACATCCACAATTTTACATAATGCCCAATTAGTAATTGTTGTATTCTGCTACCTTTTGTAATGTTGTGAACAACCAATAAAAAAAATAAAAAATTAAAAAAAAAAGAAAAATAAATAAATAAATAAAAGTTGATCTCCTAAAAAAAAAAAAAAAAAATCAGAACAACATACTTTTTTGGGGGGAGGCAGTATTTGGTATTGAACTAAGGTGCTAAGGTGTGCTATATCTCTTAGCTAAATACCCAACTCTTTTTTTTTTTTATAAAGAGAGAGTGAGAGACAGAGGAAATTTTTTTTTTTTAATATTTATTTTCGGCGGGCACAACATCTTTGTTTGTATGTGGTGCTGAGGATCGAACCAGGGCCTCACGCATGCCAGGCAAGCGCGCTACCGCTTGAGCCACATCCCCAGCCCCAACTCTTTTTATTTTGTGTTTTGGGACAGGACCTCACTAACTTGCCCAGGACGGACTCAAACTTGCTATCCTCCTGCCTCAGCCTCCCAAGATGCTGGAATTATAGCCCCGCACAACATGTTTTATTAAAAAACACATATATCTTCATCTTTTACTATAAAAAATGCCCTCCAGTTGTAGTTGGCATGATTACTTCATGTAATCCTATAATGTACTTTGGCCCTGCTCAGGAGTCTTTTTGGCAAAATTCCTAACTTTCCTCTTGCATGTTAAATTAAGCCTGGCTGCCTGAGCTTATGTAGTTGGACCTCAGGGACTAGGACTGATTGGGAATCAAATGCCAGGGAAGGTTCTAAGATTTTGAAGCAAATGACACGCTTGTAAAACTCACCCTGAATCCCCATTCTGAACTGCTCTAGATGATTACCAAGACCAGGAAAGGGTTTTCTGATTTACATGTTTTCTCTTTTTGGTTCTCACTAGAACCATATAAAACAGACATTGTTAACATCTATGTCTTTTATTGATGGACTTAAGACAAATGGTCACATGATTATTAACTGGTGGAACCTAAAACTCAAATCTAGGCAGGCTCCAGTCAAGAGATAATCTTGAGCTGTACAGCAAGGTCCTTGGAAACCCCTGAAACGTAATACAATCATAGCAGTTGTTACGGTTATTAACTGTTTTGTTATTGTCTGGGAGTCACAGAGAGGTAGGCAGGATCCTCTAAACTAGGATCAGTTGGAAAGGAGTGGAGGAGGAGGGGGGAGGGGTGTGGATGAGGGAGTGACAAGTCAGGAAAATCGCAGCACAGTCTCCAGGTTTCAGCTCCGCCCCTTCACTCCCCATTCATTCCTTTGTTACCATCTCTGGGATTTCTGTGCGGAGGTTAATAAAGAGCTTCCAGAAAACCCATCATTTTGATTTAAGCTGGGGACTGTCTTACCAGACAGCACTCTGGAGCCGGCCTACCGCCCACTTCGCTAAGTCAGTGCAGCTAGCAAAAGCTATTACATGATTACAGCCGCTTCCGGCCCAGTCAGATTGCTCCCCTGGACTGCTCCTTCTCTGGTGCGGGGCCTGCTGCTGCAGTCTCCGACTACCCTGGGAAGAATCAGGGCTCTGAAGGCTTTGCAAATCCTCCGTTTGCAAATGAAAAGCCAGAGGCTTTCTGCACGGGGACAGGACGCCTTTACTTTTCCTTGTCCTTGTCGCCTCTACCTTGAAAGCCAACCCCTGTCTGCTTTCAAGCAGCTCTGATTTCCTTTGCACCTTTTGGCTTTGAGCGACCATTTAATCTCTCTGTGTCTCTATTTCTGCCTCTCTTTCCCAGAATTTAACAGATTGTGGAGTTACACATGCATAGCCTGACCAAAGGCAAAAGCCATCCACCCTCAAACCGCTGAAACATCAGGTTGTAAAACATTTTCAACTACCTCCCCACCCCCATCCCATTTGTGGGGTTTGTGAACCGACTGGATGAGCTCCTCCTCCCAATCCTTTATGAATTGGGCAAAGCTTGTCTTAGTAAAAAGCCACAAAATACAGGAGAATCCTGGTCTGAAATCCAAATCCTGTCCTCAATCAGAGAGAGAGAGAGAGAGAGAGAGAGAGAGAGAGAGAGAGAGAGAGAGAGAGAAAGCTACCAACACCTGGCTTAGCATTTCCAGTGTTTCCCTGGTGCTTCAGTGAACAATGGAAAGAATTTTCCCTGGAAAGAAAGGAATGTAAAAATATACTCCCTGTTCTTTCTAACACCTTAGGCTCTGTAATTAGAATATCTAGGTTTAAGCCCGAGTACATCATGTAAATTATGTTCAGCAAAAGACTTAATGTATCTGGGCCTGTTTTCATCTATAAAGGAAATAATAATAGCACCCATCTCTTAGGTTGTTTTACCATTAAATGTAAATGTCCTTATAGAGTCCATAGCACACTGTCTGACACAAAGTAAAACCTCATTCAATTTTTCTTATTAACAAGATCAGAGCAAAAAAAGGTCATTTATTTATTTAAGGATTACTGATTGCTCATCATGAGTCAAGCAGTTTATTGAGCACTTGGCAATGTATATTTATTTAAATACACTTACTTTATTATAATTAATTAATTAAATTTATAATGTATTTAAATATGTATTAATTTATATGTAAGAAATCTGAAGACTGGGGCTGAGAAAGTAACTCAGTGATAGAGTGCTTGCCCAGCAGGCACAGGTCTTGATTTGATCTCCAGCAGGAAAGAAAGAAATCAGAAGGCTTGAATTACAGCAAGATGATTTGCCCTGAATTGCACAGGGTTTTGACAATAAAAAGCTGAAAAATTCTTGTCCCACTGTTATTTAGTAATAATCCAATTGTCATTTGTTGGTTCATTCATTCATACATTCATTCATTTTTTATTTATTTATTTATTTTTTACTTCTTGTGAAGCCTTGGGAGAAGTGGTGGGAGACAGAGTTGAATTGGGATCACAGTCCAGCATTTTGAAATCTAGAATAGCTGGGGAGGATAGTGTAAGTGAGATTGCAAGCAAGGCTTGGCAAGCGGGAGGCTGATCCTATACCTTCCCTAAGAGCCACTGGAGCTGCTACTCTTGGGTGTTTCACTCTCTTTGGGTGGGCTGAGCTGATCTGTAATAAGATTCTGTGGCTGTTTGGTGCCTCAGGCCACAGCTGGGCTAATTTTCAGTAATCTTGGAGCGGAAGAGATAAATACACTTGGCATATTTTTAAAGCCAAAGCTCTCTCGCTTTGTGCCCAAAATAACTCTGCCATTTCTAGGTTAAGAGTATAAAGACATCATGTGCTGCGAACCCAGATTCAAACATTGGAATGGCTGGTCTCAAACCTTCATAGCTCTCCACAGTCCGCTTTTAAAAAAAAGAAGAAAATCACATTTCTTCTTTCCATGACCCCTGCAGCTCAGCAGGGCTCAGGCTACATGGTTTTTCTCTATCTTATTTCCTAGTTGTTAAGGTCCCCCAGGATCTAGGGAGGGTAGTTTCCCTTTATAGCTTCTTCTCAAAATTCCCCCTCTGTATAATCTTTGGGGAACAGAATGCTGAGAATGTAGGTTCTGCACATCACACAGACTTGAGCTGGAATCTCAGCTTCCCAACAAGGACTTATTTGTAAGGTAACCTTAAGCAAGTCACTTGGCTTCTCAGCACCCTTTTTTCACATGCAAAACAATGATAACAATATCCATCTAATGGGATTGTGAGCATTAAAAAGAGACAAGACTCTTAAATTACAGAGAATAATGCCTGGCATGCAGAAACTCTAAAATAAGGATAGATATTACCACTATGTAGTATCCCTCTAGGACCCCTCCTTCCGCCACACACACACACACACACACACACACACACACACACCACCCCAACAGCCAAATCCTAGACAAAGTACTTCCAGGAGCTCTATTTTCCTGAGATCCGCCCTCTATTAGACTCTTCCCCTCAGGGGTCATGGAGGACATCCAGCTGTGAAGTTTTCCAGTTTAGCAATGGTTGCTAGGGAGGGAGTTATGCTCCAGGGCCTCTGAAGGAGACCCCAGAGTGGGTGGAAGGCAGATACACTGAACTAGGTATCAAAGTAAACAGCAAAAAGATCAGTAGAGAGAAGGAATAGGGGGTAGGAGGAAGAGAGGGGAAAATAAAATATTGGGGACTGAATTAGAACAAATTATATTGCCTGCTTTTGTAATTATGTCATAGCATAACCTATTGTCATATATAACTAAAAAGGACAAAAAAGAAAAGAAAAAAGGAGACTTGGGCTCAAACATCAGCTCCACCCTTCTGTTTGCTACCATTTTCTACTATACTATTTGGTTAACATTGACTTTTTTTTTATTTTATTTATTCTAATCAGTTATATATGACAGCAGAATTAACAATGACTTTTAATTTCTTCATATATGAAATGGATACACTAGCTACCTCCCAGGAGCATTGTTACTCATTCAACTAAGCTGATTATTTACTATAAATTAGGCATTATGCTAGGAATTAGGAATATGAATGTGAATATTAGGTTAGTTACACTGTTGAAAAAGACAAGTAAATGAGTAAATACAATAATAGCTTTAAGGAACAGACAAGGTAGAGTAACTGGCATTGAACTTTTTGGAGACTTATGTGCAGTGGTTAAGGGCAGAGTCAGAAGTCAAACAGCCCCACTTCAGATCCTGTCCCCCTCTTACTAGATGCATAACCTTATTAAACCTGAGATGTCTCAGTTTCCTAAGCAGTAAAATGGGAATAATGATAACCTTCTTGGGCTCAGTGGTGCTTACCTGTAATCCTATGGCTTGGGAGGCTGAGACAGGAGGATCCTGAGTTCAAAACCAGCCTCAGCAACTTAGAGAGGCCCTAAGCAACTTAGAGGGACCCTGTCTCAAAAAATAAAATGGGCTGATGATGTGACTCAGTGGCTAAGTGCCTCTGGGTTCAATCCCTGTTACCAAATACTACTACTACTACTACTACTACTACTACTACTACTACTACTACTAGCCTTATCTCTGGGGTTGGAAAAGATTAGAGGAGCTTATCCTTAAAAAATACTTAGAATAATACATGGTACATAATTTAAGTGTTCAACATATTTTAGCTGTTATTATTATTCTCAACTATATTTTCTTCCCTCTCGGCTTCAGTATTCTCTATCTGGAGGCTAAGTCTCATAGGTGGTGTCACTGAGTTAAGTACATACAGCAGCACTAGCTGGAGGTAGAGGGCAGAGGGAATTGTATAATAAGTGAAATCCAATTGCAGATAAGAGAATGCCAATTTGATGATGATGATGATGACGATGATGATGATGATGATGATGATGATTTTTTGGTGCCAGGGATTGAACTCAGGGGTACTTGACCACTGAGCTACATCCCCAGCCCTATTTTGTATTTTATTCAGAGAAAGGGTCTCAGTGAGTTGCTTAGTACCTCGCAGATGATGAGGCTGGCAGATGCTGAGGCTCACAATCCTCCTGTCTCAACCTCCCAAACCATTAGGATTACAGGTGTGGGCCATTGCACTTGGCAATTTGATATTTTTATAGCCTACGACCCAGCAATCCTATTTCTGGAAATCTATATTTTATAAGTACTAGTAGGAATGGATAAGATATAAGGATATATGTATAAGAATGTGTACTGCATTGTTTAAAATATGAAGATAGCAAAAGGAAAGTGGATAAATAAAATATCAGCATACAACATAGTACTATTCCCTTATGAAAAAGAATAAAGCAGATCTATATATACCAGTTTAGGTGTGTGTTAAACACACACACACACACACACACACACACACACACACACAGACAAGCTATATGCTACTATGCATAGAATTATACCATTTTGAGCAGGGTGAGGTTTAGCTCATGCCTGTAATCCCAACAGCTCAGGAGGCTGATGCAGGAGGATAGCAAGTTCAAAACTAGCCTCAGCAAACTTAGCAAGGCCCTAAGCAACTTGGCCAGACCCAGTCTCAAAATAAAAAATAAAAAGGGCTGAGTTAAGTGACACACAGCACTAGCTGGAAGTAGGGGGATGTGGATCAGTGGTAAAGAATGCCTGGGTTCAACCTCCAGTACTACTACTACTATTACTAAATATACTACTTTAGTAGTAGTTATTTCTGGGGAGTGTGGCTAGAAGTAGGTAATGAGGCATTTTTCATTTTTTTAAAATTCTGAACAGATTATTTTTTTCCTAATTTTTGTTTCTTTTTAAATAGAGATAGGCATTGAAAGAAACACTAACTTGATGTGGCTCAAAAACTAGCTAAGACAAAATGCCCTAAATAGCCTGAACCCCCTACATAATTTGTGGGATCGATTGACACATGAAAATGAGGTGTGCTGGGGGCGGGAGAGCTTATTAACAAATTAAGAACCTCAAGACAGTGACTGTGTGACATTGAGACAAACAGAGCCTTCTTTATATGTGGAGCCTCATGAAGGCAGCCTTGCCTGGACTTGAGTCCTCTGCTGGGTCTCTCCTTCAACATCAGCACTTAACAGTGATTTCCCAAAGGTTTCATATTGCCTGCCCCACCTGGAACTATGTGAGGCATGATCCTTTTACCTAACAGTAAAACAGCTTCTGGCTTTCGTTTAGTTCAAACTTTTCTTCTTTACCCTCCCCCTCTCACATTACAATCTGTGCTTCTTAAAATTTGGCAGCAATCCCAGGCTCTGTGTTGCTGTGTCACTTCTCAGCCTTGAGCAACCATTTCAAGACAAGTAGTGATATCTCTGCATTGAGCGTATGAAATGGAGATGCTGTCAGAATGCTGCAGTAGACAGAGAACGAGATGCAGAGAAAACTCTTTCCATCACCACCATCACCCCAACTCTACACACTTCAATCCCATCCATTTAATCCAGCAAAAACATTTTGAATTCCATTTTACTGGGAGGCATGGTGCTAAGTGACAGAAGTATTAAATTGAGTAGAGATAAGATTCAGATAACATTTTTGAGTGTTTACCACAAGCTAAGAACTGTCCTGAGCATTTTGCATGCATTATCTCATTATTTATTTATTTTTTGGTACCACGGATTAATTTAGGGGCACTCAACCACTGAGCCACATCCCCAGCCCCTCCCCACTTTTTTGTATTTTATTTAGAGACAGGGTCTCACTGAGTTGCTTAGCGCCTTGCTGTTGCTGAGGTTGGTTTTGAACTTGGGATCCTCCTATCTCAGTCTACCCAGCCGCTGGGATTATAGGCATGTGCCACGGCACCCGGTGCATTATCTCATTTAATTATTACACAATCTACACTCTTTCCTCTTTTACACATTAATAAATCTGAGCACAGTTTGCACAATTATTAGGTGGTATTAACAGGGATTTGAGGCACTATGTAATGCTGCCTCTCTTAAGAAACTAATATAAGGCAAATTTTAAACAAATCTGTCCTTCATTGTCCACATTTTCTCTGATATGACCCACACCAACACACCAGAATTGCCTAAGAACATTTTCAAAGCTTGTCCTTTTGTTAAAAAAAAAAATGTTATATTTATCTCCCCTTTGATTCTCCCTTTCTAGACACTTAAAGTTGTAATTCTTGGTTTGGGGAAAAAAAAAACAAACACTGAGTTGTTAGTATTATCTCATCTTGTCATCTCATAGGTAGCTTTTCAAAGTTCAATAAAGCTAAGGGATCTTAAAAGAATCTCTTTTCCTAAAAACAAACCTACCTAGTGGTTCTCCTTTGCCAGCAAATAAAACTTCACTTTTTAAACAGGATATTTAAAGCCCTACAAATCTGACTCTAGTCCACCTTTTTGGTTTCATTTCCCAGCAGCCCTATCCCACCCCATCTATCAGATGTACTCTTCCTAGTCATCCAGATTATGCACTTCTGACTTTTTTTTTTTTTTTGCATGTATTATTTCCTTTGCCCAGATCTCTCTTCCCCTCAACATCCTACAATATCTAGTGAGTTGATATCTCTGATTTGAACCCCTAAATTTCCAATTCCATCTTCTGGTCTCCCACCACATTTATTATTCATGGTTGCTGAGAGAGGGTTTGTGAAAACAATTCTGAGGATCCTTTTGAGAAAGATGGACCAGCTTACTTTATTTACATAAGGTTTGTACTGCTTATGACAGTGACAAATCCTGGGCCCCATTCTGGATGGACAGGCCCTGGCAATTTGTTCCAGCTTCCTTCTCTGACATTGTTCTACCTATGCATGATACAACTGTGGTCCTTATCATATGACATTATCAAATTTCCACCTTATTTCTTTACATTTCTGCCTTATCCACTAGATGAAGACAGAACTATATTACTTTTTAATATTTTATTCATATTAGAACAGAGCCTAGCTTGATTATGAACTTAATACACGATGATTTGATGACTATATAGAGGGGTACAACCACATTCTATATTGAAGAAAAGACAAGGAAAGATCCCTGGGTGGGATATTTTATATTTCACTTCTTTATGGGGGTTGGGGGTAGGGGTAAGGAATAAATAAGGATTTTAACAGAAAATGCTGCTGGTGATGGTTAATCATGGAGTTCTAGGGACCTGCCTGAGAAGTGGCTTGTGGGAGAATCTTCCTGGTGCCCTTCAAATCACAACCATTTAAAGGGCTATTATCCTGGAGGCAAGGTTGTTACTCTGAGTGAGAAAGACCAAAGAAGCTAATTTATATCTCTAATTCCCTAGACATGGAGAGGATATACCAAAAAACTCATCCTCCCTAAAGAGATTTTCTAAAGGCAAATTTAGAAATCAGTTTGTGCTTGGTCTAACTGAAGGAAATTGAGGTGAAACTGACCACTGACTAAACACAGCCCCACTGACTGCAGATGACAGGGACAGTAGTTGGACTAACATCTCAGTGACATGTGGGGCCCACAGGGAAGGCTGGCCTCTAGGAAAGCGCCTTCATGGAATCCATGGCCCAATCACTGTCAGTGGTATGTGGAGTGTCAAGCTGTGGAGATATAGAGAGGCCCTAAGTTTTAGAGGTGCCTTCTTGCCTTTAGAATCTCAAGGAGAGAACTGGTGTGAAACTAGGTTTTAAGCAAGATGCCACTAAAAATCAGACAAATCCCAAGGTATTGTATGTATCCATAAAACTGGCCCCAAACACTATAACTCCTGTTCTCAATACATAAGCAGCACTGGGGGAAAACAGATGGGACTTAATAATATTCGCTGAAGCACTCCCTACTCCTCCGCCCTCAATGCATAGGTACATATGGATTAGGCCCTTAATTCTCCTCTTTTCAACTTCAGGGAAGTTCTGAGTATATATTTAATTTGCACTCACAGATGCTAGATGCATGTAAGGCAGGCAACATACATTTTCCTGTTCCCTTGGATCTGTTGTGGACAGTGATTGTTTTAGTATCTACCAAGTGCCACTATTAATTCCTTCCAAACTGGCCTGTGAGTGATCCAAAGAGTTCTGTCCTCTCCTGCCTCCTCCCACCTCTTGGACTGATGTTCTTAAGCCTGGTGCACAGTGGTATCTTAGTCCTTAATATACTAATGTAGTGGGAACTCTTTTCCTCCTCTTTCCACATTGCCACCTTTATCCAAAGAGAAAGGAATGCCCATCAAATCAGTAGTCCTATGCTTTGGGGAATGTTCTAGGAGGACAACTATCATCTTAACTCTATTTTATTACTGGGCCCAGGAAGAGTTGCTTATCTAATTGGCCTATCTAATTGGGGTGGGTGTTTGGATTACTAAAAGCTTGATATTAAATGGATTGTGCTTCTTCTTTTTTTATTTTTGGTGGTGCTGGGGATTGAAACCAGGGCTTTGTGCATGTGAGGCAAGCACTCTACCAACTGAGCTCTATCCCCAGACCTTGGGCTTCATTTTTAAATGGGCAAAATTAGCATCAACAGTCATTGTTCTTCCACCTTAATTTTCATTCCCTTTCTCTGCTCTACCTCAGCCTATATTTGATAATAATCATATCATCATCTCATCTTCTCACAAAGGGAGATGACTGCCATTTTTCAGTTGGGAAGTTGGAAACCCTATCACATACCCCAGGCCATTTTGCACCAATACTAAACCTGATGCTAACTTTGATCCTTCGATTGGCTCCTTATCTCTATTCTTAATTAATTGAAATTTTGAGGGAAAAGGGAATGACCAATCAGTCTCCACCAGACTTCTGACAATTAGTAGCCTTAAAAGCGGGTTTAAAATCTAGTCCATATTCACTATACTCTCGTCTTGCTCCTAACATGCACCTGATTTTACCTTCACCTCTACTGTAGTATACACACACACACACACACACACACACACACACACACACACACACACCTACTGCTACCTGAACTTGAAAGATCCTGTGGTAGGCAGAAGAATATCCCCCCAAAGATGCCCCATCCCAATTTCTAGAACTTGTGAATACATTATGTTATATGGTAGAAAGAACCTTGCTAATAGGATTAAGTTAAGGATTTTGAGATAGGGAGATTATCCTTGAATATCCAGGTGAGCTCAATATAATCACAGTGTCCTTAAAAGTGAAAGAGGGGCATACAGATTTGAGGATGCCGTACTTCATGCTTTGAAGATGAAAGAAGGGGCTACAAGCCTAAAAATGCTAAGTCTCTAAAGATTCAAAAAGGGAAGAAAATGGGTCCTTCCATTGAGTCTCCAGAAGAAATGCAGCCCTGCCAACTATAAGATAATAAATTTGTATTGTTTTAATCTTTAAATTTATAGTAACTTGTTATAGCAGTAATGTCAAAATAATACAGACCTTAAAGTTGGCCTGGAATTCAGACACTGACACAACTAAGCTTTTCCCTTCACCTGTCATGTGGGACAAGTAGTAGTCATGTGTTAAATTTATAGGGCTCAGCAGCAGGCAGGTATGGGTTTAAATACTGCCCCTTGTCATTGTATTTGTTCATGAATTCAACAAATATTTCTTAAGAATCAGTGTGTGTAGACATCTTGTTTGAAACTAGGAATATTTAGGTGAGGAAAACACATTTACTAGCTATGTAAATGTAAGGAAGTCAATTAATTCCTATGAGCCCCAATCTCCTTAACTGAAACAATGTACTTCTCCCTTAAAGTTGCTTGACTATGCAATACACATGTGAAGTGCTTATCATAGTTCTCAATAAATAGTAGTTATTGTTAAGTCTTCCTTCCTCTTGTTCTATAATACAGGGGGCAACAGTACAGGATATGAAGACTTTAAAAGTTGACCAACAAAGACACTCCCACTGGCACACATCCTTAAGAAAAGAAGATCTTCCTTAGGCTTGCTTGCCCCCACCATCTCCACTAATAGGCTTTAGCTAAGACGAAAAAATCTGTAGTCCATGGTACATCAGCACACCATCAAACACAGAGTGAAACTCACAGACTCAAAGGTGTCTTCCCCAGAGCTGTTTATACCTTGTGATACTCTTAGCCCCCCAAATCTGGCCACTCTGACATGTAATTTAGTGTCCATCTAATGTAAGTCACTCATACTGGATGAGAATTCTAGTCTTAATACAGACCCTTAGGTTACCTGATTCCAGATGAGTTTGGGAACAGAGATACTTTGGGTATTCTGGGATAAGACAGTATGTATCTATGATGCAGAGTCAAAGAGACAGGAGAGGAATATCTGTGGATTGTCACCTCACTACTTAGCTTTGGCCCATGATTGCTGCCTATAGAAACAGCTCTGGACACAGGATTGGTCCACTGTTGGAAGCAAGACCAAGTTGGTGGATTTTCTTGATCCATCAACAACGAACTTGTTCATTTAGACTTTATGTACTCATTTTTAAAATTTGGTTGCTTTTTCATGTGAGAGATCCAGGACGGGGTATTCAACAGACAAGGGATACAATACTAGCAATGATAAATTTCTCATTGTTTCTGTTCTCTTGTGGATCCAAATTTGGTTCTTAAAAGTTACCTTTTCATACTCTACTGTTTTATGAATATGCCTCTGAGTATAAAGATTTTTTTTTAATAAAACTTGCAATTTCCTGTTTTAACAGTAGTACAAACATCCTTTGTTCTCCCACTTCCCTCTTTAGGACTGACTTCTCCCATCCTTTGCATAGCCCACTCCCTGGGAGATAGACCATTGTGGTCAGAGCTATTGCTGAGGAAGCTCTTGCTCTAACTTAGATAAGAGCAGAACAGCATCTATCTCTGCCACTCCCTCCGTTTTCTGATTGTGAGTAATGAGACTCCAAGTGCTGAGGCACAGAAAATCTCATCTCCAATCCACACATTCATTTCCAGGCTTTCTGGCAATGAGCAATCTTCTGACCTTTCCCTAGAGGCCTCTGGTCTCTAGCCAGTGCTTGACCTGAATATGTTTCTCCAGATTAGGCAATGACCTTCTCATCCACAAAGCTGAATGCTTTTGTGAAGATGAATTTTTCAAGTTCCTTTGGAATCTGGGCTGTTTCTCAGAAAATATTTTCATGAAAGTCCCCTGCTGTTGTTGGGGCAGGCTTTAATTTCTAGTTTACTAGGGGAGGCTCCGGGCAAGGCTTGCTAGAGATGCAAAGCTAAAAAGAATTGCAAACTATTAGTATTCCTCTGCCCTAAACCCAGGTCATAAGCAGGTTTTCTTAATCAAATACCTCCTAGAGAGGAGTTCCAAGACTATTGATTCTAAACAATCCCAGCAATCTTTCCCACAGAATGAGAGGCAGACACTCTACCCCATCTCACCTTCCCCACAAAGCTATCAAACACACAGGTAGCCTGTCATCTTTGGTGACTCAGGAGGCAAAGTTAGTGAAGGATATCCTTCACCAACTAGGCAATGACCTTCTCATCCACAAATTCTGATCCTTTGTGACACTAGGATCTCCCTGACAGAAACCTGATCCTGAGAAGGGGCTTAAAAATTCAGCTATAAAGAATGGTTTATTGTGAGAACAAGAAGTGTAATTCAGAAATTCTCCTGTTCCAAGTGACACTCTTAAACAAAAGGACAAAATGTATAATTTCTAAGATGTAGTCAAAAGTTGTTTCTGAGGATGAAGTTTTCAGGGAACACACTATATTGCTTCATGTAGTTGGCACAGTAAAGGGACCAATGATAATCAAAAGAACTACAATGAGGCTCCTCCATTTCCTTATCCTGTATCCTCCATTTCCTTATTCTATATTGGCCTGTATCTCTGCATGTGTGGGATTTGAAGGAAACTGTAGCATAAGGGAACAGTTTTGCTGCTCTTTCCCGCTTACCATGTGTTTCATTAAAATTTGTGTCCCAGAGCATAAATCTGAGTCCCCATTTAATGTTCTCTGTTTGGGGTCACTATTATGGAAGAAATTCTTTTATTATATACCACGGCCCAACTCTGTGTTCTGTCCAGGGCTTCCAATCCTGGAAGAACTGTACAAAGGAAATGAGAGAGATGCAGGAAAATGCAAGGTATATAGGGAAAGAACTATCTCAGGAGCTATTTATTATACAGATATGTTTAACTTTAGAAAAACCAGGATATCTCAATTCCAGTCCTTTACTTACATGACCATTAAAAACACTCCATGATTGTATACATATGTCAAAATATATGCCTTGCACCACCACGGTCATTCAATAAAGTTTTCTCCCCACTGAAAACAAGAAATACAAGAACAAAACAGTGTTCCTCTAAGAAGGAGATGAAGAAAGTCACAAATGGATGAAGTCAGAAGCTCCATTCACTAAGCTCATGGCTTCTCCTAGATTCAGAATGCTAAGTCCCCTTCCTACATCAGACTTGCTTCCTCCCTCCAGGCAAGTCCAGAACCAATTCTTTGTTCATCATAACCTACATAGAGAACTCCAAGAAATATGAGCTCCACACCCCACCAGAAAGTGAAATTGCATCTTACAAGGACTAACTTTCCTCAGCTAGAGATTTCTAAGCTGAGTTGGCCCTCCTGGGCTGTCAGATGGACAGTGAGAGTGGAGGACACTGAGAGGAGGGAGCTGCCCCACTCACAAAATCTCTGTTCTCATTTTTTTTTCCAAATAAGGATATGTACACACCTCCCAGGACTGTCATTGCCATGACAACGGCAGAAGTCTAGGGTGAGCAGGTTAGTGGAACAGCATGCTTTCTAAATTCTCCAACAAGGCCTGAGGCTGCAGTCACTCGTGAGATGGAAAAATTCATGTTGACAGTGCTCCTAAATGGCTTCCAAAAATCTTAAGGTATATGGTTTCTTTCTGGGGGAAAAAAATCAGAGGAGTCTCCATGGAGTCTCTCCTTGGGGAGCTGGTTTTGTTAGAGAGGCAGGAATCTCTAAGACAAATAAGAGCAGGAACCTCTATAAAACTAGGGCACATAAACTATGTACATATTCCAGAGAATAAAGAAAAGTAGAAAATCAGGGAAAAAGCAATCCCCCATGGAAACAAAGAGGCACTGTAAAAAAACATATTCTCTATAATAACCGAGCTTTCTGACAGAGACTACTCAGAACAACTTGGATCTAGATTTTGAAGTTCAAGGGTAGACTCATCCGTTGGGGAAAAAAATCAAAAAATAGCTATTATTTACTACAGACTTGTTATTCTGTAATATGTGATTATTATACCATTTAATTCTTGTAAGAACCTTTATGAGGCAGATACTCCTCTTATCTCCAATTTTACGGAGAAAGAAACTGAGACTAGAAAAGTTAAGTAATGGTTCCAGGATACAACTATTGAGGGGCAGAGCAAGGATTCAAAGGAAGGTCATTCTGACTCTGGAGTTCCAGCTCTCAGCAATTCATTATCTCTCTGGTGTGGGAAAGGTCCCAGCTTCCCATAAGAATCATAAACAGATGGCTTCCTTGCAGTTTCTGGGCCTCCAAAGATAGTTGGCAACATAAGGAATATTTACTCTAGATGAATTTTTAAACTTTAGGGTACACTGGAGTCACATGGGTGGCTTGTTTGAACAGGCTGCTGAGAGTTTCTACTTGGTAAGTCCAATTTAGAGTTTCAGAATTTACATTTTTAACAAGTTCCTAGGTATTGCTGGTACTCCTGTTCTGGAAATTGTACTTTAAGAATCACTGTCTAGTCACTGTAAATTAAAGTTCTCTAAGCCTCAATGCCTTATCTTTCACTGTTAAGTCCCAGATCCTCTGAGGCCTTGATCCATAAACTATAATGTTATCTTTGGCAGCGATGTGCTTTGGGATTCCCTGAACACTTGAAGATAGAGAAATTGCATCTTACAGTTGTCCCTTGGTAACCATGGGGAATGGTTTCTAGACCCTCATGGACACCCAAATCTGCAGATATTTAAGTCCCTTATATAAAATAGTGAAGTATTTGCATATGACTTATTTACATCATCCTGTGTACTTTAAATCATCTCTAGATGACTTTGAATACCTTATACAATGTAAATGCTATGTAAACAGTTGTTATAGTATATTGTTTGGGAGGAATGACAAGAAAAATGTATCTGTACATGTCCAGTATAGATGCAATTTTTTTTCATATTTTTTTTTCATTGTAGTTGAATGTGGAACCTGAGGATATGGATGGCTGACTATATCTCCCACTCTAAAAGTAACTATTACCTTAAGTAAGTCTTGAGATCTCATGAAAGGTAGAAAGAGGACCCTAGAAAAACTAGCAGGAGATAGCAAAGCTGCTGGCTCATTGTGGCCAGACCAGCTCCCTGGCAGGCAGGGACCATCTTTTTATAACCTCACAGGATTCTCTCTAGGAACTAATCACAAGAGAGCATTCATTAAAACCTCTTCAGGGCATTCACATTCAGAATGTTAAAAAGAGTTGTAAAGAGAGTGACTAGCCCTTTAATACTCTTTGCAACTGAAAAGGAGGCTGTAGCTGTATTCTGTGCATTCCCTGTTTAGCTAATTTTCTTCCTCTGCTAAGTCTCATGAGAAGCTGAAAGAAAATAAGGGAGCCCATGATCCAGGTCTGCTCACACAAGAGGTAAGGCTGGAGAAAGGGGTCAGTAATCAGGATTAACCAGCTTAATGCCTGATGTATTCATCCAGCAGAAAACATCACCTGGTAATGCCTCCACTGATCCCTTCAGACTATGGCATCTTTATCCTAGGCTTTTACAGAGTGTAAAAATAAATCAACAGTTTAGTCATGAAGCAAAAGAATGAAAAGAGGAAAAAGCAACTTCAAGAAATACACATAAATGAGTACTGGAGCAAAAGGAGGCTCCACCCCCTTTATGCACATAGCCATAGCCCTCACGAGTACTGTCACAAGTATCCCTAGGAACAGACTAATGAGTGGCTGGCTGGTCATGGGAAGGGTGCAGGCACAAGTGTAAGGATGCCATTTGGAAGCAACCACACACTCACTATGAAGTACTAAGGACAAAAGAAACTTGACAGGTAGGCTGGGCCAAGTTTGGGGAACATTTTCCTTTTCTTTCGGCCACAACTAATACAACCTTTTTTATTTCATCTCCAGAGGGGCTGCCGAGGGATAAATGGACTAAATAGATGTCAGATCCAGACTACCTCAGAGGACCTGTATCAGGGCCTACAAATGAGAACTACTGAATTCTGGCTATCGAGTTATCAATAAGGCCATATCATAGATTGCACAAAAGTATTGCAGGAAAAAAAAAGGGGTAACAAGATTAAATATTTATTAATGTTATATGTCAAGTCCTATGTTCAGCCTTTTTTTCTCTTTTTGGTCTTCATGGCAAATAAATAAGATAGGTGCTATTCTTATTACAATCAATTTAAACAAAGGATAATTAAGAAAGTGTGAATTTAAGCAATTAGTTTATGCTCGCCCAGCAAGTAAGTTTGCAATTGGAATTCAACTCAGAACTGACACCAAATCGTACTCTTAATCTTTATGCCATATTCCATCCAAACAGTGCAGAACCTATTTTGAGTCCTGAAATCTGAAAGTACCAAAAGGACAGGATAGAAGGCAGAGGAAAAGCCTTTTAACTTCAATTGTTGATGCAGAAGCATGTTGAAAAGTATGGTTAGATCACCACTGAGTAAATGGAAGACTTCACCTGTAGCCAGCAAGGTTCATGAGGCCTGTGACTTCTGCGTCACCAGTAGGAAAGGTAAGCAATGGAGACCCATTCCCTACCTTCTGTCAAAAACATCCTTTTGAATCTGAAGGAGAGACCTAGGCCAGGTGTATGAAATGATCAATACACAGTTCCTATTTCCTATTTGCCTAGAAATATACACCAGCCAGCATCACCAATGAAAGGGAGAATGAATTCAAAATTAGTTCCTGCCTCAACAGGCTGACCTACAGTGCTCCTATGAGAAAAAAAAAATAATGCTGAAATGAAAGCAGGATAGCAAGGCATGATTTCATGTGGCTGCTTTGATTGAGTAGCTCTCACTTTTCCAGATGCCTCCATATCCTGTAACATTTGGTAGTCTCAAACTACTTTCTCCTACATCAATTCTTCACTTCAAATTGACATTGGGGTTGCAGATTTGTTCAATGAACTATTTTATGTTCTTCTCCTTGCCATCTGGCAGTGTTAGCTCTCTAATAAATTGCTTCAACTTATGCATTTTTTCTGACAAAACTTACTTTCAGTTGAATTGTGCAACATTCATAAATAGCAAATGCTGGCTGATTATAATCAATGAAAGCCCTTTCAGTTGCCAGTAAAAATAGTTCCTTAGCTGCACATGTTATTTAGCCTAATTATTTGAAAGGCACCTGATTATCTTTGGAAATAATTTTTTGCACATGCATTCTTATGTCATTTGTTATGTATGTATATATGTACATTTGTTATGTATGTATATATGTACATATGTTATGTGTACATATTTGAATTCGGATGGACTCTTGCAAGACAGCCATTTTATGAAGATAAATCCAAGTTATATACACTTGGATTTGGAGCTAGACAAATTTGGGTTTGAATCCTACCTCTGCTACTTATAAGCTGTGTGAATTTATATGTATATTTCATAACCTCTCTGCATCTCCAATGTTTTTTTTTAAATTAAAACAGATATAATAAGTTCCTTGCAAAATTGTCATGAGGAATAAATCAAACTAACATGTCATGTGCTTGGCACAGTGTCTAAGCATATTATGTTTTGATAATTAGTAACTACTATCATCATTGTGATGGTTTATTAATAGAAGATTATGGTAGACAAATTTAACAAGAAGAAACAGTATCTGTCTTGTTGCTGAAAACACAGGCTCTGGGGTTAGACTAACCCTGGTTTAATTCTGTCTTCATTACTTATTAATTCTGTCACCTTGGAGATATTACTTAAATCTACATGATCCTTGGTTTCCTCATTTGTAAGATGGGGGTAATAATAATTTTCATGAGAAATAAATGAATGTAATTCATACAAAAGTTTATCATTATGTTGGTCATAGAATAAATAATGAAAATTCACTACCATGATTAACTAGAGTATAATTATTAATTAGTTGGATAATTTAGTCTCTACCAACTGTAATCCTCCCTTTCTGAAAACAGTCATAGGGCTGGGCCTCCAAAGCCAATATATTATATGCCTCCAAAGCCATATTTCATATATATATATATATATTTTAAATTTATTTATTTATTTTGGTACTAGGGATTAGACTCGGAGACACTTGGCCACTGAGTCACATCCCCAGCCCTATTTTGTATTTTATTTAGAGACAGGGTCTCACTGAGTTGCTTAGAGCCTCACTTTTGCTGAAGCTGGCTCTAAACTCGCAATCCTCCTGTTTCAGCCTCCCAAGCTTCTGGGTTGGGCAAAAGCCATATTTTTTATCTTAAGACACTACATTAGTGATTGGGCAAGAATAAGGAAATGTGAGTTTAAGCAATTTTCCTTTATTTATTCATCCATTGACTGTTTTACCTAATGTGGCAGAATCTTTTTTTAAATATGTATTTTTTAATTGTAGTTGGACATAATACCTTTATTTATTTATTTTTATGTGGTGCTGAGAATCAAACCCAGGGTCTCACACGTGCGAGGCTAGCACTCTGCTGCTGAGCCACAACCCCAGCCCCCACCCCCCTACCTGGAGAATCTCTTTCCTGAAAGTTTAGATTAAGAACCAGTCCCCATTGATCCTCTAAATGAAAAAAATCGAGGTGGTCATGTTTGGCAGTGTGAATGCCAAGGTAATAAAATTCCATCTGCAGGAGGATATTGCTGTGCAGGGAGAAGCAGATCTGGCATCTCTATGTGGCTAGGATGGACTACGAATTTGAAAGGTATCAGATCATTTTTTGAAAGAATTTCATTACACACACACACACACACACACACACACACACACACACACACACACCCTCATGCTGTTTTTAACTCTTAACAAATAATAAGTATAAAATCAAAATAATCATATATATATAGAAATCAATATTTTCCCCAAAGGAAAGAAAGAATCAAAAGGGAGTCATCAACATTCTTGGTCTTACAAAAATTGGTCATTTGATTGTTTTCCAGAAACCAAACAGGAATATAGAGATCTCAGCTCTTTACCTGGTGTTGCACTGGATACCGTTGGCCACTGCTGATCAGGCCCTCCTGGACCAGCCCGTAGAATGCCAGCCTCCTCCAGGTGCACAGAGCTGAATAAACATATGGACCCAAATATATGTTAGATATGTTAGCACAAATGTCTTTCTCCTTCCACTTTGGAAACTGCTTACATCTATGGAGGCAGGGCTGCAACTAACACATTCTTCTCAAGCTTGAACTGCAGCAATTATTGCTGAGCAGTCACCTTACATAAACTGCATAATCATCACTGACTTACTTCCTGCTATACCACACTGGCAATAAATATGCTCTATCTTTATGGGAATTTTGGTTTTCATTAATGCCATGTGGTACTCACTAAATCTAACAGGAGAACCACTGGATGGCTAATGGCATTTTAACATTTTAATGCTGAAGCAGATGAGGAGAGCTTGTTCTCAAGGATGCCAATCCTCCCTTGTAGGTTCTCTTGTTTCTGGGATCTCTATAGTAAAGAGGAAAAAAAATACTAAAAAAATACTAAAATTATTTGCTGAAAACTGTAATATTATACAAAAATTGGTCATTTGATTGGTTAATATGGTAGTATTAACATTTTGTCCAAAGCAGAGAGAGAACAAAAACTGTCCAAGGATAGAGAGAACATTGTATTTATGTGTGTGTACTGCTAATGCATATTAGACCTTCAAATATGTGTGGATGAATGAATGAAGGACAGAATAAACAGGAAGGATCTTAAGAGTCTATATCCAACTAGACTCTCACCAAAATGAGAGGACACTTCTTAACTAGACATTTGTTTATCTTGCAAATTAAATAACTAAAACAAAACTTAGACTACTGGCTGAGGGTATGTGAGGCAACAGATCAGGCAAACTTTAATTATTATGAGGAAAGGCAACTATAAGTTCAAGGCTCTCTTACTCTCTTACTTCAAACAACATATCTAGTATAAATTTATTCATTAAGCTCTGACCTTCACCTTCAACTACTATTCCCTTTATCTTCAACCTAGAATTTCCTTTTTTGTATAAATATACATTCGGGGTGAATTTGGATCTGATGGACCTTTTAGGATATCAAATAAAGGTCCCAATTCTCCTGTTGGAATACCTAGATAAGGCCTTATCCAATTTATGTCTCCTAATAACTTTTGAAAGTCATTAAGTGATTTGAGTTGATCTACTCGTATTTGAATTTTTGGTGGATGGACCATGGTTGAGGATAATAGAACTCCTAAATAATTAATTGGAAAATTTAATTGTACTTTATCTATTGCTATCTCTAGATTATAATTTTTTAATAAGTTTGTAAGTTAATCTTCAGATGTTTGGGGATCTTACCAACAATTATATGTACTCAATCAGATTCATAAATTTGTAACTATCCTGGAACCAGTTCTGCTCAAAGCAGAATTTTCAGAAGAGCAGTTACATAATATTTGAGGCTGGAAAGGCCAAGAGATCAAACACATGTATTGAAAAAAATGAGTATCATTTAAATTTACAACTCTAATATGTGTTCAATGTACTATACTGTTTCATTTTTTCTATTTAAATCTTATAATATCTCAATTGAAATATAAATAGGAGCATATTTGGCTTTTTTTTCATTTGAAAGTGGAACAAGGATAAAATATGTTTTAATATTTCATTTTAAATGTAGTTTTAAAGGTGCATCTCATAGTTTTGGTACTTTTCAAGCAAAGCACTAATTCAATTTCAAGAGTTTAACATGTTTTTAAACATGTTTTGATCTATTGTGTGGTTCCACCAATAGCTCAGATACAGACAAAAGCATAAATTGGATTTTCTTGGTATAAAGAATTCCTTCTGATACTTAGTGTTCTGGCATCTGCATGAGTGTTTCTGGCCTCAAATTATAACCCAGATTCCAATATGACATCTTACCAAGTCAACTACAATTTTCAGGCCTTTTCTGAATGCTTCTGATTCAGAAATAGTATCCATTAATAATGATTTTTGCTCATTATAATACTTGAGAGGATGTTAATTTATTTTAATCTAATGTATTTTTAATAGACTAGAACAAATTTTTCATTAACTCTACATATACTCTGTAAGCCCATCCTTTAAACATGGGTCTAAGTTTGGTGAAGATTCAATTAACAGTTGCCCAGATATTTTGAGGGGCTTCCGTTTGGAGTTTTATTTCTTCTTTAACATTAAATCCTTTGGGTAATAGTGATCATTAATTTCTTGGTCCTCCCCATTTGGTTTCCAAAGACACTCACAAATAATGAATATTTTATTTGACCCCATGGCATGATATTAGATCAGCTCTGGGAATAATGGTAGTTAATCAATTACTGTCAAAAAGACTAAGTAGAAAAAGCAAAATTATATTCAATCTGAGTCTTAGAGTAATGCTATTACTCTAGGTTAATTTAAAATAAGCTAGATTTGGTCTCCAGATATTCAATAAAGGCCCTGCACGTGGTTTATCCTCTGAAAAGTTTATGCTATTGATGACAATAAGATGGAGAAGATACTAACAGACGTGAACATTAACAAGAATAGCAATTATTTGTTTTGTTTTGTTTTGAGGATTAAACCCAGGGGCACTTAACCACTGAGCCACATCCCCTGCCCATTTTTCTTGCTAAATTACTTAGGGTCTCACTAAGTTGCTGAGTCCGGCTTTGAACTCATGATCCTCAGGCTTCTGAGCCATTGGGATTCCAGACATGCACCACCACACCCAGCTAGCAATTAATTGTTGTGGTTAACAGGATATAATAGTCAATGTGAGATAGAAAAATAAGATAGATGTGCATATACCTTGCATAATATACTGAAGTCTGAAAGCATCAATATTAGCTATTTTTTTAAAGTGAGGAACAGAAAGTGTAAGAGGGATGAAGAAAGTTAAAATTACTTCCTTATAGAAATTTTAAAAAATTTTAATTGACACATCCTTGTAGAAAATTTTGGTGAAAGTACATAGAAATCTGTCTGTGTGATTTTATAGAAGATTCTCATTTCCCAGAATTTGAGAACCATTTAACATCTATTGCTTCCAATGTTTCAACTAATAGACCAGGATAAAAAAATGATTGCATTCTTGACAGAGCATCTATAATGGTTCATAGTTTTTGTTGTCATTGTTGTTTGTCTTATTTTTATAGTGCTGCAGACAGAACTCATACTAGCCAAGTGCTCTACCACTGAGCTATACCCCCCACCGAGCTTCTCAGTCTCTTCAGTTGCTTCTGGCTTATGCAGTTTATCTGAATCATACCCAGTTAACATATTCCTGAGTGAAGGAAGGAGGGAAATACATACCTGTGCATGCCTGCTCTCAGGGAGGCAGAGTAACGCCAGTCAGGATTGGGCTGTCGTGGCTGCAAAATCACAAAGGGAGTTTTCTGTTAAAACGGCAAAACAATTATTTTCCCAGGGTTGCTCTTAGTTGATTCGCTGTTCCCTTAAATATTTTCAGATAGCTAAACAAAAATATTGAAAGAATCATTTCAAGTACAACTCTAGGATGATATCCCTATATAGAACACTTCAGGAGAAAATTAAATTAGCTCACAGATTGAATGTCATAAAAAACCACATTTAGTAACGTTATGAGGGCTAGCTTTGGCTTTACCTTGCCAATAAAGGTCTGTGATCCTAAAACACGAAGGAAAAGGGAGTCTGCCTTCAGACAGGAAAAATCTTTCATTGCTTTTGCCCTCAAAGGCCCCATTAGGGGCATATCTTCAATTCGGAATTCTAGCTATCACAGTGCTCACAACTATACAAGTTCTGCTGGCCTGGCTGAACTGCAGAGGACTGCAATCTGCTGCTGGATTTGCAGACTGCAGCATGTTTGACCCAGGACGGATGTGCCCAGTCATAATACCAGCAACTGATAAGAGCCAATTCTACTGACTAAAGAGGAATACTAGAGAGAGAAAAACAAACCATGGCACAGTTTGACCTTGTTTTGTTACCTAATCCTATTCATAAAACTGTACTTGTTCCCTGCTTTCCTCTGAGTGCCTTACCTCCTCACTCAATTAATCTGAGAAGACCCGAACTCATTCTGCACCACATGTACAATGGGATTTCCCCCCCTCCGTCCATAATCTGTTAATGTGGAGGGGACAAAGAAGAAGATATGGGCACCTGGTAACTGCTGGTTAGAAGCTACTCAGAATCACTGGGGACAAAATCAATCACTATTTTATATCAATTAACCTACATTTTACTATGAAAAACTTGTGATGCACACTTCTCTAGATGTTTTCTTCATGAACAGAAATTAAAGTGGCTCTGTCACTGAATATTGAAGCCTTGTTAAATAGAAATATGAGAGAATGGAGGTTGTTTTTTGTATTTTTTTGAGTTAAAATATTTCCTAAACATACTTCTTCATAACACCCAGAGGAGAAGTGATGAGCATCTTAACCATCCAACAGATTTGGGATTGGCTAGATTGAGTTGTTCAAAGATTGAGCCAAAGTCAAGGTCCAGAAAAAGTTACAACTCTGGGATACTTTATCTCAAAGGTCCCCACATAATCAGCCTCCCTCTCTGATCCTATTCCACTCTGCTGGTAAGATATGAATATGCAGATGGCTTTATCTTTGGTTTTTAAGTTCACAAAATGCTAGGGATAGTCCATATAAAATAGCATACAACTATCTACAGACCCAATGAAAGGTGCTCTGATCTTTTATCATTAATGTTAGAAGCAACAATTTTTATAGTGCTGCAGACAAAACCCAGGGCCTTGATGCATGCTAGGCAAGTGCTCTACCACTGAGCTATACCCCTCAGCCCAGCTTCTCAGTCTTTTTAGTTGCTTCCAGCTTATGCAGTTTATCTGAATCATACCCAGTTAACATTACTCCTGAGTGAAGGAAGAGGAGGGAAACACAGACCTGTGCATGCCTGCAGACCTTTTATAAACAAAAAATATGACTGAAATACTTTTTATTCATTATCATCACCATATTCCCCCTTGACATTGGCAGCACTAGCGTTAGCTTTTCAGCTGACAGAACTTTCCTTCAAGAAAGATTTTGACATCTGTTAAGTAAATGTTGCCAACTGTTTTTTTTTTTTTTGTTTTTTTTTAATGATTGGCTAACATTCATGATGAAAACTGCTGCAACTTGATCTTTGGAATGAAATCACCAACCTCATTTTGCTGAAAGGCACAGTTCTACCAGGATTGAATGGGAACTGAGTTCATTACACAATCTCACTTCCTCAATGATACATTTAATTTGTCATGCTGCTTGCTATTTTCTACAATAGTTCTTTGGCAACAACATGTTTCTCAGATTCATTTGTGAGAATCATAGTTATGAGATTTCCTATGGCAGTAAGATCAGACAGGGAAAAGGAAAAGAGAAAGTAATTAATATGTTTTAAGTAGCATTTGCTACTAGACAATAAAATAAGCGTTGCATATATTATTGTATGTATCCTAATTCTTTCTTTGTCAGACCATAAATTCTGTGAAAGCAGTTTATTCACAAGACATATGAGTGTCCTCAGATATTAAAAAATCCATAGCTATATCCCCAGAACCTAGTAGGGTTCTGGAATTTCGTAGGTTTTTAAAATATTTTAAGTAAATGCACTATCATGCAAGGTCAACATTATCATACTTTTGCTTCAAAAATGAAAAAAAAATCAAAGCTTTAGAGAGATTAAATTGTTTGCCTGACTGATGATGAATTTGGCTAACAGTCATGTTTAGGTTCCTCTAACACAAAAGTCTGTGTTTTAAATAAATTTTTGTGGAATGACATATATTTTTCTTTTTTTCTCCTTTTTATTTCCAAGTTTCCTCAGTAGTGATTTATTTTTTAAAAAATACAAAATTAAAAGTAATAATTGTTTCTTCCAAAATTTTTAATTAAATTCTAGAAAAATTCAGGTTGAAAAGTTGACTACTAATATATCTGACACAAGATATATATTAAGGCCTTGCACTAACCATTCTTTAGTTCTCTAATACTTGGTACATTCCAGAACTACACTTGATTTCCATTGATAAGGAACTCCAGTATTTACTATTGTTTTAGTCTTATAGTAGAACAATACTCACAAAACCCCAGAAGTGGAAAAACTCAATCAAGTAGTTCATGTGGGTGAAGCAACATCTTGAAGAACAAGAACTCACTTGAGTTTCTATCAAAATTATAGCAAAGATTAATATATCCTGCAATAGTATTATTTATGGTTTATATAATAGAATATTTGAGTACAGAAGAATTCATCACTTCTTCTAGGACATATTTAAAGCAAAACAGGCTAAAACACCCTATTTTATTTATTAACTCAATATACTCAGTGGAATAATGTTAACTTTTTACCATAGAAATCTACATTGATACCTTCAAAATATTTCTCTCTTAGACCTGAGACTACATACAATATTTCCCTTTCCTTCTTAATAGGCCTTTATTCAGAACATATCCACAATATTTTGTGAACATTGATAAAAACTGAGACAGAATTCTAAGATTCTCCCAAGACCTCACATCTGATGTACCAAATATAAGACTGTGATTGTGGTAGATCTTAGTCCCTTGATTGTGTTACATAGCTCGGTTGTCTTTAAGAAAGGGAGATCATCCAGGTAGACCAACCTAGTCACATGAGTTCTTTAAATCTGAGTCCAGAGATCAAAGGCAGAAATCAGAGAGATTTGAATAAAGTATGAGAGGGACTCCACGTGAGAGAAAATTCTCTATTGCCAATTCTGAAGATAGCCGTGGGACAAGACCTGAGAACAACCTCTGGAAGCTGAAAGTGACCTCCCAGCAAATAGTGGATCTCAGTCCCTTAAGAATTGAGTTCTGTCAACAATCTGAATGACCTAGATTTCTCCCCCAAACCTCCAAAAGAGTATACAGCTCTTCAGCCCAGCCAACAGAGAACTCCACCACATGGTACTGGGTTGTGAGATACTAAATTAGTAGTTTAACTACCAATTCCTGGCAATTTGTTGCAAAACAGTAAAAAAGGAGTACATTAAGTCAAAAAGAAATATAATATTTCATCTAATCGTTACTATATTACCTCCTGGTGTTCTAGTAAGTCAAAATGATAAGATGATAAATTTGAGAATTCTGGGTGGAATACTTTGCTTTGAACATAGTCATTTACAACCCTAAACCACAGAGCCAGGAAAATAAAATAAACATGACTTTAAAACATACCTAATAGGTTTCAGTACAACAGAAAGTGCTAGGCCTGCTTAATTCTGGATGCAGGGCCTGCTAGCGTAGAAGCTGCTCCCTCACTCAGAGCAGTACCTCCCTGGAGCCCAGAGTTCTGATGCTGCATGACCAGAAAGGAACTATCATCTCTCTTCACCTGTACAATGTCAGATATTTCCTTACATAGGTCAAGTTCAAACTCTTGGGGGGGAAAAAAAAAGCTTAAATAGCTTTTAGATTAGTAGATTTAAAACACTACTAAGGAATCCTCTTAAACTTATGACTATAGATTATAATACTCAAAATATTATCATATTAAGGGGCAGACACATGAGGTTTAGGGAAAAATTCTATAAACTAGGTCCATTGTGCTGACCCCCACATGCTTTCACTTTTAAAAAAGCAATTTACGGGCAGTCTTGACTGGCTCAGGAGAACAGGATACGTTACGTTTCTCAACAAACAAACTGTTATCTTGCAGGAGAAGTGTAGGCCCCAAAATGTCAATAAAAATACAAGATACCCTGAAAGGGGAGACTTTTGTGACATAGACAGACCGGATCCCAGAACTCAAGGAAATAAGAATAATTCCCTCTCACCATAAAATCTATAAGAACAGGTTCCAATTAGAACTGGTCAACACGGGCCAAAGTCACCTAGCATTGACATCGAAGTGCGGACTTCAAAATCTGATGTCATCATACTGTCAGTCAAAAGTCAAGAGGTGAACCTGGTTGGGACTCTCTGGAAACTTCCTTGGGATCCCAATAAAACTGAAGGACAGGAGAGGCGTGCCATCCCTCTCCACTCTGAGGGAATCCACTCTATCTTCAGAGTGTCCCCTGTCCCCTTTTCTATCCCTTCTAATAAACTCATGCCTATAACTTTGAAACATGTCTAAAATCTTTCTAACCTGATCATAAGAATTTGGGCTTAAAGAGGAGTCTCTGCATTGCCTCAGTTTCCCAGCAGACCGCAACTCTGTAACAATACGAATCAGCTAAATTTATGTTCACATCATAAATCACACAGAAACATTGATCCAGGTGAAGTCCTGTAGAAGTCACATTCAAAGACACCTTTAATACTCAATCAAATTCAGCTAAATCTCTGGGAGTGGTGGTGGCAAATTTTCCTCAAACATTTGTAAACTGACATCATTCTGACCTCTCATTGAGAGCAAAACTTGGTAGCCAACCAAGGCAAGTATCCAGAACTGGCTGCTATTCTGTCAAGCAGGCAGCACACCAATAGACAATATATTATATGCCAGGCTGTGTCCCTGCAGTGGACTGAGTTAGACCAGATGCCCATATCATGGCTCACTCCTGGGTCAGAAGAAAGGGCAGGCCAATGACTTTCAAGTCATAATAAATAGATTTCTCCATCAGTCATAGAATGTGCATAATGAAGAGGCAGAAGAACTCAGCCATAATTCCATCTGGCTCAGCAGTCTGTAGAAAAAGCAAGGGAGTAAGTAATGTGAAGAATTTATTATATTACAAACCAAAGAAAACAAACCTTTACTCAGAAAAGCAATCTGATAACCAAAATGAAATAATAAAACAAAACAACCCCACCCCCTAAAAAGTGGCCATCAGAGGATGGAACACTGGAATGGA
Organism: Ictidomys tridecemlineatus; assembly: GCF_052094955.1. Lineage (NCBI taxonomy): Eukaryota > Metazoa > Chordata > Mammalia > Rodentia > Sciuridae > Ictidomys > Ictidomys tridecemlineatus. Next base: position 121,318,649 of record NC_135477.1, on the reverse strand, counting down.
AGTTCAAAGATACAATTTCTTGGTCTATTCTAACCATTGTATAATTTTTATAAGTTCACCATTATGTCTTTACAATGAGAGTAAACTGTGTTCCCGGACAGAGTCAGCAGATAGAGAAGTCAGTCCCAGGAAGAAATAAATTAGGTGGCACTGAAAAAAGGGTTAATTCTTTCTGGTCATAACAACTGGAATTAAGGTGAAATAACTGAGAATTTGATGTCTGTAAATTGCTTCAAAATAAGAAAAAGTGAATGCCAAACTTGCTGTCTCTACTATTCTTTTGTTATTTCCACATGCTGTGCCACTTGGCCCCACTAAGGTGCAGTTGGACAAATCTTCCCAGAGTACTCACAGTGACTCATTAGCAATTGCGCCACAAATAAATAGAATCTATCTTAAAATTCAGTTTCTTTTCACAGAGACTCTGAAGAGGGTGCCAAATTCAGTATCAAATTTTCAAAAATCTCCAAAAAGAAATTCTGCCCTGTTGTATACAGATGCTTTAAAAACCTCAATGCACAGGTGACTCATGAAATAATATAATGGGGGGGGGGTAAAGTCACCAAAAAGATTAAAGTCTGGTATTAAATGCTTATGTTTACTAAGCAAAAAGAGATCAGTGGAGGAACAGGAATAAAATATCCTAGCAAGCTTTGCCAATAGTAAAGCAAATAAACAAATAAAAATATATTAGCTGGGAGTAACATTTTATTGACTGATTTTCCCTTTTGTTATCTGCTTCCTTGCATGAAATTAATCTTTCCAAAAACAGTTGGTTTAGGTTACTGGGTGAACTAATGATAGACTAAATGCTTGACAATCCCATATCAAAAAAATATAAACATTGGGATTTCCATCATTTCCTACTATTGAAAAAAGCAGAGTCTTTGAGTTAAAAAAAAATGACTTAAAATACCATTAGCAGTGTAACTTTGTTACCTAACCTTTCTAAGCTTTCTTTTATGTTAGATGTTGATAAATGTTTGTTTAATGTATGACTTGGAGGGAGTGGAATCGCACATATACACATTGCAAAGCAGAGTATTTCTTACATAGCAGGGTGGTCAGTGAGTACACATTCCTTTACTCTCCCTTTTCAATGTCCACCCAATTTTATTGTAGGCACGTGGCATTAATTACACCTCAGGGCTTTCCTGTCATTTAAAGTAACTAGGTAAAGAAAGAGAAAGCTCAACACGGGAAATTAACAAGTTAATGTAGCAATAATGACTTTCAAAATTGAATTGACTTTTGCTTCCATTTTGCCTTGCTACAGCAAAGTGACTCACTGCTTCCCTATACCTGTAATAATTTGGGACTCTTCGTTGAATTTCCAGAAGTGGTTAGCAGAAATCTGCCTTTATTAAATCCATGCACTCTCCCGGCAAAATTCCAAAAGAAAATTCCACAAGATTTTCTGTCACAATTTTCTCCCTAGATTAAAGAGCTGTATGTCAAGGTCCCTATTAACATACAGGTCAAGTAAGACAGAAACACTTCATGTATCAAACTGCCCCAAGCTTTGAGTCATGAGATGGAGAGTAAGAATGCCACACATCTGAGCCTCCAGGTCACAGCTGGTGGCAAAACTGAGGCTTGCTTGGCTAGCTTTCCAAGCCTCTTCACCACCTGCAGCTCAACCAAAGCCCAAAGAACTTGCAGGAATTTGTTAAACAAATGTCTAGAGCATTCTTATTTAAAACTAAGCCCTTTTACATGCTTTCAAAAGCTACCATCTAAAGAATTCTGGAAACTCTTTGATATCCTCCCCCACCCCCATTTTTCTTGATCTGCAATCTACATCCTGTGTTTACGCAGCACTGACTAACATCAGGCTCTTCTGATAACAAATCTACAATGTCTATGGGAAATTCTACTCTCAATCAAGGACAGAAAATTCTGTGCTTAAGCATTATATTACTCAAAGAAGAACTTATAATGTGACCATATGAACATTAAAAAAGTAGCAATATGTCAATGAAAAGACATTACAAAAATCTAGGAGAGACAAATATTATTAACTCAATTTGTACTAGTTCTAAAAGACCTAAGTGGTTGTTTCAAAAGATAATTTATCACTATGTATGGGACAAAATTTTGTCTTTTGAAATCCAAGTTTACAGTACCAAAAAGACAATCTCTATTACTTCAAGCATGCATACAGAGACAAGTATAGTACACACTCCTGCACATCTATGCATTTTTCAATAATTTGTGCATTCTTCACAATAATGAACAATCTGCCTGTATAACTTCTTAAAACTAGCACATATACTAACACCTGTCTTCATGAAGCTATCCACTTTCTAAGCTTTCTGTAGTTCATTGCAAACCAAATTTTAGATCCAGAAAATGAACATGTGCTTTGAAGTATTGTCATTTAACTTAAAGACATTAGGGGCTTGATAAAGTTACTTTATCTCATCAAAATTCCAGGAGTGGTCAAGAGGGAATCAAAAGTTTATAGATTGCACTTAACTAAATGCAGGAATATCCTTTTAAAATGAATTCAGAGTATGCCAAGAAAGGTGGCTAGGGGACATTTCTTTTTTTCTTCCTCCCTGATCCTAGCATGTCCTGGTTTTCACCATTCCCTCATATCTCTAATCCAGTCATTCTAATATCTCCCTTGCCCAACCATAAAAATGTATAATCTCTCTGCCTTACCATTATACATTTCCTCTGACATGAGGAACATCACCTCCTTACAGAACAGTGACCACATCATATGGCCAAAGGAAACTGGCTTCAGGGTGAGGTCTATAGTTTATGGCTTTATCACCTCTGATGTGCATTTCCAGAGAATCCTATCACATTCGTTCAGTGCAATTACCAGAGATTAACTGGACAGTTTGTACTACATACAGTCCGAGGTATAAACACCCAAATAGAGGTAACTGTACCAGCCCCTAGAGGTCTCAGAGCTCAATAGATAGATAGATAGATAGATACATAGATAGATAGATAGATAGATAGATAGATAGATAGATAGATAGATGTAAAGAACCATTCCTATAGAATTAAAAAATGATTTTTTTGAACCCAACTTTTCCTATAGGGGATACAACAGAGGCTCTTTCTCCTTAAGTTTCACAATGTTACTTCTCAAACATAATCTTTATTCCCAGACCTGCTCTTTTGCTCTACAAAGCTGAACTTTAACATTCAAATATTTAAGACTAATCTTCACTTCTCAAACAACTTTATGGATAAGTCCTCCTACATGTGAAAAAAATGGGAGGTAAAACAATTCTCTAGAGAAGAAACAGCAGATTATGACCAAATTGGAGGTACTATTAACACTTAATTTATCAGATAACCTGTCATTATTGTGAATAATTCAATAAAGCCAACCACATGATATCAGGAGGGGGCATGTGAATATACAGAACTTTTTTTAAATATACCCCTTGAACACTATCTCACCTCATTTTGAGAAACAACATCGTTTTTGAGAATAATCAGGTTTCCAGCACTCTGCCCACTTTGGCCTGTGAGGTGCCTGCTGTCAGTCACTGCTGCTTGGGCTCCCCCAGGCCCTGGTCCTGTCTGGGCCCCTGTGTTGTAAAACATGAAAGTATCACTCCCTGAGCCTGCTGTCAGACAGGCCTTGTAGCAGTAGGTCTTGGTGAGGGAGCCATTCCCTCGAACCTCAATGAAGTGAGGCTGCACCTTGAGGCCATGTGGTAACCTGGCATCAATATTGTTGTTGGCCTGTTTGTATAGTTCTGCAGGGCACCGCTCCCTCACTCCACAGAAGCCTCCACAGCATGAAGTGCCATATGCAGTGTAATGGTAGCACTTGATGATGCTCAAAACAATGATTGTCAAAAGAAATATAAAAGATACTGTGCTTAATGCTATTATCAGATAAAGTGTAATTTCAGAGTATGTCCGAGGACTCTTCACATGTCTCTGAGTGTCAGGGAGAATTTTAGAAACCCTATCCACCACAGCTACTGTAATGGCCACAGAGGATGAAAGTGATGGCTCCCCATTGTCACGGACCACCACAGTCAGATTGAAAGTGGTACCACTCTCATCTCCTATCTTTCTAGTAGTCCTAATTTCTCCTGTGTGCAGCTCTACTTTAAAGAGGTCCAGGTCAGAAGTCTGGGCTAGATGGTAAAAGAGCCAAGCATTTTGTCCAGAGTCTGAATCCATGGCTATGACTTTGGTGACCAGGTAGCCAGCAGGGGCAGTTCGAGGCACCATCTCAATGGCTGCTGATGAATTGGTTGAGGTAGGGTACAGAATGTGAGGGGCATGATCGTTCACGTCCACCACATACACATTGGCGGTCACAGTGCTGCTCAGTGGTGGCTTCCCCTTGTCCTGGGCCTCCACAGTCACAAAAAACTCTCGAAACTTTTCATAGTCAAAAGAGTTGACAGCATAAAGGCTGCCACTGGCACTGTTAATGGAGACATAGGAGGTGACTGGCAGCCCTTGAATCTCCCTCTCTAGGAGGGAGTAGGTCACCTCTGCATTCTCCTTTTCATCTGGGTCTGTGGCTTGCACAGTGCAGAGCAACACTCCTGGCAAATTGTTTTCCTGGATGTAGATGGAATAGGAGTCCTTCAGGAAGCTTGGTGGATTGTCATTGATGTCAGAGATTTCAACCTTCAGTGTCCGTTGGGATGTGAGTTGTGGTATTCCCCCATCAGTGGCTATCACTGTGATGTTGTAGGCAGCCACTCGCTCCCGGTCCAGAGGGCCACTCACCACCAGTGTGTAGGAGTTTCCAAAGCCATTCAGCCTGAAAGGCAATGTGGCCTCCAGACCCAGGCTCACTTTCCGGTTGGGGCCCGAGTCTTGGTCATTGACACTAAGAAGGGCCACAACAGTGTTGGGTGCAGCATCCTCAGGCACTGGGCTATATAGGTCCGTCAGCACCACCTCTGGTGCATTGTCATTCACATCCACAATGTCCACCAGCACCTTGCAGTGACCGGCCATGGGCACTGGACCCTGGTCAGTCGCCTGCACATAGATCTGGTAGGAGGAGGCCTCCTCGTAATCCAGCGCCCCACTCACTCGCACTTCCCCAGTACTGGCATCTATGCTGAAGAGCTGCCTTTCTCGGTCCGAGGTGTAGCTGCTCAAGGAGTATCTGAGCTCCCCATTGGAGCCCTCATCCGGATCTGAGGCATTCAGCTTAACCACCAATGTGCCTGGGGGTGCGTCCTCCCGCAACTGGACGCGATAAGTGGACTGGTCAAAGGCGGGGGAGTTGTCATTAGTGTCTAGGACGCGCACAGAGATCTGCGCGGTGCCTGAGCGAGGTGGGCTGCCCCCGTCCACAGCCGTGAGAACCAGGTGGTGCAAGGCTGCCTGCTCGCGGTCTAGGCCCTTACGCAGCACCAGCTCCAGCACCTTACTGTTCTCCTGCAGGGGTTTAAGGTCCAGCTCAAAGTGTTCACTGGGGCTGAGCTCGTAGGTCTGCACTGAGTTGGCGCCCACGTCGGGGTCCTGCGCGCTCTCTATGTGAAAGCGCGCTCCAGGCGCCACCGATTCGCTTACCTGAAGATGGTAGTCGGGCCGCGGGAAGCGCGGCGAGTTGTCATTGATGTCCAATATTTCCACTTCAACTGCGCTCACCGCCACAGGGTTGTGCGCCAGCACCTCCAAGCTAAGCAGGCAGCGAGGCCGCTGCTCGCACAACGCCTCGCGATCAATGCGCTCGTTGATGAAGAGCGCTCCACTAGTCAGGTCCAGCTCCAGGTAGCGCGGGCTGGGCACACCCAGATGGTTGATGCGCAGACAGCCAGGCCCCAAACGCCGCAGCTCCAGCCCCAGCGCTCTAGCCACGTTGCCCACGAGTGCGCCCGGTGCTTGCTCCTCAGGCACCGAGTACCGTAGCTGGGAGGCCACCGGGCCGGGCAGCAGCACCACCAGCAGAAGGAAAGAGAGCAGCAGCAGCCACGGCAGGGGCCGCCGGAGTCGTGGATGCTCTGTAGCCCACAGTCTCGTGCCAGCCTGCTCCATAGCCTCCGGCGGCGGCGGAGGCAGCCGGGCAGGGCCCGAGGCAGCAGCTTAGCCAGCCCTGCTCCACGCCTGGGCCCCGCCTCCGCCTCCGCTCGTGCCGCCCCGCGCCGACTCCAGTACAGTTCACGCGCTACCAAACGCCTGGGGCCGCTCCCCTTGTCGGCCTTCTCAAGGGGCCCCGGCCCCTCTGCCCCGGCTGATCCCCCATACCCCAGTTCCTCCACTCTTCTCCAGTCGCTGAGCCCGGCTCCGCTTCCTGCAGCTGATGCTGCTGCCGTAGCTGCTCCGGGGGGAGGGAAAAGGAAGCTGAAGGGGAGGGGGAGAGGGAGGAGTGTTCAGCAAGTCCAGCTCCGATTCCGCACCGAAGTGATGAACAGCAACCTCGGACTGCCCAGCCACTCCAGCCCCATCTCCTCCACCCCAACCCGCCAGATCCTAGCAGACGGCGGGAACACGGCCACTCCCTGTCTCCCTGCCCCCAAGGTCCTGTCCATCCACTTTCCAAGGTCTCTCGCCTGCTTAAAAGGTCTTATAAGATTAGTCTGTGAAAAGCAGTTAAGACCCTGGAACTCAGGAGCTATCGGCTCCCTGAAAAAGATTTCCAAGCGCAATCCAGGAAAATAAACTGAGAACCTTAGCTAAGTATGAGGACCTGGGTGGCGGCTCTAACATTTAAAGGACACAAATGCAGGGGCGGTGCTCTGGAGCCACTGGGATGGGAACTGATTATTTTACCTGACCCCCACGACATCTCTCGAACACTCTTTAGTACTACGGAAAGTGCTTAACTCCTAGGGCAAAGGGCAGGGGATAGCAAATGCTGTCCGCCTTTTGGGAGCAAACCTAAAACCAGCATCCTGGGATTCAATACTCAATTCTGCTCCTAGTCAAGCGGTACTTTCAGTGTGTACCTTGGCAAATAACAAATATTTCAGTGTTTAAAACTCCATTAGCTCCTTGAAGTTGCAGGCAAACCTCTTATTTGACCCGTTTAGGACACACTAGGTAAAAAATTGGTAGAAATTTTAAGAGCTTCTTCCCCTAATCTCCAAATCTTTTTCATTTATCACCCAAGACATTTTCTTTCAAGAGTGATTTTAATTTTTTTTCTTTAATAGATGACAATGTCTTCAAGAGCCTACAAAATCATTAAATTAAGAGTGTTACTCATGATCTTCTAAGCCAGGCTGGAATCTGAACTCCATTAAAGCTTTGCAGTTAAAAAAAAATCTGTTATTAAACAAAATATGGGAGGCTGGGATTTATTTTACAATAGCCAGCAATTTCAATGACTGCAGCTCATCTTCTATAAATATAAGTTTCCTATAAACCTCTTTGCCTCTGGGTCCCTAAGCCTACCCTTATATTGCTGCAGAAGCCACACACAAATTCTCTACCGTGAATGAGAAGGCCGAAGGAACAGGCATGCCTTTCCCTGCTGTGTCATTGTCTCTGCTTCTCAGTTCTGAATATTCTCTCTTTACAGGCCCTCTTATCTTTCCCACAGAGGTTTAAAATCTATTGCCCAACGTGCAGAAAAGCACTCACTAAAATGTCCTTTCTCTTCTTCATCTTCCAGCATCATTGTATTTGTAGATCTTCTTTGTTGGTCATTTTCTAGCTAAGAACTGGAACAAAGCCAGAGCAAAAGCTGACATTTGGCATGCTTCCCTCCTTGAGGGGACAGTTAAAGACCCAGGGTTATAATCCTAACACCCAGACTTCAAAGGTCTGAACTAGCACATCCTTCCTGCTACCCAAGTGCACTCACTAACAACATTCCATGCATGACCTAACCAATTTTTTGATTTTTAAACAGTGAAACTCCCGTCTTCTTCTTAGCACTGCTGTTTCTTATTTGTCCTCTTTGTTCCCTCAAGGGTGCAGAGTGGGAGGCAATTTCCATCAAAATCTATTCCTGTCTCCTTTCTTTGGTCCCTGGCTTCTCCTTCTTCTGTCTGCATCCTCCCCAAACATCCCTCAGTAATTCTGTCTCTGTTTGCTGTGGTAATTTGATCTCAGGGAGCCTTAATCTCTCAAGTGCACAAACTGTAGTCCTGGCCTATGTCCTCACCCATTACTTATTTCTGAAAACAAATGGCTTATAAGTGGAATCAAGTTGTAAATTGTCAGGAAAAGTGACCTTTCTTCCCCTCATCTCCTCCCAGCCCTCACAGTCACTGCCACCTCTGCCCATAGCTCAGAAACTTGCCTCTGGGTATTGACCATGTATGGCCCTCTGCCCCTGAAGTGATCACAGGCACTTAAGGAAGAGATTAAAGTGGTAGAGGCTTGTTGATGTTTTTTAACAGAATCCCCTAAATGTCATGTCTCAGGAGAAAAATGACAAATTGTCTTTCAGCAATCTCCTCATCTTCTGGCAAGGACACCTCCCAGGTTGTCCATTTTGATGTTTCAGGATCATAAGCTCCAACTAGTGTGTTCTCCCTTAATGACTGAGAAGGCAAACAGAGAACCAACATAATTAGCCTCCTTTTCAAAGACATTGTACTAAAAAGATGGTATATTCTAGTTTGGGCACTACAATAATTTTGTTCCTCACGCTATGGTCTGAGGCTTCTGTCCACCTTACCAACTAATCAAATGTGATTGGTCTCACTGTTGGTAGAGGGCCCTTTCTATAAATATGAATACTAGTGTTTTGAGCACACCGTTATGCATTCCTTCCCCTAGATCTTGCAGAACACCTGACTCAAAAATAGAATAGAACAGTGATTAAGAGTGCAGTATTTGGAGTCAGCCACACTCCTGCTAATGACTAACTATGTGACTTCAGACATGTATCTTAATGTAAGTTTCAATTTACTTGTTTCAAGTGTGGGAAATCATACTAAATAAAATTCAGAGAACTAGTATTATGATTACACAAGATAAAGTATATAAAACAAATTGCATAGGGACTGACAATTGCATTATTATTATTAATGGTATTTGTGATGGTGATGTTATTTTTTAAGTATTTATTTTTTAGTTGTAGTTGGACACAATACCTTTATTCCATTCATCCATTTTTATGTGATGCTGAGGATCCAACCCAGGGCCCACATGTACTAGGCAAGCACTCTACTGCTGAGCCACAACCCCAGCCCAACTGGGATGTGATTGAATGCAACCATTTCTTATTGTCAAACAACATCTTAGCTAATAATCTACATGTGGCATGGTCCCTTAGATAATAAACAGAGATAAGCAACTGCAACTATATCATTTAAGAAATCAATGATGATGGGGAAGATGAGTGTGCACCAAAATTAAGCTTTCTCAATGGTTTCTACAACTTATTCTACAAGTTGGGGATATTTTGAAAACAACTCTATATTTTGAAAACAAAGCCCCCTGTTAAATTGCCAAGTAAAAGGAACTTCTTCCATAGGAATTCCTCCAGAGAATTTATTTCCTCACAAGAGATTCACTTTTTTAAGATACAAAGAAATAACCCTAGCAACTGAGTACAGAGTAATTTCAGAACAGCACGTGAACACTAATGCCTTGCTGTAATTTCCAGCACCCGGTATACAGCAAGGCACAGAGGGCTCAATTCAATTTTTGAAACAGAAATTTGCTTATGTAATTTAAATAAAATAGCTTCTTCCTTGCTCTTCCTCATTCCAAATCCTATGTAAATTTCAAGGTCCTGCTCAAAACCCACCAATCCATGAAACAGTGTCTATTCTAAACATAAGGATCTTTCTTTCTCTTTCACAATCTGCAGCCTATCTCTGAATGCTAATACGTGTCCTTCTTTAATTCATACAAATACTTTACTATTCTCCAATTATAAGCAAACTAAAAGCAGGAGCCATGTTTTATATTTGTGTCTCCTTCACAGTGTTGGAAATCTTACAATTCTCAATACATGTTAATTGCTTCATCTTCTTCCGACCCTATTTTTAGCAAATTCAAAAACAGCTGCTGCAACTCAGGCATTCCCACTTTGCTGTATGTGGATAAAACACATCTTACAAAAGGAAGGATCAAGAGCATGCAATGATTTTACTATGAATTTTTGCCTTTAAAGCTGTCAAATGAAAATATAAAACAAAGTACTTCAAACTGGGAGAACTAACAAAGTTGCTGAACCCTAGAAAGAGTTTTGCCCAAAGGTATTATGTTGTCATTTTTCTACTTTATATTAAAATTATAAGTTATAAAATTAAGGTATTCTTTGCTTATAATAAGAAAAGTGACAAGATTAAAGAAGAGCCATAAGACAGAATGTTTGTTTTCCCCTAAGCTGGATAAGAACTTTGAAATAATGTTCCTTACTTATATTTCTTAATTATATTTGTAAAATACATCTCTCAGGAGATCATTGGGCACAGGATCACAACAAAACCAATCACAACACAATAGAATTAAGCTACAAGAAAAATACTGGCACTCAGGAAACTCTCCTGATTCACATAAATTTCCATTCTCTATTATCAACATTGATTCAAATCGTTTTATTTTGCAGAACCACAGGACAAAATGACATGCTCATTAGTTTGAGCAGGTTTGGGAATGACAATTATGAGTATCTGTCAAACAGAGAAGGGCCTAGTTTTCATTTTTAATTTGTGAATTTATGTTGCTCCACAGACTGAGTACCTGTTATATAATTAAAAAGAGACAGGGCTGGGGTTGTGGCTCAATGGTAGAGCACTTTCCTGGCACCACATAAAAATAAACAAATAAAATAAAGGTATTATGTCCCTCTACTATATATATATATATATATATATATATATATATATATATATATAGAGAGAGAGAGAGAGAGAGAGAGAGAGAGAGAGAGAGAGAGAGAGATAGCCATCTCCAAAGTTTAGTCTGATCCAAAGTGGTTTTAAAACTTTTCATCTTGTCAAAAATGGATGATGGCTGGGGTTGTGGGTCAGCGGTAGAATGTTTACCTAGCACACATGAGGCACTGGGTTCGATCCTCAGCACCACATAAAAATAAAATAAAGGTTAGTTAAAACAATGGATGGGACGCCTGATCTTCAGGCACCTCCACAAGAAAAATACTTTTCAATATAATTACAGCATTATTTATAGAAATAGTGCCCCAAATTTTTCACATGAAATGACTGCTGAGTTTTTTTCACATCTCCCTTCCTCCAGAAGGAATACAGTAGTACATTATTTGGCATTAGCAATTGGCTTTTGGGAAGAGATACTTTAAATTTTTAGTTCTGAGAAATTTATATGATGGTACTTGGCTGATATTTCTAGAAATTGCTGAGAATAAACAAAAGGGACTCAAGCTATCTTTGGATGAGTATTAAAAAGGGAGAGATAGCTAACGTCTTGGGGTGGATAACAAATAAAAATCAAACTTTACTTCTCCATCAATATTCTCAATTGAGCAGCCCTAATAAGATTCACAGAATATTAAAGGTGAAGATTTATTTAGACTCTTAGCCACATTCTTCATTTTTCATCAAAGAAAATAGCTACATAAAACTTGAACCTCAAGATTGATGAGGAAATAGGAAGCACAAAAGTGATATGAGTCAAGGATCTGTAACCAGATAAATGATCTTCCAAGGTACTACAAGACCCTACAGATATGACTAGAGAACTAAATTTCCTCTTTTTTTAAAAAAAGTGCCATTGAGTTTGATATAAATGATTTCAAAATTATTGTTGATGAGCACTTAGAAATGAAGACATTCTTCCTAGAAACTATTTTAAAAATTGTTAACTTACAACCTACAACATAGACTTAATTTTTTTTCAAATGGATGTTTTAGATTTTCAATTAGTAGAATCATTGATAAATGAAGTGCTACAAACACAGTCTTCTGGAATTTATGGAGACATAAAGTCTCCCTATATATTCATGAAGACAAGATGAAGAAAGATAGCAATACAGTATAGTTATAAGGTTAGGTGATTTCATAATTGTCTGTTGAACAGTACCGAAGAGTGTTTATTAATGGAATTCATCAGCCTGGAAGGAGAATTACAACAGGGACTATAGGGATTTATCCTTGGTCTTATCCTATTCGGCATTTTATCAGGGACTGAAGACAAGGAGGCAGCAAGCTTCCAACAATTGAGCACCAAGTTGAGCTCTTCTGGAACAAACATCAGCACTGTCTAGGTTAAGCTAAGTTTTTGACTCATTAAAAGCACAAATATTCTATTTAAGATTCAATACGTGCCCCACATTCATAAGTTTGTATTTCAGCTAAAGTCTGGCTTCTACTATTGCCATTAAGATCTGTTCCAAGTTTCCATTCATCACTTAGGACCTCTTATTTTAATAGAAAACCTTGTTTGGCCCTGTTTCACTTCTCTAATTCTTAGAATTTTGGCCACAGAATAAAATAAGATGAGAATTTGGCACTAAAGAACATCCTTGTTCCCAAGTGGGTTTTAGCCAAAGCATTCATTGATTTCAATGTGTGTGGGTGTGGGCTTGTGTGCATTTTAAATTTAGATATTGCTGAGGTGTTTTGAATTTGAACTGTTTTCCAAGATATGACCTGAGCTCAGTCTAGATGAAGGCCCAGTTTCTACTTTCTTTTCCCACTGTGTTTGTTGCCTTGAAACAGACAAATCAACCTATCTGGTTCTCAAAAGTTCCCATTCATATATTTAGAGTACCACTGGCTTATTTGGGTTCCCTTTGTATTCTGATGTCTTGAGGGTTAACAGTTTAATATATAGTCATTTAATCCTTACAACAGACTAATGAGGCTGGTATTGATGAAGAAATGAGATTCCAAAACAGTGAAGAAATTTTTCAGACTCTCTAGGAATCTTTTTCCCCCATGCCTCTGTTTCTAGTGGTCTGATACAACATCTGACCATTACACATGCACCCCTGCTTAAGAATCCTATTGGTCACAAGCTATTTAAGTATTTTTTGGAGCCCTATCTCAGTTGTTTTCACAACTACAAATTTCTTTCTTTTTTAGATATTTCAACTGGATCATCTGTGTATGTTTTTAAAAAATAGTTGGCCTTAGCAAAATCATGATATAAAAAAACTTTTTTTATATTCTAACCTCTTCTTTCAGTACTATCTTGCCACCTACAATATTCTGTGAATTTTTACAAATGACTTTAACTCTTCAGATATAAATCCCACTCATGTATTCCTTGTGATAGATTTTGTTATAAAATTCCTTTAATAGCTGTGCTTGCAACATGATAAGGTTGGTAAAGTATTAATTCTCTAAATTAGCCAGGCTAAAATGTACTGTTTTATGAATATTAAAAGATGCTTTAAGGTATTTTGATAAAATACTAATGGTTCTAAACCTTTCCTTAGCAAACCTCATTTTATTAAAATTATTTAGAAAGAAATTACTGAGTCTTCAATTTTTTTTTTTCTCTCTCTCTCTCATAATAAGCAAAGGAAGCACACTGTACTAAGCTGATAGAATTCAGAAGAAAAATCTGGCACTGGTTCTACTTATACAATACCTCTGAACTAATGGTCTCAAAAAAAATCTTAAAGTCATTTAGCTTGATACACCTACAACCATATATCTTGATTGGTACCAATTTTAGCTTTTTAGCCCAGAACAGAAAAAAATATACAAAACTCCCAAATACAATTAATAATTTGTGAGCTTTCTTTATCTTAATCTATTTTCAATTGTCTATTAAATCCAGTGAACCAAAGACAGTATGGTGATAACTTTAGCTAAGATAAAAAAATAAAACAGAGAGGTTTGATAATTTCCTAGAAATACAGAGTCGATTTCAAGGAGAACCAAATAAAATTTTCTTTTCACTTCAGTGTTACATCTATTGTAACAGAACTGTCACCCTCAGATATTCAATATCCTTTGTAATTAAATTTTCATCATAGCCTCCTATGACTGGTTTTCTGCAGTACTCTCTAGTATTCCTTTGATCTGATTATCATAGTTCATTTAAAATCTCAACTGTATATGAAATATTTATTGGATCATAAATCATATACTATGTGTATACACATAGTATACATTGGACAGCCATGCCTCATAGGATATGTGGACTTTAGTTCTCCTTAAACTAGCAGGAGTTGAGGAATTAAGGGGTATTAATCAAATTGCATAAAGTAATTCTTTTCAAGGGTCAATAAAGACTTCCAATAACCCATTAAGAAGGTAGGAACAACCCTGATTAAGTCAGACTTAGTTTACTGTGATTTATTTTCATTTTTCCTCATCTTCTATGTAGTTACAATATTAAAAATCTATGCTACCTGGGCTGGGGATGTGGCTCAAGCGGTAGTGTGCTTGCTTGGCATGCGTTATATTTTTTACATATTTTGGAAATTAACCATTTACTGGATATATGGTTTGAAATTATTTTCCCACATTTCACAGGTTTTCTCTTCATTTCATTGTTTCCTTTGCTGTACAGAAGAAATTTAGTTTAATATAATCTCATCTATTTTTTATTTTGGAGTCATATCCAAAAATCATTGCCCAGACCAATGTCATGGAGCTTTTTCCCACATTTTTTTCTATTTATTTTTTTTAGTTTTAGGTGGACACAATGTTTTTATTTTATTTTTATGTGGTGCTGAGGATCAAACTCAGTGCCTCCTGCTTGCTAGGTGAGCACTCTACCACTGAGCCACAACCCCAACCCAACATTTTTTCTTATAGTCATAATCTCAGGTCTACATTTAAGTCTTTAATCTATTTTGAGTAGATTTTATATGGTTTGAGATAAGTGTCTAATTCATTCTTCTGTGTGTCGATACCAAGTTGTCCCAACACCTTTTATTAAAGAGTCTGTCATTACCCTATTATGTGTTCTTAGCACCTTTGTTGAAAATCAAATAACTGTAAATGCATGGATTTATTTCTGGGCTCTCTATTCTGTTCCATCTATGTGTTTGTTTTTATGCCAGCAACCTGCCATTTTGCTTATTGTATCTTTATAGTATATTTTGAAATCAGACAGTGTAATGTCTCCAGCTTTTTGGTGAAGATTGCTTAGGCTATTCAGGATCTTTTGTAGCTGTATATGAATTTTATGATTGATTTTTCTATTTCTGTGAAAAAAAATCACTGGGATTTTTATTAGGATTGCACTGAATCCATAGATTGCTTTGAGTAATAAGGACATTTTAACAATATAAATTCTTCTAATCCATGAACACAGGGCTATCTTTCCATTATTTGTGTCTTTAGTTCCTTTTGTCAGTGTTTCATGGTACAGGTTTTCAGTGTACAGGTCTATTGCCTCCTTGATTAAATTTACTCCTAACTGTGTTATTAAATTTGTAGCTCTTATAAACAATATTGTTTTCTTGAGTTCTTTTCTGGATCTTTCATTGGTGTGAACAAACATTACTGGGTTTTGTATGTTGATTTTACATCTTGCAAACTTTACTGAATTCACTTATTAGCTTTAACAGTTTTTTTGGTGGAGTATTTAGTTTTCTTTTTACAAGATCATGTCATCTTCAAACAGCAACAATTTTATATTGTATTTTTCAGTAGAAAAGAATGAACCTTGACTCTTATAAAAATGAACTGAAATGAATCACAGAACTAAATCTAAATGTTAAAATTGAAAAATCCTAGGAGAAAATTTATGAGAAGGAATTTTTTTCAAACCTGGGATAGCAAGGTTTTTATTTTAAAAAGTAGATCACAATGGGCAGAAATCATAAAACAAAAAGGAATAATTTACATTCATCAAAACTTAAAATTTTGGGCTTCAAAGACATTGCTAAGTAAATGGATAAGCCACGGGACAAAAGAAAACACCTGCAATACATATATGTAAGACTTGTATACATACTTTTATAACACAATAATAACAAGACAATTAATCAACCTACAAAGGCAAATGATTTGTATACACTTCATAAAAGACCATAGAAAAACATGAGATAATAACATGATTAGTCTTCAGGGAAATGGAAATTAAATCTACATCAAGATATTAGTTTCATGCCCATTAGAGTGGATAATATTTAAAAGATTAGAATTATCAAGTGTTTGTGAAGATATAGCATAATTTTACCCACATTTTTCTAGTGAAAATGTAAACTAGTGTTAACAATTTGAAAAACAGTTGCATATTTCTTAAAATATATACCCATCATAAAATCCAACCTGTCTACTCACAGGTATTAAAGAAATAAAAGAGTACACAAAAGTCTTATTAATAATAGTTAAAAATTGGAAACAACACAAAAGTCTATCAATAGGTGACTCAAAATTTTAAAATATGGAATACAAAAAAATTGGGAACAGCACAAAAGTCCATCAATAAGTGACTCAATTTTAAAAAATATGGTATATAATAGAATACTACTACACAAAAGTAATGTACTACTGAAAATACACAACACGAAGAATCTCAAAGTCATGCTGAGTGAAAGAAAGCAGATCTAAAAAGTTCACACTGAATGATTCCATTTATTATTTTAAAAGTGCAATAGTATATAGTACGGCAGCAATTGGTGGTTCTATGGGCCCTGGGTCAGAAGGAAGAATGACAATAAAACAGACAACAGGACACTTTGAGGGTGATGGAAATTTTTTGTGTCTTCATGGTAGTGGTGCTTTTAAGAATGCATGCAACCATCAAAACTCATTGTATAACATAATTTAAGTAGATATGATTATATTAAAATAACTTTAACAAAGTTCATAAAAAATTTTAAAGCTAGATAGCTTATTAAAATAATTATATTACTTTAAGCTTTTTTGCAATTTTTATTAGTTCTTTTTAGTTATGCATAACATTAGGATTTGTTTTGACATAATTACAAAAACATGGAACATAATTTGCTCTAATTCAGTCCCCAGCATTTCCCTTTCCTGTCTCCTCTTAAAGTAAAATTAATCAAACCACACTGAGTGCATACAACCTTCAATAGAGTATTTCTATAGAACTATAGATAAAATATTGATTAATTTATAAATCAGTTATAGAATAAAAATGGACATTATACTTCAAAGAAGAGGCATATCTAAGTGAGGCAGATGGCAGCAGACATATAGATAATATTTCATAATTTATCACTCTGCTCATCTAAATAGGTCAAATAATGAGTACCATGGTTAAAAACTTGAACATTTACTTTTTAACTCATAACTACACAGAAGATAAAACAATTTTTCAGTGATAAAATTAGTTTGAAGAAAATATTTGTGAGCCCAAGGGTGACAGATTATGAGAGTCATCATAAAAGAAGCAGAAACTAATGCTTATGTTCTCAACATTCTAAGGCTCTTTTCTCTGCACAGAGCTACAAGAAGCACCATGACAATTTAGACTATTTGACTTTTAAAAAGATGAAAGGATGTTGAGACACATCAAAAATCAGATCAATTTCAAGCAATGAAATAGAAGACGCCATCAGAAGCCTACCAACCAAGAAAAGCCCAGGACCAAATGGATACCCAGCTGAGTTCTACAAGACCTTCAAAGAAGAACTAATACTAATACTCCTCAAATTATTTCATGAAATAGAAAAAGAAGGAACACATCCAAACTCATTCTATGAGGCCAACATCTCCTGGATTTCAAAACCAGACAAAGACACATCAAAAAAAAAAAAAAAAAAAAAAGAAAAAAAAGAAAAAGAAAAAGAAAAAAAAGAAAACTTCAAACCAATATATCTAATGAACATAGATAAAAAAATTCTCAATAAAATTCTGCCTAATTGAATACAAAAACATATCAAAAAGATAGTGCACCATAATCAAATGTGGTTCATCTCAGGGATGCAGGGTTGGTTCAACATATGGAAATCAATAAATGTAATTCATCACATCATTACAATTAAAGATAACAATCATGATCATCACAACAGATGCAAAAAAAAAGCATTCAACAAAATACAGCACCTCTTCATGTGCAAAACACTAGAAAAACTAGGAATAACAGGAACACATCTCAACATTGTAAAATCTATCTATGCTAAGCCCCAGGCCAACATCATTCTAAATGATCGAAACTATACAGCAGAGTAGATGGATGGGAGAAATATTGAAAAATTGAAAGCATTTCCTCTAGAAACTGGAACAAGACAGGGATGGCCTCTTTCATCACTTCTGTTTAACATAGTTCTTGAAACTCTAGCCAGAGCAATTGGACAGATGAAAGAAATTAAAGGAATATGGATAGGAAAAGAAGAACTCAAACTATCACTATTTGCTGGCAACATGATTCTATACTTACAGGATCCAAAAAATTCCCCCAGAAAACTTCTAGAACTAATAAATGAATTCAGCAAAGTAGCAGGATATAAAATCAACACCCATAAATCAAAGGCATTTCTCTACATCAGTGACAAATCCTCTGAAAGAGAAACTGGAAAAACCACTCTGTTTACAATAGCCTCAAAAAAAAAAAAAAAAAAAAAACAACTTGGGAGTCAACTAAACGAAAAGGTCAAAGACCTCTATAATGAAAACTACAGAACACTAAAGAAGATCTTAGAAAATGGAAAGATCTCCCTTGCTTTTGGATAGGCAGAATTAATATTTTCAAAATGATCATACTACCAAAAGCAAAAAAACTACCAAAAGCACTATACAGTTTTAATGCAATTCCAATCAAAATCCCAATGACATTCCTCAAAGAAATAGAAAAAGCAGTCATGGAATTTATTTGGAAAAATAAGAGACCCAGAATAGCTAAAGCAATCCTTAACAAGAAGAGTGAAACAGGTGGCACATTACACCAGACCTTAAACTATACTACAGAGCAATAATAACAAAAATGGCATGGTATTGGCACCAAAATAGACTTATAGACCAATGGTAGAGAATAGAGGACACAGAGACAAATCCACACAAATGCAGTTATATCATATTAGACAAAGGCACCAAAAATATATTGGAGAAAAGATAGAGTCTTCAACAAATGGTACTGGAAAAAATGGAAATCCATATGCAGCAAAATGAAATTAAGCCCCTATCTCTCACCATGCACAAAACTTAACTCAAAGTGGATCAAGGACCCAGGAATTAACCCAAAGACCCTATCCCTAACAGAAGAAAAAGTAGGCCCAAATCTTCATCATGTTCAGATTAGTCCCTGACTTTCTTACAAGACTCTGAAGCACAAGAAATAAAAGCAAGAATCACTAACTGGGATGGATTTAAACTAAAAAGCTTATCGGCAAAAGAAATAACCAGTGAAGTGAATAAAGAGCCTACAGAATGGGAGCAAATTTTTACCACACACACACATCAGATGCAGCACTAATCTCTAGGATATATAAAGAACTCAAAAATCTTAACACCAATAAAACAAATAATCCAATCAATAAATGGGCCAAGGACTGAACAGACACTTTGCAGAAGATGATGCATAATCAATCAACAAATATATGAAAAAATATTCAACATCTCTAGCAATTAGAGAAATGCAAATCAAAACTACTGTTAAGATTTCATCTCCCTCCAGTCAGAATGGCATCTATTAAGAATAAAAAAAAAAGTGTTGGCGAGGATGTGGGGGAAAAGGCACACTCATACATTGCTGGTGGGACTGCAAATTGGTGCAACCAATCTGGAAAGTAGTGTGGAGATTCCTCGGAAAACTGGGAATGGAACCTCCATTTGATCCAGCTATCCTACTCCTTGATTTATACCCAAAGGATTTTAAAACAGCATACTATAGTAATGTAGCCATTTTAATGTTTACAGTAGCACAATTCACAATAGCTAAATTGGGGAACCAACCTAAATGCCCTCTAGTAGATGAATGGGTGAAGAAAATGTGGTACATATACACAATGGAATATTACTCAGCATTAAAATAGAATAAAATCATGGCATTTACAAGTAAATGGATGGAGTTGGAGAATATTGTGCTAAGTGAAGTAAGCCAATCCAAAAAAACCAAATGCCAAATGTTTTCGCTGATATGTGGATGCTGATCCATAATGGGGATGGGGTGGGGAGCATGGGAAGAATGGAGGAACTTTAGATAGAGCAAGGGGAGGGAGGGAAAGGGAGTGGGCATGGTGGTAAGAAAGATGGTGGAATGAGATGGACATAATTACGCTAAGTACATGTATGAAGACATGAATGGTGAGACTCTACTTTGTGTACAACCAGAGACATGAAAAATTGTACTGTATATATGTACTATGAATTGAAATGCATTCTGATATCATGTATAACAAATTAGAATAAATAAATAAATTTTTAAAATATTAGAAAAGAAAAAAATTTAATTCATAACACACCAGTATGCATGTAGCATAACTGTACTTTTCCCAATACTTAAATGAATTCTTAATGGTAGAAGACAGGTGATAGGAAGATACATTTAATCTTATGTACATTAATAATTAACTGTCTGGCTCAGGCTGTCATTAACCTTAGGAAGATATGTTTTAAAAGCTTTGGTGGAGATTCAGAATGTACTACTTTCTTATGAGAAGAAGTCAAGTGTAATTTTTTCTATTGCATAACATTTTCCAATTATCAACAGAACAGGAATGGGAAAGCTACATTTCTTATTCATTTTTTAGGCATCTGTATTACTACTAGGTACTGAGAATAGAGACAATCTGATTTTGTTGGACTTGATAAAAAAGTATTTTAGTATTATTTCCATAATAGCCCCAAATGTGGTTAGATAGAAGGGACTGAAGAAAACTATTTCTGAGTAAAAAAAAAAAAATTGTAACATTCAATACTACAAAGCAGATCCAGTAGAGAGGTTAAAATCATTCACACAATCATTTATAGATGGAATAAGCCAATATTAGAAACTGAGAGCATAAAGAGATGTTTCTGGGATGATAGAAACTATACAGCAGAGTATATAGATGGGAGAAATAAGGACAGTTCTAATGTCTCACTTCAGAACAATGGGGAAATAGGCACTTTTCACTGTGTTAGTTCAGCAGAGTTGTAAAGTACAAAAATGGTTAGGAGCAAAACCCCAAATTCTCTACATTATTGTTCCAACTGGTTAAGATGTTCCCAGACAAAATAATATGACAAATACCGTTAGAATGAATAGAATACAACATTGTACTTCTGCTCTACCCTACTTTTAAAAATGATGGCTTTAGATATCAGAAAAACCATCTTCAAATAATTAAACCATTGATTAAACCATTTAAAGTAGGAAATATATTCCTTCACACCACTAACAGGCCTCAGCCCTTTAATTATCAACCCTCTATCTTCAGCCTTCCTTTTTTGATCTAGATAAAGCACCCCTCCCTGGATTTTTTTCCCCTGCATCTCCTACTGTTTCTTTCCGATTCAATATGGAATTCAGACTTCATAATGTATTCCACAAGATTTTGACCTTATCCCTCTCCTCACCACACATACACTTTATGCATTGTTTATCGTTTTATCAATACTCTAGCTCCAAGGATCATGTTTACGTAAATGACTCAAAATCTATCTTAGAATCCAGCTTCTCTGAACAAATTCAACTATTATCTATCTCCACTTAGTGATATTTCTAAACTAAACTCATCCTTTCCATGAATCTTGATAGACTGTTATTTTACAGTAACTCCCACATTTAGTAACTAAACCCTATCGATTCTCTCCTTTATATCATAGTCAATTCCTTTCCCCTAGCCTCAGTTTAAACCTCCCAAGTGTCTAGATATTTTAGCAGTAGTTCATTTCCCTTTCTCCAATCTGTTCTTATTCCATGGATACTAACCAACATTGCTATAATAATGTTTTTTCAAATGTTATTCTTATAATAGAATGTCTGCACCTTAAAATTTTTCCATTTTGTCAATATTTTTTCTGCATATTGATTCTTAGAGGCAATTTTTTTGAAAAAATTATCATGTTAAAAAATAATAAACCCATTAAAATTTTTATTGACACAGGACAAAATATAGCTAATTTGGGAAAACACCTTTGTAATATTTCATCTAATAATATATCATGCTACCACATTTATGCAAGATTTTAAATATTTTTCAACAAAATTTCATACTTTTCACATTTCTCATTAAAATTATTCTTAAATATCTTGTTTATTGTTTTTCTGAATGAGAACTTTTTGCCATTTTATTTTTTACCACTGACAAATAGAAAAACTACAATTACTTGTATGCACATCATCTACCCAGGTACTTTTATATGATTTGATGCAAGATAATTTAAATTTTCGAATCAACTTACTTTGATTTCTTATATATATGATTTTCCACTCTTAGGGAACATAGATATTAATGTAAATAATTTTACTTTACATTTTACATGGTATTTTTAAAATACAGAAACAATCCAAATTATAATAGCTTACGTAACTATACATAGTCATTTAAACTAGCTTGACAAATGTTTTATAACAACTTAAGGCCTTAAATTAAAAACAGATGAAAATGTACTCTCCAAAATTTTACTCCATTTTATAAATATAAATTAATTTTATAATAAAATACCATATACTTATAATTGATTACAGCTAGTTTTAAAACATGCATAGAAAACATTTTTTAAAAGAGCTGTAGAAATACATAATTGTGACTATACTTGGCCATTAGGATTACAATTTCTTCTCTTTTTTCTGAAATGCCTGTGATGTCCATTTAATGCAAAAGTTGTTTTTAGATTTTTTTTCATTCTTAATGGCTCTTCGTATTCTTAAGATAAATTCTAAAATCCTAAGCAATTCATTGAACAATCTTCTATGCCTGATTCTCATTTACTTATCAACCCTGAAGTTCTACCTTGCTTTTTTTTTAGTTGCCTGTTTTTTTTGTCCACTTTTTTTTATTAGTTGCTCAAGACAATACAATGATCTTGACATATCATATATTTGATTAAAATGGGGTATGAATTCTTATTTTTCCACATGTACAGATTGCAGCATCATATTGGTTATACAGCCACGTTTCTAACTTGCTTTTACATGTATAGCATGTTTTGACTAAATCAAATGATTTTAATTTCTATGCTTTCTCATTCCTCCAGACCTTTATTTATAGTTACTACTGTGGCTAAAATTCTCATCCTCCACTCTACCCTCCCCGCTTGCTTCCCAGATCAACCATTAATATTCTGCTAAAGGGATATCCTACTTGGGAAAATTTCCCTGCCTGCCCCTGCTTTCCAACAGACAACATACTTCATCAATATTCATTAATATTCATCAATATGGGGTATGAACTCCCCTCTCAGCTATCTAGGTGGAGTGAACTTGTTTCCATCGTGGTTTTAATCTAACTGATTATAATTGATGGTTTACTTATGTATTATTAAATATATTTTAATAATGTTGATTATTTCTTACTTCTCTCTATACTTTGAATATTTTGTGCTCAAAAAATGTGTTATCAGTGGAATGGGTAGAATAGAGGTATTGGGAAATGGTTTTATGTCAAGTAAAGCTACAAATATCACCTTCAATAAAGACAGTTTATGCAAATGTTTTAAGTGAAAGCATTTGCTCTCCAGTTCAATTCCTAAATATTTCATAGTAGATCTTACTTATGAATCATTTCCCCCAAATCCCTCTAATCTAGAGATAGATTATCTAATCTAGAGATAGATAGATAGAGATTTCTATCTCTAATCTAGAGACAGAAATCCCTCTAAAAAGGTTTGGGTAAAATAAAGGCATTCTTTAAAAAAATAAATGTAATTTAAATATTTTAAGCCATATTAAACAAACATTTAATACGCCAATCTCCCAGAACCAAATGCAGAATATCCTCTCTGATATGAGGATGCTGACTCACAATGGGGGGGGGATGGAGGAAATAGGGGGAAAGGAGTCGGTATGGAAATGAGAAAGACAGTAGAATGAATGGGACATAATTTTCCTATGTTCATGTATGAATGCATGACCAGCATAACTTCCCATCATATACAACCATAAGAATGGGAAGTTATACTCCATGTATGTATGATATGACAAAATACATTCTGCTGTATAACTAAAAAGAATAAATTTTAAAAAGTAATTGAAAAAAGGCATTTCAATATGACTTAGTTGCTAGTCTGCTAGTGATAACACTGAATTACAGGGAATATCAAATAATGGCAACCTAAATTATTCACAGCAGCCATCCTACTGAAAATATCTAAGTATTATGGATGAAACATTAAGATAATTATCTTAAAAGGCCCTGGAGATCTGACAAGATAATGGGGGACTGCTGGGACAAATTCTGGAGGAAACCAGAATATTGAGCTTGATTTTTGTTCAGAAATTCTATGTAAACATAAACTTAGATATAAAATCAGATAAATATGGAGTAAGGAAGACAGAAATTAAGAACCAGGATATATTTAAAATGGGGACCTTTACAGGATCTTCAAACTACATTAGGGACTGAAGATTGTAGCTCAGTAGCAGAGTACTTGCCTAGCATGTGTGAAGTCACAGATTTGAGGTGCTACAAGCAAGCAAACAAACTACTTTAGTCTGAAATTCGAAAGGACTAAATTCTCCAGCTAATGGTATATAAAAACAAAGCTCATCTATTTACCACCTCAGAGAACTGCTGAGGAGTTTGAATTGGCAATAGAAGGTAAACAGGAAAGGAAAAAAAAATCCCATTAACAATTAAGTACTGAACATCCTACATATTTTCAGCTGTAAATATATAGTCTAAATAGCTGGACCCTCAAGTCTTGAATTTGATTTAAAGTGCATTACAAGCAATATATTCAGTTACTGGAAGAAGTAAATAAAAATTTATCCTGAAGGAAAGACCTCATGATATCCTGACAAATATTTTCAGGATAATGACCATGACGAGTCAAAGAAAACCTGGCACACAGAAAATATGGAGCTGCAAACAAGAACCAGCTGAAAGAATACACAGCAGAAATATACTTGCAGTCTTCAGACTTTGGAATTGTAAGATGGAGATTTAATATAGTTAAATAAATAAAAGGCAAGGTTAAAATAATTTCAAGAAACAGAAAACAATAAAAAAATCCTAGCAGGTTTGAATAATAATAATTACAATTTTCTAAACGAAAAACATAATAACAAAATTTAAAACTTGCTAGTGACGTAGGTCAGTGCTAGAGTGCTTGCCAAGCATATGAGGGGCCCTGGCTTGAATCCCCAGCACCAAAAATAGTTTTTTAAAACTGAAAGGGTGTTTTTAACAACATACTGGTGTTTTTAACACACAAGAGTTTAAAATTAGTAAAATTGAAAAAAACATAATAAACTATTAATAAAACAGCACAATAACCACAGTGGAACCCAGAAGATAAGGAGGAGATAACTTTAATGTAGCAAAAAAGGAAATAAATGACAACCTAAAATTCAATACTCAGGGAAAAAGTATCATTTCAAAAATGACAAGAAAAAAGTCATTCTCGGGTCTGGGGTTGTGGCTCAGTGGTAGAGCACTTGCCTGGCATGTGTGAGGCACTGGGTTTGATTCTCAGCACCACATAAAAAATAATAAATGAATAAAATAAAGAAATTGTGTCCATCCACAACTAAAAATATTTTTTTAAAAAATTCACTGTTGACCATTCAAGCAAAGAAAACCATAGTAGTTCATCACCAGCAGAAGTAGAAATGAATAATAAATAATGCCAAAAGTTTTAATTTAGCAGGAAGATACTACAAATTTAAATTTAGTTACACACCTAAATAAAAAGGTTCACAACTTATAAAGCAAAAAAAAATAGAATCCAAGAAGAATTAAACAATTCATAATTCATAGCAATATACTTTAATATAATTTTCTCAGTAACTGATAAAAAAATTAAAAAGCACACAATATTTGAACAATACTACTAATAAAATTGACTTAATGGCTGCATAGAACAATACAACAAGCTATTTCAGAATACTATCTTTTCATGAACATGTAGAACATTTACAAAGATTGAACACTCAGACCCTGAAAATATTATACAATGGGAATGAAGGATATACAGCTACATACAATAATATGAGTATGTTTCACTAATAATAATGTTTTTCAACACACACATGTATACACACTTGTTAATACTGTTATTCCAGATTTTTTATTCTTATGATTTTTCTTTTGTCTCCTTGTATGTTAAAATTTCACATTCTAATTATGGATTTCTCTACTTCTTATTGGAGGCCAGCCATCTTTACTTAATGTAATTAAAGAGGATAATATTGCATTGAAATTTATGACTAGTTTATCTTCCTAATGGATTGACCCTTTTATCATCATATAATAACCCTATCTATATACATAAGACTTAAAGTCTACTATAACTGACATAGTAGCTATATTATTTCTTTTTGATGTGTTCACATGTTATCTCTTCCCATCTTTTTAATTTTTACTTTGTTTTGTCTTTGAAATAAAGGTGTGTCTCTAGCAAGTGACATATAAGTGTTTAATTTCTAACTGGTCTATCTCTGTTAACTTGAGGGTTTAGTCTATAATTACTAGCATACAAAAATTTAAATCTGTCATTTGTTTTTATTTGTCCCATATGTTTAAATTGTCCTTTTCTCATTTTTGCCTTCTTTTGCATTAAATAACTTTTATCCTACTCTCTCCCCATGATTAGCTTATTTGTTAAATATTCTTTTAATATTTTAAGAGGATTACTCTAGAGACTACAACATACATCCTTGACTTTAAAGTCTAAATAGTTTCTAGTTCTAGTGCTTCCAGGAAAATGAAATGACGTTATAGCATTTTAATTCTGTTGATCTTGACTCATATTTTTATTACTATTATCATATATTTCAGTTCTTATTACATTTTTATTCTAGTATGCAAAATTGCCTTTTGAATCTTTCAAAACCTGCTTTTATACTTGCAGTACATTTCAAGCACTCAGTAGTCATATATGGCTAGTGTCTGCTTTATTGAACAGTTCAGCTGAGGGCACACAAAGAATTGCCAAATCATAATTTTATATCATTTCTTGTCAATTTTATTTCTTTTAATGCTTTCAAATTCTTGCTCACAGACTATCACTGACCCAGTGATTTTTCACTCATTAGATGTAAATAGTGTTTTTGTTTTAATCAGTGAATATTCACCTCATCTTCTTTCTTACTTAAAATATTTCTATAATTCGACCTGGGAATATTTTCCATATACCTACAGAAATCACGTTCTATTTCTTTTGGTACAGATCTGCTTGGGATACTCTACCTAAGCTTTGGTTAATTTGAAAATATTTTTCTTTACCTTCCTTTTTGAAGGCTATTTCATTGGGTATATAATTCTAGGTTTGGGCTGGGGATGTGGCTCAAGCGGGTTCGATCCTCAACACTACATACAAAACAAAGATGTTGTATCAGCCGAAAAACTAAAAAATAAATATTAAAAACTCTCTCTCTCTCTCTCTCTCTCTCTCTCTCTCTGTCTCTCTCTGTCTCTGTCTCTCTCTGTTTCTCTGTCTCTGTCTCTCTCTCTCTCTCTCTCTCTCTCTCTCTGTCTCTCTGTCTCTCTCTCTCTCTCTTTAAAAAAATAAAAAATAAAATAAAATTCTAAGTATACTGATACTTTCCTTCAGCTCTTTGAAGGTCATTCCAGTATTTTCTGGCTTTTATTTTTTTCTTGACATATCAATTGTCATCTTTGTTACTGTTCATTTAAACGTAATATGTCTTTTATTTGCTAGTTGTCAAAAGATAGCTCATTCCAAACATATATAAACGCTGAGAAAAATAGTAAATAAAATAAATGGAAGATTATTCCTTGTAAATGAATTGGATGTCTCAATATTGTCAATATGTCAAAAAAACCCATATTTTTGTAGTCTCAATAAAATCCAATTAAAATATTGTCAACATACCCCATACTTTCTATAGATCCAATGTCATACCAATTAAATTCAAATCAGGAGTCTTGGTAGAAACTAACAAACTGATTCCATAATTTATATAGAAATGCAAAGGGCCCAAAATAGCTAAGCTAATCTCAGAGACAAAAAAAATACCACTTACATAATTGCATATCAACACAAATTTAAAGCTACTATATTTAACACAGAATGAATAGACAAATAGACTAAAATAAGAGATCAAGAATAGCCAAAGCAATCTTAGTAAGAAAAGCGAAGCAAGAGGCATCACAGTACCAGAACTTAAACTATACTACAGAGCAACAGCAACTAAAACAGCATGGTATTGGCTCCAAAATGACATGTAGAACAATGGTACAGAATAGAAGACACAGAGACCAACCTATATAAATACAGTTATCTCATACTAGACAAAGGTGCCAAAAACATACATTTGAGAAAGAATAGCCTCTTCAACAAATGATGCTGGGGAAACTGGAAATCCAAATGCAACAAAATGAAATTAAACCTCTATCTCTCGCCATGCACAAAATTCAACTCAAAGTGAATTAAGGACCTAGGAATTAGACCAGAAATCCTGCACCTAACAGAAGAAAACCTAGGCCCAAATCTTCATCATATCAGATTAGGCCCTGACTTCCTTAAAAAGACTCCAAAAGCACAAGAAATAAAATCAAGAATCAGGGGCTGGGATTGTGGCTCAGTGGTACAGTGCTTGCCTAGCACATGCGAGGAACTGGGTTCCATCCTCAACACCACATAAAAACAAATAAGTAAAATAAAGGTATTGTGTCCAACTACAACTAAAAAAAATCAATAAATGGGATAGATTCAAACTAAAAAGCTTCTTCTCAGCAAAAGAACCATTGAGGTGAAGAAAAAGCCTCCAATATGGGAGCAAATTTTTACCACATGCACAGTACTAATCTCCATATAAAGAACTAAAAAAAAAAAAACTTAATCCAAAAAAAAAACAAACAAACAACCCAATCAATAAATGGGCTAAGGAACTGAACAGACACTTCTCAGAAGAAGATATACAAGCAATCATCACATATATGAAAAATGTTCAAAATCTTTAGTAATTAGAGGAATGAAAATTAAAATACTCTAAGATTTTATCTCACCCCAGTCAGAATGGCAGTTATTAAGAATACAAGCAATAATAAGTGTTGGAGAGGATGTGTGGGAAAAGGTACATTCATACATTGTTGGTGGGACTGCAAATTGGTGCAACCACTCTGGAAAGCAGTGTTGAAATTCCTTAGAAAACTTGGAATGGGACTATCATTTGATCCAGCTATCCTACTCCTCCATCTATACCCAAAGGACTTAAAATCAGCATTCTATAGTGACACAGCTACACCAATGTTTATAGTAGCTGAATTCCCAATAGCTAAACTGTGGAACCAACCTAGATGCCCATCAATAGGTGAATGAATAAAGAAACCATGGTTTCTTTACACAATGGAATATTACTCAGCATTAAAAGAGAATAAAATTATGGCATTTGCAGGTAAATGGAGAGAGTTGGAGAATATCATGCTAAGTGAAGTAAGCCAATCCCAAAAAACTAAAAGCCAAACGTTGTCTCTGATTAATGGATGCTGATCCATTATGGGGGCCGGGCATGAGAAAAATGGAGAAACTTTGGATTGAGCAAGGGGGAGGTTGGGGAGGGGTTAATGGGTCTAGAAGAAGATGGTGGAATGAGATGGACCTCATTACCCTAGGTAAATGTATGACTGCATGAATGGTGCATCTCTACACCATGTACAACCAGAGAATTGAAATGTTGCATTTCATTTGCATATGATGAATTGAAATACATTCTGCTGTCATGTACAACTAAGTAGAACAAATTTTAAAAAGAGAAATAAAAGAATAGACAAATAGACTAATGAAATAAGATAGAGTCCAGAAACAGAATAAATGTTCATATATATATATATATATATATATATATATGTGTGTGTGTGTGTGTGTGTATACATAAATAAGTATATATATATATATAAAATTTATGACAAAGTGAGCACTGTAGAGTACATAGTGAGAAAAGGATGGTCTTTTGTTAAATATTGTGTATATATAGAAAATCCTACTGGATTTACATAAACAAACAAAAACAAATCTTGACTCCTACTTTATATTGTACTCAAAAATAGTATCAGGTATTCAAGATCTAAATTTCAAGTTAAAAAAAGAAAGTTTCTGGAACTACATTATTAGCCAGAGGTGGCTATTTTAATTTAAGCTTAATTAAAATTAATAACATTAGCCATTGATCCCTCAGTTTCATTAGACACATTTCCAATGCCCAGTAGCCACAGGTCTACCTGCAGATACAGAAAATTTTTTACATGTCAGCAAGTTCTATCAGACAGCAACAATCTAGAAGAAAACAGGAAATATGTCTTCATGATCTTGAAATAGGCTACATTTTCTTTAAAAGGATAGAAAGAATACTAAGTAAAAAGAAATATATCAATGAATTGAATATCATTAAAATAGGAAATTTCTGTTAATCAACACTATTAAGAAGCAAGGTATATTTCTATATAATACTTATAGAGTAATCTTGAACTTATATATTATTGATTCTTTTTAACATTAGGATTCATTTTGACATAATTGAGTTTATATCTTCAACTAAAAAAAATCAAAGTAGAGAAGAATGAGTATTGTATGGAACAACAGATGTTAGACTAAATATATCTTGTTTTATGAACTTATTTTGGAACCATGGAAATATTTCACATAATAATAAAATAAAGTTAAATTTAAAAAGCAAGGCCTAAATTTGAAAGCAACTTGAACTGAATGAGCCTAATTATTATATCTAAATTGATGGTTTATACACGAGAGGAACTATTTCAAGAGATTTTAAAATTCAGTAATTTGATTGTATCTGTCTACTGCGGTATACCTTACAAAAAGAAAGAATGACAAAAAATATTAAAACATTACAGTAGTCATGTAGTTAGAGTAGTGCTGGCATTATTTTCTAAGTCCATCATTTAAGCAGTATGGAATAACAAATGAGATGAAAAGTGAGATTTTGCAGATGGGAGAATGGATACAAATGTAATACTGATTAATTAAGTAAAAACCTCAAAAAGCTGAACTTGAGTGGGGTTCTGTTTAGATTAACTGCTGAGTCTTTCTCATGTGTGGGTCTTGTTTTAAACTTTTTATTCTGAAATAATTATAGATTCACACAAAGTTACGAAAGTAATACAGAGAGGTCCCAAGTGTTTATCACTCAGTTTTTTTGATGATGACATCCTTTGATGATGACATTTTACATTACTCTTGGTAGTTTTTAGAGG
Source organism: Ictidomys tridecemlineatus (assembly GCF_052094955.1). Taxonomy (NCBI): domain Eukaryota; kingdom Metazoa; phylum Chordata; class Mammalia; order Rodentia; family Sciuridae; genus Ictidomys; species Ictidomys tridecemlineatus. Next base: position 121,287,619 of record NC_135477.1, on the reverse strand, counting down.
ACTTCATTGCTTTTTGATTTGACAAGATGTCCAAATCACCTTGTATATTTCCTGTGCCAGACCTGGAATCAGCCATTCTCCAAGGGTCCTTAAATTATTTTTAGTGTGAGATGATTTTTAGAAATACGATTTGAATAATATGTATGCTTATTGTTATAGAATATCAGTATCTCTAGGTATTTTCTGTTATTAAATTAAGGGATATTAATTTTTTAAAAGATGTAATACATCACAAGTTAGATGAGTATGGAATGGCTGTTTCCAAGTTTGGGACAGGAAATATACAAGTTGACTTGGACATCTTGTCATATCAGAAAGCAATGAAGTGTTCTAAAAACTATCAAGAGTAGTATAAAAAAGACTCAGGATGTCATCACTGACGAAACTGGATGAGGAACACTTGGGACCTCTCTGTATTACTTTTGTAACTTTGTGTGAATCTATAATTATTTCAGAATAAAAGGTTCAAAACAAGACCCATACAGAGAGAGACTCAGCAGTTAATCTAAACAGAACCCCACTTAGTAAAGTTAGCATAATTTGAGTAATAAGATTAATAAATGCAATGTATTGAGACCTATCAAATAAGTTTAAGTCTAAGAAACTGTGACAGGTGAAAAATTCATTGGTCCTTTTTGTAGGAAAGTAAAGAATCAATTGATTACTTTCAAAACCATAAAATGAAGGGAAAGAAGTATTTATCTTGCCTTCCCTATGTGAACTATATTTCAGGTTAATCAAAAAGTTGAGAAGAAGTTTATTCCCTTGACAGAAATTTTATCATTAATAAAGAAAGAAGGAATAATAAAATTAGAACAGTGATTCTCAAAGTGTGATCTGTAGATCCTTTGGGTGTCTACATCAGTTCCAATTTATGTTCAAAATAATGCTAAAACACTATTTGCCTTTTTAACTGTCTTTACATTTGCACTGATGATGTAAAGGCATTGATGGTTAAAACTGGGCATGATAGATGGAGTCAAGACAGTAGCTCCAAGCTGTGTAGTAATCATTGTACTCATTTGCAGTAAGAAAAATAGCAATCTTGTCATGTCAAAAAGCAATTTTGATGAAGCATTGGATATTATTAATTTTTATACTGATAAATCTCAACAATTAGGTACACATCTTTTAAATATTTTGTGTGAGGAAATGGAAATAGGAAGTATGCCAAAAATACTTCTGTTGCATCCTTAAGAATGATGGTTGCCTCAAAGAAAAGCACTCGGTGATTGTTTTGAGTTGTGGGATGAACAAAGCACTTTTTTTTTTTTAATGGAACACTATTTTTACTGACAAGAAAGACTGACAAACTACAGGTATTTATATGTGAATATTCATCACTTCTTGGCCTTTTGGCTAATATCAAGTGTAAATAAGAATATTTGACAAATATTCTCTCAAAAATGAATGGAATGGGCCTGTCATTACAAGGGGAATAATTGACAATATTTATTGTAGATAATAAATTCAAGATTTTGAATGTGAATTAGACTTTTGGAAAACTTGTGTCCACCACTGTGAGCTTCCAGAATCCTAATACTAAGATTTTCAGGTGAGATCAGTGGTAGAATGAACAAATGTGTGGGCTTTTTAAAAAATATTGTATAGTAAAATGTATCTGCATATAGAAGGTCTGAATATCTCAGTGAACCAATATTTCCAAATGACCAATAAACCTGACTTGAAAAATTATATAATGCAAGGGAGGGGTGAATGGAATTAACATTTTAGTAGTCACTGATGCAAACTGTTTGGTACTTAATTACCATTCAATAAAAAATCTAGAACTAATAAATGAGATACTAATCAATCATACCACCATAATGATGACAATTAAAGATGCTGATGACACTAAGTATTAAAAGCATGTGTAATAACTGAAAATCTCAAATGCTGCTAGTGGGAGAAAAAAAATGGTACAACTAATTTGGTAGCTATTAAACTGAGCATACAAATACTTTATAATCAAGAAACTCCTACTACCAATTATATATCCAACAAAAATGTAAATATATGTGTACCAAAAGACATGAAAAAAATGTTTACATCAGAATTGCTTACAATAAAAACAAACTTGAAAAAAACTCCATCAACAGAAAAAGGATAAATAACTTATGGTGGATTTGTGCAATAAAACCATACAGAAATTTAACAGATGAATTTTTGCTACACATACCAGCCCAGATAAGTGACACAAATATACTACTGAGTGAAAAAAGTCCCAACATGAAAACAGAAGCACAGTATATGATCATATATGATTAATCCGATTATATTATATATGACTACAATATACTACATGTTGAAACCCATGATGATGGTTACATTTTAGAAGGGATGTCTAGGGTACTAGTAATGCTCAATTTCTTTACCTCTGTTGTAGTTACATGATTGTGTTAGCTTTGGATTCTTCAGTAAGCTGTGTGCTTACAATGTATGAACTTTTATGTATGTTACATCTCACTTAAAATTTTTAAATAAGATTAGCATGAGGCAGCTAATGCCATTGCTAGTGGAAAATTTACAGCTTTAAATCCATACATTACAAATGACAAAAGCCTATAATCAGTAAGCTGAACTAGAAAGTAGAAGACAAATGGCATACTGAATATGAACAAGAAAGAGCAGAGATTAATAAAATAGAAGCAAATGTATAAAAAAGAGAACCCCAGAAACCAAACATTACCTTGGAAAGACTAATATAATTAATGAACTATTTCAAGTCCAGTCGTGAAAACTGAGAGGTAATAATACCAGGATTGAAAAGAAGACTCTCACTACAGACCCTGCAGGTATGATAAAGATCACAAAGGACATACACACTTTATGCCAAGATTTTTGAAAGTTTAGATGAAATTGCCTAAGGATTTCAGATTCTCTGGTCAGCGATGGTGAAACTTTAATGGCTTATAAGCCATTTTCAAACTATTATCTTCCTGAAACAGAAATTTTGAAATTTTACCTATTCTTCCATTCACAGATGGGCAACTACTCTCTTCAGTAATGGACTGAAATTTCCAATAATTTTTTTCTTTATAAAACATATTTCTTGAACTAAATTTCCAAAAATGAAACATGGAAAGTAAAAATATGAATACTTCTATTATTAATAAATTTAATTTCATGATTTAAATTTTCCCACACTTAAAACTTAAGTCACAGAGAGCTTCACTAGTAAATTCCACCAGATAGTCAAGAAAACCATATCACCAATATTAACAAACATAGGCAGAGAATAGGAATAAAAATAGAAAGAGAAAAATTTTAACTTGTTCAATATAGCCAACATAACCTTAATACCAAACCCTAATAAGAAAAGAAAATGATAAACCATTCTAAACTGATAAACATAGATGCAAAACCCCACAAAATATCTTAGCTGGTTGTTTTTATTTGTTGCGAACACCATTTTTATTCTAATCAAAACAACTGTAGCCTCTGCTTAAGATTAAGATCCATAGGACTGAAAATTGGTGCAGCCAATATGGAAAGCAGTATGGAGATTCCTTGGAAAACTGGGAATGGAACCACCATTTGACCCAGCTAACTCACTCCTCGTTCTATACCCATAGGACTTAAAAACAGAATACTACAGGATCACAGCCACATCAATGTTTATAGCAGCACAATTTACAATAGCTAAACTGTGGAACAAACTACATGCCCTTCAGTAGATGAATGGATAAAGAAAATGTGGTATATATACACAATGGAATATTATTCAGCATTAGAAGAGAATAAAAACATAGCATTTACAGGTAAATGGATGAAGCTGGAGAACATAATGCTAAGTGAAATTAGCCAATCCCCAAAAACCAAATGCAGAATAATTTCTCTGATTTAAGGATGTTGACCTGTACTATGCTAGGAGTGGGGGGAGGATTAAATGAACTCTAGATAGAGAAAAGGGGAAAAAGGAAGGGAGGGGGCACAGGGGTAGGAAAGATGGTGGAATGCAGTGGTCATCATTACCCTAAGTACATGTAAGAAGACATGAAGGATGTGACTACTTTGTGTACAACCAGCAATATGAAAAATTGTGCTCTATATGTGTAATATGAATTGTAATGCATTCTTCTGTCATATATAACAAAAATAAAAAATAAGATCCATATGTGCCTGGATTAAAAGAGTACATTTTAGATTTTATCATTTGAGTTCCACTATGAAAACAGAATACATGTACATGGCAACCATATGGCTCTAGAAATAGCCAAGAATACTTGGGATGCAATAGAATAAAAGGCCTTTTTCTTTCTCTGCAACACAGAGTAGAATCTGCTCCTAGATTCTAAAACAAGTTCCAAATGAATATATAATGGCCTTCTGCATTTATAGCTTGAGGAGGAAATAGATGAAAGATGAAAAAGATATGTTTTATAAACAAAGACACAGAGAGCTTCACTAGTAAATTCTACCAGATAAAGTTAAGAAAACCAAATCACCAATATTAACAAATTTGGGCAGGGAATAGAAATAAAAATAGAAAGAAAAAAATTTTAACTTGTTCAATACAGCCAACATAACCCTTGATACTAAACCTTAATAAGAAAAGAAAATGATAAACCAATCTAAACTGGTAAGCATAGATGCAAAACCCCACCAAGATATCTTAATCGGTTGTTTTTATCTTTTTCATATCTTTTTTATTTGTTTATATCTCAAACTATTCCCTTAGCTCATTGATTAAAACTAAGAATGAAAGAAGTGGTCACCTTGATTGTTTTGCTTTATTTTTAAAGAATGATTCTTACCAACAAATTTCTTTCACTCTATAATACTTTAGTCAGAATCCTGGGCTGTGCTCCATATTTGAGTTCTGCCAAATGTCAATATATTCATATGAGATGCATTTGAGCAATGAAAAAACCTTCTAGCAATTTATTCCACCTTCCTCCCAACCCAACTAAATGTATTTAGTCTCTGGAATATTATTGTTTTCCTCTAACAGCTAATATTAAAGACAACAAAAATCAATAGGTCACTAATATTGTCAGACATGTTGTCAATATTTTGCCACTCATGTTTTCCAAGTATAGATTTTTCCTTTTGTCCACTCAAGTTATAATGCTATTTTTCATTCTTCAGTATGAATTTGAAGTTCTCTATTATACAACAAACACTGGTATACTATTTAAATAACTTTTTAAACCTCCATATATTTTATATGCTGTGCAAGCTTTCTTACAGTATTCCTAAGTTTTTTTAAGTGTGATTATCAGCCTCAAAGTCAAAATAGATATAAGAAAAGATTTCACTAACCTATGGGAAAGTTTACTTGTGGATATATGTTTAAAAAAAACTTGAATGCCAAAAATATTCTATCACTTTTAACAAATGATACTGCAGAGCAGAACTCTCCTATATCCAATAGGCCCTAGAAAAAAAGGAACTGGTTTAATTCAAGAAGAACAATACACTAATATGACTTTGGTATGTTCAAACTATAACTTTCATGTGGAATATTGAGGTACTTACTATCTTAGTTACCAAACTGAAAAAATTAAATTGCTCATCAAGACTCTTTTTTTTTTTAGTTGTCAATGGACCTTTATTTTATTTACTTATATGTGGTACTGAGAATCGAATCCAGGGTCTCACACATGCTAGGCAAGTGCTCTACCACTGAGCTATAACCCCAACCCAAGACTCTTAACAAAAAAAAAGATACATATTGTCTATTTGTTGCACAATCATCAGTGGATCGATTTTGTTTATGTCTTTTAAATATTATTAGTAGGAGAGACACAATAAAAACCATGTTTTTAAATTTCCTAAACCGACAACTTTTAGTATTTTATACTTACTATATTAATGTACACTGTAAACAAAATGAGAGATGAGCTTAAAATTTGAACAAAGTATGAACACATGTATCAAAATGACTATGACTTAGGTACACATAATCTTTAAATTTCATGATTTTCAAAGAAACTTTGTTTAATAAAATTCAAGCAATAAATATTTTTAGAATTCTGTTGATATTAAGACATTCCATGAATACTACAACAAGCATTCTTTGCTAAAGAATCGAGACTGGGTCAATATGCTATTGAGTAGGAAGAAGTAAATAATAAATGCCTGTGTGAACTACAGAACTTCAGCTGTACATAAGTTGTTTATTCATGTTCTTAAAATCATTATTTATATGGAAATATCCAGACTTCCAAAAATTATTAGCAAACCAATGGACTATCAAAAAGTGAAATATCAACAATGATGAGAAAGGATTGCTGAACTAGATAATGGGATGGCATAATATTCCTGCACTTATGAGAAGCCTATCTCTGATTTTTTATTACACATATCAGTTTTTAAATGTGTAATGAATAAATAAAATACACAACAGGGTTTTATTCTGCCATAAAAGAAGAAGAAAATTGTGTCATTTGCAGAAAAAATGGAAAGAAATGGAGAGCATCATGTTAAGTAAAATAAGTCAAACTCAGAAAGACAAATGTCATACATTTTTTTCTCACATATAGAAGCTAGAGAGAAAAAAATGGGTCTCATGAAAATAGAAGGGAGACCATTAGGATAGAGTAAGGGGATCTGGAAGGAGAGGAGATAAGGAGGGAAAAGGGAGTTAATGGGTAGTGAGGTCAATCAAATTATCTTATGTGCATGTGCCACAGTAAAACCCTTCTACTCTATATAATTAATATGCACCAATAAAACTAAAAAGCTTTTTAAATGTGGAGAAGATTTTAAATGTGGTGAAGATTACTGTTACTTGATATATTTTCAAGTATCTAATTATCCTTCTAACTTCCAGGTTCATTGGTCTTCCTATAATTTATATATATTTCCTTCCTATAGTAAAAAACGTGTTTCTCAAATAATTCCTGATTCCCAAACTTCAAAGCCATTACTAATGTTCTCAACTCTGTAACAGAAAACAATAAAATAAAAGGAATAAATGGTTAATTTTCTTGATGGAAAAGTATTCATATACTAATAGCTTTGATATTTCATGTTTATATTGGGGGGACCCATTTTCTCCCTCAAAATTAACTGAGATTCTGTAAGTAGCACTCACTGCAAATGTCACAATGAAACAACATGTGACCCCATTGATCCCTTTGTCACTGACATCTATAGACTGGACTTTTGCTTTGTCCCAGAATATAACACTGAGCTAGCTCTTGGACCAGAAAATCACTCTGCTATTTGTTTGATTAGTACATGTGCTGAGGAAGAAAATAATCACTGAAACAACATAATTTGAAAGTGACCATCAAACTGTTAACTATATATACACAGGAAAAGTAGAAAAGTGAAACTTTCCCCTAGATGTTGAACAGTATTATCATTCAATTCACAAATTTGCATATTTATTTATTAACTCCTTCAGCAAGCATTTACCAGACATATCTTACAGATTGGGTTCTTATGTGATAATATTAAGTTTACAAAAATATGCTGGATGTGAATCTATTTTATTTCCAGTTAGCATCATTATTTGTGAGAGAATAACTCATAACCCACTTTCCCTTTCCCCCTTATAGCCTAAAAGAGCAAAATAAGGAACGCTTCATTTTTTCCTTTCCTTATCTCTGTATACCTCTCTCTATATATCCATAATTTCTATGAGAAAGGTCAGAAAGTAATAGTGTAGAATTCCTAGGAAAAAAAGGTATTTTCCTGACTCCATTCAAAAAAATTTTGAAATGCCAAGAGCCACTATGAATAAACTATAGTATTTGAATCATTTATCTTTGATTAGATACATTAATCTTAAATATGGCACTTACCTATTTGTTAAGTATATTTGGCTTCTAAAATAATAAGAAAATTAAATCCAAGTTTAATGGACTTTGAATAGTAAGTTCACCCTTGAACATACAAATGCTTCTGACACAAAAATTAGTCATTTTTCTTCTTTGTAAAATATATTTAAAAATATGCAAAATAAAAGGTTAAGTCCTATACCCAATATTATTTTCTTCTTTATATGAGTACAAATAGATGTTCTGAGACATGCTTATAATTTCTATGTAATGACAAAATACTGTTGTGGAGCCATTAGCTATATTCTGAGTGCCTTTCTCAATGGAGAATATTTTGCCAAAATGATATTCATGAAAAGTGTAAGCTACAGAATAGGCCACATTTTTTTTTTAAAGAGAGAGTGAGAGAGAGAGAGAGAGAGAGAGAGAGAGAGAGAGAGAGAGAGAATTTTTAATATTTATTTTTTAGTTCTTGGCGGACACAACATCTTTGTTGGTATGTGGTGCTTAGGATCGAACCCGGGCCGCACGCATGCCAGGCGAGCGCGCTACCGCTTGAGCCACATCCCCAGCCCAATAGGCCACATTTTATCAAATGGTATACCATTCAAGATACAAATCAAATGCTATCTCTATCACAAAGCCACTTCTGTTTCCCTCCCTATCCAGCTGTTCTCTCATGCTTTCTCTCTCTTTTCTTGGAATACCCACCGCAATTCATTTTTACATCTCTTGTGGGTATTGTGACCTTTTAATAATGCATTGTAATGGTCTGGATAAATGTCTTCTCTTCTATGATAGTTTGCTTTAGTATACAAAGATTTTAAATATTTTTTATTCTTCATTATAGGTACCAGAGTGTCTTGCACATATGTTTCTCAAGAAATGCTCTGGTGCTTCATTTTTTTGTTGTTGATGATTTAGACCTCTATATTACTTCTATTATTTTAATAGCTTTTAATGTTTTACCCTTGTTTCTCAAAACTAAACCATAATCTCCTTGAGGCTTATGATAATCTTCTAAACACTTTTATATTCCCAGAATTCTTGGCACAGGGTATGCTAAAAAGTATTCCATTTAATTGATTAAATTTTATCAAAGATTCATCTAAAAAACATTTCAGAATATAGCTAGCGGCCATCTCCCAGTCAGAAGAATCAAATCCCATAAAATTTGCTTACCATGACATTGACATTTGTATGATCCCCTTTCCTATTCCGAATCTGAATACAGGAGATTGGCAAATTCAGTCTTACCCCAGTGGCTAGATTTCTCAGGTCAGCAGCATTATGTTCCCCATGCAACAGCAAACTGTTATGATTAGAACCAAGTCCCAGAGAGGCCCGATAGAGATATGTCTGAGTTAGTCTCTCTACTGTAGTGACATCTACTGTGGCTGATGTCATATAATGATTAGAAGCCATCTTCCTTCTATACCTCAGATCCTCTGAAGAGTGACAGCAGCTCTGAGAGCAATAACCTGGGCTCTGGCTCAACTTAATACACATGAAGAAAAGTAAGCACCCCAGAAACAGAAAGGAAACGCAGGCCAGGGCAATTACTAAGTACAAGTTCCGGGTAGAAAGTTGCCCTCCTGGTTCCCAGACATCTTCAAATTCTGGAAGGACTTGAGGCACAGAATTGCTCAATAGTACACCCAGAATGACAGACGAGGAAAGTGGGGGGTCTCCATGGTCCTGAACCACTACCACCACCCTCTGCTTAACTGCATCAGTGGAAAGAACTAAGCGTGCAGTTCGGAGCTCTCCCATATTGGCTGAAATTCTGAAAAGGCTAGAGTCAGAAGCCTGAGAGATATGGTAGGACAGCCAGGCATTGGAACCACTGTCTGCATCCTCTGCTACCACTTTTGTGATCAAGTGTCCTATTCTGGCAGAGCGGGGCACAGCTTCCACTGGGATAGAGCCATTTCTGGGCAAGGGAAACAAGATGACTGGAGCATTATCATTCCTATCTACCACAAACAAGTTTATGGTCACTGTTGAACTTCTGGGTGGAATGCCACTATCACGGCCTTCCACTTGGAAGTGAAATCCCCTGAGTTTCTCAAAGTCAAAGGAAGTTTTGGCAGTGATATCCCCACTGGATGGTTCCACTGCCACCAAGCTAGAGGCTGGCATCCCTTCAGAATTAAGAGTATCCAACAGTTCATAAAAGACAAGGCCATTCTTCCCCTGGTCTGGGTCCTGGGCAAACACACGGCCTAAAGAGGCCCCAAGGCCATTGTTTTCAGCCACAAAAATTTCTTGTTGTGGTTGAGGAAATCTTGGTGTATTGTCATTTACATCAGCAATTGACACAGTGAGGGTCCTTTGGGTGCTGAGTGGGGGTGAGCCACCATCTGAGGCAGTGATCAGGACCTGGTATTCACTTATCTGTTCGTGGTCGAGAGGCCCATCAGTCAGGAGGCTGTAGTAATTGTCAAAGGAAGCCTTCAGCTGAAAAGGGCCTCTGCTGGACATGCTACAAATGACTCTACCATTGGGACCAAGGTCCTCGTCCTTTACACTAAGTAGAGCAACCACTGTGCCAGGGGCAGCATCCTCAGGTACTGAATTGGAGATAGTCATGAAGTCCACCTCCGGGACATGATCATTCACATCAGTCACCTCCACCAGCAGTTTGGCAGTGCTCACTAAACCGAAGGCACCTTCGTCCCTTGCCTCAATGTATGCCTCCAACAGCGTTTCTGGTGCACCTAGTGAAGCAGCTACCTGAACCTCCCCACTTTTAGGATGTACGTGAAAGATATGTCGCAGCTCTGCTCGAGTGCTATTGCTTAAGGAATACCAGACTTCACCATTAGAGCCTTCATCTGGATCCGAGGCCCGAACTTGGAACAACACCGTCCCATTTGGTGCAGTCTCTGGAACCTTGGTACGGTATACAGAGCGTTCAAATACAGGTGCGTTGTCGTTAGTGTCCACCACGATGATGGTGACTTGTGCGTCTGCGGAGCGCACAGGTAACCCACCATCCTGAGCTGTGAGGACCAGCAGATGGGTGGCAAGCTGCTCACGATCCAGAGCTTTCTCCAACACCAACTCTGGGTATTCGCTGCCGTCGACTCGCGACCCCATGTCCAGGCGAAAGTGCTGATTGGGGCTTAGGCTGTAACTGAGCATCCCGTTGCTTCCCTCATCGGCATCTTGGGCATTAGGGAGAGTAAAGCGGGCTCCAGGTGTCAGGAACTCCGGGATGTGCAACTGCACATCGCCGGCAGGAAAATGAGGTGAGTTGTCATTGGTATCCAGGACGTGAACACGCATCTTGTGCAGCTCCAGAGGGTCCTCAAACATTAGTTCACAGGTCAAGACGCAGGAAGCTTTGGTCCCGCAGAGCCGCTCGCGGTCCGCCGGCTCTCGGACCACCACGTTACCGCTGCCCAGGTCCACTCCAAAGTAGGGCTCGTGGTGGTGGGAGAGGATGCGAAAGTTCCTTAAGGACAGAGCGGACGCCGGCAGCTTCAAGTCCGCAGCGACATTGCCTATCGCCACGCCCCGCTGGGTCTCCTCCAATACCGAGTACTCCAACTGTTTGGCGGCAGCGCCGCAGGAGACCCACAAACATAGAACCACCACCATCCAACCCATCATTCTCCCCTTTGGCGTCCACGCTCCACCAGCGGTGACCTGGGACCATGCTCCGGACTCCCGGAGACCATAAGTCACCGTGAGGAGCAAGTTCTGTGGGCCGACGCGAACTAGAAGTGCAGCGACCGCCGGCCCACGTTCGGCCTCTGGAATACGGGAATTACCCGGCGCTGGCCGGCTGGGAGCTCTGTTTGCTAAACTGGAGGCTTTGCAGCCGTCTGGGAAAGAGGATCCGGCCGGGTGCGGAGGAGCGCAGCGCCGCCTAGGGGAGCAGAGGCGAGTACACTTGCCAGGGCCGGAGAGGAGCCGTCTTCAGTCTCGGCGGGGTGGGATCTCGCCCCTGGCTCTGGCTGCAGGCGCACGGTGGGACGAGGAATCCGTTCCGAGAAACTAGTCTCACCTTTAAGGGCGTTTCCTAAGACGACGCCCTGACACTGCCCCAGTCATAACCTCTTCCAGAAGACAGCTGGTAAGTGGGACTGAACCCGGTTGGACTCCTCCACGCCAAGTCGACCGTCTAGCCCCGTCCCTGTGCCCCACTGACCCCCTGTATTGCCCGCTGTAAGTGCAGAACTCCGCGCAGAACCGCGGGGCGGAGGCGGTGAGAGGCGGAACCGTGAACGTGACCGACCACGCCTTTTAAGCTTAAGGAAACAGGAACCCGGGAACCCAGTGCTGTGATGCGTTGGGTGCTGTTCCCAGGCTCCTCGCGGAGGGTTGAAGTCCCTCCCTCACCCTCTTAAGACTCCGGAGCCGCCCAGAGTTCAAAGTAGGCGACCAGGAGGGCACTTTGGGGAACAGTATCCACTTCAAACTTCCCCCAGACTTAGGCTTTTGAGGCAGCAAAGCCAGCGCAAGGCTTACGATTTTATATGGGGTTTTTGTTTGTTTGTTTGTTGTTTTTTCTTGCTTTCTGCCAGACCTCAGTTTCTCGTTTCCTAAGAAGCCCTACTGGGAGTACAGACAGCTGTAGACGCTCAGAGTAACCGAGGAGGTCATAAACCAGTAAAAATACCCAAGACCAGAAACTTAAAAATTCACAACTTGTCCCCAAACAAGTTGTGAGAATATGTGGAGGGGAAAGAAAGTACTGAGATAGTCTCCACATTGCGACCAGGAAACTACCTTCTGTAAATTCATTCTCTGTGAATATTTTTAAAAACAGCAATGAGGCAGTAGATGCCAATACCTTCTCCAACTTCGCTTTCAATTCAATTCCAGCTTCTGCATGGAAATCGCGACGGTGAGAAACATCTCTGAACCACAACACCTCAGAATTCCGCCTGCCACCTAAACCCAGTTTCTGAGAGACAGGCGAGCTGAAATGACTGAATTCCTCACTCAAATCCTCTTTTAAATATAGTTGCAGAGTTCAAAGCCCCAAGAATCAAAATTTGAAAGGCAAAAACTGAAAACTGATCAAAGAACTAAAGCTCCCAGAACATTTTCTGGTTAAAAATTGCCTAAAAGCATTGATAATTAATGTAGCTGAGTGATGGCACATGTAGGTTAATTATAATTTCTCTCAATTTTTTTGTTTATGTTTGAATATTTGTGTAATATTTTTAAATTGCTGATTTAAATTGTGGGGAGGGTGACAACTCCAGAACTCTCTTTTTAAGATCAAAAGTGGAACTCTCTCACTGAAAAGTGGAGTTCAGTGTTCCACTGAGAACCATTTACCTCCCCTGTACATCACAGATCCATTCCCTATTTCTTCCAGGGAACTATATATAGGATGTAACATAAGGCAGTGTAAATAGTAAGTGCACCCTGACTAGTTTGCCTTTGTGAATTAAGGAACTAAGTCTCAGACAAAATTTAAACAAGAAACTTGTCTGCCCATTAGGTTCAGCCACAAGAGTAGAGACAATTAGCAAACTTTACTAGGATATGAAATAGTCCACAAAAATTGAATTTATTCTTAAACAAATTTCAAAAACAAAACAAATTATTGGCTTCAGTGTCAAAGATTAGGATTTGTATTTCCTTGTCTTCATTTACTGCTACTAGTCAAGCTAACTGCTTTGGGATTAAAAGTTATTCTTTCCACTAGTAGCATATGAAATACATTTGGAGAGATGGCATTTGACTTTTGGAAAAACCTCTTAATTTTAGACCTATAGTGAAGCCTCTTACACCAGGTTTAAGAATACTAAACTATATCTAGGTGGACAGTATGTGTAGGCAAAAATTAAGGTATGACGAAAAGGAAATACTCATACAGAGAACCACTATGGAAATTTACCACAAAAATCCTTCACACATTCCTCAGATTTCTAGCTTTCCTTGTTCCTATAGTTTCCTTGTTCCTATAGTTCCATTTAAACTGCCACTAACATCTATTTTCAAGGCATTTAATCGGTGTCAAGAATAACAGAATAGCACCTGCCTGGTGAAATCTATTCCACGATATGCCTCCCTGACTCCAGGTATAACATTTCATTCTTATTCAAATAAACAGGGATTTGTAAAAAAAAAAAAAAAAAAAAAAAAAAAAACAATATTCAGGAGAAAGGATACCCCCATGAAGACGACTAGAGAATATTACTTTTTGGACAGGATGACCAGATGAACATTAAAATCCTTAATCAACAAAATGTCTCTTTAGCAGAAACTTTCAATGTTAATATTTCAACCTTTCATTGCTAATATTTCATTTTGTCATTTTATGGAATTTTCCAGATTCTTCTAATTCAGGTATTTCCAAGATTTTACATAAGTGCATTTATAATTTTAAGTGGAAAGTATGTAAATTATCATCTTTTTAGGTTTTTTAAATTTGCTGATAGACCTTTATTTATTTATACATTGTGTTGAGAATTGAACCCAGTGCCTCACACATGCCAGGCAAGTGCACTACTACTGAGCCCCAGCCCCAGCCTGCAAATCATAATCTTAATTTCTGCTTAAGCTCTGTTGACCAAACTATTATTATAAAGCCCTTCCATTAAACTTGCCTTCAGCTATACATTCAGAAGATTAGTACTATTGCATGCATTCTTATTAAAGATCTCAAAGCCAAAGAAGAAAATATTGAATCTGATACCCACTTAAGCACTTGTCAGTAAAAGGATACTTGTACTTTAAACAAAATTTTCTTAGTGCTTTAGATTGTTCCCTAGAAATATATTAGGTACTATGGAAACTAATCAACAAATAAGACATCATCATCATCACATTAAACAGACTTTAATCCTGTATGATAGTTTAACCAAGTGCCCAAAGCAAGTCTAATAGAGTGGGAGTTCTTTGAAGATAGAGATCTGTGTCATTTAATTTTGTTTCTCAAGTTTCTAAAGTAGCTAAAGCACTCTTGATATAAAACATCCTCTTTAGTCTTTTCTTTTTTTTTATCTTAGACTCTTTACCAATAACAAATCACTACAGAATTTCTTTGCCAAGTTTTTATTCTAAGGAACTAATTGTTCTCTATGTCATACATACCTTCTAAAGTGTCTTGGACCTTTCTTTGTAAATTTACACTCTAATTAACTCTATGTTATGTTTACTTGTTAATTTTATTAATGATGTACCAATAAGTACATGTTTAAAGACACAAATGGTGTGACTCTACTTTGTGTACAACCAGAGAAATGAAAAATTGTGCTTCATTTGTGTACTATGAATCAAAATGCATTCTGCTGTCATGTATAAATAATTATAAGAAATTAAAAAAATAAAGTCAGATTTGACCAAAAAAAAAACCTTTCTATAAAAATATTTTCCATCTTCAAATAGTGACCCTCAGAACTTAAGTCATATTTCAGGTAGGTCAATCAGCTCCAAGAAAAAGATGTCTTGTCCTTTCATTCTAAATACTGTATATGTGATAAGAGTCCAAGACTGCAGTCTGACTATCAGGGCAAACCACTGCCAATGCCTATTTGCTGAGTTGTCACAGGCTAAAGACAAAAGTAGATTTATATTACTGGAAGTAAAAATCTGAAGTTTATTTGTATTTCAAAATTTTTTCCCTTGAATGGTCCCTTTGGGTATTTTTTCCTTTTCCACATATTTTGTCTCTTTAAGGACATTTATTAGGAGTAAGTTGGATTTCTTTTTTTTCTGTGTTTCAAATCTATGCTTTTCTCTCTAATTCTGCTAAACTATTTGTCATTTCCCATTTATTTTTCTCAAATTTCTCAAGTATTTCTTCTTGCTCTGGACTACATGCTAGGCAGAACCTGTTCACCTTTTTTTACTGCTTCTAATATGTCCTTAATTTCTGTGATGACTTTATATTTCTCTTCCATTTATGTCATGAATTGTTCCAGCTCACTTTTCATGACTTTTGTGGCTTTTCATTTTGTCATTGAAACTCTGGAACTCTGTTTTGAGTTCTAGATTCTCTGAGGCCATTGAAAAATTAAGTTTTTCAAACAGAGCTGAAGAAAATATTGAACACCATATATTCAGAGGTGAATATACAAAATAGATAAGGAACTCAAACAACTCAATGATAAGAAAACAACACATTTGAAATGAATAAAGGATTAGAAGACAGTCCAAGATACCAATTTCTTATTTATAGGCAAAATAACTAATATTATTATCTTCTTAATATGATGAACTGTGCTTTATCATTCTGCAAATGCAGGGTAAAGCTTAATCATATCATTGTGGGTCTTTCCAGTAGATGCTAAGAGTTTTGTGTGTACTAATGAAAATGAGTATGTTTTGGAGGAAGTGATAACTAGTTTTAGATTAAGAATGAGAAATTTGAGTGCATTTTAAAATTTGAGACAAAAGTATGTGTGTGTGTGTTACATATTTTTAGCATTCACATTTTTTGTCATGAAAGTAACAAATACTATTTTGCACTTTTGATGAAGTTTGACTTACATACATGATTTTTATTGCTATTTTTCACTTTGAGTAGAATGTTCATTAATGTAAATTGTATTTATTTTTATACTCTAGTTTTCTCTAATTTTATTTCTAGGCAATAGGTTAAAAACTTTTAATTTTAAAGAAGAAATAAAATGAGTAAAGGGGATGGCAGACATAATTCAGAGGTAGAGCATTTTCCTAGCATATGCAAGGCCCCAAGTTGGATCCCCAGCACTGGGAGGGGGGAAAAAAGGAGTAATAAGGAAACTGAATAGATATCTCAAAACACACCCCACCCCCTGACACACACATACACACAATGGTCAACAGGTATATGAAAAATGCTCAAAATCACTAATTATCAGGGAAATGCAAATTTAAACCACAGTTAGATATTATCTCACATCTGTTAGAATGACTGTTGTCATAGATGAAAGAGATGTTAGTAAAGATGTGGAAAAAAGGAATATAAATTATGATGTTGGTAGGAATATAAATTAGTACAGCTGTAATGCAAAACAGCATGGAAGTTCCTCAAAAAGTTGAAAAAAAATGGCCATATGATCTGGCAATCCCACTATTGGGTGTATATTTAAGGAAGATGAAACCAATATGTCAAAGAGACTACAATTTGTACCCTCATGTTCAATATTCAAAACAGCTTAGATAGGGTATCAACCTATGTTTCCATCAGTGAGTCATCAGTGAGTAAATGGATAAAGAAAATGTGGTATACATACACTATGGAATACTAAAGAAGGAAACCTTGTCATTTGTGATAACATAGATGAATCCAGAGGATATAAGTGAAATAAGCCAGGCACGGAAAGATAAAGATCACATGATCTCATTTTCACATTTAGTCCTATATCCATGGATTTCACATCTCTGAATTCAACCAACTACTGATCAAAAATACTTTTTAAAAGTTGCTTCATTTATTGAACATGCACATTTTTTTCTTGTCATTATTCCATAAACAATAAAATATAACAAACATTTACATATCACTTACATTACATTAGGTATTATAATTAAACTAGAGATGATTTAAAGTATACAGAAGGATGTGCATATGTTTTATGCACATTTTATATAAGAAACTTAATCATCCACAAGTTTTGGAATCTGTGGGGGCCCTGGAGCCAATACCACAGATACCCAGGGATGATGGCACATGAAGTCGAACAAAATTGAATTCATAAAAGAAGGCAATATTGTGGTGGTCAAAAGGGGTTGGAATGGGGAGATGTTGGTCAAAGGATACAAAATTTCAGTTAGGAGAAATAAATTCAAAAGATCTATTAACAACAATATATTCTATGTTCAAAAATTGCAGAGTAAATTTTAAGTGCTATCAGTGCAAAAAGTATGCAAGATAATGACTACATTAATTAGTTTTATTAAGCCATTCCACAATATATTCACACTTCACAGCATACTGTACATGATAAATATATACAATATTTATTTCTTAATCTTAAAATAATTGATTAATTAGGTCTTGTGAATCTTTTGGCTAAAGGCTTCTGGTTAAAAATCTGCTTGTACAAAATTTCAGGTGTGTATTCTCATCTGTAATTTGTCATGTATATTGTTTTTCCTTTCTTGCAATAAAAATATAGATTCCATGTTGGCTCATTTGAGCACTACTTATCTTTGAGAGAAGTTCTTCCAAGACCAGCTGCTTGCAGGTAGAATATGTAATCAGATGGGTAACAACTACTTTGATTTAAAGTTAAACATTCTCTTTTTTTTTTGCCATTTTGATAGAGTGTTTTGTGTGTACCATAGCTTTTACATGTCTTCAAACTGATGAGAACTGGCAACTGCAAGACAACTGGTCATTCAGAGTTTTCTCTTGAGCTTTCCACATCCTTAGGTTCAATCCTGAAATAATGATGCATCTGCTCACTATGGCATTCAGCCCTGACTTCTATCCTATTTAGTCATAGGATTATGAGAATCATGCCTTCAGTCTCTTACCTAGATCTTTTTTGTTCCAAAACAAGGAGTCATTGGTTTTGCATCTCAGAGTGAATTTCAGCATGGAAACACTGATCTACCAGGCCTTCCTGAAATCTCCAGTGGTAGGTATATTTTCACAGCATTCTCACATCTTCATCCAATCTTCATGGCACTTGGGAAATTATCTTCATAATCATCATAGTATTATTCAAATGTTTATGGAGTTTCATCACAGATGTGATTTTATTTTATTTTATTTTGTCTGCTGCTCTTTTTGTTATTTTTGTTGAGTGTCATGGTAGAAAAGAGACTTTTGAGTGTATGTTTTCATTTATCCATAGTTGATAAAAAGCTCACTTTTGTTTAGTTATTGTAGGTATGTGGGAAAGTTCTGATTTTAATATTTTGAACTAATCATCTCATTGAAATATTCTTAGTTCTAATTATTTTTCCTTCAATTTTTCTGGGATTTCTTTTAATTTTGAGGGGATTTTGCAAGTAAAAATTTGTATTACCTAGACATTTTTTAATCATTTAAATATATTTTATTCTTCTTTCTAATATAATGCATGTGTGTGTATTCATATCCTGTGTTGTCTTAAACATCCATGACAGTATTGAATAAAGTCTATAATAAGTGTCCTGATATGCTCATGATTTTTATGGGAATAGTTCTTGTATTTAGTGTTTAAAATGAAATTGGCTAGTACTTTGTCACATTATTATTATTATTATTTACTTTTAATGACTTTTAAGTATTTTTCCTGATGACATTTTGTTTATCATTTTTAAACTATCAGATAGCATAAGATTGTATACATACTTTTCAGAAAAATGTTGAGAATTTTATATCGAATTACACATTAATTATGTAACAAACTGATATAGGAAGAATGGTTAGTAGTGATTTTAGGACTTCCTTTTCAACCACACTTAGAGAAAACTTCATCAGTAACTCAGAGGAAGATTTAATTTGAGTGCTTACCAATATGAAGCTTGAATGTAGGTAAATATATGATGTAATTGAAACAGATAAGCTGGCTCTTAGTCAGTAAATTTTTGAGTTTTAATACAAGTAAGTATAAGCCAGGCATAGTGGCATACACCTATAATCCCAGAGACTTGGGAGGTTGGAGCAGAGAATTCCAAGCTCAAGGACAGCCTGGGAAAGTTAGTGAGATCCTGTCTCAAATGAAAAATAAAAAGATCTGGGGATATAGCTCAAAGGGAAAGTGCCCCTGGCTTCAGTACCTAATGCTAAAAAAACAGATATAAAAGTCTAGAACTGTCTCATATTTGACAGTTTTGCATTTAGAAAAAAAAGACACAAAATTCTTGTTTTCAACTCATCATGAAAAATAGGTGATATAGCTTGCTATCATTTGGATATTTTTTCCCCCAGAGATTCATTTTGTTGGAAGCTTGGCCCTCAATTAAGAGTTGTAGGACCTTTCAGATGTGCAACCTGTGAGATTAGGTGATAGGGCACTACCCTCAGGAAGGATTAATGCCCATCTTGGTATTACAGTGGTAAATTACATCTCTTGGTACTGGATTAGTTACTGTGAGAGCAGGTTGCTATCAAGCTAGCTTGACTTCCTTCCTTCACTCTCATTCTTTTTCCTCTTACCACATGGACTCTTCTCCTATTTTCCATTGTGAAGGCTTCACAAGAAACTAAGTAAATGCCACACCATATTCATGAACTTTCCCACCTCCAGAACTTCAAGTCAATGTGAACCCCCTCCCCTTTTTTTTAACAACTTATCCAGTTTCAGGTATTTGGGATAGCAACAACAAAAAACCCAAGTACAATGTGGCTATTAAGTAAACATAATTTTGGACTCAATTACCACATATATATAAAATAAAAGGGCTAGATCTACTCTCTTGGAGCTGATTTGATTAACCAAAGTCTGACTTTAAGCTCTGAGGGCTACACTTTGAAAGTAAAATAGAAAACCTGTATCTTAAGCAATTGTATGAAACAATAAAAGAAATGTGTTGTTGGACATAAAACAGAAATGTAACAAATTTGCCAATCACAATGCAAAAGAGGTGGGTAGGAAAGCAGCTCTGTCAGGTAAGGAAATGACAACCAGATGGTAATTCTAACCCACAGAAACAAATGAAAAGAACCAGAAATGGTATATAAGAAATGTTATAAATGTATATTGCTCTTTTTTTCTCTCAGCATGTCTAAAAGATATACTAAGAATGTATTGTTGGGTTTGTTTTATATATATATGAGTATTGGTTTTCTGTAGTAATTATTATAAATTATCACACCCTGGGTGGCTTAAAACAATTTTTCTCCTAGTTCTGGAGGGGACAAGTCCAAACTCCATTTACTGGCAGGGCTGTACTCCCTCTAGAGGCTCCAGGAGTATTCTATTCCTTGACTCTTCCAGGTTCACATGACCTTCTGTTCTGTGTGTGTTTTCTCTTCTTCTACCTCTTATAAAGACACTTGTCATTGGAATTAGTCATTGGAAAATCCAGGATGACCTCATCCCCAGACCCTTGACTTAATTACATCTTCAAAGATTATTTTCTAAGTCAAGTCACAGGTTCCATAACTTTTGTGGGAGCCACAATTCAACCCACCAAAAGATGTAACAGAGTTAACAATAATAGGAAAAGGTTGGAGGAATAAAGTTATATTTTATTTTATAATATTTTATATGTCACTCAAATTAATATAAATCTGAAGTAGATACTACTAAGCTAGAATGTGTATGGTAAACTCTGGAGAAACTACTGAGGAAACAACTCAAACAAATACATTTTAAAACATTAAAGGAATTGCAATGTTAAATTATAAAATACTCACTATAAATAAATAAGAAAGGGAGAGGCATAGGAATTAGAGAGAATGATGACACATAGGAAAGAAAGAGGAAAATGTCAGGCATAAATCCAACTGTATCAATAAAATCATTAAATGTGCATGGATTAAATAATCCAACAAAAAGTAGAATTGTTAGAGTTTTGGACTAGATTTTTTAAAGAAAACAAAATCCAACTATATATTGTCTATAGGAGCAAACTTTAGATTGAAAAATAAAAATAGGAACCAGGCACAGGGGCCCATGCATGTAATCTCAGTAGCTCCGCAGGCTGAAGCAAGAGGATCACAAGTTCAAAGCCAACCTCAGCATCTTAGCAAGGCCCTAAGCAACCCAGCAAGACCCTGTCTCAAAAAGGGAGAGGGGCTGGGGGTGTGACTCTGTGGTTGAACACCCCTGGGTTCAATCCCTAGTACAAAAATAATAATAATAAAATAAGAAAGGATGGTAAAATATATATTGTGGAAACAGCAAACACAAGAGGCAGTAGGGCAATACACAATCTACAAGACAAAAAAATATTACTAGAAATATAAAGAGACATTTTATAATGACAGAGGGGTGAATTAGGGAGACAGAACAATTAGACACATACCTAACCTAAAAAAGTACTAAAAACTCATGAAAGAAAAAATAGACAATTCAATAGCAATAGCTGGAGATTTTAATACTCCACTCCCAGGAATGGATAACTAGACAGAAGATCAACAAGGAAAGCCATGAACAATACTAAAAACCAACCAGACCTAAAAGATATCTGCCTCTGTCTGTTTGGGCTGCTATAACAAAATACTATATGCTATGAAGCTTATGAACAATGAAAATTTATTTCTGCCAGTTCTGGAGGCTGGGAAGTCTGTGATCAAGACACCAGATTTGGTGTCTGATGATGATGTACTTTCCATTTCACAGATGTCATATTCTTGATGTGTCCTAACATGTAGAAGAGGCAAGGCAACTCTCTAGGGCCCAGTTTATATGAGCTCTACTCATATTCATGAGGGTAGTGTTCTTATGACCTAATCACCTTTCAAAGGCATGACCGCTTCATGCTATCACACTGAATATTAGGTTTCAACATAAATGTGGGAAGGGAAGACAAAACATTTAGATCACACTAAAAACTGTAGAACATTCATGTCAGCTACAGAATACACATTCTTCTCGATTATATATGGAACACTCTCCATGACAAGACATATGCTAAGCTACAAAACAAACCAACAAATTTTAAAAGATTGCTATCATACAATGTATGTTCTTCAACCACAATGGAGTAAAATTAAAAATCAATAACCAAAATAATATGGATAATTCACAAACAAGTGGAAATTCAACAATATAACATAACCAACAAGTCAGATAATAAACCAAGAGAGAGAGATTAGAAAATAACCTTAGGGCTGGGGTTGTGGCTAGTGGTAGAGCACTTTCCTAGCATATGTGAGTTACTGGGTTCAATTTTCAGCACTGCATATGAATAAATGAATAAAATAAAGGTCCATCAACAATTTAAAAATATTTTTAAAAAGAAAATAACCTTAGATGAATAAAAATGAAGACAAAACATGTTAAAACTTACAGGATACATCTTAAGCAGGACTTAGAAATTTATAGCTGTCAACATTCTTTTAAAAAGAGCTCAAATCAATAACATAACCTTCTACCTTAAAACATTGGAAAAGTAAACTCAAATGAGAAGCAGGGAAGAAAATAATTAGAAAAGAATTTAATGAGAAAAATAGTAAGAAAAAGCAATAAAGACAAAGAAACTACAAGTTCTTCCTTGAAAAGATCAATAAAATTAACAAATCTTTACCTAAACTACCCAAGAGAAAAAGCCAAAAGTTTCAAATTACTACAACCAGAAATGAAACAAGGTACATTACTATTGACTTTACATAAATAAAAAGAAAGATAAGGAAACTATATGAATAATTGTATACTAATAAATGAGCAGTCTAAATGAAATGGAAAATTCCTACAAATATAGTAATACTAAAATCAAGTAAAAAAGTAAAAAAGAAATATAAAATGCAAAGAGAATTAATTAGTTAAAAAGAGCTATACACAAAGGTTCAAGACCAAAATGCATTACCAATGAATTCTGTCAAACAATTTTTTTGAAATGTTGGTAGCACTGGGTATTGAACCCAGGGTGCTCTACCACCAAGCTACATTCCCAGTCCTTTTAATTTTTAGGGAGTGGAGGGTGGGGAAGGAACTTGCTAAGTTTCCCAGGCTGCTCTCAAACTTGTGATCCTCCTGTCTCAGTTTCCCAAGTTGCTGGGGTTAAGCCTGGCTTCCACCAAACATTTAAATAAGTATAATATTAAACAAACATTTAAATAAGTATAATATTAAGTAAATAAGATGGTCACAATAATGCATGCTTGTAATCCCAGCCATTCAAGAGACTGAAACAAGAGGATTGCAAGTTTGAGGGCAGCATCAGCAACTTAGAAAGATCCTATTTCAATATGAAAGAAATAGAAGGAGGAAGAAAAGGAGGAGGAGGGGGGAGAGAAAAAGGAAGAAGGAGGAGGAGGAAGGAAGAAAAGGAAAAGGAAGGAGGAGGAGAAATGAATGACTGAGGGAGGGAAGGACAGTCAGACTGGGAGTGTAATTCAGTGGTTAGATGCTCCTGGATTCAATCCTCAATATTGAAAAAAATAATAAGTATCAATAACATTTCTTTACAAACTATTCCAAAGAATAGAAGGTTGAATGCTTCCATTCTGAGGCTAATATTTCCCTGACACTAAGACCAAATAAAGTTATCAGAAACAAACTATTGCGTTAATCCATTTGTGCTGCTATAATAAAATACTTGAGACTAGATAGTCTATAAACAACAAATTTATTTCTCATAGTTCTGAAGGCTGGGAAGTTCAAGATCAAGGTGCTTGCAGATTCAGTGTCTGGTGAGAATCCAATCTCTGCTGCCAAGATGGAACCTTGAATTCTGTACCTTCACATGACAGAAGAGCAAAATAGCAAAAGGGCCTCATGCTCTGGGAAGCCACTTTGACACATAAGGCCTTAATCCCATCCATGAGGGAGGAGCCCTCATAAATCACATCCTTGTGACCCCAATTCTTAATATTATCATACTGGAAATTAAATTTCAACACAATTTTTTAGTAGACACAAACTTCCAAACCATAGCAACTACAGACAATATCTCTTATGAATACAGTTACACAGATCTTTAACAAAATAACAGCAAACAACTTTAGCAGTATATAAAATTAATTATATACCCTGACCAAGTAGGATTCATTCCAGGAATAAAAAAGAAATTTATTTTGTTACAATTCTGAAGGCTAGAAGTCCATGAATAGCTAGCAGGGGTAGTTTCTCCTACCCTGGACTTATAAATGGCCATCTTCTCCTTGTATCTTTATGTGATCTTCCTTATGTGTGAGTTGATGTTCTAATCTCCTCTTACTACAAGATACTAGTTGTATTACATTTGGGTCTAAATTAATGGACTTAATTATCTCATTAAAGACCCTACCTCAAAATACTGGGTTTAGAATGAATTTGGAAAGGAACACAATTTAACCCATAACACACTGACTGCAGGCTCCCAACTCTAAGTCCCAAACATAATGTAATCAAGCATAAGTCTGATGTGAGGTATGATACTTCCTGGGGCAAAAGTACATTCCTCTCCAGCTATGAATCTGTGAAGCAAGACAAGTTTTCTGTTTCTGAAATTCAATGTTAGGACAGGCATAGAATAGGCATTCTCATTTCAAAAGGAAGGAATAAAACAAAATTAGCCACAAGAGGCAAGCATAACCGAACCTAGAGGGCAAAACTGTACTGATTTTAATGCTGAAAAATAAAATCTTTTTGGTTCAGTGCTTTGCACTCTGGGCCCATTGGGGTGGTGCCACCTCTGGTCTCTCCAGGGTGGCAGCCTTACTCCCTTAGCCCTGCACCTTATGGGTCTCTGGTGGTACAGGAAGCTTTGCTAACATCTAAACCAATTTTAGGGTCATTCTTCCTTTTCTTCAAACTTTTCTTTGGAGGAAAATTCATGTTCACAGCAATAGTTGTGCTGTACAATTTCAGAAGCCCAACAGCCTCTCTTTGCTTCATCCCGTCTCTGCCCCCTGGAGTCCAAGCTGCCAGCATTTCTGCTGGTATAATCCCATCTCTATTCCTGATTTTGGCTGACATGGCTGATTGGTCCATAAGTCACACAGTTATAATCTCTCCAAATGATACTTTCTGATTTATTTGCTATTTATGAGATAGAAAACTTCCTAAATATTCAAGTTCTAGTTTCCATTTTTTTCAAGTGCTGGGGCCTGAACCCAGGGCCTTATACATTTGAGACAAGCACTTTACCTCTGAGTTACATTCCTGGTCCAAGTCCTTTTTGCTTAACAATTTCTTCCTTAATTATCTCTTTCTTCCTATATTTCACTCTAAAAAGCAAAGATATATCAGACTAATCATTTAACAGTTGGCTTAAAAATCTCAACTAAATATTCAAGTTTGTTATTTATAAGTTTTGTTTTCCATAAACACTATTACACAACTAAGTCAACTTCTTGCCACTTTATGAAAAGGAGTTACTTTCCTCCAGTTTCCAATAATATGTGTCTCATTTCCACTTGAGACTTCAATAGAAACATCTTTAATATTTATATTTCTACCAACATTGTGTTCATGACATATGTATATCTCTAAAATTATAGAAGTTTTGTCTACAGTCTCTTTTATTACTGAGCTCACCAGAGTCACCTGTAGCATCCACATTTCTACCAAGAGTTTCTTCAGGTTATTGGGCTTTTTTCTAAT
The DNA here is from genome assembly GCF_052094955.1 of Ictidomys tridecemlineatus. NCBI lineage: Eukaryota > Metazoa > Chordata > Mammalia > Rodentia > Sciuridae > Ictidomys > Ictidomys tridecemlineatus. The sequence continues at coordinate 121,261,803 of NC_135477.1, read as the reverse complement.
ATGCACCTCAAAACTCTTCCAGACTTTACTCATTACCCAATTCCAAAACTGCTTCCACATTTTTAGGTATTTATTACAATAAAACTCCACTTCACAGGACCAAAGTTTGCTAAAACAACCACAGACTGGGTGGCATAAACAACAGAATTCATTTCCTTGCATTTCTGGTGACTAGAAGTCCAAGATCAGAGTGTTAATAGCATTGGTTTCTCCTAAGGTTTCTCTCCTTGGCTTGTAGAAGAACATGTTCTCCTAGTATCTTCACATGGCATTCTTTACATTGTGTGTGCCTGAGTCTGAATCTTCTCTTCTCTTTAGGATAACAGTTATTTTGAATTAGGATCCACTCTAATGATCTCATTACCTCTTTGAAGACCCCCTCTCCAAATATAGTCACACTCTGAGGGAGCAGAGGTTAGGACTTCACCATGTGAATTGGCAGGGGGGCTATTCAGCCCATACCTAATACCATATTAACAGAATAAAAATCAAAGACCACATGATATTCTCAATAGATGCAGAAAAAATATTTGAAAAATCCAACACCATTTCATAATTTAAAAAATTCTACAAACTATCAAGAGAATTTCCTCTTTCTGATAAGGACATTTATTTAAAACCCATGAGTAAGAGCATGATTACAGGTTAAAAACCTGTGTTCACCCTATCAACTCAGGGTTGTAGTCCTTCACCACTTCTACTCAACATTCTACTAAAGGTTCTGGTCTGAGCAATTAGACAAGAAAATGAAACCAAAAGCAATCAGATTGCAAAGGAAGATTAAAACTGTAATTATTTGGAGATAAATAATCCTGTGTATAGAAAATCTGAAAGAATGCACTAAAGAACTACTAAAACTAAAAAAAACTACTAAAACTAATATATGATATAAATAAGAATACAATTTCAATAAATAAAAATTAATCATAATACATAAGTTTCAATTAAAAATCAAAAGTGAAATAAAATAAAAAAGTGAATTAAAAAGAAATTCTATTTAAAATATCATGAAAAAGAATTAAATATTAAGAAACAGATTCAACAACAAAAGCATAAAGCATATTCTCTGAAAACTACAAAATATTGTTGAAATAAAGATCTAAATAAATGGAAAAAATTTCCATATGATTGAAAAAACATTCCATGTTCATGGATCATAACACTTACTATTGTTAAGATGGCAACACTCCCCAATTTGATCTAGAGATTCTACAAACTCCCTATCAAAAGTAAGCTGACTACTTCACAGAAATTGACAAACCTCAAATTCACCTGTAATACAAAGTACCCAGAACAGCTAAAAAACTGTTGGAAGAAAGAAAAGATTAAAGTTGTAGCATAACACTTCTTGATTTCAAAACTTACTTCAAAGCCACAGTAAACAAGTATGAGACCAGCAAAAGGATAGATATATAGATAAATAAAATAAAATTGGGGATCCAGAAATGAACTCTGACATTTATCAGGCAACCAGTTGTAAAAAAGACTTCCAAACAATTCAGTGGAGAAAGAATAGTTTTTTTTAGCAAATGAGGTTGTGATCTTTTGGATATATGTTGAGGAGTGGGATAATTGGGTCAAATGGTAGTTCTATTCCTAGTTTTTTGAGGAATCTCCATACTGCCTTCCAGAAGGTGAGCATTGCCTTTTCCCCATAACCTCACCAACATTTGGGTATTTGTATTATTGATAACTGCCATTCTAACTAGAGTGAGTTGAAATTTTATTGTAGTTTTAATTTGCATTTCTCTAATTGCTAGAGATGTTGAGCATTTTTTCAATATTTGTTGATCATTCATATTCTTTTGAGAAAGGTCTTTTAAATTCCTTTACCCATTCACTGGTTGGATTATTTGCTTTTTTGCCTTTAATTTTTTTGAGTTCTTTGTATGGTTGGAAATTAATGCCCTATCTGTGGTACAGGTGTCAAAAGATTTTCTCCCATTTGTAGGTTCTCTCTTCACACTCTTGATTGTTTCTTTTTCTGTGAAGAAGATTTTTTATCTGTTCTCTTTAGATAAACATGACAGTAGAGTGTATTTTGACATATTATACATACATGAAGTATAACTTATTCTAGTTGGAATCCAATTTTTGTGGTTGTACATGATGTGGAGTTTCACTGGTTGTGTATTAATATAGGAACATAGAAAAATCATGTCTAATTCATTCTACTATATTTCCTATTCCTATTCCCTCTCCCTTCCCTTCATTCCACTTAGTCTAACCCAATAAACTTCTATTCTACCCACCCCTTATTGTGTTAGCATCTATAGATGCTTTTTAGTTTGATGCCATCTCAGTGATTACAGCAGCACAATTCATAACAGCTAAGCTATGGAAGCAAACTAGATGCCCATCAATAGACAAATGGATAAAGAAATTGTGGTATATATACACAATGGAATATTATTCAGCCATAAAGAAGAATGACTTTATGACATTTGTCAGTAAATGTATGGATCTGGAAAATATCATGCTAAGTGAAATAAACCAATCTCAAAAAACCAAAGGTCAAATGTTTTTGCTGATATGTAGAATCTAAACCACAAGAAGGAGGGAGGGAAGAAGAGAAATTTAGTAGATCAGAAAAAGGGAACAAAAGAAAGGGAGGGGATAGGAATAGGAAAGATAGTAGAATAAATCTAACATAATTTTCCTATGTACACATATGAAATTACCTAAGTGAACTCCACTATTGGGCCCACCCACAAGAATGGGTCCTAACTAGAATAAGTATATCCTATGCTAGTTTAACTTCATCAAAATGGATTCTACTGTCATGTAAAACTAAGAAGAACCAATAAAATAAGATAAAATAAATGATGCTGTGATGACTGAATATCTACAGGGTAAAGAATGAAGTTGGACTGCTACTTCACACGATACACAAAAAAACTCAGAGTACATCAAGAACCAAAATGTAATAATTAAAACTATATAACACTTATAAGAAAATGTAGATATAAATTTTCACAGTCTTAGATTTGGTGGTGGCTTCTTAGAAAAAAATAGGCAACTTGGGCTTCATAAAATTTTAAAACTTGTGTCCCTTCAAAGAATACTATCATCCCCTATTTCTCTCCAGCAACTTTTCCTCTTTGAATGATAAAGATGCTCTTAATTTAATTATGGTGATGAGAGTGTAACTCAGTATTACAGCATGTACTTAGCATATGTGAGGCCCTGGAGTCTCCAGCACCATCATTAAAAATTGATTATGATGATAATTACACAACTCACTGGGCATACTCAAAAACAAGAAATTATACAATTAAATGGTAAATTATATATATGAATTATATCTCAATAAAGATGTTTTTAAAAGTAAAAATTTGCGGGCTAGGATTGTGGCTCAGCGGTAGAGCACTCACCTTACATGGGCAGGACTCGGGTTTGATCCTCAGCACCTCATAAAAATAAAGGCATTGTGTGTGTACATCTACACCTAAGAGAAAAAATATTTTTAAAAAAGTAAAAATATTACCAAGAATATAAAAGGAAGGCCATGCAGTTTCAAGCCAGCCTCTCAGCAACTTAGTGAGACCCTAAGCAACTTAGAAAGACCTTGTCTCAAAATTTAAAAATTTTAAAAGGGCTAGGGATGTGATGTAGTGTTTGAGTGCCCTTGAGTTCAATCCTCAGGATACAAAAAAAAATGTGAAAGGCAGCCCACTAAATGACAATATTTTGTAATACTATATCTAACAAAATACCTGTCAGAATATAAAGAGCTCTTACAACTCAAAAATAAAGAGGCAAATAAACCAAGTTTTAAATGGGCATAAATCTGAATATTTTCCCAAATATTATATCAAACAACTAGTGAGCACATCAAAAGAGGCTTAACATCATTAAACATCAGGGAAATGAAAATCAGATCCATCATGTGATGTTCTTTCACATGCATGAGGGTGACTATAAACAAAAAGACAATACCAGGATTGACCAGGGCATACAGAAGTTGGAAACCTCATACATTTTTGGTGGGAATGTAAATGGTGAAACCATTTTGAAAAACAGGCTGGCTGTTCCTGCAAATATTAAACATATAATTACCATATGTTCCAGCAATCTCACTCCTAGGTAGACACACAAGAGAAATGAAAACATGTTTCCACAGAAAAACATGTACACAAATGTTCACAGCTTCATTATTCATAATACCAATAAATGGAAACAACCTCAAAGTCTACCAACTGATGAACAGATAAATAGATACATTCCATACAATACAATGTTTCTCAGTAATAAAAAATAATGAATTACAGATTCACCCACAATATGTATGAACCTTGAAAACATTATGCTAGGTGAAAGCCACTAGTCACAAAAGACCTTGTATTGAATGAATTCATTTATATAAAATGTTCAGAATAGGCAATTCTATAGAGAAAGAAAGTAGATAAGGGATTGTCTAGGTCTAGAAGGTGGAAAGTTTGGGGAGGGAGTGATTGATAAAGGATGTGAGGTATCTATTTCAGGTGAGAAAAAGTTTTAAAATCTATTGTGGATGACAGTTACACAACACTGAATATAGTGAAAATTAATTAAATGATCAAAAAATTAATGATTATATTTGTCATTTAGCTGTATACTTTAAATGGGTGAATTCTGTGGTATGCAAATTATACCTCAATAAATTTGTTACCAATAAAATAAAAAGAAAAACATATTTTTCAGACAAAGAAAAGCTAAGGGAACTAACTGCCTTTTGATCTGCCCAGCAAAAAATATCAAAAAATATTTTTTCAAATTGAATGAAAAAAAATCATATAAATCACACTCAGATATTCAAAAATAAAGACTGCTAAGGAATAAATAAAGAGGAGCTGCAGTTGTATCTCAGTGGGAGAGTGCTTGCTTCACATGGGTGAGGCACTGGGTTCCATCCTCAGAACCACATAAAAATAAATAAATAAATGAAGATATTATGTCCATCTACAACTAAAAATATATTTAAAAATGAATAAATAAAATCAAATGTTTTACTTTTCCTATTCTTCGTTTATCTAAAAGATGACAGTTTAAAATAATAATGGTAATAATGCAGAGCGTGATTATAGCCTATCCATAAGTGAAAAGAATGAGAACAATGTCACATGGATAGAAGGAAGGAATTGGGAAATTATAATGTACCTGTCATGCACATGAAGCATAACAATGTTATTCGAAGGTAGATTTAGATTAGTTATAAATGTCTATTATAAACTCTAGGACAACTAGTAAACATTTTAAAAATAATTATAAGATAATTAGGAATCATATAAAATGATTTTAAATAATTATAAGATAAATGGAATCATATAAAATGCTCTATTAAAACCAAAGAAAAGTCGGGTGTTGTGGTGCATGCCTGTAACCCCAGTGACCCAGGAGGCTGAGGCAGAAGGGTCACAAATTTGAGCCCAGCATCAGAAACTTAGCAAGGCCCCAAGCAACTTAGCAAGACCCTGTCTCAAATTTAGAAAATAAATTTAAAAGACTGGCTCAGCGGTTAAGCCCTCTGGATTCAATCCTCAGTACTGAAAGAAATAAAGGAAGGAAGTGAGTGAAGAAGGAAGGAAGGAAGGATTGAGTAAGGAAGGAAAGAAAAGAAAGACAAAAAGAGAACAAGGAAAAAGCCTCTGGCAATATATAGAAAAGTTATGAACCTACTTGATAGTAATATAAATACAACAATATTAACTTTAAATTTGAATAGTCTAAATACACAAATTTAGAAGCACAGATTGGATTTAAAAAAGACTCGTATATATGTTATCTATAGGAACCCCACTTTAAGTATAAACACTCTGACATGTTAAAAATAAAGAGATGGAGAAAATGCTCCTTATTAATACAGATCAAAAGAAACGCTGAGTAGCCTATTAATGTTGGACAAAGCCAGCTTCAGGACAAAGAAAATTACTGGGGATGAAGAGGAGCACTGCATAATAATCAAATGTCATTTCTCCAAGAAAATATAACAATTCTATACTTGTATGCACTCAAAAAAACAGAGAATCAAACACACAAAGAAATAACTTATCAAATGGAAAGGAGTATAGACAAATCTACAATTGCAATTGGAGACTTTGAAACCCCTTGTCAGTAACTAATGGATCAAGGAGACAGAAAAATCAGTAAGGATGAAGTTGACTGAATAGCACCATCACTTAACTTGATCTAATTGACATTTATAGAATACTTTAACCAGAAACAAAAGAACACATATTCCTCTCAAGTTCATATGGAACTTTTACTAGAGGAACCACATGTGGGCCATTAAAAAAACACCTTTAAAATTAGGAAAAATACATACAAAGTATGTTCTCAGACCTAAGTGGAATCAAACTAGAAATCAATAATGCTAGAAAATCCCCCAATATTTGGAAATTAAATAACATGCTTCAGGGCTGGGGATGTGGCTCAAGCGGTAGTGCGCTCGCCTGGCATGCGTGCAGCCCGGGTTCGATCCTCAGCACCACATACCAACAAAAGATGTTGTGTCCGCCGAGAACTAAAAAATAAATATTAAAAAATTCTCTCTCTCCTTTCTCACTCTCTCTTTAAAAAATAAATAAATAAATAAATAACATGCTTCAAATAGCAATATGGGTAACATAAGACAATAGGAATATGTGTGTGTGTGTGTTTGAAATATATAAAATATATATGAAAATCCAACTTATTAAAATTTGTGGGATTCAGAAAAAACAGCACTTGGGAGGTAAACTATAGCTTCATATATTAGAAAAGAAAATCTAAAATCAATAAGATGATTTTCCACCTTAGAAAACTAGAAAAAGAATGAATAATTATCTAAGCCAAAGACAATGAGAAAAGAAATAACAAAAAATAGAGTAGAAGTCAATGAAATTGAAAACAGTGAAGCAACTGAAGAAATCAATAATAATTTAAAAAAGAATTTTCCAAATAATAAAAAGAATTCTCCAAAAGCTGGCTTTTTGAAAGTATCAGTAAAATTGATAAGCTTTTAGACAAGCTAACCAAGAAAAAGAGAAAGAAGACACAAATTAGTGCTATGAGAAATGTAGGAATTAATCACTACTGATCCTTTGAACAGTAAAAAGATTTATGAACAATCTATGCCCATATATTTATAATTTAGAGAAATGGATCAATTCTTTGGAAACACAAATCACTAAAAAAATGGATAATCTCAATGGCACTAAACTTATTAAAGGACTTGAAAATACATACACACACACACACACACACACACACACACACACACACACACATTACATACATTTTTTAAAGCACCAAGCCCAGATGGCTTCACTGGAGAATTCTACCAAACATTTTAAGCATGATACTAATTCTCTACAATCTCTTCTAGAGAAGAGGGGACACTTGCTAACTCAGTTTATCAATCCAGCATTGTACTAATAACTAAATGAGATAAATATATCACAAGAAAGAGAAACTACAGATCAGATTTCAAGAATTTTTTGGTAAACGTAAATTGAATAATGATGCCTTGAAGATGTCCAGGTCCTAATCTCATAATTTCTGAATATAGTACTCTGCATGATAAAAGGAATACAGCTGTGATTAACTTAAGGATTTTAAATATGGGCAGGTTATACTGGATTGCTGGGGTGAGTCCTAGGTAACCACAAAGCTCATTTATAAGAAGTGGGCAAGAGAAACAGGGTCAGTAGTAGGACATGGGATTTTGTAAGCAAGAGATTGAAGTGATAGGTGGAAGCAGCCACAAGCTAAGGAATGCAGGCAGCTTCTAGAAGCTAAAAAAAAAAGGCAAGAAAATGGTAATTATTTCCTGAAGCCTCCAGAAAGAATAAAGCCTAGCTTACATCTTAATTTTAAACTTTGGACTTCTAGAATTGCAGGAGAATAAATTTGTGTTATTAAAAACCACTAAATGTGTAGTATTTTGTTACAGCAACAATGGGAAAACTAAAACAAACATAGATATAAAAATTCTCAAGAAAATATTAGCAAATTGAATTCACTAATGTATTAAAAATTATATATCACAAACCAGTGGAATTTATTCCCAGTATCCAAAGCTGGCTCAACATTTCAAAATCAATTAATGTAATCTACCAAATTAACAAGGAGAAAAATAATATGATCAATCAATTTAATGCAAACAAAGTACCTGACAGGAGCCAACAATTCATGATAAAATTCTCAGTGAATGGGAATAGAAGGGAACAACCTGAATTTGACAAAGAACATCTACCAAAAAAACAATAGCTAACATCATGCTTATGGTAAGAAGCTGAACAATTTTTCCCAAAGATTGGAAACAAAGCAAGGTTATCCTCTATCCAACATTGTTCTGGAAGTACTTGCTGAAACAAAAAAAGAAGGAAATAAAAAGTGTATAGATGTACATGAATATTTATGGTAGATTTATTCTTGATCAACAAAAACTGAAAGCAACCAATATTTTCATGAATGGATAAACAAACTGTGGTATGTCTCCACTACAAAAAGAAATGATCTGTCAAGACACAAAAGCAATGGGTAGGGGCTGGGGTTGTAGCTCAGTTGTGAGGTACTGGGATTGATCCTCAGTACAACATTAAAAATAAATAAATAAAATAAAGGTATTATGTTCACCTACAAATAAAAAAAAGGTTTTTTTAAAGCAATGGGTAAATCAAAAGTGTAATTCAGTCAGAAAAAGCTACTCACTATAAGATTTCAAATTACTGGAAAAGTAAAACTGTAAAAGTTTTGCCAAGGGTTCAAGGTAGAGTAGGGGACAGTAAGATTGAATAGGTAAAGTACAAGGTGAAACTATTCTTCATGATACTTTAATTGTGAACACAAGACATTAGGATTTTGTCAAAATTTATAGTACTTGATAGAACAAAGAATAAATTTTAATATTTATGCCATCTTGGAATGGAATACAGAACGTAAAAAAAATCTAAATATGTTACATAAATGAGCAAAGAAACTAAATAGACACTTCTTAAAAGAAGAAATACAAATGGTCAACAATTAAATGAAAAAATGTTCAACATCTCTAATAATTTAAAAAAATGCAAATTAAAACTACACTGAGATTTTACCTTGCTCCAATCAGAATAGTATTGATCAAAAATACAAGTAACAACAAATGTTGGCAAGAATGTGGGGGAAAGGGTATACTCATAAATTGTTGGTTGTACTGCAAACTGGTGCAACCACTCTGGAAAGCATAATGTAGATTCCTCAAAAACTAGGAATAGTAAAGTAACTGTGGTATATATGCACAATGGAATATTACTCAGCCTTAAAGAAGAATGAAGTTATGGCATTTTCCAGTAAATGGATGGAACTGGAGAATATTATCCTAAACAAAATAAGCTTATCCAAAAAAACCAAAGGTTGAATGTTTTCTCTGATATGCAGATTCTAATTCACAATAAGGAGGGGAAGAATAGAGGTATTTTGGACTAGATTTAGGGAGTAAAGGGAGGGAATAGGGCAGGGCATGGGGATAGGAATGATAGCAGAATGAATCATACATTATCACCCTGTGTGCATATAGGATTGCATGACCTGTGTAACTCTATGTCATGTACAATCAGACAAATGAGAAGCTGTACTCATTTTATGTATAATGTGTCAAAATGCATTCTATTGTCATATATAACTAATTAGAACAAATAAATAGTTTCAGTAAGGCTAATTATAATTACCAATTAAAATAAATTTAAAAAGAGCTCCTGGGCAATGAGCCAAAATAAACCTCTTTCCTTTAAAAAAAAAATAAAATAATTTTAATTGAGAAAATAATAAAATAGCCTAATTATCAAAACAAAACAAAAACTAGAAATGGAACTAGATTTGACCCAGTTATCCCACCTCCTCAGTATATATATCTAAAGGATTTAAAGTAGGCATACTACAGTAATGCAGTCACATCAATGTTTAAAGCAACACAATTCACAATAGTTAAGCTAGGAGCCAAATAGGTGCCCTTCAACAGATGAATGGAAAAGGAAATGTGGTATGCACACACAATGGAATAGTACTTATCCATAAAGAAGAATGACTTTATGATATTTACTAGTAAATAGCTGGATCTGGAGACTATTATGCTAAGGGAAAGAAGGTTGAATTTTTCTCTGATATGTGGAAGCTAACCCAAAATGAAGGGTAGGGGATGCAGGGGGCAATATAAGTTCAGTGGATTAGACAAAAGGGAAGGGAGGGAGGATTGGAACAGGAAAAAGAGTGGAATGAATCTGACATAACTTTCCTGTGTACATATGTGAATATACCACAGTGAATTTCACGATCAAGTATGTCCGCAAGAAATTAATTAATAAAAATAATTATGGGTAAATGGCAGAAATACCAATAGAGGGAAGGGAGTAGAGGGAGGGTTAAGGGAAGGGGAAGGAGTGGTACTGGGGTCTGAATTACAATAAGATATATTCCATGTTTGTATAATTAGGTCAAAATGAATTCTGATGTCATGTATAACTAAAAAGAACCAATAAAATAAAATTTAAAAATAAAAATTTAAAAATACTAGAAATATATGAAATAACTTCAGTGAAGGAAGTTGAGTAATAAGATGCTGACCCAAGCAACTCTGGAAATGATGGGATTTATAAGACTAGAGGGAAAAGGAACATTTTTGTACTACAGTTAATAGAGTTGTTATCACAGAAGTACAGATCAACATTCTGAAGTCACTATACATACATACTTAAATAAATTAAGCAAGTTAATTGAACAATTAAGTAAATGGATGACAAATGGGAGATGATGACAAATGTTGTAGTGAAAAAGTTCAGATAACAAATAGAAGAGGCTGGAATGATCCATGCGGTAAGTATTAGAGTTGAAGACATCAATATAACTCACATTTATCTTGATATAAATATAGATGGTTACAAAAAGAATATTTGTAGATATGTGCATATGCATACAGTGGTATATACATATATTCTTTCTGTCAGCTGAGAGGTCCTAGAAGCAACAGCACAATAATAACAGTGGGTGCACCTCATATTCAGATCTTGATTTCTAATATTACTTTTGAATAAAAGCTCCTTGTAGAAATGCATGATTCTAAGACTGGAACAAGAAATATACAAGATGAACCTCAAGCATCTTATAGTACCATAAAGAAAAAAATATATACTAAAAGCAAAGGGGTCAGCTAAGAGCTCCTAATGTCCAGAGATGAAGCAATTTGAGCAACAAATATTCATTCATTCATTCATTATTTTTGTAGTGCTGGATGCCAAACCCAGGGCCTTTGCATGTTAATTAAGTAGTCTACCACAGGGCTACATCCTCAGTCCTGACAAAGAATTTTTAAATATGAAAGGCATGATCCTTGAAAGAAAAAACTGCTAAGTTTGACTTTATTAAAATTTTAAATTTTTGCTTGTGAATGAAAACACAAGCCACAAGCTGGGATAAAATAAATGTAAAACCTGTATCTGATAAAGGACAAATAATTCAAACTCAACAGACAACAATCCAGTTTTAAAATGGGCAATAGATCTGAACAGATCTCACTAAAAAAGATATATAAACCAGGCTTGGTGGTGCACATCTTTAATCCCAGTGGCTCAGGAAGCTGAGACAGGAGGATCAGGAGTTCAAAGCCAGCCTCAGCAACAGCAAGGTGCTGAGACACCTGTCTCTAAATAAAACACAAAATAGAGCTGGGGATGCGGCTCAGTGGTCAAGTAACTAGGAGTTCAATCCATGGTTCCCCCACCACCAAAATAAAGAAGATATACAGGTGACAAACATATGAAAATATCACACATAAAGAATTGCAAATTTAATCAAGAGTAAGATGATGACCATACACCTATTATAGTGCCTCAAATTTTAAAAAAAAACTGACAATATCAAATGCTGACAGGGATTGTAGATCAATAAGAACTCTCATTTATTGCTGGCAGGAATAAAAAATGGTATAACCACACTGGAAGACTGTTTGGTAGTTTCGTACAGAACTAAACAAGGTCTTACCATAAAACTGAGCAAATACACTCCTAAGTATTTAGATAATTGATTTGAAAGTAGGTCCAAATGAAAACTTGCACAAAGCCTGGTACAGTGGTGAACACCCGTAATCCCAACAACTTGGGATACTGAGGTAGGAGGATCACAAGTTCATGCCAGCCTAAGCAATTTAGCAAGGCCCTAAGCAACTCAGTGGGACTGTGTCTCAAAATGGAAAACAAATTTAAAGGCTGGGGATGTGGCTCAGTGGTTAAGTGACCCTGGGTTCAATTCCCAATACCAAAAAAAAAAAGGAGGTAGGGAAAAGAGCCTGCACATAAATGTTTATATCAGCTTTATTCATAATTGACAAAAACTGGAAGCAACCAAGATGTGTTTCAAAAGGTGAACAGATAAGCAAACTCTGGTATATTCATACAATGGAATATTATTCACTGGTAAAAATAAATTTAGTGGTGAACCCATGGAAAAACACAAAGGAACATTAAATGGGTATATCTTAGTAATAAAAATAGGTTGAACATATGGTTCTAACTGTATGATAGTCTGGAAAATGCAGTGTTATACTTAGAGTTAAACATATACAAAAATTTAATAGTAACACACAAATAGCCCAATTTTATAAAGAGTAACAGATCTAAACAAATATTCCTCAAAAGAACACACACAAATGACCAACAGGTATATGGGGGAAATGTGCATTATCAGTAACCATCAGGGAAATACAAATCAAAACCACGATGAGATATCACTCATACTTGTAAGAATGACTATTATCAAAAAGATTGAAGATAGTAAGTGTTGAAGAGAATGTGAAGAAAAAGAAATTCTTGCATACACCATTGGTGGGAATGTAAATTAATGCAATCATTATGGAAAAGTGTGGAGGTTCCTCAAAACATTAAAAATAAAACTACAATATAATCCATAAATCCCACTATTGGGTATAAATCTATCCAAAGGAAATAAAACCAACAATTCATTTCCTTTGCACTCCTATGTTCATTGTAGCCCAATTCACAATAGCTAAGAAATGTAAATGTCTATCAGCGGATGAATGGATTAAGAAAAGTAGAACAGATACACAATGGATACTTTTCAACCATGAAAAAAAGAATAAAATCCTATAATTTGCAACAACATGTACAGAAATGAAGATCATTGTGTTAAGTGAAATTAGGCAGAGAAAAAAATACAAGAACCATATGATCTCACCCATGTAAAATCTAAAACTGTTGCTCTCATAGAAGTTCAGAGTAGAATGGTGGTTACCAGAGGCTGAAGAGATTAGGTGGGAAGGAGGCACAGGGAAAGATTTATCAATGAGTACTAAGTTACAGTTAAATAGAAGCAAGAAATTCTGATATGCTATTACATAGAAGGGTGACTATAGATAACAATAATGTACTAATCATTTCACAAAGCTAGAAGAGATTATTAAAGTTTTCACTATAAAGAAATGATAAACATTTGTGCAGACAGATTATGTTTACCCTGTTTTAAGCATTGTACAATATATACATGTATTGAAACTTCCCATGGTACCCCATTGCTATATACAATTTTTATGTTTTCATGTATCATTTGAAATAATAATTAAAACTAATTTAAATTTAATAAATAAACAAATAAGACTCAGTTATGAGATGACTGACTAAAGAAGAGTTTTAAAAATAGATATGATAAAAATGAGAAAATTTAGCAAAAAATTATTTAAAAAGCAAAAGAATTTTTTCAGAAGTAAAAAGTAAACTAGAAGGAACACAACAGCAAATAAACACTGAATAATGCCTTAAGAAAAATATAAGATGAAAAATAAGAAATAATTAAAATCTTATAAAAAGATTAAGTAGAATTTAGAACTGTTAGCTATTAAAGAAAGATACAGTATTTAATACATGTGTAATTGGAGTCCTTGAGGAAAAAACCTGAAGTAATGATATAGAATACTAAAATCTATAATCTAGGAAAATAAAACTTGAAACTGCATATTGCAGAAAATGTCTGATGTATATATCTGAGACAACTAACTCAGAATAATCAAAATCAAGATATATTTTCATAAATAAACATGATATTAATGAAAATGTCAAGGAAAAAACATGAATACCTAGGCAAAAATATTTGTAAATAAATGCCACTTATAAAAAATAAAAATATACTGTCAGATATTTTGAAAGCAATACTTGATATGAAAAGATAAGAGCATAGTGAAAGAAATTCAAAAGCAGGTCTGCATCAAATCCACCAATTCCACACCTGATTCCACTGGCACAGAAAGCACTGAGAATTCCAAATTAATTGGTTTGAAGGACATGTGAGGGGTTTCACAGGTGATGAATGCTGATATTAAAACTACTGGAGTTTCACATACAAGATAAAAAGAGATAACATCCAAAATTGAGAAAAGATTTCTTTGAATGAGGCATAAGAAATATGGATACTTAAAACTCTACCTTGAAAATAAGTATATTTTATCTCAAGATAAAGGATGGAATGTGGAATGGAGATTTCAGTTTTCATTTCGTTCATGAAATCTATAAGGCCATAAAACAGGTTATAGAAAAAGCTTCATAATTCAATTTATATGTACATTAGAAGGAACTTCCAGGTGTTACTGTAAATCCTCATGTATTGTTTCAGCAATACTAATTTAACGCCAATATATTCTAGATGACGTTTCACATTGTTAAGCTCTTTCTGTTCCTTTGAGAATTGAACTCTTTTCTCCGTGGTTTATAGATTTGACATTATGTTTGAACTTTTATGTGGTAATTGACAGTGACAGGGCAATGATAGATTGGAATCCACCCCAAATCCAGGCATCATGAGTAAATCTTGCTTATCGTCTCAAAGTCAAATGGTAGGCATATCCCATCTCCTGTTTTCATTCAACAAGAGTGCCAGATTCCTTTAGCTAAACTGATTTCAGAGTAGAACTGCACTGACCTCAACTAATTTCAAAATGCTGCTTTTTATTTCTGCATTTGTTGAATACTTTGCACAACTGAAAAATGATCAGCTTTGAAGGTAAAATGGAAAATCTTGAAATTGGAAAAGCAACTATGTTGCCAAATTTATAAATCAAGCATTTGGGAAGTGAAGACTAGAGTATTTCATCCATCATTGAGCAAATATGTTTTCTTCTCTTCTCAGCAGCACATGGATTCTTCTCTAAAATGGACCATATGTTATGCCAAAAAGAACCTTCAGCAAATACAAAAAAAAGAAAGAATACTACTCTGCATTCTATCAGATCATAATGAAATAAAACTAGAAATCAATGTTAAAATACAATATAGAAACTACTCCAACATCTGGAGACTAAATAGCATGCTATTGAATGATGAATGGATAGCAGGAGAAATCGGGGAGGAAATAAAAAAATACTTAGAGGTTAATGAGAACACTGATACAACATATCAAAATCTCTGTGACACTATGAAGGCAGTGCTAATAGGAAAGCTCATTGCATTGAGCTCATACCATACATTAAAAGAATAAAAAGACAAAAAAATGTCCAAACATTACACCTCAAAGCCTTAGGAAAAAGGAGAATAAATCAACACCAAAATCAGAAGACAGGAAGTATTAAAATCAGAGCTGAAATTAATGAAATTGAAACAAAAGAAACAATTTGAAAAAATGACGAAACAAAAAGTTGGTTCTTTAAAAAATAAATAAAATTGATAAACCCTTAGCTACACTAACAAAGAGAAAGAGAAAACTCAAACTACTAAAATTTGTGATAAAAAAGGAAATATCATGGTGGACACTACTGAAACACAGATGATAATTAGAAACTATTATGAAAATTTATACTTCAATAAAATATAAAATCTTGAAGACATCAACAAATTTCTAGAGACATATGATCTACCCAAACTAAATCAATTGGACATACATAATTTAAACAAATCAACTTCAAGCAATAAAATAGAAGACACCATCAAAAGCCTACCAACCAAGAAAAGCCCAGGACTAGATGGATTCTTAGCCAAGTTCTACAAGAACTTCAAAGAAGAACTAACATCAAATACTCCTCAAATTATTCCATGAAATCAAAAAGGAGGAAACAGTTCCAAACTCATTCTATGAGGCTAGTATCACCCTGATACCAAAACCACACAAAGATACATCAAGGAAAGAAAACTTCACACCAATATGCCTGATGAACATAGATGCAAAAAATTTCAATCAGATTAAAAATTGCATACAAAAACATGTTAAAAGATACTGCACCACAATCAAGTGGGATCACAGGGATGCAAGGTTGGTTCAACATATGGAAATAAATAAATGTAATTCATCATATCAATAGACTTAAAGACAATAATCATCATTATCTCAATAAATGCATCAAAGAATTTGACAAAATATAGCACACTTTCATGTTCAAAACACTAGAAAAACTAGGGATACTAGTTACATACCTCAACATTGTAAAAGCTATCTATGCTAAGGCCAAGGCCAACATTATTGTAAATGGAGAAAAAATGAAAACATTCCTCTAAAAACTGGAATGCCCTCTTTCATCACTTCTATTCAACATAGTCCTTGAAATCGTAGCCAAAGCAATAAGACAGACTAAGGAAATTTAAAGGATGTGACTAGAAAAAGAAGAAATCAAACAAATCACTATGTGCCTTCAACTTGATTCTATATTTAGAAGATCCAAAAAATATTCCACCAGAATACTTCTAGAATAAATGAATTCAGCAACGTAGCAGGACATAAAACCAACACCCATAAATCAAATGCATTTCTATACATCAGTGATGAATCTTCTGAAAGATAAGTCAGGAAAACTACATCATTCACAACAGCCTCAAAAAATAAAGTACTTGGAAATCAATCTAACAAAAGAGGTGAAAAATATCTCTATAATGAAAACTACAGAACACTAAAGAAAGAAGTTGAAGAAGATGGAAAGATTTCCCATGCTCTTGGATAGGCAGAATTAATATTGTCAAAATGGCCATACTATCAAAAGTATTATACAGATATAAGGTAATTCCTATTAAAATGCCAATGATGTTCTTCATAGAAATAGAACAAGCAATTATGAAATTCATTTGGAAAAATAAGAGTCCCAAAGCAATCCTTAGTAAGAAGAAAAAAGCAGGAAATATCACAATACCAGAACTTAAACTATACTACAGAGCAATAGTAACAAAAACAGCATGGTATTGGCACCAAAATAGATATGTAGACCAATGGTACAGGATAGAAGACACAGATACAAATCCACATAAATACAGTTATCTCATACTTGACAAAGGTGCCAAAAACATACATTGGAGAAAAGATAGCCTCTTCAACAAATGGTGCTAAGAAAACTGGAAATCCATACCATATGTTAAAAAATGAAATTAAACCTCTATCTCTCACCCTACACAAAAATCAACTCAAAGTATATCAAAGACTTAGGCATTAGAAGAGACATTCTGTGCCTATTAGAAGAAAAAGTAGGCCCAAATCTTCATAATTTCAGCTTAGGACCTGACTTTCTTAACAAGACTTTTAAAGCACAAGAGGTAAAATAAAGAATCAATAAATGGGATAAATTCAAACTACAAGCTTATTCTCAACAAAGGAAACAATAAATAACATGAAGAGAGAGGCTACAGATTGGGAGAAAATCTTTACCACATGCATATCAGATACAGCACTAATCTCCAAGATATATAAAGAACCCAAAAACTTCACACACACACACACACACACACACACACACAAAATAACCCAATCAACAAATGGGCACAGGAATTGAACAGACACTTCAAAGAAGAAGATATACAATTGATCAACAAACATATAAAAAAAGTTTATCATCTCTAGAAATTAGAGAAATGCAAATCAAAACTACTCTAAGATTTCACCTGACTCCAATCAGGAAAGAATAAGAAGTGTTGGCAAGGATATGGGTGGTGGGGAGGTACATTCATACATTGACAATGGTACTGCAAATTGGTGCAATCACTCTGGAAAGCAGTTGTGGAGATTCCTTAGAAAACTTGGAATGGAACCACCATTTGACCCAGCTATCCCACTCCTTGGTTTATACCCAAAGGACTGAAAATCAGCATATTACAGTGATGAAGCATGGAAAAAAGTTACAAGACTCTTTAGAAAAACATTGGAGAGGACCTAAATAAGAAGAGACTATATTATGTTCATGAGTTGGAAATGCATGTTTTGAAGATATTAGCTCCCAAAAAACTGATCTATAGATTTAATTCAATACCAATCAAAATTCAAAACTCAACTAGAATTTCTTTTGTATATGTGAAACTTTAAAAACCACAGTTTAAATGAAATAGTGATGGTCAAGAATTATCAATTCTTGGATAAGATAAAACTGGAATATAAGGTGATTTTTTTCAGCACTGGGGATTGAACCCAGGACCTAAAGATTGCTAAGTAAGAGCTCTACTATAGAGCTACATTCCTGCTGCCCATGTGATGTTTTCCTCTAGGTGGATATTGAGACAGAGAATGGCAACTTTGAGGTCAGCCTGAGAAAATTAGCAAAACAATGTCTCAAAAATAAATATTTTTAAAAGGGCTGGAGCTGTAGCTTCGTAGTAGAGCACTTGCCTAGAATGTGTAAGGCTGTGGGTTCAATTACTACTACTGGGGGTAAAAAGCTAATTAACATACCCCCCTCATCAATTTAATTTTTATGGCGAGAATATAAATCTATTCCATAAAAATAACTATTAGCAATTTTGAAACACAGTATATTACTATTAACTATACCCAGAAATAGTAACAATTATTATTTGTCAATTAAAATTTACAGCAAAAATAAATAGAATTACTTCCCTTTGAACATCAAAGTAGGAGGATTTATACTACCAGCTCTCAAGCCTTAATTAAAAACTACAGTTATAATAACTATGTGATATTTGCGGTACTGATATAAGACAAAAAGATTAATAAAATAGATTTTACACCTATAAAGATTCATATAATTATGAACAGTATATATGTCATAGGAATGACACTATAAAGCAGTAAAAAAAAAAGAAGAGATTTTCCCAAGTATAAAAGACAAAAATCATAAAGCTTCTACTCTAAAATATAGGTATGTTCATTGGCTCAGGGTAGGGATGGATTTTTTCCATAGAAATCTTACAAGTGCTTTATTAGATTTATATCCAGATACTTGATAGTTTAAAGTGTAATATCTTTTAAAATTTCATTTCCTTTGGGTGCACTGGTGCATGCCTGTAATTGCAACAACTCAGGAGGCTGGGCAAGAGAATTGAAGTTGGGAGTCACCCTTAGCAGCTTAGTGAGGCCTTAACCAACCTACATGATTCTGTCCCAAAATAAAAAAATAAAACAGCTACATGTGGTTTAGTGATAGAGCACCCCTGGGTTCAATTCCAAGTACCCTCCCCCAACAAAAACAAAAACCTCCAAAACCCAAACCCCAAACAAACTGAAATTTAAAAAATTTTATTTCCAGCTGATTTTTCCAGTTGAATGTTTATATATATTGCCTCTGTCATTGTTTATATGAATTTTTTAAAATTAGAATTGATGTCTGCAAGAATTAATGTATTGAATGACATTTGTGGTTTTCCTTCGGCAAATGAACCTGTATTTTCTTGGAGAGACACATTTGATCATAATTAGACCACAATTTATAATTCATTCTATATATTCCTTGATTTACTTTGTTAAGTTTAAAAAAATTCTTGCACTTAAGTTTCAGAATGATAGTTCCATATCCTTGTTTTTCTTCCTGATTTATTTTTTTGCCAGTAGTATTCAATTTATGGTAGTTTCTTAAATAATATAAAAGTGGCATCTCCTTCTATACTCAAAGATTTATATACTCTTTGAATTATTTCTCACTTGAACATAGAACTTACTATTGAAATTATCTGTACCTAGAGTTTTATTGGTGGGAATGTTTCTGATTACTAATTCAGTTTCCTTAGTGGTCAAAGGACTGTTCAGAGCTTTATTTCCTCTTGTGTCAGTTATAGCAGGTGACATTTTTTCAGAGTATATTCCCAATTAATCTAAACTCTCAGCTACATGTTAGCATTTTCTACATTCTAGTGACATTCCCCTTTTAATCATTTTTATAGGGGGAGTATACATTGAACTCAGGGGCACTTGACCACTGAGCCACATAGCCAGCCCTATTTTGTATTTTATTTAGAGATAGGGTCTCACTGATTTGCTTGGTGCCTCACTTCTGTTAAGGCTGGCTTTGAACTTGTGATCCTCCTGCCTCAGCCTCCCAGGCCACTGAGATTACAGGCATGCACCACCACACCGACCAATTCTTCTTCTTTTGTTTTTCATTTTAAAAAATCACTTATTTTTTAGCAGGTGATTCTTTACACTGGAACAAAATATAATTTTGTATAAAATTCTAAAATTGAGCCTTGTAAATTCTTGATATCATTTTTTCTTCCTGTGTCTTTTTTTTTTCTGGTTCAACTGCACTAGAGGTTATCATTATTATTGATTATTTCAAAAATCCCACTTTTAGCTTTCTTGAGCCTGTTTTCTACATTTACTTTTAAAAATCTTAATTGTATAAACAATTAAAATAATAAGGTCTTCTAGGGCTGGAGTTGTGGCTCAGTAGGAGAGTGTTTGCCTAGCAAGTATGAGGCACTGGGTTTGATCCTCAGCACCACATAAATAAATAAATAAAATAAAGACATTGTGTCTATCTGTTAGAGTCTGTAAACAAGTCAGGATGGCGCCTGGCATTTTGCCAGGGGGAGTGGTTTGTGAGGTGGCGCCATAGAGCCATTAAGTGTGGAGATTCCTTATTTGTTGACTGCTGTATCTAGTTTATGTTAATTAAGATTAGCTGTGTGGAATGTATAAATACCCCTCCGGTCCTACAATAAATGACTCCCACTCCTGCTGTATCAATCTACACAAGTTGTTCGTCACCCCCCGGTTATTCTGCTACAGCCAGACTCGGCATCTATCTACAACTAAAAAATAAAAAAATAAAAATTTAGGCCTCTAATGTTTGAAACCTGATAAAATGGCATATAATTCAAAGGAGATTAAATGAGTTAAAAAATAGATCTTGTCATTAGGGCTGGGGATATGGCTCAATTGGTAGAGTGCTTGCCTAGCATGTACAAGTCCCTGGGTTCGATCCCCAGCACCACCATCCAAAAAAAAATCTTTGCATTGTTCCAGTTCTTTGAGATTACAGCATGTCTGACTTATAAATATGTGTTAAACCATACATGTGTGTTTTTTTAAATGTTTATTCTTAAGTTTTAGGTGGACACAATATGTTTACTTTACATTTATGTGGTGCTGAGGATCGAACCCAGTGCCTTATGCATGCTAGGCAAGAGCTCTACCACTGAGCCACAACCCCAGCCCCCATACATGTGTGTTTAATCACTTTTCCATAAGTATTTTATATTCATGATTATAATGTTAAAATACAGAGATAAGTAGGAAAGAATATGAGCATTATTGGAGACAAAAAGTATATTACAACTTCCAAATTAAAAGAGGTAAGATAATAAGCATTCCTTTTTAGTAAATCACCAAAATCATGAAAATTAAAAAAGGACAAAAAAGTAAAATAACCAGGGCTGGGTTGTGGTTCAGTGGTAGAGCACTCACCTGGTACATGCAAAGCCCTATGTTCAATCCTCAGCACCATATTAAAATAAGGGTATTGTGTCCAACTACAACTAAAAAAATAAATATTAAAAAAGCAAAATAACCAATAAACATGAAATAAAATATATAATACATATATAATGCATCACACTAAATATGAATGATCTAAATTCTACATTAAAAGAAAGGCATAATATTAAGTTTCAAAAGCAATATTGAGCTTCATCCTTTCATAAGAATGTACTTAATGTAATGAATAAGGTTGAAAATATAGGGGTTAATGAAAAGATATCCAAGTAAATTCTGATTTTAAAAATGTTTGTTGATATTAATAACAAACTCTTTGGAATTTAAAATTCAAAGAAATAAACAGAGTAGACAGACATTTTGCAATGATGTACAATAATGTATGAACTTCTGTTTTATCCTACCATGATAAACAATAAGAAAACTGCATAAAGTATATAAAGGAACTATTTTCAGACAATAGGTAAGGAAGGCTACAATCTTTAAGAGAGAATACAAATAAGATCAACCTTAAGATTGTCCTCATCACACTAGGCAATAGCAAGGGGGAAAAGTAAACAACCAAGTGGCCTCACTGCACCAGCATAAAGAAATCAAAGCTAAGCAAGGCCCAGAAAAATAGAATTTTCAAAGAAGGATATAAGAAAATGAACTGAGAAAGAGCTCCACAGATCTGCAGAGGGGTCTTCTACAAAATTTGGTTGAATAGTAGTAATGCGCATGTGCATTGGGTAAAACTCCACAAATCCAGGGAAATAATCACTTCAAATGAGTAAGCAGAATAATTCCTAGAACTCATTCAGGGCTGGAAATATTTTGCACTCCCATCAGTCAGAGAAAAGAGACTTCTTAAGACTTTACAGGGCATTAGGTTGTGTCCTAAGGCATTATTATGTTAAAAGCTGGTCAAATTAGTCCTATGCTAAAAGCTATCCTAAATGTGCACTAACAAAGCTTAAAATCAAGCTTTGAAAAAAAAAACTGTATCAAGAAACTCAACTTCACATCAAATTAAGTTCAATGCTCTTGAAAGCAGAATTTCCCAGTAGCAACACTATTGATATTTTGATCTGGATAATTCTTTGTTATGTGGGATGTTTAGCAGCAATTATTGGATATTTAGCAGTATCTCTGGCCTCTATCACTAGGTTCTATAGCAATACCCTAGTTGTAAGTACTAAAATGTATCCAGGTATTTTCAGATTATCTACTGGGGCAGGAGCAAAATTGTCCCTGGTGGAGGAGGAAAACACACACACACATACACACACATACACACACACACACACACACACACACACACACACACACTTCAGTACCTAACAATGTAAAATTCACCATGTCTGGCATCTAATCAAATATTACCTGCCATGAAAATCCACACAATCATACAAAAAGAAAGATCAATCAAAAGAAGCAGAGAAAAACATTCAAACAGGGAGACAAGACTGTTAAAACATCTATAATAAATATACTTATATAATCAAGTATATAGATCAAAAGATGAATATTATGTGAAGATAAATAAAATGAAAGACCCAAGTGGAATCTCACAGAGATAAGAAATATACTGTCTGAATTTTTCAAAATATACTGGTTAGGATTAGAAGACATGACATACTACAAAAGGAAAAATTAGTGGAGTTGAAAATATACCAGTAAATGTATCTTAAATGAGGCACAGAGAGTGAAAAGACAAAGAAAACATCAGATGGTCCAACATATGTGTAATTGGAGTCACAGAAAGGCAGAAAGGAAGAAAAAATATTTGAAGCAATATGGTTAAAATTTTCCCAAATTTGGTGAAAATGGTAAATCCACAGATCAAGAAAATCAACAAATCCCAAATAGTCTAACATAAAGAAAACAAGACTAAAGAACATAATGATCAATTTGCAAAAATCAATGATAAAATGACATTTTTTAAAAGGATAGTTTAAACTGACACTATAAGAAGTGATGGAGGGGAAAGAAGTTACACACAGCAGAACAAAGGTAAAAACAATAGCAATCTTCTTGTCAGAAACTATTCAAGCCAGGAGGCAAGGGAATGAATAACACCTTTCAAAAATTATCCTATGTATCCAGTAAAAATACGTTTTCAAAAATGAAAGTGCAATAAAAAATTTCCACAAATTTGAGTGAATTCAGTACCAGAACACAAGAAGTATTAAAGAAAATTTTCAGGCAAAAATAAAATGGCACCAATCTAGAAATTTGTATTTAACAACAACAAAAAAAACAATGAATTTCAAAGCTATATTCCTATTCTGTAAAACCCTGATATATAGAGAACATTGAATATGTGTTTATTAACTAAATTTAATTAATGAATTATATATATATGTGTGTGTGTGTGTGTGTGTGTATGTATATATTTGTGGTGCTGGAGATATCTAAGGGCTTGGTGCATGTTAGTCCTGTGTTCTACCACTGAGCTTTACCCCTAGCCCGGTGAATTTCAATAAAGAGGTTAGAAAGACTTTTCAAACTAACCTTCAAACTTTAAAATACATAAAATAAAAATTAGACATGTTTGACTATATGAATTTTGAACACTTTTATATTGTAAAATCTTCTATAAACAAATCAGTAGAAATGACACTGGAGAAAAGTACATTTGTGATGCACTTAGCAGATAAATAGGTAATATTTATGTTGTCCAAAGAATTTTCCCAAATTAAGAACCACATTTTTTTCATATGTGAAAATGGGTAAAGAGTTTTATTGATAAATCAAAGACAATAAAGTCCAAAACAAAATAACATAAAATTTTCAATTCCAGGGAAGATGGCGGCGAAGGGAGTGCATCACCCCAGTGCGCCGCATCACTGAGCCAGTGAAAGACGATATGAAACGGCTGAAGGATATCTTATTGGGAATTTCCAGTGAAATTGAGGCGCTACAGAACCTAATAGACAGGTTTCCATCGTGCGAGGTTCGGCTGTGGGAGCTCCATTTCTCCACACGGAGGGTCGCATAGCCTGATCGCTCCGCGGCTGGTTGTCTGTGGCGCTGGGGATCAGCAGGGTGCCGGAGTGGGAGAACAGCGAGGAGAGGGAGAACAGCGATACGGATTCGGGGGGCTCCTGCCAGTGATACATCGGCAGCGCTTGGTGCGGAGTTCCGGCTTGAGACAGAGGAGAGAAGAAGCGGTGGTTCCAGTCACGGGTCTGACCACGGAGGACGGCGGCCGCCATCTTGGAGAGATGATGTAATCATCCCATTGTTCTGCTGATCTCAGCTCATTCAGCTAC
Organism: Ictidomys tridecemlineatus; assembly: GCF_052094955.1. Lineage (NCBI taxonomy): Eukaryota > Metazoa > Chordata > Mammalia > Rodentia > Sciuridae > Ictidomys > Ictidomys tridecemlineatus. Next base: position 121,236,919 of record NC_135477.1, on the reverse strand, counting down.
GGAACAGGTGATTCCAGGCTGGTATTTGCCTGCGTCTAGCAGACAGATTTCTTGCTCAGGATCGGGACTGGGGATCTTGTGGAGAATACTCTTGAAGGCTTGTGCCTGGCAAGGCGTGCGCCAGGCACTGAGCAGCGGGACTTGGGTTCCCAGGACTTGGGTTCCCCGGGCTAACCGGGCCTAGGTCTGAGGAATCTGCGGAGACTGCCTGTGAAGGTGAGCTCCGAGTGGAGCGTGCGCTGAGCTTGGGGCGACTGGGTTCTGACTCCCGGGACAGTTTTGGCCTGGGGCTGGGGAACCCGTGGGGGTCGCTCGCTGGAGCCAGCTCCCAGCGGAGAGAGTGTATTGGGATCGGAAAGGCAGGGTTCTTGCTACCTAAGCTGCTTTGGCCCAAGGCTAGGGAACCGGCGGTGACTGCTTCTCGGCCAGGGTCCTGCTGGGTGCTGTGGGGGCAGAGTGGAGCTTCCACCTGCGCCCAGAGCAGGCCAAGTGACCCGCCGGCGTGGTATCATGAAACCCCAAATGCAGCTGGGGCTGAAGAGAGAAGCCGCCCACGCCTAGAATAGGACTAGCGATCCACTGGCAAGACAGGCCAGGTAGCTTGCCAACGTGGTGGACACGTAACACTGAGGCAGTCGCGTCACACTGGTTGGAGTGGGGGTGGAGCAGGGTCGCCGCCCGGGTCCGGAGGGGGCTCAGCGACCCGTTGGAGAGGTTGTCAGGTACCCCCATTGGGAGTGGGGGCTGTGCAGAACTGCGACCCACCGGCCTAGAGGTCTGCCAGCGTGGTAGACACGTCACACCAATTGGAGTGGGGGCACAGCAGAGCCGCCACCCACATCCAGATCAGGACCAACGACCCCAGGGCGTGGTAGTTACATTACCACAATTGGATGTGGTAATGTAACTACCACGCCCTGGGGTCGTTGGTCCTGATCTGGATGTGGGTGGCGGCTCTGCTGTGCCCCCACTCCAATTGGTGTGACGTGTCTACCACGCTGGCAGACCACTAGGCCGGTGGGTCGCAGTTCTGCACAGCCCCCACTCCCAATGGGGGTAAATTTCAAAAACACAACAGTTGCACCAAGCAGAAAGAAACGCGAGCAGTATGAAAAGACAAGGAAAGAAAGGACCACAAGCAATGCAGGTCAACTCAACTTTAGAAGAGGTAATAGCTGCAACAGACGGAATGTCAGATAAAGAGTACAGGATATATATGCTTCAGATGATCTGGAGTCTCAAGGAAGACATGAGACAGCAAAATCAGACAATGAAAGATCACATTGACAAACAAATCCAGGAAGTAAAAGATCAATTTCACAGGGAGATAGAGGTAATAAAAAACAAACAAATTGAAATCCTAGAAATGCAGGAATCATTAAACCAACTTAAAAACTCAATTGAGAATACTACCAGCAGATTAGATCACTTAGAAGAGAGAACATCAGACAATGAAGACAAAGTATTTCAACTGGAAAAGAACATAGACAGCTCAGCAAGTCTGCTAAGAAACCATGAGCAGAACATCCAAGAATTATGGGACAATATCAAAAGACCAAATTTAAGAGTCATTGGGATACAGGAAGGCACAGAGCTCCAAACTAAAGGAATAAACAGACTATTCAGTGAGATTATACAAGAAAACTTCCCAGACCTAAAGAATGAGACAGAATCACAAATCCTAGAAGCCTACAGGACGCCGAATGTGCAAAATCATAAGAGATCCACACCTAGACACATTATAATGAAGATGTCCAACATACAGAATAAGGAGAGAATTTTAAAAGCTGCAAGAGAAAGAAAGCAGATTACATTTAGGGGCAAACCAATCAGGATAACAGCTGATCTCTCAACACAGACCCTGAAAGCTAGAAGATCCTGGACTAACATATTTCAAACACTGAAAGAAAATGGGTTCCAACCAAGAATCGTGTATCCGGCGAAATTAAGCTTCAGGATAGAAGATGAAATTAAAACCTTCCATGATAAACAAAAGTTAAAAGAATTCGCAGCTAGAAAACCATCTCTTCAAAAAATCCTTGGCAAAACATTACAGGAAGAGGAAATGGAAAATAACATTGAAAACCAACAATGGGAGATAGGACAGTAAAGGGGGGAAAATAGTCAAAGAGGATAACAAATCAGATTTAGAAACATCAATAAACAAATATGGCTAGAAGAACAAATCATATCTCAATAATAACCCTAAATGTTAATGGCTTAAATTCACCAATTAAGAGACACAGGCTAGTAGAATGGATCACAAAAGAAGACCCAACAATATGCTGCCTACAGGAGACGCATCTGATAGAAAAAGATATTCATAGACTGAAGGTGAAAGGTTGGGAAAAATCATACCACTCATATGGAATGCGGAAACAAGCAGGAGTGTCCATACTCATATCTAATAAAATAGATTTCAAGCCAAAGTTAATCAAAAGGGATAAAGAAGGACACTTCATACTGCTCAAGGGAACCATACACCAACAAGACATAACAATCATAAATATATATGCCCCAAATAATGGTGCAGCTGTGTTCATCAAGCAAACTCTCCTCAAGTTCAAGAGTCTAATAGACCACCATACAATAATCATGGGAGACTTCAACACACCTCTCTCACCACTGGACAGATCTTACAAACAAAAGTTAAATAAAGAAACTATAGAACTCAATAACACAATTAACAACCTAGACTTAATTGACATATATAGACTATACCACCCAAAATCAAGTAGTTACACTTTTTTCTCAGCAGCACATGGAACCTTCTCAAAAATAGACCATATATTATGTCACAGGGCAACTCTTAGACAATATAAAGGGGTAGAGATAATACCATGCATCTTATCTGATCATAATGGAATAAAACTGAAAATCAATGATAAAAGAAGGAAGGAAAAATCAAGCATCACTTGGAGAATGAACAATAGGTTGCTGAATGATCAATGGGTTTTAGAAGACATCAAGGAGGAAATTAAAAAATTCCTAGAGTTAAATGAAAACACAGACACAACATATCGGAATCTATGGGACACACTGAAAGCAGTTCTAAGAGGAAAATTCATTGCTTGGAGTTCATTCCTCAAAAAAAGAAAAAACCAACAAATAAATGATCTCATACTTCATCTCAAAATCCTAGAAAAAGAAGAGCAAAACAACAGCAAAAGAAGTAGAAGGCAAGAAATAATTAAAATCAGAGCTGAAATAAATGAAATTGAAACAAAAGAAACAATTGAAAAAATTGACAAGACTAAAAGTTGGTTGTTTGAAAAAATAAATAAAATTGACAGACCCTTAGCCATGCTAATGAAGAGAAGAAGAGAGAGAACTCAAATTACTAACATACGGGATGAAAAAGGTAATATCACAACAGACACTTCAGAAATACAGAAGATAATCAGAAATTATTTTGAATCCTTATACTCCAATAAAATAGAAGATAGTGAAGGCATAGATAAATTCCTTAAGTCTTATGACCTGCCCAGATTGAGTCAGGAGGATATAGACAACCTAAACAGACCAATAACAATAGAGGAAATAGAAGAAACCATCAAAAGATTACCAACTAAGAAAAGCCCAGGACCGGATGGGTATACAGCAGAGTTTTACAAAACCTTTAAAGAGGAACTAACACCAATACTTTTCAAGCTATTTCAGGAAATAGAAAAAGAGGGAGAACTTCCAAATTCATTCTACGAGGCCAACATCACCCTGATTCTGAAACCAGACAAAGACACTTCAAAGAAAGAAAACTACAGACCAATATCTCTAATGAACCTTGACACAAAAATCCTCAATAAAATTCTGGCGAATCGGATTCAAATACATATCAAAAAAATTATACATCATGATCAAGTAGGATTCATCCCTGGGATGCAAGGCTGGTTCAATATACGGAAATCAATAAATGTTATTCACCACATCAATAGACTTAAAAATAAGAACCATATGATCATCTCGATTGATGCAGAAAAAGCATTTGACAAAGTACAGCATCCCTTTATGTTCAAAACTCTAGAAAAATTAGGGATAACAGGAACATACCTCAACATTGTAAAAGCAATCTACGATAAGCCACAGGCCAGCATCATTCTGAATGGAGAAAAATTGAAGGCATTCCCTCTAAGATCTGGTACAAGACAGGGATGCCCTCTCTCACCACTTCTGTTCAACATAGTCCTCGAAACACTGGCCAGAGCAATTAGACAGACGAAAGAAATTAAAGGCATAAAAATAGGAAAAGAAGAACTTAAATTATCACTATTTGCAGATGATATGATCCTATACCTAGCAGACCCAAAAGGGTCTACAAAGAAGCTATTAGAGCTAATAAATGAATTCAGCAAAGTGGCAGGATATAAGATCAACACGCATAAATCAAAGGCATTCCTGTATATCAGTGACAAATCCTCTGAAACGGAAATGAGGACAACTACTCCATTCACAATATCCCCCCAAAAAATAAAATACTTGGGAATCAACCTAACAAAAGAGGTGAAAGATTTATATAATGAAAATTATAGAACCCTAAAGAAAGATATAGAAGAAGACCTTAGAAGATGGAAAAATATACCCTGCTCATGGATAGGTAGAACTAACATCATCAAAATGGCGATATTACCAAAAGTTCTCTATAAGTTCAATGCAATGCCAATCAAAATCCCAATGGAATTTCTTGTAGAAATAGATAAAAGAATCATGAAATTCATATGGAATAATAAAAGACCCAGAATAGCAAAAACAATGCTAAGCAGGAAGTGTGAATCAGGCGGTATAGCGATACCAGACTTCAAACTATACTACAGAGCAATAGTAACAAAAACAGCATGGTACTGGTACCAAAACAGGCGGGTGGACCAATGGTACAGAATAGAGGACACAGAAACCAATCCACAAAACTACAACTATCTTATATTTGATAAAGGGGCTAAAAGCATGCAATGGAGGAAGGATAGCATCTTCAACAAATGGTGCTGGGAAAACTGGAAATCCATTTGCATCAAAATGAATCTGAACCCCTATCTCTCGCCATGCACAAAAGTTAACTCAAAATGGATTGAGGAGCTTGATATTAAATCAGAGACACGGCATCTGATAGAAGAAAAAGTTGGTTATGATCTACATACTGTGGGATCGGGCCCCAAATTCCTCAATAGGACACCCATAGCGCAAGAGTTAACAACTAGAATCAACAAACGGGACTTACTCAAACTAAAAAGTTTTTTCTCAGCAAAAGAAACAATAAGAGAGATAAACAGGGAGCCTACATCCTGGGAACAAATCTTTAATCCACACACTTCAGATAGAGCCCTAATAACCAGAATATACAAAGAACTCAAAAAATTAGACAATAAGATAACAAATAACCCAATCAATAAATGGGCCAAGGACCTGAACAGACAGTTCTCAGAGGAGGACATACAATCAATCAATAAGTACATGAAAAAATGCTCACCATCGCTAGCAGTTAGAGAAATGCAAATCAAAACTACCCTAAGATACCACCTCACTCCAGTAAGATTGGCAGCCATTAGGAAGTCAAATAACAATAAGTGCTGGAGAGGATGCGGGGAAAAGGGCACTCTTGTTCATTGCTGATGGGACTGCAAATTGGTGCAGCCAATTTGGAAAGCAGTATGGAGATTTCTTGGAAAGCTGGGAATGGAACCACCATTTGACCCAGCTATTTCCCTTCTCGGTCTATTCCCTAAAGACCTAATAAGAGCATGTTACAGAGACACTGCTACAACGATGTTCATAGCAGCACAATTCACTATAGCAAGATTATGGAATCAGCCTAGATGCCCTTCAATAGATGAATGGATAAAAAAATGTGGCATTTATACACAATGGAGTATTACTCTGCATTAAGGAACGACAAAATCATAGAATTTGGAGGGAAATGGATGGCATTAGAGCAGATTATGCTAAGTGAAGCTAGTCAATCGTTAAAAAACAAATACCAAATGACCCCTTTGATATAAGGGGAGTAAACAAGGACAGGGTAAGGACGAAGAGCTTGAGAAGAAGATTTACATTAAACAGGGATGAAAAAGGGGAGGGGAGGGGAGGGGAGGGGAGGGGGGATAGTAGAGAATAGGACAGACAGCAGAATACATCAGACACTAGAAAGGCAATATGTCAATCAATGGAAGGGTAACTGATGTGAAACAGCAATCTGTATACGGGGTAAAGTTGGGAGTTCATAACCCACTTGAATCAAATTGTGAAAGATGATGTATTAAGAACTGTGTAATGTTTTGAACGACCAACAATAAAAAAAAAATAAAAAATAAAAATAAAAAAAATTTTCAATTCCACTGGTGACATATAGGAATTTAAAATTAAAATAACAGATACTTCTGTTTGTATATAAAGTATATTGACACCCAATTCAAGTCTTCATACTTGTATTTTGTACAATGATGTCCATCACATTCCACCATCCTTGTTAATGCCCTGCCCCCTCCCTTTCTCTCCCACCCCTCTTCCCTATCTAGAATTCATCTATTCCTCCCATGCTCTCCCTCCCAATTCCACTATGAGTAACCTCCCTATATCAGAGAAAACATTCGGTATTTGTTTTGGGGGAATTTGCTGACTTCATACTTAGCATTACAAAAAGTGTGGTATTTATGTGTATTAAGAATTGTAATGCAAAAAAAAAGTTACCTCAGATTAAGTAGAGAGAAATGAAAGGAGGGGAAGGCAGGGGATGTGGGGATAAGAAAAATAGTAGAATGAAACAGACATTATTACTGCATGTATGTATGTGACTGTATGACTAATGTGATTCTACAATATGTATCCTCAGAAAAAATGAGAAATTATATCCATCTATGTATGATACATCAAAGTATATAAGTGCATTCTACTGTCATGCATAATTAAAACAAATAATAAAATATTTGTTTGATATTTCAGACTGATCACAGCAACAGAAAGTAAATCCTCTATTGCTTCTGGAGATAAGATGAAAAGAATGCTCTTAACAGTTTGGTGGAAATTTCAAGTACTACAAAATTTTTGGAAAACCACCTATTAACATACTTCAAAATTAAATTATTGATACTCTTTGGTGATCAATTCCACTGTGAGAATCAAGTATCAGTTTTTAGGAAATATATAAAATGATAGTACAACAAGTTCTTTGTAAAAGAACACTAAAAATAAAGTGTTTGCTCATCCCCAGGTGAATAACTGAATGTGTAGTGATATGTCCACATTATCATTACCACACAGCTATAAATAGTTTCACATTTGCAAAACCAAATGCCAAATGTTTTCTCTGATATAAGGATGCTGATTCATAATGGGCTTGGGGCAGGGAGCATGGATGGATTAGACAACTCTAGATAGAGCAAATGGGAGGGAGGGGAAGGGAGGGAGCATGGAGTTAGGAAAGTTGGTGGAATGAGATGTACACCACTACCCTACTTACATGTATTAAGATGCAAATGGTGTGATTCTACTTTGTGTACAACCAGAGATATGAAAAATTGTGCTCTATACATGTAATATAAATTGTAATGCATTCTGCTGTCATACATAACTAATTAAAATAAAAGATTTCCCAAAAGTCTTGTGACAAAGAGATCTAAAATACATAACGTGTTAAATATTTAAAACTAAACAATAACAAAAAAATCACTACATGAATGTAAATTTATGAATAATTATCTGAGTACAAATAAAAATATGAAAGGAAAATCACAAGGAGCTTGTTATGGGATACCTGAGAGGGAAACATTGATGTGCCTAGAAGACAACAAAGGAGTGCCAAAAGAAATTATTTAAAAGAAAGAAAAATGAACTGTAAAATGAGGCATTTCCGTGAAAAGTTATGAAGCACTTTAAAATAATACATGTATGTAGGCATATGTGTAAATTAAATAAAAAGATTCAAAAATTTAAATTTTGATTAGCCTCATTAAAACAGCATTTTTAAAAAATGCTTAAGTTCTCAAAACGTGGGATTTTTGTAAATGGTGAATATGTAATAAATACAGAAAACTATTAACAGGACAACAAAACCAAATTATTTCAGTTTTGGACACTTCGTTGTGGTGACTTCAGGTTTCACTATGAAGAATAATGCAACCTAAATGTTAATAACCAAATTGTTAAAGATGATAAAGAGCAGGGAAATTAAAAGTAACCTAAGAAACAATCTCAAAATTGGGATTAAAGATATTTTAAATGAACAACTGTCAAGAAGGCTAAAATATTTAGTTAAGACTATTTCTTAAGATGTATGTATATATTTTAATATCTAAGGACAAAAAAATTATCAGATTGTCCAGGATTTACAAAAATTCTTTAACCAAAAATAAAAAGCAAATATGCAAAAAAAAAAAGTCTATTCTTTAAAATAGGAACTTACCGCTTTCAAGAACTCTGCCTGCCCTTCTTCTCCCTGGCATGTTTCCTCTGCAGAACCCAAAACTGGAGCAAGACCCGGGCTAAAGGCCATTAAGTCGGTCTTGGGTGGGACCTCTCCAGAACACACCCTCTGTCGCCTCTGTTGCGAGTAAGACCAGCTTCCCACCGCGCTGGAGCACACCAGCGTGGGCTTCCCACGGCCGCACGCGCCCTCCGTGGGCACCGCGGAGCAGCGAAAAGCCATGTACAACACCAGCGTGAGCACCAACAGGCTGGACACTGCGCAGATCGCGATGATCAGGTACACGTTGACATCCACCAGCGCCGCCTCTGGGCCAGAGGCACTGGTGGACGACCGCGAAGAGACCTTTGACACCTGACCACTCTCCACCAGTGACACCAGCACTGTGGCAGTGGCGGTCAGTGCTGGTTCGCCATGGTCCTTCACTAGCACCAGCAGTCGCTGGCGTGGCGCGTCCACCTCATCCAGGGAGCGCGTGATACTGATCTCACCAGTATACAGCCCTACACGGAACGGGCTACGCACACTGCCCGCCAGCGTCTGCAGCTCATAAGATAACCACGCATTGTAGCCCGAATCCGCATCAACAGCGCGCACCTTCGCCACCACTTGGCCCACATCTACTGACAGTGGCACCAGCTCGCTCATAGAGCCACCTGCCCGAGGAGGCAGCAGCGTGGGCGCGTTGTCATTCTCGTCCAATACAAACACCTGTAACGTCACGTTGCTGCTCAGGGATGGCACGCCAGCGTCGCGCGCGGTCACCTGGAATTGCAGCAGCTCCAACTCCTCATGGTCCAAGGGCTGCAGCGCATACACCTTGCCGCTCTCTGCGTGCACTGACACGTAGCTCGACAGCGCACGCTCGCCCACCCGACGCTCAACCAGAGAGTAGGACACTAGCGCGTTCTCCCGTGCGTCCGCGTCCCGCGCGGACACTGTGAAGATGTGGAATCCCGGTGGGTTGTTCTCCTTCACGAACACGGTGTACTCGGTCTCCGTGAACGCTGGTGCATTGTCGTTCACGTCGGCCACCTCCACGGACACGCTGGCTGTGGCCGACAACGAAGGCGAGCCCCCGTCACTCGCTGTCACCACCAGCTTATAGTCAGATATAGTCTCACGATCCAGAACACTGTCCAGCACCAGCGAATAATAATTCTTGAAGGTGGGCACCAGCTTAAAGGGGACATTGGGCGTCAGAAAGCAGGTGACCTGTCCGTTGGCACCAGAGTCAAGGTCAGACACGCTGATCAAGGCGATGACTGCACTAGGTTGTGTATCTTCTCTAATGGGAAGTGACAGAGTAGTGATGGTTACTTCCGGGGCATTATCGTTTATATCTAGTACTTCCACAAAAAGGGTACAATGACCCGTCATTGGAATATTCCCTTGGTCAACTGCCTCCACGGATATTTCATATAATTTCTTTTCTTCAAAATCCAGTTTACCTTTTGTCCTAACTTCTCCGTCTTTGGAATTTATATTAAATGCATACACCACTGAGGGAGACACGGGCCTTCTAAAAGAGTAAACTATATCTCCATTAGTACCATCATCAGGATCTGTGGCATTTAGTTTAATGAGGAGTGTTCCATTAAGTGCATTCTCTAACACTTTAACTTTATAAACGAATTGATCAAATTCTGGAGCATTGTCATTCACATCCAAAATTATGATCAACAGCTGAACTGTGCCTGTCAGCTCTGGTTTACCGCCATCACTGGCTGTCAGTAATAAACTATGTTCCTGAATTGTCTCCCTGTCTAATGTTTTCCTTAAAACAAGTGATAACGAAGACGTTTGTTCACGATTGTTTTGCATATCCAAAGTGAAATAATCATTGGGATCCAGTCGGTAGGTCAAGGCAGCGTTTGCGCCAATATCTGCATCCGAAGCGCCATCTAGTGGAAATCTGGTTTCTGGAGGTCTAGATTCTGCAATCTTTATGCTTTTGTTATTTTCAGGGAATACTGGCGGGTTGTCATTAATATCTTTAACCTCCACCTCCACATGAAAAACCTGCAGCGGTCTGTCCACGATCACCTCCAGATGGATGCTACACTCTGCGCTCCGCCCGCACAGCTCCTCCCGGTCGATCCGAGAATTCACAAACAAAATGCCATTCTGCAGATTTACCTCCAGAAGGTCCCTGCGGTCCTTGGACGACACTCGGAACAGGCGTGGCACCAATTCTGTTATCTCCAGCCCCAGGTCCTGCGCGATGCGGCCCACAAAGGTGCCGTGTTTTGCCTCCTCCGGGACAGAGTAGTGGAGCTGACCGCTCCCGGCCTCCCAGTCTGTGAGGAGCAGAAGCGAGAACAGAAGGTGCCGGGCTCCCGGGTCTCTTTGCAAGGAAAACAGCATGATACACACATAAGGATTCATAGATATCTACAGTATATAGAATGCCTTACATAAAACTTCCTCTCAAGGATCCGTTTTATGAGCTTCTAGTGCGAGAGAATTCGCAACGGATTTCCCACTACCTGACGAATTTTCTGGAGGAAGATACCGTGCCTTTCTTCGCAGAAACATTCTCAGTAAAGAGCGACACCATGCGCATGAATGTGTAAGTGTAAGAATGACTAGGTCTTCATATTTTCCATTTGATGTAGGGTATCGTTTTCCTCACATTTACCGACTTTTTCGCCGCAAATATGTAATTTGAGATTAAATATATACCTTTACAGAAACAGTAAATCGTTGTATGCTGCTCAGCATTGGATGTTATTTGACAATTGGTTGATGTGTTCGATTTTTCCACAAATTTGTTTCATGTGTAAAACCTCCATGGAGAACTTTTAAAGGGAGAATATTATACATTCACTTGAGAGCAATGGATCTCTAGTTCTCATATTCCTGTAGGCTTTGGTTGTAATTTCCTTTTCCTGTAATATTTTTCAAGACCTTCTCATACAATTTCCACTGATTCCAAATGGAAATATAACATTCTCATAAGGGGGGGGGGAAGCAGATGAATGCGAAGGATATTGGTAAGTGATACACCAGATTTTGAATTATTTCACCATGTTTATAAATTCATCTAAATGTGACTGTGCCTTGTAGGTAAAATGTTTGTATATGAAAGAAAATATTTAGTCAAATTGTGTGAGCTTGTGTGTGTGCACAAATACACAGTAAACTCAAGACCATTTAAATACAACAACACTTTGAAGTTTTAAGTTTCCTTAGCCAAAAATATGCTAAGAACCAGCCTCCTGTGTATTTAATAGAATTTAAACTACAACCAATAGACTTACCTTCTTTTTCTTTTTTCCTCCCTTTCTCATTTCATCATCACTAAGAAAAAACTTACTACCATTTAAATTGATTCTGACTTTCCAAGTAAGTGACAATAGCAAGACAAACGTGTTAACACATCGTAAGCAAGGAAAAGAAGTGAATCTTTTATCCATTGCTATCATTACCAGGACAAGGCCAAATAACACAATGAAAAATATATAATAGCTTCTAATAAATATCATTCTGATATTTATTTCTGTGCACAACTCTGTAGGAAATGACAGCTGGGTTGATTTCTGTACCTCTTTCCCCTCTTAAACTTTATATAGAGTATTTGGTATTTGTTTGCTCTTATCATCCTCTCAAGCTCCATTACTTCTACTAACATACTTCATTCTCATAATGGGAAAATCTCATGATTAGTTCTAATGATTCTTGTCTATTTGGCCCTCCACTGCTTCACAAATTTCTCCACATAAACTAAAATTCATAGTCAACCATTTAAAATATAACCTTCCAGATATCATAAGATCAGTCACCTGTTTATCTTACTCCTCTCTAACATTCTTTAGCATCCAACACACAATTAACTATTCATTTTCTCTATTCTTCCTATTGACCTCAGTAAAAAGTAGTTATTTAATGATGATGACTATATTCTCTAGAAGTTTACTTACACATTTTCTACAGCTGGACCTCAAGTTAACTAATAAACTCTTCCTATTGCCTTCAGAAATTATTTATATTATTATCCTTCTCTCTTCACAATTCTCCACTCCATTCCTACTGCTTGACTTTTGGATAATTTTCCTATTAGGAGAGTGAACTCACTGCTCTCTTCTCATATCAACAATTTTCCTTGTAGTCTCTACTTTTCTCCCTATTAGTTCACAGGAAAAAACTGTCCCCACTTTTTATGCTAACCCTATAATCTGAAAAATATTTTCCATTTTCATCTCCTTCGTGTTTTTATCTTCACTTCATTCCCTTGCTTCCTGTTTTGTCTTTCATATCACCTTCTTTACTTGCTTCTTTGCTCTCACACAAAAAATTCTCAAATATCTCTAAAATATGCATCAATTTATATATAAATAATTGTATTATATGTTTTTATTAAAACATATTTATATGAACATATATACTTAAACATGATACTTCTGGGGAAAAACTTTTATTTATCTCCTTTCCTTCACCTCTAATTTCTAAATTTAGTTGAAGTTTGATCTCAGCTGCCTATCTATTCTCCCTGAGATTTTAGGCCTACCATAGTAGGGTGAATGGTGGTTCCTCAAAAAGATATACCCACATCTTAAGACTCAGAACTTTTGAATATTACTTTATAGGCAAATGATGTAATTAAATTAAGAATCTTGCAAGGAGACATGTATCCTGGAGTATACAGGTGGGCCCTAAGTGCAATCACATGTACACAGAGAATACATGGAGAAGAGGAGGAAGCTATGTGACCATGGAGGCAGAGATTGGAATGATATAGCCACAAGCTAAGGAATGGCACCACCCATGAGAAATTTAAAGAAGCAAAGAACAGATATATTCCCTAGATGTATTCCCCTAGAGCTTCCAGAGGGAATATAAGCCCTGCTAACACCTTGATTTTGGTCTTCAGATCTCCAAAACTGTAAGTGAATAGATTTTTGTTGTGTACCATCCAGTCATTTCTTATAGCAGCTCCAGGAACTAACACAACTATCCACCTAAATTGTTTTTTTTTTTTTGGAATTATTATTTTTTAAATGTTTCAGTTTCTCTCTTGGTGATTTTATCCTTTCAAGGATTTATATTTTTCCCTCAGGCATTTACTCTATAATTTCCTCTGAATTCCAGATCCATACTTCCAGCCATAGCAGTGTTCTCTTGAAACCTCAAAAATACCATTTTCTTAAATGTTCCTCTCCATTCCTTACATGATCAAACATATATGAACTGTTTTTCCAACTCTGTTTTGCATATTTTTTTAGGGCAATCACATCCTCCCTGTTGACCAAACTGAAAAGGGAGGGGGTGTTATCTTCAACTTTTATCTTTCTCATCATTTATACTGAGTCATTGATCATCTGGCTGCATCTACCTTGCTACCATATACATGGTTCTTTCCTTCCACTTCCACTACTGGCAATTAAACTTGCACATGCTAGAGCCTGACACATGCTAGGCAAATCCTCTACAGCTACATCTTATATTCCCAATTCCTGTACATGGTTCTTTTGATTCATTTCTACTGTCATAATTTAAGCCTTCAGAGAAATTAGAATGAGGATCAAGGAGGCTATTTTAATGGCCCTAGTACATAAGGAAAAATTAAGGGATCAAGTTTAATGAGTTTAGGAATTCTTTTAATTATTTTTGTAATTTGCCTGAAATCCTAAATTTATGACCAAATTAAAAAATAAATTTAAGAGTTATCAAACACCTGGTCAGTTTTTAATTTAACATACTATATTTTCAATGCTAATAACTCATAGAGAGCAAGAAAAAGAAGAGAAATGGAAATTTTCAGATGTGGTGATCTATGGTCTTCATTATATCTATGTAACTCATTTCCTAAAGTAATGTTGAATAACACATGAATATTCAAAATAAGAACGATTTAAGACAAAGATCTTGACTTTTAGCTTGAGATGGATACATATGTAGAATCAAAGGTTTTCTAACTTTAATGATATTTACATCTATCAAAATTGCTTATGGCAAATCAAATTTTCAAACAAAAAACTAAAGAGTTATATACAATTCTATACAAAGTTCATATCTACTAATTTGGAATGAAGAAAGTGACATATAATTGTGAAAATTTTTGTATGTTAATCAACATCAGAATTTGGGACATATGAGCTTCTCTCATTTAGAGTTCATTAAGGTCAGCAGAAGCAAAATAATCCATGTAAATTGTATAGAAAAGTTCATTATTTTTCTTTCTACATTTCTTCATATTCTCTTATCTTGAGATAATTGTTAATTAAATATGTTGTTTCTGAAAATAAGTAAAGATGTACACAGTTGTTACTGAATGTAGAAATGAAAAAATAGAAGGAAAAGTGTTTCAGCTGAGAACCTTTTAATTAGCAGACAATTTGCTATAAATTTTTGATAATTTATAAAAAATTCCTTATTGATTGCTTTTAAACTTCATTACTCTCTATGAACTTCAATAGGGCTTCCATTATCTTCCAATGATGCATGTAATTTTAGAATATGATAATACATGAAAATTATGTGAAACTAAAGTAAACAAGTGATAAGTGGTTTAAGATTTAAGAAAAGAATGATCAGACCAGAGAACAGTAGACATTTCATGGTTTACGGGATAACTTTATGAAGAAAAGAATAAGAGGATATGGTTATAACCTAAAATCAAGTTATTACAGGGAAACATATACATAAATGATATCAATAACTTACTTCCCTGGAAGAATTTAAACAATCTTCTTCAGATGGCTGAAGACTGGAATTGAAGGCTAAGAGGTCAGTATTAGGTGATCCTCTGCCTCCTGAGAGTACCACCCGACCTCCACCTTGAAGAAGCGCATCCTCTTGCACTATCCAAGCCGGCATGCGCGCTGGGTAGGCTCTACCAAGCACCGCAGGACGGCATACACAGCAGCTTGAGCACAAGGAAGCTGGACACCACGTAGACTGTAATAATCAAGTACTCCTTGACATCTACACCACCATCTTCTGGTCTGCAGCACCTGCCGGTTCCTTGGCTCCTGACTGTTCTCCAGGAGAGACACAAGCACTGAGGCAGTGGCCGTCAGTGAGGGCTCGCCATTGTCCTTCACTAGCACCAACAGGCGCTTGTTTGGCGCGTCTGCTTAGTCCAGGGCACGCCTTGTGCTAATCTCGCCAGTATACAGCCCCGCGCGGAACGGGCTTTGCGCGACACCAGTCGCCGGCAGCAGCTCATAAGATAGTCACGCATTGTATCCTGAACCAGGGCCACTGCACGTACTTTGCTACCACGTAGCCAGCATCCATTGATCGCGGCACACGCTGACTCACTGTGCCACCCGGGATGCCCGCCCCTGACTTCTCAGGGAGCGAGCTTTGTCATTTTCATTCAACTCCAATACCTGCAACATCACTTTGCTGCCCAGGGGCGGCACGCCAGAGTCCTGCGCGTTCACCTGAAACTACAACAGCTCAAGCTTTTCATGGTCCAGAGGCTGCAGCACATCCACACTGTCGCTCTCCGCGTGCACTGACACGTAGATCGACAGCATACAATCGCCCACCCACCAGCGAATGCGACAGAGGTGCGTTCTCCTGTGCGTCCGCAGCCGGTGGGTTGTTCTCCTTCACCAACACCGCATACTCAAGTTGCGCAAAAGTCGGCGCATTGTCGTTCACATCCGCCATCTTCACGAACACTGGTGGTAACCCACAGCGAAGGCGAGCTCTCATCCCTTGTAGTAACCACGACTTTATAGGCAGATATGGTCCAAGGAACTGTCCAGAACCAGGGAATAGTAATTTTCGAGTGTAGACACCAGCTTGAAGGGTATGTAGGATGACAAGGAGCAGGTGACCTGTCTGTTGGCCCCAGAGTCACGGTCAGACTCGTTAATCCCCCTTGGGCATCCTCTTTCACAGTGATAGTGAAGTAACCATTTTCAGGTACAGAACTTCCACCAGGACCAAGCTGTGACCTACCATGGAAGGAATTCCTTTTCAATGGCGTTAACATGAATTTCATAAGCATTATTCTCTTCAAAATCTAGTTCCCTGTGGATTTTAATTTCACCTGTACCTGGATTAATTGAAAACTTGCAGTTCTCACTCACTGGCAAAATCATTCTGATTTCACAGGAAATTTCCCCATTCAGGCCTTCGTCCAGATCCGAAGCATTTAGTTGAATTATTCTAGTGTTATTTCTGACATTTTCAAACAATACTGCTTTATAACCAGGCTTATCAAACTCTGGAGCGTTGGCATCACATTCAGGATGGTTATTCCAATCTGAACAATCCTGTTAGCTCAGGATTACCACCATCAATAACCATCAGCAATAAATTAAGTTCGGGGGTTTCCTCTCCGTACAATAACTTCGGAAGAATTAACTCAGGCAATGTGCTTTTATCTTTATTGTTGCTGTTGTTGTTTGAAGTGCAAAATGCTCGTTTAAACTTAGTGTATAAGTTAGGAGAGAGTTTATGCCAAAATCTGCATCAGAAGCGCCTTCTAGAAGAAACTGTGTCCAGAGGTGCAGATTCAGACCTTATGTTTTTTTTTCTCTGAGCACTGGTGGGTTGTCATTAATGTCCTTCACCTCCACCTCCACATGGAAAACCTGAAACGGTCTGTCTAGGATCACCTCCAGGTAGATGCTACACTCCTCACTCCATCTGCACAGTTCCTCCCAGTCGATCCAAGAATTCACAAACAAAATGCCATTCTGCAGATTTACCTTTAGAAGGTCCCTGCGATCCTTGGACCCCACCCGGAACAGGCGTGGCACCAATTTTGTTATTTTCAGCCCTAGGTCTTGCGTGATGCGGCCCACAAAGGTGTGGTGCTTGGCCTCCTCTGCGACTGAGTAGCGAAGCTGACCGGTTCCCCCTTCCCTGGCTGCCAGGAGTAAAAGCCAAAGCAGCAATTGCAGGAATCAGTCCTCCACTCTATAAACACCATTGCAGACAGTGAAGGCCGTTTTAAAGGAGTGCATACATGAGATTTTTATGACCCTTTATGTACTTATTTAATAATTCTTGACCTGCGTTCCAGTCAATATGGAGTTGACCCTATACGTGAATGGTTGGTAACTATGTTCTCAGACAGAATTTTCCTTCTTCACCTTTTGAGTGTATATCGACATATGTGACTGATTATGTAAATACAACAAAAAGAAGAGAGGTTCTTTTGGGGTTAGCCATTTCTTGGTCTCTCTAAATTCTATTTTGGATCATTTCATGGATCATTTGTGAATGATTCTATTTAGTTAACCTATATGTTAGTAGCAACAAAACAAAAATGCCTATGTTGTAGTTTGAAAACATTTTCTGCTTCAAAGTTTATCATTAAAATAACCTTTGATATATATACTCAATGGAATATTACTCAGCATTAAAAGAGAATAAACTCATGGCATTTTCAGGTAAATGGATAGAATTGAAGAATATAATGCTAAGTGAAGTTAGCCAATCTCAAAAAAACCAAGTGCCAAATGTTTTCTCTGATATAAGGATGCTAATTCATAATGGGGATAGGGGGCAGCATGGGAGGAATAGAAGAACTTTAGATAAGGCAAAGGGGAGAGAGGGGAAGAGAGGAGGCATGGGGGTAGAAAAGATGGTGGAATGAGACAGACATCATTACCCTAAATACATGTATGAAAACACGAATGGAGTGACTCTACTTTGTGTACAACCAGAGACAAGAAAATGTGTGCTCTATTTGTGTGATATGAATTGAATTGCATTCTGCTGTCATCTATAACAAATTAGAATAAATAAAATTTTTAAAAACCTTTGAAAATAAGGCATAAAAGAAGTTACCCTTTAACTATTATGGGGAATAATCACTCCTAATCTTACACTGCTTACAATTCACACTGTTTTCATGATAAAGTGCTTTCCAAACACTTTTTGTAAGATGTTAGGAAAATGTTAAGAATGCCATTATCTAGTAGAGAAAATGAAACATAAATATTTCTATGAGCTAAACATTTCACATATATAAATTGTACAACTCTATTGAATATTGTAATTCATCATAAATATGAATGATGTTATCATTTGGGGTTCACTGATGTTTATATGTGATGGCTTTTCATACACCTGCTCTTATTCCCATAGCATGTTAAAGCAACGCAAAGCACAAGTTCTACAAAGCTTTATTTTGGAAGAAATAAAGCATTGCCATGAAAATGTATGAGTCAAGCTGCCAAATTTCACAATATCCTAAGCTAACAATGGCAGACCAATATGCAAATGATCTCATGAAGTGTTTTAAGGCACTTAATCTCACCAACCAAAGGCAAAAGAATGTGAACATGAAACAAACATGTTGGTTTCTCGATAAATCTCTCCCTACAGATCAGTTAGTAATTACGCAAAATAAAAGTCTCTTCAGAAAATCAAAATGGTGACTATGGTTCAAGGTGAACCAAAAGAGCTTTCATAATTTTTAATAAGTCAAGATAATCATGAAAACAAAATAGATAAGAAAAATAAACATAGATTTTATAGCTTCATTAATATTCAAACTCAAATCTTCAAGCCCATAATTTGTTGCCATTCCTCTTACATACAACAATAAAGGTAAGTGAGGTGTGAGGCCTTTGTATAACCAGAAAAAATAACCACTGAGTATAAAATAACTATAAAACTGGCTCTTACTTAAGAAAACCACTTTAATTTTGATATAATCAAACTAATTATTTAAATTGTTGAATATCACCACCAAGTTTCATCTCCTATTTTCCGTTTTCAAAGATGTTAATGTACCTGGATTGCTAAGGTACTGTCAGGGAAAAAAAAATACTGTCATGTAGTTCTCATACAATGTTGTACATAATTAAATTATTAAGAAGGTAATAAAATCTGTTATCTTAGTACTTATCTGAACTAAAAAATAAGGTGAAATTATAATTTTACCCAAGAATGTAACTCTGACAGTAAGAATAAATATGAATGACTCTGAATCTATAAAAATTATTTCTGGTAATTTGAAATTATCTAAATGTGCACCAGCTATTTGTGTAATGCAAAAGTAATGGTTTACAAAAATTTAAACTGTAATCTAAAATTCTCCAATGACTTGCTAAAAGTAAATTTAGACGAACTTGACTTAATCAAATGACTTCATTTGGAAATGGCAATAATGTATGCCTTAATATTCATATTTATTATATTTATACAATTTTAAATATCTTTTACCTATTTTTAATACTTAAAGAATGTTATTAGCCAATTAATATTGAATACAAAAGTTTCGAAGAAGAAGAAGAAATAAACAAACAAATATAGGAGTTCCTGATCCAAGTTCCAAGAATGGACTCCTTTAGAATATTACGCCAAATGACATGATGTGTAACCTTAAATTCTTGATTCTCAAAGAATTCTACAAACATATTCATAACAAAAAAAACACAAAGAATTAGAAGAAATTCCTAGTGGTAAATGACTCTTACATGATTATACTACACAGAAAGAATTTTTCATGAACATTAAGAGATAAGACATTTAAAGACAGAGCAGTTAAAATGTGAAATAGTAAGGCACAGTAGTAAATTCTTATAATCTCAGTTATCCATGAGACAGAGGCAGGAGAATTCCAAGTCTGACTACAGCTCTGGCAACTTAGAAAGATCCTATCTATATATAAATAAATAAGTAGGCCTAGGGAAATAGCTTAGTGATAGATAGAGCAACCCTGGGTTCAATCCCCAGTACCACAAAAGGAATAAAAGTGAAATGCATACAATGATAATTATCAGTTTTGTTCACTTTAATGGAGTTAAATTCTAGATAAATTCAAAAAATGTAGGAAACAATGCCCATAAGCACATATTGCAGATATCATAAACATATATGCCCTTAGCAAGTTTGTATGATTTGCTTGAATAATTTTAATAATTTTACTTGCCTAGTTTACTTTAGAAACATGAATCAGGGAGTTTTGCTTGAATATGTGCTAGATAAATCTATTGCCAGCTCACAGAAAAAACTTAAGAATGGACAATCTTATTATTTCCATTGTAGGATGTTATTTTCAGCATATTACAATGCAAGGCTGGATTTTTTCCTTCAAATAATATAAAAATAGGTTTTGCCACAGAAGTAGATGCAAAATTAAATTTTATTTGAAGGATAATACATTTAAGATGGATATTAAGCTCTATAGAAAAGGAAATAATTTCAGACCTAATGAAGAGGGTTCAATCACTGACACAGAATTTTTCTAACCAATTAATTCAATAATGTGAAAATATCAAGGCAAAATGCTGTTAAAAGAAAAAGGTTGGTAAATTTAAAGAATCCACAAAAATTGTGATTATTTGTACTCAAGTAACAACAGTAGGGCCATTCTTCAAAAACTTCTTTCAATGTATTCTAATCAAACATTAGAAGAAAGAGCACATTCATTAAAAAGGAGAAACATGATTTTTCATTATTAAAAGAATGGATATATGTATCATCTGACATATATAACTAACAGATATTGTTCTTTAAAACAATATTCAGATATATGATCCAAATAATTTAACATAAACATTCCGAATAGGTGGAATTTTTAGAAAACTCACGTGTACTGGGTTATTTAATCCTGCCTCCTGCCTTCCTTTTTCATCTTCTCTGTCTAGTCCTGGTGGAAGACTGGGGCTGAAGGCCATTAGGTCGGTCTTGGGCGGGTCCTCGCCAGAACACACCCTCTGCCTCCTCTGTTGCGAGTATGACCAGCTCCCCACCGCGCTGGAGCACACCAGCGTGGGCTTCCCAGGTCCACACGCACTCTCGGTAGGCCCAGCCGAGCACCGCAGCGCTGTGTATAGCAGCAGCGTGAGCACCAACAGGCTGGACACCGCGCAGATGGCTATGATCAGATACACGTTGACATCCACCAGCGCCTCTGCCTGGCCCGCAGAGCTGGCAAACATCGGTGAGGCGGCCTTTGGCGCCTGGCCGCTCTCCACCAGAGATACCAGCACTGTGGCGGTGGCCATCAAAACCGGTTCACCGTGGTCCTTCACCAGAACCAACAGGCGCTGACGTGGTGCATCTGTCTCGTCCAGGGCGCGCGTGGTGCTGATCTCACCGGTGTATAGCCCCACGCGAAATGGACTGCGAGCGCCACCTGCAGCTGGCAATAGCTCGTAGGAGAGCCACGCATTGTACCCGGAGTCTGCATCCACTGCGCGCACCTTGCCCACCACGTGGCCGGCGCCCACTGACCTTGATACCAGCTCATTCACGTTCACGGTGCCACCTACAGGAGTAGGCAGCAGCGCAGGCGTGTTGTCGTTCTCGTCCAGCACGAACACTTGCAGAGTCACATTGCTACCGAGTGGCGGCACACCAGCGTCGCGTGCACTCACTTGGAACTGCAGCAATTCAAGCTCTTCGTGGTCCAAGGGCTGCAGTGCATACACCTTGCCACTCTCAGCGTGCACCGACACGTAGCTCGACAGCGCACGCTCGCCCACCCGCCGCTCGACTAGAGAGTAGGATACCAGCGCATTTTCTTGCATGTCCGCGTCTCGCGCGGATACAGTGAAGATGTGGGAGCCTGGCAGATTGTTCTCTTTCACGAATATGGTGTATTCAGACTGTGGGAACGCAGGTGCATTGTCGTTCACGTCGGCCACCTCCACTGACACAGTGGCTGTGGTCCACAGTGAAGGCGAGCCCCCGTCTCGTGCAGTCACAACCAAATTATATGCTGACACTTTTTCTCGGTCCAGATCACTGTCCAACACCAGTGAATAATAGTTTTTGAAGGTGGACACAATCTTGAAGGGAACATCCGGCGTCAGAGAGCAAGTCACCTGGCCGTTGACACCGGAGTCGCGGTCGGATACGCTTATCAACGCAATGACTGTGGTTGGCCGAGTGTCCTCACGTACTGGGAGGGACAGAGAAGTCACAGTAATTTCAGGAGCGTTATCATTAGTGTCTATGATTTCTACCCAGACTGTACAGTGACCTGCCATCGGGGGATTCCCCTTATCTGTGGCCTGCACTTCAATTTCATAAAACTTATTTTCTTCATAATCTAAAGTTCCATTGACCCTCACTTCTCCATTATTTTCATCTAGCGTAAATAAGAATTTTCCACTGGGCTTAATTGACATTAAGAAGTATGCTACTTCCCCGTTTATTCCTTCATCTCGATCGGTGGCGTTTAGCTTTATCACAAGAGTTTCTTTAGCAGTGTTTTCCATCAATCTCACCTTGTATTCTAATTGATCAAACTCCGGATCATTGTCGTTAACATCCAAGATAGAGACCAAGAGCTGAAGGGTGCCTGTGAGTTCTGGTTTCCCTCCATCCGTGGCAGTCAGTAGCAAATTAAGTTTCGGACTTTTCTCTCTGTCCAGTGACTTCTTTAATATAAGCGATAGTCTTTTAGTCGGCTTACTATTCGTTGGTGATTCTAAAGTAAAATACTCATTTTGACTTAGTCTGTAGGTCAATAGAGCATTCTCGCCTATATCCGCATCAGAAGCTCCCTCTAGCGGAAATCGCGAGTCTGGCTGCTTAGATTCAGAAACCAGCAGGCTTTGTTCTCTGAGAGAGAACGTTGGCGGGTTGTCATTAATATCTTTCACCTCCACCTCCACATGAAAAACCTGCAGCGGTCTGTCCACGATCACCTCCAGGTGGATGCTACACTCTGCGCTCCGCTCGCACAGCTCCTCCCGGTCGATCCGAGAATTCACAAACAAAATGCCATTCTGCAGATTTACCTCCAGAAGGTCCCCGCGGCCCTTGGACTCCACCTGGAACAAACGGGGCACCAGCTCTTCCAGTTCCAACCCTAGGTCCTGAGCGATGCGGCCCACAAAGGTGCCATGCTTAGCCTCTTCCGGGATGGAATAGTGGAGCTGGCCACTCCCTGCCTCCCAGGCTGCCAGAAGCAGAAGCGAGATCAGTAGTCGCAGAGTACCCAAACTCCTTCGCTGAAAACCTAACATTGCCCACGAAGTTGGCTTCCAAAATAAGATTTTCTTACACTTACTGTACCAGATACTTCAATTCAGGTTTAAAATCTCGCTGAATTTTTGAGAAGTTTCGAAGGATCCTTTCATACTAGCATCCAACATGATGGAGTCGTTTTTTTAGGAGGAATGCCTGACCAGACCAATCCGTGAGAGGACTCTTTCTTTCAAGCAAAGAGCGACACCTTGTGCCTGAAATTGTGAGTACTGTGCACTGCATCCATCACCCCAGAATTTTCATGTTTTACCTTACTTTTTCCTAAACAATTCCAAAGTGATTTTTATGGAACGTTCAGATTTTAAGTTGTGTTGAAATCAAATATAAGACTTTGTTTCTTGAATAACATCAAATTTAAATTCTTTCTATGGTTCTTTTAGAATTATAAAATTATTATTTCACTTATCTAAGTACTTAGAGAAAAAGAGAGTTCACTTATATAAAAAACCTGTTGGAAAAACAGAGTTAATGTTTACCTATTGTCCCTCATACAAAAATATTATCAAATCTAAAATACATATTATCAAAATTGAATTATTTTACTTCCAACTTCCCTTGTAACTGGGTCTGCTAGAAAACTCAAAAATAATTGTGACACTGGAGCTTGTTTTTTGTTTTTGCAGAAGTTAGGGCCCTTTGTATGCTAGGCAAGCCATCTACCACTAAGCTACATGCCTCACCCTCAAAGAAAAACTTTAAATCTTAGTAATAACAACTCTTCAGACTTTATGTTCTGCATAGTATGCTTTTATCTATATGAATATGCCTTCTCATGTCTCTTTTAATTTTTAAAATTGACATGTAATACTTGTACAAATTTATGGGGTACAATTGAATGTTTTCATTTGTGTATATATTGTGTAATAATCAAGCCAGGGTAATTAGCATATCTACCTCCTTAAACATAGATCATTTCATTGTGATGAAACGTTCAAAATCATCTCTTCTGGCTATATTGAAATATATAAAGCACTATTGTTAATTATATCATATCTTTTTTCCTTCAGTTCTGATTCTTCATTATTTACATTTAACTGTCTTCTTGTTACAAGTGACTTTATAGCCATTGAAGAACAATAGGAAAATAATCAGAAAAAATAAATAATGTATTTTCAAGTTTGTTAATTTAAAATACAGAATTTACAAAGGAAAAGTCCCTTGGCCTAGATGAATTATGAATTTGACATAGATGATTTCTCACATAAGTTACATTGTTAATACTATAAGACATCCAGATGGAACATTAAGTAATGGAGGAATAATATAATAGAAATAATCCTTTCAACTGTAAAATAATTTTTTCAATGAAATAACTCCATGAAGTTAAAAATCACCACAAAAAAATACCTGTACCATTTTTCTACTTCCAAGTCACCAACATTGGTTTTCTCAATCCAATCAAAACACATTAATTAAAATGGCTTGTTGTTGAAGAATTTGGGAGTTTCAATAATATATTCATCCAGAACAAGCAAAGTGATTTCTAATATATCTCCTCTGAGTGTCTAAAGATGTGCTTAGAGTTTGGAAATGGAATTTCATAGAATACTAAGTGAAATGGGATTAGATACATGACAGTAGAGTATATTTTGATATACATATATGAAGTATAACTTTTTCTAATTAGGATACCATTCTTGTGGTTGTACATGATGTGGAGGTTTACTGTTGTATATTCATATATGAACATAGGAAAGTTATGTCTGATTCATTCATTTGTGTTAAATGTATCTGGAATATACTTTCCTATTCCTATTCACTCTCCCTTCCCTTCATTCCCCTTTGTCTAATCCAATGAACTATTATTCTTCCCTCCCCTGCTTGTTGTGTGCTAGCTTTCCTATATCAGAGAGAATATTCAGCCTTTGGTTTTAGTGGATTGGCTTATTTCACTTAAATGATAGTCTCCAGTTCCATCCATTTACTGGCATATGCCATAATTTCATTTTTCTTTATGCTACGTAATATTCCATTGTGTGTATATACTACAGAAAATCAGAATTGATGATGTGAGTTTTCATTGCCTGACACTGTGATTTGATTATGATTTCTTTGTCTTCTCATAACCACTTAGGAGAAAAAAAGATGACACAATGTAAGTTTAGAGTAGAAAGTGACTCAGAATAAAAATTTTAGCTTAAATATTTTGTTACATAAAGTTGCTTATTTTTTAAAATAATTTTTTAAAAAGAGAGTGAGAGAGGGAGAGAGAGAGAGAAAGAATTTTAATATTTATTTTTTAGTTATTGGCGCACACAACATCTTTGTATGTGGTGCTGAGGATCGAACCCGGGCCTCACGCATGCCAGGCAAGCGCGCTACTGCTTGAGCCACATTCCAGCCCAAAGTTGCTTATTTTTATATAGGTTTTTTTAAGAGTCAAGATCTCCCAGGCTGCCTTCAAATTTGGGGGCTCAAGCTATTTTCTTCCTCAGTGTTCATTTTGATGGATCATCTGCAACCCAAAATTATTGCAATGGCATATGAGAAAAATGGTCATCATACTTCTTTGTTGATACTTTCATTAATCTTGACTTTAAAAATACATTATACTACTAATTTGTGATTTTGTTTCACTTTTTTTCATATTTACTCTTTCCCCAATATTGTCATAACATTAAACTCTTATTAAAGTAAATTAAAATTCTGTTTAAAAATTTAAAAAGTATACACATTTTATGGCACTGAATTCTATTACACACCTGTCATATTCTATTATATATCAGTCATATGAACTTTTAATTCAAATACAACATTTGACCAGATAACAGTGCATTTAAAATGACATTTGAAGCATGTCAATTTTTTATTTTTCAACAATATAAGCAACAGATTTCCAACCACTTAATTATGGGAACTGGGAATTGAGATGTCGTGCACAATGAGGTATCTTCCTAAATACAGATATAATATGAGAAATTTTACTCATGATAGATGATAATATATATTTGAATTAAAAACAGATGTTAATTTAGGGATCAATTTTCAATAATATGATATTTTGTGATTATACAAACTGGCCCTGGGCAAATGGCAAGTCATTGAAACATTCAATATGGTGTATGAGTCAATGATCCATCTTTTTCATTAGCTATAATATTTCAGGTGTCACCATCTAAATCACCCAGAGAGAAAAAAAATGCTGTATTCAAATTCATTTTGTGGGATGAGCCTAATATTTGGCTCTAGGCTAATGCCAATAGGTCATATCATTATCATCATTAACTCTGACTTTGCAAAATCAACTGAGGACTAAGAAATTTTGTTCTAGACCTTTACAAAATTAATTTGGTTAGCTTTAAATGCTACCTGTGTATCCTGCTAGTCCTAGTTAGAATGCATAGTTTATGTTATATTAGTGCTATATTTCTTGAAAACATAAAACACAGAAATTAATTTTGTAGCCATTCACAGAACCTCAGGAAGCTCTTTAAAATCAGATTAAAATTCAATATCCAACCACTGTAGGATCTACTGAATGAGGCTGACTCTGCTCTAGCGTGACTTATTTAGTAAACACAATTTCAAATCCTTTGTTTAGTTGGCACAAGTCTCTCAGCCAACAATAAGACTGAAGAAGGCTGAACTGAGAAAGACTTACATACATTTAAAGATTTTCATGAAAAGCCAATGCCTTTAAAGCTGTTAAGGAAGTATGAAACATTGTAAACACTTCTGAATCCTTTGACCATGTTCAGGATCCTTGAAGTTACATTATCATTTATACTTGTCTAAAACACTATCCTTATTCATGACAAAGAACAAACAAGGTCACTCTGTTATGTGATATTTGACTTTGGTGTTTTGCAGCATTATTAGAAAATGCAGCCTATGATGTTTCTCATGTATTAAATAACTCTTCTTTATCTCTATCACTTCTAAACAATTGATCCATAGTTCTTATAATACAATTCTTAATTATTTACTGATTAAATAATATAAATGCCTCTGTCAATGTAGCAATTGATTAAAACATGTGATAATCATGAACTCTCCTAAGAAAAACTTTCACCAAAAAAAATCCTAATGTCCACCTCAATCATAGCATTGCACAAAGTTAATGATTAATATAATCATGAAGGGCTTTTTAAAGCAAAACAGAAAGTATTTCCCTGTATACTGATTGCACTCAATTTTCATAACCAGCACTATTTGATAAAAGAGAAAAGACTTACTGAAGAAAATTCTACATTTTGATGAATAAAAGAATGGCTCTGGGTCTGGAGTTGTGGCTCAGTGGTAGAGTACTCGCCTAGCACAAGTGAGACCCTGGGTTCGATCCCTAGCACCACATAAAAGTAAAATAAACATATTGTGTCCAACTACAACTAAAAATAAAATATTTTAAAAAGAATGGCTCTGGATTGTGAAAGATATGCATTTGAACATTATCTCCATTATGTACTAGTTGAAAGGAACTGGAGAAGATAGATAAATATCTCAGTTTCCCTTATCTTTAAATTTTGGATAGCTCTATGTACAGTATTTTACAAATTATCATAAATTAATTGGGATTAAATGAAAAGATGTATTTTAAGCCCTTCATACCATGTCTAACAAATAGAAATAGCTTATACAGTGGTGGTTTACTATATAATCACCAACATTTGCTCCTGTTCTCCCCCATCTACAGATGGAGAGATTCACGCATAATATATGAAGGCATGGGTGATGGTAAGATTTTCCTAATGTTTATCTTCATGGAAATCATCCTCCTAAAGTTCCTCTTTCAAAACAGAAAATAGCCACTAACACCTTCAAAGTGTTTCTTTGGACTTTACCCTGTCCATAACTTGACTCTCCTTCCAAATGCAAGTATGTATTCACACAGCAGAATCAAAGAGTATCTCATTTGTAATTGAAGTCCAAAAGAACAAACTTGTAATTAACCTTCCATACTATTTAATAGATAACTTTACAGGTTTAATTACAAATTCTCTGGGATTTCTTTAAATAAAACAACTCACATGGTGATGGGGCTGAAACCACAATTTTTTTTTTGCACTGTTGATAATTGAACCCAGGGTTTTGTGTCTGTTAGACAAGTATTCTACCACTAAAGCTACAACCCCAACACAAAACAAAATATACTTTGTGTTAAATGTATGTGGAGTATACTGTGTTAAATTCTGAGTAATCAACAATGAGGTACTCAAGTGGAACTACCTTTACTGATATTTCATTATTCCTATGCTTAAATTATTAATGTCATTTTAAAGACCACACATCTTGCTAAGCACAGGCAACAATATTGCACTTCACCATTTATGAGAAGAATTTCTTAAACTGAAAGCACAAGTGCTAATTTTCCTACCTAACATATTTCAGTACAGCCTCATGACAAGTGCTAAGAATGGAAGAAAATGAGTATGATCTGTGCCCAAATAAATCTTCAAAATAAGTAGAAGAGCTCAATAAACTAAACTGAAAGAAAGTAGCAATGAGTTTAACAGATAATTAAGCAGAACTGACATCATGTTAGTAAAAGGGAAAATTTTGCCTATCTAAAAGAGTAGACTTTGAAAAAAATGAGTTTGATAATACAAGGGTATTAATGGCCCTCCCCCAAAATACTAAAACGACCTCCAAAGGCAAGGCTAAAACTCTACCCACTGCAAAGACCATCTCAAAAAAGCATGCTGTTGATTATAAAGAAAAAAAATTGTATATAAAATGAAGCTGCCTCAACCATGCCCATCTCCATTAGTGACAGATAATTTAAAGATATAGAAAGTTAAGAAATAAACATGTTTTAAACACAAATTATAAAATAAAATGGTGGTAGTTTTGAATACATAAACATGATAAGAAATGGAGGACACCAATTAGAATAGGAAGAATGAAATTGCTGGAAAACTGAGAAGTGAATTGGAGCCTTGTCCATATTCTACATTTCCCATCATGATCTTTGCCTTCTTCCTAGCAAACTTAACTTTCCGAAGCAAGAGGAAATGTTGACTCATCCTATTTCAGTATCGGTATTTTGTTATTATATTTAGCAACTGAAGAATATTCCTAAGAAATATTCTCAATGACTTAAGTAAAATGTGATGAAGATGGCTAGATTTGCAGTAGGCTTTTAATAAACCATCTAAAGAGAAAGGCAAAAACAAATTTAAGAAAACAATGAATTTTCAATAATAAATTGGTGAACTAATATGTCAGTGACATTAACGGGAATGAAATACATCACAGTATTGCTGTACTCACATTCTCAAAGATCTCCTGTTGGACTCCACTATCTCCAGAACCTGAACCAGGAGGAATACTAGGGCTGAAAGCCATGAGGTCAGTCTTGGGTGGGCTCTCACCAGAACACACCTGCCTCCTCTGCTGAGAGTATGACCAGCTCCCCACCGCGCTAGAACACACCAGCGTGGGCTTGCCAGGCCTGCACGCGCCCTCAGTGGGCGCCTCTGAGCACCGCAGGGCGGTGTACAGTAGCAGCGTGAGCACCAACAGGCTGGATATCGCACAGATGGCAATGATCAGGTACACATTGACATCCACCAACGCCACCTCTGGGTCCGCAGCTCCAGCTGACGCTCGCAAAGAGGCCTTTGGCGTCTGACCATTCTCCACCAGAGACACCAGAACTGTGGTAGTAGCAGTCAGTGCCGGCTCACCGTGGTCTTTCACCAGAACCAGCAAGCTCTGGCTGGGTGAGTCCGCCTCATCCAGCAAGCGCGTGGTGCTGATCTCGCCTGTGTACAGCCCCACACGGAATGGACTTCGAGGACTGCCCTTCGCAGGTAGCAGCTCATAAGACAGCCAAGCATTATAGCCAGAGTCTGCGTCCACCGCCCGCACCTTCGCCACTACGTGGCCCGCACCAACTGACCGCGATACCAGCTCGCTCACAGAGCCGCCTGCTCCCTGTGTCCAAGGTCTCAGCAGTGCTGGCGCGTTGTCGTTCTCATCCAGCACGAACACTTGTAAAGTCACGTTGCTGCCCAGGGGTGGAACACCAGAGTCCCGCGCGCTCACCTGGAACTGCAGCAGCTCCAACTCCTCATGGTCCAAAGGCTGCAGCGCATACACCTTGCCGCTCTCCGCGTGCACTGACACGTAGCTCGACAGCGCACGCTCACCCACACGACGCTCCACCAGAGAGTAGGACACTAGGGCATTCTCCCGTGCATCCGCGTCATGCGCAGACACCGTGAAGATGTGACAGCCTGGCGGGTTGTTCTCCTTCACGAACACCGTATACTCGGGCTGCGCAAACACTGGCGCGTTGTCGTTCACATCTGCCACCTCCACCAACAAGCTGGCAGTGGCCGACAGTGAAGGCGAGCCCCCATCCCTTGCAGTCACCACCAACTCATACTCAGATATGGTCTCGCGGTCCAGGGTGCTGTCCAACACCAATGAATAGTAATTTTTGAAAGTGGACACCAGCTTGAAGGGGATGTGGGGTGTCAGGGAGCAAATCACCTGACCATTGGCTCCAGAGTCTTGGTCAGACACGCTAATTAGGGCAACGACAGTGCCCACTTGAGCATTCTCTTCTACTGGGAGAGCCAAAGAAGTGACAACTACCTCAGGAGAATTGTCATTTTCATCGAGGACTTCTACTAATACAGTGCAGTGACCAACCATAGGTGGAGTTCCTTTATCTGTAACATCTACATGAATTTCATAAATGTTTCTATCTTCAAAGTCAATATAATCATTTACTTTTATTTCTCCTGTCATTTCATTTATTAAAAATTTCCTTCTTATGATGGGTGGGACCAAAGAGCTAAAAGAATACACCATTTCCTTGTTTATTCCTTCATCCACGTCAGAAGCATTTAGCCATATTACTAACGTTTGATTCAACTGATTTTCATACATCTTCACTTCATAAACGGATCTGTCAAATGTAGGAGCATTATCATTAGCATCTAACACAAAAATGAACACAGAAACAGATCCTGTGAATTCAGGTTTGCCCCCATCCGTTGCCGTCAGTAACAATTTAAGTTGTGGGTTTTCTTCACGGTCTAGCAGTTTTCTCAAAACAAGGACTGGGAACTTGCCTTTGTCTTTTTTGCTTATAATATCAAGAATGAAAAACTCATTTGAACTGAGTTTATAAGTGATCATCGCGTTCTCTCCAACATCTGCATCAGAAGCGCCTTCCAGCGGAAATCTAGAGTCAAGCAGTCTGGACTCGGGTATTGAGATCTTTTGTTCTGTTACGGAGAACATCGGAGGGTTGTCATTAATGTCCTTCACTTCCACCTCCACATGGAAAACCTGCAGCGGTCTGTCCACGATCACCTCCAGGTGGATGCTACACTCCGCGCTCCGCCCGCACAGCTCCTCCCGGTCGATCCGAGAATTCACAAACAAAATGCCATTCTGCAGATTTACCTCCAGAAGGTCCCCGCGGCCCTTAGACGCTACCCGAAATAGGCGGGGCACCAGGTCTTCCAGTTCCAACCCCAGGTCTTGCGCGATGCGGCCCACGAAGGTGCCGTGTTTGGCTTCCTCCTGGACCGAGTAATGGAGCTGACCGCTCCCAGCCTCCCAGACTGTCAGGAGCAGAAGCAAGAGCAGCAGACAGCGGGCTCCCGGAAGGCTGGATCTGGCGATCAACATCCAACCTTTCTCTTGTCTTACAAGTCTATGAATACTCTGAACATTTCCCATCCGATATCTTTCTTCCATTTTTTATAGAAACGGTTGAGATCTAAGAAAATAGCTACTTCCTAGACCTTGAGAGACAGTGGATTCTTCCTTTTTTTCTAAAAGGCTACGTATATTGTGGACAACAGCGACATCCGGTGGCCTAATTCGTAAGTACAATTCCATGAGTTTAACTTTTCTTTCATTCATCTCTTATTTCTATATGTGTTTATCTGGACTTTCAAACCCTTATAATAGTCTCTTGTATATAATAATATTGACTTTATTCATGGCACAACATTTTATTTGGCACAGAACTTCGGAGAACTAATTCCTTCCTTAACCACTTGATTATCTTAGCTAAATTTCAAATGCTCTCAAGTTTGCATACTGTGTAGAAGCATTTTATTGGATGACAATCGTAGGTCTCTTCAAGTTTTGATATTTACTTCACTTTGTCATTATTTTAAGATTCAGTGAACCTTTTTCGACACTAATCACAAGCATCAATTACCCATGAGATGTTTGCGACTCCTAAATTCCAGTCATCACTAAAATGTAGAGAGATTACGGTCTTCAACATCAGACATTTCTCGATTTAGATTTTTATTATCCTACTTACTAGTAATGTGACTTTACATCTTCAACCATTCAACCTTTACATATTTCACTTTCCACTTTCATAATATAATAGTAAAAAAAATTGTGTTATGAGTTATGGTATATTAAGTGCCTGGGATAGTATTTTAAGGAGAATGAGTGCTTCATTAGTAGGAATTACTCTCCAGCCTCAATTTGGCCACATTTGTTTTCGTGATTCTCAAGAAAAAATTTGGCTCCTCAGGAAAAATTATTATGTATAGAATAGTGTCACTCTACAATGCTTTCATCATTGCTATTGGACATGCTGAGAGTGTGCTTCTTGTCTCTAAGAAGACAGAAAAGTACCTTTATTAAGAAATCAATTGTATGGGGAGAAGTTTCACTTTATTATATCTTACATGAGCAAAAAGAATCTTAATTATGATTATAATTCACTTCTATTTTCATAGTCAACAGCTTACATCCCTATAACATTTAATTTTTTAATTACCAAAAAGACACAGTTCTGTAATCTAATAGTTTTATCAATGTCAGTAAATTTTGTCACACTGCCTGCAGTAAAAAAATATATATATATATATATTTTCCTCTCTCAAAGTTCTTGGAAAAATATTCAGAAAGCAAAATTCTCCACTAAGAGATCTATGTAGCTTTAAAATCCTGAGTTTTCTCTTTTTCCAAAAAATCTTAATAGAAATTTTATCCTGCCCAAATGATTTTTTAAAATTTAATAATGTTATGGCTTATAAAAGATATATATTAAACATATCAATGATTTTAAATTACTTTAGTCATTTTTAAAAGCTGGAGAGTAGAACAATATTTATAAATAGAAAAATTGACAGAAATGAGTATCACTTGATCCATCAGCTTATGTGCCTATTTTCTTATAAGGCATACATTTAAATGTAATGAATTATCCATCCATTCACAATACTAATGTTCAATCTGAGCTATTATCTGGAATCTTAAAATAAGTTTATAATTTAGTTTAGGCAGTAATTTAGTTTGTCCTATCTAGTAACTATCACTTGAGAAGAACTAGTCTAAGAGGATAATCAAGTTAACATAAAGGATTAAATTACCAGTTAATCAATATACTCATGAATAATAATGAGTAAATTTTATAATTCAGTGCTCAAAAAATTTAGTTCTAAGAGGTAAGAAGAAATTTGAGGGGAAGGATGACATTTATAGCACTACTCAATTCATATCACATAATTGCATACAACACACAATACCTAAGCCCAAGATCAATGGCACATGGAACCTGAAAAACATTCAAAGACAAATATATACAAGTGTAAGTCTGAATTCAAGGTAACATGTGTTGATAGACATAGGTTTGATGACAGGAGCTGAGGGACTATTCATTTTGAATGAAGTAAATTTGAAAAACAGACTGTGTTGAAGCATGCCTCAGGCATAAGATTTAGAAGAAACTGAAATATTTTATTTAAAATTTACTTCAATTTTCATAATCATTATTGTGGCCATCTTTGATTCCTAAATAGAGAAATTGTTTTCCAGGATTTTAAGAAAATTACTTGTTGCAGTAAAAGATACTTAGCAGTGCTGAACAACCATATCAAGAAAGTCTTCATTCAGAGGAATTAAATGAAAAAACAAACTTAAGAGTTTATAATAAACAATAAAACTAGACCAAACTACAATGCAAATTTTAGAAATAAATGATTTAGAGTAAATTTAGAATAAATGATAGAGTGGTGTTCATGCTTACTGAATGAATAACAATTGCATTGGCTGTAACACTGAATGGTTGTCAAGTGCTATGGCAATTCAGAATAATTACAGATTCCAAAAATTAATTTGTCACATAATAATGCCTGTTTAATATACAGTTTGACGTTTCTCATTAAGAAAGTTGAAACAGGACTGGGGTTGTGGCTCAGCGTTAGAGCACTCTCCTAGCACATATGAGACCCTGGGTTCAATTCTCAGCACCACATTAAATAAATAAATAAAGGTAAAAAAATTAAAGAAAGTCAAAACAAAAATCTGTTTCAAACTTATGAGATTCAAAGTAAAACTATGAACTTTTACTTTGAAAGTCTGGTAGAGTTATAGAAAAATGAAAAAAAATTTAAATGTACCACAGGAGCTGGAAAAATATCATTCAATAACAAATAACAAAAATAAATTCTAAGATAACCTACCTTCCCAGGGGAGTCCAAAACAACAGGCGGTTCTCCCACTCCTTCTACAGATCCAGGACAAGGAGGAAGACCTGGGCTGAAGGCCATGAGGTCGGTCTTGGGTGGGACCTCTCCAGAGCACACCCTCTGTCGTCGCTGATTCGAGTACGACCAGCTGCCCACTGCGCTGGAGCACACCAGCATGGGTTTCCCAGACCCGCACTCGCCCTGGGTGGGCACCGCTGAACACCGAAATGATATGTACAACAGCAGAGTGAGCACCAACAGGCTGGACACTGTGCAGATGGCAATGATCAGGTACACGTTGACATCCACCAGCGTTGCCTCCTGGCTGGCAGTACCCGCCAAGCTTCTAGAAGCGGTCTTTGGGGTCTGGCCGCTTTCCACCAGAGACACCAGCACTGTGGCGGTGGCAGTCAGCGCTGGCTCCCCATGGTCCTTCACCAGGACCAAAAGGCGCTGTCGCGGCGAGTCGGTCTCATCCAGGGCGCGAGTTGTGCTGATCTCGCCGGTGTACAGTCCCACGCGGAAGGGACTGCGAGCGCCGCCCACCGATGTCTGTAGCTCATAAGACAACCACGCATTGTAACCTGAGTCTGAGTCCACCGCGCGCACCTTCGCCACCACATGACCTGCACCTACAGACCAAGGCACCAGCTGGGTCACCACTAAGCTCATGTCCCCCGTCCCAGTCCCCAACAGCGCTGGCGCATTGTCATTTTCGTCCAACACGAACACCTGTAATGTCACGTTGCTGCAAAGGGACGGATCGCCAGAATCGCGTGCGCTCACTTGAAACTGCAGTAGCTCCAACTCCTCGTGGTCCAGAGGCTGCAGAGCATACACCTTGCCGCTTTCCGCGTGCACTGACACGAAGCTCGACAGCGCACGTTCGCCCACCCGACGCTCCACCAGAGAATAGGACACCAGCGCGTTCTCCTGAGCGTCCGCGTCATGCGCAGACACTGTAAAGATGTGGCAGCCTGGCGGGTTGTTCTCTTTCACGAACACAGTGTACTCGGGTTGTGCAAAAGCCGGTGCGTTATCGTTCACGTCAGCCACCTCCACAGACACACTGGTGGTGGCCCACAGCGAAGGTGAACCTCCGTCCCTGGCGGTCACCACCACTTTATAGTCAGATACAGTCTCGCGATCCAGGGCACTGTCGAGCACCAACGAATAGTAATTCTTGAAAGTGGACACTAGCTTGAAGGGGACATGAGGCATCAGGGAGCAGGTCACTTGTCCATTCACGCCTGCATCTAGGTCAGTCACACTGATCAGGGCAATAACTGTTCCCAGTTGTGCATCCTCTTTAACAGGAAGCCAGATAGTTTTCACAGTTAACTGTGGAACATTGTCATTAGTGTCCACCACTTCCACAAGAACTGTACAGTGACCAGCCAGTGGGAGGGAACCTTTATCAATTGCCTCTACTTGAATTTTGTAAGTTTTGCTTTCTTCAAAATCAATACGTCCTATCACTGTGATTGCCCCACTCACAGTATCTATGTGGAACTTGGATTTTATATCTGGAGAAACATCACTGGAGAATGAGTAAGCAATATCTCCATTCACTCCTTCGTCTAAATCTGAGGCATTGGTGTTAATTACTAGCGTTCCTATAGGAACATTTTCTGGTAATCTCACTGTATACAGTGTCCTGTCGAATACTGGGGCATTGTCATTGGCATCCAGCACTGTGATAAATAACTGAACGGTGCCAGTCAGCTCGGGTTTGCCTCCGTCGGTAGCAGTGAGCAATAGGTAAAGCTCTGGAGCTTCTTCGCGGTCCAAAGGTTTGCGTAACACAAGTCCAAGAGGTTTTACCTGCTCGTGGCTGGGTGGTACATCCAGTGAGAAATACTCATTGGGGCTCAGTCTGTAAGTCAGCAGAGCATTGGCTCCGACATCTGCATCCGAGGCGCCCTCTAGTGGAAACCGAGAGTCAAGCGGCCTGGATTCTGCTATAAACAGATTCTTTTGTGTGACTGGGAACACCGGGGGGTTGTCGTTAATGTCCTTCACTTCCACCTCCACATGGAAAACCTGCAGCGGTCTGTCCACGATCACCTCCAGATGGATGCTACACTCCGCGCTCCGCCCGCACAGCTCCTCCCGGTCGATCCGAGAATTCACAAACAAAATGCCATTCTGCAGATTTACCTCCAGAAGATCTCCGTGACTCTTAGAATCCAACTGGAACAGGCGAGGCACCAGCTCCGTCAGCTGCAATTCAAGATCCTGGGCGATGCGGCCCACGAAGGT
The DNA here is from genome assembly GCF_052094955.1 of Ictidomys tridecemlineatus. Taxonomy (NCBI): domain Eukaryota; kingdom Metazoa; phylum Chordata; class Mammalia; order Rodentia; family Sciuridae; genus Ictidomys; species Ictidomys tridecemlineatus. The sequence continues at coordinate 121,199,926 of NC_135477.1, read as the reverse complement.
GCCGTGTTTTGCCTCCTCCGGGACCGAGTAATGGAGCTGCCCGCTGCCCGCTGCCCAGATTGTGAGGAGTAGAAGTGAAAGCAGTAGGTGCTGGCCTTCTGGAATGTTTCCACCCGAGTACAACATTTCAAATAACCTGATCTCTTTCTGATTAACGTAAATTGCCTCGAAATTAAGAGGAATCTACTGACTCTGTCAGTCCCGTCCTCCTGTATTCGCCATTGATCATCATGGAGTGAGTGAAAAAAGAGAGCGTGGTTTTCCCACGGCGAAAAGGATTTCTGTATTCCTCTTTTAACGGAATATCGTGGCCAAGAGTGACATCACGTGGCCCAAAAAGTAAGTACATTTTTCATGAATGAAAATTGCACCATTATCCTGAAAATTTTTATTTCCTTCTGTGAATTCTTTCATAATCATTGTTGAAATAGAGGAGTACGTTTTTCTTGCTGGAGGAAGTGTTATCAGACTCGATCTCATCTAAAAAATGCATTGTGACCATAAATGTAGTTCTCTCCAGAAAAAACTCCCCACATAATATTAAAATAGTAACAGAAATTGTGTAATAAATAAAGATGATAAGTTAAATGATCACAAATTTTAAATTGAAAAATTATTTTGTTCTGGAATCCAGAATCTTCCATATTTCTAGATTTAAGATTCTAGTGTAACACAACTTCGTAAGATATTGTGGCTTATGAATCTAGGAGCCCAGAAAGATACTTATTCAGGGAGCAAACATTGGAAGTAGTTTTATTAAGTAATTTCATGAACTGAATATATGTGAAATACTTGAAGAATAGAACAAATTTGTTTTAATATCTCGACGGGTAGAGAAAATATTTCATAATTTTCTCTTAATAGCAGTTACTAAATTTGTTCCCACAAATGTGTTTTTCTTTCTTGTGTCTAATAGTTTGATTCTTTTTTATCCTTATCATTTGTGAATAATTATCTCTTCATTAAAATCAATAGAGCTTCATTATGTCTTTTCCCAATGCATTTTTGTTTCATTATTGTTTATCCTTAACACTTAGGGCAATTTCTGATTTTAGACTTAAGGTGGGATTCTTTTTCTGCCTAGGTTCTACATAAGTAAAGTTGTCATAAGTTTTAGTCTCTCATTCCAAAGTGCAAACAAATTTATTAAATCTATATTTTAGTCTTGAGTCTGAAAGCAAGTACCTGAAAGTTTTTGAGTCACTGATGTTTTTAATACCTATATTTTCTTTTGTATTCTTATCAATTAGAGTCACTTTCAATTGCTGTTAATCTTGATGACTGCAGTACCTTCCCAGTTTGTCCTCTCCTTCAAATTGCTGAAACAGTGTGAATTTATTTTGCTCAAAATCTTTTGATAGCTCCCAACTGCTTCTATGCTCAAAATACAGATTTTCTCACATTTTCTTTTATGCAATCCACCTGTTTTAAATAAAGCAGACCATTCCATGTTTCCAGTCATTTGAGGCTTCTCTGTGTCTTCAGTTTTGTTTGTTTTCTCCTTAGCAGCACTTTAAATTATTTTTGGTTTTTCTGCAGTGGAAATCAACCCTTGCAAAAAACCACTGAGAACACAATGACCCTTCAGGTGTTCCTTCAAAGACGCAAACAGGGAATTATTTTATTTCAATTTCAACTTCATTACCTCTTTTGTGCTCATTGCATTATGTAATTCATATTATTTGTTTTACTCAAAATCTCAAGTTTGAGGCTGGGTAATTTCTGACATAGTGACATGTTTCTAGAGATGTGTAAAGACCCTGTTAAATGTTTAAAGAAGACTGGTAGCTTTAATATTGTTTACTTATTAAGAAAGCATGTATTTAATCTATAATGCTATAAAATAATTTATTTCATTTGTTGGGGGTACTATAACAAATTATTTTAAATCATATCAAAATACTATTATGTACTTTTTAAGAAAGGAGAAAAATATTAATTGAATGAAACAAATAAATATTTCAAATACTTACTCAGATACTGAAGGATCTTGGGCAACTGTAACTATGCTGGGTTATTTATTTGTTTGGTGCTGGAACCTAACCCATGGTCTCATGAATGTTAAGCAAATGCTTACCACTGAGCTACATCCCCAGCCTGCAACTTATAAGTATGGAATAAGATATAACTGTGATCATGAAATACTCTAGTGATAAAGTGATAAAGATATTTAAAACTATGTTAATAATATGCTATAAGAATTCAGAATCCTGAAACCTTTCATTCTTTTCCATACGTCCCATCATTCTCTCCAAAAGAATATTATAAAAATCTAATGGGCATTTAATACCAAGATAAGTCATCCTTTTGTATAGCCAAAAATATTTAACCAGATACATTATGCAAATTTAACTTCAGGGGCCTGAAAACTGATTGTTAGATTTATTTTTCCATTCTACCACATAGCATTCAAAATACTTAGAAGTCTTGGGTCAATTTTAAAAGTCCTCACAAGAATAATTTTACATAAAAATAAAATTACTTTCTGACATTTTATTTAATTTTGCTGACATTTTAGTTCTTTTGCATTCAATAACTTCTTTACTTCTCGGAAGTAATAATAAGTACCTTTTATTATATCCTTATCATTTGCTAAATTTTATTACAAACAATTTATAAATATTAATTTATTGGCACAAAATGAGTTCTAGGTGATAGAATTTATGTTTATTATGCATAAATGTAAAACCAGTGTACTGATAACAAATTTTTTACCAGAAGCCATAAAAACAAAACATTCTAGAGGGGATAATTAATCCAGGAAGCTCCAGTATCCACCATATGTAACAACTAAGCTCTAATGACTTTCATCTTAAGAAACAGAAAATAGCTAAAAGCAGTATTGCACATAGAATAGAAAGTGAATACTGCTAGAATACAAGAAATAAGTTTAGATTCCTTCTTTGAAAAAAGCATGCCCATCAAATACAATTTAAATATCAATTAGAGAGTTAGATAAACAAAGAACTAAAATGACCGAAATGACAAGTTATCAAATGCTACACTCATGGTAGAAAAGAACCTTGCTTCTCTGGTGGAAAGGAAAAGTGCTTTTGTAAAATTAAATAAACATTTAGAAGGAGAATTCAGTAAAATTATACCTGAGAACAAAGAAGACATAGAATAGAAATTGTAAGAGTAAGATCACTTTCATAAAGGAAAATCCCCATAAATTCATAAGTAAGTGATAAATAAACAAAGTAAGAAGTATGTTTATAACATAAGAACTCAGAATCCCAGAAACCTTTCATTCCCTTTCATCAAGTTCCATTAATCTCTCCAAAGGAATATGGTCAAAATATAATGGATATTTAATATCAAGGTGGGCCAAAAAGTCACAAGAAGCACAGAAAAACAGACACAATCAACTAAAAGAATAAGAAGCTTAAAAGAACTGTTCTGGGGTTGTAGTTCAGTGGTAGAACGCTAACCAACATGCTTAAGGCCTTGGAAAACTTGAAGGAGAAAAAGGAAAGAATCTTGGACTTTAATTCATTCACTGATGAGTTAACTAATGAGTTCTGATCATTCTGAAAATTTTCTGTAACAAAGATTTGACAATCCTACATTTGGCTTGCAAGAATGAAATTATCTAGTCCAGTTTTCTGATATTTACCAGTTAAATCATATTAAACATAAGTATAATGCAAAAAAATTTTGTGGTGCTATAAAAACTAGAAACTATTTAAAACATATTTCAAGCATAGGTTAGGAAATAAGGTTATAAGTTCAATGCATAATCATGAAAGCTTAAATGTTTGGATGAGAGCATTTTATTAGAATATTATTCAGAGATTACTGGAATCATACAAATGATAATTTGAGTCTAAGGACAACTTGTAGATCCCTAGTACCAAAAAAAATATGTATGAGAGCCCTTAAAAATAAGGATAGTTTATAGAGTATTTTTTAAAACTAAAAAAAGTTTCAATTTTGATTGCATCATATGCAGAAAAGTGAAATAAAAGTAATTATAAAATTTCCACAAATACAATTTAAAATTTCTAAATAGATAGGTACTTACTTGAATACAATGATCAACATTTAAATCTTGCTGTTCACGCACATCGACTGATTCTGGACATTGTGGAAGACTGGGGCTGAAGGCCATGAGGTCGGTCTTGGGTGGGACCTCCCCAGAGCACACCACCTGTCTCCTCTTTTGTGAATAAGACCAGCTTCCCACCGCACTGGAGCACACCAGTGTAGGCTTCCCAGACTCGCACTTGTCCTGGGCGGTCCCCGAGGAGCACCTCAGCATGGTGTACAGAAGCAGCGTGAGCACCAACAGACTGGACACAGCGCAGATAGCGATGACCAGGTACACATTCACACCCACCAGTGCTGTTTCCTGACCTGCGGCACCCGCTAAAGCCCTATAAGAGGTTTTTGGAGCTTGCCAGCTTTCCACCAGAGAGATCAGCACTGTGGCAGTGGCAGTCAGCGACGGCTCTCCATGGTCCTTCACCAAGACCAGTAGACTCTGGCGTGCAGCATCTGCCTCATTCAGGGCACGTGTGGTACTGATCTCACCAGTGTACAGCCCTACGCGGAATGGACTGCGTGTTCCACCTACCACTGGCAGCAGCTCATACGACAGCCATGCATTGTACCCAGAGTCAGCATCCACTGCTCGCACCTTTGCCACCACGTGGCCCACACCAACTGACCACTGCACTAATTCATTCACTGAGCCGCTAGCTCCTTGAGTCCATGGTCCCAGCAATACTGGTACATTGTCATTCTCGTCTAGCACGAATACTTGCAGAGTCACATTGCTGCCCAAGGGCGGCACCCCAGAGTCCCTCGCGCTCACCTGGAACTGCAGCAGCTCCAACTCCTCATGGTCCAGAGGTTGCAGGGCATACACCTTGCCGCTCTCCGCGTGCACTGACACGTAGCTCGACAGCGCACGCTCACCCACACGATGCTCCACCAGAGAGTAGGACACTCGTGCGTTCTCCTGAGCGTCCACATCATGCGCAGACACCGTGAAGATGTGACAGCCTGGCGGGTTGTTCTCCTTCACGAACACCGTGTACTCGGACTGCGCAAACACTGGCGCATTGTCGTTCACATCTGCCACCTCCACCAACAAGCTGGCTGTGGCCCACAGCGAAGGTGAGCCCCCATCCCTCGCAGTCACCACCAAATCATACTCGGATATGCTCTCGCGGTCCAAGGCGCTATCCAATACCAGCGAGTAGTAATTCTTGAAAGTGGACATCAGCTTGAAGGGAACTTGAGGCGTCAGAGAACAGGTCACCTGTCCATTGGCTCCAGAGTCACGGTCTGACACGCTGATCAGGGCAATGACAGTACCGAATTGAGCGTCCTCCCGGACAGGCAAGGATAAGGACGTCACTGCAATCTGAGGAACATTATCATTTTCATCCAAAACTTTCACTAAAACGGTGCAATGACCCGCCATTGGAGGGTGGCCTTTGTCCGTCGCGTCAATGCGGAGTTTGTATAAACTTACTTGTTCAAAATCCAAATTCCCTTGAATTGTTATTTCTCCAGTGTTTGCATCTAGACTAAACTGGTCAGTAACCATGGGTGGAACAAGACTATTAAAAGAGTAGGAAATTGCCCCGTTCGTTCCTTCATCCCGATCAGAAGCATTCAGTCTCACAACTGTAGTTCCTTTGTCTGAGTTTTCGAAGAGTCTCACTTCATATTCAGATCTTTCGAAACTAGGAGCATTATCGTTCACGTCCAGCACAGTGACCAGCAGCTGAACAGAGCCCGTGAGCTCAGGTTTGCCTCCATCGGTGGCTATCAGGAGTAAATTGTGTTCAGGAGCATCCTCTCTGTCCAAGAATTTTCTTAATATTAGCTCAACCTGTTTATTCTCCTCGTTCTTTAAATTCACGCTTAGCATGAAATAATCATTAGAATTAAGCTTGTAGGTTAAAGCTGAGTTAGCTCCAATATCTGCATCCGACGCGCCCTCTAGTGGGAACCGAGAGTCAAGTGGCCTGGATTCTGAAACAAACAGCTTTTGTTCGGTTACTGGGAATACAGGAGGGTTGTCGTTAATGTCCTTCACTTCCACCTCCACATGGAAAACCTGCAGCGGTCTGTCCACGATCACCTCCAGGTGGATGCTACATTCCGCGCTCCGCCCGCACAGTTCCTCCCGGTCGATCCGAGAATTCACAAACAAAATGCCATTCTGCAGATTTACCTCCAGAAGGTCTGCGCGGTCTTTGGGCACCACCCGAAACAGGCGCGGCACCAACTCTTCCAGTTCCAGCCCCAGGTCCTGGGCGATGTGGCCCACGAAGGTGCCGTGTTTGGCCTCCTCGGGGACCGAGTAGTGAATCTGTCTACTATACGTATCCTTCCAGACCGAGAGAAGCAGAATCAAGAGAAGCAGATGCCCGGATTCCGGGTTTCCTCGCCAGGAAAATACCATGTCAAGTACTCGTTTTGTTCCTATCAGAAAATATTGTCCGGATATAAAGATGAACTATTGTACAATCTGGATGCTTTTAGTCCAATTTCGCTGCATCTGCGATTGTTTGGCTTTGAAAGACGGATACTGCTACAGGAACGTCTCTGGATCTTGTCTAGACAGGATTTGTCAGACAGCGACATCATGCGGCTCCAAAGGGTAATGTTTTCATTATTGAATTCACTCCTCAATAATTGTTCTTTTATCCAATAAATATTTTATTTTATCAAATTTAATATAGACCCTTATCCTTATTAATTTTAAGTGTGTTTATGCCATATGAATTTTTACATTAAGTTGGTTTTAGCAGGAATCTCTTTCCTCATAAGGCAATACTTTTTCTCAATATTTTCAATATTGGCAGGTATTAGTATTATGTTCAAGCATAATTGTTGTAAGTCATAAATAATGTATAGTGACATATGTATAAGAACTATAAACTATCTTACACATTTTTGTGGAAGCATTGTGTTTATGTATATCTGGCCACCAGGATATATTAAACAAGGTGATCATATAATTCTAACTTTTCTTTATTTCATCTTATCAACTGGCAAATTATTGTTAAGTTTCTGTTTTACTTCATTCTATGAATATTAAATTTCCTAATTTTCACTTATTAGTACAAGAAAAATTAAAGTGTACATTCTTTATAATATTTAATATATCTGTAGCTTGCTTAAGTAGACCTTTCACTTAAACCATTTTGCTTCACAGATTTTTTTGCCAACATAAATACCCTGTGCAAATACTGGCACATTGTCGTTCACATCTGCCATCTTCGCCCATAGAGAAAGTGAACCCACATCCACCAACAAGCATTTTCCACCAACAAGAAAAAAAACAATCTGCCAAGGGTTGTAGCACACACCTGTAATCACAATGGTTTCAGGAAGCTGAAGCAGGAGAATTGAGAGTTCAAAGTCCACCTCAGCAATTTATCCAGCCCTAAGCATCATAGTAAGACCCTGTCTCAAAAAAAATTTTTTTAAACGGGCTGGGGATGTGGCTCAGTGATTAAGTGTCCCTGAGTTCAATCCTTAGTACCCCCCCCAAAAAAAATCCATAACATTGAACATAAGTAAAAGAGTTTAAATTTCTAAAAAGAAATTTGTCTCAAAAAAATAATGATGGTTGGTGACAGGTTGGGGTGATGAATAAGATCCTCTATCAACTTCTATTACTTCCCAAAATAGGACTACTTACTTTTTAAATAAAATACCAGGAAGATTTTTTTTAAGTCTACATGTATTCCAGGCATAGTGATACAATTGTACTATAATCCCTGTGACTCAGGAGAATGGGACAGGAGGATCACAATTTCTAAGCCAGTCAGGGGAACTTAGCTAAACTCTGTTTCAAAATATAAAATAAAAAGGGCTGAGAAGAGAGCTCAGCAGTAGACAATCCCTGGGTTCAATCCAAAATACCCTAAAATAAATAGCTACATAAATACTTTTAAGAATAAAAGAAATAAAAGTAAAACAATTACAATTGTCATTATTAAAAGTCTACAATATTTATAGATGTGATCAAAAATTGATTCTTCTATCAACAAAAGCAGAAAATTTGATCTGCTTATTGTGAATGACAATTTACTGCTTGATGACAAATAATTCTATTGATTTTCAGACATTATCTTGAGTTGATATACCTCTATCTTTAATTATATTGAAAACAAAAAAATTCCAAGATATTCTAAAACTGAATGTTGGCATTAATAACTAACCAAAATATTATTTGTGAGTTTCCAAATTAATGTGAGCTTAGAAAATTAAGATATTATTCCACAAATCTCCATAAAATAATTTAATAAATAAATCATGATATATTCATATAATAAAATGAGATATAGATTTTTTAAATGAAAAATCAACTATAAACAATATATTAAAGAAGAAAATTATGAAGGGCAAAAGAGTAAGTGGCAGACTGACCTGGGAATATACAAAAAATCTGGAACCACTTTAGTAATTCAGAGAGATAAAATGAATTGATTAGTGTTTGAAGCGGCTACTTCCACTACATTTGGAATTCAGTTTCTTAAAGTTTTGATTATGAGCATATATTCCATACAAATAAGGAAGAGTATACTATTTAACTGTATCTTAAAAGTATCTTAAACTGTATCATTTAATTCATCTTCTACATGGCAAATGCATTTTTACAAAGAAAATTACAAAGAAGCCAGTACTACACAACTGCTTGCAGAAAAAATAAACTGGTGTAATTAGAAGTTAAAATAATCCAACTTTAGACTAAATATAAAAGGCAAAATTAAACAGATGATATAGAAACGTGTTTTATTATGGTAAGTACAACACAAAAAATAAATAATATGTCAATATATATATACCAAAATCCAATACTTAAAACATTTATAAACATTGATGGGGCTCACCATAGAGGTGAGTGAGCATGCCCCAGGAAAGCCTGGATTCCATTCTCATCATCAAGTCAAAAAAGTTAATTACAAACTGTGGATATGTAAATGACTTTGGAAATCCACCATTTAAAAGAGGATGATGAATCCATAATTTCAATTAGCAAAATATTTTAAAAAAAACAGTAAAATGAACGGTTGATTTTAACAAGAAAAATAAGGCAATACTTTTTCTCAACTAAATTGTTGGAAAAAATTAAGACTCACGTTTTCTGTAGAGGTAGGAGCCTGAGGCAAACTAGGGCTGAAGGCCATGAGATCAGCCTTGGGTGGCACCTCTCCAGAGCACACCCTTTGCCTTCTCTGCTGGGAGTAGGACCAGCTCCCCACAGCACTGGAACACACCAGCGTGGGCTTCACAGGACCACACGTGTCCTGGGTGGGCGACGCGGAGCACCGAAACGCCAAGTACAGCACCGCGGTGAGCACCAACAGGCTGGACACCATGCAGATGGCTATAATCAGGTACACATTGACATCCACCAGAGCAGCGTCCTGGCCAGCGGCACCTGCCAGCGCCCTGGAGGAGGCCTGGGGCGCCTGGCCGCTCTCCACAAGAGACACCAGCACTGTGGCGGTGGAGGTCAGGGCAGGTTCGCCATGGTCCATCACCAGCACTAGCAAGCTCTGGCGTGGCACATCCATCTCATCCAAGGAGCGTGTCGTACTGATCTCGCCAGTATAGAGCCCCACGCGAAACGGACTACGCGTGACACCGGCCACCTGCAGAAGTTCATAAGACAGCCAGGCATTGTAGCCAGAGTCTGCGTCCACCGCTCGCACTTTCGCCACCACGTGGCCCGCACCAACTGACCGCGACACCAGCTCGCTCACAGTGCCGCCTGCTCCTTGTTGCCAAGGTCCCAACAGTGCTGGCGCATTGTCATTTTCATCCAGCACGAACACTTGCAGAGTCACATTGCTGCCCAGGGGCGGTACGCCAGCGTCGTGCGCGCTCACCTGGAACTGCAGCAGTTCCAGCTCTTCGTGATCCAGAGATTGCAGAGCATACACTTTGCCGCTTTCCGCGTGCACTGACACGTAGCTCGACAGCGCACGCTCGCCCACCCGACGCTCCACCAGAGAGTAGGACACCAGGGCATTCTCCTGCGCGTCCGCGTCATGCGCAGACACTGTGAAGATGTGGCAGCCTGGCGGGTTGTTCTCCTTCACGAACACCGTGTACTCAGACTGAGCGAACACTGGCGCATTGTCATTCACGTCAGCCACCTCCACCAACAAGCTGGCAGTGGTCCACAGCGAAGGTGAGCCTCCATCCCTGGCGGTCACCACCACTTTATAGTCAGATACGGTCTCGCGGTCTAAGGCACTGTCCAACACCAACGAATAGTAATTCTTGAAAGTGGACACTAGCTTGAAGGGGACATGAGGCATCAGAGAGCAGGTCACTTGTCCATTGGTACCAGAATCGCGATCAAACACACTAATCAAGGTGATGACTGTCCCAGGTAGGGTATCCTCAGAGATGGGAAGAGACAGGGAAGTGACAGTCAATTCTGGAGCATTATCATTAGTGTCCACCACTTCCACAAGAACTGTACAGTGACCAGCCAGTGGGAGGGAACCTTTATCAATTGCCTCTACTTGAATTTTGTAAGTTTTGCTTTCTTCAAAATCAATACATCCTATCACTGTGATTGCCCCACTCACAGCATCTATGTGGAACTTGGATTTTATATCTGGAGAAACATCACTGGAGAATGAGTAAGCAATATCTCCATTCATTCCTTCGTCGAAATCTGAGGCATTGGTGTTAATTACCAGCGTTCCTATAGGAACATTTTCTGGTAACCTCACTGTATACAGTGTCCTGTCGAATACTGGGGCATTGTCATTGGCATCCAGCACTGTGATGAATAACTGAACGGTGCCAGTCAGCTCGGGTTTGCCTCCGTCGGTAGCAGTGAGCAATAGGTAAAGCTCTGGAGCTTCTTCGCGGTCCAAAGGTTTTCGTAACACAAGTCCAAGAGGTTTTACCTGTTCATGGCTGGGTGGTACATCCAGTGAGAAATACTCATTGGGGCTCAGTCTGTAAGTCAGCAGAGCATTGGCTCCGACATCTGCATCCGAGGCGCCCTCTAGTGGAAACCGAGAGTCAAGCGGCCTGGATTCTGCTATAAACAGATTCTTTTGTGTGGCTGGGAACACCGGGGGGTTGTCGTTAATGTCCTTCACTTCCACCTCCACATGGAAAACCTGCAGCGGTCTGTCCACGATCACCTCCAGGTGGATGCTACACTCCGCGCTCCGCCCGCACAGCTCCTCCCGGTCGATCCGAGAATTCACAAACAAAATGCCATTCTGCAGATTTACCTCCAAAAGGTCTCCAGGGCTCTTGGAAGCCACCCGGAACAGGCGAGGCAGCAGCTCCGTCAGTTGCAATTCAAGATCCTGGGCGATGCGGCCCACGAAAGTGCCGTGTTTTGCCTCCTCCGGGACCGAGTAATGGAGCTGGCCGCTCCCCTCCTCCCAGGCTGCTAGAATTACCATAAACAGAAGTAGTTGTCGGCTCTCCTTGTTGCATCCACTCAGGTCCACCATTTCAAATTATTGACTTTTATTCCCATCAGAGAGACTTGCTTCAAAATTTAGAAGAATCTTAATATAACTTCATTCCACTCCTTATATGCTAGCCATTGTTTTGCATCCAAAGAGTGAAACAGCAGAACGTCTTTCCAATGGATAAAGGATGACTTGGTGAATAGGAGAGCAATTCACGGTTTAGAGCGACATCATGTGGCCCAAATTGTAAGTAGGAATTATAAAATTTAGCTTTTTACTAATAAAATTAAAAGTGTATTTCAAACGCTGAATATTTTCCTTCATTGTGTTAAAATGTGAAACAATATTTTTCATGCTTCTTGGAGTTATAATTATGTATGTTTAATGAGACCATAATTGTAGCTTTTGAATATCTGGTAGCATCATAATGGCTTTTATGCCTTAGAAGAATTTTTATCAACAGTTTTTAAATAAAGATAAATATAAGTGAAAAATAATGCTAATCATTTAAATAACACTAAATTTAAATTCATTTGGTTCAGGAAACTTCATATTCTTAGGTTTAATATAACCTGTTAAGAAAACTCCATTGCAATCTGGGGATTTAGTGTTTGAAGTATGTACTAATGGTAGGAAATTTAGGCTTTTTCTCTAAGGAGGTAAGGAGTATGTGAATGACTTAGATAATTTTCTTATTAAAATAAGCTGTTACAAAATTTTTTGAATATATGAAGATAAGAATTTGTATTTGGGTAAGTTTTGAGGAGCAAGTATTCTGAATTTCTCCTTTTTTCAGAATTTACATATTCTGATGTAGGAATTCATATTTGTTTACTCTTTCCATCCTTTCTAAGCCTTGTGTTTTATGATTACATGCCTTTATTATCATCTCCAATATGATTTGCAGTATTTCTTTCAATGTATAAACATTTCATTAACTAAATATTTATGCTAATCTGCCATGTGACCAGCAATTGCTTTCAGTCAAGGCTTTTTAGATCTGCTTATTTAATGTTACTTTTCTCAAATGTTTCATCCTGTTCCCAAATGCAGGTAAAATAATCACATTTTTCTTTTAATGCTTTCCATGTTTGTTGTCTTCCTAAATGAGTTTCTAATGATTGCTGCTTTCCTTGACTATTGCCAAAGCATTTAACCTTTTCCATTTCAACCTCATTCACCCTCACCAGATACTTACAGTAATATTCCTGAAACACCTTTATTACTATTGCTTCACACTTTCTGATGACTTTCCAAATGACTCTCAAAGAAAGTAAAAATTTCTGTCCAGTTACTCAGAGAGATGTGTGTGTGTGTGTGTGTGTGTGTGTGTGTGTGTGTGTGATGTTGGGGATTGAACCCATGGCTTTGTGCCTGCAAGACAAGCTATACCTCCAGCCCTCAAGAGATTTTTCTCACATTAATTTTCTTGCCTTATTTCATACTCTCTTGTGAGAATATATACTTTAACCAAAGTGGATAATTCCCTGATTTCAGAAATATTTGGAATTTTCTGTGCACTCATTTAATTTTTTCTCTTCCTAAGAACACCAATTATTCTCAATATTCTTAAAATCACTAATATCATCATGACTCTGGAAGATTCACCTCAATTTAGGGAAATAGGCAGAGTTTTCTGGTCAATTCTAATTATACTACGATTTATCTTTCTTCTACCTCTTACAACATTCTGAATTTTATTAGTCATGTTTATGTATGACATGTCTTTATTGTTCTATGAAATTCTAGAAGCCAGAGATTGGGTTTTGAGTCAGTGGTTCTTGGCAGGCACAGTATTATAGAGACTGCATAGAAACTTTTTAGAAATATTTACTCAGTAGCAATGATTGTGGTTCTTCTCTAATTCCTAAGAGAGCAAACTGTTTTAAGGTTGCTAGATAAAATCATCTACACAAATTTTGCTTTTTATTGATTAGTGTAAAAAGCACTGATTTTGCTGCTCTTAACTAGGGGAGATTTGGAGTTTTTTTTTTCTTTTTTGCTCTTTAGTGCAAAATAAGTGTTTAAAATCATTATATATTCCTTTTTAAAAACTCAGAGCAGGACATGCTGAGGTATGATTTGTCACCCCCAACTACTCCAGAGAATGAGGATCATAAATTCAATCCCAGCCTAACACATCTTGATCCAGTCTCAAACAAATAAACAACAACAAAAAAAACCCAGAAAACTCAATAGTTTCTTTCATTAAATATTAGAATTGAGCACACAGCAGGGAGAACAAACCCTAATTCATTCATTTAATGAAACTTGAACAATTTTAAAATGTGGGAAAATATTTCATTCAGGTTTATGAAGGTCTGGTATTTCCTAAAAAACATGAACAACAGAAAATCCTAAAATAATCTTCAGGAAATCACTGAGGGTTCAGCATCTTAAATGTCCTTTGAATTCAAAAGCTTTCCACTGTCAAAATCTCAGTTCAATTTGTATCTTTGAAAACTGATATCATTTTCTTCAATGTAACACATGGCACTCAAAATGATAGATATATCTCTGATTCGGCAATTATGACCACCCTATGAATACCATAACAAATATCTTTACACCAAGTAAAATGATACGGAATTCATAATAACAACTTTCTGACATAAAAGCTTTTATTTCCCTTTCAGAATAATAATTACTAAATTTAATTAACGACTTGATAAACATGTTACAAGTACCATATACTTACCAACTTGCTAAATCATTACAACAATTCCCTCTTATTCTTTTGTAAGTAGGAAACTGAGATCCAAAAGAATAATCTATCCAATGTTGCACAACATAAAAATGGTAGTGGTGAAATTTACGCAAGGGAAAAGAGTATCACTGCTCAATACATTGAGTCACTTCTCTTTGCTGCCTCGCATATAAAGAAATAATGAGTAGTTTAAATAATTATATAGAAAAATAGTAAAAGTATTAGTGAACCCTACCAAATGAAATTCACAAATAAGAAAATTGCAAAGTCACGAGAATGCAATTTTTTTTGTTTTATTTTGTTGTTGATTATTGAGATTTTTTTGTGTTTTTTTTTTCCTTTTTGTTTGTTTTTTCAGGATTTGAACCCAGGGTCTTTCCTGTGTGAGTTAGGTACTCTACCACTGAGCCATACCCCAGGAATGCAGATCTTGTATTAATACACTCTGGTCAAAGTCTAAACTCACTGAAATTACTATTTCTACAGTATATGTATCATTAATAAACTGAGTAATAACCATGGGCTAAATAATACTATTGAAGTATGAAATCTCTTCATTCACTCCTTCATATCCATCACAGGTATGCAATCTGATAACCACTGTTTTGTATTTTATCCCTAAATGAGCAACATTAAAGATCACTAATGCCTCTTGGAATCAAAATGGCCTGTGAGACAACATGTAAACTAATATATAATGGGTAGAATTCTGGCACAAAATAGATAAATTGAAAGTGTTATGTAATAAAAGTTAGCAGCAGAGGATAATTTAAAATAAAAAATGCAGGGAAGGGGATTTAGTGGTACAGCATTAACCTAGCATGCAAAAGGCCCCAAGTTAGACACCCAACACCAAAAATACAAAAAAAAACAGCCAGAAGGGGATGGGATTGTGGCTCAGCGGTAGCACACTTGCCTAGCATGCATGAGGCACTGGGTTAGATTCTCAGCACCACACACAAATAAATGAAAATACAAGTCCATCAACAACTAAGAAATATTTTTAAAAAAACACCCAGAAAGTATAAAACATAAGTGACATAATGATGTTGATTTCAATGTTTGATCAAAGTAAAAACATATTCAAAATAACTTTCCTGAAGTTCAAATCCAAAAAGGTAAAATCCTAGGAAATCAACCACAAAAAAAGGGAAAATGATATAGAAAATGACATATCGCAAAAAATTTTGATTTTGAGAAAATAATCACGAGATTCACAATATGGTAAATACCTAATCCCACTGACCACTAAAACTAAAAACAAACCAATGAAATTGTAATAAGAAAAGAATAAAAAGATATATAGTAAAGTGAATCAAAATTTTAAGAATAAAAAAATGTAAAACCTAGGCTTACAGAAAATACTTATAAATTTAAAATAAACACATATTAAACAGTAATTATGAAAATTTAGACTTACTCTGGCACAATGATCTTCATTCAAATCGTGGCTGTCACCTATGTCCGCCCCAACTGGACAAGGTGGAAGGCTGGGGCTGAAGGCTATGAGGTCGGTTTTGGGAGGGCCTTCTCCAGAACACACCCTCTGCCTCCTCTTCTGCGAGTAAGACCAGCTCCCCACGGCACTAGAAGACACTAGCGGGGGCTTCCCAGAAACGCACACGCCCTTGGTGGGCGGAGCTGCGCACCGAAGGGCGGTGTACAGCAGCAGCATGAGCACTAATAGGCTGGACACCGCGCAGATGGCGATAATCAGGTACACATTGACGTCCATCAGCACCACCTCCTGGCCTGCTACGCCCACGGACGCCAAAGAGGAGATCTTTGACGCCTGGCTGCTCTCCACCAGAGACACCAATATCGTGGCTGTGGCGGTCAGAGCCGGCTCGCCATGGTCCTTCACCAACACCAGTAGCCCCTGGCGTGGCGCGTCCAATTCATCCAGAGCGCGCGTGGTGCTGATCTCTCCAGTGTACAACCCTACGCGGAACGGGCTGCGGGCTACACCCGCCGCCATCAGAAGCTCATAAGACAACCACGCATTGTAGCCAGAGTCTGCATCTACCGCGCGCACTTTCGCCACCACGTGGCCCACGCCAATGGATCGCGACACCAGCTCGCTAACAGCAGTGCTTGCTCCTTGTTGCCAAGGTCCCAGCAGTGCTGGTGCATTGTCATTCTCATCCAGCACGAACACCTGCAGAGTCACATTGCTGTCCAGGGGCGGTACGCCAGCGTCCCGCGCTCTCACTTGAAACTGCAGCAGCTCCAGCTCTTCATGGTCCAGAGGTTGCAGGGCATACACTTTGCCGCTTTCCGCGTGCACTGACACGTAGCTCGACAGCGCACGCTCGCCCACCCGCCGCTCCACCAGTGAATATAACACCCGCGCGTTTTCCTGCGCGTCCGCGTCATGCGCAGATACCGTGAAGATGTGGCAGCCTGGCGGGTTGTTCTCCTTCACGAACACTGTGTACTCGGGCTGCGCAAACACTGGCGCATTGTCGTTCACATCTGCCACCTCCACCAACAAGCTGGCAGTGGCCCACAGCGAAGGTGAGCCCCCATCCCTCGCAGTCACCACCAAATCATACTCGGATATGCTCTCGCGGTCCAAGGCGCTATCCAATACCAGCGAGTAGTAATTCTTGAAAGTGGACATCAGCTTGAAGGGAACTTGAGGCGTCAGAGAACAGGTCACCTGTCCATTGGCTCCAGAGTCACGGTCTGACACGCTGATCAGGGCAATGACAGTACCGAATTGAGCGTCCTCCCGGACAGGCAAGGATAAGGACGTCACTGCAATCTGAGGAACATTATCATTTTCATCCAAAACTTTCACTAAAACGGTGCAATGACCCGCCATTGGAGGGTGGCCTTTGTCCGTCGCGTCAATGCGGAGTTTGTATAAACTTACTTGTTCAAAATCCAAATTCCCTTGAATTGTTATTTCTCCAGTGTTTGCATCTAGACTAAACTGGTCAGTAACCATGGGTGGAACAAGACTATTAAAAGAGTAGGAAATTGCCCCGTTCGTTCCTTCATCCCGATCAGAAGCATTCAGTCTCACAACTGTAGTTCCTTTGTCTGAGTTTTCGAAGAGTCTCACTTCATATTCAGACCTTTCGAAACTAGGAGCATTATCGTTCACGTCCAGCACAGTGACCAGCAGCTGAACAGAGCCCGTGAGCTCAGGTTTGCCTCCATCAGTGGCTATCAGGAGTAAATTATGTTCAGGAGCATCCTCTCTGTCCAAGGATTTTCTTATCACGAGTCCAATTTGTTTATTTTCATCACTGTTTGATTTCGCGTTTAATGCAAAGTATTCGCTGGAACTGAGTTTATAGTTTAAGATGGAATTTGATCCAACATCTGCATCTGATGCGCCCTCCAGTGGAAACAGAGAATCTGGCAGCCTAGATTCATAAATCAGCACTCTTTGTTCCTTTACCGGGAACACCGGGGGGTTGTCGTTAATGTCCCTCACTTCCACCTCTACATGGAAAACCTGCAGTGGCCTGTCCACGATCACCTCCAGGTGGATGCTACACTCTGCACTCCGCCCGCACAGCTCCTCCCGGTCGATCCGAGAATTCACAAACAAAATGCCATTCTGCAGATTTACCTCCAGAAGATCCCCGTGATCCTTGGACGCCACCCGAAATAGGCGCGGCACCAGGTCTTCCAGTTCCAACCCCAGGTCCTGGGCGATGCGTCCTACGAAGGTGCCGTGTTTGGACTCTTCGGGGACCGAGTAGTGGAGGTGGCCGCTCCCCGCCTCCCAGGCTATGAGGAGAATAAAGGAGAGCAGCAGACATCGCATTCCCAGTCTGCCTTCAGTGGTAAAATCCATGTCAAATATTTCTTGTGTTAATTCCATTAGAAGATATCTTCTGAGCATAAAAATGAAATGCTAAATGTTTCCAAGTCTATTAATTCAATTCTTCTGAGTCCGCCATCATTCAGCAGTCTTGTAAAGAAGTAGTAGGACGAATGGGTTCTGTATATTGGCGACTTGTAATTTCGTGGTAGACAGCGACATCATGCGGTTCCAGAGAGTAAGAAATGGATTCATTCAATGAATTAAAGTATCATTCTTTGGTAATTCCTATCTATATGTACACATAGATATATACAATATACATAGACTGAGAATATCAAAGAATGCTAGTATATATATTTTTATTTACCTTACTTTGAAAGTAAATCCTTGTCTTTATTATTTTCAAAGTCAGTGTCATCTTTCCTGACTTCTATTATTAGAGGAAAGTCTCTATTCATAGAAATACAAATTTTCTTCCAAAAATTTAAACATTTACTTTAAAAATTTTAAATTTGATGCCAACTAGTCTTGGAAAGTTAGAAGTGTGGAAGGATAAGAAATTTGCCCATGTATGGCTGTCACAAAACATAGTGATGTTATTATATATACATACATATACATGTATTATATATTGCTCTAGGGAAATAATATAATTTAAAATTACCTAATTTTGTCTAAAAATTTAAAACTCATAGATCATTGATGTCCATTCTTTCTTTGTACCATAAATATCAATAATCTTAAGGTTCTTTTATGTAATAATAGAAGGTGAAACTTTAGTTAACAATCTTTATGACATTTCTTAATTTCTGTGCAGCTTATATTACTTCTCCCACTTAAAATATTTTCATTCCATATATTTCAACACCTCAAATTCTAGTGTGAATTTTACCCAGTATATTTTTCTACTCTTGATTCTTCAGTTGGGAGAATGAGCTCATCCTTTTCTCTGAACCTCAGCTTCCTGGTATATCTTCTAAATGTTCTTTCTCATCCTCTTCCATGCTTCATCTTTCTAGGGTATTCCTAAGCCCACATCTTCATCTTTCCTTTCTGTTTCTGATTGTCACTTTCACCCATACATGCTGACTCCTTGAATACAATCTGTTTAATGTGGAAGAATGACTAGTCATTAATAACCCCCAAATTCAAATCTTCAAAATTCACATTTTTTGGCGCATAGTTACACATACCTGTAATCCCTGTGACTTGGGAGGCTGAGGCAGGAGGATTGCAAGTTCAAAGTCAGCTTCAGTAACTCAGTGAGTCCCTAACTTAGCAAGACTCAGTTTTAAATTTTTTTAAAAAAAAGTCAAAAGGGGCTGGGAATGTAGCTCAGTGGTAAAGTATCCCTGGGTTCAATTTCTAATACCAAACAAATTAATTAATAATTCATATTTTTAATACTACTAGGCATTGAACACAGGGCCTTTTGCAAGCTGGGCAAGCACTCTACCACTGAACTATATCCCTAACTCCATGCTTTTTTTTTTTATAATGGTATACACATTATCTATGTTATCCATGGTAACTTATTATTACTTCTTCCCCTTTACCAGGCTTATTCAAAAATCTGCCCACAGTCCACCTCACTTTCACATACACCATATCTATGTGAATGAAGTACAACTCTTCATTGAATTTTACTGAACCTAGAAATGCTAAGACATGTGAATCACTTCAAGGTGACCTATGTTGTGATCATAACCCAATATTTCAAGAATTACTTTCAATTATTCTCCAATATGAATTGTATTTTGCAGACGGTATAGAACACTTGCACTTCCTCTTCCTCAATACAGACTTTGGTCAAGGCAACTTTGTTAACATCTCTATCATCACCTGTAAAAATGTTGTCATATATTAAAATCAAGCCCAAATATCATCTTCACCATTAATTTATTTAATGTCATCAAGTGAAGGTGATTTAATTCCTTTTTCAAAGAAGAAAATTAGAGTCACCAAATGCAAGTGACCATCTCCACCTTTCTCCATAATTCTTCATACATTAAGTCTCACAAGTGTAATACAAAGTTCTTCCTTCCATAAAAAATTATTAATGTAATTAATGTGGATCCATTTTGCATTCTTTTTCACAAATTTCCTATTGCAGTTATTTTGAACAATCAAGGAGTTCACTTGCTAATCAATAAAAAAACCCCAAAAGGAAAGGTTCTTTTGCTTAGTTGAAGATAGGTCTTCATAAGAATACATTGATCTGAAGTCTTCTGATTGAAGGTTTTCTCTAGTAGCCATTGTTTTTTATACACTTTGATCTCAGTTAATTGTACTTTCTACACTAAATTTCTTGTAGAAATGAAATAAAGTTAAGTATCTTACTTATCTTTCCATTGCAATTCTTAGCAATTCTCCAAAGCTTAATAATGCATAATTGGGATACCATTAATAAATATTATTGGCTCCAGGTAGAAAATTATAAACCATACTGAAATTCATTGTGTAAAATAAATTGATATGGAAAAGAAAAATATTGACCTCCTGATAAACACCTTATACCTTGTCTTTATTTTGTTTATTCAAATAGTTCATTCTGGTAAAGGGAGATTATGTTAATAAAAATATTCTTAGTCAATCTTTCTATAAACAAGCAGCTCCTTTCCCCCCCCCCCACACACACACACAGAGAGAAAAATTTAATGGTGATAACATAAGCTAAAGAGTTATTTCAAAATTAACTTAATTTTTTAAATGTTGTCAGTTGTTAACAGTGGCAAGAATCCATTCTCAATTTCTAAGATTTCCCCAAAGTACCTCAAATATTAGAAATACCTATTTAGTATGGCAGAAGGGTATTATAAAATTAAATGCATGTGAGAATAAAAGAAATTGGCAATGCAATAAAACAGGGAACTAACATTTCAGTGTATGAAGCATGTAATAATTTCTGTTAAACCAACACTTATGCAAAAAATTAAATTATAACAAAAAATGGAGAAACATTTCTCATTATTTAAATGAAGAGGACTGTTGTGTGTGTACATTCCAATGTACAGTTTTGTGTAAACAACTCTACTTGTAAACAACAAACTCAAGAGAGGAGTTTGCATTAGAATACATTTATTTTTTTGTATTAGTCTAAAAATGAAAAGCAGCAATAAGCACAAATTTCTTACTAAATATATTAGGAATTTTGCAACTGAAAGAGATCACAATCATTTCTCACCAATATAAATAATTTATAAATTGAAAAATATGCAAGTTTAAGGTGAATTAAATAATTGTTCCAGTAAATGTCAATGTTAAGCTTTGGGAAAATTAAATTATCATGTAAAATAATTATCATATAAACACATGAAACAGTATAGAACTAGATAATAGAATGATAAATATCCTTATTTAATAAGTAATGATTACAAAGACATCTTGTAAGGTGTGTGTGTGGGGGGAGGAAACAAGATTTAAAAAAAATTTTTTTTTGCAATGCTTGGGATTGAACCCAGGGCCTTATGAATGTTGGGCAAGCTCCTTCCCACTTAACCATATCCCCAACCCAAACAAGATTAAAATTGATACTAATGTTACATTTTTAAGGGAGTAAGAATGTTTAGTGTATAAAGATTAAAAATCTATAGAAGGATAACCAAGAAATAGAAATGTTTGAAGTGCTGAAAAAGGAATATAAGGAATATTAAGAAGCGTTGTGATGAAGGTGAAAGGGAAATATACCTGTCCTCTTTTGTATTACTAGACTTTTAGGTGATAATACATGCATCTCCTATTCAGTAGGAGACATTAACCCTAAAATTTTAAGCTGTACATAACAAATCCATAGTTAGTATCCAAAGTCAACTCTTTAGACAGAGTTGAAAGGAATACCACACAAATTGACTGACAAAAGAAAATTAAATTTTTATAGTGTAGTAAAAAAGTAATTGCAATTAAACAGAAAGGAAAAAAGCATATTTGATGGAGTGGTGTAAAAACACTTTTGTGTAGTCATAAAATGAGACTTTAGAATAGATAACTCTAAAATATATGTCTTACAATATTTCCCAGAGAATAAAAATTAAAGTGTTTAAACTCTAAAATCTTTGAAAATATTATAGACATGGAAATAAGATAATTAGTTGTCTATTTTAGTAAAATCACATAAAAATACTAACTACAAGTCATATTAGTGCAAAAATATCTCGAATAAGCTAGAATTTTTAAATAATATATTTTAAAGTATAAATTAGTATAAATATAAGAAATATAAGAAGCTGATATAATAATTACTAATTAATTATTTTGTTAACTATTTATTATTAATTTTCAAAAACTAAAGAAATTATCGAATAAAACATGCAATATATAATGTTCAAGAATTAAGAGGGAAGAATAGGGTGAATAAGACTCACATTGTCTGTAGAGTTGGGACCTTGAGGTAAGCTGGGGCTGAAAGCCATGAGGTCGGTCTTGGGCGGGCCTTCCCCAGAACACACCCTCTGCCTCCTCTGCTGTGAGTAAGACCAGCTCCCCACCGCGCTGGAGCACACCAGTGTAGGCTTTCCAGGCTTGCAGGAGCCCTCGGTGGGTGTCGCTGAGCAGCGAAATGCTGTGTACAGCAACAGCGTGAGCACTAACAGGCTGGACACCGCGCAGATGGCTATGATCAGGTACACGTTGACATCCACCAGCGCAGCCTCCTGACTCCCGGCGCCCACAGACACCCGCGAGTAGGACTTAGGCACCTGGCCGCTCTCCACAAGAGACACCAGCACTGTGGCGGTGGTGGTCAGCGCTGGCTCTCCGTGGTCCTTCACCAGCACCAGCAGACTCTGGCGTGGCGCGTCTGCCTCGTCTAGAGAGTGCGTGGTGCTGATCTCGCCAGTGTACTGCCCTACGCGAAACGGGCTGCGCGCGACACCTGCCAAAGGCAAGAGCTCGTAGGACAGCCACGCATTGTACCCCGAGTCAGCGTCCACCGCCCGCACCTTCGCCACCACATGGCCTGCACCAACTGTCCGCGGCACCAGCTCGCTAACAGCGCCGCCTGCTCCTTGTTGCCAAGGTCCCAGTAAAGCTGGCGCGTTGTCGTTCTCATCCAACACAAACAGTTGCAGAGTAACGTTGCTGCCTAGGGGAGGCACACCAGCGTCGCGCGCGCTCACTTGAAATTGCAGCAGCTCCAGCTCCTCATGGTCCAGAGGCTGCAGCACATACACCTTGCCGCTCTCCGCGTGCACTGACACGTAGCTAGACAGCGCACGCTCGCCCACCCGACGCTCCACCAGAGAGTAGGACACCAGCGCATTCTCCTGAGCGTCTACGTCACGCGCGGACACTGTGAAGACGTGGTAGCCTGGCGGGTTGTTCTCCTTCACGAACACCGTGTACTCGGGCTGCGCGAACACTGGCGCGTTGTCGTTCACATCTGCCACCTCCACGGACAAGCTGGCTGTGGCCCACAGCGAAGGCGAGCCCCCATCCCTCGCAGTCACCACCAACTCATACTCGGATATGCTCTCGCGGTCCAAGGCGCTATCCAGCACCAGCGAGTAGTAATTCTTGAAAGTGGACATCAGCTTGAAGGGAACATGGGACGTCAGAGAGCAGGTCACCTGCCCATTGGAACCAGAGTCACGGTCGGATACGCTAATCAGGGCGATGACAGTACCCAAGGGAGCGTCCTCTTTGATAGGCAGAAAGAGGGAGGTTATGGCCATCTCAGGAGAGTTATCGTTCACATCGAGGAGTTTCACTATTACTTTGCAGTGTCCTGTTAATGGGAATGCACTTCTATCTACCGCATCAATATTAATTTCATACAAGTTACAGTCTTCATAATCCAGTTCTCCCTTAACTTTTATTTCACCACTATCAGAATTGATTGAAAATTTAGATTTTACATCATCAGAAACGAGATTACTGAAGAAATACGTTATTTCCTTATTGCTACCTTCATCTGCATCTGAGGCGTTCAGTTTAATAACCAAAGTCTCATTCGGTGTGTTTTCCAACATTTTTACATTGTAAATGGGTTTATCAAATTCTGGGGCATTATCATTCGCATCCAATACATTGATCAATAACTGAACTGTACCTGTTAGTTCAGGTTTTCCTCCATCAGTTGCAATTAGTAATAAACGATGCTCTTGTGTTTCTTCTCTATCTAAAGGTTTCTTCAAAACTAGCTCTAAAACCTTTGTTTCTCCTTCATTTCTTTTAACATCCAAGTCAAAATATTCATTAGGATTTACTTTGTATCTCAATTCTGCGTTTACTCCTATATCCAAATCAGATGCGCCCTCTACCGGAAATCGCGAATCTGGCATTCTTGATTCTAAAATATTTAATCTTTGTTCTGATCGAGAGAACCTAGGCGGGTTGTCATTAATGTCTCTCACCTCCACCTCCACATGATAAACCTGCAGCGGTTGGTCTAGGATCACTTCCAGGTGGACGTTACACTCTGTGTTTCGCCCACACAGCTTCTCCCGGTCGATCCGAGAATTCACAAACAAAATGCCATTCTGCAAATTTACCTCCAAAAGTTCCCGGTGGTCCTTGGACGCCACACGGAACAGGCGAGGAACCAGTTCTGCCAGCTCCAGTCCCAGATCCTGGGCGATGCGGCCTACGAAGGTGCCGTGTTTTGCCTCCTCGGGGACCGAGTAATGGAGCTGGCCGCTCCCTTTCTTGCATGCTGGGAGGAGCAGCAGTGAGAGCAGCAGGCGCCAGGATCCTGGACTTCCTCTTTGGGAATATAGCATCGCAATCTCGCGATCTCCTTGCACGTCTCCAATCTCTAGTGCATCGTCACAAAATATCTTCTGGAAATTTAATCCAAATTTACTTTTTTTCCCCCAATTCCCTCGCCCGTTTGATCTTTTGTAGCAGAGCCACAAATGGAAGGTCTTTTTCCTTCCTGTTAAAAATGTACTCACCGTATGCTTTGTATGTTGGAGGAGGGAGAAAAGATTTGTCAGTGTCCAGCGACATCATGTGGATGAAAGGGTAAGTATTTTTCCATGTTTTGCTTTACTTACCTTATGTTTGTCAAATATTTATCAAATATTACCGAATTTCAGTGACATATTTTCTATGACTCTGTATATCTCCTTTCTCTAGTCAAAATATTAAAACCTAAATTGAAATGAATCAATACAAGCACATCACTAAAATATTAAAAAATCACTTCTGAAATCATGACACCCAAATCCCTACTTAAGTAATTTGCAATGTTCTATTTTATTTAGTTAAGGGTTTATATATTTCCAACTGATAAAAATATTTTTCCAGTACCAGGTTTTTTTGGTATTAACTATTTATTTAATATTACTATATAATTGTCAAAATAAATAAAAATTTTGAGGTTATCAAAGATCATTAAATGCTTTTGATCTTTTTAAAAATTTTATTTGTTCTTTTTAGTTATATGTGACAGTAGACTATTATTTTGACATATCATACATACATGAGTATAACTTCCCATATTTGTGGTGGACATGATGTGGCAGTAGTGGCTATTTTATTTTTGGTACTGGGGATTGAATCCAGGGGGGCTTAACCACTGAGCGAAGTCCCAAACCCTTTCTAATTTTTGTTTTTTATTTTGAGATAGGGTCTTGCTAAGTTGCTGAGGCTGGCTTTGAACTTGCAAACCTCCTGCCTCCACCTCCTCAATCACAGGGACTACAGGCCAGCCGTTTTTTATTTTTATTTTTTTTATTTTGAGTTAGGACCTTGCTAAACTGCCCAAACTGGCCTCAAATCCTCCTGCTTTAGCCTCCTTAGTTGCTGGGGTTACAGGCATGTACCACCAGGCCTGGCATAATAACATTTAATAAAATTTTGATTTTTCTTTCTCTACTTAGATATCTTCTTTAAATTTTTCCATATCATTTTAAAGGATATGTACTACTTCTGCATTACTCATTAAACAAATTTTTATTCTAATTTGTAATGTTTAGTCCTGAATTTTTATTACTGTTATTTTTAAAATAACTAAACTATTTCATTTCATGACATCCTTTCCTGAGTTCCTTTTTTGGAAGTCTAGTTTCCAAATTAATGAAAATTTTGTTCTTTATGTTTTTTATAATATCACCACTTTTGTGTTTACTCAAAATTGTGATATGGAAATTTCAATATTCTAGAAGTCAAAATATACTAAAACAATTTTTAGTATATACTAAAACAATTTTTAGTAAGCATCTTGATACTATTTTATTTTTTATTTTTATTTTTTTAATTATACATAGGCACAATATCTTTATTTGTTTATTTATTTTTTGTGATGCTGAGGATCAAACCCGGGTCTCATATCTGCGAGGTGAGCACTCTACCACTGAGCCACAACCCCAGCCCCTGACAATATTTTAAAATTAGACATATCTAGACAGCATTTCTTCAAGTTGCTATTACTGTATAATTTGAGTAATCATATATCTTGTATTTATTCAGTAAGTCAAAATCCTACAATTCTCTGCCAGATGTGTAGATTACAGTAAAAGTAATCATGTGAAAAGAATACCCATTTTATGACCAGCTTACTTCTATATTAGTTCCATTATTCCCTCAACTGTTCTTCTGCATGAACTTACATTTGAATTTTACTCAGTCAATATAGTTGACTTCGCTTAATAAATATAGCCAAAAGAAAATGTCACCAACATTTTAATTGAAATATTTAATATTCTGCTTTTATATACACTCCATAGATTTCTTTAAACATTACAAAATCTTCCTTACCTGTGAGGACAAGAGGAACTAACAGAACCATAATTATATTTCTGCATACTTTTACATTTAAAACATGTAATTCTCAGTGCCAAGAAATTCATAATAAAATATAGCTTGGAAAAAATAAGAAATTACCAGAAAATGCAATCAGCTGAAAGTTATTTGATTTCCAGAGGTCAATCTTGTAAAGAAATAAAATAATGTCACAGAATTTGTTTTGGTTGTAATCTTTGAAAATGTGTTTATCATTGCCTTTATATTTTGTAAGATTATTACTATCCCTATTATCATGGCTTTCCCTTAACATTCAGATCAGTTCAACACTATTATAGTTACTACCTTAATGTCCCTAAAGGTCCACAAGGCAAAATCTTTCTTCCCAGGGTGACACTTTGGGAGGTAAAGAATCTTTAAGATATGGGGTCTAATGGGAAGATTTAGGTCTCTGGGGGGGGGGGGCGGGACATGACTTTAAAAGGGATTCTGGGACCCTGGTTTCTTCCTCTTTTTCTTTTTTATTTCTTGGCCAGAGGTGAATGTTGTAGACTCCTAACAATGATTGGTCCTGCCTCAACACAGGCCTAAAAATGAGGTGGCCAACTGATCATGGACCGGAACCTCTGAAACCATAAATCTAAATAAACCTAGTAAGTTGATTATCTCATGTATTTGTTATAGTGACAAAGGATGATTAATAAAAATATGGATCAATTTTTAATACTATTTATTGAACATTATTCATGATAATTTTAAAATATTTTAATACCCAATAGAAGGAAAAAAGAAAATGATAAGTTTTTTCAGAATAACATCAACAGATGGTACTCACATTCTTTTATTTTTATTTTTTGTTTGTTTTTTATTTGGTATCAGGGATTGAACCCAGGAATGCTTAGCCACCAAGCCACATTTCCACGTTCCCAATCCACTTTTACTTATTTTGAGAAAGGGTCTTGCTAAGTTGCTTAGGGACTTCCTACACGGCAAGAGTCTGGCTTTGAACTTTCCCACCCTGCCTCTGCACCCACCCCACTGCGGACCCCCTCCCACTTCAGCCTCTTGAGCCACTGAGCTTACCATGCTTGGTAGTTATAGTCTACAGAGCAGTAATTGATGTGAAATGACAAGGCTATAGCATAAATTATTGTAGAAAGTTTTATAAAACATGAAATATCCTTTCAAAAAAGTAAATATCAACTATTAAGAGGTAAAACTGACAATATGGTATTAATAATGTGTGTATTGTTTTAAAACTTCTGGTAAATATTGAGTACTTAAAACTATATTCAATGAAGAAAAGGATTCACATGCATGTCTTTGGGAAAATAATTCATGGTATTATATAGATATTTCAGGAAAAAATAAGATTCTTGACACTTGATTTATCTTTAAATGTATTAAATTATAACCATGCTTTAAGTTATCACTAGCATTTGTCTTTCAAAATTAGTCCTTAGACAAAGAGACAAAGAGTTAAACTTAAGCATGTGATCACAGGTAAGTTTTGTTTTGTCTTGGGGATACAGTTGATTCATCATTAAATTGAGGGGAATAATGTTCTTTTGGGTCACATTCAGTTTAAAAATGTTAGCCAAAGTAAATAGAAACTTTGAGGGAGGAAAGTTTCTAATGCAATTATTCAATATTCTAGGTAATCAAAGGGAAAAAGATTTAATAATCTTGGTTCTTGAGATTCAGTAATGGAGAAGAAAGAAACAGATTTTTCAAATATGGTACAAATCCTGAGCCTAATGTTTGTTTTATTTTAAGTAGGTCTATAAAATAGAATGGGGGAAGTGAATTGAAAGAAACAAAAATAAGATGTTGAAAATATTTGTAATGCCAGATTGCATAGTATCCAACAAAAAAAAAGAGATAGAGTACTTATTTCAAGTTAAGCTCAATCATAAATACCCTAAATCCACATCTAGCAGATAACTAGAAGTTCATTGTTCTGCTGAGGAAGAAGATAACATCATCCAGAACACGGTTTTTATTCACAATATCCAAACTCAATTCAAATTTATTAGGCATAACAAGAAGGAGGGTCATAAAAATAAACAATAGAAAGAGACACACAGATGATTCAATTATTAAAATGATCTGACAGATCAAAAATATCATGAGTAATGTTTTGAATTAAATGCATAATAAATTAAAGAGCTCCACCAAAAAAAACTGTAATGTATTTTTAAAGGCAAATTACATTTTAAAACTGAAAAAGCCATAACTGAAGTTAAGAATTCAATTGATGATTTTGATAAAGGACTAAAAGAAGAAAAAATTACCAATGTAAGAGAGAGTCAGAATAATATATATACTATGTAACAAAAAAACAAGTGATTAAAAACAATAATGGGGGATAATACACATAAAGTATATGTTGAAAACATTTAACATACATGTACTTTGAGTCAAAGAAGATAGAAAATATGAGTTAAAAGCAATATTTGAAGGCAGACTGCTAAATTTTGTCTCACACTGATAAAACATGTCAACCCACAGATATAAGAAACTTTAAAAAGTGTAAGCAAGATAAAAATAAAGCAAACTAGGCATTAATAATAGAAAAGCTGTTGAAATTTTTAATTAAAAAAGTATAGAAGGTAGCTAGAGAGAGAAAAAAGCACAATATCTAAACAATAAACTTGGTAGCCATATTCTCAAAACACATCTGTGAGCAGGTATAGTGGCACATGCCTGTAATCCTAGTGACTCAACAGACTGGTATTAAAATGTGTGCATTGTACCTAAATAGAATAGTTCTATTCTATTAAGAATCACAAGTTTGAAGCCTGCCTGGGTTTTTTGTTTGTTTGTTTGTTTTGTACCACAGATGGAACCCAAGGACAATTAACCACTGAACCCTTTTTATTTATTTATTTTGAGACAGTTGAGACAGGGTCTTGTTCAGTTGCTCACTAATATCACTAAATTTCAGAGATATTTTGTGTTAAAATAAAAATTAAAAGGGATGGAGGATGTAGTTTAGTTGTACAGTGCCTCTGGATTCAATCTCAACTACAAAGGAAAAGGAGATAGAGAAGAAGTAGTGAAAAAAGAAGAAAAAGGAGAAGGAAGAAGAAAATAGGAGAAGGAGACAACTGTGAAAACAACTACAACTATGGAATGTCATCTTCAAAGTGCTGGAAAATATAACTTCTGATCCATAATTTAATACCCAGCAAAACTATATTTGAAAAGTGATAGTAAAAATAAAGATATCTACACAAACAAAAACTTGGGGATTTCTTCACCAGCAGGTCACTTTAAAATAAATAATTAAAAACTTTTTCAAAAAGAATATAAACCCAGAAAGAAGCCTAAACATAAATTTATGTTAACTGTACAAAACAATGATAATGATGCATTTTGTGTGGATATATGTATAACTAAAAGATATACCAGTTAAAGAAAGTGAGGAACAGATAAATAGAGATACTATTCAAGGCCTTAGCATTGTTTTGACATGGTAAAAGTATTGATTTAATTTAAGTTTTAATAAGACTAGAATGTGGTTTTTTTCAGAATGTGGATTTTAATCTCTAGGAAAATTATGTATGTATGTACATATATCATGTATTTATGTTACATATATATTATATTATTAAAGGTTAACAGGTTTTGACATAAGCAGGATGATGTTTTAGGAATCCCTACACGCTCCACTAACAGATATACCAAGTCAACAACAACAACAAAAAACACAGAACAGTTCCCATTGTGACAAATGTAGAAATGAGGTAAGAGGTAAGAGACTCCTGAACTTCAAATATAAAACTTTGATATTAAAGCTGGTTAAAAAAATTTATGGGACTTTCTCCCCATATTCCTCCCATAGCATGGTGCCACTAAATCAGGAGGAAACACTCAGCTTCCATCTTCTACCTAGGGAAAACTACAAGAAGAGTGAAGCATATATCCCACATTCTGACTTTTCAGCACAATCTGCCCAAGGGGCTGGTTTCTGTCTCACAGGTCTTCTAATACTAAGGGATTCCTGCAAAAATGTCTGAGGGCAGCTGAAAGTAATAAAATCTGAGTGGTGTGTTGGTATTCAGAGGACCTGCAACTCAATAGATAGAAGTTGACAGTTTAGCAGACTCTCCTTCATAAGAAAATGAGGAGAATGGAGTAGGTATCCAATGTTCTGGTTTTTCAGTGGGCATTTCAGATATCTCATTTGAATCAAGGCACTGATAACACAACATATTGTAGATGCCTGGGGACTACTCAGAACAAACAAAAACAAACAAACAAACAAAAGAGGTGAGCAAATACTATGGCTTTAGAGCATTCATGGCATAACAGACAGACACCAAAGTGAACAGAGAATGAGTTACAGACAAAAGAAACCAGTAAATCCCTCTAACTAGGAATTATGCACAAAAATCCAAAGAAGATGTATGCACAGAAGAGGATTCAGAGAACCACAGAATTTCTACCAAGACAATTGGTGAAAGGGAAGTTCAGAAAGACTTGGAAAAGATGACTGTTTTCCAAATAAGGTCATATCAACAGAAGGGAACAGGAAAATATGGCATAATAAAAAGACTTTCAAGAATTTCCAGAATCTAAAGAAATGGAGGGATATGAATTACCTGTCAAAGCATTCAAACTATCATGAAGATGCCAGTGAGCTCCAGAAAATAAAACATAAACAGAAGAGAATTTCAACAGACATAGAATTTTAAAAAACTAAACATGAATTTTAGAGTTGAAAAATACAATAACTGAGTTAGAAAATTCACTAGAGGGATTCAACAGAGGATGTGATCAAAGACAGTAGGTTACCTCATGGAAGGGTCATTTGAAATTACTCAGGCAGGGAGCAAGTTTTTTGAGGGGAAAAAAAGAGTGAAGAAAACCTAAGGGACTTATGGGACACCAAAAGGGGTCCAATATATGCATTATTTTCATCACACTAAAGGAGAAGAGAGAAAAACAGGCAGAAAACTTGTTTATTTCTAGAAATTATGGGTGACAGTTTCCCAATTCAGAGAAGGAATTGAACATTCTTCAAATGGACAGATTCAAGAACCCAACAGCCTTCAGATAGGATGAACCAAAGTAAAATGACACCTGGAAACTAGAATTAAATTGTTGAAAGTCAACAACAAATAGAGGATTTTAAAAGCAGCAAGAGAAAAATAACTAATTATTCAAAAGGAAATACCAAAAAGACTATCAGCAAATTTCTTACCAGAAATCTTGAAGGCTAGAAAAGAGTAAGATATGTTGAAACTACTGAAAGAAAACATTGCCAGACAAGAATACTACATTCAGCAAAACTGTCCTTCAAATATTCAAAAATGAATAAAAGACAAAGGCTATTTCTGATAAACAAAAGCTGAGATTCATCACCACTAGATCTACCTTACAAGAAATGCTAAAAAGAAATTCTTTGAGATAAAATGAAAGGACACTAAACAGTAACATATAAGCATATTAAAGTATCTCACTAATAAAGGTAAATATATAAACAAATACAGAATACTATAATACTATAATGGCAATGCATAAATTGCCTTTAAACCTGGTATAGAAATTAAATACAAACATAAAATACAAATACACAGAATGTTAATTAGTACATAAGTTTAAAAGAGGTAATTTGCGACATCAATAACAAAGATGGGAAGGGAATATGTAAGAGTGGAATTTTTTGTTTTGCAATTGAAGTTAAGATGTTATCAATCTAAAATAGATCACTATAACTATGTTTTACATAAACCCATAATAACTGCAAAGAAAATACATATAGAACATATGCAGAAGAAAACAAGAATGGAATCAAGATGCATCATTACAAAAAATCAACAAAACACCAAAGGAGATAACAAAAAGACAAAATAACTCAAGACAGAAAACAATTAACAAAATGACAAATGAAAGTTGTTCCTTATCAGTAATTTCTTTAAATGTAAATGGATTAAACTCTCTCAATCAAAAGACAGAATAACTGAATGAGGAATAAGTTCCAAATATATCCTGTCTACAAGAGATTAACTTCAGATTTAAGGACTCAGAGCTTGAAAGTTAAAGGATGGAAAAGAGATATTTCATGCAAAGAATAACCAAATGAGTGGGTGTAGCAGTAGTTATTTGGACAAAATAAACTTGAAGTTGAAAATTGTGGCAAGAACAAAAAGAGCTCTTACGTAATCATAAAGGGGTCAATTTGCCTGGATGATATAACAATTTTACGATATATTTCCCCAAATCACAGCACCTTTACAATGAGGTAAACATTGACAGAAATGAAGAAAGACATAGATAGCAACACAATAAAAGTAAGATATTGCAATGCCCCATTCTCCAGGGTAGATCATGTATTAGATCACTGTACAAGTCTTAAGTTTTAAAAGGCTGAAATCATACTATTTCCTGACCACAATGGAATGAAATCAATAGTGGGAGGAAAATTGAAAAAAATCCACAAATCTGTGGAAATTAAACAGCAGACTTTTGAACAACCAGTGGGTCAGACAATAAGTAAATAATGAGATTAGAAAATATATTTTTAAATCAAAAAGAAAACATAACATACAAAAATTTAGAGGATGCAGCAAACACAGTACTAAGAGGGAATTCTATAACAATAAATACCTAAATTAAAAATAAGAAATATCTTAAATTAAAAATCTAATTTTATAACTTAAGGAATTAGATAAAAAGGGACAAACTAAGCCCAAAGAAGATGGAAGAATAATGACTAGAGCATAAATAAATGAGTGATAGAATAGGGACAATAAACAACAACAATGAGTTGATTTTACAAAAAGATGAACAGAATTGACAATCCTTTCACGACATTAAGAAAAATAAACAAAATTAGAAATAAAAGGAGTGGCATTAAGACTGGTACCACAAAAATAAAAAGGGTTATAAGAGACTACTATGAACAATTACATGCTAACAAATTAAATAACCTATAAGAAATTGACGAATTACTAGAAATATAAAACCTGTCAAGACTGAATTATGAATAGCTGAACAAGTCAATAGCAACTGAGAGGTTGAATTAGTATTATAATACACACACACACACAAAAAAAAAATACACACACGTGCTTTACTTGAGAATTTTATCAAATATTTAAGAAATGAACATCAATTCTTCTCAAATTCTTCCAAGAAAAGTAAGAGATGGAAATGCTTCCATCCTCATTTTAGGAGTCAGCAAAAAGTTCAGGAAAACAAAAATTTCCCCCATATCAAAACAATGAAAAACTATTCCAAATGGATTGTAGATTAATATGAACAATAAAATAAAACACAGGAAATAATGTTCGTGACATAAAGAAGGAAAATTTGATAAATTGAACTTAACTAAAATTAAGAATTTTTATTCACTGAAAGAAACAATTAAAAGAATAGAAAGAGGCCATAGAGTAGACTACAAAATAAAGTTTGTGTCCAGAATATTTTTAGTTTTTAAAGATCTAAGAAAAACTAACAGCAAAAGAAAGGAAGCTCCCTAGAAGAAATAAAGGGAAAATTTTAAAAAATGTATAGAAAATAGGTAGGAAATCTAATAGCTAATAAATAAAATAAGATAGAAAAATGTTCAATAATCACATGGAAAGGTGCTACAACTCATTTTTATTTTTATTTATTTAAATAGAGTGTTGGGGGTACAACCCAAGTCCTTACTATGTTTAATATGTTATATGCCACTGAGCTACATTATCAGCTCTCAATCTCACTTCAAATTCAGGAAACACAAAATAAATTCAAGAGAAAAATAAAAAATACATCTAGTAAAATGACTAACATGAAAATAATGTGGCAAATATAGAGATGATAGAGAGCAGCCGAAACCAGGTAAAAACAACTTGGAAAATTTGTTGTCATCTTTTACTAAAGATAAATATGTATTCTGTGATACACTAACCCAACTCTTAGTTAAACACTTAGGAGAAATATATGTAGATGGACATCAAAAATGTACAACATATTTAAGAATAGCATTGTTTAGAGTAGGCATAATCAAACACAAGGCAAGCTCCTCAACTATAGAATAAATAACTCACAGTATATTCATAAAATAATTTTTCAATGGAGTTAAATAAATGACAACTACATAACAGTACAGATGACTTCATAAACATCGATGAGTGATAAATACAAAGAACACACAAACACGGACAAAACATTTTGTGCAGTTCTCCTTAGAGAATTGCAGGAAATATACAATTAACCACAATTTGTTAAATGTGTGTTTACATTTGGGGGACAATAAGCGAAAGTGATTTGGAATGGGTATGTGAGGGGCTTTAAGGAAAGGAGATGACTGATTTTCACTTTCAGAAAATTTAATAGAATTGTTCTATTTCTGTCTGACTATATTTGTGTATGTCTTATAGGTGAAAATAGTAAAACATTTCCTAAATGTTAATTACCATTGAAAATGACAAATACAATCCTTACAATATGTTGGAAATTATAGCTATATGAATGTGTTGAATAATGAAGAATAAAAAGAAAGTAATGTACATGGTCTTCATGTTCTATTTTTTACTTCCTTTTTATTGATTTATTGTTGTTTTGTTGTTGTTGGGTTTTTGTTTTTTGTTTTTTGAGATTGGGTCTCATTATTGCCTGGGCTTGTCTCCGCGGTAACTCCTAGGCTCAAGTGATCCCTCCACCACAGCCTCTCAAATACCTAGCCCACCATCCTGCCTTGGCTTCAGGACATTAGAGTTAAAAGAAACCTATAAACAGAAGTAGAGAAAATTGATAGAGAGAAATTTAATTATGAGAAGTAAAATGATAGTGCAAAAGAGTATGACTATTCAGATTGAACAAAAGGATATTGTAAACTAACCTTTGCCAAGGAATCTCCAGTAGTTTGTGGTTGATCCTCTCTGTCCCTAGAATCAGGTAAACTGGGGCTGAAGGCCATGAGGTCAGTCTTGGGCAGGCCTTCGCCAGAGCACACCCTCTGCCTCCTCTGCTGCGAGTAAGACCAGCTCCCCACCGCGCTGGAGCACACCAACGTGGGCTTCCCAGGTCTACAGGAGCCCTCCGTGGGCACCGCCGAACACCTAAATGCCGTGTACAGCAACAGCGTGAGCACCAACAGGCTGGAAATTGCACAGATGGCAATGATCAGGTACACGTTGACATCCACTAGCGCCGCGTCGCGGCCAGCAGTGCCCGCCAGTGCCCTGGAGGAGGTCTTTGGCACCTGGCCACTCTCCACCAGGGAAACCAGCACTGTGGCGGTGGCGGTCAGCGCCGGTTCACCGTGGTCTTTCACCAGGACCAGCAGGCGCTGGCGTGGCGCGTCTGCTTCATCCAGGGCACGGGTCGTACTGATCTCGCCCGTGTACAAACCCACACGGAATGGGCTGCGCGAGCCACCGGCTAACTGGAGCAGCTCATAAGACAGCCAGGCGTTGTAGCCAGAGTCAGCATCCACTGCACGCACTTTCGTTACCACGTGGCCGGCACCCACTGACCACTGCACCAGTTCATTCAAAGCTCCCCCTGTGTCACCTGTCCCAGGTGCCAGCAGTGTTGGCATGTTGTCGTTCTCATCCAGCACAAACACTTGCAGCGTCACGTTGCTGCCCAGGGGCGGCACACCAGCGTCTCGGGCACTCACCTGAAACTGAAGCAGCTCAATCTCTTCGTGGTCCAGAGGCTGCAGAGCATACACCTTGCCGCTCTCCGCGTGCACTGACACGTAGCTCGACAGCGCACGCTCACCCACACGACGCTCCACCAGAGAGTAGGACACCAGAGCATTCTCCTGCGTGTCTGCGTCATGTGCAGACACCGTGAAGATGTGGCAGCCTGGCGGGTTGTTCTCCTTCACGAACACTGTGTACTCGGGTTGTGCAAAAGCTGGTGCATTGTCGTTCACGTCAGCCACCTCCACGTTCACGCTGGCTGTGGCCCACAGCGAAGGGGAGCCCCCGTCCCTGGCGGTCACCACCAGCTTATAGTCAGATATGGTCTCGCGGTCCAGGGCGCTGTCCAGCACCAACGAATAGTAATTCTTGAAAGTGGATACTAGCTTGAAGGGAACATGTGGCGTCAGGTGACAAGTCACCTGTCCGTTGGCACCTGAGTCACGATCTGACACGCTGATCAGTGCGACAACGGTGCCCAGTGGAGTGTTCTCTCTGATTGGAAGTGATAGGGACTTGAATTCCAAAGTTGGGACATTGTCATTCGTATCTTCTACTTCTACAATAACTCTACAGTGGCCAGAGAGTGGAAGCTGTCCTTTGTCAAAGCCCTCTACAAGAATTTCATAGGATTTGCATTCTTCAAAATCAATATATCCTTTTACGATAATTTGTCCTGTAACTGGGTCTATGTGGAACTTGGATTTCACATTTGGTGAAATATCAGTAGAAAATGAGTAAATAATGTCTCCATTCGAGCCTTCATCTAAATCTGAAGCATTAACTTTGATTACCAAGGTTCCATTTGGAACATTTTCTGGTAATTTCACCGTATAGAGTGTTCGGTCAAAAACTGGAGCATTGTCATTAGCATCCAGTACTGTAATGAGTAACTGGACTGTGCCTGTCAGCTCGGGTTTGCCCCCATCAGTGACAGTGAGTACTAAAAAAATCTCCGGAGTTTCTTCTCGGTCTAAAGATTTCCGTAACAGAAGCCCAAGACCTTTTACCCGTGGGTCATCGGATGGTTTTTCCAAAGAAAAATACTCATTGGGGCTCAGCGAGTAAGTGAGCAGAGCGTTGACTCCGATATCTGCATCCGAGGCGCCCTCTAGTGGTAGCCGAGTATCAAGCGGCTTGGATTCTGCAATGAACAAATTCTTTTGTGTCGCCAGGAACACAGGCGGGTTATCATTGATGTCCTTCACCTCCACTTCCACATGAAAAACCTGCAGCGGTCTGTCCACGATCACCTCCAGGTGGATGCTACACTCCGCGCTCCGCCCGCACAGCTCTTCCCGGTCGATCCGAGAATTCACAAACAAAATGCCATTCTGTAGATTTACCTCCAGAAGGTCCCCGCGGTCCTTGGACACCACCCGGAACAGACGCGGCACCAGCTCCGCGAGCTCCAGCCCCAGATCCTGAGCGATGCGGCCCACGAAGGTGCCGTGTTTGACCTCTTCGGGAATGGAGTACTGGAGTTGGCCACTCCCTGCCTCCCAGATTGCGAGGAGAAGAAAGGAAAGCAGCAGGCGCTGGGATTCCAGGCCACTTCCCCAGGAAAATTCCATGTCAAGCGCTCAGAGCTTTATTATGATTAGGAATCTTGTCTCAAAGTTAGGAAAAATCTGTTTGGTCATTTCCGTGCAGCTGCATCCTCCATTTTTCAAACGCCAGATTGAGGATGCAGCTTCTTTCCAGTAAGAAGAGATATTTTCCCTTTTATTCTTGTTCCTGTCATGTATTTTATGGTAAAGAGCGACATCATGTGGCTTCAAACCGTAAGTACCGATTCCGGAAACCCAAAACTACTATCATTGCCAGGTCTTATTTTATTTAGGGGCTTCTCCGAACACATATCCAATTTTGGGATAACAAGAATACTGAGGTATACATTCTGCACCAAAGAAATTTGATTGTGATTCTTAGTTTTACCACAGAAGTAACTTCTACTACAGTGGAAATCCTTTTTTATACCGATCTTAAGTATTTACAAAGAACCAACTGTAGTTAATGAAAACTTTGAAAATATACAATTGTGAAGTGTTGATAAGGAAAATTCATGATAGTTTCCTTGTATTATTTGGCATTCTAGAGGTTATTATTAATTATGACACCCTGCTTATCCTTGTACTTGCATTACTGGTGTTGAAGCAAAGGGAATGGTACCTGGGAAAATTGGTTCCAAGGACAAAGCCATTGAAAGGTAAATTTGCAAATATTTTTAAGAAGCATTCAAAGACTATCATAATTTCATTGAATATCTTCCTTGAGTCACCTAAGGGTCAAATGCTCAAGGGGGCTTTAACAAGGAAGTAGAAACATAAATATGAAAAATTGTGCTATATATGTGTAATATGAGTTGGAATGCATTCTGCTGTCATATATAACAAATTTGAATAATTTTTTTTAAAAAGAAACTTCTAGTAAATAGCTTGTGCGGTGAAGTATTCCAGATAATGTTATTGACTGTAACTTATTTACCTCCCATAAGCAAGAAGAGTCTTCTAATTTTTACTCTAATGGTTTATAAATACCTGCCTGTTCTCCAATGTCTAAGATGACTACTTAGACCACTACTTTTCCAGTGTCTAAGATTCCTGCTTTCTCCTATTGAACTCATATATTTTAGTCAAACAGGATAATTGGCTACTTTCAATTTTTTTCTTAAAATTCTCCTTTAGGGTTGCGGCTCAGCGGTAGAGCTCTCATCTAGCATGTGAGGTACTGGGTTTGATCCTCAGCACCACATAAAAATAAATAAAGGAATTGTATCCAACTACAGCTAAAACAAATAAAAATAAAAATAAAAAATAGACACTAAACATTAACTAGACATTTAGAACAATAGAAATGGTTTGGTTTTAATTGCCTAATAAAATACATTAATATAAGGTGATCATAAGATTAATCAGGAAATATGATGTCTTAGCGCTCTGTAAACTTTCTAAATAATACAAAAATATTTTCCCTAGGAAATTGACCTAATTAAGATATATTTCAATTTCCATGTGGAAAATGTGGCCTTTAGCTTGATTTTCATGCTCATTTTTTATAGTCATCATCTCTGAATCATCCCCAGTCTTAATGAGCAATTAACTCTTCCCAATACAGTATTATACATTTTTCTAAATAAACAATATAGAAGGAGATAGTGGTAATAGCTATTGTCAAACTTTTTGCTGCTTAAATACTTAAATTCATTTCCTTCATGTTTGCCTAAACAAGAAAATGCCATCTAGTGAAAACAGTTTGGGGGTTCTCCTTCTCCATGAAGAGCTACACTCACACACAAAAAAACAAATTTTAGAATAAAAATAGAAATCAGAGTACTTTCTCTGTTTGGGGACCCAACTTTTGGTTTTTACAAAATGATCATAGATCAAGCACACTGGGAAAAATTGAAAATAATTCAATTCTCAGTCATTTTATTTTAAAAATATTTAAATGTATAGATGAGGAATGCAACAGAATAAAAATATTTATTTGAAATAAATACCTATTCACTATTCACTTTGTATAGCATCAATACATTTCTAAGAAGAAAAAAAAACTAAAAAATTTTCAAAATGTCTTTGTCAAGAGTCTTGTTAGTCAAGAATTTCAAGAAGAAGAAAGTTCAATTTGAAGACCAAAGTCTCATATCCATCAAGGCAAGAACTTTGGATGATCCTATTATTTATAATAGGATGATAATAGAACTAACAAAATAAATATTAAATCAAGGCTTGATGAACAAGTGGCAGCAAAGGATAGTGCTTGAAAATAAAATGGAAGTAGGAAAAGAGAGGAGTGAGGGACATAATTATTTTACATTTTGGACTCTCTGCAATATCTTTGAGCAATTGGTTTCAATTTGTTACTAATTGTACACAAGGGGGCTCTACACTACTACAATCCCAGCCCTTCAATTTTTTTATTTTGTGACATGATCTCACTAAATTGTTGAGGATGGCTTTGAACTTGTAAACTCCTGCCTCTGCCTCCAGAGTCACCAGAATTACAGGAATGCATCACCATGCCCAACTTAAAAATTCTTTTTAAAATAACACTTAAATATGCCACAGAAGAATTAAAATTTCACTTCATATTGATATTTTCATTATTGCTAATAAAAATAATGAAAAAAATGAAGATAAACAAGCATAGCGGTGCATGCCTCTAATCTTAAGAGATTTGCGAGGCTGGAACAGAAAGGCCGAGTGTTCTAGGCCAGCCTGAATGATGCAATGAAAAGAGGTAAAAGATACAGTTATTCTGCAGGAAGCAGTTGGCCACAAGTTAGAGTTGAATTCTGTAAATAATGAAATTCGTCCAAGAAAAAAAAATTATTCGTACCCAGACATTTAGCAATAAAATAATCCTGCTACTGCTCTTATCAACAAAACAAAATAACATTATAAATGTTAATTTCACTGTTTATTTCTTCATTCAAAATTTAGTCATGAAGAATCTGACCATTTTAATCACAAAATCAGCAACTGAAAAATGCTAATTAGTAGAACAGAGTGTAGTGTAATTAACCTTAAACATGTTTTCAAGGGGGTGGAAACACAGAAATTTTTTTTTTAAGAGAACGCTTTGGAAAGAATAATAAATTACTCACTTTGGCAGAGAGATCCATGTCCATAGCCAGTTGCTCCTCTCTATCCTGGTTAACTGGACATGGTGGAAGACTGGGGCTAAAAGCCATGAGGTCGGTCTTGGGTGGGCCCTCTCCAGAGCACATCCTCTGTCGCCTCTGCTGTGAGTACGACCAACTCCCCACCGCGCTGGAGCACACCAGCGTGGGCTTTCCAGGACCACAAGTGTCCTTGTTGGGTTCCGCAGAGCACCGAAACACTGTGTACATCAGCAGGATGAGCACCAACAGGCTGGATACCGCGCAGATGGCGATGATTAGATACACGTTCACATCCACTAGCGCCGCCTCGCGGCCTGCGGCGCCAGTCAAGGCCCTTGAGGCCTTTGGCACCTGGCTGCTTTCCACTAGAGACAGCAACACTGTGGTTGTGGCAGTCAGTGCCGGCTCCCCGTGGTCTTTGACCAGCACCAGCAGACGGTAGTGCTGCGCATCCGATTCATCCAGGGCTCGTGTGGTGCTGATCTCGCCTGTATACAGTCCCACGCGGAATGGGCTTCGTGCACTACCTGCCACCGGTTGCAGCTCGTAGGACAGCCACGCATTGTAGCCAGAGTCAGCGTCCACCGCGCGTATCTTAGTTACAATGTCGCCAGCGCCCAGTGACCGAGACATCAGCTCCCTCACTGTATCCGCTGCGCCACCCACCTGAGGGGCCAGCAGTACTGGCGCATTGTCGTTCTCATCCAGTATGAATACTTGCAGCGTCACGTTACTACCCAGGGGCGGTACGCCAGCGTCGCCGGCACTCACCTGAAACTGCAGCAGCTCAAGTTCTTCATGGTCCAGAGGCTGCAGAGCATACACTTTGCCGCTCTCCGCGTGCACTGACACGAAGCTCGACAGCGCACGCTCACCCACACGACGCTCCACCAGAGAGTAGGACACCAGAGCATTCTCCTGCGCATCTGCGTCATGCGCAGACACCGTGAAGATGTGGCAGCCTGGAGGGTTGTTCTCCTTCACGAACACCGTGTACTCGGGTTGTGCAAAAGCTGGTGCATTGTCGTTCACGTCAGCTACCTCCACGGACACGCTGGCTGTGGCCCACAGCGAAGGGGAGCCCCCGTCCCTGGCGGTCACCACCAGCTTATAATCAGATATGGTCTCGCGGTCCAGGGCGCTGTCCAGCACCAACGAATAGTAATTCTTGAAAGTGGACACTAGCTTGAAGGGAACATGTGGCGTCAGGTGACAAGTCACCTGTCCGTTGGCACCTGAGTCACGATCTGACACGCTGATCAGGGCTATGGCCATGCCAAGTGGAGCATCTTCTAAAACAGGTAACGATAATGATTTGATAACCAACTCAGGAACATTATCATTGGTATCCACAATTTCCACTAGAACCGTGCAGTGATCTGTCATTGGAGGATTTCCTTTGTCTGTCGCCTCTATTTGGATTTCATATGACCTAGTTTCTTCGTAATCTATGTTTCCTTTTACACAGATGTGTCCACTAACCTGATCTAAGTGAAATTTCGACAGAATCTCTGCTGATACATCTGTATTGAAAGAATATTCAATGTCCTTATTTACTCCTTCATCCAAATCAGAGGCGTTAACGATCACTACTAAGGTATCATATGGAGCATTTTCAAATAATCTGACTTTGTAAACCGACCTCTCAAATGCTGGGGCATTGTCATTTACATCCA
The DNA here is from genome assembly GCF_052094955.1 of Ictidomys tridecemlineatus. NCBI lineage: Eukaryota > Metazoa > Chordata > Mammalia > Rodentia > Sciuridae > Ictidomys > Ictidomys tridecemlineatus. The sequence continues at coordinate 121,157,377 of NC_135477.1, read as the reverse complement.
AGACAGTGATCTTCACTTGAGTGGTGCCAGTGAGTTCTGGTTTCCCGGCATCAACCGCAGATATTAGTAAATGATGATTAGGAGTGTCCTCTCGATTTAAAAGTTTTTTCAATACCAGTCCAAGGGATTTAATTTCCTCATCATTTCTTTTAACGTCCAAAGCAAAATATTCACTGGAATCAAGACTGTAAGTCAACAACGAATTAGTTCCAATATCTGCATCGGATGCGCCCTCTAGCGAAAACCGAGAGCCAAGCTGTCGGGATTCCGAAATAAACAGATTTTTTACTGCCACTGGAAATACTGGCGGGTTGTCGTTAATATCTTTCACCTCCACCTCCACATGGAAAACCTGCAGGGGCCTGTCCACGATCACCTCCAGGTGGATGCTACACTCCGCTCTCCGCCCGCACAGCTCCTCCCGGTCGATCCGAGAATTCACAAACAAAATGCCATTCTGCAGATTTACCTCCAGAAGGTCCCCGCGGTCCTTGGAGGATACCCGGAATAGACGCGGCACCAGCTCCGCCAGCTCCAGCCCCAGGTCCTGAGCGATGCGACCTACAAAGGTGCCGTGTTTTGACTCCTCGGGAACCGAGTAATGGATCTGGCCGCTCCCTGCCTCCCAAGCCTCCAGAAGCAAAAGCCAGAGCAGCAGACGCTGAGTTCCAGGATCTTTTCGCCAGGAAAACACCATTGCCAGCTTCTCCTAAATATTTGGTCCCTCTTACATCAATCCAAAATTAAAAAACAATAATTTGATTTCCTTATTCTTCATTTCTTAAACTCCCACCGTCACCATACTTCAGAGATGGTGAAGAAAGGCTTCAACGTGAACACGTAATACGGGCTGCTTTTGTGGAGAAAGACCTTGTGGTAGACAGCGACATCATGTGGCTAAATATGTAAGTATTAAATATATTTATCTTCTTTTCCTTATATGACCATTGAACTTTCTCAAAATTTTAAATTTCTGTTCAATTATACTTTGAGTACTCACTCAATTATTTGTTTATCAAGCTTTGTCCTTAGAAAGTTTATACTAATTAATCAATTTCAATTATTCCGATTCATAACATACAGTAAGATATCGATTATTTACTGTTAACAATTAACATCTATTGAAAATGTTTCCCATGACAGGCACTGTTATATTTGTCTTAATGGAATCAATCCATTAAATTCTCACAAATATCCTCTCAGAAAGGCATTTTTTATATGAGTAGGATTTTTTCCTTTTATTGGTGCTTTATAGTTACATAATAGTTAGGTTCAATTTGACATAATCATACATACATAAAACTTAATTTGATCCGTTTCAGTCCCCAGTTCTCTCCTTTTACCTCCTCTTTTCCCTTTCCCTATTCCCCTTTCTCTACTCTACTTGTCTACCTTTCTCATTTATTTATTTTTGATTGGTGTTTTATAGGTATACATAAAGGCGGAATTCACTGTGGTATATTTATACATGTACATACTATGATTTTGTTAAGTTTATTCCTCATTTCCTCCCCTTTGCCATCATTCTTCCCTCCCCTTCAGTCTCCTTCTTTTACTTCACTGACTTTCCTTCAATATTTATGATATTCAAACACTCCTTCACTCTTTTTCCCCTTACTTTGCTCTAGCTTCTGTATATAAGAAAGAACATTTGACCCTTGAATTTCTGAGTTTGGTTTATTTCACTTAACATGATGTTCTCAACTTCCAATTTACTGGCAAATGCCATAATTTCATTCTTCTTTGTGACTGAGTAAAACTCTACTGTGCATATATACCACATTTTCTTAATCCATTCACTTATTGATAGGCACCTGGACTGGCTCATTATCTTGGCTATTGTTGACTTGCACAACTATAAATATGGATTTGTCTATCACTATAGTATGCTGATTTTAGTTCTTCTGTATATAGATCAAGGAATGGGATAGTTGGGTAATATGATGGCTTTATTCCTAGTTTTTTGAGACATCTCCATATTGCTTTCCAGAGTAGTAGCAGCAGTTTTCAATCTCACCAAAAGGTATGAGTGTACCTTTTCCCCCACCTTCTTTCCAGAATTTATTATTATTTGTGTTCTTATCAGAAATATATGAATGTGCTTCAGTTTTTACAAATACACAGAAGTTAAATAACTTAAGAATGACTTTAGTAGTGTAAGGGTGGGATGTCAATCTGATTTAAGATGCCATACCTTTAATCACTTAGCCTCTCAGACTACAGTTTATGGAAAAAGCAGAGTTTTTGAGATTTGTGACCATCACAACATAAAAAAGGAAACATTAGTAAAAATGTATGTATACATAAAGTTTGTGTGTGTACATGTGTGTATACACACGTACACACATCATTATGGCAATTATCAATATTCAAAATAGGTTCCCTTATATTTATTAATTCTAGGATATCTGTAAATTACTCCTATGTCCCTTATTCAAGAATTATATTCTTGTTAACTGTCTAACCTGTTATTTAAATAAAGATGTAAGAAATCAGTCTTTTCCAGTGAAGTTGTTTTGTCAGTTTATTTCCTGTTGCAGGACAACAATGTATAATTGGATATTTGTTATACTTGTACCACAATAAGTAAGAACATACTAGTTTTTATATTTTCCAATTTACCTGTATATACTAAAGCATTTACAAAATGTGATCATTTTTTTTAAATGCCTCCACTCTGTTTGGACACAGTGGCACACTCACATAATCCCAGCAACTTGAAAATCTAAGGCAGGAGGATTCAAATTTGAGGCCGGCCTCAGCAATGTAGGAAAACTCTGTCTCAAAATAAAAATAAAAGGGGTAGGGGATATAGCTCAGTGGTAGAGCACATCTGGGTTCCATCATCAGTACCAGAAAAAAATTCCACTCTGGATGAATTTTTAGATATCCATTGCTTTAAAAGTTGTTATCTGAAAGAATTGGTGACTTAACCAATGACAAAAGAGAGAAAAGCAACCTTCAAACATGAGTCACCAGTCAATACAGGTAAGAGTAGATGATGAAATATTTCAAAGATCTCTCTGAATTTGGTGAGAGTCATGAGTTCCCTGAGCATTTGTAAGTTAAATAATAAAATTCTTTGGTAAAGGTCTATTGTAGAGAATTAGGAACAATAAGAATATTACAACTCCTTGCATATAGCCTGACCATTATTAAATGCAATTCAATATTTAGGAATTTGGAGAACAGTTTTCATTCAAGTTGTAGTTTCCTGTGATTTACTAAAGGGAAGCCATGATACAATTTATTCATAGTTTATCATTTATATTTATAATAGAATATATTATCAATTAATTTTAGTGAATAAATTAACGTTTGAAATTAACTTTCTCAAGCAAGATAAGTAAAGCATTATATTAATATATTTATTAGCATAAAACTTTCATAATTTCTAACTGATTATATTGTGCTAGCTCATGAAGAAGAAAGTAAACTTTAAAGAATTGTTTGTGAATGTCATGGATCTAGAAAATAAGTATAGATATTACAATGCCAGCTATAACTTTGATGAATATTGAAAGGTGGTAATTAGTTTGAAAATGAAGACAAAATTAAAATTTCATATCATCACAGACTTCATATTAATGAGATACTTTTGACAATTTATTGTAATATTATGGGCCTTGCATTGCTTTTAAGAATTATACTAACTGAAAGATGGAATGCCTCACAGAAATTTATAGCAGAGTAGACTCCAGTACTGATTATTAGAAGATAAGATAATGTTAAAGGAATATGAGTTTAGAAGATTGGACCAATGTGTGCATAAAGTATCAGGGAATAGTTTCTATTAGTTATCTCCTTAAGCAAATTAACCAAGAAAAATGTAAATAAGAATAAGAATTTATTGAACCATACATTGTAACTCTTGGAGATCTAGGTACATCTGAATATAATTTTTAAAGGTTACAATTTACCTAGAGTAGAAACATAATGACCAGACTTCCAGTAGGACAGACTCCACCTGACCATTCATATATTCTGCATGCCATACTCTAGGTAGGATGAAAACTCCCAGGGAAGAGCTTCATCCTCATTTGTTCAAACCATTCATTTTTCTCTGTAAAACCTTAAATGAACTTTTCTGATTTTCAGGAAATATATACTTTGCATGATGAGACTTATCAACTCTAAGTAGGTAAGTTTCCTGTAGGCATAGACTGTGCTTGACTATAGGTCAAGATTTATCCACCAAACTTCCCAGTTCCTTTAAAAGCATATTCCATATAAAACTTCTGGACTACCTATGAAGTGACTGAGGCCAAGATCACTTAGTGGAAGTTAATGATATGATTCATCAATATGTACATATTATCTGGGAAAAAGATCAAATAACTGATAACCAAATAACAAAAGACAGTTTTAGATTTAACCCCGTTGGTTTGAAACAAAACAAAACAAAAAAGAGTCCTTCTCAGTTATCAATTTACTGAGGAAGGTCAGTGTTTCAATTACCCATTATAGTATATTCTAATGAAAATATAATCATCCAATGCCAGGCCTTACCTTCTGGGGAAACTTCAGTTTCATTAAGAATATGAATGTTACCTGGTGAAACTGAGTGAACTCACAGTGATGTAATCCCTGGCACAGTGAGGTGCCAGCAGAAGCATCCCAGTTTGTATTGTGAAAGACCTGCATGCACTAGACTAATGATAATGATACTGGAAGGATGATTTAATCAAACACTAACACAAAGATTGGGTTAGAGAAATCTCCAATTATAGAAAGAAAAGGTCTCTCCAGGCCAATCCCATATGATTTTAAAGTGTTAAGACTTAGTGAATTCTTTATTTTGACTGAAAACTCAAGGATTTTGTAGTGTGAAATTCTTATCCCAAATAATAGGTTATTTTACTTATAAAAGACAAATCTAAGATTAACAAATATTTCTAAGTGCTGGCATATAAGTGCTGGAGTGCGATAAATACTTTTAGAGGTCCTAGCATTAAAGATTCAGGATGCTTTCAAATACAAGGTAAGAAAAAGCAACTCACTTATTTTTGCATGAATGGATAAAAACAAATATATGACTGGTCCAAAGAACAATATAGGAAATGTCCAGAACAAATATAACCTTATTCCAATAGAATGAAAAGATCGTATAAACTAGAAATATTATATAATAATGTACTTAAAATTTCTCCAATTCTGATTTAAAAATTTTAAGAGATTCAAATAGTTATAGTTAATGTTAAATTGTGAATTTTTGCTCAAGTGTGTTTTCATCCTTCTTACTCATGGAGAGATTTAATTAGGAAAAAGCCAAAGCATAAAAATAACATTTAAGAAAGTTGTTCTATTAATCTCTAATAAAAGTTGTTCTTTATGATATTTAATACATAATCAATGTTGGATGGTAGAATGATGATTCAAAATGAAGGCAGAGCTATGAATCTAAATAATTAGTAGAATTCCTAAAGAATAAAACACGGAAAATTCTAGAATTGGAAAGAAATTTAAAAACCCACCTTTCCGAAGTATTTTGATTCTGAAGGTGCTTGCCCTTCTGCGGAGTCTGGACCTTGAGGTAGGCTGGGGCTGAAGGCCATTAGGTCTGTCTTAGGAGGGACTTCACCAGAGCACACCCTCTGCCTCCTCTGCTGCGAGTAAGACCAGCTCCCCACCGCGCTGGAGCACACCAGCCTGGGTTTCCCAGGATTGCAGACGCCCTCCGTTGGCACCACGGAACACCGAAATGCCATGTACAGTAGCAGTGTGAGGACCAACAGGCTAGATACTGCGCAGATGGCTATGATCAGGTACACGTTGACGTTCACCAGCGCCATCTCCGGGTCAGCAGCGCCTGCCAATGCCCTTGAAGAGGCCTTTGGCGTTTGGCCTCTCTCCACCAGAGACAACAGCACTGTGGCTGTGGCGGTCAGTGACGGCTCGCCGTGGTCCTTCACCAGCACCACCAGTCGCTGGCGTGGCGCATCCGACTCGTCCAGAGCGCGCGCGGTGCTGACCTCACCGGTATACAGCCCCACGCGGAACGGGCTGCGGGAACCGTCCGCCGCCACTTGCAGCTCATAGGTCAACCACGCATTGTAGCCAGAGTCTGCATCCACCGCTCGTACCTTAGCCACAACGTGGCCTGCACCCACAGACCATGGCACCAGCTCACTCGCCACTCCCCCTGTCCCACCCACCCCCGGTGTCAGCAGTTTGGGAGCATTGTCATTCTCATCCAGCACGAACACCTGCAGCGTCACGTTGCTGCCCAGGGGTGGCACACCAGCATCGCGTGCGCTCACCTGAAACTGCAGCAGCTCAAGCTCCTCATGGTCCAGAGGTTGCAGCGCATATACCTTGCCGCTCTCCGCGTGCACTGACACGTAGCTCGACAGCGCACGCTCGCCCACCCGACGCTCCACCAGAGAGTAGGACACCAATGCGTTCTCCTGTGCATCTGCATCCTGTGCAGACACCGTGAAGATGTGGCAGCCTGGCGGGTTGTTCTCCTTCACAAACACCGTGTACTCGGGCTGCGCGAACACTGGTGCATTGTCGTTCACGTCTGCCACCTCCACGGACACGCTGGCTGTGGCCCACAGCGAAGGGGAGCCCCCGTCCCTGGCAATCACCACCAGCTTATAATCAGCTATGGTCTCTCGGTCCAGGGCGCTGTCCAGCACCAAGGAATAGTAATTCTTGAAAGTAGACAGCAGTTTAAAGGGACCATGGGCCATTAGCGTGCAGGTCACCTGCCCATTGGTACCAGAGTCCCGATCTGACACTGTGATGAAAGCGATGACGGTGCCCAGTGGAGCATTTTCTTGGATAGGAAGCGAGAGTGATGTTATTGAGACTTCTGGTGTGTTATCATTGATATCCACAAGTTTTACTGAAATTTTACAGTGTCCTGACATTGATGGGGTTCCTTTGTCAGATGCAATGACATGAATATCATAGAATTTTGTTTCTTCATAATCTAATTTTCCCTTAGTTCTGACTTCCCCTGAGCTGTTATCTATTTTGAACTTTGTCTGTACACTGGAAGACATATCACTACTGAGTGAATACACAATCTCACCATTTGATCCTTCATCTGCATCAGAAGCATTTAATTTAATCACCAAAGTTCCATTTGTAGTGTTCTCTAACAATTGCACTTTGTAAACTGATTGAGCAAAAGTCGGTTCATTGTCATTCACATCTAATACCTTAATAAGTATCTGAACAGTGCCGGTGAGTTCAGGTTTCCCCCCATCGGTAGCTTCCAGTAACAAATTAATCTCAGCAGTTTCCTCTCTGTCCAGAGATGTCCTCAACACAAGAAACAAGGATTGTCTTAATTCATCATTCGTGTGGATGTCTAGAAAGAAAAACTCACTAGAGCTGAGTTTGTAGGAGATAAGAGCGTTTACTCCAATGTCTGCATCAGATGCTCCCTCTAAAGGAAACCTTGAGTCAAGCAGCCTAGATTCATGAAACTGGATAGTCTTAACTGTTATTGGAAATACCGGCGGGTTGTCATTAATGTCCTTCACTTCCACTTCCACATGAAAAACCTGCAGCGGTCTGTCCACGATCACCTCCAGGTGGATGCTACACTCCACGCTCTGCCCGCACAGCTCCTCCCTGTCGATCCGAGAATTCACAAACAAGACGCCATTCTGCAGATTTACCTCCAGAAGGTCCCCGCGGTCCTTGGACGCCACCCGAAACAGACGAGGCACCAGTTCTGCCAGCTCCAGTCCCAGATCCTGGGCGATGCGGCCCACAAAAGTGCCGTGCTTTGCCTCCTCGGAGACCGAGTAGTGGAGCTGGCCGCTCCCCACCTCCCAGGCTGCCAAGAGCAGAAGGGAGAGCAGAGGACACTGCCAGACCTCTCGACCCCTTCGCAGAGAGGACACCATTACTAATCCTCAGTGAGTTGGTCAAATTAAAGGGTCATGTTCTGCAAATTTTTAAATATTTTAATCTCTGATCAAGTCCTGCTGCTTCTGTTAATGTTCCGTTTATCTGGAGTAACAAAGGGGCTCGAGGTATTTTTCTTCCTAGAGAATACTCTGTGGTAGACAGCGACATCATGTGGCTAAAACACAGTTTCTACTTTTACCATGCTAACCACGTTTAAGTGTGTAGTTCAGTAATTAAATATATTCACATTGTTGTGAATTTTTCATCTTGTAAAACTGAAACTCTGTATCCAATTAGAAAACTCCTATTTTCCACTACCCCACCATGGTAACCACCATACTACTCAGTTTCTATAAGTTTGTCTACATTAGATATTTCCTATAAGTGAAATCAAACGTATTTGCTTTGGGGTACTGGCTTATTTGACTTACATAATGTCTTGAAAGTTCATCCATGTGTAGCCTTTTAAAGCTAAATGATATTCCATTGTGTGTATGTACTGTATTTTGTATATTCACTCAACCATTCTTGGGCATTTAGATTACTTACACCTCTTGACTATTGTACATTGTGCTGCTGCAAACACAGGTGTGCAAAACTCTCTTGAATTTCCTGCTTTCAATTCTTTTAGGCATACTACCATTTTTAACTGTTTCTTCAAAGGAAGCACATATTTATCAAAGGGTATTTTACTCAATTGTATACTGCTGTTTTGTGGTTTAATTTTTATTTTTGAATTGTTTACAGATGTTTGAATATTAATAATTTATTTGTTTCTCATTTGCATTATTAATTTAGGGATACTTCTTTTTCTGTTACATTTGAATTTTATGCAAGAACAATACAATTAATCTTTTATAATGTTAATTATTTGAAACTATCTTTTAGTAATTCTTAGCTGGTCCCTTCACATGGAAAAATGTGAAAACAATAAAGTAACATGGAGATGAAAACAAAATGAATCAAGTGTTGTGACAATGTTCAAAATCCATAATAAAGGATGATTTTCCTAGAGGAAAGCAAAAAAAATAAAGAAAGAAAGAAAAACTAGCTTTTCCTGGTGCTGGAACCCTATTTTAACTTTTTCCTAGAATCCAGTATCTTAAAGTACTTAACTCTGTCCATGGAAGTGAACATTTATATTAATCATACTCTCACAAAGAATCCTACATAAACTGACTTAAGGAAAAAAAGTAAAGCATAATTTAATGGCTTATATATAAAACAGATCATTTTTTACTGGTTTTAAGTCACTAGTTTCAAGTCACCAATATGTGGTAATTTGTTACAGCAACCCAAGGAAACTAATACAATACACACTAGTGAAACTGTACTCTTTGCACCTACCAAAACAAACCAAGTTCCATAATATTTATGAGCCTGAGCATTCACTCTTGAAAAACCTTCAAACCGATCTTTCACAAAAATACTACAAAGACCCAGAAGAAAAAAGAAGGGGGAATGGATAATGAGCAAGAAAAAAGAAGGTATTCCTATGCCATTTTAAATTTCACTTTGCTATTTTCTTCTACATTTTATACATAAGAAAAATAAATCATAAAAAAAGAAATCATAACAAAAACTTTTTTCCATAAAAGCCATTATCTAATCTGCCTAATGGTCAGCTGCATTGATTAAAATGTCAATAATAATGTTCTATGACTTGTATTACCTGTTGTTAATTATTAAATGTATTAAAATATATCCTTTTCACAGTAATTTAATGGCAGAAACACAAATGAATATATTGTTGTGCATTCAATGTTTCATTTTTTAGTCTCAAATAAACTCTTAAATTTTATTTCATGCTTCTGCAAAGTTATCTGCAGTTATAGAAGACTCCTATGACAGCTTTTCTCCATATGTTGGCTTAGCATCCCAGGTTTCTTATGGCATCTCAATATCAGTGTCAACCTGTGCTTCTGTAATTGCTGCAACAGGAAAAAAATAGGAGAAGAGAGTCTTGCACTGGCCATTACATAACTGTTTGAAAGAGACATGTACTTGCATTTCATTGGCCAAAGAAAATCACACAACCACCCTACATTAAGGCAATAAAGAAGTGAAATCTTCCAGTGTTCTCAGTAAGAGGAGAATAGGAACCACAAGAAAAGGATTAAAATTGTAATGGTTTGCATCCCATGTATGTATGATATGTCAATATACACCCTACTGTTATGTATACCTAAAAACAACAAATAAAAAAAGAAGGAAGAGAACAGAAATATTGATAGTGGCTACCAAAGTAAACAACTATTTCTCATTCTTGCCTATTTGTATATTTTACTGAATAGCAGTCTCAGAGATGCCTCTGCTGATACGTCACTTTTCTAATTATTTATTATTATATTAGAATATAAAACTGCAATTTTTAAGAGAAGGAGCATACAAAAATAAAATCTTCTCAAGTTTTCTACCTTTTATTTCAGGAAGAGTAAAAAATATTTTTCTAAAAATTAAGTTGCATTGCGGGGCTGAGGCTGTGGCTCAGCAGTAGAGCACTTGCCTAGCATGTGCGAGGCGCTGGGTTGGATCCTCAGCACCAAATAAAAATAAATAAATAAAATAAAGGTATAAAAAAACACATCAATCTTAAAAAAAAATAAGTTGCATTGGTATCAGCATACCAAGGTGGCTTGAAAATAAATTACCATTCTTAAAATCATAATCATGAAACCAAAACTAATTTTTGAAGTCAAATAATCTCAAATTAAAAATTCATATTTTATCAAGATTTTACTGAAATCAATGATATTTTGTTCCCATTGGCTCATTTGAAAGTTGTAGACTCCACAGAAAGATGATAATAATACAGTGTTTCCCAGTATGCACAGCACAATCATCCTTTCCTAGTTTTTTACAGATAGACAATAAGCAGTGCCCTTGATACTAAAGATTAACCAAAATAATCATATTATATAACAATGGTTATAATCTGCTAATAAGCTCTCAGTCTTCATAATATCAACTTTTAAGAATATGACCACTTTTAAATCAGTACATTTCCTAAATGATTGTCTAATTTAAATTGTAAACATATTGTGAAATAAGCACTAAAGAACAAATTTCCATAAATCTGTATTATTCAATGCTCTTCTTAATACTAAAATAGTAAATTGTAACAAATGAATCATAGGAAAGACCAGATGGAAAAGTAGGAAAATAAAGCAACTGATTCATCTTAATGAAGAATAGGAGATGAAGTAATATAATATATTTTGTTTAGGAGTGACCCATGTCTTTTGATTTAATAGTGATTAATATTTGAGATTCACCTCCAAGTTAATGCCTTCAACCAACCCAGAAAACATTTAATCTTTACAACAATCATTATGATACAGAAGGAATTATCTGTTCTTAGATCTATAATGTACTAATCTAAAACTTTGTTTTTGACAGTAATTCCAATGCATTTGTGTGAAGGTATATATGAATGCCATTAGGCCATTAAAAGGCTACTGGTATTATCAAAAGATGCTCAGTTCCATTAATAATCTTATGGTTAATCTCCCATTAAAGTGCTGTGAGATAATTGCTTTTTCAAACTACATAAATTCTTTAATGAGTTGTGCAACTGCAGTTTTAAATGTCAACAACTAGCCCCAGTTTTTCTGGTGTAATAAAAAAATATATCTTTATTCTTTACATACCATGTATGATTTTCATTTTGGCCTCAAACCATAGTTCACTCTATCCCTCTTAATCATTCAATCAATTTAATTGCCCTTTTCATGGCATTTTCCAACTAGTTGATTTTTTTCTGCTGTATTTTAGCAAGGATAATTACACACCACTCTCTCTTTCTAGTGCTGGTGACTGAACCCATGGTCTCCTGAATGCTAAGCAAGCTCTACTACTGAGCTACATCCCTAGCCCTACACACAGTTTTCTGAGCAATATTTTATTAAAAGAAAATGTCTTGGTATGCCTTTTTTCCTAAAGAAGCTTACTTAAAATGCTCAGACTTATTGCTTATCTTTTAAAGTCACAAATTGCTGAGGGCCATTGCCAAGTAGGAATGACGCATCGAAATTTCCTTGCCAGCGTACCTCATGTTAAATGGACTTGCCTTGGAAATTCGCTGTGACATTGCATGTGTGTTTGAGAAAGGTGACCCTGCTCAAGGACGAGGGTGGATCCTGGTTTAGGGTGTATCCTGCAGGTTTTAGGAAGTATCCCGGTTTAGGATAATTTGGGTTTAAGGCGTTCCCGGTTTAAGACAATCTGGGTTTTAGGGCAGTTCCAGGTTGAAGGTTATTGCTGCTGGGAATAGGGTGTATCCTGATGCCTGAGTTCCCATTGAATTCTCGTGGAATTGAGAAAGTATTTGGGACGTGAATTGTGCGGGCAGAACTTGGATTTCCCCAGAACGTGTTTGTACAGGGCCGGTGTGAGTTCGGGAATAAAGAATTGCTGTTTGAATCTACAAAGTGGCTTGTGATCTTGTGCCCAGCCAGACTGCAGCAACAAATAGAATGAGATCCTTTTCTATGGACACCTTGGTTTGACAAAGAAAACTGCAAAGCAATATTACATCAAATCCAAGACGCTTTATAGCCCAATTGTTATTTTAAATAGGTTGGAATATTGTCCCCTTGAAGCCAGGGACCTTGCTACCTTATTTCACCATTGCTGCATCTCTAGGATTCTATAATAGGGCTTAGTTTGTGCTAGCTTTCAATATGTGGTTGTTGAATCAATAATAATTAAATATTGAATATCCATAGAGTTAATCCAAAGCCTGGTCATTAATACTGTTAACAAATGTAGTTAGGGGGATATAGCATGAGTTGGGAAGAAAATTTATTTTGTGATTTCCAACTCTATCTTTTCCAATTTGATAATCCTGAAAAATTTATCTCATATATAGAATAAATGGGATGTTTTCTTGACATCAGGACCCTAAATTATTGTTTTTTGCTGATGATTAACAAGACTAGGTATGATAGTATTTGGAAAGATAAAGAAACATGCTTTCATTTTAATTCTTACAATTCTCTAAGCAATGGGTCTGTACCAGCTCAAATTTGTGAAAGTTTAACTAGCAAATTATATTAATTTCTCTTAGAATATTTTCATAAGGGAACTTATATGGGACATTTTTGTATGTTTCTTTGAACATTTGGTAAACAAAGATATTTTTATTTGGTACTCATGTAACCATAATTAAACATAGAAAACAAAACATAACATTATGCTTGGGGCTCAAAGACTAGTAAATTCAATGAAGTCTATATCCAATATATATCAACTGATTTTGCAAAACTGCTATAAAACATACTGTCCATTACAGTGCACAAATATATTGATCAACATAATGATCAATAATCAAATATTCCTTGATTGTATAGCAGGAAGAAAATATTTTTCCCTTCTGAAAAATGGGTATAGAGTACTTTTTATTTATTTATTTTTTTGTATTTCTGTATTCACTTCCAGGAAGATGGTGTAAAAATTTGTACTCGGTCTCTGCTTGATTTTTGAAAAATCACTCACTGCTTTGTCTTGATCTTTATACATTGACTTTTAGCAGAATTATTAACATTTGCTTTTGCAAATTTCTTCCTTTGTAAGCTATATGTTTTATAAAAGGCAATGGAATATATTAGAGCAAACAAGTTTTTGTGTATCATCGGGAAATTTAGAGAAAATCTAGTAAGTATGCTGAATATGGTTCTGCTGAGCCTCAGCACTTCAATTATAAAGCTTCACCTTGCAAAATCATTGCAACAATTAAATGAGGTAAAAATTAAGGGTTTAGAACATTAGCAAGTAAATGAGAGGTGTGCTGTGTTTCCTAACTGAATCTTTTAAATAACAAATTAATGTAATATTAAGCCTTCTAGACACAAGGAAGTCAAGATTAATGCAACAAGAAATTGCTCATAGTGACAATGAAGTGATTGTAAATTTTTAGTTGCAAATTTAAAGTATCACCTAATAAATATATTTTAAATTTCATGGGCTTAAAATTATTCTGTTTATTGCACACTTTGAAATTTAGTAACATGAAGAAATGGCAGATGGTTTCTATAATTGGCCTGCAATTAACTGTAAAGAGTTTTGACATTTCACTAGGGGACATAAGACAATAAGTAAATTTGAAAATATCCATTGACATACTGTTAAATATCACAAGCACTACTTAGTGTTGGAGTATTTTTAAAAGTATGCCACCATTTAAATCAATGTATACGATAGTTTGCCCCTAGAGCTTTTGTTTCCTGGTTCTATTCAACACACACCTACATTTAATAGAGCATCTACATTAAATGGTAAGGTTTGTTTCAATGTCAATGAACACCGTGAACATATTTTAAGTGACATTTGAAAAGCTCATTAGATAAGTTAGATCTAATTTTAAAAAATTTAAGGCAAAGCTTAAAAGTTTGACTTACATTACCGGAAAGATCTGAATTTGCTTCTGGATGTTCATTTCTGTTTGATGTGTTCAAACCTGGGGACAGACTGGGGCTGAACACCATGAGGTCAGTCTTGGGCGGGCCCTCGCCAGAGCACACTCTTTGTCGTCTCTGCTGGGAGTAAGACCAGCTCCCCACTGCGTTAGAGCACACCAGTGTAGGCTTCCCAGGCACACACACATCCTCCGTGGGCGCCGCAGAGCACCGAAATGCAGTATACAGCAGCAGCGTGAGAACCAATAGGCTCGATACTGCACAGATGGCTATGATCAGGTACACATTCACATCCACCAGGGTCACTCCAGAGCCAGCAGTGGTTACCGATGCCCGTGATGAGGCCTTTGGCTCCTGGCCACTCTCTACCAGGGATAAGAGCACTGTGGCTGTGGCAGTCAGTGCCGGCTCACCATGGTCTTTCACCAGAACCAGTAGGCGCTGGCGGGGAGCATCTGCCTCATCCAGGGCACGCGTTGTGCTGATCTCGCCAGTATATAGACCCACGCGGAACGGGCTGCGCTCACTACCTGCCACCAGTTGCAGCTCATAAGAGAGCCACGCATTGTAGCCAGAATCAGCATCCACCGCGCGCACCTTGGTCACTACATGGCCAGCGCCCACTGACCAATGCACCAGTTCATTCACAGTGCCTCCGGCGCCACCCGCCCCAGGTGCCAGGAGTGCTGGCTTGTTGTCGTTCTCATCCAGCACGAACACCTGCAGCGTCACGTTGCTACCCAAGGGTGGCACACCAGCGTCGCGCGCGCTCACCTGAAACTGCAGCAGCTCAAGCTCCTCATGGTCCAGGGGCTGCAGCGCATACACCTTGCCGCTCTCCGCGTGCACTGACACGTAGCTCGACAGCGCACGCTCACCCACCCGCCGCTCCACCAGAGAGTAAGACACCAGCGCGTTCTCCTGAGCGTCCGCGTCCCTTGCGGACACCGTGAAGATATGGCAGCCTGGGGGGTTGTTCTCCTTCACAAACACTGTGTATTCGGGCTGCGGGAACACTGGCGCATTGTCGTTCACGTCTGCCACCTCCACTGACACGCTGGAGGTGGCCCACAGTGAAGGTGAGCCCCCATCCCTGGCGGTCACCACCAGTTTATAGTCTGATGTGGTCTCACGGTCCAGGGCTCCGTTCAGTACCAAAGAATAGTAATTCTTGAAAGTGGACACTAGCTTGAAGGGGACATGGGGTGTGAGGAAGCAAGTCACCTGTCCGTTGGCACCTGAGTCACGATCTGACACACTAATCAGAGCAATGGCCGTGTTAAGTGGAGCATCCTCTCTGATGGGCAAAGATAGTGAAGTGATTGCCAGTTCTGGGACATTATCATTTACATCCAGCACTTTCACCAAAACTTTGCAGTGATTTGACATGGAAGGGCTTCCTTTATCAACTGCCTTTACCTGGATTTCATAGTATTTTGTCTCTTCATAATCCAGATTACCAACTACTCTAATTTCTCCTAAAGTAGGATCAATTTTGAATTTTTCTTGAATGTTAGGAGAAACATCACTGCCAAAAGAAAAGACAACTTCCCCATTTACACCTTCATCAGCGTCAGATACATTTAATGTGGTCACTAATGTTCCATTTGCTGTTGTCTCTAATAAATGGACTCTGTATATAGTTTGCTCAAACAGTGGGGCATTATCATTAACGTCGAGCACAGTGATCAGCAGGTGAACTGTACCTTCCAGTTCTGGTTTACCCCCGTCAGTGGCAGTCAATAATAAATGAAGTTCTGGTGTTTCTTCTCTGTCCAAAGATTTCCTCAATTCAAGTGAAAGAGATTTGCTCAGTTCATCACTTGCCTGTATGTCCAAAGAGAAGTAATCACTGGGGCTGAGGGTATAAGTTAGAAGAGCGTTGGCACCAATGTCTGCATCATCAGCGCCCTCTATCGGAAATCGAGAATCCAACTGTCTATTTTCAGGAATAAATATCCTTTGTTCTTTGCTTCTGAAAACCGGTGGATTATCATTAATATCTTTCACCTCCACCTCCACATGGAAAACCTGAAGCGGTCTGTCCACGATCACCTCCAGGTGGATGCTACACTCCGCGCTCCGCCCGCACAGTTCCTCCCGGTCGATCCGAGAATTCACAAACAAAATGCCATTCTGCAGATTTACCTCCAGAAGATCCCCGCGGCCCTTGGACGCCACCCGAAACAGGCGCGGCACTAGCTCCTCCAGCTCCAGCCCCAGGTCCTGGGCGATGCGGCCCACGAAGGTGCCGTGTTTTGCCTCTTCAGGGACCGAGTAATGGAGCTGACTGCTCGGGGTCTCCCAGACCGAGAGAAGCAAGAGAAGCAGTAGCAAGTATCCCAGGCCTCCTCGCCTGAAAAACAGCATTGCAAAACACTACCCCTTTCCTTCTGTTCTCACCCTATTAAACAATCTTACTTTTTTACTTCATATTTTCAATCATGTATCTCCTTACCGTTTTTGTCTTCTCTCCGATGCTGACAAAATGAAGCTTCCTCCTTTAAAAGCTTTTAGTGATGGGTACCTTATTTCTATCAACTAGACTTTGTGGTATACAGCGACATCATGTGGCTAATGTGAATTTTCCATCCATTCATTGATTTTTTTCAAAGTACAGTCTCTATATTCATTTGAGATTTACGCAATAAGATCATTTTCAATTTAAGTCCTTTAAAGATCCAGGACAGGGGCTGGGGTTGTAGCTCAGTGGTAGAGCACTTGTTTAACATGTGTGGGACCTTGGGTTCAATCCTCCAAACCACATATAAATAAATAAAAGTGTTGCGACCATCTACAACTAAAAAAAAATTTTTTTAAAGATTTAGGACATTTTCTAATTTCCTTTGGAATTAGTTCAGTATTTTCCTTTATTTATTAATTTATTTTCACAAACATATTATAATTGAATTTGAGAACATTTGGGATATGCTTTGCCACTCATTACATCATTGTATTTAAAATGATTTAGCAGCTCACATAGTTTTATTATTAAATAAGTAAATGTATACCAAAGTTTTAAAACAATGCACTTTGACCACTAAAGTTCACTTTATTCTAGAACAGCTTATTTATTTGATATATTTATACTTATATGTATTTATAAATATATGATTTTCAAGACTTACATATGACACTTTTAGAAATACATTTAAAATTTCTTCAGTGTTGAAAAAAGTCATCATTTTTTGATACTTTAAATGCTTTAATGAAGATATTTAGGGATATCCTCTATTGCTTGTTATATAACATAATGACCTAAGTTTTGAACTTATAACTTTGACTTCAAAAAGTCATTATTCCAAATTGAATTAATATCAATTGGATCTTTATTCTAACATCAAAATTTTAGTCATAGCTTTTTTTCAGATCAAACATTATCACATTTCAACAAAATAATAAGTATATTGAATTGCTATCCAGTACACAAACTGAAAAATCTCATAACAGTTCACAATCAAAATGAAAAATGTAAATCTAGTGCAATGATTAAGTTTTCAGAAGAAATAATCTGAGAATAACCTATTAATAAACCTCTCTTTACCTTCAGTGCAATTCATAATCAGAATCTCACAATTACATCAAAATTTGACTAAAAAATGTGGTCAGAATAAACTCACTAGTTATTTTTTTAAAAGAATAAATTTTGGCCAGTCAAGGTGGCATATGCCTATAATCCCAGCTTCTCAAACAGTTGTGGCAAGTAGATTCAGGTTTGAAGCCAATTTGAGCAACATAGCAGTCTTAGGTCCATCACACTTAATCACTACTCTGTTTCCCCAAGTCTGGCCAACCTAGTCAGAGGAAACATGCCCTTCGGGTGACCTGAACAGTAATTCCTCCCTTTGTTCTTTCCACTAATGTTAGAATTTCTGGCATATTGATGGTTTAATGCACTTTAATGGAAATTGATAACAGATTATGAGGGCAGTTGTGTCCCACCTGCTCGCCAAACCTACCCCCGTCCTTGGAAAGTCCACATTATAGCTATATCGCTGGAGGAACAGAGGCTGTATATTTATGTGTGCAACAAACAGCTGCTTGTTGTCAGTCTCATCAGGGAGCAAGATAAGCATGGCCTTGATTCTGAAGACTTCACCCATAAAATGCATAAATATTTCAAAAGTAATTACAGAACACAACTCATTTTAAAAATAGGATAAAGAGACTTCTTCTCCTTTAGATGGAGGAAGAGCTTTCTTGAGGAAAAGTTTTATGATCCAATACCCCTACTCTAATAAGGTTGAGTGGTGGTCTTGCATTCTCTCCTTTAATTCTCTCAAGAGTCCCAGGAAGTGGGTAACACTGATGATTCTTATTTTGCAAATGAGGAAATTGAGGCATAAATTAAGTTTAAGGGATTCTGGAAAATGTAGAAGTGGTGGTTGGCAGTGTCTGGATTTAAAATGGACTGTTTGCATTGTGTCAACTGTTGTGCTCCAAGGCAAGAAGATCCCGGGGCCTTTGAGAAATGAGCTATAAGAGGAGGTAAGGCACTTACCAGAGTTTGTCATTCCAGAGCAACAAGAAACCATCAGCAATTTTGTGACAGAGGACCCATGAACCATTCTTTAAGGGTGCTTTAATTACTGGGTGGGGAGTGGAGTAGGGGATAGCAAAGGAGTTGAGGAGGTTGCGGCAATAGTCCAGGCCAGAAATGTTCCAGGATTCTGGGCTGATGGTGATAAGAGTGAGATAAGTGGTCCTATTTGGTTTAGGAAACAGGGTTCGCTTTGGGTCTTGATGAGAAGGGGGAAGGGATTTCTCCAAGGAAGAAGAGTAGCCCTGAGATAAGATGCAGGAATATCATCAGACATAATGAAGGATAAAAGATCTAGCTCTGGACACAGAAGCCAGAAGACTGGAAAAAGACGTGGGGCGTGAAAGGAAGCCAGAGCTGAGACATTCTTGCCAGTGGTAGCTGTCAGGTTTACAATATGCATCTCCACAAACTATATATATCAGGTGACATCAAATAAAAGAACCTCAAAACAGCATCCTTCCCTTCCTTCCTGCTAGTATTTTTGTGCTATTGTTTCATTACATCTTGCCTCTAAATGTTATAAATCTCATAGCTATCATATTTTTGCTGTAAATGGTTGGTTATTGCTTAGGAATTGGTGGGGGGGCATATTACTGGATATTAAAGGGCTTCATGTATATTAGTCAAGAGATCTGCCACTGAGTTACACACCCAGTCCCTTTTTAAAAATTTATTTTGAGCAAGGACTTGATAAGATGCCCATCTGGCCTCAAATTTGCAGTTCTTCTGCCTCAGTCTCCCAACTAGCTGGGATCGCAGGCACGTGCCACAGAACCCTGGATAAAGAATTCTTTTCAATAAAAAATATATTTTGTTTGTCTACATATATTTTCTGTGCTATTTAGTTCTTTACATAGACCCACGCTTTCATCTAGTATCATCTCTTCTTCTGTCTGAATAGTTCTTATAGGGAAGAACTGATGGTGCTAAATTCACACAGTGTTTGTTTTACTAAAAATGTTTTTGTTTTCATTTTTACCTTTTAAATATATATTTTTCCTTGATGACAATTCTTGATTAACAATTTATTTTAATTTGTTCAGAATTTTAAAGAAATTGCTCCATTGTTCTGTTGCTCATGGATTTCAGACAATAAGTTGTGGTCATTTTTTGTTTTTTTAAAAAAGTGCAGAACGCATAGTAGACACCAGCTAAGTGCAGGTATAATATTCTGGTTTGAGTATTAGCCCTGAAGCCAAAATGTGTGGGTTTATTCTGGCACTGTCAGTTATTACCTGTATGACCATGGGAAAAATACTTAAGCTTTCTATGCCTCAATTTCTTCCCCCATAAAATAAAGATACAAGTAGCTCTCCCATGTAGGGTTGTTCTAAGTGCTGAATTAATGTATGTATAGTATTTAAAGCAAGCACACTATAAAAATGATTACTGTTTAATGACAAAAAAAAATAAAAAATAGATTTAGACAACACTGTCAACATTTGAGTGCTCAGAGTATTTTAATGTACTGGGCTGGTGTTGTAGTTCAGTGGTAGAACCCTTGCTTAGCATGCACAAGGCCCTGGGTTCAATCCTCAGTGTGGACAAAAAAATAATAATGAAGTTCAAGAGTTATGTTGCTAGCCATTCATATATTCCAAAGGAAATCCATAAGTTGATTCCTTTCAGTGAATACAGGAAAGTTCTTGATGTTATAAAAAATTTGTATATTGAGGTTGTAAGATCTACATAATAGTAAAAGAGAGAGAAATGGACTACATTCACATGATTTTTATTACAGTATATTGTTACAATTTTATCTTATTATTAGTTTTTGTTAATCTCTTACTGTGCCTAACTTAAATTTAAACTTAAACATAGCTGTGTATGTATTAGAAAAAAATACATATATGGTCCTGTACTGACTAGGATTTCAAGAATGAACTGGGGGTTTGGGAACATACCCGCATGGACAACTGAATAAGATGAGGACAACTGAATAGATACCAGAGAATTAGAGTTCTATGCAAAAGATTTCTGCAACTTTCATTAACCTAACTTCCTATTTATTTGTTTCAAGTATATTTGCCATTGCAATAGAAAGCCTTGGCAATGAAATAGAAAGTCTCAGCAAAGAAATAGATGATTAAAAAACTAAATGCAAATTTTATAATAGAAAAATACAATAACTAAAATGAAATCTCAGTAGAAAATGGAGTACTAAAAGAAAATGAGTAAGCTAAAATATAGAAAAATAGAAACTACCCAATCTGAACAATAGAGAGGAAATTAATTAAAAGAAGATTAAATGAACAGAACCTCATGGACTATAATGAAAGATCTAGTCATTATTGTCATGGAAGGAGAGAAGAATGAGGAAGAGGATGATAGAGTACTCAGGAATGAGAAACATATTCTCCACATTTGGTAAACAACTTAGGAAGATGAGTAAACTCCAAAGACGATAAACATAAAGAATACACATGAAGACATATGATAAGCAAACTTCTGAAAATAAAAGACAAAGAAAAAATCTTGAGAACAGCAGTAGAGAGGACACCTTACCTACCCATAGGAAGAACAATTCTAATTAAGTGAATTTCCCATGAGAAAATATGAAAGCCAGAAAGAAGTGTCACAATATTTTTAAAGTTATAAGTGAAAATCACTGTCACCGTCAGAATCCTAGACTCAGTATGAGTAACAGATGAAGGGTAAATAGAAAATTTTTATATGAAGGAAAATCAAGACAATTTGTCACCAGCAGACCTACCTTAAAAGAATCACTAAAAAAAGAATCACTCCCTAAAGAGAAGGGAAATGATAAAAGATCTTGAGATACGGAGAAGGAAGAAAGAACACAGTAAGCAGAAATGTAGGTAAGTAAAATAGTATTTTCTCTCCTTCAGATTTAAAAATTATTTAGTAGTTGAAGCAAAAAATTACAAACACTGTTGCCTGAGATTTTAAATGAAAAGTAGAGAAAGCATTTACAAAAATTATAAAAACTAAAAGGTTGAGCTGGGGATGTGGCTCAAGCAGTAACGTGCTCGCCTGGCATGCACAGGGCACTGTGCACCACATAAAATAAAGATGTTGTGTCCACCGAAAACTGAAAAATAAATATTAATCAATCTCTCTCTCTCTCTCTCTCTCTCTCTCTCTCTCTCTCTCTCTCTTTCTCTCTCTCTTAAAAAACTAAAACTAAAGGGTAGAAAGGTAAAGAAATTATATATTCTAAATTTTATTTTAACTGGTAAAGTGAGAAAATAGACTAAAAGAAGATAAAATGAACAGAACCTCATGGACTATAACAAAAGGTTACAGTCACCAGTAGACTGATGTGTACATAATGTAATATATACAGCAACCAATAAAAAGCTATGCAAAGAGGTAACACAAAAAAATACTGTCAGTAAATAAAAATGGGATTCTAATATATTTTCAAGAAACCTACATAAAGGCAGGAAAAAGAAAACAGAAATGACATAATAAAAAGAACAAAGAAAACAAAAGAAAAATAAAATAACATACTTAAGCCAATATGTGTCAGTAATTACATGAAATGTGAATAATGTAAAATATCCCAAATAATGGACAGATTGAGAAAGTAAATATGACCAAGTTATCTGCTATATATAAGAATCTCACTTAAAATTAACAATATAAGAAAGTTGAAATAAAAAGATCACACAACTATTGAAGAAAAGCAGGAGTATCTATCACACAAGAGTTTGGAGCAAAGAAAATTACTGAAGATGGGGGAAGTTATAAATGATAAGAAATCACTCCAAGAAGATGTAGCTATCCTAAATGCATATCATTAAACAACAGAGATGGAAAATATATGAGGCAAACATGATAGAACTGAAAGGAAAAATAAACAAATCCATAATAAAAATTGAATATTTCAGCACTCCTTTCTCAACAACTGATAGAACAACTAAAGAGAAAATCAGCAAGGATAGAGAAAAACTCAGAAACACCTTCAACCAATAGGAGCAAGTGGACATTTATAGAACCACACAACAACAACAAAGTATACATTCTTTCAAGTGCCATGGAGTTGTTTCCAAAATATATCATACCCAAGATCATAAAACAAAACTTAATAAACTCAAAATACTTGAAATTAGAGTGTATTCTGTGATCACATGGAATCAAATTAGAAACCAATAACTGAAAGATAAAAGTCTCTAAACACTTGAAAGCTAAAGAGCATACTTTTAAAATAATTCAGGTATTAGGACTGCTCAAAAAAAAAAAAGAGAGAGAGAGCGCCATCTTTCAGTTGTGTTCACAGCTGCCTCGCCTAGCAGCCATCGCTGTCTAACGCCAGTTCCGCCTCTAGTTTGCCGAACTCCAGCCAAAGGAGAAGTGGGGTAAGTGAAGAAGTCTTTCTACCATGGCTCATAAAAAGCAGACTGCCCACAAATCAACCAGAGATAAAGCACCCAGGAAACAACTGCTACAAAAGCCACTCACAGAATATGCCCTCTACTGCAGGGGTGAAGAAACCTCATCTTTACAGGCCTGGTACAGTGGCATTCCATGAAATTAGATGTTATCAGAAGTCCATTGAGCTTCTGATTTGCAAACTTACCTTCCAGTCTCTGGTGAAAGAGATTGCTCAGAACTTCAAATCAGGTCTGCAATTCTAGAGCACCACTATAGGTGCTTTGCAGGAGGCAAGTGAGGCCTATCTGGTTGGCCTTTTTGAAGACACCAACCTATGTGCTATCCATGCCAAACATGTAACAATTATGCCAAAAGACATCCAACTAGCACAATTCATACATGGAAAACATGCTTAAAAATTCACTATGATGGGAAAACATTTCATTCTCAAAAAAGGGGGTTTTCCTCTTTTTCCTGTTATTGGTAGTTCTGAACGTTAGATATTTTTTTCCATGGGGTCAAAAGTTACCTAAGTATATAATTGTGAGTGGAAAAGTAGGAGACAGAAATCAAGCATTGGCTGTTTTCCCCTTTCATTTGTGTGTAAATTTTTAGTATAAATGCAAGTCAAAATGTTTCAGTGAACAAATTTCAGCAGTTCAACTTTATAATAATTATAAAACAACTGTTAAATTTTTCTGGAAAATGCCAGCATTTGGACTTTTTAAGCAAGCAGATTTCTTATTGACAGCAACTAAATGTTGTTTGTAGCATTTTTATCATACAGTAGATTTCATCCATTCACTATACTTTTTCTGAGTTGTCCTACATGCAAGTAGTCTTCTGTCTTCTGTGCTGTTCCTGTAAGTTTACTATTAAAATACATTAAACTATTTAAGAAAAAGAAAGAAAGAAAAGAAAAACATTGAACTGGTTATAGATTTTTTAAAACACAACATAGCAAAAACTGTAGAACAAAGCTAAATCATTGCAGAAAGGGAAATTTTTTTATTGGTTGTTCAAAACATTACAAAGCTCATGACATATCATCTTTCATACATTTGATTCAGGTGAGTTATGAACTCCCATTTTTACCCCAAATACAAATTGCAGAATCACATCAGTTACACATTCACAATTTTTACATAATGCCATATTAGTGACTATTGTATTCTGCTGCCTTTCCTATCCCCTACTATCCCCCCTCCCCTCCCCTCCCATCTTCCCTCTCTACCTCATCTGCTATTGTTCAATTATCTCCCTTGTTTCCCCCTCCTTTCCCCTCACAACCTCTTATATGTAATTTTGTGTAACATTGAGGGTCTCCTACCATTTCCATATGATTTCCCTTCTCTCTCCCTCAGAAAGGGAAATTTATAGTGCTGTCTCGGTCCATTTTCTGTTGCTATAACTGAATACAACAATCTGAGTAATTTATAGACAATAGAAGTTTGCTCATTTCATGGTCCTAGAGCTGAGAAGTTAAAGGGAATGGCAATAAATGGTGAGAGCCTTCATGCTCTGTCATCCCAAAGCATAAGTTGGAAGAGAAAGTGATCATATGAAACAGAGATAGGAAGAACTGAACTTTATATTTTTGTCAGAAACCCACTACATAAAATAACTAACCTAGTCCCGTGATAACAGCAGTAATTCATTCATGCAAATCAGAAGCTCTTGACCTAATCCTCTCTTAAAAATTCCACTCAGTACTGTCACAATGACAAATTACATTGGTTTGGGGGGACATGGACACCATAGCAAGCAATAAATAAATATCTTTGGTAAGAGAGAAATTCTCAAATTAAGAGTCTAGAAATAGGACTGGGGTTGTGGCTCAGTGAGAGAGAACTTGCCTGGTATATGTGAGGCACTGGGTTCAATCCTTAGCACCACACAAATATAAATTAATAAAATAAAGGTATTGTGTCTACAATGAAAAAAACCTTTTAAAAAGGCTAGAAGAATGAAACAAACCAAAGGCAAATACACAAAAGGAAGAGTTCAGAAATCAATAAAATTTAAAACAACAACAAAAATAAGTGAAAAGACAGTTTTTTGAAAAAATCAGTCAAATTAACATATTTAGCAAGACTCCCAAAGAAAAATTAAGAGAAGACATGGTTCAGCATTATCATGAATGAAACAGGGAGTATCACTTCAAACCCTGAAGATATCTAAAGGAAAGAAATGCTGTACATGTAAATCTGACAACTTAGGTGAGATGGACTGATTTTTTTGAAAACAAAAACCTCCATACTCACCCAATATGAAGTATATAATTTGAGTAACCCCATATCTAAAAATGTGAACTCATGACTTAACAATTCCTGAAAAAGAATTCTCTAGGCTCAAATGGTTTCACTTAAATTTATTAAATATGTTAAGAAAATTTAATATAAATTCCACAAATTCTCCCTAGAAAATATAAAAGGAGATAACACTTCTCCATTCATGCTATGAGGCTAGTATCACTATAACACAAAATAGGTAAAGCCAGTTTTTAAAAAAGGAAAAAAATACAAATGAATACCTCTCGGTCAAAAGATGGCCGCTGCGTACAGGGGTTGCTGAAGTGCTGAGAGTGGGGCTCTGAGCAGCGGCTTTAATCGAGATTTCACGCAGCGTGTTAGAGCCCCTATCACCATTAATCTGTAGTGGACCACCTTGCCAAGCAGCAGAAAAAAACAAAGAGATTGAAAGAGAGACGCTTTTCTGCTCAGAGCCGCGGGTGCTCTGCACCCATCTGCTGCCTCTTTCACTTCGCTACCGGCAGAGAAGCTGAATACGTAAACAACAGCGGATTGTAAGTACCTGACAAAGAAAGCTCAGTACACCACCTTTTTTTCTTTTTTTTTTTTTCTGAATATTTTCTATACAAGGAGAGTTAGTGGATTGGGATTGTTGGCTGGGCTGTGGTTTCGGGGCCGAAAATATACTCCGCGGGAGCCGCCATTTGCTTCCTGCATGCTGTCTTAATGGCTCTGTCTACATGGTCCTGCTGCCGCACCTAGAGACGGGAACTGAGCTGCGTGCCGAGTCCTATCCTCCAAAGGCGGGACCACGACCCCGAACGCAGCGGTTGCTTGTTCCCTGCTGCACCTTTGGGCAGAAACTGTTCTGGAGTTGTTGGCAGTCCCCTGCAAGGGGACTCGCGCTCCAGAGGGAGGGGCCGGAGAGCTGCTGCGGCAGCCGCTTGGGGAGCAAGGCACCTAGCCGAGGAGCGATGGAGGTCCCGGCATCGCTTCTAAGGCCGCGGACAAGCGTGGAGCCCGAACGCAGCCCAGAGCCTGCTTGCTCAGGATCACTAGGCAAAGCTGAGCTGACGTGGAGCTAAGGCGTGCAGCCTGGGCCCCTCAGAAAACACACACTGAGCACGAATCAGCTGCATGCAAGCTCTGGTTCGCCTGCTTCTCGTGTCTCAGCACTAACGATCCCACTGAAATAACTAGTCCCACCTGAACTCACAGAGGTAAAAACCAACTGAGCACCATAGCTGGACCCAGAGAATCAGGAGGGACGTGGGACCTGCAGCGCAGAACTCCCGGCTACTGATTCCACCAGTGCTGACAACAGAGGTCCCTTGCACCAGATACCAGGGGAGTTACTACCTGAGGGCAAACAAGTTCGCTGGGGCTCTCAGCCCTAAGCCATACAAACTTGGGGTCTGAGGGAGGCAAACAGAAAGGGTGTGGCCAGGCATCCATGAAAACAGAGCTCCCTGGAGCAGCAGACCCAGCGTGTAGCCAGTATTGTGGTAAGCGTCACAGGTGAGCGGGGCCTGGATTGAGGAACCACAAGAAAAGGCCCTAAGCACTCAGGATTGGAGACCCGCACAGTCTGGGAAGAAGAGCTGAGACACAGTGATTGGTTCCCACCTATCAAGAAGAGAAGCTTGGCCCAGTGGGCATAGCTCCACCTACTGGAAGAGAAGTTAATCGAGCTTTATGACTGCATTTATTATTATTATTATTTTTCAATGATTATTATTAGTACTTCTTTTTTATTTTTTATTTATTGTTTTTTTTTAATTTTTTAATTTTTATTTTTATTTATTTTTTTTACTTTTTGATGTTGATTTAGTTGTTGTTCTTTAACTTTCTTATTAATGGTTTCAATTTTTAAATTCTTTTTATTCTATTATGGTTACTATTATTTTTGAAACTTTAATTTTCATTTTTTATTATCACTATAATTTTTTTTGTTTTAAATTTTTAATTTTTCATTCTTTTCTTTCTTTCTTTTCACTTTTTTCTTCTGTCTTTTCATTTCTTTTCAATTTTCTTACTTCCCCTTTCCTGAATTCTACCTGCCTACACTCATTCTCTTTAGTGACTTCTTCCCTTCCCTTCCAATATCTCTCCTCCCAAGCATCAAATAAATTTATAAGAGTAAACAGTAACTCAGCAGTCAAACAGAACAAGAAGTAACATGAGCATAAAAAAGCAAGGAAGAAAAGGAGTACAAACAATGAAGGACAGCCTAAATATTCAGGAGGACTTAGAGTCATCAGAAAAATGGTCATATAAAGAACTCAAGGAACACCTTAGACAGATGGAAAAGAAACTTAAAGATCACATTGAAAGTGAATTACAGAAACAGATAAAAAAAGAAGTTAAGTATCTTTATCAGGAAATAGAGATTATTAAAAAAAATCAAACTGTAATTCTAGAAATGAAGGAAACGATAAACCAAATTAAAAACTCAATCGAGAATATCACCAACAGAGTGGAGCAAGTAGAAGCCAGAATGTCAGATAATGAAGACAAAATATATCATCTTGAAAGGAGTCTAGCCAACTCAGATAGGCTGGTAAAAAAATCACGAGAAAAACATCCAAGAGATTTGGGATAATATAAAAAAAACAAATTTACGAGTCATCAGGATAGAAGAAGGCACAGAGATTAATACCAAGGGAATGAGTAACCTGCTGAATGAAATAATTACAGAAAACTTTCCAGAAATAAAAAAGGAAACAGATATACAAATTGTAGATGCATACAGGACACCGAGCACACAAAATCACAGTAGACCAACGCCAAGACACATTGTTATGAAGATATCCAACATACAGAACAAAGAGAAAATATTAAAAGCTACAAGAGAAAAGAGGCAGATTACATTTAGGGGTAAACCAATAAGGTTAACAACGGATTTTTTATCACAGACGCTGAAAGCGAGAAGATCCTGGAACAACGTATTTCAAACATTGAAAGACAATGGTTGCCAACCAAGAATTTTGTATCCAGCAAAATTAAGCTTCAGGTACGACAACGAAATAAAAATCTTTCAGGATAAACAAAAGCTAAAAGAATTCGTAGCCAGAAAGCCAGCATTGCAAAGCATCTTGAGCAAAACATTACATGAGGAAGAAATGAAAAACAATAACCAAAACCATCAGTGGGAAGAGCCTCTATAAAGCCAGAGGGCGGGGGGAAAGCTAATCTAGGAGAAACAAACTAAAAGAAGATAAATAATAAAACATGGCTGGAAGTACAAACCATACAGCAATAGTAACTCTGAACGTTAATGGCTTAAACTCTCCAATAAAGCGACATAGGCTGGTAGCATGGATTAAAAAAACAAACCCAACAATATGCTGCCTCCAGGAGACGCATCTGATTGGAAAAGACATACACAGGCTGAAGGTGAAAGGTTGGGAAAAAATATACCACGCACACGGTCCTCGCAAGCAGGCAGGAGTGGCCATCCTCATATCGAATAAAATCAACTTCAAGACTAAATTAATCAAAAGGGATAAGAAAGGTCATTATATACTGTTAAAAGGAACCATTCACCAACAAGACATAACAATTATCAATATTTATGCACCAAATAATGGGGCTGTGGCATTCATGAAAGAAATTCTCCTCAAGTTCAAGAATCAAATAGACCGCAATACAATAATTATGGGTGACTTCAACACACCTCTCTCACCATTGGACAGATCTTCCAAACAAAAGTTGAATAAAGAAACTATAGAACTCAATATCACAATCAACAACCTAGACTTAACTGACATATATAGAATATATCATCCAACATTAAGTGGCTATACTTTTTTTTCAACAGCACATGGATCCTCCTCAAAAATAGACCATATATTATGTCATAAGGCATTCCTCAGTAAATATACAGGGGTGGAGATAATACCATGCATTTTATCTGATCATAATGCAATGAAAAAGGAAATCAGTGATAAATGAAGGAAGGAAAAATCCTACATCACATGAAAATGAACAATATGTTACTGAATGATCAATGGGTTACAGAAGACATAAAGGAGGAAATCAAAAAATTCTTAGAGATAAATGAAAACACAGACACAACATATCGGAATCTATGGGACACAATGAAAGCAGTTTTAAGAGGGAAATTCATCGCCTGGAGGTCATACCTCAAAAAAAGGAAAAACCAACAAATAAATGAGCTCACACTCCATCTCAAAGACCTAGAAAAAGAAGAGAAAAACAACAGCAAATGTAGCAGAAGGCAAGAAATAATTAAAATCAGAGCAGAAATCAATGAAATTGAAACAAAAGAAACTATTGAAAAAATTAACAAAACTAAAAGTTGGTTCTTTGAAAAAATAAATAAGATCAACAGACCCCTAGCCATGCTAACGAAGAGAAGAAGAGAGAGAACTCAAATTACTAACATATGGGATGAAAAAGGCAATATTACAACAGACACAGCAGAAATACAGAAGACAATTAGAAATTATTTTGAAAACCTATATTCCAATAAAATAGAGGATAGTGAAGACATCGATAAATTCCTTAAGTCATATGATTTGCCCAGACTGAGTCAGGAGGATACCCATAACTTAAACAGACCAATATCAATAGATGAAATAGAAGAAGCAATCAAAAGACTTCCAACCAAGAAAAGCCCAGGACCAGATGGGTATACAGCGGAGTTTTACAAAACCTTTAAAGAAGAATTAATACCAATACTTTTCAAGTTATTTCAGGAAATAGAAAAAGAGGGAGCTCTGCCAAATTCATTCTATGAGGCCAACATCACCCTGATTCTGAAACCAGACAAAGACACCTCAAAGAAAGAAAACTACAGACCAATATCTCTGATGAACCTAGATGCAAAAATTCTCAATAAAATTCTGGCGAATCAGATACAAAGGCACATCAAAAAAATTGTACACCATGATCAAGTAGGATTCATCCCTGGGATGCAAGGATGGTTCAATATACGGAAATCAATAAATGTTATTCACCACATCAATCGACTTAAAGATAAGAACCATATGATCATCTCAATAGACGCAGAAAAAGCTTTCGACAAAGTACAGCATCCCTTTATGTTCAAAACAGTAGAAAAACTAGGGATAACAGGATCTTACCTCGACATTGTAAAAGCTATTTATGCCAAGCCTCAGACTAGCATCATTCTCAATGGAGAAAAATTAGAGGCATTCCCCCTAAAATCTGGAACAAGACAGGGATGCCCTCTGTCACCACTTCTATTCAATATAGTTCTTGAAACACTGGCCAGAGCAATTAAACAGATGAAAGAAATTAAAGGCATAAAAATAGGAAAAGAAGAACTTAAATTATCACTATTTGCGGACGACATGATTCTATACCTAGAAGAACCAAAAGGGTCCACAAAAAATTACTAGAACTAATAAATGAATTCAGCAAAGTGGCAGGATATAAAATTAACAGGCATAAATCAAAGGCATTTCTGTATATCAGCGACAAAACTTCTGAAATGGAAATGAGGAAAACACTCCATTCACAATATCCTCAAAAAAAATAAAATACTTGGGAATCAACCTAACAAAAGAGGTGAAAGATCTATACAATGAAAACTACAAAACCCTAAAGAGAGAAGTAGAAGAAGATCTTAGAAGATGGAAAAATATACCCTGTTCATGGATAGGCAGAACTAACATCATCAAAATGGCAATATTACCAAAAGTTCTCTATAGGTTTAATGCAATCCCAATCAAAATCCCAACGGCATTTCTTGAAGAAATAGATAAAGCAACCATGAAATTCATATGGAAAAATAAAAGACCCAGAATAGCAAAAGCAATTCTAAGCAGGAAGCGTGAATCAGGCGGTATAGTGATACCAGATTTCAAACAATATTACAGAGCAATAGTAACAAAGACAGCCTGGTACTGGTACCAAAACAGGCGGGTGGACCAATGGTACAGAATAGAGGACACAGAGACTAATCCACAAAGCTACAACTATCTTATATTTGATAAAGGAGCTAAAAGCATGCAATGGAGGAAGGATAGCATCTTCAACAAATGGTGCTGGGAAAACTGGAAATCCATTTGCAACAAAATGAATCTGAATCCCCTCCTCTCGCCATGCACAAAAGTTAACTCAAAGTGGATCAAGGAGCTAGATATCAAATCAGAGACTCTGCGCCTGATAGAAGAAAAAGTTGGCTCCGATCTACATATTGTGGGGTCGGGTTCCAAATTCCTTAACAGGACACCCATAGCACAAGAGTTAATAACAAGAATCAATAAATGGGACTTACTTAAACTGAAAAGTTTTTTCTCAGCAAGAGAAACAATAAGAGAGGTAAATAGGGAGCCTACATCATGGGAACAAATTTTTACTCCTCACACTTCAGATAGAGCCCTAATATCCAGAGTATACAAAGAACTCAAAAAATTAAACAATAAGAAAACAAATAACCCAATCAACAAATAGGCCAAAGACCTAAACAGACACTTCTTAGAGGAGGACATACAATCAATCAACAAATATATGAAAAAATGCTCACCTTCTCTAGCAGTCAGAGAAATGCAAATCAAAACCACCCTAAGATACCATCTCACTCCAGTAAGATTGGCAGCCATTATGAACTCAAACAACAACAAGTGCTGGCGAGGATGTGGGGAAAAGGGTACTCTTGTACATTGCTGGTGGGACTGCAAACTAGAGCAGCCAATTTGGAAAGCAGTATGGAGATTCCTGGGAAAGCTGGGAATGGAACCACCATTTGACCCAGCTATTGCCCTTCTCGGACTATTCCCTGAAGACCTTAAAAGAGCTTACTACAGGGATACTGCCACATCGATGTTCATAGCGGCACAATTCACAATTGCTAGACTGTGGAACCAACCCAGATGCTCTTCAATAGATGAATGGATAAAAAAAATGTGGCATTTATACACCATGGAATATTACGCAGCACTAAAAAATGACAAAATCATGGATTTTGCAGGGAAATGGATGGCACTAGAGCAGATTATGCTTAGTGAAGCTAGCCAATCCCTAAAAAACAAATACCAAATGTCTTCTTTGATATAATGAGAATAACCAGGATCAGAGCAGGGAGGAAGAGCAGGAAGGAAAGATCAACATTAAACAGATACAATAGGTGGGAGGGAAAGGGAGAGAAAAGGGAAATTGCATGGTAATGGAGGGAGACGCTCATTGTTATACTAAATCACACATAAGAGGTTGCGAGGGGAATGGGTAAATAAACAAGGAGAGAAGTGAAATACAGTAGATGGGGTAGAGAGACAAGATGGGAGGGGAGGGGGGATAGCAGAGGATAGGAAAGGGAGCAGAATACAACAGTTACTAATAGGGCATTATGTAAAATTGTGGATATGTAACAGATGTGATTCTGCAATCTGTATTTGGGGTAAAAATGGGAGTTCATAACCAACTTGAATCTAATGTATGAAACATGATATGTCAAAAGGTTTGTAATGTTTTGGACAACCAATAAAAAAAAACAAATGGATACCTTTCATAAACACAGATTTAAAAGTAAAAGTTCTAAGAATTACACACCATAACCAAATGGGACTTTTTATTCTAGGTATGCAATCGTGGTTCAATATTTGAAAATAAATCATCATAATTTGCCATACCATGGGCAACAGAAGAAAAGTCATATCATTACATTAATCAGTGCAGAAAAGAACATTTCACAAAACGCAATACCAAGTTGTCTTAAATTTTTTTAGAAAAAATACCAATAGAGGAGACCTTCCTCAACCTAATAAAAAGCATGTATGAAAAATCTGTGGACAATATAATAATTGTGAAAAATTGAATACTAAGACAAGCAACAATGCAAAAATATCTGTTCTCCCCACTCTTACTCATTTTACTGTTGGAAATTCTACTCTATGCAATAATACATGAAAGGAAATATAAGGCAGAAAGAAAGATATCCCCATTTATAAATAATACAATTTCATATAAAATATATATTAATATATAATATATTTTAAATACCAAGACTGGGAAAAAAATCTTCTAGAATAGTGAATTTTTCAAAGTCACAGAAAGCAAAATGAACATACAAAAATAAATAATTTCTCTCATACTAACAATACAATGATAGATATCAAAATTAAAAATGCAGACCTGGGATATAGTTCAGTGGCAAAGTGTGTGCCTTGCATTTGTAAAGCCTAGTTCCGCCCACCCCCCAAAAAATTAAAAATGCAATACTATTGACAAAACAAAAATAATGCTTAGGAATAAATGTAACAAAACATGTACAGGTGTTTTATTCTGAAAACTAAACAATATTAATGAAAGAAAAATTTTTAAAAATCCAAATAAACAGACAAATATCCTATGTTCATGAATTGGAAAATTCAACATGTCACAAATAGACATCAGGTTTCCCTGAATTGATACGTTGATTTAAAATAATTCTTGTCAAAATGCCAGCAACATATTATATAGATGTAGATGTGATTATTTTAAAATTTTTGTGGAATAACAAAGGATCTAGAGTATCTAAAGCAATTTTAGAAAAGCAAAAAGTAAGAATAATCAGTTTACTCTATTTTGTAATTTTATTATATAACTTTGGTATTCAAGACTATGTGCTATTAGGTACGCATGTAGATAAACATGACACATTAATATAAAAATAGGTCCCTGCAGTCCTCTAACATGGAATTAATATCAAGATATTTAAAGAACTCAAAATATTCAACACTAAAAAATAAAATCAATCAATAAATGGGCAGAAGAATTAGACATTTCTCAAAAGAAGAAATACAAATGGTCAACAAATATAAAACATTTAATATCTTGAGAAATCAGGGAAATGCAAATCAAAACTACATTGAGATTTTATCTCATGACAGTTAGAATGTCAATTGTCAAGAATACAAGTGATAATAAATGCTGGTAAGGGCGTGGAGGAAAGGATACTATCATACATTCTTGGTGGGACTGAAAATGAGTACAACTACTCTAGAAATAATTGTGTAGATTTCTCAAAAGACTAGGAGTAGAACCACCATGTAACTCAGCTATTCTACTCCTCAGTATTTATCCCAAATAATTAAAAATTCATATATCATGGCAATACAGCCACATCAATGTTTATAGCAGCACATTTCAAAATAGCCAAGTTATGGAACCTGTCCAGGTGTCCACCAATAAATCAAAGGACAAGGAAAATGTATTATATATGCACAATGGAGTTTTACTCAGTCATAAATACGAATAAAGTTATAACATTTGCTGGTAAATGGATGCAACTGGAGAACACCATGATAAGTGAAATAAGCCAGATTCCAAAGTGAAGGATTGAATGTTCTCTCTTATACACACAAGTGGGCACAATGACACACACCTGTAATTTCAGCTACTTGGAAGTCTGAGGGAGGAGAATCACAAGTTTGAGTACATGCTCAGAAACTTAAAAAGATCCTGCTCAAAATAAAAATTAGAAAATAAAAAAGGTCTGGGCATGTAGCTCAGTGGTGAAATTCCTGTGTTAGATCCCTAGTACTGAAAAAACCCTCAGCAGTAAAAAAGCAATGACAGTCTAGGAAAATGTGCAGATGACAAAGAAACACATGAAAGTATTCTCAATGCTAGTAGCTGCTGAGGATGCAAATGAAAACTACAATGAGATATCACATACAACTATCAAAATGACTAAAAATGGTAAAAATACCAAATGGTAGCAAAAATTCAGAGAAATTAGATTACTCAAATATTGCTGGGAAGGATGTAAAATACCACAGCCACTCTATAAAACAGTATCACATTTTCTTTAAAAATGTACAACTACAGGTTGTAATTCCAGCTGCTTTTGAGGCTGAGGCAGGAGGATCCTGAGTTCAAAGCCAGCCTCAGCAAAAGTGAGGTACTGAGCAACTCAGTGAATCCCTGTCTCTAAATAAAGTACAAAAATAGGGCTGGGGATGTGGCTCAGTGGTGGAGTGCCCCTGAGTTCAATCCCCAGTACCAAAAAAAAGTTGGGGAGAACTACAGATACACCTGATGTATAATCCCATAATAGCATCCTTGGGCATTTATTCCAAGAAACAAAAGCTTACATTCACACAAAATCTTTACACACATATTTAAAAAATAAAAGAAGCTTTATTCATAATATCCCCAAACTGGAAACATCCCAGAAATCTTTCAATGAGTAAATGATAAAACTTAACTATGGAACATTCATATTATGGAATTCTACTCAGTGATAAATAGGAATAAAGTATTGATAAATGAAACAACCTGGGAGAATTTCCAAATAAATATGCTAAATGGAAAAAAATACACTTGATCCCAAAAGGTCACATATTGTATTATTCAATTTATATATCATTCTTAAAATTGTAACATTTTAGAAATAAACAAATAATTAGTGGTTGTAGAGGTTAAGAAAGAGATGGGTCTGGGAGGGAGATGTGGACCTGAGTAGACTTGTGAAGGTATAAAAGAGCAATATGAAAGATCCTTGTGGTGATTGAAATGCCCTGTATCTTGATACAATCAATATACTGAATGTGATTTTGTATTATAGATTGGCAAAGTATTATATGAGGGAAATTAGGTCAAGGATATGTGGGATAATTATTTGTTATATCTACATGTGAACCTACAATTATCTCAAATAAAATTTCAATTATAAAATCAGGAGTTGTGTCAACAACTATCCAAACTCATTCCACAATGGAAACATAAAAACCACAGAAGCAGTCTGAACTAAACTCACAGCAACTCTGGAAAATAAATGTTTTCAGAAACCAGGCAAATGCCTAATCAAGAATAATTCATCCTGAATGTTTTCACCATAAAGAAATTATAAATGTTTGAGGTGATAAAGTATGTGCAACAAGATTTAAACATTGTGAAATGTTTACATGTATCAAACTGTCACATAGTACCACCCCATTAGTGTGCATATTTTAATTTTTTATGTACTAGCTCAAATAAATTTAATTAATAAAAATATAAAAAGAGAAACAAATTGGTGAGAAAGTTTTGTGTATTTTAATTTGTCCTTTCCCCAACCACTCCCTAGTACAGCATCAAACTTGGTCTTGAATTGGTGGCATCCAAATTTCCAGTTCTCTCCCTTGAATCAGAAAGAACAAAAAAACTTATTTGCAAATTTTTAAAATTTGCCTTTTCTAGGAAACATCAGAAGTACTAACACAAGGTGTTTATTTGTTTGTTAACTAGAAATACAGGTGGACAAATTGATAGGAAATGCTCTTGGAAGCTACAGGTTGATTAAAAACCAAGAGACTACTGGAGCAAGAGATTATGTATGGAGACATAAAAAAGACCACCTAACACCCATAAGATAAGTTGCAGTGAGGCATTTTACACAAATCAGGACATTCCAAATCAGCTACATATACTGTGTAATTTAGAGATCCATATTAATATCTATACAAAAGTACTGAGAAGATTTTAGGTTTCACTTTTGATTGGTCCCTAGGTTTAGAACAAGCCTATCTATGGTAAAAAATATGATATCACAGATACAATCTGCTAAAACTGGGAGAGGTAGCTGTTTTCTCTCTCTCTCTCTCCCCCTCCCAACCCTCATTTTTTATTTGTTTTTGTCTATTTCCGTTCTTGGAATTCAAGAAATTCTTCAAAATATTAGCTGAATGCAAGGAAAGAAACAGAGACTTCAGAACTTCAAATACTCCTTGTCCTTCAACTCTGAGAATCAGGAGACTATTGAAAGAGCAACACATCCTGTCCCTAAGACATTTCACCTTCTTGGGATTACTGGTAAAGTTGGAGGTAGGCATTGGACTAGAGGATTCACAGAAGCTTAATTGGGGGAGAGCATGATGCTGGTTTTTCTACCCATACCCAGGGCTGTACCCTTGCCCATGGGCAGTACTCTGGGTCAAATGCCAATCAACATCAATCCCTGGAAAATTTTAAAAGCCATGACACATGTCTTATCCCCCTCTCCCTTTCTCAGGCATATTAAGAGTTCACTTGCCCAGTAAGAATCATCCCAGCACAGCAATGGCCTTTCTGCTATTGTTATCTGTCTCTGAACCTCCAGGAGTGCATCCTTCCTATTGTGCTTGCTTGGGTTCTTTGGAAGTTCTGGAATCCTGAGACAATATAACCCCTCATTGTGGTAGTCTCATTGTCTAGTGGTTGTATCTTTCTGCCCTCTAGATCTAGAAACAGCAGTCTCCCTTGAAGAAATTTTGAGGCTTCTTAGTGCTCTTTGACCTTTCATTATGTTTAAAATTATTACTTTTCCTTCTTTGTTTCTGTTTTATTTTTACTAATCTTCCTATATATTTAGCCAGTTGCATCTACATTTTACATTCTCTTCCTGGAGACCTTCTAATCTCACATGGCTACTGGGTTCTTGTCTGGGTTGTTTGTGTTTCTTCTCTGGCCTAGTATGATATCTTGCATAAAGTACATTGACCATGATGAGTTATTTTAGAATAAAAAGATTACCATAAATTTGAAAAAAAATATTGGAAGCCATATGGCTATGGTATAATATATTTAAAATATTGAAAAAACTTATAAAAATAATTCCATGTCCAGCAAAACTGTCCTTCAAAAATGAATGAGAGTTAAGACATTCCAAGATAAATAAGAGATGGGTGAATTCATTCCCATTAAACTTGCTGTACAAGAAGTGCTTCAGTTTAAATAAAGGAATGTTGCACAATAACCCCAATCTGAATGAAGGTATAAGAATTTCCAGGAAAGATAATAACATAGACATATATAAATGCAAATATTATTGTAATTTTTGTTTGTAAACCCACTTTTTGTATTCTATAGTCTTCAAGGGACAAATACATAAAATAATTATAAATATATGTTATTGGACACACAATGAATAAAGATATAATGTGTATCCAGGTATGAAAGCACACACTTGTAATCCCAACTACTTGAGAAGTTGAGGTAGGAGGATCAAAAAGTCGAGGCCAGCCTGGGCAACAGTAGGACCCTATCACAAAATAAAAATAAAAAGGGCTGGAGATGCAGCTCAGTGCTAACCTACCATGTGAAAGGCCTTGGCTCAATCCCTAATATTAAAAAAAGATATAATATATAACATCAATGATATAAAAGTTAAATAAAGCCTTGTAGGAGGAGAGTTATGAGTGAAATTAAATTGTTATCAATACCAATTAGATGGCTATAATTTTAGGATAATGCCTTACTTTGTCTTGTTTTGCTTTAAAAGAACACCATAGACTGGCTAATTTATAAACAATAGAAGTTTAGTTGTTCCATAGATCTGGAGGCTTGGAAATCCATCACCAAGATGCTGACATCTTGAGAAAGTCTTTATACTACATCATCCCATTAGGAATAAAGTGAAAGACAACATAAAAGCAGGAGGATGTCAAACTCACTTTTATAATTAGTCCAGTTGTTTTAGTCAACTTTCTCACTGCTTTGACTAAAGGACCCAACCAGAACAATTATAGAGGAGGAAAAGTTTATTTGAGGTCTCACAGTTTCATAAGTCTTAGTTCACAGAAGATTGGCTCCATTTCTAGGGGCTCAAGGTGAGGAAGAACATCATGGTGGAAGAATGTGACAGACAGAAATAGCTCACATTATGATCAGGAAGCAGAAAGAGAGGTCTCCACTTGCCAGATACAAATATATACCCCAAAATCAGGCCCCTAATTTTTACCTCTTCCAACCACACCCTATCATTTCAGTTCCCACTTAATCTTCATCAGGAGATTAATTCACTAATTGGGTTAAGACTCTTACAATCTAATAATTTCTTTTTTGAAACTTCTTGCATTTTTTCACACATGAGCTTTTGAAGTACACCTCACATCCAAAACATAATACCATTCTTGAAATAGCTAACAAATTCCAATGTCTATAACATGAATCCATTAATGAGAGTAGATCTATCATGACCTAATCAACTCTTATTATATTCAAACTCCCAATGCTGTTGGACTGGGAATTAAATTTCCAACACACGAATTTGGGGGGACACACCCAAAATAGAAGAGATGTTATATGTAATTCTCATGTTACTCATAAGGGTAATATTTAAAAAATATAAACAGAATTAAATGAGAAGAGAATCAAAGCTTATTACTTTAGAAATCAACTAAACAAAAAATAAGGCAGTATTGGAATAAATGAGCAGGGTAAAGCTATTAAACATATAGAAAATAAAAACCAAAATGGCAGAAGTCCTTTTTATTAATAATTACCCTAACTATAAATGTTCCACCCATGTTCTCTCTGGGTGATGGGCATGGGGTTCTGCTTGGTGAAATAAACTGGCTGAGAAATAAAAGCTAGGAAAAATAGAGTATTGAAAAAAAATCATAGAGCACAGAAAGTAGTTTTAAAAGTGGCGTCAGGATGGGCAAGCTGAGCCAAAGGATCCAGCTTCTGACAAAATGCCTGCTTTATTTATATTGGGAGACATCAAAGAGATTCTATAGAATGTTCATTTCCAAAACAGATTAAAGTTGGGCTGTTTAGTTCCTAATGGGTTATGCCTATCTCCGGTGCCACTATGAGGACCTTTCTAGCATAGCAGAGGGGAATGTCAAGAGCATTGAGTGGAGAGCCACGAGAAATTCCCAATGCCAGGCCTATCCTTCCCTGGCTTCCATGCCAAGATGAGGTTCTCATGTTTTTCACAGATGGCTTCCTGCATAAATGTATAAAATTATTTATTCAAAAGGCAAAATGCTGAATGTTTTCTCTGATATAAGGAGGCTGACTCAGTGGGGTAGGGAGGGGGAACATAGGAGGAATAGATGAATTCCATATAGGGAAGAGGGGTTGGAGGGAAAGGGAGGGGCAGTGGATTAGCAAGGATAATGGAATGTGGTGGACATCATTATCCAAAGTACATGTATGAAGACACAAATTGGGTGTCAACATATTTTATGTACAAACAGAGATATGAAAAACTGTGGTATATATGTGTAATAAGAATTGTAAAGCATTCTGCTGTTATTTTAAAATTAATTTTTAAAAGGCAGAAATTGACAAAATGGAATTTTTAAAAACCATAATCCAACCATGTTATCTACAAGACCACACTTTTGAATCAAAGATAGAAATACATTGAAAGTAAATGATTGGCAAAGGATATATGCAAACAGCTGATATACAAAAGTTAAATTAACTAAATTATACCTGACAAAATAGACTTCAATATGAAAATGTTACTAGAGATAAAAATAAATATTTTATATTGGTAAATGTTTCATTCCATATTGAAGTTCTAAAAATTAAATATGAATACACATAATAGAGCCTCAAAATATGAATCAAGGTTGCTCAAAGGGAGGGTAGACATAATATTGAACAATAATAGTGGGAGAATTCAATACCCACTGTTGCATTTATTTTTATTTATTTATTTTTAATTTGTTCATTTTATATATACATGACAATGAGTGTATTTTGGCATATTATGCATACATGGAGTATAATTTCCCATTCTTGTGGTTGTACATGATGTGGAGTTACATTTGTCATATATTCATATATGAACATAGGAAAGTTTTGCCTGATTTATTCTACTGTTTTTCCTATTCCCATCACCCCTTCACTTCATTCCCCTTTGTCTAATCCAAAGAAAATTTATTCTTCCTTCCCTTCATCCTTATTGTGTTAGCATCTGCATATCAAAGACAACATTTGGCCTTTGGCTTTTTAGGATTGGCTTATTTTACTTAGCACAATTTTCTCCAGTTCCTTCCATTCACCAGCAAATGCCATAATTTGATTATTCTTTCTGGTGGAGTAATAGTTCATTGTGTATACATACCACATTTTCTTTATCCATTCATCTTTTTGAGGGCATATAGGTAGGTCCCATAGCTTTGCTATTGTGTACTGAGCTGCTATAAACATTAATATGGCCTCATCACTATACTATGCTGATTTTAAGTCTTTGGGGTATAGTCCAAGGAGTATGATAACTGGGTCAAATAGTGGTTCCATTCCAAGTTTTCTGAGAAATCTCTACACTGCTTTTCAAAGCTGTTGCACCAGTTTGCAGTGCCACAATCAATGTATGAGTGTACCTTTTTTCCACATCCTCACAAACATTTTTCATTTCTTGTATTCTTGATAATTGGAGTGAGATAAAATCTCAGTGTAGTTTTAACTTGTATTTCTCTAATCGCTAGAGATGTTGAACATTTTTTCATATATTTGTTGACCAATTGTATTTATTCTGTGAAGTATCTGTTCAGTTTCTTTGTATATTTATTTGTTGGGTTATTTGGTTTTAATTTATTCTCATTTATTATATATGACAGCAGAATGCAATTCAATTCATATAACACAAATATGAGTACAGTTTTTCATGCCTCTGGTTGTACACAAAGTAGAGTCACAAAGTTTGTGTTTTCATATGTACTTAGGGTAATGATATCCATCTCATTCCATCATCTTTCCCACCCCCATGTCCCCTCCTTTCCCCTCCCTACCCTTTGCCCCATCTAAAGTTCATCTCTTACACCCATGCTCACCCCCATCCCCATTCGGGATCAGTATCTTTATACCAGAGAAAATATTCAGCAATTGTTTTGGGGTTTTTTTTTTGAGGGGGAGGAATTGGCTTACTTCAC
Source organism: Ictidomys tridecemlineatus (assembly GCF_052094955.1). Classification (NCBI taxonomy): domain Eukaryota; kingdom Metazoa; phylum Chordata; class Mammalia; order Rodentia; family Sciuridae; genus Ictidomys; species Ictidomys tridecemlineatus. The sequence goes on along the minus strand of NC_135477.1, from coordinate 121,115,358 downwards.
TTAGCATTATGTTCTCCAATTTCAACCATTTACCTGCAAATGCTATGACTTTATTCTCTTTTAATACTGAGTACTATTCCATTGTGTATATGTAACACATTTTCTTTATCCATTCATCTACTGAGGGGTATCTAGATTGGTTCCACAATTTAGCTATTGTGAGTTGTGTTGCTATAAACATTGATGTAACTGTGTCCCTGTAGTATGCTGTTTTTAAGTCCTTTGGGTATAAAACAAGAAGTGGGATAGCTGGGTCAAGTTATTTTGAGTTCTTTGTGTATCTTGGAGGTTAATGCTCTATCTGAGGTCCATATGGCAAAGATTTTCTCCCATTCTGTAGAATCTCTCTTCACATTCTTGATTGTTTCCTTTGCTGTATTTTAGTGTGATGCCATCCCACTTATGATTCTTGATTTTACTTCTTGCACTTTCAGAGTCTTGTTAATGAATTCACTTCTTAATCTGACATGATGGAGAGTTGGCCTACTTTTGAATTAATGGATGCTGTATTTTGTCAAATGCTTTTTCTCCATCTATTGAGATAATCATGTGATTCTTATCTTTAAGTCTATTGATATGATGAATTATACTTATTTATTTCTGTGTGATGAACCGACCTTGCATCCCTGTGATGAACCTCACTTGATCATGGTGTAATATCTTTTTAATATGTTTTTGTGCACAATTTGCCAGTGTTTTATTAAGAATTTTGCATCAATGTTTGCTGCAGCCCGGCTAGCTGGGCAAAATAGCCAGGGGTGGGGGGTGACAAGCAACTTGTGTACATTGATACAGCCGGAGTGGGAGCCATTTATTGTAGGACAACAGAGGTATTTATACATTCCACACAGCTTATCTTAATTAACATAAAATAGATACAGCAGTCAACCAATAAGAAATCTCCACACTTAAGGCTCGCTGGCGCCACCTCACAAACCACTCCCCCTGGCAAAATGCCAGGTGCCATCCTGACTTGTTTACAGACTCTAACAAATGTTCATCAAGGATATTGGCCTAAAATTTTCTTTCATTGATGTGTCTTTGGTTTTGGTATAAGTATGATAACTATCTTCATAGAACAAATTTTTAAAGGATTCCTTTATTTTCTTTTTCATGGAATAGTATGAGGAGGGTTGGTGTTAGTTCTTCTTTTAAGATGTGGTAGAACTCAGCTGAGACTCCATCTAGTCCTGGGATTTAATTTGTTGGTATGCATTTGACAGAATTTTCAATTTTATTACTTGAAATTTATCTGCTTAAATTATTTATATCCTCCTGATTCAATTTGGGTAGGTTATGTGTCTTTAGAAATTTGTTGATTCTTCAAGATTTTTTATTTTATTGGAATATACAAGTGTCTTTCATGATACTTAATTTTCATCATAAATTTTAGTAATTTGAGTTTTCTCTTTCTCTTCATTAGCTTAGCTAAGGGTTTATCAATTTTATTTATTTTTTCAAAGAACCAACTTTTTGTTTTGTTAATTTTTTTAATTTTTTGCTTCAATTTCTTTGATTTTGACTCTTGTTTTAATTATCTCCTGTCTTATACTACATTTGAGTAGCCTCTATTTTTATTTTATCATTTATTTCTAATTTTATTCCATTATGATCTGATAGAATGAAGTGAATTATCTCTATTTTTCGTATTTTCTATGAGTTGCTTTGTGTCCTAAAATATAGTCTAAGAATTTTGCATCATTTTAGAGAAAGATTTTAGAGAACTTTGTATCATTTTAGAGAAGAAAGTGTATTAATTCATTGATGGATACAATATTCTATATAGGTCTGTTATGTCTAAATTATTAACTATATTTTTTAGTTCTATTGCTTCTTTGTTTAGTTTTTGTTTGGATATTCTATCCAGTGGTGAAGGAGGTGTCAAAGTCACCACAGTATTATTGTGTTGTAGTCTATTCGATTCTTGAAATTAAGAAGGGTTTGTTTGATGTATGTAGATGTTCCATTTTGGGGGGCATAAATATTTATGATTATTATGTCTTATTGATGTATAATTCCCTTAAGTATTATGAAATGTTCTTCTTTGTCCCTTTAGATTAACCTTGTCTTTAAGTTCATTTTATCTGGATATGAGGCTAAAAACCCCTGCTTGTTTATAAGATTCATGTGTATGATATGTTTTTCCCATTCTTTTACCTTTAGTCTGTGAATGTCTTTACATTTGATGTGAGTTTCTTGGAGATAGCCTATTATCAGATCTTGTTTTTAATCCAATCTATCAGTTTACATCTTTTTATTGAGAATTTAGGTCATTTACATTAAATGCTAATATTGAGAAATGATTTTTATTCCTTGTCATTTTGATTTCCTTTTGGTTTTTTATGAATTAGTTTCTCCTTTGATTGACTATTCTTCTAGTGTAGTTCCTCCCTTTTCTGGTTTCACTTTTATTTATTTCTTTTTCATGAAATATTTTGAGTATGTTTTGTAGTGCAAGCTTTCTAGTTGTAATTTCTTTTAACTTTTGTTTATTGTGAAAGGTTTTTGTTTCATCATCAATCTGAAGCTTAATTTTTTTGGGTATAGTATAAACACTTGGCTGGTGTCTCTTTTCTTTTATATATATATTTGCCCCCCAAGCCTTGAGAGTCTGGGTTTAAAAATCAGCTGAGATCCAGATTGGTCTCCATCTAAATATGAACTGTTATTTTCTCTGGCAGCCTTTAAAATTCTATCCTTATTTTGTAAATTAGACATTTTCATAATAATGTGTTTTGGTGTGTCTGTTGTAATTTTGTATATTTGGAGCCATATAAGCCTCCTGCTTTTGGTTTTTCATTTCATTGCTTAGGTTACAGAAATTTTCTGTTATTATTTCATTGAAAAGATTGTGCATTTCTATGGTTAGTATCTCTGAGCCTCCAACAATCTTGATGAATCTTAGATTTGTCTTTTCAGGTTATCCTATATTTCTTGGAAGTTCTGTTCATAGTCTCTTAACATCTTTTCTCCATGCTTAACATTATTTTTTGTCTTCATTGCCTGAAACTCTGTCTTTCAAGTGACCTAGTCTGTTGGCAATACTTTCTATTGAATTTTTAATTTGGTTTACTGATTTCTTCATTTCCAGGATTTCTGCTTATTTTTCTCAGGATTTTTATGTTTTTATTGAAGTGATCTTTCACACCCTGTTTTTCTCTCTATGATTTCACTCCTTACATCATTCTTTACCTCACAAATCAGTTTAACTATGTACATTCTAAGCTTCTTCTCTGACATTTCTTCCACTGTGATATTGATCAATTCTTTTATTGAATTATCTTGGTGTGTTTGAGGTGATTTATTCCTTTGTTGTTTTATGTTGTTTATGTGTCATCCCATCTAAGAGTATGGATTGGAACCAGGAGAATTTCTACACGGTGGACTTATATAAATTTTCCAGTACCTCACTGTTTAGGGGGTGACAAATTATAACAACTATGAATGCAAACAATATGCACTATTAAATTATATAATTCCTGCTATGACATCTAGAATGTTAACTGTCACAATAAACAGAAATGAAATGATCGTTTATTGGCTACAATAAAACTGTGAGTTTGTAAAAGGGTTTACAATTTCAAATAGTAGGGAGAGAACAGAAATGATGTAATATATGATGATTATGAGGGAGGAGGAGAGAAGGTAGAAGTAAAAAATTAAAGGAAGTGTGAAAGGAAGAATAATAGAATTGGCTGTTAGCAGAAAATGTAGAGAAGAGTATCCAGAGAAACAGATAAGTGAGAGAGAGAGAGAGAGAGAGAGAGAGAGAGAGAGAGAGAGAGAATATATATATATATATATATATATATATATATATATATATATACAAAAAAAACAGTACTGAAAACACTAATCAAACATCTTATTCTCAAAATACTGATCCATGAAAAATAACTGGCTTCAAAAATGCTATAAATGATTTTAAAATATATGAATATGTATAAATGTTCATGAACTATTAAGGTCATGATTAAACATAGAAGAGATGAAAAGATCTCAATGAAAACTAAAGATTTATTTTTGTTGGAGTTCAAACAATTCTTAGCTTCTCTTCTCAGCAGTGGAAGGTGGGGTCATTTGGAGTATGATGCTTGCTTCACTCTCAGGGTGGGGTTGCTTGAGTGAAAAAGGCAATTCTGCAAGCAGAACAATAGAGGCAGGGTTTAGGCTTAAGTGTGTTCCAGGATCTTCACTGAATTCCAATTGGCCTCTAGATTTTAAATCAGTGTATATCCAGGGCCCAGCAATTGCCCATCCATGCTGGAAGACTCCATGACAGAGATCTCCTCTGGGTTACACTCATGTGGTGTAGAAGCCCATCTTAATCCACTATGTCACTTGTGGACACTGCATTTCCTGGTTTCAGATTCAGTCTTCAAACTCAATCTCTCCCATCCCTGCCCTTTTGAACTCCCAGCCATGCAGGTCTCTCCCAGCCAGTTCTTTAAGCAGCCAGAATTGAGGGGGAGAAGAAGAGCTGGGTGGGTTTTCACAACCAGTAGTCCCTTGTGTAAACCTCTCTCCATGTTTAATTTTCTCCTGGTAACTTAGGCACACTCTATGTTTTGCAGTGTGGATTTTCCGGGACTGAATTTTGAGCGAAGCTTGAGTTTGTCAAAAATTAGCTCCCCAGCTTCCAGCTTTTGAGCTGCAGCTACTAAATGGTTCCTTCCTCTGTCCTCTGCATGCAGCTTGGAGAGATGTGGCTTTTTTCCACACAATGATATTTTGCAGCATGCCTTCAAGTTTAGTAAGGCAATGTCTTTTATTTCTAAACTCTCCATATGCAAACACACTTCAGGCCTATGAAAAATGCGGGTTCTTTTAATTACTTTATCCCTTTTCTATGCTTATGGAGGGACCACTCTGGATTGTGCCTCCATTCATAGCAATGGCAATGGTACTGGGAATTTCTCCCTTATTTTATTATTTCCAACCTCCTGAGTCCCTGATATGCTTTGAATGTCCAATATTAAATTCTAATGAAGTCCTCACCCATTTTTTTGTTAACTCAACTAGCTGAGAAGCTGCATATCTGCTTTCTTGGTTTCATGCCATGGAGCAGCCAGGAAAGTGACTTTGAAACCCTCTGAAGCAGTCTGTATTTTAAGTGGAGGGATGAGACCTTTAAAATTAGTGTTATTTAATGGAGTTTTATTTATCCATAAAGAAAAAATTAAATTATGTCACTTGCAGAAAAATTGATGGAGCTAGAGACTATCATATTTAGCAAAATAAGTAAAACTCAGAAGATTAAGGTCATATGTTTTCTCTCATATGTGAAAGCTAGAGTGGAAGAAAGAAAACAAAGGCAATGTTTGATCTCCTAAAAACCAAAGGGAGATCAAAAAAGAAAAATGACTAAGGGGTGAAAGGCAGGGAGGGAGGTGAGAAATGCTGGCAAATGATATTGGCCAAATTATATTGTGTACATGTACAGTTATATAACAAAATTCATTGATATGTGTAACTATAATGCACCAATAAAATAATAAAATTATTATAATTAATGATAATTATATTATTATTAATATAATATTAATAATTATTAATATTATCAATAATTATTATAATTAATAATAATACTCTTACCACAGAGTCACTGGGGATGTGGCTCTGTGGTAAGAGTACTTGCCTAGCACATGTGAGGCACTGGGTTCAATCCCCAACACCATATATAAAAAATAAAATAAAGGCCCATTGACAACTAAAAAATATCTTTTAAATGAATAAATAAAATCAGTGTTACTGTATAAAGATGTGTATTACTTTATTTCTAGTGCTTATTGTGGTCCTAATAATCAATTGCTTAGCTTCTCTTCTAATGAGATTTGTCCATTAACAAGCTTCAGAGTTTAATTTTTACTTATTTTTCTGTGTGGTATTCCTTAATGTATTTTCTGTAATGCTGATTTAGAACCCATAAATTTTTTAAATTAATGCTTATTTATTCAACTTCACATCATTGCAACTAAAATACCCAACAAAAAGAATGTCAAAGAAAAAAAGGTTATTTTGGCTCATTGGTTCCACAGATTCAGTCCATAGTTAGTCAACCCTATCATTTTGGGCCCAAGGTAAGGCAAAACATGGTGGTAGAAGGATGGTGGGGAAGGAAAACTGCTCATCTCATGGCAGCCAAGAAGTAGAGAGAGGAAATGGCTGAGGGGAAAGTGGCCACAGAGCACATGAACATTTCCAGCATATGCCTACAGTTAACACAAGTCAGTCAATTCAAACTAACTGATAAGGTTATAGTTCTTATCATCTCATCATCTCACATTCCAAGATTTATACATTAAGATGAGAGATTTGGGGGAACATCTCATATCACAGTATTCCACCCCAGGCCTCCCCAAGTTCAGGTCCATCTCACAATGCAAAAGGTATTTAGTTTATCTTCCAGAATCCCACAGTCTTAAAAGTTTCAGTATTACCCAGAAGTCTATGTCCTAATTATCTCCTCTGAGACTCAAGGAAAACTCTTGGCTATGAGCCCCTATAAAAATCAAAAGCAAGTTTTATACACACACAAACACACAAACACACACAATATAGAATAGCACGGAGTAAACATTCCCATTCCAAAAGGGAGGAAAAGTGGTATAGAAAGAAGAGATGGAACCAAAGTAAGACTGAACCTCAGGTAGGCAAACAGGTTCTGTAACTCCACATGTATCATCTATGACACATTATGGAGAGATATTCTATCCAAAAGGCTTGGAAGCCCTGTATCTTTGGCCTTGCTAGTTGTATCACTGTGGGTTCTGTTCTAGCCTCGTCTCTTCATATCCAGCAGCTTTTCTCAGTACTCATTCCATATTACTGGCACATCTTAATTCTCCAGGTTACCATTCTAGTTTCATTTTTACCTTCACATCTTTATGCATTACAATTTCAGAGGCAGGGATTCCAACCCTGCTAAACTTTGTCTGATCTTGTAGGCTCTTCTTTTAAAACTCAGTGGAAGTGTTCATGATACCCTAACTTCAGCATTCTGCATTCTTGATTAACCAGAATTACATGGATGATGCCAAGATCTAATATCAGCTTCCTCAGTACCTGGGACCCTGGAATCATGGCTTCAGTAGCTTCTGAGTGGCTGCATGGCTGAGCATGATGAAACAAGTTCATAAGTAAGCAAGGCCCCATGATCTCAACTCAAATTTTTTTTCTACATCCATGGGTCTGAAATGAGTATGGTCTTTCAAATTCTAAAGATGGCTTCAAGTCATCTTTCCAATTATCTCTGTGCAAGATACTTAGCATCTTTTTAGTTATGTAATCTCTTCAACAACGTCTACCTTGACCTGGTTTTACATGCATTTTCCTTTCATACTGAAAAAGTTTTTTTTATTCCTTCAGTTCTAAGAGACTGACACTATAGTGATGGTGGCAGGGACAGTAATTCTGAGGAGGAACCAAAGCTCAGGATTTCTATAATTGGCCTGATGAATCATTTGAGGAAATGGACAGCACACTTGCTGTCCAGCAATATACTCAACATAACATAGAGGCAATATTCCTCTAATACTGACAAAATTCATGAACCATCTGAAGGCCAAGATGAAGGTGTATGGAAGTATGAACATTTAAGGCAATTCTAAACTAAATGGACTTTCTGTCAAAATTTAGAGGGAATGCCATCCAGATACATGTACCAAATAATAGCAAATGAACCATGGATTTTTCTTTGGACAGCTCATAAAACTCCAGAAGAGTGTCCTGCTATTGACTATTCTAGACACACACTTGATTATGCTTCATGACTTCTGAATAGCAATAAATATTTTCAAAGCAGTATTAGCATAAAAGACTCATCTATAGAAAAACTAGGATGACTATACTGTAAAATTTACAAAATATTTTCACATGCTTATTTTCATCACTGGCATATATTTGATTAATATAAAAATGAAACATTTTTATGTCATCAATTTACTAAACTCATGATAAAATATAATTTCATGTTGAAGGATAATCTGATTGTACTAATTTTAGAAGAGAAAGTTCAGAATTCATTTTCTAAGGAAAGTGAAACATGAAGGGAGTCATAGAAAATGTATTGATCATATCATTAATATTGTACTATATATATTATTTTATAAACATCAATCACCCATATTACAGCTTCATTGTTTTTGTATATGGTGTGTTGCCTTTAAAAATGGGAAATACTTTTTTAAGTTATCCATGAGCTGTATACTCACCAGTGTGGTACTCATGGATTTTATTTTTATTTTTTAAATATTTTTTAGTTGTAGATGAACACGATACCTTTATTTTGTTTATTAAGTTGTTTATGTGGTGCTCGGGATTGAACCCAGTGCCTCACACCTGCTAGGCAAGCGCTCTACCACTGAGCCACAACCCAGCCCCCTCATGGTTTTTAAATAAGATTAGTATTATCTATTTATAATGCTTGTTAATAAAATAATTTACAGTTTTAAAAAACTGTCTAAAAGCTTATAAAAGTATCCATTCTACTGCTCAAATTCCTTGTTGTTTTAAAACTTAGTTCAACACCTTTAAATTCAGTCTCACATCAAGTCTCAGAACATGGGCAAAATGCAGACAAGTTTTTGCTAGGATGTAACATCAAGAGTGCAGTCTGCATTTCTGTTTGAATTCTCATTTCTGAGCTCTGATGTAAATTGTTCAACATTCTAAGTCTTCTCCAACCTGCATTTTCAAACTTTCCCAAAACAGTTACAAAGGCTTTTGAAACACATGGTCAGGTTACTCATAGCAATGACCTCACTTGTTAGCACCAATTTTTGTGTTAGTCATTTTTGTGTACTTGAGACAAAAATACATGACAAAGATAACATAGAGAAGGAAAAGTTTATTTTTGTTCACAGTTCCAGAAATTCAGTCCATGGTAAGTCAACTCCATTGTTTTTGGTCCAAGGTGAGACAGAACACCATGGTGTAAAACTGCTTACTTCATGGCAGTCAAGAAACAGGGAAGTAAGTGTCTTTAGGGAAAATAAACCTCTAGGGCATGCCCCCAGTGGCTTACCTGCTCCAACCACAATCCACCTACAGTTAACACACAGTTCATTCATTCAAACTAAAATGGACAGATTAGATTATAGCTCTTACAATATAATCATCTCACCTGCAAACATTCCTGCATTAACTAATAGGAACTTTGGGGAGACACATATTATCCAAGCCATAACACTTATCTTTGAAGATTTTTCATTCTACTTCAATTCTTAAGAATATCTTTGGAGGATATAACAATGTTGAGTGTTTTTTATGTTCCTGGCATGGAAGTCATTTTACTTTCAGGGCTTGGAACACACCTTTCTAAGCCCTTCTAGAGTTGAGCCTTTCTGCTGAGAATTCGGAAGTAATTCTGATAGGCACACCTCTAATTGTGAGCTGACTTTTTTCAATTGAAGCTTTTAAAGCTCTTATTCTTAGACTATAAAAGTAGTTACATCAATGTTAAATTGCTTGAGGTTAATAACTGTTATGTTGTTATCTAAGAATTCCCTCTCCCTCACCCTGTCTCTCTTTAGCACAGGGATTTAACTCCAAGACACTTAGCCACTGAACCACATCCTCAGTCCTTTTTGTATTTTATTTAAAGACAGGGTCTCACTGCATTGCTTAGGGCCTCACTAAGTTGCTGAGCCTGGCTTAGAATGTACAATCCTCCTGCCTCAGCCTCCTGAGTTGCTGGGATTTCAGGCATATGAAACTTCACCTGGCAAATACTCTTCTCCTTTGGAAATACAGACTTAAGTATTTTAAGGGTAAAAGTACATGATTTAAATTATTTACTCTTAAAGTGTTTAGAAAAAATTGTGTGTGTGTGTGTGTGTGTGTGTGTGTGTGTGTGTAAAGAAAGAAAGATGGGGCAGAGAGGAAGAGAGTCAATATTAAAATAAATGAGTCAAAATTAGGAGCTGAGACATGTGAATGAAGATTACAAAATAGTTTTTTAAAACTGCTTGTTACATATGTTGGGCATTTTTAACTAAAATGTACCATAAGATTTTTTATTTTATATATTTTTTTCTGAATTATTTCACTGGAAAGATTATCAATGCCATTAGGCTGTATCTCAGATCCCTCTTTATTCCAATGAGTCTTAAGTTTTCACCCTTAATTTTGTCTACGATTTCTTATATATTCTGATAATGATTTCTTTATATTTTATCTTTATTGTAGAATGAGTGTTCAAATACTTTGTATTTGAAATCCAGAAAATCTGTCTTTTGCATGATTCACTATATTGTTGACAGTGTTTCCATAACTACAGCCATCTTCCTTTCCCCATCCTACTTTATGAATACTGTTGTTATTCTCAAGAAATAGAAACTTGCCCACCCTTGAGAGACAGAAACTTGCCAGTCTCTGTTCTCTCCTTGAGAGACAGAGACTTGCTGGTCTCTGTTCTCTCTTTAAGATATAAATACTTGCCCATCTCTGTTCCCCAAAGGCAGAAACTTGCCTTCTGCTAAATGAGGTGATGCTTTCTATTCTAGTCACAAGAGCTAAATCCGCTCCTAACAGGCGGCCATTATTCTGGCCTAGAAAAAGTAACCCCTGAGGGAAGTTGTTGCTGCCCTCCCTCATTTGCTGCTACTCTCTCTCTATGCAGAGCATCTTTGACAGGTGCTTGGCAATAAATCTGTTTCTGCCTTGGTGTGTGTAATCAGTTCTGTGTCAGTTTTCTTTCAGAGAGTTTCAACAAAATTTTTTATTTAGTATATTATATCTTTCATTTCCAGGATTTTTGTTTGATTCTTTTTTGGAATCTCTCTATATTGAACTGATTCACCTTTTGTATTTTTTATCTTAATTTATTCCCTAGATCTTCTATTAGTTCATTGATCATGGTAACTCTCAACTTTTTGAATTATTTATCTGAAATTTCATCCACTTTGATATTTGTGAATTCAATGCTTGGGAGGTTGCAAACTTTGGGAGACATCTTGTTTCCTTGATTTCTCACATTTAAGTTTGCCCATGAGCTGAAATGTATCCCTTCTCCTACTGTCTTATAAAGACTTTTTAGTAGGCTGCTTTCATGTTACTATATGTCCTAAGCCAGCACTATAATTCTGTGCCAGAGGACCCAGAGATTTCACTCTGGGGTACTTAATCACTGAACTTGTTCAAAGTGCTTTAATCAATCCCTTACACCACTTTGAATGGCAATTATGATAAATGCAAAAATGATTCCAGCAGCAAGACATATCTGCCCTTTAGTCACACTGGTTCATTATATAGTAAATTTGCTTTATACTCTATATGCCTATTGACCTGATGGTGGAGTGCTAAATTTCTTGAAATATTTATTATTTATTTTCTTCAATTCTCTAGGAAGGAGTTTCTCCTCCCCCCTTGAATGGCTAAGCTCCCAGGACTGGTGTAGTCTTTCAATGTGTCTTTTTTATTACTTTGATATTATTCTTAATAATCACTATTCCTGTGCTTTAGATAATCAATGGTTCTCTGAGTTGGAATATGGTGCTTGCCCATGTATCTGCACAACTGTTGATTTAATTCAATCTCAGGGAGCAGCCAGTACATGCTGACCATTATTCATCTGCAATTATCTCTTAAGTAACATATGATATTTAAACTGATTATGCTTTTGTTATTGTCAATTTGCTATAAGCACACCATGGAGGTTTTGTTCATCTAACTAAACTGTCATGCATGACTAGAAATTCTTGAAGATCCAGGGCTCTATATACTCAGGATCTGTTTTTCTCTCTCCCCAAGGAGCAATCTATCTCACTTTGTGTTAAGAATGAGAACTAAAGGTTAGTAATCCATGAAAGTAAAGCAAGTTTTTGGGAGTGAAGGAAGTGTCAGGAAAGCAAAGAAGATATATAAACAAGGAAGTAGACTGAGCTTCATGGATCTACAAATGAATCCATTGAAAGGTTCTCATATCTCCCATTTGCTTTAGTTAAGGATTTATTTAGTGAAACAATTTTAAAGTCCAGATTTTAGTTGAAAACTTTTTCATCCAAATTGAGAAAAACACACTAATGGGGAAGCAGAAATAAAAATTAACTTTTCTTCCATAAGATCTATCTCAAATGTATAAATTTTACTTCAAATCAGATGTTTTCCACAGTGCTCTCTGTAATTCACAGTTGTACCTAGTAAAATGTGCCATTCAGTGACATGAGATTAAGGTAGCATGTGAATTTTCTATATTTTCCAAATTTTCTTTTAGAATGTATATTATGATATTCTACAAACAAATATAAAAAGTAAATATATTCTCAGTTCAATTAAATTATGCTAAGACTCCTCAATGTGGAGAAATTTGTATGTTTTGCCCATTGGCGTTTCTCTGTATGTTTTTTCTTAACAGAATGAATGATTTCAAGAAATCACTGAGACTTCTGAAATGGACAAAACATACTTTGCATTTATAAAATTTTCTCTGATATAAATTAAATTGAACTAATTTGAGTAATTTCATGAACATTAAATTTGCATCACAGTGCTCATATTTATAGGATATTTATCAGTATGAGTTCTCTTTTTTATTTCAAGATGTTTACCTAATTAAAGATTTTTTCATATTCTATACATTCATAATTTCCACCAGCATATAAATTCAGTGAAATGTAGTAAGGTTTAAATTATATCTAAAAGTCTTTTCACATTACTTGCATATATAGACATTTTCAAAAATATGAATATTCTAATCTCCAATAATTTGTATTTCTCCAGTAAATTGCATTTCAATGCACCTTAAAGGCTTTTCAACTTTCCTTATACTCATAGGGGTTTTTAAAAACAGTGTTTTTTAATATTCAAAAAATTTAAAAGTGTTTTTTATATTCAAATTATTCAAACAGAAAAGGTTTGATTTTATTTCTTACATTAACAAGAATTCTCACCAGTATGAGTTCTCTAATATAGAGTGAGGACATAGTCAAGTCTGAATATTTTTTCACATTTCTTACATTCATCAAGTTTCTCACCAGTATGGATTCTCTGATTTCTCTTTACATAGTCCTTAAATTCGTAAAGTTATCAATAGAATAATTATCCAATTTTTAGAAGAATTCAACTACGTATAAATACCTTTTTACATTTCTTGTATTTATGAAATATCTCATCCATTTAATACTATGAGATAGGATAAGTTATGCACAAATAATTAAGAACTTGTTGTATTTCTTATATTCATAATGCTTCTTACCAGTATGAATTCTCTAATAAATAGTAAGTTATGAATTTTAAATCTATTTCATATTTTTTACATTCATCCAATTTCTCACTAGTATGAATTCTCTGATATTGAGTAATTTGTCTACAAACAATAAAGGCATTCTCCAATTCCTAATATTTTAAGTTTACAACCAGTATGAATTCTCTGATTTGCAAAATAGATTCAATTGCTTCTAAATACATTCTGCATTCCTTATATTCATTGGATTTCTTACTACTATAAATCTACTTGTATTAACTAACTTATGCACACGGTAAAATTTGCTCACATTCTCAACATTAATTTTACCTCATCAATGTAAATTCACTCAGCTGTACTAACAATTAAATTAAATGAGACACTTATATATATGTCTTAATTTATTGTTCTTTTTTCCACCAGTATGAGTTCTCTAACATTGGGGCAATTAATATTCTCTACTAGTGGTGATCCCTAATTCTCTTTTTATGATCAAATGACTTTTTTCTTGATTCTTTTTAGTTATATGTAACTTCAGGATACATTTGTACATAATCACAAAAACATGGAATATAATTTGTCCTATTTCAGTCCTCAGCACTTCCCCTTTTCCCTCTCCCTACTTCTCACCCTCTATTTTACTAATATTTCTGCAATTATTTATACTTTTAAAAGTTAGCATCTTATGAATATACTTGATGTTCAGATTCACAAGGCTATATTTATGTATACATGAAAGATCTATCAGATTCATTTCACTATTCTTCCCTTTTCCTGTCCCACCTTCCTCCCCTTTAATTGCCTTCATCTATGCTACTGATATTTCCTCTGTTTTGGTGAAATTCCCTCTCTGCTTTTCTCCTTTCTCTCTTTCTCCACCTGTGTTGTGGTTTAGATATGATATGTCCCCCAAAAGCTCAGGTGTAAAATGATAAGAGTTTAGAGGTGATATGAATGGATTCTGAGATCCTAACCTAATCAGTGTGTTAATCTCCTACTAGGAACTAAATTGTTGGTAACTATAGGCAGGAAGAGTAAGCCTGGAGAAAGTGAGCCCCTGGTCACATGCCTTTACAATATATATTTTGTCCTGGCTGAGTGGAACATTCTCTTCCTCCCCAACCCTTTCTGTTGACATGTTCCCAACTGTTTTCCCACCCTACTCTTTTTCCCAAGATTCCATGATGTTCTGCTTTACATCAAGCCCCAAGGAATGGAGCCAACTCTCTGTGGAATGAGATTTCTGAAACCATAGCCCCCAAATAAGATATTTTTATTCTCTAAAATTGTTCTTATCTTTTGATCACAGCAGTGAAAAATCCAACTAAAACAGCATCCCCCTTGTTTTTGATTAGCTTCTCTACATCAGAGAAAACATTAGTCCTTTGGCTTTTGGGTCAAATGACTTACTTCACTTAGCATGGTATTCTCCAATTTCATCCATTGACCAGCAAATGCTGCAATTCATTCTTCTTTATGCCTGAATAATACTCCATTGTGTGTATATAAATTTTCTTGATCAGTTCATCTGTTGAAGGACACCTAGGTTGGTTCCTTAGCTTGAGTACTTTGAATTCAACCATTATAAAAATTGATGTGGCTGAATCATTGTAGTATGTTCATTTTAAATCTTTTGCATATATACTGAGGAGTGGGATAACAGGAGCATATGATAGTTCTAGTCCTAATTTTTGAGGAATCTCTATACTACTTTCCAGAGTACTAACTTGCAGTCCCATCAACAATGTATGAGTGTACATTTTCTCCTACATCCTCACAAATTATTTTTATTCTTGATAATAGCCATTTGACTGGAGTGAGATGAAATATCAATGTAGATTTGATCTGCATTTTCCTAGTTGCCAGACATGTTGAATAATTTTCATATATTTATTGGCCATTTGTATCTTTTTCTGGGAGGGTGGTTAAGTATTTTGTATTATTTGTACATTCTGATATTTATGCACTCTATGGGGATCAGATAGTAGATATTCTCCTATTCTGTAGGCTTTCTTCATGCATAATGTTTTCCTTTGTAGTGCAAAATATTTTTAATTTGGCCATCTCACTTATTGACTTTTTATTTTACTTCATAAGAAGTATGCTTTATAATTTTAAGGAAGTCAGTTCTTTTACCAACATGTTGGAGTATTGGGTCTACATTTCCTTCTATCAGTTTGCAGTTTCTGATCTAATTCCTAGGTCTCAGATACACTTTGAGTTGACTTTTGTGCAGGGTGTGGGATGGGGTCAAATTTCATTCTTCTGTGCCGCAGTCCGGCTGCAACAAAATAACCAGGGGGTGACGAATAACTTGTGTACGTCGATACAGCAGGAGTGGAAGCCATTTATTGTAGGGCAACAGAGATATTTATACATTTTGCACAGCTTATCTTAATTAGCATAAACTAGATACATCAGTCAACCAATAAGGAATCTCCACACTTAATAGCTCACTTTTGTAACTTCTCAAACCACTCCCTCTGGCATTTTGCCAGGCACCATCCAGACTTGTTTATGAACTCTAACATTCCCCTGGAAAAATACCAGGTGTTATTTTTACTTGTTTACAGACCTTAACATTTCCCCCTTTTGTTTAATTTAAATAACGACCATAGTGATTTTTACACAAACACCATAAATAACCAGCTACAAACAGAAAGGGAGGATACAAAATGTAACAATACCAAGCCACTTGATGGCTCCATGCAAGAAGCCCTTGGAAAAATTATACCAGCAATAACACCGTTTGCAAAGATTCCAAGTTACAATTTGTTGTAGATTACAGTTTGTTGTCTCAGTCCAGGTAAAGCAGTGTCTCAATAGATTAACTCACAGTCCAGGTAAATCACAGTCCAGGTAAGTTCTGCAGGCAGCTAGCTTAAATCACAGTCCAGGTAAGTTCTGCAGGCAGCTAGCTTAATCCGAAGTCTCCTCCAGTTTTCAGCAACACTGGAAATTCTTCCACCCTCGTTTTCACTGGCACTGGGATGAAGGCAGGAACTCCGGATGGCTAAAGAAAATCTTGTAGCATTCTACCAAGAAAACAACATTCTGAACAATTTAGTACATTATCTCAAGGGTTTTTTTACATTTGAAATAAGCCTTAATAGTGCTCATTACTCATTAGCTTCCAGGTGTGGGAGAGCCATTGTAGTTTAGTTAATGGCACTGAAAATGACCAAACATCAGGGACGCTGACAGCGTCTTCTGCCGGCTGTAGCGTCCTGGGCAGCCCCAGATGGCCCCGGGGAGAGTCCGGGGAGTGTCCCAGACTCAAACTGCTACTGGACACAGGGAGCAAGAGCCTGGGAGACTGTGCCTCCAGGTCAGGTCTAGATTTGGGCTCCTGGCAGTGGAAGAGCCGGCTGCTGCCGCTTGGAATGTACTTGCTGCACCATGACCCACTTGCGCACATGGCAGCTGCTGCACAGATTCATGCACCCTCCAGTAACGAAAAGTATTTAGTAATAGCCTTTTGTTGCAACTTTTTTCCTGATAATCCTTCTTCTTCTGAACTTTCTTTTTCTTTCTGATTAGAGTTCCTGAGCTTTTATCAACACATGCCCTAACTATTTTTGGTTCCACTGGGGTGCCTCTTTCCTTTATCAATTTACTTCTCACCCCTTCCATATTTTCATCACAAAGACAATACAATACACTGAGACAAAACAAGACACAAACATACTGTATCAATCTTCTCCATTTTCTCAAAATGGCCATTTTTCCTCTCGCCCTATCTGCCTAGGGACGAGCAGATTGCTCCCGTCCTATCTGTGGACAGGCAGCTTTTTTTCGTCACTTACCCCCGAGTGTCCCGGGGCTCCCCGTAACGGGCCACCATCTGCCACAGTCCGGCTGCAGCAGATAGCCGGGGGTGACGAATAACTTCTGTACGTTGATACAGCAGGAATGGAAGCCGTTTTTTGGAGGGCAACAGAGATATTTATACATTTTGCACAGCTTATCTTAATTAGCATAAACTAGATACATCAGTCAACCAATAAGGAATCTCCACACTTAATAGCTCACTTTTGTAACTTCTCAAACCACTCCCTCTGGCATTTTGCCAGGCACCATCCAGACTTTCCCCTGGAAAAATACCCGGTATTATTTTTACTTGTTTACAGACCTTGACACTTCTACATATGTATTTCCAGTTTTCCCAGTACTATTTGATAAAAAGGTTATCTATTTCCCAATCAATGTGTTTGGCACCTTTGTCCAGTATCAGATGATTGCATTTATGTGGGTTTGTCTTTGTGTCTTCTATTCTATTCCATTGGTCTTCATGTCTGTTTTGGTGCCAGTACCATGCTGTTATTGTTGCTATAACTCTGTGGTATAATTTGAGGTCCAGTATTGGATGTTTCAGCTTTACTTTTCTTGCTAAGGATTATTTCTGATATTTATGCACTCTCTGGGGGAGAGATACTGGATATTCAAAATAAGGACCCTATTCTGAATTTTCTATTTTTCCAAATGAATTTCAGCACTGATTTTTCTAGTTCTGTGAAGAATATTATTGGTATTTTGATGGTAATTTGATTGAATCTGTATAGCACTTTTGGAAGTATGGTCATTTTGAGAATGTTAATTCCACCTACCCAAGAACTTGGGATACCTTTCCATCATTTAAATTTTTCTTCAATTTCTTTCATTAGTGTTCTATAGTTTTCATTGTAGAGGTACTCTGTTCTTTGGTTAGATTGATTCCCAAGTATTTTATTATTTTTGAGGTTAGTATGAATGGGATAGTTTTTCTAATTTCTTTTTCATCAGGTTCATTATTAGTGTATAAAAACATAATTGATTTATGAAAGTTGATCTTGTATCCTGTTACTTTGCTGAATTAATTTATCAGCTCTTGAAGTCTTCTAGTGGATTTCAGGAAGTGTCTTCTAAATATGTAATCATGTTGTCAGCAAACAGAGATAATTTGAGCTCTTCTTTTCCCATTCATATATCTTTAATTCCTTTTTCTTGCCTGATTCTTCTGGCTAGAGTTTCAAGCACTATGTTGAATTGGAGAGATAAAAGTGAGCATTCTTTTTTCTGTTTTTAGAGGAAATTCCTTATTTTTATTCATTCAGTATAAGTTGGCCTTGGGTCATATATAGCCTTTATAATGTTGAGGTAAGTTCCTTCTATTTCTAGTTTTAAACATAAATGGGGGGCCTGAGGTTGTAGCTCAGTAGTAGAGTGTTTGCCTAGCACATTTGAGGAACTAGGTTCAATCCTCAGCACCACATAAAAATAATTTTTTATCAAATGTTTTCCCCTTATACTATGATAATTTTAGCCCTAAATTTAAGTCTATTTATGCAATGAATTACATTTATTGATTTTTGTATGTTGAATCAACATATGTTGCATGTTTTGTATGTTGCATCCCTGGAATGAAACACACTTGATTATGGTGTATTGTCTGTCTAATGGGATTTTTATGCAGTTTTGCAACATTTTATTAATACATTTTGCATCTGTGTTCATTAAGGATATTGGCCTGAATTTTTCTTTCTATTAAATCTTTGTTACAGTTTGAGTATCAGTTGATACTGGGTTTATAGAATAAATTTGTCAGTGTTCTGTCATTTTCTATTTCATAAAATAATTTGAGGAGGATTGGTATTATTTCTTCTTTAAAAATCTGGTAGAACTCACCTGAGAATCCATCCAGTCCTGTTCTTTTATATTTCATATATTAATGCCCCATCTCTTCTGATTTGTCTCTTTTTATTTGTTGGAATTAAAAGTTATATTTGTTGATAACTGCTTCAATTTTATTACTTGATATAGATATATTTAAGTATTTATATCTTTGTGGTTCAATTTTGGTAATTCATATGTCTCTAGAAATTTGTCAATATCTTCAAGATCTTATAACTTATTGAAGTATAAATTTTCTAAGTAGTTTCTATTATTCTCTGAATTGCAGCAGTGTCTGTGATGATATTTGCTTTTTCATCTCTAATTTTGTTAATTTGAGGGTGTTTTCTTTCTTTGTTTTGGTTAGTTTCGCTAAGGGTTTATCAACTTGTTTATCCTTTTAAGAAAACAACTCTCTGTTTTATTGATCTTTTTAAATGTTTTCTTTATATTATATTTCATTGATTTTGGCTCTGACTTTAATTAATTTCTGTCTTCTACTAATTTGGTTGTTTTTGCTGTTCCTAGGGCCTTGAGACATAATGTTAGATTATTCAGTTGGTATCTTTCTATGTTTTTATTTATGAACTTAATGCTATAAAATTTCTTCTCAGAACTGCCTTCATACTGTCCCAGATATTTTGATATGTTGTATCACTATTCTCATTTATCTCTACATATTTTTTATTTCATCCTAATTTCTTCTCCTATCCATTTATCATTTAAAAGGGTATTATTTAGTCTCCAGGTATTAGAGTGGTTTCTACTTTTTATCTTATGGTTGATTTATAATTTCATTCCATTATCATCTGATTGAATGCAAAGTGTTATCTCCTTTTTTTTGTATTTCCAAAGAGTTTTGTGGCCTAATATATGGTCTATTTTAGAAAATGTTCCATGTGCTGCTGAGAAGAAAGTGAATTCAGTCATTGATGGATGAAATATCCTATGTATTTCTGTTATATTTTTAATTCTATAGAATCTTTATATAGTTGATGTCTGGATAATCTATCTAGTGGTGATAGAGGTGTGTTAAAGTCACCCAATATTATTGTCCTGCAGTTTATTTGATCCTTAATTTTGAAAAATGATTGTTTAATGCACATATATGCACAATTGTTTAGGGTATAAATACTTATAATCATTTTATTTTGTTGTGGTATGATTCCCTTAAGCAGTATAAATTGACCGTGTCTCTTCTGATTCATTTTGGCTTGAAATCCACTTTGTCTGATATGAGAATATCTACCCATGTTTGTTTATGAGTACCATTTTCATGGTATCTCTTTTCCCATTCTTTCATCTTCAGTCTGTGGATGTTTGCATGTTATTTGAGTCTCCTGAAAACAGCATTTTGTTGGGTCTTGTTTTTAATACAATTTGCAAATCTATGTTTGAAGAGTTTAGACCATCTATATTCAATGTTATTATGGAGGGACACTGTTTATTTCATGACATTGTGGTGTATTTTTAGTGTTTAAATTGGACTAGAATCTCCTTTCATTGGCTATTCTTCTAGTTTAATTCATTCCTATGTGTCAGGGTTTTTATCCCCCATCTCCTCCTGACCAGGAGGAGAAGTGAGGAAAGCACGCTCTGACCAAGATGAGTCAAGAGAGTTAAAGATCAACTGGCTGCCCACACCCAGTCCTCCCTCCTTAGAGGACAATCAGATGTACTAGGAAGAACAGTCAAAGCAGGATCTCATTTAATAAGGATGTACACACAGCTTATATAATGCACAGGAGCCAATCAGAATAAAGGTCAGAGGGGTGGAGCAAGTTCACATGTACACCCATCCCATAGTCTATAAGGGAAGGCACAAGCTGTCCATGAGGGCGGAAGAGTCCTGGACCTATCCTGGAGGTGGTCCACCTCCTTCGTCACCACCCACAGCACCGCCTGGCTAATCGTCAGGAGCGGTCCCAGCCACATGTGTGGCCCCAAAACTGGGAAGCAGGCAGCCATGCCCTACACTTATGCTGGTTTTCATTTTTATTTTTTATTTCTTCTTCATAAAATATTTCTGATTATGAAATATTTATTGTGATTATGTTCTGTAGTGCAAGTTTTCTGGTTATGAATTCATTTAGCTTCTGTTTGTCATGGAAGGCTGTCTTTTTTTTCTATCTTCAAATCTGAAGCTTAATTATATTGAGTATAATATTCTTGGTTAGCATGCATTTTCTTTCAGAGTTTGGTTTATATTATTCCAAGCCCTCCTGGATTTTAAGGTCTGGGTTGAGAAATCAGTTGAAATCCATATTAGTTTACCTCTAACTATGACCAGTCATTTTTCTCTTGTAGATTTAAAAAATCTTATTCTGTATGTTAGACATTTTTATTATGTACCTGGAATATATATATTGTGATTTTGTATATTTGGAATTCTATATGCCTCTTGCATTTTAATTTCCACTTCATTTTTAAGGTTTGGGAAAATTTCTGACACTATTTCATTGAATAGTGTGCATTCCTTTAGCTTATGTTTCAGAGCTTTCATCTATCCCAATGATTCTTAATTTTCGATTGCCTCTTGATATTCCAGATTTCTTCCTCTTTTTTTTGCTTTTTTATTATTTTTAATTTTTATTCATTCTTTTCAGTTATACATGACAGTACAGTCTATTTTGACATATTTATATGAACATGGAGTAGATCTTATTCTAATTAGGATCCCAGCTTGTGACTGAACATGATACTTCAAAATTCTTGTCACTGTCTCTTATCAACTTTTTTGAAAGAAATTATTTTTAGTTGTAGGTGGACATAACTTCAACATTAACTTTGATTATATATATCAATATTTTACTGATTGATAGTTGTTATTCTAACAGCTAACATTGTACCTTCAACCCATTTGGATGTATTTCTTCTAATGCATAAATTAGAATTAGAATTTAGAATTAAGTTACGCTTTCTTTTAAAGCATAAATTAGAATCAATGTTACTATCTCTGTATCCTAGCTCTAGATTATACTTTTAGTTCTTATTTCCAAGACATTTTATTTTTATGTGATGCTGAGGATCAAATCTGGTGCCTCATGCATGCTAGACATGTGTCTACCTCTGAGCCACAAACCCAGCCCCCTCTTAACATCTTTTATTTATGGCCAACTTTATTTTCAAGATTACATACTCTGTCTTTGAGGCCAAATATATCTATCTTCAGAGTATCTAATCTATTGGTAATGCTTTCCATTGAACTTTAAATTTGGGGTTATTGAGTCTTTTATTTCTAGGATTTCTGTTTGGTTCTTTTTCAGAATCTCTCTATTGAAGTGATCTTTCACTTCCTTTATTTTCCCTATAATTTCACTCCTTATAAATTCTTGTAGCTTATAGAACACTTTAACTATGAACTTCCTAAATTCTTTATCTGAACTTTCCTGAACTGTGGATTGATGGAGTCTGTTGTTGAAGCATAATTGGCTGTTTGGGGTGGTGTGTTCCCTTGCTTTTTCATATTGTTTGTATGTCTACTCATCTACTGGGTTAGCTATCACCTCTTCTGTTAAGCAAGGTACTACTTTGTGAACTTCTTTCTCTTAAGAACCCTATGTTGGGCAGATATCAGGATATTGACAATTTGACTCAATGGGTAATCTCTGCTGATCCCAATATCAAGACCACTTTGAGAGATGCCACTGAGCATTATTTACTACAATTAATTCAGAATCAAGCCTCATACAATTCAACCTTATGAAAAATGAAAAGCTTGTTGATATTATTCTCCATTGCTCTTCAAAGTCAGACATAAACTTGTAGTAAAATTATGGAATAAGTCAAAATTTAGTTATTAAATTTAGTAAAATTGCAAGGACATTAAATGAAGGCTTAAAGAAGGGACAAAAAAAGAGAGAAAGAGAAAAAAGATAGAAAAATAATACACACCAAAGAAGAAAGGAGCAATAGATGGATGGTGGGTATTTGAGGTAGTAGCAGATAATATAAGATGTTGGATAGGAAATAAGAGGAGAAATTATAAACTAGAGCTAGGAAACAAAGATAGTAACATTGATTCTAATTATGCTTTAAAAGAAAGCATAATTTAATTCTAAATTATAATTCTAATTTATACATTAGAAGAAATACATTCAAATGTATTAAAGGTACAATGTTAGCTGTTAGAATAATAACAACTATCAATCAGTTAAATAGTGACATATATGACCAAAATATTGATATTAAAGTTATTGTAGTGAAGAAAATTTTTGATGAATCTTGGTTTGGATTTCACTGGGATTTGGAATTTTAGCATATGTTCATCATTCTTTGGCTGGATCCCTCCAGAATTGCTGGGGAACAGGAACCACTTCTATAGTTGATATGGACCTTCCACAAGCTGGTTCTGATTTGTCAAGTCAGGGTCCTGCAGTTGATTGCTTAGCAGGTGCAGTGTTAGATCTTGTTTCTATTGTGTGCAGGAATTCAGGAGATAGACTCAGGAGTGTCCCTGTGATTGTTGTGAGTCACCATGTACCTCCTCCCCTCTACAGGATCCTTTTCATGGTGGCATAGTACATAGTGTCTGTCTATAAGCATAGATCCTCTGGTTGTGGTTTTCCCATGGGTGTTCTTTTGTACAGAAGCATTCCCTGAACTGAAGCCACTCTCTGGGGTGCTATAGTAAAAAAAGGTAATTTACCTGTGTTCTAATTTCCACTGCCTCAGGTTATGAACACGGGCACAAATTCCCCATGTTTACAGTGACTGATGTAAGGTCCAGCCAATGTCAAACGCTTTCATTCATCAGATGTAACCAGGATCAGGCTGGGCTCTGGGTCAGGCTGGGAGCAGTAATTCCCAGCTGCCTTGGATAAGGCATAAAATGCCTTAACTCTATTTATGGTTGTAGTTGCCTTCTGTTTACATTTCCTGGGGTACTCAGGCAACTTCTCCCAGTGGCCTTCTGTTGGCAGTTGACACAAACAGGGAGCCAAGTCTCTTTCACTGGAAATTCAGTCAGTTTCCTGCTGATATAGCCATGGAATCAAGGAACAGTCCCTAAGCTTTCCATGGTACTTCCCCCCAATGTCACTGGGTGCTGGGGTGGTCCTGACAGATACACGTTCCTCTGCCCAGGGCCAAAGGTGCTTTATTGCTTATCTCTGCCTGGGTCCTATAGAGGCTACACAGAGCTTTCTGCCTCTGCCTGGGTTACAAGAAGGCTGAGCAGAATCCTGGGTTAGGTATACTTCCCCATACAAGTCTGCTCCACACCACTCTCCTTGTTCATGGTGAGGGAGGGGTTTTGGCAATTTTAAGCTAGTAGTGACCCCCCTAGGAATTCTTTCTAGCCAGATTCTTAAGAGATCCCACTGCAGAGGATTTCCCTCTGATATATTTGCAGATGTCTGGGTATGAGAAAATGCTATGTTGATTTAGGGAGGTAACTATTTGGTTGAGGGATCCACAAAATGGCTACAGGTCCCCAGCACAGGTTTTTTTTCATAATTTGGTTTTAATCTGTTTGATCTGCTTCTTGTTGTTTCTATCACACTTTAAGTTTTTTCTGCCTTTCCAAATGTTCTTAAGTGGCTGTGCTTAAGAGTCTTTCTATATGTGTGTGTGCATGCACACACACACACACACACACACATCTCTCTCTCTCTCTCTCTCTCTCTCTCTCTCTCTCTCTCTTCTTTCTCTCTCTCTCTCTCTCCCCCCAACCCCTGTGTGCACATGCATGCTCTCTGTTGCCCCACCCCCACCTCAGGTTAGGGGTTAGGGAACTCTGCTTATTTTTCATTCTGATAACCAATCTTCAAGTCTCTCCAGGTCTCAGACTTAGTAGAATTGAACCTTAAAACATTTATTTTGTCACCCAACTCTCAATTCTGCTTTTTATTCACCACCTCCTTTCTGTGTTGTGAGATTGAGAACTGATGCCGAACTCCCTTCTGCCATCATCTCTCTACCTCCATGTATTTTTTTGATCACATTATATTTAATAAAAACAAATTTATCCCAATCTAAAAAGAGTTTAATTTATATTATTACACAGAGATTCTTTCTACTACAAATTACAAATATAAAATTTAAAAATGCCTATAAGTGGCCATTATTTTAGATAATAGTATAAGTAAAATACTCTTTTCTCAAGTATGCTCTCAAATTTTTAATAATTTTTTAAAGTCTCATGATTAATTTTATTACACCTTAATCTGGTTTCTAAATTCCTGGATGACACATTTAGTGTCTGACCCCCAGAATTTTGACCACATGAGTTGTTGTGGTGCTGGAAAAATATCTAGAACTAGACAGCATTATATCTGATGACAGTCTCAAAGGAAATAGTTTTACTAGTAACCTGGTTTTGTGCAGCTTACTACTTAGGTCATCTGAATAATATTTTAAGCATTAAATTTCCTGTATTATTCTCCTCCCAATTAAAAATACCTGGATGTTTTTATTCTGGCACTATTCATTGACTAGGATGATTATGTAAATAAGCTAAAGAATAAAAAGAACATATGTATTAATTTTCTAGGGTTGTATTTGGTCACATGGAAGATCAAAGCAAAAAGTTTAATGTCTTAGATCAAGGCCAAATGTCTCAGATCAAGTGCTAGCAGGGATAAACTCTCTGCAAAGACTCTAGGTGAAAATGTATTCCTTATCTGTCCCAGGTTTTGGTGACTGTCAGCATTCCTTATGACTATCACTTCAATCTATACCTCCATTTTCCTTTCTACTTCTTTCTTTTTTAATTCTTCTATTTTATTCCTTTTTGTTTTCTTTCCTTACTTTTCTGTGTGTGTGTGGTAGGGGTGCTGGGGTTGAACTCAGTTTTGTACATGATGCTAGGCCCTAAGACTTAGCAACAAACACCCTGTCTCAAAATAAAACATAAAAAATTGCTGGGGCTGGGGCTTAGTCATTAAGTGACCTTGGGTTCAATCCCTGGTACATACAGATATAGAGATAGATAGATAAATATATAGATACATACATACATACATACATACATATGTACATATGTACATACATAATACAATCTTCATGTTTTAGTTAACTTTTCATTGCTGTGACCAAAATATCTGACAAGAACAATTTTAAGGAGGAAAAGTATATTTGGGGCTTATGGTTTTAGAGTTATTAGCCCATAGACAACTGACACCATGGCTCTGAGTCCAGCATGAGGCAGCACATCATGGGGAAAGGGCACAGCAGATGGAAGCTTCTCTCCTCATGGCAGCAAAAAAGAACATAGAAAATGAGAGATAATGAGCCTCCCAGGGCATGACCTAATGATCCACCTTCTCCACTCATACCCCATATCTGCCTAGTTACCACCCAGTCAGTCCACTCAAGCTAGGATTGACTGATTAGATTACAACTCTAAAGACCTTATCATTTTACCTCTGAATATTCTTACATTAGTAGGAGCTTTTAGGGAACACCTTACACTTAAACAATAACATTCCAAAAGTTAGTATAAACCAAAAATCATTGACATCAATGTTTCAGTTGGATTTTTAAGACTATTGGAGAATCCTAATTTAACACTTAAACAGAAATGCATGATCCAATGAATTTTAAGTCAACATTGAAAATGAAGTAAAAAGATGGAGAATTTGACTTGTGAGCTATTAAATTGTGCCACAAAACTATAGAAAAAGAAGTATGTTGCCAATGTAAGAATAGCAAAAGAGAACAATGGCATAGGACAAAAAAATTTAAATACATTTAAATTAATATAAGGAAAATTTGCAACATAAATCAATGGATAAATGATAGATTGTTGTGTAGATGGGTATGGAAAAACTTTGTTTTGCTCATTATCTTATTCTATTCTTTCTGCTACAAAAATACCTTTAACTAGGTAATTTATAAATAATGAAAATTTATTCTCAGTTCGGGAAGCTGGGAAGCCCAAGTTCTTTGGTTGCATCAGCACATTCAGTTCTTGTGGAAAGTGGTTACAGTGAATGGGAAAGCAGTGTCTGAGATTGGGGTCTCTGATGACCTCCTGGCTGTGGGAAAGTTTCTGTGCAAAGGTGCAGGATGTCTAGCTGCTGTGGTAATACCCTCCATTAGGAGGCTCTGTACTAGAATCTTATCAGCCTCAACCTTGATCTCAAGGCACACAGCTCCTGGGAATAGAGGAACTTTCTTCCTAGATAACCACAATGTTTCACCAGCTCCACTGCTCCTGAAACTTCCTGTCTCACAGTAACTTCAAACCATAAATTTTCTTGAGAGCTACACAAACCTCTTAACGTTGCACTTTGCAAATGTAGAATGCAGCTATGAGAAAGCCACACAATGTTGGTAACCCTGTAACTTTCCTGAATACAAAGAATAATGCATAATGTTTGCATAGTCTTTAATTTGATAATGAGTCATATATAAGTAAAGATTGCTGGCATAATTCTTTTTTTTGTTGTTGTTGTTGTTTGTTTGTTTATTTGTTTGGTTTTGTTTTTGGTACTGGGATTGAACTCAGGAGCACTTGTCCACTGAACCACATCCCCAGCCCTTTTTTGTATTTTATTTATATACAAGGTCTCACTGAGTTGCTTAGTGCCTTGCATTTCTGAGGCTGGCTTTGAACTTGTGATCTCCTGTTTCAGCTCCATCAGCCACTGGGATTACAAGTGTGTGCCACAACACCTGGTACTGGCATAATTCTTTAGACCTGCTTCTCCATCAGAGAGCAATGCTCCACATGACCCCAGCTGTATCTTCAAAAGCATGTGTGAATTTTTGTTATTCCTATCCCCCTTCCTCCCTCACAGGAATCTGCTAGATTGACCACTGGCCACAGCAAGATCCTGGTTTGGGGTCTTCTCACAACATCTTCACGTGGCAGAAAAGACAGAAGAGACAAATGTCATGTCTTCACTTTTAAAAAGGGCAAAAAAGAATGAATTAACCCCTTCAAGTCTTTATAATGGTACTAATCCCATCAATGAGGGCATAGCCCACCAACAGATTCACCACTTAATACTATCATATTTTAATACAGTTTTCCACAAGAATTTTGGAAGGACAAACTATTCAAACCAAAGTACACTTCATATATTATGTATTAAAAAGATAAAAGTAACAATACAATCAAATATAGACACCAAGTGGCTAGAAGAACTGACATGAAAACAAAACTATAAAGTTGATGGAAGAAAACACAGGAAGATACCTTGTGACACAGGGGTAAGAAAGGACTTTTAAAATAAAACTTCAAATATAAGGCCAGCACAAATATAAATTTCATTATAGAAATTTACCTAATAAATGGTATTATTAAACACTTATGTACAAGGCACTAAGGCTGTTAATACATGTAGTTCTAAATGCCACTATTCACTGAAAAGAAATATAGCTCCTGTAAGAAATGTATTACTGAACATGGTGGCAGGCACGGAGAGCTCAAGTCTCTGACCTCTTCAGCTGCGCGGGCATAGGGAGTCGTAAACTGTCTAAATGCTGTTTTCTCAGGATCACTAGGCAATGCTGAGCTGACGTGGATCTGGGGCAAACAGTTTGGGCCTCTCAGAACACACACCGAGCCCGGATCGGCTGCATTCAAGCTCCGATTCGCCTGCTTCTCGTGACTCAGCACTAACGATCCCACTGAAATAACTGGTCGGCCCTTCTGAACTTACAGAGGTAAAAGCCAACCAAACCTTCAGTGGCCACAGGATTGAAACGGGGCTTGGGAGAGACAGTCAGGACCCACCCGTTGCATTGGTTACCCGGCAAAGGGAACAAACGGTCACCATTTGCATGGGATACCACCATGGCAGAGAACTGACGTCATGGGCAGAGGAGATAACTTCATTGAAACCAGCAGCGAAAGGTGTGTAATCCCCTAGCCATTCTTCTCCACTCAGCAGGGAAACCTTAAGGGCCCCTCCCAGCTCTCCCGTGAGTGAGATAGCCAGACCGAAGAAATCAGGATGGTGAGGGATTCCCGGCTACCACTCCCACCAGTGCTGACAACTGAGGTCTCTTGCACCAGCTACCAGGGGCGTAGCTACCGGAGGGCAAGCAAATTTGCTGGGGTTCTCAGCCCCAAGCTCTACAAACTTAGGGTCTGAGGGAGGCAAACAGGGAGAGTGTGCCCAGGTGTTCATGAAAACAGGGCTCCCAAGAGCAGCAGACCTGGTGTGTAGCCAGTATTGTGGTGAGCGTCACAGGTGAGCGGGGCCTGGCTTGAGGAAACACAAGAGAAGGCCCTAGACACTCAGGATTGGAGACCTGCCCAGTCTGGGAGGAAGAGCTGCTGCACAGTGATTGGATCCCACCTATTGAGAGGAGAAGCTTGGCCCAGTGGGCACAGCTCCACCTACTGGAAGAGAAGTTAATCAAACTCTATGACTGCATTTATTATTATTTTTTTTAATTTGGGATTTTTTCTTTCATTTTCATTTTTTTTGTTGTTGTTCTTTAACTTTTTTTAATGTTTTTAATTTTTTTATTTTTTTATTTTATTATTATTTTTTCTAATTTTAATTTTCATTTTTTTATTATCATTTTTATTTTTTAAAAAATTTTTCTTTTTCTTTATTTTCTATTTTTTTCTCTTTTGTCTTTTCATTTCCTTTCAATTTTCTTATTCCCCCTTCGTTGAATTCTACCTGCCTACTCTCATTCTCTTTAGTGACTTCTTCCCTTCCCTTCTAATATCTTTCCCCCCAAGTATCAAATAAATTTATAAGAGTAAACAGTAACTCAGAAGTCAAACATAACAAGAAGTAACATGAGCAGCATAAAAAAGCAAGGAAGAAAAGGAGTACAAACAATGAAGGACAGCCTAAATATTCAGGAGGACCTAGAGTCATCAGAAAAATGGTCATATAAAGAACTCAAGGAATACCTTAGACAGATGAAATGGAACCTTAAACAGGATATGAGACAGCAAATCCAAACAGTGAAAGAACACATTGAAAATGAATTACATAAACAGATAAAAGAAGAAGTTAAGCATCTTTATCAGGAGATAGAGATTATTAAAAAAAATCAAAAATAATTCTAGAAATGAAGAAAACAATAAACCAAATTAAAAACTCAATTGAGAGTATCACTAACAGAATGGAGCAAGTAGAAGCCAGAACATCAGATAATGAAGACAAAATATGTCATCTTGAAAAGAGTCTAGCCAACTCAGAATGGCTGGTAAAAAATCACGAGAAAAACACCCAAGAAATATGGGATAACATAAAAAAAACAAACTTACAAGTCAACAGGATAGAGGAAGGTACAGAGATTCAAACCAAGGGAATGAGTAACCTGCTGAATGAAATAACAGAAAACTTTCCAGAAATAAAAAAGAAAACAGATATACAAATTGTAGATGCGTACAGGACACCGAGCACACAAAATCACAGTAGACCAACGCCAAGACACATTGTTATGAAGATAGCCAATATACAGAACAAAGAGAAAATATTAAAAGCTGCAAGAGAAAGGAGGCAGATTACATTGGGGGGGACCAATAAGGTTAACAACGGATTTTTCATCACAGAAGCTAAAAGCGAGAACATTCTGGAACAACATATTTCAAACACTGAAAGACAATGTATGCCAACCAAGAATTCTGTATCCAGAAAAAATTAAGCTTCAGGTACGACAATGAAATAAAAATCTTCATGATAAAAAAGCTAAAAGAATTTGCAACCAGAAAACCAGCATTGCAAAGTGTCTTGAGCAAAACAATACACGAGGAAGAAATGAAAAACAACAACCAAAACCATCAGTGGGAAGTGCCTCGGTAATGACAGAGGGCAGGGGGAAAAGCTAATCATGGAGAAACAAACGAAATTAAAAATAAATAAATAAATAAATAAATAATCAAACATGGCTGGCAGTACAAACCACATATCAATAGTAACTCTAAACGTTAATGGCTTAAACTCTCCAATAAAGAGACATAGGCTTGTTACATGGATTAAAAAAACAAATCCAACAATATGTTGCCTCCAGGAGACACATCTGATTGGAAAAGACCTACACAGGACGAAGGTGAAAAGTTGGGAAAAAATATACCACGCATACGGTCCTCGTAAGCAAGCAGGGGTGGCCATCCTCATATCGAATAAAATCGACTTCAAGACTAAGTTAATCAAAAGGGATAAAGAAGGACATTATATACTGTTAAAGGGAACCATTCACCAACAAGACATAACAATTATCAATATTTATGCACCAAATAATGGTGCTGCAATGTTCATAAAACAAATTCTCCTCAGGTTCAAGAATCAAATAGACCACAACACAATAATTATGGATGACTTCAACACACCTCTCTCACCATTGGACAGATCCTGCAAACAAAATTTGAATAAAGAAACTATAGAACTCAATATCACAATCAATAACCTAGACTTAACTGACATATATAGAATATATCAATCATCATCAAGTGGATATACTTTTTTCTCAGCAGCACATGGGTCCTTCTCAAAAATAGACCATATATTATACCATAGGGCAACCCTCAGTAAATATAAAGGGCTGGAGATAATACCATGCATTTTATCTGATCATAATGGAATAAAACTGGAAATCAATGATAAAACAAGGAAGGAAAAATCCTACATCACATGGAAAATGAACAATATGTTACTGAATAATCAATGTGTTAGAGAAGACATAAAGGAGGAAATCAAAAAATTCTTAGAGATAAATGAAAATACAGACACAACATATAGAAATCTATGGGACACAATGAAAGCAGTTTTAAGAGAGAAAATCATCACCTGGAGGTCATTCCTCAAAAAAAGGAAAAGCCAACAAATAAATGAGCTCACACTTCATCTCAAAGCCCTAGAAAAGGAAGAGAAAAACAGCAGCAAATGTAGCAGAAGGCAAGAAATAATTAAAATCAGAGGGGAAATCAATGAAATTGAAATAAAAGAAACTATTGAAAAAAATTAACAAAACTAAAAGTTGGTTCTTCGAAAAAATAAATAAGATCGACAAACCCTTAGCCATGCTAACGAAGAGAAGAAGAGAGACAACTCAAATTACTAACATATGGGATGAAAAAGGCAATATCACAACAGATGCTACAGAAATACAGAAGACAATTAGAAATTATTTTGAAAACCTATATTCCAATAAAATAGAAGATAGTGAAGACATCGATAAATTTCTTAAGTCATATGATTTGCCCAGACTGAGTCAGGAGGATACACACAACTTAAATAGACCAATATCAATGGATGAAATAGAAGAAGCAATCAAAAGACTACCAACCAAGAAAATCCCAGGACCAGATGGGTATACAGCGGAGTTTTACAAAACCTTTAAAGAAGAATTAATACCAATACTTTTCAAGTTATTTCAGGAAATAGAAAAAAAGGGAGCTCTGCCAAATTCATTCTATGAGGCCAACATCACCCTGATTCTGAAACCAGACAAAGACACCTCAAGGAAAGAAAACTACAGACCAATATCTCTGATGAACCTAGATGCAAAAATACTCAATAAAATTCTGGTGAATCAGATACAAAGGCACATCAAAAAAATTGTGCACCATGATCAAGTAGGATGCATCCCTGGGATGCAAGGCTGGTTCAATATATGGAAATCAATAAATGTTATTTACCACATCAATAGACTTAAAGATAAGAACCATATGATCATCTCCATAGATGCAGAAAAAGCATTCGACAAAGTACAGCATCCCTTTATTTTCAAAACATTAGTAAAACTAGGGATAACAGGAACTTACCTTGACATTGTAAAAGCTATCTCTGCTAAGCCTCAGGCTAGCATCATTCTGAATGGAGAAAAATTGAAGGAATTCCCTCTAAAATCTGGAACAAGACAGGGATGCCCTCTATCACCACTTCTATTCAATATAGTTCTCTAAACACGGGCCAGAGCAATTAGACAGATGAAAGAAATTAAAGGCATAAAAATAGGAAAAGAAGAACTTAAATTATCACTATTTGCGGCTGACATGATTCTATACCTAGGAGAACCAAAAGGGTCTACAAAAAAAAACTACTAGAACTAATAAATGAATTCAGCAAAGTGGCAGGATATAAAATCAACACACATAAATCAAAGGCATTTCTGTATATCAGCGACAAAACTTCTGAAACGGAAATGAGGAAAAACACTCCATTCACAATATCCTCAAAAAAAAAATTCTTTGGAATCAACCTAACAAAAGAGGTGGAAGACTTATACAATGAAAACTACAGAACCCTAAAGAGAGAGATAGAAGAAGATCTTAGAAGATGGAAAAATGTACCCTGTTCATGGATAGGCAGAACTAACATCATCAAAATGGCGATATTACCAAAAGTTCTCTATAGGTTTAATGCGATGCCAATCAAAATCCCAATGGCATTTCTTGTAGAAATAGATAAAGCAATCATGAAATTCATATGGAAAAATAAAAGACCCAGAATAGCAAAAACAATTCTAAGCAGGAAGTGTGAATCAGGCGGTATAGCGATACCAGATTTCAAATTATATTACAGAGCAAGAGTAACAAAAACAGCATGTTACTGGTCCCAAAACAGGCAGGTGGACCAATGGTACAGAATAGAGGACACAGAGATTAATCCACAAAGCTACAACTGTCTTATATTTGATAAAGGAGCTAAAAGCATGTAATGGAGGAAGGATAGCATCTTCAACAAATGGTGTTGGGAAAACTGGAAATCCATATGCAACAAAATGAAACTGAATCCCCTCCTCTCACCATGCACAAAAGTTAACTCAAAGTGGATCAAGGAGCTAGATATCAAATCAGAGACTCTGCATCTGATAGAAGAAAAAGTTGGCTCCAATCTACATATTGTGGGGTCGGGCTCCAAATTCCTTAATACGACACCCATAGCACAAGAGTTAATAACAAGAATAAACAAATGGGACTTACTTAAACTGAAAATTTTTTTCTCAGCAAGAGAAACAATAAGAGAGGTAAATAGGGAGCCTACATCATGGGAACAAATTTTTACTCCTCACACTTCAGATAGAGCCCTAATATCCAGAGTATACAAAGAACTCAAAAAATTAGACAATTATACAACAAATAACCCAATCAACAAATGGGCCAAGGACCTGAACAGACACTTCTCAGAGGAGGACATACAATCAATCAACAAGTACATGAAAAAATGCTCACCATCTCTAGCAGTCAGAGAAATGCAAATCAAAACCACCCTAAGATACCATCTCACTCCAGTAAGATTGGCAGCCATTATGAAGTCAAATAACAACAAGTGCTGGCAAGGATGTGGGGAAAAGGGTACTCTTGTACATTGCTGGTGGGACGGCAAACTGGTGCGGCCAATTTGGAAAGCAGTATGGAGATTCCTGGGAAAGCTGGGAATGGAACCACCATTTGACCCAGCTATTGCGCTTCTCAGACTATTCCCTGAAGACCTTAAAAGAGTGTACTACAGGAATACTGCCACATCGATGTTCATAGCAGCACAATTCACAATTGCTAGACTGTGGAACCAACCCAGATGCCCTTCAATAGATGAATGGATTTTAAAAATGTGGCATTTATACACCATGGAATAAACGCAGCACTAAAAAATGACAAAATCATGGCATTTGCAGGGAAATGGATGGCACTACATCAGATTATGCTTAGTGAAGCTAGCCAATCCATAAAAAAACAAATACCAAATGTCTTCTTTAATATAATGAGAGCAACTAAGAACAGAGCAGGGAGGAAGTGCAGGAAGAAAAGATTAACATTAAACAGAGACATGAGATGGGAGGGAAAGGGAGAGAAAAGGGAAATTGCATGGAAATGGAGGGAGAACCTCATTGTTATACAAAATTACATATAAGAGGTTGTGAGGGGAATGGGAAAATAAACAAGGAGAGAAATGAATTACAGTAGATGGAGTAGAGAGAGAAGATGGGAGGGGAGGGGAGGGAGGATAGTAGAGGATAGGAAAGGTAGCAGAATACAACAGTTAATAATACGGCATTATGTAAAAATGTGGATGTGTAACCGAAGTGATTCTGCAATCTGTATTTGGGGTAAAAATGGGAGTTCATAACCCACTTGAATCTAATGTATGAAATATGATATGTCAAGAGCTTTGAAATGTTTTGAACAACCAATTAAAAAAAGAAAAAAAAGCCCTCTGTTCTCCCTGATAGGGAGAATCGCAGCCTCTGGGACAGGAGTCCCCTGTGCTTCTCCTTTGTTAGCAAAGTATAAACCTTCTTTCTCCTTTTCCTCAAAAAAAAAAAAAAAAAAAAAAAGAAATGTATTACTGATGGTAGGCAGACCATGCAGCCCGGAGAAGGGGCACAGCCACTTGCCGGCATGGTAGAGAGACCACCCCAACTGGAGGAGAGGCCCAGCCACCAGCCTGTGCAGTCACCTGACTGACCTCTGGACAAACATAAGGTCTCCCCAACACCCCCACCTCATCAAACACCTTATGAGAAAAACTGATGGAACTCATCTTGGAAAATCCCACCACCCTTAAAACCCACCAACCAGTGGGCATGGCTACCAGCTCAGTTCTGCAGTGGATCAGGCACCTGGTTTACATCTCAGAGAATGAGTAGAGAGGCCACAGGTGGAAGCCCAAGTCCTCTCACACTGACTACCACCACCACCCTGAACCCAAGCTAGGACTCAAGCTAGGAATAGACAATGCCACCAATTAGAAGAAAAGAAAACAGAGTTCTGAGAGACATTTTTTCTTTCTTTTTTTCTCTTCTCTCTCTTTTTTCATCCATTCATCCAGTCTCCTCTACCCTTCCCCCTCTTGTCCTTGCAACATCAACATATGTGAAACCAAGAATTGTGCATGAAAAACGTCTTTAACAACTGAATTACCAGAATAATATAATATAGAGGAATTGCATATGCCCCACCTCCCTTCCCCCATTTTCTTTCTTTTCTTTTTTCTTTTCTTTTCTTTTTCCCACTCACTTTTTTCTCTTTCTTTCCTTGTTATTTGTTTTTCTCCATCTTACTCCCTCAATCCCACTTGCAACCCCCTAAATTTTACTATTCATAAGTAGGGTAATCTTTCTTTTTAAGAGAGAGTGAGAGAGGAGAGAGAGAGAGAGAGAGAGAGAGAGAGAGAGAGAGAGTTTTTAATATTTATTTTTAAGTTCTCCGTGGACACAACATCTTTGTTGGTATGTGGTGCTGAGGATCGAACCCGGGCCGCACGCATGCCAGGCGAGCGCGCTACCACTTGAGCCACATCCCCAGCCCCATGTAGGGTAATCTTATAAATACAGATAGGAATTTGAATCTATACATTATTTCATAAATTACCTATCTATTGGTTAGAGCTTTCCAAAGTTACTAAGTTAAATTAACCCCATACCCTCACTGCTTTCCCCATAAACATAACATCCTACACCTGAAATTCAGTTTTCTTCAAGCTACCAGAAATGGTATGCCTTTCATGAAACTAATGACTATATTTGTAAATGATAATCAAAACCAACATTTGTAGACATAGAGTCTAGCTGTAAATGTAGTGCTTAGATGATGTACTATTGATATCTGGAACTGTTAATATTGTCTTTC
Organism: Ictidomys tridecemlineatus; assembly: GCF_052094955.1. Lineage (NCBI taxonomy): Eukaryota > Metazoa > Chordata > Mammalia > Rodentia > Sciuridae > Ictidomys > Ictidomys tridecemlineatus. The sequence goes on along the minus strand of NC_135477.1, from coordinate 121,079,035 downwards.
TCCACAAAAGGGAGACTTTGCAACTATACAAGAGCAATATGAATATATAGGGGGAAAATCAATAACACAACAGTTTCACAAAACAGAAAGAAACATGAGCAGTATGAAAAGACAAGGAAAGAAAGGACCACAATCAATGCAGGTCAACTCAACTTTAGAAGAGGTAATATAGGCAGCAGATGGAATGTCAGATAAAGAATTCAGGATAGGCTGGGGATGTGGCTCAAGCGGTAGCACGCTCGCCTGGTAGGCGTGCGGCCCGGGTTCGATCCTCAGCACCACATACCAACAAAGATGTTGTGTCTGCCGAGAACTAAAAAATAAATAAATATTAAAAATTCTCTCTCTCTCTCTCCTCTCTCACTCTCTCTTTAAAAAAAAAAGAAGGGGCTGGGGATGTGGCTCTAGCGGTAGCGCGCTCGCCTAGTGTGCGTGCAGCCCAGGTTCAATCCTCAGCACCACATACAAATGAAGATGTTGTGTCCGCCAAGAACTAAGAAAAAATAAATAAATGTTAAAATTCTCTCTCTCTCTCTCTGTCCCTCTCTCACACACTCTCTCTTTAAAAAAAAAAAAAGAATGTGAAGTCCTTTAAAAAAAAAAAGAATTCAGGATATACATGCTTCAGATTATCTGGAGTCTTAAGGAAGACATTAGACAGCAAAATCAGACAATGAAAAATCACTTTGACAATGAATTACATAAACAAATCCAAGAAGCAAAAGTTCAACTATACAGAGAGGTAGAGTTTATAAAAAACAAACAGAAATCCTAGAAATGCAGGAAGCAATAAACCAAATTAAAAACTCAAATGAGAGTACTACCAGCAGAGTAGAACATTTAGAAGATAGAAAATCAGAAAATGAAGACAAAGTATTTCAACTTGAAAAGATCATAGACAGCTCAGCGAGACTATTAAGAAACAATGAGCAGAACATGCAAGAAATATGGGATAACATAAAGAGACCAAACTTAAGAGTTATTGGGATACAGGAAGGTATAGAGGTCCAAACCAAAGGAATGAGCAATCTGTTCAATGAAATAATACGAGAAAACTTCCCAGACTTGAAGAATGAAACAGAATTCCAAATCCTAGAAGCCTACAGGATGCTGAATGTGCAAAATCATAAGAGATCCACACCAAGACACATTATAATGAAGATGCCCAACGTACAGAATAAGGAGAGAATTTTAAAAGCTACAAGAGAAAGGAAGCAGATTACATTTAGGGGTAAACCAATCAGGATAACAGCTGATCTTTCAAGAGAGACTCTGAAAGCTAGAAGATACTGGAACAACATATTTCAAACACTGAGAGAAAATGAGTTCCAACCAAGAATCATGTATCCAGCAAAATTAAGCTTCAGGATGGAAGATGAAATTAAAACCTTCCACAGTAAACAAAAGTTAAAAGAATTTGCAGCTAGAAAACCAGCTCTTCAAAATATCTTTGGCAAAACATTACAGGAAGAGGAAATGACAAATAAAAATGAAAACCAACAGTGGGTGGTAGGACAGTAAAGGGAAAAAATAATCAGAGGAAAAACAAACCTTGTTAAGTAACATAAATAAACAAATATGGCTGGAAGTACAAACCATATCTCAATAGTAACCCCAAATGTTAATGGCTTAAACTCACCAATGAAGAGACACAGGCTAGTATAATGGATCGAAAAAAAAAAAGATCCAACAATATGCTGCCCAAAGGAGACACATTTGATAGGAAAAGACATACATAGACTGAAGGTGAAAGGTTGGGAAAAATCATATCACTCATATGGACCTCAGAAACAATCAGGAATGTCCATACTCATATCAAATAAAATAGACTTCAAGCTAAAGTTAATCAAAAGGGATAAAGAAGGACACTACATACTGCTCAAGGGAACCATACACCAACAAAACATAGCAATCATAAATATATATGCCCCAAACAATGGTGCAGCCATATTCATCAAACAAACTCTTCTCAGGTTCAAGAGTCAAAGACCACAATACAATAATTATGGGAGATTTCAACACACGTGTCTCACCACTGGACAGATTTTTCAAACAAAAGTTGAATAAAGAAACTATAGAACTCAATAATACAATTAATAACCTAGACTTAATTGACATATATAGAATATACCACCCAACATCAAGCAGTTACACTTTTTTCTCAGCAGCACATGGATCCTTTTCAAAAATAGACCATATATTATGTCACAGGGCAACTCTTAGAAATTATAAAGGAGTAGAGATAATACCATGCATCCTATCTAATCATAATGGAATTAAACTGGAAATCAATGATAAAAGAAGGAAGGAAAAATCCTGCATCACTGGGAGAATGAACAATATGTTACTGAATGATCAATGGGTTACAGAAGACATCAAGGAGGAAATTAAAAAATTCTTAGAGATAAATGAAAACACAGACACAACATATAGAAATCTATGGGACACAATGAAAGCAGTTCTAAGAGGAAAATTCATTGCTTGGAGTTCATTCCTTAAAAAAAGAAAAAACCAACAAATAAATGATCTCACACTTCATCTCAAAACCCTAGAAAAAGAAGAGCAAAACAACAGCAAAAGTAGTAGGAGGCAGGAAATAATTAAAATCAGAGCTGAAATCAATGAAATTGAAACAAAAGAAACAATTGAAAATATTGACAAAACTAAAAGTTGGTTCTTTGAAAAAATAAATAAGATCGACAGGCCCTTAGCCATGCTAATGAAGAGGAGAGAAAACTCAAATTACTAGCATATGGGATGAAAAAGGCAATATCACAACAGACACTACAGAAATACAGAAGATAATTAGAAAATATTTTGAATCCTTATACTCCAATAAAATAGAAGATAGTGAAGGCATCGACAAATTTCTTAAGTCATATGATCTTCCCAGATTGAGTCAGAGGGATATACACAACCTAAACAGACCAATATCAATTGAGGAAATAGAAGAAGCCATCAAAAGACTACCAACTAAGAAAAGCCCAGGACCAGATGGGTATACAGCAGAGTTTTACAAAACCTTTAAAGAAGAACTAATACCAATACTTTTCAAGCTATTTCAGGAAATAGAAAAAGAGGGAGCTCTGCCAAATTCATTCTATGAGGCCAACATCACCCTGATTTCTAAACCAGACAAAGACACTTCAAAGAAAGAAAACTACAGACCAATATCTCTAATGAACATAGATGCTAAAATCCTCAATAAAATTCTGGCAATTCAGATACAGAAACATATCAAAAAGATAGTGCATCATGATCAAGTAGGATTCATCCCTGGGATGCAAGGCTGGTTCAATATATGGAAATCAATAAATGTTATTCACCACATCAATAGACTTAAAGATAAGAACAATATGATCATCTTGATAGATGCAGAAAAAGCATTCAACAAAGTACAGCATCCCTTTATTTTCAAAACACTAGAAAAACTAGGAATAACAGGAACATACCTCAATATTGTAAAAGCTATCTCTGCTAAGCCTCAGGCTAGCATCATTCTGAATGGAGAAAAATTGAAGGCATTCCCTCTAAAATCTGGAACAAGACAGGGATGCCCTCTCTCACAACTTCTGTTCAATATAGTACTTGAAACATGGGCCAGAGCAATTAGACAGATGAAAGAAATTAAAGGCATAAAAATAGGAAAAGAAGAACTTAAATTATCACTATTTGCGGATGACATGATTCTATACCTAGGAGAACCAAAAGAGTCTACAAAGAAACTACTAGAGCTTGTAAATGAATTCAGCAAAGTGGCAGGATATAAAATCAACACGCATAAATCAAAGGCATTTCTGTATATCAGCGACAAATCTTCTGAAATGGAAATGAGGACAACCACTCCATTCACAATATCCTCAAAAAAATAAAATACTTGGGAATCACCTAACAAAAGAGGTGAAAGATTTATACAATGAAAACTACAGAACCCTAAAGAGAGAAATAGAAGAAGATCTTAGAAGATGGAAAAATATACCCTGCTCATGGATAGGCAGAACTAACATCATCAAAATGGTGATATTACCAAAAGTTCTCTATAGGTTTAATGCAATGCCAATCAAAATCCCAATGGCATTTCTTGTAGAAATAGATAAAGCAATCATGAAATTCATATGGAAAAATAAAAGACCCAGAATAGCAAAAGCAATTCTAAGCAGGAAGTGTGAATCAGGTGGTATAGAGATACCAGACTTCAAACTATACTACAGAGCAATAATTACAAAAGCAGCATGGTACTGGTACCAAAACAGGCGGGTGGACCAATGGTACAGAATAGAGGACACAGAGACCAATCCACAAAATTACGACTATGTTATATTTGACAAAGGGGCTAAAAGCATGCATTGGAGGAAGGATAGCATCTTCAACAAATGGTGCTGAGAAACCTGGAAATCCATATTTAACAAAATGAAACTGAATCCCTTTCTCTCTCCATGCACAAAAGTTAACTCAAAATGGATCAAGGAGCTTGATATCAAATCAGAGACTCTGCATCTGATAGAAGAAAAAGTTGGCTCCAATCTACATATTGTGGGGTCGGGCTCCAAATTCCTTAATACGACACCCATAGCACAAGAGTTAAAAACAAGAATCAACAAATGGGTCTTACTCAAACTGAAAAGTTTTTTCTCAACAAGAGAAACAATAAGAGAGGTAAATAGGGAGCGTACATCATGGGAACAAATTTTTACTCCTCACACTTCAGATAGAGCCCTAATATCCAGAGTATACAAAGAACTTGAAAAATTAAACAATAAGAAAACAAATAACCCAATCAACTGGTGAAGGCGATCCCCCACTCACTATCTTGACAGGGTCATAGTGAGAAAAAGTGTTGGCAAAGCCGCTCTCCCACTGTCTTGACAGGGTCACAATGAGGATGAATGCTGGCAAAGCCATGCTGGTTGGTGGGTAACCGAAACCATGAGACCCTTTTTTATGTAATTGGGACTTTGCATTTTCATGCTTATGTTTCTCACAGGAGGCATGAGTATGTTAAATGCCAAGCAAATTAAATTTCAGATGGCTAGAACAGAACAGGTAGTTCATGCCTTGGAAGCTGTTCTGCTACCCACCCCTCAGCATATCAAAGACAAAGTGAAAGGCTATTCTTCTATCTTAGTACATTGTGGACAAACCTAATATCAGACAACAATCATCCACTGAAAAACAAACTCTTTGAGAACTAGTGTACCTTGACTGAGAAACAAATTCTTTGAGAACTAGTGTACCTTGACTGAGAAACAAAGAAACTCTTTGAGAAAGCAGCTCAACCAGTTTTATAAGAATAAATTTAGGAATCAATTAAAATAGCTTTATAAGACACAGTTTTAGAATAATGTTAGAAATATTATTTTATTTAGATTCTTAAGTGTAGAAATTCTTAAGTCTTTAGTTGTATAGGTTTCTGATATGTTTTAAGGATGATTCATAAACTTTAGGACATTTTAAATATAAAATTCAAAGGGACTTTTTTAGATGGGAATTTTAGATTAAAAATAAAGTACAGGTGTACTTTAGGTTAATGATTAGTTAGGAGACTTAGAATCTGGTTACGTAGTTTGGCATTAGTTAATAAGAAAATAATATATCTTGGAAAAAATAGTAAATCTTGGGAAAATCTGAAGGATGTAAATTGGTGACATGTTTTATTGATGATTCTTGTATGGCTGGGGGTCATATCCTGGAAGAATGTAGATCAGTGTGCTCTCAATCATGGTTAAGGAAATGTCATGTCTTGGCAAAGTTTTAAATTATATAATCAATGACGTATTGTGAATCTATAATGATGAGAAAAATTGTAATAAAAAGGGGACCCAGAGAAAGCAGCTTTAGCTCTCTCTCTGAAGATTGCTCAAACCGAACGACTCCTGTCTCATCATTTCGCCGACGCCACTCCTCCTTCAGGAATCCCTGGACCCCGCCGGGGCTGGCCCCCGGCAATCAACAAATGGGTCAAGGGACCTGAACAGACACTTCTCAGAGGAGGACATACAATCAATCAACAAGTACATGAAAAAATGCTCACCATCTCTAGCAGTCAGAGAAATGCAAATCAAAACCACCCTAAGATACCATCTCACTCCAGTAAGATTGGCAGTCATTAGGAAGTCAAACAACAACAAATGCTGGCAAGGATGTGGGGAAAAGGGTACACTTGTACATTGCTGGTGGGACTGCAAATTGTTTCGGCCAATTTGGAAAGCAGTATGGAGATTCCTGGGAAAGCTGGGAATGGAACCACCATTTGACCCAGCTATTCCCCTTCTCAGACTATTCCCTGAAGAACTTAAAAGAGCGTACTATAGGGATACTGCTACATCGATGTTCATAGCAGCACAATTCACAATAGCTAGACTGTGGAACCAACCTAGATGCCCTTCAATAGATGAATGGATCAAAAAATGTGGCATTTATATACAAAGAAGTATTACTCTGTACTAAAAAATGACAAAATCATGGCATTTGCAGGGAAATGGATGGCATTAGAGTACATTATGCTAAGTGAAGCTGTCCAATCCCTAAAAAACAAATGCCAAATGTCTTCTTTGATATACAGAGAGCAACTAAGAACAGAGCAGGGAGGAAGAGCATGAGAAGAAGATTAACATTAAACAGGACGAGAGGTGGGAGGGAAAGGGAGAGGGGAGGGAAATTGCATGGAAATGAAAGGAGAACCTCATTGTTATACAAAATTACATATAAGAGGAAGTGAGGGGAAAGGGAAAAAAACAAGGGAGAGAAATGAATTACAGTAGATGGGGTAGAGAGAGAAGATGGGAGGGGAGGGGAGGGGGTATAGTAGAGGATAGGAAAGGCAACAGAATACAACAGACACTAGTATGGCAATATGTAAAAACATGGATGTGTAACCGATGTGATTCTGCAATCTGTATTTGGGGTAAAAATGGGAGTTCATAACCCACTTGATTCTAATGTATGAAATATGAGCTTTGTAATGTTGTGAACAAGCAATAAAAAAATAAAAATCCTATTTCCAAAAAAAAAAAAAAAGAAATGTATTACCTCAGGACAGTGGCTAGAAAAGTAAAAGATGAAACTGGAATATCTTTTTTCTTTATAAAGTGAGGAATTGTGAGGGCACTTTTAAAAGAATAAAAGATACATATGAAGGATCTATCAGTGGCAAAAAATGATACAATTTGAATAAAAAAATGAATATTGATAGTAAGTTAATATAACAAAATGTATAAAACCGAATCAAAGATACTAACAACTACAAAATGACATAACAAATCAATATGCAAAAATATAAATGTAATATAAAATAGGAGAAAAGTTAAGTTCATTATGGAAAAATTAATATATGAAGAAAAATGACAATGTTTAAATTCACTCTTGAGGCTAGAGTTGTGGCTCAGAGGTAGAGCGCTCCCCTATCATGCATGAGGCACTGGATTTGATCCTCAGCACACATAAAAATAAAATAAAGATATTGTGTCCACCTATAACTAAAAAATATTTTGAAAAAAAAATTTTTAAATATAAATTAAAGTCACTATTTTGCAGTCATCATAGTAATAATTTATTTGAAGAATAATCAATAGATGATAAAACATTTCCTGAAATTGTGTTACTGATTAGTCTTCAAGTATCTTCACACAAACTATGAATTACAAAAGAAAAATAATATCTTTATGGTTGAGAAACTTGGTCCATTTTGTGTTGCTATAACAGAATACCTGATGTTAAGTTCTTTATAAAATAAAAGCTTTACCTCTTTTTCCTGGATACCATGAACTAAGCAGCTTTCCTTCATCATTCCCTTCTGCCATAATGTAGTTGCTCTGCAGGCCCAGAAAAATGAAATCAGCCAACCATGGAATAAGACCTCTGAGACCATGAACAAAAAAATTCTTTTGCTCCTCTAAGTTGGTTCTTATTCAACTCCAGGGCTTCAAAAGCTGCCAGTATACTGCTTTCTGAATCTGAATAAAGAACCTAGAGGAATAAAGAGAAAAGATTTGAGCATTTTATTACCCATACACTTCTTGGTGGCAGCAGGCTGAGAAAAAATGGAGGGCCATACCACACCTAAAAGCAGGGAAATATATAGAAAAAGTTGCAGGCTCACTGAACAGATGGAATTATTCAGATGTTTTTATGAAGATATCTCTTTTAGTTTAAAACCAAGGTCCTTCTGCTTTAATCATCACCTGAAAACTGGTGATCAAAGAAAGAGGCCAGTTTCTTCTCCATTTTCTTCCCTATCACCTTCTTTAGAGTACTTCTTATCTCACTTCCTCAATAAACTTTCTTAGGCACTGACTAGTGTTTTCACCAACAGGTATTTTGGTTACAGTAACTAAAAGCCGACAAACATAGCCAAGAAGTGGAGTGTTACTGTCATCACATGTGACCATATTGTTCAGAAGCCTTGGAAACTGGTTTGAGGGAGGAGTTTGAAACGTTTACAGATGCAATTTGGAGATGCCTTAGAATGTTGTAAGCAAACTTTAATGGGTGATTCTAGTTGGAATTCAGAAAATGAGAATACTGAGAGGAAAAAAAATGTGCTCATGAAGTTCCAGATTTCCATCTGGAGGGCTCTTTTGGAAAGTGGGTTAGAGGGCACTTATGTTAAATTCTGGCAACTTGTCTACATTTGCCTCATGTCCTGAGACTTTCTATGAGGTTAACCTTTAAAATGATAAACTAATCTGGGGGAGGAAATTTGAAGGCCACACAGCATTCAGGCAATTGTATGGATATTGCTAACAGGTTTTAGCCAGGCTCACTATGAGAATTTGAAGTAAAAGACAGAAAGGAAATATTTGAAAAAGTTGAATTTTGGCCAGAAAAGCACATGTAAAAATTCTACTAAAGAGAAATTAAATACTTTGAACAGAGATAATAGTAAATATGCTTTGAAGGCATCTCAGAAATCAGCAAGACAACATAAATCAATCTCTCTCTCTCTCTCTCTCTCTCTCTCTCTCTCTCTCTCTCTCTCTCTCTCTCCCCTCCCTCCCTCTCCTCCTCCTCTCTCTCTCTCTCAGCCAAGGACTAAACTCAGGGGCATTCCAGTACTTTTTACTTTGAGACATGGTCTCACAAAGTTGCTTAAGGTCTCATTAAATTGCTGAGGCTGGCTTTGAACTTGCAATTTTCCTGCCTCAGCCTCCCAATTCACTGGAATTACAGGTATGTGCCACCACACCCAGCTGTGAAAACTGATTTAAGAAATCACAGGAAAACTCTGCTCACACAAAGGTGGCTAGAAAGGTGTTTCACTGAGATTCATTTTGCCATGTTCACCTACCCAGGCAATCAAAGACTGTTGTAACTGTTGATAAATATGGTGCCCGGAGCGCTTCTCTTCTGGGAGCTCAGGTCCATGACGCACTGAATAGTGCATGAACTGTCACCTCCCATCCCTGTGGATGGCGCAGACTTTGAAGGGCACACCTCCAATCCGTGAAGTGGTGCGAACTCTCAGTCAATGAAGAAGTAACAGCCTACTCACCTTGCTCCTCCTCATCCTACCTTAAGCCCATAAATATCAACACCCTGTTCATGCTTGCTCTCTACTCTTACTCTCTTTCTCTTACTTTACCTCTCTTCCTCTCTTTCTCTTCTCCTCCCCCCCCTCCTCCTCCTCCTCCCCCCCCCTCCTCCTCCCACCCCCCTCCTCCTCCTCCTCCTCCTCCTCCTCTTCTTCTTCTTCTTCTTCTTCTTTTCTCTCTCTCTCTCTCTCTCTCTCTCTCTCTCTCTCTCTCTCTCTCTCTCTCTCTTTCTTTTCCCCCTTCTCTTCCGTGACTGTCCTGCTAATAAATCTTAGACAGGTAAACAGTTGTTTTGGCTTGTTGAGTTTATGGAGCTTTTTCCACCATTCTTTACAGTAACCATGATTCAAGGGGGCCCCAGGCATTGCTTGGGCTGGTGACAGAACTTGATTCTGCTCATGTGGTGCTGGTTTGACAGAAATGGAGAAGCTGGAGGTAAGGAGTCATGGAGGCTTTCACTAACATTTCAAGGCCTGAGAAGCCATGAAAAGTGTTTTAGTGTTGGAATCCCTTCAGGCAGCCTCTGAGGGCAATAGTAGAAGAGAGTAAAGCTGAAGCTGCAGTGGAAATCCCTGGAATTAAGAAATGTGAGGAACATGGAATGTCTGGCAAGGAAAGCTGTGGGAAGTGAGCCAATCTCAGCCAAAAGAGAGGTCATGGGGCTTCAACTGGCAAGGCCATGGGGAGCTACAGGACCTAATATATTCCCAGCTGGTTTTTGGTCTTGTTTTAGTTCCATTCCTTCCTTCTATGCCCCAACTCTTCCCTTGTAGAATGAGAATGTCTACTCTGTGTCATTGTATATTGGAATTGTGTAATTGGCTTTTGATTTTCACAGGGGCTCATAGTTAAGAATTTGCCTTGAGTCTCACAGGAGACTTGGACTTGGACTTATGAACATTGCTGAAATTATTAAGACTACAGAGATTCTTGGAGATAGACTAAATGAATTTTACATTGTGAGACAGATCAAAAATTTGAGGTGATAAGGGATGGAATTTTATGTTTTGAATCTAGAAATATCCTCCCCAAAGCTCATGTTTTGAAAGCATGACTCCCAATGTAGAAAGGTTCAGAGGTTGAGCTTCTAGGTAATGATGAGAGCTGTTACCTCATTAGTGGATTAATCCATTTGGTGGATTAATAATTGGAATGAACTGTCGTAACTGGAGGCAAGTGGGGCATGGCTGAAGGAATTAGGTGACTAAGGGTGTGCACTTGGAAATTGTTTCTTGTCCCTAGCTTCTCTCTCTCCTTTCTGGCTTCCATGAGCTGAGAAGCTTTTCCTCTGCCACATCCTTCTACCATTATATTCTGCCTCAATGAAGGTTTGTAGTTAGCAAACCATAGACTGAGACCTTTAAAACCATGAGCCAAAATAAAAATTTCCTCCTCTAAGTTGTTCTTGCCAGGTATTTTTCCCACAGTGGTGAAAAGCTGACTAATAAAAAAATACTTGTGTTTTCCCCAGTTTTAGCATTATGAATAAATTTTGTTATGGGAATACAGCCAGCACCTCAATTGGGGGGGTGGGGTTCTCCCTGCTGAGGAGGGTGTAAGCCACTTGAGAAATTAAATTCTAGAACAATTACTGAAGAATAAAAGACAAAGAGTCAGAAAAATATTTTCAAAAGCAGAGCCCCTGCTACATCCAGTCCACACAAGAGCTGGAGCTAGACAATAGAAAATGTCTCCAGAGGTTTATTTAAGGGGGGATACATTTGGGCAGGGGTAAGGTTTCAAGGGTGGAGTCTTGCTTCATGATGTCTTGCAGTCAGCAGGTTGATTGGCATCTTCTCAGGTTACACCTGTCTCAGAGGGGCTGTGCAACTACAGGTCGCCCATTTACAGTGCTGTGTTGGACATGGCAGAGTAGAATAGGAATTCAAAATGTCTCTGAGCAATCTTGCATGGAGAAAATGTCCACTGGAAGTTCTCAGACACCAAATGTTCCTATTCACTAGGCTGCAGTGCTGACAAAGTTCATAAACAGCCAATGATAGCCTTAACATTTTGTGGCTATGAGCTTTTTTGAACAAGTCTTCTTTGGCAACATTTTGATTTCATATCTTTATAGTAAAATGTAGGAATGGCTGAATGATTGGTAGATGTTTATTGAATATAAGAAATTGCCAAAGAGGTTTAATATGATGGGATTAGAGGAAAGTTGCATTTCCAGTTCCTCCATGACACTGGATTCAAGCAATGGAAGTACTGCTTCTCAGTGAGGTGGGTGAAAGAGGGAATTTACTGAAATTCAGTACTGGACAATCGAAGTCTGTTAAAGACTCAGAAATTCAAGTGCATTGAACAAAGAACAGTAAAGATCACACTAGAGTCAAGACAGTTGGGGCAGCAGGAGCAGTGCTGATTTTCAGTGCAGAAAGAAGAGATTAAAACAGAGACACAATGTGTACATTTGGCACAGAAATACCTGTATAACAGAAGAAGAACCTGATCCAGAGGTTGCACAGCAAACTGGTGTTTGAAAAGTGCTCTCTGTGTTTCTCAACTGGCAAGAAGAGAGCTAAAGCAGGAAGTAATCTTTGGGAGGCCACTCTTCAGCTTGCTGTTGAGATCGTAAAACATTGTCTTACAGTCCTAGAAAGCACATACTTAGAAGAATGTAAATGAAAAAGGCACAGGGAATCCAAGTCAGAGATATGGAAGGGTATGCAAGTAGGGTTTCCTTTGAGTCAGGGAGCTCATGTGGCCAGCTGAAGAGGGTCCAGGAACTGAACAGGTGAGCATAATTACATTAAGGGATGATCCTGGAAAGGCCATATTCATAGGCATCAGAAGACCTGTAGATGGCTGCCTCCCCTGCCCCATGAGTGGAATTCTCAGGAAGCTCCTAAAACACAGCAGAAATCATCATCTGCCCAGCCTTAGGGGTGTGATGTTCTAATCTCTCCAGAGCACAAACCACCCAACAAAGTTCAAAGCCTGATTAGAGATAATCCCAGCTCCTGGAACTCCCCTCTTAGAACTCTGCAGCAACCCACCTGGCAGCACATCAATCTGGTCTGTCCAGATGAAACTCCAAATAACAGTACTTCTCATTCCATCCTACTTTATACTGGTGTCAAGGAAAGTTGAAAACTATTTCAAGCAGCTTCAGTTTTAGGCCACTCTAGCTGGCAGAGCTCAGTGGACAACAGAGAAAGAGGAAGGCTTAACAACACCAAACCTTTCTCAAAAAGGTAGCTCAAGAAGAAAGGAAGGACAGTTGAGCACAGGCAGTGATCACCCATTTGCATTGACAGTTTTGACTACCTCAGTGAAGAAAATTCTTTCAATAAGAAACTTCTTTCTGGGGCTGGGGTTGTGGCTCAGTAGCAGAGTGCTTGCCTAGCATGTGTGAGGCCCTGGGTTTGATTCTCAACACCACATATACATCAATAAAATAAAGGTCCATTGGCAACTAAGCAATTTTTTTTAAAAAGAAACTTCTCTTTGCTTATTTGTTTTGGGTGTTCTTGCTGTGCTAATTGGTTTGTGGGTGTGTATATGTGTGTATTTATTTATTTTAATATAGTTTTGCTTCTTTTTCTCGCTTGCAGCACTTTAAAACAAATGTCATTTTCCTTGTATTTTGAGGGTTAGAGTTTGTTTAAATATCTGTTTTGTGGTGTTTTTTGTGTGATTGGTTGTTTTTTCCTCCTGTTTCTCTTTATCTCCTTTCTTCTTCCTTGAACAGCCAAATTCTCCTGTTATCTCTCCCATTACTCTGCTTTTTAATTTATTTTTCTCCTCCTTTCTTATAGCCACCATTTGCTACATCCCTTCTGCTTTCTCTGTTTATATTTTTTACATTCCAAACTTTCTTTTACCTTCCTATCACATTTTCTTCTCATAATGAACTGCATTTCCACCATCTTTTGTATTTATTTGGTTTACAGTAAATCTTGCACCCACCAGTAATGTTGCTGCAGTTATTAGTACTATGCATAGCATAGTTGACACTTGCTGTTTAATGCCAGGTCTAGCTCGTGGCTATTGTTTTTGATTGTGACAATTGCTCTCCCCCATTCATGGTTCTGCACTAATTCATGTTGCCAACATCATACTAGGCACCAGGTACTTTTTGGCACTTTTTGGCATTTTCCCCTGCTCTCTTTTAAGTTTGTATTAGTGATTCATAGTGATACATAATAGTGGGGCTTATTGTGACAAAATTATACATTATGGACTATAATTTTCTCAGCTTCAGTACCCAGAACTTTCTCTTTCTCTCTCCTCGATCCTCCCCCCATTCCCCTTTCTACTATACTTGCCTTCCCTTTATTTATTTATAGTTTTCTAAATTGGGGGTTTATAGGTATATATAAAGGTAATTCATGATGATATATTTATATGAACATACTATAATTATGTCAATTTCATTCCACCAACCCCCTTCCTCTGTTCCACTTATCTCACTTCTATTTTCATGAGATTGCACACACACACACACACACACACACACACTTTTCCCCTTATTTTGTTCTAGCTTCTACATATGAGAGAAACATTGGACCATTGACTTTCTCAGTCTGAGTCATTTCACTTATCATGATATTCTCTAGTTCCATCCATTTTCCACATAAACACTGATGTGCCTGTACCACCATAGTATGCTTATTTTAGTTATTTTGGATAAATACTGAGTAAGATAGGTGGGTCATACAATAGTTTTATTCCTAGTCTTTTAAGAAATAGTCATACTTCTTTCCAGAGTAGTTGTACTAATTTACAGTCTCACATAGAATATATGATTTTACCTTTCCCCAACATCTTCATTAGTATTTATTATTAATTGTATTCTTGATGATTGGCATTCTAACTAGAGTAAGATGAAATCTCCATGTAGTTTTGTTTTGTTTTGTCTTGAATTTTCCTCATTGCTAGGGATGTTGAACATTTTTTCATATATTTTGGGCTACTTGTAATTTCTTCTTTTGAAAAGTGTCTGTTTAGTTACTTTGCCGATTTATTAATTGGCTATTTGGTTTGATATTTTGTAAAGTTTTTTTTGAGTCATTTATATATTCTGGACATTAATCACCTGTCAGAGGAGCAGCTTGCAAAGATCCAAAGATCTCCAATTCTGTAGGCTCTCTCCTCAGGCTCCTAAATTATTTCCTTTGCTGTGTAGAACAAATTCATAGAATAGATACTCTGTTGCTGAGCCATACCCAGTATAGAGATGATGTATATTACTCTACACATTAATTTGCCATGCTCAAACTTTAGCAAAAATTTAATACAAAGAATATATAAGACAAAACCCCCAAACTAATGACCAGGTTTCAAGTAGGAATGGCTTGAGGAGGCCTCTCAGGTCCTACTAATGGACTTCAACTCCTACAGCAAAAACAAAGAGAATAAACACAAAGCCTGTGGATACCACACCTATAGGGGTGTCTCCATCGAGTTCACTCTAATATACTTTGGAAAGAGAAGGCTCTGTCCTACAAAAGCCCACAAATTAGAGTGGCTGACTCCAAAAAATATTGAAGTGGATGAAATGCATGAAAAAGAATTCAAAAAGATGATTATGTAAATTATAAAAAAATTCCAAGGGAACATAGAAAAACAACTAAGGAAGTCAGTAGAGGATATGAATGATAAATTCAATAAGGAGACAGATATTGAAAACCTTAAGAAAATCTTGGAAAAGAATGACAGTAAATCAAATAAAACACTCACTTGAAAGAATCTCTTATATAGAAGATCATGATGAAGACAAAATTTCTGAGCTTAAAGACAAAGGGGCTGGCTTTGGACATTCAGACATTAAAAAAGAGAATAAAAATTACAATAACCATAATATACAAGAACTCTGGGACAACTTTAAGAGACCAAATTTAAGAATCATTGGAATTGAAGCAAATTGTGAGATGCAGGCTAATGGCATGGAGAACATCTTTAAGGAAATAATAACCAAAAAAATTCCAAACTTTGAAAATAAGGTGAGCATCCAGATATAGGATGCATTCAGAACCCCAAATAGACAAGAAAAGAACCTCTCCATGACACATTAATATTAAAATTTCTAACATAAAGAACAAGAGAAAATTTTTAAAGCCTCAAGAGAAAAATGTCAGTTTTTCCACATTTAGAGGAAAAGCCAACTAGAATTATTTCCAATTATTTATCACAAACTCTAGAATCCAGGACTTGGGACTGAAAGAAAATAACTGCCAATCAAGATTGCTATGTCCAGGGGTTGGGATTATGGCTCAGTGGTAGACCACTAGCCTCACACATGAGAAGATGTTGAGAGCCACAGCTGAAGGGGCCCCAGCAAACTTCCAGCTGTCAGCTGATGATTGGCTCACAGCAGCCCCAGCAAACTTCCAGCTGCCAACTGATTGGCTCCTCTGCAATGATGCTCACTGGGCTGTTTCCCCGCCCTTTCAGACCACGGAGCTGCTCATTGGGGGACTCTTTTGGCTCTACCCATGTGACCCAGCCAATCGGCCTCAAGAGCAGGGGAGGGGTTGAGAGGCTCATGGGAAGCCGGTGGTGGCAGTTGGGCTCTGAGGGAATTCCTGAAGAGCTCCTGAGGTGCAGCGTGTGTGTTCTAAAAATAAAGTTCATTTCTGCTTGATAAGTGGCTCGTGAATTGTGCCCAGCCAGACTGCGGCATTTGGTGGCCCATACGGGGAACAACTGAGGGTAAACTGCTCACCCCTGAGGGCAGGGCAAGAGGATGGGTAGCCATTTTAAGATTCTTCTTTCATTTTGTTTCACTTTTGTTTTAAGTTGCCTGTCCCTGGAGATGAGTGAGATGGAAGAAAAACCACTCACATCTGAGGAAAAATTATTTGCATCTGAGGAACAGTTAGGGAGAAAGGATGGATGGACATTTCAGGAGGATAGAAAGGCCATCAAAAAATCATTCTGTTTCAGTTTTGTTTGGCATCATCTTGTTGGGTTGTATTATAGTAGAAATATGGGATCCAAAATTAGTAAAAAACAAACTGAAAGAGTGTTAAGTAAATTGTTAGAAAAAGGAAGCATCTCAGTAAAATCAAGGTCAGGGTATACGTTGATACAATACAAAAATGTAGCCCATGGCTTTTTAAGGAGGAGTTGTTAAATATATCACAATGGAACCATCATGGTGAAGATTTAAGGGAAAAGGAAAAGAAAAACCCAAGAACTCTGCCAGTTGGCACATTGCCATTGTGGGCATTGGTATCTTATTTGCTTAGTCCAAAGCTTTCAGTTCAGACAATGGTAGAGGAAGGAGAAGACATATTGATTCAAGTAAAAGAGAAGGTCTCTCAAGTTAGTCAGACAGAGGAAAAATTCAAGTAAAAGAGAAGGTCTCTCAAGTTAGTCAGACAGAGGAAAAAATTCAAGTAAAAGAGAAGGTCTCTCGAGCTAGTCAGACAGAGGAAGAAAGTTTAGAGCAGAAAAAGCCATCAGGGGAAAAGTTACAACAGGAGACTCCACTAACACCTTTCTATCACCAGAGGGCATAAGTATCCAACCAACAGCACCACCTTCATATGCTGGGAGGCCCCCAACCCCCATAGTTGATAGATGGGATCCTGAGACAGGACCTAAAATATTAGCATGTCCTGTATTTGAGCAGGCAGGAGGGCAGCAAATTCACCTTGCTTTACATTTCAAAACAGTAAAGCAGCTAAAAGAGGTTGTAACAGCCTATAGTCCTCAAGCACCCTTCACTGTAAGCATGGTTGAATCCATTACCAACTTGAACATGACACCAGCAGATTGGACTAGTATGTGTAAAGCTGTGCTAAATGGAGGACAATACCTGTTATGGAAGGTTGCTAATGAGGAATTTTGCAAGGAGACGGCTAGGCGAAATGCAGCAGCTGGTTATCCTCAGAGAAATTTAGATATGTTGTTAGGAAAGGGACTTTATGAGGATCAGCAGCAACGAATTGCATATAATCCTGCCATATACTCACAAATTGCTGCAGATGTGGTTAGGGCATGGAAGACTTTACAAGGACATGGAGGTTTACAAGGTCAATTATCTAAGGTAATACAAGGAGCTAATGAACCTTATGCTGAATTTGTAGATAGGCTTATTCAAACAGCTACCAGAGTTTTGGGGGGATAGAGAACAAGCAATGCCATTAATTAAACAACTGGCTTATGAGCAAGCAAATCGTTGGTGCAGAGAGGTCATTAGACCATGGAAACATGAAGATTTAAACACATATATTAAATTATGTAGACATTAATGAACAAGGGCAAGTCTTGGCAGCTGCAGTGCAACAGGTTTTAGATGCCAGGCCAAAAACATGCTACAATTGTGAACAAACAGGACATTTTAAAAGGAATTGCCACATAAGAGGAGGGTTTAACAAAACTAGGTATCAAAGGAGGGAGACATTGGGCTAATGAATGCCATTCTCAAACCACCATAGAGGGTACTCCATTATCAAAAAATGAACAAGGACCAGGTGTCTATCCACAATATCATGGAGAAAGGCATCAGGTTCCATTGCCAAAAAATGGACAGGGGAGCCCAATGCTCTGGGACCCAAGACCACAAATATATGGGGCACTGGAGGAACCCAGCTACCCCATCATGGTAGTGCCCAGGACACACTGTCCATTAGATCCCTCACTATACAAACCAGAAGAAGTGCAGGATTGGACATCTGAGCCTCCGCCAGAACAGTACTAACTCCAGAGATGGGAGTTCAAATCATTCCCACAGGGGTAAAAGGACCTCTTCCCAAAGGAACAGTAGGCTTATTATTGGGACGCAGTTCTTCTACTCTAAAAGGACTTATGGTAAGGCCTGGAGTAATTGATCCTGATTATGAAGGTGAAATAAAAATTATAGCCAGTTCTCCAAAGGGTATATCAGTAATTTCACCAGGAGATAGAATAGCACAGTTATTAATAATACCCAGCCTACATTGTTAAGGTCTGTAAACAAGTCAAAATAACACCTGGTATTTTGCCAGGGGAATGTTAGAGTTCGTAAACAAGTCTGGATGGTGACTGGCAAAATGCCAGAGGGAGGGGTTTGTGAAGTAACAAAAGTGAGCCATTAAGTGTGGAGATTCCTTATTGGTTGACTGATGTATCTAGTTTATGCTAATTAAGATAAGCTGTGCAAAATGTATAAATAGCTCTGTTGTCCTACAATAAATGGCTCCTACTCCTGCTGAATCAGTCTACACAAGTTATTCGTCACCCCCCCCCCGGCTATTCTGCTGCAGCCGGACCCCGGCAGATTGTGGCCCGTTACAGGGAGCCCTGGGACACTCGGGGGTAAGTGATGAAAAAAAGCTGCCCGTCCATAGATAGGACAGGAGCAATCTGCTCGTCCCTAGACATATAGGGCGAAAGGAAAAAATGGCCATTTTGAGAAAAATGGAGAAGATTGATACAGTATGTTTGTGTCTTGTTTTGTCTCAGTGTATTGTATTGTCTTTGTGATGAAAATATGGAAGGGGTGAGAAGTAAATTGATAAGGGAAAGAGACACCCCAGTGGAATGAAGAGCAGTTAGGGCATATGTTGATAAAAGCCCAGGAACTCTATTCAGAAAGAAAAAGAAAGTTCAGAAGAAAAAGGATTATCAAAAAAAAAAAGTTGCAGCAAAGGCTATTACTGAATACTTTTCGTTACCGGAGGGTGCGTGAATTGTTGCCCTGGGTGCCACGTGCGCAAGCGGGTCAGAGTCAGCAAGTACTTTCCAAGCGGTGGAAGCCGGCTCTTCCACTTCCAGGAGCCCAAATCTAGACCTGACCTGGAGGCACAGTCTCCCAGGCTCTTGCTCCCTGTATCCAGTAGCAGTTTGAGTCTGGGACACTCCCCAGGGCCATCCAGGGATGCCTGGGACACTACAGCTGGCAGAAGATGCTACCAGCGTCCCTGATGTTTGGTCATTTTCAATGCCAATAACTACGCTACAATGGTTCTCCCACACCTGGAAGCTAATGAGTAATGAGCACTATTAAGGCTTATTTCAAATGTAAAAAAACCCTTGAGATAATGTACTAAATTGTTCAGAAGGTTGTTTTCTTAGTAGAATGCTACAGGATTTTCTTTAGCCAGCATTGCAGAGTTCCTGCCTTCATCCCAGTGCCGGTGAAAACAGGGTGGAAGAATTTCCAGTGTTGCTGAAAACCGAATGAAACTTCAGCTGAAAACTGGTCGAGACTTCGGATCAAGCTAGCTGCCTGCAGAACTTACCTGGACTGTGATTTAAGCTAGCTGCCTGCAGAACTTACCTGGACTGTGATTTACCTGGACTGTGAGTTAATCTGTTGAGATACTGCTTTACTTGGACTGAGACAACGAACTGTAATCTACAAAAAATTGTAACTCGGTATCTTTGCTAAGGGTGTCATTACTGGTATAATTTTTCCAAGGGCTTCTTGCATGGAGCCATAAGTTGGCTTGGTATTATGGCACTTTGTATCCTCCCTTTCTATTTGTAGCAGGTTATTTATGGTGTTTGTGCAAAAACCACTATGGTCATTATTTAAATTAAACAAAAGGGGGAAATGTTAAGGTCTGTAAACAAGTCAAAATAACACCTGGTATTTTGCCAGGGGAATGTTAGAGTTCGTAAACAAGTCTGAATGGTGCCTGGCAAAATGCCAGAAGGAGTGGTTTGTGAAGTAACAAAAGTGAGCCATTAAGTGTGGAGATTCCTTATTGGTTGACTGATGTATCTAGTTTATGCTAATTAAGATAAGCTGTGCAAAATGTATAAATAGCTCTGTTGTCCTACAATAAATGGCTCCTACTCCTGCTGTATCAATGTACACAAGTTATTCATCACCCCCTGGTTATTTTGCTGTAGCCGGACTGCGGCACTACATGATAAATTTTCCAATCATACTGTAGAAAGAGGTTCCAGGGGATTAGGCTCCACAGGTGTAGATTGGGCTATGCTTTCTTTAAATTTAGATTCTCACCCCATGCTAAAACTAAATATTCAAGGACATGAATTTAATGGGATACTGGATACAGGTGCAGACCTTAGCATCATCTCTCATCAAGAATGGCCAAAACATTGGCCATTACAACAAGCCACTCAAATGCTTCAAGGCCTAGGAGTGGCGACTAATCCCCTTAGAAGTGCAATGGTATTAGATTGGAAGGATCCTGAAGGATGTGAAAGAACTATACAGCCATATGTATTGGATCATCTTCCTATAAATTTATGGGGACAAGATGTACTAGATCAATTAGGACTAATATTAACAAATAACATCAATTCAAATGCATCCACTATTATGGCTAGACAAGGTTTTAGGAAAGGAAAAAGATTAGGAGAACAAGAACAAAGTATAGCAGCACCAATACAAATAGATCAAGGAACAGACAGACATGGATTGTATTTTCATAAGGAGTCACTAAGACAATAAAAATTACTTGGAAATCAGAAAAACCAGTGTGGGTTCCTCAGTGGCCCCTGACTAAAGAAAAGATACAAGCAGCCCATGACCTGGTCAAACAACAATTAGAGGAAGGACATATACAACCTTCTGTATCTCCCCATAATACTCCCATTTTTGTCATCAAAAAGAAATCTGGTAAATGGAGATTATTACAAGATTTAAGAGCCATTAATAATGAGATGGTTATTATGAGACATGCTCAATCGGGGATTCCTCAATTGTCTGCTTTGCCAAAAACCAGGTATGTTTTAGTTATAGATATTAAAGATTGTTTTTTTCAATTACAATTCATCCTGAGGATAGTCCACGTTTTGCATTTACTGTCCCTGCACTGAATCATGAAGGTCCTGATCAGAGATATGAATGGAAAGTGCTCCCTCAAGGGATGGCTAACAGCCCAACTATGTGTCAAATTTATGTTAACAAAGTAATCTAGCCACTTAAAAATCAAAATCCTTAACTACAGATATTTCACTATATGGATGATGTATTGTTAGCACACAAAGATAAAAACACATTGCTATAATGTTATGTCACACTTACAAACTTATTAAAAAATTATAATCTAGAGATAGCAACAGATAAAGTACAATTAAATTTTCCAATTAATTATTTAGGAGTTCTATTATCCTCAACCATGGTCCGTCCACCAATAATTCAAATACAAGTAGATCAACTCAAATCACTTAATGACTTTCAAAAGTTATTAGGAGACATAAATTGGATAAGGCCTTATCTAGGCATACCAACAGGAGAGTTGTGACCTTTACTTGATATCCTAAAAGGTCCATCAGATCCAAATTCACCCCGCATGTTAACGCCTGAAGCAAGAAAGGCATTAAAAATCATTGAAACATATATGGAAAATATGCATTTGAATAGAATTGATATGTTTGCCTTTATTATCTATTGTACTACCAACAAAAAATATTCCTACAGTAGTATTTTGGCAAGAAGGTCCATTATTATGGAAACATTTATATTATTCTCCAAACACTATTCTTAGTAGGTATCCTGAGGATGTAGGACAATTAATACTCAAAGGAATAAAAGCAGCAAAGGGAGTGTTTGGAATTTCTCCCAATAAAATTATTACTCCATATACTATGGATCAAATTGATGAGTTAGCTAATGAGTTAAATACTTGGGCAATAATCATGTGCAAATCCAATGTTTCATTTGATAAACAATTACCATCTAATCCTTTATTGTCTTTTTGGTCATCACATCCTGTAATTTTTCCAAAAATGACAAGAAAAACACCTATCATGAATGATCCAAATATATTCACTGATGGGTCAAATAATGGTACAGCAGCAATAGTTATACCTGATCAAACTTTTACAAACAATCAGCTCAAAAGGTAGAGCTTGGTGCTGATAATGCCAAGGTCGCGGGTTCATTCCCCGTACAGGCCACCAAATGCCACAGTCTGGCTGGGCACAATTCACGAGCCATTTATCAAGCAGAAATGAACTTTATTTTTAGAACACACACACAGCACCACACGAGCTCTTCAGGAATTCCCTCAGAGCCCAACTGCCACCACCAGCTTCCCACAAGCCTCTCAACCCCCCCCCCACTCCTCCTGCTCTTGAGGCCGATTGGCTGGGTCACGTGGGCAGAGCCAAAAGAGTCCCCCAATGAGCAGCTCCGTGGTCTGAAAGAGTGGGGAAACAACCCAATGAGCATCACTGCAGAGGAGCCAATCAGTTGGCAGCTGGAAGTTTGCTGGGGCTGCTGTGAGCCAATCATCAGCTGGCAGCTGGAAGTTTGCTACCCTGGGTTCAATCCTCAGCACCACATACAAAAATAAACAAGTGAAATAAAGATGTTGTGTCCAACTACAACTAAATATATATATATTTTTTTAAAAAGATTGCTATGTCCAGCAAAGCTGTCATTCAAAATTAAAAATGGAAATAAAAGCCTTTCAAGATATGAAGAAACTAAAAGAATTCATGATAACTAAGTTAGCACTGCAGAAAAAACTTAAAGAAATAGTACACATAGACAAAATAAAAAGTAAGTCCTGAAACTCACAAAACAACAAATCTCATTTGAAGAGTGGCTAACCAAATAAGAAACAGAGTGAGAAGGGGAAAGACAGATCCTAGGGTCTGAATTACAACAGGATATATTCCAAGCTCTAAATAAATAAATTATGGATTTTTTTGAGCCATCTCAAGGCAGAGGCATTGCTCTTCTGAGAACTCTCAGTGATATCTCACTGATTCAAGACTCTTCAGTCATTGCTGATGCCCTGCTCATGCCCTATTGGTTCAAATAGCCCTGGGTTCAAATGCAGATCCCTTGGCAGTGGAAGAGATATCAGTGTGCTTCAGTATCCTTGAAGTATCAGCTGCCTGGAGAAGGAAGAAATACTGTGCAAGTTGAGAAGCCCCCAAATTAGGCTGTTTTCCCCATAGTCTTACTTTTATTCATCTTGAAGAAGTTTTTTCTCACAATAAATCCCATTGATGTTTTTGCCTATAAAATAAAGCACTTGGGCTATCACTCTTTTTTAGAGATCAGACCCATCAAGCCTGACCTGCCTACACAGTCCTTTTATTCAATTGTAATTGAAGGCTGGGCTTGTGGCTCAATGGTAGAGTGCTTTCCTAGCATGGACAAGGCACTGAGTTCTATCCTCATAACCGCATAAAAATAAATAAATAAAATAAAGGTCTTGTGTCCAAATACAACTAAAAAAGTTTTAAAACTTATGATTGAGTCTTTGTCTTTATTTATTATTATTTCTCATAACTTCTAATCTTCTTTTCTGACCCACTGCCTATGTTTGGGGAACTGTTCATTCACTGTGCAGGACGCAGCAAGACATGCTTTTATAATTATGTCAAAAATGAATTTTACTGTGGTGTATAATTTTCGAATAATGAAGTGGTGATAACAAATCAGGGGAGAAATTTTAAAATTCTCGGAGTCAAATGAGAATAATAATACAACATATCAGAAACTCTGAGACATTATGAAAGGAGTTCTAAGAGAAAAGTTTATAACTTCTAGTTCCTGCATAAGAAAATCAGAAAAATCCAAAATAAACAACCTAATGATGCATCTCTGAGCCCCTGAAAAACAAGAACAAACCAATTCCAGGAAAAAATCCCATTCACAACCTCCAAAAAATACCTAAAAATAAATCTAGCCATGAAGATGAAAGACCATTTTAATAAAATTTATACAATATTGAAGAAATAAATTGATGAATACACGAGATGATGGAAAGAAATTCCATGTTCATGGATAGACAGAATCAATATTGTCAAATGACCATACTACCAAAAGTATTATACAGAGTCAATGCAATCCCCATCAAAATACCAATGACATTTCTTATAGAACTAGAAAAAAAACAGTTTTTAAATTTATTTGCAGGACAAAAAAAATATCCAAAGCAATTCTAACCCCAAAAAGCAAAACCAGAAGCACTAAAATACCTGACTTCAAATTAAACCACAGAGCTATAGTAACAAAAACAGCATGGGGGTTGGGGTTGTTGCTCAATAGTAGAGCACTTGCTTAGCATGTGTGAGGCACTGGGTTTGATCTTCAGCACCACATAAAAATAAATACATAAAATGAAGTTTATATATCATTTTCAATTAAAAATATTTTTAAAAAACAGCATGGGACTGGCATAAAAATATACATATATACCAATGGAATAGAATAGAAAACACAGAGAAAAACCCTAAATATACAGTCATCTGATCCTCAGCAGGGAGTAAGATATCGATTGATCTCTGTCCTCAATGAGCTAATCTTGGAGCTGAGGGCATGAGACTTGTGTGAGTGAATTTGCCTTGTTTTGTTTCTTTTACCAAGAATGCCCTTCCCTGTACATGCAACAACAACAAAACAAAACAAAAACCCACAAAAAAAATTGAGGAACAAAAGATCTTTATGCCTTTAGGTGATTGTGGCTTCAGGCATCCTCTGGGCTTCTGGCCTTTCTCCCATAACCTCCTACAAAAATTGAAATGAGCAGATTCTCCCAACATTTCTACTTAAAAGCACCTATCTTCATATCTGTGTCATGCTAGTGTGCAGGAGACCCTGGTTGGATCCCCAGCACGACAAATTCAAACAATATACCTGTGTATGTGTACATATACGTACAAGGATATTCACTTCAGCTTTATGATAGCAAAGCATCTAAAACTAGTATATTTAAACTTAAATATAAAGCAAGCATTACAATACATATGAATTAGGTCTTATATGTACTGATAGGAAACCTCCACAAGACATTAAGTAAACAAAAAGAATACCCAACAAACTGGATTTTCAGTTTGACTTAGTCAAGGAAAAAATTTGTGATCCTCAGAAACAAAAAATTGTTGTGTGTACAGTTAGTTAGGCATAAAGATTGAGGAAAAGGACTGGGAAGATACACAGAAATTTTAACAGTGGCCAACTGGAGAAAACTTGAAATTTCGGGGGAATGTTAGCAGTTTACAGGGCAGGTAAAGGAATAGGTGTTCTTTGGGTGTGTGTATGTGGAGGGGGGGCGGTACCAGAGATTGAACTCAGGGGCACTCAACCACTGAGCCACATCCCAGCCCTATACCTATTTTGTATATTATTTAGAGACAGGGTCTCACTGAAGTTGCTTAGAGCTTGGCCCTTGCTGAGGCTGGCCTTGAACTTTCATCTTCCTGCCTCAGCCTCCAGAGCCGCTGGGATTACAAGCGTGCGCCACCGCGCCCGGCCAGAATAGGTGTTTTGTGGTTAAAATAATTTTAGAGAAAACAGTAATAGAGGAAATGATACTAGAAGTATATAACTTCTGGACGAAGGTCTGTAGCGTTTTACTGGTTTAAGCATGCAAGTCCCAAGGACTGAATTACAGTTTGCACCTTGTAAAGCTTTCACTTCCCTGAAAGAGTTGATTATCACGGAGTGGTAAAAGATGATTGAGAGACCTGGTGTGTTTGTTGGAGGGGCAAAGGGACCGAAAGGCGGTAGGAGGACTTTACTGCGGAAGAGTTCACGGAAGGGTAGCTTCTGAGTCCTTCCTTGCTGCAGCACGTCGGGAGAGGAGCATTCTGGAGCTGGGAGCGGATTGGACAGTGGAACACCGAGTCATCCCGGAGAGCTCCCAGTGTGATTCACTCTTTGTGACGCAGGTCTTTCCCAACAGTCAGATAAATAAACTCAGGTCCCGGCTCCCGGGCTGGCTTTAGCTCAGCGGTTCCTTCGCCAGAAAACTTGCAATCATCTCGGTGGTTCGAGACCCGCGGGCGCTCACCAGTCCTTTTGCTGCAACCTCAACTTTTATTTTCCCAAGTAACCAGCCAGGAGGGTTTAAGACGCCTCCTCTGCCTCCATTTCTCCGTAACCTACTTTGGAGTGAGTTTTGAAACCCCCTTCTCTACCCGGAGCTTCTGGAAGGACCTGTTTCCCGCGAAGTTCAGCAACCTTTCCGTGATTGAAGGAATCAAGGCTTCTTTGGAGAAACGGCGGATTCTAATACTGGGGCAAGAAATGGAGAGATGATCCCGGAGCATCTTGTAGTGCGGGAAAGTAAGGGAGTGCTTAAAAGTCACCCCTCCCTCGCCCGTTAAGTGCCAAGACTTAACTTTTGTAATTTTGTAGTTACTAATATCTGCGTTTTTGTTCAAATAATTACCATTATACTTGCATCTTTTTAAATGTCTTTTTTACCTGCGACCTATAGGATTTTTTTCTTTCAAATCTAGTTGATTTTCTAAGATATACCTCAGAGTTGATCAATCCGGATCAATTTTCGTAGGCTCATCGAAGACCTTTTCAATGTTCCTATGGCCAGAAAGTTTCCTTGTCTAACACTTTTGAATATTACATCTGTTCTATTATTTTTTTCTTCAGAAACAGTAATACATGTTGGATTTTCTTTGCGCCTGTACACACCACATTCTCATGTTTTTATATTGCTTTCTTGATTTTTTATTTTCTAAGTTATTTTAAGTCTTTTCCTTAATACCAACTTTTAAATTAAAACATCTTACCCTTTGGAATCTTATAAATTTAGTCGTATTCTTCCTCACTATCTGAATTTTTTCCCCTTAATATCTCATGTTTTTAGGCCAATTCTGTTCTTTTTGTTTTTTGTCATTGAGTTACTTTTCGGATTCACAGGAGTTTTTTCACGTCACCAAGCACCTATTTAAGGTTATTTAGCTTAGGGTGTTTTGTTTCTGTTTCTGATCCATGGTTAGTTTTTTAATATCTATTTTCTTTTAAATTTTCTTCATTTTTTGTGCATTTTGAAATGTTTTATTTACGTTTCAACAATGGTAAATGAGTCAGGAGTTCGGGTGCTCTATCAGATTTCTTAACGTAGGACTGCCCTCTTGTGTTGAAAGAACAGAATGCACCCTCTCGCAGTAGTAACCTGGCTCTTTTTGGGGGGAGGTGGAGAAGCGAGCACAGGCTGCCTTTAGATTTTGAGATTATTTTTTAATTTCTGCGGGATTCTTAATTTTCTCTTGGTGCTTTTTTTCTTTCGCATCACCATCAGCGCTCAAAGTTTTCTTCTCCTTCACATCATTTCTTTTCTTTAGAAGTGGTGTCTTCCCATTTTTGGTTTCAAGCACTTTTAAGCCTTTCTCCATTCCTTGCATCCACCAGGTCTCAGAGGTACTGTCAGTATTGCTCCACTTAATATTAAACCATCTTTTTCTGGTCGTGGTCTTACTTGTCTTCTACCATTGCAGGCTCCTGCTTCTTTCTAGTCTTTTCAATGCCATCTTGGCTTCTGTTCTATAACATGGCTCTGTAACTGGATCTGCTGACTTGGGAGGTATATTTACCTGTATATATATAAATTGAGGTTTATAGTTTTTCTTCAAGTTATGGCGAGATGTATTGCTGCACTCCGGCTGCAGCAAAATAACCGGGGGGTGAGGAATAACTTGTGTACATTGATACAGCAGGAGTAGGAGCTGTTTATTGTAGGACAACAGAGCTATTTATACATTTTGCACAGCTTATCTTAATTAGCATAAACTAGATACATCAGTCAACCAATAAGAAATCTCCACACTTAATGGCTCACTTTTGTTATTTCTCAAACCACTCCCTCTGGCATTTTGCCAGGCACCATCCAGACTTCTAACATTCCCCTAGCAAAATACCAGTGTTATTTTGACTTGTTTACAGACCTTAACATTTCCCCCTTTTGTTTAATTTAAATAAGGATCATAGTGTTTTTTACAGAAACACCACAAATAACCTGCTACAAACAGAAAGGGAGGATACAAAATGTAACAATACCAAGCCAATTGATGGCTCCATGCAAGAAGCTCTTGGAAAAATTATACCAGCAATGACACCATTAGCAAAGATACTGAGTTACAATTTGTTGTAGATTACAGTTTGTTGTTTCAGTCCAGGTAAAGCAGTGTCTCAATAGATTAACTCACAGTCCAGGTAAATCATAGTCCAGGTAAGTTCTGCAGGCAGCTAGCTTTAATCACAGTCCAGGTAAGTTCTGCAGGCAGCTAGCTTGATCTGAAGTCCTCGTCAGGTTCTCAGCTGAAGTCTCGTCTGGTTTTTAGCAACACTGGAAATTCTTCCACCCTTGTTTTCACCAGCACTGGGACGAAGGCAGGAACTCTTGATGGCTAAAGAAAATCCTGTAGCATTCCACTAAGAAAACAACCTTCTGAACAATTTAGTACATTATCTCAAGGTTTTTTACATTTGAAATAAGCCTTAATAGTGCTCATTACTCATTAGCTTCCAGGTGTGGGAGAGCCATTGTAGTTTAGTTTTTGGCATTGAAAATGACCAAACATCAGGGACGCTATGCGTCTTCTGCCAGCTGTAGCTTCCGGGCAGCCCCAGATGGCCCTGGGGAGTGTCCCAGACTTAAACTGCTTCCAGGCACAGGGAGCAAGAACCTGTGAGGCTGTCCGGGTCAGGTCTAGATTTGGGCTCCCGGCAGTGGAAGAGCCGGCTGCGACCGCTTGGAAAGCCCTTGCTGCGCCATGACTAGCTCACGTGGCTGCTGCTGCACTGATTCACGCACCCTCTGATAACGAAAAGTATTCAGTAATAGCCTTTTGCTTTGCAACTTTTTTTTGATAATCCTTCTTCTTCTGAACTTTCTTTTTCTTTTTCTTTCTGACTAGAGTTCCTGGGCTTTTATCAACACATGCCCTAATTATTCTTGGTTCCACTGGGGTGTCTCTTTCCCTTATCAATTTACTTCTCACCCCTTCCATATTTTCATCATAAAGACAATAAAATACACTGAGACAAAACAAGACACAAACATACTGTATCAATCTTTTCCATTTTCTCAAAATGGCCATTTTTCCTCTCGCCCTATCTGTCTAGGGACGAGCAGATTGCTCCCGTCCTATCTATGGACAGGCAGCTTTTTTTCGTCACTTACCCCTGAGTGTCCCGGGGCTCCCTGTAACGGGCCACCATCTGCTGCAGTCCGGCTGCAGCAAAATAACCGGGGTGGGGGGGGTGGGGGGGTGACGAATAACTTGTGTATGGTGATACAGCAGGAGTAGGAGCCGTTTATTGTAGGGCAAAAGAGCTATTTATACATTTTGCACAGCTTATCTTAATTAGCATAAACTAGATACATCAGTCAACCAATAAGGAATCTCCACACTTACTGGCTCGATTTTGTTACTTCTCAAACCACTCCCTCTGGCATTTTGCCAGGCACCATCCAGACTTGTTTACGAACTCTAACATTCCCCTGGCAAAATACCAGGTGTTATTTTGACTTGTTTATAGACCTTAACAATGTATGTCGACAGCAGCACTATTAATAGTTACTCATAGGTGGATTGTTTTTTTAAATGCAAGTGTATATTAGATCACAGCAGTCATCAAACACAATGCAAAAAGTGTTAGGTGTGCTGGAGCACCCCAATTACCATACAATACACTAATTAAACACTACAAGCAAATCACACAATCCTAGGTCAACCACAAGCCCCAAAGTACCTCTGATGCCACGCAACTTCTCTTAGCCTAAGAGTAGATGTTGTCATTGTCCAGTGGGTCTCTCCAGCCATGGTTGGACGTCAGGGAATGGTGGAGTTGATCTGGGGAGGGACAGCAAGGTGGCTAGTCTCACTGATGTCCTCAGAGTGAAGCTCTCTGATGTGGCAGGACAAGCCATTTATATACAGTTGCAAGTTGGTGCTCATTGTTATTACACTCCAGCGTTGTTCTGTCTGTAGATGATGGTACTTATCAATTGCATCCAGTCATGACTAAGCATGCCTGTGGCTGCTGTTCCTTATGGCCAGCATCTTAGTGAGTCCCAGCCTATCCTAGCATGTCTATGGTAGATGCTCCTTACAATGTAGATGGTTTTATTTGTTCTTCTTAACTTTGTTTGTGTGAATGTTTTCTTTTTAGATGTGGCTGAAATTTCAAAGATTCAAATTCAGGTGGCTGGCATTCTTATGTGGAAAAATTGAATAATACTTTTATTTTTTGTTTTTCTTTAAATATTTTTGATTATGGGAGCCAGGTGCAGCAGCATATGCCTGTAATCCTAGCTAGTAGGCTGAAGCAGGAGGATTGCAAGTTTGAGGCAAGGCTCAGCAATTTAGCGATGCCCCAAGCAACTTAGTGAGACCCTGTCTCAAAAAAAAGTAAATAAATATATAAAAAAGGTGGGTGATGTGACTTAGTGGTAAAGTATTCCTGGGTTAATCTTTAGTAACCCTAACACCCACCAAAATTGGTTATGGTAAACATATACAGAGGATAAAATTTACCACCATTTTCGAGTGTTCAGTGGTATAGGTATGTTCACTTTGTTATGCAACCATCACCACTATCCATCTCCAGAACTCTTTTCTTTTTTTAGAATTTTTTTGTTCTTTATTTTTATTTTTTATTCTATTTTTAAAAAATATACAACAGTGGAAAGTATTACAATTCTTATTTTACATATAGAGCACAATTTTTCATATCTTTATATAAAGTATGTTCACACCAATTCATGTCTTTATATATGTACTTGTTTTTTTTGCATTATAATTCTTATTACACAAACATACCACAATTTTTCATATCTCTGTTTGTATGTAAAGTAGGTTGACACCCAATTCGTGTCTTTGTACATGTATTTTGGATAATGATGTCCATCACATTCCACCATCCTTGCTAATCTCCTGCCTCCTCCTTTTCCCTCCCTCCCCTCTTCCCTATCTAGAATTCATTTGTTTGTCCCATGTTCCTCCTCCCCAATCCATTATGAGTCAGCCTCCTTATATCAGAGAAAACATTTGGCATTTGTTTTTTGGGGATTGGCTAACTTCACTTAGCATTATCTTCTCTAACACCATCCATTTATCTGCAAATGCCATGATTTTATTCTATTTTATTGCTGAGTAAAATTCCATTGTGTATATATGTCACATTTTTTATCCATTCATCCACCGAAGGGCATCTAGGTTGGCTCCACAGTTTAGCTATTGTGAATTGTGCTGCTAAAAACATTGATGTGGCTGTGTCCCTGAGGTATGCTGTTTTTAAGTGCTTTGGTATAGTCCGAGGAGAGGGATAGCTTGGTCAAATGGTGTTTCCTTTCCCAGATTTCCAAGGAATCTCCATACTGTTTTCCATATTGGCTGCACCAATTTGCAGTCCCACCAGCAATGTATGAGTGGACCTTTGTTTCCCCCCACATCCAGAACTCTTTTCATCTTGTAAAATAGAAGCTCTATACTTATTAAATGGTAACTCCCTATCTCCCTCCAACCCTCAACTCCTTAGCAACCACCATTATATTTTCTTTCTTTAAATTTGACTACTCTAGATATCTCATAGAAGTAGAATCATGCAGTATTTGTCTCTTTTGTTATTGTTGTTATTTTGTTTTTTTGGTAGTGCTGGGAATTGAACTCTGGGGTGCTGTACCACTGAGCTCCATCTTCAGCTTGTTTTGAGACAGGGCTGCTAAGTTGCCCAGGCTGGCCTTAAACTTTCAATCCTCCTGCCTCAGCCTGCCCAGGGTTTACAGGTACACACCACTGTACAGGGCTTGTCTTTTTGTGACTGGATTATTTCACACGGTGTATTATCCTCAAGTTTATCCATGTTGTAGCATATGTTAGAATTTCCTTTCTTTTCTTTTCAGTTTGGGGAATAGAACTCAGTGGCACTTTACCCCGGAGCTACAACCCAAAACCTTTTGTCATCTTGCTTGGCTGAATTTTATTTTTTTTAGAGGGGGTTAAATAAATAGATATGGTGGTACATTCCTGGAATCCCAGTGGCTCCAGAGACTGAGGCAGAAGGATCACAATTTCAAAGCCAGCCTCAGCAACTTAGGTCCTAAGTAACTTTGCAAGACCTTGTCTTTAAAAAAAAAAAAAAAAGCGGGGTGGGGGGTGGTTTGCTGGGGATGCAGCTTAGTGGTAGAACACTCCCTGGGTTCAATCCCCAGTTACCACACACCCATACACAAAGTCTGCAGATACTACATTTTGTTTTATAACTATCTGTGGATGGACATTTAGGTTGTTTCTACCTTTTAGCCATTATGAATAGTGCTGCTATGAACATGGCTATATAGATAATTGAGTTTCTACTTTTAGTTATTTTGGTTCAATATCTAAAAGTGGAATTCCTCGATCATAATTCAATTTTAATTACTTAAGGAACTATCATACTGCTTTTTCATCATGGCTATATCATTTTATATTCCTACAAACAGTACAGAATGATTATAATTTCTCCACATCCTTGGTAACACTTTTTTTAATATTATTTTTCAGTTGTAGTTGAACACAATATCTTTATTTTATTTATTTATTTTTATGTGGTGCTGAGGATCAAATTTAGGGCCTCACACATGCTAGGTTAGTGCTCTACTGCTGAGCCACAACCCAGCCCAAAGCTTGTTATTTTTAATATGATTTTTGTTTTTGTTTTTGACAGTAGCTATTCTAAAATGTTGAAGTATTCTCTTGTCCTGTGACAACACTTTTCTATGGACTTAATTTTTCTGTGACAACTCATTTTATTTTTTTCAGTGCTCTTGATAGAACCCAGGACTTCACACTTGCTAACATCTGCTAGGCAAGAACTCTACCATTGATTTAATCTCCAGCCTAATTCATTTATTTTTACCCTTTCTTGTTCTTTGGTGTATTTAAGTACATTTGCCTTTCAGCACTGCTGGAAAAAAATGACCAGAACCTTATGAATAGTTGGGACTATAAAATACCTATTATTCATTTCATCAGAAGGAAAGGAGATAGCAATTAGAGAAATGAAAATTAAAACTACATCAAGATTTCATCTCACTCCAGTCAGAATGGCAAATATTAAGAATACAAGTAACAATACATATTGGTGAGAATGTGGGGAAAAAGGTACACACTCATACACTGCTGGTGGGACGACAAATTGGTACAACCACTATGGAAAACAGTATGGAGATTTCTCAGAAAACTTGGAATGGAACCATTATTTAATCCAGCTATCCCGTTCCTCCATCTATACCCAAAGAATGTAAAATCAGCATACTACAGTGATGAGCCACATCAATGTCTATAGGAGCTCCATTCACTATAGCTGAGCTATGGAACCAACCTAAGTGCCCTTTAACAGATGAATGGATAAAAAAATCTGATACACATACACACATGCACACACACATAGGAATATTAGCCATAAAGAAGAATGAAATTATGGCATTTGCCGGTAAATGGATAGAACTGGAGATGATCATGCTAAGTGAAATAAGCCAATCCCTCTAAAAACAAAAACAAACAAACAAACAAAACAACCCAAAGGGTTGAATATTCTCTCTGATATGCTGATGCTAACACACTAAGGGGCGGGGAAAGGAAGAATAGAAGATCATTGGATTAGATAAAGGAGAATGAAGGGAAGGGGGAGTGGGGATAGAAATATAAAGACAGTAGAATGAATTGGACATAACTTTCCTATGTTCATATATGAATACATGACCAGTGTAACTCCACACCCTGTGTAACAACAGGAATGGGACATTATACTCCATGCATGTATAAATTGTCAAAATACACTCCACTGTCATGTATATTTAAAAAGAACACACAATTTTTTAAAAAAAAAAAGGAGAAAGAGCAGAGCTGAAAACAATATAGAAACAATGGCTGAAACTTCCCATCTTAGACAAGAGACTAAATCTAAAGATTCAAGAAACCAAGCAAACCTTAAACAGGATAAACTCAAATAAATCCATAGTACACTTCTGAAAACTAAAGACAATAAAAATTCCTTAAAGCAGTAAGAGCAAAAAGACAACACACACAAAGAAAAAAATTAGATCAGTAAACTCCTTTTCCCCCAGAAACTGTGGGTACTGGAAGAATGTGACACAATATTTTTCAGGTGTTAAAGGAAGAGAACTGGCAATCCAGGATCCTATGCCATCAAAATATTCTTTAAGAATGAAGTGGGGGAAGGAGGATCAAGAGGTTCTTAGGTAAAAGAAAACGAAGAGAATTTGCTGCCAGCAGATCTGTCCTTATAAAATGACATAAGGATGTTCACTAAACAAATTGACAAAACTAGAAATTTTGGAACACCAGTAAGTAAAAAACCAAAAAACCAAACCAAACAAAAAAACACAGTTAACAAGAATATGGATAAATAAAATAGGCTTTCCTTATGTTGAGTTTCCTATATTGTGTTTGATGGCTGAAGAAAAAAATACTGTTCAAAGTGATTCTAAATGTAGCTAGAGGAAATAGTTAAGATTACAATATAAGTTGGAGAGGATAAAGGGATTTAAAGGACACTGTGTGTGGTGGTGCATGCCTATAATCCCAGTAGCTTGATAGGCTGAGGCAGGAGGATCGTGGGTTCAAAGCCAGCGTCAGCAAAAGTGAGGTGCTAATCAACCCAGTGAGACCCTGTCTCTAAATAAAACACAAAATAGGGCTGGGATGTAGCCCAGAGGTTGAGTGCCCCTGCGGTCAATCCTCTGTTACCTGTCCTCCCCCATAAAAAGGGATTTAAAGGAAGACAATGCCAAAACATCATAAATAAGTCAAAATGGAATTTTGAAGAATATTGGAGTAACATGAAGGCAAGAAAAATAAAACAACAAAGTGAAAATCAGAACAAACAAAATGTCATATAGATTTCCTTCAGTAGCAATTCTCCTGATATTCTTTCCCTTCCTTTTGTTCTCTGTTTACTTATTGATCATGAAATACCTGGGGTTGGGGATATAGCTTAGTTGTAGAGGGCTTGCCAGGCCTGGCCTGCCTGAGGCCCTGGATTC
Organism: Ictidomys tridecemlineatus; assembly: GCF_052094955.1. Lineage (NCBI taxonomy): Eukaryota > Metazoa > Chordata > Mammalia > Rodentia > Sciuridae > Ictidomys > Ictidomys tridecemlineatus. The sequence continues at coordinate 121,043,835 of NC_135477.1, read as the reverse complement.
AATCCCCAGCATTTAAAAATAACAAAAACCAAGAAAAAAAGGGTGCATTTCTTTATGTCCCTAAATATGTTTCTGAATTATATTCATCCTTTCTGAGTTACTGTTTGCATTATTTGGAAAAATTGCCTTTCAATTTGACTCCAGAGTATGGCTTTTCACGATCACATTTGTCATTAATCAAATAATTTGTGAGTTACTCTCTCACTGCCAATTTGACATTTATTTTTGTAATAAATCTCAATTTTTTTCTCATAATCCTTTGGCGAATATTGACCATTATATTTAGAAAATGTGCTATTCTTATTAATTTTACTATAGATTTTTGTTTTTATTTATTTTTATTTATTTTTTTGAGAGAGGCCCAAAAGATTTTTCCTGTGGCGCCTACAAGTGCCCACAAGAAGTGGAGAATAAGGGGCTGGGCATGTGGCTCAAGCAGTTGCGTGCTGGTCTGGCATGTGTGGGGCACTGGGTTCCATTCTCACCACCACATAAAAATAAAATAGAGATGTTGTGTCCACCGAAAACTAAAAAAAAAAAAAAAGTGGAGAATAAAACTTGTTGAGTTTGGGGTTGTGGCTCAGCAGTAGAATACGTGCCTAACATGTGCAAGGCGCTAGGTTCGATCCTCAGCACCACATAAATAAATACATAAAATAAAGGTATTGTGGGCTGGGGTTAAGGCTCAGCAGTAGAGCAAGGCCCTGGGTTTGATCCTCAGCACCACATAAAAATAAAAAAATAAAGATATTGTGTCCAACTACAACTAAAAAAAAAAAAAAAAATCTTGTTACTTGGTTGGACATTTGTATACATACATGAAGGTATATGTAAGTACAAACATGTTTGATTCTTGAACCAATTAAAATCATGCTTTGAATATATTTGGTCATATTTCTCTAGTTTCCTATGTCACCTGACAGTTTTTTCTTTCTTGACATAGTTTTAAAATCATTTTTTAAAACTGTGGCAAAATCCATCACATAAAATTTATCATCTTCATGGGAGGTGGATATAACTCAGTGGTAGAGTGCTTACCTAACATGTATGAGGCCCTGTATTCAATTCCCAGAACTGCAAACAATGTAAAACAAAAATTACCTTCTAACCATTTTAAAATCACAGTCTAGTAATGTTAAGTATAGTCACATTGTTATACAACAAAGCTCCAGAACTTTTTATTTTGCAAAACTACAATTCTGTACCCAACAAACAATAACTTTCAATTCGGTTCCCCCAGCCCCTGGCAACCATAATTCTTTCTGTCTCCATGAATTTAACTACTATAAGTATCTAAGTGTGATCATACAGTATCTTTTTGTAGTTGATTTATTTTACTTAGCATATTGTTTTAAGTTTCATTCATCTTATAGAATGTGCTGAAATTTTCTTTCACTTTATGAGTAAATGATATAATATTGTATGTATATAATACATTTTATTTATCCATTCATGTTAATCCACTCATCTGTTAATGGATACCTGGGTTACCTTCTTTCCTATCTATTTATTTTTTGGTACAAGGGATTGAACCCAGGGGGGCTTAACCACTGAACCATATTCCCAGCCCATTTTTATATTTTATTTAGAGACAGTGTCTCACTGAGTTGCTTAGGCTGGCTTTGAATCTGCAATCCTCCTGCCTTAGTCTCTCAAACTGCTGGCTTTGTGCATTTTTAATTGGATTATTTTTTGTTGATCAATTATAGGAGTTTGTTATGTATCCTGGATATTAACATCTTATCAGATATATGATTTGCAAATATTCTCTCTTACTGTATAGGTTGCCTTTCCACTCTGGTGTGTTCTTTGATACAGAAGTTTTTAAGTTGGATGTGGTCCCATTTCTCTGATTTTGCATTTGTTGCCTGTTCTTTTGGCATCATATCTAAGAGATCATTACTAAATCCAATTTCATTAAGTTTTTCCTCTGTATTTTCTTTTAGGAGTTTTGTATACTTAGGTCTTTAATTCATTTTGAATTATTTTTTGTATATGGTGTTAAGGATCCAATTTCATTCTTTTGCCAATAACATTTGTTGAAGAGGCTATACTTTTCTCATTGAGTGGTCTTGGCATCCTTGTTAAAGATCATTTTTTGCATACATAAATTTCTGGCCTCTCTATTTTATTCTATTGGCTAATATGTCTGTTTTCATGCCACATTATTCTGATTACTGTAGCTTTGTAATGTGTTTTGAAATCCGAAAGTGTGAGACTTCCAATTTTATTGTTCTTTTTCAACTTTGTTTTGGCTTTGCTGGGTTTCTTATGATTCCATATGAGTTTTAGGGTATAGATTTTTCTATTTCTGCAAAAAATGCCATTTGATTTTTTTTTTTGGCACCAGGGATTTAACCCAGGGAAGCTTAACCACTAGGCCAAATCCCCAGTCTTTTTTAAAATAATGAAAATAGATTATTCAATTCAAAGTTTATTTTTATTCTAATTAGTTATACATGACATCCAAATGCATTTTGACATGTCATACATAAATGAAGTATAACTTCTCATTCTTTTGGTTGTACATGATGTAGGATTTACACTGGTTGTGTAATTATATATGCACATAGGGTCATAATGTCTGATTCATTCTATTATCCTTTCTACCCCCATAACCACTCCCCTCTCTTCACTTCCCTCTTTCTAATCCAAAATACATCTATTCATCCCTAGCCACCTGCCCCCCCCCTTATTGTGAATTAGCATCTGCATATCAGATAAAACAATCGTTTTTTGGAATTGACTTATTTCACTTAGAATACTTTTCTCCAACTCCATCCATTTACCAGCAAATTCCATAATTTCATTCCTCTTTAAGGTGGAGTAATATTCTACTGTGTATATATACCACATTTTCTTTATCCAATCGTCTGTTGAAAATCACCTAGATTGGTTCCATAATTTAGCTATTGTGAATTCAGCTACTATAAACATTGATGTATCTGGGTCACTATAGTATGCTGATTAAATCCTTTGAGTATAAACCTAGGAGTGGGATAGCTTCCCCAGCCCTCTTTAAATTTTTTATTTAGAAATGGAGTCTTGCCAAATTACATAGGTCCTCATTAAGTTGCTGAAGCTGGCTTTGAACTTATCCTCCTGCCTCAGCCTTCTGAGGTGCTGGGATTACAGGCATGGGCCACTGTGCCTTGTGATTACATTGGATTTTGATAGGGATTGCACTGAAGCTGTATATCACTTTGGGTAATATTGATATCTTAATAATGTTCATTTTCCCAATAAATAAACTAGGCTGTTTTCCTATTTATTTAAAAAATTTAAAGTTGTAGATGGACACAATATGTTTATTTTGATTACTTATTTTTTTTTTATGTGGTGCTGAGGATTGAACCCAGTGCCTCACATGCTAGGCTAGCACTGTACCACTGAGCCACAACCCCAGCCCTCCCATTTATTTTTATCTTTTTTATTTTAACAATGATTTGTAGTTTTCAGTGTGAGTCTTCTGTTTCCTTGGTTAAGTTTATGTCTAAGAATTTTTTTATTATATTGTAAGTGGAATTTACCCTTAATTTCCTTTTCAGGATTGTGTAGAAATGCGACTGATTTTTTTTTTGTATTTTATTTAAGACAGGGTCTCATTGAGTTGCTTAAGGCCTCACAAAGTTGCCGAGACAGGAGGATTATGAATCCCACTTTGAATTCATAATCCTCCTGTCTCAGCTTGCTGAATCACTGGGATTACAGGTGTGTAACACTACGTCCAGCTGCAATTGATTTTTGTTACTTTACTGAATTAACTTATTAGATATTTGGAGGAATCTTTAGAGTTTTAAACATATCATCTATGAACAGAGAGAATTTTATTTCTTCCTTTACACTGTAGATTTTAAAAAATTTCTTAATTTGTATGGCTAGAAATTCCAGTATTATGCTGAATAAAAGTGGTGAAAGTGTGTATCTTTGTCATATTCCTGATCATAGAAGAGAAGCTTCTCAGTATTTCATCATTAAGTAAGATTTTTTTCTGAATTTTCTTATATGGTTTCTATTATGTTGAAGTAGTTTTCTTCTATTCCTAGTTTTTTGTTTCTTTTTTTTTCATAAAAGGGTGTGGAATTTTACCATATGCTTTTTCTGCATCACCTGAGATCATCATGTGCTGGTTTTTGTTCTCTTAATGTGGTGAATTACATTAATTGATTTTTTACATATTGAATCATTATTGCATTTGATGATTAAAAGAACTTAATTATGGCATATAAACCTTTAAATATGCTGATGAGTTCAGTTACTAGTTTTTTGTTGATTTTGTTTGTCTTTGTTTTGTGGTGCTGTGGCAATACTAGGTAATACACTGAGCTGTACCCTGAACATTGTTGAGGATTTTGCATCAGTGTTCCTAAGGGCTATTACTTTTGCAATGTCCTTGTCTGACTTTTATTTTGTCAGGATAATGTTGACTTTATCAGATGAATTTGAAAGTGTTCCAACTTTCAATTTTTTAAAAGCATTTGAAAAGGATGGCTATTAGTTCTTCTTTAATTGCTTGGTAGAATTCTCTAGTGAAGCCATCTTGGTCCGGGTTTTTTTTTTGGTTGGAAAGTTTTTGATTACTGATACAATCTCCTTATTAGGTATAAGTTAAGATTTTCTGTTTCCTTATGATTCAATCTTGGTAAGTTGGGTGTTTCTAGGAACTTATTCTTTCCACTGGGCTATCCGAATCATTGGTAGACAATCATTTTAATTTATTTTTCTGATTTTATATTTTGTTTAAAAAATGTTCTCTGTGACTCACAGAATTGATTTCATGACTCACTAATGGGTTACATACATACAGTGAAAAACCTTGATACGGAGACATTTTGTACCCTCTGTTGTGTTGGAGGCTTGAATGTCTGCTTGATGGCAAAAGAAGCTAGCAGATCTGCTAGCTGTTGATGACTTGTATAGAAACTTCTTGAAGTGGTAGAAATCATCTTAGATTTTCATTCCTGATACTTTAAAAACATTTTAAGTAAATTATAATTATACATAATAGTAAGATTCATTACATACACTGTTTTAGTCAGCTTTTTTGCTCCTGTGACTAAAGGACCTGACCAGAACATTTTAGAGGAGAAAGACTTTATTTGAGGGCTCATGGTTTCAGAGGCCTTAGTCCATAGAAGACCAGCTCCATTCCTTGAGGCTCGAGGTGAGGCAGAACATCATGGCAGAAGAGTGTGGCAGAGGGAAGCAGCTCCCAATGATGATCAGAAAGCAGAGAGACAGAGACTCCACTCTCCAGATACAAAATATGTATCCCAAAGCCATGCCCCCAATTCCCACCTCCTCCAGTCACACCCTCTGACTTCAGTTATCACTCTATTAATCCCTATCAGGGGATTAATTCACGGATTGTGTTAAGGCTTTCATAACCCAATTAATTTCTTCTCTGGATCTTCTTGCATTGTCTCACACATGAGCTTTTGGAGGACACCTCACATTCAAGCCATAATAATGCATAGAATACAATTTGATTGAGTTCATTCCCCAGAACCTTCCCTTTCTTTCTGATTGTTTCCCTTCTTGTTCCCCCTAATCTGCTTGTCCTATTCTACTGATCTTTGTACTATCATCTTTATTTAAATTAGTGCATTATATATAAGAAGAATTCATTCATACATGGACAGACCATAATTTGGTAGATTTTGGTCCCCAGGACTTCCCTATACCCTCCTCTCCTCTCTCCCTCTTTAATCCTCTTCCTGTATTCTATTTGTCTCCTTTCTATAATTAACAGATCTCCTTTTTTAAATTCCTCCCACACTTTAGCTTCTACATATGAGAGAAAACAGGATTTCCAAATCTGGATTATTTTATTTAGCAGGATGTTCTCTAGTTCCATCCATTTACCAGCAAATGACATAATTTCATTGTTATTTATGGCTGACTAAAACTACATGGTGTATTGTGTAAGTCAGCTTTTCATTGCTGAGACCAAAATACCTAACCAGAACAACTTAGAGGAGGAAATGTTTATTTTGAACTCATAGTTTCAGAGGTTTAGCCTAGAATTGTTCAACTCCATTGCTCTGGGCCTAAGGAGAGTCAGAGCTTCATGGCAGAAGCGCATTGCTTATTCCATGGTAGTCAGAAAGCTGAGAGACTAAGTCACCACCTGGAGCAAAATATAAACCCCAAAGGCATGTCCTCAGTTACCTAAATTTCTCCAGTGTGGCCCCCCACTATCCTACAGTTATCAGTCAGTTATTAAGTTCACATTATTCATGCATAAGAGAGATTAATTAAACCTACTGATTAGGTTACTGATTTCATAATCTAATCATCTGACCTCTGAACATTCCTACAGTTACAGAAGTTTTTTGGGGATATGTATGAATATCATGTATGCTATGACATGATATATACTGCATTTTCTTTATCCATTCTTCTATTGATGAGCACCTGGGTTGGTTCCATAATTTGGCAATTGTAAATTGTACTACTATAAATACTGATGTGCATGAATTACTATAGTATGATGATTTTAGTTCTTTTGAATAAATACCAAAGTGTGGGATAACTGTGTCATATAGTGGTTCCATTCCTAGACTTTTGGAATCTCCATTTGCTTTCCAAATTGATTATACTAATTTGCAGTCCCACCAACAATACCATTTCTCCCACATTCTCCCCAGCATTTGTATTGTTGATAGTTGCCATTTTAACTGGACTAAGATAAAATCTCTGTTGTTTTGATTTGTATTTCTCTGATTGCTAAAGATGTTGAGCATTTTTCATACATTTGTTGGCCATTTGTATTTCTTATTTGGATAAATACCTGTTTAATTAATTTGCCCATTTATTATTTTTTTGGTGTTATGTTTTTTGAGTTTTTAAAAAAATATTAATGTCCTGTCATAGGAGAAATTGGCAAAGATTTTTCTATAATTCTATAGGCTCTCTTTCCATGTGCTTAATTATTTCCATTACTCTGAAGAAATGTTTTAATTTGATGCCATTCCACTTGTTGATTCTTGTTTTTATTTCTTGTTCTTTAGGAGTCTTATTAAGAAAGTTGATACCTGTGCCAATATGTTGCAGTGATGTTGGCCTCGTAGAATGAATTTGGAAGTTCTCCCTCTTTTTCTATTTCCTGAAATAGTTTGAAAAGTATTGGTGTTAGTTCCTCTTTAAAGATTTTGTAAAACTCTGCTGTATACCCATCCGGTCCTGGGCTTTTCTTAGTTGGTAGTCTTTTGATGGTTTCTTCTATTTCCTCTATTGTTATTGGTCTGTTTAGGTTGTCTATATCCTCCTGACTCAATCTGGGCAGATCACAAGACTTAAGAAATTTATCTATGCCTTCACTATCTTCTATTTTATTGGAGTATAAGGATTCAAAATAATTTCTGATTATCTTCTGTATTTCTGAAGTGTCTGTTGTGATATTGCCTTTTTCATCCCGTATGCTAGTAATTTGGGTTCTCTCTCTTCTTCTCTTCGTTAGCATGGCTAAGGGTCTGTCGATTTTATTTATTTTTTCAAAGAACCAACTTTTAGTTTTGTCAATTTTTTCAATTGTTTCTTTTGTTTCGATTTCATTAATTTCAGCTCTGATTTTAATTATTTCTTGCCTTCTACTTCTTTTACTGTTATTTTGCTCTTCTTTTTCTAGGATTTTGAGATGAAGTATGAGATTGTTTATTTGTCGGTTTTTTCTTTTTTTAAGGAATGAACTCCAAGCAATGAATTTTCCTCTTAGAACTGCTTTCAATGTGTCCCATAGATTCCGATATGTTGTGTCTGTGTTTTCATTTAACTCTAAGAAGTTTTTAATTTCCTCCTTGATGTCTTCTAAAACCCATTGATCATTCAGTAACCTATTGTTCATTCTCCAAGTGATGCTTGATTTTTCCTTCCTTCTTTTATCATTGATTTTCAGTTTCATACCATTATGATCAGATAAGATGCATGGTATTATCTCTACTCCTTTATATTGTCTAAGAGTTGCCCTGTGACATAATATATGGTCTATTTTTGAGAAGGTTCCATGTGCTGCTGAGAAAAAAGTGTAACTACTTGATGTTGGGTGGTATAGTCTATATATGTCAATTAAGTCTAGGTTATTAATTGTGTTATTGAGTTCTATAGTTTCCTTATTTAACTTTTGTTTGGAAGATCTGTCCAGTGGTGAGAGAGGTGTGTTGAAGTCTCCCATGATTATTGTATGGTGGTCTATTAGACTCTTGAACTTGAGAAGAGTTTGCTTGATGAACATAGCTGCACCATTATTTTGGGCATATATATTTATGATTGTTATGTCTTGTTGGTGTATGGTTCCCTTGAGCAGTATGTAGTGTCCCTCTTTATCCCTTTTGATTAACTTTGGCTTGAAATCTATTTTATTTGATATGAGTATGGACACTCCTGCTTGTTTCCGCAGTCCATATGAGTGATATGATTTTTCCCAACCTTTCACTTTCAGTCTATGTATATCTTTTTCTATCAGATGCATCTCCTGTAGGCAGCATATTGCTGGGTCTTGTTTTGTGATCCATTCTACTAGCCTGTGTCTCTTAATTGGTGAGTTTAAGCCATTAACATTTAGGGTTATTATTGAGATATGGTTTGTTCTTCCAGCCATATTTGTTTATTAATGTTACTAAACCTGATTTGTTTTCCACTTTGATTACTTTCCCCCCTTTACTGTCCTACCTCCTTCCGCTGGTTTTCAATGTTATTTTCCATTTCCTCTTCCTGTAATGTTTTTCCAAGGATTTTTTGAAGAGATTATTTTCTAGCTGCGAATTCTTTTAACTTTTGTTTATCGTGGAAAGTTTTAATTTCATCTTCCATCCTGAAGCTTAATTTCGCCGGATAGATGATTCTTGGTTGGAACCCATTTTCTTTCAGTGTTTGAAATATGTTATTCCAGGATTTTCTAGCTTTCAGAGTCTGTGTTGAGAGATCAGCTGTTATCCTGATTGGTTTACCCCTAAATGTAATCTGCTTCCTTTCTCTTGTAGCTTTTAAAATTCTCTCCTTATAATGTATGTTGGACACCTTCATTATAATGTGTCTAGGTGTGGATCTCTTATGATTTTGCACATTCGGCGTCCTGTAGGCTTCTAGGATTTGGGATTCTGTCTCATTCTTCAAGTCTGGGAAGTTTTCTCGTATTATTTCACTGAATAGATTGTTTATTCCTTTGGTTTGGAGCTCTGTGCCTTCCTGTATCCCAATGACTCTTAAGTTTGGTCTTTTAATGTTATCCCATAATTCCTGGATGTTCTGCTCATGGTTTCTTGGCAGACTTGCTGAGCTGTCTATGTTCTTTTCAAGTTGAAATACTTTGTCTTCATTGTCTGATGTTCTGTCTTCTAAGTGATCTACTCTGCTGGTAGTATTCTCAATTGAGTTTTTAAGTTGGTCTATTGCTTCCTGCATTTAAAGGATTTCTATTTGTTTTTTATTACCTCTATCTCCCTGTGAAATTGATCTTTTACTTCCTGGATTTGTTTATGTAGTTCCTTGTCAATGTGATCTTTCATTGTCTGATTTTGCTGTCGCATGTCTTCCTTGAGACTCCAGATCATCTGTAGCATGTATATCCTGAACTCTTTCTCTGACATTCCCTCTGTTGCAGCTATTACCTCTTCTAAAGTTGAGTTGACCTGCATTGCTTGTGGTCCTTTCTTTCCTTGTCTTTTCATACTGCTCGTGTTTCTTTCTGCTTGGTGAAACTGTTGTGTTTTTGAAATTTTCCCCCTAATTATTTATATTGCTCTTGTATACTTGAAAAATCTCCCTTGCAGGGCAGGTAGTGGCTGTGCTCCTCCTCTAATTGGAGTTATCTGTCTACCACGCTGGCGGGCCGCTAGACCTGCTCTGCCGGTCGTTCGCAGGTCTGCCCACCCTGCGGGCGCGGGTGGTGGCTCTGCTCTGCCCCCACTCTAATTGTGGTAACGTGACTACCACCCCCTCGGGTCGTTGGGCCTGATCCGGATGCGGGCGGCTGCTCTGCTCTGTCCCTACTCCAATTGTTGTGACGTGTCTACCATGCTGGCAGGCCTCTAGGCCTGTTCCACTGGTGGGTCTCAGGTCTGCCTGACTCTGGCAGTAGGGGGAGTTGGGGGTTGAGAGTCCTTTGTTCCTTACGGTCACGCCCACGGAGAGATTTTGAAGTTTCCCGGTTGTTCGCCAGGTTGTTTCCTGGTTGTTCGCCAGAGCCCGGAGGGCATGGCCATGTGCTGGGCCATGCGGGGACCCTTCTAGCTGAGTCAGGCTGCTGGGGGCCGCCTGAAGAGCGGGGCAGCTGCGGCTGCATGGCTAAGATCCGGGCGGGTGGTGTGGCTGTTCGCAGAGCGAGAGCAGGGCCTCCCGGGAGAGCCGGGATGGCGGAGGTGTCTGCTGGTTTGGGCAGCCACTCCGCTCTGGGCTGCTGTCGCTTGCAGAAGCTGCTGGTGGCCGCAGGATTGGACCTCTGAGCCCGCCGGGGGGGCCACCTCTAGAGCCGGGCAGTTGCAGCCGCTTGGTAATAGCCAGGCGGGTGTGGCAGTTGCTCGCAGGGTGGATGTGGCGGCCACTCATGGGCCTCCTGTGAGAGCCCGGTTGGCGGGGCCCTCTGCCAGTTTGGGCGGGGCAGGCTAAGCCGCTCCGGGTGCCGGCCGCTTGCAAAAGCGGCTGCTGGCTGCAGGACTTGACTTCTGCACCCGCCGCGGGGCCGCCTGTGGAGCCGGGTAGCTATGGCCGTGTGGTTAAGAACCGGGCGGGTGGGGAGGCCACTCACAGAGTGAGAGCTGGGCCTCCCAGGAGAGCCGCTTGCAGGAGCGGCTGATGGCTGCGGGACTAGACCTCTGTGCCCGCGTGGCTGGCCAAGATCCACTTCTTTGGGACAAACTGTCACTTCCAATAAACCTACCAGTTCACAGCAGCTCTCCTCTTAAGGGAATTTTGCTAGAAGTTCCTCTGTAGGTAGGCTGGAGCTGTTCCAATGGGTCTTTCTGATCCCGTTAAAGTGGAGACATTGGAATCGCTGCTTCCTCGCCGGCCGCCATGTTGGATCTCTCAATTTCTTTCTTCAGTGCTCTATAATTTTTATTGTAATCATTACATTTATTCCGAAATATTTTATTTATTTGAGGTTATTGTGAATAGATTCATGTTTCTGATTTCTTTCTCAGCAGAATCACTACTGGTGTATAGAAAAGCTATTAATTTTTTTAAAAATGTGGCTCAGTGGTAGAGTGCTTGCTATCATGTGTGAGGCCCTGGGTTTGATCCTCAGCATCACATATAAATAAATAAGATAAAGTTATTATGTCCACCTACAACTAAAAAGATATTTTTAAAAAGTTGATCCTGAATTCTCTTACTTTGCTAAATTTATTTATCAGTTATAGAATTCTCCTGGTGGAGGTTTTTGGGCCTTCAAAATATATAGGATCAAGTCACCAGCAAAGAGAACAGCTGACTTTTTTTTTCCTACTTGTATCCCTTTAATTTTCTTCTCTTACCTGATTGCTTTGGCTAGGGTTTCAATAAATGTATTGAATAGGAGTGGTGAAAGTGGGCATCATTTTCTTGTTCCTAATTTTCAAGGAAGCGTTTTCAGTCTTTCCTCACTCACTATTATGTTGGCTTTGAGTTGTTGTATGTAGCCTTTATAATTTTGAGGGGAGTTCCTTCTATTCTAAGTTTCTTCAGTATTTAAATTTTTTTGTAGTTGTAGATGTACAGAATGCCTTTATTTGTTTATTTTTATGTGGTGCTAAGGATCAAACCCAGCACTTGCTAGGCAAGTGTTCTGCCACTGAGCTACCACTGCCTTAACCACTTCTTCAGTATTTTTAACATAAATGCGAGTACTGGATTTTGTGGAAGCCTTTTTCTGTATGTTTTGAGCTAGTTATCCTTAATTTTATTTATGTGATGAATTACATTTATTGATTTTTGTATCTATGTTTATCAGGGGTATGACTCTACAGTTTTCCTTCTTGATGTGTATTTTTATGTACTATGGATTGAACTCAGAAGCACTCTACCACTGAGCTACATTCCCAGTCCTTTTTGTAACTTTAAAATTTTTTTTTGGTAGTTGCAGATGTATATCATGCCTTTATTTTTATTTGTTTATTTTTGTATGTTGTGCTAAGGAGCAAAGCTAGTTCCTCACATGTGCTAGGCAAACTCTCTGATACTGAGCCATAGCCCCAGCTTCACTTTTAAATATTTTTAAAGACAGGGTCTCACTGAGTTTTCCAGGCTGGCCTTCTTAGAACTGCTTTTATGCATCTCAGAGATTTTGATATGTTGTGTCACTATTCTTGTTTGATTCCATGAATTTCAAAATTTATCTTCTCATTCCTTCTATGATCTATCTATTCCTTGTTCAGAATAGTATGGTTCAATCTTCATATATTGATTTGGTTTCTTTATTTTTTGCTGTTGATTTTTAATTAGGACTTGATAAGAAGCAATAAATTATTCTGATTTTTTGTATTTGTTAAAGCTCACTTTATGACTTAAAATATGGTCTTTTTTTGTATTGGGGAATGAACTCAATTCACCACTGAGCTATATGCCCCATCCTTTTTATTTTTTTTTTTTTTTGAGACATGGTCTTGCTAAGTTGCCAGGGCTGGCCTTGAATTTACAATTCTCCTGCCTCAGCCTCTAGAGTTACTGGGATTACAACCATGCACCTGAATCAAAAATGGTCTATTTTGAATAAGGTTCCATGAACTGCTGAGAAAAAAGTGAATTCAGCTGTATTATTTAGGGCAGAAGTGACTTTGTTGATTTTATGTCTGGATGACATAATTATTGGTGAGCAAAATGTGTTGAAATAACTCGGTATTATTGTATTGTGGTCTATTTGTGCCTAAGTAGTTAGGCACACCAAATTTTGGGGCATAAACATTTGTTATTGTTCTATTTTCATGTTGTATTTTTCTCTTTACAAACACAGAAGTTGAACTTTATCTATTCTGATTAATTTTTGTTTGAAATCTTCTTAGTTGATATGAAAATAGCTACTTCTGCTTGTTTTTAGACTCAATTTTTTTAGAGTATCTTTTTACATTCCTTTACTTTCAGCTTGTGGATGTTTTTGCCTATGAGTCTCTTGTAACAACATATAGTCGTGTTTTGTTTTTAATTCATTCTGTCAGTCTTTGTCTTTCAATTGGAGTGTCAAGATAATTTTTGTTCAGTGTTATATTATGGAGAGATGTTTATTACTTCCAGTCATTTTGATTTTTTCAATATATTTAATTTGGTCTCAATTTTAATTTACTTAACTACTTTTCTAGTGAGTTTCATCCATGCAGGTGCTCTGGAGTTGATTTTTAAATTCTTCATGTGTAGTATTATTTTAAACAATTTTTTTAGTGATAAATTAGTGTCATGAAATCTATTAGTTTATTCTTATTTTGGAAAAATTTTATTTGTTTTTTCAATTATGAATGATAGCTTTGATAGTACAATCTTGGTTGGCAATTGTTTTCTTTCAGAGCTTGGACTATCTTATTCCAAGTCCTTCTGGATTTTAGAGTCTGAGCCTAGAAGTGAGAAGTAAGTCTTACTAGGTTCACTTCTAAATTTGACCTGATGTTTTTCTCTTGCAACTTTTAATATTATATCCATATTCTCTTTTTTAAAGATTTATTTATTTTTTTCTAATTTGTTATATATGACAGAAGAATGTATTTCAATTCATAGTACACATATAGAGCACAATTTTTCATGTCTCCAGTTGTACACAAAGTAGAGTCACACCATTCATGTCTTCAAACATGTACTTGGGGTAATGATGTCCATCTCATTCCACCATCTTTCCTATCCCCCAACCCTCTCTTCCCCTCTCTCCCCTTTGCCCTATCTAAAGTTCCTCCATTCCTCTCATTCTCTGCCCCATCCCCATTATGGATCATCATCCTCATATCAGAGAAAACAGTTGGCATTTGTTTTTTTCGGATTGGCTTACTTCATTTAGCATAATATTCCCCAACTCCACCCATTTACCTGCAAATGCCATGATTTTATTCTCTTTTAATGCTGAGTAATATTCCATTTTGTATATATACCACAGTTTCTTTATCCATTCATTTACTGAAGTGCAGTAATAGCTACTTTAGCTACTATGAATTGTGCTGCTATAAACATTGATGTGGCTATGTTACTATAGTATGCTATTTTTAAGTCCTTTGCATATAAACTGAGGAGTGGGATAGCTGGGTCAAATGATGGTTCCATCCAAGTTTTCCAAGGAATCTCCATACTGCTTTTGAGATTGGTTGTACCAATTTGCAGTCCCATCAGCAATGTATGATTGAACCTTTCTCCCCACATCCTTGCCAACATTTATTGTTTTTCGTATTCTTTTTTTTAAAGAGAGAGTGAGAGAGAGGAGAGAGAGAGAGAGAGAGAGAGAGAGAGAGAGAGAGAGAGAGAGAGAATTTTTTTAATATTTATTTTTTAGTTCTCGGCAGACACAACATCTTCGTTGGTATGTGGTGCTGAGGATCGAACCCGGGCCGCACGCATGACAGGCGAGCGCGCTACCGCTTGAGCCACATCCCCAGCCCCGTTTTTCGTATTCTTGATAGCAGCCGTTCTGACTGTAATGAGATGAAATCTTAGACTTTTGATTTGCATTTCTCTAATTGCTAGAGATGTTGGTCATTTTTTCATGTTTGTTGATTGATTATATATCATCTTCTGAGAAGTATGTGTTCAGTTCCATGGCCCATTTATTGATTGGGTTATTTATTTTTTTTTTTGGTGTTAAGATTTTTTAGTTCTTTATATACCCTAGAGATTAGTGCTCTACCTTATGTGCATATGGTAAAAATTTGCTCCCATTCTGTAGGCTTTCTCTTCACCTCATTGATTTTTTCTTTGCTGAGAAGAAGCTTTTTAGTGTAAATCCATCCCATTTATTCTTGATTTTATTTCTTGCACTTTAGGAGTCTTATTAAGGAAGTCAGGGCCTAATCTGACATGATGGAGATTTGGGCCTACTTTTTCTTCTATTAGGTGCAGGTGCCACCTCTGACCTGCATGGGAAGCTGAATTTAAGGTCGCTCATGTGAATTTCCTGGGACACCAAATAGAACACAGACACACACTTTACCCCTAAATCAAGCTTCATGATGGTTTCTCCACTCTTGGGCTCAAGCTTCCCAAATGAGAGAGCAAGGAAAGTCATGAGAGGCTGGTGAGAGAGAAAAAGCACATTCAGAAATGAGCTTTTATTGGGGGGGGACCCTCATTATTAGAAAGTTCCATCCAAAAAAGGTCAGGAGGGGCAGGATTACAAGGACAGGTGAGTGTAATTTGACCCAAGGGGCTTCAGGATGGCACGCCTACACCTGAAGGACACATTCTCTACATCCAGAATCCAGGCAATGTCCAGGTCACTATGAAAGTGATGGACAGAGCCTCTCCACTCACAGAAAGGAGAATGTGAATCATTCAGTGAGACAGCTTCCCACATGAAGGGTCTCTGGTTTAATTCCTAGGTCCTTGATTTACTTTGAGTTAAGTTTTGTGTATGGTGAGAGATAGAAATTTATTTCATTTTGCTACATATGGATTTCCAGTTTTCCCAGCACCATTTTATTGAAGAGGCTATCTTTTCTCCAATATGTGTTTTTGGCATCTTTGTCTAATATGAGATAACTGTATCTGTGTGGGTTTGTCTCTGTGTCCTCTATTCTGTTCCATTGGTCAACAAGTCTATTTTGGTACCAATATCATGCTGTTTTTGATACTACTGCTCTGTAGTATAGTTTAAGGTCTGGTATAGTGTGCCACCTGCTTCACTCTTCTTGTTAAGGATTTTTGGATCTCTTTATTTTTCCAGATGAATTTCATGACTGCCTTTTCTATTTCTATGAGGAATGTCATTGGGATTTTGATTGGAATTGCATTAAATCTGTGGAGTACTTTTAGTGATATGGTCATTTTGATAATATTAATTCTGCCTGTCCAAGAACAAGGGAGATCTTTCCATCTTCTAAGGTCTTTTTAATTTCTTTCTTTAGCATGCTGTAATTTTCATTGTAGAAGTCTTTCACCTCTTTCATTAAGTTGATTCCCAAGGTTTTTTGGTTTTTTTTTTTTTTGTTTTTTTTTTTTTGTTTTGCTATTGTAAAGGGCGTAGTTTTCCTAGTTTCTTTTTCAGAGGATTTGTCACTGATGTAAAGAAAATGCCTTTGATTTATGGGTGTTGATTTTATATCCTGCTACTTTGCCAAATTTATTTATTAGTTCTAGAAGATTTCTGGTGGAATTTTTTTGAATCTTCTAGGTATAGAATTATATCATCATCAAATAGTGATAATTTGATTTCTTCTTTTCCTATCAATATCCCTTTAATCTCTTTCATCTAAATGCTCTGGCTAGAGTTTCAAGAACTATGTTAAATAGAAGTAGTGAAAAAGGGCATCCCTGTCTCTTTCTACATTTTAGAGGGAATGCTTTCGATTTTTTTCCATTTAGAATGATGCTGGCCTGGAGTTTAGCATAGATTTCAATATGTTGTATCAGTGTTCTCATTTACTTCTAGGAAATTTTTAATCTCCTCTTTGATGTTTTGCAACCCATTGTTCATTCAATAGTATATTATTTTGTCTCCAGTTGAGGATGTTCTATTTTTTATTTTATCACTTTTTTCTAATTTTATTTCATTATGATCTGATAGAATGCAGGGTAGTATCTCTTTTTTTATTTTTTGTATTTTCTAGAGTTGCTTTGTGATATATATATATATATATATATATATATATATATATATATTAGAGAAGAATCCATGTGCTGCTGAGAAGAAAGTGTATTTGCTCATTGATGAATGAAATATTCTATATGTCTGTTAAGTCTAAGTCATTGATTGTATTATTGAATTCTATAGTATCTTTGTTTAGCATTTGTTTGGAAGATCTATCCAGTGGTGAAAGAGGTGTGTTAAAGTCATTCAGAATTATTGTGTTGTGGTCTATTTGACTCTTGAACTTGAGAAGAGTTTGTTTGATGAAAGAAGATGCTCCATTGTTTGGGGTATATATATTTTAATTGTTATGCCTTGTTGGTGTATGAGTCCCTTAAGCAGTATGAAACATCCTTCTTTATCCCTTTTGATTGACTTTGACTTGAGGTCTACTCTATTGATATGAGGATGGAAACCCCTGCTTGTGTCCACAGTCTATGTGAGTCGTATGTTTTTTCCCAACCTTTCACCTTCAGTCTGTGGATGTCTTTTCATACAAGATGAGTCTTTTGAAGGTAGTATATTGCTGGGTCTTTTTTAAAAAAATCCAATCTTCCAGAATATGTCTTTTGATTGGTGAGTTTAGGCCATTAGCACTCAGAGTTATTTTTGAGACATGATTTGTATTCTTGGTCATATTTGTTTATTTTTTATATTTAACTTAACTTGGTTTCTCCATTGATTAGTATTTCCTTTAGCATAATACCTCCCTTTGCTGATTTTCATTGTTGTTTTTAATTTCCTCCTCATGGAATATTTTGCTGAGGATGTTCTGTAGTTGAGGATTTCTAGTGTAAATTATTTTAGCTTTTGTTTATCAGAGAAGGTTTTTATTTTGTCATTAAATCTAAAGCTTAATTTTTCTGGATATAAGATTCTTGGTTGGTATCAATTTTCTTTCAGAGCTTGGCATATGTTGTTTCAGGACCTTCTAACTTTCAGGGTCTAGGTTGAAGAATCTGCAGATATTCTAATTGGTTCCCCCTATATGTGTTGTCGGGCAGGTCACTCAGAAAACAAATCAAATCCCAGTTTTGTCCAAATTGAAGAATCTTTATTTAGCCAGCCAGCCAGAGACTGCTCCCTGCAGGACCCATAACTGTTTCTGCAAGGAACAGCCCCGAGCCTGAGCATTTTAAGATATTTAAAGGCAAAAACTACATTTGGATTGATGTAGCTGTAAGCAAGCAGATACAGAAACTAAATTGGGCAGTTAGTGAGACAATGCAATGGTACATTGGTATTTCCCACAGGACTTTCCAGGTTGACATAGCAGCAAGCAAGCAGAAGGCAGTGGATCAAAATGACCCTAGTTGAGTACAAATTAGAGAATGGTTACTAACATCTTGACAATCAATCTCTGACAAAGTACATTGCCCAAGAAAAATGGAAAGCAAAGATAACAATTTTACATTGTATAAGAATTACTATTTTGCATTGTCAAGTATATTATGCTAGGTAACTATTAATGAATGCAGAGGATATGGAATCTCAGGGTAAAATGGAGTCTGTTTGGTCATTTCCCATATAGCCTGGCCCCTACAGATATAATCTGATTCCTTTTTCTTGTGGCTTTTAAATTATCTCCTTATTCTATATGCTAGGCATTTTCATTATAATGTGACTTGGTGTGGGTTTGTTGTGATTTTGTTCATTTGGTGTCCTGTAAGCCTCTTATATTTGATTTTCCAATTCATTCTTCATGATTAGAACATTTTCTGATATTACTTCATTGAATAGATTGTTCATTCCTTTGGTTTGGAACTGAATGCCTTCCTCTATCCCAAAATTATATCTATCTATCTATCTATCTATCTATCTATCTATCTATCTATCCATCTATCTATCTCTCTATCTATCTATAGCTATACATATTTTATTTTGTTTATTTATTTTTATGTGGTACTGAGGCTTGAACCTAGTGCCTCTCATATGCAAGGCAAGTGCTCTGTCACTGAGCCACAACTCCAGCCCCCAGTAATTCTTAAATTTGGTCTTTTTATGTTATCATATAATTCTTGAATTTTCTGTTCATGGTTTTTTACCATCTTCACTGTATGGTCAACATTCTTTTCAAGATTATGTATTTTGTCTTCATTGTCTGAGGCCTTGTCTTCTAAATGGTCTAATCCGTTGGTGATGCTTTCTATTGAGCTTTTAATTTGGCTTATTGTTTTTTTCATTTCAAGAATTTCTGGTTTTTTTTCAGAACCTTTACCTCCTCATTGAAGTAATCATTTGCTTATGTAGTTCTTTATAAAATGATCTTTTGCTGTCTATATTTGCTCTCTTATGTCATCCTTTAATTCACAGAACATTTTAGTCATGTACATCCCAAACTCCTTCTCTGTCATCTTTTCTGTTGTGCTGGCCATGGATTCAAATAATATAATATCTTCATTTTGGGGGGGCACTTTCTTCCCTTGTTGTTTATGTGTCTTCTCTTCTAGCACTGCAGGTCTGAGGTGTTACAGTTTTACCCTATAGACTTATTATGTCCCAGCAGGTTTTCAATACCTCTCCTTTAAGGGGGAGAACAATGTGAACATATTCCAATACAAACAATATACAACCTTAAGCCAAATATCTGCTATCAAGACATTTACAATTTTCTCACAATATACAGAAATGGTAAGCTCAATTATTACGTACAATATAAACAGTAGGTTTGCAAAAGAGTCTATAGTTTCTGATGGTGGACAAAGAACCAGGGATGAGGTGTAGGACCAGATGTTGAGGGGGTAGGAGGTAAGGATATAGAGTTATTAGAAAGCATGAAAGAGGAATCTAAAGAAGTTGGTTAGTAGCAGGAGAAGAAAGACAAAGTGATTTTGGGGAGACAAGTAAGTGGGAAGATAGTACAATACAGAAAACAAACAAACATATATATTAAGAAAAGTAAAAAAAGTAAAAAAATTAGAAAAAAAGAAAAGTAAAAAATGTAAAACTCGGAGGTAAAAGAATATACAGCACCACTGTAATATACTAGCCAGACATCCCAATCCTCAGTAGCCTAATTCTTGAAAAGTACTTGGTTTCACAAATGTTGGGGATATGATCATGAGAAAAGAGAGAGAGAAAAAATATTGAAGGAAGATACAAGAATTGCTTTTTGTTGCAGATCAGTATCTTTCCAGCTTCCTTTCTCATCCAATAGACAGGGTTGTCGGTTGTTTGCTGGTATTTCCATCCTCAGGTTGGTGAAGTTTATTAGGGTGGGAGGGTTGGTCTAAGGATTTCCTTTGGGGCCTTCTTGTGTGATATGGGTGCCTGGTCTTATCTCCTTATATCACCTGTAGACCTCACAATTCCTGGTCTCTAATTTAGTCTCTAAACTGTATTTCACCCTCCTTTCTACTTCCCAATCAGGAACCTTTCTCTCTGGAGGTCTTGTGGACTTCACTCTGGGAGCTGTGCACCTGTTGCAGAGAGCTGTTAACACCTCATATGCTTCTTCTTTTTTCTCAGGAATTTGATCTCTTCTGCTTTTTATTCTCGGGATTTTTATCTGGATGTCAATTTAGTACCAATTTCTGATATGCATGTTTCATATCCTTGGGTGAGACATGTCTCTGTATACTTTAGAATTTCATAGTACCCCACCAATGTTTTTTTTAAATAGTTCATTTTAGCTATATATAATATTAGGGTTCATTTTGACATTATATAAGCATGGGATGTAATTTGCTCAAATGTAGTCCCTAGTCCTTCCCTTCTGCCCCTCTTTCTTCACACTCTTTATCTCATCTCTCTAGTTCACTGATCTTTCTTCTATTTATACTTTTTTTAAAAAAATTAGTGTTTTGTGGATATACACAACAATTAGATTTAATGTGGTATGTACATACATGTACATAGGAAAGTTAGATCAAATTAATTCCATTATTTTTCCCTTTTTCTGTTCCTCCTATCTCTTCCTAAATTCCCTTTCTCTTAATGATCTCTCTTTATTTTCATGATTTTTTCCACATCCTCCCCTCTTATTTATTGCAGTCTACATGAGTCCTTAGATCTAAAGTGTTTGTATGCACTGATTCTATTTTTTTGCTTTTATTGGTGCATTATAGTTGTACATAATAGTTGGCTCACTATAGCATAATAATACATGACTGAACTTTAATTTACTTCATTTCAGTCCCTGGTGCTTCCCTTTTCCTTCCCTTCCACCTTCCCTCTATCCCCCTTCCATTGTACTGTCTACCTTCCATTCATTTATATATTTTAATTGGCACTACATAGATATATGTCATGGTATATATATATCACATTTTCTTAATTCATTTATCTAATGACAGGCATCTGGGCTGGTTCCATATCTTGGCTATTGTGAGTAGCACTGCTGTAAGCATTGATGTGACCATATCACTATAGTATACTAATTTTAGTTCTTTTGAACTGAGGAGTGGGATAGTTGGGCCAATATGGTGTTTTTATTCCTAGTTTTTTGAGGAGTTTCCATATGACTTTCCTGTGTTGTTGCAGTAATGTTTACTCCCACCAATAATGTATGAGTGTAAATTTCCCCCCACATCCTCTCCAGAATTTATTATTATTTATATATTTTTTCTTTTTTTGCAAAATTTCTTGTATTCCTTAGACTTGGGAAAGTGACAATTTTTCAGAGAAGCAGAATTTGTGATATATATATATATATATATATATATATATATATATATATATATATATATAAAGCTGTGCTAAATGGAGGACAATACCTGTTATGGAAGGTTGCCAATGAGGAATTTTGCAAGGAGACAGCTAGGTGAAATGCAGCAGCCGGTTATCCTCAGAGAAATCTAGATATGTTGTTAGGAAAGGGACCTTATGAGGGTCAGCAGCAACAAATTGGATATGATCCTGCCATATACTCACAAATTGCTGCAGATGTGGTTAGGCATGGAAGACTTTACAAGGACATGGAGATTTACAAGGTCAATTATCTAAGGTAATACAAGGAGCTAATGAACCTTATGCTGAATTTGTAGATAGGCTTATTCAAACAGCTACAAGAGTTTTTGGGGATACAGAATAAGCAATGCCATTAATTAAACAGCTAGCCTTTGAGCAAGGAAATCGATGGTGCAAGGAGGCCATTAGACCATGGAAACATGAAGTTTTAAACACATATATTAAATTATGTAGAGACATTAATGAACAAGGGCAAATCTTGGCAGCTGCAGTACAACAGGCTTTAGATGCCAGGCCAAAAACATGCTACAATTGTGAACAAACAGGACATTTTAAAAGGAATTGTCCCATAGGAGGAGGGTTTAACAAAACTAGGTATCAAAGGGGTAGAATACCAGGTATTTGCCCACGATGCTGTAGAGGAAGACATTGGGCTAATGAATGCCATTCTCAAACCACCATAGAGGGTACTCCATTATCAAAAACAGACAAGCACCAGGTGTTTACCCACGATATAGTGGAGAAAGGCATCAGGCTCCATTGCCAAAAAATGGACGGGGGGCTAATGCTCTGGGGCCCATGACCACAAATATACAGGGCACTGGAGGAACCCAGGAACACCATGAAGGAACCCAGCAACACCATCAGGGTAGTGCCCAGGACACATTATCCATCTGCGGCTCCGCCAGAGCAGTACTAACTCCAGAGATGGGAGTTCAAATCATTCCCACAGGAGTAAAAGGACCACTTTCACAAGGAACAGTAGGCTTATTGTTAGGATGCAGTTCTTCTACTCTAAAAGGACTTATGTTAAGTCCTGGAGTAATTGATCCCGATTATGAAGGTGAAATAAAAATTTTAGCCAATTCTCCAAAGGGTATATCAGTAATTTCATCAGGAGATAGAATAGCACAGTTATTAATAATACCCAGCCTACATGATAAATTTTCCAGTCATACTGTAGAAAGAGGTTCCAGGGGATTAGGCTCCACAGGTGTAGATTGGGCTATGCTTTCTTTAAATTTAGATTCTCACCCCATGCTAAAACTAAATATTCAAGGACATGAATTTAATGGGATACTGGATACAGGTGCAGACCTTAGCATCATCTCTCATCAAGAATGGTCAGAACATTGGCCATTACAACAAGCCACTCAAATGCTTCAAGGCCTAGGAGTGGCAACTAATCCCCATAGAAGTGCAATGGTATTAGATTGGAAGGATCCTGAAGGATGTGAAGGAACTATACAGCCATATGTGTTGGATCATCTTCCTATAAATTTATGGGGACAAGATGTCCTAGATCAATTAGGTGTGACATTAACAAATAACATCAATCCAAATATGCCCACTATTAGGGCTAGACAAGGTTTCATTGAAGAAAAAAGATTAGGAGAACAAGGTATAGCAGCACCAATTCAAATAGATCAAGGAATAAATTGACATGGACTGGGTTTTCAGAAGGGGTCACTGAGGCAATAAAAATTACTTGGAAATCAGATAGACTGGTATGGGTTCCTCAGTGGCCCCTGACTAAAGAAAAGATACATGCAGCCCATGACCTGATCAAACAACAATTAGCAGAGGGACATATACAACCTTCTGTATCTCCCTATAATACTCCCATTTTTGTCATTAAAAAGAAATCTGGTAAATGGAGATTATTACAAGATTTAAGAGCCATTAATAATGAGATGGTTATTATGGGACCTGCTCAATCAGGGATTCCCCAATTGTCTGCTTTACCAAAAACCTGGTATGTTTTAGCTATAGATATTAAAGATTGTTTCTTTTCAATTCCAATTCATCCTGAGGATAGTCCACATTTTGCATTTACTATCCCTGCACTGAATCATGAAGGTCCTGATCAGAGATATGAATGGAAAGTGCTCCCTCAAGGGATGGCTAACAGCCCAACTATGTGTCAAAATTATGTTAATAAAGCAATCCAGCCATTTAGAAATCAAAATCCTGAACTACAAATATTTCACTGTATGGATGATGTATTGTTAGCACACAAAGATAAAAACACATTGCTAGAATGTTATGCTACACTTACAAATTTATTAAAAAATTATAATCTAGAGATAGCAATAGATAAAGTACAATTAAATTTTCCAATTAATTATTTAGGAGTTCTATTATCCTCAACCATGGTCCGTCCACCAATAATTCAAATACAAGTAGATCAACTCAGATCACTTAATGACTTTCAAAAGTTATTAGGAGACATAAATTGGATAAGGCCTTATCTAGGCATACCAACAGGAGAGTTGGGACCTTTATTTGATATCCTAAAAGGTCCATCAGATCCAAATTCACCCCGCATATTAACTCCTGAAGCAAGAAATGCATTAAAAATTATTGAAACATATGGAAAATATGCATTTGCATAGAATTGATATAAGTTTGCCTTTATTATTTATTGTACTACCAACAAAAAATATTCCTACAGGAGTATTTTGGCAAGAAGGTCCATTATTGTGGATACATTTATCTTATTCTCCTAACACTATTCTTACTAGGTATCCTGAAGCTGTAGGACAATTAATACTCAAAGGAATAAAAGCAGCAAAGGGAGTGTTTGGAATTTCTCCCAATAAAATTGTTACTCCATATACTATGGATCAAATTGATGAGTTAGCTAATGAGTTAAATACTTGGGCAATAATCATGTGTAAATCTAATGTTTCATTTGATAATCACTTACCATCTAATCCTTTGTTGTCTTTTTGGTCTAAGCATCCTGTAGTTTTTCCAAAAATTACAAGAAAAACCCCTATATATTCACTGATGGGTCAAATAATGGTAAAGCAGCAGTAGTTACCCCTGATCAAACTTTTACATTTTTAGTACCCAAACAATCAGCTCAAAAGGTAGAGCTTAATGCAGTTTTACAAGTTTTTGTGATGTTTAAAGATTCTGTATTTAATTTATTTTCTGATAGTCAGTATATAGTTAATGCTATAGTATCCCTTGAAGATGCTGGTAGGATTTCCCCTTCCTCTACTGTTTTCTCTTTGTTTTCTGCTATACAAAGTCTAATCTGGGACAGAAAAGATCCATTCTTTATAGGACATATCAGGGCACATACAGGATTGCCTGGAGCCCTTAGTATGGGCAATGATTTAGCAGATAAAACTACACATGACATACATATTTTCTCTACACTAGAAGAAGCTACACATTTTCATAAAAGGTTCCATGTCAATGCTAATACTTTACAAAAGCATTTTAAAATAACTAAGAAACAAGCTAGACAAATAATAAAACAATGTCAAAATTGTGTGACCTTTTTACCACAAGTTAATCTTGGAGTCAATCCTAGAGGACTGATACCTAACCACATTTGGCAGATGGACGTCACACACTTGCCAGAATTTGGAAAATTAAAATATTTGCATGTTACAGTTGATACTTCTTCTGGATTTTTGATGGGCTCCCTTCATGCTGGAGAAAAAACTAAAGATGTTATAGCTCATTGCTTACAAAATGTTGCCACTGTGGGAGTTCCAAAACAGTTAAAAACAGATAATGCCCCTGGTTATACTTCTACCTCTTTTAAACAATTTTGCTCATCATTTGGCATTACTCATATAACAGGAATCCCATACAATCCACAGGGAAAAGGCATAGTTGAAAGAGCTCATCAAACTATTAAAATGTACTTATTAAAGCAAAAAGAGGGAATTGGAAAGGGGTATATATCCCCCAAAGATAAACTTAAAATAACGCTTTTTACTCTAAACTTTTTAAATTTGGATTCATCAGGGCTTAGTGCTGCGGAAAGGCATATGTGTCCAAAAAATGTACATAAGCCTAAGGTACTTTGGAAAGATATTCTAACAGGACAATGGAAAGGTCCTGACCCAGTGATTGTCTGGAATCGGGGGTCTGTTTGTGTATTTCCACAGGGAGAACAGCAGCCAATTTGGATTCCAGAGAGATTAACTAAGGTCCTGACCCAGTGATTGTCTGGAGTCGGGGTTCTGTTTGTGTGTTTCTACAGGGAGAACAACAGCCGAATTGGATTCCAGAGAAACTAACCAAAGTGAATTCTATGGACCAAAACAAAAATGAAAACAAAAAAAAGGTGATTTGACTCAAATCCATAACAGCTGATATCCAGAGCTCCAGCTTGGCTATTCTTACATCTGCGACAGTGATTAACCAGGATGCTTTTTTCAATATTTATTTTATTATTGCCTTTTCCCACATCATAAAGTTCTATTTTATTTTTGAGCTCATACAGACCTAGGTTTGTGGTGAGCCGCCTCTGCCGCTTATGCAGATTATGGTCGCCATTACAAGATGGCGTTGGCTCCGCTGTGGTATGTGACAAACAACTCCTTATTTGGGAGAGTTGGTGCATGGTTTTTCAGCACCCTATGAAAAAGTTCCATGTGGCAGCTTCGCATTGGGGCTTGAGATGCTATATTAAGGCTGGGAGGGGCATCCGAGGGATTATTAGAAGAAATATCAAGGGCCTGAATAAACTGCTGAAAGAAGATTCCTGAGTTGCGTCTTCCTTGCAGGCAAGGGGTCGCAACATAGGTTAATGTTTTTCTGATCAGTTTTATTTTTTGACTGTGGAGTTTTTAAACATTGCAATGGAGATTTCACCTAGGTAAAGCTACAAGGCCTTTACTATTGTCTTATGTGTTGGATGTTATGTGCACACACTTCTGTTTTGCATTGTATGTCTGTATGTGTGTATGTCCATATATCTTATATGAGGAGCGCTCATGATTAAATGGATCCGAATTTTTTTTATTCACGTGATTTTAATGGTTTAATTTAGATTGGGTAAACAGCTGTTGAAAATTGTTTTAATATGTGAACAAATAAGGAGGTTAACAGATCTGTTTGTTTGCTTTCACCTTTGCTTCTCATTATATTTAATAATTCTGTTCAGGATAATGTAAATTGTTCAAAAAATTGTTTTCTTAGTGCCTGTTGGAATGTTACATAATTTTTTTCCTAGCATCATTGCCAGAATTCCTATCTTCATCCCAGTGCCGGTGAAGACAAAGATAAAACCAAACTACAGCTTCTTCGGTAGTTATCACAACAAACTGTATAAACTGATGCATCAGTGAATAATAACTCAACAAGTAATGCTCAATCAAGGGGTCGATTTACTTTGGGAGGAAATGGACATATTGACAGATTCCTCTACTTTGAACTGCTTGCAGAACTTGCCTGGACTATGTATCGCTTGTATGCATTGTGAACTAGCTGATGGTGTCACCAGTGGTACAATTTTTCAAAGGAGCCCTCAATTGGCTTGGTGTCATGGCATTTTTCATCCTCCTCCCTTCGACTAGTGATGGTCTAAAATTTGGGGGCCAACAGAGGTGAGGCAAAGAACCTCACCCCCCCACTGGCACCAAGGCCAAATTTGGGGGCCAACAGAGGTGAGGCAAAGAACCTCACCCCCCCACTGGTGCAAAGGCCTATCCACAAGTATGGCTATATGCTGGACCAGTAGTCAGTGACGGGTATGATCCGATTGCAGTGGTACCAACCTAAGACAGGAGGCTGACGCCTAGAGGTCAGTTCATCCGATGACGGGTAAGGACCATATGTTGAATTGGACTACCTAACAGGCACGGTCCCTAAGCCACATTACTTGTTTAATTAAACAGAAGGGGGGAGATGCTGAGAGCCACAGCCAAGTCTGTATGGCTCCTGGGCATTTTGCCAACAGTATTGATTGACAGGCGAGGCATTAATCTCCGGCCTCTGCCACTAGTTTTGCATTCTCGCGCTATTTTGGACTTCTTGTGCTATTTTGAGTTCTCAAGAGGATTTCCAGGGATTCCCCAGGAGTTCCCATTGGTTGGCGAAGTGCAGGAGGAGGGATTTCCTGGGGAGCTATTTCCGGCTGGGGGTTCCTGCAGGAGCCGTGTGGCTTTTCGGGAGGATTCCCCAGGAGCGTGTGAGGTTTTTTCCTGCAGTTAAAAAATAAAATTTGTTCCTGCTTCAGTGGCTCGTGATTTGTGCCCAGCCAGACTGCGGCAAAATGGGCGGACATCAAATTAAAAAGCACATTAAAGGAAATAAGAATGCAAAGATAAAACCTATAGAATGGGAGAAAATCTTTGGGGATTGATATCCAGAATATATAAAGAACTTAAATAACTACACACCAAAAATAAGACAACCCAACTAATAAATAGGAAAATTAACTGAACAGACACTTCTCAAAAGAAGAAATACAAATAGCCAATATATGAAAAAATGTTCAACATAATTACCAATTTGGGAAATAAAAATCAAAACAATACATATTTCATCTCACTCCAATTAGAAAATCAAAGAGAGGGCTGGGGATGTCGCTCAAGCGGTAGCGCGCTCGCCTGGCATGCGTGCAGCCCGGGTTCGATCTTCAGCACCACATACAAACAAAGATGTTGTGTCCGCCCAAAACTAAAATAAATAAATAAATATTTTAAAAAATTTAAAAAAAAAGAAAATCAAAGAGATATCAATAGAGTAAAGGGATTAGGGTAGGGAGGGAGGATAAGCAGAAAAGGGGAAATACTGGGGAAATTATAATGGCCAAATTCTATTGTTACATTGTGTATATGTATGAATGTGTAAAAATGAATCCCACAATCTTGTACAATTATAATGCACCAATTAAAAAATGAAAACAAGAAACTACCAAATACTTGTTCCAAAATGCCTGCATGATTTTTCATTCTGATCTGTAAGATGAGAGTATTGCATTTGCTTCACATCTTTATCAACATTCTGAGTTTTCAATCCATTTAATTATGGCCAACTTAGTGAATGTGTACCATTATCTTTTTTCATTTTAATTTACATTTCCCTGGTTACCAAAGAGAAAATAATTTTATGTGTATATTGACCATCTATGAAATTTATATTGAAGTCTCATGTTGATTATAATTTTGGTTTTTTATTATTGAGTTGTAAGAGGTTTTTTTTGGCTTGTTTTTGTTTTTGTTTGGTTTGGTTTGGGTTTTGTATCAGAGATTGAAACCAGGGGCACTTTACCACTTTGCCACATTCTCAGTCCTCTTTTATATTTTATTTAGAGACAGGTTCTCACTGAGTTGCCTAGGGCCTTGCTAAGTTACTGAAGCTGGCCTCAAACCTGTGATCCTCCTGCCTCTGCCTCCAAAGCTGCTGGGATTACAGGTATGCACTATTGCACCTGGCCCAATGTAAGAGCTCTTTTTATATGCTAAAAGTGTGCCTTTAGCACTAGTCTATGACTTGCCTATTCCATTTCTTTTTTGGGGGACAAGGATTTAAAATTTGAAGAAGTCCTAACTTATCTCTTCAAAAATAAAAAAGGTTTATTTTGCACCCAGTCTTAGAGGCTCAAAGTGCAAGATTTAGTAATCACATCTTTTGGATTCTGGTGAGGGACCTCCCTTCCTGTATCACAATGTGATGGAGAAGGAAAAAGAAACTGAACTCATGAAGGAGGAGCCAAGTATGCAGGGTGGCCTTAATTATGACAATATGCTCTCAGAAGAACTTACTCTGCAAGCCTGTAACTAATCTTGTCCAAGGGCAGTTCCACCACGACCTATTGACTTTCCATTAGATTCCATCTCTTAATGTTTCCACCAACTCAACACCACCATACTGGGGGTGTTCCTATCATGTGAAACTTTACACACTCAAACCACATCTAAACCATAACATTTTGCCCCTAACCCCCAAGGGTTTATGACTTTCTCAAATGTAAAATTCAAATATCCAATTCCCAAGAATCATAAAAACTTAACTACTTCCAGTATCCCTCAAAAATCCAAGTCCATCTGAGACTCAAGGCAAATTCCTTCCTACTGTGAGCCTATGAAGTTATAAACAAGTTACATTCTTCTAAAATATAATGTTGTAACTTTTCTAAGTGTAGACCAAAAGCCAGAAGTCATAGGCCTCTCAGCAAGACAAACACAACAAGGCAGATATATATATATATTTTTTGAAGCTCTAAGTCCAGCATCCTATGCATACTGAGGCATAGAGTGATCCCTCAAGGTCTTTGAAAGCCTATCATCTGTAGCTTTGCTAATCATAGCCTTCAGGGCTATTCTCATGGGTTGGTTTTGCAAGCTGATGACTGTGGCTTTTCCAGGCTGGCACTACACACTGCAAATAGCTGGACCTTCCTGGGATCTCAAGAGTGATTGTCCATCTTCCATGATTCCACTGGGAATTCTCAAAGAGAATATCTGTAGCATTTCAATCCTTGTAACAGGCCTCTGACTAACTTTTTAAGCTCTCCTTTGAAATCTCAATAGAAGATATCATGGCTCAGAAGATCTTGCATTCTGCTTCCTGAAAAATTAACACCAAGTGGATAACACCAGAGCTTTCTGCTTGCTCACTTTGAAGAAGCTGCATGAATCATGTTTAGGCCCACTTGAGTGTCTGCTGGATTGGCTAAAAATATAAGTCAAATAGAAAGAGAAGTACCACATATTCTCACTTATATATGAAGCCAAAAGCAGATATCCTTCACATGGAGGTTAAAATAGTAGTTCTGGAGTCTGGAAACTGTGTGGGGGAGGAGATGAAGGAGGGAGGATAATTAACTGGTGTAGGAGTATAGTTGGATATGAGGAATAACTTTTAATGTTCTATAGCACATTAAGGTAACTATAATTTATAATAATAAATCATGTATTTCAATATAGACAATAGAGAAGATTTTGAGTGTTCCTAACACAATGAAATGACAAATGTTTAAAGCAATAAACATAACAGTCCCTGATCTAATAATTACACATTGTATATATGCACTGAAATATTACACATTGGGCTGAGTATGTAGCTCAGTAGTAGAGGGCTTACCTAGCGTGCACAAGGACCTAGATTCAAACCCTGGCAAAGAAAGTAAGGAAGCTAGGAGAGAAATAAGGAATGAAAGAAGGTAGGTCACATGTACTCCATGAATGTGTATTACTATTATGTGTCAGTTGAAAATTTTTTAATATGCAGAAAAATGAAGTGAGCTATCAAGACATAAAACATATGGAAAGGATACATTGATAGTCTGAAGGGCTACCTACGATATAACTCCAGTATTCTGAAAAAGGCAAAATACTGAAGACACTTGGAAAAGCAAGGATTGCCAGGAGTTGAGGGAGAGTGAGGGAGGCATAAATAGGTTGAGCTTAGGGGCTTTTTAGGGCAGTAAAGCTGTTCCAAATGATGCTGTAATGGTAGGTACATAACACTACAATACAAAAAAATCAAATTCTAAAGCATATTTAATGTTCATAATAATGTATTGGTGTTAAAAAATCAATTGTAACAAGTGTCTCACATTAAAACAATAAATAATCCAAACAAACAATGTCAATAAAAGGGGAAATCTGGGGTGGACAGCATGGGAGTATAGGAGAACTCTCTGCAACTCCTATTCAAGTTTTTTTTTGGCCCTAAAACTGCTCTGAATATACATAAAATTGAAATTCACTGTTTATCTCTAAAGCACTAATATTGAAACTATAAATAAATAGAAGAAAAACAAGTAGAGTAAAAAAAGGAGGACATGGGGAGGGAGAGGAGGAAAAGGGGAAGTACAGGGGACTGAAGTGAATAATCCACACTTGTATGATTGTGCCAAGATGAACCCCAATATTATATATAACTATAATACACTAATAAAAAGTTTTAAAACTGCTCTAATAAATAAAGTCTATTTGTATTTAAATGCTAAATGTAGCATACAAACCAATGTTATATAGGGGTTTTAAAGCACAACCAAAATAACAAAACTTTTCCCTGATTATCCAAGGAAAATTTGCTTTCTATATGGTGGCTACTGCAACTACTACAACTATAATCAGCAGGAATTAGTGTTTCTATGAATTTGAGGATGAAATGGAAGAAATGTCAAAAAACCTTAAGGGAAATTTTAACTTAGGAATTTGAGATCCAGAGTCCTCTTTCCTTAATGAGCAAAACTTTCTAAAATCCATCAAGATGGCAGGTTAGAAGAAGGCTATATTCCTTATTGTTCTGTGACCTGGGATTACAGGAGCAGGAGTACTGTGAGGTGAGTGAAAGAGGCATTTTACTAAAACTCAATATTGGACAGTCAGAATGCCTTAGAGACTTAGAAATTTGGGTACATTAAACAAAGAAAAGAGATCACATTGGAACCAAGCAGTAGCAGTAGCAGTGGCAACATCAGTAGTGATGCTGCAACGGCACAGAGTAAGGGAAAACACTGGAAAATACAACTGGCAGATTTAGAGCAGAAAATCCTGAGAGTGGAGGGGAATTCTGACCTAGGCTGAACCAGATTCTTTACTATACTGTACACTGGTGTATGAAGGGTGCCCTGTGTTTCCCAACTGTCCGTGGACAGCTGAGGCGGGAACCATTTGAGGTAAACATGCTGGCAGCAGCTGCTACAGGGGCAGGGAACTAGAAGATCTGAGCTGGGACAGATACATAATTATGCTGCATGTCTTTGGCTATGCCTGACAGAGTGTGAGCAGAGTGTGAGACCCTCTTTGAGTCTTGTGGGAATTTGAACTGGCAGGTATTAATATGCTCAGGGACTATGCCTGGGAAGACTGGAAAGGCACTGTCCATGGGAAGCAAAGGGAGCAAAGGATTGCCTACCCTACCCCATGAATGAACCCTGGGGAGACTCTGAGGGTACAGTATCCCAGCAGAGATCAGAGATTGCTGGGCACTAGAGGTGCAGTGATATAATCTCTACAGAGCAGTCACCACCTAGCAAAGCACCTGGGGTCTGGCTAGACCTAAGCTCCACCTTCAGGAACTCCACCTATGAGCATACCTCTCACAGAACTCTATAGTGGCTCCACCCTGGGAGTGCATTGAACTGGTCTATGCAGCAAAAACTCCAGCTTACAGTACTTCCCATTCTATCCTACCTCATATTGCCAAGAAGAGAAGCTGAGAATTTTTGAACTCCTACAGACAACATGGTGAGCAACATGAAAAGAAGAAGGGTTTTAAAAACTCAGCCCTTATGCTCATATTCAGTACCTACCTCAAGAAGAAATGGAAAGAAATATGATTGAGCATAGACAGTGAACACATATTCTCAACTATTTTTGCCACCTCAGTGGAAACAATTTCTTCATTTTTCATTAAAAAATCTCCTTTTTTCTCTTTTCTTCTCTTTTTTATTGTGTGTGTGTGTATGTGTGTGCACATGCACACATGCATGCATGCTGAATGGTACATGTATATTTATACATATACATATTTGTTTCTTTTTTCTCATTTGTAGCACTTTTTAAATATAGTTATTTTTCTTTGCCTTTTCAGATTTAGGGTTTTTGTTTAGTATATATTTTTATTTTATTCTAAATTGTTTTTCATTTGTCTGCTTCTCTTATCTCTTTTCTTTGCCAATATCCAAATTCTATTATTCTTACTTTCACTCTTCCTTTAATTTTTTACTTCCATTTTTCTCCTCCTTTCTCATAACCATCATATCCTACATCTCTTCTGCATTCTCTCTGTTCACCTTTTGAATTTGTAAACTCTTTTCTACCCACTTATTACATTTTATTCCCTCTAAATAAGCTATTTTTACCATGTTTTATCACTAATTGGTTTATATAATGCTTTCTCCCACCATCAATGCTGTTGCAATTATTACTGCTGTGGATGCCATTGTTGGCATCTATTGTTTGATTTAATGCCAGATATAATACATGATTAATTTCTGTTTTTACTGAGAGCAATTGCTGATGCCACCACTTGCCGAAGTCTGGCTGCAGCAAAATAACGGGGCGGGGGGGGGGGTGACGAGCAACTTGTGTACATTGATACAGCAGGAGTGGGAGCTGTTTATTGTAGGACAGGAGGAGAATATACACATTCCACACAGCTTATCTTAATTAATATAAACTAGATACAGCAGTCAACCAATAAGGTATCTCCACACTTAATGGCTTGCTGGCTTTACTTCACAAACCACTCCCTCTGGCAAAATGCCAGGCACCATCCTGACTTGTTTACAGACCCTAACAACCACTTCTGTTTATTATCTACAATTAACATTGTAGATCTCACAGTAGGAGCCAAGTATTTACTTTAATACTATGTATTGTTTGCATTGGTTGTTGCAATTATTTGTCTTCCCACAATATTTGAGATATTGGAAACCTACAGGGACACTACAGTTCACAAGGTAGAAAGTCTGCTGCTTCAGCTCCATACTAATAGATGGGTAGACACAAACAATATAAAAAAGTCAAGGGAAAAAAACATTCCAAAAAAAAAACAAAATGCCTCAACAACCATTGACACCACAGTGGAGGAAATGTCAGAGAAGAAATTTAGAAAATTCATACATTAACTCTTTTATGAGATGGAAGACAATTTAAGGATTAAAATCAGAGAAAATACAAGAAGTGAATGATCACTTTAATTAGGAGATCAGATATTCTGGAAAAGAATCAATCAGAAATCCTCAAAAAGAAGGAATTAATAAACCAAATTGAAAATTCAATGAAAAGCATTGCAAATAGACTAGACCACTTGGAAGATAGATTTTCAGGCATTTAAAACAAAATGTATGATCTTGAAAATAAATATGACCATTGAGAAAAGATATTAAGATACCATGAACAGAATATTCAAGAACATGGATAATGCTGGGTGTAGTGGTGCAAGCCTGTAATCCCAGCAGCTTGGGAGACTGAGATAGGAGAAGCATGAGCTCAAAACCCATCTCAGCAACAGTAAGGTGCTTAGCAGCTTAGTGAGATCCTGTCTCTAAATAAAATAAAAAATAGGGCTGAGGATGTGGCTCAGTGGCTGAGTGCCCCTGAGGAGTTCAATGCCCACAGGGCCCACCCCCCAAAAAAAGAATATGGATAGCATTAAAAGGACAAATTTAATATCAGGATAGATGAGAGCTCTGAAATACAAACTAAATGAATGCACAATCTTTTCAATGAAATAATATTAGAAATTTTTCCAAACCTTAAAAATTAAATGGAAATTAAAATACAGGAGTGTTATAGTTTCACATGAGAGGCCCTCAAAAGCTCAAGTGTGAGACAATGCAAGAATGTTTACAGAAGCAATGATAGGGCCATGAAAACCTTAATCCAATCATTTGAATGATCATATGATGAGATTAACTGAGTGAGAGCTGAAGGAGGTAGTGTGTGGCTGGAGGAGGTAGGCTATTGAGAGTGAGGCTTTGGGGTGTATATTTTGTATCTGGTGAGGAAACCTCTCTGCTCTTCATCCTAATTATCATGTGAGCTGCTTCCCTCTGCTACACTCTTCTGCTATGATATTCTTCCTCACCTGGAACAATTGTCAATGGACTGAGACCTCTGAAATCATGAGCCCTGAAACAAAATTTTCCTCCTCTATAATTACTCTCATTAAGTCTTTTAATCAAAGCAATGAAAAAGATGACTAAAACAAGGAGGTATACAGAACTCTGAATATACAAAATTACAATAGATCCACTCTAAGACACATTATTATGAAAATGCCTAACATACAAAAATAAGGATAAAATTTTAAAAGGTTCTAGAGAAAAATGACTGGTCACATTTAAAGGCAAACCAATCTGGATCTCAACTGATTTCTCAACCCAGACCCTAACACCTAGGAGATCTTGGAATAATGTATACCAAACTCTGAAATAAATTTGATGCCAGCCAAAAATACTTTATACAGCAAAATTAAGCTTCAGAATTTAAGATAAAATCAAAAACTTTCCATAATACACAAAAGCTAAAAATTCACAACTAGAAAGTCTGCAGTATAAAATGTACTCAATAATATATTTTATGAAGAAGAAATAAAAAATAAAAGTAAAAACCAGCAAAGGGAGGAAATACACAAAAAGAATATCAATTAAAGAAGAATTAACTGCCACTTAAAAACTAAAAATAAATCAAAATAACAGGTAATAAAAATCATCTAAGATTCAATGTAAATGGTATAAAATTTTTAATCAAAAGACATAAATTGGAAGACAGGATTTAAAAAATACTCAACAATATGTTGACTCCAAGAGACTCACCTCATAAGCAAAGATATCCACAGATTGAAGGTGAAAGGATGGAAAAATAACTAACCATTCACATGGATTTTGTAAACAAGCATGGGTTACTATTCTTATATCAGAAAAAGTGGACTTCTTTTCTTCAATCAGAAGAGACAAATAAGGTCATTTATGCTGCTTAAGGGAACCATACAACAACAAGAAATAATAATCATAAATATATATGCCCCAAACAATGGAGTATATAAGTACCAAATCAGAAAACTCTCATAATATTAAGGAGCAAATAGACTACAACATAATAATATTGGATGACTTCAACATGTCTCTCTCATCACTGAATAGATCATTCAAACAAAAACTAAATAAAGAAGCCTCAGAACTAAAATATACAATTAATAATTTAAGATTAACAGATATCTATGGAATATTTCATCCATCAATGACTGAATTCACTTTCTTCTCAGCAGCACTTGAAACATTTTCTAAAATATACCATATATTAGGCCACCAAGAAACTACTTCAGAGAGAGAGAGAGAGAGAGAGAGAGAGAGAGAGAGAGAGAGAGAGAGTATACCTTGCATTCAATTAGATCAATATGGAGTAAAATTAACCATAAGATTAAAAATAGAAACTAACACCTGGAAACGAACTAATACACTTTTTTGGTATTTTTTTAGATAAAATACCTTTATTTTATTTATTTTTATGTAGTGCTGAGGATTAAACCCAAAATGCCACTACTGAATCCTAGCCCAATAATACACTTTTAAACAATTAATGAATAGCAAAAGAAATCAGAGTGAAATAAAAATACTTAGAGGTAAATGAGACTAGTGGTACAACATATCAAAATCTCTGGGACATTATGTAGTGGTTCTCAGAGGAAAGTTCATAGCATTGAGCTCATCCATTAAAACAACAGAAAGATACCAAGTAAATAATCTAACATTACATCTCAATGTCCTAAAAAAAGAACAAATCAACAATAAAATCAGGAGAAGACAAGAAATAATTAAAATCAGAGCCAAAATGGATGAAACTGAGACATTAGAAAAATTTTTAAATCAATGAAAAAATGGATCATTTGAAAGAATAAACAAAATTGATAAATCCTTGGCAAAGCTAATCAAAAAAGAGGGAAAAATTCAAGTTACTCATCTGTGATAAAAAAAAGAAAATATTACCAGTCACTACTGAAATACAGAGAGTTATCAGAAATTATTTTGAAATTTTATACTCTAATAAGCTAGAAAATCTTGAAGATATTGACAAATTCCTAGAGATATGTAACCTACCCAAATTGAACCAGGGGATACAGAAAATTTAAACAGATCAATTTCAAGTAATAAAATTGAAGAAGCCATCAAAAGCCTATAAACAAAGAAAAGTCCAGGGCCAGATGGATTCTCAGCTGAGTTCTACTAGAACTTTAAAGAACTAAAACCAATCCTCCTCTGATTATTCTACTTAATAAAAAAGGAGGAAAAATTTCCAATCTCATTTTATCTGGTAGAACCACCCTGATAGGAAAATCAGACAAGGACACATCAAGGAAAGAAAACTTCAGACCAATATCCTTGATGAACACTGATGTAAAAATTCTTAATAAAATACCGGCAAATTGCATACAAAAACATATTTAAAAGATAGTGCACCATGATCAAGTGGGTTTCATCCAAGAGATGCAAGTTTTATTCAACATAAATAAATCAATAAATGTGATTCACCACATAAATAGATTTAAATACAAGCATCACATGATTTCCTCAATAGATGCAGAAAAAGCATTTGACAAAATACAGCAGCCATTCATGTTTAAAACACTAGAAAAACTAAGGATAGAAGGAGCATGCCTCAACATTGTAAGAGATACATACAATAAACCCAAGGCTAACATCATTCTGAATGGAGAAAAACTGAAAGATTTCCCTCTAATATCAGGAAAAAGACAGGGATGGTCACTTTTACCCCTTCTATTCAACATTAGCCAGAGTAGTTAGGAAAAAGATGGGAATTAAAGGGATATAATTAGGAAGTCAAAAACTCAAACTCTCTCTGCTTACTGATGACATAATTCTACATTTAAAAGACCCAAAAAGGCTCCACCAGAAAAATTCTAGAATACACAAATGAATTCAGCAAAGACGCAGGATACAAAATCAACACTAAGAGATCAATCATGTTCCTATATTCGAATGATGAATTAGCTGAAATAGAAATTGGGAAAACTGTCCCATTCACAATAGCCTCAAAAAAATAAGATAATTGGGAATCAATCTAACAAACAAGGTGAAGGATCTCTACAATGAAAACTACAGAACATTAAAGAAAGAAATTGAAGAAGACCTTAGAAAAGTTGGAGAGACCTTCCATGTTCTTGGATATGCATAAGTAATATTGTCACACTAGCCATCCTACCAAAACTTCCATGCATATTTGATAGAATTTCCATTGAAATTATAATAAAGTGCTTCATAGAAATAGAAAAAGTAGTTGTGAAATTCATTTGGAAAAATAAGAGGCCCAAAATAACCAAAGCAATCCTTAGCAAGAAAATGCAGCATGAGGTATCACAATACCACACATTAAGTTATACTACAGAGCTACAATAACAAAAAAAGAGCATGGTATCAGAACCAAAACATGGATAAAGACCAATGGTACAGAATAGAAGAAATGAAAACAAAGACACAAAAACATGGTTATCTTATACTAAAAAAGGGTGCCAAAGACATACGTTAGAAAAAACAACACTTCAAATGCTGCTGGGAAAACTAGAAATCCATATGTAATAGAATGAAATTTAACCCCTTTCTCTCAACCTGAAAAATAGTCAATTCAAAGTGAAACAAAGACCTAGGAATTAGACCAGAAACTTTGCACCTACTAGGAAAAAAAAAAGTAGGCCCAACACTTCAACATATGGGTTCAGGAACTGACTTCTTTAACAAGACTCCTAATGTGCAAGAAATAAAATTAAAAATAAGTAAATAGCGTGGGGCACAGTGGCTCACATCTATAATCTCAGCAGCTTGGGAGGCTGAGGCACGAGGATTGTGAGTTCAAAGTCAGTCTCAGCAACTTAGCAAGGCCCTAAGCAACTTGGTGAGACCCCATCTCTAAAAAAAAACGATAACTAAAAAAAAGGTTGGTGATGTGGCTTAGTGGTTGAGTGCTCCTGAGTTCAACCCCTGGTACAAAAAAAAATCAATAGGGCTGGGGTTGTGGCTCAGTGCTGGAGCACTTGCCTACCATGTGTGAGACACTGAATTCAATCCTCAGCACACATAAAAAAATTATTATGTCCATATGTGATTTTAAAATATATATTTTAAAAAACCAATAAACAGGATGGCATCAAATTAAAAAGCTTCTTCATAGCAAAGAAAACAATCAAGAATGTAAAGAGATAGCCTACAGAATGGGAGAGAATCTTTGCCACCTACACTTCAGATAGAGCATTAATCTCCAGGATATATAAAGAACTCAAAAGGCTTAACACAAAGAACAAATAATCTAATTAATAAATAGGCAAAGGAACTGAACAGGCATTCCAAAGAAGAAGAAATAAAAATTGTCAACAAATATATAAAAGAATGTTTAACATCTCTAGCAGTTAGAGAAATACACTGAGATTTCATCTCACTCCAGTCAGAATGGCAATTATCAATAATGCAATAAATGTTGGCTTCTGCAGTCTGGCTGCAGCAAAATAACCAGGGGGTGACGAGCAACTTGTGTACATTGATAAAGCAGGAGTGGGAGCCATTTATTGTAGGACAGGAGGGGTATATATACATTCCACACAGCTTATCTTAATTAACATAAACTAGATACAGCAGTCAACCAATAAGGAATCTCCACACTTAATGGCTTGCTGGCGTTACTTCACAAGCCACACCCTCTGGCAAAATGCCAGGTGCCATCTTGACTTGTTTACAGACCCTAACAGTTGGCAATCATGTGGGGGGAAAGGTACACTCATACATTGCTGGTGGGATTGAAAATTGATGCAACCATTCTAGAAAACAATTAGAGATTCCTCAGAAAACTTGGAATGGAACCACAATTTGACCCAGTTATCTCACTCACCCAAAGGACTTAAAGTCAGCATACTGGGCTGGGGCTGGGACTCAGTGATAGAGCATTTGCCTAGTATGGGTGAGTCATTGGGTTCAATTCCTGGCACCACATACAATAAACAAATAAAATAAAGGTATTGTGTCCATCTACAACTACAAAAATATTTTTTTAATGTCAGCATACCACAATTATGCAGCCAATTAATATTTATAGCAGCTCAATTCACAATAGCTAAACTATGGAACCAACATAAGTGACCTTCAACAGATAAATGGATAAGAAATTGGTATAGGGCTGGGGTTGTGGCTCAGTGGCAAAGCGCTTGCCTCACACACGTGAGGCCCTGGGTTCAATCTTCAGCACCACATAAAAAATAAATAAACAAAATAAAGATATTGTGTCAATGTATAACTAAAAAAATATTTTAAAAAGAAAAAAGAAACTGTAGTATATATACACAATGGAATATTACTCAGCCTTAAAGAATAATGAAATTATGGCACTTTCCAGTAAATGAATGGAAGTGGAGATGATCAAGCTAAATGAAATAAGCCAATCCCAAAGAACCAAAAGCAAAATGTTCTCTGTGATATATGAATGCTAACACATAAGGGAAGAATAGAAACTCATTGAATTGGAAAAGGGTAATAAAGGAAAGGGAATGAAGATGGGAATAGGAAAGACAGTATAATGAATTGGACAAAACTTTCCTATGTTCATAAATGAATACACAGTGAAACTCCACATCATTTACAATCACAAGAATGTAAGAAGATCCTAATTAGAATAAGTTATATTCTACATATGTATAATATGTCAAAATACACCCACAAACATACCTAAAAAGAACAACTTAAAAAATAATAAAAATAAATGTTTCCCAGAGGCTCGGGAGGCTGAGACAGGAAGATTGAGAGTTCAAAGCCAGCCTCAGCAATGGCAATGTGCTAAGCAACTCAGTGAGACCCTGTCTCTAAATGAAATACAAAATAGGGCTGTAGATGTGGCTCACTGGTTGAGTGCCTCTAAGTTTAGTCCCCAGTACCAAATTAATAAATTAATATTGATGAGGATATGGGGGAAATGGTACAATCTACATTGCTGGTGTGACTGCAAACTGGTGCAA
Source organism: Ictidomys tridecemlineatus (assembly GCF_052094955.1). Taxonomy (NCBI): domain Eukaryota; kingdom Metazoa; phylum Chordata; class Mammalia; order Rodentia; family Sciuridae; genus Ictidomys; species Ictidomys tridecemlineatus. Next base: position 121,002,971 of record NC_135477.1, on the reverse strand, counting down.
CCACTTTGAAAAACACTATGAAGATTCCTTAAAAAAACAAGAATAGAGCCACCATTCAACCAGTTTTCCCACCCCTCAGTATATATCCAAAGGATTTAAAATCAGCATACTGCAGTAATGCAGCAACATCAGTGTTTATAGCAGCACAATTCACAATAGGTAACATATGGAGCCAACCTAGGTGTCCTTCAACAGATAAATGAATAAATAACATGTGGTATTATACACAATGGAGAATTACTTAGCCAAAGAAAAATGACTTTAAGTGATTTTCTGGTAAATGGGTGGATCTGGAGACTATCATGCTAAGTGAAGTAAACTAGTTCCCCAAACGGAAAGATCAAATGTTTTCTCGGGTATGTGGAAGCTAACCTACATTAAAGATAAGAGAGTCATCAGAAGTTCAGTGGAGTAGATAAAGAAGAATGGAGGGAAGGGAGGGGGATAAGAAAAGGAAAGACAGTGGAATGAATCTGACATAAATCTCCTATGAACATATATGAATAAATCACATTGAATTTCACCATTATTTATATCCACAAGAAATTAATTTTTAAAAAGTAACTATTGGTAAGTGGCAGAAAGATCAATAGAGAAAGGAAGCAGGGTATGGGGAGAGGGAAGGGTAAGGAGAAGTACTGGGGTTTTAATTAGAACAGGATATATTCCATGCTTGTGTAATTATGTCAAAAATGGATTCTACTGTCCTGTATAAATAAAAAGAACTAATTTTAAAAAAACTTTTTCTAAGTCATCTTTGTAAAAAGTCCTAGACCTATATTAAGTTGTTTTAAGTATATAAGATGTTGGCATCTTCTCTTCCTCTGCCATCAATCTGGTAATTATTTAATATGACACACAGAACCTTCAACATTTTTTTTTCTTTTGATACTAGGAATTGAACCCAAGGGCACTTAACCACTGAGCCACATTCCCAGTGCTTTTTAATTTTTGAGACTGGGTCTATGTAGGTTTCTTACAGCCTAAATTGCTAAGGCTGTCTTTTAACTTGTGATCCTGCATCAGCCTCCCAACCTGCTGTGGTTAGAGGCATGGGACACCACACCTGGCTCTTCAGCATTTTTAAAAGTTTTTTTGTAGTTGTAGATGGATGCATGCCTTCATTTTATTTGTTTATTTTTATGCGGTGCTGAGGATCAAACCCAGTGCCTCATATGTGCTAGGCAAGCACTCTGCCACTGAGCTTCAGCCCTTTCTTAGCATTTTCTGAAGAAACATCTGACAATTCACTCTGCCATTTGAAATTCATGTTTCTTATGGGGCTGAGTCAGAATGACAGCAGTCTATTTCCAAAGTTGAGTAGAGTCCATGTGATCACCATGTAAAATGTTATTATGGTTTGAATGTATCCTCCAAAATTTCATGTGTTGAAGGTTTAATCTCTAAATTCATATGTTAATGGTATTTGAAGGTGGGGATATTTTGGCGGTAATTAAGATTAGATGAGGCCATGAATGTAGGATCCCCATGATAGCATTAGTGATTTTATGAGAAGAGTAAGATACTATCTTATTATCTTAGTGTAAGTATGCTTGCTTGGTCTCGCCTTCGGCTATGTTATACAGCAGAAGATCTCATTAGATACTATACAGATGCTGGTGCCTTGCTTTTAGAATTTCCAGTCTCAGAGCTTTAAGTTAAATAAAACTTTATTCTTTATAATTTTTTCAGTCATGGGTATTTTCTTATAGTAACAGAAAATAGACAAAGACAAATATGCTAGAATTGTGTTTTCTCTCTTGCTTGGGTTTTACAATGTTAATAACCTTAAAATTATACTTTTAAGTTTAAGGGTAGAAGAAAATTCTTTGACATGTTTATTTATTTTTTTTACAATCCAGATATTTATTTTAATGTGCATTTTTATATGTAAGTATAAATATATACAGAGTTCAAATTTTACATAATATTATCTTCTAATAGATTAATTAAATGATATTTAAAGTTATATATCTAAGATACTATTATCCAGAGATAACTTCTTAAATATGTTGGTATAATTCTTTACATTTTCCTACTTTTTAGAACTTAAATAAGTAAATATATTTGCATTTTCACTTAAAAGATTTTTTTTCTTTTTTTTATTGTTGGTAGTTCAAAACATTACACAGTTCTTAATATATCATATTTCACAGTTTGATTCAAGTGGGTTATGAACTCCCATTTTTACCCCGTATACAGATTGCTGTATCACATCAGTTACACTTCCATTGATTTACATATTGTCATTCTAGTGTCTGATGTATTCTGCTGTCTATCCTATTCTCTACTATCCCCCCTCCCCTCCCCTCCCCTCACCTCTTCTCTCTCTACCCCCTCTACTGTAAATAATTTCTTCCACTTGTATTATTCTTTTCTTACCCCTCCTTTCCTCTTATATGTAATTTTGTATAACCCTGAGAATCAACTTCCATTTTCATGCAATTTCCCTTCTCTCTCCCTTTCCCTCCCACCTCTCATCCCTGTTTAATGTTAATCTTCTTCTCTAGCTCTTCGTCCCTACCCTGTCCTTAGTTACTCCCCTTATATCAATGAAGTCATTTGGCATTTGTTTTTTAAGGATTGGCTAGCTTCACTTAGCATAATCTGCTCTAATGCCATCCATTTCCCTCCAAATTCTATGATTTTGTGACATGTTTATTTTTTAATGATAATTTTAATACTGACAAAAATATACAGGAAAAGACCACTTACACACTGTAGGTGTGAAACCACTGTAGAAATCACTATGGACCTTCCTCAAAAGACTAGAAATGATGCCACCACATGATCCATCTAAACAACTCCTTAGTATTTATCCAAAATAATGTGTAAGCCAGGCATTATGGTACATGCCTATAATCCCAGCAACTCAGGTGTCAAAGGCAGGAGGATTGAAAGTTTGAGGCCAGTCTGTCAATTTAGCAAGACTCTGTATCAAAATAAAACAAATACAAGTAGTTCAGTGGTAAAGCATATCCAGGTTAGATACCCAATAACAGAAGAAGAAAGAAAAGGAAAAAAATGTTGAAAACTAAAAATCCATTAGACAAACATGGACCAAAGATATAAACAGACAGCTAGCAGGAAAATACTTTAAAAGGCCTTTAAACATATTAAAACTTTATCAACTTAATCTACAATAAGAAACATTAATTAAACCACAAAAGATACTATATTTCCTAATCAGATAGCACACCATCAAAAAGTTGACAATATACTCTTTAAACAAATATGTGGGAAAACGAGTATTCTGATAGGAATGAGGAAAATGGTAGAACCACAATGGAAGGCATTTGGCAATCTCTTTAATAAACAACATGTTTGGCTTTTGAACTAGCAATGTCATCTCTGAGAATTTTCTCTAAATATATGCTTCATAATATTAAACATTACACAAAGTTCTTCATTGTGTAATCATTTGTAATCTGACAATGTCTAAGAAACAAGATAATGTTGTTGGGCATGATGGCACATCCCTATAACCCTAGTGATTCAGGAGAATGAGGCATGGCAAGTTTAAGGCCAGCCTCAGAAACTTAGTGAGATCCTGGTCAAAATAAGAATTTAAAAAACTGGGATGCAGCTCAGTGGTAATATGTTAATTGACAAAAATATCTGACATAAACAACTTGGAGGAAGAAAAGCTTACTCTAGCTATATAAAAGATTTTAGTTCATTGTTAGCTGGATCCATTGCTCTAGGCCTGAGGTGAGACAGAAATTATGGTGGAAATGTGAGAAAGAGTAAAGCTGCTCATCTCGTGGCAGTTGGAAGGCAGACAGAGAAAGAGGTAGAAAGATATCTGGGGGACAGGATACAGTCCTCAAGGGTGTACCCTCAAGACCCACTCCATTCTTTAGGTCATACCTCTTATATTTTGCACCAGCTTCCAATAGTTAATTCAAGTTAATAATCTATCAAATTGATTAATCCACTTATAAGGCTAGAGTCCTCAGGATGAAATAATTTCCTAAAATCCCCACAATGAGGCTTTGGGTGACACTTCATATCCAAACTATAATACACAATAAAATGAAGTATTATAAAATGAAGTATGCTTTATTAATATTCAGGGAAAAGGTAACAAAGAGCATATGTGGTACAGCTCAGATAAAGCATCAATCTCCAGGATATATAAAGAACTCAAAAAAATCAACACCAAAAAAATAATAATCCAATGAATAAAAGGACAAAGGAACTAAACAGATACTTCACAGAAGAAAAAATAAAATTTATCAAAAAATATATGAAAAAATGTTTAACATCTCTAACAACTAGAGAAATGCAAGTCAAAACCACACTGAGATTCCATTTCACTCCAGTCATAATGGCAATTATCAAAAATACTAGCAACAATAAATATTGGTGAGGATGTGGGGGGAAAAGGCACATTCATACATTGATAGTGGGACTGCAACCAATAGAGAAAGCAGTATGGAGATTCCTAAGAAAACTTGAAAGAGAACCACAATTTGACCCAGTCATCCTACTCCTAGGTTTATAACTAAAGGACTTAAAACCAGCATGCTACATTGACTCAGCCATATCAATGTTTATAGCAGCTTAATTCACAATACCTAAACTATGGAACCGAACTAGGGGCCCTTCAACCGATAAATAAATAAAGAAAATGTAGTGTGTATACAAAATGGAATATTGCTCAGCTTAAAGAATAATTAAATCATGGCATTTACAGGTAAATAGATGGAGTTGTATTGTGCTAAGCAAAATAAGCCAATCTCCCCCCAAAAACAAATTCCAAATATTTTCTCTGATAAGTAGATGCTGATCCATAATGGAAGAGGCTATGGAAGAATGCAAAAACTTTCGATTGGGCAGAGGGGAGTAAAAGGAGTAGATGGGGTGTGGGTTGGGAAATATGGTGGAACAAGAGGGACATTATTACCCTATGTACATGTATGATTGCAGGAACAGTATGACACTGCATCATGTACAACCAGAGAAATGAGAAGTTGTGCTCCATTTGTGTACAATGAGTTGAAATGCATTCTTCTGTCATCTATAGATAATTAGAATAAATAATTAAAAAAGAATAAAAGCAACAATAAATGTTGGTGAGAATGTGGGGAGAAAGGTACTCTTGTTCATTGCTGGTGGGGTTCAAATTGGTGCAACCACTATGGAAAGTAGTATGGATATTACTAAGAAAACTTGGAAGGGAACCACAATTTGACCCAGTCATCCTACTCCTAGGTTTCTACCCAAAGGACTTAAAATCAGCATACTACACTGACACAGCCACATCAATATTTATAGCAGCTCAATAACAGCTAAAACACGGAACCAAACTAGGTGCCCTTTAACAGATGAATGGATAAAGAAATTGTGGTATATATACACAATGGAATATTACTCAGCTTAAAGAAAAATGAAATTATGGCATTTTCAGGTAAATGGATGGAACTAGACAATATTATGCTAAGCAAAATAAGCCAATACCAAAGAACTAAAGGCCAAATATTTTCTCTGATATGCAGATGCTAATTCACAGTGGGTGGAGAAGAATAGTGGTATTTTGGACGAGAAGAGGAGAGTGAAGAGAGGGGAGGGTCATGGGGGTTGGAATGATAGTAGAATAAATTGGACATTATTACCCTATGTGCGTATGTGATTACATGACCTGTATAACTCTACACCATGTACAACCAGATGAATGAGAAGTTATGTTCCATTTATATATGGTGTATCAAAATGCATTCAACTGTCATGTATAAATAATTAGAACAAAAAAAATAAAATTTAAAATAAACAAAAAATAAATAAAGACATGCTATCCACCTATAACTACAAAAAAATTTAAATATAAATTTATTGTCTAGTGAGGGCCTCCTTTTTGACTCATAAACAGCTATCTTTTTATTCTGTCCTTTACCACCCCCTTTAACATTCTAACAAAGGAGTTCTCTAGAGTCTTTTCATAGGGGCACTAATCCTATTAATAAGTGCTTCCTTCATGGCCTAATCACCTCTCAAAGACCCCACCTCCAAATGTCATTGTATTTGAGATTAGATTTCAATACATAAATTGTATAGGGACAGAAGTATTCAGTCTATAGCATTTCCCAAACAAGACATAAATTGTCTGAATGTATTTTGTATTAGTCAGTTTTTCGTTGATGTGATCAAGATACCTGTCAAGAACAGTTTGGAGGAGGAAATTTTTGTTTGGGCTCACAGTTTCAGACCTGGGTCCAATGTCAGCTAAATCCATCTCTCTGGGCCCAAGACTAGCCAGAACATCATGGTGGAAGGGGGTGGCAGAGGAAAGTTATTTAGCTCATGGTAGCATGGAAGCCCAAGGGAGAGAGAAAGAGAGAAAGAAAGAAGCCAAGGATAAAATATATAATCTCCAAGGGCATGTCCCCAGTGACCTACTTACTCCAGCCACACCTCACCTGCCTAACTTACTATTACTGGATACTATCCAGTAATCCATTATTAATCTATCAAATGGATTGGTCCACTGGTTAGGTTACAGCTCTGATAATCATTTCACCTCTGAATATCCTTTCATTCTCTATCACATGAGTTTATTGGAGGATACGAGGTATCCTATAACTATAACATATATCTTAAAAAGGGATAAAAAAGATAGCAGATCAGAAGAAGAATGCACTTTCCAGAGGCTTCTCAATCAAGATTTATGAGTCAAAAAGACTGCTCTTTACTGCCACATCGATGTTCATAGCAGCACAATTCACAATTGCTAGACTGTGGAATCAACCCAGATGCCCTTCAATAGATGAATGGATAAAAAAAATGTGGCATTTATACACCATGGAGTATTACGCAGCACTAAAAAATGACAAAATCACGGAATTTGCAGGGAAATGGATGGCACTAGAGCAGATTATGCTCAGTGAAGCTAGCCAATCCCTAAAAAACAAATACCAAATGTCTTCTTTGATATAATGAGAGCAACTAAGAACAGAGCAGGGAGGAAGAGCAGGAAGAAAAGATTAACATTAAACAGAGACATGAGGTGGGAGGGAAAGGGAGAAAAAAGGGAAATTGCATGGAAATGGAGGGAGACCCTCATTGTTATACAAAATTACATATAAGAGGTTGTGAGGGGAATGGGATAACAAACATGGAGGGAAATGAATTACAGTAGATGGGGTAGAGAGAGAAGATGGGAGGGGAGGGGAGGGGGGATAGTAGAGGATAGGAAAGGTAGCAGAATACACAGTCACTAATATGGCAGTATGTAAAAATGTGGATGTGTAACTGATGTGATTCTGCAATCTGTATTTGGGGTAAAAATGGGAGTTCATAATCCACTTGATTCTAATGTATGAAATATGATATGTCAAGAGCTTTGTAATGTTGTGAACAACCAATAAAAAAAAAAGACTGCTCTTCAGCAAGGTGGTTGACTAAGGGAATTCACTGAAATTCAATACTGAAAAGCAAAATAATCTTAGAGACACAGAAAGTCGGAAAATTTGAACATAGAAATAATATATTAGAGATGGTCCAACCCACTGCAGAGGTAAGAGGGAACATAGGCAGAGAGAGAGGAAGGTAAGTGAATGAAATTGGCTTGGGAGAAACTGTGGAAGAGCAAGGGAGACTGACATTAACTGGCCGAGACATGGTGGTGACAGTTGTTAAGTGAAAATCAATTAAGCACTCATCTGAGTGGCTAAGAGTGCAGCCAGAATCAGCATTTCGGTAGCAGGAACCATTTTTGAATGGCTGCAGGGCAGCAAGCAGAGGTTGGAATAGAGAATAAAGGAAGTTACTAGCCTGACCCAGAAGTTACCCATTGTGGGATTCAGATTATGTCTGGACCAGAATGATTAAAACTGGTGCAGAGAGAAACATGCCTAGGGTGATACATGTTGGAGGAACAAGAAAAGAGAGCTCCCTTGATTGCTAGTGTCCCATCACATCATCTGGGATGACACAAGTAACCCATCAGAGAGGCATGTCTCTACTCCAGGTCTGATCCTGGGAAATTCACAACCATGAAGATAAAATATGTAAAGTCTTGCCAACAATTTTGACCACATCAATGGAAACAAGGCCTTTTTTCTCATTAAGAAGTTTTTTACCTGGTGTGTATTCAAATACAAGCATAGGAAAATTATGTCCAATTAATTCTAATGTCTTCCCAATTCCCCTCTCCACTTCCTTCCCTTCATTCCCCTTTGTCTAATCCAGTGGATTTCTATCCTACCCCTCCCCACCCTACGTTATTATGGGTTAGCATCCATATATCAGAGAGAACATTTGGCCTTTGGCTTTTGTGGGACTGGCATATTTCACTCAGCATAATAGTCCCCCAGTTCCATTCATTTATCAACAATGCCATAATTTCATTTTTCTTTATGATGTATATATACCACTTTCTTTATCCACTCATCTATTTAAGGGCACCTAGGTAGGTTCCATAACTTAGCTATTGTGAATTGAGTTACTATAAACATTGATTTGGCTGTATCACTGTAGCATGATAATTTTAAGTCCGTTTGGAATAGATCAAGGAGTAGGATAACTGAATCAACTGGTGGTTTCATTCCAAATTTTGTAAGGAATCTCCACACTGCTTTCCATAGTGGTTGTGCCAATTTGAGTCCCACCAGCAATGTATGAGAGTACCTTTCTTCCCAAATCCTTGTCAACATTTATTGTTACTTGTATTCTTTATAATTGCCATTCTGTTTGGACTGAGATGGAATCTCAGTGTAGTTTTAACTCTGCATCGTGTACAACCACAAGAAATGGTACCTTAATCAGAATAATACTCTATGTATTTGTAATACACAAAATATATTCTACTGTAAAATACATCATGTGAATCTAAGAAGAACAAATAAAATAAAAAATTTAAAAATATAAAAAAGTTTTTTTTCCTATTTTCTCATTTTCCTCCCTTTTTCTTATTTTTTTCATTCTGTGTGCTTGTGTATGTAATGTATGTGTATGTGTGTGTTCTTGCTGCACAGATAGATTTGATTAAATTATACAGATGTATATATTATATATAGATATATATTATTCATATAATTCTTCATTCATTTTAATTGCTCTCTTCTTCATCCATTTATTGTTTAGCCTTAGTTTGCCTTTGGATTGGTTTGTTTTAATCTAATGTTACATCTCAAGGTAAGAACTGTTAAGGTCTGTAAACAAGTCAAAATAACACCTGGTATTTTGCCAGGGGAATGTTAGAGTTTGTAAACAAGTCTGGATGGTGCCTGGCAAAATGCCAGAGGGAGTGGTTTGAGAAGTAACAAAAGTGAGCTATTAAGTGTGGAGATTCCTTATTGGTTGACTGATGTATCTAGTTTATGCTAATTAAGATAAGCTGTGCAAAATGTATAAATAGCTCTGTTGTCCTACAATAAACGGCTTCCATTCCTGCTGTATCAATCTACAGAAGTTATTCGCCCCCCCCCCCCCCCGTTATTATGCTGCAGCCGGACTGCAGCAAAGAACAAACTAATTCCCAAAACCCACTTGTTTTTCCCCCTCTTGTTATCCTTTCTTCACTCTCTTTCCCCACTAATAACCAATTTTTCCTGTTCCCTCTCCCTCTCCTTTTTTGTTTGGTCACTTTTTAATTAATTTTACTCCTCCACCTTTATAGCCATCATCTCTTACCTATCTCCTGCTTCTCTTCTGTTCACTTTTTAAATATTTCAAACTTTTTCTTCCCTTTCTAACATATTTTTCACTTAAGAAATTTTAATTCCACTATCTGTTAGAATTATATAGTTCATGTAATTTCTACCTATTCATATTGTTGTGATTGTTAATACAGTGTGCAACATATCAAACACCTGCTGGTTTTTACTCATTCATGGTTCACTAGTTCATCTAGTTCAAAGTTGTTTATTGCTGATGTTGATGTGAAATCCTGACCCCAGGATTTCTTTACAGGTGGTAATTGATGTTAATAGATATCAAAGTATATATCAGACTGTATTTTAAGACTGTGCATTGGTAGTTAACATTGCTAGTCCTTGCTCCCTTTTTCCAAGGAGGAGCTGGGAAGTGATTGGGACATTTCAAGCTCACACAGTAAAGATCCTTTAGATGAAGCACACTCACAATTCAGCCAAGTAACATCAAACCTTACTCCATACATTAACAAGCCCCATTTAAGCCTCTATAACACTGAAACACATGGAACAGGTAAGAGAAAGACCCACAAAAGAAGACATGACCAGAACTTAGGTAGGAACAACTAGATGGGGACCTTGGGATAGAAGAGAACATGTAGATGCAAACTAAACTAAAGTGAGACAATAGAAGAAATTTTTCCCATCTTAGAAATGAGACATCCAAATAGAGGATCCATATAGAACCTCAAAATAGACCAGATCAATAAAGAACCTCTCCAAGACACATCATAATCAACATGTCTATCATAGAATAGGGCTGGGGTTTGGCTCAGTAGTGGAGCACTTGCCTAGCATGTGCGAGACACTGGAATCAGTTCTCAGCACCACATATAAATAAATAAATGTCCATTGACAATTTAAAAGTTTTTTAAATAAGGAAATAATATTTAAAACTTCAAGAGCAAAATGTTATGTCCTGCCTGGCAGGGTGGCATACCCCTGTAATCCCAGCACCTCAGGAAGGTGAGGCAGGAGGATTATGAGTTCAAAGTCAGCCTCAGCAAAAAGGAAGATGCTAAGCAACTCAGTGAGACCCTGTCTCAAAATATAAAAAAGGGCTGGAGATGTGGCTCAGTGGTTGAGTGCCCCTGAGTTCAATCCCCAGTACCAAAAAAAAAAAAAAAAAAGTCAGGCCCCAGTTAGAAGCAAACAACTAAGTTTCACTTCTGATTTCTCAATTCAACCCTAAAATCAAGTAATAAAATAGTCCAAGCTCTAAAAGAAAATAATTACCAGTCAGGATTCCTATACCCAGCTGGGCATGGCACATACCTATAATCCCAGCAGTTTGGGAGGCTGAGGCAAGAGGATCAAGAGTTCAAAGTCAGTCAGCAATTTAGTGAGGCCCTAAACAATTTAGCAAGACCCTGTTTCTAATAAAATATAAAATGTGCTGAGATGTGATTCAGTGGTTGAGCACCCCTGGGTTCAATCCTCAATACCAAAAAAAATGCTATACTCAGCAAAACTATCTTTCAGAATCATTCAGAAGTAAAAAATTTCTATGATAAAAATAGACTAAAAGAATTCATTACCACTAAAGCCATCACTACAAAGAATAAAGATATACCATGCATAGAGGAACCCAAAAACAAACTCCAAAGCTCTAAAATAGATGTAACTAAATAGAAGAGCAACTAACTAAATGAAACTCAAGACATAATATAGCAAACAAATCAAAATGGCAGGAAATAACACTCATATATTCATAATAACATTAAATGAAAATTGTCTTGACTCCATAGTTAAAATATATATGCTGGCAGAATGGATTAAAAAAGAAGACATGACTAAAAGCTGTTTGCAAAAGACTCATCTCATATATATAGATAGATAGATAGAGATATGTATCTATATATATACATATATATAAAAACTGGAAGATAAAGGATGGTTAAAATACATATATATTTATAAATATGTAAAATATATATGTATATATGTGTGTGTGTATATATATATATATATATATTGCAAACAGAATTTTAAAATAAGCAGGAGTAACTATTTTCATATCTAAAAAGCAGATTTCAAACAAAAGTTAATCAGAAGAGATAAAGAAGGCCACTATGTACTGATAAAGGAAAAAATCCAACAAGAAGATATAACAATAGTAAATACTTAAGCCCCAATTGTCAATGCATATAATTACATTAAAAACTACTTTTTGACATTAAATCCCAGATAGACCCTAATGTAATAAAACTGAGTGATTTCAAGCCACTTCTATCACCAAAAGACAGATCATCCAAACATAAAATCAATAAAGATATTTTTTAACCAAACAATGCCATAAATCAATGGTCCTATAAAGAGAGCTACAGAATATTTCACTTACACACACACAAAAAAAAGGCTGAATTCACTTTCTTATCAGCAGCTCATGGATCATTTCCCTAATTAGACCACATATTAGGTCACAATATAAGTCTTAGCAATTACACAAAAATTGATATATTCCATGCATCCCATCAGATCATAATGGGATGAAGCTAGATATCAATAGCAAGAAAAAATATAAAAACCACATAAAGCCATAGAGATTGAACAATACTCTTTTAAATGAGAAATGGATCATTAAAGAAATCAAGAAATTTTTTAAACAAATGAGAACACATTACAACATATCAAAATATCTGGGACATCATGAAGGCAGTTTTAAGAGGAAAGTTCATATTAATGAATGCATAATCTTATTTTTTCTTTGTAATTCTATTTTAATTACTAAATTATTTAGTAAATACTCTAAAAGAAATATTGGTGCATTATCCATGTACAACCACATTGTGCATAAAGAAAGCAAGTAAGTACTGAAGGAATTCTCATGTTAAAATTATGGTAGATATTTTTTAAAAGTCTAAAACATCATAATAAGCAATTCTTTATACAATGGTCACCACTACCTAAAATCATGAATGTATTTTAAAACCATATAATTAGTAATATTAAGTTAACCTTATATTTCTTCTCTCCTCTTCATTATTGCAGAGGGTGGGTCATACAAATTCTTTCATTTTTTTAAAAATTGGTCTTTTTAGTTATTCATGACAGTAGAATTCATTTTGATATAGTTAAACAAGCATGGAATATAACATATTTTAATTAGGGCCCATTTCTCATAGATGTACATGATATTGGGATTCACTGTGGTGTATTCATTTTTATAAATAGGAAAATTATATCAGATTCATTCCACTATCTTTCCTTTTCCTATCCCTCACTCCTTCCCTTCATTTCCCTTTGTCTAATCTACTAAAATTTTTTTCTCCCCCCCCTGCTTAGCTTGTGATTAGCTTCCATATATAAGCAAAAATATTCAATCTTTGGCTTTTGGGGACTGACATTTCACTTAGTGTGTTAGTCTCCAGATACATCCCATAACTGGCAAATGTCATAAAGTCATTCTTCTTTATGACTGAGAAATACTCTATTGTGTACATATACCACATTTTCTTTATCCATTCATCAGCTGAAGGACACCTGAGTTGGTTCCATAGCTTACCTATTTTGAGTTGTGCTGCTATAAACATTGATATGGCTGCATCATTGTATTATACTGATTTGAAATCCTTTGGATATGTACTAAGAAGTGGAATAACTGGTTGCATGGTAGTTCCATTCCTAGTTTTTTGAGAAATCACCATACCATTTTCCGGAGTGGTTGCACCAGTTTGCAATCCCACCAGCAATGTATAAGAGAACATTTTTCCTCATATCCTCACCAACATTTATTGTTACTTGTACTCTTGATAACTGCCATCCTGACTAGAGTGAAATGAAATCTCAGTGTCATTTTGCATTTCTCTAACCCAATCAATAAATGAGCAAAGGAACTGAAGAGACACTTCTAAAATACATTAAAAAAATTCAACATCTTTAGCAAATATAGTGCCTAATTTTTTAAAGAGGAAAAAAAATCTTAAATAAATAATCTAATATTACACCTCAAGGCCTTAGAAAAGTAAAAACAAATCAACCCCAAAATCAATAGAAGATAGAAAATAATTTTAATATCAGAGCTGAAATTCATGAAGTTGAGAATTAAAATGACAATACAATTAACAAAAAGATAAACAGATTGATAGAGCCCTAGCCAAAGTAAACAAAAGAAAAAGAGAGAAAATCCAAATTAGAGATTAAAAAGAAAATATCACTACAGACACTTCTGAAATCAAGAGGATCATTAGACACTATTTTGAAAATTTATATTCCAAAAAAGTACATAGTAACAATGACCACACAAATTGAACCAGGAAGATATTGAAAACTTAAGTAGACCAATATCAAACAATGAAATTGAAACAGCAATTAAAAGCCTTTCAAAAAGGGCTAGGGTTATGGCTCAGTGGCAGAGCACTTGCCTAGCATGTGTGAGGCCCTGCATTCAATTCTCAGCACCACATGTAAATAAATAAAATAAAGGTCTACTGAAAACAATATATATATATGACTTTCAATTTAAAAAAGTCCAGGTCCAGAAATGGATTCTTGGCTGAGTTCTACCAGAACTTTAAAGAAGAACTAACACCAGTCTTCCTCAAATTATTCCATAAAACTGAAAGGGAGGAAACACTTCCAAACAGAGTCTATGAAGACAGTATAATCCTGATATCAAAATCAGACCAAAACACATAAAGAAAAGAAAACTACAGATACATATTCCTTATGAACATAGATGCAAAAATTCTAATATTTGCAAACTGCATTCAAAAACTCATTAAGAAGGCAGTACACCATGATCAAGTGGGTTTTGGTCCAGGGATGCAAGGTTTTTTTCAGCATACACAAATCAGTAAATGTAATTCACCACATAAACAGAATCAAGGATAAGAACCACATGGTTATCTCAATAGATGCAGGAAATTTCTGATAAAATCCAATACTCATTCATATTTGTAAAAAACTGGACAAACAAGTGATAGAAGAAACTTATCTCAACCTTATAAAGACCCTTTTGAGTATTATAAAGCAAATATCATAGGAAAATGGAGAAAAACTGAAGGTATTTCCTTGAAAATCAGGAAAAAGACATGGATGTCCAGTCTCATCACTCCTATTCAATATAGTTCTTGAAACTCCAGCCAGAGAAATCAAGCAAAAGAAGGAAATTAAAGGGATACAAATAGGAAAAAAAGAAGTCAAATTATCTCTGTTTGATGATGTAGAAGTCCTCAAAACAATTCCAACAAAAGACTTCTAGAAGTGATGGCATTGATAGATAGATATCACTTTTCTATTCTCCAACAGTGGCTCTCCTGAGAAAGAAATCAGGAAAACTATCCCACTCACAATAACCTCAAAAATAAAATCAAATACTTAGAAACTAATCTAACCAAGCAGGTGAAGGACCTCTACAATGAAAATTATAGAAATTTAAGAGACAAATCAAAGAAGACTTTAGAAGATGGAAAGATCCCCCACATTCTTGGATAGGTAGAATTAATGTTGTTAAAATGGCCATATTACCACAAGTGTTATAACACAGATTTAATGCAATCTCAATCAAAATATCAATGACATTCTTCACAGAACTATTTTTAAAAGTCCTAAAATTAATGTGGAAGAATAAAAGACCCAGAATAGCCAAAGCAATCCTGAGCAATAAGAGTGATGCTGGAGGCATGACAATTCCTGATTTCAAATAATACTACAAAGCTATTGCTGCAGTCTGGCTGCAGCAAAATAACCAGGGGGTGACGAGCAACTTGTGTACATTGATACAGCGGGAGTGGGAGCCGTTTATTGTAGGACAGGAGGCGTATATTTACATTCCACACAGCTCATCTTAATTAACAGAAACTAGATACAGCAGCCAACCAATAAGGAATCTCCACACTTAATGGCTCGCTGGCTTTACTTCACAAACCACTCCCTCTGGCAAAATGCCAGGCTTGTTTACAGACTTGTTTACAGACTCTAACATTTTAATACCATTAATTATGGAGATTCCTTATTGGTTGACTGCTGTATCTAGTTTATGTTAATTAAGATAAGCTGTGTGGAATGTATATATACGCCTCCTGTCCTACAATAAGGGGCTCCCACTCCTGCTGTATCAATGTACACAAGTTGCTCATCACCCTCCCGGTTATTTTGCTGCAGCCGGACTGCTGCAGCTATAGTAACAAAAACAGCATGATATTAGCATCAAAATAGACATTAAGATCTGTAGAACAAAATAGAAGACACAGAGACAAATCCACAACCAACAAATGGACAAAATAAACAAACCAACATTTCTTAAACACACACACACGCACAAATGACCAAAAAATATATGAAAAATGTTCTCAACTTCCCTTGTAATCAAGGAAATGCAAATCAAAACTACATTGAAATTTCATCTTACTAGATTCAGAATAGCAATTATCAAGATATAAATAAGAACTAGGGCTGGGATCCAAGATGGTGGAGTAGAGGAGATCCCATTCTTGGCTGCTCTGTGTGTGAATCCCAGAGAGCAGTCGGATGGTTACTCCATCCGGCTCACCCTGACGAATTTGCAGCTTCTCACAGTGTGTGACAGGATCTCAAATAGTGGATTTTCACAGAGTACACAGGAGAAGAAAGAGCAACATAGAACTTGCGGAAAGCAGAGTCGCTCTTTGCCAATGGGAATAGGGTCCTGGAGCCCACCCTCTGAGCACTTCCACAGGGCTCTCTGGTGGCAGAGTGGAGTCCAGGTCATAGCCCCTCCAAGGTCGCAGTGCGCCAGACTACGATCAGCTTCAGCACAGGACACTGTACCAAGATCTGGACGCAGCATAGGGACAGCCCAGCACCCTCCACCTCACCAGACACTAGGGCTCAGGAAATGGATGGGCTCCATCTTGGAAAATCTATCTCATCAACTTTGCACTGACAGCATATGGTTCTTACCCATCATCGGATGAGCTGACTCTAGGCGTCAGCCTCCTATCTTAGGTTGGTACCATTTCAATTGGATCTTACCTGTCATTGACTACTGGTCTAGCATACAGCCACACCTGTGGATAGGCCTTTGTACCAGTGGGGGGGGGGGTGAAGTTCTTTGCCGCACCTCTGTAGCTGAATGACCATCACAAGCATAAGGGAGGAGGATACAAAATACCATGACACCAAGCCAATTGATGGCTCCTTTTGAAAAAAATTGTACCACCAATGACACCATCAGCAAAAATACCCCAGCACTACCACAAGTCACTGCACCAACAGATAGTTCACAATGCATACAAGTGATACATAGTCCAGGCAAGTTCTGCAAGCAGTTCAGTGATAGCTATTGCAGAAGCTGTAGTTTGGTTTTATCTTTGTCTTCACTGGCACTGGGATGAAGATAGGAATTCTGGCAATGATGGCTAAAGAAAAAATTATGTAACATTCCAGCAGGCACTAAAAGAAAGCAATTTTCTAAACAATTTACATTATCCTGAACAGAATTATTAAATATAATGAAAAGGAAAGGTGAAAGTAAACAAACAGATCTGTTAACCTCCTTTTTTGTTAACATATTAAAACAATCCTCAACAGCTGTTTACCCAATTTAAATTAAACCATTTAAATCACGTGAATAAGAAAAAAATATTTGGATCCATTTTTTCATGAGCACTCATCATATATGATATATGAACATACGCACATACAAACATACAACACAAAACACAAGTGTGCACACATAATATAATACATACAACACATAACATAATAGTAAAGGCCTTGTAACTTTTTACAGGTGAAATCTCCATTGCAATGTTTAAGAACTCCATAGTCAAAAAATAGAACTGATCAGCAAAACATTAACCTAGGTCTGTATGAGCTCAAAAAACAAAATAGAACTTCATGTGTGGGAAAGGGCAATAATAAAATAGATATTGAAAAAATCATCTGATTTCATTAGCCTCCAGGTGTGGGAGAACCACTGTCGCAGATGTAAGGATAGCCAAACTGGAGTTCTGAATATCAGCTGTTATGGATTAGAGCCAAATCATCTTCTTTTTGGTCTGTAGAAATTGCTTTAGTTAATCTCTCTGGAATCCAAATCGGCTTCTCTTCTCCCTGTGGAAACACACAAACAGAACCCCGACTCCAGACAATCACTGCGTTAGGACCTTTCTATTGTCCTGTTAGAATATCCTTCCAAAGTACCTTGGGCTTATGTACATTTTGTGGACACATATGCCTTTCCTCAGCACTAAGCCCTGGTGAATCCAAATTTTAAAAGTTTAGAGTAAAAAGGGTTATTTTAAGTTTATCTTTGAGGGATATATACTCCTTCTCAATTTCCTCTTTTTGCATTAATAAGTACATTTTAATAGTTTGATGAGCTCTTTCAACTATGCCTTGTCTCTGTGGATTGTATGGGATTCCTGTTATATGAGTAATGCCAAATGATGAGCAAAATTGCTTAAAAGAGGTAGAAGTATAGCCAGGACCATTATCTGTTTTTAACTGTTTTGGAACACCCACAAGTGGCAAAATTTTGTAAGCAAAGAGCTATAATATCTTTAGTTTTTTCTCCGGCATGAAGGGAGCCCATCAAAAATCTGGAAGAAGTATCAACTGCAACATGCAAATATTTTAATTTTCCAAATTCTGGCAAGTGTGTGACATCCATCTGCCAAATATGGTTAGGTATCAGTCCTCTAGGATTGACTCTGAGATTAACTTGTGGTAAAAAGGTCACAC
The DNA here is from genome assembly GCF_052094955.1 of Ictidomys tridecemlineatus. Classification (NCBI taxonomy): domain Eukaryota; kingdom Metazoa; phylum Chordata; class Mammalia; order Rodentia; family Sciuridae; genus Ictidomys; species Ictidomys tridecemlineatus. The sequence continues at coordinate 120,984,651 of NC_135477.1, read as the reverse complement.
AATTTTGACATTGTTTTATTATTTGTCTATCTTGTTCCTTGGTTATTTTAAAATGCTTTTTTAAAGTATTTGCATTGACATGGAAGGATTTATGAAAATTTGTAGCTTCTTCTAGTGTAGAAAAAATATGTATGTCATGTGTAGTTTTATCTGCTAAATCATTGCCCAAACTAAGGGCTCCAGGCAATCCTATATGTGCCCCTATATGTCCTATAAAGAATGGATCTTTTCTGTCCCAGATTAGACTTTGTATAGAGGAAAACAGTAAAGGAAGTGGAAATCCTACCAGCATATTCAAGGGATAATATAGCATTAACTATATACTGACTATTGGAAAATAAATTAAATACAGAATCTTTAAACATCACAAAAGCTTGTAATACTGCATTAAGATCTACCTTTTGAGCTGATTGTTTGAGTACTAAAAATGTAAAAGTTTGATCAGGGGTAACTACTGCTGCTGTACCATTATTTGACCCATCAGTGAATATATTTGTAGCATTCATGATAGGTGTTTTTCTTGTCATTTTTGGAAAAATTACAGGATGTGATGACCAAAAAGACAACAAAGATTTAGATGGTAAGTGGTTATCAAATGAAACATTAGATTTGCACATAATTATTGCCCAAGTATTTAAATCATTAGCTAACTCATCAATTTGATCCATAGTATATGGAGTAATAATTTTATTGGGAGAAATTCCAAACACTCCCTTTGCTGCTTTTATTCCTTTGAATATTAATTGTCCTACAGCCTCAGGATACCTAGTAAGAATAGTGTTAGGAGAATAAGATAAATGTATCCATAATAATGGACCTTCTTGCCAAAATACTCCTGTAGGAATATTTTTTGTTGGTAATACAATAAATAATAAAGGCAAACATATCAATTCTATTCAAATGCATATTTTTCATATATGTTTCAATGATGTTTAATGTCTTTCTTGCTTCAGGCGTTAACATGCGAGGTGAATTTGGATCTGATGGACCTTTTAGGATATCAAATAAAGGTCCCAACTCTGCTGTTGGTATGCCTAGATAAGGCCTTATCCAATTTATGTCTCCTAATAACTTTTGAAAGTCATTAAGTGATTTGAGTTGATCTACTCGTATTTGAATTTTTGGTGGACAAACCATGGTTAAGGATAATATAACTTCTAAATAATTAATTGGAAAATTTAATTGTACTTTATCTGTTGCTATCTCTAGATTATAATTTTTTAATAAATTTGTGTGTCATTACATTATAGCAATGTGTTTTTATCTTTGTGTGCTAACAATACATCATCCATATAGTGAAATATTTGTAGTTAAGGATTTTGATTTCTAAGTGGCTAGATTAGTTTGTTAACATAAATTTGACACATAGTTGGGCTGTTAGCCATCCCTTGAGGGAGTACTTTCCATTCATATCTCTGATCAGGACCTTCATGATTCAACGCAGGGACAGTAAATGCAAAACGTGGACTATCCTCAGAATGATTGGAATTGAAAAAAAAATCTTTAATATCTATAACTAAAACATACCAGGTTTTTGGCAAAGCAGACAATTGAGGAATCCCTGATTGAGTAGGTCCCATAATAACCATCTCATTATTAATGGCTCTTAAATCTTGGAATAATCTCCATTTACCAGATTTCTTTTAAATGACAAAAATGGGAGTATTATGGGGAGATATGGAAGGTTGTATATGTCCCTCTGCTAATTATTGTTTGACCAAGTCATGGGCTGCATGTATCTTTTCTTTAGTCAGGGGCCATGGAGGAACCCATACTGGTCTTTCTGATTTCCAAGTAATTTTTATTGTCTCAGTGACCCCTTCTGAAAATACAATCCATGTATGTCTGTTCCTTGATCTATTTGTATTGGTGCCGCTATACCTTATTCTTGTTCTCCCAAGTTTTTTCTTTTCCTAAAACCTTGTCTAGCCATAATAGTGGATGCATTTGAATTGATGTTATTTGTTAATGTTAGTCCTAATTGATCTAGTACATCTTGTCCCCATAAATTTATAGGAAGATGATCCAATACATATGGCTGTATAGTTCCTTCACATCCTTCAGGATCCTTCCAATCTAATACCATTGCACTTCTATGGGGATTAGTTGCCACTCCTAGGCCTTGAAGCATTTGAGTGGCTTGTTTAATGGCCAATGTTTTGGCCATTCTTGATGAGAGATGATGCTAAGGTCTGCACCTGTATCCAGTAGCCCATTAAATTCATGTCCTTGAATATTTAGTTTTAGCATGGGGTGAGAATATAAATTTAAAGAAAGCATAGCCCAATCTACACCTGTGGACCCTAATCCCCTGGAACCTCTTTCTACATTATGACTGGAAAATTTATCATGTAGCCTGGGTATTATTAATAACTGTGCTATTCTATCTCCTGATGAAATTACTGATATACCCTTTGGAGAATTGGCTAAAATTTTTATTTCACCTTCATAATCGGGATCAATTACTCCAGGACTTATCATAAGTCCTTTTAGAGTAGAAGAACTGCATCCTAACAATAAGCCTACTGTTCCTTGTGAAAGTGGTCCTTTTACTCCTGTGGGAATGATTTGAACTCCCATCTCTGGAGTTAGTACTGTTCTGGTGGAGCCGCAGATGGATAATGTGTCCTGGGCACTACCCTGATGGTGTTGCTGGGTTCCTTCATGGTGTTCCTGGGTTCCTCCAGTGCCCCGTATATTTGTGGTCATGGGCCCCGGAGCATTGGACCCCCGTCCATTTTTTGGCAATGGAGCCTGATGCCTTTCTCCACTATATCATGGGTAAACACCTGGTTCTTGTCTGTTTTTTGATAATGGAGTACCCTCTATGGTGGTTTGAGAATGGCATTCATTAGCCCAATGTCTTCCTCTACAGCATTGTGGGCAAATACCTGGTATTCTACCCCTTTGATACCTAGTTTTGTTAAACCCTCCTCCTATGGGACAATTCCTTTTAAAATGTCCTGTTTGTTCACAATTGTAGCATATTTTTGGCCTGGCATCTAAAGCCTGTTGTACTGCAGCTGCCAAGATTTGCCCTTGTTCATTAATGTCTCTACATAATTTAATATATGTGTTTAAATCTTCATGTTTCCATGGTCTAATGGCCTCCTTGCACAATCGATTTCCTTGCTCAAAGGCTAGCTGTTTAATTAATGGCATTGCTTGTTCTGAATCCCCAAAAACTCTGGTAGCTGTTTGAATAAGCCTATCTACAAATTCAGCATAAGGTTCATTAGCTCCTTGTATTACCTTAGATAATTGACCTTGTAAATCTCCATGTCCTTGTAAAGTCTTCCATGCCTAACCACATCTGCAGCAATTTGTGAGTATATGGCAGGATCATATCCAATTTGTTGCTGCTGACCCTCATAAGGTCCCTTTCCTAACAACATATCTAGATTTCTCTGAGGATAACCGGCTGCTGCATTTCACCTAGCTGTCTCCTTGCAAAATTCCTCATTGGCAACCTTCCATAACAGGTATTGTCCTCCATTTAGCACAGCTTTATATATATATATATCACAAATTCTGCTTCTCTGAAAAATTGTCACTTTCCAAGTCAAAGGAATACAAGAAATTTTGCAAAAAAAGAAAAAAATATATAAATAATAATAAATTCTGGAGAGGATGTGGGGGGAAATTTACACTCATACATTATTGGTGGGAGTAAACATTACTGCAACAACACAGGAAAGTCATATGGAAACTCCTCAAAAAACTAGGAATAAAAACACCATATTGACCCAACTATCCCACTCCTCAGTTCAAAACAACTAAAATTAGTATACTATAGTGATATGGTTACATCAATGCTTACAGCAGTGCTACTCACAATAGCCAAGATATGGAACCAGCCCAGATGCCTGTCATTAGATAAATGAATTAAGAAAATGTGATATATATATATATATATATATATATATATATATATATATATATATATATATATATATATACCATGACATATATCTATGTAGTGCCAATTAAAATATATAAATGAATGGAAGGTAGACAGTACAATGGAAGGGGGATAGAGGGAAGGTGGAAGGGAAGGAAAAGGGAAGCACCAGGGACTGAAATGAAGTAAATTAAAGTTCAGTCATGTATTATTATGCTATAGTGAGCCAACTATTATGTACAACTATAATGCACCAATAAAAGCAAAAAATAGAATCAGTGCATACAAACACTTTAGATCTAAGGACTCATGTAGACTGCAATAAATAAGAGGGGAGGATGTGGAAAAAATCATGAAAATAAAGAGAGATCATTAAGAGAAAGGGAATTTAGGAAGAGATAGGAGGAACAGAAAAAGGGAAAAATAATGGAATTAATTTGATCTAACTTTCCTATGTACATGTATGTACATACCACATTGAATCTAATCGTTGTGTATACCCACAAAGCACTAATTTTTTTTAAAAAAGTATAAATAGAAGAAAGATCAATGAACTAGGGAGATGAGATAAAGAGTATGAAGAAAGAGGGGCAGAAGGGAAGGACTAGGGACTACATTTGAGCAAATTACATCTCATGCTTATATAATGTAAAAATGAACCCTAATATTATATATAGCTAAAATGAATTATTTAAAAAAATTGGTGGGGTACTATGAAATTCTAAAGTATACAGAGACATGTCTCACCCAAGGATATGAAACATGCATATCAGAAATTGGTACTAAATTGACATCCAGATAAAAATCCTGAGAATAAAAAAGCAGAAGAGATCAAATTCCTGAGAAAAAAGAAGAAGCATATGAGGTGTTAACAGCTCTCTGCAACAGGTGCACAGCTCCCAGAGTGAAGTCCACAAGACCTCCAGAGAGAAAGGTTCCTGATTGGGAAGTAAAAAGGAGGGTGAAATACAGTTTAGAGACTAAATTAGAGACCAGGAATTGTGAGGTCTACAGGTGATATAAGGAGATAAGACCAGGCACCCACATCACACAAGAAGGCCCCAAAGGAAATCCTTAGACCAACCCTCCCACCCTAATAAACTTCACCAACCTGAGGATGGAAATACCAGCAAACAACAGACAACCCTATCTATTGGATGAGAAAGGAAGCTGGAAAGATACTGATCTGCAACAAAAAGCAATTCTTGTATCTTCCTTCCTTTTTTTCTCTCTCTCTTTTCTCATGATCATATCCCCAACATTTGTGAAACCAAGTACTTTTCAAGAATTAGGCTACTGAGGATTAGGATGTCTGGCTAGCATATTACAGTGGTACTGTATATTCTTTTACCTCCAAGTTTTACATTTTTTACTTTTCTTTTTTCTAATTTTTTTACTTTTTTAACTTTTCTTAATATATATGTTTGTTTGTTTTCTGTATTCTACTATCTTCCCACTTACTTGTCTCCCCAAAATCACTTTGTCTCTCTTCTCCTGCTACTAACCAACTTCTTTAGATTCCTCTTTCACGCTTTCTAATAACTCTATATCCTTACCTTCTACCCCCTCAACATCTGGTCCTACACCTCATCCCTGGTTCTTTGTCCACCATCAGAAACTATAGACTCTTTTGCAAACCTACTGTTTATATTGTACGTAACAATTGAGCTTACCATTTCTGTATATTGTGAGAAAATTGTAAATGTCTTGATAGCAGATATTTGGCTTAAGGTTGTATATTGTTTGTATTGGAATATGTTCACATTGTTCTCCCCCTTAAAGGAGAGGTATTGAAAACCTGCAGGGACATAATAAGTCTATAGGGTAAAACTGTAACACCTCAGACCTGCAGTGCTAGAAGAGAAGACACATAAACAACAAGGGAAAAAAGTGCCCCCCCAAAATGAAGATATTATATTATTTGAATCCATGGCCAGCACAACAGAAAAGATGACAGAGAAGGAGTTTGGGATGTACATGATTAAAATGTTCTGTGAATTAAAGGATGACATAAAAGAGCAAATATAGACAGCAAAAGATCATTTTGATAAAGAACTACATAAGCAAATACAGAAAACAAAAGATTACTTCAATGAGGAGATAAAGGTTCTGAAAAAAAAACAGAAATCCTTGAAATGAAAGAAACAATAAGCCAAATTAAAAGCTCAATAGAAAGCATCACCAACGGATTAGACCATTTGGAAGACAATGCCTCAGACAATGAAGACAAAATACATAATCTTGAAAAGAATGTTGACTATACAGTGAAGATGGTAAAAAATCATGAACAGAAAATTCAAGAATTATATGATAACATAAAAAGACCAAATTTAAGAATTACTGGGGGCTGGAGTTGTGGCTCAGTGACAGAGCGCTTGCCTTGCATATGAGAGGCACTAGGTTCAAGCCTCAGTACCACATAAAAATAAATAAACAAAATAAAATATGTATAGCTATAGATAGAGAGATAGATAGATGGATAGATAGATAGATAGATAGATAGATAGATAGATAGATAGATAGATAGATAGATAGATAGATATAATTTTGGGATAGAGGAAGGCATTCAGTTCCAAACCAAAGGAATGAACAATCTATTCAATGAAATAATATCAGAAAATGTTCTAAACATGAAGAATGAATTGGAAAATCAAATATAAGAGGCTTACAGGACACCAAATGAACAAAATCACAACAAACCCACACCAACTCACATTATAATGAAAATGCCTAGCATATAGAATAAGGAGATAATTTAAAAGCCACAAGAAAAAGAAATCAGATTACATCTGTAGGAGCCAGGCTATATGGGAAATGACCAAACAGACTCCATTTTACCCTGAGATTCCATATCCTCTGCATTCATTAATAGTTACCTAGCATAATATACTTGACAATGCAAAATAGTAATTCTTATACAATGTAAAATTGTTATCTTTGCTTTCCATTTTTCTTGGGCAATGTACTTTGTCAGAGATTGATTGTCTAGATGTTAGTAACCATTCTCTAATTTTTACTCAACTAGGGTCATTTTGATCCACTGCCTTCTGCTTGCTTGCTGCTATGTCAACCTGGAAAGTCCTGTGGGAAATACCAATGTACCATTGCATTGTCTCGCTAACTGCGCAATTTAGTTTCTGTATCTGCTTGCTTACAGTTACATCAACCCAAATGTAGTTTTTGCCCTTAAATATCTTAAAATGCTCAGGCTCGGGGATGTTCCTTGCAGAAACAGTTATGGGTCCTGCAGGGAGCAGTCTCTGGCTGGCCAGCTAAATAAAGATTCTTCAATTTGGACAAAACTGGGATTTGGTTTGTTTTCTGAGTGACCTGCCCGACAACACATATAGGGGGAACCAATTAGAATATCTGAAGATTCTTCAACCCAGACCCTGAAAGTTAGAAGGTCCTGAAACAACATATACCAAGCTCTGAAAGAAAATTGATACCAACCAAGAATCTTATATCCAGAAAAATTAAGCTTTAGATTTGATGACAAAATAAAAACCTTCTCTGATAAACAAAAGCTAAAATAATTTACACTAGAAATCCTCAACTACAGAACATCTTCAGCAAAATATTCCATGAGGAGGAAATTAAAAACAACAATGAAAATCAGCAAAGGGAGGTATTATGCTAAAGGAAATACTAATCAATGGAGAAACCAAGTTAAGTTAAATATAAAAAATAAACAAATATGACCAAGAATACAAATCATGTCTCAAAAATAACTCTGAGTGCTAATGGCCTAAACTCACCAATCAAAAGACATATACTGGAATATTGGATTTTTTTTAAAAGACCCAGCAATATACTACCTTCAAGAGACTCATCTTGTATGAAAAGACATCCACAGACTGAAGGTGAAAGGTTGGGAAAAAACATACGACTCACATAGACTGTGGACAAAAGCAGGGTTTCCATCCTCATATCAATAGAGTAGACCTCAAGTCAAAGTTAATCAAAAGGGATAAAGAAGGATGTTTCATACTGCTTAAGGGACTCATACACCAACAAGGCATAACAATTAAAATATATATACCCCAAACAATGAAGCATCTTCTTTCATCAAACAAACTCTTCTCAAGTTGAAGAATCAAATAGACCACAACACAATAATTCTGGATGACTTTAACACACCTCTTTCACCACTGGATAGATCTTCCAAACAAATGCTAAACAAAGACACTATAGAATTCAATAATACAATCAATGACTTAGACTTAACAGACATATAGAATATTTCATTCATCAATGAGCAAATACACTTTCTTCTCAGCAGCACATGGATTCTTCTCTAATATATATATATATATATATATATATATATATATATATATATATATATATCACAAAGCAACTCTAGAAAATACAAAAAATAAAAAAAGAGATACTACCCTACATTCTATCAGATTATAATGGAATAAAATTTAAAAAAAGTGATAAAATAAAAAATAGAACATCCTCACCTGGAGACAAAATAATAAACTATTGAATGAACAATGGGTTGCAAAACATCAAAGAGGAGATTAAAAATTTCCTAGAAGTAAATGAGAACACTGATACAACATATTGAAATCTATGCTAAGCTCCAGGCCAGCATCATTCTAAATGGAAAAAAATCAAAAGCATTCCCTCTAAAATGTAGAAAGAGACAGGGATGCCCTTTTTCACTACTTCTATTTAACATAGTTCTTGAAACCATAGCCAGAGCATTTAGATGAAAGAGATTAAAGGGATATTGATAGGAAAAGAAGAAATCAAATTATCACTATTTGCTGATGATATAATTCTATACCTAGAAGATTCAAAAAATTCCACCAGAAATCTTTTAGAACTAATAAATCAATTTGGCAAAGTAGCAGGATATAAAATCAACACCCATAAATCACAGGCATTTTCTTTACATCAGTGACAAATCCTCTGAAAAAGAAACTATGAAAACTACTCCCTTCACAATAGCAAAAAAAAAAAAAAAAAAAAACCTTGGGAATCAACTTAATGAAAGAGGTGAAAGACTTCTACAATGAAAATTATAGCATGCTAAAGAAAGAAATTAAAGAAGACCTTAGAAGATGGAAAGATCTCCCTTGTTCTTGGACAGGCAGAATTAATATTATCAAAATGACCATATCACTAAAAGTACTCCACAGATTTAATGCAATTCCAATCAAAATCCCAATGACATTCCTCATAGAAATAGAAAAGGCAGTCATGAAATTCATCTGGAAAAATAAAGAGATCCAGAAAAGCTAAAGCAATCCTTAACAAGAAGAGTGAAGCAGGTGGCACACTATACCAGACCTTAAACTATACTACAGAGCAGTAGTATCAAAAACAGCATGATATTGGTACCAAAATAGACTTGTTGACCAATGGAACAGAATAGAGGACACAGAGACAAACCCAGACAGATACAGTTATCTCATATTAGACAAAGATGCCAAAAACATATTGGAGAAAGGATAGCTTCTTCAACAAAATGGTGCTGGGAAAACTGGAAATCCATATGTAGCAAAATGAAATAAATTTCTATCTCTCACCATGCACAAAACTTAACTCAAAGTAAATCAAGGACCTAGGAATTAAACCAGAGACCCTGCATGTGGGAAGCTGTCTCACTGAATGATTCACATTCTCCTTTCTGTGAGTGGAGAGGCTCTGTCCATCACTTTCATAGTGACCTGGACATTGCCTGGATCCTGGATGTAGAGAATGTGTCCTTCAGGTGTAGGCATGCCATCCTGAAGCCCCTTGGGTCAAATTACACTCACTTGTCCTTGTAATCCTGCCACTCCTGACCTTTTTTGGATGGAACTTTCTAATAATGAGGGTCCCCCCCAATAAAAGCTCATTTCTGAATGTGCTTTTTCTCTCTCACCAGCCTCTCATGACTTTCCTTGCTCTCTCATTTGGGAAGCTTGAGCCCAAGAGTGGAGAAACCATCATGAAGCTTGATTTAGGGGTAAAGTGTGTGTCTGTGTTCTATTTGGTGTCCCAGGAAATTCACATGAGCGACCTTAAATTCAGCTTCCCATGCAGGTCAGAGGCGGCACCTGCACCTAATAGAAGAAAAAGTAGGCCCAAATCTCCATCATGTCAGATTAGGCCTTGACTTCCTTAATAAGACTCCTAAAGTGCAAGAAATAAAATCAATAATCAATAAATGGGATGGATTTACACTAAAAAGCTTCTTCTCAGCAAAGAAAAAATCAGTGAGGTGAAGAGAAAGCCTACAGAATGGGAGCAAATTTTTACCATATGCACATAAGGTAGAGCACTAATCTCTAGGGTACATAAAGAACTAAAAAATCTTAACACCAAAAAAAAAATAAATAACCCAATCAATAAATGGGCCACGGAACTGAACACATACTTCTCAGAAGATGATATATAATCAATCAACAAACATGAAAAAATGACCAACATCTCTAGCAATTAGAGAAATGCAAATCAAAAATACTCTAAGATTTCATCTCATTACAGTCAGAATGGCTGCTATCAAGAATACGAAAAACGGGGCTGGGGATGTGGCTCAAGCGGTAGCGCGCTCGCCTGGCATGCGTGCGGCCCGGGTTCGATCCCCAGCACCACATACCAACAAAGATGTTGTGTCCGCCGAGAACTAAAAAAAATAAATAAATAAATATTTTTAAAAAATAAAAAAAAAAGAATACGAAAAACGGGGCTGGGGATGTGGCTCAAACGGTAGCGCGCTCGCCTGGCATGTGTGCAGCCCAGGTTCGATCCTCAGCACCACATACCAACGAAGATGTTGTGTCCGCCGAGAACTAAAAAATAAATATTAAAAAAAAATTCTCTCTCTCTCTCTCTCTCTCTCTCTCTCTCTCTCTCTCTCTCTTTAAAAAAAAAGAATACGAAAAACAATAAATGTTGGCAAGGATGTGGGGAGAAAGGTTCAATCATACATTGCTGATGGGACTGCAAATTGGTACAACCAATCTCAAAAGCAGTATGGAGATTCCTTGGAAGACTTGGATGGAACCATCATTTGACCCAGCTATCCCACTCCTCAGTTTATATGCAAAGAACTTAAAAATAGCATACTATAGTAACATAGCCACATCAATGTTTATAGCAGCACAATTCACAGTAGCTAAAGTAGCTATTACTGCCCTTCAGTAAATGAATGGATAAAGAAACTGTGGTATATATACAAAATGGAATATTACTCAGCATTAAAAGAGAATAAAATCATGGCATTTGCAGGTAAATGGGTGGAGTTGGGGAATACTATGCTAAATGAAGTAAGCCAATCCCAAAAAAACAAATGCCAACTGTTTTCTCTGATATGAGGATGATGATCCATAATGGGGATGGGGCAGAGAATGAGAGGAATGGAGGAACTTTAGATAGGGCAAAGGGGAGAGAGGGGAAGAGAGGGTTGGGGGGGTGGGAAAGATGGTGGAATGAGATGGACATCATTACCCCAAGTACATGTTTGAAGACATGAATGGTGTGACTCTACTTTGTGTACAACTGGAGACATGAAAAATTGTGCTCTATATGTGTACTATGAATTGAAATACATTCTTCTGTCATATATAACAAATTAGAAAAAATAAATAAATCTTTAAAAAAGAGAATATGGATATAATATTAAAAGTTGCAAGAGAAAAACATCAGGTCAAATTTAGAAGTGAACCTAGTAAGACTTACTTCTCACTTCTAGGCTCAGACTCTAAAATCCAGAAAGACTTGGAATGAGATAGTCCAAGCTCTGAAAGAAAACAAATGCCAACCAAGATTGTACTATCAAAGCTATCATTCATAATTGAAAAAACAAATAGAAATTTTCCAAAATAAGAATAAACTAATAGATTTCATGACACTAATTTATCACTAAAAAAATTGTTTAAAATAATACTACACATGAAGAATTTAAAAGTCAACTCCAGAGCACCTGCATGGATAAAACTCACTAGAAAAGAAGTTAAGCAAATTAAAATTGAGACCAAATTAAATATATTGAACAAATCAAAATGACTGGAAGTAATAAACATCTCTCCATAATATAACACTGAACAAAAATTATCTTGACACTCCAATTGAAAGACAAAGACTGACAGAATGAATTAAAAACAAAACATGACTATATGTTGTTACAAGAGACTCATAGGCAAAAACATCCACAAGCTGAAAGTAAAGGAATGGAAAAAGATACTCTATGCAAATTGAGTCTAAAAACAAGCAGAAGTAGCTATTTTCATATCAACTAAGAAGATTTCAAACAAAAATTAATCAGAATAGATAAAGTTCAACTTCTGTGTTTGTAAAGAGAAAAATACAACATGAAAATAGAACAATAACAAATGTTTATGCCTCAAAATTTGGTGTGCCTAACTACTTAGGCACAAATAGACCACAATACAATAATACCAAGTTATTTCAACACATTTTGCTCACCAATAATTATGTCATCCAGACATAAAATCAACAAAGTCACTTCTGCCCTAAATAATACAGCTGAATTCACTTTTTTCTCAGCAGTTCATGGAACCTTATTCAAAATAGACCATTTTTGATTCAGGTGCATGGTTGTAATCCTAGTGACTCTAGAGGCTGAGGCAGGAGAATTGTAAATTCAAGGCCAGCCCTGGCAACTTAGCAAGACCATGTCTCAAAAAAAATAAAAAGGATGGGGCATATAGCTCAGTGGTGAACTGAGTTCATTTCCCAATACAAAAAAAAGACCATATTTTAAGTCATAAAGCGAGTTTTAACAAATACAAAAAATCAGAATAATTTGTTGCTTCTTATCAAGTCCTAATTAAAAATCAACAGCAAAAAATAAAGAAACCAAATCAATATATGAAGATTGCACTATACTATTCTGAACAAAGAATAGATAGATCATAGAAGGAATGAGAAGATAAATTTTGAAATTCCTGGAATCAAACAAGAATAGTGACACAACATATCAAAATCTCTGAGATGCATAAAAGCAGTTCTAAGAAGGCCAGCCTGGAAAACTCAGTGAGACCCTGTCTTTAAAAATATTTAAAAGTGAAGCTGGGGCTATGGCTCAGTAGCAGAGAGTTTGCCTAGCACATGTGAGGAATTGGCTTTGCTCCTTAGCACAACATACAAAAATAAACAAATAAAAATAAAGGCATGATATACCTCTGCAACTACCAAAAAAAATTTTAAAGTTACAAAAAGGACTTGGAATGTAGCTCAGTGGTAGAGTGCTTCTGAGTTCAATCCATAGTACAAAAAAATACACATCAAGAAGGAAAACTGTAGAGTCATATGCCTGATAAACATAAAAAATCAATAAATGTAATTCATCACATAAATAAAATTAAGGATAACTAGCTCAAAACATACAGAAAAAGGCTTCCACAAAATCCAGCACTCGCATTTATGTTAAAAATACTGAAGAAGTGGTTAAGGCAGTAGTAGCTCAGTGGCAGAGCACTTGCCTAGCAAGTGCTGGGTTTGATCCTTAGCACCACATAAAAATAAACAAATAAAGGCATTATGTACATCTACAACTACAAAAAAATTTAAATACTGAAGAAACTTAGAATAGAAGGAACTCCCCTCAAAATTATAAAGGCTACATTCAACAACCCAAAGCCAACATAATAGGGAGTGAGGAAAGACTGAAAACGTTTCCTTGAAAATTAGGAACAAGAAAATGATGCCCACTTTCACCACTCCTATTCAATACACTTATTGAAACCCTAGCCAAAGCAATCAGGTAAGAGAAGAAAATTAAAGGGATACAAGTAGGAAAAAAAAGTCAGCTGTTCTCTTTTCTGGTGACTTGATCCTATATATTTTGAAGGCCCAAAAACCTCCACCAGGAGAATTCTATAACTGATAAATAAATTTAGCAAAGTAAGAGGATTCAGGATCAACTTTTTAAAAATATCTTTTTAGTTGTAGGTGGACATTATAAATTTATCTTATTTATTTATATGTGATGCTGAGGATCAAACCCAGGGCCTCACACATGATAGGTAAGCACTCTACCACTGAGCCACATTTTTTAAAAAATTAATAGCTTTTCTATACACCAGTAGTGATTCTGCTGAGAAAGAAATCAGAAACATGAATCTATTCACAGTAACCTCAAATAAATAAAATATTTGGGAATAAATCTAATGATTACAATAAAAATTATAGAGCACTGAAGAAAGAAATTGAAGAAGACCTTAAAAGAGAGAAAGACCTCTATGTTCTTGGATAGGTAAAATAACAATGTCAAAATTGTCATGCAATGTCCATCCAAATACCAATGACTGGGGCTGGGGATGTGGCTCAGTGGTAAAAGCTCTTGCCTAGTACATGTGAGGCCCTGAGTTCAATCCCCAGCACTGCCAAAAATAAAATGATAATAATAATAATAATAGGATTTCCAAATACCAATGGCAGGCTGGCAGTATGGCTTGGCATGTGTAAGGCCCCACCACTGCAACAAAAAAAAAAAAAAAAAAAAAAGATATTCTTCACAGAACTAAAATGGAGTCTTAAAATTCAAATAGAAGAATAAAAGACCCAGAATAAAAGACCCAGAAGTCCCCCAATGAGCAGCTCCGTGGTCTGAAAGGGCAGGGAAACAGCCCAATGAGCATCACCACAGAGGAGCCAATCAGTTGGCAGCTAGAAGTTGCTGGGGCTGCTGTGAGCCAATCATCAGCTGGCAGCTGGAAGTTTGCTGGGCCCCTTCGGCTGTGGCTCTCAACATCTCCCCCTCTCTGTTTACCAGCGGGGGGGGGGGGTGAGGTTCTTTGCCTCACTTCTGTTGGCCCCCAAATTTTAGCTGAACGACCATGACAAGCAGAAGGGAGGAAGATACACTAAGCCAATTGATGGCTCCTTTTGGAGAAATTGTACCACCAATGACATCATCAGCAAAAATACCCCAACACTACCATAAGTCGCTGCACCAACAGATAGTTCACAATGCATACAAGTGAGTTCACAACGCATACAAGTGATACATAGTACAGGCAAGTTCTACAAGCAGTTCAGTGATGGCTATTGCAGAAGCTGTAGACTGGTTTTATCTTTGTCTTCACCAGCACTGGGATGAAGATAGGAATTCTGGCAATAATGGCACTAAAAGAAAACAATTTTTCAGAAGGCACTAAAAGAAAACAATTTTCTTAACAATTTATATTATCTTGAACAGAATTATTAAATATAATGAAAAGGAAAGGTGAAAGTAAACAAACAGATCTGTTAACCTCCTTTTTTGTTAACATATTAAAACAATCCTCAACAGCTGTTTACCCAATTTAAATTAAACCATTTAAATCACGTGGAAAAAATATTTGGATCCATTTTTTCATGAGCGTTCATCATATATGATATATGGACATACGTACATTCAAATATATAACACAAAACACAAGTGTGCACACATAATATAATACATACAACACATAACATAATAGTAAAGGCCTTGTAACTTTTTACAGGTGAAATCTCCATTGCAATGTTTAAAAACTCTATAGTCAAAAAAATAGAATTGATCAGCAAAACATTAACCTAGGTCTGTATGAACTCAAAAAACAAAATAGAACTTCATGATATGGGAAAGGGCAATAATAAAATAGATATTGAAAAAAGTATCCTGGTTCTGTTGCAGATGTAAGAATAGCCAAACTGGAGTTTTGGATATCAGTTGTTATGGATTTGAGCCAAATCATCTTCTTTTTGGTCTGTAGAAATCGCTTTAGTTAATCTTTCTGGAATCCAAATTGGCTGCTATTCTCCCTGTGGAAACACATAAACAGACCCCCGACTCCAGACAATCACTGGGTCAGGACCTTAGTTAATCTCTCTGGAATCCAAATCGGCTGCTGTTCTCCCTGTGGAAAGACATAAACAGACCCCTGACTCCAGAAAATTACTGGGTCAGGACCTTTCGATTGTCCTGTTAGAATATCCTTCCAAAGTATCTTGGGCTTATGTACATTTTTTGGACACATATGCCTTTCTGCAGCACTAAGCCCTGATGAATCCAAATTTTTAAAGTTTACAGTAAAAAGGGTTATTTTAAGTTTATCTTTGGGGAAAAGTTGTATCTTAGGATCAATGAGATGCAGCATTAAAAATGTATCCCTGCCTGGTGCAATGGTGCACACTTGTAACCCCAGTCAATGGAGAAGCTGATGCAGGAGATCACCAAGTTCTAGGCCAGCCTCAGCAACTTAGACTCTATCATAAAATTTTTTAAAAGATGGGGAGGGGTGCAGTTTGCAGGTATAGCTCAGTGGTAAAGCACTACTGGGTTCAATTTCAGTACCAAAAAAAAAGTGCTCTTTAGAATATTTTCCAAAGAACATATGTAATATAAAATGTATGAAATTGGAATGAATTCATACACAATAGCTCATACTTAGAGCCATTTACCATTTTTGTTTCAACAATAGAAGACCCAGAGAGAAATTCACATAGATACAGCGACCTGATCTTTGACAAAGTTGCCAAAAACATACATGGAAAAAAGATAGCCTTTTTAACAGATGGTGCTGGAAAAACTGGATATCCATATGAAGAAGAATGAAATTAGATCCCTATCTCTCATCCTGCACAAAAATAAACCCAAAATAGATCAAAAACTTAGGAATTAAATCAGAAACTTTTCAATTGCTAGAAGAAAACATGGGGTCAACACTGCAACATATTGGCACAGGTATCAACTTTCTTAATAAGACTCCTAAAGAACAAGAAATAAAAACAAGAATCAACAAGTGGAATGGCATCAAATTTAAAAATTTCTTCAGAGTAATGGAAATAATTAAGCACATGGAAAGAGAGTCTATAGAATTGTAGAAAAATCTTTGCCAATTTCTCCTATGACAGGACATTAATATTTGTTAAAAAACTCAAAAAACATAACACCAAAAAAATAATAAATGGGCAAATGAATTAAACAGGTATTTATCCAAAGAAGAAATACAAATGGCCAACAAATGCATGAAAAATGCTCAACATCTTTAGCAATCAGAGAAATATAAATCAAAACTACAGAGATTTTATCTTAGTCCAGTTAAAATGGCAACTATCAATAATACAAATGCTGGGGAGAATGTGGGAGAAATTGTATTGTTGGTGGGACTGCAAATTAGTATAATCAATTTGGAAAGCAAATGGAGATTCCTCAAAAGTCTAGGAATGGAACCACTATATGACACAGTTATCCCACACTTTGGTATTTATTCAAAAGAACTAAAATCATCATACTATAGTAATTCATGCACATCAGTATTTATAGTAGTACAATTTACAATTGCCAAATTATGGAACCTAACCAGGTGCTCATCAATAGAAGAATGGTTAAAGAAAATGCAGTATATATCATGTCATGGCATACATGATATTCATACATATCCCCAAAAAACTTCTGTAACTGTAGGAATGTTCAGAGGTCAGATGATTAGATTATGAAATCAGTAACCTAATCAGTAGGTTTAATTAATCTCTCTTATGCATGAATAATGTGAACTTAATAACTGAGTGATAACTGTAGGATAGTGGGGGCCACACTGGAGAAATTTAGGTAACTGAGGACATGCCTTTGGGGTTTATATTTTGCTCCAGGTGGTGACTTAGTCTCTCAGCTTTCTGACTACCATGGAATAAGCAATGCCCTTCTGCCATGAAGCTCTAACTCTCCTTAGGCCCAGAGCAATGGAGTTGAACAATTCTAGGCTAAACCTCTGAAACCATGAGTTCAAAATAAACATTTCCTCCTCTAAGTTGTTCTAGTTAGGTATGTTGGTCTCAGCAATGAAAAGCTGACTTACACAATACACCATGTAGTTTTAGTCAGCCAGTTCTATCCATTTACCGGCAAATGCCGTAATTTCATTCTTCTTTATGGCTAATATTCCTATGTGTGTGTGCATGTGTGTATGTGTATCAGATTTTTTTATCCATTCATCTGTTAAAGGCACTTAGGTTGGTTCCATAGCTCAGCTATAGTGAATTGAGCTCCTATAGACATTGATGTGGCTCATCACTGTAGTATGCTGATTTTACATTCTTTGAGTATAGATGGAGGAATGGGATAGCTGGATTAAATAATGGTTCCATTCCAAGTTTTCTGATAAATCTCCATAATGTTTTCCATAGTGGTTGTACCAATTTGTAGTCCCACCAGCAGTGTATGAGTGTGTACCTTTTTCCCCACATCCTCACCAACATGTATTGTTACTTGTATTCTTAATATTTGCCATTCTGACTGGAGTGAGATGAAATCTTGATGTAGTTTTAATTTTCATTTCTCTAATTGCTATCTCCTTTCCTTCTGATGAAATGAATAATAGGTATTTTATAGTCCCAACTATTCATAAGGTTCTGGTCATTTTTTTCCAGCAGTGCTGAAAGGCAAATGTACTTAAATACACCAAAGAACAAGAAAGGGTAAAAATAAATGAATTAGGCTGGAGATTAAATCAATGGTAGAGTTCTTGCCTAGCAGATGTTAGCAAGTGTGAAGTCCTGGGTTCTATCAACAGCACTGAAAAAAATCAAATGAGTTGTCACAGAAAAATTAAGTCCATAGAAAAGTGTTGTCACAGGACAAGAGAATACTTCAACATTTTAGAATAGCTACTGTCAAAAACAAAAACAAAAAGCATATTAAAAATAACAAGCTTTGGGCTGGGTTGTGGCTCAGCGGTAGAGCACTAACCTAGCATGTGTGAGGCCCTGGATTTGATCCTCAGCACCACATAAAAATAAATAAATAAAATAAAGATATTGTGTTCAACTACAACTGAAAAATAATATTAAAAAAAGTGTTACCAAGGATGTGGAGAAATTATAATCATTCTGTACTGTTTGTAGGAATTTAAAATGATATAGCCATGATGAAAAAGCAGTATGATAGTTCCTTAAGTAATTAAAATTGAATTATGACCGAGGAATTCCACTTTTAGATATTGAACCAAAATAACTAAAAGTAGAAACTCAATTATCTATATAGCCATGTTCATAGCAGCACTATTCATAATGGCTAAAAGGTAGAAACAACCTAAATGTCCATCCACAGATAGTTATAAAACAAAATGTAGTATCTGCAGACTTTGTGTATGGGTGTGTGGTAACTGGGGATTGAACCCAGGGCCCCATACATGGTAAGCCAGTGTTCTACCACTAAGCTGCATCCCCAGCAAACCATCCCCCACCCCGCTTTTTTTTTTTTTAAAGACAAGGTCTTGCAAAGTTACTTAGGACCTAAGTTGCTGAGGCTGACTTTGAAATTGTGATCCTTCTGCCTCAGTCTCTGGAGCCACTGGGATTCCAGGAATGTACCACCATATCTATTTATTTAACCCCCTCTAAAAAAAATAAAATTCAGCCAAGCAAAATGACAAAAGGTTTTGGGTTGTAGCTCCCGGGTAAAGTGCCACTGAGTTCTATTCCCCAAACTGAAAAGAAAAGAAAGGAAATTCTGACATATGCTACAACATGGATAAACTTGAGGATAATACACCCTGTGAAATAATCCAGTCACAAAAAGACAAGCCCTGTACAGAGTGTGTACCTGTAAAACCTGGGCAGGCTGAGGCAGGAGGATTGAAAGTTTAAGGCCAGCCTGGGCAACTTAGCAACCCTGTCTCAAAACAAACTGAAGATGGAGCTCAGTGGTACAGCAGCCCAGAGTTCAATTCCCAGCACTACCAAAAAACCAAAATAACAACAATAACAAAAGAGACAAATACTACATGATTCTACTTCTATGAGACATCTAGAGTAGTCAAATTTAAAGAAAGAAAATATAATGGTGGTTGCTAAGGAGTTGAGGGTTGGAGGGAGATGGGGAGTTACCATTTAATAAGTATAGAGCTTCTATTTTACAAGATGAAAAGAGTTCTGGATGTGGGGGGAAACAAAGGTCCACTCATACATTGCTGGTGGGACTGCAGATTGGTGCAGCCAATATGGAAAACAGTATGGAGATTCCTTGGAAATCTGGGAAAGGAAACACCATTTGACCAAGCTATCCCTCTCCTCGGACTATACCAAAGCACTTAAAAACAGCATACTACAGCGACACAGCCACATTAATGTTTTTAGCAGCACAATTCACAATAGCTAAACTGTGGAGCCAACCTAGATGCCCTTCGGTGGATGAATGGATAAAAAATGTGACATATATACACAATGGAATTTTACTCAGCAATAAAATAGAATAAAATCATGGCATTTGCAGATAAATGGATGGCGTTAGAGAAGATAATGCTAAGTGAAGTTAGCCAATCCCAAAAAAACAAATGCCAAATGTTTTCTCTGATATAAGGAGGCTGACTCATAATGGATTGGGGAGGAGGAACATAGGACAAACAGATGAATTCTAGATAGGGAAGAGGGGAGGGAGGGAAAAGGAGGAGGCAGGAGATTAGCAAGGATGGTGGAATATGATGGACATCATTATCCAAAATACATGTACAAAGACACGAATTGGGTGTCAACCTACTTTACATACAAACAGAGATATGAAAAATTGTGGTATATATGTGTAATAAGAATTATAATGCAAAAAAAACAAGTACATATATAAAGACATGAATTGGTGTGAACATACTTTATATAAAGATATGAAAAATTGTGCTCTATATGTAAAATAAGAATTGTAATACTTTCCACTGTTGTGTATTTTTTAAAAATATAATAAAAAATAAAAATAAAGAACAAAAAAATTCTAAAAAAAGAAAAGAGTTCTGGAGATGGATGGTGGTGATGGTTGCATAACAAAGTGAACATACCTATACCACTGAACACTCGAAAATGGTGGTAAATTTTATCCTCTGTGTATGTTTACCATAACCAATTTTGGTGGGTGTTAGGGTTACTAAAGATTAACCCAGGAATACTTTACCACTAAGTCACATCACCCACCTTTTTTATATATTTATTTACTTTTTTTTGAGACAGGGTCTCACTAAGTTGCTTGGGGCATCGCTAAATTGCTGAGCCTTGCCTCAAACTTGCAATCCTCCTGCTTCAGCCTACTAGCTAGGATTACAGGCATATGCTGCTGCACCTGGCTCCCATAATCAAAAATATTTAAAGAAAAACAAAAAATAAAAGTATTATTCAATTTTTCCACATAAGAACGCCAGCCACCTGAATTTGAATCTTTGAAATTTCAGCCACATCTAAAAAGAAAACATTCACACAAACAAAGTTAAGAAGAACAAATAAAACCATCTACATTGTAAGGAGCATCTACCATAGACATGCTAGGATAGGCTGGGACTCACTAAGATGCTGGCCATAAGGAACAGCAGCCACAGGCATGCTTAGTCATGACTGGATGCAATTGATAAGTACCATCATCTACAGACAGAACAACGCTGGAGTGTAATAACAATGAGCACCAACTTGCAACTGTATATAAATGGCTTGTCCTGCCACATCAGAGAGCTTCACTCTGAGGACATCAGTGAGACTAGCCACCTTGCTGTCCCTCCCCAGATCAACTCCACCATTCCCTGACGTCCAACCATGGCTGGAGAGACCCACTGGACAATGACAACATCTACTCTTAGGCTAAGAGAAGTTGCGTGGCATCAGAGGTACTTTGGGGCTTGTGGTTGACCTAAGATTGTGTGATTTGCTTGTAGTGTTTAATTAGTGTATTGTATGCTAATTGGGGTGCTCCAGCACACCTAACACTTTTTGCATTGTGTTTGATGACTGCTGTGATCTAATATACACTTGCATTTAAAAACAATCCACCTATGAGTAACTATTAATAGTGCCGCTGTCGACATACATTGTTAAGGTCTATAAACAAGTCAAAATAACACCTGGTATTTTGCCAGGGGAATGTTAGAGTTCGTAAACAAGTCTGGATGGTGCCTGGCAAAATGCCAGAGGGAGTGGTTTGAGAAGTAACAAAAGCGAGCCAGTAAGTGTGGAGATTCCTTATTGGTTGACTGATGTATCTAGTTTATGCTAATTAAGATAAGCTGTGCAAAATGTATAAATAGCTCTTTTGCCCTACAATAAACGGCTCCTACTCCTGCTGTATCACCATACACAAGTTATTCGTCACCCCCCCACCCCCCCCACCCCGGTTATTTTGCTGCAGCCGAACTGCAGCAGATGGTGGCCCGTTACAGGGAGCCCCGGGACACTCAGGGGTAAGTGACGAAAAAAAGCTGCCCGTCCATAGATAGGACGGGAGCAATCTGCTCGTCCCTAGACAGATAGGGCGAGAGGAAAAATGGCCATTTTGAGAAAATGGAGAAGATTGATACAGTATGTTTGTGTCTTGTTTTGTCTCAGTGTATTGTATTGTCTTTATGATGAAAATATGGAAGGGGTGAGAAGTAAATTGATAAGGGAAAGAGACACCCCAGTGGAACCAAGAATAATTAGGGCATGTGTTGATAAAAGCCCAGGAACTCTAGTCAGAAAGAAAAAGAAAAAGAAAGTTCAGAAGAAGAAGGATTATCAAAAAAAAGTTGCAAAGCAAAAGGCTATTACTGAATACTTTTTGTTATCGGAGGGTGCGTGAATCAGTGCAGCAGCAGCCACGTGAGCCAGTCATGGTGCAGCAAGGGCTTTCCAAGCGGTCGCAGCCGGCTCTTCCACTGCCAGGAGCCCAAATCTAGACCTGACCCGGACAGCCTCGCAGGTTCTTGCTCCCTGTGCCTGGAAGCAGTTTAAGTCTGGGACACTCCCCAGGGCCATCTGGGGCTGCCCGGAAGCTACAGCTGGCAGAAGACGCATAGCGTCCCTGATGTTTGGTCATTTTCAATGCCAAAAACTAAACTACAATGGCTCTCCCACACCTGGAAGCTAATGAGTAATGAGCACTATTAAGGCTTATTTCAAATGTAAAAAACCTTGAGATAATGTACTAAATTGTTCAGAAGGTTGTTTTCTTAGTGGAATGCTACAGGATTTTCTTTAGCCATCAAGAGTTCCTGCCTTCGTCCCAGTGCTGGTGAAAACAAGGGTGGAAGAATTTCCAGTGTTGCTAAAAACCAGAGGAGACTTCAGCTGAGAACCTGATCAGGACTTCGGATCAAGCTAGCTGCCTGCAGAACTTACCTGGACTGTGATTTAAGCTAGCTGCCTGCAGTACTTACCTGGACTATGATTTACCTGGACTGTGAGTTAATCTGTTGAGATACTGCTTTACCTGGACTGAAACAACAAACTGTAATCTACAACAAATTGTAACTCAGTATCTTTGCTAATGGTGTCATTGCTGGTATAATTTTTCCAAGAGCTTCTTGCATGGAGCCATCAATTGGCTTGGTATTGTTACATTTTGTATCCTCCCTTTCTGTTTGTAGCAGGTTATTTGTGGTGTTTCTGTAAAAAACACTATGATCCTTATTTAAATTAAACAAAAGGGGGAAATGTTAAGGTCTGTAAACAAGTCAAAATAACACTGGTATTTTGCTAGGGGAATGTTAGAAGTCTGGATGGTGCCTGGCAAAATGCCAGAGGGAGTGGTTTGAGAAGTAACAAAAGCGAGCCATTAAGTGTGGAGATTCCTTATTGGTTGACTGATGTATCTAGTTTATGCTAATTAAGATAAGCTGTGCAAAATGTATAAATAGCTCTGTTGTCCTACAATAAATGGCTCCTACTCCTGCTGTGTCAATGTACACAAGTTATTCGTCACCCCCCCCCCTTATTATGCTGCAGCCGGACTGCGGCAATACATCTCGCCATAACTTGAAGAAAAACTATAAACCTCAATTTATATATATACAGGTAAATATACCTCCCAAGTCAGCAGATCCAGTTACAGAGCCATGTTATAGAACAGAAGCCAAGATGGCATTGAAAAGACTAGAAAGAAGCAGGAGCCTGCAATGGTAGAAGACAAGTAAGACCACGACCAGAAAAAGATGGTTTAATATTAAGTGGAGCAATACTGACAGTACCTCTAAGACCTGGTGGATGCAAGGAACGGAGAAAGGCTTAAAAGTGCTTGAAACTAAAAATGGGAAGACACCACTTCTAAAGAAAAGAAATGATGTGAAGGAGAAGAAAACTTTGAGCGCTGATGGTGATGTGAAAGGAAAAAAGCACCATGAGAAAATTAAGAATCCCGCAGAAATTAAAAAATAATCTCAAAATCTAAAGGCAGCCTGTGCTCGCTTCTCCACCTCCCCCAAAAAAGAGCCAGGTTACTACCGCGAGAGGGTGCATTCTGTTCTTTCAACACAAGAGGGCAGTCCTACGTTAAGAAATCTGATAGAGCACCGGAACTCCTGACTCATTTACCATTGTTGAAACGTAAATAAAACATTTCAAAATGCACAAAAAATGAAGAAAATTTAAAAAGAAAATAGATATTAAAAAACTAACCATGGATCAGAAACAGAAACAAAACACCCTACGCTAAATAACCTTAAATAGGTGCTTGGTGACGTGAAAAAACTCCTGTGAATCTGAAAAGTAACTCAGTGACAAAAAACAAAAAGAACAGAATTGGCCTAAAAACATGAGATATTAAGGGGAAAAAATTCAGATAGTGAGGAAGAATGCGACTAAATTTATAAGATTCCAAAGGGTAAGATGTTTTAATTTAAAAGTTGGTATTAAGGAAAAGACTTAAAATAACTTAGAAAATAAAAAATCAAGAAAGCAATATAAAAACATGAGAATGTGGTGTGTACAGGCGCAAAGAAAATCCAACATGTATTACTGTTTCTGAAGAAAAAAATAATAGAACAGATGTAATATTCAAAAGTGTTAGACAAGGAAACTTTCTGGCCATAGGAACATTGAAAAGGTCTTCGATGAGCCTACGAAAATTGATCCGGATTGATCAACTCTGAGGTATATCTTAGAAAATCAACTAGATTTGAAAGAAAAAAATCCTATGGGTCGCAGGTAAAAAAGACATTTAAAAAGATGCAAGTATAATGGTAATTATTTGAACAAAAACGCAGATATTAGTAACTACAAAATTACAAAAGTTAAGTCTTGGCACTTAACGGGCGAGGGAGGGGTGACTTTTAAGCACTCCCTTACTTTCCCGCACTACAAGATGCTCCGGGATCATCTCTCCATTTCTTGCCCCAGTATTAGAATCCGCCGTTTCTCCAAAGAAGCCTTGATTCCTTCAATCACGGAAAGGTTGCTGAACTTCGCGGGAAACAGGTCCTTCCAGAAGCTCCGGGTAGAGAAGGGGGTTTCAAAACTCACTCCAAAGTAGGTTACGGAGAAATGGAGGCAGAGGAGGCGTCTTAAACCCTCCTGGCTGGTTACTTGGGAAAATAAAAGTTGAGGTTGCAGCAAAAGGACTGGTGAGCGCCCGCGGGTCTCGAACCACCGAGATGATTGCAAGTTTTCTGGCGAAGGAACCGCTGAGCTAAAGCCAGCCCGGGAGCCGGGACCTGAGTTTATTTATCTGACTGTTGGGAAAGACCTGCGTCACAAAGAGTGAATCACACTGGGAGCTCTCCGGGATGACTCGGTGTTCCACTGTCCAATCCGCTCCCAGCTCCAGAATGCTCCTCTCCCGACGTGCTGCAGCAAGGAAGGACTCAGAAGCTACCCTTCCGTGAACTCTTCCGCAGTAAAGTCCTCCTACCGCCTTTCGGTCCCTTTGCCCCTCCAACAAACACACCAGGTCTCTCAATCATCTTTTACCACTCCGTGATAATCAACTCTTTCAGGGAAGTGAAAGCTTTACAAGGTGCAAACTGTAATTCAGTCCTTGGGACTTGCATGCTTAAACCAGTAAAACGCTACAGACCTTCGTCCAGAAGTTATATACTTCTAGTATCATTTCCTCTATTACTGTTTTCTCTAAAATTATTTTAACCACAAAACACCTATTCTGGCCGGGCGCGGTGGCGCACGCTTGTAATCCCAGCGGCTCTGGAGGCTGAGGCAGGAAGATGAAAGTTCAAGGCCAGCCTCAGCAAGGGCCAAGCTCTAAGCAACTTCAGTGAGACCCTGTCTCTAAATAATATACAAAATAGGTATAGGGCTGGGATGTGGCTCAGTGGTTGAGTGCCCCTGAGTTCAATCTCTGGTACCGCCCCCCCTCCACATACACACACCCAAAGAACACCTATTCCTTTACCTGCCCTGTAAACTGCTAACATTCCCCCGAAATTTCAAGTTTTCTCCAGTTGGCCACTGTTAAAATTTCTGTGTATCTTCCCAGTCCTTTTCCTCAATCTTTATGCCTAACTAACTGTACACACAACAATTTTTTGTTTCTGAGGATCACAAATTTTTTCCTTGACTAAGTCAAACTGAAAATCCAGTTTGTTGGGTATTCTTTTTGTTTACTTAATGTCTTGTGGAGGTTTCCTATCAGTACATATAAGACCTAATTCATATGTATTGTAATGCTTGCTTTATATTTAAGTTTAAATATACTAGTTTTAGATGCTTTGCTATCATAAAGCTGAAGTGAATATCCTTGTACGTATATGTACACATACACAGGTATATTGTTTGAATTTGTCGTGCTGGGGATCCAACCAGGGTCTCCTGCACACTAGCATGACACAGATATGAAGATAGGTGCTTTTAAGTAGAAATGTTGGGAGAATCTGCTCATTTCAATTTTTGTAGGAGGTTATGGGAGAAAGGCCAGAAGCCCAGAGGATGCCTGAAGCCACAATCACCTAAAGGCATAAAGATCTTTTGTTCCTCAATTTTTTTTGTGGGTTTTTGTTTTGTTTTGTTGTTGTTGCATGTACAGGGAAGGGCATTCTTGGTAAAAGAAACAAAACAAGGCAAATTCACTCACACAAGTCTCATGCCCTCAGCTCCAAGATTAGCTCATTGAGGACAGAGATCAATCGATATCTTACTCCCTGCATCATCATCTCTGAGCATCTACAGCTTAATGAGGCACAAAGCTTCTCCCTGTCCAGATTTGCAATTAACCTACATGATTAGGTGTCTGTCTGATGGTAACAGCTACCTCAAAGGCTGTGTTCAAAATCACCAAGGGAAGCCAGGCACCTGTAATCCCAGCAGTTTGTGAGCCTATGGCAGAAGGATTACAAGTTCAAGGCTAGCCTCGGCAATTTAGGAAGGCCCCAACAACTTAGGGAGACCCTGTGTCAAAATAAAAAAATAAAAAGGACTGGAGATGTGGCTCAGTGGTTAAGTACTTCTGGGTTTAATCCCTGGTACCAAAAGTCACAAACCAAGATCAAGAAATTGCCTGTGAATGGTATGGAGCAGGTCAGGTCATCCAGGAGATTACTGCAGTCACTTAAAATTCCTCCTGTGTTTGACCCGCTGGTGCCCACTTAGGGACTTTCAATTTCATTAGGTTTCTGCTAATTTCCAATTACCTAAGAGCTTTTTTTCCGTAACTGTAGAAGGAAAGCTCATCTTCCCCATCTACCAAACATACCAGGAAAACAATAACTTCCCCAGCAGCCCTTGACTCTCAGGAAAAACACTCCAGCTCCCTTACTCTCCCCTCCAGGTAGGATATTCTGAAACAGTGTTCTATGTTGGTCTGTGCTGAGTTCCACAACATAAGGCTCCAGCTATTCACACTGGTAGCCATCCAAGTAATCTAACCCTCCTGTCTCAATTCTCATACATGATCTAAATCAATGACTTGCATCAAATCCCTGCTCCAGATCTGCTTCTTGGAGAATCCAGACAGACATCAACCATGCACCTGGAAGTTGATATACATTAATTGATGGAACCTGCTTAAAAGTAGAGAAGTCTTTCAGAGAGTTAAAAGTCATGACATGGATCAGAGGAGACATACACAATGTCACTTCTTACAAGGTTATGATATGACTAGATAAGGTTATTTACCACCACAATATGGAAACAAAAAAAGATGGGGCAGTTCACTGGTGCAAATACAAGCAGAGCTGATGGGAAAGGGCTATGGTCACTTGACTCAAGTGAAGGGCATCTTGAGCCATGGATGATGCTTTCCTCCTGGAAAACAGATCCTCAGGCCCTATCAACTTAATGCCCTTGGCCACTGAAATCACACCAACCATACCTCCTTATTTCTGACTTGTGTTTACATAGTGCTACCTAAGCACTTTCAAACAGTAATTTCACCAGAATGTATTCCATGACATTTGGGATCTTGATATTTTGCCCCAGAGGATACCACCAGAAACTAAGATTGTTCACCTAAGCATTTACCAAATAAACACATCTAAACCCGTTACAGGTACATTCCTCAACTAGAATGCAGTTACCATGAATTTCATAAAGTTTTGAAAAATAAATTCCTCTTCCAGAGATTTCTGAATAATCAGATTATTCTTGGTTCCTAAATTTTCATACTATCTCCTGCCTCCCTTTTCTAAGCCAGCACTTTGAGCCCCTCTGAACACCCATGACCTGTCTAGGTCCCTTCAAGTCTTAGGAATGGCAGCATATGCCTATAATTCCTGCTAAAGAGAGGTTATTGTAGGAGTATCCCAAGATTAAGGGCAGCCTTTACAATTTAGCAGGATCCTATCTCAAAATAGCCCCAGAATTCGAGTTCCAGTGTGGGGTGAAGAGACATCTCAAATCAGCCAAGAGAGTTTAGAAAATCTGGAATTCACAATTGCTTTTTAGTAGAGACGACCAGAAGATTCCACTGTACTAGAGAAGAAATTATTTGAAGTTGAATTTCCAAAACAATGAATACTTAACCACAGAACTCCCCATCAATAATATATCCAGCCCGTCTTGAAAAGGATACTTTTACCCAAGGCCCTGGAATGTATATGATCCTGGCAAGAGCAGCCACTGATCTACCCAGTATTGACTAATACTTATATAAAACTTTGAGCCCAACCTTGAGTCATAGGTGGACAAATTGTTTCCAGTAGCCAGATTCAGTATCAGAACTAGGCAAAAGGCATGCCTGATAGCAAGGGCATTTTATACAAAAGCCCAGAGTACGATGCTTTGCAGGACCCACAGTGGTTCAGATATTTCATAAAGATGAAGAGCTAGAAAGAGCAGAGAAAGGTGGCAGCCTTAGCCTGAATAAATCCTCCTTTCTAGCTTACAAAAGCAAATGTATTTTCAATGAGGTTTTTTGTTTTGCTTGCATTATGGCTGTTTTTTTACATTTGTATCACTAGATCTGGCAGTACCTGATTTAGATCAGATTTCTGTTTTGTTTTTAGACTGTGCTATTTAATTCTCAAGTTAGATCCTGGTAGGGAAGTCGCCTTCTCAGTGATTCTCAGTGGAGGTTAAGAGGAGGCAATTTGCCTACCTCCTGAAACAGACATTTTTAGTTGTCAAACTAGAGGTGCTGTTATGCCAACTAGTGGGTAGAGGCCAGGGATGCTTTTAAACATTCTATAATATTAAAACAGCCCCTATACCAAAGACTTATCTCGCCCAAAATGTAAATAGTGCTAAGACTGAGTAACCTGGTGCCTAGCCCCCCACTACAGATAAGAAAAACTGTTAAGTTCAACCCTGACTTCTATTCATGATCAGAGGAGGCTGAAATTATAGGAAGTTTTGTCTAGACTCCTCAGGACCCAGACCTTTCATCAGAGAAAAACAACTCATGCTGAAGGAACCTAAGTTAATATAAAAACACAGAGATCAAATGAAGAGAGAAAAAAAGGCTCTATAGTAAATCCTCAGTATGGGAAGGAAAAACATACACACAGCAAAGAATATGGAATGCTCCCACCAAATGTGAAACAGGCCCAGTCAATGCCATTTATTATACATGTTGAATAACCTCTGAGACCCAAGGGCTCCCACAGTGAGTTTGTATGCTTGGTTGTATTTTTTGGTTTTTGGTTGTTTTTTGTTGCTTTTTTTTTTTTCCATTTTCTTTTTTTGCATCAAACAGGTTCTTCCAAGAGCCTGCTCACAAGGAAGACAAAAACAAAAGAAATCTTCAGTAAAATGAAACAAACTGGAGAAGGTAAAACAGTCCACATCTGAAGAACAATGTTAAAAAACTCAGCAGACAGAAACCACACCAAACACTCATCCCATTTAATTTCCTGTTACATGCGCTAAGGAAACCAAGAACATCAGGCCCCAGGGCAGCAATGCTCTGAGAGTCTAGCTCAGGCTCCCCTCTTTGTGACAGATTCATGCACACAATCCACACATACCATTGACCCAGGCAGAAATACACATGCATGCACAGGAGGAGGCTAGAGAACCATAGGGCAGGATGGGAGGCAGGGCTGGTCAAAAATATGGCATCAGCTGGAAAATGGGGACCCAGAGAATCCTTCTGTTGCAGGCTGAACAAGTCAAAAATAAAGGCAGAACACAGGATAAAGGTAGGATGCTCAGACAAGAGGTTAGATAGATGAAGAGGGAAAGATGCAGAGGGAGTTTTGGGAAAGCAGTCTCAGAAGGGGAGGCCTTTCTTTATTGGGAACTCAGATGGGCAGAGGTCTTGTGACTCCGGTGATATACTGGAAGCTAAAGGAATATGCCACAGCATTACCTTTGCATCCTGTGTCCTCTCTCACAGTAGAGGGAAGCCACAAACACCCACCCTTTAGCCCTGCCCACAGACACTCTTAAGGACTTTCCCCAGTACCCAAAAAGAAATGATCCCCCTAACACACACACAAAGTTAGGTCCAGCATAGGCCAAAGTTAGGCCAAGCATAGAAAGCCTCAGTAACTCTTCTTGGTGGAACCAAAGCCAGAGAAGCCCATCACAGCTGCCATCTCATCATCTTCTTCAAATGTCAAGTCTTCCTCAGCCCTCCTCTTCTTCTCCTTCTGTTTCTCTTTCTTATATGCTTTAGCCTTTTCCTCCTGGGGGGAAGGGCAGAAATAACTCAGTTCAGACTCCTGAGCCAAATGTTGTCAAAAGAGATGGGAGGGGCCGGGGTTGTAGCTCAGTGGTAGAGTGCTTGCCTAGCATATGGGAGCACTAGTTTTGATCCTCAGCACCACATAAAAATAAATAAATAAAATAAAGGTATCTATCTACAATTAAAAATAATAATATATATATATATATATATGAAGAAAGAAAGAAATGGGAGCCTCAAGATTCCTTTCTTTTTTTTTTTTAATTTATTTTTATTTATTTTTTAAGAGAGAGTGAGAGAGGAGGGTGGGGGGGAGAGGGGGAGGGGGGAGGGGGAGGGGGGAGGGAGGGAGGGAGGGAGAGAGAGAGAGAGAATTTTTAATATTTATTTTTTTTAGTTCTCGGCGGACACAACATCTTTGTTGGTATGTGGTGCTGAGGATTGAACCCAGGTCGCAAGCATGCCAGACGAGCGCGCTACCGCCTGAGCCACATTCCCAGCCCCGCAAGATTCCTTTCTATCTTTAGAAGAAAGTAAAAAAATCTCAAGGGCAGAGTAAAAGCCACAGTAAAGATTATAAGGTATATAACAAATTAGAGTAATTTTTTTTTTAAACAAATTATAAGGGATAATCTGGAACTTCCAATCCTATACCCAGTTCATCTCTAGTTCTCCCCCGCTGCCCTTTTCATTTCTAGTTCTTAACAGGGTTATAGGTACAAAACCATTTAACATTTTGAAACATGTAGCATATGCCAGGAAGTACTTCTGAGTACTTTATGTATTATTATACTAAGATCACTAATATAGGGAACCTGAATCATGGGGAAGTTATATAACATACCCCAGTTTCTAAGTTTCCTCCACAGTCAGTAAGTGGAGGAAACAGAATCTGACACTATCAACCTAGATCCACAGACTACTCAGAGACTAGGTACACTGAGCTAATCCATTTTTTTTTTTTTTAGTCTTATAGTTTTAAAAAAGAATATGGGGAGTCTATGCATGTGTGGGGTGCAGGAGGTAAATTAAAAATCTTTATACCTTCCTCTAAATTTTGCTGTGATCCTAAAATTGCTCTTAAAAAAAAATAAGTCTTTTTAAAAAATTAAATGAAAAATAATAAGCTGAAACAGTCTAGGAAAATGGCCCAAACAGTCTAGGAAAAAAGGTATATTTGGAGCCATTTCCTTTAGCTCATGAGCAGCTCAAAGAACGTTTTCCCCTAGTATACAGAAATTCAGGGACAAAACTAGGGAAGAGAAAGTATAGCATGAGGAAGGAAGCCAACCATGAGCAATAAGATAAAATTCAAAGCTAAAGAGGGGCAGGGATAAGAGTCTCACCTCTTCTCTGAGCTCCTTCATCCTTTCCTCAAAATCATAATCTTTCTGCTTCTCTTCCATCTTTTTCTTGTTGACTTCAAAACGTTTCTTCACCTGATCCAGGGTGGAACGTTCCACACGCATAGACATACCCAGGTTTCGCTGATCTGGGTGGCATCAATAGGGAATAAATCAAGGTTATTACAAAGCCCCTCAAAAAGTCTTGGAATTTTTTTTTTTAATGTTTCAAAAATAATAAAATAAGAAGACATTTTTTCAGGGCAAGGAGCTCAGTGGTGGAACAATTGCCTAGCATATGCAATGCCCTGGGTTTGATCCCTAACACCACA
The DNA here is from genome assembly GCF_052094955.1 of Ictidomys tridecemlineatus. Lineage (NCBI taxonomy): Eukaryota > Metazoa > Chordata > Mammalia > Rodentia > Sciuridae > Ictidomys > Ictidomys tridecemlineatus. The sequence goes on along the minus strand of NC_135477.1, from coordinate 120,952,350 downwards.
AAATAAATAATAAATAAATATATATATATATATATATATATATATCTTTTTGCAAAATACCCAAAATAATTATATAGCAGAAATAATTATGACTAAAAAAATTCTTATCCTCACCTGTTCCCAGAAGCAGCAGTGGCTTTCTACTGCCCTTACTTAGCAGATAAGCACCAGTGGGGCTACCTAGGCCTAGAAGGCCATATTTGGGCTTACTGAGAACCTAGAACAATCTCTCACCTTATAGCCTCAAGAAATATTAAACTAAGAAAATAAAGGATGGCCTGTGCTAAAGCAAATGGAAGAGTTCCCTGGGTATTTAAAAAAAAAAAAAAGGGTGGGGACAAAGACAAACAACTCTTCCCTACCCCACTTCCAAAACCCAATCCCAGTCCCACTCACAAACTACCTCCAAGCCTTACGTTTCTTTCCATTAATGTGATCCAGGAAGTTGATAGAGTCTTTCACCACACAGTCACAGACATTGCAGTAATATCTGACAGATGGGAAGAAATAGCACATGGGTCAAATCTGGTTTTAATCAAACAAGAAATTACAATTTCAGGGGGTCAGGCTTACTGGTGATTGAACTCAGAGGTGCTTTACCACTCAGCCACATCTCCAGTCCTTTTATTTTGAGACAGGGTCTCACTAAGTTGCTGAAGTTGGCCTCAAACTTGGAATCCTCCTGCCTTAGCCTCCTAAGATGCTGGGGTAAGTGTAAACCAACACACACAGAAAGAAACTAATTTTAATGTAATCTCTTTAGAGTTTCCATTATAGCTTAACTCTTGAGAGAGGGTGGTAGCCAACCTCCAAAACAGACCAACCCTCCTATTCCTACCTGTGTTGCCTCCTCTCAGTTTGTACCAGGGTTGATCTGTATGACCAACATACCAAACATGTCAAAACTGATGGTATGTACTTCTAAGGACATTAAAAAACAAGGCTTCTGTCCTTGTGTGGATTACTTGCTCTGGGCAAGTCAGTTGCTTTGTTTTGAGAAGCCCATGGGATGAAGAACTTCAGTCTCCAAATCACAGGCATGTGAGAGAGCTTGAAGGCAGATCCTCCAGCTTTATTTAGACCTCCAAGCCAATTCCTTGACTACAGCCTTACAAAAGACCCTGAGCCAGAAACACCTGGGTAAACTACTCCCAGATTCCTTGCCCACAGAAACTATTTTTTGTTGCTTAACTCTGAATTAACTTGATAGTTTACATAACAAAAGATAATAGAGATAAAAATGATATCATCAGTGGGTATACTAAACAGCTCAGAGAAGGGACACTAATTGGTATCTATATTTTTCTCCTGCTGGAAATCTTAACTGGACAGAGGAAGAGTCGTAGGGTGACAAAAGGGTAACAAGCTATTGTGGAACCCTACTTCCTACAGAATGTAGTCTCGGTCTGGAAAGAAAATTAATAACAACTATGGACTTTGCAGCTAATCTGGAACCTCAATACTCTTTCTTCACCATTAACAGCTTCTTAGTTCTAATCTAGCTCTTTTAAATTTCTCCCCTAAAAATCTTCTCAGTAATTCCTTCCTTCATTTCTTCTGACAGAACAAATAATCCCTTTCAAGATTTTAAGAAATAGTTATAGTACTAATATTAAAATGCCCATAAAGCAACTTCTCCTAAAGACCACAAACTTGAGACCTTAACAAAGACTTAACATAAGTCATAGGACTAACATACCGAAGTCCACAAAGCAATCCCTCCCCTCCCACAGACTATTCACTAAAGACCCTGGAGAGAAATAAAAATACATGTTTACATAAAAGGATAGAATTATGGTCAAAATAAGATTGTTCCCTGGGGTCAGGGACCCTCCTCTACACTTCCTAAAACCAACAGTTTATTATACACATCTTTGCTTCAAAGAAAGATGAAAAACTACTTACCCTCCCATCTCAGACTGTGGGGTGGTCTTGGTAATGACAATTGTCTTCCCAAGCTTAGATTCCAAGTCCACTTTGTAGTCCCTATGCCGCAGAAGTTCCCGTTTGACTGGCTGCACTGGTTTTCCTAAAACATGATGGGAAAGAAAGTCCCTTCAATATTATAGTTCTTCAACCAGAAAGAAGAAGAAATGAATGAAACTCAAAATCCAGGGAACTACTCTCATTTCTTTTTATTTCTGTTTCTTTTGTGGTACCAAGGATTGAACCCAGCTCCACTCTATCATTGAGCTACACCCCCCAGTCCTTATTTCTTATTTTGAGACAGGGTCTGGCCAGTTGCCCAGGCTGGCCTAGAATTTGCAATCCTCCTGCCTCAGCCTCTTAAGTAGCTGGGATTATAGGCATGTGTCACCTCGCTCAGGTTTTCATTTCTTTTTTGATTCATGAAAGATGAAACACAATATGCACCTTAAGAGACAGCAGCAGCTGAATGAGAACCTGAACATTGAAAAAAGTGGTAAGAAATCCCCGATTCACTACAGTTTTTCTTCACTTTAAAGCCAGCAAGTCACCAGGCATGATGGCACATACCTGTAAGCCCAGCAGCCTGGGAGGCTGAAGCAGTATGATCACAAGTTCAAAGCCAGCCTCAGCAACTTAGCAAGGCCCTAAGCAACTCAGCAAGACCCTGTTTCTAAATATATATATATATATATATATATATATATATATATTAAAAAAAAAAAAAGCTGGGGATGTAGCTCGGTGGTTAAGCACCCCTGGGCTCAATCCCTGGTACCAATCTAATAAAAAATAAAGTCAGCAAGTCTAGAAGCAACATGTTTTCTATTCATTAACTTAACTGAAGGGGAGATATGTATTTCCACCAAAAGCTACCTTTTTAAGAGAAGCAAGGCACTCAGTAATGCTTTTATGCATACAGATACCCTAAGCACCACACAAAAAGGAACACTCGGTCAAATTTTTAAAAAGACCACCTAACATTTGGGAAATACTCATTCATTTAACAGGCACACCAAGCACTATTTATTATACACATTACATAAAAAACAAAGAGGATTAATATTAGATAAGGTGGTATGGAAGTAAAGCATAAGACTATGTTTGAAAACAGATGAGAAAATAAGAAATTTTTTTTTTGTAAAACGAAGAGGAGCACCAATTCCCTGACACTGTACCAGGTACTGAGAAACAGCATCCACTAAGCATCACATGAAACAATCACAAATTCCTCGTGGGTACCCCTGCTTTTCTGAGACTTTGCGGGAGGGTCTTGATTGGGCCTTCTCTCCTTAAGAAATTTCAAAAGACAGCAGTAGTGTTCGGCAGTAAACTATTCCACTTTGCTTATTCTTTGTTACTACTGCAAATTCCAGTCTCCTCTCTGTATGTCCTTCAAGAAAGCACTAATTGAACAAGCGAAAGAATGGCAAGGAAGCAGAGGATAACAAAGCTGAAAAGAAACTCAACTTCAGTCCACCTTCTCGCTCTCATTTTGTTATACATGTAGAAACCGAAGACCAGGGAAGCCACGCTCCCAGAGATGACATGAGGCAAGTGAGCAGCGCTTTTCAACTCCCACCCACTCTCCAGCCATTGCATCGCCTATTGCATCGCCTCTATGATACCCTTAACCCTTGAAGTGGGCACCCACCATCCTTCTTCTCTCTCTCTTCCGTGAGCCTCTTCTCGGCGAGCTTCTCGTATTCATCTTTGTCCCACTTTCGGCGAAAGTCCAAGTTTTTTGTCTGTAGGGGAAAAAAGTGCTCAAGATCCGTCGCTAATGGTGTCCAGACCCCTAGAGAAAATGAGGTGACAGTGTTCTCGCCACCAAGTCAACCCCGGACTTTCCGAAAGCGAAGCTTCTCTCGACCGCACTAGGAGGCTAAGATGGACTCAGGACCCCAACCCGAGAGACCTCCGCGAGTTCACCGGTCTCTGCGCCTGGACCTTAAGGGGGAGTTCTCGAACCCAGACCCTGGGATCGCCAAGTGGTGTTGGGAAGCCAGTCGGGTGCCGTTGTCTGTCTCTATTCAGCGACGAGAAAGCACACCCGCCCTTACCCGCAAACATTCTCCTCACACACAACACCTACCCCGCTGCCCGACGCCATCTTCACAGCGAAGTGAATGGAAAGCCGGAAAATGCCGTAAAAAGCGGCCTGGAGCTGTAAAGCAAGACCGCCGTCCAATAAGTTTAGAGCCCCGTGTTCTAAAACGCGCTAAGGACTGGAGAGCTTCTAATACTCGCTCGTCGGCCCCGCCTCCGCTCCTAGGAGATGGCGCAGGCGTAATGAGAGCGTGAAGCAACGCGGAAGTAAGGGCGCCTGCAAGCGTTCTTTTAACTCAGGCTTTCAAAACAACCATCAAAGGATTATTAGTTCAACTCATCTGTTTTACAAAAAAGGAAACTGAGTTTCAGAAACTAATCTAATCCAATCAACTATACATGTATTGTCAAGGAGTTGATCTAATCCAATCAACTATTCGTTTATTGTCAAGGGGTTGATCTAATCCAGTCAACTATGCATGTATTGTCAAAAAGAGTTTCTAACCTTTGAAAGGCTGAAGTGCTAATTAGGGGATCTATAAGTTCCATTCACCAGCAAGCACTAGGAATATGGTCCTAAGCTAAAGGATATTTGCAACAGCTGCTACCTTTCCCCAGGCACAGAAGAAAAACTCTTTTTGCACTTGGGCCCTAGTTCTTGAAATAATGGACCCACCCACTCCTTAACTCAGTTTTCATTGAATTGGCCATTCAGTTTGTAGGGCACAATTTAATCAACAGGATTAGATATGGAAAGAAAGGTCATCAGCACACCATCCTAAAGTGAAGCATTCTGGCAAATGGCTCACAATATGGTGATTTTTAGTGACATAACTGTATGAAGGGAGAATAGAAAGAGGGAACTGTGGCAGCTCCCTTTACTAAATGCAGAAGTATCACCCCAGGGAGGTTTCTCCTAGCTCACAGAATTCTCTAGTGTACACTCAATCATTTTCTATGGCCTATGCAAATGAACCCCATGATAGCAAATTACCCAAACTATTACACTTAATATTTTATTTAATATTTTATCCAACCAATTCTAGAAGAGCCTCCATGGCAGTGTAGAATAGTCACAGCAATGATTCTGGCATAGAAAATGGTCTCCAAAATCTCAAAAGATCAGATCTCCCATCTATTCAATTCACCTATTAAGTTCAATATTCAAGGTTATTAAACAGACAGCCCCATCCTGCTACTGTTACCAGTGGATAGGCTAGAAATAATACCATGCTCTTGAGATACCATCTATGTCCTCAGATGTAGCAGAAAATAGCCATTGTCCATCCGTGCTGTCTTCACAAAACTCTCTGGACAGGCCAAGGACTTGTGGACAAATTCCCCAGAATCTGGTTCCAACACTACAATGAAAAGCTAAGTATCTGTCATCTGATCTCCATGGTTCAGAATCCTCAGCCTGAGGCAACTCTTCCAGAGCCTTAATCACAGCAACCATTTTAGCACCTCTTCATAGCATTCAGAGGCATTTCAAATTTGCCTCTACAGCAAAAGTATGTCTCTTTCACATACCAGCCATCTGCACCAGGCAGAGTAGCTGCTTACACTAGCCCAAGAGTCCTTAGGGCCTTCTATAGTTCCGTATTCAGAAAGGACAGAGGAGGCAGAAGGCACTTGTCACCCATCCTGGCCAGCTGTTGTGAAGTCTATCAGGAATTCAGTCCTGGATGAAAATTTTTCTACAAAGAGCAGCAGATGGCAATCAGGCAAGGATCAAGACTCAGACAATCTCTTCTGAATTTCAGCCACAAGATTTTCCCGTTTAATGGCAACCTAAAACATAAGAGAACCCTCATGTGACAAACTAGAAAGGGTACTATCTTCTTAGCCATTGTTTTTCCAGATTTATTTTACTCTGTATCAGTTCCAACTATTTATGCAACCAGTAGGGAGTAGTAAAGGCTCCAAGTTTACCGAGAAAATGTATGCCCTCAAGACGAAAAGAATTAAAACATCTTATCTATTTTGTTGATTAGTCTCAAAACACCAATTCAAATTTCATTTGTCCTTCTTCTGCCCACACAGCCAATATTCACTGGCTACAACTGTTGTTTGGGGTAGGTCTTCATTCAACCCTAATACTACTACCCCTGAATTTATTTTCTCAGCCAGAAAACACATATTTCTTAAGAATCTAGAAAAGATACAAGCACTTGATCCCTTCTATTTCTGCCTGCTCCCACTCACCTCCTCTCTGCTGGCCACCGAACGGAGTTTGATGACCCCTTCCTTCTGTTCTTGCTCACCAATAATGACCACCAATGGAATGCCTGTGTTCTCACAATAGTGCAGTTGGGTTAATAGTTTAGGGTTGTTCTTGTATAGCATCTCTGCCTGAAAGGAGTCAAGACACAGTAGGGGACCTTACTACTATCACCATAGCACATAAACTCCAAAAACATACATTTCCAAGGAAGCCAGAAATAAGTGGCTGGCCCTCTAGTGGTATACTAAAAAAAGTAGAAATAAGCCTTGCTCCTGAGTTCCATATATGCCTAAATGGCACAGATAGCAGCCCCACTATACCTTGATTCCAGCATCCCAAAGCTCTGCAATTAGTTTCAACCGTTCCCGGAGAAAGTTCTTCTGGGGCGTGGCCACAAATACTTGGGTCTCTGTGGTCCGTACCTTCTTGAAAGAATTCTGATAAGAAACAGAAGAAAGTAAAATTAATAAAAACATCCTCTGCACCAGCAATTCCAAAAACCAAGATAAATAAATTATCAGAAAAACAGTCCAACTATACTGCCAGAAATAGATTTTTAGATCTCTAGCCCTATCTCAGCCCTACCTAGGACCTACCTTCATCCTCTGCTCCACAATGTAGAAAATTCGCTCTATTCCAATGCTTAGGCCCACACATGGCACTTTGTGGCCCTTGGGGTCAAATGTGGCCACCAGCTCATCATAACGCCCACCAGCTGCCACACTGCCCACATTCAGGGGCTCCTCCCCAGCCTGAGCTGGGGTTTGTAGCAGTACTGCTTCATAGATCACTCCTGTATAGTAGTCCATGCCCCGAGCCAGGCTTAGGTCAAAGCATATCTGTGGGGACAAGGCTATAGTCAATCCCAGACCAGGCTCTCACGACACAAGAGGTCCACTCCCAACTCAGCTTACCTTCTCAGCAATTCCAAATAAAGTCAGGTATTCAAAAAGCAACTTCAGGTCCCCTAGGCCCTCCAGGGCCTGCTTATTCTGGGATAGTCTGGGATCCTGAAACAATTGCTCTATCAGAGATACTCCACCTGGGAAGAAATGTAGGGAGCAATAAGGTGTATGCTATCTACCCGGATGTACTTCATCCAAATTTATCTTGTTTTTAAAATGAAGGAGAAGGAGAAAGAGAAGATCATGGTCTCGTATCATGAGGTCCTCCTCCCCTGCCTTTACCTCTGCCATTTGAAGATATAACATACTTATTTTAAGTAAAAGGAAAACTAAATTCAGACCAGGCTCTGAAGCTTAATAAATACATCTATAGAAAGTAGCTGATTTGGAGGTGGAAACTGAAAATGTCAGCAGCAGCCTGGTTCTATCATTGCTCTGAAAACCCTGGTTCTTACCATGACATTGGATATACTCCCCAATTTGATCAGCCACCTCAGGAGCCAAGCCTTTCTTTGCCACCATCTCATGTCTCACATCTCTCCAAGACATCTGTATAAATATCCAAATGTTAGCTCAGTTCCAAATCCTTTGTCTAACTGGAAAAGGGTATCTGTCATTTAATAAATATGTCATAAATAGTTAAGTATATTAGTGTACTCAGAGGCAGTTTTTTTAAAAATATTTTTTAGATGTTGATGAACCTTTATTTTATTCATTTATTTATATGCAGTGCTAAGAGTCAAACCCAGTGCCTCACACATGCTAGGCAAGCACTCTAACACTGAGCCACAATCCAAGCCCTCAGAGGCAGTCTAAGATACTCAGCCACTATCCTCACCATACAGTACAACTCAGATCTTGCTTCGGAATATCTCCTTAACTTCCTCCTTCAAGAACTCACTTCCAGACACTGTTCCTTATTTTCTTCAAATGGTATGAACTTGAGGACATGGCAGAAATCCAAATAGGGTCTTCTGAAGCATGGTTTCTTCATTACCTTGTCTAGTTTGTCCATTGAGGCACAGATGGCACGGAACTTGCTTTCAGGAACACCACAAACAGCAAACATCCCGTCCACTATCCGCCGGTCATTGACCTGTAAATTCAATGCGAGTAACCCAAGTGCCTTGTCAAGACCCTTTCCCTTAAAACCTCCTGACTCATAACAGGAATAAGAAAAAAAAAAAATCTTACCAAAAGAGTACATGTATATTCACATTATCAGGCCAAATCCAGACATCTCCCCCAGTCCTCAGCCTAGGCCTCACCTTAATGAGAAAGTCCCCTAGCTGTAACCCACTTAGGACTTCACACATGATCTTCAAACATTCTGCATCAGGGATCATAGGGTCAAAGTGACCAGCAATGTCAAAATCCTACAGTAAAGAAAAAAAAAAGGAAAAAACTTCCACTAATCAGTCAATTCTCTGTTTAACTATCAAGCTGTGCTATCCCCATCAGGTCACTTACACACTGGCAGAACTCCCTGTAGCGGCCTTGGACTATTGTTGGGCTCTCTCGCCGCCACACCTTTCCAACTTGGTAGCGTTTCATCTTCTTCAATTTATTCATGGCCAGATAACGAGCAAAGGGGACCTCATATAGATAGATTAAGGAAGAAAGATATTGCATTCAAAGTTTGGGCCCATTAGAGAGGAGTTGTCCTCTATCAATTGGATCTTATCCACTAGGATTGAGAACAAGGACTTTCTATGTCTTATTTCCCACTATCCCTAAGGGATAGCAGTGCTTGGCATTCAAAATATATTGAAGAGTGTCAAGTGAAGGAATCTCACCTAGCAAAACTGAAAGTTGAACAGAAAGAAGCAGCAGAGAAATTCAAGTCTGGGCCATTTCCTCCCAAAACCTACTATTTCAAAATAATCAAGCTTCAGAACCTGGATTTTCCTACAATTTCAAATCCTTATTTCTAAAAGTATAGGCCAAGGACCAATGCATTTTAATTACCCAGGATGCCTGTTTAAAATGCAAATTGTTGAATTCCACTGAAGTTACAGAAATAAGAATCTCTGGAATTGATGTTTCAGCAAGCTTCCCCAAGGCATTCTAATACACAACAAAATTAAATGACAGGGCTCCAGCCCAGGCTCTGCCGGAACAAGTGCCTTCTGGGAGAAACCAGAAGTAAAGACTACTGCCAATAAAACTATAGTGTCCCAGAATCTGGATCTAGACAGAGGTCAGACTGCAGCACTCAGAAGGATACAGTAAGGTCATAGCGAAGGGACAGCAATTCTCCACCTTGATCCTTCAGATCATACATGAGCCCAGAGTGCTCTTCATATTTCTCAGTTAGCATTTCCTAAAGGGGCCAAATAGAGCCACAGTTCAAAGGATGACTAGAGAACACAGATGAGAAACCCTTTGGGACTCTGAAGGTAGGTAAAGAAAAGGGGTTCTAGGCCCTCTTCTATTCTTACCGTTAGCTCAAATGCTGGGGTATCCAAACCCTTTGCTCCATGACGTTTAAAACAGCTGACAACCATATCAAGAATTTTCTCCCTCACAACCATCTGTTGAGGACTAAGATCCCTGGTGCCCTGGAAGCCAAAAGCAGCCAAAATACAAGCAAAACAAAACAAAAATTTTAAATGACCATTTAAGAGAAAGAGTTAAACTATACCTATAATCTAAGGTTTAGAGCTAACAATTTTTTCTGACTCTGATACCCATCCAATATCTCAAAAATAGTAAAGGTTTTTTAATTTTTTTTTAGTTGTAGTTGGACCCAATACCTTTATTTTGTTTATTTTTATGTGGTGCTGAAGATCAAACCAAACACCTGGCACAAGCTAGGTGAGCATTCTACCACTGAGCCACAACCCGAGCCCAGTAAAGGGTTTTTGTAAAAACAAAACAAAACTTTGTGGTGCTGTGAATCAAACTCAGGACCTCTTGGATTTTTTAGATTGGTGATTGAACCCAGGGGAACTTTACCACTGAGCTACATCCTCAATTCTTTATATTTTTATTTTGAGACAGGGTCTCACTAAATTGCTTTGGACCTCACCAAGTCTTTAAGGCTAGCCTCAAAGTGTGATCCTCCTACCTCAGCCTCTTGAGTCAGTGGGATTACAGGCATGCACCACCATGGCCAGCTGTAAAGGTTTTGTATGAATGTGTTGTTTTCTTTTAACTTAGCTTAAAAGGCTAGGTGTGGTGGCACATGCCTGTATTCCCAGCAACTCAGGAGGGCAAGCAGGAGGTTCACAAATTTAAGGCCAGCCCTAAGGCCTTAGCAAGGCTCTAAACAACTTAGTGAGACCCTATTTCAGAATGAAGAAAAAAAAAAAAAAGACTGGGGATGTGGGTCAGTGGTTAAGTGTCCCTGGGTTCAATCCTTGGTCCAAAGGGAGGAAAAAAACTTAGCTTAAAAGGATTCTAAAAGGGGTCAGAGAAATAAGTGATGCAGAGGTCAGTCCTTGAAAGCATGCTAATGGGACAGGATGAGCAAAGGGTATTACCTTCGGGATCTTAATGATAAAATTTGGTTTCTCTTGATGTGGTTTAGGTTGGGATGTTAACAATGCCTCTGCAACCTGGAAGAAAAAGGAATATAAGATGTGGCTCCATCGCACACTGGTCAGACCTGTGACGTCACTGATCCTATGGACCACCAACCTACAAAAACCCTTGACCCTAAGCAACAGGAAGCCTGAGTGCTATCCTGATCTCAGCCGCCCTCCTCAAGAACCTATGCTGTATCTACAAATATACATGTAATATATGAGGTCAGGTCTTCACCACACAAGCTTCTTCACTGTATCTTAGTTTTTAAGTGTCTGAAAAAGTTTAAATAACTGAGAACAATGAAGGCACAGAACACCACTACACCAACAAACATGTAAAAGCAGGAATTAATTATGACTTCTTCCAGTATTCAGTTCCTACTCAAACAACAAAAATAGTAATCCTATTAAGACAGTTTTGTTTATCAGGCTTGGAGATAAGGAAAATGTAAGCTGAAACAGAAGTAGCCCAAGAACCAGGAACAAGCCTGAAGTGAAAAGGAAAGCATTTCTTGACAAAACTTAAAAACTCAGGCTAGTAACATGCTGTGACTGAAAATTAATTTTTAAAAGGAGTTCTGTTGTTTGTGACAGTACATTGCATCTGCTAAGAGGACATTAAGGAACTTTCCAAAGCACAGCAAAACAGAACATTGTCTTTATTAACAGCATGTCATATGCCCTTCCAGAAATAAAGGGTTTGGTAGTTCCATGTTTTAGTGATTCTATCACCCAAAGAGAAGTACAAGTTCAAAGCCACAATCCCTCATATGTAATACCAAACTCCAAAAATTTCTGAAAATTGAAGATGTCTTTCTGAGATTCATTTTAAAGTAAACTCTAATGTGAACTCAATGTGTTTATGGTCTCTGGCCATCCCATTTAGTGGGAATATCCACAATATTTTGCTTAAGAATATAATGTGTTCGACTCCAAAATTTTCAGTTAATAGAATATAGACCTGTATTAAAATAATGCCCTTGCTGAATGACTTCAGACATGGCATTAAACCTTGCAGCCTCCGTTTCCTCAACTGTAAAATGAAAATAAAAACCCCAACCTCCCAAGATTGCTCCAAATGTTAAATGACAAAGCACCCAAAATGCTTAGTTCTGTGCAAGTACATAATGAGCACTCCATTTTAAAAGCCGTGATAACATAGTACAGATCGCGAGTCATGTTTCCAGACCTGAAGACCCAACCCTGAAAGACAAGCTATCTCAGTCCGGCTCACCTGGCTATGACAATCTACTGCAGGGATGCACGCAGCGCGGGGCGGTCGCAGGAGCTGGCTGAGCAGCGTAACCCAGGTCCTCCTAGGCAGGAGTCCGAGCTGGGGCATCGTGCGGAAGAGCACCAGCCTTCCGGGACAGGGGCCAAAGGCCTGGGAACCAGTGGGGCGGGACCCCCGTAGTGCGCGCGAGAAGCGAAGCAGGATCGCCAGGAAGAACCAAGTACCGAATTAGTCCAGGTTGACTGAGATCCTGTCCTCCCAGGCTCTCTAACCCGGAAGTGGATTTTGCACTCTGCGGAGGCTCTCTAGGCAGGCGGGCCAGCGACTCGATAGCCGGAAGTCGTCCGGGTTGCTGTCGAGTCCACCCAGGCTGGTCTAGACCTCAGTCGGCTCTGGTTGGCAGACGGAATGGCAGAGCGAGCTAAGCTGGAAGAGCTGGTGCGACTTCAGGGAGAGCGCGTGCGGGGTCTCAAGCAGCAGAAGGCCAGCACCGAGCAGGTGAGACCCAGGCGGCAGGGGAATGGCCAGGCAAAGCCAGGGAGGGCATAAAACGGGGGGTGGTCTACACGGAGGTCAGGTATGTGAAGGAAGGGGACTGGATTGCTAGGGAGAAGGATGGGCTGGGTGGAGAGGTAGCCAGGAGGGGTCCCCAGAGAAGTAAGGCTAGTCTAAGCAGAGAGATCTGCCCCAGTTCCTGATGAGGGAGGAATATCGAATGAATGGCGGGGGAGGATAGGAGTGACAGATGAATAGCTCAGAGGCCTTTTTCTCTTCACAGATCGAAGAGGAGGTGGCAAAACTACTGAAACTGAAGGCACAGCTGGGCCCTGATGAAAGCAAACAGAAGTTTGTGCTCAAAACCCCCAAGGTAATATGATTCCTATGGGGCCTCTGAGAATCCTAATTCCATTCACAAGGGCACTAGTATGTTTGGTTCCCTAAACCAGGTCATTGAGGAGGCTCTGAAATATTGCAGAGGAAACAATAATTGCTCTGGGCACTGGGCTGGATTGAACTCTATCTGACTCATTATGGGAAGGCAAAATGATGACAGAAACTAGTTAGGTGGATGCTCAGGGGAGTCAGCCTGTTGCTGCTACTCCTTTAATTCAGTAACTCATTGAGTACTATGTTCTTAACATTGTACAAATCACTTAATACAACATGGTAGTATTAAAAGGAGTTCTGTTGTTCATGACAGTACATTACAGCTGCTAAGAGGACATTAGGGAACTTTCCAAAGTCCGTCAAAACAGAACATTGACTTTATTAACGGCATGTCATATGATCTTCCAGAAATAAAGGGTTTGGTAGTTCCATGTTTTAGTGATTCCTATAGTCCACTGAAAGACAGATTTAGGACAAATTATCCCACACATGCATATGTGATGGGTAATATAAAGAAATTAACAATAATTGTCTGAAAAACATAAAAGAGAGTTGGAGGATCTGAGAAAGACTCATTGAGGCTTCAATGGATGAGAGACAGCCAAGAGAAGAGTGTAAGGAAATAGGTCCAGCAGAGTATGGAAACCCTGAGGCAGGAAAGAACTTTTTTTAGTAGTTTCCATGAACTAGAAACAGACCTTCATGACTAGAACCAGAGAGATAGAGTGGAATGAAGTTGAAGATTCCTAGCTCATCCTTGAGGATTTCAATTCAAATGCGATTTTCTTTAAGTTCTGCAAACAGAACTATTTACTCCTTCCTCTCAGTTCTCTTGCCACTTCATACAAATCTCTATTATTTCACTGACTTTTAATAAATACTCATGTGGTTTACTTACCCTGAGAGGCTTAGACTAGATGCCTAGAAATAAGTAGGTATTCAGTGAAAGTAACTGAAATTGAATTTCAAGAAAGAAGGGAAATAGTTTGTTTTCTTTGAGTTAAGGTTAAATTCTTTGGGCTCCTAAATTCATTGAGCTTTTCCTTTCTATATTCTCTTTTTCAGAGGTTAAATAGAGTATAAAATCTTGAAGCATAATGATTAATAATTATTCAAACTACTGAATGAGGTGTAAAATTTCTGGGGAATTTATGATAGCTCAGTCCAGCCTTATCTAAACTCAGCAATCAGTCCTGACATCACTAAAAGCAGGACAACTAGACATATGTTCCTGCTGATATGATGCAATAAGAAATACATAGCACTCACTATGAAATATTCTTGCCAAGGGAAGTTGAACTTAAATTCAATCAGGTCTTTGGACTATTAATTTAAACAAAATACCCAAGATGAAGAAATATGTTAAATGACACATGGAGGGTATTGTTAACCAAATTTAAAATGTGAAAAAAAAATTAAGTCAAATGACCCAATTTCCTCAATAAGTAAATTATATGAAAAGAAAAAAAAAAAGAAAAAGAAAGCTGGGATGTAGCTCAGTGGCAGAGCAAGTACTTAGCATGCACAAAACCCTGGGTTCAATCCCCAGCCCCCAGAAAAAGAAGAAAGGAAACTGAGAAATTGTCATAGATTAAACAAACATATCAACCAGGTACAGTATATAGACTTTGTTTAGAAGCTGATACAATTAGATTTAGTATTAAATACTATTAAAGGGTTGCTATGTAGTTTTGTGATTAAAATAAAGGTAGTGTTTTGAGTTTTCTTAAAATCATTACATGTTAGAGAATCATACTGAAATATATATGGATGAAAATGATAGAATATCTAGAATTTGAAAATACTTCAGGAAAAAGATGTCAGGGTTTAAATGAAATAAGAACTAACAGGTGTTACTGGTTGTTGAAGTTAGGTAATGGCTACATAGTGATCTATAATATTATTCTCTAAATGTTGTCTTTGAAATTTCCCATAATATAATGTTAAAAGAAAATGAGGATTGGCGCATGCCTGTAATCCCAGCGGCTAAGGAGGCCGAGGTAGGAGGATATAGAGTTCAAAGCCAAGCTTGGGCAATGGTGAGGTGCTTAGCAATTCAGTGAGACCCTGTTTCTAAATAAAATACAAAATAGGGCTGGAGGTGTGGCTCAGTGGTCAAGCACCCTTGAGTTCAATCCCCGGTACCAAAAAAAAAAAAAAAAAAAATGAGGTTATGCTAAAGAGTAAATATCTACTTCACTTTGTTGAAACACATTTCTAAATGTGTAATTCATATTTTTACCAAAGATAACTCAGTAATGTAGGGGTAAGGCCCTTTCAAGGCGACTTCATGGTCAAAACCATTTTTATGATAATAAAACGTTATTTGCTTTTTCCACTGTTAACATTTGCACTGAAGGTGCAAAAGCACTGTATGAGTAGAACGGTTACCTTAGGCACAAATCGAGACAGTGGCACTAAACTATACTAGTAGCCAGTACAGTCATCTCTTGGTAACTTCAGGAGATTGGTTCAATTTGTCTCCTACAAATATCCACAGGTGGTCAAGTATTTCATATAAAATGATTAGTATTTGTGTACAAACCATGCACATCCTGTGTACTTTAAATCATTTCTAAATTACTTATAGTGCTTAATATAATGTAAAAGCTACATAAATAGTTATTATATTGTTCAGGGATAATGACTAAGGAAAAAATTGTGTGTGTTCAGTACAGATGCAATTTTTCCCCAAAATATTTTTTAATCCAGTTTCTTAAATCTATAGATATGGATTTATGGTCCTTTGGATACAGAGGACCAACTATATGTTCTTTCTTCAGTGTACTCACAGTTAAAAAATAAAATTCAGTGTCTGGGGCTGTAGCTCAGTGGCAGAGCGCTTGCCTGGCATGCATGAAGCACTGGGTTCGAGATCCTTAGCACCACATAAAAGTAAACAAATAAAATAAAGACATTTTGTCTATCTACAACTACCCAAAAAATAATAAAAAAAGAAGCAAAATTCAGTTTCTCTCAAGAATGTTCTTTATAAAACAGTAAAAGTTTTTAATTTTATTTGATCTCAACCCTTGAATATGCTACTTGTACTTCATTCTGAAATGGGGAAAACACTTGAGCCATTGTTCAAGTTTTGAGCTTGGCTAGTTACATTTTTTCATAGAACATCTTTTTAATTTGAAAGAAGAACTGAACGATAAATTATGGCTTTTCAGACTTGGATATTTAGCAGACATTTTTCAAAAAAATGAGCCTTGTCATTTTAAGGAAGACATGGCAGTGATTTATTGTCAGTGATAAAATTCAGGCATTCAAGTAGAAGTTAGAATTTTGGAAAATTTTTATTTTCCACCATGAACTTGACAGTTTTCCAATGCTTTAAAGATTTTCTTGATGAGAGCTGTGGTGATAATTGACAAGTATAATTTTCTGATATTGCATAATGAAATGTATCAACATTTGAAAGATCTGTATAACTGTTATCAATGTATTTTGCAAATGACCCATGTATGTATAAAATCATGCATGGGTAAAAGATCTATTTAAAGTACAAGATACAGTAATGGGTTTGTTTTTTTACTGTGATAAAATATACATAATGAAATTTACTATTTTAACAATCTTTAAGTGTACAGCTCAATAGCATGAAGTACATTCACATTGTTTTATAACCATCACCACTATCCATTCTAGAACTTTTTCATCATCCCAAGTAGAAACTATACCCACTTAACAAAAACTCCCACAGCACCTGCCCCTTCTGCCATCTGGTGACCACTATCTTATTTTCTGTCTCTGTCAATTTTATTATTCCAGTTACCTTACATAACTGTGAGGCTAATGCATTCTAATGTACCTGTATGAAAAATTCACTGATGTAACTTTCAGATTCCACATTACATGCAATCTTTAAGAAACAACCGCTTGTTGGATCTTGGGATAGTATTAAAGAATATCCACAGTTAGCTGAAAAGTTTGCTAAAATACTCCTTCTTTTATAAATATATATCTATTTAAGATTAGATTATCTTCATATACTTTAACCAAAACAACATATTGAATATTGAATACAAAAAGCACAGCTGCCTTCTTTTAAGCCATACATTAAAGAATTGCAAAGATTACTCAGTGCCACTGTTCTTACTAAATATTTTTGTTTAGGAAAAGAGGTCCTTTGACGAGAGTTCTCCTGCTATAAACCTGGCTTCGGGTGATGACTTAACTTCTCAACATCCTATAATTTATCTACAAAATTTATCTCCCTAGCCTGTGTCTTAGGACTACTAACAGAAAAAATTACAATAGTATTAATTAGAATTTAGAAGAAAATTATGTTGAGAAAGAAAGGCTGCTTGTAAACTTTAAAATTCAACTCTGAACCGCTTTGAGTTAGTTATGTGCCTGTTATCAGGTAGGTATTTTCTGTTAGACAAGGAAATTCTGTTATTCCCAAAATTTTTAAAAACCTGCTTGGAGAAAAATGGTCCAAGAATTCTAGAAAATAGAACCAAACTAAAATGGAAAATGAACTTAAAAGGCCAATAGCAAATGAGTATAGAAATTAATAGGGAAATTGTATTCATTTTACTATTCAGTGGTCTTTTAGGAAAATCTGAGTTTAGGAAAGGATTTGTTTTCCTCATTGTCGAGATCATTCTTTTATATTTCCAGAACTTACTCTTCTTTGTTTTAAATCTCATTCCTGATTCTTTGGTGGATTTTGACTCAGGGCACAAGAGACTACAGTCCCCGGCAGATGGCAGTTCGGGAGAAGGTTTTTGATGTAATCATCCGCTGCTTCAAACGCCATGGTGCAGAAGTAATTGATACACCTGTGTTTGAACTAAAGGTAAGAGAAGTGTGAAGAGAAATATATGCTTTTCATAATAGAAGTCATTCTCGCTCCTATTTACACTGAATTCCATAGCATCTGTACTTGGGATGTTTTTTAGATACATGGACGCCCCTATGTATATGAAGTATAAATATGCAACCAGTATCCCTTTGATGGACCCTACAGTTGTTTCTAGTTCTTTGCTATTAAAAACCAGCTTGCCCCAGCAACTTGGGAGGCTGAGGCAAGAGGATTACAAGTTCAAAACCAGCCTCAGCAACTTAGCAAGACCCTGTCTTAAAATAAAAAATAAAAAGGACTGGGCATGCTCAGTGGTAAAGCACTCCTGGGCCCAATCCCTGGTCAAAAAAAAAAAAAAAAAAACCCACACAGATTGCATCAATATCTGCTTGATGCCCATTACACTCAAAATACAATTCTGGCTCTTTATTTTTTTTTTTTTTTTTTTTTATTTATCTTTTTAGTTGTACTTGGACACAATACCTTTATTTCATTTATTTATTTTTATGTGGTGCTGAGGATTGAACCCAGGGTCTTGCACATGTGAGTCAAGCACTCTACCACTGAGCCACAACCCTAGCCCAATTCTGGCTCTTTACTTGAGCTTAGGAGGCCCTAGATCACCTGGCCACTGCCTTTTCCGCTTTATCTCATGCTATTTTCCCCCTTACCCATTATATTATTCTGGTCTTCCTTCTAATCCTGGAACATATTAAATATGTTTTACCTCAGGATGTTTAATATTCTTGCTCTTCCCTTTTCCCAAACTGTTTTTTTCCCCAGCTCTTTGCATGACTTTAGTTTCAGAGTAAATTAAATTAGAGATTGCAGGCTTTAGTTTTAGATCTCAGCTTAGATACCATTCCTCAAATAATCCTCTCTGAATTGTCTACAGTAACCCCTCTCTATCACATCAACCTATTTTATGTCTTTTAGAGTAATTGTGACTATCTGAAATTATCTGTTAATTTCTTTCCTTGCATAATATAGTACCTGTTTCTTCTCACTGCCTTTGTCTTGTTCACTGATATATACTCAGTGCTTAGAGCAATGTCTATTCATGGGCATTTATCTACAGTGCAAATTCATATAAATGGAATTGCTGGGTCAAAAGATTGAACCCACTGGGCACACACCTGTAATCCCAGCAGCTCCAGAGACTGAAACAGGAGGATCGCAAGTTCAAAGCCAGCCTCAGCCTTAGCGAGGTCCTAAACAACTCAGTGAGACTATGTCTCTAAATAAAATACAAAAAAGGGCTGGGGATGTGACTCAGTGGTTGAATGTCCCTGGGTTCAATCCCCAGTACCAAAAAGAAAAATTTTGAACCCATTTATATTTTTACAAACTATTCATGTGCTAGAGCCACAGACTGGGTAGCATAAACAACAGAAATTAATCTTTTCACAGTTCTGGAGACCAAAAGTTTGAGATAAAGTATTGGCAAGGTTGGTTCATTCTGAGGGCTATGAAGGAAGAATCTATTCCATGGTTTATAGATGGCCATCTTCTTCCTTTTGTCTTCATATCAACTCTTTGGGGCCAAATTTCTTCTTCTCATAAGTTCACCAGATATATTGAATTAAGGCCTTAGCTTAATTATCTCTTTAAAGACTCTGTTCCCAAATACAATCACATTCTCAGGTTACTAGAGGTTAGGACTTCAACATGAATTGGGGTACTCATAGTTCAGCTAAAAACAATAATCAGCATGTGTTTCTTATTCAAGGCACGGGGAATTTTCAGGCTTTTTTACATCTTCGGCAGTCTGATGACTGAAATATGTTGTCGAACACATCACAGGTTAAGGACTGCTATAATACCTTTAAGACATTCTGTTTTAGCTTTTGACATTATTTAGTTCTCTCAAGCATTATAAAAAACACTTGTTTGTTGGTCTAATAACCCCTCTTAGAAGCATTTCCACAAGAAAAATATTCAAAAACAGAAAAGATATGTATCCAAATAGGCTTATTGAAATGTTACAGAATATTTCTAAAAATTAGAATAACCTGGTGTGTACAGTTCTCACACGTATAATCTCAGCTGCTTGGGAAACTAAGGCAAAAGGATTACAAATTTGAGGCCAGCCTAGCAACTTAGCTTTTATTATGAGACTGCTGTTATATAATAAAAGTACATAAATAATTGCTCAATGGTAGAGTACCCCTGGGTTCAATCTCCTCAACCACCAGCAAAAAAAAAAAAAATAGAATAACCTAAATACCTAAAAAGATAACAATAGGGAGGAAGTAAATACAGAGCTTCTTCTCACTGGAATATTGTACATCTTTTTAAAAAAATATTTTAAGCCCAGATACATGGCATGCATCTGTAATCTCAGAGACTCGGGAGGCAGAGGTAAGAGGATCACAAGTTTAGGCCAGCCTCACCAACTTAGTGGGGCCCTAAGCAATTTAGCAAAATTCTGTTTCAAAGAAAAAAGGTCTGGGGATGTAGCTCAGTGGCAAAGTGCCCCTGGGTTTAATTCCCATTACAAAAATAATTATAATTTCGGCCAAGCACAGTGGTGCATGCCTGTAATCCCAGTATCTCAGGAGACTGAGGCAGGAGAATCTCAAGTTAGAGGCCAGCCTCCACAATTTAGCAAGACCCTTCTCAAAATCTTAAAGAAGAGGGGACTGGGATGTAGTTCAGTGGTTCAGCACTTGCCTAGTATGTTGAGGCCATGAGTTCAATCCCCAGAATCACAAAATAATAATATTAATAATATTGCTTTAGCTCTATCACAGAATGGAAAAGTAATAAGAAAAATCAATGTAAAATTGGTGTTTCCTTTTTATTTTAACTGCATCAAACACATAAGCATTGGAATAAAGAGCAGAGGGAATATGGACACGTTGAAATTAGTCATGTTAGCATAGTGGATTTTTGTTTTCAAAATTTTCTTTTAAATTATTGTGACCATATTTCTTTGTTTTCTCCAGGAAACACTAACAGGAAAATATGGAGAAGACTCGAAGCTTATCTATGACCTGAAGGACCAGGGTGGGGAGCTGTTGTCCCTTCGTTATGATCTTACTGTATCTTTCTAAACCTGGGCTCTTTAGACTTTGGATGGATTAACTCTTACTAGGCTGTGGCTATTTCTAGCCTCAGGTATAGGGACAGGCAGACAGGTAAGATTAAATATGAAGCCTCAGGCAATTAGGGGATTATTTCTCTAAACCAGTAATGGGATATTACTAAAGAGCACAGCCTTAGAAATCTTTTGAATCCCAAGTGAGACTTCAGCTTTATGTCAAGGCCCAGATCCCAGTTCTACAACAATCCCCTGGCTCAGAATATTTCTCCCCTGCCATTTGTAGTAGATAGAGTTCTCTTTTGTTGGCCAACAGCACAGTTCCTTTATCTCCAAGCTACACAGAGAATCTTCTGTTTAGAGATTTCCCCATGGCTCAGTGGCAGAGCACTTGTGCCCAATCTGCTCTGTGCCCAATCTGCTTAGCCCCCTGCTGTGTGAGCACAATGAGAGGAGACACTATCAAAGAGGAAGGAGTCCTCTTTTTGAGACTTCAGCTGCTCTTTACGGTATCACTATTGATTCTGTCTGATGTTCAAAAATGCTTTTAATCTTATGGGTGGTGGTTTTGCCTATACAGGGTGAGGTTAGACCCCAGCTTCTGTAGGTGATGATAACTTCCAAACTGTGATAGGAGGAACTTCCTCCTTAACTCTCTGTCATCAGGTTCCATTTGCTCGGTATTTGGCAATGAATAAACTGACCAACATTAAACGTTATCACATAGCTAAGGTATACCGGCGGGATAATCCAGCCATGACCCGAGGCCGATATCGGGAATTCTACCAGTGTGTGAGTACTGGGAAACTTTGGGGTAGGATGGGTAACTCCAGCTCTTCTTCAAGCCACTAGAATACTGAATACTGTGGTGTCTTATACTGGTTGTCTCAATAATGTTTCTAGGTTTCCATGTTGTTTTCATATAGATTTCACAATGGCCTTATGGGGAAGGGAAGAGAGATTTTCTCCATTTTACATAGACGTAAACTTGAGCCAGGTGCGGTGGCGCATGCCTGTAATGACCCAGCAGTTGAGGAAGCTGAGACAGGAAGATCTCGAGTTCAAAGCCATCCTCAGCAATGGTGAGGTGCTAAGCAACTCAGTGATTCCCTGTCTCTAAATAAAATACAAAATAGTGAGCTGGGATTGTGACTCCATGGCACAGCGCTTGCCTAGCATGTGTGAGGCACTGGTTTCAATTCTTAGCACCAAGTATCAAAAAATAAAATAAAGGTCCATTGACAACTAAAAATACGTTTATTTATTTAATCTTTATTTTATTTGCTTATTTATTTTTATTGATGCTGGGGATTGAACCCAGGGCCTCACATATGTGAGGCAAGTGCTCTACCCCTGAGCTACAACCCCAGCCCCCAAACAATATATTTTTAAAAATACAAAATAGGACTGGGGATGTAGCTCAGTGGGTGAGTGCCCCTAGGTTCAACAATCCCTGATACTCCCCCCCCACACCAAAAAAAAAAAAAAAGAAGTAAACTTGATATTCAGCAGATGATGAGATCAGGTCTAGTGCTTTTTATATTAAACCACTATGATAAGATTACATAAGTGGATGAGGAAATTCAATTTGAGATATCAAATCATCCGAGCTGCCACACAGCCTTGTAGGTTCAAAACAGGGACTCCTTTATTCTCCGTACTCCCACGAACTCCACCCTAGAGGAGGTGAGGACACACCACACACCAACCGGAAATCCCTCCTCAGGCATTTCCCCAACCAATGGGAACTCTCCAGAAATCCCCTCCAAAGTAACAGGCCCAGAGTGACAGCAGGGGTCTAATATTACAATTGAATACACAGCTTAACATAACCATTATCTCAATGGCTTGCTCATGGCCCTCAGCTTCTGATGAATAGAAAAAAATGGTTAATGACTAAGGCTGAATAATTGCCTTATAACAATAGGAGGAATTAGGGAAAACCTGATGAAGATATAGATAATGAAGGAAAATAGCCCAATACATAGAAAGGAAACCACAACTGGGATTTTCCTCTGAGCTGATGATTGCTTGTAGAAAGTGAATGAGAAAGTCTGTGCTTGAGTGCAAATAGGCCTTCACAGAGAGCTGAGCTCCCAAGAGTCTCTCCTAAGATGTTTCAAACTCTGAGACCCTTTAACTACCCCTCTTCCTTCAGGATTTTGACATTGCTGGGCAATTTGACCCCATGATTCCTGATGCAGAGTGCCTGAAGATCATGTGTGAGATCCTGAGTTCACTTCAGATAGGCGACTTCCTGGTCAAGGTCAGAACTGAACAGGGCTGGGAGGCAAGGTAGGGCCTGGATTCTCACAGGAGAAAGTCCTTGTGCAAAGGAACCAATAGCCCCGGTTATCAAGGAATATTGAGGTCACAAAAAAGAAAGATATTCCCTCTTCATCATGTCTTGGGTCCCCACAGGTTAATGATCGGCGCATCCTCGATGGAATGTTTGCCATCTGTGGTGTTCCTGATGACAAGTTCCGTACCATCTGCTCCTCAGTGGACAAACTGGACAAGGTAACAACCCAAGCACCTGACTCTCTTCCTAGATCCCACTCTGCCTTGAGAAATGAAAAATAAAATTAGGAGGAGGAAGTGCCTGCCTCTGTGCCCACCAAAGAAAGTTTAGCCCCAGGATCTAAGTTGAAAGGCAGCTTCTGCTCTAAGACTACCCCCACGGAGGGTCCACCCTGCTTAGGTAGGGAAGCTGTCCAGGGTCAATAACTGGTATCTCTCTGTCCAGGTATCCTGGGAGGAAGTGAAGAATGAGATGGTAGGAGAGAAGGGCCTTGCACCTGAAGTAGCTGACCGCATTGGGGACTATGTCCAACAACATGGTGAGGAACAGAACCCAGCCTCCCCATCAGCCTCCCACTGCTCTCAGTCCTAAGTGTGTGTAGAGAGTGAGTGTGTGTGCTAATATACACATGTGCTTGCATTTCAGGCAAAAAGTTGAACCTACTGCCTTTTTCCTCTCCTGGACAATCTGGCTCATGAATCTTTCTCCCCAGGTGGGGTATCTCTGGTGGAGCAGCTGCTACAGGATCCTAAATTATCCCAGAGCAAGCAGGCCTTGGAAGGCCTAGGAGATCTGAAGTTGTTGTTTGAGTACCTGAACCTGTTTGGCATTGCTGACAAGGTAAGTCAACTTGGGGATGGAGGCCCTGGCTGACCTCTGAGGCTTCAGGTCCCTGATCCTAATCTGTACTGACCATATCCTTATCTCCACAGATCTCCTTTGACCTGAGCCTTGCTCGAGGACTAGACTACTATACTGGGGTGATCTATGAGGCAGTGTTGCTACAGACCCCAACCCAAGCAGGGGAAGAGCCTCTAGGTGTAGGCAGTATAGCTGCTGGAGGGCGCTATGATGGGCTGGTGGGCATGTTCGACCCCAAAGGGCGCAAGGTGCCATGCGTGGGGCTCAGCATTGGAGTGGAGCGGATCTTCTCCATCGTGGAGCAGAGATTAGAGGTAGGTCCTAGGGTGTGGGTACAAGACAGTCTGGGAAGGCAGTGGCATCTAAGCTACCTTTGATCTCCAAGTGAGCAAGAAATACAGAAAAGATGATTGTTGGCCTTCACAAATTCTAACCCAATTAAAGCCCCTTTTTATGGATATTTGATCTGTCTCCACTAAATCCTGTGCTCTGGACCCCTGCTTCCTCAGGGCTGTCAGGAACCTAGGCTGGTGAATCCAAAATTCAAGTCTTCCTCATAACAGAATACTTAATATTTTAATGTTATATGTCGGGACAGTGCTTGGTGATTTTCATGCATTAGCTAATTCTGGCAAATAGCCATCTATTTAGCATAGCTATTTTTTTTGCATGTTTTTATATATGAAATTGATAATTTGCTCAAAGTCATGAAACTTTTAAGTGGCAGAGTCAGAATTTAAATTCAGGTAGCCAAACTCAAGTCTTACTCCTAACCACTCTATAACATTCTTTCTCGGTGGGCAGTATGTGTCTAAGACTTGAGATGGCTGCCTTGTCTCTCTAGCACCTAGATTAACACCAAGGAAGCCCCTCATGGCCTCAAGCCCTCCTTTTGTTTTTCTTTTTTTTTTTTTTAAACTGAGGGGGATACTAGGGATTGAACTCAGGGGCACTGGACCACTGAGCCACATCCCTAGCCCTATTTTGTATTTTATTAGAGACAGGGTCTCACAGAGTTGCTTAGCGCCTCACTAAATTGCTGAGGCTGGCTTTGAACTCACAATTCTCCTGCCTCAGTCTCCCAAGCCACTGGGATTACAAGTGTGCGCCACAGCGCCCAGCTAAACTTTATTTTTCTTTTATGCGGTGCTGAGGATCAAACCCAGTGCCTCATATTTACTAGGCAAGCACTCTACCAGTGAGCCACAATATCAGCCCCAAGCCCTCCTTTCATGCTACTGCTCTTAAATGGCTGGCTGCATTTTATCCTTAGGAATATTCTGGCAACCTTCCCAATGTTCCTGTGTTACTATAGTCATAGCAGGACCTCTTCTACAGGGTGGACATGATGCGTGTTTCCCAGTTGAGGTCCAATGTAGGCATCTTACATTGTAACAACTTTTTTTTTAAAGTTATTGATAGAACTTTATTTTTATTTATGTATATGTGGTGCTGAGATTTGAACCCAGTGCCTCACACATGCTAGGCAAGCGCTTTACCACTGAGCTACCACCCCTAGCCCACATTGTAAGAACTTTGACAGTAATTTCCAGAAAAAGTCAAAGGGTAGCAGCAGCATTTGCCCTTGTCCCCCATACCGTGGGTTCTGCCCTAGAACTGAAGTATTAGAGACATAGTCTCCTGAATGGACAAGTAGTTAAGTAGGGACTTTAGAAGGCCAGGGCTGATTTGCTTGCCTGGGATGGCCTCATAGTAGTACTTCTTTGTGAATGTTCTTATGGACCTTTAACATATTAGACAGAAATGAGCTTGAAATAATGCAAATAAGATATATTTTCCCTTGCCCTAGATTATTTTTTCTGGCAAGGCATATGTATAAGTTTATTTCTTCTATCTTCTGAGAGCTACCCTAAGCTAAATTGCTACATGAGAACACCAATACCCTTCCCTGGTGAAACTCACTGACTTGGACCTAGTCTCTCAGAATGCTAAGTAGAGCCTACCCTGTCAGTGTTTGCTCCTTGACAGTGTTAGCCCTGCTGTCTGACTTTTATCTGCCCATTCACCAGGCTTTAGAGGAGAAGGTCCGGACCACAGAGACACAGGTGCTTGTGGCATCTGCACAGAAGAAACTGCTGGAGGAGAGACTGAAGCTTGTCTCAGAGCTGTGGGATGCTGGGATCAAGGTAGGGTACAAGCCCCAGGATGACAGCAAACTTGGAAATGCTAGGCACAAACTAAATAGAAGTTCATCTATAGGGTCTTTTGCAATTATTTCTTTTTTTTTTAATATTTTTTTGTTGTTGTCAATGGACCTTTATTTTACTCAGTTATATGCGGTGCTGAGAATTGAACCCAGTGCCTCACACATGCTAAGCAAGTGCTCTACCACTGAACTACAACTCCAGCCTGCAATTATGTCTTGAGGTGGAACTAAGAGCAGGATGCCAGTTTGGGTTTCCAAGAATTTGTTCCTGAAGATAGCAGAAGCCAGTCTTCATCATCTGCCCTGGTCCCTTGCAGGCTGAGCTGCTCTACAAGAAGAACCCAAAGTTACTGAATCAGTTGCAGTACTGTGAGGAAGCAGGCATCCCACTGGTGGCCATCATCGGGGAGCAGGAGCTCAAGGAAGGGGTTATCAAGCTCCGTTCAGTGGCTAGCAGGGAAGAGGTAAGGGGGAGGTCAGGAATGCCAAGGAAGGAGAATATAAGCCAAGTTGATGGGCTCATGCCCATTTGAGACCTGAGCAAAAGCCTGGCATTCATATAGTACAAATGCTTAAAGGAGTTAAATAAGGACTTAACATGTTACTATGGTCATAGCAGGATAAGATATCCAATACCACATATACCCTGTGTCTTTCTGTCTCCTGAAGAGGCACGGACTACTTTAGGGTGTCTGAATGGGTTCTTGCTCCGAGTGAGCCAAATCTGATGACTAAAAGAAGTAGGCACTCAAGGAGCAATGGAGTGGAAGATGCTTATACTACCTTCTTCCCTGTCCTGCCCAGGTGGACGTCAGAAGAGAAGACCTTGTGGAAGAGATCAGGAGGAGAACAAGCCAACCCCTCTGCATCTGCTGAACTGAGTAAACTATGAAAGGAAAGTGGGACTGGCATTGTTTGAGACTAAAACAAAACTGCATATGTACTTCAACAGCTTTGCACATTCCTGTTGCAGCAGGAAGACTTCAAATGTGGTCAGAACAGAGACTTTTTATTTTTATTATGATTATCTTACTGATAATCAGTGACAAAAGTGGCCAAGTACTACACCACTTTTATAGAAGGCCCTGGGGATTAGACGAGTCTTTTTCCTGAGTTACCTGTGGGGGTTCTGAAATGGCCTCAACCACAGGGTCCCATACCAGATGGAGCAGATGTCTTCCTGCAACTAATCGCCAAAGGTCTAATAAAATGTCTCAACCACTGGAGCCTGTCCGTTTCATTAATGCCTAGCATCGCCTTCCCCATCTGAGCCTGACCCACCCATTCAGATCAAGTCAGGAGTGGAAACGGCAAAAAGACACGGTACTGCCCATGAGCTATCCCCCAAGGTGAAAGGGGCACCCAGGGGCCACCACCCTCCCCATTGCAAATGACTCCACTCCTTGGGATGCAAGCCTGGCTCGCCAGGGTTTCTAGTTTTCCACTTGAGTGTCCAAGGGCCCATGGCGCACGTGCAGTGGTTACCTCCACCCTCAGGAGGCGGGGTCGTGCTCTGCCAATAAGAGCTGGAGGCGGGGGTGGAGGGTAGGGAAGATTCCAGAGGCCCACGGAGGGAGTTATAAAAGAGGGTGCTGGCGGGCTTGGATAGAGCCATGCAGTCCAAACGCGAGTGTGAGGTAAGTAGTTGGCGATGTAGGGGTTCGAGCTCCGCCTGTGCAGGGGATTTTCCGCAGGGATCCCAACGTTGTAGGCGAGGTGGGGACTTACTTGGTGATCCGCCATTCCAGCCTGCCTTTTTTCTCTCAGCAATGGTGTGAAAGAGTGAATCCTGAGAACAAGGCGGCCTTGGAGGCATGGGTTAGAGAGACGGGCATTCACCTGGTGCAGGTGAACGGGCAGAGGAAATACGGCGGGCCACCCCCAGGTACCGTAGCCCTAGCCCCTATGCCTGCACTTGCTGCGCCGGCACCCATTGAGGGAGGGCCTGCCCCGAGGTTCCGCAGTAAGAAACCCCTAACTACCGGAGAGCAGATGTGGAAATTTATCCAGTTACCCGGTCACTCTCCCGTTGAGGAGCACCTACCCTGTGCCACCTGCATTGTTTGCTGTCACCTATTATGCCTATAACCTAAGTGGGATACGGGCATTCCCATTTTATAGACGTTCGGTGGCATCGCCCCCTCCCTTGCTGGTTCCTTGGGCTCAGACGTCCATGGAACCATCCCGGTGACTGACGGTGCCCCTCTACACCCTCTTCCCCAGGCTGGGTGGGAAGCCCACCGCCGGCTGGGTCAGAGGTGTTTATCGGACGGCTGCCCCAGGACGTGTATGAGCATCAGCTGATTCCACTATTCCAGCGCGTGGGCCGCCTCTACGAGTTCCGCCTAATGATGACCTTCAGCGGCCTGAACCGCGGCTTCGCCTACGCCCGCTATAGCTCGCGGCGCGGCGCCCAGGCCGCCATCGCCACGCTGCACAACCACCCGCTGCGGCCCTCCTGCCCGCTGCTGGTGTGCCGCAGCACTGAGAAGTGCGAGCTGAGCGTAGACGGGTTGCCGCTGGGCGTAAGCCGCCGCGCGCTATTGCTTGCGCTGCAGCCGCTGGGTCTCGGCCTGCAGGAGGCGCTGCTGCTGCCCAGTCCCGGACCTGCGCCCGCACAGATCGCGCTGCTGAAATTCAGCTCGCACCGCGCAGCTGCCATGGCCAAAAAGGCCCTGGTAGAAGGTACGGGTGGAGGCTGCGGGGAGGCGGCTGGTTGGCACTTAAAGTCCTAAAATCTTAGGGTCAAGCGTGCTTGAGTTTGCTACCTAACACTAATTTCAATAGTGCTACACCTACCACTTACACGGAACATTTCTCCTTGCATTCCCTAGACGACTTCTTTAACATTTCAATGAAAAAACTGACTTGCCCTAGGGAGCCCAACTAAGCCTACCTTTTATCTATTGTAGAACTTGATTCCTTAGACCAGTGTGAATTAAATACAATGGGTAGCCCCAAAGGTTAGCTATTGTAATGGCTATGAGGTAGATAAAGCCTGCTTCATACTACTCCAAGGAATCTTAGAGGGCAGCAGTTTTTACACCCCCTTTACACATAAATACAGTGAAGCCTAAAGAAGTTGTTTAACTTACCCAGGGTTACACAGCCAGGAAGTGAGGAGGCTCTAAATTAAACACAGGCTTATGTAACCCCAGAAGGTTCAGAGTCTGGGGAACTTGGGCCCAGGGCTTAGACTTGCCCTTATCTCTTGCCTTTTTCCTGCAGGGCAATCACGCCTCTGTGGAGAACAGGTGGCTGTGGAGTGGCTCAAGCCAGACCTGAAGCAGCGACTGCGCCAGCAGCTCATGGGTCCCTCTATGCGGTGCCTACAACCAGATAGCAACCGACTAGCCCTGGCCAGGGACAAGCTAGGGTCCCAAGGGGCTAGGGCTGCCTTGCAGCTACTCTGCCAAAGAATGAAGCTGGGCAGCCCAGTATTCCTCACCAAGTGTTTGGGCACAGGACCTGCTGGCTGGCACCGTTTCTGGTACCAGGTAGTGATCCCTGGGCATCCAGTGCCTTTCAGTGGCCTCATCTGGGTTGTACTGGCTCCAGATGAGCAGGACGGGCATGAGGTGGCCAAGGATGCTGTGTCTGCACGGCTTCTGGAGGCACTGAGTGATTCTGGGGCCAGCCTCCTGTGGTATGCTGGGGCTGAGGCAGGTGCTATGGTTAAGCAGTGACCTCATCCTCTCCACAGGCAGCTTGAACAGGTAGGCAGAGCCTGTGTCTGTCTGCAGCCCAGCAGGCCTGGGCAGTCACTATCTGATCCCACAAGGGGAAGTGGCACAGGCCCTGCCCTAGGCCTGAGACAGCCACCCTGCTGGGACAGGGCCCCATCACACCTGGGGCTTTGTCTTAAGTTGTGGTGAGGGACCTTGGCCTCCCCCTTTGAGCCTAGGGTCTAACCTGACCCTCTATTCTTCCTTGGTCTTTCCCTGTGGCACACATCATACCTGTCTACCCGCCCCCATCCAAGCTTAGCATGAATCGTGTATTTCTCTTTATTTTTATTTGGGGAATTTGCTGAGCCAAAGGGTTGAAGCCTGTCCTTTTACCACTTGTCCTTCTGGTTTTGGTTCATGTATGGTTTTGAGCTTTTCTATGCTAATTGTATTTATATTAAACCCCTCGTTGGTATACACACGTGTCTGTGCTGTCTTGCCACAGTTGAGGGTTTGTTTTCTGGTAGTGAGCAGCTGCTATAGAGCAAGTACTTCCCACTTCAGTGCCCTGAATCCTGGGCCTCTGTGCAACTTCTTACTCTGCACAACACAAATTGATGTTGTAGCTAAGTAGGTTCAATCTCCAGCACCAAAAATGATTTGAATATTCATGTCCTCTTTGGAGGTCCACTCCAGGAAGCAAGGCTCTTTCATATAAAGACCTGTCCTCATCCTCTCAGTCACTGTCATTCTCACTGTCCTCCTCTTCTGAAACCTTGGAATCTTCTCCCTCTTCCCTCAGCCCTGCAAAGAAGTCATCAGTGCTCCAAGCCTTGCTGCTAAGAGCACGCAATGGGCCTCCCTTTTTCTTGCGTCGACGGTAGTCATCCACCACCACAGCACGTAGCTGGGTCATGTCCCAAAACTTGACATGCTGGTCATGACCACTGCTGGCTAAGAAGCGGCCACAATGGGAAAGAGCCAGCTCTTCCACAGGTTCTCCAGCATGCTGGCCCACACTGCCCACCACTCGATTTGGCAGGATGTTCACAGCCCTGGGTGGGGAAAGAACAATGTTGGGTACTGACTAGCTGGACTTGTCCTTTTTGTAACCAAGGGTTGTCCCAGCTTCCCTTACCTGATGATTCCATCAGTGGAGCCAGTGCACAGCAGACTTTCAGTGACTGGAATCATACAGTCAATGGACTCAGCTCTTAGGGCAAAGCGATCACTTGTAGCCCCAAAACCGTTCCAGTTAAAGAGATAGATGGTACCTTCACTAGATCCACAGGCCACTTTCTTCCCATGCTGAAGGAAATAAAGAAAAACATGTCTGTGGAGCCACCTGAAACTACACCTTTATCTAGCACATACACACACACACCCCATCCCATCATTCCCAGCTGTACTTTCATGAGAGTGACAGAAGTCAGGTCCCCGGACTGAGCTTCTGAGAGCAGCTCGAACCGACGTCGCTTGATATTGAAGACTCCAAGGCAGCCATCCCCACTGCAGAGAGTAGAGCACTAACTTAGCCAAAAGTTTCTTTGAGGAAAACTGACTCGGGGACAGGAGGGGTAAGGAGGCATCTCTGAGGCTGTACCTGGCTGTTAGTAGCAACTTCTTTCCTGGGTCCAGGGCCATGTCAGCAATGTATTCCTCATGCTGCCGCATATCCATCAAGGGGCCCTCCTTCCGAAGGTCCCAGAGCCGGACTCCACCTGTGTCATCCCCAGTGGCCAAAACATTCTCATCCACCAGCAGCAGACTGTTGATGGGGGCACTGGAGAGGCAGATGCAGAACTTTCTTAGAGTATCTGTCCTCATAGGGACCTCCTGATCCCTACCACTCACTTCAGTGCGCAAATAACTGGCTCCCTTACCTATGAGCCTTGGAAATACGTCTTTCCAGTCGGCCCTGTTCCACATCTAGAACATGGATGGCTTTGTCCTTGGAGACAGTAACAAGTTCTGGAAGGAAAGGTGCTCAGGTCATAGTGCTGCTCACTGCACCATTCCCACATTACCAGCTGTCTTTACCAGTACTTACTCTGCCCATCTTCAGAGAAGACCACAGCTCGGCAGGACTTGAGATGGTGACCTGAGGACCAAAGTTCCTTGGTTTCTCCCTCTTGGCAAGAGTAGGAAAACCTAGGGAGAGGGGAGGGAGGTGAATGACCCTCAGGCCATGCCTGGGATACATGGAGTGTAGAGACCAACTAGGTAGACCAACCTTCTGACCTAAATAAGCACTCTTGCTTGCACACCTCCGAGCCCAAAGAGCTTACCACCGTTTATCCATTTCCAGTGAGCTTCAAATGTTAAACTTTTTCAGTAGACATTAATTCAAGGTGTTTTTGCATAGGACTTCTCTGTGATTTCCCTCCACCCTTTCTTTTACCATCCTTTGAAAAGATTGGGTCTGGACCACTATGGAGGCCCAGAAATTCTTGTTAAATCAGTGATAGAAAACTAGCCCCCAAAAGAAGGGTGAACATCAGGGTATGTGCCCTCCATGTCCCCAGAAGCTAAGAAACGAAAAAGGCTGGGGATATTGCTTAATGGTAAAAAAAAGTAGCAAAAAAAAAAAAAAAAAGTGAAGCAGAAAGGCAGTAGCCTATAAACTCATCCTTGAAGCAATTACCCATCAAGGAATATCATAGTGCTTGCCTCCCCAACAGATCATTCAGTATAGCTGAATGAGATCCCACAGGACAAGCAGTCTGATTTTAATCTCCAGAAAAGGAACCCTTTCACAATGGTTATGGGAAGAAGAGTCAGAGGCCCAATAGAAGGCAGCAACTGAGGATAAACAGAATTGGATGACAAACAGAGGAAGGAGCACTGGAAATAAAGGTGGAGGTCTAGAGAACTCCCAAGTTTATCTTGCACTATAAATACAGATAGTAATAGAAAAGAACCTATATTTGTTGATCTACTTGGGGGCTATACTGAACATTTGTCCCCTCTGAAGATAAGTATTGTTTCCATTTTTAGAAATATAAATACAGAAGTTAACCTGCTATAAACCTTCAAAACTAATGAGGGGTTAAAGTAAATTTCATAACAACCCTCCTGGTTATAAACTTTAGTGGCTTTCCACTGCTTCCTGCCTACATTTCTTGCTCAAAATCAAACTTGTATTGAACACCTTACTTGAATTAGAGGGAAGAGATAAAATGGAGAACAAAACAGACTATATACTACACTCCTGACAAGTGTTTTTCAAATTCCAGTCATAATCCATTAGTGAGCTGCAATCAGCACTTTGTGTGCATGTAATAATGATAAAGAAGAAATTATCAGAATACATTATACATAAATATAAATGGTATTATTACAATGGGGCAAAGCCAAAAGTTTTAAAAACCTTAGTGAAGAAGACAAGCATTCAAATAACTACACCAGCAGATGTATGGCTACCAGCAATTATAAAGTTTATGAGGGAAAAGGACAATGGCATCTGGCAGGTATCTAATTTTTTTTCAGATTCTAATATTTATTTAGTTATAAGTGGACACAACATCTTTATTTTATGTGGTGCTGAGGATCGAACCCAGTGCCTCTTGCATGCTAGGTAAGTGCTCTACCTCTGAGCCACAACCTTAGCCCTAGATATCTAATTTTAAGTCTGGGGAATGGTGGAAGAGGGAAGAGAGGCTGAGAGCTCTGGAATAGTAGGTAAAGGGGAGGGGAAAGTATTTTCCAAACATAAGGAATAGCATGTGCAAAGGTGCTGAGGCTTCAAGATACTGAGCAAGGAAAGGGTGAATGAGCACAGAAAGCAAAAGAGTACAGACATGGGCCTAGCAGAAAAGGACTTGAAAGCCAAATTAAGGGGTCTCTTCTAAATCCTAAAAGCAGATTATTGAAGGATTTTTAACCTCGGGGGTAACGTGATCAGACGTGTTTTTAAAAGATCAGTTAAAGGTGGAAAATCACGGAGCCCATTAATCCTGGTCGGGCTCAAAATAATCGATGGTAAATAAGTCTCATACACCCTTTATTCTGCTAAGCTCTTGTGAGTCACGAAGTTCCAGCTTTGTCTTTTCAGTTCTTTCAACAAATTGTGTGGTAACTTGGTTAAGTCAAACGTTAAGGAACGTATGAGATTAAATGAAATCCTGCAAAATGAGTTTCCCTGCAACATTTTCTCCTCCCTCGTCCCCGCTCCATCCCTGGGAAAGGGGACACCATGCCACTAGCCCAGCACCTCACTCACACAAATACGTCCCCGTCCACATCCCCAGCTGCCAGCAGGTCTCGGGTTGGATGGAAGGCCAGCCCACTGGCCGGCGCTTCCAGCACAATATCTTCCGGGGTGTCCCGGATCCGGGACGGGGATTCGGTGGAGTCAGGGTTTTCCTCCTCGCTCTCATCCTCGGCGGCTCTCTCCGCACACGTGCTTTCCATGCTGGGGATGATTTGGAGGCGAAATTGCCGGCTGGCTAGCGACAAGCGAAGTAGGCTCAACGCGGAAGTTGTGCCCCAGCACGCCGCTTCGGCGTCGGGGGCGGGGAGAGGGCGGGGCCGGAAGCGCCTTGTCAATACCCTCCTCAGTCACTTCTTTTTTTTTTTTTTTTTTTCTTTTTTTTTTTTAGTTATGGGCAGACACAACATCTTTTATGTGGTGCTGAGGATCGAACCCAGGCCGCAAGCATGCCAGGCGAGCGCGCTACCGCTTAAGCCACATCCCCAGCCCCCTCAGTCACTTCTTATAAAGTCGGAACTGCACATAAGTCCTCTCCCCTCACACTATCCCATTCTGGTGGATGCTCCCTCAGGTAACTAGGAGGAGGACTTAATTCATTCTTAAATAGGAGAGGGACACCAGTCATTTGTGGTTTGTTGAAATCTAAGACCATGGTAAGCAGCAGCCAAAGACGCTTAGGAAGCAGCAAAAGCCCACAAAGCAAAAGCCTCGCCAAGATGACCTACAGGGGTCTTAAGGAGACAACCCGCGTACACTTTAAAGCCACCATCCATGCCCAATGTATTTGAGTCGAGAAACTGAACAATGCCTGTGAGCCTTCTTACAGTTTAGCTCCAGACTCTCAGCCGGCTAGACTGGAAGTGCTCAAGGCTATTGAGCAATTGCTGAAGAAATAAATGGACATCAGAACTGATGCTCTGGATCTCTCTATTACTAAAGGTCACTTTGCACTCTGCATGGTAAGGCAGAGGAGTTGCAGGTGCCAGGTTTAAGAAAAACTGCTCACATCTCTTTGGTACTAAGCCTTCCAAGACATTTTTATATACTGATGTCCAACACCTTAAAAAGAGGTGAAATAAATGAGGTTACAAACTTCTAAGAGAAGCTTTGTTCCATTTGATTGGAAAGTGTCCTGGTCACCCACCAGAGAGCCTTGATCACTTCCTTAAGGTTGGAGGTATTGCAGAAACTGTGTATGTGGTGCTGAAGATTGAACCCAGGGTCTTGTGCATGTGAGGCAAGCACTCTACCAACTGAGCTATATCCCCAGTCCCCAGAAACTGAATTTTAAAGTTGCAGTCAACCCCCAGGTCTTATTCTTACTTCCCTTCTAGGTATCAATAATAAGCCATGTCTCTTGACATTTTCCTTAATTGGGACTAAAGCCCACACTTGTCATTATTCTGAAATTAGCCATTCTAGATTTGTTGGAGACAGGGCCCAATATCAGCCTCTTAGATGCCATTGACAAAGCTGGCCTCCTCAAAAGCCCTCTCCCAGGACTGGGGGTGTAGTTCAGTGGTAGAGCACTTGCCTAGCATGCAAGAGGCCCTGGGTTCAATCCCCAGCACTGCAAGACAACAAAGTACCCTTTTCCATCAAGCTGAAAATTATCAAAGGTAAGGGTTAAGGTGACTTTGGAGCTTTCCTGGGACTTAGTGAACCTACATGCCTTGAGCTCAGGGTAGGCAGTGGCAGTTTGGCATCCAACCAGAAAGAAATGGGTAACTCCTAATCATAAACACCACACCAAAGTGCTGGCAATGAGCACAAAGGGAGAAAAGAGTACAGGGCATGGGATGGAGTGAAATGAAGGCCAGTAGGCCCACCCAGACATTGGCAAACTTCAGGGTGATGAAGGGCACCAACACCTTCTGCACTAGATAAGGGATTTCCATACCTGCAGGCCTGGATACATCAATTTTACCCTTAAGACTTATTTCTTCAACCAAGGAGGTGGTGATTTTCACTCAGCACTACTAAAGCTCCCAGGACATAAACTTATGAAAGGTTTTTCTTCCCATAAGTTTTACCCCTAAGGCTTGTAAGGTTTTTCTTTCCATTTTCATGATGCCTTTAGCAAAAGCCCAGTACTGTATAGCCTTGACACCATAAGAATGGCAACCCATCCTGATGAACTTAATCCACAGGGAATCTCTGCTCTGGGATTAACCCCCCAGACAGGACTAAATGAGTCTGACATTTGAAGCAATCATACATATATTCCTCTATTTCTTGCCCATCAGTGACAGTCATTCTTCTCTTTTCCACAGGGCATTCTTCCTAGTAAACATCTTTACTATCTAGGATTCTAGAACTTCAGCTCAGGAAGGAGTGATATGACTTTCTGGGTGTGATTTTTTATATAAAGAGTACAGAACTAGTCTTCTTGGTGTTCTAGTGGTCCTAGAATGAAGATGCTCAACACAGAGAAGACAGCAGGTTAACTAGTTTTAATGGAACCAAATGGTTATACAATAAAATTTTATATACATTCACAAAGACATCTTGCAACCTTCCTAGGACTTGTAGAAAGTAAGCAGTAGGGAGAACATCCATATGCAGATACTCCAGTAGGAAATGGAGATTAGTATTTTGGTCTTTTCACTTCAACCCTACAATGGAAGGAAAAATAGGTCAGTGTAAGATCAATACACTGAACAATTCCCACAGGTCCCACAAAGGAAGAAAAATGCTGCTCACCCATCAGCTTCCATCTTCTTTCTCTTCTCAATGATCTGCAAGAACAGTGACATTCTAAGTTCACTGGAGGTTCAAGGCTAATAAACTCTCACTTACATGGCTCTCCAACCCCCTGCTTGTTCTTGGATCTATTGAGCCGGTATCTTCTCCCAGCTAAAACACTCCCACTAAGGGACAATCCCACTTACTGCACTAATCTTCTTCCACTGTCGATCAAGCTCTGCCTTGTCATTGGTTTCCTTGAAGCGCCTGGTTTTCCTTCCTTCAGACATCTTGATACCATACTGGAATGCAGCCCTGAAAAGATCCATTGGGAGAAGATGATATTAAAGATTTTGTAGCAGTAACAAGGTTTTCCCCCAAAATTTCCATACCCCTCTCCTTACTCCCTACCCATATTCAGATCAACTCACTTGGGCAAAGCCTCCTTGTTGTTCATATACTCGCTGTATTCTTCCTGGGTATCAAAGTCCCAGCGGCCTAAGGGGCCTTTTTTGTTTCCCTGTAGTAGGACAGTACAAGTGGATGAAGAAAGAAACAGAAAAAGTATTTTAATCCTTGATTAAAGTCAGGCTGGGCTGGGGATGTGGCTCAAGCGGTAGTACGCTCGCCTGGCCTGCGTGGGACCCGGGTTCAATCCTCAGCACCACATTCAAAAACAAAGATGTTGTGTCCGCCAATAACTAAAAAATATTAAAAAATTCTCTCTCTTAAAAAAAAAAAAAAAAAAAAAGTCAGGCTCTCCTGAAATACCAGGTGCCACCATTCATAAATCCTATCCTAATAAAAAATAAAATAAAAATTCTATTTACTCACTCTGTATCAGGTATTGTTCTGAACACTAAACATATATCTTAATTCATTGATGTGACGAGGGAATTATATTTTTGTTTTCTTCATAAAGAAACTAAGGCAGTATCAAATAATAAAATAACTTAGCAAAGTCACAAAACTAATAAATGGCAATCACAGGACGAAACAATTATAGAAGAAACAATCCATACTCTTAATCACTGAAGTATACTGAAAAGGAAATGAGATGTCTCCACAATTAATGGTATTAAGGGTGGCTTTATTTTTAAATTTTGTTTTGTTTTGTTTTGGGGTTCCAGAAATTGAACTCAGGGGAACTCGACCACTGAGCCACATCCCCAGCCCTATTTTGTATTTTTATTTTGAGTGAGAATCTCATCAAGTCTCTTAGCACCTCACTTTTGCTAAGGCTGGCTTTGAACTTGTGATCCTCCTGCTGCAGTCTCCTGAGCTGCTGGGATTACAGGCATGCGCCACTGTGCCCAGCCTTCCTCTGTCTTAAAAAAAATAATAACTTAAGCCAGATATGGTGGTGCATGCCTATAATCCCTGTTGCTCAAGAGGCTGAGGCAGGAGGATCGTGAGTTCAAAGCCAGCTTTAGCAATGATGAGGTGCTAAGAGACTTGATGAGATCCTCACTCTAAATAACAATACAAAATAGGGCCGGGGATGTGGCTCAGTTCCCCTGAATTCAATCCCCAGTAACCTCTCAAAAAAGAGGAAAGGGCTGGAGTTGTGGCTCAGTTGTAGAGCACTTGCCTAGCATGCGTGAGGCACTGAGTTCGATCCCCGGCACCACATAAAAAAAATAAATAAATAAAACAAAGGTATTGTATCCATCTACAACTAAAAAAAGTTAAAAAAAAAAAAAAGATGAAGACTTCTAATACTGGCTATAACAAAATTCAGTTATTTTCTAAAAACTGCAATTCCTTCTGCCATTCCACTTACGTATTAATGCTTGCTTACTGCCTAGGATGGGACCAAAGCCTGATACATAACTGTAGTAAATAAAAAAGAATAGACTTTTGGTCATATCTCATTTGATCTTGGCAAACCCTAAGGAAAAGGAAATGTGCTAAAGAATAAATGCCCAGGTCCCAAACTTCCTTCTAATTTCATACCTGGTCCATTTTGCTATAATCCACCTCCTCATCACTATCCACAGCCATATCATCCATCCTAAAGAGAAGCAGCAGTTAAACAGATGCTGTAGACTCAACAATCATGCTTCATGATTCACAAACCCATGCATCAGAAAAGGCCACCCCTCCACACTTCATCCAGAACCTAACAGTTCTTCCAAGTAATAAATAAGCAGCCTTGGATCTCAGTATATCAAATTTTTACTTCACCCCACAATTTGTTCTCCAGTCATCCCAGCCTCCCTTTCTTAATAGGGTCCTACGTACGTGGCTGGGTAGCACTCTGCATAACTGTTGGACATGCCAAAGAAATCGCCCAGCTGCTTTTTGTCCTCTGGTTTCTTCAGCATATGCTATGTTAAAGAATATACTACACAGAATACCACCTCTTGCAGAAAAGCTTCAGACAAAAGGAACCAAGGGCTGAAGACCTCAACATGAAAATTCTCAGAAGCACACTGTGAGTTTGGATGGATCCTCTAAGGAAGGGGCAAGGCATCATTTTATTCCTGTCAAAATTGAGCATAAGGCAAAGCATGTAGAGGTAGGAGGGATCAGGGAGGCAGGCAGAGCTGTAATGAAGATAAAACAGCTCTTTAACTCAGAAACATTAAAATAAAGGATATGATTCTGTGCCTTCCCAGCCAGCAGACCCAGCAAACTTTTCATTGATGGACTTGATCAACTCCTTGGCAGAACCAGGTCCTGAAGGAAAGAAAGCTCTGTTTAGACTTTGAATTAATACGTTTATAACCTCCACCTCACAAGCCAGGTGCAGGGGCGCACACCTGTACCCCTAACTTGGCAGGCTGAGGCAAGGGGACCACAAGTTCAAGCCCAGCAACTTAGCAAGACCCTGTCTCAATATAAAAAAGGATGTAAATGTAGCTCAGAGGTGAACCCCTGGATTCAATCCCCAGTCCCACAAAAAACAAAACACCTCCCCATAATACATCAACATATTTCCAACTTATGCCTTCATTAAAACTTTTTTTAAAAGCACAGAATTTTATGTAACAAAATTTTAACCAAACTCCAACTCATATAACAAATTTCTGTGGTTAAAATGGCAGTTGGGAACCCAGAACACTGCACACTCAACTTCTGTCTCACCTCTTTAGAACTTCAGAGCTGGAGAAATTATTTCTAAAAGCAAATATGTCCTACCATTGCCCAGGAAGATGGGAGAATTCCAGACTCATCCTGTCTATTCCATGAAATAAGACATGATTCTTAAAATGAGTCCAGAACAAGGAAGTTTCCTAATGCCACCAGCCCTTGAGCATTACTTCAGATTCTCAGTCCAGGGGAAAGCAAAGCTGCTAGATGAAATAAGAGATGCTATGAATATGACCCACCTTTGTCAACATCCATTGGCTGGAAAAGAAATGAAAATTGAGGTAAGTACCACTTTAATAGATTCCCACCTATCCAGCCCCCAAGTCCAAATTGATTCCCTGCCCCACCTTGCCTGTATTTCCAGATTCGGTGACCCACCCATTAGTTGATCCAGGTGCTGCTGTGGAGCCACAAGGTGCCTATAACAGCAGGGTCCCACACCTGGCTGAATGGGCAGAGAGGAGCAGCTCCACCACTTGGTACAAGGGTCCACATCTCACCTCATCATCTACTTTTGGTTTTTCAAAGTAGCTGTGCCGCTTCTTTTCCTCCTCTCTCTCCCGGTCCCGCTCTCGCTCCCGCTCCCTATCTCGTTCTCGTTCCCTCTCTCGATCCCGATCTCTGTCTCTCTCGCGATCACGCTCCCGTTCCCGGTATCTCTCCCGTTCCTTGTCCCGGGGTGTCTTGGTCGTGGAGGGGACATAGTCCCCAATGTCTTCAAAAATGCTTGGGAAAACAGAGATCACTAGCTGTGAAAGTCACACACATTTCTACTTAACCTAGCCATTGCTCCAGTTTCTCATACCACCACAAACAACTTCCCAAAATGCCAAAGGAAAGAAACACAGAGGCCCTCCCCTAAGATTAGGTGCTAGGTTTAAGATACATACTTCATGTCAGCTTCAGGAGGTTTCTTCTCTTCCAGCTTCCCTGCAATGTAACCAGGAGTCAAGAAAACAATCCTTAGTTAATACCCACTCAGCTTCACCATCCTTTTCAGTTCTAAATGCCCTTGCAAGCTTCTTCTGTTTAGAATATAGGACAGGGACAGGTGTAATAGTGCATGCCTATACTCCCAGCTACTCAGAAAGGTGAGGCAGGAGTATTCCAAGTTTAAGTCCAGGCTGGGGAACCTAGTAAGATCCTGTCTTAAAAAATAAAAAGGACAGGGATAGCTTAGTGGCAATATGCTCGCAAGTTCAATTCCCAGTACCAAAAAAAAAAAAAAGAAAAATTAGGATGAATGCTACCACTCTTCCTTCTCATACTTCAAACCTGACCACTGCTTTCTTAGTAGGTCAAGTAGGAAGAATCTGGATATACTCATCTATGCCAATGCTCCATTGCTCCCATTTTTATCTGCTCCCTGAAAACCTCCCAATGTCCTGGAGACACAAAGCTCCAGGAGACCTTGGTTCCATCACTGAATAGCCAGCCCTCCAGAGCTAAGGTTTCTCTCCCTAATCCTCCAGGTACCTTTATCCTTCTTCTTGAGCTTCTTGTTGCGGGTACCCTGCCTCAGGTACGAAAGAATCTGGGTAAGCTTGCTGATGACAATGTCATTTGTAGTCAGTGTAGTCTGGGCCTGTAAACCCCAAGCAGCAAGAATATTATTCCACTGAACAGGAAGCTCTTTTATTTATTCACTACTGACTTGAAAAATTAAAGAATGAGTTACAGTTAACCAGGTAAAGATAAGAAAAACAGATGTTGCAAAGCAGTCCAGACAGAAGAAACAACCTGCACAAAGGCCCTGGATCTAGAATATTCAAGAAAGTCAAAATGACAGAAGAATAATAGAGAGGCATGGTGAAGAGACCATGAAGGCCAAATGTTGCAAAGGCTCATAGGCCATGGTAGAGATTCTGCTCTTTACCCTGAGAAGGAACCACAGAAAACTTCTAAATTATAGTGAGATAAAATTTGCATTTTAAAATCACTATGGACATGTGTAAATATCATAGTGAAAGCTGGGATGGAGAGACTAAGGATGTCTAAAGAGTTCAGGGTTTCTTTTTGGAAGGAAGAGTGTGGTTTGGACTGAAATATTACTGGTGGAGATGAAGAAAAGTAATGGATTCAACTGAAATTTATGGGGTAAAAAATAAACAGGAGTTGGTGATAGGATAAACAAAGAACAGAGCACAGGTGAGGCCGATTCTGAGATTTAATGATTATGATAGACTCTTACAACTCACTCACCTCCATGGTGGGGCAATCAGCCTTGCTGCGGATAAGAGTAGTGGGGATATCCGTGTCAGCATACTCATCGTCCAGGTCTACCACATAGGCCATACGACCTGGTAGAAACAGCTCATTCCGTTCATATGCTTTGCTCTTGAAAAGCATACGGTAAACATTGCGGCCTGCACAAAGGGGAATAGTAGCAAGTAGCCAATAAAAACCTTCTATTATATCAGCAGTCATTTATTAAGTACTTGCTCTGTACCAGGAGCCATGCTAAGTGTTATGCATACTTTGCTTCCTTCAATCTTTCACAAAAGCTCTGGGAGATGGGCATTATTATTCCCTAACATGACTGAGAATTAACTGATTCACCTAAAGTCATACAGTTACCAAGTAACAGAGCAAAGAATGGGACCCAGGCAGCCTAACTTCAAAGCCTGGGTTCCCATTCACTCTTCTACAATGCCTTCTCAAGGGCACTATGTGCCCACATTGTGTTAAATCCTGCAAGAAAGAAGGATGAGGTTTAAGGCAATACTTACAATGATGGTAAAATAAAGCTACACTATATACTCAATATTATAAGTATGCTTGCTGTACATTTCATTTTTCTTCATCCATACGACAATCCCAAATGTTGCAAAGTAAACATTAAACTAACTTTTCACATGTGAAAGCAAAATCGGTTGCCTAACATCACATACTTAATGTGATTTCATCATGAGGATTCAAAGCCAGAACTCTATATCCTGAGTTTCTAATCACAAACCATGCTATCTTCCTTTTTTTAGAGGGTGAGGGGTAGTGCTAGGGATGGAACACATGACCTCATGCATATGCATGCTAGGCAAATACTATAGCACTAAGCCACAACCACATGAAATAACTAGGTCCATGTCTGAGTTCTATTGGAATATTTCATGGGAACTAGTTAATTTGGAGGCAAAATGAGATTGAGGGTAAAGGAAGCATACCCTGCTGAGAGAATCAAATTCCCTACAATTCACCTGAACTGCCCTATCATTAATATAGAAATCCTGTACTCACCCAGACGTGTTTTAAATTCAATTTTGTTTTCAGGATCCTCATCTTTCCTGAAAAGACAAAAAATAATTTTTTTCTTTAGGTAAATGTACTTATTTTTTTTTTTAAATATTTTTTTTTTTTTTTAGTCGTCAAGGGATCTTTTATTTATTTATATGCAGTGGTAAGGATCGAACCCAGGGCCTCTCTCATGCTAGGCAAGCACTCTACCACTGAGCCACAACTCCAGCCAGGTAAATGTACTTCTATTTTAGGGCCCAGCATTCTAAACTCTTAAGCCTTCCCTTACTTGGTTTCCTTCTGGGGCTTTTCCATCAGTTCCTCTTCTTCTTTCTCTTTGCTGGCAATCTCAGCTCGTACCTAACAGGAAATCAAGATTTAGACACTATTCACTTTACATACATTTACTGAATATCCACTATACCACACTGTGGTCAGAAACAGAAACACAATATTAAATCAGACAGACACTGTACTTAGTGTAATGGAGGTTACAGCAAGATGAATAGACAAATTAAACAATTTTAACAAAGTATAATAACTGTTATGTGAAGTAGATGGGTAATACAACGGTGCAGCGCAAGGAAGGTGAGGAGTAGGAGGGCTTAACCATATCTAGACGATCAAGGAAGGTTTCCCTAAGGAAAAAATTGTAGGCTGATACCTGATGGGTGAGTAACAATTAGTCCTACAGAGGGGCCATATTTTGCCCTTCCCAACTAGATGGTTGGGACTACCATGTATCTCCATCCTCATCTCAGCAAGGTCCACACAAAAGAATTCAACACTTTAGTATTATGGCGCACCTGATCACCATGACTCACCTTTTGAAGCAGAGCAAAATCCAAGCCTTTCACCAAATGGGTATGTTCCATGTCACCACCCAAGAATTTGGATTCCTGGATCAACTGTCTTCTCTTCTCTGCAGCTGATTTGTCCCTGCATAATGAAAAAGACCCCACCGGAAGAGTCCTTTGTGGCTATCAAGTGCTTCTTAAAATGGCATAGTATGCTTATATGACAGAGATGCTGAAGGAAGCATGCCCCTTGGTCCTCTTGGTACTCACGCCTCAGCAGTAGGGCCCACAGCTCTATAGTTAGCTGTGGTGCTAATTAGCTCTGTTTCCTCATAATCCTTGTTCACACCATCTCTGCGTTCCTTGGCCCGGTCCCGATACTTCTCTGCTAGTTCTCTTTCTCTCTCAATTTCCTGTTGGCGTAACTTGGCATAATAACTGTAACCAGAGAAATCAGACATGTAAGTTACTATCTCGGGGTCATCAGAACCACTTCTGCCTGTTTCCCTACATCTTCCTCCAGTTCTCTATGATAAAAACTGATAGAACTGCCAGCCAGTTCTTGATAAGTCTTCAAAGTAAGAATTAGAGCTTCTTCCAATTCACAGACATACTGTTCCAATGCCCACTTGGGACACTCCAACCATCACTAAAAATCTTTTTAATGAACCTCTAAGGGAATGAGAGACTCTTCCATATTGCAATTAAAAAAAAAAAATCCCCTGAAACTATTTTTAAATTTTAGCTAAAAATACTTTATTCCTTGTTGGTCCACCTTAGAAGAGCAGAAAAGGAGAGTAACAGGTCCAAAAAGTTTAATATCACATAAGTAATAATCATAATGATAGTAATATGATGAGACTCCAGAGTCTAAGCTGAGATAGGACAATAACATGCTCAAGAACAAGCTGGGAAAATTAGTGAGACACTATCTTAGAATAAAAAGTAAAAAGGGTTATGTAGTGGTAGAGCACCCCTGGGCTCAAAGCCCCCTGCCACCAAAAAAAAAAAAAAAAATCCATAATGAGGGCAGCCAAGACTTAATGAGTAGATTAGAAGTTAAAC
The DNA here is from genome assembly GCF_052094955.1 of Ictidomys tridecemlineatus. Lineage (NCBI taxonomy): Eukaryota > Metazoa > Chordata > Mammalia > Rodentia > Sciuridae > Ictidomys > Ictidomys tridecemlineatus. Next base: position 120,907,650 of record NC_135477.1, on the reverse strand, counting down.
AAAGTACCCAAGGCTATCTGGCTAGAAACAAATAAAGACAAGATTAAAATTAGGTAGGCTGACTCCAAAGCCCTACAATATCACTTTTTTTTTTTTTTAAATATTTGTTAGGTGTAGATGGACACAAAGCCTTTATTTTATTTAATTATTTTATGTGGTGCTAAGGATTGTACCCAGGGCCTTGTCCGTGCTAGGTAAGCGCTCTACTACTGAGCTACAACCCCAGCTCCCCCTACAGCATCACTCTTAATGTTATCACTCCTCTACATTTATAAAGTAGAGAACCTAAAAATGAAGGAAAATCTCAGTCTCTACTCTTTCCCCAAACACTATCCACCTTAAAACCCACCACCCCTTCACACTCACTTCACCTTTTCTTTTTTCTCCTTCGTGCAGCAGGGTCTTCATCCTCATTGTACTCCCTTGGCATTCTAGAAAGAAAACAAGAAATTCACTGAAAGTAAAATATTGCCCCAGAAATCCCAAGAAGTGTCCTTAAGAACTAAAGAAAAGCTGGTCTAGAATTTTGGCCAAAGCAACAGACTAAATTGGGCAGAAATCCACATTAATACTTACACATAAACAGTTCTCAAATTTTAAAAAGCATCAAGAAGATCTAGAGTACTATGAAAATTATATAGTCTCAAGTATACCCCCCAAAAGTCTGAATCTGTGGGCTGGAACAGACCCAGAAACATATATTTGCAACTGTAATGACTCATTAACGTAAGTTGTCCATGGAATATACCCTGAACATCCCCATCATCACTGGAGCTTCAATCTTCTCAAGGAGAAAATCAGAACCTCAGGCTTTAAAAAAGGATTAGCTTTCCAGCTCCCAGGATATTCTGGATCAATAGAAAGGGATAGGAAGGAAATGGAAGAAAAACTGGATCACTTGAAGACTTACTCATGGTGACGAGATTTAGAAGGTGGTGCAGAAGTAGGTGCAGCCCTTGGGGTCATAAGAAGTTTCCTGAAGTCTTCATTGGTGAGTTTTGATCTAAAAGAACAGGCAAATTTTTAAAAAATAGCACCCAATAATAAATATAAAAGGAACATGAAAAAAATATTAGCTTTACTAAAAAACAGGGAAACATGAACTAAAACAAAGACATGCCACTTTCAACACATTAGGGTTGACTTCTAAAAAATTTGATAAATCAAATATGAGTGAGAGGGGCTGGGGATGTGGCTCAAGTGGTAGCGCGCTCGCCTGGCATGCATGCAGCCCAGGTTCGATCCTCAGCACCACATACCAACAAAGATGTTGTGTCCGCCGAGGACTAAAAAATAAATATTAAAAAAATTCTCTCTCTCTCCTCTCTCACTCTCTCTTTAAAAAAAAAAATATGAGTGAGAACTTGGGAAGTGGGAATTTGAGAATTTGAAAATCAATATATTCTCATATACTGCTGACAGGAACATGAATCAGTATAACCAATTTGGAAGGTAATTTGGTAGTATTTATTAAAATTTAAATATAAGGATCATATGAATCAGCAACTCTCATTTTTCTATATTTATCCCAGCCAATGAGTCATATGTACATAAGAAAGCCTATAAAAAGTAGTTCAATTACCAGGCCTAATGGTGCACGCCTGTAATCCCAGCAGGACAGGAGGCTGAGACAGAAGGATCACGAGTTCAAAGCCAGCCTCAGCAAAAGCAAGGTGCTAAGCAACTCAGTGAGACTCTGTCTCTAAATAAAATACAAAATAGGGCTGGGAATGTGTAACTCAGTGGTCAAGTGCCCCTGAGTTCAATCCCCAGTACCAAAAAAAAGAAAAGAGTTTCAATTGAAAATATCATGAGGTTGGAAACAACCTAAATGTCCATCAACTGAAGAATAACTAAATAAATTGTGATAGTGTTTCTCAAATGTGGAATATACAGCAATGACAGTATAAGCGATCATTTAATGGGCATACTGACAAGAATTCTCTCTTGACCAAACTAAAGATAGACTCCTTTGAGTCCTCTTTCCTTCTCCTACTGACTGCATTCTTCAACTCTAATACAAGAGTAGGGATTTATAGAAAATTACTAATAAACCTTGCTGGTCCACCTTAGAAGAGCAGAAAACGAGAGTAACAGGTCCAAAAAGTTTAATATCACATAAATAATAATCATGATGACAGTAATATGATGAGATTCCAGAGTCTAAGCTGAGATAGGACAATAACAAGCTCAAGAACAAGCTGGGAAAAGTGTTCGTATGGTATGGTGGAGGGAAGGACTGAATTCTTTGCTAAAATCAAGCCACGGAAAAGGTTTAGTCAAATTAGAACTCTTGGAGAGGCTGGGGTTATGGTTCAGTGGTAGAGTTCTTGCTTAGCATGTGCAAGGCACTGGGTTCAATTCTCAGCACCACATGTAAATAAATAAATAAAAGGTCCAACAACATCTTAAAAAAAAATTTTTTTTAAATAGGACTCTTGGAACTTGACTAAAGCTTAGTCAAGGAGGAAATCCTTATCACCATTGTGAAAATAATCTCCAAGATATTAAGTGATGTTTTAATAAAAAATAGCAAAATGATAGCTGCAGTATACTATCATTTAAATATTTTAACTAGCAAAACAATGATAAATTTTCCTCAGGTATTTAAATATATGTACAAGTATATTTAAAAAGAATAGGAGGAAAAGATACACATAAAAAAGTAAACAGTTGTTATCTCTAAGAAATGGGCTGAAATTTGTGAGATTATTAAAGACAACTTTGCCCTTATTTCCAATCTTCTAATTCTGTACAGGAGAATTAATTCCTATATAATATATAATAAAACAACATATTTCAAAAACTAGAAACTTTCCTGACAGAATTTAACTCTAATACTCTTATTCAGTGGGCCTGATACAAGGTTCACAGAGATAATGGGCCAAGTTATGCAATTTTTTGACCATCCTTGCTGACAAGATATTCTCAATTCTTTCACCATCACCATCACCACTCTTACTCACTGATAACTGTTTCCATGGTCCTAGGGCAAAATACTCACTGGTGGAAAGAATGAGGATCATCCACATCATGGCCATCTGGGGCCAAAGGGTTGGAGAACGGCTCACCTAACAAAAATAATTGACATTAATCAGTCTCTTGTACATCAGGTCCTGCGCAAAAACTGGAAATTAGAGCAGTGAACAATACAGAAAGCAAGAATGACAGTGATAATACAATGTAATAAGTGCTGAAATAGGAAAATACAAGGAGCTATGAGAGCAAGGAGGGCTCCTAAACCTGCTCTGGAGGATTAGACTTTCCCAAAGAGCACATCTAAAATTCATGAAAGATCTGGGGCACTCCTGTTCTCCGTGCTACCTGGAGACTGAAGCAGGAGGATCGAGAGTTTTAAGGGTAACCTAAACGATACAGCGAGACACACAACTTAAAAACGAAACAAAACCCTAGGAGAAAGCAGAATCTCTGCAACCCACTAGTCGAGTTAAGTAAGGAGGTGACGGGGGAGAGGGCGGGGTGGATTCACTGATAACAGACACCGGTCGCTGCTAAGGCAGAGGTCTAGAAGTCTGAAGCTTCCTGGCCTCTCTTGGGGCCCACCGGCGTCTCCCAACTTAAGTTTAATAGCCAAAATGACGCGCCAAGTGCTCCTAGTGGCGCGGGAAAGAAAGAGCAGATGGCCACAGCCTTACTATCTCGCTCTGGCATTTCGTCCGCGGTCTTTCAACGCCAGCAAGTGCCGAGTTCCCAAGAACCAAACGGACAACAAACCAGGAGCCACAGGCCTCTTCCCCCAGTACGCCCCGGAAGTCGACCACAGTGCTTTGCGTTCCCAGCTCTTCCGTTTCCTCCCTCTCGCACCTCTCGCCGCCTGCTCTCAGAGTGCACTCTACAAGGCTTTTTTGGCACTGGCTAAAGCTTACCCCGCCTCCTCGCGTCATCCAATCAATGGCGTAGGCTGTGTGTCCGCTGTTGGTCCGACTGGAGAACTTGGCTGGAAGGCCTGAGACTGGGAGCTTGAGTACTAGTTAAGATGGCAGCAGCCGCAGCCGGTCGAGCAGCGGGGGCAAAGTTGGGCCTGCGTGAGATTCGCATCCACTTATGCCAGCGCTCGCCCGGCAGCCAGGGCGTCAGGTGAGGCGCAGCGTGGCGAGGCGGGAGGGCTCCGGGACGCCGGGGTCACGACCTCGACCTCCCGGGTGTTTGGGGAAGCCCGTGCCCACAGCACGCGCGGCGCTCTCTCCGGCCCCATAGGGACTTCATCGAGAAACGCTATGTGGAACTGAAGAAGGCGAACCCCGATCTGCCCATTCTAATCCGGGAATGCTCTGATGTGCAGCCCAAGCTCTGGGCCCGCTACGGTGAGTACGGTCGCTGGGAATATGGGACCCGTGTGGAGGAACGGGTTCGACAAGAGGGGCTGTCCAAGGTCACACAAAAACATGTGGAGAGGGTAGAATTCCAACTTGAGGCTGCTGTTGCCAATGAAGAAATTAACATTTGTGGGGTTATATAACGCATTGTATTTCGGGCAGCATGTCTATGGGGGTAGCCGGCCCCGCCTAGGAACCGGGAGTTTTATAGAATGGGCTTGATTTGAAGACGCGCCTGTAATCCCAGCGGCTCTGGAGGCTAGCCTCAACAATGACGAGGGGCTAAGCAACTCAGTGAGACCCTGTCTCTAAATAAAATACAAAGTAGGGCTGGGGATGTGACTCAGTGGTCGAGTACCCCTAAATTCAATCCCTGGTACCCGCCCCACCCCCCCAAAAAAAACAATTGCTAGTTAGTTCGCCTCAGCGTAGGTTCTTCCCAATTACTTGTGGCCAGTGCAATAGGGTGTAAAATCTCAGTAACGTGGAGCACTTAGTTTTAGAGGCTGTCCTGAGTTCTTACCTGCTTAACTCATTTAATCTTCCATTTGAGGGTGTTGATTCTTTTCTCATTGTAGAAATTAGAAGACTGAATCAAAACTTTATAGAATATACCTAAAGTTATCCAGCTAATATATAACAGGGCTGAGCCTTTGTATTCCCCCCAACACACACCCTTTTTCTAGAATGCACCTCTCCTGGATTTCCATGGCTTTTTTGTTACTATCCAGGTTGTTGTTATTGCAGGTCTGAATATATATTACCCCCCTCAAAAGTGCATTCCCTGACCAGTTATGTAACATTGCCTCAGTCCCTTTTAGTCATACTACTTATTCCAATTTATTACAGTCCAAAAATTTCTTACCATGTTGTCTGACACACAATAAGCATGCAGTAAATATTTATATTACCAAACAGTGGCATTTTAATCACAGCTGTTAATTATATCTTGCTAAAGCAATGGACTAAAGGGGGAGACAAACATAAGTAACTTAAGTGCATTGTGCCATATATTATGCCAGAAGTTCACTGGATTAATTCTATACATACAATTTGGTAGTCCCACTCTGCACAGTACATGGTAATTACCTCTCCACCTTTTTCTCTCTTCCCCTCAGCATTTGGGCAAGAGAAGAATGTCTCTTTGAACAACTTCAATGCTGATCAGGTAACCAGAACCCTGGAGAATGTGCTAAGTGGCAAAGCCTGAAGTCTCCACAGAAGTGTATGAGCAAGAGCCCCAGAATCTGAGCTCTGTTGGACTGAATACAATATGGAAAAATGTGTTCCTCTGTTCCTTATAAAGCTTGTGCTGTAAAATGCTGCCTCAGAATGCTCTTTATTTTACCCTATACCCCTTATTGTACAATCACTGAGACAAGGTAGTTTAATACAAAAATAAAGCTTTATTCTTATCAAAAGCCACCAGCTGAGCCAGGTGCAGTGGCAGACACCTGTCATCCAACTACTTGGGTGAGGCAAGAGGAGCACTTGGGAGTATGAAACCAGTGTGGGCAACACAGTAAGACCCCATCCCAAAGGGGGGACCGTAGGGGATGGGGAGGGGTGATCCAGGGCCTCCAGAATAAACGAGCCAGAGAGTCCCCTCTGGGCCATGCTGGGTAAAAATCGGAGCAACTGGGCTCCAAAGGTGTTGGCTTAGATGCAGGAGCAAAGAGCATGAGACCTCATGATGGTTCTAATATCCCAAAGACGCCACTGTTTACCCCTAAAAGAAGCTTGGGAGGCAGGATAATGTGTGACATTGAGAAGCCAGGTCAGCCACGAAGAGCTATCTGCTGGAGGGCATGCACCCGATCCTGAAGCTGGACCTCCTCCTGATGCCTTTCCAGAGCCTGCAGCCCTGATTGCTGCAGGAAGGCCTGGACAGCCTGAGGGCAGAGAAAAAAAAATAATGATTAAATACTTGAGTCCCCATGCCCTAAAACTCAATTCCCACAACCTCATGGGTTCCACTTCATGGAAGAGGGTGTACTGCCAACAAGATGGATGAGTTCTAACCTGCAGCCCACATTAGGCTAGGCTAGCCCAGTCTAGTCCAGAGAAGCAACCATAGTTAGGACTACAAGGTAAAAGGAAGTATGGTGAGACCAGAGGTGTCTGAGCTGGGGAGAATAGCAGGGCCAGGGGCCAGAAATCTACCTCTGGCCGATACAGGAATAGCAGCTGTAGCAGCTCCAAACTCTGGCCTACTACTTCAGTATCAGAGAGGGCCAATGTGTTCAGCAAGCAGGGAAGCAGGGGTCCTGGCCACAGCTGCCGGCAGTAAGCTGGACCCTTCTCTGCAACATTGCAAAGAACTGTGAGTACCTGTGGAGAGACATGTATACAGTCCCCAAAAAGATGAAAACCAAAGATTTTAGAGAGAATACATGTAGTGCTGACCACACACCTAGACACTGTGCCTGTTCTTTCATATACATGTATTGTAATCCTCATTTTAAGTGAGACTGAAGCTTAAGGTAGGAAAGTGCACTAATCCAATTTAGGAACTCGCCTAAACTGGTCTACCTCTGAAATTATACCACACCACCTGCCAGCTCTCAGCTAACCGTTCTGAGGGTTCAGGACTGTTTTTGTTTACACTTTGACAAGGAGGTCCTAGACTCGTGACCCAAATACATACCAGTACACTAACCACATTAGATAGTGGCAACAGCTGCAAGAGGGGCTCAATCAGATCCAAGGAAAGCAAGGAGGTACACAAAGTAGGACTGCTTGCTGTAAAGGAAAAAGTCAGTATGAAGTACCTTAAATTTGGGCCCGAACCACTGTCCCCCAAATCCTATCCACTTTAGACATAGGTAATACTTCCTCATAGCCCAAGCTAAAGTCCAGGCCCTTCTCAGTCTGGAGCAAGAAGTGCTGCTCCAGACCAATGGTCTATAGGGCCCTGTGGATAAGGAATACCTGCCCCTGATGCCATCTCAGTCCTGGAGCATATGCAGGAACTTGACTTCCTGAGTTCAAGAGCCTTTGCCCCTCTTCACAAGGCCCTTAATTACCATTCTCATCTCCCTAGGAAGGCAAGGATTTCAGAGACCTAACTATGATTTTGGGGACCTGAGCTCCTGGATTTCTGAAAAGGCTTAGGGAAGCCAGAGACTCATAGAGATCCCTACCCTATCATCATCCTTGGAGTCCCCTTCTCCTAGCCTGACTGGAAGTTTAATTTATACCTCTATATCCTATAGTACAGTAGCTTCTGGCTCTGGGGTCTGGCTATCACCAGGGGATTGAGTCAGGAAAAGGATTCCATATTTGTGATGTGTATGTATGTACATCCAACACCTCATAGATGTGTACTTGGAGTGAGTATGGTGTTTAAGCACGGGAACGCATAATAGGGAATTAATGTGAGCACATCTGTGTGTACTGCAGATATACCCATTCTGTCCCCATGTGTGTTTGAGTCCATGTGTGCCCATGGCAGAGGGTTTTAACTGCACTTCCAGTCTCCTTGCTCATGAGACCCAGTGTGATCACTTACCCCCAGAATCCTGTGTAGTGACTAGGTCAGGCAGAGGCCTGGCTGGGTTTGAAGGACAATAAGAGTGCTTGTGTCTTAAAAATGTTTCTGACTGAAGCCTTAGTGGAACCTTATTTACTTACTGAGGCCTCTTTGGTAAGCCTGGGGAATAAGCCAAGGGCAGGAGGAGTATAAGGCTGATACCTCACTTCCCTATACCCACGAGCAAGAACAGGGATCCCTGAACTATTCTTTCAACCCACCAAGAAGGAACTGGGGCAACTGGAAAGGAAAAGTGCCTGACAGCCATAGTAGATAAAGGGTTCCTCTCCAGGAAGTCATTTCAGGGCCACCTGCCTGCCAAAAGATAAGTATAAAGTGGGAGAGGTTAAGTGCAGATCTTCACTAATGGTTGGCAGGAGGGATAAGTGAAGGGCATCTCCCAGCCCAGAATGCAGGGCCCCTGTTATGGTATTAGAAATGCTCTGCCCCATCCTGTAGTCAGCATTTATTTCCTAACAGCTCTGTTCTCTCCTGCTTTGGTTGTTTGTTTTTTGGTACCAGGGATTAAACCCAGGGGTGCTTAGCCACTGAGCCACATCCCCAGCCTTTTTTATTGTGAGACAGGGTCTAAGTTGCTGAAGCTGGATTTGAACTTTCAATCCTCCTTAGTGGGGTTTCTTTCTTTCTTTTTTTTTTTTTTTTTTTTGTACTAGGGATTGAACTAGGGGGCACTCAACCACTGAGCCACATCCCCAGCCCTATTTTGTATTTTATTTAGAGACAGGGTCTCGCTGGGTTGCTTAGCGCCTCATTTTTGCTAAGGCTGGCTTTGAACCTGTGATCCTCCTGACTCAGCTCCAGAGCCACTGGGATTACAGGTATGCACCACCATGTCCAGCTGTGCGTTGGTTTTAATAAACATTTTGGTGATGGTAGAATAAATGAAAAGTAAAATTTTAAAATAAAATAAATTTTAAAAATTGAATAAATCTTAAATATAAAATAAGGACTGGGGATGTAGCTTAACAGTAAAGTGCTTGTCTAGCATGTGCAAGGCCCTGAGTTCTATCTCCAATACCACAAAAAATGAAGTTCCAGGTCTGGGAAGATTGTGGTGCATACCAGTGAGATTATTGAGTAGCCAGAGGCCCTCTGGAAGCAGGCTGGGCTGTTTCTGAAGGAAGAACTGGAAGAGGATAAATAAGGCTGCCAGGATACGTTCATCTTTGAGTTGCATTTGCCCTCCCACAGCCTCTACTGCCACATCTGTCAGCAGGTTGCTTAGACACCGGAGCACAGGGCATGCGAGCTGCAAAGACAAGATGAGGGTTAGATGTGAGAAAGAAGGGATTATCTGAACACCAGAAGAGAAGAATATCTACCCATCTAGAAAAGATGTCTACCAGGCTGTTCTGTTTTTTGTTGTTTGTTTGTAGTGCTGGGGATATAACATAGGGCCTTGCACATGCTAGGCAAGTGCTCTACCACTGAGCCCCAGCCCACTACCTGTCCTTTTAACTTACCAGTTCTAGTCCTGCCTCCTCGGTTCTCTGAACAGCCCCCGCCAAGTCCAACAGCAGTAGCCCCAGAGTAGACAGAGCCCCATGGGTGATGAGCAGAGCATTATTGACCTGACTGTGCAACAAAAAACAAACAGTCACTATCCAGGTAATCCCACCTTTAAGCTGGGAAACAGCCTAGGTCTGTGGGTCTCCTGGGCCAAAGAGAGGACCCCAAAAAGGATAAAAACTCACTACAGCAATTCCAAAAACCTAAAATTCAAAGGCCTAAGTGTCATAGAAGGAAACCCTTTCCCTGGAGTTCTGCAATTTTCCCAATTGGCCTATGTTACCTACAGATGATGTAGTGAAGGCACCAGGCAAACTCCACAGCAACCCCAGGGTTCAGTTTGGGGCCAGGTTGCATCAATCGCAGCATGTGCTGGGGGAGGAGGGAGTCCAGGATAGAGCTGCCAACAGAAGAGCTGTGAGTAGGAACCATTAAGATGCCAATGGTTCCTCCCAAATCCTTTTAGCAAAAGGCAAAGTGTCCAAACCCAAGGCTCTTCCTAGTCAGACATACAGAGTTAAAACGTTCAATAGCTTTGGAAATCAGATCTGATCAGGTATCCATGGGCTATACTACCAAGAACATCAACCTTGGCTGCACATGTGGAGAAATAATTTTACTTACGGAATGATCTTCTCTGGAGCTTCCTTAGCCTGCAGAAGCTGGGACAAGGCATATCCAAGGGCTTCCAGCACAGCCACATGAGGGGACTAGAAGTAGACGTAAAATCTGTCTCTGGAAGCTGGGTCATAAGGTCTCCTAAGACTCAGCCCCTTGACAGAGCAGAGACTAGAGCTACCCAATCAAAGCCAGTGGAGCATGCAAAGAGGAGTGATAGGTTTGCCCAGGGAAGAAAAAATAGGCACTCACCTGGATGCAGGCAACCAAGGCTGAAACAATGCCCTGTGGCAGGAGCTGCTGTCTCACAACCTCACTCTCCACGATCAGATTCCCCAGTGTATACAAACAGAGCTCCTGAGAGCAGGAAACAAAAACAAGGGCTGCATTCATCTCATGCCACAACAGAGATGGGATAAGAAAGATGGAACAGTCTGGTCCTTGAAGCTTATAAGAGGGTAGCTAAATGATGGGTATACACATTGCTATAGCATCAGGGGAAGCAGGGGGGGGTTTGTTTGTTTGTTTTCCTTACCCCTACATATAGCTTGAATTGGAACCAATTTGTTTGGTTTTGGAACCAGGGATTGAACTTGCCACACTGAACCACTAAGCCACATCCCCAGACCCCTTTTTATCTTCTATTTTGAGACAGGGTCTCACTAAGTTGCTTAGGACCTTACTATGTTGATAAGGCTGGCCTTGAACCTGCAATTCTCCTGAGTTGCTGGGATTACAAGTATGTGCCACCATGCCCAGCCCCAAAATCACAATTTTAAATTCTAAGCTCAGAGCAAGGTAGGAGGGTACAGGGCTTACTATGAAATCTGAGCTGTGACCAGAAAGGTAGGTGAGGAGGTAGGAAGTAGCTGGCAGGCAGGCCTCAGCCACCACAGACTGCTCAGAATGAGAAAGCTCATGCAGGCACCGAGCTGCCTCAAGCTGCAACAGGGCTCTGTTGCTGGTCAGGAGCCCAACCAAGGTCCGCATGCTGCCCTCGAGCCTACATGAATGAACACCAGAGACCTGTTAGTCATGTGCTCCATTCCCTTTACACTGTCCCCTCAGAGCCCCAGCTGACCCATATCATCCACACAGACCTGATGAAAATTTGCTGTGTCTCAGGGTGCTGCAAGCCTCGACGAAGATTGACCAGAGCCTTCTCTCTCTCCTTTTCCTCTGTACCCCGCTGGGCTAGCCGCAAGAACTCCTGGACCTGAAGCCCAGAACAAAGACAGAACACACAACAGCCAAGAAGCAAGTTCTGAGATCCTCTCTATCCAATTCACCTGGGAGGGCTTCAATATCACACCACCATCCCTAAAACTTGTCATGAATACTAATATAGCTAAATCTTGCAAGGGAGCACACAGGTTGGGAATCAAGAGCGAGTATGAATACCCACCCTACAACATACCCTATAAGGGACCTGAATCCCAGTTTCCTCACATGAAAACGAGAATGACAGTATCTACTCTGCCTTTTTAAAAGGTTATTTCAAAAATAACATTTAAACTCCTCAGCCTGGCAAAACCTACTCCTTCAGCTATTCTCCCCATGTAACCTACACTCCAGCAATACCTGGCATGATGTGATTTGTTTTAATGCTTCCAAGCTTTTGCATGACCAGTCCCTCTAGTCTTCCTTCAACAGACTAAAGAGTTTCTCTTGCCAAGCACAGTGGCACATGCCTATAATTCCAATGGCTCTGGAAGCTGAGATAGGAGAATTGCAAGTTCAAAGCCAGCCTCAGCAACAGTGAGTGGCTAAGCAACTCAGTGAAACTCTGTCTTTAAGTAAAATACAAAATAGGGCTGGAGATATGGTTCAGTTGGTAGAATACTTGTCTCACATGCACAAGGCCCTGGGTTCAAACCCCAGCACCACCAAAAAAAAAAAAAAAAAAGGGTTTCTCTTGAGCGTCATGTTTCCTTCCATTATGATAGGTGGTATCATATCACAACTGTCTCCTTCATTGGTCTGTAAGCCCTCCAAAGAAAATAACTTTTCATCTTTGTGTACCTCAGTGCCCGCCACATTGTCCTGGCATAAAGTAAGCACACAATGAATAAGCAGTATAGGAAAGGTGTTAAGTGATTGGTAAACTATTATATGAAAGCATGCACAATACAAATACAAGCATACCCCCGTGCTTGCTGAATGTAATTTCATTTATTCATTCAATAAAATACTGAACATTTGCTGTATTTCATATACTGTGCAACCATTTGATTTTTTTTCTTTTTCTTCCCTCCAGTACCAGGGATTGAAGCTAGAGCCACTCTACTACTAAACTACATCCCCAGCCCTTATTATTTATTTTTGAGAAAAGGTCTAAGTTGCCAAGGCTTGCCTTGAATTTATGATCCTCCTACCTCAGCCTCCTAAATCACTGGGATTACAGGCATGCAATCGCACTTGTCTGGCATCTGGGTTTTCAATGATGGCAAATAAGATAGGAGGATTTTTTGAATTTAGAGTCTAGTTGGAGAGTCAATAAACAAGCAAATTAGATAATACGATTAATATTCTGCAAAAAACAAACAGGTTGCCAAAATACCAATGCCAAAAGAGATCCATTTTAGATATTACAGATACAAAGTCCTTGAAACAGGAAAGAAATTGGTATATTATTCCAGGAAACGAAAAGGGGGCAGTGGTTGAGATGAGTAAGCTGACACAGGTTGGAGATAGGCAGAAGTGAGACCATGATGGGCTTTGCAGGTCACAGGAAGGATTTTGGTCTCTGTGTTTTTAAAAGACCTACTGCGAGTGGCAAATGTAGAAGTTTTTAGGAGGCTGCTGTAATATCCAGAGATGGTGGTGACAAATACGATGGCGAAGTATGTAAAAAAATTGTTAAGAGGTAAAAAACGGTCAGGACTTGACAATGGGATGATTTAGAGAGAAGGGACAATTTATTGTGGAGGATGATGCCCCTATTGCTGGTTCGACCCACTAGATGGAGACGTAGAGTGGATCGCGTTCAGGTAGGAGGCAGACTTGGTGTCAGCAGCAATGGACTATAGCGCGAACCCAGTCCTGCCTGGCCCGCTCACCTCGGCTTCTCCCAGAACCGTGGCCGAAGATTCCCCTCCGGCTTCCTCCGGGTCGTCCTCTCTCAGCAGTCTCTTGCTGACCAGTTGCTGCTCCCTCCGCGCCTTCCGCAGTGCTGGGAACAGAATCGGCTCAGTGGGTGAGAGGCAACGTGGACCCAGACCCGCGGGTCGGAGCAGAGGATCGCCTCCCCGCATCTCCAAGCGCCACCCTCACACCAGTGCTGCCTCGCCCGCCCACACCTGCCTCCCGCTCCCGCCGGCGGCGCCGTAGCTCTTCCACCCCGCAGGCCATCAACCCGGGGCGGCGGGGCTGTCGGGTCCACATGGTAGAGCTGGGGGATATCCACAAGGAGCTCACTAATCTCAAAACAGCTACACCCGTCCGTCCGGAGAAAAATGGCACCAACTGCGCAGCCGCAGCGCAGAGCGGGGGTGGAGGGACGAAGTGAGGGCGGGGCGAAGTGGAGAGGAGGGGTAGGGCCGGGCCGGAATTCCAAAGGAGGGCTGGTTAGCCAAATCTTGCCAGAGAGAGAGCTAGGATTCTAATACTAGTTGCCGACTTCGCTGTCATTGTATTTAATGAGGAGCTGTACTCACTGCTTGGTCCTGGAGGATGTCTCAGTGATCTAACCTAGCCTTGGGTCATGGCTCAGGCAATCAGAGTATGCCAACAGGATACGCAGGAGGCAATGTGGTCTGAAGCTTCCTTGTTTGGGTTGGGGACAGATGTACAACTACTCCTCAATTAAAAATCAAGTGTGAGGGGCTGGGGTTATACCTCAGCGGTAGAGCGCTTGCCTCGCACATGTGAAGCACTGGGTTCGATCCTCAGTACCATATAAAGGTAAATATATCTCTATCTATCTATATATGTTATCTATAGATAGATCAAGTGTGAGAGTCAGATGGGATAGTGCATGCCTGTAATCCCAGTGACTCAGGAGCCTGAGGCAGGAAGATCACAATTCAAAGCCAGTCTCAGCAACTTAGTGAGCCCCTGGGTTCAATCCTTGGTACCAAAAAAAAAAAAAAGATTTTCAAGTAGCTATTTCCCTAGAAGTCTAGAAATATGAATGTGTGAGTGCTGTCATAAATGCTTAGACCTTACCGCCATCTGGGACTCTTGTTTTTTTGTTTCTGGGTCCCCCCACCTCCTTGGCAAAACGGGTGATTTACTAATTGATCCTCATTCAACATACTTCCAGCCCTTCCTTCTAGGCACAAGAATTGCCCTGGAAGGAGGGCAGGGAATAGCAAGTTACAAATGGGAAATATTTCTTCTTGGCTGAATGAGAGGCTGAAGTTGCCCTCCAAATGCAGTGGGATTTCCACAAGGGAGTACCCCAAATCTTTACAAATTAGGTTGGTTTTATTGAAAGCACTAGGTGCCAGGGTGATCAATCCAAGGCATTTATTAGAGGAAGGTAACTACTGAGTGGGCAGCAGTTTTCTAACCTAATTACAAACTGCAAGAGAAAGATGTTCTACCTATATATGTTCATAACAAGGAAATCAGAGTATGGAGTTTATATGTGAGGTTAAGGAATTTGGCTTAGATTCTGGGCTAGTTTCTTTCAGTGTTTTGGGCAACAACCTAAATAGCTTTACTTGTACCTGGGAATGCTGAAGGCCCTGGCTTGGGTTCAAGCCTTCAGGGGAAAGCATGCAGCTGATCAGAGCCATCAAAGCACTTGGTATTTCTTGGTTAAGATGAGAGAAAAAGTGAGAGCACCTTGAGAACCCTACAGGAAATTTACATTTAAAATATCTTGTTTTCCAATTTCAGGAGAGGAAACGAGTACTGTGAATAAATGATAGAGCAACTAGGTCAATATGTGTCTGTTAAACACCTGTTTTTTGTTTTTGTTTTTGTGGTGCTGGGCATTGAACCCAGGGCCTTGTGCATGCCGGGCAAGCACTCTACCAACTGAGCTATATCCCCAGCCCTGTTCATTTGTTTTTGGTTTTTGGGTGTTTTGTTTGTTTGTATTTTGTTTTATTTTAGATACTGGGTGGGGATTCAGCCCTGGACCCTTTACCACACTGAGCTACATCCCCAACCCTTTTTATTTTGAGACAGGGTTTTGCTAATTTGCTGAGGGTCTCAGTAAATTCCAGAGGCACCTTGCACCTGGCCTATACCCCTTTACTTTTTTTTTTTTTTGGTAGATAGAAATAATACCCTTATTTCACTTATTTATTTTTATGTGTGCAGAGGATCGAACCCAGTGCTTCACGCATGCTTGGTAAGCACTCTACTGCTGAGCTACAACCCCAGCCTCCAGATACCTCTACTTTTAATAAAGTTATTAAATAAAGGAATAAATAAAGAGGGAGGAAGAAGAGTTTTTCTTCAGACCAACATCCTTTTCTCAAAGCTAGTTGTACCCTCTTTTTAAAATATTTTTTAGTTGTTGATGGACCTTTATTTTACTCATTTATTTATAGTGCTGAGAATCGAACCCAGTGCCTCACACATGTGAGGCAAGTGCTCTACCACTGAGCCACAACCCCAGACCTAGTTGTACCCTCTTAAGACAACAGAAGAAGTTCACAATCTCTTCCACAAAACATCCAATTAAATATTGATAAACCCACTCTGATTCCCTCTTAAAATTGGAAGCCATCTCGCCACAAAGACATAAAAGCTAATTTCGGCTTTACTATAAATTACTGCAAATTCTGAACTTGTTTGGAATGTCTGCTCATGCCTTGAACTCACCCATGCCTGGCTTTCCCTGACCAGATAGCAGCCCTCTCTGAAATTTTAGTGAGGCCTCATAAATCTTGGCCTTCCCTGGCCAGAAAATGACCCTCTCTGAGGCTCTAATGACCTTCATAAATTCTGATGTTGGGCCAGCAAAAACATAAACTAGCATTTATGTTATGCTCGTCAGAGTTTTGTTATCTATAACCTTCCCCTTTGTGTACCTTTCTAAAAGCTGGGTTCCAAGAAAGCTGCAGGGCTGTCTTATTCCCATGTTTTTTGGGGGAGAGGCAGTCCGGCTGGTCGAAATAATAAGCTTGCTTTTAATTTGATTTTAATTTAAGTCAGTGGTCTTTTCTTTGCACTCTGGTCTAACAATATCTGAGGAAAATCAAGGATTTGGATTTGGGTGGCCAGAAGATAATATTAACCAAGACTAGAGAAAAGTAAGGAAAACCAATTTGACTGAGTCCCTGGAATGTATACCAGGAAGCAAAGGTGCTGGCTTAAGACTTAAGGCACAGGGGATCATCCGTTCCCCATTCCTGCCAGACAAGCCTGGGGCGCCTGAGTCATTCTTCATTGCTTGGCACCGGGTGTCTAAATGCCTTCTTCCTGGTTCAGCCCCTCTCCCTGCATCAACCTTCACTTGGAATATTTCCTAGAAGGGAAGTGCGTAGGGCTATTGGCAGGAACAGATGTGGTGAAGTGACCAGGGTTCACAGAGGAGGAAACGGAGTGACATCACAGGATTGCCCAAACTCTTGGGGCAAACAGAATAGATAAGCCCATGGGACTGGAAGCCCGAGAGTGCCACCAAAGCCATTTCCAGAGCCCACTCAGGCCATAGAGGCTTTCAGGATTTAATAACCATGGTGAGTTTACAGTCTTGGGGTCGAGCGCTGGGGGCACCTGAGCTGGGCATCCCTGGGGACTAACTGGGACCTCCCTGACTTTTGCTGTCTCTCCAGGAGAGCGTGCGCTGGTTGTTGCTTTTGCTGCTGCCGGTGCTGGATATCTCTGCAACCACTCCGGATCCCTGCGAGTTGGACGAGGACGACATCCACTGTGCCTGCAACTTTTCGGAACCGCAACCCGACTGGTCCAGTGCCTTTCTGTGTGTAAGTGCGGTTGATGTGGAGATCCGTGGCGGCGGCCGCAGCCTGGAACAATTTCTAGAGCGTGTCGACATCGACGCAGACCCACGGCAGTACATGGACGTGGTCAAGGCTCTACGTTTGCGGAGGCTCACGATTGGAGCTGCACGGGTTCCTGCTCTACTGCTATTCGGCACCCTGCGTGTGCTAGGGTATTCCCGCCTCAAGGAACTAACTCTAGAGGATCTAGAGGTAACAGGCACCATGCCGCAGCCTGTAGGAATCCAAGGGCCAGGGCTTTCCGTCTTGCGCCTTCGCAATGTGTCCTGGACTACAGGAGGTGCCTGGCTCCCGGAACTGCAGCACTGGCTCAAGCCGGGTCTCAAGGTACTGAATATTGCCCAAACACACCCGCTTGATTTTTCCTGCGACAAAGTCCTCACTTTCTCGACCCTCACCACCCTAGACCTGTCTGACAATCCTGGACTGGGAAAACGCAGACTGATGGCGACCCTCTGTCCCCACAAGTTCCCGGTCCTCCGGGATCTAGCGCTACGCAACGCTGGAATACAGACGCCCAATGAGGTGTGCTCTGCTCTGGCTACAGCTGGTGTGCAGCCCCACCGCCTAGACCTCAGCCACAACTCGATGCTCGCTACTGCAAAACCTGAGGATCCTGGGTGTGTCTGGCCTAGTGCATTAAACTCCCTGGATCTGTCATTTGCTGGGTTGGAGCAAGTGCCTAAGGGACTGCCGGCAGAGCTTGAGGTACTCAATCTCAGCTGCAATAGGCTAAATAGGAAGCCACGGTCAGACGAATTGCCCAAGGTGGGTAACTTAACACTGGACGGAAATCCCTTCCTGATTCCGGGAACCTCCAATCCCAGTAGCATTGTCCCCTCTGGAGTATTCCCAGCCTGTGTGCATTCACCCTTGGCGGTGGGGATGTCAGGAACGCTGGCTCTGCTCCAAGGGGCCAGGGGCTTTGCCTAAGGCCCAGAGGAAAAGAATCCATAGACTTAGATTGCCCTGGCTTGGAGGAGCACCATCCCGTCAATCAGCACTTCTGCCTCAGAACCAACCCTCTGCCTCACCTTTATTAAATCTTAAAGGATGGACCGATGTAATTCAACAGACCTTTACTGGGTGTCTGCTATGTTCTGGGCTCAGGGGTGAATGTGGAATCCATCATACTATAACTTTCTTCATCCCTACTCCCTAGAAACCTTGCCTACCCTTCCAAGAACTGCAGGGACAGAAAGAACAGCAAAACATTGCCTGGCTCTGGGAGAAATAATGAATGCTTGTATAGTCAGGACTTTCTGAGCAGATTACTGGAACTTGGGTTAATGGATGTTTAATGGTAAACATATCATGGAAGATACAAAATGTTTTCTTTCCCACACACTGTCCAAAAATCAAAGGTAATAAAACCCAGAGTCAGCTGGGCGGGATAGAACATGCCTATAATCTCAGCAACTCAGGAGGCTGAGGCAGTAGGATCACAAGTTCAAAGCCAGCCTCAGCAATGTAACAGGGCCCTAAGCAACTTAGTGAGATTTTGTCTCAGAATAAAAAACAGAAAGGGCTGGGGATATGTGCCTTGGGTTCAATCCCCAGTACAAAAAAAAAAAAAAAAAAAGTCATTTGCTTCCCTGCTTCCTCCCTCACCACCCCTTCAGGGAAAGGGTAAAAGTGCCTCCCTGTCCTACATAAACTTTGAATTTCATCATTTCAGGGGTTCTCTCCCATAGTGTAAAACTAATTTGTCCCCACAGGTACAGTAGTCTTCACTATGTCACTCCCCAAATAAAGGATAATTTCTTTTTCCTTTTTTTTAAAATTTGTTCTTTTTAGATGTATATGAGTAAGGGGAATTTAAGCAGGGGAAATGGATACAAGGTACAATATATCTCTGAATCAGAGATCTGTTTTATTGATACCTAAGTGGATAACCCATTTAGATTGACTCTGATTTGCAAACAAGATAACATATCAGATCCTTCACAATAAACAGAATCAACTCAGAGACCTAGGATATCAGCCATCAAGAAGGGCTGCTTCTTTTGAATCCTTTTCTCATTACAAGGAGGCAGCCACGTATATCAAAAAGCTAATACCTACTAGATGGAGGGTAAGGAACAGGGGTGGGGGATGCATATAGTTCAGTGCTCCTGTCTGCCTTAGGCCAGTGTCTAGAGCCTCATAGATAGGAATCAGAAAATTAGCATTGGTGGGAGAGTTATAGAGGTTAGCAAAACCAGACTCAAAGAATGGCAAAAATACAACTAAATTAGCTGGAAACTCACTGGAGTGTTCCCAAGGGACCATCTACCTGCCTGCTGGGAAGTTTCTAGTATAGAAGAGTTAATCACCCCAAGACATTTTTTTTACATTTGAATAGCTCTGATCATACTTCATGAAATAGTTATAGAGCCCCTGTTCCACTTCAGGCCCCATATTAGGTTGGAATACAGAACAATCATAACACATTTGCCCTCAGGGAATTTTCTCAATTCAGTAAGGGAGGTAGACACATAAAAGCTAATTGTGATTCTAGAAGATGGAGAAATCATCTCCACAATGGGAGGAAAGGATTTGAAAAAGATAAAACATGTAATATGTATTTTGTGACATGACTATCAGTTCCTCATGAAGGACATCCCAGGCAAAAATAGGCAGCTTGCTAAAAGGCTCAGAAATCTGAAATCAGATGACCAGAACTGGGAACTGTACCTGGTTAGGTAGGACTGGAGACCATCTCCAAGGCAGGAAGCAAGCCCTCACCAGAAACCAACCATGCTGGCCCTTGATCTTGGATTGCTAGTCTCCTGAACTGTGAGAAACAAATACCTGTTGATTAAGTTGCTAGGGCATTTTGTCATGATAGCCTGAGTTGTCTAACAGAAGATTTTCAGGGAAGTCCTCTCAGATAAGGAATATCTGAGCGGAGATCTGGGTGAACTGGAAACCAAGCTTGAGGATAATATGGGGAATATAATTCAGGAAGAAAAAAAAATCAAAATGCAAAGACCCTGAGGTCTTTGGGAGTTAAAGGAAAAAGCAAGAATGCCAGTGTGGCTGTATCAAAATAATTAAAGTTGGAGAGGGGTAAGAGATAATATTAGAGAGATATCAGGGACCAGGTCATGTAGGGCCTTGTAAAAAAAAATGCTACTCAAAGTATGGTCCAAGGCAAATTGCTATTACTTTATTCCCATTGTATTTCCAGGGCTTAATATAGTGCCTGACACGTGGTGGGCACTGGAATGCATTAATATCTCCAGCTTCCATCACAATGATCTCCAGCCCTTGTTATTTCTGCACTATAAAAAGTACAAAGGTCAAGAAAAAATGTGTTTTGCTGGAGATTGAACCCAGATCCTTGCACATACTAGGCAAACATCCACTATGAGCTACACTCCAGACCCTCCCCTTTTTTTCACTGCTGGTGATCAAATCAAGGGCCTCATGCAAGACAATATGGAAAATGAATAACAGGGCTGGGGATGTGGCATGCGTGGGGTGCTGGGTTCAATCCTCAGCACCACATAAAAATAAAATAAAGATGTTGTGTCCACCAAAAACTAAAAAATAAATATTAAAAATCTCTCTCTCTCTCTCTCTCTCTCTCTCTCTCTCTCTCTCTCTCTCTCTCTCTCTCTATCTCTCTCAAAAAAAAAAAAGGGAAAAAAAGAATAAAAGGCTGGAGGACTCACACTTTCAGATTTTAAAACTTACCACAAAGCTACAGTAATCTAAATAATGTGGTATTGTCATAAACACAGACATCTAGATAATGGAATAGATTCCTGAAATAAACTGCATCTATAATCAATTTTTGACAAGGGTGTCAAGTCTGTTTAAGGAAGAAAAGACAATTCTTTCACCAAATGGTGCTAAGGAAACTGTATGCCCACATGGAAAAAAAAATGTGTTAGCTTTTTGTTGCTGTGATCAAGTTACCTGACAAGAACAACTTAGAAGAGGAAAAGTTTATTTGGGGCTCATGGTTTCAGAGGTTCAGTCTATGGCCTATGGCTCTGGGCCTGAGATGAGGTAGAACATCATGCCAAAAAGGGTGTGGTGAAGGAATGCCAGTTTAACTCATGGCAACCAGGAAGCAGAGAGAAAAATCAAAGTGCAGGGACAAAATAAAAAACCCAAAGTCATGACTCCAGTGACCTACATCCTCTAGCCACATCCAACCTGCCTACAGTTGCCACTCAGTAAGTAGTTCTTTCAAATTATTAATCCACCAAATGGATTCATCTACTGCTTAGGTTATAGCTCTCATAATATAACTGTTTTACCTCTGAACATTCCTGCAGTGTCTATCACATGAGCTTTTGGGGGATAACCCATATCCAAACCATAAAAAGAATGAATGCTCAAGTAGCTCAAAATTATTAAAGACTTAAATGTAAGATCTAAAACACCTAACTCTTAGAATAAAATATAGGGCAAAAACTTTATAATGTTAGGTTCGACAGAGATTTCTTGGCTATGACGCCAAAGGTATAGGAAATTTTTTTAAAATAGGCAAACTGGACTTCAAGAAAAACTTAAAAATTTGTGCATCAAAAGACATCACCAACAGAGTAAAAAGGCAACATATAGAATGAGAAAACATGTTTGTAAATCATATATCTGATAAGGGATTCATGCCCAGAATATAGAAAGAGCTCCCAAAACTCAACAACAGAAAAACAAATAACCCGTTTCAAAAATGGGCAAAAGACTTAAATAGACATTTCTCCAAAGAAAATATTTATGTGCCAAATAAGCACATAAAAGGTGCTCAACATCACTAATCATTAAGAAAATGCCAATCAAAACTATAGTGAGGGGGTCAGGGTTATGGCTCAGTGGTAGAGCGCTTGCCAGGCATGCATGAAGCACTGGGTTCTATCTTTAGCACCACATAAAAATAAACAAATAAAATAAAAGCATTCTGTCCATCTGCAACTACCAATTTTTAAAAATAATTAAAAAAAAAACACCATAGGCTGAGACAGGAGGATAGATTGGGCCCAGGAGTTTGGGGGTGTGGTACACTACACCAATGGGGTCTCTTTACTAATTATCAGTAGTGGGATTGCACCTGTGAACAGTCATTGCACTTCATCCTGGGAAACATAGCAAGACCACATGTCATAAAAACAAAGAAAAAAACAAACCACAAGGAGACATCGCCTCCTACTTATTAGAATGGCAACTATTCAAAAGAAAACAATAAGCCTTGGGAAAAATGTAGAGAAATTAGGACCTTTGGGCACATGTGGGAATGTAAATTGGTACAACTACCATGGAAAACAAATCTCCATGAGTCCAGGGGCTGTGTCACTTGCATTCAGTTTACAAAGTAGTGCTTCCATAAATCATGGCAGGTATTCCATCAATCTTTACTGAATGATTAATTAAATGAGAGCAGTGGGCTTAGGGCTGGGCATTGCTGCGCTGAGGAAAGAAAAAAAAAAAAAACACTGAAAAGCATTTTATTACACCAAGGTCCCACAAAAAGGTTTGTCCCCAACTGAGTTTGGACACTAGAAACTATGTATCATGGTTCCAGTCTCAAGGTATCTATATATCTATATATCTATAACATATATCTTAATATTTTTTTCTGGCAATGTTCAGTATCGAAGTAACAGGATTCATTCATCCAATGTCAGGGTTGGGGCACAGGCATCCTCAGTGAAGCCCAAAGACTGAGAGATCTGAAATGATAAAATAATGATGAATAATACACCCTACAGAAGGAAGGAAATGAAGCAAGTAGAGGGAGATGAACTGAGAGAAGCAAGGGCCCCATTTCCACTTGGCATTCTTTGGTCAGATGTTTGTGTGGCGTGATGGATTTTATGCTGAAAGGGCAAAATATGGTCAAAGGACTTCCTTTTTTGAGCCAAAATTGGTTTCCCTGTATCTTCCTCTTTTGTTTCTGCTCTGTCATCTGTATATGTAAAAACTTTACAATGTTTACAACTTGTATATGTAATCAAACATATACATTTTCTTTTCCTTGACTACAAAGAGTTTTGCTTTCAAAAAAAATATTTTTTGCTCTATCTTATCCAGACTTCTCTTTTCCAACACAAACCATCCACTCACTTTTTCCAGTGATCAGAGTTCCATCATTCTTCAGCTCATGGGAGGCTCTTAATGAACCACTTTAAAAAATCATATGTATGTGCTGGGGTTGTAGCTCAGTGATGGAGCACTTGCCTCTCAGGTGTGAGGTACTGGGTTCGCTCCTCAGCACCACATAAAAATAAATAAACAAAATAAACATAATGTGTCCAACTATAACTAAAACACTTTTAAAAAAAATCCTATGCAGTCGAGAACATTTGAACACCAACTTGAATCTTTGTGAATATTTTTAAGTTGCTAATTTTTAAAAGTAATGGATGTAATGAGTGTGTTATTATGATCATGTTTAAGAAAAAGTACTTGACAAATGCATCATGAGGAAAGAAAACTGCAGAGCAATATCCCTGCAAATATGGACACAGGAATCACCAACAAAAATGAAAGGAAACAAAATCTAGCAATGTATAAAAGCAGTTACACACCACGATCAATTGGGATTTATTCCAGGAAATGGCCTAACATCTGAAAATCAATATAAGACAACATATTGATAAAATAACAAATAAAAACTCTATGATTGTCTAAATAGATGCAAAAGAAGTATTTGACAAAAAAGTCAAACTTTTATGAAAAAAAAACACTCAAAAAAAAAAAGGGAAAGCTGGGAACTTCCTTGCATAATAAAGGACATCTGCAAAAAAACATCTGCTGAGAATAAACTTAACAATGAAAGACTAGATGTTTCCCCCAGCACCCCCAAGGTCAGCACCAAAACAAGGATGTATGTTCTCACCACCTCTATTCAAAATTTACTAGAGATTCAGGTCATGAAAATTAACCAAGAAAAAGAAATAAGTGGCATGTAGATTAGGAAACTGGTAAAATAGTTTGAATTTACACATGATATGGTGGTGTATATTAAAATCCTATGGATTCACTAAAATATATCAGTTCAACAAGTTCAGTAAGGTTGCAAGATACAAGTTCAATATACAAAAATCTATTGTATATCAGTACACTTGTGATGACTATTCTGAAAATTAAATTAAAAAAATCCCATTTACAACAACAGCAAAAAGGATAAAACACATAGGAATAAATATGGCCAAATGTTATGGTTTGGATGTGAGGTGTCCCCCAAAAGCTCACATGTGAGACAATGCAAGAAGGTTCAGAGGAGAAATGATTGAGTTGTGAGAGTCTTAACCCAATCAGTGAATTAATCCCCTGATAGGGATTAACTGAGAGGTAACTGAAGTGATAGGATTTGGCTGGAGGAGGTGGGAATTTGGGGCCTGGCTTTGGGGTATATATCTGTATCTGGAGAGTGGATTTCTCTCTCTCTCTCTCTCTCTCTCTCTCTCTCTCTCTCTCTCTCTCTCTCTCTCTCTCTCTCTCTCTCTCTCTCTCTCTTCTCTCTCTCTTCTCTCTCCTTTCTGATCACCATGTGAGCTGCTTCCCTCTGCCACACTCTTCCCCCATGATGTCCTGCTTCATCTGTAGCCCCAAGGACTGGAGGCAGCCTTCTATGGACTGAGACCTCTGAAACCATGAGCCCTCAAATAAACTTTTCTTCCCTAAAATTGTTCTGATCAGATATTTTAGTCATAGCAGTGAAAAAATCTGACTAAAATGTCAAAGAAGAGCGAAATTTGTACTCTTAGAACTATAAACTTCTGTTGAAAGGAATTAAAGAATATCTAAGTAAATGGAGTAACATCCCATGGATCTTAATATTGTTAAATCTATCACTTCTCCCCTAATTTATCTACAAATTCAGTGAAATTCTTGCATAAGAACCTAAGCAGCTGATTTATTTTCTTATCCTTTTTTTTTTTTTTTTAATTTTTACTACTGAGGATTGAACTCAGGAGCACTTTACCATTGGGCCACATCCTGAGCCCTTTTTATTTTTCATTTTTTTAAATATTTATTTTTTAGTTTTAGATGGACACAATATCTTTATTTTATTTGTATGTGGTGCTGAGAATCAAACCCACTGCCTCACACATGCTAGGCAAGCGCACTACCACTTGAGCCACATCCCCAGCTCCTTATTTTCATTTTGGCACATGGTCTCCCTAAGTTGCTGAGGCCCTCACTAAGTTACAGAGGCTAGCCTCAGAATTTATCATCCTCCTGCCTCAACCTCCAGAGTCAGCTGGAATTACAGAAGTGTGCCACCATGCCCAGTCAAGCAGCTGGCTTTGTGTAAATGGACAAGCTGGTTCTAAAGTTCATATGGAAATTCAACACTTGTGGAATAAACAAAATAATCTAGTAAAAGAAGAACAAAGGGGCTGGGGTGTAGAGCATTTGCCTAGCTGGTAGTAGAGCATTTGCCTAGTGTGCATGAGGCCCTGAGTTTGATAGCAAATATCAGATGAAGAAAAAGGAGGAAGAGGAGGAGGAAGAAGAGGAGGAGGAAAAAGCTAAAGGACTCATTTAAAATATTGTGAAGCAACAGTAATTCAGATAATATAGTGCTAGAATAAGGATAAACACAGCAATCAGTGTAATAGAAGCCAGAGTTCAGAAATAAACCTCAATGAAAAAAATCAACCTCAATTGATTTTGACAAGAGTGTCAAGAACATTAAATGAAAAAAAGTTTTTTAGTTTTTTTTCAATTAATAGCATGGTGACACACATGTAGATGCATGAAGATGAGTCTTTACTTCAGATCATAAAAAAGTTAAGTTAATATATACTGATGACCTGAATATAAGAGCCTGAAATTATAAAACTCCTAAAAGAAAACATAGAAATTAATCTACATACTGGTTCATCAATAAGCTAAACATAGTTAGTTATCAGATAATCCAACAATACTAACTCTAGTTATATACCTAAAATAATTGAAAAGGAGTATTCAAGCAAGATTTATTACCAAAATGTTTATATCCACACAATTCAAAATAGCCAAAAGGTGAATGTCCAAATATCCATCAAAAGTTGAATGTATATTGGACTGGGGCTGTGGCTCAGTTGTAGAGCACTTGTCTTTCACATGTGAGGCACTGGATTTGATCCTCAGTACTACATAAAAAAATAAACAAACAAAATAAAGGTATTGTGTCTATCTACAACTAAATATATATATATATATATATATATTTAAAGTTGAATGTATATGCAAAAAAGTGTTATATACACACAATGGAATGTTTTTCAGTCATTGAAAGCAACAAGGTACTTTTACATGCTATAGATAAACCTTGAAAACATTATGCTAATTGAAATATGCCAAACACAAAAGAACAGATATAATCTGATTCCATTTATATTAAATATCTTAAATAAGTTAAAGATTACCAGAGTCTAAACAAAGGGCAGATGGGGGAGTTATTGCTTAATGTGCAGATTTCTGTTTGGGTGATGAAAAACATAGTGGTGATGGTTGCACAACACTATGAAGGAAATCAAGGCCACTTTGTTATACACACGAACATGGTGAAAATGGCAAAATTTATAGTGTATATTTTACCATAATAAAAAGTAAAAAAAATTCTCAAATCAAGAACCCAATTTTATACCTAAATGAACTAGAAAAAGAAGAGCAAACTAAACCCAAAGCCAGAAAAAGCCAGAAAATGATAAAACAAATAGAACAGAGATAAAGGATATATAATATAATATCATTATATAATATAATGATATAAGGAATAGAAAGAAACTAAACAATGCTTCTTTGAAAAGGACAACAAAATTGACAAATCTTTAAGCAGATCTAGGTAAAAGGAAGGAAAGAAAGAATCAGTTAAGCACACAACTAAAATCTGAAATTTTCTTAAATTAAATCACTAACCAAAAGTCTCATAACAGAGAAAAGTTCATGACCAGACAATTTTACTGGTGAAGTCTCCTAAATATTAAATAGAAGTTAACACCAATCCTACTAAAGCTTTTCAAAAAAACAGAAGAGGAAACATTTCCCAACATGTTCTGTGAGGCCAGCATTACCTTGATGTCAATGACAGGCAAACACACCAGAAGTAAAACTACAGATCATTATGTACATGAATGCAAAGTTCTCAGTAAATAACTAATAGACTAAATCCAAAAGCACATGATCAAGTTGAAATTATCCCAGAAATGAAAGTTTGGTTAAAAATAAGATAAGCAAGCCAGGCATGGTGGCACATACCTGCAATTCCAAAAACTTTGGGGGGCTGAAGCAGGAGTATTGCAAATTTGAGGTCAGCCTCTGTAACTTAGGGAGGTCTTAAGCAACTTAGTGAGAATTTGTCTCAAAAATAAAAAGGGCTGGAAATATAGCTCAGTGCTAAAGTGCCCCTGGGTTCAATCCCTAGTACCAAATGATGATGATGATGATGATGATGATGATGATGATGATGATGATGATGATATAAGCAATCAGTGTAATATACCACATCAATAGAACAAAGGGGAAAAACACATGATTATCTCAATAGAGGGATGTTGCAGGGCCTGACTTTCAATCTACATGGAGGAATGCTTATCTTGCTCATTGTGCAGCAGGGAAGTCCTAACTTAGAACACTAGTTTTCAGACAGAGTGTTGTTGGAACACTGGCAAGCATCATTTCCTTGCTCCTTTGACAAGAAGTCATTTCCCTGTTGGTACAAGGTCAGCCTATGTGGCAGTTTCTGAACTCCTGGTGTCTGGACTCCCATAATATGAAACATTGTGTATCACCACTGACCTATCATGTCTGTTATATGTAAATTGTCATATACCCACTATAAAAGCTATTTTTGCTGAGCAATAAAGCAGACAAAGTTCTCTGAAACCATCTCTGGAAGAGTTTCTCCATGCCCTCAAGCTCCCCACAGTCGATGCTGGAAGGACAGGCCACTCAGCAGAGGGAAAAAGACAACTTGACAAAATTCATCATCTTTTCAAAATAAAAACACTCAGCAAAATTGGAATGAAGAGGAATTTCCTTAACATGATAAAGAGTACTTAAAACACATCTCTAATATGATTCAATGGTGAAAGAATGAAAGTTTTCCCCCTAAGATCAGAAGAAATCAAGGGTGCCATGTCTACCATTCCTATTACTATTGTCCTGGAAGTCTTAACCAAAGCAATTAGGCAAGAAAAAGAAATAAAAGGCATCCAAATTAAAAAAAGAGAGAAAGAAACAATAAAACTTCTGTTTGCAGATAACACAATTCTATATATAGAAAATCCCATAGAATTTACACACTTAAAAACCCTATTAGAGATAATAAACAAATTATCAGTCTCAGGTACAAATACAACACATAAAAATTAGTCATTTTTTAATGCAACAGTAATAAAAACCAGAAAGAAAATTAACAGGTTGGGATGTAGCTCAGTGGTAAAGTGCTTGCCAGGCATATATGAGGCCCTGGGTTCAATTCCCAGCATAAAAAAAAAAAAAAAAGAAAAAGAAAAGGAAAAAAAGTAACAAATAAATAAAACAATTTTATCTACAATGTTATATAAAAAAAAACTTAAAATAAAATTACCAAGAAAATAAAGGACTTTTACAAAAACTAGAAAACATTGCTGAACGAAATTAAAGGAATCGTACATAAATGTAAAGACATCCTATGTTCATGGATTGGAAGACCTAATATTTTTAAGATAACACTATTCCTCAAAGCGATCTACAAATTCAGTGCAATTAATGTCAAAAGTCTAGGAGCCTTTTTTTCAGCAATGGAGAAGTCAAATTATCAAATTCATGTAGAATCACAAAGGGTCCCGAATAGCCAAAACAATATTGAAAGAGAGAAATGAAGTTGGAGAACTCATACTTCCCAATTTTAAAACAGTACAACAGTGACTTGGGAGGATGAGGCAGGAAGATCACGAATTCCAGGTCAACCTCAGCAACATAGTGAGAGCCTCAGCAATTTGATGAGGTCTCAAATTAAAAAAAAAAAAAATGAAAAGGGTTAGGGATGTAGCTCAGTGATGAAGAATCCCTTGATTCAATCTTCAGTCCCTGCCACCACCCACCAAATGACAAAACTATTAAACAGTGTGGTATGGACATAGGGATAAACATGCAAAATGACTGAGTAGAATTGAGTAATAAACAACCCAAACATCTATAGTCAACTTTTTTTTTTTTCTCTACTGGGGATTGAACTCAGAGGTGCTTAATCATTGAGCCATACCCCCAGTCCTTTTTTATTTTTTATTTTTATTTTTATTTTAAGACAGGGTCTTACTAATTTGCTTAGGGCCTTGCTAAATTGCTGAGGCTGCCTTTGAACTTGCAATCCTCCTGCCTCAGCCTCCTAAATTGCTGGGATTACAGACATGCACCATAGCACCTGGCTCATCAACTGATTTTTAATAGGAATGTCAAGATAATTTAATGGAGGCGCTGGGGATGTGGCTCAAGTGGTAGTGCACTCCCCTGGCATGCATGCGGCCCGGGTTCGATCCTCAGCACCACATACAAAACAAACATGTTGAGTGGGCCAAAAACTAAAAAATAAATATTAAAATTCTCTCTCTCTCTTAAAAAAATCATAAGTAAGATAATTTAATGGAAAGAGAACAGCGAATAGCAAATAGCATTGGACAACTAGCTAATCAAATGCAAAAGACTTATGAACCCCTACTCTCTACATATAAGAAAATTAACTCAAAAATTATAAAGGCATTAGAAAAATATACAGATTAATGTTTATGACCTATGACTTAGCAATGTGTTATTAGATATAATACCAAAGGCATGAACAACAACAACAACAACAACAAAATAGATAAATTGGAGCTCATAAAAACTAAAAACTTTGGGGCTGGAGTTGTGGCTCAGTAGTAGAGCACTCACCTAGCACGTGTGAGGCCCTGGGTTTGATCCTTAGCACCACATAAAAATAAGTAAATAAAACAAAGGTATTGTGTCCAACTACAACTAAAAATAAGTATTAAAAAATAAAAAATAAAAACTTTGGAGTATTAAATGGCACTATCAAGAAAGTGAAAAGACAATTTATAGAATAAGAGATAATTATAAACACCATATATCTGATAAGACATAAACATAAGATACACATAAAGAGCTCTTACAAATCAACAACAAAAGACAAACAATCCAATTTTTCAAATGGCAAAAAGCAAACAAATTTGAATGTATATTTCTCCAAGAAGCTATAAAAATGGGTAATACCCAAAGAAAAAATGCTTAACATCACTGGTCATTAAGAAAATGTAAAGTAAAACCACAATGAGATATCACATCATAATCACTCTCTTGGCTATAATAAATTCTCTTTTTTAAATTTAATTTTTAGTTTTAGGCCAACACAATATCTTTATTTTACATTTATGTGGTGCTGAGGATTGAACCCAGTGCCTCCTGCATACTAGGTGAGCACTCTACCACTGAGCCACAACCCTAGTCCAATAAGTTCTTAAAAGAAAATATCTGGACTGGGGGTATGGTTTATTGGTGGAGCACTTGCCTAGCATTTGTGAGGCACTGGGTTCCATCCTTAGCACCACATAAAAATAAATAAATAAAATAAAGGTATTGTGTCCATCTACAACTATATACAATTATATATAAAATAACTAATATTGGTAAGAATGTGGAGAAATAGGAAGCCTCATGCTTTGCTGGTGGGAATGCAAAATGATACAGTCACTCTGGAAACAATTTGGCAATCCTCAAAAAGTTAAACCCATCAATTGATTTCATTTTTTGTTATAAAAATAGCAGAAATCAAAACATACGTCCACACAGAAACTTGCATACAAATATTTTATTATTATTATTATTATTATTAGGTACCAGGGATTGAACTCAGGGGCACCCAATCACTGAGCCACATCCCCAGCCCTATTTTGTATTTTATTTAGGGACAGAGTCTCACGCAGTTGCTTAGCGCTTCACCCTTGCTGAGGCTGGCTTTGAACTTTGAGATCCTCCTGTCTCAGCTTCCCCAGCTGCTAGGTTTACAGGCATGTGCCACTGCGCCCAGCAAGAAGCATTATTCATAACAACTAAAAGATGAAAACAATCCAAATGTCCATCAATAAGTGATGAATAAATAAACTGTGGTAGATACATATGGTGGAATATTATTCAGCCAAAAAAAGTAATAAAGTATTGATACATGCCATCACTTGGATGGACCTCAAAAGTTTATGTTGAGGTGGGGAGGGAGGAGGGAAGTACTAGGGAGTGATATGGGCTAAATTATATTGTTATATTGTGTACATGTATGAATATGTAACAACGAATTCCATCAATATGTACGACTATAATGCACCAATAAAAAATGTGGGAAAAAAAGTGAGTGACAAGGGATGAAGAATCAGAGGACAGTTGACTCAGGCTGCATTATAGTCCATGCAAAAGCATGAGCGGAGGGGCTGGGATTGTGGCTCCGTGGTTCAGCGCTCACTTAGCATGTGTGAGGCCCTGGGTTCCATCCTCAGCACCACATATAAATAAAATAAAGGGATTATGTCTACCTACAGCTAAAAGAATATTAACAAGCATGAGGGGAGAAAACAGTAGCCCCTCAATAGGGGCCTTGGGAGGGCCTAAGATGTGTTGAAGAGGCAGGCAAGAGCTGAATCATGCAGAGTCCTGCTAATGAATTTGAACTTGCCTGAGGACCATGTAGGGCAACTGAAAGAGCTGAAGCTGGAGCCTGCCATAATCAGTTTGGCACTTTCTAAACTAGCCACCTTTTCATAGTGTTAGATGGTGATAATCAGCTTTACTGTCATGATTCGAAGGCCCTGGAGGATGAGGAAGAAAACACTAGCTCGATTCAGTATAACAGATCCCTAGGGCCAAGTCTGTGTTATTTTATTTTCTTTGGAAAGTAATAAATCCTTTATGGGAAGGGAGAGAAAAAAACTTATGCTAGGTGAAATAAGACAGATGCTAAAGAAATCGTTTGCTTTCTTTCTATAATATATCCAGAATAGGCAAATATAGAGAGACAGAAAGTCAATAGTGGTTACCCCCAGAGGAGGGAAAAGGAGAAGGAGAAATGTTACTTGATGGGTCTGCAATGTGTTTTGAGGGTAATGAAAGAGCCTTGAAACCAGAGGGAAGTGATGGTTGCACAACAGTGTGAACACACTCAACTCCACTGAGTGATGCAATTCAAAGGGGTTAATTATATGAATGTGCATTTCACCATGATTTTTAAAATACAATGGAAGAATAGGAAACCGTAAACAGTTACAAACCTCTTTACGTGATATAAGTGGGATGTGTAGAAAGATGGCGAATCCTGTAAACCATGGACTCTGGATGAATATTGAGTCATCACAGAGAAGGTGACACTGAAATTGAAACTAGGTTTTGAAAAGGTAAAAATTCAGAGATTGCAAGTATAGGTCCTGAGAGAGGGGGTTCTTTTTGAAAAGGGAGAAAAAGAGTGAGTGATAGTTTCATGCATAGGGAACAGAATGGGGCAGAGACTTGAAGGCATGAGAAAGCAATTCCAATACAGAAGGAAAGTCAGAATCACAAGGCACACAGAGGATAAAAACATCAGGAGAGGAAGGCAGGGCCTGATGTTGAGGGATTTGGAAGACCTTATTAATGCCTTTAGTCAAGGACTCAAGCAGGATTTATTTCTAGAAGGAACAACATGAGGATCTTCTTTTTGCCCAAATTAACTCTCTATATCTTGGTAATATTCTCTTGCTCTTGTTTTTTAAATATTCATTGATGTACTGCTTATCATGTGCCTTGCACTGTTTTATGTTTATTATAAAATCACTTACTCTCAATCATGTCTCTTAACTTTGAGGCTGTCTGGGAATTCGGTGGAAGTCTTTTTTTTTTTTTATAAAGAGAGAGAGAGAGAATTTTTTAATATTTACTTTTTCAGTTTTTGGCGGACACAACATCTTTATTTTATTTTCATGTGGTACTGAGGATTGAACCCAGCACCCCGCGCATGCCAGGCAAGCGAGCTACCACTTGAGCCACATCCCCAGCTCTTTTGTTTGTTTGTTTGTTTGTTTTTGGTGGTGCTGGGGATTGAAACATGGAAGTCTTAAAACACAGAAATGAGAGTTTCTGATTCAATAAAATATGAATGAGGCCTGGAATTTACTTTTAATCCCATTCCTAGAGATACTGAGCCTCCTGACACAGGGAACACATTTTGAGAAACACTGTTTTCCATCAACCTTATACAGAAGATGGCATTATCATCACCACCATACCCATTTTAAAGACATAGGGAAAAACAAATAGAAAATTAAGCAATTTTTGCCCAAGGCTGTATAGCTCTCAGGGGTGAAGCTGGAATTAAATACTGAGTGACACTAGCATATCTCTTAGTTTAGAGGTCACAAATAAGCAGAATTTATGGCTGACATTTTCAGTCCTTCTTTGCAACCGTTTTGAGTATCTCATGTAACATACACACACACACACACACACACACACACACATATACACGACTATAACTGATATCTGAGATTAAAAATTCAGATACTAACTGACATTAAGGGGGTGGTAAGGGAGAGTCTTTTTTTTCCCCCTTAGTACTGGGGAACGCAGGGGTGCTCTACCACTAAGCTATATCCCAGCAATTTTTATTATTTATTTTGAGAGCAGATGTCCCTAAGTTGCTGAGGGTCTCACTATACTGCCAAGGCTGGCCTTGAACTTATGATTCTCCTGCCTCATCCTCCCAAATCACTGGGATTATAGGCATGCTGACACTACTCCTGACAGGAAAGTCAATAATACATTCTTTAGGCCCTTTCAATGAAGTTTTATTTTGGTCCTTTTATGATGATGCCAGATTCTAGAAATAAATATTTACAAACAACTAATAAGCTGTAAAGAAAACTTTAGTAAGAAAAAAAGACAAGACTGAATTATCAATATGTTAATATCTGTTATTTTAAACATTTACCTTTTTAAAATAGGCAGCCATCCAAACTTTTTCGGGGAGGGGAGTTATTGCAATCTACTTTTGGCAATAAGGGGAAAGTGACTATTAGAACTCTAATCAGTTTGTATTCAACAAAGCAGTTTTTCATGAATGTTTAAGGTCAATGTATAGTCAGCTCAGATTCCAGTATCAGCTTGAGTACCTCATCATGGATATTTATGGAAGAATGACAATAGTAAGAAATTGCAAGATGCTACATCATTTAAGATTACTTAATTTTTAGGATAGTAAAGTATACTAATGAACTATAATAAGTAAGTATTTTTTTTCAGTCCCAGAGATTGAATCCAGGGGGGCTTAACTACTGAATCACATTCCCAGCCCTTTTTATTTTTTATTTTGAGAAGGGTCTTGCTAAGTTGCTTAGAATCTTGTTAAATTGCTGAGGCTGACTTTGAACTTTCTATCCTCCTGTCTCAGAATCCCAAGTCACTGGGATTACAGGTGTGTGCCACCATGCCCAGCTATAAGTAAGGATTTTTATAATGTGTTTCGTTGCCTCTTTATTGAACAAAATCCAATTATTAACTTGTTCTGTAAGTACCTGGTTTAATAAAGATTTGTTGTACTTCAAGAGCTCTGACTTTTTCAAAGACCAAAAAATTAGTTTTCATTGTTATGATAAAAATTCACCTTAGAAGCACATTCACATTTGTCCTTATTGTAAAAAATTTTATTTTGGTGAGGGGGTTTCTAGGGATTGAACCCAGGGGTGCTTAACCACTGAGTCACATCCCCAGCCCTTTTTAATATTTTATTTAGAGAAAGGGCCTCACTGAGTTGCTTAGAGCCTCACTAAATTACTGAAGCTGGCTTTGAATGAATGATCCTCCTGCCTCAGCCTCTTGAGCTGCTGGGATTATAGACATGTGCCATCAGCTAAAAATTTTTATTTTTATAAATTATGAAAGTTAATAATATCTAGAGAAGAAAATCTTGTTACACATGCTATTTTGGAGCTGTCCCAAGATGAAAAACAATTCTTTCATTGAGCTACTTACTTTTCACATCTGAATCTAATTTGTAGTATCTCTCTGGTTTCCTTGCAATAAATAATGTCTTCCTTTACAAAGAGAAAAAGTTGAGGGCTGGGTAATATAACTCAGTTGGTAGAGTGATTGCCTCACATGCACAAGGCTCTGGGTTAAATCCATAAAAGAGAGAGAGAGAGAGGGAGGGAGGGACGGGAAGAGAGAGAGAGAGAGAGAGAGAGAGAGAGAGAGAGAGGAACACAGAGTTACCATATGACCCAGCAATTCCTTTCCTAAGTCTAAGAGAAATGAAAACATTCATCAGTGCAAAATCTTGTGTACAAAGCTTACACAAGCATTATTCATAATGATCAAAAGATGAAGTCAACCCAAAAGTCCATCAAGTGAAATCCAGTCATTTGTAATAAAGGATTTGCCAGCAATTGTTCCTGGTCCCTAGGAGGTACATTCTTTCCTTCTCGATTGTCCAGATTTGTAGCCTTTCCTACAATAAAGCTGTAATAGTAAATACAGTACGTTGTTGAGTTTTGAGAGTGGTTCTAGTGAATTGTTGACCTGATGGGATAGTGAGAACTTCCAAATTTCTACTTGCTGGTGAGAAATGTCATCCTGAGAACTCTCAGGTTTGTGACTGAAATTGAAGTAAGACCAGTCTTTTATAGGAGAAGTGGAATTTTCTTGAACAACCTGATTCATTAAAATATAGTAAGTAGTTCTTCCTTATCTTTTTTTTTTTTTGTCCTGTGGATTAAATTCTGGAATGAGCTATATCCCTAGTCCTTTTCATTTTTCATTTTGAGTCAGGGTCTCACTAAGTTGCTGAGACTGACCTAGAATTTATGATCCTCTTACCTCAGCATTCAATGACACTAGGATTACAGTATGTGCCACCATGCACGGTAGTGCTCTATATCTTTGGGACGTATGTTCCAAGGTCTCCAGTAGATGCCTGAAATGGCAGATAGTACTGACTCCTATTGATGATACTATTATTTCCTCTACATACCTATGATAAAATCTAATTTATAGGGCTGGGGTTGTGGCTCAGTAGTACAGTGCTTGCCTAGCACATGTGAGGCACTGGATTTGATCCTCAGCACCACCTAAAAATAAATAAATAAAATAAAGGTGTCCATCTGCAACTAATTTTTTTTTAAAGAGAGTGAGACAGAGAGAGAGAGAGAGAGAAATTTTTAAATATTTATTTTCTAGTTTTCAGCGGACACAACATCCTTGTTTGTATGTGGTGCTGAGGATTGAACCCAGGCCGCACGCATGCCAGGCGAGCGCGCTACCACTTGAGCTACATCCCCATCCCTAAAATTTTTTAATAAAAATAGAATTATTATAATATGCAGTACTTAAACACAACCACCATGATACCATGACTCTGGATCTGACAACCAAGACAGCTAACAGGCAGTAGTACTCACAAGCATGGATATACTGAGCAAAGAAATGATTCGCATCATGACTAGGAGGGAATGAGGTGGTACTAGATTTCATCATGCTACCCAGAACAGTGCGCAATTTAAAACTTATGAGTTGCTTATTTCTGGAATTTTCCATTTACTATTTTCCAGTCACAGTTGACATTGGGTAACTGAAACCTTGGATAGAAAAACTGTGTATAAAAATAGGGGTGGAGGATTACTCTACGTAGTTTGTGAAGAGAAAGAATGAAAGAGGAGAATGAGGAACTTTGGTTCCTGGGTGGGTTACCACAGGGTTACCAGTCATATAGAACAGCAGCTGTGCTATGAATAGATACTAGAGGTAAAAGTTACTAGTGGAATTTAGAGATGACTAATGTAACTCATGGGGAATTGGGTAACTGGATGTATAAGAAAATGTAAACTAACAAGATAAAAGCTAAATATACAATCCCTTTATTATGGGATATGGTTATTTGTAATAGCTAATGTGACAGTAAAAGAGAGACAAGATGATATTTTGACCAGATAGCCTGTATTCTCAGGTTTCTACTAAAGGAATGAGTGGGAAAGACCCTGGACTGCTTAGATCCTGACTGGCCTGGGTACAGCCGCTAGCCCCAGAGGGAAGTCCCCCCACATAGCTGGCAAGTGGATTAGATTTAACCAATGCAGGAATCCCTGAGGAGCTACAAATGGGTCCTGACAGGAATAGTTACTTACTCTGGCTAGATTTTACTACTCAGTGGTAGATGCAAATGCTCAAAATACTATTAAAGGATTGAAAAAAAAGGTACTGTACCAATTTGGGCCCCCAAGTTAATATCTTCAGACCAAGAATCAAACTTTATAGCCCATAGCATCCAACAGTGGGCAAAGAGATATCAGATCAAATAGACATATCATGTTGCATATTATCCACAGAGAATTAGAACAAATAATTGAAATGTTTTAATAGGGAATTAAAACAAATAATTGAAACATTTGTTGTCTAATATGAAGGGAGGAAAATAAAGTCATGAGGCACTTGTTTGAATGAGTTTATAAGAATGTATGCTCACGTTCAACATGGCAGGGGTAGGTGGCAAGGGAGAGTCCCCTCTGGACAGATTCTACCACCCTTCTAGAGGATCTGAGGAAAACAGAGTAAAGGAGGATTCTGGTATGTTGCAAGCCATCTGTGGGCTGCATGTGGGCCGCAGCACATCGAAGCCTATTGAATAGAAGAATCTGGTGTCTGGGACTGGCCAGTGGACACATCCTCTGGTTGACTGCCCTGATTCATAGTGAGCCCTATTCAAGCTCTGCCAAAAGTCCCATACAGCACCGAAGATGGGGTGACATGGGGCTGGGGATGTGGCTCAAGCGGTAGCGCGCTCGCCTGGCATGCGTGCGGCCCAGGTTCGATCCTCAGCACCACATACAAAAAAAAAACAAAGATGTGTCCACCGAAAACTAAAAAATTAAATTAAAAATTAAAATTCTAAAAAAAAAAAAAAAGAGATGGGATGACAGATGGGGTGACCTGCTATGGCCACACAACCCCTCTGAGATGGGTATGACCTACCAAGATGTCAATCAACCTGCTGACTGCAAGACATCAGGAAGCAAGACTCCACCCTTGAAACCTTATCCCTGACTTTTATGTATCCCCTTAAATAAACCACTGGAGCCATTTTCTTTTGTCTGGCTCAAGCTCCTGTGTGAACTAAACCTATCAGGGGTTCCGCTTTTGAAAATATCTTTCTGACTCTTGTCTTTTGTTCTTCACTAATTATTGTAGACTTTAATTTCTCAGGTGGCTTATACCCTTCTCAGCAGGAAGAAGAACCCCCCCAATGAGACGCTGGCATGACTATACTGGTATGACTATGAGATTGTTATCTATATGACCTCAACTTTCTTTTTTTTCCCACCTGATGCAAAGATCTCAGGACCAGAGATGAATCTGCAGATACCAGAAGCAAGGATGATTCCCAAACAAGAAACCGTAACTGTTTCTTTAAATATTTCTATCAGAATTCCTAAGAGCCTAATGGAGCATATTGTGCCTTCAGCCTATCTGTAAAATATTTGAGTTGACAATAAATGCTGCTGTACTGGCTAGTGGTTAAGACAGCCCACCAGTTTCATATCTATACAACCCTACTCTACATGAATGGGGGAGGACTGAAGGGGAGACACTTGTTGACAGTGATGTACGCCAGGACAGTGGTCAGACCTACATATCTTCAAAAGTAGGAAAGTTTGGATATAAATGAAGAGAAGGAAAAATAATAGCTGATGGATGGCAAATAAATGAATAAATGGGTTATACAATTAGAGTAATCAAGTATTATACTAACACTTCAAAAGAATTCCAGAGCAAGAGGTGATATTGTCATACCAGCTGTCTGAAAGGGTGAAGCCAAAGGTTGCTGAGATCACTCCTGGTTTTGGAACCTGAAAAGATTGCGTAGAATCATAAAAATCTGAGTGGCCATCTTACTGAAACTGATAGTTGCCTGGTGTTGGAAAATTGGATTTTATTTCCCTACCCTACACTGATACTTCCAAATATTAGGCTTTGCACATTAAGTGTATGCATGTTGGTAGTCCGCTGTATCTGCTATATCAATAATACACCAAATGTAGACTATCAGACAGGTATGACCCTTTTGCTGAAAGACCATGGACTGGACAGTGATATGATAAAGAATATGTCTGATCTTTGTCCCCATTTTATGGCACAGAGTTTCAAAATCCTTTGGAATTCATGAGTAAAAGGAGTCTCTCGGGCTGGGGATGTGGCTCCAGCGGTAGCGCGCTCGCCTGGCATGCATGCGGCCCGGGGTTCAATCCTCAGCACCACATACCAACAAAGATGTTGTGTCCTCCAAGAACTAAAAAATAAATATTAAAAATTCTCTCTCTCTCTCTCTCTCTCTCTCTCTCTCTCTCTCTCTCTCTCTCTCCTCTCCTCTCTCTCTCTAAAAAAAAAAAAAAAAAAAAAGGAGTCTCTCTGTTAGAGTAATGAAGTGTGCAAAGCAAGTTCACTGTGTATTAGTTACCCACTTGTCTGACTTTGGTGAATACCTGCACACAACTTACTTAGAGATAAGCATCGAGGGACAATAGAAAAAAAAAATTGTCAAGGAACAATAGGAAAAGCTAAGAATTCATTGTGGGCCAGTCCCCTAAGGCTCTGGAAAGCTCCCTGGGTGGATGGAATCTTTTCTGTGCATACCCCACTGGCACCACAACTGAGGAACCCTGTATAGCAATGCTTTGGGTTTCATACCCCAAGGAAAATCAGACTTACTGGGATAAAGCATTGAAAGATATCTTATTTTAGAAGGGACCAGAACAGAGCCTATGTTGTTCCAGCCAGTCCCTCCTGTCACAGGATGCTGCATTCCCATCACATTTTGCAGTTATTTTTTAAAACTATAAGCAAGGAAGAGGGGAGAACTGAGTCAGTCCAAGACCACCTTGCTGTGGACCTCTGTATAGCTGTAGCATAGAAAAGGTAGAATACCAGAAATCCAATCATGTCACTAGAAGGCTAGAATTGTTAGCTTCCCGCTCCCACCAACCCTCTGAGGAGAAGAGGACATCTGGAGTCGAGTTCAGTCACATGGACAATGATCAATCATGCTTGCACAATAAAACCTAAAAAAAAAAAAATCAACAACTCCAGACAGTGAGCCTAGGGAGCTTCCTGGCAGTAAGCACATTGATGAACCTGGAAGATGGCAGTATAGGGATAGAGGCTCCTGTACCCTGGATCTTGCCCTTCATCTGACTATCCATTTATATCCTTTATAATAAAAAGGCAATAGTTAGAGGCTGAGGTTGTGGCTCAGTGGTAGAATGCTTGCCTCCCATGTGTGAAGCACTAGGTTCCATCGTCAGCACCACAGAAAATAAATAAATAAACAAAAAAGTTTAAAAAATAGTTGGGACATACTTATAATAAATATTTTTTTAAATAAGGCAATAGTAAGTAGAGCAGTTTTCTGAGTTCTGTGAGTCATTCTAGTGAATTATTAATATTATCAGTGTTCAGAACTGAACCCAGGTCCTTGCACATGCTAAACACAGGCTCTACCATTGAGCTATACACTACAGTCCCTTTAGTGAATTATTGAACCTGACATGGGGTCTTTGGAACTGCTAAACTTTTAGCCAACTCAGACAGAAATATGGATAGCCAAGTAACCTTAAAGTGTCTGTCATCTAAATTAAGGACAGCTTTGTTGAGAAATTTATATTTTAATTTGTGGGATCTGTCATCAACTCCAGGCAGTTCATGTCAGAAATTAATTGAATTGAACATTCAGTTGATGTCAGAAAATTGGTGTTATAAAATAAACATAGTGTGTTCCTGAGTTCTGTGAGTTGTTTTTGTGAATCAAACCTGAGGGAGTAATGGAAACACCCAGAATCATAGAAATATTCAGGTGGTTGGAGTGCAAAGGCTTAAGGAAACCTGAGCTTGAGAGTGGTGTCTGTAGTGAGCAGAATGCTACAGAAAATCACGCCCTTTACTGTGAAATTTAGCCCGATCCTGGGTAATTTGTGACAGAAGCCTATATAGAACATTATTCAGCTGTAGGAAAAGAAATATTTATTCATGATACAACATAGATGAACACTGAAAACATTATGCTAAGTGAAAGAAACCAGATGCAAAAATTACAGTGTGTAATTCTAATTATATGAAATGTCTAACAGACAAATCTGTAGACAGAAAGTAGATAAATAGTTGCTCAGGGTTGCAGCTTGAGATGGGTGGTTTGAGGTTAGGGAGCTGATAACTAAAGGAAATCAAAATTTTTTTAATGACATGATGGAAATATTCTAAAATTAACTGTTATAGTGGTTGCAACCAATACATATATCTATGTATTGGTTGCATATATCTATGAATATACATAGATATATGTATATCTATGTATATACACTGACTTATACTTTAAATGGGTACATTGTGTGGCATATTAATTATATCTCAAAAACTGTTATTAAAAAATGTTTACCTTTTAGAAATAGATGCAGAAATAATTGATGAAATAATGAGATGTCTGGAAACAACTTCAAAATAATCCATTGGGTTTGGGAGGGGAATTGAAGAAATAAGACTGACTGGAAATTTATAATTGCTGAAGCTAAACCTAGAAGTTTATTATACTCTTCTCTTCACTGTTATATATGTTTGAAAGTTTTCATTAAAAAGAAAGAAATTTAGGAAATGTTTTCTCAGAAGAGAGTGTCACTTCTCTTGGTATTTTAATTATCTAGAGCCACCTGACACCTACTCCCAAGCCCTCTCATGAAGGACATGAATTATTAAGGGCAACCTGAGAGGCCTGGAGTCTTGGAGTCTGCAGAAGTGGTGAGAACAGGGGCTGTGTGGACCAGGAAGGTCTGCCTTCTCCAGGGACCCACACTGTGTCTCTCAATCTACTTGCCATGTTGACTGTGGTGGTACAAGTGGAGCTGGAGAGGGGATCAGGTAAGAAGCCCCCCAAGTTTGTATTCAGGAGTATAGCCTAGGGAGCTTCTTGGGAGAGGCAGGGCCAGGACAGCTTAGGTTGAGAAACTGAGGCCTGGGTTGAAGGCAGGACTTGGGGAATCCTGGAGCTCAGTTTTCCTCATGAGAATTCATGTGAAATTTGCCTTTCTCAGGCCCCGAGGAGACCCATAGCCCTACAATCCTTCTGGAGGGGCCCAAGAGCCTTCGACTTCTTCAGCTGGGGAACTTAGAGACTCAGGTAAACCAGGTGGAGTTGGTGGGTATAGGGGAAGATGGAAATGACACTACTGACCCCAGTCCTGCCCTTAGGAACAATGCTTCACCTTTGACAGAGTCCTGGGTCCTGATGCTGC
Source organism: Ictidomys tridecemlineatus (assembly GCF_052094955.1). Lineage (NCBI taxonomy): Eukaryota > Metazoa > Chordata > Mammalia > Rodentia > Sciuridae > Ictidomys > Ictidomys tridecemlineatus. Next base: position 120,865,463 of record NC_135477.1, on the reverse strand, counting down.
TCAGGTAGGGAAACTGAGGGGGCGATGGGAGGATGATGGGAGGTTTCAGGGCCCTGGATCTGAGAGTGCAGTCTGTTCCCCACCCCTTTGCTCAGGAAAGGTTGGGAAATGGCACCTGAGACAGTGGGAATTAGCCTGTGTCTTCCCGCAGGAAGCAGAGCAGGAGCTACTGGCACGAGTCCAAACAACACTGGCCTCTGTGGGCCAAGGGTACAGTATATCTCTGCTGCTCCGAGGCAGGAAGACAGAGGCCCCCCGATTTGTGCCCCAGGTAAGGAACCACCAGGGCACAGACCTCATGAGGTTCAGGAGTCACCTTCTCCAGGACTTTAGAGGTTCTTTGTCTGTCCATCCCAGCTGGACTAGGTAACACGCCTTGGGGGACTGTGATCCATGTAGTACATTTTGACCCTGGCAGGTTTGAAAGGCAGGACACTCATGAGGATGGGATGGGAGTCAGAGGGGCGGTGTGTGAAGATCAAATATTCAGGAGGTCTGCTTTTCATAGTTCTTGGTTACTCTAATGATACTAAACTTGAAAACTTTATTGTGGGGGGGCTTCATTAAAATTTCCCCAAATCAAAACAGCTGCCTCAGAACCTTGTCATGGGACCCTGTGCCAGGTCCCACTGAAAATGTCTACTCATGTCTATTCATTCTGGCTCACTGAACATGAGGGTTAGTGCTATTTCTACTCTGGACACCATGTCCCCAGTACCCAGACAGGGTGTGGCATAGATCTCACCCTCAGGAAGTGTTGAGGACTGAGTCATTTCTTTCTCAGTCCTCACTGGATCCCTTTCTCCCTTTAGTTGCTGCAGATGCTGTTTGAGGAAGCTCTGTCCCTCCACCGCTCTGATCATGTGCTTAGCACTCTTAGCCTGGTGCAGGTGAAACTCTTGGGGGTTGAGGAGAAGGGATTGGGACCTGGGAGCCAGGGCCATGTGACACTGAAGAAAGGACCTGAAGCTTGTGGGGAGCCAGAAGAACTTGGGTCTAGCCCCACTCTGAGGCTCACCAGAGTAGGATTGTCTCTGTGGGGTCAACTTTATCCTGACAATGGAATGGCTCAGTCATGCACACTGCTGAGCTCACAGGGACCCACAAAAGGAAAGGCTCAGTTTGTAACAAGTGTGCTTGTGTGACCTCAGATCAGCCCCAGCGGGAAGGCGTGGGACCTGCTCTCCCCAGGGGTGGAGGACCTGTCGGTGCTGGATGTGGCTCCTCTAGGCTTGTGAGTGTTCAGGGCCCAATGGGGTCTGAGTGTGCTTGTATTAAGGCAGGGCTAATAGCCCCAGGTCAAGTCTTTAGAGGTTTCTACCCGCTGCCACCTCAGAAGAGGGAAGCTCTGAGCTTAGAGTCCTGTTTACAGGCCTTGGGTCTGCTACCAGGACCCCCTTGCACCCTCGCACCCTCACACTCTCACACCCTCATCCCGTATGGTCATATCTCTTACTACTCCCACCCCGTTTGTACTCTTCAACTCATACCATTTCAACTATTCTCCATCCTCACATCTCAACTCAGTCCGCTGTCATAGTAGGTAATTTTGAGCACTTTACTGAGCAAGACTTTCATTTCTTCATCTGTAAAATGGGAGGAATCCCAATTATCCTGTTTCCCTTGATGGGCAAACCAGAGGAGGAAAAATAAGCTGCTGAGGCTAGCCTGAAACTTGTGACTTTCCTGCCTCAGCCTCCTGCATCTCTGGGATTATAGGTATGCGCCACCCTGCCCAGCTCACAGGAGAAAATTAAAATCATTTTAGGAGGTAACTCAACTTCCCCTTCCTGCAGGGTGGTGGAACATGCCAGTGAAGTGGAAGTGTCTGACGCAAGAGCTGCCTCAGAGCTATACTTACAGGCTACAGGGGGTGAAGGCAGGTGAGGACCTGAAGGCACCAGTCATCCCTCATCCCCTGGGCCTTTGCCTTGAGCCTACTCTTTCCCCTACAGGACCTGCTTTTTGCTCACTGTCACCATGTTCTGCCCTGGGCCTAAACCTCCTGAGGGGCCTGGGACCCAGGGTGTGTGGCGAGGTGCTTTGAGGATCTTGCAGCTCCCAGGGACCCCGTAAGTATGAGAGGGCCTCTGGCTGCATTGGGAGGTGAGGTGCAAGGCTGGAATATGGATGTGAATGCCCAGGGCAGCATCAAAGTTCCTCCTTTTTTCCTGAGCTCTCACAGTAAGGTTCCCCCAGACTCCAGACTAAGACCCTCTGTTGGCAAATGACATGGTCAAAAGCAACTGGGTAGGTAGAGAATTTGTAGTATCTTTAAATATTAGATCTTTCCAGTCATTTTTTTTTCATATATTGATAAGTGCCCCATTTTTTTTTTTTTAATGTTAAAACAGGGCTGGGGATAGAGTTCATTTGGTAGAGTGCTTGCCTTGCATGCATAAAGCCCTGGGTTTAATCCCGAGGGAAAAAAAAAAGAGAAGTTCTTGCTAAATTGCCAAGGTTGGCTCCTGCCTCTGCCTCCCAAGTTTCTGGGGATTATATGCATGTGCCATTATGCCCAGCCTTCTATTTCTTTTTAATTTTTACAATTTGAATTAATTTTCTTCTGATCTATCAGACTGCAAACTTGGGAAGAACCAAATATCCAAAACAAAGATTGGAAAATTCCCAAGTAACCATATCTTCATGCTGCACTTTGTACCTTTTTCTCATTGTCCAAAAATATGAAAGCATTGAGTGGCAATAGAAAATAAACATTTCAGAGGCTGGAGATGTAGCTCAAGTGGTAGCGAGCTTGCCTGGCATGCATGTGGCCCGGGTTCGATCCTCAGCACCACATACAAAGATGTTGTGTCCGCTGAAAACTAAAAATAAATAAATAAATATTAAAAAAAAAAAGAAGAAAATAAACATTTCAAGCCAATTTGCAAAATTTGTATTATCATGGAAACACGGCCAAATTCAGAAGTGCCTAAAAACAAAATGGAGAAATAAAGTACCCTAAATTCCAGACTATTCCAAAGTCTTTTTTTTTTTTTAAAGAGAGAGTGAGAGAGGGGAGAGAGAGAGAGAATTTTTTAATATTTATTTCTTAGTTCTCGGCGGACACAATATTTTTGTTGGTATGTGGTGCTGAGGATCGAACCCGGGCCGCACACATGCCAGACGAGCGCGCTACCGCCTGAGCCACATTCCCAGCCCCAGTCTTTTCTTTCTTTCATTCTTTCATGTAGGATAACATTTTCAAGGCTCAAACTTCAGTTTTTATTGACAAATAATATTCAATTGTATGAATATCCCATCTTTTGTTCATTCATTTATTTCTAGATGGACATTTGAGCTGTTTCCACCTTTGATTATTACAATACTACTTCTTATGAACATTCACATAAAAGGTTTTCTTTTTACATATTTTCAATTCTCCTGGATATATAGCAAGAAGTGATATTGTGTGTATGTGGGGGGGTAATCTGGTAACTCAATTATTTTAAACATTTTTTTTAATTGTAGATGAACACGATGACTTTACTTAATTAATTTATTTATTTTTATGTGGTGCTGAGGATCAAATCCAGTACCTCACACATACTAGGCAAGCACTCTAACTGAATTTTAATCTTTGTCTATAGTTATTGAGGTAAAATTCATACAACATAAATTTAACTATAACCATTATATAATGTGCAATTTGGTGACATTTAGAACATTAAGGTTGTGAAACTCTTTAGTTCCAACACATTTTCATCATCCTGAAAGAAAACCCTGTACCCATTAAGCAGTCACTCTCCAATTTCCCTTTCCCAGCCCCTACTGAACATGATTTCATTTCCCAATGGATTTACCTAATATGAATGTTTTCATATAAACAGAATCATGCAATATGTGACTTTTATACCTGGCTTCCTTCACTTAGAATAATGTTTTCAAGGTTCATCATGCTGTAGTATATATCAGCACATCTTTCCATTTATTTATTTATTTATTTATTGGTGTCAGGGATTGAACTCTGGGGCACTCAACCACTGAGCCACATCCCCCACCCTATTTTGTATTTTATTTAGAGACAGAGTCTCACTGAGTTGCTTAGTGCCTCACTAAGTTGCAGAGGTGGGCTTTGAACTTGCGATCCTCCTTCCTCAGCTTCCCGAGCTACACAACCCCAATCCTTGCACATATACTTTTTATAATGTTGTAGAATTTCCCTTTTATTCCTATTTAGTTGATTTTTTTTGGTTTTTGTTTTTGCTTTTGTTGTTTTGCTTGTAGTACTGGGGATTGAACCCAGGGGTGCTTTAACACTGAGCTGAATTCCTAGCCCTTTTTATTTTAATTTGAGACAGGGTTTCCCTAAGTTGCCCAGACTGGCCTTGAACTTGTGATTCTCCTTCTCAGCCTCCTAAGTAGTTGGGATTATTTTGTTGAATATTTATATCACGATAGGGTTTTAGATACTGCAAAAAATTAAAAAAAAAACTTTTTTTAGTTGTAGATGGACACAATACCTTTATTTTGTTTATTTATTTTTATGTGGTGCTGAAGGTCAAGCCCAGGCCCTCACACACGCTAGGTGAGTGCTCTCGCACTATACAATGAACCCACTGTGCTGAAGCACCACATATAAATAAATAAAATAATAAAAAAAGAAGCCACATTACTTTTTTAAAAACCTCTATCAGGAAGAACTTGACACAGGCAATGCTGTTTTTGAAACATATACTCCATCTTAGAACAAGAGTTGCCTCACAGTCACTCTGACTCAGCTGTCATCATGGAAAGAAACCCCAAACAATATTCCATGCACTCCAGTTTTATTGGGGATCCCAGGGAAGTTTCCAAAGAGTCCCGCCCAGGTCTACTTCTTAACTTTTGATTGACAGCAAGATGACATCAGGCTTTCAAGGCTTACTGCCAGGACAACTCTATGTCACCTTGGCCCATGCTGAGCAGTTCTTATTAGATTCTAAATCATTTTTACAGGTTTTATGGTTAGGAGGAACTACCCTTATCTTCCAAGATCTAGTCTGTGAAAGGGGTCACAAAAAGTCTCTCCTTTCAAAGTAACTTGGGTTGTTCTTATCAACATTGTTTCCTGCCTGAGTTTCCTTGAAGATAACAGGTAATTTGCTGAGGACTGTGACACATCCTGACTACTAAAGCCAGGTACAAGACATTGCTTTTTTTTTAATATTTATTTATTTTAGTTCTCGGTGGGCAAACACAACATCTTTGTTTGTATGTGGTGCTGAGGTTCGAACCCGGGCCGCACGCATGCCAGGCGAGCTCGCTACCACATCCCCAGCCCAAGACATTGCTTTTTGACAAAGAAAGCATGTGGGAGTCAGCACAGTGGTGGTGGTGCTGGGTATTGAACCTAGGTCCTTGTACATATAGGAGGCAAGCACTCTACCAACTGAGCTATATCCCCAGACCTCAGTTTTTAATCTTACTGAAGATTAACAACACACAATAAGTTAGCTTCTTTCTTGCTTTTTTTTTTTTTTTTTTTTTTTTTAAAGATTTTTGGTCTTTTGATGGTTGGATCATAATGGTCTTGGTGGGGATCACCTTGAGTTTCTATTTAGAGTTCATTAGCTTCTTGCATATGTAGATTCATGGTTTCATAAACTTGAAAGATTTTTTTCACTTTAGAAAGAAAAGAGGTTATTTTGGTTCATGGTTTTGGGGGAAGGAGAGTTCAGGAGCATGATATCTGCATCTGTGGGGCTTCTGGTGAGGTCCTCATACTACTCAACTCATGGTAGAGAAGTGGAAAGGGGAAGCAAATACATGCAAAAGGAGTACATGTGCAAAAGACAGCATATTTGGAAGGTTTTTTCCTTCCACATTTTTTATTGGTGCATTATAGTTGTATATTTGGGGGATTTTTGACCATTATTTCTTCAAATATTTTTTTTTCTGTTCTTTTGTCTCTTTTCCCTCTGGTATTTGCATTATCCAGACTCCCACAAGTCTCTTAAGCTCTCTACTCATTTTCCTTCATCTTTTTCTTAATTCTCCTTAGACAGGATTATTTGACCTATCAAGTTCACTGAGATTATTTCTTGCACTTGCCCAAATCTACTCTTGTATCCCTATAAGTGAATTCAACATTTCAGTTATTGTACTTTTCAGAATTTCTAGTTGGTTCTTCTATATAATTTCTACCTCTCTATTGATATTCTCTATTCATTAAAACATCACATCTTGATTTCCTTTAGTTTTCTGAGAGAGTTGACTTAAAGTATTTGTCTAGATATTTCAGTGTTCAACATCTGTGCATCCTCAGGGACAGTGTTTGTTAATTTCTTTTTTCTTTTGAACCATACTTGCTTGTTCCTTTGTACATGTCTTAATTTTTGCTAGAAGTTGTCCATTTTTAATATTTTTTGTAAAAAAAACTGTATTTGTCATATTGATATTTTGTTCATTGTTCTTTGTTTCTTTAGTTTAATGCTCTGACATTTAGGATGTTATGTGGTAACTCAGGAAATCAAATTCTCCCTACTGTCCAGGATCTATTATTGTTGCTTGTTATGGGCTGTGGCTTATAACAATGTTTTCGTAGTCATTTTTCTTTTCTATTTTTTTTTAATTTATTTTTTAAAAAAATATTTATTTTTTAAAAAAATATTTATTTTTTAGTTATAGGTAGATACAATATCTTCATTTTATTTTTATGTGGTGCTGAGGATCAAACCCAGTGCCTCAAGTAGATAGGCCAGTGCTCTACTTCTGAGCTCCAGCCCCAGCCCCAGCCCTAATTTAATTTTTTTAATATTCATTTCTTAGTAGTAGTGGAACACAATTCCTTTATTTTATTTATCTATTTTAATGTGGGGCTGAGGATTGAACCCAGCGACTTGCATGTGCTAGGCAAGTGCTCTATCACTGAGCCACAACCCCAGCCCTGCTTAGTCATTTTTCCAAACAATTTTTGAAGATAGTATTCTTTGAGGCCACTGAAGTCTTCATTCTGTTATCTCATTAGTTAGCCAGTGACCTGACATAGAATTAAATCCCTAGGGACAATTAAAGAAAAATAAAAACATTAAAGAAAAATAAAAAATAAATTGAGCATGGTGGTACAGGCTTGTGGTACAGCAACTCAAAAGGCCAAGGCAGGGCTGGGGATGTGGCTCAAGCGGTAGCGCGCTCCCCTGGCATGCGTGCGGCCCGGGTTTGATCCTCAGCACCACATACAAACAAAGATGTTGTGTCCGCCGAAAACTAAAAAATAAATATTAAAATGTTCTCTCTCTGGCTGGGGATGTGGCTCAAGCGGTAGCGCACTCGCCTGGCATGCGTGCCACCCGGGTTCGATCCTCAACACCACATACAAACAAAGATGTTGTGTCCACCAATAACTAAATAATAAATATTTAAAATCTCTCTTTAAAAAAAATAAAATAAAATATTCTCTCTCTCTCTCTCTCTTTAAAAAAAAATATAGTTAAAAAAAAAAAAAAGGCCAAGGCAAAAAGGTCACAAGTTGAAGGCCCCAGGCAACATATGGAGACCCTGTCCCAAAATAAAAATTGAAAAGTTGCCAAACACATTGATTACTTTTTAGATTGTAGGATAGAAATCAAAGTAGAGGGCTGGGGATGTGGCTCAAGCGGTAGCGCGCTCGCCTGACATGCGTGCGGCCCGGGTTCGATCCTCAGCACCACATACCAACAAAGATGTTGTGTCCGCCGAGAACTAAACAATAAAACATTAAAAATTCAAAAAAAAAAAAAAATCAAAGTAGAACACATCAGATAGGGCCTCTTTTTCACATCCCATCTTTCATATATATATATATATATATATATATAAAATTTATAATTATATAAATATATATATATATAATTATATATATATAATTTCTCCCAAAAGTCAGAGAAAGAGCTCTCCCTGAGTTTGTTGTCAAAATTTCTCTATTTTCAGTTGCCACTGCTTTAAGTGCTCATTTCATGAATTTCACATGAGTTGGACAGTGGTTAAGATTGGCAGGTGGTTCACTAGACACATTTCTGTTTTGCAGACATTTCATCCATTTCAGTTCCAGGTTGTGAACCTGTCTGGTTATGGGCAAAAGTTGATGGAAATAGTCAATCTTTTTATCAGCGTGTGATGCGATCATTTTCTTTCTCAATCACAAGTGGACAACTATTATCTTCTTTTTCTCTGGCAGGGATTGCCCCTTGCTGCGGGTGTTGGCGGGTGAGGCTGTTGGTGAGAAGGTAGACGGTTCTCTGCCTTGGATTGTCTCATGGCTTCTGGAAGGAAACAACTACAGTGGACTCCTTATTCACCTGGACCCCCAAGATGGATGGGGCAAGGGTGTGGGGTTTTTTTGGAAACTCTGAAATCTGGCATTAGGCCTGCCTCATCCTATCAGCCAACTAACCCTTGCCCAGAGAGCAAACTTTATCCTCTGGGATTTAGGAAGGTGCCATTGTGGCTAGGGTGCCAAAGTTTAGAGGGGCAAGGGCAAAGACAATAGTAAAAGCAAACCCCTCCCCTTAGGGGGCTTCAACGGCTTACAAAGCATTTTAATACCTTCAATTCTTACCATAACCTCCTCAGGAGAATGTAATTTACAAATGAGTAAATGGAGGCAGGTATATTTTATAGAAGAGGAAATAGAGGACCAGAAAGAGAAAAGAACTTACCTATTTTCACATACCCATCAACAATAGGGCCTTTGCTGGGCACATTGGTGCATGCCTGTAATCCAGGACACTCAGGAGGCTGAGGCAAGAGGATGGCAAGTTGGAGGTCAGCCTGAGCAACCTAGCAATATCCTGTCTCAAAATTAAAAAAAATTTTAATAAAAAGGCTTGGAATATAGCTCAGTGGTAGAGTACCTCTGGGCTTAATCTTCCCTCTATCACATAAAAAAAAGAGCCATGAGCTGATAATAGTTCAAGATGGGTGATAGATGGATTTCTTACACTGTGTATATATTTGAAATTTTCCGTAAGAGTTAAAAAAAAAACAAAACAAAACATGTCTGGCACTCTGTCTCCAAAATCAACAAACACACTTTTGGCCAGCAGATTCCCAGTCCTCCTATGCCAGGTCCTATGGAATGAGGAAGATAAGTTGTGGCAGTTGACACCGTCAAAGATAAAGCAGTGAGGGTCAGACGTGTTTATCTATAGGCCAGTGTGATGTCATGACTAAGAGCACAGGCTTTAGTGTCAGACAAAACTGGGCTTGATTTTCTGCTCTGACACTTACCAAAAAGTTGTTAGACCTCTCTGAGTTTCAATTGCCTCATCTGGAGAACATGGGTGGAGTGGGGTGGGGGCTAGGTCGATTACAGTTGTGGGGGATAAAAAGAGGTAAGCTATGAACAGCCTTAGGACAGAGCCATCAAGCACATGTGAAAGTCTAATAGGGGTTAAATATTTTGAAGCATAGTACTATTTTTAAAATATATTTTCAGTTGTAGATGGACACAATACTTTTATTTATTTTTATGTGGTGCTGAGGATTGAACCCAGTGCCCTCCACATTCGAGGCGAGTGCTCTACCACTGAGCCACAACCCCAGCCCCAGAATAGTACTATTAATGGAAATCTGAACTATTACAAACAGTGTGCTCTGGAGTCTACAGCAAGGAGTAATCTACTCCAAGTTTTCCTTTACTAGGCAGCTCCCTGCCTTTGCTTCAGGCTGCTCTCTTGGGGGCATCAGGAAGGAGGATGCAGATGAAAGAGGTGAAGCCCACTTGGTGGGATGCGGTAGAAGAGGCCTGGGCCCGCCGGGCTAGCCTGAGGACCCTGCGTTTGAGCCTCTTTGGGGACACCTTGACAGACAGTGGGCTTAGCCAGCTGGGAAGGGCACTGCGTGAGCTACAGGTGAGCAAAGTGAAGCCTAGGGGCACCTGAGCCAGCAATGGCCAGTGCCCACTCTGAACCCCTTCTCCATAGGTGATAAAAGCCTGGAGCCAGTGCCCAAGAAGAGGGACACCCAAAGGGGCTACAGCTGAGGCCGTGGGGTTCCCAGAACCACAGGTATATCTTTTCCTCCAACCTTTTGGGAGCCCCATTTATGTCTTTCTTTGCTGTCTTCACAGAGCATTCCATTTATCCATTGATTTATCGATTTCCAAACATTCATTGACAATTTACCATGTGCAGGGCACAGGGCTATGTCCACCCTGGGAATTCCCTGATCTTGTGGAGTTTACAATCTGTTGGGAAGAAACAATTACACCATGATCAGTTCTCGGAAAGGCTTATAAACACAAGGTTCTGTGGCACATCTGGGTCAGCATGAGCAAGAAAGGGAAGGAAGGCTTCATGGAGAAAGTGATTCCTGAGGTTAGCAAAGATGAGTGAAGAACAACCTAGACAGAATGAGAGGCAGAGATTGAAAGGTAAGCAAATGCTTGATGTCTCTGGAGAACTGCAAGCAGCTCAGTTCTCTGGAGAATAGAGTTTAAGTTAGAGTCAGGCGAGAAGGAATAGTGAGATAAGTAGGGCCAGGTTACACAGAGCTTTGGTAAACTACTGAGATGTTTGGACTCTGTCTTGAAGGTCAAGCCTGAGCCAACGAAGTATCCTAAGCAAGGAAGACAACATTATTCCCATTTGTCAGGTGAGAAAACTGAGATAAGAGAAGAGATGTGAGTAGCCCAGGGTCATTTTCTTAATCAGAGGCAGCCTAGGAGCAACACTAAAATCCTCAGATTTCTAAACTGGAACAACCCGGATGGCATGACCTCTCTTGTACAAAAGGGGGCGCTGTCTTCCATGATTTGCTGCAGGGTAGTTCAAACCCTGCGTATTCAGGTCCTTCTCTTCCCTTTTCATAATTACATCTTTACAATTTGTTTTTTATAACACTGGGCCTGGGGAGTTAAGCACATTAGTTTCCAATTATTGATCACATGCCTGACTGCTCAGTGCTTTGTTGTTACCTTATTTCATGCTCTTAACAACTTTTATTTGTTACCTTATTTCATGATCTTAACTTATCCATTCTATTTTATGAAAAAGAGCATGGAGACTCAAAAGACTAGTCGCCTGCCTGACATCATAGAGCTAAGAAAAGGCAGGGCTGAGTCTCTGATCTGTTTGATTTCAAAGCCCCAAGCTTAAACTATGTTGTCCTTGGGGGAGGGATGAGAAATTGTCACTCTAGATTACTTCTCTGCAGGTGATGATTCAGTAGTAAGCCATAGTCCAGGCCTCAGCAGGAAGTCCTTGGTAGATCTGGTACTTGAGGGGTAGTTGGGACAGGGTCTTCACCTTTGGTGTGACTAATTATATTTTCCTGTAATGGCAGAAAGAACATCATCTCTAGGGCCTGGTCTCCACCAAAAGCATCCTCTCAGGAACTCTGAGGAACAGGTAATATCTCATATTTTGGGAACAACTGGAAACTGTTGGGAGTGTGAGGGGGTACCAGAACCCAGCTAATCTGCCTCCTGCTACTGCCTGACAACAGGAAGAAATATGGAGCTTCTGGAAAATAAAGGACTTGAAGGGCTACTGGATCCCTAAAGGATGAGCATAGAGAGGAGCTTTTTTCTTGGTTGGATTATGAGATTATTAGGGCCTTTATGGTGACTATTGGCAGAGCCAGTACCTCCTCTACCCCTGGCCTCCTGAGTCTTTTCCCAGGTTACAGATTCCTCCGGACCAGTTAGGTCCTCGCTTCTTGGTAAGCTAGACTGATACCATCTAGTTCCAGCAGGCCCCAGATGTGGCTCTTCAGTTGCTCATGGCTCAAGTTCGGAGGCAGAGATTGAGAGAGCAGCACCAAATTTGGATCCAAGAGGAGATAAAGCATTTGGAACAGGAAGAGGTGGTACATGAACAGGTCAAAGGCCTGGTGGCTGAAGAGGAGGTGAGGAGGGCTGAGTAGGGGTCTTGAGATTCCTTATAAATAGGCTAGTCATTGTACTAGAAGGTAGTCCTTCATCAGTCACAACTGACTGGTCCATACCCTCTTAGTCTTGTGGGGGATAGAGGAGGCAATTCTCAGTGCTGCATGCTGTAATAGGGGAGTTAGGATGAAAATATAAAGGTACACTTCACCCAGGCTGGAGTGAATCAGAGGAGATGGCATCTAAGGTGAGACTTAGAGGACAAACAGAAATCACTAAGGGAATTCACTAGACTCAGTTCCACAAAGGCAGATAGTGCTCATCACAGAGGTACTCAGTAAACATAACTTGTTTGAACAAATTAAGAATCAAAGCTTTTTTTTTTTTATGTGGTGGGGATAATTTCTCAGAGAGGAAAAACTGTATAAGCAATGGGCTAGCATAAAGCAATGGCAAAATGGGCTCTGAGAACCACAAGTCTGGCACCCACACAGCAAGTGTGGAGTCAAGAGGCAAAGCTAATGAGATGGTATACCACATCTCTGAGTCTGGATTTCACTCCAAGGAACTGTTGAAAGGTATATGTTATCTCAGCTCTGTCTCTCACTAGCCATGGGAATTTGGGTAAGTTAGGACAACTACCCCATAAAGTTGTTACTGGACAAAATGAGATAATGCACATGGAGGGTTTGGCACAGAGTCCAGCAATAGGTGGTGCTCAACAAAGGGTATGAATTATCTCTGAAGACCTGTGAGAAGAGGCCGAGATGGCACCGGGAGCTGAAAGTACTGAGACTTCAGGTGGAGGCCCTGCAGGCAGAGCGGGACATCGCAGAGGAAGACTTGGCATTCTTCTATGATCTGCATGTGCAGGCCACCAGAGCACAGACAAGCCACATATTACAGGTCAGTGGAGACAGACAGTAGGCCTTGAGCCTGCTGGTAGCAAGGCTGGCTGGCTGACAGGTGTCTCTGAATCTGGCCACAGGTATTTCGAGCCTGGCAGAGGCTGCAGGAAGAGCAGGCCATGACCACAGAGCATCGTCACCGCAGCCTACTGGCTTGTGTCCTGCAAGACACCATTGACCTGGCCTCGAGGAACCAGGAGCTCCAAGCCCAGAACCAGCAGCTTCAGCAGGGTGCAATGAAGGGAGGGGCAGTCAGATTGGATCTCTGCCTTAGGGTGAAACCTGATGATTAGGAACTCTTCAGTGGTGTTAGAATTGGATGCAGTGGCACATATATCTGTAATCCCAGCAACTGGGGAGGTTGAAACGGGAGGATCACAAATTTGAGCTAGCCTCAGTAACAATATTGGCAAGGCCTTCAGCAACTTAAACCCTATCTCAAAATAAAAAATAAAAGGTTAAATCCCTAGTGCCAAAAATAGTAACAACAAAACCCACATTATTTGCATTAATTAAAAAAAAAAAAGACCAATAGAGCAAGGGGATCAGAGGGAGAGGGAAAGGGAAGGTACTGAGGAATGAGGGTGAACAAATTATGGTATATGCATGTATGAATATGGCATAACAAAGTCCATTAATAAATAATTATAATGCACTAATAAAAACATAAAACATTAGTGGTCTTAAGTTTTCCAGCCTAGTTTAGTTTGTCCTGCTGGGCTCAGTACCTTCTGTTTCCAAGACTCTCCAAAATTCTCCAGGGCCTAAGTTTTGTGCTTAAGGGAAATTTCAAAGTCTGTGACAGAGAATATCTCAGATCCACAGCAACAGCTTGGAGAAAACCACTTGTCCTCTTAGTCCAGAAATTACTCCAGAATTAACTCAGGAGACCAAGGGACAATTATGTTTGAGGGGAACTGTGCAGCATAGAAGACACAAGACAATATTGACTGGTTGTAGGAAACACCCTACATCCTAGAACACTTTATTAAGACCTTATTGCTTATGCAGTTAAAAGAGACATTGATTAAGCTATAGAAGTTTCTGTACCTGGTCCCAGGTCAATCTGTGCAGAGCTTTCCCAGGCTGTTGGGAGCTGGGACACTATTAGGCAGGGATAGGACTCAGAGTGGGAAAGATGCTACCTCCTAAGAGCCTTAGAGGTGGCAGTGGGCTTCAATAGGGCCCTTGGGTGAGCAAAGGGGTTAGAGGTATAGGTTTAAGCCAGGATCCAGGGGCAACATTCCCTGAGATGAGTCAAGCCCCAGCCCTCTGTGGGGTTTCCAGAACAAAGGCTGGGTAAGGGAAGCAGCACTATGGAGGGGGTAGGGGATATATCTCCAGGCAGTGCTGGAGCTAAGGGACCTTGGCAGAGTGGCCTAGGTGACAGCTATATAATTTGTAGCAATTGGGCCTTCCAGCATGACTGTTGGGTGTGAGTGTCCCTTATGAAGAAGTCATGCACCAAGGTGGGGCTTGAGCACCAACACCAGGCCTGGGTAGTGGGTATACTGGGGTGACCACAGTGGGCAAGGAAAGCCACTTGTCACCCATATCTCATTTTGTGTTTATGGAAGATGAGGCAGGGGGCCTTCCCCATCAGGAATGGAGTTATTTTTCAGGCCTAGGTATTGATGCTCCCAATTCTTTAGTTTGGAAGAACTTGGGGGTGGGTGGGGAAGTTAAGTTTCCTTAACCAAATCTACTCTTCATGTCTCCTAGAAGCCTCCTTCATACACCACTTCAAGACTAACTTGGTTGCTCTCCCTTCTCCAGCTTTTTTCACAAGGCACTTATTACAGTTGCTAAGGGGAGGAAAGGAAGAAGTTTGAGAGATGACTCTGGTGGTGGTGCCCAATCTATAGAATCAGAAGCAAGGTAGCCAGAGGCTAGTGACTACCATAATACAGGCGCACAGCCAGGCCAATGAGCAGTGTGGCCAGGAAGAATGTAGCTGTGAGTTGCAGCCGTAGCAGGGCTGCTGAAAGCATGGCATTGACCACTAATGAGCAGGACACAACAAAAAGGCGTGTGATGCTGCTGCCATGCTTCATGACAGCGGACATGAGCAGTCCATTTAGTGCTTGGCTCAGCACCACAAGTGCTGCCCATCCTGAGAAACCCTCCAGGAGGCCTGGGCCAGGACCACCACCTGCATGCAGACCAAGGTTCAGGAGCACACCAAAAGTGTAGAGGAAGAGGTTTTGAAGTGCGAGGGGCAGATGCTGTCGCTTCATGAGCAGCTCTGTGTATACAGATGACAAGCCTGAGATGAGACAGTACAGGATGAGCAGCAGCAGTCCCAGTGGAGTGATATGCAGGGGCATGGGGCTGGCAGCAGCTGCTAGAGGCCCAGGAAGGGTGTTCCCAGGGTCCTGAAGGCCACCTGCTGCATAGCAGGCCCCTGCAGCCATCAGCAGCAGCAGTGCCAAACCCTGGCGTGCAGAGAGGCGGTGCCGGAGACAGAGGCAGTAGAATAGGGCTGTGCTTCCAATCTTGAGATTGCTCAGCACCTGGTAGGTGCTGGGGTCCATGTAACGCTGTAGATAGATCACCAGGTTGTTGTTGGCGCCATAGAGCAGGGCAGATAGTGCAAAAGGAGCAGCTTGGCGCCAGGGTGGGGCCCCTCGGGGCCATGCTTGCCAGCCCACAAGGAGAGAGAAGGCGCACAACAGTAACTTGGTCAGCTCAGTGAGCAGCACAGCTGAGGAAGGCCGAAAGGGCACTCGGCCATCCACATGGCACAACGCCAGCAGTGGGGCATGGGCACCATACATGGCAGTGGATAGGAGGAGCATCAGGGTCCAGCGGGCCTGCCTAGGACGGCCCAGGCCTGGCATACCACCTTCCTCTACACTCATGCCCTCATCAGATCCTGGTTGCCTGTGTAACTAGCAAATGGCAGAGGAATTGGGGCACATTTAAGGGATATTAAATTATGGAGCCAGCTCCCAGGAGGAGCTGGTACATTGCCAGAGAGAATACTGAGGATCAGAGTCATCTGTACACTCCACAGTTAGGGCTGGGAGAGGAAGGGGCTGATGAAGCATGGTCTTGGGTCCAGTCTCATGGAGCTGGGGAGGGAAGGAGTCCAGATTACAGTCCGACAAGCCACTGTGCACCCTCTGCAGGAAGAGAAGCTAAGATGAAGGTGGCAGGACAGGTGGAGACAGTAAGTATATGACAGCTGGGGAAGCCAGATAGTGTGTCTGTGTTTGAAAGGCCTCCACCTGTAGGCCCCAGCTGTTCATCCTGCTTCCCCCATAGGATCTAGAGCTAGTCAGGCCCCTTGCGCAGTGACCGAAAGTAGTCCCTCAGTGTCTTCTCCACGTTGGGCACAGCATATGCCTGAGCTGCATAGATGCCAGTGCAGGTGCCAACTGCAAAGCCCAGTACTGCCGATGCCCTCAGTTTGGCCACCACATAGCCAGCCAGGAATCCTTTGAGGAACAGGGAGGACAAAAGCGAGCCATCCTGCAGAGAAAAATGAAGAAGGAAACTCAGGCAGGTTTTCCCTCTTCTCTGCCCAGGAACTACTCAAGTGAGGGTCACTCTCTACAGCTGTAGCATTTTCTCCAAAGATTTTTCTCAAGGTTCTGGAGCTCAAAAAAAAAAAAGAACTCAGGAGTCCTGATCACACAATATCAGAATCCTGAAGTCCCTCCAACCACAGAATCTTCCTGCTAAAATGTCAGAGATGCTCCTGAGCAGTCTGAGCCCTGCTATTTCTCCAGTCTCATTTTCTAGCATATTTTCCCACTACTGCAGCGGAACCGACCTCCTTTCCCGCCTCTTGTACATAATACTACTCTGCATATGTTTGAAGTTTTCATTCCTCTCCACTTCACCTAGTTAACCACTACTTAAGATGTCAGGTCAAGAGCTATTTTCTCAGGGAAATTTTCCTAGGGAACTGAGAACTGGCTCTCAATAACCATTTGCTGAACAAATCTCTGCCACTGACTCAACATTCTCAAGAGAAAATTGGACAATGAAGATTAAGGTGAGAGGCAGGAGGACAACTTCTACCTGGCCCACACCACTGTTGACTTCGTCTTCCACTCGCTGTTGCAGGCGTTCCAGCTGGTTCTTGAGAAATGCCAGGTCCTTAAGCTTGGGCAGAGAATCCTAGGAAAAGGGAGAGGCTGGCTCCAGCAGACTGACTCAGCCCCATTCCCTGTTCAATTCTATCAGAAACTGGGAGTTGGGAGGAATGGGGTGAGCCAGAGATATCTTTCTATAAAACCTTCCTGAGATGGCAGTGGTAAAGGCAGAAAGGCATTGAAAAGCAGAGTTACATGGGGCCAGGGAGGGGTGGCAGATGAAATCAGTATCAGTAACTTGTAATAATCACTACAGGAATCTAATACAGCAATCAGTGTGCAGGAAAGGCAGAAGGAACCTTCAATTAGGTCTATGAGCAAAGAACTACTGACTGAACCAAGAGCTCCCCAAAAGTGGTGATCAGTCTTTCTTGTCTGTTGTAAAATGCCTGGTAGTGGGACTGGCAGGCACTTGGTGAATGTGACTGATGCTGGGCTTCCAGACCAAAGGAGAATAATAGCTTGAAGCCGTTCCCTGGACAATTTGAGGGTAAACCCGATTTCTGCCTGGATTGTATCCCTGTTTCTGAGAGCATCTCAACCTAAATGGAGTAACTGGATATGAGAGATAATGAATGTCGGAAAGAGTATGCATAAACGACGAATAATTCTGATCACATGTAAGTATGAAATTCAGTGTGTGCACAAGAAAGTGTTTGAGGGTGCCGTTCGTGTGGATTGGAAACGCTATCTCTGGAAGGGAAATTTGGGGGGCTAGGGAATGAGGCAGAGTGAGGAGCATTCCGGGGTAAGTGTGTTTGAGTGTGTGCTAGTAACTGGGCATCATGATGGTATTCGGGAGGGGACTGCTGGGGGATCCCCGACTCCGCCCGCCTTCCCTAAAACTACCCCCATGCCACCCCTCCCTGTTGAGGTAGTCGATAGAGTTCCAGGGAAAACAAGAGGCACCCCATCTCTGGGACATTCCAGTGTCACCTTTCCCCAAAACTACAGAGCCATGGAGTCTAAAGACAATCTTAAAAAATTAAGGATCACCCCCACGTTCACTCACCTTGTCATCCGCCATCTTCCCCGCCGAACTTGTTGCGCAGGCGCAGCCCCGCCTCCCTTATGTGGGCCTACCGCCATCTTTACTGAGGGCGGAGGCACTTCCGGGGCATTTTTGTAAAGGATTGGGTGTTTTCTTCGCCGTCGAATTTTGACAGTCTAGTTTTCACAGATGCTACCACGTGACCCCTACCGCCGGATACCAGGTTGTCTGTGAGCGCGCATACGACCCGCGCGATGATCTCACTCATGCGCGAGTGCGCGCGGTGCACGTTCACCTGACCGGTCTTCCACCCTCTTGATGAGCTCATAGTTGCGTGGTGGTGTCAGTGAGTCAGGGGCATCCGTGCGCCTCCTCCGGTCCGACGCACGGAAACACACATCCACTCGGCGTCTAGACACCACCGCCTAGGGGCGGTGCTGCTCAGACCCCGCCCCGCGTGTTTGCGGCGCCAGCTGGTCTGGCGGTCTCTGGCACAGGGAGCCGGGGCTTTTCAGCGCAACTCTGCTGAGGTCGCGCTGAGCTGAGAGCGCAGGGCAGCTAGGGCCAGCGGGGACCCGGAGGGGCTATGCTGGGCAAGGATTATATGCTGGCCATCATTCTGGTCAACTGCGACGGTGTGCACGGAGGGGCCTAGTGGGAAAATCAGAAGCTGATGGGGGAGACTAGGGAATGGAGAAAGGGTCAAAATTGGGGGTGGTGTGGGGACCGGCAGAAAAATGAACCCTGATCTTACAATCCTTAAGATTGGGGAGCCTTGAGCTTCTGCCTAACTGGCTGTTCCTTGTGGGATGTAGGGAGGGTTATGAAATGGTTATTCTGAACTCATGCATAATATGTGCACCCTCTCCAATCTCGTTTCTGTAGATGACTTGTGGGGGGACCAGAATCTGGAGGGGGAGCCAGGCCTGCCCCCAGGCTGGAGGAAGATCCATGATGCTGCAGGTACTTACTATTGGCATGTACCAAGCGGTAGCACCCAGTGGCAGCGTCCAACCTGGGAAATAGGAGATGCAGAAGATCCAGGCACGGTAGGTGTGAGAAAGGGGCCTAAGGCTGTGTGTGGCCCTAGGAGCCTGCTTGTTATACTAATTGACTGCCCTCGTTCTACAGAGGACAGAGAGGATTTGGGGACTGCGGCCCCCCAAGGGGAGATCCTTCTCCAGCCTGGAGAACTCACTGGACCGAAGGTAACAGGGATGGCCCAGGCAAAATGAAAGGCTTGGGAGCATTTAGAAATGCAGCTGAACCCAGTCTGTTTTCCAGATCAGGTTCTGGACTACTTTTTAGGGCCCTATTCTGTGTTGTTGGGCACAGCACAGCCCCATGTTCGTGACTATCAGTATTTTGAGTTTTGTCCCTTGAACTAAGTTTTGTCATTAGTTACATATTCTTTTCCATATTCTGTGTCCTGACCTATCATGTTTTAGACCTTGGCCATGTCTTTGGGCTTTGATTTCAAGGATGTCTTGTCTTGGTTAGGGGCTCTGATTCACAGTTTATACACTGTCTCATGTTTTAACTTTTATTCGACGTCCTGTCTGGACCTTGGGTTCTGAATTTTCTCTCAAATTCTAAGCCACATTTTATGTTAATATATCCTGGGTTTTACCACACTTGGGGTTTATATTTGTGATGCTGTATTTTGGATCTTGTCCAAAATCCTGTGCTGATCAAATAGCTTGGGCCTTACCATTTCCCCTACTGTAGGAAGTATGGTTCTCTTACCAGTTGTGCTCTCTTTTCCAGTAACTCTCTGACCTGGTATGGTGAGGAATCCTATATCCAGAGCCTGGAGCCAGGGGCTAAGGTAGTGACTTGAGCCCGAGGGTCAACCTAAGGCATTGGGAAATCCTTAGTGAAAGACTGGGGTGGACCTGGATTGAGTGGAGGTGATAAAGGGCAAAGGAGGAGACTACCAGAGGGTTTGTACATGTGGAGCCTGTGGTACCTGCCACCCCATTCCACCCCTACTCACTCCTGTCCCTTCCCCTAATTTGTCAGTGCTTTGCAGTCCGCTCTCTGGGCTGGGTGGAGGTGCCGGAAGAAGACCTGGCACCAGGAAAGAGTAGTATTGCAGTCAATAACTGTATCCAGCAGCTGGCTCAGACCCACAACCGTAGCCAGCCCCCAGATGGTGCCTGGGGTGAGGTGAGTTATCTGGCTGCCCAATGGGTTCAGTCTATGGACCAGCAGAAGTAGTTGTCCCCGAGTTACCTGTTTCCTATGGCAACCACTTTTATCTGATCTTTGGGATGACTGTCCTTGGCAGGGCCAGAACATGCTTATGATTCTGAAGAAGGATGCCATGAGCCTAGTGAATCCACTGGACCATAGTCTGATCCACTGCCAGCCTCTGGTGCACATTCGTGTATGGGGCGTGGGCAGCTCCAAGGGCCGGTGAGGACATCTGCATCTCCCCAAGCGAGAGCTGCTTCTCCCTCCCCCCTGCAGGCTGTGATCCCCACTGATGCTGATCCCTGGTACTTGAACCCCTGGACACAGATCCTCTGACATGGACCCAGCACTGCCTCCCCTGCCTGGTTCAGCCCTGGTTGGGGAGGGTGGGCCCAGCTCAGCAGGGACAGATAGGGGACAGCCTGAAAGGCTGGGCTGATTCTCTCCTGTGCTCCCACATGCTTCTGGAACAGTGACAGGTACGTGACAACCAGGTACCCTGACTCCCAGCCCTAACCTCCCCACTCCATCTTTGCTGTATTCCTAGACTGATTTTAAAAGCTTCTTGTAGGCACTATAGGCCCCTGCCTCTAACCAGCTCTATCCCAGCCCCATCTCTGCTTTTGCCAGGGACTTCGCTTTTGTGGCGGGTGACAAAGACAGCTGTATGCTCAAGTGCCATGTGTTTCGCTGTGATGTCCCTGCCAAAGCTATTGCAAGTGCCCTACATGGGCTCTGTGCTCAGGTAAGGGCTAAGGGTCGGGGGGCAGGACATGTGGTTGTGGAGCTGGGGCTGGAGTTTTCAAGATAGTTGGGTCAGGGTGTTATTGACCCCTTCACCCAAATTCCTCCTTCTCTCTGAGTCTCATGCTGATTGCATTTATTTTAGATCTTGTCAGAGCGAGTAGGGGTCAGTGGTGATTCTGTTTGCTGCTCCCCAGATCCCATCTCCCCTGAAGACCTGCCACGGCAAGGTACAGGAAAAGGGCTGCTATATTGGAGCATCAGGATGTTTGATGAAAGATGGGAGTTGGGGAGGTTCCTGGTCATTTAGCACAGCTCCAGAAATGTGAGATTTCTGAGATGTCTGGCCCCAGGGATCCCAAGCCCTAAAATGGAGGAACATCCATGGGCTTTCTTTTATTAGCAACATCTCTGTCCTGGGTCCTGGCCCACTCAGAAGGGTAGGCTAGGTATAATGGAGAGTTCCCATGCCAACTTACTGTTTACATTTTAGCGGAACTGCTGGATGCTGTGAGTCAGTCTGCTCAGAAATATGAGGCACTGTACATGGGGACCCTGCCAGTCACCAAAGCCATGGGTGAGGACTGAAGGGGCTGGATGGGTTGGGATGCATAAGACAAGGGGAAGGTGGGTAGGGTGGGATCTACTATTTCTTGGAGACCTCCCATGGCCTTACATAGCCTAGGATGTACCAGCTTTCCCAACTCAAAGTTCTAATTCCAGCCCCAGCTATATTCTTCTCATCTTTCTGAATCCCAAGTCAGTGAGAGGGCCTAGATACTCTCTGCAGACCCTTTCTTTCTTTGTAACTGGGAGACATAACAGTTGTCATGTCCCCTCAGGAATGGATGTGCTGAACGAGGCCATTGGTACCCTCACTGCCCGCGGGGACAAGAATGCCTGGGTTCCTGCTGTGCTCAGTGTATCTGATTCTCTCATGACTGCACATTCCATTCAGGTACCAGAAGAGGGTGAAGTGGGGAGCCTGTGGAGGGTTAGCAAGGATGCTGAGGGGGTCTGCTGGAAGAGATAGTGGGCCTGACCAGTGCTTGATCCTCTAATGACTGGCCTGGTATGGACAGGCAGAGGCCAGTGCAGAGGAGGAGCCACTGTGGCAGTGCCCTGTGCGCCTTGTGACCTTTATTGGTGTTGGCCATGACCCACACACCTTTGGCCTCATCGCTGACCTTGGTCGTCAGAGCTTCCAGTGTGCAGCCTTCTGGTGCCAGCCTCATGCTGGGGGACTCTCTGAAGCTGTGCAGGCTGCCTGTATGGTGAGTTGGGGGTTGGCATTCATGGGTGGAATTGTCCTGTAGCTGCTGTATACCATGGACTGGGCTCACGATTGGCAGCCTTGCCACAAATCACAAACCAGTGACCCTAGGGCTGATTGGTTCATCAGTATTTTGGCCCTTGTTCTATTTTTAGTAAGTTTTGATTAGGTGCCAATATTTACAGGCTAGAAGATTTTATATAGTTATTACTATACCTGCATTTCTTAAATTATGAAGAGTCTGACACAGGGTTCAAATGTAAAATTTCAGCATGTAGGTGGAGTTCTGTAGGGACTCTGCTACATAGGTTTGGCATTGTCTTTTCTGTTTGTCTCATTTAGGTTATTTCTTGGCATATGTGGGCATTCAAATGTGGTATGCTTAAACTCCACTAATTCAGTTCACTTATTTATTCAACAGATGATGAGTACCTATAAATTATATGCACCACACTTGACCCTGGTAATTCAGCAATATAGAAGGCACATCTTACCTTCACAGAATACTTAGGATAGAACAGAAACACATCAGGAAGAGGTTGTATACCATGGGGTGATAGAGGAGATTTCCTTCAGGAGAGAAAATTGAGATGACCTAAGAGGAAGTTACGTGAAGCAGAGTGGGACAGTTATGCTGAGTACAGGAAACTTCAATTGTAAAGGAGAGAGACAGAAAGAGAGGGGGGGGGGCGGGAAGGGAGGGAGAGAGAGATGTGTTAGTGGATTAGAGTATGTGGCAATGCAAGGGAAGGTGTAGTGAGAGATGAAGGCAAAAACCAGGTCATGGGTCGAGCTGATGAGTTTATTTTATCCAGGGGTATGAGGAACCAATGAAGGATTTTGAGCAAGACAGTTAAGTTTCGTTTGTGGTTTAGGATGACCACTTAAGCTATAATATGGATAAAAACTTTAGAGGACACAGAGAGGAGGTAGGAAGGCTAATTGGGACCCTCATTAATAGTTCAAATGAGATAATTTGAGCAGTTGTACTGGGAATGTATTGGGGTTGTAGACCCTCCCCTTGATTAGAGAATATGCTTTGGTGAGGACTGATCAGATCAGAGGTAGCCTAGTGGTAGGTGTGGTTAAGAGTACAGGCTCTATAGTCAAAACTAGGTTTGAATGACAGTTCACCATTTTCTGGCTACATGACCTTGAGTAAGTCTTCTACTCTCTCTGAATCTTAACTTCCTCATTTGGAAAATGGGGATAATAACACCTCATAAAAAGCTGAATTAAGTTATATTATTATATCAAACACTTACCAGTGTCCAGCCTTCCTTAATTTCTCAGTAAATATCAAGTTTTATGTTTTTGCTGTTGAACTACTTGACAGTATTGTAAGGACTGCAGATAGGCTAACTACCAGCCTTGTATCAGATAGAAGCCTTGTCCAGTTTTCTGTCCTGCAGAAGCTTTCAAGGAGTCCAGGGGCAGAGAGTAGCTGTATCCTCACATCACCCTTCTCCCTAGGTTCAGTACCAGAAGTGTCTTGTGGCCTCTGCAGCTCGAGGCAAGGCCTGGGGTGCCCAGGCCCGTGCCCGCCTGCGGCTCAAGCGGACCAGCTCCATGGACTCCCCAGGAGGTCCCCTGCCTCTGCCCCTACTCAAAGGAGGGGTTGGGGGTGCAGGGGCAGCCCCTCGAAAGCGGGGTGTCTTCTCTTTTCTTGATGCTTTCCGTCTGAAACCCTCTCTACTCCATATGCCCTAAATTGATCTTAGAGGGCTGGGGAAGGAGGCTCTGGATTCATGCCCAACTCTGTACCCCTTCATGTCCCAGGGGCCTGCAACCTCTCACCTTTCCTGGCTGTTCGGGATCCTTGCTTACCCTCTATTTATTGCCCAACTTATTGTTTATATGGATGACTGAGAGGCCCTGCACTACAACTTAGGCCCCTGGTTCCCCTTACCTTGGATCCTTGTGTTCCTTGACCCTGTCCAGCCCTGGGCAGTTGGCTCTACCTCAGCAACACTTTATAGAAAAATAAGTGCAAATAAAAATCCCTCAGTGACCTCACTAGGTGTGAGTATATTGGACCTGGGACAGGGTTGGGGGCTAACAACCTGTGAGGGGTGAGCGTGACTATGAGGGCATGGATGTAATTGACACCTGACTTCATTCAACAAACATTTTCTAAGGTCTTCTTTGTGCTAGATACTAAGCTAGGTGCTGGGGATGTACTAGTCAGATCCCACCTTCTGAGACTCCTAGGGGAGATAAACAAGTCAAACAAAATAGAAGATGCTATGTAGTACAACTAGGAAATCTTCAGAAGAGTATTGTGGTAGCACGGTGAGACACTTAACCTAGCCTAATGTGTTACAGAAGACTTTGGAAGAGTTGACATTTAAGCCGAGTGTTGAAGAAAGATGAGTACTAAGTGAGTCTAGAGAAAATAAATGTGGTGAATGTGTAGGGCACTGGACAGAGGTGAGGCTCCGGGAGTTGACCTGGCTAGATCACTGACAGGGTACACGTGGGGCCTGAATTTTTGGTGGTTTTAACTTGCTCCTGAGAACAATTGGGAGAGATTAGACCCTGAAGACTAGGGCTCCCTAGAGCGCCAGGTCCTCCGAAAAACAGCATCGTTTGGTGCCTTGTGACCAGGGTCCCGAAGGATCTTTAGCTGGCGATTTCGAGTCCCTTAGGGAATTGGCGCAGGGTCCCTGCGGTTCTCGGCGGTTGAAAAGAACCGTCCAAACAAGGCTTCCAAGCAGCCAGCGCCGCCTGGCACACATTCCAACTAGCCCGCGTGATCGACGGCCCCGGAAATGACGCGCTGCCTCGCTGGCAGTGCGGAAGTGGAGATGGCGGAGCTGTATGTGAAACCGGGTGAGCGCAGCTGGGGGCGCCGGGTGCGGACCTCTATCTTCCCAAGCCCCAGTGAAACCTTCTGGTGGAGTCCGGCTCTCGCTTTACACATTCCCTCGCCTCCACAGGCAACAAGGAGCGCGGCTGGAACGACCCGCCGCAGTTCTCTTACGGGCTGCAGACCCAGACTGGCGGACCCAAGCGCACGCCGCTCACTAAGAGGGTCGCCGCCCCGCAGGATGGATCCCCCAGAGGTGCGTGGGGGCCCTATACACGGAGTCCCGCGGAGAATGGGCGGTGCTAGGGATAAGCGTGACCCAAAGGTCTGTTTCTCTCTTCTGAGGAGACGTCCCGCCACAAGACTGGGACCCCAGTAAGGGGCCCAGAGCAGATTTTTTTTTTTTTAAAAGAGAGTGAGAGAGGAGAGAGAGAGAATTTTTAATATTTATTTTTTAGTTCTCGGCGGACACAACATCTTTGTTGGTATGTGGTGCTGAGGATCGAACCCGGGCCGCACGCATGCCAGGCGAGCGCGCTACCGCTGGAGCCACATCCCCAGCCCCAGAGCAGATGTTTTTGAGCTCCCTCTCTGCCGCTTAGACCAATAAATGTTTATTTAAGAAGACTCTTTAATACCTTGATCCTAAGTGATCTTATCAAGAGTATTCTCAAGTTGTTTCCAATCTAGTCCTCTTCTTAGAATCCCATAGTGATACATCGATTTAGCCCTTTTACCTCTTCACTTGGGTATAGTAGGCCTCTGAGACTTGATGTGTTACTCATCTATTTATCATTAACTACCTAGCGTTGGCAACAGATTAAATATTGATTTAATATTTAATGGTATTTAATGTCATGGCTTGAATAAGATGACATTAAATCAAAGGGCTCTGCAGAGAAATAACAGAGTGATATGTTACTGGGTGACTAAATTAGGCATCTGAGGGGTTGAAATCTAGTAACTAGAAGCCAGTCGATGATCAGGTGCAAGAAAATTTCAAAGCTAGTGCAAAGGTCCTGGGATAAGAAAAAGATTGGATACTGAAGAAGTAGAATGGCTACAACATAGTGAGTTTTGCCAGGAAAAGGAGTTTGCATTTTAATCTACAAAGTTGGAAGCTACTGAAAAGTTTAAAGTAGAGAAGGGCTGTCTTTCCCTCTTAAAGTTTCCTAGGACAGAAGTGGGCAGTCACCTGCACAATGGGCTCAGGTGAATTTCTTTTAGCATCTCTTCATCCTTTACACCCTTTTCACTGCAAAGGAGTGATAAGGAAGGCAGGGTTTCTTAACCATGGCACTACTGATTTTAGGCCAAGTTATTCTTTGCTGGATACTCTCTTTTGCGTTGTAGTTTCTTCAGCAGCACCCTTGATCCTCTACCCAGTAGATGCCAGTAGTGTTCAGTCAGTTGTGTTCAGATGTTTGCTCTCCAGCATGGGAACCACTAATTGATTTACATCTTTAAAAGATCACTGTGTCTGCTGTGTGGAAAAAGATTTTAGGGAAGAAATGAACAACAAATCAAGAAGCTATTACAGTAATACTGGCAAGATTTAATGATTTGACAAGGAAGGAAGTAGTGGGGATGGTAGGAATTAGGTGTACATAGGTTTTGTTGTGGAAATAGTAAGAATAAGTAAATAGAAATCAATATGGTTTTTTGTTTGTTTATTTGACATGGGGAGATTGGAGGATAGAGGTTTTGTGGGGAGGGAAAAAGCAAGTTTTCAGTTTGGGCCATATTTAAGTTTGGGTTGCTGCTATCTTTGGAGAGAAAGAGGGCTAGATCAGATTAGAGAAAGTCACCAACAGTAGATGGTATTTAATGGCATGGCTTGAATAAGATGACATAAAGAGAGGTTGTGGATAGAGACCTAAAAAGGTGCTCTAGGGCTTTCTAGCATTTCAAGGTTATGTATAAGAGGGAGCAGCAAAGATTAAGCGGTGGCCAAAGAAGAATAGGGGACAGTAAAATCAAGAATCAACAGAGGTCAAGAGAGATAGAGACCTCTATATCTGACAAACACTGCAATTACTGCTGACCTTAACAAGAACAGTCTCTATAGAGAGTGGTGAAAACAAATTTAGCTGGAATGGGCTGAGAAGAGAATATGAAAAATACAGAGTAATTATAGACATTTCACTCAGAAAGTTTTGTGAAGCAGAGATGAGAAAATGGGGCAATGTTGGAAAATGCAATAATGTGAAGGAAGGATTGCTTTTGATAGTATATAATACAATATGTTTGTATGCTGACTGAGAACCAGAACTGATGATGCAGAAGAAAAGGAATAATAGCTGGAGATGGATTTTGATAGAAGCAGGAAGCTTTCATTTATTACAGAAGGAAGGAAAGTGGGCACAGATGCAGATAAGCTAGTAAAAGTGGTGGTGGGAAGATGAGAGAGTTCATGTTTGATGACCTGTATTTTCTCAATGAAACATGAGGCAGGATCAGAGGTGGAGAGACAGTAGGCAAACAAAAGAGTGAGACAGTAGAAAAGTTTAGAAGACATGTGTCCAGGCAGTGTTTGGTATGTTTTAACATCGGTGGCCATTAAAAGTATTAAGTTATCATTTATCAGTTTGGTTCTGTTTTCTTCCCAAGTGTAGGCACTATGGTTTAACCAATAAAGTGGGACAAAAGGAAGAGAGGGAAGAGGTAAAAGTGTTTCAAAGGGAGTAGCTGTTATGCACCAGGGAATCTGAGTAGTTGAGCTGGAAGGGTAGGAGGGGCAGTCAAATTTTGGAGATGATACAATGTTGTGGACAAAGCATTGGGGAATAAAAGGGAGGAACAAAATGATCACTGGAGTGCTGGGGCTGTAGCTCAGTGGTAGAGGGCTCACCTGGCAGGTGTGAGGCACTGGGTTTGATCCTAAGCACCACATAAAAGTAAACAAATAAAGGCATGCTGTTCATCTACAACTACCAAAAAAAAAAAAAAAAAAAAAAAAAAAATCACTGGAGGTGCAGGAGTAAAGTAACTGAGGCCTAATTATTAGATGCATTAATCATCTTTGTAGATGCTAATGCCTGAAACTTAAGTTCTTGACTTTCTTCCTCCAGTTACTGGTCAGAAACAAGTCATCTTGATTCTTCACTCAACTGTTATAACCAAATCCTGTTGCTGCCCCCTCCTAAATAAATCTCGGACTGCTTTTCCCCCCTCATCTATTCTTTTACCATAGTTATGGCTAGGCATTCTCTTTTTCCTGGACCATCTCATTAATCAACTGGCTCTATTCTCGATCTGTTCTCATCAATTTGTCATGAAACATACATCTTAAAAAATAAGTTGGGAGAGCTGGGGTTGTGGCTCAGTGGCAAAGCACTTGCCTCACGTGTGTGAGGCACTGGGTTTGATCCTCAGCACTACAGAAAAATAAACAACAACAACAAAAAGATTATAAGAAATAAATGTCTGGGGCTGGGGATGTGGCTCAGGCGGTAGCACGCTTGCCTGGCATGCGTGCGGCCCGGGTTTGATCTTCAGCACCACATACAAAGAAAGATGGTGTGTCCGCTGAAAACTGAAAAATAAATATTAAAAATAAAAAAGAAAGAAAGAAAGAAATGTTGGGCACTGCAGAGTGGTGCATGCTTGGCTCCAGAGGCTGAGACAGTAGTATTGAGAGATTAAGGCCAGCCTTAGCAAAAAAAAAAAAAAAAAAAAAAAGTGAGGTGCTAAACAACTCACTGTAGATCCTGTCTCTAAATAAGATATAAAAATAGGGCTGGGGATGTGGCTTAGTGTCAAGTGCCCCTGGTTCAATCCCCAGTACCCTGCCTTCCACAATAATAATAATAATAATAATAATAATAATAATAATAAGAAGAAGAAGAAGAAGAAGAAGAAGAAGAAGAAGAAGAAGAAGTTGGGCCATATTACTCCTTGCTTCTATAAAACTGTAGTGGCTTCCCAGGACTGTAGGGCTCGAGATCAAACTCCAAGGCCCTACAGGAACTGGACTGCTTCTCCAGTCATGGCTTACACTGCTTTCTTCAGTTTTAATAAGTCTTAGGAAGCTGGGCAGTTGCACACTTAGAATCCCAACAACACACAGGAGGCTGAGGCAGGAGGATTGCAAGTTCAAAACCAGCCTCAGCAACTTAGTGAGACTCTGTCTCAAAATTCAAAAACAGAAAAAGGTTAGGAATGTGGCCCAGCTACATTGAAGCACTTTTCAGTCCAATCCCTGGTATCCCTGCCCCCCAACAATTCAGTACTCATTTAACTCTTCATAGCTGCATCTATTGTATCCATTAGTTCTCAACTTAATAAAAACTGTTAGCTTTGTATTTTTTGTTACACACTAATCTAGCAGCTGTACTTGTATAAACAACTTAGGTCTTTCTATACTCTTTATCACATAGTACATTTTATTTCTTTACAGCATGTAACATGATTTGGCAGTTGTGTCTCCAACCCCTCTAGAATTTAAGCTCTCTAAAGGCAGGAACCTAATTTGTCTGGTTTACTCTATCTTTGGCACCTAGCACATTGTCTGCACCTAGTAGGAACTTCATGCACATTTTTAAGTGGATGAGTTGTCCTAGAGTATCCCTGCTTAGAAGGGGTGACTTTAGTGTTGAGTTTCTTACCTATTTGAGCCATGCTACTTGAATCCTGCTTTACTTTTTCAGTCTTCACCTCAGAGACTTCTCCTGGGCCTCCTCCAATGGGCCCTCCACCTCTTTCAAGTAAGGCCCTTGGTCCCCCCTCTGTGGGGAGCTGTCCTGTCTCCAGAGTGCAGCCCACAGGTTTCCGAGTCATCGAGTCTGAGGCTCTGATGGAGGATGTGCTGAGACCTTTGGAACAGGCATTGGAGGATTGCCGTGGCCACATGAAGGTAAGCCCTGGCCCTCCAGGGAGTGTGGAGAACTCCTTTCCATAGCCAGATGCAAGTATGGCTCCCAAAGGTAGACCTTCTGACCCTGTAGGCAATGATTCTTAATCCTGTCAGAGTTATGGACCCCTTCAGAATCTGCTAAGGCCTTCCCAAGAAAATAAACAGGATTTCAGGAGGGTGCACAAGACTTCTGCAGAACTAGTCAACAGTAGAGTTGTAGGAATGAGTTGAATTAAATTCCCATTAGTGGAAAATAGTAGTTTAATTTTCAGTATCTCTAGGCCATTCAGAGCATACCCTGCTGGTTTTGTACTCAGTGGGGAAGAGGAAATCTTTATCTATGGTGTTTCCTAAGCTCTCCGGACGCAAGGGATCAAGGAAAGAGGAAGTAACATAGTAATTTCATCTATTTGGCTCTTAAGTCTCTTTTTTTTGTAAATTAACCTTATGACTTCTGAGGGTCTGAGAAGCCCCCCAAATTTTAAAATTCTAGCCAAACATGCATGTTTTCTTGGAAGAAGATCCATAGGCCTCAACAGGTTCTCAGTGAGGGCCTCTAACCTTTGGGTAAAGAACCAGATCTCTAAAAGACAAAACGTAAGGTCCTGGGCCAGAGATTAGCAGATGCATTCCTATGATACTGCCTTCCCCTTTCCTCACTGGGCTGGCACCACTTGAGTTGGAGGGCATTTGTCTTTCAGAAGCAGGTATGTGATGACATCAGTCGACGCCTAACACTGCTTCAGGAACAGTGGGCTGGAGGGAAGTTGTCAGTGCCTGTTAAGAAGAGGATGGCACTACTGGTGCAAGGTATGGGTGGCTTCTGGTATAGCCTAAATCTCTTGCCCTGCCATGGTTGGTTAAGCTGGAACAGGTGCTAAGATTTTGAACTCTGAGATGGGAGGCATGAAAGCTCTTTTTTTAGTACATTCTGCTTGCTCAAGCCCTGTTTCTCCTCAGAGCTTTCAAGCCACCGGTGGGATGTAGCAGATGACATTCATCGCTCCCTCATGGTTGATCATGTGACTGAGGTCAGTCAGTGGATGGTGGGAGTTAAAAGATTAATTGCGGAAAAGAGGAGTATGTCTTCAGAGGAGGAGGCCAATGAAGAGAAATCTGCAGCAGCTGCTGAGGAGAACCAAACTATACCAGGCTTTCAAGAGGCGCTATAATTCTGGGGATTCCCCAGACTCACCTAGCCTGTTTCTTATGCCTTGGTGTGGAGGCCTTCTCTCACTTGACTCTATTTTACCACCAGGGAGACTGTCCCATTGGAACTGACCCAAGATCCAATCTGGGGTACAGGGAGCTCACTTGTTAACCCATAACATATGCATTTCAATAAAAACATCTCAGTTGTGGGCACTGGGTGGGAAGAGATGAACCCTTCATATGTCAAACTGGTCCCCAATACTGTCCTTGACAGCCCACTCCTTGCATACCCTATAAACTCTGTTATCCTTCCTCCACACATCATGCCTAGCTGGGCATGATCAGATTGCTGCTTGCCACTTTTACCAAAATTAGATCAAGAAACTCATTTCTTGTAGCCCGTCTTTGAATGAGAACAGATTCAAATAGCCTAGCATGTGGATGCTTTTCTTGCAAGGAAAGGAGACTCCCTTATATACCTTCCATCTTTGAGGTATACAGATAGTAGAGATTAGAACCAGTGAGTGGTTTTTGCTATAGAGAATGAAGGCGATGACCAGATACTGAGATTTGGGATCATTACTGACTCATCAGGCAAACTGCTACCTCATTTTGGCCTTTAGTGTGGACCTTAAGGTTTCTTCTAAACCTATGTAAACAACAGTGCTGTAAGAAAGGAATGCACGAGGTTTTCAGTATTGGAATGGGGATTGGTACTTACAGGTAGTAGGAGGTAGAAATAGCAAGGAGAGACAAGAGATTGGCTATAGGCTGTGAAATCACCTCATCCAGAGAGTGCTGCTTAGGAATGGAGAGGGGAGGGCTGTTGGGGAGGCCCAGTTCTAAGAAGACTGCTTCCTGGAAAGACAGGAATATCCCCTGGCAAGGGCCAGGCTATTGCTGTTCATGATTTGGCGACTCCTACAGTCTGTCCCAGGCTGCTAGAAGTTGGCTCAGGGGGAGCTGGGAACAGACCTGGACCTCTCATAAGCCTGCTAGGGCCCTCAGCTGTGTGGCTAAGATGAGAAGACCACCACTGAGGAGAACACTGGAGCCAAGACTTTTGTTTGAATATTTACTAAGCAGCCAGAAGGTGACATATTCTGTCTTTCAGTCCTAGCCCTTAGCATAGAGGCCTGGGGGTTGGGAGGAGTACCTAAAGACCAAAGAGAAAGGAGATCTAAGGGCTTGGCAAGTAGCCCACTCCTATCCCTGGTCTAGCTGCCCCAGATTTAAAGGAGGTCCGCAACCAACAAGTCACTCCTTTCCAGATTAGATGAGGCTAGCTGTCCTTTGGATATCCGAGAAAGAGGTGGTGGCAACAGCGGCATGGGATCCCTCTATAACGCCACACGGGGGGATCATCTGCACTGGATTAGAAGTCCATTTCAAATTGTGCGTCATCTGGAGAAAGAAAAAGCAGGGCTGGTTGGTAGCCTGAAGGTCTGTAGGCCTATGGCCAGTGTGGAAACCCCTCTTGGAATTGAACCCCACTCTACTTCACAGAGGCATCTCAACTCAAAGGATGAGGCATTTCCTAATTTTAGATACTGCTTTCCTTACCGGGTATCTCTTCCTCTGTCTCCTTCTGCTCCTTCAGCAACTCTAGTTTGGAGGGTAGGACTGTTGGAGGAGTTGTGACCCCGGGAATCTGAGGGAGGCAGCAGGGGGGTGTCCGGGCAATGGGTGAGTTCTTGCACTCCAGCAGGAACTTTCGGTCGTAGATGATCCTGGTGCCTGTTAAAGGGTAGGGGCTGAGGTTAAGAGTCAGGAACTTGGGCTCAAAGGTGATTAGGATCCCAGGCATCAGCCTTTTGAGGACTGTGTTGGGGGGTGTAAGACTGTCACATTTCCCAGTGTGTAGACTGACTAGGACCTCTACTGACAAGGCTTCATGGCACTGAAAGACTACCAGGCCTAACCAAGATGTGTCTAAGCATCATAAAGCAACTGGGCTTTCCAGTTAGTCCATCCAGGGGACTTAGGTTTGGGGGAGTTTCAGGTCTTAGTTCTAAAAAGGAGCACCAAACTTTGAGCTCAGGGTCTGCTACTCTTAAGCTTTGACATTTTCTTGGTTTGGTTCACAAGGTGGGATATAGTTGCCCCACAGCTGTGAAGGGGGCACTCATCTCCTGCAAAGAGAAGCTGTGTTCTTCCAGATACTTGCTTTCCTCATGAAAAAGGGGGACATACTGTTCTTATTCTGACCACTCCCAAGTCCTTAAAGTCTCAGCCTTCTAGCTCAAGGGAAATCAGCCAGCATTGTTGACCTCAAAGGGAACTGCCCAGTTCTCGCCCCTCCCCTTTACCCAGGAATTGCTGGGTAGGGAACCCAGCGGCTCAAGTTCTCAGGCTGCTGGCTCAACCAGCAGCAGGGGAAGCCTGGACTTTTATCTATCACAGCTAAAAGACAGAGCCAGCTGCACATACCTGAACCCCCTACCCCTAACAGCTCTAACAAAGATTTGGTGCTTCCTGCTCAGGCCACCTTCTACTGGGACCTAGGCGCTTACTCCCAGGAAGCAAATTTGCTAAAGATAGGCGCATATGGAAAACCCCCAGAAACAAGGCCAGAGAGAGGAATCTACTCACTGTCACCGAAGATGGGCTCAAGGTACTGTTACAGCACTTTCAGGTTTTGGGGAACTAAGTTTCGGTTCCAAAACCCTCCCTCAAACCTACAACCTGCAGAGGGGCCTGCAGACAAAGAAATCTACAGCCCACGCCTACCCACCCCCGCCCGCAACAGCACGCACGCGCTGGTTTGCCAGCACTCTGCGGACTCCGACCCGGCCCGCTGACCTCCCGGGGTAGTGGCGTATAGCGTGCCCCCCGGCGTAGTGCTGTAGCAATCGGGCAGCCGTTCCCGGCCCCCCGGAATCGGGCAGCTCGTGGACGTGGACATAGCAGACAGGAGGTGCAGGAAGGCAACCGGGCTGGTGCTGTGGCGCGGAATGCTGCTGAGTCTGAGGCGGACTTGGTTGACCACGTGCGGCCGCAGCAAAAACACTAGGACGACGTCACGCCCGGGGCGGGCCACTCGCTGTCACTCAACCCGACGGCGCCACCTACTCGCTAGAGAGCAACCAGACTCCTTAGAGGTGGGGGAAAGTCTAAGACTCTGCACAAGCCTTCAGATCCACCTGGTGCAACATTTGCCAGCTTTCCTCTCAATACTGCAACAGTTTAGCAGTTTACTGCTTACACCTGGGCTCCTGGGGAGTACAGCTGGCTTATTCCTCTCAAAAGTTTTGGACAGTAAAGCACTATTAATAGCCATATTTTACAATGAGGCAAATAAGCCCAGGCAGGAAAATCTGTTTCAAAGAAACAAATGTTGTTGGAGGGGTCCTAAGTGTATCTCACTTCAGAACCTGGTCCCTTCAACACAGCTGTGTACTGGCCACTAGAAACAATCAATTGAGGCTGTGGGCTTAGCTAAGTGGTAGAGTGATTGATTAGCATGCGAGACCCTTGGTTTGATTCCCAGCACAGGAAATACACGATTGCTATATGGTGTGAAAATGCCTTAATGGCCTTGACCACGGCAAGGGACTTCTTTCTTCAGGGAGCTTTCTGAAGAAGTTGTACCTGGGCTAAAGGATGAGTGGGCCCTGAGGGACAGGGGGAGGCTGCAGTTTGAGAAATCAAGAGGGGAGGCTTGGTCTTTTATCTATCACAGCTGAGGATAGGTAGGGGATCTGGTCATTTAGCTCTGTGAAAGGGAAGGTCGGAGGGAGTGTCTAACCTTATTACCCCCCCAAATTAAGTATAGCACCTGACCACATGCATATACTGGTATTACCTCAGTTATTGATTCATTAGAATTTCCCTTAGCTTTAATTCTGTCCCTCATTTAAAAAAAGATTATAAATCAGTGCTTCTTAAACTTTAACGTGCATATAAATCACCTGCAGACCTCAATGAGAACTCTGATATACTATGTCCTGGTGAGATTCTGGATTTTAAATACATTCCCAGGTAATACAGGTGCTGCAGATTCTCAAAATCATATTTCAGACAGCAAGGATATGTATGCTTAATAGTTCCAGTTTTGAAGAAAGCATCCTACAAAGTGGTGCACACCTAAATGATGTACATTAACTGAGATGGAGAGCAAGGCTTGGGAACAAATTATAGAGTCATCTGATAAGTCATCTTTTAAGCAAGGTGATGAAGAAGTCT
Organism: Ictidomys tridecemlineatus; assembly: GCF_052094955.1. Lineage (NCBI taxonomy): Eukaryota > Metazoa > Chordata > Mammalia > Rodentia > Sciuridae > Ictidomys > Ictidomys tridecemlineatus. Next base: position 120,830,459 of record NC_135477.1, on the reverse strand, counting down.
GTTCAGGGAGGCATGGGGTAGAGGACCATGAGATTGAAGATGGGAAGCCCAACAGTGAAAGCAGGTACGCAAAAGGGCTATAGGGATAAAGATAAATATATAAGACTCAGATAGATACAAAGAGGAGAAAGAACAAGGTGATTGATTAAGGGTGGGGTGAAGGAAATGGAGATAAGCCAGGATACTTCCCTATCTTCTGGTTTGACAGCCTTGGTAGCTAGAATGCTAGTATAATAGGGAAAACAAGACAAGGAGCATTGGGGAATGAATATTGTGTGTGGAATGCCCAGGTAAAGCACAACATGGAGCTAAATATATTGGTCTGAAGTTCACAGGGAGAACTCAGGCTAGTGCTTCATATTTGAGTGGAATGAAATCCCAGAGTATGGAAGGAGATAACCTTGGGAGAAGATTCAGTGTAAGACAAGCCCTAAGCACATCAACATTTATTTAAGGAAGAAGGATTCACCAAAACAGAAAGAGCAGTCAGAAACAGATCTGGGAGAAGTTTTCAAGAAGGATCCATGTCTAAAAAATATCTACTACAAAATAGCAGCAGTAGATATCACTACTATCTGCACTACTGCATGAAGCTAACTTTTTGGAGACACTAGGTGGAATAAGTTTGGAGAACTAGAAAATAGGTTGTTGGCTTTAGAGAGAAAACCAGATTTATTATCCATGCAACCTGAATAAGGAACAAGAGTTTAAATCAGAGAGTTAATACTCACTAGATATGGAAGTTTAAAAAATACCTATGCCCAGGCCCCACTCCAGGGACTACATTAAACATATGAGGAAATACCAGGTCTCCACCACTAGGCAAACTGGCTGAAGTCACACCAATACCATCAAGATGAACTTTCCTAGCATATGCAAGACCCTGCATTAGATCACCAGCACTATGCAAAGATAAATAAAGGATAAGTATGCAATAGATGATTTGATTTATGACCTTGTTTTCCAAATTAGGGCTTGAAGCCTAGGCTAATTCCCTTTTTATTGGAGGTGATCTTAACACATTCAAAGAATTTTAAACTTCAAATCACATTTTTCTCAGTCCTTTCCTATAGGAAAGAGTGAAGGTGAAGGAACTAGCCTGTTGGAAAATGACAAGGCATTAAAGGTGAATTAAAAGTACAGCGTTATCAGAGCCCTTCACCCCAGTACAGGGTCCACTGGGAAGACGTCATGACCAGCCATACTTCTCTGTAGAAATTCTTCTTGTTAGTCAGAGAACAAGATGTTCAAAGTTGTTTTCCTACAGGCTTGTTTGCCTCTTCCTGGGTTTACAATGTGGTCCAAAGGTCTTCAACAGTGGGATACAATCATGTATACCAAATACTCCTCTCTGCTTAGCATGAAACTATCATATGACCAGCTTCTCTTCTACAACCTAACTCTAACTAAGATGGTCCCCCTTGTGCCCTAGTTTTGAGATCAGCAGGAGGATTTGGCCAGAATCTACACAAAAAGATGGAAACTGAAGTTCCAAGTCCTAAAATTTCTTACCTCTGGTTAGGAGAGGGCACCATTGGCTGTCCAACTCTCTTCTTTGGTCTGGTTAGATGAGGTGATGGGATTTCCCCCTTGAGAGCAGGGACTGAAGAAAGCAGACTGGCCTATAAAAGGGCAAGTCAGCACACTGTAGCCACAATAGATTTAAGGGGGTCTTACAACATCAATAATTTTATTGATGGTGGAATTTTGTTAACACTGAATACTATTTGAAATAAGAGAGTCTAGAAATCTTAATGATATATTTTATTCCTTGAAAGAGCTGTTACTCTCATGCAGTTTGACTTCTATTTTAGCAGGATGTTTCTAATGACTTGAAGGACTACTATGGATGTGCAAGGTTTTCTTCTACCTTCACTAAAATCTCCAAAATCAATACTCATCCCCAGAATAGCAGGCTTTTTTCCCCCATCTCAGAACCAAACCTCAGTACTGTAAACATTTTAATGGTTTCCAGTATTTGCAGACCATATAATCTCATTCACAAGAAAAAGGAGAAAATTTATGTTAGAACTAGAGGACTCTCTTGAGTTTCATTTAAGTTTAATTTCATTTTCAGATGATGAAAGCGAAGCCCAGAAAGGTGAAATGACATGCCTAAAGTCATAGTGCTTCAAGTGGCAGAAATGAAAATAGAATTTAGGCTTCTGACTCTTGTTCTACCATACCCACACTGCTTCCCCCCATATCCCTTGTATATTTTGAAAGTAATCAAGTTCTTACCTGAGCTAAGTTTTATCCAATGTTCAGGTTGGTAAATAGCAGTAAAGGAATGCCAGGAAGAGGCAGGCAGAGGAAGAAGAGATTATAGCAGGCGAAATGGGGTTGGGAGCTGGCTACCAGGATCCAAATAGAAAGAAAGGAAGGCAGGGCTGATAAAAGAGTAGTAGTTCCTAAGGAACTACATTCACTGTACAACTCCTGTTTCTTCCTAATTCTCCTAGGGTTTTCTCCTTTTGTTGTTTTCTAGGTGCAGATTTAAGGGTTCTTCCAGACAATTCAAATATATTATAGTTACAATAGAACCAAACTCACCTTTTTGTCCCACTGAATAATTTACTTAATATTATCTCTCACTAGTATATATTTCATCAAGAGTAGTTTCATGGGCTGGGGTTGTAAATCAGTGGTAGAGCGCTTGCCTAGCATGTTTGAGGCACTGGGTTCGATTCTCAGCACCACATAAAAAAATAATAAAGATATTGTGTCCATTACAACCAAAAATATTTAAGAAAAAGAGTAGTTTCATTCATTTCATTGTTTTAGGTGATTAATTTTGTTATTGATAAGTAGAAAGTGCAAGATATGTAGGTGATCCAAGGGGTCTCCCCCTCCCTCCAGGATCAGGGGGCCTCCTGATAATATTTGATGTTATTATCAACTACTACAAAAGCAGTAACTATGATACAAGTGATAACTTTCAAAATTCATTTAAAAAAGAAGTAAGGGTTGGGGTTGGGGCTCAGTGGTACAGCATTTGCCTAGCATGTGTGAGCCACTGGGTTCTATTCTTAGCATCACATATAAATAAATGAATAAAACAAAATGTCTGTTGAAAACTAATACACACACACACACACACAAACACACATACAGAAATAACTTTAGTAATCATTCTCTTACATAAGATGAAATGGAAGACAAAAGAACAGGTTATGTCTAACACGGAACAAACATGGTATATCTGACCTGGTGCTGGCTTTAGGACCTAGGCAGTGATTAAGAATTCCTATTATGAGAGTAGAAAGGTGCTGCTTGTATAGTTTGCTCCTGGTTATTCCTTTTTTTGTGTGCATTTTCTCTCTCTTGCTTTCTCTATCCACCCCAAACATTTTCTTATTTTCTTTTTTATAATGCTTATACACAAGACAAGAGATTCAACTACATTAAAACACAAACAGATTGATGACTATACTTTTCAGTGAGATCATTTTTCCTTCTCTATTGCATCAGATTTTTGGCATAACTTTTGGTTTTCCCAACCCATTCCAGTGTTTCTGTGTTTAGTTTGTTAAACATACTGACTTTTCATACTTGGGTCCATGGAACTAAGCTCAGAACAAGTCACATATTTATAAACATTACTTAGTTGATTCAACAATACAACAAAGTAACAGGAGTTGTCGCAACCCAAATAAAATTAAAACACCCATAACCAATTACATCTTTTAGATTAAAAAAAGTCAGGAAGCACAAAAGGAACCTGAAGTTGACGATTTGGGTGTGATTTGTTCATTGTTAACTGATTTAAATCCAAAAGTTCCTATTTCCATACTCATGATCTATAAAAAAGAGTGAAACTATCAGTGGCCTATGTGCTAAAGTCAGACAAGATACAGTGCCAGGGTTTGAATTTTCTTACATGTAAAATGATGTGGAAGACAACAAGGGAACCAGGAATATTAAACACAATAAACAGATAACAAGTCTTAACAGTGCTTTTTCAAGGCAGTGTAAATGTGAGAAACATGGTACATAATATTAACAATCTGGTTCAGTATGATTGTGGATTGGGCAGTACCTCCATGACCACTGAAAGGATCACACCCCACTTCTAAACACTGTTCATCTTTTTATTGAATATTCTGGTAAATATTTCACATTAATACAGGCTACATTTAGTAGAGCCATTATATGACAAGAAATTTACTCAACTTTTTCCTTTCCAGTATGTAAACAATTATACATGTATTTACCACCCTAAAAGGTTGAAACATGTAATCATCTAATTCTCTTCTGCATACAAGTAGCATTCGGTATGTTTAGCCAAAAGCACTAAGTTCATCTGATCTTAAGTTGAAAATGGCTAAACTAACCAGAGAACATAATCAGGTGGATAGGAAATCAATTTGTTCTTATACAATGGGAAATCAAATTTCCATTGCTAAAGCCTCAGAGAAAATTTCTTAGTTAGGCACATTTAAAAAAGAAAAAAAAAAAAAAAAAGTTCCCCAGGGTTCTTCCAAGGTCATAGATTTCTCAAACAAGGCTAAAGAGTAAAGACCTTCTAACTTAGTTGACATATTTGAGATGCATGTTTCCAATATGAGGTGCCCACGTGCCAGGCCAAATCTGAAAAGGGGGAGGAAAAATTGGAATTTCTAATTAGGAATCTTTAGACATTTACAAAACGAATATAAAAATGCAATGGCAATTCACTGTTTTTGCCTAGGAAGAATACACATACATGAAATAAAATGGCTGCATCATCTTGATATTGAAAAAACTTATTTCAGGTCAAGGTGGTCAGTCATGACTTTTGACTCAGAACTTGTATTATGCACAGTATTGAGTGACATGACAAATCTGAAAAATGAAAGAGCATTAAGCCCATTTTACCTGTTGGGCATCAGTGCATTCAGTTGAATTTTGGATAACTTTTATCATAGGGTTCCAAGCAGGATCTGGGTTGTGAAGCCCATTAAACAATGGACCTCCAGGAACATCAGCAAGCTGAGGATGAGAGGGTATTATGGTGCCTCCATACATGGAAATTGGTAGACCCTAAAACAGCAGGAAAAAAAAAATGGTTCACTTGTAAAATGATTACACATAATGATTCTATAATACCAGTTTAGACCTCTCTAATTTCCCTTCAGAAAACATCAGAGGATTTTCTGTAAGCAGAGTGTGGTACAGTACTGACAAACCAAAAAGTGTTTTTCTGCATCTGCAACATTTTTCAATAAGAAATAAAAAACGAAATATGATATCATCAGGAAATTTCCTGTATTATGTTTGAAAACAATACCCTACACTTTCTCCTATCTTAGTTTCATGAATAAGAGTGTACTAAGAAGAAAAGGGTAAAGCTATGTGAATGTCGGCTGGGGATGTGGCTCCAGCGGTAGCGCGCTCGCCTGGCATGCGTGCGGCCTGGGTTCGATCCCCAGTACCACATACCAACAAAGATGCTGTGTCCGCCGAGAACTAAAAAATAAATATTAAAAATTCTCTCTCTCTCTCCCTCCTCTCTCACTCTCTCTTTAAAAAAAAAAAAAAAGCTATGTGAATGTTTATAGCAATAATTTGGCTTTATAGCAGCCAGAAAGCTGTCAGAGCAAACAAGAAAGCATTGAAGATCACAGCCAGCTTTTTAAAGATATGGAGGCCTCCCTCGAAGTTGTGGTAGAACACAAAAACAGAAAAACTCAAACACTTAAGGTGTAGACATTATGACCCACTACTGAAACTGAACAAAAGAACTGGCAGGGATGCAAACAAAGGGAGACATTTCAATACACACTACTCCTTAACATGTAACTACATTGAATGGCAAAGTACCAAACAAATTACAATGATGTTTATCAACTCACTTTAGAAAAATCCACAAAACCGCTTGCCATAGGCTGGTGAAAAATGTTAGAGGGGGCTATCATTCCAGAATCATCTCTCTCCATTGGTTGGTGCTGGGAGAATGTGCTTGGGTCTGATAATTGTTGATGCATTGGATGGTTCCCTATCACAGACTGCGACCAACCTGATAAGCCTTCTGGAAAGAAGAATTGAAAAGAGGGTTTGATATTTATTTGCATAAAACAATAAAATATTATCATTTTATTCTTTCTTCAATACCAAAATAAATTCCTCTCAAGAGTTTAGGGAACTTCATCACTGTCTTGCAAGCCCAAAAACAAACAAACAAACAAACAAAAAAACAAGTTCCCAGACTACCAGAAGAAGTCCTCTGAATACCCCAAACATCTTATACTCTCTGAAATACCTGAAATAATTATCCCATTCTACCCTGGAAAGCTTAAGCAGGAAAGCAAGCATGCTTTGAATATTCATTTTTTTATTATTATTTTTAAAAAATATATATTTTTTAGTTGTAGTTAGACACAATACCTTCATTTTTATTTATTTTTATGTGGTGCTGAGGGTTGAACCCAGGGTCTTGCACATGCTAGGTGAGTGCCCTACCACTGAGCCACAACCTCAGCCCTGAATCTTTATTTTTGATCAAATATATATGTCACCCAACTAACATTCCAGACTTTGAAACTAGACTGAATTCCTTAAAGGTACAAACACCCAACCCTGTTTGTTAAGCACAGGAACTAAGTTCTTTTATTTTTAAAGGAACTGAGTTTTAATGACAAACTTACACAACTTACTTAAGCTATCCCTGCAGAGAAAGAAAGATACATACCTGACACAGCATTGACACCAAATGACCAGATTCCACTGTGTCCAACAGGAGCGACAAAACTGGTTCCCACAGGAGCTTGAGCAACAGACCCTCCTTGTCGTATTCGAGCCAGTCTCTCTGTTCCAATTGGGGGAGGTATCTTTCGATCTTGACTGGCACTGCCTCCTTTTGGTTGGCCCAATGTTGGTGGGGCAGAAGTGGCTGAAAGAGGTGAAGATGATCCCGAAGAAACAGATGGAATAGGAGAGTCACCTGGTGGCAAAATATTTCTCTATTGTTTTATTACATATAAAAACTATAGAAATATGAGAAACCTTGTTGGAAAGATCTATTCCACAACATAGGTCTGTAAAGAAAAATTTCATTTTATGAGATCATTCAAATGAGAATAGATAATTTCAAAACATTATCCTGGACTATTTTTGGCTGTAATAAAAGTAAACAAATAGCCTAAAAAAATTTCCTAGTTGAATTAAACAAGGGTAGGAAGGAAAAAGTACTCATTTATTCTAGTTCTAAATAATCTAGTTCTAAATAAAACAGTTACTTTTAAAATTAACTCAAATATGGCAATGTTTGTACAGTATCTAGATTATTATCTGAAAAACACTTCCTTACTTTTAGTTCTTTCTCTTTTTCCCTTTCAATAGCCCTTTTACCCTTTCAATTGCCCTTTTAGTCCATAAGAAAGAAAGGTTAAATGTTAGCAAAGCACTGTAGTAAACTGATTGGCAGTTTTCTTTCTTAATTGGGCTCAGGTACTTTGGTTAGTTTTCCTTGTCAAAAGGCCAATGTTAATTACTTCACAATTCTCACTAAAGAAAGGAAATCAAATACTGTTAAATTCTAAATATATAATCTGTTCTAAATATTGAAATAAGCAATTCAGAACAAAGGAATACTTATAATGGGCAATGATACATCCATAAAAATGTAAAAATAAATGAGAAATCATAAATAATCATAAATGAGATATCATATCAAGTTGATCATATGCATAAATCAGTTTCAAGATTTGAGAAATTATTTTACTAACCCACCCCCCAATCATTTTATTATCTTTTTTCATTCAATACTGGGATTGAGCCCAGGGCTGCTCTACTGCTGAGCTGCACTCCCAACCCTTTTTATTTTTTAAATTTATTTTTGTGTTATTGGGAATTGAATCCAGGGACACACTACCATGAGCTAACAACCAGCCTTTTTTATTTTTTGAGACAGGGTCTTGTTAAATTGCCCAGGCTGACCCTGAACTCAAGATTCTCCTGAGTAGCTGGGATTATACGCATGGACCACTGTACCTGGCTTTGTATTACCTCTTCTTGAATAATGATAGCTTGACCCTTTCTCAAGTTTTGAATCCTATAAAATGCCTGTCAATTTTTTGATGTGACTACAATACAAACTTTGGGTATCTGCATACTGTTTATTTTACTAAATTTATAACATAGTATTTCCTGAAATAAATGGCTTAATAACTTAATTAAGACTCTTTGGAAAGAGTTCCTCCATGATTCCTACATGAGTTTGAGGTGCTTGTCCATGGATGGGGTGAAAAATGTTGTCTGTTGAAACTAGGAGTCCCAACAGGAGCTGGCCCTTGCAGGAAAACCCTTGTTCCTGGTATGCCGGAAAAACTTGTCAGAGGAGCAGAGGAGGAAGATGGGGAGCTGCCTGATGGGTCAATGGATGGTAACCCTGAAATAAAACAGGTACGAGATATCCAATTAGCTAAGGCTTTAAAATGTGAAGTCCAAGGTTACTTAATTTTTTAAAGAAGAAAGCATGTGTTTTATTTTTGTAGATCACAGCAGAAAGAATCCACTTATGTGATACTATATGGCCAAACCTAAATTTTCTTACCATCAGAAGAAAATCATCTAACATATAAATATAGAAAATGAACACAATGTTTAAGAATGGAAGTCACCTAAACTAATGTTCTGGATAAATCTTAAAGCTTTTATTAATATCTGCATTCTCTCTTGTGGAAAACCTGAAAGCAACAGCTTTTTAAAAAATTAGAGTTATTTCCTATAGAAAATGAATAATAAAAGCTACCAATTTTCCTTCCTCACAAGGAGGAAAAGCATACCACTAACCTAAGGGTAATTTTGGTATTCTATTAAACAAAATCAATAATTGTAAACTATACCAAAGTTTCTATCTATTTTGGATAAATTTGAACTTAGCAGCCTTCGTAAATTCCATTGATTGTGGAATTTATTAGGGAAAAGGGACAAAGATTTAAGAAAGGATTACAGGTATTCACTGTAGGAAAATGAAAATTTGCCAAAACTTCTCTCAGGAAAGTCTGATTTTCAAACAATTTAATTCCCTATCATTAAAAAAACAATGTTTAGATGTAATTCACATATCATATAATTCACCCATTTGAAGTATAAAATTCAATTGATTTTAGTATAGCAATTCACAGGGCTGCACAGCCATCACCATATTCAATTTTAGAATATTTCTGTATCCCTTAAAGGAAACTCCATACCCATTACCTATCACCAGATCCTCTCATTCCCGTATCCCAACTTCTTTTTTGTTAAGTTTTTTGTTGTTGTTGTTGTTGCAGTTTTGGGGATTGAACCCAAGGCTACTCTACCACTGAGCTACATCCCCAGTCCTTTTCATCTTGAGACAGGGTCTTACTAAATTGCCCAGGCTGATCTTGAATTTGCAATCCCCCTGTTTCAGCATCCTGTGTCTCTGGGATTACAGGTGTATAAATTATAGTTATTTCTTTTTGATGAACCCTGAAACTTTTTTTACCAAAAGAGCTGCCCCATCCTACATTCCTGCCAGCAGCCATCATGATTTTAATTTCTTCACACCCTTCCCCATCTTCTTAAAGTATTACTACTTCTTACTAAGAGGGTAAACCCATGGAAGAAGACCATGAATAAAAGCAACACATACAAGCTGTTAAGAATTGAGGTCAAGTAGGGCATGGTGGTGCACACCTGGAATCCCAGTAACTCAGGTGCTGAGGCAAGAGTATCACAAATTGGAGGTTAGCCTCAACAACTTAGCAAGACCCTGTCTCAAAATAAAAAAATTTTAAAAAGGGCTGGGAATATAGTTCAGTGGTGCCTCTGGATTAAATCCTTAGTACTAAAAACAAACAAACAAAGAACAAAGAATATAAGGTCAAGCTTATTAATCCTGGGCCCCAGAAGGAGGGTCAAAGATGAATACTTCCTTTATTTATTTAAAAATATTTTTAGTTGTACATGGACACAACACCTTTATCTATCTATCTATCTATCTATCTATCTATCTATCTATCTATCTATCTATCTATCTATCTATCTACCTATGTGGTGCTAAGGATCAAACCCAGTGCCTCACACATGCTAGGCAAGTGCTCTACTTCTGAGCAACAACACCAGTCCTATTTATTTATTTTTTGAGAAGGGAGTTTCACTATGCTGTCCCAGGCTCACCTCATACTCCTAATCCTCCCACCTCAGTCTCCTATGTATCTAAGATTACAGGTGTGCATCACCATGCCAAGTTTAAGAATACTATTTTCTATCACAACTCGAGCACTGACAATGAGCAATTTTTTTCAACCTGTGGCTTCTGAAGATCTTTACTAGTCTCCCAAAATGAACAGTTACAACTGATGTCTATTTATAGAAAAAAAGAAAAAAGGAGATCATAGATGGTCTTGGGGAGACTTATCTTTCTGCTTCAAAGACAAGAAACAATTACTTGAGGGGATGTGGGGTTGGAAAGATAATAGAATGAATTGGACATTATTACCCTATATACATATATAACTGTATGACTGGTGGGATTTTACATTATGTACAATTAGAAGAATGAGAAATTATACTCCATTATACATGATGTATCAAAGTGCATTTCTACTGTCATATATAATTTATTAAAACAAATAAAATAACATTAAAGGAAAAAAAAGAAATAAAATAGAAACAACTGTTTTCCTGAAAGACAAGTAAATAAAACATATCTGAAATGGAAGTTAAGGCTATGCCATATCCATAACTCACAAATTTTTTAAAAATACTTTTTTAGGTGTTGATGGACCTTTATTTTATTTATTTATATGTGGTGCTGAGACTCAGTGCCTCACACCTGCTAGGCACATGCTATACCACTGAGCTACAACCCCAGCCCCATAACTCACAATTCTGAACAACATAGATTAGTAGTTTAGCAAAAAGGTAACATGCATGTTAGGGTAGCTGGAAGAGATATAATAAGTGAAAATAGTGTTCCTTACCCCAATCTGGGTCAGCTACCATTTTTAACTTGTTTTTCTGTACAGCATAGATTAGATTAAATTTGGCTCTTAAACTTATTCAAATCTATCTGCATCTTTCTTACAATGCTAAGAAACTGATAGTTTAATCTAAGTTTCTTTTAAAAATATAAGAGCCCATAAATGACTAGATGGATCTCTTCAAATAGCTGCATCTAATATAAATATAAATAATATATAATACCATTAAATAATATAAATTGTAGGCTGGTATCTAAACACTTTTGTAACTCTAATTTTTAAAATCTAATACAATCACTGTGATTTTTAAAGTCTACACATCTGGAATCCTTGATGTATACCATGAATCATTTTTATTTACATAATCTGACACCAATTCTAAGAAAATAAGCTGATACAAGGCATTACCTCCTACTCTGATTGAAAGATCTAGCTTATTATATGTAAGTGATTTACCTATAGCTACTTTTTTGTCCATTTACTCAGATCTCTACTATTTATTACACAAGGTCATGCAATATTACGTACAAAAATGCTTTATTATTATCTTGGAATAAGAGGTTAGGCTCTAAGAGCCTACAACTTAAGCTCTAGGAATACTTAATAATAACTTACCAACTGGACTAGTAGAAACTCGCTGGGAAGGTGGTCTGAAGCCAGGTGCCTTGGAGTTGTCAGGGTGCACATTCTCCAAGTGTCCAAGTACAGAGTTACTCAGGAATGCTGACTGAACAGTGAAAGAGGCATCTGTAGCAACTCGTGAGGACAGAGGACCATCTCCCCAACCCTGGTTAGGTGGTACCTGACTGCTGTCAAAAAGGCTACTGAAGTGATTAAAAAGTGTAGCTGGGCCAAATGTAGGTTGCAAAGATTTGTTTGCTGAACTTATGTGCATCTGAGAACCATTCATAATGTTCACAGTTGAAGAAAGTTGCACTGCAGCTGGTGGACCTTGAGGTGTTGTTAAAGGAACTGGATTTGTAACAAAAATAGACTGGGGATCCTGGTGTATGGCTGTATTTGGTACCACTGAGTAAAAAGAACCCCTGGGTTGTGTACGATGAGAAACTCGAGGTGCTGGTACAGCTAACTGAGGTAAATTACTGGTATCCTGATTATCAGCAGCAACCAATCTGGGTGATGCCAAAGTCAATGGAGGAGGTTCTGTGTTAGAGGCAAAAGGCATTGACATAGGACTTATATCAGACACATTGGATGGTTGTGCCTCCTCCTGTGTGTTATTGGAGGGAGGAGTGGGACTACTAGATGGGTGAGTTTCTGCAGCTCCTGGGGTATTGCTGGCAGAGCTACTGCAACTATTTGCAGTTGGCGATGGGGTACAAAGGTTTGTCATGGGTTGGTCTGGTGTGGACATTTTTTCTTTGGGAGGTGGCATGGCAGAGAAAGATTCCATCTTTTGTGAAGAAAGCTGTGCTTGAGGAGTAGTTGCAGGCAGAAATGTAGTGGGAACTTGCCCACTTGTGATAGGTGCAGAGGAGACAGAAGGCAGGGAACTACAAGTGCTTGTCACAGAAGAAATCACTGTTGCTGGAGGACTCGTTTTAGGCACACAGGCAAACAACTGCTTTCTGACTGATGAAGGAGTTCGGGTATTAGTCACACATAGTTGCTGACTGGCAGCAACTACAGAAGAGACAGTGATAGGACAACTGGCAGTAGCTAGTCCAGGAGACTCTGATGGTAAAACAGTCCCATTCTGGTTTGGTAGACGGGTTGTATTGTTATGCTTTGGAGAGCTATTTGTATTGCCAGGATTCACAGGTCTCACTGGAAATGGTCCCCAAGTGTTAGGAGAAGGTGAGAAGGTTCCTCCAAATTGGGCCATAGGTAGGCGAGGATGCCGAATCTGTTGCATAGTTTGAGCAGCCAGCAGGGCAAAATGAGGGTGGGGATAAGCTAAAGGAAGAGAAACTGGGAAAGAAGAACGTACATTTGTTGGTACGTTCTTATTAAGTTTATTAGTGGGCTGGAACGTAGATAATGTTGTTGCCTGTGAAGTTACAAGAGTTGGAGCACCCAAGGGAAATGCATTTTTGCTGGAAGCTGCTGTGGTGCCTACTCCAGATGAGAAGTTTGCATGAATGGATTTGGTGCTGGTAGGGGTTCTGATGTGATTTTTAGGAATTAAGTCTTCCAGTTCCTTAGCAGGATCTTGTATAAGTGCATTGATAAGCTGAACTGCATATCTTGTTGATTCTGTACCACCCCTGGGGAAAAAACCAATAAAAACAAGACCAAAAGCATTAAAAAACAAATAAAACACATGTATTCTTAACCATCAAATAAAATCCTTAATTGTATTATACCTAACAAAAGCTTGCTTTTTATAAAATTATACCCAGAAGTAGTAATATAAATTCTTCACAATTACCTTATTGTTATCATTCTCTCGCCATTCTTATCTTTTTGTTTATCCACATCGATGTGGGCACCAGTAACATCTTGTATTGCAGTGATGTTGCATCCTCCTCTTCCCATTATTCTGGACACCACTGAGGCTGGAACAGACAACTTCTTTGACCTATAAAATGAGGACTATTCATGAGCTTATGAAATTAGATGTCTTTATTAAAAAAAGATATCTCAGCAATAAGTTGACAGACATTTATAGAATATTTCTTAAATCTAAAAATATATTATTGTAATTTTTTATCTTAGAAATGGATCTCTCATCATATTGAATTTAATTTAGGTAAGTTAAAACTTACATTGCCATTTAAAACAAATTATATTTAACTCACTCAATCCAAGCATTCAAAATCTGCTCAAAATATCACTTATATCAACTAAACTGCAAGTACCATGTATTGACTCTATCTAAAATAAAATAATGCATACCATGTTGTTAAATTCCATACTGAATAATGTTAGCTTATTCATTTTAAATCAAAATCAATAACTCAAATATACATCAATAAAAAATAAAAGTCAAGGGGCTGGGGATGTGGCTCAAGTGGTAGCGCGCTCGCCTGGTATGCGTGCGGCCCGGGTTCGATCCTCAGCACCACATACCAACAAAGATGTTGTGTCCGCCGAGAACTAAAAAATAAATATTAAAAATTCTCTCTCTCTCCTCTCTCACTCTCTCTTTTAAAAAAAAAAATAAATAAAAGTCTTACATTTAATCTACATAAAGAGCAAATCATAGGTTATCCAAAAGAGTCAACATTTGGGATAAGCTAAAGGAAGAGAAACTTATATATATAAATACAAAACACAAATTTATGTATTGCTTCTGATTGTGCTTGAGCGTATTCTGGATTTAGTATGGCACTATAGTTTACAATAATGGTCACATTCAAATTATTCATTAATTAACTAGGTAACTATCTGGCATGGAAAGGAAAACCTATATGATTTATGAGAGTTAAAAAGATGAGACTAATCCTACTTACCTTCGCACAACTTCTTTCCACCCTTCTTCTCTTTTTTGACCCCTTTTAGGACTAGTGAGATTCAGCTTTATGTTTGGAGAGCTTAATGGCAATGACACTGACTTATAACTTGTTGACAAGGAATTAGAATTCGCTTCACCTTCAAGTCTGAAGAGAGAAATATCAGGTTCAACAAAAGATAAGTGTTAAGGTAGAAACTCAAGAGATTACCCCTTTATAGACAAAGTTATGCTGAAATATTTGAATTTAAGTCCGGCACATCAAATAACTAAGTCAGAAAAATAGAAATGACCAAAGAATCATCATCTATTTTAATATAAAAATGGATTCAGAAGTCAAAAGTTAGACCAAATTCAATAAAAATGACAGTTAAATAAAATCAAGGCATGCTAATATTATCAACTTCAAACTATAAATCTTAGCAAGCTCTCTGCCACTGAGCCACAACTCCGGCCCCTGTTTTATAATCTTAACTAGCACATGATTAAGAGGACACAGGTAAATTTTAGTTTTGGATATTAAAGACAAGTTAATATGGTAGATTTAAATTGTTTAACACAACTTGGATAACATACTTTGAATTCTTGTGCCAAGTCTGAAAAAGGAAAGATGAATGTAGAGTTAGCAAATCTGAAAAATTTACCGTGTTTGAGTTTTGGAAGCAGTAGTAATTATCTTCTCTTCTTGGGAATTGAGGAGCAGTGACGGGTACCTCCTGTCACTACTGGAGTTCACATCCATAGTGAAATTTAACTCTTGGCTTTTACCACCACTACTACTTTCACTGTTGCAGTCTGTACTGTCCAAGTTATCCGAATCACTATTCCCACCTGCACCACCACCTCTAGGATCTCCATTTATTTTATTTTTATCTGCCTTTTGTTGTGCTAAAGATATATGTTGTTCTGGCAGAATTAAATGTGCTGTGGGAGGGGTCTCTTTGGTTTTATTCTTCTTATTTTTCCGATTGGTACTGGGAGTTGTGACCACGTTGGCCCTTTTTTTCCCAAACACATTTGTGAATGTTGCAGATGTTGCAGAAATTCCAATTGTGGTGGTGGTGGTTGCACTAGGAGGTTCTATGGGGACTTCTTGCTCCACTGAAATTATAAAAAAAGGATAAAAATCACATTGAGAGTCACAGATCTGAAAATAAATTGTGACAAAATATACCAAATAATTCAGCCTTTTAGGTCATATTTTCTTTCCACCAGTGTTCACTAATAAATAAAGAAATATTTGCTGCCATTAGAATATACAATATTATAATTGGATGTCTAGGTTGATATAGAAAATATAGACCCCATTAATATAATTAAGATATGAAATGTTAATCTCATGAACTAATCAAAACTACATAGTTTGAATTTAGGACATTTTTTAGATATTATTTTAGAATAGAATTCAAGTAAAGCAAAATAATTTGCCTCTTACAACCACAGCCATATAGCATCATAAACAACTCTGAGAATAATGAACTCCAGTTATACTGACATGCTTGCCCTTTATAGTTTCAAGCCTAAATCTTAGCTAATAGAATTTATTCAGGAACTCTCTCTCTTTCTAGTTTTTAATCAGGGAAGTTAGAGGTAGAGAAGAACCTGAAGAAAAGCTGTTAAATCTCTTATTTTATTGCTTTTAATATGCACACAATATTTTACAAGGTGACTTAAATCACAACTGAACTTCTTCACGTTATATGCTTGTTTTCTCTCTTCTGTTTCTCTATCAATTTACAATGTAAAACATTAAAATTATTTACTATAAAAGTCAATTATCAATTTCAGATTAATTTAATAAAAAATTTAACTAACATTGACTAGAAGCAAAAGATATTCATAATGAGTAATAAGAAAATTTTTCACTAATTCAAATCAGTCATTTCTTACCATCTTCATCGTTCTCCTCTTCATCCTCATCTTCTGCTAGTTCTGAATTCTCCTTAGGTTTGTTTTCCTCATCTTCTTCCTGTTTCCTTTTCTGCTCCTCTTTTTTCTTTTTTCTCTTTTCTTTTCTTTTCTCTCTTTTAGCTGCAAGAGCCTGCTTTCTGCTCTCTTCTCTTGACTACAAATAAAGCCAGTTTATCATTTTAACATTAATGTGATAATTTAAAGAATGAAGCGGCATTTTTGTTCATGATACACAGGCTTTCCATGGATGTGTTTCAAAATATTTATAAATGCAAAAGAATAAATGGCAACATCAAAATTGAAAACTTTTTTGCTTCAAAAGAACCATCAAGAAACTAAAAGGGGCTGGGGATGTGGCTCAAGCGGTAGCGCGCTTGCCTGACATGCGTGCGGCCCGGGTTCGATCCTCAGCACCACATACCAACAAAGATGTTGTGTCCGCCGAGAACTAAACAATAAAACATTAAAAATTCTCTCTCTCTCTCTCTCTCTCTCTCTCCTCTCTCACTCTCTCTTTAAAAAAAAAAAAAAAGAAAAGAAACTAAAAGGGCTGGGCGTGTTAGTATACGCCTGTAATACCAGGGGCTTTTGGGAGGCTGAGACAGGAGGATAGAGAGATCAAAGCCAGCCTAAGCAACTTAGTAAGGCTCTAAGGAACTCAGGGAGACACTGTCTCTAAATAAAACATAAAAAAGGGCTAAAGGATGTGGTAAAGTGCCCCTGGGTTCAATCCCTGGTGCCAAAAGAAAAAAAAAAAAAAAGGGTAAAAGGACAACCCACAAAATGGAAAAAAAAATTTTTTCAAACTATTCTTATATGTAATATATACAAATCGAAAATATATGATGACATCTTATAGCCCACTAACGAAAAGAGAATCCAATTAAGAAACAGACTATTAAAACATCAAATTCTCACCATATTTAGGTTTTGCAAACATCTATTTTTAACACATATATCTTATATACTTTTTAATGTATATTACCCCCGCCAAAAAGAGCATAGTTAACAAACAGGTTACCTAAGAACAATGAAAATCTGAAGTAGAAAATACATTATTACCCCTATTTCTATGGAAATTATGCAAAAAAAAAAAGCCTCATAAGAATATGTACATGAAGCCCAGTTCTTCTGGTAATTAAGAAAAGCATTTCCCTTAAAACCATAATTTAGCATTCTGAGGCACAAATTGACTATTCTTTGAAATTTTTATTCATTTCAATCATGGGTGGGCAAAATATTGACTGTGACAAATCCAGTCTGCTGCCTGTTTTTATGTAGTATGAAAGGAAAGATTGGTTTTTACATTTTTAAATAGTTGAAAATCTTAACATTTCATGTGAAAATAATACAAAATTCAAACTTCAGTGCCCACAGTTGAAATTCTATTGGAATACAGCAACACTCATTTTAAAAAAAATTTTTTTAGTTGTTGATGGACCTATATTTTTTATTTCTTTTTATGTGATAATCAAAATCAGTGCCCGACACATGTTAGGCAAGTACTGTAACTGAGCCACACCCCAGCTCCACCACACTCATTTACTTACCAATTGTTTATGGCTGGTTTCATGCTACAGTAGCAAAGTTGAGTTTTTATTACAGAAATCTTATGTAGATTCAAAAATATTTACTATTTGGCATTTTATAGAAAAAGTTTACCAACCTCCAGTGTAAAAAAAAAAGGGGGGGGGCGTTGCAGACAAAATGAAGAGATTGTATATTCAACTAAAAGTGATTTCATCACTTTTTTGGCATAAGAGCAATCTGACTTCATAGGGAATTGCTACTATATCCCTGGAAGTTACATAAAAAGAAAAAGTTACAGATATGAATGGAATCTTAGGAGTCATCTAATTTCAAATTTCACTTTATTTGAAAATGAATATATGGTCTGGGGTTGTAGCTCAGGGGTAGAGTAGTTGCCTAGCATATTTAAGAACCTGTGTTGGACTCCCAAGCACGCATGCACATGCAAACACACACACACTTATATATATAAATTATATATACATAAATTTAAAAATGAGTATAAATTATTTTCTATCTAGCTTTAAACTATATAAGTTTATCAAGTTTACAAAATTTATTTAATTTCCTATTGATAAAGGTTTTAAGGTTTACACTTTCCACCCAATAGCAAAATAACAATGAATATCCTTATATATCCATATCTTTGAACATGTATCTATTTACTTTAGCATACTGATTTTGATATGCAGCGATATCAATGTTTACAGCAGTACAATTCACAATAGCTAAACTGTGGAACCAAGATAGATGCCCTTCAACAGATGAATGGATAAAGAAACTGGTATATATATACAATGGAATATTACTCAGCATTAAAAGAAAATAAAAATACAAAATTTTCAGGTAAATGAATGGAGTTGGAGAATATCATGCTAAGTAAGGTAAGCCAATTCCAAAAAACCAAAGGCCGAGTATTTTCTCTGATAAGTGGATGCCAATCCATGATGTTGGTGGTGGTGGGTGGTCATGAAATGAATGGAGGAACTTTGGACTCAGCAAAGGGAAGGGAAGGGATGGGGCATGGGGTAGGAAAGATGGTGGAATGAGAAGAACTTCATTACCCTAGGTACATGTATGATTGTACCTAGGGTAATAAAGTTATCAGAGAAGTGAAAAGTTGTGTTCCATTTGTGTATAATGAATTGAAGTGCATTCTGCTGTCATGTATAACTAGTTAGGACAAAAAAAAAAAAAAAAAAACACTTAGGCCACTCTTTTATTATGCAATTCTTTACTAATGAAGTTGAACAATCTTCATCTATTTAGTGCACATTTGTATTTCTTTTTCTGTAAATTGCCTATTCATGCAATCATCTTTTTTTCTCTCTCTTGTTTTGTTGTGGTATGGGAATTAAACCCAGGAGTGACCCCATGTGCAAATATGATTACATTACCTATGTAACTTTACATCATGTACAACCAGACTAATGAGAAGTTATACTCCATTTATGCATGATTTGTCAAATGTATTCTACTGTCATACATAAATAATAATAATAATAAAACAACCTAGGAGTGTTCTATACTGAGTTACAGCCCCAGCCCTCTTCATATTTTTGTTTGAGACAGGGTCTTGTTAAATTGCCAAGGCTGGTCTGGAACTTGTGATCCTCTTCCTCAGCCTCCTGAGTATCTGAGATTACAGGTGTTCATCACCATAGCTTTTTTTTTTTTTTTTTTTAAGAACTGGTATCAAAATTTTAGCCTCTTTCAAAATGATACTTTTTCATCAACAAAATATCTTCATGATCAGCTATGTCCTGCATTCCTAACACAATGCTAAACAATTCGTGATATTCTTTTATTACAACTTCTAGAATAAATATCAACATCCTTATTTTTCAAACAAGCTGACTGGGCCTCTGAATGGCAATCTTTTTTTTTTTTTTTTTTTAATGTTTTTACCTTGTACCCACATCCTAGGATCCTTGACACTTACTCTTTAATAAGGAATCTAATAAACTTATATCCAAAATCTTATAATGAACAAATGATTTCCAATTGTTTTCTAAATTTCTTCTCAAATTAATGTTAAAGTCACTTAGATAGTAATGTCACTTGGTAAACTGGTAATCTTGCTCAAAATCTAATCCTTCATTTATATGGTCTCAAAATATTTTTTTTTTAATGAATGATAGTTCAAATTAAATGGATGGTGGTTTGAGAATATATTAACAATTTCCTCGAATCAAATTTTATTAAGATTATTGGTCATACAGGTGACAAATTTATTTTACCTAATTTTGAACAATTTCTAATAAGGAAAATTATTTTTCCTACTCACCTTTTCCAAATCAAGCTCCTTTAAAAGAATACTTGCATTCTTATTTGCTTCTGCAGCCTGCTGGTCTTTAGCCTTCACAATTGTCTCAACACATTGGTGACACTTTTTTAATAGTTCCTACAGAAAATGGAATTATATAAAAACACATAATATATAGAGGCCAAATAAAACATGAGTAGATGAGCACATCAAAATCTAGGGGGATAAAGCTCAAAACACTGAAAATTTGCTAAGCCAAATTAAGCTATCCTGAGTCCAGTCCTGTATACAACTTTAATCAAACTAAGTCATCTTTCCTCAAAAATCTGTAGGTTCTTAGAAAACCTTTTCATCAGACTAATGGTTTAGTAATTAGCCATAACCAGAGTCACTTCAATTACGGTCCACAGTAAGAGGGAAATAATATTTTTTATAAAAATTAGGGTACTATGTACTTTGCAAGTGGAAAAACTAAAGTATAGAAAGATCTATGCTTTTGACATCTCAGAGGAGAAAAACAAACTCTTAATTGTACATCTGGATATATAATTCTAAAAAGAACCAAAATGTGCTTCAATATTATAGTAAACTTACCTTATCTGTAATTGTTGCTATGTATCTCATGCATTCTATATCAGAAGGGAATTGATTGACTTCCTTCACCAAATACTGGACAACTTTTACATGACCCTATGAGAAGTACAACAAAACACACACAATTCCTTTGAAATTTTGCTCGTATACATAACAACTTAAAAGATTTCTAGATAAATAAAAATGGTCAGGAATATATGGCTTCTTTTTAATTTAATCAATAACCCATAAAAAATAGAAAAATCTGTTGAAAATAGTACTTCTTAGAATAAATTTATTAACAAAAAATTGACAATGTAAAATAAATCTCAGTATAAAAAGGAAATTAGTCCTAACATAAACAAAACTTTCAGATTTCAAAGCATTATTTTGGTTCCACCTGACTAAACAAAGTTGACTACCAAATTTTTGGAGCCCTATAACGTGAACCTAGAAAAACACTTTATAAGTGCCATTATCAGGGACTAAAAGATGAAATAAAATCTTTCTTTCTTTTTTTTATTTGTACTCTGCTAGGGATCCAACCTCGTATTTACTAGGGAAGCACTCTATGGTGGCACTATATCCCTAGGTCTTTTTATTTTATTTTGAGACAGGGTCTCACTAAGTTGCCCATGTTGGCCTTGAACTTATCTATGATTCTCCTGTCACAGGCTTTTGAGTCACTGGGATTATGTGTGTGGCATGGATCTGTAATAAGTTTTAAGCTTATCTATTTTAATAGAACCAAGCTTGTATAGCTTCCCCTCCTAATAAGGTTCTAAAACATCCTCAAGAATAAGTGTGATGAAGAAGTGTTTGCCTCTGGGACAGGGACTTGATGAAAACAGAAATGCTGGAAACATCTAGGGTTATAGCATTATTTCATATCTTTATGGAGGTTTGGGTGACACAGGTATCTGCATTTATAAAATGTCACCAAACTATGCACCTTAAGATGCATTTTACTATATTTACATCTGCTTTAATTAAAAACATAATTTTTTAAAAGAATTAAGTGTAGAAAACATTTTAAGATTTTCTTTTAAAACATATAACTTATACTGCTGTCCTTCAAAAGCTATGATTACCTAGTTTGTGCCAGGCACTGTGCTATACAAGTAGGTATAAAAAGCAGTGAAAAGATAGCCATAACTCTCAGTCCTCATAGTCCTTCCAGTACACAAAACAGGTATTAAATATGTAATTACAAGTTGGGATAAGGGAAAATATTCAACTACAAAAGAGAAACCTTTTTCAAGTTGGGTATTAGGGAAAGAATTTGAAAAGTGATATTTAAAATGGAAGTTAAAAGCAGCACAATTCACAAAATAGTTAAATTATGGAGCCAATCTAGATACCGTTTAGTAGATGAATGGATAGGGAAACTTTGATATATATACACAATGGAACATTACTTAGCATTAAAAGAGAATAAAATCATGGCATTTGCAGGTAAATGGATAAAGTTGGAGAACATATAATGCTACGTGAAGCAAGCCAATCCCAAAAAACCAAAGGCCGAATGTTTTCTTTGACATGAGGATGCTGACTCATAATGCAATTTGGAGGGGAGCATAGAAAGAATGGAGGAACTTCAAATAGGGCAAAGGGGAGGGAGGGGAAAGGAGGGGGAAAGTGGGGAGGAATGAAGGTGGAATGAGTTATCCTTTGGTTAATGAGAGGTATAAGACACAAATGTTGTGAAAATACTTTGTGTACAGTCAGCATCTTGAAAAATTGTGCTCTATATGTATAATATGAAATGAATTGCACTCTGCTGATATATGTAGAACATCAATTAATTATTCTCCATGGTTTCAACTTAAAATTGGCTTAAAATTAATTTAATTAAATTAGAATAAAAATGGATGAAAGGAAAATTCAAACATGATTCTAAATGTAAAATAATGAGGTATATTGAATCTAACTGAAAACACAGAGGAGATTTATAGAAGCAGAGATGAACTATGTGAAGTAAAATTCTGATTTATAACAAAGCTTGGTATTTATAAGACTTTCTGTGAATATAAGCCAGGTAGTCTATATCCCAGTCCCAGGAGAGCTGCATAATTATTCACTGTTCACACAAAAGCCAAGTGAGATTCTGAAGGTGAAATAACTTCCTCAAGGCCACAGAGCTGAAGTCATATATCAGAATCTTCCCTGTCAGTATTTGAAACAGAATTATATATCAACACATGGCTCATGTGTGTTATGTATCCACTTACCCACTGAATTTGTTGACAAGTGATGTAAACATAAATGACATACTATATTATATAATCTTAGATTAATAAATTTTCCTGGGAATTTAATATATGGATATTATGGGGGTTGATAAATTAATTTTAAAATAAATGTTAGGGGAGTAAAATAAAATAAAATAAAATGGGAGCTAAATGATGAGTAGGGAGGTAAGCCAGGTAAACAGGAATGAAGAACATCCTAGGAAAAGAAAAACCAGTGAGCAAAAAGTCTTTAGGCAGTTAAAAGGTGAGTGCATTCTAGGTCAGTGACAGTGCTACAGTTTATGTAAGCAAAAGGGGAAGGTATTATGAATGATCAATCTGAGGAGGTTAACATGAACCAAATTATGAGAGCTTTGTAGGCCATATAGTTTATAGTTTACCATTAACTGCAATGGGACAGGTATTTATACATACATATATACATACATACATACATACCAGGGATTGAACACAGAGGTGTTTTTGTCACTGAGCTACACCCTCAGTCCTTTATTTTTTAAAAAAATTTTATTTTGAGACAGTATCTTGTTAATTTGCTTAGAGCCTTGCTAAATTGCTGAAGCTGGTCTTGAAATTGCAATCCTCCTGCCTCAGCCTCCAGAGTCCCTGGGATTACAGGTGTGTACCATTGCATCCAGCAGGATTAAAAAAATATATCAGAACAGTGAGCCTTAATTTATATGAGAGGTGTAAGTTTTTATGAAAGGTCACACCTTTTTATTCCTCATCAGGTAAATATCCACCTGCATACAATAGTTTTCCTTAAGTCTCATATTTTATGTACAACATAACAAAAACAGTCAAGGAAACAAGTGATTTAACAACAAAGCTGCTTAGAGTGAACTACCCCATAGCTTTTAGGTTTGGCTGCAAAATAATGGAAAGACAGTAGTGATTTTTTTACGGAAATATAATTGATTCACCAACATCAATTAATTAAATCTTCCCTCACCCCTATATCAAATTACCTTGCGAAATGCTGACATAAGGGGTGTGATTTTCCGGTTATCTGCTGCATCCACATCAGCACCTGCTTGTACTAACAACTGCACTACATCAAAATGACCACCATTGGATGCCAGCCAAAGTGGTGTATTTCCCTTCTTGTTTCGAACATCAATATGGGCTCCCCTGTAGACAAAAATGTTAATACAGTTTGTTTCTTATAGGAAGAGGCTAACATTTTTTACTTTTCCCTACCATCTTTCATTATTTTGTAAAGAGTAACATGTAAATAAGTGTACATTAAAATGTCAATAAAGTAATAGAATTTTATATACTTTAAACGTAAAAGATACCACAGGAAGTTGGGTGTTTTTTTGTTTTGGTTTGATAAAACCAAGAACCCTTCATGGCAGCTACATCCCCTGCCCCACTTCTTAAAATTTTTTTTGGTACTGGGGATTCAACCCAGGGGTGCTTACCACTGAGCCACATCCCCAGTCTTTTTTGTAATTTACTTAGACACACGGTCTTGCTGAATTCCTTAGGGCTTCAGCTAAGTTGCTGAGGCTAGCTTTGAACTCACCATCTTCCTGCTTCAGCCTCCTGAGATGCTGGGATTACAGATGTGCACTACTGCACTCAGCCCCTTTCTTTAAAATTTTAAGATGGGGTCTCACTAAGTTGCTTAGGCTGGCCTTAAACTTGCAATCCTCCTGCTTCAGTCTCCCAAATCACTGGGATTACAGGCATATGTCACTGTTCCCAGATAGGGAAAATAAATAAATAAATCTGTGTGTGTCACACACACACATGCATATATACACATATACAAATATATATTTACCCATAGGTTATAAAATGAATAATATATGTGTTCTTAAATTTTTTTTAAATAGAAAATGACTCACCTGTTAATCAGGAGCTCACAAAATTTGTAGTGACCTTTGTCTGCTGCTATTGTTAAAGCAGTATCTCTTGAAGAAGGCACAGGAGGGGCATTGACATCTGCTCCTTTATCAAGGAGAACTCTTCCAACCTCTGCATATCCCCCAGAAGCAGCTTCCATCAAGGGGGTAAGACCAGTCTGTTTAAATCAATAAATTATGTAATTAAATTTTATAATTTCTTAAAAAGACTAAAGCAATTGACTTTTAAGAAGATTCTGATTTCCTCTCCCAAGAGCTAAGCAATAGTCTGTCTTAAATTTTACAAAATAGCAAGTGATAACTGTTAGGTTCAATTTAGACATGCCAGAATTCACTTTATAACCTAATACCCTATGCAAGAAAGAAACAATTTCATAACTTCCAAACTATCATAAATCTACTCATTAGATAATAATTACTTTGTGAAATTAAGAGACATTAAAACATAAGTAGATTAAAATCCTAGTTAATAATTTTTTTCTAATGTCTTTTGTACACTAATCTCTTTGATATTTTTGTTGAAAGACATTTCCTACTCTCATTCTCAAAACAATATGGATTTCCCTAGGACTTTTAATAGATGAGTGGGCCACAAATGTAACAGAAAAAAAAAAAAAAAGTCAGATGGTAGGAAAGGCTCATTTCTCTATATATGATTAAAAGTCAGAGGGAAACTGGGTACGGTTGCACACCCCTGTAATCCCAACTCCTTTTGAAGTGAAGGCTTCAAAAGAAGGATCACAGTTCACAGCTGGCATAGACAATTTAGCAAGACTCTATCTTAAAATAAAATCAAAAAGGCAAACTAAAATGGCAGAATAAGGCTGGGGTTGTGGCTCAGCAGTAGTGCGCTCGCTTACTATGCAGACATCCCTGGGTTCGATCCTCAGCAACACATAAAAATGAATAAATAAATAAATAAGCAAGAAAGCAAATAAATAAATAAATAAAATGTAGCAGAATGCGCCTAGTACCAAAATAAGGAAGGAAGGAAGGAAGGAAGGAAGGAAGGAAGGAAGGGAGGGAGGGAGGGAGGGAGGAAGGATGGATGGATAATAGCTAATGGAGTTAAGGGAGAAAATATGAAATTTCCATTCAAACCTTTCCAACTGGAAATGACTACCAGATTGGCTGTCATCTAACTATAAAGAATTCCAAAATTCCACCTGCTGGGTGTAGTGGTGCACATCTGAAATCCCAGTGGCCCAGGAGGGTAATACAGAAGGATCTCGAGTTCAAAGCCAGCCTCAGCAAAGGTGAGGCATTATGCAACTCAGTGAAACCCTGTCTCTAAATGAAATGCAAAATGGGACTAGGGTTATGGTTTAGTAGTTAAGTGCCCCTGAGTTCAATCCCTGGTACCAAAAAAAAAAAAAAAAATCACTTTAGCCACATTTTTCTAGGGTTCTAAGTTATCTAATAGTTCAAATAAAAGGATTTCTAATTACTGAAATGCTAACTCCTATTTTCTAAATGTCAAACAGTCAGAAAACTGTCAGAATCTTTTACGGTCAAAGTAGATTATATAATTTTATTTTGTCCTAATTTTATAATTTATGAAATAATTTTGCTTGGGTTTTATCAATGTAAGCATATCTCATTAAAAGAATTCTTTAAAAATCTACGTTAAAGGACTTATATAAAATAATCTTATTAAACTCAAAAGTTGCAAACTTCAATAGGGATAACAGAGCACACAAGTATCAAGTTGGGAAAAAAATTGATTCTATTTTCCTTACAGTCCATAATAAACAGTTATCAACAATGAAAAGTATGTCACTGACCTTTATATGACATAATTCCCAAAGCCTACATTGAGACATCAGTTTTAACTTAATAACTGAAAATACTATAGTCAATCTGAATATAGAAATATATTTGAAATAGTTTGCAAATGATAAAATGTTTACCTTTGCCCTATGTTCAACATTGGCTTTTCGGTCCAGAAGCAAACTCACTACTTCTGCTCGGCCCTGGAAACAGGCCAGGGTGAGAGCTGTGTTCCGATTGGTCTCTATTTGAGCGTTAATGTCTGACCCCATATCAAGCAGCAGTTTCACTGCAGGAACATGTCCATTCATTGCAGCCAACATCAGGGGAGAAATACCTAGTTTACTCCCAGTCCTAAGAGGAAAATGTGCTCAGAAAATTAAAATACATAGCCTGCGTTTTTAAAAAGCAATAAAGATGAAAATGGTTCAGTAAAAAGACAAGTTTTGAACAACGATGAATAGTTTTAATTATTTAGACCAATAATATGGAATAGGAAAATCCCATAATTTAAAACACAATTCCTACTTAGGGGTTACAAATTTTCCACAACACATAGTAAAGTATTTTTTGGAATGAGACCTCTTTTAAAAGAAGCCATATTACTGAAATAAGCTGGAATTACTTAAAAGCACATTGTAGAAATAATATTTGGCTTTGCATCTTTAGTACTATCTTAATTTAAAATGGTATCTGCCCAGATATTAAGGGAAAGACACTTAACTCCAAAATAATCATGATTGATAAAATGGATGAACAGGTGATACCTTGAATTAATTTCTGCCCCAGCATTAAGAAGAATCTTAATGATATTAACATATCCTCCAGATGCAGCTAGACTCAATGGTGTATAATCAGACACATTCCTATGCTCTTTATTGGCACCACGAGCCAGCAGCAAGTCTACCACCTGCAAAGTAAAATATGAATAGAGAAATTCAGTTTACACTAAGAGCTAAACTTATAATGAAGTAAGCACAAAGAAATAAGACCTACTCCATCCTTGTCTAAATATGTGAATTACATTCCATTATGTCCTAAATAGAGAAATGGATTCAATTTCATATCAAGAAATTCAGACCTTTGAAATCCCAATTATACCGAAATAATAAGATGTCACCCTTTCCATTTGTAAGTTATTGAGCGAGCAATGAATGTGCATTTTGTGTGTTTAGATTTGTGATTCATTCAACCACAACAAATGTAAAAACAAAGAAATTTTATTAGCCTCAAGGGCAAAAAACAGTTTTAGGGTTTAGATCTAGAATGTCCCTGAAGATCATGTGTTGAAGGCTTGTCCCTACTGAAGCAGCGTACAGAGGTGAGACATTGGGAAACGAGTGAATCAAGATGGTTCTGATCTCATGAGTGTATTAATCCATTGATAGCTGACTGAACTACTAGGCAGTAATAGAAATTATAGGGAGGTGGGGCATGGTTGGAGTAAATAGGTCACTGGAGGCGGGCCTCTGGTGACTATACTTTATCTGTGGCCCCTTTCCCTCTCCCTTTCTCTCTCTCTGCTTCCTGGTTGCCATAAGCCAAGAAGCTTTCCTTTGTTACATCCTTGTACCATGATTCTGCCTTGGAAATAGGCGACTACAGACTGAAACCTCTGAAATTATGAACCAAAATAAACTTTTCCCTCTTTTAAGTTGTTCTCATCAAGTATTTTGGTCATAACCAGGAAAAGCTGACTAATACAAGCAGATTCCTTAAAAGGGCATTAACTATATGCCCATTTAGCTTAACCAAAGTATCCTACTCCTTGGAAATTATTTGGAACGTGTCAAAACACATGCATGTTTTATTCATGTAGCTAAAATACTAATCATATACATGTTGAAAAATATAAGCAAAATGTTTACAAGATGAAAATTAATGTTGACATACCTCCTGACGTCCACCAGAACATGCTAAGGAAAGTGGAGTATCCTTAGTTCTTTCAGATTGTGCTTCTATATCCCCACCTTTATCCAAGAGGATTTCAACAACTCCAACATGCCCTGCTGTAGCTGCTAGGATCAGTGGTGTGAAACCTAAATTAGAAAATACAAAGCTAGCAAATTAGTGGGTTTTTGTTTTATTTTTGTGGTGCCAAGTTTGAACCTAGGGCCTTGTGCATGCAAGGCAAGCACTCTACCAACTAAGCTATATCCTCAGCCCAAATTAGTGGGTTTTTATTTATTTTAAATCCACTGTCATCAATTCTCTTATTATTTTAATTTTTTAAAAAAGTATTAGGGCAGATACTAGTAACCATTTAGAATAAAATGCTCTAAATCCAAATATTTACATGACAAAAACCCACCTGCCAAAAATGCTAAGTCAACTAAAAACTTAAGTTTGTATTCACAATGAACTTTGATCCTCTGTACAAAACACTTTGGGGAAATATTAAGGAGAAAGGCAAGCACAACCCCCCCCACCCCCGCCTGCAGTATCACTAAGCTACAACCCCAACCCTATTTTTTATCTTGAGACAGAGTATCCTCAAACTTGTGATACTCCAGACTCAGTCCACTGAGTAGCTTTTATTACAGTTGTGTGCCATTGCTCCAAGTATTTTTCTCCTCAGTGTTGCTGGGGACAGAATCTAGGGACTTGAACATGCTAGGTAGTAACTCTACTGGTAAGCCACACTACTAAACCTGTAACCACAACTTGCCTACCTTTGCTGATAATTAACTTTTGATTTTTTAAAAGAATTACATGGCTCTGCAGATTAATGAATGCGGATATTGTTTACTCGTCTCATTACAGAGAGATTGTAGGAACTACTTATTGACAGTAAAAAAAAGCTACAACCATTTTCTGATATAACCATAATCATATATTATGGGACTGACATTTCCTACCTTTTTTGTCTCTGTGCTCAATTTTAGCATCTCGTGCAATAAGTACAGATACAAGTTCTTCGTGACCACCAGCACAAGCTAGTGTTAATGCTGTGTCATGATTGCTCTCGGTCTAGAAGTAAAAATAAGATTATCAAGTGAAGAGAATATAATATTTCTTTTAACTATTAATATAGTTATGATAATTTTCCTTTCTAAAGAATATTAGAATGGGCAAAATAAGTTTAAATTAATTGATTTACTTACATGTGCATCAATGTCAACTGAAGGATACACAGGGGGCATAGACTGTGAAACCATATTGCTGGGAGTCTGCAAACAGGGTTCAGGTGTAAGACATTCTGTGGTCTGAGAGGAACCATTCAAACCAGTGGGTACTCTGCTACTCACAGCTGAAAAACAATATTCATATCGCTAAATTCCATTTCAGAGAGTAAAGTAATATGTACATAGAAAATCACCAAAAAAAAAAAAAAAAAAAAAAGAAAAGAAAAAACTACAGAAATTTCCATAGCAAAGCTATAATGTAGTAGTTAAATCATAAGCTTTGGACCACTGACTTTCTAAAGTAACTGACCTCAATTTTCCTTATACATATAATAGAGAAAATAATAGTACCTGTGTCTTGAAACGTTGTCGGAAAAATCATTTGAGATAATACAGGTAAAATACTTAACACAGTATCTAAATATTTAGTGCAGAGCCAATAAATAGTAGTTTTTTTTTTACCTTGTCATTAGGGAGAAAATAGTTTCAAAAAAATATTCTTTTAAAAAATGAATTTTATATCTTAGTTTTTAAAGGGTAATTAGATAAAAATGCCCTCTAGACAATGCAAAAAAAAATGTGCGGGGCAGCGCGTAGAGGAAAAAGAGGAGAGGAATGAATTAGAATATTTTCCACATAAATTGTAGGGAATTTATGTTTTAAAATTCAATATTTACTTTGAAAATTTTCTAAAATAAATCAATGTTTTAAAGTGAAATTATATGTATTTAAAACATTTTAACAGTGCTTGGCATATGTGAGTGCTCAATAAATGTACTTATTATATATTTTACAAGACTTTAGTATTATTATTGACTTATAAAAAAATAAAAGCATTATTTACTCAAGAAAGAAAAAACTCCCAGAAAAAAACAATCATTAATAACAGAAAAAAGGGTGGGGCTGTAGCTCAGTGGCAGAGTTCTTGCCTAGCATGTGTGAGGCACTGGGTTCCATTTCTTAGCATCACATAAAAATAAAGGCATTCTGTCCATACACAACTACAAAAAAAATTTTTTTTAAATAAAAGCTTTGGTAATCACAATAACTTTCTAACTGCCCTCAGATTGAAAGTCAGTCAAAACCACGTAAAACTTGAAGAAAAATACAAGCATTTCAAGTGCTGGAAAATGTTCCCTCTTTAAAATTTTTATATGACTGGATCCCAATCAAGGAGCTGTTCACAAGTCTGAAATAGTCAGTTATTTACTAGTTTAAATAACTTATCAAAATTTAAGATGTCCAGTTTTTTCTACATGAGCTATCACCCCTCCTCCCCATCAATATATAACACCATCTCAGCAATATAAATTTCAACGTCTGTCAGCACATAAACAACATGATTCAACTATCTAATTACAAATAAGAATGGCTATTATGTGTGTGTTTTACCTATAAGAATATACACAATGAAGACAAAGCTTTAAAAATTTGTCATTCAATGAATTAAAAGTAGACAATATTCTGTATACCTATTCAAAATGGCTGTTTGGAAAACAGCTCAAAAAAAAAAAAAGAAACAAAAATGCAATAGAGTGATATACTGATATCTACTATTTTACTAATAGAATAGACTTTAACAGTGGTTAGTCTTATAATTATTTACATATATCTTAATAAAGAACTACTTTTCTATCATTTTTATTCATGTTCTCTTTTTATTAATGAAAAGTAGATATTTTTAAAATTTTAATAGTTGATTATCGAGTGTTATACTGGAATGGGTTGCTATGAAAGTCTTCTTTACAGAGTTAACTTTATAATAATGACAATCAGAAACATTCATAGAAAGTGACTTTAATGAGATTGATTACAAATGAAAAGTTATAAAAATAAAATAAGAAAATAGCAAGAGATGTAAAAGGTACATGTGGAATAAAGGTTGTATTATGAGAGCATTATACCAGGACTATGACATTTCATTAATTCCCAAATGTTTTCTACCTCTAAACAAAATGCCTCTGAAAATTACTAAGACCATTAAACAAAGATCAACATATAAACTGAGTGCTCTATTCTAACTTGTGAAATTGAAGAAAAATAGTTTTGTAAGTGGTATGAAAGATAATAAATCACACTATGGAAAAAACTCAGATACTAGGTATACATAAAATTTATTGTGAGGTTTTAGGAAATTTATTGCTATGATCAGTTGTATGTAATAATAGCTTCCTTAAATAGTTCTATTTAAATTAAAAAACCTAAAAATATAACTTTGATGAGAGGAAATTATTAGAGCCATTTTGAGTCCTCTCAATATAAGAGCATTTCCTAATTACCTTTTTATTCTTAAATCTACATTGATTATCACTGAGTTACTTAAAGCAAGATTCTTTAAAATTGAAATATTTTAAGAGCACATAATAAAGTGCCAACAACAAGGAACTAAAGTCACAAAACTATATTAAAACTTACATGTATATCAAATCTTAATTAAAAAATAAGAGAAATGATGTTATCTAATGAAATTTAGAAGCCTAAGAAATAGTAATATGCTTAAGATAAATTTAGTAATACGCTTAAGATAAATTTAGTAAGTTGAATCAGATACATGTGTATTAGATATAAGGTTCTTTAACCTAGGTGAACCAAGTTTGAATCTTGGCATTTACTAGCAACTTTATTTTCCTAAGCTTCAGTTTTTCAACAGAAAAACAAAGATAGAAAAATGATCTATTTTATAGGGTAATTATAAATAGCCAACGATAAAATGTAATATAAAGCATTTAGAACAAAGTATGGTATATAAATGCTCAATAAATGTAAATAAACTGATATTACTTTATTTTTAAACAATCTTCTTTAAATAGGAATTAAATTTTTACTGCTTCTACAGCTGCTCGATGGCCAAAGCTAATTTGAATTTCTTTAAATTGCTTTAAATTTCTAGATGTGTAAATTTTTAGAAACACTTGCTATATGATATCTGCCCAAATCCCAACATTCACTTTCAGAAGAAAAGGACTTGAGAAACCATGTTCTTAATTAAGAGTTTATATATACTTTGTCAAGAACTACATCAGCTACAAAACATATAAAATTACCAACTAAAAGCTATATTAGCTAATTAAGTAACAACATTAATGTTATATATGAAACCAACTTTTATCATGAGAAGTATCTTGAGTAGGATAGCAATAAAGAAAAAAAACATTCCTATGTTTAGAGAGTGCAATTTGAGGCTGGGATTTTGCTCAGTTATAAAGCATCTGCTTATCATGTGAGACCCTGGGTATAATTCTCAGCACCAGATAAATAAATGAGTGAAATTTACTGCTATTATATACAGATATTTTTCTAAAGTAAAACTTTATATGTTATAATTTTCTCCTTATCGAGGATGAGTATAGGTTTAATTTAGGTAAAATTAATTAAATCTGTGACCTCTTCTGTCCTACCAAAATACCAATGTATTAACCTTGTCTGATTTCTTTTACCTTCAATTAAAAGAAACTTATACTTGGAAAAAATAATGTTTTAAAATTTTAAGTGAGTCAGGTGAACATCTTGAACCAAGAAAATATAATTATTGCTACATATTCCAAAACTGATAAACCTTCAAAAAATTATGAAGATAATTTTGAACTGATTTAAAAGTAAAATTATTGGAATTAAATTTTATTAGCTCATATCAACATGATAATTAAACAATGTTTTCTAAGGTAGTTTTTTCAAGTTTTGTGTGAACTGTAAAGGACCATATCCATTTAACAAATACTTCAGTGAAATAAACACTTTTCCTACAAGAACCATTTATAAATATTACCATAAAGTTAACTCCTACAAGATCCCTTTAGAGTTCTCTCTACATTCTTTATTTAAAAAAAAAAGTCTTAACTGTATTGAAATATGGGTTTCAAAACTAGAATTGAGTACTTAATTAGGAACATTATAATGCTAGTTACAGAAGTTTCAAAGGCAACGTCACAATACTATAACCAATGGAAGTTATATACATGCCCAATAAAGATTTTGATTTAAGTAATCTTATTCCACAGTTTTAAAGATTCAGTAAAGATTAGGAAGACTAAAGGCTCACAAGAAAAGAAAGGAAACTGGGATAGCATAATTGGGGTTGGGGGTGGGGAGGAGAATATGACAAGAGGAAACAGACAACAGTAAGGAAAAAAATGTTGCAATCAAGAGACAGAGGACTGGCCTGCCTTTGAATATCACTCCAGCTACATCTTAGTTCTTGGTCTTCATCCACTGTCAACAGCCATTCTGGCTGCATTTCTGAACTGGGCTTTCATGGAGGTGATACATTCACCAGCCATCTTTAGGAAGGTAAATGATTAATTGCACTGTTTTCCCACTGCTGCAAGGACAATGAAAGGGAAAGTAAACTTGTGCACCTCATTTCATATGTAGATGTAATTTTCCACACAACAATAAACAAAAACATATACTTTAAGATTATTAGGACTTTCTTGTATGTGTATGTCTACATATTTGGTGTGTCTGTTGCTTTCATCAAGAGTTAATGAAAAATTCCAATCACAAACCATTCAGTGGTGATAAGTTTAATTGTACTTTTATTTCCTCACCACAAATATTATAACATGGAATGCTTAGTTTTCTCCAAACATTCCATTTAACTGAAATAATTGATTAAAAAATTATAAATTTTAAAAAGCAGCGTGATTCTAAGTATGATTTCCAAATAAGAAATTCACCAGCAAGAAAATTTAATGTTTAATCTTGTGTTAATACCTCTGAAGTCTGTACAAAGAAATTCTAGTGTGAGAGCTCCTACCCAAGGCACAATATAAGGCAGCTTTGATAACAAATATCTAAAATAAAGGATTTATGGCAACTTTATTTCTTTGCCTTTGAAAGGTGACAAAAAAGAGGAGGGGAAAGCATACTTTATGTGTTAGTGCTGTTGAGCTTAGTTAATTAAATTCATTTCCAAAATACCTCAAGAAATGAGTAATTTTACAAGGTAGCTAAAAAATGGAAAAGTACAAAATCTGTGTTTTTGTAGGGGCGTGCAAAGAAGCTGAGCACACAGATTAAAGAGAAATTATTACAGATATATATCTTAACCCACCTGCTATCAGGTCATCAAGAGTGTCGGTAAGCGTCTGGGCTGGAGTTGCAACCATTAATCCATCTGGTTCTTGAACTAATAGCCCCTGATCATGTCCAGTAATAGCAATCTGAGGCTGTCCTACAATTTGCTGATTACCTGATACTTTCTGAAGTTCAAGAGAATTTGTCCCATTAGAACCTAAGTCACTGGAAAAGTTACACTCTGAAGATGATAAAGGCTGGACTGGGACAAAATCAATTTGTTCTGCCGGTGGTGGAGACTGTTGCTCATCATCAACATCATTATCTTTAAATAAGATTGTGTCAACCTGAGTTAATTCTGAAAAGTGATCCTCTGGGAGACTACCATCTCCTTCCCCTTCTGGGAAGACTCCTCTATGAGAGCACTGCTGGTGTAGAGACACTGTGTCTTTCTGACTTTTGGTTTCCAAGTATTCTTTGGTAAATTGCTGTTGTGTTTTCATCTGCAACTGCCTTTCCACTTTCTGCAGTTCTTTCAGTATTTTCTTCTTCTTCTGGACTTGCTCTTCTCTGTTCTTTTTAAGTTCTTCTATCTTATCTTTGTTCAGAGGTTCACCTTGAATTAACTCCAATGACTTAAGCTGTGCTTTTTCAATAGCACTAATTCTTTGTCCCAGTTCATTCAGCTTGCCTTCAGTCTCCTCTACTATGCACTCCAAAGGCTGGTATGGGTGAAAAGGTGGCAGTAGGTCCTGATCTGCTACCTGCAGGGAACTGGACTTCTGCTTGGATGTACCTAAGCACATGAAAAATGTTTGAAAAAGTGCCATGCTAAAAAAAGAAAAAAGAAAGAAAAAAAAAAAAGAAAAAAGAAATCAGAACCCTCCCTCCCCCACATATGTGGTCCTCCCTCCCGAAACCATTGTAACTAATGCTACACAGGATAAATGTTCAAAGAGTCACACCAGTGTTACGTGTGAAAGCCTATACTATTTCATCTGTTTCACGCAGCATAAACTGGGATGTTGACAAGTCAAAAAATGTGAATTTTTAAAAATCTACTCTTTAGGATTAGGAGTATTTAGAAAATTAAGACTGAGGCAAGAAGGAAAAAAAACAAAGAGGAAAGAATCTCAAAATTTACTGACCAGATTGGACTTTTAAAAGAATACCAAATAAAGCAGAATCTAGACAGTATTGAGGATAACCATGTTAATGATAGCTTAAATGCCCACGTACAAAAATGATTATTTTTAGCAATAACTGTACAAGTAAAGAAAGGTATCACAAGAAACCAAACCTTATGGATCAAAGCAGGGAAATGTGTTTTTCAAGTTGTCAAAATATTATATTAAAATATAATGTGAAATCAATTTTCAAGACATCTTTGTAAAATTCTCCATTAAATGTCTTTAACACTTCCATACCTGAATACTATATTAAACATATCTTACAATATCCTGCATTTAATTAAACTCTTCAAGTAAAGTTCATTTACGAGAGAAACAGTGAATGTTCTTAGGAGAAAATCAGACTTCCCAAATAGGATTACTCATTCTATCTTTCCATTTAAAACAATGGAAATAAATATATGCTATTTTAAGGTATTAAATTGTACTTATTACTCTCATATATCAAGTCAGTAGAAAAATAACCATCATTATTAACAGTCTTACATCTACATGAAATGGAGGAAATATACTTTTTAATGTATTACTCTGAGGCAAATTCAGGGATTAATGATGCTTAGGAATAAGTAGGACTATTCAACAACAAAAAGGAATAAATTACTAATGCATTCTACAACATGGATGAACCTCAAAAACGGTACACTAAGTGAAAGAGGCATGGCACAAAAAAAAAAACCCTTCACATTGTACAATTCCATTTGCATCAAATATATAAAGAAAAGGCAAATACATAAAGACATAAAGAAGAGTAGCTGCCTGGTGTTACAGCAATGAGAATGAGGCTCAACCGCCAACAGGTACGAGAGCTTTTGGGGGTGACAGAACTATTTTAAAATTAGATGGTGATGGTGATCACACAACTTGGTAAATTTACTAAAAAAATTCATAGCACTATACATTTTAAATGAGTGAATTATGAAATGTAAATTAAACAACAAGAAAGCTGTTTATAAAAAAGAATTGGGTGCTGGGCACAGTGGTGCATGACTATAATCCTAGTGGCTCAGGAGGCTGAATCAGAATGGCAAATTGAAGGCTGGCTTTGGCAAATGAATGAGACCCTGACTCAAAATAAGAAATAAAAAGGACTGGATATGTAACTTACAGGCAGAACACCCTTAGGTTCAATCACCAGTGCCACAAGAAGGGGAAAAACAAAAACAAAAACAAAAAAACAAAAAAACCCTGGGTTTAAAAAAAACATGCTGGGCATGGTGGACTGCACCTGTAATCAATCCCAGCAGCTTGGGATGTGCCTCTGAGGCAGGAGGACCTGGAATTCAAAGCTAGCCTCAGCAAATTTAGCAAGGCCCTAAGCAACTTGGTGAGATCCTGTCTCTTAAAACAAAAACAAACAAACAAAAACAACCTTGTCTATTATTTTAGAGTGCAGTTAATGTATGTAAATACCTTAAGTAATTTAAGAATTAGATCAAAGATTCATCTGCTAATGCCAGAATTGGCTCAAACACGCAACATTTATTGACTAATACAACTTAAGTTTTCCCTATCAGATACTGTATCTACAAAAGTAAGAAAAGCACAGTTCCCATATTATTATAAGCAATTTCAAAGGTCTACTTATCCTTAAAAATAAACTTCAGCAAAGAATATTGTCTATATTCATTTTTTTAATTTCAATCTGAACAAAGTGGTACAGAAAGATTTTACTCTTTCAAAGTAAAAGCCATTAGATTTGAGAGGCAATTTTATTGCTATTTCCATAAGACCTAATTGGAGCCCATATTTTCATGTAAGTGTTTAATGATAATCAATAGCTAAGAAGATGGAGCAAACAGCTATATAAATCCACTAACACAGAAAGGAAATTTTCCATTTTGTAATAAATGCCATAACAGCAGAATAAATTTAGAAGTTCTATAAAGAAAATACATATATGTTTGGTACCAGGAATTGAACCTAGGGATGCTTAGCTACCAAGTCCCATCCCCAACCCTTTTATTTTTTGTTTTGAAGCAGAGTTTCATTAAGTTGCTTAGGGCCTAGGTTGCTTAGGTTGGTCTCAAACTTGTTCTTATCTCAGCCTCCAAGTTGCTGGGATTATAGGCATGCACTACCACACCAGGCTAAGAATGAACTCTCTTTTAATATTTAATTTCAAAGTAACTTTGTATAGCTACTATATAATTTGTATTCAGAGTTAACATTAACCAGAATGATAATTAAATTTATGACAACACTGGATATTTACACAGATTTAAAATCTCTATAAATAGTAAGGTGATTAAAAATAAGACTAGAATTTTGAGGACAGCAATAAACATGAATAACACTATTTTATTAATGAACATATGCAAGAAGCCTGGAGCACAGATTACTAAGAGTAACTTATTTAACTGAACAGAAAGACTACAAGCTCAGAATATATGTAGCATAAAAAAATTTAGGATAGTCAAAGCAATGCACAAAAAGCAATTTCCAAAATGGTCAATGGATGAGTGTTCATAACTAATTATTAGTAGAATTTTCTAAAATACAGACTACAACATCAAGACGAAATCAGGTTGATAAAAAATAGATAATGTTCTCTAATCACTTCCAGAAGCTAAATCAACACCAAATATTGGGTATAGACTGTAACAAGGGTTCCTTTAATAACAAAAATTTTTAATAGGTTTTAGGTAATATTATAGAGCATCAGAAAATGAAAGAGTTTCATCTCCTTCAAACATCTTCTACTACCAGATACAAACAAATAAATCTATTCACTGATATCACAGAGTATACCAGAAAGTACAATTTAGAAATATAGGTTAAATCACTATCTTATCTTTTTTGATTTGGTTTCTATTCTACTTCTTTTGCCTCCCACTTTTTCTTTGAAAACAAAACTAGAAAAAGTTTGCAGCAGAAATCATGATATAGAGACAGTTTAAACATGGCCTTTATTTTTTTATGGATACACAGGGAATGAAGTGAACATACCCTTGTTAAATATTTAGTTTACTACTGAACTTAATTCTATCATTTTAAAATCTAAAATAATTAGTACACTGTGCAACAGAAAATAATGCATTGTCTATAGATGCATGTGGACTTGGTTTCATTATTTCCTTACTTGGTTTTGTCTCATCAATGCTATCTGCAGTTCCCTTGCTTTCTAATATCACATAGCACCCTACTAGAATGATTTTAAAACAACATTCCTGACTGGATCTTCCACATAAAATAGAATTAAAAATGACACCAATCCATCAAATGCAGAATATATATTATCTAAGGGAATTTATGCTTTGATAAATAAACGTATATGTGTCCTTTCCTTTTTGAGACAGGGGTCTCATTGTGTTATCGAGGCTGCTCAAAATCATGTGCTCAAGCAATCCTCCTGCCTCAGCCTCCAGAATAGCTGGGATTACAGGCATGCACTACCATACCTGGTATAATCCTGGGTTTCAATATAAAGTATTTCTTATTTTGTTCATGGTCAAAAATTAAAGTCACTGGCCTAGAAGTCTCATTTTTCTTTATGTGCTAATATTTGTCTCAAAATTTCCCAAATAGAGTATGTCATACATTTTTAACATAGAAATCTCTTCAACCAAGAGTGTCCAAATATAGACCAACTGTTTTACATGATAACAGATTTATTCAACCTTTCTCCTTTTATTAAAAGCAGTTATAGATAAAAAGGCATTATTAATTTGGGGCATATGTAAATTCACATAAACATGAATACATAATGAAAATTGACTAGAAAAGTAGTAAAATTTACAAAGGAACATTCAACTTTATTCACTGCACATATAATTTTCAATATACTTTTAATGACTTGATATAATAATGCAAGAACTTCAAGTTTCCTACTCCACGAAACAACTTTGGGATATGAAGTAGCATGTTAATTTAAATCTTACTTTACACTTAAACTTTTAATCTCTTTTCCACCATTCTGTAATACTAATTCTTGATTATTTCTTTATGAACACCATCTTTAATCACATATGTCTCCTTTAAAATTCTTAATAATTTTCTTTTGCCTTCAGCATAACTTTAGCCCAGCATTCACTAATTTACTAAACAAATATGTATATACCTAGCACAAGCAAGGGATGGTAGACCATACAAAGATAAGCAACATAAACCCTGCCCTTTAGGAGCTTACAGTCTAAGAGGGGAGAAAATATCCCAAATAAATTCTGACAAGATTCATAAAGGGACAGTACAAGGATTACCATTACAGTATTATATGTGGTGGTGAGGAATTACAGGCAATCTGGTACCTATCACTGAGAAAAAGAACAGGTAAGATGGAGGATATACAGGGTGAAGAAGCACAATGCTATAGGTATAAATAATCTAGAGGAAGACATTTGGATAGAACTTAAAAAAAATGTTAAGTGAAAAAAGTAAAACACAAAATGGGATCTACAGCACAATATGATATATGTAAATAAAAAATACAAAGTAATAAATACTTCCTAAGAACAAAGAATAATGCACATCAAACACATTAGAATGATTGCCTATAGGGGAAATAGAGGACAGGGAAATACGCCAAGAAATAAGAATCAATAAAATAAGAAAAAAGCCATAATGACAAAGCACTAGGAATTAATTAAGAATGATTAACTTAACCTGCTACACTTGAGGTCCAAAGGGGAAAAAGAGTGAGCAGGTGTGACCAGAGCCAAAAAGAAGATCTAGTAAAGTATTATAGAAGTTCAGAGAAAATAAATTACTTCCCAAGAGGGTTTGATGTACACAGGAAAGATATGTATGTTTGTTTGGGTAGTACTGGCAATTGAATGCAGGGCCTCACACATTCTAGGCAAGTGCTCTAACAATGAGCTACATCCCCAAACCCAACATCATTTTAAATGCTTTCAGCAGATTAGTTCTATGTCATATACAATTTGCAGAAGATCAAAAATGAGTCTTCTCTTTTAGAATTTCTGTAGGACCAATTGAAACAAGTTAAGTTAGATGTAAATGCCTGCAAATCAACAAATTTATTTACAAAATTGATTTTGGAAAGGCAAAACTTTTACATTACTTATATATCCTTTCCTACCTGAATTATTTATATCTACAATTAACAGCTAAAGAATGCTAGAAAACTAAGCATGTCACACTCACTTAATTTCATATTTTGTTCATAGAGATGATTCTGAGGCATCTCTGTTAGATACCATCTATAATCTTGAATCCTTGAAAACCAACAACAGACAAATATGATCAAGATGGATACAGCCAGAAATGGATTTAAAAATAATAACAAATAAAGAATTGATCAAGCAGTAGATTTAAATCTGCAAACCTAAAAAAAAAAAAAAGATGGATACAGCCAGGACAAGGTACATGGTATGCACAAGGCATGAAAGAAAAGAATATCTGGGTAGGATATATATATGAAACATCTGGGCAAGATTTAAGGGTGTGTATGTATTTTAAAATGACAGGAATATGTATTAAAAATTATTAAAAAACAGAGGAGTAAAAGAACTTAAGATGAAAGAACTTAAGATGATTGCTAGAAGAGGAAAGTAAAAGATTTACTAGAGAATAAGAACTTTATATCCATTCCAAATAATATATACTACACAGAAATAATATACTGACTTAGCAGAAACAAAAACAAAAGGGTCAAACAGCAATTTCATTGCTCAGAGGACCTT
This sequence comes from Ictidomys tridecemlineatus, assembly GCF_052094955.1. NCBI lineage: Eukaryota > Metazoa > Chordata > Mammalia > Rodentia > Sciuridae > Ictidomys > Ictidomys tridecemlineatus. The sequence goes on along the minus strand of NC_135477.1, from coordinate 120,788,970 downwards.
TTTTTGAAACATGGAGACTTTAAGAATAAAAAGTAGGTTTAAGGAGAAAAGAGTTGATAATATCTTTGGTTTTTGTCTAAAAAATATTTTTAAAATTGAGATGGACCTTTACTTTATTTATTGATTCATTTAAATGTGGTGCTGATGCTGAGAATTGAACCCAGTGCCTCACACATGCTAGGCAAGCACTCTACCACTGAGTCACAACCCCAGCCCTGTTTTTTTTTTTTTTAAACTGGGGAATCAAACCCAGGGCTTTGTGAAGGCAAGGCAAATGCTTTGCTGCTGAGCTACATCCCAGCTCAATATCTTTGTTTAAAATAGACTTTTCTGTACATCCTGACAATTCAGTATGTGCTTTTACATTATCAATTGAATCTTTCTCTAATTCATAGTATCATATTCTGTGATGTGCATGATTTATGCTAACATGACATCTCAATACAATGTGTTATCATAGTTTGATGCTACATAAATAAATGTTAAGTTGCTAACAACAGAAATGTTCAAAGGTTCAGATATGAATGTTAATTTTTTCCTTCTCTAATCAGTAAAACGAAAGATCCCTTAGTAGGTTAGTTCATTTTTACACTATTCCATAATTACTAAAATATCAAAGTGAAGAAATTAAGTAGATACTTAGTATAAGATAGCTCAGCAAGCAAAAGACATGAAAACTCACTTGATTATCAAAAGTCACCACTCAAACATTGTACTTACATATTAAATCTATGTTTAAATGTTTTATGTCCTCTCTGCATTAGTTTATTTTTTGGTTCTGTCTAGTTTATTTCTTGATTGTTTTATGGATCTTTGTTAAATTTTTTTAATGACTTCTTATTTAATACTGACTTTCCCAAGCCAAAGTTACTACATTCCTCTATTCAGTTTGGACAAACAAAAGTTAAAAAACAAAACAGGCAATTAGCTTTAAATATTTTAGTAAAGGCTGTCAGCTGGTTATGATGTTTCAGATTCCTTAACAAACACATGATTAATTTGCTTTTTAATTGGTAAGATTAAAAATAACAGGAAAAAGCTAGGTGCAGTTATTTGTACCTAGCATTCGGGAGGCTGAGGAATGAACCAGGAGTTAAAAAAAAAAAAAAAAAAAAGAAGAAGGAAGGAAGGAAAGCTTTGAATAGCTAATATCCTATTATACAGAGGAAAACAGCTAGATTAGTTTAAGTCAAAGAGACTACAGATATTTCATCTCTGAAATTAAGAGTTTAAAAATTAAGTAATCCTTTGTGAAGGCCCTCAACACTTTAAATTATTGAACTGGCATGATTTGGGAAAAAACCTTCTGTTTGCTGCTATAATAATTTTTCCTAATATATATATTTAGACATTTCATTGTGATTTCAATAGCTAGAATTTGTCATATACTAAATGAACAATATTCATAAATTTTTTATGTTAAGGTTTTTCTGGGTGATGGGCAGTACCATCAGTGATGGGAAATCAAACTCAGGGCCTTGCACATGCTAGGCAACAGCTCTACAACTAAGCTACATCCTCAGCCTAAAGTAAATTTTTAAATTCTACAAATTACCTATTTCCTTTATTTCAGAGAATTCAGAAATTAGAACAATACATATTATTAGTAGAAGTAAGGCACTTTGTATTTACAAATGAAAGAAAAATATCAGAGCTCATAAAACTTGAGTCCTTTACATGGTCTACACTCTTTCTTAGTCATTTGAATCTCATTTATACACATTTTGATAGTTATCTGTTCAGGTTCACATACTGACCCACTATATATTCCAGCATTACATACCTAAAACTGAATGTAATTCTTAAACTTCTTACTTATTAGTTGCTACAAAGAATTAACCAGACAGCAAACACATATTTATTCTTAGTATAATAAGAATATACATATATATGTGTATATATATGTATAATATTGTTTAGCTAAAAATTAAGTGGAACTAAAATAACTAATAAATTTTTCTACCTAACATAATCAAAAACTTAGTTTGTTTCCTAAGTATTTTCATCTACGCCAGCTAAAAATTACATCTAGTAGCATGTTAACAGGAAAATATTCATTTTTTTCCTAGTATTTATGTCTTTTCTATTTTCAACAGTATGTAAGAGAATTATTTGAATTTGTCAGAATTATCTACCTCAAATTAACCATAGATACATAGTAACTATGTACCATTAAACATACAGTTTTAGATTTATTAATTAGATGATACACCAATTTTAAAGCAAAGAATTCAAAAACTAACCTTTTTGTACTCCTAAAAGGGCAGGAGAGTTCTCTTGAGAAGTTCTGTCAGGTTCCTGGGGAGGTACAACCATGGCAAGTGTATGCATTGGTACACGAGGAACCTAAAAAGTCAACTCAGAAAAAAATCATCTCAGATCAAAAAATGAAACAAAGGCCCATAAATAAAACAGAGATATTGTTTTACATTTTTTTTTCATATACCACAAATTCACTTTATTTCTTAAAACTTAACAAATAAAAAACATCTACACCAAGAAATAATTTTTGAGAATATTAAATGGAAAATCTGCAAAGAGTATATAATTTAAGCTAAATGAAATTAATGTTAGTCTTTTGCTGAATAAAGGATCCTGTTAGTCCCATTTAGAGCCAGGAATACAAGTTACATACTATTCACTGAGCAGTTTACCCTTATTCAAATTTTATATGACTCAAAAGAGAAAATAAAAATTTGGGCTGGGGATGTGGCTCAAGCGGTAGCGCACTCGCCTGGCATGCGTGCAGCCTGATTCGATCCTCAGCACCACATACAAACAAAGATGTTGTGTCTGCTGATAACTAAAAAATAAATATTAAAATTCTCTCTCTCTCTCTCTTAAAAAAAAAGAGAGAAAACAAAAATTCAACATATTTACTGAATTGGGGTATGCTAACAGTTATCAGGATAACTTTGAAGAAAATAATTAAGGCTTTCACTAAGCTTGGTAAGCTTAGTATACTCTATATTTTTTCCATAAATTAAGTAGTTTTCACATTTATTTTAATGATTTTTGGTGCATATACAATAGTTAACTAGACTTTCCTATTGACAAAAATGACTATCTTAATGATACTGTCTTGAGAGGTGTTAAGTGAAAAGCTTTTCCATGGTTCAAGATTATACTCAATATATTCATTACAACAAACAAAAAGGGCCAGAGATATAGCTCAGTGGTACAACGCTTGCCAAACATATGCAAAGCCCTAGTTCAATCCCCAGTAACACTCAAAACAACAACACAAATAACCTAGTTGTGGTAAAATAAAAATACAGAATACTTGTGTTTGAATCTATGTCATTTTTAAAAACCACTATTTTCAGTAAATAAGACAAAAGAATTTCCATGTATTTTGGAAGAAAATATGACTATGATGAAACTAAATTTTAAACAAAAGTTAATAACTTTAAACAATACTTTTATTAACAAATAAAGTCCATTTTACTTTACCTGAGATTGATCTTGAGAAGGTGGGTTAAGATGAGACATATCTGTAGTAGGAACTGACAGAACATTATTTGGGTAATCCAATAGATAAGAAACAACATTAGTATGGCCACCCTTTGCTGCTTCAATAAGCATTGTTGAGCCATCCTAAGAAAAAATTGATATCATAATTAATTCTTTGTAAATTTATTCTTATAATCTGATAGATACAACTCATACAAAATTGAATCTCATTTAAACAGTAATAAATATTTAGCATTAAGAGACCAACCATATTTTCATAATTATTATTATTATTATTATTTATTTATTTTTAAGTAGAATACCTTGAGTCGATGAGTAGGGTCAGCCCCATGAGCCAAAAGTAGTTCAACAACTGCCAGGTGGCCGCCTGCACATGCCAGTGACACTACTGTATGATCATTATTGGCTGTAGCCCTATTCACATTGGCACCTTCAAAGAAAACATAGCAATCTTGGCAAAGATTGAAATCAAACCAGTTCAGACAATATCATTTTAAAGATCTTTTTGAAGTCGAACACAGATACAAAAAATTATGCAAATTTTAAGTGTATAGAGTGAAAACTTTTCACAAAGTGAACACACCTGTGTAACCAACACCCAGATCAAGAAACAGAACATTATCCACATACCAGAAGCCCCATCTTGTGCCCCTTTCAGTCATTACCCACCACCCCCAAAAGTAACTACTACCCTGACTTCCAAACTGGTTTTAGTTTTTCAATTTTATATGAATGAAATCATACAATATATTCTTTTGTGTCTGGCTTCTTTTGATCAATATTACATTTCTGAGATTCATCCATATTGTTTCGAGGAGTTGTAGTTCGTTCATTCAATATCACTTTTAAAATGGAATATCTAGGGGCTAGGGATGTGGCTCAAGCGGTAGCGCGCTCGCCTGGCATGCGTGCGGCCCAGGTTCGATCTTCAGCACCACATACAAACAAAGATATTGTGTCCGCCAAAAACTAAAAAATAAATTTAAAAAATTCTCTCTCTAAAAAAAATTTTTTAAAAATGAAAAATATAGAAGACTAAGATTAATAAATATATGTAGGTTATATAAGCATCAAATAATACCACTGTATGTAAATCTCAAATTGTTTCAAAGACAGTTTTGATCTACTTCTAGAAAGTGGCAATATAGCCAGGTTTCAAAGTAGAGAAAATAAATTTTCTAAACAATATTTTAAGAGAAATATAATATTGTGTATTTAAAAGCCAGAATGACTGAGATATGGAAAGAGAACAGAAGATTATTCAAATATTTTACTTAAAAGACTCTTTAGTGGGCTGGGGATATAGCTCAGTTGGTAGAGTGTTTGCCTCACATGCAAGCCATGGGTTCAATCCCCAGCCCCACAAAACAAAACAAAAATAAATAAACCAAAAACTCCTTAGTAAGCTGTTCAATACCTTTGTACACTATGATCTGAAAAAAAGTTTAAATGCAAAATCTTTTCTTAGCCTCTCTTTTGATAAATTGTTTTTGAACCCTGGAAATAGGACCTAGTTTTTAGTTCAACCACTTTTTATAATCCCAAAAGGTCTCAGCTAGAATGGTAAAACTACAGAAATATTCATTCTTCTTCTTTTAATTCCAGAAACTTACATAAGAGGAAAATAGGTCAGTGTGTAAAACTAATGTTTTAATTTATTTAGTTAGTTTTCAGAAAATATTCAACTGAATACAACTCCAAATTGCAAAAAAGTATTTGGGGAAAGACACAGCATGAATATCCTTACATTAGCAATGTGAAATTTTTTAAAAGTTGTTAACAATAAATTTAGATGGTAGTATTGTTCAGCAGCTTTTATAGATTACAAAGGCTATAATATAATCCATGTGTTCTTATTCCTGACAAGCAGAGTTGTTGGATATGATCAGATGTCCTCTTTAGTAAAGAAGCATAAGAGAACTCTAAGTTAGTCATCTATTTATTTCTTCTATGTGGCTGAGGTAAATAGTTTTTCCAGATGATGTCTCAGAACATAATGGGAAAATATGCCTTATTTGGCAGCAAAAATGTTATCTGAAGAAAATAAACCTGGTTTTATTCAATTAAATAGCTGGATGTGGTGGTACATGCCTATAATCCCAGTGGCTCAGGAGGCTGAAATAGGAGGATCAGCAAAAGCAAGGCACTAAGCAACTCAGTGAAACCCTGTCTCCAAATCAAATACAAAATAGGCCTGAGGATGTGGCTCAGTTGTTGAGTGTCCCCGAGTTGAATTTCTGGTACCCACCCTCCAAAAAAAAAAAAAAAAAAAAGGTAAATTTAAAATGAGACTAATACTGCATTTTTAATGTCAAAAATATAGAATTCTATTAAAACACAGATAAAAAATTTTTATTTTAATTACACAACACCACTTGTATTTTAGCATTCTCTTCTAGGAACTTTTATCAGATATCATAGTACCTTTGATACTATAAGAATTAGACTGAACCAAACAAAATTTCTGACATCAGCAATTTTATTTAGAAAATGATAAATTCAGTATGGTTCAACCTAACACAGGGTTTGGCACCATTTCAGTATTTTAGAAGCAGTCTTGAACTAGTTCTTTATCCATCAGTTGAACAACTTTTCCTAATTTATTATATCTACAAATAACAAGAATTTCTAGATTATTAAAATAAAAAATAGCTGAGTATGAGGACATGTTCCTATAGCCTTAGCTAGTCAGAGACTGAGGAAGAAGACTTGCTTAAGCCTAAGAGTTTAAGCCTAGCCTAGGCAACACAGCAAAACCTCATCAAAAAATAATTAGGAAGGACACTTAGAGTTTCTGTTAATACAACTCTATCACACACACACACACACACACACACACACACACACAAAATAAAAATAAAAATAAAAGGCGAACATCCACATAAGTAGAGACAGGCGTTTATATTTGTTTTTCCAATTTGGGGAAGCAATCATAAACCATATGGCTGATGAAAATTTTAAAATTCAAAAATTGCCAATAAACACCTCACAAACTCTATGCTTACTAAATAAAATATACCAACAAAAGACTAGGGTACAATATTTGTACTACAAGTAAAGTAGCCTTAACATAAATTGCAAATGCTTAAGACTTTTCAGAAATTAGTTTCTTGGACAGGATCAATTGCACTTTCTTTACCTTTGCTTATGAGAAACTGCACAGTGCACAAATGACCAGCTCTTGCAGCTTTCATCAAAGGTGTTCTTCCACCTTCAGATTCATGCTCCTGTTCAACAGAAAAAGAATCTATCAGTCAGTGACTACTGATTAAACACCTACTTTAAGCACTTAGTATTAATGATATGAGAAATAATGAGGATTTAATACTTACTCCATGTAGCCACTTATACTACCTACCTCAATTTTTCCAATATAGAGGATTAACTTCGGTCCACATGAGATGGGCAAGTTCAGTTTTACATATCAAACAATAATCACTAAAGATAATGTTAATGTTCAATTTGGTCCCCAAGAGAAATAACTGCCTTTTTCTAATTCTAAGGTTAAAAAGATATTTTTCTAACAATTCATCTGAACTATGAAAAAGAAACCTTAGTCCTATAAGGTGTTTAAAAGAAGGGTTGTAATCTTTTTTTTCAAGAGCTACTAAGAGCTCTATCAAAATATGGCAACAAATTCCTAAATTAAAACGTTATAGTATGTAAAGGGAAGTAAAGGGAAATAGAAAAGAAAAACATACCAAAGGGCAGATTTTTTTTAATGGAGTAGAATTTAGTTATTTAAATAGTCAAAGACAAAAGATGCAGTTTTATAACAGCAGAGAGATCATTATTCTTCCAAGGAAGTTTGCCAGCAAGGAGACCTCATATTACATGGCATTAAAAGAAGCTTGGCTGTATGATGACCAGTACTGTATGCTAAGAGAATTGTAAACCTTTACTTATTATATTCACCTAAATGTTGAAATGTAGTTGAAACTTTTGCTTCCATGAAAAGTTTTTTCACCTACCTCCTTTTCATTATGTATGCAAACATGAATTTTTGTTTTGGCTCTGTTTTGTTACTAAGAAAAACCTGAAAAAGTGATTCCTTAAGGCTTTGTTCAGCTCTGTTCTTCTAAATTAACTCCTAAAACCCTTTAGTTACCAGATATAGGCGATCTGCCAATAGAAAAGAATTTAGTATATTTGTAAAACTATATCTGAATAATTCAGGCAAACTAATAAGAAAAAAGAATAGATTATCAACCCAATGGAAAGTTAAAATTGAAGTATAGTGACTAAAATTCCATTCTAAGAGAGGTGGAGTTTTGCTTTTTGCTTTCTTAATCTTGACTGTGCCGAATCACTCAACTTATAAAAATTAGTTTATGCTTTGACTTTTTAATTTTTAAACATGTTGATTAGACAAAAACCTCTAGTAACCCTAAGTTACTAAACAATGAGTAACTATAGAAATACCTAAACAATTTGGCTTTAGAATGGATTTTGAACTTACATGCGAATGAAGGTAAATCTAACATTCTGGCAATTTACTTCAAACAAAATAAAACATACGCCAAGAAGCCCTTAATCAGAGAGACCTACAAAGCTCTTTGTCTAGTTTTCCCATGCAACTTATTTCTGAACTGTCATTACAACCAACCAAATCCTGAAAATAAACTGCCCTTTTAACAATTTATTTCTCCCCCTGCCTCAGGGCTTTTATACATGTTTGTCTCTCTATAACACATCTCCAGTAAACTCCTTTTCATCCCACAAACCTCAGGTCAAGTGTTATTTCCTAAAGGAAAATTCCTTTAGCTTCCTGACTACACAGACCACTCTTCCTGGTTTTGACTTGAATCTTTCCTTCATAAGTTATAGTCTTATATACTAGTTTGTGTGTTTAAATATCTCTCCTCCACTAAACTATAACTTCTGTGAGAGCTGCAATAGTGTTCATGTTTTGCTCACCATTGTACAATTAATGCCTAAAACAACAAAGTAATTGAATATTGTTTACTAACCAGGAATCTAGGCATAACTGAACTCTCAAATCCTCCCTCTTATCATACAAAAGTCTTAAGTTTTTATTTCTACTAGATAAATGTGAGAAAAGCTGAACAAAAAAATTAAGGACTAGTAGCTAAGCTTGAAAGTAAGACAGGGATGATATGCATTTGATAAAACATTATTAATAGGACATGGGCAGGCAACATTAATGTCACTTCTCCTTGCTTTCCATTTTTCTCATTCTAAACCTAACAGTAATACCCACCAGCCTAACTAGGTCTCATGAGTAATGGCAAAGACTGAAGATTTTAAAAGCCCTGCTTCAGAATTTAAGCTTTTAAAAATAACTATTAATTCTATATATTTAAAAATATTACCATATGTATAAAATATCAGAATGTATAGTTCCTGGATCCTCACTACAAGGTAAGTTTTAAAATTCAACTTGCTAATAAAATTCCTGAAATAAAAGGTTTGAAAAGATATTTATTTTATTTTCCTCTCTATAAATACACATTTAAATTCCTTTGATTTTGAACATGTTTGAGAAAATGTTTGATAAAGCAATGCCACAACTTTATATTTGTAACATTGTATGTTCTAAAATTAATAGAACTAGGGATATACCTCAGTGGTGGAGGGCATATTTAGCAGGTGTAGAGCCTTGAGTTCAATCCTCAACACAAAAAACTTTTAATAGCATATATCCCATAACAGAAAACAAATTACTCCCAAAATATTTAATCATTAAACCCTTTAAAAACAGAAATCAAAGTTGTTTATACTAATTATAAATGTTAGCTTTATTTGTAAACATAATATTTGTTCAAGACTAATGAAATTTTAGGATATGAGTTATTTCTAATTTTTTCTTTCATAAACACAGAAAATTATTTTCCAGGGTTACAAATTTAGATATTGTGTATCTTAATGTTTCTTTTCTGTTCCTGGGAATAGCTAGAACAATATAAGAAATAATCTAATCTTTGTCCATTTGGTGAGATTTATTTGTAAATCCATATGGTACTCTTATCTTCATTAGGTACATAATTTAAAACTACTGATTCAGTTTGTATAATGGCTATTGTTTCACTGAGATTTCCCTATTCTGAAGTCAATTTTGCTAATTTATATATTTATGGAAAAAAATCTGTATTCATTTTATCTGAGTATTCAAATTTATTGATTCTCTACTGTATCAAATAATTATAACTCTAAGTTTCTATTGTTTGGTTTTTCAGTACTGGGGATTGAACCCAGGACCTTACACATGTTAGGCAAGTGCTACCACTGAGCTACATTCCCAGCATTAAGTTTCATTGTTTACCTGTACTTTTCTACCATTAAAAAAAAAAAAAAAAAAACGGCTGGTTTGGTTTTTGCCTTATTGATAGTTTTTTTGAAAAATGTCAGCTTTTAATTTTGCTCTCTATCCCTATTTTGTCTTTTTTTTTTTAAATCGGTTTTTGGTTGTTTTCTATTATATTAACATTTGCTTTTATATTTGTTATTTCTTTCCTTTTTGTGCTATTGCTCCTTTAATAGCCTTATTTATTTTCATTTTTAAAATTCTACTATATATGTATGTGTAAAGCTCTAATTTTCATTTTAAAGGTCCCATATTCTCTCCACCTCTAATTTTGATATGTAGTCTTTAAACTGGGGATTGAACCCAATAGTGCTTAGTCACTGAGCTACATCTCAACCCTTTTTTCTTTTGAGATAGAGCCTCACAAAATTGCTGAAGCTGGTCTTGAACTCAGATCCTCCTGCCTCTGCCTCCAATGCTGCTGGGATTACAGAAGTGTGCCACCACACCCAGATTTTTTCCCTACCTTCTAAATGTATATTATTTAAAAAATATATATATATGTTATTGTTAATTTTAAAAATTTAATTAATAAATTTGAAATGCTAGATGTTGAACTCAGGACCTTATACATGCTAGGCAAGCAGTCTATCACTAAGCTACATCTCCAACCCCTGACTCTTAATTTTCAAGCAAGAGAGATCAGAGAATACACATTATATAAGGAATTAAGGGTTTCTTAAGACTTCATTTTTGGACTGAAACATGGACAATTTTTATATTTATATTATATTAACATTTATATAAAATGTCCCATGTGTAAGAAAAAATATTTATTGGAATCAGAATGCTAGCTCTCTATAAGAAACTTAATTTTTATACATTTAAGAATTTTTTTTTTTAGTTGTAGATAGACACAATATCCTTATTTTATTCATTTATTTTTATGTGGTGCTGAAGATAGAACCCAGGGCCTCACACATGCTAGGCAAGCACTCTACCCCTGAGCTACAACCCCAGCCCATAATTTTTATGTTTTTAACTGTTTTATCTGTTTGACCTTTTATTGGTTTCATAGAGAAGTGAAAAAAAAAATCCTACCACTATAGAGGTATTCTTACTATTTTCCTTGCAATTTTGCAGTTGAATGTTTTTGGCTTAAAATTCCATTGTCTCATATTAATATTTTGCCTCACATAATTTTTCTAATATTTTATCAATCTTCCCTATCATTTTGCTTTAGGTTTATCTCCTATAAACATCATTTGCTGGATTTTTAATTTTAATTTAGTTCAAAATTCTACCTCTTAACAATGGAGTTCAATGGCTTTTGTATTTGTTCTGATTACTGATGCATTTTTCTTAAAAAAAAAAAATCCTTAAAGGTTAATTCAGCACTTTATCCTTCTGAACAACAAAAGGACTGGTATAACTGTTAACCTAACACATTCTTCTAAATTTCACATTATTGTCTAGAATTTTAGGACTACTTTGGTTTTAAACATAAAAAAATCAAAAATTTAAACTAAAAAATTTATAATGTTTTAAAACCAATTTCTTTGCTTACCGTAGCTTCTTGCATCCCACGCCTTCCTCCAGGACTCAGTTTGATTACTGATGTATATATCTTTTAGTAGTTCTTTGGCAAGGATCTGATGATGGTAAGCTCTTTTATTCTTTGCAGATCTGAATGCTCATTTTTCCTTCTCTGGAATAGTAGTTGAGTATAGAATTCTATATTGCATTATTTATCTTGGTATTTTGAGGACATTACTCCCCATTGTCTTCTGTGATTTATTATTGTTGATGAGAATGTCAAAAATTTGATGGTTGTTCCTTTGTAAGTAATGTGCCCCCTCCTTCCCCCTGTAGCTTTTAAGATATTTTTCTTTAGTCCTAAAATTCTAAAGCCTTATTTGTTCTCCTGAGCAATCAATATGGTTTTCAATAAAGAATTTATGTCTGCCTTCAATTCCGGAATATTCTCCATCAATCTCTTCAAACACTGCCTTCTCTCCATTTCTATCCTTTTCTGTAGAAACTCCAAATAGATGGTGCAGCTTCTAAATCTATCCTTTCTTTCTCATATTTTCCATCTCTTTATCTTTGTGCTTGTTATAGTTTAGATCTGAGGTATCCCCGAAAAGCTCATGTGTGACAATGCAAGAAGGTTTAGAGGTGAAATGACTTTGAGTTATGAGTTTGTACCTAATCAGTACAATCATCCCTTAATAGAGATTAACTGGTGTTAATCTCTATTAAGGGATGATTGTACTGATTAGGGTGTGGCTGGAGACAGTGGTCATTGGGGGTGTGCCTCTGCTATATATAGTTTGTCCCTGGTGAGCAAAAGCTCTCTCTGCTTCCTGATTGCCATGTCCTGAGCTGCTTTCCTCTGCCACTCTCTTCCATTGTGATGTCCTGCCTTTCCTCAGGCCAAGAGTGGCCACCTATGTACTAAGACCTCTGAAACGTTGAGTCCCAAAATAAACTTTTCCTCCTAAAATTGTTCTTGTCAGGTCTTTTGGTCACAGCAATGAAAAAAGCTGACTAAATTGCAATATTGTGTTATTTCTTGTTTTATCATCTGATTTACTAATTCACTCACTAATTTGTTCAACAGTGTATAATATATTGTTTGTCAGATATACTGATGTTCCCCCCTCTACCAAACTAAACCTTTGTTTCATTGCATATACTCTTGTTATCAACTCATTATCAGCTTTTTTTTTACCATCTCACATTTTTTCGTGGCTGTAAGATAGCGTGTCTAAAACTCTCAAGACTAGAGTCTTTCATTACAATTTCCTTGAGTGTATATTCTGTTTTGCTGCTTTTTGTTTGACTGCTTGCATTTTGACTATTTTTCTTGTCACAGATTTGCTTTTAAGTTTTGTAATTTTCTTGATAAAATTCATTTTGCATAGCAGGTATTTTGTTTTATTTTTCATCCACAACATCCCTTTTCATCAAATGGTTTAAAAGTTGTCTCCGTCTGGCTCTTAGAATCCACTTCAGGAGTAGACCTTTCATTGGCATCTTAAGGTTTTTTGATCCATGGAGATATTTCAATTCTGTTCCCTAAGTCAAAGAATGATGTCCTCCCAAATTTTTAGTCACATTGTTGTCCTTGCTTCTTACCTCTAAAAGAATAGCTTTGGGTAGTTGCTTGGGGCTTTTTTTCATGTTGGTTCACAGGTAGAACAGTAAGTTTCCAGTTCCTTGCTTCATAAGTATACTAGATCTACTGGTCTGCTACATGTGAGATGCATGAAGTTGAAATCCCAGCCCCTACTGCCCGATATTTAAGCCTTATTTCTCCGAGGGACTATAGCTTTGGATATGGATCTTTGCTTCATTTCTAGCACATGGAGATCTTTAATCTTGTTTCTGGGCAAAGCTACATATTTTTAGATTTGTTTTTCTCCCATATTCTGTTTATCATTTCTATATACCCGAGAAATTTCTATTACACCAAGAAGTTTCCAAATACATTAATACTGACTTTACTTTCTTGACTGTTAGTCATTTGTACTTATATTTAAATAGCCTTCAGATACTGAAAATGACTCATTCAATACATAAAAACCTAGAGGGAATTTGTCCTTAAAAAATAAAAACCTCCAACAAACTGTATTTGGAGTTTCATGTATTTTAGATATTTTAGAGAAAAAAATGAAAATAATGTCCCAGTTTTGAGTGGCAAAATTTATTTTATTTTATATTATTTTTGTGGCAAAATGTTTAAAAGTATGCATGTCATTCCTTAATAAAAAGTTAACATTAAAAAAGCAAGAAGTCATGCTTAAGGTTTATTAAAGTAAGCTAGTCACCTGTCTGAAATATATTGATTAGTGTATAATTAGAGTTCATAAGCTCCCTAAAAGCTTATTCATGAAAAATATATTGCAATGTTCTGGTTCTGGTGAATGAGCAGGAAAAAAAAAAAAAAGGTGGAACTTTTTCCTGCTTGATTTAGATTGCAAAATTAAACTTTAAATTTATTTTCTAAAACCATAGCCTCAAAGCAGCCAAGATATATATTAGGTATGTAACTATATCATACAGACAGTATCTTTTGAAGTTGAAGGGAGAACATTCTCTAAGGAGAATGACCAGAATAATAGGAAGGGGGGAAAAGGGGAAGAGACTATTTTATGTCATGTATGTACCAGAGGATTCTGATATTTTCTCATAAGGAGGTTTGTTCTTCCAATCCACCTCTATATATTGTGATCTACTGTTACTGATCAGATTCAAATCCCTTAGGGAAACAAAGATGGCAAAAACATTAAGAGGCACCACCCTAGGATTTGTATTTAGTTCATTTTCTTAAAAATACAAGTAATTAAGAAAAAAACTAAATATTTATTTTGGATGGAGAAAGAATGCTCAATTATAAAGTAAAGATGGAAAAAGAACAGAAATCAACATTGATGTATAATCATCTGCACAGACTGCAGCAGTATCTCAAAGTGTGAAATATTAGAATTGCCTGGGATATTAGTTAAAATGAAGACTGCTCATATTAGATCTACTGAATCTGAACTCTAAAAGTAGAGCAACAAACCTCATTTTTTAAAAAACAACAAATAAAGTTATAGGACTTAGAGTAAGAAAGAGACAGAGATAGAATTATTTATAGTACTATTTCCTTTGTAACAGGAAGAAGAACTGCACCTAAAAACAGACTTGACTTTACATTTAAAAAAAAAATTTTGTTTTAGTTGTCCATGGGCCTTTACTTTATTTGTTTATATGTAGTGCTGAGAATTGAACCCAGCCTCACATATGATAGGCAAGCACACTACCACTGAGCTATAATCCCAGCCCAATTTCACATTATTGATAGCAGCCTGTAATATTAAACTGAATCAAAATTGAAACTTTAAAAAATATTTTGTGAAATAAAGTTACCTACTAGGTTCAAAATAGAATAACATCCTTTCATTCAATAAGCCAATAATAAAGATATATTCTGATTATGCATTCTGATTAAGAATAGCTTGGTACTAAGAAATTTATTTTAGCCTGGCCTGTTATTTCTGACCCAATCACAATTTATCCCTAATTTAAAAGTTAAGAATTACTCCTGAGTTTAAACAAATGTCTCTGAGCTACAATGAATAATAAATTTGTTTGACTTTTTAAATCATAAGGCAAAGAAAAGAAATGCTTTTTTGTTTGGTATCAGGGATTGAACCCAGGGGCACTTAACTACTGAGCCACATCCCCAGTCCTTTTAAATTTTAAGACAGGGTCACTAGGTTGCTTATGGCCTGTCTAAGTTGCTGAAGCTGGCTTCCAACCTACAATCTTCCTGCCTTAGCCTCCCTAGCCCCTGGGATTAAGGAGTGACTGGCAAGAAATACTTCTTATGAATAAGTATTCACCTCTTTAAAAACCAATTTCAGAATGAAATAATTTTAAGAAAAAAAAATTTTAGTTTTACAGAAATCGGGGCATGAACAACAGCAAATGTAAAGATGGAAACTATTTTTTTTTCTTTTGAGAATTAAAATAACAATCCAATATATTACCATCAATCAGAGTTTCCGATTTTTGATGAACAAACTAGAATGTATAGGACTCTATAACTCTGGGATATCCTAATTCTACCAATGAGAAAAATGAAAATTAACTATATGAATAATAAAATCTAATTTTGCCTAAGAATTTTTAAGGAACACCACATAGGAAGAATACTAGGAATACAAACTACTAGTAGTGCAAATATTTTTATTGGAACTTCATAAAAATATTTTTATTTTTATTGGGACTTCTTTTCTAATTGAAAAGGACTTTCTTTGTCATCCAGCAGGGTCCTGAAACTTCTTGGCTGGAATTCAGATATCCAAAGTTTTGGTTACCTATAGCATCTACTCTTTATATAGTAGCTTACAAGCATCAAAGGCCACCCTCACCTGATGCTTGGCCGGATCTATGCCCTCCAAAAATGTCTTCATGTCCTCCTGCTTGTCCTGTGAAAGGAAAAAGAAGAACTCACGGAACTTATTCCAAAAATGAAAATCACATTTGGCCATGAAGACCTTGTGACTGGTATTTCAGGTGCTGGGCTTTGTTTACCTCAGGATCTTCAACTGAAAAGATGCTCTATGAGACTATAATCTCATGAGCAGAGTATGATTTTTTTAGGGTAAGATAATGTGATTTTCTTCCAATTAAACTTCATTATAAACCATCTTAAATAAAAAAGTAATTCTGTTGAATTCTTTGCACTCATGCCTTTGTTTCAAATGGCAATTAAAAGCACAAAAGCAAGAGTGTCATTTAAAAAATAACCAAGGAAAATAAAGAAATCAAAAGATTTGTAAATATCAAAAATTGGGGGAAAATAGTAAGAAAAATGCTGTAATTTCATTAGATAAGCAGCCGCCCCCATATAAATGTACTTAATGCTTGCCTTTAAACAACTGAACAAGAACCTTCAAAGAATTTGAGATGAAATATCTGTATTTTCTCTAAATCTCAACTCCTGACAGAAACTACCTAATGATGTGACATACACAACTGAGGAAATGGTAGCATGCTTTTCAGTCATTGAATGGAATCAGTAAAGCCTTTAAATTAAGAAATATGGCCTATCTTCAACAGATGAATGGATAAAGAAAATGTGGCATATATACACAATGGAATATTATTCATCCTTAAAGAAGAATGAAATTATGACATTTGCTGGTAAATGGATGGAGCTGGAGAGTATCATGCTAAGCGAAATAAGCCAATCACAAAAAATCAAGGGCCAAATGTTTTCTTTGATATGCAGATATTAACTCATGATATGGTGGGGAGTGCTAGAGAGGAATAGAGTGACTTTAGATTAGGTAGAGGGGAGTGAAGGGAGAGGAGGGCATATGAGGGTAAGAAGGATAGTAGAATCAATCAAGTATTATTACCCGGTGCAAATATAATATGATTACATGACTGGTAGGATTGTATATCATGTACAACCAGAAGAATGAGAAATTATACTCCATTTATGTATGATGTATCATAGTGCATTCTATTGTCATGTATAACTAATTAGAACAAATTTTAAAAATTTTTAAAAAGAAATGTGGCCTAGTGAAGGCTTTACCTCCAAATGACTCCAATCTCCTTACCTGAGTCGTATGTTTACCCCAGGGGCTATATGCTACAGATTCAGTAAGAAAGTATTCTAAGACAATTACATAATTTGAAGACACTGACTCTCAAGGCAAAAATCTATTTTTCTACTTTGAAACCTGGCTATATTGCCACTTTCTAGAAGTAGATTGAAACTGTTTTTGAAACAGTTTGAGATTTACAGTGATATTATTTGATGCTTACATTAACCTATATATATTTATTAATCTTAGTCTTCTAGATTTCCATTTTTTAGTTGTCAATGGACCTTTACTTTATTTATTTATATGCAGTGCTGAGAATCAAACCCACTGCTTCACACATGCTGGGCAAGCACCCTACCAGTGAGCCACAACCCCAGCCCCTAGATTTTCCATTTTAAAAGTGATATTGAATGAATGAACTATAACTACACACAATAATATGGATGAATCTCACAAATATAATATTAAGCAAAAGAAGCCACCCATTGAGGGGTGATGGGTAATGACTGAAAGGGGGACAAGATGGGGCTTCAATTTACAAATAAATTTTGCTAAATGGATGAGGAATAGATTATTTTTTATATTGTTCTAGCTATTCCCAAGGACATAAAAACAACATTAAAATACACATCATCTAAGTTTGTAACCTCAGAAAATAATTTTCTGTGTTTATGAAGGAAAAAAACATGGAAATAACTTATATCTTAAAATTTTATTAATCTTGAACAAATATTCTCTTTACAAATAAAGCTAACATTCATAATTAGTATAAACAACTTTTTTTTTTTTAGGGAATTTTAATATTTATTTTTTAGTCTTCGGGGGACACAACATCTTTGTTTGTATGTGGTGCTGAGGATCGAACCCAGGCCACACGCATGCCAGGCAAGCACGCTACCGCTTGAGCCACATCCCTAGCCCCTAGTATAAACAACTTTGATTCCTGTTTTTAAAGGGTTTAATGATCAGAGATTTGGGGGCAATCTGTTTTACGTTATGGGAAATATGTTATTAAATTAAATTAAAAGTTTTTTTTTTTTTTTTTGGTGCTGGGGATTGAACTCAAGGCTCCACACATGCTAAATATATACTGTACCACTGAAGTAGACATCCAGTTCTATTATTAATTTTAGAACATAAAATGTTATAAATATAAAGTTGTAACATTGTTTGTCAACTATTTTATCAAACATATTGTTCAAAATCAAAGGAATAAATGTGTATTTATCTTTTTGACTTCTTTTTCCTGAGAGATATGTTTACCCTAGGGGATATATGCTACAGATTTAGTAAGAAAGTATTCTAAGATCATTACATGATTAGAAGACACTGACTCTCAAGGCTTACTTTCTTTTCCTTTCCCTGCCCATATTATTTTCAAAGAATAGCAAGTCCCATTCAAACAAATAATAAGCACACAGTATCACAATGGAACCTATCAAGAATTCCCTACAAATACCGAAACTGAATAAAATTTTAGTTAAACATCTAAACTAAAATTTTATTAGTTAAAAATTTTAACTAATTTAAAATTAGTTAAAATTTTAACTAAGAAGTTAAAGAGAATATGCACTCTTTAAATAAATAAATGAACTAAGAAGTTAAAGAGAATATGCACTCTTTAAATAAATAAATGAACAAAATGAGAGCTGAAAGAGTTAAAAAAAAGTTTTAACTGAATAATGACAAAGATTAAGTGGAGAGATTATATTTACAACTAACTAAAATTCAGAGTCAAACAAAATCTTCCCACTTCTTCAACAATATTTAAGTGGGATAAAACAATGAGAGAAAAAACACTTAGGATGGAAAAGATAATGGCAATATTACAATGCCAGATTATTCTTTATTGAAGTAGACTTAGTAAATTAATTGTGTGGTTTGGAGATCAATATCTTTCATCTATTAAAATAATCTGTAGACTATTTTAGAATGAACTAAATCTGCTACCTGTTCATTTTAAGTATTCCCCCAAAATGAAGTGTTCGAAATAATTGATGATGCATCCAGCATATACAAAAAGTTTTAAGAGAATAATTTATATAACATTTATCACTAATGATTCATATATTAAAAATTCATTTTCTTCAAGGATTTCAATTGCACTTAATGTATCCTTCGGCTAAGAAAACATTCCAGACCATCTACCCTATCTCTACACAGGGAGTTGAGTTAATATATTCTTTAGAAATCATAAAATTAAGATTTCTTCAGCTAGGTTACTAAATATCATTGAGTTAAAAAAAAAAACCTTATTTTAAAAAAGAAAAGGATAAAAAGGACAGGGAATAAAAGCAACCTAGTGATTTGCCCAGTGACGATGAAAACAGCCAAAGTAAGAATAGAAATTTTATACCCCTCAGCACTAGAAAAAGGCACTTTCTCTCTTCTAGATGCTAAATTACTAATATTTATATGACTTTGGTAAAAGAGTAGATAGTATTAAATTTCATTTTACAGATGAGAACAGTGAGGCAAGTATTTGATTACAGACTATTATTTTGATGGCAACGATGGCCTCTTTTAATATACAGCGGCATTAACACTTTCTGAACAACTAAATGTAGCCTTTGTCATTCATAAGGCCTCTATATTCAGGTACAGTTACAGAAGACCTTCCATAGATATTTCTTTCTTTTCAGTAGATGTACTTTTACATAGCATTGTAGGCCTAAAACACTAAATTGGCTCATAGAATCTCTATATGAACGTAATTAGAATGTATTTGTCTTTTCTAATATCTATGTTAGTTGTTTTCTATGAGAAATATTTTTTTCTTTTGAGTTCAGAAGCTACTTATTATTATATCACACTATACCTCTTCTAGAAATGGAAAACAGGTCAAAGAGCTAGGAACAAGAAAGGAATAATTAACCAATTTACATATTATTCTTTCTCCCATTCCAATTGAGCTTTGTTGGCAAAACAAATGTCAAACATTTCTTCCATTTAACAAATGTATGAAAGTTTTAATACTGAAATTAACATGCCATGAAGAAAAAGACCATATTATCCTCACAAATGGTTTGGAAAATACAAATACCAAATCAAAAAGAATTCTAACATGTTAGCCAATACAGTGTTGTCACCTAAATATTAAGTGATTTTGGGAACTTTGACCTGATACAGTTCTCTTTCATTAATAAGAATCAGGACTATAACAATAGAATGACTAAGCATAGAAACCTAGAAAATACTTTCTTCAAAGCAGAACAAAATTAAAGCAAGCAAGAGAAAGAAAGAAAGCAAGAGAAAGAAAGCAAGAGAGTAGTACTATTTATAATCCAAATTATACTGTCAATCAGTTATTATTAAACAAGTTTTCCACCAAAACTTCCGAGAATCATGAAGGAGAGTTAGAGGACTATAGAAAAGGAAGTCAAGCCAATGTGCTTTAGTTGAAGTAACCTATAAAGATGAAAACAGTAAAAAATATTTAAGTTCTGTTTTCTTCTCTAAAGACCAGAAGTTGAGGAAAACAGCCTGGAATAATATAGGATGCTAGAACAGTGGCCCAGAGACTCCGAGAGTTGGTCAACTTCAGTTTGAAAAAGGTTGCTTATTGGTTGTTTCTGGTCAAATAGCTCAGATAAAATTTTATAGACAGTAATACTATGAAAAATACCTTTCAGAGCAACAAGATAAAGTGATTTCCAAAGGCTTTAATTGTTTTTTTTTAAAGAATCTGTGTACTACAGAATGCTAACATGTTTCAATGAAATTTTTCTTATAATGGGTCTCTACCATTTTATGCCTCAAATCACCACAAATACTAAAAATAAACCAAACCTAATAAAGAGATGCTATGCAAAGAAAATGCATAAAGGATGCATTTTTGATTAGGTCTTTTCTTTCCTTTAAATCAATATAAGAATGATTCCCACTACATTAGTAGTAACAAGAGATTTACAAAACAAGGATCTTTAAGAATGTATGGGGTAAACACTATACTTATAGAGTAGTTGAAATGATTCTACATGGTGAAAAGTAGATTCATGTGCATAACTTTTTCAAAAAAAGTTCAAAAAAACTCTACACTTAATGACAACCTCTTATTTAATATTTTTATATTCAAAAAGAACATTCAAAGTGATCTATTTAAGAATACTAAACTGGTCCAAAAGTTTTAAATAATGGGTTATAATTCAAAATTATGCACTTATTAATAAGAAAAGCAAGCCAAAATACAACCCATATTCTCTAAGTGTATGGATATTCAATTTTCTTCTGATTAGAAAATATCTATAAATATTTTTACTTTAAAATATTTTTAGAATCAGAAAAAATGAAGTTTCAAATAACTGTCTTATAAATACAACTAAAACATGCACATATTTTAAAGATATACTGAAAATATTCAAGTATGCCATCAGTTCTGGCTGTGAATTTTGTAAAAGCAATAAATAAGAAAATTTCAAGACTTTTTTAAAAAGTTTTTATTTGTTAATAGACCTTTGTTTTTCATATTTATTTATATGTGGTACTGAGAATTGAACCCAGTGCCTCACACATGCCAGGCAAGCAGTTTATCACTTGAGCCCAGCCCTCAAGACTTTTGTTAAAACTAAGTTCTAAATGATACCCATTACACATTTAGAATAAAGTCTGAAAACTTCTCAGTTTCATCTCAGGAAATAAAACTAAAAAACAAAATTATTGCATTAAAATAATTTTAATATTTACATTAAAAATAAAAATTAATATAATTATATTTAATATGTTAATGCATTCTGGTGAAAAATATCTAAAAGAATAGGAAACAATTATTTATTTGTTCATTTATTTTTACAGTTTGAGGCACCAAACCCAAAGCCTTGTGCATGCTAGACAGGTGACTCTACCACTGAGATAAACCTCAGCCACAAATACTTCCTGTTTTTGATTAGGTCTTTTTCTTTCCTCTGGCATTCAGTAAAGCTTGAAATTATAAAACTTACAGGTTTTGAATATCAAAATGATACTTTCTCATACTAAAGAATAATTTCTCATTTTTATTTTTTTATTTTATTTTTTAAAAAGTATTTATTTTTTAGTTTTTGGCAGACACAATATCTTTGTATGTGGTGCTGAGGATTGAACCCGGAACGCACGTGTGCCAGGCGAAGGCGCTACCGCTTGAGCCACATCCCCAGCCCTCTCATTTTTATTAATAGGAAAAACTTAATATTAAAAGTGAGATATAACTCCACAGATAGCAAAAGCATGGAATATGGGATATTTAAAAAAAAATTTTTTTTTAGTTGTAGTTGGTACAATATCTTTATTTATTTATTTATTTTTATGTGGTGCTGAGGATCGAACCCAGTACCTCACACATGCAAGGCAAGTGCTCTACCACTGAGCTACAGTCCGAGCCCCATTTTTTTCAAAGCCAAACTCAATTATAAAATAATTTTTAAAAAAAGAAAAAAAAGGAAAAAGCTATGCACATGAATTTATTCAATCTAACAACATACATAAATAGTGAAAAACATAGAGCAAGTCAAAAGTTGGATAATTAAGTGAATGATTATGGTTCATCAACTTGATGGAGTATTATGCAATACTCATAAATACAGAGACTATCTATATGGAAAAGACTGATGGAACACAATAGAAAAAATAGAAAATAACTTTATTACTGTATAATTACATGTAAATATGAATGCAAAAATAGATTGTAAAATAGAAAAATAAACAATTGTCAAAACAGTAATACTATTTTTCTTAATATTTAAGATATGTATTTATCTGAGCCCCATTTTCTTTTTTTAAAATATTTTTTAGTTGTAGATGGACACAATACTTTTATTTTATTTATTTATTTTTACATGATGCTAAGGATCAAACCCAGTGCCTCACACATGCAAGGCTCCACCACTGAGCTAGAATCCCAGCCCAGAGACCCTTTTGTTAACCCTGTATTTTGAATATAAACAAATATGGTAAATTCAAGTAGTTGTATCTATTCATTTAATACAATTTTCCTAAGAAGCCAAATCATAAACACTAATTTCCTAAAGATTAAAAGACTGTGAAAATAAAATAGTTAAAAATATTTCATAGCAGATTTTTAATTCAGTCAGAGTAAGTAAAGTTTTGCTGTGCATTAAAGCACATTTAACAGTTTTTCTTTTTCCTATTTAATATTTTTGGAACTCTGAATAAACAGGTTAAGATAATGACTTTGTTAGAGAAAAGTAAAAGATAAAAGGATAAAAGCAGTAAACTTTGGCTATGGTATCTAAACTTTATGCTCTATGTTATCTATTTCAAGTGATGAAATATTTAATTCCTCATTTTTATAGATGACCCAAAGCAACTCTAGTAAAAGATAGAAAGAAGGCAGATGATTCAGATCTACTCTTTTATAATTCTCATTCTAAAAAGTACACCTCTCAGAAATTTTACGGATAGCACAGATCCTGATTAAAAAGAATGACTGACACTCTTATCATTGTAATACATAGTATTTGTAAAAATTATAATAGCATAATCACATTATACATTTATTTTAGTCAATTATTTTCCAACAATATTCTCAGGTATCTACGTTTGTTATAGGAAATGATTCAAAAAACATTTGCAGTATTTGTTTTAATAACTAAAACTACTAAAGTTAATTCTCTATTATATAGCTATTTTATGTCTCATGCAGTTTTTGGTGGGAGAGCTTTTTGGGGGGTACTAGGGATTAAAGCCAGGGGCACTCAACCACTGAGCCACATCCCCAGACCCTTTTTTGTATTTTATTTGGAGACAGGGTCTCAACTGGTTTGCTTAGGGCCTTGCTAAGTTGCTGAGGCTGACTTTGAACTCAAGATCCTCCTGCCTCAGCATCCTAAACTACTGGGATTATAGATGTACACAGTTTCATTCAGTTTTTTTAAGAAATATATAAGAATTCTGGAAGAAAATTCTTTAAAAACTCTCACAAAATAAGTCAAATCACACATTCAGTAAGAAACATGAACCTTTTAAGCATTATAATTATTAATTGTATTATTTATAATTTTCCATGGTTCTAAGGATTATTACATGTATGAATCTTCCATCTAATATGAAAGTTTTAAACGGTAAACAAAAAATACTAGAACAGTGAAACAGAATGTTTTAATAATGCTGTTAGGAGGATGGTTAACAATAAAAACCTTTGTTTTTAAATGTCAAATCAAATAAACAAAAGAAATCAAACTGATTTGACATATTATTCTATTTTGTGAACATATCACCGAATTTAAGATTTGTCTAATAAAGGGCAGTTTAAAAAGTACAGAAACATCAAGTTGGGAGTATAGTTTTACCTAAGAAACAGTATGCCCTATTAAACACTTTTAAATGTGTTTTTAAATATATTTAATACATGCAAGAATCACAAGTAACCATTTTTTACAGTTATTTTATATAAAGTATACAAACTATTGATATTTACAAATATTAAGAGTCATAAAAAAAATATTTGAAATAAAAAATATCTTACTAAATCAGCTCCTGCTTGAAGTAAAACATCTGCAACGTCTGTATGTCCATTTTCACAAGCATAAGTCAGGGCTGTGTCTCCTGTTGCTGTCGTAGCATGCACATTAGCACCTAGCAAACAAAAATAATGCATTTATTTTGTGAACTACACAATTATATTAGTTCACTTTTACAATCTGGTAAAACCGCCGAATTCAAAATGTGAAAACGTTATCAGAATGCACTGTAAGTAGCCTTGTTTTCTTTTAAAAATGCTTCATAAAAATGTTTTAGCCACACAGAAAAGAACTAAATCAAATAATTTTAGAACTTAGAAATTTGCCTATACACTCATCCCGAATAAGATATATCTTAAAGGCTAGGGATATATCTGAGTGATAAGAGTGTGCTTATATACGTGAGGCCCTGGGTTCAATTCCCAGCACCACAAATTAAAAAAAAAAAAAAAAATGACATACTCTAAGAAATAAAAGAGTTGCAAAAATAAAGAAACCACTTTTGGAAGTCATAGTGGCAGTGTTGATTTGTATTCTAAGATGATTCTATGGATATCATAGTAAAATAAGTAATAGTAAATAAGTAGAAAAAAACCCCAAATTTTTGGCATAGTTAAGAGAAAACAGTGCCAGTCATGAAAAAGCACCCCTGTAATCCTGCCAGCCAGGGAGGCTGAGGCAGGAGGATTTCAAGTTCACATCAAGCCTTAGCAACCTAGCAAGACCCTATCTCAAAATAAAATATAAAATTAAAAAGGGATGGGGATATGGCTCAGTTTCCTTCTTTCTTTCTTTTTTTCTTTCTTTTGGTACCAGGGATTGAATTCAGAGGCACTTAACCACTGAACCACATCCCCAGCTCTTTGCTTTTTACCTTTTGGGTGCTGGAGATTGAATTCAGAGGCACTCAACCATTGAGCCACATCCCTAGCCCTATTTTGTATTTTATTTAGAGACAGGGTCTCACTGAGTTTCACAGTGCATCGATGTTACTGAGCCTGACTTCTGCCTCAGTCTCCACAGCTGGCTGCCAGATGGAATATGGCTCAGTGACAGCACTTATCTAGCATGCTTGAAGCCTTGGGTTTAACACCAAGTACCACAAAAACAAAACAAACAAACAAACCATAAAGAGAAAATACAGATATAATTGTTAAGGTTAAATAAAAACCCTGAGATTCTGAACTGGAAGTTTCCATAGAAAATATTTATTTATTTATTCAGTATGGTGATGGAACTCAGAGGCACTTGAGTATCACTGAGCCATATTCCTAGTCCTTTTATTTATTATTTTATCTTGAGACAAGGTCTCAATAAGTTGTTTAGAGTCTCACTAAAATTGCTGAGGCTGGTCTCAAACTTGTAATCCTGCCTCAGCCTCTCTCCTGAGTCCTTGGTTTTACAGGCATGCACCAACCATGCCTGGCTCACAATGTATTTTCTATCTATAAGAAAAATACATAGTTTCTATCCCTGACCAATTGAAAATGCCTAGGGACAATGATAAACCAAGCAGAAGCAGCATTTCAAGCTTTGATTATGGTCTCTAAGTACAGAGCAGGAACTGTACAAGATGAGCCTGGAACACCTGGCCACATCAGAAAGCAAGGAAACTATCAAGAGACTCTAGTGAGGTTATATAAAAAAGATTTAGGGGCCAACTTTATTGACAAATGATATTCAAATTGTCCCTTTTTCTTTGTGCATCAAAAAAGAATGATGATTGTGGTGAAGTAAAAGCCAATATATATGTTTAAATCTAAAAGTTCAAAATGATGTTCAAATCAAAAACAAAAAACAAAACCACTTCAATGGCTACCTTTGATGAATGCTAGGGTACCATCTCATTATTTTGAAAACTAAAAAGGAAAAAACAAATTAAACATTTATCCTGCCATTCTTATATGATCTGTACTTAAGGGCAACTAAACAATTGATATGGGGTAGTTTCTCTTTATAGACAGACATAGTCCAGCTAATAAACAAGAAAGGAATAATAGAATTTAGAATATCACCACTTTGCAACCCTAGTGTATTAAGGAATCTAAGCAATGGTGATCACGGCTAATAATATTGCAAAAAGAGAGACAAATGACATTTATTCCCTCCTGAAAAAAGTACATAAATGCCACCTATGAAATCTTCCCTTAAAAAAAAAAATTCAAACCTGAATATAAACAGGTGTCTAAATCTAACTATTAATTCATGAAAGGAATAGAAAAACAAATACATAAAATCATGGAGATATAATCAGCAAAATCCACACTTTGGGAAACCTAAAGGATAAATATACTATTTCTTCAAACAAAACATTACAAGAAAAAAAAAAAAAAAGAAAAATGAAGGGGAGGCTACTTTATAGTGTCTGTATGAATCGGTTTTTTTTGTGGATCAAACCCAGGGCCTCACTCATGGTAGGCAAATACACCACCACTAAGCTACATTCCAGCCTGTGTGAATCTTATTTGATACCTGATTAAATTCATCATTAAACACAAACATACACATTTATAAAACTATCAAAGAAATATGAAATGTGCTAAGATATCTGCTAAGAAATACTAAAAATTTTAGGTAGAAAATGGTACAATGGCTATGTTTTAAAATTATCTTTTACAGAAGCATACTGATGTATTTACTGATAATTTAGCAAAAATAAATTTTAAAATATATTCAAATTTTTAAAAGTAAAGTGTTTATTTTTAAATAAAAATGATTTCTTAAAAACAAATGGTGGGGGCTGGGGATGTGGCTCAAGTGGTAGCGTGCTCCCCTGGCATGCGTGAGGCCCGGGTTCGATCCTCAGCACCACATACATACAAAGATGTTGTGTCCACCGAAAACTAAAAGAAGTAAATATTAAAATTCTCTCTCTCTCTCTTAAAAAAAATTTAAACTGGTTAAACTTTCTGGGTTGAATTCTTTAAAAAAAATAATAATAATAACAAATGGGGGTGCTGGGCATTGTGGCACACGCCTGTAATCCCAGCAACTCTAGAGGCTAAGGCAGGAGAATCCCAAATTCAAGGACAGTCTCAGTAACACAGCAAGATCCTGCCACAAAAAAATAAAAAGGTTGAGAAGAATGGTTTGGGAGACTGGGGATGTAACTCAATAGTAGAGCACTTGCCTAGAATGTACAAGTTATTGAGTTCAATTCCCAGTACCACAAAAAAATAAATAAGTTAATTAATTTGACATAGAACACCCCTGGTTTCAATCCTCAGTACAATAAATAATATAGAAAGTATAGAGATAAAATAAGATTGGTCATGAATTAAAATTAAATATTTGCCTACTTAAAAGTGCGTGATGGGGGTTCTTAAGAGTTCATTATACTATATTTGAAAAATACTATATGAAGGGGCTGGGGTTGTGGCTCAGTGGTAGAACCCTCACCTAGGACATGCAAGGCCGTGGGTTCAATCCTCAGCACCACATAAAAATGAATAAATAGGACTGGGGTTGTGGCTCAGTGTGAGGTCCTGGGTTTCATTCTCAGCACCACATAAAAAATAAATAAACCAAATAAAGGTATTGTGTCCAACTATAACCAAAAAAATATTTTTAAAATGAATAAAATAAAGGTATTATGTGCAACTATGACTAAAAAATAAATATTAAAAAAATACTATAATGAAAAAGTTTAAAGTTGTTTTTTTTTTTAATTATATAAGCAATGCATTAAATACCTACTGGATTTTTCTTTAGTGCTACACTATAAGAACTTCATGTAAATAAATCACACTCTATGTGTGATTCTTCTTACAAGATCTTCATGTAAATGAATCCCAATAGGAGAAAAAAATTTTAGCTGGCAATCATATAAAAAAGTGATTCTAACTCCTGAGATAATTCTGGCAACTACATATTTCCAATCAGCAAAAGAAGCTAAATATGAGAATCAATGGTGATAGAGTAGGAAACAATAATTGTCTAGAGTTCTAAATTTAAATATTGGCTCTATCACTATTAGCCTGGTTACCTTAGAGTAGTTGTGTGACATAACTGTGCACTAGTTTCCTGATCTACAAGAATATGTTTAATATGTCTTTCTACACAGGGACTGGGAACGATTTATAGAGATAACATAAGAGCTGAGCAGAATGCCTGGTGTTCAATTATTTCTTTTTGTTGTTGTTGTTGCTGCAGTACTAGGCATTGAACCCAGGCATGTTATGTATGAAACACCCCTAACCTTTTTCTAAACTTTTAACTTTTGAGATATCACTAACTTCCTCAAGCTGTCCTCAAATTCACAATCTTCCTGCCTTAGTCTTTCAACTCGCTGGGATTACAGGTATGTGTCATCAAACCCAACTGCAATGATTTCTTAATAAACATTTATTCCTTCTTTTAGAAACAGTATGACTTTAGCTTAAGTGAGGAATGTGGAAAGAATACAGAAAGGTAACCATTGGTAGAGAAAGACTCTTGAATGGAACACAGTCACAGAAAATGATGGAGGAATAATGACTAAATAACACATGTACAAATTAGAGTGAATAATAATGCAAGTATCTGTGTCAGGAAAAAGGTCGGTTTTATGGTTGGTTTGTCCAAACTGTAAATCATCCAAACCATTAACAATCTGATTTTAAATATTACTTAAATAATTGAAAGGAAATTTTGAAACTGGGCTATATTTAAACTAATGGTAACAACAAAAGTTTAAAAAGTAAATGGAGTTTTGCTAAACATTTTACTTTTCTTTACAGATGCATTTCTCTATATAGCAAGTTTTAAACAATATATCAAACATGGCTAAAATGAAAAATTCTGAATTATTTCCAAAAGACATAAAAGCTTACAACTATCTGGATTAATTTTTTCTGGCATACCTACAAAACTGCTTTATGGGGAGAACATTTTGAAATACATACTGCATTATTGTTAACTATAGTTACTATTTATGTAATAGGTCACTAAAAATTATTCCTCCTAACTTATTTCCTTTGACCAAGGTCTGTCTCCCTTTTCCTGTCCACCTTTTAATCCTCTAAATCCCTCCCCCCAGACTCTGGTAATTACTATTTACTCTCTATTTCTGTGAGTTCTACTGTTTTATAGACTACATATAAGTGAATCATTATTTACATATGTCTTTTTTTGGCACAAGGTATTTTTAAAATCACATACCAGCAGCCAGCAAATATTTAACCAATTCCAGGTGTCCCTCCTGAGAAGCCTCCATCAGAGGTGTGGAGCAGCCAAGTTCTATATCTGCCCCTGCCTTAATGAGGAAATCTGCAACTTCAGAAAATCCTCCACAGCAAGCCAAGGTAAGAGCAGTTTCTTGGGTTTCTTCTGTCTGAGCATTTATATTTGCTCCTAGGAAAACATAAAAATAGATAGGACTAAATGCAAGAGAATTACAATAAAAATATTAGTCTTAGTTGCAATAATCAACTTTATGAACTCTGTCTTCTCTGCTTTGGTGGTTCTTTCCAGAATGCTGAGAATTTATGTTATCATCAATGGAAAAAAAAAAAACAAAAAACAATATTCTAGTCATAGTAACCTTCACTGACACTGACATAAAACATATGAAGAAAACTCTTTTTTAGGAAAGAAGGGGAGGGTACTAGGGATTTAAACCAGGAGCGTTTCACCCCTGAGCTATACATCCCAACCCCCTTTTCATTTTGAGAAAGTCTCAATAAATTGCTTGGGGTCTCACTGAGTTGCTGTGGCTGGCCCTGAAATTCTAATTCACCTATTTCAGCCTCTCAAAGTCACTGGGATTACAGGCATGTGGCACCATGCCCAGTTTTTTGTTTTTGTTTGTTTTTTTTTTTAAAGATCCAGTCTTCCTTTGTTTCCCAGGCTGGTCTCAAACTCAGGGGTTTTCAAGCAATCCTCTCACTTCAACCTCTCTAGTAGCCAGGACCATAGGAATGTACCATCATGCCCAATTTAAAATTCTTTCTTGGGCTGGGGATGTGGCTCAAGTGGTAGCGCTCTCGCCTGGCATGCGTGCGGCCCAGGTTCAATCCTCAGCACCACATACAAACATTTCGGTTGTGTCCGCCGAAAACTAACAAATAAATATTTAAAAAATAATAATAATAAATAAATATTTTTAAAAAAATCTTTCTTAAGCAATACAACTACTTTACCTTGTGCTAAGAGTAGTGCTACCATCTCTTCATGTCCTTCCCGAGCAGCTTCCATCAAGGGAGTGTATCCTTCATCATTAACTTCTTCAAGATTTGCTCCCCTTTCAATAAGTAGAGCTGCCAATTCAACATGTCCTCCACAGGCAGCTAGCGTCAATGGAGACTCGAATGAATCTGCAGGCATGTTCACTTGAGCACCACTGTCCAAAAGCAAACGTGCCACCTCTACATGTCCATCCTGCAGATTTTCAGGGTAAAGCAAGGAGAGAATTTTTTTTTTTGTTTTGAGATTTTTTTAAGTTGGAGAAGAGAAGCAATAGATTGAAGACAGAAAGGAAGATTAGAAGAATTAGTTTAGGCAGCATACCATCTGAGACTTATGAAAAGTCCACTAATATTATTTTAAAGTAATATTAAATTATTTTTCCTTAATTTTGAGTCAGAATTTATTTTAAAGATTAAGTCAAAAAAATTTTTAAAAAGAAATCAGACTTGGGGTCATATAATTACAATTCTAAATAATTTTAACTTCCACATTCTTTTAAGTTCAAAACACTATTAAATCCATAGTTAATAGAAACTCAATATACTATTTATACAACTGCCAGGTCAAATATTGCTGACCCTCAAACTTACAGGGTATCCTGTTCACTTGTGGTAGCTATATTAGATCTGTTTTATAAACAAAGGCTTGGCAAAAAAATAACACAACAAACTCTGTAAAATATTATGTCACTATGATAATAAGCCACTGTGAATTCATTCAATCTCATATTTTCCTTATCACAATAGCTTGTTGTAATGAGGCAAAGAACTTCACAAAGACATAAAACTAAAAATATTATTTGTAAATAATTTTAGCATAAATCTATCTGCATAGATAGTAATTAACAGTAAAACATTCTCAAGGAAGGTATACATTCTGTCCCTTTATCATCATAAATACCCTTCTTTAACACATTTCAAATTCTATTTCTTTTTTTGTTATTGTTGTTTAGGGTCTGGGTACCAGGGATTGAACTCAGGGGCACTTGACCACTGAGCCACATCCCAGCCCTATTTTGTATTTCATTTAGGTCTCACTGTACTGCTTAGCACCGCCTCACTTTTGCTGAGGTTGGCTTTGAACTCATGATCTTCCTGCCTTAGCCTCCCCAGCTGGTGGGCTTATTGGCATGCGCCACCGCGCCTGGTTTCAAATTCTATTTCTTTCTTTCTTTTTAATTTTTCTTTCTCTTTTCCCTCCACCTTTGGTGCTGGGGATTGAACCCAGGGCCTGTGCATACTTAGCTTGCACTTTATCAATGAGCTACCCCCTTTAGTCCTGAGTTTTAAATTCTTGACTTTAAAATTGATGTAGGCCTTAATGTGTCTTGTGAGACAATAAAGTCAGATGCTATGTTGTTCTATGTTTTAAAAATAACCAAAATATTACTAATAAAAAGCACATGCTGAGTACAAAAATAAGATTTTACAAGGCTGGGCAGATCTTTTATTATAGAACTAGTTAAAGAACACTTAATTAGGGCTGGGGCTTTAGTTCAGTGGCAGAGCACTTGCCTAGCATATGTGAGGCACTGGGTTCCATCCTCAGCACCACATACTAATAGATAAAATAAAGGCACTCTGTTCATCTACAACTACAAAAAAAAATTTTTTTTAAAGAAACCTTAATTAAATGATGAATTTCAGTATCCATCAAGTGTTTCATTATGTATTAATTAAATGACCAGCCCAACTAAAACTACTTTTAATGCAATGCCAAAAACAGATGGTTTTACATTAAAATTTTAGTTTTACTAATACTTTAAATGTATGTAAAATAAAGTACATTTAGTTATCTGGTATTTGAAACACATTTTTAATTCAAAATGAAATAAGGATTTATAAGTGCCTACACATTGGAGAATTGCTGTGGTACCTAGACCCTGAAGCTTTTCAACAAGTTGTTTTACTTGAATTTACTAAAATTTTTGAAGACTATGGATTCTGCTCACATATCTTGAGTTCATATATTGAGAAATTGTACTAGCTACTCTCTGATATTAATGAACAATATTATTTCTGCCAAGAAAAGAATTAAAAATTAATATAAAAAAAGAACAATTCAATCTTAGAGGCCTAATAGCATGAAAAGTTTGTTTTGGAAATGGGTAATAATGAGTGTAATACATTCCACTATTGTCATGTATGTAAAAAAATTTTTAAAAAATAAGTTTATTTTGGAACTGAGGTTGTAGCTCAGTAGTTACTCAGAGTGCTTGCCTCGCATATATGAAACTCTGGATTCTATGCTTAGTATGCATAAAAATAAATAAATAAAATAAAGGTGTTGTATTCATCTACAACTAAAAAAGATTAATAAAAAGTTATTCTTTTTTAAATTCTAAGACTTTGATCTTAGCCATGAAAAAGTAGCTGGAATTGAACCCACTGTCCCAATTTTAAAAGCTGGGGGAAGTCGGGTGTTGTGGCACATACCTACAACCCCAGAGACTTGGGAAGCTAAGGCAGCAGGAAATAACAAGTTCAAGACCATTCTCAACAACTTAATGAGACTCTATCTCAAAATAAAAATAATTTTTAAAGAATCAGGGTAGTAGCTCAGTGGTAAAGCACCCCTGGGTTCAATCCCCAGTACCACAAAAAAGGAGAGAGAAACAGTATTATGCTTATGTTCATATATGCATGTGTGTGCAAGCATGTGCACAGGTGTTTATAGCAACTGTTCAGAGAACAGCAATCAAGCAGGGCTATGAAAGAAAAGAGGACATGAAATAAAGCCTACATTCTCATTCCAGCTTTTTCCCAGTGTATATTCCAAACTGGCCAAAGGAAATAAAGCCTAAACAGTGAAAATTTGGCTGGGAAAAAGGAATAAATATCAGAATAAAAGGTAACTAAGATAGTCAGGACTTGGAGAATGGAGGCAGGGTATAGAGAAAAAGAAAACAGTGAACTCCCAAAAATTTATATAAAATTTTCTTACATAGGCTTAATTCTCTTCATAGGCTTAAGTACCAGAGTAACTTGCCCAGCATATGCAAGGTCCCTGATTCAATACATAGCACCATGTACATACACACAAAACACACACACACACACACACACACACACACAAGTTCTACCAATACTTGGGCCAGTCCTGAGTTCAGCTGGCCAAGGATGAGACTTCAGGATGCGTAGCAGAAAATAGCTACTAAAAACCTAGAGACATTGGGGGTTCAGGTTCAAGTCAAAATGGAGCCATTGGTGGTAAATACCCCAGACTTTCAGTTGAGATGATAGGTAATTCCCAAGAACTAGTCATTATACTGTAGAAGTAAGGTAAAATCAAGCCTCATCAGGATCAAAATGATCCACTAACAATATAACTGGCTGTCAGGATAAATTTTACTAGTATTAAAGGGAGGATAGTATAATCCAGAGCTTCTAAAAGCAATTACCCACAGTGTATGGCTTACAATAAAAAAATTACTAGATAAAGTAAGAGACCAGAAAAAAGTAACTTATAATCAAGACACCAAAAAACCAATAAAAGCAATCCCAGGAATCAAATATAGGAGTTAACAGAAAAAGATCCTAAAACTATTAATGATATGTTAAAATAAATAAATAAATGGAGAAAGGGGATGAAAAAGTAAATTTTGACATAGAACATAAAACACCATATCAATAATTATATAAATGTAAATGGACTATTTTAAATAACCAATTAAAAAACAGAGCTTGACAAAGTGGATTACAAATCATGATCCAAATATATGCTACCTATAAGGCACTCACACTTCAAAATTATGACACAGGCAGGTTGAAAGAAAAGAATAAAACATTTATAGGTAAGCATTATCAAAGGAGAACAGTAATAATTATATAAATATTAAACAAGAGACTCTAGAGCAAAGAAAATTACCAGAAACAGAGAGACTTTCTATAATAATAAAAAGGTCCATGCCCCCCCAAAAGACACAGCACTTCTAAAAATGTATGTGTATGCACCAAATAACAAAATTCTAAAATGTGAAATATGATAAAAATGTCAAGACACTAAAGAAGAAACAGACAAACCCACAAGTATAGCTAAAGATTTCAATATCTCAACAATTATGAGAACAACCAGATAGAAAATCAGAAAGGATAAAGTAGTAATTACCATCAATCAACAGATCTAATTTACAAAGTATACTCTGCCCAACAACAGAATACCCATCTTTTCAAGTGCTCACAAAGGGTATATAACCACCTCCAGGTCAGGAAACAAACCTTAACCTTTGAAGAACTGAAATAAAGTGTGTTGTCTTTCTTTGTACAAAGTAATAACAATGGAATCAAACTAGAAATCATTAACAGAAAGCTATTATGAAAATCTTCAAACATTTGGAAACTAATCAAAATAATCCATGAGTCAAAGAGGAAGTGAAAATTTTAAAAGATAATTGAATGAAAACAAAAAACATATCAAACTTTGTAGGACACAGCTTAAACACTGCTGAGAAGCAAATTTACAACAGTTAAGCATCAGATTAGAAAAGGAAGTAACTCAAATCAATAATCTTTAAGGTCCCAACTCAAGAGATGGAAAAGGAATAACAAAATAAACTCAAAGAAAGCAGAGGAAATAATAGAGTGGAATTAAATAAAATAGACTATAGAAAATAAAGAAAAATTATAAAATCTAAAGTTGATTCTCTGGAAAAAAAAATCAACTAAGTTGATAAACCTTTAATTAGATTGTCAAAGAAAAAATGAGAAGAGTCAAAATTACTAAAAAGGAATAAAAAGAAGGAACATTAATACAGAAATAAAAGGGATCATAAAAAAGATTAAAAGAAGGAACATTAATACAGAAATAAAAGGGATCATAAAAAAATTCTATGAACACTATGCCAAAAAATTGTATAACCTAGATGAAATGGACAAATTCCTAAAAATACAAACTAGCAAAACTGACTCAAGAAAAAATACAAAATCTGAATAGACCAATGAAAAGAGAATTAATAGTCAAAATCATCCCATCTAGAGATTTTACTTCTAGACATACCCAACAGAAACAGTTACTATTATCAATCAAAAGACATACAAGAATATTCATAGCAGCTTTTGATCTGGAAATGACACAAATGTCCATCATAGCAGACTAAAAGAAAAAAAATGGTATATACAATGGAATACTAAACAGAAATGAAAAAAGAAAATTACTGTAAAATGGAACAAAATGAAAGAAGTCAGACACAAAAGAATACTTATTGTATTATATCATTTATATGAGGTTCAAAAACAGGAAAACTACTTTATGATGACAGAAGATACAAGAGGGTTTACTGTTAAAGAGGGGCATAAGTGAGTTTTCTGGAGTGCTATATCTTAATCTGGTTGTTATAAGGGTATATAAATATATAAAATTATAAAATTTCAAGCCATTACATTTGAGATTTGGCAGTCAGTTTACTGTATG
The DNA here is from genome assembly GCF_052094955.1 of Ictidomys tridecemlineatus. NCBI lineage: Eukaryota > Metazoa > Chordata > Mammalia > Rodentia > Sciuridae > Ictidomys > Ictidomys tridecemlineatus. The sequence continues at coordinate 120,753,091 of NC_135477.1, read as the reverse complement.
TAAGTCGTACCTAACTTAAACACATTATAGTTTATTCATAATTTTTAAGAGTTTGAGAAAGTCGTTTCTAAAAGTAAATTCCTGGTTTACTCTGCAATCAAGAGAATCATTAAAGCAAATATATTAAATTTTCCAATTGTTAATCAGTTATACAGATTATTAGTTCATATTTTTTCTCCACAATGCACTCTACTGAATACCTTGAAATCTCATATATATTTGGTAGAACAGGATACAAGGGCTCTATTTGGAAATACATCAATACAGATGTGTCTTAAGAACTTTTCAGATTAAAAAAAAATGACGAAATTTCTGAAAAGCTGTGTAAATATGCCTGCAAATTCTTTGTCACACCACCTCATTAAGAGATGAACTTTATGCCCATCTCCCCCACTTGGAACTGTGCTGCCCCATGGTAGAAATGGTACTGTGCCAGTTTTTTGCCTCTTGAAATGCAATCCTTAGGATCCAGCTTTCAGTAAAGAAGCCCAAAAAAGTCACATGGAGAGAGCAACTAAGGTGAGAGAAGTCTCTTCGTTTCCGCTAACCTCATCAAGGTGCCAGACAAATGAGTTATATCATCTTAGAAATTCCACTCAGTCACTATCTGATGGCAGCTACATGAGAAACTCTCCCCTATTGAAAGAGATCAAGAGAACTACTCAATTAACCCAGAAATATGGAAGATTATTAAGTGCCTATTGTATTAAGACATTATATTTTGAGTGATTTGTCACAGCAGCAGTCAACAAAATAAGAATTAACAAAGGTAATGAAAAGTTTACTTAATCATATCTCAAACTTTGTACTTCGAGAGTCATTTTCTCACTAGTAAAGCTGCCTTCGAATTTCTTAGAATGCTTTGAATGTCTTTGATATATTTTTTATAGATACACATGTGTATGATATCTATGTACTTGGCAGAATTAAACATGATTATTCTCTTTGACAAAATATTTGGATTAAAAATTTATCCAACAGAAGCAATGTCTTTAAGGTTATATAGACTATCCAGAGTACACTCTTAAAATATTAGGAGGATATTTTGAGACTAATCTTCTTTATAAGGTTTTAATATCAAGCTATAAAAACATTAGAAATATGTCTACTATCTCCAAAATTAGTTTTATCACTATCTCTAAAGACAAATACATTACTTTAGGATTACATGTTACAGTCCGATTCCCAAAATACAGATATTCAAGCATTCACTGTGTTTAATTGAGAATTAGATAAGAAATTATATAAACCAAACATTAATTAATAATTTTCAGACATTTAAATACATGTCTTCTTATTAAATTTTAAGCAGGTGCAATTAAAATTACCATGCAAGCCTCCATTAAGGCAGTGTGCATCTCATCTGTTTTGTGCTCTTGATCTGCACCAGCTTCAAGTAGAAAGCGAACCATATCCAAATGGCCTTTAAAAAAAAATTTTAAGAATTGACTATCAATTGAATATGTAAGTATTAAAATAAAGCATCTTTTTCTTTCAGATGTCTACATACAATTCATGACTATTTATTTTAAATTCAATAAATAATGACAATTCTACAAAGCAAAACTCAAAAACAATAAGCAGGCTCTCATCAAGGTCCTATTATCTAGATTTTTAAAGACTAAATTGGTCCAAATTCTACTTAAGTAATACAATAATGATTATTTCTTAATTTTATCTCTATAAAATTACTTATCAAATCAAAACAATGCAATCAAATAGAAAGCCAGGTAAAGTATCTCTGGATCACATTTTCTAAAAAAAAAAAAAAAAAAAACAGCTTTAAAATAACCATAAACTCACTGTGGCAATAAGCAGGCAAAGAAAAATCCCTTTAAAATAATTCCAATCTTCTTGAAACATTTAATATATAAAAAGCCTTAGTAGTGAGTAAGAAAAAGACAAACACTCCAATAGAAAAATAAGTGAAGTATATGAAATGGTAATTTAAAAAACAAATACAAATGAATATTAAAAATGATGAAAAAGATATTAAACCTTCCTATTAAAGAAATAAACACTAAAATGAGACACCACTTTTTAACTATCAAAATGGCAAATATTAAAAAGAATAATACCCAGTGTTGGTGAGGGTGTAGGGTGGGATAAAGGGCACTCTCAAACACTGCTGGTGGGAGTGTAAATTGGTTCAACCTTTCTAGAAGGCAATTTGGCAATATGTATCAAAAGCCTTAAAAATGTCCATACCCTTTGACCCAGCAATTCCACTTCCAGGAATTTATCCTAAGGAAATAATCAGAGATTAGGCAAAAATGTCTGTACAAGAATGTTATCACAGTGTTTTTAATAATAGTGAAAAACTGGGAACAATTCAAGTGTCCAACAATAGGCAATAATGGTGTATCCATTTGATGTCTTTGGCAGAGACTGCTAGTAACCTATCCAAAATCCATTGTCTTATTCTTTCTTAATAACATAACTCTGATTTTATCTGGGTGACAACATGCTTAAATACTGAAAATCAACATTTTCCAGCCTCTCTTGTAGCAATGTGTAGCCAATGAGATGAAAGTGGGAGTTATAAGGCAAAAACTTCTTGAAAGATTCCTTAAAGGAAGCTTACTAAATTGGCATGGCCACTCCCTGTTTTGCCCTTACCTTTTTCAGCCTTCCTAGAAAATGAATTGTTGGGACCCTAACTACCATCTTGGCTTATAAGTAACTTTGAGGACAGAATTCATATACTAGGATGATAGAAAAATAAAATTCTATCATGATGACAAATAAACCCCATATTAGCTGCAGAGAACATACTCTTAAGACTTCTCTTTTTTTCAAATCATGCAACTAAGCTACTCACATAATTATATGTGATCATCAATAGTTATATTGCAAGAACATTTGTTGAGATGAGAAAATGTTTATGATATACTGTTAAATAAAATAAGCAGCCTATAAAATAGTGTTAGTGTATGATTATTTTAATAAATATACATGTGCTTCTTTATAAACATACTTAAAAACATACTGGAAGTACACTGCTAAAATATTATTTATAAGCTTCTTTACCTTTAGATGGTGACATTATATGTCATTTAAAAATTCCTTTGCACTTTAACATATTTTTCAGGTTTTCTGTATCAAGCGTGTATTAATATTTTTATGTGTGTATTATTTTTAAATAAAGGTGGGGAAAAATAATATTAAACAAAAGTTATTAAGTAATGGAAACCATCTCAGTCTGTACTAAGTGATTTGGTTGACTTCAGAGCTAATTAAATAAATTTAAATTAAAATAAAAGAAACATTCACTGGGAAACTATACTACAGAAAATACAGGCTAAAAATGGGCTTTCTATATAATCTCGTATAAACTACATAATCTTATAGCACAGATAAAACAAAGTTAACTCAAATACTCAATACTTGCTATTCAAAGTTGTCAATAAAATTATTACTATTCATACATATATAGAGAGTACCTTTGTAGCATGCAAGTGTAAGAGCACTTTCTTTGAATTCATTAGAATGAGTGTTGATGCCTGCACCATGATCTAGAAGGACTCTTGCAACTTCCACATGACCTGCACTGGCCGCTTCCATTAAAGGGGTATGTCCATTTTCATTATGATCTTCTATATTCGCACCTTCATTAAGTAGCACTTTCACAATGTCAACAAATCCTCCAGCACAGGCATAAGTTAGTGCAGTATTTCCTAATGAAGAACAAAGAGAAATATGAAACTGACACAAAATATAATTATAATCAGTTATAGTTCTTTAATTCCCTTACATAAAACACTACAACTACCATCTCAAGTTCTTTTGTTATTGTTGTTGTCACTAATTACAGAATTATCTTAATTTTCTCCTAATTAAAAGATGCTCTTAAAAGTCCAATACGGCTGGGAGTGGTAATGCATGCCTGTAATCCCAGTGACTTGGGAGGCTGAGGCAGGAGGATCACAAGTTCAAAGGCAGACTCAGCAACTTGGCAAGACTGTGTCTCAAAATAAAACATAAAAAAGGGCTGAGGATGTGGCTTGGTGATTAAGTGTCCCTGGGTTCAATCCTTGATACAAAGAAAAATAAAGGAAAAAAAATGCCCCTGTCTCAAAAGTCTGGGGATGTAGTTCTGTAATAGAGCACTCCTGGGTTCAATCCCCATTATCACCAAGGACTGGGGGGTATCAGTACAAAAGACCATATATTATAAGTGTCTGGGCAATATAAAATGCCTAGAAAAGATAAATCTGTAGTTAGAAAATAGACAAGTGGTGGCTAAGTCTGAAATTATTGAAATGGGCATAGGACTCTTTTGTGATAATAAAAAATATTCTAGAATTCTATTAGATTATACTGATGATGGAACAACTCTTGAAATCTAACAATCATTATTGTACCCTATACAAGTGAATTTTATCTCGATAAAGCTGTCGAGTTTTTTTGTTTGTTAGGTTTATGCTTTTCCAAAGAAGAAACAGCTATATTTGTACTGGACTTGAAAAGATGAATAGGATTCCTAAAGGAAAGAAAGGATATCTAATATCAAAGAAACTGGAAGTAAAAGCAAGTGACTAGAATGGTTAACATATACCCCAACAGAGCTGAAGTGCAGAGCTATGGTTTTAAAACCTGACCTCTCCCTAGAGGACTGCTTTGGAGTCTGGAAGGAACACGAACCTATATTTTTAACAATTTCCCTAAGTGATTCTAACATGCAGGCAGTAGGCACAGTTTGTTGAACAAAATGAACGAATGAATTAAAAACTGAGCCTGATTACAAATTTACTGGTGAGAAGATGAAGTAATTTCCTTCTGAAATCTTCTATTTTTCCAATGAAGTACAAGTTAAAGCCATCAATGGAAATGGGAAGGGGTACATGGTCGAGAAGAGTATTCCATTGAGCATCTGGAGGTGTAGAGAGGAGCCTATCAAGAAGTGTATGCTTGGGCTGGGGATATAGCTCAGTTGGTAGAGTGCTTACCTCTCATGCACAAGGCCCTGGTTTCAATCCCTAGCACCACAAACAAGTGTATGCTTGCCAGACACAGTACCACACAACTATAATCTCAACGGCTCAGGAAACTGAGGCAGGAAGATCGAGGTAAAAAAGCCAGCCTCAGCAACTTAGTAAGGCCCTAAGCAACTATTTAGAGACTTTGTCTCTAAATAAAACAGAAAAACAGGGCTGGGATGTGGCTCAGTGGTTAAGCACTCCTGAGTTTAATCCCCAGTACAAAAATTAAAAAAAAAATTTTTTTAAAGTATATGCTGTCTGCTTTTGAACTTTAAAAAAAAAAAAAGTAAACTTGACCTCAAGAAAGTCTTTTTCTCTCAAATGCAGCACTTCCTTTTTAAAAAACTAAAGATACAGGAACAATCCAGTGCTTTTCCAACTGTTTCAAATAACTTCAGAATCCCTATCCCCTCCCGGTTCCTCAGAAACCATGAAAGAAGACAAGCAAGGCCAGAGATTAGGAATTACATATGTACCTACAATATTTGAGTTTTGTTTTTTTTTAATATTTTTAGTTATAAATGGAAATGATACCTTTATTTTATTTATTTGTTTTTTATGTGGTGCTGAAGATCAAGTCCAGTGCTTGACATGTGCTAAGCAAGCTCTTTACCACTGAGCCACAACCCCATTCCCCCCTCATCTATACCTACTTTATTTTATAAAAAAAATTTACATATTTTTTTTAATTGTAGTTGGACACAATACCTTTATTTTATATGTGATGCTGATGATCAAATGCAGGGACTCGCACACACTAGGCGAGCGCTCTACCGCTGAGCCATACCCCCAGCCCTATATCTACTTTAGATCTCTTTTTTAATCTGTGTACAATTGTATCTGTGTTTCAATATACTATTTTGTTGTATATTTCTCAAAGGAGTATGTACCTAGCATGACATTGATAACCAGAATCAAAATCTTTATTTTATCATCTTAATTTAAATCTTTTGCTGTGGTTCAGCAATCAATGAATGCCCCTCCCTGCAAAAAACAAAAATGATGTTCTAGCAACACAATAGAATATTACACAAACCTTGCAAATGTTTATAAAGAGCTTTAAAAAAAAAAAAAGCAAAGTCAAACAAATTGCACATAGGGTTATGATTTCAACTATGCATCTTTTTACATTAAAAATATCGAATGGAACATGGCAATAGTGGTATTTCTGTGTCACAAAGATTGTGAGAATATTCCTTGATCTTTTTTACTTTCCTGCATTTCTCAAATTTTTTTGACAGTTACTGGGAATTGAACCCAGGATCTCACACACACTTGACAAGTGCTCTACCACTGATCTATATCCCAGCTCTTTCTATTTTATTTGGGGGCAGGGTTTTGCTAAATTGCCCAGCTGGCCTTGAACTTGTAATCCTCCTGCCTTAGCCTCCTAAGTAGCTGGGGTTACAGGCCTGTGCCACCATATCTAGCTTCAATGTTTCTATAATGAGCATATGTTACTTTTATAATCAGATAAAAAAATTAAGTAAGTAAATTTAGTAGTTTACCAATACTGTCTAAAATGTATTTTCTTTATGTAAATGTGAGATTTTCCAAATTAAATTAATACAAGGAGTCATTTTCAAGGGTTCAACCACAGTATTTGTCAAGCTAATCAGCTGAACTAAATGACAGGCAAAACAGTCCACTTTCCTAAGACTAACATTCTCATTCCATATAAAAATGGAAAAAATATAGGGAAACATCAGGTAGTAGTAATGATGATGGTAGTAGTAGGAGCAACAGTATCAATAGCAATAATGGTTTTTTTTAGTCATTTACATTATTGTCATAGCACTGAACCACTTAATATTCTATTGAAAAACTGTTACTGTAAAATTATGTTGTTGTACATTTATTTCTTAGTATTGTCTCTTTGATAAACTAAGTGAAAATATAATAGATATATTATCTTCAACCAGCCAAGTGCAGAATAGCAAATAAGAATGAACAAATACATTTTCATCAAATTAAATAAAATACTAAAAAATATTTGGCAAGCTTTAAATAAGTCTGTATTACTCTTCCATAACAAATGTATGTCTCCTAAAACTGAATTTTTAAAACTTTGTGTTAAAAGAATTGCAGAAGAACAAAAATACATTCAAATATTTTCTCAACTTTTCAAATACTTTAAATGTCATCTTGAAAAGTTGCTTTCAACACTTCTTTATCAAAAATATTCTACTGCAAGTTTCCTCAGCACAAGTAACTCATCAGTCTCATAAAATATTCTAATGTATTACTCACAATTACTATTTTTCTTTCATTATATAACTTAGAAAAACTTGACACCTTCTTTCTATGCATATTTATTTCTTAATGTTCTTTAACTTCTTTATCTTTACAGATTTATTCATAAGACAATTCATTGTTTTAGATATATTTTCCTCCTAACCATTATCTGTAACCTACATTTACTACGTGACTTAGCAAGGTATATATCCCCATCTGCATAACTTCGCCCAAAAAAACCCACTTTGTATTTTTTATTTTTTAGTTATAGTTAGACACAATACCTTTATTTTATTTATTTATTTTTATGTGGTGCTGAGGATTAAACCCAGTGCCCTTGCACATGCTAGGCAAGCGCTCTACCACTGAGCCACAACCCAAGCCCCAGGAAACACTTTTTTAAGACTATGACTCAAGGAAACTCATTACCAAATCTACATCTACAGCTCAAGACATACTACAAAGGCTGGTCATAGCTATCAGTCTGTGACACATCAATAACTAAGAGTAGTCCTTACTAGGGTAGCTTTTATGATACACAAGAATATCTTACCAGAAAATGTATTCAGCACAATTCACATGAAAAACCCTACCAGGTAAACATTCTCATGTTAATCTATAACCTAAAATCAAGGAATTACAGGAGATACACTTCATAATTTTGCCTCCTTATGGCATTACATATTATTGTGGCAAAAAAAAGAAACTGCAGCAGAAAAAGCATTAATATTGACCAAATAAATTATATTTGTTTTAAAGACTTTAGAAGATATCAAATTAATTTATATTTTCTTCAGAGATTCTACAGAAAAGCTAAGATATTTTTTCTATACAGTTTATACTGGGTTTCCCCAGGAATCAAACTTGTATCTCTCAGCTTACAATTACTTGTTATCAATTTATATACCAATGAACATTATCATTCTCTGCATACCTGTTGCAGACTGGGAGTTGACATCTGCATCATGAAGGAGTAATAATTTCACAATATCTAAATAACCTCCACTGGAAGCTGCCATCAAGGGAGTTATGTCTCCTTTGTTCCCTCGATCTTCAACATTAGCATGCATAGCTAGCAATACCTTTAAAACAAAAGAACATACACAGAAAGAAATTATCAATTCTTTTTTTTTTTTTTTTTAAAGAGAGAGTGAGAGCGGAGGGAGAGAGAGAGAGAATTTTTTATATTTATTTTTTAGTTCTCTGCGGACACAACATCTTTGTTGGTATGTGGTGCTGAGGCTCGAACCGGGCCGCACGCATGCCAGGCGAGCGCGCTACCGCTTGAGCCACATCCCCTGCCCATCAATTCTTACTATTAATAGTATTTCTAGAGAACATTGAATGGGGAAGATATTTTGGAGGGATGAGGAAAAATCAAAAGTAATCACTTTTGAGGAAAACACACAAATTTTTACTTTTCATAATGCCAGATCAGATGCTATATCTTATAATGCCATAATATATTAATCTTTAAATAAAGTAAGATCCCATTAGCCATCCTATTATAAAATGTGACTGTTATGGTCAAAGAAGTTGTGTTATAAAGCCAGGTGCAATTCTAATCCCAGAGGCTCGAGAGGCTGAGGCCAGAGGATCATGAGTTTTTCAAAGGCAGTCTCAACAACTTAGCTAAGAGGCCCTAAGTAATTCAGCAAGACCTGCCTCTAAATAAATAAAAAGGGGTGTGTGGGGGGGGCTGGGTTGTGGCTCAGTGGTAGAGCGCTCATCTAGCACGTGGGAGGCCCTGGGTTCCATCCTCAACACCACATAAAAATAAATAAATAAAATAAAGGTATTGTGTCTAAATACAAGTAAAAAATAAATATTAAAAAAAAAAGGCTGGGCTGGGGATGTGGCTCAAGTCGTAGCGCGCTCGCCTGGCATGCGTGCGGCCCGGGTTCAATCCTCAGCACCACATACAGACAAAGATGCTGTGTCCGCCAAATACTGAAAAATAAATATTAAAGTTCTCTCTCTCTCTCCCTCTTTCTCACTCTCTCTCACTCTTTCTTTAAAAAATAAATAAATAAAAAATAAATAAAAGGCTGGGGGGATGGGGATATAACTCAGGTGGTAGAATGCTTGCCTCACATGCACAAGGCCCTGAGTTCAATCCCTGGCACCACAAAAGAAGGGGCAGTGCTGGGATTATGGCTCAGTGGTTAAGGGCCCCTGGATTCAATCCCCAGTACCACTACCCGCCCCACCCAAAAAAATGTTGTGTCATGTTTCAGGTTATCTAACAAGACAGCAGTAAAACTACACTCACTAGATACAAATTAAACTGATAAAAATATGACTTTCCCAATATTGCTCTAACACTGAAGGAAAAACACTAAAAGAATTGGGATAATCTGAATGCAATGGAAATAAAGCACTTCTTGCTATTTTATCTGCATATTGTTTCTAAAGAAAAGTTTAAAATATAATTATTATTTCTATCAGTTTCTTATTCATTAGAACTAGTTTTGAGAAAGTGGTAGAAAAATGAACCACGCTCATTGCATGTACAGGCAATAAAATGAATTGTGTAAATTTATATTTTGCCTATTGCCAAAAAGGGAAAAGGGAAGTAGAGAACCTGGCCTTGAATTATAAGTAATAAAAATAAATAAAACATCAAAACCTTTCCACAATTTTAATTACTAAAGATTATTTCTGCTTACTTGTGCTAATTCATAATACCCTGCTGAACAAGCCAAACACAACAGGCTTTCTCCTTCTTCTGTATGTTCATTTACACTTCTGCCTTCATCTAGCAATTTGCGAACAGCATTCACATCTCCATCTGAACAAGCTTCTGCCAGACTGCGACTGAAAACAAAACCATTCAACAATTACCTGACATAAGAAGACTCAGGATCCTATGATAAATTACATCAAGTATAGAGTCACACATACAAAAATGATACTACAGAAAGAGAAAAATTATATTGTAGGAACATCTTATTTGCTGAGCATCCTGTCTGCAACTCTAATTATTCACATCAACAAAGTCAAAAAGTGAATTTGAAAATAACAATGTTTATCAATCAAAATTTTCTAATATATTACAATAGATTTTAAATAAAATCTTTTGCAGTATTAGATGCTTCAAATAATTTCCATTTACAATCTTATTTGGTAACAGTGAAGGTGAAAAATCTAAGAAAATAATTTTACTATAAAATGACTAACCATATCAGTGAATCCTAAATTTTATTGTGCATAAAATCACCCACATTTCTTATTAAAATGTAGATTCTTCAGGAGAAGGGAGGAAGGGAGAACTACTAGAGAATGACTGGGGGAAAAAAACTGTAGATTCTGGTGGTATGGTGGTAAATTCCTGTAATCCCCCCACTCGGGAAGCTGAGGTAAGAGGATCACGAGTTCAAGGCCATCCTTAGCAACTTAGTAGAACCCTGTCTCAAGATAAAAAATAAGAAGAAAGGAGGGGTTCAGCTCCATAATGCCCAGGTAGAGTACCCCTGGTAAATTCAATCCCTAGTACCACAAAAAGGAAAAAAAAAATGCAGATTCTGATTTAGTAATCTGGGGTAGGATCCAAGATATATATATATTTTTTTTAAGTTGTCAATGTGCCTTTATTTTATTTACTTATATGCATTGCTGAGAATTGAACACAGTGCCTCACACATGCTAGGCAAGTGCTCTATCACTGACCTATAACTCCAGCCCCAAGATATTGTATTTTTTTTATAGTTGTAGATGGACAGCATGCTTTTATTTGTTTAGCATTTTTTTTTTAATGCGGTGCTGAGGATCAAACCCAGTGCCTCACACACGCTAGGCAAGTGCTCTGCCACTGAGCTACAGCCCCAGCAACAAGATACTGTATTTTTAACAAGCTCTGATGTGATGCTCATGCAATATCTGAGTAGTAAGCAACTAGACTACAACATTAGTAACCCATTTCATTTATTACTTCTCTAGCAGCCAGTTTAGAGTTCACTACTATAACCTCTAGAATAAGTAACTTAGAAGTAGAAACCTGATTTTTGGTTTGCATTTCTTTTTTCTTTTTTTCTTGGTACCAGGGATTGAACCCAGGGGCATTTAACCATTGAGCCACAACCCCAGACTTTTTTTATTTTTTTATTTTTTTTTTGAGACAGGGCCTCACTAAGTTGAATTTGGATTTCTTATATACTCTAGTATATATTCCACATGAATACTCAATGAATAGGAGTTGGATGCAAGAATAAAAAGATCAATTTTATATCTAAATAATATACATACATTTATATACTCACTTAAAATGTAATATCCATTCTAATATCCATTTGGCTAATGTTTATAAACTCTTCCAAAAGATATATTTAACCAAAATTGGTAAAATCCACTCAAGGATGTTTAATAAACAGCATTAAACACATACGTGTCCACTTGTCCTGCATTGTGGCTGTTTTCTGCTCTCATCCGTGTCAGTGCAGCAGCAGCTTCATCCAAAGCACAACTAACCGAGGATGTCAATCTCCGGAGTACCTCAGGATCTGCAAAAGCTTTACCATCAGCAGTTGACAACTTGCCAATTCCTTTGTGACCGTCAATCAGGTAGTACAGGGGAAGAAAAGGCATAAAAGTACAAATTGTAATTACATTTCAAAACATCATTTTCTAGGGCAAAGAAAGGACATAGCCTCTATAGATATGGCTAATTGTCAAAGACAAGGTTGATAATTTCAATTCTGCCACTAATGTCAAGACTATGGCATAACCACCCAAATTTTAGTGCTTCCATCTTCACAATGCACTTATTAATTTATCTTCTGCCTAACTCCAAATAAAACTTAACAGGATGCTCATTGTTTCAAGTAAATAAGATTTAGAAGTTAATAGTCATACCATAAATCTCTGGTATAGGGTATATGTCTATGGTATTTTTGGTATTAATGAAGGAGATATTTTGTATAGTATGATCCTGCCTTTTTTTTTCCTACAGAGAACTGAACCCAAAGGCACTTTACCACTAACATCCTCATTTTTTTTTTTTTTTTTTGGAGATAGGATCTCCCTAAGTTGCAGAAGCTAGCCTCCTATCCAGCCTCCTGAGTAGTTGGGATTATTACAGATGTGTAGTCCCACATTTGACCTCTTTTTTTTTTTTTAATTATGTATGCTTAAACATCTACATGTAGTTATATTACTACAGGATAAAAGCGAGGAAGTATATATACACCCTTGATAGACAATGAAGGTCTATCTACTTGTTATCTACTTAGTACATTTCATATTGCTTTAGCTATATTATAATAGGTGTGTATTTAAAATTTAAGTTTTTAGCTTTTTTGGGGTGGGGGGTACCAGGGATTTAGTCCAAGGGTACTTAACCACTGAACTACATCCCTAGCCTGTTGTTTATTTTTTATTTTTATTTATTTATTTTTTGTGGTGCTGGGGATTGAACCCAGGGATCTGTGCATGCAAGGGAAGCTCTACCAACTGAACTATATGCCCAGCCCTTAAAATTGAAGGTTTTAATGTTCTTTTTTTTTAATGTTTTATTTTTAGTTGTATACAACACCTTTTATTTTATTTTATTTTTATGTGGTGCTGAGGATCGAACCCAGGGCCTCGCATGTGGTTGGTAAGCACTCTACCGCTGAGCCACAACCCCAGCCCTTAATGTTCTTAAAAAAAAAAAAAACAACGAATTTATTTAGCACTTCATAAATGATTACATATAAAAATATTCAACAGTAGGGATGGGATTGTAGCTCAGTGGTGGAGCGCCTGCCTAGCATGTGTGAGGCACTGGGTACCACATATAAATAAATAAATTAAAAATAAAGGTCCATTGACTACTAATAAAAATATATATATTTTTTAATAGTATCTAGAGTAAAGATAGATCAAAATATGCATGTGATTAAAGTTCTTGACATGGTCTCAATTTTTTCTAAGAATCTCAATGTTAAAGAAAAGAGTATTCTCAGCTCTGCTTTAAGTTAAATTAGTGACAAGAATTTTTTCATGGGCTATGGATCTAGGAGGTAGAGGACTTGACTAGCATGTGCAAGGCCCTGGTTATTCAATTCCCCAATATCACAAAAACAAACAAACCAACAAAATCCAGCTATCTTCCTTAAGAAAGGTTGGTAATGTTTACCATGATCTCATAACTAAAAACACAAAAATAATTCTATAAATTCCACTAGAATGCTATAGGCTCTACACAATGTTCAAAAAGCAAATTAAAATATTTGCTGCACACACACACAAAAATGTTCACTAAACAATTGTCTTAAAGGCTGGGGTTATGTAGCTCAGTGATACAGCATTTGCCTAGCTTGAGTGAAAGCCCTGGATTTAATTTCCAACACCACACACACACACACACACACACACACACAAAAAAAAAAAAAAAAAAAAAAAAGGAAAAAAAAATTTAAATACTGTCTTGCATAGGTCTTAGAAAAAGGCACACTATTTTTAAATATATTTGACAGTTTCTTTGGACACAACATCATAACCATCAATGTCAAGAGTTTAAATTGTTAAAATATACAAAAATTTAAAATTTAATCTTTTCTGATACTTCCTGAAAGATAACTATTATTTTCAAGATTTATTTTCTCTTTCATAATATAGGTTATAAAAACAAGTCACTCTAAGATATATCTTGCTATTTATATCAGTCATACTATAAACCAAAGAAAAAGGGAGAAAGAATGCTTAATGAACCCCAAAAACTCTGAATGAGAATCATGATATACACATTAGAAAAAGTTTAAAATTCTTAACTGGGGAGATCACAGAATAGTTCTCACAACAGTTTTGTAGCCTAAACCAGAAAGTAATATATACTACCAACCATAAACAAATTTGGGCTTGGAAAGGAACAGAAAATTAGTCCTTATAAGACCTGGAGAAGAGAAATACCTTTCATATTTCTCTCTTATCTAAGCAAAACAAAACAAAGTAAGGTTCTAAAACACAGAAAAATAAATAAATAAATTAGATGTAACATAGCAATGACATTTCAGATCTAATACAATATATGCATAACTCATAACTAGGAGATTCACAAGAGATCCAGACTAGGAGGGAAATCCAACATAATCCATCTTTACATTTTGTTTCTTTTTAATTATCAGTCTTTGCTGGATACTTAAGTATTTTATTCCATCTAATCTTAAGATTCTATCAGTTTAAAAGACACAAAGACCAAAAGTTAATCTGCTACAAATTATATTATATGCTTTTATGCCACTATGCTTTTCCATAACAGGAAAGTTTAAAGAGTTTCAAGATATTGAGTAAATATTTTCCTAATGCAATGTCTGTTTCCAAGAACAATATAAAAATGTTAATTTCCTTCATGTTTTACTTTTCCCCTAGTCCTTAACTGACAAAATACAAATTTTTCTTATTATTTTAAAGGCTGCTGTGATCTTTCTGAATGTCTCTTTAATGTTTATTAAAGTATTCACTCATAAGCTGAAAGAAATTTTCTATACATTTTTAAACCTTGAGTATTCCACATCTTAACAGCATTAATATAGGATAAGGTAAAAATATGGCACCCTAATAAGCTTCTATGCACTTTTTTTAATGTTATAAATTATTCATCTAGATGAAATTCTTATGTGTGTATAATGTGCATGCATAAATGCATTAAACAAATAAAAGGAATGCTATACAAAGTGAACATATTGCAAAAAGGTCATATTCAGAGATTATAAAAATTTTTGCATTTAGGAGTGATAAAAGGTTTTCATTAAAATGCCATGAAAACTTTGTATAGTAAATAACGAGCAGATTATACAATATAAAATAATATGTACTATTTTGAGAAGGTATGTTTTTATCACAAATTTTTCTTTTATGATACTTCAGAACAAATAATTGACATAGCTTGACATGTTTTAGTACAAGTTTATGTTCGTTTTTTTATTTAAATGCCTATTATGTAGGAACTAGGATTGTAGTTCAGTGGTAGAGCAACTGCCTAGCACGTGTGAGGCACTAGGTTCAATCCTCAGCACCACATAAAAATAAATAAATAAAGGTATTGTGTCCATTTACAAATAAAAAAATTTTTAAAGATGTCTATTAGATAAAAAGAGCTATTTTTAATTAAGTTACACACTGATTAAAATGAATAAGTAGGCCAGACACAGTGGTGCATGACTGTAATCTCAGCGGCTGGGGAAGCTGAGACAGGAGGATCGTGAGTTCAAAGCCAGCTTCAGCAACTTATTGAGGCACTAAGCAACTCAGTGAGGCACTGAGGTTTGCCCCTAGGTTCGAGCCCTAGTACCAAATTAAAAAAAAAAAAAAAAAAAAAAAAACTACAGTTGAGTCACTCATTGCCTTCAGCCAAGAATTATTTTTTTTTTAATATTTACCTTCTAGATACCCTAGCCCCAGCCAAGAATTTTTTTAAAATATAAAATGTGAACATTTTCTTTAGGAAATAAAAAATAAATTTTACAGTGATTGCATATTTCGTATGTTACATAATTTGAGGATAATCTTGTATAACTTTATAGAGAGATCTAGACTTTATAAAGAGATTAAAATAAATAAAGTAATCAAAAAAAAAAAAAAGAAAAGAAAGTACCTGCTGCTTCAAGCAATGCTTCTAGTCGTGCCTGTGTTTCTGGATCCACAGTGCGTAAGTCTGCTCCTTCTGCAGTACTCGACAAGAAGATCTCTGATGTTGTTTTAAGCACTGGGTTATCCAAGTCTTCTTGGTCCAAAATAAATGATTCGACCTATTGAACATGTAAAATCCAAAAAACGATTATCAATATGATTAGAACAACTGTAAAGTAATAATATGTCTTCTTTGGCTGGGGATGTGGCTCAAGCGGTAGCGCACTCGCCTGGCATGCACACGGCGCTGGGTTCGGTCCTCAGCACCACATACAAATAAAGATGTTGTGTCCGCCGAAAACTAAAAAAAAAAGAAATATTAAAAAAAAATTCTCTCTCTCTAAAACAAAAAATAATAATAATATGTCTTCTTATATAACCAGTACTTTTAGAAACATGGGGCTATATGGTCACAGACTTTGAGGACGCATTCTGACTATCAAGTAATCTTCAAACATAACAGGTAAACCCAGACATACTAAAGTTTCCTGGAGAACACTCTATCTTCTATGTCTAAGCAATACTTTTACTGAAATAAATACATGAACATAACCCCTAGGAAGATGTATACTGTATACAGCACTAGAGAATTGCTTTTTTTTAAAAAAAAACTGATAGCACAGATAGGTCATTAAGGTATAGTTTTCCTCTCTACTAAATAATTTATCCAATTTCTAACCCCGAAATAAAAGTCTTAAAAACACACTAACAAACACCTAGAGTCCTATAGATAGAAAAACTCCATGAGTTTAGAAACAATACCTATTTATTCACTGTTCTATCCTGGGACTAAGAGTACCTGGTACATAGCAGGTATTCAATACATACTTGCTGAAATGAATGAGCCATATAAGCAAAAAAAAAAAAAAAAAAAAAAAAAAAGAAAGAAAGAAAGAAAAAAAAATCAACATACAAAATTAGTTAATTCCAAGTGAATTTTGTTATGCACAACCTCCCTGGTAAGCAGTTTGAAAATTTGTTAACAAAATATGTTTTAAAACTCATGTCCTTGCTGGGCACTGTAATTCCAGCAACTCAGGAGGCTGAGGCAGGAGGACAGCAAATTCAAGGCCAACTTTAGCAACCTGGCCAGACCCTCAGCAACTTAGTAAGACACAGTCTCAAACTAAAAAGGATCTTTAGTATCACCACCAAAAAAAAAAAACGAAAAACAGATTTTGAAAACATATTAAATGGCACAGGAAAATATTAATAAAATTAACTGAAATCTGGCCGGAGATCCAGAGGAGAGACCCGCCCACCCCACCATACCGTGGCCAAGAGATCCGGAGGAGAACCACCCCATACTGGGGTTCCTTATTCAAAAAAGTGTGGCTCCACAGCCCAACATCAGAGTACATATAGGCTTGAGAGCTGCCACTGCCACGAAACTGAGATATGGCTGCTTCTATCAAGTGACAACAATAAGGACCTGGTAAGACATCACCAAGTTCCCTGTGGGCCTGGCTGCACCAGAGGATTCTCTCTACTAGGGGTGCTAAACGTTATCCTGTCTTGCAGGGGGTTGCCTATCTCGTTTCTCCTATTAACAGTCAACTTCTAATGATTACCCTCTCACTTGTTATATAATTTAATACCTTCATATTCTCATATCCTACCTCATAAATACCTCAGCCAACCCCCCAGTACCCCCTTCTACCATTAGAAACTGTAAACCATTATGCAAACCTATTGACTATATGGTAGAAGTTAACCAAACTCATCATTTCTGATTATAGTGACAAAACTAAATGTAAAAATGGAAGCTTAATGATATATGGCTGCACGTTGGGTATACTGAGTGCTGTAAGATTGATCTCTCCCTTAAAAGTGAGGCATTGGGGGACTGGGGTTGTGGCTCAGCAGTAGAGTGCTCACCTAGCAAACGTGGGGCCCTGGGTTTGATCCTCAACACCACATAAAAAATAAATAAAACAAAAGTACTGTGTCCAACTACAACTAAAACATTTTTTTTTAAAAAGTGAGGTATTGTAATCTATAGGGACACTATAAGACAAAAGTGCAGAAGCTGTAATACCTCTGATCTACACTGCAAGAGAGGAAGACACATAGACATCATGAAAAAACAAGGGAGGAAAGTGCCCCAAACAAACCAAGATACTACAACAACAGAATCCATAGAGAGTACAGCAGGTGAAATGTCAGAGAAGGAGTTCAGAATATACATAACTAAAATGATCTGGGAATTAAAGAATGACCTAAGTGAGCAGATACAGGCAAAAATGGATCACTCCAACAAAGACATAAGAGAACAAATACAGGTGACCATGATCACCCCAACAAAGAGAAAAGAGAGCAAAGACAGATTGCAAGAGATCACTTCAAGAAACAGAGATACTGGGGGTGGGGGTGGGTGGAACAGAAACCCTTGAAATGAAAGAAACAATAAGCCAATTAAAAAACTCAATAGATCACATCACCAATAGACTAGATGACTTGGAAGTCAGGATCTCAGAAACCCTTGAAATGAAAAAAACAATAAGCCAATTAAAAAACTCAACAGATCACATCACCAACAGACTAGATGACTTGGAAGTCAGGATCTCAAACAATGAAGACAAAATAAACAATCTTGAAAAAAAGTTGACCTTTA
Organism: Ictidomys tridecemlineatus; assembly: GCF_052094955.1. NCBI lineage: Eukaryota > Metazoa > Chordata > Mammalia > Rodentia > Sciuridae > Ictidomys > Ictidomys tridecemlineatus. The sequence goes on along the minus strand of NC_135477.1, from coordinate 120,734,653 downwards.
TTGTGAAAATGGTAAGAAACCATGAACATTATGGGATACCACCAAATGACCAAATTTAAGATTTACTGAGATAGAGGAAGATTCAGAGATTCAAACCAAAGGAATGCACAATCTCTTCAATGAAATAATATTTGAAAATTTCCCAAGCATGAAGAATGAAATGGAACATCAAATACAAGAAGCTTATAGGACACCAAATGTACAAAATTATAACAGATCTACACCAATACACATTATAATGAAAATGCCTAGCATACAGAATAAAGATAGAATTTTAAAAGCCACAAGCAAGAAAAATCAGATTACCTACAAGGGAAAACCAATTCAGATCTCAGCAGCTTTTTCAACCCAAACTCTCAAAGCCAGGAGATCCTGGAACAACATACCAAGCTCTAAAAGATAATGGATGCCAACCAAGAACCTTATATCCAGCAAAATTAAGCTTCAAATTTGATGATGAAATAAAAACCTTCCATGATAAACAAAAGCTAAAAGAATTTATAGCAAGAAAGTCTGCACTACAGAACATTCTTGGCAAAATATTCCACAAGGAGGAAATGAAAAACAAGGAAAATATGCAAACTATAATAAAGGAAAAGCCAATCAAAGAAGAAACTAAATCAAGTTAAATACCAAAAATAAACAAAAATTACAGGTAATACAATTCATATATCTTTCAAGCACTTTCAATAAATTTTACACATAAAAATTTTAACTACAATATCATCTAATTTTTCAGGGTTTTGTTTATTTTGTATTTTTTGTTTTCCATTTCTCTTCATAAAATTACACAAATATTTTCTTTAAAAGTTTTAGCATTTTATACATTATATTTTAATATATAATTAATCTGGTATGTGTACATATTTTACTTTCTTGTAATTATAAAAAACCGTTATTCAAGATTCAAGGGTGAAAAAATCAAGGGTAAAAATTGTTTAATAAGGTATTTATAAAGGTAAGGGCAAGGTTGAGGGAAACCCGTTAGAGTCTGTAAACAAGTCAGGATGGTGCCTGGTATTTTGCCAGGGGGAGTGGTTTGTGAGGTGGTGCCAGTGAGCCATTAAGTGTGGAAGTTTCTTATTAGTTGACTGCTGTATCTAGTTTATGTTAAATAAGATAAGCTGTGTGGAATGTATAAATACCTCTGTTGTCCTACAACAAACGGCTCCCACTCCTGCTGTATCAATGTACACAAGTTGTTCGTCACCCCCCCATCACCCCCCCCCATTATTTTGCTGCAGCCGGACCGAAGCAGATAGAGACCCGGGACACTCGGGGGTGACGAAAAAAAAAAAAAAAAAAGCTGCCCATCAGCAAAACTCCTCATCCCTAGACAGAAAGGGCGAGAGGAAAAATGGCCATTTCGAGAAAATGGAGAAGATTGATGCCGTATGTTTGTGTCTTGTTTTGTCTTGAAATGTTGTATTGTCTTTGTGATGAAAATATGGAAGGGGTGTTAAGTAAATTACTAAGGGAAGGAGGCACCCCAGTGGAATCAAGAGCAGTTAGGGCATGTGTTGATAAAAGCCCAAGAACTCTAGTCAGAAAGAAAAAGAAAGTTCAGAAGAAGAAGGATTATCAGGAAAACAGTTGCAGCAAAAGGCTATTACTAAATACTTTTCGTTACCGGAGGGTGCGTGAACTGGTGCGGCGGCTGCCACGTGCGCGAGCCGGTCATGGCGCAGCAAAGACTTTCCAAGTGGCGGCAGCCGGCTCTTCCCCGCCCCCTGCCCTGGCAGTGGGATGCCACTGTGAGAGCCCAAATCCAAACCTGACCTGGAGGCACAGTCTCGCAGGCTCTTGCTCCCTGTGCCCAGTGGCAGTTTGAGTCAGGGACGCTTCCTGGGATTCTCCCCAGACTCTCTCCGGGGCCATCTGGGGCTGCCCGGGACGCTGCAGGCAGAAGATGGCCCGCGTCCCTGAAGTTTGATCATTTCCAAGGCCAGTAAGGCTTATTTCAAATGTAAAAAACCTTGAGATAATGTACTAAATTGTTCAGAAGGTTGTTTTCTTAGTGCCTGCTGGAATACTACAGGATTTTCTTTAGCCAGCATTGCTAGAGTTCTTGCCTTCATCCCAGTGCCAGTGAAGACGAAGGTGGAAGAATTTCCAGTGTTGCTGAGAACCGCACGAGACTTCAGACCAAGCTAGCTGCCTGCAGAACTTATCTGGATTGTGATTTAGGCTAGCTGCCTACAGAACTTACCTGGACTGTGAGTTACCTGGACTGAGACAACAAACTGTAATCTACAACAAATTGTAACTCGGTATCTTTCCTAATGGTGTCATTACTGGTATAATTTTTCCAAGGGCTTCTTGCATAGAGCCATCAATTGGCTTGGTATTGTGACATTTTGTATCCTCCCCTTCTGCTTGTAGCAGATTATTTATGGTGTTTGTGTAAAAACCACTATGGTTGTTATTTAAATTAAACAAAAGGGGGAAATGTTAGAGTCTGTAAACAAATCAGGATGGCGCCTGGTATTTTGCTAGGGGGAGTGGTTTGTGAGGTGGCGCCAGCAAGCCATTAAGTGTGGAGATTTCTTATTGGTTGACTGCTGTATCTAGTTTATGTTAATTAAGATAAGCTGTGTGGAATGTATAAATACCTCTGTTGTCCTACAATAAATGGCTCCCACTCCTGCTGTATCAACGTACACAAGTTGTTCGTCATACCCCCCCCACCCCCCACCCCCGTTATTTTGCTGCAGCCGGACCGAGGCAGAAACCAACAAATTTTGTGAAACACCTTTCCTTCTGTAGACTTGGAGAGGTAGGAGGTGAAAGAAGAGAGAGCCATTATGAAAAACTTGTAGGAGAAGGTGAACTAACTGAAGTTATTCCTACCAAAAGCAAAAAGAAACCAACTCACAGTCTAATAGAGTCTTATAGGGAAGAATAAAGCACCTCGCACTACTCTTGTATACTCTAAGTTCATCTCTTTGGTGTCCCCTTTCTGATGGAACTCAACAAGAAACCACATGACAAGGGGACTTATCCTGCAGCCTACAGCATATGTCTCACCAAAAGGTGAAGATGGAGAAAAGATCCAATATGGCAGCCATTAGTTACATGAGGCTATGGAGTATTTGAAATGTGTCTACTCTGAATTGAGGTGTGCTATGTGTTAAATAAACATTAGGTTCCAAAACAATTATTTTCTTTGCAAATTATGTTGATAATCTATTGGGTTAAATGAAAATATATTAAAATTAATTTCTCTATTTGTTTAAAAAAAAAGAAGAAAAAGAGAACACAGTAACATAGTCTGTATCTTGACTGTAGTACTATACATCCATATTTATGTTGTCATTTTTTATATTGTGTTGTCAAAATCCATATAACTATAAAACAAAATAGGGCAAATTGTAGCATACAAAAATTATATCTCAACAAACATAACTTTAAAAAGAAATCTAGTTCATGAAGTGTTTTAACAGTATTGGGCACATACTAACCACCTGATAAATAATAGCTATTGTTATAACTGATTAAAACAACCAGCATCACACTGTTTCATAGTGGGGTAGGAAAGGGGAGCATGGGAGCATAGGGCAAAGGGGTGGGAGGGGAAGGGGTTAAAAATGATGGTGGAATGAGATGGACATCATTATCCAAAGTACATGTAGGATAAGAAGGGTGTGAATATACTTTGAATACAACCAGAGATATGAAAGATTGTGTTCTATATGTGTAATATGAATTGTATGCATTCTGCTGTCATATGTAACAAATAAGAATTTTAAAATTTAAAAGTAAACTAAAAAATAAAAAATTAACTGAAATCCACAAAATGTTATGATCCTTATTTTGCTAAAAGGACATGTGTGCATGCATGTAAATTTGAACATATGCATATTCATGTTTACACTCCTAAATACAGATCTGTATACTTATATGTCTATAATATGTGAATAGCATAGCCAGGTAGGTTAACATATTTATAAATACATTTTAAAAAAAGAAACAGAAAGACTAAGTACTTCTTCCAGGACACAGCTAATAAATGGCAAAATCAGATTTCAAACCCAGACCATATGGGTAGAGAGTCCCATGTGGTTAAGTTCTGTTAACCATCCCATGTGGTTAAGTACTGTTAACCACTGGGATATTCTATTCCACACATTTTACAAAAGACCACGATATTTGGAATTCATTATTTGAGATATTTGGCTAGTTGATTGGGGGGAGCCATTCTCGCACGTGATTGGGCACTCCCTGATTGGGTGTGAGGCATTCAGGCCAAACTGTGTCGGAGCTATCCCCACCCTCTCCAGGTGTGAGAGCCTGTCCATGTGGGGGTGTGACTGACCATTGACCCTGAGACCAATCACTGACCCTGACCTTGGAATGTTGCCCCACTCGACCTTCATTGGATGGAATTTTCCCTGAAATTTCTTGTTCCCCAATAAAAGGCCACTCTCTGGCGTTCTCTCTCTCTCTCTCTCTCTCTCTCTCTCTCTCTCTCTCTCTCTCTCTCTCTCTCTCTCTCTCTCTCTCCTGCTAGTCCTGAGTAAGCCTTGCTGCCCCACCGGGTGGTTTGAGGCAAGAGCTAGAGGGAGGGCCGTCTCGGACCTGGTCAAAGAAAAAGATAATTAAGTTTTGTGTGTTTACTTCGATCTCACTAGTTAACTTCTATGCTACGAACCTCTTGTATGAAACCAGCGTCCTGGTCTCGAGGTGGAATTGATAATCTATTTTTGTATTGGACATTAAATAAAGATACCCTACTAAACACAGTAAAGTTAAAATAATTTAGATATATTTCATTAGTAGTGATGCACTAAGTCATGTAAAATACTGCAACACACTTTAACATTTAATTATATTCAAAGATAACATCCTATTCCATGCCAATAGATATATTATATAATCAGCTGTCGATGGCCTTGAAAGGCACCTGCTTATACTAAGAGCTTATTGCAAAGCTGAGAAATTATATTTGCAGATATATATAACCACCAGTTGGGAACATAAATAAAACCATCATTCCAGTGGGAACATTCTAGAATGTTTCTTATGAAAGATAGTTACATATTAACATTTTATAAAAAATATTATGTTCATAAAACATTTAAAAAATCCAAGTTAAGGAATTTCAGTTCTCTCTTTCATTTTCCCAATATTTGCTAAAGGTTTATTATATACAAAGCACCATGAGAATATAAAAGAAATAAAGGCTTCAATTATTATAAAAGGCCTCAAAGAAAAACATATGGTACAACTATATGCATTAAGGAGCAAGAAATCACTTCCAGCTCTAGTAGGGTTTGAAGGATGCATATGATTTTTATAGATGATTAGGCATAAGGGTGGAGGAGGGCAGGAGAGTAAATGTGTTTCAGTTAGAGGAAAGGAGTGAAATAAAAAATGAGAAGATGAATTTGAGAAGTGATGAATGATCTAGTCTCAAAAAAATGTAAGGTTCTTCATGCACTGCTTGTAGAAACATAAATGGTGCAGTCGCTGCTATAGAAGACAGTTCAAAAGTTAAACATAAAATTAACATATCACCAGTTATTCCACTCTTAGATACAAACCTAAGAGAACTTAAAACACAATACTTATACAAAAACTTATATACAAATGTTCACAGCTACATTACTTATAATAGCCAATAAGTGGGGGGGACCCCAAATGTCCATCAGCAGATAAATGGGTAAACAAAATATGGTATATACATACACTGGAATATTATTTTAAAAAGACTTAAATACTAAGACATGCCATAATGTGAATGAACCTTGAAAATACTATGTTTAGTGAAAGAAGTTAGACGTAGAAGTTCACATATTGTATGATTCTATTTATACGAAATGTCCACCAAGGGCAAATCCATACAGACAAAAATAGATTAATGATTGTCTTGGGAGTAGGGGAAAGAAGACTGTTAATGAGTCTGTAGTTTCATTCTGAAATGATAATGATGTTCTGAAATTAGACAGTGGTCATCTCTGTACAATCTATGAATATACTAAAAAACATTGCAATATAATTTTAAATGCTAAATTTTAGGAATGTGAGTTACACCACAATTTAAAAATGACATAGTATACCTAAGATATAATTATGGCAATAAGAACAAATATGGATGGATTTGAATAGATCATATAAAGGGTAACATATTGTTCATTTGCCCATCTGAGTCCTACAGCTAAGAAGAAAAAGAACAGCATTACTGCCTTTCTGGGTGCCAAGAACATTAAGAATCATGTTTTTAAACATATTCCTAAGTGTTTGGGAAAAATTAAGTTCAAAAGAAAAACAAAACACAGATACAATCTTTGTCTTTAGAAGGCTTATAACTTCTCTTTGAAATTCACAATACATAACTCACTAAATTTAATTGTTCTATATCTTAAAAGTAAAGGTAAATTCAAATATATATTTATTTTTTAATTGCAGTTGGACACAATACCTTTATTTTATTTTTATATGGTGCTAAGGGTCAAACCCAGGTCCTCGAACATGCTAGGTAAGCACTCTACCACTGAGCCACATCCTCAGCCCCTAAATTCACATCTTAATAGGCAACAAGACATAAAGGAGAAAATACTGCACTAGAGATCAGGAGAATTAGGTTCAACTACAAGTTCCATATTGTTTCACAATACAGGATCTCAGATTTTTAACCTCAGATGTATCACTCAACCTTTGTGACATTCAATTTCTTCCTCAAAAACAAAGACAAGCTGGGCATAGTGGCAAACGCCTGTAATCCCAGCAACTCAGGAGGCTGAGACAGAAGGATTGCAAGTTTGAGGCTAGCCTCAGCAACATAGCAAGTTCCTAAGCAACTTAGCAAGACCCTGTTTCAAAAAAAAAAAAAATTAAAAAGGGCTGGGAAAGGTGGCTGGAATTGTGGTTCAGTGGTAGAGTGCTTGCCTGGCATGTGTGAGGCCCTGGGTTTGATCCTCAGCACTGCATATAAATAAATTAAATTAAAGATCCATTTACACCCAAAAAATATTTAAAAGGGGGGGGGGCTGGGAATGTAGCTGAGTCATAGACCACCCCTAGGTTCAATTCCCAGTTCCAAAAAAATTTTAAATAAAAATAAACAAAAAAAAAAGACACTTGTGGGAAGAATCCTAGAATGAATTACAGTTATGCAAAACTCTATACATATATGGCAATTTGATAGTCCAAGTAGCATTCAATTCTGTTTACTTTTCCTACCTCTCTAGGGTCTCAAAAGTAAGCCTGTCTCAATGTAGAATCAATAAAAGGACAAAATATCCAGTTATGTTTATTACTGTTTATGTTTATTATGTTTAAAAATATTTGAAGGATTGCTTTTGAAAGTTCGTGAGTACCTTACTCACTGAACTTGCAGAAATATACTCTTGTAATTTGTTTACCTCAAAATATCTAGCCAATCAATATGGAAACTATTTATAGCTACAATTCTGGGTATATATCATAAAAGCTTGATGATACCACTCCTATTCAATATAGTTCTTGAAACTATAGCCAGAGCAATCAAGCAAGAGAAAGAAATTAAAGGGATAAAAAATAGGAAAAGAAGTTATCTATTTGCTGATGAACTAATGACTAAAAGACCTAAAATCTGCACCCGAAGACTTCTAGAGCTGATAAACAAATTCAGTAAAGTAGAAGGATACAAGATCAACATTCCTAATTAATAGCTTTCCTATACTTCAATAATTAATCTACTGGGAAAGAAATCAGGAAAACTATACCATTTAAAACCTCAAAAAAATAAAATACTTGAGAATAAATCTAACCAAGGTGGTAAAACATCTCTACAATAAAAACTATGGAACACTAAAGAAAGAAACTGAAAAACTTAGAAGATGGAAAGACCTCCAAGGTTCTTAGATAGGCAGAATTAATATTGTCAAAATTACCAAGTCACCAAACGTTATTCAATGCAATCCACATCAAAACACTAATTACTTCTTCACAGAACTACAAAAAAAAAAAAGTCCTAAAATTCATTTGAAAGAATAAAAGACCCAGAATAGCCAAAGAAATCCTGAGCAAGAACAATGATGCTGACCGTTTTCCAATAAACAATCTCAGATTGGGCTGGGGATGTGGCTCAAGCAGTAGCTGCTCACCTGGCATGCGTGCGGCCCGGGTTCGATCCCCAGCACCACATACCAACAAAAATGTTGTGTCCGCCGAGAACCAAAAAATAAATGTTAAAAAAAAAAAATTCTCTCTCTCTCTCTCTCTCTCTCTCTCTCCCCCCCCCACTCTCTCTTTAAAAAAAAAAAAAGAATCTCAGATTATATACTACAGAGTTAGAATAACAAAAACAGCTTGATATTGGCATCAAAATAGACACAGAGACCAATAAAATAGAAGACACATATAGCTACTGTCATCTGATACTTGACAAAACTGCCAAAAATATGTGGGAGAAAAGATGGTCTTTTTAACAAATGGTGCTAAGAAAACTGGGCATCCATATATAGATGACTGAAACTAGATCCCCATCTCTCATCCTACACAAAAGTCAAAACAAAGTGTATTAAAGGGGCTGAAGTTGTGGCTCAGTGGTAGAGCATTTGCCCAGCATGTGTGAAGGCACTAGGTTCAATCTTCAGCACCACATAAATAAATAAATAAATAAAATAGAGGTGTTGTTGACATCTATAAAAATAGAAAAAAAATTTTTTAAGTGTATCAAAGGCCTAGGAATTTGCAACTGCTAGAAGAAAACATAGGTCAACACTCCCAACATACTGGCATAGGCACCAATTTCTTAACAAGACCCCAAAAGCTCAAGAAATAAAAGAAAAAAAAAATCAATAAGTGGGACGACACCAAATTAAAAAGCTACTGCACAGGAGAGGAAAAGATTGATAGCATGGAGAGTCTACAGAATGGGAGATCTTTGTCAGCTGCTCCTCTGAAAGGATTAATATCCAGAATATACTAAGAACTTAAAAAACTTAATACCACAAAAACATACAACCAATTAATAAATGGGCAAAAAAACTAAACAGACACTTTTAAAAAGAAGAAATACAAATGTACACGAGAAAATGTTTAATACCTCTGGCAATGAGAGGGATTGTGGCTCAGTGGCAGAGTGCTTGCCTACCATGTGTGAGGCACTGGGTTCAATCCTCAGCACCACATATAAATAAATAAAAAATAAAGGTACATCAACAACTAAAAAGTATTAAAAAAAAAAAACTATATTGAGGGGCTGGGGTTGTGGCTCAGTGGTAGAACTCATGCCAAGCATGTTCAAGGCCCTGGGTTTGATCCTCAGTACCATATAAAAATAAATAAATTAAAAAAATAAAGGTATTGTGTCCAACTAAAAAAATAAATATTTAAGAAAAAAACTACATTGATACTTTACCTCACTCCAATTAGAATGTCAATCATCAAGAATACAAATAATAATAAATACTAGCAAGTATATGGGGTAAAAGGTATACTCATACATTGTTTGGGGGGGTACAAATTAGTATAACCATTTTAAAAAGCAGTATGGAGATTCCTTAAAAAAAAAAAAAAAAAAAAACACCGTATGACCCTCCGTATTACCCAGCTATCACACAGCATTTTCCAGAACTGAAATCAGCATACTATAATGATACAGGCACATCAATGTTTATAGCAGCACAATTCACAATAGCCAAGTTATGGAACCAGCTGAGGTACCTGTCAACAATTAAGGGCTGGGGATGTGGCTCAATGATAGAGTGCTTGGCTAGCATGCATGAGGCCCTGGGATCAATTCCCAACAGCACAAAAAAAAAATAAATTAATTAACAAAAATGTGATGTATACACATTATAGTTTTACTCAGCCATAAAGAATGAAATTATGAAGTTTGCTAGTAAATGAATGGAATTGAAAAACATCATGCTGGTGAAATAAGCCAGATTCAGGGATCCAGTATCTTCTCTCATATGCAGACACTAGAGCAAAGTAAGGGAATAAAAGGGGCAAGGGGTGGAACCCTTAAAAATAGAGGAAATATCAGTGGAATAGACAAAGGAGATTGAGGGGAAGGCAGGAGGGACAGAAGAGGGAAAAAATGCAGAATGAAACTGACCAAATTATATACATGTATGAATATATCACACTGAATTTCACCTTTATGTATATCTATAAAGTATCAATTTTTAAAAAATGAAAATAAATAAATGGAAGATCAACAGAGTAGAGGAAAGGGAATAGGGGAAGAGAGGAAAAGAAAAGGCAGTGGGGACTGAAATAGAACAAATTTTATTCCATGCATGTATGACTATGTCAAAACAAACCCAGGGGCTGGGGTTGTGCGTTCCAGCCTAGCATGTGTGAGGCACTGGGCTCGATTCTCAGCACCACATGTAAGCAATTAAGTAAATAATAAAGGTCCATCATAACTAATAAAAATATTTTTTAAAAACCCACTATTAAGCATAACTATAATGCACTAATAAAAACATTTTTAAAAATCTTGCTGAGGGGCTGGGGATGTGGCTCAAGCAGTAGGGCGCTCACCTGGCATGTGCGGGGCGCTGGGTTCGTTCCTCAGCACCACATAAAAATAAAATAAAGATGTTGTGTCCACCAAAAAACTAAAAAATAAATATTAAGGACTGGGGATGTGGCTAAATCGGTAGCGTGCTCGCCTGGCATGTGTGCGGCCCGGGTTCGATCCTCAGCACCACATACAAACAAAGATGTTGTGTCCGCTGAAAATTAAAAAATATATCTATCTCTCTCTTTCACCCTCTCTTTTAAAAAAAATTATCTCTCTCTCTTTAAAAAAAAAAAAAGAATCTTGCTGATGCAGTACCAAAAAAAGTCTTATTATCTATGTAATAAACAAGCTAAAAACAAACGGTATATCTAATTAATCTTCATAATACAAATGAGTATAAAAACCTCAGTTTTTTTATATACAGCTAAAGGATCATAGCAATGTGCTTAATGCCTAATAGCTCCGGTCTCTCCACCAGCTATATTCAGTAGTTAATAAATATATTCACCTATAGCAATACCGTTTTTGCCAATAGCAAGAGAGTGTATTTCAAGTTCTAAACATTGCAGAATTGTTCCTCCTACCTTGATTAGGTATAAGAATAAAAGGTAAAGGAAAAAGAGTGGAAAGAAATTATGTTCCACCCAAAACTACCTATTTTCCCTTGCAGATTATCTCTCCTGAAATGCCATCTGCCAAAAAGTTTATCTTCCTCCTCAAAAGTCTTTCTCTTCCCCTCCTTTTTTATAGAAGGAGGGTTTCTATTTTTGTTTTAGTTTCAACTAAAGAAACACAAGGGGGAAGAAGGGTAGAGGAGAAAACTATTTCGCCCCATTTTTATCCCATTTGACATTTCAGAAGTGACCACTGGATGGCAACAGTGGGAAATTAAACAGTACCAGTTAGGATCACCTAAAAAAAAAACATCTGTCACCCTGGCCAAAATTCAGTTAAAAAAATCATTTATTAATCTAGCTATGATTTGATCAAGCTTTAATTCCACTTGAGAACAATTTAAAACTTCAATAATACCAATATGGTTTAAGTCTTATAACAGGAAAATAAAATCTTGTGTTACTTGAATCAATAACCAAATGTCACCTTCTCTTCTAGAAATGGTAATTGCTAGCTGACAGAGAAAATAAGTTACTAAAAAAAAATTCTATCACAAAATATGATTCTCAGGTCATGTGGTTATATCATACAAAGAACCAACAAAGAACATCACACCTATCTCTCAAACATGTCAAAAAAACATTGCTTTTCATAGATTCTCTTTTAATAGACAAATGGATTATGAAACTCTTTACATATTCAACAAACTTCTATTTTGAGTTAGGAACCTGAAAATAGTATCCACAAACTTCATTTGCAGAAGTCTTTAAGAATAACCATCACAATTAGCTAGGTAGTAAATCACTTGCCTATCATGTGCAAAGCCCTGTGTTTAATGTCCAGCACTGCAGATTCCAACTGGAGCTACTAAAAAGTTTTTAAGAAATGACTAAATCTTTGTTGCACACTACCTCTCTCCTCACAAACCTTTCAAAAATGAAATTACCTTAAGAAATTTTAATGGGAAAGTAACCTTTTAAAATATGTAAAAAATATGTCCCTGCTAATTTTCTTATTCTTTCTTATCTAGTTTATATTTGAATAGGCCAGTATGTCTTACCATTGATTGTCCATTCAAAAGAAGCTCTTTACTTTAAGTCAGAATCAGTGCCTTACACCAATTTTAGAGTGCTGGTGATTTACTATTAATTTGTATTCAAAACAGTAAGAAGGACAGGCCAGTGTTCCAAGAGGTAATTCATATATAATACATACATATGAAAAATCACAAAAAATCATCAGAAACATCATTGTAAAATACTGCAATGAACAGGATGTATTCATTAACATAAAAGCTTTTCAAGTTTCATTCTACAAGGAAAACTGTATTCTGAATTTCAGATCCACAAATCCTTTTTCTCCAAAAACACAGGGGAGGGCTGGAGTTGTGGCTCAGTGGTACAGTGCTTGCCTAGAGCGTGAGGCACTCAGTTCGATCCCCAGCTCTACATAAAAAAGAATTCTATATTCTATAATTATAAAAGAAAAAAAACCTAAATAAACAAAATAAAGGTATTGTGTCCATCTACAACTAGAAATGTTAAAAAAAAAAAAAAAGGAACTTGGTACACTGCTGGGTAGAGGAGAGATGGCAACAATCAGTCAGTTGGAGGATCTGCAGACAACCAAGAGGACCGCACTACTACAGGGCTGGAGAAGAAAGGTACTATTTTTTCCCAGACAGGAAGGAAATGGCAAAAGAATATGAAGATGAGTAAACTACTTTGGGGAAAGTGGTATGAAGCCTTGGGCCTTGGGCCAGTACAGCTTAAAGTAGAAGTGCCAGTAGCCCCAGAAGCAAGGAGCCTGGGGCCCCAACTAAGCAAGGAAAGCAATACAAATTCTAGTACCATGGGCAAGGACATCAAGATAAGTTTCCAGTGACAGATTAAAAATCTCCCGTAAGAATGTCTACAGTGTCTCTGTGAAAGAGAGGAGTGCTGTATCATTATAAAACCAACCAACAAAAAGTATTACAAGAAATTAAATTTCAGCCTTAACAGATACCACATACCTCTGGATGACTCCTCACTGATTTTTGTTCATACAACTGAACCATAATGATCTCTTAATAGAAGTCAAAGGAGGTTGTGGCGGCAGAGTCAGAATTATAGAAGGAGCTAAGAAAGATAAAGATTACCCACAGTAGTGGTGGGGAGGTGGGGACTGCAAGACATAGAAGCTGGCCCCTGAGCCCTGCATGGTCAGCATGGAGCATGCTTAAAACTTCAAGAATGGAGCCTTTCAAAGAGGGTCTCCTCTCTTCTAAGAGCTATCCAGAGACTATAAGAACCTGCCTATAGGGCACTCTTAGCCCCTCTATCATGGCCTTCCCCCACTCCCCAGTAGTACCATTCTGACTTAAAAACAACAAAACCCACACACACAAATGTTATGTTGGGATTTCTGAAATTGTTTAGCTTTATATATGATAAGAGAGAATTATTATGCTTCTTCTAATTGTAAGTCAAAGCACAAGAAAACTAACTCCACTTTGTTCTACCACAAAAACTCCATTTCTAAAGTAGAATTTGAATACAGAATCTATTGTCTTCTAAAATCTCTATTTAAAGATGAGATAAAGATCTTTCAAAATTACTATGACTATTTTCTTTAAGGAAAAAAAAAGTAGGCTATAGGGGCTGGTTTGCAGCTCAGTGGTAAAGCACTTGCCTACCATGTGGGAGGCACTGGGTTCAAACCTCAACACCACATATAAATAAATAAAAATATTGTGTCCATCTACAACTAAAAAATGAAAATTTTTTAAAAATAGGCTACCATTAATAAACACTTCATGTGTATCTGTTTTCCATACATTCAATCATCTTAACTATTCCATAAAGTATATTAAATTATTTTCATCTTAATTAACTGAAACTCAGAAAAATTAAGTAACTTGCCTAAGATCTCATAAACATGCAGGGATTTAAAGCCATGTGTTTCAGACTCCAAAGCACAACCTTTCACCATACCAAACTACCTTTAGTGAATCTTCTAAACAACTAAACCAAAAATATTAACCAATAAAGTAAGCAGAGAATCTATAGCTATCCTAAGGTCATGGATTAACAACAATAGTAATGTCAGAAAAAAAAACTTTAAATTAAAAGTAATAGATTATTAGGCCCACTAACTCATCTGTCAGGGTTCTCTTTTTAAAATATTTTTTAATTGTTGATAGACTTTTATTTATTTTTATTTATTTATATGTGGTGCTGAGAATCAAACCAAGTGCCTTACACATGCCAGGCAAGTGTGCTACAGTCACTGAGCCATAGCCCCAGCCCCTATCAGGGTTCTTAAAGAGTCATATAATGCTTTTATTCAGAAATTTCTCACAGCTACATCTACTTACTAACCAGTTCACGTTCAACAAAAATACTTGGGCTACAACAGGTTTAAAAGGAAAAAAAGAAAAGAATACTGCTCAAATATTTATTAGAAAAGTCACAAAGAACCAGGCAAGCGGCTATAATCCCAGCTACTCAGGAGGTTAAGCAGGAGGACCACAATTTGAGGACAGCCTGAGCAATTTAGCAAGATACCGTCTCAAACTAAAAAATAAAAAGAGATGGGTATATGGCTAAGTGGTAGAACACCCTTGGGTTCAATCCCCAATACTCCCCCCACCAAATCAGTCACAAGAAATAAAGTACCTGGCAATCAAGGCTAAGGACATTTTTTAAACTGTGGTTTGTTTGTTTTTAGTTGTAGTTGGACAATACCTTTATTTTATTTCTTTCTTGTTTTATGTGGTGCTGAGGATCAAACCCAGCAGCAGATGCAGTCTCTGAAGACTTTGACTTTGACATGCGGGGATAGAAGAGGAAGGGGAAATGAAGAATCCAGTTTTAAAATTGACAAGCCTGAGACATTTATGGAAAATACATACAATAGGTAGTTGGAAAGCCTCTTAAAAGCTAAAAGAAGGCAGAGGAAAGTTACATGGATAACTCAAAATTTAAAAATTCCTGACAAAGGGAACTGCAAATGTCAAAGGCCCTGCAGCAGGACATGCCTAGAGAATTTACAGAACATAATAAAGTAGCAGTTGTGGTTTTGTTGAAATATAAGCACAAGACAATCTTATATTGATAGACTATCTATGCTTTTATTTTAAATCCCTGCCCTGTTAAGCCTGCCACTTAAAGTCCAGTGCCTAAAATAAGACACTCTTAACATTAACCTTTATAAAGATCATCCAACCAAACTGAATATGGTGGGATAGTTTGCCTGAAATCCCAGCTACTCAGAAATCCAAGGCAGGATGATCCTGAGTTCCAGGTCAGCCTGGGCAACTTGATGAGATCCTCATCTAAAAAAATAAAAACTTAAAAAAATAAAAATAAAAAACAAGGGCTGGGGATGTGGCTCAAGCGGTATCGCGCTCGCCATGCGTGAGGCACTGGGTTTGATCCTCAACACCACATAGAAATAAAAAATAAAGATATTGTGTCCACCTAAAAAGAAAAAAAAACTAAAAAATAAATATTTGGAAAAAAATCAAGTTGACAGAATCATCCTACTAATATGGGATAATGTATCCATATACTGAATTTGGTAACTTGGACTATCATAAAACCATGAAAAAAAAAAAGGTTTGTTTTGTTTTGGGGTAGTGGGGATTGAACCCAAGGCACATTCCCACTGAACCACATCTCCAGCCTTTTTTATTTATTTTGAGACAGGGTCTCATTAAGCTCTTGGGGCTTCACCAAGCTTCTGAGACTGGCCTCAAATTTACCAGTTCTCGTGCCTCAGCCTCATAGGTCACTGGGATTATAGCAGTATGCCACCTCATCTGGTACCATGAGAAAATTAAATGAGATAATGCAATTAAAGTACACAATGCCTGGAACACTCAAACTATAATTTAATATCTGAAAGGACAAACATAATTTAAATAATTAACCCTGTTTTTCACACATTGCTGAAAAGACTTATGTTAAGAAACATATTTTTTTCATCCTTATAATTCCAAATCTAGTATAGTGCTTTAATAAACAGTAGCTGTAGCTGGGCACAGTGGTACATACCTATAATCCATATAACTCTGGAGGCTGAGGCAGGAAGATTACCAAGTTTGAAGCAACCTCAGCAATTCAGCAAGGACCTAAGCAACTCAGTGAGACCCTGTCTCAAAATAAAAAATAAAAAGGGCTAGCTCAGTGGGAAAGCTCCCCTGGGTTCAATCCCCAGTATGAGAAGAAAAAAGAAAAAAAAAAAAAAGGAGAAGAAGAAGAAAAATAAGAAATAGTAGGCCCAAATAAATAACTGTGAATGAGTAAATCCACTCTAAAATGCCAACCAGAATACTTAAACAGACTACCAAAGACTCTTAACTCTCAAAGACACAATTCTATTGTGCAAGATGTAAGTTCATAAATAGGTCCCACCCTCAAACAAAACAGATTTTCTTCTGTAGAGAATGGGTGAATAATTTCAACAAATTGTTAACAAGGAGATAACATACAATAGTAAGTACCTATAATACTGTGTTCTCTTATTCCTTCAAATCTATTGGGGGGATAGTAATAGGTCAAATTCATCAGTTTAGTCATAACCTTAAATAATCAGAGCTTCAAACTAAAAAAATATATATAAACTTTTCTTTGTTAACCTATCAGTCAAGTACTAAGTAAAGAAGTACTAAAATATAGTACAGACTTCTGTTGTTCATCATAGAGTCAAAATAACTGGTAATGTAACATAATTAAGATCATTTGAGTAGTGACATTCAAGATTTATTTTTCTCATTTAATCCCACAAGTGATAAGAGTGACTTGGGTGCCAAGCAAATTGTATGTTACTTAAATATTGAATTTATACCTTGTAGACAGTTATTAGAAGATACCAGATGCAAAAACTCTTAATTACCATGCTTTATATTTTATTCCGTGAATCCCCTCATTATCCCGGAAAAAGAAATTCTGTCCATATTTTTCTTGGAGACAATCATTCCACATTAGATGCACTCAGACTATAACTATCCAAAACAACCATCAAAGAGCAGGAGTTCTTTTTATTTTATCTCCTTTCAAATAGCCATACCCAGGCTTGGCAGGGGCAGGCAGCAGGGGGTGCAGAGGATGCACAAAAAAACTAAACACTGATAATGTAATAACTTGCTTTTCTGGCAGCTTGGCAAACCACAAGTTTAAATCACATGAATTTTCCCCATCCACTTTAGCATACACAGAAGCAGAAATTTCATGAACTAGAATGTTACTGATGGAGGGGAAGGAATCTTTTGAACGTGACCACAGATTCTCCAATATTTTATTTGTTTGTTTGTTTTGGTGAGGGGGGGTTGTATCAGGGATTGAACTCAGGGGCAATCGACTACTGGGCCACATCCCAACCCTATTTTGTATTTTATTTAGAGACAGGGTCTCACGGAGCTGCTTAAGTTCTCATTTTTGCAGAGGCTAGCTTTGAACTCACGATCCTCCTGCCTCAGCCTCCTGAGCCACTGGGATTATAGGAATGTGCCACTGCATCCAGCTCTCAAGCATTTAAATACTATTACATCTCTTCTGAAGACCAGATCAAGAAAACATGAACATATTCAATAACCAGAATAACCAAAACAATCTTAAAAAAAAAAAACAACAACAAAGGATTGGGGTTCTGGCTCAGTGGTAGAGCGCTTGCCTAGCATGTGTGAGGCATTGGGTTCAAACTTCAGTACCACATAAAAATAAAGAAACAAAATAAAGGCATTGTGTCCATGTGCAAAAAAAAAAAAAAAAAAAAAAATCAAGAGGACTTAAGACTCCCATCTTCAAAACTCAGTTGTAATGTGGAACTAGTATAAGATGACATATAGATCATTGGAATACAGCAGACAGTCCAAAAATTAACTCAGAATCAATTCATTTTTGACAAGGATACCAAGACAATTCACTGAGGAAAAATTTTTTAAGTCTTTTCAGCAAATGGTGCTGGAATGACTGGATATCTATGTCACAACTCACATAAAAATTAACTCAAAATAGATCAAAGACTAATATAGGAGCTAAAGATACAAAACTCACATTGCAGATGCTGTAAAAAAACCAACTTGGCAGTTCCTTAGAAAGTTAAATGTGAAGTTGCCCTATGACAGAGCAATTCCACTCCTAAGTACATATCCAAGGGAATTGAGAAGATATGCAAATGCTAAAACTAGTACTTGAAGGTTCATAACATTAATTATAACAGCCAAGCATGGAATTAACCCAAATATCATCAACTGATGAAAACAATATGGTATATCCACAAAATGAATAATTATTCCAATTTAGTACTGATATAAGTACAAACATTACGCTAAGTAAAAGAAAAGAGACACAAAATACCACACATTATACTATTCTGTTATTTTATTTATTTATTTATTTATTTATTTTTAATATTTTTTTTTAGTCTCTGCGGACACAACATCTTTGTTTGTATGTGGTGCTGAGGATCGAACCCGGGCCGCACGCATGCCAGGCGAGGGCGCTACCGCTGGAGCCACATCCCCAACCCCTGTTATTTTATTTTTTATATTTATTTATTTTTTGGTACCAAGTATGGAACTCAGGAGCACTTAACCACTGAGCCACATCCCCAGCTCTTTTTTATATCTTTCTTAGTTGTTGATAGATCTTTATTTATTTATATGTGGTTCTGAGAATCAAACCCAGTGCCTCACACATACCAAGCAAGTACACTACTGCTGAGCCACAACCCCAGCCCATTCTTTTTTATATCTTATTTTGAGACTGTCTCACTGAGTTCCTTAGGGACTCACTAAATTGCTGAAGCTGGCTTTGATCCTGCTCCTCAGCCACTAGGATTACACCTGCCAACTGTTTTTATATAAGATTAGGCAAATCCATAAAGACAGAAAGACCGCATATAATATTATTCTGTTTATTTGCCCAGACTAGGCAATTCCATAGAGTAGTTAATGATTACCAGGGGCTAAAGAAAGAGAATGAGAAATGTCTACTAATTTTGGAGTGATAAAAATATTTTAAGTAGATAGTGACGATGGCCACAAAACTTTATAAATATATTTAAAACCAATGCATTGCACACTACAGAATAAATTCTATGATATGTAAGACATTTCAATTTTTAAAACTGAGAAGTTGAAAACTATTTCAGACAATTGTTGTTGCACATTTTGATAAATGCACTGTGGTTATTGAAAGAACATCTTTGATCTTAGGGGTATACACTGAAGTATTTAGGGGTATAGAGGCGTAGTATCTACAACCTTCTTTCAAACAGTTTAGAAAATAATTTACGAAAAGACAATAAGGCAAAATGAACACAATTGATGAATCTTGGTAAAGGATATATGACAAAAGTTCCTTACACTATTCTTGCAACTTTCCAGTAAGTTTGAAAATATATCAAAATGGGGCTGGGGATGTGGCTCAAGCGGTAGCACGCTCGCCTAGCATGCGTGCGGCCCGGGTTCGATCCCCAGCAGCACCGCATACCAACAATGATGTTGTGTCCGCCGAGAATTAAGAAAAAATAAATAAATGTTAAAATTCTCTCTCTCTCTCTCTCTGTGCCCCCCTCTCTCTCACTCTCTCTTTAAAAAAAAAAAAAAAAAAAAAAAAAAAAGAAAATATATCAAAATATAAACAGAGAAAATATGAATGTATCCAATATAATTTGGACTACTGTCCCTCTTCGTGTTTGTTCTTTGATAAAGAAAGTTTGTTTCACATTACTAAATTTAACAATTGTGCAATTTTTAAAAGAAGAAAAAGGTAGAGATGTAGCAGAAGAAAACATTTAAAGAAAAAACACAATTAGAGGCTAATAAGAGCTGAAAAGTATAACACTTGTGGCTTGGGAAGCTGAGGCTAGAGGATTTTGAATTCAAAGCCAGCCTCAGCAACTGGACAAGGTGCTAAGTTACTAGCGAGCCTGCTCTAAATAAAACATAAAAAAGGGATAGGGATGTGGCTCAATGGTTAAGCACCCTGGGTTCAATCCCTGGTACCAAAAAAAAAAAAAAAAAAAAGTATAAAACTCTGTATAATCAACTAACATGGGATTTTGTAAAATGCCAACACCTTCTCAATCTACATCATTAAAGAAAACACTACATATTTATGTAGGTTTAATGTCATATTAGAATAGTTTTTCCAAAAGTAAAACATTTTTAATTATATAGGATTAAAAAATATTCTTTCTAGCATTTAATCAATATATGAAATATCCTGATCAACCACAAATTAGTCAATATAAGGAGAAAACATGAAAAATAAAGGATCATAACTCCAAAGTAATCATTTCATGTTATTTGGGTTCAATATCTACAGGGAGAACATCAATAGAGCTCCAACTGTGTTTCTGTTATAAATGCTTTTTAATCCTTGTCAAGCTCAAGCCATTTGATTTGTTAATATCAACTGTGATGAAACACAGAAGATTTGTATTAAAAAATGTTCTCCTTGGGCTGGGGATGTGGCTCAAGAGGTAGCACGCTTGCCTAGCATACATGCGGCCCAGGTTCAATCCTCAGCACCACATACAAACAAAGATGCTGTGTCCGCCTAAAACTAAAAAATAAATATTAAAAAAAAATCTCTCTCTCAGTTCTCCCTCTCTGTCTTTAAAAAACAAAAATGTTCTCCTTTAAATTGATCTATGCAATACTTATTAAGTGCCAACGGCATTTTTTTTCAAAAGTAGAAAGAACCATCATAAAATTCATATGGAATTTAAGAGACCCTGAATAGCCAAAACAATCTTGAAAAAGAACAAGTTGAAGAACACTTCCTGGTTTCAAATTTTATTATAAAACTAAAGAAACCAAAAAATAGTGTGGTATCAGTTTAAAGACTAATATGCAGACCAATGGAATAGATCAGAGAGCCCAAAAATAAACCCTCCTATATATGGTCAACTGATTTAATTTCTAGTAAGAAATTAAATCCAGAGTGCTCTATCGCTGAGCTGCACCTCCAGCTCCCTGCCCTTTTTTTGAGACAGGGTCCGGTTAAGTTGTCCAGGCTGTCCTCACACTGGCCATCTTCTTGTCTCAGCCTCCAAAGTAGTCGGGATTACAGGCATATGCCTTCACATCCAGCTTTAGTTAACTGATTTTTTAAAAAACTGCCACTACCATTTGTCTTCAACAAATGGCATTTGAAAAATTGGATATATACACACACAAAAGCATGAAATTGGATCCCTAACTTACACATATAAAAAAATTAACTCAAAAGAATCAAAGGTATACATTTAAAAGCTAAAATTATAAACCTCTTAGAAGAAAACATCAGAGAAGATCTTCATAATGGATTTGGCAATGACTTCCTTGATGTGATACCAAAAACACAGATATCGATAATAAAAAATAGACAAATTAGACTTCACTAAAATTAAAACTTTTGTTCATGAAAGGGTACATCCTCAGAGTAAAAAGACAACCCATAGAATGAGAGCAAATATTTGCAAATCATGTATCTATCAAGAAGTTAATATGCAGGATATAGTTAAGATGCAGAATACTAGGGATGGGGTTGTGGCTCAGTAGTAGAGCGCTCTCCTAGCATGCACGAGGCACTGGATTCAATCCTCAGCATCACATAAATGTAAAATAAGGATATTGTGTCCACCTAAAACTAAATATATTTTAAAAAGATGCAGAATATTTAAGGAATTCCTACAACTAAATAATGAAACAACCCGTTTTAAAAATGTGCAAAGGCGGGGCAGGAAAGAATAGAATTTCATTGAATTAGACAAAGGGGAATGAAGGGAAGGGATAGAAGACAGGGACAGACAAGACAGTAGAATGAATTGGAAATAACTTTCCTATGTTCACATATGAATACATGACCAGTGTAACTCCACATCATGTACAACCACAAGAATGGGAAATTATACTCCATGTATATATGTTAAAATACACTCTACTGTCATGTATATCTAAAAATAATTTAAAAATTAATTTTTTAAACTGCAGAAGACTTGAGTGGACATTTCTCCAAAGACAGATAAATGGCCAATAAAAGCACATAAAGATACTTAACACTACAAATCATGAGAAATGCAAATCAAAACCATAATAAGATACCACGTCCTACCCATTAGGACGGCTATTACCAAAACAACAAAAAACAGAAAAATAAATATTGGCTAAAATGTGAAGAAATTGGAATCCCTGAGCACTGCTGATAGGAATGTAAAATAGTATAGCTGCTATGGAAGACAATATGGCAGTTCCTCAAAAAAATTAAAAATAGAATTATCATTCAATCCAACAATTCCACTTCTGGTTATATACTAAAAAGAATGAAATGCAAAATCTCAAAAAAAAATTTATAGACCTATTCATAGCAGTATTATTTACAATAGCCAAAAGGTAGAAGCCATCCAAGTATTCATCAACAAATAAAATATTTATACACACACAACAGAATATTATTTTTTTATTTAGCTTAAAAATGGAATAAAATTCTGATACATGCTACTTCTGGATGAACTTTGAAGATATTATGCTAAGTCAATAAAGCCAGTCACAGGATAAATACTGCATGATTCCAATCATGAGGTAAATAAGATAGTCAAAGAGTCAAATCCAACAAGACAAAAATGATGATTGCCAGGAGTTGGCAGGTGGGGAAAATGGGAGATTATTGTTTAATGGGTACTGAATCTAAGTTGAATAAGTTCTGGAGTTGTTGGCTGCTGGTGATATCACACAATAATGTCATCGTATTTAATGCCAATGAACTATAATGAACTATACTCTTAAAAGTGGTTAAAATGGGGGCTGGGAATATGGCTCAGGCGGTAGCGCGCTCGTCTGGCATGCGTGCGGCCCGGGTTCAATCCTCAGCACCACATACCAACAAAGATGTTGTGTCCATCAAGAACTAAAAAAAAATAAATATTAAAAATTCTCTCTCTCTCTCTCTCCTCTCTCACTCTTTAAAAAAAAAAAGTGGTTAAAATGATGTGTGTATTCATATATGGTATACATATATACTATATATATGTGGTATACATATACTCTATATGTATAGATATATATATACACCATTATATATGTATATGTACAAATATATACACACCATAGATATACATCTAAATATAGATACATATATATGTATATGTATTTTTTAAGCACAATTTAAAAACAAAAAGATAAAATGATAAAAGCGGGGATTGTAGCTCAGTATTAGAGTACTTGCCTCACCCATGGGAGTTACTGGGTCCAATCAGCACAACATAAAAATAAAGGTATTGTGTCCATCTATAACTAAACACACTTTTTTAAGATAAAATGGTAAATTTTTATATTATGGTTATTTTATCATAATTTAAAAATACAAACTTTATTCTCAGTCCAACTGTTCTCATTACAAACTATTAAACACATCAAATGCACCCTGGCAACTTCATAAACTACTCTATTGTTCAAATCTTTGGTCCTAAGGGATCATCAATTGTGTACTAATGAAAGTGAACCAAATCATTAGAATATAGAGGGATGTCTACATTTTAAAAAGCACCCTTTCTACTATTGAAAACAGCATCTATTCAGTAAGGAGGTAACTGTGAGCACAGACCATGTGAATAGCATGGACAAGAGCAAAATGTACTCTTTGACAAACAGTTGCCAAATTCAGTTCAGCAAATAAAAAGAAATTTATATACAATGTTTCAATTCTTTCTGGTTTAGGTAAACTTGGCAGTGATAAAATCCAGTTAATCAGTTGCCTTAAGGCAATGGATCTTCATTTATAGGAACCAAGAGCTATTGTTAATTAGTAACAGAATAGCACACATATTTTAATTTTTACAAAATAATTAAAATATAACAATATTGTAAAGCCAATGTTTCTAAGATGCAAAGCTGGGCATGTCTTTATATTATCAATGGTTTTAATTATTTCTTAATCCTTTTAAAATTAATAATGAAAGCCCACACTTTTCAAGTAATTTAATTCCAAAATTACTTCCTTCTAATACTCAATGGTACTCAAAGGCACACCTCCCTAATAAACTGATCTATGCAAAACTTTTCAAACTTGGTGTGGAGGCACACACCTGTAATCCCAGCTGCACCAAAGGCTGAGGCAGGAGGATTGCAAGTTTGAGGACAGCCTTACCAACTTAGCAAGACCCTGTCTCAAAATAAAAAGATCTGTAGCATAGTGTCAGAGTGACCCTGGGTTCAAACCCCAGTATCACCAAAAAACAAAACTAAAAAACTTTTCCAACAAAGCCAACTATGGATTATAATGCTAGTTTAAGATAGCCATTGCTTGAGCAATTAAATTCATTGGTACAATGCATCAGAAGAAATGGCAAGACAATCTAGCAGATAGGATAACTAGAATGGGAATCAGATTACCTCTCTTTTCTAGTCCTGCTACACCTTAAGCTGTGTAATGATCCTAGACAAATCACTTAGCCCAATGATTGCTGTTCACTGAGCCACAACCCAGCCCTCAATACTTTGTTAATTTTTGATTCATTATGTCATTTCTCTGAGCCTACCTTTATTCATCTATGTAAATGATACCTCAAAGGAGTGTTAAAACAAGCAAAAATGGGCTGGGGTTGTGGCTCATTGGTAGAGTGCTCACCTAGCATGTGTGAGGCCCTGGGTTCAATCCTCAGCACCACAAATAAATAAATAAATAAAGGTATTGTGTCCACCTACAACTAAGATATATAATTAGAAAAAAAAGCAAAATAACAAAGTATCTAGTACAAAACTATTAATAATAAGCACTCAATAAATTCTAGCAGTTACCTAAAATGAGATGAGAGGATTATCACCAAGATTCCATGACTCTACAAATAAGCAAAAGGAGACGGAAATATGATCAACAAGATTCAAAAAGAAAGACATACTAAATCAGTTCAATTATATTTCTTACAACCCTGGTTCTAAGAGAAGGTAAATAGCTAGGCATGGTGGCACACACCTGTAATCCCAGCAGTTTGTCAGCTGAGGCAGAAGAATTGGGAGTTCAAAGCCAGCCTCAGCAACTTAGTGAGGTTGTAAGCAACTTGGCAAGACCCTGTCTCAAAACAAAACATAAAAGAACTGGGGATGTGGCTCAGTGGTTAAGCGCCCCTAGTTTCAATCCATGGTTAAAAAAAAAAAAAAGGTAGGCGGGGCATTTATTTTCTCTTCATTTGCCAACTCCAGGTCAACATTTCAATACTTTTAAAAACTGCCTTTTCTTTAAAGAAATATTATCTTACCTATCAATGAATCAGAAATACCAGATTGATTTACAGAGGTCATCTAGTCCATCATCACTCTACTACCACTACTACCAGACAGGCTCAAAAGAGAATATGCTTGAGCTGGGATATAGTTCATTTGGTAAAATGCTTGCCTTACATGTATAAGGTCCTGGGTTCAATCCCCAGCACAACAAAAAAAAAAAAAAAAAAGAGAGAGAGAATGTAATTAGGGTTGGGGTTGCTCAGTGGTAGGGCACTTACCTAGCATGTGTGAAACACTGGGTTCTGATTCTCAGTACAACATAAGTAAAGATCCACTGACAACTAAAAAAATATATATTTTAAAAAAGAGAATTGCTTAAACTCATCTCTGTGCTGGATGCGTAATATGATTTATCTCTTAAAAACTTTTTTTCTTTTTTGAAGTGAGTGTTAGGGATAGAATCTAGGGCTCTCACACCCCCAACCTTTTTTTTTAGTTTAAATCGCTCTCAAATTTGTCATTTAAAAAAAATCTCACATGGGGGCTGAAGCTGCAGCTCAGTGGCAGAGGACTTGCCTATCACATATGAGGCACTGGGTTTGATACTTTGCACAATATAAAAATGAAACAAAAGCATGCTGTCCATCTACGAATATAATTTTTTTAAAATCTCACATGAATAATGTGTTACCTTTTATGTGACAACAGGAAAAATATATACTTGTGGGGCTGGGAGTGTAGCACAGCAGTAGATACCTTCCTTGCCTAGCACGTCTGATGACTTGGGCTCAGTCCCCAGAATCACAAAATAAAACTGTATTTTCATTAAAAAATTCTAAAAGAATACATGACTGGAGTATAAAGTGCAGGATAGGTGGGAGTAGGGGTGGAACCAAAACGTCACTTATCTGCCCTTATATTACTTTTGTTTATAAGCTGTATGATTGTAACCACCTATTCAAAATGTACTCAATAAAAATAAAACAAAAAACCTGACACTCCAAATTTCACAATAAGGTTTTCCTCCACCCACACTACTCAACTCCGCATTGACCCATTATTCCTAATTCATATAACCAGAATCATCAACTCATCAGTTTATACTAAAGCCTTAAGGCTTTACAGAATGAAGCTTGTGCAAAGCTGATATTCTTGCATTATATAACAAATTGTTACAGTAACAACATGTAATTTTTTATTCAGTAAGTATTTTCAATGTCTTCAAACTTTGCCTACTAAAATTTCAAAATTCTACTTTCTGATAATGAATGTATTTCTAGTGATGATACTTTGTAGAATAAACCCTTTCCACTTTAACAAACTTAAAATCTTCATAAAAGGTTTTTTTTTAAGTTCATTTTCATGGAAAATAACTGAACTTGAAAATAATATATCTTAAGTCATAATTACTCAAAATGGTAATTTAAAAAAATTTTTTTAGTTATAGATGGACACAATGTTTTTATTTTATTTATTTATTTTTAAATGGTACTGAGGATTGAGCCCAGTGCTTCACACATGCTAGGAAAGCGCTCCACCATTGAGCGACAACTCCAGCCCCCAAAATGATAAATTTGCCATAGAAGATTTACAGCAGTACATGCTAATTTCACTGGAAACTTTTCAGTAGCTTCTTTCTATTTCTCCTTTGTTCAGATTATAAGCTCTGAGATGCTATTAAAAACAGTGACTCATCTTATTTACCTAAAGTTTGAATATAGAATATACAGGACAAAATTGCCATCCCTGCCAAAATGGCCTCTAAACTAATGGTTCTCAACAAGGGTGATTTTGCTCTCAGGAGACACGGCAATGTTTAAAGAATTTTGGGCTATCACAATTAGGTGGATTTTACTGGCATCTAGTGGATAGAGACCAGAAAGCATAGGAAACCCCCTCAAAACAAAGAATTATCTGGCCCAAAATGTCAATATGTTGCTGTTGAGAAATTCTACTCTACATTATAGATTTTAAGTAACTCTAAAGGAAATGACCCAGATGACTTACTACTGGAGAAAAATCAGGATGGGATTTCTATGCTGGCCTGTGGTGTTTTGTTGTTATTGTTGTGGTTTGTGGTGCTAGGGATTGAACTCAGGGCCTTGTGGTAAATTGTCAGAGAAAAATAAAAATCTCTATAAGGTTTGTCCTATAATTTTGGAGATGTATTCAATTTCTGATACATGCCTCAAGAAAAAAAAATTCCTCTGCCACACCCTTCCACCATGGTGCTCTGCCTCGCCTTGGGCCCAGAGCTACAGAGCTGGCCATCTATGGATTGAGACTGCTGAAACCTTGAGTGTTGGCTTAACTTTTCCTCTTCAAAAAAAAAAAAAAGAAAAGAGGAAATTTCAATGAAGTATAAAGCTATCTTTTCTAATTTATGTTTAAAGTGAAGGTAGAAACTGGAAGCAGTGGCACATGTCTGTAATCCTGGAGATTCAGGAAGCTAAAGCAGATAAACTGCAAGTTTAAAGCCAGTCTCAGCAACTTCACAAGACCCTGCCTCAAAACTGGAAAAAATTAAAAGGGCTGGGGATGTAGCTTAATGGTAAAATGCCATTAGGCATATACCAAGTACTCCCCCAAAAGTGAATGTATACACACACACACACACACACACACACACACACACACACACACACACACACAGGCCTAGAAAATTTATTGAAAGAAAATTTTTATTTTAGTTGTCTTAATGAGAGAGTTAAGGGCTGGGGATGTGACTCAAGCGGTAGCGCGCTCGCCTGGCATGCGTGCGGCCCGGGTTCGATCCTCAGCACCACATACCAACAAAGATGTTGTGTCCGCCGAGAACTAAAAAATAAATATTGAAAATTCTCTCTCTCTCTCTCTCTCCTCTCTTTAAAAAAAAAAAAAATGAGAGAGTTAAAGAGTTGATGGGGAGGGGAGGCAAGGACTTTTACTTTCCATGTTATATCTACTATATATACACTGAACTTTTCACCAGAGTGTATTAATTTTATAATAATTTTAAAAGGAGATTTCATACTTATATATATAACTATGAAAGCATATGCATACATTCTTATGACAAAAAAAAACAAAAATTATAAACCTCACCAAGTTTGTTCTTTAGGAACTTTCTATTTTTCTTTCAACTTGCTTAAAAATATATAAAGATTATGATTCTGAAAGTAACAGAAACTGTTTTTTTTATTTTTATTATTTTTTAGTGCCAGAAAAATATGGAACACTTCCCAAATTTGTGTGTCATCCTTGCACAGGGCCAATACTCATATCTTCTCTGTACCATTCCAAATAAAAGCTGGTTTTTAAAAAAAAAATTTAACCCAACATCTACTATTAATCACTGGTATATTTCAATAAGACTCTTCTATTCAAGGCCTTAGCTAAAGAATACACTCAATATAGGGCCTGGGGTTGTGGCTCAGTGGTAGAGCACGTGTGAGACACTGGGTTCAATTTTCAGCACCACATAAAAATAAACGAAGGTATTGTGCCCATCTACAACTAAAAAAATTTAAAAAAAAATTCAATATGCCTAAAGAAATATAAAAGAGATATTTACCCCAGTGTTTAAAAAAAAATAAGGATGGTCAGGCATGGTCTCATACACCTCTACTCTCAGCAGCTTGGGAGGCTGAGACAGAAAAATCACAAATTCAAAGCCAGCTTCAGCAACTTAGTGAAGCCCTAAGCAATTCATGGTGACTCTATCACTAAATAAAATATAAAAATGGGCTGGGGATGTGGTTCAGGGGTTAAGCACCTCTGAGTTCAATTCCCAGTACCAATAAGGGGAGGATGGTTACAAATAATGGCACTCCCTAAAATAGCACAAATCTAATATTTATTAAAAAGAAATTACTAATAGACCTAAGTCCCTTCCTCAAACTAACTAAAAGGTCTTTTGACTTGCCCAATGAGGGAAAGCAGCTTGTTTGTTTGTTTCCAGCTATTAGCTCTAATAATAGAGAAAAAGAGGTCCTTAGAATATCTAGGCCTCTGTACACAAAAGGTATAGTACTTCAACAAATTTTTATTCACTTCTCACCATGTCCTGCCCTATTAAACCACACACAATTCATTATTTTTTAGGAAGTCTAGGAGCATAGTTCTAAAATATTTAGAAAGATGAAAATAAGGATTTTAGTATTTTTCATCAAATGCCAGTTAGGGAGTATTCTTTTGAAGAACATTATTTATGATCTCTTCATACTGGAAATTCAAAAGCAATAATATGGAAGAAAACAGCTCATCTGGGTCTGGGGCTGGGGCTGGGGCTGGGGCCGTAGCTGGGTGGCAGAGCACTTGCCTAGCATGTGTGAGGCACTAGGTTCAATCCTTAGCACCACATAAAAATGAAACGAAGCATGCTGTCCAACTATAACTACAAAAATAATAATTTCACTCACAAAAGCATATACTAGGGCTAGGGATATGGCTCAAGTAGGAGCGCGCTCACCTGGCATGCATGAGGCACTCGGTTCGATCTTCAGCACCACATAAAAGTAAAATAAAGATATTGTGTCCATCTAAAGCTAAAAAATAAATATTAAAAAAAAAAAAGCATAGACTATACCCTACCACACTAAATAACAGAGACAAGGTAATTCCGGAATGTCTTCTCCAGATGACTTGAGGGAATATAGGGCACAAAAACAAAATATTTTTTCTTCACAGATTAAGAATCTACACATACACTGAACATCACCTTAGATCAGGCTAACTTCTATGGAGTATCCTAATGAGTTCTATATATACACTATATATACACTTATATACACTTAGGTAAAGTCCTTTTGTGGCACAGAAAATATAAATAAATAGGAGAATAAGTTGTTCTTCTACTAATGGGTAGGAATCACAGACAGGTAACCTCTACAATAAACTTCAAAAAACACAAAAGGTGTGGATTGTGCTCACAGCTTTAACCACATGGTATAGTGACTCCATACGAAATTATATAGAGTGGAGGAGAGAGAGATTTATGACTTTGGAGACTCACTAGCAGTCTACCTATGAAGAAATTTAAATACTACCTATATAAAAGCAAATGAGTGATCTTTCATCTTATCCACGACAATCAAGTAAATATGGTCCAGAAAAATCAAGGAGATTCTCTTTCGATCATTTAGGTCAAAGTGAACCTTTCAGATTCTCTCTTATAAGTTTTAAAGAAAAATAAATTCTATAGAGCCCCCACCTCATTTGCCTAGCTCTGGGTTCATCTCTCATCAAGTTTCACTAAAAGGATAAAAGCCTTCTACAAGCCCAAAAAACGGGTACTCCAGAGACTCTCCCCGCTAACTGCCTATTCAAATAAAATCCTTTTTCACCTTGCCTTAGAAGTTATTCCTCTTATATTGGGATACAGACATTCTAGAGACTATTCCCTTTATAATCTGCATTTTTTTTCCCAAAGCAAATGTTGGAGTCAGTTTTATACTAAGATTTTTAATCTAAAGAAAGCCCTATTCAAATTTAGGATGATAAGACAGTGCACTAATTGTATTCTGCAACCCACAGTTTCTCCTTATTCCTCTCAAATGCAAGAGCAAGGATCATTAGTACACACAGGGAAATTCCTGTACTTTAACACCAAGACCAGAGGTTAAAATAATTGGTCACAAGGGATAAACCTACTTAGAACAGAAACAGAAGAAACACTCTGAGCACTATAAACAATGGTCATCACAGGACAGTACTATATCAAGTCATTGTCAATAGAAAACTCTGTGTGTGTGTGTGTGTGCATGCGCGCCCGTGCGCTCAAGCACGCGCACACACACGCGTGTGTTGTTTTCCCTAGAGCCCACAAGATGATACCTACAATCCTAGATTGCTTAGACCTAAAAATATGTACACGGAAGAGTTAAAAGAAGTGAAAGAATTGATCACTTATTTCCCTTACTGCAAAAGAAAAGGTGTCCATAGGGTGCCTCACCTTCTCCCAGCCTAAAAAAATCTCAAGAGTTCAGCTATCCAGCTATTCCGAAGCTCAGAGATGCACTGGAACTTCCTTTTCCTGCCTAACTTCACAAAACGTCCCAGGAGCAAGAGTCACGTGATTTTTCGGGGTTAAAAGCTGAGAGTTACTTAATACCTGTCTCAAACTAGAGAAAGAAAATAAGAGCTCCACTTAAAATACGCAGGCAAGGCATACGTAAGGTAGAAGGTAAATAAATGTACGCCTCAACTTTGAGAGGCCAACAGCAGAAATGCTCTTTGGGCTAGTTAGCTGTATCCCTCAGTACCAAGGGCAGGGACTCCGGCAAGACCCCGCCCTCCCCCATCTCCAAAGCGGGGTGGGCGGGAGGTAGCCTGAGGAGTCCTTGTTCCCGCGCGAAGCTCAGAGACCAAAGGACTCCCTATTGTGGGTTTACGGACGCTGACGGGAACCCGTCCCGCTCCAGCCACGAGCTGAAGAGTAAGCCGAAAGCTCCCGAGGCCCGCATGGCTGCCACCGCCGCCAGGGAACCGACCGCTGTCAGAGAACGGCTGCACCCGGGAAACCGGAGGGTGGCCCCAAAGAGAATTCATGCCTCACGCTGTGTGGGAGGCGGGGGTCCTGGAGCCGTACCTCAGACACTTCGTCCTCATCGCTGCCAGAGGCACCACCTCCACCTCCGGTCCTCAGCACGGCAGCCGCCAACTTGAAATCCAGCGCCGCGTCCCCTCCGCCCGCAGCGCTGCCGCCGCCACCGACTCCCGGCGCGGGCCCGGCCTCCCCAAAGAGCCTCACGGTGCGGATCCCCAGTCCGACCCCTCCCGGCGGAGGCGGCTCCGAGGCCCCGGCTGGGGCGGATCGCGGAGCCACAGAGTCCAGGTCCTCCTCAAAGGAGGTGCCGCCGCCTCCGCCGTCGGTCAGCATGGTTCGCACGCGGAGCCGGAGACGCTGCCGAGTCACTCGCGGCCACCGCCGCCGCTGATCCCGGGAAGGAGAGGAGCAGCAGGAGGAAGAAGCGTCTCCTTCCCCCCGTCCCAGCAGCGCCACTAACTTCTCACTGCCTAACCTGCTGCCTCCCGCCCCCTCAACCCGCCACTGGCTGCAGCTTTCCGGCGGCTGCAGATCATTGGCCAAGGTGACCTGTCGCTCAGGCTCCCCGTCACGCGCTGCTCGCTGGCTCGCGGCCCTCAAGCTGCGTTGACCCGCGCAGGCCTAGGCGGTTGCGAACACCCGCCTCTCACTCCTCACGAGCCGACTTCCGGTCCTTTTCTGTGTCTATTGGCCAGCCTCTCTGACTGTAGCGTCACAACCTTAAAGTGGATTAGTTAGCCTTGTGGTCAGTCATAGTGACCCCTAACAATGGGAAACTCCATTGGCGCCATAAAGTGTCGGTCACTTTGTCACAGGACGTCGCGTGGTACAATTGGCCGGTGAGGGTGCTATTCATCCCGCCTCCATCTGAGGTGACGGGAAAGGGCTGGGGAATTTCCACTTCTGATTAAAATGAGGGCTTGAAGTGACGACTCGCAAGAATTAATATAATTTGGAGTAGACCTAACCCTGCGCTTGGTAAAACTCGAATGCCAAGGATACAAGAGGCGCAGAGGTAACGCAGCTTCCACCTGTCGCTCTCCGCCGGGTGCCGAGACTATGGCCGGAAAGTAGCTGCACCGGGATTGGAGGAAAGAAGCAATCGGTCTCATCGAGACCCCACCTTCCTGCCAATGCCTGGTTGGAGGACCGCAGCGTCAGTCACTCTGGGACAGGTGAGGCTGCCTAACCCTTCTGCCTCTGCCTCTGCCCCTGCCTCTCTGCCTCTTTGGTCAGGAGTGGGAGGCAGAGAGCGGAGAGGGAAGGGGAGAGGGGCTGGGCGCTTCCTGTGGACCCTTCCAAGTTGAACCCGGCGCGCGGAGCTGAGGGAACCGGGGGAGCAGCTCCAGATGGCCGTCCTGAGACAACTCGGCCCTCCCGCACGCTGGGACGTGGCTGGGCGCGGCGATTCTACGGGCTTTAGGAGCGATCGCCCTGCGGGACCGCGTTCTCTTGCGTGTGGAAGGCGTCGGGCCAGCGGGGCTGGACAGCGCCATCAGTACCGGGAACTGTCCCACCAAGGCCGCGAACAGCGCGCTGAATCCAACCTCAGGGCTGAACTGAGCCAAGGAGGAGTTTTGAGTTCTGGTGCCGCCACTTATTTGCTGGGTGACCTTGATGGGTTTGATGTTACTGCATGTGCAATGGAAATAATATCAGTACCTGCCTCAATGGGTGGTGGTTGTGAATAAATTCGGTGATGACCTAAAGTGCCAGATTCAAAGGAAAGAATAATTTTGGTACTCACTGCCCCTTCTGCCTTCAGGAGTTCTCTGCCAGTCCTGGGTTCTGCCAGACCAACCAATTCCACCCAGACGCTGATGCAAAACAAAGCTAACTAAGAGGATTCTCCTCCTCCAAGAATGTGTATCTACCTCGCTACTCTCCCTCTCTCACCATCTCTATCTCCTTTATCAGTAGAGGAAGTTAAAAAAATATTCAGGTTCCAACTACTCCTGTGTCACCACAAAGGAGTTTGGTGAAGTTTGTATGGCAAATGCCTTTTGACCCAGAAAATGTTCATATGACAGCAAAGGTTGACAAAAACAAGATGTGTCATTTTCTCCTTAAAACTAAGAGATTTGCCTGTCTTGGTTGTATAGTACTTAATATTTCCCCTTCTTTAAACTGAAGTCTGAAAATTCTATGAAGAATATAATGATTTTTTTAAATGACTTTAAAAGTTGATGCTAGGCTGGGGCTGTATCTCAGTGGTAGAGCACTTGCCTCTCAGGTGTGAGGCCCTGAGTTCGATCCTCAGTACCACATAAAAATAAATGAATAAAAATAAAGATTTTTTTTTAAAGTTGATGCTGCCATGTTAACATTTCTTTGACTTTGGTAGTTGCCCATTTTGACATTTCACATGCAAGAAAAAATGAGTTTTTTTATGTACATATTGAGTAAATGTACTGTATAGTTTAGAATAAGTTGTAGAAAATAGGGAAATTTTAAGTGTCATGTACACTGTCTAGAATTTGTGAACTTAATTAGGCTGTACCTTCAGTGCTGTTTAAGTTTTCAAGACATGTGTGACTAGGTCACAGCCCAAACTAAGCAATAATAAAAGAAACAGCACTGCCTAACCCACTTCAAAGCTGGATTATCCAGAATTGGTATGGATACATCCTTAGGCAAAAACAGGTATTGACTGGTGCAACATTACAAAGGAACTATTTGTCATTCCTACCACTAATACAAAAATAATTTCTGATGCAACTCCCTGAGCAAACTCATTAAATTCTTTAAACAAATGTAATGAATCTCAAGGACAGAGGGAAAGAAAACCTGAATATATACATTTTATCCATTATATTTAAAAGAGAAAAATATAGTATCTTCTCAGTGCCTAGCAACCAAACCCTGAGTATAGTCAGAGAGAGATGATTGAGCAAAAATCCTTATTTCACCTGGACCTTACCAAGATACCTGGCACACACCTCTGATCCCAGGAACTCAGGAGGCTGAAGCAGAGGATCAAAAAAGTTCAAAGCCAGGGCCTGGGCTGTGGCTTAGTGGTAGAGCACTTGCCTACCACTGCATGAGACACTGGGTTTGATCCTCAGTACCATATAAAAATAAACAAATAAAATAAAGGTATTGTGTCCATCAACAACTTAAAAAATTTTGTTAAAAAAAGTTTGAGGCCAACCTTAGCAATTCAGCAAGACCCTGTTTTAAAATAAAAAGAGCTAAGGATATAACTAAGTGGAAGAGCCCTTGCGATGGGTTCAATCTTCGGTACCTCAATAAATAATTAATTTTTAATAAACCTGGACCTTTTCCCAAAACACTTATCAGTAGTTTGTCAATATGAGAATTAGGAACTCTCAGTGTCTGATTTGGGTGATTGTTATGTAGAGTCTGTATTTTGTGATTTAATACTTTATATAATAATTATATTCCTGTAGTTTTACAAAAAAAAAAGAAACTGAGAAATTACCATATCAAGTCATGTATTTGGTAAATGTAAAATCACATTGTATGTATTGAATGTAAATTATATTGGTAAGTATTAATTTGATTTATTGGGTAACATTGGTTTTAATATATTCTATCTTAAGATAGTCTCTTTTTTTTACAATTTTTTTTTTGTTTTAAACCATGGCTTTTTTAAAATATCTTTATTTTATTTTTATTTGGTGTTGAAGATTGAACCTAGCACCCTGCACATGCCAGGCAAGCGCATTACCACTTGAGCCACATCCCCAGCCCCAAGATAGTCTATACTAGTAAAAAAATTTAATACACTGATTTTTTTTTCTTCAAAGACTGAGCCACTGTCTACTGTAAAACCCTCCTTTAAAAGAAATTTGTTAGACAGGTTTGGTGGTACATGCCTGTAAGCCCAGTTACTTGGGAAGCAAGAGGATCACAAGTTGAAGACCAGCTTGGGAAGCTTAGGGATATTTTGTATCAAAATTGAAAAAACAGGATATAGCTCAGAGGTACAGTGCTTACCTACATGTGTAAGGTCCTGGGTTCAATCCACATCCAGTACCGCCAAAAGTAAAAAAAATATGTTAGAAGTGAGCATTAGAATAAAATGGTTTGGGGAGAGGATGTAGCTTACTTAGTGTTAGAGTACTTGCCTCGCATGAATGATGCTCTGGGTTCAATCCCCAGAAAATGAAAAATGAATAATAGAATAAAATGTTTTCCCACATAAACCAGGTGGAAATTTTGTTCAAAACCAAGGGGGCGCTATACCACTGAGCGACATCCCCAGCCCTTTTAACTACTATTATTTTGTAGGTTTTTAAAAAAAAAAAAAAAAAAAAAAAATATATATATATATATATATATATATATATATATATATATTTTTTAGTTGTAGGTGGACACAATACCTTTATTTTATTTTTATGTGGTGCTGAGGATCAAACCCAGTGCCTCATGTGTGCCAGGCGAGCACTCTACCACTGAGCCACAACCCCAGCACACATACCCAAACCCCCCTCCCCTCTGTTTGTTTGTTTTTTGGTTTTTTTTTTAGATTAATTTATCCAGGCTGGCTTGGAACTTGCAATTCTCCCATCTTAATCTCCTGAGTCAATGAGATTTCAGGCGTGCTTGCCACTGTGCCTGGGTCATGGGAAGATTTATTGTGGTATATTTGTAACATGTTTAGCATAGAAGCATACACTTCTATTTGGCCATCTTTTAGACAGAGAGGGGGAAAGGGAAACTATATCCCAAGGATTTTTAAAAATTCTTAGGTAACAAGATGCTTCATTCCTCATTATATGAGATTGACAAACTAAATCCTAGATCCAGGGACTTAGTTTACATGTAGTTCTTTAACATAAACCTGCATTTTCTCAAGACATTTGATTTCTACATGCTAATCCAACTCAGGTCAGTCTATCTATATAAGGAAAGGAAAACTAAGCAAACAAATTTGTTGCACTTGTATGTTATGTCATTAAACCTTTGTAATAATCTTATTCAGGTTTCAATCATTTTAAAGATGAGGAAGTTGGAACTTCAAAAAGGTTAAGTAACTTACATAACATTATAAAGCCAGTATATGGAAAGACTAAAATTTGGGTTTATCTCCACCTGATCCCAAAACCCATGCTCTTGCCACTATATCATGCTGATTCCATTCATTAATCAGGAAAACATCCTCAATTATATCTTTCTTATAAAGGACACAACTTTTTAGGGGGAGTTATTCCTCATTACCACCAAATATCTTATTCTTTTATAACAGTTGAAAACATTAAGTTTAAAACTTGTTTCTTGGTTTTTTCTATCATATTATTTTATCATATCTTAAACCACATAATATTATACTAAAAAATCCAATATATTTGATTAATACCATCATGTGGTTCAAACTTTTAAAAGAATTTTAAAAATACAATGAAGGAAAGAATCCTTTAACTTTGCCCACTAACTACCCAGATCCCCTCTCATATTATTAGGCTTTTAAAATATCCTTCTAGAGATTTTTAGACAGAGGTGAGTCATTTAATATATGTCAATTGATTTTTCACATTTTAACACAAATGGCAACTTGCTACACACACTTCTTCACCTTCCTTTTTTTTTCCACTTAATTTATTCTGGAGATATTCCATGTCCTTATACAAAGAGCTTTGTCATTCTTTTTTGCTACTTCTTGTATTAATTGAAATATATATAAACACACACACACACATTTGTGTGTGTGTGTATTAACAGTGCTACAATATAACTTTCTAACCCACTCTCTATCATGCAGGAATTGCTAGGCATATATTAGTTTACTTGAAAAAGCCAGACTTAGGGCTACCATTTGTTTGGGCTACAATTAAATGCACCTGAAAGATGTCTAACAACATCTGTGAGACAGGCATATGAAAACAGAAAAATTATGCCTGCAACTGAACTACCCCTACCACACAGCCTAAGAAAATTTTACCAGATTATTTACAAAATTTCCTAGAATTAAGTCTGCTATAGAACCTACTCTTCCTGAAAAAGAGAAAAATATATGTACACACAAAATGACCACTTGCCAACTCCACATTCTATCTTTGCTACCTATGAAATGAAAATGAAGCAAGGGAGCTGGGGGTTTGGCTCAATGATTGAACACTTGCCTAGCATGTGCAAGACACAGGGTTTGATCCCATCACCACCAAAAAAAAAAATACCTCTTATGGAATTATTGACATTCTCAACAAAGACAATGGGGGAACAATTAAAATCCACCTTCTTCCTTGAGCCACTGTCAGGATTTCTTACTCCTTGATTTTTGACAAAGGATAGCATTATCAAGGAGAATATGAATTAGGATTATAGAGGAAGCAGAACTTGATGGTAGGATTTCTGAGCTGGGAATCAGAAATACCAACTCTCTGTAGGTGACAAAATTAGTGTGTCCATTTGACCTTTAGAGGTACACTTTAAAGTTGTATAATTTTAGGGGTATTTCGTATCACAAAACAGTTATCATTTCAAGTTAAATGTCATACATGTGTAGAAAAATTACAGTAGATCATACATAAAACCAAGATATTAATAGCAACTATCTCTGGTTAGTAGAATTATACAGGGATTTTTTTGTATTATTCTTTTTCTCTCCAGGAATGGTGACCTGCACCTATAATCCCAGCAACTCAGGAAGCTGAGGTGGAGAATTGCAAGTTCATGATCAACTTCAGCCACTTAGTAAGACTGTGTCTCAAAATAAAAAATAAAAAGGGCTGGGGATGTGGCTCAGTGGTTGAGTCCCCTGGGTTCAATCCCTGGTACCGAAATAATAATAATAAAATTATTTTTCTCTTTTTGACTATTTGTATTTTCTGGGTTTTTCATTTTTAGTTTCTACAGTGAACATATTATTTTTACATAATAAAAATTTTAAATATTATTTCAGATATACATGTTGTAATTTTTCATCTGTTCATCAACCAGTATTTATTTAATTCTTGCTATATGCATGACACTGTACCAAGTACTTTAGAGAAAACATAAAAGAGGCAGAAGACTTAATGCACTTCTTTCCTGTTATCCTGATGCATGTATTTATTAATTGTTGATTAGGTAGACAAAATGCATATGGAAAAATGGAGATCGTGAGCTTAGTGATAGAGAGCACTTTTCTAGCAAAACAGGAAAGAAAGTCTGAAATAACTGAAGGTCAAACTCAAGACAGTCTTGATAATAAACTCATGCAGAAGTATTAAATAGATTACAAGACAAAATGGAGAAAGTTTATTCAGAAAAAAAAACTTGGATTAAGAGCATTTTGAACTAATACACTGAGGCAAACAAGATGTAAGTTACTCTAAATGGAAAGGAATGATGGGAATAATGATGAAGAAATTAAAAGTTCTCAAGTTATTTGTCAGAAAGGTTAAACCTACTTGGTCATTACAAAGATGTCAGAAAGAGAAATTTAATTCTAGAAATACTGGAATGAAAATATTAAAATACAGTATTCAGGATACTGAATACTAGAACGAGAGCTTTAAATTTGTTCCAGTAGGATACTCACTGTGATTCTTAAAAAGCAAGAAAATTTTTGTTTTGTTTTGGTCTTGGGTGTGAATCAAGATAAAAATTGTTAAAGGAAGATTATAACATGTTTGTTTGTTTTAGCTATATTTTAAATTGAATTTGAGCTAGGCAATACTAGAGTCCAGGAAACAAGCAGTTTTTCCTGTTACCCAGGTGTAGGGTAATGAAGGCATAGATTAAGGGAATAAAATTGGAATGAGAAAAAAGAAACTGTCAGGAAACAAAGAGTCAGCTGAGTTGGTGCCTGATTAAATGTGGGATGCAAAGGAGTATGGGAACAAAAGTGTGACCAGATAAAGCTGGGCTCAGCGGCACATGCTTTTAGTCCCAGATATTCCAGAGGCTAAAGCTGGAGGATGAGGGGTTTGAGCCCAGCCTGGCAACATAGGGAAACTGTCTCTACGTTCATACTCACATACATAATCCAGAGGAATCAACACAAAATTTTTGAAGAGAAATGTAGCATTTTGTATCAAAATCCTCTTTCTTTTCTCTCTCTCTCTCTCTCTCTCTCTCTCTCTCTCTCTCTCTCTCTCTCTCTCTCTCTCTCTGCAGGGAAGGTACTGGAGATTGACTCCAGAGGTGCTTTGTTCCTTACCACTGACCTATATTCCCAGCCCTTTTTACTTTTGTATTTTGAAACAGAGTGTTGCTGATTTGCTGAGATTCTTGCTGAGTTGCTGAAGCTGGCCTTGAATTTACTATCATCCTGCCTCAGCCTCTCAAGTAGCTGGATTTACAGACTTCCACCACTACCCCTACTTAAAGATCCCTTCTTTAAAATGTATTCCATCTATTAGAATAGCTAAAATCCAAATAATTGACAATATCAATTGCTGGCAAGGATGCAAAGCAACAAGAACTCATACATTCTTTACTCTTGAGTATATAGAATGGTACAGCCACTTTGGAACACAGTTTGGAAGTTTCTTACCATTTTGATTTACTGGTGAAGACTGAGTCATCCAAAGCTGATCTCTGAGGCTCTGAACTCCACTCAGTTTGCCACGCCCCATGCTCATCAAGGCAGGACTATAAATCAGGAGACGCAGTATGGCATTCATCTACTGGGCAAGGTAACAATACCACCTACCAGGTGTTCTTCCCCAAAGAAGTGGTATTGTGTCTACTATTGTCAGAAAACAACGCCCATAGAAAACCTAATTGAGACATAAGTCTGATACAAGTTCACAGAGCTATAAAAGAAATTGTGGTCATGACTCCAGCCTGTCACCTTACACTCGGCATTAGCTCCATTGCTGGCAAAAGAGGAAAACCTTCCAGGATTGGACTTCAGCAGAGATTTAGTAGATGTAAAGGTTTGTGGATTAGAACACATATTTGAGAAGTGGGCCTATTCGTGGTCTCTGGAGTTTGGTTAAGAGCCTTAGACTACCCTGATACCTCTTCTCATTAGTTGTTAATGTTTTTAATCAAGACTGAATTGTAGCTGGGCATAGGGCGCAGGCCTGTAATCCCAGCATTCAGGAGGCTGAGACAGGAGGATCATAAATTCAAAGCCAGCCTCAGCAAAAGTGAGGTGCTAAGCAACTCAGTGGACCCTGTCTCTAAATAAAATACAAAATAGGGCTGGGGATGTGGTTCAGTGGTCGAGTTTAACCCCAAGGACCATAGATAGATAAATAGATAGATAGATAGATAGATAGATAGATAGATAGATAGATAGATAGATAAAAGATTAAGCTAGAGATGGGTTTGGTGGCACAAACCTGTAATCCCAGCAGTTTGAGAGACTTGAGATAGAAGGCCTTCAATTTCAAAGCTAGCCTCAGCAATTCAGCAATGCCCTAAGCAATTTAGTGAGATCTTGTCTCAAAATAAAATATAAGAAGGGCTAGGAATGTGGCTCGGTGGTTAAGTGTCCCTGGGTTCAGTCCCTGGGTTCAAACTCTGGTACCAAAAAAAAAAAAAAAAAAAAAAAAAAAAAAAAAACTTTATTGTTATTTATTTCTCTTCCAACAAATTAAAATAGGAAGGAAAAAAACTAATGAAATAAAATGTAAAATGCAATTTTTTAAAGATCAAATCCAGGGAATTATATTTAACTCAAGAGAAATGTGAAATATTTTGCATATTCTTCAGCACACATGCACATATACACAGGCATATCGCCAGAGTTCTCCAAAGTATGATCAATCTATACAGACTCCTGGAAGCCTCAAGACTTTTTAAGGGAATCCATGAATTTTCATTGTAACTCCATAATACTGCTTTTAGGGGGGTGGTTTGTTTTTGTTTTGGGGAGGATTAGCAGGGATTGAACTCAGGGGCACTCAACCACTAAACCACATTCCCAGCCCTATTTTGGATTTTATTTAGAGACAGGGTCTCACGGAGTTGCTTAGGGACTCACTTTTGCTGAGGCTGGCTTTGAACTCACCATCCTCCTGCCTCAGCCTCCCAAGCCAGTGGGATTACAGGTATGCGCCATTGTGCCTGGCTATAATACTGTTTTTTACCATGTTGACTTTTGCCTTGATGATATGGGGAATAAACATTGCTGGTATCTTAGCATAATTTAAGGCATTGATATCAAACTTTACTAGCAGTTAATGTATTTTATCTCATTAAGTATTATTTAAAGAGGAAAGAGAAAAAAAATACTATGAAGTCCTGGAATTGGAGATGTACTCAGTGGTAAAGCATATTCTTAGCATGTATAAGGTCCAGAGTTCAATCAGCACGAAAAGAAAAAACAATTCTTGATGAAGCAGTACCCTTGGGATGGGGATATATCTCAGTTGGTAAAGTGCTTTCCTCACATTCACAAGACCCTGCCCAGGTTCAGTCCCCAGCACCACCAAAAAAAAAAAAAACCTCAACCCTTGAGTATATGTCATTTAACTATTCTGTGTGAGGAATGGGAAGTATGCACAGAACTTCTGCTGTACATCAGGGAAAAACACTTGTACCACTATTTTTTTTAAATTTTTATTTTCTTTTTATGTGGTGCTGGGGATTGAACCCAGGGCCTCACATTACGAGGCAAGCGCTCAGTCACTGAGCCACAATCCCAGTCCCTTGTACCACTATTTTGGTTGCAAGCTGAACTAGCCACTTTTTCATGGAATACCATGTTTTAAAAAAAATTTGTAGTCGTTGATAGACCTTTTTCTATGTATTTATTTTTATGTGGTGCTGAGGATTAAACCCAGTGCTTCACACATGCTAGGCAAGTGCTCTGCACTGAGCTACAGCCCAGCCCCACCCTGAGTCCTTTTTATTTTTGAGATTTTTGTGACAGGGTCTCACTGAGTTGCTTAGGTCCCCACTAAATTGCTGAGTTTGACCTTCAACTTCATCCTCCTGCCTCATCCTCCCAAGTCATTGAGATTACACTGTGCACCACCATTTCTGCATATCTTTCTGATATTTTTTAAGAACGTAAAGGGGTTCTGAGATCAAAAGATTTCAGAACTTTAGCAGCACTCTGTAGCAGTTCCATTGAAGGCAGAGAAATGGAAATGACATATGGAAACTCTGCTGGGCTTTTTACAGTTTTTTTTTTTTTTTCCATTCAGTCAAATGTCATCTTTTTTAGCCTAGCAGTCTAACCTTGGGAGCAAGAACTCTGAACTGTGCTCTGGGTGTCTCCAGTGTGAAACTATTAAAGGGAAAAGGCATTCCCTGTCTCTCCACCCTCTCTGAGTCTCCAGGTAAGACTTTGGTGAGTAAAGGATGAAGAGAGAAACTAGGAAAGGGGAGGTAGGAGTGAGGGGACTTCCCAGAAATTAGTTTATTCAGAAACCCTGAAGCTAGGAAGTTAGAACACGCTATCAGAAGCCACAGTTTGTTCATTTAACTCAATATCAAGAACTGAGAGGAACCAAAAACTAAAGCAGCAAAACTGGGGCTGGGGCTGGGGCTCAGCGGTAGAACGCTCACCTAGCACATGCAGGGCCCTGGGTCTGATCCCCAGCACCACATAAAAATGGATAAATAAAGATATTGTGTCCAACTAAAAAATAAAATAAAATAAAAAAGCAGCAATACTCATCCCTTCCTCCTTCTCTGGCCCAGTTCTTGAAAACTTTCAATGGCCTTTAAAAAAAAAAAAAAACAATAATTCTTCCAGGCCACAGTGCATCAGGGTTAGTTAGAATAGGCCAACATAGAAAGAAATCAAGCTTAAAAAAAAAAAAGTAAACCAACAT
Source organism: Ictidomys tridecemlineatus (assembly GCF_052094955.1). NCBI lineage: Eukaryota > Metazoa > Chordata > Mammalia > Rodentia > Sciuridae > Ictidomys > Ictidomys tridecemlineatus. The sequence goes on along the minus strand of NC_135477.1, from coordinate 120,691,166 downwards.
AGTAACTACTACTACTTTGCCACATACCTGCCCCTCTACACCCACCGATCATCCCTCTTCCCTTTCCCTCCTACTATCCATTCCTTCCCCTGGTCTGAGCCCTGTTTTACCCTAAGTTATTACTGAATCATTAGAGATATACTGACATGGATGGGGAATTTAAGGATAAGGTATTTCACCATGATTTGAGTCCCCTTAGTGCCATTTACTGGTTGTATGATCTTGAGCCAAGTAATTCCTCTGGGCCCTCACTCAGTGTCTGCATCTCTAAAATGAGACTATCTTCCAGTTCTCTGAATCTATGCTCAATAAATATTTAATGAGTCCAGTAAAGCTAAAGACTCTGAAATAAATGTATTGTCATTGAAAGAACAGAGCATCTAGAGAAAGAACCCAGCTTTAGTTTGCACCACTGCACATTATCCCCTTCGGACGTGGATATATTCATGGGAGGTGAACAAACATAAGTCTCTGAAAACAACTTGTAGAAACCTCCCTAGGCCACAGTTCTTCCCTTGGGTTCACTTAGCTTGTAAGTTTATGGAGTTGGTATTGGAGAATTCCCCAGTTCTTGCCCAGCAATAGTAATTCCTTTGGTCTTGGAGGCCCTAGAGGTATTCATTCTCTCTGTTGTGACCCTACTGATTAGATATTAGATTCTTTCTCCTTCCATTTTTAAAAAAAATTTTAACAGCTTTAATAAAATAGAATTCTCATATCACACAATTCACCTACCTTTATGATCATTATTTATTTCAATGGCTTTTAATATATTCAGAGTTGTACAACCATCACATCTATTTTAGAATATTTTCATCACTCCTAAAAGAAATCTTGCACCCAAGCCTAGGGAACCACTAGTCTACTTTTGTCTTCATACATTTACTTATTCTGAGTATTTGATGTAAATAGAATTTTTGTCTTCATTCACTTAGAATATTTTCAAGTTTCATTACTAGAGCATGAATCAGTGCTTAATTCTATTTTATAGCTAATATTCCACTATATAGATATAACATTTTATTTACACATTCATCAGTTTGTTGTTGAGTCATTAGAGTTGTTTCGCTTTTTGACTATCATAAATAATGTAACTATGATTTGTGTACAAATTTTTATATAGACCTAAGTTTTCAGTCTTCTTGAGCATACACTTAAGAGTAGAATTACTGACTCAGATGATATGTTAGTCTTTTAGAGAACTCCCAGAATGTTTTCCAAAGCAGCTGCACCATATTATATTCCCACTATCAGTATGAAGGGTACAGTTTCTCTACATTCTTACAGATACTTTTTTTTATTATTATTATAACTATCCTAGTGGGTTTAATTGTATCTTATTGTGGATTTCACTTTCATTTCCCTGATGATTAACAATGTTGAATATCTTTTAATGTGTTTACTGACCATGTATATATCTTCTTTGAATAAATGTCTGTCTGTATCCCTTGCCCATTTTTTATTTGGGATATTTGTTTTTGTATATTTTAGGTACAGACATATGTTTGTAAATATTTTCTCCCATTCTGTGTCTTATTTTTTCACTTTTTCTTTCATTCTTTTTTCCTTTTTTTTTTTTTTTTTGGTACCAGGAATTGAGTCCAGGGGTGCTTAACCCTGAGCCACACCCATAGCCCATTTTATATTTTAGATAGAGACAGGATCTTGTTGAGTTACTTAGGCCCTTGCTAAATTGCTGAGGTTGGTTTTGAACTCAAGATCTTCCTGCCTCAGCCTCCCAAGCCACTAGGATTGCAGGTGTGTGTCCCCATGCCTGGTGTTTTTTCACATTCTTGAGTGTCATTTGCAGCAGGGAAGTTTTTAATTTTTATTATGTCCAATTAATTTTTTTCTTTTGTGGTTTGTGTTATGTCATCATGTCTAAGAAACCATTGCTAAATCCAAGGTCATAAAGATTTATGCCTGTGTTTTCTTCTAAGGAAGTGTTTTAGCCAGGCGTGGTGCCACATGCCTGTAATTCTAGCTACTCATAGACTGAGACAGAAGGATTGCAAATTCAATGCCAGCTTGGGAAGCTTAGGGAAACCCTGTCTCAAAAATAAAAAAGGGCTGGGATGTGGCTCAATGATAGAGTGCCCTGGGTTCAATTACTGGTACAAAAAAAAAAAAAAAAGAGTGTTTTTTAGTTCTTATATTTAGGTCATTGATCCATTCTGAGTTAGTTTTTGCATATAGTGTGAAGTAGGGGTTCAACTTCATTTATTTGCATGTGGATATCCAGTTTTCCCAGTGTCATGTGTGGAAAGTATTATCTTTCCACCATTGAATTATCTGGGCAGCCATGTGAAAATTAATTGACCATAATTGTGAGGTTTTGTTTCTAGACTGTCAATTCTGTTCTGTTAATCTATATGTCTGCCTTATGCTACTACCACACCCTGTCTTGATTATTATAGCTTTATGGAAAGTTTTAAAATCAGAAATTATAAGTTCTCCAACTTGTTTTTTTTATTTTCAACCTTGTTTTGGCTACCCTGGGTTGGGGCCCTACTATTTTTACCCCAAGTGACAAGGCCTCGCCCACACTGCTTTTCTAAGGTATTCATTATGGTAGCCTACAACCCTAATCCTTACCCTTCCCAACCTCATCTTGCAGTATTCTCTCCCTCACTCCATTCTAGCTCCATGAGCCTTCATTCAGTTTCTTAAACATTCCAAAATCCTTACTGACTGAAAGGCTTTGAAAGCATATTCCTTTGGCCATGAATGCTTCCCCTCCATATCCTCTCTCCTATTACCAAGTCTGACTCATTTTTGTCATTCCGGTCTCTGCTCAAATGTTATTTTCTCAAAGAGGCCCTTACCACTCCCCATATTAAAATAGCCAACACCAAGGCCTTCCTCACTATCACATTTACCTGGATTACTACATTGGTCACTGTCCAATATTGTATTGTATATATATTATTATACTTATTTATTTTGTATTCCCTACTAAAATCTCTAGGAGAGTAAAGATCTTGTCTTATTTACCACTGAAATCTTACACATAGAACACTACCTGGCATATAGTAGGAGTTTTTTGTTTGTTTGTTTTTTGGTTTTATTTTTTTTTTGGTGGGGGAGGTTATTTTTTATTTTTATTTTTTGGTACCAGGGATTGAACCCAGGGGTGCATACCACTGAGCAACATCCCAAGCCCTATTTTGAATTTTATTTACAGACAGGGTCTCATTTGCTGGGGCTGGCTTTGAACTCATGATCTTCCTGCCTCAGCCTCCCAAGCTGCTGGGATTACAGGCATGCACCACCAATAGGTATTTAACACATATTTGCTGAATGAATGTATAATGAACGATCAGTGAATCCCTGGTCAGCCCTTGGAAGAGAGGTAAAAGCACCTGGAAGAGAGGTAAAAGGCAGTAATTGACCCTGAAACCGGAATTGCTTCTCTCATTCTCACCTTTTTCTCTCATTTTGCACCAGTCAGCAAGTCCTCTCTCTCTTCATTCAAAGATTTACCCGAACTCTCCTAATTTCTACCTACATTAAAGCAGTAGGTTCAGGGCTGGGGTTGTGGCTCAGCGGTAGAGTGCGTGCCTAGCACGCGTAAGGTCCTGGGTTTGATCCTCAGCACCACATAAAAATAAGTAAATAAAATAAAGGTATTGTGTCCAACTACAACTAAAAAATAAATATTTTTTAAAAAGTAGATTCAGACACATTTCTGCCTTGAGTGCAGTTCCCAATGTGGGGGGAAAAAAATCTTCAAGGAGAAATTGATATTGACAAATATATTATCATGTGAGGTACATTAATGTGATAGTTCAAACAGACCAATATGTAAAACATTTTGAACAGCATAATTAATAGTCTAGCCTAATAGAAATTAATATAATATTGCTCCTAACAATTAAGAGAATAAACATTCTTTTTAAGTACCCATGGAATATTTACAAAACTCGACCATATGCCAGGCTATAAAGTTAGACTCAAAAATCTCTAAATGCAATTAAATTAGAAATAAGTTACAAAAAAAAAAAAGATAACTAAGGGGGAAATAATATATGTGAACATTTAAAAATGCACTTTCAATAGCTTGTGGATCTAATAGAAAATACTTAAAAATAATGTTAAGGGGCTGGGGTTGTGGCTCAGTGGCAGAGCACTTGCCTAGCATGTGTGAGGCACTGGGTCCAATTCTCAGCATCACATAAAAAAATAAATAAAGGCATTTTGCCCATGTATAACTAATAAAATATTTTTTTAAATGTTGAGCATATAATGTATCAAAATTATAGGATGCAATTAAAACAGAAGGAAAATTATGACAGCAATGCTTACATTAGGATGCATTCTAATTAGGCTCAAAATAGGACCAAGTTCTGGCTCAGTGGAAAAGCCTTTGCCTAGCATGCATGAGGCACTGGGCTCGATCCTGAGCACCACATTAAAAAAAATTTAAAAAACAAATAAAATAAAGGTATTGTGCCCATCTACAACTAAAAAAAAATTCTTTTAGTAGGGGCTAAGAACTTAGAAAAACAACAGAAGAGAGGTAAAAGGACATATAGAGAGAGGCTTCTATGGTACTAGAAATATTCTATTTCTTAACCTGAGTGTTGGAATATATAGGTGTTCTTTTCACTGTTATTCTTTAATTCCACTCCTAGCTATGAACTCTGGAGAAAATCTAAAGAAATAGAAGAGAATAACAAAGAAAAGAAAGTAATAAGATAGAAAATATTCAACAGAGATCAACAATGTGAAAATTATTTGAAAATACTATTAAATAAACTAACTTGAGGCAAGAGCAATTAAGAGAATGCACAAATAATAATAGAAATGGGGGGATGAGGTTGTGGCTCAGTGGTAGAGCATGTGCCTAGCATGTGTGAGACACTGGGTTTGATCCTTGGCACCATATAAAAATAAATAAATAAAATAAAGGTATTGTGTCCATCTACAAATTAAAAAAAAAAGAAATGGTAAGAGAATCACAGCTAAAATTATATAAGGGTTATTAAAATAACTTTATGCCAATAAATATGAGAACTTAGATAAAAATTAATAAATTTTAGGGCTAGGGATTTAGCTCAATAAGGGCCCTCAAGTTCAATCCCAGCACCACAAAAGGAAAATAAAAAAATAATAAATAACCCAAAAAAATATAGCTTATCAAAACTGGCTAAAGAATAGATAGCTTGAAAATTAAAGAATTTGAACCTATTTAAACTTTTCACAGCTGAAGCACTAGAGCATTAACTTCACCAGTGACTTCTTTGAATCCATAGAAAGTTGGATAATTGAATTTTGGTGGAGACATACATAGAACAAGACAAACAAACTACAAGTACGTGCATCAACTTGATTGATTCAAACATACTGAGTGAAAGAAACCATCACAGAAGAATTCTACACTATGGTTCTATTTATATTTATATAACATCCAAAAGTATGTAAAATAATAAATATGTAAGGGTACATAAGGAAAGTTAAAATTCTTTTAAAAAGCAGTAGAATCACCAGGCCTGGTGGCACACACCTGTAATCCAAGCAGTTTGGGAGGTGCTAAGCAACTCAGTGAGACCCTGTCTCTAAATAAAATACAAAATAGGGCTGAAGATGTGACTGTGGCTCAGTGGTCCAGTGCCCCTGAGTTCAATCCCTGTTTCAAAAAATGCAGTAGAATGATTACCATCAAATGCAGGAGAGTCGTTATCTGGAAGTGGGGATGCAGTCTGGGAAGGACATATAGAGAGAGGCTTCTATGGTACTAGAAATATTCTATTTCTTAACCTGAGTGTTGGAATATATAGGTGTTCTTTTCACTGTTATTCTTTAATTCCACTCCTAGCTATGAACTCTGGAGAAATTCTTGCACTTGCAGAAGGCTTTATATGCTGGGGAGGTCTTTTTCAAATTTATAAGATTATTTGTTCTATGCAGATGACAGAATGAGGTAGTGAGAAGTTCACATGTGTACTGACATGGAGAAATGCCCAGTGCATATTAAGTGAAACATATGGTACAGAACTTTATAGTATACTATTTTTAAGAAAAAATAGTAACGTATCCATTGAAATAAATCTGAACAACAGACACCAAAATGTGAATAATGGTTATTTCTTGAATGATTTCCATTTCAAAATTACCCATTTCTGTAATGTTTTGAGATTTTCCAGTTGCTTCATTTACTTTTGTGGTCAACAAAACAATAAGAAAGATTATTTTTATATGTATAAAAAAGTGCTTCAAGCTGGCCATAGTGGCTCATGGCCTGTAGTCCCAGTGACTCAGGAAGCAGGCAGGAGATGGCAAGTTGGAGGCCAGTCTCAGCAACTTAGCAAGACCCTGTCTCAAAATAAAATAAGTAAATAAATAAGCAGTTTCACATAAAGGGATCCTTATTCTGGAAAGAGACTTTTTCTTCTTTTGCAAGTAGAAAAGATGACCAACCTCCAGATTCCATAAATGAGGATTTGTGAGAACAGATAGTTCAAAATGGGAAGGGCTTCTGGGCTCAGGTCCCATTAATTGTGTAGAAAGCAAGTAAATCCCTTTGGCTCACCAGCCTTTCCTAAACACCAACAAAACTGCCTATTCCCTTCCAGGAAATATTCATTCTCTGCAGATGACAAGAAGAATGACCTAGACACATGTGTACTGACCTAGAGAAAATGCCTAAAGCCTGTGGCCAGCTGCCCTTCAGTCCTGTCCCATTGTTCCAGATCCCCAGCTGAGAGCATATAACAGTGAAGCCAAAGGCCAACAATGTCCTAACTTCCTGAGGACACACATATGAACTGGGAGAAGAAATGGTGAGGCCAGAGCAAGGGCTCAAGGACACAATAGGACAAAGAGCAAAAGGAATGCTAAGGGATAAGCCCAGGAGATCTTGTTCTGGACCAGCCAGTGAATTGCCCTTTCACTAACGCCCAACTTGCCATTGCAATTGGTGGGGGCTTTTGGGTTCTTGGTCTTGTAGAGACATGGAGAGGGTGTTCTTGGCTAAAAAGAAAGTTCAGATCATCAAGGGCAAACAGTTTTGGGTTCTTGCATATGCTGTGGCTTCAGCATAGACCATTTCCCCTCCATCGTGTCCTGGCTAATTTCTCTTCAGATTTCTTATTATGGACCACTTCCCGTTAGAAACTTCACTAACTCCTACCCATCCCATCTTCACTACCTCCCACATCCTGGGCTTCTCTTATCCAGCACTATCCCACTGGGATTTTATTTTATTTTTTGTACTGGGGATTGAACCCAGGGGCACTTTACCACTGAGCTACATTTCCAGCTCTTTGACACTGGGTCTCGCTAAATTGCAGAGGCTGGCCTTGAACTTGGGATCCTCCTGCTGCCACTGTGCCACTGGGATTTAAGCTTTCTGAAGACAGGGATTATGATTGCCACTCTATCTCTAGTTCCCGGATACTCAGTGATGGGCTTGTTTAATTAAAAAAAAAAAAACTCAGAAAATTATATATGGATGAATAAGCGAATGGTATAGAGGATCCCTCCGCTGGTCTGGAGTGTGGCTCACAGCTGAGGCGGAGCCTCCTGGGCGAGAGAGAGGAGCCTAAGCTTTATCCTTCCTTGCTCTCCTTCCTTGCTCTTTTGTCATCGCACCCCTCCCTCTCATCCTCCGCCCCTTCCACCTCCACGTCCCTCGTGGTGTGAGTTTGATCTCCCTCTATTGGCCAGACTTCGGAACTGCACGGAGTCAAGCCCATGCCCTCTTGCCGTTTTGTTCTTGCCTCTGAAAATATCCTTCTTCTTCCTCCCCCACCCTAGGGTTCATAAGGTACTAGAGTATGAAGAGAACACAGGACTGGTCAGGTAGATAATTAAGTAGACTTAATTATCCAAAGAAGTTTCCAAGGCCTGAGCCTCCCCATCTTCCCATCCTCAACGCTAGGAGCACTTACTTGGCTCACACCCTCACCTTAGGCTTAGCTTCCTGGGATCTTCACTCCCATACTCTTACTCCAGCTAATTCACAGAGATGTTGATTTCTGGGACCTTTGGCTGATACATCAGCTCCGACTGTGGAAGAGAGATCCAAAGATGAGTTGGAAATAAAAAAAAAAATAGAGAGGCAAGCAAAGAAGGGACCCAGTGACAGGATATAAACCCCAGTGATATATATAAAAACCCATATCAAGGTTGAAAAAGACACACCTTAAAGCTGTGATCCAGCCCTCTCCACCCTATAGACTCATAAACCAGGACCCCTGCCCTACAAATAAAAATTTCCCTTACTATCCATTCTGCCTATGTCAACATAGAGCTAAGGAGAGTGATTGTGTTTATCAAATCTTCAGGGTTAGTGGAGATATTAAACTTTAGAAACAGCTTCTGGACAGAGTGTGCTCCCAACTTCTGCCCCATTCCCCTGGGATGACCCAGCCTGGAGCTCACATCTTCGCTGTCACTTCCACTGAATGGGTGCTCTGGCTCTAGCCCCTTCTCAGGAATGTTCCTTTCCTCCTCTGGCATGAGTTCATCCAGCCAGAGGAGTTCCTGTGGTGAGAAGACCCATTCCAGTGCCTTTCGGACTCCAACCAGGCCTAGCAACTGCAGAAATAGAAACAAGCCCAAGGTTGTTAGCAACAACAGCAATAACTGTAATATTTATTGAGCACTTCCTATATGCTAGACATTGAGTATCATTTCACAGAATATAACACATCCCTATAAGATATTTTATTCCCATGGTATAGAGAAAGAAATTGAGGCCCTAAAAGATTAAAACTTCTCAGAGGTTATACAACTGGGATATGGTAAACAGATTGGTCCTACTGCATAATCCATGGCTCTCAACTCCTTCTCTGTTACCCCTCAACATTGTCTTACCCCAGGACTCCAGTTTTGTCTTGAGTTCATAGATCAGCCCAAAGAGGTTAGGAAAGGAGGTGAATCAAGCACCCTGGCCCTATCCTATCTGTAAGTATCCTTCAGTCATCTTTCTTTCTCTTAGGATTTCCAACCAAGAAGAGCTAGAGCAAGTGGAAGAGGGGATAGACTTCCACTTGTGGAGGCCTTGGCCACCCTCTCAGGATCAGAGTCTCCCAGAAACTCCCAGGATTACCCAACACTGCCCCAAATCACCATGAGGGGGAAGATGATGGCTGCAGGAGTAGACTTAATTATCCAAAGCAGACCTAGGCAGGCAAGCTGGATAGCTGTGAAGAGGTGGACTCTGCTCAGAGGTACATGGCGCAAGAGCAGCAGGTCTGGCTGGTGTTTTGCTGGCATCAACAAGAGCTGAACTCTCTTCATAAACTGGAGGATGAGAGGAAAAGGAAAGCAGGGCAATCAGGTAGTTAGAAAGTGTCACTGTTAGCTACTCCAGCCCAGAGGGGGTGAGGCAAAAGGTCCCTTTGTTCTCCTCCCCATCCAGAGCCTGGCAGCCAACTCTTTACACTCAAGAGAGGCAAAAAAAAAAAAAAAAAAAAAAAAAAAAAAACAAAACAAAAAAAAACAAACAGGGCAGAAGGGTAATTGGCAAGTTTAGACAGGAGGAGTGGGGTTTTGGGTGATTTTAATGGACTCACCTGAATGCTGCTAAGTGCTGTCACCCCCATGTACAGAAAGATGCCATAGAGCACAGGCATTGGGATGAACTGGTAGGAAGAAGTATAGAGCTGGTGAAGGAGTTTACCTCTGCCAGTGCCCAGATGCCCCAACTCAGACTCCAACCCCAGCCTCCAGCATCTGAGCCTGCCCACGCCTTTTCTTTTCTTTCTTTTCTCATTTTGCATGCATGCCTGATCGCCTGATTGCATGAAATTCTCACATCAGTAAAATGAGGTGAATTATATTATTGTCTGCATTTTACAGATGGGGAAACTGATTTTCAGAGAGAGAGAGTAAGTAACTTGCCCATTACCTGGCTTACCTCTCCAATCTTAGTGATTACATTCCTCCTCTCTGTTCTGTATGTTCCCAGTATAGTGGCCTCCTTTCTGTCACTCAACATGCCAAGTTTGTTTCTACCCCATGAAAAGTATTTTGCTTTACTATTCACTCCACCTAAAATGTTCTTCCATAAGACTTCTTCATGTCTTCATGGACTATTCCCTCTCACCACACATACCTCATCTTATGACAACCCAGAGAGGTCTTTGGCTTTCACTGATAATACCTAATCTAAAGTAGCCCTGGTACTACTTTTTTTTTTTTAAGTACTAAGGATTGAACCCAGCGCACTCTACCACTGAGTATATTCCCAGCTTTTTTTATTATTTTTATTTTGAGACAGGGTCTCACTAAGTTGCCCAGGCTGGCCTCAAACTTGGGATCCACCTGACTCTTTAGTCTCCAGAGTTGTGCCTGGATCCTTATTTGTTTAAAATATGTCCTCTCTCACCAGACTGCAAGGATGGAGACATGACCTCTTTTGTTCACCACCATATCCCCAGTACCTGGAACTATATGTTTGGCATATAGTTTATGAGAGTCACCTAGTTAGTAAGTGGATGATCCAGTCCATCTGGCTCTTTCTACTGAATCACTCTCACCCAGCCTCCATGACCTTTCCCTCCCCTAACCTCTCTTGTCTTTCTGCCAATGACTCTTGTCTGACATTCTCCACACCCTCCTTAAGTGTTTTACTATCTTGGCTTATTGAGCCTTTCTGCTATTACTTGATTTTTGTTTGTGTGTATATTTCTGGTAGAGGGCTTAGTTTCATATTTCTTTTCTATACTCCTCTGCCCTCACTTCTTCCAGATACCCAGCAGAAGTGGCATACAGCACATGTTCTATAAAAGTCTGTTGAAGGAGAAGAAAAGGGTTTTTGCCTCAAAGTTGTTCTGGGGTGTGATGATAAAGCCTTAGTCTCAGGCTGGTTGGGATGCTGGAGCAAGGGTAGCACTTGGACCCTAGGGGATGGTTAGATGCCCACATTCTGCTCCATTGGATAGAAATCCTTCTGAATATGAGTTTGGGGGTCTCAGATCTGAGAAACTCTCTCTTTTGCAAGTTACTTCTTTAACCTTTGCGTTTCTTGTTTGTAAAGTTGATATACCTTTTAGGGTCAATATGAGGATAAAATGAGGTCAAGTATGGAGAAAGCAGTGCCTGTCACACAGTAAGCATTCAACCAGTGTCAGATTTTGCTATCTGTTTTGTTATTACTGCATTGACCCTGATCCTGGCCTACCAGGTACCTTGAGCACAGGTGCCAGAAAGATGGAGATGCCTGTAAGGATGAACACCACCAGGCCCGTCAGCCTCTGTTCTCTGTGGGGAGAAGGAGAAATTAGCCCGGATCTGGGAGAGTTCCTGGGTCAGGATGGAGACCCTGACCAGACACCAGTATAGACTCTGGCAGCTGGAGAAAAGTAAAGGGATCACTCAGTAGGTTACCTGGCAGGGTAAAGGCTTTAGTTTGGTGTGAAGTATTGGTGGGCGGCAAATGGCAGAGCACTTCAAAATGAGGTTTCCAGGCCTCACCATTAGTTCAAGTTCATAGCTGCTCTTTGTTTTTATTTTGATGGAAAATTAGTAATTTTTTTTACTGCCATAAAGACTTACATTTCAGTTGGAAGAGTGCTTACTTGCATGCACAAGGTCCTGGGTTTGATTCCCAGTACCACAAAAAACAACAACAAAAAAGCCTTACATTTCAAAATTTACAAAATCCATTCCATATACTTTAAAGATTGGTTTTCCAACAATTACAGAATTGTTTTTGTAATGAATCTTTTGTAACATCAATCATGTGTTCTACATTGAGTGGGGATTTTTAGGAATCACTTGGCTGCCTCCACCCTTAAGGCCCCTCTAGTCCCCATGCCTGAAGGAGGAGAGAAGATCTGATTTACTCATTGCAGTTCCCAGAACCCACTCATTTACCCCACTGCAGTGCTTGTGGTGCACAAGATTAGAGTTTAAGCCACGTAGAAACTCTGTCGCATACCCTGTGCCCCACCTTGCTGTACAGCTCTTGCTCTAGCCTCTTGAATACTAGCCTCACCTGATGCCCAGGAAGCTGGGGGCCTCCCCAGGGGCACAGTCTCTGCTCTCTCTGCGAAGACTATCCATGTGGGCTAGGGAGATGACAGTGGCTGAGACATACCAGGGCAACCCAAGCACTGATGTGAGCAGCATCAGCACAGCCACACAGAAGAGGTCCAGGTGGAAGCCAGCTCCCTTCTGCAGATAGTGAGGAGGAGGAGAATGGGAAGTAGATGAGGGTAGCCCATGCCTGGGGCCTCTGTCCTCTCCATGGAAGACTAGGGATTGGAGGCCCCACCTTGGAGCTTCTGTCCCTTGGTCTGAGACCTTACCCAGCAGGCCTTACCCGGAGTCTATATTCCTTGCGATTGAGGATGACTGCTGTGATCTGCTGGTCCATGAAGATGAGGATAGATAGCAGCAGGGCAGGCAGGGTGGCTGCCACAGTCAACCACCAGGGGTTGGTTCCAAAAGGTGACACAAGCCAGCCACGCCCAGGGAGTGTGGGCTGGGGGGAGGGCATTCCATGTTGGAGAGTCTACCAAGAGCACCTCACCTGTACAACCAACCTTGGTATTCTTCTACAACCTGCTCCCCTCCTCAAGACACTGAATTCTATGTGGGAACAGATTTGTGTGTGTATGTGTATGTGTGCACACAATCACACGTGCACATGCATAGGCATCTGGTTTCAAATACACCATCCCAGTGACTTAAAGGGGCACCAAGCCGACTGGAACCAGGGGCTCTGAACTTTGGATTTCAGGGTCCTTCCCTCCCAGGAAGAAGAAAAGTTGGTGGATAAAACCTGCCTATACTTCTTGATATAGTATATAGTATATAATAGAGCCCTCCTCCTTGGGCATAGCCCCCATCCAGGGTGGGGCAACTCAGGCTCAGACCTGCTGTGATCTGGGGCAGGGGAAGGGCAGGGCCAGGTGTGTCTGCATTTGCTCTGATTACAAGCGTCTGTTTGGGAAGTGGGGAGGAGTGGCCCAATGTTCTGAGCCACCTGGCCCTAGATGGAGCCCCTCTGCTCTCCTGTCTGGGAAATGGGGGTCCAGTGGAAGGTCTCCATATGTGCAGGCAGAATCTAAGAATCTGGGCTAAGCCTTGTCCTGCACACTATCATGCTCTAGGGAAGGAGCTCCAGCTGTAATGAATCAGAGCAGGTGATGAAGGGTGGTGCAAAGAAGAGTGGGGAGTAGTGGAGTGGGTGGGGCCATGCCAAGGGTAGGAAAAACCCATAACAACAATGACTAACATTTACTGAGGAGAGAGTATGTGCCAGGCACAATAATCAGTACTGTACACTGTGATCTTCTGTAAATTTCACAACAACCTATGGGGTAGGAACTGTTGTTATTTATTTCCATTTACAGATTAAGAAATTGAGGCTCAGAAATGTGCAATAACTTGCCTAATGGACAGCCAGGAAGTGGCAGATCTGTCTACCTAGAACCCATCCTCCTGACCCCTACCATATAATAATTATCTGCTGTGTATACATTTCTATATTCACTTATATGTCTGCTGCAGTACCTCATTTAATGCTTTCAACAGCCATTATTATTACTATTTTTTATGTGTAAGAAAAGAAGCTCAGAAAAGGGTAATATTTATGCATCCTCCTCCTCCAGGGTCTGCTGGCCCTGCTTTCCCCTCGGGCCCCTCTCCTGATCCCCAATTCTTACCTTGAAATCTCTAGGCACCAAGAGCTTTGGTGTGGCTAGTCCCAGGAAGGCATCAAGGCTGCAGCCCAGCAAGATAGCCAGGACTGAGGAGAAGTCACTGAGCACCTTGCGTACCTAGCCACATGGTAGATAGTCAGGTTCCAGCCTGCCATCCCCCTCCTTCCACACACTTTCCTATTCAGAGACAGGACCCAAGGCTAAGTGCAAACCTCTAACACAGAAAGAAAGGTGTTACTCACCACGGAGGGGAAGAAGCGGCTGGTCCTTACATGCTTGAGGGCCATGGCAAAGAGGAAGGAGGTAAGAAAGAGGAGAAGGGAGAAGAAGGCAATGTCTGGGACTGTATGACAACCAGGGCCACGAGGGTAGCCTCCCTGCCGGGTACATTCAGGTGGAGACAGCAAGGATGCATTGACCAGGCCAAGGTCCTGTATGAAAGGGTGGATAGCATTATATGCAGCAGAGTAAGTATACTATTCTCCTGGAACAACCTCGAGGAAAGGGGGACCCACAGAAACATTGAGGACCCAGCATGGGAGGTCTTTGGTCATAGGCCTCAGTGATCTAGATTATGCATGGGAAGAGTTAAGAGCCACTCACTGCTTTGGCTGCCACCCTTTCTTTCCCAGGCCTTCTCAGGAGCAGGATCTCACCATGCTTAAGAGGTCATTTTTGTCTTTTGGCTTTGTCCTTGTCCATTGAGACTCATTTCCTGGGAAGCAGAAAGAACCTTGAGAACCCCTGAGAACCTTCTCCAACCTCACGATTCTAATCTGATGGGTATAGATGAACCAGAGTTCTGATTCCTCTGTCTGCTGACTCTATCACTACCAACTATGATGCTACGTCAGGGCATTGCCTCCTGCCCTCATCTCCATAAGTTTTCACTCCCTCTCTACCTCTTTGTACAGGGGATTGAACACAGTGGTGCTTTACCACTGACTTATATCCCTGGTCCTTTTAATTTTTTTTTTTAATCTTGAAACAAGATTTCCTTAAGTTGCTGAGGTTAGTCTCAAATTTGCAATCCTCCTGCCTCAACCTCTCAACTCCCTGAGATTAGGGTCAAGCACCACTGCACCCAGCTGCCCCTCAATTCTCTACTCATTTGTAACTCTGGTGCATATCATAGAAAAAGGTCCCAGAAGTTGCTCAGCAAATGTATGTTGGCCAAATGCATGAGCTGCTCCCAAATCTGTGTTTATACCACTGCACAAACTGGGTTTGTTTGTGTTTTTGGTATTGGGGATTGAATTTAGGGGCAATCAACCACTGAGGCAAATTCCCAGTCCTTTGAGTTGCTTAGGGCCTCACTAAATTGCCGAGGTTGTCTTCAAAGTCCCTATCTGCCTATCCCTGGCTTTTATCCTCCTATCTCAGCTTTCCAAGCTGTTGGGACAAATTGGTCTTACTCATGCCTAGCACAAATCTGGCTCATGTTAGAGGACACTCCTTCCCCAAATCTCTTCACCTGGTCAGTCACTCCCTCCAGGGGAAAAACTATGATTTATTTGATTAGTGAGTTTAGGAGATGAAGGTAGGTATTTCTAGCCCTGCCTCTGCCTCTGCCTCTTCCATTTCTCAGGAATAAACTGCCTATCTGATATATGTATTTAGCTCTGCTCTTCTGGGGCAAGATCATCTCTGTCATTGCTGCCTTTACCAAGTGGGTAATTCTAATTTGTCTTTATTTTTAGGAATCCCATTCACTCTCAGGTATAACCCATGTTCTTCTATTGGTGTTAGAAATAAAGACAATATTGGGTTTTCTATTGTCTTTTTTTCTCAATTGATTCAGAACCATAGAGGAGAAGCGTGCTGCTGGTTATCAAGTAAGTGTTCACATTTCATTGAATTTAACCAGGGGAACCCCTCCCCATCCCACATCAGTTCTCACCTGGTCAAGGTCCCTCCCTGTTTCCCTCAACCCACCTCCTGGGACTGGGTATTGACAGAAGCAGCCATAAGCAGGGGACCCCGGCCTTAGGATGGGATAGGCTCTGGTCAGGTTCAGCATTTTGCCCAGGGCATCATAGATGAAGATGAGGCTGATGAGGGCACAGAAACCTTCCTCGGTGAAACGGGTGAAGTAGCGCACCAACACACTGGCCTCTGTGGCCACCAGCACCAGGCAAAAGGTGGCCACCCAGATGCCTACCCACAGGCGGAAGGGCAGGTAGTCCAGGCTGTAATCTCTGTGGGGTGAGAGACAGCAGGATTGTCTGCTCCCCACCTAACCCAGGTCAGGTGCCTCTCAAGCCAAAGAGACAGTTCTCATTTTTTCCTATTGACCAAGCCAGGACCAGGCTGAGGATGTGACTAGTAAAGGGCTGGAGAGATGGGAGAGGTCTCCTACCTGCTGAAAGAGAAGAGCAAGCGCTCAAAGACCAGTACTGGTCCTGTGCTGCTGAGGATGGTGAGGGGCTGGCCTGCCATTAAGCAGAAGGCAGCTCCAGCCACCGCTGTGCCCAGGAAACTTTCCAGCACTCCCTGAAAGACAGCATGGGGCTCAGGACTCTGGAGTCTTCTGCACAGGAGCCCAGGCTTCTGGGGGAGCCTCCTAAGCCCACCCGTAGTTCCAGGAGAAGGGAATGGCAGCCCAGATACCAAAGCTTGTGTCAATCCCTCTTTTGCACCCCACCCACCTGGGCACCCTCAGTGGCATCTCCCAGCAGACCCCCGAAAGTGATGGCATTAGTGACAGTGGCCAGGTAAATGTAGAGCACCGCTGAGAAACACTGGGGATGCAGGGCGTCCAAGAAATCGCTTGGGTACCACGGAGCCTTCCGTCGCACGTCCTGGACAAGGCCCCCAAACAGCCTCCCGCCCGTGGGTCGTCAGTGATCCGGATTCCCATACCTTACGCCCCCATCCCCGCTACTTTTCCTGCGTCCAGGTGAGCCCTTCCGGCGAGCACACATCTGGATCCCCTATGACTCCTCCCTTCCCCAGGCCCCCAATCCTTCCCAACCAGCTCGCCTCACCAGCCGGTCCGCTGCAACTCCGGGGTAGGCTTGTGTGGCTCATGGCTGTCCCTGTCCTCTGTGCGGGCTCTGCGCTGGCGGGAGAGGCCCTCGACCTCCTGCATATGCGAGGGGAGCCTAGGGAGAAGGGAACCCCAGGCTGTTGGAGAATCTCCAACCAGCCCACGACTTTGCTCCGGGCTGGGGGCGCCCTGCCCCCTGGTGGCCACTGAGGGGCCGGTTCACAGGGCAGAGTTGCGAGCAAAGAAGGTCCAGGTCATATCACGCCCTGGGAAAGCCAGGCTCGAGAGGGGAAGATACTTGTCCAGATCGAATAACAAGACAGTGAAAGAGCAGAAATCAGAGTTAGATTGGCCTGACCTCAAATTCAAAGATAGGACCGGCCTCTCCTCCACAGTAGCTCTAGACCCTAGACTGCTTTTGAGGAAGGATCTGTATGGAATGATGGCCCCCAGGTACCTTTTGTGCTGAGAGGGCAGGCATTTGGGTGGGGGGATCCGGGCTGTTGAGTCCCACCGACCTGGGGGGAGCACAGTCACCCCTTCTAGGAAAATATCCAGGGCTGCCAGAAGGTCATGAAGGTTCCTGGCTCGGCGAACTGACCACTGGAATTGCTGAGTTTAGGAACACAGAATGGGCAGTAAATACAGAATTGGACTCTCACATGCATTTTCATTTGTGTGTTTCTCAAAATTAGACACACAGGTCACACAGGCAGGCAAATCATTCGTGCATTTGTTCATTCAATGAGTACTGAGTGACTTCTGTGTGCAGCATTGGGCCAGTAATGAGGCTATATTGGTAACCATGGAAATTTCAGTTCCCCTACTACAGACACAAAGCTACACTCTGCCTTACTGCTGTACTTGGTCACACATAACAGAGTCCACACATACTCACAGTAGCCTATGTGCACAGTCACACAGGCATGCCTGCCCAGCTCACCGGGTCACTGAGTAGGACAGCCGCTGCCCGACCCATTTCATGGTAGCCCCTTCTGGGTACCGGGGGGCCCAGGAGGAGGCAGAAAAACCTGAAGAAGGAACCAAATCCCAGGGAGGGTCAGGATGCTGCTTTCTCATAAGGCAGTTCTGCCCACTGACACCGCTCTGCCCTCCCTACCAGCTCCATACATATACTCATTGCATGCCTGCTCTGCAGGGCTGACCACTCTCACCTTCCCTATCCCTACACCCATCCCCCACACACCCTCAGAGGACTGACCCAGGGATCCCCTCAAAACCACCCCCATTCAGGCCCTTCTTCTGAGTTCTGGGACCCTGACTCCTCAGTAGCCTCACCTGCTGGGGATGGGCACCTCAGTAAGTGGCCCCAGCACCACAGGGTCCCGCAGTCGCACAAAGGCCCCCACGGGCTGTGCTAGGAAGCCCAGTTCTCCTGCCAGCACAGCTGCTGCCTCAGCCCCTGGAGGCAGCTTCTGTCTCAGGGAGTTTTGATCCTGTGTGGCACAGAGTATGAAAGGTTATTTGGGGAGGGGAATGCTGATAGTATCTCAACTGATGAGAACTTTTAATTCCTGACTCCTCTCCCAACCCTACCCAACGAAGGGCCACAAACCTGTTCCTTCAGGGGAATATTTTCATCATGGGAAGCCTTTTTTGGATGGGCAGATCCTACAAAAGGATTATACAGTGGTCAAGAGCACAGGCTTTGGGGGCATATCTACCAGGGCTCCCTGACTAGCTTTTCCTCTAACAAGCTATGAGAACCGGAGCACACTCTTCCCCACTCGGCCTCAGTTTTCTCATCACTAACATGGGGATAATTGTGGTACTATCTTACAGGGTGACTGTCAAGATTAAATGAGATACAGTGTGTAAAGCCCCTGACACAGAACCCACCAAGTGCCTCCCTTCACAGAGCTCTATTGGGCTCCTAACCATCCCTTCCCCTATTTCCACCAGCTCCTGAACTTGCCCAGGAGTCTTGGGTTGAAGTCTGAGCTAAACCTAGGCCACTTCTGTCTCAGGAAGTTGCAAGGGACATCTTGGATTCTCCCACCCCAGGGTGTTGATCCTGGGCCCAGGAAAGAGCTTCTCACCCCAACAAGTGCCTCTGGTCTGGATGTGATGTTGGGGCCTCTGCAACAATAAGGCCTGCAGCTGTCCTCTCAGCTCTGGGCTCAATGATTCCGCCTGGATCACCTGTTCTGGAGAACAGATGTGGGGCTTGAGGTCCTTAAGGGTTTTCTGAAGCACCTCCATATCATCCTCTCCCCACCTCATTTCCCTTCTAGGGGTCTTAGGAAATGTAGGGACCCATGAACTTGCTTCTTTCAACTCCTTTCCAACTCCTTCTTATAACAATCTCTAGGGTGGGATGGGGTCAGGTCGGCTCTAGAAGATTCCAAGACTGGGGGAAATCCCAGGGAAATGGCAGTCTCCCTGAAAAGGTTAACAGCCTACCCACGAGCTCCAGGAGGCTCTGAGCTGGACAGTCCAGCAGTACAAGGCCCTTGGCCAGCAGGCTGCGGAGCTTCTGGAGGCTGGGCAGTGTCAGGGTGGGCACATGGGGAGCACTCCACCGGCCCGCTCCTACCTCCAGCTTCTCCTCGAACAGCATCCACCTGTGGTAGAGGGGAATGGATAGTGTTATTTGGGGAATGTCTCCCACAGCCAGGAGCTGGGACACAGCAAAGCCAGGGAAGATAGGGCAATGGGGGAGTCATGGGCCCTGTGATGCCAAGCATGCCTATCTTGGGCAGTCACCCCTCATCCTGGGACCTGGGGAACTCAGAGCTAGACTGCAAAGGACACTAATATTATGAAAGGCAGAATGCAGAGAGAAAAAAAAAATCCTTATTTTAAGTTGGAAGGAGACCCATAGGAGGAACAAGGGGGTCATGGAAGAAGCCCCAGCTGGGGAAGGGCCTCACAGAACTAGCCTGGGTCCCACTTACCTGCCTGTCTCTCTCCACTCTAATGCCTGGGGCCAGCCCAGCAGCTCATTCAGCTGGATGAAGAGCAGAGGGTCCTTGGATATCCCCAATTCCCTGCTGTCTATGTTTGAGGGTCCATCAAAGCTGGGGCTAAGGCCAAGGCTGCTGTCCATCTCTTCTACAGGAACATTTTCATGGGCATCTGGCAGCTTCATCTTACTGAAGATCACACAGAGTCTCAGGAGCAGTGAAATTCTAGGGGCCCTCTGGCTATATTTATAATGCACCCTCAACCCCAGTTACAGTAGCACAACACAAACAGAACAGGACCTGCTAGCTCCAGAGCATACCGGGTCACCTGTTCCCCTACTTGCTTCCCCACCCCTGTTGCATGAGAGTGTTTGTAGCCTGGTTTTCCTCAGGCTCTCCAGAAATGCCCAACCTGGGGCCAAAGTGTATGTGTGCATTTCCTGTGAGATCAGGTTTGACCCCACTGTGTTTTGTGTAAATAAATAGGAGTAGACGGCTAACCTAGGTCTAAGTACTTACTCCCCCACATTATGTTGTCCCTAGCCTGTATCACATGCAAACACCAAACATCCAGAACTGTTTGGGGTGTCAACATCACACTCTGGGGGTCACAGATACACACATTTGGACAAATAGGGACCTATTAAATAATTGGTCTTACAGAAACCTGGCAGGGTAAGGGAGACAGCAGGTACAGAACCTGCCCATTAAATGAGCTAATGTTGAAAAACAGAGGCAAGTCACAGAGAACATCTGTATCTTAAATTTTTTTTTGTCCAACATCTGGAAACCCCCAATTTATCTATGTTCCTGGGCCCTGCCCCTTTAACTTGCTGAGGATGGAAGGGACAATTGGGGTGGTTGATGCTCATTGTACTAAATGAGCAAAGGAGAATGTGATCCCTTGTCAAGTACTGTTGACTTTACCTTCCACATATACACAGAATCAATCATGTTTCCCCACCTCTAGCACTACTACCCTGACACAAGCTACCATCATTTCTCAGCTGAATTGTTTCAGTGGCCTTCTAGCTTCTTGCAAAAAAATAATCTTCCTGCTTCAACTCTTTCTCCTTGCCCAAAGTCCATCCTTCACGTGGCAGCCACAGGAGTCCTTTTAAAAGGCAATCAAGCAGGGTGTGGTAGCCTACACTTGTAATCCCAGCAACTCAGGAGGCTGAGACAAGAGGGTTGCAAGTTCAAAGCCAGCCTCAGCCATTTAGTGAGGCCCTAAACAACTTAGTGAGACCCTGTCTGAAAATAAAAAATAAAAAAGGGCTGAGGATATGACTCAGTGGTTAAGCGCTCCTGGCTTCAGTCCCCAGCACCAAAAACAAACAAACAAACAAAAACCAATAGAGCCACATTATTACTCTTCCACTCAAACTCACCCAGTGAGTACCCATCATTCCCAGAAGAAAAATTAAAGTTATTGTCATGGCTCCAAGATTCATGGCCTGACCTCAACCCACTTCACTAACCACAACTCCTTCCATCCTCCCTTTGCTCCCTTATTTCTAACCACATCATCCTTCTGACTGTTATGCAAAGCCTTTTCCTGCCTGAGGGGCTTCGCAAACTGTTTTTTTGCAAGGAAATATTTCCCCCATCTCTTTCCCTTTCACCTGCTTAGATCCTTGTCACCTAGATCTCTGCATGGATATAACTACCCAAAGAAACCTTCCTTTTCCATCCTATCCCAGGTTGCCCTCTACGGTCCCTTTCCATTACATTTCTGTTTTATTTTCTTCCTAGTAGTTATCACTATTAGTAACTGCCTCATTTATTTGTTTATCGTTTATTGCCTGACTCTATACATACACAAACTCACAGAGAGAGAGAGAAAGAGAGAAGTACAGTCCATGGAGCAAGTATGTTATCTTTCTTGCCCCCTGAGACTAGAGCAGCGTGGCATATGGTAGCTCTCAATAAATGGTTATTGGGCGAGCGCAAGGAAAGGAAGGGGGCTGGGCAAGGAGCCGCGCTTTTCCTGAAGGCCACACGAGGGCGCTGCTCCCCAAGACCCAAAATGCTAGAGCCGCTCCCTTAAGCCAAGTGGTTATTAGGCTTCCCCGCCAGGGCTCCGAGATAGTGAGATGGAACGGAGGGATGGAGAGAGGGATCCTTGATTCTCCTCGTTGCCCTAGTCCACCGAGAATTGATCTAGAGAGATGGGGTATGCGGAGAGCACAACAGGATAAAGAAGAGAGGAACAATCAGGTTCATCTGAATAACCCGCTTACCCCACCCCGCACTGGATAGCAAGGACTCATCCCCTGAAAAAATGGAATCCAGGTGTCCCTCTCCTCCAGCCTCAGGTCTAGAGGAGCCAGTCACTATATTACCAATTGGGGTGCAGAGCCTGAGGGGGAAGTTGGTTTCAGTCTTAGGAGAAATAGAAACTGACCTAGACCTACAGAGGCTTTTGAGGAACCCCTGTGACCATTCCCTTCAAGAATGTGTCCCCCCCCCCAAAAAAAAAAAAAAAAAAAGAATGTGTCCCAACCTTAGGGGCAAGTGACTCAAGGAAACCTGAGAGGGATGGGAGCATGGACTTATGATATCTGTCCCTCCCACACACACCCTTATTTCCTATCCCAATTCTTGCCAAAGTTCAGAGCATCTTTCCTTGTCCTGTGTCTCCAACTACCTTGGCTCCCAGAGCTGCCCATTATAGAGGAGTCAGCCTCTCCAGACCTCATTTGCAGCTCTGGACCTGGTGCTCTGAGCTGGACAGGTTGGTGAGGGGCATGAGTAGGAACCCCAAGTCCCTCCGTTGGCACCAGTGTTTGCCCAGATAGGGCCCAAGAAAAGTGTGCTGTGTAGTTGAGCAGTTCTGGATGTGGGCTGGAATTCAAAGACTGGGTTCTTATTCTGGCTCAACCACAGATTTATTGGGTCTGTCCTTGACAAAGCCCTTCTCTCTGAGCCTCAGTTTTCCTGTATGTACACAGAGCGAGTTAGTAGATGATTTCCAGGCTTCAAAGCATACTTTTATCCTATGCACTGATCTGAGCCCTGTGGAGAAGAAGTAACCTCACAAACAGGCTGCCTGGTTGAATCTTGGTTGTGGTCACTTTCTAGTAAATGGAGAGAATATCTTTGTTGAACCTGAGTTTTTCTTATGAGCAAAAGGGAAGTAAATAATAAAGGTACCCACAGACTGGAGTGATAGAGCATTTTCCTAGCAGGTGCAAGGCCCTGGCTCCAAGCCCAGCATGACAAAAATAAAGTCCCCACTTTGTAGGCTTTATTAAATGAAAGAATGCATGCAAAATAGGCCTCACAGTAAACACACAAAAAAGGAGGCCATTATTATCTACAATAATAGTCTAGAGAATATTCACTCTAGAGTGGGGAGGAAAGGAACTTCCAGGTACTAAAATGCTGATTATGTTCAACCACTATTCCAGCCACATTATTTCATGTAACCCTTACAAAAAGTTTTTAATACACTTTAAAAAAAATTGTGTGTGTGCTGGAGATAGGACCACCAGGCAAGTATTCTACCCTCCAGCCATACCCCCAAACTCCCATTAAAAAAAAAAAAAAACTTTGTGGGTCTAGATATATTCACAAGAAATTGCAAAAATTTACTGAGAGGTCCCCAGCTGGTATCTTTTTATTCAAGTTCCCACAATGGTAACATGTTTCATGACAATAGTACAATATCAAAACCAGAAAAGTGACATGGGTAAAATACCTATCAGATTTCACCAGTTTCTACATATAATGTGTGTGTTTGTGTGTATGTATAGGTTTTTTGTTTATTTTTTGGCAGTGCCAAGGATTGAACTTGGGGCCTCACACATGCTAAGTGCTTTACCTCTAAGCTATACCCTCAGTCCATGTGTATAGCTTTATGAAATTTTATCTCATGTATATATTCACCCACAACAAGCTAGGCAAAGTGATCAGTGAAATAGCCTGTTGCTTATACTTACACAAACTTACCTGGAGTATAATAGCTGTAAATACTGACTGATGAAGGTATGTTGTATCGGCAACTTGACATTACCAAAATGAACAATTCTCACTAATTTCCTTCCTGGAAAAGTCAGTGTAAAAATCTTTATATTTTTGTGTAAATTAGAGATGGTTCTAGGTTCAAGTAATCATAATCAAGTTTTTCAGCAGTATGTGTGTTCAACAGGACACTCAAAAGTAATATGAAAAGTGGGGCAATTCTTAATTATGCTAGTCTGAACCCCTTTTCTCTCAAATGCCTAAGAACTTTCCAGTTGGTGACAATCAAAAACTCTATCACGGGGGCGGGGATGTGGCTCAAGCGGTAGCGCGCTCGCCTGGCATGCGTGCGGCCCAGGTTCGATCCTCAGCACCACATACCAACAAAGATGTTGTGTCCGCCGAGAACTAAAAAATAAATATTAAAAAAATTCTCTCTCTCTCTCTCTCTCTCTCCTCTTTCACTCTCTTTAAAAAAAAAAAAAAAAAAAAAAAAAAAAAAAAAAAAAAAAAAAACTCTATCACAAATTCCCAAAATGTCCCCTAGGGGACAGTGTCTCTTCCTTTGCAAATCATTGTCTTAGACCAACCTTCAGTTATGAAAGAGCAACTGGTTGTTAAATTGTTAAAGTGCAGCTCTGTGACTGCATTTCTAAGAACTGAACTTACATATTTCTGGTACAGATTATGATGTGATTGCATTCCAAAGTTAAGCACTGAAAAACTTACCAAAAGTACTAACCTGTTTTTATAGAGTTTTGCATCTTGCTAAGCACTTCAAAGATGCTATCTCCTTCAATTTTCACAAGAACATCCCCTAAGAAGATTGTTATTCTCCAACTTATAGATGAGGAAGCTGAGTCACAGAGAAAAAAGTTATCATGCTTTGTAGATCCGGCACTGTAGATTGTCATAGAATTATCTCCTCCCCCTTTTTGGCAGTGCTAGGGGTCAAATTCTAGTCCTTGAGCATGCTAGGCAAGCAGCTCTACCACTAGCTACATCTCAGCTCTAAGCAAGCCTTTTGACAGCAACATGACAGAAAACAATTCATGAAAGACAACTTTGGCCAGTTCCTGAATATAACATGATCATTTCAACTATTTTTTTTCTTTTTGAGGTAGTGGAAATTGAACCCAAGGGTACTCTGTCACCAAGCTACATCCTAGCCTTATTTATTTATTTATTTATTTGTAATTGAGCTCAGGGACACTGGATCTTGCTGAGTTCCTGGGCTGACCTCAAACTGGTCATCCTCCTGTCTCAGCCTCCTGGGGATTACAGGTGTGTGCTGTTGCTTCTGGTACAACTCACTCACTCTCTCTCTCTCTCTCTCTCTCTCTCTCTTTCATCTAAGGAATCTGAGGCTTGTGTGGTGAGGGAGGAATCACTTGCCCGCTCTCTGCTGGTAGAGAGTTATCTGTGTTAGGGGATGGCCGAAGAGCAAAGTTCTGTGTCTGGAGATGTTAATCTCTAAAAGTCAAAGAAACAGGCCTGAAAACAGAGAAGAATGGCAGGGAATTCAGCACATTATAAATGTCCCTTTCCTTGAAATCTTCTGGAGATAACAAGAATTCCTGACACCCCCTCCAAAAGGCTTCTCATTACATCATTCATTCCTATCCTTCATTCCATTCAAATGGATCTTGGCTCCAAACAGTCACATATTAGAACCTGTCCATCCACACATGGAGAACACTGTCGAGGTGCCCCCCAGACAGTATAAGGAGGTACAAGGGAACGCCAATAAGCAGACCTGAGTTCTAATCCAAATGCACCCCCAAACTTCCTGATCAGTGGGCTCAAGGTGAGAGAAGCCAGCCTGTCAAGGAGCAATGATCCCTCACCCTGACCTTCCAAGTTTGGGTAACTCTGGCCTTAAGGTGACCTGAAGTATCCCCAGTGGAGGCTCCTTCCTTTAGCCCTCTTCCCAACACAGCTTTGGGGCTACTTAAGACTCATTTCTCCTAGTCAGAGTGGAAGAAAAAAGCACTTGAACCCCCCACCCATCCACTTACACACATGCTTCTCCCAGCTTTGAGCTGGAATCGCTTTCTTGGGGTAGCATTTCCAAAACTCTGGTTAGCCTTGCAGTTCCACCATCTCATTGATAAGCATGTCCATCTCCCAGAAGGGACCTCATCATCTCTGAGAACAGCCCATGGTAAAGCAGAAATTTTATTCAAGTTACAACTTGAAAAGAAAAAAGAAAGGAAGGAAGGAAGGAATTTGTTCATAGTAACAGCTGTCATTGAGTTAGTACCTATTATGTGTCAGGCATCATATTTGAAGTTATGCACATCTGATCTGATTTAATCATCACAAGACCTCACAATAATAACTAATATTATAATTTTCAGAGGAGCAAACTGTGGATATAAAAAAAATTGAATAACATGTTCAAAGTTAGAAAATCAGAACCCAAACTTTAATCCACATCTACTCGACTCTCTCAAGAGTGTATGTATTTCACTAGCTGCCCTGCTGCCCTACCTAATCCTCCTTGCAGCCTAGGGAGGTGGAGATTCTTATCATCATGCTCCAGGACAGATGAAGGGCAGAACCTCAGTAAAGCTGATGATGTTACATCCACAGAAGTGGAAAGGAGGATGCCCTCTTCTTATTCATTTACTCAAATGATGCTGAGCTGAAGAGCAGAAGCCCTGGTAAAAAACAGAAATGCAAACGAGTTTATAATGCTCACTAGCTGGTTCACCCTGGCCTGTTACCTCTTTTAGCTTCAATCCTTTACAATGGGGATGTTGAAAATAAGTATCTGCTCTTGGGCTCTTGTGAGCATCAAGCAAGGTAAAGCAGGTGAAGCATTAAGCACCTGAGAGCTGTCATTACTCAAGGTTCCTTTGCCTCCACTTCAGAGGTTCAGATTTCATCTAGATGTTTGACATGTTATCCTGATTAATTATGCAGACCCATGATTCTGTACCTGGCTGGTGTCAGGATTACATGTCTGTCATGCAAATGCTTGGACCTTGGCCCAGAGATTTTTATTCAGAAGGACTAAGGTAGAGCCTGGGCCTTTTCATCTTTACTACATTTCTAAGTAATTCTGGTGCACAGCCAGGTTTTGGGGGACCAATTCTATCATAGACATCTCAGCCACAGTGGGGAAGGAACTCTGGCTGGTTTTCTCTCCACGTCCCTTTTCCGCTTTCTTGTCATCACCAGCAACTTTTCTCCCAGGTCCTCTGCACTGGCTTGTGAGAGCTTTCTCCAGATCCAGGACTCTGTGGCCTGGCAGTGATTCAGCTGCAGTCAGAATCCCGGGGAGCCTGCTTTTCCAAAGCCTGGGAACCTAGGAGGGGCTGGGAAACAGGATGCCAGGGGTTCTGCTCTAGATTTGTCCTCTTTTGACTCACTGGTGGCCAAGGAGCAGTCAGTCTCCAACACTCAGCTGGCTCCTGCTCATAAGACAGTCAAAAGAGGCAGAATTATTAATTTGAACTCTGCTTCCTTAGGATTGTGTCTCTGGCACTTTAACACCATAGTGGATGGGGTAGATCTTGGCAGAAAGAAAGAAGGTTTAGAAGAATCTTGCATAACTGTGCTTTTCCATTGACATCTCATTTGGGCAATAAAATCCCGTGTCTACCTTGGTATCTAACATCTTCTATTCTCCGTCCTAGCCTCTGTTCCAATGTCATCTCCTATCCCTCCCTTTCTGCCCTTCTTGCTGTTTCTTGAACGCTCCACGATTGTTTCCACCTCAGAGTCTATGTGCAATCTGCACAGCTTGGAGTGCTTTTGTCACGGAAGATACAAGTCTGGTTCCTTCTTATTCAGACCTCAGCTTCATGTCCCCAGCTCAGATAAGGCTTTGCTAGTCCATCATCAAATCTAAGAAGTCATCCTGGGCACTGGAACACATCACACCATAGCACACACATCACTTTAACTTTCATCTTAGCACTAATCACTACAGAATATATTTTTCCTTGTTTGTTTACTTAATGAGTTGCTTGTTGCCTATAGAATTTAAGCTCCATGAAAGCAGGTTCTCAGCAGTTTTATTTTCTGCTGTGTTTCCAGTTCCTGGAAAGTGTTCAGTGATTGTAGAATGAGTTAAAGAAGTTGCACAGCATGAATTGTGATGATTTGTGTGTGTGTGTGTGTGTGTGTGTGTAAACATCTAAGATTCTGAGAAGGGAAGTGACTACCCCAAATTCAATTCAGTCATTTCATCTTTTTTTCCAGGCGCTTCCTATAAAATCTGGCTGACACACAAACCTAGATGGTGTGAGGCTTCCAGGTGTGTTGAAAACTTGGAGTTGCCCCATGAACCAGGCTGAATCTGATGTGGGGGTGAGAAGGCGGAAGGACAGAGCATGCCAAGGGAGAGGCAGGCTGGGACAGGAGAGCAGGGTGTGAACAGCGGGTGGGGGGGAAAGGGGTGATTTGGCTATGTGTCAGGAAGTGTTTCCCTCCACCCTCCCCTGGGGAGAGCCCTGACCCCTAGGTGGCTCTGTTTGGGGGAAGCAGGTGGTCAGGCAGCTACTGAGAGAAGATGAAGGTGTGGCCTGGGCGGTCACCATCTGCTGAGGTCCTAGGC
The DNA here is from genome assembly GCF_052094955.1 of Ictidomys tridecemlineatus. Lineage (NCBI taxonomy): Eukaryota > Metazoa > Chordata > Mammalia > Rodentia > Sciuridae > Ictidomys > Ictidomys tridecemlineatus. The sequence goes on along the minus strand of NC_135477.1, from coordinate 120,663,098 downwards.
TCGTACTGATCATCCAAAGGAATAATCCCACAGTGGCTCTTGGCCAAATAGGTGATAGGTAAGCTTCCACCTAAAACCTGTTCAACTATAACATGAAGCCTCAGAGCTGTCCTAGGAACCAGCAAGGGGCCTGGGAAGGGAGAGAAAATGACCACTGAAGAAATAGTGTTGTCAAAGTTGAATGCTTAGTGATAACAACAACAATAATAATAATAGTTTCTATTTATTGAGAGCTTATAATTTACCTGGCACTGTACTAACTGCTTTATATGTGTTCCCTTATTGGATCCTCAAAAGGCTCTCTACAAATAGGCTCTACTATTATGGATATTATTCCCATTCAAGAGATGTGGAAACTGAGGCTCAGTCAGGTAGGTATCCTGTCCAAGGTCATACAGTAAATAGCATAGGCAAGATTCAAACCCAAGTCTGTAATGATTCCAGTGTACTATGAAAACCTAGGCCTGGAGAGGGTTGTTGGGGCAAGTTAAGAGGATAGAGCCAGACTGACCCCTGCAAAGGTGGGGGTGGGGAAGGAGAGTGGGGTAGACGGTGTATAAATAGAAGGCCTGTTTTTATCCCTACACACGCTCAATCAGGCAAGTGCTCTATCTGGCACAATTTAAGGGCTCTGAATGCCAACCCAGCCCTGTGTCAACCAACTCCCTTCCCAGCACGTCTCTGGGAGCTGAAATGCCTACTGAGAGAGTCATTTCTTTGGGTCAAGACATTGACTCCACAAGACCCCTGTAAAAATACATGGGTTAGAAGAGAAACATCAATCTCTCGGCACCTGTTGAACATAGCAGTCTAGGTTAGCCAGCTGGGTGCTATGAGAAGGAGGCTCGTTTTTGTTGTTGTTTTGGGGGAAGGAAAAGGCAAGGAAAAGTATAAGGTTTTGTTTTGTAATCTGTCTCTCTCTGATTCCAGAAGCCTGGGAATTATAATCCAAAATTCAAAAATCCTAAACTAGACTATCCCCTGGGGGAAAAGCTGGGGGGAAGCAGGGGTGGGGATGAGTGAGGGGGGAGCCACTCCAGCGTCTGGAAGACTAACTTCCTTTGCTTTTGCTGGATTGACACCAAGTGCCTGCAACTTTAACTAGGTGGCCCCTTGGCTCATGAGACCTGCGGGCATTCATATACCTAATTTTTAAATGATGAATGAATTGTTATTTACTATTTGCCAAAAAAAAAAAAAAAAAGTGGGCTTCTGAAACGCAGAAGGTGATACAAGTGGAGACCTCTGATAGGGGCAGGGAAGACCCAAAGAACCAGGCCCAGACAGCTCTCAATTCAACAGTCACAAGGCTAAAGAGCGCCAGGCGGATGAGGAAAGGTAGGTACTGGTCCCCGCCACCTGCCGGTCAGCAGCCCTACCCACAGGCCCCGGTTGCCCTGGCCTGGTCCCAAAAAATGTGAGAGCCGCCGGGTCCCCCCGCCCCCTTCCCCGCCGGGCCCGCAGGGTCGGGGGCTGCTCTGCCGGCGCCTCCAGCCGGGCTCGCTTCCCGGCGCGGGAGGGGAGAGGGAGGGGGCGGCGCCGGGCGGGGCGGAGCTCCGGCGCCTCCGGGAGCCTTATTCCCGGCCGCGCGCTGGGAGCGCTCAGTCTGCCCCGGGAGCTGCACGCAGCACGCGGCTCGTCGGCCTGACAGAGGTGCAAGGGCTCAAGCGGACAGCGGACTGACTGTGAGCAGACAGTCGCTCAGCGGCTGCGTGCTGTGCGCGGGTAGGCTTGCACCAGAGACGGGCAGCACACGGTGCCCGGGGGAATCTCCTGCGCTCCGCCGCCTGGCTCCGGTACCGGTGCCCGGTGGCCGCCGCCTCCAAAGTGATTGCTGCCTTGCCGTCCCCACCGGGTTCGGGACCATGAAGCTGCTGCCGTCGGTAGTGCTGAATATCTTTCTGGCTGCAGGTAAGAAGACTGCTAACGCCCCCGGAGATCGGGGGGATGGGGACGCTGTGCTGGGGGCACAGGGGAAGGTCGCTGCAGCGCCCCCGAAGCGGGCCACTTGGTGGGGCCCGTGCGCCCTAGCGGGCGGGCGTCGATATCGGTGCATGGTGGCTCGGGGTCTAGGTGGGGGTCTGATGCGGCCTCGCCCCTCGCTCGCAGTGTTCTCGGCGTTAGTGACTGGCGAAAGCCTGGAGCGGCTTCGGAGAGGGCTGGCGGCTGGAACCAGCAACCCGGACCCTCCCACTGGATCTACGGAGCAGCTGCTACCCACGGGAGGCGATCGGGCCGGAGAAGTCCTGGACTTGGAAGAGACAGATCTGGACCTTTTCAAAGGTGGGTGTGAGGGCCGCCCAACCTTGGACCCCCGTGGGCAGTTGAAGAATAAGAGGTTCTGAGATTCATGCTGTTGAGTATTCCTGTGGGTTGAGGGTTATTCATGGAGGACCCCAAGGAAAAGCTGATGGCCTGAGAGGGGATAGGTGGTCCTGGAATATAGGTCTTGCTGCCTGTCATTTCTTACTTTGGATCTCACCTGTCTGGGTTGCTGCCCTTCTGGATACTTTGGGGCTAATTGAACAGGCAGGTTGTCCTCTGAGATAAGTTGAGTGGTAGGAAAAAGGCATTCTTGAGATGCTTTCCCCAGAGTTCCCATGTGAAGAAGGGCACAAATCTTCCTTCCCACATCTGGTGACTATTGTGTGTAAAATAGAGATAACAGCCAGGTGTTATGGGCCATGCCTATAATCCCCACCACTCAGGAGGCTGAGGCAAGAAAATCACAAGTTAGAGGTCAGCCTCATTTATTTAGAGAGACCCTGTCTCAAAAAAATAAAAAGGACTAGAGATGTAGCTCAATGGTAGAGAGAGAGAGAGAGAGAGAGAGAGAGAGAGAGAGAGAGAGAGAGAGAGAGAGAGGAGAGAGAGAGAACAAATGTGGAGATATCTAGGCACATATCAAATATCAAGTTTGCAGTATTACTCTCCCACACCCACCTGTCTCCAGGTTGAGGAAACAGGGGAATTGAGTACTCTTTGCCTCTCTAGGTGAGGCCAGCACCTTTGGGGAAGGTTATGAATGGTGAGCCCTGGGGTCTTAGGAGGCTATGTTGAAATGCTGGGTAACTATGAATGCTATCAAACCTTGGAGATTTCCTAACCACCTTGAATTCTTGAGTAGACTCCAAAAGGGGAAGGACCACATGAATCCCTCCAACCAGCATGTGTACTGAGCTGAACGCAGGCATAGGGCAGAGTCCAGAGCCTACTGGCTTCCCTGTCCCTGGCCACCTGCAGTGATTCGTGGGGGTGGAGCAAGGACTAAGCCCTGTGGCCCCAGAATGACTATATTTGGTTGAAAAGATACCCACCTGATGTAGCCCCACCTACCGACTAGCTGTTCTTCTCCTTCTTCACCCAGAGTTTCCCTTGGGAAATTCTATCCTTTTTATAAATTGAGAGTCTGCTCCAAAGCTGAGCTTGGGCTCCCACACTTCATCCTCTCTCACTGACATTCTGGGGTCACCCATTGCCTGATCAGCCTGGATTCTCCTGGCTCTCTTAGGCTGGGCAGGGCTGGGCTGGGCTGTGACTCACCTCCCACCCACATGGCTGCTCCTCATACCTCTGCAGACCTGACTCACTGCTCCCTGTCCTCAGCAGGAGCCTGGCTGTCACCCTGCCATTCTCTCCCTCTCCTTTCTGATTGACATGGCCCTCCTGACTTGCTTTCCCTACAGACCTGGTCACTGGGTTCCTCTGACCACCTGCCTCATCTTCTGAGTTCTGAATGGCCCTGGGACTGGACCAGAGATCACAATTCTAATCCCAATCCTGCATGATCTTGGGCAAGTCACTGCTGTTTGAGATCTCAAGATTTCATCTTTTTTTTTTTTTTTTTAAGAGAGAGTGAGAGAGAGAGAGGGAGAGAGAGAGAGAATTTTTTAATATTTATTTTTTAGTTTTCGGCGGACACAACATCTTTGTTTGTATGTGGTGCTGAGGATCGAACCCGGGCCGCACGCATGCCAGGCGAGCGTGCTACCGCTTGAGCCACATCCCCAGCCCTCAAGGTTTCATCTTAAAAATGAAAAGCTATGATATTCACTGAAGTCACTTCCAGCTTGAGGATTTTAGGTGTGCAGTTTAATGTATTATGCCTACCTTTCTGCCAAACACAGACTATAGCTATGGACAGTAGACACCTTTTTCCTACTGGGAAAAGGAGTCAGAAAGAAGCTGGCATCAGACCGCTGGGCTAGTTTTGGGAGTAGCCCATGGCCAATTCTAGCTGGATGTCTGGGTGAGGTCATTTTCCCCCTAGTCCTCAAAGCCTGGAAAGAAGGGGGGAGTTGTCATTGTTTCAGTCCCTTCTGGATAATTTCTTACTTTTCATCTCTCCACCCCTTGTACACATTGTTCCCACTATCCCATAGCACTATAGACAGAACATTTGGGAATAAATGTAAATAGATCTTTGGGAAAGTGGGTAAGTTATAAAGAACATTCAAAAAGGTACATATTTTCCTCGAAGCAAGGCCCTTTACCAGGGATGACTTGTTTGCTGTTCTCAAACCAAGATCTATTCTGAGCTCATAGTTGTCTCATACTATTAGGAACTCCAAAGGGGGTTACCTGAAGACATATACATTTTTCTTATTAGGACCTCCCACCCCCAAAGCATTAAAGTATTCAAAAGCAATTTTTTTTCTGTGATGCTCTCTTCCTGCGAGTGGGTCACAGAGTGTAGCAATAAGGAAGTGAAGCTGATTGAAGGCCAAAGAGTGTGAAATAGGTGTCAGGAAGTCAAAACATGGGAGTGGAAGGTGGACAGTGGTGTGGGTGAAGTTGGTAGTATCGCCCAGTGAACTGCAGTTACTAGAGGATCAGCATTCCTTGGAATATACTGTACCCTCTACTTTGTCCTGAGGTTCCCTCTTTCTGGTGGTTCTACCCAGTCTTCCTTCAGCCCTTGGGAGGCACTGAGCCCAGAGTCCTTCCCAGGCCTCTGACTCCAGATGGGATCAAAGAGAATATATTCCTTCCAAATGTGGTGCTGTTCTGATCTTCCCTGGAAGAATCAAATGCTTAATAAGGTGCCTTTCTCCTACAGTTGCTTTCTCCTCCAAGCCACAAGCTCTGGCCACACCAAGCAAAGAGGAGCATGGGAAAAAAAAGAAGAAAGGCAAGGGGTTAGGGAAGAAGAGAGACCCGTGTCTTCGGAAGTACAAGGACTTCTGCATACATGGAGAATGCAAATATTTAAAGGAACTTCGGGCTCCATCATGCATGTAAGTGTCCCTTCACTGGGTAGAATCCTGTCAGCCACGTGGCTGTTCCTCGTTGTCACTGTTCCTTGAATTCATAATTTCACACAGTTTCTTTTCAACCTCTGGGCGGAAGTTGGGAGGAAGGGAAATATTTTTAGTCAGCGGAAGTCACCCCCCCCACCACTACCAAAGAGGATGCAATTTCCTGTGGTGTGGTTTTGTGACGCTCTTGAATCCTTGGGGACATTTCCTGCTTGCCAAGAAATGAGCATGTGGCTAAGAGAATTGGCACCTGGAAGCAGGTTCTTCATTCCTGCCTCATGCCCTACTCTAGAAGTGAGAAGCCAGTAGGAAACATGGCAGAGCAGGTTCCTGGGTGGAGTGGGGCTCCTGCAGGCAGGTATGAGGTGCATTTGGTCACATGCTGTGTCTCAGGTTAGTGTGCACGTGAATGAGCAAATGTGGGTTGATTTTAAGGCATGGCAGGACGATACAGAGAGGAGTCATCATGGGAGAGTTGAAGCTCCTCCTCCCTTCTTTCTCACACCAGTAAGGAACAGGAGGTAGGGGACATGGAAAGTATTGACCTTAGGCCACAGTGGTGGGAGAACTCTTCCTTTGTGCAGGATTAACAGGAAATGGAACCCAACCCAGCAGGCATCCAGCCTCTAGTCTGGCAGCATCATCCCTTCCTTGGGCAGGCATGTGGGTGGAGAGGCCATGAGTTCCTTAGGCTCTCTGAAACCAAACCCAGCAAGTCACTGTTTTGGCAACCCCTCAGGATGACAACACTACCACGCTCTCTGGCAGGCATAATGTTGCCACTGTGCCTGAGGCCTGCACCCTATGTCAGGCTGCAAATATCTACTCTTTTGCCCGTAAAGAGGCAGACTCTGGGGGTCTTATGACCAGGAGATGCTGAACAGGCCAGAACACTGTTGTATGTATGCCTTCTCCCATTCTGTCAAGAAGGCTGACTCCCTGTTGTCTCTTCTACCTGTAATTGATCCCTTAACTTTTAAAAGCTTCCTTGACCTATCTGATCACATATAGCAGAGCTTCCCCATATTTGGCAGTTAACATACAGACCCATCATTTCCCACCATATCTACAGTCACTGTGTCCTTTCCTATAACATCCTTATAAGGAGCTTTTATTGGGGAGGAGTGTTTAAGAGTGGCATAGAGAGTCACCATATTATCCTTCCCATTGTCTCAGGACAGACAGGAAGTGTTTCTTAAATTTGTAAAACAGCATCATTGGCACAGGGTGGAGATGGTGCTTCTAAGGAAGTCAAGATGCATTGAGGCCAGGAATCTGTTTGGGCCAAATTGGTCCAGGGCTTTTTGATGGATAGATGTGGAGCTTAGATAGAAGCTCAGCTGAGAATTCTTATAAGACTGCTTCCCTGAAGAGTAGAGCTCAACTGACCACCTAAGCTCAGAAAACTGATAAGTATGCTCAGGGCCAACTTCCCTTTGGCTTAGGGATAGTGATGACAGTCATAATGACGCCATCTTTCCTTTATCCCAGATCTTCAGTAATTACCTATGAGTTAAGCCTAACAGGTGTGTTGAGCACCTACTTGGTACCAGGCACCATCCTAGGGGATAAGGAGATGTGGTCTTCCTGGATTTTCAAAAGCTCTCTGCAGGGAAGGCAGGACTTGTTATCAACTTGAAAAATGAGGAAACTGTAGCCAGTAAGTCCGAAGTCATTTGCATGAGAGCAATAGTTAAAAAAGTGGATGGAAACAGGACAGGGTCTCGGGTGCCTCATTCCTAGTACAGCATGCTTTTCATGCCCCCAGGCTGCAATGGGTGTTGGCTTTCATCCTTCTTTTCTACTACCTTTGTCCTGGCAGAGTTTGAGCAGGGTTTTATAGAGGGCAGCTGTTGTCTTAGAGGACTCTTAGGCTTTTGCTAAGAGTAAGAGCATAGTAATTTGACTTGAAGACTTTATGTTAGTTTCCTGGGCAGATTTTCATGGGGTGGACTCTGTGTCGAGTGTGGCTGCCTCTTGTCTTCATCCCTTGGTACTCAGGATAGCAGGATGCAGTAAGAGGACACAGACTTTATGGTTTTGGGCAATGCAACATTGTTCATTTACATTTGTGGCTTCTCCTCAGCTCCAGACCCAGGAACCACCATCCAGGGTGTGTCCAGGCTGCCATGGTGAGCTGCAGGCTAGTTGGCTTCCTAAACCAGCCCTCTGCAGCCACCATGAACAGGAAAACCCTTCTGTGTCACCAGCCAAAAGTTGCCCTCAAAGAGTAGTTTCCTGGGGCTCCTGACTGGCTGCTGACCCAGAAATTGGCTGCAGAGTTTCCTGTGGCTAGAGGAAATCTGGGAGTGGTTGGACTAGGGAGGACTCTGAGCTGGAAGAGAGGTAGGCCTGGGGCCTTTGCTTATCCACACACAAACATCTTGGCCCAGATGCTGCGAAGGAATGGAGGAATGGTGAACCCCCTTCTCTTGGCTGTGTCTGACTCGGGTGCCCCATTCTACCAGATATGGGCAGTATCCTCTACAGTCCAATTTTGTAATAACGCACACATATTTGGGGCCTAGCTTTTTATTAAGTGTTCTTACCCATATTATTTCCTTATATTTTTTTCACAATGTTCTAGTGAGGTGGGCATTTATTATTTAAAGCTCGGAAAGATAGTGTGACTTTATCAAGATCACCTGGCTAGAAATGGTAGCAGAACTAGTCTGGAACTCACATATTCTAAGTCTCCTCCATCAAAAGGTGTCCCTTTTACCTCTTCAGGTAGAGAAATCCAATGTGAATGATGTCTCTGACCCTAGACCATTCTTGATTTTGCTGTAATGCAGGTTCTGAAATGGGTCACAGACATGGGGAGGAGGAACATGTTCTATTTTCATGGGCACAGGTTCTGGGTAGGACATTCGATCTTGCCCCCACCCTAGGATGCTTGGAATGTACTCAACCCCCTCCTTCCCTAGTAGATTCCTAGTAGTTGGCTGCAAAGGGAGGGGGAGGTGGGTAATATTAGGATGTTTACATTATTATCCTTTTGACTCAGGGTGGAGGTGGAAGGATTATGTAACTGAATTGCGGGACTCTGAGGCCAAGCTTTATTTCTATCATCTGAGTAACTACCTGTGGGGTTTGGATGATGGACTGGAAGTACAAAACAGACTCAAGTTCAGTACCCACCCCCAACAGAATATAATCTCTATGGTCATCTAGACTGCTGGATTGAATCTATTCACTATTTAATAGTTATTTAATAGAAGTTATGCCTCAGTTCCTTCATCTTTAACATAGGGAGAGTAACTCTCATTTCACAGAGGTGGTTTTAAAATTAAATGAGAGCTGGGGATATGGCTCAGTAATAGAGTGTCTAGCACACATGAGGTCTCATATAGTAAGGCTTTAATAATTTACTATTTATTATTAAAGCTATGAATAAAAAAATAATAATAACAGGAACAGGGTCAGACCAGGGACTTTTCAGATACCTATTTCCTTAGGATTACTTGCATTGTTCGGAGTGGAAACAATCAATCAGGTGTGGTGGTGCACACCTATAATCCCAGCTGAAGCTGAGGCAAGAGGATATCAGGTTCCAGGCCAGCCTTTGCAACTTAGTGAGACTCTTTCTCAAAATTAAAAATAAATTAAAAGGACTGGGAAAGAAGTTCAGTTGAAAAGTGCCCCTGGGTTCTGTCCTCAGCACATTTTTTGGAGGGGTTCAATCCCCCCACCCCGCCCTGCAAAATGAAGAGAATCATGAATTTGGGATTTGCTAAGAGTGATTTTTGACTTGGCTCTATGTTTCCTAGTTGTGAGATTTGGCAAATCACTTAACCTCTCTGCCTACTAATTCCTGCATACAGGTGATTTTCCAAGGACACCCTTGGAAACTTTTTCCATGTCATGGTAGTTTGGGGGTCATTGAGTTTTTTTTTTGTTTGTTTGTTTGTGTTTTTGTTTTTTCCTAGCTAGGCTAATGGGATAGAGGCATGGAGAAGCCAGGCAAGCCACTGTGTACTGTTCTGTGTGGATGGTTGTCCTGATCTACATTTTCCCTACAGTGAGGTGGTTCCTTAGAGCATCCAGGAGGAGCTAGGGCAGAGAGCAGGGAAGGACAGGAAGGCAGGGTCAGGGATGTAGCACAACCCAGCCTGACCCCTCTGCCACCGCCAGAGACAGTGATACTCAGGGCAGAAAGCAGCAAGAAGACACAGAGCTCCTGGTTTGGAGTGATGAGACATTTATGCTTCTTCATCTGAGGCCCTCTGTGGCTCCTCTTTGCCTCAGATCTGCTTCTTGAATCTTCCCTGGTGACTTGTCAGCAGGAAGAAGGGCTTCCTCACTCTGAAGCACCAAATACACTCCTTCCTTCCCAGAGAAGGTACAGCTTAGAAGAGGGGGCCTCCAGCTTCTCAGTGCTTCCTTCAGCAGCTAGTGGCTTAATGTCCCTGGGCTGTTAGTGCCATTGCACCCACTGACTAGCAGGTGGGCAACTGTGGGGTATGAGTGGACGGCATGCTGAGCTCAGACAATTCACATCCATGCTTCTATCCTATTGTGAGCTCGGAAAGCCACTAAACCTTTCTGTAGAGTGGGGCTCCCACCTACATCAAAGGACCTCTGGGGTGTTCAGATAAAGGAAGGGATGTGAATGTGCTTCGTTAACTCTGAGCACTTCCAAGTCTTCCTAAAAGCTTCAAGGAAATGCTTTGTGTTATAAGAGGCAGTTGCCACATGATTTATTTCTTGAGTGAGTAGAGCCAAGGAATTGTTTCTGACATTCTTTTATGCTCTGGCAGGGCAGCTGGGCAGGAAGATGTTATCTTGGTTTGTTTGCTTTGTCCTGTGATGGAGGAGACCTGAAAGCCTAGCATTCAGAGGCCAAAGGCTCCTAGGTTGTGCCCTGCACCCAGGGGGAGCTGGGAGTTAAATGAAGAAAGGGAGAAAAATGACTCCTGGCAAAGGAATAGGCCTATTAATAGGCTGGGCAGTGGTGGGGAGGGACTGGATGCTGGAAGCATTGATGGGCAAGGCTGGGTTTATTTCTGGGTCAGAATGTTGAGGGGCCTCGCTGAGGGAGTGATACTGAATCCCCTCAACTCAGCCCATGAGCCCTTGTCCCCAAGTCCTCTTAAGTGGCCTGAGCACACATGTAATAAATCTGCCACACGTGGAATACATCTAAACTGAGAACTTCAAATCCTCACTTCTTCCTGCCTGGAGCAGAAGTCTAGGTTAAAGAACCAGAGGGATTGGTAAAGATAAGGTGCCATATGGGGGAAATGCTATGAAACATTCAGAGGAGATTTTCCAGAATATTCTACTAAAGGAGCAGTATAGAAAAAGGGCAGATGGGCTGGGGTTGTAGCTCAGTGGTAGAGCACTCGCCTAGCATGTGTGAGGCCCTGGGTTCAATCTTCAGCACCACATAAATATAAATAAATAAAATAAAGTTATTGTGTCAATTACAATTAAAAAAACAATAAAAAAGAAAAGGTCAGAGCTCATGGGCAAGGATTGACAGGCTAAAGGTATGAGGAATGGGGTTTGGCTTAGGTAGTTAGGCCATTGCAGGGACGGAGAGAAAAGAGAGAGGAGACAAATCACTAACCCCATCTGCTTGTTCTTTCCTAAACCAGCTGTCACCCAGGCTACCATGGAGAACGGTGCCATGGGCTGAGCCTCCCGGTGGAGAATCGCTTGTATACATATGATCACACTATTATTCTGGCTGTGGTGGCCGTGGTGCTGTCGTCTGTCTGTCTGCTTGTCATTGTGGGACTTCTCATGTTTAGGTGAGTGATGGGGGGCCCTGTTTCTGTAAATCACTCCTCCTCTTCCTCTTATTGGACCTTCTAACTGATGATCATATGAACCCTGTTCTTATGCTCACAGAACAACTATCCTGGGATAGTTCCTGGGTGCAGATTCTCCAAAAAAATCTCTTGTCTCAGGCTTGATATAAAGCCAGTGCCCAGACCAGGGTAACACTTACCAGGCCATGGCAGGTTCTATACCTCAAAGGAGTTTGTTTCCTACCTCTGTGGCCTGGTAACTCACCCATAGAGCTACCTCTTCACGTGTTTCTTTGTCTTATCTCTGTTCTTTGATGACATTGGTATGTGGTTTGGTAGTAAGGGTACAGGTGGGACTATTAGTCTGTCCTTGCAATTCTGAGGTACCTGGACCTTGGGCCAAAACACCAATCCAGATATGTTGTAGGTTGGGGGAGACCTGCCACGCACACTCTGCCTGTTTTCAAGCAGTGCGACTTATCCATAGTGAGACATGGAATGTTACCTGTCTTTCTGAGAATTGTAGTCTTTTAGTGGTTGTACACTGTCTACCTGCCTAGAAGGCTGTTATAAGGTTCAAACAAGTGAGGTGAAAACTCTTTGTAAAATGTAGCCTGCTGTTAAAGACAGGCATCCTCAGGACAGCTGGGCTTTGACCAGAGTTGTGTGGGGCTGCCACACCCTTTGGGCTTTTCTGAATAATGGAAGGAGCCTCCATGGCAGAGTTGTTTGGAAGGACCTGCTCTTTGTCATAGCAGGCAAAGCTTGCTCACAAAGCTTGCTTCTCTTCCTCAGGTACCACAGGAGAGGAGGTTATGATGTAGAAAATGAAGAGAAAGTGAAGTTGGGCATGACTAATTCCCACTGAGTGAGACCTGTGCTTAAGGTAATGGTTCATCCTTTGTCACCTGGCAGCATCAAGGAATTAAGGCATGCATGGGTCTTGGGTCCATTTCAATGAGTGTTGACTTCTCTTGACTAGGGGTTGGGGGACAGCCTAATGTAGAATCAGGGTCCCATTGCAGAATTGTTTTCAAAAAGACTGTTGGTGAGTCATCACCAGTTAGGATGAGTTATTAGAGACATACCCAAGAAAGATACCTGAGAAAAAACAGTTTCTCCCACCCTTGGCACCTCTCTTCCTTCCCTTCCTAGGTGATCTGCTGCACTTCTTAAGACTGAACCCAGGAGACTCCTAAGACGTCTTTAGATTGGAGCTGGCTTTAAATGTTTTTGCCTTATCTTTTAGGAATCTGTCGGGGATGGCTCCCTCTGAGAAGACACAAGTTCTCTGCAAACTCTGCAGAGGGAAAGGACTTCCCAACTAGCCATGAAGACTTCTTTGTCCCCAGTTGCTATCTCTATCGGGCCTCGCATCATTGCTTTGCCAAAATACCAGAGCCTTCAAGTGCCAAACAGAATATATCCAGTGGGATCTGGATCAGAAGAAAGTAAAAGTGATCAAAAGAAAAGCAAAAGCAAGGAAACTTCAGGCCCTTCTGATTCCCTTCCACCAAATCCACTTCCCCCATCAGTTTGTTTAGACACTTATTCTGGATTAAAATGCCAGTTAAATTCCATATGCTCCAGGATCTTTGACTGAAAAAGGAAGAAGGAGAGGAAGAAGGAAAGTTTTGTGGACTGGAAGAAAGCAATGAAGATTGAGAAGCCATGTACTCAAATAGCCACCAAGGGATCTGCTATTTGGACCCTCCAGCGCTGGATTTGATAAGCTAACTGTGAAATGCCACAAGCCCGAGAACTCTGAATTTTGGGACTTCTGCCCAGATGAAAAGATAACAACTATTTTTTTTGTTATTGTTTGTTTGTAAAATGCCTTTTAAATTATATATTTATTTTGTTCTATGTATGTTAATTTATTTAGTTTTTAACAACCTAACAATAATATTTCAAGTGCCTAGACTGTTACTTTGGCCATGTTCTGACCCTCTTTCTTGCATCCCCACCATCTGGCTCAATGCCACACTCCCGTAGCAAATCTGAGATGGTTCTGTGACCCATCTGTAGTAATTTATTGTCTGTCCACATTTCTGAAGATCTCCCAGTTTCACTGTGCCCCAGGGATGTTCTGTATGGTTGGGATATAGGGGTTAACTCGGTCAGAGTCACTCTATGAGTTGGACTGCAGTCTTGCCTAGGCAACTTTGTCTACCGTTTGTGTTTTTGCAAGCCCAAGGTGCTGATGTCAACGTGTAACAGAAAACAGTGTTTCCCTGTGTTCTCTCCCTGCCACATCTCAGAAGAGATGGAGCATCCATGCCTACAGCTTTCCTGTACCCTCATCCCCAGCCCTGGACTTACAGAGCGGGGACCCACTCCCTTGTGTCAAGACATTTCTCTTACTCCTGCCATTCTTCTGGTGCTACTCCATGCAGGGGTCAGTGCAGCAGAGGACAGTATAGAGAAAGTATTAGCAAAGAAAAAGACTGAGGAGGAACAGGGAACGTTGGAGTTGATTTTTCTTGGTAATTGATTACCTACCAGTTACTACAGAGAAGGTTGGTGGTGGGGAAGGCTTTTGGGTAACCCCACCTATCTCACCAAAACTACAAAGGTATGCTGTATGGTCCCTTCTGGAAGTTTCTGGTGCCATTTCTGAACTGTTACAACCTGTAGTTCCAAACATGGTTCATATTTATACTTTGCAATCCAAATAAAGATAATCCTTACTCTGTAGTCTGCTTGTTTTAACTGGGAACTAGTTTAACATAGGTATTTTTCTATTTTTTTGCTGCCCTTTTGATTTAATACAGGGTGTTGATAAGTTTGTGATCCTCTTGCCTCAGCTTCTTAAGTAGCTGAGATTATAGGTGTCTACCACCACATCCAGCTAACATTGCTTTATATTTCTCCATAACTCTAATCACTACTAACATATTTATTGTCCATCAGTTCTACTAGAATGTTGGCTGAGGATGTAGCTCAGTGGTAGAGTTCTCACCTAGCATGCATGAGCCCTGGGTTCAATCCCCAGCATCACATGCACACACACACACACACCCAAAAGCCTACTATAATGTTAACTCCCAAAGAGTAGGAGTGCATATATTGTTTCAGTCTGATTCTTAAATAATATGACTGAGTTGTAGGCATTCAATCTTTGTTAGATGGATAAATGAATATAAGAAACAATTAAAATCCAATCCAAGGCCAGTAAATAGGTAGATGCAATCCAACACTGCTCTGAAAGTGGTTAAGTTTAGAGAGGGGCTGCTACTGGGGAGGGTGAATTCGATGACAGGATGAAAGTGGAATTTGGGGCCCATCATGTGGCATGGTGTCCTGGTGGACTGAAAGCAAACAGATCCACTGGGAAGCCATTGGACAAATGCCTCTAGACTGCCTCTCCTTAACTTCATCTTTTTCCCTTGGAGAGTTGTGACATTCTGAAGTGTCTCCAGGGGGCCACACAGAGATCTTAAATATACTTCAAATATCCTTTTAGAACTTTGGGTAGCAGTAACTACCACAGCTGAACATATGACTTTATATACAGCAATTCCACTCCTAGATATATATAAAAGAGAAACGAGTACATATGTTTACCAAAAAACATGTAAAAGTGTCATATTATCATAACTTACAATAACCAAAAACAAAAAAAACAAAAAATTACCCAAATACCCATCAGTATTTGATGTGAAATGAATAAGTTGTGGTAGATCTAAACAATGAAGTGCTAAATAGCAATACAGATGAATCTCACAACATTGAAAGAAATAAGCCCAATAAAAATAAGGACTTCTGTATGATTCCATTTATATAAAACTTAAAAACAGGCAAAACTGAGGCTGAGGTTGTGGCTCAGTGGTAGAGTGCTTGCCTAACGTGTGAGGCACTGGGTTGGATTCTCAGCACCACATACAATAAATTAAAAAGGTCCATTGACAACTAAAAACTATTAAAAAAAAAAAAAAGGCAAAACTAATCTATGGTGAAAAAAATCAGGAAGGAGCTCCCAGCTGGGATTGAACCTCCAATGTTTTGATAGTTTTTCTGAGACTGGTGTTCACTTTGAGAAAATTCACCAAGTATAACTCATGCATTTTTCTGTACGAATTGTACTTCAATAAAAAGATTTTGAAAAACCTGGACAGGGAATTCTTTTGCTATTTCATTCTGTTTAGTTCTATAAAGAACCAACATCTGACTTTAGTAGTCAGAATAGTAAAGATGTCAGAAATAACTATGGAGAAGAGAGTTTCTTTGAACTCTCAGTGGGGCTCCCTTTCCTGCTTCCAAACTTCTAGTCTCAAGCCCCTACATTTGGCTGGGCTTCTTCCAGCAAGCTTTGTTTCTCCAGCTAATGTTTCCTCAGGGCTTCCTGCCTTTCAGATGCTCTCTCCTACTGTCCCTGTTGCTGTTGGAAGTTCCCTTGGAGGTCCTCTAGGCTTCTTATTGTTAATACAGTGGCCCTGAAGCCTCTGATCCTGCAGTCACTTCTCAAGATTGGATGCCAGAAG
Source organism: Ictidomys tridecemlineatus (assembly GCF_052094955.1). Classification (NCBI taxonomy): domain Eukaryota; kingdom Metazoa; phylum Chordata; class Mammalia; order Rodentia; family Sciuridae; genus Ictidomys; species Ictidomys tridecemlineatus. The sequence continues at coordinate 120,647,600 of NC_135477.1, read as the reverse complement.
AAACAGATCCCTTAATTTTGCAAAGCATCTATCTTTTCTTCATGGGCTTCCCTTTCAGCCTTCTTTGAGATACTTTCTCTTATAATGGTCATAATAATCACTACTAGGTTAATAAATATTTAACATTCACAGAGTGCTTACTACATATGGGCACTGGACTGTATACTTCATAGGCAATATCTCATTTATAACTCACTTTGTCCTAGGAGGTAGATGTTCTTGCTATACCTGTGATGTAAGTAATTGAGGCTGAGAGGTGTTATGTCATATGAAAAAGATGTTAAGTGGTAAAGGCAGAATGTAAACCCAGAAAATCTAACCCCCAGGCTTGTACACTAACCACCAAGTTACACTCCTAAGTGAATTCTGGTCAGACTGTTTTTTTCTTCTTCCCATATCCAGGAATAATATAGTAAAGAAATCATAAGAAAAAGATTTAGTGAGTAACCCTTTTGAGCACAAGAATTTCTTCTCCTGCCCTTAATGTATAGATTCATAAAAGATGGTCTTAGCAGGGTGCAGCAGAAGGAATAGGAATGCAGGCTGACCCAACTTGGGCCCAAGTCCAGGCTCCACTGTTTATTTGCGAAGTACCTTCACACATGATAGCTAGCCCCTCTAAACTGTCCCCCTGTTCATAAAATATACTAAAAAATATACCTGGAAGATATTGTAAAAATAGTAAAACGTGAGTAAACTACTTAGGCACTTGCTAAGTGCTGAGTAAATGTTGGTTATCTGAACTGTCCAAGGAACTAATGAGTGGCACATCTGGGATTGAAACCCAGGCCTTTGATTGTCAGTTCACCATTCTTTCCTTAGAAGGAAACAATGCTTTTCAATCACTGTTTCACATTTTAATGTCAACTTCAGTTTCAAAGGAGCCCTAAAAAGTCTTAATAAGTATTTGTGGATTTAAGCAGCCATGGAACAACAAACTCTGTCCAAATATATCACTTCAAATCTGCTGGCCTGAAATTCTTCTCTTTGTCAACAATGCCTGAAATTCAAGCTTCCTCTTTGAGAATGCTAATACTCCTGGGAATAGCTATGCGTTAAGAGGCTGACATTCTTTGCTGGTGTAATTCATTTTAGCTTCATTCATTTAGCAAATATTTGTGGAGCCCTCCCTATCACCTTCCAAATGAGATCCCCATTCTGAAGGAGGAGAGTTGGGGGAGAAAAGAAGTCATTTGGGGGCAAGGATATTTATTTTTTTATTTAAAAAACAATTGGGTACTTAATTGTAAGGCATGGTGGTTCGAACCGTAATCCTAGCTACTGGAGAAACTGAGGCAGGAGGATTTCAAGTTCAAGGTCAGCTTGGGCAAATTAGCAAGACCCTGTCTCAAAAATTAAAAGGGGGGCGGAGAGAGAGAAAAGAAAAGGGTTGGGGAGGGGTTGGGGGTGTAGCTCAGTGCTAGATTTCTTGCCTAGCATGCATGAGGCCCTGGGTTTGATTCTTAGCACCACATAAAAACAAATAAACAAAATAAAAGTATTGTGTCCATCTACAACTTTAAAAAATTTTAAAAAGGTTGGGGATATAGTTCAGAGAATCCCTAATATAGGGGGGAAAAAGCACTTAAAATGTGCCAAGTACTATTCTTGTCACTGGAGAATCAGCCTCTTATTCAGTGAAAAACACTGATGCATGAACCAACAATACACGTATAAAGAAAGTAACAGACTTCAGAAATAAGTATACACACACACACACACACACACACACACACACACACACACACACCAGTGGTGTTCTGGCATCAGAGGGGTCAGTTATGTAGGTGGGACAGTTATATAGGTGGTTCAGTTATGTAGGTGGTTACCTAACATCTGACCTAAAACAAGCAGGGATCAGTCATGTGAAGGCCTGAGACAAAAACAAGCTTAGTATGCATGAGACAGAAAGGGGCTCCTGGAGCTACAGCATACTTACCAGAGCTTGAGAGGGAGGCAAGAACCAGATCACAAGGAGTCTTGTAAAACAATTTGGAAACCAATGGAGCACTCTGAGCAGGGGAGTTACATGATTTGCTATATGTTTCAGAAGTATGACTCTACTAGGTAGAGAAGGAGTTCTAGGAAACAAAAGTTGAAGAAGCAAGACAATTAGGAGTCTATTGTATTGTAAGAAGCGATGGTGGCCAGGATTAGAGTGGTAGCAGAGGAGATGGTAAGGAATGGTCAGATTTGGGATGTATTCTAGAGAAATGAGCTCTAAGACATACTGATGGAATGAGTGTGGTTGTGTGGAAAAGAGAGGAACAAAGTATGGCTTCTTGGATTTTAGTCTGAGCAACTGAGTAAAGGATGATGCTTTAATTAATATGGGGAAAAAGCAAGTTCAAGGGGTCATGGAAATCAAGAGTTTTTTGTTTGTTTGTTTTTTAGATGTGCTAAGTTCATGTAGGGTGAAAGAGGGCAGTGAGAATAAGGGTGATGTAGGGAGGATTTAAAAAAATAAATAAAAAAGAGGCACCAGGTGCAGTGTTACACACCTATAATCCCAGCAGCTGAGGAGGCTGAGGCGGGAGCATTGCAAGTTCAAAGCAAGCCTCAGCAACTTAGCAAGGTTGTGAGCAATTTGGTAAGACCCTGTCTCCAAATAAAATATAAAAAAGGGCTGGTGATGGGCTGGGGTTGTAGCTCAGTGGTAGAAAACTTGCCTAGTAGGTATGAGGCCCTGGGTTAAATCCCAGCACCATATAAAACTAAATAAACAAAATAAAGCATTGTGTCCATCTGCAACTAAAAACAAACAACAACAACAGAAAGAGCTGCTGATGTGGCTCAGTGATGAAGCACCCCTGGGTTCAAGCCTCAATACCAAAAAAAAAAAAAAAAAAAAGTCAAAAGAAGTATATTTTGTTCCTGAAGATGGGAAGAAATAAAGACACCTGGCCTTTTGTACAGTGTTTCATAGCTCTAAAGTATATTTCTTTTATAAAATCTTATTTAATTCTCAAGAGCCCATCGAAATGGTAGTAATATTAGCCCCAGATTATTGACCAAGGGCCCTGAGGGGTAAAGTAACATGCACTAGGCTGCTATTAGCTAATGCAATGTCACTTAATGTTGGCCTTGCCCAGGACAGCCCCGACTCCTCAAAGTCCATGAACTCCTATACTTGCCATCATTCTCCAGAAAGGAAAGAACAAGTCTCTGTGATTTCCTACTTGCTGTGGTGAGGGGCCCAGGCCAGGCCTCCAAAGAACAGGACCCCAGGCAGCACAGCTGCATGGAGGCCAACCTCATCCAAAAGCAGAGGAGGAAGCTAGAACTGTCCCTTTCCATGATTGGTTTCCGGAGTGTCAGTCCACAACCAAATTAATATAATTTGAAGGTTCTTGTGGTTTGGTTTTGCTTTTTGAACTTTTAAAATTGTGCATTTTTTTTCTTAATTGCCCCACTGATTGATGGAGAAGAGAACAGGGAGCTCTTAGCTCATTGCCACCCACACAGCTGTGAAGGAAGCCAACTGCCCTCTTGTTCTTCAGAGACCATTCCTTCTTCTCTCCTTCTCTCCCTTTCTTTGTTTCTCCCTTTCTCCCTTCCTCTCTCCCTGTCTTCTTGCCTTCCAACATCCTGGCTATTACTAACTAGTAGGGCATCTCAGGAAAAGGGATTCTTTCAGGGTTGGAGTGTTGTAGTTAGTGGATCATAGCTTGTGTGGGAGGCTTCCCAAAGACAGATGATGTGGGTGTAGGAACCAGACAGGCGGGAGGAATTAAGTCACCCTTTCCCCAACCCTTATTTTCTTGCCCAACCTAGAAGTCACTGGGTTGGTTTCCCTCTAATGAAGGACTGGTTTTATTTCTTCTGTCCCTCAGCTTCAGCACTGGGCAGACTTCAATGGGAGTGTGACACAAGGAAGAAGCTACCAATTCATTCTTCCTTCGGGCCTCTTGAATGTAAGCTAAGGATGGTATGGAAACCAGGCACTCACCCAAGGCTCTTCAGGAAAGCCTGAATTTCTATTTTCCTACTGGTCCTGGGTGGGCTGGAGGGCCTTGGAAAGCAATATGCTCAGGAAGGGGGGCCTGATCAGGTCTATTTGGGAGTAAGTGCTGACCTGTGAAATCTGACCCAAAGTCAACTCTACAGACACAGATGTCCTTTGCCAGGTGTGCTTGGATACCTTCTGGAAAAAGTCCACCACCAACCCCTAGTCACTCCTTCTCTTGCTTCCATATCACCAGACCTTGGACTTTGCAAGAAAGATTGGTCCTAGCTCCACAGCTACTTTGGTGTTTCCCTCCATGGCTTTCATCCCATTATGCATTATCATTATCTGTTTGCTGATTCATTTCTGTCACTGTGAACTCTAGGTCATAGAGCATATCCTTTTGCTGCTCTGCATTCCTGTACCCAGTCCAGTCTGTAGCACGTCATAAGCTCTCACATAATGTTTGATAAATTCATGACTGAACAGAAAATTGAAAAGCTGAATAAATGCATGCATAATTGAATGAGTGAAAATAGAGTGAAGATTCAAAGTTCAGGTTCTGAATTATATAAACCTGGGTTCAAATCCCAAATGTGCCATTTGCTGCTTGAATAATAATTTTGGATAAGTTTTTAACCTCTCCAAGCCTCAGTTTTCTTTCTTTCCTTTTAAATAGGGGAATTTTTTTATAGCTTTATTTTATTTATTTATTTTTATCTGTTGCTGTGTATCGAACCCAGTGCCTCACACATGCTAGGCAAGCACTCTACCATTGAACTACAACCCCAGCCCCAAGCCTCAGCTTTCTTATGAGAGTTGTTTTATTCATTTATTTATAATTTTTTGGGGGGGTGGATAACAGTGCATATAAAGCATTTATGTGCTTTATATATTTATATACTTACTCCACTGGATGGAGTAAGTACTCACCACATGATAGCTTTTACCATTGTTAACAAACTCTGACATCTAACTGCCAGTTTTTACCCACCTGAGTCTTGTTTGCACCTCCTTTTCTGGATTCATGGATCAATGGAGTCATTTCCAGACTCAAGGTTTGGCCTGCAGGGCTGCCCCTGGGAGTACAAGTCAGGCTATGTAAGTGAGTGTAGCATGGGTTTTACTGAGAAGGGGGAAACTGTGACTGGGGCCTACACAAAGCCAGGCCAATAGGTCAGCTGCCACCCTCATTGTCTCAGGCCTTCTCTGATGGCAGTGTCCTCAGGAAAACAGAAACAGTGCTGCATTTAAGGTGCCCAGATGACAGCCACATCAAATATGTGACCTTTTCCTAGGAAGCCTGGTTTCCATGGTGAGCGAGCCTCACGTTCTTTTCTCAAGCCATGCTCTGTGGCTCTCAGTCTGCCCTGGAATGTGATGGCAGTGGCCCCAGCAGCTGGGTGGGGACATGGGCCCAGAGGCTGCCCCCTCAAACATCTCTAGGATGGAGGAGGGGCTGAGATAGCCCCCTAGGCTGTCTGATGACCACACTAGCCCTGCAACTGAGAAGGGTTTGCACTGAGGCCCTGACACTATCCCCTCCACCCCCATTACACACACACACACACACCACACACACACACACACACACACACACACACACACACACACTTAAGGGCTTGAGGCCAACTGGCTGCCAGATTGGGTAGAAAGAAGGGGCCTCTTTCTTTGCACCCTCATCTCAGCAGAGGCCCTGACCCCCTCTACCTCATCTTGGCAGACGGAGCCAGGAGAGAGTGCCTGCCTCCAGGGCTTTGGCAGAGCATGTGTGCAGCCCAGCCTCTGCAGCTGCCAGATCAGGAGCTGAATGCCCAGTGCCTCTGCCAAAGCTTGCTAGCTTCTTTCTTCTCCGGGCTATGCAAACGGAGGCCTCTGAGGAATGCAGCAACTACCCTCCCCACGTCCTGCCTCCCTCCTCCTGGGACAGCGCTCCTCCAACCCCCAGGCTGGAGTCACATCAGAAAAATGTAGGGGAAGAAAGAAATCCCCCAATGTGTCATGACATTACATTTCCGCTTGGTGCTCAGAAACAAGAAAAGTAGTGGGACGTGGGGGGAGGGGCAGGGGCGGACAGGGAGGGAGTGTGATGGTAGCCAGAGCCCAGTGACTGGCTCACCTCGCTGCCTCCCTGGGGCAGATCACCTGCTCCCTTGGAACTCTGTTTCCTCATTAATGAGTGGGGACAAATCACCCTGACTCAGATGGCAGAGAAACTCTGAGAATTAACTCTTCACTGTCACTGAGAGCACTGATATTCCTAAGAGGCTCAAGAGGTGCCACATTGCAACTTGAACTTGGCAGTTACTGAACTAGTTCACTGCTCACTTGTAGTCACTTAACAGGCAGACGCTCACTCCTGCTTTGTTCTAGAGGGTAAGAACACAAGTGTGATCAGAGATCCAGGCCCTGCCCTCTAACAGGAAAGACAGACAATTCAACAAGTCAACAATCAAGTGTCAAGAGAGCTGGGATGGACAGTAAGAAGTGCTAGATCAGAGGTCAAGGAGGCCAAAGCTCTGAGGAAGTGAAATTCAAGCTGACACTTGAATGATCAGCTGTGGTCCAAGTGAAGAGGGAGGCTGAGAGTATTCTAGGTAGAGGAAATTGCCAGAGCGGAGAGGGAAGATGATGTAAATGAGGAACCGAAATGAGTTTGGTGTGACGAGTGTGACGGTGGTAGACAGCTGAGTTGGAGTCAGCAGAAGATACTGCTGAGGAAGGCCAGACCAGATCATGCAGAGCCCTGGTGGCTATGCCAAGGAGTTTGGATGGATTGTCAAGGTGTTGGGGACCAGCTTAGGGTGTTAAAGTGAGCATGTGGAGGGGAGTGACGTGAGTCAATCTACTTTTCGGTAGATGACTCAAGCTGGAGAGGGAATTAGAGGGGTAGCTGTAGCAGTGGAGAAGAGAAGCATATGAATTCAAGAGAGATGTGGAGGCTGAGAGAAAGGGAAAGGGAATCAAGTATGACCCTGGGTGGAAAGTGATACCATCCCACAGAGCTGAGCCACAGTGGAGAAGGAGAATCTGTGACCCCGTTTTGGCCACGCTAAGTCTGAAGTGGGGACCACCTCATCAGTAACAATGCCCAATAACACAGTTGTAATAACCAAGTCTGCGGTCCTGGGTCTGGAGAGGTGTCATTCATTTTACCTGTAGAGAGTAAGACAGGGAAATAGTTAAGATAATTTTAGCTGCTCTAACAGAAAACTCCCAGCTTATACAAAGGCCAGTTGTAAAAGTTCATGAGTGAGCAAAGGAAATTCAGTGTGGTTGGAGTTCAAAGAGGCTGACAGGAGCACTGCAAGAGGAGACAGAAGGGGCAAGCAGGGACCAGACTCATGGTTCAGCCCATGGGACCTCCTAAGCCTCTGTACTTTGTCCTGAAGTTGTATTGTTCAGTAGCTTCTTCGAAATGTAGCCATTATATTTCAGGTTATTGTGTAATTTTTTACTTTATCAGTGATTCTTACCTCATAGTCTCAGAAATGTTAGACCAGGAGTCAGAATTAAAGATCCTGACTGTCTGCTTCTACTTCTTATGTAGAAACCTCTTACTTCTTTTTAGCACAATAGGCACGGAGACTCTCCTTCTTGCTGAAAGGTTGGGGAAACAACTGACTCAATTTACACAAGACCTCATATAATTATCACAATAGCCGTGAACAATTGGCATTACTACCCTATTGTATAGATGGGAAGATTAAGTGCTAAAGGAAATGAGAATTTGCAGTAAGGCTCAAGTGCATCTCACTACACTAGAGGGTTTAAGGGAAATGTGTGTTTATGAGAAAAACAGTAACTCCAAACTGCTCAGGCAGGCTGCCAACTGGCAGAGCTTAGGAGCAGAATTGCAAAGGAGTCAGGTGAGGCAAAGCAACCAGCCAGGAAGTGTTTGTGGAGGACTTTTGGAGCACTCTACACAGTGTTTCAGAAGAGCAAAATATGGCTCTGACTTCAAGGAGCTCACACTCCACCAAGAAAGGACACGCAGATGAGAAGACAGAAGTTTCATTGCAGGGAGAGAAGTTGCCTCCATGAGAATTAGGGGAGCTCAGGAATATCCGTAAAGCTCACCAAGTATGCAGTGCTCAGTGAGGGGATATAAGATGCATAAGAACTGACCGTGGAGATACTCACCCACTCTCTCTGTTCTCTTAACACCTTTTCATTCATTCCACCAACACTTGTAAATCACTGATTACATGCCAAGTATAGGGGTAAGGTAATTAAAAAATAGACATAGTATCCTTCCTCAGTCTAATAGAGGAGATAGCCACTTAATAAATAATTACATAGATCCCCCAAAATAAATAGAATATCTCTGGAAAGACACAAAAGTGATAATACTATTTGCTCTGGAAAGCAGAACTGAAACTCAGAGGGCTAAGAGCAGGAAGCCAGTTTTCTTTTTACTAATTTTACTGTTTGCACTTTAAATCTGGGTATTGTATGAATTAGTTTTTAAAAAATGCCTAACGCCTATAATGAATAGGCTGAGGCAAAATTTAAGAATGACACAAGTATACTATTAAAAACTGATAGAGGGCTGGGGATGTGGCTCAAGCGGTAGCGCACTTGCCTGGCATGCGTGCGGCCAGGGTTCGATCCTCAGCACCACATACCAACAAAGATGTTGTGTCCGCCGAGAACTAGAAAATAAATATTAAAAATTCTCTCTCTCTCTCTCTCTTTCTCTCTCCTCTCTCATTCTCTCTTTAAAAATAAACAAAAAAACTGATAGATATCATTAAAAGTATAAAGTGCTCTGAGACAGAATAACAGGAGGAATGAAGAGTTGTAGGTGAGCAGGCAGAGTGCAAGGAAGAGTGTTCTGGAGGCAAGAAAATGCTTGGAGTATTCTATGACTCTGAGGGAAACCATGTGATAGAAACACGAACATGAAAGAAAATATCTCTATACCCCCAATCTCAGACACTAATGAATCCAGTGCCTATGCTAGACTGTAAGGATGATAATAGACACAATATCTATTTTGTTCAGGGCTAGAGCAGTACCTGGCATCCCGAATGCACAAATCCTTAATGCATGCATAATGAATAAAGCAATGTCTGAATAGTTTTTTGTTCAGAAATGAAAAACACCAAGAAGTAACAATAACCAAGAAGTACTAATGCTCCACTGCCCGGAGGATTGAGGATTCACAGAATCTGGAAGTAGCTGGAGGGTAGTGTCAGGGAAACCAGGCAAGGGCTAAGCAAGTCCATGAAAGAGCTGATTTGCTTGGGTGTAAGGTGGGCTTACAACACAATGTAACAGAATCATGGTGGCCTTCTGAATTCTTCTGTTTTTTTTTTTTTTTTTTCCTGTGGCTTGTTGAGTTTCAGCTCCCTTTTCTTTTCAGGCATTCTAATTTTCTCTTTGTCATGAACACTAAATATTTACAGCAGAATGACCTCAAACTCCAAGATAATTTTTCTCCTTTTCAGGAAAGCACTTCCATTAATATTTTCTTGTAGAGCTGCAGCTACTAAGCCTGGTGAACTTGTAAAAAAAAAAAAAATGCAGAATCTTACGGCCAAATCACAGATCCACAGAATCCACAACTCCAGGAGGAGGAGCCCAGGTATCAGTGCTTTTAAGCACCTCTGGTAATTTTGATGACAAGCCATGTTTGAAAACCTCATTTTAGAGTAGTGGTTCTTAACCGTTTGAGGAGTATGGGCCTCTGTGAGATGTTGAGAAGACTATGCCTATCCAGATCCAGAAAAACACTTGTACACAGATATTTACCTTACACTGTTAAAGACAACCTATACATGCTGCTGTGGATACCCAGAATTCCTGATAGTGTCAATCTGAAGGAACACTGAGGATATCTGCCTCAAAGGAGCTGAACTCTAGAGCTTTTTCTATCTCATCTTCTTTAGGTGCTTTGGGATTGAGGTCCTTCTCAAGATCCACCTATTTAAGTGCAATTACGATTAGTGGCCCCAAAACAGAATTCCATATTCTCAAGATAAGTGGAGACTTCTGACTATAGACTTTTCTCCTGTTTAAGAGGATTTGCTGGAAGTCCCCCAAGAAAGGGTAGGATGGAAGAAATTCTAGAAGACAGTCTAAGACTCTTAGGTTCCAGTCTTAGCTTGAACACCCATTTGTTATGATTGTGGCAAACCATTTCTGTTTTGTTTTCCTTCCATCCCTCTTCCTTCCTTCCTTCCTTCCTTCCTTCCTTCCTTCCTTCCTTCCTTCTTTCCTTCCTATCTTTCTTTTTGTACAAAGGATTCAACCTAGGGATACTTAACTACTGAGTCACACACCCAGCTATAGAAATATTTGTTTATTTAAAGATGGAGTCTCATTAAGTTGCTTAGTGCTTCACTAAGTTGCTGAGGCTGGTTGCCAACTTGAGATCCTCCTGCCTCAGCCTCCTGAGTCACTGGGATTTCAGGTGTATGTCCCCACACCCAGCTCCATTTCTGCTTTGCAGGTCTCATTTTCCTCAATTCTAAACAGAGAGGTAGACTAGAAGAACACAAATTTCCCTTCCAGTTCTTTGAGTCTAGAATCCTTGTCTGAAAATTTTACACAGGACCCTATACTTCAGATAGCAAGGCACTATGGAGATATAAGGAGTAACAGAGTCCCTTGGAGAACTTGTCCCTTGATTCTACATGACTTCAGCCTTCAGATTCTGATGTTTCAGGTTAAGTATTCCCACTAGTGATCTCTTATATCCTCCACTAATCTCTGTAGTTAGAAAGATAAGGACTTATGAGATCATGGAGGGTGCCTTCCCACAACCAGCCAAGTTTGCCATCTTCTCAAACCCACACAGAGACATTTGACCTTAGCTGAGGGGACAAAAGAAAGTGGAAACTTCTACCTCACCTAAACAGTAGCTCTTTTATTTAATGAAACAGAAAGACAGTATTTAGTCTCTCTAATGTAGGAAAAACAAACAAACTATTGCTTTGTCTTATGATCATTGGACCCTCTATGTCCAATAATCCAGGGACTCCATTGCAAGGTAAAATAGGCTGTTTCCTAAGGCTTTTAACCATTACTATCTGGGAAGAATACAGGCTACCATCATGAATTACATGGACCCATTGAAATGCAATTGACCTGTTCATTAGAAGAGAAGACTTAAAAAGTTGAAAATTGGAAGCTAAGTTATAACAGATATCTATTTTTTCTTCTTTGGGACATTCAGCATTTATTTCCTTTGATGAGTATACTCTACTCTTTTAGAAAGAAGTCACCTCTTTCACCCTCATTCTTTGTACATCTTGGATGGGGAATGATACCCCTGATCTTCCAGGAATGGCTACAGTACCGATACCTGGCCAATCAGCAAGTTCCATACTCTGGCTATTGTACTTGGTCCAGAGATGGGCATTTGACCTGGTAGCCAGGGAGATCTAATTCTGGGACTCTTTCTGGAACCATCAAGGAGTGAGGTATTGTCTATTTCCATTGTGAAGATTAAACTGGTCCAATATAAGCAAGGAGTTATTAGTGGCTATATATGAGAGCTAGTAACAATGTGGATGGATCTGGGGCTTCCTGTTTTAAGGAAGTTCCTTGCCTATGAGGTATTATGTTCACTCCTGTTCCAGTTTATGAAAGGAACAATGTTAACTTTTTAAGCTTATTGCAATTTTGAAAACCTTTATTTAAAAACTTGTTGTTGCTAAAGTAGGTGCCCTTAGGGAAAGCCTTAATCACCTGTCCTAGGCAGGGCTCCAAGAATGGTATTTTTTGGTGCTTATGAGGAGTTATATCCAGATTTCAACCCAACCCCATTGTACTCCTTTTCCTGTTCTAAAGAACTATGAATTCTTTTCCTACTTGGTAAGCTGGGTGATAGAGGCATGGATTCTCTACTAGGCTTTCAGTTTCTCAGATTTTATTCCTTTCCAATTCTTGGGCAGAGACTGTTCTTGGCTCTTACCTCTAGCAGGCTCCACACCCTTACTTTCTCTGGTGAACAATGATATAAATAACCTAGGCTTTGTTATGCTGTTTCCCAACTTTGTCTCTTACACAGGTTTAAATCAGGAGGATTGATTGAAAATATCAACTTTCTTTGAATTTTTTATAAACAGATTGAATCAGATGTGGCAAGATGCATGGGAAAAGCCACCATTAGTTCCTGCTAATGACAACTCACTTCCTCTCCTTGCAGAGTTTCCTATGACTGTTTCATCTAGTAGGTACAGATAAAGTCCCTTTCCAGCCTAGGAAGGTCCCAGCACCAAATTTACTTTGTCAGCTGGAAGGACTTGCTCAGAGTTTCTTGGCAAATGTGTCATTCGGGAAGGTTTCCTCCCCTGCATTTCTTAGGCCCTCACATAGTGACCATACGAACTTACAAATGCCCCCCATGGTCCTACTCCTGCTGTACAGAGTTGGCTTTCATAAGAAATAGGTACAAAATGTCTCATTCTTTTTTTTTTCTTTTTCTTTTTTTTTTTTTTTTAGGAGGGTGGCCTTGGGAGGGGGCTGGGGATCAGATCCAGGATCTTGTGCATGCTAAACATGATTTCTACCACTGAGCCATATCCTTAGCTCTTTGCCCAATTCTCCTTTTCCCCACTTTTTTTTTGTATCAGGGATTGAATACAGGGGTGCTTTACCACTGAGCTAAATCCATAGTCCTTTTTATTTTTTGAGACAGGGACTCACTAAGTTGCTGAGGATCTCCTTAAGTTGTTGAGGCAGGACTTGAACTTGTGATCCTCCTGCCTCAGACTCCTGAGTCACTGGGATTATAGGTTTGCTCCACTACCCCTGGCTGCCCAATTCTTGAGGAGTTCAGAAGGTGGCCCACTTGGGAGAGAGTCTTAAAAGCTTCGTTTCTGTTTAATTCGATTCAATATCCTCAGAGGCTGCCTACAGGCTAGAGAGTCTCCAGTATCACAGAATCACTTTTCTTACCATCTTTGGGTGGTGTGACTGAGAACTTGAAAGTGAAGGATCTGGAGACATCAAGACAGGCTGATATAACAAGGGAATGTTTGAGACAGGTAAGTGGCCTGTATTTATAATCCTAGCTACTCAGGAGGATATGGCAGGAGGATGGCAAGTTGAGGCCAGCCTGGGCAACTTAGACAGACCCTGTCCCTGCCAAAACATACAAACAAACAAAGGCTGGAGTGTAGCTCACTGGTAAAGCACCCCAGGGTTTAATCCCTAGTACTGAGAGAGAGAGAGAGAGAGAGAGAGAGAGACAGACAGACAGACAGACAGACAGACAGACACACACACACACACACAGAGAGAGAGAGAGAGAGAGAGAGAGAGAGAGAGAGAGAGAGAGAGATCAGGAGACATGTTTATAATGACTATAATTTCAAAATACTCATTACATTACAAATCCAGCATTCGAGGCACCATTCAAAATATTCAGCATGTATCAATTCATTTAATCTTTACAATGACCCTGTGAAGGTGTTACCACAATGCCTCATTTCCACTTCTATGTAGGGAAACTGAGGTACAAATATTTCTTGAGGGTCCTATTCCCTGTTACTGATGGGGCTGGAATTTGAATCCAGGCAATCTCATTTTAGAATTTGCTTTTAGCCACTACAACATACTGCCTCTCCATTAGGCTCTAGGGGTTGGGTACCAACCATCCTGTTCTGCCCAGGACTGAGGGGTTTCTTGGAGATCAGGACTTTCAGTACAAATGAAGGTAGTAACCTCTCTGTCCTACTTTCTCTCAATCTGAATACACCCTCTGGGTTTTGTCTAGCTCCCAAAGTGTGATGATCAAATGACATGATGTATGTGAAGTGGTTTTGTAAGCTGAAAACTTAAGTCAGGAACTTCTCATTTCCTCTAATTATCAGTTCTTTATTTCCTTTTTATAATAATAGAATTCCTGATGTTTAACTAGGCACATAGTGACCCATAATAATAACTAAAATTCCTAGCCTCTCTTGCAGCCTGGAATGATCATATGACTGTCTGGGCAGATCTGACGGGAATAAAACCATACAACTTCCAGGACATGCCTTTAATGGGGAGCAATCCCCCTGTCTTTTCTCCTTCCTTCAAGCTAGACTATGGACATGGTAGTGGCAAGTGATCTTAGACCACATGGGTAAGACAGAAAGAGCCCAAGAACCAGACATTCTGAGACTCAGACACTTGCTCCTAAGTTGCTTATGCTGGATGATTGTAAGCTTCTATGTTTTTTATAGCTGTTGCTATTTTGGATCCCTGTTATAGCAACTGAACCTATATTCTAGTTTATGAACCTGCATTCTAACTTAGTCCACTCACAGAGGGAAGGATTCTTTTTCTTATTATTATTCCAATGGAGCAGCCTGGGCATGGCATATAGTCTATATATTAAGAATTAATTTTTCCAGCCAAGTGTGGTGGCACATGCATGTAATCCTAGAAGCTAAGGAGGCTGAGGCAGGAGGATCATAAATTCAAAACCATCCTTAGCAATTTAGTGAGGCCCCAAGCAACTTAATGAGACCCCTGTCTCAAAATAAAAAATAAAAAGGGCTGGGGATGTGGCTCAGTGGTCAATACCTGGTACCAAAAGAGGAAAAAAAATTATTCTTCCAGGCCAGGCACAGTGTTGTACACTTGTAATCCCAGCTACTCAGGAGGCTAAAATAAGAGGATCACAGGTTCAAGGGCAACCTCAGGAACTTAGTGAAAACTTGTCTCAAAATAAAAATAAAAAAGGGCTGGAGGTGTTGTTCAGTTGTATACAACTGAACAGTTATATCCCCAGGACTGAAAAAAAAATAAAATTTTCCATCTGGGAATAGTGGGTGCATGCCTGTAATCCCAGCTACTTAGAAAGTTGAGGCAGAAGGATCAAAGTTCAAGGCCAGCTTGTACAATTCAGGGAGACCGCATCTCAAAAGACAGTACTGGAAAAAGAAACCAAAAAACAACTCCCTCCAAACAAACAAAAGACCAAAAAAAAAAAAAAAATCAGGGTTGGGAATGTAGCTCAGTAGTTACTTATTTGTGAGGCCTACGTTCAATCCCCAGTACTTGGGGGAAAAAAAAAAAAGGTGTTAATTTTTCTTTCTCATTAAAAGATGTTACCATTTAACTAGTTTGATCTGGTCAAATCTGGTGACATAGTCATCTTTCTGATGTCATCTTGTACCGTTTTCCTATCCAACCACACTTCTTCCTTTATGTTACTCAAATATGCCACATCTGACCCATTTAAAATTCTTTGCTCTTAGTGGCTGAGCGCTTGCCTCATATGCGTGAGGTGCTAAGTTCCATCCTCAGCACCATATACAAAAATGAATGAATAAACGAAGATATTGTGTCCACCTACAATAACAACACAAAAAATTTAAAAAAAAATTCTTTGCTCTTGAAATTCCCTCTGTCTTTCCCCAGTATTTTCTTGGCTGGCTCATTTTCATTTTTCAGGTCTCATCTCAAATGCTATATCTTCCTGAGAAATTCCCCCACCTAAGTGGCCTCCACCCAGCTAATCTCTAACCATGTTGCACTTTTCTTCCTCAATATCTGAGGTTACTTATTTCTATGCTTATGTATTTTTTGCCTTTCTCCATTGGAATGTATGCTCCATGAGATCAGGAAGTTTTCTCTTGGTATTCATCTATCTCAAAGGCCTATGACAGTAACAGTGCCTCATAGATGTTTAATAAATATTTGTGGAATGAATAAAAAATTGAGCATTGATAAGCAGAAGTGAGTAACAATAGAACATCAACTTTTTTTTTTGTACTGAGAATTGAACTCAGGGGCACTCAACCACTGAGCCACATCCCCAGCCCTATTTTGTATTTTATTTAGAAACAGGATCTTTCTGAGTTGCTTAGTGCTTCTCAGAGGCTGACTTTGAACAAGATCCTCCTGTCTCAGCCTCCCGAGGCTGCTGGGATTACAGGCGTGTGGGGGCGTTGTGTTAAGTCCTGAATGCAAAGTTTATTTTTTTCTACAAAAATAATACAGGCAGACACATCATGGTTTTTCTTCAGGCAAGTATCCAAGGATGGCAAACTCTTCAGAGTTTGCTGATACAGACTTTTCCTGTCATTTCAGAAGCTCTAGAGAGAGAAAGAAAATAACCATTTAGTTTGAAGAGTGGATGAGAGGGAAACACAGCAACACACTACAGTGACTTCCAGTCCATAAATATATATCATATACTGTCAACTTTATGCTCAGGGTAAGTTTTATCCTCCCACCCCCCAATTTGTTTTACTAAAGTGGTGCCAAGAGTTAAAGTGAGACCGAGGATGTAGGTCAGTGCTAGAGTGCTTGCCTAGCATATGTGAGGCCCTGGGTTTGATCCTTAACACTGGAAAAAAAATTAAAAGGTTAAAAACTAGTTTGAAACCCATAAATCTCATAGGGTTTTTAAAAAATATTTTTAGTGTAATATTTAATATTTTTATGTGGTGCTGAGGATCAAATCCAGTGCCTCACACCTTCCATGCAAGCACTCTACCACTGAGCTACAACCCAGCTCCTCTTTTGTTGTAAATGTGAAGCCACCCAGAGAATCCACAGCCTAGGGCACACTGAACACAGACAACAGTGTGTCTGTGTGCGTGTGTGTGTGTGTGTGTGTGTGTGTGTGTGTGTCTGTGTGTGTGTGTGTGTGTGGTACTGGGGATTGAGCCCAGGGGTACTCTATCATTAAAATACTTTCCCGATGGGTGTAGTGGGGCATGCTTGGAGGATTTAAAAGCCAGCCTCAGCAATTTAGTGAGGCCCTAAGGAACTCAGAGAGACCCTGTCTCAAAATAAAACAAACAAAAAAATAAATAAATAAAAGGCAAGGGATGTAACTAAGTGATTAAGCACCCCACGGTTCATTCTCTGATACCAAAACCAAACCAAACCAAACTATATTCCTGGACGTTTTAAAAAATATTTTAGTAAGTGAGACAGGGTTTTACTAAGTTGCCCAGACTGGACTCCACCTCAGCCTCAGCCTCCGAGTTACTGGGATTATAAGACAGTGCCACACTGCATCTGGCTGAAGATGGTTCTTATCAAAAATCCCTGAGTTACTTGAGAAAATTAATTGTCAAAAGAGAGAGCCAAGCCTGGTTTGGTGGCACATGCCTGTAATGCCAAAGACTTGGGAGGCTACATAGGAAAATTGCAAGTTTGAGGCCCGCTTCAGCAATTTAGTGAGAACCTATCTCAAAATAAAAAATAGAAAGGGCTGGGATGTAGTTCAGTGATTGAGTGTCCCTGGGTTCTTTGAATTAATACCCCCAAAACTTCAGGTGATAGGACATTGAAAAGAAAATTTAATATAATTATGTTCACTATGTTGTATTTATGTTTACTATTAGGCCAAATCATGTCATTACAGAAAAGAGCAAGTGAATTTGAAAATGACCAAACAGGGGTTGGGGTTGTGGCTCAGTAGTAGAACGGTTGCCTAGCACATGTGAGTCACTGGGTTCCATTCTCGGCACTGCATATAAATAAATGAATAAAATAAAGGTCCATCAACATCTGAAAAATATTTTTAAAAATTTACCAAACAGAATTTAAAGAATTAAAATCTATAGTTACTGAAATAAAAAACCAATAACTGGCTTACATAATAAACTAGACATGTTTGAAGAGAAAATTATTGCACTGACAAAGTTATAGAAACCCAGGGTATAGAACAGGGAAATAGTGCAAAGTAGAGGTTGACAGATGTAGATGCATCAACATACTTCTTCTTAATAAGGAATACTTCAACATTTTTCTTCTTTTTTACAACATTTTTTTTAGTTGTCAGTGCACCTATATTTTTTTATTTATATGTGATGCTAAGGATGCAACCGGTACCTCACACATGCTAGGCAAGCGCTCTACCACTGAGCTACAACCCCAGACCCACTTCAACATACTTCTAATGGGAGTTCTGCAAGGAGAGATGAGAGTCAACATTCCATGAGATACTCATTGAACATTTACCAGAATTGACATGAATCTTCAGATTAATGAGGCATACTGTTCCAAGCAGGAAAAACAGACAACACACATCAGAGCAGATTGCAGAATTCAAATGTGTGTGTGCCAATATGCTCTGTTTCAAAGTGTATATTTTAAAAGACATCAGAGAAAAGAGAAATTTCTAACAAAGTCATAAAAAGCAGTCTTAACAGAGGCTGCTTTTCATCAGTATCAGTGCCTGTGAAGCACCATGATAGGTGTAGAAGTTGATATAAGTAGTGAGAAAACTGCCTATTTTAGAGGAGTATATAGTCTAATACAAAGAATGTTTTTAGAAGGAAGAAAGTGTTTTTTTTTTTTTTTTTTTCTTCTGGCGTTGGGGATGGAACCCAGGGTTTTGGGCATGCTAGACACATACACTCTACCACTGAGCTACATCCTTAGCCCTAAAGGGTCATGTCTCAAGAGAGGAACAGATGTCTTGAGCTGAGTTTAGAGGAGAAATTATCTTTGTTCTGTATGACCAGAGATATGGTACCAATTTGCTAGACTTTGAAAGACAAACAGGACAACGCTAACCACATCAATTTAACTATTTATTGAACACATATTATGTGTATGGTGCTACATTTGGAGCATTTCATCCTGGGTTCATTTATTTTTCACAATAATACTGTTAGATCAGTATTGTTATTCTCAATTAAATATGAAGAGATTAAAACTCTTCAAGGATAAATGAATTCCTGAAAACCACACAGCTAGTAAATTGTCCACCTTGGTTCAAGGTGGACCAAGCCTTGAATCTAGATCTAGCAAGTTCCCAATTCCCTGCCCCTTTACCTCTCTAATGGTTTTTAGAGTAGGTACAAAATTTTCATTTCCAAAAGCCAATTATCATCTGTCCGTTGGGTTCAAATACCAGGACTTGTCACAAGATGTAGTTTGCAGGCGATTTGCATCATCAAGTCATGGGAAGAGTTGCCAAATTTCCTGGCCCTACTCTCCAAGATTCTAAGAATTAAGTCTGGGATGAGCCCAGAGAATATTTGTTTGAGGTGTTCCATATTGAACCCAGGGTTTGCGGATACTAAGCATGTGTTACACCACTGGGCTACACACCCATACACACTCAGCCCAGAATTTGTTTTGCTTTTTTTTTTGGGGGGGGGGGTGGTACTGGGTTTTGCATGCTGGAACGCTTAACCACTAGCCACATCCCCAGCCTTTAAAATTTTTTATTTAGAGACAGAGTCAGGCTAAGTCCCTTAGGGTCTCACTAAATTGCTGAGACCAGCGATCCTCTTGCCTCAGCCTCTGGAGCATCCCGGGATTACACGTTTGTGTCACTGCGCCTGGCTCCGTTTGCTTTGTAAAGCAAATTTATTTAGTCTATCTTGAGCACACTGAATCTAGAAAGTCTTCGAAGAAACAAGTTCTTCTTTGGAAGAACACTCCAACTACGCTTCAAGTTTTCGAATAGTCTTTTCCATATTGGTACGCCTAAAGCTTATCCTTGACAGCACAGGGACTAGTTGCAAGACTAAATGACTTGAGTGGTTGAGCTGATCTTCATATATCTCAACTTAGAAGCACGAACGAAACTATTTGTCAAATTGCATAAAATCACACACAAAAAAATCTGCAGTTTCGGCTTGGAAGATGTAGAGGAGCAAGTTAGGCCTGACCAGTTACATGGTAAAGGCCAACTAAATTGGAATCTCGAACATTTAAGCATCACCGGTCGGAGATGCTCGGGTAGGGTTGCGGTGATAGGGCTGCGAGCTTTAAACGAGGGCGTTTGAGTCTTGCACAGGCGCAGAACGACAGCGGTCAACCAAACCTCAAGGCGCGCCCTTCCCCCACCCTCTTTCCAGCGTTCTCCCAGCGCGCAGGCGCATAGAGCGCATCAAGATGGCGGCCCCCGTGGATCTCGAGCTGAAGAAGGTAAAACGGGTCTTCAGTAGGCAGAACCTCTTCTTTGGGGGATGAGGGACAATCATCCCTAGAATATCAACTAGAATATCGAGAGGGGCTGGGTCTCAGAAGGAAAGAGGCTACAGGGGAGGGGGGAATGGTTTCCTAGAGTCTTGAGGCGGGACCAGCTCTTCTAGCTGGGGTTGGGGGCGAGTGGCTCTTGCTGGGTAGAACTGGTTAAGCTGGGGTAAGTGTACCTGCCAATCCCCGGCCTGTCTCCAGTCTGAACTCTAGAGCCATTTCACTGCCTTTGAAACCTTCAGATATTCAGCTTCATGATAAGAACTGAAGAGAGCGTTTCAAATGGAAGTCCCGAGCCCGAGCTGAGGCATCTAAAATTCGACCTCATTATTTGCTTTGAAAAGCCCCGAGTTCAACCTTTGTTTTTAGCCATTTATTGGATACCATACCTTGAAAGGTAGCAGTATCAATGTTTCAAAAAATCAGACGTTGTTATAGCAGTGTTCTTCAGGGGTTAAGCTCCCCGCCCCGTCCCCTTTTGGAAAGACTTGTCCAAAAAATCTAGTAAAGTTTTCCAGTAAAGTATCAGAAGGAATTGTATTTCTCCCTTTGTTCAAACAATTACTTATAAATAGGTTGTTACTCAGAAACATTTGCCACCTAGGAGTGGGTCAAGGATTTTAACGACACTGCGGACCCCAAACCCTGTGTAATGTACCAGTTTAAATGTTTTTCTAGAAAGGTTTCAAAGATTGGGACTATGTCCAGTATCATCTGTTTTACCGTTTACTTTTTTTGTTCATTAGTTAGGTTATTCAGGTTAGTAACATCTTACTTTAATGACTGCCTTTGGTTAACCTTTGCATAAAAAACAGGACAGCTGAAATAGCTGTTTTGCCCAAGGAAGCTGTTATTCCTCTGGGGATATTAGGTGTCTGTGTCCTGTTTTTTTTTTTTTTTCCATTCTTGAAACTTGTAAATTTAGACCTTATATAGTGTTTTCTTACAGTGTAATATCTTGGCTTTAACAGTACTTGCTTCCTTAGCAAACTGTATACAGAGCAATCAGAGATACTTGGAATTTACATTTTAAAAAATCGTGCATTTTAAAAAAAATTACCTTTTTTTCCTGTTTAAATTTAAACATTTCATGGTTTAGTGAAAAAGCTAACAGGAGTACAATTGTACTTACCTACATTAGAATTTGTTGCTAAGAAACATGGACTATGAATGCAAATAGAAAATGATTGCATACTTTAATAGTTTGACAACCGTTAAATAATTATAAAAAAGAACTTGTTTAAAGCTCTTATCTAGTGGCTTTCAATTTATTTTCTTCTTGGTGAAAACTAGTAGGAAATTACAGACACCTGTCCAATTCCAAAGGAGATCTTTGGAACATCACTAGTATGTGACAACAAAGTCAGGATAAAAGTTAAGTAGTAGCCTTTGCCATGTATTGTTCCTACCAAATGTTGTTAAGGCATAAATCTGACAGCATGTGAAAGTCATTCCAGGGACTTCAATAAAAGTATCCAAGAACTGTGTTTATCTTCCCAGTTAAGTAGTGTACACAAGGGTCACATTTGGCCTGGTATGTGCAGATGAAGATCATGATGCAATTCTGCCACTGCCTAGCATTTTCTCATTTTGTTTTGGTCATTCTCTTTATAATGACTGCTTTCTGAGTTGAGACAGTAGAATGAAAAGATTCCTGAACTAAGAAGTCAGAAGAATGGGTTGAAATATCTGTCTTTTCCACCTTTAGTTGTTCAATCTTGTGCAAACCAGTTTTCTTTCTTAACTCATTTAATTACTTGTTTGTAATATGTGAATGATGAAACTGCTACCCCTTACTTAGGATTATTGGGAGAAGTGAGATCTCTTTAAAGTTCTCAATAATATTTCTAAGCTAATATTTTGAACTAATGTGGGAAAGTGCTTTGAAATCCAGTTGTGTCATACAAATCTGGTCAGTTGTTACTTGATGTTTCTTGCTTTGAGTCTCTGGGTTTCATCCTCTATTGGGCTTATTGTTTTTATTATCTTTTGGCTATTTGATATGTTTATATTTAATGTGCATTTATTTTGCTTTTTTTTAAGAGAGAGAGAGAGAGAGAGAGAGAATTTCAATATTTATTTTTCAGTTTTTGGCGGACACAACATCTTTGTATGTGGTGCTGAGGATCCAACCTGGGCCGCAAGCAATGCCAGGCGAGCGCGCTACTGCTTGAGCCACATCCCCAGCCCCTTATTTTGCTTTTTAAAAATTGATTGCATCATATATACATTTATATGTGTGTGTGTATATATATGTATGTATATATTTGTAGACAAAATACCTTTATTTTATTTATTCACTTTTATGTGGTACTGAGGATGTAACCTAGTGCCTCATTACATGCTAGGCATTACATGCTCTACCATTGAGCTACAATCACAGCCTCTGATTGCATCTTCTAGGGAGAGGATAAATTCACTATTTAGCATAGCTAATTATAATGTTAATTGTAATTAACATTACACTTATTGACTCTTTTATGTTTGCATTAGTAAATTTCACAGCTTAGTCTCTGGTTAGGATGTTCTAATAAATTTGGATTTGACTTAAATGTTTTCTGTAAAATGTTTAAACTGCTAAATCAAGAACTTGTTTTTATTAGGCCTTCACAGAGCTTCAAGCCAAAGTTATTGACACTCAACAGAAGGTGAAGCTTGCAGACATACAGATTGAACAGCTAAACAGAACGAAAAAGCATGCGCATCTTACAGATACAGAGATTATGACTTTGGTAGATGAGACTAACATGTATGAAGGTGTAGGAAGAATGTAAGTAAAATATGTCCTTAATGTTGTTATTTTGGGAGAGCTTTTGTCTGAATTAAATCATAGAATTTGTTGTTCCTTTTTTTTTTAATGAGGAATTGAACCCCACATAGGTATTGTTTAAATTTATACTTTGAAGATGGTTGAGGTGATACATATCTATAATCCCAGCTACTAAGGAGGCTGAGGCAGGAGTATTTCAGGTTTAGGCCAGCCTTGGGCAACTTAGCAAGACCCTGTCTCAAATAAAATATAAAAAAGGTGGGGGATACAGCTCAGTGGTTCAGTGCCCCTGAGTTCAATCCTCAGTACCACCACCACCAAAAAAAAAAAAAAAAAGGCACTTTGAAGTACATTTCTTAAATATTTTACTGTTTTTTTCTATGATTAGTTACTGAAGTGTGTTGCTTCAATGCTACAAATATGATTTTTTAAAAATGGGAATATGTTTATGGGCATTTTGTATGTGAAGATTTATTTTGGTACGTATAGTTTTAATCTCCTTTTCCCTACTTATTAGGAATCTACAAATCACAAATCTTTTAGATGTCTGACCGGAGTTGTAAAATAAAAAATAAAGATTCACTTGCCATTTAAATACACATATTCTAAGTGTCATGCATTGTTCTAATAGGACAACTTGTGAAAAATTTAGTAAGTCAGTTTACCTTTTCTAATTATTATTATACAATTAACCACCAACATTTCATTTTTTTCCCCCTCTTTTTGTTTTTTAATTTTTTTTTTGTACTGGGGATTTGAACCCAGGGGTGCCTTTACCAGTCAGCTACATCCCTACCCCTTTTTTATTTTTTATTTTGAGACAGGGTCTTGCTGAGTTGCTAAGGCTGACCTTGAATTTGTGATTCTATTGCCTTAGCCTCCCAAGTTGCTGGGATTATAGGTGTATACCACTCAGCCTGTCTTACTTTTTTTTTTTCCCTTTTGAAAAACATCATTCTTGGGACTGGGGTTGTGGCTCAGTGGTAGAGCGCTTGCTTGGCATGTATGAGGTGCTGGATTTGATCCTCAGCACCACACAAATAAATAAATAAAGGTATTGTGTCCATCTACAACTAAAAAAAGATGAAAAAAACAAACCAAAAACAACATTCTTGCTGGGAATGGTGCACGTGGCTCCCAAGGCTGAGACTGGAGAATTGTGAGTTCAAACCTAGCCTCAGCAATGTTGAGCAATGGGAATGGTGCACATGGCTCCCAAGGCTGGGGTTGTGGCTCAGTGGTCAAGTACCCCTGAATTCAATCCCCGCTACAAAAAAAAAAAAAAAAAAAACATTCTTGGCCAGGCTCAGTGGTGCTATACTGAAATCCTAGTGGCTTGAGAGGCTGAGGCAGAAGCATCTCGAGTTCAAAGCTAGCCTTAGCAACTTAGCCAGGCCCTAGAGGAACTCAGTGAGACCCTGTCTCTAAATAAAATATAAGAAAAGGGCCAGGGATGGGAGGGATTGAATCTGGGGCACTTAATCACTGAGCCACGTCCTCAGCCGTTTTTATATTCTTATTTACAGAGACAGGGTCTTGCTGAGTTGCTTTAGGGCCTGGCTAAGTTGCTGAGGCTGGCTTTGAACTTGCAGCCCTCCTGTTTCGGCCTCCTGAGCTGCTGGAATTACAGGCATGCGCTGCCTAGCCTGGCCAAAACGTTATTCTTAAAGAGAGAGAATAGGTCTGCTTCATATTCTCTAAGCAGAAAATGAGGAATGGAAAAGCTTTTAAGTTACAGGTCACATTCCATTACTATGAGCTAAAAGGAAAAGACTTTTGTTTAGGTGTGGAAGGTAGGGGAGGAGGGTTTTTCTGGAATTTGGTCTTTATTTAAAATGTACCATTACTTCAAGTTTGGAGGTCTCTTAGTTAGAATGGAATTTGACCTCAGTCTTGGGATGACTTGTTTTGTGATTGATTTGAAGGAAGCATAGCATGTGTAAAATTTAGTAATGACTTCAGGATGACATCATGAGAAATAGACCCCTGCTCAGGGGCTAGGGTTGTGGCTCAGCGGTAGAGCACTCGCCTCTCATGTTTGAGACCCTGGGTTCCACCCTAAGCACCACATAAAAATAAATAAACAAAATAAAGATATTGTGCCCATGTATAACTAAAAAAAAAAAAAAAAAAAAAAAAAAGACCCTGCTCATGACTGGATAGGAGATGGATTTTAGTAAACTTTTCTGATTGGCTTTCTTAGAATGAAAGATATATCACATATAAATTTTATCTTTGAGTTCTTTTCATTTTGGTTCCTTTTTAAGAGAGTGAGATTCCCAAATTGAGAATTTATTAATGGAACAAAAGAATTGGGTTAAGAACAAGTAGAATCCTTGATTATGTGTCTATGAAGTACATAAGTATTAACTATAAGGTGATTTTTATCCTTAATGTTAATATCCTGAGGTCTTTAAACAGTAATGCTAGCTTTTCTAGCACGATTATTAACATGTTGTGCTTGGATTTTACATCCTTTGTATAGCTAAAGAATCTTCAAAATAGAAACACTTTTTCAGCATCTTTGGTCTTTTGAGCTACACTGAAGTTTTTATTTTTTAATTTTTTAAAAAATATTTTTTATTAGCTATTGATGGACCTTTATTTGTTTGTTTATATGTGGTGCTGAGGATTGAACCCAGTGCCTTACACATGCTAGCAAGCACTCTACCACTGAGCCACAACTCCAGCCCTATTTTTAAATTTTTTTAAAAAATATTTTTTTAGTTGTCAATAGGCTTTTATTTTATTTATTTATATGTGGTGCTGAGAATCAAACCCAGGGCCTCCCACTTGCTACGCAAGTGCTCTACCACTGAGCCACAACCCCAGCCCTGAAGTTTTTATTTTTGATTGCAATACTTTCATTTATTGAACATTCTACAGAAGTGATAGAATTGCTTTTTTAAAAAATATATCTGAAGTACTCCAGATAGATTATATTCCATGCAAAGAATGTTAGAGTTTAAAGGCTTGAATATGAATTAGTTAATAGTAGAATGATGTTTTCAAAAGATTTAGTTTATATAAATTATGTTCCTTTAAAGAAATGTGTAGTTTTAAGTGTTTGGATAATCTTTGGTTTTAAATTTGACTTTTGTGCTTTCTGCATCTTACTGGGAGTATAAGTTTGACCCTGCATTGTAGGGCATGTAAGGTGAATACTGTTTGTTGTTTGGCTAGAGTATTAGTGCCCTGAAAGGAAGAAAAGACTTGCTGAGTATTAGTCTGGTCATGAGGATGTTCTCTTTCTTGATGCTAAACCTGAAATATCTATTTCTGAATTTATGGTCTTGAGTAATCTTGGGTATCATTGTGATTCACTTCTTTAATTCTAGTGTTTACCTTAAATTGTTTTTTGACTATTATTTGTGAATTCTGATTACAATATTAATTTTTTACAAATTCTTATTTTTAAACCACAGATTATAAGATCCAAATTGTTTTTGTTTTAGAACCTGCAGTAGATTTTTCCATTGTGAAATTCAGGCCTCATTATTTCTTGCTTAACTATTGTAATGGCATCTTCATTGTTCTTCCTGCCTGTCCACATCCATTCTTTATATATCTGCCACACTTGATCATGTTAATGTTTTTTGTAAAATCCTTTGTGTATCCTGTTGTCCACAGGATAAAATCTAAACTTAGCCTAGCATTCATGGTCATTCATAAGCTGTCCTTAAATTACCCATCTAGCCTCAGGTCTACCAGCCTCAGGATAGCACATAAATTTTATTTCTACTAGTTTTGTGTTATCTGTTGGGGACTTAAGGTTTCATTGCTCTGAGTGATTAGTGACATCTGTCATGGGATAAGGGTAGATTACTATCGTCTGTACTAGCAATTATATCTTTACTCTGGCTATTTGGGTTTTCTCATCTATGTTTCCTCATTTCTTGGTATAATGTCTGGCACAGAATAGGTGTTAAATATGTGTTGATTTGAATTGAGTCTGATTTTCTTTTGCTTGAAATAATTGCATTTTTCTTTTGGTTCTTCAAAGGAAAGGTTATGGTTAGAAAGTGTCAGAGCTTTAAGAATCAGTGTTATTCTATTTTATTATATGATTTAGTCAAGATGAAATTATAAAAGTAACATTTTGAATAAGGTCAGAGTTTCTAACCAAATTGTGCTTTTTCGGGAAGGATTAATCTAATAGGATTGTTTATTTAATTTTTCAAAAGTATTTTTAGTTGGTGATGGACACAATGCCTTTATATTATTCATTTATTTTTATATGGTGTTGAGGATCAAACCCAGTGCCTCACATGTACAAGGCAAACGCTGTACCACTGAGCTGTAACCCCAGCCACTGATTGTTAATTCCATTGAGAAAGTTGATTAATTCTAGATGCCAGTCAGAATTGACAATATAGAAAATCCAAACCTTTAGAAATATTTGGAGGGAAGTATAATTCTTATAGAATAAAGGCTGTTCTGTGCATACTAATATCAGTATAATGGTATCTATTTTACCTTCTTCATCTTACATAGATTAGAAGTCAGATTTTTCTTGTAAGGGTATGTATTTAACAAATATTTGCAGACCTGCATGCACTTTAACTCATAAGTATGGAGAGATTTGAAAGTGTTAAATACTTCTTAAACATGGCTATTTTTGGCTTAAAACAAAGAAAGTCAAACCAAGAGGATCAGAGAAGATGAATTGCTATATACTGTAGGCTCCTAGTACTCATTGCTCAAAGCTATATTCCATCCAGTCCTTTGGCATGTTGCCAGCACATTTTAGTTCTCTTACTTCATATTCTTTGGAGAGGCTGTTATGTAGCCTGATACTACTACCACCAATTTCTAGTTTTGCTACTTAAGCTGTTTGTGAGCTGACCTCACCATACTGCTTTGAGAACTATGATGAAAGTTACAACTGTGGGATGATCTGTCTGAATATTTGCAAGTGTTCATCTTTGCATCTTTCTAGCATGCAAGCAGTGAATACAAATCTTAAATGTGATGTGAATATTTCTTATATCTATTCAATTTTTTTTCATGAATAAAAACTAACATAATTACTTGTAGGGGTTTTCTTCTTTGCACAGTAGAGGATAATAATTTTGAAAAATTATTTTTAGGGCTGGGGTTGTGGCTTAGTGGTAGAGCACCCGCCTGGCATTGTGTCCATCTACAACTAAAGAAAAATATTTTAAAAAATTATTTTAATGTTTTTTGTAAGCATTATATTTCAAAATCCACATAACTGAAATTTAATCATGCTAGCATTTCAAAGGATCATCATTAGAGAATAAATGTCAAATTTATTTTATTACAGTAGATAATTTATTATCAATATAATCCTGACCCTGATTTGATGTGAGGACTTATTATTCTGATTGCCTGATTCCCTTTTTGTTTGAGCATTACATAAATAACATTTCTAGTTTCTAAAAGAGACAAATTAGGCTTTTTTTTTTTTTTTTAATAAAGGAGGAACTTGAGTAGATTAGCCTTTGGGAAAAATCATAAGTGCCTTTTTAAAGCTTGAACCTGACTAAATATAACTTTGTGCCACATTTAAACTAATTTAGAGGTATGTTACCATTCTGTGGGTATTTTTTACATTTGAGGAACTAAGAATGAACAATGGTATAAATCTACCAACTAGATAAGTGTCTAGCAATGCAGAAATTGCTGTTTGGGAGCAGGGTTGCTATTTCTACTTGTTGAAGTAATTTAGTGGTTGATCTCTGATGGCTGAAAGATCCAGAAGTATAAATTTAAGATAAAAGTCACACAGGTAGAAAGTTAAATAGTAGATGTATTCTTGATAGGTAACACATTTTAGCCTAAATAATTAAGCAATTTTTCACCTAATTAGGTTGTAGAAATCTTTTTTTGTTTTTTTTTGGTGGGGTAGGGTGGATTGAACTCAGGGGTACTTGACCACTGGGCCGTATCCCTAGCCCTATTTTGTATTTTATTTAGAGACAGGGTCTCACTGAGTTGCTTAGCACCTTGCCATTAATGAGGCTGTTTTTGAACTGTGGATCCTCCTATCTCAGCCTCCTGAGCCGCTGAGATTACAGGCATATGCCTCCATGCCCAGTTTAGATTGTAGAAATCTCAACTTTTTATGACAGCTTGGTTGAACTATCCTTAGTTTAAAATTTTAGGTTGGTTTTGTGGGGATCTTATTATTGTGGATTGTTGCCCTAATTTGAATTTTGTTGTTTGTAAAGGCAGGATGAATAATTTACAATTTTTCTAAGTTATGTTAAATGTTAATAGAAAACCTGCTGCCTTAGGTAGCCCTTTTATATTTTCATGTAGATTTAGAGTTGATCTTCCAGCCAATTTGATTTGTTGGTTTTATTTTATTTTATTTTATTTTTAAAGAGAGAGTGAGAGAGGAGAGAGAGAATTTTTAATATTTATTTTTTAGTTCTTGGTGGACACAACATCTTTGTTGATATGTGGTACTGAGGATCGAACCCGTGCCGCACGCATGCCTGGCGAGCGCGCTACCGCTTGAGCCACATCCCCAGCCCTGTTGGTTTTATTTTATTTTATTTTTTTATACTGGGGATTGAACCCATGGGTGCTTACCCATTGATTCACATCCCCAGACTTTTTATGTTTTATTTAAAGACAGGGTCTTGCTAAGTTGCTTAGGACCTCCCAAATTGCTGAAGTTGGCTTTGAACTCAGGATCCTCCTGCCTCAGCTCCCCAAGCCACTGGGATTACATATGTGTGCCACTGCACCTGGCCTGATTTGAGGTAATTTTAAAGTTGGAGAAATAGTCATACTATATTTTATTACTGAGAATAGAAAATAAAGTTAAAAAGTCTTAGTGTGGTAAATACTGTTGATAGTGTGGTAAAAATAGTCATGTTGTTGCTCTCATCAGAATCAAGTTTAAATTTTTAGTGCTTTCTACAGAAGGGGGAGAAATGTGTAGAATACGTTTGGTGTAAGAGCCAAATTGCAAATTTATAAATTCTTTTAATGCTCTTTAAAGGTGTTAGTCTGTATTTTAGAGTAAAGAACACAAAGCAAAGATAAAACAATTTTAAAAGATAAGAAATTTTCGTGGGTTCAGTCCTCAGCCCTAGGGAAAAAAAAAAGATAAGAAATTTTGTAGTTTTCTTATATTCTGGATTTTATTTTAAAAGTTTTTGGTGCTCAGCTGCTTTTACTAGTAGAATATGACCCACCCTTTTCTTCTGTTTTTATACAGAGCCATTTAAAGTCATGGCTTTCATTGCTCAGAGTTCTAAGGGTGGGGGGGAAAGAAAGAAAAAAAACAACTTTTCCTGTTGTGCAGGGGGAAATGACTTCAGTTCTGTTGATGTCAAATATGTAAGTAACCCCAGATGGCACGCGCTTCTCTTCCACAGATGTGGTACTCTAGGGAGAGATTTTTGAGTAATGTTCTTAATTTCCTTAAGTTGTCAGTGATTTGAAAACTTGATGTTCATTATAACCCTGTCCTACTGCTGTCTAGAATGACATCACTGTTTTTTTTTATGTCAGGAGATATTAGCAAACATTTTTGTAAGAGGTACATAATTATGTTTTTTCTACAGAAGAGTACTTTTAAATAATTCTTTCCTTTATTCCCCTTCCATGTCCTTCAGAATCTAAATATTTCACTGAAGTATGAGAAATTAATTTTGAAAATGTCATGCTAATTAGAAGTCTGTTGTTAAAAAAGTAAAAAGAAGCCTGTTATCTTGAGTATTAACATGTTAAACTAGAATATTTCATGTGTGTTTGTTATGGGCTTACTTATTTTAGGCTCTGAATTTGTTTGAAAAACATAAATGTAATCCACTCATTGGTTTACTTGGAGGACTTTGTTTCTATAGTTCCTGACATCAAAAGACCTGGCTTAAAAAAAAAAAATATATATATATATATATATATGTTTGTATATGTACACACGCACACACACAATTTAACAAAATTAGCTTTTGTTGGATAAAAGTAGTAGTTTTGCAACAATACAGTGGTACTTCAGTGTGTCCCAATTGGTGATAAGCAAGAATAAATGTAGTTAACTGAAGGAAGGTTGAAAAGTACCATTTTACTTGTTGTTCCTATGTAAATAAAAACAAAGGTAGCAGCAGTCTTGAATTGTTGCTTTGTCCCTGGGGAAACGTGTGCTGTAACTGACTTAACTCTAGCTGAATTTCTGTGAAAAGAAAACAGTTTAAATAGTACCAAGAATTTTCTGATTTTAGCTGCCATTTATAGAGGCAGATTCAAGAACAATTTAGTGTCTGATCTGTTTGAGATGACTGAAATGTTCGTGTCATGGAATATAATCTGCTTAAAGAAATATCCAAAAATGAGCTCAGAAAAAATATTGACCTAAAAGGCAAGAGTCAGTCCACATGTATGAACAGATGGTTGGCAGTGGCTTGTTAGTAGTCTTTTCTTTCTTATCACGTATATTAAAAATTTGCTGGGTACTGCAAATAATTTTTACCCTGATGGAGTAAATAAGCTTAGAGTGTGTTGCTTGCATCATTTATGTCTGTGCTTCTGTGAAGAATGTATGCACATTTTATTTTTAGAATTTAAGTTTGGATATATCTGGGAGAGTACCCCATTGTCCTGTCCAGGAACTCTTACCACTTCTTGTTTCGAGGAAGATTAGTTAACTTGAATTGGACTAGATTTCTTTTTTTTCTTTTTTTTTAGCTACACATGACATTACAATGATCTTGGCAATTCATACATTTGAATCATTGGGGTATAATTTCTCATTTTTCTGATTGTACAGATTGCAGAATCACACTGGTCATAGAGTCACCTATATACATACAGCAATCATAATGTCTATTCTATTCTGCTGCCCTTCCTATCTCCCCTACTCCTCCCCTCCCCTCCCATCATTTCTCTCTATCCTGAATTGGACTAGATTCCTTTAAGACAGTATTCTTTGGGCTTTGGAGAGAATTTGAGATGTACTTATGTAAAAATTTGCACAGTATTAAAAATGTGTCTTTTTTTAAAAATTTTATTTTTTAGTGTTAGTTGGACACAATACCTTTATTTATTTATTTTTATGTGGTGCTGAGGATTGAGCCCAGGGCCTCACACTTGCTAAATGAGCGCTCTACTGCTGAGCTACAACCCCAGCCCCTTAAAAATATATCTTTAAATAGATAAGAGTGGGACTACCCTAAGCCCAACCTTTGTTTCAGAGTAAAAAGATTTGAACCACAGTATGCATCCTCTATGTGTGTATTTGAAAAAAATATATATAGAGAGAGTTATTGTGTTTTTTAGACTATTTACTTATTTATTTTTATGCTGTGCTGAGGATCAAACCCAGTGCCTCACACATGCTAGGCAAGTGCTCTACCACTGAGCCACAACTGCATCCCCCCACTGGGCCATATTTTTAAAATATTTTATTTAGAGACAGGGTCTCACTGAATTGCTTAGGGCCTTACTAAGTTGTTGAGGCTGTGTGCCCAAGTATATTTATATTTCTCTATGACTCTCTGCTTTTGTACCAGGAGTTTTCTGTTCTGTATGTCTTTCAGTACTTGTGTGACAGTACTTTTTTTTTTTTAATTGTCTAGTGGTTATATTTTATTCAGTGTTGTATTTTAACCTACTAGTAAAATACAGGTCACATATCAAAAAGTTGTAGAATAACTCATTGCTTGCTTATGTGTGGAAATGTTTGGGGTTTGAAACGGCCAGTGTAAAAGTGGTAAACATCAGAGGTGATTATTTACCAGAATTCTTAGAATGCCAGATAGTAACCCAAAATAAACATCATGTTTAAAATAGATTAACATAGTACGGCTTATATTTCAGGAGGAGTAGTTTTGATTTTAAAATAGACAGTGATTTTTAATTGGTACAAATTGAACCTTGCAGTGTGAGTTACTTATCTAGAACAGGGAATGTTTTTATGTGGGATTGATTTCCTGAAGAGACTGTGATTCTCTTAGAAATTTCAGTGAATTCTCAGTTCTAATTTTACTTGATGTATAGGTAGTCTTTAGTCCAGCTGATCTTTCTAACTTAATGCATTTTCTTCCCTTGGCTTCAGGGTTATCACCTCTTCTTGGTTTTCCTCTTACCTTGGTCTCCTTTACTATTTCCTTTTCTTTCACATTTGTAAATGTTAGATTAACCTTGGGTTTAGCCCTTGGATTTTTCTTTTCTCTACACTCATCATGATTTTACCCAGGCTTCTTTCTTTCTTTCTTTCTTTTTTTTTTGGTACCAGGGATTGAACCCAGGGGCACTCAATCACCAAGCCACATCCCCAGCCCTATTTTGTATTTTATTTAGAGTCAGGGTCTCACTGAGTTGCTTAGTGCTTCACTATTACTGAAGCTGACTTTGAACTGGAGATTCTCCTGTCTCAGCCTCCTGAGCCGCTGGGATTACAGGCATGCGCCACCACTCCTGGCTGGGGCTTATTTCTTTAAATGCTATTTTATATACTGACAAGCCCCAGATTTTTATCTTCAGTTTAGAACCTTACCCTGACTCCACACTTGTATACCCAACTGCCTATTTTATATCTCCATATGATGGTGTAACAAGCATCTCAGAATTAGCTTGACCAATAAAATTCTTGCTGTTTACGAATAAATCATCTTTCTCAGTCTTCCCCTTCATAAAATTCAAATCTTTCCCAGAAGTCTTCTAATGGGTCTCCCCTCACATTTCATGTCAAAAACTGAGCCATGTGCTTGGACTTAAATCTTAAGGGACATGCCATGATGGATGACATGAATTAAGACTAAGACTTGATTCAGTTTAGACTTCACTTTCCTGGGGAAAGTGAAGATTTCACTTTAATTGGGGAAGTAGAGGGACCCCAAACTGAGATTATACATCAAAGAAAAAGAAACAGACATTGGGTAGCCAGCCGGGAGCATCTGCTAAAATCGTGAACAGATGGGCTGGGGATGCCACTCAAGCGGTAGGTAGCACGCTTGCCTGGCATGCGCATGGGGCGCTGAGTTCGATCCTCAGCACCACATAAAAATAAAAATAAAGATGTTTTGTCCACCGAAAACTAAAAAATAAATATTAAAAAATTCTCTCTCTCTCTAAAAAAATAAATAAATAAAATAAAATCGTGAACAGATAATCATTGCGATGATCTACAATTAAGGGCTAATTGCATGAAAGCTGTTGATATATTTTGGGTGAATTAAGTAGAGTTTAATTAGGGAGTATAGACAGGTGGAAAACCACTGAAATAATTAAGCAATATAGTAATAAGGATGTAAATTAAGGTGGTGGAAGTAGAATGAAGACAGAGGGTCAGTATGAAAAGGAACGGTAAATTGGGAATATAGAAAATGAGGAGGATACCTAAAGATTTGGGACTTAGATGAGTAGGAATGTGATGATAGCATTAATAGAAGCTGAAGCTGAGGTAGTGAAATTGCTTGTCTGGAATGTTGGTATGGGTAGATAAAATGAGCTTAATGTGGGACATGCGAGTAGAATGACCTTTAGATACTGAATGTAGTGCAGATTATAGGGGTTGACATTATTTTGAGTATCATTGTACCAGTTGAACCTTTGAAAATAAATGAGTTCTTTGGATAGAGAGCTTTAGCAGAGAGCCTTGTATAAGTGCTTGCAATATGGGCAGTGGAGAAGAAAGAGAGGGGAAGATTTTATGGGTGTAGCACTGGAGAGTACAGTACAGAGATACAGCAGCATCCCTCAGAGTTAAGACTTGATCCTACAGTGTTCTCTGTAGATTTCTTATGCCTGAGGTACAGCAGGTCTAAGTGCTCTATTTCTCAGTTATAATCTAGTACTATGTTATTGTTATCATTTTGGTAGTGAGGATTGAACCTAGTGGGGCTTTACCACTGAGCTACATCTTCAGCAAACCCTCCTTCCCCTCATTTTTTTTTTTGATACAGTGTTTCACTGAGTTGCTGAGGCTGACCTCAAACTTGCCATCTTTCTGTCTCAAGTCTCTTAAGTCATGGATTACAGCATGTGCCACTACCTCCAGCTAGCACTACATTGTTTATTCTGTTGCTCAAATAGAGGTTGGCTTTCAGGGTCAGTCAGGGAAATGTAGTGAGGTACGTTTGGGCATTGAGAGTTCTTTCAGATTGTTGCCTGTGTCCTTTTAACATGTTCCTAACATTCATTCATTCATTCATTTATTAAAATATAGTGTAGTTGGACACAACACCTTGTTTATTTCACTTGCTTATTTATTTATTTTTGTATGTGGTGCTGAGAATCGAACCCAGGGTCTCACCTGTGCGAGGCGAGCGTTCTACTGCTGAGCCACAACCCCAGCCCCTAATTTTTGTTTTTTTGAAGCAGTTTTATGTTTAAGAGAAAAATTAAACAGAACAGACAGCTCTCACATACTCCCTTTCTACCTCCTCTTCCCCCACAGTTTCCTTTATGTATTTCCTCTACCTCTTACAACAGTATGGTGTAATTGTTAAAATTGGTGAAGAAATATTGATAAAGGGGCTGGGGATGTGGCTTAAGTGGTAGTGTGCTCGCCTGGCGTGCGTGCGGCCCGGGTTCGATCCTCAGCACCATATACAAACAACGATGTTGTGTCCACCGATAACTAAAAAATAAATATTAAAAATTCTCTCTCCCTCTCTCCCTCTCTCACTCTCTCTTTAAAAAAAAAGAAATATTGATAAAACATTGTTTCAGCATTTTCCATATTGTTCAAATTAATGAGTTTAACTATAATGTTTCCACATAAGCATATATCATGTTCCAATTGTATCCTCCCTTCTGGTTACCCTCTCTTATTCCTCCTCTTCTTCTCTAGTATTCATTCCTTCCACTACTTTTAGATTCTTTCTTTTAATTCTAGACTTGAATTAAAGAAAATTTAATTTCTTTACAAGAGAGAAAACTTGTCATACTTGTCTTTCTGTCTGGCTTATTTTATTTAACATGATGGTATTTAGTTACATCCAATTTGACATGATTTTGTTCTCTTCTTCTTTCTCTTCTTGTGCACTGGGATTAAACCCAGTGATGTTCTACCATTGAGCTACCACTTAGCTTTTTATTTTGAGACAGCATCTCTCTTCCCAGGTTGGCCGTGAACTTGTGGTCCTCCTTCCTCAACCTTCTCAGTAGGTGGGATTACAGATGTGTGCCACCAAACATGACTGTTCTTTATGACTGAATAATACTCCAATATGTATATATACCATATTTTTTTTATTTGTAGACAGGCATCTAGGTTGATTGCATAGTGTAGATATTATGAATAGTGCCTCAAAACATGGGTATTCAAGTTGACAGGTTATTGTAGACTAAGATTAATAATTTACATTAGGTATTATTCTTTGTCCAGTCCTGGGTTTTGAAAAATTATAATGTCTTGTATCCACTGTACATACCATACAGAATATTTTCCCTGTCCCTCAAATCCCATGTTCTCCATTTATCTATTCACCTTTTCCTTTCTCCCCACCACATCCTGCCTGCCTGCCTGCCTCTTCTTTTCCATGGTGACTGCTTGCTGATCTTTCTGCTATCTCCATAGTTTGGCGTTTTCCAGAATGTAAATTGGAATCACATGGTATATAGCCATTTTACAGTGGCTTCTTTTACTTAACAGTAGGTGTTTAAGGTTCCTCCCTGTCCTTTTGTAGTTGATAGTACATTCTTTTTTTTGTTGTTGTTAAATAACATTCTATGTATGAAGACACAAATTGGTGTGAATATACTTTGTATACAACTGTCTCACTGAGTTAGTTGCTTAGTGCCTCACTGTTGCTGAGGCTGGCTTTGAACTTACTATTCTCCTGCCTCAGCCTCCAAAGCCGCTGAGATTACAGGCATGCACCACTGTGCCAGCTCAGTACTGTTACATTTTTTTTAAAATTTTTTTTAGATGTTGATGGACCTTTATTTTATTGATTTATCTTTATGTGGTGCTGAGAATTGAACCCAGTCCCTCATACATGCTAGGCAAGTGCTCTACCACTGAGCCACAACCCCAGCCCTCAATACTTCTTCTTTAAGGTTACTTTTTTTAAAAAAATATTTATTCTTAAGTGTTAAATGTTAGGTGGACACAATATCTTTATTTTACATTTATGTAGTGCTGAGGATCGAACCCAGTGCCCCGCACATGCTAGGTGAGCATTCTACCACTGAGCCACAACTCCAGCCCCTAAGGTTACTTTTATTTATTCATTTGCAGTAGGTAAAGTCATTTTATGATAAGGCTGTTATTTCCATTTTGTTGGAAGTGAATTCATTTATTCATTTCCTGGATTGTTTATTGACCTTTATTTTTTTTTTTAAAGACATTCACTATGTTGCCTAGGGTGGCCCTGAACTGCTGGGCTCAAGCAGTCCTCCTGTCTCAGCCTCCAGATTTGTTGAGACTGTAGGAATGCACCATCATGCCTAGCTTTGGCTTTTTATTTTTTATTTTTTGAGGTGTAATGTACATAGAGGTACATAGAGTAAAACTTATCCTTTATAGTTACACAGTTTTATAAGTTTTGACAAGTGCATGCTATTATGTAATTACCACTACAGTCAAGCTA
Organism: Ictidomys tridecemlineatus; assembly: GCF_052094955.1. Taxonomy (NCBI): domain Eukaryota; kingdom Metazoa; phylum Chordata; class Mammalia; order Rodentia; family Sciuridae; genus Ictidomys; species Ictidomys tridecemlineatus. Next base: position 120,610,471 of record NC_135477.1, on the reverse strand, counting down.
GAGAATAGTTACATCAACTCAAAAGCATGGCTTCATGTTTGGTACTCTCCTTTTACTTCCATTCCCTGACAACCATTGATTTTTTTCTGTCCTTGTAATTTTGCCTTTTATTTATTTATTTAAAAAGTGCTATGTGAAAAGAATTATACCATATGTAGACTTTTTGTATCTACTTTAACTTAGCATAATGTTTTTGTGATTTCTCCATATTGCTGCATGCAACAATCATTTGTTCACTTTATTTGTAGCCACTTGGGAAAAGAGTTAGTGGTTTCTTTCTTTTAAAAAAATATTTATTTTTTAATTGTAGTTGGACACAGTACCTTTATTTTATTTATTTATATGTGGTGCTAAGGATCGAACCCAAGGCTCCACATGTGTGAGGTGAGTACTCTACTGCTGAGCCACAACCCCAGCTCCGAGTTAGTGGTTTCTTATAGACCAATCAAATTCCATTCAACCCATCATTTCCATCTGTAGGTAACTGTATAGCTACACACTGAAATGCTATTCAATAATAAAGCAAATCAGTGATTTTTAGGGGTGGGAGAAAAGTATAATAATAATAATTATTATTATTCTGTGTTTTAACTTTTTTGGGTACTGGGGATTGAACACAGGGTGCTTTACCACTGACCTACATCCCTAGCCTTTTCTTTTCATTTCGTTTCGTTTAATTTCATTTTTATTTTTGAGACAGGATCTCCCTGAGTTGCTTAGGGCTTTGCTAAATTGCTGAGGTTGGCCTTGAACTTGATCCTCCTGCCTCAGCCTCCAGAGTTGCTAGGATTCCCAGTATGCACCACCACGCCTACTTCTCTTATGTTTTAATTTCTTAACTTCCAAACTTTTCCATAGCAGCTGTACCATTTTGCATTTTACACACACACACACACACACACACATTTTTTTTCATACCTTTATTTATTTATCTTTTTATGTGGTGCTGAGGATGGAACTGAGGACCTCACACATGCCAGGCAAGTGCTGTACCACTGAGCCACAACCTCAGGCCCCCATTTTGCATTCTTGCCTGCAATGTGTGAAGATTCTGGGATCTCTCCAGGGTCTTATTATCATTTTGATTATTGCTGTTCTAGTAGGTGTGATTATCCTTTTAATTCTAACCTATTTATGTGTTTTAATTTGAAAAACAGTTTTCTTGTTGACTGAATGTAATTGGATCATGCTTTTAATCTAGTGTGATAGTCTTTGTCTTTTAGTTTATATTAATTATATTTTTAACAATGGTTGCTGTGACTGTGTTTAAATCTACTACCTTGCTACTTGTTTTCGTTTCATTTATTCTTTTTAAAAAAATTTATTTACTCTAATTTGTTATACATGACAGCTCATAGTCCAAATATAGAGCACAATTTTTCATGTCTCTGGTTGTACACAAAGTAGAGTCACAATATCTGTGTTTTCATACATGTACCGAGGGTAATAATGTCCATCTTATTCCACCATTTTTTCCTACCCCCATGCTCCCTCCCTTTCGCTCCATCTCCTTTGCCCTGTCTAAAATTCCTTCATTCCTCCCATGCTCCCCCGCCAATCCCCATTGTGGATCAGCATTCGCATATCAGAGAAAACATTCAGCCTTCATTTATTCTTTATTCCTTTTTTCTCCTGCTTTCTTGGATTCTTGGATTAATAATTTTTTATCTTTTTGCAGTGCTGGGGATTGAACCCAGGGTTTCATGTGCTTTACCACTGAGCTGAGCTAAATCCTCAGCCCTGATTTTTTTTTTTTAAATGATTCTGTTTTATCTTCACTTTTGGTTTACTAAGCTTTCCTTTTTTTTTTCCCTTCTGTTTCAGCAATTGAACCCAATGGCACTTAACCACTGAACCACATCCCCTCCTTTATTTAATTAATTAATTTATTTTTGAGACAGGTCTCACTATATTGCTCAGGGCCTCATTAAGTTGCTGAGGCTGACTTTGAATTTGTGATCTTTCCGCTTCAGCCTCCTGAGCTGCTGGGATTATAGGCAGCTCCTGTTAAATTTTCTAAATTTAGTGTTTGTCTTGTGTTTTCTATTATCCATCTCTAATTTATCATAATCTACCTCAGATGTTATTATACCACTTCATCTTTATATGTCAGATTTGTCTCTTCCATCCTTTGTTTTATTGTTACACATTTTACATATGAGCTCATGGTGTGTTGCTATTGTTTTTGTTTTAGATGAGGGATTAGCAAGCTTTTTCTTTTTTTTGGTAATAAGTCAGTAATAATGCATTTTGATTTTGCTAGTCATAGGATCTCTGCCACAACTTAATGCTGCCACTGTAGTGAGGAAGTAGCCCTTGACATTATATAAACAAATGAACATGGCTGGATTGACCTGCAAACTAGTTTGCCAACTAGTTTTTAAAATGATACCTCTGTTGTCATTATAGGACAAACATCTATTATATTTATTCTAATTTATACGATTTTCAGTAGTTTTGTTTCTTTATATGTTGCCATGTTATACTCCTTTTTAAATTTTTAATTAAATTTTAGTAGCATGTGTGAATGGTGTATATTAATGTGGTTCAGTGTGATATTTCCATGCATATAGTGTGTACTGATAAAATTCAATCACCATCCTGCTTCCAGGCTCTACTATTCTATCAGGTTAACTCTCTTTAGCTTCCAATATATAAAAAGAACATGTAATACTTTCTGCATCTGGCTTCTTTCTTTCTTTTTTGAAGTTTTTTTCCCCTCTATTTTTAAAAATTGGTGCATTATAATTGTACATATGGTGAGATTTGTTAAGTATTTGTATGTGCAGACAATATAACAACATAATTTGGCCAATATCATTCCCCAGAATTTTCCCTTTCTTTCCTCTCCTCTGCTCCCTCCCCCTTGTCCCTTTCCTCTACTGATCTTCCTTTGATTTTCATGAGACACGCCCCCCACCCCTCTAGCTTCCACATGTGAGAGAAAACATATGATCCTTGACTTTCTGAGTTTGGCTTATTTCATTTAACATAATATTCTCAAGTTTCATCCATTTTTTTGCAAATGCTGTAATTTCTTTCTTTTTTATGGCTGAATAAAACTCCATTGTACATATATATACACTACATTCTCTTCATCCATACCCCTACTGATGGACACCTAGGCTTGTTCCATAGTTTGGCAGTTGTGAACTGTGCTGCTGTAAACTTGGGTGTGCATGTATCACTGTAGTATACTGACTTTTTAATTCCGTAGGATACATACTGAGAAATGGTATAGATGGGTCATGTGGTAGTTCCATTGTGTCTTGTGTATTTCATTTAATATATGACCGTGAGTTCATCCTACTTTTTGTTTTTGCAAATGACAGGATTTTATTCTTATGACTGAATGCTACTCCACCGTGTGTGTATCACATTTTCTTTATCCATTTATCTGTTGATGAGCTGCTAGGCTGATTCCGTGTCTTATTTATTGTGAATAGTGACACAATAAACATAAGTGTGCAGGTATCTCTGGTATGTTATCATTTTCTTTGGATATATACCCAGAAGAGGGAGATAGCTTGGTATTTTTAGTATTTTTCTTTTTTTTTAAAGAAACTTCCATACTGTTCTCCATAATGGCAGTACTAATTTACATTCCTATCAACAATAAATGAGTTCCTTTTTCTCCACATCCTAGCCAGCATTTATTATAGTTTTTTTTTTGATAATAGCCATTGTAACTGGGGTGAGATTATTGTGTTTTGATTTACAATTCCCTGATAGCTAGTGATATGGAGCATTTTTTTCATATATTTGTTCCATTTGTATTTCTTGTGTTAGTATCTATTTAGTTCATTTGTCCATTTTATAATTAGATTACTTTTTTGTTAAGATTTTGAGTTCTTTCCATGTTGTGGATATTAACTCTTCAAAATGAATAGTTGGCAAATACTTTTGTCCCATTCTGTAGATTGTCTTATATTCTATTGTTTCTTTTGTTGTGCAGAAGCTTTTTAGTTCTATATAATCCCATTTATCAATTTTTGCTTTTACTTCCTGTGTTTTGGGGGTCCTAATCAGAAGATCATTATCTGTGTGAATGCCTTCAATGTCTTGAAGTTGTTTTCTTCTTGTAGTTTCTGACTTTCAGGTCTTACATTTAGATTTTGATCGTTTTGTGTTGATTTTAGTATAGGGTGAAAGGGGTCAAGTTTCAGTCTTCTGCATGTGGACATCCAGTTTTCTCAGTACTGTTGGTTGAAGATGCTGTCCTTTCTCCAATGTATGTTTTTTTGGCACTTTTGTCTCAAATCAGTAGGCTGTAGATATATATATATAGGCTTATTTGTGGGATTTCTGTTCTGTTCCTTTGGTCTATATGTGTGTTTTATACGAGTACCATGGGGATGAAAATAGACACCTTTTTTTAAAATTTTTTTTTTTTTTGAGAGAGAGAGAGAGAGAGAATTTTTTAATATTTATTTTTCAGTTCTCAGCGGTCACAGCATCTTTGTTTGTATGTGGTGCTGAGGATCGAACCCGGGCCGCACTCGTGCCAGGCGAGTGCGATACTGCTTGAGCCACATCCCCAGCCTGAAAATAGAGACCTTTTACAAAGTAGTAACTCTAATCTAGGTTCTATAATCCTGAGTATTATAAGCATGTTATCTGTATATCATTTGTCATATTAGAATACTTTCCGTCTTCATGGTTTATTTTTCCTTTTATGGCACATTATGAGCTCCAGAATTCTTTTTCTTCCATTTGGCTTTTCATTAACAATCCAGGGTCTCTATGAGATTCTTTACTTGGAGAAATTGTGTACCTAATATTTATCTATGATAATAAGACTTAAAATTGTATTATGATATATCCTCTCAATAGAATCTGATATTTCACTGTCTTTTTATTTTATTTTTTATTTTTATTTGTTTTTTTGAAAAGGAAGAAGTAATACAGTCTGTATTTGTAGATTATATGAGTGTCTATCTGGAGAAGTAAAAAAATCCTAGGAGAAATGTAGTGTTAAAGGTGGAGCCTGGTCCATCAGCCCTGAGCCAGCAGTGATCATACAACAGTTGGCTATAATGGATAGCAAATTAGGGGACTGCCATTCAGCATTACCAAGCCTGTCCCCAGTGATGCAAATAGAGGTCAATAGGAATCCCGAACAGGGCTGTTGGAGGTGAAAATAAGAGAACATTTTGATGTTTTCTAGTAAAGTTGACAATTCAGATACCCTGAATCAGCAATTCCACTCCCAAGCATATACCCTAAACAAACTCAGGGATGTGATTGTGAAAGCACACACACATTCCTGTACAATGTTCACAGTGACATTTAAAAAAATTCTCAGGTTGTCAATAAGCCACATGTCCATTAAGAGTGAAATGAGTAAGTATGCTGTGGTGTATTGAAACAAGATGTACAATAACAAGCATGAATGAATTAAAATGAATTAAGAATTAGCTACACGACTGAAGCGCTTTTTTTTTTTTGTGTGTGTGTGTGTGTGTGTGTGGTACTGGGGTTTAATCCCAGTGGTACTTTACCCTAAGCTACATTTGCTTCACTGCCTTTTTAAACAGCAGATAATGTGTTTCCTAAAGACTGTTTTCCCAGAAATCTAGGCATTTCAATCTCCTATAATGTATCTATGCCCTTTCTTGAATTGGAAACTAAACCAAATTTTTCATGAATTTTTATGTGTGAATATTGACCGTGTAATTATTCTTTAAGGTAAACAGTTGAGTTTACACAGTACTCATCCTTGTTTAAAATTTCATGGCTGAGATGCCTTAGGCTTATGGTAATAGGTTGGTCAGCCTCAGTCCTTTAAAGTTGGCACATCCAATATAACTACCTCGGGGATGTGTGACCATGGAAAAATGTTTTTGTTGTTAGTGTTCTTGCTTTCTAGTAATTTTATTTTCTGCTCAAGGGATTTAGTATCTGTGCAGATAGTTTCTTTTTAAAGGCCACATAAGTAATGACTTACCTCTAATCTTAGCTTTGAAAATTTCCCAGACACTAATAAAGATTTGATGTCTGATGACCTATTATTTGAGAATACTACTAATTGGCCAGCAATCAATGCTATTTAAAAATGTGCATTTTACTTTGAAAATTATTTTTGTGGCTAAAACACTTGGTGAAATTATGCACGCAATGATAAAATTTGTCAATTCTTGGGCCTTTTACTTGGTGTCACTAAGACCTAATGCAGTTCAAAACAACTCTTCTTCTCAAATACTAACATGATTCAATTCTGAAAAAAATATTCTATTCACTATAGTCTTATCCAAAGTATTCTTGGACCCAATAAGTAAGAACATTGTAGACACCAAGTGTTCTATAGGAAAAGACCTAGATTTAATCATTGTTTTTCATGAATATAGTCAGTCTTTCTAGTACATGTATGAGCAAGTTGACTTTTTTTTTTTTTAAACAAAGGATCAAGTTACTGCTGAAGACTTGATCATTGATTAAATTATCTAGGATGACTATTATTAAGTCACGGTGGTAGTTGACTTAATAATTACTAGAGTGAAAAAGAGTAGTTCACCAGATTGTATTAATATATGTGACAAAGTGTAATTATGAGTAAGGAAAAAGAAATTTCCTCCCAAAATGTCAGGGAGTAGCTAGGTGTTTTTTTTTGTTCTCTTTTTACTTGTCTTATATCTATGATAACACATGTATCTTCTGCTTGAGAGCCTAACTAGACGGTGGTGTTTTTGTGGAGCTAGCAGAGAAAATTGAATATTGCTACCTTGATATGTTTTCTTTGTTGACTTTTTTGTTAAGAAGTGTTATTTAGTTCTTTGTTGCTAAACTCTATGTGCAAAGAGAAGAAATAGTCTGATTAATTAATTATAATCTTTAATTGAAATCTGTTTTAGCTTAGATAATCCTGAAAGCGGTTTGAGCACTGGGGTTTTCTCTTGGTTCCAGTTGAAGGAAACTCCTTTAGTTCATTTATTTGAGCAATAAAAGAGCTTGTTCTTCCCTTCCCTGAAGCAAAAATTATGAACATAAAGCCACAAAACAGATTCAGTGTTAATTTTTAAGGAAGCTTCCCCATATTTCCATCCTCATCAGTGGCGAATAATGTGCCTATGTTGGAAAAAGTTGAAATTTTCCACTTGTGCATTTTGAGCTTTTCAGAGGTATTATACACTCTGGAAATAATAATAAAAGATACTGGGCTTATACAGTGCTTTTTGTGTGAGGAACTCATATAACACTAATGCATTGATCCTAACACAGTACTTGATTGTGACTTTAAAAGGTCATGAGTTACTGCTGTTACAAGGAAAAAAGAAAAGAAAAAAGATGAAGGGAAGCTTCAATTTACAAATATTATTTAAAAAAATCCAGATAAAATTAAATTATATAAATGTAAAAGTTATATAGGGATTTTTATCATTTGTTGACTTTTTTGTTAGTTTGTGGTATTTATTTTTTTATTATTTTTTTTTGTATCTATGATTCTACTTAAAGTCTGATTCCCTTCTTAAATTAGAAAGCAAAGTGTACTTTTAAGCTTTTATTCCTTTTTAGCTAAGAAGGCTTAATACCTGTGGTGTTTTTTGAGTTTATTACAATATAACAGTGTATTTTATTTGTTCTGAACTGGGAAATTATCCTCTTAAGTTTTCTTAGTTTTATATTTGTGGTATATAGCTATTGATTTTGACAAATACAGTGGTCATGTGGATTAATCTTCAACTTTTTGTGTTTTTTGTAGGTTTATTCTTCAGTCCAAGGAAGTAATTCATAATCAGCTATTAGAGAAACAGAAAATAGCAGAAGAAAAAATTAAAGAATTAGAGGTAAGGTTTGAGTGAATATTGACAATAGCAGTCAGCTTTTATGAAAAAGTAATTATTTTGTGTCATGTTAAATGAAAATGTATGTCTGCCAAGGTTCATGTCACATTTTTATTGTTTATGTTAGAGCCATGAAGTGGTCATATTCATGGCAGTGCATAAAACAAACAAAAGTTTCTTTGGAGCTGTAGGCAGTTTTGAAGCTAGGATGCTATTAATCTGAATGTATTTTCTCTATTACCTTTGAATGGATGTTTCTATTTATTAAAAACCGTAAACAAAAGAGCAATGCATATTTAAAAACCATGTAGGTAGTGGATTGTGGAGGATGGGTAGGAGTGTGGGTAATGGTAACAGTTGTTAGAGACTCCTGGTATAATGTCTCTTATGTGTCGTAATTCCTTTAACCTACTTTACGTTCTAGACAAGTGAGGAAAACAAATTTTGCTTTATTTGTTTTAGTTAGGGAGAAAGATGAGAGGTAAGAGTAAGTTAGTAAATCTTTGGGACCTGGAGTTTATTGTTATAGTTCCTTTATACATATTAAGAGTCGATGGGGTGTTTTGGGCTTTCGTGAAAAGTCCATCATGCATATAGTAAAAGTTAGATTTGACAGACCACTGGTAATTATTTCTTAGTGATTAAGATTTCCCAAAGTGGGGGTGGATATGTCATGATTTCATAGGTCACTTTATCTAATTTCTGTATTATTTGAAGCACTGGTTTAGAAACTGACTCAGCCGTCTGCTGAATTGGGGAGCCGCCTCCTATAGTCTCCTGGGGATTTTTCAGGGCACTGACTTGGCATTGCCTGGTAGTGTATAGTATCTTACTTAGGTTTCTTAGTTTGACTAACTGATCATTTAAACAAAGTCAATGAAAGATTTGAGTTTGAAAGATGAATTGTAAAAACAAAAAGAAACAAACAGTGAAACCTAGTGAAGAAAAATCTGTTGACCTGTGGTAACCAGGTAATTGTTGAATCTAGTTGTATCATTTTTATCAGCTCACCTGTTCATAGTAAATTTTATATCCTGTAGTGTTTTCACTTAAAAGAAACAAAATATCTGGAAATCCCCCACCAAAGTATTTTCATGTGTAGGCAAGACAAATACTTTGCAACTAGATATATGATTCTGAAAATTTTTCTTATTCATAAGTAGCAATAAGGGCATTAAAATTTTCAAATGGTAATTTTATATAGTTCTCTTTTTATGAAAAGAAAGATCTGTGTAAGGATACTGAAAATGATATATGGGCTTTAAAATTGTTAACACTGTTTACCCTAAGGAAATTAGAGAGTTCTGATTTTCTTTTGCTTAGGTCTCCTAGATGATATTAAAAATTTCTCCATAGTCTGTTTAGTGAGCAGTGGTATTTAGAGACTTTTATCTGATGTGCAAATGTTAGTCATTACTGCATACAGAACTCAAAGTTGTATTTTATGTTTTTAGGAACGTTCAGCTGTTTTAAATAGCATTCCACATTTCACTGACCTCTGATTTCCATTGTTGCTATGAGGTGTTTAATTGTTACTAATTTGTCTTTTCTCCTTGGCTTCTGTGTGTGTGTGTGTGTGTGTGTGTGTGTGTGTGTGTATTGTATGTTTTACCAGGGATTTATCTCAGGTCCTTGCACACACTAGGGAAACTATCTATGTTCCAGCCCTTTGTTTTGTATTTTGTGGACTAGGGATTGAAGCCAAGCCAGGGGTACACTACCACTGATCTACATTTCCAGCCCCCTTTGTTTATTTATTTATTTTAAATTTTATGACAGAGTCCTACTAAGTTGCTCAGGGCCTCTCTAAATTACTGAGGCAGGCCTCGAACCTGCAAACCTCCTGCCTCAGCCTTCAGAATTGCTGTTTCCAGCCTACATTGCATTTTAACTGGTTTTCCTCCTTCTAGCCTTCTCTCTTTTAGTCCTTTTAGCACATTTAAGTTAGAATGACCTTTCTGTGATGTAAATTTGGTAATATCACTCCCTTTTGTAAAAATTAATTGTTGTTCTATGGTAAAAATCAAACATTTTAATATATTTTCAGGACTCTTTATGAAATGACTTCTTTTTATTTCTCTGTCTTCCCTCATTTCCTCAGCCTTCTGAAATATTCTGAACTTTTGGAATTTCTTGTGCTTTCTTTGTTTCTAGTAGATTTTTTAAAGATCCTTCCACCTGAACATGTTCTTCTGCCTTTATCAGCTGCATGTACTAATCCTTCAGTTTCTAGAATAGGGCTACTTTTCTCAAGAAGCATTTTCTAATTTCTTAAATTATGTGCTGCTTTCTTCTACTCCCTATTTATTCTTTTAGCTTCTTAGCACAGTTTGGGAATTTGGGAATATAAACTATGACTAGTTGAAGTAAATCACAAATACGATTTTCTGTTGACTAAGATAGGATAGGGAATCCTATTAAGGCTTTTATTCCCCCAAAGTAAAGGCTACTCCATGAAAATAAACCAGAAGCATTCCAAACATTCCAGCCAAGCCTTTGTCTCAAATTGGGGAAAATGGAAGTGGGTAGGAGTAGACTTGAATAGAGGGTATAAGAAAGTTCAATTTCAAGGACTAAAAGGGCACAGCCAATTAGAAGGTCATGGGCTGAACCAACAGCATTGGTACTTTTCTAATATCTGTTTACCAGAGATTTTGACCAGTAGCACTGGTGCTTTTCCAAGACCTGATTAGCATAGATATTTTTTTTTTCAATTTTTTAATATTTATTTCTTAGTTGTTGGCGGACACAACATCTTTGTTGGTATGTGGTGCTGGGGATCGAACCCGGGCCTCACGCATGCCAGACGAGCGCGCTACCGCCTGAGCCACATTCCCAGCCCCTAGCATAGATATTGATCAGTGCTCCTACTCTGTAGCTGTATAACCCCCAAGACTAGTACATTTAAATGGCAACCTCTATTTGATTCCCTCTCGCCCTGTAGGAGCTCTTTCTCTTTTCTTCTCCCTTGAAGAACTCCTGCTCTTAGGCTCACTCTTCCTCGTCCAGGGATTTCATTCTCTTCATTTGTGAGACAAGAATCTAGAAGGGAGGCACTGGTAGGAGGCTGGATTCTGCTGTAACACTAAAGCAGCAGAGGCTGAAAATCTAGTTTCAGTGTTACTTAGAAAGCTTGATGTAGATTTTAGAAATCTAAATGTTTTTTTCTAAAGCCTCCCAGTTGTTGTTCCTCTTCTAAATACAGTCTTTTCTTTTGTACCCTAGTATTTATTGCCAGTACAATTTATTTCATCTTAATCCTGTATAATTATCATCACCATCATTATACCTTGCAATTAAGTGGGGAAGCACAATTTATACAAAACTTTGCAGACAAAGGACAGGCTGTTTCCTTTTACATGTATTCATCTCTGAAAGAGTAAGTTTCTTTTTGGTCTGGGTCATAAGTCTAATTTTTAATTAAAGTGTTAATTTGTTTCATTAACTAGTCCACTGTATGCCTCATCACCCTCTATCAACAGTCTGTATGAATGACACTGTGGACAGACCTTTTCTTTGATATAGTTGTTCAGCTTCTCTGACCTGAAACTCATCTTCATGGTATTTCTTAGATTCCTTTTTACTCAGCTCTGTTCTTACTGTTTTTTTTGTTTGTTGTCTTCAGATCCACTCCCCATTTATTTTATGCCATTTTTTAAATTAATAAATGTAAAGTTTACTTAGAATTTGTTTAGTTTTTGATAGCCACTAAGTTGGCTGACATGGATGGAGGTCCTTTTGATAGAGTGAAATTCCTTACTAGAAGATAAAGACAATCACTGTCTTAGCATGCATCTAAAATTATGAATGTGTATATGTAAAATAACCATAATCATTAAATTTTTTTTTTAGTTGTAGGTGGACATAATTCCTTTATTTTACTTATTTGTTTTTATGTGGTGCTGAGGATCCAATCCAGTGCCTTAAACGTGCTAGACAAGCTCTCTACCACAACCCCAGCCCAAACATAATTATTTTAATGAAGCGTTTTCAAACAGTATTACAATATGATAATGTTTTATAGATTTTAATTTTTCCTTTATAAACATGATAGGTCAAGTTCTAGGAGGAAATTACAACCATGTTATCAAAATAGTGATTAGGAGAACAATGATGCTGGTCCTGTTCATGAGAACATACAAAACAGTGCTTTGGGGATGATAGAGTAACCATGTTATTTATGTCATTATTTGAGGAGGTTCTTTATTTTTAAAAAATACTGATAGTAAGCCAGGGTGATAGTACATACCTATAATCCCAGCAATTTGGAAGGCTGAGGAAGGAAGATCAGTAATTCTGTGAGGCCCTGTCTCAAAATAAAAAATAAAAATTGTGCTGGAAATGTAGTTCAGTGGTAAAGTGCCTCTGGGTTCAAACCTCAGTACCAAAAAAATACTATATAACTTCTTAAAGCAGATAACAGGTGTATAATATTTAATATAGTATATGTTGTTATTAGAAAAAAGTGTAAAAGCATAGTTTTAAAAAATAACTGGGCTTGGTGGCTCAGGCCTGTAATCTCAGCTATTCTGGAGGCTGAGGCAGGAGGATCATAAGTTCAGGGTCAGCCTGAGCAATTTAGTGAGACCCTGCCTCAAAAGTTTAAAAAAAGGGCTGAGGATGTAGCTTAGTGGTAGAGTGCTTGCCTACACAGGCTCTGGTTTGAAACCTTAGAATAGCAAAACCCAACCCAACCAAACATACAAAAACACTCACCAAAAACATAATTGTTTAGGATTTAGAATTATGATTTTTTTGAGTCTCATTAGTCTTTGTAAAGTAGTTTTTTAAAAAGATGTGTAACATTATTAGGAAGAAATCCTTTTTTGACAAAATTTAGTTTTAAAGTTTAAATTATTGATTGAGGAGATTGGTGTCTTCTGAAGAGTGCAAAATGCATTTTATATTTTTGCTCACTCTTTTGGATGTAAGAAGGAAACAATTACTTATTGTCCTCTTTTGCAGTTTTGAAAACTTAGCTTCAGCATTCAGATGAGCTAGAATTTCCACTATTGTGAATTCTAGGCAGTAAGCTTTTAGTGATATATGTGAACACATTTAGACAGTTGTTCCCATATGTCATTTATGTTCTCTGTCTTGTTTCAGATGTGGACCAAAAAATTACTAGTTAAGGCTAATCTGCCTTCAACTAAAAGCCTCTTATATTTTAGGTGCATGCATATACTGGTAACCACCATCCTTCTCCTCTGTCTCCAGCAGGATTACCACCCCTTCCACCTCCCAGTAAGCTCAGCAATGACAGAATAAGGAAACTCAGGGCCTTCTGTCCCTGGCTTAGTGCCACTTCTGAACAGAGTGTTGGAATTCTTGGATTGTTGAAATAGTTCTCCAGCCCAGGGTATCAGTAAAATCTAAAAAAAATTATGTAAAGCTCTGACTTGCAATGTCCTGACTCTCCCACAAAAATGACAGTTTTGATCACCAAGTGGTTCCTGAACTTAAGTGGGAAGAAAAGTGATGAGAGAACTGGACGGGAAGTGCCTGTGTCACCCTGCAATTGGGTTAGTTCTGATATTCTGATGAGAACATGTTTTGGAGAAATTCCCATGATTGAGGAAATTTTATTCTGCCTCTTGGGGGTGTTTTTTTTTTTCCCCCCCTATAGCATGGATTGCACTTGGGTAGGTGTCCAGTTTTGCCCTGGGTACTTCATTTTTGAGTTGGTATTATTTTGTGTATCATGGGACCCCTCTTTGTATGTGATATCTAGTGGACTCTACTATATGATAGGCAGTGATTCTTTTTTTTTTTTTTAAATATTTTTTAGTTGTAGATGGACACAATGTCTTTATTTTGTTTATTTATTTTTGTGTGGTGCTGAGGATGGAACCCAGTGCCTCACATGTGTGAGGCAAGCACTCTGCCACTGAGCTACAACCCCAGCCCACACTGATTCTTATCTGTGTTTTCAGTGAAGAGGGGAGGTGAGAGCAGAGCCAGTGGTGTAATGTTTTTATACGAAGTGTCTGAATGGTTCAACTGCTTGCATAACTCAAAGTTTAGAATCCATTAAAATTTTAGTCATTTATTTATTTTGTAGTAAAATGAGCATTTATAGAAATATGCATTAAATAATGTGTATAACTGAATAAGTAGTTATAAAGCAAATACCTGTAATGATTTTCAGGGTGAGCAATTGAATAATTGAATATTGGCAAGACAGTAGATCTGCCCCGTCCACCTCTGTTGTCCACTCCCTGGTCCACTGCCATCCCGCCTACCTGCTCTGCAGCTAACCACTACCTTAACTTTGTTGATACCTTAATTTTGGTGATAATTATTTCCTTTTTAAAAAAATTTTACTACTTGCAATGTGTCCCTTAAAACAATAAAATTTAGTGTTTTTTTGGACTTTATAAACAACATTACTCTATATTCTTTTTTGCCTTCTGTCTTTTGCTCAACATGTTTGTGAAATACATAGTTATCTGAGATCGTGATTTGTTCACTTTCATTTCTTTTTGGTAGCCCATTATATATAAGTGCCAGGTAGACAGTCCATTTTTATCCTTAACAAATCGAAATGTTCTCAGAGTGTACAGATTATTTCAGCCTCTTGTTTGGGGAGCTGTTGTTTAGAGATCACCCCTAAATCCTCATTTGAGTTTTGGAAAAAGTATAAAATGTCTCTATCTCTTGCTAGTTTTCTGCCCTCAGTAGTAGTAGCTAAATAGTTAGGTACTTATAGGTGCCTTTTCTTTCTTTTTTTTTAATATATTTATTTTTTAGTTATAGGTGGACACAATGTCTTTATTTTACTTTATGTGGTGCTGAGGATTGAACCTAGTGCCTCACACATGCTAGGCAAGCGCTCTACCACTGAGCTACAGCCCCAGCCCGTCTTTTTTTTATTATAAAAAAGTGAATGCAAGTTGCCAGCATACTTTCTTTTCTGTGTTGTTTTCGACTTGGGGAGTCTTGAGTCAAGTGGTTTCTCTTATTGTCACATATGTTGGGATTTCAGATGTGAATGCTTATATCTGTAGAGTTCATTTATATTCTCAACATTTGTAAAAATGACTGTTTGTTTTAAAATAGTTTTCAGTTATTTAAGACTTAAGTCTAAAAGAGCTTGGTGGTTGGAAACCCCAGAATTTATAGTTACCTGTATATAATCTCTGTGTCCTGATATATTAGGGCTCAATGTAGCTGCAGAATCATCCTCTGTGGTTTTCAGAGAAGAGTAGGTGTATGTCCTCAAAAGCCATATGTGTTCTTTTTCTGCTTGATCATTCTTTTTATCAATATTAATAATGACTTTGTCTGCATATGTGTTGTAATCTGCATTCTAAAATTTGCCCAAATGTAAACTATCTATGATATATTTTATTTCCTCAAGAGAAATATTTTTTGGTTTGAGAACTTAGATGTGAACACTACAGTTCAGATAGAGTGAGCCTTTTAACTGGATAGCTTTTATTTATGAATTTGTATAATACATTTTTACACATTTTATATGCACATAATACACATAGCTTTGATATGATATCTTCCCTGATGGTACATCTTTATTTTGATTAAGGAAGGGAAAAGACTTGAGGAAATTGGGTTTGTGTTCCAGTTAGCCAAGAGTTCAGTTTTTTTTCATTTTGATTCAGTTATTCTTTTCTTCTTGTATACATTTGGAGTATCTTATTTCCTCTGTGAAGTACTTGCCTGTGTCCACACTAGACTATTCTTTGAATGCTTCAGAGTTATTGACCTTAACCTTCATTGTTATATGCTTTATGTAGTATATACTTTTCTCTGTGTCTAACCATAAATATATGTCCTTATCCTCCTCTCTCCCATGCTTGAAAGTTCCTCAAGTGATTTTCGGACTTCTAGAGAGTAATTTCTTTCTTTCTTTTTTTTTTTTTAAATATTTTTAGTTGTCAGTGGATCTTTATTTATGTTATGTGGTGCCGAGTATCAAACCCAGTACCTCACACATGCGAAGAAGAAAAAAAAAAAAAGAATGAATCAGACTCTCTTGTATTTTTCCTTAACCTAGTTACTTCCTATGATCAATCTGTTTTCATACATCACAAATGTCCTCTAACCTGAAGTTATAGATACTGGCCAGAAAAAGCAAGATTGTTTGTACTCAAAGTGGGGAAGGCCATACCTTTACGAATGAGCATGGTACATATGTCAGATCAAATGAACAGAATTCAAAGAACTGGCTTTTGAACCAACAGAGGTCTCCAAGTCTGTTAGATTTACTGTAGAGCATTTATTACCCTAAATTTCTAACTTAAAAGCCTATGTTAGAGTTCTTGGTTCTAGAATTAGGTTGATTCTAGTTCTAGGTTGTTGTTCTCTAAACTTCAGTTTCCTCATCTATAAAATCAGAGAATTGAATTCAAAGATCTTAGCGTTACTACAGTCACTGTGTCAAGTTTTATCATTGTAGCTTTGATTCCTCCCGCCCCCACAATAACCACTTCAGGAATAAAAATGCTCCCTTAAAATGAAAAGACAGAAAGAAACAAAATAAAAAAGTAAAAACCACAAACAAACAGTTTCCTTTCTGTTTAGATCATGACCTTACTTGAAATGTTTTATTGGAATCTTGTTTTTGAAGCAAAAATAAAACTAGTTGTCTGCCTACAACTTTGCCATCTAAAATGTAATATAAGATGATGGCATCTCCTTTGATACCTTTTGTTGTCACTTAAGTCATAGAGGTGTACATATGATGGCTTAAAGGTAGTATCTATTAGGCATCATCTGTTTTAGAGATGCACACTTTTGGGTAGAACTGTGCTGACAGCTTACTAACTTCACATACATAAGTCAACACGCCTAGAAAGATAGTATTTTTTTCATTTGTAGTGCTTTATCCTATACTGTTTTATAAAATACTTGGCACTTAGAATATTAGCATGTATGTCTGTGTTCAAAAAATGTTCATAATGATTAGATTCTTTCATGCACAAGGGCATTTTGTAACATGTATCTAATTTTTATACAGTATATTTTATGAATTTCAGTTAATCTGATGTAGTTGTGTTACTTTTTTAGAGCTTTACCATTTTTATTTTACCTGTTTATTCATTTTTCAAATAATTTTTGCTGTTATTTCTTTTATAAAATGGGGATGATGCTATTGTTGCTGATTATGATTAATTGGATGAGTCTCTTCAGTCTCACTTTGTCTTATTTTCAAACAGATCTCTCACCTGCCACCAGCAAAATAAAAATATTTGAATTCCATCACTGATTATGTATCCCAAAGCCATTCTTTTGGGTACATAATCATTCTTTTTGGTAGATAATCATCTTGTGAGGAACTTTTTCCAGAATGGGCACAGAGGCATTGTACTCCTCACTTTTGTATAAAATAGTTTAGTTCAATTGCTTCTGCTTTTGTTTTTAGGAAAACACATGTAAGGGTGGAACAGTACTCCAGGCCAGGAAACCTTATCAGTTTCCACTGGTGTTTTATACATACTCTGTTTTTATATGTCACTCTAAAGGCTCAAACTGTGTGATGCTGTAAAGACATGGAAAATGATTCTTTCTTAGGGTTGGAGGAAGTGATGACTAGTGTGTTTTTTTGCTGGTAGTATCTGATAATCCCCCTCCCTTTAGCTATTCTAGGCATGTTTAGTTGTCAGGCGTTGTCGGACTAAATTGCTAAAAATAACAAATAAGGGGAAGGCTGTTCTGAGGCCAGCTCTTGCCACTGTCTGTAATCTGTTTAATTTAGTTCCTAGGGAGAAAGGGCAAAAGGAACATGGTGCCATTCTCACTGAATGGATTTTTTTGTTTAAAGTGCTGACGAGAGAACATTGTTTGAGCTCTCCCTTTTCCCAAACCCCTAGGGCTTGTGTACCCACATCCACTTACAGTGTTGAGCCAGAGCTTGGGGGCCCAAAGAGCATGCTCTGATTCAGTGGTTGTGCTAGAGATTAACCAGGCAATTGTGGTCCTTTACTTATCTTTTAATGTGGCTTTTGACAGTGGAAATGTGCAGTTAGCCTATAAGAGAGAGAGAAAGAAGTCTAGTGCCTCTCAGTTCAATCCTCAATAACCACTCCCTCACTGCCAAAAAAAAAAAAAAAAAGACTAAAGCTTTGGATCTGGAATCATACATTTTCCTCCCCTTTATAATATTCAGTGTCCAGTTGGAGAGGTCTGGGATGATTTCATGGGAGAGCGGGCATTTCTCTTGAGCTTTGTTGTTATTGTTTGGATTGAACCCAGGGGCATTTAACCACTGAGCCACATCTCCAGCCCTTTTTAAATTTTGAGACAGGGTCTCACTAAATTGCTGAGGCTGGTTTTGTACTTGCAATTCTCCTGTCTCAGATTTCCTGAGTTGCTGGGATAATAGGCATGCACCATCACACTTGATTCTCTTGAGCTTTGAAAGTTAGTTGGAATTTTGCTAGATAGGGCTGAAGCAGAGAAAAGGCATTTCAAATCAAAGATAGCATGGACAGAAGTCTGGAAGTGGAATGATAGTTGTTCTGGAGTGTTGCAATGGAACATTAGGCTACAAAGATTCATGGGAAAGGATTTGAAGCTAAGATGAATGAAATGAGCATTGCTTCTGCTCACTTTTTCTGTATATTACCTATTCTGGGCAAGTGATGATTCCCAGTACCAGTGTGATTCATTCACTGGTTTGCACACAGCGTTCCATGTGGACTCCACAGAGGTTCTCCTGCTGCAGACATGTTTGTAGGAATAGATGTACTATTGCTAATTCATAGATTAGTGTTCTCTAGTCATTTTCAAATTTCATAACTAATTTTAAAAGCACATTGAAAGTTTGATTTGGGCCATATTGTCTTTTCAATACTATTAGTCATCCAGGTAGAGATGATGAATAGACAATTGGATATCTAAATCTAGAATTCTGGGCTACTGAAATAAAATTCTAAGAATTTCTATAAATTGTTAAATTTATAGGTGGCATTTAAAATATAGTACTGGATTATATCAACTAAGTACTGGAAAAGGGTAGAGAAAGTTTGGTTTTGTGACCTGAGCCTTGGGTCCCTTTAGTGAATGTAAAGTGCTTTCAGAGGTGTGAACAGTGTACAGTGTGAGAGAACTGAGTGAATATTCACATAGGCAATCCTCTGCTAAGAAAAATCCAAGCTGAAGAATTGTGACCAATTTCCTCCATGGTTAGGGGGCTGCTTTTTCATGAGTTGTTCAGGTTCATGGCTTTGTGGCAGCAGCAGGGGCCTTCACCTCTGTTGGACCTGAGTTGCAAGTGTTTTGCAGCCTTCCCTTATTGCACTGATCCTGGTCTTGGACAGGCTTGGTTAGCTGAGGGAAGCAGGTTAGTTCTTTGTGGGAGGGGAATATGGAAGGTAGAGGTTGACACCAAGTTAGACTCAGAGGTGAGCACTCTCTGAGACCAACTTCAGGGAGGGAGTGGTTGAGCACATTATCAAATCCCTCTAGGGACTTTTTTTTAATATATATATATATTTTAGGTGTAGATGGACATAACACAATGCCTTTTATTTTTATGTGGTGCTGAGGATGGAACCCGGGTCCCGCCCTTGCCAGGCGAGTGCTCTACAGCTGAGTCACAATCCCAGCTCTCCTCTAGGGACTTTTTAATCTTCAAATTTAGTTAAAAATTAATAAGACAGGGCTGGGGATATATCTCAATGGGTAGAGTACTTGCTTTGCATGCTTAAAGCCCTAGGTTCAATCCCCAGCACCACACACACAAAAACCTACTAGATGTATTTGCTTTTGCCTGTGGAAAAACTTTACACACCCCTGAATTTTACTCATGATACCATAATATATATGATGGAGTTTCTAATCTTCTTTACTTTAAACAAATTAATACCTTGACTATTCCTTATGCACAGTTAAACACATGTACACACACTTTCCTACCCTCTTTGATATCCAAGTATATGCTAAGAAAAGCTTCAACCTTTTAGAATAATTTTTATCTTAAGGGTTCTTAGGAAAGTAGTAGTTACTTCTTTTCTTTGCTCTGGTCTGCATAACGAATTTGACTCTGCCAAATTTGGGCAAAGTTGGGCAGAAAAAATGTAAAAAAAAAAACTCATCTTTTTAATATATTTGGCCTTTATTACTGGTAAAGATTTGGTTGAGAGATGTAGCTTAACTTGTAATAATAACAGGTTTCTAATACTGGTCCAGAGTTGGGTGTATAAAGCATATGTACTTATTCAGAAATCTTTGGAAGGGTGGGACAGCCACAGGTATATCTCTGCAGAGGTATATCTCTTCAGAGGCAGGCAGAACCTATCTTCAGACTTAACAAAGAAATATGTGCCTTCTGCATGCAAGCAGCTCCTGGCAGAGCCAAAGAAGCATGCCATTTAGGAAAGATACTAATCTTCTCAAGAGTAGGTAACAGCTGTAGCTAATGAAAATGGCAAGGAGAAAAAGCACCTGCCTTTTAACTTCATATACAGTGATCACTTAGTACATGCCTGTCACATAATATTCACTAAATATTTGTGTATAGTACATGCTTAGTAGCTATTTTCTGATTGAGCATATTGACCCCCCGCCCATTGCCGATGAGATAAAAGGGTGAGGTGGAGCACGCTTGTAATACCAGCTATTCAGGAGGCTGAGGCAGAAAGATCACAAGTTTAAGGCCAGCCTTGACAATTTAGTGAGACCCTGTCTCAAAATAAAATTTCAAGTAAGCGTTGGGGATGTAACTCAGTGGTTGAGTGCCTCTGGGTTCAATCCCTAATACCACCTCCCCTCCATAGCATGAAACATGAAAAAGGATAAATGGTATTTTATACATAATTTGTACTAAAATTAAATTAACAAACACCTGTGCAGTTTCCACCCAGATTTAATAAATGTTAGGGTTTTTTGTAATTACTTTGGGTGTGTGTGTGTGTGTGTGTGTTATACAAAGATCAAACAATACTGATGAAATTGAAGTCTTAAAACATCTCTCCCACATCTATGCTCTTACTACCGTTGCTCAGAAGCATTTGCTGTTTCAAGAGTTTGGTCTGTGTCTTCCTATTCCATGTTATATATGCATCCTATATTTGGCAGATGAAATGTTCATCTTTCGGCAGTTTGCCTTTTTCATTCAACATTAGGTTATTGAGCTCTGTCCACACTAGTACATCTATATAGCTCATTCTTGTCAACTGCTGTCATGTAGTCCATAAGAATATGTAACTTTCTGTATTTTATTTAAAGGATCGAGTAAGTGTGGCCAAAGGGCTTGGTGACTCCTCTGTGAAATGTAAATATAGCCATGGATAGGACTAGTTGTTGAGTTTAAGGATGAAAGTGCCAGCAGGTCAGTGGTAACTGCCATTTTTATTTCCTAACAGCCATGAATTCTGTGGTGAAGCCATCTCAGGAACTTGGTTGCCTCTGTTCATGTTTTGAAAATGGTGATCACATGTCTTTTTCAGAGCCAGAATTGGAGAAAGAAGGGGATCGGAGTGGGAATCCAAGATTCCAGGTTCTGGACTCCAATCATTATACCACATATTTTGACTTTCAAAGAAATGGGATTCTTATGCAGTAGTTGGATAGTCTGAGTATCTGGGCCATCTAATATTCGTGGTCCTTTTCTTATAAAATGATAAACACCCAGATACCACTCTTTTTGAGTAAGAGATTAGGAGTGGTTTCTAAATGGTTTGGCATCTGGAAGTTGAAGAAAGAGCAAAATGAAAACCACCCCTTGAATCATGTTTGCAAAGAGAATTGTGCCAAGGGCTTGTTTATTACTCCAGTGACATTATAAATTTAATTGGTATTATGTCAGCTACTTAGATCAGAGCAAATAACATATTAAACTCCATTCTGTTTACACCAGTTCCTTGGTAACTTGGTGGGTGTGGAGTTGGGGACAAGTGACAGCCGTGACGTTTGGTCTATAGAGTGATTTCATCATGGTCTGATCCCTGTATCATGTGGATAAAGAGTGGGTGATGTGGACCTGACCTCTCGGTGGCCCTCCGAACACTCCGAACTATGAACAAAGATCCTGTTGCTTGTGTGACCTAGAAGTTTCGCTTTGAGTCAGAGAACAGCATTTTCTTGGGTGCTACCGACAGGTATAGCTATGAGTTTTCCTTTTTTCTTACTTAATGAAAAGAAAGCTAGGGATTTTGGAAAGTTATAAATAGTCTTTTGATATGGGACCATATTTGTAGTTCTCCAATTCTGCCCTCTGCTGACCCATACAAATCAGCTCAGGCAGTGCCTATGAGTCATGCATCTCTGCTTGTTGGGGCTTTGAGCTCTTGCTTGTTTTCACTGTCTCCAGGTCCTTTTATGGGTTTCCGGTTGCCATATCTCTATTTTTTTAGTTGTATAAATATGTTACTTGATTGGAAAGTAGTAATGTGATCACATAGAAATTTCCTTGTCCTTGTTTGTCCATTGGCTCTCTGAGTTTACTGTAGTAACACATTAATCTAAATGCTTAGTGTTAACTTCTTTATATTGAAGTTAATTTTCATAAATTTTCAGAAATAAATGCCAGTTCATTTTATCCTGGCCGGTTTGTGTATTACTCTTAAGTCTGAGTGGAGTACAGACTGATTTGCTGGTGAAAATAATTTATTAGAAACTTGCTTGGCTGGGCCTGTTTTCAGACAGCTTTGCTGTCCCTTTCTTTACCATTTGTGGTGTAACATTTTGAGAACAGTTCCTCTTTTTTAAAAAATTGAGGTAAAATTCAAGTACTATAAAATTCAGTGTTGCATAATCATCACCACTGTCTGATTCTAGAATATTTTCATCATTCCAGAAAGGAACCCATTACCCCTTAAGCAGTCACTGCCCATTTTCACCTTTTGCCAAACACAGTAACCATTGATCTATTTTCTGACTTTGTAGATTGCCTGTTCAGGATGTTCATATAATAATGTGGATTTGTGTGTGGCTTCTTTTCACTTATCTTAATTGTTTTCTGGCTTCATTCATCTTGTAGCATGTATCAGTAATTCATTTCTTCTTTTGCCTGAATAATATTGCATTGTATGGTTGTCCTGCATTTTATTTATTCATCAGTTGATGGATATCTAAATTGTTTCCACTTTTTAAAAAAAATTTTTTTAGTTTTTGGCGGACACAACATCTTTGTTTGTATGTGGTGCTGAGGATCGAACCCGGGCGGCACACATGCCAGGCCAGTGCGCTACCGCTTGAGCCACATCCCCAGCCCCTGTTTCCACTTTTTGGCTGTTACAAATAATGCTGCAGTGAACATTCACAAGTTTTTGTTTGAACACTTGTCTTTATTTCTCTTGGATATATTCCGCTTGGTGGGATTGCTGGTTCATATGGTAACTTTATGTTTTAACTTTTTGAGTAACTGCCAAATTATTTCCATAGTCGCTGAGCCATTTACATTCCCATTGGCAACCCATGAAGATTCCAGTTTCTTCCACATTCTTGCCAATACTTGTTATTTTCTGTTTTTTATTATAGCCACTCTAGTGGGAATAAAGAAATATCTCATTGTGGTTTTTTATTTGTATTTCCATAATGATTAATTATGTTGAACATCTTTTCATGTGCTTAGAGGCCAGTAATTTATCTCCACTGGATAAATGTTTGTTCAAGTCCTTGGCTCGGTTTTTAACTTTTTTTAACAAAAGTCTTTGTCTTTTTGTTGTTGAGTTGTAAGAAGATAGGAATTCTGGATTGCTTTGAGCACAGAGCAGGCTTAGAGTGACTCCAGGTTTTGGCCACACATACCTTCTTGTTATCCTGCCTTCAACTGAGTTGAGTCAGTTACACCTCCACTTCTAAGAATGCAAGGTGTTGCCCTTCCTTCCTTTTTCAACAGCAGACACACCCTAATTTGCCTGTCCCTTACCTTGCCTGCAGGTCAAACTCCACTGCTGTGCTGCTGACTTCATTCTGTAGCTCTCCTTCAAGACTAGGACAGATTAAAGATGAAATATTGGGACTTTTTGGTATTATTATTATCTGCTCATTTGGTAGTTTTCACAGTCCCTTTGGTCCTCCTTATTATTAAAAATATTTGGGGTTTTTAATTGTGGAAAAAAAGAAAAATAATATCGAGGATTTCTTTTTTTTTATTGGTTGTTCACAACATTACAAAGCTCTTGACATATCATATTTCATACATTAGATTGAAGTGGGTTATGAACTCCCAATTTTACCCCAAATGCAGATTGCAGAATCACGTCGGTTACACATCCACAATTTTACATAATGCCCAATTAGTAATTGTTGTATTCTGCTACCTTTCCTATCCCCTACTATCCCCCCTCTCCTCCCCTCCCATCTTCTCTCTCTACCCCATCTACTGTAATTCATTACTCTCCTTGTTTATTTTCCCATTCCCCTCACAACCTCTTATATGTAATTTTGTATAGCAATGAGGGTCTCCCTTCATTTCCATGCAATTTCCCTTTACTCTTCCTTTCCCTCCCATCTCATGACTCTGTTTAATGTTAGTCTTTTCTTCCTGCTCTTCCTCCTTGCTCTGTTCATAGTTGCTCTCATTATATCAAAGAAGATATTTGGTATTTGTTTTTTAGGGATTGACTAGCTTCACTAAGCATAATCTGCTCTAGTGCCATCCATTTCCCTGCAAATTCTATGATTTTGTCATTTTTTTATTGCTGCATAGTACTCCATTGTGTATAGATGCCACATTTTTTTTTATCCATTCATCTATTGAAGGGCATCTGGGTTGGTTCCACAGTCTAGCTATTGTGAATTGCGCTGCTATGAACATCGATATGGCAGCATCCCTGTAGCATGCTCTTTTAAGGTCTTCAGGGAATAGTCCGAGAAGGGCAATAGCAGGGTCAAATGGTGGTTCCATTCCCAGCTTTCCCAGGAATCTCCAAACTGCTTTCCAAATTGGCCGCACCAATTTGCAGTCCCACCAGCAATGTACAAGAGTACCCTTTTCTCCACATCCTCGCCAGCACTTGTTGTTGTTTGACTTCATAGTGGCTGCCAATCTTACTGGAGTGAGATGGTATCTTAGGGTGGTTTTGATTTGCATTCATGAAATTCATATGGAAAAATAAAAGACCCAGAATAGCAAAAGCAATTTTAAGCAGGAAGTGTGAATCAGGCGGTATAGCGATACCAGATTTCAAACTATATTACAGAGCAATAGTGACAAAAACAGCATGGTACTGGTACCAAAACAGGCGAGTGGACCAATGGTATAGAATAGAGGACACAGAGACTAATCCACAAAGTTACAACTATCTTATATTTGATAAAGGGGCTAAAAGCATGCAATGGAGGAAGGATAGCATCTTCAACAAATGGTGTTGGGAAAACTGGAAATCCATATGCAAAAAAATGAAACTGAATCCCTTCCTCTCGCCATGCACAAAAGTTAACTCTAAATGGATCAAGGAACTTGATATCAAATCAGAGACTCTGCGTCTGATAGAAGAAAAAGTTGGCTCTGATCTACATATTGTGGGGTCGGGCTCCAAATTCCTTAATAGGACACCCATAGCACAAGAGTTAATAACAAGAATCAACAAATGGGACTTACTTAAACTAAAAAGTTTTTTCTCAGCAAGAGAAACAATAAGAGAGGTAAATAGGGAGCCTACATCCTGGGAACCAATTTTTACTCCTCACACTTCAGATAGAGCCCTAATATCCAGAGTATACAAAGAACTCAAAAAATTAGACAATAAGATAACAAATAACCCAATCAACAAATGGGCCAAGGATCTGAACAGACACTTCTCAGAGGAGGACATACAATCAATCAACAAGTACATGAAAAAATGCTCACCATCTCTATCGAGGATTTCTTGATTTTTAAAAAATGTGTTTTCATGTTTCTTTATTATGTACTGGACACATTTCTTTTTCTTCTGTGATGGGATTTAGAAGCCTGTTCTGTGTAGGCTCTAATGTTGAGTTTGTTTGAGAAAGGAAACAGATTGCAGGGTTGGGTTTCTTGGTGGTGTGCCGCAGTCTGCCTGGGCACAATTCAGGAGCCACTTGTCAAAAAGAAACTAACTTTATTTTTAGAACTACAAACGCCAAACAAAATAGCTCCTCAGGGAAAAAACCCTCAGAGCCCAACTGCCACCACCGGCTTCCACAAGCCTCTCCTCACACCAACCTCTCAACCTCCCACAATCCTCCTGCTCTTGAGGCCGATTGGCTGGGTCGCGTGGGCGGAGCCAAAAAGTCCCCCAATGAGCAGCTCCGTGGAGGAGCCAATCAGCTAGATGTTGCTGGGGCCGCTGTGAGCCAATCATCAGCTGGCAGTCTGAAGGGCAGGGAAACAGCCCAATGAACATCACCGCAGAGGAGCCAATCAGCTAGATGTTGCTGGGGCCACTGTGAGCCAATCATCAGCTGGCAGTCTGAAGCTTGCTGGCAGCTGGAAGTTTGCTGGGGCCCCTTTGGCTGTGGCTCTCAACAGTGGTGATATTGGTAGTTCTGTTGGTCTTTTTCCTGATTTTTTTGCTCAATTCTTGAAACAAATATACATATCATGTTTACTATCCTTTTAGTACATTTGCACTGCACAGAATTCTCAGATGTGGTATTGTGTGATCTCTTGAAGAACATTCTCTTGGCTCCTTAATTTCCTTCTTGAACATAGCATTTCAGTCCTTCTCAGCATTTCTTTAGGTATAATTATACTAATGCTTCTATAACTTTGTGTTGGGCCGTACAAAACCCAGTGTCTCCTTGAGCATAGGAAGTAAAATTATTTGCCCTTACACTGTATTGCATGTGCATGACTCAAGAGGCTCATCTGTATCACTTAAAATATAAGCTAATTTTCTTTCAGGGAACTTTAGGGTCCGGTCTCAAGTTGGAAGATATCCTAGAGGCCATGTGATATCCCTATCTAGCCCCTGGCCATTTCTGTTATGCTATTATAACTGTACCTTATTTAAACCCATCTAGTGATTTCTAGCTATTGCATCCTTTTTTTCTGAACTACTCATCTCCTGGTATCTTTGACACAGTTTTTCTCCTTGTTAGTATTATTTGCTAGTTCCTCTTCTTCCTTCCAGTCTTACAGTTTTTAAGGCTGAGTCCTCTTATTCTGTGTTCTTTCTATGAATTTCATCTATTCTTACAACTTCAGGTCCTACTCTTATGCAAAATTGTATCTCTAGCCCAGATTGCTTCTGTGGACTTCAGAGCCAATCTATTCTTCTTTTTACGTAAACTTGAATTTGGTAGGGTGCAAACAAAACTCATAATACTCCCTTTTAAACTTGGTCCATGTTTCAGTGGATCCTGGATTCCTTATCTTGGTGAAAGACAACACTCAGCCAGTGTGCAAGCCCAAGCAAGGCACATTGAGAGATCATTCTTTTCGCAGTTCGGAGGCTTGAACTCAGGAATTCTTTATCACTGAGCTACATTCCCAGCCTTTCATATATTTTGAGTCAGGATCTGTTAAGAGCATATGCTGGCCTCGAATTTGAGATCCTTCTGCCTCAGCCTCCTGAGTATCTGGGATTACAGACGTGTGCCACTGTGCCCAGCTAGGAGGTCGTTCTTGACATTGTACCCCTCCCCCCAATTTCTGATCCCTAATGAAGGTTATTTCTTAAATCTGCTTTTTTTTTCCATTTCCACTGTTAGCACCGTACTCTTTTTCCAAATACTTGTTTTGCATTGGCCTCCTAATTGTTTTCCAGTACTCAACACTTGTAGTCTCTAACCCAGTCCTTAATCTTTTTTACATCATAGCACTCAGAAAATTGTATT
This sequence comes from Ictidomys tridecemlineatus, assembly GCF_052094955.1. Taxonomy (NCBI): domain Eukaryota; kingdom Metazoa; phylum Chordata; class Mammalia; order Rodentia; family Sciuridae; genus Ictidomys; species Ictidomys tridecemlineatus. The sequence continues at coordinate 120,582,980 of NC_135477.1, read as the reverse complement.
TGCACGATTCCCTGGAGTAACTGGGCAAGAGTATCAGAGTTGGAGGCAGCTGCTTCAGGGGCCACAGGGATCAGTATCTTGACTACCATCTACTACCTCTTCATGACTCATAGAGCACTCTGTAGGAAGCAGTGTTCTAATTTATTATGCTTCAGCCAGAGTGAGACTCTTTCGATGGAGATTTGATTTTTTTGTTACTTTTGCTTAAAACCTAGTGACTTTCTATTGCCTATTAAACACCAAGATTTAATATGTTGAGATCCTGCATGAATGCCTTTATAATGCACCAATAAAAAAATGTGGGAGTAAGCTGGATATGGTGACACATACCTGTAATTTTAGCAAATTAGGAGGCTGAGGCAGGAGGATTGTGAATTCAAAGCCAGCCTCAGCAACTTATCGAGACCTCGGCTCAAAATAAAAGATACAAAAGGGCTGTGGATATAGCTCAGTGGTTAAGTGCCCTTGAGTTCAATCCCCCCCCCCCACCCCCCGTATGGGAGGGTCGGGGGAGACAGTTGCATGATTTGACTAAGTCTTATTAGCCTCATCCCTCTACTCATTCATTCTTTCTCCACACTTCAATTTTACTAACCATCATTGAATTCCCCAAACATGCCATGTACCATTTGACCTTTTGCACATGCTGCTCCATTACTCTGGAATTTCTCCTTTTCTTCCAACTTGAACCTCTCCACTTAGTTAATTCTTTCTCATCCTTCAGATCCAAGTTCAAAAGTGCCTCTGTGGTTTCTTTGATTGTATCAGGTGTTTCTTCCATTACATTGTGCTTTCCCTCAGACCCCTTATTTAGTTCAATGTCCATGTGTCCTTTGATAGTGAACATGGGGGTAACTTGTTCACTGCTCTAATCCCAGTCCTCATGCACATTAGAGCATCCAAAACTTCTCTGAAACATAATTTTGGATGTTCAGTAAATGTTGGTATAATGAATTCTGTGCTAGTGAAGCATTAATCAAATCAGACAAGATCCCTAGTTTTATGGAACTTACACTGAGATGCAAACAAGAACTAAGCAAGATACTCTCTTATAGTGAAGATGGTATTTTAGAGAGTAAATGGTAACTGCTTTTATTTGAGCCTTCAGGAAAGGCCTTAACAGGGTGAAATTTCAGCCAATAAAATAAAAAGCAGCAGCTAGCCTCTTAAAAGTATCTTGAAGAAGAACATTCCAGGTGGAAGGTATATGTAGTAAAATGTCTTAAGATAGGAATAAGTTGGGTGAAGTTATTTAAGCAAATGAGAGGGGAATGTGGCAATGTGGTTGACAGGGACAAGATCATGTACAGTCTTACTGGCCAGGTTAAGAAGTTTGGATTTTTTTCTAAGTGGGACAGGGAAGCCAGCATGGTTTTTTTTTTTTTTTTTTTGTATCATGGGTTGAACTCGGGGGCACTTGATCACTGAGCCACATCCTCAGCCCTATTTTGTATTTTATTTAGAGACAGGGTCTCTTAGCACCTCACTGAATTGCTGAGGCTGGCTTTGAACTTGCGATCCTCCTGTCTCAGCCCCTTGAGCTGCTGGGATTACAGGCATGCGCCACTGTGCCCAGCTAGCAGAGGGTTTAAGCCAAGAGATTAACCTGATTTGCATTGTTAAGGTAGCCATGACAGATTTCCAAAATAAGACATAATGGAGTTTGGACTAGGATGGTAGTAATGGAGTTAGTATGGTTTGGGAATACATTGGAAGTAAATTAGTATGAGTTGCTAATGATATATTAGAAGTAAATTAATATTTGCTGGTGAGGGAGATAGAGTTTGGGTGGGGGGAAGGAAATCAGGGATAGGTCCTGGTTTTTTTTTTTTTTTTTTTTTTTTTTTTGGTAACTTTTGGTACTGGGGATTAAATCCAGAGGCTCTTAACCACCGAGCCATATCTCCAGACCTATTTATTTATTTGGTACCAGGAATTGAACCCAGGGGTACTTAACCACTGAACCACACCCCTAACCCTTGTTTATATTTTTATTTAGAGACAGGGTCTTGCTCAAGTTGCTTAGGGCCTCTCTAAGATGCTGAGGCTGGTCTTGAACTTGCAATCTTCCTGGCTCAGAATTCTGAGTTGCTTAAATTACAAGCATGTACCACCAATACCACCTCTTTTTGTGTTTATTTTTGTTGTTGTTGGCTTTTTATTTATTTATTTTTATTTATTCTGATTTGTTATACATGATAGCAGAATGCAGTCCATTTCATATTGCACGTATAGAGCACAATTTTTCAAGACGCTGATTGTACATGAAGTATTTTCACACCATTCGTGTCTTATACTTAAGGTAATGATGTCTAATTCATTCCACCATCATTTCTACTCCCTTACCCCCTCCTCTCCCCTCCCTCCTCTTTACCCTATAAAGGTCTTCCATTCCTCCCATGCCCCTCCATACCCCCCCATGCCAATCACCATTATGCATCTGCATCTTCATATCAAAGAAAACATTTGGCCTTTGTTTTGGGGGGGATTGGCTTGCTTCACTTAGCATTATATTCTCCAACTTCATCCATTTACCTGCAAATGCCATGATTTTATTCTCTTTAATGCTGAGTAATGTTCGATTGTGTATATATCATATCCATTCATCTACTGAAGGGTATCTAGTTGGTTCCATGATTCAGCTGTTGTGAATTGTGCTGCTATAAATAGTGATGCGGCTGTATCCCTGTAGTATGCTGTTTTTAAGTCTTTTGTGTATAAACCAAGGAGTGGGATAGCCGGGTCAAATGGTGGTTCCATTCCAAGTTTTCCAAGAAATTTCCTCCATACTGCTTTCCAGATGGGCTTCACCTGTTTACAGTCCCACCAGTGTGCATTTTCCCCCATATCCTCACCAAAACTTATTGTTTGTTCTTAATTGCTGCCATTCTAACTGGAGTGAGATGAAATCTTAGAGTAGTTTTGATTTGCATTTCTCTAACAGCTTAGAGATGTTGAACGTTTTTTCATATGTTTGTTGGTTGATTGTATATCCTCTTCTGAGAAGTGTCTGTTCAGGTCCTTGGCCCATTTATTGATTGGATTATTTGCTTTTTTGGTGTTTTTGGTTTTTGAGTGCTTTATATGTCCTAGAGATTAGTGCTCTATCTGATGTGTTTGTGGTAAAGATTTGCTCCCATTCTGTAGGCTAGAGAGCCTCTATTCACCTCATTATTGTTTCTCTTGCTGAGAAGAAGCTTTTTAGTTTGAATCCACCCCATTTATTGATTCTTGGTTTTAACTCTTGCACTACAGGAGTTTTATTAAGAAAATTGGGGCCTAATCTGACATGATGGAGATTTGGGCCTACTTTTTCTTCCATTAGGTGCAAGGTCTCTGGTTTAATTCCTAAGACCTTGATCCACTTTGAGTTGAGTTTTGTGCATGGTGAGAGATAGAGGTTTAATTTCATTTTGTTACAAGTGGATTTCCAGTTTTCCCAGCACCATTTGTTGAAGAGGCTATCTTTTCTCCAACGTTTTTGGTGCCTTAATATAAGATACCTGAAGTTATGTGGGTTAGACTCTGTGTCCTCTAGTCTGTACCACTGGTTTACAGGTCTATTTTGGTGCCATTACCATGCTGTTTTAGTTACTATTGCTCTGTAGTATAGTTTTAGGTCTGGAATAGTATTGTCACCAGCTTCATTCTTCCTGCTAAGGATTACTTTGGCTAATCTGGGTCTCTTATTTTTCCAGATGATTTCATGATTGCCCTATTTCTATAAGGAATGCCATTGGGATTTTGATTGAGATTGCACTGAATCTGTATAGTGCTTTTGGTAGTGTGGTCATTTTGACAATATTAATTTGCCTATCCAAGAACAAGGTAGATTTTCCCATCTTCTAAGATCTTCTTTAATTTCTTTCTTTAATGTGTTGTAGTTTTCGTTGTAGAGGTCTTCCATCTCTTTAAATTTATTCCCAAGTATTTTACTTTTTTTGAGGCTTCTGTAAATGGGGTGGTTTTCCTAGTTTCACTTTCAGTGGATTTGTCATTGATGTACAGAAATGCCTTTGATTTATGGGTGTTGATTTTGTATCTAGCTACTTTGCTGGTTTGTGGTTCCATTCCAAGTTTTCCAAGGAATTTCCTCCATACTGCTTTCCAGATGGGCTGCACCTGTTTGCAGTCCCACCAGCGTGCATTTTCCCCCATATCCTCACCAACACTTATTGTTGTGTTCTTAATTGCTGCCATTCTAACTGGAGTGAGATGAAATCTTAGAGTAGTTTTGATTTGCATTTCTCTAACTGCTAGAGATGCTGAATTCATTTATTCTAGGAGATTTCCGGTGGAATGTTTTGGGTCTTCTAGGTATAGAATCATATTGTCTGCACATAGTGATAATTTGAGTCCTTTCCCCCCTATCCTTATCCCTTTAATTTCTTTTGTCTATCTGATTGCTCTGGCTAGAGTTTCAAGAATGATGTTGAATAGAAGTGTTGAAAGAGGGCATCCTTGTCTTGTTCCAGTTTTTAGAGGGAATGCTTTCAATTTTTCTCCATTTAGAATGATGTTGGCCTGGGGTTTAGCATAGATTGCCTTTACAATGTTGAGGTATGTTCCTGTTTTCCCTAGTTTTTCAAGCATTTTGAACGTGATCTTTTTTGTGTTTTAAATTAAGCAGTTGGATGAGTGCCATTCACTGAGATGGGGGAAATGGGAAGGGAGTGAGGTGATTGTAAATCAGTTGTGTGTGTTTTAAACAGTTGTGTGTGTTTTAAACGTGTTGGAGATATAAATTTGGGAGTCATAATGGTTTTCAAAGGTATGAGATGACTGAGAGTGTCCAAGAGGTGTCCCTGAAAGAAAGGAGTTCCAGATCAGCTTCCTAGAAACTACCAGCATTGGAATTTGAGCAGAGGAGGAGCTATTAGTAGGCAAGGGGAACTTTCTGTAGGAAGAAAGTGCTATGTGGTGCTAAGAGAAGGAGATATTTCAAGGATTGTGTAGAGGCATGCACACCTGTAATCCCAGCCTACTCTGAGGCTGAGGCAGGAGGATTGCAAGTTTGATGTCAGCCTGGGCAACTTAGTGAGATTCTTGTCTCAAAAAATAAAAAAGAGCTGAAGGTGTAGCTTAATGATAGAGTGCTTGCCTAGCATGCATGAAACCCTGGGTTTGGTCCCTGATACTTAACAAAGTCTTTTTCTTCCCTCTCTCTCTCTCTCTCTCTCTCTCTCTCTCTCTCTCTCTCAATACTGTCAAGAGATCAAGTTAGATAATAATAGAGAAGTGGCCCATGCTTTGGGCAACATAAAGGTCACTGGGCCTGGACTATAGTTAGTTTAATATGCCGGGTGGAATCATGGTTGGAGAGGGCTGAGGAGCAAGTGGAAGTGGAGGCAGCTATTAAAAACAGTTGGCTCAAAAAGCTTTGCTAAAGGGCTGGGGCTGGGGCTGGGGCTGGGGCTCAGCGTTAGTGCACTTGCCTGGCATGTGTGAGGCACTGAGTTCAGTTCTCAGCAACGCATAAATAGATAAAATATAGGTCTATCAACAACCAACCAACCAATAAATAAATAAATAAAGAAAAATAGAAGTTTGCTAAGAAGAGGAGGGGAGAAAAAGGGGCTGTCAGGTCAGGAGGAATTTGTAATGGTTTGCCTCACCAAGAAGGATCTTGCAGAGAAAGAAATAAAGACTAAGAAGAAAGGATAACTTTGGGAGATAAATTTTTGAGAAGGCACATAGGGATGGAATCACCATCTAAATTGAAGATGGTTTGATTCTAATCAAAACATCTAATTGTTTTGATTCCTTTAAAAACACAAGGACACTGTGCATTTCAACAATAAGGAAAGGAGACTCTATATAAGCATAGTCAGTAGATTTAGTAGTGAGAAGAAGAGTGACTGATTGCTTTTATTTTCTTAGCTGGTATAGGAGATTTGAGGAGACAAGACAAATTTTGAAATTGTTGTTTTGGAGAGCAGACAGTGAACATATCTGACAGTCTTAAGTGCCCGTTTGATATTCATGGCCCTGAATTTTAAGCAAGACCATTTGTCACAGTTAAGTGTGTTCTTTCAGCAACATTCTACTGTTAGGTATAGGCATGGACTGTGTGGGTGGTTGGGTTTAACCTGGTGTTGGCATTTTGCCAAAGTAAGTGCAACAGATGTGGGGGGGGCAGCAAAAGCGATATGGTATATACAAGGAGAATAAATATAAATGATGGACCATGGAAGCTAATCTGTGTAAGAGGGAAGAAGGCTGTGAAAATATAATGAACAGTGAGAAACTTGTTGAGTGATGAAGCTAAAGAAATGCTGGGTAAAAAGTATTGGATAGAAGTGACTAAAAGAATATGAGGTAGTAGTGGTGGTGAAATTGAAATTTGAAGGGTTATGCAATTACTGGTATTATTGACAAGATCTATGTGCTTTGGACTGGGTGGCTGAAGTGGTGTAAAGTAAAAATTGTGAGGGAAGAAGAGGTCATCTATTGGATGGATCATGTGCATTCTAGTGGAAGTTAACTTTCATTGTATAATCAGTGGTATGGAGGAAGACGAGCCATTGATGAAGAAGGGATAAAAACCAGCCTATTGGAGGGGGAATCATCTGGGCGTGCATGATGCTATGAATTTCAAGAACCAGGGTTGTTGAAGGAAAAAGAGTGAGAGATGGTTTGACAGCGAGCTGAATGAATGGAAACTTATGCTTTTATTAGATAACTTTCATTGAAAATTTAAAGTCTCTGAAATCTCTACTGGTTGTACTCAATTCTACCCTTAAAACTCCATCTTTTTTTTAAGAAGAGAGATTGGTAAATTATAGGCTGCTGGCCAGATCCAGCCTGCTACCTGTTTTTGTGGTCTGGAAGCACAGCTGTGTCCATTACTGATGCCATACCCATTGATTTGCACATGGTCTATGGTTGGTTTTGTGCTACAGTGGCAGAGGTGAGTAGTCACACACCTCCACAAAGACTGAAATATTTATTATCTGGCTCTTCATAGAAAAAATTTGCTTACTTCTGATTTAGAGCAGTGGCTTTCTTACTTTAGTGTGCCTCAGAAGCACCTGGAAGGCTGTAAAAACAGATTTCTGGACTCCACCCAGAGTTTCTTATTCAGTGGGTCTGAGTTGGGGCTCAAGAATGTACATTTCTGACAAGTTCTTGGGTGATGCTTGCCGCAGTCTGGCTGGGCATAATTCAGGAGCCACTTGTCAAAAGAAACTAACTTTATTTTTAGAACTACAAACGCCAAACAAAACAGCTCCTCAGGGAAAAAACCCTCAGAGCCCAACTGCCACCACCGGCTTCCACAAGCCTCTCACCCCCACACCAGCCTCTCAACCTCCCACCATCCTCCTGCTCTTGAGGCCGATTGGCTGGGTTGCGTGGGCAGAGCCAAAGAAGTCCCCCAATGAGCAGCTCCGTGGAGGAGCCAATCAGCTAGATGTTGCTGGGGCCGCTGTGAGCCAATCATCAGCTGGCAGTCTGAAGGGCAGGGAAACAGCCCAATGAACATCACCACAGAGGAGCCAATCAGCTAGATGTTGCTGGGGCCACTGTGAGCCAATCATCAGCTGGCAGTCTGAAGGGCAGGGAAACAGCCCAATGAACATCACCGCAGAGGAGCCAATCAGCTAGATGTTGCTGGGGCCACTGTGAGCAAATCATCAGCTGGCAGTCTGAAGGGCAGGGAAACAGCCCAATGAACATCACCGCAGAGGAGCCAATCAGCTAGTTGTTGCTGGGGCCGCTGTGATGCTGATGCTTCTGGTATATTAATCACACTTTAAAGAGCCATTGCTTTAGATATATAAGGTAGTGATCAGGTTCCTTCTACCTTTAATCTACTGAACCAAATATCCTGACCTACTTCACTGCTATCTCTTGACATGATTTACTGAATTGTCATCATTGCTTTTCAGCTTGGTACTCCCAAGTGCAGTGATTCTTTGGATGAAGTCTCGTCAGTGCCACATACATTGGAACAGTTGCCATTCCTGGCCCTACACTTAGCTATGATCTTTCTTTCTTCTTTGTCTTCCTTGATTGTCAGAGGCCTGGGACTCAAATGGGGTTCGAGTGTTAGGGAGAACAGCAGTAAGTAGAGGTCACCTAAATTATAGGGAGACCAAGTGGCTTATCTCTGTGGTTTGGAAGCAGTAAGATTACCCTGTCACCCCAGTGTGTCTGTCTGCTTTAATGTGCTCTACTGTGTAGTAGAAGTTTGTCATGTGTTGAGAGCCACAGCCGAAGGGTCCCCAGCAAACTTCCAGCTGCCAGCTGATGATTGGCTCACAGCGGCCCCAGCAAGCTTCTAGCTGCCAACTGATTGGCTCCTCTGCCGTGATGCTCATTGGGCTGTTTCCCAGCCAATCGGCCTCAAGAGCAGGAGGAGTGGGGGAGGTTGAGAGGCTTGTGGGAAGCCGGTGGTGGCAGTTGGGCTCTGAGGGTTTTCCTGAGGAGCTGTGTGGTGTGGTGTGTGTGTTCTAAAAATAAAGTTCGTTTCTTTTGACAAGTGGCTCCTGAATTATGCCCAGCCAAACTGTGGCAGTCATGGCAGATTTGAGTTGGAGGTTGATCACAGAAAGGGTCTGGGAGTCTGATACCACACAGTGGCAGTATTGGTCTCTTGGCAGGTCAACCACACCTGGGAGAAAAACAAGGAAAAATATTAATGGTATTTCTAAAAGAATTTCTAGAAAATTCAGGGACTGAACTTTCTCTTTAGTCTTTTGCTCCATGTCTAAGTTTGCTTTGTCTGTCTTTGAGCTTGTCTCCCAGCACTATAGTTCAGCAGTTAGCATAGAGCCTAGGGTGGCCTCAAGTAGTAAAGTAGATGTACCTGGTGAGTTCACAAATGGTTGTGACTTGAGCTCTCTTAGCATCAAATCTGGGGTCAGGCTTCACCTGCTTTCTCTCTGCTGAGTGCTCCTCACCTGTTTAGGTCATGGGAGTATTTATTCTGCCAGAGCTCTACCCTGCTCCTGGTGACCACAATCCCTCCTCTCCCTTCATTTCCCTTTCTGATTTCTCTGCTTGTGCCTTGTCGCCTTTCTTTTTTTCTCTTTTCCCTTTTGCTCCACCAGCCTTCCTCGTTTTGCTTCCTGTTTGCCAAGACAGGCCTCTGCAGCCCCCAGTGAGTTCTTGGCCTCTTGCTAAACTCTCCCATGACAGGCAGCTGGCACCTTCCAACCACTACAGTTCTGTGACAGAGAAGACAGTCAGTGGGGCTCTTGGGCTTTTGATTTGGAAATCATGGGAGAGGCAGTGAGAAGGTAGCCCTTACTTCGTTTTTTTTTTTTTTTTTTAATTAAAGTTGGCAGGGGTCTACAGAAGCTGGAAGCTTGGAGTCAACACAAGGGAGAAGTATGTGGCCATGGTAGGCGAGACTCAAAGCAGAAAATCTCTGTCACAGAACACCAAAGACAGAAAACCTAAGACTGCCTTGTGTGTTGCGCTTGTAGCTTGGATTGGAGGTGGGGGGCCAGCCAGAAGAGCTGCTTTGGTTTACCATGTCTCCCTTTTCCTCTGAGCTCCATTTTACTTGTTTTATTTGTTTAGTCTTTAAGACAAGAGTTCATTAGAAGAAAGGATTCTGTGACTAAAGAAAAATTGGGGAAAGAGCAGGACACACTGATATTGCCTGAATTCTCATTTTATAAATGGAAAAATAGAGAATCAGAGGAAAAACTTTTATATCCTAAGGCATGACAGACAGGAGAATAATAATAATTTAGAGAAGGAGAGCTTGGAGACAAAGTTCCTAAGAAAAGAAAAAAGTCTATAGATATAGCATCACAAGATGCATTACCTCAGGAGTCTATTTGAGAGATTGTATAATATCAGGAAATTCTAGGGACTTGAGCTTCTTCTCTTTGAAAGGAGATGAGTATGAAATGCCAGCCCCTCAGTCTGTCTCTCAGAAAAAGAACCTCAGGCTTATGAGCAATGACTCGAGCAATGTCACTTCCCCTGGCGATGCTGAGCCCCACTGGAAATCTCAGAATTTCTCATCAGGACAAGGCCTCGCAAGAATGTCGCTACACCCAGAGCTTTGTGGTTTGTTGTCACTGTAGAATTTCCTAGGTACAGGGTTCTGAGGGAGATTGCACAGAAAGAGACTGTAGCGAGAACTGCACAGGCCTTCCTAGGACTGCTGGTGAAGGTGTGAGCTTCACTTGTGCCCTGGAGCTTATAAAAGAGTTGTTGTCCCTGTACGGCTTATAGCAGCCCTGAAGCCAACTCCAAGTGAAGCTGTTAAGGATTTCAGAGTCCAGAACGTGGGGAATTGAGATGGTTTGTTTTGTAGTTTTCCAAGACCACCTACTAAAGCCTAAGAACCTGACCCTCAGGGCCTATTCTTTTGAGTAGAGATGTTCCCCCTGGGATCAGTGAGATTGAGTCATATATATATTTATAAAATCTGGGGGGCAAGAGGTTAAGAGGGCAATGCCAAAACCCAAAGACCATTACAAAGAAGGATGGTCAGTTTCTGTCTTTGCTTCCTCAGGTGCACGTTCCTCATTTATTTAATTAGGAGGAAAATATCAATGTGTGTCCAAGTTAAATCTTTAGACATCATATTCCCATAATAATGCACTATATTTAATAAGGGACAAGTTTCTGTTGTGAACCAGCCATTCTTCTAGACGGTAGAAGTGTATCATGAAACAAAAAAAGTCCTTCCCTTGTGGACCTTTCTCATTATGGAAGCCAACAAATACCATTTTAGGTAGTGATAAGTGCTACTGAGAGAAATCTGGATAAGGAGACTAGGGAATATGGGGTGGCATGTAATCAAGAGGGTCTTTCAGATAAGGCTGCACTTGAGAAAGCCCTGAAGGAATTGAGGGAGCAAATAAGGGTTGATGGGTATCTGGGGAAGCAGTTTCCTACACAGAGAGAGTAGCAAAGGGCAGACACCTGTCAGAAACATAAACCTGGTAGGCTGGAGGAACAGCACAGAGGCCAGTGTGGCTGGAGCCGAAGCAGTGAGGGGAGAGGTGTCAAAAGTTAGAGACTTAGCCGAGAGCAAGACCATGCATGGCTTTCCCACAGTTGAAAAGCACGAAATCTGAATGTTTGTATTCTCCCTACCCCCTATCACCAAATTCATATGTTGAAACCTAATCTGTGGTGATGTTAGGAGATGGCACATTGGGGAGGTGATTTGATCATGAGGGTGGAGTCCTTTGAATAGGATTAGTGCCCTTATAAGAAGAGGCCGGGGAGCTCGTTTGCCTTCCCACTATGTGAGGATCCAGTGAGAAGGCACTATCTGAACCAGAAGGCAGGCCCTCACTAGTACTGAATCATTCTTGATATTGGACATCCAGCCTTCAGAACTGTAAGCAATAAATTTCTGTTGTTTATAAGCCACTCAGTCTATGGTATTTTGTTTTAGCAGTCCCCAAATGACAGAGCTTTGCCTTTTATGCTTAAGATGGGAAGCCACTGAAGGGCTTTTAAGTGTTAAGAGATGACTGGTCACAGTGGAAAAGGAACTGAAGGGCGAAGAGCAGAAAAGAGGAAACTTCCTAGGAAGCTAAACTTTAAGGTCAGATTCTGGATACATTTTAAGACACAGCTAATAGGTTTTGTTGCTTGGTTGAATGTTGGGTGTGAAAGATTCAAGGATGATGTAAAACGATCTTGTCTAGAGCAGTTGAACAAATGGAGCTGTCATTTACAGAAATGGAGAAGACTGCATTTCACAGAATTTCTGACTTGACTAATAGTGTCATAAATAAGCTATGGAGATTCAAGGAAGATAAAGGTTAATTTAATCACTGGCTCCTTAATTTTCTTCATTTCCTCTGATAACATTTATTTATATTTGGTAATTCTGGCATTTATTTTTGGGATAAGTATGATCCTGCCATGTATACTTTTAGGGACATTTACCCAGGTCTCTGCATTTCAGTGTGGCTTACAGAAGAGCTTTGGTATAAACTGTCTCTGGGGGCAGTCTTTTCATGGCTTCCTATTAACACAAACTGGTGGCGCAAAGCAACAGAAACTTATTCTCTCACAGTTCAAGAGGCCTGGAGTCCAAAATCAAGATATTATAGGGCCATGCTCCTTCCAAAAGATTTAGGAGACAATCCTTCCTTGCCTCTTCCAGCTTTCTTGTAGATCAGTCACTCCAGTCTCTACCTCCATCAATGTGTGGTGTTCTCTTTCTCTTCATCCCTGCCTTCATGTGGCCTTCTTGTAAGGACATTAAACGTTGGGTTTAGGGTCTTCTGTAATCCAGTATGACCTTGATTTAACTTGGTTGTATGTGCAAAGACCCTCTTTCCAGTAAGGTCATGTTCACAGGTACCAGAAATTAGTTCTGTTTGTGAAATATGGTGCAACCTCCTTTCTTAGGCTTGGGTTTGATTATAAGGATCTTGTGGACTTAGATCTGCTTGAGAATGTGTTAGGAACATTGAAATAGTTGGAAAATGTGTCCCACTGTGCTAGGGCTGCCCCATCTGTTGGAATTAATTTTTTTAAAAGAATTTAAGTTTATGTAAACTAATTAAATATTGATAAGCATCATGTGCATTAATGTTTGAAACTTGAAGACCTTAGGATTTTCAGGTGGTAAAATTCATGAAAATGGAAGACAAAAAGAAGAGAGGTTATGGGACAAACTGTTTTAAAAGCTGAGAATTATAAAACCTGAATTTGGCCAGAGGTCTGGCAGTAGGGCACACAGGCCTTAATGATGTTCCAGGTTTATGGTTTTGCCAGATGTGACTACAAGCTGGTCAGGATTGAATGCAGCAGACTTCAGTTCCTGAGCACTGGCCATGGCAGGGGAAAACCCTGCTTCCTCCGCCAGCTCATCCCTTAACTTTCAGATGTGCTAAAGATGCCTAGGGTGGTGTATGCTGCTCACTCTGGTTGCTTCCCCCCTCTGTACAATACCCGGTGCGAACATTCTTTAGCAGTGTGTCAGGAGTTATTAAGATGTGCCTCTTTTTAACTCACAAGTCTAAGGGTTGTTTATCAAAGGAAGTTCAAGTTCCCACTCCGCTATCATGATGATAGAACTATATCATGTTTAGCAATGTAATTAAATATAATTCCTTAGCAACAGTATACATTTGTGGTCACTGAATTGTTATCATAGTCACAGTGAGTTTTATAGAGCCCCTGTTATATTACAAGGAAGTACGCACAAATTGGCAGTAAAGAAATTTTGAAGTTAGGAAGGACAAGCAGGAGTCAGAGTTTCGCACAAAACCAATGAAGATTTGTCTTGCCTGTGACATTTGGCTCCTATAGGCAAAAGCCTCAGAATGTATCATATAATAAACATCTAGACATAGTGAAAGAAGTTAGAGATGGGGACATGTGCACCAGGCACCCGATAGGTTTGCTGGTAAAGGCAGTGAGGAATAGATTGTTTAGATTTACCCATGTCAGCAGTGGCAACCAGTTTTTAAGCAAGGCCTGTGGAGCCACTTGAAGCAGTGATGTGTGGCTGCCTGCCTTCTGCCCCAGCCTTTCCCAGGTTTCCCTAGGTCATTTTTAGGTACTTGGATGAATGAAGAAGGGCTGAGGAGGGCATTGATGGCCCGTGGGCTGCCTGGACCAGACATTACTGGCTCCAGCCTGGCTCAGTCGCATGCACTGTGGGAGGGCATAATTTTGAGTATTCCTTCAGAACATGAATCTTATTCCTTCAAAAAAAGGAAAAAAAAAACCATTTCATGTTTGCTAGGTGGGGATACAGCCACAACTATGTCCTCAAGGGAGGGAGCAGTGTGGTAAAGCCACCATACTTCTGGGGTGAGCACAGGGCAAATAATGTACACACATCATTTCCTTTGACTAATCTTTTGTAATAGTGGTCCAGATGTAGCTTCTAAAAGGAATTAAATTTCTTTGTCTAAGTTGAGACTTTTAATTTAGGACTCAGATGGGGCAGGAGGTAAACTTCCAAAAGGTCTCTGCTTTTGTCGGTGTGTCACTGTCCTGGATTCCTGGCGGCAGCAATTTCATTAGAAAAGCAGATTCCACCCTGACTCATCTGCCTCAGTGAGACTGTGATCTGACTCCCTGCACTCACAGCAGCCTAAGGCCACTGGACAAACCAATGTACACTGTCCGCTCTGTGGCACTGGTGTGCTGTGGGCTCCTGGCCTGAGCCATGGAAAACCTTGAGAGGAGACAGTCTGTTCGTGGGCAGGAGCTTCGTCCTGGAATTTCCTGGCCTTTGTCTGGTATAACTTCATGTATCAAGATGCCCATTTTTAGAGCCCACTTCCTTCTGGAAGAAGAATTCAGCTGCCTGCCCTCCACAGAGCATTTCTGCTTCCTCTTCCAGGCCACTGCCTCTCCTTGCCCAGGGGTCTACCTGTGGGTGGCAGGTGATGGGAGCACTGTGGGTACACCTTGCTTCCAGTAGATAGTATGCTCTTGGAACTGATTACAGGAGATGACATAACCTATAGGCATAAAAGCTGCATCTGCCAACCTGGCCTGTTCACCATGATCCTAACCCTTCTTTCTCATATTGCAGCAGAAAAAGTCCTACCTGGAGCGGAGTGTTAAGGAAGCTGAGGACAACATCCGGGAGATGCTGATGGCGCGAAGGGCACAGTAGGAGCCTCTAGGGGGAAGCTTTTCCTCTTGACACCTCCCCTCCTGGCAAGGGTGGAGGGGCCTTTGCAGGGTAACTGCTTCCCTCTCCCTGGATGGACATTTTTATCTGGATGGCTTAGCAACCCCACATTTTCTGTATTGTCTCAAACCCCTTTTAGGTCCCACCCCTTTAACTTTCCCCTGGCTCTGCCTGCCACTTCTCCAGAACACTCTTCCCTCTGCAGGTGAGCCATGAACTCCCAGGAGAGGGAAGATGGGAGCCAGGGCAGATAGGGAAGCACTGCCTGTTCCTGCCACTTGGCAAGCTGGTCAGACCAATAAAAAGCTTCTGTCCTACTCTGCTGTCTGCTTTTCTTGAGTCAAGGGATGAGAAACCAGAGGGGGAAGTGACATCTCCTTCACATTGAAGCCCTTCCCTTGTTGTGGAGTGGAGTCTTGCCCTCTTTCCTCTTCCCTTTTGGTTCTTTGACCCCTGACTTCTGGTCCTGTGTGTAGCACACAGAGAAGGAAGCTTAAGTATGGCTCCTCTGCGGCACTTGGCCTCAAGATTCCTTTCCCTGCTTCCTCCCAAACATTTCAAAAGAAAGTTCAATAGTAATCAGCACCTCTAAGTCCATCTCCTTTGGCCAGTATCTAAGGTGAACATTATGATTCTGAAGCCAGAGAGAGGCTTAGGGGCAGTGATGTGTTGAAGCTGGACCTGCTAAGGAGAAACAGTGCCAATCTTAAGAAACTTTGTTGCAAGCTAGTTGTTAGATACAGTCATTACTAAAATATAAATTAAGTAAACCTAGAAATTATATATTAAAAACAAGGACAGTAAATATTAAAAACATCCTTTCCTAATACTTCTACATTTGGCCATAACATATGCTCTTGAGGTTAGGAGTGTGCTGCATTCTGGTGGCGGGGAGTACTACTTAATAGTGTGCTTCTGAGCCATGGCATCGTGGGGGCATTTACATCATAAAACAAAAGAGATGGTTCAAAATATGGCTTTGAACTAACAACTAAATGTATATTGGCACAGTATTCTAATTGCACAGGCAGGCAGAGGCTGGCAGGGAGCTGTCAGCTGTTGCAGTAGAACTCACTTTGTGGCAGATCAGCGCCACCCCGTGGCCAAAGGTGAGATAAGTGACATGGCTGGGTAGAGGGAAGGGGTGGGTGGGAACAGCAGGAGCAATCCACGTGACTGCGGGTTCCTGGGCTTCTAGAGAGCAGGCTTGGGACAGCCCACAGTTACCAAGAGGCTGGCTCCTTTCCTAGACCATGGCAAAAGCAAATCTGAACTGTACTGGTGAATGCTTCTGCCTGAGACTATCAGAGCGGCACCAGGAAGCAGAAGGACACCTGGTCTGGGAGACTGCCTTCCTCATAACATCCACACTATTGGTGAAGTGGCCAGAAAGAAAAATGAAAGCTGCTCCTTACCATGTCCACTAATTAAGTTATCCATATTTTTAGCAGCTTTAGTGAGCAGACGAATAGATAGAAGTGGTAATAGAATTCAGGAATCACAGACCCAAGATACTTAAATTATTTGGAATAATTTAGACAACTGAGGTTTGGACAAATTTATTGAAACTACAGGGTGTTAGCAGAGAAATCATCCAGTGGTATTAAATAAATCTCATCACTACTTTGAATGTATAATTTAAAAATTATAAATATATATATTTCATAACTAAGCCTTTGGCCAAAAAAATAAAAGGAGAGTCATTTAGCACATTTGTTAAAGATCAATAAGAAATGGATTTTGAACATTAAAAAGATCAAGTCACTGAATTAAACAGCAGCAACCCTCACTAATCTAGAATCCCATAGTGTGGAAGGTAGAGGTGTCTGCGGAGCTAGTCACTTATCATAGCAATCAGAAGAGACGGGGTGGGCACACCCATCGGAGGTGGTGGCATAGCTGTCAGGGCAGAAGGACTGGGCTGGTCAGGTAAGCATGTCCCAGAGGCAGCAGCAACAGAGAGCAGTCCAGCAAGCTGTGAGGCAGGTGGATGGTCCCACGTCATCTCTTCTTTGGTCTTCCACCACATACACTGGAGGGAGAAAGGGAGGGTGAGAATGATCTAGTGCAAACCTTAGACCTTGCAAAGTTAATGTCCCAGGACCAAGGGAGAGCCACAGCTGGCAAAAGCCATTAAACAGCCTTTTTGCTCCTACACGTGCAGTATATGAGGAAGAGTAGCTCATCAACTATTTTTCTTCCTTCAGACTAAGGACACACTCAGTCTCACAGGAATGAGTACTAGGGAGATTACAGAACAGCCCTGTGCCTGGGGAGCCAGAATTGGCAAACCCTAGGTGGTTGATAAGCACCTCACAGGAGTTTGGGGAAGCATTTCATCACTCAAGAGTAAGAGGAGGGGCTGGGGTTGTGACTCAGTGGTGGTACAGCACTTGTCTCCCATACATTAGGCACTGGGTTTGATCCTCAGCACCACATAAAAATAAATAAATAAAATATTGCCTACGGTCACTGCAGCAGGAAAGCCCCCAGCAGAGAGTCATAAAATAAAAATGTTTAAAAAAAAATAGGAATAGGAATAAAATCTCCTAAAATGGGGCTTTAAGCCCTGAAAGGATAACCAGGAACCCTGTTTTTTTGTACCTTGGCAATACACCATTGCAGAATGTGCCTCTAAACTACACTGTGACACAAAGCATTAAAGCAGGCAGGGAGGAAAGTCTGGTCAAGTGGGACAGATGGCTGGAACCACGTGTGGTGGTCTCCTGAGTTTGATACTCTGCTTTCCTCAGAAGGGTGTTAGAAATTGAGTGCTAATCAGATTCACAGGTCAAGAAGGACCCCCCACAACACACACCTTTTACTTGTCAGCTGACTTTGTGTAGGACCTCTTCTAAACGGCTGGTAGTCAATCCATAGTCACTTTTTAAAAACCTCAAAACAGGCATCATCAAACTCATAAGCAGTTACAAAGTTTTGCAAAGCTTATGAATGTATGAATCTTCTAAAGTAGAGCATTCCTTTTGGCAGTTTTCTTTCAGTTCTATTTCTGTGTTTTGTATCTATTTTTATACCTCTTCTCTTGGCGGCTTCTCTGGTGCTGGTGTCGTAGCTAGAATGCGCTGGCTTAGCAAGGAACTTTCCCAGTCCTCCCCTTGTATCAGTGGTCCTCTCCCAGGACCTTCCTCTTCTTGCTTTCATGGCATAGGTTTAACCCATCCATTTTAATTTGGCCTCATTTAGCAACACAGGCAAAGGTGGTCTGGACTGGGAGATAGATGACCCACCTCCGCCAGGAAGCCTGGTCATAGGGAGAGGCCGACCCGTTTATTCTGAGGCTTCATAAGGTACATTCCCCAATTTAGTCCTCACAAGAATCCCGAGATAGATAGATAACATCATTAGTCACTTGGCTGATGAGCACTTTGTTTTAAAGAGGTTGTCTCTTGTTCCAGTAGAGAGGCAACCAGGCAAAGTTAGGGCAGGAGGGTCTGAGTCCAGGCCTTTGAAGCCTAAAGCCTCTGGCAAGCCAGTCCTGCTCAGGCCCAACTGGGAAAAGAAAAGGGACCAGGAAGAACATACGGGTGACTGGGGCTACAGTGCAGTCCTCTCCCACACCAAGCCAGAGCCCTAACCCACTGTAGCCTGGGCACTCCAGGCCTATGGTCACTGCAGCAGGAAAGCCCCCAGCAGAGAGTCATCTGCATCTGCCTGGAAGATCTGCCCATGTCCTCAGCCTCCCTGATTCCTGTATGGCAGGGAAACAGAACACAGTGGGCTCCAGAGCCTGTGTAATAACTCCTCTGCCAGTTTTAGAACTAACCTACTTGATTCACGCATAGGCCTTCCCTGAAGGCCAGAGTTCATCCTGCCAAGCCTGTACTGTGAGAGGTCCTCTTTACTAAGGTGCTCACAAGAGCCAGGACACCAAGGTGAAAGCCTTTCACCTTGCACAACCGAACCCTGAACTGCCCTGGCAATAGGCGCAGGACACCCACCTCTCCAACCCCAAGGACTGGGCTAAGGTTCCAGTCGTGCTTTTCCCTCCTGTCAGAACTACTGAACCTTAGCAACTGAACTGGGGAAACAAAATGTCCTAGTCCTACTTTATCCATTGCTTTTCTCCTTCAGCTCAGCCAAGGTTATTTTTGCTGGGGTTTATTTCACATCACAGTCTCAGAAACCTGGGGAACTAGGGACTTTGAGTTCATTATTCTCAGACAATGCTGACAGAGGTTAGAAATGGTAGGCAGCTACAGAACCCAGACTTCAAACTGGAGAGCTGTCAACTGAGACAGGTGAGAGCCCACACAACCCTTAGACTCTTGAAGCATTGGTTTCCCAGAGCCCTTAAGAGTTTTCCCCCTTTAATTAGCTTAGGACAGACCTACCCTGAGCCATCTGGAGGGTGAGGGTGGGTAGAGGGTGGAGTCTGAAGGTAGGAGTGGCCTGTGTTTTCCTTTTCAAGTCACTCAAGGTGGGGTGGGGTGGGGTGTGTGTGACTATCCCAGGAGAAAGCCCTAAGGCGGGCCTCCCAGTTCTTCAAAGCACAGGCTGTGGGGCCCAGAAATGGCGAATCTTCGAATCATATCTTTTTTTGAGCCATCTCACCAGCCCTTGAGACAGATTTTTACAAAGTTGCTTAGTGCCTCACTAAGCTGCTGAGGCCAGCCTCAAACTTGAGATCCTACTGCCCAGACTTGGGAGTTGCTGGGGTTACAGATGTGTACCACTGCACCCAGCCCAAGATGTTTTTTAAGAAGAGAGAAAAAGAAAGGGTCAGCAATGGGTGAATGTAGGAGCAGGCCATGTCCTATAGGCAAGATCAGTGTTTAGTGCTTGGCTTAAGATCTTGGATATCAAGTGCCCCACTGTGGCAAGCCTGGGAACAAAGGCTGGGCTCCAGCATTGACTTCCTTAAAGTCTTAAAGACTTGACTTCCATTTCCATCACCAAAAAGCTATCCTCTCATTGACTATCCAGTGTCACAGACGACCCTATCAGCCAGTGGTAGGGGCCTGTGCCCTGGTCCCATGCAAGCAGGGACTGAGGAATTCTTATTACCAGGGGACTACAGTTGGACTGACTGGGTTCATGTCAGGGGTCCTTTCATTGTTTGCCTCTCTTGCCTGCAGTTGCCCTCTGAATTCTCAACCCAGTCCAGTATGGGGCCTGCACAGGAGCTTTGGCAAGTGGATACAAGTGCAAAGGGATGAGGGGCAGGTTAGGAGAACATGCAGGGAACAGGTGTATGAGTATGCAGGTATAACCCAGATGACCAGACTAGGTCATAAAGGGCCAGGATAATCTTGTGTCTTGAGTACAATACAGTGCAGCTTTGGGAGGAGCCGAGCCATTTCTGGCGGGGGCCTTCACCCCCTTCTTCCTTTTGTTGTGGAAGCAAAAAGATCGAAGATACCGGGAGCCAGGTAGTCTCCTGTAACCCACTGCCTGATCTCTAAGCTCAAGGACTGTCACCAGTGTGCACTGTAACTTCTGGCCACCAGACAGACACCAACAAGTTGCCCCTTGGTCTCAGGATCTAGGACTATTTATACCATATAACCCCAGATACCATCCACATGGGCTTCTCAGAAACCTGGTTCTGGGTAGTGGGCAAGTGGGCCAGGGTGACCTGCAGGAAATGTGAGCAGAGGCCTTCTCAGGGGAAGGCTCTAATTCTCCATCACCCTGGAATATAAAACCTTCAGTTGCTCAGCTTGGACCTTTTAAATGAAAAATAATTAAATAATTTGATGTGGTAATAGAGCCTTATTATTATTAGGTCCTTTATGCATGATGGTGAAGGGACCTGTATAGTCCCAACCCAAAAGAGTTACAGAGTAAAGACAAGAAGTCAAGAGGCTGGGGTCCCCAGAAGGTTTTGTTGCCTGGGACCTTCAACAAGAAGAAACAAGGAGCCAGGAGGCAGCACCTTGGGGCTGGCCTTCTATTATTAAAACTACCACATCTAGCCATGGTGGTACACACCTATAATTCTACACTTGGGAGGCTGAGGCAGGAGGATCCCAAGTTTGAGGTCAGCCTTAACAACTTAGTGAAACCCTGTCTCAAAAAATAAAAAGGCGGGCTGGGGTTGTGGCTCAGCGGCAGAGCATTCGCCTCTCACGTGTGAGATCCTGGGTTCAATCTTCAGCACCACATAAAAATAAATAAATAAAATAAAGGTATTGTGTTCCAACTACAGCTAAAAAAATAAATATTAAAAATAAAATAAAATAAAGGAGTGGGGATGTGGTAAAGCATCTCTGGGTACTTCAGTCCCTAGTACCAAAAGACAGCCATGCTACTTTCTGAGAAAGTGGAGTTGATGGCTTTGCCAGGAGCAGAAGAACCTGTAGTCCAAGCTGCCCACACGTGCATCTAGATCAACAGAAGGTTGTCAACCAGCCTTCAGGGAGGTTTCAGAGGACACAAGAATAACCTTTCTGCTGCACATAAACCAAGACACAGGGAGAATGAGATCTTTAAACATTTCCAGAATAAGTAAAACCTCAAGCCATCTCGTAGCTCCTGTCCCTCATGCAGGAGCAGGAACTTGCTGGGGTGTCAGTTCACCTTTCCTTGAGTGTCCATGTACAGTGGGATCATTTACTACCCAGCACAAAGGGTCACACTACTGAGAACAGTATCCTAAAGGTACTTGCTCAAGCCCAGTGAGCACCAGCTAGGTCTGCCCAGAGAGAGAGAGAGAGAGAGAGAGAGAGAGAGAGCGCACACTAGTGCAAGGAGGAGGACGCTAGAGGGAGGCAGCAGGGAACTAGTCCAATTTCCATCCTCTTAAGGGCTTATTTGGGCAGACCAGGAGCATGTAGTTTGGACTCTCTAGATTTCTTTGAATGCAGAAGGCAGGAGACACTGGGAACCCTTCTACTTTACTCACCCCCTGCAGAGAAATAGGGTAGTAGGATTGGTGTACCCATAGACCAGGCTCTATCCCAGCAGCTGCCTGTGCCTGTGAGGCAGGCCATCCCAGGCTCCAGGACCTGCCTGTCCTACTCTTCCAGCCACCTGAAGCTTAAGCTCTTGCCTTGCAGTCTCTTATAAAGCTGATGCTAAGAGAGAGCAGGTCTTCCAAGTCCTTCCTGCTTCAGTGACCTAAGAACTCTGAGGTAGACCAGCGTGAGCCAGCCCTTCACCTGCTGCCCACCTGATCCAGCAGGCAGCCTGCCACTGCTTTTCATACCATCAGTGCCACTGATATGGCCTGGTCTGGAAAGGGTGAGAGCCTGTTGACCTGTGTGGGGTCTCTGCTTCCAGGTCTCCAGAAGTGCAGGTGCCAGTGGCCATCCTGTGAGGAGGCAGCTATCTGAGGGCCAAGACCAAGTCTGGGAGACTGATTGAGCCGAGGCAACACCAAGTGAGTGGTCATCTGAATGAGTCCCAAGCCCATCCCACCTCTACCCTGGGCTTATTCACAAAGTCAACTTGTTCTTTGGTGCTGTCCACTCCCAATGGTGTGAACAGATGATCCGATAGAACCATTTTTGGGTAAACAACAGAAATAATTTAGTACATTGGCATAAATGTGCCAGCCCAACAAGTAAGACTGTCCTGCTACACATTCCAGCCAAAGCCCTAACCTTGGAACCTTGGACTAGAGCCACTTACAACAGGGGTGGTTGTAGATACTGGGACAATTGGGAACTTCTCAGAACCAGGATTGCAGTGAAATTGCCCGAGGGATCACCTGGGCCAGTCATATTTTGATGATAAGGTGCTAAGCTCAAAGAAGGGAAGCAACCTGAAGTGGGATCATGAACTGAAAGGCAGGTCCTGACCCATCACTTTACCATTCTGCCTCCTGACCCAGGGCTCTCTGTACTTCAAGACGGCTCGCTTCAAACCAGAGAGCAGTCTGACTGCCTGGGACCGGAGATGTGACTCAGTGGAAGGAATAAAAAGCCTCTTTCCTTGCTGTGCCCCTCCTGTCCCTCTAAAGCCAGGTTCTGTGGGTGTGAGGTCAGGATCTAAGTTCTGCCCTGTCCAGAGCATGTCTCAAGGAGTTGGGGCCATCACCGGAGAGTGACCTGATTCAGCAGGCAGCTGAGATGGAGTGAATTTTCAAGTCCCACATGCTTGGCGAGGGGTATAGTGGCCCAGAACAAGGACAAGGCACTTGGGGGGCAAGGCAGCTGGGCCCTGAAAAATCTACTTCAACTTTTCCTTGGCCACCTCACCACCCCTCAGGTTGCTTAATGTTCTAAGGCTCATCACCTTGTACAGAGGTGAAAGTTGTAATCCTGATTCTGCCACTGACAAGGCTATATGGTGTGTCTCAGTCTTCTCACTTGCAAGATGTGGGGAAATATTAAAAGTTAGTTGTGACAAAAACATAAAAGAAGACAGTTGCGCTTGGCAGGACCTGGTGGGAAGTGAAGAAGAGAGGACTTCATAGGAGCCATAATGTGGTGACGTCCTACAGAGAGATGAAAGCCTAGGTTTTCAGCTGTGTGAGGAGAGGGGCTTCTCCAACCAATCCACATTCAGACTGGAATTTGTATGTGTAGCTCTAAGTCATTACAGGATTACAAGGGTGGAGGAAGCGGCAATCCAGATGAGGCAAGGCACAGCTGCTCCCAGAGAAGGGGAGGGAATAAGCGAGGCCAGGGCACTCTATATGGAGGGCAGGCAGGATACACACCACTTTAGCTCTTCAAACCCTTCAGATGCTAGAGAGAATGAAATATTGAGAAACATCCATTTCCTTAGATAATGGGTGGAAGGAGAACCTAAATGGATACATGTGAGCATTTTCCTAGGCTTATGAGTCTACCACCACCATTGACAAAAAAGACACTACTGTGGTTTGCAGAATGTAATGTGAAACCAGTGAATAGTCAAATTGAAAGACAGATTGTAAAGAATAAAAAAGTCAATCAAATGTGAGTAGTCCAAAAACTGAATGTCAAAAATTCTAGCAAAACTTGTGGCTTTGTTCGTTGACTCTCAAGGGACTAAATCCTCCAGGGACAAGAGAGTACCTTTAAAGAGGTAGCTGCCTATAATCTGTTTTTTTTTTTTTTTTGGATGGGGAAACTGCCGAGATGCAGTAAGGGAGCTAATACCTCTCTTGTCCCCAGTTCAGAATATTCAAGTAAAAGGTTGGGCATCCTCTACTCCCATCTTTGGAGGAGGAAGAAGGATGCCAAGGAGCTTGAATGGGTGCTTGTGAGAGAACGCATTGTGCGGCCAGTTTCCTCCTGTGAAATGCAGCTGCTACGCTGGAGGCTGACTATTGTGGTGCCAGTGGATGGAGGTTCAGGAGTGTTTGGTGGTTTTTAGCCAAGACCACACCTGTTCAAGTTAGAATAAATGAGGGCTTTTTAAGTAAAGCATGATCAACAAAAGAAGCTAAGCCAGGGTGTCCGTATCCTGTCTGTATCTCTGCTACCAACTTGGGAATTGGCTAGTCCTGAACCGAGGTCCCAGCTTTGTTCTTCCATAGCTGGGCATCTTCAGGTAAGTAACTTGATTTCTTTATAAAGCCTCTGCTGCCTCCACTCTAGAATGACAATACAGGGTTGTGGAAGCTTCTGCTTGGGACAAGGCAGCAGGATGCAATGAGGACAAAGGTCAGTATCATTAAGACAGGTCAAACATGAAAGCTCTCAATTTACAAAGTTTCATCACTGGATTTCTTAGTGAAATCATATAGTACGTTTCACAAATTAACTTTCATGACAGTGATACTGAAGAACTGAGCAGCTCCTTTCCAGCATAGCACACACACATACACATTCTCATTTGCTGGCCAGCTGCACGTGCAAAGCTGGATCACCAAGACATAATGAGCAGACATCCCCCAGAGTGCAGGGATCGGTGTAGCCACAGACATGCTACCAGCTGACTGGGGGCTCTACCCAGATGAGTATATAAGATGAAAAATTTAGATACTTAAGACATTTTACTTTAAAAACCTAAGGAGATAACCAATAGTTTCTCATGCTGGTGAGAGCAGGAAGTAAGTTGCCAAATGGGAATCTCAAATGGTTCACTAGGGTGATGGCC
The DNA here is from genome assembly GCF_052094955.1 of Ictidomys tridecemlineatus. Taxonomy (NCBI): domain Eukaryota; kingdom Metazoa; phylum Chordata; class Mammalia; order Rodentia; family Sciuridae; genus Ictidomys; species Ictidomys tridecemlineatus. The sequence continues at coordinate 120,558,400 of NC_135477.1, read as the reverse complement.
CCATTATGCCTGTACAAAATTGTAGCAAGTGATTTTAGATGCCTGGAAGGGAGAGGGAAGAGACACTTGAGTTCAAAGTAGATAGCAGTTTTTCTTTTGTCTTGAAGTCAGCCAGGAGACTTGGCGTGGGACTGAAGGGCAATAATGGGAATGAGTATATAGGACAGGATGAAAACAGCTGTTCCTCAGCACCCTACTGTTCCACTAGAAGTCTCTCATCCACTGCCTCAGACATTCAGACTAGACCAGAGGAACCATGGGTGTGAGCTGGGGAGGATGTTACTGTAAAAAGCAGGTGGGAGAAAAGGAGTCAACAAGTATGAGAAGCCCCAAAACATACTTGGGAAGAGGACATATTTTTTTCGTCATGGGTAACATTACTATAACATAAGGCAGGGAAGGAATTTATTATAAAATAAACATATCCTTAATTCAGTTTGTTGTTACTTTTGTTTTTGTAGTACTGGGGATTGATTCAGGGCTGCTCTACCACTGAGCTAGGCCCAATTAAGTGGGCAAAGGACTTAAAGAGACATGTCACCACAGGGGGTATCACAAGGTTAGCCAGGCTATACCTCCAACTCCTTTTATTTTGAGACAGGGTCTCACTAAGTTGCCCAGGCTGTCCTCCGGCCTTAGCCTCTTGAGGAGTAAGGGGTGTGCCACTGCAGCCTTAAAGTAGTTTTTGGAGAAATATTTATAAGTGGGGCTGTTATAAGTCCAGGCAGGGGGAAAAATCAAGGAATATCTAAAGCCAAAAAATGTGATTGTGCCTCATGCATGAGAGTTCTATGACCCTGGCACAGGGGGAATCCTCTAACAGCTGGCAAGCAGTGCATGATCCTGCTCAAAAGCGAGACACAGGAGGACCAAGGCTATGAATGGTGGTGGCTGACCTGATCCAGAGCACAACCTGGCTCACAAGCCCCTCTACATCCTGAACGTCTCATAATAGGTGTTTCCAATTTTATATGTGGTGCTGAGAATCGAACCCAGGGCTTCACACAGGCTAGGCCAGTGCTTTACCACTAAGCCACAACCCCAGCACCCCTACTATGCTCTTTTCAGTTAATGTAATCCTGATAAAAGTTGCAGCAAGTTTTGTTTTGTTTTGTTTTTTGTAGACTGATAAAATTTACAGAAAGGCAAAAGAATTAGAAAACTAAAAGGAGATTTCACATAAAGCTATAGTAGTCAGACAACTCACAGTATTGGCAAATGTTGACTGTGTATTCCAACAAATAGAACAAAGGAACAGAACAGAGAGGACATAACAGACCCATATGAATAGGACTAACTGGTTTGACAAATATGCAAAAGCAACTTATGGAGAAAGGAAAGTCTTGACAAACAAAGGACTAGGAAAAATTTTGGTGTGCAAAACACAAAAAGCCCTCAACCATTTTAAACCTTCCACTTTATACAAAACAAACCTAAAGTGGATAATAGATCAAAATGTAAAATTATAAGACTAAAAGACTTAGAAGAAAACAAGAGAATCTTCATGACCTAGAGTCAGTTTGGCATGATCCAGAAAAGAAAAAAATCGGTAAACTGGATTTTATCAAAATAAAAACTTTGTTCTGTGAAAGACACTGTTAAGGGGATGAAAAGAAAACTGCTCTCTACTTTGAACTACAGGCTGGAAGCAAATACAACAGGAGACTTGGATTATAGAAAGAATCAAAACTTCACAGTAACAACAACAACAAAAAGACCAATTTAAAAGTGGGCAAAGGACTTGAAGAGACATGTCACCAAAGGGGATATGAGGAGCATATGACATCATCATTAGCTTTAAGAAAATGCAAGTGAAAGCTACTGCAAGATACCATTATATACCCATCAGAATGGCTAAACTAAAAAAAAAAAATAATCTAAATACTAGTAAGGATGCAGAGCAACTGGAACTCACTACAGCCACTCTGAAAAACAGTAGCAGTATTTTTCTTTCTCTTTTCTATTTTGTGGTGCTGGGAATAGAACTCAGGGCCACCATGATGTATGCTAGGCAAGTACTCTACTACTGAGCTTCGTCCCCAGCCCAACAGTAGCAGTTTCTTAAAGGTTAAAACATTTTGATCCATGAAGTTTACTATTGAGTATCCACTTAGAGAATGAAAACTTACATGTTTATAGCAGCTACATTCATAATTCCCTAAAAGTGGAAACAATCCACATATTCCTTCCACAGGCTGAATGAATAAACTGTGGTATCACACAGTGGAATCATACTCAGCAGTAGAGTGTCTATCCTCCGATCCTCACAGAACACACCAGCAGTTCCACACTCCATTTTGCTTGCTAGGCATTATCCAGAATGACATTTTAAGCAGGATTTAAGTATCAGCCCAAATTTCCCTTGGCTAACTCTACTGGACAATTCTGAAAAAAACTTAGGTACTTAGGCTTCCATAGAATTCAGGGTGGTCCCTTCCCTCAACGACAGCAATTCCATATCTATTTTCCAATCCAGAGTTGTATGTAGGATTTCTTTTGAAAAGATATTAGCACAATCTGCAATGGTGTTCATGAAGGCTCAGGAGAGCTTCCCCAGAGCATGGGTGGTTTTCTGCTTGATTACCAGTGTGCTGGACCCTTGGGTACAAGGACCTGATCTGCTCGAGGAACAATGTTTCTCCTGTCCAGGCTCAAATCTGGGTGAGTGACATTAGTCAGTCTTCTCACTTAGTATCTGACCTTTTTGAAACTTAGTGTTTTGTGGCATACATTTGGTGTTCATGTTCCAGCTGGTTCATTACACCTCTGAGCTTGCTGTTCCAAGCTTATAAAAACGTCTGCCTGCCTTCAGGCCTGAGGAGCCCTGTCTTCCAGTCCCCTCAGTCTTGTCTTCCCTCGATTGGTGTCCTTTGGAGAGAAGTTCACTCCGCAGTGGTGGCTAACTCTAATGGACACTTTTGAGTTACAATTTTACCTAATCTCTAAGCAACAGTTGATGCCATTGATCACTCCTCTCTTAATACAGGATCACTCAGCTTTCTGGAAATCCCATTCTCCTGGTTTTCTGCCTCTGACTCTCTTGCAGGTTCATTATATAGTCCATGCTAGAATTCCTTAAAGCTGAATCCCAGGCTGCTACTTTTTATTTTCCCTTTGTTTCCTACCAACTTGATCTCATTTCAACCACCACCACCATTCCAAAGCTTTCCATATTTGTGTCTCGAGCCAGACCCTCTCCTCCAAGCTGAAGGCATACATACTAGTGCTTACCTGACATCTAAATCTGAATGCTCAGAACCCAACATGATCTCCTTCCAACCAAACATAGTTCCTTTCCCCTTTCCTAATATTTGCAGACAACACTACTGAGGCATCTGGTTCCAGTCAGAAATTGGCCCTGACTCTCATTTTCTCCCTCAACCTACATATCCAATTCACTATCAAATTCTGTTTATTTTACTTTAAATATCTCAGATGTTTTTATTTTTCTCCATCATCAGCACATGTACTTGTGCCTCTCCAAGCCACTCTCCACACAAAAATTAAAGGGATCTTTTAAAAACTAAAAAACTGATAACAACTCTCTGCTTAAAATCCTTCAATGGCTTCCTATTGCCCACAGGACAACGATCAGAACCCTTAAAACACTGTCTAACATCCTGTTTCTCTTCTGTTGCTAACATCCCATTTCTCTGCCACACCAGTTTCCTCTTCTAGACTCTCACATGAGCCTCATTCTCTCGCCTTAGGGCCTTTGCACCTGCTATTTCTATAACAATTTTTTGCCTGTTAACACTGATTCATCTTTGAGATCTTAGTTCATACATGCACCTTCACTGAGAAGCCCTCCCAGACTGTGCTGCCAAATTGTCCTTCCTTTATATGTTTTCATAGCATTTTGTTTTTTCATAGGAAAGTGTATCGGTTATAGAAAAACCTGGTATATGAAAACTGCCACTAAAGGTGAAAGGTGCTGAAAGACTGAAGAAAGAGGGGGACAAATCCAGAACTGCACAAAGTGCAACTTATTAGGGACTTATGTACAGAAACATGTCTTGGGTGACAGCAAAACAGAAAGGATCTCCACTCCTGAGGCTGGAGGAAGGGGTTTACATACTAAGTTAAACAAAGGTGGCCCAAGACCAACTGGAGTGTACTCAGGTTTTCTTGGGAGACGGGGAGAAGTCAAACTGTTAGTTCTGTATCCATATTTGAGTACACAACTGGCATGATTCTGCATCATGTACAACCAGAAGAATGAGAAATTATATTCCATTCATATTACTGTCATGTATAACTAATTAGAATAAAAAATTTAAAAAGTAAAACTATTAATATCTCAATCTTGAGTTAAGAAGTAGCCCAGGTACAATGGCAGGGAAAAATACTGGGTTGGTGTGTATGTGTGTATGTGTGTATGTGTGTGTGTGTGGTGCTGGGGATGGAACACAGGGCTTGTGCATGCTAGGCACGAGTTCTCCCACTGAGTTTCACCCAGCCCTAGTCTGAGTACCTTAACAACTTTAGTCATCCAATAGTGTTTGGAATGTGTGCCAGCATCACCTAGCAGGTAAAAACAATGATAATGACAAGATAGCTTTGTTAGGATCCCTACAGTGTCAATTACCAACTAGGGATTAATGTCTGGGTCCCTTCCTAGACTGTAAGGCCTGATGAGGGCATGGAATGGATGACTGACCCTGGTGAAGTGTGTGTTCCCTGAAGTATTCAAAAGGCAGACTGACAACTGGTCCTTCCACAGCTAAAGTGTCCCAAGATAATGCTGTGCTAAAAGACTGGGCTAAACTTTCCCAATCTGTGACCTCAGTTATATTTTTCAATTTACCAATTGAAAAATATAACATTTTTAAAAGGAATCCATTCACAACAGGATTAAAATTATAATGTATCAGAGGGAAATATAATTTTAAAACCAACAAAAGGTATGTGAGAACTATATGAAAAAAAATTATAAAACTTAAGGATACGAGACAATAACTTTCTTTGTTATAGGAAGAAGTGTTATAAACATGTCAACTCTTCATTCCAATGCCATTCCAATCAAAGTCAAATTTGCTTTTCTGTAGAAACTTATACACATTCTTAAATAAAGAGTAAATAGTCAAGAATAGTGAAGAAAATTATTAAGAATAAGAAGTTTGTGTTCCTGTGTGTCCTAGAGGTAGGGAGCATGCTTATCATACCAGACTCCTGATTCTAGGCCATATGAATGTATACATGAACTTGGTAAGCAACAAATCTCATTTCAAATTAATGGAGAAGGATGACTGTGATATTATGATATACATATTTTGATTTTTGAACATAGTTCCTGGTTTGTAACTCTTTCACTTTAGGAGGCCCTCTCTTTAGAAGGCCCTCTTCATACAAACCATAACTTCTCTTCCTAAGGCAGGTCACAAAAAATAATCTTCCCCTGCCTCTCTGTGAGCTAGCCATGAAGAAGTTCTCCAATCTGACAGACTACCAGAGAGGAAGGAATGCTGCAGAGAGACCAAGGACAATCTGGATGGATCTTGCTAGATTCCCCATTCAAGTCTATTTTATTAGATCTCTCCCTTCTTGTCCAGTCATATTTCTACACAGACGTTCAAGCTTCAATCATGCCTATGACTCCATAAAAACTCTAAAAAAGACAGGTTTAGTGTGCTTCTAGACAGTCGGACGTGTTGAGATTCCTAGAAGGTGGGGTACCAGAGAAGGCACAGACATTCTGCACCCTTCCCCTCACACCTTGCCCTCAGCATCTCTGTCTGTACCCTTTGAAATATCCCTTATAATAAACCAGTAAACATGTTCCCCTGAATTCTGTGTTCCACTTAAGCAAATTGACAGAATCCAAGAAGTGGGTGTAAGGATTCTAATTTATACTCTTTGGGTCAGAGCACAGGCAAAACAACCAGGGGCTTGGGCCTGGCCAGCATCAGAGGGGTAGCAGCCTTAGGGACTGAGCCCCCAACCTGTGAGCTCATTCCCCAGTACCAAAAAAAAAAAAAAAAACCCACAAAAAAAACACCAAAACCAGAAAACCAGATTCTCTATAAGTCAATAAGAAAAGACAAACTAATTAGAAAAAGGGAGGGGGGGGCCTAAGAAAAAAATATAACAATTGTATAAACAATTCACTATGTGAAACAAAAAAATGGCCCCAAATTTCTATTTTTATATTCAAAGTCACTAGTAATCAGGGAAGGCAAATTAAAATAGGTGCCATTTTATACCTATTATAGGTACTAAAATTTCAGATTCCAGATTAGATTTTTTTCAAAGAAAAAACTTGAAATTATGCAACTGTAGTTGTTTATTGCAGTAACAGGAGGTAGCAGAGCTGCAGGGAACTTGGGTCTTGGCTGCTCAGTCAAAGTTGTCCAGAAGGCAGCAGCAGCAGAGTGCAGTCCAGCACGCGGCCAGGAGCGCCGCGCACCCACTGTCTGTCTTCCTTTCCCGTTCCATCACGTACACTGAGGGGCAGGGAGGGGGGCAGGCAAGGGAGAGAGAGACCCAGTCAGAGGGGACTTGAAGAGGCAGCACTTACCACACTGCATGGAGACTTGTTCACACTAGACTGTTAGCTCTATGAGGGAAGGGCAAGAGTCTGGTCTACTGCTCTGTCCCTGCTCCAGTGTCTGCACACATCAGGTACTCAGCAGCTGTCAGACTACAGTTTCCTGCCACCTCTCCTTCTTCAGCTATGAAACCCAACCCAGCACCTCGTAGGGTGCTGTCCAGAGTGATCCAATTTGCAGCAAAACTATTGACCTGAGCCCCACCCCAGCAGCCTGATTGGCAAGAACTGACTGGAAGCCTTATAACAGCTCTATGTACCTATCATTATGTAACTTCCGTACACTGTTCGCAGAAGTATGATGTGAGGAAATCTTTTTTTTTTTTTTTTTTTTTGGTATTGGAGATTAAACCCAGGTGTGTGTTTAACTACTAAACCACGTCCCCAGGCCCTTTTAAATTATTATATTTTTAATTTTGAGACAGGAGCTTACTAAGTTGCTCAGGCTGGCTTTGAACTTGCGATTCTCTAGGAGGCCTGTGTCTCCCAAGCTGCAGGGATTACAGGTGTGTGCCCCCACAACTTTGAAGGGAAATTTGGAGGAAGGGAAACAATTTTGACCCAGAAAATCTATATCTAGAATTTACAGAAATAATTGCCCCAGCATTCAGAGTTGTACATAAAGTAGGATTGCTGCTCCATCAAAACAACCCCAAAGCAGGAACAATGCCAGTGTCTATCCACTGGAGTCCAGTTGGCTAAATTAAGGCAAACCATATAAAAGAATACCAAGCATCCATTAAAAAGAACTAGGTAGTTCTTCCATGTGACCAAGAATTTAGGCAGGAATGAAAGCAAAGAACATAGCAGTGTTTTGTTTTATTTGTACAAGAAGGACACATATATGTCTCTGAAAAGAAGACAAGAAACTAAAAGGTCAGAATGTAGGGAAGAGGTGGAGGTTTTTACTTTTTGTATTGTTTTGGTTTTTCTCAAATCCAGCTTTGTCTTATTCCAAAGCCACTCTTCAAAGCCACTCCTCTACAGTCCCTGCAGGAGTCCTGCCATCAGGACAGCATCTGTAGCTTTTTAGCAGCCCTGACCCCCATCTAGCTTCTCCACAAGTACTGGCTGTAGGGTATGTGGGGGCAACTGGTGTGGACTGACCTGGGCTCCTAGCCCCAGTAGCCCAGTCCTCTGTCCTAGACTGCCTCCCAAGTCTCTTGTTACATAGACACTCCACTCACCCTGTTCCACCAAACCTGAACTGACCCAGCCCCTCCCAATCCCTGGTCCTATATACCTTACATCCCGTTCTGACTCCTCTTAAGCTTTGCTGCCTCTGTCAGCCCTGAGTGACCTCTGGGACTCCTCCTGGGCAAACTTGGCAAACAGGAGATGCCAACAAATCACCATTCATCCCAGCACAGAACTCAGAACCCAGAAAGCACCCCTATCCTTGTGCCACTCCTACGGTGGAGCCCTTGTGAGTAAAAACACCTCCCCACCCCATGCCCAGTCCCAAACAGCTCCCTGCCAACATTCCTTTTGTACCTACATCCCTCTCCAGCAATACCAGTTGGCCACATTTCAGAATTTACCAAACTAATCCCAGCTGCTTCTCTCTGGATATGGGCAGAGAGTCAGAAGCCCACTGATCCAGGTCCTGGAGGAAGAAGGTACCAGAGAGCAGGCCCACTCAGTGGTCCCTGGCTCCCCTCTCTCTGCTCATCCCAATGACTGTGACCCCCCATGCTCTTCTTTCTCTTCTCCCCCTCAGCAAAGCCCCTCCATCCTGACTTGCACTCATAACCTTGTGCATAACCTCAGCAGTACCCTTATCAGGATCTTCAGTGCCTTCTCTTCTGCCATGCTAAAAGTAGTGCTCCTGGACTTCTCTCACCAGCAACTCTGTCGTTGAGCATGTCCTGTCCTTTGTCCTGCAAACATCTCCCCATTTCTCCTCTCCTGGTCCTCCATCACCACCCTGGAAGCTGGGATATGGGACTGAATCCTCCCAGCCAAGGCACTTGCCTACTTCTCCTAGACTCAGCCTCCGTCACCCTCTCCATCCTCACCACTGGGCTCGAGTGTGGAAAGCCCTGCACATCAACAGGTAGAGAACACATTATGGTCCCATTTTATGGAGGAGGAGACCGCTTCAGAGAGGGTTACATGGTTTGTCCAAAGTCAGCTAGAAAGGAGCATTCATTTACAGCGTGCTCTGCTGCGTGTTCCCATGATTCTACATCAGCTACCTATCATGTCACTCCTTTGCTCAAACATACAGGCTTCTACGCCCTATAGCACTTTTTCCTAGACTGTCCATAGATGCCATGGGTGTCTCTGGCCATGTTCAGCAATCCAGCCTACCAGAGCCTCCAATGCCTCAGAGCCAAATCCCTTTGCATGTATAAGACCTGGATCTACAGACCTATTTGCCCCACAAGGTAGGCTACTTCTTAGCATAGCACAGGCCTGACTCAGCTGGCCTGAGAAAACAGATCCTCTCAGGAGGTCTTCCAGTGCTCTAAGGAAGGCTGTACCTCCTCTTCATGTAAGCCAAGGAATTCAATTCTAGGTACATGCACAGCATAAAGGCAAGTGGTTGGCTGACTAATAATCCAAAGAGAAGTGTTAATTCTGTGTGGTGAAATTCCCCTCTGCTTCAAGCACCAAGCCTACACTTGGTGGCTGCAGAACTCTAGCCACTGAGAGGCTGGGTGAGGACAACTCTGCCATGAAGAGGCAAAAGCCGGCTTGAGGCTGGATTTGGGCAGCAGAGGTAGAGCTGCCCTGAACACAGCGGTACTGTAGCAGGCGGGTGTGTGTGAGCACCTCTCTCCGGTGGGCAGACTGCCCACTGCACACCAACAGGCTAGTCCTCCGTGAAGGAGGTGGGTCAAAAACGCCAAAGGACAACCCCAGCTTTGTTCTCAGACAACCAATGTCCCTGTCTCCCCAGCCCTTCTCCCTACCACAGGTGTGTTTCAGAATCTCTTCCAAGAAACCTGAGGTTCAGCAGGAAGCAGTGGGTGGGGTGTGGGTGGAAGGGGCAGTAAGTTCTTTCAATCTTATGGTAATGGGAAGTTCAGAGAAGAAAAGGGGAAGGAACCCTCCTTACCTGTTACTGAGTATGAAAGATGTATAGTATATATTTTGGATTTCATCCATGTTTCCTGGCTTATAATTCCCTTCCCAAAACTGACGACAGAAACTAGGGTTTCTCCAAGGAGCATTATGGAAATTCTAACCTCTTTGCCTTCCTGTCTTGGTGTTGGTCATAAAGAAATTCTCTGAATTGGGAATGGTGGGGCAGCCTGTTATTTCAATGCCTTAGAAGCTGAGACAAGTGGATGACAAGTTTGAGGCCACAACCAGCAATTTAGCAAGATCCTCAACAACTTTACAAGAACCTGTCTCAAAATTTAAAAAAAGGACCGGGATGTAGCTCCATGGTAAAGTAGATCATAAGACCCTCTTCATTCCAGAGGGTCCTGCCCCACACCTTGGAGGGAGGACACTTCTGTCCAGTCACATTTCCATACAATTGTTCGTGCTTCAGTTGTGCCTATAAAATGAAGTCTCCATAAAAACCCAAAGGACAGGGGCTGGGGTTATAGCTCAGTGGTAGAGCGCTTGCCTCACACTTGTGAGGTACTGGGTTCAATCCTCAGCACCACATAAAAAAATAAATAAATTAAATAAATAAATAAAGATATTGTGTCCATCTTAAATAAAACAAAACAAAACAAAACCCAAAGGACAGGGTTTGGGAGCTATCAGATAGCTGACTGGTAGAAGTTCTTCGAGGGTAGTGCCTAGAGAAGGCATGGAAGTGCCACATGCTTTTTTCTACATACATCTCTTCATCTATATCCATTTTAACACCTTTCATAATACACTGGTAAACAGAAGTGTTTCCCTGAGTTCTGTGAGTCACTCAAGCAAATTAACTGAAACAAGAGAAGAGGATTGTGGAAACTCTGATTAATAGTAGGTCAGTTAGAAGTACAGGTAAAACTTCAGGGCTTGATGCTGGCATCTAACGGGGAGCAGACTTGGGAACTGACCCCCAAACCTGTGGGACTGGATACTGTCTCTAGGTAGATAGTATCAGAACCAAATTGGATTAGAAGACACTCAGGCTTCTATAGAACTACCTGCTTGCTCCCTGGTGGGGAAAAAAAACCCAAAACATAGCTTTCTGAGGTCACAGAAGTCTGTGGACTGCTATGGTGCAAGAGCAGAGGAATGATGGGAATTTTGTTTACTGACACAGGGAATATCCCCCATCCAGGTCACAATTCCCAAAGACATCTTATCCCATTTTAATGGGAAGGACTATAATCAGGATTTCAGAATAGGGATTTAATAACATCAAATTGGATTTAAGTATAGGGTCATTGGCCTGGCATGGTAGCACCCACCTATAATCCCAGTAACTTGGGAGGTGGAGGCAGGAGGATCTTGAGTTCTTGGTCAGAACTTAGTAAAACCCTGATTCAAAATAAAAAATGAAAAGGGTTTGTATGTAGCTCAGTGGTAGAGTGCCCCTGAGTTCAATCCCCAGTATCACAAAAATAAATAAATAAATAAAAAGAAAAAAGAAAAAAATTTAGATAAATGAGTTGAAGATGCAGCTAAGTGGTAGAATACTTGCCTAGCATGCACAAAGTTCTGGATTCAGTCTGCAGTATTGCTTAAAATAAATGTATTTATTTGTTTCTAAATAACCCTGGGCAGGTGATAACCTCTCTTAGCCTCAGTTTCTTTTATAAAACAAGGTAATCCTAGTACTCTATACCAAATAGGTTGCTGGGAAAACTAAAAGATCATGCATGTAAAATGCTTAACACACTGTAAAGCATTCAATAAATGCTCAATGATGTTATTACAATTATTCACAAGACTATGACCTTTCAGCCAGTCCACTCCCTTGACTGAGGGAAGAATTGGCCTCTTGTAGACAGACCTAGACAGGGGAAAGGAAAGGAAGCTCACCTGGGTTCTGGGGAGAAGCTTCAGAAATAAACAAGAGTTCAGAAGGTAAAGCCATAACCTGTTTTAGAAGCAAGGGTCTTGCAAGATCAGTTAGCCCTTCACTACATGTTGTCGAGAACAGCTCCAGTGTGAGGGAGGGATGTACCCAAATCCACTGAGGAAGCAGAGCCAGGGTTCTAGCACTAGATATCTTTGGCAGGAGAATATAAGAATGCTGGATGGGGGACTGCCAGGAACGCAAGGCCCTGCCCGTGTGTACATACTTCATCAGTCCAACTCACGCATACACAGAGTCTCTGTCACTTCTCCTTTGGTCTCAAACAACCACATGGTGCCAGAGCTCAGGTCACAACTTTGGAAAGTATGACACTGGGAAGGCCAGGTAAGGACCAGGACAGAGCAACTTCCAAGATTAGGGGACAGGGAGCTCATATACTGCGTCCGTATCATGGGAACAATCAGGAGGGCAGTATAGGGACTGTCTGCCCAGAGGCCAGAGGCACATGGGTATCCTGACTGAGCTCCATGCCTAGTAAAAATCCACCCACCTACTGAAGGCCTGAACACCACAGGCAATGTTGGTCCCCTGGCTGGAAACCACACCATGGCCCACCTACACCTGCCTAGACCACTTGCCAGGCCTGTCTTCCATGGATCTTGAAAGGGCAGTGACACCCGTGAGGAGAGATGCCTCCTCACCTCCAGAAACTGGTCTGGCTGCATACCCTTTAAACAACTCTTCATTCTTCTCTCCCTGCCAGAGGAATGGTTTGCCTGCCCTAGGGCAGAGAAGTACCCCTCACCCCCAAGTCAGCTCCAAAACCAGCTGCCTGATTCATTAGCAGGCCCCTCCTAGGTTGAGGCCAGAGACCCAGGTCAAAGTTGAGTTACCCTGTGAAAAGCTCCCCTTCCCCCAACACAGATCTCTTGCTTCTCTGAGAGGCATCTGATCTGTCTGGCAGGCTCTTTCCTTCACCCTCCAGCATCCAGAACTAACACAAATAAGAATCATCAGGGAAATAACATGGCAGCGTGGTAGTAAGCAGGTACTAGCCCCTTTTCTTTCACTCATCTAGCTGGGACCTGTCTGATACTCCTTCCTTCCTGGTTCAGGCTCTAGTTCAGTTATGCCCCTGACTTAGCCTGTCTCTGCCATCTCCTAAAATTTTATTTTGTCTTCACTTGCAAAAAATGGGGTTGATAGTAGTACTGAAGATAACTCATTGGCAACCAAATGTCACCTCATCATTCCCCCTCCCACCCCAGCAGCCATGTGCCAGAGCCCCAGGAGAAGCTGGGCCAGCCTTGAGAAGAACCCAATAGAGAAGCAGCAGGGGATCTGAGATCCTTCCTCCTCCTTTACTTGTCCAGCTGGATCCTGCCCTCTGTCTGGGGCCTCCAGGCGGACTGGCCAAGGGGGCTTTTCCCTAGCCCACCAAGACTCCTGACGACTCAAAATTCCTGCCAGCATAATAATCTAATTGTAACTATTCAGAAACAGTCTTGAAAACAGAAGGAAAAAAGCACAGAGGCAGGGAGGGTCCCAGGGAGGTACTGAGATGACAAAGGTAGGCCCCAGGCCAGTCCATGCTGTGCAGCGTCCAGAACAGAGAATGCTGCAATAAGAAGAGACTTTTAACTTTGTGTGCCAGGGATGTTTTCATTTAAACTCTTGTCAAACGAATAGAATGAAAAAAATAGGACCGCCTCAGAAACATTTCTGTCTATCCTAACTAGACTCCAAGTTCTTCTGATGTGGGGAACAAATTCTCTCCATGTACTGCCCCACAGGGCCTGAAACATGGGGAAGGACAAAGCAGGCTGCACGAGAACTGTGAGCAGGCAGTGTTGGTCTACACAGGCTGCACCAAAAGCCTTGTAACCAGGGACAGGTGATTACAGGGCTGTGGCAGTGGCAGGGTCCCTGAACTACTTGGAAGGGCTGCATGGCCCATAGTCTAGGTTCTCATCAATGTCATAGGCTCAAAGCCTGACCAGGACACTGGGACTGTTCTTAGTGTCCTTAGCTATGCAGAAGTTTGAGTTAGTTCATTTGTGGGTCTAGAGCATTTCTAATTAGAAATTAACACAGAAATAACCACATGCCCATAAGACAAGAGTTTTGTAACCAGTCATCTCCACTTCCTTACTGTCCAGCAAAGGGACACTGGTTCAAGGAAACATCATCTAGAGGTAGAGAGACTCATGACAGGACAGTGCATTCCTCAAAAGCCCATTATTGGCCAGGGTGTTGGCACACACCTATCACACAAGCTACTCTGGAGGCTGAGGCAGGAGGAACACAAGTTCAAGGTCAGCTGAGGAACTCAGCAAGAACCTGTCTCAAAATAAAAAAGGAATGTGGATATAGCTTAGAAATTTCCTCACATGTGTGTGGCCCTAGGTCCAATACCCCTAGTACTGAAAAAGAAAAGAAAAAAATAAATAAAAGAAAGCCCATTATCTCCCCAGGTGTGCTCTTAGCTGTTGCAGGAAAAACCTGTTCAGTAACAAATCCAAATGCCAAGGTATTTCAGAAATGTGTTTTACTTTCAACTAGGAAAAAAAGTACATTTCATTCCAGTTATTCTACATGTTGTGTAAAAACTACATGAAACAAAAGAAGATTATCAGAGCCACCAAATGGGGGGATTACACCGTGCTTGCACAAAACTGACACAAGTGGAGGACAAGTGACCTTGTCTTCAGCAGGCTTGTGTTTCAGGCTCCCAGATGGACTCAGATTTGGGGACAGGCCAAAAGACCAGTCCTACTCAGGTCAGAAAAGAGGAGGGTGAAGGCCTGAAGGGCCCCACGTTCCTAAAGCAAGTTGCTGTAGTAAGGCACAGTTTAGCTCAGTGCCTACCACCAAGTGTCAACGAAGTGCCTGCATAATCATAAGGAAGTGACCAACTAAAGCATAGTTAATGAAAGATGATACATAAAACTGGAATTGTAGCATGTTGCAAAAGCCTATCAAATATCAAAATGAAGCATGACGAAGCATGATGTTGCGAGTGACCAAATGTGATTATGCTGGAGTCTAAAATTAGAAGGTGAGTAAAGCTGACTTTTGGTCTGAAAGTCTAGCCCGAAGTAGAAAAGGGTGATTCATCAGTAACTAATCTTTAAAGACATCTCACTTCTTGAGCTTTACAAACCTTACCTAAAAGAACTGAAAGCAGGTATTTGAACAGGTATTTATATAACCACATTCACTACAACATTGTTAACAATAGCCAAAAAGAGGAAGCAATTCAAGTATCCATTGATGAATGAATAAATGAAATGCTGTGCATCCACACAACAGAATATTACTCAGCCTTAAAAGGGAAGAAAATTCTGACATATGCTACAACATGGATGAACCTTAAAGACATTAATGCTAAAAAGAATTCAGCCAGTCAGACAAGGACAAATACTGCATGATTCCATTTATATGAAGTACCCAGAGTACAAATTCATAGAGTCAGAGCAGAATGGTGATTGCCAGGGAACAGAGGGAGGGAATACAGGGAGCTGTTGTTCAACAGGTACAGAGCTTCAGTTTGGGAAGACAAAAAGAAAAAAATGTTTTCGAGAGAATGATGGTTATGGTTGCACCACAGTGTGAGCGTCCCAAAGGACCACACATTCAAAAATGGTTAAAACATCAAATTTTATGTTACAAATATGTTACTACATACATGAAACCCTGCAGTCTTTTAATCTTCTGCTTATTCATGAAGAATTCAGGCACCTCAAAAGCCTGGGGAGGTGACACCAGAGCTGAGCTTTGCAGCATGAAAAACTCTTAAGTTGGTGGCTCAGGAACTTTCTGTTCCGGCAGCAGTTTCAGTTCTCTTCACTTTGGTAGCGTGGATTAAACCTGCAGTCCCTCGGGCCAGCCAAAGGCACCTCCTGGTCACCAAAACACCAAGTCCACTCTGGCCTCCTGTGTAGCCCACCTGCCTCCACACACTGTTTCACATGGCACTTGCTAGCCCTCACATCCACACACATGCAGGGGGAAGAAGCTAGGGCTGCTGACACTTGGCTCCGTCTCCCTCCCACCTCACATGCCCACTTCTTGTTTTCCTGACACAGCCAAACCTGCAGGGGAGTCCAGAAGTAAAAGACACTGTCCCTGACTCAGGCAGCTCATGGACCACTTGGTAAGAAGAGACAGAAAACCTATCTTAGGAAGTGCACAGTCACATGGCAAATTGAGGAGGACCAATAATAAACAATTGGAACTCAGAATCAGGACAGGTCCTTTCAGTGAGTGTAGGTGGGAAGAATGTCAATCTCATCACTGCCCTGCCCTCTTTTTTCTTTCTGTGTGCAGCTACAAGAAAATTGAAGTAAACAATGGCTAGTAAGTGGCTCACCAAGAAGGGAGCATCCCTTTACATTGGCCCTGACTGCCATGGCCCATCCTTATAGCCCTAGCTCCTCTCCTTTTTTATAATGCTAGGGATAGAACCCAAGGTCTCACACATGCTAGGCAAGCATCCCACCACTAAGCTGCATCCCCTGTTCTGGCTTCTCTTGACTGAGAGAGCCACTGTGGCCTGATGGCTCCTCTTTCCGGAGTGGAATATTAGTGAGGGGGGTAAGGCATGACCTGCTGTTACATCCTTTCCAGCAGGAGAGATGCATAAAAAAGGGGATCATGGAAACAAAACAAGAAGAGTGGAGCAAAAATACTAAGTGACCCAGAGAACCACAAGCCCTCAACTCAGAGGCTCTGAATATAAGATAACTTCTGCCATGATTTTAGAAGGCTGAATAGAAACCAGAAAAATAATTATTTTCTTGGTTTTCAGGCACTGGGTTATAAGGAGATAAATGGAGAGGTTACTTTGAAAGGATCATGCTCTTTGGAACTTGCCCAAATGGGCAGAGATCATCAAGGAGGAAGCTGTTGGGTTTTTGCCAGTTAATGCACAGACACAGAAAGGCACAGGCTGCTCTGTTATCGGCAAAGTCAGCCTGACTCATACTGAGTGCCAGCCTCAGGAGTCTCATTCAAATAGTACTTGCCACATTTTCTAAGAAGGCAAACACTGCCCTATAGTTTTTACTGGATACAAAGTGTGTTTTATCTTAGGTATACAGACCATAACTGGCTTCTACCTGTACCAGATTCCACTGTTACTGATTAACAGCTCCTGCAGATGTATTCATGCAAAATACCCTAGGCTGTTTTTTTCCTCCACTGTCAGGCTTAATTTTACACCAGTAAAAACAGTTGTGTTTTCTCCTGCATGCACCTCAATTTAGAGCCCAGTACACAGCGAGTTCTGAGGCAGGGATGGGACAGAATGACCAATCTCAAAGAACATGGTGAGACTATGGTACATGGCAGACATCACTTGCAAGGACTGTCCCCTACGTCTACCCTCTACTTCCTGAGCACACTGGCCACACTTCAGAGGGGGGAAAAAAAGGTTAACCTCGCAGATCTGGAAAGAACTGTGCGGCACCAGAACCCTGCCCAAGTGATTCATGGCAACTATGTCGTCATGCAGCACTGCTGTAAGCTGTTACCCACCCAAAAACCAACTCAAAAGGCCTGAAAGTCACCACCTTACCCACACAGACATACTTATTTGGCAAATGTGAGGCCAGAAATGTCCCCAGTGGAGAAAGGAACATGGAAGGAGTGCCTGGGTTTCAGGACTGTGACTAGACCTCTGCTGGCTTGGGAGACAGGGCTGGAGCTTAGGAAACAACTCTTTCCACAGTCATCTTTATCAGTTTTGTCACTGAAGGCACATCAAAGTCTCCAACATCAAAACCAACCATTTTCCCACTAAAATAGGCTAATGGTTGCTATGAAAAAATCCTCCCGTTGAAAACTAAGTGGGCTTGACCTTGTAGAGAGGTCAGATGTGTAGGGAACCTCCAATATGCCAGGAAGGCAGAGGCATCTATTTCTCCCCCTGCACTGAGAACAGCTCAGCTACCCAAGGTAGTGGGTTTATTTATAGCATTACTGGTTAAGTTTAGAGAAACCTGAGACAGAGCAGAAGCACTCTCAGACTCTGAAAGCCCAGCACTCTGTACACCCAACCTGAGGGACACTCTTGGTTGGACAGGCTGTTTGCAACGCTGAGGTCATCATCTGCCCAGATCACAGCCAAGCAGACCCAATCTCTTGGCCTGGCAGCCCACCAAGGAAAACAATGCAGAGACAGGAGAGAGAGAGAGCACTAGAGCTCAACACTCTAGGGTCTAGCCTCAATGCCACCTTAAATGTGTGACATTTAGCGTCCTCACCTGTAAAATGCACTTATTCCCTCACTGCACTTAAGGGACTTACTGAGTTAATCCACATAAACCAGCATGTAGTTTATAGCAAGGATGCAGTGTATGTTAGCTGCTATTGCTACTCCCCAAACAGAGACCTGATGGGTAAGTGGCTAAGACACCTGGAAGCAACATGAGCATCAGAAAGCTGGAAGATCCTACAAACAGTTCCATTTTACACATTCCACAATGAGCTCAGGTCTTTTTGAAGACCAAACAAGGAACAAGGAAATGGAGTAAAAGAGGTACCTTTCCTCAGTGGAACTTCTTGTGAGTCAGGCTTCTGGGTGACAATCCAAGAAGACTGAGGGCACCATAACCACATAGCCACCCTTGTTACCTACACCTACCATGCCAGCAGGCTGGTGCTGGCTGACACTAAGAACCTCATACCCCTGGCCTCACCACTCTTCTTCCACGACTGAAGAGGAGAATGGTTCTATTCAGGAATGCTTTTTGACCCCCAAAAGGAACCCTGGTGACCCTCACCTAATTCTACCTGGATAAAGATGCCGAGGGCTCTAATGCACGGGTCACTCTGTGCCCATGGCCGAGCACAGAGCAGTCCATAGGCCCAGCACCAAGGAGTCACCAAATGAATGAATAAATGAACAATTTGCTTTGCCCCCATTACCTCCACTGGAAATACTGTTTCAAGCTGCATGTAAGCAAGCTGCAGACATGGGCTTAGCTGGCAACTCACTAAAGCAAAGCATTTATAAGAAAATGCATGAAGACCCAAGCTCTTAAAAAGGTACTTACCCCACTTCTGTCAGTTCATACCTTTCCAATGAGATTTTTGACAAACCCCAAACTTTCCGGAAAGGGGCTGAGGACTGTCCTTGGCATCACTTTATACTATATAAGGGAATAATGTGCCTAGGAGAAGATCTGAGAGCCAAGCAAACAAAGGAAGCTCAGAGTCTGAGCCATTAGGCCGGGGAAAGTAGGCCCTGTGGCCCAGAATGTCCCTTCCTAACAGGGGTTCTTTTGAAAGCTTTCCTTTAGATCTGCAGCTCTAGGATACCCTGTCCACAGCCCTGGGGAATTCATGGCTACCCACAGGCTGATAGAGGGTCTTGGATGGGGCTATTTTGGAGACTCAGGAAGAAGGGAGAGGAATATTGATCCTTTCTAAATGATTCATGATACACATATTGTCACAAGCAAAAATCCATTTTTACTCATTAAAAACAACTCACAATAAATGCAGTCTTACACACTCTCTAAAATCCTCCAAGCTGGGCAAGTGCTTGTAGTCTGGGGGTGTAGCTCATGCCATAGTGCTTGCCTAGCATGGGCAAGGCCCTGGGATCAGTCTCTAGAAATCAGAGGGATCCCAGATGCTATTTTTTAAAAAGTCTAATAGAGACCCACCTCTTCCCTCCACCAAGAAAAATACAATTGAAAGGCATTTAAATATTTTCTAGAGTATTTTCAAATTATGTTAAGCACATGTATCCCCAGGAAAAGTATTTAGTGCCTAGGGCCCGAGGAGAAAGTTAAGGTATAAAGAAGAAGAGTGTGTGTAGTAGAGGGCGGGGAGGCTCTACAGAACAGAACCTGGACTTCAGAAAGCCTCTGAAGTCTAAAAGGTGGAGAATGGTTAGGGTGACCCTAGGAGAAGCTACCTCTTCCAATCAGGACACCAGCCTGAGTATGCAAGTCACCTCTTATCAAATGAGGGAAAGATCACTGAGCCCAGTAGGAAAGGAAAAGGAGGGGAACAGTACTGGCCTCTTCAATCTAAAAGGGTAGCAACCCTGACAGCACATAATAGCAAGCTTCCTGGTGCAAGGTGATAAGACTTTTCATGAGTTGATAGGAAAGTAAATATTTGCTGGAAAAAAGACCCAGTCCCTCAGGGGGACAGCAAGACTACAACACCAGACCAGGGCAGAGACTCAAATACTGCCAGGATCTACTCACTGGGTCTGTCTCCATGGACCCCTGGCCTCTGCCAGCCTGTCAGCTTGCAGGACAGGAGCAGGGTTCTTTTCATCTCTTATCCCCAAGGTCCAGCTCTTAAAGATTCTGGCTCATAGATTGATAGGTTATGCTTAATAGTCCATTTAAGTAAATGATAGTCCCATACTCTCTCTATGGCTCAGTTTCCTCACCTGAAAAATGAAGATAATAACAATACCCACTTCTCAGGATTGTTAGAAAGATTATATGAAATAGTCTTTGAAAAGTAGTTAGCACAGTGCCTGGCACAAAACAAACAATAAATTGTGGCTACCATTCTATGACTAATTTAGACTACGGGAAAAACACAGCATGAAGTCAGTGCTGTGAGACTAATATCTAAAATGGAGAACTCAGTGAAAATTAGTGATAGGTACTGGTAATTGAACCCAAGGACACTTTACCACTGAGTCACACACCAAGCCCTTTTTATTTTTTATTTTGAGACAGAGTCTAAGTTGCTGAGGCTGGCCTCAAACTTGCAATCCTCCTGCCTTAACTGCCCAAGTTACTGGGTATAGTTGCATACCCTGTACATAGTCTTTAAGATTCATGTTCTCAGAGGCCAAGATGCAATTAAGGATAGACTTGACAAATTTAAAATGAAAACACAAACATCAGAATATGTATCACTTTCATATAGTATTAAATATAATACTGTAAATAATCCCCTGGACAGAGACTAACACACTAGATGAATTTCAAAAAGGCTTGCATCATAAAAAAATAAAAAATATCAAAATTCTAACTACCATCTCTGGATAGTAAAATTATAGGTGTTATTTACTTTCTAGAAAGAAAAATATCTTTTTTTTTTTTGCATTGCTGAGGATGGAACTCAGGGCTTTGTGGCTGCAAGGCCACACACTCTACCACTAAGCCCACCCCAGGAAGACACAGTTCTGTAATTTAAAAAGTTTTTTTTTTTTTTTTAAATCTAGGTACTAGGAATTGAATCCATAGGTTCTTTATCACTGAGCCACATCCCCAGCACTCTTTTTTATTTTGAAACAAGGTCTCAGTAAATTGCAGAGGTTGGCCTCGAACTTGTAATCCTCCTGCCTCATCCTCCCAAGTCTCAGGCATGCATCACTATGCCCAGAGATAAAAAGTTATTTTTAAAAAGTAGCCATGTTTCTCCCTGAGAACCTGGATATGAGTGGGACCAGAAGCTCTGGAGTGCTAACAGAGCTCAACTAAGCAGAGCTTGGGAAGAAACTAGCTCTCTGGGCCACTGATCATTCTGGATTTGATTCTCACACTGTCACTGTCTGCTAGGCTAAGTCCTCATCCAGCGATGCAGACACCAATCCTTGCTACCTTCTTTGTCAGCAATCTAATTATAAATCACCTTGTGTCATATCCCAATTTTTAGAGCATCTTAACTCTGGGGAGCCACAAAATAAGTAGAATGCAGACCTTTTCAAAAGGTACCAACTTCTACTAGTGTAGCCGTTTCTTCTGAGTAACTTCCATGAAAACCCAAGGGAAGCTTCAGAAAATGAAAAAGCTGTCAGTAGTCAAGAGGTTCCTCCTCAGGTTTCCCGTGTGGCTAACCACACTGACCACTGGGAGGATGGCAGTAGGTGCTTCTGGGCACTGTACCACACAGGCAGCTGGTGTAGTGAGAGCCACATCACTCTGTGCACAAGCCCTGACCCTTGGGCCCCTCCAGTGCAGCTAATGCTTCATTGCTATTTGGAAGAGTGCATCCTAGGGGAAGATCCCTGTCACCCTGGGCATCCCCTACACTAGAACCCTACACCTTGAACTTGTTCTGCAGAAGGAAGCTGGCACAGGGAGGTCCCAATAGTGCCTGCCTGGCTCCAATCCTTCTGGGACTGACATACTCTATAACTCAGCGGCACCTTACAATTTCCTTAACTACCTTTTCCCCAAAGCAGTCTTTTTTTCCCTTGGCCACTAAACCAATATGCTCACTCTTTACAACAGCCTAACTGAAGAAAGCTATGCAAGAGCTGAAGGGACTAGCTGTGTCATGTTTTCAAAATGGGGTAAAGTAGTATTAGAGCAGAAGACCCAGGCTGCACCCAGGTAACAGAGGGCTAACAATGAGAAAACCGGTCTGAAAGCAGCCAAAGACTTCAAAACACATTCTGTTTCCCCAGACCAGCCAGATCTAGCCAATGCAGCCTCTCCCAGGCAGCTCACCAGCCAGCTGAGGAAATGGGATCTGCACAGAGCAGTTATTTTTTTCATATTCCATTATTTCAGAGCACTGTGCAGGCCAAGGCATTCGAACGGCAAGATGGAGTATTTTGTATAAAGTACTTGACTAAAGCAGATTGTGCCTCTATTCCCGAGAAGATGGAAGAAGCTGAGATCATCTTCAGGAGTCTAGAGCACCTCATGTCCTCATGATCAGACTCTCTTCAAATGACATATAGGTCCATGAAACTCAATGCAGTCACTAGGGAGACCATCACTGAAGTGTTGGGCCTAGCTGAGCAAATCTGTCAAATTAAGGCCTGAAGTCATGAGTCCGTGGACAAAGTTGGTGCCAAGTCCCCAGTATACTCACTAAACACCCGTCTCATCTGCTTTTGTGAAAGGAGTTACAATTGAGTGCCGCCAGAGAACACATCTTACCCACAAAGTCTTTCCTCAGAACTGCTGATAATTCTAAAGTACTTTAAGGATATTCCCTAACAGAGTGCAAAAGAGCATAACAGTTATGAATACAATTTAGAACTACACAGGCCTGGGTTCAAGTCAAGGCTCAGCTAGTTACTATTTCAAAAGAAATTAGGAAAGTTATTTCATCTCTCTGAGTCTCAGTCTTCTCATCTACAAAATGGGATACCACCAGGACTATTGTAAGGATTAAATAGGATAATGGACACAAAGCATCTGAAAAAGATCTAACTAGAAATGATGACATTATTTAGTTACTAATACTAAATTACAGAGGTCAATTAACTGTTTTGTTTTGTTTTTTTTAACAAGTGAATGGTAGCTCCAGGGAAAAAGAAAGACAAGATCATAAAAAATTTTCACTTGGGCTGGGGCTGTAGCTCAGTAGCAGAGTACTTGCCTAGCATATGAGGTATTAGGTTACATCTTTAGCACCATAGAAAAATAAACAAATAAAAAAAAAAGGCATTCTGTCCATCTACAACAACAACAACAAAAAAAAATTTTTTTCACTCATTCGTGGGAAGTCACGTGATATATGTAAGTATGTCAGGCCTCTCGCTCAGAGATCTGGGGGATCATGGGCAGGACACCGCTTCCCCAAGCCCCTGATTCCACATCTGTAAAATGTGAGATAATATAACTTACTCTGAAAGACTATATAAAAATTGGAAGCCATATATACAAAGCTTTCAGCTCAGAACCAGGGATGGCAGAGCAAGCTCAGTAAATCATGGCTGCTGAGGAGACAGGCTCTGGATGGAGCGTGACTGCTGGGTTTCAGTCTGACTCCACCGCTTCCTAGCTGTGTGCTGAACAAGTTCACCCTTCAGTTTTTTTTTTTTTTATCTTTATGACAGATAATACTGAGACCTACCCAGAGGTTGTTCTGAGGACTAAATGAGTCAATATATAAATATGACCAACCTACACTAACTAGTAGGCAAATATTAGCTCTAGTATTCAGATAGTATTTATTAATTATTACATATAATAAATATCTAATATTTAATATTAAAAGACTTGAACCACTGGTCTCAAACTTCTTTTGTTCTGTTTTAAAATAGGAATTGCTACTGAACACCAGATGATCCAGCCTCAGACTGTAAAGAGGCTCAGGAACAAAGCCTGACCAGTCAGAGGGAGTTTTTTATAGTTCCAAATTCCCAAAACTACCTCCCTCAGCAGGCCACCAGAAAAAGTCATGTATTTTTCAGTTGCTGAAGAAGCTAATTAGGAAAACTTTTTCCTTCAATGGGCTCAAAGGCAATGACCCACTTAAATTTTTAATTATTCAGACTCTGTGGTAGTGGTTCTCAAAGGAAAGCGATGTCGGCCCCTAAGGGACATTTGGTAATGCCTGGAAAAATTTTTGGTTGTCAAAACTGAGGAGATACTCCTGGCATTTAGTGTCTAGAGGCTAGGATGCTGCAAACTATTCTACAATATACAGATATACAATATACAATGATCTCTACACTTCAGTGACAGCCAGATACAAATGACATGAAATAACATGAAAATGATGAGATGATAGAGTATCTGGATTATGAGTGGAATTTTTAAAAAGTCAGTGAATGTTATTATTATGCTTATAGAGCAGAGAAAGAGTAAGGGCCGGAACTCAGTAGATAGAGGTAAGGATGTCATCGAGCCACATCTCTCAATTCTGATTATTCAGAGGTCTATGACTACCCAGGGGTCCAGCCCCTGCTACACAATGAATCTTCTGCTCAGACCTCAAACCAAAAAATGAGTAAGTTTGAAAGAGAAAAGTAATGCAGTCTGTTCTGCAAAATCAAGCCCAGATTTAACAACCTGAAAAAACTTTTTCCAGGCTCATACTGACCTCTCTCCTACATTACTTCTAAACTCTTCTTCATCTTTAATAACTTGACAGCTAATGGGAAATCTATCAGTCCATACAATTAGACAAGTCACTTATTGTGGAGTTTTAGATAGCAAGAAGCACTTAATTCTATAACTAAACTAGAGTCAAAACTGAAAATTATAAATCTGCAGGACAGAAACTCAATCTACCAAATTATATTGTGTGCATGTATGAATATGTAAAAACAAATCCCATCCATATGTACAACTATAATGCACAATAAAAAATGAATAAAAAAAAAAACCCAATCCAGACTGGGAGGGGGGGTACCACTCAGTGTCACCATAGTATTGATGCATGAGTGACACGTGAAGGATTTATAGAGGTTACCTGTATGGAGCCAATAGGGGGTAAAAAATTTCCAGCTCATACAGAGGAAATGGCATTTACAAAGGCCATGTGGGAGGAGGGTGTATGGTGATGGGAGGAGCTAAAACCTAACCTGTAGCAGAGTCAGACCCTGAGGGGCCTCAAGGCCTCTGGATACTGGTCATTATTCTAAGAACAATAAAAAATTATAAGGAGGGCATAAAAAATACTTAAATATTAAAGTTGTTCATATAGAGCCCAGTACGGAGGAAATGCCTCCAAACTAACTGGAGCCTAAAAGGACACTACAGAAAGGAAGCAGGAATGGTTTCCCTCCAAACCAAAGAGCAGCAAACTCTACACTCCATATCTTCTCTGGGGTAGGGGAAGGAAAGGCCTTAAGATGACTGAAAAACATAGTTGGTGTCAGAACACATTTCAAGAGCCATAAACGCCAGAGGACCCCATAAACTATTTTATTTTCTAGTTGGGGAACCAGAGAAAATGGTCCTTGTGACCATCAGAGCGATCTTTCCCTTCTCCTAGAAAAAGGTCTATGTGCCCAGCCCCACCTGCTGGACCAGAAACCATGAGCTTCTCACACCTCTGACAAGCCCACCTAAAGCCTTAGAGACACTGGCCCAGGCCCATGTGTGACCTTAAGGCACTTTCCATAGGAGTCTACAAAAACACCACAAGCATTTGAAGATTCAAAAGAATGTCCCAGAACATGTGTCAAGAGATGTGAAAGGAGAGAGGAAGGTGAAATGGATTGAACAAATATAAATGAAGGATCAATATATGGAGGAGTATTTTGCACAAGAGTCACTGCTACCACTAAGAAGGCAGGCAACAAGATAAGCCAGGAAGCCAAGGAGGACAAATTACCAGAGGGGCACAAGATACACCAAGCCTGGCCCTTGTCAAGATCTGAAGGGGGAAGCAGCAATGGAGCAGAGCCCAAAGGAGCCGGTGACTCACACTAGAGGTGGAGGCTGGCTCTGCCACTAGCTGGCTCTGACCTTGGGCAAATTACTTTCTAGAGGTTTAACTGTCACGCTAATTAAATGATAAAGGACATGCAGTACTCAGCACCAGGCCTGACTCTTGACACTATCTTAGTAGTATGTATAGAGATGACATGAGGAGGAAAAGGAAACTCAGGGAGGCCTGAAAAAGAAATACCAGAGGACATGGCAGCGAGGCTCAGCCACTCGACAAATACTTGGAATTCAGGTAGTAAATATAACATATGAAAGCCCCTGCCTTCAAGGAGCTTGTGTTCCTGTGGGAAGAGAAAGGCAGCCAGGGAACTAGCACACAAAGTTAGGTCAGGCAGGGAAAAGGGCAGAAGAACAGGACATAGGGAACCTGTTTGGGTGCTATACATGGGAGGGATGGGATGTCCAGAGAACTGAAGAAACTCTACCTAAATTTCAAAGCCAATGTGACTTTTGGTGGCCCTATGCAGTGTCCTCTCTGGGATGGTCTGTCACCTGACATCTGACAAAGAAAGTAGAGACCAGGCTTGTCTATGCTGGAAAGACTTCCCGGGAGTGCAGATGCCTGACAGGAACTGCTGATGAAAGAAGCACACAAGGCCCACACAAACCAGCTGTAATTCCACACCCCAGGCCAATTAGCCAGAGATGCCAGACCACGAAATTTCTTTCCCTTCTATCTACACACTGACTGATGAAAGAACACAACGTGAGACACCAAGAATAGTGTGTAGAAAGCAAAACACGCCACTCTATCACCTCCCCACAATCTCTGACTTGTGGGCTAAAAGAGGCCTCTTGACATCACGCTTCCTGGCCAAGGGCCTGACAGCCCAGAAGATGCACTCCCCTTCTGTTTCCTCCAATTAAAAAGAATTGTAATAGGGTCACTGGGTAGCTTCTGGCTTGGAACCTGGTTCAAAAGCCAATTGGGCTTTGGAGCTCCATGGGGAGATCCCAAAGGGATGCTAAAATAGAGCTTATTTTATTTTAATTAGTATGTTGCCAGATATGACAGTTCTGACCCAGAAGAACATGTGCAAAACCTCAACTGTGGACACAAAAGAGTTAAATAACAATGGAAGGACCTCAAAGGGAAAGTTAGGAGGGCCACCTAACATGAATCACAGCCACCCCTCAAAAGAGTAAAATTAATTACTATTTATTTATTCAATACATATTCATTCATTCAATACATACTTACTGAGGATATATACACACACAATATATATATATATATATATATATATATATGTAGGATATGTACATACATGTGTGATATATACAAATAGAATATGGGCATAAATATGTGTATTTATAGAATACATACACACACATATATATGTGTAGTATTGAGATAGATAGATAGATATTCTAGAATTCATGGAAACAGAGATGAAAACAAAGGAAACTCTGCCTTCATGAAGCTTCCAAGGGGAGGGGAGATTAAGGAGCTTGCTTAATAAGGGGATTTGAATCCAGCTCTATGACACTCTGTCCCTGTCTACCAGAAAACTGGTGTTTTGCTAACTACTAGGTAGTTTTGTTTTGGTTTTTGGCAGGTTGACCAGATAAGGGAGGAAAAGGGCTGGAAAAAAGTATTCTTCTTCAGTGGGTGTTAAAGAGAGTCTCTGCCGAATCTGCACTGGATCATAGGAGCAGGGTATAATGAGGACATGTGCTCAGTTTGGAATGAGGAGCCTTCCACTTTAGTTAAGACTCACTGACCCTGGCAAGTCACTCAAAGTCTCCAGGCTTCAGTTTGAATATCTCTAAAAAGGGGGTTAGCTTAGTAAGGAATGGTGACTGAGTTCATCTTCTCTAACAATTCAAACCTACTCATAGTGGCTGCTTAGAATGTTTGGGTAAGGAGGACTCTGAGGCCACCACATTTACATCTGGCAGCAAGAGCCATAATGGACTAGTCACGTCTGCTATGGGGTTAGAAGGGCGATTAATCTGGATGGATGTCTGAGAATTTTTCCATTTCTGATGATCTGAGGTATCTGAGTAGGATCATTTTAATTTGGTGATAGAATTAAAACTCTTCTTCTTATTTGAACCCCTAACCAATTCACAGAACTTTCCTTCAAAATTGCTATTTTCTGATGTAAAACTAGAGATACTACAGCAATTAATTTTTTCACTTTTAATAGTCCTGTTAGTATAGCACATCATAAGAACCTAGAAATAGTTCGGTTAGTACAATGCTTCACTGAACCTAAGTTCACCTGTCACCACTGAGGGCTGAGATAATGTTTCTAGAGATTTTCCATTCCCCATCCATTTTTGCAAAGCGATTCTACCCACCCACCCAAAACAGGCGGGTGGACCAATGGTACAGAATAGAGGACACAGAAACCAACCCACAAAACTACAACTTTCTTATATTTGATAAAGGGGCTAAAAGCATGCAATGGAGGAAGGATAGCATCTTCAACAAATGGTGCTGGGAAAATTGGAAATCCATATGCAACAAAATGAAATTGAATCCCTTTCTCTCGCCATGCACAAAAGTTAACTCAAAATGGATCAAGGAGCTTGATATCAAATCAGAGACACGGCATCTGATAGAAGAGAAAGTTGGCTACGACCTACATGCTGTGGGGTCGGGCTCCAAATTCCTCAATAGGACACCCATAGCACAAGAGTTAACATCTAGAATCAACAAATGGGACTTACTCAAACTAAAAAGTTTTTTCTCAGCAAAAGAAACAATAAGAGAGGTAAATAGGGAGCCTACATCATGGGAACAAATCTTTACTCCTCACACTTCAGATAGAGCCCTAATATCCAGAGTATATAAAGAACTCAGAAAATTAGACAATAAGATAACAAATAATCCCATCAACAAATGGGCGAAGGACTTGAACAGACACTTCTCAGAGGAGGACATACAATCAATCAACAAGTACATGAAAAAATGCTCACCATCTCTAGCAGTCAGAGAAATGCAAATCAAAACCACCCTAAGATACCATCTCACTCCAGTAAGATTGGCAGCCATTACGAAGTCAAACAACAATAAGTGCTGGCGAGGATGTGGGGAAAAGGGTACACTTGTACATTGTTGGTGGGACTGCAAATTGGTGCAGCCAATTTGGAAAGCAGTATGGAGATTTCTGGGAAAGCTGGGAATGGAACCACCATTTGACCCAGCTATCCCCCTTCTGGGTCTATTCCCTAAAGACCTAAAAAGAGCATGCTACAGGGACACTGCTACATCGATGTTCATAGCAGCACAATTCACAATAGGAAGACTGTGGAACCAACCTAGATGCCCTTCAATAGACGAATGGATAAAAAAAATGTGGCATTTATACACAATGGAGTATTACTCTGCATTAAGAAATGACAAAATCATAGAATTTGGAGGGAAATGGATGGCATTAGAGCAGATTATGCTAAGCGAAGCTAGCCAAGCCCTAAAAAACAAATGCCAAATGTCTTCTTTGATATAAGGAGAGTAATTAAGAACAGACTAGGGAAGAAGAGCACAAGAAGAAGACCATCATTAAACAGGGTTGAGAGGTGGGAGGGAAAGGGAGAGAGATGGGAAATAGCATGGAAATGGAACGAGACCCTTAGGTTTATACAAAATTACATACAAGAGGAAGTGAGGGGAAAGGGAAAAATAATACAAGGGGGAGGAATGAATTGCAGTAGTGCGGGTAGAGAGAGAAGAGGGGAGGGGAGGGGAGGGGAGGGGAGGGGAGGGGTGATAGTAGAGGATAGGAAAGGCAGCAGAATACAACAGACACTAGGATGGCAATATGTAAAGCAATGGAAGTGAAACTGATGTGATTCTGCAAGCTGTATAAGGGGCAATATGGGAGTGTATATCCCACTTGAATCAAAATGTGAAATATGATATATCAAGAACTATGTAATGGAGGGGTAAGACAAGATAATACAAATGGAAGAAATGATTTACAGTAGAAGGGGTAGAGAGAAAAGGGGAGGGGAGGGGAGGGGAGGGGGGATAGTAGAGAATAGGACTGACAGCAGAATACATCAGACACTAGAAAGGCAATATGTCAATCAATGGAAGGGTAACTGATGTGATACAGCAATCTGTATACGGGGTAAAGTTGGGAGTTCATAACCCGCTTGAATCAAACTGTGAAATATGATGTATTAAGAACTGTGTAAGGTTTTGAACGACCAACAATAAAAAAAATAAAAAAAAAAAAAAAGAATAATCATAATTACACAATGAGCATTAAAAAAAAAAAAAAACAAAAAACCAAAAAACAAACAAACAAAAAAACCCCATGAGAGCAGAAAGGCCAAGACTGGTTAAGATACATGCAGGAATAACAGCATTTCGGTACAGAACCTTTTGGGACCTCCCATCGTGTTCCCTCCCTCTGCTTTCTGAGGCAGCTGCCAAACCAAATGGCTTTTCTCTGCATTGCAGGTGTAAGTCAACTCAACAGCACCCCTTAGGACATGATAAAAAGCCAGTAGGGGGCTGGGATTGTGGCTCAGCGGTAGAGCGCTCACCTAGCATGGAAGGGACCCCTCAGCACCACATAAAAAAATTAAAGGCATTGTGTTGTATCCATCTACACCTAAAAAAAAAATATTAAAAAAAAAGCCAGTAGTAAAATTTAAGAATCATAGTGCAGGACAGAAAGGGCATGTACCCAACCCTGCACACTGGTTACCATCGTCTATGTTCCTGCCCCTGTAGATGTCACACACAGAAGAGATTTTTCCTGCCCTGTCCGAATTATAGAGCCTCTATTTGAGATAGTCTGTGACATACCAATAGGTAATCAAAACACACAACAAATTTCTATCAGTATCAAAAGCCTTAGATTCAGGTTTGGCAATATCTGGCTACCAAATGGGTCTTTTGGATTTAATCCTTAGGCTGAGGTCAGTTTCACATTCTTTTTGGCTAAGTGCTTCTGCTTCTGTTTCCTGAGTTTGCTTCTATACATTTCTGCCCTTATGTCAATAAGATTTATCTTCCCATATATCTTGAGAATATTGTATAATTCCCACCCCAATATTGTGTGGGAGGGTTTCGACTCCTTGCAGCATCTGCTTCTTCAGAGTCCCCTTTCCTGTCTGTTTGGATCACCATCTTTCATCTTGGAGTCTTTCTTTACTTAGGTGTTGGTGATTCTCTACAGCTGGCTGATATTTAAGGCTGAGGTTCTATCAGTTGCAGCCTTCACAGTCCTGACTAAAACATATAGGAAAAGCCTAAACTACAACTCAGCTGATTGAATCCAGACACTAAGGAGCGAAACTGGACATAAAATGGAAACTAACTGAATTAGGAGAGGGAGGAGGTGCTCTGAAAGAAGCCTGTGCACGATACCACTGAAGCCATGGTGGCCAGGTGGAGGTGATATTTTATTTTGACCTCCAGAGATGTGTAGGGAAGGGTGGGGGCAGAGTGGGGATAAGGGGTGGGGAATAAAGGAACAGGGCAAGGCACACAGAGCAGCATGGCCAGCTAGGCGCCTGATCTACATATACACTGCTTAAATGATGGATTTTAAGCTGAAGTAGTTATTAGATGAGATAACTGCTGGTCTTGGGGGTGGATATATTTTGCACATGGAGAATAACATGAATTGTTGAAAGGGAAGAATGAAATGGACTGTCTGCATATATGGTCACAATTAATTCTTCTCGCCTTGTGCACACATTCTGCTCCTTTAATCCAGGGGTCTGTTCTAAACAGATGTAAATAGCCATTATTCATTATTCATAACAGCCAAAAAGCAGAAACAACCCAAATGCCCAATAACTAATGAATGAATAAATAAAATGTGGTATATCCATATGATGAAATGTTATTTGGCAAGAGAAAGGAATAGAGTACTAATCCATGTTCCAACATGGCTAAACCTTAAAAGCATTAAGCTAATGTTTTAGGAAAAAGCCTGTCACAAAAGACCAAATACTATATAATTCCATTTATAGGAAATGTTCAGAACAAGCAAATCCATACGTAGAAAGTGAATTAATGGAGGAAGAGAGTTGGAAAGAGTACAGGGTTTCTTTTAAACGTAATGAAAACACTGTGGGATTATAGCACTAATGGTGGGAAAATTCTGTGGATATTCTAAGTTGTATACTTTATAAACTTACACTGGATTGTATATTTTAAAAAAAATTTTTTTAGTTGTAGTTGGACACAAAATCTTTATTTTATTTATTTATTTTATGTGGTGCTGAGCGCATTGCACGTGTTAGGTGAGCGATTTACCGCTGAGCCACAACCAGCCCCTGGATTGTATATTTTATAAACTTTTTTTTTTTTTGGTGGTGCTGGGTTTGAACCCAGGGCCTTGTACATGCTAGGCAAGCACCTTAGTATACAATCCCTAGCCTAGATTGAATACTTTAAATGGGTGAATTATTTTTTAGGAAAGTCACTACCCAAAAAAGGGGAAGGGGGCATGGTATCTCTTTCCCCTCCTGCTGGCTCTGGCTGGCCTTGTGACTTGCTTTGAACCCTGGAATACAGGGTATGTGATGCTGTGCCAGTGCTGGGTCTAGCTATCAAAGCCTGGCAGCTTCCACCTTCACCCTTCTTGGAACCTAGTTGCCATATAAAGCAACTCGGCTAGTCCACCAATGATGAGAGACTGTGCATAGAGGGAGGCCTCCCGGAGGCAAACCAGTACCCTCGTCATGTGAAGGAGGCCATCTTGGATATCCCAGCTGCAGCCAGGCTGACAGCTGAATTAAGTCATACAAGTGATCCCAGGAGAGAGCACACAAAGCAGAATTTCCTCAACTCCCAGAATCATGAGAAATAATCAAACCATTGTTATTTTAAGCCACTGAGTTTTGGAGTGATGTGCTATACAATTCATAACTGAAACATGGCCTCTGTGAGCCTCAGATTCTACCTGTTACCTGGGACTGATACTACAGAGTTGTAAAGATTACAAGAGGCTAACATCAAGCACTGTGCTCAAGAAATACTAGTTGTTGTAATTATCATGACAAAAAAAAAACATCCAAGAGATCCTTGACATAACCTACAAGTGTGTCCTCTGGGAAGCCTATTCCCACAAGCAGCTTCTGCTTCCAGTCACAGTTTCCAAAGGGCTGGTTTCTTGAGACAAATAAAAGGGGATTGTTGTTATAGTTAAAATCTGAAAAACAAACTCTGAATGATAAACAGATGAGGAAGAAGGTTCTGCTTAGATTAGCCATCTATTTCACCAACCCAGCCATACATCACACATTTGTTAAGACCTCACTAGGTACCAGAAATCATTTAAGAATGGCTAGGGGGGCTGGGCAAGGTGGTGCATGCCTGTAATCCCAGTGGTTTGGGACACAGGAGGATCACAAGTTCAAAGCCAGCCTCAGTAATTTAGTGAGGCCCTAAGCAACTCAGTGACCTATCTCTAAATAAAATACAAAAAAGGGCTGAGGATGTGGCTCAATGGCAAAGTGCCCCCGAGTTCAATCCCTGGTACCCATCCCCCACACACACACACAAAAAGAATGGCTGGAGGAATAAAAAAGAATGACATTATGACTTTTGCAGGCAAATGGATGGATCGGGTGACTTTCATGATAAATGAAAAAAGCCAATCCCGCCCCCCCCCAAAAAAAACCAAAGAATGTTGGTTTTGAATGTTCTCTCTGATATGTAGATGCTAATACACAAGGGGAGGTGGGATGGGGAAGAACAGAAGTTTAGTGGATTAGACAAAGGGGAATGAAGAGAATGGAAGGGGGATGGGAATAGGAAAGACAGTGGAATGAATCAGACATAACTTTCCTATGTTCATATATGAATACACAACCAGTGAAACTACACATCATGTAAAACCACAAGGATGGGGTCCTAATTAGAATAAGTTATACTCCATGTTAAGTATAATGTCAAAATACTCTCTACTGTTAGGTATGTCTAGAAAGAACAACAACAAAAGAATGGCTGAAAGATATCTTTCCTCCTTTGAAAAAGAAACCTTTTCTACCTGTCTAGTCATTAATAGAATGACTAGACATTCAAGTGTGTACATTTGAACTTCAGCAGAGAGAATTTGTTGTAGTAGAAAAATCTAAAATCAACCCAGTAGGAAAGAAAAAATTTAAATTTTCATAGGGCTCAGATACACAGAAAGAGAACACAATTCTGATTCCAGAAATAATACCAAGAGCAAAGAATGAGATGGGCCCCCAAAGGGTTCATCCGTTGATGAGCCTAGACCTTCAAAAGGTCCAGTTCATAGAACCTGGACCCCAGATGAAAT
This sequence comes from Ictidomys tridecemlineatus, assembly GCF_052094955.1. Lineage (NCBI taxonomy): Eukaryota > Metazoa > Chordata > Mammalia > Rodentia > Sciuridae > Ictidomys > Ictidomys tridecemlineatus. The sequence goes on along the minus strand of NC_135477.1, from coordinate 120,524,545 downwards.
AACCTGACCACTTGGCATTATCTGCAATGTCTGGGTGCAATATGAGTTCAGGCAGTTAAAAATTCACAAACTAATGACAGAGAAAGAAATTCCTAGGTATATCTGTAGGAAAGGATGTTAAACAGCTTTCAACTGCATTTGTGAAATCAATCATGTTGATAACACTCAACTAAGAGAGTTGAGTGTTACTAATCATATCGATCTTCTTAATCCTCAGAAAAATATTTTTTTCTCAAAAACACATCAAGGGACTGGGTTGTGGCTCAGTGGTAGAGCACTCACGAGGCTCTGGGTTCGACCCTCAGCACCACGTAAAAAATAAATAAATAAAACAAAGGTATTGTGTCCAACTACAACTAAAAAATAAATTTAAAAAATATATCAATACTTAATTATACCAAATGTAAGAAGGAGGATCAAATCTGAGTATTTTCTGCATAAAGCTCAAACCTAGGAAGGTTCTAGACAAACTCAATAAAGTTCCAAATTCATCAAAAGCATATTAGAGAGTGGTATAAGCAAAACTGGCCTGGAAATGGACAGAAAGACCAGAAGGACTATGGGTGAAAGACATACCATGAGGTTCATACTGGGCTCAGTCTGTTGGATGACCAAATGCTATACCTTTTTTTCACTGATGAATAATACATATGAAAGTGAAAAAATCCCAAATGTACATTTTGAAGAGTGATTCTATCTAAATTAAGATATGAACCATGTCTAACATCCTACTCACTCTAGTTCTCTCTCCCCTACTTAACAATAGGAGGTAACCACTATTCTGGTCTCTATCACCAAAGATGGTTTTTGCCTGTTCTTAAATTCCACACAAATTCACATATAGTATGGGGTCTTTTTGGTCTGTTTTTGTTCATGAAGTTTATTTTCAGACAATCTCCCCCTGAGGTGACAAACCTGAATGCTAACTACTCTGATTTCACTAGTTATACTTCTGCACTTTTCTAAGCATGTACTATAAAAGCTCTTACAACCAAACAGATCTCCTTGAAGATAAACTAAATTGTTTAAAGGCTTTCAAATACTGTATTCAATCTTAACAGAGCTTATGACTTGACAGTATACATCTTTCCCATATTGATTTTAAAATTCCTATTAAATATATTTTTCTTCCAGGGAGTCCACCTACTCTAAAGAATCCTCAAATCCTAGTATAAAATAAACCATCAATTCTGTTATTGCTTTTGATTAGTAAGAAGTTAAATTGTGGGAAAATCTCTCAGAGGAAGCTTCAAGCCCTAAATTCAGATGACTCAATCAGCTCAGAAAAGGCAGGAGAGGGACTAACGTGCAGCAATAAATTATAGGTTCAGATTGTTTAAGTCAAACTATCAGGATCTTAATCTCGAATGTGCTGTTTCTAGTTGCATGACCTTGGACAAATCATTACTGTACTCTATACTTCAATTACTCCATTGTAAAATGGGAATAAGTTCACAAAATTGTTGCAAAGATTAAATGTTTATATATATATGGCTTCTGAGAGACCACTTGGCACATAATAAGCATCTGTAAGAATTAGCTGGTTTAGAAAGTTGAAAAAACTATAAGAGAACAGCTATTCTGCAAACCAAAGAGTTATGAAGTTGTCCCAAGACATCTAGCACAGTGCTTCTCAAGAGGTTTTGTTTTTAATCTTTCTCTGACTGACGTTTTGTAAAACGCAAGATTACATGCTTGAATGTCACAGGAAACTAAAAGTTTCTAAATGTTTACTCTCACTTTCTGTATTTCTCATCAAAGTCCAATAGTGTTCACTGTTTGTGGACTGGCATTTGTCTGAAGACTGATCTTTGAGTAGCACTGTTCTAAGCACACGAGGAGGACTCAGAAGATGGCTGCAAATTCAACTAGCAGGTTAAACAGAATTATGAAAAAATTTAGTAAAGAATACCAACCCCAACAGCAGGGCAAGAGGATGACTTGAAGGTCAACACGCTGACAGATAAAATAACTGAACAGGCTAAACTAAAAAGCAAAACTGGCTACAGCAAAAACACAACTGGTATTTCCCCCCACCAGTGCTCCAAGAGATGACCCTGAGAACATGTTGTCCAGAAAGTCATCAGCCCTAAGAGGGGACAAGGGACATTAAGGAAGAAGAATTGAGCTGAGCCTCTTGAGTCATCACCACCAAACATCAACCACATGTCACAAAGGCCAGTTTCTTCTCTGACAAAGAAAATATGCAATCATTTCCTTTGGTGATGTGGCACTACATACATGCACACCACATATTCACAGTCACCCACCTGTGGTCTTAGGAGGCTCCTGAGGCCCACCCTGCCAGCCGTACTGTGGATATCCTGGGTAGGGGTACCCCTGCTGAGGTGGGTAGGGCCCTGCCGAAGGCCCCATTGGTTGTGGTGGATAAGGTGGATAAGGTGGATACGGGGCCGACGGACCTGGGCCTGGATATGGTGGAGGGTTCCCTGGATTCATCAGGGAGCTTCAAAGTGCACCTAAGAGACAAAAAGAGTAGAAATTATTTGCATTTAACCTATGGAAATTATTAGGGGAAAAAAATCCCAAATCATGTGATCTTTTACAAAATGCCTTAAAGTTGTCTCAAAACTCTCGCAAATCCCTAGTTTTGCCCATTTTGTTTCCTTCTCATTATCACAATTGGGAATTATGTCTCTGTTTATTTGTCTTTTGTCTGTCTCCTCTACTAGATTGTAGATAATGAAAGGAGGGATCAAGTCAATTTTAGATTACTACCATGTTGCATGTGGCACATTCTGAGGAGTCTTGAGTCAGGAGGATCCAAGTTCCAGGCCAACCTCATTAACTAAGTGAGACCCTGTCTCAAAAAAAAAGTTAAAAAAAATAGGTATACAGCTCAGTGGTAAAGCACCCCTGGGTTCAATCCCCAGTGCTCCCTACACACACACACACACACACACACACACACACACCCCACCCCGCCAAAAAAAAAAGAGACTTGTGCAGTCTCGCCACAAGGCAGGTCCGTAAATAAATGTGTTGATGAATAACAAGATATTTTTAAAATTTCTTGAAATGTCCAGAATGTGGCTAGATAAGTTTAAGGTGGTAGAAACTCTAATAGCACTATGAATTAGATCCATAGAAACTGACCCCTTTTAGAAACTCTCCAGTAAATAGGGTTGGGTCACATTGGGGTCTCCTGTCAAGCAGCAGGCCAGCAGTGATCAACCAAGACTGTAAACTGGCCCTGCCTTGGGGCAACAGGTTGATCTGTGCACTCTTCTCAGACCCACTTCTCTGAGCAGATGCATAGAGCTGCCTATGGAGAATGCTGAGCACCTCCTTTGACCATGCAGGCTCCCAGGGCTCTGGAGACCTCATCAGGAACCCTCACTTATGTTTACAGGTTCCTGTTCTCCAGGTTTGCTTCTGTGAGGCAGGCTATGCTTCCCAGCCCCCAAGTTCATAAAAGATTCTCTTGACTGTACTTAAAAGCTCTGAGGGTCAACATCTCGTTTCCGTCCTTCTGTAATCTCCACAGAGCATGGCGCAATGACTTTCAGACTAAAAGCAGACAAACCATTACTGGAAAAAAATTAAGTATACTTTCTACACATGACTCACTTAAACAGCAGGATGCCTGTTATACTGCTGCCTATACTGTTACTCAACTCCTATATTGATATTTAACTTTTTGAGTGTGTCCTATCCCTGACTAAAGAGCAAGAGTCTCATACTCAAGATTTAATAATTTCACTACTAATTCTTTTTCATAACATTCAGTCAGTAAATTCAGCAACTTCATATGAAGGACAGATTGATCCCTAAGTAATATTGCCTAGAAAATCTGGATTAAAGTAACAGTGGAATTTTCTGGTTGCCCACACAACATCCATGTTCTCCCTAATAGTCAGCTTTCCAGTTGAGGGAAAGCTCATCTCATCTTAGTTCTAGGATGAGCCCATCTTGTCTAAGCCAACACAGGGCATTACCTCCCCTCTTTCATTACAATGGATTCAAGGAATACAGGATCAACCCAATCACAAATGGCATCCCCTGGCCACTGAGACTGGTTCTGAAGTGGTTCAGTCTGTAAAAACCTCTCTTCACATTCCCACCCATGTTCCCTTCCCCTTAACACAAGCCCACGCAAAGTCTAGGAAAGACAGGGCCTACAAAATTGCTGACAACCAATCTGTCAGCCTTAAGATGAAGTGGGCACTTCAGAAAGGCAGAGCAAAAAGAAGAAAAGATGACTTTATAACAGCTCATAAATCAAAGACTGAAGCCAGCCTAACCAAAATTACCTCTATAGAATTTCCAGTCCTGAGAACCAATGGTAAGGTAAGCTAATGAGCCCTTTCGAGTGATATTTACCCTATTTACCAAACATACATTTATGCAGTGCTGACTCAGTGCCTGACACTGGGTAAGTAGTGCTGGATGGATGTTAATATGGCTCAAACCCTTTCCCTGGGCAACTGGGTAAACAGACTGCTGAAGGAGGGGCTTATGCCCAGCAGGAGGAGCTGGGGATGGAGACAGTCCCTTGAAGGAAGCAAGTATAAATTGAAACTTTATCACATGGAATCAGGACAGCTTGAGAGTCCCTACTGTGATTAGAGCTGCATTCTGGCCCCATTTTGGAAACTTATTTTTCTAGGACCTTAGCGGGACAGAAAAACAAAAACAACAACAAAAAACTTAAGTTCTCCCCCTTCTCTGATCTCTGGTCTATGTCAACGTGGCATCATACCCTGATCTATAGGAAGCCTTTGTGCTTACCCTAATGCAAAAGTTCATGGTGACTAACACTATAGTCATCACCTGAATCGGGACACAGATAAATGCTGGCCACTTCTGCATTATTTCTTTTCTCCTATCAGGAAGGTTTTGGAAAATCTAGTCAGCCCTGGTTAACCAAAATCGGTCTCATTACCCTGCTATGTCCATTATTTATTTTTAAATCACAAAAGTAGAACACAGCTATCATAACTACTCTGTCCTGAAATTCAGTGTATGTGACCTAATTTTATTAAAATCGTAGTTGAACTTTATCAGTCTGACAAGACTGTACAAAGATCTCACTCTAGGCAAAGTCTGGAAGTATATTTCTCTGAAGACATTATTCTTCTAAGAACAATGAGCAGTGAGGAAAAATGAATGAAGAGTAGAGAACTACAATTTCAGATCTCCATGTTTCGTGTCTTTTCTTGATCTATCTGTTTGTATCAATTCCTCATTATCCTATGCAATTCTTTCCTGGGGCCTTCAAAACTCTTTTCCAAGTACACATACATGTATTCCTCCCTAAATCCTGTTTTTCCCTCATTTATGGTGTGTCTCTTTCTCCCTCTGTCTGAAGAATCACGTAATGTCTAGAGGGAAAAAGGCACCTGCTTTTATTCAGAGGCACTTAGAAAAAGCATCAACCACAAAGGTGCTCCTGCCACCATCATCCCCTCCCACACACGCACTCCCTCCCTATTCTCCCAGAACAGATGGTCATCTTGGAGGAATAAAGATCTGGGTCTATTTTCAGTTTCCTCTAAGCAGGGAAAAAAGTCCCAGTAAGAGAACAGCAGAAGTCACAGAAAGAGCATCTGAACAAAATCAAAGATCTTAGGGCTGGCATTTGAAAAGCAAGACTTCACCCAGTGTGAATCAATTGTTCCCAAGCTGGGAAAGAAACAAACCAAAGTAAAAAAGATTACCTAACAATGACGTGAACCACTTAATATAACCAAAACACAAACAAGGATTAAGTTTATTGTATGATCTGAACTTTGTAAGGTGACTGCTTGCTCTTATAAATTTGGTCAGTAAAACGTAAGCCCTACTATAGTGAAGTCTTACACTAAGGATCAAATGTAAACAGTGGAAATTATAGCATTAAAGACAACTCAGACCTCAAAAAGGGATAGCTCAAACAGTGCAGCAGCCAAGATCCATTAATAGCCTATTGAATACTGCTACCCCACGATCCCATTAAGGCACCGCTCAATCACAGGATTAGCAGTCATTCAACCACACAATGAGAAGGGCAGAAACCATTCTTTGTGAAAGTGGTCCACAGAGATACAACACTTTTTTTTTTTAAAGACCTCATCAAAGCAGCGATCCAGGAAATAAAAAATAACAACTTTGAAAAATATTAAGTTACAATCTAGGTAGCCAGACTGGTATTGACTGCAGGCAGTACAGTGAAGTTGCCTCTAGACAGTATCAATGGAAAAAAAAAAATGACAGATACTAATACTTGAGGGGGACACCAAAGAAATGACTTATTCAATCACCGGTAAAGGCCATGTACCCAGAACCTCTAATTGATTTTTTTTGTTGTTTTTTTGTGGTATAGGGACTGCACCCAGGGCCTTGTGCATGCAAGGCAAGCACTCTATCAACTGAGCTATATCCCCAGCCTCTAATTAATTTTTTATTGCCTCTTACATAAAGGAATACACACAGATAATTAGACATTAGAGAAAATCCTCCCATATGAAAGACAGACCAAATAATATACAGAGTAGAAAAAAAACTCAAATATCCAAAAAAAGAAAAAAATAGTTAAATACATTATGATGTATCTATATTATAGTTATATGAGGTTTTTTTTTTTTTTCTTCTTCTTCTCCTTTTTCTTTAAATGGTGTTGGGGATTGAATCCGGGGCCTTCTGCATGCCAGGCAAGTGCTCTACCCCAGAGCTATACCCCCAGCCCTCAGTTTTAATTTATGCTTTTGAAGTATGATAGAATATTGTATAATAAAAATTTAAAAGCTAGTCAGCATGATCCCAACTTTTTTAAAAATACTGATAAACGATCAATTTAACAAGAGTCCTACAACAAACCAACACAATAGTCGCCTAATTTAACAGAAAGTTACAATTGCTACTATTCCAACAGGAAAAGATAGTGTTTCCAATAAATAGTCTGAGTTAATTGGATATCCTCGTGTGTGTCTAGGTGTAAGAATAAACCTTAATCCCTACCCTTACACACAAAATACAATTCACAATATATCACAGACCTATAAATAAAAGCTAAAACAATCAAGTCTTTAGGAAAATGCATATCACATATTCACAACTTTGGGAGGATTTACCTTTAACCCAGCAAGTACACGTAGCAATGCATTTCTATATTATGAAAAACATCCGTAGGTGGTTTTGCTGTGCAAACACCACAGGATATATATACACAAACTAAGATGGCTACTACATCACTAGGTGATATAATCCCATGGGATCACTGTTATACTTGCAGTTAGTTGTTGATCAAAATGTATTCAGTGCATGACTGAGGACTGAGGGGAAGTTAGGGCCTAAATTCACTAAAGGACATATACAAGAATGTTTAAAGCACCTTTAGTTATAACAGCTCCAATCTGAAAACTATCCAAGTGTTCATCAATAAAACAGAAAAATTACGGTAAATTTATATAGTAGAAAAACCAGGATGGCAGAAAGATTGCAAATTCGAGGCAAACCTATCTCAAAATAAATAGAACCTATCTCAACATAAAAAGGGCTGGGGGTACAGCTCAGAGGTAGAGTGCTTGCCTAGCATGTACAAGGCCTGAGGTTCAATCTCCAGTACTTGGGGAAGAAAAAGAGCCAAGATTAATCTAGGAACACTGAGGAAAGAGACACAGGTAGCCTTCAGGTATGATAGAAATGCTCTGTATCTTGACATGAGTCATATTTACAATTATTGAGTTGAACATTAGAATTTCACACTCTAAGTTATATTGTAACAGATAATATTCAGATAGAAGGAAAAAATTAATGGTGGTTTTCCTCTGGCACTGGAATTATGGGTAATTTTTAGTATTTATCCTTATCTGTATTTCTGAAATTTCCAACAGGAGAACTCAAGTAGTCACAGGAAAATTCCAGTTTTCTTAATTCTTTCTGAGATTTCATGCTGCCCCCCTCCGCTTTTTTTTTCTTTTTCTTTTTTACTGGCTGCAATACCTCTTTAGATCTATACACTTCTGAGACACCAATCTTCCCTCTGAACAACCTATCCTACATTTGCTCTTTACTGCTTTTTGCCATGATTTTTGTAGTTATGATTCTTTTCTTCATAAGATACTTCAGTTTCCTGTGGTCCTAAAATGTTTTCTTTCTGCTTTAAACTGAGAAGTCACTTGGTTGCGTACAAGACATGGGGTAAAGACAACGAAATTATATGGTTACATGCAGACTTCCCATCTTGGACCTTTCTTTTTTTTTTAAAATAAGGTAAGTTTTTTTTTTCATAGCTTTATTTTTTTTTAAATTTTTTTTTAGATGTAGATGGACACAATACCTTTATTTTATTTACTTTTATGTGGTGCTGAGGATTGAAGCCAATGTTTCATGTGTACTAGGCAAGCGCTCTACTACTGAGCCACAGCCCTCATAGCTTTATTTTATTCATTTAATTTTTATGTGGTGCTGAGGATTGAACCCAGGGCCTCACATGTCCTACGCAGGCATTCTACCACTGAGCCACAACCCCAGCCCGACCTTGGACCCTTCTTACTATCAAAGGCTCAAGTCATGCTTATCTTTATATTCTTAAATATCTTTCTTTGTGATTTATAAAACTATCTTTATGAAGCTCTTACCCTAAAACCTGCTCTTTTCTCTGGTCTTTTATAGGGCCTTTGTAAATAGATTGTTTTATATTCTAAGTCCCTCAATTTTTCTTGAATTTTACACATAATTTTGGGTGTGATTTGTTGGGCTAAAAAAGGCTTCAGAATTACTGCTTTTGTGCTGCCATATCCATCTTTGATTTACAGTTTTCATTAAATTTTAGTGGTGACTGGCTAGTCTATTCCATTCACACAGTCTTTTATCCATTCCATGAAAACTTCCAGGAACATCAACTATAACCCAATACTAGTGGTTTCAAGCACTACCAAGACAACAATAAGCAAGAGACAGTTCCTATTCAGATTATTGAGAGAGAGAAACAGGACACTAACAATTATAAAAAAACAAGTTAAGACAGAAGCACAAAGTACAGTGACCTCAAAGGACACATGTGACTAGTCAGGGAAGTTAGACATAGCTTCCAAGAGGAAGTGATGATCACACTGAGAGTTATTCTTAAACAGAAATCTGGATTACTCCAACTTTTACTCTTCAGAGGCAACAATTTGTGAGAAGTCTCAAAGAAAGACTAAAGCCCATCTGAGGGGTAAAACAGGTTCATTATGGTTGAATCATAAGAAACGAGGCTAAGCATCAGTTCATAGGATTTTTGCACCCTCTTTTTCTATAGTTACTCCTTATTTCTTTAAAAAGGATTCATGTATCTCTGTGTATATTTGTTTGTACCACTAGAAAACTATTTATTTATTTATTTTTGGTACTGGGGGTTAAACCCAAGGATGCTTTACCATTGAGCTACACCTCCAGTTCTTTTTTTCATTTTGAGACAGGGTCTCCCTAAGTTGCCAAGGCTGGCTTTGAACTTGTGATCCTCCTGCCTCAGCCTCTCAAGTTGCTGAAATTCCAGGCATGTATCACTTAATAATTTATAATATTTATAAAATACCTGCTTATGGCAGGTTTTGTGGCAGGTCCAGAGTTGGGCACAAGAAAGAACTTGAGCATTAGATTAGGCTTTGTGGTAAAGTTGAAAATATATTTTTTAAAATTATCTTTTCCATAAGTCTGTTATTGCATCATATGGAAAATGCTGGAAGTTCTCCAAACTTCAAGGGTATGTTAAGGTTAGTTTGGCTATGCAGACTAGAAGAAAACCTACTCTGGGAGATCCAGAGGGCAGTCATCCCAAAAAGTGATTCAGTGTTACTGAAACTGAGGTACAGGTAGAGGCACCAATGACACTCTAGTCAGGAGAGTCCAACCATACACACAGGAGTGTGCAGGGAGCAGAGGTAAAAAAGAACCATCTCAAATCCAAACTCCAACGCCAAATCTTAAGAACAGCCAATCTAGCCAAAAGGCCTTCACCTCAGAAAGACTCCTGAGGTGAAAGACTTAATCCAAGGCCTCAGGGGAAGACTGATAGCAGGAGTGCACTTTTAAGGATGGTAGTGGGGCTACCAGAAGCAGCACACCAGGAGACCTTTGATCCTTAGCATAATATAGGCAAGATCTTTGGTTTTATGACTTGCTCATCATTTCTCACACATTTTGCTGTGTACTGCCACTTCCTATGTTGCTTCTCTTTGCCGGCAGACTGGAAGAAGATAAGCTACAGTTATTCCCTTACTGTCCAAATACTGATTCGGGTATCAACCTCCCAAATATTACTAGCCATCACAATATTTTGTTTGCCAGAGTTGTATGAGACCATGAGCTATCCTCATATAGTTAATGAATGAATACTATTAAAGCATATCATTTTGTGTGCTTGTGGTACTGGGGATTGAACCCAGGGGTGCTTAACTACCGAGCCACATCCCCAACCACTTTTTAAAAAATATATATTTTTTTTATTTAGTGATAGTTGCTTAGGGTCTTGCTAAATTGTTGAAGCTGGCTTTGAACTCATGTTCCTCTTGCCTCAGCCTACCAAGCTGCTGGGATTACAGGTGTGCACCACCGTGCCCAGCTAGAGCATGTCTTTTGATCATCATTTTAGCTTGTGGCTTTAGAATAGCCTCTTAGAGTACACAACGACACACAGTTTGGATATGGGACTCTTTACTAAAAAAAAGGCATCTGAGTACACACAGAAGGCAAAAAATAATAGTGGGTCATTTATCTCTGTCTCTGGCCTATGTGATGAAGATGTTCAGACATTGTCTTATTTTCTCTCTCATAAAGAAATATTGATATAGCCAGGTGCAGTGGTGCATCCTGTATTCCCAGCAACTCAGGAGGCTGAAGCACAAAAATGTCAAGGCTAAGGTCAATCTGAGCAATTTAGCAAGACCCTGCTTCAAAAGGGACTAGGGCTGGGCATGACAGCACATGCCTATAATTCCAATGACTCCGAGATAGGACGATTGCAAGTGCTTCAGCAATTTAACAAGGCCCTAAGCAACTTAGTAAGACTCTGTCTCAAAACAAAAAATAAATAAAAATTTTAAAAAGGCCGGGGATACTGGGATTGTAACTCATGATAGAGCACTTACCTAATCCTCAGCACCACATAAAAATAAATTTTTAAAAAGGTATTGTGGCCATCTACACCTAAAAAAATAAAAGAAAGAAAATATTTGATGTAAAAACTATGCACTACTTTTATATAATATGTATGAAACTAAAACTATCTACAAATTAGTTAGTAATATGGTTTGCTAATTTGCTGTTCAGGTAACTGCTTTAAGCCACTATCCTCAACATTAAGATAACACAAAGATGTAATAAGCATTTTCAACTTGCCCTGACAGTCAACAATAGGAACAGTTAAGTCTGATGAGTCATACCCATATTAATTATCCATAGTGATTCACAATTATTTGAAAATATGGCTACAGTCTACTAATTTTTCTCCCTCCAATATTAAACTTGGTATGTACATACTACCATTCTTTCATTTTTGGAATATTTGAGGGAATCCAAAGGAGTTCTTTTCAACAGAGGATATCATATTACTTGCTAAAATCTTTCTGTATAAAGTTTTCTGTACAGAATCTTTGGCTGGATCCAGGACCTATTGCTCTATAAGCTATAACTTTCATTAAATAGTCTTTGGGGAAAAATCATTACTACCTGAAAACATCAATGACTAAAATGGCCTATCCTGAGCCACTATATCACTGATTTCCCATTCTTCCCTAATGTTTTTATAGATGAACCATTCTTTTGTCTTATAAATTCTTCAATAAAAACACATTTTTAGTTAAACCTCAAATAAATAAAACACTCTATCCTTTGAACCAGCAACTCTACCTTATCTTACAGATAGATGTATGCTTGTGCCAGAAAATAAAAAAACCAACTGCATGTAGATATGCAGAAATTTATTTTAGATGTTTACAATAGCTATATAATATACATACAGGATATATAACATCCCAAATGGCCATCATTGTGGGAATGACTAAATAAATCCAGGCATGTGCAAATCATAGAACTGTTGCTATATGACTCTTAAGAAGAATGAGGTGTGGTGGCTGTAATCCCAGAGATCCAGGAGGCTCAGGCAGAAGGATGGCAAGTTTGAGACCAGTCTCAGCAATTTAGTGAAACCCTGTTTCCATAAATAAATAAATAAAGGGGCTGGGAGTGTAGCTTGGTGATCAAGTGCTCCTAGGTTCAATCCCCAGTACTGAAAATAAAAAGAGAAGGAGGAAGAGGAAGAACTATATATATATGTGCTATTAAGAAAAATCACCAACATGGTGGGGAAAAAAATGATTTGCAACACAGCACATTCAATTATCCCATTTAAGTCTAAAAATAAAGTTCTATATCTAGACCTGAATGGATGACAATTATATTAATTAATATAGTTATTGATTAAACTGTAGGTTTATGTTACATATACTTTTTATACTGTCATATTCAACAATAAAAATTTAAACTCCTGCTGATTATCTTTGGATAAAGTCAGCCACAAGGTTTTTTTTCTTAAAAGAAAACAATCCATTTTTTAACTTATTGAGAAGGAAAGCCACGATTATTTGTGCTTCAAACATAAATCCAACTTCAATGAGAACACAGTTTGTACCAGTTGCTACCACGTACCCCACCAACACAGCCCCTGAAAGACAGATTCTGCCAGCCTCCTCCCAGAAAGACGGCGCCTCAAGGCAGGAGCAGTAGTTGCAACAGTCCCACGGGTTCCAGACCAGTTCACCAAGGACCCCTTCTCCAGTCTTCATTCATTATGTATGGTCCTCTGCAAAAACCAGATCACTGTCTCAGTGCAGGACTGCTGTCTGCCTTCAGCTTTGGGAAGGAGTATCTAAGAGTGGATGGACCTCAGCACATTGTCTGACAGCTCCTAACACTGTTGGCAAACCACAGCCCCTCCCCACACTGCTGGACCTTCACAGGGGGTGGGGGGTGGGGGGTGGGGGGGCACACCCAGCTTCACCCAGCCACTCAGCTCAGGGACTCTGGTAGGCAACTCACCAACATGATATCTGAAAGACAGTGGAGAAGTGAAAGTTGGCTCCGCCTCAGGAAAAAAGGCAGAGGCCTCTGAATTACATCTAGTCACTGGGACATACAGGACAGCACTGTAACTCTGGAACTTCAAACAGTCAGCTCTCAAAATGAGAACAGAGAGAAAATGAGGCTCAGCAAGAGAAAGGATCAAAAGAGAGGGCAGCAGTGAACAGAAGGGAAGGGAAGAGGAAAGAAAGCCGTGAACATGGAAAGTGAGTTAGGGAAATGAAAGGAGAGGTTAGGGCTTGGAGAGAGGGAGAGAGAGAGAGGAGGAGGATCGGGACTCTGCCCCCTGCCAAGTTGAAAGGACACACTAGAAAGGGTCAGGGCCAGCCCTCCCAACAAGCCCAATGAGACCACTTCCCAGGCCAGGTCCTCCACCAACACAGCCCCTGAAAGACAGGTTCTGCCAGCCTCCTCCCAAGGCATTAGATTAGGCGTTGGGGGAAAGTTGAAATCTTGATGGTTTAGAAAAAGGCCCCTATGGCTTAATGTGCTAACAATTTAAGCACTCCTGGTTCCTGATGAATACCAAGCCCAGCTTTGCTCCACTATGAAAGCCACTCTCCTGACCCTTCTAGGAACCCATAGCTCAGTCAGCACTGTGGGTGGTTCCTGATGGACAACAGTGAATTTCACTTCATACTAGCAAGTACCACCACTGCCTACCATATGTAGCACTCTAAGATCATACAACCCCAAGGCAGCTAGCTCACCCTTGTCCCTTTTCCTGTCTCCACAAGATTTTTTTTTAAAGGCATAGGTTTCATGGACAATAAAGGCTGGGAAAAAATGCTAGATCATAACTTCAAGTGCTATCTTTAGTAACATCCAGAGAGCCCTACATGTGAAAGACATAGGGCTCAAAGTAGTTTGGGACACGGCTGAGTTTTTTAAAAATTGCATTCCTTAATCCCCAAGAAAAAAATGTAGTTTTCCAGGAGCACTCTTGTACAGAAAAAAAAAAAACAATATATCTCAGCATCAATGAAGCCATGCCCCTGGCTAAGGGCCCAGAATTTAATATAGTATACGGTCTCACTACCAATCAGGCCTCATTTTGACAAACTGCATCAAAGTACCAGTGACTTTGTTTTGTACATACTCCTGGATTCTCTGGTCTTCCTAGTATTAGAGAGCTATATAAATTTTAGGAGGACAGAATTTAAGGGAACTGTGTGAAGGCCTGCCTACCCAAACCATCCCTAATGCTGCCTGAAAATCTTACTGTTAGACCTTTGGGTGAGGCAGTATTTCCGCTTGTGGGGAGTGTGGCATTATTTGGGGAACACAGACCAATAACTTCAGCTTTTTATAATTACCTTGTATTTGTTGAATACCATATAGTTTTCAACTTAAGGCAATAGAACAGTTTTCCTTTTACACAAATGTTTACAGTTTTGTTTTTGTTTTAAATGGGTTGATGTAAAGAGTGTTACTTAATAGCAATAAAGAGTCATGAAGATGAAACAAAATTCATGTAGGTAGAACATGAAAGTGTAACAAACACTTGGGAGTTTCCATGGCTTACTTAAAATGCAACGACTTCCTGGAGGTTCTTGTGTGGCCACCACTAGACATTAAAACTCCTCAAGCATTACCCTCAAGTTAGCAGAACCAGAGGATGCAGAAACTAGGATCAGAGATTACAGTGGCCTTAGAGAGGGTGGTGTTCGGGGAGAAAAAACTGGGAATGGGAAGACAGAGTCTGGAGTGTCCAGAAGGCTAGTAGCTGTAGGAAAGCATCAAGTTTTAAGAATAAGGACTTAGGATAGACACATTCCTACAAACATTGCTCCCTTCATATATAATCTCCCCAACTGATCCTGCCTAAGGTCCTAGTACTGAAAGCTGACTGGTAAAGTACTATGTTCATCATTAAAATTGAACATGGCAGAGGAGCCAGTGTAATCCCAGCAGCTTAGGAGGCTGAGACAGGAGGATCATGAGTTCAAAGCCAGCCTCAGCAAAAGCAAGGCTATAACAACTCAGTGAGACCCTGTATCTAAATAAAATATAAAATAGGGCTGGGGATATGGCTCAGAGGTCAAATCCCCTGAGTTCAATCCACAGTATTAAAAAAAAAATTGATCATGGCAGAAATCTAGGACATTTTCAGGTCTTCCTCTCCCCCAGAAACCTTTGCAATCCCTACCCTTGTAAGAACACTGAGCATGTCTAGATAGTTTTCAGTTGTGATATATTTTCTAGACCAATGATCTTGGGACAGGTTAACAATTCTTAGCACAAATCATCAAAGAACTAGTGATAGCACAAATCACAAAGAACTTTGACTAAGGCATTACTTCCTAATGAGCAAATTCAGGTAGAACAACTTTCCTCCCACCATGACTATAAATACTCTTAAACCTTCTAATAAAAAGTTCAGAAAAATACAAATCATGTCTCATTTGTGACAAAGTCATACCACAGATTTCTGTCCACAGAGAACAGATTCAAACCATTTGTCTTGTATTTTGTTTTTGTGGTATTGGGCATTGAATCCAGTGAGCTATGTTCCAGTCCTTTTCACTTTTTGAGACAGGGCCCTGCTAAGATGCTAAGGCTGGCCTTGAACTTGCAGGTCTCCTGCCTCAGCCTCCTAAATTGCTGGGATTACAGGTGTGAGCTACCATGTCTGGTTTCTCTTGCTTTAGATGTGAGGACCCATTCAGTGATACTCAGATCTGGCTTTGAGGCCTAAATCAGTAGATGCTCCTCAACTTATGATGGGATCACACCCTGATAAACTCAATTTTAAGTTCAAAATATTGTAAATAAAAATGTAGTCAATACAACTAACCTACTGAATACCACAGCTTAGCCTAGCCTACCTTAAATATGCTCAGAATACTTACATTAGTTTACAGTTAGGCAATATCATCTAACACAAAGCTTATTTTATAATAAAGTGTTGAACACCTCTTGTAACTTACTGAGAACTATACTGAAAGTGAAAAACAGAATAGCTACGTGTGTACTTTTACACCATCAAAACATACAAAAATCAGCCAGGTGCAGTGGCGTACGCCTGTAATCCAGTGGCTCAGGAGGCTGAGGCAGGAGGATTGCGAGTTCAAAGCCAGCCTCAGCAAAAGTGATACGCTAAGCAACTCAGTGAAACCCTGTCTCTAAAATACAAAATAGGGCTGGTGATGTGGTTCAGTGGTGGAGGGCCTCTGAATTCAATCCCTGGTACAAAAAAAAAAAAAAGAAAAATCAGAAGTTGAACCATCATAAATAATCAGTATTAATATTTCACATGTTACCTAAGAACTATCTTGGTTCGGTGATGCATACCGATTGTCCCAGTCACTTGGGAGGCTAAGGCAGGGATCAGTTGGCCCAGGAGTTTGAGATAGTTTGGGCAACAAAGTAAGACCTGTCTCAAACAAAACAAAATGAAACTCTACAAAGATGTAATTTTAAGATCACTTCCTTCTGAAGATCCCTTTTTATGTGGTCCTTGAAGTAGTATAAACCTTTTGGACTGTGAAGCTAAAGGGTCAAGTCATGTCCAAGTCCCTTATTTCTACACTGCTGCATTTTAATTGCTGACTCCCATTTATAGCCAAGCCAATTAGTAGTGTTGGCCAAGCGTGGGGGAGCTCGGAGGCCTAGAACACAGCAGTCAGGTCAGTTTGAAGAAAATAGGAAGTCTGTTCTTTCTGAATGTCCTTTAGGTAAGAGAGCTACACCCGGCCACAAATTTCACAAGTCTAGGAGCCAGATGTGGTAGTTTCATAAAGTCCCTGGGCATGTCAGCAAGCACTCTGAATCTGTACTAGAATTTGTTGCAGGACTGGTGGCCTGATATAGGATAGAGAAAATTTAAAAGGTGTTTCACTCTTCATCCAGTTTAGTGAGCATTATTATCTACTTCTGCCTCTCACCGACTTAATGACTAACTTCTTTTAGGGTTGAGATAATTTCTGATAATATACTTGTTAAAAGGGTTCTAGATGGAAAGCTGCCAGCTCAGCAGCCTATAGTGTTACTCAGTTTTCTGCAGGTGATCAGGAGTCAAGACAGGGTAACAGAGTACAGAATAAAAGGCAGGGAACAATTGAGCTTATTTACACATCAAATGCAAAGGCACACTTAACCTCTTGATTACAGAGTGACTGACCACTGAGCCCACAGACTCCAGGAACAAAACACAAAAAGATCTTAGGGTTTGAATGAGATTTCTAAAAAAGCTTATAACTCCTACTTCTTTTTTATTTTACTACATCTCAAAATATACCGTTCATCAAAAATTAAGATATTTTGCTTTGGAGTAATTCAAATTTCATATAACCTCTCATTAATTTTCCTTGTGACTTCTATGAAGTGAGTATTGAACATTATTTGGCTCAAGATTGAGGTATGTTTCCATGCCAAGAAAGGAGTGCCCTGCCCAGCCCTTCCGTGACAAAGATAAAGGGCTCAGAATGTCCACAACCATACCCCAGGTCTGCCTCTCACCTTGGTTCAGTTCCCTTTAAGGAAGACTATTTCTGTTGAAGGCCAGTCCTGGTTGTGTATCACAGCTTGTGGTTAAGGAAACACACTTTTTTCATGACAATGAGGTCTTAAATTCTCTACCAATGGGAAACTTGTGGGGGTGGTAGGGGTGAATGAAAGTGGAAAATTTCCAAAAACTCTTGCTTCCTGACAGCACATAGTTATTGTGTCTGGGAGACAGGGGGGGGGGGTGGACTGTTTCTTTCCAAAGAAAGCATAATTAGTCGGCCAGTTAAAATATAATCAAAGAGATATACAGCTACTGCAGCCTTTCACACACTTTGGAGCTTTAAAAGTACTTCAGGCTTTTTGTACAGAGAATGACTTCACTTATCTGACCGGAAGTCCCTTTCCCCAAGTCCCAACCACTCTGAATTTGCCCTCCCTGGAGTGCTGCAGCTGGTTTTCATAGTTTATTAATTCCCTAAACTGCCGTTTCCTATACACATCCCTAAGGGTCCAATTTTGTTTTCTGGAGTTAAACAAATACAAAACAAATTGGTGGAAGGTTCAGTGGCTTCCTCCTACAAAAAAATAACTTTTAAGGTTTCAATATAAAATGGATAGCTAGCTGCGTGTATCTTTGGTCACAGCAACAATATACTTCAGGGATGGAAAAATTATAAATCACTAAATCATTCCTCTTTATAACCAAAATAGCTTTTTCCTGTTTCTCAGGAAATTAAGACAAAAATGGCCAATTAATACATTTAAGCAGTCTTACACTGATAAGTTCACAAGCTGAGAGAAGCTGGTAGGAAAAGCTTTGAGCTAGGAATCTTTGTTTTACAATTACAGCTTACCCAGTGTTTCATATTTTGTGTTATGGGTGCTGATTCTCCTCAATAACTTCCTCCCACTAAATCTACCAGTCACTTGAGGATTTCAGGCTAGGGATAAGAGGTCTTTGCAAGACATTGCAAGGGAAGTGCTATGAAGATTAAAATTTCCATGCATACTGAGGAGAGAAGCTCAGTCATTTAATATAGTCAAATGAGATACAAGAAAATGAGCTGCTGTTGGGTGTGTCTTTTCTCAAAGAAGAAATTTTTTAAAAATCTACTAACAATGGCTGGGGTGTTAAAGGGGAATTGGGTGCCTACATCACCATGTCTGTTATAAATATTTCATATGCAGGGTTCAAGGAATTCCATCAGACAAGAGTTAGGGTGCTTTTGCATACCAAGTGTGCCCCCTACTCCAAACCAGCCAACGTTTCAGTAGCTCTTCATAGCACACAAAGCCTCAGCTGAGCACTCAAGTTTTTTTCTAATCGGCCCTAAAACATTTCTGCAAACTTTTCACACCCCTGAACAGCCCCAGCACTCGGTCCAATTACCAAATCGTTTTTTTTTTTTTTTTAATAACTCCAGTGCAAGGCCCATGGTCTCCTGCCCCGAAGGTCCCCTTTCCCTCTGCCTACTCTTCCAATCTCCAGTCCCCAGGATCCCGCTCGGATTTCACCTCCCCAACAGGTCTAGTCAGATCCCAATCCTGCGTTTTCAGCAGCAGCCCGGTTTCCTTGTCTTCGCGACACCTTCTCTGAAAGCCCGGCTGCCCAGCGCCGGCTCAGCGTCCCCCGCTTCCAGTCCACCCCGCCCCGCTGCTCCCCGCGGGGCTGCAGACCGGCCTCTAGCTCCCAGCAGGCTCAGCTTGGAGCACGTACTGCAGCGCCTCAGGAATCGCAGCCTAAGGCGAAGAAATCCAACAGCCTCCCGCGGACGTCCCTTGAGACCGGGTGGGGCAAGCCCCGCTCCCAGCCCGCCGATTCCTGGAGACTCGAGACAGGCAGAAATCTGGAACCCCTTAATCCACCTCTGGGAAGCTGGGCGGGCAGCGCAACCATGGGAACCCCAGGGCAGCCGCTGGACGCCCGGGTGGGCATCTGGCAGGCTGCAGCCGCTTCCCCGGCGCCCCGCGCCTCCCCAGCGGCTGTATGCGCCCCGCCGGAGCCGGGCCAGTCTCTGCGTCGGCCGCCTCTTGGGGCGCCTTCTGGGGAAACCAAGGGCACGCACAGACGGATACACCCCGCCAAGCCTCACCCGCTCTTTGGCCTCTCTGGTCCGCTGCGCCTCACCTTTCCTCAAACTGCCCGAGTACGAACCGGGTCCCCGCAGGAGGAGACTGGACAGACTGCACTAAACGCGCTGCACCTGCTGCGAACAAGTGAGGAGCCGCCGCGCGCCTGACGTCACTGCCGCCCCGAGCGCCGGTAGCCTGGAGTCACCTGATCTCCCTGGCAACGCACGCGGGGCGGGGCGAGGCGAAGGGCGGCGTCACAGCACAAGCCCCGCCTCAGGCGCTCTCTCGGAGACGCCGCCAGGAGCATTCTGGGGTTGTAGGCAGCGCTCCTAGGCAAGGCGGTCTGCGGGTCCCTGCTAGGTCTTTGGAGGTGCAACCAACACCTGAGACTCCAGCAGGCACCCTCTTCTCTGACTGAATCGATTCTCCAAGACTCCCACAGATACCTTATCGCCAATAGTGCATGAGCCTGGGAGAAAGGGCCAGTGTTCCTCCGGTTTGGTTGTAGTCTGCTGCCTCCTTGCAGGTTCTCGGTTCAGGGGCTGGAATTTCACCTGAGATGGCTTGGGGCTGAGGCTGATAACTGGATTGCTTTCTGACAACTTTTCTTCGCACACCTCGCTTCACGACTGGAGGGGGTATGGAAGAGGTTGAGGACAGTCCAAGATGATCCTGAAGGTCTCTTCCTGCTCCCACAGGTAGACGAATCACTGAAAGGCTCCGGAAGCAAAGCCTTAAACAGGCTTGCAAGTCCTACTTGCACTGTTTTTTTTTTTAATTTATTTTTTTTTCATTTTAGGCATGGATTTTATGGGCTGGGATGTATTTCAGTTGTAGGATGGTTGCCTTGAATGCGTACTGAGTTCAGATCCCCAGCATCCCAAAAAGAAATGTATTTTCTTTCCACACTCCTTTCTTGCTGTTATGGTATGCCTACGCCATTGCGACTCTCTTTTCTCCCCAGACTATAAGAATGTAAACATCTCATGGAGAGCTCAGCTTCTGAGACACCACTTATCTCATCCTTTCACTTCTTGCTGACTTTCATTCAGTTTTACTCTCCCACTGTCTGTGCCAGTATGAAATATTGTATATATTGTCCTTCCTTCTCAAGAGTATGGACACTTAGACCAAATAGTTTTTGTTTTTGTTTTTTTTACAATCAACTTCTAGTGAGCACCCTTTAGTGCCAGGTTGACTGTGACACAGTTCTCTAAGATCAAGAGTGAATGACTTCTACATTGCTGGTGGGACTGCAGACTAGTGCAACTACTCTGGAAAGCAGTACAGAGTTCCTCAGAAAACATGAAATGGAACCACCCTTTGACCCAGTTATCTCACTCCTCAGCATATACCCAAATTACTTAAAATCAGCATAATACAGTGATTATAAATATTTATAATATATTATAAATGTTGTGGCCACATCAATATTTATAGCAGCTCAATTCACAACAGCTAAGCTATGGAACCAACCTAGATGCCCTTCAACAGATGAATGGATAAAGAAAATGTGGTATGTATATACACAATGGAATATTACTCAGCCATTAAGAAGAATGAAATTATGGCATCTGATGATAAAAGAATGGAACTGGAGAATATCAAGCTAAGTGAAATAAGCCAATCCCAAAAAACCAAAGGTGAATGTTCTCTCTCATATGCAGATGCTAACACACAGTAAGTGGGTGAGGGAAGAATAGAAGTTCATTGGATTAGAAAAGGGGGAATAAAGGGAAGGGAGGGAGGATGGGAATAAGAAAGACAGTAAAATGAATATATGAACACATGACAAGTGTAATTCCACAACATGTTCAACCACAAGAATGGGAAGTGATACTCCATGTATGTATAATGTGTCAAGATACACTCAACTGTTATGTATATCTAAAATGAACAAATTAAAAAAAAAAAGAGTAAAGGAGTTCATCCCCAGCATGGGGGCGGGAGAAGCATATGGGTTGTGTTCTCATATTTAAGTACCACTTGTACTATTTTATTATTTAATTGTTTTATTTTAGTGACACTTTTTTACTTTTATACATTTATTTTTAGAATAAACTAGCACATAAATGGGAAGTAAGATAGTTGTGAAAGGTAAAGAAGAATCATGGCTCCAGATAAAAAAAAGCTTAATAGGGGCTGGGGTTGTGGCTCACCAGTAAAGTGCTCAGCTAGCTGGTGCGAGGCACACTGGGTTCAATCCTCATCACCATAAATAAATAAATGTGTTGTGTCCAACTAAAACTAAAAAATATATATTAAAAAAGAGCTTAATAGCAGAGATGAGACTGAAAACATGAGCCCTGGTACCCAGGAGCAGAGAAGAGTGGTCAGGAGGAACAGGCCTGGGTGTTTTGGTGTTCTGAGAATTCCAACTATTTGGCAGGGCAGGGTTGGGTTGGGGAGAGGGAGTTGAGTTAGAATGAGGTTTGAGGGATCCTGCAGAAACAGAGAGGAGGGATCAGAAAAAAAGAAGTAGACAGAGATTTGGAAAGAGATTTCTGAAAGGGGGTGCAAGGTAAAGAGTCCTCCTAAGGGGTGCTAAGAGCATTAGGTAAAGAAGTCGGCCAGGCTCCAAAGACTGAAAGGAAGGAAGAAGCATGTGGGTAGAACCCAGGGCAGCTGATAGTCCCCCAGGACTGCTGAGGGCCATTACCAAGTAGGAATGACGCATCGAAATTTCCTTGCCAAGCGTACCCCATGCTGCTTAGAGGACATTTGATGGAACATTGCATGCATGCTTTAATAAGGTGACCTTGCTCAAGGACCAAGGCAGATTCGGGTTTAGAGCTGATCAGGTTTGAGGAAGTAACCGGCTCCTTGAGTTTAAGGCGTTGCCAGTTTAAGATAATGGGTTTTAGGGAAGTTGGCGGTTGAAGATTATTGCCGGGATTAGGGTGTTCCTGCTGCTTGTTCCCGTTGAGTTCTCGTGAGATTAAAATGGGATTTGGAGAGAGCCTCGTGGCGTAGGTGGTTGGTGCGGGAGACAGCAGAACGCGTTTGCCCCTGGACCTGTGTGGAGGTGGTGTGAGAGCTGGAATAAAGAATTGCTGTTTGAACCTACAAAGCTGTGAGTGCCTCGTGATTCTGGTGCCAAGCCGAGACATTGGCCTTTGGCATTTTGGTGGCCCGTACGGGGACGTCTGAAATTTGGAGGTGAGTAAAATCGCTCCCCCCTGAGGGAAGGCGAGAGAATGGGTGACCATTTCAAAAAACAATGTGTTCTTGTTTTGATTTATTTCGTCTTTATTTCAAGTTGCCTGTTCCTAGAACTTTCTCAAGCAAACTGGGGAAAATGGTTGACTCAAGGTTTGAATTTGTTCGCCTCTGAGGAAGAGAAATTGTTAGAGGAAGGAGGCACCCCAGTGAGACCAAGAACAGCTAGGGCATATGTTGATACAATACAAAAATGTAGCCCATGGCTTTTTAAAGACGGGTTATTAAGTATATCAATGGGACCATCATGGTATCCTGTAGAAGGATTTATCTTCAACAAGAAAGAGATGGCTAGTTCTGTTTACTATACTTGTCTAAGATCTTGGTTTTTAGAGACATCTGATTAATTTGAAAAGCTACAGTGTTAAAATATCAACCACTAAATATGAAATCAAGTACTCTTTACTTATTAAGTTCCATAAGGTAATATATTTAAACATTATGTGTGTTTTCATAAATTGGTGAATGGAAAAAGGTTTAATATTGCTTTGGTCTGTGTCTTTGCTGAAACAAGGTTACTAAGTGTTAAGATTCTATCATGTGTAATTTATATACAAAGAGTATAAGAAGTTTCAGTTGGGTTTCAATTACAGTATAATAGTACCTTAGAAAACATAAAAGTATTTCATCTTATTAAAGTCGAGTAATTTTATAAGGGTTGTTTCAGAATGTGATTTTATAAAAAGTGTTAATGGTTAAAAAAGATATAAAAAGGTTCAAGATGTGGAAATATATTTTAATATAAAAGGTTAAAGGTTAAATAAATGTTTCTAGATGAGATAATCTCTGTATGGTAAAGTAAAATGTTGTAAATGCCATTTAAAAAAATTTTGAGGAAACTAGACTTACTTTAAAAGCTTGAGAAAGGAAGAAAGAAAAAAGGTATTTGTACATGGCAGATTGAGACAAAGCTTCTTAATGGAGTTTAAAAAAAAAAAGCCTTTGGTTGAAGGGCAGCCATGTAAACTAATATTAAGCGATTTAAACAGAATCTAAGCCTCATTTAAAAGAGTGAAGCTGTAGGTGGTGAAAAAGTACATTTAAAAGTACAGTATAGGTGATAATTAAAAGGCTTTAAAGGTTAAATTGAAGGTGGTTGAGATACCTTCATGGCGGAAAAAAGATTGCTTTACTCATCAAACTATTAAAATGTACTTATTAAACCAAAAAGAGGGAGATGAGATAATCTTTGTGTGGTAAAGTAAAAGGTTGTAAAATGTCTAAATAAGTTGCAAAAGGCTTTAAAAGGTTAAATTGAAGGTGGTTAAGATGCCTTCATGACGGAGAAAAAAAATATAACCCATGAAAATGGGAAGATAATAAGATAAAAGATTTAGATAAAGAAGATTAAAAATTTTGAAGTGGAAAACTTCAAAAATAGAAGTACAGGAAGGTAAAAAAAGAGAGAGAAGATGTAGAAAGATAAAAAAGATATAGGAAGATAAAAAAGATATAGAAAGACAAGAATTTTAAACCCACAAAATAGGAAACAAAAGAAAACTAGGAGAGAAAAAAGCAACTAAGAGTAAATATAAAAACCTTAGAAGAAAACTAGAAGATAGAAATAAGATAAAAAATGGTTGAAAATGTCAAGTAAAGGTATTTCAGATAGAAAATGCAAAAGGCTAAGACAACTATGGTTTAAAACCACATCTAAACATTATAAGGACTAAAATAATTCTAAAAAGTAAGACAATGCTTTTAAAAGACTTAAATTTAAAAGGATCTTAAAGGGGTATTTATCCCCCAAAGATAAACTTAAAATAACCCTTTTTACTCTAAACTTTCTAAATTTGGATTCATCAGGACTTAGTGCTGCGGAAAGACATATGTATCCGAAAAATGTACATAAGCCTAAGGTACTTTGGAAAGATATTCTAACAGGACAATGGAAAGGTCCCGACCCGGTTATTGTCTGGAGTCGGGGTTCCGTTTGTGTGTTCCCACAGGGAGAACAGCAGCCGATTTGGATTCCAGAGAGGTTAACCAAAACAATTTCTACAGAAAAAGAAGATGATTTGACTGAAATCCATAACAGCTGATATCCAGAGCTCCAGCTTGGCTATTCTTACATCTGCGACAGTGATTAATCACGGTGCTTTTTTTTCAATATCTATTTTATTATTGCTTTTTCCCACATCGTAAAGTTCTATTTTATTTTTTGAGCTCATACAAACCTAGGTTAATGTTTTTCTGATCAGTTTTGTTTTTTGACTGTGTTTTATTTTTTGACTGTGGAGTTTTTAAACATTGCAATGGAGATTTTACCTAGGTAAAGCTACAAGGCCGTTATTATTGTCTTATATGTTGTATGTTATGTGTGCCCTGTTTTGTGTTGCATGTCAGTATGTGTGTATGTCCATATTTTTATATGAGGAGCGCTCATGAAAAAATGGATCCGAATTTTTTTTTATTCACGTGATTTAAGTGGTTTAATTTAAATTAGTTAAACAGCTGTTAATGATTGCTTTCAAAGGTGATTAACAGATCTGTTTGCTTACTATTGTTTTTAAAGGTGATTAACAGATCTGTTTGTTTACTTTCACTTTTCCTTTTCATCATATTTAATAATTCTGTTCAGGATAATGTCTCTTTAACATCATTGCCAGAATTCCCATCTCCATCCCAGTGCCGGTGAAGACAAAGAAAACCAAACTACAGCTTCTATGATAGCTACCACAGTAAACTGTATAAACTGATGCATCAATGAATATAACTCAACAAGTAATGCTCAATCAAGGACTTGATTTACTTTGGGAGGAAATGGACATATTGATAGACTCCTCCGATTTGAACCGCCTGCAGAACTTGCCTGGACTATATATCAGTTGCATGCATTGTGAACTATCGTCTGGTGCAGCGAATTGTGGTACTGCTGGCATATTTTTGCTGATGGTGTCACCAGTGATGCAATTTCCTTGCCAGCGCACCCCATGTTAATTGTGGTAATGCTGACATCTTTGCTGATGGTGTCACCAGTGATGCAATTTTTCCAAAGGAGCCGTCAATTGGCTTGGTGTCGTGGCATTTCTGTATCTTCCTCCCTTCTACTAGTGATGGTCTAAAATTTGGGGGCCAACAGAGGTGAGGCAAGAACCTCACCCCCCCACTGGCACCAAGGTTAAATTTGGGGGCCAACAGAGGTGAGGCAAGAACCTCACCCCCCCACTGGTGCTTAGGCCTATCCACAAGCATGGCTGAATGCTGGACCGGTAGTCAGCGACGGGTTGATCTGATTGCAGTGGATTCAACCTAAGACAGGGGACTGACGCCTAGAGGTCAGTTCATCCGATGACGGGTAAGAACCATATGTTGAATTGGACAACCTACCAGGCACGGTCCTAAGCCGCATTGCTTGTTGTTTAATTAATCAGAAGGGGGGAGATGCTGAGGGCCATTACCAAGTAGGAATGACGCATCGAAATTTCCTTGCCAAGCGTACCCCATGCTGCTTAGAGGACATTTGATGGAACATTGCATGCATGCTTTAATAAGGTGACCTTGCTCAAGGACCAAGGCAGATTCGGGTTTAGAGCTGATCAGGTTTGAGGAAGTAACCGGCTCCTTGAGTTTAAGGCGTTGCCAGTTTAAGATAATGGGTTTTAGGGAAGTTGGCGGTTGAAGATTATTGCCGGGATTAGGGTGTTCCTGCTGCTTGTTCCCGTTGAGTTCTCGTGAGATTAAAATGGGATTTGGAGAGAGCCTCGTGGCGTAGGTGGTTGGTGCGGGAGACAGCAGAACGCGTTTGCCCCTGGACCTGTGTGGAGGTGGTGTGAGAGCTGGAATAAAGAATTGCTGTTTGAACCTACAAAGCTGTGAGTGCCTCGTGATTCTGGTGCCAAGCCGAGACATTGGCCTTTGGCACAGGACCAGGCAATAGGCTGACAGAGGAAAAGCAGCATTGTCTGATTGCCTCTAAGAAATGAAGTGTATCCATGCATACCGCATACTATCTTTGGACCATAACTATACTCTGACATTACCCATCAAGACAATAAAACTTTTTGGTCAAGGGATTTCCATACCTCCTCCCTCTAATCTGGACCAAGCAAGATAAAGATGGATGGAATAGAGGAGTAATTACCTTGGAAAGGAGGGAAGTGTCTCATGGCAGCTGAGAATATTGGGAGAGTGCTATGGGAGAAAAGATATTACAGCACATTTTCAGTAAGGTTCCTGGCCACACCCCTTTATCTGAGAGGGTATGGTGAAAGGTAACCATGGAAGGAAAAATAGCATTCCTCACCCCAACCACCATCACTGAGGAAGGAATGCTATCATATGTGTAAAACTCAGAGAATGTTTCTGATAGCATCCAAGAACCAAAGATGTGGCCATCTCACTAGACTCTCCTCTAAGATTTTGACCTCAAATTCCAGGACCAAGCAGCAGACCAGACATAGAAGTTATTGGAGTTTCATCAAATGTATTTTTCACAATGAGCAATAGGTTCCATTCCTGGAAACAAAGAAACATGTCTGGGTACAAACCCCTAGCAAAGCATACTTGTTTTGAAAATCTATTAGCTACAGAAGTTTTGATGGCTCTTCAATGCATGTTCATTCAGAAGAACCCTCCAATGATTGGGGAGACAGCATGGTGCAGTGGTTGGGTATCTATGCACTGAGATTTTTCCTTTTTCCTTGGGCAAGTCTCAGTCTTATTGTAAAATGAGGATAATAATACCAATTGCACAAGTCTATCAGAAACTTTAATTCAATTTCAGGGCTAAGAAAGAGAGCCTAGTTTTTTTTTTCCTCCAGTGCTGAGGTTCAAACCCAGGGCCTTGCACTTGCTAGGCAAGCATTTACCACATCCCCCAGCCCTTTTTGTTTTATTTTGAATCAGGATCTCACTAAGTTGCTGAAGCTGACCTCAAACTTGAAATTTATTATGTATTCATTCCATCTCAACTCAACAATGGAGTGAAAGTATTTCTTAGAGTCTGAAAGTGTAGCCAAGAGTTTCAATTCCCAGCACTAAAAACCCCCAAACAAACAAAACCAAACAGAAAACCCTAAGAATGTTTCTTGGATGTCTGATGTGCAGTCAACACTGAGTTGGATATGAAGGGAGCATGTACTCTGGCTTGGTCCTCTAGACATCAGACTCCTGGTGAGAAGATGAGACAGCATGAGACCTTGCCACACCACAATAAAACTGAATGCTAAACTCTATCAGATCCCCTGGGCTCTCAGTATTCATGGAAATGGGGGCCATGTCAGCAGTATGACTAAGGCTGGAGGTATGAAGGAAAAGGCTTGGGGAAGAGCCTTGAAAAACAGGCAAGATTTGGAGAATGGAGAGGAAAAGAGCATTCTGGGTCAGAGAGGCAGTAGAGGCTCTGTAAATATTTGTTGGATGAATGAATAAATGAATAAGAAAAGATTAAACATGAAATTATTGGGTGTAGTATAAGGTAGTCCTGATGGATGCTTTGTTGAATGCATGAGTGAATAATTAAACAACATGCAGAAACAATAAGACTACAGAATGGTGGGCATTACCATAAGACTAGCCTAAGTGGACTGTGAAAAACAGAGAGTTGTGGAAAATAAAACAGAGTTAGATCAGACTGTGGAGGAACTTTGGAGACAACAGATTCTTCTGGCAGGAGGATGGGATCTGGATCAAGAACCCTGTTGGGTTGCATTTGAACTCTATCATTTACTGACCATATGACCTTGAGTGAGTCTAAACGAATTTTCATCTAAAAATAATGAAGTTTGATGTCTGCTTTATAATGTCATTTTGAGGATTAGCTGAGAAGCCTATGTGGTTTCTAAGTGTGAAGTCTGATACATAGTGAGTGCTCCAAAGTAGTAGTGTTTATTAGTATTTGTTTTTTAAGGGCTGAGCAGAAGAAGATAGACTCAATACAAAAACTATAGGGAACCACTGAAGTGCCTTGAATGAGAAGTGGGAGTGGAAGGCAGTGTTTGGTGAAGAATTACTTGGCAGCAGTATTCAGGCTGGATCAGAAGGGGAAAGCAGGGCCACAGCCAAGGGGCAGCCCCAGAGAATGATGAAGGACTGACTGGGGATCAGAAGCCACCCCTCCTGAGAAAGAGAAAGCTGTCCAGTTGCTGGTACTCGTGTGGGAATAGGAGCCTGGCAAACAGAGGCCGTCAGTAGTCCTATCAAATGAATGTCTTTAGATGCCACACAAATTGAATGTCATTTTAGAGCTCACAGGCTCAATGGCAAATGCTAGCAGAATTCCTCAGTCAAGTACAGAGTTTCAAAGCACTGGAGAAGTCCACCAAGACCTGGCTTCTGGCCTATTTCAAGGCCTCTCCCTGATGGAAACAGACAAAGGAACACATGTGAAAGGGAAGAGGGTGAATGTGACCAATACAGAAACCAGGGAAGGAAGGCCAGTCTTCTTTCATGTGGAGATATTAAGGAAATTGAAAAAAAGTTTCCACTTCTCCTACTGTTTCCTAGTCTACTGCTTTAACAGAATTTGAGGCACATGTGAAATAGAGGCAAAGCCATCAGTTTGATTCTGGCCATAGTTCAAGGTTTTGGTTTCCACCTGAGCAATGGTCTTAACAGGGTTTTTGGTGGGTTTTTTTTTTCCTCTGTTTATTTTTGTCTCAGGGATTGAACCCAGGGGTGCTTTGCCAATGAGCTACATCCCCAGTTCTTTTTATTTTGAGACAGGGTCTCCCTAGGTTTCTGAAGTTGGCCTCAAACTTGTGATCCTTCTGCCTCAGCCTCCCAAGTCATTGGGATCATTGTGTGCCACCACATCCAGTTGGGTCTAACAGTTTCATGCCTATTCCCAATCTACATTTCCAAGTTCCAATTTACACAGGTGGCACACAACTGTAATCCCAGTGACTCGGAGGCTGAGGCAGGTGAGGATCACAAATTTGAGGTCACTCTCAGCAATTTAGCACTAAGGCCCTAAGCAACTTAGGAAGACCCTGTCTCAAAAAAATAAGGGCTGGGCCTGTGGCTCAGTGGTAGAGCACTCGCCTAGCATGTATGAGTCACTGGCTTTGATTCTCAGCACCACATATAAATAAAATAAAGGTCCATTGACAACTAAAAAATATGAGAAAAGAAAGGGTGGGGGAGGCACTGGGGATATAGCTTAGTGGTAGAGTGCCCCTGGACTCAATCCCCAGTCCCCATTTCCCCCAAAATCTCTAATTTGCTAGTCAAGAATCTCTGCAAGTCAGTTTAAGAGAGAAAGATAATATATTGTTTTGTGAAACCAAAAATCCAGGATTCAATCTAAATTTCAGGATCCAGGATCTCAAACACTGTCAGCAGAAATCTCCTCTCATTTTCTCTTAGCTCTTTTTCCTTTGCATGACTTCATTCCCACTCAGTAGTACACCTGAGAATGTCAGAGTTACATGCCCACGGTCGGAAGTCCCACCAACAAAAGGTTTTCTCTTTCCTAAGAGTACTCAGAAAAGTTCCAGAATGGAGTTCTAATGTTTGGACAGATGTGAGGAAATTGCTTTCCTCTGAAGGTGTGGCAGCAGCGAGGGGATGTGACACCTTGGATGATGATTCCATGTTCTCTTTTGAATCTGGGGGTTAACTTAGCCTCCCCCAAATCCCAAAAATGGACATGTGGAAGGGAATGGCTTCCCAAAGAAGACTGAAATTTACTTACCAGAAGTAGGAGAAATGATTGCTGAACAAACAAAAAAACTCATCTGACTCGTATAGGCCACCAATACTGAAAACAGGACCTACAGAAAATTCCTGCAGGTTTCATGTAATATAATATTCCAGGAAGCTTGAATCACCTGGGAGTCAGCTTACCTTCTTTTGCATTTCCAGGAACACTTTGTCCAATGATGTGCAAACTCTAGGACTCAGAGTTTCCTCCCAGTTGAGAGCAAGATGTGGGACCTGCCATTGATTTTACTTAAGTGTACTCTCCTCTGAAAGTGTCACTTCTGAGGAAGGTGCTTCAAGAGCACTTAATAACTCTAAATGTATTTGTACAGCATCTGGAGTTCTCAAGAGGCATCACATAAATGCATGCGATTCTAATTGTGACTTTCTGAAGCGCTGATTCCTGAAGTGGCCTGGCGTTCTCCTAGTCATCTTAGAATACCAGGCCTAGTGGAGAACAGATTTTTCTTCCAGGTTATGACTCAGCTGACTATGGCAATGAAATTCCCAACAATTCTGAAGCATCAGGCTGGGGTGCTTCAGCCTGGGGTGCTCAGTGGCAGAGCGCTTGCGTAGGATATGTAAGGCACTGGGTTCAATTCTCAGCACCACATAAAAATAAATACAATAAAGGTCCATCAACAACTAAAAAATATTTTTAAAAAATTCTGAAGCATCTCCCTGCTTTTCAATCTTTAAAAGTATTAGAAAACAAAAGCAGCACGTGTAGCTTAGAAATAATCTGCCTATGAGTCTATTTGAATTTGTTTATAAAATGAGCCAATAATAATATAGCATATAACAAGAAGAATAAGAAGTCAGAGAAACATTAAATCCACATATCTACCATGTGACAGGAACTGTACTAGCCTCTGCAGATATAGAAAGAAGCGAAACATTTTAAAAGTTCTTGCTCATTTGAATTCCAGTAGGTGAGTCCATTCATATGCCAACTTCAAGTCTCCTCTATGTCATTGATGAGAAACAATAATATATACCAATAATCAGACATGGCAGATTCTTGGTGAGTGTTTCTTCTATGCCACGCTCTGCTAGGACTCTACATGCATCATTTCATTATTCTCTTCTTCCTAAGCATTAAAAGTAGGCTTCAGAGAGATGTGAGTGAACACCTGCCGAGTGTGGTGGCACTCGTCTATAATGCTAGCGATCAGAAGGCTGAAGCAGGAGAATTTCGAGTTCAAAGCCAGTCTCAGCAGTTCAGCAAGACCCTGTCTCTAAATAAAATATAAAAAAGGGCTGGGGATGTGGCTCAGTGATTAAATGCCCCTGAGTTCAATCCCCAGTATGGGAGGAAAAAGAGAGAGGTGAATACCTGCTCAAGAAGTAATGGGGGGAGGCAAGACTGGAACCCATAGACCTATATCTGCTGTTGCTTCTACCTTCTCTTGGGGCATGGGTGGGGGGTGCTGGGAGTGGTGGGGACTATGATGCCCTGGAGACAAACTTGGTACAAAGGGAGAAAGTGTTACTCAGCACCATTCACTTGTTATAGGGGAACGTGGTTCAGGGTGACTATATTTTCTGATTTTTCCAAAGAAGCCAGCAAATAGAATTTTGATGTGAAAACCAATTTAGAAAACATTGGAAAGTCAAGCAAAAGCTGTCTGGGCGCAATTCAGGTCACAGATCTGCCCCTCTATTAAGAGGTCATGCTGCCATGGAAAAGTAGAATACCGGATAACCACCCTGTGGGTAGAAAACGGCAAATATATTTTTGTGCTTACACAAAGTATTTCTCAGGTTGATTCTAAAAGGTAGAAAAATAGGATCCTTATTTACCCAAAAGGCAAAGGCCTTAATGAGAGGTACCAGGGAGGGAGCAGCTGGTGCATACCAACTCCTTGTCATGGAGGAGGCTGGCATAGAACCATCTTCTGCTGGGTTGACAGTCCATGCTTATCTGAAAGAGAAAATTTAACTTCGGGGCGGGCTTTGTGTTATATCTGAGGCCCTAATAATGATCATTATGCTGTCAGCACACAAGACTTAGTTCAAAATAATTCTCCTCCTAAAAGTCACATTCTACCAGCTTCTTGGTCGTCCTTTGCTGCCTCCTCCCTTGGCCTCCCACACTTAGCGAGTCGACTTTTCCTTTTCCCCAGTCCATTTGCCAAGGGATTGCAGCCACAGGATGACATATGGAGGTCTCATCACCAGTGTGGTCTGGAACGAATGGAGTTTGTTGCCTGGTGGTGGAGGTAGCTCCTCTTCCTGGCCCGACCTTTGGAGGGAGAGGGCGGGAGCAATGGCTTCCAAGGTTCAAAAACATTTGCAACCGAACCAACTGAAACTCTGCAAGACAATATTCTTACTTAAAAAGTGTAAAGGAATCCCCATTCTCAGATTTTAACAAGATCAGAAAACCTCTGTTTACTACAAGAATTGTTTGAGAAGGGGAAGTGAAATCTGGCACAGGAAAAATCCCATTTCTATCTGCTCTTAAGATAGTAACTTTGCAGCCATATGCCATGTGTGTTTCATCAGAGCAAAACAGCACCGTAGTGCACTGGGGACAGATTTGCTGTTGCCGCTGCTGCTGCTGCTGCTGCTGCCGCCTCCACCACCTCCTTCTGTTGCTTGGATAAAGCTGAGACATGTGGCACTGTTGTGAGATTCTTAGAAGATCCAGGCAAGTACTGATAGCTGGGCCCCTGCAAGTTGGTTTTGCAGCACAAAGCTCTAAAACCCAACTCCTCTGAGTCCTGGCAACCTTCTCTTTGGGAAATACACACAGGAAGGACTTAGATGCCTTCTGAAAGGAATGGGACAAAGAAAGCTTGTCCCTCCTCCTCTTGCTTGTAAGATTGTTTTTGACTACACAGGGATTTTTTTCCACACAGAGGGAGGCAGAGCCATGCTATAGTTAGGAATGTTCAGACACCTGTGTTCCAGGCCTGGTTCTCCTGCATACTCACCTAGGGACCCAACACAATTTACGGAACCCTTTGGAACTCCAGTTTCCTCGTCTGTAAAATGGCAATAACAATTGGATCAACCACTTAGAGCCATTGCGATAATTCAGTGGGGAAAATGTTGCATGCTATAAGTTGTTCCCTTTGCACATGACTTGTCCTCCAGTTTGCTGCACCTTGCAAGCAACCCCCTGCCAACCCACTCACACCTTAAAAGTCAAAAGGCAGATCTATCTTCTAGTCTTGGCCCCACCACTTCTTGGAAAGATGATCAGGGGTCCTTGAAATGCCTGATGCCCAGGGCCACTCTAGTCCAACACTTCAACTGTAGCAGTAGCCAACACAAACTGCTACCTTTGCCCCTATCATATCCAGCGCCTATATTAGATACCACTTTTTCCTGGATCTCTGGGCTGCTTTAGTTATAGTCCAAATAAGAGTGTGTCTAGCCTGCCTCCCATTCCAGGACCCTGTAGAGGTCCATTTGTCAACCTGCAAGGTATGGAGTCCATCTG
The DNA here is from genome assembly GCF_052094955.1 of Ictidomys tridecemlineatus. Taxonomy (NCBI): domain Eukaryota; kingdom Metazoa; phylum Chordata; class Mammalia; order Rodentia; family Sciuridae; genus Ictidomys; species Ictidomys tridecemlineatus. Next base: position 120,490,647 of record NC_135477.1, on the reverse strand, counting down.
TATCAGAGTGGGCAGTGGTAGGTACATCTTTATGTATGCAGACCCCTGGCCTCCATCCTAGATACACTGCTTCTGAATCCCAGGGACCAGGGCCTACAGCTCTTTAGGTATAACAAGCCCTCCCAGGGAGCAGATGTTCATAACAGCATTTATGGTCTTCTGGGGCCTCAAACTCTGCAGATCTTTCCCTCCAGCTGGGCAGCCCCAGTGACCTCTTACCAGAGTTTGGTGCTTCTCTCCACACTACCCGCTTGAGGCTGTCCCGGTTGACTCACAACAGAACCCATGGTCATGCTGCCAGCTTAGAGGTCTGGAAGTAAAGTGTAAACCTGGTGGCCCTGGTCTCACTGACTTCAAATTCTTCAGGGGTTTCCATCTCCTGTGGGATCAAGCCCGACAACACATTTGAAGCCACCAGGCTCCCATCCCCTGTCGACCCCTTCTCCAGGGAACACTCCTGTCAGATTTTACCTCAGGCTCTCAATGTTCCCACCTCTTGGCTTCAACAGACAGTGTACCCTCCACTGGAATGACCCTTCTGCTGCTTTTCAAGTCTCAGCTGAAATGTTACCTCTCAATTGTCCCTGGGTAGCACAGACTACTCCCTCCTCTCTCTCTGACCACTTTCCAAATATATCACCCATGACTCTGAATTACCTTTATTTCTAGGAGTGTTTCTTCCCACTAGACTTCCAGGGATTTGCATTTTCTTCATTTCAAATTCCAAACCTTTATCAGGACTGATAAGGCTCCTCATGACATGGCTCCTCCTCACCTCTCCAGGCAGTCTGCTACCACACTCTGTCCCACCCATGTGGCCCAGTCCCAAGCTCACCAAGCTCCTTGCTGATCTTGAGCCTTTGTTCCCTAGTGACCTTCCCCTGCGATGATCTCCACTCCATCTTTCATTGGCCAGCTCCATTGCTCAAATGTCACTTCTTTACAGTCCTTCCCTGGCCAATCAATCAAAAGTGGTCTCTCTTTAGCTGGTCAAGGTGGCACATGCCTTAATCCTAACTATTTGGGAGGATGAAGCAGGAAGAGTATAAGTTCAAAGCCAGCCTTGGCAACTTAGCAAGACTTGGTCTCAAAATAAAAAGGGCTGGGGATATAGCTCAGTGGCAGAATGTCTGGGATTCAAACGCCAGTACCACAAAAGAATAAAAAAGTAGTCCCTTTCCAATATTTTCTCTCACAATTCCATATTTTCTTCCCTTTTTAGTACTTTTCACAAGCTATAGTCAATTCACTCTTAAATCAGCCTTATTGAGGTATAATTTGCCTATAATAAGTGGCTTATGTCACCAGGCTATGTCACTCGGATATAGCACGTTTCTGTCAGATTTTCCTGATTCCTCTTTCTAATCAATATCCTCCCTCCCCATGGCCAACCCCAGTCAAATTTTTTCTCTGCTTTCTGTCCCCCCAGCTTAGTTTTTCTTATTCTAAAACTTGTTTTAAATGTAAGCCTTCACAATGTACGCTTCTATCTGGCTTCTTTCATTCAGCGGATTTTTGAGGTTCATTCATGTGGTAGAATTTATCAATATTTTGTTCCTTTTTTATCACTGAGTAGCTAGCCATGGTGGAAACATAATACAACTTATCCATTTACCTACTGATGGACAGCTGGGCTATTTCCAGTTTTGACCATTTTATTTATATATATATATATATATATATATATATATATATACATATATATATATGCACACACACATATACGCATATATACATACATATACACATACTGCTCTAACAGTCCATGTGCATATGTTTGTATGAATATATTTTCATTTATTTGGGGTAAACATCTATAATGGAGGTTGTTGGGCATATGGTAAGCATATGTTTTTTTGGTTTTTTTTTTTGGCACTGGGGAGTGAATCCAGGGCCACTTAACCACTGAGCCATATCCCCAGCTCTTTCTGTTTTTTATTTTGAGACAGAGTCTCATTAAGTTGCTGGGGCTGGCCTTGAACTTGTGGTTCTCCTGCTTTAACCTCCCACATACATGGGATTACAGGTGTGCACCACCATGCGTGGCCATTTTCATTTTTGTAAAAATGTGGGTAATTGATCCATTTCAAGTGTTGTGAAGTCAGAATTGAGTTGCATTGGTTTCCATGTTACTCAATTATTCCAACACCATTTGCTGAAAAGTCTCTCCCTTCACAAGGGGTTGTTTGAATTTTGTGTCCTTTTCTTTAATTATTATTGCTCTTTTCCACTGGTCTATAAATTCTATACATTTGTCCTTGTTTAATCTGGGTTCTTTTCCATTCCTGCTACCTACTTACAGGTGAAGAAATCAGAGAATGACATGACCCTTGGAACAGGAGAAGGGGACTGGGAGAGTGAATAGGAAGGCAGGAAAGCCAGCACAGTGTGTTTTGTGGGCTGGTCACCATTGTGGGGCAACTGGGGCTCCATCCACTTGGGACAATGCTGAGGAGTGCTGTGGGGTGCCCCCTCAGAATTGTCCACTGAGTGTCAGAGAAAAGACCCTATCTTTGCCAGCTCCAGTCACGGTGGTCAGAGGTTGCTCCAGAGGAGTGGCCTTGCTCAGACTTCCAGGATGTAGTGCTTGAGGCCAGAGGGAAGCCCCGGAAAGGAGACAGGAGCCAGGAGGAGCCGCTAAGCCAAGGAGCTGCTACCTGCTCCACACTGGTTGCCACAGCGACAGCTGAGTAAAAGCAAAGCCAAGAGGATGAGGGGAGGGTCCCAAGAGGTTTCCTGGCACATTCATTCTACACATATTTATCAGTGCCTTGTGTGTACCAGACACCGTGTGAAGCACTGGAGAGTGTTACCAAAAAGCCAAGCCCTGTCCTTATGGAGAGAAACACAGGAAGCAGATCAATCATTGCCACAATCATTGTTGTGGCAAGCAGAGATCAAACAGGATCAGTGAATGTCAGGGTGGGGTCAGGGATGGTGGCTCAGTACCACTACTAGAAGGCCTCTGTGGACCTAGTGTTAGAGAACAAACAAGGAAAGGAATAGAGCCACGTGGATACCCAGGCAAGAATGTCCCAGGCGGCAATCACAGGTGAAAAGCTTGAGGAGGAGCAAGCTGTGCATGCCAGAGAAACGAAAGGGGGTCACTGGACTGGAGCAAAGTGGGAGGGAATTTGAAGAGGCCAGTTGGAGGGTCTGACAGGCCTCAGAAATGTGTTTGAATTTTACTCTGAGTGTGATGGGAAGCCACTGGAAGGTTTTAAGTTTTGAAATTTGGTCTTATTTGTTTCAAAAATTATGTTCCCACCTACAGGCATGGTTAAAACTTAAAAAACAAAACTAAAAAAAAAAAAAAGTGGTAATACCCAGTGCTGACAGGGATGCAGAAAAATTGCAACTCTCATACACTGCTGGTGAGAATGCAAAATGGTACAGTCAGCTTGCAAGAGTTTGGCCATTTCTCATAAAGATAAATATATACTCACGATGCAATCCTACTCCTGGATATTTACCTTAGTGAAATGAAACAGTCATACTAAACCTGTACATAAATGTTTACTAGGACTTTATTTATAATGCTCCATACAGAAAACAATGAAAATACCTTTTACTGGTAAACACTAAATTGTGGTACATCAACATAAGAACACAAGAATAAAAATGAATTATTGATAAAATAATCAACAAGCTTAAAGGTATTATGCTTAGTGGAAAAATCCAACCTCAATAAGTTATATACTTTATAATTTCACACATATAACATTCTCAAAATGGCAAAATGAGAAAGCTGGGCATGGTGGTGCACTCCTATAATCCCAGCAGTTTGGGAGGATGAGACAGGAGGATTACGTTCAAAGCCAGCCTCAGCAACAGCAAGGTGCTAAGCAACTCAATGAGACACTGTCTCTAAATAAAATGCAAAATAGGGCTGGGGATGTGGCTTAGTGGGCTAGCGTCCCTGAGTTCAATCCCTGGTATCTATCCCCAAAATGACAAAACTAAAGATGGAGCACAGATTAGTAGTTGCCAGGGCACAGAGAAGCATAAAGTGGGTATACATATGAGTAAAAGAAGGTGGCACTGGAGAGTTCTTTTGTGTGATGTAACAGCTATGGAGACAGTCACATAAATCTGTGGGATAAAGTGCATAGAACAAACACACCCACACACCAGTGAATGCAGGTGAAAACTAAATTAGGTCCATAGTCACTTAGAAGCAATGCATCAAAGTCAATTTCCTGGTTTTGCGATTGCACTGCAGCTATGTATAAGATGTCACTATTGAGGGGAATTGGAAAAGGGTACAGGAGACTATTATTTTTGCAACTTTCTGTTTGCCTATTATTATTTCAAAATTCAGAAATAAAACTCTAGCAGATGAGGATTAAAAACTATAGGGGCTGGGGATGTGGCTCAAGCGGTAGCTTGCTCACCTGGCATGCGTGCGGCCCGGGTTCGATCCTCAGCACCACATACCAACAAAGATGTTGTGTCCGCCGAGAACTAAAAAATAAATATTAAAAATTTTCTCTCTTTCTCTCTCTCTCTCTCTCCTCTCACTCTCTCTTTAAAAAATAAAATAAAAAAATAAAAACTATACTTAAAAAAAAATACTGGGGATTGAACCCAGAGGCACTTTACCACTGAACTACATTTCAGCCCTTTTTACATTTTATTTCGAGACAGAGTCTCTTACTAAGTTTCTGAGTTCCTCCTGCCTCAGCCTTTCAAGTTGCTGGGATTGCAGGCGTGTGCCACTGAGCCCTGTTCATAAAAGACTTCTTAATATTGGGAAATTTGCAAATGGATTAGGGTTAGATGACATTTGATAATTTCTTTCAATTTTCTTAAGTTGGCAATGTTTTTATTGATTGATTGGTTGATTGACTGCATTACTGGGGACTTAATTGCAGGGTTCCATGCCTGCCAGGCAAGTACTCTGCCATGGAGCTACCTCACTAGCCCTTAGGTGTGATAATGTATGATTATCCCAAGTTCACATACTTAGATGATGTAGTTTGAAGATTTAGAGGTCAAAGTGTCAAAAGTGTCTATAACTTACTCCCAAATAGTTCAGCAAATACGTGTCTGTGAATATACATCATATAAAAAATGGCAAAATGAAAACAATTATTGAATCTATGTGTTGAGTTTATGGGTGATTATTGTATTACTCTCTTGTATTTGAAATGTTCATAATAAGAAGTTGAAAGAAATATGTACATGCATCCCCGAAGCTTTATGGTAAGTAAAGAACCCAGACTCAAAAGACTTCACGCTGTAAGTTTCCATTTAGATGACATTCTGCAAAAGGTGAAACTACAGAAACAGAAATCAGATTAGTGGTTGCCAATGACTGGGGATGAGGGGAGGAATTGACTACTAAAAAGCAAGAGAAGACTTTGGGGGTGATCAAAAAGTGCTATATTTTCATCAGGATGGTGGGTATACAACTATATGTGTTTGTCAAAAATTCATAGAATTATGCACTAAAAAAGTTGAATTTTAATGTACATAAATTATGTCTTTAAAAAAACAGAAAGTACCATGTGCAGAAGACCCATTAAGAAGCAAGTTAGCCAGGCGTGGTGGTGCATTCCTGTAATCCCAGAGGCTCAGGAGGGTGAGACAGGAGGATTGCAAGTTCAAAGCCAGCCTCAGCAACTTAGCCAGGCACTTAGCAATTCAGTGAGACCCTGTCTTTATATATATATATATATATATATATATATATATAGAGAGAGAGAGAGAGAGAGAGAGAGAGAGAGAGAACACCTGGGTTCAATCCCTGGTTTCAAAAAAATCAAATTACATGAGGATGAAGATCTTACCTGTCTTAGACTTGCTTGATTATCTTATAAAATAGTTGGCACCAATAAACGTTAGCCAGTACTTGTGTTTTCCCCGCAGGGGGGAAAAAACTGCTGTGTTCCACTGACTCTCTGGCTATGGAGTGCCTTGGAGTATAAGCTAGGCCCACAGCAGGTGCCCAAATGAGTGCTCGTTGAATGAATGATTTGGCCCTGTCTCACCTCCATAGTGTGACTTATTTTCTGTGGCATTCTCTGCAATGGAGAGGTCCTCAGATGTCCTAGTGGTCTCTGGTGGAGGGAGTTCTGTGGGTTATCTTAGGGTACCAGCAACAGCTCCAATAGATGGCACCTAGATGCTTCAATATTTTCTTCCTCTGGCACAGTATGGGAATTTTCTCTCTGCAGTGGGGTGAGTGGTCACATTTAGGTTAAATATGGGAGGGAAGAAGAGGGAAGGGGAGAACATGCAGAAAACACCAGATGCTCTTTCTAGCTTTTAAAAAACACAGGCATTAGGGAACACAGATTTTTATCACAGTCTGTTTCACTAGAAGGGAGAAATGGGGAAGGGAATAGCAGTCTGTGGAGGGGGACTAATGGAGATCTCAGAACTGGGTCTGGGGTCCAGTGATAATGACAATAAGCATCACAATGACGACAACAGGATTAGCAGACACTGTATGGCAGGTGCTAAGCGTGCCACACGAATTATCTCAGGTAGCCTTCTCAGTAACTCTACAATTATCATCATTCCCATCTTCAGATTAGGAAACTGAGGCCCAGAAGAGCAAGTAAGCCAAATCGTACATTTTCCTCTGTGCAAACTAGTGTACAAATGCATTGAGCTCCTGGGATCGCAGAGCGTGCGAGGTCAGGAAGGACACATATTAAACCAACAATGATAGTTCTCGGAGGAGGAGGACGGATGGCTGTGGTAAAGGTGGGAGCTCGAGCTTTTATCGTGCTGCGTAATTTTCACACTGGGGCTGTGCAGCCGTGTGGTGCGGAGGAGGGGTGGTGGTGCCGGTGTTCAGGAATCCCAGAGCTAATTTGGAACCGGGTTTTAGGGACTGCAGATCCCGGGTTTAACCCGCAGACTGCGCAGCCCTCCAGGAGCCGCGGGGCCTGCCTCCTGCTGGTGGAGTGGGGCGACCAAACCACCAAACGACTTTCCACAGGCTCCTTGTCTCCCGCTCTGGGTTTCCCGGGGGACTCAGGCCAGCCCCGGTGTCTCGGGGGCCTTCGGAGAGCCCTTTGCCGGGTGTCCAGCCCCGCGGCCCGCCCACTGTCGCCGAGCCGACTCCGGGCCAATCAGACCCGGGTGATGCCACTCCGGAGATGAGAGTGGCAGGAAATCAAGGTCAAGGCCCCGGACACAATGGGGCCATTGTCGGTCTCCAGTCAGTTGACTTTCAAGCAGCAGTTCCCCTTCCACCCTCGCTCCCTCTCCCACCCCCATCCCTGCCAGGAAGTCACCCAAACCGCCTGCCTCCTTATTAGCCCCCGCCCAAAGGGAGCCGCATTCTGGGTCCTACCCCTGGAGGCGCCGGCCGGGCTGCCCCCTACATTATCTATTCCTTCCACCAGGTGGCGACAGAGCACCACATTTCTGGGAGCCCGGAGGGAGAAAAGGGGCAGCTGCTCAATCGCTGATCAGGGCGTGGGGGAACCTTGCCCTTCCTGTTTTATCCCAGAGCGACAAAAAATCCGAGTTAGATTTGCCTTCCCTCATCCTTTACTCTGAGGTCACAAAGATCTGGAATCTCAGGAGCTCTTGCCCCAGCAAACGGCAAAATGGCCGTAAAGTGTAGCACTTTTCCTTGGGGGGAAGAAACTGAAAGGGGAGCCCCCTTACTGAGCAAGTCCCAGCAGGAGGAACCCTGACAGTTTCTGATTGACGGGTTGTGTTGGTGTATAAATAGTATTTCTGACACCTCCCCCATGACGTCCTCCCTCAGAGCAAGTTATAAGTTTCCTTCTTCACATATATCACAGTGTGCATTAGGACACATATTTGATTATTTTCTACTAGAATACACCCTCTATGAGAGCAGGAATAGAGTCAGTTTTTGTGCCAAGTACAGTATCTAGTACATAGTAAATGTTCAGTAAAAATCTGAGAATGTAATGTGTGAACGATGTGTCCACTGAAGTTCCAGAGAATCCAGCATATATGATTACAGGTAGCACCTAGGCCCATTTAGCAGGGGCTAGGGGCCTTGGCCCAGATCATCGATTAGAGAGGAATGTCCCCGAGGCAGAACATTTTGAGATTAAGACATCTGGACCTGGTCTGGCCACCTGGCTTCACAGTTTCACCTCCACCCATCATGTGTTGAGCAACTTTGCACACATGGACCTCTCTGGGCTTCAGTCTCCTCATCTGTTAAATGGTAATAAAAATGTCATCTGTCTCTCTAAAAGCCATTGTGAGTGTGTACAGAGCCTGGAACACTGAGCACCCAGGGATATGAGTCATTATTATTGCTGTATTGCCATTATTGGGCAAGGAGGCCATAGCCCAAGTGCCCAAGTCATGTGCCAGTTGAGGTTCTGGGGCTGCAGCTGTTCTAGTCTTTTTTTTTTTTTCTTCCCTGTGAAGTGGTCCAGGAAGCTGTGGCTGGTGGGGCCTGTTCCTCTTTCCAGTTGGCTGGTCTTCCCCTCTGGTTAGAAGTCTGATCTGTCTCTGCTGCCAGGTGTGTGTGTGTGTGTGTGTGTGTGTGTGTGTGTGTGTGTGTGTGTGTGTGTAAAGATAATGATCAAAGCAACACAGGAAAAAAATGCATTTGTTTTTAACTTTTATAGGGGATAGGGCCTGGTCTGGGACATTCCTTGAGGAAGTGACTTGAGGGAGCTGGAGAATGAGAAAGAGGAACTATCCAGAAGACCCTTCCTTTAAAACAGCCCACTCCTAGGGAACACCATAATGTCCCAAAGGAACTCAGGCTCCTCCTGGGCCAGGCAAATGCCAGATGGGAGAAGATTCAAAGCGAACACACCCTAACTACCCACGCTCCTCCTGAACCTGCTGCCTCACTTGGGCCACCAGCACACAGCCGCAGGATGTTAGGCCTCAGCCTCCCTGCCTGGGGGAGGAAGCAGAGCCTTTTAGGAAGGTGGAGCCTTCCAGAAGCCTGCCAGGGGTTCAAGACCCGGGATGGGGCTAGGACATTGGGCAGTGAACCAGCCCCTCGGGCCAGCATTCCTGGTTGCTACCCCAAAGTGGGGCAAGGAGCCAGCTGTGGTTATGGGTGCCCATCCATGCCAGCCGCCAGCACCCTGGGGTGGCTGAGAGCATGGTGTCAGGGTGTTGAGGAGTATCCCAACTCTGCAGTTGCCAGCTTTGGCAACTCCCTTAAATGAGCCTCAGTTTTCTTGCCTATAATATGGGGACAATATAACTGTACCATTCTCACAGGGTGGTTCTGAATATTTAGTGAGCTAATATATGAAACATCCTGGCACATGGTGGGTATTCGATAAACATTAGCATTATTTTTTTTTTTAATCACAAGAATCAGCCAGTTCAAACTTGCTTTTTTTTTTTCTTTTGAACTGGGGATTAAACCTAGGGGCCCTTAACCACTCAGCTACATCCCTAGCCCTTTTTTACATTTTTTTTTTTTATCTTGAGACAGGGTTTTGCTAAGTGGTTGGTGCTCTTGCTTAATTGCTGAGGCTGTTCTCTAATTTGTGATCCTCCTGCCTCAGCCTCCTGAGGCACTAGGATTACAGATGTGTATCACTGTGCCTGGCAAGAATCAGCCAGTTCAGAGATGAAAAACCTAAGACCCAAGAAGCTAAGTATCTTGCTTTGGGCCCCACTCACAAGTAAAAAGTGGAAAGAGTTTGGATTCAAACTTAAATGTTTTAACTTTCAAAACTGTGCTCCTTGGAGGTGGAAGAAGGAGCAGACGAGTGGTTGGTTGCCTGGGAAGAAATTGGGTGTTTTAGTCAGCTTTTTCGCTGCTGTGACCAAAGGATCTGACCAGAACAATTATAGAGGAGGAAAAGTTTATTTGAGGACTCACAGTTTTAGAAGTCTTAGTCCATAGAAGGCGGGCTCCAGGTGAGGCTGAACATCACGGCGGCGGGAGAGGGTGGCAGAAGGAAGCAGCTCACATCATGATGATCAGGAAGCAGAGAGAGCTTCTCCACTCTTGAGATTCAAAATATATACCCCTTAGCCATGCCCTAATTCCCACCTCCTCCAGCCACTCACTGCCACTTCAGTTCTCACTCAGTTAATCCCTATTAGGGGATTAAATCACTGATTGGGTTAAGACTCTTAGAATCCAATCATTTCTCCTCTGAACCTTCTTGCTTTGTCTCACATGTGAGTTTTGGGGGGTACCTCAGATCTAAACCATCACACTGGGCTCCTGTTAAAACCATATATTAATGGATTCAACATATGGCTGTAACTGGGGTAAAGGTGGCATGCACTTCCTCTTCTAAAATACAGGATTCAGGCAGGGGCCCCTGCAGGGCCAGGTGCACCAGTTGTGATGGAGTCAGAGCAGGCAAGAGTGGGAGGGGCCAATTAAATCACAGGGCAGGTGCACACCCAGTTCCAGGAGCTGGAGCTGTGCGGAGGCCACTCACCTTGGAATGAGTGGCCAGCCTGAGCCACAAATATCTGCTCCCCCATGTCTCCTGTAGTTTGTGGTGTCCCCTCCCTTACCCATCTTTGTGTGGAATTCCTCCACCTATCCTCTTCTCTCAGTGTAATAATCCCACCTAACAAAAGTGACCATGGCTGATGCTGGCCAGGCTGTGCCTAGGCAAGCCACCAAGCTGGACTAAGCCCCTTCCCCTGTGCCAGGACACTCTGGCCCTGTGGCTTGTCCCCTTCTTCATGAAAACCCAAATGACTCTCATTTTTTTTTAAAAAATGGACACAATATCTTTATTTTATTTATTTATTTTTTTATGTGTTGCTGAGGATCAAACCCAGTGCCTCACACATGCTAGGCAAGCGCTCTACCATTGAGCCACCACTCCAGCCCATGAATCTTGTTTTTGAGACGCTGAAGTTAAACAGCCCTGGGATGTGAGGAGGCAGAAGCAGAAGAACTTTCCTGAGGACACTCTGCTCTCTCCAGTTCTGGAAGGGTGGGCTGGGAGGCTGGGAGACCTTGAAAAGGAAGAGGTCAGATGGTTGCAGAGTGCAGAAGATGCTGTCAGGAGGGGCCTTAGTTTTGGGGGTGAGTTGGCATGGTGGGGGAAGGGGTAATGGTGGCCCAGCTTTGCTATCATCTGCAGACTCTGAAGTCAGGCAGATCAGGTTTGAATCCTGCCTTATACACTGGGTGACCTTGGAAAGTCACTTCATTTCCCTGAGCCTCACCTACCTCATCTGTTAAATGGGTTTAGTTAAACTCATGAGGTTTGTGAGGATTAAAAAAGGTAATGAAGAGCCCAGGGCCAGGGCACACAGCAAGCATCAATAAATGATCTTTGCTGTTCCTGGGGCTGCTGTTGCTGGTGATGGCTCTGAGTTGGGCCAACCTTCAGAGGCAGGTCAACTAGATCTGTGGGGGTGGGGTGCTTCCTCCTAGCCTGATCCTGCTGCCGCTGACACCAGGTCCTTGGGCCTGTCAGGAAGCTGAGGAGGGGAGTCACCAATCCCCAAGCTCACCCATGACACCCTGCTGACCCCCAGAAAGCAAGGTTCCTGGCTAGCCTGTGAAGTGAGATGGGGATCCCTCATGCTAAGGTGATGCCTGATTTCTCCTTTTTTCCACTTATTTCTTCTCTGCCTTAAATCTTCTCCAGTGCCAGAGACGGGCTCCTCTGTGCCAGGGAGAGAGAGGGAGCCAGGGTGGGGCAAAGACATGGAGGAGGTTCCCTAATATAGAGAGGAAAGGGGCTGGCAGTCTTTGACTTTTAAACCCCAGGTTGAAATTGGTGACATGGAGTAATGTGGTTAAAATGTACATCAAAACCGGGTGCAGTAGAGCACACCTATAATCCCAGCATCTGGGGAGGCAGGAGGATCACAAGTTCGAGGCCAGCCTGGGCAACTTAGCAAGATCCTGTCTCAAAAAAGAAAAAAGGGTCAGGGGTGTGCCTCAGTGGTAGAGCAACATCTGGGCTCAATTCTTGGTACCACAAACAAAAACATGTCCCCACCCACTGACACCCCCTTTAGAAAAGAGCTGCCCTTAAGAGCATGGTGCTGCCTGCATAAAAGAGGAAGGAGAGTGTCAAGGAGTAAAGACAAATCTAGTCCCTTTGGCCCTCTGACACCTCCTTTCCCGGAGTGGGGGGTCTGTTGCTCTCACATCCTGGCCTGTGTCCTCCCTGCTACTGAGGGCTGGTGGGGCTGGACCTGGGGAAGGGCACTGTGCAGGCTTGGGGCCCAGCTGGGGCTGAAATTCTGCTCTTCAGCCCTTTCCACTAATAGCCGTCTGACTTTGATTACTCCAAAGTCCTGTTCCTGAGACGGGATCTTTGTGTTTCTCCAATGAGTGAGGCCCCTGGTTCCATCTCCACCCAGTTCTCCCAGAATCTATACAGGGGAAAGCCTGTCCAGGCTTTGGAGAGTTCGGTCAATCTGAGGACCCCGCAGCCCCGACTCCAGCAGGCTGCGCCTACCCGTGCTGGCTCCCGGGTGTAGGAGGTCCTGAGGCAGAGCCTCTGGAGCTGGAGCTGCCGATCTGAGCTGCGATTAGCCTGGAATGTTCCCAGTCCAGTTCGCAGCGAGGTCCAAGGAGACTGTGGGCGGGTCTGGCCCCAGGTTCCTTAGGCTTGGAAACCCACAGGCCTGCCTTCAGGGCCTCTGATTCCCGGGTTGCCTAGCCACAGGCCTGTCCTCTTGACTGTCTACCGCACTGCCGTTTCTCAGCAGCCCACAAAGGCCCACTTGGCTCCCTCTGCCAGAAACTTACCACCCATCATCTTTTTTGACTGGCTGATTTCTACTCTTTTTTTTAAAGGCTCCCTCCAGGCAACTTTTTGACCCCTCTCTTACCCCAGCCCAGTAGTGGCTGCCCCTTCCCTGTCCTAAGTAACTCCTCCCTTATGTCATGTGGCACTCATTATGTTGGCTCCAGAGTACTGCCCAGGGATAGAAACGTAATCTCTGAGTCCTGGTACATAAGCCCTGCATATGGCAGGTGCCCAACTAGAATGGACAAATGACGAGTGGTCACACCTGGCAGCTTTAAGAGCTACAGTTTATGTGGATGTGGGGGTGGTGACTCCTGCTCACAAATGCTCCTCCCACACCTGAGGCTGCCCCTTCTCAGCCCTATATTCTAGGCCTTCTTTCCTTCCACTCAACTCCATCCCCATGTCACAGGTTGATAAGGACTGGGAGGTGGTACAGGAAGGAGTCAAGCATGGGGCCACTGTCAGCTTAGGGATTTTGACCCAAGTTTCCTTTTCTGTTAAAGAGATGATAACAGCATCTTTTTAGGGTGGCCATAAGGACTGAAAGTGGCCATCCCTATAAGATGCCTCCCATCTATCTCCCAAGGCCTGGGATCTCTGGAGAGGGGAGGGCAACTCTGGGATCTGGCTTGACATTCTGGTTGTGACATTTCTGCACCCTTTGTCCCCGCCCTGCCCCATCTCCTCCCTAGGGCTACCCCTCTGCAGTGCTGGGGGAAGTCTGGGATATATGGTTATAGGGGAAGCTCCTTGGACAAATGAGTGGCTTCAGTGAAAATTCTCTGCCCACATGGCTGTGTTTAATTTGGGGGTCTGAGTGCCTCTGGTTTCACAGGCACTCAGTGCTGACCGGCATTCCAGATGCCAGGGGTGTGGGGAGTCACTATCTAGGCCCAAGGTGGAAAGTGGAGGCAGACAGCCCAGGTGTTTATGGAGCTCAGCCACTAGAAAATGGGAATCTGAGAAGTTGTGAGCTGTCACCTCTCTACCAGGCCATCTGCCCCCTGCCATGTTGAGAGGACACACTAGAAAGGGCCAGGACCAGCCCTCCCAAGTCCAATGAGGCTACTTCCCAGGCCAGGTCCCCCACCAACATAGCCCCTGGAAGACAGGTTCTGCCTGCTTCCTCCCAGGGCATTGGATAGGCATTGTGGGAAAGCTTCACCTTCCCACACTCTCCCAGAGGCCAGCAAGACATCTTGGGTGGAGGCAGAAGGAACTTGGGGGAAGTGTGGAAGCCAGCATGCACCCACCTTTTCTCTCCACTACTCAGCTCCCACTCCCACCCACCCCTTGGTGGGTGGCGGGACACAAGGGATAGAATGTATGAAGACTGGAGGCAGTCTAGCTGTGTGTGACTTTGGGCAAGTGACTTCATTTCTCTGAGCTTCATTTCCTAAGATGTAAATGAGGATAACAACAGCATATATCTCTTAGAAAGTTGTAAAAATTAAATAGTCAAGTAGGATTAAATAACAAATTAAAGGATTAAATAATAAAATTTATGCATTAAACAAAGAGGCCATTTGAACAAAAAGTGGTAATATTATTTTGTGGGGTGGGGGGTAGGCAGTACTGGGAATTGAACCCAGGGTCTTGCACATGCTTAGGCAAGCACTATACCACCAAGCTACATTTCCAGCCCTTTTCAAAAAAAAAATCATTCTTTTATTTTGTGATAGAGTCTTACTAAGTTGCCCAGGCTGGCCTTGAATTTGTGATCCTCCTGCCTCAGCCTCCTGAGTAGCTAGGATTATAGGCATGCACCACTACATCCAGCCTAGTATTCCTATTATCATCTGTCCTTGCTGTGTTCCCAGCATCCACCCAGGACACTTTAATGCAGTTCAACATAACAGAATCTGTTTAACATTTATGATTCCTTAAGGAGGAACTCAATGTGCTCAAACAACGGGAGAAAAGAAGCCCCCAGGTTCTCAGGCAGGGCTGCCATGGCTTTCTGTACTCTGCCTCCTGTTGAGTACCAGATGGTCCTGGGCTATCCTTAACCCTTCCAAGTCCCACAGCTTGGGGAGATCTTGTTGCTTCTTCCTTGGTTGGGACAGTCAGGCAGGTAGGCAAACCTGTCACCTAAGACTATGACTCATGGCTTGGAGGCCATGCTACAGGAGCTAAAAAGCAGGTGGAGTGGGGTAGTAGGGATGCCTGGCTAGAAAAATAACAAGATGTACCATAGCCCCACCCCACCCCACCCCCGCCACCTTTTTTTTTTTTTTTTTTAATTTTGAGACAGGGTCTCTCTAAGTTGCTGAGGCTGGCCTTGAACTTGCAGCCCTCCTACTTCAGCCTTCCAGGTCACTAGGATTTATAGAGATGTGCCACTGCACCCCTACCCAGTTTAATCTATTCTTTCTATAGAGATAGTTCAGAGGCAATGACACTAGAAGCAAACGGGCCCCCTTCTTCAGTGTTAGGGTCTCAGGTGTAACCAAACTCAGCTTTGTACCACCCTCAGTGTAGGGTGCTAGCAGAAGGGAGCGGGAAAGACTGAGAGACCCACAAGGCCCACAAGGCCCAAAGGCCCTGGGCCATAGGAGGAAAACAGGTATAAAAAATACTTCAAGGTTCTAGCCTTACTATATGGAACAACTCAAGGGTTAACCTTGGTCCCCACTTACAAACGCACCCACCTTGTCCATATCTGTAAAGAGAAAAGGAAGAAAGATGCTGTTGGAGCTTGTAGGCTGCCTTATTGCCTATAGCTGCAGCTGGATAACCATATTTGTGTGCCCGTTGAGGGACCCTGGGACTTCTAGGCAGGCCACCTTGGAGTTCTCTCCTGTAAGACAAGAGGCATGAAACTGAAGTTCTGCCTGAGGATTTAGGCCAGTTGGTGGCCCTGGCCACAGTTGCTCCTTAAGGCCAAGGCCTGGGTTAAACTGCTGGCATTATACAGCACCCTCCTTCCAGCCACCAGAATAGGTGGTATTGACACACTTTTGAGGGGTCCTGCACCCCTCTCTAGGGGCAGCACAGAGATGCTCAGCCTTTTCAGCAGTCTGTGGAGGGTTAGGCCATGGAGGGGCTGCTGGGTACTGGTGTTTCCTGGGGAGGCGTTCTGGCTGCCTGGGTGGTGAGTCCTTACCTGGAAGCAGAGCAGCCTCTCCCACCCAGATTCAGGCCAGACTGTGGAGTGGAAGAGAAGCCAAAGCCAGTCAGGACCAGGCGTCTGGAATGGCTGTTTTGTTGGATGGGTCCCAGGCCTGGGGCTCTGCTGCCCAGGCCCTGCCATTCTTCTGAGGAATGGGGGCTGGGGATGTATCCTGGCCAGGCCTTGAAAATGAGAAGGCCAGAGAACCAGGGGAATGGAGGATGGTGTGTGAGTGTGTGCAAATGTCAATGTGCCAAACCCAATAGCTTCTCTCCTAGGAGTTCTTTTATTAAATGCCCGATCCCAGCTCCTCCTCCTATGGCTGATGGAGCACAGAGGGCTGGGATACCACAGCCTCACGGGCGGAACCCCACCTCTCAGCTGCCTGGAAATTTTAGTCAGGGACCACACAGGGTACTGCAGCTTCCTGTCACCAATCAACAGGCGGCAAGAGAAGGCGCCTGGCGTCCTCAGAGAGGGAGGTGGCCATGTGGAGAGGCTGGCAGATTTCCTGGGTGTGGAGGGAAGGGATAGGGTTCGGGGAGCAGCCTTCTCCAGGGTGTTTCAGGAGGAAGATAAGCACCAAACTAGGTTCTGCTAGGTGTGTGTCCAGGTCCTGTTTTCCCCACCCCTCCCACTCAGCCTGGTTCTCCCTCTCCCCACTCTTGAAAGATCCTGTGATTCTTTTTTTTTTTTAAATATTTATTTCTTAGTTGTACACAATACCTTTATTTTGTATATTTATATTTATGTGGTGCTGAAGATCGAACCCAGGACCTCGCACGTGCTAGGCAAGCGCTCTACCACTGAGCTACAACCCCAGCCCTGATCCTATGATTCTTTATCACAGTTCATAATTCTCCACTTGCTAAGTGGTTTGGTTGAGGTCCACGCTCCCTATGGGTCATGCGTTTACTGGATGGTGCTATTAGGATGGAAGAGGTTATGCCTGTTTTCATTACTGTCTCCCCAGTACTTGGCACTCCCCAGGGTGGTCAAAAAGTGGGTGCTCAATACACATTTGGTAAGTAAATGAATTAAAGAATAAATTCCTCTGGCAGATACCATGAGCTTCTTGTTTATTTTTGACTCCCCGACCCCTGGCCCCGTGCCTGGCATAAAACCCCACTCAATCATGTGGGATGGAAGACTGAGATTAAAGGTGAGCTAAGAGACACCTTTGCAGATGTGTTATTGAGAGTCTTATCTATCTACCTTTCAGGCAGTGAGGACATGGCTTCTCCTCTAGGTAGTCCTGGGAACAAAGGGGTTCCCAGAGGAGCTGAGAAGGCAGAAGGCAGTGCTGACTCAAAAAGGTGAGGCCTCAGTTGGGTGGAACTGCAGGTGCTCTTCCAGGTAGGCTGCTGTGTGGGGGTAGAAATCTAGGGCAGGACCAGAGGACATGGTCTCAAGGACTGTATCATTCACATCACTGAAGCCTCCTGAGGGTGGAGATTGAGTACAGAGCTCCCACAAGTGCCACTCTTTAGACCTGAGAGTCTTGAGGTCAGACGGGGCTCTGACCTTCAGGTTATCCCTTGCCTTTGCACAGACAGGAAGTCTCAGACACATCTGGGGAACTGAAGGACAATGAGAACAGTGTAGGAACTTGTGCTGTGCTTGGAATAGATCCCCTGCACTAGCAGCAGAGCAATAGCACTGTGTCCTGGGAGGTGATGCTCTTCTCAGGGTTGGAGTTCCCCAACGTCTCTGACCATGGGATCAATTATGGGGCTCATCATCCACATCTGGAAGAACTGAGGAGGTAGGATCTCCTGGAGCTCAGGGCCCAGTTCTAAATAGATTTGAGGTCTGGAGTTTCCAATCCAGAATGGCATCTCAGAGCATGAAAGCCACTTAGGTCCTGTCTTGTGGACATCCCGGTGGGCAGTGGAGTGCACTCATCCAGGACCCACTCCAGCAAGGATTTGAGTGTCTATCTGGCCAGCTATGAATCAGAACCAGGATGGACAGAGAGGCAACCCTGTGCTAAATGTTAGGATTTGAAACCACAGCTTGTATGCCACTTGAGAATTAATTTAATCTTTAGCTCGAGGGGTTGCAAAACCCCCCAATTTAACTAAACCAAAACAAAATTAAATGTTAGTGACTGACTAGCAGGCAAGCAGAGAGGTGTTGTTTCAAGGACTCTCTTTTAAACTACACATAAACTGATTTTTAAAAAATTTTAAATGTTTGGTAGAGAAGCATTTCTTCAAAGATAGAAGTACCTAAAATGGATACAGGATAGTGTGTGGACACACAGAGAACTTCTTTATGTTTTTTTAAAACACAAAAAAGTTTATCAGCCACTTTGGCAGTTTTCATAAAGGTTGACTTGGGATTCAAATAATAGAGTATTTCTCTATGGTAACAGCATATTATCAAGTGGAATGATCCCCAGCAATGCTAAGGCTGGGAAGCAGGTCTCTGTCCTGAGCCATGCAGGTGTTTGGCAGGCCTGAGAGGCTTACCCAAATAGAGTCCTCCGGAGAGCTGACCCAGAGAGGGGCTCACACATGCAATAAACTTACTTTCTTTCTCTCTTTCTCATTTTGATTTCCTTTACAACCTGAAGCCAGATGTGGTCACTTTAGCCTACGACTGCCGCCCAGGTGCCTGTATCAGGAGGCCAAGCTGAGGCCCCAGCAGGTAGGGCCCCCGATCTAACAGGTGCCCAGCGTGTGGTGTGCGCGTGCTGTCCGGAGGCCCCGTACCCGGCCCAGCTCGGAGCCCGAGGACTTGGAGAGCAGCCGCGCACCCTCTTCAGAGGTGCCTGGGGAAAAAGCGGGAAACAGGGCTGATCCTTCTTCGCTCCTCCTTAAATTCCAGCGTCCTCGGTTCTCTGCGCCCTGGGTGCGGCCTACTTAACCATCTGCCCGAAAGCCGGGCGGCTGCCAGAGCAGAGCCGGAGAGGCCGAGAGGACCAGTGGGGCGGGAAGGGAGAATGGTGAGTCCTTGGGGGCAGCATCCTATGCGCGCTGCTGGGCTCGCGGGCAGCCCAGCCACCTGTACGGGCGCGGCACCGCTATATCTCTGTCCCAGGCCTGGGCGCGCAGAGCCACGGAGCTGGCCTGAGGGCGGGGCTGCGGCGGCGCGGGGAAGCGTCCCCCTCTGCCCGGCCTCTCCCGAGCGCAGTGCGGGCGCGCCCAGCACCCGAGGAGCCGGCAGACACCCCATTCGCCCCCTGGCGGCGCTGGGACAAGCTGGGCAACACCGCCGCGGCGGAATGAGCTGTCCACAGCAGCACTGGGCGCCGCCCGAGGTCACGCAAGAATCTGCCTGGGGCTGGGAACCCGAGAGGAAAGCGGGCTTAGGAAGGAATGGGGGGAGTGGATGAAACAAAGCGACTGTGAGATCTGAGGTTTCCTCTGCATCATATCCTCCAAATCCTTGCGAGCTTCTCCACTAGCGTGGTGATTGACACGGGGATCTCATATCTGAGTGGTCCTCCCTCCCCTCACCAAGTCTCCCTGGAAATAGAAGCCTCGTTCCCGTTCTCACCCTTTCTGGAAAATATGCCCATATCTCCATTCCTTCCGCAGTGACCTGACAATAGCAGCCTTGGCCCACCCAGCCTCACCCCAGGCCTGCCACGCCTGGGAGAGCTCTGAGGTGGTGCCAGGAGGTTTCTTTGGGAGAAGAACAGCATTCAAAATGGTCCCTTTAGTGCTCACGAGGAGTCTGGCACTGCCCCGGGCCTTATGGAAGGTAAAGATCTTGACCTCTGGGTGTTTCAATCTCAGAAGAAAAACACACTCAGGAGATGATGGGCACAGCTAGTGGCCTGGCAGCAGGAGCCTCAGGGGAGGGCACACTGGGGATGGGATGGGATGGGTTGTAAACACTGGAGCTATCAGAACTTGCTAAGTGGACAAGATTTGGAAAGAGAAAAGGAGAGTATTCTTGGCCAAGTCTGGAGTGCAGTGGAGGCTGGTGTGGGAGGGCAAGGCTGGTGGACCCCAGGGGCCCTGTAAGGGTATGTTTCTTCAGTGGGAGAGAGGGGAAGAGGAAGAACTGGAGGTTGGAAGCTGCTCTGGAAGGCAGCAGCAGCACAGACCTGGCAGATCTGAGTGCAGGCTGAGGTGGGGAAAGGAAGTGAGGCTGTGTGTGCAGGAACAGGTGCCAGGGAAGGAGGGAAAGGGCTTCTGGCCTAGGAGGGGACCACACAGGCCCATGCTCCTTGCCCAGGTCAAGTTTTCCTCAGGTGGCACTGATACCTAAGCAATGCCAGTGCAGGTGTCCCCAGCTTCTTCAAAGGACTGGGTTAGGTTTTTGTCAGGAAGGAGGAAGCCTAGGTCATGGTTTGAGGAGGGAGCAGCTCCAGGCTAGTTCCAAAGGCAAAGGATTAAAAAGAGTGAAGCAGGTCTCTGGGGTGAGAAGGCAGGCTCCGGAAGCCTCCGGGAGAGGAAGACAAAAGAGGGACCAGTAGGGGGCGCAGGGCCTCTGAATCTCAGGTCCACCAGGGCTGGCAGGAGCTGGCTGGCTGTCAGTTTCTGCCCCATTCCTCATTCCATTTTCCCTATCAAAGTCATTTAAGGTAATTGGGGAGATCCCTTCCCACACAGCCTCTGGTATTGTACAGATGGAACAAACTCAGAGTGGGTTCTCAGGCTGAAGCCCTAGGAAACACCTCCAGGAAAAGGAGGCAGAGTCAATAGTCTTCTGGGTAGGAGTGGGGTGGCCTTCCGGGATGTGTGTGTGTAGGAACAGGTGCGAGGGAAGGAGGGAAAGCGCTCTGGCCTAGGAGGGGACCACACAGGCCCATGCTCCTTGCCCAGGTCAGGTTTTCTTTCCTTATCAGTCAAACTACAGCCAAATGAGAATCCATTTACACTTGCTTTGGTTGAATTCCTCCAGAGTCAGCCACTCCCTTCTTCCTCTTCCATAAGGGGCCTAGGTGAACGTAGGGAGACACTTGTCTCATTTTTTCATATATGCTGTTTATGTGGGTGCTCCTAAAGGCTTGTGACACCTGTAGCATCTGCTTCCATTATCCCCCTCTCTCTCAGAACAGGCCCCAGAGGGAAACTTGATCTCTCAGCCACCTTTCTCTGCCACTCCTTTTTAAAAGTTGTAAACATAGCCATCAGTTTATAAGTTTCTACTTTGTGTCAGACACTGTGGTCAAGCAAGCTAGGTTCTCAGGACCTGATCTGTTCCTTAAAGGAGCTAAGAGCCCAACAGCCAGATTCCTTGGCTGGCTCTGGCTCCCAGCCCAAGACAGGCACAAGGGGTTGAATACTGTTCCCTAAGCCGATACAGAGAACATGGATCAGGTTTGGTGTCACTCATCTCCACTTCAACTCCATCCTTAAAGCATCATATCCTGATGATTCTGGGTCATCTGGGGGAAGGCCTGAGACCCACAGGAAAGGGAATGTGAACACCCCTTTCAACCATGCCTGGCAGTGGTGGCTCAGTAAATATTAATTGACTTTGAGGACAAGATGTACTTTGACTTACCTCTGGATAATGAAATAAACCTGTCATGTAAATCTGAAAAGGCAACAGAGATTCATTAGGTTGAACTGAAAAGAAATTGGGCTGAGGGTTAATCAGACTCTTGTTATCCAAGGAGAAAATCTACTGTGGTCTTCTCTAGCTTTCTTCAAGTTCTTTGAAGCTAGGGTCAGAATGATGTTGAAAACGAATAATCCTGCCTCTCAGAGAAAGCCTTGCTCCTGAAGCCCTGCAGAATTGGAGGAGAGAAACGGGGATTAGATGCCCCGGAGGTACTACATGTCTGTGACAGCATTAGGGTTGTCTAAGAACCTGGCCTCCGACCTCATCCCTGAGGAATCACTCCCTGATGGTGCTGGGTTGGCTGGGGGAGGCCTGAGAGCCACAGAAAAGACCTGGTGTGAATGCTCCTTCCAACTGTGCCTGGTAGTTTTGGACTCTTGGAGCTGGCAGAAGGTGCCTTGCTTTCGGCTCTTTCAGGAAGAAAAAAAAGCCATGGCAATGTCCTAGACCCTCTGACCAACTCAAGACCTGGTGCAGGCTACTTAACTTCGCCAGGCTTGGTCCCTTCTCTGTGAGATGAAGAGATAGGAATATTGGTTTTGAAAGGGGACTGGGAAGATTTACAAAAACTGTAAAATGCTTCCCACTTCCTTATACAAAGTAAGAGCTCAATAAATGGTTGATATTCTATGATTTTGATGATGATGATAGAATGTAGCTCATAACTACCAACAATTATGATATATACCCCTTATCATGCTCAGCTATCTTGAGACATACTCAGAATAGCTACTGTGTTTTTGTTTATTTTTAAAGATGGTTTAGTTTTTCCTTGCTACTAGGGATTGCACCCAGGGTCTTGCATAGGCTAGGCAAGTGTTCTACACTGAGCTATATCACCAGCCCTTTACTTTTTTATTTTTATTAGTGAGATAGGGTCTAAGTTGCCCAGGCAGGCCTTGAACTTGGGGTCCTCCTGCTTCAGCCTTCTGAGTCATTGGGCTTACAGGCATTGCCACTGCAGTTGGTTTTAAGATGGCTTTTTTTTCTATATATAAAAAGGAAGAACATCATCTCAAAATAGTGTCTATGAAAATGACCTGTAGAAATAAAATGAGGTAAGGGCTGGGTAAGGGTAGAGTAAATGAGTGTATAAATTGCTGAAGAAGGACATAAAGCTGAGGCAGGATGCCTGTGCCCCTTCTTTTATCCAGGTCCATCTCTGCAGCCATGTGGGACCCGTCCCCTCTCAGAGCCCCATCCTCTTCTGAGCAGTGTCCAAAGCATGGCTCAGGATGAAGCCCAACTGTGGTGTAAGGCAGGCAGTTTCTCACTCTGTCCTCTCCCAGGGAAACATGCACCTGTCACTATGATGGGTTAGCAGGAGCCATGCAGAGTCCTCTAGAACTGTCAAGCAGGCACAAGACAAAACATTTACATCTAATATTTTGGAAGGATCAAATGTGGTTCTCAAAAAGCTCAGACGTGCAAGCTTTGGAAAAGGCCCAGGTTTGGCTCCCTTTAACTCCCAAATTCTTGTGGGATGTTGCAATTACTTGTGACAATCCCTCTCCCTGCCTGGGACTTTAATTTCAGATTTAGACATGTAAGACTGGGTAGCTGGCTGGGTCTTGAGCGACTTGGGGGTGGGGTGGGGACTGGCTGGGGAGAATAATTTTTGCACCATGTTTTCTTTGGAAGGGAGATCTCAAAGAATCAAATGATGTAGCTCTGTTTGTATTACTAGAATTTTCAGCCACTGTAGCAGATTCCTTGTCCCTGAAATTGGTTCACTTTGCTGAGTAGTTCATTCTGTCCTTTGAAATCCAAATGTCTAGGAATCATTTCTGTAATAGTCTTAAGTTAGAGTAACTTACCATTTACTCTCATAAATTCCATAGTCCTTCCATGAAATATTATCCCCTGGATAAGTATTAGGTGAAGAAGATCTATTAAGGCCAGGTGGAATATTTAGTGGTGCAGGGAGAGGTAAATAAATGCAAAAAAAAGCTGGGCAAAACATGTATGGATGTCAGGACTCTGTGGCCTGAGTGCCAAGGTATGTAACCAAAGGCTTTGGGCAAACTGCCTATGTCTTTGCATTGCTACTGTACGTGGCCTGAACACATTCAGCTTTTCTGAGGGACCTCAACTCTATGTTGGGCTCCTTTTTCCTACTACCTGGCTGCCACACCTGGTCTGAGAGCCTATGCAACTTTAGTTCTGGCTCTTTTGACTTTCATACTGGCAATGAAAACAATGGATGCTGCTAGTCCAGAAAGAGATTTGAGCAGATGGGCTAGGTTCTTCTTGCTTCACCCCTAGGCCTTTGTCATTCAGTCTGATGTAAAAGCCTATCTCTGACATCGGTGTACCTAGCAAAGTTGGGGATCAATAATAGCTAGGGGCTGCAGATGTAGCTCAGTGGTAGAACACTTGCTTAGCATGCGTAAGACACTGGGTTCTGTCCCCAATACTGAACAGGAAAAAAAAAAAAGGCTAGGAATTCCTAGATGCTTTGTGGAGTTCAGGCTGGTAAGCAGAGTCATAGGCTAGGATTGACAAATCTGGGGTCATGAGTTCTTTTTGCTTATTGGCAGTTGGCATAGAATCACCAACACTGCTATTCCCCCAAAATACTTGGTGAGCACTCTTCTTTTTCCAAGATATCAGCTCATATAGAGCTCAGAAATGATACAGAATAATATGAAGAGAGAAGATCTGAATGAAGGGTTATGTTGAGGTCAACCAGATTCTCAGGGAAGTCTAGATTGAAGGAAATGCTAGATTGACCTATTCCAGATCTGAAATATTAGAATTTCTAAAGGAGCAAGATGAGAAGGGAGATTGAGACTGAGCTGTAAGAGCAGGGGAGAAGAGAGACAGAACAATCTCTCTGGAGTTCTTTTGGGTCTTGGAAAGATAAAGCTCAGAATTCCTAAGCAAAAGCAAATGCCCAACTGTTTAATCTATCTCTAGGTAGGATGAGGGAATGAGTAAGCTCTGATTATAGGACAGAGAAATACAAGGATCTGGTGGTTCAGGGCACCAGCCCACTCCTGAGGGACTCCAGAGTCAGGAGAATAGAGAATGTCTCCCCTGAGGGTGCCTTTAAGAATACAGCTGAGACATTCTGTTTCTGGATGAAAAGTCTCAATATCAATATAATCAATAAAATCCCAACCAAAATTCCAATAAGACATGCTAAATGAAATTTGATAAGCTGATTAGAAAGTGGATCTGGAATGAAAAAATATGGAAGGACAGAAAAATGATTTGTAGGGGGTGGAAACAATGAAGCTTTGTATGAAATAGCATCCAAAAGCTACAACAATGAAAATGGTGTGATATGGGTTCAAGAATATAAAAAAAAGTTAAAAAAAAAACAGAATCAAGAAACAGTACTGAATATATGAGAGGTGTTTGGTTTTAGTGTTTGTTTGTTTTTCTTTTTTGGTACGGGGGATTGAACTCAGGGATACTTAAACACTGAGCCACATCCCAGCCCCTTTTTTATATTTTATTTAGAGACAGAGACTTGCTGAGTTGCTTAAGGTCTCACTAAATAGCTGAGGCTGTCTTTGAACTTCAGAACCTCTTGCCTTAATCACCTGAGCTGCTGGAATTACAGGTGTGTGCCACAGCGCCTGCCTTTATGAGAATTTTGAATATGAGAAGGGTAGTGTTTCAAGACACTGGGGAAGAGGATGGTCTACAGAATAAATAATGCCGGGCAGCATGCAACTGTCTGGGGAAAAAAATTAGATTCCTAATCCACACCATTTATTATGAAATAAATTCAAGATGGGTTAAAGAACCAACACAAATACAACCCTAAAAGAAACACAAGAAAATAGAAATATGATTATTATTTATAGATAGGGAAGCCTTCTTTAAAAGCCATAAAATAACAAGCCATAAAGGAGAGGAATAACACATTTTGATGACATCAAAATAAAAAACTTCTTACAACCCAAGACACCATTAATAAAGGTTAAAAAAAAAAAGTCAGTCAGTCTGAAGTGAGGGGTGGCTCATTCTGCTAGGGATCAGATTGTGAGATAAGATGGCCTTGGAGGCCTGTCTGCTTCCTCACAATTCCCTGTGTAAGTCAGGGTTCAGGAGTAGGTAAATAAATACCAAAAGGTAGTTGTAGTTCATTGTCCATCGTCTCTAGAGCCCTGCGATCAAGAGCTAACTCAAGTCATAGTTATCAAGAGCCAGCTGAAGATAAATGGGCTAAATGGAGCAGGATGTAGGAGAGGAGGAGGTAAACCAAGACGGAAGGAATAAAAGGAATTTTGCTGGCCTCAGACAGGAATCAGAAGGAGGGACTGCTTCAGTAGACAGCATCTCCAGTCCTTGGATGCATCTTTCATAGAGTAGATGTGGCACAGGAGCTCCTCCCAAGACCTCATTTCTCCTGCATAAAGAGGATTCTGTCACCCTGTGTAGGCTTTAATCATCTCCATGAGACCCCTCTATTCTGTTCTCTTCTGGGAGACAACCCCTGCTGACCCCACAGTGGTAGTGATGATGGATGTGCCCATATTCTTAGGTGGATAAGGTGCCTTGTATGGTGTGACAGCTCCGAGTCAGAGGCCTATGTCTTGGAGACTTTACTGTTTTATGTCTAGAGAACACTCTGACACAGGTTCCCAAAGCAAATTCTGTGAAGAATTATATCAGCCAAGTCACCCTAAGAGGATCAGGATCTGCTCTTGGGAAAGCCAGGCAACCACCCTGCTCAGCTACTGTCACCCCATATTCCCATTTGTGAGCTGACTCTGAGCTCAGAGGATGTCTGCCTGATTCAGGTAGGATGACAGCCATATGCAAGTCTTAGGAAATTTTGTGGTATTTTATGCTAATTGGTAAGCCGGGTTGAGTCCATGGACCTCGGGTTTGAGAAGAAGCAAAAAATTCTTAGGAAGGAAGGTAGATGCCATTTTCTAACACGAACAAGAGGAGCAACAAAGACAAAGTGCACCGAAAAAGCAGGAGACAGCACCACGACTGGCCAGAATTGGCGCTCAGCCTTAATGATGGAATTATATTCCAAGAAGCATCAGAGAATCCCACAGGCCCTAATTTGCCTTTCCGAGATGTTTCAGGATTTTGAGGGTAAAGAGTAAGGAGTAAATAAGTGCAGTTGGGGATATGGCCAAGGCTCCAGAGGCCACTGGCCTTTGGGAAATTTTACAAAATGGACCAAGGAGCATAGATTCAATGTCTACAGAAGGAAACAACTCCTTAATATCAAAATATAACAGTGGCTGAGTACCAACTATGCACCATGTATTCAAGTGAGGGCAGCATGAAGAGAGCTCTGCACCCCTACCCCCCATCACCACACACCTAGCAAACCTGCCTCTCACCTCTGAGGTGATACCAGAGTAGTCCACTCATCTGGCACAAAATATGGCAGTTTAGAGAGCCTTCTAATCGTTTAACTCCTATTTTTCAGAAAACTAGGAGACAGTTAGCTTACAACCCCTAACTTTCCACATGGATACAGGAGACTTCAGCCAGCCAATGAGGAGAGTAGCTCTCCTTCCTTGATGCCCAAGCAACCCTGCTTCCAGGCCCTTTTTACTAATAGTCTTGCCAATCAGCCAGGCTGAAGGATGAGGACTCACAGAGACCCCCCAGGAGGAGGGTTCTATCTCTGTTTTCGGAGTGCAACCAGTGATTTTGAACTTCTGTGAGATGTGGCTTCCCTTGAGAGTTTTGATGAAAACTATGGATTCTGTTCTCAGAAAAATGTTCATTGCACATTATAGGTCTGATCATGTGTAAAATTTCAGGAGCTTTACATACCCTGGAAGTCCTTGCTTCAGAGTTCCTATCAACACAGATCACTCCTTTTCTTAATCTGGAACTATTTCCTGGGGCTGATTAACTGCTCTTAGATGTCCAACAGGTGAATTAATATGTAGCATTGACCTCTAGTTGTCCCATGTCTTTGGCAGATGGCAGATTTATTGCTTGTAGCCAGAAGAAAGTAAAGCCCCTGGACCATGACCACATTTTGTTTTTCACACTCCTCCTGAAAACCTCAGGCACCTCTGAAACAGACCTGGAACACAGATACAAAGTGACAAGCCAAAAATAAATCTGATCCTGTATACAACCAGATCTATGAAGTCAGAACCATAGACTGGGTCTTCCTTGGCAGGAAGGAGAAAAATGAGGATAGATCCAAAGGTACACTGTGAAATAATCAGAATGGGTCTCTCTTCTTCCAGATGGATGAAGATTTAGCTGATCATCCTGGAGAGACACCTGGTCTTTTCATTATCTACTGGCAAGTGGAGGCTACTGGAAGCTATATCCTTAACTATTATCCGCCTTCCACATGGGACTCCCTTTTTACCAATAATAATGAGGAGAAGGATAATGATGATAATAGTAGCATTTATTAAACATTATTTGTGCCAAGCACTGTGCTATAAACTCTTGACAAGTTATTTCACTTAATCTTTCCAACAATCAAATAAGGTAGGCACTCTTATTATCTCATTTAAAGATCAGGAAATTGAGACTAGGAGACATTCAGTTGAGTAGCTTAAGGTCATAGGAGCTAGTGAGTGATAAAGCCTGGTTTTGCACCAAGACCTGATTTCAAACCTAATACTTTTAACTTACTCCTGCTGCTCCTTCCCAAAATACCAGGCAGGACTCAGACAAAAGTCTTGGAAGTCCTCCAGAGTGATGAAATGGTCTTCCAGTCGGTACCCACCTGTTTCATCCCCTGCCCACTGAGTAGCAGTCTGGTACTCAGACTCATTTTTTGGAGAGCTGCTTGGAAATCCTCAAGTTCTATCTCCTATTGCTAGATGACTTTGCTTTTTTAATTCACATGCCATAGCCCTAAATTTATCAAGAAGCCTAATTTTATTTATTTAGTTTTTTATTTATTTTAATTAGTTACACATGACAGTACATACGCTTGAATCAGATGGGATATAATTTCTCATTTTTCTGAGTGTACAGGTTGCAGAATCACATTGGTCATGCAGTCACGTATATACACACAGCAATAATAATGACTATTTTATTCTACTGTCCTTCCATTCTCCCCTTCCTCTCCCCTCCCCTCCCATCACTTCTCTCTACCCAATCTAATATGACCCACTTCTTTTTTTTTCCCCTCACATCGTCATACATGTATTCTGTATAACGAAGGGGGTCTCCTTCCATCTTCCATGCAATTCCCCTTCTCCCTCCCTTTCCCTCCCACCTCTCTTCCCTATCTAGAGGCAATCTTCTTTTCATGCTCTTCCTCTCTACCCCATTTTGAGTCCTAATTTTATTTTAAACTCAGTTGAGCCCAAGAGCCTCATTTCTTCCTCAAGTTTAGGATGAAGAAGACTCTTTTTTCTACTTCATCCCTAGAAAGTTGTTGGTGGTTCCCATTTTAAAGATTTGACAATGGAGCTAAGGGAGTTGGGGGTATAGTTCAGTGGTAAGGTGCTTGCTTAGTATGTATGAGGCTCTGGGTTTGATTCCTAGCATTGGGAAGCGGGGAAGATAGGAGATGAAGAACAAAGAGCAAAGACACTAGAATTTGGTGAAGTATCACCAAGAGTGCTGGTGCTCTGTGGAGGTCCAGCTTCCCTATGTGTTTCCTATCCTCAATATTTGAAAATGGGGTATATTGCCCCTCAAATAGCTAGTCTCCTCCCTTTCCTCGACCAGTGGATTCAGGAGAGTGAGTGTCCCCAGCTCACCAAGCAAAAGGCCCAGGAAAATGCTGCCTATCATATGCCCAGTGACCTAAAGGGCCCCTAAGTGCATGCTGAATGGCAGAGCCCCAACTAGTGGTAATTTGGGGCGGGTATTGACGTTTGGGTGGGCATTAAGCTATCTAATGAGTCCGGGGTTACTTGTCCTTGCCCCAGAGCATTTTATTTTGTAGATGAAATAGCTAGGGAGAGAAGATATTGAGGTTTATATAGAAGAGGGACATGGAGAAAGCTAAAGAGGTTGGGAGCAGGCAGAGAAAAATCACCTCTTGTTCAGGGTCTCTCTTCTATGCTACGTGTAGGCCAGAGATGAGATAAAACACAACAGATCCTCATTCAAAGTGGATGAAGAAGCAAGTCCCAGAGACAGGTGACTCTCAGAAGTGGTCTGGACTCACTGGAGTCAAGTTCTTGAGTCATCAGATGTTTACCGAGTACCTCCTGTGTGCCAGACTTGACTGGGCACTGGGGATGCCACAGTGAATTCTACCCTCAACATCAGACCATCAATAGAAAGAAAAAAAAAAAAAACATGAGCCAGACAATGTGGACCATGGTGAGCTATATGAAGAAAACTGGACAGAGCAGCGAGAGTGACTGGAAGGGGCCCCTTCAGTTCGGGCTGTCCAGAAAAGCCTCTTTGAAGAGCTGAAGCTTGATCATGAAAAAGGTCCAGCCACAAGAGGATCTGGAGGAAGTGCATTCCAAGAAGAGGAAAGAGCAAAGCCAATGGCCCTTAGGTGACAACAGGCTCCATACATTTAAGCAGTGGAAAGGCAATCAGCATGGCTTGAGAAAAATTAACAGGGAGATAAGAGGAAGGAGAGAAAGCTGGAAAGTTAGGCTGGGCCAAATCGTAACAGCCTTGCAACCATAGCAGAGTTAGACTTTATTCTTAATGGATGACAAGCAGAAGAATCACACCAAACAATTAAGATTTTTAAAAAGATCACTCTGGCTACTGTGTGAAGAATGGCAGTAGAGAGACCAGTGAGGAGGCTTTAGGTAAGAAAATGGGTGACTGTATAATTTGTCATCCAAACAAGGACAGGTATAAGTGAACAGGACTGCTACAAATACTTAAGCAGGGCCATCAGGCATACCCAGGATGGTTTCAAAGTCGGATGAATGGACATTCTGGATATGACGGGGGTCTTGGATCAACAGCATCACCTTGTTAGAAATGCAAATTCTCAGACTCCACCTCAAAACTGCTGCATCAGAAACTCAGGATGGACCCAACAGTCGATTCTTTGCAGTGGTGGGAGTTATTGAGCCCAGGGCCTCAGATGTGCTATTTAATGTTCTATCACTGAGATACACTCCCAGCTCATGCAGCAAGCAATAGGTATTTTAACAAGCCCTTCAGGAGATTCTGATACAGGTTGAAGTTTGAGAACCACACAGTAGTGTATATGAGGGGATGTGACCAGGTGCAGGTTATATTTCATTTTTTAATTTTATATATATATTATATATACATACATACACACACTATATTTTGAGACAGGATCTTACTAAGTTGCTTAAGTCCTCACTTAGTTGCTGAGGTTGGCTTTTTTTTTTTAGGTTATATTTTAGATTAAGTGTTGAAGGAAACTAGAGTCTGGAATGAGCTCTTTGCTTTTGGTTGTGCAATTTGTGTATGGTGGTGCTCTTTAGTGCAATGGGAGAACTAAGATGGGGGGAGAAATGGGTTTTGTGAGGGAATTAAGCTTCCGGTTCAGATGTGTGAAGTCAAGAGTACAGAAATAGGTCATTCTCCCTGGACCACCTCTCAGAATGAGGAAGCAGTTCTACCAGCCAGAGGGACATATTCATAGGGCTGCCCAAGCTCTGCAGCTTTAGGCACTCTTTTTTTCAGTTATTCTCCTTCTTATGAGGCCCTGCTTTTAGAGAAGACTTTTCCCATTGATATTGCTCTGTCATGGCCCAAGAAGAACCATGGAGGAAAAGCTAATCATTGATGCCCCAGACAAACATGGCTACTCAGGTGGAAACAGTTTTTGAAGGTGCCATGCAAGAGACTTTTAGCTAGGGAATCAAAGCCTAGACCTTGTCTTGGGAATTCCTCTACTAGGACTTACCACTGAAAAAGTGCTGGCTAGTTAATTTGTACAAGCCAGGACTGTCACAGACAGCTCAGCAGTTTCTACCCATTCTGCTATGACATACAGCTCCCAGTTCCAGGAGGAGTCACTTTTTATGTGGTCTCAGACTGCTGGCCTGTAGCCCATGCCTGAACATTTGGGTTTTGTTTAATGTCTATGGGCTACATACAGGGAGTAGCAAGCCCTTATCCCTGTGCTATCTGGTGCAGGTATCCATGTCCTTGGTGACATCCGACAGTAGACCAATGATAAGACAGAGTACCAAATTATCCCTTCTTGTAGTGGTAGCCAGAGAGGGATGGACAAACTCTAAGTTCCAGAGCAGTAATTCTTAACTTGGACCTTAGCAAGTTCTGAAAAACAGCTGAGAGAGAACCAAGCTTTCATTTGATTCTCAAACCTAAGTCTCAAAAGAGACAAAGAACCTTTACTTTAAAAAAGAACAGTTGGGGCTGGAGATATGGCTCAAGCGGTAGCGGGCTCGCCAGGCATGCGTGTGGCCCGGGTTCAATCCTCAGCACCATATACAAACAAAGATATTGTATCCGCTGAAAAAACTAAAAAATAAATAAAATTCTCTCTCTCTTTACAAAAAAAAAAAAAAAAAGAGCAGTAGTTCTCACACTTAAGTGTGAGAATAACCTGGAGGGCTTGTTTCATCAGGGAGCAATAGTCCTTTTTTTTAGATATAAGTGTTGATATAAGTGTCTTGCCCCTGGTGACTGAAGGAAACCAGCCCCAGAGGTTCTGGTTTGTTAGGTATGGAATAGGATCCCAGAATTTGTATTTCCAGCAATTTCCAAGGGGCTGCTAATCATTAGCTCTTAGTCCAGTGTTCACACTTTGAGAACCACTGTTTTAGAGGTTACAAAAAAATCATGAGGGGCTTGAGTTCAACTTTTCAGATAAGAGTTCTAAAAGATTCCACAGTCCAGGGCTGGGGATATGGCTCAAGTGATAGCGCGCTTGCCTGGCATGCGTGAGGCACTGGGTTCGATCCTCAGCACCTCATAAAAATATATTGTGTCCACCTAAAGCTAAAAAATAAATATTAAATAAAGATGCCACAAATCCTTTAAACCACAATATGTCCCAAGGAATTTGAGATATTATTTTTGGAAGAAGCCCCTAGAGAGTGACAGACTCTAGACCTTTCCTTGGAGGCCAGGAAACATCTGGGAAACAGCATTTTAGATGGTGCAGGAAAATGCCTCTAGAAACTTAAAAAGCCCAAGCAGAACTCTGAGTTGGAAAGTGCATGGCTGACCCTGGCTGACCCAATTCCTGGATCAATTGTTGGTAAACAGAAAGGTTTGGGGAATCTGTAAAGACTCACAGCCTCTCCTGGAGACTGCCTCACTCACATAGAAGGTCTGCTCTAAGGAAGAAAGGGTGTTTTCTGGAGTTAGAATCTGGGAGACAGAAGGAAACCAAAAACTTAATGAGACAGAGTTCAAAAGCCTCATTCACAGAAACTTTTATTCAGGTTGTTATGGAAAGGGTAGGAAGAGGCAAGGACAGTACTCAGGGCTGTGCTTACTTCAAGCAAGAGCAGTAGAGAGCCCTGGAAGGGCCACTTGCCAGTTCCCTTCAGACCTGCTCTAAGTCATTTCCCCATAAAAGGGAGGGAGAAATGAAAATGTGGATTCATTCATGAATCAACCTCTAAAACAGGAAGTGTGGCTTTTGAGCTATGCAAAGAAACCCTCCTTTGTACAGAGAACACCGGCTTAGCCATCCAGCTAAATATACCATAAGATGAGACGATGTCAAAGTTGGGAGACACTACATATTAGAGGATGTGGAGGCCAAACTTCAGAGGAAGGCAATATAGTAGGGTTACTGAGAACATGGATGTGCTTTGAAATCAGCCTACCAGAATTTTTTGGGAGGGAGGGGAAACACCTTTTTTTTTTTTTTTTTTTTTTGGTGTAGTATTGGGGATTGAGCCCAGGAGAGCACTCTACCACTGAGCTAATCCTTAGGTCTTTTTTTTTAGTTGTTGATGGATCTTTATTTTATTTACTTATTTGTGGTGCAGAGATTCAAACCTAGTGCCTCACACATGCTAGGCAATCGCTCTACCACTGAACCACAACCCCAGCCAGAGTCTTTTTTATTTATTGGAACAGGGTGTTGCTAAGTTGCTGAGGCTGGCATGGAACTTGCCTCAGATTCCTGGGTCCCTGGGATTATACATGTATAACACTGGGCCTGACTGGACTTTGGATTCTGACTGTGGAACCCTGAGCATGTTAATCTTTCTGAATGATTATACTACTATAGCACCATCATTTGTCAAATGGAGGTAATAATGATGCCTTACAGGACTGAAGTAAGAATGAAATGAAACAACCTAGTTAAAATGCTTAGCTTGGTGCCTTGAGTATTTTAAGCACCTGTTTGAAAATAAAAAGATAGTGGGGCTTAGTAAAATTTAGGATGCTGATAATATAGACCCACCCTTAGTGCCATTACCAGAGACAGAAGGTGAAGGTAGGGTGGAGGTGCTGCTAGTCTCCACAAGAGACTGACAGAGGTTGAGATGAGTCAGCAGGATGGGAGAGGATGCTTACGATGATGGAATCAACTGGACAACCTGCTGGCTGTAAGGTGGGGATATCCTACTCTTTTAAACAATTGTGACATTTTCTCACTGTCAATCTAAGTGCCAAATAACCTGATTTGAACTGAAGTAAATGAAAATCAATGTTGATAGCAATATTGGATTGACATATTGGAAACACTCTGGAGATATGCAAAATTAAGGTGGAATCTCCATTGTCAGGAAAAAATGTGGCTCTTCCTACTTAAGTTCCAGAAATATGGAGGAAAGTGCTAATATGACAACAGTGGAGGTATGATTCTGAGGAAAGCTGGCAGCTGACCCTGAAAAAGAGAGATCTCTTTCCTCTAATTCTGAATGAGCAGAAACTCTTCCAAAATCCAGTACCCTAAGCCAAAAAGTTCTCTCTGCTTAGAAAGCAATTGTTACTACAACTAGGAACAAAGAGATTTCTAAAAAAAAAACATGCAAAAATAGCCAAAATAAATTACATATCACATGGTTAAATAAAAGCTTACATCCCTTGGGGGTGAGGGTGGGAAAATTATATTACCTTAGAAAACAAAGAGCTAAAGAAAAGTGACAAAAAGTTCTTGAGCATGTTATGCTGGGTCCCTTGCTTGAGGAAACCCATGGCCCTACTAGCCTTGCCTTGTTCAGACCTATCCTAAGTCTGACTTGTTTCTCTTGCCGTCCTGTTACAGGACCTTGCTTCCAGGCTTCTTGTTATCCAAATGAACAACTGGGCATATTTATCATGGTCCCACTTGTGAGTCTTTGAAAGAATAAGGCCACAGGACAATTAGGAAGGGGACTTTTTCACTGGGAGGAAATGGTGGCTAGAGTTTTCACCACAAGCTCCTGTTCTTCGGAGCCCTCTTCTTGGACAGAGACCCAGAGATTCATCTGATCTCACTTTGAGGAGAGGAGAATCTGGTCTCTTCTTCAGGAAGTACTGCTGCGTATCCCCTAAAATCAGGGGTACTGCAGAACTTAAGGAAACTAAGTTTCTTAGGTATCCCACTCACCTCTCCATAACAGTGGCACCTTTAGCTTTATGTTTTGATAAAGTTTGTTATTTTTTTTTTAAGTCGGTGGTTGTTAGGTATGAAAGCCACTTCAATCCTGTTGTTCTCTATAAAGGAGGGTCATTGTAGCAAGAAAAAAACAAAGCAGTAATTTACAATGATAAACTGTCTTGGGATTCACCCAGGGAAGCCTGGAATTGTAATACTATAAACTTGAGATATTCTATGGCCATGCATCAATTTTTAGAATATAACCATTCATTGTCATATACACATATATAACATATATATATATATTTTAAATAATGTTGAAAGGCTTTTTTAAAAAAAATTTTATTTATTTAGTTAGTTGTAGTTGGACATAATACCTTTATTTATTATTATATGTGGTGCTGAGGATCGAACCCTGGGCCCCGCATGAGCTAGGCGAGCGCTCTACCACTGAGCCACAATCCCAGTCCTGAAAGACTTTCATAATGTGATTTTTGCCAGGAACTTTGGAGATCTATTTGTTCTAAGTCTTTCTATTATACAGCTGGAAGGGAAGTGAAAACATCAAGAATGATAAACCAAATGGATAAAGCCACAAATAAAACTTCAAACTCCACTTCTGCAAGTTGAGGAAAAAACATACCCAAGGCCTTTGCTAGTTTTTGAGTTAGAGGTCAAAACTGGGTGGTTTTCTTTGGTCAGATAATCTACTCTTCTAGGAGAAGGTCCCAATGAAACTATTCTGGACAATTCCTGTGCCATGTTTTCATGGCTAACTTAATTTACTGTCATTCTATTCATTAGGAAAGCAGTGAAAGGAATCTTTTATTTCCCTTTCTCTCTCTCTCTTTTTTCTTTTTGTGGTGATGGGGATCATATCCAGGGCCTTCTGTATGCTAGGCAAGGGATCCACCATGGTACTACATCCTCAGACCAAAGAGGGCTTATATTAAAGCACAACTTTCATTTTCTGTAGAGTATTATTTTCTGATATGGGCTCTCTTACAATCTTTCCACTACTCCATACCCATCTCAAATTTAAAATGACAGAAAACAAAATCTTTCCATCAGAAAGGAACCTGAACTATAGGAAAGGTTTTGCCTTCTCTTTAATGTGATAGATGGTCAACTGTCACACCCTCAGGGGAAAAAAAAAATGACCCAAGATGCCTGACAGAGAGTAAGTCACATAAAATCTTTAAAATAAATAAATTCTTTAAAGTAATAGACTTTTACAGTGTGAGAGAGCAATTTAATGTTTGCAGTCCATTCATGATCATAAGTAACAGGCAAGTAGTAGCACACCAGCTACTGAGTCCTTTGATAGATGGTTCCATCTATCAAACAAAATAAACACAAAATAATCAGAGCCACCAGACCCCTTGCCCCCCAAAGCACTGAAACAAAAGACTGATCTGTTTATATAGTCACATGAAAAATAAACATCTTTATTTTTTGCCTACTTTATTTCATTTTTTCAAATAAAATTTAAATCTGTACAAAGTATACTGTTACAGTATATATTTTGTAAGAATCAATGCCTAAAAGAATCACAATACTTCAATAAGCAGTACAGCAGACCTCGCTAGTTTCAGCTTTGATATTGAACAAACTCAAGCCGGCTGATGCACAACACGTTTGCTTGGTTTCCACATGGTGAGTTCCCAGCACTGAGATGGGAGAACATGACAGCAAATATGGTTATATTACAGCCCGACACACTGCGCTTCTTCATGTGATAATAACTGCACATATTTAACACAGAATGCTCAAATTTACTTTTTAAATTGCATTTGCTTACTTTTTAGTTGGCAAAATTCAGCATTCTTAAATGGGGTCCCCAAACAGTGCAAATTAATGATATTCTACTGTATATTGGCACATCTCCAATAAGGATTAACTTGTAAACTCAAAGAATATCAACAACTTAGTTCTAAATTTTAACTAATACACATCTGGTCCATTTAACCAAAGTCATTTTGGAAAGATATTAAAGAACAATTCTATTTCTGAAAGAATCTTGTTTTGACCAATCTTTAGAGAAGATAAATTTTTAAATTGTCATTAAAATGTTTTACTATAAAAGCTTACAAACTTGATTAGAAATTTCAACATTATGATTCACAGCAGACAAATACAAACTGCATATATTCCAACAATACCTACTCTTAGGCTTTCCAACAGAGCACAACCATGTCAGCTGTGTTAACTAAAATTCTGAACAGTGTACTAAATTTATAAGTGGTGCTGGGTCTAGCAAGTGTAAATACACAGTATATTTCAATGAAAAGAATTGTCTTCTTTATACTTTATTTGTTTTCCCATAAGGAAACATTATGTTTACATTCTTTAATAAAGTTAATCTTACATCAGAATATAACTTAATACTGTCAGCAACAGGGACCACACACAGTAAATAAGAAGCACATTTAAAATAAGTCTGAATTCACATAGATTAACATTTGTTGGTTAATAAAATATCAACAGTATTACAATCTTACAATATTTACAGTAAGAAAAATCTAGAGTAATATATACCTTTCACAGCAGGATTCCTTTTTTTTAAATTTCTTCCAGTTTGGGATTGTGTATACACAAAAAGCTCAAAATAAAGCAACTCTGCAATATAATCTTAAAATAATGGCTACTAGGGGGAAATTCTATCACAACCATTGAAAATAATGGTGACTTCTCACGGAGTCTGTGGCATCTGAGAACCCAGTTAATTAACCAAAGTCTTGCTCAAACCAGCCTCAGTTACCCAGATTAAAGCTGCAGAACTCCGGCCTTCCCTGACTGCTGAAAACCCAACAGATTTTCTCATCATGCTATAAGAAAAGAGGGAAAATTGGATTCAGCTTATACCTCATGGCTGGAAACCTCCAGCCAGTGCACATTCCCTAATTTATGCCAAAAGGGGGCTGATTTCATCCCCACAGCATCATAAAAGTCCCAAGCTTACTCATTCCTCAATTCTTGTCCATTAGGATAAGGCATGAACTTGGTCCATATAGTACATACACATCAGTATCTTAAGAGACTTGGGACGGGGCAAAAAAACAGATTAGTGTAGTTTGCACTGTCATCAACAGGAAAATGGGAAGTTATGCACATTTTCAATTAGAATGACAAGAAGAAGACCCACATCCCTAAACTGGAATTTGGCTAGGGCATCAGAGTTAGCACCCCCTCTCTGAGTGCCACCAGCAATTAGGATGTGTGCTCTGGGCCTTCTCTAAGAGAGAGCATCTACAATAAGTAACACAGTGTGGGACATAAGTTCAGTGACCACTCCCAAGAAAGCAGATACGATTCTTGAATCTGGGGCTGTCTATGGCACCTGAGGTCAATCATCCAAGCTGTGACCTGTCCCAACCCTGCTTACTTTAAGATATCTGATGGGCACAGAGCACTCAGGGATACGGCTGCTGGCTACTTTGGACTCTAGATCTCACAGGTAATCAACAGGTATCTGGGATTGAATTAGCAAACTGTACCATGGCTCCTTAAACAGACACTGTCAGGTTTGAAATCATGTCAAGCATGAATCTTCACTGTCAGGTCAGAAATAAAGTGGGAGTCTTCCCACATTAGCCAAGGTTATTTGGTCAAAACCTTAGAGGAGTTGGACAGTTTTTCATGTTGCAAGTGATTAGTTTACTTATTTCAGTCAAGCTGGATTGGCAAACCAGGCTGATATATTTAGTTTTGTTTTTTTGATTCTTATATATGTGCTAACCCAAAGCTGTTGTATTTGGGCTAAATACACTGACAGAGAAAATTCAAACAACAAAAGTTTCAGCAAACTTCTGTGGCATTTTCTTTTTGGAAGTCAATGCAAGATCAAAAGGTATTTCTACCCAACAAAGTCTGTTTAAGTGTTTAATGTTACTTCCTTTTTTGGTCCTATACAGAATGCTATAACTTCTATATAGGTCTGAATGCAGCTCCATGTAGATTCCTTCTGTATATCTAAAAATATATACTTTTCAGTAGTTCAATACATGGTTAATCTTCCCACAGAGGAAGATTCTTGTAATCACATGTTGCAAAGTAGAAAAACATCTCCTTTCTAAGAAAGGAAATATACTTTCCTATTGTACACTTTTGAATAAGCCCAAAGGCATGCACCAAAAATCATTATTAAAACTAATACATGCACTAAAATGGTGTAGAGTTAGACTTAAAGTGCTGCTTCTCAATTTTTAAAATTTGAAGACATTTTGTCAGTTGTTGACTCAAAG
The DNA here is from genome assembly GCF_052094955.1 of Ictidomys tridecemlineatus. Taxonomy (NCBI): domain Eukaryota; kingdom Metazoa; phylum Chordata; class Mammalia; order Rodentia; family Sciuridae; genus Ictidomys; species Ictidomys tridecemlineatus. The sequence goes on along the minus strand of NC_135477.1, from coordinate 120,451,710 downwards.
ATCCCCCCCCCAATGGCATCAAGAGAGAAAAGTAAAAAGTATGCATAAATCTATTCTTTACATGGGGGAAAGAATGGATATATTAACTATCCTATTTATAAACTGGATTCCCAGTTTTAAATAAATCAGTATTTACTGGTAAAAACTGTCAAAGCTAATACACCCAAACAAATATTACTAGTAAATAATGTTCTACATAGAGAATAATTTACTTTGGTTTTATGCACCTTCTCAAAAATAATACTAGTGTCCCATACATCACCAAATTGATGTGTTCCAGCAAAGTTGTAAGGCAAATCTTTTTTTCCCTAGTAACATCTTGTTTCCCAACAGACAAAACTAAATTCTTTTGGTGAAGAAGGGGTTAAGATAATGGCTAACCCCTTGGCATCCTGAGCATTGTGGTTTATCAAACTCTACCCTGCTAGAAATTGTCAGGCACCCTGACCCCTGTCTTGAACCAGGAATGGCTCCCATGTCTAGAGATGCCCTGACTGCTTATGAATAGCTCTCAGAACTTTGCTTCTTTTTTCCTTCTGTCTGGATGTTATAAAATTTAACAAAGCTGGTTGCAATGACACATTTTGATAGTAGGGGCCACCATCTAATAATAATTAATTCCATCTCAAATGTTTTAAGCCAATAGTTAGTTCCTAATTTTATCAAATACTGGTATTATAATCTTCTCTACAGAGTTTACTTAGAGCAGAGATCCTTAACTTGGGTTTCAGAAGATGTGTGATGCCCCTGAGGTTGTATGCAAAATTATCTGTGTATGTGCATTTTTTTTTCTGGGGAGAGGGTCCATCACTTTCATCAAATTATTAAAGGTACTATGACCCCCCAAAAAGGGTTACAAGGACTTAGAGAGATACCCGTAATGTATTTTATATCAAGATTGGGAAATGGGGGTAGAAAACAAAAAACTGCCTAAAAAAGAGGGGATTGGAAAGGAAAATGCTGATCTTTCCCTTTATTCACCTTTGGGAAATAAGAGCTTCAAACTATGAAAAAAGAATTAATTAAGCTGGTTAAACTCCATTAAAAAAAACCCCAAAACCATTTTCTAATTTTTTTAGTTTTCCATAAGTAGTAAATTTAGCCTCTAAGAAAAGGTTTAGAAGCTAAATTTTTCTCTTTTCCTAAAGGAAATTCATAGATACAATGCCGAACATCATCCACATTTAAAGATCTGACAACATAAAACAAGCAACTCTAATGATGTGAGCCTTTAACTTGCAGTTTTGAGTACAGGATTATCTAGAGTCAAATCCACATTGTTAACCTTCATTTCCCAAAACTGGTCCACTACCTGGCATAATTCCACTAAATAAACCTAAAATCTGGACGATGAAGTTCAAAACTTTCTACTCAAATTGAAAACAAAGCCACATGTTCCAAAATAGAATCCGGTCCGAAACATTCACACTATGTCAGAGATGACATTCTCATTTTAAATACATGACCAAATTTTCAACAGAATTTGCAAACATAAAGATTCAGAACGACTAGCAAAACATGCTGAGAAGAGCATGTCAAGAATTAAAACACCACCCCCCTCATCCAGAAACACATTCAGGCATTCCAAAAATAAACCAGATTTGAAAAGAGGGCCTCTCCACTTGTTGGTTTTAAGTATAAGGTATGTTAAAAGCTATGGGAAAAGAAATATAAAATAATTCAATAACTTACAAAAAACAAATTTAGCCAAAACACATCTTTCTGTTCTATTGACAAACCTATTAATTTTTTTTCTTTTTTTTTTTTTTGCAGTTCTGAATATGGAGTTGCACAATCTCACTGAGACAAAAATTATGCTCACAGGTACACTTTTTGTTCTTTCTAGAGCACATCTTTGAGGTTATAAGACTAGCTCTGGTTAAAATAGTCTCATCCCTTGCTGCCCTTTCCCTTCAAAAAGTAAACCAATCCTGTATTCTAAAGAGAAAGAGACATTTAATATAACTATTTCAATACTAGTTCTATTATATAAACCATGAGAAAACTATATGAACATTATAGAAAACTACATGAAAAGAGGGAACTGCCACTTGCAACCCACTTCACCTTTATAAGCATGTAACCAGTAAGACTCACTGACTAAGTGAAAACAGAACAACACTCTAAAATCAGACTATCTCAGGGTGGAAGTTGGATCTCAAAGATACACACACACACACACACACACACACACACACACACACACACTCTCTCTCTCTCTCTCTCTCTCTCTCTCTCTCTCTCTCTCCCCTCCTAAGCTTTCATTTTGTTTAGTTTAACAGTTTAATAAAGCTCACATTAACAAGAATTTTATTGGCAAAATAAAGGCCCATATTAAAAATTTTACCAAAACAAATTTTTGTATTACATAGCTAACAATAAGGAATGTTTTCTTGGCCTTATAAAGCATATTTAATTGCATATAAGTTTTGCTTTGGGTGGGATACTGAAAACATAATTCTGCAAGAAACTAGAAAAGACTAGAAACAAAAGTGAAAGTGACTAGTCTTAACTCTCAAAAAATCAAGTGCAAAGATAAATAGTGCAAATAATTAAAACTAGAAATTTTATAGGCAACTTTACATAGACTTTCCTGCTTTTTCACTTTAACATACTGACAACTTTATAAACCCTAACAACTGTATGCAGCATGGAAATGGGCTATCATTTATCTCCACTGATTAGACTCAAGGAAGCCTTTCAAAGACTTGTCTCAGAATCATTTAAATCACTGGTTTTCTTGACACAGGTTTGGGAATTCACTTCTTTTTAAATGACTCCTATGGGAGGGGCTATTTAAGAAGGCTCTGCACTAACTTAAACAAGTTATAGTAGGTAACTGTATTATAATTTAAAATCTGACACAATAAAATGTGAAGATTATATTAACTGCCAACTCTACAAAATAAGCTATGTAAAAATAATTCTTCTATTGTTAATGAACTTGACATTTATAAAAAAAGAAATTACCTCCAAATACAAAATCAGAACCTCCTTTTTGGGCTATTTAAAGAGATTTTTATTACTAACGTATAGAGATCTGATTAAAACAAAACTTGAAAGTAATTTGTTAAAATCATTGGAAATAAATTTAAAATAGTAAATTTGCCAACAGTTAATCCAAATATATCTAAAATTACATAACTTTAAAAACAAATACAGCAATTCTTTATTTTAAATAATTTAAAATACCCCTGGGATTACATTGTCAGCTCACTCTACAAAGAAGGTAAGAACCTCAAAGATGTACTAAATTATATAATTAACATCTGCCACCACTGAACTCTTGGGAATTCTATAATTTTAATGTAAGAGAGAAAGTGGGAAAACAAATAGTAACATAAATATAGGAGGTATGCTGTCTAATTTCAGAAATGTAGTATTAATGAAGACCTCATAAGGTCCACAATGTTAAATGGTTGCCAGGACTGCAAATGTAAAAGAAATAGAAAAAATATCTAAAATTATAATTTAGTACTATTACCTGGTTTATTGTCTTCTAAGAAATTTATGTGAACCAGAGGCTAAAGTTTCTTTAAAAGGAAGAATCTTAGGATATGGATCTTTGTAGACTGCAAATCAAATAATTTGACCTAAGGACCATTTTGAAAAGTAAAGGTAAACCACATTGTGACAAGTGCCCAAGAAAATAATGATGTACTTATCTGTAATGATAAGGATTACCGATATATTCAAATGATAACTGTGAAAAGTTTGAAACTTTATCATCTTTTTCTCAAAATAAGTCACTAGCACCAACTTGCCTTGACCAGAAAAGATGCCACTCCACAGCTGATACTTAAAATTTGTCTCAGAAAAGCAAGCATCCTACAGATGAAAACAGATTTGCATAATATAGCATCAGCATCATAGCTAGCTATAGACCAACAGTTTTCTTTTAGCGATTGAGGAACTCATTGCCTCTGGTTATTGAAACTTTTGCAGTGAAGATCAACTTCATTGTTCTTAGCAAACAACTCTCATTCAGACTTCACCTTAGTTTCCTACCTCCAATAAAAATTCCTCCCACTTTACCTCCAAACCATTCCCTTAGGTACCTCCCACACCCCCATTCATAAACACATTAAACAGCTTTCCCCTTCCTGCTCTCAAATTTCCAAATCAGTAAGCCTCAGTTCCCAGTAGCTTACCTAAAATACACATACTTCTTACTTTCTTCAATTTGCAAATTTCTTAACAAACATTAATTTAGATGCTCTTCAAATTGCCAACTATAGGGAGAACAGCAGTCAGAAAAAAAAATGCCCAATTACCTCAAAATATAGAAATCTTTCTGGATCACCAGTTAACTATGTTCTAAGACAGGAATCAGCGATTTCTTTACTTCTTTCTCAAGTGGGTAAGCTTGAATGCTACTGGCAGGCCTATGGCAAGAATAAAGAAGAAAAGGAGAGAGAAACAAAGAAAAAAGAGGATAGGAGAGACAAGATATCAGATATATAGGGTAAGGAGGTAACTCAAGAGCCACCAACAATTTTAACTGCTAGAAATTGCCAATCCACTCCAGCTGAATGGGAGTTTGACTCAATTTCAGTATGATCCTAAAAAATCATTACCTGATGGTCATCACTGTTTGAGCTAGTCAACATAGACATCATCTGTCCCATAACTTTAATTGCCACCTAACAACAAGGATATCTTTTTCTAAATTCTCCTAGAAGCCTTCTATATTAGTACATCTTAGACCAACATACATGCTAACAAGAGTAGTTCCATGTTTTTCACAATTCTAGAATACAAGGGCTTTGGTCCTTATACTTGGAGACCTCTTGGATCCGAAATCAAGAAAATTATAAACTCTTTAGCTTAAATTTTCCCCCATGAAATGCTACACAATAATTGGTAAGCAAATTATTAACAATCAAACAAAGTATCTGTGAAAACACAAAATCTTGATTCCAAAATGAGCAAAATATTTCTGGTTCTTATTTTACAAAGAGGATCATCATCATCTTTCTATCTATCAACAAGACAATTTTCCACAAAAGCAAAGGACATCAGGAAGAAGGAAGAAAGGATAAGGGAAGAAAAAAAGAAGGAAAGAAACAATAAATGCCAAATGTAATATGGATAATTAAATGAATGAGTAGCTATGAAACTCTTAAGAGAAATGTTTTTAACAAGTGACTTTTGCCATATTCAATTTTTCTATAGACATAAATTGCCCAGACCAATTAACATCAAAATTTGGTAGTCAGTTTGGCAGATAAAAGATGACAACCTGTTGACTTAAAACCAATCATATTTTTCACATTTCATCTGATTGTTCTTGTACCTTGAAACTCTACCTGACTCAGGCTAATGCTAGTATAGATTTATCTTTACTTAACCCATAATCATGAAATTTCTGTTGAAAAGAGCCAGTTGAATGGCCTAGGCCTTAGGCTTTATTTTAGGATCAAATAACTTCATAAATCAGCTTTTCTTAAAAGTACATTGCAAACTCTGCGAAGAAGACTCTATAGAAATTAATGCTGCTGGGCAAAAACAGTAATTTTAATAGATGTGATCACTTTAGTTTATGGTGTACTTCATTGTAAATGGCCTAAATTTGATTAACATGTAATAAAGAAAAACAAATATTACAATGTATGATTTAAAAATTAATAAAATTTAACAACTTTATACAAAAAACTGGTGAATTTATTTGCTTTTTTAATTCCATAATTCCATTTACTCCACTCTCATGAAAAAGTAGACATATGTATAATTGTATATGTACATGTACATACACATATACATATATATCCAATGTATTAAGACATTCAAATTAGGGATAATCAACTATAAATACTATGCCATAGTTATCACCAATTATTTCAAATCTAAGTTGCTTAAAGATGCTCTTGTTTTAGCATCCTTTAAAATAGAAAGCAATATCTAATTCAGATATCCAAAACTTTGAAAAAGAAAAGTCATTAGAGCTGGTACCTCACTTTTTATAAGAAATCTTACAAGTATATTCATGTTTAAAAAATTTAAATGTAGAGTTATGAAAGTTATTAATTTATTAAATTCAGAAAACCCCATTCTAAAATCATTGTGTGTGTGTGTGTAAAACATGAAAATATGAATGGTAATATTGAAGAAAAGAGAGTGAACCATGTGTGGGAGATAAAAATAATCATGCTCATGGTGGGGGTCATCATGACTAGCAGATAACCCAAAATGTCATAAAAAGAAAAACATGTTAGTTTAGAAAGTTTCAACAGTGCCAAAACACAAAATTTTAAAGCACAGAAATAAATATGAATGAGATAACCTCTCCAAACATTGAGTTCCCCAAGAAACCAGGAAGAAAAAACTTGACATAGCATCTTTTTAAATATACTAAGTCTTAACTGATTGAAAGATGATATAAAGTGCTTGGGCCATCATACCCTCCCAGATACTTATCATCAACGGATTTATCTTTTCCCCTCCCTTCCACCCAAATTTAGTTCAGTTTTCCTGCAGAAAAAGTACAGCATCCCTACATTAAACGAAATGAAAACAGTGAGTACAACTGATATAGATCCATTGACTTTTATTACAAATGTACTTGATCACTTGGCTTCAAAAAGTTTAAAATCAATACCCTATTTTCTGTATGCCAGTACAAAGCAAACTGTTTTACAAATTAAATACCTAAAAATTTGACAAAAATATTAAAATTTGATGAAAAACAATTATAAAAATCCTTAATCTCTCTTCAAAAAAGGAGGCAGTCTTCCCAGTCCTATTATACAATATTAATAGTATTCACCATTTTTAGAATAGGTAGCTAAATTATATTTTTCTGTTAGCATAAAAAACTCTTTAAACTAATAGACTTTATTTGTATATGCTCCAGTTAAGTTCGTGAATGCCATCTGATTGCAATATAATCAACTATCTTTAATTAAATTCTCACTTACACTTATTTAATAATTTGCATAGTCTGAAAGGGATAAAGGTTATTCTAAGACTAATTACCATAGGCTATTACAGTGCTATTTTTCAAGGCAATAAGTATTTGCTCCCAAATGAAATTGTCTGTCTTCTTTAGGCAGGGGTTAAAATTACTAGCAGCTTTCTCCATTACCTGAAAAATCAAACTGTAAGAGTTATCCATCTCTAAATGTGAAGCCCTAAAACAAAACAAAACAAAACAAAACAAAACATCGATATACTTTCCATTTTGAATAAAATTTCAACCCCTGCGTGGGACAACCAGAAAGTGAGACTTTCAAGGTTTTGTTTTTTTTTTAAATTTCCCTGTTGGTTTTGGTTTCTACTTTCCATGGCTTTTGAGAAGCTGGAAAACAGTCTGTCTTTCCTGACTAGCATTGTCTTTTTTTCCATTTGGCAAATAATCATCTACATCCAATCTGTATCTAGTAGAGGAAAAGCCGACATGGCTTTTCTTATGAACTTCCTTTGTTGTCAAAGGAATGTATAATGATTTCTACAGTTCTGGTTAGTTAACTTTAGCTCCCTCTGTGGCTGGATGACTGCTGCTTCTAACATCAGCATGATAAATAGGAGGTACAAATAAAAAGTAGCTTTAAAAAAAGATTTGGTGATTAAAATGACAACAACAACACCAAACACACCACACACACATACACACACACACACACACACACACACACACACACACAAGCATTTCAAATCTGGTGGTTGATCTCTGGATTAAATTACTTGACAGTGTCTCTCATTTTAAAGAACGTCAATATTGCAATGCATTTCAAGTTTTCTTTTTTTACTTAGGCAAATAACAGTTTAACCAAGCTTTTGGACCTTAATTATAAGACAAAGAGATCAATAAAAATAAGGCATACTTGTCAGGAATTAAGCTTTGTTTGCTTATTTTTGGCACATTTGATCATACTGTCTTCTATGAATAACACATATGGTCAAATATACCATTCTTTTTTTCAGCACAAACAGGGTTTACCAACTAGTAAAATAAAAACAAGAAATTCCAACATAAAACACTGAATAATAGAACCTTGGTAAAGTACTGAGCACCTGGGAGGGGGAAGGTAGGGGCAGGATGAAACAGGAGAGGGGAGAAGGTTGGGAGGGTGTTTGGGGAGGTAAAGTGAGATGCTTAAAAAAAAAAAAAAAGAGCATCTTTACAGTCACCTAAGTCTTTTTCTATGATCACTTCTTAAGTCTTAAAAGATCTGTATGTGGATTTCTTTTTAAATCCACTGACCATAAATCAGACAATAGTTTCAAAATCCTGGTAAGATTGTGTTTAACTGTTAAGAGTGTAAAGACAACTGCACAATACATGTGCTTCTTGATCCGGTAGGATTCCAAACAGAATCTGACGTCTATAGGTAAGAAAGGCTTCGCTTTAGGTAACTGACCCTAAAGAAAACCTCAGGAAAGAACTTGCATCTCAAAGAAAGGACACTTTGCCTAAGTTTGCTGTTTTTGTTGACTTGCACTACTTATTGCTGGCTACCATGAAACACTGATCTAAGAGTACTCCAACAACCTGTAGTACAAGGCCTAACTTTTAAGAAGCTATAGTAAACAAGAGACAAAATCAAAGCAATTCTCTTTCCTAATTAGTAACAGCACAGAGAATGCAATCTTTTCCATATCACAGTTAAAGTACAGTGAACAAAACAGCTCAACAAACCTTAAGACAAAAAAAGTGCAGGTTATTAATGTTTACATGCAGTTGATAAGCATTCCAAATGTCACATTATGCACTGTAAAAGCTCAACTTTACTATATGGAAATAAGAAAAATGCACCTTGGGGGAAGGGGAAAAGCAATTTAATCATTTCCAGTGATTTTTGCAAGTAAAGAAACTCCTAACTACTGTACGGTCACCTCATATTTAACATTGTATGAATATTAAAAGCAAACAATTTAATGGGAAAATGCACAGTACAATGAAAATAGCTTGTTATTCAACACATACAGTAGATCTCAAAAACAAAGACAACACTCTCAACCAGGGAGCTTAAAAATATCAAATCAAAACTCAAAGAACCAGCAGAAAAAAAATCCTTCAAAAAGACAACTGTTTCGCCTTCCTAGGCCAAATGCTTTACAATGTGAGAAGCACTGATACCTTCCCGCTCCTACAGGTGGTGTTTTCTACATACAGCAGTTAGATCTATATGGCTGGATTTGCCAAGAAACAATTCCATCCCCAGAACTCTCTGTCAGACAAGATCTGAGATCCTTTTTTTTTTTGTTTTTTTTTTTACCAAAATACTTTCTACACAATTCCAAATCAAAAATCAAAATGTACTGTTTAAGGCATCTTTTTTTTATAACATTTTCTCTTCACTCAAAGATGATAGTCATGCAGCAGTTTAATGATAAAAATATATTAATATTTTACTATACAGCAGCAAGAAGTTAGTTGTCAATTAAAAGCACACAAACATCTTTAAATGAAAACCTGTGAAAGACTACCATTACAAACAATTTCAGTTTGGAGGACACTAGCTTGGTAAAGTGCTCTCCTAAGCTTTGCATTTTCATACCCTACACTTTGAATATATGAGTTATAGAACATACTTTGATAAAAAGGCTTGTACACTTGGGGAACACAAATACACTTAGCATATAATGTAGCCAGTAATAACTAGCACCACAGCTACATGGAAATCCTTTACATACACCAACTTGGCTTTCACTTTAAAAACGAAACTCAAAATCCATGGCTCAGTAGGATAACTATAATTGTGTTGCTCTGCTTTTTAACAGGTCTACATAAGTTAATAGCACTGGCAAAAATCAAAGGATAGCTTCAGACCTCTTACAAGTTTAGGAGACAGTGCTAGTGACCACAAATAGACTCACTACCTGAAGTCCAAGTACAGGTTCACTGGAAATTGCTGCACGTTAGTTAAGTTTTTAAAATCTTTCTACATATAATAAAAAAAATATATTATGAACAATACAAGTACATCTCATATACACAATAACAAAACGCCTACTCAGTTAAAGCAAACAGATGCAGAAAAATATGGGAGATTTCCTTTTTCTTTCTTTCTCTTTTTCCTTTTACTATTTGAATAACTTTGGTTCCAACCATAAAAATCACAACTTAGCAAATTTCATTTAAATGCCTTTTTTAATAATTTCTTCATGTTCACAGAAGTTTCACTGACCATTTTTATGTTTAAGGTCCAGATGCAATGCATATTGTATAAAAGAGAGCACTTATTGTTTACCTTGCATGAATTAAACCTACGTACCTTTAACTCTACAAACTTCTGCATAACATTTAGACAAAGCTCAGACACACAGCATGCCTAGCCCTCATATATATACATATCTCTAATCACAGGTATATAGGGTGTCAAATATACTATAATAACCTCCATGTAAGGTTTGAAATTTGGTAACAAAATGAGAAAAACTAAAAATATTATTTTACGTGTTCTAAAATATCTCTTTTTTGTGCTAAAGTCAAATGTTAGCTCAACATGAAAAGGACTTTTATATAATTCAGCAATATTATAATCTTGACCATTTTGCAAACACTTTTAATAATAATAGCTTAAACGTGTACAAAAGTTCTTGGTTAATTAGGGAAATAAACACTCAGTTCTTTATATTTTTTAATCAAGTAGGAAACACAGTTCATATAATGTTATTACTTTTTGTATTTTTTTTTTGTTTTTTGTTTTTAGCAGCTGCTTACTGTTTTATATGGTGGATAAAGTGGACAACATCCAGCGATGGGTGGCAAGTCAAGAAGAGAAACTGTCAGTTGGTGGAGGTTCTGTGGGTGGTGCTCCCTTGGAGTTTACAGTTATTTCTTTTTTTCTTTTTTTTCTTTTTTTTTTTACTTTTTAACTTTTATTTTTATCTCTTTCTTTACAGTATATTTTCTGTGTGTGGCTGTGTGTGTGTGTGTGTGTGTGTGTGTGTGTGTGCATGTGTGTAGGGTTTTTTTCCATTCAGTTTGATCAATCTTCTTCCCCTTCTTCTTCACCCTGCAGTAGCAGAGTGGCAGCGGCGGTCTCCTCCTGCTGCTGCTGCTGCTGCTGGTGGAGCTGCTCACAGGCAGCCCGCTTCTCCCTCTGCTTCTCCTGAATCTTCTTCATCTCCTCGGAGTATTTGCAGAAGGTGTGTCCGAACTTGGCCCACACCTTGTAGGGCACGGTGATGGAGTTGCGGTAGGTGGGCTTCACCTCACTCACTCGCATAAACACGCCGTACTTGTTAGAGCCCACATCGAAGAAGAAGCGCTTGTTGTCCACAGTCAAGGAGGTGCCCTCGGGCAGCTCGGCCGGCTCCTCCTCCACTCCGTAGTCGTCGATGAGCTTGGCCAGAGCGTCACGGAACTCGATGAGCCCCTGCGCGGGCAGCGCAATGGTCTGGCCCTGCGTGGAGCCCAGGCCGGGCCCCCGGTTGACCGTCTGGCGGATGCGCAGGAAGCGGCCGCGCTGGTTCTCCTTGAGATCCATGTAGTACTTGCGGTTCTCGCGCACCAGGAACTCGCTCTTGAGTGCCCGGCGCGGCTCGTCCTGTGCCTGGGCCAGGTCGGGCGGCTGGCTGGGGCCCAGCTGCGCGTAGTGCTCGATGAAGTCTCCCAGGTAGTCGCGGAACTCCACGGCCACTGACATGGAGAGAGTGAGGCGGCTCTTGTTGCCGCCCGCGCCCACCTCAGCGATCTTCAGGAAGCGGCCCTTGGCGTTCTGCTTCACGTCCAGGTAGAAGCGCTTGTTCTGGATGTCCACCCGCTTGGAGGCCAGCTCCTGCGTCTCGTGCTGCAGCCCCCCCGGGGCCCCGCCGCCGCCGCCACCACTGCCGCCGCCGCCCCCGCCGCCACCACCGCCCCCGCCGGAGCCCGAGCCCGAGCCCGGGTGCCCCAGGGAGCCGCCCGAGCCCAGCGCCGCACCACCCTGCTCGCTGCCGCTGTCTCGGTCCGCCATGATGCTGCGCTCCGCCGCCGCGCCGCCGCCGCCTGCCGCTCCGCCCGCCGCCTCAGTCGCCTCAGCCGCCGCTGCTTTCCCTCCCCGGCTCCGCCTGCTGCCGCCGCAACCCCCACAGCCAGTCAGCCACTCTCGCGAGATCTGCGGGAGAGACGAGACAGACGAGACCCGGTAACAGGGCACTGACTCCCCAGTACAGTAGCAGGGCGCCCTACTGTACGCGCCCACCCGCCCGCCAACACGTGACCCGTGCCCCCTCCCCAAAACCAGCACCCCCCCTGCCGCCCGCCCGCCAGGCGGCGCCCACCGCTGGCCCTCACTCAACACCCCCAGCTGGGGGTGGGGAGGGAGTGGGACGCGCCGCGTCGCAGCTCTGCTGCCACCGCCAATGCCACCACCACCACTGTGGCTGTCGCTGTCGGCCAGACCTTAAGCGGCCTTGGCCCAAGGAGTTGGGGGATTGGGGTGAGAAGGGGTCTGCCATTCTAAGCACAGGGAACTAGCCTGACTAGCCTGAGTTCTGCTTTCCAGTGACCCCCGAGAGAGGATGGGGGGGGAGGGGCCTGCGCAGCGCAATATAGCCCACTGCAGAGAAGGGACACCGAGTCACAGCCACCCCCTCCCATGCGGGCCTCCGTCAGACCTAGACCCAAACCCAGACAGGCCCGCCCGCCACCCAGCTTGGTTGTCTCCTACCGCAGAGCCCTGGCCGCAGAAGCAGGAGAGGAAAAGAAGGTGGTGCGGTAGTAACCCTTAGCTGCAGAGGGGGCTGCTGGGGATGAGATCGGGGCGCCGGCAGCAGTGGCGCGGAGCAGCAGACACCTAGCCCGTCTCTCCCCTCTCCTTCCCCTCGCTCCCGCCGCTCCCCCTCCCCGCGCACGGCAGCGGCTCTGGCCTCAGATGATCCCGCTCCCCCTCCCCCCAACCGCAGCCCCGCACAGTCGGGCGGGCGGGCGCACTCACCGGCGGGGGGAGCCAAGCGGAGGACAGTAGCCGCACCAGGGCTGGGGTGCCCGCAGTGCCTATTCCAATAGGCTCTACCCTTAATCCCAAATAGCAATCAAAAAGAAACCCCACACTCACCAAAAACCTGCAACCAGCCCCCCCTTGGGACCACGGATGCCTGCTTGCCTCCCCCTCCTCCTTCGGAGATTTGGGGAAGGGGGGCACCCTGCTCAGGGTTGAGCCCAGCCTGGGTTGCTGGCCAGCTCTGCGGATGAACCAGGCCCTGCCGGGCATTCAGACCCTAGCCCACTCTTTTTCCTCTCTGGAAGGACCCAGAATGGAGGAGAAAACCAAGCAGGCTTTCGGAAATTCATGAGCTAAAAATGTCAGGAATTTCCTGGGAAACGCAGTTCCTTACGGGATTCATTAAAGCAGGTTCGCTTGCCCCTTTTACTCTTCCTTCCTAAGTGTCAAGGAGGGCCTCCATCCCCCCCAAAAGTAAAACATTAAATGATCGCTGGTTTTAATGCAGACAGTTAGGTTACCGACCATTAATTAACCAATGACTTTTTGGACGGTGACAGCTAAAGGGGATCTTCTCTCATAACAGAAAGAGACTGAAGAGTAAGAGGAGTCTCAGAAATAATTGGTTTCTTTCTTCCCAGATCTGATGCATAATCTAGGCCCTATTTTCCAACTCCCAGATAGGTAGTGAATGCTTATAATTCCCTCACTGCAGTGTGCAGCCCTCATAGCTGTGAGAAAGCTAAGGCCTATTTTCAGGGAACCCCTACCAATGCCCCCATACTCCCCATCACGTTCTGCAGGGGGCTGAGCACACAGATCATGCAGTCTTAGTCCTGGCTTAATCAAGCAAGGATTGCTGCCTCGATCCATCTGCGGTTTTCACTCCCATTGAACATCTCCTCCTTTACTTCAAAAGTAAGGAGATTTGCCTCCCCCACTCTTAGCTATTGAAACAAAATGACTACATGGTTGCCCAAAAGTAAAGACTAATGATCAAAAAAGTAAGCACAGTCTAGAGGATAAGCCTTGTCATTCCCGGAACACTCAAAGTCCCCTATATATCCTTTCATTTTGGGGGCAAACCTGCCTGCTAGGTAGACCTGACTTCCTTTTTCTTTTAGCAAGAGCCCCATTCTACTCAGCATTAGCTTCTTCAGCTCTGGGCTGAAGTTCACTAGCTCTCATTAAGAGGAAGAAACAGGGCAAAGAGCCCTGGCTACCAAAGAGCTAACTGGGGTAGTCCTGTGATACAGCCTCAAAACCATGCACCTAGGTCTAGTGGTCTCTGAAATGGCTTCCTGAAGGGGAGGTTCACTCTGTGAGATAGAAACCCAGGCTCTGGGCCCCACAAATAGATTTTTAATTTAGGGGCAACCTTTAGCAGTATAGGGTCCCTCAGTGCCTTATTTTCTACAGTCTCTCCCCTATCCCTAAGTCAGTTGGGAAGGATACACAGGAACTTTTAGAGTGCTTCCTACCACACAAAAATACATGTGTGAAGAAGCAGTGTCTTCTCTGGGCTCACACAGCAGTGATCAGGACCCTGGATAGACCCCGAATGTAAAGGCTGAGTGGCAGGGTCTCTGCATAAATACCAACTGTAAACTAAGGCTAAGTTATGTTGTAGTCCGATCTAGAAAGGGCTGCTGCTCTTCCTCAAGGGTTTCTCTTATGATAAACCAAACTCTTCTCCCTTAATGAGAGAAACAAGATCAATGAGATTTTGAAGGGGGCCCGCTGGTCAGTCCCTGCCATTCTTCAGTGCCCAGGATGACTGTACCAGGGACAGACGCCTCGGGCTCAAAATTGCCTAACTCCTCCCTAACTTTGGAGCCTAAATTTCTTGCTTTCCGTCCCAAATGTTTATGTCCAGTAGTTCTGAAGCGGTTTGAGTTTGGGAATGCCTTGATTTGAGAGAGAGAGAGAGAGAGAGAGAGAGAGAGAGAGAGAGAAAGAGGGAGAGAGGGAAGCGACTGTCACTAGGAATTTATTAGAAGCAACTAAGTTTTAGACAGAACATAAATTAAATATTTGCACACTTAAACTGGGAGTTTTAAATGAAAAATCAGCACATGACTGAGACCTGGATCTTGTCACATAAATAGGTACTTATTTTATACTACTCATCGTGTATGTGTAAGATTTCTGCCCTTCTATGCCAGTTTCTCTCCTACTTTATACATGTATCCAAAAAGTAACAAGATTAATTAATGCCTTTTCCAAAACAGTTCAATGATAAACTAGATAACATATTTTCATTTCTGAAGCAAGAGTGTTAATTTCAAAATAAGTCTGTTAGTGTGGGCTTTTTCTCAGACTAGGAAGAGGTGGCTTCATCAGACTACACGTAAAGTAGTCATGAAAAGTAGTCTAGGAGGAATGAATATTAACTTGTAGAAAAGTCTGAAAAAGTTTAGGACCTTGAGTACTGTAACATTGAAGAGTCATTATAATATTGTGGATTTGAAAGACTACTAGCCATTTTATTAGTTATCTAAACAATATACTAATATACTCGATGAATGAAAAACCTATTCTAGTATTCAGCTGTTTGAATTTGTTACTTTAAAACAAATAGTTGTAAAACTAAATTTACAATTTCTTTACAATGCAGGAAAGACAAAAGGGAAACGAAATATAACGTGCAGCTAATTAATATGCAGCAAAATAACCATGTTAATGAAAAATCATCAAAAAGAAATATTCCCTTTCTCCTAAAAATTTGCTTACATTTAAAAACCTGATAAACATCTCTAGATTTTTTTTATTTCATTAATACTATATACACATTTTGAAGAGCACAGAAACTGCTTTATTTTTAATCTCACTATGTATTTAACAAATTGTTACTCACAAAAAAAATTTTGCACAAGGAAACAGACATTAGGCAGAACAAGGAGGAAAAAGGTCTAAATTTTTCTCATCCTGAACTACAGGTGATTCAGAAATAATCCAATTCAGCTTTGTTTTTCTTAAAATCAAAATCAACCCACATTTATAAAATAAACTTGTGAAAGAGAGGGTATCTACCTTTGGGTAGTTAAACCCTTTGGATTATAGAGTTCCCAACAGAAACAATATGGTAATTAGTATTTTACGAAAGCACACATTTCCAAAATAAAAGTGAACACTAAAACTTGTTTTCAAGGGCTACTTGTGCTAAACCAGACAATTATTTTCAATATCCAATCATTAAAATTAACATGAATGTTGCACTGTAAATGTTCAAAGTGGAGGAATTACCCATTTCTTCTCATGGCTACATTTATCAGGAAAATTAAGGAAAACCCTGAAGTAAATCCTAACATTTAACAACATCATCTCATAATACCAGCATTTCACAAATCATATTTAAAAAGCATGTCCCCTTTCTGTAGCTCACTATTCTTGAAAACTGTGCCTCTTCAATGCCATACTAATGTTTAGAATTAAAGATATGAAACATTTAAAATCTGAAGAGAACAATGCATGTGATTGATCCTTTGCATTCCCTAATGTTTTCATTTTAAACATTTGCAAAAGAGTTAAATAAAATTAACACACATTCTAAATTCGATAAAGATTCAGAAAACCCGACATTTGCCCAAAGGTCCAAACAGAACCAATTTAAATGTCAAAAGCTTCCTCTCTTCCGGCAGGTACTTAAATTATTTTACTAGTGCTGTACCCAAAGGAATGAAATCAGCAACTCTCTCCACACTCTAGTCAACACTCCAATTTCCAAAGCCGCAATTCGCAAACGTCAGTTGGGCGGGGGCATCGGGGGTCTAGAAACAATCCCCACATTTCCTTTTCCCCTGACAGTCTACTAAAAGATGTCAAACCAAATCCGACCAATCAAGCCTATTGTAAAGCACTAGGACTACCCTACCAAGGACACGGGACACAAGCACAGACGTCAAGAAAAGCTTTCCATAAGCCCCTGGCCCGACAGAAACATAAGGGTCCCAAATGAAAACGAAGCAGAACCGTCAAGAAAGTCCCGAAGAGGCAACGCAAATGAAGGTGGCATTTATTCTGGGGTCGACAGCTACAAATCAAAGTTATCCAACCAGTCTCTCTGGCCTCTACCAAAGTTCAGGCTTATGGCAGAAATACTGGTCGGGTTCCTTCCCTTAAAATATCATAGCCCACTGTCACTCAAAGGGAAGACCCTCCAGCTTCGTATCAGTTCCTTTTGCCCCCGAGCAAAGGTAGAAGGGGTTGTCGAGCTGACCTAGCGCTGTGGGCAGTAAAAATGCCTGGTTCGGGCCACCCATCCTTGGGCCTGGCTTCATCTGCGATGTCAGCATCAATGGGGGGTTTTTGTTGTTTTGCTTTTTTTTTTTTTTAACAACGCACTCAGGGTGGGTGTATGCAATGGGTTGGGGGGTAGATTTAAAATAGAGGAGAGGAGGAGTTCATTGGTAGTGGAATCTAAATTACAGAATCTTCTTTTCTCTCCCCTCCTTCCTGTGTCGCCGTTCAGGGAGTGCCGGCCACGTCTAGCGCACTGTCCCAGGCCCCGAGGCGAAGTCTGGGGAAATGGGGCTCAGGGATTGCTAAGAACATCATTGGTGGTCTCCAGCGCCTGCGGATGTAGGATTTTTAAAGGGGAGGGATGTTATTTTGTTCTTTTTCGGAGGTGGAGGGGGTTTATTCGTTCGTCGCTGCGAAGCGCGGGGGGGGGGCGGGGGGGCGTTGCTACACCGCCTAGGTCCCCGAGATGAAGGGTGCGGGGATGTCTGCAATGGTACGATCATTATTCTTGGGCTGAGAGGGCAATTAAAGGGGACGGGGTGGGCGGCTCCTCCAGCTGTGGCAGCTGCGGCAAGGAAGGTCGCGAGGGGCTTACCCGGGCGGGCGGGCGGGCGCTGTCCTGCCGCAGGTGAGGGAGGGCGCAGTCTGGAGGGAGGGAGGGTGCGCGCGAGGCAGGCGCTTGGCTGGCGCGAGGAAGGGGGGAGGGGAGGAGGGCGCGCGCGCGCACACCTGTCCTGGACAGCGGCGCGAGCCGAGCTGCGCCGCACTCGGGCTCTGCGGGCTGAGAAGGAAGGAGGGCGGGCGGGGGCGGGACGCCGAGGGGAGGAGGAGGAGGCGGCGGCTCGGATGGCTGGCTCGGCTCTCGCTCGTTCTCCCTCCCGCGGGCAAGCCCGGCTCACACCCTGCTTCTCCCGCTCACTCACAGCCCCCTTGGCTCTCCCTCCTCCTCCTCCTTCCCCTGCGGGATCCGCTCGCCGCCGCCGCCGCCGCCGCAGACGGCAAGTCGTGGCAGCCAGACGTCGGCGCGTAACCCGGCGCTCCGTGCGTGACTCCAGGCGACGTCAGCGCGCGCTCCGCGCTCCCCACCCCCCTCAGTGGCTCGCGCCCTCCGCTCTCGCGTCCCTAGGTTTCAGTTGCAGCCACGGCGGCCGCTGAGCGCGTTCCCTCCGCCTCTCGCGCGCGTGAGCGCGCCTTCCCCGGCGTTGGCGCGTCAACATCCCGGGCCCAGGCCTTGGGGCGCGTCTGAGGAGGGTGCTGTCTGGAGCCACTTTGCTCGCACTTCCTCCGCGCACAACCGAGAGACCTGGGAGAACTTAGATCTTTGGGTTTCTGAAGGCCGAGGCCAGGCTCAGGCGGGAATAAAACCCCAAAGGGCCTGCGCCAGCTCCAGCTTAAGGCCCACGGCGTCGCTGCGGTTGCAGCCTTCCCTCATCACACGCTCCCCTCCGCCCCGTCCCTCTGGCGGCAATAGGCCTTTCATCTCTCGGGAGGGTCTCACCTTGGCCTTCGGACACCCGCGGAGAGGGACTGGAAGGGCAGAATTAGCATAAAGAAGAAAGAGGCTAGACCGAGTTCAGGCTTTAGCCTCCGGAATCCTCGACAGGAAGTGTGGGGTTGCTGCCCAGCCTCCCACGCCGTTTAGGTGAATCTGGGCCCCTTTGAGGGAATGTGACTAAGGACAAAACTGATAAATATTATTTATGCGTCCTTGGGCCGATAGATAGAGAGCAAAAGGGCTGAGTTAATTTTCATAAATGGCTACGCAAGGGCAAAATGCTGAATTTTAAAATGTCCTTTAAGACAGATTTATTGAAATAAAGCTTGACAATCCTTTCCTTTTATGTATGATTATCCTTTCCTTTTATGCTGTCATATTTCACTTTTACAGTACTATATATATAGAAGTAACGTTGATCAGCTAACAATTCCTCAAAAACTGACTTCATCAGGGCTGGGGTTGTGGCTCAGCGGTAGAACTCTGTCTTGCACATGTAGTGAGGCGCTGGGTTCAATCCTCACCCCCACATAAAAACGAATAAATAAAGGTATTGTGTCCAGCTACAACTAAAAAAAAAGTATATTAAAAAACTGCCTTCATCATCTTTGTAGTTATTTAAATCTCCAAGAACTCAACCCATGATTTTAAAAAATTAAGACTCAGCCCTAACTTAAATAATTGACTATATTTTAAGTTACATTATAAATACACAACAAAACGCCCTTTTCTTAGGCAATAGTAGACTTTTTATTTTTAATTAGTGCATTAGAGTTAGTGGGGTTCATTTTGACATATCCATAAATAAATTTAACATTTCAATCCTCAATAATAGACTCTTTCCCTTTCCTCAATAATAGACTTTTAAACTCACTAAACTTCCAAGAAGTTCATCTAGTGAATCCTGAGAGGGAAGTAGGATTGAGGTGTGATTTATCCCATTTTATAGATGAGAAAACTAACTTACCAAAATGTAAATTGTCCAGAATTTTGAGAAGTGTTTCATAGGTGAAGGGGAAAGCCCAGATCTTTTGCCTACATTGTCAACTGAACCACAAATTCTTCAATTGGGATTTCTTCCAGGTTTCTACTGATGCTCCCTTTTATATATTGTGGGTAGTGCTTAACTGCTGAGAATCGTAGAGCGCTCTGAAAGTTTTGAGTTTGAAATTTTCTGCCTTAGAAAATCACAATAACAAAATACCCATCCCTAGTAAGAGGTGAAAAAAGGAGACTGGTTTAAGAGTGATGGGTCATTTCCTTTGAATTGCTTCATTATTCACCTCATCTTTAGGTGGCAGCACTACTATATAAATATCTTTAAAACTACATTCTTCTGCAACTTGATATCCTAAGAATATTTTGTCCTCAATGCTTCCAATTGCAGAGATTCAAAGCTGATGAAAATATGAAATCAGAGCTGAGAATTACAACAGGTTCTAGAGGAGCAAAACCACAAAAGCTATGGAGCCTCTGAGGGGAAAAAAATTTAACTGTGTAAGAAGTAGCATCTTTAAATCTGGTCTCTTATTGAAAACAACACAATACAACTTTCTAGAGTAAACCATGGTTTCTCAATGCCTCATATTTATAAAACAAGTTTAAAGTTGCTAGTTGTATAGTTGCCAGTTCTCTAACTAAAATTTTAAAATTCAGGTGCAGTTTTTCCTCATTAAATACCATCAAGCTTATAAAGATTCCAAATAAGACTCATTGACCTTGTTGAAGAGAACTCAGCATCTTTCTTGGCTTTCCTATATTGTTCAAATACAAAGCAAACTGCCCTCACTCAAATTTAGAAAAGACTGAACCAGATGTAAAATGGTAGCAATATCTAGGTAATTTTGTATCTTAATCTCTCCTATATTTTTGAGGATAATAAATTATGATACATGGAAGTTATTTGGGTTAAATATTTTCTTTTTTTAATAACTTTATTTTGCTTATTTATTTTTTTATGTGGTATCGAGGACCAAATCCAGTGCCTCACATGTGTGAGGCAAGCACTATACCACTGAGCCACAACCTCAGCCCTAGGTTAAATATTTTCTAAGTAGAATTTTGTTATAATTAATTTTGTGTGTTTACAGTAGTTCTTCCAGTGCCCCTTTACCCAAGTAACCCAATAAAATTGAATTTACGAGCATTTCAAAATAAACTGCATTAGATTTGCTATGTAAATACAAACACCAAGGAATATAGAGGTATGACAATCAGGAGTGGGAAATCAAATTATTTCTGCATAGAAGATAAAGTATTAATAGTTTTTCTCAATGATAGCTTCTATCCTTCTCAAATCAAACTTGGGGGAGGAGTCTTAAGCAAATTGGTAATTCTTAAACTCATGGGTATTATGTTAAGATTTTTAGGCTCTCTGGTGCCAGCAAATCATGCAGCCTGGGGACCTTGCTCCAAACTTCTGCCAACACCATTTTGGCAGTAAAATGTTCTGTTGAACAAAGTTTGCACGTGTTTGGGGTGTGAAGTGGTTTCTCAGGCATTTTTCTGGTTTTAGTCCAGTTTAGGGACTTGAAGACAAGGGTCAGAAACCTGAAACTTATAGAGCTCATATGTGTTTAAAACAGACTATGCAAGCAATTTTGAATTTTCATTTAGGGGAGGAATAGATTTTTCTTTGTTGATGTGGGAGTTATTGAAATGAATCTTTAGTTTGCTCCTAAAATGCTATGATATTCAACTGGTTCTCAAAAGCAGGTAAGTAGGCCCTCTTTGTTGTGGGAATAGAGCTGGGGAAAATTATTCTTAATCCTTCTACCTAAAATCAGCAAAATCTGTTTATTCAGATAAAAGTCACTAGATAACAATGTGCAACTTGATAGCAAAGGGAACAGTTTTAAGCTTGAGCTCATTGATCAAATTTTATGTAATTTATGATCCTCTGATCCTTTTTTGGTATAAGTTATGTGGCTTCATCTTTTGCCTCACAAACATCCATCCTGGAGTCAATAGTTTATTGCACCTGACACAGATGTATGTGCTAATTCATCTTATTCCAGGGGTTCTTCTTCCTGTTGAAAATATTTGTGTGTGTGTGTGTGTTTACTGGAATTGAATCCAGAGGCATCTTCTTCCTGAGCTACATCCTGAACCCTTTTTTACTTTTTGAGACAGGGTCTCACTAAATTGCCGGCCTTGAATTTGGGATCTTCTTGCCTTAGCCTCCTGAGTTGCGGGATCCAGTATGCCCCGACCATGCCAGGTTTGTAATCTTAATTTACTTTATTTTTTCAAGTAATTTAACAGAAAATCCTTGCAGAGCCTGGGATAACAGTTTGAAAGCCATTGAAGTCCTGATGGAATATTTTTTTCTTCCAATTAAGAGGAATGAAAAAGAAAAAAGTACAAAATTTTCCAGGCAGGGTAGCCCATACCTATAATCTCAACACTGGGAGGCTGAGGCAAGAGGATTACAAGTTTGAGGCCAGCCTGGGCCAGCCTACAGCAAGACCCTGTCTCAAAATGAAAAATAAAAAGGGGTAGGGATGTAGCTCAATAGTACAGGACCCCAGGGTTCAATCCCTAGTACAGAAAAAAAAAGAACAAATTAAAAATAACATATCAAAATGATACTACTGTCTTATATTTGCCATGATCAATGGTCAATTTGTAGGCTTACAAGTATGTTAATTTGAAAATAATGGTTAATTTTGATACTTTTTCCAAATGTGTCCCATTTCTTGCATCTTTCCATTTTCTTTCCTCCTTTTTAAAAGCAATTCAGGTATCAGAACTAAAATGTGAATGAAGTTAGAGATGGGCCTTTCAAAATAATGGCTTTGGGGGCTGGGTTGTAGCTTAGTGGTAGAGTACTTGCCTAGCGTAGCATTGGGTTTGATTCTCAGCACCACATATAAATAAATGAATAAAATAAAGGTCCATCAATGTCTAAATTTTTTTTTTAAATAGTGCCTCTCTCTGGACTGAAAAGCACTTTTGGACTTTGTTGCACATTTTAGGGTGATCCCAAAACTCCTTTGCTTGCTTACTTTAGAATATCAATGTGTTGCCATTTTACTATCTGGATCAAGACTAGATACATACATACATATATTCGCCCTTGACTTCTGAGGCCATGGTCATGTGTGGTATGTTGCAATTAGATGAAGATGGTAGAATTTCTATCTATGGTTAAAATGTGTCTGGGGAAAAATCAAGAGACTATTCCAAGTGAAAAACACAAATTAAGTTTGTTATTATTTTTAAAAATATTTTTTAGTTGTAGATGGACATAATACCTTTATTTTGTTTATTTTACTTTTATGTGGTGCTGAGGATTGAACTCAGTGCTTCACACGTGTGAGGCAAGCGCTCTAACTCTGAGCCACAACCTCAGGCCCAGTTCTTTATTATTTTGTATGGTGAAATTATTTTTATCTTTTGAGTGTACTTTTTCTTTCTTATTTTTAAGTTGTAGATGAACACAATATCTTTATTTTATTTATTTATGTGGTGCTGAGGATTGAACCCAGTGCCTCATATGTGCAAGGCAAGCTCTCTACTACTGAGCTATAACTCCAGCCCTTGAGTATACTTTTTCTTCTTGTTTAAGTACTCAAAATTAATTATTAAATGTAATAATTAATTTTTATTTCCTAGATAGTAAGTTAATATTTAAGTATGTCTAGAATGAAGAAATGTTTTTAAGTCACTATTTTGGAATATCATTAATAGATATATTACATAAACAGAGTACAGCTGATGTTTTAAAAACATTTTTTGTCTTTGAACTTCCTTCTGAGAATTATGTATAAACCACGTTCCCTATTTCTATAGCATTCATATTCATCTAATCTACTTTGGAGAAGTTTTAAATATTAGCTGAGTGTGGTGGCAAATATCTGTAATCCCAGAAGCTCAGGAGACTGAGTAGCAGGATTTCAAGTTCAAACTCAGTCTCACCAATTTAGTGAGACCCTAAGCAACTTAATGAGACTCTGTCTCAAAATGAAAAATAAATAGGGCTGGGGATGTATCTCAATGGTTAAGTGCCCCTGGGTTTAATCCCTGGTATCAAAAAATTAAACAAACATCAGCTTTTCCTTGTCTGAAATATCACACATTAAAACTTTACATTTTCTTTACAAATATTTTTCATTTTATTTGTTTCTGCTATAATTGCATACATTTCTCTTTACAATGGTGATTGGAGATTTACTTATCCTCGTTCTCATTCTGATAAGTTTTCATGTTAACCTTATCATACACCATTCTTTTCCTTTCCTCTGATTATCTTTGGATAATTATAAGGCACCTCCTTTAATGTTGTGGCATTGGCAGATGTTAGATAACATTATAATTTTCGATCTAGTTTGCAATTGTACCTGTTAAATGAAGCTCTTTCACTGTTTTTAGGGTTCTCTTACTTGATGGATTATGTAATTTGCTTCAGATCACTTTATTACAGACATATTAAACTTCCATGTTTGAAGCAGAATTGATTTTGTTTGTTCTTAGGTAAGAGGTTTATATATATATATATATATATATATATATATATAAAAGCAATCAGAAACTGAGGCTTTTTTCTGTTATTTTTGTTGATTAATTTATTTTGGCTATATTGAAGCAGGATTGATTGATTGGATTCTGAATCATAAGGTTGGACAATGATTCTATTAGGACTATATAAAATAAGTAGGGGCAATTTGAATAAGTTATAGTGTATTGAATTTTCAAGTATCTATTTTTAATTGTCTTAAAGATCTATTGTGAAACATTAAGTAAATCATGTTAGGATTTGTGTGTGTGTGTGTGTGTGAGAGAGAGAGAGAGAGAGAGAGAGAGAGAGAGAGAGAAACTTAATGTGTTATCTTTGAATAAAGTATTACCTTTTGTGTGATGTTGATGCTTGTTCTGAGTCAAACACATCTTCTCTGGGGTTGTTGCACAGCCTGTGTTAGCTAAGTTTAGGATATGTTCATGGCCTCCAGAGCTAAAAAGGAATCAAACCCATCAATTTTATCTTATTAGCACAATGCTGAACCAAGTGAACCAACAAGTTAGTTGTTAAATTACTGAGGAAGAAAAAAGATTGAATGAATATGTACATATATTGAAATTGGCTATAAAGTACATCAGTTTATTCTATGATGAATTAAGGACTTTGCCAAGGCTTATCTTGAGTAACTCTCTATCTCTATCATCTCATGAGGAATTAAAAAAAGAGATTTTTTTCCCCCAAGATGTGTTCTAGAGACACAGCTCTTCTACATTAGTTTCTCTGCAACATTCTGCTTTTCCTAGTGATTAGGACAAAGCTTTTAAGGCACGCCAGTGAAGTTCAACAAGGTAGCAATGTCTTAGGGACACAAATTTAATGTTTATTATTTACCTCAATTGTATAAAAGCTTTACAGTAATGACTTCATGGGATAAATAATTCCCTCCCCCCATCTTTCTTTAGTGCTGGACTTCACCCATTGGTAGGCAAGATCTCTACCACTGAGCTACATTCCCAGACATCTCTCCACTTTTTTCTTTATTTAGTGCTAGAATTGAACCCCTGACCTTGATAATGCTAAACTTTCACTCGTCCACTAAGCTATACCCTAGCCCTGGTAAGCAAATATTTATTTATTCTCCCCACACCGGTACCCAGGGATGAACCCAGGGATGCTCAACCATTGAGCTACATTTCCAGAACTTTAAAAATTTTTTATTTTGGGACAGAGTTTTCCATAAGTTGCTGAGGCTGGCCTGGAATTTGCAATCCTCCTGCCTCAGCCTTTTCAGTAGCTAGGATTATAGTGAGGGCCTTGCCATGCCTGGCAGCAATTTATTTTTAGTTCATCTGTTTTTTCTAACCTTCAGATAGGAACCTTCCTTTCTTGCATGTGGTGGTCAAGAACATGGGTCTGTGTAATCTCTTCTTCTAAGTTCAAAACTTTGCTTTCAAATTCCTAACTATGTGATTATAGCCAAATTACTTAACCTTCATAGGCCCCAGTTTCCTCATTTATCAAAAAAAAAAAAAAAAAAACCAAAAAGATAAAACCAACTGGTACATAAGTATATTATGAAGACTAAATAATTAAGTTATAGGAAACCTTTAGAAGAGACGCTGGCACATAGTAAGCAGTCAATAAATGTGACCTTTCACCAGTGGTGGCACCATTTTTCCTGGCCCTTCTCTCTAAGTCCAAGTGATGTTCTCTCTCTTGTTCATATTCCAGATGCCCAGGGGTATAAGGCACTTTGAGTTTCTGGGCTAGGCTCTCATAGTTTACTATCCTTTGAACTAAGATTAAAATTGTCATGTTTCTTAATACTGAATTCATCAACTGTGTTATACTTGAAAACCTCCAAGAATTCTTGCCTTTCTTTGGTTTTGGATCATTTTACTCTTTCTTTGTATGGATACCCCATTATGGGCTCTCTGCAGCAGTATCTCTTCTGTTTATACATGAAGATTCCCCCCTCCCAAGTACTAGTTAATATACTAGTTTCTTGGAGTGTATGAACTGTTTTTATCTCTTTTCCTAGCCTACCCATAAAGAACTCCCTTCCAGGGGCTGGGGATGTGGCTTAAGCGGTAGCGCGCTCGCCTGGCATGCGTGTGGCCCAGGTTCAATCCTCAGCACCACATAAAAACAAAGATGTTGTGTCCGCCGAAAACAAAAATAAATAAATATTTAAAAATAAGTAAATAAATAAATATTAAAGAACTCCCTTCCAGCCAGCTGCTGCATAGTCTAGGAAGGAAGGTTTGTTGAATAAATGAGTTTATTTACTCATTTAGCCTGTGTGCTTTTGCACTCACTCATTCTCTCTCACTCTCTCTCTCTCTCCCCTCATCTCCCATCCTATATTGGGAATGAACGCAGGATGCTTTATCACCAAACTACATTCCCAACCCTTATTTAAAAATTTATTTATTTTGAAAACTTAACAGCAAAATAACAAATAATCCAATCAATAAATGGGCCAAGGAACTGAACAGACACATCTCAGAAGAGGATATACAATCAATCAACAAACATGAAAAAATGTTCAATATCTCTAGCAATTAGAGAATTGCAAATCAAAACTACTCTTAAGATTTTATTTCACTCCAGTCAGAATGGCAGCTATCAAGAATACAAACAAAAAGTGTTGTGGAGAATGTGGGGGAAAGGCACACTCATACATTGCTGGTGGGACTGCAAATTGGTGCAGGCAATTTGGAAAGCAGTATGGAGATTCCTTAGAAAACTTGGAATAGAACCACCATTTGACCCAGCTATCCCAATCCTTGGTTTATACCCAAAGGACTTAAAAACAGGATACCACGGGGACACAGCCATATCAATGTTTATAGCAGCACAATTCATAATAGCTAAATTGTGGAACTAACTCAGATGCCAATGGATAGGGAAAGTTTGGTATATATACACAATGGAACATTACTCAGCATTAAATGAGAACAAAATCATGGCATTTGCAGGTAAATGGATGGAGTTGGAGAATATAATGCCTAGTAAGACAATCCCAAAACCAAAGACTAAATGTTTTCTTTGATATGAGGATGCTGACTCATAATGGCAATTGGGGGTGGGGCATGGGAGGAATGGAGGAACTTTAGATAGGGCAAAGAGGAGAAAAGCTAAGGGGCAAGGGGATCAGAATGACAGTGGAATGAGTTAGATATCATTACTTTAGAGTAATGTATGAAGACACGAATGGTGTGAAAATACTTTATGTACAACCAGTAACTTGAAAAATTGTGCTCTATATATTTAATATGAAGTGAATTGCTTTTAGCCATTAGGTATAGCAAATTAGAATAAATATATAATTTAATAAAGAAAAAAATTATTTTGAGACAGAGTCTCACTAAATTACCCAGGGAGGCCTCAAACTTGCAATCCTCCTGTCTCAGCCCCCTATGTAATCAGGATTATAGGAGTGTGCCAGTGTATCCAGCTGTTTTTGCTCATTTTCTCCTGGATATTTTATTTTGATTTCAGTTTTTGTGAAATTTTCATTTCCCTTGGTGATACTGAGATTCCAACCTGCAATATCACAATTTATTTCCTGACTAGCCACACTTCGTTAGCATGTGAAGGAGGAAAGTCTCATGTAATTCACCTGGATTTAATTTACTTACATTCTCTTAGCTTCTGCTACACTGATTATTTAAAAGCTGTGAGTAAGTCAGCTATGATGGTGATCACGGTAATTCCAGTTTCTCAAGAGACTGAAGCAGGGGGCTGGGGATGTGGCTCAAGCAGTAGCGTGCTCGCCTGGCATGCGTGCGGCCTGGGTTCGATCCTAAGCACCACATACAAACAAAGATGTTGTGTCCACTGAAAACTAAAAAATAAATATTAAAAAATTCTCTCTCTCTCTCTTAAAAAGAAAAAGAGAGAGAGACTGAAGCAGGAGTAATCTCAAATATGTAGGGCAGCCTGGGCAATTCAGCGAGATTTCAGCAAGATCCTGTCTCAAAACTTTAAAGAGGGCTGGAGATGTAGCTCATCAGTAAAGCACCCCTGGGTTTGATCCCTAGTAAAAAAAAAATACACACACACAGAGAAAGACAAGAAAATGAAAGCTATCAATGGCTTTGAGAGGTGTTTTAGTTGGCAGAATTCTGTCTCATTCCTTATTTGAGGAGAGAGCTATGCCATCTTCAGTTTCTTTGCATGTAATGTAAGATTCAGCTTTCTCATTTCTCACTTGAAGGAGGTGAGGATGAAATAGATCAACCTCTTAAAATTTGCTTTTTAATAGATACAAAATATATACGTAACACATATATTAAGTATAAATCTTAGTAATCTAAAAGACCTGTGAACCTCAACGGAACCCCAAAACTAGCACTTTTCCTAGTCACTTACATCTATCTTTGTGTTTCTCTGCTGTCTTTCCTCTGCCCTCAGGGCTAAGCTGTATTCTAAGTTTTGTGCTTATTATCATTCCATTATAGTTTTGTTTTTATTTTATTTTAGTTAGATCATGAATCTGTATATGCCAAAACAATGCCTAATTACATGCTATTGAGATTTATAAAAATGCTACATTATCCAATATACAGAGTTAGGGGATTTGTCCTTTTCACTCAACATTATATTTCTAAGATTTATCCATGTTGTATATAATGATAGCTTGTTCATTTTTAGTACTATATGACATTCTATTGTATACATATACCCCAAATTATTCTTCTGTTGATTCATAGTTGGGTTGTTTCCAGACTTTTTATTATTATAATTATTATTGCTATAAATATTCTTATGCATGCCTACTGATCACACATGCAAGTGTTTCCACCTAGGAGTAGGACTGCTGGGTCATACAGTATGCAAATATTCAATGTGGTGAGACAATTAATGCCAAATGGCTTTTCACTCTCTCACAGTTTATAAGAATTCTGTGTACTCTTAATGCTTATTTAGTATTGTCATACTTTTCAATTTTTGCCAATCTAGTGGGAAGAAAATGTTATATATCTATTTTTAATATAATGGAAGAAAAAGTTATCTTAAAGATTTTAAAATATCCTCTTCCTTCCTACATTAAAAACTTACAGCCTCATTTGACCTTATGTACATGGAAGTTTCTTGGAGAGAAAGTTATTTATTTGTGTGATAGATTCTACTAAGGATATAAAAACTTGGAGTGGAGTCTGCTAACAGGATTGTTTGAATATTGCTTTTAAGTTGATCTTACAAATAAATATCAAACTATGCACACTATAAAATTTCTTGTTAATACAGAAACAGAAATATGTAAAATTATATTCTTTACTATCACAAATTAATCTGATTTTGAGCTTATAGCAATCTGCAAAACTATTTTAAGTAAAGGCTCCTTCAATCTGTTCATCTGGAATATTTCCACTGAACCAAGTTTAGTAGAGATATATTTGTGCATTCCCCTGTATTTTAATTGTACCAAAGAGATTCAACTTACCCTCACTCTCTTTTCACATGTTACATGATACAACACAAATTAATCTCTTAATGAAATTTCAAAGAACCCAATACAATTTTTTCATTATCTGAGGAATTGACCCCACACACATTAACCAGAAAAATAAGTTCCAACAGATGGTTCTGCTACACTGTACCCTAAAATGTGTTTATTTTAATTGAAAAAGCCATCTTGTATATAAACAATTTTCATCAATAACTAAAAACACGTGGAGATGGAAAAGAGATCCAAGACAAATAGTAATATATGTTTGTTTTTAGGAACTTTTATAGCTATTTAAAACAAAGAAATACTGGCTTTTGACTTATATTTTTCCCTCCACACTTGGGATTGAACCTAAGGGCCTCAAGCACGCTAGGCAAACATTCTACCACTGAACTACATCCCCAGCCCTTTTTTTCCTGTGTTTCTATGAAAGATTTTCAAAGGAAGTGACTGCATACTTATTTCATGTTTCTTTATTATATTGCTAGGTACAGTGACATAGCTCAAAGAGTCATTTATAGAATATTAAGGGGGTGCAAAAGTCTCCTCTGTACCATTAGTATTTGTTGATTGACAAAAAAACTGGGTGAATATTCATGACCAAACCGCAAGAAAACTGTATTTACTTTCTTCTATTCTTGGAAGAAATCATTCACCAAGTGAATACTTTTATGCTAGGGGAGTAAGTATTTTCAATGTTATACAACTAACACTGTTCAGCCAAGTTGCTATCAGTTATTGGTTTCTTATCAACACCCCCCCCCCCCGTCATTTTCAGTACTAGGGGATTGAACCCAGGATCTCACGCATGCTAGGTGAGTACTCAACCACTGACCTACATCCCAGATCTTTATTTTATTTTATTTTATTCTGAGAAATTCTTGTTAAGTTATTGAGGCCTTGAACTTGGATCCTCCTTCCTCATCCCTCAAAGTAGCCAGGCTTGTAGGTGTACATACCACTGAATCTGGCCTCACTGTTCTCTTTTAAAGACAAGTATTAAACCTCATTTCCTCATTCCTATAATGCTGGATTTTCATTTCTGTACTGCTCAAGGGACATTTAGAGCTGTTGAAGCATGACTGACTCCTGCCAAAACTCCAGATGAGAACTTTTCTTTACATCATGCAGAGTATGCATTGTTTGTTTGTTTTTTTGTAAGTAGTAATCTAAAAGATGGGACAAAGCTAGAGCTTAAGACTTTATGTGGATTCCAATATGCCTACATAGTCACTGTAATAGCCAACCTCCAAATGGCCTCCAGCGAAGCCTGCCTGTGGTAGTCACACTCTTGTGTAGTTCTCTCCCACATTATATGAAAATTGATCTATGTGACCAACAAACTATGTCAAAACTAGTAGTATGTCACCCACAAGATTAGGTTATAAAACACTGAAAAGGCCCAGGGATCACAGAACTCTAAATATTTACTAAAGCTGTTGAACTCTTTACTTCAAATGGATGAACTGTATATTGTTTAGATAATATCACAATAAGGCTGCTTTTAGGGGAAAAAAAATCCTGCAACTTTAGACTGTCAATTCTATCATTTGTACTGAGGGAAGTTAGTTACTGCATCTTGAGGACACTCAGGCAGCCTACCTACGGAAAGGCTTACATGGCAGGGAACTGAGGTTTCCAGCCAACAGCTGGCAAGGAACTAACGTTGTCAAAAACCTCATTAATGATCTTTGTTGTTCTGATAGGCAGAAAGGGATATCTTAGTGTTGAGAGCCACAGCTGAGTTGGAATGACCCCGAAGTTTTAATTTGCTGATTCTTATTAGGAATGATAAAAGGCATATTTTAACATGTTTAAAGGCATTTATGAGAGGAGAACAAGAAGCAAAGACACAAACTCCATATTTAATGACAGTAGTAAACATTTTTTTCCCCCTGCGATGCTGAGGATTGAACCCAGAGGCTTCATACATGGAAGCAAGCACTTTACCACCGAGCCACATCCCCAGCCCATTAGGACACATCTTTAACCCCAAGGCATAGTATATGCAAGTTAAAAGTGGATGGTGAGTTGAAAAATGATTAACAAGTTAGAGGAAGTTCAAACTGAGGTACTTCATAGGTGAACACCAGCAATCAGCACAAGAATTTGTTCCATGGAGAAAAAAAGAATAATTTTACATTGTTGGTAGGATTGTAAGTTAGTACAACCATTATGGAAATCAGTATGAAGGCTTCTCAAAAGACTAGAAATGGAACTACTTTATGACCCAGCTGAATCACCCCTCAGTATTTATCCTAAAGAATTAAAGTCATCATACTATAGTGATACATGCATACACATACTTATAGTAGCACCATTCACAATGGCCAGACTATGGAACCAGCCTGGGTATCCATTAAGGGATGAATGGATAAGAAAATGTGAGATATATACACCATGGAGTTTTTTCAACCATAAAGAAGAATAAAATTATGTCATTTGCAGGAAAATGGAACTTGAGACAATTATGTTAAGAAAATAAGCCAAATTCAGAAGGTCAAGAGTTGTATGTTTACTCTACTCTCACGTGTGAAAGCTAGAGAGGAAAAAGGAAAATAAGGGTGAGGGAATTTGGTGAAAATGATGGAGATCAGTAGAACTGAGGAAAGGGACCAGGGGGAGGGAGGAGGAGAGGAAAGGGAAATATTGGGGAGTGATACTGGCCAAATTACATTGCTATTTTGTGTGCATGTATAGATATGTAACATCAAATCCCACCATTATGTACAACTATTATGAACCAATAAAAATGTGGGGGAAAAAAGAATCTGTCCCATGGAACCTCAGAAAGCCACAGAAATGAAGTGAAATACTATGCAAGGAAGAAAGAAGTTTAAAGGGGGAAGATTATTTAAGGGTCTATATAAGGATCAGTTAGAACCCAGCTCTTCACCCTCATACCTACAAAAGCAGTTAAATACTTTTCTGTTACCATGCAGAAGGCAGAAGGTGTCACTTCTGGAGAAACTGAAATAGAAAGGATATGGACTCCAGAATATTAGGCTTTAAGGAAAGGAATGGTTATGAAAACAAGGTTATGATATGAGAACATACCTGCAATCTAAACAGAATGCTGTATTCATTTCCCTACCCGGCTGCAAACACCTAGTGGACAGACTGGTTATCTCTAGGCAGGAGATAAGAGGATCTTTCTTTGGAGAAACTGAACTGATTTAGAAGAAATATCTACATATACTGACATTTGAAAGTCCCTACTTAAAAGAAAAAAAAGTCCATTTTCTGGTATACTGGAATTCATAACATATGCAGACTGTAACCACCACCCCCTACACACTACATTTCCTACTGATCATGGTTCTTTACTTGGATTATTATGGCATCTTCCTGTCTGGTCACCTTTATCTCTGGATTCTATTTTCAACCTAGCAATCAGAGGGCTAGGGATGTGGCTCAAGCAGTAGCGCGCTGGCCTGACATGCTGCGGCCCGAGTTCCATCCTTAGCACCATATTACAAACAGGGATGTTGTGTCCACCGAGAACTAAAAAATAAATATTGGGAAAAAAAAAGATGCCTTTAAAAAAAAAAACCTAGCAATCAGAGAATCTTTTATAATATAATGGAGACCAGATCCTGACATTCTTCTATTCAACACCTTCTAGTAACTAGAGATCTCAATCAGAATAAGAATCAATGTCCTTACTATGACCTATAGGATTTGTGTTCTTTTGGTCTCTATTTTACTTACTCTACTCCAACTTTATGATGGCCTTAAAAATGCTAATCTCTTCTACTTCTGGGCTTTCATTTGCTGTACCCTCTTTCTGGAATCCCTCAACTCATTTAGGTCTTGCTTAAACTAAATGTACATATTTAGTTTAATATATATGAATATATATATATTTGTTGTTCATAGCATGTACTAAGATGTCCTATGCATGAGCTAGGCAAACATTCTGCCATTGAGCCATGTCCCAAGACCTTTTTAAAAATTTGAGACAGGATCTCCCTAAATTTGTGGAGGTTGGCCTTGAATTTGTGATCCTCTTGCCTCAGCTTCCTAAGTAGCTGGTTTTACAGGTGTGCACACCAGGCTCAAATTTAATCTTTTTTTTTTTTTTTTTTTTTTTTGAGAGAGAGAGAGAGAGAGATTGAATTTCAATATTCATTTATTTTTTCTTAGTTCTCGGCGGACACATCTTCATTTGTATGTGGTGCTGAGGATGGAACCCGGTCCGCACGCATGCCAGGCGAGCACGCTACCGCTTGAGCCACATCCCCAGCCCTCAAATTTAATCTTAACAGAGAAATCTTTCTTGGTCACCTATATTAAGTAGCACCCTTCTCATTATTTTTTCTCTCTTAACATGTTTTATTTTTGTAAAAGCATTTATCACTATTAGATATTAGTATATTAGTATATAATATAGTTATTAGTATATAATATCAGATATTGATATGTAATAATATTTATTTAATTATTGATGGGTGAATAATAAATATTTGTTGGGTGAATGAATCAAAAAAATCACTCAAGAGAGAATAATATACTCAAGAGAGAATAATATACTTCATCTCTTTTGATTGTACATATAGTTAATTATTACAATAAATTTCCTAATGTTGAACTATCCTTGCATTCCTGCTATGATTTCATTCAATTATTTTGAGATGTTGTTGGATTTTACTTGTTAGTATTTTAGTTACTTATTTTGCATCACCATTCTTAAGTAATATTTCTCAATAGACTTTGTTTGATAGTGGTACTTTTGTAAGATTTTATATATGTCTATTTTGGATTGAAACAAAGGAGCATATTTTTATCCACCTCAAGAAAGTCCAGATTTGTTTTGCTAGTGGAAGAGAGAAGAATTTTCTCTAACCTAGACAACAAAGGTTATTTCAGCCCTCCTTCTCCTCCTCCTCCTCCTCCTCCTCCTCCTTCTCCTCCTCCTCCTCTTCTTCTTCTTCTTCTTCTTCATCTTCATCTTCTTCACCAGGGATTGAACCCAGGGGCACTTAACCACTGAGCCATGTCCCGAACCCTTTATATATTTTATTTAGAGACAGGTCTCACTAAGTTTTAGCTTAGGGCCTCACTAAGTTGCTGAGGCTGACTTTGAACTCTCCATCTTCCTGCCTCAGCCTCTCGAGTTGCCGGGGTTACAGGCATGCATGCGCCACCATGCCCAGCTTATTTCAGCCCTTATTTTTCTTGAATGTATGAGGCTGTCTTTCTATTGGAGGTTCTGAACTTAACATTTGCCTGCTAAGACATAATCTTTCTATGATCCTCGGGTTTCCTTGCATTAAAATCTTTATCTGGGATGTTTCTGGGGAAAGGACCTCTAGTCTGAACCATATTTTCTCTTAAACTAAGTGTTCACTATCCATTAACTTTCAACTGCTGACTCAGGATAGGTATTGGGAACATCAACCCATATACTGTAATGTGGGAGACCAACCTTACATGTGACTGGGTTACACTCCTTGGCTGGGTGCTGAGGCGCTCAGTCGCAGAAATGTGGCAGAGCTTTCGCCACCCTTCTTGGGTCTGAGGGTCGGTGAGCTATGCTCACCTCTTCCTTTGTAATATAACCCCTTGCTCTGTTTAGGATAGAATCTTCCATTGAAGTGCCTTGTGTGTGTGTCCCCTTCTCTTACTGTGCCCTTGGGTGTGGCCTACCCAGGTGTCAGTCAACCTGCTGACAGTGGATGTCATGAAGATAGACTCAGCCCCCTGAAACCTGACCTCTTGCCTCATTTAAAAAACTTCTCCTCAATAAAAGGGGTCAGCACGTGCTCTCTCTCTCTTTCTGGGGACCTTAAGGTCAGAGGAGCCGTCACAGCGACCCCAAAGAAAAAAATATTTGTGTTTCTTGTGTGGTTATTTTGTGCAGCCCAGTTAGCCCAGTTCAACTGGAGTGACCCCTGAGCCTTTTAGTCGTGAGAATAGAAACCTGGCACTGTAACACACCAATATCTTCACTGGGTATGGCAATCGGTAGGCACATTTGTCCTTACCTTAAAGAGACTCAGATTTGCTGTACATTTTGTTATTTTTTTCAGTGTTCTTATTTTCCTATCCTTTTAACTTTTTTCTTTGAAATGAATATTTTATATCTTCCTTATCCCATAGGTTTGAAAACCATTAGCTCACTTATTGTGTCTAAAATAAAAGTCAAACTGATAAATATGGAGGTGATGGATAATGCCAGTCACCTTGACCTGATCTTTACGCATTGTATATATGTATCAAAATACATGGAATGTCATAAAAATATACAATTATTATGTGTCTATTAAAAATGAAGAAATAATAAATAAATAAAGTCAACAGATCTGGAGCTCAAGGAAATCCCTTAGGGCAAAATGAAAAACCATTAAAAACATTTTTTTCTTTTTGGGTTGCTGGGGAATCAAACCTGGAGTCTCATGCAAGCACTCTGCCACTGTGTTACATCCCCAGCCCAACATTAAAAACTTTAACATCTCTTTTGGCTGTTCACAGTTTCCCCCTCAATGTTTGTTATTCTATTCTAGATTGTTTACTATAGTATTAGAAAAGTAGTGAGGCAATACAGAGCTTCCTGATTTCAAATTATATTTCATTCTGTTTTTTTGGGCAAGAATCACAACTTGTCTGAGCCTCATCAAAATGGGAATAATAATCATATTTACCTCACAGGGTTTTTGTGAGGTACACATGTGTTCTTCAAGTGCCTGATGGATCTAAATGAAGATAAATATAGATCAAGGCCACATTTAAATCTTCTTGTGTTAAGAATATAAGTTCAGTATTTTAACTTTCCTATGTTTTTAAGTAGGGAAATTGAATCATAGAGAAAGAAAGTGATTTACTCAATCAAACAATACTATTCAGTAACCATGAGTTA
Organism: Ictidomys tridecemlineatus; assembly: GCF_052094955.1. Lineage (NCBI taxonomy): Eukaryota > Metazoa > Chordata > Mammalia > Rodentia > Sciuridae > Ictidomys > Ictidomys tridecemlineatus. Next base: position 120,415,323 of record NC_135477.1, on the reverse strand, counting down.
TCTTAGTTTTCCCTTTTAATTTTTTTCACAAATCAATCATCAATATCATATGATAATTGACATGCAAAGAATACACAAATTTTATATGTGATAGTTTTAGATGACTGTTTATATGGCATTGTATTTTCTGCCACATTTATTTGGTTTTAAAATAGGCAACATTATTACTACTATTCATCTAAAACCCATATTATCTTGAACATGTTACAAAAATGGACCATCCTCTAAGAAGTCCAATTGCTCAAGGCCTAATAATTTACTTAGCCAAACTTGGGCTAAGTAAAAGATAGTGTCCCATATATAAGAAGTACTGAGTTCCACTGACATGGAGTGCAAGAAGAAGTCTAGGTTCTGAGCCCAGAAAGTCTGGGACTTAGTCTCATTTCTGCTCCTGTTAGGCCATCCTATTATGGTGGTGATTTAATTCTTTGATAATGAAAAAAAAATTACATTTGTCAAATAACTTTCATTTGGATTGTTGAGGGTTCACTTATTATTTGTCCATTCAGGTATTTTTTTTGTAAAAAAAATGGCTAAAGTACATATGGAAATTCATTGGCTAACATAAATGAAAACTCTAAGGATAATTAGTCTATAATAATCAAGGCTGGCATCGTGTCACCAGAATTCATTCCTTTTCATCTCCCAGTTTCATCTTCTGCTATTTCAGAATAATTTCCTGGCATGAAGTTGTGACCTCTCACCAGTGCCAAGCATACAGTGTCCTTACTATTAGCAATTCCAGAAGAAAAGACCATGTGCTTCTCAGTAAAAGTTTCATTGCATCTTTTTGTCCATTCCTCAGCCATCTTAGCATCCAAGGAATATGACAGTGATTTACCCAAGATCTGAGTCACATTCTCACTCCTGTAGGAGAATCAAATCAAAGTTCATTTACTCAGAATAAAGGGTAATGTGGTTTTCAAGAGAAAGTTAGAATCTTATTATTACAAAAAGATTAAAGGATGCAGAGCAACAAGAACAATTGTCTACTAATAAGACTTTCCAGATCATTTGTTTCTATCTTCCCACTTTTAAATCTCTGCTCAATTAGACCTAACTATTTTTCTCAATAAATCATGCATATTCCCATCTTTCCTACAGAAGAGGTGGTTCTCTTCCCTAACTTCTTTCTGAATAATTCCCATTCTTTGAATTCTTCATGGAGTCTTTCCTGGATGCACTGAATCTTTCCCTCTTGATAATTCATGAGCTAAAGCATCCAAGTAACTTTAACAGGATGTAAATAAATGAAAACAACAAGAAAAAACTTCAGTTCTTTCTAGTGTGTGTGTGTGTGTGTGTGTGTGAAATAATGTGTGAAATGATAACAATAATAGACACATTACTGTACCACACTGCACAGTTCACAGTGTGTCATGCCAGGGTACTGAGGCCCTATTGCTGGAAATAGCTGATCTAAACTACTCACTCAGTTCTCACCTTTGGTCAGCTCTTGTGCTGTTGATTTGCATTATATTATTTTTTCTAATGTATTAACTTTATATAATTTAAAATATATCACTAAATTGGAAAATGCTATTGAAAACATCATAACTCTATTACTTTTAGCTTTTTATATGTAAACTCAATCCCAACCAGATTAGAAATTCCTCTATCCTTTTGTCTGAATTAAGAAAGCTATAATAAATATTTGTAACTGAATAAATTAAAGATGAACTAATGTGAAAAATGATAGTTCTAGGTAATTATAGAAGCAATTTAACAGATTTATTAAGTAAAAAAGAAAGCTTCCTACATTAAACTTGTTCCTCTCCAGTATTCCAGTGTTTTATTCCCACTTTTATTATTTCTCTTAAAATGTTGGATTACAATTTATGTTTTTTCTTAACTATCTTATGTAGATTTTGAGTAACTAGAAAGTAGTGATTGAATCTTAATTTTTTTAAGTTAATATTTTTAAGTTAAAATCCAGTTAACATTTGTGGAAAGAGTAAATGATAATTAATTTTGAGATCAAAATACTATTTTTAACTGGTCACAGTGGCACACACCTGTAATCCCAGTGAATCTGGAAGCTGAGGCAGGAGGATCACAAGTTCAAAGCCAACAGCAACTTAGTGAGGCCTTAAGCAACTTAGCAAGACCATGTCTCAAAATAAAAATTAAAAAGGACTGAGGATGTGGCTCAGTGGTCAAACATACCTGGTTTCAATCCCTGTTATCAAAAAAAAAAAAATTCTCTGCTAAAAGGGTATCTTCTACCTCTACCTCCTTCTATCTTGAATATAATATTTTGATTTAGGTTTTATCCTAGTTCAGCTATCTTGTGTGTGTGTGTGTGTGTGTGTGTGTGTGTGTGTGTGTGTGTGAGAGAGAGAGAGAGAGAGAGAGAGAGAGAGGTGCTGGGGATTTAATCCTAGGCCTGTGCATGCAAGACAAACATTCTACCAACTGAGGTAATCCCCCGCCCTAGTATATATATTGTAGAAGCAGTAGAGTTAAGGCTAGCTGATTATTTTAGGTTAAGAAGCAAGTTATTATTATTTGGTGGAATAACTATACACTTAGGTTCAATCACCAATTAATATTTAAGGTGTAACCACCAATTAATACTTAAGCAACCTAGCCCATCCTGGAGCCAGGTAATAACATGACGGTAGTAAAGAGATATTACTCTGTCAGTGATAAATGAGATAGTTAGTAGGAAGGCTATTGCATTAATCTGAGGATGAGAACATACAAACCTGACAAATAGTAACAGAAGTAATATAAAATAAAAGAGGGGGGCTGGGGATGTGGCTCAAGCGATAGCGCACTTGCCTGGCATGCGTGCGGCCGGGGTTCGATCCTCAGCACCACATACAAACAAAGATGTTGTGTCTGCCAAAAAATAAAAAAAATTAAAAAATAAAAAATAAAAAAAAGAGGGAACATTTTTATATTTTGATTTTATTTTCTGATTTAAAAACTAATACTTTGATTTTCAATGAAGGTGCTAAAACTGTTCACTACTGAAGAGAATAGTATTTTCAACAAATGGTGTTGGAGCAACTGGATATCCACATGTAAAATAACAAGTTGGATTCCACTTTACACCATTTTAAAAAACGAACTCAAAATGGATCAAAGATATGGATCATTATATTTAATAAGAGCGAAAATTATAATGTTCTAAGAAGAAAACATTAGTGTTAAATCTTCATGACAATTATTTCTTAATTATATTTGGCAATTATTTCTTAAATATGATACCAAAAGCACAAGCAACAAAAGGAAAAATAGATCAGGGAATCACCAAATCAAAAATTTTTGGCTGGGAATGTGTAGTTCAGTGGTAAAGCACTTGCTTAGCATGTGCAAGGCCTGGATCAATCCCCAGCACTGGAAAAACATTAATATTTTTATGCATCAGATAATTTTGTATAGAGAGTGAAAAGACAGCCTACAGAACAGGAGAAAATATTTACAAATGATGTATTTGATAATGGTCTAGTATCTAGAATATATAAAGAACATTTACAACTCCACAATGAAAAGACAAGGTGGGTGCAGTGGTGCATGCTTACAATTCCAGCAACTCAGGAGGCTGAGAAAGAAGGATTGAAAGTAGGCCAGTCTCAGCAATTTAGTGAGACCCTGTCTCAAAATAAAAAGTTTTTTAAAAGACCTGAGAATGTAGCTCAGGGATAAAGTGCCTATGGATTCAAGCTCCAGTACCAAAATCAAACCAAACAAAAAAGACAAACAGCCCAGTTTTTTTTTTTTTTTAAAGAGAGAGTGAGAGAGAGAGAGAGTGAGAGAGAGAGAGAATTTTTAATATTTATTTTTTAGTTCTCGGCGGACACAACATCTTTGTTTGTATGTGGTGCTGAGGATCGAACCCGGGCTGCACGCATGCCAGGCGAGCGTGCTACCGCTTGAGCCACATCCCCAGCCCCAGCCCAGTTTTAACAAAAAACTTATACAGACATTTTTTTCTCAAAAGAATATATGCAAATGACCAATAAGCACATGAAAAGATGTTCAACATCATTAGTCATTAAGGAAATGCAAAATGAAAACCAAAATGAGCCAGTGTAATGATGCACACTTATAATCCGAGTGACTCAGGAGGATGAGGCAGGAGGATTGAGTTCAAAGCCAGCCTTAGCAACAGTGAGGGGCTAAGCAACTCTGTGAGACCCTGTCTCTAAATAAAATACAAATTAGGGCTGGGGATGTGGTTCAGTGATTGAGTGCCCCTGAGTTCAATCCCCAGTACCAAAATAACAACAACAAACCAAGATGAGATACCACCTCATACCACTAGGATGGCCATTAAAATAATAATAACAGTGTTGGTGAGGATGTAGAGAAATTGGAACTTTCACACATTGCTGGTGGGAATGCAAAAGGCTACAGCTCAGTATGGAAAATAGTTTGGTGGTTCCTCAATAAATTCAATGGAAAATTACCATATAGCCTAGCAATTCCATTTCTTGGCAATCATCCAAAAGAATTGAAAAAAATTTTTATTATATAAGACCAGAAGGACATATACTGAAAGGCCATCTTTGGATATTGAGGTTAGAGGTTAATTTTTAGAGTGTTCTTTTATTATTACATGTGTTTTCTGAGTTTTCTACTTTGAAAACAAAGTATTTTTGCAACTTGAAAAGAAAAATAAATGAACATTATTTACAACAAGAAAATCCCAAGGGCCCGGCGGGGGCCCAAGCCTGTAATCCCAGAGATTAAGGAGGTTGAGGCAGGAAGATCACAAATTCAAGGCCAGCCTCACTAATTTAGCAAGGCCCTAAGCAATTTAGTGAGACTCTATTTCAAAATGGAAAAGAAAAAAAAAAGGGGGCTAGGAATGTGGCTCAGTCCTAAGGTCATTTTAAATCTAGACAAAAATTTAAAAAGAAAATACAAATCATCTACATAATGAAAGGTACCATTGTTGGTACATTTTCTTTCACATGCATTGTAAATGAGCGTTTACTCTTACTGATCATAATACATATAGACATATGAATTAATAAGTCACATAAACACAATGTATATTAATTACTTCAATTACCATGTTAAATTTATTATAAAAGAACTATGTGACCACCATGAAAATTTAAAAGGTTATACAAGTAGTACGTTACACAGTCCCAGGTCCCTGTTCTCCTAATCCTACTTCAATCTCACTCTAAACAAGTAACTACTAGTAGTGATACTATTCCAGAAAATTTTGATTATAAATAAACATCACATACAAATATATACAAAGATAATATACATTCAGTTTTATCTAAATTGGATTATTATTTATATTCTTCAGAAATGTACATTATTTAATAATATATCTTGGACATATTTCCACATTATTAAATATAATTCTTTTGTAACTTGTTTTTTTTTTAATAGTGTTGAAGTTTTACATAGTATGAGTTTACTGTCATTTATTTTTCCAGTTTCTTATTGATGGACATTTTGGTTACTTCCAAGATTTTGTGCATGTGTGTGTAGGGTCTATCACAAAAATGGTAAAGAAATCCCCTTGTTCATATCTCTTGGCATTCTTGTCATAGAGTTTTTCTAGAGACATGACATTTTAATGGAAGAAAAGATAAGGCTTGGTGACAGGTGGATCAGAAGCTTGAGCTTATCAACTCAACCAAGAGTTGAACTGGGCATCAACTAAAAAAAATTTATAAAATTCTAAATTATAAACCAGGATGCCACTTTATTATACTATAGTAGCAGGTATTATCTGTTTATTTGAAAATGGAAATCCATTGTCCAGGGCACTCCATTTTTAGTTACCAATTATCCAAAAACTAGAAAGTTATCCAATAACCAAGTATTTTAAAATAAGGCAGCTATGTACTAAAGGGACTTTTAACAAGATGTGAAGAATTGAGTCATCCATCCCTGAACCATCTACCTGTCGCACAGATTTCAAGGCTCACAGTTAGGTACCCTTTCTTTATGGGTGGGGGAGGCATATTGACATATTCTAATCTATTGGTTCTCTTTTTTAAAAAAACCTCTATACTGCACTTACACTTTTTATTTATGATATAGGTTTTCATCATTTGGAGCTCCATCTCACTGTGGGATCAATAGTGCCCTCTCCACTGGTTGGTTTCTCTGGATGAATTTCTGTGCAGTATTGATGCCAGGTTACTCTTTTCCTTTCCTTAGTTCTTCTAGCTCCCAAAGGGGCCAAGGGGGCAATGAGAAGTAACTCCCTCTCTCTCTCTCTCTCTCTCTCTCTCTCTCTCTCTCTCCTTTTAATTGGTTCTTCAGTCAGTTTGTTTCAAATGGAGAAATCAGTCTTCCAGGCTGGAAGTGGTGACCTGATGAAGGAAAAGTGGGCAGTTTCAGCTTTTAGGGGCTCTTGGCTCAAATTTCTACATAGTGGTTGAGGAAGGGGGAGGCTATTTCAGTCATGAGTGATTGTGTTCTCCAAGGCTAAACCTATAAATATTAAAGCCAATTGCATGGTGGTAAAGGCCACCAAATTGGATTGCTTTTAAAACTTCACATAACCCTGGCAAATATAATTTCAGCTCTTTTCTCACACTGCGGTATCCTTTTACTTACTTTATACTTTGACAGAGAAAGAATGGAACAAGCTTCATTTTGATTCATGAATGTTGTTTTTATTCTAAATGCCCCATGTGAGGGGAATGCAAATGGCCACAAGATATATGCAAATTCACTTGCATACCCAGAGAAGGCAAATGAGGCTTAGTTCTTAGATTCGTTGATCAGGCTCCCTGGGTGAGAAGGCTAAGGAAAGAGGTGTCTGTAACTGAATTACAGAGAACGTCATGTTTGAGAAGGGAGAGGAGAGATGTTGGCTGCCATACAGCTCCCAGCATTCCAGAACCTGCATATAAAAGTGAGTGCAGCTGCCAAGGCAAGTGAAGGCGCTCAATGAAAGACGGCCCTTCACTGGCACGAGGGCGCCGCGGGCACAGCGTGCACACAGCGGGGTAAAACGGAATCTCCAACTTTTCTGCTTTAGGTCTTGACCTTAAGTCCCAGCAGAAATCTTGAAACCACTGCTTGTGTCTTCCTGCCTCCTCTCTTTCTGTCCTACAATTGTAAACCAGGACTAGAAAGCTGTGAGTAGGGCACAAAATTTAAGGGGAGTGGGGGAAAAAAGAAGATGGGGGGGAAAAAACCCTCAATAACCAAGGCAAAAAACATTTTAATTCAATATTTTTCAAAACTTCCAAATGAATGCAAAAAACCCATGATGAACAAAGTATCAACATTGTAAATAAAGACTATCTTAACAATTAAGATCCTGCCTCAGGCACCTCACCCTAAATGTGTGGCCAGTTCCAATTTTCAGAGCAGGAGTCCTACTGTAGTTTGCTGCTTTGATGTGTGGAGATATTACTTTAAAACACTATTTATCTGGTCGGTTGTGGTGGCCTGTAATTCCAGCAATTCAGGAGACTGAGGTAGAAAGACTGCAACTTAGCGAGGCCCTTCTCAAAATAAAACACAAAAAGTATTGGGATAAAGCCAGGGTAAAGCCCTTGGGTTTGATCTCATATATATTTATAAACACTTCTCTGAGCCAGGTACGGTGGGAGAGTGAGGCATGAGGATTCTCTGAACCCAGGAGATCCAGGCTAGCCTGGACAACAGTGACTCTCAAAAAAAGAAAAAAAATAATGTATGAAATATGATATGTCAAGAGCTTTGTAATGTTGTGAACAACCAATAAAAAAAGAAAGAAAAAAAAAGTATGTCTACACATACACATATACATGTAAGTATAAATACATAGAGATTAATAAGCATATAGAAATAAGTAATTATTTATTTCATAAATAACCAAGTAAATATTTTAAAATAAATAAATAAATAATTTTTTATTGGTTACCCAGCTTCTTGGCATCCCTTTGAATACAGTGTCCAATGTGAGAACCTCACTCACCTCACTCTAGCCCTGGCCTCATTTCTATGACGCTTTTTTATCTTTTTAAACTTATGAGGCTTCTCCCTGTGAACAGGCTCTTGAACTAATCTTAATGTGAAAAAGGAACATGCATTATAGAATTTTTCTCGTGTCATCTTCTTTCTTTGCTTTCTTCCTCTGAAAGTAGTTCCTTGGCAGAACCTTCTTAATTATTCTTGCATGTCCCTTTGTTGCTTCACTTCTTTTTCCAAGCAGGGTGTGCTAACTTTTGTTAAACTGCCTGAGTTCTGACTACTCCAGAACTTGACAGAATTTTGTTTATCATAGCAAAAAGCTCCTCAATTCCTACAGTGATTTTAGACAACAAGGAAGAAAGAAAAATTTGCTCTGCTTGAGACAGAGGTTCTTATGCCTGAGTACTGTCTATGCACAGGGTAGGATAAGGTGATGTACTTTGAAGGATGACTATGGAGAATAAATATGACATGACAGAGACATGCCAGAGACATGCCAGAACACCACTTACCCTGAGGTTTTGATTCCTGTGCAACATTTGATAAAGGAAGTTTATTAATATGTGTATATACACACACATACATATATACACACCCATATATATTGCTTTGGGCTCTTTAGTATTTATATTGTGTTCTATATTTGTTTTACAGTGTAGTAACACCATAAAAACTTTAGAAGGTGATCAGGAGGCTGAGGCAGGAGAATCTCAAGTTGGAGTCTAGCTTTGGCACCTTAGTGAGAACCTGTCTTAAAATAAAAATTAAAAGAGGACAGAGGGGCTCAGTGGCAGAGCACCCCTAAGTTCAATCCCCTGTTCTACAAAATCAATCAATAAAAATTGAAGGTGAATATCAGTCATTCCCCTAAAAAAGGATATATGCCAGAGTGAACCTAAGAAAGACATGTATTTGTTGTTTCCTTACAAGTCTATTTCCATGCACTTGTACTTTGTGAGCAATTTAAAGCAATTTTAGGGCAACTCATTTACATTTAGTTATTTTCTTACATATTCATTTGAAGCCCCTCCCCCATTAGATACTTCTTCAAGGTATAGTAATATGTAGTTGTTACTATGGTGTCTTATAAATATTTTTACATTATTTAATACATTTGAATTCTCTTTACCTAAGTTGATCTTCTGTGAAGATCTATCTGTGAAGAATAATGTGAGATCACAGCTATCACATAGTGCTACACTTAACCTTTTCTCCTCAGGACTCACAGAGGACACCAGTTAAGACTGAGGGCTCTGAAGGTGGACTGGATTCAAATTCTAGCTCTGCCACTTATTAGCTGAGTAACCTTGGAAAAATTACTTACTAAGCCTCAGTTTTCTTTTTTTTTTCTGGTGAGCCTCAGTTTTCTCATCTGTAAAATGGAGATAATAGTACTGACCTCATAGGGTTATTGAGAGGAGTAAGTGAAATAATGCATATAATATGCTTAGCTCAGTGCCTGCTGTGGTTAGGAGGTATGCAATACATCCTAGCTATTCTTATATTAGGTGTAGGGTTGCATGCTGCATGATAAGCCTACAGTTTGAGGAGCTGTTACTAAAAATAATGACCCATCTGGTTAGCATGTGATTCTAGTTAGTTATGAGGGGTTTTTTTCCCTCACACTAGTATATTTAGTAAACTTACAGATCTGAACAACTAAATTCTGAGGACCACAAAGAATAAGTGATACATTTAGAGCATAATATTAAGAAATAGACTAAAGGAAGCTGGTTGTGGTGACACTGCCAGTAATTCCAGCAACTCAGGAGGCTGAGACAGGAGAATCACAAGTTCAAGCCTAGTCTCAGCAATTTAGAAAAGCCCTATGTGACTTAGTGAGCCCTGTCTCAAAATAAAAAACAAAAAGTTCTGGGGATGTGGCTCAGTGGTAAAGTACCCCTGGGTTCAATCCCCCATACCAATAAAAAAAGAAAAAGGACTAAAGTTTGGTCCCTTATTAATTGCCTTTTACAGTGATCAACTACGTTTTAGTTCCCGATTCTGTTTCCAGATGTTAATAGGAAGTAATTTCCCCTCCACCCTGCCTTAACAAGCTTACTTTGCATGTTTCAAAGCACCAAAGCTCAAGGGTTTTAGCAGCTTAAAAGACTAGACAAACAGTTTTCTCCTTGTTTTCAGTGTTTTCCTTTTCTTATCAGGTTGGTACTCAATCCTCATTCTATTGGATTTTTCTGGAGGAAAGTCCCATTACCCTTCCAATTATTTAATTTATCTTTTCTTTCTGGCAAAAGCTTGGAGGGAAAGATAAAAAGAATTGTGAGTATCCTTGTGCACATATTCTTTTCTAATCAAGAGGTCTCATTGGTAGTGGCTTTGCATCCTTAAGCTGAGAAATCTCCTAGTTTCTATCACTCCTTTTTAATCATTGCTTAATATAACTATAATTGGTTTCTCTAGAGCTGGATTGACAAACTACAATCCACAGGCCTGCTACCTGTTTTTGCAAATAAAGTTTTATTGACATGGCCATGCCTGCTTATTCATTGTCCATGACAGAGCTGAATGGTTTAACAGAGACTGTATGGCCCACAAACTCAAGATATTTACTTTCTGACTCTTCAAGGTAAAGTATATGGACCCATTGCTCTGGAGCAACTATAGCTTTCAGCTAAGTTGCTGAGGTTGGTCGTTGTATTAGTCAGGGTTCTCTAGAATCAATAGGAAATATAATTATAAAAAGGGGATTTATCAGGTTGGCTTACACGATCAGAAGCTGGATAGTCCACAATGGCCATCTGCAGGCTAGAGAGCTGGAAGAACCCATAGCTGCACAGTCTAAGAGGCTGAAGCCCCAGAAATAGAAATCAACAGTGCTATCCTAGTCTGAGGCCAAAGGCTTCTGGAGAATCACTGGCAGAGTTTGCTTTAGAAGAGGGAAGAATCTAGAGAGTCGATATCTCAGACAATCACAAGAACAATCAAGAACCAATTCAGGAAGAATGGAACTTGCATCTGCAGCTGCTTTCTTATTCTTCCAACTTTTATTCCATCCAAGTCATCATCCAATTTGATGAGGCTGCCCACAGTTAGGGAGGGCTTCCATTTCAGTTGGCTATCCCACATGCCAATCATTCCTAGACACAACCTCATCTACATACCTGTAAACCTCTTAATCTTTGGCATCTCTTAATCTAATCAAGTTGACCATTTGAAGTTGACTTCAAATTAACCATTACAGCCTTGAATTTGTGATTCTCTTGCCTCAGCCTCTCAAGTCTCTGGGATTAGAAAAATACTTTTTCAAGAGCATAAATCAAGAAGCTGATTCACATAAAAGACACATAATTCTGAGCCAGAAGTATACTATGTATATTTGCCCCTACCCAATCAGATCATACTTTCCTTCAGGAAAACAGCTGTGACATATCCTCCTTTTTATTTTCCTTCAGCACTTACTAAGGTTCTGGGAATGTAGTTTTTATTTATTTACTACTTATTATTTAATGGGTTCACAGTATTCCATTATATGACTATTCTGTACCATTTAACCAATCATTTCTGGTCTTTGTTTATCTCATTAGCCTCGGAGTATCCTATAAAAAGTGCCAAGGGATTGGCCTAACATAAGCACACCAAGAAAGGGTGGCATTTTAAAGAGTAATTTTCAATTAAGAGAATTAGTGTAGGGGAGGGGAAGAAGGGACTAAGACTTAGTAAGTAGCAAACTCTTTCCTAGAGTTTCCTGTTGAGGCAGGTATTACCATCTCTTCTTTCACTGATGAGTAAACAGTCTCCTAGAATTTATTGTCTTCCTGGTCATGCTAAGTGGTGGTCAAGACTGATCTGAACTCAAGTTTTTCTAACATTAAAGCCCTGTCAACTATATAATGCTGTCTCCAAATATACTCAGAATCCATTGATATCCCCAAGAGAGAGACTGGAAGAGTCCAGGGCACAGATTTTCCTAGCCTGGCCTTGTGGCACTAACAATACAGGAAAATTTCCAACATTGTTTTATTTTTCTCCATCCAAGAATAAAGGTGTAGGAACTGTCCATCTGAAAGCACATATTTCAGCAGGTAAAGAAAGGCAAGCCAGTGGAACAGATAGATGGGTTAACCTTGACCTAGAGTTGAGAGAAATGTCGTGATTTAATTTAGTCATATTTTCTGGTCATTATGTTGATTAGAGGATATAAAAGGGAAAAAGAAAGTGAAGGCAAATGGAAAGGACAGGGTGGTGGTTAGGGGGAATACCTGAGAAGCATGAAAGTAGTTGTTAATTATGGTTCCAGTGAGGCAAAACCAAAACTGAGACTTCTTTTGCTTTTGTGGTACTGGAGATCAAACCCGGGGACTTGCTCATGCTAGGCAAGCATTCTGCTACTGAGCCACGTTCCCAACCCCCAAACTGAGATTTCTTTGCTTTGCCTATTCTAATGTTACTGTAGGGGGAAATCTATTGTACTATATTTTAGTTTATTTACCTAACAAATATTAGAAATAAACTTTATGATTCTAATAACTACTTCTCTCCCTATCCTAGGAAATTGTTCCTGGATTGTTTTTCTTCCTAATATATACCATAACATAACATAAGGAATATATAATAAGAATGAAAAAGCTTCATTATGTTGTAAGGTATATTATTATTTCATTCATTCAGACCCTAGTAATGCACAATTTATAATAAAAATCAGTCACAGGTTTGCTGAAATTTCTGTCATTGGGAATACAGGTTTTAAAAGCATGATGAGGCGGCTCTGGAGGCTGAGGCAGGAGGATCTCGAGTTTGAAAGCCAGCCTCAGCAACTTAGAGAAGCTCTAAGCAACTGAGTGAGATCCTGTTTCTAAACAAAATATAAAAAGGACTGGGAAGGGTGGGGTTGTAGCTCAGTGGTAGAGTACTTGCCTCACAGGTGTGAGGCACTGGGTTTGATCCTTAGCACCACATATAAATAAATAAATAAAATGAAGGTATTGTGTCCATCTACAACTTAAAATAAGGGAAGGAGCTCTGGAGATGTGGCTCGGTGATTAAGTGACCCTGGATTCAATCTCCTGAACAAAACAAAACAAAAAAAAGCAATGATGTCACGGAACAAATAAATGACAATTCTCAGATCATTTAAGGGAATTAATTAACTATAAACAGTTTAACACCTGTTTTATATTTACTGCTTCAGTCTGACTTCAGACAACAAAGAAGTTGAATTTATTCAGAAAAAAAAAACTTGTTTACTTGACATTGACTAACAATTGTATTAATTCCCAATAGAATAACATTAGAATAACATACTACCTTAGTTCAGCTTTTGGGGAATGTTGAAAATGAGATGTTAAACAATTATTTTTTAGAACAAAGGATTAGTAGTGAGCTATTTTATTTTATAACTTTTGTTTTTGTTATTGAAATGCGATCTCCCAGTGTTGCCCAGGCTGGACTCGAACTCCTGGGCTCCAGTGATTCTCCTGTCTCAGACTCTCCAGTAGCTGAGACTTCAGGTGAACTCGGGTGCCTGGCTTGTCAGTTCTTTTAAAAGCCAAAAAAAAAAAAGTAGAGGAGAATTACAGTCTAGAAAATGTTATTGGAATTGACATGTAAGAGGTTTTCTGGTGACATCAAGAGGTCAGTTTTGGTAGTGTGGTATGAATGGAAACAACATTCAGGGATTTAAGGAATGACTAGTTGGTGGGGAAATGGAGCCTTCAAGAGACCATTCATTCCAAATATTTGGCAAGGAAATGAAGGAGAAAAGGGTCATTAACAATGAGAGAAGGGCAAGAAGTGCAAGTGAAGATTTTTCGTTTAAAAAATGGGAGAATTCTGCATGACTAAAGGCAGAGAGAAAAGACTGCTAGGAAAGGATAGGAAGGAGAGGGATCAAAAGGGAAAATTTAAAAACCAAACTTCACAAAATAGAAAATTTTCTGATCTTTGAAAGACACCATGAGAAAATGAGAAGAGAAGCCACATACTTGGAATAAACCTTTGCAAAACACATAGCTGATAAGATATTTGTAACCTGAATTTATAAACTCAATAATAAGAAAATGAACAGCCCAGGAAAGAAAAAATGGGCAAAAATTTTCAACAAACACTTCACAAAAGAACTACAGTTGGCAAATAAATGCAAGAAAAGATGTTCAACATCATTAGTCATTAGGAAAATGAAAATTAAAAGTTCAATGAGATATCACTAGTTGTCTATTAAAAAGATTCCCCCCGCCCCACCTCCCCCAAAAGACAATGTCATATCTGGTGATGCTGAGTGTGGTGGCACATGCCTATAATCCCAGCATTTTGGGAGAGTAAGTAGGAGTATTCCAAGTCCAAAACAGCCTGGTCAATTTAGTAAGTTCTTAACTAAAATAAACAAATAAACAAATAAATAAATAAACAAACAAACAAACAAATAAATAAATAAATAAATAAAATAATAAAGGACTAAGGATGTAGCCCAGGGGTACAGTACCCCTGGGTTCGATGCCCAGTATCACAAAATAACAATAACAATATAATAATAATAAATTAAATACTGATGACAATACTGAAAAGCTGAAACTCTCATACACTGTTGATGGGGATGCAAAACTGGTACAACCTTGTTGGGAAATGGGTTGGCAATTTCCTATGATTTTACACAATTTTACTCTATAACCTACTCCAGGGTATATACCCAAGAGAAATGATACATAAAAACCTCTATGGGGATATTGGTAGCAATTTTGTCCATATTTCCCCAAGCTGGAAGCATGCCAAATGTCCATCAAGTGGTGAAACAAACTGTGATACATTTTTGCAATAGAATACTGTTCCTCAACAAAAAGGAACAAACTGCTCATACACACCACAACATCAACGACTCTCAAAAACATTATGCTTTGTGAAAGAAATTGGATTCAAGAGACTACATATTGTCTTATTCTATTTGTATGACATTCTAGAAGAGAGAAAACTATGAAGACAGAAATCCAATTAGTACTTGTCAAGGGCTGAAGGTGAAGGAGATGGACTACAAAGAGGTACAATGGAACATTTTAGGGCAATGGAAATTATATATATCTTGAGTGTCATATTGATTACATTGACTGTATAAGTTTATAAAAAGTCATAGAACTTTATACGTTAAAATGGTGAATCTTACTATATGTAAATTAAACTGTAACCAATCTGAAAAAAAAAACATTTTAATGGACTGGATAAAGAATATTACTTTGGCATAAAAAAGATACTAAAGCATGCATTTTTTTTCTTGCCTTAAAGTTTTTGCATCCTCGTTCACTGTACCTAAGGATCCTTACCCCCTCCTTTTTCCTGAATAATTCCTTTTTCTTCTTTAAGTTTCAGTAAAGCATTACTTCACCTGGAAAGTTTTCCTTGACTCCATTGACTAGGTTATTTTTCCTGCTGTGTGCTCCTGTAACACCATTTATTCTTATGGTGAGGTATATCACACTCTATTGCAACTGCATTTAAGTGTCTTTCTTCCCTTTATACTGTAAGCTCCATGAAGGCAGATATAGCATCTACCTTAGTTACCTATTATATCCCCTGCATCTGTCTCAGAGTCAGGAGTAATATTTGTTAAATGAATGCAGAGAGAGTAGAAATTTTGTAATGACTCAATGAGAAATTGAATATTAAATTAATAAGGGATAAAAAAGCTGTCATTCCCCAAACTACATCTTTAGTCCTGACTCTAACCTTCAACACCATAATTCTGATTGTCTATGTGGTACCTTCACGTCAATGTCTTAACTATTGCTTTAGCCTTAATATTTTAAAACAGATGTTTTCCCTCCTTAATTGCATTAAAATGAAATTCTTGCCCCAAAATTCCATTTCTGTCAAATGGTGTCTCTATTCCTATAGTCTTCCAAAGGTGAAAACTTAGAGAATTACATTTAACTTTTCCTTTAGTTGGCTCTCGTTATCTAATTTGATGTTAAAATTTGTACAGCCTTCTTTTAAAATATCTCTCATTCACATTTGCTTTTCCATTCCCATTGATTTACTTTTCCTTTTTTTAAGTTGTAGATGAACACACAGTATTCTTTATTTATTTTTATGTGGTGCTGAGGATTGAACCCAGTGCCTCACACATGCAGGGTAAGTGCCTTACCATTGAGCTACAGCCCCAGCCCCCCCTTGGTATTCTTACAGGGCAAATATGGTCAGATAGGCAGGTGATAAACTAGGAAACACACACTCAGATATGATTTTGATTCGTGGTAAATACCATGAAGAAAATAAACAGTGCTGCTGATATAGAATTATGGGATATGGGAGGATCTAATTTACAAAGGGTGGTAAATGAAAACTTTTTGAGATTATATTTAAGCTGAGAAGAATGAGAGAAAGTCAGCAATAGGAAGAACAGAAAGATCACACTGAGTTGAAGGAAAGAACATGTATAGGCCTTGAGGGAAATGAAGTGTGTTCCTTAGAGCCTGTTCAAGTAACTGAAGGGCTACTGCAGCTGGAGGTGGTAGGCGATGGGGAGGAGGAATATGAGAGATGTGAGCAAGAGCAGGGCCCAGATCATGCTAAAAGCTGTAAACTATGGTAAAGGATTTCAATATTATTATGTCTAATGGGAAGCCACTAAAGGATTTTAATAAAGGGAATAGCATAATGCAAGAAGTAATGGTTAGCAAGAAAACTGCTAAATAACTTGAGCTCCTCTAAACAAGCATAGATTCGAAACAACATTAACAATGATATTAATGCCTAAATTGAGAGATGAAGTTAAAACTAAAGCACTAGATAACAATAATGAGCAAGATGGGAGGGAGGGTAATTGGAGATAAAACTTCTAAGGGCCTTGATTGCTGCAGAAGAGAATAGATAAAGTGATTAACTTTAGACTTTCTAATGAACCTGTTAAAAACCCAAGAGTAATGGGTATGACAGGCACTCCTGTAATACAGCTATCTGGGAGGTTCAGATAGGAGGATAGCAAGTTCAAGGCCATTTCAGCCCGACCCTGTCTCAAAAATAAAATAAAAAGGGCTGGAGACATAGCTCAGTGCTTGTCTATCATGTATGAGGTAAGGTTTTGGGTTCAATAAATAAAAAAATTAAAATATAAGAGAAACTTGGTTCAGTGGTACATGTCTCTAATTCCAGCTACTTGGGAAGCTGAAGTTGGATTTTTGAGCCCAGGAGTTTGAAACTAACCTTGGCAACATAGTAAGATCCATCTTAAAAGAAAAAAAAAAAAAAAGATTAATTACCAAAAGAATGGGAATGCAATATAAAAGCTCTAAATCTTTTTTTTATTCTTTCCACATTTTTATTGTTGAGTTATGGTTGTACAAATGATGGGATTAGTTGTTACATATTCATATGTACTCACAACAATATAATTTGGCCACTATGACTTCCCTACCTCCCTCCCTTCCTCCCATCCCCTGATCCTTTTTCTCTGTTGATCTCTCTTTGATTTTCATAAGACCCCCAACCCCTATCTGCCCATTTTTATTTTCATTTTTCCTCTCTAGCTTTCACATATGAGAGAAAACATATGACCCTTGACCTTCTGAGTTTGGCTTATTTTGTAAAAGCTCTAAGTCTTTATAAATACCCCAAGAAAGTCCTTGTCTTAATCCATTCTGCTCTTACAATAGAATACTTGAAAATGAATGGTTGTTGTTGTTATTATTATTAGTAGTAGTAGTAGTAGTACTAGTAGTAGGGATTGAACTCAGAGGTGCTTTACCACAGAGCTACATTCCCAGTCACCCCTCCCCCACCTTTTTTAAACATTTGAGACAGGATTGCTAAAGCTGGCCTCAAACTTGTGATCCTCCTGTTTAGCCTTTCAAATCTCTGGGATTACAAGTATGAACCACTACGAACAACTTGAAGCTTGGGTAATAATAAAATAAAAAATAAACAGGAACTTATTTGGCTTATGGTCTTAGAGACTGGGAAGTCCAAAGTTAAGGGGCTGGTGTCTGATGACAGACTTCATGCTGCAGCATCCCATGGCAGAAGGTAGAAGGACAAAAGAAGGTAACAGGGAGAAAGCAAGAACAAGAGGGAGACAGACAAGAGGGTTTAATTGGCTTTTATAACAAACTTATAGTCATGATAACAAACCCACTCCCATGATAACAACATGGACCTCTGTGACCTAATTACCTTGTAAAGATCTCACTTCTCAATGCTGTTGCACTGGGGGTTAAATTTCCCACACTTGAACTTTGGGAGACACATTTAAGCCATGCAAAATATTTTTACAAAATACTTCAATAAAGATTTTTAAAAGGAATAAAAACTAAATCCAATAAGAGCATGCAAGGGAGGGAGAAAAACTTTATAATTTAAAAAATCACAGAAAAAATTAAACAAAATAAAGGTATTGTGTCCATCTATAACTATAAATAAATAAATAACAAAGGAATAATTCACCTACAAGATAAAGAAATTCTGAATATGTAACTTGTAATGCCTCTTCACTAAATATAAAGCAGAAATGTCATTGACCAGCTTATAAGAAATTAACAAATCCACAATTCCAGTGGGGGATTTTCCTTATCATATTTCCTACAGAAACAGAAAAATCTGACAAAGTATTAAGGATTTAAAAAATAAGAACACAGTTTAACAAGCTTGATTATAGGCAGAATTCTTCAAAGAGTACATGTTCAAATTAAGAATATGTGGAAAACTTACAAAATTTGGCTCTGAAGCCAGTCTCAAGAAATAAGTGTTGATGTCACACAGACCATAGTGTTTTCTTAATACCATAATATTAAACTATAGGTCAACAACACAGAGCTTTATACCCCACAATAGGGTGACTTTTAGTTTTTGTTCTAAGCAATTGGGTGGATGGTACTAATGTCATTTACGGAGATGAAAAGAATGAAGGAAGAAAACGTTTTCTGACCTGGGTAGAAATGAGGTCAAAGAAAACAAATAATAACATGGACCTCATGACCTAATTATCTTGTAAAGATCTCACCTCCCAATGCTGTTGCTCTGGGGATTAAATTTCCCACACTTAAACTTTGGGGATGATGCAAATATCCCATTCCTCACCCAAAATTTCTTTTAGATTAGTATCTGTTGATGATTCTTGCTTCATCTAATCTTTACCATGAAGGATACAAAGAAAAGATGAATCAGTTCAGGATGTCTGGGCAACCAACTCCAAGTGAGGCATTGGGGTAGGAACACCTCAACACCCCCACCATTCATAGATTTAATGTGTCTGCAGTTACCAACTTCTTTTCAAGTAACTATTTTGGTAATTTGCAAATATGAATTTGAAAATCAAGATTTAAATTAATATTGCCAATTAACTGGTCATGCTGCCACCTAGTGGTACAGTTAAGAATAGCAAGCGATGTACTTAACAAATTCCTATACACTTTTTTTTTTTTAAAGAAAGGCAAGGGTTATAAAACAATCAATTTCATTGTTCAGAATATTGCTACTCTTATCTCTACACTAAGACTTCCTTTACATAGCCCCAAATATAGTCTGTAGTTCCCCCCAAATTGAAAAGCTTAATTTACAAAAAATATAAATATATCTAATGTTTGTCGAATACTTGGTATGTGCTAGGCACCACTGCCAGTTCTTTTCTTGACCATCTAAGTTAATAATTACAACAAGTCTATGAACATTATTATGTCTGACTTCAAGAAACTGAGGCATAGAGGAATAAATCATTGACTCCAAGCCATCCAGCCAGTAACTAACAGCTGGAATTTTGAATGTAGGTAATATGGTTTTAGCATGCTTAAGTTTAACCATTTGAAACATTAAGATAGAAGAAATTGAATGTAATTTAAGTTTTAATAATAAGTGAATTGCTCAATATACTGTAGAATGTTAATTTGATAGAGTATTTTGCAAACATGTTAAGTGATAGTCAAAGATTATGTAATGAGATGGGAAACTATAATGTGAAGAATTCAAAGTTATGCATACAGTATGAGATTTACACTATGTGGGACACTCTAATATATTTGTTTATTTTTTCAAGTTCTCAAAATTTATTTGGGAATAATTCCAAACATAAAAGAAGTTGCAAAATAAGAATAATATAAATTCATTCACCTTTTACAAAGATTTGGCTATCACTCATATTTTATTCATTTCATTTATCATTTATTCTCTTTCTCACCCCCCCCCCACTTTTACACACATGTACACAATTTTCCTCTGAACCATTTGAGGTAGGTTACATGTAATATGACTCTACCCTTAAAACACTACAGCCTGTATTTCTGAAGAATAGGGCTTTGCTGTAGTTATTAACCTCATACATTTACATTGATATAATGCTTTGATTTAATTTACTGTCCAAATTTCAAAATTTTAGGTTGATCTAATATGATCCTTTATAGGTTTTTCCTCCAGTACAGGTTCAATTTTAGGGTCAGATATTGCATTTAGTTGTCACATCTCTGCAGCAGTCTTAAATTTGGAACATTTCCACAGCCTCTCTTTGTCTTTTTTGACATTGACATTTTGGAAGAATACAACTCTCCCACCTTTTTTTTTTTAATAGAACACTTCATTTTCTGTTTGTCTGATGTTTCCTCACGATCAGGCTGAGTTTATACACTCTCCGCAGGAATACTGCATAGGTGATGTTTAACCTTCTCAGGGCATTGCGTCTGGAGGCACATGATGTCCATCTGTCTCTCATAGGTGACATCAGTGATCAAAATCACCCTGTCAAGGTAATGCCTAATTTTTCCTTCTTCCTTCTTACAACTATTAAAAAGTATGTGGGGGTGCCAGGCACAGTGGCACACTTCCATAATCCTAGCTATCCAGAGGCTGAAGCAGGAAGACGGCAAGTTTGAGGCCAGCCTCAGTAATTTAGTAAGAGCCTGTCTCAAACAAGAAGGACTGGGAGGTAGCATGTTGGTAGAGTGCCCCTGGATTCAATCACCAGGACTGAATAAAAAAAAAGAAGGAGGAGGAGGAGTCATATGTGGGGGAGACATTTAAAGATGATGCAAATATCCCATTCCTCACCCAAAATTTCTTTTAGATTAGCATCTGTTGATGATTCTTGCTTGATCTAATCTTTACCATGAAGGATGCAATATAGTAGTTTTCTAACTCTAGCACATGCTCACATTTACCAGTTGTGCCTTGCAGGCCTGTAAATTTCAGGGTTTCCTTGTTTATTCTTTTTGTGTATCTTTTGTAATGATAATGTATAGTTTCTTTTTTCTTCCACAAAAGGTAGCATGTTATATATGCTCTTTTGCACTTTGTACTTTTCCTCTATTTAAAATATCATGAAAGTCATTCCATATCAGCTTATAGAGATCTTTCTCATTATTCTTTACAGCTGTGTAATACTGAATATTGAATACTATTTATTCAATCAATCTTCACTTAGGTCGTTTCCAATATTATGAAGTTAAAAACAATGCTACATGTATATTTTGTGTTGTTGGAGATAAAACTTCATAATAAATTTATACAAATGGGATTGCCAAGTTGAAGGGCAGATTTGTATGTAAAGTAGTCCCACATCCATGGAGGACACAGTCCAAGACCCCCAGTGGATGCCTGATACTAAAGATAGTTAAAATATATACTATGTTTTCTCCTATGTATATATACTCATGATAAAGTTCAATTTATAAATTAGAGTAAGAGATTAGAATAATAATTAAAAATAAAACAAATATAACTATACTGTAATAAAAGTTTGTGAATGTGGTTTCTGTTTCTTAAAATGTTTTATTTTGCTGCCCTCATAATCTAATCACATTCCCAAAGTCTCACCTCCTAATAGAATCATCTTCGGGTTAGGAGTTCCACATTTGATTTGGAGGACATATACATCAGTCCTTTTTTATCAAGCTTTTGACCTTTCGCCAGTCTGATGAGAAATGATCTTCTAGCATAGTTTTAATAATTTATATTTCTCTTATTATGAATAAACTTGAACATCTGTTTATATGTTTAAAAATAATCTTTATGTATCTCTGTGGATTGTTCATGTCTTTTGCCCATTTTTCATTCTTTCTCTTTTAGGGGGATGTGCATTTAAGTATTTTTTAATTTGGGGGTACAGTATGATAACTTAATACATCTGTACAATGTGTAATGATCACATCAGGGTAATCAGCATTTCCATCTTCTCAAGCAGTTCTCCTTTCTGTGTGTTGGGAACGTTTGGAGTCTCTAGTTTTTTTCTATCTTGCTATAGAATTTTCCTCCATTTTCATCTTCATCTTAAAGTCCTTTCAAAAAGTAACACATATTGTGAATATTTTATTCCCATTTGTCATTTGTCTTTTGACTTTTTATGGTGTTCTATCATGTTAAACTTTTAAAAAAATTTTTATATAGTTAAATTTGTCAATCTTTTCTATTTCTTGCCTATGAATGTCACATTATAATGACAAAGCCTTTCCCTACATATATAGAAAAACTTTGTCCAAATTTCAAAATTTTTCTTCTAGAACTTGAGGGATGGTTTTATTTTTCTAAATTTACATTTCTGATTCATTTAGGAGTTTGTTTTTTGTACAGTGTGAAGAATGGACCTAACTATTTTTCCCCCAAAGGCTTGATATTATTTTAAAAGCCTAGCAGATAATAATCTGAGATGATAATAATGATTACTTCTAGATGCTTGGATACAAGTGGCTTTCTTTGTTTTTCTTCTTTTATTCCTCATTTTTCAAGATTTCTTTAGTGAACATTTTTTCTATGTTGGAGAGAAGATTTTTAGAAAGAAACAGACATGACAAAGACATTGGCATTTCAAATATTATGAGTTCCATTAATGCTGCTTCCTTCCTTGGAGCTGATAGCACCTCCAGTGTGGACTATGTAGCTTAGGACTTGATTTACACTTTCTAGTGTTATTTCCAACGCTTTCTAGTGTTATTTCATAAATGTGAATATTCTTTCCTCAACTATATTGTGAACATCTAGAGGTCAAAGTCATTGATTAAACTTAACAGTGACCATGTATCACAA
Source organism: Ictidomys tridecemlineatus (assembly GCF_052094955.1). Lineage (NCBI taxonomy): Eukaryota > Metazoa > Chordata > Mammalia > Rodentia > Sciuridae > Ictidomys > Ictidomys tridecemlineatus. Next base: position 120,392,487 of record NC_135477.1, on the reverse strand, counting down.
ATGTGCACATATACTTGATAGGTGATATTTTCTGATTTTTGCTTGGGTACATGTTGTAACTATTTTTACACACCCTTGAATAATAGTTTATTATAACTAATGGTATTATATGAATAATGATATTATTATTTGACTTAGGTATTCCAGCCTGGGCCAACGTGGTAGTTGATTGAATTCTATTTTTTATCTCTTTTATCCAGGCTCCAAACAATTTTTGTACTTATTCCAGTCTTCGGAGGAAATTTTACATTAATGAATATATTTTTATAGATAAGAACACTGAGATTTAGAAAGTGGAAGAAATAGTTTTAAATGCTTCTAAAAATTTGAGCCCTATCTGGCTTGAAGAAATTTCAAGTTTTATTACATTTTGTTTTATTCAGGACTATCTCCTAGGAAAGTTTGTATGGATAATTTTCAGTTAATTATACAATGGCTTCAGTGCTGGATAACTTATGACAAATACAAATGTACAGTCATACATAACCTCAACAGTTTCTAAGTAATCTAGTCCCAAGACCAGCTAGAATGTCTCTTTCCCTTCCACAAACCTAACTTAAAATTTATGTTCTGTTTACACTTTTTCTATGAGGCTTTTGCTGCTATTTGTTTGAAGATGATATTACTCAGAAAATCCTTCAAGGAGTTTGGACACAGTGTGGTGTATCCAGGCATAGGGACCTTTGCAATGCCACCTTGTGGTCGTCTGTGCTTGATGTGCCTTCCTGCTTTGGGCCCTCCTGATGAATTTCAGTCCGTCACTTAGCAACCTTACTTTGTCTTCACCTCCTTTGTTACTTGTTTCCTGACAGAACTAATTCTCCTTCTTATTGGTGCATCTGTGCCTTGTCCATCACGGCTGTATTTATCATATAACATTGCATTTCTATGTTCCCAGGTGTGCTCCGTCTGCCAACTTGTTAAGTTCTTGGTTATAAAGTCCTGAGCTCAGGACATGTTTACTTAATTGACCTGGAAGTGGTAGAGAAATCCCATGGGGCCTGGGGTACCAACTTGGAGGGAAATGTTGGGAGAGCAGATGCTGTACTAAACGACTGTGGCTCTGTAGGACAGAGGATTCCTCAAGTCTTCTTTGTACCTTGAGAAAGTTCTAAGGCAGAAAGTATGGATATTTGCGGAACCTAGAATTTTAGCTGACTGTATTTATTATATAAACAACATTTTAAGGGAACTTAAGTGGGAAAATATTACCCTTAATGTCACGATCAGAAGTCATCAATTGATTTCTATTTTCTCTGTTCCTGGAGGTATTACCCTCAAACTTTTAGGTTGCTTCTACAAATAAAGTGCTTTATTATTTTCATTTTACACAACAATCTTTCCTGATTTTAGGCTTTCAATACTTTATGGAAAGGGATTATGCATATTATACTTTTTTTTTGGTATTGGGGATTGAACCCAGGGGCACTTTACCACTAAGCCACATCCCTAATCCTTTTTATTTTGAGATAGCATTGTACTAAGTTCCTTGAACTTCTGATTCTCCTGCCTCAGCCTCTCGAGTCTCTAGAACTACATGTGTGCACCACCATACCTGGTTTATTATACATTTTTATATCAACTCTACTGCTTAAGTTACACTCAGAATAAGTATTACGATGCTTTGTCATTACTATTCAAACCACCAAAGTATTTTTAGGGCCTATATATTACAGTATAAAAAATTGAGTAAGTATAATCCCTGCACTGAAGAAGGTTGTAATCTAGCAGTGTCATAGCTACAGTATCTGGAAATCATTCATAGAGAATCATGTGAATCACCTAGGAAATATCTATTTTATGATCCATATAAAGTTCTTGAACAGAACTAAGGTTAAGCAATGATGTTGGGATAATATGACTCTTATTTAAACTTATTTGTTCAACACACATTTTTGAGTGCCTACTCAGTGCCAGGTACTCTTCCAGTCTCTGCAAGTGGATATTCAACAAGACCAACAAGGTCTCTTTTCACATGGAGATTACATTGTAATGGGGAAATGCAGATAATGAACAAAGGAACCCACAAATAAATAAGCAAACAATATATCAGTGAGTAAAAATTGCTATAATAAAAATAATATGTTCTAGAGATTGACTGGCGCTTGCTCCTCATTGAAGATCTCTGAGGAAATAACATTCAAACTGATACCTGAATGACAAGAAAGAGCCAGTCATGCAAAAGATCTGGGGGGAAGTGTGTTAGGCATAGTAAGTGGCAAATGCAAAGGCTCTGAGGCTGGTACAGGCTGATGTGTTTAAGGAACATGGAGCAGATGTGTGTGGTTGAAACTGGCCTAAACAAATAACAAAGTGGTAGAAAAATGGGTTGGAAAAGTAAGCAGAGGCTAGGCAATATAAGACCTATAGGTGAAGTAAAGAATTTTGATTTTATTCTAAATGCAATGTCAAATCTTGGAGGATTTTGAGCAGGAGAAGGACATCTGGTCTATATACTTAAAAGTTCTTGAGTTGGAAACAAATTGGAAAGTGTAATGTTTAAGAGGTGATTATGGTAGTCCAGGGCAGAAATGATGATAACTTAGCTAAGTGAGGGCAGCAGTGGTGCCAGGAAGCAGTTGGAGGATTTGTGATACATTTTGGAGATAGAGTTGATTAGACTAGGATTAGATGTGGATGGTTAGGGACAAGGTGGACTCAGTATCTTGTAGGATTTGGGGCTTAAGCAGCTAAGAAGAGACTGTACAACTGACTGAAATGGGAAGGAATCAGGTTGGGAGATAGAATTGGAGGATCAAATTTCTATTTTGAGAATGTCAAATTTGAGATGCCTTTTAGACTTCCAGGTGGAGATGTTAGATAGGAAATAAGTATTGTGATTCTGGAGTTCCCAGAGAGGAGACACACACACACACACACACACACACACACACACAAGCACACACACACATATACACATACATATACGTATGTCATCAACTCTTGCACATTTAAAACCATAAGAGTGGATGGGATTACTTACAGACTGAGGATGGATAGAAAGAAGAAGGATCTCTACTGCTGTTTAGAGAATACCAATAATTTGAGGCTAATCAAAGGAGGAAAAGCCAGAAAATGAAACTTTAAAGGGAGTAACTAGTAGATTGGATAAAAATCAGAAGTGTGAGATGTAGCAGAAGCCAAAAAAAGAAACATTTCAAGAAAGGAGTGATGAATGATATCAAATATTGCTAAGAGATGGAGGAATATAAGGCCAGGGGATTATGATTGTTGGATTTGGCAGCGTGGAAGTCATTGGTGACCTTGACTAGAACCATATAAGTGAAACAGTATGGACAGAAACCCAGTGGGAGTGGGTGGAGAGAATTTGGAAACAGAGAAATTGGAGAGAAATTGGAGACAGGGACCACAGACAACTGATTCAGGAGTGGAGTCATTTGCTATGAATGGAGACAGAAAAATGGAACAATGGGTGGAGGGGATGTGGAATCAAAGGAAAAATATTTAAGTGGCTGATATTAAGACATGTGGATCTATGTACTGAAGGCAATGAGTCAACAGACAGGAAAAAACCATGATGTGGCAGAAAGAAGAGATAATTGGTGAGTCCTTGAAAAGGCTATAAATAATGGGATCTGGAACCCAACTGCAGGCGTTGGCTTCTATTGGGAACTTGGACAATTCTAACCTAACAGAGGAAAGATAGAGAGCGTGAATACATGTGTGGAAAGGTTGGCATATTTGGTGGTGGGAGGAAGGGAGAATCATTGTCTGATATTTTTCTTTCTTATACTACAACAGTTGAGTTCCTTAAAGCAAAATACGTGCCTACCATTATGTATGAGATGCACAGAGGAGGTAAGCTAGGTAGTCTACACCGTCTTACAGAAGGTTTTGTTTCTGGCATCCTCGCTGTTTAGCAAACTACTTCCAAACTTGGTGGCTTAAAATAATAATTTATTATTTCTCACCATGCTGTAGATTGGCCAGGTGGTTCTGCTTCACAAGCTGTTGCCTGGGTGCTGAGGATGGTGGAAGAGCTCAGATTGTCTCGCTCTCGTGGCTGGCAGTTGGTGCTGGTTGCCAGCTGGAAGCTCAGCTGGGGCTGTGAGCCAGCGGCCTTGGTTTCCCTCCACGTGGGCATTTCCACATAACTGTTTGGGTTTCCTCACCACATGGTGCTCTCAGGGGAGAAGGACTTCTTACGTGCTGATCAGCTGAGTTGTTCCAACAGGATTCAGTATTAGGTTATTTCAGTTTAGGAGCCACATTTTTGAATTCATCTTTATAACTGGCAAACCATATCCATATTTTGTCTTGCTAATTAAATTTTTCTGATGAGAATTCTCAACAACAATCATAGCCACAGCTATGATTTTTCTTAGAAAATCAGCAAGTCTTCATTTTCCCTTTAGTGACTTGAATTTCTTTTTTCAGGTAGAAAACTGTCACCTGTCAACAAGACTTCTCTCATTTTGTGTGCACATGGTAGACTTATTCTGGGTGTAAAATTTAAAAGTACCGTTTTCCCTCGTCCTAGTGGTGGCATTTTTTCTGCACTCACTGTCAAATAAAAAAAAAAAAAAAAAAAAAAGGAGCACTGAAAGAATGATCGCTCACTGAGGCTCTTGCTTCTGACTCCTGGATGCAAACACAGTCACTGTGAAATCATACTCGAAGCTTGTGATCCTGAGAGAATGGAGATAAGGGAGCTTAGAAAAGTGGCATGCTTATAAGTAAGAAATGGTGGGGTCAGAAACATCAAAGAGAGCCCGCATGATGGTGCACACCTGAAATCCCGAGACTCAGGAGCCTGAGGCAGGGGATTGCAAGTTCAAGGCCAGCCTCAGTAATATAGCAAGGCTGTAATCAACTTGTCTCAAAATAAAAAAATAAAAAGGACTGGCGATGTGGCTCAGTGGTTCAATCCCTGGTACTGGGGGAATAAAAAAGAAAAAGAAAAGAAAAGAAAAAGAAAGAAATATTAAAGAGAGTTAACTGATAGATCAAAACCCAAAACAAAATAAACTAACCAAACAAAACCCTCCATAGCTTCTGGGAAAAGCCCCTTAGCTCATAGATACCCCTAGAGTTTTCTATTTCAAAAAAGTTGGAATGTGAGAATCATAACTCATAATGAAGTCAACTCAATTTTTCCCTGAACTTAAAACTAAAAATTGCAAACTATAAAATACCTGAAATTGAATGTAAAGTTCCATTGAAAAAAAAATGCTTTTTTTTTTTTTTTGTGAAGAAGCATAGCATCACCTGGTACTCTTATATCTACTAACAATTATGATTCTAAATTGGAAAAATTAATCTCTGCAATGGTTTCTGGTTTTTTTGTAGCACTTTCCCCCCACAACTTCTCCTTTCTAGACCAAGGGAATTTCTTTTATATATGGGGCTTCCCTGAAAGGGTCTCCAATAAAACTTTCTACCATGATGGAAGTCCCATATTTTCATTTGCAGTAGTCACTGCTCACAAAAGATGATTAAGTACTTGAAATATAGCTAGTACAAAGGAGGAACCAAATTTGAAATTTTAAGTTTTATAGTTGGTTTTAATTACTTATAACTATAATGTGAATAGCCACATGCACTCGGTGGCTACCTACTTGGACAGCACAGCCTGAAGTCTCCCTTGCAGCTCACAGAATTCTGCTTGCTTTCTTTTCTCCAGAAGCTGAAAAAAATCTGAACTACAATGTCACAATATACAAATGGGCTTTATCCTATCATACAGTTTTTATTATAGCAATTGGATTAATGTTTGTATCCCTTGCTGGATCAAAAGTTCCTTAAAGATAAGGGCTTTGTCTGCTTTTTTCTCACTTTCAAATTATGCCTCACACCTTGTCCCGTGTCTGAAACATAGCAGGTGCTTAACCAAGATATGAGTAAATAAATAAATTAAAGAGCATCCATGAACTTTTAATATAAATGTGTGTGTGTGTGTGTATGTGTGTGTGTGTAGAAGAGAGAGAGAAAAAGAGAAAGAGAGAGAGAGGAAAAACTAAAGATATGGGGGTGGTGACCAAGATCAGGTTATTAAAGAGAATTAGAATTGGTTGCATAATATTTCAGAATCAGATAATTAGCTTTAGTAATAATAAGACTCTGTTAAGCCTTTACTACAAGCATATCCTAAGCACTTTAAATGAAGTATCTTATGTAATCCTTGTAAAATAACCCTGTGGAATAAGTACTATTATCTCCATTTTCACAGCTAACATGGAGGATAGCAGAAGTAACTTACTTAAGGTCACAAAGCTAATAAGTAGTAAAGTCGGCATTTAAATGCAGGCAATCTGACTTCAGAGCCTGTCTTCTCAACCATAATGCTGTTTTGCTTTCTATTTGATTGTGTCCATATGGTGACAGAAGCTTAGTGACCTCAAATGTGTGTCTCCGGCTTTTGTCTAAATTTAAGCTTCAGTAAGCCAGTATCTCCTGTGGGGTGAGGGGTGGGGGGTAGTTAGGCCTCTTTCCAGAGGTACAGGTTGAGGAAAGTAAGGGTAGTAGTACTGAAGATCATTGGAGATGAAAATCTGCCCAGGATACTTATTCAAAAAGTCAAAGAGCTCTTTCTACAATTAGGATTTTTTTTTGCCTCCTAATAATAATGGGAAAATAAAAGTTTTTCTTTTTTAAAAAAAAACTCACAAAACAATCTATCTCTATCTCTTGCCTTTGCAATCTCTAGTGTAGTAAGAAGGATGAATGAAAGCTAAGAGTTACTGTAGTCTTATTGTGAGTTAGCTTTCCCTCACCCCTTTTCTCATCTCTATCCAGCATTTAGTGCTTAATATGTAGTCCATAGTTGACATTGGTATTTAGTTCTTCTTTAATTGTTTTGTGTAAGGATATCTTATCTTCCTGTGTTAGTTATACTCTGGTTGCCCCTGATTCCTACCCACCATATTAACTTTCCATCTTCCCCAGTCCTGCCCCCAAACACAGGAGCCCTAACCTCTATGGACTGCACCATGTTCTTCCCACCTGGCCTCCACTGGATTCATCAGAAGGTAGGCAGGAAGGTAGGAGGAAGAAAGAAAGATCAGGATGCTTCTTTCCCACTCTTCCTCCCTACATCGGTGCCATGTTCTTGCAGTAACTGCCCAGCAGCCTCTGGTACATGACTCCAGCATTTTTTGGGATCTGGTGACACTTTCTTCATCTTGTCCCTGCATGTCTAGGGAATAGAAGGTTACACCACTCTTGCTAATCCCTGAGTGCTTTTACATACCTTTTGTTTCCTTTAATTCTGTCACATCTTTATAAGTAGTCCCTTTAATAAATTATTTCAGTAAACTATTTTGGGTGGAGTACCATTTCCTGCTTGGGACCCTGCCTGATATATTTCCCCTGGAGTGGTCTTTGAAATTTCTTAAAGGCATGAGATAGGCCCAGACTATCAAATATGTATAAGATTAAATAAGCCTCGGGTAGCTTGTCACACAAATTGGATTATAAGGTTTCATTTATTTTACTTCAACATGGTTGAGGAGAGCAAGACTCTGAATATGACCACGTATATGCCGTATTCTACATATGAGAGAGACTTCATCAGGCTTTTTAATGACTAGAATGAAATGACTTTAAGATTATTCATTCCCTTTTCTCTAAGACTCTGATCAGCAAACAACTTGTAATCACTAAATTGGTTTCTTAGGTAGCTCGATCCAGAGAAATGGGGTACCTTGGTGAATGAACACCAATATTTCAGAAATTGAATAAGTATCATCTTCTCTTATACTAATCAAATGGAAATTTTTTAAAGAGAGAAGAGAAAAAGAATACAGTCTCCCATCTTCCCCCTGCCAAATCCACACTACCTTTCCTTTTTCAGTTTGTATTTCTCCATTAGGCATCTTATTTTTTTCCTCTCCATTTGGGTTTCTGCCCTGTGTTAACATGAAGATTCCTGTTACCCAGAGCTAGATGACCATCCAGAACAGTGCTTCCCCAGTACTCTATCACACATTCTTTCTCTTCCTATTTTAATCAGAGAATCATTTTTCCTCTCAAGACCAGCTCCTCTCTTGGTGCTTTGAGCCCATCTCTCCTGTGTTCAGAAGGGCTTCCCTTCTTTAATTACCTTCTTTCCCCCATGACAGTTTTTTCCTTCCCATTGGGACTTTCCCATTGCCATACAAGTGTGCTCTAGCATCTCCTATTTTAGTGAGCATCCTCCTTGACCCTGCATCCCTGCCCCCATCATGGCGTCATTTCTCTTCTTCTGCACAGCAAAACCTTTTTGGAAAAGTTGTTTTTATTGCTTGTCACCACTTTCTTACCTTTCACTGATTCCATTCTGGCTTCTGTCCAGGAAGCCATCACTCCTCTGAAACAGTTCCAGTCAAGGTCATCAGTGACCTCCACGTTGCTGAACTTCTCATCTTTCTCAGTCACTTATAAACACTGGACACAGTTGAAGTCCCTTTTATAAATAACTTTCCTCTCTTGGCTTCTCCTTTCCCACCTCCTCCTCCTCTATTCAACCTCTAGCTGTTGGCTAAGTTCTAGGCTCGCACCATCCACATGTGGCTATTGACCCTTGAAATGCAGCCAGCATGAAATGAGATATGCTGTAAGTATAAAATATGTTTTGGATTTCAAAGGATTAGTGTGAAAGAAAGAATGTTGAATATCTCAATAATTTTTATGTGAGTACATGTTGAGATAGTAACATTTCTGATGTGTTGGGTTATTAAATTGATCTCTACTGTTTTATATTTTAACTTTTTAATGTGGCTACTAAAAAATCTAAAATTACACATGTAGCTCACATGTGTGTCTTGCACACATTTTTGTTGAGTAGTACTGTTCTAGATGGTCATCTCTATCAACCTTCTCTTTTCATCATCTTATCTACTTCCATAGCTTTAAATACCAGGTATATGTTGACTACCAAATTTAAATCTCTAACTATGACCTCTCATTTGAAGTTCAGACTTCAACCCAACCAGTATTTGAATTTCCATTTGCATGTCTAACAGGCATCTTATTATTAATAATGTGTCATAAATGGAATTTTCAATTTCCTCTAGTCATATTATATTACTCACTGAATCTCCCATCTCAATCAATGTTGCCACCATCTGTCCAGTTGCTCAAACCCAAATTTGAGTCATCCTTGATTATTCTATTTTCCTCAACCACTTCTAATCATCCAGCAAGTCCTGTTCATTTCACCTTCAAATTATATCTTGAATTTCAACAATTTTTCTTCACCAGCACTGCTTCTACCAAGTCGAAGCCTCTGTCCTTTCTTACCTAGTCTACTATAATAGCTTTATAACTGGTCTCTTTGGTTCCACTCTTCTACTATTATATTCTCTGCTCCATATATCTGCTCCAAAAATTTCTTTTATATACATATGTATGTGTGTGTGTGTGTGTATGTATATATATATATTGCCCTAAGCAACTCAGTGAGACTCTGTCTCTAAATAAAATATAAAAAAGTGTTGAGGATGTGGCTCAGAGGTTAAGCACCTCTGGCTTTAATTCCTGATATATATATATATGGAATTTAGGCATTACTGCATTTGGCCCTAACAGATATTATTAATATCTTAGTGTGACTGAGTTTGACCTATCAGCAAATATTGAGGACTTACCATTTGTAGAGTCTGCTCTCTCTGCCCTTAGACATGGGAGAGCTGAGAGAGCAGTGGGACCCTGAGCCTCTGAGAGGCAAAGGAGAGGAGTGACAACCAAGGAGAAAGGGGTATGTATGTGTGGTGTGTGTGGGTCTGTGGGTGTGTGTGTGTGTGTGCGAGCACGCAGGTGTAACATGTTGGGGAAAGCCAGGGCAGATGCTGGCTTAATAGATAAAGTTCACCTGACTAATTTTGCCTAGATTTTAGCTGTAACGGAAACCAAGGCTATTACTTCTTTAGCATCTGGGTCAGTGCTATGCGTAGTAGATTTTCAATAAGTGCTTTTTTTTTCGTGGTCAGAATGAATACATTTATGAATTGTAAGGAAAACTCAAGAAAGGTAAAGTCTTAAAATTACTGACCTCAGATGATATAGGAAATAGCTAGGAACAAAATGAAAAAGAATGAGCACACACTAAAAATTACAAGTTAGAAACATGGTAGAATGTGATATTCAAATGTTCACTAGCCCGAGGATTTGGGAATATGAGAATCATTTCTTCTTGTCCTGCTTCACGCCCCCAGAGTTGAATGAACCTCAGAGTTCCTGTTGACCTCAGGAGAGAAATCCAAATACACAAATCAGGAAAACAGAGTGTGTGGGGAGTTGCAGACTCTTTGAAAGTTAAACAGCAAAAACATCCATCCTGAGGATAACCCATTTTTACCAATTCAAATTAGATATGCTACCACATGCAAAAGAAAACTAATGATGGTGTCAAGAATAAGTGTATTATCTGATTGCGATAATACAAGATAGATACATCTGTGTCCACAATGTACTTCTGCTGTGGTCTATTTTAGGGAACTTCTAGATTTGAATCTAAAAGTGATACCTGGAAAAGAGATAATAATTTGTGCTCACATAGCACTTTTCATCCAAAGGTCTCAAAGCACTGTGCAAAGAAAAGTATTATTATCCCAGATGGAGCAACTCAGACAGAGGGTCTGCTGCCCTTTTCAGCAACCAGGGAGTAGAGTCTCTAGACTCAGAACACAGCCCTAGACTATAAATTATTGAATCATGATCTCTCTTGATTGGGAGCTGGGACTACCTACAATGTTACTTTTTTTTTTTTTTTTTTTAAAAAGCAGAACATCAGGCTCTAAAAATTTTAGCATATGTCCAAAACATATAACAATGGCTGCTTTAAAAATTGCTGGATTTTGGGCAAAGTGTGGCTACATAAAATAAGAAAGGTGGTTATTACAGTCAGACTGATAATGGCTAACCTGCTGAGCATTTTTCTAAGTGGGTGATACATTACTATTATTATTATTTTTTAAAATTTTGTTTTTCAGTGCTGGGGATTGACCCCCCTAGGGCCTCTCTCATGCTAGGCAAGCTCTCTACCACTGAGCTACACCCCTAGCCCAAAATATATTTTTAAATTTAAGATCTACAACAAATTTAATGAGGTAGGAAATATTATTATTTTATCCATTTTACAGTTGAGGAAACAGAAGTTAGGTAACTAGGCCAAAATGTCAATTAAGCAAGCAGCAGAGCTGGAATTCAATGCAGGCAATTGGACTCCATTGCCTTCGCTTGTAGCCAGTTAGTAGGTAGTATGTGAAGCATTCTACATGAATTATCTCACTGCATTCTCCCAAACTCCTCAGAGGTCCATATATTATTATTCCAATTTTATTGGGGGAGAAAACTAAGGCTTAGAAAGGCAAAGTGACTCACAGGCCACTAGGAGTAGATGGAGGATTTTGAAAAGTAGACAAAAGAGCACCAGGCGAGGAATCAGGGTTTTGAAGCTGTTCCTGCCATTAACTTATGTGACCTTGAACCAATCAATACATTGCCATAGTCTCCATGTCTTCTGCCAAAGGAGTGCATTGGGCTACTTTTTGAGGCTGAAGTCCTTCCCAGTGCTAAAATTCTGATGCTCAATATCTGTTTTCAACTTAGTCCCTTATTTGAAAATCCTTGGAGGAAAAGAAATTAACCACACAGAACCTGAAAGTGACTCTGGAAGCCAAATTTAGAAAACAGATCTCAAAAGGAGAAAAAAAAAAAAAGAAGTTTATAAAACATCTTTATTTAGAAAGTGAGACTGTCCTGCAAGGTGTTTGGCTTGATTTGTGAGACTTCATGACCAGCTGCAGGCCATACATATCTCCTTGCCTGGCCAGTTCTCCTGGAAGTAGTAGGTCGTGTAACCTGGATCAGTGGTCCTTTCTGGCCTGCTAAAGACTGGCTGAAGCTGGAAGAAGCCCATCTTGTGTGGGAGGGATCTGAGAGAAGCCAAGTTTTTCATGTGGGTGTTCTATCTTGAATTCAGAATGTCTATACCATTCTGTCTACTTCTGTTTTTGTTCTTAGTGATTATTATATAGTGACACAGCCCACTGCTACCATAAACCAGTTGAGTTTTTTCCCCCCCACAATCTTGTGGTTAGCCATGGTGTAGTGAATAGGACTGGCTTCCATGTCTTCTTGTGGCTTTGTTCAAAAGTGTGAGCTTCAGTCTGTGGTAAATCTTGGCAAAAACATTATCTGTAGCTTTGTGATCTTTAGAAAGTCACTTAGATTCTCTTCGTATCTCCATTTCCCTCACTGTTTTCTAAGATGATGTTTATACTACTTGCTCTCCAGGGTTATGAATTTCAAATAGTATGATATGTGTGGAAGTAGTTTGGAGAGATTAGAGACCTTCCAGATGACAAGGAAAGTGAGGCTTAGAGAATGCCTGTCACCCAGAAAGACCTGGTGGTAGTGTGCATGAAGTAGGTGCTTCAGCAATGGGCAATTGAGAGTTCCAACTCCTCCCATCACTTGGGCAAGTTATTAAATTTCTAAAAGTCTTTTTAGTTGTAAAATGCAAAAATTTTGAGGGATAAAAATAATGAACATGAAGTTTCCAATACGAAATAAGCCATTAAAAATGGCAGCTATTATTAGTTTTATTATCAATTATTCAATTATGATGCAGAATCAGGAGGCTCAGAATATCAGGTCTTATTTTCTAAGACTAATTCACTTTTGAACTCTGGGAAAAGATCAGTATGGAATTGGCTATCTTCTAACACCAAATACCCTGCTCTTCTATACTAAATGGCAGAGGTTAATTCTGGAAGTTTATCCTCATAATAACACACATTGAAGAAATTTGGACAGATGCATTGCATTTTTTCACTTTAGAAGACTCTGCCTCATTTTCTGGGAGGAAATTTAGTAGACTGTTAAGATTTGGAACTTGCTTTTTTTTTTTAGATAGGTTCTCACTAAGTTGCTTAGGGCCTTGCTAAATTGCTAAGGCTGACCTTGAACTTGAGATCCTCCTGCCTTGTGTGCCACTGTGCCAGCTTACCTTTGCATTCTAAGGCTTTCTCTAACAGTTATAATTATGGAGAAATAATTCTCAACACTTTTTAGCAGAATAATCTCATTTAAAGGTTAAAAAAAACCTCAAGCACTCCCATTTAATAATAGTTCTGCTTTAAGTAGCCTTTGATTGTGAAAATACCTGATAAAAATTCAATGAAGTGTCCTCTCTTTAAAAAAATATTTTTAAATAGATAGCACATGGAATTAATACATAATTCACAAGATAGAAAATGGAATACTGTGGAAGTATTCTTGCACCCAGACTTTTAATCACACACGGCCCTTACCCCAAATCAACTACTGTCTCAATTTCTGCTATATACTTTCAAAGGTAATTTATATACTACAAATCTTTACCCCCACATCCCCTTGGTAGTGGTGCTGAAGAACAAACCCAGGGCCTCATTCATACTAGGCAAATGCTCTGCTATTGAGCTGTATCTGCAATCCACATATTTATCTTTTTTTTTTTTTAACAAGACAACATGGTAGCATGTCTTACCACTCTTCACTCTTCTTCACCTTGTTTTTTTCACTTAAACATGTCTTGATATTCTTTAAAATGGATGTGTTAAAAAAAAAGAGATTTTTTTCCTTTTTGCCATGGTAGCAGGGATTGAACCTAGGATTTTACACATGCTCAGCATGCACTCCACACTGAGCCCTTTGAATATATATTTTTACTAATCAAGGAATCTATTTTTTAATTAATCAAGGAATCTATTTTTACTATTGGGAGCAGGGTTTGTCACATGCTACAAAAATGCTCTAACTATCAGCCACATCCCCCAGTCCTTTTATTTTTTATTTTCAGAAAGGGTTTCATTAACTTGCTAAGGATCTTGCTAAACTGCTAAGGCTGGCCTCCAACTTGTGATCCTCTTGCCTCAGCCTTCAGAGTGATTGGAATTACAGAGGTGCACCACTACATGAAGCCCCATTTTTTTTTCTTGTGGAGTGAACCCAGGGTTTCACAACTGCTAGGTGAACACTTTACCACTGACTTATTTCTTCAGCCCCCCAGCCACATTTTTGAATACACAGAAGATCCTAGTGTACAATAACTGCATATTACTTAGAGATTCTCAACCTTGTGATTGGGAACTGCTGGTATAATTCAAATATCAATAATATTTTAATATAACTTAAATGTCAGTTAATTTTGGCCCCTACTCTGTGCCAGGTATTGTTCTAAGCATGTTATGCATATTATCTCCTGTAATCCACATCCTTTTCATTCTTCCAGTATCAGTTTAAACGTTATCTTCTCAAAGAAGCCTTCCTTTATCCAGGTTGACCTCCCTCTCCCTTTTCCATTATTCCCTATCATTTCGTCCTGTTTATTTCCTTCAGAATACTCATCACTATAAGCAATTAGTTACCTATTTGCCTAGTTGTTTACTGTTGCCTCCCCAACTAGAGCAGGAGCTTTGAGAGCAGGGACAGTGTAGTTTGTCTCACCACAGTAGACCCAGCAACAAGGATGGTGCCTTGGTTCTTGGCACAGAGATGCCATGGGTTGAGTATTTATTGAATAAGTATATAATGAGCAAAAATCAGCTTTGTAAGGCAGACCCTATTATTTTCTCTATTTATCTGGTGAAGAAATAAGACCTAAAGAGTAAATAGACTCCCATAAATCCAAAAGTTAGTAAGTTATGGAATCGGTTGAAACCCAGCTATGCTTGACTCCAGAGCACAAACTCTCTGCTTCTTTTGCCTCCGAAACAGAAGATTGATACAGTCTTAGCTGTGTGTGATCTTAAATCCCTTTTCTTCTCTAGCACTTTGTTTTTCATTGAAAAAATGAGAAGGTGGAGTTAGCCAGCCTCCTTATAGCAATATCTTATGATTTGATATCTGTGTTCTATAAAAATTGAAAGGGGTTCAGTGAAAAGACCATCAAGGTTGGCTTGATGCTCTGAGAATGCTAACCTTCAGTTATCTCACCCTCTTTTCACTAAAGTTTTGCTGACTCTTAATCTATTGCAGTACTGTTTTGGTTGTAGTAGGGATCCAAACACTCAGAGAACATAATTCTTGACATTAAGGTGCTTGGTTTGATGTGAGATTCAGACCTATTAACAGCTGTTTGAAGTACTGTATGGGTCAATAGCATAATAGTAATATGTATGAGGCATATACATATAACAGAGAGGAGAAAGGGATTAATTCCATCATGGCTATGCATGGTGATGGGAGTGATGGTGGATATTTAGGAAGGGGAATGAGGTATAATGCTGAGCTGGGTCTTGGGGAAACAATATTTTCCAGTTAGACAAGATGGAGGTGATACAAGACAAGGTGAACACAAGATACCACATGCAGAAGCACACCAAGAAACAGCACAGTATGCTGAGGATTTCAGCATAGGGGTAGGTTCTCAGGAGATGGAACTGGCTAAGTAAAAGGAGCCCCCCAAAGAGCCTTGCTGAAAGAAATAATTTTATTTCAGAAGTATCACTTAGGCAGTGGTCGGATTAGAGCTGGGTGATGAGGCAAAAGGTGTGGATTTACAGTTGTCCAGGTGACAGATGACAACTTGGTCTTAAGCAGAGTTGGAGGGGACGTATATAAATTTAAGATTTTTTTAAAAATTGGTGATTGCTTGGTTGAGGGATAAAAGATGAGACTAACAGACTTGTTGGAATGGATTGGATGGTCATTAAGAATTATAGGGAAATTGGAGTCAGGTGGGAGAAATAACTCTATTGGTTTGGGATATATAGTTCATCTCTTAAGATAGATAGGAGAAAAGGTCTAGCACTCTTTTTCCAGAATAGCTGTCCTAGACTAAGTCAGACATCCTTAGGCCAGTTTCCTGGGAGGCCCATACAGGGATGAAGTTCTCAAAGACCTCACTAGCATTCCTGAGCTCAACATCCTTGAGAGTAAAAGCTGGTTAGTAAACCTTTCCTGGACCTTCATTAATAGAAGGAAAGATTATGGAGATATATATATATATATATATATATATATATATATATATATATATATATTTTTTTTTTTTTTTTAAATAAGACACTGATTCCAGTGGAGCAAACTCTTCTGCCTCTTGTAAGCACCAGACTTTTATAAAGAAACAGTTTTTGTGGATCAGTCTCTGGTCCTGACAGAGACTCCCAAGGGACACCCATCTCCCTTGGGGAGCTGCTTAAAAAAATGGGGTTGTGTAGTGTGCAGCTTAATTCTTCCTGACTCCTGGAGAAAGCCCGGAGTTTTGGAAACTACCCTCTTCCAACAGCCACATCTGATTAAGCGTCCTTAATGTTGAGACAAGACTCCTGGCAGCCCCAACCCTTTACAAAACGATGGGGCTGGGATCCTTCCCCGCCTCAACTCGAATATCCAGCACTCACCAGGCGGTGGCAGGGCCGAGCACGTGGGCTCGTATAAGGGCCCACTTCCAGGGTCCTCCTAGGGAAGGGGACAGCTCAGGAGATGAGAGGACGGCGCACTATCCTGACTCGTGGCAACCTCCCTGATTCTTACAGCCAATGGCCAAAGGCAGGGGAAATGCCCTGTGTCCTACTCCCATGTTCAAAAGATGCTGTCAGAAGCCACTATCTCTTTTCCATCCTCTCCTCACGCATTACCCCCACTGTCATGCCGATAAATCCCAAAATCATAGGGTGGCACACGATTCCTCCCGTGCCCCTGCGGGTTGAAGGCGGGCACTAAAGCAGTGCAGTCCCAAGCTTTCCCTGCAGAAGCCGCGCTCCCCACTCGGTCCGGGGGTAGAGGGGGCGCGAGAGAGCAAGTGGGCGGGCGTCCCATCCTCCGCATCCTCCTCCAAGTCCTGGCGCGCAGGGAGGGAGCGCTGCGCTGCGCCTGGCTGCGCATCGCGGCCCGCTTGCCGCCTGCCCCCTGCCCTAGCTGGGCCACCTCCCCGGGCTGCGGGTGGAGGGCTACGGGGCGCTAACATTACGCTGTTTCCGGTTTTCCAGCGGGCTCTGTTTCCCCTCCCAAGGCGGCGGCGGCTGAGCGGCGGAGCCCCCCAAATGGCCTGGCCAGATGCGGCAGGTTTGCTGCTCAGCGCTGCCGCCGCCGCCACTGGAGAAGGCTCGGTGCAGCATCTACAGCGACAACAGCAGCAGCAGCAGCAGCAGCAGCAGCAGCAGCAGCAGCAGCAGCAGCGAGAGGAGCAGCAGCAGCAGCGAGAGCGACAGCAGCAGCAGCAGCCGCCGCCGCCGCAGCAGCAGCATCTCCCGTCCCGCTGCGCCCCCAGAGCCGCGGCCGCAGCAACAGCCGCAGCCCCGCAGCCCCGCAGCCCAGAGAGCCACCGCCCGCTCGCGAGTCGCAGCCGCCGGCGGCATGAGGCGCGACCCGGCCCCCGGCTTCTCCATGCTGCTCTTCGGTGTGTCGCTCGCCTGCTACTCGCCCAGCCTCAAGTCTGTGCAGGACCAGGCATACAAGGCACCCGTAGTGGTGGAGGGCAAGGTACAGGGACTGGCTCCGGCTGGCGGCTCCAGCTCAAACAGCACCCGCGAGCCGCCCGCCACGGGTCGGGTAGCGCTCGTGAAGGTGCTGGACAAGTGGCCGCTCCGGAGTGGGGGGCTGCAGCGCGAGCAGGTGATCAGCGTGGGCTCCTGTGCGCCTCTCGAAAGGAACCAGCGCTACATCTTTTTCCTGGAGCCCACGGAGCAGCCCTTAGTCTTTAAGACGGCCTTTGCCCCCCTTGACACCAACAGCAAAAACCTCAAGAAAGAGGTGGGCAAGATCCTGTGCACTGACTGCGGTGAGTTGCCCCCTCCCTCTGCTGGAGAAGGGGGGAGGGAAGAGGTGATGGAGAATGGGGGTGGGGAGGGGAGGTGCTGCAGGTGCCCAGGCCTGGCAGCGTCCGGCCGCTGGAGGGGGTGGGGCCACTCCTGGGCAGGGCGCCTGGCATGGGTGGGTGAGGGGGTTGAGGTTGAGGAGAAGTAGGATCAGGCTCAAAAGTGTGCCAGGGTCGGGGGGCTGGGGGGAGGCTCCGGCCTGTGCCAGCTGGGATCTGCGGCTGATGTATGGCATGTGGAGCTGGAAAGCTGCCATCATAGCCCAGTAGCGGAAGGAGAAACACGAAAAGGTCCGGGCTGTGCTGGCCTGAGGCTCAGTGAGTCAGGAGTGACCCTCCGAGGCCTCGCCCGCTCTGCTCCCAAGGGCCTGCCTTGCCCAGGCTGGCAGGGTCTGCAGGATCAGCTGGGCAGACTCTCAGGCTGTAAAGGCCTCCGCTTACAAGTTCTCCTAGGGAATGATCCCCCGCCCCCTCCTTCCTCTCCTGGGGCTCACTGCTCTGCCATCCACACCGCTGGCGCAGGCAGAGTTGGACTTTTTCTGCTACTGTTTTCCGTCCTCCATGTGGCTCCTTTTCTCCCCCTCTATGGTGATTGCCTGTCTTTGCCGAGCGGGTAGCACAGCAAACCTCCAGGACCGCTAGCAGACACCCCTTTAAGCGGTTTTTGGAGGATCTTACTAGAGCTTTGGATGATGATGATGATGAAATAGAGTAACTTACTTCTGCTGAATGCTGTAAATTCAGCTTTGACATCTTCCTGGCCGGATGTATCCACTGCATCTCTTATCTTCATGATGTTGGGTGCTGCACAAGAATGCAGGTGATTTGAATCAAATCACTGAATCTGGAGATCCCTGAAGCCGAGAATGGAAGTCAAAGAAATGTCAATTTACGAGCTTTTTCTTTTTGTCCCTGAATCCAGTACTTACTTCTCAGTAAGATATTTAAACTGAATTGTCCCTTCATTGGAGTATTCTGTCAGCCTGTCCTGTGCTTATTCATATTGGGGTTTCATTTTGTTCTTAGGCTGAATCTGTGGCATTTGTTGTGACTCTGGACTGTATAACCACTGAATTTCCATAGATGACCTGGATTCTTAGAGAAGTTGGTATGTTTACCAGTTTACCAATTGAATCTGGTTAGTGTAGATAGCCTTGAGTAGCAAAATATGTGTAACAGCTCATTGGAAGTTTTGCTGCTCTCTTCTTTCTAGATTAATGCCTTTGACTTTTGGAAGCTTCCCTCCCCCGCACCTTCAAGAGGCAAATTTTAGGAGTTTAGTTGTGGGAGTATATCTAGGCACTATGTTAAACTGCGATCACTTTAATGAGAAGAATCTTGGCAGTGTCTTAATAAGGAGAGAAAAAACTTCAGAGATAACAGCAGTTTATGGTGCTGACATTATTCTAAGGAATATTGTTGACTGTTTTTTAATGTTGGTTTTATGTTCCTAAATATTTTATGATGACAAGTTGAGACCAGTTAAGAATTTCTAATTTTTTATTCTATTAAGTATTTTGTCTGAGATCCCTTGGGAATCTGTGGAACTGTATTGTGCAGTAGGAAATAGACAGTAAAAACATTTACTGAACCTTGTTCAAGGACAGCTTCTGTTTGGGGTTTTGTTGAATTATTCCTGATAGGCAAAGTGCACATCTTCACATGATCTCTAGTCTGGGCCACTGAGGACCTGACAGTCATTGTCAGATATCCCCATAGAGTAGTAGGCTTCTCTGTCCCCTTGTTCCCATCTCTTCCTTTCTCCTCCCAACACAATATGCCTTATCAGTTATACCTTGTTGGTTTTAGTGAACATTTAATAGTTTAACCACTGAATGCAGAGATCATGAAAGAGATAAGGGTCAGAAATATAGTCTGCTTTTAGTTATATTATTAAAATAGCATGTGTAGTATAGTTCTCAGAAAGATAAATTTAGGATTGCAATCACTGGTAAAGGGAAGGCCCTCACACATCATAAATTATAGAGGAGCAGGAATGTGTATGGCAGTAATGTTTTAGAATGCAAAAAATTTTGCTTTGAATTCATAGTGAATAGGGAGTCAGTTTGGGGTGTTTTACGTAAGCGGATTAGAAAGTAAAAGGCCTGTTTGTGAGAGGAGACTTGTGGCATTGGTGATGACAAAAGAATATTAACTACATTTTCTTATTTTCTACCATGTGGTTAAAGAAAACAGGTACTGTTATAGTATAATTAAATAAGGAAACAAACTCATCCTATCTAACCACAACACCTTCCTTATGTTCAGCAGGAAATAGCTAACAAATTCATTTTCTGTTTTCTATTCTAAAGAAAGCCCTCTGGGCCACAGGGTCACTGGGAACATTTTCTCCTTGGAGCAGATTTGCCCGTTGCAAAATAGGGAAACTGGCACTTGGAAACTGTCGTTGTGGCTGTTATATTGAGCAACTGAGGTTGAATTGTTACTTTGTTTAGCCAGTTCCTGCTCTGAGTGTGTCTGGATTCCAAGAGGTATATGTGCTTAAAAGTTGGCAATGCCTCAGTAGCATCAATGTGGGGTCACATTGCACATCTTTTAAATGGTCCTCCTATATGGCTGATTTCAACTGTGAAATGTTGACTTTAAGTCTGTGAACTAAGGTGGACAATGGTAGGTGGGGGTCTTGCTGCATTGACAATATACTGTCAAATGATAAATATCATCACCTATGCAGAGGGGCATTTTTACAGTTCTCATGTGTATCATTTATCCAAAAATACTACCTCTGGTGGTAAAGAGTTGAATAAAATCTTTGCACTTCTAGAGGATTGCATACATGGAGGTGTTTTCTGTGCATTCAGTGAAAAGGAGAAGAAATGGAGTTAGATGGCCTTGCAGGGATTAGCAACTCTTTGACATGCTATAAAAGAATCCAGTTCTGCAAATAATCTTGCATTTTCAAAGATGGTTGCATGTATTTTGGTATAATTACACCCCATCTTGTTGCTTTCTTATAAACATGTTTTTAAGCTCTTTCCTTATTGAGTAAATGCAATAGTTAGCAATAAAAAAAAAGAACATTTCTTCCACAGGGACTTTCTCATTTGCTATTTTCCAGAGTATAGTGTATTTTGTTGTTAAACATGAACAAGGTGTATTTCTTGGAGACTTTATATTCTTTAGAATAGTTTTATTTGTATTACTATTGTTGTTATTATTTTGCTGTACTATACATTGAATTCAGGACTTTGTACATGCTAGGCAAGCATTCCACCACTGACCTACAATCCCCAGCCCTTTAAGAGAGTTCTAAATTAATTTGGCACCCAGAATTATATATTAGAGGAAGGTGGTTCACAAAATTCAGTATAGCAAAAGCGACTGCATATTTTTAAAATGCCATTTATTTAAAGAATCTTTTCTTCCCCAGCCAGCTGGAAACCCAGCTGTGCTTCAGCTTGAAGATGGGAAAATGAAACTAGATTAGAAACTGACCAGTCCTAGTGGTGAGGACAAGACTTGGTTATAGATTGTGGGGTTGAATGGTCATCCTAATGTCATCATTTCTTGTCATAGTTGCTTTCCTCTGCAGAATGCGATTTTGGGGGCAGGAACAATATCTTATCTTTAAGGGATTCTCTGTCCTGACTCCCCTCCCAACCCTCCCTGTTTGGTACTGTGTCTTGCTTATAGGACTTTCCCTGAGTGCTGTTTGAATGAATGAAGTCAAGAGACATTCAAAAAGAAAGCCTCTAGATTCAAGCTAAAACAATCTTAACTCCCTGATCTCTGACACCAAGCCCTGGGCTGAAAAGCTGAGTTTGATGATAGTCTTTACCTGTCACTATGGGAACCCCCCCCCCCCCCCGCAACCCCCAAGGAGTCCTTATCAACTAGAATAACCACAATATGCTTAATCATTGTGCTGGTTAGAGTTAATGGGATTTGAACAGTAAGAATAAAGGTCTTATTAGAGAAGATCTACTTAATTGGGGGACAGAGAGACAGATTATCATTCCTCTTCCCCCAAATTTAAACAAAAATAAAACAACTATTAGTCTGAAGAACAACCTAATTGAGATCTAGGGAGGATATTGTATTGACAGTCTAGGGGACTAACTTTCTTGTGGCCTCCAATCAAAGCAAGCGTGCTTCCTCCTCACCTCTGTTATCTAAATATTTTAATTTTATTTCCTAATAACTATAAGCTTATTTATTTTTTTAGTTGTAGATGGAAACGATACCTTTATTTTATTTACTTATTTTCATGGGGTGCTTAAGGATCCAACCCAGTGCCTCACCTGGGCAGGAAAGCACTCTACCACTGAGCTACAACCCCAGCCCCCATTTGATCTTTTTAATAAAAATGTATTTACATTTTTCGTTATATGGCTCAAAATTCAGAAAGTAAATAAGAATATATGATGAGGGCCTGGGGTTATGGCTCAGTGGTAGAGCACTTTCTTCGCACGTGTGAAGCACTGGGTTCGATCCTCAGCACCACATTAAAAAAAAAAAAAAAGATATTGTGTCCATTTACAACTAAAACAAAATTTTAAAGAAAAAAAAAGAACACATAGAGAAAAGTCTCCCTCATCCCTTTCCTTAGCTACCCAGCTCTAGGGCAATTACAAGATAACATTTTTGAAATGTGTATTTATCTAAAATGTGTATTTTTCTAAAAACATTTTTCAAAGTAGTCTTTCATTTTTCTTTTAACAGATGATAATGTTAATTTTGCCATTAAGCCAATTTTATGGTAAATTCTTCCCAGGTTTATATATATGTGTATGTGTGTATGTGTATATTATATGTATATGTATATGTATGTGTATGTGTGTATATATATATATATATATATCTCCTAACCCAAATTTTCAACTATTTGGCTCCAATTGTAGCTGACTCCTTCCTTTCCACCTTGAGTTATCTAGTCAAAGGATGCTCTTTTCCCCTTAGTTAGTACTCTACTTCACAAGTATAATCTTAGGATCAGGAATGAAAATACCAACTTACTTTTCAGATACTTTGCCATTAGGAAGTTTTTCATGATGAATCTTCATCAAGATGCTCAAAGGACAGGACCAAAGTTTTGTCACTGAGATTTAGGGCTTGTAACTTTGTCCATTCAGTAGCTCCCACTGTTTAATGCTCTTGGTAATCTCACAGTAGTATCCATATGGAAGTCACAGTATTTCCTTAGATGGAAAGAGAAAATTCCACAGTGCACAATTGCTTAGATTTTTATCCAGAAGCCAAAGACCTCAGTTACTGATGAAGAGTTGATTTTGACCATATTCATATGCAGCTGGTAAGAGAGTCCAGGGGGATTTAGCTATCTGAAAACTGTTTTGAAGTATATTTAAGGTAACTGACTTGAAGATAGTGTTTAAATTTCAGAGGATTGGGGAATTGCCATTTGGATAAGTAGGGAAAAAGTAAATGTGCAAATATCTAAACAGCAGGAAGTCTTAACCCCCTAAATCCTGTTGGCTTTGTGGCATTTAGTAATCCTGAATATTGATTTGGGAAAGAAATGGTGATGTCAATATCCGTGAAATTTCCCCTGTGCAGTCTTTAACAACTTGTTTTTGGGTCTTTTTTTCAAAGTCTGAAGTGTTGTTAGTATAATATGGACTAAAGGTAAAAGAAATCTGACCATCATTACCAAATCTAAGTTTGGATGCATGTATGTAGAATGAAGATTTTTGTTTTGTTTCTTGTTTCTTTTATCACTTTTCAGAAATCATACATAGAAATAATTCTAGTTTATGAAGTTCAAGAGATGACATAGGGAACTCTTTAGAAAACTGGGAAAAGTGGATGAATTGAGCAGGGAGGTGCAAAATTATGACAGGTTTGAAAAATGATGGTCTTATGTGAAATGAAACTCTTTTAATAATAACAATACACATGGATGAATTGTGCTGAGCTAGAGAGCCATGCAAAGCTGTGAGAACTTAAGCAAACATGAAGGATGATTAAAAGGCATTAGGATAACATGGAGAAGACATGCTGTACCCAGGCAAAGAGCCGGCAAGCTTTTGCCAATGTGGGATGAAAAGACAAGTTCACACTGATTGAGATCAGTTGCTGCTAATCGGCTGTGATGTTTTTGATAATTATGAAAGGAGGTTAAGTTAAGGTGCCTTCTTTCTCTGACTAGTTCTGCAGAGAGAGTGTGCTACCGGAGCTCTGGCCTATGAGCATATTCCCTTCCCACTTGTGCATTCAGTGAGAGCCAAATAGCTTCTCCAGGGACCTTCTCTGGGACAGAGGCCTACCATCTTCAGAGCCTGCCTCTGCTCAAGACCTGATTGTGCCGCCAGATTCCTGAAGGTGGGTGGGAGGTGGTTAACGATTCATTTTCCCTCCTAGATGTTTCTAGAGTGACCAAAGCACAAGAATCTTACAGGGTTTCTGTATCTACTAGCAACACAGACCCCTCCCAAGATGTGATGGTCAGATTACTATTTATTCTCTCTCCAGAAACAGAATGCCTTATGGTTTTCTTTATCAGTCTACAGATTCCCTGCCTGTGCTGAGGACATTTGCTCCCCTACCCCTTCTTTCCCTGAACTGTTTTATAAAGACCGAGGATCTATCTTTGTTCATTAGGCTAGGATGCTTTATTTGATCTTGATCTTAATACTGGTCCAATTAACAGAAACCAAGATGAACTATATTCCTCAGAATTGATTGAAAGGAAGGTCACAGTTACCACATGGCTAAATAGCTATAAAAGTCAGGATATCATTATTTCTATTGTGACAGCAATGCAATTTGGTACCCAAAGTTTCTATTATTCAAAAAAGCTTCCTTTTAATTTTATGTTTTAGATGTTTGCTTCAATAAATATTAAATATATATTTTGTGTAAAAAAAACAAAAAGAATACATGGCCGGCTGCAGTGGCGAACACCTGTAATCCCAGCAGCTTGGGAGCCTGAGGCAGGAGGATCACAAGTTCAAAGCCAGCCTCAGCAACTTAGTGAGGCCCTAATCAACTCAGTGGGAACTTGTATCTAAATAAAATAATATTAAAAAAAGGGCTGAGGATGTGGCTCAGGGTTAAGTGCTCCTAGGTTCAAGACTTGGTACTTCAGGGGAGTTGCATCAGACATAGTACCTGCCATCAATGAGTTTACAATTTATAAGTACAAAGACTGAACAGTATTCAACCTAGACTATGATAAATACTATGAAAAGAACAGAAGAGTCATAAAGGAAAGAAAGGTCATTGGGTTGGGGTTGTAGCTCAGTGGTAGAGCACTTGCTTCACAAGCATGAGGCACTGGGTTCGATCCTCAGCACCACATAAAGACAAATAAAAAGAAAAGTTATATCAGGTTAGATGATTAAAGAAAGTTTCTTGGAGAAGTAGTTTTAAATGGACTTTCAATAGTCAGAGATAGATAAGGTAAGTTAGCTTGGGATAAAGAGAGATGAATCGATTTATTAAATTGGTTCTGTATAAAGAAAGCAGAAATCTCAGTAGTTTAGGGGCATGTTTGTGGACAAAATAACAGAAGGAAAGGGAGAAATGGGTGAGGTGCCTGGAGAGGTAGATTAGGGTGATATTTTCACCAGACTTGAATGATAGGCAGGGCTTATGAGTTTTTCTTAATTATATAAGCAGTATTTGAAATGCATCCCTAAGTGTTCAATATTTTTTTGGATGGTATTGTAAATGGTATTATTCATTTAATTTCCTTTCCCATTTCTTTATTATTGCTAATATAATTGTCCCTCCTTTGGCATGTTCATTCTGTTACCATTTCCTTGAAAGGAAGCATTTTCTCTACATCTGCTTGGATGAAATACTGGTTGAGGAAGTGTGGTGCTGGCTTCTCCAGAGAGAGGGAGCTCTTTTCCAGTTTCCAGGCCTGAACACCTCTAGTCATGACGTTATAGGAGGCTCTGGCACTCAATCTCCTGGAGTCTGAGTCCCTTCTACTAGTGCCTGTGGCCACAAAAATGATCTCAGTGTAGCACCTCACACATGTGCTTAGACCAGTACTGCATTTCCCAAGCACTGCCTAATGATGACTCCCTTCTGGATAGCTCGGCATGACTCTAGAGAAGAGAGTTTTGTTACCCTCAGGGTGGAACAGGTGGATTAAGCAGCTGATCTGTTTTGTCAGGTTGTGTTGAAATTGTCTCTCGGCAAGAGAAAATAGCAGAGCTGTACCCAATGCAACTTTCCCAGCATTGTTGTTGGTCAATTTGATTTGGGGGGGGGGCGGATAATGAAAGGAAGAATTTAAAAAAAAAAAAAAAAGGAAAGAAAGGAGTCTCAGAGCATGACATGATTCATTTGTCACAGAGTGAAACCAAGGCCCAGAAGTGGAGAGTTTCTTTCCAAAGGACACTGGGGCTTCCCAGGGCAGCCTGCCTGACCCCTCACTCACAGCTGCTTTCTTTTCCATACACTTTCCACATGAGTTTTGCTTCTGAGACTCCGACTCCCTTACCTGAGCCTCCACCTCTCCCACTTTGCCCTACCTTGCTCCCCAGCTTTCTGCTCAGGCCTGATAATTTACTCACTTTCGTCAAAAAGGCAGCATCCCTTCGTCAGTCCCCATTTTGAAGAATCAGATAAATCTCCAGAAATTCCTCCTACAAAGTTTCCAACCCTTCCTTGAACTTCAAATTGATAGACCTAGTGGGAAGGTGGGATCGAGTCCTGGCATAGGTTGAGGGTAGAACCACGCCCTACAGATCTGCCCACATATCTGTCAGGTTGGCTTCTTTTGGATGAGATGTGAGGTTTTCCGTGAAGGCTTCTCCCATCCTTCCAGGCATCATTTCATATGATGCTGCCTTCTCCAAAAAGGCTAATGACATTTCCTGCTCTCTTTGTAACATGACATTGTCTTGGCCATCTACTGACAGTGATTTCTCCCAGATGGCACCTCCAGGGCTCAACTCAGGTGGTTCAGGTTAATACTAAGACCCTAAGATGTGGAACCGGGAGTTACCCTCTTGGCAGAGCAAGATATGGCCACCTCTGAGAGAAGACCCTTGCTGCTTGTAAAGAAAAGAACCTGTATTTTTAGGAGGCACATGGGTGGTCCTGGATTGAGGGAAGCTTGCTGCTTCCTTTCTCACTATGTAAATTATCGGGGTAGGCTTCCACTGTGCATGGTATGTGCTTAGCTGAGAGGGCAAATGGGAGCTGGAGCTGGGGCCGGTGCCCTTGGGAGGACTGTTTTCCCTCCGCCAGCTTTATCCCTGCTTCTGCCTTTGTCCCCACACAGAGAGGGCTCTGTGCTTCTTCTGGGTGGTAGTGCAGCCCTGGGGCCTCCAGCAAATGGTCTGCCTTCGGTCCAGAGATTGATGTACAGGAGAAAAAGTTAAAGGCATTGATTTTAGATAGTTCTGTGAAGGGATAACTTAGAACTTTAGTGCTTGCTGGGGAGCTGTGTCTAAAGAAAACATCAAGTTGGCAAAGAGTTCTAGTGGTCTTCATTGGCCCAAGGTCACGAATTATATTTTTTAAAGTAGGTACAAGAGTTTACTTTTCTTTTCTCTAAAGTTAAATAATAGCTTAATCATCACAGAGTAGAGGCAAGTGTTGTCATTGTAGGAGAAAGAATAGAAAGTGCAATAGTATCGCTCTGTTTACAGGACTCAGAGGGTAATCCAACAGATGTTACTCTTCATTCTGTAGTTGGAAGATTGCTTTCTTTGAAAGAGTTTGTTACTAACAATTCTGAATTTTGGGGAAGGGCCTTATTGCTGGCTTTGCTGTTGACCTGGTCACACTTGAAGATTGAAGGTAGTTTGCAGATCCTGCCAGTAAGGGGAATGTGACATTTGGTTTTTCTGATGTGCCTTTCACATGCTTCTTTTCCCTGTCTCCACCTTCTCAGATCATTCCATCATGGGTTTTTCTTCCTTTGACCACCTTGTAAAAGGCATAAGTTCCTAAGGCATTGTCCTTGGTTCCCTTTTTAGTTTATGTAATTTCTTTCTTTCTTTCTTTCTTTCTTTCTTTCTTTCTTTCTTTCTTTCTTTCTTTCTTTCTTTCTTCTTCCTTCCTTCCTTCCTTCCTTCCTTCCTTCTCAGGAGCATTTGACCACTAAGCCACATCCCCAGCCCTATTTTTGGTATTTTATTTAGAGACAGGGTCTCACTGAGTTGCTTAGCACCTTGATTTTGCTGAGACTGACTTTGAACTTATGATCCTCCTGCCTCAGCCTCCCCAGCCGCTGGGATTACAGACATGTTTCACTTTTTTTTTTTTAAATGTGGTGCTGAGGATTGAACCTAGTGCCTCATGCATGCTAGGTGAGCACTCTACCACTGAGCCACAACCCCAGACCATGTGTAATATTTTTTTTGGAAGTATCACTCTTTTGGGTATTAGCCTAGGGGGGTAAGACTGCATGTTCTGGAGGCAACTTTTCAATTGGGTGCATATGATTTTGTGACTGGCTGAGTTCTATCACCTTGGGTAAATTAACATCGTGGTACCTCAGGTTCCCAACTCTAAAATGGGTCTAATAACAATACTTACCTTATAGCATTGTGATAAGGCTTAGGACTTGGTGAGTTACTCCGTGGAAGATAGCACCTGCTTGTAGCAAACTTTCAATGCAGGCTAGTTTCAGTCACTCTCACTGTCATGCCCATCACTGGATAAAAGAGAATGGCTTTGCATCCAGATGATAGCATCCAGACCCTGTCTCTGTTCCCTGCTAATTATATGAACTTGAGAAATGTTGCTTGATTTCATTGACATTTTTCATTCCAGTTTCAGCTGCCCATAGCACATTGTTTTTGTTATTTATTGCTGCATAACAAAACACCAGTTATGTGTTAAAATCTTTCATAGTTCTGGGGTTTGAAGGGCTCAGAGAGCAGGTTTAGTATCTCTCAGGTAGTTTTACTCAGATGGTGGTTAGACTGTCAGACAGTAGCTTAGATTAGGCCATTTCAAACTTTCTTTTCTGACTTGTCTAGCAGATGCTGCTGGCTGGTTTTCATCTGGGAGCTTAGCTGGGGCTGAAGGCCAGAGACCTTGCCTGGGTTTCCTCACTGCAAGAGGAAGCATCCCAGAAGAGGGCCAGGAGAGGGCCGCATTGTCTTTTTTATGATCTAGCCTCAGAAGTCACAGCATTATTCCTACAATATTCAGTTTGTTAGAAGAGAGTTACTAAGTCCTGCCCAGATTCAAGGGAGAGAATGTACACTTTGCTTCTAGATGAAAGGAGTGTTAAAGAATGTGGGCATTACAGTCTGCCCTCTGGCACAGATTACTTATATTCCTCACTCTGGAAGAATGTACTCATCCCCACCCAAGACCACGCTCTCCCACAAGGAGGCTCATCTGTTATGACATCAGGTTCAGGTTGAGGCTCAGGCGCAGGGCCAGGCCTTGCCATGTAAGTCAGGTCTAGGTGCAGATGTACCACCTTTGGTACAGCCACTTCAGTCTGTTCCTCTTGATCCAAAGATCATAAACTAAAGGGACAAGGTGTCTGACCTCCACCCCAAATACAGTGCTGGGATAGATGTAGGATAACTGCTATAGCTGGTTCTTTTTTAAAAAAAAAAAAGGTATGCTTATTTTTTTAATATATTTTAATTTTTTAATGGGGTGCTGAGGATGGAACCCAGGACCTCACACTTGCAAGGCAAGCGCTCTACCACTGAGCCACAACCCAGCCCTGTAATGCTTACATTTCAAAATGACTTTATTTTAAATTTTGAAATAATTTCAGAATTACAAGAAGAGTGCAAACACAGCATAGTGCTCCCAAATACCCTTTGCCCAGCTTCCCTAAATGACACCATGGATAAAATTACCAAACCATTTAGAAAGGGGGACGCATCAGTCACTAGTCCATAGCAGTTCCAAAATCCAGCCTGGCGTATGAATAGGGCTCAGTGCCACTGCTCTGGAAGATTCTTCAGGGTTCTCAGTTCTACCATGTGGGATCCTGGTTCTGCCCTCTGGGTTAGCCTTCATTTTTCATCAAATTCAGCCATTTGCCACTAAGTAATTTCCTCAGCCTGCTTCCTATTAGTCCACGTTGGTGGATTTCCTGATAGCACAATAATTTCTTTTCTTTTTCTTTCTTTTTTTAAAGTAGTTTTTACTTGTTGATGGATCTTTATTTATTTATTTTTATTTATTTATATTTAGTGTTGAGAATTGAACCCAGTGCCTCACACATGCTAGGCAAGTGCTGTCCCACTGAGCTACAAACCCAGCCCCTAATTATTTCTTAAAATGCATGGCTTGGGACTGGGGCTGTGGCTCAATGGTAGAACACTTGTCTGGCATGTGTGAGGCTCTGGGTTCGATCCTCAGCACCACATATAAATAAACAAATAAAGTAAAAAATCCATTGGCAACTAAAAAATTTAAAAAAAAATATGTGGCTTTCCAGTGAATCTTTTTTTTGTGTTCACTATGTTAGACAAAAGCCACGCTCACAAATCTTACCAAGATATACATACTCTTCCTTACATTAAGCATCCTGTGAGGCTGCTGAAGGACAATACCATGAAGATTAGTGAATCCCTATTCTTTAATGGGGAGGATCTGTGAGGCATGTCCTTAAGATCCATGGAGGGTCTTTTGTCTGTCTCAAGATTCTTTGAGGCATTGCCTTTGATCTTTCTGAAGTCTTAATAAAGGGTACAAATCAAAAAGTCTTAAACTGAGCCTAGTGTATTCCTACCATATCCCATTCAGGTTAGGACACTCCCATCTCAGATAACAACAACTATCTAGTCTCCCAAGCTATTAGAAATGTCAGAGTCATCTCTGACTGCTTTTTCACCCTGCCCCCTTCCATTGACAAGTCATAATCGTTTTTACTACTGCAGTCTCTTCAATCCAGTTCTTTTCATTCACAATGCTCTAGCGGAGTAGTGCTATATCTCACCTAAACTGCCATAATAGCCACAGATGGAATTCCCTACCTTTGGAGTTTCTGCTTTCTTCCATCTATCATCTATTGTTGGCATTGGCTTTCTAAACAGGATATCTCTCCCCAACCCAGAAATCTTCAGTAGCTTCTCATTGTCTGTGAAGAAAACTGAAACTCCTTCACAGGACACGCGAAGCTTTCCCCAATGTGGCCCCCACCTGCCTGTGAGCCTTTTAGCCCACTCTGCCACACTTATCTTTGCTGTAGCCAAAACATACTGCTCGAAATTCCCAAATTGTGCACTTTTCTTCTTTAGTGCTTTTGCTCATTCTGTTTCCTTGGCTTGGTGCGCCTCTGCTTTCCTACTCATTTCCCAGCTTCCTCATCTTTCCAGGCTGCGCTCAGAGCCTGGAAGGCTCAACCCTTCTCCTCCCAGTGTTTTCTGATTCCCTCAGTCAGAATGAGCCATGCCCACGTCTATGTCTTGGTATGGTTAGCTCTTCTGTAAGCAACCTGGGGAGGAGGAGAGCCTGTGGATGATCCTCCACACTGTGGGCTTCTTGAATGCAAGAGGGAAGCAGAGGATGTATCTTTATGTATCAATTTGTGCCTTCCTTAAAATAGATGGCTAACAAAGGTTCTGTAACTTTAGGATTTTCCCTCAGGATTAGAACTGACCATGGGAATAAGCCTCTGGTTCTTGGAAGGAGGCAGTCCTAGGGATGTGATGTGTTGGTAGATCTATGAGCAGTACATTGAGATTGACACTTAAAGTGAAGTAGGGCAAGGGGTGGATTAGTTACAAAGTGCTCTTTACTATCTTTGTTGCTACTGTTTATAATATTAATAAACACCAAATCTCTGAAATGTGGGTCGCACTTGTGTTTTATTAAATTCTATGGGAAAGTACCTTGAAAATTGTATTCAGGGATGGGAAGACTTGGTGGTTTTGTATAATCCGGTATCCCTATCACTTTCATGGTAATGAAGTTAACAAATGATAATGGGAGCTCAGTAATGTAAGTTGAAGGGAAAATGAGTGAAGAACTAATTTCTTTTTCTGTGTTCCTCTGTAGGACACTTACATGAGCCATAGCCACACAGCACAGCCAAGGGAGCTGATTCAAAATCAGCCCAGCTGGGGGCTGGGGATATGGCTCAAGCGGTAGCTCGCTCGCCTGGCATGCGTGCGGCCCCGGTTCGATCCTCAGCACCACATACCAACAAAGATGTTGTGTCCGCCGAGAACTAAAAAATAAATATTAAAAATTCTCTCTCTCTCCTCTCTCACTCTCTCTTTAAAAAAAAAATTAAAAAAAAAAATCAGCCCAGCTGGGTACAGTGGCACATGTCTGTAGTCCTAGCTACTCTAGCTACTCAGGAGGATCACTTGAGCTCAGGAGTTTGAGGCCAGCCTGAGCAACATAGGGAGATCCTGATTTAAAAAAATAAAAATAAAAAAAAAAGGAAAGGCTTTTCTTGATACTCAGAAGATGTGTGGATAGAATGATGGGAGGCCAGCAGATGGCAGATTTTTTAGCTATTGTTTTAATGATGAGAGTCCTTCCTGGAAATCAGCCTTTGTAGGTCCATCCTTAGTCTTTGTTTCTGTGTGACCTTGAGCAGGTTCTACTCATGCTCTGAGGTTCTGTTTTCAGCAGACAAATTATGGTTTCTTCAGCTGTGAGAACTGGTGGAGAAAGTGTTTTAAGCCAAGTAGGTAAGTGGCATGGCATTGAAATAGAGCCTTCATGGGTTTAGAGTTTTTCTACGGAAATCTTAGCAAAATCCTGGGCTGAGAGACACTCTAGATGTCTGAAATGCTGAGTTTTTCCCTGAAGCTAGACTTCCCCTGTATTCCATTCTGAGCTTCAAACCCCAGCAGCCTCAAGGAGTCTGTGATTGTGATAATTGGGTGGGAGGGGTTGGGGCAATTTAGGAAGTTGATGGGGGCCTGACCTCCTCCTGCCTTCAAAATCCACAAAGAAGTGAGAATGGGGAAATGATGAACAGTTGATCCAAAAATGGGGAGTGTCCTTCCTAAATTAGGACAGCTGGCTCAATGATGAAATTGTTTTACTCTGTTACTAGCCCTCCAGACCAGATGCTATGAAAACAGAAATTAAATTCTGACTTTGGGCAGCTTTCTCCATACAGTGAGGGCAATGTACCTTTTCTTTCTGCCCTTGCTCAGCTGTGGATTCTTCTTGGGAAGCCCCAAGAGTGCTGATGGAGGGGGCTCATTGGGCCAATATCACTGGATTTCAGAGAAGGGGCAGATGTCATTGACAGATATCTCACAGGATGTCAGTTTTGCATCTGGTTGGCCTTTGGCTTGTCCTTGGAGGTTCTGTTTTTTCCTGTTTTGGGTAGATCTAGCTCAAGGTGACCTCCTGCACTCCATAGATAGTAGAGTTGGCTTGCTTGATCTCTCAGATATTCCTGAGAAATTGATTTTGCTGCAGGGCTGGGTGAACCATATGGCAGCCTAGATTACAGAGACTGTTGGCGTTTGTCAACACAGAGAGCAGGCTTTTTGGCTATAGCAAATCCCCTAGGTAGGGTTGCCACACCATCTGTGGTCACAGCATATAGGATCAGCCAGGTGGATATGCAGTCACATCCTCATCCACTTCCTGCCTCCAGAAGGAAGGGAGAGGCAAGTTCAAAATCAAATATCAGTTAAAATATTTTTATTTTTTTAGCTCCTTGATTGATATTTTCTTTGAAGGATGCTAGGGAGATCTAGCAGTTTTGTATCTTGATCTTGAGAGGTTTATAATCTAGTTGGGAATACCAGATTAATAAGTAACATAAAGAAAAGGCACATAGTAATTGTCCAAAGGTAAAATAGACTAGAGAGAAGGGGGAAAATCAGTTGGTGCTGGGAAGTTCTAGGACAGTCTTACGACTGGTGGTCAGTCTTGCAGAATGAATAGATTTGGGGAATTTAGGAAGATAGGTGAAAGTCTGCTGGGCTGAAAGAACAATTGAACAGAGGTAGAGAAAAATGTCTGTACAGGACCATGATGATGTTAATACTGTTGGGGTAGAGATGTAGAGAGATAAGATTAGGAAAACAGAGCTGGAGCAGATTAAAGAGGGTCTCTCAAGGCAGACAAAGGAATTTCAACGTGGCTCTGGAGGTGATAGGGTGCCATTGTTGGTTTTAGAACAGAGATAGGATACAAAGAGAGGAATGTTTGTAAGTACTTTGTCCACATGATTCAGAGTGGCCTGGAATTGGGGAGGAATACGTGTTCTGGAGATTAAGAATGTAGTTATAAAGTCCTTGAAGCCATGGAGACTAAAGAACAGGTAAACTAGATATTTTCTTTCTAGAATCTGTGAGACATGGGGATGACCTGGGTAGCAATCATAAAGGAAAAAAACAATCAAGGTTTGATCTTGGAAAGCTGGAAATAATAATGCCATTAAAAAATGAAGTTATAAGGGGGAAAATAATGAGTTTGGCAATGATGTTATTTACTTAACAGATACTTATGTGAGATTTGTTATGTACTTGGCACTGTTCTAATCACATTATAAATGTTAGCTCATTTAGTTCCCACAATAACTAAGTGAAATAAATACTGTTATTATCCTCTTTATTACAAAGGTGGAATCCAATCATAGATTAATAACTTGCCCCAAATCACAAACCTATAAATAGCAGAGCCAGAATTCTGAACCCAGGAGGTCTGTGCTCAGCCTCCATTTGTTGGTGGGAGACTCAAGTGGACATATGGTACATGGAGGAAGGTCAAATACTTGTTGGGTACTTCCTCTGCACAGTACCCTTTGCAGAAAATGTAATAATGAGTAGAATATGGACATACCATCAAGGAGTGTATAAAGATCTTGTGAGGGGTGATGGCATTTGTCAAATTGTTATTAATAGTACTAAGTCATATGCTACCAAAGAGTATGGCACTTACCGAGAGACAGAGGACAATACATAACTAGCTAGGGGAATCAGAAAGACTTAAAGGAGCCATGATGGAATAATAGGTAAACCCAGACAGATGGATCAAGTTGGATTTGGGTAGTTGATAGTGGGGGAAGGTCATTTCTGATAGGATGAAAGCTGGAATTCATTGTGGAAGAAAGAGAATTCCAAATCTCTTTTGGGACTAGCACACTGCCTTGAAGCTATCGCAGCACCAAACCCTCCAAACCTAACTGGGATGGGAAGTTGGTCTGTAGCAGAAAGCATGATTTGGAGCAGCTGGAATAGGGACAGCTGGGACTTTCTTAATGGAGAGCAGGCGCCTGTGTGAAAGGTTGGGACCAGAGATGAAGAGTTAGATGACACAGAAATAAGGAGGGGATCCGTTAAGAGCAGAGGACTCCTGAAGGGTGGCTGGAGGAGAGAAAGAGCCGAGGGCAGAGAGAGGGAACCTCCTTGCTTTATGCACACACATATCTAGGCTGTTCTTACTTCCAGATGAACCTAATATTCCATAAAATTCGGATCTCTCTCTGTTTAGCTTGTGGGCTTCAGCTTGTTCCTCTCCTAGGCTGGGTGGCCACTTCTGGCTCTCTGTCTTTGCTCTCCAGGCATCTCCCAGCCTCTTGGGGTAATGAAGTTCTCTTTGTTCTTGTTGCCTTTATATTCAGGAATCTATAGGCCTTTCTGCCTGGTTTTCAGAAGGAATTAACAAAACATTAGGGGCACATGTGTGAGCGGCTCAGTCAGACTGTTCTACTGGTGCAGAGAAGATATTTCCTTCCTAGGTCATGAAGAGGGACTTCTAGGGGATAGGCAAACTACTGAATTCCATACCTGCCCCTTATAACTTAAAGGATCATTCTTAGGAAATCATTGGTGAGTGGAGACAGACATAAAAATACAGAAGTTAGGCATTACTCATGGAATTTTCTTTGGACAATGCTGGGATTATCCTAACCTCAGCCTTTGTCTCATAAAACAGCACAATCCTAAGAGAGAGAGATGTTGGTTTAAATTCTAATTTGCCACTTCCTAGCTCTGTAACCTTAGGATGACTGACCTTTTCCAGGCTGTTTTGTTAATTGTAAAATAGGGCTAACAATATTTGCTTTTCTTACCTGACGGGGATATTGGGAGGATCAGAGGAGATTATATCCATGAAAGCATTTTGAGATTGCAAAGTGCTGTATCAAAGCATGCTGTGATTATTATAGCTAACCAGTCAGCTCAGTCTTAAAGATCAGTGCTCAGAGAGTACCTTGTGCATAACCTATTCACAGTCCCTCTGCCAATGACTAAAAGGCAAGGTCACAGAGTGGGAGTTTGAGACATGGATGGAATATTTCCCTGGGCAGACATATCCTACTTCATTGGTCTCAAGATGCACAGACCCCTCCTGCCCCAACATGGACATCTCTAAGTCAGGCCATGCCTTATAATTGGTGACACAGTACATGTGATAAATAAGTTAATTACTTTTTTGGAAGAAGATGGACCACATATGCAAACTTGCATTTTTTTTTTTTTTTTTTGCTACCTGGGAAGCTATTTGACCTCAGCCTTTGCTACCAGAAATCTTACTGAAATGCATTGGGGCCTTTTCTGGCCTCAGTGAGTGTAGAAGTCAGTTTGTCTTGGAGGGTCTTGTGATGCATCATGGTCATCCTTTCTCACTGCATGAGATCTGTGGAAGAGGAAAGTTGGCTTGAATGTATGTTCTGATCTTGGGACATATTATGTGTATTGATATTTTTTGGGGGGTATACTTGTGATTGAACCCAGAGTCACTTAACCTCTGAGCCACATCCCCAGCCCTTTTTATTGATTTTATTTTTGAGACAGGGTCTTGCTAAGTTGCTTAGGGCCTCACTAAATTGCTGAGGCTGGCCTAGAACTTGAGATCCTCCTGCCTCAGCTTCCAGTGTCACTGGGATTACAGGCAGTGCCACTGTATCCAGCTGTATTGACTTTTTAAGAAATATCAAATGGACAATTTTTTCATCATTTCTTGCTTCTTCCTAAAGGTGAAAGGCAAGATGCATTTTGGTGAACAGATAGTTTATGTTACCCTGGATTTGACTGTTTGGAGCTCTGGGTGTTGGTGAGTAGATGGGTCCCCTACCCCTGTCCTATAACCCTATAACATCAACCCACTATGTAACAGGACAACCAACCAGCTCTCTGTGAAGTTTCTTTTCAGGATGAATTCTGTTCTTGTTTTCTTTTTACCTTTTGACAGTTCTTCACATTCCACTCCAAATTCAAAACTTTCTGCTTAGTACCAGTTCTTCTTGTTTCGGTCTCCCATTGATTATCTGAATGTGACTTTTCTTTTTGGGTTGAATGACAGGAGACTTCTGAGTTCCTTCCCCTCTTCTCCTCTTGCTGGGTGTTCAGGGAATGTAGACAAAGAATTTATAATTAAGAATGTAAATCCTCAAGTAAAGAGGGGCATGGGAAAGACACTAAAATGTACAGAACATGTTGTTTTGTTTAATTTTCACAAAAACCTTGGGAAGTGGCCCTCTCCCAATTCTACATCTAGGAACCTTAAGCTCAAAACAGGTGAATTCCTAGCTGATCCTGCTAGTGATCCTACTAGGGATGGAGCTAATTTGAACCCATACTTTCTAGGAAGAACAATCGTGAACAGGGAAGTGATAAAGGAATTATTGACTTTTTACTAATCACCTGGTTACCTCTACTGAAATATGGAGGCTCGGGAGATCCCTGGATCCTTCTTTGAAGGATTCTTTGGTTTCTTTCCTTTCCCACCTCTGGAGGGGGCCGGGGAGCAAGGCCCCCTGGTTGGAGCCTCACTGTGTTTTCCAGCCTCCCATCAGGCCTCCTCTGGCCCTTGCTTCCAGTGGCTCCTGATTCAGGTCAGACTCTGTGTGGTGCCCTAGAAATAACCGGGTTTCTAGCCCAGCATGACTCCCTCGAGCCCCTGGGCCTGCTAGGGCAGCGCAGGCAGCACCTCTCCCCAGAGCTGTGTTTATTTCTATTATGTCATTTGCTTATTATAGACAGGCTGCTAAGTGTTAGTTATCACCTCCCTGTGATTCCCTGCCTTTTCTTCTCCTTCTGTCTTCCCCTGATAATTTAGGGACTTTGGATAACAGGACCAAAGAGGCAGTATTCTAAATGGGCTCCTTCTCCTTTTCTTCTTCATTTGGAATTCAGCATTTCTTCTGATTGTCCCCTGGGGATGAGCTTTTGTTAGAAACATTGGCCCTATAAATGAGAAAGTAGCCCCTTTGTGGTTTCAGAAAGAGTGTCTCCAAGGGTTGAAAGAGCAAACCAGAGGAACAGGGCCTGAACTGGGTGGCTGTGGTGTTGGTTTGGATCTGCAGGAGTTGGGGTGCAGGGATTTGGCAGCCTCTGCATTTTGGTGTTCTGCTTTCTGTCACCTTGGCACGCACTTGTCCTCCTAAATCTTAATACATGAGTGCTGTTTTTGCACGTCAGGCTAAGAGATGCTGATGAAGTCTGGTCCTAGAGTCCAAGCACTGGCTATGAAATAGTGAATGGAGAAACAGCCCCAAATCCCAGGCTTTGGGGAACTATCAAGTGACTGGGCAGTGACATGGGCAACATTTCACTATGGATTAGTACATAAAATAAGATCTCAGTTTATGAGGCAGGTGAGTTCTTCCCCTCTCCTCTCTCTTTTTTTTTTAATATTTATTTTTTAGTTTTAGGTGGACACAATATCTTTATTTTATTTTTATGTGGTGCTGAGAATCTAACCCAGTGCCTCACGCATGCTAGGCGAACACACTACCACTTGAGCCACATCCCCAGGCCCCCCCCCCTTAAAGTTGCTATGTCAAAGAGTGAGGCTGTCTTTCTCTATGAATATAACTATCCCCACCTGCATGCCCATGCTTTGTAACTTCTACTTCAGTGACGCTTCGACCACTTTCCCACAGGTGACCTGGTTACACCTGGGCTGTCGTCTCCCAGAGATCCTGCCACATCCCCTATGGATAGCTCAACTTGAAGCAGCTCTCATTTTACCTTATTCTGACTCAGGAGCAGTGAAGAGAAGTTAAGTGTCATTTTGTACCAGGTCAAGATAGGACTACGAAAGCCTTTTGCTTCCTGGGATTCTACGCTGCTCACCAAGAACACTTGGGCCTGTAAAATTTTGAGCTTTTTCTCTGAAAACATCAGAAGAATTAAGTTTATGATTTTGTATGTTTGGGGGGATGAACATAAACTGACTTTCATAGTCACCCATCTTCTCCTCTTCTTCCTCTCTCATGCAACAGATGTCCTTTGTCATCTGAGGCCAGTCTGCTTGCTCTTACTGCAGTCCCTCCCTTCCAATTTCTCAGAAGCCTAATGCCACTGACTCCCCTCCATTTTGTTTTATTTGGTACTGGGTATTGAACCCAGGGGTGCTTAACCATTGAGCCACATCCCCAGCCTTTTTTATATTTTATTTAGAGACAGGGTCTCACTGAACTGCTTAGGCCTTGCTAAGTTGCTGAAGCTAGATTTGAACTGATGATCCTCCTGCCTCAGCCTCAAGAGCTGCTGAGATTATTGGTTTGTGCCATCATGCCCAGCCTCCCTGTTGTTCTTTTTCTTTCATCTCTACCTACTCCTTTCTATCCCTTTTTCAACATACTCAAGTCTCTCCATCTTAAATTTTCTTTATTCTTTCTAGCCAAACTTCTTTTTTTTTAAGAGAGAGAGAGAGAGAGAGAGAGAGAGAGAGAGAATTTTTTTTTAATATTTATTTTTTTTAGTTTTTGGCGGACACAACATCTTTGTTTGTATGTGGTGTTGAGGATTGAACCCAGGCCGCAAGCATGCCAGGTGAGCGCACTACCACTTAAGCCACATCCCCAGCCCTCTAGCCAAACTTCTTGAAAGAACAGTCTAGACAGCTTGTCTCTGTTTCCTCTCATACCCATTTTTTAAATTCATGGTTCCTTTAGTTTCCATTTTGTCACACTCCTAGTTTGCCTTCTGCAGGTTGAGTATCCCTTTTGGATAAGGGATGTTTGTGACTAGAAGTGTTTTGGTTTTCAGATTTTTTAATATTTTCATGTGCATAATGAGCTATCTTAGGGATGGGACCCCAGTCTAAACACAAAATTAGTTTGTTTCATATATACATTATACACATCAACTGAGGGTAATTTTATAATATATATGTCATAAAATTTCCACCATCAATATGTATATTTATACTTATATTACATAATATATGCATATATATATAATAAAATTCCAGCACAAGGCATATATCTACATATATCTATATTTTGTCCTAGAAATTGAATCCAATTTTTATACAATATTTTTGATGCACTTGTTTTTGACTATGTCTAGTCACATGGGGTCAGATGTGAGCTTTTCCAATTGCGGCATCATGTTGGTACTCAAAAAGTTTTGGAGTTTGGAGGATTTTGGATTTTTGTACTAGTGATGCCCAACTTGAATTTCTCTGGTCATTCCTTTACGTTCTCTGGTTTTTAGCTCTTTCCTCTCTAGCCAATGTTTGTTTGTTTATTTGTTTTGTGACACTAGGGGTTGCACCCAGGGCCTCATACCTAGTAGTCAAGTGCTGTACCACTGAATAGTATTCCCAGTCCTTTTTAAATTTTACAGGGTCTCCTAAGTTTTCCAAGCTGGCCATGAACTTGTGATCCTCATATCTCAGCCTCCTGAGTAGCTGGAATTATAGGCCATGAACACTGCACCTGACTAGAATTTAAGCTTTAAATGTGAAAAAACTAGGCACAGAGTGAAATCATTTGCCCAAGGTCGTACAGTACCATAAAGTAGCACAGTTATAACTCCTTGCACTTGACCTCCAGTTTCACACTAACTCTTCTGCATCACCTGCCCCCTCCTGCCTCTCCTGTAGGTGACAACTCTGTGTTCTCTAGTTGAGAGCAGGACTGTGGAGTCAGGAAGGCCTAATGCTTCCTCCCTAACTTGAGGGGTGTGGCAAGTAGGAACCAGCCTGTGCACAAGGAGCCATTTCACCCTCCCCCAGTGTGGACATGAATGATGGGCTGCAAAGGCCCCTGAGCCATTGCCAGCCTCACCTATTCGGAGGTGGAGCCCTGAAAGGAGTAGTACAAGGGATGTGTTTGTTGAAGTAACTTGATTTTCCAGTTTCTGGGTTATCAAAAATTGGGTCCTGGAAATCTGACATAGGAGCTAAAGTTTATGGGAGCATGTTTTTCATCTGCTGCTTATAAGATCACAACGTACCCACCTGGAAACCCTACCTGTGCGGTCTGGTGACGAATCCTTGGTTAAGGGCTGCAGGGAAGCCCTTCCTCAGGAAGCTGTCCTTTCCTCCATTGTGTTTACCTGGTCACTTCATTCTGGCAACTGAGAATTATACCTTGAAAGGTCTAGATATGGAAAGCTCCAGGTTAGGAGTGGCCATGGAGGAAACAGGATTCATGGAATGTGAACCCCCAAGTGCTAGCACCTCACGGGTCCAGTCTCATCTCACTTTCAATTTTTAAAAATTCAATCCATGTTTATTGAATCCTCATTAATGTCCTGGGTACTGGGAACATAAATATGAGTAAGTCACATCCTTACTTGTGGGAAGCTCAAAGTATTTATTCATTCACTCACTTTTACAA
This sequence comes from Ictidomys tridecemlineatus, assembly GCF_052094955.1. Lineage (NCBI taxonomy): Eukaryota > Metazoa > Chordata > Mammalia > Rodentia > Sciuridae > Ictidomys > Ictidomys tridecemlineatus. The sequence goes on along the minus strand of NC_135477.1, from coordinate 120,351,322 downwards.
TATTTGGTAGGCATCCATTATGTGCTAGGCATTACACTGGGACTATTTATTCTTTCAACACTATTTGAGTTTCTCCTTGAATATGCTTCCAGGTACTTAGAATACTGAACAGACAGCAATCTGTGCTCTCATGAAATTTACTTTCTGGTGAGAAAAGACCAATAATATGGAATATGCATAATAAATATGTAAATTAAACAGTGCTTAGAAGGTTGTAAGTATTATGGGAAAATAAAAGGAATAAAAGAAGGTTATGAGATTGCAGAGGGGTGGGCTGTAGTTTTAAAAAGAGCGATCTTGGGAACAGAGACTTGAAAGAGCAAGGGAGTTAGATATGTAGATATATTGGTGAGAGGAATTTCTGGCACAGGGAATCCTAAATTAGGTGGAAGCATACCTAGCATGTTTGTGGAAAAGCAAAAAGGCCCCTGTGGCTGGAGTGGAATAAGCTGAGGTTAGAGGAGTGATGGGTGCCAGATCATATAGGGCTGTGTAGGCCATTGTGAAAATGTAGCCTCTTCTTTTAGCAGAAAAAAAAAAAAAAGTGTGTGTGTGGGGGGTGGGAATCCACTGGAGTGTTTGAGTCAAGGAGTAATACAATCTGACTTCATTGAAAGGGGTCACAAAGTCTGCAAGTTGAGAACAGACTTCAGAAGTGAGAGTGAAAATAGGGAGAACAGATGGGAAGCCATCTAGGTGAGAGATGATGATGTTTCTCATATTGTGATTGCAAAGGAGAAAATGAGAAGAGATTGGATTCTGGATTTTTAAAAAAAATATACATATTTTTAGATGTTGATAGACCTTTACTTTTCATTTATTTATATGCAGTGCTGAGAATCGAACCTAGTGCCTCACACATGCCAGACAAGTGCATTGCCGCTGAGCCACAGCCTCAGCACCGATTCTGGATATTTTTAAGAGATAGAACCCAAAGGTTTTCCTGGTAGATAAAATATGGTGTAAGAGAGAAAAGGAGAAGAAAAAAAATAAACCAAGTTTTTTGACCTGAGTGATTGGAAACATGATATTGGTATTGAGTTAGGGAAGACTGGGGGCAGTTAAGGCATTCAATTTTGGATAGTTTGGATGTGTTAAGAGGAGGGTAAAATATGGGCCAGAGATATAAATATGGGAATCATCAGCACATAGGTGGTAATAAAATCTATGAAATTGTGAAAGTAGCTGAGTTCATTAAAGGAATGCATAGAGGTAGGTAGAGCAGAAAAGAAGGGCCCTAGAATACTAAGAGGTTAGGGGAAGAGTTGGAGCCAGCAAAGAAGACTGAGAAGTGATTGGGGAGGTAAGGAGAAAATCAAGAGAGTGTGGTGACCTGGAAGCCAAGTGAAGAACATATCCCAAGTGGAAGGGAGAGATGGACTGGTTCCAGTGCTGCTAAGGAGCCAAGTTCGATGAGCACTAACCTCATTAACCACTGGTTTGGGCAATGCGGATCCTGGCAAGAGCAGTTTTAATGTAGTGGTGGAGTTAAAGCCTTATTTGAGTGGATTTAGCAGAGAATGGAAGGGAAGAGAAGGAATTTATTTCAAGTTTGCCGCAAAGGGGGACAGTGATGGTAGCTGTTAAAGTGGAACCAAGAGAATTTATTATGTTTCTTTTATGATAAAATACACATACTACAAAATTCACCATTTTAACCACTTTAACCATATAGTTCAGTGGTGTTAAGTGCACTCATGCTATGGTATAACCATCACCACCATTCATCTCCAAACTTTCATCTTTCCAAACAGAAACTGTTTTGTTTTTTTTTTAAATACAGCATGTATATATGATCCAGTTGAGGGGGGTGGAAATTAATGATGTAGGAGAGTGAGGGGGAAATTGTTGAAATGCTTTCCTAGAAGAGGGGAGGAGTGAGATCTGGCATCTAAGTAAAGGGACTGGCTCTTAAATTGTTGATAATTCATGTACGGTAATGGGAAGGAAGGCAGAGTTATGTGTATTGATGCTGACAGGTGCAGCAATGTGTGGAAGGTCTCTTCTGACTGTTTCAATTTTCTCAGTAAAGTAGGAAACAAGGTCATCAGCTAAGCGTATGGGGGAGGAGTTGTTTGAAGTTTGAGCAGAAGGAGGGTGTGAAGTAGTCATCCTAGAGAGTAGGTGGGTGAATAGAATAAGCTGGAGGGATAGTGTGATTGTCAGGCTCATCTTTGGTTCTTGCACATGAATTTAAAATGAGACCAGTCAACATGATGGTGTGCTCTTCTCCAGCTACACTCAATTGCATGGGTGTAAGCACTGGGTTGGATTTTGCCAAGGCAGAAAGGGAATTATTATAAAGATAGATCATGAATGTAAGCTGGGAGAGTAGAGAGAGAGGGCATCATATGTACCATGAGAACCTGTAAAAAGATGGTAGTAGCAAGGAATTGGTGATCCTGTTTGGATGAGGGAATTTCTGGAATCCAAATCTAAGAGGAAATAAGCTGGAAGGTAGAAGGGGGTGGTTGGAGAGTGGGTGGGACATGTGCATTTGAGATCATGGAGGGGTTTCAGTTCTTAGTGATGACAAAGACTATGATTTAATCAAGACAGTCATTGAGGGGCTGGGGATGTGGCTCAAGCGGTATCGCACTCGCCTGGCATGCGTGAGGCCTGGGTTCTATCTTCAGCACCACATACCAACAAAGATGTTGTGTCCACCAAAAACTAACTAAATAAATAAACATTTTTTTAAAAAAGACAGTCATTGAGTAGAGCAGTGTGGAGCAGAAGTTCATTAGAAAAGGGTTCAAGGAACCAAGAAACCAAGGTGTTGGAATGACCACTTATGATCATAATGAAAATTTTAAAAGTTAAGACAGGGTTAGTTTATATTCAGAGATAAATGGTTAACATGTGCCCTGTACTCAAAGAGCTTGTAATCTAGCCCAGGAGTCAAGCAAGTCCAAAGAATTTAAGGCATAATGTGAAAAGTGCCATAATTAGGAAGGTCCAAGGTAAAGGGGATCACAAATAAAGGACACCTAAACCCAGCTTTGGGAGTTGGGGAATCTTCCTGGAGGAAAGAGATCGGGGCTGGGATTTTGAAAAACAAATCCAAGTTAATGAAGTTAAGAAAGAAGGAAGAAGTGCTCCAGGCAGTGGGAATAGTCTATGCAATGAAATAAAGGAGAGACTGGGGCACACTGAAGAACATGAAGGAGATTGGTCATCCCAGTTGCCATGGGCAGTGGTGAAAGATGAACTGGGGCTGGGCAGGGTGGTGCACGCCTGTAATTCCAGCAACTCAGGAGGCTGAGGCAGGAGGATCACAAGTTCAAAGCCCTTCTCAGCAACTTAGTGAGGCCCTAAGCAACTTAGTGATATTCTGTCTCTAAATAAAATATTTAAAAGGGCTCAGGGTGTGGCTCAGTGGTTTAAGAGTCCCTGGGTTTAATCCCTGCTACCAGGAAAAAAAAAATGAGTTTCAGATGCAAACTGAATTGGATCATAATGTAGGGTTTTGGGAGCTAAGTTAAGGAGATTGGATTAATGCATGAAGAATAGGGGCATATAAATAGGCTGGGGGAGAAGAAAGGGGAATGACTGCATTAGAGCTGGGTCCTGGTATCACTTATCTGTGGCTGGGTTATCAGGTTGTTTGTGAATAATAAATTACCCCAGAACTTAGTGACTTAAAACAATATACATTTCTCACAGTTTCTATGGGTCAAAAATTCAGATGTGACTAAATCTTTCAGTCTCAGATTTTGTACATGGCTACAGATGAGATGTTAACCAGCTCTGTGGTCATCTCAGGTTCAACAGGAGCTTTCAAGCTTGTTCATGTGGCCATTGGCAGGAATCAGGTCTTCAATGGCTGTTGGCCAGAGACGCCAGTTCCCTAGTTTATAGCATAGCAACTGACTTCCCTCAGAGAAAGTGAAGATAGAGAAAGAGATAGGGAGAAAGGCGGGAGGTGGGGTGGGAGGAGGGAGACAGTTCACTGTCCTTTCATAGCCCAGTCACAGAAGTGCCATCCCATCACTTTTGCCATATTCTGTTTATTAGAAGTGAGCCACTAGGTCCAGCAATGCCCAAAGAGAAAGCATTGCACAGGGATGGGAATACTAGGAGTCAGAGCCACTGGAGACCATACCAGAGGCTGCCTGCCACCATCCTGAGGTGGGTTTGGGGAATTTGTCAGAGAGAGTTGAGAAGATGGGACCAGAATTTTAAGGAAGTGGGAATAACATGGGCAATAATGATATGAGTCATGACGTGCACTATTTGTTCCAAGTAATAGAAAATGCTGCTGCTAAGATGGGCTGTGACCAGATTGTGAAAGGTCTTGCATGCTATGATGAGAAGTTTGGTCTTTACTCTTTGTTCCAAGAGGTCATTTGAAGGCTTGTATATAGGAAAGATTAGTTTCTGGACTCTGATGGCTGTGTGGGGGATAAATGGGACCCTCTAGAGGTAGGATCTGAAAAAGATCAGTTGAGGGATGAGGAGGCCTGAGCCAAAGCAATGGCCCTGGACATTGCAAAGGTGGCCAGATCCAAAGTTTGTCAGCCAATAATTAAATACTCTTGGAAAGCCTCCTAGGAGAGCATCATGTGCCAGAGGTTCTGAAGCCCTCCACCTGGGTCACTGAGTGTTCCAGCTAGAATCAACAGTACTTCATACAGCATGAGCAAGACACTGCCCCTCATAAATGGTAGGAGAGTCTGTCCTGGATCATATGACCTTCACCTGTTGAAGGTAGTTCTATTTGCTGACAGCAAAGAAATATTTAGTTCAGAGCATTTTTTCCATAAGACTTTATTTTTTTCAGAGAAAATCTATGTTCATAGCAAAATTGAGAAAAGATACAGAGACATCCCATAACTGCTGCTTCACACATGTGTAACCTCCCAATTATCAACATCCCTGCCAGAGTGATACATTTGCTACAATCAGTGAAACTACATTGACACATCATTTTCACCCAAAGTTCAAGCTTTACATTAGAGTTCACTCTTGGTGTGGTATAGTCTATGGATTTGGACAAGGGTATAAGGACATGTATTCTTTATTATCATAAGAATAATTTCACTGCTCTAAAAATCCTCTATGCTCCACTTATTCATCTCTCCCTCTCCATAACCCCTGGCAATGATGCATCTTTTTACTGTCTTCATAGTTTTGCCTCTTCCAGAAAGTCATGTAGTGTAATCACATAGGATGTAGAGTTTTTGGATTGGCTTCTTTCACTTAGTAATATGCCTTCAAGTTTCCTCTGTGTCCATATTAGTCCATTTTTATTACTATTATTGACATACCTGAGGCAGTGTGATACTTTATAAAGAAAACAGTTTACTTTGGCTCACAGTTCTGAAAGTATAAGGTCTGTGAACCACATGAGGTGATGGCCTTCTTGTTGACAAAGTTCTAGGTGGTGGAGAAAATCACATGGCAAGAGGTATGGAATGTGTGCATGCGCGCGCGTGCGTGTGTGCGTGTGTGTGTGTGTGTGTGTGTGTGTGTTTGTGTCTGTGTGTCTGTGTGTCTCACTGGTCTCTCCCTCTTCTCATATAACCCATCAGGGTTCCATTATAAGGTCTCTCCCCTAGTGAATTTATCATAGCCTAATCACTTCCCAGAAACTCTTCCTCCTAATACCACAGTCATATTGAATTTCTACTCTCTTAACACCTCAAAGTTAAATTCAGACACAGGAGGCCTTGAGGGACATTCAGTCCAGATCTGAGCCATACATAGCAATGTTTTCATGGCTTGAAACTCATTTCATTTTAGTGCTGAATAATATCCAATTACCTGAATCCATCATAGGTTATTTATCCATTTTCTTACTGGCAGATGTGTTGGTTGTTTCCAGGTTTTGGCAATTGTGTGAACAAACACTGACAACATCAAACGCTAGTGAGTATGTGGAGCCACAGGAACTCTCTTTGGTTGCTGGTGGGAATGCAAATGAGGCACAACTGCTTTGGAAAACAGTTTAACCGTCTTACTAAAACTAACTTCCTCTTGCCATTTAACCCAGCAACTATGCTCTTTGGTTTTTATCCAAGGAAATTAAAAGCTTATGGCCACACAAAAACCGGGATATTTATGGTAGCTTCATGTAAGTGTCTCCTATGCATAGAACCCCAATCACAGTGTTATGGGGAACACAGAATACAAGGCACCTCCTTGAAAAGCCTTCAGCTTAGTCCCAGGTAAGAAGCACTGTGGTTCTTAAGGTGAGGACACTGACTCAGGGCATTTGCACTTTGTGGCAGGGCATTGCAGAGACTCCATGTGGTCCAGGTCTGTGGCAGAAGCAACCTGAGAGGCTGATGATTTCTCCATGGGGCTTTGAAGAGCAGTGAATCCTTACAGGATGTTAAACTTCTACTCCTATTGGTTAGGCAAGGGCTTTCATTCTCTCCTTATACATTCCAGCCTCCTTATACAGACCAGCCTCTCAGAATTTCTGAGTGAGTTAGTATCATCCCAGGAAGGTTCTGGACCCCAAGTTACCATTTAGCTAGGGCAGAATTCTCTCTGACTGAGAGGGACCAGAGACCCAATGGTTTTCATCCATAGTGCAGTGAACTGTATAGCCTAGGGAAGTTTGTGCTGCCATTTTTCTGGAATCTTCTGGAAAAGGGTAGGATCAGATTGAAGGATGAGTGCTAAGTAGCTCTGAAGTCCAGAAATAATAGGTGCTGAATATGTACCAGTGCTATTGTCACATGATGACTTATACAACCCTAGGAGGCTGGTACTACTGCTATTACCCCATTTTTTCATATGGGAAACTGAGACTCAGGGAGGTTAAGTGTAACCTTCTTCAAGGTTACACAGTTAGGAAGAGGGAGAGACAGGCCTGTCTGACTTCAGAATCCACATTCTAACCTCCCTGACTTCATGTTTTTGTTTCTTTGAACCCATCAGCTTGTCTCTGATTTTATCATTTGTCAAATGTTATTTTCCCTCCTCTGCTGGGGTGAATAGGCCAGTGTCTTTCCTTCTAGGTTTTAAGTTCACATTTAATTTTGATCCATCTGGAATTCATTGTATATACATTTCATTTGGTTTTAGTTTTGCTCTTTTGGTCACAAGTCAGAGTCTCCCCAAGCTAGCTCAGGTAAAGGTAAGCTCACTGTAAGGAAGTAGCAAGAAGTACAGGATCTCTAAGTAGTCCAATGAGAAGGTCTATAACAGAGCTGGGTCTTTGGGAGACCGGATCAGATCCAAATGACCTTTGCCCTACTATTTTTGTTATATAATATGTGCTCAGGAAACATTTGTTGAACCAATGTAGCAAGTAGGTGTGTGGTCATATATCCAGGGAAAGGGACTAGCCACACCCCTTTCACCCCTTTCAGGAAGGTTTGCTAGACTACTTGGGGATATGGCAGTAGCAACACTCGGCTGTGCTCTGTAGGACAGATCTCTGACTTCCCCATGCATTTTCTGCTTGGACTTAGAGATTCTCCTCAGTAACTGCTGCTAAATGGGACATAAAATGTCAGTCTGCCATGTGTTCATATTCCTGGGTTGTTCCCCCTATTATCTATTCTTGTGAAATACCACTGGAGAGTGAAAGTGCCCCTGACTGGCCTGGTGGCTGTGGGTCTCCGAGTGCTGGACTTCTAGTGACTGTGATACCATTAAGGAGTAGAGAGAATGGAAGATCTGGGTGCAGGTATTGGCTCTGTCCAAGCTGTGTGACTTGGGACTGATTCTTAGCTTCTCTGTGACTTGGTCTTCTGATCTATAAAGGAAGGGCCAGGGTTCTTTATAGCTCCTGAGTCCTATGAGTTGCTAAGTTGGGCACAAGGTCATGGGGAAAGGGAAGTGCTGGTAGCACATTCATTACCTAGGATGATGTTTCCAAGCAGGTGGCCCCTTTGGATGGAGGCGTTTGTGAGAAAAGAATCTGGTGGGGCTCTTCCGTCTTCTACCTTAAAGATACTTGGAAGTGAAGTCTAACGTGGTGACCCTGGATTCTTGAGGTGCTGGGAGTGAAGATGCAGAAAAATGTGCATACAGGCCTCCTGTTCGCAGCTCTGGCTCATCTATTTGAGTTTTGATCCTTGTGTTCTGTTTGTGTCTGTTATGGCTCTAGAGTGAAATGAGCAATTTATTTTTCTCTAGTTGGAAGCGGAAGGTTGCTTAACGTCAGTAATAAAGTCCTCGGTGCTCTGTACCCTGGGGCCTGGTAACTGCCAAGTCAGATCCTGTTTGAAGCAGAGGCACTTGGGCTTGCACAGGATGTGAGACAGTTTGGTGGTTCCTGATACACCTTCGAGCCACCTGAGCTTCTTGGAAGTCCAGGGGAGGGCCTAATTCATGGCTCCCTTTTCCTAAAGCAGGGCTTCTCAAGGGTGACACTCTTCACATTTTAAGCCAAATAGTTCTTTGTCATGGGGTACTATCTTGGGAATTGTAGAATGTTTTGCAGCATCTCTGTCCTCTCTCCATTAGATGCCAGCAGCATCTCCCTGCCATCCCCACCCCCTTGCCCAGCAGTCACCACAAGCAAAAATGTCTCTAGCCATGCCAACTGTCCTTGGGGGACGTCGTCCCAGTTAAGAAGCACTGCTCTGGAGCTGCCACTGTACACGTAGGCAGCCTGTGAGAACCACGGTCTATGTTTTTGGTTTCACTACTGACTCACTGAAGACTCTAGGGCAAGTTAATGCCTCTTCAGTGGGGGTGGGGGGCGCTCTATAATTTCCTTATTGGAAAAGTAACATGTTTGTTGGAGAGAATTTAGAACCAACCGAAAAGTGCAAAGGAGCAAGTGATTTTAACCCATCTGCCAACATTTCAACCACCTAGAAATAACTACCATTAAGGAGCATTTTCTTCTTGCATCTTTATTTGCATACGAAATTTCCTTCCCTCCACCCCACACACTTCAAATCAGGATCCTGTCTTCCTATGTAGCAAACTGCTCTTGGATTTTTAATGCATACATATTAGGCTATCTAAGGATTTTCCCATGCTTTATTTATCAACTTTCAGTTGTGGAACATTATCATAACCAATTTTCTTACTACTAGAGATAATACCGGGATGACAACTTTGTGCTTTAATCTTTGTGTACGGCTCTGATTGCCTTGGGATAAGTCCTAGAAGCAGGATTGCTGGGTCAAAGGATAGGAATATTTTCAAGGCATTTGATCCACGTTATCCAGTTGCTCTCCAGAATGCTTGTGCCATTTCACACCAGCATGTGCATGAGGAAGCCAAATGGGGGCAATCGGTACTTAAAAGCTTTCTTTGATAGCTCATGCTGCTGAAGCTGAACAATCTCCATTTTGTTTGTAATACGGCACAAGAGCCCTACAAAGCACAGTGGTGGTCTGTTTTCATGGTACAGTTGGGCAGAACATGTACTGAACAGGATGAGTGACAGATGGCACATTTTTGTATTATTGACAGAAGTAAGACTGAAGGCCCTTAGCAGGTCAGGTCATGTGATAATCCTTGCTTTTTGCATTGACCCCATGAATGGGGCAATCTGTGCTAATGGCCCTTTTCTAACTGGTTTACTGAAAGGGCCACTGATTTTCAGACCTTTGACCCAGATATCTTTGGCATTTGGTTTTCTAAAGTCGAGTCTAGGAGCCTTAGTGGAAGGCTTCAAAGGTTACATCCCAGGTGGAGTTGAAGTTATTGCTATCAGCACGTCCCTCCCTGTGCCCTCTCCTCCACAGACTCCTGAATGTGTTCTAGGCATTCTTGGGGAAAGGATCCATGCTGGAAGAGCAACTTCTTGTCTTGATGTGAGCCTAGACACCTGGGCAGTGCAGATAGCCTGGGCAACAGTGGGAATATGGCATCTGAGGTGTCCCCATGCAGTTGTGGGCATGGCTTTGATGGTCCAGCAAAGAATTTGTTGATCAGGAGCACACTTGTCATGGCCATTGCTATCAAGAATGTAGTCATCAGAAGATAAACAGGGGCAGGCAGTGATGTGTTCAGGAAGGCAGTTTTGAAACCAAGAGCTTGATGCCTTCTTATGGAGGCAGACACTGCCAGACTATAGAACAAGACCTGCTATGCTCACAGAGCTGGGAGGGTGATCAGGGTTGGCTCTGCCATGACGGTGATGGGGTAACTGCGACAGGAGGAACATTAGCTCTTACTTCCTGACTACCTCTTTCTAGCCAAATTGAGGGTGGAGGGCTCAAGTGAACTACCTGGTGACATTAATGGCAATTTCAGACCCATCATCAGATCCTTTGATGTTCTCGTGTGGGGAGAGAGATATTTAACACTTTGGGCTATGCCCTCTCAAAGCCCCTTCAATCTCAGCAGCCCAAGGCCTAACAGACTTTCTTTTGGGGGAGATCCATCCAACTCTCTGTCTCCTGAGAGGATGTCAGGTTCATCCTGTTTTATGGGTTAAATTGAGGGGAAGGTGACTGAACCTGCAAGGCAATGTTTAGTCAATAGTAGATCTAGAGACATGATCTTTCTTTTTTAACTTTTTATTCTGCACTAATTTTAGATCACAGAAAAGTTGCAAAAATAGCATGGAGCGTTCCTGTACACCCCTCACTCAACTTCCCTAATATTAACACCTTACATAACCATAGTATATTATCAAAGCTAGGAATTAACATTGCTACAATACTATTAACTAAAATATAAGCCTTATTTGAGTCTCACCAGCTTTATACTCTTGTTATTTCTGTTCTATGAACCTATTTAGGACCCCACATTATATTTAGCCATTCTTCTTCCTTAACTCCTCTCAACAGTAACTGGTTTTTAGTCTTTCCTTATCATCCATGATCTTGATACTTTTGAAGAGTGGATCAATTGTTTTGAATAATGTACCTCAATCTGGGTTTGTCTAATAGCTTCTCTTTATTGGACTGAGGTTATGCTTTTATTTTTTGGTACTGGGGATTGAACTCAGGGGCACTCAAGCGCTGAGCTATATCCTCAGCCCTATTTTTTTTGTATTTTATTTAGGGACAGGGTCTCACTGAGTTGCTTAAAACCTTGCCATTGCTGAAGCTGGTTTTGAACTTGTGATCCTCCTGTCTCAACCCCTCGAGCCACTGGGATTATAGGCATGCACAACTGCACCCGGCCGAGGTTGTGCCTTTTGACAAGATTATAGAAGTGATGCTGTGTCCTTCTCAGGGAATCTTACTGATGATGATAATGTTGGTCATGTGGTTGGGTAGCATTTGCCAAATTTCTTCGTGGTGAAGTTACTATTTGTCTCTATATAGTTAAATATATCTTGGAGGACATACTTTAAAATGGTGAAAATCCTTTTTGTCTTCAAACTTCTGGCCACTAATTTTAGCATCAGTTGGTGAAACAGTTGTTTGTGGTGTTTGCCTGATGATGATTTTGTATTTCCATGGGCCTTCGACATTTATTAAATTGGAGAATGCTCTATTGTTTCTACTAGAAGGAGAGCTAGAGACATCAATCTTCATGAGGGGTATGATTCCTTTCCAAATCTTTATTCAAGAACAACAGCTCTTTTCAAAACATGAACCATTTATCTCTTTGTATATTACTTTTATATTGGTGTTCACAGAAAGCTCACAAAAATAGTTTACATGGTTTCTGTATCCCTCACTCAACTTCCCCTAATAATATCAACATATTACATAACCATACTATTGTGACCAAAACTAGGGAATTACCTACTTTATTTGAAAACTATTAAAACAGCTAGGTGGGAGATCATGGTACCCAGGTGAATACTCAGGGGAGGATACATCCAGAATTTAAATGGAGGTAGAACTTATAGGATTTGTGAGAGGATTGGATGTAGAGTGAGAGAAAAGAAGAGTGTAAAATGGCTTCAAGTTTCTTGACTTGTATGACTGGTCTTGCCATTTTTTTTTTTTAATTGGGGAAGATTACAAGAGACACCAGGTAATTTTGTCCATCAACTGACAAATTCCCTTTTCAATCACAGTGTTGAAACAAATTACCACAATAAATTACTGCCACTTAGTAATTTAAACAACAGAGCTTTATTATCTTACAGTTCTAGAGGTAAGAAGTCCAAAGTCAGTCTTAGTGTGCTAAAATCAGGGTGTTGGCAGGGCTATGCTCCTCCTGGAACCGTTAGGGGAGAATTCATTTCCTTGCCTTTTCCAGCTTTTAGAGCCAAATGCAATGCTGATAAGGACCCTTGTGATCACAGTGGACCCACCCAGGTAATCCAAGATTCTTACTTTAATCATCGCAAAGTCCTTTTTATCCTTCAAGGCAAAATACTCACAGATTCTTGGAATTAGGACATGGACATCTTTAGGAGGACTATTCTACTCTTTTTCTCTTTGTTTTTGCCTATATTTTGTTGATTGATTGATTGATTGATTGGTACCAGAGATTGAACCCAGGGATGCTTAACCACAGAGACACATCCTCAGTGCTTTTTATTTTTTTATTTTGAGATGGTCTTGATAAGTAGCAAAGGGCCTTGCTAAATTGCACAGACTGGCCTCAAATGAGATCTGAATCACTGGGATTATAGGCATGCTTGTCTATATTTCTTTAGTCAGGATTCCCATTGATAAAGTAGCAGTTTGTCTTAAACATGGGTTTCTGACTAATGATAGGTCACTAGTCACTAAGGGACACATTTAGCACCTCTCATGCTGCCAGGCACTACGGCTAAAAAGGGGAGTTTGTTGATCAGCAGGCAAAATTGTTGGATGGTGGGCTGGGGATATAGTTCAGTGGTAGAGCCCTTGCTTAGCGTGCATGAGTTTGGTTCACCTCCACACTGCAAGAGAAAAAAAAAATCCTGGAAGTCTCTTGTAATCTTCCCCAGTTCAAAAATGGCAAAATAGGTTTTTCAAGTCAAAAACTTTGGAGCCATCATGGACTCATCCTCTTTTCTTTCCACATTCAATCCTCTCAAAAATTCATTAAGTTTCACCTTCAAAATACATCCAGAATCCAAGTACTTCTCATCGCCTCCCCAGTTATGTACTTGGCCCAAGCCACCACAGTCTCTTTCCCAGTTGTTTTAAGTCTTGAGATTGATCTCGGCTTCCACCATTGACCCTCTGCTATCCTGAACACAGCAGCCAGAATGACTGAGAAATAGAAAATTAATTGGCTCCCCCTGGGCGTGGGGAGCCATGGGCATGGTGGTGCATGCCTGCAATCCCAGCAACTCTGGAGGCTGAGGCAGGAGGATCACAAGTTCAAAGCCTCTGCAACTAAGTGAGGCCCTAAGCAACTTTAGGAGACCCTGTCTCAAAACTAAAAATAAAAAAGGTCTGGGGAATGTGACTCAGTGGTTAAGCACACCTGGGTTCAATATCCAATACCAAAATCAATCAATCAATCAATCAATCAGCTTGTGGTCCTTCTGCTCCACATCTCATGTGGTTTTCTTTCTCAGAATAGCCTGGCTTGCTTGCAGGTTCTGGTCTGCTCCCTCTCTAACCCCAGCTCTGCTTCCTCCTCACTTCTCCCACCTTCACCAGTTGGCCAACCTTACTGTTTTCTGAACTGGTTACACACGTTCCTGTCTCTGGGTCTTTATGTGTTTGCTTTCCTTGGAATAGGCTTCACCTAGAAACCTGCACAGCATGTTTCCTGGCTTCTTTCACCTTTTCCATGACTGCCTTCTCAGCAGGGACTCTCAGGCCACCCTGACTAAAACTGTAGCCCCATGTCATTTTCTCTCCTTTTCTCTCTTTTATTTTCACCTTAGCTCTCAGCATTATCTAATACACACACACACACACACACACACACACACACACACACACACACACATATATATATATATATATATATATGTCTTATAGTATTGTCTCTTTCATTTTCCTAGAATTATAGACTAAGACAAAGGTTTTTGTCTTTTCCCCACCACCACATCTCTAGTATTAGAGTAGCATCTGGAAAGTAGCCACTGCTCAATAGATATATGGGAATGAATGAGTGCCTGCCTTTATAACAGGCTATGTATTTATTGATTGCTACCTGAGGCATGCTCATGTGCTCATATGACATATGCTCTACGTTTAGGGAGACAAAAAGAAATTCAAGACATGACCTGTATTTTCAAGTTGCTTATAATTTGGTTCAGGTAATAATAATAATAATAACAGTCCTACTAATAATTCTTCAATTGGGGCAATAATGGAGCCATTTATGTAAAGAGAATACACGATATTATCCTGAGCTGTCAAGGATGTCCTGAATACTGTAAAATATAGGCACAATTGTAAGTATGAGGGACAAACAAATATGTTAGACGGTTTCTTCTTCTAGGTTCTCTTCGATTAGTTATGATGGCATAAAGGAAAATAAGTTGTACCTTGTTGGATGAACCAAGTGCCAAGTAGATGGCATGATGCTGACGAGAGGTATCAGGGAAGGAAGGCATCACGAGGCTCATAGAGCTGGCTTCCAGTCCAAGGTCTCATCCAAGTTGAGTCCGGAAAATCCAGAGATGTCTGTGAGGTCTGATGTGGCTAGAACATGGGGTTTGAGTGTGGAGAAAAGGTGGGAGACAGGCTAGCAAAGAAGGTCCTGGAGACACGGTACAGGACTTCCAGGGCCATGTTAGGATCTAGACTAACAGGTAAAGAGGTGAGGTAGCTACTGAAGAGCACCTGAAGAGGGGATGAAGTGATCACATCTAGGGATGTGGAGATGGAAGGACTGAGAAAGGAGAACAGTTGGAAAGTTCTTGGAGGAATCCAGGGGAAAGATGATAAAGAGCTGAAGTTCAACAGAAGCTGTAAAGGAAGGAAGGTAATAAATTGAAGAAAGGCTGTGAAGGAGAGTGAGTGCTTTACCTGTGGGGGCGAGAGAGAAAAATGTATCAAAGAGAACGCTGAGCTTTCTGATTTGGGTGACTGTGTGGTATATGGGACATAGAAAGCAGAGTCGTGCTTGGGATTGGGGTGGCAGGAGGAGGCAAGGGACAGACAGGTAAAGGCAAGGAGGACCACACGATCATCCTGAGAGTCTGCTTTTGACCTCTTTGAGTTCTTTGATGTCTGGCTTATATAATTTGTGTGGCTGCAGGGCCAGGCGGGGCTGAGCCTGTCCCCAGGGCTGCTCCTGGTGCTCTGGGTCAGAGCTACTCCTCTGTCCCCTATCCCCAGCTCCCATTGGAGCAGCACAGACAATACCAATCCTGGCAGCAGCAGGAGGAGGTGTGGCGCCTGGGGAGCATCTCTGAAGGGAGCTGACAGAGAGCAGGAAGGAGGTTTGCAGTGCCTTGGAGCCAAGTTCAGCTCGGCTCTATTTTGGGTGACAACATTTACAATGTTCCTTCACCCAGAATCATTCCGCCTGCCTGCCCGCCTTCGGTGTTTCCAGCTGATGGGTTCTCACGCCTACTTAACAACTGGCTTGGTTCAGGGGCTCCCTAGCTCACTGACTGTTGCCCTTCAGTCCCCCACTGTTCAGCAAGATGCCCAAGTCCTTAGGTGGCCAGAATGCGAGGGTTGGTCCCCCTGTGGCTCTTAGGCAGGAAGGGTGCGGGAGTAGGGCAGAGCAGAGGTAGAGGGGGTGGCGATGGTGAATGTCAGAGTTCAGCACAGAGGTGTGTGGGCCATTGACTTGTATTTCTGTGCTTCACTTCCTCTGAAAGACCAAGTTACTCAGGGAGAAAATGCTTGATAATGATAATATTTTGTGTTTCCACATCCCTTGTCTAGGAATCTCCAGGCACAAGAACTAGAACAGCAGCTGTCCAGATTACTCTGGGTAAGCTGAATCTTTGGGCATTTTGAGGTTATGTTTAAGGCTCTGTAGACATTGTAGTTTGGAAGGGACAAGTGTCATCATTACACATTCATTAGACAATGCATGGGGGTACAAAGAAAAGAATAAAAATGACCCATAGCCTTTACTCAGAACTCTGACTAATAATTCAATGTTTCTTCCTGCTTTTTTCTCCTACTGAGTATGTATGTGTGCACTTTCCTGGATACATGTGTATGTGTGTGGCAGCCATGCATGTCATGCATCTTTCTTCAGGCTCCCTTAAGTGAGTACAGATCAGGGCATACATGCTCAGCATCAGAGTGTTCTCCTCCAGTGTAGTCTGGGTGATTTCCCTCCTGTGACACACCTCCTTTTTCAAAAGGGACATCACGCTCCTTGCAAAAACTGTTGGTTCTTCCAGGAAGAAATGATATTTGGAAGAAAGCTGCATAGGACAGTATGTAGTGGGTAAAAGATTGTATCATAATATTCCCTCCTGATTCCTTCAATGATTTCAAAAAGCTACCGAGCACTAGTAAAGAACTTCCAGATCCTTCGCTATTTCAGTGAGATTGCTGGAGAGGGCAGTGCAGGCTAGGTTTGCCATTGAGTTGAATAACTGGACCAAGTGGATGAATGGAGAGCCAAGGGCATTACAGAGAATGATTTTGAAAACAATCTGGCATCCCTTGAAAAAATATGCCAAGTCACTATCAAACTCTCCTACCAGTTTGCAATCACCAGATTCTACTGATATTTTGGTACAGGGTCAGCTGAAAGCAGATATAAGAACAGGCTACAGATAGTTTGTGAGAGGTGATCCCAGGAAGCAGGAATGAGGGAGCAGCATGAGTGAGAATGAGAAGTAAAGGAGAAACCAATATTAGGGCTACTATTAAGGTTTTCATTGTGCGTAGTGGGGAGTCGGTTCCATCTGATCTGTGTGGAGTCATGCAGAACACCTTCTGGAATTGACTGCTTTCGGGCTGAGAGGCTGAGCTCCCTGTTTGCAAGCAGGCCAACTCCCATGCCTGCTCACCAACTCAGTAACAAAGCACTTTGTGTTTTTTCCACCAGTCTGGATAAGCCCTGTTGGGTGTCAGAGAAGGCGCAGGGCATAGTGTGACCCTCAAGCAGAAGGTGGGTCTGAGCTCATACAGGACAGCTGAGCTGAAGTTGGGAGTTGGCCCAGCTGAAGAAAAGTGGTGCAGGGGCTGAGGCTTCTGTTAGAACTTAGAAAATTTGGAACAGTTCTTGATTTCACTGATTTGAGCAAGCCCCCCCCTCCGCCCCCGCCGCCATCTTAACTGTGCTTCTCTTCCTCCATTCCTGCCATTCTCTGGTTTTACCCCATATTTCTCAAGTGACAGTACATTTCTTTGAATGGTGTATGGATGTTTGCTTGTTTTTCCAAAATTCTGACTCACAATTCTTAGCTCTAATTCTTCTTTTAGCCTTGTCAGAAGCAAGTTCTGGGCCTCCTGAGGATCCAAAGTCTCTCCCTCAGGTGATATTCAGTCCTGTAATTTTGCTGCACCATCAGTAGAGACCAGACTTGAAGAGTTAGAGGAGATGAGAAGAGTAGAAAGGGTGAGGCAGGTTATTTATCTTGAGGCCCTTGGCTGGACTAGGTTCTGGTTTGGAGATAGAGCAGATACTATGTGACTCTGGACTAGGTTTGTTGACCTTCCAGGAGACCCTGCCATAGGCTTCTGAGTACTGAGGTGGACAAATGCTGCCCTCCAGGGCTTTCTTGGCTTAGGGTTCGGTCTAAATGTACAAGTGTTGACCATAATAGAGGCATTTTTGCAGCCACTGGGGGGTTTTCAGAACCTTGTTCTAACCTGGTAGCTCTTCTGTGGGTCGGATTGAGATTGGTCTTTCGTTTTTCTAGTGTAGAAACCAGAGGCCCAAAGTGGTTAAGGGATTTACCCAAGTCTGTGTCAGTCTTCACTGGTGACACAGAGAGCTAGAACCTAGGCCTCCTGACTTCCAACCTAGAGTTCTTTTTTCTTTTCTTCTTTGGATACTTGGGATTGAACCCAGAGGCACTTTACCACTGAGCCACATCCCCATCCTTTTTAATTTTTTTTTGTTTTGAGGCAGAGTTTCACTAAATTGCTTAGGGCCTCGAATAATTGCTAAGGCTGGCCTCGAACTTGCAGTCCTCCTCCCTCAGCCTCCAACATTGCTGGGATTGCACAAGTGTGCCTTCACACCCAGCTCAGCCTAGAGTTCTTGCCTTTCAGCTCCCTTATGCCTGCTCACCAATTCAGTAACAAAGCACTTATGTTCCTTTGTTTTATCTTAACTGGGGCCTTCAAATCAGATGAAAGCTCTGTGAAAAGAGGGCCCATGTATCCTTCCCTACATCTTCTCTGCCCTTCAGCCATGTCTAGGAAAGCTAGTGCCTGATTTACCCGGAGGGACAATCCTCAGGGCAACTGAATGCCAGGAAAATTAAATTTGCCCTTCTCTGGTGGAACCCTGGCCCATGGCCCTTCCTCAATGCCAGGCTCCATTTAGAGAGGACCATGTCTGTGTGTGATGTTCCTCTCAGCCTGTGGACAGCAGGCTTGCATTCTGGATAAGCAAGATTCACATGCTCACTGTTCCTGGGAATTTGTTGCATCCTTGGGCCTGTTGTGGGTAAGTGAGGCTATCTTCACTGACTTTGGCTCTGGGAGCTGTCTCCACCTATTTCTGAGCTTTGGCAGATGACATCCCATATGGCAGAGTCAGCTTTGCCATGTCTGTCCTTAGCTGGGATTAGGTAGTGATATCTTCCCTTAATCCTTGGGTGCAGGTCTGTTTTGATGACCTTTGTTTTTCTCCCCTCTTTCACTAAAGAGCATGTGAAATACTGTTTGGAGATAGAAGCAGCTTCCTGCTAACCCTTAGAGCCAGTGTTGGCAGACATGTGTCAGATGGTCTTCAAAAGATCATCCCATTCTGAGTGTTAATCAAAACTTTGATGGTTTAGAGTCAAGGAGATGAAGCTGGGTCAAAGGCAAAGTGCTGAGTGTTAGTAGTGCCTTGGGACAAACAAAGGATGGTGGGCTTTTTTTTCTAGATCCTCATTCCCAAAGACTACTTTTAATCACTAATCAAAACTAGACACCCCACCCCCATTTCTCCTCTAGCTCTAAAAAAGGAATAATTTAAAAAAATAATTTTAATAAAAACAATTTTAATTTTTAAAATACAAATTAAAAATAATTTTAAAAAATATACATTGAGGGCTAATTACATATGCTGTTATTTGGATGTTTTCCCTCTTCTCAATACAAAAATTGAAATTCCCCATAATACTTGTCGGGGGACAGCTTCAGTAGAGTCATGTGTCCCTTATTTTGTGGGAACTATTGACTGTGGCTCGTTCTGGTATTTGGTTTCTGGAAAGACAGTTTGCTGGAGACAAAGTCAGTTTGTTGGAGACAAAGCTCGTTGGCAGCCCACTCAATCCTGGCCTGAGAGCATTGCTGCCTGCAGGAGGGGGGACCTCTGAGCACCCCTTCTCGTTGCAGGAAACTGTATATTTCCCAGGTGCACGCAGCTGGAGCTATATGGTTCCTATCTGCACATGTGGAGCCCTCCTTTCTAAATGCAATCTTCTTCCACTTTGCAGTTAAGTCAGGAAGTCACTGCTGCCCACTGTCTACCTAATTACAGTTCCCGGAAGAAAAAGGTGCTTTTTCAGGTCTGAGCCTCTCTGGGAAAGGTTAAGAGAGGAGAGTGATGGAATCCATCCTTCCTCATTAGTGCAGAGGACAGGCTTTCTGTTCCCCAAAAAAGTGTTTCAGATGACCTCCTGGTCTAGACTCTGTGTCTGTCTCACAATCGCTGCCATCTGAATGTCACATTAGGACATTTGGGTGCTTCCTTTTCTGTCCCTTTCAGCAAGGTTAAGATTAATGTGTACTATAGTCTAATTTGAATGCTCATTAGTATTTTTAGAACACCCCTTTTATCACACATTTCCCAAATCTAAAACCTTCTGTCTTTCATGTCCAGATTCCTCAGCCTGCATCCAAGGTTTTTTCATTTTCTGGCCCAACCCCCTCACACCCTGATCTCACCTTCTTAAATCCTCTGCAGCTCATTAGAGCCAACTTTCTTGCTCACTGGCTCCAAGCCTGCTGCCTCCTGTGTACCCCACCAAAGCACCCTCTGTCCTCATGTGGAATCTAGCTATACTTTCCTTTCCTAGGCCAGCTCCAGTCCTTCCCAGCAAAGTCCCCCCCACCGCCCCCAGACCTCTTTTGTCACTCGGATCTCTCAGGATTAACCTCTTAGCACTATTGTCAGCACCAGTCTGTACCACTTCATGTGGCATTTTAAAACATTATGGGAAAAAGCACATAATATTTCCCATCTTAACCATTTCCAGGTATACAATTCAGTAATGTTCAGTGGAATCATGTTGTATGACAAATCTCCAGAACTTTTTCATCTTGCAAAACTGAAACTCTGTATCCATTAAGTAACAACTTCCCATTTCACATCATTTGGCATTTTATCAAGGGCCATGTTGTGATGTTGTATATGCTGAACTGTTTAATTCAATTAGTACTCAGTGAACACCAGTGTTCCAGGTAAGTCACTCATAGGTTCTAGGGCAATATGAAGCCAGATAAGACACATCCACCAGATGGAAAGAGACCATAATTGAATTGGAGTTTGCCTTTTCATTTGTTGTGTCTCATGTCCCTAAATAGATAATATGAGAGCGCCCTTCTTATGAGCCACATTTCCTTTTTTTGGAACAAGGCAGAATGAAGTGACTAAATAAAGGCAGATTTAGTTCTTAGGCTCCCTGTGCCACCCAGGATAGGGATGAGCACACACTTACTATGTGTTGTTTGATAATTACGTATGCTCATATAAATGAAGGGTTGGGCTGTTGGGGGAGTCTTTATGTTCTCTCAACTAGATCATGTGCTTTAAAAGATATTGTTAAAAATATTAAAAGATATTGTTCTTTCATCAAAATAAGGTTACTTTTATTATTTTCTTTTTAAATTTTTTATTGGTTCTTTTTATTTATACATGACAGTAAAATCCATTTTGATAAGATTATACAAGCATGGAATATTTTTTTTTCTAATTGGGACCCCCTTCTTGTGGATGTATATAATGGTGGGATTCACTATGTTGTATTCATATGTGTACCTGGGAAAATTATGTCTGATTCATTTCACTGTCTTTCCTAGTCCTATCTCCCCTCCCTTCCCTTCATTCAGTAATAAATATAATATATCTCTGTCAAAGAAGTAAAACAAAACAGAAAAAAACAGATAAGCAAAAGAAAATAAATATCAATAATAGGTGTCTTACCCAGAAATGACTGCCATTAATCCTGTGCTTCTGCCCTTTCAGATATTTGACCAGACAGATTCAGATACATGTACAAATATATTTTGTAACAAAAATAAAATTATATCATAGATCTATATTTCTTTTATCAATTTAATATGTTTTGGATACATGTACTTGTTAATAGATATATTCCTATTATTTTGCTACTACAAATATTTATTGAGGCACCAGATTAGGTATTGGGAATAAAATAATAAAAAAGACTTGCGCAGTGCTTACATTATGGGTTAAGGTAAGATGATAAATAAATAAGAGAACAGAATACTGGTAAGGATTAGTAAAAATAAAGGATGTGGAAGAGACGAGGGGGCTACATTAGAAGTTCTGTTTGAGGCCGAATGGTCAGCACACCTGTAATTCCAATGACTCTGGAGACTGAGGCAGGAGGATCACAAATTCAAGGCCAGTTTCAGCAACTTACTGAGACCCTGTCTCAAAATTTTAAAAAATAAAAATTTAAAGAAGGGGAAAAAAAGTTCTACTTGAGGAAGAAAGTTTTGAGCTTTGACCTTGTTGATACCAGGGAGCTCCCATTGAAGAACAAGGGAAGCGCATTCCAGGAAGAGAGAACAGTGAATGCAGTGACCAAAGCGTGGGAGAAAACTTGGCATGTTTGAGAAACAATAAGAAAGTCACTGGCTAAAACAGTGAGGAAGTGGGAAAATTGCATATGAAGTCAGAGAGAGAGATGTAGATGGGCTCTTTGGTCCTTGTAAACCATGGTCAAAGCTTTGGATTTTGTCCTGAAGTCTGTGAGAAGCCACTGGAGGGAAGTTACACAATCTAGTCTGTTTTTGGAAGATTACCCCTGCCCGTAACTTTAATCTACTCCACTAATAAGTTAAAAGAGAGGCCCTACACACATAATCATCTCGTTAGACTTAAAAAACATCAACACCCTACAAAGGAAAACATCACACAACCAGGGATCTGGTGTCTTCAGCAAATGAATTGCAAAGGGGAGAAAAAGAGATGGAGGGGCAACTTGTAGGTCAGAAGAGATTCAAAGGACATATGAAGAATTAGGCCAAACCAAACCATAGTGTTCAGGGCTTCATATTTGGGTGATAAAACTACCAAGACAAAGTAAAGAGGTGATTACCAAATCACTAGGAGAGCCAATAATGCTGGATAGGAAGGGAAGGGTCTTGTGATAGGGAAGAGACAAATAGGCTTCTGGGATGGCTGATTTTATCTCCTTTTATAGCTTTTGGTACCAAAGTATCTTATAATAATTAAGCTCTATTTTGTGCTGTTTTCTATAATCTGTTATTTTAGCTATGAAAAAGTATTTATGATAAAGTGGAATGAAAAGAGAACTTTCTAACCAGATAAAAGTGTCTGTAAAAATACTAGAGCACATGTCTTCCTGAATGGAAAAGTGTTAGAAATATTCACTGTAAAATCTGGAATAAAGCAAAGATGCCCATTACTACCAGTGCAGAAATAATTTTAAAAAGAAAGAGAAGGCATAAGAAACAGAAAGGAGGAAATCAAATGGTCATTTTTTTGCATCTTTATCATGACAGTAGTTCTGCCTTATCCACAGTTTCACTTTCTGTGGTCTCAGTTACCTGCTGTCAACCTCAGCCTGAAAATATTAAATGGAAAATTCCAGAAATAAACAATTCAGTTTTAAATTGCATGCTATTCTGAATAGCATGATGAAATCTCTTTTACCTGGGAAATGTAGAGAGATAAGTGTCTCAAAATAAAAATAAGAAGGGTGGAGAATGTAGCTCAGTGGTAAAGCATCCCTGGGTTCAATCCCCAGTACCACACAAAAAAAAAAAAAGAAAGAAAAGAAAGAAAAAAGAAAAACAAACAACAAAACAGCTAGACTGTGCTGCTTAAAAGCAGAAGCAGGTGATCAGTTCCAAGTCTATTTAATAATCCAGGTGAAAGAAGGTGGTGATTCAAACTTGGATGGTGGTGACTGAGATGAAGAGTAATGGACAGAATCAGAATATATATTGGAGGTAGTAGAGAACTTGTTCTGATGGCTTAAATGTAGGAGGCAAGAAATATTCTGTTATAAAGCTACCATAATTTATTTAACAGTATGCTCTTAGTGCATACCTAGATTGTTTATAATATTTTTTGATCCATAAAAGGGTCTAAAATGAATATCCTTATAGTTTAATCATACCACCTGAATTAACTTATTTCTCTTTTTTTTATGGTATGAATAGGGTTCCATTTTTTTTCTTCTTCTTCTTCTTCTTCTTCTTTTTTTTTTTTTTTTTTTTTTGTGGTACTGGGGATTGAATCCAGGGATTTGTACATGTGAGGCAAGCACTCTACCAACTGAGCTACATCCCTAGTTCACCATTTTAGTTTTTTTTTTTAAGGGCAGTTTTGGGTTCACATCAAAATTGAGAGGAAGATATAGCAATTTCCCATATCCCCTTTTCCTCTCCACACAGGTATGTCTACCCATTTTCAAATCCCCTATCAGAGAGGTACATTTGTTGCAATGGACGTGAACCTACACTGATACATCCTAATCAGCCATAATCCATAGTTGATTCACTCTTGGTATACATTATATGGGCTTGGACATATGTATAGTGACATGTATCTATCACTATTATAGTATCATATGGAATAATTTCATGCTCTAAAAATCCTCCACACTCTGTCTGTTCATCCCTTCTTCTCTCCAATCCCCAGCAACCACTGATTTTTTTACTGTTTCTTTGTTTTTGCCTTTTCCAGAAAGTCAAGTACTTGGACTCTTCAGTATATAATCTTTTCAGATTGTCTTATTTCACTTAGTAATATGCATTTAAGTTTCCTGAATGTCTTTTTAAAACAATTTTTTTAGTTATAGGTGGACACAATGCCTTTATTTTTATTTATTTATTTTTATGTGATGCTGAGGATCGAACCCAATGCCTCACCCGCACTAGAGGAGCGCTCTACCACTGAGCCACAACCCCAGCCCCTCCTGCATGTCTTTTAATGGCTTTGTAGCTCATTTATTTTTAGCATTGAAAAATATTCTATTGTCTGGATGGACACTGGTTTATGTATTCATTCATGTATTAAAGGACATCTTGGTTATTTCCAGGATTGGACAATTATGAATAATGATGCTATAAACATCAATGTCCAGGTTTTTGTGAGGATATAACTTTTCAGCTCCTTTGGGTAAACATCAAACAGGCATAATTGCTAGATCATATGGTAAGAGTATGTTTAGTTTTTAAAAAAACTGCCAAACTGTCTTCCAGAGTGGCAGTACCATTTTCATTCCCACCAGTAGCCAGTTCCTCTTGCTCCACATTCTTGCCAGCATTTGGTGTTGTCAGTGTTCTGAATTTTGGTAATTCTAATAGATGTACATCTTGAATTAATTAAAAAAAAATTTGGTGGTACTGGGGATTGAACCCAGGGTCTCACATGTGCCAGGCAAGTGCTCCACCACTAAGCCAGATTCTCAACCTCTTGAATTAATTTTTTAAAATTAGTTTCCAGAAATGAAAGAAATGACCAAAAGGATACGTGCACTTAATAAGGCTTTGATACGTATTACTGTATTATTTTTTGATAGTATTTCCTTGCTTCTTACAATGGCCATCCTTAGAGTGCTGGAGAGCTTTATTGAGTCATTTCCATTAGCAAACAGTCCAAGATATGAGATGGAATAGTCTCCTTTTTCTTGGGAAAGTGTCGTAACACTGGATCAGAGATCTCTTCCTTTCATTTCCTGACCAGAGTCTTCTTCTACTCACTCTGCTTACCACTGACCCCCCAAAAAATCTTAGGGATTTCTAACAAATCTGAGATTTTTCTCTGAGTCAGTTGGGCAGAGACTAACCAAGTTATAAAATATTTAATTCCTCAAGTTTATTTCTTCACAGAGCCTCTAGAGTTGTGCCATCCAGTATAGTAACCACTAGCCACAGGTGGCAAACCAAATTGTAGTTTAAATTAACTAAAAATAAATAAAATAGAAAAATTCATTTCCTTGGTTACACCAATCGCATTTCATGAACTCCGAAGGCCCCATATGGCTAGTGGCTACCATATTGTACATCCAGATACAGAACATTTCCATCATCACTGAAAGTTCTATGGGACAATACTGCAGAGGTTGGGTTATTCAAGAAATATTCCCAGGGGTCCTTTTGGTGTGGGGTTGAGAGGATGGGCGAGGGACGTTATTGGTGTCATCTGATGTGACTTGCTGGATTTTTCCTTGCTGATACCTAGATGACGCATCAGATTTAGCTTCTCTTTTTACCTCTTCCTCTCTGGTCCTGAGCAAGGGACTCCAGGTCTGTATTAGTTAAGTCTTAAGGACTATGCATGCATGTGTTTAATAAGAAAAGTCTGAACACCACTTCATGTCATGGCCTGACCTAGGCCAAAGCAATTTTTCTCTAGTGCAATGTCTTGGGGGTGGGGGCAACATTCCAAGGGCCACACCTGACACGATGAGGCTTCCTCTGGGTTTGCAATGGTCCCAGGGAAGAATGTTAGCCTGGAGCCAGAAATTCAGAATTCTTCATTCCTTCCTGTTGCCTCAGTTTCTTCTCATGTGGGGTGAGGAGGGAGCTGTTCCTGTGCACTTTGGAGATGCAGAAAGGAAGTGCCTGGGGATGACGACGCCTCAGATTCCATGTTCTCTTTGGTGATTTGGAGCTGGGGTCAGCATCTGTGTTTATACCCTGCCTGTGTGCAGACCCTGCCACAAGAAACAGTTCTTGCTAGTGGCTTAAATATAGCCCCGGGAGCCCCAAATGCCACATTCTAGTCTTGGCTTGTTCACTGACTCATGGTATGACTATGAAAGTTACTTCCCCTCTCCTCCCAATGGGTCATCAGGAGTAGGGGGAGGATAATGGCCCTGAGTCACCTCTCAGAGAGGAGCTAATTAGGGCTCACTGAGGCAAAGAGGTGCAAAGCTGAAAGGGCAACAGAAGAAGCAACTCTAGAGAGGATTCTGAGGCAGAGCCTGTCTGTCCCAGAGCCTGGGCAAGCTGTCCACCAAGATCTGAGCCTGCTTCAGAAGATCTGTGAACCTCCTTGAATTATGTATGAATAGGAGAGCATGGACCCAACCTGAATGCATTTTTCTGAGGAGAGACCATAGTTTTCATCAGATTCTTAGCGGTTAAATAACTCCCCAAAGGTTCTGAATCATTGCCTGAGGAGGTTTGATTCCTTGGATCCATTGGGTCTGTGGAGAGGGGAAGCCATTGCCCCTACCCTGGGGAGGGTAGCAAAGGCCAAACTTCTCTAGGAAGTCAGAGGGCAGCTCTCCTAAGTAGAAAGTATTCAGAACAACCTTTGCATAAGGCCCAAGTCAGCACATATTTAATGAGCTCCTACCAATGGCTTGGCACTGCATCAGGCCCTTGAGGTGGAAATGAAATGCTTTTTGACTCATCTCCATCTCCCATCCCCTACCACTGGAGTCTGCTCCTTCAGATGTTTGGCTCAAGTGAGGTGGGTTGTGTGTGCATCCTCTACAAGACAAAGCGGGAGCATGTGGGCCTGTGTCTGGTGTGTTGTGCAAGTCCTGGGGCTGAAAGGAATAGGAAAACAGTCATCATGGAATGGCGAGGCAAAGGGAATCATCAGCTATAAAATGGGCTAACTTCCCCTGCCCTAAATACTGACAGTGGCTATTGGACAAAATAAAAAAGGAATTTAACAAAAATCAATATGTGTTGTAGTTTTCTTATTTTAAAAGTAACAAATGCTCATTTTTAGAAATATAGAAAATGCAGAAACATGTAAGCAAAAAAAATCATAATTTTACCATGCTAAAATATATCCTTTTACAAAGTTTTAGTAATCCCTCCAAATCATTTTTCCATGGACATATTTTGTTACTTACTAGATCTTAATGTTCATATAATTTTATAAACAGTTTTTCTTACCTAATATGATAGTGACCATTTATTCATGTCATTAATTGTTCTTCAGAAACCTGATTTTCAATGACTGATGTTCCATCATCTGAAGATACCAATTTTTTAAAAACAAATCCCCAGATGTAGGCCATTTATAAATTGCTTCCAAATATTTCATTGTTTTAAATACTGCTCTGTTGAACCTAGACTAGTTCAATCTATTTCTTTTTCATGCCTTATAATAAATTCTTAGAACTGAGATTATGGGACCAAAGTGTGAAGTTAATACATATACGTATGCATATCATATTTACACAAGTATAAGATATTGATGAGGATGAGGATGCAAACCTATTTATTTGTTCTAAATGTAAATCCGTGTATGCCTGTTGCAACTGAGAAATTTCTGTGTACATGAGATGAATATTTCTATGATTCTGGGGCAAGGAGTGGAATTTTGAATTCCATTAGGGCAATAGAAGTAGTGTCTTTTCCTCTTTTAGAATTGTCTTGTTCCAGGAAAACAAATCATTTCTGGTAAGAAAGTTTCAAGATGAGAAAGCAACGAGTTTAGGCAAAGTATCATTCTTCAAAGGACACAGGACTAGAGATGTAGCTCGATGCACATGTACTTAGCAGACCCTGGGTTTGGTTCCTAGCACTCAAACAAAGCAAAACAAGAAGGACAAACAAACTTTTGCCTAAGCATTTGAAATTCTGGATTCTGGTCCAAACACTGTATAACTTGCAAATAACATAAACAATTCACATCATTTCTCAGACATCAGTAGCCTCACCTATAAAATAGAGAGGCTAACTCTTAGCCTGTCATGGAGAAATATTGTGAGGATGCAGTGTGTATGCAAAAGTAACAACTTAAGTAAAGGTTGTTTTTCCGTCTTGATGTGAGCAAGGGCTGATGGGAGTAGAAGGAAGCAGAGAATCAGAGGCAGTGAAGGGAAGTGTCTTGAGAGACTGACAGAGAAATACCACTAGAAAACATCCTGAGGAGTTTGTCAGATGTCTCCAGGGGCAGCCTCCCCTTCAGCCTGGGCCTTGCGTCAGGCACCTCCGCCCTGGGGACCATTCCCAGGCTCAGGCCCCCGATGTCTCCTCTCCTGAGAAACAGAGAACTTTCTCAAGTGACACTGGGTACCTTGGGATCAACTCTGGAAGTCTGGCCAAAATCACAGTCACCATGCCTTCCAGATCTGAAGATAGGCTGGCTCCTGGGCTGTGGAAATGGGGGAGGGACTGGGGAGAGGTCACTGAGCCATCTGCTTACCTCCAGGGGTGCGACTGTGAGAATCAAGAAGAAATATCCTTATGAATGGCTCTTCCCTGTCCACAGGAATGTGCAAAGCCCCAGCCCTCAGCAGCCAGAAACCTAGTGTCATAAACAGAGGCTGTGGTACTGGGCAACCAGGGAAAGCTAATCCCCCAGACATCGGGCTTAGCCTGGCAGCCATGGGAGCTGGGCTGATAAGACCTGATAAAGGGAAGCTGGGAGAGCCAAGGTCTGCAGAGATGGAGGAGGTACCCTGTTAGGGCAGTGTCTGATGGAGGCCATTCATAATGGTCACTTGTTCATTCCTCTGCCCCCCAGGCAAGACGACTCCATCTCAGACTACTATGCAAAAGGTCTGGTCTTAAGAGTTTGTCGCCTGGGTGCTGTCTGGTTCAAGGAACAACAAAGTACCTTGCAGGGGGATGAGAGAAGGCTAGTCCTTGCAAGTTGTAAATAAATAATTTACTGGCATTTTCTGAGCCTGCCCCAAGCCAGGAGAACATAGAACAATTCTAACAGAGAGTTGCAACTCTCTAAGACTCAAGCTTCCCTGTGTTGGACTGCCCAGGGGGACCCTGCTGGGTATCTTGCAGCTCTTTATTATAAAGTAGCATTCTGGGCATTCCGGGAACTAGATGAAGACTTGAAGAAGCACCTAATGAAGAGCGTGAGCTGCTCCAAGTGTGCTGGGTGGTGTGGTTCAGACCAGGCTGCTGTGGGAACTCAGAAAAGTCAGAGGTTGATAGAGGCCAAAGTGATTGGAACAGGCTCCAAAGAGAATAGGCCAGGACCCATCTCTGGTTGTATTATAAGGAGGTAGGAAGGTGGAAAGGAGCAACATCAGTACAGATGGAATGTGCTAGATAACAATGAGATCCCCAGGACTGTCCAGCTAGCTATGGGGTGAGTAGCTGGGGAGGAAGGGGCAGGCAGTCAGGTTGGAAATGGCCTTGAACTCCAAGCAGACTTTAGGCTTGACTCTGTGGTGATGAGGGAATAGAAAGAAGCCCTGGTGTGAGAAAGTGTGGGAAGCCAGGCTTTTCTGATGAGTCCCCTGGATTTTTCCGTTGTGCCCTTAGGGAGGCCTCCTAAACTCCTGAGCCAGCAGGGTTTCTGCAGAGAGCAGAGCTGTACAGCCCAAGCATGCTCCAGGGTTCACACGGCCTGGGGTTTGCTGTCAAGCCCTTCCTTCACCAGTCTTGCCTCTTTCCTTCTTTGCAGCTGTTACCCCAGGGCCAGTCTAGGTTGACAGGCTGCAGCGGGCTGAGGGGGTGAAGACATTGGGAGCTTGCACTGTGCTAGGGCCCAGATGAGAACAGGACTCGGCCTCTATTTTCAGAGCTCACAGCTTGGCGGAGCCAGATTAAATGGTACATGAAAAGCATGGCAGGCACCTCTCTTCCTGGCAGCCTGGAGCCTCCAATGCTAAACTGGGTCTTCCTTATAATGCCCCTCAAATCACGGAGCTCTAGGTAGCATTCTGGGCATTCCGGGAACTTGTTCCTTGACTACTTCTTTATTTCCAAGGGAATCTCTAAAGCTTTGGTGCCTGGGATAGAACCAGAACTTTAGCCCAGATCTTCATAGGAACTTGGATTCTCTCCAGATTAGCACCCCTGTATTAAGAGCCAAAGGAAAGGTGGAAGGTGAATTAGGACTCCTAAGAGTCCCTCCAGAGGAAGACCTGGGGAACACCAGAAGGACAATGGGCTTCTGGGAAGACTGGTGCTCCCAGATGGCTGTGCAGGGCAGGTAGACGGGCTGCATTTTCCTGCCCATGAACTCCAGCCCTAGAAGTCCACGCCATCTCTGGGAGAAGGGGATCTCGGAGGGGCACAGATAGCAAGGAAGCAGTACCCAGTCTCCCATAAGCAGTGCGCCAGGCTGTGCCCTGTGTGAGCAGCACTTAGCCACAGCTCCAGACTGCTGCCTCAGAGCCTGATTTGCAGCTCAGCCTGAATCCTGCTGGCTGTATTCTGGGCCCTCATTTTCTGTATCAGTCACACCACAGGAAGCCCTTCCTGGGGAGCTGCCACTGCTGTTGATGTTTTTGCCAACTCTTCACAGCCACGCTACACCCCAGGAGCTAAGGCTTAGTCTCCATCCCCCTGCCTGCCCCTCCTTGGAGCATTTACAGAAACCTCTTCTCTGAACAATCAGACTTCTTGCAGGGTGTAATCAAGTCCGGAGATGCACATAGATTTCAGCCATTTGGAACACAGATGTAGGAGGGAGATTCCCCTGGGAAAAGGAGTTACCTGATGAACACAGAAAAGTTTGGGGGGAGGAATTTTGTAATGGTAGGAGGAAGGGAAAGGGGAAGAAACTAGGTTGAAAACTCTGTTGGAGTCAACTGATTGTAGAGATTAGCGTTGGTGTTCAGGTGGAATCCTTCTTATCTGAACAGACATTCTCTCTCCACTCTTTCCTCATTGCTCAGTGGGGTGGGAAGTGTTGATTGGCAGTCAGAGACTTAGACTGTTCTTGAAAGTGAATCAGGTTCCTGCCAACTATCCTTTATGGGTATCTGGCCAGGGAATAGTGGACATGGTGGAAGAGTGTCTTTCCTATAGGGGACACAGTGAAACCAGACTTGGACTAGAAGCTTTAATTTCAAGAAGTTCTCTATGTCCTAAAGATAGCCTTGGATGGAACAAAACAAGGTACAATGCAGATATAAATTTTTGTTGACTCAGTGAACATTCTCTGAATGAGAAAGATAAATCCCCCAAAGAACTGGGACTAAATATATTTTGGGACAATGGTTTGGCTTAATGTAAAGCAGGGCCCCAACTTTTCTAAGAGTCAGGGGAGAGTTGGGCTACCTCATCTGACATTCCCAGCCTCTAGAACTACTGAGTTTTTCCCAGTGTGGAAAGAAAATCTCATGGGCTATCATTACCAAACCCATGTGTCTACAGATGTTCAGGGAGGAAGAGGAAGGAAGAGGCAGCGATAAGCAGAAATGGCATGGAACTTGATCCCGTGGAGCCTGATGGGCTTTAGGGTTTGATTTGGTTTTCTTTTGTTTCTGGCTTTACCAAATTTCTCAAGTTTCCAGCAAAGTATTTCCACTGAGAGTCTCTTGTATTAGTTATATATTACTAATTACTATTAGTTACATGTTACTAATTACTCTGGTATTAGTTATATATTATTATCTCAAAATTTAGTGGCTTAAAACAACAAACATTTGTAATCTCACAGTTTCAGTGTATCAGGAATCCAGGTATGATTTAGTTGGCTTGAGTCAAGCCAGAACTGCAGTCAGCTCAACTGAGGCTGACAGGACCACTTTTCAGTACATTCTTGTGTTGTTGGAAGATATCAGAAGATCTCTTCCAAGCTCACTTGCATGAGCCTCTCCACAGGGCTCCCTTATAACATGATGGCTACTTTCCCCAGGATAAGCAATCCAAAGTGGTTGTCTTCTCATGACCTAATCTCAGATATGACATCTCATTGTGTGGGCTCTCTCTTGTCCAGCAAGGAGGTCCACGGAACAGGGTAGAGGAGAGTGTGGCTGTGGAGTAGCTATTCAAGACCTCCAGAGACCAAGCAGTAAGCAGCTCTGATTTTATTGCACAGTTACCACATATATATTCTCAGGCAGTAGCTAATCAGATTATAGGCAGCCACCAATGTGATTTCTTGCCAACTGTCCTGGAAGCGACCAGTCAAGGAGCAGGCTGTGGAGCAAGCATTGGGACTGCAACACCGTGACTTCACACCCAGGGCTGTGCTTATGGGGTAAGTGGTTTGCCTCTCTCGTGCCTAGCATGAGGGGTGTGGTTTGCCACTCAGACGCTCCTAACATATGTCATGTATGCAGTACTCCATGCACTTGTCCCCACACATCATCATCTATTTGTTAAATGGGAGTCAATAAGTTCAGTCCACACTCTAGGGAAGATTATAAAAGGACATAAGTGCCAAGTGATAAGATTATCAGGGGCAATCTTAGAGACTACCTACCACATCTCTCATTTTGGCTTCACAAAAAAGTCTGTGTTCTAGACAGGGAGAAATAGTCCTCAGGTGTATGTAGTTTGTTTCCTGTTACTATAATAAAGTACCTGAGGCTAGGTACTATATAAAGAAAAGAAGCTTTTAAGCTCACAGTTTTGAGGGTTGAAAGTTCAAACTGCATAGTCCTAACTCTGGTGAGGATCCCCCTGGATGTATCTCATCATGGTGGATGGCACCATGGTGGAAGCATGTGTGGGAGGGAGAGATCATAAGGTGAAAAAGAAAGTGGATGGAGAAGTAGTGGCCATCCAGTAATGGCCTCCCACTAGGCCTCACTTCTTAAAAGTTCCATAGCCTCTTAATGTCACTATCCTGGGGACCATGCTTTCAACACATGAACCCTTGAGGAACAAAGCACATATAAACCATAGTGACAGGTAAGGAGGAAGAGGCGCTCTAGAGAGATGAGGAGTTCTGCTTAGAATTACAGAGATAGGAAGTGGAAGATACTGTGTTTGAACCTAGGAGTCTGTCTGACTTCAGATTAAATAGTCTTTCTCTGATGCCTTGATGCCTGTCAAGCCCATTGCCTATTGATACTTGTAGTTGGGAGCTCGGCTGACTTGAGTTGACTGAATGTTAGGGGCTTTGATGTTGGCTGACCTGCTGCCTGATTTTTTCTAGCTGTTTCCAGATTCTCAGGGAATGGCTCGTAATCATTTCATCTCATAACAAGAACAATGTCTACTATACTTTTTAAAATTTATTTTTAATACACTTTTTATTTTAGAAGTTTTTAGACTTATAGAAAAAAAAAAAGCAAAGATAGTCCAGAGTTCCTATCTCTCCAAACCCAGTTTTATTTATCATGAACATCTTACATTAGTTAGGTCCATTTGTTACAATTAATGAACCAATATTATATCATTATGAATGAACCAAAGCTTATACTTTATTCAGATTTACTAGCCATTTCTAAAAAAAAAAAAAAAAAAAAAGGCATTGATGATTCTTAAACCAGTTCTTTGAGGATGGTACTATTATTAGCAGAGTGAACATTTGAACAAAGGTCTCTCTCTCTCCCATGCAGTTCTCTTAACCATTTGTGCTTCTCTTCCTTTCTCTCATCTTCCAAGTCCTGCTTATGGGGAGGAAAATATGCACATAAACACAAATCTGACATCTGGCCCGAAGCATAAGGAAAAGATAAGAACAGGCCAGAGACGGAAAATGGTTTAGTACCTCTTCATCTAGCCTTCTCATCTATGAAACCAAAGGATTAAACTAATGACCCTGGGTCTCTTCTGGTTCTTACTTTCTGCCACCCAATGCGTCTATCCCAGAGCCCTTGTGCAAGCGATTTGGGGGGTGCTGGTGGGAAAATTGGAGTGAAGATAGATTCTGCTTCCCCAAGCACAGAGTCATTGGCACCTCCGGAGTGAGCCTGCTTGTTTCACCTCCTTGGCTTCTTTTTGCCGATACATCCCTCATTGTAAAGGATTGAGTTAATTGGCTGCCCCATCAAGGTAACACTCAAGACCGTTGGCTCTGTGTGTGAGGGTTGCCCTTCACTGGTTCAAAAGACTTCAGGAACAAAGCCTCTGGAGAAGGCACTCTGAGCAACATTTTTTTCTGGAACATAAAAGAAACCCACACTTTGAGGAGTACAGGCACTACACCAAGAATTTGTCTTCTCATATAAAGTGGTAGGGAGGCTCTGGCAACCCTGACTTGTCAGGAGTCCCAGAAGAAAGATTGTCCAGAGCGCCAGCAAACTTGAGAGCATGGACTTGATAGATATGTAGATGTGGCCACCTCTCCCAGTATGGCGACCTCAGACAAGTCTCCCAACCTCTCAGCGTCTCCATTTCCACATCTGCAACATAAGGAAAATCAAAGGATCCCACCTCATGCAGGTATTCTTGGCATTAGTATAATAATTTAAGTAAAATGCTTAATTAAACCCATAAAAATGCTCAATAAATGGTAGATATCTTTAGGATTTTTTGGAATAATAGAACAATTTTAATTCCAACTCTAAAAGTTATACTTTAAAAAAGAAAGTTTGGGCTGGGGATGTGGCTCAAGCGGTAGCGCGCTCGCCTGGCATGCGTGTGGCCCGGGTTCAATCCTCAGCACCACATACCAACAAAGATGTTGTGTCCGCCGAAAAACTAAATAATAATAATAATAATAATAATAAATATTAAAAAAATAAAAAAGAAAGTTCTGGGTCTCTTGCCCTATTGGAGTCCCAGAGACCTCAAGAGCACCCTCAACTGAGAAGCATCTTCAGCAGCTCTTGGGGGCTTTCTTATGGACTGAGGAGGGGTGAGGTGGGAATCTGTTGGACATCACCAACAATTTCCTTTTCCTCCAGCTGCAGAGGCTATCTGTATCCTTGGCAGTACTGTCCCAGCCCAGCCCTGACTGCCCCAGTTGGCCTGCCTTAGTGCTGCCCGATAATTCCCAGATGGTCCTTCCCCCACCAGCCACCCACCTCTGCATTCTGAGGAGGTGAGTGGGATTGTTCCCAGAGCTCTCATACAGGGTGCCTTTCAGCCCTGGCACCTGACTGTGTCTGCCCTCTCTGCCTTGAGTGCTGTGTAACCAGTAAGGCTGGGGTCCTGGACGACAGGCTCAGGGAGGGGCAGTGAGGCCAGTACCTTCATGAAAAGCAGGGCAGGAGTGAGGCGGAGGTCTCGGCCTGACTGGGCCACACAGCTGGGCTGACTTTTCTAGCAGGACGTTCCCATCTATGCTTGGAAGGCCATGTTGGCTAGAAAAATAGAGACAGAAGGGTCTGTGAGTCCTTGCAGTGCTGGGAAAGATATTTAGACTGTCTTTTTGTTTGGGTTTTCTTTTTTTTTTTTCCTCCTTTTCACCAGAAACCACAGCATCAGAAAAGCTGGACTCGATTTTGATTCAAGGAGAGTTAAAATTGGTTGAGTCCAAGAGATTTAAGAATAGGGAGGTACAGGGACATTATCATATTCCTGAGGCGGCCTAGACATTTGTACACGTGTAGCGCATATGACAAGTAAGACATTTGTAACACACACGAGACATTTGTGTATCAATATTCAAGAAACCTCTTTTCCAGAGGCAGGTTGGCTGCCAGCCCACACAGGGGGCCCGTGGCCCACA
This sequence comes from Ictidomys tridecemlineatus, assembly GCF_052094955.1. Classification (NCBI taxonomy): domain Eukaryota; kingdom Metazoa; phylum Chordata; class Mammalia; order Rodentia; family Sciuridae; genus Ictidomys; species Ictidomys tridecemlineatus. The sequence continues at coordinate 120,316,000 of NC_135477.1, read as the reverse complement.
TACGGACCAGGAAATGGGTTTTCCACATCCAGGGAACATTTACTGCATCTAAGGAGTCATTCCGTGGGCTTATCCCCTCTGGGTTTAGGAAGGAAGTGGGCTAAATCTGTGAACTGGAAGCAGAGGCCCCTAAAGGTAGCAGTACCCTGCAAGTGCCAGTTTGAAGAGCCGCTGTCCCCAACTGTGGTGCTGAGAACGGCTGGTCCTAAGGTCAGGATAGAGGATTAGATCACTTGTAAGGCCCATATCCAATGTAGAGAAGAGAAGTAGAGGATGGTAACAGCTAGTAAGAGAAAGAGGTTGAAATTTTTAAAAATTTAATGATTTAGAGTCTTACAGGCAGGGACAAAACCCTCTGGTAAGTTATTATATTGAAGTATAGAGAGTTAAGACTCTTAGTTGAGTGTGTGATTATCTTGATTTTGCTCCCTCCCAGCTCCCTGAAGGGAGCCCTAATCTGAATTGCCCCACTACTTACCATTTAGTGATCTGGGTAGCAGCTCATGAGATTCACTTCAGGTGTCGCCAACTTACCCAACTCCCTTTTTTGCTGGACTAAGGCCTTCTCCTTTTCCCCTGGCTTAAGGTGACCAGGTTGATTTATGCCTTCTGGATTGCTCTATGGGTCCGTTTTCCATTGCTATAACAAAATACCTAAAGTTGAGTATTTTATTTCATTTTTTTCCACATTTTTTATTGGTTCATTATAGTTGTAATGGGAGATAATGATGAGATTTTTTTTTACATATTTGTATAGGCACATAAATAACAATACAATTTCACCAATATAACTCCCCAAGTTATATTCTTGGGGAGGCTGGGTATTTTATAAAGCAAAAAGATTTATTTAGCTTACAGTTTTGGAGGAGCAAGAGCGTGGTACCAGCATCCTCTTGGCCTTGGTGAGGGCTTTCTGACTATATCACAACATGGCAAATGGCATCATGTGCAAGAGGAATTGTAGTAAGACAGGAAGCCAGAGAATGAAGAGGGGCCAGGTTTGCTCTTTTATAACAATCCACTCTCACAGGAACTAAGAGAACAGCATTAATAATCCCTTCTGAGGGCAGAGCCCTCAAAGACCTAACCACCTTCCACCAGATCCCACCTCTTAAGGGTTTCACTGTTTCAACATCATTCATACTGAGGGCTAAGTTTCCAACACACAAACTTTTGAGGGACATACTCAAACCAACTCTAAACCATAGAAAGTATCCTGCTATCTCCAAGGCACAGTCTTTCTTCATTTTTGCTAGTTATAGAGGAAGGAAAAAGGAAAAAAAAGGAAAGTTTGGATTCTTGTCCTGTTATGGCTGTAGAGTTTGTTTTCTTGATGAGGAGGAAGAACCAAGTGAGTAATTGGAATGAAACTCTTTGGAGTTAGTGGTAAATACCTTCCTAAACCCTGGAATTATTTCTTCTCAAAGAAGCCTTTTTATCCCCCAGAGCAAAAGGACCAGGGAAAACTGGATATATAGGATATTGCAAGTGTCTCCTAAATTTCTTTTTTTTCAATATTGTTTTAGTTGTAGATGGAACAATACCTTTATTTTATTTATTGATTTTTATGTGTGCTAAGAATTGAACCCAGTGCCTCACACATGCTAGGTGAGCACTCTACTACTAAACCTTAACCCTAGCCCTTTTTAAAAATTTCTTAAATAATTAATTAAATTTCCTTTTTAAAAAAATTTGTTTAAAATCATATAGAATACTTAGATATACTTGTAATTAAATATATTTAGACAAATTAGAAGATATGGATGATCAAAAAGAAGAAAACATGAACACTCATAATTCACCAACAAAACTAAGTATTTTGGAATAAATTCTTCCAGATCTTTTGATGTGTATAAAGAAACTCTTTTAAAAATGGGATTATAGGGCTGGGGATGTAGCTCAAGCGGTAGTGTGCTCACCTGGCATGTGTGCGGCCCGGGTTCGATCCTCAGCACCACATACTAACAAAGATGTTGTGTCCACCAAAAACTAAATAAAAATAAATATTTAAAAATTCTCTCTCTCTTTAAAAAAATGGGATTATATCTACTACCTCATAATGTGCTTTTGTAATTTGAAAGTATATGAGGAACGTTTTTTCTGAAACAACAGTTGTATTTTTATGTCATTGTTTTAAAAGATCATTTGGTACTTCATTGTATGAATATAGTCGTGATTCATTTATTTATTTTTTTTATTAGAAATTTAATTTATTTTTCTGTTTTGTTGTTGCTGTTGTTATGCCAGTTGTTTTCTAGTTAGATTTTTTGTCATATTCTTATTTCTTTAGAACAAATTCCCAAATGGAATTGACACACACACACAAAAAAAAAAAGCAGGTACATTTTAAGGTTTTTGATACCTGCTGCTAAATTATAGTTTGGAAAGATTGAACCAATTTTTGCTTCACCACCAATCTGTGAATGCTGATTTCTACACACTCTGCCAATGTTCTTTTTGCTTTTACAAATCTGAAATGTAAAATGTTGCTTCATTTTAATTTACTTTAATTATGATTTAAATTGCACATCTTAATATGCTTATTTATTAGCATTTTGTATTCTTTTTTTGTCTTTGTCCATTTTTCTACAGAGTTGTCTTTTTTATTATTTTGCAAGTTTTTTAATATATCAAGGCTGTTAACCTTTATTTTGACAAATGTTGCATGTGGCTTTTCCAGCTTATTGTTTACCCTTGTTTTGTGATGTTCTTTAGCACAGAAGATTCACTTTTTTTTTTCATGTAGCAAACATATCAATATTTCTTTTTGGTCTCCCTTTTGATCTATGTTTAGAAAGACTTTTTGATTCCTACATTATGTAAATATCCAACAAAATGTTCTAGTGTTTTATTTAGCATTTAAATCTTTTAACCATCCTTTTTTTTTTTTTTTTGGTACAGGGGATTGAATTCAAGGGCACTTAACCACTGAACCCCATCCTCAGCCCTTTCTATATTTTATTTAGAGACAGGTTCTCACTGAGTTGATTAGGTCCTTACTAAGTTGCTGAGTTTGTCTTTTAACTTGGAATCCTCCTGCTTCAGCCTCCCAAATTAGAATTACAGGCATGCACCCACCATGTCTGGCTCTATTATCAACTATTTATTTATTTAAAAATTTTTTTAGTTGTAGAGGGACACACAATATCTTTGTTTATTCATTTATTTTTTTATGTGGTGCTGAGGATGAACCAGTGCCTCACACATGTCAGGCAAGCACTCTGCCACTGAGTTACAGCCTAGCCCCACTATTTTTGTGTGTGTTTGTATTGTATGTGTGGTATTTCAAAAGTTAACTCATTATTTATATATCATTATTGGATAATTCTTGCTTTTTTCTTAAAGTGAAATGTCACATAACATCCTATGTGTACCTATTGTGTTCCATTGATTGATTTATTCTGTTGTCTGAACACACTTCTCTCTCTCTCTCTCTCTCTCTCTCTCTCTCTCTCTCTCTCTCTCTCTCTCTCTCTCTCTTTGACATAGGGTTTCACTATATTGTCTAAGCTGGAGTGATCTTCTTGTCTCAGCCTCATGGGTAGCTAGGACTTCAGGCATGATAGCATGCTTGGCTAGAATTTTGGGAGTTTTCTTTCTTCTTTCTTTTTAATCAGTGCTGAGTGTTGAACCCAGGACCCCACACTGCTAGGCAAGTGCTCTATCACTGAGTTGCACCCTCAGCCCCTGACTTTTCTTTATCAATATTGTCCTTGGCTATTCTCTTGCATTTGTTCTCTAGATGAATTTGAGAATCAGTTATGCCCTTAGGATTTTTACTGGAATGCTGTTATATTTAGAGGTTAACTTGGGGAGATTTACATAGTAAAAGTTCTACCTTTTCCTACCCATTCATGTCTTTTGGCTGTTTCCTTTAATAGAGCTGGAACACGGTTTTCTAATGATAGATCATGAACTTTTCTTACTATCATTTTTGTTTTATTGACAGTAGTAGTAGTATAGTATTTCCATTATATTTTCCGATTGTATATTGCTCACGTACCTGAGAGCTTTTGTTTTTTGACATGTTGATTTTGTAACTGGAAGGCAAACATGCTGTCTTCTGGCTTATCCTTCTGTGAGTTTGTGCCAAAGGCATGTTTGACCTAATTTGAGGCCATGTAATTTCCTTCTGGGTTTGCGCCATAGGTCCTCCCTGTCATTCCCTGTTGTGGTAACATGGGGTTTGGGGAAAGAATGGCAGTCAGCTCCTTGCTGTCAGCTGCCTCCTAAGGATGGATGTGTTATGGAACAAGTGTCCACCTAGTTCTTCCCCTACCCCAACTCCAGCTGTTTGGATGCCAGACAAATGACTTGCCATCTAGTGAAAGATAGGTACATGAATTAAAGCTGAGGCAGGCGGTGATCACAAAGGAAGCAGAACTTTCAGATGAAATATGGTGCCAACCCGGGAGCTCCAGGGGAACCCTTAATGGCCTTTAAATGTCATTAGCTTGATCTCTGGAGTGGCTGAAAGCATCTGAGCTGGTCCTCACTGTGTCCCAGAGCCAGAACTAGATCAATTTCTTTTCTCTCTGGTTAGAGAAATTGAGGTTAAGCAAATAAAATGGACTCTAGGATGGTGGCCCTTAAGAAGAGTGGAGATTCAGTAACTTTCAAAACTCACAGGGAAAGAAGAAAAATTGGTGTGGAGCCTGGCCTCGTTGGCAAGTCTGAAGTCAATGCATCTTTGGCAAGGTTTTGTGGATGGTGCTAATTAGGGATTGCCATCAGAGTCCACACATTCTGGATAGTCCATGACCAGTATATCCCAGTCATGACACCTTCTCAACCCTCTTTCTTTTCACTGGTGTTTTACTACAGCTACAGCCTCCCTTGCTCTCTGGTCCTCCACACACACTTTCCATGCTAGAGAGAAGATGGCTCCATAGGTTCCCTAGAGAAGGAGATCCACCTACCAGAGGGTCATAGGGCTGGAATAGTTCAGAAGAGATGTGGAGAAATAGGAAAAATCATGTATTAGAGGGTTGGAGTATGAGTTGAACTCAAAGCCCTGTTAGTCCAAATGAGCCTCACTCTTAGTGCCCCCTCCAGGGGAGGGGGTGACATTGTCTGATCTCAATGTGTGAAAGCCACCTCCTTATTTCCTGGAATTTTTCAATTGGATCTTAATTAGGTCCAGCCATGTGTCCAGACCTTATCCAGTGTCCATACCTCTATTCAATTTCTTTTTCTTTTCTTTTTCTTTTTCTTTTTTTTTTTTTTTTTTGGTCCTGAGGATTGAATCACTGAGCCACATCCTTAGCCTGTTTTTGTATTTTATTTAGAGACAGGGTCTCACTGAGTTGATTAGGGCCTCGATAAGTAGCTGCGGTCGGCTTTGAACTTGGGATCCTCCCTAAATCCTCACTAAATTCTCACTAAATTTCCCAGGCTGGCCTCAAACTTGCAATCCTCCTGTTTCAGCCTCTGGAGCCACTGGGATTACAGGCATGTGCCACTTTGTCTGGCTTCACTTCCTTTTGTCATTAGAACCAAAAGGAAATCATGTTGTTTTTTTAAGTCTCCCACAGAAGAAAACTTTACAGTCTTGGTTGGTGTTTTATTCCAGCATTTTAGACCAACTTGTTCCCAAAATGTTCTATTTCGTGGCTATCCCAGTCCTCTTACAATACAAAAACCACTATCTTGTGGCCTGAATTAGAGAACATGGAGAACAGCAGTTACCTTTTTTGTAGAGCCCTTTAGGGAGTTGAAAGGGTATTAAGTTTGCCTTTGAACTTTTGCCAGCATAATTAGGTAAAAATCATACTTGTAAAGTGAGGAGTACAATGCCTGGAACATAGTAAAAGGAGGTCGGTTGTTTTATTGTTATTATTTGTCTTATTTTTCTTTGGTCATCACAGCCCACTTAGTTTGCAGTATTATTTAAGTTTCTGTGTCGACTAGAGTTACACAATTGTTCCAAAAGGATAGGAAGAGCACACAGTATATCCCTTATCTTTCCTGTTTAAGGGGTAAATGTAGTGTGAGTCAAAGGTCATCATGTAGTATCTGAAGTGGGTAGAGGCTAGGGGCTCTCTACTAACCTCTAAAATCTTTGAGAGCAAGAGTTGTGTTTTATTCACCTCTGACGTCTCTGGTGCCCAGCTTAGGGTTGGTTCAATGAATATTTATAAAGGAAGGTCAGGAGAGCTGGTGTGGCACCTCAGCTTTGCAGGGGACATTAAGATCCCTATACAGAAATCCCTCTAGCTTCTCTATCAAACAGTAATCCTGATGGCTGGAATGCATCTGTTGCCTGGCAGCTTACTCCTTTAAATAGGTTCAATTCCACGTAGAAATATTCCTTCCATTGAGGCCAGATCTGCTTCCTCTTAATATCCATCCCTTCACCTTTGAACTACATAGAATATCTTTAGATCTTCTTCCAGGTAAGAACTGCTTTAGTGAGTGTGTCCCCAGTGTTCACATATTGGAAACTTGATCCCCGGTGTGACAGTGTTGCAAGATGGGATCTTTGAGAGGTGATTAACACATGAGGCAGAGCCCTTATGAATGGATTAAAGTTATATTGAGAGGTGGATGTGTTCGTCAGTTTTGTTTATTATCAAAATACCTGACAAAAACAATTTAGAAAAGCAAATGTTTGTTTGGGCTCAATGTTTCAGAAGTCTCGGTCCATAGATGGCGGAGTCCATTTCTCTGGGCTCAAGATGAGGCAGGATATCATGGACAAAAGGCATGTCGAAGGAAAACAGCTCACCTCATGATAGTCAGGAAACAGAGAGAAGGAGGGAGAAGGGGCTTTCAGGAAGAGCAACCTTTTAAGGGCACTTCTGCAGAGACCCACCTCCTCCAATCATGCCCCATCTGCCTATAGTAAGCACAAAGTTAGTCCATTCAAATTAGAATGGACTGATTAGGTCACAGCTCTCACAATCTAATCACCTCACCTCTGAACATTCCTGCATTAATACAGGAGTTTTGGGAAACACCTCATATCTAAACCATAACAGTGGGGTTTATTTCGGTGTCTCCTCCTTCCTCACCCTTTCTTGCTCTCTCATACTCTCTCACCCCTCCACCTTTGGCCTTCCACAAAGGCCTTCACCCTGTCTTGACCTTGGACTTTCCAGCCTCTGGGACTATAAGAAATCAATATCTATTCTCAATTAATCCCCCAGCCTCATGTATTCTGTTATAGAAGCACAAAATAGACTAAGGCAACAGCTCTACAGATATTTCAAGATAACTGTCATTTCTTATTTCCTTCTGCCAAATCTAGAACTTGTTTCAGAGGAGCTATAGAAAACTGTGTCAGAGTCCTAATAGGTTATTAAAAGCTAGGTACGTTGGCTCTAATCAAGGACCATTAAATAGAATGGCTCTTTCCTAGCACAGCCTCAGGGCCAGAGTCTTCTCTCTGGGTCAAAAACTATGGCATGGTCTCCAAGCCTCTGCAACCAGCCCCCTTTCTCCACCCAGGTCAGCCCATCAGTATCCTGTTCCAAGTCCCCTATAGGAGACAGTATGTGCTAATCTTTTGCCATGACCTCGGGACGGTACAGCATGGTGGTTAAGGGTGCAGAGTCTGGAGCTAGACCCCCTGGATTTACATCTTGGGCCTGCCAGTTACTTAGAGTCTATTTTAATCTCCTCATTTGCAAAATGGGGTTAATACCTGTTACCTTACAGGGACTTAAATTAGCTGGCTCATGTAAGCACTCAGCATAGTACCTCACATGTAATAAACACTCAATAAATGTTGGCTAGTATTATCATTATTAAAATTATAGCTGTTCTTGCCCATACCTTAGAGAGAATTTTGTATAAAGTTCTGCTTTAGACCTGCCCAACATCCTGTGTATAATTATGGGTGTTCCTGTTTGCTACTCAGCCAACTGTGATTGCCCCTTGGGGAATGGTCATTTCTTATAAGGTTTTGTTGCCCGTGTGCCTGACATACATCAGGCACTGGAGAAATGTCTGTTTAATGAAAGAAAAGCCCTAGGTTTATACTTAAGCTCTGCCATCCAGCAGCTGTGAGACTTTGAACATGTAATTTAACTTCTTGGAGCTTGAAAGTTTTTGTGTGTAAGGTAAGAATAATGACACATACCTCCCTGAGTTTTGTAAAGATTGAGGGAGATGATTTATGTAAAAGTCTTTAGTAAAGAATGAAGCCATATGGGGCTGGGGTTGTGGCTCAGTGGTAGAGCACTTGCCTAGAATGTGTGAGGCACTGGGTTCAATTCTCAGCCCTGCATATAAATAAATAAAGGATCCATTGAAAACTAAAAGAAAAATTTAAAAATAAAAAGAATGAAGCCAGAGAGTGTTTGTGTGTTATTCAGGTAAGGATAGTTGAGCTTCAGATCCCTGAGGGCTGGGATCAGGTGTTGTAACTTATCCTCGATTCATAGAGCCACAATACCCTACTTATGGCAAGGATTTCTAAGTATTTGGTTGGAAGGTTGCATTGGTGTTGGATGGATGAGTGAACTGAATTGCTCATGACTTAGCACGTGCAATTATATTGTCTCTTCTTTCATATAAGTGAGTTTTTTTTTCCTCCAATCAACTGTAAGTTCTTAGAGACTAGGGTCATGCCCTACAAGAGCATATCCTTCATACTGTAGCGTAGGACCAGAGGCTACCCAGAGACTGAACCTAGCACTCTGGAACTAAAGTGAGCTCCAGAACCCTCTGCCTCAAATTTCCACCAGGTGGCAGGGCATTACCTGCCTGAGCACTATCTCCAGCACCTTCGCCCGCTATCCACCAGGTGGCGGGGCAGGCTGTGTATCAGCCCTACTCAGGTCTCTTTCAGGGCCCCTCTTCCTGGCTGAGGCTGGTAGGAAAGCCTACCAGGCTGTAGGTGCTCTAGGTGCTTTTTGGTGTCTCCTCCTTCCCCCCCAGTGAGGTCCTGCTGACACCTCTGCTGGCCCGTGGGAGTGGTGGAGCCAAGCTTTTCGTGGGCTTGCTGGCTGAGTCTTGTGCCAGTTTCAGAATTTACCATGACCTTCTTTAGAGAGCGGTGTCCAGACACAGCCTGACAGGAGCAGGCCCTTGGTGAGCCTTGGCTGAATGGAGGTATCCCCGTGTGAATGGCTGATTAGTGGTCCAGCTCAGCAGCTACCCTCCTGCCTTGCCAGCCTTCCTTCCTTCTTCCAAACCCCTGCAGGTCTGGGAGGGAAGCTGCTGCTGTCTCTCTGGCCCATCCCCTTTGGCGTGGATCTCCCAGGTTCCTCCCCTCACACAACTGGGATCAAGCCAGTTGCAGGGCTGGCTGGCAGAGAAGGGCAAAATTCTAGTTCTGCAGGCCTCTACTCTGTGGGAAGATTGTTCAGATCCTGCATGACTCCTACTCTGGGCCCTCTCAGCTCAGCCCCTGCTCCATGAGGTCCTTTCTTTTTGTATTCTGCTTCAGCAGCTGCTTCTAGCTTTTGCTTCCATATACTCTCTACTCTAACCCTTCCTCAGGCAGCATTAATAGACATGTGATTCTGGGCCCAAGCTTGGTGTGTCATGCACTGGGGGCTTATCAGATAGTGGGAAGGCCTAGCAGGAGACTGCCAATGCCTGCTGGGAAAGCAGAGGCCTGGGGGTGGACACAGTCTTCCTACTTCCCAGAATGAAGCATTGGAAGAGACCTGAGTGATCATGGAGTCCTGTTCTCCTTTTATAGGGAAGAAAATCAAAGCCCAGGTTGAAAGAACTTCCAAAGCCACATCATGTATTGGTATACAGCTCTGACTGCGGCTCTGGCCTCTGTGTCTCTAATGAGCCTTTGCTTTTGAAGGGCGTGAGTTACCAGCCTTGTCTTATAAGTGTCTCTGCTTCTCTTCCTACTTGGGTACCAATGCCTTCCTCTGGGCCCAACAGCAATAGCATCTTCAATGATTTCCATTGTCTGACTTGGTGAGAGGGGACATTTGGCCACTTGTGGTTGTCTTTGAGCTGCAGGGTGTGAGGGAGAAGGGGGCTTGTTCTTCAGTGAGGAGCCTCTCTTGGGGGTGGGGTATATGTGTCCTGAGAGTGCCTGGGTGGTTTTTCTGTTCCTCTGTCCAGGAGGTATACTCCGTAGGGATCTACCTTGTTCCCAGGGCTGATCAGGATTAAGAGACCATGGAAACAGCCCCTAGAATGCAGGTACTTGAAATCTAGGGATGATTGATTCTGCCAGACTTCTCTGGATCCCACACTGTTGGCCCCAACATTGCCCTCTCCTCTCCAGGCACCCCCATTGCAGTGTGGAGACCTCTCACACATTGTTCCCACCTGACTATCATCTCAGGTCTCCACCATCCCCTGGGTGTTATATGTCAGGCAAGAGGAAGCAGGTATCTACAAACCGGGAGCCTCTGGGGAAGGCTGGGGTCCCTGCACAATCCCTGCCTGCTCCCACGCCTCTTTTGGAGCAGCACCCACATTCTCCTTGCATTTCGGGATGGAGGAAGGTTGCTCGTCTTCTGTCTGGCAGGTGTGCTTTAGCTTCCTTTTCTAAGCACTTAGGGAATGTTCTGACTCACAAGCTTACATCCCTTGACTCTTCTGCCCACAGCCTTCGGTGGTTTGTCACGGTGTTCCAGCCCTTCCCCCCAAGTCTTCTGCCTCCCCAACCCTCTCAGCGTTTCCTCACCAGCTCCGGTGACTCTGGATTCTCTGCTCTCCTCAGTTAAGGCACATGCTCTCTTATTTCTAGACTCCCACTTTCTTCCTCCTTCCCTCCCCCTGCCTTTGCTGGCTAATTCACTGGTTAGGGCTCATCTCCGATGTCCTCCTCCAGGAACGCTTTCCAGCTCCCTAAGACAAGGCAGGCCCTCTGATCTTCCCTCTCTGATGGCATTAGTCAGTCTGGGTTGTTTGTTTCCAGGTAGATGTCTCCCTTACCAAAGAGGTATCTCCCCGAGGGAAGGGGCCAGTGTGTGTGTTTGTTTATTTCATGAAGATATCCTTAATTCCCTGTAACATAGCTGGTACTCCAGATATATTTGTGGAACGTGGGACGAGCAGATGGGTGGATTGGAGAGCCAGTGGGCCTTCCTTGAAGGACTTCTTGTCATTTCCAATCTGGATTCTCTGGTCTTAGATATATAACTCCTGTATTTCTGGAGCAATGAGTGCAGTATGCAGAGGTTCTGTTGCCAGGGACTATTCATTCATTTCGTAAATATTACTGATTCCCCCTGTGTGCCCAGCACTGTGCCGATGCTGGGAATTCAGTGGTAAATAAAACATACATGGTCCCTAGACTTTGAAAACAACATAAACACAAATTATGGAAAGTCCTAGAAAGGAAGTGAATTTGCTGATACAGGGTGATGTGACAGAGTGCTAGTCCCCTGTCTCCTGGTAACTAGCTCATCTCTTTCTCTGCACATGCCTTGAACCCTCATATTCATACCTTTGCTGGCTTTACCTTAGTTCACATCCTGACCATGGCCAGAGAGTGACCCATGAGCACTCCTGCCAGGCTTTTCTTTTAGCAGTGGACTGTACCTGGAGTATCAGGCTGGACAGGAGTGAAGTCTGGGCAGAAGACACAACCCCTTGATTTGCTGCTGCTGGGGAGCCTCTGGAGGGCCGGGATTCACCAGTAGAAGGGGCAGGGTCCTTCTTTCCAGGAGGCTGGCTGGTTGAATGTTCAGTCCTTGATTACATTTTGGGCATCAGCAGGACTGGCGGCAGGCAGCCTGGAAGCTGAGTCTCCTGCTGGAACCTGGAGTTGCTGCTGCCATCACCGTCCAGGAGGACTGTGTTCTTCTGCTCTTTGGTTGGGTCTGAGATTGAAGAATCTGGCCTCCAGCTCTGTTGGCAGCTCTGCTGATACGGGCTGTGTTCTCCTCTTAGCAGATGTTTCCTTCTTGGAAAATCCATGGCTTTGGTTTGGGTGAAGTCGTGTTGAGGGAGTTGGGGTGTCCTTTGGGGTTCTCCTCCCTGAAACGTGGGACATACTAAGCCACCTAGATTCTTCTATCTCCCCCATCTAATTCCCCTGGGGACCACTCATGCAGGTGCTTGGAGGTCTCAGAGTGGAGCATGTGCCAACTTGAGCCAGAAGGCTAGCCTGACCTTGTGGAGTTAACAGGGTGGTGACAGGGTTCCTGTCCTGGGGCAGTGCTGACGTGTCTACTGCCACCAACAATCTTAGTGCCCTTGTATCAAGGCACCTTTGTTTCCCCTTCATCTGGGAGAGTGGATGCCAGCCCCAGGTAAGAGGCTGCTGATGGCCTGGGGCCAGAAACTCCACTCTCCCAGAGAGACACAGTGGCTTCTTCTGACTGTTGGATGCAAACCATCCCTCCTGGCACAGGCTTGGCCTCTATTGACTCAGGGACAGACGGGTGTGCTTCAGAGCTGGGGCCATGGGCAGAGTTGAGAAGGGCCTAACTCCCTCCCTGGACAAGGGAGGACCCAATCCGTTCATTAACTTCAAAGATTGGATGGAGCAGGGAGCCTAGAAGTGGGTCTCCATGAGCTTTGGAGACCTCTCTGATTCAGGGGTCTAACTCTAGCATCCTTTGTCCTTTGGACCTGTTTACAGATGCCTGTTCCCAGAGGCCTGGTACACACTTCCCAAGCATGTGACAATGTTTGTGCCTGGGAGAAAAGACGCATTTATGGCAATGTTTGGAAACATGTGATTGTGAATGCATGTGCTCATGATTATGTGTCTTAGCTTCAGGCACTTTGTGTCCTTGAGGCTCTCACTGACTGTGAATAAGACTGGGATGGAATATGTATTTGTGACAGTTTGTGATTCTGGTGTAGGCACCAGTGTGTGCATGTAAATACATATGTGTGCACATCTGTGTTTCTTTGTGACTAGCTACACTTTCTCTTTGGAGTTACTTCTGTAGGCCAGGAAGGGGACACATAAGGTCCCAAAGAGAGCAAGCTGCACCCGGGAGGGCCAGACTAGGAACTAGAATTCATTTTCATTTTCTAGGCTCTTTTCTTGATCTGCTTTGCATCCTACCCTCACTTGTTCTTTGACCTCAGCCTTGACCTGGAGGCATATGGAAGAAGAGAAGACCCTAAAATGGTTTTGTGACCAATGGCCCTGCCAAATTGGGGGCCAGGCATGGCTGGGCTTGTCCAAGAGTCAGAGAAGTAAGAAACTGGGCAGCACAGAGAGAGATGTGCCAGTTCCTGGAACAGAGCTCCCTTTTTTTTCCTTGTTCTTTTTTCCTGGCTTGGAAATAATAGGTCTTCAATCTGAGATTAGGAGAAAAGGAAACAACCAGAAAAGGAACCAGTTTAAACAAAGACAAGCTGCTGGATATGAATAACCCCGCTCTTTGCAATCAAGTGTTCTTACCTAGATGTGGTTGGGCATGCTGGGATGGGGGTGGGGGCAGGGAGCAGTGGGGACATCCAAGGAGAGATGGGACAGCAAGAACAGGTAAGAGTCAGAGCAGGGTCCAGGCCTACCCTTGATATTTACTAGGCAGACTTCAACCCTGAGTCCCTGGTTTCCTCTTCTGTAACCTGTAACCTGTGAGAACCAGAAAAGAAAATATATATAAAGTGTTTGGCACCATACCTGGCATGTGGCATATAAAAATGATGCCCATATATATAGGGCTCAATTCTTTCCTTATATGAGGATCACGGGGGTGAAGATAAAAGAGGAATTTAAGGGAAATAAGTCTTTGCTGTCTTCTGAAGTACCCCTGTTTTATCAAAATACCCCAGCAGTCAGGTGAGGTAGCACATGTCTGTAATCCCAGTGAATTGGGAGGCTAAGGCAAAAGGATCACAAGTTTGAGGCCAGCCTGGGAAATTTAGTGAGACAGTCTTAAAATAAAAAAATAAAGGGGCTATGGATGTAGCTCAGCAGTCCAGCACCCCAGGTTTAATCCCCAGTCCCAAAAAGAAAGGAAAAGAAAAAAGACCTAACAGCAATGCCAACCTGGCAAAGATGGGGCTGTGTTTTCCCACCAGGTTGGTGCCTGTACTTTATTTGTATGTTTGAGTACATGTGTATATGAGTATGCAGCAGTCTAGCCGATAAGGGAAGTTACACGTTTTTTGAATTAGAATATGGCCCAAGAATATCTCCAGACCACCTTGGACAGTGGCTATCGATATATTATGCTTGGTTGTTAAATGAATTAGAGATATTGGGGGACTTTATTTTGAAATCTAGGGGTCAAGGGTTATGCTTGTCTTGAAACCATTTGTTTATCTGTCCATTTATTCACCATTTATTCTTTCCTCTGGTGGTTACAGAGCACCTAGTATAAGTGCCTTGTCTATCACGGGGTGCCGGGGCCTGTAGAGAAAGAAACTGTTGAGATTGATCCTGGAGAACAGAAATCTGAGGGACAAACTAAAAAAATGACCTAGAGAGGCCTTTTATATGACTCCATCTTGCTTAGGCACCATAGAAGTTGTGTTTTTAAACGATGGAAGGAAGGATTCAGGCTAGATTTGAATTCAATAAATATTTGGCACTTGTAAAAAAAAAAATCTTCCTGACATGGTTGGGCATAATCAGAATCTCTATTTGTTGGGATCCAGTCTGCCTGGGGCAAGAGGCAGAGTAGATGACCTCTTGAGGACCCCTCCACACCCGGGCGTCTAGAATACTCTGCTGGCTTGGTTGCTAACTTACTCTAAGACCTTGGGCAGATGACTAAGCTCTAATGAGCCTCAGTTTCCCTCTCTGTAAATAGTAATGAGAGTGTTTCCTTTCAATTCCTCCTTCCAGGGCTTGGGAAAGACAAAGGTACCTACCTCTGTAGTGTGTTCTGGTTTCTGGAAAGGAGGCCCTACCTGTTAACTTCAGGAAGCTCCTGTGAAGATTATCTGAGCTGACTGCCCAGGCTACACCTGCACTCCTGCCCTGAGTCCATGTGCTTCCTCTTCTGGGCAGTGTCCCAAAGCACAGTCTATGGTCATTCTTCAATTGCTTCTAGCCTTCTGTGCCCTGTAGGAGCTGATTCTCCTGCAGAGGCCAAGCTCCTCTTCTCCTGCACTTCCTGCTTATACTATCCTGTCACCCTGCCTAGAATGTTCGCCCCAGCAAGGCACTCCATCCCATGCTGGTTTCTAGAAGCCCTTCTCCCGTTGGAGGTCCGCTCTTCTCCCCTTCCACCCTCCGTAGTTTGTCTTCAGCATAGCTTTCCTGTTTCTGTGTTTCCTTTGGCCAGTCCCAGTTCTGGCACTTTGTCTACCACAGGTTCTGCCGCAGGGCCTCAGCAGCGCTGGTTGAAAGAAGGACTAACAAGGGCTGGATCGGGGAAGAATGGGGAGCCTGACCGAGACGAAAAGGATGCTGGGAGGTCAAGGGTTCTTAGAGCCAGAGAGACAAACAGATGGAAAGAGACAAGCGAGACTGGAGGTGCAACTCAGTAGGACAGCATATGCTTAGCATATAAAACCCCTAGGTAAGAAAGAAAGGAAGGAAGAGAGAAAGAAATGAAAGAGGTGAGAAGGTGACTTTGTGCAGTGCCTCTTCTGCCTGGCCACCCATCTTCCCAGTGACCTGTTGCTCCTTGTATTGGTCAGGAAAATAAGAGCCTTGATGATGAGGAGACCCTTTGGAAAGACAAGAGACATTTGCTTGGGGCTGCTTTGGCCCTTGTCATGCTGAAATCTCGGTTGGATAAATTTACATGTCCCTAGTCCAGTGCCAAGGTCAGGCCAGAGGCTACTGCAGGGGTGGACTGAATTGCCAAGGAAAGAGCCCCTCTGCCAGGGACTGGGGAAAACCTGATGTCATCTGGGCTTTGCTTTGCCTGCCTCCTTCCACCTCCAGTTCTCAGAGGGGACCAGAAATCAACCGTAGTCTGGAAAATGAGCTGGTGATCCATGGCAGGATGGTCTGGCAGGGCCTCCTGGAGTGGGGTTTGGTCATGAAAACCTCCTTTCCCTGGTTGGCCTTCTAGTAGATGCTCCCCAGGGGAAGGAGGGACCTGCAGCATCTGACCAGATGTGGAGGTCACAGAGGAGTCCAGCCCCATGCTGGTCAGGCCTTTCTGGGTTGCTGTCCCTGGCCTTGGGGAATGTTTTATTCTTCTGGCTTCAGCAGCCTAAGACCATGGCTTCCACATGTTTCTAAATAGGCTTGATTGTCCTCTGGAGTGATGTGTCACACACAGAGCTGGAGCCTGAGTTCTGGCAGGAGGGACGCAGGGACTGAAGAGGTTCCTGCAGGCATGGGGTGAGGGGTACAGGAATTCTCAAGGACAATGGTATTAGGGGTCCATGAAGGGAGAGGAAACCCTAGAGAAACCCAGGTCGTGGCAGATGCTCATGTGGGGTTGTAGTGAAGATGAGGGCACCAGCAGGGCTCCCCCTTATCCTTCTACCACAAATCCACTCAACTCCCCCACTCCCCCACCACCGGGCCTAGAACCGTAAACAGCCTGAGTCAGAGCTGGGCAGCAGCTTACGAGCGTGTAGATTCTGTCATTAGCTGTAATAGCAGCATCTCACAGGCTGCTGGTGCCTTTCATCCGGGCCCCTCAAAGAGCTTGACGGAGCAGCAAGGGTTCTATTATCTTCCTATTACTAATGGAGAAACTAAGGCCTGGACGAGCCTGGCAACTTTTTTAAGGCTCACACAGGAGCTAGCAAGAGGCTGGGAACAGGCATACTACTGATTTGGGACTCATTGGCCTCTCTTGCGTGCCTGACAGTGTTGACCTGGGTTGGACAGCTGTAGGGATGTTGGGAGATTCTATCCAATTTAGGAGAAAGGTCCTGGTTTCTTAGGTATCTAGTTGGTTATTCTTCCCCCTGCTCCTAGGTTGCCAATATCTAGCAAATAACTAGTAACCATAGCTACAACTTACATAGCAATACTGTGAACCAGAGGATCCAAGTGCTGGTGTTATTTCTTTTACAGATGAAGAAACTGAGTCAATCACTGAGAGAACTAGGACTCAAACCTGGAAGTCTGGTGCCATAGTTTTAAATACAATATTGTATTACTGTTCTGGACCATTACCTAAAACATACCTCTTGTGCCTCAAGATAGAGTCTACCTCTTCTCTAAAGAAAGGAAGCCCCAGTCCCTTCTCTCGTCCTCATTTGGGGAAAATTATTATGGGAAATGAAGCCCCAGGAGCCTTGGCTCTGACCTTGGTTATGAGGACATTGCAGAGGAGATTCCCAATTTGAAGTTTCTGCTACATGAGAACCTGGGACCCAGAAACAGGAGTGTGATGTCCAGCCTTTTGCTGAATGCTCGCTGTCTAAGAACCGGAGGCAAGGAGCATCCTGGAGCTACCTGGGACAGTGGCTAGCACAGTGAGAGTGCTCCTTGGAAGCCTTCTGCCCTTGCTTTGCAAGATAGAGAAGAATCCTTTTTCTTGGTCTCCAAACCCATACTGTCCTCTCAACATTGCTCATCTTATTCTTAGTGCTAGGCAGACCAAAGCATAGCCACAAGCATAGCCATATCCTGGCTTCCTGGAAAGGCTCAGGGCCTCTACCCCAATCCACCCTACAGCATTTCTAGGGATGGGGGTGACAGCTGGCAAGAGCCAGATAGGGGACTCTCCTTGTGCCAAAGCTTGCTACAGGGCCTAGGGCAAGTCACCTATACATACCCAGGTCATGGCAGATGACTATACCCAGGTCATGAGGGTGGGCCTCAGTTTCCTTACCTATGAAATGAGAATGCTAATCCATCACTGAGGTCTCCCCAGAACTCCATTTCATGCTTGGTTCCTGGTTCCTGGATGCCTAGAAGTAAAGTCTCTTGAGAGATGCCAATTTGCGTCGCAATCACCAACGGTGGGCAGGTGGCAGGAAACAGTGGGAAATTGTTCTAAGCAAGGTCCTGGCCATTTCTGTTACATATTTCTATTTTGGCTATTTGCAACTTTCTGAAAAGTTCATGGTTTGGAGATTATTTTTTGGTTATTTTTTCCATATTTGGTCATGGCCTAGAGCAATGGTTTTTGGAAAGATAGAGTAAAAAACCCCTTCAGCTGTTTGTAAGCATTGCAAACACCCACAAAAAATATCCTTTTTCCAGTTAGAAGAAATAACAACATAGTTATGTTTTCCTTTTCAGCTCAAATGACTCCCAAACAACTCCAAAGACTTCAAACTTGGCTAGTAATTAATCCTTAATGAAGGGGACTGGACAGTGTGTGCTCTGAAAAGTTTGGAAAAGAAGAGGTTTCAAATTCAGAAATTATTGATGCATGAAAAAGCTCTTCATTTTTTTTCCTGCTTACTGGCCCCTGCCCCTGTACAACAGCCCCTTCCTGCCAACGGAGATCCCAAAGTCAAACCATAGCTCATGCAAAGTGATTTGGGAGCAAGGTGGCCACACCTGCTCAAAGCAGCTCCTGCTTTCCTTCCCCCCCCCTCCCCCTAGTGGGCTTTGCCTATTTCACAGACTGAGAAGCTGAGACTAAGCAAAGAAGGAGTCTGGTCTGGCACTGCTTCATCAGATGAATTAAGCTGGGCTTTGGAAAACCTATGTTGGATCCTTGACCCACCTACTTTGCTTTGGAAATCTCTGGGAGGCACCATGAGTCCAGGGAAGACCCTGGTTATGGTGAAAGTTAAGAAGGGCCAGTCCTTGAGGAATGATGCCATGGTAGCTCAAGTGCCCATGGGAAGTGGAGGGCTCTCCCGGGAAGGAGAAGGAAATCCACCTACCATCAGGCCACATCGCCTGGAATACACCCTCAGAGGCCAGTGTTTAGGGTCTCTCTTCTGTCATCTACCACTCACAAGCCCCTCTTGGTTTCTTCTTTTGAGCAGTTTTATCCTGGAAAGGGATATACCATCTTTCCATTGCTCTTCTTCACTCTGACCCCTGCATGACACCACCTGCAGCCCTTGGTAGCTGTGCCCCAACCCAGGAGAGAAGCAGACTTGGACCTGGGTGGCCTTAGGGGTGGAGTGGAGTGGGGGAAAGGTGACTATGTGGAAAGAACCCTTAAGTCTTCTGCTTGAGATCTGGGTCTAATAGAGGCACAGCTCACTTCCCCCCATGTCCTTGGCAGAATTCCCAGTCTCTCCTTCTTGACTGCCTCACCTGTACAGCAAAGAAGGTGGGTCTATATTTCCCCTAATGCTCCTCTCAGGGCCATTGACTTGGCCTCTTGTTCCCAGGATAATTACATGTGTCCAAATTTGTACATACATACAAATACACAAACACATACCTCAGACTTTTGACTAGAGGTTAGTGACCAGATAGTTCCCATCTCCACTGAGCAAGAGAGTACATTGATTCTGGGGTGGATCAAAGCCAGGCATGAGAAAGTACTTGGCCAACCCCAAGAATCCTGCAGCCTGGGGCTTTATAACCAAGGGAGGTGTGTGGGCAGGGACAGAAAGATCTGGAGAAGGCCCCACCACCAGGAGGTTTGGAGATGGACCCTGAAATTGCCTATCAGCCAATGCCAAGATATCATTTTCTCACATCTGGTCCTACATCTGGAACCAGCCAGGATGCTTATTTCAAAGTGCTGATGAGACCTGCCCTGATTGCCTCAGGGAGAAGACCATTTGCTGACACCATCTTCTAGGCCCTGTCATCTCCTCCAGATGGTGGCCCGTTTTTCAGCTTTGCTCCTCTAGTCACACCCGCTGTACGACGAAGCTGCCTGGGGTGAGGCCTTGCTCAGACCCTTTGTCAGGCACTAGAACCTGGAATCCATTTACAGTTCTTCTTAGGCAGCAGCTGGCCACCCCCACCCAGCCTTCTGCAACTTCCATGTCCTGCCTATTGGGACCTGTAGCACTTGCTGCTCAGCTGCTGTAGCCTTTCCATCTGACCACCACATGGCCACCACTCCTGGCCTCTGAATCTTGCCTTGTCAATCTGGTTTGGAGTACACCAAGAGAGACAACTCTTTTCCCACCCTCCAGCCCTGGGACTCAGTTCTGGCCCATCTGAACTTCCATGTCCTCTTTACACCTTCAGAGAGGAAGACACAGGAACCATGAACCCAAGCCATGGGGAAACCTGTGCTGGGGACTATGCAGGATGCTGGAAGGCAACAGCCTGATCCTGCCCTCAAGGAGCTTAGTGCCAGGAGGCCAGGAGGAGCCCTGAGAGCCCCTAGAGGAACTGAAACTCAGGTGCTTCTTGAATGGTGCTGTTCAGAAGTGCAAAGAGTCAGAAAAGGGAGAGAGACTTCAAGTCAGGGGTCAGGGAGGGCATCCTGGAGAGGTGCTCACTGATCAGGACAGGCTTCCAGTGCCCATATCATACAGTGTGTTGGGGGAGGGACTGGGTGCCACTGATTGCTGACTAGAATTCCCACAAGCTGGATAGAGGGAAATGAAAGACGGGGCACCTATGGATGGGGCTGTTAAAGGCCTGAGTTTATTTCCTTTTCTTCTCAGTTTCAGCTTCCTTTGTCAGCTTCCAGAGCCAGCCCTCCCAGTAAATTCTCCCTTCTATCCCTGCCTCAGTGTCCCCTTCCTCCTTAAGTGGCAATTCACCCTGGCAGGGCTTGCACCTATGCTCTGCCATGTGGGAGGCAGATGGACGGGGCACCCGAGTCTTACTTTCCACAGGTAGGCATAGTGTTTCCACAGGAAGGCATTTCCACAGGTGTGGCATTTTGGCAGCTCCTTCCCAGGTGGCCCAGTGTGGCTGAATGTTGACCCAGTCTCCCCTCTCTGCAGTGCAGAGCAGACAAAGATGGAGTCGGGTCTGGCACTCCTTCATCAGATGAATTAAACTGGGCTTTGGAAAACCTATGTTGGATCTTTGACTCAGGAAACTTCTGGGAGTCCAGGGGAGACCATGGTTATGGTGAAAATCAGGAAGGGCTAGTCTTCATGTCCCCTCTTACTTTGTCACTGCTTCCTGTCCTCTCTCACCTGCTCAGACATGCCCTGAGCTCCTGCCCCATGCACTGCACAGTACAGTCCTTGGTTTGCCCTCCCAGAGCATCAAGGGGGGAGCTACTCATTTATATTCTACCTCTCCAAGAATGGGCTATGAGACGGCACTGGTTTATCTCCTGAGAGGGAAGTCTGGCAGAAGTAAAGCAGTCAGTGGTCCAAGGCCCACATGCTATGGGCCAAAGTGAGTGCCACGGCTTCCTGTGATTCTGTACTGCCCACAGGACTCAGCCTGGCATCTTAGTCCAGCTTACAAAGCCTTTCCACTGGCGCTCTGCCAAACTCTCCAGCCTCCGCTCTCGCTGGTCCTCTCAGTCCATTCTTAACCTTCCTGGCTCGTGACAGTTTGCTCACCCACCCCCTCCCCTCCATCTGGGCCTCTGTCCATGCTGTTTCTTTTCCTTGCAGCACCTCTGTCCCCCTCCACCCTGCTAACTCCACTTTAATCTTCAGGGCCACACTTGTCGCACACCTCCTCCTCCGAGCAGCCTCCTCTGCCCTCTGTGCTGACCTCCCTCTGTACTCTCAACTCAGCACTGAATGCCTTCTTGCCACTGCTTTCTACTCTGACCCCCTCCAGAAGATAAGCTCTTTGAGGGCAGCATGTAAGTCTCTCATTCCCCCATCTCCCCCCCCCCGCCCCGCTTGGCAGGGTGCCAACAAAGTGTGGGTCACCCAGATGAATGTTTGAATAGAAGTGAACTGAGCTGGCAGATGCAAGGAGGAGGCTGATGGTGTGATGACCATCATAGATGGGCAGGTCAGGTGGAGCCTGGACTTGGACTGCACAGGTAATGAATAGAAAAGTAACGATAATAATAAGAGCCTGTGTGCCAGGCTCTGTGCCAAGCACTTTCTAATTTTATCCTTGCAAAAACTGTCCAAGGTAGACATTATTCCTCTGCAATTTTACAGGTGAGTGAAATGTAAGAGGGAAATCATAATGAGTTGGTAGAAACAAAAAGGCAATTTAGAGTAAAGAAAACCAAGATACAGAAGGACTTGACAGGATGATGTAGTGACCTTTGTGGGGTGTAGCTGGAGAGCAGGGCTCAATTTAGAGAACCACAAGAGTGAGAAGTGCCAACATCCAGCATTGCTAAATCACAGAGAACCTTTGCATCAGGCTCAGAAATGTGTCTTGACTGAGGTGATGAGAAGCTGTTGCCATTTCCTGAGCAGGAGGTTAGTGGGGTTGGAGCTGGCCATGGCGTGATAGATGAATGAGGAGAGAGAAAGCAGGCAAGATGGCCAGGAGGGTGTGGGCAGGATCTCCCTCCCTCCCTCCCTCCTTCTCTGGCCATTCGAATTCTTCCTTCTCATCATTGCCACCATAGGTGCTGACATGGATGACCTCAGGACCCCAGGGTTGGACAGCAGTTGCGGGTCTCCTGGGGCCCCAGCCCACTCCTCTCTGGCTTGGCTGAGGCTGGCTGCTCGAGGATGTGACCATGACCTGGGCTGGCCTGGATTTCTTCTCCGCGGTCACTTTAATGAGAAGCAGTTGTGCTTGCCACGAACATGCAGGAGGCAGAGGGAGAAAACCACCAGCCCAGCGCCTGGTCTGCTCCATGTGTCTCCCATCCCTCAGGATCTCATTCTTCACCAACTTCCAACACCCCTCCCCCGACCCCAGTGAGCATCCTCTTACCCTCAACTCTGGTCTGCATCTCTTTGGGTTTCCGGAATGAGAAGTTACCTGGGTTGGGGGTGAGTTCTGCAGGTGTCTGTTAGGACTGTTGTTGGGGTCCCTCTCCCAGTTTCCCTAATACACCTCCTCTTCTTCTCATCAGATGGAGGGCCTGGACCACATGGGCTGGGAGGTACCTGTGGTTCCCCATGTGATTATTTCCTTTTGTCCACCCTTTCTCTGTTTCCTTCTCCACCTCAGCTTCTCAGGGAGCAGGGGCCCTCTAGACTGGAAGAGAACATTGTCCTTTCTCTTCTTATAGGTCATCTACTCTCCAGGGGGACTGCTGGGACCACCCTACCTTGTTAGTATTCCCAAAAAGGCCGACTGGGCCTCAGCCCAATGACTACAGGCAGTAAGGCAGCCCAGCCCTGATCTCCTTGCTTTGCATCTCTGCTGCTTGTCTGGCTGGTTCTCTTGGGATGGGAGTGGGGACAGTAGAAAGGGGAAGAGCAGGCGGATCTCTGAGTGCTTTCCCTGCTAGAAGAATGAGAATACCTGGTTTGGGGAAGGCAGAAGAAAGAGGCCCAGAGCTGCTCTCTGGCTTACCTCTTCAGCTCTTCCCAGATGCAGGCGCCCCTTCCCCAGATCCATTAACCCTTGCACCTCAGTCACAAAGGCTCTTATGGGCTGTGTCCATGGCTTTGAGCCTTCAGTAGCTCTCTTTGCAGAGCAGGAGACACACTTCCCAGCACACCCCGCCCCCGCCCCAGCTCCTCAGGAGCACGAGGACTGCTGGCGCCCAAGGTCAAGTGCTAGCCCAGACTCCCTCCTCAGTCTACCCCCTACCCCAGAAAGTGTGTCAGAGGCCCACTGATGACTCCTGGGGCCTTGCTCTTTCTTCTCTCTTTATTGAGGCCTTTTTTTTTTTTTTATGACGATGTTGTTGATGGCGCACATATTCCAGAGTAATATGTTCAGGATTAGGCCGCACAATGAGGTTATGACTCCCTCCTGTGCAACCCCCACCCAGGGGAGCTTGCCCTCCATCTGGCCGGCGCACATCTGGCTCAGACTCACAGCTGGCCAGATGTTGCATCCCTCTGAACCCAGGCCTGCAGCCTCCTCTGCTAGGGACTGGAGCTGCACACACACACGCGCTCGCACGCGCATACACACACACACACACACACACACACACACATGCACGCACACATGCACTCCATTTGGAGCTCTGAAGCTCTGAGGTCATCTGGCCCTCCGAGGGGGAGGAGGAGGGAGCTTGGCCTTGGCGTGATTATTCCTCCTCCACCGTGGTAGGGCAGGCAGGCTGTTGGGACACATCTGCAGAGGTATGTAAATATCAGGTTCCCTGCTTCTAGCCCAGACAGGCTAGTGGGAAGGACCCACTTGAATCCAGGCTCTGAATCTGGAGTCTACCCCCACCCCATTCAGAGGCCAGCTGCTGTCAGCAAATTCCTTGTGTACTTATTCGAGGGGTCGCTCTGGGGCCCTAAGCCACATAAGCTCTCCTGTCTGGGGCTGAGGCTCCCCCTGCACCTTTCTTCTGCCCACCCACCTTCTTCCCACTCTTGCCTCACTTTCTTCCTTCTCTTTTCCCACCTTCTGTAGTACACCGATCGTGCAGTTTAAAGGACAATAAGTATGGAGGCTGAGCCCTGGACCCTCAAATAATTGAGATGTGATCTGCCACATTTGTTTGCCCATTGGTGTTGGCAGAGGCTGGGCAGGAGGAGTGGAGGTGGAAAAGGAAACCACATTTATTGGGTGCCAACTATGTGTCAGGCACTGAGCAAGGTGCTTTAAATATATTATCTCGGTTAATCCCTAGAACTATCCGGCAAGGTAGATATTATTCTCTTTGTTTGACACACAAGGAAAGTGTGGCTCAGCAAGGTTACCTCTATTGCCCAAAGCAAAGTCACATGGCTAAGAAGGGGCAGAGCCAGAATCTCAGGCCTTGTCTATTTGACTACAAATCATCCATCCTTATGCCATGCTGTCTCCCTGGCAACTGAGCAGCTAAATGCCTCTACCCATCCATAGGTCCTGCTTCCTGGCCACTGCATTCCCTGAATCTTCCAGGGCTGAGATCGTAAGGCTATGAGCTTTGTTCTTCTGGCCAGGCCAGGCAGGGCTGCCTGGGAAAGCCCAGAGCAGGGTATGCAGCAAGAGGGTTGCAGTGTTGTAACCAGGGGATTTTCTGCATGGTTGTTCGAGGGCCTGGGGATTGAAGTCTCAAAATACAATTAGGAGTTGAGAAAGCTGGGTGGTGTAGGATGAAAAGCAGGCAGATGGGCTGAGGAGGCATCTGTGGAGAACTTGGGAGCTTTCCATGGCTCTGGGACAGAAGGAACCTCATTAGAGGGAAAGAAGGGAGCCACAGAACCCGAGCTACTATTGTTACCTTATCATACCATCAGTCCTCCAAAGGGCTTCTAGCAGATGGAACATTCTAAGGGCCCTCCAGGGGCCCCTCTTCCTGACCACAGAATGTGGCACCCCAGAGAGGCAGCAGGGGGTAGACAGGCGCCCTCCAGCCTGGCCATGACTCACTAGGTCCCCAAGGCAACTGCAGCATTTGGCTGCCTTGTTCTGGGAAAGCAGGAACAGAGGATGGCCTTATCCCTACCTTCTTATCCACACCCCAGATACATGAGGACGCACAGACCCACAATGACTCCCGCTAATACACACTCAGCCCTATACCTCTGCCTCAAACAAAACTGTCATTTTAGAGATGAAACTGAAGCAGAAGAGGGTAAGAGACTTGTCTAAGCATACAAAGCCAGCAAAATAGCATTTTATCCTTCTCAGTCTGTGTCTAGAGCATGGTCCAGAATGGGGAGGCAGCAGGGGTCAGGGGAAACACTACAGCTCAGGAGCCTTCTAGACTTGACTGAAAACTGGCTCTGTTTCCTTTCTGTGGTGCAGCAACATCTTGGGGCTGTGGTTTCCTCTTCAGGAGCTTGGAGTGAGGATTAGAGATCTGACTGGTTGATAAATGGGTCCTGCTATTGGGAGAAATGGCCAATATTCAGAAATGGGGCTAGGATGGTGGCTGGCAGAGGGACCATTATATGGCTCATGACCATTCATGAGCCATATAATTCACACATGTGAACACCTAGACACCACCTGGTGGGCTCAAATGGTGATAGTGATAATCAAAGTGAAGAGGACCTCTGTTTTGGGGTCAAGAGTGATTCATTCAGGGAAAGTCTCTCAGGAAGTCAAGAGCTGAACTCCTTTCCCACTACTAGAAAGAAGAATTGGTATGGAGGGTGGTCTGTGAGGTTGAGTGTGACCATATATTAGGTGCAATGAGATTGTGTGGACCGTGGTTCAATTCTGGCCCATGGAGAGGATTTGTCCCAGAAAAGGGATCAGCTGCGATCACAGATATCTGCAGGAGGGGTGGGGGGATGGTTCTCCAGAAAAGAACAGATCATAATGCCATTTTGGGACCAGCACCTTCCTAAAGAGGGGGATGAGAATGTGCTTCTTAGCTTCCAGTGACAGGGGAAAGAGGCTTCGCCTCTTCCAGCATCAGGGTTTTTGTATTTTGTAAGAAGCTAAATGTTTTGCAGAGTGCTCCCAAGTTCCCCTGGGTGTGAGAAAACTGTTCAGATTCTCAGCACTGTATTTCAGCTCCCTAGGGACAGGCAAACCCTCCAGCTCTCCCCTGGGGTGAGTTGAGATGGGTCTGCCAGTCAAGGAGCAGGCCAACATGGACCATCTGTGTCCCTGACGTTGGGAGTTTGGTTTCTGGAGTGTGGATCACTCCAGCTGACTTTTGGGGGGGGGACATATTAGAAGTGTTGAAACTGAGCTTGGCTCAAAGGCAGCTCTACCCGAGGGAGCCTGAAATTCTTTTTCTACTAATGATCCTTTGAAATAGTCTTTTTAATCAGGTTTCCCTTAGGAAGAGTCTGGGACACCACTCTCTCAACAAATTTTCACTTGTCTCTTTGTCACAGACATGTTGGTCCAGCAGCTTTTTGCTATTTAGACAGAGGCGGGAGCCATGCAAAGAATGCAGCAATTCTAGATGCCCTTAGGGAGACCTCACCCCCACCCCCAGTGGCCCCCTGCCCGGGCATTGTGATTTCCAGTATTTTATGCTCCAAAACTGAGGTAAGCATGGCTTAGGTGGAGGAGGCTGGTACATGTGAACACCTAGACACCACCAGGTACCCATTAGGGCCTTGCTTATACCCCCACCACATGTAAACCTGAGAGGTGCCATTCTTGAAGCCTCAAGAAAAGTTCTCTGACCCAATGGCAGCCCTCCCAGGGTCATTCCTTAGCCTGAGATGTTCATCTTAAGTAAACTGTAAACTCTCTAGTTAAAAATAGAACAGAAGAATGGAAGAAAACAACAGCATAAAAGTCTGGGAAGATGTAGATCAAAATATTATTATCTTCAGGTTGTGGATGTCCTCATGATTCTTATATCTTCCTTGGAGTTATCATGAATTACTTTTGAAATAAGAAAAACATATTAGTCCAAATTGCTCTTACCAGAAGATCACATTAAGGCTTCATTCATTTGTGCTTCAATAAAAATTAGTTGGGTCTTTTCATTAGAGGCTGATTTGCTAGGGGGAGGAGCATCTGTGAGTCCTTGAAAATGAAACAGATCATAGCCTGGCACACAGCAGGGCCACTAAGTCTGTGGAATTGATTGGTTGATTTTTGTGGGCTGAGGAAGAGGCAGAAATGATAGAAATCCAGGAGAAGAAAGACAGGACTCCTGAAGATCCTTTAAAATGGGGTGGCTATCATCATACGTCAGGCACTTTGAGATTATGTGGTGAATATTGTCCTGATAAGAAATCTCTGGCTTATTTTGGTATAGTGCATAGAAATACATTTTTACATGGCAGGGGATGGGGAAAAGGAAGTTTTATTGAGATATATTCATGAGCCATATAATTCACACATTTCAAGTGTATGATTCAAACTAGTCATGGTGGTGCATGCCTGTAATCCCAGCAGCTGGGGAAGCTGGGGCAGGAGGATAGTAAGTTCAAAGCCAGCCTCAGCAACCTAGCGAGATGTTAAGCAACCCAGTGAGAATCTGTTTCTAAATGAAATACAAAAAAGACTGAGGATGTGGCTCAGTAGTTAAGTGCCCCTGAGTTCAATCCCTGGTACTCCTCCCCCTCCCCATTAATAATAAAGTGTATGATTCAGTGGTTTTTAATATATTCACATAGTTGTGTAACCATAAGAACAACCAATTTTAGAGTATTTTTATCAACCTAAGGAGAAATCCCACACGTTTTTGGAATTCCTCAGTCCTAGACAATCATTAATCAGTTTTCAGTCTCTATGGAGAAAACTGGATCTATATATTTTCCTGAACATTTCATATATACAGAACTATATAATATGTGATCTTTTGTGTCTAGTTCTTTTTACTTAGTATAATGTTTTCCAGATCCATCCATTTTGAAACATGAATCAACATTTTATTCCTTTCAATGACCAAATAATATTTCATTATATGGATAAGCCAAATTTTATTTGTCCATTCATCAGTTGATAGCCAGTTAAGTTGTTTCTATGTTTGGGCTATTATGAATTATGTTTCTGTGAACATCTATGTACAAATTTTTGTAAGGACATAAGTTTTAATTTCTCTTGAGTGTGTATATATACCTGGGAGTGGGGATGCTTTGTCATAGAACTCTGAATTTTGAGGTTCTGTCAGACTGTTTTCCAAAGCAGCTGTACCATCTTTGCACCATCTTACATTCATTTCCATTAGCAGTGAATGAGGGTTCCCATTTCTCCACATCTTTACCAACACTTGCTATTATGTGTCTTTTTATTCTAGCCATCCTAATGGGTAGTTTGTGTATGCATTTCCCTGAGGACTAATGATGTTGAACATCTTTTCATGTGCTTATTGGCTATTCATATGTCTTCTTCATAACCCTTGGCAACCACCATTCTACTTCCTGTCTCTATGAATCTGACAACTCTAAATGACTCATATCAGTGGAACCATACGGGAACCATATGGTATTTGTCTTTTTTTGGCTGGATTATTTCACTTAGTCTAATGTCCTCAAAGTTCATCCATGCCTTAGCATGTCACAGAATTTCCTACTTTTTAAAGGCTGGATGATATTCCGGTGTATGTATATGCCATTTTTTTTAACCCACTCATTTGTTTATGGACATGTGTATTGCTTCCACCTGTGGACTATCGTGAATAATGCTACTGTGAACATTAAGTGTACAAATACCTAAGTGTGCTAAATACCATGAATTTAGTTCTTTTGGGCATGTGCCCAGAAGTTGAATTTGTTGAGTCACATAGTAATATTATTTTTAATATTTTGAAGAATTACATACTGTTTTCCATAGTAACTGCACTATTTTACATTCCCACCAGCCATACACAGGAATTCCAATTTCTCTACATACTCACCAACACTCATTTTTTTTTTATAGAAACCATCCTAATAGGTTGTCTATTTTTGATTTGTATTTCTCTAATAATTGATGATGTCAGGCATCTTTTCATGTACTTATTGGTCATTTGTATATCTTCTTTGGAGAAATGTCCTGTCAAATCCTTTCAAAAAAATCAAATCCATTTAAACCAATTTGGTTTTTATTGTTGCTTTATTGTTGAATTGCATAAATTCTTTATATATTATAGATACAAGTTCTTTATAAAATATATTATTTGCCAACATTTCCCCCCACTCAGTGAGTTTTCTTTTACTTTTCTTTATCAGTGCTGGGGAAGAAAACCCAGGACCTGTGCATGTGAGGTAAATGCTCTATCACTGAGCTATACCCCAGACCCCCCTTTTCACTTTTTAATGATGTCATTTGAAAGGCAAAAGCTTCTAATTTTCATGAAGCCCAACTTATCTATTTTTTGTGGCTCATGCTTTTGCTGTCATACCAAAGAAATTGTTGCCTAATCCAGTGTCGCTGAGATATATGCTCATGTTTTCTTCCAAGTAATTTAGAAATTAGTTTAGTAATTTAGTTTAGTAATTTTAACTCTTATATGTTTAAGTGTTTGATCTATTTTTTGTTAATTTTTGTATGAGGTGTGAGGTAGATGTCTAACTTCATTCTTTTGGATGTAGTTATCCAGTTGATCGAGAATCATTTGTTGAACAAACTATTCTTTCACCACTAAATTATTTTGGCACTGTGTCGAAAATCGATTGACAATATATGTGAATTTTCTATTGAATTGAATTGAGAATTTTTATTAATCTATATATCTGTCCTTTTTCCAGTACTCATTGTCTTGATTATTTGGGCTTTATAGCATGTTTTGAAATTGAGAAGTATGAGGCTTCCAATTTTGTTCTACTTTTTCAAGATTGTTTTGGCTCTTCTGAGTAATTTAATCTGGATTAAATCAGATCAGTTTCTCCATTTCTGCAAAGAAGTCAGGTGGAATTTTGATTGGGATTTTTTTAAATCTGTAGATTAATTTGGGAAATATTACCATCTTAAAAATATTTAATCTGATTTATAAACAAAAGATGTCTTTCCATTTATTTAGACTTTCTTAAATTTATTTTGACAGCTTTTGTGTAGTTTTCAGAGTTTAAGTTTTGTACTTTATTAAATTTATTCCTAGATATATTATTCTTTTTATACTTTTATAAATGAAATTATTTTCTTATTTTCATTTCTATATCACTCATTGAAAGTATATACAAATACAATCTGTATATGTATGTTTTAACTTGTATCTTGCAATCTTGATGAACTCATTTGTTACTTCTAATAGTTTTCTTAATGAATTCCTTAGGGTTTTCTATATACAAGATCAAGTCATCTGTTAATAATGAATAAAGATAATTTTACTTCTTTTTGATATAAATACCTTTTATTTAACTTCCTTGGCAACACATTTTGAATGGTTGAAAAAAATAAAGAACAATATTTGTTACATGTAAAAAAATTTATTTTTTAATTTTATTAAATTAAAATTTGAGTGGGGCTAGGGTTGTGGCTCAGAGGTAGATCGCTGGCCTACCATGCGTGAAGCACTAGGTTTGATCCTCAGCACCATATAAAAATAAAATGAAGATATTGTGTCCACCTATAACTAAAAAATAAATATTTTTTAAAAATTTAGTGTCTATAAAGCTTAATTGAAATGCATAGTATGCTCATTTGTTCTCATATTGTTTATGGGTCTGTTTTTGCACTACAAATAGCAGAGTCAAGCAGTTACTATAATGACCATGAATGATGCTTTCATCACTACACTGTTGCACTATAAATTCCATTGATAAAGTTATAATCTGGTAATGCTATAAATGACATGCATATCTAATGATATGTGTGTCACTGTACTGTGGCATTTTATTTATTTTCTTATTACCAGTGCATACTCATCATGTAAAAACAAGAAAAGTGAATTTTGAATGTCATGCTTTGAGTTACAATTAACTATAGATTATCTTGTTCTTGAATCAGATAACAAATAACTACATGTATTACATGATGAAATTATAGCTATGCTAAAAGAATGCTATATATATCAACACTTACCTAAGTAAAAATTTCCAATTCACAGAAAGCAATGATCACAAAATCAGAAAATTTTAAGTTGAATATCTCATACAGGAGAATTTCTTCACAAAATATAAAAAACAAAATCAGACTCCAACCAAAGTAAATTTCCAAGAAGCTCATTTGCTTGCAAAGGAAGGAAACTGTTTACAAATGGTGAGTTTATTAAATCATGTTTGATTACAGCAGCCAAAGAATGTGTCCAGAGAAAATAAACTCACTTAAGATTATTAGCCTTTCAGCAAGCATAGTTGTTCAGAGAGCTGATGATATTAGGAGCAACATAAATAGTAAATTTAAAAACAAGACAAATGATTTCAAGTGGTTTTTCTTGGCTCTGGATGAGTCAACAGATGTTAACAATATTGGTCAGTTGTTTTGTTTGTTTGTTTATTTGAGGAAGCAATGCCAAATTGAAATGACTAAAGAATAAGCCTTTAAGGGTAGTCTATCTAGAACAACCATAGGTAAGAATAGTTGAGAAAAAAGTAAGTGCAACCTGAAGTGGAACCTACTAAGATGTGTCATAACTAATGATAGCAACATTTGTCTAGAGTAGAAAAATAAGTTTAACTGGGCAAATCTATAAAATTTGTGAGAAATGTAAGGTGTTTAAAGCCTATGATTATTCATTGTATTATCCATTTGCAGGAACTTTGAAGAAAATATTTTAGTCTATTGTGTTATTGAAACAATAGTGTCAATAGTGAACTTCATTTGCTCTTGGGACCTTCCTTTTTTTTAAGTTGTAGATAGAAAGACACAATATTTATCTATCTACCTTTCTTTCTGTGGTGCTAAAGATCAAACCCAGTGCTTCACACTTGTGAGGCAAGCACTCTACCATTGAGCTACAGCCCTACACTGGGGAACTTAATCATCAGTGATTCTGTTTTTGTCAGAAACAAGAGCTGAAGATATTAACTTGTACTTGCCCATAGCATTTTGATGACTAAATATTAATAATTTTTTTAAGTCAGAGCTGAGATCATAATCTTTCTGAATGAGAAAAACTGCCCTTGACTACTTTTATCAAACACAGTACCTTTGGAAATTAATTTTTGCTGCAGACTTGATATTTCTTAATTAATTCAACCTCAAATCATAAGGCATAGCAATGCTTGTTTGTGAAATATACATTGTGGTTTAATTTTTTTTTACTACAACCAATGTTGTTTGAATCATAAGTAATGACGAGTTGTTTTATATACCTCCTGGGCTATCCACAGTAGAAATAATAATCAAGACCTCCTCTCACACAAATTTATAGCAGATGTATTTTCTGAGCTCAAACTACAGTTCCAGCAGTGTTTTTTTCAATATTGATGCAAGTGTAAAGGAAATTTCCACATTTCGAATTTTATTTAATGGTGCATTTGAGAATCTTCCACCTAATCTTCAATTGGAAGTGATTAATCTGCAATGTGATGACAAGCTGAAAGGCAAATATCAAAAGAAGAATCAAATAGAATTCTATAAATACCCCCCAAGTGGTACATATGTTTAATTAAAATCATATGCTCATGGATTGATATCAATATTTGGCAGTACTTATCTGTGTGAAAAAGACATTTTCAAATATAAACTATATAAGATCTCGTTACAGATTAGAATTAATGGGAAATTTTGCAATTTATTTTGATAATAGAAAACACTGACTTTGCCTCCCAATTAAGTGAAATGTTATTTCCCCAAAAAAGTATCCCATGATCTTCATTAACAGACTTGTAATACAAAAAAGTGCTTATTATATTTTGAATTATGTCATTAAAAAGTTAGAAATTTATTTTTGTCTTATTGTGTAAGTGCCTATCAAAAAAATCATTGATTTTGTTTCTTGGATCATAAAATATAAAATCTTTTCTATTAAGTCTGCTGACCCTTCATTTACAAGATAAAAACATGGCCCCCATGTATTTCCCAAGTCTCCTTTTTTCCCACAATATTCCAGTTCCACAGAAGTACCCTGCATTTACCCAACATCATATTTTCCTTCTTCCCTTGGGATCTTTGAATGTGTTATTTCCTTTCTCAAGGATATCCTTCTTTTCATCTCCCCCTCCATTGGCTGTCTTCTTACTGTTCTTCAGGTTTTAGCTTAGATACAACTTTATTTCACTAAAAAGTGTTTAGTGACATCTCACACTACTGTGAGGTAGATACCATTCTGAGGAAATTCTGCAGCATCCTATACCGCCCATATATCAATAATCTTATTTTTCAAAATGTACAGGACATATAAAATCCAAGGATATATGATGAAAAATAAAGTATCCTGCCTATTTCAGGACTCCAGACACTGACTTCCTCTTTCTAGAGGCTACCACTATTTCATTTTCCTGGGTATTCTTCTGCCTATACAGCATATGCCAATATATTTTCTTCTTTTTCCCCACAAGTGATAACATACTGTGGTACTCCCTTCTTATCTTCAGGGAATATGTTATAAGACTCCCAGTGAATGCCTGAAATCTTGGATGGTACCCCACCCATATATATTGTTTTTCCTGTACATACATATATTTGATAAAGTTCAAAGCATAAATTAGGTACAGAAAGAGTCTAAAAATACTAATAAAATAGAATAAGTATAACAATACACTATAATAAAATTTATGTGACTGTGATCTGTATATTTCTCAAAATATTCTACTGTACACTTCTTTGTGTGATGACACGAGATGATACAATGATATGAGGTGATACAATCCCTACATGATGAGATGAAATGAAGTGAGTGATGAGGATATTTTAAAGTAGATTTAGGCTACTATGTAAGAGTTACTTGATCACAAGCTCCTTGGTAACATGATAGTTGATCTAATAACTAAGTCAGCTACTAGTAACTAATAGGTGAGTAGTGTATACCGCATGAATGCTCTAGACAAAGGGACAATTCAAGTCCTGGTTAGGACAGACAAGATGGTGTAAGATTTATCATGTTACTCAGAACAGTATTCAACTTAATACTTGAAAATTGTTTGTTTCTAGAATTTCCAATTAATACTTTTGAACTATAGTTGGCCATGAGTAATTGAAATCATGAAAAGTAAAATCATAGATAAGAGAGGACTACTGTATGTAAATAGTTTTACACCTAATTTTTTTCAGTTTAACTATAAACTTTGGAGTTTACATATATTTTGTAGAGCTGCTTCATCCTTTTTCTTATTGAGATAGAACTAACACACAACAATTTTCACCAATTTTAAGGGAACAGTTTAATGAGTTTTGACAAATCCATCTGATGAGGTAAATAGTACCACAATCATGTTATAGAATATTTCCATTAACCACCCCCCGAAAAAAAAGTTCCTTCAAGCCCTGAACAATCACTTATTTTCTTTCTGCCACTCTAGATTAAATGTCTTTCTAGAATTCCATTTAAATGGAATCACACAGTATGTATTCTAACGCATCTCATTTCTTTTGCTAAGTATAACTTTTCTAAGGTCCATCCCATTTCTACATGTGTCAGTAGTTTCTTCCTTTTTTAATTGATAAGCAATATTCCATTATATCAGCATATTACAATGTTTATCCATCTGCCTATTGATGGACATTTTGATTATTTGAGACAGATTGATTATACATACATAGAATATAATTTATTCTAATAAAAATCTCTCCCTAACCTTTTCTACCATCATCTTTCTAATTTTGACCATTCTAGTGGGGGTATTGTAATATCTCATTGTAGTTTTAATTTCTATTCCCATGGTGACCAATGATGTTAAGCATCTTACTGTAACAAGTAAGCTACTTGCCATTGGCATATCTTTTTGATGAAGCATCTGCTCACATCATTTGACCAAGCTATTTGTCTTCATAATGTTTAGTTGTAAGAGTTCTTTGTACATTCTAGACATAATTTGTGTTATATATGTTTTTCAGATTTATTTTTTAAATCTGTGGTTTGCCTTTTCACTTTTATAATGCTGTCATTTGAAAAAAAGAAGTTTTAAATTTTGAAGTCTAATTTATTTTTTCTTTTACATTTCATACCATTTTTGAAACATAACTTTTTATTCTATGTGGTTAATATACAAAATATTAACACTTCCCTTGAGAAATTTTTAAAATATACTTGGATGATCACTAAATGTTAAGACATTATATGACACTATATAAATGAGTTGAATAGAAGTGAATATGACATATTCTTCAAACTTCCAATTGGCAAAGAATATATCACAGCATTGATAATATGAAGAAAATGTTTGAATTTTTTTAAATTCAAAACTTCTAATTGTTCTCCACAGAGGGGCCTTAGAGGTGAATAGGTAATCAGATTACTACCAAAGGAGATGTATCTGGCATGTTCTTGATGTCTCTCTCCATCTGACCACTGTAGTTCAGGCCTGGTGAAACAAGAAGGTGGCATTCAGGAAGGAGACTCTTGATATCAAGTAGTACTAAGAAGTTTTAGCTTCTTCTTGTGAGTGTTATTTTGTGATGGTTTATTTTTTCAGGGCTACTCATCAAAACATCTTGTGAGGTAATTGAAGAATTTAATTTCACAGTTTCTATAACATGTGAAATTTCTTCCTTTTTGTTAAGTCCATATTCATCATGGTTTATTTCAATTAAATCTTGCAATCCAGGACAGTGGGCATCTTCTACTATGCTGTTCCTGCTTTCAGGAACAAAATGTTTTTATCAATTTGTTCACTTTTGGTGCTCTAAGGATCAGGATTCTCCAAAGATATCCTATTTAAGAAATCTTTGCTAGAATACATCTGTTTGTGTCTCAGAAGTTTTATAGTCTTAGATCTTCAATTTAGGTCTGTGATCCATTTTGAGTTAACTTTTGTATATTGTGTGACTAAAGGGTTAGGAGTTTGGGAGGAGGTGTTTGTTTTTTGTATGTAGTTTCTAATTGTTCCAGCACCATTTGTTGAAAAGATTATCCTCTCTCCCCAAGAATCCCCTTAAATTATCTTAGGAACTTTGTCAAAAATCAATCGACCATATATGTGTGTGGGGGCCTATTTCTGGATACTCTTTGTGTTCTGTTGATCTACGTTTTTATTTATTATAACTTTAAAATGTGTCTTGAAGTCAGATAGTATGAGGACTCCATTATTTCTTCTTTTTTATCAAAATGGCTCTGGCTTTTCTGGGTCCATTGCACTTCCATTCACATTTTAGAATCAGTTTGTTGATTTCTACTGAAAAGCCTGCTGAGATTTTGGTTATATTTCATTGCATTGGTATATTTCTTTGCAATTTAGAGAGAATTTACATCTTAACAATATAGAGTCTTCAGATCCACAAACATAATATCTCTCCATTTATTTAGGTCATCTTACTTTTTCTCAGTAATGTTTCATAGATTTCAGCAGGTGGTTGTTAAATTTTCCCTTAGGTTTTTATATTTTTGATGCTATTGCAAATGGTATTGTTTAACTTTTAATCATGTTGTAGGCTAGTTCTGTCACCCCCAAAAGTTGCTTAATTCCCTGAGTGATTACTGTTAACATATAGAAATACATTTGACCTTTGTGTAACGTTTTAGTCAGCTTTTTTTGCTGCTGTGACTAAAGGACCCAACCAGAACAATTATAGAGAAAGAAAAGTTTATTTGAGGGCTCATGGTTTCAGAGGTCTTAGTCCACATAAGGCCAGCTCCATTCCTCCAGCACCATTCCTCATGGTGGAAGAGTGTGGCAGAGGGAAGCAGCTCACATGGTGATCAAAAAGCAGAAAGAGACTCCACTTTCCAGATTCAAATATATACCCCAAAGCCACATCTCCAGTTCCCACCTCCTCCAGCCACACACTACATTTCAGTTACCACTCAATTAATCCCATTAGGGATTAATTTGCTGATGGGCTAAGGTTATAACCCAATCACTTCTCCTCCAAACCTTCTTTTATTGTCTCACATGAGAGCTTTGGGGGCCACCACATCTAAACCACAACATGTAATGACCATTATCTGACAACCTTACTAAACTCACTAGTTCTGGTAGCTGTTTTGTAGATTCCTTAGGATATTCTACCTAGACAGCTAAGTCATCTGTAAATAAAGACAGTTTTACTTCTTCTTTTCCAATCTGTATATGTTTTTTTCTCCTTACTTTTTTTTTTTTGCAATGGCTAATACCTCCAGTAATGTTGAATAGAATTTATTCCTGATCTCTCATTTCTGTTCTTAATGGAAAAGCACTTAATCTTTCACCTTTAAGAATGATGTAGCTGTAGGTTTTGGAGGTTGTCTTATTTTGTTTTATCATGAGAAGATGTTAAATTTTGTCAAATGTGTTTTGCATCTATTTTTTTTTGAGCTTGTTAATGGAGTAAATTACATTGATTTTCAAATGTTAAGTCAATTTTGCAATCCTGGCATTAACTCCACTTGGTTATAACATTATCTCTCAAATTATTGTTGGATTTGGTTTTCTAAAATTAGTAATTTTGTGTCTATTTTCATGAGTAATATTAGTCTATAGCTTTCTTTTCTTGTTATATCTTTGGTTTTGGTAGCAGGGAAATGCCAGCTTCATGGAATAAGTTGGAAAGTAGTCTTCTATTTTCTGTAAGAGCTTTTATAGAATTGTTACTACTTCTTCCTTAAATATTTGGTGGAATTCACCATGAAACTTTCTGAGTTTTTGGAGTCTATCTTTGGAAAAGATTTCAACTAAAGCTCAATTGCTTAAGTAGATATAGGAATAATTAGATTAACTGCTTTTTTAGTGAATTCTAGTAGTTTCCCATTGCATTTTATTAGCATAACATTACTCATGGTGGTCCCTTGTCCTTTTAACATCTGTGGGAAGGATAGTGATCTTATTTTTCTCATTGCTGATGTTACTCTCTCTCTCTCTCTCTCTCTTTTTTCCTCTCTTTTCTCCCTCCCTCCAACCCTCTTTTTTTGTTTGATCTGACTAGAGCTTTATCAACATTATTAATCTTTTCAGAGAAACAGCTTCTTGTTTTATTGATCATCTCCATTATTTTTGAGCTCTGTGTTTCATTGGTTTTATTGTTTATCTTTGTTATTTCATTTTCTAGATACTTAGGGCTTATTTTGCTTTTATTTTTCTAGTTTCTTAAGGTGGGAGCTTATTTCACTAATTGAATTCTTCCTTTTCTCTCACATAATGGTTGAACTCCATAAATTTCTCTCTAAGTACTGCTTCAACTGCATCCCACAAATTTTGATATGTCATATTTTTATTTTCATTTGATTCAAAATTCATTCTCATTTCCATTGTGATTTCATCTTTGACCAATAGGTTATTTAGAAATGCATTTTAAATTTGTAAGTACTTCAAGATTTTCCATATATTTTTGTTATTAATTTATAATTTAATTATGTACTAATTAAACAACATACTTTGTAAAATTTGAACTTTAAAAAATATATTGATTTTCTGAATCTGGCTTATTTCACTTAGCATGATGTTTTCCAGTTTTATTTATTTACCAGAAGTGACATGATTTTATTCTTCTTTATGGCTGAGTAAAATTCCATTGTGTGGGAGTAAATTATATTTGTGCATGTATGAATATGTCAAAATGTACACCAGTATTATGTATAACTATAGTGCATTAGTAAAAACATTAAAATGTGTTGACATTTATATCACAGACTAGCATATGATGTAGCTTGGTAAGTACTAGGTTCTTAAAACAAATATGTTCTATTATTGTTTAGTGGCATGTTCTATGAACATTAATTAGGTCAAGTTGGTTAATAGTATTGTTCAAGTCTTTCATAAGCTTACTGATCTGTCTTCAAATTCTATCAATTACTGAGAGAATGTGCTGAAAACTCCAATTATCATTGTAGATTTTTTCTGTTCATTCTTCAGTACTACCATGTTTTCTTTCATATACTTCAAAGCTGTATTATTGGGTATAAAATCTTTAGGACAGCTTTGTGCTATTAATGAACTGATTTCATCATTATGAAATAACCCACCTTATCCCTGAAAATATTTGTTCTAAATTATACTTTGACTAATATTAATATAGTCACTTAGGCCTTCTTTGGACTAATGTTAACATCTTTTTCTATTGTTTAACATATATAGTTGAGTTGGTTGAGTCTTCCTTTTTATTTAACCAAATTTGAAAATCTCTGCCTTTAAAATTAGAATTTTATGCCATTTGCATTTAATGTAATTTTTTATGTTTGGATTTAAATCTACCATTTTACTCCCTTTTTTTGTGTGTATGTTCCATCTGTTCATTATTTTCTTTTTCCTTGTTTTTAATGATTTCAATTTATCTTTTTAAAAATTGATTTATTAGTTATACTTCTTTGTTTTGATTTGGGATTTTAGTGGATGCTTTAGGATTTATATACATCTTCAACTTATCAGTCTGTCTTCAAGTAATACATGATACCATTATATACAGTATAAAAACTTCATAATTGAACACCTTTTGTTTTTCCTACCATAGTTTTTTTTTTGCTATTCTTGTCATATTTTTTCTTTTATATATATTTAAAAAGTCTACAATACACTTTTGCTTTGCTTTGGTTATCTTTTAAATGATATTTTAAACATAAGAAAAATATATTTAGGGATTTTTCAAATGTTTCCTTTTAATTGATTTTTAAATTTTAATTTCACTGTGGCTAAAGAACATATATTTTGAAATCTACTGATCTTTTTTTTTTTAAAGAAAGAATGAGAGAGAGGGAGAGAGAGAGAATTTTAATATTTATTTTTTTTAGTATTTGGCGGACACAACATCTTTGTATGTGGTGCTGAGGATCGAACTTGGGCCGCATGCATGCCAGGAGAGCGTGCTACCGCTTGAGCCACATCCCCAGCCCCGAAATCTACTGATCTTGATCTGTGCCCTAGCATATCATCAATCTTGAATATTCTATGTGCACTTGAGTATATATTTTCATCTTTTGATATAACTTTTTATAAATGTAAATTAGGTTATGGTGGTTAATAATGTCATTCATTTCTTTTATTCCCTTACTGAATTTTTGTCTAATTAGTGTGCCAGTTACCAGTAAAGGTAAGTTAAAATATCCAGGTATAACTGTAGACTTTTCTACTTTCCCTTTAAGGCTGTCACTATTTCTTCATATATTTTGATTATCTGTTTTTAGGAAATATATATATATATATATATATATATATAATTTTATATTTAAATAATGCATTTAAGTATATTGATAAATTTATCATTTAATAAATGTTCCTTATTTGGCCTCTTTATCATTATTAAGAATCCCTTTTTGTTTCTAATATACTGCTTTTTTTTTCAACCAGGGATTGAACCCAGGGGTGCTTAACCACTGAGCCACATCCTTATCCCATTTTTTTAAGATTTTGAGATAGGATTTCACTGAGTTTCTGAGGCTGGCTTTGAACTTGTGATTCTCCTGCCTCAGTCTCCTGAGCCACCAAGATTACAGGCAATTGCCCCTGTGCCTGACTACTGGCTTAAAAAAAAAAAAAGTCTATTTTGCCTTACATTACAAGAGCCATAACAGGCACAGTGGCCCATGCCTGTAATCCCAGTTACTCTAGAGGCTGAGAAGGAGGATTGCAAGTTTGAGACCAGCCTCAGCAACTTAGTGAGACCCTGTCTCAAAATTAAAAATAAAAAGGGCTGGGGATTGGTTCAGTGGTTAAGTACCCCTAGGTTAAATCCCCAGTAACCCCCACCCTTGCAAAAAAGAGATCCATTACACTTTTCTTATCCATACATTTTGTATAATTTCCAATTATCTGCTTTTAGTTGTTTTCATAGTTTTGTTGTTTTCATAGTTTTTAATATTTTACCTTGAGCTGATTTATGTCTTTGTGTTTAAAATGTGTCTCTTATAGGCTGCATATAGTTTGATTTTTGACTTTTATTTTAGCCTATCAATCTCTGCCTTTTGCTTAGAGTGTTTTGTCCAGGTACATTTAATGTAATTGAATTGATAACATTGTGTTTAGGTCTTCCCTTGTTCTATTAGTTTTTTGTTTTTCTCATCTTGTTTTTATTCATCTTTTCATTCTTCCCTGGCTTCTTTTATGTTAATCATGTAGTTTAAAATATCACCTGGAAAATACAAAATATCTTTCTGCACTATTTTTAGAGGTTACAATATACATCTTAAACCTAACTCAGTATATTTAGAGATAATATTGAGTTACTTCAGATAAAATATAAAAATCTGACAAAAGTGCAACCTCAATTCTTAGTGCTATTTTGATCATATAAATTACATATATAAACATTATAAACCTACTGATACGGTGTTATCATTTTTGCTTTAAACATTTACATATGTTTTAAAGAAACTGGGAGACTATGTAGATATATGCTTTCTTTTATATTTACCCACATGTTTACCATTCCATGGTAAACTCATGCTTTTTGCTGCCACTAGTTTGACTGTCACCATTGGGAAAGACCCAGACAACCCTGTTGGGTCTTTGAATAATGTCTGGTGACCACCATTCTCCATATGACTTCTTGTCACTACACACAGGCTTCTTATCTGCTTTAGCCTAGGCTACCCTTTCCAACAGGATTTACTCATAAACTTTCATTCCCTGAACCCCTGCTTGGTAGCCCACCTGGCCTTTGTTTTCCCCTAGTGGGTTTTCTCTAGTCATGTTTACTACGTGGGGCCATGAACAGGATAGCAGCAGACAGTGAATATCTGGGAGTCAATGAAGCATGGACTTTATCATCAGAAACAGAAGCGTGTTCTGCAGAG
Organism: Ictidomys tridecemlineatus; assembly: GCF_052094955.1. Taxonomy (NCBI): domain Eukaryota; kingdom Metazoa; phylum Chordata; class Mammalia; order Rodentia; family Sciuridae; genus Ictidomys; species Ictidomys tridecemlineatus. The sequence continues at coordinate 120,274,277 of NC_135477.1, read as the reverse complement.
ATGGAAAGCAGACCTCCAGCCAAGGGAACCTGCCTGAAAGTTTGAACTGAACCCTGTTCCTTTTTTGACTCTGAAACCTTAGGAGTTTGGTTCTCTTTGTTGAATTATTTTCCAAACATACCCTACCCATGGCTAAAACTGATAAAATAAGAACCATCTCCTTACAAGAACTCTTCAGGACCCATTTTGCTTCCAGTGACTATGGATTTGATCACCTTCTTGCTGCCTAGCCAAGTCTTTTGGTTTACTTTAGCATCTGCAGAATGGAAGTGAAACCCTCTATTTTTAACTTGCTTAACTTCCTTACCCCAGGGAAAGTATTAGACAGCAAATTTGTAGAAAGAGGGCAGTTCTCCATCAGGCGGGTTCTTTGTTTTGGTCTGGGAGGGAGCAAACCCAGTCTTGACTCAGAGTAAGGGAAACTTAGGAAAAAGGGATATTGCCATTTAACACTCTAATTCTGGTTTGTCCCAAAAATAATCATGCTGAATTATTGGTTCAGAAGTCTTTTCTGAAGCTGAAGGGAATGCCTTACTTTAAGAATGTTGAAATGGCTCACACTAAGTACAATTAGGAATTCATCAGGGGACGCTATCCTACTTGGTGATTTTCTTACTTTTTTCCAAAGTTAAAGTCAGAATTTATTGAAATAACAAGATGACTGTTCTCACTGACAGTGGGGCATAGCAGTTGATGGAAGGGTTGATATGTGAGAAACTTTTGTGGTACCAGGCCCCAGGCAAAGGAAAGACTATTAGAAAAGTCCTTGCAAAGTTACAGCATCCAATCTTTCTTATTTTAGAGACAGGGTCTCCCTATGTTGCCTGAGCTATATCTCATCTTTTGACCAATGGTAGATACATTTTTATGGCTTAAAAATGTTTAACCCAAGAGAAAACCCAACAAATAGCCTTCTGGGGTACTAGAGTGACACCCATGTGAAAGCAGATATTTCTGTACAACTGTAACCTCTTTTTATATCTTCCTTTGGAGGAACTCATAGCCTATACCTGATCACGTCTATGAGGAACTCTTAGCCTACACCTGATCTTGTCTAAGAATCAGGAATTATATTTTCATTATCCAATAAACACTATTAATATCCACGATGTTAGGTGCTGGAAGTCTAAAGAGGAATAAAAGAATGTCTGTATAAGTAAAAAAATTATGATCTAGTTAAAACAAGGAGGTTTGGGCTGGGGATGTGGCTCAAGTGGTAGCGCGCTTGCCTGGCATGCGTGTGGCCCGGGTTCAATCCTCAGCACCACATGCAAACAAAGATGTTGTGTCCACAAAATCTAAAAAATAAATATTAAAGTTCTCTCTCTCTCTCTCTCTCTCTCTCTCTCTCTCTCTCTCTCTCTCTCTTTAAAAAACAAACAAACAAGGAGGTCACAATAATCAGCATAATAGATGTGACATATTTAATGAAGACTTCATTGAAGGAAAGCAACACTGATCCTATTCTTTAGGGATGGGTATGTTTTAAATAGCAGATATGTCATTTCTAAACCTATATACCCCTAAAGAAAGGGTCTAGGTATCAGAATAGGCAATATTAGGAAGAAGCATCTGTTTGGAAACCAAGTGGCTGGAAAACAAACTTGTGAAGTAGAACCACGACAAAGGGCACAATATAGATGCCTTGAGTGGCAGGCCAGGGGATTTGGACACTATTTGAGAGTTGAGGCAGAGCATAACAAGACTTTTGAAGCAGAAGAGTGACAAGACAAAAGCTGTGTAGGAAGATTAATCCAGCAACTCTCATTCTGAATAGAGAGCCAGAATGAAGGGGTAAAGTTGGGAGACCCTAGGAGGCCTGATTGTGAGGTTAGTGATGAGAACAAATGGAGAGGAAAAGGCAGTTGCTTTAGACACACATTGTGCAGACAGAATTAGCCAGACGCCACCAGTGACTGAATGTGATTCCTCAGTCCAAGTCAAAGACAATTCCTACTAGTTTTCAAAAAGCTCAAATGACCAAGAAAATGCTGAGGCAGGACATAGAAATCAGAAAGTCAAAGTCAGAGAAGCAGGCTCAGAGGGAAGACAAGTTCCATTTGTAGCACCTGTGTGCCATCTTCCAGAGTGACCATCAAGAAAGGATGGAGACACACTTGGCTTTCCCAAGAGAAATAGTGGTTATTCTTGGGGAGTTGCGGAAGTCTTCAAGAGAATAGTGAAATAAGTGGCCAGTGCTTAGCCCAGAGCAGGGCTCATATGCTTATGGAAGGAAAGAGTAAATGAATGGAGGAATGAGCCAAGGACAGAGTCCTAAGAAGCACTTAACTTCCATCATCAGTGAAGGAGACAGAGAAGCAGCTTTCAGAAAGCAGGAATAACAAGGAGGAAGTAGATCCCTGCAGAAAATGACAAGCAAGGGGATTATTTCAAGGAGATAGTCCATGATGTTCATTGCTGCAGGAAAATGTAAGGATTAGACAAGAAAAGGAAAGATAGTGCAATGAATCTGACATGACTTTCCTGTGGACATATATGAATATGCCATAGTGAATCTCACCATCATGTACATCCACAAGAAATTCACTTTTTAAAAAAATAACTGTGGGTGAATGACAGAAGAGAGGGAAGGGAGCAGGAGGTAGGGAAAGGGAAGGGGAAGGAGAGGTACCAGGGTCTCAATTAGAATAAGATGTATTCCATGCTGTGTACTATATGTAAAATTGGATTCTACTGTCATGTATAACTAAAGAACCAATAAAATAAAATTTAAAAAATAAAATGAAAATCCCGAGAAAGCGAGCAGGATCACTGGCTCATTGCTCTGAACGGGGGTCACCAGTGATGGGACCCAGTCCCTGTGCATCCATGTTCATTCATTTTCTTTCCTACTTTATTATCATGGTCATAAGAGTATTGGTCAGAAAGGGCTGATTACAGGAGTTCCTTTTTGTCTCTTACCTTTGGTCAGTGCTTGGGGTGATAGTGCAAGAACTGGGATGAGGGTTCGGGTTTCCTGAGACAAAGAGGCTTTCCCTGGGGTAAGAGAAAGAATAGGAACACAGTTCCCATCTCTGTAAGACCACATCTTGGCCTGAAGAGAGAGAGTAGACAAAGCTTTGAGCTGCTGGCCGTGCCATCCAAGGCCAATAAAATCATTCTAGAAGTTTCCTTTAGGAATGGAATAAGAGGACAATGGGATCAGAGGGCGCTTAAAACTTGGCCTATAGGCTTCGCCAAACTTCCTTTTAATAATTTTCGCTTCTCTGCCTGTCAGTATAGTCTTTGAGGAGCTGTCCCACAATTCTGAACAGTGAGGTGGAGGGCTTCAGGAATAGGAGGGAGATTAAAAGTGGAAAAGAAAGAGGAAAGGAAAGGGAAAGTAGCTGCCTGGAACTCGCTGCAATGAAGGTTCCAAATAGGATGGGGCAATTAGGACAGGGGTGAGGCATCCGGGCCCAGAGCGGGCCAAGAATAACCACCGCGGGGAAGGGGGAGGAAGGAGATACTACTCCCACTCACACACGCTCCTGGCTTGGTCTCCCCAAGAGGCAGCTGTGACCCTTGCCAGGTACCACATCCTTTTGTTAGGTTCTTCTTGGCCTCTTAGAATAAGACTCTTTGAGAATCCTGACTCTACAGAAGAAATGAAGGTTAGGTAGAGTGGCAACATCTCACCAATGGGACCCAGGTCGTAGGTGGTTAGTACAAGGCCCTGAGCTCCCTCCCCCCAGGAACTAGGCAGGTTTCTTCCTTCCATGGTCACAGAGGGTGCCATGTTCAACTGCTTGGCTGGCTAGAACGTGCTTCGAAGGTGAGTTCAGGTGATCTGCTTCATGTATAGGGCCCATGACACCCACTTTGGAATGGAAACAGATTTAAATGAAATTGGTCAGACTGGTCAAAGGAGATGGTGGGTCTGTCCTGTCCCTGGAGAGGTCTCAAGAACATTCATATATCACCTTTGGACTAGAGGCAGTCTCTTCTGAGCCTGGAGCCTGGAGCTGACACTGGAGTTGGGAAGCAGTTTCCTGCCCAGAGTTAATCGCACAGGTGCCCTGTTCTTTCATGCTTTGCACCACACTCTACGAAAGCCATGCCTATGTCCTCTGGCCTGGCTGACCGTAGATCCAGGGTCCAGACCGTTGAGGCTATTAACAGCACCATCACTCACTGAATGGTAAGAATCAGGACCAAGTGGCCTTGTTGGCAGTCCGTGTGGTCTTCTGTGACTGAACATGCCTGGCATGTATGTGCTGCTCCCTGCGGGAGACTCAGGCACCTGCGTCTGCCCCCCCCCCATTCGTCTGTGAAGTCATCTTCCCTGGTTGGCTCCCGCACAGTGTTCAGAAAGTACAGAGTCAAATGCTAAATTCAGGGAGCCAAGATGCCCACACCCTTGCCATAGTGACTCTGGCAGAGCAGTCAGAGCGTGTGTAGCATGGCCTGTTACCTCCTGGAGATCTAAATAAAGAAGATATTGTAGATAGTAATGCTCCTTCTGCTCTCTTCCGGTGTCAGAGGAAGGCCCTGGGCTCTCTCCACACCCTGCTACCATGTCAAGGGGCAGTGGGACAACCCAGAGGCTGCCATGGCCACAGTAGCCACCCCTCCTGAGATAGAAGGAAATAAGGTGAAGGTGCCCTGGGTAGCCAGAATAGGCCCCGCCAGATGGCAGAAGCTACTTTCCTGCATCCATGGATGGGCTTCTGGGAGGACCCCATGGAATGGGCAGAGAGGTAGACTTGGTGGGCCATGCTGGCTAGGCTGTTGAAGGAAGATGGACCAGACGAAGGGCCCGCATCTTCCCTCAATCTCTTAGGCTGCGGGCCTCTGCTTTCCCCGACTCAAGGGCCTGGATTTTTCTTCTCAAACACTTCCATACCCCAGGGTGGTAGGCTACCTGCAGAATAGCAACAACCCTGAAAGGCCCTCTAGCCTAGATGGCAATAGAAAAAGAAAATGTTCTCCAGGAACGGAAACCTCCTGTGGCCACTTTACTGCAAACTTCCCTCCCTGTGACTCTCAGAGTAGACACATTCAGTGGTGCCCTTGGGGATTGTTAGTGCTTTGAGGAGTGTCATCTCAGTTTCCCACCAGGATGGAACTCCTCATTTCAGACCTCATGAGTGTTCAATCCCTGACGCCCCTTCTCACAGTAGAAGGCAGCCTATGAGCAGGGCTGAGTGAGGGGGCCCCACCCGGTGGGTTCTTCAGGGTAGAATCACTCTAAACCCAGGCATTCAGGCCACAGGAACTCCCACCTTGGCACCAGCTGGTAGTCAAGATTTTGATCTTGATCAAGAAAACAAGAAAGAAGAAAGCTGACGGACTCTGCCAGCCCCACTTTATGCCAGTACCTTTGTTGGCCTCCCATCTTCCTTGACCTTGAAGCTGCCCTTTCTCCTGCCACTCCATGCCCTCCCTACACACTGCCCTGATCTCAACAGGTCCTACTGTCCTGAGACTGGCCAGGAACCTCTTCTCAAAAGCCTGACACCAGGACATTTTCATTCTTCTACTTGACCTCGCCCCCAAAATGTGGTAGCCACTTGATGCCCTTGTGTGCTACATAAGGACAGATTCCAAACGAGCAAAGGTGTTTGTCCCAGAAGCATCCGTGAAGAGACCTCTGTGAGGTCCTGGAAAGGGAGGTGGCCCCAGGAGCCTGTGCCAAGCCTTGTGGGCCCAGGGAAGCCATACAGAAAGATTCTTTCTGGAGGAAAAAAGAGATTAGCAGAGCCTCCCCAAAGAAGACAAGTAAAGAGAAAACAGAAATGTTTCCTTTAAAGGGGAGCAAGAACAGATGGAAAGAGGGTTTATATTAATGAAATCTCCGGATATTAAGGATGAAATGAATGCCAGGGAAGGTTATTATCATTTCATTAGAACACAAAGGAAGAAACAAACACGTTATTATGTGAAACCAAGAAGTTATGAACAAGGGAATCCAGCAGGGGAGTTATTAGCTGGGTTAATTAAAACAGAACAAGCCGGTTGAGTAATTCCGTCTGTAGAACACAACAAGGAAGGCATAATTCATTGCCCTTAAGAAAAATACTCTGGGTTTTCTCTTTTTTCTCGTTTACCAGAAATTCTGCACTTTTGATATTATCTCACAAACCAAAAAGATTTATTCCTCTCAACACCTAACTGATTTAGCACCAATATGTTTTGTTAAAAAGAGTTCAATTCTGATCAGAGATATGGAAATCCACCAAAGATTCCTGAGCCCAGATAGCCAGGGTCACTCCCTACCCAGGACTGGGACCCCCTCAAAGGTCCCTTTAGCTCCGAGCAGGGTGATAAGAGGTCCCAATGGAAGGGGTATGAGGCCTCACTCATCCTTCCTAGTGACCCTGGGGAAGACGACCCTGCCAGGTTTGCTTGCCACCTTCTTTTCTCTGCTTCCTCTTGCCATTCCTGAAGCCGGGACTCCTTGGCACAATACATGCTCCCTGCAGCTGTCAGTGCCAGTCCTTCCAGATAGCTCTGTTGGCAACCAGCACAAGCAGCAAATGACCAGCAGGACTGTATCGCAGCACCAAGCCATCTGGTCCTGGGGCCTGCAATCCTTGTTTGGGTAGAGCTGATATATCTGAGTTGTTTCTCCCTTCAGGGAGCCAAGAAGTTCCAATAGTCAATGGGGCCAAAGGATCCCATCAGCCCTCAGGGTTTTGCTAGTCTTCTGTCTGTCAGGCCTTATGAGTAACAGTGGGGGCTCTGGGTTTGGCTGAGCCTTTGAAGGTTGATCTGCAAAGACTGTTTCTCAAGTTAAAGTACCAGAGAGCCAGAGGTCCCAAGTTCTTTGGATTTAGAGCACAGACATAGGACAAGGGAGCTGGAAGGGGCCTTGCTGAAGGTTTAGTCTGAGCTTGTGCCAAGAGTGAGAGAGAAGGAGTCTAAGACACACTTGGAACCACAGAGATAATTAATGGCTGAGCAGGACCGGAACCAGGGTCCCGTGGCAGGTCCTGATAACTTGCTTCCGCCCTGCTCTCATGGGCTCTGTTTCAGGGCTGTCAACCACAGGCACACCAAGAAGACTTCTGGAGAACACCAGATATATTTAATAAGAATTAGAATGTGTGGCACAAACACTGCCTCATAATTGTCAATTGATTCTTTTAATTAAAAACTTTACTTTTAGGGTACAACCCACTCCAATTAGGATCCCATTCTTGTGGTTGTACATAATGTGGAGTTACTCTGGTTGTGTACTCATTTATGAGCAAAGGAAAGTTATGCCCAATTCATTCTACTGTCTTTCCCATTCCCGTCCCCCCTCCCTTCCCTTTGCTCCCCTTTGTCTAACCCAATGGACTTCTATTCTTCCCCTCTCTACCCTCCCTTGTTGTGGGTTAGCATCCATATATCAGAGAGAACATGTGGCCTTTGGTTTATGTGGAGTGGCTTATTTCACTTAGCATGATAGCCTCCAGTTCCATCCATTTACCTGCCAGCGCCATAATTTCATTCTTCTCTATGAAGACGAATATCCCATTGTGTATATATACTGCATTTTCTTTATCCATTCATCTGTTGAAGGGCACCTAGGATTTTGTACTCCATGTACACTCTGCTGTCATATATCTAAAAACAACAAATAAAAGAAAATTTTAAAAAATTACAGCATTGGGTGGGAGGGAGGGAGGGAGGGAAGGGGAATATGCTGGGGACTGATATTAGCCAAATTATATTGCTATATTGTGTGCGTATATGAATATGGAACAATGAATCCCATCAGTATGTACAATTATAATGCACAGATAAAAATGTGGAAAAAAATTACTTTTAGAGCAGTTTTTGATTCATGGAAAAAAAAATATGGGCAGAAATAGAAAATCCTCATACACCCCATCTCTAAGCATATACAGCTTCCCCCATGATCAACATTCCCCCAACACAGTGGCACCTGTGGGATAATTGATAAACCTACATTGCCACATCATTATCATCCAAAGTCCACAAATGAAGATTTACTTTTGTTGTCATATATTCTGCATGTCTGGGCCAGTACTAGATGATATATATTTACCAGTATAGTATCATACAGGACAGGTTATACTGTCTTAAAAGTCCTCTTTGCTCCTCCTATTCATCCCCTCCTTGGCAACCTTTGATCTTTTTTACTTTCTCCAAAGTTTTGCCTTTTTCAGAATGTTGCATATAATCACTTGACATACCCACTTCAGGTGGCTTCTTTCACTTCATAATATGCATTTAAGTGTCCTTCATGTCTTTTCGTGTCTTGATATTAGTGCTGAATAATATTCCATCATCTGGATCAACCAGTGTATCTATCCGTTACTTACTGAAGGACATCTTGATGGCTTTCAAGTTTTGCAGTGATATATAAAGCTGTTTGTTATAAACATCTGTGTGCAGGTTTTTATGTGGATATAAGTTGCAGCTCATTCAGATAAATAACAAGGAAAGGAATGAAATTGATGAATATCTGGTGAGAGTGTGTTTAGTTTTATAAGAAACTGCCAAACTGTCTTACAAAGTGATTCTATTTTCATTTCTACCAGCAAGGAATGAGAATTCCTATTGATCCACGTTCTTGCCAACATTGGATGTTGTCAGTATTTTAGACATTGGCCATTCTAATAGTGTGTAATGATACATGATTGTTGTTTTAATTTGCAATTTCTTAATGATATATGATATGGTGCATCTTTTCATATGCTTCTTTGCATTTATATCATTTATATCTTCTTTGGCAAAGTGTCTCTTCAGGTGTCTTTTGCCCATTTTTAAAAAATATGTTTTAGTTGTCAATGGACCTTTATTTTATTTATTTCTCAGAATCGAACCCAGTGCCTCACATATGCTAGGAAAGCACTCTACCACTAAGCCATAACCCAGCCCCATCTTTTGCCCATTTTTAAGTGAGTTATTCTTTATCTCATTGTTGAGCATTAAGAGTTCTTCGAATATTTTGGATAACAGTCCTTTATTAAATATATTTTGCAAATATTTTCCTCCAGTCTATGGCCTATCTTTTCATTCTCTTGATATTATCTTTTTTAAAATTTCAATGAAATCCAGCTTATCAATTATTTCTTTTATAAATCATCTTTAATAGCGTATCTAGAAAGTCATTGGCAAACCTAAAGTATCTAGATTTTTTTTCTCTGTTATCTTCTAGTAGTTTTGTAATTTTGAATTTTACATTTAGGTATTTGATCCATTTAAAATTATTTTGCACAGGAGATAAGGTCTGTGTCTAGATTTAGTGTGTTGTTGTTGTTTTCTAACACAATTTACTGTAAAGATTATCTTTGCTCCATTGTATTTCTTTGCTCTTTTGTCAGAGATCAGTTGACTGTATTTATGTGGGTCTGTTTCTGGGCTCTCTATTTTGTCCTGTTGACCTATCAGCCTATTCTTTCACCAGTACCACTGCCTTGATTATTGTAGCTTTATGATTAGTCTTTAAAAAGTTGTTTTCTAGAGCATTCATTCGTTGTTATGAACTGAACCTAAACAAGCTTATAGGAATGAAATTTATGAGGTACCAAACAGGCAAATCATTATTACCTCCATAGTCTTGCTGGTTTGGGTGGAGACAACCTTGCCTGGTTGTCTCTCGTGTGATCTCTGCCTTGTTCAATTGCTGTGTTTTATTTGCAACCTTTGTACATTGATACAATCAACATATTTGTAACTGAAATGGCTACCTAGTTTTGCATGATGTACATTGATTATTTCTCTTTTAGAGCCCTGGATTGGTGTTCTAATTCAATTTTGCTTTCCCAAATATTTGTGTGCTGATAATGTCCAAGAGATCACATTACATCTCTTCTTGTGGCAGTTGTGAGCTCCTTGAGGCAGGAACCATCTTTGACATCCCCACCATCCTTAGTAGCCCCTCTTGTCTCCAGAATATCATTTAATTATGGGGATTCACGGAGCCTTGAAGATCATTTTCCCAAGAAGATAATGCACACAAACTAAACATAGGACCAGGTCCCTGGCAGGTGCTTCTTGATTTTAGTGATACAGGGCCTTCTGAGGTCTCAGGGATTGTCGTAGGGAGAGTTAGCGACCCCACACTTGCCATTTCCCTACTTTGAATGTAAGCTCAGAACTCAGGGTCAGAAACCTGGCCTGGCTCCTCTGCCTTTCGGAGGGTAATTATGTCTGCAGCATGCTGTACCCACTTCCATAGGTGGCACAGCTAGATCTGAGCAAAGCTTTTACGTGAAAATTCTGGAAGAAAGAAACTAGAGAGTGAGTGATTATTTGCCCAATGAACAGTCGGATAAGGGTTTCCTCCATGCTTTTGGAAATGTTTACCCTCCTAGTTGACCCCCTATTCTTCCCAGAAGATTCTCCTTCTGCCTTCCTCCTCATCCACTATTTTGCTTCTTCCTTGCTACTCCATTGGTGGTTTATTCCTGGCCTCTAAATATGGACATCTGTCCATGAGCCTCTGCCTTGGTCTCCCTGGAAATGTGCCCTGTCCAGGTGGCTTTAATGGTCAGTGACTCCTCAACCTTATGGTCAACCCCAACCTCTAGAGCTGACTCTAGTGCTACATTTTTGGATCTCTGCTAGACATGTCCTACTGGCAACCCAGATCCAACCTTAAGTAGCTTTATCGAACTTCTGCCAGTGCTCTCATCACTGATGTGTCAGGGGCTTGTCTGGGCTGCCTACTAACCACATCTTGGGCCCTCGGTTTCCTCTTCTGTTGATTAAGATGGTACAGCCCTCTCTATCTCACTAAGAGAACTGAATGGAACAAGATATATGAAAGCTGTTTTAAGCTATAAAAGTGTACACAAAGAATAAGTGTAATCATTGTATTATCATCTTTGAGTTCTTACGGGTCACTACATCCATGCTGTCTCCACTCATTATCATTTCCGTCTTCCCTATGACTCTCATCCATTATTTTACCTCGGTTCTTGATGTCCCCATCAGAGTTGAAGCCCTTTCATCCATTGCCTGCTTAGTTCTATATTTTCTAGCCGAATGGTTCCTATACGGCTGGCCACATAGTAACCAGTGGAAGGAAACTACTTTTTAATGTAATTGTAGTCTCTTTAACAAAGGTCCTAGGAACTGAATATCTAAATGTAAAAGAGTCCCTCACACCATATGCAAAAATTAACTCCACGTGGATCAAAAATAAGAACTTAAAATGTAAAGCTTCTAGGAGAAAAATAGCTTTAAATCTTCATGTCCTTGGATTAGTTAATGATTTCTAAGGTATCACATTATAAGCACAAGCAACAAAAGAACAAATAGTTAAATTGGAATTCATTAAAATTAAAAATGTTGGGCTGGGGTTGTAGCTAGTGGTAGAGTGCTTGCTTAGCACGCGTGAAGCACTGGGTTCAATCCTCAGCTCCACATAAAAAAAATAAATAAATAAAGTAAAATTAAATAAATAAAGTATTGTGTTCATCTATAACTAAAAAAAATTAAGGAAAAAAATAAAAATGTTTGTGCTTCAAAGGTCACCATTGAAACAGTGAAAGATAACTCAGACTGGGAGAAATTTTTTCAAATTTTATATGTATCTGATAAGAGACTTGTATGTATAATAGATAAAGAACTCTTACAACTCAACCATAGAAAGATAAATGATATAATTAAAAATAGGCACTTAAAGTTAACCAAATTATATTGTGTTCATGTATAAATATATTACAATGAATCCCACCATTAAGTATAATTATAATACACCAATAAAAAATTTTAAACAAAAAGGTAGATAAAATAGGCACACATAATTTTTATTTTAATTATACTTCAATAAATCTGGAAGAGAAAAAAGGCCAAGATGTGAAGAGAGATTTCTCCAAAGGAGAGATACAAGTGGCTATATATACCAAAAAAGGAGGTTCAACATCATTATTCACCAGGGAAATGCAAATTAAAACCACAATAAAATAATGTAATAATCCAAAAACTATTTAATTGTATTCTTTTTTTTTAAAGGTTATATTTTATTGTTTTAAGAGAGAGAGAGAGAGAGAGAGAGAGAATTTCAATATTTATTTTTCAGTTTTTGGCGTACACAACATCTTTGTTTGTATGTGGTGCTGAGGATTGAACCCAGGCCGCACGCATGCCAGGCGAGCGCACTACCGCTTGAGCCACATCCCCAGCCCCTAATTGTATTCTTTAATTGGGTGACTGAATTATATAACAAGGTATCCACTAGGATAGCTAGAAATTAAAAGTCAAATAATAACTAATAATGTGGAAAAACCAGAATCCTCATAAACTGCTGGTGGGAGTGAAAGAAGGTGTAATCACTTTGGAAAACACACACTGGCAGTGTCCCCAAAGATTAAACATAGATCTATTATATGACTGAGCAACCCCACTTCAGGTGAGATTGAAGGTATTATTTATGACCAAGACAGATGAAAACATATGTGTACATGAAAACATGTACATAAATGTTGCTTATTTATAACAACCAAGAAGTAAATATAACTCAAATGTCCATAAATTGATGAATATATAAATGATATGTGGTATATCCATTCAAAGGGATACTATTCACCCATAAAGAGGAATGAAATATTGATATATGCTACAATGTGGATGAACCTTGAAGATATTATGCTAAGTGAAAGAAGTCAGTCACAAAAAATCATATGTTGTATGATTCTAATTGCATGAAATTAGGCAAATCTATGGTTTAGGCAAATCTATGAAGACAGAAGCTGATCAATAGTTGCCTAGGGGGTTGGGGGAAAGTTTCTAAAGTATACAATAATTCTTTTAGAGGTGATGAAGATGTTCTAAGATTTATTGGAGTGGTAGTTGCACAATTCTATGAATAGAATAAAACACAATTGAATTATACACTTTAAATGGGTCATTGGTATGGCATGTGAGTTATGTCTCAATTAACTTTAAAATGCAGTTATAAGAGGAAAAATCATGGTAGGTACATGTTATGGAAAGTTTTAGATGAGCTTAGGATATAACTCAGTGGTAAATCGCTTGCCTAGCATGCACCAGGCACTGAGTTCAATCACCAGCACTGCAAAAAAATTAAATGCTAAGTTCAGTGGTAAGGACTGGATTCTCCATGGCCGCTTTTCTCAAAGGGTGTTTCATATACTATCTAAACCAGAATAGTAACAAATACCACCTCCTGGTATAGTTCAGAATGTTCTGGATGGGATCATTATTTTGCATTTGTAGAAAGCACTCCAGTGGGGCTACAGCAGGTGCTGAGCCCATTTTGAAAACAGTGTTAGTAAATCCTACTGCCTCCAGACTCCTCCTGCTCCACTCTGCCTGCACTTGGCTGCCAGATGCGCCTCCACAGTGGATTTGGATTGGGCCACCACCCTGCTCAGAACCCTCCAGTGGGCCCTCTTTCCTCAGCAGGAGCTCCAAGCACTCTGAATGTTATCTCCCATGACTCCACACACATCTTTTATGTCCACCAAAGTGGTATCTGCCTCATTCTCAACCTCCCTTGTGGGTTCCCACTCTGATCCTCGCCATACTGTCCCACATTCCAGAAATGCATCCCCTGCACCCCCCATCTCATCTTTTGTAATACAAATGTCACCCTAATATTTTCCTTTTAACAAGCTCATCATCTAGAATTCACTGATAGCCTTTCCTCACCTTTTAAGCTACATAATTCTGCTGCTTGCAAATCAGACACTACCAAGAGTTGCTAGGAGAGCTTGCCTGTGGATGAGAGCTTAGCCTAGCCCCTGGTAGGGGGGCAGCAACGGAGCCGGTGATGCTTACCAGGGCCTGGGGTAATAGGATGTGGTGTGGAGATGCTAGTACCAGCATGACAGGAACATGTTCTGGTGGCAGTCTTTTCTGAGGAGTTCGGTATCTTCCTTGATGACCCAGAGATCTGGACCTGCATCAGATACCACTGGAATGTGGACCGGACCTAGAGGACCCCCTGACCTCCACCAAGCCTGTCAAACCTTGGCAGCTCAGCTGAGGCCAGCACCTCACACAGGCTGGGAACTGCTGAGCCAAATCCTCATTTCAATTGGGGACAGAAAGGCTCTGGCCATCCCATTGTCCTCTACCCGATCCTCAGCAGGAGAGAAAGCGAGAAAGCCATTTACAGCCTATTTGTTAATGAGCTCTTAAAAATAAAATGATGATTGTCAGATAATTATTTTACAAGGCAACAAGAGCCCCCTTGAAACCATTTCAGTAATTACATTAAGGCACTCTATTTGTAAGAAGCTAATAGGAAACAAACCATTAATTAGTATTTTGTCTTCTTTCCCACTGCCCCTTTTCCCTTGAATTACGGGGGTGGGGGGATCCTGGGGCTATACAGCTGGAGTGCAGCCAGAAGAGGAAAAGACCAGGAGATCCAGGGGCCACAGGGGCCACAGCTCACTGTAGGGGGATCACAGAGAGCAGTGGAGGGTCCCAGGGCTGCTGTGGCCCTAATGGAACCAGCCAGTCACCTACCGTGGCCTAGGCCCACCTGAATGGAACCCTGTGTGGCCCTACGTCCATTGCTTTGGTCACGGAGTGGAGCAGCTGGTAGTTGTGGGGCAAGCTGAGCTCAACGTGGGAATGTTCCCAGGGGCCTCAGAGCTAGTGGGTGGGGCGGGCACCTGGGCAAACAGAACTAAGAAACGGGCAGGAATGAATCAAGGACAGCTTAAATATGCAGAAATGCAGTTCATACCTCTGGGCAAAAATAATCCCAAACAGAGTTATGTAATGGGAGGGAGGGATATGATAGGAGGGATGAAGCTGCGAGGGGTATGCAGGATGAGTGAATGAGTGAGAGCAAGAGAGAGAGATGGAGAGGGACAGAGAATGGAGTGGGAGGGACCTGGGGGGGTTGACTGAAGAGCTGAGGAAGCTGTCATCCTGCGTGGGATATATTCATTTGGGGGGGGGTCATTCTGCTATGTGGAACCCTGGGAGGTATCTAGAGGAAGGCAGCTCTAAATGACCCTGACCCCTATGCCTGGGGTGGCAAATGTGTGGGCTTCTTAATCCTAAGGGGCAGGGACAGGGGAAAGCCAGCAGGCACAGGCATGGGGGGTTGGGATTCCACAATTTCCCTTTTAAGTCAGTGCACCTCCTTCTGGCCCCCATACTCCACCTCCAGCTCTCTGTCTTCTTCTTCCTGCTATAGGAAGCTCACCTTGACACACCACCCAAGTCCCCTAACTCTCCCTCCAAAGAATTTCCAGGAGATTTAGTCTGATCCTTTCCAAAGAAATTATCTATAAATTGCTGCTGTTGTCTTAAGCTGTGATTTGTGTCTGTGTAAATTTCGCCCTCCTGCATTGTTGGCATACTGAAGTGCCCAGCTCTGAGTTGGCAACAAAGCAGAGCAACCATTGTCACTGAGCCTGGTGACCCAAGGAGCAGGCAGAGGCAAAGTAGGGGGCAAAGGCACAAAGGCTGTGCTGGGTGTCCCCTCAGGCCATAGAGCTATGGAAGCCATTGGTTGCAAAGGGAACCCTGGGATTAGGGAGTGGTAGTGTTGGAGCTGCAGAACCATTTAAAGGGAAGATTGTGTATAAAATTACGTCAAAGAGGCACTCAGTAGACATCAGTTGGAACCCCAATACAGTGTGCAATTAGGCTTGTGGTAGGCAATTCATTGGCCAAAGCTGTCAGAACCCAATACTCCAGGGAGGAGGAGAGGGAGCCAGACTCACAGAAAGCCTGGGTGATGGAGTAAGTGTGGAGAAAACAAACTCACGGGGCAAGTATGAGTCCAACAGCGGCCACCCAAGTCAACATCAGCATCCTCGCTGTCTTCCTAGTCTTTAGATGGCTATTGCAAGGAATTCTGAAGCATCCAACAGCCAGATTCTAGTGCTCAGAGCTCCTGAGACCATCTGTAAGCATGCTGCTTCCCACGGGCAGCTCCATGGACATCCACAGGAAGGGCTCAAAAGAGCACAGGTTTCCAAGCCTCCCAGAGGTTCGAGGGAGACTGCTAGAAGCCTGGCTAGAAGGGCAGCAGTCAATGGCAAGGGAACTGCAAGCAGAACTGGACAAACACTTGGAGACTCAGAGCTCTTCTTTGAAGGTTTATTGCTGAAATGACCCCTGGAGCACATTTTTATTTCCCTTCATTGAGGCCCAAATGGAAACTGCCTAGGAACCACCAGGAAAAAACAGGCTGAGATAAATCAAAGGAGAATGCAGGTTTCCTGACTCTGTTTCCTTATTGTGTCGGCTTGGAATTTGCAGAACCTGCTCTGGGTGAATTGTGGTATTCACAGCTACAGGGTGGTCCAGGAGCCAGCAGCCCAGAGGTTCTAGAGGTGTTTGCGTGGTGGTTCATGCTGGAACTTTCATAAGTCGTTAATCAGGGGCTCCAAGGAAAAGCAAAGGGGTGATTTGGGACAGTAGGAAGAAACCAAACCGGACCAGAGAAGACCCTGAGACCTGCCACAGCCTCTATGAAATTAGCATCAGTGAAGCTGTCCATTGGGAATTCCCAAGAGGGCTAAGTATGGCATGGGAACCAGTACCCAGGCCAGGCCAGAGAGGTTGGGCTGTGGTCCCAGGAGCAGCCAAGCCTGGGGTGGCAGGGCTGGGCTGGGTAGGGCTAGGCTGGGCAGGGCTGAGAGAGAGAAGAGAAATTTTTTGCCTCCAGGCTCATAAATGCCTATATTGGGCAAGGCTTCTTGTTTCCTTGGGTGGTGACCAGGAGTCTTTCCAAATTTGCCAGCCTGGCTTGAATTGTCTCCCTTTGCCTAGAGAGGGACTGTACCCTTCCAGAGGATTCTCCTTAATCCTCAAGGTGATGGGGATGGGTGCAGGTTCCTCCAGCCTGACCTCCCAGAGCAGATGGGGAAATATAAGCAAATTCCATCTAACACGGCTGGGCTATAGCTCAGTGATCGACACAGCTCAGCACTTGCCTAGCATGCATAAGGCCCTGGGTTCAATCCCCAGTACCATAAAAACAAACAACAACAAAACAATGAATTACCTCTGCTAGACCAGGATGGGACCTGCAGGACAACTAATTCCGGAAACCATGGCTCCCACAGGGTTGCTGATCCACACAGTCACTATGTCCCCAGGGTGATGTAGACAGTAGCTACCCTTGTGGCAGGTCCCTCTAGCCCCCAGGCCAGCAAACTTGTCATTATGTCGTTACATAAATAAATTATGTACTTACACAGGACTTGGTGTGTGAGTGCCAGTTAGTGTTATTGCTATGTAATTATGCAGTTAGCTTGAAGACGGAGGATGGCAGAAGAGTGGAATCACCAACCCCCGGCCCCAACCTTGGTGAAGACAGCAGGGCTCCCACCCCTCACCTCAGTGAGAACTGTCACTGCAGTCACCAGATAAAGTGCTGGAGTCTCCCAGGTGTCTCCTGCAGATGGGGCATATTCCCCCTCGCCTGCACCACAGCAGGACTCCAGGGCACTTACCACGCCTCAGGCTTCCCACCAGCCCCTCACTACCTCCCTAGGCCTGACCCAGGCCTCACCCAAAGCAACCAAAGACTGCTGCCAAGCCAAGAAGCCCAGGAACCAGTGGGCTAAGGAGCACGATGGGGACAGGAGAAGGGCCCATGGGTCAACAACATCTCTTCCTCATCTGGGGGGGGGGGGGGCTGTTCATTCCTCTACTCCCAACTCTCGCCCACTAGCTGGCAAGTTTAGAACTCAGGTTCCTTAGATGGGAAGATTTCTCAAGATTATATAGTCCAACCTCACTTTTTCAGATGAGAAGGCAGGTCAGAGAGGGAAAGTAATTTGCCCAAAGGCACACAGCAAGCCCAGGGGACACTGAAAGTAGAGCCTTGCCTGCCTCCTGGGTCTCTGCTCTGCTTCCTTCCTTTGTCCTCTTGCTCACCCCCGCCCCCCATTGTTGGGGCTGCTCCAGCTTCTCACTTCCTCTCCCTCCCGTCCTGCTCCCAGCTCTGCCCAGGCCTGCCTGTGGCCTCACCTCTCCCCTCGTCTGCGCTCCCATTGCTGCCTGGCTTTCTTCTGCCGGCCCCTGAAGCCAGGGGAGGCTCCCCACTCTCTCTTTGGCCAATGCTTTCCTCTCTCTCTCCTGGTCCCTCCCAGTTTGCTCCTGAGGCTCCTCCTGGGATGGGCCTGCCCCTTCCTTTTTACCTCCTTCTGGCTCCAAAGAGAATCTAAAATGAAGAAAAGAGATTAAACTCCTGGGCAGGGAGCATGAAATCTCTTCTGGGTTTCGAATGGGATAGGCTGAGCAAAGAGGAACCTTCTAAATGGTGGGGATGGGGGACAGAAGTGCCCACCCACGGCCATCCTTCCAACCAGAGGCCAAGCTCAGGAACTGGAACTGCTGACCTTATGCCGGTAGCAAAAGGAAAGGGGTGGAGTCAAAAGGGCGTGGCAGGGAGGTGTGGCTCAGCACCTCAGCACTATTGGCGTGGGCTTCTGAGCATAGGGAGCCACCCCAGATGGGGACATTTTTAAGCATTCTCATTTCTGGAATATCGGAGACCAATTTCCTCAGCCACTCAGTGAAATCCCTGTGAGAAAGGCCTGTGGGCCCATCTTTTTTGGAAGGGGAAACCGTGGGGTCAGAGCTTCCCAGTCTGTGGAGGCCTGAATTTGGAGCCTCCATGGACTGAGGTCAGCCTCTGCGCTGCAGGGCGAACTTAAGGCGCGAGGTGCCTAAGTGTGTGTTGGTAACAGGCACCATTCGGAGGGACTAGCTGGGGTCTGCAGGCTGGCAGGAGGCTCCAGAAGCGCTCACCCAGCCGCCAGAGCTTTTCTACAGTGGTTTTGAAGCCCCTGCTCTTTCAGCCACCCAGACTCCCAGAGCCACTCCACTGTGGGCCGAGGAATCTGGAGGACAGCTCTCTGTTATATGGCCTGGGTCCCTGTTGTAGAAAAGGAACCTAATCTTAGAGGCAAAACTAAGCCCAGGCCCAGGGCTCCCGGCATCCACCCAGTCCCTTTCACGCAGACCACACTGCCCACTTCTTAGTGGCTCCAGGTCCTCAGTCTCAGGGAGGTGGGGCCAAGAGTGAACCCGGGTGAAAGAGAAAAACCTGTTGAGGGTTACAGGGGACGCTGAAGCTACGCCAGGTTGCAGACTTGGTGAAAGGTCTGCCCCTCTGCTCTGCACAGGGGAGTGGGTTTCCCAGGCCTTTCTACCTCCTTCATGAGTGGGAATTTCTGTGGCCTGCAGGGAATGGCATTTTACTGTCTCCTCCTCTGGTGGCCTCATTGGGTAGGGAGTAGGGGAGTGAAGCCTCATGACTTAGAGGCCCTAAAATAGGGGTGGCTGAGAGTAAGGGTCGCCTCATTTTCTCTAAGGACTTTTAGTTCACAGAGCAATATACAGCAGCTCAGGTGTGTCCTCTCCTGGCATGGGGGATGGGGGAGAGCCTTGAGGACATTGAGACTGTCCCCTGAGAATTCCCATGGAATAGCAAGCCCAAGGAGAGTCGATCCCAGAGACCCCTTTGCAGGAGAATTTAAGGCTTTTGGGGCACCAAAGTCTCCAGTGGGGGAAGGGGTAATGTGGTTTTTTCCTTCCCCTTTTTACTCAGGCATTTTTGCACATGACTCAAACAAGTCTAAACTTTCCTAAACTTCAAAGTTTGCCCATGGCACGGCCTCAAAGTGGAAGGGAAAATGTTAAAAAGGAAAAAAAAAAAAAAAAGTTTGTAAGTCAGTTAAGCATTGTGTTCTGCTCCTTGATGGAATTGAATTAACTTGTTGTGTTACTATTAGTGTCTCATTGTGAAACAGCGGGTGGAGGCTTCCTTTGGGGTGAGGTGGTCTTTCTGCGGTCCCCAGGCCCACTCGTCCCACAGGAGGGGTGCAGGGCTTCGCACAACTGTGGTGAGGGAAAGGAGCTCCTTGGCAACAGGCCTGGTCCACAAGGTCATTTACAAACTCCCTAGAGGAGTCTTGGGCCAGGTTGTTGGTGCCCCAATGGCCCAGCTGTCCTTCTTCCTCCTAAGAAGCTTTGCTCTGGTTAACAGAGAAGGCAGGGTACTGGGAGTTCTGTGTGCAGTCCCTGGTGCCATGGGTATCTCTCCACCTGCCTGTGAACTAAGTACTGAATATCAGCCCTAGAGCTGGGAGGAGTATACTGGTCCTGAGTCCAGTAGCTGGCTACACAGGGTCCTTTCTCTACCTAATCACTTCTCCAGTCTTTTTTGTTGTTGTTGTTAATATTAGGGCACTCAATCACTGAGCCACATCCCCAACTCCCCTGCCCTTTTTTTTTTTTTTTTTTTTGTATTTTATTTGGAGACAGGGTCTCGCTGAATTTCTTAGAGCTTCACTGAGTTGCTGAGGCTGGCTTTGAACTCACAATCCTCCTCCCTCAGCCTCTGGAGCTCTCCTGAGCAACACTGTAAGGCTGGGCAAAAGGGCACAAGCTGTAGGTACTTAAATGCATGGTTCCTAACCCAGAACTGCATCTAGCTATGAATTTACGAAAATCACAATGACTTTCCCTCACTGTGCTCAAATTTTCTCATCTGTAAAATGGGAATGATAGCAGACTGCTCTCTCTATGTGGTTAGGAATTAGGCAAATGAACCCTAGGCTAGCTCCTCTTCCTATTACTCCTTTCACTGCCTTTCCCCCTGGCACAGGCACAAAGTGTTCAGAGCCTGGCATATAGTAGGCTCTAAATAAATGTCTGAGAGTCACGCTGCTTCACTGGTTCTCTTGCCTCCACTTTCTTCTCCCTTTTACCCATCCTGCCGGCTATAGTCATCTGCCACTCCATTAATTTTTCTCACAGCACACCATGCCCTTCTTCAAAAAAGCATCAATGAATTCCCAATATATTTACTAAGGCCTTGTGGTGACGAGCATGATCCTTGTTGAAGATGGCTCTGCTTGAGTCCTGGCTTTGCAGCTTCCTAGGTTGGTGACTTGACTGAGAGGTCTCGATCCTCCTATTCTCCACTCCCTCTTCTGTAGAGCAGGGATAATGACTAACTCGTGGGACTTCTGTGAGAACTACAAGAGGTCACATGTATAGGGTGCTTAGCACTGTGGCTGCTCAGAAAATGTCTTCTGAACTAATTATTAGTAGCTCCCATAATTTCCTAACATAAACCTGGCCTGCTCATGGTCACCTGAGCAGGTGCCCAGGGAATTCTTCCCTTAGATCTTTGTCATACCTCACTTGTCCACCATGGAAATCTTACCTGCCCTTCCAGACCTCCTTTGAATCCCACCTCCCATCTGTCTGCACCTCAGCTCCTAGAGACTGCTTGAGACCAATTGGAATTTCTGTGGCATTTTCGACATGATACCAAGCCCTGAGCTGCCATGAACTGCCAGGATAGCTGTGTGCAGGAGAGGGTACCTTCAGCTGGCCTGCAGGTCCCCACCTGGAGCCATGTTGCTACCCTTGGCCACTCTATACTAGTTGGAGGCAGACACTTTCTGTCCTACAGGGTGGTACCTACCACTTACCACATGCCAAGTGCTGTGGTCACAGCCCTAACAGGAAATTAGCCAGAGGGGAGAGAGGTGGAGACTAATAACAATACAAGGTGAAGTGAGCTTATAGGGACATATAAGAATCATTTCAGAAGCAGGGGGTCTAATCACTGTCATCTCCATCTCCTTCACTACAATGCTTAAAAGCCTTCAGTGGCAGGCCATTGCTGGTAAGATAAAGCTCAGTGTCTTCACTGGGCCCACAATGTCCTGCTCAATTTGATCGCTGCTTGCCTCCTCTCCAGGCTCATTTTACAGAATGTGTTTCACCCTCCTACACACCCCCACGCTCCACGTGCACACACACATGCCTGACATACAGCCGCGCGCACGCGCGCACATACACACACACACATACACACACACCTTAGCAAAATGACTTTCTCCTGATTTTGCAAAGATACAAAAGCTCCTTCCTGCCTTGGGGCCACTGCATGCACTGTTGCCTCTGCCAGGAATACTCTCCCCAGCGCCCCTTAAGTCTGGCCAACTCCTACTCATTCTTCAAATCCCAGTTTAAATGTTTCCTGGGGAAAGCCTTTCCTCACTACGGTTTGTTTCCTCTGTCAACCTGTATGTAGACATACATAAAGGTTTATTGAATGAGCATGTCTTCTTAATATTGAACCCAGGTTTTAATTAATCCATTATTTGTGTAATTAGCTCTTTGTTCATCTTCCCCAAGACTGTAATCTTTGGGGTCTGTCTTGCTCACATCCATGTCCCCAGCACCTAGTACTATGCCCTAAACACAGGAGACGTAACTGCATATTTGCCAAATAAATGAACAGAGGGGTCATCTAGGCCCCTCGTCTGTCCTTCATCAAAATTCTACCCATCCTTCCAAACTTCCCTTGAGTCTCCCCTCTCTCAGCATTATGTCCACATACCCTAGCTCCTAGAGAGTGTTTATGCCCCCTGGAATTCCATGGCATCTTTGACTTGTTATTCCCCTGATACCAAGCCTCTCAAGGCCATCTTGGACAGAGAGATTGGTATAGTGTGTGCAAGTTATGGAGCTGAGATGGGCAAAGTGTGTGGCCTGCAGGTATATGTGGCTTCTGCACAGGCTTAAGGACTAGAAGATTAGGAGGTGGTGGGGCTGGGGATGTGGCTCAAGCAGAAGCGTGCTCGCCTGGCATGCATGCAGCCCCAGTTTGATCCTCAGCACCACATACAAACAAAGATGTTGTGTCCGCCGAAAACTAAAAAATAAATTAAAAAAAAAAAAAGATTAGGAGATGGAACCTGTGGAATGGGACTTCAGATACTTATGAGTTTGGGTTTAACCCCTGGGGTAATAGTGAGTGAGGAGATCTTGTTTGGGTTTTGGAAAGCTCGCTCTGATGATCTTGGAGAGGTCAGACTGCAAAGGCAAGACATCAAGTAAGGAGACAGAGAGAGTCTGGGGGCAGGAGAAGGAAGTGTGAACTGAGGCAGTGGCTAGGGAGGGATGGATATGAGTGCCATTCTGGAAGCTGAATGAGCAGATGGTTGGAGAAGTGAGACCCAAGCTTTGGTGCTGGCTCTGCCCAGGACCTCTGGCTGGTTCTGCTGGTGCTGGCTCAGCTTCCCCTTCACAGAGAGTGAACCTACATGAAGTGGGCTAGGCACTCACTATCTTTTAAATAACTCTTAGTTTTAACCTACCCTGAGCTGGCCCCTGATGAGACAAGCTTGAGGTCCCAAGAGGACGGGAGATTAACCTTCAGGGTGGACATCATCTCCATCTTCCCTTTTTCTGTGCTCCTCTCCCCCAAGTTTGGCCTCAAGTTCTGGCCAGGCCCTGCAGGCAGTCCTGGAGCCCCAGAGTCCCTGGCCTTGACCCAGAGTCCAAGCCTCCTGCAGGCTCTCCTAAAGAGGATCCTGTCCAGAGATGCCTTGGGACCTCTGCTGAGGAGGCAGAGGACTGGCTGGGATGATCTTTGACTGGGATTCTAGTAGGGATGGCTGTAAGGGGACACCTCAGGCAGAACTAGGCAGGCAAACCGCAGGCTCAGGCTTTCTGGGAGCCAGGAGAGGGAGAGCCTTCACTGTGTAACCCTTTCAGCACCACACCCAGGCAGGAGCCAAGAGCCAGACTCTAGCCCACAGCACTCACCCTGTGGTTTGAGGGATGGGCGGGTGGGAAGTTGGGACGGGAGTGGTACAGCGTCTGGGTTCACCTCACCCGCCTTGCAGAGAAGCCAGCTAGTGCTGCTCCTTGGGCTGGGGAGTGCAGTCCTGTGTGTGTGGGAGGGGGCCTGTGAGCCACCTAGAATGCCCAGGCTCCCCAGGCTGCAGTCCACCCCAACTGGGAGGGGCTCCTAGGCCACAGACCCCCTCTGTCAGGCACACATGGAGGGTGCATTAAAGGTATTCCCCAGATGGTGGTTTCTTATGGGGCTGAGACCAGATCTTCAGGGATGAGGAGACTCAGTCCAACTGCCTGGCAAGACTGTGGCGACCTTCTGCGGCAGGGGAGGGTGCTTCCTACCCACTGGGTTGGCCAGTGACCTTCCTTTTTGGTCCCTTCCTGGGCCCTTCTCTCTGCTCTCTCCCCACCCCCATACTGTCCTTAGTCTGGCCCTCGCTGGGGGATCTCTACTCCCGTCTCCCCAATCACAGTCGCCCCCCCCAGCTGAAGCCTGCTCTCTGGCGAGCAGGTCGGTGGCGCTCTGCTTGGGTGCCATCCTGCCTACCTCGGTGGCCCTGGGGAGGGGACCCGTGGCCCAGATCCGGCTGCCCACAGGCCCCTGCGGCCCCGAGCTGGTGGGCAGCGGGGGGGGGGGGGGGGCAAGGGCGGCAGGCGCGGGAGAGGAAGAGTTAAGGCTCGCTGCTCCCCTCCCCCGGAGGGTGTGACCGCCTATAAGAAAGGCGCCGCGCTCGGGCACTGGGGCTGCAGGCGGCGGGGGCGCAGCGCGGCAGCGGAGAGCCGAGGCCGTCCCACCGCCTGGGACCCCGGGCAGAATGTCGGAGCCCAGGAGGAGGGGCCGCGGCCGTGGCAAGAAGCACCGAGAGGGGAGGAAAGGGGAGCGGGAGCAAGAGCCCGACCCCGGGGAGAAAGGTAGGGCACCTCGGCGCGCCCAGAAACCTTGTTTCGCTGGGAGAAACCTGCCGCCCGCTCACCCGCCCCCGGCGCCCCGCGGGTGAGTGTGCGGCTGAGCGAGCAGCCCTGGGGTGACAGGCACCCGGGACGTGCATGTCTCTGTGCGAGCGGGACGGCGCGGCTGGGCGGGCAAGGGACAGAGCGCCTGGAGCCAGGCGGTGGCAGCGCGCGCCTCTCCCCGGCTGCCGCGTCCCCACGGAGGGGCGGGCGCAAGCGCTGCTAGTGGGTACCGGGCGCAGGCGAGTAGCGCTGAGCAAGCGACAGCACGCCGCGCCGGTAGGGACAGGGATCGCGGACGATCCGATGCGGGGCCTGGCCTGGCCGCCAGCATTCAGAGAGCTGTCACTGCCTTCCGTTCTTTGGAGGGACCCAGAGCCGGGCATGCTCTCCGGTTGCCCCCACCCCTGTGCCACACCTCCATCCGTTCTGCTTGGCCATTGGAGCGTGGGCAGCAAGCAGTGCCCGCCACCTCCGGAGACTTGGAGGGGATGCCCTGCCCTGCTTTCGAACCCAAGGGAACAGGGCACCCGCTGCTCTGTGACACACATTTCTCTCCAAACTGGACCAGACATAGGGCAGTTGTCCCCTTCTGGTTTCCAGGAGTGACTAGCTTGGACCTTTAGATTGTGACCCCCTCTGAATGAGCATAGCTGTAGGCTGAGATCCAACTTCGGTCCCCTCCCTGGGCAGCTGCAGGGTGAAGGAGTGCACTGGCCTTGGGCTTCCCAGCAGCTGGCCTAGGGCACGCACATTTTCCCCGTAGAACCAGGCTCGCCTTGAGGCCCAGTTGGGGAAACCCTGGACTCTCAGTTCTTTTTTCTTCTGCAAGCAAGCATTTTATTAACGTCTACTTTGTACTAGTCAGCAGGCTAGACATGTTCCAATACTTCATCTCCATTAAATCTTCATAACAACCTGAAAGCAGGTGGTTCTGTCCCCATTCTACAGAGGAGATAACAGAGGCTTACTGAGGTTAGAGTCACACAGTACTTTCTGGAGAGGAGACTTTGGGTTTCAAGTTAGCATGCTCCAGAAAACTATGCCCATCTTGCTGGATCTCTATCTCCCACTTGAGCTGTAACCAAAAAATGGCTTCAAAAGTTCACCGGACTGGAAGTTGATAAGCTTCAATTGTGGTTGACAGTCTTTCGGTATCTCTTCCCTATCCTGAATTTTTGTATAATGGGGTGGCTGGGGCGGAGGAGAGCAGGGCTTTGGTCTTTCTATTGGGAAAAGCCTAGGAATCAATGCTATCTATGTTTAGCACAGTAAAGAAAAGCAGCTAAAGAAATGGAAAGGGTGGGCTCTTCTCTGCCCATTGCCACTGAGCCACAGCCAACGAGTGGGAGGTGGGCTTCTGAAGGGTGGGATGGGCTCCTAACCTGCAACCCGAGCAGATGCAAGATACTTCTTATCAAGATCAAAAATTTATGGATCTGGCTCAGATAGCCACTCCCCCACCCCTCCTTAGTTCCCCCTCCTTGCTCTCCCCACTTGTATACATCATATCTCTGGAAGCTTGAAAGGCTGGCTAAATAAGGACACCCTCCCAATGTCAGGGAGGTAGGAACTGAGCTGGTAGCAAGCCACTTGGTGGGCTTCAGCTGGTGGGAATCACCAGCACAGGAAATGAGTATGTCTGCTACAAAGGGCAGAGTACTCAGTGGAGCGGAAGAAGGATTATGAAGGGGAGATTCCATGGGCCTCTCAATTATCTGTTCCAGCATCTTCAACCCCTGTGAGAAAGTCCTTCCTAATGTCTTACTATAATATTTCCTGCTGTCTTTTTTCCCCTCTGGCCTCCTCGTGTTCTCTGGTTCCCTGTGGCCATTGGCTTGGAATGCCTTCTTTCAGGGACTTGGCTGATGAGCAGATACAAAACAGACTCAAGGCCTGGGCTAGAGGAATTTAGGGGACTTAAAATATTTTAGAATGAGGAGAGAGTAGAGGAGGGTCATGTTCCAAAACAAGATGTCAGGAGAAAGTACTATGGCAGTGAGAACCAATAGTCTTATGTAACTAAAGGGGTCTGATTCAAACCCAGTAGGATGGGTGATTAAGATGACAGTGGCCTACAGGGTTAGAGAACTTTCCTCTCCGCTTATTCCACGCCAGCCTCATTACATCTCAGAGTGCCCCAGCTGGGGAGAACAGATGGGCACTGGACAGCAGCAGAGGGGGTCTTAGCCAGGACTAAGCCACATTTGTTTGAAAGATTGGGAGGTAAAGACATGAAAATGTAAGCAAGTTATCTGCCAAAATCCTCAGCTGAGACATGGGGAGAATATCTGGAAAGTGGGAGAGAGAAAGGAGGGGAGAGAGAAGGAGACATTAATTAATTGGCTCCCCCTGGTGCTTGACCACAAACCCAGAGGTACCTCAGCTCCTCCTTCGAAAATAGCAGGAGGGGTAACCCCACCCACTCACACAGGAACTGTAGGGAAATGGGCTTCTCCCCTGCCTCAGCACAGGAGGGCTGGGTGGGGCAGAGGTGCAGGTGTGTGTCTTCATACATCATGACTCATGGAGAATTCGTGGGGCTGACGCCTGGTATCCCTACTAGGGGCTGCCCCCCACAATTCCCTATTTCCCTTTATCTCAGGGGCATAGGATTGCCAGGGGTGGGGAGTTTGATTATAAATCCTTTAATGGTATAGTGAAATGGCACAGCTGGACCAGGCAGCTGGGATCCACCCCTACCTTGCCTCAGTGTGACCTGGGGCACTGTCCTGACTCTCTCAGGATCTCTGGAAATGTTCTCTGCTCTCAACTCTTACCTTGCACATAGTGAGGTCAGAGTCTCAGTCTTCAGGCCCTGTGTTCCTGAGAACCCCCAGTACAGGAAAACTGTCATATTGGGAGGCAGGAAGATCTAGCCCCAAAGAAAATGATAACCCCAGGCTGTGTTGTTTAAAAGAGAGGTTTGGGATCGGATTCTATGTGTCCCTTGAAAGACCAGTTGGGGTTTAATGGAAATGTCCCCTCTGTCAGAACTCTCCTATGAACTGGGAATCTTCATCTGCCTACAGGAGGACATGGGCAGGCTTTGGTCTTCACCAGAGTGTCCTGAGTGGGAAGGTGGGTGAGCATCATTAGCTGATGATGGTCTGGACGTGTGTCATTTGAATTCCCTAGACACAAAGAAATCCTCGCAAGATCTTCTTTCCCATCTTTCCCATCTCCTGCCTGTGCTAAAACTAATGCCCAGACTCCTAGAACAAACTCCCATCCTTAGGCTGCCCAGGGCCAGACCAGAGGTGGGATGTGCTCATATGCACGTGTCTGAGCCGCATCTGGAGGTTGGCAGACTCATCCACTGGCCTTGGCCCCTGGCTGACCTTGCTGAGCCTGGCACCTGGATCAGGTCTCCTGCTACTCCGGGGTACAGACTGCACCTCTGCTCTGGCTCTCTGGCACCTCAGGGGTTCACAAGGAACAATAACAACAAGCAGGGAGTGACTCTGTACTTCCCATAGTCTTTCATCCTAAAAGCTCAAAGCAGTTTACAGACCAGGACTCATCAGTCCTCTGCTCAGGTCCCAGGCATTAAATATGGGTGAAGAGGGGACACAGAGCTCTAGTCTTTCCATATCAGCATAGCAGTGGGCCTAGGGTAGGGCAGTGAGTCACCTGGGATGAGAGAATGGGGTGGCCAATAGGTCCAGAATAAAAGTAAAATTGGACTGTGGGCTTCAAGTGATCTCCACCCAAGGACCTCTGACCTGTGTGGCTCTGTGAGCTGCTGAAGGAAGTAAGAGAAGCCTCATAGGAAGCAGAGATCCTTGGACTCCAAGATGATGCCTGTTACTGCACTCTGCTCTAGGCACCAGGAGCTTGACCTTGAGGGCAGTGGCAGAATGAGGAGCATATGGAGGAAGAAGTGCTGGCCCAGAGTTAGCAGGCCCTTGCCCTGGCCTCAGAGTTGGCTTCAGAGATGGTGACACAGGCCTGCCCCACTCCTTATTGCCCCTCTGCTATCTGGCCACCAGGCCGACCTGAGGGAGAGTTGATATAGGGAAGAGGGGCTTTTCATTTTTTAACTCTGGCAAAGTCTTCCGAAGCTTGAGACCTGGGCCCCATTTGAACTCCATTCTCCTAGTGTTTTCTCCCCATGTCTGAGCGGGTGGTATACCTTTCATTATTTAGTGGGAGGCAGTGGCAGCCTATCTTCCCAGCATTCCTCCAGGCTTTGCGAACTCTATTCTTCGAGAACCTTCTATTCCTCAAGGCTTCATGAACTCCAGCCACATGGTAGCTACACAAACTGCACTTTTACTCACCTTTGTGTATTCAGTTCTGCAAGTATTCATTCAGCTTCTACTATGGAATAACCCACAGTCCCCACCCTCAGGAAGCTCAGAGATAAAGATCCTTACACAACTCCCTATGACTAGAACTGAGTTTAAGGCCA
Source organism: Ictidomys tridecemlineatus (assembly GCF_052094955.1). NCBI lineage: Eukaryota > Metazoa > Chordata > Mammalia > Rodentia > Sciuridae > Ictidomys > Ictidomys tridecemlineatus. The sequence continues at coordinate 120,245,395 of NC_135477.1, read as the reverse complement.
GTGATAAATGTGCAGCGTGCAGTGAGGAGAGGGATTTGTTCTCCTGGGAGGAAATAGAACTTCACAGAGGAGTGACATCTGAGCTGATACTGAATGGCGACAGGAATTCACCAAGGAGAGAACAGGCCTTGCAGGAAGTGGGATCAAGTCCATGCCCAGTGCACATGGGAGTTACTGAAAGCTTTCCTGCATGCCAGATTCAAAAGGTTTAGGTATTTTTTTTAACCATCTGCACTTTACAGACAGGAAAATTGAGGCAGGAGAAGTTCATGACTTGCTTGCAATCAACCATGAATTAGTGGCAGAATGAGATCTTGAAATGAGGTCTGCCCCCTGCCCTGCCTCAGCCAAGCGTGTCTACCTGACTCCAGGCTCTTGCACATTCTATGCCCCTCATGACATATCAGCAAGAGGCAGAGGATCCCCATGGATCCACTAATTGGAGCAGGCCTTCCCCATCAGACCAACCAGTCAGGTATTTACTTCTTGGGTTCTTCAGTTGCAAAGGTGAGGTACAAAGGGATACAGAAATGAGCAGATCGGGTTCCTGCCCTCACCAGAATCTGGCAAGATGACTGTGGGGATCAGGTATGAACAGGAATTGTGGATGCTGACACAGGAGGGCAGCCCTGGGGCCCTGAGGCTGCATCAACAGGCAGGAGTTCCTAGGAAGATGGAAGTTACAAGGATCAAATGGCCCATCCAGAAACCTAGCCCAGAGCTCGAGAGTGCAGTCAGATCTAACACTAAATTGGGTAGTTGTCTGGTCCTATGGAGTCCATTGTACAAAAGATGAATGTTTAACTTAGTGGAAACCTGATTTAAAGCACAAAGTGAAAATAGGCTTGAAATACAATGTCTTGAGCTCTAGCCCTGCAATACTAAATCAGAAATTGCGGGGGTGGGGGTGGGTGGGCAGTAATTGTTTTAGAAAATCCCTGAGTTGACAATGACACTTGCTACAATTTGAGAATCACTGATTTAGGCTGGACACAGAGACACATCCCTATAATCCCAGCTACCCAGGAGACAGGAGGATTGAAAGTTCAAGGCTAGCTGTGGCAACCTAGAAAGACCCTGTCTCAAAATAAAATTTAAAAAGCTAGGGATGTAGCTCAGTGGTTGAGCACCCCTGGGTTCACTCCCCAGCAATGAAGGATGAAGCAAAGAGAGAGAAAGAGCACCACTGGCTGAGGTGGTAACCCCCTCTACAGATCATCCCACATAGTGCTCGAGCACGATGCCCCCAGGGGCTGCCACCTTGTGGAACAAGATAGACATGGGTCCCCTTCTGGTTGCAGTTCTAACCATCAGGAGTGACTCAGGATGGAAGGAGAGAATACTTCCAACCCAAGCAGTCTGAGGAGGCTTCAGGAAAAGATGGAGCTGAGACAAACTTGGTGGAATGAGAAAAGACCAGAGAGAAGGTCTGGGTCCTCAAACTGAAGCGACCATTTGAGCAGAGTGTGCAGGCTGGGAACCCAGTGGGAAATAAAGTGCAGTCCTGAGACTGTGCTGCCCAACATCGTGACCAGGAGGGAGAGACCACCGGAGCCACATGGATCTTCTGAATGTCAGGCTAGTGAGTTGACCTTCTCTGAACCTGCAGAGAGGAAGGGTTCTGAGCAGAAGGGCAGCCTTGTCAGAGCTGCCCTTTAGGCATCCTTGGCCACCCCCCAGGGTGTGGAAAGACAGGCCAGGGGAGGGCTCCATCCAAAGCCCTTTAGTCATCCCACTGACCAGTCAGGACATGGACTGGTGGTAAATGGGTAGGTGACCACAGACTGTGTCTGTTTCACTCCCCACCTAGAAACACTTTGCAAAGAACTCTGGAGCTTTGGGCCTGGCCAGGGGTCTGTGGCTTCTGTGTATCAGACAAGACTCCATCTGAGCTGATAGTTCACTTCCCTCGCTGTATAGATGGGGAAACTGAGGCTCAGAGAGGGAAGTCCACATATAAATGTAACAAAGGGCTTGGCAGAGATGGAGAAACTGGATTTCCACCTGTCTTGTCAGATCTAATGACTTCCTACCCAGGAAGAGAGGCAGCCCCACAAGGCACCCTAGTCACTGCCCCCTCGGCTCTTGCACCTTACAGTGAGGTGGGTGGAATTTCTCCTGGTCCCTTGAAGGCATTGTAGTCTCTTTCCCACCTTATCCCTAGGAAATTGTTCTTCCCTTTGCCTGGTGTACTCTCTGCCTTCTCTGAGCCGACCCCCACTCATCCCTCAGTCCCAGCATGGGATTTGCTCCCCCTACAGCCCTCCTTGGCCCCTGGGATAAGGAGGATGGGTCAGTGTGTCCTCTGTGCCGAGCAGCACCCCACACTGCTGTCATAGGCCCATCCCCCCCAGTGACAGCATTGCCCTGCTAGTGAGGCTCTCCACTAGGGCCGAGGCCACACGCACAGGACCCTCAGCACTCAAATGTTCTGTGTTCTCAAACCATACCAGAGCAGGAATGAATGAAGACAGTCTCAAGCTACTTCAACTCCACATGTGGAGAGCTAGATAGCCCCTTCTCCTCTGAAGATCCACAGTTTCTTGGAAAGAAGCTTCTCTGGCTGGGCTTCCTGCCTGTCTGGGGCCCCTGAGTAGTGGGCAGTGGTAGACTGAGCAAGAATAGTCTTTCTGTGAGGTCCCCAATTTCCGTCATCTGCTCAGCTATTCCGGGACACAAGCCTGTTGGGGCTGAGTGACGAGCTGGGGAAGAGTGTTGGGTGGGAAAAGGGCTCTGAGATTAGCTGTCAGGGGCCCCACCCTCCCCTGAGTGTTTGCAGCAGTCTGGATTCAGACTGCTTTAGGTGCCCTTCAGTCACAGCCCAGCCTTACGTCACTAATTCATTTGTTTAGCCTGTGATCAGTGAGCACCTACTCTGTCCAGACATCAGCAACACAGTGATACCCCCATCACATCCCCTCCCCAAGGTCCCCACAGTTTAGAAGGAAAAGAACCCAGTTTTCTCTGAGGTAAGAAGCCCCAGGAAGAGCTGGTGAAAGGCACAGGGAGTCTATGTGGGACAGAAACTGCTTCTGGCTGGGTGGATTAGAGAAGGCGGTAGCATCTGAGGAGATCTTAAGGGATTTAGATTAATAAAAGCTTCCAGTTATTAAGCTATCTCTCTGTTCCAGGCACTGTGCTAAGTTCTTGACATGAGTTGCGTCCATTTAATTCTCCCCACAATCTTAGAAGGTGGGTAGGATTGTCCCTGTTTCATAGTCAGGGAACTAAAGGCTCCGAGAGGTTAAGTAACTTGCCTAGTTATACAAGACTCTGGGCAGAGCCAGAATGCTCACCAAGGCCTGTCTGACTCTCAGTCTACAAGGCTGACCCTCTGGATTCTGCTTCCTGCATGGGGAATGGCATTTGATGGACACCTGAACATGGAACATGGAGGAAGGTCAGAATATGCACATTTGGTCTACCTGGAATATAAGATTCTGAAAAAAGTGATAGGGGAAAATAGAGAGGGATGTTTGAAAAGGGAACCCACTGACTGGCCCAGCAGTGTCCCCTGAGTCGCCTGACTACCACAAAGGAAAGTAGCAGCATTTCTTCTATAGACATCAGGGAATCGAGGAAAGTTCCTGAATGGCAGAAGACATAAAGGTAAATCTGCCCGATATTCCCTGCTGGCACAGTGGTCCTGGGGTGGGAACGGTGTGACCTGAACCAGGGCCTGGCAGATGGTGGAGAGTGATGAGGGCAAGAGGCTTGGTGGAAGTAGAATGAACTTGACCTCTAAGGAAAGTCAAGAGAGAAATGGGATTGTCATAATGTCAAAGTGACTGAAAGAGGGCACCAGGAGGAAGAGCAGTTTGGGGAGAGGAGATGGAGAAACTGGATTTCCACCTATCATGTCGGAGCTAATGACTTCCTACCCTGGGAGGGAGGCAGATTTCTGGACTGAGTTCTTTTCAGTCCCCTCAGCCTGGCCAGCCTGGACCACAAGGACTGCATCCCACTTCCAGCCCTGCCACAGTACCTAGCCAGGGCTCTCTGTGCTTGCAGTTGGATTTGGAGGGACAGAGCCTGGTGAGCATGTGACTATTGCTTGCCTGCACCAGACCTGCTAAGGCCTTTCCCTGAGGCCCAATGATGCTTAGAAGTGTTCTATTTTTATTTTATCTTAAAAATCCACATGAACTTGACATTCTACTACATTATGTGTTTGTTTGTTTTAATACAAATGTGCTGCTTTTCCTTACTAAAGAGCTCAGTAGACCCTCCAGAAAGAGGCCCAAGACCATCCAGTGGCTTCCCACACACTCCAGTTGAGGCGCCAATCTTGTCCCCTTCCCACTACATTCCCCAAGACTCCGAGTTTCAGAAACTACTATCTTCAGCCTGGCTGAGGAGACAGGAAGTGCAGGTCTATTCCAAAGAGAACAGAAGCTCTGGGATCCCCTCCTCAGCCCTCTGTAGGTTCCCTGAGCAAGGACTGGCCTAGCCCACCTACTTCAGACCATCTTCACACTGGGTTCTCCAGGGCCCAAGACTTTGGCCCAGAGCCCAGCTTTCCCCAGCAGGGATTGTAAGAGGGTCTGGGCAGATGGCAGTGGCCCTCCATCTCTGCTTTATCCCCAACTCTGCCCCAGCCACTGAAGAAATGATCAAGTCAGAAGCTTCCATCTCTCCTTGGAGACCTTCCTCTCTTCAACAGGCAGAGTGTGGTTTGTAGATGAGTCCATTGAGGCTGAGAGGCTAAAATGCCTACTTCAGAGCAGACAGCTGAAAAATCGGGAGCCTGAGACAAAGACCTGAATCTCCATATCCTCAGCAGCCCGGCTGTTCTGTAATGGTGCTGCATCTTCCACGTCTCATCTGTGCCAGATCTAGATATCTGTGCCCGTGTCCCAACACTGGTAGGGACCCAGGAGACTATGATATCTGAACGGTCACTGTACAACCTACCCAGCAACTGATGCTCTGCTCTGGGAGCCTATGCAGACATGGCTGCCACCCCTCACTCCCGAATCTCCACTGCTTGTGTACCTATGGCTCAGACATCAGGGGCTTGGCATCTCTGCCCCTGACTTTGGCAGAGCCCAAGAAGACCAGTGCTTCTCTCAAAATTCTGGCAGAGGGGCCGGCAGTGGTCATGGCCTTGGCTTTAGGGCCGGTGCCTTTCTTGCTCTCCCGTGGTAAAGTTGGGTGTCATTGGGTGGTGCTTCTGACTGGGCAGGCAAGGCTTTAAGGCAGGAATATTTCTGTTGGTCTTGGTGCTACTAAGTTTTGTCTCCTCATCCTCCCTCCTCCTCATCCTCCTCTCCATGCTCTCCTGACACAGTGTCTGCCTTTAGTCCTCATCCCTAGCGGTCCTGGCTCCTGTTCTCTACTTGCTACTGAAATGAAGTACCAGGCACCAGTGGCTTTCACTGATGCAGGGAAAGTGACTCTCTTTGAACCTCCTTCCCTTCTCGGCCTCAGTAGAAGCCCCAAACTGAGGGCAGGGGCCATATTGTCTTGTTTGGTGTCATATCCCTGGTGCCTGATAGGCACCTGGCACATCACAGAGCCTGTTGGGTGTGGATATTTGTTGGATGGATATAAAAAGACAAGGCAATCCCAGGCACCAGGCTGGGACTCATTGGCCAAGGATCTGTGGCCCAGAGAAAGCCAAAGGCCCAGCTTGGTGCACACTCCCTCTGGGAGGCCTGTCCCAGGAGCATCAGTGGGGCGGATACCTTACCACACTTCACAGATGAGTTCCCCTGTGCCCACTTAAACCAGCTGTGTTTTTAAATTTTTTTTCCCTTTCTTTCTTTCTCATTTGAACTTGGAGTCTGTAATTAACCTCCAATAGGTTGCAGTCACTTTGTAGGTGAGAGAGGATTGGGGAGGGGGCTGGGCTGCAGCCCGCTGGCCCAGGACAGTGTGAGACTTTGATGCCGGGCAGGCTGGCCGAATTGTCTCCAGGTGTTGCCCTGCAAAGGGGACTGCTCAGTCTTAGTCATGAGGTGAGGATCATTAACCCTTTTAAGAGCCCGCTGCCCCTGGCCCTGGTTGCTGGGAGGGAGACAGGGCCAGGTCTTCCCGGGCCAGGTTGCCCGGCCTCGTCCTGGGCGTCTGTCTTGCTCTCAGATCTCTGCAGTCTCCGCACCCACCGCCCACTGGAGAGGAATGAGGTCAGGCCGCTGGCACGGCGGCACCTCCTGGCCTGGGGGCTGGGATGTGGGGAACAGCCCTGGTTGTTGTTCTGTGTTGCTACTTTAATGAGGTGCTTTCTGGGGATTGCCTGTCAGGCGGAGACAGACCAGATGCCCTGGTTTGGCACCAGGGGACAGAAAGCAGAAGCCACCAAATACCTTGTGGCCCACAAGCTGAGGCAACAGGGAATGTGTCCTCAGGTTTTATGGAACCTGTCACCGAGGGAAATCTTTTTGTGGAGACCTTCTTCTTATTCTGCTAAAGCTGCCAGAAGTGATCCCTGTACCCCCATGTTCCCACTCCAGAGAACCCTGGTTCTGCTGCTTAGTAAACATGGCTCCAGGAGGGTGAGAGCAGAACAAAGTAACATCCGGGCTTCCCAACCTAAGGAGTACGAGGCCTTGGTCTGAGGAGGACCTCCCATAGGCCTGCCTGAGCCATCAATTTGCCACCTGCCCCTCCACCTGCAGGAAATCAGGTGTCAGAGACAGCCAGGGGGAGGGTATTGAGAATTTCCCTCCCGCTTCTTATGCACACAGAGCTTCCTCTTGCTTTTATCTGGCAAACCTCATCTGTCCACTCTCCTGTGTGCTAGACCTTTCAGAGTCTCTCCTCTGCATAGGGAAATATGCCTGGGCCCCCAGCTCTGCTGTTCCTCCCTTTGGCCACAAAGCTGAATTGATGGAGAAGTTTATTGCAGTATTGTTCATAGTAGCAAAACACTGAAGACAACTTTCCAAATTCATCTGAACAATGGAATATTAGGCAGCCATTAAAATAATTTAGAGCTACATTTATTTCTAGGCTTGGAAAAATACTCTTGTAATGTGTCCACTGGGTTAGGGGGAAGTGAATCTAAAGCATGTTAGAAATGTCTTGCAGGAGATATTTGAAAATATGAACAGTGGTTTTCTCTCTGGTGGTACTTGAATTGATTTAAATGTGTTTTTCTTTGTCCTTACTTGTATTGTGTAATTTTTTTACAATAAAAGTGTATTTGTTATGTAACGAAAAAATGACAGAGGGAGACAAGCTTAATTCCTGGAGGATTGGGGATGCTTACTCTATATATGGCTAGATCATTTCTGTCTGGGACAAAGCCCAGGAGCTAGCACATAGTAGGTACTCAGTAAATACACATGGTATATTTAATCACGAGGTTAAGTGCCTGCCCACTCTTGCTTCAGCTATTGTCCTGACAGATCCTATCTATCCCAGGAAGTCTGTTCTGCTTGGTTCAGCTCTGGCCCCAAGACACTCTTGGGACCTGTTAGGATGCCCACACACTAACATGGCGTTCTGGGCCCTGGGCTGTAAGAAAGACTTGAGAATCCCAGACCCAAATGAGAGAAGGTACCCAGGCTGGGGACTGGAGCTAAACCAGGTGCCCAAGGTCTGCTGTGTGACTAGCGTCTGAGCCTTGTCCCAGATGACCCCAGGGGTTGGTACTTGATCCAGTGGCTGGAAGCCACAGGGGGAGAGGTGATGGTGGCTCAGATTAAGAAAGAGCTTAAAGTGCAGACAGTAAGATCAGGTCATTCCTCAATTTGTAAGCTACTAATGCCTTCCCATCGTACCTACAGAACAAATCCAGGGCCACCGTGGGGAGGTCACCCCAGTCCTTGCTGCAAATGTCTGTCAGGGCACTGGGCCCAGGAGTAAGGGTGTGGAGGTCCCCTGGGCATTGTTCCAAGGGCCATCTGGTTTGTGTTCTCTGTTCTGCCCTCTTAGCCACTGTCATTGCCTCCCCAAGGAACTTGGCTGAAAAAAAAAAAAAATCTACAAGATTTACCTGCTTTAGCTTTCAGGTGGTCCTTCTGAGGAAACTTTAAGAGCTATAAAAGAAAACTCTTTGCAAAAAACATGGCATGATTCAAAGAAAAATAAATAAATAAACAAAAGAATACGGCATGATTTAAATGTATGATTATTTTTGTCATCCTTTGATCAGTGCTGTCCAATAGAAATAAAATGTAATCTGCATGTGTAATTTAAAATTTTCTGGTAAGCATGTAAAAAGTTTTTTGTTGTTGTTGTTGTTGTTTTGTTTTTTTAAAAAAAAGCAAATCCAGACTTCTCATCCTGCCTTTCACAATCCTATGGAACTTGGGTCTCGTCTACCTCTCTACACTCCCCTCATCCCACCCTCACCTTTCATCCTCCTCCAGCTACATAGGCCTCTGTTAGACCCCTGAACTCACCAAGCTCATTCCTACCTTAGAGCCTTTATCCAGCTGATTATGGCTTCTCACTTACTGTTGAGTGTCTATGCCCCTCATGCAAAGTCAGGCTCCCCAGGAGCAAGACACATACCTGTCTTGTTCAGTACTATATACCCAGCACCAGAAGAGTGCCTGGCATGGGGTCGGTTGATTAGAAAGTATTAAATGAATGAATGGAGCCAAACCAGGTGACCCTAGTGGGCAGACACTTACTTACACTCTTGAGTAAATATACCATATGTACTTACTGAGTGCCTACTGTGTGCTAGGTCCTGTGCTTTGTCCCAGACAGAAACGATCTAGATATATATGGAGTAATCATCTCCAACTCTCCAGGAACACCCAGATAGGGTTGTTCTGAAGCGAGTGAACTATCAAGAAGTGACTGTTGAGTCACACAGGGTCCTCACTAGGTTGGGTGGGCTCCTTATGATCTGAAAGGCAATCCTGGGTTTTCCATGGGGTCAGAGAATGACTTTGGAGCCTCCAATTCCTCCGGCCCTCTGAATGAGGATCATGCCGCTGCCCATCTCTGTGTGATACACCCTCAGCCCATCACCACAACCACTAAGCAGTGGCCGCTGGCTCAGTGCATAGTCTTGCACCAGAACTCAGTCAGGAAATGAGGTGGCAGAGTGAGCACTGCTCCTTCCACCAGGTGTCACCCTCCCCCTCCCCTATCTGGCTGGAAGTGAGGTAGCCCTTGGTGGTTGGGACAGGGGATTCCCTGCTGTCAGAATTGCAAGAAAGGTCAACACACTTTCAAACCTGTGAAGAGCTCTCTGTGCCCCAGTTCACAAAAAGGAGCAGGGCATTAGCTAGAGGTCACCCTAGACCATGAATTTAGATTACCAGGTTAAAAAACAGAATTTGGAGCAAAGCCAGCTGCCCAGATGTGTTGTCTGTCGCCAGTTGTTGAGCTGTACGCTTACAACATGTGCACTTTTCTATGAGAAAGACACCCGGGAGCCTGTTAAAATCACCCGCCTGACTATCCTCACGGGTTCTGCATTAGAATGCTCTGGATATGCCCCGGGCATCCACTGAAGTTTTGAGGCTCCCATGTGATTCACATCAGCATCTGGGTTTAAGCACTGAGATAAGGAGTGTCTGGGAACTCTGTAGTAGATGCAAGAGGGCAGGGTGCAGGGAAGGGCAGGGTGCTGAGGCAGGACTCCAATCTCACCTAGAAAAATGAAGTGTCTGAAAATCCAACAGATTGGTAGATTCATCGCTCATAAAATGTCTGGGTGAAAAAAATAAAAGAAAGATAAAAAACAAACAAAACAAAACAAAAGCTAGCATTTTAAAATGTGAGAAGCAGAGGACTGGCGGGGGTGGGGGGGGTGTTGGAATATTGTAGCCCAAAGGTTAATAGCCTTAATATTTCTAAAGAGCTCTTAGAAATCAATAAAAAGATGAGCACTCAATAGAAAAACAGACTGCAGACATGAACAGGCAATTCCAGAAGAAGCAATACAATGGACCAATACACTTATGAAAAATGTTCAGCCTCATCAGTAATCAAATAAATGCAAATTACAACAACAAAGAGACGTTATCTTTTGCTTAGCTAATTGGCAGAGATGAAAGATATGATAATACCTCCTGGTGGTGAGGCTGTGGAAAAACAGGCCCCGTCATTCACTGAGGGAGTGCAGACTGGAGCAGCGTTTCCAGAGGGCAATTTGGCAGTTCATGAAGCTGAAAGGACTATATACCCTTAGACGCAGCAAGCCACTTTTAGGAAGGTGGCCTTAGGAAAGAATTGTGGATAATATCAATAATAACAGCTGACCTTTACTGAATGCTCTGGGCATGCCAGGCTGTGTGTGCATTGTCTTCTACTCCTCACAGCCATCATCCCATGAGGTAGGAGCTATTATTTATTACCTTTATTTTATAGATGAGGAAACTGAGGTGTAGAAGTAATAAGTCAATGACCTAAGGACACAAAACTAATGAGTAGCAACACCTGGATTGGAACACAGGCAGTGTGGGTCCACTCTTACAGCTGTGTCCATTGGTCGAGCAAGGAGATGAAGCCACAAGGATGTTCCTCTGGGGATATTGGTGGTGGGAGGTGAAGACATGTTGACTGCCTGACAACAGGATTCAGTTGCATAAATTTTGATACAGCTGCACAGGAATATTATGCAAGGATGAAAAATGATTTGGTGGAAATATGTGTGTGAGTTCCAGGGTTTTATTTTTTCATATATGCTTAGGAGATCTCTGAAAGGATATCAAAGGAACTGGTACAATTAGTTGCCTCCTGGAAGGACAACTGAATATCTACTCTGAACCTAGAGGGGCAGGGTATGACTCAGTTTTAGGTATTCTTTTACAGTTCTTAAATTTTGAATTGTGAATATATTATCTATTAAAATATATATTATGTCTATAAATATATGCACAGAGAAGTTATGTTACAGAACTTGTTCCACATAATTTTATTTCCTTGAAATGCTGTTAAGGGATCCAAGAAAAAAAGTTTCCAAGTTCCTTACTTAGATAATCTCACTGAAGTCAATAAAGACACTTCATTAGCCAAGTTCATCCCATGTTCCTCACAGAACATTTTTTCTCAAGTAATGTCTATTTTCATCTCTTCAGATACTTGTGTCTCATAGAATTCAGTTTGGTAAATGTTATTATTAGTATTTAACAGCAAGGTGAAAGGATTACATTGTTTTCTTAAATGAGAGAAATGTGTTATTGGCCCTGATCCCATTTTGTTTAAAATTGTGTGTGTGTGTGTGTGTGTGTGTGTGTGTGTGTGTGTGTGTGTTCATTCTGAGTACTGGGATAATGGATGATTTTGTTTACTTCTTTTTACTCGACTGTTTTTTAATTTTCTAAAATGAACAAAATTATTTTACAAGAATCATTGCTTAAGCCATTCTTTTTTGTGGTATTGGGTGTTGAACCCAGGTCCTCACACACCCTAGGCAAGCGCTCTAGGCTATACCACTGAACTATGTCCCCTGCCCTAAGGAACATATTTTTAAATGTTTTCTTTTGAAGTTCCCTCTCGCCCTGGCACCTCATGCCCATTGACTTTGTACTGACAAGCAACAGCTCAGGGTTAAGTTCAAGGAGGTGCCTCCTACCTCTCACTGGCCCTCTCTGCCTGCCTTCCTCCAGAACCAACTCTGGCCCTTTGTCAGAGCTCTGAGCTACCAAGAAAAGGACCAATGACCTAGACAGGGCCAGTCAGTCTCCAGACACTTCCTGGCCCTCGAAGACCCTCCCTTCTGCTATTGAAAAAACTTGAACCAGGGTCTCCAATCCTCAAAGAGAGATGAGGCTGCAAAAGTCGACACTAGCCTGCTCCCAGCCCGGCGCATCACAGATTCAGAAACCGAGGCTTTGGTTCCAACTCTGTGACTTCCTAGCTATGTGGCTTTGGGTCAAGTTTCTGAACCTCTGAGTCTCCTCTTTACCATCAATGTCAGTATGACACTTGTCTCACAGAGCTCAGGGACCAAATAAGAGTATGCACGGAAGTGCTGCGTGTCCTATAAAGGGCGAAAACTGATAGAATTTGTTATGTATCTCTGCAGGGAGCACTGGCTGGCTTGCCCTCACCTATCTCAGAGCAGGGCACCTTTTTTCCCAGTTTTATTTTTAAGGCAATAGGGAGAGGAGCAAGGAGGCAAACCACTGGGCATGTGGAAACAGAATGTATTTAAGAATAAGGGGGATTGGTGGTTCAGTGGTAGAGCACTTGCCTAGCATGTGTGAGGCACTGGGTTCAATTCTCAGCACCACATAAAAAAATAAAATAAAGATAGTGTGTCCAACTACAACTAAAATACATATTTAAAGAAAAAAAGGATAATGGGGGAAGCCTCTCAGCTTGGTGCTTACGGCTTTGCATCCTCAGTCGACCTGTGCCCACCAGCACAGTCCATGCCTAGTCACCCCACTCCTCCTTACCCATTTGCCAGCCCGTCCCAGTGGACCACACAGGTTCTCCCACAGTGCTGCCTCTGCCAGACTTCCCTCTCCCGCATCTTCCAAAGCTCTTAGCTTAGGGAACCCCATTCCCAGCACAAGGATGACTCCTCTGGGCTCCATTGTTATCAGATTACCAAGACCCATGCTGTGATAGCAAAACCAGGTTTTGGTAGGCTGGACTTCCTGGGAGTGCTAGCCAAGTCTGTCATCTTGGCCTGCCTGTGTCCTCTGGGACAGACTTAGGGCTTAGGGACAGTAGAGATCATGAGCCCTGGGGCCATGATCTGGGTTGAACCCCAGTCCTTAGGGAAGTGACTTTACTCTTCTGAACCTCAGTTTTCCCATGTACAAATGGGTTTAAATACTTCAGTAAGCTCATGGGGTTATTGTGAAGATTTTATAAGCTCACATAAAGCTCTTAGTACCATCCCAAGTATGAAGGAAGCCGATCTCACTGCAGACTCTAAATGCAGGCAAATTGAGCTAAGCAATGACAGCAGGAGGGGTGACTTCCAGGCTCACCCTCCCCTCCCAGTCCGAGCCCCCGTCGGGAGCCCTTAACTGCTTATGCTTGGTGCTGCCTCCACCGCCACCACACTCATGCGCTTGCCTTGTACCCCACAGCCACCCGGCCCAAGCTGAAGAAGATGAAGAGCCAAACAGCACAGGTGGGCGAGAAGCAGTCGCTGAAGTGTGAGGCAGCAGCCGGGAACCCCCAGCCCTCCTACCGCTGGTTCAAGGATGGCAAGGAGCTCAACCGCAGCCGAGACATCCGCATCAAATATGGCAATGGCAGGTGAGCAACATCAGCCCCACCCTCTGTCCCCTCCTTCTAAGTAGGAGGGGCTGAGCTGGCGGAGCTCAGGGATGTGCCCCAGACCCAGCATGGAGCCAGTCCCAGCCCCTCTCTCTGTTCCCCTTCCTTGCCACCCCCAGCCCCTCTCCTTGCAGTCTGGGTGGGCCCTTCTGGTGATGCTGAGTGGGTGAATTGCACACCGCAGACAAGAATTAAGCAACCAATGTCTCTGGATGGTTGGAGGCAATTTGATTGTCAAGGTCAGCTTTAAATGTAGAAGTCCTTGCTTATCCCAAAAATTTCTCAAAAGACACAGCACAGTGTCCAAAAGCCCCCAAATCTGGTAATTTGGGGTGAAAGGCCCTGCTTCCAGAAAGCCTGTGGGAGGTCACACAAGATGAGTGGCTGGTCTCTAAGCTCAGCTAGCTATCCCTTGTTAGAGAGCTTGGTAAGGAGAAAGGGTTTGAATGGTGTGAGGGGAGTCTGAGCCTCCTGTGATATAAGAATTTTCTTTAATCTTCCATCAGCGCTCCAGGGGATGGACTCAGAAGCTCCCCAAGTATCGGGCTGGGATTTAGTTTCTCATCCTTCTTGGGTTGGTCAGGCAGGGGACTTTGGGCACCAAGGGAGCCAGGATTCCATGAGCAGCCCCCTCGTCTTTCTGCAGGCTAAACGGATTTTCCGTCTGACCTTGCTCTGTCAACCCTCTTAGCTAAGGAGCACCCCAGCCTTCTCTGCCCCCACCTGCAGAGGAGCTTGTAACTACTCCCTTCCTGGCTGTCATTTTTCTCCTCAACCCCCACCACATGCAAATGAAAAGGATTTTAGAGAATGTCTAGCTTCACCCACAACAGAAAGTGATGGAAGGAAAGCCTGGGCTCAGGCCATACCTGATGTAATTGAAGAGAGGTTTGGTTTAGATCAAAGGTTTCTGTCTGACAGAATGTCACTTCCTAAGAAAACTGTGGTGGCTAGGGGAGGGGTGGAGGGTGTTCCCGTGTGTCCCCAGTCTACAGTGTTGTCAAGAAATTCAGGCACCCACTAGCTCACCTGAGATCACCCCACCCTCTGCCCACTGCCAAGAGTGACTCCAAGCTAGAGAGGAGAATGAACAGACGTCTTGAAGCTGGAGCCGGAGCGGGTAGGACCCTGTCTCCCTCCCATCCTCTCTGTCTAGAAAATGGCCTCTCTCCTACTTCACTGAGAGCAGAAGTCAAGAGAGTGCTCATCCTCACCCTCCACATTACTCCCAAGCTCACCCCCCACTGCCCATCCCCAGACCTTCTACCTGACCCCACCCCATGCTGGCCCCAGGCTCCCTTGTGCACATACACACTCGCCCTGGCCCCGCCAGCTGCCTCCTCTCTCTGGTAACTTCAGCCTTTCTGTCCCTGCAAACTCACTACTGTCACTTCTCTTCTGAAGGCTTTCCTGCTGGGGTGCTGTCTCCTCATCCTCCTCCAACTGTTGCCCCATGTCTCTTTTTCCCTCCACCACCGAGAGCAGTCGCCGTCCTGCTGGAGTCTGACTTCTCCATGTGTACCCAGCCTCTCCATGGCTGAGGCCCTTGAGAGACCCCACTGACCTCTGGGCTCCCTAACCCCGGCCTCCAGGCCTCCCGGCAGCCCTGACACAGGCCATCTGCTCCCTTCACCCTGTGGGCTCCCTCTGTTCTTCCTGGGAGTCTGACCACTGAGCTGCCATGATGCTGGCTTTCCTGTATGTTGGGCTTCTCTCCCCCACCTCTCCCTCTGGAGACGGAGGCCCCAAGACTCCATCTCCAGGCTTGATGGCTTTTTCTCAAGAGTTCCAGACCCAGGCCACCAGCTCAGCATTAGACACCCCCTCTGAGTCACCTACAGGTGTTTCAATTCCAAATGCCCCAAGCCAGCCTCGCTAACCTGGCCTCTCCAGCCCAGCCTCTGCTTCCTGTGCTCCCTCTCAGCTGTGCACACCCAGTCTGCCTGCTGCCCATCAGCTGCCCCCTTTGCCATCCCTGCAGGAAGTCCAGATCTCTGGGGGGGGGGCGCCCTCTTCCCTGCCTGTGCATTTCTTTCCTGGCTTCTCTGCCTCCAGCTGCTTTTCGGCCACTCTCCACCCTCCGGGCTGCAGGCCTGCTGTGAAATCACTGCTGTGTGCCATGTGCACACCTTATCCGCTATGTGCCAGGCACCCTGCTAAAGGCTTGAGATACACTGGTGAAAGAAACAACATGGGCCCAGCTTCCAGTGTAGACCCGGGTAAAATCTCCTTCCTTTCTTCATGAAAAAAAATGGGCCTTAAACACCCAGTTTTGGAGGTCCACAGACCCCCGTGAGTGCCTACAGGGGATGATCTTTAACAGGAACACCTGTGATTGCTCATTTGTTACTTCCTGGATCAGGAGAACCTGCAACATGATGGGTACAGCCTTAAGGCTCTTCAGAGCCTTCTGTCTGCATATCACTATCCCCCTGTTTCCTGACCCACTGCTCTCCTGACCCCTGGTCTTTATTTTCATGGCACTGGTCTGTTCCCTATGCTTGTCCCTTCTGTACCTGGCAAAGTTCTCCAAGGTCCAGCTTAAATGTCATGTCTCAGGGACACGTGCCCAAGCCCTCCAACTCTTGTCTCTTCCAATAGTGCCTTAGATATGGCTTCATTGCATTGTGGAGGGATCTGTCACTGCTAATGTGAGAGAGACTCAAAGACTAGCCCCCCTTCACCCATTCTCCCCTGTGGACCTGGTACAGATCTAAGTTCAGTGTTGAATTGATGAAAATCCTGCTGGGCCTCACCTCTTGGGCGTGGGACCCACTGTGGTTAGGCAGGAGGCCTTTGGGTTGCTCACCCTCTGAACCTGATGCTTCCTGGGTAAGCCTCAGTTTCATCTGACAAATGGGTGACCCAGTCCAGCCTGGTGAGGTCTTCCCCTGCGTATAGTAGGCCCCAGACTCTGAAGTGTGCCCCGAGCCCCCACTTGTCAGAGCCTTATCCTTTGTGCTATTCTGAACAATCCTTGAGTCACCTGCCCTGCCTCTAGGATCCCAGAAGTGAGTCGAAAGTGGTGGAAAAGTGCACTGTAATTGGGAACTTCTGATTTCCTATTACCAAGGGCTCCTCAGGAGGATTCTGATATTGCTGCTGCCACCTCTGCACGCTACCCAGCCCCCTACTATACACATCTTACCTAGCATAGGGGCCAGGGACAGGAGGCTTCTTTCTGGAAAGCCCTTCTCTGTCCTCGCAGCCTGCCCTGCAGTAGCCTTCACAGCCCTCCTCGCATATGCTCCACCTGCCCAGGCTGTGCTCTGTCTTGGTGTCTCTGTTGGCCTGCAGAGACCTCCTCCCCATTGGTACTGTCTGTCTCTGTGCCACCACACTGCAGTATCTGACCCAGCCTTCCTGTGCCAGGAAAAAACTGCCCCCTCAAGCCCTGGGCGCAGGGCCCTCCCCTGCAGAACCGCGTGTTCCCTTATTTATGAGGGGCAGGCTAGAACAGGCCCCTTGGGCTGGCAGGGGGGAGGCGCTGAGGAAAATGTGCAGCCGCCCAGATCCCATTCCTGCCAGCAGAGAACCAGCTGGGGAGGGTGGGGATGGGCACCCTTCTCGGGGCAGACCTGGGTCAGCACGGTGATGGGGCACCAGGAACAGATAGCATCCTACTGCTGGGAAAGCCAGAGAGACTGTGAGTCCTTAGGGATGGCAACTGGAGCTCACAGCAAGGACAGAGTATAGTGTGGTCCCAGCAACTGCCAGGCCTGGGAGACCCACCGAGCCCTCCTTCTCATCCCACCCAGAGTCTCTGTGTCTCTGGAGCCCACCTCCCTGAGAGCCATGTGTCCCCAGTAAACCAAGATGCCTGCAGCTGGCAAACCCCGAGAGTTGTTATCACCTCTTTTTCATTCCTCTAAGGGGCAGGGCTCTCCAGGAACCCTTCCTTCAAGTTCCAGCTTTCCCCCCTCAAATGCCCTGAGCCTCACTCAGCCTTGTCCTGCTACATATGATGTCATGCAAGGGAAACTCCCTTGAATGTGAGTGTGAGTGACAAAGAGGGTCTGGCTCTTAGTCCCCTCAGGTGATCCCTGCCCTCCTTGTCCAGTGCCTGGAAGTGAGAGCAGCCTCGTCCCAGGGAAGCTGGGCTCTGTGGTGTCTAATTAGGCTAGAGCAGGGAAGGAGAAGCCTTCTCAGTCAGAGGGGCCTCCGGGGCTCTACTTAATGAAGGGAACAAACTTTAATTGACAGAAGAGGGTTGTGGACAGGCACCAGGCCAAGGAGACAAAGACTTGCTCGAGCCAGGAAGGGTAGGGTATAGTCCAGCAGCTGTCACCACACTAGTGAGGACATCATCACAGCAATAGGCTCTGTTGACAAGACAGCTTTGCAGCACCTTCGTTTGGGAGTCTTGGGGTGAGGACATCTGGGAAGAGGTCTACCTTCAGAAGAAAGCAAGTCCAGGAAAGAGGTCCTCAAAAGCATAGGCCAAGTTAGGGACTGTGGGCCAGTTTGCATCTCTATGGGCAAGCCTCTCTGTTCACCTGCCCTTGCCCTCCTTACCCCAACAGTGTCCTGGCTCTGTTTTGATCCCTGGGGTAGGGCAGTGACAGCTCTACTACACCCTGTCCCGTGAGCCATTATCCCTCCAATCCACTACAAATATTCTGGGAATCTGTGTTTTTTGTTTATTTGTTTGTTTTGTTTTTTAACCAATCACTAAAAAGGAGACGACATCATGTAAAGACATTTCCATGCTACTTCTTACTTGCCCCTGGGGTCCAGGTTGGGACCTGGGCTTTTTTCAGAGCTCTTGCTAGCCCCTGAGAATACTGGGGCAGATGGAAGGATGGGAACTGGGAACAGACACTTGCAGAGCCTAGGCATGCTGGGATAGGTGCAGGGAAGCTCTGAGAAGGGAGGAGAGGTTTGACCAGAACTTCAGAAAGAGGGGACCCAGGGCTAGGTACACTGCAGTCACAGCACTAGGGGCGGGGCATGCAGGGACTAAATGAAGAAGGGGCCTAGCCCCAACTTCAGATGCCCAAGATGCCGCATGTCTCCACTAGCTACAGCACCTCTGCCTTTACCTTGCTGGGTGACCTTGGGCAAGTCAGGAAGCCCTCTAGGATTTAGCTTTCCCATCTATAGGAAGAGACACCCAGTTCAGCCCTGGGATCAAGTCCAAGATCTTTTTGTTGCTTGAAGTACAAGTTCCTGGCACACAAAGGCACTCAGTAAGCATTTGTCAAATGAATTAATAAATGAAACAAAAGCTCCTTGGAGAGGTCACAGAGTGCCCCTTAGTGGCAGGGCTGACTGGAAGGCAGGAGAGAACCACAGGTTTGGACTGGGATCTGGGCACAGTTGTCAACTGATCCTCTCAGAATGGTGGCTCTCCCAGGTATCTGGGTGTCTGAGTCCACTTTCCACTGCTATAACGGAGGGCCACAGACTGGGTAATTTATGAGCAATAGAAGTGTTATTGGCTCACAGTTCTAGAGGAGTCAAAAATTCAGAAGTTACATCTGGTAATGGCCTTCTTGCTTCACCGTAACACGACAGAAGGCGTCACATGGTGAGAGAGGATGAGGGGACTCAACTTGCTTTTATAACAAACCCATTCCCACGAAATCAACGTTAAGCCACTCATGATGGAGCACTTGTGACATTAACCCCCCATTAGGCCCCACCTCCCCACACCATCGCTTTGGGGATTAGTGAGCTTTGGGAACACATTTAAACCATTGCTCTGGGAATGGGTCCTACGTATCCAGCGTGACAAGCAGCCATTTCTAAGGAAGGTTAAAGCTGCTGAGAATGAAGATGTAGCCATGTGACTTCCTAAGGGGCCTGGCTCTCTGCCCCCAGAAAAATGTTACAAAAAAGGCCCAGCCTTGGGAAAATAGACGTGAGAATTCATAGATTTAGAACATGTGTGTAGCCATTAGCCTCAGCCTGGTTTGTCCTGAGGGCCCCAGTCTGCCTCCAGTTCCAGGGCTTCAGCATTCCTTCTGGACCCCAGGAACGGCCAGCCTGAGGGTATCTACTTTCCAGCCAACCTGCAAGGCCACTGTGGGTCTGTGGGGAGAGGTGACTGTCAGACGACTGCTGGGGAGCATCGTCGCCGCCTCCCCCCAGCTCACGCCTCTCCCCCTCTTTTCCCCCTCCCTAACCAGAAAGAACTCACGACTACAGTTCAACAAGGTGAAGGTTGAGGACGCTGGGGAGTATGTTTGCGAGGCTGAGAACATCCTGGGGAAGGACACCGTCCGGGGCCGGCTCTACGTCAACAGCGGTAGGTGGCCCCTTGAGCTTGGGAAGGGTCCCTGAGGACTTTGGCAGGGTGGATCAGTTGCCCCCCAGCCTTCAGGAGGCCCACACATGCTCCATCCTGCACTCGACTCCCCTCCCTTCTGCCACGGCCATATCAAACCCCAGATCTCAGCCGATTCAGAGAAATGCAGTCGAAGCATAAATGTTTAGCTTTGTTATCTGGGGCTGGAAGAGCCGCCAACTCTCATTTTAAATACCCTGAAAACTAAATATTTTGAAATCAAGAGGTGGGGGTGGAGGGAAGAATATTTTTAGAAGGCAATTATGGGAGGCTGGGTTGCCCGGAGCGGGGCTGGGGGAGAGGCAGGCCCCGGGCGCTGCCAGCTGCTTGCCTGTGGATGCTGCTTTGCGGGCACCTGAGTGCAGGAGGTCATCTCCACGGGGCCAGGGCGGGAGGACTGAGGGCTTGGATCCCCTGAGATAGCCTCTTTGGAGATGGCAGATTCTCCCACCAGACATCCTCTCTCCTCCAAGACTACACGGTCAGGACCTCACAGTGCTCCTGAGCTTCTCTCTGCAGTGGCAGATCCAGCTGCAGAGCAGAGGGTGCCTTCCTGCTGGGCTGTCCTTTCCCTTGACTGGAAAGGCACCTTTCTTCTCTACCAATGCTTCCCGTCCTCATGCAGTGCCCTCCACTCTAACCCCAGTGCACCAAATCCCACAAAGAGCCTTCCTGCTCCCAGCACCCCCAGATGGAGCATGCCATTCAGACACCTATTTATTGGGATTTGCTTTCAGTCATGCCCATCACAGAATCTAATCCTGTATTTATTGTCACCTGTTTTCCACCAGACTTCCAATACTCCCAAACCCTTCATTACCTAAAAGAGAACTTGTAACATTCCCCGGTCCGTGGCCCTCAGATGATAACCTAGCCAGGACCCTCTCTGCCCTGTCCTGGTGAGGGACAGCCCTGTTCTCCCAGCCTCTTGGGCTCCTTGCCACTATCCAGTCTGGATATTTCTCATAACTACCCCTTCACTCTAAGCCCACCTCAGGGGCAACCCTGGCACAAGTTTCATCCCTAATCACTTGTATCAGAACAGTGGCCTTTTTAACACACATTCATTCAACCATGTCCCCAGCCTGTGGAGCCACAGGCCGGGGACTCACTTATTTGGCCCATGATCTTCCTCTGCAGTCTCTCCCCTTGCCATCCCATCCTTATTCCTTCTCCCACACCAGCTCTCCCCGGCAGCCTTCCTCCTAAGACCACCCCAACCTACTATAGTGTCCCTCCCAGCTCGAGCCCCAGAGGCCCAGTAGTATCTTTTGAATTCAGATCTTAGATCATTCCTCAGGTCCCATTCTGTTGCTGAACTTTCTCTGTGTGCACTCCAGTGGAGGGTGAGCCTCAGGGACAGGGATGACAAGGACAAAAGAAGTTATGATGATAGCTACTATGTACCAAGCCAGACTGCACATTATTTCATGAACCCTGACTCAGGCCCAGGATGTATTTTATAGGTTATGAGAAGCTCAGAGAGGCTAAACATTTTGCCCAAAGTCAAACAGCTAGTTAATGATAGAGCTGTACAATGTAAAATTCAAGGCAAACTTAGCCATGGAGCTCCATGGGGGGTGAATCTAGCCCCGGGGCCTGGCACAGTGCCTGACTCCTAGTAGGTACCCGGTAAATGTTATATTAAAGAACTTACAACCTGCTTCAAGGCCTTCACTGCCTTCTCCATGTCCCAAGCCAGGCAGGGTAGCAGTAGGGGTATTTGCATCTCCACTTCTCAACCTGCCCCAAGCCTGGGGCAAGAGAGTGTCTAGCACCTGCCACCTGTCATAGTGAGCAGACATCCACAGATCCACCTTGGACTTGAAGTCTCCTTTTTATTAGTCAAGACTTTCTTGGTTAAAACTGACATGAATTCAAGTTAAACCTACCTTAAGGAATTCATTTATTGGCTTGTAAAACTGGGAAGTCCAAGAGGTCAAACTGGCCTCAGAAATGAGAGTCTAAGAACAAAGAGGATGGGTCAGGACACTCTCCCTCTGTGTGTCGGCCTCATTCTTTCCAGTTCTGAAACAGCTTCTCCCACGTTGGGGGAATGGAGTGGGAAGAAGAGGCCGTGGCCACAGACAGCTCCAGGCTTACCTCATCCCAGCCCGCCACCTCGGTCTCTGGTCCACACATAGATCACGAGGATGGACTCTGATTGACCCTGATTAGGTCATGTGCCCACTGGCCCTGCCACTTGTTCAGGCTGGAGGGCGCCGTCTTTGCCAGGCTTGTCTGTGTATGCAGGGGGGCTCCTGAGAGGCAGAGTGCCCGAACCATGGCCCTGCCATACCACATGGAGAAGCGTTCCCTCAAGGGGTGCTCTTCGTGGAGAGAAAAGGTAGGGTTGGCATGCAGAAAGTCACAGCCATGCCTGCTCTGCCACACTGGGCTTGAGACCTGAGATTGGGAGGGTTGGGAGGGCTCTCAATTCCTTCCTGCAACGGGTCATGCTGTGATCCTTTGCAGAACCAGAGAGTGGAGCCTTTGGGCTGGGCCTGGAGGGCAGATCTGGAATCCAGTTGCCCATAGGGTTCCTTGCCTCAGTGCCTGTAGCCTGGCGGGAGGGACGCAGGGCAGGGCAGTGGAGCGTGGAGAGATTTGATCTAGTCCCAGCTCTGTGTCATTCAACCCAGAGCATATTGCCCAACCTCCCTAGTCTTCAGTTTTCCCCTCCTGAGGCTGATCTATAAGCCTCTTCCCCCTAAAATTATGAGATTCCTGGTGATCTTCAGGCTGATGTCCTGTGCACCTAACCCACATGCAGGCGGAGTACACACCTCTTCTGCTGCCCTGTGCAGCCCATGCAGGCAAGAGCCTGCTCTTCATGTGGGGAGCTGAACAGGGCCAATGCAGGTGACCAGAAGACTGGGGACATTTTCACAGCCAGAGATGCCTGGCTCCTTGTTTATCCACAGAACCCAGGAGACCTACAGCAACCACACCCTGAGGAGGGGGCGGAGATCGGGTACAGGCCCTGCCTGCCCCCCTCTGACTCATCCCTAGGTGGGTTGGCTTGGCCCTCCCAGGCCCCAGGGCAGCCAAAGCTACAGGGGCGGGGCATCAGGAGCTGCAGGCTGCGCAAGGGACATCACTCTGGCTCTTGGAGGGCTCCTGCTCCTTTCTGGTGGAGCCTAATACTCCTTCCCCAAACCAGAGCAGGCCCTCGTCATAACTCTGCCAGCTCACAAGAGGTTTCCGACCTTCCCAAGCTGCTGGCAGGAGGAGGAGTTAGCAGAAGTTTGTGGAAATTTCAAAAAATTAATCAGCCACTTCTGAGAAACCAGTGTCCATGTCCCAGGTGAAAGGGATCTCAGAGACATCCTGGGGTAGCCATTCTAGGTCCAGGATATCAGACTTTGCCCCAGAGGACAGGCAGGTTTGAAGTGGGGTATTACAGGACCATGGAAGTCCTGCAGAGACCCAGGCTTGTCCTCTAGCTGGGGACAAAAGGCGAGCTGTGTACTCTCACTTGCACATTCAGCATGCTCTGCTGTGAGCTCTGAGGAGTTCAGTCTTGGCCCCCAGTCAAGTCCTTCACAAGGCAGGAAGCTAAAAGCTGGGCTCAAAAGCATCTGCCTTTTAGAACAGGGCAGGGAGAAGACAGTCCACCGCACCAAAGGGCAGCGGGCTACTGTGAGAAGAGAACCTAGACGTATCAAGAGGTGCTAGGTCTGGGTCTCAAAAGAGAAGCAAAGATTTTTCTATGAAAAGAAAAAGGGAGAAAAGTAGCTGCTGCAGCAACAGGCAATGGGGAGATGGCTCCCCAGAACCAGCTGCTTCTCCACCCTGCTCCTGCTTAGTCTTGAAGGAAGGCCCTGAAGAACCCACCCATACCAAGTCACTAATGGCTGATAATGACTTCCAGTGTTTGTCCCTTCTAGAAATTCTTTAAAATTAATTTTTAAGGCACAATTTACATTCCATAAAATTCACCCTTTTAAATAAGTATACAATTTGGTGGTTTTTACCCAGTCACCAAGTTATGAAACCATCACCACAAATTCCACAATATCTTCATCACCCCAAAAGGAAACCCCATACCTATTAGCATTGCTCCCTTCCTCTGGCCCCTGGCAACCATTAATCTACTTTATGTCCCCATGGGTTTACTTATTGTACAGATTTTTTTACAAATATATTTATATAATATGTGGCCTTTTTGCCTGGCTTCTTCTAGTTCATGTAATGTTTTTTTTAAGATCCAGCCACATTATAGCATGAATTAGTACTTCGTTATTTTTTATGGCCAAATCATGTTCCACTGTATGAATGTCCCACATTTTATTTATCCATTCATTAGTTTGGATTATTAAGTCACTTGGATTGTTTCCATGTTTGGGCTATTATGCATATTGTTGCTGTGGACATTCATGGACAAGTTTGTGTATGCACATAGGTTTTTAGAACTCCTGGAGCATATGGTAATTCTGTTTAATTTTTTTTAGGAACTACTGGACTACTTTTCAAAGCAGCCACATCGTTTTACATTCCCACCAGCAATGCACGACCTACCAATTTCTCCACAAACTCACCACCACTTGTTATTATCCCTCTGTTTTCCCACTTTCCTAGTGGGTGTGAAGTGGCATCTCATTGTGGCTTTGATTTCATTTCCTTAATGATCTCTCAGGAATATTTACATTTAAAACCTACAGAAAAACTATCATCAGCCAAGGATACCAGACTAGTCCCTGGGCTGGCAACAGAAGGCACTTTTCTCCAAAGAATCAGATATTATTTGCTCATTCATTGATTCAGTAAATATTTGTTAAGCACCTATTATGTGCCCAGCATTCTGCTAGATGTTGTGGTTCAGTGAAACAGGAGAGATGTCTTTCTGCCCTAAGGGAGCTTACATTCTATTGAAGGAGCTAATAATGGCATGCCTCATCATTTAATTAGGTTAGAATAAGTACTACAAGCAGAAATAGATGAAGCAAATAGGAAAAATCAGGAAGGAGCCTGACAACTGGGGAAGGTGAGGGAGGCCAGAGGAGTCTGATATTGGGAACGTCCTGGGCAGGAGGACTCCTGGCTTATTATCCTTATTATCCTTGCCCAGATTCTACCTGGGAAGGAGTTGGGGCTTTATCCTGAGTACAAAGGGAAGCCATTGGAGAACTTCCATCATGGAACTTACATATTTTGAAAGACCATATTTTAAAGACCACTGTGGCAGCTGCCAAGCAAAAAAGTTAGAGATGAAGGCAGGAAGGTGGAGATGAGGGTAGGAAGACCAGTGAGGGGATGACATGTGGTCATCCAAGGAAGAGACACGCCTGGACAAGAAGAGGAATTGGGGAGACAGGCATGCAGCCTCTTGAGGAGTTAGAAATGGTGAACCTTGGGGATGAGAGGTAGTGGGGAATAAAAGAGAAATATAAGATGCCCTCTAGGACTTGGATGTGTGCCATTTGGTTACTGATAGAGGGAAAGGTAGAGACGATGGTTGGGATAGATAACTAGGAGCTCAGTTTGGGACATGTTGAGTTTCGGGTGGTTGTGAGCCATTCAAGTTCAAGTGTCAAGGGAGCAGTTAGGGAGCCAGGGGCAGTGCATGTACCTACAATCCCAGTTGCTAGGAAGGCCTAAGGCAGGAGGATCTCAAGTTTGAGGCCAATCTCAGCAACTTAGACCCTGTCTCAAAAATACTTTTTTTAAAAGGGCTGGGGGTGTAGAGCATCCTTGGGTTAAATCTACTACTGGAAAAAAAAGGGGATGGGGGAGCAATTAAACCTTCCCATTGAGAATCCATGTCACCTTTGATTCTCCAAACATGGGAGGACTGGGTTAGAAATACAGATACACTGACAGGGGAGTCTAGATCTGTTGCCTTGGGACATATGTGTGCCAGCACAGCCTGCTGGTGCCGTGGTGTGCATGCACTCCAGCAGCATGCACATCTCCCTGGAGTGTGGCTTCACCCACAACAAGAGTTGGCCTGTAGTGACTCAGGAAGGTCCTGTCCCTAGAAAGTGGCCTTTCTGAGGTGGGAAGGCCTGCAGTCATCATTCTGCCACACTTTCTATGTCCAGCCCTCTTTTGTCCTCCCTTTTCACCTTTCTGGGTCCTCGGCCTCATCTCCATGCTGATGTGGTCTTGGCAGCCAGGGCTCCATGTACCACAGCTCAGGGGTCCATTTTTCTTCAGTTGTCATCTGTGTCCCAAGGCCTCCATGAGTGCAGGCATGTATGTGTGACAAGCCCAAATGTGCAGCTGCGGTCCCTGCCAGCAACCTCACTGCTGTCCACTGCTCCCTCAGCTTGGGAGGAATAACAATGAGGGCACAGCAACTGTCAGTCTCTGCCACCCATGGCTGCAGAGGGACCCATGCTGGGCCTGGCAGGCCCAGGCTGAGATTTCTCTGGCTTAGCCAAGGCCCCCCGGAGGACCCAGGCCTGTGGTCCACATTGTTTTTGAATCCATCTGCTCCAGGCAAGACTTGGTGCTGACGTCTTCTTTCGCAGGGGACTGGTTAGCTGTCAAGATTGCACAACTAGGGACCAGCAGCCTTAAAGCCTTGTCACAACACACATTGTGACTCTGCACGGGCACTTTGCCATTCTCTTTCCTCACTCCTCCTTTACAGTGTAACGGAAGGGCAGGACAACCTCTAGGATCTGCCCTGTAAAGGGACTTTATAACTTTAGGCATGATCACCTCGGTTATTTTTCTTTTCTGGCCCTTTCTTAGTTTCTTGGGTCTCACTGACCCAGAAGTGGGACAGACACCAACGTGAAGCTTTCTCTTCTCCCCAGCCAGCATGTGGGTCCCAGCTGGGTTTGCCATTGAGCCTTAGGGGAGACCTCAGCCAGGATGGGGCCAAGGATGCCAGCTCAGCGGCCGGCATGATGGGGAGGGGAAGGTGGGAGCTGGCCCTGTCCGCTGGGTTTTATCAGTGAGCTCCTCAGACATATACAGAGGCAGAGCTGTGTGTACGCTCCCAGTCCCCCACGCTCCATCTGTCTCCCTACATGTCTAAACACTGAGGGCGCCAAGTGCCTGCCCTCCTCCTCTCAGCCCCTCCCCATGACTGACAGGAGCCATAGAAACTCAATACCCCTGAGGAGACAGGGCCGGACAAGGCAGGATGGGCCATCTCCGTCACAAGGCTAGTGCTGGGTGGAAGTAAGAGGCCCTCAGAGCCCCCAAGAGCTGAGTGGGGAGCAGGAGCCCCTCCTGGCAGCCCAGTCTAGACACACAGCATAGGACAGTATCTTACAGATGAAAACTGACTTTGATGCAAGAATTCTCACTTGAAGCCAGCTTTCCGTATGCCCTCCTCTGATAGAGAAGAGCTTTCTTAACTTTGATTTTTCAAATGAGTCTGCTAAATCAAACTTACAGTCTGGGTCGATAGCCTCAGAGCCCAGTCTTTCTGTCAGCCAGTTTTCCCATCCCAGCTGCCCTGGCCCTCCTCAGCCCCATCTCCTCTCCAACAACCTGAAGCCCATGATTTACAGTCTGGGCTTCAGAGGTCTGGAGGCTCCCTCCAGAGGCAAAGGCTGATGAGGTGGGAGAGCAGCAGGGCTGCCTGGCATGAGAGTATACAAAGAGACCCTTGCTGCTTCTGGAGACAGGGCATACTGGCCTTTGTTGCATTCCGTCCATCCCTGGCAGAGAGGGGGAAGAGCGTAGAAGCTAGGGTTAACCCACATCTCCAGCTCTCAGGAAACAGCAATGTCCCAAAGGTGCCATTCCCTTCAAGTCCCTACTCCTTCCAGCCACCCACTGAACATACAAGAACCTGAACAATAAAGACAGGTACAGGTGTCTCCTCCCAGCACCATTGTCCACACCAGACGTCAGCATCTCATCCACTTGTGGTGGAAACCCCAGGGAGACAGGAGGGAAGGGGTGGAGGTGGGCCCTGATTCCAGCAGAGGAAGCAGTTTCTGCTCCCTTGTCACCCCCTCCAAAAAATGAAAAGATTTTAGAGGTTTGCCCAGAGCATGCGTGCAGGGTCACACAGGACAGGTGGCTAGAGCTTGTGGGGGCCTCCCACTTTGCCTCACTGGCAATCCAGAAGGACCACTAGACCTCCCCTGCCCAGTCATGTCTGCAGTCTCTGATGACCTTCCAGTTTGGGGATAAGCCATGAAAAGCCATGAAGAAAGTGATTCCTGGGACCCAGAGGTGGTCTCAGTGGGTCACCGGCATGTGTCTCTCATACCTCCAGTGAGCACCACCCTGTCATCCTGGTCGGGGCATGCCCGGAAGTGCAACGAGACAGCCAAGTCCTATTGTGTCAATGGAGGCGTCTGCTACTACATCGAGGGCATCAACCAGCTTTCCTGCAAGTAAGTGACCAGTGGGGTCAGCATGGGGTGAGAGCAGGGTAGGAGATGCTGGGGCAGAAGTGGAGGGCTCTAGGAAAAGTGTGCTTCCAGTCACTGGCAAGGGGTCCCCAAAGGGTACAGACAGCAAGGTTGGCCCCATTCCTAGACCTTTCTGGAATATAAGGAAATGTAAGCTCTAGCCCCTTCTGGAACTTGAGGAAATGTCAGGACACATGGGCTCCTGCTGTTCCAGTTTGCTAGGCCCCTGACCACCCCATCTCCTGATGTCCACCCTTTCACCAACACCTGTTAGGGAGATGGGGATGCCAATCTAAGGCACTGGGCTTTCTTTCTTTCTCTCTCACTCTCTTTCTCTCTCTGTCCTCCTTCCCCATCTCTCAACAACTCTCCAAACTAGTTCTGTCCCAAGCTGCATCTTCCCCAGCAATGAGGAACCTGGTAGGGTCAGGCAGACCACAAGCTCCCAAGCCCTTGGCTCCTGAGGGTCCTACTCCTGCAGTCTTGAGGGGAGTAGAGTGGACTGCCCAGAACCCCTTGAATCTGGCTGCTTTCAATGCCCTACAGCACCCCAGTGACCACTGTGCCCAAGTGCTGCCTGTGCTCATTTAGCCCGGCCCCCTCTCCATGAAGTAAAAAGACACCAACAGAGACTGTGGGTGTTGCCCAGTGGAGGAGGTCAGGTTGGCCCCAGCAGGAACTCCAAGGAGCTCAGAACCACCCACTCCCCAGAGCACACAGGGTAAGCGGGAGCTTGGCAGCCAGGGCCAGGCCCAGCAGGGTCTTCTGGGCAGCTGGGCCCCCCCAAAGCCCATGGACAGAATTTCTGGTGGGCCTGAGAGGAGGGGGAAGGGAGCTTGGGGAGGGCAGCACAAGCTGTGGCCAGATCTTGGGGAGGAGTGGGAAGGGGGCCTAGTGAATAACTTGGGGTTTTCAGAGCATCTCAAGTCTAGAGCCCTGGCAAGATGCCAAAACTGCCCCATTCTTGTGGCATCTGGGCAAAGACCACTAAAATATTGACGGAGATTTAGAGAGGAGCCTGAGCTCCTACAGACGAGGTCAGATCAGCACTTCTAGTTCCCCTGTCTCTGCCCTCCCAGGCCGGATCTGCATCCTCCTCCTTAGCTGCAGCCTTTCCTAGGAATATGGGCCTGGCAAGAAGACTAGGACTTTTAAAGACCCCCTCCACATACCACGTGATCACAAGGGTCCACACCTGTTCACACTCATCCTCAGGGTGGGGTCGCTGGGCTGCCATTGCCAGGCGGGACTGTGGCTCTAGCCCCTGCTGGCCTCCTTGGCTGGCTTCCTCCCTGGTCCCACCCTTCACCTGCTACCATCCCCTTCCCACCCTCCTCCCATCCCAAACCTCAGGGAAGAGTCCCAAGAGCAACAGCAGGTCCTCCAGGGAAGTTCTCAACTTGGCCTCAGCCTTCAGCCTTCCCTGCTTTTTCCTCTAAGAGGCAGCCACATTAGTTACAGACCCTGGGGAACATTCTAGCCTTGAAAATGCTCTGAGCTCTTTGGATTAGACCTACTTCAAATTCACAAGGGCCTTGGAATAACTAACAGGGATGGCCCAGTCCTGCATCCCCCTTGCCATGTCCCATACGCCTCTTCCGTAGACCCTTGGACCCCTTGACCCTCAAATGGATCCAGCATTGTTGCTAAAATCAGCCCTGGCTCCAGATAGGGAAGGTTCAGCCCCCAGGACAGGCACCAGGGATGAGCAGAGCCAGCTCTGGGGCCCAAGCTCTAGTCTTGGAGTTTCTTGTGGGAAAAGGAGGAATAAGATATATAGGTACCAGAGGACCCCACCAGCAAGGCTGCACCCCTAGGAGCCCAGGTCCTGCCTGGCCAAGTCTAAGGGGAGTAGAAGGCAGGAGCCTGAGCCTATTTCCCTCCCCACCAGGACAACTGGGTTTCACAGCTTAGAACTTGAACTTGGCACCCAAAGCTACCCCCTCCCCATCTTGGCCCCCCGGGTCAGCCCCAATTAGGGCTCATGGATTTGACTTTCTTGGCTCCCTTTGTCAGCCCGAAGGGGAGAAGAACATCCCTGGCCGGGATTGAGGTCCTCTGAGTTGTGCTGGAGAAGGGCAGGGGGGAGGGGGCCGGGCAGAGCCCAGAGGCCATTCTGGGGGTGGGCAAGCTGGGAGGGAAGGGGGGCAGGCCTCTCGGGATTCCTGATGACACCTGAATGGAATAAAAAGGAAAGAACTTAGGAAACGGAACTCACGTCTTACCATTTGTGCTGTTTGTTTACTTTTATTTTGATTTTTTTGCATTTCCGCTTAGCTTGGATAATGAAACTACACTGGTCAGTTTCATTCCAGTTTCTATAAAAATCAGTTTTCCTTCCTGGTTTTCTTACACTTGTTGTTGTGTATTGGTTCAAGCCCTATAGGGAGTGTTGGAAAGCAGGCACACTCCGTAACCCTCCTGTTTTTCTGGAACTCAGTGCCAAAAGAAACAGTGTCACTGATACTGAATTTTGTTTTAAAAAAGAAAAGGGGATTTGAAAATGGGGATCCAAATCAAGGTGACTGTCTCTGTCTGGGCCAGACAGGGGCCCCCACACTTCCTCTCGCTGCTTTCTCCTCTTCTCTCCGTGTGTTTGTTGAGCACGGTTGGTGCGTGACTCTTGGGGACTGGTTCAGGGGATGATGACAGAACAAGACTCTCTTTCCAGCCCTGTGCACATACCAGTGGCATGCCTCCCCTGCCATCGGTCCATCCCCATCCGTTCTGCTCTCTCCAGCCCACCCATGATCAGGCGACTCCCCCATCCCACCCCATTTGCCTGCTCATCCTCACCACATCTCCACCCACCCCTCATGGACTCCGAGACCCTTATTCCCCCCCAGTCCCTGGGGCACACCCTCATCCTTCATCCTCCTCTCTCCCCAGGTAAGGGCAGCACACATGGCATTATCCCCAGGCTACCAAAAGGAGAAACTGAGGCCCGGGAGGTGGGGTGGGGGAAGGGGAAGGCAGAGGTCCCTGACCCCTCTGTCACCCCAGATGCAGCCCGTGGGCTCTCCTCTCTGCCCCCCCTCACCCCTGCTCTTCTCCAGCCCTGGGTACAGACCTTCCCAGCATCATAGCTGATGACTCAGCAGGAAGGGCTGGAAGGCTGCTACCCATTGCTCCTTCTGATCTGTCCTCCATGCCCCTGAAATTCAGAGGGCCATCCCTGCTTGAGTGGAACCCACAAGCCACCAGCCAGCCACCCACCCACACTGAGTTCAGACTCCTGCCCTGGTTGATAGGGGATGCACTCCTGTCCTGGGGGCAGGTTAGAGAGGTGGAGGCCTGGCCCACCCCCAAAGTCTGCCCTAGGGGAATCCCAATTTCAATAGGCAGGACAAAGGAGAGGGATAGGAGTGTCCAGGAGGCCCCTGAAGGAGCTAGAGCCCCAGAGAGCACTACTGACTACCAGGTCTTCCTGCCCCTTATGTTGCCCCTCCTTGAGGCCTTATTTGTTCAAACAGGGGGGACACTCTCAAGGCAAGAAGACGAGCACTATAATATTGCACCATTCCAAGGTGCACATTTGTGCTATAGACTGTGTTAATAGTACCCCTTAGAGTTGTGTGATTCAGTGGCCGTGAAAGATATGAGGATGCAGTCAGGGAATTCAGGCTGTATGTGGGATCGAGGATACAGGAATAGACTTAGTTGTCATTGGTCTCCAAGAGTCATGGTACAGCAGCCCTGCTTATTAGAAATGGGAATATATTTCCCCTCTGTGCCCTCCTGCCCCTGAACTCCCCTTTCTCTCTCTTACACCAACACACACACACACACACACACACACACACACACACACACACACACAAAGACGTACACTGAGTTACCTGACTACAAGAGCCAGGCTAATCTCAGACATGGAACACAGTTAAACTTATCTCTTTTCTGTTCTTTTGTGGATTCCAAGAGTCATTTTGGCAACTTCCTGGGTCTTTATCCTCTACCCCAAAGGTACTTCTATTTGAAAAAAATCACTTTTCCCCCTCTTATCCCCATCCCCACACCAGTGTCCAAGAGCTGAGGAAGAAGAGCTGGAGTTGGTTGGAAATCCTTAGCCACTATCCCCATCTTCCTTGGGACAAAGGCCAGGGTTCAGAGAAGGTTGGATTGATGAGGGACCTGAGCCCCCCTGTTCAACAGGATCAGCATGCATGCCCGTTGCCCACCCCTACCACTTTCTTAGAGCCCTCCCAGCCCCTCACCCCCACCCTGGCCAGGTGTACCTGCACACACCCCTACCACTTCAGTGATGACCTCTTATCTCCCAGAGAGCTGCCATCAGGGTCCTGAGCAACGAGCTTTCTGCCCACCAACCACTCCCATTCCCCAGTCCTCTAGATATAAGGCCACAGGGTTTCATGAGTATATGTCACAGCCAACAGTCACTGCCCACTTAAGCCCCAGGGGCTTCCTGAATGGTTGAATACACCAGGAGGTGAAGGAGTAGAGCACACTTTAGTTCTTGAGGAAGTTTAGGTTGATTCATGTTGAACAGTAGCCGATTATTACCTAACTTCCCAAGGAAAAATAGGCCGAGGCAACATAGGCCCATCCCTGAGTAGGGACATGTGGGGAAGGGGTCAGTCCAGCCCTGTTCGTAAGATTCTCCTCAGCTAGCTGGACTTGCTGGGGTTCAGAAAAGAATAGAGGGCTGCCAGAAATCTGCAAGACTGAGACTCGCTTGAGGGGAGAGGTGGCAGCCAAAGAGCAGAAGGAAGTGTACCTTGGGGGTGAGGACAAGGTCAGGGACATGGGAGTGGGTGGTGCTTTGGAGCTGCAGGAAAGGCAAGATGGAAGAAAGATGTAGGGCAGAGTGAGGCTGCAGTGGAAGAGCAGGTCACAGGGAAAGGGCAGGAATGCCCAGGCTGGCTGCCAGCAGGCCCCTGATGTGCAACAGGCCTCCAGGTCCCCCAGTGAGCCTGCTCCAACCTGCCCCTGCCCTCGGCCTCAGGAAGGCAGCTTTGGGACGCTGGTAATTCCAGCTCCCCTCCAACTTCCCCTTCCCCTACTAAGCTTTCCCCATGTTTATTGTTCTAGGGCAGCCTTCCCCAAACTGTGTTCAACAAAGGTTCCTCTAAAAAAAAATGCCTTCCATGGTCAAATAAATTTGGGACATACTAGAAAGTTCAGCTATTTCCTCCTATAAAATTTTTATAACCTTTCATATGCTAATGTAAGCTGCAATGAGGAGCCCTGCGAATGGATTTCCTAAACTTATTTGGCCACAGAACCTTCTTTGAGAGAACAGATCAAACATCTTCTAGGTCAGTTTTGTCATGGACACACAATCTGGGTACAGCCTTCCAGAGTTCTGCTTTGAACTTTCTGGGAGTTTCATGTATGAGAAAACCTGCCGAGGGCCCCAGAGAGAATCCTCCAGTAGGGCCCAAAGGAGTGGCTCCTAAGAACTTGGTCTCCCTTAAGGTTGACTGCCTGGCACTAATGGGCTGCAGTACTGGCTTCATGGGGCACCAGGCAGGTAAGAAGGAAAGGTTCAGGACCAGGAGGACAACTAGACAATAACCTCCATTCTTCCCCCTCCCTGCTTCCCTAAATCATCCTCCCCCTGCCCCACCCCTTCCCACCACCCACGGAGCCACATCTATTAGAAAGGTTTATAAGATTTCAGAGCCCTCCACCCAGCCCCAACTCCAGCCCCTTCAGCTACAAGTGTGACCCCAAGTGCCTGACTTGGTTTTTCTCATTCATCACTGTGCACTTTGATTTCTAACCTTAGCCTCGCGGATGATGCCAGTTTGTTCTGTGATTTTTCCCCTTTTCCTTCTCCAGATGTCCAAACGGATTCTTCGGACAGAGATGTTTGGAGAAACTGCCTTTGCGATTGTACATGCCAGATCCTAAGCAAAGTATGTTTGAAGATACAAACACAAGTCCCTGCTCCTTAGAAAGCTTCCGGGTGCAGTCCCCCCAATGTAGGGCATAGGGCCAGGGGTGTTGGTTGTTTTGATCTTTGGCTGTTTTGTTTTGTTTCTCTTTTCTTTTTTGTATTTTGGTTTGTTAGTTCTTTTGTTTTGTTTTGTTTTGCTTTGTTTTTCATTTTTGGCCTAATCCTTGGGTTTAAAATTCAGGGCTGCAGGTAAGGGGCAGAGTGGCCAGGCCAGTACAAATGGTAACGGTGGCAAGGAACCCAGCTGGCATTGGCAGGAGCCCGTGCCGGGGTGTTGCAATGCCTGTGTCTTGCTATCCTGGCTCTCTCTTTCTGGTTTTCTTTCTTTTGGTAGGTGTCCTGTGGGATACACCGGGGACAGGTGTCAGCAGTTCGCAATGGTCAACTTCTCCAGTATGTCTCTTTCTTCTATTTCTTCTCTTCCCTGGTGACTGGCAATCTCCCCCTGTGGGAGGGATGGGGCCTTGCTTATCATGACTGGGAGGGAAGTGGGGGTGTCCCGTGATCCTCTCACTCCTCAGTGCTCACCAGAAGCCTGTGCAGAGGAGAACGGTACACCCCCTGCCCCCTGGCATCCATCAGCTATACTGCCTGGGCATGGTCATGCTGAATTCTCTCTGCAGCAGCAGGACCCTGTTCAGGTCTCTTTACCCATTCTGGGGACAGATAGCTGGCCAGAAATGGGAAGAGGCATTTATAGAGCCCTCCCTGGCCTCTGAAGGCTGTTTGAGGATGTCAGGCTGATGATGAGTTTGGGAAGTGAGTGTGAGTATGTGTGTGCTGGTGTGCTTGAGAGAAAGAAAAACGTCTCAAAAAACTATTTTCTGCTCAGGCCAAAGTATGTTGGTTTGGGGTTTGGGGACCAGAGCGGGAAGGAGGGGAGTTTGAAGACCACCCGTGGCAGTGTTCTCCATGGATGCCAGAGGACATTTGTGTGGCTAGAGGATGAGGTGGGCTGGGGATTTGCTCCGAAAATAAATGATAAGGAGAATGAGGAATCAAGGGGTCATTGGTGATTCTCCCCAGGACATCTCCGGTCTGAATCCACTTTCAATACTTCATTCCTTTTCTTCCTTCCACTTCTGAGGTTGAAGCTCTCTCTATGTTCTGGTTTACATAATTTACAAAAAGAAAAAAAAACTGAGCCCTGTGGCTGACCCAGGGATGCAGCTGTAATTGTACAGTATTTATATTAGGACCTGGGAGCAGTTCCTTCCAGCACCACCAGGTGGAGGTGCAGCAGAGCAAAACTACACTGGTTGCCCACAGATTCCATCTGGGGTCCAATGGACCATTAGTCTGCAAGGCCTGAACCATGTCACCCATCCTATCCTGCAGAGAAGACTAGGCCCCAGCCCATCCCCTCCTGTCCATAGGACAACTGGATCCTATGAGGAGTTAGGAACTAGAGCATCCAGATGTTACCTGGACATTGGGAAGTAGAACTCTGGGAGATACCAAAGGTCTACTCCTAGGTAGCTCATGGAGAAAAAGAGTTTTGGAGTCTAGGTATCAGGGTGAAGAAATGAACCTTCCCAAGCCTTCTTAGACCACAGCAGGAAAGCCTGAAAATTTACTCCCTACCTTAACCCAATAGAAGCATAGGGACCCCAGCAAATGAGAGCCAGTAGGCCCAGAAGGTCAACTGTCTTCATAGCATGGGAGGCAAGGCTCCCCACAGGACCCTCCAGTCAGAAGCCAGGAGGAAGCCCTTGGGGACAAGGACAGAGCATGTAGGCAGGACATGTGGCTCAAAGGAATTCTCTAGAAACCAGGCTCTGGAAGAATTTCAAAATCAGGTCCAGTCTATGTGGAGAACTGTAGAGCAAGAGGGGGCAGAGCTGCCAGGCTGAGCACGGGCCAGGTGACAGGCAGTGGAGGTTATATTCCTTCCCACCCTTTGGCCAAGAGCCTCTCTGGCTTATGGGACTGTTCTGGACAGGCAGTCCTGGCCCCTCCTGAATCAGAGCAGCAGAGCCTCCGGAACCCGGGCCACTGTCCAAGGCCTCTCTGCCAGCTGGGCTGCTTCAACTTTCAGCCTGGATCTGCTGGGAGGGTCAGCAGAGCCCCAGGAGCCCAAAACAGACTGCAAATGCAGCCTGTGGCCCTCCCACCTTGTCTTCAGTACCATTACTGTTATCTTTCTATGAAGGACGAGTGCTCCTCCAACACTTTCCCAGAGAGCCCTTCGTGTGCTCCTCTAGTAGATAGTGACTACAGAGGCAGTGAAATGTGCTCAAAGAAGTGGCAAGCTTCTAGTTCCAAGTGAGCAGGATGAAAATGCCAGCGGCCCAGCCTGTGAGTTCTGGGCCTCGTTTAACCCCTCTGGAGTTGTGTTCTTGTCTGTATATCGGGGGTCACATTTATGCCTATCAGGCTGCTGTGAGGATGAAATGAAGCAACACATGTGAGGGGCTCAGCAGACAGCCTGCCACTGTCGTTAGAGTGCACTTTAGTACCTCTCCCAGCTACAGTTGGCATGGAGAGGGCAGGAGGAGCACTGACTCCCTGGAGGCCACCTCCCAGCATTCCAGATCAAAGTGTCTGACCTTGCCCAGACCACCTGGAACCAGGTTACCTTTTGCAGAGAATAAGGAAACTAGGCCTTAACCCCAGTAGCACTTAAAGGCTTCTCCTTCTTTCACTGACAGGCCCCCTCCTCCCAGAGAGTCAAAGCTTGTCTGTGTGTATGCCTCCATATAAATGAGCACACACGCTAACCCACAAGCATGCATTCACCCCTGCATACACACATGCAAACACAGAGCACATGCTCACATCTGCATACA
Organism: Ictidomys tridecemlineatus; assembly: GCF_052094955.1. Taxonomy (NCBI): domain Eukaryota; kingdom Metazoa; phylum Chordata; class Mammalia; order Rodentia; family Sciuridae; genus Ictidomys; species Ictidomys tridecemlineatus. The sequence goes on along the minus strand of NC_135477.1, from coordinate 120,208,918 downwards.
CATCACTGCCTCCTTGTCCAGGCACCTCGTGACTATGGATTGAACAATTTGCATATTGCCTGGATAGCTTCGCCCTGCTGAAAGTCCAGCATCAGGTTGCCATGATTACTGGTTAGTATGCAAATTTATGAACAATAGGACCTTCCTGTGACTCAGTGGTACCACCCCATCCTGGTTGAGTGGCAGGCAGTGAACATGAATGGGACACTCATATTTTAGCTGGGGTAGATGCAGCTGTAGGCCCCTCGGAATTCTTCTCTGCACATCCCAGGAAGAAGGCTGCCTTCCTGGTGACTGGCCAGGCCCCCAGTGACCTCACCAATCATGCCAACCATCACTGGTCCTCCCTAAACAGTATAGCCTTTGACTCAAACAGCACACCATCAGTAGACCTGGAAGCTTCTGCTGATGCTATGATTTGGTTCCCAGAGGACTGACACAGATGAAAACTCTTACAGGGCTTTGGAAGCCTTTCCTTGCTTCTCCAAGTAGTCATTGCTCTCAGGACTAGCCAGAAAGGCCTCACCAGAGAGGCAGAACTAGTCAAAGCATAGTCCAAAAAGACCAGAAACAGAGCCTCCAATCTCCCTTCTGCCTTCTGATTTCCTGTGTGACCTTAGGAAAGTGTCCTGGAACTACTGGGTCCCAGTTGCCTCATATAATACAATAGCTTTGTCCAAAAGTGGGGCTCAGACCAGCTCTTAGTATCCAGGAGGCCGTGGTCAAGCCCTGCTGTTTTTTCCAAGGAACACGGCTGGATAGCCAAACAATATGAGCACTCTTGAGCTGCCTGGAAGGTCCCTGGATCCCAGAATTAACTATTCAGTGAAATGTCTGAGGCCTTTGGAGTCTGTCAAGATTTTACATCAACTTGCCTGGCTGGCCAGCTCTGGGAACCCTAGAGAAGAGTAGACAAACCATACTTAAGATGACTTTCTCCTACCTCTGCATTCAGAGCAAAACTGCAAAGAAGCCAAAACCTTAAGATCACCCTCCAGGCTCGGGTTAGCAGGAGTACACAGAAGACTCATGTTTAGAGGGCTGGGGTCAGTGCTTCCTTGGTATGGTCCCTGCACAGAACTGGGGAGCCCAAGCCCCAGGATCTTCCTCAAGGCTCTTGAAGTCAAGGACTACTTTCATCCCTGAAGAATCACCCTCCTCTCCTATCCTTTTCCAAATGCAGAGCCATCTAAAATCCCTTTTAGGAAGCAGAAACAGACCTAGGGGTGAAAAATGCTCAGGACTTCCTGCTAGTTGCCTGTGTTCCCCTTCCTCTGCAGCAGATGAGAACGTCACACACAACTTCGTATTCTCCCTGAGTCTAGCCAAGATGACTGCGCTTATGTGGAAGCCAGAGAGGGAGTGAACCCGGCTCGGCAGGAGCTGGGCCCTTGCACAGTGTGCAGAGACTCTGCTGTTCAGGCCTGCTTGCTGCTGCCTCTGACTGGGTACATGTGCTTTTGACAGATTAGGAAACAGAAACTGACTTACCCACATTCACACAGCAAATTAAGGGCAAAACTGAGACTCAGTCCTGCAAACCAGTGCTGGATGCACCATAGGATGGGACATGAGCTTTTTAAAAACACTGTTGTGATTTCTGGGCTCCTACCCAAGCCTGATCCTATTGGTCTGGAGGATTCTGAAGTACAGCCAGGTTTGCAAACCTCCCAGGACCCCATGGTTGAGCCTTAACCCTATTTAACAGCTACGAGACTGAGATCTAGGTAGGTTGAGTATCTCTCAATGACACACAACAGTTAGGTGGCAGAGTTGACCCTTATTTAACCTGTCAATGGCGTAGATATCTACCTCATAGGTGCCTGAAACCACACATTCATTGATCTCACTTCCAAGACTAATTTATCCATTAAATGAGGCACTCACAAGTTCTCCAATCTTCTCATTCTCCTAGTTGCAGTTTGCTCTTCTAAGTAGCAAGATCGGTCTTGGCACCATGCCCAGCCCCTGCAGGTTTCCAGGGTGTTGAGGCAGTAAGTGGAAAAGTGACCTGCTGCCTGCAGCCTCCTCCTCTCTGTGCTCCTGCTCCTCACAGACTCTGAGGCTCCACACTTAGGCTCCTAGGAGATGAGAAAGCCAGCCGGACCTGTGGGACAGGCCAGGGTTGTGGGGCCGGCCTAGGGATCTTGCCCTCATTTTGAACAGAAGAAAGGGCCCTGTGAATGAGCTAGGAGCTGGTCAGGCCCTCTCCAGGAGGACTTGAGAGCTCTGGAGCTGAGAGGAGGGGACCAGGCACTCCTCAGAACCCTGTCCCCAGTCACCCTTTCCTCCAGGGAGACATTTGCCAATTGATTCTCGCCTGTGCCTCCTCACCAGGTACTAACCCCACTGCTCACCTTCAAAGAACATGCTCTGCCTGTGAATTCTAACATTGCTTCTCTCTAGCCCTCCTGGGGCTCTTGGGGACTGGGCACCAGGGAAGGAGCTCAGGGGGCTAGGAAGGGACATTACTAACCTGCTTTCACCTCACAGGCTGGCTGCCGGGTGTCTGAAGAATCCTGACCAACGTTTCTCTCTTTCTCTCTCTCTCTCTCCCCCTCCACCCTCCCCCTCCCATCTCTGTCTGCCTCTCTCCCTTCACCCCTCCCCCTCTTACCCCCAACTCTTCTGCACTGCCAGAGCACCTTGGATTTGAATTAAAGGGTATGGAACCTCTATATATCACTCTGCGCCATCCGCTCAGCCCCCTCCATAGTCCCTGACCCCATGGGTGCTGAATGTTTCATTTCCTTTCCAAAAATGGAAAGGGGATGCTTTCAAAAATCTCCCCTGGCCCCATCAAGATGTCCTAGAATAAGCTATGTTGATTTGGGGGCAGATAAAAGCAGCTCATGGCCAGCCGTGTACCCTGGGGTTCAGACTGTGCCTCCACCGCACAGTAGCACCCCCTGCATAGAGGAGACCGAGTGCTAGAAGGCCTCAGGGGAGGGGGCCTTGCCGAGCTGTGCAACCCAGTGGGCATCCAACAAGAGACAGGGCCCCTGTGTGGATGTGGCTTCTTAAAGGGCCAATGTCCAGAAACTACTGAAGCCTGGTTTGGGAATTGTGCAGAGAGGTGTCCCTTTCCATCTGACTTGAATCCTCTTTTCTTTTCTCATGTCCATTGCTTTTCATTCTGCACCAGACTAGTTGCTGATAATCCACATTTCCTTTTAGCCCTGCCCTGTGTCTTATCTACTGGGCTTTGCCATTTGCTTGAGACTGTCACTCCTTCCATGATCTGTCCCCACGATGGCACATGTGTGCATCCATGAGCAATACCAGCAAGGGTCTGGGTTGGGCTGGTTTCTGTTGCCTACCCCTTGCCCTGGCTCAGAATTTGACATGTGACTCCCTACCCTATGCAGCTGCCCCTGGGAGACTCTTTGGACTAGGAGGGACTTTGAGGGTCTCTGTTTCCAACTCTGTGGCTTTGCTCAGAGAGGCTCAGCCCTGGCCCCAATAGTCTCAGTGTATTCCAGCAAGAGATATGCAGGAGATCCAGAGGTGGGGGACTTCTAGGGGTCAGAATCTCAGATGTGATGCAGAGCCTACAAACATGCCAAGGCTGTTCTCGAAGCAGGTTTGGGGAAGACCTAGCTCTGCCACCACCTGGCCCCATCAGCTGTTCTCAATAGAAGATAGAGCTCAGAGTCTGCATGTTAAGTGTGTCTGTGTCCACAGCCTGAAGTTGGGTGGGAAGGAGGGGTGAAGGCTCTGAGGGATCTAGGATCGTGGAGGAAGGATGCATGAGGTAAATCTGCAGGCGTCTGTGCTGATGGGATGTAGGGAATGTGTACAACACTTGCAAGGTCTCAGGGCAGAATGCGAGGGCGTGGAGGGGCAGTGGGATATCTCTGTTAAGTTGAGCATTTGCAGTTGGACCTATGTATGTGTGGAGGTGAGTGTAGGATGTGCAGACGTGTGTGTGTGTGTGTGTGTGTGTGTGTGTGTGTGTGTGTCTGAAAGGGGAGTGTGTATGCAGCAAACACTCATCACCAGAACCTACAGACATGTGTCCCTGCCCTCCTGGTGCTCCCATTCATGGGTGAGGTGGCAACAAACAGGAAGATATCAGGTGAAAATAAATGCTAGACAGAAAATAAAATGAGGTCATGGGATTGTTCTACTATGCCTAAGTAGTCAGGGGAGGCTTGTCCCATAAAGTGACATCAGGAAGTCAGTCCTGCAAACAATTTGGTGGGGTGGTGGGAGTTGAAGGCAGGAACCAAGTCATGTGGTTCAATGAGATTTGTCTGGTTCAGTGGATAAAGACCACCAGTGATTCCAAGCACTGGGGGAAAGGACCACAGATAGGATTCAAAGGGAGGTTGAGACCAAGTAATTGGGGTCCTTAGACCTTGGATTTTATTTGAATTACAACAGAAACTATTAAGAGTTTTAAGCAGGGAACTAAAATGATCTGCTTTACACTTTAATGTAGCTTTGAGTAGACAACAGCCTGATGCTGGGGGCAGCTAGGGAGCAGCAGACACAGAAAGGCCTGCCACACAGTGACCATCGCTGGGTGAGAGGAGGCATCATCCTGGACTAAGTTGGGAGCTGTGGAAATGGTCACATGGTCAAATCCAGGACCTACTTGGAAGGTAGAGCTGAGAATACTTGTAGGTGGATCAGATATCAGGGAAGATGGGAAGAAAGGGAGTGATTCAGAATGAGTTGTGTTTTGGGGCCAGAGCCACAGGATAGAGATGCTACAAGAGATGGGGAGGAGTATGGAAACTGGTTCTGGTTGGCCTTGGCCTTTGGATACCTGAGTCTGGAGCTTAGGGAGAAACCAGAGCATGAGACAGAAAGAGAAAGAATGTAAAGAAATGATATTTAAAGTCTGTCTATATGAGGTCACTCAGGGAGACAGAGGAAAGAAAGAAGGCTGAGAGCTCTGGGCCCTTCTACCATCCAACCCAAGTAGAGAATAAGGGAGCAGCCACTGACATGGGAAGACCAGCGCCACTCCAAGGCCATAGAGTGTGCCCCACAAGGAGGCATTTTAATAACCACAGGACTTGGAACATGGGGGTTTTTGTTGACCATGACCAGAATAGTCTCCAAGGAGGCAGATGCCTGACAACAGAAAATTGAGGGGTAAAGAGGGAAAGAGGCCTGGAGGCAGGGCTGTGGGACAGAGTCAAGATGGGGGTGTGAGACAAAGGTCAGGTTAAGAGAGCCTTAACTGACTGTGGGTCGGTGTGCCTGGATCTGTGTGTGCACCTGTTACTGGAGTGTGTGGTTAACTCTGTGTGTGTGTGTGTGTGTGTGTGTGTGTGTGTGTGTGTGTGTGTGTGAGAGAGAGAGAGAGAGAGAGAGAGAAGAGAGCAGGTATGGGTTTATCTTTGTGAAGGTTGTGCCTGTGACTCTGGCAGGCATAGTTGTGGACACGTGTGGGTCTGAAGGGTCTGCAGCCCTGGGGTTACTGTGTGCTTGCCTCTGCATGGGAGATGCTATAAGCCCAAGGGGACAGGGCTCCACCAAGGTGTGGGAGTCCCACCTCCAGTTATTCCTAAGCAGGGAAGCAGGGCCAGCCAGCAAGTGCAGGTGGGGTGGGGTGAGCTTTCTGGGCTGTGGCCAGTACTGTCACTTTTTGCTTCTCTTCTTCCTAGTGGTCTGTTTTAGAGGCATGGAGAGTAGAGAGGAGAGTTGAGGCTGGGGGCTTGGAGGCCCAGTCTTACTCAACTCCCCAGCAAGGGTGGGGGTGTTCTTTACACACAAAGATAGATGTGTGCAGATGCCAGGGGCCTGTGCTGCCACAGGTGGGCTTCTCACCTGCAGACATGGGAGGCTGCAGTGGGCCAGGCCACAACTCTGACCAGGCCTTTCTTCCATGTCCCCTCCTGGGCCCTGTCTGCTCTGTCATGCTCCTGGCCCTTACATCCCTCCTACATCCCACCTCTGGTCTTGCACCTTGTCAACAACTTTAGCTTCTTAGGGAAGCTAAAGTAACTGATCCAGGCCTTTGCTCAGGGTTTCCATGTTCACTATCATAAAGAAAACTCTCCACAGTCACCAAGGTTCTTTGCAGCTGCCAGTCTGCTGTGGAGCAGGGCAGGGGTGCTGCTGGCCAGACTAGGTTGTGCTCCTCTACTTCTCTACTCCATCCTCTCCCATCCCCTGCATTTTCCACCCCCATGCTCTGGGTGGGCCTGGGATCTGGGAGGGTGTGACCAGGCCCATGGGTGGGTGGGAATGTGGGGGACCATCCAGAAGCAGGCAGGAGGGAGGAATGGAGGGAACTGGCAGGACCTGGGCTGAGGGAGCTTGAGGCTTTGGGGGCAGGGGGTGTCTGCACCAGCATCCCTCCAGGCCTGCCTCCTGCCCCACCTCCTCATGTCCACTCTGCCTCTGCAGAAGCCGAGGAGCTATACCAGAAGAGGGTCCTGACCATCACTGGCATCTGTGTGGCTCTGCTGGTTGTGGGCATCGTCTGTGTAGTCGCCTACTGCAAGACCAAGTGAGTGGCAAGTGCTCAGGAAGGGGACAGGCCAAGCCAGGGGATGGCCACCAAAATGTTTTTGTAAGGACAGGCTCTTCTCCTGTACCCCACCATGCCTGGCCTCAGTCTCCTATCCCCAGGGGCCTTTGTAACAGTGGGGCTCAGGGGCTGGATCAGGAAACAGGCGTAGAGGTGGGGAGACAGCCCTAGATGACCAAACAAAGTGGGCTCATGGGCACAGGGCTTGAAAGAACACAAGTCTGGGTTCCAACCTGGCTCTGCCGTTTCCCATGTGATCTTGAGAAAACTGAGGAACCACTCCAAGTCCCCATGGGAATGAGCCTAGTATATGCATCAAAGGACATTGTGAGGGCCTGAGAGGAACGCACAGCTGACCACAATGGCTCTAGGATCATGTGCCCTGTCTAGCAGGAGGTGCTGAAGCAGTGCTAGGGAAGAAATAGGGAGGCACAGAGAAGGTTGTGTTCCCCTGGAAAGAGGCACCTCACAGGCACCGCCTGACCCCACCCTGGGAGCAATTGAGACAAGAACACAGAGAAGGTGAGGCTGGGCCACCTCTGGGTAGAAGACAGGTCAGGGCATAAGCTCAGGGAGCTGAGCAGTTTGGGTAGCAGAGTGCCAGCTAAAGACAAGCACAGATGGGGCAGTCACACCTGCAACAGAAGCAGCCTGGACTAGTTGGGCCAAAGAACCGGATCATAGAAGAGGAGGCAAGAGGCTAAAAAGATAGCTGGGATCCAGATGCCACCATAGGACCTTGATGCCAAGCCAGGAAGTCTAAATTTATCCTGTAGATGATGGGGATCCCGTAAAGGTTGAAGCATGATGTAGTACAGTAAATGATATTTGTCTCATCTGCTCCTACCTGGAAAGCAAGGCTGGAAATGGCCATCATCTGGGGGATGGAGCCTGTAGGTCTGAACCCCTGCTACCTCTACTGATAGGATTGAAGGCCCAGCTGCCCTCATCTCGGATAAGTTCAATGAAGACTGGTGGAGAGTAAGGAGGGAGTTGGGGTTCAGGAGCCCAGAGGAGGAGCCTGGGCATATTAGGGATTGTGTCCAAGAACTGGGGGAAAAGCAAGCCTCTGTTCCAACACCACTGCATTTATCCATTTCTTCAGCAGACTTTTATTCAGTGCTCGAAGCAAGTGGTCCAGTGTCACAAGACATATTTTAGAGTCACCTAACCTTAGCTGGAGGGCAGGAAGGGTTTTTCCCATGGATGCAACATTTAGGCTGGAGCCTGTGAGCAAGAGTTAGCAAGCAGGTGAAGAGGCAAAGAAAGTATTCCAGGTGGATGGACTAGAATGTGTGCAAGCTCAGAGGCCAGAGAGGACAGGGGATCTGAAACAAGCTGTCCAGGGGTGCAGAAAGCTGGGGTGAAGGGAAGGCAGTGAGAGATAGGATTTGAGGGTGAAATGGGACCCTGAGAGCCAATGAAGGTTTTAGACAGGGGAGTGACATAAGAATCGCTTATTATAAAACAAATTTATTGAGCATTTAATATGTGCCAATGTAAAATAGTCCCACAGGCCCTGGCTTCCTAACCACAGCACCTTGTTTTTATTTTCTTCATAAAACTTAAGGGAAAATATCGAGTTCATTTACTTGTTTATGTGATTATCATCTGCCTCCCCCACTAGCCTGCAGGCTCCATGAGACAGGGACCATGTCTGACTTCTCTGCTCCAGAGTAGTATCTGGAACACAGTAAAAACTCAATAAATACAAATGAATGAATGAGGGAGGGATAGTGCCAGCAATGTGCATAAGTAGTTTATATATTTTTAATGCTCAACAGTCTTTGGAATGGTTTCACACATGGGGCAACTAAAATAGGCAGAACTTCCATAACTTGCCCAGGGTTATGAAACTAGAAAGCAGTGGGATTCCACACATTAACTACTCATGTGCCCTGGAGGGAAGTTCAGCCACTACAGGGGACCTGCCAGGTTCACCTACCCTCCCTCTATGCAGAAAACAGCGGAAGCAGATGCACAACCACCTGCGACAGAACATGTGCCCAGCCCACCAGAACCGGAGCCTGGCCAATGGGCCCAGCCACCCCCGGCTAGACCCGGAAGAAATCCAGATGGCAGATGTGAGTGGTGTTCCAGGATCCCCTCTGAGCCTTGCTGGTCAGCCAGGCTTCTCATACAAGTTGCCAGGACAGCAGCCAGCCCGGCCCCTGGATCATCCCTGCCTGCTAGGCACTATCTCCCCGGATGGCTGGCCTTGCTTTGCCCACTTGCAAGGGAAAGGTGGGGAGTTGCTGGCTGGAACCAAAATCACCCCAACATCAAAGCCGTTTGTCATCCACTGATCACTCCCCGCACCTAGAGCTCAGTGCTTAATTACTTCCCACTCCCACCAGCGAGAGCCTACCTGGTCCCCATCACTAATTCCTGCCAATTCTCTGTCTGTCCCAGTACATCTCCAAGAATGTGCCAGCCACAGACCATGTCATCCGGAGGGAAACTGAGACCACTTTCTCTGGGAGCCACTCCTGTTCTCCTTCTCACCACTGCTCCACAGCCACGCCCACCTCCAGCCGCAGGTGAGTAAGTCAAGGCCCACAGAAACTTGAGGATTCCTGTCTTTTATCTCATTCATCCAGAGTTATTTGACACCCTCTCCTGAATTTGGCTCACAAATTGTGGTCTCCCTTAGCCTTCTCTTCAGAACAGGGGTGATCTATCAACATAAACACAGAGGCTTATACAGCTTGAGAAATAACATGGCTGGCCCTCCTTCCCTGAGAAGTACCATGGAATGGTCAGAGCTCCCAAAGATTGGCCACTGGGGCTGGGGTCCTGAGATAAGGTGGCTAAGGGCCATGAGGGTGAAAGAGTCCCACACAGGGGCTCTGGGGCAAGGCTAGGGTGAAGATGGCTGCAAGATATAAAGGAAGGGGCCTCTACACATTGCAGCTCACCCAGCCATGGCACCCAGCCCTCCTCCCAATGTCAAGTTTGGACATTTGTGATACCCCACATCATCCCATGATTCAAAGGATCCAAGATGGGATGAAGATACTGGGATTGGGTGGCCAAAGTTCCACATCTGCTGGGCCACTCTACCCCTTCCTGACCTCTTGCCTTGTTCCCACTGGCTATCCCAGACATGAGAGCCACACGTGGAGCCTGGAACGTTCTGAGAGCTTGACCTCCGACTCCCAGTCTGGCATCATGCTGTCATCAGTGGGCACCAGCAAGTGCAACAGCCCAGCATGTGTGGAGGCTCGGGCGCGGCGAGCAGCAGCATATAGCCTGGAGGAGCGGCGCAGGGCTGCTGTGCCACCCTACCACGACTCCGTAGATTCCCTGCGTGACTCTCCACACAGTGAGAGGTTAGTTCTTACACCCTGACCTGGCTCCCACTTTGGCCAGAGGGCTGGTACCACTGACCCAAGGCTGACCCTTAGGGTATCTTAGAGACCTTTCAAAGAGACTCATCTCCATTTTTTCAGGTGAGTAAACAAGATCCCAGAAAGATTATTACAGCTGAGTTGTAATGGACCCTGGCACATAGTGACCACCTGATTTAATTATCCTACTAGGATACTTTTCAAAGAAGAATGGGAGATTAATAATTGCACTGAAACTTCAAGAATAAATAGGGGCTATTCCAGACAATCAGGTCCTATGGTTGCCCTATCCCCATATCACCTAGAGGACTCATGTCCCAGCAGAAGCAAAAAGACACAAAGACCAAGTCGATTGGAGAGAGGGAAGGGAAGTTGTTTTCAAGGACACTGACCAGTGCACAATAGACATGCGCCAAGAATGACCCACGCCAGATAGCATGGGCAATAAGGTGCAGCATTCAAGGTACTGATGAGTTCTCCAGCAAAGGATGCAGAAGGACCAAGGAAACTCCCCTTCTCTGACTCCAAGCTAGGAACCATAGGACTCACCCCCATTACTCAGCCCCCAAGTGGTCCTCAGCAACTTGCATCTATGGGAGGACAGCAGAGGAAGGGGCACCATACAAGAAGCTTTGAGCCAAGAAGAAAGGAGAGAAGTAGTTACCTTCCCTTCTTTGTTGTTGTTTGTTTGGTACCCAGGATTGAACTCAGGGGCACTCAACCACTGAACCATATCCCCAGCCCTATTTTGTATTTTATTTAGAGTCAGGGTCTCACTGAGTTGCTTAGTGCCTCACATTTGCTGAGGCTGGCTTTAAACTCATGTTCCTCCTGCCTCAGCCTACCCAGCTGCTGGGATTACAGGTGTGCATCACCATGCTCAGCTACCTTCCCACTCTTGACAGCCTACTCTGTGCCAAGTCTAGGCTGGGCAGGCCTGCCTGGGGAGTCAGAGGTGGCCCTCCTGCTTCCCGTCCCTGAGGCACTCCCAGTCACAGGAACAAACCACTGTTGCTCACAGCAGCCTGTGGAAAGTGCTAAGCACAGGACACCACTCCAGGGACCACTCCTGGGCAGAGAAGCCCAGTCTGACAGCAAGCTCTAGGAAACAGCCAGGTTTCCTAAGACCAACCTGTCCAAGGGCAGCTGCACAACCTGCATGTTTAAGGGCAGGCTGATTGCCTCTATACACTGTTCCCTTAGCTGTTGATCAGAGAGAATTCTAGTATGCATGGTTTTGATGAAGGCCAAATGAGAAAATATATGCAGAGCTCTTTGCCTCATACCTATCACTACTATCATCAACAGTAACCACAATACCAGGGCTCCTTAGGGTGTGGTAGGAAGGCAAGAGGCAGAGAAATGGGGATGGAAAGCCTTTTGTATACAGGGAAGGAACCACTGGAGCTGTTCCAACAGAGGAACTTAAGAGTAAGATCAGAGAGTGAGGTGCCTGGAGCACGGAGGGCTGTGGGGAACAGCAAAGCTGGGCCTAAACAGGCAGGCTGGGGCCACACAGATGGACCAGAGCCAAGGGATTCTGCTCAGGATGTGGAGTCTGGGTGAGTAAGTAGGAAGGAGCCTCCTTAGCAGAGCTGGGACTTAAAAGATTGCTCTGGGAGCTGCAAAATGAAGGAGACACCATGGGATGGGGACACAACCAGGGAGAACAGCTGGCCCAGGATAGGATGGAGAGTGTGCCCAAGGATGGGGGAATGGGTAAGACTAGATAATTAAATCGACACATGAGATAGAGAAGATGTGGCGGACCAGGGTAGGGGAAATCAGTTGACTCAAAAAGAACATAACAGAGAAATTTTTAAAAGAGGATTCCTACAATCAAAAGGAAGTTTGTTTATTCATTCACCTCTCAGACACCTTGGTTGCAATTGTAAATAAAGCTGCTATAAACATTTGTGTTCAAAAAAAAGACATAACAGAGATTTGGGGCTGGTTCTAGACGGCAGTGAGGTGCTTAGCTATGCTGTGTGAAAAGGAATCATGGAGGTGGGTGATTCCTGTTCTGAAGTGGACAAAAGGCTGATGTGCTCACAAAAGGGATGTGGAGAATGAAAAAGGACAGGTGCCCAAGATCCAGACTGGGAGATAGTAGCTTTTGAAGTCACTAGGTGTCATTGGACCCAGGCAGAGACTACCCCAAGTAGTGGGGTATCTGTCAGCCCTAGCTGAGCACCCTGTCCAAGGTGTGAATGGTCAATTCCCTGAGGAGGCTTTTGATTTCAATATAAGAAGGCATGTTGCCCTCACCAAAGCTGTCAGCCATGGGATGAACTGTCCCTGCAGGAGCACTGAGTCCAGGTAATAGGGATAGGTGAATAGGGACTAATGGCTTCTGGAATTGGACAATAGGCATTCTGGTTCTTTCCTGCCCTGTGTTCAAATTCCAGCTCTGCTACTACCTAAGTGTGGAACCCAGAGCAAAGAACTCAAACGTCCTGAGTCTGTTTCCTGTGTGTAGTATGGCCCTAACCTAAAGGTCTTAAAAAATTACTATTAGATGAGATCATACATAGATAAAATGCCTGATCTCATGACTGTGAGCATTCCCACAACAAACGATCATTCGTGAAGACTTACCACGGATCAGATACTGGGCTAAGACATTCCCCTGACACCATATCTGGAATCATCCCAATACTGCAATAGAATGAGCACTATGGTTATCCTCGCTTAACAAATAGGAATATAGATTGGAGATATTAAGGGAATTGCATGAGGTCATAGAGAAGTACCGCCATCATTCTTGCAGACAGGATCCCTCACAAGATGATTTCGGTTGGGGCCCACCCTCTCATCCGAGACCCCCTGACCCACGCCTCTGCCTCTCCCTGCAGGTACGTGTCGGCCCTGACCACGCCCGCGCGCCTCTCGCCCGTGGACTTCCACTACTCTTTGGCTACGCAGGTGCCGACTTTTGAGATCACTTCTCCCAACTCTGCACACGCTGTGTCGCTGCCGCCGGCCGCGCCCATCAGTTACCGCCTGGCGGAGCAGCAGCCACTGCTGCGGCAGCCGGCGCCTCCAGGCCCCGGGCCAGGGCCCGGGCCAGGCGCGGACATGCAGCGCAGCTACGACAGCTACTACTACCCGGCGGCTGGGCAGGGACCGCGGCGTGGGGCCTGCGCGCTGGGCGGCAGCCTGGGCAGCCTGCCTGCGAGCCCCTTCCGCATCCCAGAAGACGACGAGTACGAGACCACGCAGGAGTGCGCGCCCCCGCCACCGCCGCGGCCACGAGCGCGCGGCGCGTCCCGCAGGACGTCCGCGGGGCCCCGGCGCTGGCGCCGCTCGCGCCTCAACGGGCTGGCTGCGCAGCGCGCACGCGCGGCGCGGGACTCGCTGTCTCTGAGCAGCGGCTCGGGGGGCGGCTCGGCTTCGGCCTCGGACGACGACGCGGACGACGCGGACGGGGCACTGGCGGCCGAAAGCACGCCTTTCCTTGGCCTGCGCGCGGCGCACGACGCTCTGCGCTCGGACTCGCCGCCGCTGTGCCCGGCGGCCGACAGCAGGACTTACTACTCCCTGGACAGCCACAGCACGCGGGCCAGCAGCAGACACAGCCGCGGGCCGCCCCCGCGGGCCAAGCAGGACTCGGCGCCCCTTTAGGGCCCCGCCGCCCCCTCCGCCTCGCCCGCCCCCACTGTCTTTAAGGAGAACAGAGACCACCGACTGGAGAAAGGAGGGAAAAAAAAGAAATAAAAATATTTTTATTTTCTATAAAAGGAAAAAAGTATAACAAAAATGTTTTATTTTCATTTTAGCAAAAATTGTCTTATAATACTAGCTAACGGCAAAGACGTTTTTATAGGGAAACTATTTATATGTAACATCCTGATTTACAGCTTCGGAAAAAAAAAAGAAACAACAAAAAAAAAGAGAGATGGGCCAATTTTTTGACTCTTTAATAGAAACCTATATTGTGGTGCCTTTTGCTGTACGCTAATCTGGGGCTCCTGGAGAGACGTCTGGGTTGCGGGGTGGTGGTGGGCCATAGGATCCAGAGCTGGTTGAGGTGAGCGAAAGCAGGGAGAGAGACTGTGAGGGTTTTATGGGGTGAAGGTGGTGGGTGCTGAAGAAGAAACTGAGGACAGAAGAAGTTTTGTACCCAGACCATATTTGGAGTCCTGGGCCCCCTGGGAGTAGAGGGCAGGGATCCTAGGTTCAAGTGCTAGAATTGGGATCAGGTAACTTACAGGGGAAGACAGAAGCCCAGCGACAGCAACCAGAATGGGGAGGGGCTCTCCCCACTCCTCACAGCTGCTAAGGGAGGGGGGCCAGAAAGAGGTCTCCCCAGCAGCCCCAGGCCCAGGGAGGGGGCAGCTGTGCCAGGGGCCCAATATTCATGGCTCCTCCTCCCCTGCGGTCTCCAGGATGCCCTCTGTCCTCTGCAGCACCTTCGTTTACAGGTCGTCTTTTCTATTTTATGCCTGCATGTCCTTTGCATTTCAGATTCTTTAGATTGGATGCATGGTCACGCTGGGACTGAGAAGAGCCACTCGACAGTGTATTCAGTTCCCCTTTTAGCAATAAAGTAACCATTTCCTTCTCACAACCTGGCCCCAGTCCCCATACCCACCTATGACTTCCACTTTCTCTTCAGTCCTACCCTCCCCAACCCTCAAAACTGGATCCAAGCTAATTTGTCAAAAAAAGAAATTGTTTTAAAAAAAATCCCAAACAGAAACAAATGGGAACCCTGCCCTGAAATGTCCGAACACCTGACTGTTGACACTTGAACATTTTTATATTATAAATAAAATCAGAAATAACTCCTGTTTGACTGTGTGTGCCTAGCCCAGATGAGGAGGGAAGACAGGATGAGGACCTGAGGTGGAAGTGGATGGGTGTTCAAGTGAAGGTAGGAGAGGGCCAGTGCAGTCCCTGAGAGAAAGTGACCCTCTCTCCAATCTCCCTGGCCCCAGCTCCCAGGACAGGCTCCAACCCCCCTCCCTCTTCCAAAACCATTTACAAGGTGTCCCCCCTGGCTGCTAGGAACCTGGCCAAGGGACTGACGCAAATTGTTCTTCAAACTCAGCCTCAGAACTCTGGCCCAGTTCTTGCCCCGGAGCTATGGGGCTGGATTTGAGGCAACAGTTTCCGGGCCTGGATGGGTGAAGAAGGAAGGGTTGTGGGGTTGGCACAGGGTAGCTGAGGCAAGATGACCCTTGGGGCCTTGGGCACGTCACAGGCAAAGTCTGGACATGCAAAGAAGCATAATGGGTACCCTTGCTGCCAGAAGGACCACAACAGCTGCAGCTCATAAGCCCACAGGGTATTGCTCTTTCCCCAACTTTATCCCCCCTCAGAGCCAGGACCTGTCTAAACCTGCAGCCCTTGATGAAGGGTACATGATTTCAGGTATAGAGGAGGCAGATGAAGGTCCAGAGTTAAGTCTTTCATCTCATCAACTAATTTATTAAATCAATACCCAGCACCAGGAACCAGAAGATTCCAGCCAGAACACGAGGAAATCTCTCCAAAGAGCTGAGGTGGATATGTGTGTCTGTGGTGTGTGTGTGTGTGTGTGTAGTCAGAGACCTATAGAGAGGTGGGACAAAGAGGTTTAGGATTGGGAGGGCTCAGGCACCAATGGGACCTGAGTTTGAACACCTGCCACAGCTAGTGAGTGGTCTAAGAATTATCTAGGCTGCAAGGTCCTCGATGTGAAATGAGGATGAAAATACCTACTTCAGAGAGTGGCTGTGGACCCAGGACTGTCCTGGTAGACGTCTAGTAAGTGCTACTTGGGTGGTAATGACACCACCATGCCTTGCATCCTTGAATCACATTGTCAGTGTGGCAAAAACTGAGTGAGAGATGATGGAGAAAAGTAAAAGAAGAGGTAAAGTCTCTATTCATTGTGGGGTGCTAAGACAAGCACAAAGAAACAAAAAAATAATAATTGACTACCTGTTGTGCAAACCTGCACATCACTGCCCTTCTCAGGCCCCATCAGATGGCCTCATCCAGGCCTCTCTGCCATCTCTTCAGTTTGCTTTTGACTTTACATTTTTCTGAAGGCTGATAATTCTCTACATGTCCTCTGATTTCCATGGAATCCCACATTACTCTGTATGTCCTCCTAGTAAATTCACTGACCTTATCATGACCCAGTTTAGTGTCCTTATTTGACCCTTCTGAGGGCTCTAAGTTGTTACCTTCTGGATTTTCAGTCAGAAACCACCTCCATGACTCAAATGAACTTCTGATCTCTATGTGACCCCCAGTTAATTCAGAATTCAATGACCTTTACATGACCTCATACGATACCTTCATTATTGTTCTGAATTCTAAGATACCTGCCATACCTGCCAACGTCCAAAGCCAAGACCTAATATAATTCCTTGGCTTCCTCCTCCTTGTGTCATCCACCCCTGGGAGCACATTTGGCCAGAGAGACCCTTCTCCACTCTGCCTCTCAAATTTCTGCTTTGGGGGAATTTCAGTATGGCCTTTCACAAAGTGTCTCCATCCTGTTAAGCAACTTCCTTCCTACTACCCTGTCCCCTAGAATTTTTAGGATATTTGAGCAGTTATCTGAGTCAGAGTTTCTTCCCCACTCCCCAAATTCTTTCTTCTCTCTGTTGGATCACACTTGGCTTCTGTCCTCAGCTCCTCCCAGAGTCCCAAAAGGTAATGGTAACTGCCTGTCCCTCTTCCCACTAGACTCTGAGCCCCATGAGGACAGGAAACTGAGCTTTTTCTCACCACCTTGTCCCCATCACCCTTTACAGGGTGCAGCACACGACTGACTCTCATTGAATGCCAGGATGGAGGCTCAAGACACCAAGATCAAGGGCCAGCCCCCCTCCTACCCCAGGAACCCCTGTACCTGCAACCACTTCCCAGGACCACCAGGTGGCGCAAACCATTTATTGCATCTCCCAGGGCCCTGGATTTGGATAGTCTTAGAAACTGGTTATATTAGGGCAGAGATTGGGACAGGGAACATGATAGTCCATTAGAATACAGGAAGAAATATTAGAACTTTGATTTAGATTTATTTTATCTCATCTTCTTTTAAATTTCTATTTTTGTGTATGTTTTATAATGTACATAATATTTTAGTACAGTAGTACATGTATATAATTTACAAATAAATAATTATACAATTAAGGAAGCAAACTAAAAATTTCTTTACTGATGAGAGGCACAACTAGTGCCCGGGGAAGCACATCTGTCCGTGGCTGCTGGAGCTTGCACCTCTGGTCGTCACCCACCCTCAACGGAGCAGAGAATGGGACGCTGGCCTGAAAATCAAAGGACCTTTGAGGCAGCGTGGAAAAAGTACAGAGAGCTCTTTTATGTTGCCACATTGCCTTTTCAATTTCATTTAAATGAACATTTACTTCCCCTGAGCAAAACCAGGGGGCCAGATGGTTTGGTTATAAAACACTTCAGTTGATCCAACTTAAATAATCTGGATTTAAATCACTACTTCTCTCCACATACTCACATGTCCCTGCATCAAACGTGAGTGGGCTTGGAAATGTTAGGTACTTAGTTGTGAGGCTGGCTTATCTTATTAAATAAATATGTTACCACAGAGGTCAAATTGCTGGCCAAACTACAGTAATGTATTTAAACAATAGGGAAGATTGGCTCACCATAGCCACCTTGAGGGCACCTTCACCCCCACTCACTTGTGGGCCTGAGGAATACAGGGTTTGAAGGATGCTAATCTGTGATGGGCATATGGGAAATATCTCTATTCTTCCCAGATCTGTCCTTAGCAAAGCCTTTCTGATTCACGAGAAAAATAAAAGAAATATCAACAATCAACAACTTGTCATTCCACCTTTTCCCAAGACCAAGAATTACTGGCTTCCATAACCTTCCTCCACCAGACATCTTTGGGCTTATTGACAAGTGGCTCTCTCCAAAAGGTGGAGTGTCTTTTATTCCTAGGCAGTAGGTCTGTACAAGAGGCCACCTCTGAGCTCAGAGACCTGGCAGCACCAACATAAATAGCCAAGTACAAACAAGGCAATGGCCCCATCCCACTTACCCCCCAGAACGGCCTTGGGACAGAAGGGGTGGCACACACAGATCCTGTCTATTTAGTCCAAAAACATCAACTGGAAGATCAGTTGTGAGTCACAGGTCAGCCGGAAGAGGAAAAGGCAGGTGAGGGGATTTCAGCACTATCTCCATCTTGCCTCCCAGACTGTCAAGGCTATGGAGCCCAACTTGATAACAGGTGGAACTCCAAAACAGGCTTTTCTTCATCTGATTTCATCCTCTGACAGCCATTCCAACCCCATCTTTAAAGGGATTTCTCATATATATATATATATGTATATATATATATATATATATATATATATACATATATATATATATATACACATATATATATATATATAATTTGTATACATATATATATATATGTACATTTATGTTTGTATAAAAAGGAGACAGTAGTGGCCTCCATGATGGAAGGAGATGTGAACGTGGAGACAACTTGGTACTAAGCGGTGGCAGGCCTGGGTCCCAGATTATTGCGATGTGAGGCATAACTGGGCCTGGTTGCAGAGGTCGCTGGGAGGAGGAGTGGATGGTGCTGGTGGTCCACAGACCTGCTGCTGGTCAACTCAAAGGAAGGAGGAAGAGAAAGGGAGGAGAGGGGTCCAAGCTGAGACCCAGAGTCCAGACCTACCCTCCAACGTGGGAGATGAGGGAGGAGCTTGATGAGAAGAGGTGTCCAGGGGAAGCAATGGCCCTCTCTGCTTCTCCAGTGAGGAGGTGCTAGAGCAGGTGCACCCTGGCCTACAAAGTGAGACCCTGTGTGGAAAGGGCAATGAGGGCTGGGGAGAAGATCAAGGTCAGAGATGGCCCAGGATGTAAGAAGACCAATGCCACAAATGGCATCTCCAACTCCATGGTCCACGGGGCTCTCCATGCCCCTCTGGGTGCCTGTCAATTGCCTGGCACTTGATCCCGGTGGCCCCAGGCTGGAATTGTGCTCACTGACCCCTCTGGGCCATTTGCAGCATGTCCACACCAGCTAAGTATCAGACCCAGTAGCATCCTGTGTGGCTTTGTTGCCAGTCAGAGGCCCATGACCCTGGCTAAGGGCAGGGCTAGAGTGTGTCTTCCGTAGAGAAGGATCATCCCCTTCCAGCATGGCCAGCCGAGCCTCAATTCGCTCCAGATCATCTGAGCCCACCTTGATTTTCACAGCCAGGAGGTGAATATAGGTTTCATAACGACTTTTCTGGGAGAAAAAAGAGCAGAGAAAAGCCAAAAATGAGGTTAAAGTTCACACAACAAAATGAGAAAAAAATTTATATATTACATAACCGAAAACTTATCCTTAATATTCAGAGACCTCTCACAATCAATAAAAAGAAAATAAACTGTCCAATAAAAACAGACAAGAAACATGCACATAAATTTCACTAATAGTTTTAAGAATCAAAAAAAAAATTGCCAATGGTTTCTTGTGTACAATACCAAAAGCACAAGAAATGAAAGTAAAAACAGACAAATGGGACTGCACCGAAACTTAAAATTTCTGCACATCAAAGAATACAAACTGGGGCTGGGGCTGTAGCTCAGTGACAGAGCGCTTGCCTAGCATTCGTGAGGCATCACATAAAAATAAACAAATAAAATAAAGGCATTCTGTCCATCTACAACTACAAAAAAAAAAGTGAATACAACCAACAAGTAAAAAGGCAATCTACAGAATGACAGAAAATATTTGAAAATCATATATGTGATAAGGAGTTAATATCTCAGATATATAGAGAACTCCTACAACTCAACACCAAAAAATAACAAACAAGCCAATTTAAAAATTAATAAATGACATGAATAGATATTCCTCTGAAAAAGATATACAAATGGCCAACAAGCACATTCAAAAGTTCTTCATGACTAATCCAGGTGTCCATCAGGAGATGAAAGGACTGCTGTCATATATAAATTTTAAAAATTAATTAAAAGATAAAATAAAATATATATAAAAAAGAGATGAATGGATAAAAAAAAACACATTGTATGCGAACAATAGAATATTACTCAGCCTTAAAAAGAAAGGCCATTCTGAAACATGCAACATGGATAAATCCTTTCTTGCTGCGGGGGAAGTACATGGATTGAAACTAGGGGCACTTAACCACTGAGCTACATCTCCAGCCCTTTTTGTGTTTTTATTTTGAGACAGGGACTCACTAAGTTGTTTAGGGCCTCACTAAATTGCTGAAGCTAGTTTTGAACTTCCGCCTCAGCCTCCCAAGCCTCTGGGATTACAGGTGTGTGCACCACACCCGGCTTACATGGATAAATCTTAACATTATGCTAAGTGACATAAGCTAGTCTCAAAAAGACACGTTCTGTATGATTCGACTTATTTGAGATATCTAGAACAATTAAAATTATAGAGACAGACAGTAGACCAGGGTACTGGAGCTGCACATAGGTTAGGATCCTGGTTCCTACACTTCTTAACTATGTTAAAGGAAAGTGCTCTGATTTCCCCATGAAAACCTCCATTTCCCCATCTGAAAATGGGGATAACAACAGAACCCTTTCACAGAGTTGGTATGATGATTATCAGCCAATACAATGGAAGCAAGAAGAAACAGGCCTAGTACTTAGCAAGAGATCGATCTAGCTTTTGCCATCACGATTTTTACACTGCAGAGAGTCAATGTGAGGCTTTCAAAAGCTATCAAGTTTTCTGTTTTTCAAAAGGTCAGGGTCTGCTGGGAAGGTGGCTCCATGGTAGAGCATTTGGGGGGCTGGAGGTGTCAGTGCCTAAGGCTGGGGATGTGGCTCAGTAGCAGAGTGTTTGCCCAGCATGCACAAGGCCCTGGATTCAATACCCAGCACTACAAAAAAAAAAAAAAAAAAAAAATCAGGGTCTATCCTGAGAATCTCCTCTTTCCCCTACACCTCATCAGAAAGTCAATATGGAAATCTAGAGACTGAGATTGGTGAGTTCCTGCCATTTGTGCTCTGGGAACTTCCTGGATCAGTCTCAGGCTTTTCGTCTGTCTGAACACCTCCATCTGCTACTCAGTCCAAAATGGACAAGTGTTTCCTGCCTTCCTTCCTCTGCCTAACACCACCTCCTGGTGATGCATGGTCAGGCCCACCTGTAGAACATCATGAGGTGAATCAAGGTAGTAGAGAGAGACAAGGTGAAAGAAGAAAGTGAAGAAGAAGAGATGAAGTTGTTCTGCTGTATAAACATATGTGCTGAAGGAAAATGGGGCCAAAAGGGTGGGTGGGAGAATCAGGTGGATAGGAGTTGAGTGATTTATGGCTGGTTGTAAAAGCTCCCAGAGAAACTGGGCCTATCTTGGAGGCACAGGTGAGAAAGGATCCTGGAAAGGTGGTGGCATTTCTATTGGGGTTTTTTGAGTGCTCTTGGAAAGACCCAAGGGAAATGCAATAGTTTGATGACCATTTGGCAGCTGGACTGTACAAGACTGGCCCACAGGAACCATGATCCATAAATAGATTACACCTGCCTGAGGTGAGACCCCAAAGTGGGGAACTCCCAAATTAGAAGCCCCTAGCTGTAGAAAGATAGTGGTGGTGGGTGGTGGAGGGCAAGAGCTGGTCTCTTCCCCTGGCCCTGGTCCAGACCCTCCCTATCCCTCCATTAGAGGCCCACCTCGAACGTGAGATAGTGCTCTTTCAGGCGGTATTCTTCAGCCTCCTTGGACTTGAGGCCCCTCTCCACTGGGTGGCACCTGTGCTCAGCCAACTCTGCAGTCACCTGCCTCAACTTGTTCTCATGAGACCGCAGCTGCTCCTCCTACAAAGATAAGCCCTAGATTATGAGGCCTGACTCTCAGATGTCATCAGAGTGGGTCATCAAAGGGAAATAGACTAGCTGGAGTTCCAGCCAGGCTCTGGACCCAAGGGAGAGCGGCTTCCATCTTCCTCCTTCCTCTCCTTGCTCCCAGGAGCACCTACTCTCTATAATGTCCCTTCAGGCTCAGGAGATGAGCCCCTCACACTCATATATGCCCATGCACCTTCCATGATACAGACACAACCCAGACACACTTGTGACTCATTGGAACTCTCGAATGCACACACAGACACACTGAGCCAAGGGTGAGCCTGATCCCAGTTATCTGTGGCTCCATATGACCCATACATTCTCTTATATTCATTCTCAGAAATGCACTACAGTCACAGATCCGGGACCACACTCAAAGATAGACTGAGAGAGATACTGTCACTGACAGACAAGGGCACACACATCCCACCCATCACAAAATAGCCAGGTCCCTTGTACAGTGTGCACATGCAAGTGTGTGACTGTGGCCACACATGTGGGGCACTGCTATTTGCCCCAAAATGAGTGGAACTGGAGGACGTATGTATGAGTGCACTGTGTGTATACACAAGCATGTGTATGCCTGTGTGGTACATGAGTGTACGTGGTGCGTTCACTGCGTATGCATACAGAGGAGCTCTGGGAAGATGCAGAAGCCCCAGAGCTCGGTGGAAAGACTAAGGCCCAATAGGAAAGGGGACAATAGTTGACAAGGTCAGAAAGTTTAGAGCTTCCCCAACCCTCTACCTCTCAAGATCTGGACCATTTATCCTTTCCTCTCCAAAAGTATCCTGAAAACCTGAAGGTACTGATCAGATAAGCTTTTTGCAGAATGACAAATGAAACATCTAAGGATAAGTGAAGACATCAATAGAGCATATTATATAAAAAATTATAACAAATGCAGGAGAAGATGTGGAGAAAGAGGAATGCTGTACACTGTTGGCAGGAATGTAAATTAGTATAGCCTCTATGGAAAACAGTATGATGGCTCCTCAAAAAACTAAACATAGAATTACCATGCAATCAGTGCTCTACTCCTGGGTGTAGAACCAAAGGAAATAAGTCAGCATACAAAAAGAGATACCTGTATGCCCATGATTACTGCAGCACTATTCAAAATAGCCAAGATAATGGAATCAGCCAAGATACCCATCAACAGATTAACGAGATTAAAGATACACACACACACACACACACACACACACACACACACACACACATACACATACATTTATATACACACATAATTATATTATATGGAATATATATATGTAGTATTCAGCCATAAAGAATAATGAAATACTGCTATTTGCCCCAAAATGAGTGGAACTGGAGGACGTTATGTTAAACGAAATAAGCCAGACACAGACAAACAAGTATCACATGTTCTCTCTCATATGTGGAAACTAAAAGAAAAAAGTGACCTGAAAGTACAAGAGGGATTAGTCCCTAGGCATGGGAAGGGTGCCAGGAAGAGGTATGGTGAAAGCAGAGGGTGGATGGCCATGCTCAGTGTAATATGGAAATATCATGGTGAATACAACGGATCTGTAGAATTAACGTGTTAATAATGCTAATATTTAAAGTAAAAATTAAAACGCACTGGTGAAAGGGCCTGCCAGTGTCACCTGTTCCTGCCTCCCCACGACACAGATGTCCTCTTGTATTCACGCTACATCACACCCACCATAGGGCAAGAAAGTGTGCCCCTGCCAACCACCACAGCACAGCCAGGCCTGTGGGGCATGTGGCGAGTGGCCTTAGTCTTCCCTTCTGGAAGTGGGAGTAGAGGGAGAATATCTGCCCTTCCCTGGAGCCCAGGACCAGGAGCCCTGAGCTGGGATTTGCTGTGGAACGGGAGGCCTGGGCCTGGGGCTGCCCTGGGGAGGTGGCGTCATGATCCCAGGAGCTTGAACCTGGCAGAGGCGAGTGGTGCAGGAGGGCAGCAGGGGCCGACAGAACTTCTTCATGGAGCTGACGGCTGCTGGGAAGGCCGGGGCTGAGAAGATGGCAGCCACCAGGTTGATCCTCAGGATCCAGGACAGCATTTCCTCCTTGCTCCTGGGGACAGGAGGAGATGGGAGAGGGCACCAGCTTCTCACAATAGGAGTCCCTATCTTTCCACCCAGCACCCAATATCCAGCTTTAGGCCTGGCACAGAGAGGGCACTGATTCTTTTTACAGGCAGGGACAGGAGGGAGGGAGGTGGAAGGATGGGGCAGGGGGCTGGGTGGGCCTGGTAGGGAATTCCCTTTCTGTCCCAGCTTCCAGGCACCTGGATTTTTACATGAAAATAAACCTGTCCAAGTCTAGAACTCCTGCCCTGGAGCCCGGGAGTTCAGGAGGTCAACAGTGTTAGGAAGCAAATGGTGGCCCCTCCACTGCCCTCCTGTCCTGTCCCTGCCACCTGCCCAGCACTTTCTTTGATCCTCAAGCCTTACTTACCAGTTGACCCCCTTTTTAGCTCATCTAGCACATGAAAACCCCAACCTCAAATCACAGAAGGATAGCTTGCATCAGAGTGGAAGGAAGGCCTTGCAGGTCAAAGGTAAGGGGGAGTCTTTGCCACCTGAATTTAAATTCAAGATCCCATCATCTCACCCTTCAGGGACCTCCACATGCATTAGCAGCCCCTGCAGAACTTATTAAAGCACAGTGGCTGGGGCCGACCTCAAGTTTCGGATTGAATGGTCTAAGGTGGGGCCAGCACCTAACCAGTTAAGTATTTCTAACAAGTTTCCAAGAGATGCTGAGGGAAACCCTCTTTGAGAACCCAGCTGTTGATCTGTGCCAAGTGAACACACTCATTCTGGGACTCACATGCATGAGAAGCTAAGATGTCTACACCCCACGATAACGGGAGAGGGATGTGTGCAGGGTTGGTGCTGTAGGCCTTGAGCCCAGGTGGGAATGAGGGGCTCCAGCTCATACTTACGGAGCCTGGAAAAGGAAGACCCTCCAGTCTGCTGTCTTCAGTTTGAGCACATTGGACTTCTTGCTGTAGTCAGAGGCCTTGGTGGCTAGCGCGTGATGCACACGAATGGCGTTCTTCAAGTCGCCCTCTGACAGAGCCTTGTCAGGCCGGTACTCATCCTGGCAGGATGGGTGGGGAATGTGCTATCATGGCCAGGCTCTGGCTCACTGCTGCAAGTGTTCCATTCTCACCTCCCTCCATCTTGATCTCCTTCTCTGTCCCTCTATCTCCTTAACGCCCAAGAAGCCCCAATTTGTCCCAGAGGCATGACACTGGGTAGCTACTGAGCTACTGGGCATTTCAAACACCCCTCCCCCAAATCTTCAATGCCCTGAGTAAGCTCAAGCCCTTTGGGGGGGAAGGATCTGACACCTCCCCAAGCCCCAGGTCCTGTCCAGGAGCCCCTGGCCACCACAAGGCAGGGGCTAGATGGGACTGAGCTGGCCCTTCCTAGGTAAGGACTCTAAAGCAGACTCTCACCTTCTGCAGGTACAGGATGGTCCCTTTGAGCACCGCATAGAATTTCTTCCAGCCACGCCTCCCACGGGGTGCTGGGGAGGGAAGCACAGGTAGTGTGTTCACAATCACCCACTCTAACATGTCCTACCTGCCTCCTCCTGCGCATCTAACTGAATGTGCATCCCCAAAGTGGCCACAACCTGATGGGACCCCCTTCTGCCAGTATCCCTCCCTGTGCCCCTTCATCCAGCCTGACACCCACTCCTCTTGCCATCCATGTCGGCGTGAGTCTTCCGGGTCAGCACACCATGCTTGTAGGTGGTGGCGCTGAGAGCCTGTGGGATATCCAGGAAGGGGTTGCCACCATCCAGGATCCGGGTCACCTTCTTTGTTCCTGTCCCAAACTTGTCATCCACCAGCTCAGACAGGGATTTCCTCAGCTCATCTTCGTCACTAGGAAGGTACCAGGCTGTGAGCATCACCTCCATGGAAGCCTCTGCCCCACATTGCCATGGCCTCTCCCATCAACCACCCACTCTAAGAGCCAAGGAAGCCAGAGGGAAAGGGCAGCCGCCAGAGATAGAGATGGGGAGGGTCCAGATCCCAGATCCAGATCTATGACCTCGCTCTTCAATCTGACTGCTGACCTCTGATCTTTGATTTGGGGCCTCTAAACTAATCCTCTATCCTGATGACAAAGTTAGAGACGTTATTGTCTTCAGGTCTCCTTTTCAGTCTTCCTTCTCCTGCCTCCAACCCTGAGAGCCTAACCTGGGAGCACTTACCCAGAGGCAGACTGAAGCTGCTGTACCAACCATGCAGCACACAGGCAAAGAGCAGGCCTCAGGAGAGGCCCCTAAAGTTCAGGCCACCATGAGAGCCCTGATGGAGGAGTGCCAGCTATTCCCAATGGGGTTGGGATCTCTGAGCCTGGGACCTCCATACAGACCCAAAGGCACAGGCTTTTCTGGGGAGAACAGCCGCATGGGCTCCCCTCAAAGCCATTCATAGCAAGGTTGTCACCCCTCTTTCCAGATGTCTGGGCACCTCCAAATCTCACAAGGGAAGAAGACAAGGGCAATTACCCCTCCCCACTGCTAAGAGCAGTTACCCCCTGAAAGTGGTAATATTCTTGGAGTGCTAGGGGGTCTGTGCTTCCTACCTGCCTATTTCCCAAAGGGGAAAGAGCTGTCATTGTTGGAAATTTGGAAATATCCTCAGTAGAGAAAAGTAGTTGCAGACATCATCGAACTAAGTTCATAGTTCAGTCTATTCCATAGCACTGTAAACATCGTATACTCTGAGATAGAAAATGAGCCCAAAAGGAAACTCAACAATGGATGTTGGCCAGTCGGACAGGGGCTGTCAGGGCCCTTGGTTGGGAGAAATCAGCACCATGGAGAGTGGCCAGTGTGCCCAACTGCACTCCTAGCCACTCCCTGTCCCAGTGAAGCCATCTTCCCATACTTGTGCCTATGGGCACTACTCACATGGCCCATTCCAGTTTTTCATTCTTGATGGAGTTGTAAAGTGTCTGGGATGGGGGGAGAGAGAGAGGGAAGTTCAGAAGAAGAGCCAAAGAAATTCCCATCTACCTCCAACCATGAGGGTCCAACAAGGGAACACCTTTTCAGTTAATGGGGCAAAGTGAGTGTTTGATTCAAACTTGTTTGTTGGGTGGATAAATGAGAGCATGGGTAAATGTATGAATGGGTGATATTTAGTTATGTGGTCATTTACTGTCGTATCCCCAGGAGACTGTAAGCTTCGTAGGTCAGGAGCTGTCTATCTTGTTCACCTCTGAATATGTTCTCAACAAGATGATGGTTGATGGGAGAATAAATGAGTACATGAACGAATGGAGGAATGGAGAGACATGAGATGGGTGGACAAGTGAGTGGTTAGTGTATGGGTGAGTGTTTAGGGATGTGTGTGTAGGTGAATGAATGAATGGGTGGGTATATGAGTAGTTGAGTAACTGAGTGGTTGTATAGATGGGAGAGATGCATGGGAAAATGAATGGGTGAATGGAGAAGTAGGTACAAGTATGGATGAGTGGATGGGGAGAAGTGGATAGGTAGAATGCAGTTTGATTTCACAGATATGTTTTATAAGTGCTTCATGATGATGAAGATCATTGTGTTAAGAAGAGAGATGAAGATGATGTTCTCTTTTTTAGTTTAATTTTTAACTAACACATAATAATTGTACATATTTACCAACAGACTCACAATTCAACTACCTTCCTGGTACCACCAGACATAAAAATGCACTATCTAAAAATGATCTCAGTTGGGCTGGAGTTGTGGCTCAGTGGTAGAGCACTTGCCTAGCATGTTTGATTCTCAGCACCATATAAAAATAAATAAAATAAAGGTATTGTGTCCATCTACAAATTAAAAAAGTGTTTAAAGAAATGAACTCATTATCTATCCCCCCTTCCCCTCCCAAAAAAAATGTTTTTCTTTCTTCAAGGTAGAAAACTGACCAAGCTAGAAAAGCCAGAGCTCTGCCCTGGGATTCTAGGGTTCAATCTCAAAAGAAAACTGATTCCCTTAACTTCCGTGATGTTGGAAGAATGAGTGGGCTGTTCTCTGGGGGTGATATGAAGATAATGGAGGTGGTGTTGGTAAAGGAAGTGGTGATGGGTGGCAGCTGTGACCATTATGGTAGTGACGATTTTACTGTGGCAGCAATAATGATAGTTGAAGCAAAACAACACACCTCACAAAGTCAACCCTTCTGCCTAACTCAGGGAATATGGAACAGCCACCTGTTGAGCCAGATGTTCTCTAACTCTGTCCCAAAGTCATGGTGTCCCTGACTCTAGTATTAAGGGCCTGGAATGTCAGGATTTAGTTGAACAGAGACTAGTCTCCACCCTCCCAGGGCATAGCTAGGGGCATGGGAAGCCCCATCAGGTAATACCTTCAGCAGGTCTTTGGCAAAATCTTGGCCGTCATTCAGCTGGTCCAAGTTGGCAATGAATTGCTGGCAGGACATCTTCTTGCCAATGTTCTGTAATGGAGAAACAGTTCTTTCTGAGGGTAAGGAAGGAAAATGGTGTGGTCCCCACACCCTACCCTGCCCCACCAGAAGAGATGAGGCAGCATCAAAGGCAGTCATGAAAATAATACTGCCTGGATTTTCCTTTGTCTCCAAGAGTTTACGAAACTCTTTCACATTCAAGATTCTATTTGATCCTCAAGCATGATGAAAGGTCGGGGTTCTTTTCAAACCCAGATGAAGGAGTCGGGTTTGGATGAAATATTATAATAGTTGGCATTTGTCAGGTGCCTATTATGTTCCAGGTACTCTACTTGACATGCATTATTTTATTTTCTTCTCACCACATGGCAAGGAAACTGAGGTGCAGGAAAGTGAAGTGACATGCCCATGATCACACAGCGAGGAAGTGGAAGGGCCAAGTGTGTCTGACATCAAAGCCCGTGCTCTCACCCGCTCCTCCATGGTTAACTCTCCCAAGGTCACTCAGCACCAGGACTTGAACCCAGGCCTCTTGGCTCCTGAGCAGAAGCTCTGTGTATTCCGCCACAACCGCCTCACCCTCTCACCTGCACAGAGGGGCAGCAAGACCTCCAAAAGGTAGGTGAAGTAAGGGAGAATTTGGTTTTATGAGAGTCAAAAATCAATTTCCACCAATACACATGGGTGCCCCATGCTGAGTTTGGCTGATACAAAGAGAACCTGTGCAGATGGTTTCACTCCTGGAGATACAAATAGAGAGCTGGGAATGACTGTATCCATGAGGTTTGCCTCTTCTTTAACCACTGAGGGACTGGAACCCTCCAAACCCAACACCTGATGTTCACACTGTCAGACTCTCCTTGGTGTGGCCACATTTGAAGAAGCACTGGACGCACGCTTCTTTGTGAGGGTCTGTGGACTTGGGTTTGCTCTAAAACAGTATCTCATCAGTTTTACCTATAGAACCCTGGTATCCCATGAGATTGAAATAGCTATTCTCTCAGAAAAGGAGTTCATTATTAAATAAGTTTATTTATGTGTTTCAGAGTCTTTAATGCTTATGTGTGTTGAAATTCTCCCAAGAGGGGATTCCACATACACTTTCCCAAACTGATTGACCATAGCAACCTTTTAACAAGTAGAATCTATTAACATAATAGGGAACATTTACACACCACAGAAATAATTAGGAAAATAGTGCTGTAAGATTTAATAAGCTGACAAGCAAGTACTTTCCACATCTTTTCAAAGGAGTCAAAGAGAAGGCCCAGTGTGCCTTGATATATGTTTGTTTCATATGTTTCTACATATATTTTACATGTACATATCTGTGTGTCTATACACAAGCATATAGCCACATACACATTTGTCTGTAGTAGAAGAACACAAGAGCCACATCGATAGTACTTGCGTCTGAATTCCACATACTATGAACGTTCTTTAACCATTAGTCAGGAGTGCAAAAATGAAAAGAACTAGGCAAGATTTCTAGTCAAAAAACACAGACTATCTTGTTCCAGAGGAATCTTCCCAATAGAAACAATTGTGGTCGAAAATATTAATAAAACATCAGTGTGCGGGCACTGGAGAAACATAAAAGCCATGAGGACTTCAAGGCTGAAGAACCTTCCAAGAAGGGAGTATGGAGAGGAGAGACCAAGGAGGAGCAACTTTCCTCCCTCAAGCACAAGCAACCCCGAGGCCGAGTGACACTGTGGTTTTATGGGACTGGAGAACAAAATCCGGGACTCAGAGCTGCCAAGGACAAGAGGCCCTGGGAAACTCCCCAGTCATACTTTAACTAAAAAATAGAAATGAAGAAAGGAAATACTGAAGGGAATTCTTGCGTCAGAAGGAGGATCATCCCAGATGGAAGCAGAGAGAAGCAGAAAGGATGAAGAAGAGCGGAAAGAGTAGGCCGCTGACTATTAATGGTGTAGAACAACGATACAGCTTTCTGGGGAATTAAATATAAGGACATATAATAGTTAAAAGCACGATAATAGCAATTTGTAAATTTGGAGAGGGCTTAGTGGTAGAGCACTTGTCTTAAATATGTGAGGCCCTGGATTCCATCTCCAGGGCCACAAAAAAAAAAGGGTTGAAAGAAAAATCAATAGAATTAATGATATCACATTGAACAAGAAGCGGTAAAGGTACTTTGACAATTCAGAGCTATATATCACAAGCTACAAAAAGAATTTTGAGAGCTGGGGATGTGGCTCAAGTGGTAACATGCTCGCCTGGCATGCGTGGGGCGCTGAGTTCAATCCTCAGCACCACATAAAAATAAAGATGTTGTGTCCACCGAAAAACTGAAAAATAAATATTAAAAAAAATTCTCGGGCTGGGGATGTGGCTCAAGCGGTAGCGCGCTCGCCTGGCATGCGTGCGGCCCGGGTTCGATCCTCAGAACCACATACAAACAAAGATGTTGTGTCTGCCGAAAACTAAAAAATAAATATTAAAAAAATTCTCTCTCTCTCTGCCGCTCTATTTCTCACTCTCTTTAAAAAAAAATTCTCTCTCTTCTCTATCTCTATCTCTCTCTTTCTTTAAAAAAAAAAAGAATTCTGAAAGAATGCACAACTACCAAACTAAAAGGGGAGGAAATGGAATTTAAAAAAAAATACTTAAATAATCCAAAAGTAGGTAAGCAAGGAGAGGAAAAAAGAACACAGAACTGACGAGTTGAATAGAAAACAATAGTAACGTGGTATACTTAAACTCAAATATGTCATAATTCATTAAATGGTCAAGTTAAAAGATAATTATCAGACTTGCTCTTTTAAAAAGTCTATGATACAAGAGACGTACCTTAACCATAAAGGAACAGACATCACAGGAACAAAAAGATAGAAAAGGATATAACCCTGCAACTAACACAAGAGCAGCAATATGGCTACACTAACATCTTCAAAATAGGGGCTGGGATTGTGGCTCAGTAGTAGGATGCTCACCTACCACGCATGAGGCACTGGGTTCGATCCTCAGCACCACATTAAAAATAAAATAAAGATATTTTGTCCACCTAAAACTAAGAAATAAATATTTTTTTAAAAATCTTCAAAGTAGGTTTGAAGTCAGGAAGCATTACTAGAGGTAAAGAGTGACATTTTCACAATGAAAAAAAGGTCGATCCACCAGAAAACATAATCATCTTAAACTGGTATATACCCATTTGCAGAGCTTCAAAATATAGGGCTTCCCAGGCTGCCCTTGGACTTTGACCTCCTTCCACAGACTCTGCCTCCCAGCAGAAATACGTCACAGCCCATCTGATGACAAGCCCCAGCCCAAGCCCCAGCCCAAGCCCTCTCAGGCCAGGATGGCCAGTTCACTACGTTCACTTCCTTTCCCAGAGTGGAAGCTGGATAGGGCTGGGGAGCTACCAAAGCCATCATCATCCAAGTACTGAAATTTGGTCATACTTTAACCCCACAGAAGCCAGACCTTTCCCCACAGGTCTGGCATGACCTCCCTGAGCAGCAGGGTTAGAACAAGCCTATCCTACCTTTAAATCTCACCCCAGAAGCAGCATGAGGCAGGCCAAGCTGAAAGAAGGCAGATGTCACCTCCCTGAAGGGGGAAGGAAGGAACTGAGCAAAGGCCTCTGGGCAGACTTGCAAATTCTCACTAACCCTTAATTATACTGGCTCTTCCCTGGTGTGAAGTTCTGTCACCACCTGAGTTGCAAACATCCCAACTGCTGATCTTCAGGAAAGCAGCCAAATCCCTGGACTATCCCTGGAGTTCACCAACATCCTGCTCCAACCCACATCACCATCAACTCCACTCTTCAAGAAACCCAAGGTCAGGGCTGGGGATGTGGCGCTACCGTGCGGCTCGGGTTCGATCCTCAGCACCACATACCAACAAAGATGTTGTGTCCGCCGAGAACTAAAAAATAAATATTAAAATAAATTCTCTCTCTCCTCTCTCACTCTCTCTTTAAAAAAAAAAAAAAATTAAAAAAAAAAAAAAAAAAAAAGAAACCCGAGGTCTGGGGAAACCAAGCTGCTCCTGAAAAACAACTCACCTTGGCTTCAGCTGGGGCTCTCCTGGAGTGGCTCTCTACCCAGGTCCCCTTTCTCTGCCTCCTCCTTGATGGTTCTCCCCCTTGACCCTGCCATTCAGCCCATTAACCAGTGCTGGAGGATGGACATCCAAAATGCCCCCCGAGCTTCTCTCTTCATCTCCATCTCCAGCTCAACCAGGGCTGCCATCTTCTCTAGCTAGGAGGTTGAAAATCACCATTCTCTGACATCCTCACTTTCCAGCTTATCCCAGGATCAACCACCTCCAACACCCCATTTCACTCCCGAAAGTGTACACTCCTGACCCATCTGCTCTCCTTCCAGATCACTCTTCTCTGGAAGGCTCATTCCAGCAATGTTTTGACACTCTGCTGAGATCCAAACATCCCCACTTTCTTTTTATCTCATTTAGATTCTAGGCCGGATTCTTCCACCAACACTTCTAGCTCTGTTGCCCCTTTTTGCTTCTGTCCTATTTGCCTAGGAAAAAAAAAAAAACAGCCCTGATAAAATCCAACTAGTTTCCTACACTGTGGATCTAAGCCCAGTAGAATGGATAAGCTTGGAGAGGAGTACAGAGTCATGCTAACTGGTCCCATTTTATATCCACTACCCAATCCTATAGGCACCAACCCCTCACGACAACATACCACACTTTCCTAGAATATTTGATCTCCATTCTCCAATATTCTCCAATATGATCACACACATCTTTTTCCTTAAGCCTCAATACCCTCATAGCAGATATTATGGTTCTCTCTTTGACCTTGCTCCTCCACTGACACACTTTCTTTTCTCAGCTTCTGAGATGCCACACACTAACTGGTTTTCCTTGGACTTACTCAGCTGCCTCACAGCCCTGTCTGGTCCTCTGCTTACCTCTAAATCACATCAGGCCTCAGAACAAGGCCATCAGCCTGCTTCTCTCCCCAGGGCACTGAGCCAGGCTTCTAGCTTTAAGTTCTATTAGGATGAAAGTGACCACCACTCCCTTCATTTCTTTATACCACTCAACTCTATTGGGCCCTGGATTCATTGATCTCACCACCCTTGTGGTGTCCCCATGTTGATGACCAACAGGCATCTCCAACACAGCATATCAGAAATGGGACTTGAGCTGAGTGCAGTGGGGCACACCTATAATTCCAGCAGCTCAGGAGGCTGAAGCAAGAAGATCTGGAGTTCAAAGCCAGCCTCAGCAACTTAGTGAGGCCATAAGCAACTCAGTGAGACCCTGTCTCTAAATAAAATATTAAAAAAGGGCTGGGGATGTGGCTCAGTGGTTAAGCATCCCTGGGTTCAATCCTCAGTATCAAAAAATAAAATAAGGGACTTGAATTCCACTTCTCCCATCACCTCCACCACAAATACAGGAGACTCTAGAAATGGCACTACAAGTCAGCCAAAGCCATCCTTATTTCTCTTTCCCTAACCAACACCAAGAGCAAGTCCTGTCAGACTCACCCTCAAGAAGTTTCCTCTGCAGCCCCTTCTTTCCACATCTACTACCCTGTTCACCCAGGGCACCATTGTCCATCTCCCAACTGGACACAAACTAACAGTCACAGTTTTGTAGATCCTCAAAAAGTTAAACAAAATGACCACATCATAGAATCCAGCAAGTCCATTCCTAGGGGTAGGCCCAAAAGAACTGAAAGCAGTTGTTCAAACACAAACTTGCACACGAATGTTGGTAGCAGCTATTGACAATAGGCAAGAGGTGAAAAACATCCTTCCTGACCCCTTTGCCTGGACCATTTTGTCCCAAATCTTTCTGTATCTAGCTCCTTCTGGTCCTCCAGGTCTCAGGTCAAGCTTCCCTGGCCCTAGTCCACCCCCACCACACTAGTTTATTCCCGTCCCAGACCTACAACTACTTGCAATCATTTGTTCCCCTGGACATTGCCCACATCTTCTAATTAGAAGGCAGGTGACCTGAGGGAGAGTTTCCTTCCTGCTTCTTCACAGAACACAGAAGGCACTCAGCAGCCAGGACTGCCATTGAGCCTCCAACCTCCAGTCCAAATGCCCCTCCTACAGGAAGCCTTCCTGAGCCCCCGCCCAGGCTATGCCCATCCAAAAAAAGCGCACCTACACGCTCTGGCAACCCGTTCTGCCTTCTTCTCTGACCAGAACTCTTCCCGGGGGCACCAGCAGGGTCCACATTCCTGAAATTCCCCCATCCCATGAGGCACTCAGTTCCTATCTGATAAGCAGCAGAGGGAGAGGAGAGGCGAAGACTCACAGCCCCTGCAACCCTCAGGCCCTGGGCCAAGCACTCCACATGTGCTATCTCTGTTCCTCCTCAGTGGAAGACAGAGGCTAAGTGAGGTCAGTAGCTTGCTCCAGGCCACCCAGCTGTCACGTGGAGAGATACAGAGAACCTGACCTGGAACCTGGCTTCTAGTCATTGGGCAACACTGCCTCTAGAGAAATGTGTCTTCCCACAGCCAGGATGAGGATCCTAGCCCACCCACTTCTGATCTGTCACGCCTACTTTCTCCTCAACGGAGGGTTAATGGGGGCCCATGGCCAGCTAAGGCCCACTACACTCCAGGTGTGCTCTACCCGGGGGCTCACTGAGCAGCAGCTGCTGCCCTCATGAGCAGCTCAGCCGTGGGGAGGGACATCCAAGGCTGGGCCCAGGGTATGCCCTCAGGCAGGCCAAGAGTGGAGACAGGAATGGAGCAGTGTGTTCACTACTACTTTTAGAGTAACTAGCAATACCCACTCTCCACCAACAGGGGGCAGTCTCAGGAACAGTGCTGGTTCCTGGGCATCAGCCCTGGTGACCATCACATAGAATACATTCATCTTCTCTCTTGTTCCACACTCAGGCCAAGGCCCAGGCTAACTTCCCCCAAGTTGTCACACATTAGCTCTTCCCGATGAGGGCACCCCGAGGCCCTCACCCTCCCCAAGCCAGTGCCCCAACAGGGCACAGCCCAGATTGCTCCTCCCTTCCCCATGCTCAATTGCCATCAGGCTGCACCCTGCACAGTGTGGCCCTCCAAGGGTCTGTAGGTCACCATCATTTAAGTTTTAATATTAATAATGAATGTTATCATCCTGACACTTGGTGTTGTGTCTAATTCTCTTCTCAGGACTTCCCAGGATACTGTGACCCACACCACCAGATGCAGAACCTGAGGTCTGGTGACTTGCCCAGGGTCAAACAGCTGCCACATTGAAGCAAGAGTAGGAGTTGAAGATGGGCCTGTCCCAGCTTTCTTCCACCCCATATTGCCTGAACTTCCCTAGTTAACTCTAGAACCAGACATGCTGGCCTGTTGTCCCCAAGTCACTAAAATATCCCCCAACCCAACAGGGTGCTCTGACCACCCCTGGGTCAGCAATGACAGGGAAGGGATCAGATGGGACCAGATTGATGTGATGGGGACACAGAAGGGTGGCATGGTGATGGGGGTCTAGGCACACAGGGCATGCACGCCACTAGCTACACTTACCACCTGAGGAAGGGCAGGAGAGCCCAAAGAGGGTCCCCGCAGCAGACCAAGGAAAGAAGAAGGAATTAGTGAGCCAGGAGAAACACTGAGGCCACCTGGGGCTGGGCCTGACCCAGCCTCACAGCCGGGCACCCCACACCTGTCACTTCACTCATTGGCCTGGTGGAGTGAAGGAGGGAACAAGAATGCCTCTTGAGAGTAACCTACCATTGATGGCGAGGGCTTCCCGGGCATGGCATTTCAGTGAGGTGGCATTGGCCTTGCTGACGAGGGTGGGGGGAATACACTGTTTTTAGCAGCAAGTGGCATGGGCCCAGCTAGGGGCACACATCTTACCTGGCATACCCTCAACTCCCGTATGACTCAACTGTTCTCACCATCCTGTTTAGGGGCCAGGACCCAGGAAAAAACTAGGGCAGAGACAAATCTAGAAGCCTAGTTGCCAAACTCCCAGGACTTGCTAAAAGAAACACAGTCACTGAGAAAGAAGTCTCAGGGAGGGAACTCGGTGAAGGGTCAGGCTCTGATGACTCAGTCAGTCAGCGCAAGGACGTCCCCCAACTCACGTGTCCGTGCAGGTCCGTGTTGAGCAGCATCAGAGCACAGGTGAGCGTGTGGATCCCATCTAAATCACAGACAGTGGCATTCTCAGTGTGACGATCCGGGTCATTCCCACCCCAGCTTCCCACCTGTCTCCTGATAGCGCCCTCCTGGAGGCCTTGGAGACAGGAAGAGGCCAGTCGCCTGCCCGAGACACTCAGGGCCAGGGGCTGCGTGATGCTGCCTGACCACCACATTGCAGTGTCAGAATCATTTGTCTGCCTCCTGTCAGGACCCTCACGTCCCTCAGAGGAAACCTGACTGCCCTGGTTCTGCTCCAGCCCAGACACCTGCCTGCTATCTCCAAATTCACCTTGAACCTCAGACCCAGCAATGGCTCTGGGTCCTGGGCCATGTACCTGACTTGACCTGTGTCTCTTCCAATAAGAGACCTTGTTCCTCAGTTTCTAGGACTCAGGTCTATCCACAGGACAAGTCCTGCACCTAAGATGGTCCCCATGCAGAACTTCACGTACCAGGACCCCCACCACACCAAAAATCACCATTGTGACAGAGTCTGGAAGCATGAAGACCCGAAGGACTAACCCTGTAGAATGGAGAGTTTTGAGGTGCTGGGAAAGACAATGGGCAAGATATCTGGAGCTCTCTTCCCAGCAGGCAGAGCCCACTCCATGTGCCATCAATTATCTATGCAACATTAATTGAGCACCTACTGTATTCCAGAGCAGACAGACCATCTGGGCCTGGCAGCAGGGGAGAGTGGCAGAAAATCTGGGAGGGAGAAGGCCAGGCCTGGCATGGGCAGGGTGGGTGGGTGGGGCAGAGGAGACACCTGCCATACCTTCCGAGGTACTGTCATCAGGGTTGCACTGGCAGTACCGGCGGGAGAAGTGTGTCAGGACCCGCTCACGCTCCTGTGTTTCCCCCATCAGTGGGAATGCCTTCAGGAAGGTTCTAGAAGGTAATTCAAAGCTGCTGAGGGTCTCTCAGAACCCCCACCTCAGTCTGGGTACTCACCCTGGGTAAAAGCCCCAACATGACATACACACCTACAACTTGGGGCAGGTTGTGAAGAATAAATAGATGCGTGCCTGAGACCCACTCCTCACTCCTCCTCCGTGGTGGGGCCCAGGCTATCCACACCTGCCATTCAGAATAATCTTCCTCGGTCATTCCTGCTCCTCTGTATGCCCTGGGCTGAGCCCCAGGCTCCCTCACCCCCTCACTCTTCCCCCATCCCAAGTCTAAGCTGCCACCAAATCCCAGGGATTCGTTCTTCACATTCAATCTCAATTCCTCCTCCTCCCCCACCTCATCACATGCCCAGGCCACCCGCAACACCCTCCCTGTGGGACTCCTGCACCTCCCAGTCCCTGCAGACACTGACTTAATAAACACAAGACAGTCAAGACCTGCTGGACTTAAAACCTGCCACTGGCTCCCCAGAACCCTCAGGGTAACACCCAAGTCCCCCACACCATGGTCTTGTGATTGCCCCAGCTCCCCTCCTGTCTCTCCAACCCATACCCACCTGCTGCCTCTCTAAATTGTCCCCATACCCTAGACAGGACAGGTATTTCCACTGCTTGATGCCTCTGATCAGACTGGGGTCCACCTGGAGCATCCTTCCCACCTTTGCTGAGAAGCTCTTAATCTCCCTCAAGTTCAATTCCAAGGTCACCCACCTCTTAGAGGCACCTTTTGGGAAGCTGATCCCAAAACCAGAGGAGCTGGGAGATGGGGCTAGGGTTTCTCATCCAGGGCCTGGGAATGCCAGTGCAGACTAACCCAGTTTGGACCTCTGTCTGGGTTCACAAGAAGGATTGCTCCTAATTTTGCTATGGTTCATTTGATTTCTAGCCCAAAGCACTTATAATACCCACTTGGCTATATTCTTTATGCTGGGCCTGGCAGCAGGAGAAAGTGGCAGGTAAATCTGGGTGGGAGAAGGCCAGGCCTGGCATGGGCAGGGTGGGTGGCTATACTCTTACGCTGCCTCCAGAGGTCCCCTGAGATCTGAGCCACACCTTGACTATCCAAGGTTTTCCAAGGCATCCCAAACTGAGGACCACTCTTGAAATTTAATCCCAGGCCATCAACTGCTATGCAATCTACTCTCCTATCCTATATCCATCTCCTCTTCTCCCTGTCCCTCCTGCTCCCTGTCCTCTGCCCTGATTTGTTCCTCTCCCTCTTCTTCTCATATTCCATTAGGATTTTCTAAATTCCAGTCCCCTTCCCAGCTTGAGCCTGTGCTACCTAAGAGGCATCCATACTACCTATTTCCCGGACCACAGTCCCTGTTGAGGGCTCTTCACTAAACCCCAGCCCAACACCACACCACCAAATTCTCCAGCTATCCCTAGGCTCGGCCCCACCACTGCCCACCTCTCCCCATCTCAGGACCTGCAGCCCTCTACCCTGTCCTCTGAGCAGCCTCACACACTTTCCCCGCTAGCCCTAGGGCCTGCCCACAGGCCTTGTCCTCCACCTCACGCTCTTCAGAAGCCTGCACACGACTGGATCAAAGGCTGCCAGCATCGCTTTACATTCAGCACCTTCAGGGCTCCCCAGTGCCTGTGCAGTAACGCCTCACTCTAAGGGGCTGGCGTCTGAGGCCCTCCAGTCCAGCTGCCGTGCCTCTGATCAGGAGCTGATGCCACTGAACACTTTCCCTCCCATCCTCCTCACTGTGTGCAATCTTCAAGACTCAGCTCAGGATAGAGCAGCTGTTCACTGTTCTCAGTGGAAGCAGTGCATTTTCTTAAGCTTCAGGAGGCTGCTGAGACCATCAAGACCACAAAGGCCAAGGTCCCGAGAGAAGAAGACTTGGGGTATGTAGGTTGACCAGCTGCCACTGCTCTTCCCTAGGGGCACTGCTGACTAAGGGTACAGACAAGGGGCAAGACATTGGGTGGCTTCATGGGACTGGAGAGAGAAACCTGGAGACTTGGGGGACTATAAACATTATAGCAAGACATTTGCCAAATTTTGAAGATTTGAAAGTAGGAGGCTAAAAAGCTCAACAGACAGTCTCTAAGTGGGGGGGGGGGGTGTTGCTTTTGTTTCTATGTTTTTGCTTTTGGCAGTCTTGCTGCACTGAGACAAAATGAGGAAACCACCAAGGTTTCCTTCCGGGATCTTCACCCCGTGATCTATGCAGACCCTGAGCCATACCAGGCTTTGGCACTCTCCTCAGTCCAGCTCTGGCTACAGTAGGACCACATCACCATGCTTCCCTCCTCTAACTCCCTAGCAATAGACTTGGTGAACCCTCTTTGGAATAATACAGATTAATCTTGAGCCACCATAGTTCTATTCAAAATATGCAGAATCTAATTTTTAAATTACTAAGCATGCAAATAGATAGGATAGATGATAGAAAATCAAGAGAAAAAACAGACAATAGAAACAGGGACAAGTGATTCAAATGATGCAGATATTAGAGACAATAGACAGGAACTTTATTCTAGCATGCTCAAGATCAAAGGGAAAAATGAAAAAAAATGAATGAAAAGATGGGAAATTCACCAGAGAATTAGAATTTCTTTTTAAAAGTTTCAATAAGATGGAAAATTCTAGAACTGGAAAATATGATGACAAACTAAAAACTCAACAAATAGGTTTGATGGCATATTGAATTCAGGGAAAGGATAAGTGAACTGGAAGAAATACCCCAACCAAAACAGAGAAAAAAGAATAGAAGTTATATTTTGTAAAAATATAAGACAGGGCTGGGGACATAGCTCAGTTGGTAGAGTGCTTCCCTCACATACAAGACCCTGGATCAATCCTCAGCACCACAAAAAAAAAAAAAAAAAAAAAATTATAAGAGACACATGGACACAGTAAAAAGGCCTAGCTAAGACTATCCACTCTTAGCTCAGAGACTGCTCTCTATCCCTCCTAAGGCCTGGTCTGCATCCCCCAGCTGGTCCCTACCAGAGCTTGCTGACCCTGGGCTATATCCACCCATCCCACCCCTCCTGTTCCCTGGACCTGCACCTGGCCCTCCTAGGGCCTACTCCCTGGGTTCAAATACCAGTAAGATCTGAGATCAAATCCCCCTTTCATCATCTTCTCCTCAAAGATGGTGGGGAGATCACGCCCACCTTGCAAAGCTGCTAAGGACCAAGTGTGGCACATGGCAGGCAGGAAGTTTTCACAGAGGCAACCCTTTGCCTCCCTCTCCTAGAGTCACGATATTAGAAACAACAGACGGGAACTTCCCACCTCTGTATCCTCAGCCCAACCTGAGGTGCTGCTCTGCTGCTGCCCTTGCAGCCTCACTAGAGGGTTCGAGAGACTTGTACAAGGTTGCACAGCAGTTTCTGATACAGCTGGGATGAGAATCCAGATGTACTGCCCATACCACCTGTGAACACTGTCCCATCCCAGCCCCACTGACCTGAGTGCTCGGTCCAAAGTGAGGCCTGAGAAGTCAAAGAAACTGAGGTACTCCCCAGCCACCAGCCTGCTGAACTCGTTGCTGCAGGGAAAGTATGAGAAGTCAATTAGAAGTAGGGTCCATCCCAAGGATGACAGAACTACAGGGGGACTTGGCTTCAGAGTACTCTGACCCACCCTCCCACATCTCCCTATCCCTAGGCTGCCTCCCCAAGTGGCCAGTCAGGCTTGTTGTTCAACCTTGGGCTGGGAGATCAGGAGGGCTTCCTGGAGGAGGTGATGTCTCAGCCAACACTGAAAAATGCTACCTGGTGCAAGGAGTGGGGGATGGGATGATGCCAAGTGTTCCCAATGGAGGAAACTGCAAAACACGTCCAAGATGCTACGACAGGGATGTATGGCCAGAGCCTGGAGAGCAGGAACAGGGGAGGTAAGAGATGAGACAGGGAAGAGGGCTGCAGCTCAAGGGAAAGGATGTGATTCTGGGGGTCTGAAGCAGGGCAGTCAGATTCGTATTTTGGAACACTACCTGCTGGGTAGAGGCCCCTGGTCTTGGACAACTTGTTGTCCAAGAAAGAGATGGGAGAGACGGGGAGAAGACTGAGGAGGTAGAGGCTGAGTGTGTGTGGTGCACACCTGTAATCCCAGCAGTTCAGGAGGCTGAGGCAGGAGGATCACAAGTTCAAAGCCAGCCCTAATCAACTCAAGACCTTGCCTCTAAATAAAATATTTAAAAGGGCTGGGATGTGGCTTGGTGATAAAGTGCCCCTGGGTTCAATCCCTGGTACAAAAAAAAAAAAATTATGGAGGCAGAATCCACCAAAAAGGGAGCTAGAATGGGGGTGTGGCATGACTAAAACAGTGAAGATGTCAGAGCTCAGGACAGGGACAGCGCTGAATGGATCCCTGGGAGAGTCACCACTCCATGGTGGTTAATAATGATTTGCAGTGGGAGCTGAGCCCACAGGAGAAGAAGGTGCAGAGTCAGGGCAGCCAGCCCAAGGCAGAGCTCTGATGAAAGCTAAAGGAACAAAGAGAGAAGCAGTGAAGGAGACGGAGGAACACAGGCAGAGAAGAGGGAAGTGTTGTTCAGGAGGCCACTGAAGAACGTGTCCCAAGACTGGAATGAAGGAACTCTTGCCACCTGATTCTAATCAAGCCTCAAGCTCTCCCTCCTGTTAACAGGACCCACAGGAAACAGAGGAACCTGTGAAATAACACCATGAGGATACTACATCCAAAAGGTGGAAATTTTTCCAGAACCACTGGCTCACTTTCTTCTACAAATATATAGCACATGGAAAAGGAAGGAGAAGCCGGGCTCGGTAGTGCACACTTGCAATCCCAGCGGCTAGTGAGACTGAGGCAGGAGGATCTTGAGTTCAAAGCCAGCCTCAGCAATTTAGTGAGGCCTAGAGCAACTCAGTGAGACCCAGTCTCTAAATAAAATGCAAAATAGGGCTGGGGATGGGGCTCAGTGGTCGAGTGGGCACTCAAAGTTTGAACTCAAAGTTCAAACCCGGGTACCATTAAAAAAAAAAAAAAGAAGAAAAGGAAGAGACTCTTGACCGCTGTAGATTAAACAACATTTAGAAATCACAGGGCTAGATGCAATGTGGCAGACCTCCTTTGGGTCCTAATTTGGACAAACCAACATTTTAAAGACACTCCGACAAAATTAAACACAAACTGAATTTAGAGATAATAAGAAATTTTTGCTATTTTTTTTTGCAATTATAATGGAATTATAATTACATAGAAAGACTCTGATCAGTTAGAGATATACATTAAAGTGCTTAAGGATCAAATAATGGAGTGTCTGAAATATATTTTAAAATATTCCAGCAAATGGAGGGAAGAAGCTGCAGGGTAGTAGATGAAATGAGAATTTTAAAATATTGATAACTTTGAAGCTGAGTAAAATGAGTGTGTGAAGATTTAATATATTACTTTCTCTGCTTTTGTGTATGTTTGAAATTTCCACACTAAAAATGATACTTTAAAGAAATAAAAAGGAGGGCTGGGGCTGGGGCTCAGCGGTAGAGCGCTTGCCTAGCGCATGTGAGGCACTGGGTTGGATCCTCATCACCGCATAAAAATAATAAAATAAAGGCATTGTGTCCATCTATAACATATATATATATATATATATATATATATATATATATATATATATATATATATATATATAAAGAAGGAAGAAAGAAAGAAAGAAAGAAAGAAAGAAAGAAAGAAAGAAAGAAAGAAAGAAAGAAAGAAAGAAAGAAAGAAAGAAAGAAAGAAAGAAAACTGAGTGATCCATGATGTTGAAGCTGCTGAAGGTGGACTGGGGAGTGGTCACCAGATTCAAAGACACAAGGTCACCAGTGACCTTGAAAAGAGAAGGTTCTGAAGGTGGGGGTGGTAAACCAATTTATAGGAGATGAGTGAGGAGGAGAAGAAGGGGAAGGTTAGATGCACCTAAGGGAGAAAACCTGGGAATGTGGGCTGTGAAGTTGGAGGAGGAGCTTTGCTTTTCTTTGGGAAGACAAATGCCCTTAAGTGTGGGTAAGCAGATGCCTAAAGAGGGAGTGGCAGAAGAGACAGGAGAGCGACTCATCACAGAAAGGCGACTGAAAGACTGTCGTGCATTCAGGGGGAGTGGGGCCTACAATCCAGAAGGGAAGAGGGGGCCATCTGAGTTGTGATTTCTAGGCTGGGGTCGTTGAGGGCCCAGTGGAGGCTGAGTGGAGGGTGGAGGAGCAAGAGGGAGGGGGAAGGACCTGGGGCCTAAGCCACCACAAGGGTGAGCTCTGACTGGTGGCCAGGGTCTGACTGTCTTCCTTAGCCTTTCGAGCAGCAAGCGGAAGCCAGGTCTGTTCTGCCCACCTCAGAGCCTTCCAGTGGGCTGGGAGGCCCTCTGGACAGAAGGGTCAAAAGCTGGGCCAGTGCGGCAAGGTGGCGCACGCGGGTGATTCCAATGGCTCTGGAGGTGGAGGCAGGAGGATCGTGAGTTCAAAACCAGCCTCAGCAAAAAGTGGGACACTAAGCAACTCAGTGAGACCCTGTCTCTAAATAAAAGACAAAATAGGGGATGTGGCTAGTGGTTGAGTGACCCTGGCTTTAATCTCTGACACCCAAAAAATAAATTAAAAAGCCAGGACCACACTGGTGATACATGCGTGGGTCTGTGCCAGCCGACTTCCTCGGTCACAGCCCTTACTTGCCCCAAGCTCTTCCCTTTGTACCCCAGGCTGAAGGCCAAGGCTTGAACTTGGGGGTTCCAGCCCCTTCAGCTGGTCCCAATAGACAGTAGGGCTTCACGAGACCCGGGAACTCCCTCCTGAGCCCAGGTGTCGGGATGTGTCCCCTGCCATTCCTCTCCCAGGTTTTCCTCTCTCCCTGGCCCCATTAGGTTGGCCACTAGCTCCTGACCAGCTGCTCTGTCCTCACTACCATTCATGATGACCTCGTATCCACATCCCATATACTGCACCCCAGCCCCAAGGGAGCTGAGAGCAACAGCCCTGGCCCAAGCAGCCCAGAAAGGAAACAGATTTAGGGCGCGGCCAGGAATGAGGACAGTGGCAGGAGGAGGTGTCCTTGGGGGTGTTGGGAGCTCCTTGATACCAGCTACTCCTGAAAACAGTCACTGGCTGGAGAAGGTGACAGGTTTACGTGGGGTAGGAGGGGTGGGAGGCCCACTCACTTCTTGCCCAGCTGCCGGGCCACATCACAGC
The DNA here is from genome assembly GCF_052094955.1 of Ictidomys tridecemlineatus. Lineage (NCBI taxonomy): Eukaryota > Metazoa > Chordata > Mammalia > Rodentia > Sciuridae > Ictidomys > Ictidomys tridecemlineatus. The sequence goes on along the minus strand of NC_135477.1, from coordinate 120,164,642 downwards.
GCTGGAAGCCCTCAAGGTGGTAGAGGCGGCGGGCCAGCCGGCGAGCAGCTTCGCTGACCCCCTGGCACCCGTTGGCCAGCGGGTCTGTGCTGCCAGGCTCCAGCCCCTCCGAGCTGCTCAGCTCTGAGTCCGAGTCTGACAGGCCATCTTTCAGGCTAGGATCACTGCAGATGGAGGAGGGAGATCAGAGGCCCAGGGGCAGAGGTCTGATGCAAGGCTAGAAGGAATCCCAGGCCTCTAAAAACCCACGCAGGGGCCAGAGCAGAGGAAGAAGCTCCACTGCAGCAGGAAAGAATCAAGTTAGATTTTCAGAAGAACCAACCCCTCAAGAGAAATCATTAGCTACTGCACATTCCCATGACACAGCTCCCTGATCTCCTACAAGCTGAGAAAACCTGAAGGGCAGAATGGAATCTCAGGGTGAGAATTCTGGATGCAGAGGATGGACAAGCCAGCCTTGGAGAGGACTCGCTGACTTTGGACACTGGTTCACCCGAATATGCTTTGTCCCCTCCAGGTTTCAGTATCTCCGTCTGTTCAAAGATGGAGCCCCAGCCCCAGCCCCAGGCCTGCCTCACCTGGCTGAGTTCAGCAACTTGTCTGTGTCCTCCTCATCTTCCTCCTCATCCTCGCCTGGACCCTGGGGCCCGTCTTCATGGAATCCATTGGGCACCGTTGTGAGAGACAGGCGGCTCAGGACGTTCTCTGAGCGGCTGCTAGAGATGGAGCGCCGCAGGGGGCTGCCCAGCTCCCCATCACCACCGGCTGCCCCCATGTCCCCCTCAGGCCCCATGTCCCCCACGCCCATCCCAGCCCCTGGCTCGGGGCTGTCACGGGCCCTCTGCTGGATGAGGGGGGTGAGGGGGGCCTCGAAGCTGACGCAGCTGTCACTCTCATCTGTGAGGCTCAGGACGTCCAGGGAGTCAAGGCTGCTGTACTGGGTGCCCCGCAGCAGCTCTGACTCCAGAATCTTCTCAAAGGTGGCACTGAAGCCATCTCGCACATCTGGCTCCCCGGTGCCATCCAGCCTGTGGGATGCAAGGACCCAGTCACCATCCTGCCCAGGGGTACGCCACACAGGGGTTGGTGGCTGGGAGCTCCCTGGGAGCAGGGCAGGCACAGGTTGTGTTCTGCTGATTTTTCTTTCAGCCAAAACTTACTGAGCACTAGGGGCTAGAGGCTGGGCCGGGGATTGGGAATACAGCAGCATAAGGGACAGATGTGGTCCCTGACCCTCAGGGCCTGACCGGCAGCCTGGACCACAGTAGGCCTCCGATATTTCTCTAAATAAGTGACTATGAGGTCTCTTCCCCCAGCCTGGCCTGGGTGGCTGCTCCTCTGAACTCCCAGAGCAATGTGGACAGCTCCCTGTCACAACTAGTGTCACACTAGGTCATCATTTTGCTGTTCTCACAGCCTAGGAGGTTCTTAGCCCAGCCAACCACTCTGCTCTCAGGGCTTGCCTTTATGTCGCTCCCTGGGTAATACAGAGGGGAACAGGCCTATACCATGCTGGCCCCTTCTCTCCATTCCCTATCCTCAGGGATCCCTGCTGTCACCCTAGCCCTTATCAGTATATAGTATTGTGTTTGTTCTCCAGCTTACTGTATGTTCCCCCAGCTCCCCAAACCAAAGCATCCTAGACTTTGGTCTGCCTAGAAAGGACACCTCTACCAGGAGTGTGCTGAGTACTAGTGACATCCAAATAAAACAGAGCCATGCCAGGAATGGTGGCCCATGCCTATCATCCCAGCAGCTTGGGAGGCTGAGGCAGGAGGATCGAGTTCAAAGCCAGCCTCAGCAACTGAGCAAGGCTCTAAGCACTTCAGTGAGACTCTGTCTCTAAATAAAATACAAAAACAGGGCTGGGGATGTGGCTTAGTGGTAGAGTGCCCCTGAGTTCAATCCCCCATACAAAAAAAAAAAAAAAAAAAGAGCCATTACCTTAAGAGACTCTCAGTCATTGTCAGAGCCACAAATGGTACCCCCATCTCCCACCTGCTCATGCAACAGAGCAGACCTGAGGAATAGCCCTGATGGAGGCTTGAAAACCATCAGCAAATTTCCAAACCTTCATCTGCACCCACCCTCAGTCATCCCAAATTAATAAGTCACCTGAATATGAACAGTGTGTTCCAAGAAGCCCCAGGCTCCTGCCAACCCCTGCTAGCTTCAGTGGCTGTCCTAGGCTCTCTGTGGATGAAACCTGCAGCCATGTACACCTAGTTCACACGGGCTCGCACACCCACATACTGTACTCACATGCCAACCCAGACCTAAAGACACTTCTCTCCAGACACCCACTACAGGCCCAAACACACACCCACAAGTGCACACGCCAGACACTGACACCCTCACTCACAACCACACAGCCCATGCATGACAACATGCTCACGCATGCCCATGCACACACCCCTGTGTAGGCCAGGCACACACATACTCCTGCAACTTGCCAGAGACTACAGCTGTGCTCACCAAGCCTTCTCTTCTATGCTCTCTTCTCAGCCCTTTCTGGTGCCTTCTAGACTTTCCCATGCACATCCCTCCTCCCAATGGCATCCCAAGACTTCAAGTCTTGCCACCTCTTGTTGAGGATAATGGAAATGAGGCTACAACTACAGGAAGCCGGGAATCCCGGTAGAACTTTCTGATGGCAACCTCAGGTGAGGATGGCTGAGAGGGGCTACCTCATAAAGCCTGCTTTCCTGGGGCCAGCTGCAGGACTGGTATATTCTCATCTGCAGAAAGTCAAGGCATGGCCCAGATGACCTTCACATCAAAGCTTGTTTTTTGATCTCAGAGGCACTCAACTGCTGAGCCACATCCCCAGCCCCATTTTGTATTTTATTTAGAAAGAGGGTCTCATTGAGTTGCTAAGTGCCTCGCCCTTGCTGAAGCTGGCTTTGAACTTATGATCCTCCTGGGATTACAGGCGTGTGCCACTGCACCTGGCACATCAAAGCACTTTATTAAATTTATTTATATGTGGTGCTGAGAATTGAACCCAGTGCCTCACACATGCTAGGCAAGCGCTCTACCACTGAGCCACAACCCCAGGATTTGGAGCTCAAATGCCAGTCTAGGATGGAGGGAGTAAAATCCTTGCACCTGACAAAATCAGCTCGTGATGACTTGCGGGGCTGAGGATGGGGATACAATAAACCTGCTAGCCTCTGAATTCCCACTCATGGCCCTATCCTCCCCAAACATCCAGAAGGTGGACAAAATAGGGATATGAGAGTCCCATCTTATGTATGATAAAAACAGGGACCAGAACAATAAGGGGCTAGGCACAGGCCACATAGGACTGGAGCTGCCAAACATGGTAAGCCTCCAACCCAAGACACCCACTTACCCCAGCTGAGGGTCCTCAGTGTCTGCACACAGGCTCCTGGGGATATCTTCCCCCTCCACCAGCTCACCAGCCCTCCAGGGCCTGGACTCTGTTGAATCTTCTAGAATGTTCGTATCTGGCCCCAGGATTAGGCCATTGGTGAGGGAGAGGCCCAGGCTGATGGCAGACAGAGCCTCATCTGGGTCCTCTGTGGGCTCCTCGGTATCCTCCAGGGTTCCCCTCTCCTCGTGCACTGGGCTGCTGAGGTGGCTGCTCAGTTCCTCACTGGCTGCCATTCCATTCTGGACCCCAGGTTCCTCCTCAGGTGCCAGGCTGGGGTCCCAGGTGGCACCGCCTTCCTCAGGCAGTGAGGATGGGAGCTTATCCTCCTCCATGGCAGCCACTGCTTCCATCCTGACCCAGCTGCTCCTGGGACTCCAGTAGACCTGGCAGAAGACGGAGAGATGAGGTCAGAGTCCGTCAGACAGGAAGGATCAGGGGATCCAAAGCCCTGCAGAACCAGTACCGGTACAGCCTGCCTGGGGGCAGGAGGGTGGTCCTGATGATCTCAGGACCTTTCCAGCTGAAGTCTGGGTTCAGGTCAGGGCCCCCTCACTGCCCTGCCTAGACCAGGCCCTCTCACTGTCCCCTGACCCCTGTGTCAATCCCTTGTGCCTCAGTTCCTGTCTTCCCTGTTACCTCCTGTGTCTGTGGTGCCCTCCAGAATTCACCAAAGTCCCCCGGTGAAGATCTAGGAAGGGAGGAGCTGGGCCACGGCAGCACCTCCTGCAGGCCCCTCCATTCCTGCTGGCTGACAGGTCCCCGGCGCTTGTTCCAGGGGCCAGAGATGAGGGAATCTTTAGAGTTAGTGGAGAGAACTGGGCTGGAGGCTACCCTTATGGGGCATTAGGAGAGGAAGCAAGGAAGTCAACAGAAGTGCAGTTCGGTCAGCTCAGTCAGAGGTGAGTCCACCCCAGGGAAGCCAAAGCGGATCTTAGAGACATCAGCCATAGGAGGTCCAGAGTGAGGCGCTGTCCAGGGTGCTGGGCGAGTGCAGCGCCACCCGAGAGCCTCGGGGAGACCAGGCTGCCCCTGTAGTGCCCAGCACTCTGGCTGTGCCAAGAGGGAGGAGGAAAAGACTTGGGGTTCCCCTCCACATCCAGATCCCCACCACAGCTCGCCAGGCTTGAGGAGGGACTCAGAGGAAGCCCCTGGGGAGAACTGCGGGGAGAGCACGGCGAGGCGGGTCAGGCCCCACTCTGCCCAACTTTCTGTGTGGCCTTGTGTCAGTCTAGGCCAGGCCTCCTGACTGCGCTGGCCAGGCCAGCCCCACTCCTCGCTGCCTTGTATTGGGTCTGCTCCTCTTTCGTGAAATGAGGAGACCCCTTTTGTGCTCCATCTCTGTCCCTCCCCCATTTACAATGGCTAGGAGCCAACCCAGGTTTCCCACCCGCTTACCCAACCGCATCCTACTGGGAAGGGCAGAGGTTGTATGCAAAGAGCTGTGGTCCAGCTCACCCCCTTCCACTCTCTGCCCCTGGCCCCACCTAGTCTAGGCTAGCCACCCACAGTCACCTCTGCTTGGTGTGGGGAGGGGGGGAACCAGTGACTCCAAATGCCCTGAAAGCTGCAAAAAGCAGGAATCCAGGGCATTGTTCCTGTTTCTGGCTGGGCCACCTTCTTCCTCCCCTCCAAAGGCCTTGGTTACCCCCCAGCACCCCCACTCTCCTCTGAGAAGGGCTGCTGGGGTCCAGGAGAGGCTGAAGGAAGAGATCAATGGGTCTTCTTTCTGGGCTGCAACAGAACAAGCTGCAGGGGCAACTACAAGAACATGAGACCCAAACTTCCTGTACATGCTTCTTCAGAATTCTCACCTGAGGACGACGTTAAAATACAGATAGCCAGAGCCTACCCCAGACTCTGAACAGACTCTGCAGGACAGAGAGGGCCACCTGTAATTCTATAATGAAGCCAGTGTGGGAAACATGAGTTAGACTCCAGGAGGACTTCCCTCTTAAACAAGATGAGCCCAGAGAGGAAGGTGGATCTACTTCTCGGTGGACTTCTAGGTCCTTGAAGAAAGATCAGCTATGACAAAATTAATTTAATCTTGGGTTTGCAAACATGGAGAAAAAGAGGACAGGTCAGACAGACCTACGGGCCCAGCCCACCCACCCTGATCACCACCTCTAGAGTTTAGACTACTGCATGAGAATAAGATTTTTTTTTTAAGTCCACATATTAAAAAAAAAAAAATCTGAAAGCAAGGCTCAGGTTCCAAACTATCTGAGCCCTGATCCTAGGACACCAGGGACCCTGGGGGCTCAGCACTGTCTTTCTGGTCTGCCCTACATCCCCGCCACCGCTGGTGCTATTTCGATCTGTTCCCTCTGGTTGTGTACCCAGAGGAGGGAGAACAGGAGGACGGGAGGTCACCTCCTCAACTGAGTCTCCAGGGGGTGGGGGGTGGCATTTAAAAAGAAATGAAGAGAGAGGGGGTGGCCTGTTGGCCTGCTGCCTGAATCTTAGTCTAGCCCTCTGGCCTGCTTTCCAGCCCGGGGCCAGGTGAGCGCTGGTCTGAGGCATGAGGTTGGAGCCTGATCCCATCCAAGGTTTGAGAGTATAAGTGGCTTCGCTTGATGCTCAACCTCCACCAGCCCCAAAGTTAGGGCTGTAGATAAATCAAAGACCCCTGAGACCCCTATGCTACCCCCCCAACTTTTAGCAGCTTCCTCAAGCTAGCTGCATCCCTACCTGCCCTGCCATGTCCTCCTACAGCTGGGAGCAGGATGGAGGTTCTGCCAGCACCGGGCACTGGGCCGCATGCTTGGTTTCTGGGTGGGCAGACAAGGGGCAGCATTGAGCTCTATTCTGGGCGGGGGGCCCAGAGTCCCTGCCAGGGCAGAGGGCCAGCTGAGCCCAGAAGAGCTGAGCCAGGACCCCCTTTCTTACTGAGCCTCAGGAGGGGTGCATAAGTGGTAAGTTTCAGAGCAGAGGTATAAAACAACACCCCAAAGCCTCACTTGGAACAGCTACGTACCCGGTTCATCATTGCCCCATTTGGCCTTTGTGAAGCTATCTGCAGAATGGGACCGTTTGCCCCTCCTCCCCCAAGGCTGGTGAAGGAACCTAAGGTGACAAACGCTGAGCGATCTGAGGTTTAAGGATCTGAGGTCAAGGATGAAAGGCAACCAGGCTCTACTCTTTCCACCACCACATTTAACAAATGGGGAGACTGAGGCACAGGATCCAGGAAGGCTTCAGGAGAGCACACAGTGAGTAGCTGCCTCCAGAACCCTTAGCCTCCCTCTGCTGCCCGAGGTTGGAGGTGCAGGATGAGCCATCGTTTCCAGGCCCCCTATCAGGCCCTCTCATGAGATGAAGGGCCCATATTCTCAACCCAGAGAGAAGGCCTGAAGCACTGACCCTGCCCACCTCCAGCCCCACTGGCAACAGTAAGGGAGAGGGTACTGCTGGGCCCTGGGCATCCATCCCAAGGAGATGACTGCAAATGACAGGCTGCCAGTGGCCAAGATCCCTGCAGCTTCTCTCAGCCTGATCCAGGGCCCTTTCCAGGCAGGAGCTCCTACTACCCACAGTCCTTGGGATGACCTTGGGTTCAGAAGCCTCTTTTTCAGCACCAGACAAGATAAGGATCATGATGATAGAGGAACCCTGGCTGGGCTAGGGCTGACAGCTGAGCCAAGCACTTTCTGGGTCTCAGTTGCTCCTGAGACAACCCTGTGGCCCTCGCCACTCTCCCCACAGCAGCTGGAGTGCACTATGAAAACATAAATGACATCACACGCCCGCCTCCTTCATAACCCTCCCAAGCTTCCCATCACCCTAAGATTAGAATCCAGTCCCCCCCAGCATGGCCTAAAAAGGCCCTGCCTGAGCTGTCTGCTGTCTTTCCTCATTCCCTTCAGCCAGCTACCCTGGGCTTCTTTCTCTCCTTGAGCTCATTCCCACCACAGGGCCTTTGCACCAACTATACCCTTGACCTAGAAGGTTCTTTCCATAGATCTTTAAATGACTGCTTTTTCTGCCATCCCAGGCTCAACTCCAATGCTGCCTCCTCAATGAGGCCATCTCTGACCACCTAGCACACTCTCACACTCCACCCTGAGGCATCAGAGCACCAAGCAGAACTGAACTCCCTTTGCTGTCTGCTTATGTCCTGCCCATCTCCCTTACACTGGGGACAAGTTCATGAGAGTGGGGACCTGTCATGTTCATAGCTGTCTCTCCATAGCCTCATACCATGTGTGACATACAGTAGGCACCTTATAAATATTTGTTGAATGGATATCCTGGAATTATCATCACCCCCATCTTTGGCAGAGGTTCAGGAGCATGCTCAGGGTCACAAAGTTGGAAAATGACAAGGCTGAGAGTCTGCTTGGAACACTAGACTATTATAGAGATAATCTTATGGTCCCTTCCATGGTCTAAGCCAGGGACAGTGGGAAGCCCAAGTGGAGGTAGGTCCTAGCAGGAAGGCTCCAGGTGGCATCCCTGCATATGTGCACAGGTGCCCATGCGCTTGTCTCTGAGCAATGTGGACATTCATGTGCTCCTACACACATGCGCACACATACTAATACATGGAGGGAGGTAGACGGACACATGGGGCATTTCTCTGGGTGACAAAGTGGGGATGAGCAGCCTCCAGGCTCATAGGCAAAGTTAAGGCAGCTAGACCAACGTCACTGGGTCAAAAATCCTTCTGCTTTGGGAGAATCTGGGGCCAGGGAAGGGATAACCCAGAGAGTCAGGCTGGGTGGCATTGGGGAAAACAGGACCCACACTGACCATCCCCATACACAGTGGAGGCACAGAGCTGAGTCTGGGGGTGCAGGCCACTTGGTGGAAATGGGGACACCCAGGGCAGAGCTGGGACGGGGGCTCTGGAGCTGAGCACTTCTCCCAACAGGCAAAACCTAAGCTTGCAGAGTCCAGGGCTGCTTAGCCCGGGAAGAGCATGTAGAAGAGGCTGGGGTCAGAGAGCACTGCTCTGGAACATCGGTGTGAAGGTAAGGCCGAGACCACTGATGCCCCAGGGAGAGAGACTACTGGTTTAGCCTCTAAGTTGCTAAAGGAGCTCAGAAAAATGAAACCCTTCTTTGGTCTCATTTTCCCCACCTGTGTCAGAGATTCTGAACCATTCCCACATCCGGGGTCTCTCTCAGCATCTGATAGAGATGAGGACCCTGCCCCAGATGGACTCTCATATATATGCATAGCATTCTGAGTCTGTTTGAGAGGCTCACAGATCTCGAAAGCCCATTTATAGGCTCTGGGCATGAGCCCCAACCTGGACAATCCCCAAGAGCCTTCCATCTCTGACACTGGAGGTGCAGAGAGCTTCACAAGGGTTTCCTGACCAAAAAAGAAAAAGAAAAAGAAACAAAGGAAGAAAAGGAAAAGTAAGAAACCTTTCACTTCTGAATCATTCTCTGCCCCTAGGAACCTACCCTTACCACCCCCCTGACCCTGGTGTCTTTCCCCCAAATTCTTCCTGAACTAACTGGCTCCCTAACTCATCTAGATTTTAGCACATAGCTGGGATCTTCACACACTCATGAACTCACAAGGGCACACACAGGGACACTCACACAAACCAATCAATGCAAACAGCTGGCCTATAGGAAATGCTCAGGACAGACCCGGGCCAGCCATACCTGTGAGCCTGGGGCTTGAGCTGGCCCAGGCCCGAGCACTCCGGCTCCATCAAAAGCTGCTGGATCACTGAGCATGTGCAGCGAGAAACTGCCTGGAAGACCCCTGGGTCAATTCCCCGGATCACACAGCTCATCGTGCTCCCTGGCAGCCTCTGCTAACCAAGGCACTGAGAGGCCAACTCTTCCTATCATCCCAGAGCTCCAGGCATGCCCCCAGGCCCAGGTCAGTCTGAACCCGTACCTCTTCAACATCCCAGCTCCCCAGGGAGGAAGGAGCCCAAAATAACAGGAGGGGATGTCCACCCAGGAGTCTCGGGAACTTCTCTGTTTCCACAGGCCAAAGTGGCCCTAACCCTCCTAACCCATTTGGTCTTTCCCAGATTGAACCACCTTGTATGACAACAAGTGCCTCAGACTGAGACAGTCCAGGAAAGTGGGTCAGGACACAGTCAAAGTGCACACTCAGAAAGACCTGCTTCGAATCCCAGCTTTGCTACGCACAAGCTATTTGATCTCAGGAAAGTTGCTCAAATCTCTGAGCCTCGGTGTCCTCCTCCATAAAATGGGACATACTAACAGAACATGCCTTGCAGAGCTGCTATGAGGACAAAATGAGAGGGTGTGTGTGTGGTGCTCAGGGACAGGTATACCTTCCAGAACCCTCTCAGAGCTTCGAAGGAACTAGCTGGCAACACAGAACACAGGCCATTCAGCCTCACAGTCATTTGTCCCCTGATGGCTGTCAGAGTGGGTTCTGAAGCAAGAATTTCAGAGGCTCAGCCTGAAGGTAGAGGCACAGAAAGACTATTGTGGGGTCATGGGGAGGGATAAACAGAGGATCCCACCCTTTCCTGAGGCAGAGGAGGACCCTACAGTCCTGAACCCACTGACTTTCCCACTTAAATGTCAATCTCTCCATCTTAAGGCACGGAACCGCACCATGTGTCAGGAAAGAGCCAGAAAACTGGGCCTCCCTTAAAAGGGCCCGTCCCCTTCAGGTGGTGTCCATTGGGGATTATTAATGAGCCCAACACCTTTCTTTCTCTTGGTTTGGCCACCAGGGAAGCAGACTTTGCTTGGGATGTGAGGGCAGAGAAGAGCTCTCCGCTCTCATGGTTGGGCAGGCAGAGGTCCCCTGGGCTGGGTGCACTTTCGCATCTTCCTGTGCCTTCCAGCCTGCTGGGACTCTAGAGGCTCGCTCCGCAAAGGTCATTCCTTGACATCTAGTTTGCTTCTCTCTCCACCCCCCAGCCCATTGGCACCCTCATTTGCTTGGCATTTGCAAAAATCTGCATGCTGGTTTAGAGAGCCCTTCACACTAATGAAATCCACAGTGTACGCTGTCAAACCCCAAATCACATCACGTCTATAGCTGGCGACTCCGCTCCCTGCTGACCTCCCTCCAGGGTGAACCTCAGCTATCTGGGATCATTCAAAGGCTGCCCTGATTAAGGGAGTCCACACCAGACTGACCCACTGCTCTACGTGCCTTGAAGTTCTGGGGGTGTCTGGAACTTGCCCTGCTTCTAGAGCCCACAGGTGACCCAGGGCCTGTGGGCTGAGAGTCAGCTCCAAGAACTACAGCGGACTGACCAGGTGCAAGTCCTGCCAACCAAGCAGGGGTCAGTCTCTGGGAGCCCAGGGGCCTCAGTCTCTGGGCCACCTCCACTCAGTCAGCTTCAATAGTCAAGAGAAATGAACCAAGAAGCCCCTCCTCCCCTCCCTCTGCCCAGTGTTCACATTCCTCACCTTCCAGATCCTCCCATGAAGGAGCCAGACACCTGACGTGCACCCTTAAAACCAGTCCCTCAGATTTTCATGTGGTCTGCCCACAGCCCCCAAGGGAAGCCCTCTCCCTCCAGGTCTCCTCCCTCTCACCTTCCCCTCCTTGCTCTTCATTGTGTAGCTTCTCTTAACCTTCCCTGGCCGGTCCTTCTGGTCCCCTCCCTCCTTCCCTCTGCTTCCCTGTCTTCTCCTGTCTCTGCTTTAGGATTTCACTTCAGGCTCTTACAAGTTGTACCCTCTTGGATGGAAATATCACAGCACTGCGGAGCACAGTGGCACACACCTGTGATCCTGGAAACTTGGGAGGCCAAGGCAGGAGGATCACAGGCTCAGGGATAGCCTCAGCAAAACCCTGTTTCAAATTTTTAAAAATAAAATTAAAGAGGCTGGGGATGTAGCTCAGTGGTAGAGCCCCCCGGGTTCAATCCGCAGTACCAAAAGGAAAAAAATTTGCACAGTATGTGGCACAGTATGTGTGCAAGGGCTGAGCTGGACCAGGTGTTGGGTGAGAACCAGGAAACTGGGCCTCCTCACTCACCGAGGCCCTCTGAGGGGACAACGAGGCACTAGTAAAGCCTCACCCTTTGATGGGCAATGTACAGGGCAGTAGAAAGGAGAAATCAAGAGCCTAGAACAACTAGAATGACATGAGAAAAGAGAAAGGCTGGGTGGAGAGCTGGGCTGTAGCTCAGTGGCAGAGCCCTTGTCTAGCATGTGTGAGGCACTGGGTTCGATCCTTAGCACCGCATAAAAATAAACAAATAAGATGAAGGCATTCTTTTAAAAACATTTTTTAAAGATAATAAAAAGTCTGGGTGGAACAGGTCTGGGGAGGAGGATGGGGAGATCTGCTTTGGACAAGTTAAGCTGGAGGTGTCTGGTGGATTCCAAGGCTGAGAGGTGGAACCGCCTCCTGAAGCCCAGGGAAGAGGTGGAGTCTTGGGATATGAATGAGGGGGCTGGCAGCATATAGGTGGCACTTAAAGCGGCAGGACTGGATGAGATCTACATGATGGGGAAGACAGCTATGCAGGGCTGAGTCCTGGGACGCTCCTGGATCACCCGGGGAGGAAGAGAGGAACCAACAATGGAAGCTGAGAAGGAGCAACCTTCCAGGTGGGAAGAGAACAGGAGAATGGGGTCCTGGATGTCAAGGAGAGTGTATCAAGGAAGAGAGAGACTGAAGGTGTCAAATGCTGGAGAAGAGTCCTGAGAACTGGCCTCTGTGCCACTACATGGAGGTCATGGAGTGGAGTGCAGGGGCAAAGCCAACCAAAGCACAGTCACAGGGAGTGGGCAGAGAGGACGTGGAGATAGGAGTCTAGACAACCCTTCCAAGGAGCTTCACTGGAAAAGAAGGAGAGATGTGGTGGCGCTGTGGAGAAGACAGGAGAACAAGGTCTTAAGCCAAGAGAAAGAACGACAGGATACCTGCTGATGGAATGATCTAGTAGAGATTGGGGAGGGGGACTGACGAAGCCAGAAGGGACACTTGCTGGAACAAAATGCCCAAGGAGACAAGGGGACAGGTGAAATCTAGTGAACGAGTAGAGAGGGATGATCTTAGCCAGGAGCAGGGACGCTGCACCACAGGGGCAGGAGGAAGGTGGGACAGCAGGTGCAGAAGTAGGTAGGTGAGTGCACATAGCACTGGGGTCTGGAGAAGTCCTAATTGCTTCGACTTTCTCAAAGGTGGTCAGCTGAAAGAGAGGATCAAAAAGGAGAGGTTGGGTGGAGGGCAGGAGAGAAAGTGTAATAATAGCCAAGTGATGGAACCAGCCAGCGTAGGTTCCTGCCAAGAGTCAAAAGGGCAGAAAATAGAGCAGGGGCTGGGGCTGGGGCTCAGAGCGCTTGCCTAGCACGTGTGAGGCCCTGGGTTCGATCCTCAGCACCACATAAAAATAAATAAATAAAATAAAGGCATTGTCTCCATCTACAACTAAAAATATTTTTTAAAAAGAAAATATGGCAAAAAAAAAAAAGAAAATATGGCATACACACACACAAAAAAATAGTGTTAGCCATAAACAAGAAGGAAAATGTATCATCTGCAAGAAAATGGATAAAACCAAAGGACATCACAGTAAGTGAAATAAAGTCAAAGGTTATATGTTCTCTCTTTTTCCAGTGGAAGCTGGAAAGAAAAAGAGAGAAAAAGGGAATCTTGTGAAGACAGAAGGGAGACCAGTAAAGGATAGGGATCAGGGAGGGGAAAGGGGAGGTACTGGGGAATTAAATTGACCAATTACATTATGTGCATGCACAACCATATCACAATGAACCCCACATTTATGTATAATTATAATGCACCAATAAAAATGTTTTTAGAAAAAGAGAAAATATGAAATAGCCATTAGCATCAGAAGAGGTGATGAACTCGGGACCTGTGGCATGAGTGCTGGATGGCACCAATGGCCCATCTGAATCCACAGGGTTGGGCTTAAAGTTGGGGTGATGGATTTCCTCAGCCCCATCCAGTTGCACACCTGGGGCTGGAGTAGGCCAGGTGTGGTGTAGGCCAGGTGTGGAGTAGGCCAGGTGTGAAGTAGGCCAGGGGTAGAGTAGGCCAGGGGTGGAGTAGGCCAGGGGTGGAGTAGGCCAAGTGCTGGTCTAACCAGGTTGGGTTTTGCCAAGCCAGTATGAAGAAGCAAAATGAAGGAAGGGAGTTGGATTCTACAGGGGAGGGACTTTTCCTGACTGACAGGCAGTTGCCTCTAGCTGGCCCTGAGGCCTGCCCAAGTCTTGCCCCTGATGGCACCTGGAAGCCTACTATCTGCTCCTGCTGTGGGAGGGACTGGCCTTCCTCTGCCCTCATCTCAAAATTGAACTTCTGAGAACTTCTGGCCACGGGCACCACTAACACCAGGGAAAAGACCCTCCCTCACAGTTTCTCTGACCTGGAAGACACCTCAGACCTCATATGCCCCAAACTGCTTCCTCCATCAGCCTTCCCAAGCCTCTGCACGGTGGCTCTTCCTGTCTGCTCCCCGTCCTCTAGCTGGACACTGGGACCATCTACCCAACCCCTCCTTACTCTACCCCATCCCACCAGGGCCACCCAAGCACACAACTCCCTCCCTCAGCAACACACACAGCAGCTATTCTGGGCCCAGGCATCCTGTGTTGACAGCATGCTGGTTTCTTTCCCACCAATTCCACTCTACCTCCTCAGAGCACCTCTACCTCCTCAGAGTATTCAAAAAGGCCCTATAAAACCCTGCAGTGGCTCCCAGTGCCCTTGGGGGAAAGGTCAACTGCTGCCCACATTCCAGGCCATCTCTGACTACACCCTCTTCCTGTCTTGCACCCCATGCCCTCTCTCTTCACCACCCATCACTCCTTTTTTCTGTGTCGCCCCTCTCCCCAATCAACAGCACCTGCGTGGGCTGTGGCTCCCCCACCCCCAACCCGAGGTTATGAGCTGTGTAAGGGCCCATCGGTGTCTGGGATCTCCATTCTCTAATACCTGATCTGAAGTAGGGCTTCAGTCAGTTTCGGGGGTTTGAATGAGCAGGTGGATGGAGCTTCTGGAATTAGAGAAGGGGAAGGAATTGAAACAAAGAGACTCCTGAGTCAAGTAGCCTAACTGAACACAAACCCTTATAGGACAACCTAAGAACATGCACCTCCTGACGTGAGGTATTGCGAAGACTCCTATCACGCGACACATATCAAGTAGGGGATGTGCTTGCCCAAAATGTTAAACCTGAATCTAATCACGAGCAAGCATGAAGACAAATCCAGAATGTGGGCTATTTCATAAAACTTTAAAATTAACAATGTCATAAAAAATTTTTTAAAAATCAGGTTATTATTCCAGATCAAAACAGACATGATAACTAAATGCAATGTATGCTCCTTAATTGATAATTTAAAAAGAGAGAGAGAGAGCTATAAAAGACATTACTGGGACAAATAGAGAAAGTTGAATATGGATTACAAATTAGTCAAACTGAATCCTTACTAAATTTCTTAGGCCTGATAATAGCATATGACAGTCATTTTGCCTGTAATCCCAGCAGCTTGGGAGAGTGAGGCAGGAGGATCTTGAGTTCAAAGCCAGCCTCAGCAACTTAGTAAGGCCCTAAGCAACTCAGTGAGACCTTATCTCCAAATAAAATACAAAAAAGGCTGGGGTGGAACCGGGGTTGTGGCTCAGTAGTAGAGTGCTTTCCTAGCATGCATGAGGCACTGGATTCAATCCCCGGCACCACATAAAAATAAGCAAATAAAATAAATGTAAAAAAAAAAATTGGACTAAAAAAGGGGGTGGGGCTGGGGATGTGGTTCAGTGGTCGAGTGCCCCTGAGTTCAATCCCAGTACCAAAAAACCAAAATATTATAACCATTTGGGTAGATAAATGCCTTCATCTCAGGAAATTCATGCTGAAGTATTCTGGGTAAAGTGTTAAGATGTCTACAACTTACTCTTTTTTTATTTTTATTTTTTAGATGTTGATGAACCTTTATTTCATTCATTTATTTGTATGTGGTGCTGAGAATCAAACCCAGTGCCTCACACATGCTAGGCAAGGGCTCTGCCACTGAGCCACAATCCCAGCCCTGCAACTTAATCTTGAGAGAGTAAAAGAGAGAGAGGGAGGGAGGGAGGGAGGGAGAATATGGCAAAATGTTAGTGACTGGCAAATCTAGGTCTCTAGGTGAAGGGTGTAGGTGGGTATTCATTGTACTATCAGGTGTGACAAGATAAAAAGTAAGGTGGGAAAAGGAAGGAGGTGCAGGGAGACACTCCAAAGAGGGATGCTGATGGCAGGGATATGAAACGAGGCAGAGGATATTCACACCCCTGAGCAGGCCACAGACTTCTGGTAAGCTGGGCCATGGACCTGCCTCGGCTGGACACTGGAGTCACCCAGGTCAGGTATGCACACCCCTGGAGCAGCTCACTACCAAAAGGGGACTAGACTCCAGGAAGCAGATGCCCCTATGAGGGAACCCACATGGGTGACAAGGACTCTAAGGAAACAGTCAGTCATGAGGGAGACCAGCAAGACAGCCCTCAGCAGGGGCAGAGACATGGACCCCTCCCCACCTATGCCAAGCTGTGGCATGGAGCCAGGTCTAGCCTCAGGCACACCCCTCCCCCAAACACCCTACCCTTAAACACCCCTCTAGGGGCGACAGCCTGAGTGTATCCTCCCATGTGAGAAGCCAGGCTAAATATGGAGCCCCAGACATAAGATGCCGCTCAAAACAGATTTTCCTGGAAAAGACCATCTGGCAAAGGAGGTCTAGAGCGTCATCTGTCACAAGAGGCAGCAGCAATCTCCTGCAATTTGACATCCAGAATGGGAGTGCCTTCACCCCACCTCCCTAGGAGACCCCAATTTGGTGCCTCAAATTCCCCCAAGGTCACCCCCTTTCCCAGTTGATGAGGCACTCAGACCCACCTCCCTCCTAAGTTGTATCTCCAAGGAAGAAGAGAAGGGGCACAAGTTTGAGCATTAGAAAGTTCTTCCGAGGGGCAAATCTGGCCTCTGCCACTTATTAACCAGGCAACTTTGAACTGACAACTTCTCCAGAGCTCCAACATCCTTTCCCACAAAATGGGAGTAGTGGCAGTACCCCCCTCTACAGGCTGCTGTGTGTTGGACAGCACCTAGCACAGTGGTGGCGCTTAATAGGTGGAAGCCAGGCAGTGTAGCTTCCTTGGGCCCTCTCATTCAGTCCTGTACACAGCAAGATGTCATTCTTTTCAGCTAGCTTTGCACTCTCCTTTCAAAGACCCTGGGAGGCACCACTGGTCAGGTCTGCCCAAGGAGTCTGCACCCACCACATAGCTGCCAGATCAGGGCATGCAGCAGGAGGGACACCTCTCAGTCTACCACAGGAAATCCCTGGCGCTACAAGGTACAAATCACCTAAGCACAGAGACTTCAGCACTGCAAGAGGCAGCAGTTGGGGAGGCTTTCCAAAGACACCCCCGCCATCCTTCTACCTTTAGCTGGGCCCGCACCCACAGACTCATCCCTATGTGTGGGAACCCTCTGAGGGTTCTAACCACCCCGGATGGGCCTGCCATGTTCCAAAAGGACCAAATTTTGTAGTAGGTAGCCCCACTCAAAAGCCACTGTCTCCCACTGTATATTGAGAGGAAGGGACTTTGGTGAGGGCAGGTCTCCCCTCCAGAGACATGAAGGAGCAGGGAGAGAATTGGCCCATTTTACTGATTCAGAGAACTCTGGGCCATAGAACCTGTAGCTTCCCTGGTACAGAGTTCCTAACTTCCCAGGGGAGGGACTGAAAGAAGGACTGTATCTGACCAGGGTCATCGGTTGGACTTGGAGGTGGTCTCAGTGCCCTTTACTCACTATCCCTTGAGCTGCCTGAATAGCCCCCATTAAGTAGCTCTTGTCTGGAGCTCCTGGGTCTAGAGGAAGGAGCTGGAGAACCCAGGAAAATTCAAATGCCTCTTCTCACAAGACCCAAGCTGCCCATCTGTGCTGGCCAAACCCTGGCCCTCTCCGGAGTCCCCATCAAGCTCAGCCTGGTTTATCCTGAGCCTGCCAAGAGTCTTGAACCCTCTTCCATTGTGACTGCTGCATCTACCCCCAGTTCTCTTCCTGGGCCCCACAAGATGGCCCTAAGACAAAGGGGTGGGTATAGGGGGGGTCCATCTGTGCAGAAACAATACCCCGGGTTCTCATTCCCAGGAGCTCCCAGATCCTTCAGGAACAGAAGGAATCTGAATTCCTCCTCCTAGGAGAGAGCCAACTGGGCAGGGTGGTCCCCACATCTGGACTGCCTGCCCCACCCAGACCTAGCAGCTGGCTCCAAGGACCCCTCCCTCACTGCTGCTGCCACAGCCATTGTGGGCCTCCTCGGTCTTCCCTGCTGCCTGCCACGCCCCCACGCTAGCCCCTGCTCTAGCGGCAGAGCTGGGGAGGCCTGGCGGCCAAGCTCGGCTGTCAAAGTTAGGAAACTGGAAACAGAAATAAATCCTCCAAGCTCTCGGTTGGGAAGGTGGCTGCTGGCAGGCCCCGTCACCCAACACCCGGATCATGGGCCACCAAACTGCCACTGGCACCCCATCAACGCACACATTTACACTCAGATTATACAAAAGGGGGAGGGGGATCAGGAGGCAGAACCCGGGAGACAATCGGGCTAGCCAACCCTCCCTGCAGCCTGGGCTGGGGCTCTTAGCAGCGCCCCCACTCCCTGGCCCAGTCCCGGCCATCTCGGGCTTCCTCTCTCGGCCCCATCTCCATGACAACCGTATCCTTCGGATGCTCCAGCCGCCACGGAATTGATCTCGAAATGTAGCTTTGTTAGCAGACCCTAGCAGGCACCGAGGGCGGAGGGCGGCTCCCGCCACCCAGCATGCGTGCCCCTCCCCACCCCTCAGCGCCCGCTCGGTCCCCAGCTCGGCCCCTAGAGGGGAGGGGCGGGGTCCCGGAGCACGCGGGCTCTGGGGACAAGGTGGCCCCGCGGCCCCACTCACCGCTCCCGGTCCCAGTCGCTGGGTCCAGCCTCTCACGGCGGGGCCATGCGGAGGCCGCCAGTGGACTGACCGTCCCGCTCCGCGGCCGCCTGTCGGAGCTCCCCGCTCCCGCTACTGTCCCTTCAGGTGCCGGAGCCTCGGCTGTGGAGAAGCTAAGCAGAGATGGGGGGACGGACGGCAGGAGGGAGGGAACGAAGGAGAGGGAAGGGAGGGAGGAGCGGGAAGGGCGGGGAAGGGCGGGGGGACTGCAGGCGGGCGCGGAGCCGGGAGGTGACGGCGGCCACCCGGCTGGTCAGCCCGCGGCGCCAGGGCACCCAGCGCTCGACCTTGTGCCGGGGGGCCTGGCTGGGGAGGGCGCGACCAACCCAGTCCCGCACAGCGCCGCGCTGGGCCCTTTAAGAAAGAGGGGGAGGGGACCACCGCGAGGTTCCGCCCCCTCCTAGCCGCGCCGGGCCCCGCTGTCCCCAACCCCCGAGCAGACCTAACCACCACCCCCTCGACAGGGCCCTCCAGCCTCAGACCCTGAGACAGTGTGGCCTGTCCTGCCCCTCTCCAGGTGAAGGAGGGGACAGGCCGTTGCCCTCCCCCCAGGGGTCCGTTCATCGACTGACTCCTGCCCTCCATCCTTCCCCCATCCTTCCACCCTGGAACCCACAAGGGAGGAGTGGGGAGTGTGGGGGTAAGGTGGAGGATCTCAGAAAGGAAAATTGAGCCCTTGAGACTTCCGGAACACACAGAGCTAGAAACAGACTTGGAGCATGGGGTGACAAGGAGAGTTAGGGACAGAGCTGGAGAGGAGAGGCAGAAGAGAGACAAAGGAGAGAGACTCTGAGGGAAGTGGGGGGTGAGGAATGGCCAACCAAGTATGCAAGTCCGGGTGCCAGATCAGGGGACACTAAACTAGGCAGATAAGTGATATGGAGAGAGTGCTCTGGGCTGTGGACACCACAAACCAAGGCACCTGCCCTAGGGACTCTACCCCATAGCTAGTCATGACCTTGAAGCACTCCCCCTCACCCCAGGCCTCCAGCTCCAAAGAAGGTTGGCCAGAATGTACTTCGACTAGACACTAGAAAGAACTTTCTGACTGTAAGGCTCTGACAGAGCAAGATCCCACCTCTCAGAGAAATATTAAAGTGCCCCCAACCATGGGAATCTAAGGAGCCTAGGGGCTGGCAGGTAGGAGGAGAGGCTAAGCCAGCCCAGACCCTGGGAAAAGGGAAATCAGGTTGGAGTCAGGCCCTGTCCACAAGGAACCCAATTCCCAACTCTCCCTACTTCAGCCCCCAGAGGCTATTCACCACATCCAGGTCCTTCCCTTCTCCAGTCCTTTGCAAACATTCCATTCCCTGCCTGGGGGGCCTTGATCCTGCTGTGGTCAGTGATCTGAACCTCAAATGCCTGCTTAAAGGCCCCTTCCTCCAGGAAGCCTTCTCTGATCCCTCATGTAGGAACACACAGGCATTTCAGGATTTTCTTCTTAGGGAACGAGAGAGGATTTGCTGGCCTATGAGGCATATCTGTCGTATTCAGGAAGTGTCTAAACTGTGATTAATCTTCCCCTGGAGAGAGCTGGAGCTGGGGTTTCGGCAACCACGGTCACCTCTGCTACTAACTGTGCATTTGCCACATGCCAGAGTTCACACTGGGCGCTCATATTTGACCCTCAAAACACTCCTACAACCCAGTCTACAGATAAGAAAACTGAGGCTTCAAGAACATAAATCATTGGCTCAAGGTCCCAGGAGGTGAACCTAAGGACACAGCAGGGCAGCTGAGAAAGCACCCAGACCACACCCCTGCATTGCCCAGCAAACCCTTAGATATTCTCCAGAGCCCTGAAACAACAGGGGCACTCTTTGTTCAGGTGCCCAGGGTCTTCTTGAAGGGCCCAGAGAGTCATAGCTTCCCTGTTGTTCCCTGCAGGCAAGGAGGGCAAGGAGGATTGGCTGTGGCAGGAAGTAGAGGTGATGGAGCTCTGATTCCACACTCCTCCCCGCGGGACCCATGACCTCAAGTCATAACTGCACCACCTTTCTGGGTTTCTTTGCTCATCTGCCCTCTAAGGATGGTAATAGGCCCTCTCTTGTGGGATTGGGTTGGGACAAGACTGCTTAGGATCGAGTGTGGCCTCTGCGTTTCCTGGCTGTGTGGCCGTGGGCAGCTATGGCCCTCCCTGAACCTCATTTACCCCTCTTTCCAGTGGAACTGGCTCAAAGGACTGTCTAGGGGCCACAGTGGACTCTGTAGGGGAGCTCCCTGGTGCCACAGGGAGGCAAGAACCTTGCTCTCATTCCTTGCAATTACTTGAAAGAGATGGGGTCAGTGTCCCCTACCCAAGTGCACCCTATTCCTCAGCGCCCTCCAGGGAAAGAGGAGTCAGCAGGTGGCCCATTCCTCCAAGTGACTTCCCTTTCTGCCCCACCTCACCTCCTCATCTGAGGGGGTCTCAGGAAGCAGGTGTTGGAGGTGGAGTAAAGATCACACACTCTCACCTCCTCCATGGTTCACTGCTTGGCCTATGGTCCCTGGGGAGAGCACAGAGAGGTATGGAGGGCCCTGGCTGCATTGGGAGCAGCCAGCACCCCTGGGCAGAGGCCGAGGCACAGCTCCAGCCCACCATAGTTTTCTACCTGACCTCCTGCTCCCCAGGCCCAGGCAGGGCCTCCTGCTCATCCTCAGCTTGAGCAGGGTGGGACATTCAGGGAGGAGAGGAGGCCAGAACCTGAGGCCCACCTGAAGGACCTCATCTTAGGTCCATCCCTGGGCCCAGGGGAGGCTTGTCTCAGAGGCCCCTAAAACACCCAGTGCTCCAGTCTTCCATCAAACAAAGCCAAACCTGGGAGTGTCCAGTGAGCACCCACAATGTGTACAGACCTGCCCCACCCTCAGCACCCCCAGATAAGGGCTCCAACTCACCTTTCCATTGCCCTCTCCTGACACTTCCTACCTCACTTTGATGTCTAGGACCTTCCCACCTTTGTCCCTCCAGCCATTTCTAAGGACCTCACTTTGCTTGCGCAGTTCCCTGCCTGGGATGCCCTCCCTTCGCCCACCCTCCCTTGCCTACTTCCTCCGGACTCTCCAGCTACTGTCCTGCTTCTCTTTCTTCATTATGGCAAAGCTCCCTGATGAAGTTGTCCATGCCCACTGTCTCCAGTTCCTCTCTCTTGAAGGAACTGATCTGATGCCCCTAGTCAAGCACACTCCCCAACACCATGTATCACAACAGCCAACACAGCTGCTGAGTGCAGGTGTGCAGGCTGGACACTGCTCTGGGGCGCCTAGGCTGCAGGGAGGAAGAGAGGGAGCTGCGCCCCAGCCTGCCATCTTCTCGCCAGGCCGCGTGCCCTGGTGCAGGGCTCTATCTACCAAGCAGGGATGTCTCTTTCTTTACACCGAGGTATCTGCCGTCCAGATGTCTATAGAAAAAGGTACACATGGAATGACACCAGTTTTCTGGTGCTCAGGACAAAGGTGCTAGGTGTGGTGTGCTTGGTGGGCCACGATGCCAAATCCAAAACTCAACCTGCAGACCTCGTGCTAAGTTTCCCACAGTGTCTGAGAGAGGCAGCCCCCTCCTCCTTGGAACACTTGCTTCCTCTGTTTTCTGGACTTCTCGCCATCATGCTTCCCTCGCCTCCCTGGCTATGCCTCTTTGTTCCCTGACCTCCAAGTGCCAGAGCACCTGGAGGCTCAGACCTTGGACTTCTCCAGCCCACTCTCCCCAGGCTGAGGCCACCCTGGCTTCGGAGCCCAGCTGAGCCCTACTAAGTCTTAGCACATGACTTTCCAGCCTTGACCCCTGCACAGAGGTCAGACCCAGATTCCCAAGTGCTAAGAAGTCCCTCACTTAGCCCCCAACTCAGCTGCCCTGGCCCTCCTCTTCCTCATAAATGTCACCACCACCCTTCCATTGGCTCATGCCAAAACCCTGGCACCCTTCCTTCCTCCCACACCAAACTCTGGTCAGATCCTGAGAGGCTGACATTAGAGGTGAAGCCTCCTACCTGGTCCCTGCTCCCACCCAGCCCTGCTACCAGCATTCCCCACACAGGAGCCAAGGTGTCCGGCAATGGAAGCAGAGCCTTGAAATCCCCTGCTCAAAATGCTCCAATGGCTGGGTGCGGTGGGGCACACCTGTAATCCCAGCGGCTCAAGAGGCTGAGGCAGGCGGATCGATCGCAAGTTCAAAGCCAGCCTCAGCAAAACCAAGGAGCCAAGCAACTCAGTGAGACCCTGTGTCTAAATAAAATTCAAAAAAGTGCTGGGGATGTGGCCCAGTGGTCAAGTGCCCCTGAGTTCAATCCCTGGTACCAGAAAAAAAATGCTCAAATTGTTCCCACATCATTCAGATTCACACCAAGTCTTCACACTTCACACCAGATACAAAGGTTTACACAATTGGCCCGCTCCTCTCTAGCCACGCATGTTCCTCTCCCTCCTCACACCAGGCACACGCTGACCTCAGGGCCTTTGAACTTGCTTCTCCTCTGTCAGAAACACTACTTCTGTGTGTCTGAATGGCTCACCCCTCCCTCCTGTCAGTTCTCTGCTCAAATGTCACCTTCCCTGACTACTGCCCCTAAAAGACCACTCTCTCCTTCCCCCAAATCTCCCATTTCCCTGCCCTCTATTCCTCCATAACACATGTTCAGATATTGAATGTTTCCTTGCTTTCTCTGGCTGGCTGCCTCCCCACCACCATGCCCTTCACTAGACTGAAAGTTTCTCAAGGATAAGAAATATTTTTAAATATTTTCTTAATATTTTTCATAATTGGACATAATACCTTTGTTTTGTTCATTTATTTTTACGTGGTGCTGAGGATCCAACCCAGCACCTCCAACATGCTAGGAGAGCACTCTACAGCTGAGCTACAACCCCAGCCCAAGGATAAGAAATTTTTTAAAAATACACAATACCTTTATTTTTATTTATTTATTTTTATGTGATGCTGAGGATCGAACCCAGTGTCTCACAGGTGCCAGGCAAGTGCTCTACAACTGAGCTACAGCCCTAGCCCTCGAGGATAAGAAATTTGTTCTTTCACTTCCGTGTCACCTAGGGGCTACAGCTGTGCCTGGTATGCAGAAGGTACTTAGATAATGAACCTGGTATGCAGAAGGTACTTAGATAATGAACCATCCACAGGTAAGGAAGATGAATACAGATCCCAAAAGGGTTTTGAAACAAACAAAACATGAAGGTGTGACAGCACCTAGTCAGAGGGGCTGTTTGATAGCTGGTCAAGGAAGACCTCTCTGAGGAAGTGTCCCTTGCTGGGCGGACAGCCATGCAGGGCCATGCAGTGCCTTGGCTTCCTCTCCAAAGCCCATATAACACCACACGGATGCTTCATGAGGGCAGGAGCCCTTCTCACTCCTGAGTGTACAGATCCACTGGAGCCCAGGGCCAGCATACAGAAGGCATCAGGGCTGCAGTAAGAAAGTCGTGCTGTCAGAAACTTCTGCAGGGAGCCACAGGCCACAGGGAGTCCTTGGAGCCTCATGGTATTGTCTACAAATGAGGACATTACCCACCACTGACTCCTGGGTCAGCTAGGAGGGCATGTGAGGAGGAAAGACCATTTCCTCCAGATCACCCTGGTGGTGAGGGCCAGCAAGTGAGAAGTGAGGGGCTGGTCATCTGGAAGACAGCAAAGCCACAGGCAGGACAGAAGGGAGACTGCCCCAGCTCTGAGGGATGCCTGACTACTCCTCCCCCAGCAAACATGGCCCCACCGGCCCTGGTTCAGGGCTGGTGGACAAAGCTCTACAGGGAGTGCCAGGGACTTGCGGTGCCTAGAGCCAGCAGGACGCTGGCCCAGGGCACAGCAATGCAAGGCTCAGAACTTCATCTGAGGGCCTTTGTGGGCCTCTGGGAGCCTGTCCAGGAGAATGCCGGGAACTAGCCAAGGTGGTATGGGGTGGGCACCCCCTACTTCCTGAGGTCCAGCTGGTGATCCAGGCCAGGGTGGCAGGGGGCTCCCTCCCAAACCCCTGCCTCTGGGAGGTAGCCCCACCTGTCCTAGGATTTCTGAGTTTCTAGACTGGAATGGCCAGCAAGTCCTACTTAGGGTGGAGCTCAGCTGGGCCAGGGCTGAGTTAGGATGGGAGCTGACCCTCCCCTCACCTAAAATGCTCTCCCCAAGAAGCCCAGCAGGAGGAAGAAGGGCAAGTCTTCTTCCAGAGCTTAAGGACACCTGACACGTTGGGTCTCGCCCAGGCAGGCTCTGCCAAGCAGGGAAGTTTCCCGGGAGGGCTAGCTCAGGCGGGGAGGAGAGCGGATCGGCGCGGGCGTCTCTCTGTGTCCCTCTGCTGGCAGAACTTAGAATTACCAGTGACCGCATCAAGGGGCCATCCACTGCCGGAGGTCCACCGCGAGGGGCAGCCCGGCTCCCTTGCACTGAGAAAGGTCAAATGGGTCATCCCCCTGCCTCAGCACCAGGCTCAGACGCTCCTGCGCTCCAGCCTCCGTGTTGTGATGCTCGCTCCTTCAGGAAGTCCTTCTTCTCGTCCACCCTGAGCAAAGCACCCTCAACTTTGCCCCGGCGCTCCCTGAAGGTTGTGCTCTTACATAACACGGATGGAAAACGAAGGCTCCTCTGACTGTCCCATGGTGACCGAGGTCTCCCCTTCCAGGAGCCAGCGACCATAGATAACTGAAGGGAGTACAAGCACTTCGCCCCACCACGGCCGGGAAGGTAGGGGTCTAACGGACTGAGATCCAAGAGGCGACCCCGCCCAAACCTTTCACAGAGCCCCGCAAAAAATCGAGCAAATAAGGCTCTTTTGGGGCCGGGGCGCCACCTCCTGGTGACGACAGTAACTGCACCTGTACCAACAGAATCCCTGGCCAGGCGGAACACCTGCGCAAGGTAATAGGCACTGACTTACTAAACCTGTGGGCCGGGCCCATGCTCAATTCTCGACCCGCTTATCCCATTCTGTCCTTAAAATAACTCTATGAGGTGGACATTATTCATCCTGTTTTATGTTTAGGGACACTATTGTTTGCTAAAACTTAAGTGACTTACCCCAGAACTCTCTTCTAGCATGTGGCAGAGCCCACACTCCACTTTAACTGGGCTCTTGCCCTGCATTGACGGATGGGGAGACATTTCCTGATCCTACCTCCCACCCCAAGCTTGGGCAGAATCCATCTTAGCTTCCCTTGCTGCTCTGGAGTAGCAGGATCTTTCCATCTGTCTTGGCCCCTTTAGTTTCCACATCCTCCCCTGATAACTTGGGAGCCCTCAAGGAGGCAGGTCTGTTTCCATGCCAGCTTCCATCCCAGATGGATAAGGGAGTGCCCTCAGTCCCCTTCACTTGGAGCTACCACAGGCCATCCAGCCCACACACCCCGACAGGCCTTTCCCACCCCTGGCTCATTCCCTGATTCAGGAGCTCGGGATCAGGGGCTACAGTGTAAGGGGCGGCAAGAGACAGAAGCCCAAGTCAAACTGCCTTCCTTGAAGAGGGGCTCAAGTAAATGAAAAGTCAAGCCTGGGAGGAGAGGCAGCTTCCGTCCTCGGATCTATAGCCCTTTGTTCCAGTGCCCTGGCTTCCTTTCCAGGCAGGTTCTTCCAACGCAGCATCCAGGTAGCTGAGTTTACCTCCAGCTCTGAAGGAAGACGCCCTACCCATCCCAACACACGAGCAAGTCTCAGGACTCAATCTCACCAGTCCAGGGAAATGTACCCAGTCCTCCAACCATCTTGGTGACTTAAAGGGTCACTGCCACCTTGCAGTGAGGACTGCAGTGAATCTCAGGCCATCCACATGAATTGATGGTGTGGGGGAGGCACCTGCAAGGAAAAGTCACCAGGAAATGGGACTGGCCACTGCACAGCCAATGGCTCTGATGTCCAAGACACTGACCATGCCAGGCACCATATTTTATGGGTTCTAATTTTTTTATGTGTGTGGTGCTAAAGATTGAACCCAGAGCCTCATGCATGCCAGGCAAATGCAGTATCACTGAGCCATGTCCCCAGCCTCTAATTCCTTTTTAGATTGGATATTCATTCCATAATTATCATGCTTCCTTTCTTCCTTCACTCATTAACAAAAATATATTGAACCCTCGTATGTACTAAGCACAATTCTAGGTGACCCATATCAGGAAACAAAACAGATGAAAATTCTTGCCCTTCTGAATGATGCTTCCAGAAGAGGTGGGGGGAGAGAGCAAACAATAAGCATGATAAATAAGTGACATTTATGATGTTATACACTGTGGTAAATGCTAAAGGGAAAATAGAGCAGCAACAAGAGGTCAGGAGATAGACAGGTGAGATGTTGCCACTTTAAATAGAGTGCTACTGGGAGACACTTTGAAACCCTAAACTTTGAGCAAAGATGACAAAGAGATAAGAGACTTTGTCATGCACACATCTGATGGAGGAACATTTCAGTCAAGAAGAGCCAGTGCAAAGGCCCTGAGGCACAAATGTGCCGGACAAGTTCATGGAATAGCATGGAGCAAGGGGAAGGATGTAGGAGATGAGGACAGAGAGGTAGCAGAGGCCAGATGATGGAGGGCCCTGTGGACCATTGTGAGGACTGTGGCTTTGACTCTTGGTGATATAGGGAGCCACAGAATGTTTGGAACAAACAGTTGACCTGATCTGACTCCTGTTTTTAAAGGGGTCTTTCTGGCTGCTCGGTTGGGGAGAGACTGGAGGGCTCAGGGCTGAAACCTGGAGACCAGGCAGGAGGCAAGTGAGGTGTCAATTGGCTGTGCAGGCAGAAAGGTCAGGGAGGCAGGCAGGAAAGCCTGAGCCAGAGCTAAAATGAGAAGGTGAGTATCAGAGGACCACCAGTGGTCCCTGAGGCCCCCACATGAAGAGATGGCACAAGTGGAGAAACACAAGGGAGACTGAGAAGGAACGTCCAGCGGTAGAGAAAACCAGGCGTGGTGGTGAACACCTGCAATCCCAGTGGCTTGGGAGGCTGAGGCAGAAGGATCGAAAGTTTAAAGACCAACTCAGGGATGGGGATGTGGCTCAAGCAGTAACGCGCTCGCCTGGCATGCGTGCGGCCCGGGTTGGATCCTCAGCACCACATACCAACAAAGTTGTTGTGTCCGCTGAGAACTAAAAAATAAATATTAAAAATTCTCTCACTCTCTCTTTAAAAAAAAAAAAAACAACTCAGCAAATTAGTGAAACCCTAAGCAACTCAGCAAGAACCTGTCTCTAAATAAAATATTTTTAAAAGGGCTGGGGATTTGGCTCAGTGGTTGACAGCCCCTGGGTTCAATCTCCAGTACCAAAAAAAAAAAAAAAAAAAAAAGTCATGGACAAACTAGAACAAGGCCGGTGCAAAGGGCAGTCTCTTGCAAAATGCCATCAGACTCTGTCCTTGGCCCTGGACTGTGCAGTGCATAGGTGATTTTTTGTTTTGTTTTTGGTAGAAAGGATTGAACCTAGGAGTGCTTAACCAATGAGCCACATCCCCAGCCCTTTAAAAAAACACACACACAAACATTTTTTAAATATTTTTAAGTTGTTGATGGACCTTTATTTTATTTATTTGTATGTGGTGCCAAGATTCAAACCCAGTGCCTCATGCGTGCCAGGCAAGCTCACTACCACTGAGCCACAACGCCAGCACCCCTACCCCTTTTTTAAATTTTTTATTTACATACAAAGGTCTTGCTGAGTTGCTTAGGGCCCTACTAATTGGCTGAGGCTGACTTTGAACTTTCCATCCTTCTGCCTCAGCCTCCCAAGCCACTGGGATTATAGGCATGCACCACGAAACCCAGCTGGTTTTGCTGCTTTTTAACCTGGATGAAAATATAGTGAAACTCAGTGTGTTTTCATAAACTGGAAAATGGAGGGAGATGACATCAGAAAACAGAGACAAAAGGGTGAGTGGTTAAGACCACAATGTCTGGAGCCAAACTACCTAGGTTCTAAGTCTGCCTCTGCCCTTTACTACTGGACAAGTTTAACTTGGACAAGTTACTTAACCTCTCTGTGCCTCAATTTCCTCCTCTCTGAAATGGGGATAATGGCAGCTGCTCCATAGGTGGTGAAGTATGAATGAGTCACCCTAGTGTCTGGCACAAGGGACATGTCTGGGAGTATCCTCATGATTCTCAGCTGGAGGGTTAACTCAAAACCAACAAGATGGGATTTAATGAGGGCAAATGCAAAAGCTGACATTCAGGTTCCAACAAAGCAATTATACAAGTTCAGGGTCAAGGAGATCTGGCTGGGCAGCCATCCATTCATCTGTCCATGAGAAACAGCCTGCGGTATCCAGTTGATTGCCAGGGCAACTGCAGCCAACCCTGTTATTATGACCTTCAGCAAGGTGTGGCATCCTGAACGGTGGAGGTGACAACCCCATTGTGTTCTGAGCTGAGAATTCAGTAGCAGAGATCCTCCTTTGTTGGTGGTGGTATAAAATGCTACAACCTCTTTGTAAAGAGGTCAGATAATGTCTTGTAAAACTAAGCATACCCCTGCCCTCTGACCCAGAGATTCCATCTGTAAGTACTGAAGAAAAATGAAAACACATGTTCACACGAAGACTTGTACCAGAATGTTCATAGCAGTTTTATGTATAATGGCCCCAAAATAGAAACAGCACAGGTGTCCATCAAGGGGCAAATCGATGAACGAACGATTACACACTCAGTGATAAAAAGCAACAAACTACAAACATATGTAGTAACGGGTGATTCTCCAAAATGTGCTGAATAAAATAAACATGGTGGCGCACACCTTAAATCCCAGCAGGTCAGGACACTGAAGCAGGAGGATCACGAGTTCAAAGCCAGCCTCAGCAACTTAGTGAGGACTTAAGCAACTTAGCAAGATCTTGTCTCAAAATAAAAAATAAAAAAGGGCTGGGGATGTGGCTTTTTTATTAAGCTCCTTTGGGTTCAATCCCTGGTACAAAAAAATAATAATAAAATAAAGATAAATAAACCAGACACAAAAGAGTAGATGGTGTTGGATATCATTTTTACAACATTCTAGAATGGGCAAAACTAAGGTATTGTAGAAAGCAAACAGAATAGTAGGCAGTTCTTGGGACCACACAGGGGTGAGAGGGCAACTAGGAAACATTCTGGAGTGACGGAAATATTCTATATCTTGACAGGGACTGGAGTATGTGAATGCATGCCTTTGTCAAAATTCAGATTAAATGCCTAGAATCCCAGCAACTTGTTAAGCCAAAGCAGGAAGATCTCACGTTTAAGGGAGCCTGGGTGACATAGTGAGACCCTATCTCGAATTTTTTAAAAGGACTTGGTATGTAACTCAGTAGTGAAGCTCCTCTGAGGTTCAATCCCTGGTACCTCCCCGCAAAATATTCAACAAATGGTATTCTTAAATTTGTGCATTTCACCATATATAATTCTGCCTCAAAAAATAATCATTCAAAATGACTGAACTTTAGTTGATCATATACAGATTGAAATGTTTGGGAGGTAAAGTATATTGATATCTGTAACTTGCTTTGATATATATCCAAAATTATATGAGCTGGGCATGGTGGCATATGCCTGTAATCTCAGGCTGAGGCAGGTGGATCACAAGTTCAAGGACAGCCTCAGCAGCCTGGGGACACCCTGTATCAAAATAAAATAAAATAATAAAATTAAAAGGATTTGGAATATAGCTCAGTGCATGAGGCCCTGGGTTCAACCCCCCGGAACAGAAAGAAAGGAAAATGTGTTTCATCAGCAATCCCACATGACTGACATATGGGAAGGGGAGTGTTTGGGGCATACCTGGATCTTTTTTTTTTTTAGAGAGAGAGAGAGAGAGAACTTTAATATTTATTTTTTAGTTCTCGGCGGACACAACATCTTTGTTGGTATGTGGTGCTGAACCTGGGTCGCACGCATGCCAGGCGAGCGCGCTACCGCTTGAGCCACATCCCCGGCCCCTGCATACCTGGATCTTGCGTGGGGTCTTGGGATGATCAGGGCTGCAGCCTTCACTTGCTCTGATTCCCCTGCCTGGGGACCCGGGCTTGCCTTGCTCCTGGGTGCCTGGCCAGGCTCTAGGAGGAGGAAGAGGGTAGAGGGTGAGAGCCAGGGGATGCTGGGAGCCTGTGGAAGGCAGTGCTTGGGGAAGGTTGCCCTGTTTCCAGCATGGCCCTTGGGAAGGAATTCTTTATCATCAGAAGTGTGACATCCTCTTTGTCCCAATCCTCAGCCTTCTGGAGAAGGCCTGTCTTATAACCAAATGGCCCTTCAAATTGCCTGGAACCCCTCCTCCACATAGGCCACAGGAAAGGGTCTCAAGTCCCAGGTACCATCCCGACCTGGGGAGATGCTTCAGTGAGACAAGGAGGGAGGGGCAGGGTGAGGCCAGGTCCGCCTACCACCAGCTTCAAGTTCACCTTGCTTTTGCCTCTCACTCCAGCACACACGTTGGGGTCAGTTTAGAAGAAGAGGCCCAAGGAGTGTCTTTAGGTGGTGGTCACCTTTCCCTGTAACAAATACATTTTTTTAATGTATTGAATAAAACAGTTACCCCAGAAGAGACCAACCCCAACAAACAGAATACCCAGGGGCCCAGGGGCAAACTGCCCAGGAGATGAAGAACTAGACAAGTTATCTATGCAGAACAGGGACCAGGAAAGAAGTCTGGCATAGGTGTGGGGACACGCAGGCCCTTCTGTAGCCATCTGGGGCCTGGATGCAGCCAAGGGCAGCCACTTGCTCTGTGTTCCAGCAGGTGAGCTAGTTCCCATGGTTGGGCAGCACAAGAAGGCTCTAGAAGCTGCTCTCCAATGAACAGGCTGCCTTCTAAGGCAGTGAGCTCCCCATCACAGGAGGCTTGCAAGATGGGCAGCCCACTGCCAGGAGAATTTGAGAAGAGTTTCTAGGCTGGACAGCAAAATGGATTGAGGTCCTAAAAGGAAGCTTAGAATGAACTTTAAGCCTCTATGACCAGACAGGGAGCATCAAGAGAGCTTGAGGCCATTTCTGACTTTGGGGGCAGAGTGGATGGTCAGAGAGGGCATTCTGAAACAGGAGGCCAAATGACTGCCCTCTGAACCCCTAAATCTCCAACCTGAGGGAATATGTATTACTGATTCCCTTTTCTGGGGTTATCCAGTCCTTTCTGGATAAAAGTAAGTAGGGCCTCAGTCCCACCTCATTGCATGACACTAGGTGACTCCTGCTCCTCTCAGAGCCTCTGTTCAAAGGTCTCGACCATATTTTGTCCTCCAGAGCTGATCACAGTCACACTCTTGGGAGAACCAGGAGTTGGGCTTTTTAGGGGGACCTTGTTCTACCCTAGGTCACTGTCTTTGGGATTAGGGCCTAATGCTCAGAGAAGAGTCAGCAGGGACCCCAGAAGGAGGCAAGGGTCCTGCCAGCCTGCTAGATATAATTAGGTCAGAAAAAGGGGCCTGTTGTCATGGTGTTAGGATGGGGCAGTGGTTAGAGCACTGGCTCGTGAGTAACTGGGATTCCAGGGTGTTCCCCTGTGTCTGCTCAGAAATCGTGTGATCTTGATACACTAGAGTGCTATGCAGCCAATTAAAATTGGATCACAGGTTGAGAGATGGGCACACCTAGTCTGAATCCCCCTGCTGAGTGACCTTGGACATTTTATCGCTCTACTTCTCTGGGCCTGTGGGGCTGTTGTGAGGATGAAATAAGACGCCATTGGGATAGCAATGAGCTCGTGATTTCATTTTCTTCTCTCACACAGAAACGACCAAATCACAAAGTCCCACAGATAACTCCCCCAGACCTTCCCAGGCTCTGTCCACCCCTCTTTTCCTCTCTGCTCTCCACTTCCTCCTCCAACACACAGCTCCGCGAACCCTCCTGCCCCCGTGTGGCCCTTTTTGGTACTCCAACAGTGCCCTGCTCAGCCAGGGCCCAGCATCCCCTGCAGCCTGGTACAGGTGGGGAGTGGAGTCCTCTGGGGCCTCAGCCTGCAAGCCCTTGTCTCCAGACCTTCCAAGGCTTTGGTAGTCATTCTCGGCATCCCGTCTCAGCCCCTAGATATAGGTTCCAGATCCCTTTTTCTGGTCCCAGGCTGGTGGTAGACGGCAGGGAACAATGGCTGGGTTAGCCAATGGCATTGTAGCCAGGAGGATGGGGCACAATGTGTTCTTAGAGATCCCAGCATGATTGAAAACTTTTAATATTTTTAATTTATCAATGTAAGACTAAGGACAATTTTTTTTTTTTTTTTGGTATGGGGAATTGAACGCTTGGATACTTAATCACTGAGCCACATCCCAAGCCCGTTTTTTATATTTTATTTAGAGACAGGGTCTCGCTAAGTTGCTGAGCCTGGCTTTGAACTCATGATCCTCCTGGCTCAGCCTCCTGAGCCACTGGGATTACAGGCCTGTGCCACTGCACCTGGCAATTTTATGACTTTTTTGTGTGTAGCTGTTACATGCAGGGCAATCTGTCTTTAAGTATGGGATAAATTTCTCTTTTAAAAAATTAAATAAATAAGATTCCTAGATCGTTTTCCCTTCAATTCAAGAATCTTGTTTAAATGAACTTCTGGTTTAAATTTTTTTTAAAAAGGCGGGGCGGAGAGATCACATGGTGATCCTGGGCGCTGGGGTTCTCCAGAGCACACTGCACACCCCCTCCATGAACACCACCCTCCCTGGGGCTGGGGCTGGGGCTTACCTGACATGTGTGAGGCACTGGGTTCAATTCTCAGCACCACAGAAATAAATCAGTAAAATAAAGGTCTATCAACAACTTAAAAAAAAAGAATTATAGGAAAAAAAACACCACCCTCCCTGCCACAGAGACATCCTATCACTACCCATCAGTCCCTGTCTTTTGGACCATCGGTTCCTCTGTCCCCTTCAGACCTGAGAAAACCAGTGCTTACTAGAAATTACAAATACAAGTGCCTTTTCCTATCAAACCACCCCACTGTCACCCCCCCTCCTTGCTTATTCATATTCCCCTAGCAAAATATGCAGCCCTGACTCACACTTCAGGGCCTGTGCACTTTGTTTCCTCTCTTTGATTTATTGAATTTATTTTTTGTGGTGGTGGGGATGGAACCCAGGGCCCTCCACTGCTGGGCAGATGCTCTACCACTGAGCTACACCCTCAGCCCTGCACCCTCTCTCTGAAACATTCTTTCTCTAGATCTCCCTGGCTGTCTCCTTCTCTTCTTTTAAGCTTCAGTCTCAAAAGAGTACTTTGAGACCAGTGGAGCTAAGAGCCTTCCCTCCCTCCATTCCCAGAAAAACATGTTTCCTCCAAAATGTGTAACCTAATCAATTGGGAAATGCAAATGAGAGCCACAGTGGGGTACTAGTCCCTTTGCCATTGCTATAACAGAATACCTGGAGCTGGGCACTTTTTTAAGACAGTGGATTTATTTAGCTCACAATTTTGGAGGCTGAAAGCCCAAGATTGAGAGGCCCCATTAATTCAATTGAGCTTCCAGTCAGGACCCCTTGGCTATGTCACATCATGGCATCACAGGGACAGCATCATTGCAGGGGAATGTACAAGAAGGATCACATGGTAAGACAGGGAGCCAGAGAGCAGAAAGGGGCCATGTTGCTCTTTTATAACAGCCCTCTGGTGGGAACTAACTGGGGTCCCAGGGCCTCGCCCCCAGGGGTTTAATTACCTTGCAGTAAGTCCCACCTCTTAAGGGTTCCATCACCTCTTAATGCCACCACACTGGGGACAAAGCTCCCCATACATGAACCCCTGGGGGACACACTCAAATCTCATCCTAATTATAGCAAATGAGATACCACTTCAAACCCATGAGGATATTCACTATCAAAACAAAGAAAAAAAGGTGCATTTATTTCTGCCCTGTTCCTGCCTACAATGCCATATGAAGAAATCGGGACCTTTGTGTTATATTAGTAGGAATGTAAAATGGTGGAGCCACTATTTTTGGTTATTACTCAAAAGACTAAAGATAAAATGGACATGATGTCTCATGTCTTCATGTTTGTAATCCCAGTCACTTGCAGGACTGAGGCAGGAGGATTACAAGTTTGAGGCCAGCCTCAATAACTTAGTGAGATTCTGTCTCAAAATAAAAAATAAAAAGGGCTGGGAATGTGACTCAGTTGTTAAGCACCTTGGGGTTCAATCCCTAATGCCAAAAAAAAAGGAAGAAACAGAGTACAATATGGATGAATCTTTTTTTTTTTTTTTTTTTTTTTTTTTAAAGAGAGAGTGATAGAGGGAGAGAGAGAGAATTTTTTTTTTTTAATATTTATTTTTTAGTTATTGGCAGACACAACATCTTTGTTTGTATGTGGTGCTGAGGATCGAACCCAGGCCGCACGCATGCAAGACAAGCACGCTACCGCTTGAGCCACATCCCCAGCCCAATATGGATGAATCTTGAGGATATCATGTTAACTGAAAAAAGCTAGTCACAAAAGGACAGATATTGTACAATTCCACCTATATGAGATACTTAGAGCAGCCAAATTCATAGAGACAGAAAGCAGAACAGAGAGAATGGAGAGATTTTTATAATGGGTCTAGAATTTCAGTTTTGCAAAGATAAGAGTTCCTGAGATGGATGGGGTGGTTACCCAATGATATGAATGTGTTTAATGTCATCAAACTGTACATTTACAAATAGTTAAGATCCCGGGCATGGTGGCACATGCCTATAATTCCAACTGTGGAGAGCGGTGATCTAAATCATGGCCTGTCTGATTCTTGTGGCTGTCTTTGCACATGGGAGCTGCCTGTGGGAAGGTACAGGTTAAGATGCCCCAATTGCTATGGTAACACCAGCCAGGAGTGGTTATGTGCTAAAACCATGGCTCTATCAGTCCAGGCCTTGAATTCAGCACCTTCTCCAAGGGATAGAGGATTCTGAGCAAAACAAGATGACCCTAATGTCTCCCCAGCCCTGTGTCCTTCAGATTGCCTGCTTTGCTGAAACTTTTCCATAATTAACCTTTTGATGATAAAAACCGATATAATAAACTGGCTGAGCTAGCTGCAGAGTCAGTCAAGCCTTACCAGGGCTTAGCTACCCACCTGGCCCCAGCTTTTTCTACCTATGTATGTCTGTTTGCCTTTTCTTTATCCCCCATTCACCCCTTCTCCAGTATCTTTTTTTTTTTTGAGAGAGAGAGAGAGAGAGTTTTTAATATTTATTTTTTAGTTCTTGGCAGACACAACATCTTTGTTGGTATGTGGTGCTGAGGATCGAACCCGGGCCGCACGCATGCCAGACGAGCGCGCTACCGCTTGAGCCACATCCCCAGCCCTCAGTATCTCTTTAATTAATAGCAGTGGCTCGAAAACAGATGTGAGGGCCGCAGCACCCAGTGGCTGAGAAGGCTGACCAGAAAGATCACGAGTTCAAAGCCAGCCTCAACAAGGCCCTAAGCAACTCAGTGAGACCCTGACTCTAAATAAAATACAAGAAAGGGCTGGAGATGTGGCTCAGTAGTTGAGTGCCCCCAAGTTCAATCCCAAATACTCCCCTCCAAAAAAGTAGCTATGACAAATTCTATATTAGGAATATTTTGCCACAATTAAAAATAATAAATTTTGCCAGGCAGAGTAGTACACTCCTGTAATCCCAGCGGCTCAGGAGACTAAGGCAGGAGGATCACAAGTTCAAAGCCGGCCTCAGCAAAAGCAATGCACTAAGCAACTCAGTGAGACTCTGTCTCTAAATAAAATACAAAATAGGGCTGGGGATGTGGCTCAGTGGTTGAGTGCCCCTGAGTTCAATCCCCAGTATCAAATATAAATAAATAAATAATAATAATAATAATAAATTTTAACAGTATACTGCTATACTCTTTAAACTGTGAACTCCATAACAATAGGGCTGGGTCTGTATCAGGCACATACTATATGCTACCAGTCACTGAAGACTTGGAAATAAGACAGACAAGGGGCCCGCCCACCTGGAGCTCAGAGCCTGGCAGAGGACACAAAGACACTGAACAAACAAGTAAACAGAAACATTACCACCTGGTGCATGCTAGGCCAAAAAATACATAAATAAAAAGTGAAATGTATCCAGGCATGGTGACCCGTGTCTGTAATCCCAGCTCGGGAGGCTGAAGCAGGAGGATCATGAGTTCAAAGCCAACCTCAGCAAAAACAAGACCTTGAGCAACTCAGTGAGACCCTGTCTCTAAATAAAATACAAAATAGGGCTGGGGTTGGGGTTGTGACTCAGTGGTAGAGCACATGTGAGGTATTGGGTTCCATCCTCAGCACCACATAAAAAATAAATAAAATAAAGTTATTGTGTCCATTTATTAAAAAAAAAATAGGGATAGGGATGTGGCTCAGTAGTCAAGTGTCCCTCAGTTCAATCCCTGGTACCCACCCTCCCAAAATAAGTGAAATGTAACAGAGTAGCTGCAGGAGGAGACACATCCACTGGAGCAGTCAGGCACACTATCCTGGAGTGACATTTATGCTGAGGCCCAAGGAACAACAAAGGGTCAGTCAAGGAACATCTGGTAGAGAAGAGCTGTAGACAGAAGGAATGGCAAGTGCAAAGGTCCTGAGGTGAGCATCAGCCTGGTATGCTGGAGGATCAACAGAGAGAGGAGAAAGAAAAGTGGGGGAGAAAAGACAGAAGGACTTGGGCAAGGGAGCATGGAAGAAGGCACTCTTGATGACTAGGGGGTAAGCCTTACTGAGTCACTAAGTTCCTCTTTACAACAGGGGAACAGCCATCAGTGGAGACCTCTAAGCACCCAGCTCCACACTGAATGCTTTTTGTGAACTCACTTAGAGATGCTCACATGGTCCTTGGGGCAGGGGCAGAAATCATCCATGGTTGAAAGGACAGGCCCATGGTTGAAAGGACAGGTTGAGTTGGTGGGCCTGGGACTAGAATCAGAGTAGAGCCGTGGGAGGAGGGGTCTGAACTGTCCCTGTGCGGTGACCCAATGGAAAGCAGGTCTTCCCTCCCACCTAGCTGCCCTGCCATCCCATGCCCTCTGCCTCGTGTTCAAGGGCCTCACCCGACTGAGGACTGATCACTGCCAAGGGCTCCCTCCCTCCCTCCTCTCACTGTCCCCTAGGGTCAAGCTGCCGCAGTCTTGGCTGGGCGCGAGAATCACGAGCCACTCACACCTTGTAGATTCAAACAGCAATTCTTTATTCCCGAACTCACACGGGCCCTCTACAAACACGTTCTGCCGAAATCCAAAATCTGCCCGCACAATTTACCTACCCCACGAGGCTTTTTCCAAATCCCATTTGAATCTCAGGAGAACTCAAGCAGCAGGAACACCCTAATCCCAGCAGCAATAATCTTCAACCTCCAACTTCCCTAAAACCCCTATTGTCTTAAACCGGGAACGCCCTAAACTCAAGGATCCGGAAACTTCCTCAAACCTGATCAGCTCTAAACCCGGATCCGCCCTGGTCTTTGAGCAAGGTCACCTTACTAAAGTATACGTGCAATGTCCCACCGAATGTCCTCTAAGCAGCATGGGGTACGCTGGCAAGGAAATCTCGATGCGTCATTCCTACTTGGCAATGGCCCTCAGCATCAAGCTAAAAGAGAAACCCCAACCTCTCCCCCGCCTGGCTGGGGATGGACGCTGGGAAGGCGAGAAAGCCTACGTCCAGCACTGCACCACCTGGTCCCGACACCCTCGGTGGCCCGCCCCAGGGGAAGCAGCAGGAATACTTGGGGGCTTGTCGGGCTGGATGGCAGCCTGAGGAAGATGGCCCAGGGCCACGGACTGCAGCACCTTCAGGGCTGAGGGGACTGGCTTCCCCCAGGTGCCCCACACTGCCCCAGACCCTGGGCTGTGGACACCCAGGAGAGAGCAGGGCCCAGCAGGCTGAGGAGCCCTCTTCACCAGCTGGAAAGGAGGCAGTTCTGCCCCTGCCTGACCAGGGGGCTCAGTGCTCACCACACAGCAGCTGCACCCCGGACAGGGGATGGGGGGCAGCCCCAGGTCCAGCCCTCACCGTCCCCAAAGAGAGGGTCAAGGCAAGTAGCATTGTGGGACCCAGAGCAAGATGAAAAACGACACAGCCTTTGTTCAAAAAGCAAGAGAGAAATGCCTGGTATTAGATCTACATCTCTAGACGTATAAAGCTTTTTTCTTTCCTACGTGGTCTATCTTTCAACTTGAGTTATTTTTTTGTCATTTAATGTCATTCTCAGTAAGGAAAAATTATATATTTGAATGCTAACATAATTTTCCTGTTTATTTTTATGTTTTGCAGTGTCAGTATTAAATGCAAATATAAGGGCATTTAACTTATAAACAGAATTATCAAAATCATACAGCTTGTATTTTGTAGCTTATATACATACATATATATATATATATATATATATTTTTTTTTTTTGGTACCAGGGATTGAACCCAGGGGCACATAACCACTGAGCCCCATCCCCAGCCCTTTTTATATTTTATTTAGAGACAGGATCTCTCTGAGTTGCTTAGGGCCTCACTAAATTGCTGAGTCTGGCTTTGAACTTGTGATTCTCCTGCCTAAGTCTCCCCAGCTGCTAGAATTACAGGCGTGCACACCCTACCTAGCATGTGTGCTTCATTCTCACCTTAATGGTAAAAAAAAAAAAAAAAAAAAAAAAACTGTGCAAAATAACTCAGGGGCTGTTCTTTCCCTTCCTGATATGCCCATGTCCCCAGTGGCTCTACTTTCTGCTTACTGAGTAAAGAAGGGTTGAAAGGGAAAGGAACTTAACATTGCCCCATCTTTTTTTCTTTTTTTTACTTTTTAGTTGTAGATGGACACAATACTTTTGTTTATCTTTATGTGGTGCTGAAGATCAAATCCAGGGCCTCACACATGCTAGGCAAGTGCTCTACCACTGAGCCACAACCCCAGCCCCACTGTTTTTTTTTGTTTGTTTTTTAATATTTCTTTAGTTGTAGATGGGCACAATACCTTTATTTTTATTTATTTTTATGTGGTGCCGGGGATCAAACACAATGCCTCACGCCTGCTAGGCAAGTGCTTGACCACTGAGCCACAATCCCGGCCACCTTGCCCCATCTTTTCTGTCCTGTGTCGCCCACAAGTGGTTGGCCTACCCAGGGAATAGCTCAAGTAAGGAAAGCTCCAGAAGGGTCCTGGGTCAGGGGGTTTCTGCCTTCTTGCACTTGGCAACTTCTGCTTGGAAGGAAGGAGGGGCCTCGGGCTCGCAGGGCCTGCGCAATTGCAGACACAGCAGCTCACCTTGTACCCACTTGAGACTCTCTAAGCTCCCACACAAGGTGGGTCCCCCAGAATTCTGTGCACATTGGCATCAAAGCACTATGAACACCTGTGGCCACAGGACCCTGGTGGGCAATGTGACCCCCGGATTGTACACATCTTGGCTCTACATGCTCCGCTGTCTCACAGGACTCCACTTGACAAAATGCAAGTTCAAAGATAAATTTATTTAAAATTTCAAGACAGACACAGCAGAGCAGACTCTTTGGAGCCCTGCTTCCATCCTCATCCTAAGTTAGGATTCTGACTGGCTCAACTGGCCGCGTGCCCTGCCCTGACCCATCAGTGCCTTGAGATAGAAGTGCATCAGTGGACTGGGTCACAAGCCCACCCAGGCCAGGAAAGGGGCAGGACACCTTGACTGACAGCTGGAGGACAAGGCTTATCCATAAAGGGCTGGGAAAGTACTAGACAGGAGAGAACCACCGTCCTCTACCTATGGATGAGGTTCAGTGCAGGGAAGGCCGATCAGGCGGGGAGGAGCCTTTGTAAAGACAGGGCCGGGACACCTGAGGAGTTCCAGAGCAGCTAGGAGTACTCCAATCTGGCTGCCCATAGAAGAGCTGGGAGATGAGGACAGAGAGGTCACAACACAGTGCCCTGCTGAGTGCCCTCCATTAGGTCTTATCCCACTATGACCATGCTACCCCTATCTAGAACCTTCTCTGCTTCCCTGTTATACTCAGGGAAAAAAAATCCACAGCCCTAACCTTCATCCCCAAAGACCCAGTATCCTGTCCCACCCCTGCTCACTGCCACATGCTCTGCTGCAGCCACAGCCCGTCTCCCTAGGCTTTGGGCCTGCCCTGCCCTCTACCTTGACCCTTCCTCTTGTCCTCCCCTTTCTTCTGACTAAAGCCTACGCCTCTTTTGCCTCCTGATATGAATATCACCTTCTCCAGGAAGTCCTCCCAGTCTGGACAGGTGTCTGTTCTGGACTGTCACAGGCCCTATGTGTCTCCACCCTCTGAGGTGACACCTTCCTCTGTGAGGGCAGGGACTGTCTCCCGTTAGGGTGATAGCCCTGCACTCCAACAC
Source organism: Ictidomys tridecemlineatus (assembly GCF_052094955.1). Taxonomy (NCBI): domain Eukaryota; kingdom Metazoa; phylum Chordata; class Mammalia; order Rodentia; family Sciuridae; genus Ictidomys; species Ictidomys tridecemlineatus. The sequence continues at coordinate 120,124,126 of NC_135477.1, read as the reverse complement.
ACAGTAGGTGCTCAATAGTGGTGACGGAATGAAGGCAGGAGTCCAAGGCAGGAGAGATGGACCACTCCAGACTACGTATGAGCTGCTGTCTCACAGATCAGGAAGCCCACCCAGGACAGAGGGACCATCAGGTATGTGGCACGTGTGGATATGTGGCTATGTTCCAGACCTGCTTGGCACTTTATATTTCTGGCCTCATTTTTATTCCTGTCCAGCCCCAAAGGAAGGATTCTTATACCTGTTAACAGAGGAGGAAACAGGATGAAACTCATATCCTCTTTTCTCTTTCTCTTTTTCTTTTCTTTTCTTTTTTTTTTTTTTTTTTTTTTTGTGTGTGTGTGTGTGTGTGTGGAACCGGGGATTGAACCTGGGGTTTCACACATGCTTAACTACTGAGCTATATGCCCAGCCCTTCTTTTATCTTTTGAGATAGGGTCTCGCTAAGTGGCTGAGGCTGGCCTCAAATTTGCCACCTTCTGCCTCAGCCTCCTGATTCACTGGGATTACAAGCATGTACCTCCATGTTAGGCTTCATATCCGTTTTCCTTGCCCCCACCCTGCCAAAACACACACACACACACACACACACACCCCAACCCAGCCAGGGTGAATGACCTAATGGCTTCCCAGCCAGGCCAACCCAGATATCCTCTTTTCTTGGCCAGAGAGAACTGGCTCCCAGCTGGGGCCTGTCCCATCCTTCCTCCCTCCCTTCTCTTCCTCCCCCTCCCCACTTCCTTCCTTCCTACTCTTGGATATTCCTTCTGCAGGAAAGGCCCAAGGTTCAGCTGTCCAGGCCAGGACACACGCTTCCTCCATCAACCAGCCCCCAGTACCTTCCCAATGGATCAGACATCTGACACAGGCCTTTGGACCACTGGAGCACTGCACAGGGGACAACTCAAGGTCCTCTCGTTCCTCCCTCTGCCTCTGATCCTAGCTGGAACAGAGGACCCTGGAGCTCAACCTGGAGGCCTGGCGTCAGGCACCAAGCCTAGGAGGGGCTTTGTCATCCTGCCTGTGAGCCAGTCATGACTGAGCCTCATCATACAGAGCCCTCTGTCCACCTGGCAAAATAACCTCTAGAATCTCAAATGCTGAGTCTCCTTGCACAGCAGCTGGCTCAGAGTGAGCACTCGGTTCACATAACTAATAACTATGACCAATGTTATTATTATTCCCAACATCATCATCATCCAACTTAACCTTTACAACTACACTGGGAAGTAGGTGCTTTTTTGTGGGTTCATTTTGTGTGTGTGTGTATGTGTTTTAAACCAAGGATTTAACCTAGGGATGCTAACCACTGAGATACATCCCACTTTTTACATTTTTTTCTTTCCAGACAGGGTCTAGCAAAGTTGCTGAGAGTCTAAGTTCCTGCAGCTGACCTTGAACTTGGATCCTCCTATCTCAAACTCCCAAATTGCTGAGATTACAGGAGGTGCCACCACACCCTTCGGGAAACCAAGGCTTAGAAAGAAGGAAGGGACTTGCTCTTTTTTTTTTTTTTTTTAAATATTTATTTATTTATTTAGTTCTCGGCAGACACAACATCTTTGTTGGTATGTGGTGCTGAGGGTCGAACCCGGGCCGCACGCATGCCAGACGAGCGCGCTACCGCTTGAGCCACATCCCCAGCCCATACTCTTGATTATCCTAGACAATTCTTTACCTGCTGGGTGTCTCAGTTCCTCTAGCCATGCGATGAGGATAGTGAAGGAGGCATCTCTAAAAACCTGTGAATCTCAGGGAATTCAGTCACTAATTCATTGAACAAAGAGTTGCTGAGTTCCGTCCATCTCATCATGCCTGAGCAGACATCTCTGCACAGAATTAGAGATCTAACCCTGGAGGGTCATACAGGTCAAGGGTAGACTTCAGGAATCTAACCTGGATCCCTCCTGCTGTAGCTCTATTCATTTACCCATACATAGAAGGCGGGAATTTCCATATTGTGGGAGGAAGAGAGGTGCCCACCCCACCTCCAGGACTGTCAAAGGTTGGAAAACAGGTTCAGGCTGGCGAAGATGTGTCCCCTCTATGCCCCTTCCCCAGCAGCACAGAGAGCTGCTCTTCGTCGCGGCCACCAGAGGGCGCGCGCACCCTCTCAAAGCCAAAGCCACGACGGCGGTTGTGGCGGCCCCTGCGCGGCTTGCAGACGATGCCGGGTTGGGGTGCAGTCACTTTGGAAAGATACGCCTCGGAACGCAGCCCCACCCTGGCTTGGGATTCACACTGCATATGACACAAGCCTCAGATTCGGCCCCTCGACCTCCACCCTTACCGCGCCCTGCGCTTTGGCCTCCGGGTGACCACTCGCGCGCCCCCTTGTGGTCATTTCCTGCACTACAGCCTGTTGGAGCTGGGACTTAGGAGGGTAGAAAGGGGCCAAGAGGCCAAAGGGGATTTCCCTGGGCAGGGGATGCATAGTGGGACTACGCACTGGATGTGCAGGGTACAGGGTGGATTAGCAGAACACTGGGGACCACCGAAAACAGTAGGTGATTCCTGGGGAATATTAAACAGTGAAGCCAGATTTAAAGTTAGGTAGTCAGTGTAGTTAGGTAAATCGGGTCTAATATCGAGTAAGATCTAAAATGGAGGCCATGCTGAGAATGATTCCGGGAAAAGCAGGACAACTCATGGAATATTAATGAAGTCCCGGAAAGGCCCTAGGCCAAAGTCCACCCCAAAGAAATGTTAATGGAACCCAGGAAACAGCCCCCAACAGATTTGGAGATAGCCCATCCCAAGAAGTGATAATGAAGTCCTTCCTGCCCAAATTACCTGTGTCCCACCCCTCGGGCCTTCCAACCTACATTCCATCACCAAAACTATAAAAAGGGGAGACAACCGCACTTCCACCGATTCCACCTCTTGGGTCCCCTTCTTCCCCTGGGAGAAGTCTTTTCTGCTGCCCTTTAATAAACTTATAATTTCTACTCCGACCTTGCCTGGGCGTGCTTCTTTGGTGTTATTCTTCAACACTGGGGAAGCAAGGACTCGTCACCGGTCAACAGCAGTAACAACAGCACTAAGCCTCAACTGGAAGGAGGGCACCAAGTGGATATTTGATAGTAATGGGGGTCCCCGAGTGGATATTTAAAGGTTCTGAGTAGGCGCCAGAGGTATACTAGATCACTAAACCTATGTAGATATTGGGAAATACTGAAATGCACTAGGGAAACTCTGGGTAAGGGGCTGGGGTTGTGGCTCAGTGGTAGAGCGCTCACCTAGCACGCACTGGGTTCGATCCTCAGAACCACATAAATGTAAAATAAAGATATTGTGTCCACCTAAAACTAAAAAATAAATATTTAAAAAAGAAAAGAGAGCTGAGGTTATGGATCAGCATTAGAGCACTCACCCAGCATGCGCGAGGTCCTGGGTTCAATCCTCAGCAACACATAAAAATAAATAAGAAAAAGTATTATGTCCAACTATAACTAAAAACTAAATATAAAAGAAAGGAAAAAAAAAAAAAACACGCACTGGGTAAGTACCAGGGGCACTGTATTGGACCTGAGGGGTCAGAGTCCGCAGCAGAAAGCACTGAGGGGGTTTGGGGATATGGTATGACTTGGAGGGTCATAACAGGTTCTGGGAACATAGGCATTATCTATGAGAAGAAGGGATGCTGGTGGATATTGGGTGACTAATGAAGTCACTGGACTTGCACTCATACCCTGGAATAGGATGACACGTTCCCAACAGGGCCACAGTGCCCCTCTCAACAGCCCCTCCAAGCTGGATCATTGTGTCATTTTCACAGCCAGGACTTAGATCAGAGATGTCCCTTGGCCAGTGAAGGTCTCTCCCAGACCAGAACCTGTGCATGATTTCCAGGCCTGTTGGGGAGAGGGGGAAGGGGCTCCGCGTATGGACAGAGGACGACAGAGCCCTCCCATTATCTCCCTCCCCCAGATGGAGAGGGACATAGGGGCAAGTCAGCTCTCATTCCTAGGAAAATAAGTAGCCCCCTCCTCGGCCCCTCCCACCGGGTTTCGGCCTCCTGGCCCAGCTTGCTGGCTGCTGGGCCGGGAGGGGCTGCCAGGCTCGGCCTCCTGCCCACTGCGGGGCGCCGGGGGAGGGCGGCGCGCGGCTCGAGATGCCGCGTTGCCATGGAGACGCTGCCGCATCCTGACTGCTCCTGGCAACGGGGTCCCGCAGCCAGGCAGGCGCTCGGCGGGGACCCCAGGGAGCGGGCGCGCCAGGCTGCCCACGGCGCCGCCAGACCCCCGGGACACGGATACGGCTCCCCCACCTACAGACACCCCTCACTCCCACTCCCAGGGGCACACACGTACACAGGCGCCCCAGCTGCAGCAGCCCGGGCGGAACTGCAGCCCAAGCCCTCCCTGCAGCCCCCACTCATTAATTCAGCAAACATTTGCCGACCGTCTCAGTGCCAGGCGCGAGCTGGCCACTGCGGCTGCGGCGACGAGTCACACGGGGACGCAGCACCGCCCCCGCCCCCATCTCACAGCCCGCAGGGGAGGCAGACACAGAAACAGCGTGATCAATACTGTGACCCCAACAACAGCCATCCTCTTACTATGTGTTAAGCCCTCCTTACACAGCGCCTCTCCTAAATTGTACAACCTTTGGGGAGCACTGCGAGAACCCCCTTTTTCCAGATGAGAAAACTGAGGACCCTGGAGAGCTTGCTTGTTCATGGGAGGTCACAACGTTACGATGAGGCAGAGTTGGCCTTCTAACTTGCCTCTTAACCACTTTCTTACACTATCACTGCCAAAGTGTTTCCAGAGCATAAATGAGGGAGGACACAACTCAGCTGGGGAGGCAACAGGGATCATTTCAGACTCAAACTTGGGAGAAAATGCAAATCTTTCAGGCAAAGCAAGAGGTGGGCATCCTAGGCTGCAAGACAGCCCTGGTGAGAAGCAAGCTGAATGTGAGGGAGAGGGGGGCTAGAAAGCCTCTTGGAGGCCAGTCCTGGAGCCTGTTATGCCAGGCCAGGGACTGGACTCCGTTCCTGGGAGAGCAGGGAAGTGTGAGAGGGAGCATGCTCTAACTGTTGCTCTGGCAACCATGAGGGAGGAGGCTGGCCCTAGGGGGTGCAGCTGGGACTGGTAGACTAGAGAGCAGGTCACGGCCATCATTCCTGTGAGGGACAAGTGGCCCCAGCCAGCTTGAGTCCAGAGAGGAAGAAAGCAGGGCATGTCCTTCTTGCCCTCCCAAGCAAAAATCATTTCATCTAAACCAGTAATCCAGGGAATGACCCCAGAGCTAGATGCACAACAAGATGTGGATCCCAGGTAGAGCCAGGGCTCAAAGAGGGTGAAGGCAGCAAATGGAAATATGCTTCAGACTGACAAGAGGAAAGTAATGGGCTAGACCCCCGGGGGGGACTTCCAAAGAGGAATGGGTTTGAGGAATTAAAGTGCCTCTCACAAACCTCACACATCTGGATATGGGGAGAGACAAAATGTCCCTTCCAGACCCCTCCTGCCATGGTGGTTCCAGGTCCCTGACCAGAAGAGCCTGTCCAGGGCACCCCTCTGAGGCAACACAGCATCCAGCCCCTAACCTCCCCCCTCCCAAGGTTAGCCTAATTTTTTCCCTTCCATGGATTCAGGTCATTGCTCCCTGTCCTCTCTCCGAGGCGCTGCGGAATGTGACTAATTCCCTCCCTTCATTTACGGGTCCTGTTACCTGGGAGGTATTTATAGCGCCACTGCCTCTCTCCCTCCCTCCCCTGCAACTCAGCTGCTCCCCCACCCCACCCCCGCCATCTCTCCCCACTTGGCCAACCTTTGCCTCCCTTCTCTTCAACCTCAGGTCCTCAACCTCTCACCAGCCCTCCCACTCCTCAATCCCCCTGATAGGAAGGGAGGGTGGCTCTGGCTGGGAGGGGCCTCCAGGCTTTCTAAGGGTAGGGCTGTCTTTGGGGAAGTTGCCCCTTCCCTCCTTAGCATCTAGAGGCCAAGCCAGAGGTGGACCACCATTGGCTGGCCTATGACCTCACAGTGCCATCTGATACTAACAATAGGTAATAATTATTGAGGGCTAATATTGTATGCAAGGCTTTTGTTTGTTCATTCGTTTTTTTGTGATACTGGAGATTTTCCTGGGGTGCTCTACCAAAGTACATCTCCAACCCTTTTTATTTTTTATTTTGAGACAGAGCCTCACAAAATTGCTGAGACAGGCCTCAAATTTGTGATCCTCCTGCCTCAACCTCCCAAGTTTCTGGGACTACAGACCTGTGCCAACTTGCCCAGCTGTGCCAATATTATTATTAGCCCTGGTTTGCAGATATGGAAACTGAAACTCAGAAAAGCCAAATGAGACTGCTCAGGTCCTTAGAGCTGGGATTTGGTACTCCTTCCAGGGCCCTGCCTGGACAACCCATTGAGTGGGGTGAGGATCGTGGGGTAGTAGGAGGTACCTGACAAAAACATCTCTCAAAGGCAGCAGGGTCTCTTGGCCACCAGCCACGGATGATCCGCCCAAATGTTGTCAGAAACTGGGATCAGATAGACACTGCCTAGGACAACATGGCACCACTGTAGGCAGGGTCACTGAAGGATAGAGGTGGGTCATAGTTCTAGCCAAGGAGAGAGAAGAAAGGAGCCCTGGGTACATAGAGATGAGGGATGGGAAACTATGGCTGAAGGACAGAAGTTAGACTCCATGAAAGACTTAAGGTATATAGGGCTGAGAGATCCCTTTATATACTCTGGAGACCAAGACCCTGAGAGGTGAACACGCTGGCTCAGCTTTGCCCAGTTCCTTTGATCAGAAATTCCACAGTACAGATGAAGTAACTTCACAAGGATTTCCTAGAAGAAAGGAGGGAATAAAGGAGAAGCCTGAGTTCAAATCCCAACCTATCCTCACAAGCTTGGTAATGCTGAGAAAGGAACTTTACCTCCCTGAGACTTGATTTCCCCACCTGTAAAATGGGCTGACATCACACATTACTTGTAAGTGGCTTTTTTGTTTGTTTTAAGTTGTAGGTGGGCACAATACATTTATTTTATTCATTTTTATGTGGTGCTGAGGATGGAACCCAGTGCCCAACACATGCTAGGCAAGTGCTCCAACACTGAGCTACAACACCAGCCTCTTGCAAGGGGTTTTGAAGACACAGGAATATGAAGCAAGAGAAAAAAAACTAAGCTCCATGCCTGGCATATGGAAGGGGCTCCATAAATGTTGGCAGGTAATACTGTGGTTTGTATTTTTCCTTGCTCTTTTTCTCTCTCAGATCTGGGCAAGGGGTCACAGCGCTTCCCTGAGACAAGGGCATCCTGAGGATAAGGGCTGTGTTCCACCATCAGCCTGACACCCAGTCTCCTTGGGACCTGGAGCTCCTGGGGCAGGCTACTAAAGAGAATGAGAATTCACCACGGTTATTATTTTCACTATCGTCAATATCTCAGTTCTCTGTGGCTGCATCCCCATCAGCACACACCTAGCCAGCCTTTGGGGTCTTGTTTGGGGGAACCATTCTCCCTCCCATGAACTCCATGTGGGGGGCCATCCTGGATCCGGCAGCCCCAGTGCACCTGCCCTTGCTACTACCTCCACCATGGGGTGCCAGAAGCCATCCTGAAAAAAAGACATTGAATTTTTCTGTTTGCTGCTTTGGGGATCCAGATTCAGTGGCTGCTCAGCCAGCCCCTCCTAGGGTTATGTCAGGAGCAGAGTCAGGACTCTGGGACTATCCTAGCTGAGAATGGAGCTAAGCATGGCCCACCAGGAGGCAGATTGGGAGCAAAAGTGGAAGTCGAAAATACAAGCGCTCTGGTGGCTGGTCCCTGATAGAACAGTAAGAGGCTAGGGCAGGGGCAGGCAGCTGTGATTCCCTCTGTAGATCTGCCACCCACCAGGCCAGGTCTTCATCACCCTGGGAGAGAGGAAGCCCAGTCCAATTTACAGGTGAAGGATACAAACTCAGAAAGGTTCCATCAAATGTTAGAAGTCACACAGCACCCAGTAAGTGGACACAGGCACTGCCTGCTCAGATGCCCACAGTTCCTGATCCACTTGTCCTGAGCATCCAGACTTGGGTAGGGCACATGAAAGCAACCCTGTCCACACTGACAGACAGAAGGAAGGACCAGGCATTGTCAGAGGTCGAGAAAAGAAGGTCAGAGAACAGAACTGTGGAAGTGAGACAATGACATATAGCCTAGGACTGAACACGCGAGGCCTTTATTCTTCGCCGGACTCATCCCAAGCTTGCTATGTGACCTTGGGCAAGGCCAGGCCTCTCTCTGAGCCTCAGTTTCCCCAGTTTTTGCTAAGGGAACTCTGAGTGCCACCATTCCCTCTATCAACTCTGAGTCAGGCCTCCCCAGGAACACCAGCAGGGCCCACAGGCTAAAGGGCCAGAGAGGGGGATCTGTGCCCAGGGGGCCATCCCCTTCCCACCCATGGGTACACAGGGTCCTCACTGAAGAAACACGGTGTATACAAATAATTAAACGGAAGAATTGGAGTGATTAGGGCAGATGATTATTGTCAAATTATGATTTATCTTGTAGTGGAATTAGTATTCCCCCAAAGGGCCCGGCGTGGCGCGGCGCCCGCCACGGCCCGTGATTAATCGCCGTCTCCAGAAGGTCACCTCCAGCCACTGCAGATTAACTCAGTGGGGAAACTTCTTTCCGTAATTCAAGCTGTTGTTCCCACAACCTGTCATCCGCCACGGAAAAGGACGATTTCGTCAGGGAGCCCGGGGCGGGGGCCGGCCGGCTCACAGGCCCCTCCCGGCTGCAGACATGATATATGGTGCGTCCCGACACGGGTGACCGCGAGGGGGGGCAGCGTCCGCCCGTGGGGTGGGCAGCGGGAGGCAGGAGTGGGGAGGACGTGGGGGGAAACGAGGCGCCGCCAAGCAGAAGTAGGCTGTGAGGGGAGAGTGCGGGCGGTGGCAATTAGGAAGAAAATTGGATTTTTCAGCGTCCAGAGGCAGCTGGGAGCTTCAGTGTGCGGTACAGCAGACACCCTCCCTTCCGACACGCAGGCACCCAGCCCCAGACAGGCAGGGGCTCCCCGGGAGAGGGGAGGATTGGGGGACAGACCTCTTTCAGGAAGATAGGAAATGAAGAACCAGCCCTGAGCAGGGCAGAGAATTCAGCCCACTGTGGCCTAGAGCACTCAGATGCCCCTTCAGTACCATCCAGAGGATAAAATGCCAGCAGGTGGGGACTTGGCCCCTGGAGGCCTGGCCAGTGGGCAGGCAGAACCTGACCTGGCCTGAGGCTGGGTACTGCAGAGAGCCCAGCAGCAAGAAGGGGCCCTAGGGCAAGAGCAGCTTTCCTGATCAGAAAGCCAGAACCAAGATCCCATTTCCCCAGAGGGAAACACTGCCAAAGCCCATGACCGTGTCACATGGGGCTACTAATCATGGTCACCTCTGCCTGGCAGCTCAGACCAGACCTAGGAGGAAGCTCGGGCTCCCTGAACTGTCTCCCTATGCGTGGAGAACTGTGGATGATACAGAGCCCCCCTCCTCCTCACTCCAGCCTCTATCCATCCCTTAGTTCCCTGAGAGGCCTAAGTACCTCCCTTTCCCCTACCTCATTTACCTCCCATGGGCCCTGCAGGGGGATGTCTTAGGCCATGCTGTAGATGAGGACATGAAAGCTCTGAAGCTGCCCCAGCTCTCCAGCACTCTCAGGTTTACCTCTATGATCCTTTGAAGCTCCTTCCTTTTGGGGTCCAGATTCCCTTTTCCAGCCCAGCATCATCCAGTTCTTTCCCCACACCTTTAGAAACATTCCCTGAGCACTATTCCTTCAGGCCTCTTATCTAGTCTTCTAACATCCCTGAAATGTGCTTCCTGGCTCCAAACTTCCATTGATCAATCTGTGAACTTCTATTCATCCATCTTCTTCCAGCTCATTTGGCCCCTCAGGAAGAGAGGGTGCTTGCTCCCAGGTCCTTGGATCACCCAGCGTAGAAACCATACTCTCCCAGCCTCCCCACAGAATACCCTCTGTGAAACCTCCTACATCTATCTGCCCATCTATCAGTGCAGTCTGGCCCAGCCCAAATAGGTTCTCCAGAAACCACTTGTAAGATAGCAGGGGCTTGGGGGAAATGCCTCCATTCCACACTCCTCCACCCCAACTCCCAACTTGCCAGAGTCCAGAACTGGGGAGTGGGAGTGTAACACAGAGGGGGCCCTTGCTGGCTGGCCCCCTGAGGGTCTGGGGCTTGTTTTTAGTTGAGAATAGAAGCATGTATTATGTATACCGTGGTTTGCTCTGAACATTCTCAGTCTGAGATATTTAGAGTTGTGAAGACCCAGCACTATTTGGGAGAGAAAAATCTATTTCTTTCCCTCTCAGCAGTAGGGGTTAGGGAAGAACTCTCTCCAAAATCACTGGTACTAGACGCTGGCATTTTCTTTGGGGGGAGGGCTTTCCATCCTTTTCCGGACTGCCTGGCAGATACTGCCCACCCCCCTCCGGCGCAGTATGGCTGATGGTGATAAACACTCTCATTTATTCTGCATCTGACGTTCAAGACACCCTTTGCTGCATTCACACGCTGCCTCTTCAGGGACAAGCTGAAGAAACTTGTTCACCCCATTTTACAGATAAGGAAACAGAGCTGGGGAGGTTGGCTCACCAAGGGCTGGAAGCAGTGGAGATGTCTGTGAGGCTGCAGAGGTGATTCCTGTCCTGCTCCCCTCTCAGTCCACCCTGGGGAGCCATGGGCTCACCACACAGGTGACTCTAAAACCTTTATTCCCATCCTTCCCCAGGCCCAGATGGGATGGGAGGAAGGCAGATGGCATGAGCAGAGAACCTCCAAGGACAGAACCGTTTCCTGTGAACCCTGGGTCTGGTTCCAATTACAAGCCAGGCCCCTCACCAGCCCTGGAACCCTGGGCAGGTCACTTTCCCTCTCTGTGTTTGTTTTGTCATCTGTAGAACCAGCTCCAAACTGGTAGGGCTGTTCAGTGGATGAATGAGACTGGGGTCTGGTCTGGCAAACAGAAAGCTCAGAAGCGTGCCTTGTGCTGTTTTTGGTAGTTACATTTGCTCATCATCTGGTTAACCTGTGGCAGGAAGGGGGTGTCTGGCAACTTCACCATCTTCCGGTAGAGTCAGGGCATAGCTTCCCCAGGTGGAGGACCTTATTAGATAAGGCAACCTGAAGGCCAACTAAGATTCTGTCCCTCACACACCACAACCACCACCTCCTAGAACCATCCCAGCCCGTGGAATACAGCACAAATGCCTAAACCAGGCCAGTGCTTCCCTATTCCTGAAGTACCCTCTGCCGGTCTGGTCCCTGCCTCCCAGACTTTGACCAAGCTGGCCCTCAGGCCAGAGGCCATTCCTTGGCTCTGGGCACATTCGTTGCCAAAATGTTTCCAAGCTCCACCTAAGTATACGCCTCCAGGATCTCCGGCCCTCAAGGGGCCCTGGCGCTCCACTGGACCGTGCAGTCCAACCGACACCCACCACCTGGTCGCCCTTGCTGCTCTCTGAGCGGGTTGGGCGAGGCCTTCCCCATGTGACCCTAAGGTGCCTGAGCCCGCGGGACACACGGTGGGTGCCTCGACCCAGGGAAGCACAGCCAGCTTCCCCCCACCACCACAACTCCCCGCAGCGCCGCGGCCCGGCTTTGATCCGGCTGCCTCCGCGCCCCGAACCTGATTGGCATCGAATTACGCCGCGCGGCGGAGGGAGATAATGGCGGGAGGCGCGGCAGACATGAAAGGGGGGGCGCAGCGGCAGTCCGGGCCGTTGTTAATGACCCAATAAAAGGAAGAGGGGGGAGAAATAACCCTCCCTTCCATCCCCGCCCCCAAGACAGCGGCCGGTGCACACAAAGCCGCCGCCGACTCGGAAATTACCGCGGCTCAGCCCAGCGCAGCGTGACTGGAGCGGGGGTGGGCTCACCTGGCAGGGCGCGGGAGGGAGGGCGGCAGTCACGGGGACACTCGCGGCCAGCGGGCACAGCCGCACACGCTTGCACACACCCTGATCGTGTTAATATCTTTTTTTTTAATCGTGAAATTTCTTTCATTAATTGTGATGTTTTAAAAAATAGTACACTATGGAGCGCATGCCCAGCATGCATGAAGCCTCGGGATCGATTCCCAGCACCTCAGGAAAAGAAAAGAAAGAAAGGAAAAAAAAAAAAAAAGGACACTTATTTTTTCCTGATTAGTGAGCTTTTTTGTTGTTTTGTGTTTTGGAGGCCCCTTGAATTTTGTGTCCACCTCTTACATTCTGTGCCCACCCTAGTCCCAATCAAATACGTTCACACGCAGCACCATTTAGTCACACGCACAGTGTGTCGCATACACACACAAAGTTGCACAGTATCGAACACAGCCACACACACACAGTCACACGTGGCCACACCTAAAGGCACTTTGGGAGATAGGCACACACTCCCAAATGAATTGCAGAGGTATTCCCAGAGTCACATCCAGAAGTGGACAGAGACATACATGTCAAGCCCACTCACATACAAAGAGGTGGAAACTCAGAGACACACATCACACATCAACACAGAGACTGATTCACTAAGATCTGTAGACAAACACAAACGTGCGGAAATATATAGGGACAAACACATACTTACATGGTATCCCAAAGACAGACACACAAACACCCAGGCCTGGGTCACACAGTGACACACCCAGATCCAAGCACAAACCCACCACCAGAGTCTCTGGGAAACACTCAAAGCCTCTCATTTTGTACCTTCACTCATATATGTTTAAGCGCATTCTAGTGAGTTCTCAAGAGGGCCATTAGTTGGATTGATGTACAGCAGAAATGAGATGGTGTCACTGGGCCACAGAGCCCACCCAGCACATGGCAGTGGGAAGGGGTGTGGGTGGAGCTACCTTGAATCCATAAAGCTGGGGCAGAGGCTGAAACTGTCAGAATCTCAGTTTTAATCATCTGTAAAATGGGGTGTGACTCTTCCCCCTGGGGATTGTCTGAGACTCAGTAGGCAAATAGTGAATGTTGGCTGACAGTATCATGTGGACTCCCTTAGGCACACCCACGCTCTCCACTGTGCCTACATGTGCCCACACATGCTGTGCTTGGCTCCCAATCTCTTGGGGAGAGGGATGCCCCTTGTAAATCTAATCTGACTCTCCCTTGATAAACTCTAACCCTAATTCTGGGAAAAGGGAGGGCTAGCCCCTTCAAGGAGACTCTTTGGCTCTGAAATGCTGGAGTCCTAGGACCAGGGTGGGGTTTTGTTGTGGGGTCAGGCTCTGGGCCTGGCTTGAAGTGCTTTGCTCTGATGCCTGAGTTCAAACCTCAACTCCATCTTGTGCTGTGCACACCCAGCATCCTTGGGAAAGGACTTAGGCCCTCTGGGTTAGAGTTGCCTTCTCTTAGAGGGGTTAACAGCATCAGCACCTAACACCCTCGACTCAATCACCTAACACCAGAGGCTACTGGGAGGGTGAAACAGCTCCCTGGTTGAGGTTTTGAGCCATTGCTAGAGCCGTTAGTCCACATTGGGGTCAGAGGTAAGGAGTCAGGGTGCATACTTAGCCCTATCCCTGCAACTCCTTAGGTGGACAAGGGTTTTTATGAGTCAAACTTCAAGGCTTAGTTAATAGGGTTGATCTCAGTCCCAGCCACACCACACTGGCCATGAGGACAGCTGGGAGGGGAGGTCATAGTTCAGTTACTCCAAAGGATAGAAGGACGTAATGAAGTTTAGGGTAGCTTTCCCCTTTCCCATGTCCCTGAGCTGAACACAGGCTTTCCCATTTCCTACTAATCAAAACCCATTTTCCATTCCCAGCTTACTGAGGAAGTCCGTTATGTCTAAATCCAGTTTCTCCTGCTGCAGGCTAAAGAAGCACCTGGGATCTGCAGTCAGGGTCCTGCCTGCCAGGCAAGTTGGACAGGCTGTGATTGGGTCTCCAAATGGCTCCACTGTGTAATGCTGGGGGTGATGGGGAAAGCAGGCCGGGTGTTGACACCCAGTGTCTGCCCCAGGAGAAAGGCAAGAATGAAGAAAGGGACTGATGGCAAAGATGAAAAGGCCCCCTTCTCCCTTGAAAGGGCTTATGTGTGTGACCCTGTGTGGGGAGAAGGGGGAGGGCTCTGGCCAGGGCTGCAGCAGGAGGGGGCAGCCCATGCGGGCAGGGGCGCTGCTGCGTTATAAATCACCCTCGACTCAATTAGAGCCTGTGAAAGGTTGTGCACACCCAGCAGAAAGCGCCGGTCTTGGCGGGCAGCCAGCTCCCCAGGGGGCGGGGGCAAGCTCTGGCGTGTGCATATGTGTGTGCCTGACTATGCGAATGTGCTTATGTGTCCTTGTGTGTGTGTTGGAGTGTGTGTATGTACCTGTTTGTGCCTGACTGTTCTATGTATGCATGGGGCAGGTGAGTATATATGTCTGGATTCCTGTATGTGCAATATACTTACATGTCCGTGGGTGTGTCTGTAGGTACCTGTTTGTACCTGTTTGTTCTGTACATGTACGTGTGTGTATTGGTTGATTGTCCTGGTGCCTCTGTAAACTCAAATGTGAGCATGTACATAATGGTTCTCTCCATTTGCCTCTGTACATGTCTCCTTCCCTGGTGCACCCAGGTGTGAGTGTGTTTGTGACTGTTGTGTATGTGTGCCTGCCTCTGCCTGTGCCAGCGTAATGAGTTGAGTTGGATGTGTGGGTAGGGGTAGAAGGGTGTTCTTGTGTGAGGGAAGCTCTGGGAATTTAGGAAGAGGCAAAAACAGAAAGAGTCATGGATGAATCCCAGCAGCTTGGGAGGCTGAGGCAGGAGGATCATAAGTTCAAAGCCAGACTCTGCAATTTAGCAAGGCCCTAAGCAACTCAAGGAGACCCTGTCTCTAAATAAAATACAAAAAAAAAAAAAAAAAAAAAAAAGGGCTGAGGATGTGGCTCAGTGAGTGGTTAATCGGCCCTGGGTTCAATCCCAGTACCAAAAAAAAAAAAAAGACATGGATAGATGGAATTATTGGCACAGAAAGTGAGAGCCAGGGAAGGCTAACAGGGTCAGACTGTAACAGGTAGAGGAACCACACTTTTGGGGGTGGGGGGGTCAGAGATCAGAGATTGGATGGTTCAGAAGATCTGCCAAGACTGACCACTCCCCTTCCTGAGTTAAGAGGCTAGACATCTTAGTGTCATGGAGAAGTTGCCCTAGAGCAGCCCAGCAGCAACCTTGGAGTTCATCCTTGCTTCCCTGCCTAAGAATGAGGAGCATCTCTGTCTGGATTATCTCTTTGCACCTTCACAGGCACACTAGAAAATATGTCCTATTATAATTCCACTTTGCAAGATATGGAAACAGGTTCATTGACTTGCTCACAGCTAATAATTAGTAGAACCAAAGTCTGAACCTGGGTCTGCCTCTTCCAAAGTTCTTGCTACATTCATTCACTGTTTCCCTAGAGTTGGGGGGTGTTACGGTCTGTTAACAAGTCGGGATGGCGCCTGGCATTTTGCCAGAGGGAGTGGTTTGTGAGGTGGCGACAGCGAGCCATTAAGTGTGGAGATTCCTTTTTGGTTGACTGCTGTATCTAGTTTATGTTAATTAAGATAAGCTGTGTGGAATGTATATATACCCCTCCTGTCCTACAATAAAGGGCTCCCACTCCAGCTGTATCAATCTACACAAGTTGTTCCTCACCCCCCCACCCCCGTTATTTTGCTGCAGCCGGACTGCGGGTGTGTGGGGGGGTGATGCTCAAGAGAAAGGTGTGGAAGGAGGTATAAGTGTGTGTAGGTCGGTGAGCATACCTTCCCCTCTGCCTGAGCACTCTGAACCCCAGGCTGCTATGCCCAGCACATCATAGATGCCAAGGAAATATCTACTT
Source organism: Ictidomys tridecemlineatus (assembly GCF_052094955.1). Classification (NCBI taxonomy): domain Eukaryota; kingdom Metazoa; phylum Chordata; class Mammalia; order Rodentia; family Sciuridae; genus Ictidomys; species Ictidomys tridecemlineatus. The sequence goes on along the minus strand of NC_135477.1, from coordinate 120,108,302 downwards.
GTTTGAAGAAGTAGGGAACAAGAAAAGTTGGCAGGGGCATGGGAGTGGGGTGAGATGCCTATGAACCACTCCATTGATACTGACCACTTTTGCTTCCGCAGGGAGGGCTGGGAAGTAACAGCTAGAACTTGAGAGCCAGAGCCAAGCTAGACCTTGCCTTGTCTTCACCCACACCCATGAGTGGGACCACTTGGACCAACATCCTCTACCCAACCCACAGATGAAGACTTTCAGGTCCTCCCATACTCCCAGGAACACTTGGGAGCCTGAATTGGGATCCCTATGGGAGAAGCCAGTTATGGGCCCCTGACTTAGTTTACTCCTCTACAATTCTACAATGGCATTTGTTTGTCTATCTTTTTTCTTTTCTTTTTCTTTTGTTTTGTTTTATTGATGTTGTTATTGTTGCAGTTGCAGTACTGGGGATTGAATCCAGGGGTGTTCTACCATAGAACTACATCCCCAGCCCTTTTTTATTTTTTCTTTTGAGAGAGGATCTTGCTAGGCTGGGGATATGGCTCAGTGGTAGAGCACCTGCCTAGCATACACAAGACCCTGGGTTCAATCTTCAGCACCAAAAAAAAAAAAAAAAAAAAAGGTCTTGTTGAGTTGCCCAGGCTAGCCTCAAACTTGTGATCCTCCTGCTTCAGCCTCCCAAGTTGTAAGAACATTCCTTTCAGAAGGAATTGGGGGGATCTGAACCACTCAGACCTGGGCCTCCTTCCTTGGTCAGCCTGAACAACTCAGCTCTGGATGTAGCTCCAAGGCCCCAGATCCAGCAGCCTGCCCCCTACAGAGGGTGGAATGGAGATACTAAATGGATTTAAGCCTCTCTCCTTCCCCAGACACCATGCACAATGCCCCATGCCCTGTCCCCCCTCAGCCTCTTGGGAGACCCTCTCCTTGAACCAAGGCCATCAGTGGCCACGTTCTGCTCTCATATATTGACTAGATGCCAGGGTCAGGGCAGCCTCCAAGAGGAAAACTAGCTTTGTGCCTAGTCTTCACCCTGCTCTTCTGCAGGCCCCTGTAGGCCTCACATCTGGAACCATTTCAGGCAGGAGAAACATATAGCTGAGCCCCTCTTTTGATGCTAGGGCTATAGGGAAGGTCATGCCCTTCAGGAGACTGGAGGTCACAATGCATGGATGGCACCCCTCCTGAGGCTAGGAAAAGGCAAGGAGGGGATTAGGAGTGGGAGGAACAGGAATAGACAGGATTGGGTAAAGCAGGATGGTATAGAGGTACTTGTGTCAGGGGGCCCAGCCCTGGAGAAGGAGCAGGGCTCCCAAACTGTGAGATCAGGGGCAACTGCAGAAAGGATGCAGTAGATGACCAGCATTGCAATGCTGGAGAAAAGGAATCCATGCTTCCCCTTGTCAAGCCTCAGTTTCTCCATTGCTAAACTGGGGAAGATCCATAGTGAGAGGATAACACAAGGCCAGCACATCCCAGCAAGTCAATAACTCTCAGGATGGGCAGTAGCTGTTACTGTTGTTGTCATTATCATTATGATGCTTAAAACATAACTGCTTCTCTACCAAAGCTGTCATTCAGTTCAGGAGACCAGGTGAATACATCCAAACCAGTCAGGGAATGTGGAACCAGACACTGGAACATTTGGAGGGGAGGATCTTGGAGGGGTGAACAGTCAGGAAAAGTTCCCAGAGGAAGCAGCCTGAAGCTGAACTTCAGACATGAGGGAGAGTCGCACAAACCAGAGTGGCCAGGAGAGGGGATTCCAGGGGACAGACAGGCTTGAGACAGCAGGATGTCTTATAGGTTAGGGGGTTGGGCTGATTGTGTGAGGAGCAGAGAGGTCAGCTGGGGGGCGGTGTAGGGGGATATTCGAGTGGGCCTGACTTATTCTGGGGAGATGAATGAAGAGGGAGACAGGAACCTAACTGTCACCTCTAGGTAAGGACTCTGCCCTCAGGCCCACCCCACTCCCACCCGCATCCCAACCCTTAGAATCTATGGGAGGCCACTGACACCCACACCCACGCATTCCCCCCTACCCAGGGCTCTAAGAAATCAGGTGGCTGCTCTCTTCATTTATTCCTCTGTCCCCCCACCCCACCCCCGCGCTTTTCAGGAGACGATAATTATTCAGATCATCGCGGTGATTTACTCGGCAATCAGAGCCGCTCGATGCGGTGGCCACGGAGCGGAGACAGACGAGCATCAGCAAGGAGGACGAGGCCGGGGGCTCAGCCCCCACCGTCGCACCCGCCCGGCCTTTGTTCTCTTCCAGGTCTGCACCCGCGCTGCTGGCGGGCAGTGGAGCGCCCACCCGCGCGGACACAGCAGCACGCTTGGGGGCTTGGGAGCAAGTGTGCACACGTGTGCATCCCGGGGAGGGGAGTGTGGGGTTCATGTTTTCCTGGGTGTTAGGCTGAGAATGGTGGAGTACCTGTGTGCATGTTTGCGTGAGGAGGGGAGACGGTGGCGGTTGGGAGAGTACCCATACATGAGCATTGCGATAAGGTGTGCAATCAGGGTGTGTGCACCTGTGTGATTACCGAGGGTCTGGGGTACATCTGTTTCCGCAGGCTTGTTCAGAAGTGCAATGCGCAGGTGCCCAAATGTATGTATTTTAGGCACATAACGGGGAGGGGACAAGCCTTTGGGCTCCTCCGCTGAAGCTGTCTGAGGCGTCCAGAGATGAGGCAAGGGCAAAGTTCTAGCTCGGCCTCTCCTCGCGTGTGGCGGGCAAGAAGGGGATAATCAACTCAGCTCATGCCCAAATGTTGAGTTCTGAGTCAGAGCTGGGGCCCAGGAGTCACGTGGATATAGGTGCAGCTGTGTTCACAGTCGTGTGTACATATATGTGTCCGCAGACCTTCGCCCCCTCCTGCTCGCGGGCTGACGCTGTGACGGTGACCTCATTATCGCCTCCGCAAAGGCCCCTTGAAATCCCTGCGCCTTCGCATTTGGCTGCTCTAAGTGATGGGAACGGCCTGCGCTTCCCGATCAATCGCTTAAAATTCAGGGTCGGCTCGCTCGCGGGAGAGGGCTGCCTGCCAGCCCCGCGCACCGCGCTCTGCCGCCTTCCCCCACACCCCCTCCTTGCTTTGGGGTGGTGGTGGGGGAGCCGCTATGCTGTCGTATTGGAAAACATCCCCGCGCTGGCTGGGGGGCCCGGTGGGGCCAGCGCTGGAAGCCGTTCCACTCGAGCAGATGGCTGTGAAACTTTGGCGGCGAGATAAATTGGGTCTGACGGCGTGAGGCCGGCTCACAGATGGGCGGGATTCTCACGCCGGCCCCCACGTCCGGCCCGGCCGCGGGCAGGGCCGGCGCCGCTCTGAGGCCCCTTTGGACACCCTCTCAGCCAGCACAAGCCTCCAGGAGGCCACCTATCTGCCAATAGCCTCCCTCTGCTGAGGGCGCCCTCCGTCGCATTCCTTCCGGCCTCAGATCTCCCCAGAGACGAGCCCAGAGGGAGGGGCAGTCCCCAGCCCCCGCCCAGTCACCTCCGCCAAGCTGGCAGCTGGGCTTTCCCCCTCCTCTGCCATCCGCAGAGGCCTGAAGCGTGAAGGTTAACAGCTGGGGGGGAGGCTGCGTCTCCCTCTCTCACCCCCTCTCTGCTGCAGCCCCGCCCACCTGCCAGCCCTGGGGATGTCGTAAACAGGGATGTGAGGTGTGTGTGTGGCGGAGGGGGTGGGGGGGTAAAGGGAGGGAGAGAAGAGGGATCCAGACAAAGAGAAAAAGCGAAAATGAGCAAGAGGCGAGGAGAGACCTAAGCAAAGACCGAGGAACAGAGACAGAGACAGGCAGAGAAAGAAATGAAGATGGAGATGGATAGGCACAGAGACACCCCCAGATAGAGAAGAGAGGAGACACATAATGGAAGTGGGAGGAAGGCTAAGGATAAGGCTTAGGGACGAAATACTGGCTGAGATACAAATCCCGGAATGGCCTCGAGGTTCGGACGGCAGTGGAGCTGGGGGGACGAGTGGAGGTTGGGAGGACGAGTGGAAGTTGGGGTGCAGAGCAAGACCCTGAGCTACCCCCACCCCACCACGAGGGCTGCGGTCCAGAGAGAGGGAGTGTCACTGTCCCTGGCAGCTCCCTAGATCCCCTACGCCATTTCCCCACCTCGGTTTCCCGGGAGTGTAGGATGAAAGGAATTGCGGGGGGTCGCGGATGCAAGGCCATCACTCTGCTGCAGAGCTGGCCCTGTCGAGCCGCCTCCCCCGCGCATCAGTCCAGCGGGCAAATATCGATTCCGCCCAGCCAAGCTCGATACCCGCGGCCTGCAGCCGGCTCTGCCGCAATCCTACAAAGGGAGGACTCACTCTCCAGGCCGCCCCCGCGGGCATTTTGTGCCAGAATCAACCCTCGAGGGTCAGGGTCAGAGCGGAGCACTAACCCTCTCCTGTTCCAGTGAAACCCCCACTTGCAGACCAGACAGCCTTCGGCAGGGGGATGGCCCGGGTGACCCCCGGCCCCTCCTCCTGCGGGGCGCTGGAGGCCAGAGGGAAAAATCTCTGAGTTGATGAAGTTGAAGTTTTGTAAAGGGCGTGAAGGAGACAGCCAATCAGAGGGCCGTTATTTACATGGGCTCTCTGATTGGCTCTCACGGTGCCTCTTTAGACTGTTACTTTGAAATCTTAAGAAAACCAAAAGTCCCATAAATGAGGGAGGGAGGGAGGCTCAGATACACGCCCGACGGTTTTCATGTAGGGCTCCCCTTCCCAGGCCAAGCTCTGATGGGAAGTGAGGAGTTTAGACAGATTTACCCAAACTCCGGAATACAAATGACCAACTTGAAGCTGGAGCAAAGGGGGTGGAGCTTGGCCAGAACCCAGATGGTGGGTTGATATGCCCACCTCCGGATACCCAGATGTGTGTGGTCAGGGGTCATTTCAGACTGTAGGTTGGGAAAAGGGGCTTTGGTTCTGATAGGCTGTAAAAAGCCATCTGATGGCATGAAAGGGGCCGATCCCATGACTTGGTGGATGGCTGGGAGAGGGGGGTTGGCAATATCACAGCATGCAATCTTGTCTGTTACAGGAATACTATGAGTGGGTGGTGTCACCAAGTTCTACAAGGCTGCAAATAATGCAGCTTTAGAGGTAGGCCCAACTGGTTACTCTGCTGACCCCCAGGCCAGCCTGACATTGAGATCATGTTTCCCCTGACAACCTGGACAGGCACACGTGAACACCTGGGAGCCCTATGACACACAGAAGCCTCAAGGTCCTAGATGAGTGGGTTACCTCTGTGTAGGGAATGGGGCCAGGCCACCCCAATCTTCCCTCTCTCCCCTAGGTCCACACTCCTGAGTCCAGCAGACCCTGAGTCACTCTTGGGGAGGGGAAGAGATCTGGACTTAGCCACTTTTTGTCATGAGGCCTAGGCCTTTCTCTTTCTCTCTCTCACTGTCAGCCCCGCCTACCCCATCCTGGGGTTGCCCTTCTCAAATCCTGCCACAGCTTCCTGACCCACAGCCCTCCTTTGGGGGACCCAGCATAGATGACTCAGAACTGTGGGGGTGGGGGGCTGTCAAAGGGTGGATCCCCCCCACCCCCAGTCTGTGGTTGAGACTAAAGAGAAGACCCCTCCACTGACTGCCTGTGGTAAATTGGGACACAGGTGGTAAAATTCACTTTAGCAGCACTCTGACCTCACCCTACTCTTTCCTGGCTCTGGTAGGGGAAACTCCAAATCGCCTCACCCATGGCCTGACAGTGTGTGTGAAGCAGAGGCTGTGCCTGTGAGTCCTCGTGTGCAGGCAGCTGCCCTGTGACTCCTTGCTGCTGCAGTAAACACACCTTGTTGGCAGAGACTCAGAGACCCTACAGATATCTAGGAGATTCCACCACCTGCCACCCACCAGAACTCAACCTGCAAATGACCCAATCTGCTGTGTGACTCTGGGCACAGCTCTCACATCTCTGAGCCCTAGACTTCCCTGTAAGTCATGACCTCCTGAACCTATCATCCCAGAGGAGGCAGCTGCAAAGAAATCCTAGAGGCAAAGAAAGGATCTAAGAAGGGCCAGGGAGAGCCTTCTCAAAGGCCCAGCTGGTTTAGCCTGTGGTCTGGGAGCTGAGTGGGGCAGGGACAAGATTGCCAAGTCCCACGGTTCTCACAAATCCACATAATCCCATCTCTCCCCCTGCCTACCTCATAATAGCAGGAGGCTGGGACAGAAGTGGGGAGCTATATTCCTGTGCGTGTGTGTGTGTGTGTGTGTGTGTGTGTGTGTGTGTGTACACACGGGGAGAGTGTGAGAGCCTTTCCCCCACCCGGCTGCAGCCGCCATGGTGCTCTGAGAAGCTGAGATAATCCCTCGCCATCTGTCTTGTGTTGCTAACCCGTTCAGCCGGACAGCTGCCCAGGCCACAGCTCTGCAGGAGGACGGGTGCATGGGAGTGAGGGGCACCGCAGAGCTAGCCAGCTCCCAGGACTAGGCAGCAGGGACACTAGGTCCCCTCACTCCAGAGAGGGAAAGTAAAACTGGAGGGGGGACAAGCAGGACTTCCCCCATTTTTCCTTCTGACCATGGGAAGGAGTAGAAAAATGGAGAACACTCCCTGGGCTGGAGGCTGACCCTCCTCAAGGGCTGGGGAGATGGACAGAATGACCTGCTAGCTTACATTCCCATGTGCCCTATACATTTGTGTGCATGCACATCCCTCTAATGGGAGGGGAGCAGTAGGACAAATTAGGGCTTTAGGAATGTGTCATTTAACCTTCCCCAGCCTCTAGTGGCCAGCTTTCCAGAACCCAGAGAAGAAGGCAGGTTCATAGGATATTTGGTGACTGTTACTTAGTGCGCAGGCCCAATGTTCTCATGAGGAAGTTGAGGCTCAGAGAGGAAAGAGATTTGGCCCACTTCACTCCAGTGAGTAGAGGTGCTTGACTTGGACCCAGGCATTTTTCTGCAGCAGCCCTAGCTCTGAACACACCTCCAAATAATCAAGTCTCTCCCCCAGCCTCATCCACCCACAAACTGGCTCTGCCCCTCATGGGGCTCTGAAGTTCTGTCAGCCAAAGCCATGTAATCAGACTCCCCACAGCGTGATCCCAGTGCCATCAGAGGGATAGCAGGCTGTGCCAAGCAGAGTCTGAGGAAGGACGAAGCCCTGTGGTTGAGTGTGCCCCACCTCCCTTCTCCCTGTCAGTCATCTTCTTTTCTCTCACACAAACAGCACACTTATACACACATGCACACTCTCACACACAGGTCACACATGTCTGTGTGGTCAAGCAAACACGCACACCAATGATGATATACATAGAGCCTGTAAACACACAATGTCACCAACACAAAAGCAACAGCCTCCCCCATCCTCACACCAACTCACAGACCTCAACACACACCAAACACAGCCCTCCCCCAGCTTCCCCACACTTGGACTCCCTGTTCCGAAATTCCACCCTGCCATTCTCCAACCGTCTTCACAGACACAGGGACCCTGAGGCAGAGCCACAGGGACTCTCCACTCTCCCAAGCCCAGGAGGAGGAAAGGCACAAATGGCAGGAGATTATCTCTCTTCTGAGGGTCTCAATTCATCAGGAAATGAAACCCCACAGAGCCACGGACTCCAGGTCCTGCCCATGACCTAGCCACTGCCTACTTTTCTGCCCAACACCGGAAGCTAAGGCAAGTCCCCCTCCCTCTCCAGGCTTGAACTTGGTGCCCAGATCACAGTGTACTCCTGAGCCAGAAGGACCCCTCTCTAGCCTGACTCCCCTGGCCCTAGAGAGCATAGACTCCAAAACACTCACACACTCACACACAGAAAAGCCCATTTGCACCCATGCTCACTCACACTCAAGTACACAGTCCTCACATTCACACACGATCCCTCTTGTATGCACAGTCACACGCTCATTAGACTATCATCCACATACTTTCACACACTCGGTTGCTCTCACATAGTCATACACAATCATGCTTCACATACACGCTTACATGCTCACACCCTGATGCTCTCACACACTCAATGTCACTCCTTCACACTCAGCTCCACTCACACCCACCCTCACCCTATCACAGTTATGGCTGCACCTGAACAGGCTGCAATTCTAGGGCCCTGAGGTCAGCAGCTCCTGACAGAGGCTCAGAGGCCTCGTTGACAGCCTGGTGTGCAGGGAGAGGGGAAGGGCTGCCATGGAGGCCTGGAGGCTCCTGAATAATTCAGGGCAGTGGCGGCTGTGGTGGCTGCGGCCTGTCAGCTGCAGGGAAAGATTGGTGACTGGATTATTCTGGGAAGATCCCTCCCAGTGCTGCAAGGTGAGTCCACCCAGTGTGGAGGCTGGTGGAACTCACAGAGGATCTATCTTGTATGCTTTCTCTTTCAGTCGTCACCTGGGCCTCTACCACAGGAATCATGCAGCCTTCACAGAGGAGGAAACAAGCTGAGAAGGAGGATGCTTGGTCAAGCTTGCAAAACAGGAACCTTTAGACTCCCACCTGCACCCCTGTCCCCACTATAAATATACTCAGAAAGAGAGGTCCCTTTGGTCACTGTGCCCAAATGGAGATGAGAGGTGTCAGCCATTTGAGGATGCTGGGTGTGCTGGGGCTTGAACCCAGTAAGTTCCCTCACTCAGCACCTGTACCTAGTAGGTTCTTAGTTGCAGCCTGATGAATGAGGCATTGTGCAAGGGCAGCCCAGAATAACTGGAGGCTAGGCCTCTTCCTCTTACACAAGTTTCCAGAACTCTCTGACCCTCAGTGTCATCAGTGTTCACTGGGCTCAGAAAATACTGACTTTATAAGTCAGTATAAGGGTAAGGACTGCCTAGGAAAACACACATAAAGCAGTTAGTGGACCAGGCATGGTGGCACATGACTATAATCCCAGTGATTCAGAGAGGCTGAAACAGGAGGATCACAAGTGCAAGGCCAGCCTGGGCAACTTAGCAAGGCCCTATTTCAAATTAAGAAATAAAAATGACTGGGAGTAGCCGGGTGCAGAGGCACATGCCTGTAACTCTAGCAGCTCAGGAGGCTGAGACAGGAAGATCGCAAGTTCAAAGCCAGTCTCAGCAAAAAGCGAGACTCCAGGCAACCCTGTCTCTAATAAAATACAAAATTGGGCTGAGGATGTGGCTCAGTGGTTGAGTGCCCCTGAATTCAAGCCCCGGTACCCCCTCAAAAAAATGACTGGGGGTGTAGCTCAGTGGTAAATTTCCCCCTGGGTTCAATCCCCAGTACCAAAAATAAGTAAATAAGCTGGGCACGGTGGTGCACACTTTTAATCCCAGCAGCTCAGGAGGCTGAGGCAGGAAGATCATGAGTTCAAAGCCAGCCCCAGCAACTTAGCAAGGCCCCAAGCAACTCAATGAGACCCTGTCTCTAAATAAAAAAGAAGATAATAATAGAAAAAAGGCTGGGGAGGTGGTCAGTGGTCAAGTGCCCCTGAGTTCAATCCTAATAATAATAGTAATAATAATAATAATAAATAAATCAGTTAGTATGAAATCTGGCCTTCAGGAAGTGCTCATCACTGCTAAAAGTGTGATGTGGACCCTCTTGCCACAAAGAGAGACGGCCTCACAGCAGTGGTCAGTGTTTTTCTCTCTGCCTGGGTGTCCTCCCTTCTCTCCTTTGCTGCTGTCTCCTCTTCAAGGCTCACTGCAACTGCCACCACCTTCAGGACAACAGCCATGGTCTCCTGCCAAACGCAGCGACCCTTGTTGACCCCACCAACCTTTTGGCACCCAGATGTCTTACAGACTTCCTTACCTTATATGCTGAGAATGGACTAAGCCTGCCCCAGCTTAGGGCCTGCACATAGTAGGTGCTCAGGTGCAGACCTGTGTCTTGGCAGCATGGCAGTTGGCATGCATCTATAGTTAAAATCAACCACTGAGGTCATGGGCCAGTTCTTGCTGCCAAAACAAAAATGCCCAACTGGTTGTGTCTGCTTATGCAAGAGATCAGAACGTGGCTGCTTCACCCAGAGGCCAGGCGTCAGTCTCCCAGATATGTCCTGACCTGAAGGTCACCTGCCTGGGCCCAAGGGTACTAACACAGGCAACTGGCGGTTGACTTCTATGCCAGTGGTGAAAGATGGGCATTCTGTCTCCAGAGCCCTGAGCCCTGAGGAGATTATGGAACATCCTCCATATTTGATTCAAAATAAAAAACACAGTAAACCATAGACCCGAAACTTACACGTCGGCTGAAATTAAAATAGCTTCTTGCTATGTTTTCTGGTTTCAGTATTATGGAGAAGCCCCTAGAAGCTGAATCAGGAAACTGGTCTGTCTCTCCTGCTTTGTTCTGTTGTTGCCCCTGCTTCATGGGATCCCAGCACATGCCTGGTCTCCCCTCTGCCACAGACTCCGGCCAGGTCTGGGGGTCCCATGGTCCTGTACTCATGAGGCTTATTCCCCCAGGAGAGTGTCCCTGCCTGTACATCCCCCATGGGTTCCTGTGGCCCCTCAGGGGGAAAGCAGGATCAGGGCTCTGGCTAGCCAAGAGCTGCCCCCCGGGGTCCCTCTCTGCCACTGCTCCCCACAAGGTTTCCAGCACCCCTAGCCCCTCCCTCTTCTGGGGAACCTTGCGGCTGGGCCCGTGCCTGCGGCGAGTCTCACCCCAGTATTATTTTAGTCACAGACAGACACGAGGCAGATGGTGACAACATCCCTTCCCCGCTCCCCACTGACGAGCCGTTGCCGCCCTGAAGCCTCAGGGTTCTTCTCCCTCAGGAATATTTCAGTCCCGACTCAGTGGCTAAATGTGGCTGCTCGTGTGAGACAAGCGCACATCTGCGCCTCCTCCTCCCTACCCTCTGCCCATTTCCTGGGGCTCAGCAGAGAGCCCTAAGGAGGCCCTGCCTACTTCCAGCTCTGCCCCAACCCCCAAATGCCCTACTGTGTGCTAGGCACCATGCCATGAGCTTTGCACCACTGGGAGGGGGCAGTTATTGTACCCACTTTACAGATGATGAAGCTAAGGGTCAGAGAAAACCGGGGGCCCAAGAGATCACAAAGCAGGTGAGGAGACACGAGGCATCCACTCCCCACACCTCCATCTCCACCTTGCCATCTCTGTGCCTACCCCAAGCAACCCACCTTTCCTGTAGGACTCCTAGGAACTCTATTTAGTTGCTGTCCTTACCCTCCTGCATCAGCCAATAGCTGGGAGCCCAAGGCTGGTCTAGCCCTATCCACTCACCCTCTAGTCCTGCTGGTTGGTCCTAACTCCATGGGCTGTAAATGTGAACATCGAGGGCAGACTGCATATGTGTGAGGCAGGGGATAGGGTTCTGGCAGGAGGCAGGCTTGGTTTCAAATCTCAACTTCAATGTGATGACTTTGGATCTGTTTCATCATCTGTAAAAAGGACAATAGCATCCAGGTATGGTGGTGTACGCCTGTCATCCCAGCTACTTGGGAGGCTGAGTCAGGAAGATCCCAAGTTTGAGGTCAGACTCTGGCAATTTAGCCAGATTTCGTCTCAAAATGAAAATTTTTAAAAGTCTGGAAATGGAGCTCAGTGGTAGAGCACCCATGGGTTCAATCCCTAGTACTGCTCACCCCTAATTCACTGAGAAGACTGCTGGGTTCCCACCACCCAAAGCAGGGTCCAGAACATAGTGTATGCTCCATAAATATTTGTTGGCTGAAGGTATAGTTCTGTGAGTGTGAGATGCTGGGTTTAATCTCCAGCATCATCAAAAAACAAAACAAAACAAAAATTCATTAACTAATATTTGATGAATGAATGATTCATGTAACGAGATTAACATCAGGCCTGGCTCAGTAGAGCTGGTCTTCCCTGCAGCCCAGCCCTAACAAGGCTTGGGGCCATCTCTGCCTCAGTGGCTCAAGAGCTGAAGCTAGTCACAGAGCTAAACCGAGTTTTTCTGGCCCCTGCCCAAGCCTCATAACCCAAAGTGCTTGCAGCAGTAGGGGGCAGGCGCAGGGACCTGGGCCCCACTATTAGGTTCAGGTGCCAACAGGATGAAGGAATTGGGCTACAGTTGTTTGGGTTCCTTCAGTCCCCCTTCCCCAGCCAACCACCCTTACTGACCAGGGGTGGTAACACTGGACAGGGGCTCTTTGAGAGCTTGGGATGCTTTGTGGGCAGGTAAGGATATGTCTATTCCCAGTCAAACCTCCTGGCTGTGGGCCCCTACCCCAGCACAGTCCCCACCCCTACCCCTCAGCCAGCTGCCCTCTAGGGCTGGGCCAAGATACATACTGACAAACCATCACACAGAAACACTCGCCTGTCACAGTGACACACCCCAGAAAGATACACAAAACTTGTATGCAAATATACATCACCAAGCTGAAGGCACAAACACACATACACGACTCAATGTGTGTGTCAAAGTACATGAGCTCATAAACATCTGCATTGCAGAACATACACGCACAGTCACAAACACAGAAGGATAGTACCTATCCACACAGTCACATAGCATGACCACGAACATGTATGTGGTAGAGCACCTATGGGTTCTTGGGTTAGGGATATAGCTCAGTTGGTAGAGTGCTTGCCTTGCATGCCTAAGGCCCTGGGTTCAATCCCCAGCACCACAAAAAAAAAAAAAAAAAGAAAGAAAGAAAAGGAGTACCTATGGGTTTAATCCCTAGTACTGCTCATCCAGGCCCAGGTACACAGTTCAGGAGCATAGGTATGCACCACAGGTGTGTAAGGCCTGCCTTGCATAGAAGCTGAGCTTGTCTCCCCATATCAGACCTGGTCAGGAGCTGAGCCCCACCAGTTTGGGGACAGGTTCAGGTAGAGTTACAGGGTCATTGGAAGAGCTGGACAACAGTCTGGACTCAGGTCAGGTACAGATCTACAATCCCCACTTTCATAGACTAGGGCCTAGGCTTCAGGGACTGCAATAAGCCGGTTTTCCGTGGTAAAGAAGTCAAAACCACTAGGCACAGTGGCCTTTGATGATTTGTCAGGCTGAGACTTGAGGATCCCAAGATAGAGGCCAGACTCAGTAATTTAGTGAGGGCCTAAGAAACTTAGTGAGACCCTGTCTTAAAATAAAAAGGGCTAGGGATGTAGCTCAGTGGTAAAGCACACCTAGGTTCAGTCCCCAGTACAAAAAAAAAAAAAAAAAGGAAGAAGTAAAAAACCTCACCTCTAATCACACACCAACATGTCCCCACTACCAATCTCCCTGCTTAGTACCTACCTCTGCCCAAGTCTCTGTACCCTCAAGCATGGCACAGGAAACTGGGTGAAGCTTACTCTCTGTCACCACAAATACCAATACAAAGGAAAAAGGCCATTTGAGTTTCAGTGCAAAAACCTGTAGAGGCAGGTTTAGCAAAGTTCTAGGCAGGTGACTACGCTCTGCCAGCCGAGGCTAGTCCATTTGAGTGCCCTCCCTGAGGACACAAACCTGAGGCCCACCATCTTGGGAAGGCATCTTGGTAAAGGAGCCGGGCCTCTTTGTGCACAACTCACCCATTGCTTCCCCTCTCTCACCACCACTCTGTCATGCCTAATGCCTTGGAGCTGGTATTTGAAGCCCCTGGTTCTCTAACCCCGTCCTCTGTTCTTTCTCTAAGCCTTTGTCAATGCTCTTCCCTCTAACAAGAGTGCATTTCCACCTTTCAGCGCCCTACCCATCCATCAAAACCAGTGGAACCTCCCCTCAGAAGCCTCCCCAATTCCTGACAGGGAAAAAAGATTCTCACATCTGTGCTGGAATGAGAGATGGGGAACTATGTGGGTTCTGCTGAGCCTTAGTATTCTAACTGGTAAAATAAGTAAGACAGGACCCATCTCCTTGAAAGTAGAAGACAGAATAAGCAGGCAGTGATTCTCAGAGCAGTTTCCATTGACCCCTGGGAGCCTCCTAGACCCTTTCAGGGGTAGGTGAGATCAAAATTATGTTATTAATGATACAAAGACATCACTGTGGTTGACATTTACTTATAGTACGAAAGCAACAGTGGGTAAAACTATTGATGCCTTAACACAAATCAAAGCAATAACACTAAATTGTGTTCAGGAGTATAGAATTTTGTCACTCTCAGGCACTTACATTAATAAAAAAAAAATCTGGTCACATACACTGGCACATGGCCTATAATTCTAGCTACTCAGGAGGCTGAGGCAAGAGGATTGCACCAGCCTCTGCAACTTAGCAAGAAACAGTCTCAGTATTTAAGAAAAAGACTGATAGACTTTATTATTTTTTTTTTTAAAGAGAGAGTGAGAGAGGAGAGAGAGAGAGAGAGAGAGAGAGAGAGAGAGAGAGAGAGAATTTTTAATATTTATTTTTTAGTTCTCGGCGGACACAACATCTTTGTTGGTATGTGGTGCTGAGGATCGAACCCCGGCCGCACGCATGCCAGGCGAGCGCGCTACCGCTTGAGCCACATCCCCAGCCCCAGACTGATAGACTTTAGACTTGCATATTTGGCAGGTATTCTCTCAAAAAATAATGAAATGAGTCAGTCACTTCAAAGAAAACAACTAACCAGTATTTGTTGCTGATCATAATATTCTATATTTCAAGTAGAAATTTGAATTTTGGAGTACTGTACTTGTATACATCACCATAAACTCAACAACGTTCTGGAACATTTCTGATGGAACTGGAAGTGATATCAATGAATGTGATTATTTAATACAGTGTAATGAAATGTGTTAACATTTGAGAGAGCTGCATAACTCAGTGAACTAATTTTCCTAAATGACCAATGTGTGATGTTATAAAGTTGTGACTAAAAAATCTATTCAAAATGCTAGTTAGACAAATGGACTGAAAAGTAACATAATGAAAAGTTCATTGATAGAGTTTCAGACTGAAAATGACAACCAACTTTTAGAAATCTATCACTTGTAAAGTTTTGGTGTAGTATTAAATGATCTAAAAGGTTATTAAAATATTCTTTACATTTTCAACTATAAATCTGTGTAAAGTCATGTTTTTCTTTTCATATATTTCAATAACATATATATATTCATATATATATATATAAACAACATTGAAAACAAAAGGACATATGAGAATCTAACCCAACTCCAAAGGGTCTTTTTGCTATATTAAGCTAGATATTAATAAGATTTGCAAAAGTATAAAGTGAAGGCCACTCTTCTTACTAATTTTGTTTCATTCTGGAAAATGAAGTTACTTTTCATAAAAATGTATTATCTATAACCTGTAATGCAATTTGGGGTTTTTTTGTTGTTTTTTTTTTAGAATTTTAATATTTATTTTTTAGTTATTGGCAGACACAACATCTTTGTTTGATTGTGGTGCTGAGGATCGAACCTGGGCCGCACGCATGCCAGAAGAGCATGCTACCGCCTGAACCACATTCCCAGCCCCTGCAATTTGACTTATGTATTTACTGTGGTTCTAGAAATCAAACCCAGGATCTGGCACAAATGCTGCACTACTGAGCTACATCTGCCCAGCACCACTTTCGTTATTTTAAAATAAATGAACAAATACATGTTTTTATTTGTTTGTTTGCTTAGTGGTAGGGATTTAACCCGGGATACTCTACCCTGCTGAACCTGAAAGTTCAGCTTTCAAAGTTCAGGGGTTCAACTCTAGGGTTGAACTTCCTCCACCTCCTAAGTTGCTGAGATTATAATTGTGAGCCACTGTACCCAATGATAAATGCTTTTTAATTTCTAATATGGTAAATATTTATTTATTTGTTTGTTTGTTTGTTTGCTTATTCCCTTTGGCGCTGGGGATGGAACCCAGGGTTTTGTACATGCTGTTTGCCCCCCACCACTGAGTACACACACCCCCAGTCTAATGATGGTGAATCTTGATGGATAGAACCCTGTAAACCTTGGTGGTTACTAAGCATGGAAGGGAGTCCTGAGAACAAAAAAGCGGATAACTGCGGGCCTTGCTTCCACAGTAAGAAAGACCAAGGATAAACATGGAGAAAACACAGGTCTGCAGAGGCTGGCAGTGACCTAAAGGGGCCACCAGAGCAAGTTCCTTTGAAGAGTCTTCCAACCCACTCTGGGTGTACAGAATCAGCAAAAAGGGCCTGGAGAAGGATGAGGACCTCAAACTTCTGGGGGTTCTAGCAGAGGATTCTGGGAGTCCCTGCCTTCCCTGTGCTGCCCTTAGGCCTTTCAAGTATGTAGGAGGAGGCCCCAACCACACAACAGACCTCCCCACACTTAGGGCTGAAACCTGCCCTGGAGCTCCCGCCTTCCCAGAAGGCCTCCATCCTCCCCCGCCCCCACCCACAAGAAGGATTTGGGCCTTAAAATTATCGTCACCGCAGCCGTGCAACAGACAATACAGAGGGGACATTATGCACTGAGAGAGAGGCCTCGTTGTTGGCGCAGTGGAGACAGCAGTGCTCTGTTCTGAGCAGGCTGGGGGCCGCTCATGTGCTCAAGCCCAGACCCCTCACACCCTGATCACAACCTCATCCAAAGGCACACTCACAGACTCACCCTGGGATACCCCATGGGCACAGGCTGTGGTACAGAGGAACACTGGTATGTGCCTGGCTCCCCTACTCCCCCCACCTCTATGCAAACCCTTGCCCCCTGTTACCTGCCATAGGTCCTGCCAGCCCCTCAACACACCTATGGACCATGGAGCGGGCATCCCCAGCTGGGGAACCTGTAGGGATGCAGGGACACAAGGCAGTTACAATGGGGACCCTGAGGACACACACCCTTCCCGCCCCACCCTGCACCGCCTGGCCAGGATCACAGGGCAGTGAAACCAGCAGCCGCCTAGGCTGGGCCAGACGTGCCTGGACCTACAGAGGGACACAAAGGCTGCGTTGTTGCTTTGCCAAACACTCCCAGCTCTGGAGTGAGAGGGAGGGACCTGGGCAATTGGTGCCCCTACCCCCAGCTCCTGGGTTGGCCCTGGAGCAAGATTGGACTTTAACCTTTTAGACCACTGCAGTGTTTGGGCAAGAGGGCCAGAAGGGGACACTCCAAAGGTCCTGACAAAACCTGCCCAAAGAGGACTCCTGGGCCAGTGCTTACCCGCCCTCCCTCTGGCTCTTCCTGCTTTGCCTCCCTGGGAGGCAGGCTCTTTTTCTCTCCCAACATTGATGCAGGTTGTTCCCTTTGCTTAGCGCTCTCTCCCTCCCCTTCCCTGATCTGGAGAATTTTTTTTTATTTTCCTTTAGGACACTGTTCAGAGACCACCTCCCCCAGGAAGTCCTCCTGGCCCTTGGCCTGCCAGGAGCTCCTCAACTGGGAGTTCCAGAGGATGCCCAGTACGTGGAGTCTCGGTGGTGCTGGAGAACAGACATGAGGGCCAGGCTGGACCTGGGGCCCCAAATCTCAGGTCAGACCTGACAGGCCCCGAAGACCACACCATGGCAGTGGAGGCAAGGGGCACAGTTGCCAGCCCATGTTCTAGACCAGTCAACAGTCAGGGGCACCAGGAAAGCTCCTTGGGGGAACCTATTTTCTTATACCCAGGCCTTTGTTCTCCGCCTGGGACACTCTCTCCTGTCCATCTGCTTGACATGTGTCCTACTCATCTAAGTGGTAGCTATTTTTATTTTTTATTTAACATTTACAGAGCACTGTGTGTCAACATTGTTCTAAGAGATATACAGGTACCAACTCACTGAATCCTTGCAAACCTTTGAAATAGGTGCTGTGATTATCACAAGAGAGCAGGCACCCCACCATGGAGCTACACTCCCAGCCTAATGACACCCCCCCCTTGCCTTTTTTTTTTTTTTTTTTTTTGGTACTGGGGATTGAACCCAAGAGCACTTTACCACTGAGCTAAGTCTTCAGTCCTTTTGCTTTTGAAATAAGGTCTCACTAAATTTCTGAGGTTGGCCTTGAATTTGAAATCCTCCAGCCTCAGCCTCCTGAGTAGCTGGGATTACAGATTTGTACCACCACCCAGCCAATGATTTCCATTTTTAAAGTTGAGGACAATAAAGCACAGTGAGGTTAACTCTTCCAAGGTCACACAGTCAGTCAGTGATGGACCTGTAGCTGGAACCCAGCCTCACTTCCCCCAGGCAGTCTTCTCCCACCTCTCAGTCTCAGACCAGTTTAGGGATCTTGCTGTGAGCACTCCCAATCCAAATCCAGCTGAGATTTAGCCATCTCTCAGCTATACTAGTGTAGCTTCTCCCTCTCTCTGGTTGGTTGGTTGGTTGGTTGGTTTGGTGTGTATATATCAAAGTTTTTATATTATTTGAACTTTATGGTTACACATAGTTGGGTCATCCCAACAAATTCTCATGCATGAAAATTGATTTCAGTTTATGATTCCCCCTCCTCTTCCCTCCTCCTTTGGCTCCCCTCTCTTGAAGGTAAGCCCTTTGAGGGCTCCCACCATTTTTTTTTTAACCCCTAGGGCCCAGGAGCCCAGTCTCTGGCACAATTCTTGGCTCCTGGAGCACAAAGAACATTGTTGACTGAATAACAGAAAGCACCCAAAGGATGGGGAAGAGGTCAAGTCTGCTCAGAAAGGCCCAAGGAGTTCCCTCCTCCCCACACCACACACCATCTGCTCTGTCACTCGGTAAGGCCTCTGCTGTCCCTAGGTACAGGGGAATTTGGAAAACTGGGAGGGAGGCAGAGTGGGGCTACCAGGTTCCACAGGGACACCTGGAGGCCCAGCTGCTCTCAGGTCTCCATGTCCTTCCTCCAGGCAAGGTCTCTGGAAATCCTATCTTTTTTTTTTTTTTTAATTTGTTTATTTGTTTGTTTTTGCTACAAGGGATTGAACCTAGGGGCACTTAATCACTGAGCCACATCCCTAGCCCTTTTGTATTTTTTATTTAGAGACAGGGTCTCACTGAGTTACTTAGGGCCTCATTAAGTTGCTGAGGCTGGCTTTGAACGCGATCCTCCTGCCTCAGCCTCCCGAGCCTCTGGGATTACAGGCATGCATCATTGCGTCCAGCGTCTCTTGAAATTCTTAGGCACCATTAACCAAAAAGACACGGTCTTTTAAGGATCTGCTACTCACTGCTGTCCTCGCACCCAATTTTCCATACTACTGGTTAGTTTCTCAAGCTTCCACCTAATGCTTCCAAATGGTTGCTCAGACTGTAGTCAGTGGAAAGTTTTGGGCATCTGCACCCAGGAGGGCTAGACTATAGTTTGGGAGCCGCTGTGGAAATATATGCCCTTAAGTCCTGAACAAGAGATATTGAACAATTATTGCACCCTGCAATAACTTAGGCTTGGGGCTGGGATGTGGCTCAAGCGGTAGCGCGCTCGCCTAGCATGCATGCGGCCCGGGTTCGATCCTCAGCAGCACCACATACCAACAAAGATGTTGTGTCCGCTGAGAACTAAGAAAAAAATAAATAAATGTTAAAATTCTCAAAAAAAAAAAAATAACTTAGGCTTTACCTCTGCTTGGATGATGAGGGGTGGCTCCAGTAGTAGGCGTCAACCGGTGGGGTTGAGCTATACTCACCTGTTCCTTTGTAATCCTACCCCTTGCCTCATTTGAATGGCTTCTCCCCAATAAAACCAGGTTCAAGGTGTGCTAGCTCTCTTTTCTTGCCTGCCTTGCCTCCTTTGTGGGAGCTGGGGCAGAGGAGCCGTCACAGAACCCAAGGGAAAGTATTTCTCTGTGTGATTATTTCGTGCCAGCCCAGTTCACCTGGAGTGACCCTGACTGGTTTTGTCGTGTGTCACGACAATACAGCCCTTAAACAGTACTGCCTTTTTTTTTTTTTTTTTTTTTTTTTAAAGAGAGAGTGAGAGACAGAGGGGGACAGAGAGAGAGAGAATTTTAACATTTATTCATTTTTTTCTTAGTTCTTGGTGGACACAACATCTTTGTTGGTATGTGGTGCTGCTGAGGATCGAACCCGGGCCCGCACGCATGCTAGGCGAGCGCGCTACCGCTTGAGCCACATCCCCAGCCCCCAGTACTGCCTTCTTGACAGACCCTAAAAGGAGAAACAACCATCTCGCCGCCTCCCATGAACTGTCTCTGCTCTTTCAAAGCAAAATCAGTCTCATTTCCCAACATATCCCAGGTGAGGGAAATGTCCCCTGATGGGGGTCCCTGGCACTCCAGTCTCAATCTTCTAGCCCTGAAATTGGACTGAAAGAGTATCTTGGAGAATGGGCAGGAAAGAGTGCAGATCTGAGAGAAGAGTCCCCTGGCCCTGAGAACTGACTCCTCTCCCAAGAGTGCATTCCTAGCCCACTCCTCCCTTCTGCTAATGCCATTCAGACCTGTGACTACACAGAGCCTCTGCGAAAGGGTCCTGGGTCTACTCCACATGACAGGTTGTGCATGCTCAGCGTATGTGTATATGTATGTGTGTGTGTGTGTGTGTGTGTGAGAGAGAGAGAGAGAGAGAGAGAGAGAGAGAGCAGAAGCAGCTCCCAAATTCCTGCTCAGGATGAACTTGGGCAGCACTCAGAGGTTCAATCCCCAGTACAAGGAGGGGAAAAAAAAAAAAAGATCCCTAGCCCTGGGATATGTAAAGCCACTTCGAATTCAACTGAAAAACCAATAAATAAATAAGTGCCCTAAGCCACAAAGCGCTGGGCCAGGTCTGATAGGGAGAGAGAGATGATGGATCCCTAGCTGTGCTCTCTCGCTAATTGTGCCAGGCACTGTGGATGCCCTTTGCCGTCATTTATGACCACCCTACAAAACAGCATTAAATCAGTGTATTTACCCTATTTTATAAATGAAGAAACTGAGGCAGGAAGAGTTATGTAGCAATGGTTGTCATTGAGTCAGTGCTAAGTAAGTAAGCAATTTTAATCCATCATCTACCGGCTTCCCACTACAACCTCATGGTTCCTAATGAAGAAACAGAGGCTTACAGAGTCGGTGTCCTCCCACATCACAGTGCTAATCTGTGATTAAAAGCAAGACTCTAAGCCAGGCGCAGTGGCACATGCCTGTAAACCCAGTGGTTTGGGAGGCTGCAGCAGGAGGATTGTGAATTCAAAGCCAGCCTCAGTTTAGTGAGGCCCTAAACAACTTAGAGAGACTCTGTCTCTAAATAATTTTTTTTTTTTTTTTAAAGAAGGGGCTGAGGATACGGCTCAGTGGTTAAGTGTCCCTGGGTTCAATCCCCAGTACAAAAAAATAAAATAAAAACAAGAATGGAGTCTCAATCCTGACCTGTCATACTTAACTGCTAGGCACACAAATGTGTGCAATAAGGGTTCAGAGAGCAGTACAAATAGATCTTCAGGGGCATAAGCAGTAAAGGGCAGGCCCCTTGCTTGTGGGAATAAGCATGTGACTTCTTGCAAGAGCAAGAAGCGGAACGAATCCATGAAAAATGGTTAGGGTTTCAACAAACAGGTGGGAAGGTAAAGGACCCTAGGTAGAGGGGGCAGCACAGGCAAGGTTCTGAGGTGGGAACCTGGATACTTGTTGCAAGCAGCAAGGGGGCTTCCTGCCGGCTCTATGGGGTACAAGATAAAGGAAAGCAGATCCAGAGCAGATAAGACTGGGGCTACAACTCCAGGAAAGGCATTGGACTTAATTCCCACAGCAGTGGCAATTAATGGCTCAGGCTGCAGATTTGAATCCTGTTTGGCCCTGATCAGCTATGGTGCCTTTGCAAACTCTTTTCTTTCCAAGCCTCAGTTTGCTCATCTGTAAAATGGGAATGACAATAGACTGCCTACCAGGGTTGATCTGAGGATTCACAGAAAGGCACTGTGCCCAGACTAAAACAATCACTCAAGAACTGAGAATTACTGGCTCCTAACAGACAGACACACACACACATACACACACACACACACACACACACACACACACACACAAACTGGGCTGGGTCCTCACCACAAAGGAGCCCAGGGAGAAAGCAGATTCTCCACCCAAGGTTTCTCTGACATCTTGTTTTATCTTTAGCCTTGTGAACCCACCCCCCCATAAGAAATCTACAGTTGCTGCTGATAAAAATAATGTATGAGAGTTCTGAAGCCTTCTCCTAGTAAGACATATATTCAAGGAAGCATAGCCATTTACCCCACCACCACCACCACCATGCCACCCAGCCAGGGCCAGGCTGAGAAGCACAGGTGGGTACAGGCAGCAGTTCCGCCTCCATGGGGGGGCCCTCACCCAAGTCCCAGCCTGAACATTTGCTGCTTCCTCTTCTCTTGCTCCAGCACCTGCACCAGCCACAAATCTGGACTTTTAGAAATGGGTTTCACAACTCAAATGGTGTTCTAGAAACTCATGTCAGCTCACCGATCTCCCCTGCAGAGGGGTCTTCCTGGACTTTGCTGGGTAAACTGGCCCCATCTCCTAGCTGTCTCTTCTGTCTGGTATTTCCTATTAATTTATTACTGGTTTGCTGGTCTCAGCTAACCAGAATGCATGCTCCATGAGAACAGGACCTTTTTCTGTCTTATACTACACCATTGTGTCCCCATCATATATCAACAGTGCCTGACGTATAACAGGTGATCAATAAATACTTGTAAAATTGAGAAAGGAAAAAAGGAGAGGGGGTAACAAGAGAGGAAGGAAAGAATTAATAAAGGGAAAAATCTGTGTTCTTTTTTTTTGTTGTTGTTGTTTGTTTGTTTGTTTGGGGGGCACCAGGGATTGAACCCAGGGGCACTTAACCACTAAGCCACATCCCCAGCCCTTTTTTTGTGTTTTTATTTTGAGACAGGGTCTTTCTAAATTGCTTAGGGTTCACTAAATTGCTGAGGCTGGCTTTGAACTTGGGATCCTCCTGCCTCAGCCTCCTGAGCCTCTGGGATTACAGGCGTGCACCACCACACCCAGCTCAAAATCTGGGTTTCAGTCCCCCAATGTAGGAGGCACCTTCAAAGCCTCAATTATTCACCATCCTAGAATGGGCAGGGCTTCTGGCCTGAGGCTCCCTGCCTATGGACCAGCACCATCAGGGCTACAATGTAGGATCCTGAGCCCTCCGGGCAGTGCTGTCATAGCCACCCTCCCTTCCCCACAACCCACCTCAGAGAGACAGAAATTAATTTCCTTTGGCATAAACTGATTTTGATGAACTCAGTCCCCAGCGAATCACAGCAGACTCCCAGGCAACAGTTCAAGGAACTGCCTGGCTTACAGGCCTTGAGACCCCAGATGCCCAGTTGCTTCTGATGGCTCTGAACACCTCCAGCCCCCCTAAATCAACTGTGACGGACGACCTGGAAAGCTGCCCAGCCCTCCTGAGGCTCTGAGGCTCGACTGGTGCCCCTGGCAGGCGCCTCCCAGGTCAGGGGGCACCGGCTGCGCGGAAGTGGGTGACTTCATCCAGGCTGACTCACCGTAGCTAGCAATTGAGGATGGACTGCAAGGGGAGGTAGCAGCAGTCCTTCCTCATGTAGAGCTTTAAGGGAGATCCTTACCCTCCCTCTGTACCCCCAGGGAGTTCCCAGTCAGACTGCACCCCTATCCTACCCCCATACCATCTTCCAAGAACTCACACAGACTGTCCCACAAATAGTCCAGGCCTTCAGTACAACATTGGCCAGAAGAAGTCTGGGGCCTAGACTCAGGTCCCTCTTGCCAGCCAGGTAAAAGGGACCAGCACCAAGATTCAGTTTCTTCATCTGAAAAATGGGTGTGGTGATCCCTACCCTAGGTGTCTCTCTCTCTCTCTCTCTCTCTCTCTCTCTCTCTCTCTCTCTCCCTCTCTCTCTCTTTCTTTTTTGTATAGGGGATTGCACCAGGAGCTATTTACCACTGAGCTACATCCCCAGGTCTTTTTATTTTTTGAGACAAGTTCTTGCTGAGTTGCTTAAGCCCTCACTAAATTGCTAAGGCTGTCCTTGAATTTGCAATTCTCCTGCCTCAGTCTCCTCCAGAGTTGCTGGGATTACACTGTGCCCAGCTGTTTTGTTTTGAGACTGGGTCTTGCTGCAATGCTAAGTCTAGCCTTGAACTTTCAATCATCCTGCTTCTGCGTGCCAAGTAGCTGGGATTACAGATGCGCACCACCGCACCCAGCTACTCCTGCTTCTTTTACTGCCCAGAGGTATCAGGTGAATCTGACTGATATGAGAGAGTCTTGGAAAGTACCATGTGGAAGGTGGATGGCAGGCTGGATCATTGGTCTCCATACCACTAGGTTGAGCCTCTCTCTTATCTTGGCCTGCAGTGCCCTGAATGAACACCCTATCCTGCCCCCACCCCCACTTTCTCCTCTCATACTCCACCCTCTGCCAAATTTGATGGTCTTTTTTTTTTTTTTTAGAGAGAGAGAGAGAGAGAGAGATAATTTTTTTTAAAGAGAGAGTGAGAGAGGAGAGAGAGAGAGAGAGAGAGAGAATTTTTAATATTTATTTTTTAGTTCTCGGCGGACACAACATCTTTGTTGGTATGTGGTGCTGAGCATCCAACCCGGGCTGCACGCATGCCAGGCGAGCGCATTACACAGCCCCATCCCCAGCCCCAAATTTGATGGTCCTGAGCTATGCAGATAGGCTGCTTTCCTGCCACCTTCAGGCCTCTGAGGTGCTATTTGTTCTCTCAGTAGGGTATTCTCCCCACAACCCAGCCTTCTTTATTGTTGTTTTGAGACACAAACACACACAAGCACCATGCCTGGCACAAAGTGAGTGTTCAATACAGGTCAGTGTTAAGGTGGCTTTTCCCAGAATCTGCACCTGCCCCTCACCTGCTTCTGCCCTCAGTTACATTTCAGGAACCTAAGGACAGGGAAGGAAACTGGACAGGGCTTTGTTAGGAAATGATCTGAAGACTGCTGGCCCTGGCAGAAACACTAGTAACCTGGAGGCAGGAGACCTGAGTCTGAGACCTGCATGACCTGTGGCCCTGCCTTGGGGACTGGCTCTACCTACCTAGATCCCAGTAGCCACCTCTGCAAAACAGGAATGACTCTCATGATTTAAAGCTCCAGAGACCTGCTTTCAGTTCACCTTGAAAAAGGACATTCCTCAGCTGAGCATGGGCTCAGAGCATGGGGACCCCAGAATCAAGGTCATTGCTAGCCATGGGAGGAGTCCTCACTCCCAGGTCCCCACCCTGAGACCTGTTTCCATACAATTGCAGGGCCTGCTGTGACCCCTCAGAGCAGACTCAAACCTCTACCACCCCACTCTCTAGCTGTGTGGCCTTGGACAATTCCACCTCACTAAATCTGTTTCTTCATTTACAAAATGGCAATGATGACCACAGTTGCCTCCCAAACTTAGAAAGACAAGTGAGGGGCTAGGGCTGTGGCTCAGTGGTAGAGAACTTGCCTCGCACATGGGAGGCACTGGTTCGATTTTCAGCACCACATAAAAATAAATAAAGATATCGTGTCCATCTACAACTAAAAAAAATTTTTTAAAAAGAAAGATTAAGGGCTGGGGATATAGCTCAGTTGGTAAAGTGTTTGCCTTGCATGCACTGAGCGTGGGGCACAAACTTCTAGTTCCTGGGCTGGGGTTGTGGCTCAGCGGTAGAGTGCTCACCTAGCACATGCAAGGCCCTGGGTTTGATCCTCAGTACTACATAAAAATAAATAAACAAAATAAAGGTATTGTGTACAACTGAAAAATAAATATTAAAAAAAAATTCTAGTTCCCACTACTCAGGAAGCTGAAGCAGGAGGATCACTTGAGCCCAGGAGTTCAAGGCCAGCCTGGTCAACATAGAGAGATCATAACTTTAAAAAAAAAAAAAAAAAAAAGGGCTGGGGATGTGGCTCAAGCGGTAGCACGCTCGCCTGGCATGCGTGCGGCCCGGGTTCGATCCTCAGCACCACATACCAACAAAGATGTTGTGTCCGCCGAGAACTAAAAAATAAATATTAAAAAAAAAAAATTCTCTCTCTCTCACTTTCTTTTTTTAAAAAAAATTTTGCTTTAAAAAAAAAAAGTGCACTTAGCATTCTGCAGGAGGCCC
Organism: Ictidomys tridecemlineatus; assembly: GCF_052094955.1. Taxonomy (NCBI): domain Eukaryota; kingdom Metazoa; phylum Chordata; class Mammalia; order Rodentia; family Sciuridae; genus Ictidomys; species Ictidomys tridecemlineatus. The sequence goes on along the minus strand of NC_135477.1, from coordinate 120,082,544 downwards.
AGGAAGTATTTAGTAAATATTATTTATTATCATCATCATCATCATTCTCAAAATGCTCTCTCTGAGCCTCAGTTCCCCCAGCCTAACCAGGAATTACAAGAGTACTTGTCTCAATGAATGTGAGATTTCAATGAGTTGGAAACTGTAGTACAGTCTTAGGCACACAGCAGGTACTCAATAAAAAATGGTGGTTGTGGGCTGGGATTGTGGCTCAGCGGTGGAGCGCTCGGTGGAGCGCTCGTGTCTAGCATGGGCGCGACCTGGGTTCGGTTCTCAGCACCACATAAAAATAAAGGCATTGTGTTGTGTCCATCTACATCTAAAAAATAAATTTAAAAAATGGTGGTTGTATTTATTATGATGGTTATTATTCACCATAGACATTATTCCAAACAAAAATGTATTGTGCACCTCCTGAGCACAAGGCATGTGAGCCCTGAGGTTGAACAAAAGTCGGCTCTCTAGAAGGACTTGGCAATGAACAACGGTAGCCTTATCCTCATGGGAAATGGACAATCCAAATACACACAAGTTAGCTGAAGGAAGAGCAAATGTCTGTGGGTCTTCCCATTTGTGCATGTGTAAGTGTGTGTGTGTGTGTGTGTATATGGTATTAATGTGTGCGTGGGTGCATCAGGGTGTCTGTGCAGGTGCATGTTTGTGTGTCTGGGTGTCCAAGTATGTACTTGTGTATAATATGCATGAGCATGTATGTACATGTGTACTATAAGTGAGGTGTTGTAACCTATGTATACATGAATTGCATATGGGGACCCTGGCATGTTCACACCAGGGCCAGTGTGAACCTGGGTGAGTGTGCCTGAGCATGGGTAGATGTGCAGGCACTTGTGAGAAGAGCAGGATCCAGAGCTAAGCTGGTGCCCTCTGCTGCCTATAATCCAAGAAGGATCATTGAAAGGTGATCCCAGTCATCCATCAGTTTCAATTAGACAGCTACCTGTACTTCAAGTGCAACATGAATATACTTTTGCCCAACAGATGTCCCCATCACCAGGATCCTCCCTGGTGCAAAGCCCTGGTTTTCAGAAAGTCCTTCCTGCATTCTGTCCATAATCTTTGGGTGACACTTCAGAAACTAGCAGTCCCCAAGACCCTGAATGAACATCAGCCCTTTGTTCCAGACACACATTGTCTTACTCAGCTCCCCAACGTACTTTCCCAAGGGAGGGAAGGGGGAACCGCATTTCCATTCCTATTCCTGTCCCTTAAATGCTCTCAACATCAATACTCCTACTCCCACCATCCCAGACCCTGATGCTTGACATGGGTCTATTAGGGGCAAGCCCTCAAGGACAAATCCAGTAGGCCTCTACACCTCCAAGTTGGAGTCATCGGGAGCAACACTTACACCAAGGGTGAAAAAGACCTAGGCTTTAGGGCTTGGAATGGGCAAGTGGAAACCCACAGAGGAGATGCCCCCAGAAGACTGACTGACTCCTACCCCACACTCACTCTCCTCTGCCCATGATCTAGTGAGCTCCTAAAGAATAAAACTTGTTAGAGAACCAGAAACAGTTGGGCCAGACTTTCCTCTGCTCTACAAACTAGTTTCTAAACCATAGACTTTAGTTCAAATTCTGGTTCTAATACTGATAACTATGGTAACAATGCTGACATTTATCAGTCATTAAGTATCTCAATCTGCACTCTTCACTTTGCAGGAACAGTGCCAATGAAGTCACACATGGCTTCTGTAGGGTTAGAGACCATTAGTGTTACCCATATTTACAATCAATGAAGCTAAGGCAACTGCAACATAGGTCATGTGCCCTCTAGGATGCAGCTGATTGGTGGCAGAGCATTTTGGGGATAAGAATTAGACACCCAAGGGGCTGTGGCTCAATGGTAGAGTGCTCACCTGGCACACATGAGGCCCTGGGTTTGATCCTCAGCAACACATAAAAATAAAATAAAAGTATTAAAAAAAAAGAATTCAGAATCTATTTTTTAAAAAAAAGAATTAAGAATTAGATACCCAAATTGAATTCAAGCATGTTGCTCCCAAGCTCAGAGTCTATGCTTCTTTTGTTTGTTTGGTAATGGGGATTGAACCCAGGGTCACTTTACAATGAGCTACATCCCCAGTCTTTTTTTTTTTTTATTTTGAGACAGGGTCTCATTAAGTTGCTCAGGGTCTAAAGATGCCAAGGCCGACCTCAAACTTGCAACCCTTCTGCCTCAGACTCCATATCACTAGAATTTATAGGTATGTACCACCACACCTAGCCAGAATCCACACTCTTAGCCACAGAAAATCTCCCTTAGGCAGAGACCTAGATAGTTTCTTCTCTCTCAGTCTCCCAGTCTGTGCAGTGATGGCTAGATCCCATGACCTTTGATATGTGGGGAGCTTCCAGCATGCCTCTCAGAGTGAGGACCAGGGCCACCTCTCAGGTGTGAAGCATGCAGATGACAGTACCATCAGATACACACACACATACATACACACACACACACACAGAGCCCACCTCTCCACATCTGTATGCTCACAGTGGTCTGAACATTCTTGGGGATTTTCTCTGACAGAGGAGTGAGATAAATGTGGCACCCCCTACAATGCACTCCTGGGGAAACTTCAGGTCATAAGGATGGGGATGCTCTGAGGCCTGGCTACCACTCACTCCTTCCTCACCAAATGGGCAATACTAATGGAGAGAAGATCCATGAATTCTAGAGGTGTTCCCAATTAGAGGGGTGGGGAAGAGGAAGAAATGAGTTCTCCTCCCCTCCCAATCATCTCCCCCAGCTATCCCTGAGCCAAAAAGGCACAAGGGTATAAACAGACTCCCAGCCTCTCCAGGCCAAACTTGAGTGAGGTGGGAGCGACCTGCATAGCTTGAGGGGAGGGGGGCAGAGGCAGGCTAGACCAGCAAGAAGGTAGGAGCCCCTCAGACAAAGGCTGACCCCAGCCAGGCCGGCTGGCCAGCCAGCCCACCTCCTCCCCCCTGCGGCAGGCAGCTTGGCAGGGCTGAGCGCCAGATCCTCGCTCCAAACCGAGTTCCCGCGGAGCGTGCTTAATGCAGCGGCGGTGACATTTCTGCCGTCAGAGGCAAAAACAGGAACCCGGCCATTTTGATGAAGGACGCCCAGAGCGCTGGCGGGAGACAAGGGGGGGGGTCAGTTCCGACTCCTGCACCCGTTTCCCTAACTGCCAACCCCGCCCTGGCGCAGAGCCCAAGCCACAAGGTCACAAAACCAGGGCCGCCAGACACACAGGGGAGGGAACTGCTTCAGAAGTACCCCTCGACTCTCTTGTACAGGTGGGGAAACTGAGGCCATCCTGCGGGCTCTAGTCAGATCTGGGAAAGGTAAAAAGAGGTACTGAGAAAGCCCCAGGAAGGATGCCTTGAGGAATGTCCGGGTGGGAACGTCAGCCAGTGGAGCCAGAGAGCCTATCCAGCAGGCAGCAATAACCCTTTCCGAAGGAGTCAGCACACCTGGCCTCCGCCCCGGCGCGCCCTCAGGAGGGCGCTTGCGCCGTCTCTAACCTCCAAGCAACGAGAGGGTTAAGCTTCCTCGCGGTACTTGCCGCAGTAAGTGGAAAGGAAAGAAGTGTCAACTCTGTTCTCACCACAGCGGGGCTGTCGGATGGCACCTCCCCCCGCCCTGCGCACCCCGCCCGGCCGGCTCCCCCGCCCTCCCCTCGGAGCGCGCGCGCATACACCTCCCACCGCTTTGCCCAAATTATTTTCGATCCCGGGAGACTCCGGATGCCAGACGCGCTCGGCGGCGGCGGCGGCGGCCGCGCCTGATTCATTGCGCCAAAGCTGCAGATGCGACCTCCCGCCTGCGCCCGGTGCCCCGGCCCGCGCCGGGCCGCGCGCGCGCGCCTGGAGAGATGGGGCTGGGGGGGGGGGGCGCGCAATTTGTAGGCGCTTTCCTCTCCCCACAAAAGGCGGGCCCTGGCCCCCCGGGGCCAGGTCCCCAGTCTCCAGCTCCCCGGGCTGCGCTAATTAGCTTTCTCCGGGGGCGCCACGCGGCGTGAGGGGCGGCAATTTCCCGGCTGGGCTGCGGGGGAAGCACTCCTGCAGCCTGGGAAGGTGAAATGGGAAACTCGATTCAAAGAGAGCGAGCGTTCCTCCCCCCCTCCCGCCAAGCTCCGTAGAAAACGGGTTTGAAATTCCTCCTCCTTTTTTTTTTTTTTATTTATAGTGCACGGTCTCCATGGCAACCGCGGAGGAGGTCACGGTAGCTGGGCCCCCGCGCGTCACCCCGCGCCTCGCCGGCTGCAGGCGCCCGGATTGCGGCCTCCCAGGCGCCGTGGCCCGCGTGGACCCAGCTCTGAGTTCTCCGCCCCCGCTCCGCCCTGCCAGAGACTCAGGCCCCATACCATATGACTCTGCCGGGTCCCAACCGGGAATATCGCACCTGGGCACCAGTGCGCTAAGCTATGCCTCTGTCCCCGGGCTCTGGCACGCGGGACTGCGCCACGAAACACGTGTCCAACCCCGGGATGGGAACATGTGCGGCAAGACGCCACCGAGGGGCTCAGCACTTGTGGATGCCCTAGGGAATCGACCTGGATTGGCGCACCACTCTGGAGCTCTTGCCAAGACGGCACCACCCGTGGCTAAGAAGCCTGACTGTGGTGTCAGAACCGAACGTTCCTAATAATTTACTAGCGGTGTGACTTTAAGCAAGTTACAACCTTTCTGCGCCTCAGCTTGTTCATCAGAGAAATGGAATTGTTGTGAGACTAAAAAGTCCGTTTAACGCTTAACATCGTTTTTGGCAAGTGGTTCTTAAAAATTGTGGTTGAGGTTATTTTTTCCTGGCTGAGAAAGGAAAGGCGCACAGGCTTTGATTAAGGGCGCACACGCAGAGGCTGCGAGTTAGGCCTCAAGAGTTCCCAGTTCCTTTGCCTAGGCACACACGACAGGTGAGGGCTGCACTGGGCCTGGGCCCGCCTGAGGCGCAGCACGCAGGGCTGGAGGCTTCTGAGCTGGCCACATCCGCACCCGGAACCCTGGAAACGCTGCCCCCCGCGGAGTCCTCCTCCCGCCCCCTCGTTCCAGCCCCATTAGCAACAGGCCTGCCTGCCCTCCCTCCCAGGACTGAGGCCGCACCTGCCCCACCGGATGGCGGCCCGGGGGCCGGACCGTGCCCCCCACCGTGCACATTTCCTCCCGGACCCCCAGCGCCCCGTCGAGTACGCTGGGGGAGGGGACCGGGCCGCCCCCGCCCCACCAGCTTCCCACAGCCCGAGCTGCCCGGAGCCGGGGAGGCAGGAAGTCTCAGAGCCGGGGCGTGGAGGCGGGGTGGGGGCAGGAAGTTGGGGGTGACTCTCCCAGAGACCCCAGACGGGGCCTCGGCGTGGGAGCAGGCTGGGCGGTGCATAGGGATTAAGGGCGCCCACCTCCTCTGCAGCCTTAGGCCGTGTGACCCTGGCTGGAGCGCCCTGCAGAGTGAGGGCGAAGGCTGCTACCTCTGGCGACCCCCAGCAGCGCGCACGAGGAGGGAGGGGCCGCCTTTGTCTACTTTGCCGCAGAGGCAGCCCCCCACAACCCCTCCCCCCGCGCCCCGCCGGGCCCTGCACAGCCCGGGTTTTCCATCCGGCCCGGCTCGGCTCGGCAGCTGTCAGGGGACCGAGCTGACCTTCGCGAGCAGGGAGTTTCAATTAGCCGCAGATCAGATAAGCGGGCGGGCCCGTCTCTCTGGGCACCGCGGGGGCGCAGCTCCGCCCCCGCCACGCCGCGCCAAACGCGCTCCAGATGGGAACAAAGATGAGGACGCAGCTCCACCTGCCTCCCCGGGGAAGGGGGAGAGGAGGCCCCTCGGGAGTTGCTTCCCACCCGAGGAAGGGGTCTCACGCTCTGCCCTGTGGGCCTGGGATCCCGTGCTCAGGCAGGGGCATGGCTGAGATGATCTTTATGGCTCTGCTTGCCTCCTGCAGTGACCTCATCCCCAGTTGGGCATCATGCCCTCCCTCCCCCAGAGGGAACGTTTTGCCATCTCTGATCTCATCCAGAGCTTCTCTGGGAAGCAAGGAGGAGCAAAGACCAACAAAAAGGAAACTGAGGCAGAAGGAGATTGGAACCTCTTGATCTCGGACACACCAAGCACACATTGTTTCAGATATTTATTGAGTGCCTACTAAGTGCCCGGCCGTATGTAAACTATGGGGACTCCAGAGAACAAATAATCTTGTTCTCAGCCTCACAGAAGTTACATTCTAGCTCAGGGAGGCAGCCCATAGTTAAGTAAACAAATAGTTGAACAAGATCACTGTAGAGAGTCTAAGGAGCCAAGAAGACAGTAAAATAGGTCATGTGAGACTGAATTCAGGGATGGAACCATATTAGCTGTTGTAATCAGGGAAAGCCTCTCTGAGGAGGTGACATCTGAGCCAAGACCAGGAAGAACCAGCTAAGCAAAGAAGGGAGTAGAGCAAGGAGATGAGGAGCAGCACAGCTGAAGTAAGGTCTCCAAGACAATAGTTCCTACCTTGTTGAAGGTAGGGAAAGGCCTTTGTGGGCATGACCATAGACCCAAAGGGGATTTAGATAGGGGAGAGCCTTGCAGGCCACATGAAAGGTCATGATTTGTGCAAAGTACAACAGGAAATTTTGGAGGGAGAAGGGTGAAGCTGGACATAATAAAGTCTGACTTTAATTTTTTTTAAAGATCTTTCTGGCTACCATGTAGACCAGAGGAAGGCAAAAGTTTCGAGCAGTGGGGAGAGGGAGGGTACTGGGTGGAGAGGCAAAAGGAGGTGGCTTAATAATATATTTTGGCAGATAAATTGGAGGCATAGGTGAGGTGGTGGTGAGGTACAGTGACAAGCCTGATGATACAAAGAGCAGGGTTTGAACCCAGACTTCCCTTTGGGATATGGAGAAGCTGCTTGGAGGCTAAGGGTAAAGCTAAGGAGCAAGAATGCCAGGGTTCACATACTGATGCTGATATTCACTAGCTGAGTATCCTGGGCAAGCATCTCAATCAGTTTCCTTAAGCATTTAAAATGAAAAGAAGTTGGATGACCACAGAGATTGGCCTGTGAAGTTTGAACATGAGATAATTTGAAATGTTTGGCACAGAGCGTGGGCTATAGATGGGCCAGTGATCTACACAAAGGTTGAGGAAGGATGGTCAAAAGTTTGAAACCAGCCTGGCAAGGTGTTGCCTGCCTATAATTGAGAGCCTCTGGGAGCTTGAGGCAGGATGATTGAAAGATTGAACCCAATCTAAGCAACTTAGACCTTTTCTCTAAGTAAAATATAAAAAGGGGCTGGGGGGCAGGTTATGGTGGCACAAGCCTGTAATCCCAGCGGCTGGAGACAGAAGGACCCCAAGTTCAAAGCCAGCCTCAGCAACTTAGCAAGGCACTAAGCAACTCAGTGAGACCCTGTCTCTAAATAAAATACAAAATGGGGCTGGGGATGTGGCTCAGTGGTTAAGCACCCCTGGGTTCAATTTAAAAAAAAAAAAAATTGAAACCAGCTTAGGCAAGATAGTGAGACCCTTTCTCAATATTTACATATAGCTGGGCCTGACACACACCTGTAATCCCAGTGGCTCAGGAGGCTGAGGCAGGAGGATTACAAAACCAGTTCAAAACCAACCTCAGCAACTTAACAAGGCACTAGGCAACTCAGTAAGACCCTGTCTCTAAATATTTTTTTTTTGTAGTTGGACACAATACCTTTATTTTATTTATTCATTTTTATGTGGTGCTAAAAATCGAACCCAGGGCTTTGCAACATGCCAGGCAAGCACTCTGCCGCTGAGCCACAACCTCAGCCCCAAGAGACCCTGTCTCTAAATAAAATACAAAAAAGGGCTGGCTCAGTGGTCCAGTGCCCCTGAGTTTAATCCCCAGTATCCCTCCTCAAAATATATATATATATATATATAATTTTTAATTAAAAATTTTATTGATGGGGGATTAAATACAGATCTTGCCAAGCAGTGCTGTACCACTGAGCTACATCCGAAGCCCAAAATCTAAAAAATTTAAAAGAGCTGGGCATGTATCTCAGTGGCAGAGCACTTGCCTAGCAAGTGCCAGGTCCTGAGTTCAATCCCCAGTATGGCAATAAGTAAACAGATAACAAAAGAATAGATACTCACCAATGTTGCCTATTATTGTGGGTGTTGCTGCTATTCCACCTACCTCCACACACATGCTTCTCTGCACCAGAACTTTCCCCAACACACTGCCTGACCTTTCCACTCCACCTTTGGCCCTATTTTCATTTGCAGAGAGCAGAAACTCCTCCCATAAACCCCCCACCTTTGTTTGGAGGGCAGTTTGGGGGATGGGAGTCATTGGGAAGGAACCCACCCAGTCTACCTAGTTAGTTCACTGAGCTGTCTGAGATGGGATTCTCCAAGAGTCACTCAGTGATCTCCATGGGAGCGCTCCCTCCCCAACTGTCAGAAAAGGTAAGAGCATTTAGTTATCATTCATCTAGTCAGTTGAGATACCTTCTCTCAAGCAGCACTGTAGTAGGGGAAGAAAGAAAAAACTCAGGCTCTTCCCTTAGGTTCATGCCTGGTCCTTTCAATTACAGCTGGTATAGCCATGTATTTTGTTCTCTGGGTCCTCCTAGCCAGTCACAAGAGGTTGGAGGGGTGGAGGCAACCTTGGGAAAGCAGTTACTGTCGTTACAGTTGCCATCTGTGGAGTTTGTTGTACCTAGAGCCAGTCACCTTGCACTGGTCCATCCATGCTGTGCCTGTTATTGAGTTCTTTAACCATCCCATGAGAGAAATACAATTATTGTTCTTAATTTATGAACAAATATACAGAAACTTCTGGGGGCAAAGGCCTTGCCCAAAGTCACACAGCAATCAAATAGTGGTGCTGGGTTTGGCTGAGGCCAGGACAGGAGAATTCAACCATTCTGTGATATGGTCATACGTGTTGTTTAATACCCAGATGCCTCTGAAAGATCCTCAAGCAAAGCCCTGTGGAGATGGATCTGCCCTTCTTGCCTCGACTTCTCTGTGTGCCTGAATCCTCAAGGACAGAGTTTTCATCTGAATCCTCAGGAGCCCCACCTGGAGCCAGGTATGCAGTAGGTAGGATTTGAATGTGGCATTCTCTCTACAAACAGCCATGATGTCTACTGTCACCTCCATATCTCCCCTTGGGTACCAGGCCCCACTACAGCCCATTTCAGAGCACCTTGGAGTTGTTGACTAGAAAAAGAAAGTTCTACTTTGCATAATATTTGCATCTGCTTTGCATGCTGTGCACATAACATCAAAATGCACAGAGGCCCAGCACCCTATCCTATACCCTATCCTTGTCTTGGCCTCACCACCCACCCACCCAGAGCAGGGGGTGGGGATTCTTGCAACTAGTCTAAGCTTATCTACTTCCAATGTTGTGGGGGAGAGAAATGAGAAGGCTCCTGCCTCCTTTCATCTTTGTCCCTCCTTCCTCTCCATCCATCCTTGCCTAGGGGGCCTAGTGGGTCAAGCAGAAGAGCCAGTAAACAGATGCCAGTGTGCACACACTTAAGAATACCTCTTATTCTTTTTCCTTAACATTCATTGTGGGGCGGCAGGTACTCAGACCCCAGACATTTTCTTGTACACTACTGTGTTTGTGTGTGTGTATTATTTCAAGTGTGCACACTGGCCTCTGTTTACTGGCTCTTCTGGCTGACCCACTAGGCCCCCCAGGTAGGAATGGATAGAGAGGAAGGAGGGACAGAGATGAAGGCAGGCAGGAGCCTTCTCATTTCTCCCCTCCACGACACTGCATGTAGACAAGCTTAGACTAGTTGCAAGAATCCCCACCCCTGCTTTGGGTGGGTGGGTGGGTGGTGAGGCCAAGACAAGGATAGGGTATAGGATAGGGTTCTGGGCCTCTGTGCACTTTGATGTTGCGTGCACAGCTATGGTTGCTGTGGCTGCTGGGGGATGGCTGGGCTGCCTGTCCTTACACAGTGCCAGACCTCCAAGTTACACACCCTTCTGTTGGCGCAGCTTGAGCAGTCCAAAGAAAGATGGGGCAGGAAGAAATGGAGATACCAGTAATGGAATGGTAGCAAGGACTCGAAAGAAAGAAACTGCTCTGTGATCTTGGGGAAAAAGGGGAAAGTCTGGGCATAGACTGGTCTTAGCCTGGACCTTTAACTGGGTCAGGGCCTCCTAAGAGATGCTATGTTATGTTTTGGATCTAGAATGTCTCCCAGTGGCTCATGTGTTGAAGTCTTGGTCCCCAATGCAGCAATGTTCAGAGGTGAGGCTTTTGGAAGTGATTGGATCATGAGGGTTCTAACCTCATCAGTGAATAGCTGAATGAGATATTAGGAGAAAGTGGGTCACTGGGGGCATGACTTTGAAGGGTTTATTTTGTCTCTGATACTTCCTCTTGCTCTCTCTTTGCTTCTTGGTTGCCATGAGGTGAGTAGCTTTGTTTCTTGCATCCTTCTACCATGATGGACTGCCTCATCACTGGCCCAAAGCAGCAGAGCCAAATGACTATGGACTGAAACCTCTGCAAACATAAGCCAAAATAAATCTTTCCTTCTCTAGGTTGATTTTCTCAGGTGTATTGTCCCAGAGATGGAAAGCTAACTAAAATACATCCTATGTGGGAAAGTAGGAGGAGGCAGATCTTGTGATTGGCTAATGAGGAGCAACCCATGTGAGTCAACAAAGGCCAAAAGCCTGTCCTGACTGGACCCAACAATCATTGTAATGAGAGTCTTAAAGTCTGATTGGCCATGAGATGTCAGCGGTTGAGGACTGGGATTGGTAGGGGTATCCTACCCATTCCCCTTCCTCACTGTAGGTTTAAATTTCAGACTTGAAAGCATCTAGTAGGTGCCCAAGGAAGAACCAGAGATCCAGGAACTCAGAATAGTGAGTTGAACTGGCCCATAGATGGATGGGCCAGGATACTTATTGTCTTTGTTCTAGCCATACAATGGGCATGGAGGGCAACACAGGGTACCAACAGCTCCTGGGGATCCTCACATCTGCAGACAAGCACTGCACAAACAATAACCTGGAAGCCCTTCCTGGAGGAGGCAGCACAGGTGCTGAGCTTCAAAAAATGGATAGAAAAAGTGGTAAAATGTGACCGAAGATGCAGTGGGCAGGCACGGACTTCTCCAGGGCATCAAGGAAAGCAAGGGGAGAGGAGAAGAGAAAGGCAGCAAGGACTGGATTGTGCCAAACCTTGAATTCCAGGCCCAGGAGGCTGCATTTTTGACAGGCATGAGGGACGTGAAAGACAGATGCAGACTGAAGGAAGAGGCTCTTAGATCCTCCTGCCTTCCTCCCCATCCTTACCCTGCCCTGGACACCGTCCACTCCATCCACCACTCCAGCACAGGTTCCACCCCAAACCCAGCAGAAGCTCCTGAGGCTGCTGAGCTCTCAAGAAAACTTCCACCCCAGCATGGATCCCCTGGCCCCTGGCCTTTCCTCTTCATATATTCCCCTGTCACCTCTGTGCAGCTGAATGGCCAGGCTGGAAGCCGCCTTTGCAATAAATTTCGGATCCCTTATACCTCTAGGGTACCACAATCTGGAGGCTCTTCCAGTTACCAGAACTTACAGTCACATATTCTCCTTGAGCCTTGGTTTCTTCTCCTCAAAATAGACATATACCAAGTTTCTTGTGAGAACTGGGTTGGATGGAGTACTTAACAGAATGACTGCATTTCATTTATTTATTCATTCTCTATTTATTGAGGGCCTTCTAGGTGTCTAGCATTGATTGAAGTACTGAGGTTTCAGCAATAAGTCACAGCAAAGTTTCTTGTTCTCAGGAGTTTCCAATCTGAGAAGGGGAAATCAATATAAGTCACAAATATGTAAATTTGTATGGGTATGTGAGATATCTATATAGAGAGATATATACACATGCATACATACATCCTGGGTATCGAACTCAGGAATATTTTAACATGGAACTTCACCCCTAGGTTTTTTTATTTTGAGACAGGGTCCCACTAAGTTGTCCAGTGTGGCCTTGAACTTGTGGTCCTTCCTGCCTTAGCCTCTCAGAGTAGCTGGGCTTATAGGCGTATGCCACCGTGACCAGCCACAAATATGTAAATTAAAATTTCACATCATGACAAACACTGTGAAAGTATAAATAGGATAATCTGACAGTGTGACATAACAGGGTAACTGGAGGTGAGAGAGAGGAATTTTGGATAAAATGGTTAGAAACCTGTCTCTGAGGTGTCCTTGAAGCATAGACCTGAAGAATGAGAAGGAGTCAACCATGTTAAGTAGTAGAGGAAGGTTTTCCAAGGAGCAGAAATGGCAAGTGCAAAGCCCTTGAGGCAGGAAGAGCTTGCTCTTCAGGAGGTTGGAGTGACTGGAGCAAGACCAGCAAGCAGAGGCTAGGGGCCTCTGGTCCTTGGGAGAAGTCATAGAAAACCATTGGAGGATTTACACAGTAATTGCTCAATAAAGGCTTGCTGTTATCATTATGAATAATATGAAGCCCAGAAAGGAATAGCAATTTGTCCATGGTCACAGAGTCCCTTCCCACAGCCCTACTCCTCTTCCAGGTGGTCTTCCTCCTCCCCTGAGGAGCCATGTGGATCAGCCCAAAGCAGACAGGAAGAGAAGATGGTGAGGGTGCCTTCTCTTCTCTCCTTCCTGCTCCTTCCCTCCGGCCATTTCCCGTGCTCCCGGCGCCTGTGCCCCAATTAGCTGGCAAGGCTGACGGCCTCAGCTCCGAATGACAGACACCTCCTGTCACCCCCTGACGGGCGAGGAGATTAACTCAGAGAGGCGCCGGCTGGAAGGGACAACAAGGGAAGGGAAGAAGGGGGAGGGAATGACCGACTGGACCTTCCCCCACCAAGAGTCCCCAGTATCTTGGAAGGAAGGGGAACCAAAGGGGACCCCTGACCTCAAACAGCTCGGAAAGCTGGGGAGAGCCACCCCTACTCTCCTGATCTGCTGCTCCAAGGTGGGGCCACACTGCCCCAGTTTCCACCTTCAGCTTCTCCCAGGGCTGGGACCATGGCTGTGGACACTTCAGAGCTGAAACCTCAGCTCCAGGGTAGCTGCCCAATAAATATCTGTGCTAAGTACTTTCATACAGATTTATTTAATCTTCAGTCTTTACAACATCACCATTTTACTGAGTCTTTTTTTCTTTTTTTTTTTTAATGCAATGGTGGGGATTGAACCCAGGGCCTCATGCACACTGCCTCATGCATGCTGGGCATGTGCTCTACTGCGGAACCACAAACACAGCCCCTATTTTTTTTTCTTTTTAGTTGTAGATGGACACAATATCTTTATTTATTTATTTTTGTGTGGTGCTGAGGATCGAACCCAGTGCTTCAGAGGCAAGCGCTCTGCCACTAAGCTACAGCCCCAGCTTCTGTTTTGAGACAGGCCTCACTCTGTTGACCAGGCTGGTCTTGAACTCAAGTGATCCTCCTGAGTGTTTGAGGCTACAGGTGCACCATCACCTGGTTAATATCCCTATTTTTAAATTTTTTTTAAAAATTTTTTGGTAGTTGTAGACAGAGAGAATGTCTTTATTTTGTTTCTTTTCTTTCTTTCTTTTTTTTAAATATGGTGCTAAGGATTCAAACCAGTGCCTCACACATGTGAGGGAAGTGCTCTGCCATTGAGCTACAGCCCCAGCCTAATATCCCTATTTTATACATGGAAACTTTTATGTATTAGAGATAGGGTCTTGCAAAGTTGCCCAACTGGTCTTGAACAATTGGGCTCAAGGGATCTCCCCACCTCATCCTCCTGAGTAGCTAGCACTCTTATGTGTATGCCATGATGCGCCTGGCTGTACCCTCCCAATTTTATTATTTTTTTTTTTATGTTTTTTTGAGAGAGAGAGAATTTTAATATTTATTTTTTAGTTTTCGGTGGACACAACATCTTTGTTTGTATGTGGTGCTGAGGATCGAACCCGGCCTCACAAATGTTAGGCAAGCACGCTACCGCTACCGCTTGAGCCACATCCCCAGCCCTCCTCCCTATTTTAAAGAAGGGGAACTCAGAGGAGGAGGGACTGGCTCAAAGATCAGTCACACAGATGGGCTAGAATTTGAACTGAGGTTGCCTGATGCAAATAGATGCCAAACTTCTAACCACTATTCTTTTTTTTTTTTTTTTTTAAGAGAGAGTGAGAGAGGGGAGAGAGAGAGAGAATTTTTTTTTTCAAAGAGAGAGTGAGAGAGAGAGAGAGAGAATTTTTAATATTTATTTTTTAGTTCTCGGCGGACACAACATCTTTGTTGGTATGTGGTGCTGAGGATCGAACCCGGGCCGCACGCATGCCAGGCGAGTGCGCTACCGCTTGAGCCACATCCCCAGCCCCTAACCACTATTCTTCTTCTTTTTTTTTTTTTTTTTTTTTTAATACTAGGGATTGAACCCAGAGGTGCTTTTCTCCAGAGCCACATCTGCAGCCCATTTTTTATTTTTTATTTTGAGACAGGGTATTGCTAAATTGCTTAAGGCCTCAGCTCAATTACTGAGGCTGGCCTTGAACTTGCTATCCTCCTGCCTTAGTCTCCCAAATTGCTGGGATTATATACATGCATCATTCTTCTTTACAGGAGGGGACTCAGCTCATACTATTTAGGAATTTACAGTCCACCCTAGGGCTGTGAGAAGCAAGCCCGGAAAATTCACACATCAGTTGCAGGCATAGACACTAAGCCCCAAGGTGGGGGTCAGAAGTTCCAGGTAACTCTCTGGAGAATGGAGGAGAGAAGGAGAAAGCCTTCTGGAGGGGGTGAAATGAGCTGGGCCTCTAAACAGGCACTGCTGGTGAGTAGAGGACAATAGGAAGGCAGAGGAGCAGTGCATGGCCACAAGCTTGCAGACAGAAGTGGGCAAGGCCTGGGACAGAAACCACAAAGGCTTAAGCAAAAGTAGAACCTACTGACTTATTCTGAGGCTCAAGAATACAAGAGTGTTTGGCTTCCAGTGGATCAGGAGGCTGAGACAGGAGGATTGTAAGTTCAAAGCCAGCCTCAGCAAAAGCAAGGCGCTAGGTAACTCACTGAGACCCTGTCTCTAAATCAAATACAAAATGGGGTTGGGGATTGGCTCAGTGGTCAAGTGCCCTTGATTTCAATCCCTGATACCAAAAAAAAAAAAAAAAAAAAAAAAAAAGAGTGCTTGGCTTCAAGTACAAGGAGATCAGTTTCCCTTTGTTGATTTCATGGGAAGCTCTCCTCAGAAGATAGGGGCCCCAAATTCCCATACTACAAGATCAGACATCACCTGCTTCTTCTCAATAACCAAACTCTTAGGATTCAGCCTGTTTGGTCAGGCCTAAATCACATGCCTGAAATTCTCTGAACGAATCAGAGTGGTCAGGGAGGCTGGGTCTGCTGATTGGCCAGGTTCTCCCCCATCCCATCCAAACTAGAGGTAGTAGGAGGAGACCCCCTACATCCCTAAGGCTGGGGAGAAAGGGAAAAGTAGTTCTTCCAAAAGGCAATGGGGACTGGGTGCTCTAGTCCCAGGACTGGATTCTGGGCCCTGAGTGATCTTTCCATGGGCAACCTAAGGACCTCCACTCCTTCTGCACTTTCTTCATATTTCCCACCTGTGCTGATGATATCCTGCAGCCCAGTTCTTGCTAGCTGAAGGGGGAGCTCCAGTAAGGCTCCCAATCCAGGACAGGCGGTGTCTTGAGGGTTTCTTCTGCCCAGTTGGCTCCGATGCCTTGGTTGTCTCCTTGGACCTGTCTGATCTCCTCTCCACCCACTCTTCACCCTTAGCTTGGGTATTTCCCTTAGAGTTTATATTATTATCAGCATCTTTACTTACCTTTTACAAAGTTGCAAGCTTTGATTGGAGCCCAAGAAGGGCAGTCTTGCAACAGGAAAGACTATGGCCCGGTGCCAGGAAGGACTTTCACAAGGAGAACATTCCACCCTCTAGACAGGAAAAGGTATAGCTGTCAGTCTTATGAAGCAAGAGGACAGTTACTATTGGGCCCAGCCCCCAAGTTAGGGTGAGAGTTGCTGCAGTACATCCTGCAACTAGTAACCTTGGAGGTAATGAGCTCACTTCACCAGGAGGGGAGAGGCAATGGCCTTTCCTCTGGGGTTTGGAGCATGAACTTGGTAGTCATATTGACAGAGATTTGAGTTCTAGGTCAGGTGGCTAAACTTAAGGCTTGCCCTCTCCAGCCTTGGTTTTCTCATCTGTAAACTGGGAAAAAATGCAGGGAAGTCCTGACCTTGAAGGGTAGTAATGTTCCCATGAGATATTGCAAACCAGGTGCTGGCCACACTCTTGGCACAGTGACTCTTCCATAAAGGGACAGCTGTTTTACTACTAATATTCTTCTAGCTCTAAGATTGGCCCTTTGTATGGGGCTCAAGACAATCCTTTCTGGACCTCAGTTTCTCCATTTGAACTTCCAGCCCTCTCACTCCTAGAATGGGTGACTTGGATGACTTCACTGCGGGGAGGACCCCTCCCACGTGGGTCAGTCCATGGGGGGGTAGGGGGTAGGAAGGCGGCAGTGCCCAACCAACATTTTCACCAGGCTGGGCAGGCAGCGCCAGGCAGGCGGGAGCTGGTCAGGTTTTTAATTGAACGCGATGCAAATGAAATGTAAATACCATGCAAATAAGCTCTTGCCAGGAGGCGCTGGGCTGGGAGCAGAGGGAGCAGGGAGGGGACTGCAGAGCAGGGCCTCCTTCCTGGCCCCCCCACTTTTTCTCTCCTGTGGCTGCCCACGCCCACCCCCTGGTGTTGCCCACCCAGCCAGGCCATTCCATTTATTCCATTTGGGGAAAGAAGCTCTTCTTCCCTCTACTCCCCCTCCCAGACTCACTTCCCTAAATGGGAGGCTCCAGGTGACAGTGGGTACTCAAGGAGGAGCCAAGGACCCCGTGGACAGGGCAAGGCCAACACAGGCACTCACAGTCACACAGAAAGACCCACACAGAGACATAGGAACAACAAACAGATATAAACATGAAGAAACACATGCCCTCTCAAGCCGCCTGTAACACTAAGACCCACTCAGAGACAGCAGGTCACACGTAACACACACAAGTGCACAATCAGTCATAAATACACAAAGTGAGACAAACAGACCCAATCATAGGAGCATGTGTGTGCAGAGTGTGCACTTGCAAGCACATGCACACACACATGCACACACACACACACACACACACACACACACACTGCCTCCACTATCATGAGGACTGCATACTGAAGTCCTGTACTGGCTGGATGTCAGAGAGGATGAGAGTTGGGGAAGTGGGACAGGCACCCTGTGTGGTCAGAGCCTGGTGGCCTAAGCAAGGCCAGACAGGCAGTAGGCGGTAGAGAGATCTTCGGGGTGGCCTGAGCCTTTGCCCAGCCCCCACACCCTAAGACACATGGCATACCCCAGAGCTCACAGCCCTAGAGATCTCAGGTGTTAGTCTCCAAGTCCTCAGGGTACTCTGGGCCCCATTCTGGGAATTTGGAGTCCCCTTGTGGTCCCTCAGTCCCCAGCCCTGAGGCAGCCAGACATTTAGGGGAGGTTGGCCCAGGGTGACAAGATGGCCAAGGGGAGGGGGTGAGGTGCAGGGGAGTGGGGAAAAGCTGAACAGTCTGGACAAACCTCCCTTCCACCCTCCACATCTGGGGGTGGTCCCAGCCCGCTCTCTGAAGTGACTCACGCCCTACATTTAACTCTCATTAGCGCCTCTGAGCCCAGCTGGAGGGACAACTGCCAACTTCCCCCAGCAGACAGGGAGCTCTGGGTGGGCCAGCCTCGAAGCCTCAGTTTCCCCCTAGGGGCCTGGCCCAGGGACAGGGGTTGCGTGGGAGAGGAGCACTCAGTCCCCTAGGCCTTAGCAAGGGCTGTCCTCCACCCCATGGAATGAGGGACAGGGTGTGGCCTCTTCCAGGAACCACCCTCCCCAGGCCCCCACCGGATGCACCACAGCTTCAGATAGTCCCCCGCCCCACCCAGGGCCCAGGCATCTCAAAGGAGGGGAGGAGGCAAACTGTCTTGGATCCAAGGAGGCCTCGGTGGCCGGTGATCCCGCCGCCCATCGGCCCTGGCTGCTCCTGCTGACCCTGCGCGAAGCCCTGGGCGGGGGCAGATGAAGAGGGATCAAAGAAGCAGAGATGTGGCCGGGGATCCATGGTCGTCCCGGGCCTTCTTCCTTCTCCCGCTTCACAGGCGGACCCTGCTCTTATTTACTGCTGGGTGCAGAGCGCACCATGTGCCGGGCCCTGTGGGCGCGGCCCTAGGCGGGGTGCGAGGACCCTCGGCTTGCCCCCGAGGGCCCCGTTCGCCCGCCTCCCCGACTCTTCCCCACCCCACCGCCTTCCCTGCTCTGTGGGAAGGAGGCAGCTGGGGCGGGGGTGGCCGCGGGAGCGTCTTGCCGGTGTGATCGTGCCGAGCAGGGAATTCGGGGCCATGTGGGAAAGACATTAGTGCCGGCCGCCCTGCCAGCCAGGAATGCGCCCCCCGCTCCGCAGCCGCCGCCTGCCTGGCCCAGAAACGGTGACTCACCCGCTCCGTGTTCCCACCCCCTTGTCGTGCACCCTCCACAGCCCACCACAGGCCTGGCCAGGGCTTCCCAGCCTCCCTGCCTTTGCTTCTGCTGGCCCTGCTACCTTCCTTGCCCATCCTCCATTCTCCCAGCGTCTTAGAATACTGAGCCAGATAGCACAGGAGGTGCACAGGGGGAGTCCTGAGACACGCGCCCCCACCCGCCACCACCACCACAGGCCTGTCTATTCTCTGGACTCGCTCTGATTAGAACACTCCTTAGGAACCGGTTGGGGTGGCTCACGACTAGAATCCCTGCGAAGCCAGAGACTGAGGCAGGAGGATCCTAGGTTCGAGGCCAGCCTGGGCAATTTAGCGAGACCCTGTCTCAAAATTTAAAAAACAGACCCAGTCAGAAAAGGTCGGGGGTGGGGGTGGGGGGCGAGAGTGGGTAGGGATGAAGCTCCCTCGTAAAGCACACCTGGATTCAATCCCCAGTACCAAACAACAACAAACATCTCTCCTTTGGGACTTAACTCTTGATCTGTTTCACTCCAGAATGCTACATCCACACCCAGCAGAGGGCAGGAGGGGTAGGGGGAGAAGGGAGTCAGGTTAGGAAGCAGAGCTTTGTGGGGGACTGCTGTTCCCAGGGCTCTTCCTCTTTGAATAATAAAGGAATGCCACCTGACAGCACCTGTGACCTTGGACCCTTATCTCCATGTCGACCTTGCTTTCCTCATCCCACAGAATGAGAAGACAGGACCCACCCACGTGCTAACAGGGACAGCCTCTGCAGGAATCTCTGTCTACACAGTTCTAAACTCAGAGCCTTCTGCTTTCAGTGATTCAACTGGATGAAGGTGGTTATAATATTAATAGTAATCTTGGCTGTTTAATGAATACCTACTATGTGTCATGCCCCTGGCTGGGTGCTTTCTAGACATTATCTCATCTAATTCCTACCTCAGTCCTATGAGATAGGATCTGCTATGATCCTTCTTAAAGATGAAGAAACATAGAGGCAACTGGGCATGGTGGCACTCACCTGTGATCCCAGATACTACTCTAGAACCTAAGGCAGGGGGATCACCAGTTAGAGGTCAGCTTGAGCAACTTAGCAAGACCTGACCTCAAAATTAAAAAACAAAACAACAACAACAAACAAATAAACAAACAAAAAAAACAGAAAATAAGAAGGGCTGGGAACCAGGAACTGGGGCACACATCTATAATCCCAGCAGCTCTGAAGGCTGAGGCAGGAGAATCACAAGTTTAAGCTAGGCTCAGCAATTTAGTGAGGTCCTAAGCAATTTAGTGAGAGATCCTGTCTCTAAATAAAAAATAAAAAGGGGGGTTTAGAGTTGTACCTCAGTGGTAGAGCGCTTGGCAAACATATGTGAGGCACTGGGTTCAATCCTCAGAACATAAAAATAAATAAAATAAAGGTATTGTGTCCATCTACAAGTAAATTTATTTATTTGTTTGTTTGTTTATTTTGGGGGTGGTGCTGGGAATCAAACCCCGGGCCTTGTGCATGTGAGGCAAGCACTCTACCAACAGAGCTACATCCCTAGCCCTAAAAAAAATATTTTAAAAAATAATAAAATAGGGTTGGGATTGTGGTTCAGTGTACAGCACTTACCTAGTACGTGGGAGGCACTGGGTTCGAACCTCAGCACCACATAAAAATAAATAAACAAAGTAAGGCATTGTGTCCTTCTACAACTAAAAAACAATTTAAAAAATAATAAAATAAAAAGGGCTAGGCATGTGGCTCAGAGGTTAGGTGCCACTGGGTACCAAAAAAAAAAAAAAAAAAAAAAGAAAGAGAAAGGTGCTATTCCAGGGACCCCCACAAGAGGCAGAACTTATGCCCACACCGATCCCCCCACTCTCTCCCCCCAGCTCTCCAGTGCCCATACAGGAGCATCCCCTCTGTTTACCTCTTCCAAAGACAAAACTGGGCTCCAGTGGGCAGCCGGTTGCAGCCCTCACCCTCACCAAAAGTCCTTCACGCATCCTCCACCCAGGGCCACTTCTCATGTTTTTTTTTTGCAGGGAGTGGTACCAGGAATTGAACTCAGGGGCACTTGATTACTGAGCCACATCCCCAGCCCTATTTTGTATTTTATTTAGAGACAGGGTCTCACTGAGTTGCATAAAGCCTTGCTTTTGCTGAGGCTGGCTTTGAATTCAGGATCCTTCCACCTCAGCCTCCCGAGTCACTGGGATTACAGGTCTGCACCACCGAGCCCAGGTCTCATAAGAGGTAATAAAACCAAGCAGCGGGCATCAGCTTCATTTTTAATTATCTAATTTACATTTAATTTTCCCCACCAATGTGTTGCAGTTTATTAATGTTTTACCTAAGACCATCCATTAATGGACTGAAAATATGTTCACAAAACTAATGAACATTTTTGGAGGCCCCTAGTTCAGAGTAGGGGACCCCATCTAGAGTCTCAGGCCCCTAGATCCAGCAGCCAACACAGTTCTCAGAACTATAATAATTTTTTTTAAAGTATTTATTTTCTAGTTTTTCGGCGGATACAACATCTTTGTTTGTATGTGGTGCTGAGGATCGAACCCGGGCCGCACGCATGCCAGGCGAGCGCACTACCACTTGAGCCACATCCCCAGCCCTACACTATAATAATTAATAAACAAATGTTCCAGAATTCTTTCAGAGAATGCTTCTTTCCTGCCAGCCTTCAGAAATAACGATTACCCTGCCAGACATTTATGGGAATATCACGTTCATTTCTTATACCTATTCTAGAATCTACCCCTAGAGACAGGTATTTCCCCCCTAAGTGCTGGTAATTGAACCAGGGCCTCAAACATGCTAGGCAACTTCTGTACACTGAGCTACGTTCCCAGCCTGACAAATACTATTAAACACCTGTTTCATAGGTGTGACTAGGGAGTATGACTCAAAGCCCAATCTCTGTCCTGCAGGATTGAGTAACCTCTTCAGAAAGTCCACATACTGGTCTTGCCAGTACCAAATCCAAACTTTGAGACATTGGGTCTATGAACCAGGGTGCCCTGTGGTTTTCAAGATGTCTAGGGAAAAGAAAAAGATGTCTATGGGCATGATGGCACATACTGTAATCCAGGTGACCTGGGAGGCTGAGGCAAGAAGATTGCAAATTGGAGGCCTGCCTTAGCAATTTAGTGAGAACGTAAACTACTTAGTGAGACCCTATCTCAAAAAAGGAGGCGGTGGGGGGGGGGATGGCGGCGGGGAGGCAGGGAGCTGGGGATATAGCTTAGTGATATTGTACCCCTGAGTTCAATCCCTAGTTTAAAAAAAAAAAAAAAAGATGTCAAGATGTCCTTGGGCTGGTAGAAAGAAGAATAGGAACCTAGTGACTAGGGTTCCACAGTGGTAGATCCCCAGACTTCCATATTCCCAGTGACCAATGTGACTTCCATGGTAGATTTTCCCTGGTACTCCCAGGAGGGTACCAGAAGTTGGGTGTGCTCCAGCTTTCCTCCACTGTCACTAAAATGAAGCTAGGTCTCCTTTAAAGCAGAGACAATGAACAGCTTTCCAAGAAGGAAGAGAGGATTTGAAATCCAAACTGAAATCCTGAGCCCAGGGCTGGTAGTAAAAAAGCTTAGACCCAGGGCAATGGACAGTGTAGATTCCCCTTGACCACAGCTCCAGCGGCACAGGGTGAACCCTCAACCCAACGTCAGCCAGCACCAGGCAGACAGGCAGAATGCACAGGCACCCCAGCCTTGGTCCAGCCCAGGCAGTTGGGCAATACAGATATTCATTCTGTGCCTTGGCCAGGCCTTGCCTAAATGGACGGTGAGCCTCAGACTCCCTGATGAAGTGGGACTGTGAACCTTCACCGGGGCCTGGGCAAAGCCCCTGGCAGATAGGAAGAGTGGATGAGCCTCAACCAGACCCTGGTAGAAGTCACTGTGGACTCCCCACCACATTCTCAGTCATGCTGGCAGAACCCAGAACTCAACTGAGATGTCATCAAGTAGGCCCCTTTCCCACTATCGACACAAATCTACTTTTCTTTTCTTTCTTTCTTTTTTTTTTAGTTAGACATAATATCTTTATTTTATTTATTTATTTTTATGTGGTGCTGAGGATCGAACCCAGGGCCTCGCACGTGCTAGGCAAGCGCTCTGCCGCTGAGCCACAAACCCAGCCCACACAAATCTACTTTTCAACAAATACTTAGAGGTTTCAGAAATACAACTGGCCACTTCTGGGCCAGAGGGCCTCCATGGAACCCAAAGGCTTGGGTTATCATCCCTTGAACTCCCTTACCTTTCTCTCCAGCCTCGTTGTGCTCATCTGGAAAAGGGAGATTCTGACTCAAGGAGCTGTCAGACTGCTGTGATAATGAAAGGTGATGGGGTAACCGGATTCTGGATTCTTTTTTTTTTTTTTTTAATTTTAATGTTTATTTATTTATTTTTAGTTTTCAGCGGACACAACATCTTTGTTGGTATGTGGTGCTGAGGATCGAACCCGGGCCGCACGCATGCCAGGCGCGCGCTACGGCTTGAGCCACATTCCCAGCCCCGATTCTGGATTCTTAATCTTCCTCAGCCTCCCCTCTTTCCTGTGCCTTCTTTATTATACAAAAAGGAAACAAAGGACCAGAAAAGTCAAAGGACTACCCCAAGAGCACACAGCAAATTGGGGTCAAAAGTGAAAGTGGAGCCTAGATCTCTTAAAGTGACATAGAAGAGGAACTTTGGGAACCTCCATAGACCAAAGCATTGTGTGGTTAAGTGGTGCAGTCTGGTCCAGTGTGCGCCTGGGCATGTGTGTGTATGTGTGTGTGTGTCTGTTGCTTGGGGGGGGGGGTAGGCAGGGTGTCGGGAGAGCTGCTGCCACCGCCTCCCTGGTATTTTTAGAATGAGCTGAGCTCAGGGCTCTAAGCTCCCATCAGCAGTGAGGGAAATGGGAAGGTCCCCACCACTCTCCCTCCCCCCATCAGCCTGTAGCTGGGTTGAGAGAGAGTGGGCCTGGAAATGGAAAGGGACCCTAGGGACTGGGGGCTGGCAGGCCCTGACCCCTTGCACCCTAGCCCACCCCATTTAGGTCATCTTTCCAATGGCCCCTTCCGGAGGGGGAATCCAAACTGGCAGAAACAGGAGCTCCCATCTGCCTGGCTACCATCAGCTTCCCTGCTAGGAGCTCCAGGCCAGCTCTCCTCTGCACCAGGTCAGAGCTGCAAGGTTCCCATGACAACGGATGACAGCAGCAGAGGCTGCTGGCCACTAGGTCAGGGGTGAGGGGGTGTGGGTGGAGGAGCAGGAAAAGAGAGGTGGCCCAGCATGAGGGTGGAGGAAGAGCTAGAATGAAGGACCCCTAAATGATAGCCCCCTCCTGAGGCGTGAACCCCCAGGAGAGTCCTAGAACCGCGCCTGATTGATGCTACAAAGTACTCCAGGCACTGATTAGGAAAGCTGGGCGCGGAAGGGCTGGCTATGCTTTTGGTCATGAGCTCATGAAGCCAGCGAGGGGTGGGGCTTAGAGATGGAGCAGCTGGGTTCTCGGTCTTCCTCAGCTTCCCCTCTTCCATGTAGCTCCCTTATTATACAAAAAGGAAACCAAGGACCAGAGAATTCCAAGGACTTCTAGAAAATGGAAATCCTAGTTCCCCTGCCTCCCAGCCCATATTCTTCTTCTTCTTCTTCTAGTTCAAGCTCCTAGACACTCATCTCCACCTCCAGGAATTGAAAGGGTCCTGAAGTCCTCCAACCAGCCTGACCATTCTGTAACTTGGATTCCCCATCCTATAACCAGTGGACAAGGCCCCCAAACAGACAGGTCATTTCCTGTTAAGTCTAGTCCCTAACTTCCGGAATGTTTTGGTTCCCCTCCAAAGAGATATGGCTTGGGCCATGGCCTCTGGCTGACTCCCCACCTCAGCCCCAGGGGCCCAGAGTGGGATTGAGAAGTTGCCCCACAACCCTGGTTGACCAAAGGCTTCCTTCCAAATTTTAGCCCCTCCAAAGCTGTCCAGTTTGAGAACCATCATTGGCTTCCACTGTCCCCAAGATAAAATACACCCACTTATCCTAGACCTTGATATTGAGGCCTGTGGTCCTCTGAGCTTTCTCCAGTGTGGTGTCACTGCCTCAGAAGTACCGGTCCCCAAGCCTTCTAGGAAAGTGGCATGGTCCTTCCTCCTCTAGGAAGCTCCTTGGGTCTTCCCACCCAGTCAATCCCTTGCTCACTTACCATGGAGTATGAGCGTAGAGAGTTCACGAGATCTTTCACACAGGACCTCTTGTTCCAGCCTCATTGTGTCTCTGAGAAGTGACATCACTGACCTATGAGTGAACTGTCTGCGGGGGAGGGCAGCCTCTTGCAGAAGGTCATATAACTGGTGAGTGATGCCTGGCTCTGGACCCTCTTTTCTTCTGACCCTTCTTGGGGCACCCCCTCGACTTCCACTTGGAAGCTCCGGCCTGTGGCAGGCCCTGTTCCTCAGATCCTCAAGCTCAGACCGAACAGTTCTTTCTCCAGTGCAACAGGCGCTGGCCTCCTCCCTCGGTGCATCTACTTATTCAACATGGTTGAGCACCTGACGCTTGCCAGCCAGGCAGGTCCCTTCCCCCAGTCCTCCTAGCTGGGAAGACAGCAAGCAAACAGATGAGTTCACCCAGTGGGGTTCCAGCAGGGCTGTGAGGGGGCCCCTGGGGCACTGGGTACACAGAAGGCCTGTAGGCCCAGATTTACCATCAAGACAGACTCCGCCTCCCTTAGGTCCTCTCTGCCTTGACCTCAACCCCACTTGCTGCAACCCATAAAGACTTATAAGGGGATAAGTGGCTGAGAAAGGCTTGTCTCCAGGCCCTGGACCCCGTGGCTGTAGCAGCCAGCACCCTCACTATTTCTACCCAGGACCCCCTCTCTCTATTATCTCCC
This sequence comes from Ictidomys tridecemlineatus, assembly GCF_052094955.1. Taxonomy (NCBI): domain Eukaryota; kingdom Metazoa; phylum Chordata; class Mammalia; order Rodentia; family Sciuridae; genus Ictidomys; species Ictidomys tridecemlineatus. Next base: position 120,057,177 of record NC_135477.1, on the reverse strand, counting down.
CAGGGCCCCCAGGATGGGCAGAGGGGGCTAGCTGAACAGCAAAACCATCAGGTCCATTACGCCTCTCTGAGCCCCCCCATATAAACATTTTGGATCCAGAAGGTTTCCTGCAGCAGCCCCCAGCCCTAGCCCTGCTTTGGGGCCAGTAGAGCCATGGGAGACCCAGGGCCACCAGGGCCCTCAAAATGTTGGCAGGCAGGCCAGGGTCAGGCCCTCCCCCTCCCAGGGCTGTTAAGCCAGATTGGAACAGGGGGAGGGAAAGAAACCACAGGATTGCTGCTTGCTCCTTAGGGTCCCTCAGGGCCACCAGGAAGGGAAGAGAAAATGAGAAAGAAACTCTGTCTGGGCCCCCAAATTCCTCCCACGAGTTAGACTGGGGGCCATGGGAGCAGGGCAGGTTCCTGACACGGGACCCAGAGCCCCTCCTGGGGATGGGGGTGTTGAGCCCTGAGCGCCCTCGTGATGAGGCCGACTGCAGGGCGATTAATCTTGTGAGGGCTGCGCGACAGCACCCCCTCAGCCTCCCATGGCCAACCCCGCCCGCACTGCCCCAGGAGTTAATCTCTGCTCGGGGGACTTCTCAGCCGCTGTCACTGCTGCATTAATTCTGAGGCAGAGGGAGGCAGGAAGGAGGGAACATGGTTGGGGGGTGGCGGTGAGTAGGTTCCTTGGGAAGGTTTTGTTATCAGCAGCTGGTGAAGAGGGGTCCCAAAGGGTGAGACCTGGGTCTCTTTCAAGGTCCAGCCCTAGAGGAGAGGTGGGGGGCATCCATATTACCCCCCTCAAACCATCAGAACCCTTGCACCCCTGGTCTCCAGCTCTGGTAGTCCACCAGCTGAGCCCCAAATGCAGTTTGCAGTTTTGACAGCAGATGTCTCTGCTATTATGATTTATCAAAACGCTTAAGGTAAATAATACACACATATTTATAAGGAAGGAGGGAATGGTAGAAGGGGAGGAACTGAATGGGTTAAGGGGACTTTGGGGGACACCCCTGCCTGTTCTCAGTCCTCCCTACTCAGCCCCAAAGGCTGACCCCAGCCTGGCCCTGGGATGACACTAAGCCTGCCCAGCTGCTAGCCTAGCTCCCAGGAGGGCAGAGTCAGACGGCCAGTGGCTGGACTTGTCTTGCTGGGCCCCCTGCCAGGCTTGGGAGGTGGCCACCTGGGGGAAGTGGCTGAGCCAGCTTCACACCTCAGTCATGTTTCCATGGCTTCACTGCGTCCCTGTTCCTGAGGGCTCCGTCACCTTACCAACGCGCAGCGGGCACTGCACTTGCCCTCGCCCTCGCAGCCACTCCCCCAGGGCCCCAGCAGCTGCTTGTGGATCCTACTGCTGCAGAGCCAAACCTCAGCCCCAGGGCTGCAGCTCCCGGGCAGGCTGGGTTAGGGGCTGTGAGCCAGCGTGCGGGGCTCTAGGGAGGTGGAAGGGCAGGAGCTTGTGTAGACGCAGGCTGTGCCCACCGCGGGCCCCCAGAATACCCAAACCCTGTCACACTCGTCTACTTCCTCATCTCCTACCCTTCTGCCACACAGTGCTCTTTGTTTCCAGACCTTTCTGGACTAGAGAACGTTTGCTTAAAGAATTTATTGGGGCCAAGCCTGGTGGCCGCATGCCTGTAATCCCAGGGACTCAGGATTACAAATTCGAGGCCAGACTCTGCAAGTTAGTGAGACCCTGTCTCAAAATGAAGGTGTCTGGGGGCAATTCGGAGTTAGTGCCCCTGGGTTCAATTAATTCCCAGGACTGCAAAAAAAAAAAAAATGTATTGGGCATTCTGATTTGAAAAACAATATACAAGAAAAGGGGGAAACCCCAAAAGTCAGAAAATGCAGAAAAGTGTAAGGGCAGGGACATAGGTGGCATGTCAGGTGGGGTGGTGGGGTGGGGGAGTCCTTGCAGCCCACCCCCAAAGCATAACCAGGTGTTAAAGGCTAGCTTTGAAAAGCAGAGGAACCTAGCTAAGTGACCTTGCATGGGTCTCTCTACCTCTGAGCCTCAACTGTCTCATCTACAAAATGGGGATAACTGATCAATGCCCTCCTCACAAGATTGTTGGGCATGTGTGAACTCAACAGATTGACCCCATTTTTGGCCCACAGCCATAAGTTCTACGCCCTAGGAGGCAGGATATGATCAGCGTCTCTAACCAAGCACTCCTGGAGGTTCCAGGGGTTGGGAAGGGAGGCTTGTTGGGGGCGCTGGGGAACAAGCACGGAGCCCTGCTCATGCTACCAAGTGCTCTACCACAGAGCCCCAGCCTCAGCCCGAGGAGTCTCTATTTACTAAGTTTCTCTCACCTGTCATCAGCACCCCAATTAGAGTCAGAAATGCACAGGGGGGAAAAGGCCCAGAAAGAGGAGACGATGTTTATTTAGCCTACAGAGGCTTTCCACCCCCTCTGTGTGTGAGCTGCCAACACTTCCTTTACTGAGCCACAGGACCATAGGTTACCAAGGTGGTGCCCTCGATGGTCAGCCCTGGGATGGCAAGGGGGGCTCAGGGAAACCTGACACAACAGGGGTCAGGAAGGTCTTGCGGTGCTACCTGAAGTGGGAGGAAGGCACCCATAAGGATGAGATGGGGACAGGAAACAGACGTGCATCTCATTGAGCACTGGAGGCTGGGGTAATGGCCACCTGAGCCCCCAGATGAGATCCCACCGGCCCAGTGGCTTTGCACCCAGGCTAGAGCCCTGGAGGACCTGGCTCACCTCCCCTGGGCCGCCTGTCTTCACGCCCTGCTGCCTGGAATCTGAGGCAGCCCTTGTTCTCCAGCAGGAGTGGAATTTAATGCCGCTCAGAGATGGCAGGTCGACAGGCAGAGAGAGATGAAAGTGTCCGCTCTGGCAGCCTGGCCAGCCTCAGGGGACCCTCTTATGCCCCCACTATCCTCCCCAGCAAGAAGAACCCTCAAGGCAGGTGTGGGCCTCCAGGGACAGGACTCGCTGCGAGGCTGTGTGACCTTGGGGGACAGCAAGTTCTCTCTGTGCCCCACTGATTCCCTGTCTGCAGGGCGTTTGGGTCAAGGTCTGTATTATCACCAGGCTGGTGGCTGCCTGTTCCTGCCCCAACCTTGGCTGTCGCCAGCAGTGGCATGTCAGCCTAGGGCTGTGGGCGGGCAATGAGGGGCTGGGGGGGGGCTGTGCAGTGACCTCCATCTATCCATCTCTGGCACCTTGAGGGGTGGGAAGCTGGGGCTACAATGGAGTCAGATGCAAATGGACTTGACTACATTCAAGCCGTGGCCATCACCATCTCCTTTGTGGCAATTTGAGCTGGGCTGAATCTAGGAATGGAGACTGGACCCTCAAACCATGGTCCCCCAGGCCCACCAGCCTCATGTCCCTGCTGGGAAAGATGTGGGTCTTGGCACTAACTGAGGTGATCTTGTTGCTCTGCAAAACACGCTGGCAAGGGCTCTCTTCTACACCCCCTGGCTATGTTGTCCCTCTTTCCTGAGAACACAGAGGCAAGGGCATTTGGCCAAGATCATCCAGCAAAGACACACACACACACCAAACACACATGCACAAAATGCAGTGTTGACACCATGACCAAGAAATGAGGGGGAACCCATGTCCAGACTCCCATGCCCCCTCTGCATTCTCCTGGAGGGAGCTGCTCCTCCTCCCCTAGGCAGCCAGGAGCCTGGGTTCTAATTAAGTCTCTGACACTATCTTGCTTATGGGCCAGTCACTTAATTTCTTGGACTTCAGTTTCTCATCTATAAAATGGGTAATAATCCCGGTACTGATGACTTCTTGGAATCAATGAAGTAAATTTACTTAGTAAACTGAAACTGTCCCAGACTAAAGTCTGTGCCTCCAACAAGCCTTGGGCCAAGGGGAATTACCCTGACAAAGAGCCCAGTTCAGAGCCCACAATTATCCAGTGCAGCCACAGAAGCTGTCCTGCTTCCTTTTTCCTGCAGAGATCAACCATAGAGCAAGCTCAGAGCAGAGGTCCAAAGGCCCTGTCTGGAATCCTGAATCAGGCCCCAGAAGTCTCTGATAAGGGTGATTAGAGACTAGGTCAGGCCAGGCCTGGCTGCTGTGGTGGGGTAATGGGGAGGGGGTGCTGCCAGGCGATGGGCAGGCCAGGTTGAGGGAGGCCTTTGGCGGTCACAGAGAACAAAGAGGTTGGGGTTGCCAGGATTCTGTGTAGCTGAAGCAGGCGGTGATGGGTCTGGGAGAGGGGCCGCAGCAGCCGTGGGAACTGTGCTTGCTGCCCCCACGCCAGCTCCCCCATGTAGCCTGCGCCTCAGGACCAGGCGAGGGGGCAGGCTGGGGATAAGAGAGGCCGCCAGAGCCCTGCTCTCCCTCTAGAGTTGCAGGCTGTTAGGGCAGAGACCCAGGAAAGACAAGGAAGCCAAGACATGGCAACAGTGTCCCCATCACTGAGGATCACAGGTGCACGCTGACATGGTGTCATGGCACACACCCAGCATTATTTAGGTAGTATCACATGGTTAAACCGAGGTCACACTGACATAGAGAATCCATGTCAGTCTCAGGGCCACATCCATGAATGGTCTTACGGACCCAGCGTTACACATTCATATAATCACCCAGTTTTGTCACAGGGCCACACAATGCCATACAACAATAATGCTATAATCAATGTCACACATTTAGTTGTCCACCCTGGTAACGCACTGGGTCTCTTATAGGATTGCATCAAAGGATCACACAAGCAGTGTTACAGAACATCCCAAAGTGTGGCCACTGGTGTCATATACTAACCTGTGGTCACAGGAGGTCCCATATCATAGTCTGCCACACAGTCACACACCCATTTTCACGTCACACTTGATGCCAAGTATATCCATGTTGCTGTGTAAGAGAAGACCTCAGGAGCTTTTCAGGGCTTCGTAGCATGTCTCCATCTCTTTTACACACACACAGGGTCCTCGCAGGAGCTGGACTTGGGTTCAGAACATCCATACATCCAGCCTCTCAAACCCCCATTTTGCTGGACATGGTGGTGCATGCCTATGATCCCAGCAGCTGGGGAGGCTAAGACAGGAGTAGGAGGATTTGGAGTTCAAAGCCAACTTCAGCAATGTGAGCCGCTAAGCAACTCAGTGGGACCCTGTCTCTGAATAAAATACAAAAATAGGTCTGGGGTTGTGGCTCGAGTGTCCCAGACCCCCCACCCCCATAAAAAGAAAAAGGTCACTAGGAGGTCAGGCTCCCAGCTGCAGCAAAGGGGAGTTGAGGAACCCTGGAGGGGATGGAAAAGGGCACACTACCCCCAGGGAAGTCTGCCTCTAAGTGCCTTGTGAGGCAGGGGAGCAGCGGGTGGGGTTTGTAGGCCTGCAAGATGGGGATGGAGTTGCCAGCTATAGAGAGGTGTGGAGCCAGGAGAGATGAGTGCCACACAGAGGTCAGAGGTGTCAAAAGATGAAGACACTCATGACACATGGAGCCAGAGACCATCATGTTGGAGCTGCAGACAGCCAGCCAGAGACAGAGGCAAAGGAAGCAGGGCGAGCTCGGCGGGCTGGGGCTGGGGAGGAAAGGCCTGCTGCTGGCCACACCATGGAGGTGGGCGGCCTGGCTGGCTAGGGTGGCAGGGAGGATGCAGAGTCTGGGCAGAGGTGGGAGACGTTTTGGAGAGGTTTAAGTAGTAAGAGCAGCTGCCATTGCCTGAGTGCTGACGGTGGTTCGTGTGATCTCAGTTTCCCCTCAGGCCACTTTCTGTGGGAGAGATGATTATTGTCCCCTTTCCCGGATGAGGTAAATGAGTCCTCATCACATGTTCAGCCTCACAGCTATGTCCTCCCCCTGGCTTCCTCCAGACCCAGGAGGCAAGAGGTGGGAGAGGTAAGGGATTTTGAACTTGGGGTGACTGGGCTGGGAGGTGGGTCCACGCGACTCAACTGGGCCATGCGCTGGCACACTAAAAGCAAGGCCGGCTGAGTCACAGCACCCCCCCCCATCGGGACTGGCACTAGAGCCATCCACCCCACACCTGCAGGCGTGCCAATGAGGGCCAGCCGAGGCCATCTGCAGCCAGTGTGCTGCCAGCCCTGGTGGAGGCAGGCGGGGCCTCCAGCCAGCCCGGTGCCCCCTGCTGGCCGGGCTCCCCCTCCCACAGCCCTGGGGGTCCTCCCCACCCCCTTGAGATTCTGGAGGTGCTGCAGTCTGCTTGTGCTAGGGGTGAGGGTGCCCCCCAGCTGCCAACACCTCCCCCTACTCCCTGCTGGACACCCCCCTTAGGCAGAGCCGCCTGGAGAGATCACAGGCAGCCACATGAAAGGGAATTTTCCCAGGCAGAGATGCAGTTGAAAGCTGCCTCCCCGCCCCCGCCTGCCCCCGCTGTGCCAGGCCAGGCTGCTGAGCCCCTGGTGCTCCAAGGGAGCCTGCGACACCCGGGAAAGGGTTGGGGGTCAGCACCCCACCCCCCTGCTTTCTCCTTTCCGGAACAATGGCAGAGACAGCCCATTTCCCCCACCTCACCACCCACTCAGCTTTAGAAGTTGCCCCTTCCTTTGTTCTGAAATCCCTCACCCACCTGAAGCAGGGTTTCAACATTGTCAGGAAGTCCTTCCTTAAGTCTAGCCTCCATCTCTGCCAGGCTCAAAAGCAGCTGGGTGAAAATAATGCTTCCCTCAGTGGATGGATAGGGAATATCTTTCAGGCTGACCTCTGTGATATGTAGAGAGGGGCATGCAACTGCCACTCCTTCCTGTTCAGGCTAGAGCATGTGGCTTCCTAGACCCTGTGGCTGTGTGTGATGACTTCCCCAGAAGTCAAGTCTAGCAACTCTTAGGCCTGAAGAATGGAGGGAGGGGTCTCTTTGTGCTTGGATACAACCTGGCCACCGTGAACCAGGGCTCAGACTGCTCCATGGGGAACAGAACAGTGGCTGGGGAAGTACGAGATCCCTGCCATGGCACAAGAAAGGAATGGGATCCCAAGAGGCAGCCCAGACCCCTCCCCAAGACTGCAGGTTGCTTTGCACCATGAGGCCTGATTAATCAAGGGGAATAGAAAACATGGCTCCAGGTGAGTGAGGATCCTGGCGGCCCAGGTTCTGAGGTCCGGGGTGTGAGCAGGCAGGTGGGGCGCTTCAGGATAAGCCCTTTCCAAGTGGAGGCCATTTCTATCCTCTCTCCAGGCTGCTCCTTGCTGGATCCAGAAGGCCTCTCTTACCAAGAGACCCCACTCTAAATATCCCTGGGCCACCCTTCTCCCACCTCAAGATGGTCCCAGAAAGCCCCAAACCAGCCCCCCAAAACCAGAGAGCAAGAAGCCAGTGGTGCTTCAGTGACACAAACATGCATTCGTTTTATTCACAAAACAGCCTGGTTTCCTAAAACAATACAAACAGCATGTTCATCAGCAGGAAGCTGGCCATGGGCAGGGGGCTCCAGGCCGCAGGGGGCCCCCTGGGCACCCACCCCCACCGGCAGGGGACCACGCAAAGAAGCCCTTTCTTCTGCTGCTATTAGCGAAGCTGAAAAAAGGACTTATTTTCTCTAAGGGAAAGTAGCCAGGATTGGAAATATCAAGACACGGCCCCCCCCAGATCTCAGTGGATAAACAGACAGAACTTTCATCTTTCCAAAATCATCACGTTTGGGGTGGGGGGGATGGGATCCCAGTCAGGGACAGTGGGTGTAGCATGGCTGGCCTGGGCCTGGGGGTGGGGGGTGCCCCCTCCCTGCAGCGAGCTCCCACCGACAGCTCTGCACACGTGGATGGATACAGAAGGGGCTTCTACACGGCGCCATCAACAATCTCTTTATAAACGTGAGTGGATTCTCCAGGCAAACTATGCACTATTTCATGATCGGAAAGAATCAAAGGAAGTTTAAATGAGGGTGGAGTTAAACTGTGCTAAATTACAGTAGTGCTTATTAGTAACTAGATTTCAAAAGGTTACAGAAAATTTACATTCTCTACACAAAAACGGCATCTCCTGCACAGACAACATCGACATCGACACAGGAAGGAGACTGATTGTCCATTCTTTGCCCAGGAAGTCTCGGTACTTTATAGATTCGTCTTTACCTCTTTGTTGTTGCTGTTGTTCTTCCGAAAAAGCAGTTAAATTTTTTTCTTTTCTTTTTTTTTTCTTTTTTATACTAGGGACGTGGAGATGTTAAAACGACAACAAAAAATATATATATAAAAACAGGAATGAAATCTGTGAGAGAATATTTTTGGTTCTAAAGACGGGTGCATCCGTTTGTCTTCGCCCGAATCCCTTGCCGGAGACCACGCGAGCAGTGACATTGCACGGAGAGGGCAGCTTTGGGTTCCCGCCGCCGTCACTGAAACCACCGGAAGGCGGCTCCCGTCGGAAGCATCACCTTCTGGTGGGGCGGGAGACAAAAACAAGGAGAGAGTTCAGTCAGGGTCCAGGTGGGCCAGGTGCAAGATGCTCCCCGTGGATGGCCTCATGGCGGAGGGGTGGGCCTGGAGTAAAGGCAGCCACCCCGCAGAGTTCCTGCTATCCTGGCCAGGCCAGGCCAGAGAAGGAGCTGTGACCGCTGGAGGGCCCAGAGCACCCTGAGGCCTCCCGAGCCACTGTGCCCAGGAACCCTCTTTCCATAGGAAAACCTCTTCCCCTGGCCCAAAGGCACCGAGCACCCGGTGGCCATGCCGCAATCTGGGGGCTGTGTCCATGTTTCTGTCAAATCAGCGTGTGCACTGGCTATGTACAGGGGGTGTCTGTCGCGCTCTGCTAGACTGTGCGGTGCACGTGGAGCGGTGTGGGGAAGGAGGGTAACTGGTGGTCAACAAGCAGCTGTGTCTATAATGAGATATGAGGACCAGGCAGGTGTGCGTGCTTCTCTACACCGGACGAAAGTGGGTGCCTTTGTTTGCACATAGGCAAACACACTCATGAGGTCTGGGGCTGGAGGGGGTGGCCAGGGGCCATGGCCAGGATACCATTGTTGTTTTCCAACCATTCTGGAGATTTGCGTCAAGCCCACTGGTAGAGGGGCGGTGCCAGGGGCAGGGGACAGAGCAAGCTGAAAAGATGCTTTGTACCCAGGCCTGGCACTCCAGCTAGGTTGTCACGTCTGGAGGCACAGAGACAGGCCCTGCCACAGGGTGGAGAGAAAGCAGCATAGGAACTTCTATGCCTTCTCTAAATCCACCCCATGGTAGACAGGCCCTTGTTGACTTGCCTGTACTGTATCCAGGCTCATGGCCACCCCAGCCCAGGCCCCCAAATCCGTGAACTTGGTGCACAGATTCAGGAATCTTCCAGGCCTCAGTGTAGGGCAGACTAGACTAGAGCTGCTCTACCCTTGGGAGGCCTTGGGGGAAAGGCTGAGCTCTACGGGTACAGGGGACAGAATCCCTCAAATGGGACAGGGGACAGTTCCAGAATCTCAGATCACGGATTGGATGCTGTAGGACAAGTGTCAGAGAAACGGGACCTATATGGTAATCTCAATCCTTGACCCAGAGCCCAGGTGGGGCATCGGCATCCCAGTGCCTTGCAAACTACAGCCTGTTCAGGTTTCAGGATGTGGCTCTGACTTTTAGGGCAGTGAACTGGTTGGTGTCTTGAAGCCAGACCCCCAGGCCCCAGGACTGGCCGGGCCTTCCCCCAGACACTCGCCCAGGTAGGAAATTTGGGCTCCGGGGCTGGGGGATGGGTTTGGACTGCCAGACGGATCAAGAGCCCACACACCTCCCTCTAAGGAGCCGTTACCTCCAGAGCAGCGGAAGGCTTCTTTTTGAGTTCCTCACATTTTCTGAATTTGCAAATCTGATGGCCAGTCTTTCGGTTCCTACAACTGCTGCACTGCTCACAGTTGATGCGCCGCCGGCAGGGCGCACACATGCCGCAGCGTTTCCGCTTCTTCTTGCCCGAGCTGATGGCAGAGGCTAGCTCTCCCTGCATGGGGTACTCGGCCAGGCCGGCCATGTGCAGCGCGCTCTCGGCCAGGAACACACCTGCGGGGGTCATGATGAAGAGGCCTGGGTTGATGGGGAAAGCGCCCAGGTAGGGGAAGTCGGACTGGCCATTGAGGGCCTCGGCGCCTGCCACGGCCTCCATGTCGGGCAGGCCAGCGCCCGCCTCGCTCATCAGTGGTAGGTGCTCCTGCACCACGCGCTTCAGCATCTCCGTGGACTGCGCGAACTGCTGCAGCGTCAGCTGTCCCTCAGCTGCCAGCTCCGAGGCCCGCTCTGCCTTGCTCAGCAGGCTGGCCATAGCACCACTTTTGTGCTTTGAGGTAGGGTTGCTTTTGTCCACCGCCATGGCTGCCGCCAGATCGTGACCATTGGCCAAGAGGGAGGCGGCGGCCGCAGCCGCCGCTGCCTTGTCAGCAGACTCCCCGCCCATCAGGCTGCCACTGCCACCACTGCCACCAAAGGAAGAGTAGTGGGAGAGGGGACGGGAACGACGCAGACTCTTGTTCAGGGGTTCGCTGATGATGCCACTCTTGTTCCGACGCTCTGGGGGTGGTGTGTCATCTGCCACCGAGGCTGACGCAGCAGTTGCCACTGCTGCACCCTTTTCAGTTGCTCCTGCCTTTGGGCCACTGCCACTGCTGCCACTGCTGCTGCTGGTGGTGGTGGTACTGCTGCTGCTGCTGCTATTGCTGCTACTACTGCCTCCAGCCTCTTGGGAGCCACCGCTGAGGCTCGACATGGTGGGGCCAAGGCCCGGACCCTGCTGCAGAGGGAGGCTGCCAACTGCTGGGGTTCACAGGCAAGTGTTCGGCCCTGCTGCCCACAAAGGAGGTGCCTGGTGGGCCTTGCTGCTCAGGGCCGGCACATGGTCAGGTGTCCCCGTGGAAGAGTCTTTACTCTGTTGGGACAAGAGGATATAGGGTGAGAAGAGCAGCAAATCCCTCCTCCTTCAACTTCCCCACCATCACCACGGTAACCACCACCAGACTGATGAGGCATTTATTAAGTGCCAAGCCCACCTTGGTTAGGGAATTTTTTATTTGTACTACCTCAGTTCTAAGACTCAGAAGAACCCTGCAAAGTAGTGGCTGGTAATCCTCTATTTCACAGATGCGGAAAACAAGGTCTAAGAGTATTACTAGCCCAGACTACAGATGGGGCTCAATGGCAGAATGCTTGCCTAGCATGCATGGGACCCTGGGCTCCATCCCTAGTGCTGAAAAAGGAAAGAAAATACTAGCCCATGGACACATGGCTCTCAGGTGGCACAGTGCAGGCTCAGACCACAGCTCCAAGACATGGATTTGTCTTGCTTTGTTCTAGAAGACCTGGTAGAGACAGGCACTCCTTCCTTGCTGGGGTGGAAAAGAGCTGGAGATACTTATTAACCTTGGAGGATTAAGGTCACTTCTACTTTCTAACCTTCCTTCCCTGGACCTTCCTAGGGAGAGGAGTGCTTAAAGGTATATATCAAAAAGTCTGGGAAGCTGCTCTTGGATTCTCGTTTGGAGATTTCTAATATACATCTGCTATTTCAAGGCTCTGACAAGTACTAGAGGAAAAGGAACCTGGTTGCTATGTATAAACCAGAGTCCCCAGAGTCTGCCAACAGAGTATAGAAACCTTCCTTTTCTTTCCTTCCTTCGTGTGTGGCGCACGCGTGTGAAATCACGAGTGTTCTACACTGAGCTACATCCTCAGCACTTTTTTATTTTTAGGTAACAGGGATTGAACCCAGGGGTGCTTAACCACTGAGCCATATCCCCAGCCCTTTTCTATTTTTTTTTAATTTTGAGACAGGGTCTTGGTAAATTACTTAGGGCCTCTTTAAATTTTTGAGATTGGTTTTGAACTTGTCCTCCTGCCTCAGCTTCCTAAGCTGCTGGGACTATAGGCATGAGCCATTGTGCCTGGCCACTTTTTATTTTCATTCGAGACAGGGTCTTACAAAGTTGTTAAGGATCTTGCTAAGGTGCTAAGATTGGCCTTGAACTTGCAATCCTCCTGCCTCAGCCTCCTAAGTTGGTGGGAGGACATAGGCCAGGTTTAGAATCCTTATTTCAAGGAACATCTAACTTCCTACTAGAGAGCAGGCAGCACTGAACCAGAGGACAAGCCTTCCCCTGAGAGGGGGACAACACGCCTATGCATATACTTCTTCCTCAATTCCCAAACCACAGTCACTATCATCTCAGACTCTACTCTCATGTCTACTTGGGTCTCTGCTATGCTCTGGCCTGGCTCCCAGATACAGTAGGGGCAGAGGCCTCACAAGATCTGTCAAGAGTCTGGCCTGGGTGAGGTCCACATGAGAACCCAGGGGTGGACTGCAGGCAGGAGGGGCCCCTGGCTGGGGCAGGCAGGAACCAAGAGCAGCTGTGACCCTAGAGGAGTGGAGCCACGTAAAAGTGTGTCCTTCAGCCGCTTCCACGTGTGCCCCTTCCCAAGACAAGGCCTCTGTACGCGGCTTCAAGGCTAAGGCATCTGAGCAGCCAGCCTCCACAGCTGGAAGGAACTGGCCCACATGGAGCAGGGTGGCAGTTTCCTCATCAGTTCTGGCTCTCTAGTGTCCCTTCTCTGCCTGCTTCTAAGTCAGCACCTGTCAGAAGAGGGGTGGGAGGACAGGGCCCAGCAGCTGGTGGCTCAGGGGGGAGGCACACATCTGGTGAACCCCGTCCTGCCCTGGGCTTGAAGAAGGGAACACATTGGATCTTTGTCCCCAGACAACCCTATCATCCCCCAGTCCAGCTGCCCCCGACACTCAGCCTGTCCCAGAAGATCATCTAGTCCTTGGCATCATAGAGGGGGAAATGGAGACCCTGAGCAGGCAGAGCCTGCCCCAAGACTGCCAACAAGTGACCACAAAGAGGGACGAACATGGTCAAGGAAAAAGCTCCAGGGTGAGGCAATGCTGGCGTCAAGAGCCGCAAGTTCCCTGGCCCTCTCCAGCGACATGAGCCCACCAAGACTCCTCCCTAGTGAAGGCAGATGCCTGAGGAGGAAGAGCTGGGCAAGCTGGCAGAGTCCAAGACAGACCCAGGAGGGCCTGGCAGTGTCCTGGAGGGGCTAAGGGGTCAGAGGTCAGAGATGTAGTGAGCGCAAAAGGACCACATTATGTCCAAGGATCAATTCTTCAGCTCAAAGACTGGTGAGCCTTCACGCATCAGAGACCCTGGTTAGGGGTAGCGGACCAAGGCTAGTGGAGATGAGGGTGGTCACCACCGAGTCACTTCTCCTAGCTCCTGCTCATCTGAAAGGCCAACATGCCCTGGACCACACCCCAGCAGCTCCAAATACAGCATAAGGGAAAAGGCAGGAGAAGGCAGGGTCTTCACGCTATAGAGGTAGGGCAGGGAGCACTCTGCACCCTGGCCCCTGCGTGCGTCCCCCACTTCTGTGGCCTGCTGGCTGGTGGCAGAAATCAATAGCTGCATTAACGCTGCTCTTGCTCTGCTCGTCGGCTCCCTCCCTCCTCACAGCTCCAGAATCTGGCTCTGCATGCGGGGCGGGCAGGTCAATTAGAAGTCAGCTCCCTCCAACAGCCGGCCCGCGTTGGTTCAGCGCTGGCGCTCTGGCTGAGCCCCTGCTTTTGTCTCCATCCTGAGTCTCTCTTGGTGGGTACAAACCTCCTGTTCTGTTCATTGCTGGCCCCCTCTTAGAATTTCTCTGACCCTCTACTTTACTGTCCTTCCTCAGGGACCACCTGGCCCTAGCTCCCCAGTTCCTGGAACATGATCGTGAGCTTGGGACAGAGAATGTGATGTTACTAAACAGGTGCTGCAGGCAGAACATTGGTGTGTCAGCTCCAGAAGCTGAAGGTAGGGGAGGATACACAAGGGGGACTGGCCCCAGGGGGTTAATTGTCCTCAAAACCCCAGAAAGGGCAGACAACTACATTTAGTTTTCATGGCCTCTTCCTTAAGCTTGTTCCAAATTTGCCCCTGAACCTGCTCATCTTCTTCAGACCTTGGGAAAAGCTGATGCCCTGGTCCCAGTGGACTCCTGATCACGGACCCCATCTGCCCTACTCACAGAAGGGGAGGACATGGAAGTGACATTCTCTTAGGACCCAGCCTTCTACTACAGGGCACACAGCAACCTCTCCCAGGCCAGGAAGGGCCTGGCAGTGCCCAGGCAAGCAGGGGAGGAGCTGGGGCTGCGTTGAAGCGGAGCGGGAATGAGCGGGAGGGAAAGCTGGCGGGCAGGCGGGCGGCGGCGGGCGCATCCATCATCGGCCCTGCCAGGAACGCATCCAGCCCCCAAAAAGAAATACTGCGCCTGAGGAGGGACAACAAAGGGCTCCGTTTCATCAGCAATGCGGAGCCAGCGCCCCGCCGCCCCGCCAGCCGCGGTCAGCCCACAAAGGACCCCTTTGTCCATGCAGGAGCCGGGCGGGCGAGAGCTGGGACCAGGGGCTGACGGGCGGGGACAGAGCCTAGGGGGCAGGGGAACAAGTCATGGAGAGATGGGGACACAGGAGGACATAGCGGCAGAAGAACAGAGACAGGTGGTAGGGATAGAGAACGGAGAGACAGAGGTAGGTTTGAGAACAAGGGACCTGGTGAGGAGGGGGCAAGGGTCAAAGTTAGAGGACAAAGGGCAGATAGGGGACCAGAAACTGGGATGATGGGGCTCAGACAGATCTAAGGACCCAAGGTACCTAATCTGGGCTCAGGTCTTCAGGGTCTAAGAGATCCATAGGCCTGAGAGTCCTAGACCCCAGGGGCATAAGGACCAAGAGAAGCAGTTGGACAAGTCTGCAGAAGGAGACCAGCTGAGATCCACCAGGCTTGGGGAGAAGAGAAGGAGAGAGGAGGATAGAGGGCAGTAAGTTCTTGGCCACAGGACCTGGACATGGGGCCAACACCTTTTGTGGCTACACTGGGAAGAGAAAGTCCGAATAGGGTCACCCTGCTACAGGGGACCACTCCCTGCCTCTACCCTAGAAGGCACAGACCCTCTACTTCCGGATCCAGTGTCAATCAAAGTTGACACCCCGGTTCCCTTAACTAATCCTATCAGCTTGCATTTATTGAGGACCTACTGTGTCCCAGTGTTCTTATGCTTCACATGTTAACGGAACCCAAGGAGAGAACTATTAACCAATTTCAGAGATGAGAAAACTAAGGCTCACTGCAGTTCAAGCAGTCTGCCCAGGGTCAAAGAGCTGGTGCCCAGTAGGGGCACAGCTTGAGCCTGGAGCCCAAGTATTAGTCACCCTGCTTTGTGACTGCCTTTGTTCTATTTGGGCAATTAAGAAGAATGGCCCAGGGCAAGGTGACCCAGTTACCCAAAACCCCCCACCCCAGAACTGTTACCATGCCTGTCACCTCTCTGTGGTCAGGGGCGAGCTGTCACAGACCCCAGGGGAGTGCCCCCACCTGGGGGCTTGGAGATGCACAGGCAGGAACTCAGAATGCTAGACCAACGACGTCATAATGCCAGCAGGCAATGAGGTCACTGGAGGTACTGGTGGTACCCTCGCTCCACCCTCAGCCCCAGAAGAGTTTCCCTTCACTCCTGTAGGGCTGGGCAGCGCGGGGGAGGAGGTCATACTGTGTGCCCAGACATTCATGTACACAGGTGGTCCACAGCTGGATGTTCCAGATGTTTGGCTGCACACAGACCCTCTACCACCTACCTGTTCCAGTGGCAGCCCTTGCCCCCAGGAGTGCACGGGAGTTGGACTGGTGGCCACATGAGCCAGTGGGAAGCAAGAACTGGAATGGGACAGAGCAGGGCAGGAGGCCTTCCTGGAGGAAGGGGCTGCCACAGAGGTTCCCAGAGAGGATGCCGCCTGAAAGCATCACTAAGAAGCAGGGAGGCAGGTGTGAGGTGTGGCCATGAGCTTGAATGGGTCTCAACTGAACAGGGCCTTGAGACCAAGGGCATGATTTTTAAAAACAGCTTTATTCAAGTATAGCTTTCATACTATAAAATCTGCCCATTTTTAAGGGTGTAATTCAATACACCCTTATATATAAGATTTTGAGTACATTTTTTACTGTGCAATAGTCACCCCTTTCAAGTACAGGGTCTGTCCAAGACACCTACCCTCCTTGATTCCTAGCTAGCTGTACCAGTCTTCCAGGTCTTTCCTGCCTGCAGATGAAAGGCCTTCTGGAGGAGACTGCATTTGGGGACCCCAAGGCACTGGCCACCTGGATGATAGTAGGTGGGCTCTGCAAACCCACATGCCCTGGCACAAGTCCATTTCTACAGTTGCTGAGAGCCCCACCACAGCCCTCCACCCACTTTGGTGAAGTGGTCTCCTTGGTCCCCAAGGCGAGATGGACAGACAGATGGCATGCAGACCTGTGGTGGCAGGAAGTGCAGGCCACAGGCTACGATGAGTGAACTAAGCTGAGCAATGGTGTGTGTGTGTGTGCTCTGTCTCTGATCTCCATGATTCAGCCTGGGGAGTTTCCAGAGGGGAAAAAGCCCCACTCAAGTCCAGGAGAAACACCCTGTGACAGTGATCTTGGAGACAGAAACACAGCCCCAGCTGATACCATAACCCCAAGACCAACCGTCAAGGACAGAAAGGGCACTGTGGTCGCACTTCCTGGACTCTACCCTGACATCTGGCCTTCCTCTTAAACCCCTTCTCCTAGGGCAGGTGCCACCCCTTACTTAGCCTGAAACAGGCTGAGACACAAGTTTCCAGAAAAACCACAGGAGCATGTGGGCCTCTGTTCTTCTAGAGCTCCCCAAAACAGTGGGTGGAGAGGCTCAGCCCATTCATGGAGTAGCACCCTAAAGCCCCAGGCAGCAAGTGTGCTCTGACCTGGGTTCTAGGGAGTGGGATGAGGAGGAGCCTAGGATGCCTCTGAAAGACAGAACCCTCCTCAACTGACACCTCCTTCAGGCTGGATTCTGAAGGCTTTAAAGGACCGGGCAAGTCTTTCCTTATTTTGTGACTTTGGCATACAGCCTTTGAACCCTGTTTCCTCATGTCACATAGGACCACAAGGGTCACAACTAACACACTCCTTCCTCTGTGCCAGACATCATGTATGCTTTACCTCACACCCACCCTCTGAAGGAAGAAGTGGACTGCCCTGTTTAGGGCAGGCAATTTGATGAGCAGTTGTTATGTACATAAAATGCTACCCTGCCTACTGGTGACCCCTGGATCTTGGGGAGTGCTCTGTCCTTTGGAGTTCCTGTGTGAGGTGTATGTTTGTCTACAGGGTGGGTGGCACCTTTCAACAGGAGTGGGTAGGAACTGGAGAGGTGTGGGTTTGTGGCCCTGCCCTTTCCCATCTGAAAAATATGAAGAATGGTTCTTTCCTGGGCCGGGGGGTGGGGGTGGGGATAAAGGAGATTGAACTCAGGGGCACTCAACCACTGAGCCACATCCCTAGCCCTGTTTTGTGTTTTATTAGAGACAGGGTCTCACTGAGTTGCTTAGCTCCTTGCTGTTGCCGAGGTTGGCTTTGAACTCACCATCCTCCTGCCTCAGCCTCCCAAGCCACTGGTAAAATGGTTCTTGCTCCTCAGCCCAAACTGCAGGAATCATGACCCCACAGGGTCCCATGGGGAAGGAGAAAGATACCGGGCGGGCGGGGGGAAAGATTCCAAATAGTGACTCCCCATCTACTCTCCGAGTCTCAGAAGGCCTGAATCAATGATATGACTTGCAGATAGGGAGGCAGACCTGAAGAGAAGGGTTTTGAGCAAGTCACATGGTTTAGAATGAGCCCCAGATGATGCATAGTTTACTGGGGCAAGTAAGTGCTTCTCCAAAGGACATGACAATGCCAGGTCCGCTAAGAATAAGCACTCACTCTCTGCCAGGTCTTATGCATTTTACCACTGGATTCTCTCTATATCCCTTTATTTTGACTGTCATCATCATCCTCATTTTATAGATGAGGCAACTGAGGCTTAGGGAGATAAAGTTACTTAAGGTCACGAGGTCAATAGGTGGCAGAGCCAGGACTTAAACCCAGGTCTGTTATTCCAGGGCCTGGCTCTCCAAGGACTCCAAGGAAAATGGTGAGAGGGATGTCAGCTGGAATGAGGCCCAGTTCAGCTCTCAGCCTGGGGTTACCCCAAAGTTCCCCATGGGTCTTGGGGGTGGTTCTCAGGCTTTGGGCAAATCACCTTAGGGCACTGTTGCAGCAAAGTCCTCAGCTGTACCTCAAGGCCCAGGAAGACAGGGGAAGGGGCTCTGGGTGGGCCGGACAGGCCAGGCTGGGCCAGAGCTCCGGGCATTCCGGCGGCCTCCGCAGGAAGCAGAACGGGACGGAAACCGGCTCCTGCCGCCTCCCCCAGAATCCTGTGGGCAGCCCAGCCGGCTGCACAGAGGCCCTCTTTGTGCCTGCCCCAACCCGCCACCAGCGGCTGGCCCAGGGTTTTGAGTTTCCTGGGGGGTGGGGGCCCAGCCACCACTAAGCCTCCAGCTACCTCCCCCTCTTGGGGGTAGTCACAGCAGTCCACAGCTGGAGGAGGAAGTGAGTGGATGGACAGGGCTGCCCAGAGACCTTGGGGACCTGGGGTCTGCCCACATCCCATTTCCCCAACATTCACACATCTTAATCGGGGGTGATAGAACCCAAGCAGTCATCCCCCTGAGCCTGTTGGCAGCCACCAAACCCATCATGACCCACTTGGACCCATCCCCCCATCCCACTGCTCTTGGGTCAGAGCAGTGCACATGAAGAGACTGGCCAGGTGCAGGGGGGATGTACATCTGTCCGGCCACCATTTCCCACTTTCAGGACACAGAGGGCACATCAAGCAGAGTCCTCAAGTTCATGTCCCAAATTTCAGGAGACAAAAGTCCCTTGAGTATATAACTGCACAAGAAACAAGGGCACAGGGGCAGAGTGTATGTTGCGAGGAGCAGCACTATGTATGCGTGTATGAGTGTATGGTGTGTCTATCTAAGTATTTACTTGGCACTAGGGATTGAACTGGTACCATAGGGCTTAACCACTGAACCCTTTTTTATATTTTATTTAGAGACAGGGTCTCGCTGAGTTGTTTAGGGTCCTGCTAAGTTGCTGAGGCTGGCTTGGAACCATGATCCTCCTGCCTCAGCCTCCTAAGCCGCTGGGATTCCAGGTATGTGCCACCATGCCCGGGATGAGTATATTTAAACGTGTACTGGAAGACATGCCAGACAACTGCATGCTATGTGTGTGTTCGGTGGACTGTGGCTGTGCTCAGGTGCATGTGTAGTTTCAGATGTCACCCTTGGTGGACTGGACCACACTGCTGTTCTCACAAGTTTTATATGCCAGCACAGGTGGAGGTGTCTGTGTGACCTCCCCATGTGTAAGATAGAGGTGTGTGCTGTCCACACCTGTGAATGTGTGCAGAATTGTGTGGTGTACAAGTAGATCAGTTTACATGGCAGAAAGATGTCTGTGCAGATCAACCTGCCTGCACCACGGGAACACCAGTGTGTGCACACTGAGCTGTCAGGGGCACTGGGACGGATGTGAGGCTGCAGCCTGACTGGGATGAGGATGGTAAGGACAGGAACTAGTGTCAGCTGCTAGGGCCCCTATGGAAACAAGAAGCTGCCCACAGGTGCACCTGTGCTGTGGTGGGGGCTGGGCTCTACCCAGGTTCAGTCTGTCCCTGTGAGAAACCCATGGTTCTACTAGCAGAGAACCTGTCTGGGCCATGAGGGAGGCACCTGTCTTGTCTGCTGTTCAAGGTCCAACAGCTCTGGCCTGAGCACAGGAAAAAAAAAAAAAAAAAACCTGGAAAACAAAGCCCCCAGACCGCAGGCCGTCCCTGCAGAGGCATGGGGGAGGCAGCAAGAAGGGGAGGGAGGGAGGGAGGGAGGGAGGTGTCGCTGCAGCCCCGGAACACAAAAATAATGAGGCGAGAGGGGCCATGGGGCCGAGCCGGCTGGTTCCGGAGTCGCTATCTGACCTTGACAGATGCCACAGCTGGGCGCCTGGAGAGGAGCTGCCGCCACCCGCCGCCAATGTACAGCAGACCCCCCCACCTCCCCTAGGCCAGGGTCGATGGAGGCTCAGGCAGGCCAGCCACTGGCAGCTCCCTACCAGGCGTGAGCAAGGAGACCTCAGTGTGCCTCCCAGAAGCCAGGAGGAGAGGAGAGAGAGGGTCTGGAGGCAATAGTGAGGCGGGAATGAGGTCTCCCGAGGGTGCCCTAGCCCTCAGGTGTGGCTGTGTGTGTGAGAAACCCACAGAGCTTGTCATTGTGCTTGTGTAGCTTGGCTGTGCTGCCAAGTAAGTGTGGAGAAGGGAAGCAAAGTGTGAGTGTGGATGTGACAGAGACAAAGATTGTGCTGTGTGCATCTGTCCTTGGGGTCACACAGAACTAGAGGGACAGGCTAATGTTCCTAAAGTGGGTGTGGACACATCACTCAGGGGTGGTCAGTGATTACTACCCCACCCCCTTCCAGAGCTATAGCTGTCCTGGAGGGCACAAACCACACTTGGGCTAGGGGTGGGGGGAGGACAAAGAGAGCCATAACAGCCCCCAAGTCCTATCATTTGCAGATGGAGGAGAGGTACCCTACCACCCTTCCTAGCCTACCCTCTCTCCCACTGTGGTAGAGGTGTCCACACTCAATAACAGGCACAGGGCTGGCCACTCTGGGGATGACAGCAAGGGGCCAGGGTGTGAGCTGCAGGAAGGGATGCTGGGCTGGAGGTGGATTAGCAATTCCGAGCACTGGCTGCATAATTAAAAAATCATTACGGAAGGCAGGCGGGCAGAGCTGAGTGTGAGCTCACGCTTGGAGCGGGCGGGGACACAGCCATGGTGCTCCCCCTCAACTGCTTCCCCCGAGGAAAAATCCCACCTGCTAATATAATTATGGAAAAACACTAGCACGGAAATTCTGTTTCAGCAAACAACGGGCCTGAATGTCCAGGGCCTGCCTGGCCCCCCATATAGCTAGCAGGCTGTCATTGGTATCCAGGGCTCACAGCAGGGAGGCAGGCCCTGTTGGGTCCAGATGCTGACCTCCACACCTCAGCACTTCCAGAAAGGAGAGGAAAGTAGTGGGTCTTGATAGTTTACAAATGGGGAAACTGAGACTAAGGAATCTGAATAAGGTCACTGATTGAGGCAAAGCTGAGCTGGCAGTGGATGCCATGAACCAATGCAATACCCAAGAGCTCAGCACTGCCCTTCCCCTGTGGCCCAGCTTCCTTCTCATCAGCCACCCGCAGCCCCTTCTGCTCTGGCTGCTGATAAGCATCTCTCCCTGACTCTGAAGGGGACCCAGCGCCTCAGGAGCTGTGCTCCACCGTGGGGGTGTGCTGGATCCCAGGTTCCAGTTCAGACACAGGGCGTCCTGGGCTCATCTGGGTTAAGCCAGGCAAGCAGAGCTGGCTCCTGCCCGAGAAAGGCGGCCAGCTCTGGGGCACAGGCCCCAGAAGGACAGGAACAGCCGCCATCACCTCGGGCCTGGAGCGGGCAGCGGGTGGCGCGGGGAGGGAGCTGGGCCTAATTAGTCGGCCTGGGACCCGGCGGGCGCCCGGCGGCAGACGCGGCGGCCGAGCCGCACAGGCACGTCCGCGGCCGGCCGGGAGGCGGCGGGAGCCAGGAGGCTGTGGCGCCCCGAGACACGGCGGGGCAGGCGGCCTGGGAAGGCCTGGGCCAAGGAGATTCCGCAGCGCGCAGGCCTGCCTCCCCTCACTCTCCGGTGCCACCAGGCGCAGCAATTAGAGGCTTTCAAAGTTTGTCCTTAATTGGTTTCATTTTTGCCTCATAAATGATTCATGGCCCCGGAGGTCTGGGAGGCGGAGGGAGTGGCAGGGGAAATTTGGGGAGGATTTCGCCTGGGGCCAGCCCCCCTACCTGGTTGGGGAGGGGCATGGCTCCAGCCCAGTGGATGAGAGGGACTGGGGAAGCCTTGGGCAGGTGGGACCCTGCAGCAAAAATAAAAACCCAGGCCTTTTTACAGCTAATTAGGCACTGCAACTTCTCTGCAGACCAAGAGCTGTGTCCAGGCCCAGCTACCACAGCTGCTGGGCCCTGGGAACGTGAACAATAAAGCAATGACAACAAAATAACAACGTCAGAAGTAATAATAACGGTGGCAAACACTCAGAGCTTTTAGTAGGTCCAGGCACCAGCTAAGAACAACATAGGCATTATCTCTTCAGCCCCCCACCTCCCAGCACTAAAAGAAGAGGTACTTAAATCCCTGTTTTACAGATGAAGAAACTCAGGCTCAGAAAGATTTAAGGTCCCCCCCACCCCGCCTTTAAAAAATATTTTTTAGTTGTGATGGACACAATTACCTTTATTTTAATGTGATGCTGAGCATCAAACCCTGTGCCTCACCTGTGCTAGGCGAGCAGGGAGAGCACCCTATCACTGAGCCACAACCCTGGCCCAAGTTCTGCCCTTTGACCCCTGCCTGATGTCAGAATCCCTCACTCCCCAAGGTCACGGACAAGGATGAAAGTCTGGTATTAGGAACTTAGCCTGTCAGGTGGGCCAGGGCCCCCAGGGGTCCTACAACCACCTAAGCCAACTTAGCTCTGCCCCTCAAATAGGCTGCATGACCTTGGCTGAACAATGTCTTCATGTGACCCATATGTAAGATGGAAACACACAGAAGTCCTATGACCAATGGGTCTGTCAAGTGCTAACCCTGTGCTGGGCACCAAGACAGAGAAGAAATTTCAATGAACTCACCTCAGGGACATACATAGAAGAATTTAACAATTTGTGCAGAGAACCTTGAATATTCAGCCAGGGGGCTAACGGGATGGGGAAGGATGGGGATATAGAAGGGAGAGCTTCTTGGAGGAGGCGAAGTGGGCAAAGGAAGTTCCCTATTACCCCATACTCGGCCCACACAGGATGGTCAGGGTGTGGGTATGGCCACAAAGATTGGGGTCAGGCCTTGAAGAAACCCAGAACTATGGACACACCAGACAGATGTGAGATATGAAGTTCCCAGATCTGCTTGCCCATGAAGGGTACTTTTTTCCCCAGAGGGTGGATGCTGGATAACTGACACCCTCCACCCAGGCCTGCTAGTTGTTTGTTCTTGGCTGCTTGGAAAACATCACCTCCTCTCAGATTCTTCAGTTCCTTGGTCCCAACCCCACGCATTGAGTTCCCCTCCCAAACCCACTGGCCTCTCAGGCCCCATTGACAGCTCGGTCCCACGTGGTTGGCTCCCTTCTCTCCCACCCAGCCCGCCTCCACCATGCAGTGAAAAAACCTGGTGCCAGGGCCAAACACTTCAAGTGGTTATGCCTCCCTGTACCGACCATGGCTTCTGAATGGCTATGTGATCACTCCTACTTCTTAGATGAAGAAATGAGCCTCAATGAAAGGAACTGCCCAAGGTCACAGAGCTTGGGGAACCCCTTGTTTCTCACCTAGGGATTTAGGACCCTGACCTGTCCCAGGCCTGCCTACCTCTTGTCTCAGCCCTTCCCCTACCTGGAGAAAGTCTGCCCACACTCCTCCAGAAATAGGGACTTAGTTCAGCTGAAGCTTGTGGTCAGTGGTCCTGTGGGGAGTCCAGAGGAAGTGGGGGTCCACACGTACCCCAAGACCCTTGAGGTATGTTGCCTCCAGTCTCATCCCAGCTGGGTCTTGCTGAGGATTGGGTGTGGGAAGCCCCTACCTGTATACACAAAGGACAACAAATATGTTGGTGGGGGAGGGCAGTGGGAGGAGAAGGATACAAAATAAATACTGCTGGGGTGATGGGTTGGAGGGGGCTGGCTATGTTCCATGACCCCCTCCTTAGGGAACAGTCAATTTTAAGGGCTCTATCACCCACTCTTTGAAGGGGGCTGCTTATGGGATTCCAAAGAGCTGGGGTGTTCATCCCTTGGGAAGAAGACTAAGCTTCATGCCCCTCCTACTTGATGCTGCTAGAGGACAGGTACAACAACCTGGGCATTTGCACAATGGGCCCAGTAGTGTCCTTCCGGCCCTTTGCAAAAAGCTTTAAGAATAGGCTTAGCGGTTTTTCTTGAGAAAAGAAGTTTGAAAAAAATGGACAAAACATTCATTGGTCTATGTTGGCTGGGGGTACTTGAGACACTGGGATCCATGTACAGTGGAAGCTGACAATGGCTCGCCGGACATACAAACAAGTGGCTGAGATTCACCTTCAGTGAGTCTAGTCAATAAACCCTGTCTGTGTGCCCACTCTGCGCCAGGACACTGGTCTGCTCTTTGCTCCTCACTGTCCATCTACCTGTCTCAGGGCTGCCCAGCTGGGTCACTGGGGTCCCCCTCCCCAGCCTGCCCAGGAAGCCACATGTCTCCTGTGGGTCAGCACTGACGTCAACAAGACCAGCCGGGCGTGGAGCCCGCCACCTCCGGAACCACCAATTAATTAACTTTTTTCAAATTAATTTCCCAAGCAAAATTCCATAATTACATGTGTCTCCATCAGCCCAAGCTGGGCAGGCAAGAGGACCCCACATGAGGTTGAACATGGAATGAGGGGTGTCCACGCTAGCCCTGGGACCAGGTTAGAGAGGCCACTGGGGATTTTCACTGTGGCAGTGTGTTTACTTGGCTTCCTTATGGGTAGGGGGCCAAGAGGCCAGAGCCCTCAGCCAGTAAGCCAGAAGGCAGGGACTCAGAGACCTGTGGCCTGCCCAGCTCATCCTGCTGCCCCCATCCTCCACTCCAGTACCCCTAAACCACAACGGATTTTGGCATGGCCCAGTAGCAGTACAGGCATTGCGAGGCTGAGGAGGCCGCGGCTGCGGCGTTCTAATTTCCCAAAGGGGCTGAGATTAATTAGCTCACACACAGGCGCAGAGAGGGAGAGAAGAGGGGGAGCAGGGGCGGGCAGCTTCAGGAGAAGAGCTGGCTGGCGCTCCCCCCTGCCCGCCCAGCAGGCAGTCAGGCGGCCTTGACAGCCTGGGTGCTCTGAAGGTCAGTGGCCAAGTCGGCTGAGCCAGCAGACTGGCACCGTCTCCTTCCCAGAATTCTCAAGACCAAGGCTGGAGGGACAGGAAGCTGGAGGACTGAGTGGGGGAGGGGCCCCCACTGTCACTGTCTAGCTAGGTACTCTGTCCTCGCCATCTTGCTCCACCCTCAGAGCAGTCCAAAGAGGTAGGCACCATTTCACAGATGAGGATGCTGAGGCTCAGACCGAGTGCGGCAGTGACTGGCTGAGGTCACACCCAAGTTCTAGACAATGAAGGTGAGCCTGAAATGCAGGTTGTCCAACTCTAGTGTCCACCCTGCTCCCATATTCCTGTGCCATAGTAGAAGCTCAGGACCTGGGGGGACCTGAGGAGTGAATGCCAGTCATGGGTTTGTGAGTGGGAAATGAACTTACCCCTGCCTCTGAGCATGTGTAGGGTGGATGCAGTCATTTCACAGATGAAGAGACTGAGACCAAAAAGGGGAAGTCATCTGACTGAGGTGAGGAGTAACTTCCAGCAAAGTCAACCTGGCTTGGGGACCTTTAGTGAGTCCCCCAGGGCCACATGGAGCCTGGGGAATCTTTGGCTAAGCAACAATATTTGGGGGTGGAGGGGATCCACAGGCTGCTCCTGTGTACTGAAGAGGAAGTATACACTGAAGGGAACTTTCTCAACAACTGCCTGCAGGGTTTCCCAAAGAGAAGCAAGGAGCCCCCAGCAAGGTGAGGATGGGGGAGGTGTGTGACCCTGAGCAAACCCCTAGGTGGCTCTCCTAAGCCTAGCAATGGAGTTTCCCAGAACTTGTTTGCAGATCCTTGCAACCTCAAGGGGCAACAAGCTGCTCTCAGGGGCATTCTCTACCCTCAACCCCCAAGTGAGACATTTCCCATGCTGAAGCCATAGCCAAAGGGACTCACCCTTCCAAGGACTAAAGGCCCCAGCAGTCCCAAAGCCCTTGGGTTCAACTTGGGGAGTGCCTCCAGTAGACAGCAGAGAGTCCTAGGACAGTTAAAACGGGGGAGGGAAAAGGGCTGGCCCAACTATGAATATGACTCAGCATGTGTGATCACGCATGGTGGGGAGCCCCTCTTCTCAGAGGCACAGGCTAAAGCCATGGAAGGGTCCATCTGGACTCCAAGAGTCAGGGTTCCTTTCCTTGCTCTGCAGTCTTCAGCCTAGGTGACTGCAGACAAGTTGCTGAACCTTGCTGAACCCATGTCTTGTGCGGTGAAATGTAGATGTCAGCCCCAACCCATCAAAGCCCTGGAGAAGACACATACGAAACTCTTGGTTCTGGGCTAGCATGCAGTAGGTTCTCAACACATGATAGCTGTGTTGTTATTTTTATTGTCATCATCTGCCAGCATGAGTGTCAAGGACAGCTCAGGCCTGGAACATTAGATGACCTAGGTGGTAGCCCTGTTCGAATTTAAGCTCAAAGCCAATCCCCTCATGACTATTACCCCAGCCCCAATACAAAGGACCCCCAGCCCTCTACCCTGCAGGCCCATGGGGAGCTGCTGATGGTTCTGTATAAGGAGAGTAATACCAGCTGGCCAGACCTGTACCTGTACTTCCTCTTCTGGCCACAGGAAGAACCCACCTATACCTCCTGCCGCCCTTTCCTCCTACATCCCCAGCCCCCAACCCATGCCCGCTCTAGTTAGCACTTCTTAGATCTTCCAGTCCCAACAGCCCTAACACATGGGCAGGTGCAAAGCCCCTCACATTCTGCTAAGGCCCCATTTGCAACCTGGAAGTTTCTGCTCAAGTCCAACTTGTTGTGGCCTTGTTGTGTGTGCTAGGTTAGAGAACAGAAAAAGCCTTGGAACTAAGGTTGGCTCTTTCCCTTTTCTCCCATATTGTGAAGCCTCCAGGAATTTATCCAAGAGATAGGCTCCTCTATCCTGGGCCCAACCCATGCCCACCCAGCTTAGCCTCCTCACTCAATCAAGCACATGCAGCATTCCTATCAGACAACAGTCTTAGAGAAAGCTAAGATATTCTAAGTAAGCCAAGAAAAATCTCAGGCACAGGGTGTTGGACTCCCTGGAAGGTGTGACAAAGTAAGTACTGATGAGAATATACCCTGTCATCTACTTTTGTTGTTTCTGTGGTGATGGGGATTGAACCTAGGACCTCACAAATACTAAGCATGCACTCTACCACCGAGCTACACTCCTAATCCTCACCATTTATTTTAGGTCCTACAGCTTTAAGACAGATGAGGTTTATATCTATTTTATAGGTGACAAAAGTGAGGTCAGAAAGGTTGGCAGGCTGGTTATAATTACACAGCAGGAAGCCAGGCACCCAGGTCTGTCTAATTCAGGGTCCAAGGCTCAGGATGGCATCCAGTCTTGTTTTCCTCTGGATGCCTGGGTTCTCTTTTCTCCTTGACCACTGTCCAGGCCCTTAGGAAGGAGACCTCTAAAGCCAGAAGGTGGAAGTTTTCCTGGGCCCAGAATGATCAGCCCAGCTCCACACCAATTTGCAGGGCTACAGAGTAAGAAACAGGGATGTATTCTAAGTCTCAGGGTGCTGGTTGAAAGGTGGGGGTGAGGGGCACTGGAAAATCCGGGCCCTGGGAACCAAGAGGATCAGAGAAAACCAAGCCGAGTAAGCAGGGAGGACAGACTCCTGGGACACAGTTCACTGGATCAGGGGCTCTTGTTCCTTTCCCAATCCCTGGCACTCCCCATTTCTCACAGACCCCACCTTGAATGGGGGAGAGCAACTGGCCACTGGGCACTCCTGGGGAAATCAGCTTCTCTGCTCTCTGCCCCATCTACCCCCACTTACTTTGCTCAGGCCAGAGCTCCCCACTGGAGGGTAAGTAGGTCCCCTATAGGGCCACACCAGCCTGGTGATAGGGAAAAGCCCCTATCCAAACCTTACAGAATCAGATGACATCATGGCTGAGGGTCAGGCCTCTTTTGTGTGAGCCTTAATGGGGGAATGGAGCCCTAACCACATCAGGTGGGAATATGTACAGGTGTGTGCACCAGGATCTGCTGTCAGTCCTCCTGGACTAACCCTATGGTCTCACCTGGGCATGAACTATGACCTCAGGACCACTGGCCCGAACTGTGACAGGATGGAGTAGACATACAGCTGCCTTATTGGTGCAGGGTCTGAAAGGGCAAGTGTGGCCTCCTCCCAAGGGGCCCACCCCTGTGTAACCATGTATGTCTGTTTCCCTAGGTCTGTCCCAGTTACACACACCACAAGGGGCCAGGGTTGTAACAGTGAGTGTGCTTCTGAAGGGCCCACAACATACGTGACCAAGTCTGTGCCACACCATGTAGAATTAAGTGTGCTCTGTATGACCATGTCTGTCCTGTGTGGCCCTAAGTGTGCCACATGTGGGGGTGCGTGAGTGCGTGTTCTGCCTGCCAGGCCGCAGGGCCTCGCAGGGCTGCTGGGGATGGGGTGACTCATGTCTCCTGAGCTAATCCCGCCACCCGCCTGCCCAGCTCACCCTGCTCTGCTGGGCTCATGGCCGCCAGCGCAAGAGGTGGGGGGGGGAAGCGCGGGCAGACGCGGCAGGGAGGCTGGCTTGATAAATAACCTGCTGCTTCCCCAGGCCTTTGCGAAGGGGAGGCTGCATCACAGAGCAGAGGGAGGGAGAAGCGGGGGAGGCAGCCCTGGCCCCCCAGGCTCCTGGCTGCCCTGGCCCCCACAGTCCAGGCTGCGGCTCCGGTTCCTGTTTCATCGAAACCTGAGCTGGGAAAAGCCTATCGGGTCATCTTGCCTGTCCCGCCGGCCGCCAGGCCCAGGCAAGCTGCCCCTCAGGGGACAAACCCGCAGCCTGGCTGCCCAGCCAGTGGGTGGTGGGTGGGGGGGAGGATATTTCTGTCCAGACTAAATGAAGCTCCGGGCCTGTGTGTGCACCCCCCAACAGCTGCTCCTAGAGGGGCCCCTCAGCTCTGCAGAACTAAATATAGCCCCCACCCCAGCAAACCCCAAAGTTCACCTCTTCCCATTGGCCCCGCCCACATGAGGGTGGAGGGAAGGTTAGGAGTCCACTGTTTGACCTCAGGGCAGTATATTCACCTCTGGGCTCTCAGCTGTGAAAAATCAAGTATTACTCAGCTCTGGGCCCCTGTCCTGTTTAATAGGATCTATTGGGAATAGACCACAAAGGCAACTAACTTGGGGTCTTTGCATAAGGATAACAAGGGCTTAGGTCCTCTCTCCACAGCATTCCAACTGCTTTTAGGCTTATAAACATGACCCCCTCCATCCTGCTTGTTCCTTACCCAGCCGGGCAATACCAGGCTCCTCCAATCTGCCCCAGCCGGACCCTGGCCAGGAAACAAGTTGTGCCAGGCTTGGGGTGGGGTAGGGGCAGAGAAGACAGCTGCTATTTCCTGGAGGCCACAGTTGGGTACAACCCGGATTCTTGCCTGGATCCACACTCCACCAGAGAGCTCTGGGCCCTTGACAAGGTGCCCCCTTCGAGTGTTAGCACCACCATCAGACCCCAGTCAGGACAGTCCCCACTCTCCTCACTGCCTTGGCACAGGCAGGAGAAGATGCCTAAAGGACTGGGTAGAAACAGTATCTCTGCAGGGTTCAACAGGCCTGCAGGCAGCCCCAGCTTCCCTCCTCCTGCCTGCCTGCCCACCCGGCTGCTTCCCCCAGCCCCACATGCACCAAATTCCCCACATGCCTGTCTGTCTCTGACAGCTCACGCAAATACTTGGCTGCGCGGGCACCCGCTGTTCTGAGCCCGCTGTGCCTCCTCCCCTGCCTTCCCGGGGGGCTCTGCAGTCGCAGCCAGGGATGGGAGGGGGCCAGAGACAAGAAGCTTGGTGGGCAGCAGCAGGGAAGCAAGGGCTGGAGGGACCAGCCTCAATTCCAAAGCACCACCTCAAGCCTGGGGGCCTGAGGGACCTGGGAGGCCACTGTGAGCCAACCCTGGCTGGGCAGCAGCTGCCAACGCCCCCGCTGCCCCCCGGAACCTCCCAGGAGGATCTTCCGGAGGCCTCCCACTCGCCTGGGCCGAAGAAACAGCATCTGCCACCCCCGTGGTGGCAGCTCAGGACAGGGTGGAGGGTACCACGAGGCCCCAGGGGAAAGCTTTAAAATCTGGACTATGGCCGGGCCCCTCCTGGCAGCCCTGGCCCCCCACCACACAGCATGGGAGGTGTGTTCCAGCCCTCGGCAGTGTGAAGGGCACACCCGCCCAGCTGCCAGGCCTGGGATGTCTCCACGTGGACCGCGAGGGGCCTCCCACTGCTCTCTGTCCTGCTTGCCTAGTCTCTCTCCCAGGAGACCAGAGGAGGAAATGCTTCCTGAGAACAGCTGGGATTTTCCGCTGGACACTCCCTCGCTGGTCAGCTTCTTACCTCTCCTGTCACCCCTTCCACCCAATCACATCCCATCCCATTTCTGGAGTCAAGGATTCCCGATTCCCCATTCCCCAGTATCCGGCACGTATCCAGGTACAGCGCAGCCACTAAATGACTGACCTAGTAGAACAACATCCTCCATTTTGCAGATGGGTATACTGAAGTCAGGGGAGATCGCTGAGAGCTCTAAGCCTCACATTCTGGGATCTTCCTAAAAGAATGATTTAGGTCCTCTATCATTGGCTTCCCATAATTTCTGCCTAGGGAACCAGGTTGACCCCCGCAGGTTTCTTGAGGCACTAGGGTGACTCCAAGCAGGACTTCTCAGTATACGAGGGCCAAATGCTCTGTGGCTCTTCTGGACCACTCTTTAGACTCTCTACCGCCTAAAAGTGGCCCTGGAAAAGAATCCTAGTCTTATTGTTTCTATAACGCTAGGCTGTGGGACAAAACCTCTCCCCATTGCACAGATGGGGCTGCTGAGGCCCCCAGGGGAGGGGAGCTGCAGGCAGCCATGAGTCAGAGGGGGAGCTGGGAAGTCGCCTGGCCCTGCCGGCTGTCGCTGGGAGAAACAGCCCGCATTTCCTCCTCACACTGATGCCTCGGGAAGCGTGGGCAGCAGGCAGCCGCAAGGAAGACCCCTCCTGTGCCTGCAGGCCAGGCCGTCCCTGAATCCCCTCACTGCCTGATGGCCCACAGTCCACCCCTGCAGGCAAAACTGGCATTTTTGTCTCAGGTTTTGTCCCAGGCTTGTGTCACCTGAGGGCTCCAGGCTCTATGACCTTAGGGAAGCTCCTCCCTACAGAGCATTACTGTCCCCTACCACCAAACAGAAGACTGAAACATGACGGACCATTCATACTTCCTTCCCACAGGAAAACCCATGGTTCTGTGATTCTAGAATCCCAACATGACAAGAGTCATGACTTGAAAATCCTTCCATTACAAGGAGTTTATGATTCTAGTCTCTTGTCACTAAAAATTCTAAACCACCAAGATCAGACAGCCCCAGGAAGAAAAAGGACCATGTCTAACCCCTCCTAACTGCTGTAGGTCCAGTCAACCAATTGCTCATCTAGCTTTTGGGGAGGTGGGTCAGGCAGGAGAGGGGCTGGGTTTCTCCCATGGGGTCAACAGGAACTAACAAGAAGCTGCAGAGGGGCGGGAAGAGTCTGGGTCTGGGGAGGAGCCGGACTAGGCCAAGGGACAAGCCACCTCCTCCTGGCACACAAAACCACTGATGTCGCAGATGTCAGGAAACAAGCCTGCACCATAGCAGGAATGGGAGGCAGGGGGGCTTGACAGCCTGCATTCCCACCCTGTGGCTCAGAGAGAGGACTCTATGGGTCAGGTCAGGGCTGATCTCCCTGCTTCTCAGGTTCCAAGCCAAGCTCCACGCTTCACCTTCCTGTCTTCACCACCCACTACTTCCTCCTTCCAGCCACAGTCCCCTCACCTCCCATGCCAGCTGGCAGTCAGCCAGAACAAAGGCTCCCAAGCCCACTTGACAGATGAAAAATTGAGGTCCATGGAGAAGATAGGTCCTGCCTCACTGGCTCAGCAGACTGTTGGTCTCTAGCTGTGTCATTCAGCCCTGACCCTACTTCACTTCCCAGAATCCTCTATGGGCCAATGGGTGTCCACACAGCAGTCTGTTCACCAGCACATCCCACATGCCCATTTTCCTTGAGAATACTCATCCTCACATTGAGTTGTCTGGTCATTCATCAATTCATTCCTTTATTCACCCAACTAGCCAATCAGCCCATCTCCTTGCCTCATGTCAGGCCCACTGTCAGGGGTTAGAGAGCCACAAGGGGGAAGCAGAGCAAGGCTTGTGTTCACAAGCATTTAGGGAGTCTGTTCCATGTAACCAGGTACCAGGGAAGATGCTGGAAACACCACATATATAGACCAACGCTGGCTGTCTTTCATAGTGTTTGTACCCTGTCAAGAGCTCTGCCAGAACTCAATCCCACTTGTCAGTCACAAACTCTCCCAGCCTCAGTTTCCTCCTTTCTCTAAACAGATGTTAACAGCACCCAACTCACTGGACTACTGGGAGGACTAAAGGAGGCAAAGGTCAGAAACACAGAGGCTGCCCCTGCAAGGGCTTAGGATGGGCCAGCCATTGTCACTGCCATTGTTACAATATCTGATCCTAACAGTGATAATAGTTGGGGGCTGCAGCTCAGTACAGCAGCAGTGAAATATCTTCAGCACTTACTTGGTGCCAGGCACTGAGGGTACAGGAAGGAATCACTGCCACATCCCATTGCAAGGCTGGCAAGGAGCGGGCTCAAAATATCCCTGTAAGCATCTGATGAATGAGGGAATCAATGACAGGAGGCAAGGACCTGCCTCCAAGGAAGGAATAACCCAACATGTGTGTCCATGGGAAAGGGAGACTTACTGCATATGTATGTGCAAGCACTCAGCTGCGCACGCATGTGTGCTTGTGTGAGGAACCAAGGGGACCAGTGATAAAAGGACACAGCCACTCAAGCTCTCCCCCTTCCCCAGTGATTGCAGCTGAGTTGAGGGGACTGTGGCAAAAGTAGGGACCAGGCCTGGTGAAGAGAAGCCTGGAAAGATGTTTTGCATAATTCTGGCCATCAGATTACAGACATAGGTTAGGCCCCTGAGTAGGGGTGCACAGGAGTGTGGTGGGGGGAGTACTAGGTGCCAGGACTCTGTGCCCTCACTGTATACCCATACCAGCATGGGCCACATGAGTTTCTGCTGGCAGGCCAGGCAAATTGGAGGTCAGAGGAGGTCACAGGCAAGGGGGGGAGCAGTGGGCCCAAGGGCTATGTGGGGTCTGCCAGACAGAGGAGGGCGGGCACAGGGCTCCCTGGGGGCCACCAGGCAGGCCTGGCTCTGCCCTGTTGGGGACAGCAGCTGGAGGGGAGTAAATATAGCGCGGGACGTCCCAGCCACATTCCTGGGAGGCCAGTGCAGCCGCCTGCTCACTGCTCCAAGCAGAGCAGCAGCCAGGGCTCAGAGTTGCCACTGCCCTCTTCCCAAACAAACAGAAAAATAAATAAAACCAGCTCTCACAGGGCGGCCAGCACAGCTGGGGGGAGGGGGCAGGAAGGGGTAGACCCAGGGGGTCTACAAGCAGGCAGACCAGTTGCCTGGTTTCTGTTCCAGTGGGAAGGAGGCAGCCGACAAAAGAGGAAAATGGAGGAAAGGGGCAGAGGGACAGTCAGAGATGTCAGGGAAGGGGAGAGAATCCTATGAGAGATGGAGGTACAGACGGATCGAGAAAGGCAGGGAATGCAGCAGGGGCAGACGCAGTGGGGGACAGGCAGGCAGACAAAGGGGGCCATGTGGGCTGGGGCAGGGGGCTGGTTTGAAGGGCCATGAAATATTAAAAAGCCCAGGCTAGTGAGTGACAGAGGTCACAGAAAGCAGGAGACTAGCTAGGGAGTGCTAGGGGACCCCGAGGCAGAAGGCTGCTCCGCCACCTCCATCACAGCCAGTCTCCCCAGCTCTCCTTGCTGTCTTTCCATTGAGAGAAGACAGGCTGAGGATGGGAGGGGCTGCAGGGGTCAGTGATGGGAGGGAGACCTTTGCAGTTCCCTTCCCTTGGGCTGATCTGGGCACAGCCAGCCTTCCACAGAGCTGCCAGCCACCCTAGCAAGAAAGCCAGGAGGCCTGTCAGCACAGCCACTGCCATGGGCGCCTCCTGGGAAAGGAGGGGCAGACATTCAGCTTCCCCTTCCCAGAAAATAATCAGCCAAGCCACCAATTTTCAGAGACCTGCAGGGAAGGAAGGCTGTGCCTCACAACTCAGCTGAGCCAGCAGGTCATCCCTGGGCCTCATTACCAGTCTCATGACCTTGGTCAGCCCCTGGTCCCAGAGCCCGTATCTTCACTAGTCCTATCCACCCCAGGCTTGGTGTGAGGAAAGAAAGGGCAGAGAACTTGCTGGGGCCAAGCATTTAATCCTCTCATGTGACCTCTAAGGTCAGCCCTCTGTCAGTCCCATTTTACAGATGGGGGAGAGAAACTCAGGCAAAGTGATAGAACTAAGGTACACACCTGTAATTAGCAAAATGGAGAAGAAATGCTAAGTGTGAGCCAAGTGCTTTTTTTCCTTCCTATTCACTGAAAGATATGAAGAACTCATCACTATAAAAGCCTGTCTCCCTCCATGACTGGGTATGCACCTATGCGAACTTCCCTATGCTCACCAAAAATGGTCTTGTGAGGCAGCCATTCTTAACTACCTGTTTCAGAGATAAAGAAACTCAGATTTGTAGAGATAATGCAACTTGCCAATATATCATACATCCACTGAGACATTGGTGTGGCCAGGATTTGGAGCCAGGTCTGAAGGACTTCAGAGCTACTGCTCATACACACTTATCTGGGTGGGGCCAAGGGAGGGGATTAGAAGAACTAAGTAGGAGGGGAGCTCAGTGGTCCTACTGGCTCCTAGAATGGACAACATGGAAAGGTCAAAAACAAGGTCACAACTGCTGTGCTTGGGGGTGGCCAGCAACTGCTCTGGGATCAGGAGGCAGGCAGGGCCTACTGGAAACCAGGAAAGGAAGTAGCCTAGGGACTTGACTAGAGTGACTTGTCTGGTCTACCCAGAGCCCCTATATTAGGTAACATGAGCCTTCTTCCCCAGAATGGGGATACTGAAGCTGGTCTAAAAAGGGTCAATGGAGCCCCATCATTTTGGTCCCTCAAATATAACCTGGACTCCAGGGTCCATGTACCAGGAATTTATTATCACCCCCCCTCCAGCCTCTAGTGCTGGTAGAAGGGGGGGGGTCAAGATCCCTCCTCTCTTCTAGTCACTGCTAGCCCAGAGGGAGGCCAGCATCAGAGGCAGGAAATGAAGAAGAATTTGTGATCTAATTGAGCTGGCGGGGGATTAGGCGGCAGAATGCAATTACAGGGGCTGGAGCTGGGCCAGGGGCACTGACACCCTGAGATGTGGCCTTGCCCAGGTAACTGGGCCCAGGCAGTATCCAACTAGAGACACTGGACTCAGGGAGGGGGCGCAGGTGAGCAGCGGGTGGGGCCTGAGTGCCCTCCTCAGCATATAGAAGACTGTAGGATTCCAGGTTCATGTGATTCCCAGGAGCAACTTTTACTAGGAATTCTCCCCCTAGGGAATCGATGGCAGCCCCCAGACTCTCACATGAGGAGCAGGCAGATAGGCATACTCTCTCACAGATTCTGCTCATGCATGTACATGCTTGTGTTCATGCTCCCAGGTAAGCTCCACATAACCATGTTCACTTTCACAGGGGTAGACTTTCCAACCTGCACACACACACAGCTGTGGCCCTTTGCAGCCACTGACTCCACCAAAGGGGGGGAACATAAAAAACACCCATGACCTTAAAATCCTTTTATTCCCGTAATCACAGGCTGCCATCACCGTGGATACGCGCTGTCACCCCGGCCCCAGCCTGTCTCCCTCCATGGCTTCCAAAACTCCCAGCAGGCAGGCAGACGGGGAAGCTGCCCAGTTACTGGGGAGGGGGGGAGCCGGGTAGAAGAGGTTTGATGCTACACACACACACACACACACACACACACACTCTCTCTCTCTCTCTCTCTCTCTCTCTCTTTCTCAGGGCCTCAAACAACCAGGAAGGAAGAGACAGAGGGGCAGAGAGAGATACTAAAAGAGAAAGGAACACATAGCTACCAGCTACTGAAGGCCCAGACCACGACCCATACAGCTTAGATAGGCTTACTCCCAGATTTATAAGCATATACAAAACACACAAATACACACAACCACAACCAGTCTCTCTGAATTTTTCAGGCACACACATAGAGAAAATATACATTCCTAGATCCACAGAGACACATCCAATTTTCCAATTTACAATCTTCAGACTCAGAAACATACATTGGGTTTACATGTATAATGCAGCTACACAAGCCCGCATCCACAGATCCATGCATGCTCAGACTCCTGAGACACACATGCAACACACCAATTTCTAGACATACACACACAACTTAGAAACACACATATCCTGAGTCATAAGCACACAGGCCATCCAGTCCCACAATGCAGACCAACTGACTAGTACCACACAGCCTCATCTGTCAGCTGACATTGCCTCTGGCTTTAGCAGGCAGGTGGAGGATTGGAGATTCCTGGGTCTTTGAGGGGGCAGTCCTTTCTCACTGCCTTCAGCCTGGATGGGTGGGCTCAGCACTGGGGGGAGTCAGAGAGAGTGAGGGGGAAGTAAGGGAAGCAGAAAAAAAACTTTAGTGGGATATTCTTGTTGGGCAGTAGCGCGTGAGTAACGGGGGAGGCTTTTTGTGGTCTGGTGAGTTCCAGCTATGAGTGAGAGTTTAACTATTAATACACTTAATCAAGAACACTTCACACACACACACACACACACAACCACACACACAGGACCAGGATGGGACCAGTAGGTGGGGGCAGGATTGGGAGAGCCCCAAGGGGAAAAAAATAAAAGGGAAAGCCCCAATCAGGGCCCCAGGAGGCGGGGAAGGGGGTGGAGCTTCTGCCCGGAACATGCCTACAGAGTTGGGGCAGTGATTCTGCACCCCGAGAAATACATAGCATGTATAACATTTACATATTAGGCTAATGAATGAATAAATTAACTACATATAAGCAGAGAGCAATAATAACAACAATAAGTGAGCCTGCCCTATCCCTAGCCAGTTAAAAGTATGCTCCAGAGCACTATAGTTGGTAACTAGTTCTGACTGGTCACCACGGGGCTCTAGAAGTAGGCCTGAGTCTGGCTCACCTATATTCCCCCAGACCTCTACCCCATTCTGTACCCTAAAAAGTCAACTGACCTCTGCCCAGCATATATCATTCGCTTCTTTCTGAGGGATACCCCTATCTCCATTCTACCCTCCCATGAAATAGGAGGTGGGGTCCTAAATTCCCAGATGTGTTTTTTTATCCAGATGCAACCCTGCCCCCAGATTTCTATGGGCCTCAGTTTCACACAGGCCAAATGGGTAAAAGACAGGCAAAAAGCTGAAAAGAGGCAAAAAGTTGAGGGTCATGGTGGAGCACATGGACAGACAGCAGGCTTGTGCCATCCTGGGCCCTGGATGCAGAACCCTTCCCAAGAGTCCCCTCCCCTTCCCCCCACGTAGCCTAACCCAGCCAGGCTGGGTGGACATTCCAGGCCTCACGTGATAAAGAGGAGGCCGCTGGTCCTCGGATAAGTCAACAGGCTCTGTTGCAGGAGAGATAGGAGGCCCAGGCCAGGGTCACCTGCTGAGCCGGGAAAACAACTGAGCCCAAACACACATAAATAAGCCACCAACGACTGTTGTCAGTCAGTCAGCCAGCCAGCCAGCCAGTCAAGGCTCTGTCTTCTGCACAGGAACCTCTCTGCCTCCACCTTGGAAAGGAAAGTGGCATGGGGGAGAGGGAGGCTCAAGGCTGGCTCGGGGCTTCCCGGAGAGTCCCAAGATGGGGAGGGGGGCTATATCAACCAAGCTCCCAGGGCTGACTGAAAATGCAGAGGCCAACCTCCCTCAGCTGTTCCCACCCCTTTCCAGGGGGGAGAAAATCAGACTGTCAACCTCCTCTCCCTCCTCCCCAAGGGGAGAGAACAATTTCGTTCTGGGAGGGGGGTGACAGCTGCAGAGCGGGCCACTCCCCCCCCCCAACAAGCTCCAGCTTGATTCTCATCTAGGGAAACTGCTAAATCAACACCACGCCGTTACGGGGAGGTAGCGCCCTATGTCTCCCCGCCCTACGTCTCCCCTCACGGATCTCAGAAAACGGGATTGGAAGGTGCTTCAGGTTCTAGTTTCTGGGTTCCTAGTAGCAGTTGGAAGGGGGGTCTTTCGGGAGGAGGACAAGTCAATCTTAGGCAAGTAAGATCCCCCAAATATCTCATTTAAATGCTCCTAATTTCAGGGACCGAACCCCCCCACCCCAGCGGCCAGGGGCAGCTGAGGTGGCGCCGGGCGTTCAAATCGCGCTCCAAACAAGTCCGCAGCGACTGTGTTTGCAGCCCCCGCCAGGCGGCCCCAGCGGAAAACTTGAAAGGGACTCTGTTTGCCGGCGGCCCTGGGGCGGCTCCAGCGGGGAGAGGACCGAGGGATCACACACGCCCCCCTCCCCAGAGCTTCCAGAGCAAACGCCAGGAGCGGGGTGGGGCTGGACCCACTACAAAACCGAGGGCTGCAAACAGCGCCTGCGGCGCAGGGAAAGGCTGGGATCGGGAGGATGGTCCCACGATCCCCCTTTCTGCAGCCCCCAATCCAAAGATGCGACTCTTGGACCACCCAGGATCCTGGGGGCAAAGAGGGTGAAACTGCTGAATCTCAGACCCTCGTCGCAGGAGACTAGAGGGAGCAGGTCTTCCCGGATGAGTCACTACAGAACCCCCCCAAATCCACTGGTGCCTCCTTGCAGCCCATGGCACTAACCCAAACTCCGTGTACCCCTTCTGATTCTCGGAGAAGAGGAAAAAAAGAGAGGTCTTGCTCTCTCATTGGATGTTTCAGCTCTTCTGACAGGTCCCGAGATGGACCCCCATTTAAAAACTGGGGTCACTCACTTTCTGTCGATCCTACAAATAAACAAAGCCAGGCGCACCCCGCGCTCCCCGCCGGAAAACAGCCCATTCCGGGCGAGGACAACTTCCCCCAGTCAGAAAATTAACACATTCCTCTCGCGGCGGTTCAGCCCTTCGCTCCGGGGTAGCGAAGGGGAGGGGGCTCGGGCAGAACTTCAGGGGTAAATTCGGAGCCAGAGCTGCACGGCAGGAGCCTGGGACGCATCCCCCTCCAACAGCCCTGCAGCTAGGGGAAAACCCCCATTCTCCCTCCCTGGCTTTGCACGCTATTTAGCCCACGCGGGGCTTGGGAGGCAGCCCGAAAGGCTCCCCATCGCTGTGGTGGGAGGGAGAGGCTGCGGGGCACGGTGGAAGTGGGGGTGATACTTTCACCGATTAAAAAAAAAAAAAAAAGGTCAAACTTGATCAGCCCGCCAGGCACCCCGCGGGCAGCGGGGGCGAGGAGCTGGAGGGGAAATGCAGAAGTGGCCGCCGCCTCTTCCAAGAGGAGGGGGAGGCTCAGCCACGCATGGTCGAAGCCGCTCAGGGCAGTTACCATCGCCCCCAAACACAGGATTGTGAGTGGGGTCTGCTGCGGGGAATGCACGCCAGAGATCTCCAAGCAGTCACCCCCGCAGGCGGAGCGCCCACCTAACACCAAGAGGTGAGGACCCCGGGGCGCCCGCCACCCCAGTGCCCACGATCTGGAGTGACTGGGAAGGGGACGGCACCTTTCAGGAAAAGCCCCAACCCCACTCCACGGCGCCCAGCCCGCCGTCCCAGACCCTAAAACCCCTCTTTTTGTCTGAACTCAGTGATCTGCGACCGAGCATACTGCAGCTTGGGGAGGCTTGGGTATAGAAGCGGCCACCAAACGTTCACCGGCGCTAGGTCTCCCAGGCTTCGCGGCTCCGCGGCTCAGGTTGCGGGAGCCCCCCGCCCCTCCCAAACACGGACCCCTCCTTCCCAGTCCCTAGCTTTCCGCACCTGAACTTCGGGGGAACCCGCGCAGCCAAACTTTCCGCCGACTTCCAGCGAACTCCGGCCCCGGCCGCGCACCGAGCCCCGGGGGAGGAGAGGGAGGTAGGCGGGGAAGGGGAGGGGGCCGGTCTGGGGGGGGGTCGGGGGAGGGCCATGGCCCGACACCTACCGGCTCTCCGAGTCGTCCGAGCCGCCACCACCGCCGTCGCCGCGAGGCCGAGGGGGAGGGGCGGGGCGGGGAGCTGCGCTCCTCTCTGGGCACTGCCGCCGCGGTGCGCTCAGCTCCAGCCGCCCGCTGCGCCTGGGTCCGGAGCCGGAGTCGCGCCGCCGCGGCTGGCCCGAGGCGGGGAGGGGGGGGAGCCCGCAGCACCTGCCCCTCCTCCCCCTCCCCGCGGCCCAAATTAAAAAACAACAAAAAGCAACTAATCACCCCGGAGCGGAGCGCGGCGCGGCGGGCGGAGGGCTCAGCGTGCAGCGCCCGGACTCAGCAGGCGGCGCGCATGCTGGGCGCGGGCTGGGCAGGGCTGGGACGCAGGGTCGGACTATTGGGTTATGAGGCTTCGCTGCTCTTCTTGCTCAGCTCAAACGCCTGCTTTCGCCGCCACTGCCGCCTCTGCTGCCGCCAGTGCCGCCGCCTCTACATCCCCGCTCAGGCTTCGCCGCCTCTGCCGCCGCCGCGCGCCCGCCCGGGCAGGAGCTCTGAACGCTGCCCGGGGGCTGCCGGCAAAACCTGGACCGGACTAGCCGCTCCCTCCCCCCCCTCCACCTCGGCTCCCCTCCCTCCTCCTGCCGCCTCCCTCCCAGCGCAGCTCTGGCCACTTGGACGCCGCAGGCTCTGAGCTGGAGCCGCAGCCGCTGCGCCTGGAGCTCCCTGCGCCGTGGCGAGGTCCGCCCAGGTTCAGCTTCCCGGAGCTCCCTGCTTCACCCTTTTTTCGCGCAACTTTACCAAAAAAAAAAAAAAAAAAAAAAAAAGCCTCTCCCTTTTGTGATGCCTGGGCCTGGAAACACACCTTCCGAGAAAACCTGCCGTCCTCTGCCCCCTGGTAAGCGGGGCAAGAAGCTAAAAGGATCGAGAGAGTTAGACAGCACCTCCTCCCCTACTAGGTGTGCGTTGGGCTGGGGACTTTTGGCTCAGGGCTGTGGAACCTAGGCGCGTGTTCAAAGACCGTACCCTTCCCAGAGCACCTTCCTGTAATTCAATAGACACTAGGTCCACTGAGAAAAAAGGGGCGGAATTTTTGTTCCCATTTCACAGGTGAGGAAACTGATCTGAGAAAGGACATTCTGTTTCTTGGGAGGCTGGTGCCAGCCAAACTTACTGAGCCCTGGGGTTAAGGTGACGACACTGTAATGGCTTGAGACTCAAGAGCCTACGAACTCTTGAGCATGAAACAGTGCAGGGAACACAGCTGGGCTCAACAGATACTGGTTGAAAGAGAATGAAACCTCAGCTCTGGCAGAATAAACGCCCACCCAAAACATAGATTTGGGTGAGTATAGCCTCGTCCTTATTCCAGTACCCTCACCACCCCTCATCTGCCCGGTTTGGGCTAATCCTACAGCTGCAGATGTCTTCTCAGGGACCTATAGAGCAAGGCCCTGACTCCTTCCTAATCCCAAACTGTATATAATCCCAAAGTGGAAGTTCTCAATTCTCGGGATTGGTGGGGGTGGGGTGGCCAATGCATTGGAGAAGTTGGCCTCCTTCTGGTTAAAAGTTACAGTTTGAGCTTGATTGGGGTCCAGATAACTGCAGCCAGGGTGCCTCAGCCACAGGCCTCCCTCGGAGAAACGATTCCTGCTCCCACCTTGCAGTTTCCCAGCCAGGGCAAAGGCCATGGTCAGTGTCCCCCTGGAGTAGCAGCCGTCAGCCACCTTTAAGCCTTCTAAGTGTGGATTTGAAGCTCAAACCTGTTGGGGGTGAGGGTGGTGTAAAAGGGCAAGACTCCTCTGGAATGTTTGCCTCTCCCACTCTGACCTCCCAGGCCACAAGGAGTGACTCTTCCCAGTTATCAGGGATATCCCCCTCCCAGCCAGTTCCTTCCTTGCACAAATGCTGAAATGTTCTTCTTTAACTATTGTGTCAAAGAATGACTTCTTGCTAGGTGTGGTGGGCCTGTGATCCCAGCCACTGGGGAGGCTGAGGCAAGTGGATCAAAAGTTCAAGGCCGACCTCAGCAATTTAGGGAAACCCTGTGTCAAAATAAAATAAAGGCTGCTTAAGTAGTAGAGCACCACTGAGTGCAATTCCAAGTACCACTCCCCCCCCAAAAAAAAATATATATATCCCTTACGTGAGGCATTTAGCCTCTCTCCACCTCTCCAGCAGGCTTCTTCAAAGACACCCCAAGTAAACATACCATGTGAGTAAAAATTAAGGTTCTTGGTTTGAAAATACAATTTTAAGACAGTGTATACCACTGAATGTTCACCCCTAAACTGCTTAAAGATATTCTGGGCCTCACCTTGAGAGGGCAGGCACTGTTTGTCACTGAGCATACGGGAAAAATGAAGCAGAATCACAGGTCTAGATGCTCTAGGATGGCTAGCACTTAATCCACTCCCATCTACCATTTCAGGGAAAGCAGAGGCACAAACTGTGAGGAAGGACCTGTTTCCTGGGAGTTAAAAGCAGGCCTCCGAGTTAGGACCCAAAAAGTGAAACTAACCTACAAACCCATGAAACCTGATATGAAATGCAGAACCTGATTCTGTACACCTGAAAAAAAGCTTAATGCCAGGATCCATGGGAGGATGGTAGACAGTTACCCCATTAGGGAATTATTATTAATTATCCTTTTTTAAAATTTTATTTTTTTATTATTTCTTACATACATCACAATAGAGGAGTACATTATCAATTTTTTGAGATCCTTATTCCCACCTCCACCCAACTACAAAGGTGAAGGTCTACGGGCTACAGTGGAAGAAGACCAGGTGATCCCAATGGTGATGGTTTCCTCAGGGAAGCGATGATGACAATTACCAGTCCCAGTTCAGAAGGTGAATCTTGTAGCCTTTTCCTTCTCCTGGAAATCAAGAACCGTGGAGACCCTGACCCTTACCTGTTCAACCCAGATGGGAACAAGGGAGGACAGGGCCAGAATATGGAAAATGTAATATGACAGGAAATGTCAAGTGAAAGCTATCCACATAGAACTCTCCATTATGGACGTTGAGACAAGCAGAGGACACCCAGGAAGGATGAGGTGGGGGCTTTTGCCCTTGTGGAAACCATTCTCACCTTATCCTCTTTCCCCAAGAAGAGAAGTCACTCTGACTTGCTACCCCTCTTCTACCTCCAAAAAGGAATGCTTGTCTTGTTATTAAACTTTCTGCTGAGGTGTTTTTATTTTTTGGTACTGTGGCTTGAATCCAGGTGCATTCAACCTGAACCACATCCCCAGTCCTTTTTTTACTTTTTATTTTGAGACAGGGTCTTGCTAAGTGGCTGAGGTTAGCTTGGAACTGGCAATCCTCCTGCCTCAGCCTCCTGGGTCGATGGGATTAAAGGCCTGGGCCATCCACACTTGGCTCTCTGCTGACTTCTTTCAAATAATCATTCAAACTTCAAGTCAGGATGCCAGTTCCTCAAGTCTCCAGCACCTTTGGGGAGCAACAGTCCTTGTACCCAGCTGCCCTGTCTTCTAGGGAAGAGTGCTGGTGTTGTGCTTCTTTCTTGTTCTCTTTTGCAGTGCTGGGCATGGAATATAGGGCCTTGCCCCAAGCACCCTACCACTGAGCTACTCCCAGCTTGATGATGCTCTCTCTCTTCTTTTTTAATTTTAGTATTTATTGTTTAGTTTTTTGGTGGACACAGCATCTTTGTTTGTATGTAGTGCTGAGGATCGAACCCGGGCCACACGCACGCCAGGCAAGCTCGCTACCGCTTGAGCCACATCCCCAACCGATGGTGCTCTCTTGAATCCTGCTGATAAAATTCATGTCTGGCATTTATAAAGCCTTACCCTACCTTAGTAGATCATTGTACTAAACAGTTAAGGTATATTATCTCATTAACTTCTTATATCATTTCCATTTTTCAGATGAGGAAAAAAGTGAGACTGCACTGATGTTGTTTTCTAACCCTGAGATTTGCTGTGCCCCTGAGGTTTCTCCCATACAGATCTGACCAGGAGTTCACCTGAATCAAATCCTGTAGTGCCTTCCCAGAGCACACAGAATCAGCTTAAGCCCCTTACTCCCAAATGATTCCTCTCAGACACCATGGCCACCCTTCCCAAACCAGCCCTCTTCTCCTTTAAATTCCAGGTCTCTGCTGACCAACACCACTTAATATCAGGAGTCCTCTCAGACACTCCAAGGCCCTCTTGCAGATTTCCAGGACTTTACATGTGCTCATCCCTCTGCCTAAAAGAGCTCACCCCATAAACTCCATTGAAGACCAACAGCATATGTATCACTTCCACTGGGAGCTTTTTGTGTCAATTCCAGCCTGAGTTTGGGCCATGCCTACATGGCCACCAGTAGCATTTGTACGAATTAGAAAAAGTCACCCACTTAGAGCATATATAGAAACCTATGCAAGAGGCCCATGGACTGCCCGTTAGCCTTCCTAGCTACCTTCCTAGCTACCTTTGCTAGGTGCCTTTTTGAAGTGCATGTACTGCATAGCTATACTCTGTGGCCTGCTTTGGGCCCCTTGTCCCCTCCTATGGCCACAGTGACCATACTGCAGAGAAATTTTTGTTTTGGTTCTGAGAATTGAACCCACAGGCACTCTACCATTGACCTACATTCCTAGTCCTTTTTATTTTGAGATAGGGTCTAACTAAATTGCCTAAGGCTGACCTGGAACTTGTAATCCTTCTATCTCTGCCTCTAAGAGTCACTGGGATTACAGATGGGTGCCACCCCACCTGGCTAAAATAGCTTTTGTGTGTGTGTATGGCGCTGGGGATTGAACTCAGAGCTTCATACATGCTACACAAATCCTCTACCACTGGCATATATCCCAACCCCCCAAAAGCTTATATTTGCTCCTCTATCTCCCTGTTCTCC
The DNA here is from genome assembly GCF_052094955.1 of Ictidomys tridecemlineatus. Classification (NCBI taxonomy): domain Eukaryota; kingdom Metazoa; phylum Chordata; class Mammalia; order Rodentia; family Sciuridae; genus Ictidomys; species Ictidomys tridecemlineatus. The sequence goes on along the minus strand of NC_135477.1, from coordinate 120,012,523 downwards.
ACTGCCACAATCAATGAAAATTCTTTGAGGCTACCAAACTGCCCTAGACCTGAAGCCTGGCTCTAGGTAGGTCAAATAATAACAATTATAGCCTACCTCTTTCTAAGCACTTACTATATGTTGGGCACCATATTAATTGCTTTCTGTGCACATACTTATTTAATCCTCAGACTGGGTCACCTGTTCAATGTTACAATGTAGCAAAACCAGGATTTCAATCTATGCCTTGTCTGAGGCATTTTCTACAACTGCCATGTATCAGCTAGTGGCCAGGACTGATTAAACATCCAGTGACCAGAAATGCTGCATAGAGAGGAGTCTTAAGAGTTATGGTCTCAAAGATGGAAGCAAGGGTGTTGGCATCCCTGCCTGCTAGGACAGGTTACAGGATAGTCTTCAATGGGGTCATACTGGACAGTGATCTCAGTCAAAATTCCAATATGGGCAGAAGCAGGGAGGGGCTTAACTGCCCAGGACTTTGGGGTCTCAGCCTTCTCTGTAACCACTGGACCTTAGGTTTCCCTCACCATTGACCCCATGATTTTTGAAGGGGCAAGAGAGCTGTGTAACTAAAAGGAATATTCAAAAAGCTCATAAGTCAGAGCTGGGTGTGGTGGTGCATGCCTGCAATCCCAGCAGCTCAGGAGGCTGAGACAGGAGGGTTGCGAGTTCAAAGCCAGCCTCAGCAACTTGGTGAGGAACTTAGCAACTCAGTGAGACCCTGTCTCTAAATAAAATATAAAAAAGGGCTGGGAATGTGGCTCAGTGGTTAAGCACCCCTGAGTTATCAATCCTCAGTACCAGAAAACAAAATAAAACAACAATTAAAAAAAAAAAAAACACCCTCATAGGTCTGTCTCCCAAGTGGTCCAGACTTGCCCATTTCTGAGCAATCAGTTTGATGGCTCATGCCTGGCCTTGACCTTATGTAAACAGAAGGGAAGGGAGTGGGACAAAAGAGGGTCTCTAGCCCCAACACAAAAAGCCTGGGAAAGAACAGAAATCACACTCGTCATACATACACTTTCCCATGCCCAACCACAGTTACATACATGCCATAGACAACCATAGATATAGCTTCACATCGTCTGCCAGGAACAAGGAACTCAGTCTTTAGAGGGGGGAAAGGGAGTAAGGACAATCTGGCAGGGTATTATATCCCTGACAGTAACCCTTGGCTTCTCTAGGCAAAATCATGGTTCAGCTGCCTATGCTGTGGGAACGGGACTGAGTGCTCCCAGAGGCCAAAGCTGTAGCTCAAGCCCCACCCCACCCTCCTCATCATGAAGAGGGAAAGGCAAACATTGCTGAAGGGAGAGAAGGTAACTGAAGAGGAGGCCTTGGGGGGAGGAGAGGGCATGTTTCAAACCTGAAGGTCCTAGACCTGCGGGAGGATGCCTAGGCATTGAGAAGCCAGCCTGGCCTGAAAGTGCTTTGCCTAAGGCCTGCAGGATGGGGTGAAGTATGGGGGAGGCCTGCTGAAGCTCTGCTGCCTCTCAGCTACCTGGCCCCAGGGGCTGGAGTACGGTTTTAAATGCTCTTCCCACCAGGACTTCCAAAAATGGACCAGAGTAGGGGCCCCAAACACCAACCCCTCCTCTGCCTTCCTCTTTAGACTCTACAAATGGGGTGCTCAGGAACAGCAAGGGGTGGGCCCCAGGATGAACTGCTCTTTGAACTGGTGGGACTGGTTCTGTGTCTAGCCGCCTGGGCAGTCACGGGTTGCCCGCTGGGCCAGGGAGGAGGGAGGCCTCAGGAAGGGGCCCCTTGTAAATCGTTAACTCCCAGAGCCGCCACTGGGTCCCCTGGGCTCCACCCCCGCCATGACTCTGGCCTGAGTACCCCCCACACCAGAAGTCAAAAGTCAGAGGTCAGAGCCAGAGGTCTCAGCACCTGGGCAAGTCCTTCCCCCAACTATCAAAAGTAGGAGGAGGGGCATTTCAAAGGGAATGGCCCTTCCCTCTAAATTCTGAGAGCTTCTCAATCTAATTTGCCCTTCTGTCTTATGCTGTATCCCTGACCTTTGTTTCTCAGAGGAAAGAGCCAGACATTGGGATGGGTGGGGGCCCTCTGGGGGAACCTCTGGGCAAGACTCAAGTCTCAGCAGATAATTATGCTTGTTCCACCCACTTCACCTGGGGTGTCACCAGGACTAGATAATGAATGGGGTGAGAAACAGACACTGCTCAGAACTGGGAGAGTATCCTCAGCATCCTTCTAACCTGTTTCCTGGTGCTGGGTCCTGAGGGTGAGGGGGGACAACAAAGGCTGCCTTCGTGGAGGAGTTATATTAAAACAATTTACCTACTTGGTAGGTAATCTGTTTAGCAACTCATTCCTATTTTACTGATAAGGAAAAAAAAAAAAAAAGGAAGGTAATTTACCCAGACTATGGCAGCTATATAGGAAGATGACCTGGATTTGGACCAGTTTTGTACTTGTGAGCTGAATCCTTGAAGGGGTTCAGCCCATCCCCTTCTCAAACTCTTAAGCAATAGATGAGGAGACACCCTAATGGCTGGAGGGGCTGGACAAGCCCTCTCCCCAGTATAATACTGCTCAGGGCCCCATAGGAGTAAGGAGATGGGGGGTTGTATGAGCAAGAGACTATCAATGTCCCCTACTGTGCCGCCTCTCTGGGAGCCCCTTCCCCAGCTCACATCCTCCACATGCTACCGCCAGGGAGGCTTAGCTGCTCCCTCCACCCCAGGAAGAATTCTTCAGACAGGCCAATGAGGAAGGATTGATGCTGCTGCCACCCTTTTCACTAGGGAGGCATCTCAGAAGCAGAGGAGACAGAAAAAAACAACATCAACTTTTAATCGAGATTGCAGATTCAGAAAAGATTCATAAGTGAAATGATTCCCTAAGGAAATATAAAAAGTTACTTACGGCATGACTAAATTAGGCATGCTTCAATCAGGGCTGTTGAGAAATCATTAAGATATACAAGATGATTTTTTAGATAAATGTGAGCTCTGTCAGGAGGACTGGCCATTGCTCCATCTAGAAGGCATATGGTCCTAAACTGACCTGGCCTCCTACGTCACCATCTCCCCCACCGTGACCCAGAACTGAGGAAGAAGGGAAAGGCAGGGAGAACCCCCACCTGCCAGGTCCCAGGAGCCACTATCCAGGGACTCAGAAACTAGTAAGGGAGAGTGGAGCAGAAGGGACTGGTGTAGATAAAGCTTTATTGTTGGAACTAATTTTCTCCTACTTTCCAACAGCATAATGGGGAGTGGCGGGGTGATAACCATCTTCCTCCCTTGAAAAACTAAAGGGACTCCCTCTTAATACCCCTGACCTATCTCCCTATTCTTTGGGTTAGCCTGAGGAAATGGGCACCTTATGTGGACACAGAGTTACCGGAATAAACTGGCAGGCCTTTGCCTGGGCATGAGAGGATGGAGGGTACCAGATCATTCTCTTGGGTCACTCCTTACAGGGGAAACAGGCTATGAACAGCCTCCCAGGTTAAGCTCTAGGATGATTGCTAGCTTTTGAAGACATTTTCTCCTCCTCATTGTAGCTACCTTCCTGTTCTCAGGTAGAAGTCTTACCTGAGGTCTAAACTTTCTCTCTTGCTGTAGCCTGTGGGTGCGTTTCTTCCTCTTGCTTTCCTCAAGACTAGAATTTTCAGGGTGAGGCTGGGACATAAATGAAACATGGGTCCTTGGGACAGGATCCCTGATGCATATTGATCACCCACCCCTTCTTGCATTTCTGGGGCCCAAGACAGGGATAAGACCTTGCCCATCCCCATGCCCTGCCCAGTGTCTGGCCCCCAGTTGGTGCTAAATGTTTACTGTGGAGGGAGGCCATCAGAATATGGTTGGAACAAGTTTTGTGCCTTCTGGTGGGGCTGCGTATGGGAGGCCAGTGTATCTGTAGTGGAGGTCAGGAATCTGTAGTGGCAGTGCCTGAACCCCCTTCCAGAGACCAGAGTAGCCCCCTCCTCCACTGCCAAATCATCAGAGAAGTGGAGAAACCTGAGCTGGATGGTGGTAGCCATGCTGCCTTGTGGGTGACCCGAACACGATCCTGGCCAGGCCGAGGCGCTATTTTAAACCTTAGCCCCAAGCGGTGCTTTAGCCTGTCAAGCCTATCTCTGGTTACAAAGCCACTGCCCACCTCCCCAGCCATTCCCTCCTCCTTACCCTGGGACCCCTAGGCTGGTGCTGGGATCAGTGGGTGGTATGATATGGCACCAATCCTATCTCCCCAGCCTTGTCCACTTAGGCATCCTCATTTGTCCATCCACCCAGGCAATGGTTGACCTGTATTCTGACTGAGATTTCCTCATGGGTGAGAATTCTCTTCCCCAGGAATGAGGGCACACCCTGACCTCAATGTTGGGCACTGTTTTTGCTAGGGCAGAGCATGCAGGTCAGTACAGGGCTGATGCTTTAGGAAGATGGAAGTAGGTTAGACAGAAGTAGGGACTTCACAACAGTAACACTGTATACCAGAGAGCTTTCCCTTCCCTGCCTGCCTGCCTGGGTGGGAAAAAGAGAATGACTCAAAGGAGTCCCCTCCCCAGTCCTCTGGTTCAAGGGTTGCAGATTAGGATACTTAGTATCTTTTATCCAACCCACATTATAGCAATAGCCTCCACTGGATATGAGTCCTGTCAGCCCCATCCCTACCCCAGCGGTGACCTAGAGGGAGGCAGCAGACATTGGCAGGGCATCAGGGGAAGGGAGGCGGCTAATCATCCATGCTGGTGGCCCATCTCAAGATGGCTGGACAGAAGGCCACCTAGGTAGCAAGTAGCCCAATGACCTCGTCTACCCACCCCCACTTCCATGACTCGTAGTCTCAGCAGTGAGATGTTGGCATCAAGCCTGGCACAGCTGAGCAGTGACGCCAACAGCCTTGCCATCTCAAGCAAGCATGGTATGCTCCAACCTGGCAGTTAAAGCCAGGGGTATGAGATATTTCCCACACTTCTGGACTCGAGATAGCTGGGGACAAAGCTATTTTAGAAGATCCCTCCCCTGCTACCGCAGATCTTTGGCATCCCCATGGGGTCCTGGTTATCTCCTCCAGAGGGTTGGTCCTGAACTACAGAATCTCCCAGAGGATATCTGGTAATATCTGGAAACATTTTCTATAACACTGCTGCTACAGGCATCTAATGGTTAGAGACTGGAGGTATTAAACATACTACAATGTACAGGACAAAGAATAAAATGTCCTATGGCTCAAAGTGTCAGTAGTGCTGAGGTTTCGAGACCTGGGTTAAACCTGGGAGGAACTTCCATGACTAATCTGGGAGCCTGGATGGAAATAGGAGGTATCCTCCACCTTCCACCCTCACCCACCCCCAGCCATCCACTTCCATAAAGGGGCCAAGGTTCATCATCTCTAACCTTCTACAGGCAGAGAAGGCCTAATTCTGCCACTCTGGCTTCAAAGACCCCTTGTGGCCTTAGAAATGTGTTAAGTTGCCAGCCTGCCTACCTACCCACATGCCAGCCTCTGGACATATAAGGAAAAAGTATGGACCTGGTAAAGCATTTCATTTGCAAATGGAGGGGGATTCACACATCAGACTTCCAGGCAAACCCTACAAAGCCCTCCCTGCACCAAGGATTCTGGGCCTTTGGAAAAGGGTGAAGGTTGCCCTGCTTCAAGCTCACCCCCAAAGGGCTGCCCCAGCCTGGAGAAGGCTGGTTGGAAGCTCAGGCCTCCTCCTCCTCCTCCTTCCTCCACCCCCTCCCATTTCTATTTAGGAGGCAGCCATGGTGGCTCAGCTCCTGTCTCTGGTTTCCTAGGGAGCTCTGCTGAAGCAGCCCAGCCTCCGTGGGTCCATCTGTCAGGGAGGCTGTTCCGCCCCATCGATTGCTGTTCCCAGGGGGGCTGTGTTGCTCCAGGGACCCAATGTGGCCGCCAGATAGGAGGGAACCACACGGATAAGAGGCGGGGAGAGGGGCAGCTTGGCAGCAGGCAGAGCCAAGAGGGCTGACACTGCAGTAAGAAGGCACAAAGCTAGATAGGCATGAGAATTGTAGAAAGCCAGGGGCAGTGAGGCAGCAGACTGGCTGTAATGACCTCTGAAGATGGTTGGCACTCTCAGGACTCAGTTTTGCCTTTGGACACACCAAGTTCCCACTTGCAAAGACAACAATAACAATAGCTGACATTTATTGAACAGGAACAATGTGCCTGGCACTGGGCCCGGCCTTCACACACCTCTGCTTTCACTTGAGGATCATACCCATTCATAGCAGGTGCTGTTATTCTCCAGCAGAAAGGCTCAGAGAGGCTGCAGCACTTGCCAGTAGCCACACAGAGGAGCTGCAGCTAGTCTTGGAGGCGTGTCAGCCTAGCCCAGTGGCTGTGCCCCAGCTCCAGACAGAAGTGAGCCAGGTCCGAGGGGGAGGAGGCAGTCTCGCCTGGCCAGAGGCCCTGCCCACCCTCCCCGCCTTCCCCGCGGAGCCGCCTCCTCCCCTGGGCTGCGTGACATCTGCCCCGCTTCCCGGCCCCAGACAGCTGCCCAGAGCCACGTCAGCACTTCCACCGGGGAGTCTGGAAACTGGCTCCGTCCCCTGTGTGTGGGGGAGTGGAGGGTGTTGAGGGGGAGGGGTTGCTGGTCCCCGACAGGATGGTTTGCAGAGAGTGACCCACTCAACTGAGCAAGGGATGGGGTCCTGTGACCTCAGGCAGCGCACTTCTTTCGGACCTCAGTTTCCCATGCTTGGGTGTGTGTATGGTGGTGGAGGTTCTTTGGAAAGACATTCAGAAGAGAAGACAGTAGCATCCAGGGTGGACAAGAAGCAAATATTTCCACGTAGTCACAATTCTGGAGACACCCGGGGCAGCCTGCGACCTTCACGGTACACTTGGGGCCAACTGGTCATTTAGTGGGGGTCACTGGAATGAGAGGGAGGATGAGAAGGTCTGGCTGGGCCCAGGTCTCGCACACCAGCCGGCTGAGGCCAGAGATAACCAGCGCCTCCCGGAAAATCATTAGCATCTGTTTGGGTCGGCTACGCTGGCCCGTTGGCCCGCTGGCGCCTCCGTCAACCGGAAGCGGCATGGCCCCCACCCTGTCACTTAGGCAGGCACACCTATGGGGAGCAGCCACCCCAGACCAGACAGCTCAAACTCATTTGGGGACAACATCCACCCACCCATCCTGGGAAATGGGCGGCCAGGCCAGCAATGAAGGGTCAGGCCGCGCCGTCGGGGGCTTCCTCCCAGGATGTGGGCGGTCCAGTCCGCGCTCCGGGCGATCCAGGCCGGCTCTTGGCGGCGCCCGTTGTGGCGGCAGCCCAGGGAGTGTGTGGAAATGACACCGCCAGGGCGGCGGAGATCCCCCCTCCTGACATTGGCTGGAAAGTGGAGCAGCTCGTCAGGGACAATCAATGGCGATCGATCGCCGCACGGCGCGGGCGGACAGCACGGGGGAGGGGCGGTGCGGCCGGCAGGAGTGGGGGCACTCGTGGCCGAGGTCAAAAAACACAAGAGATCCACAAAAGGGCACTGCAGGGTCTTGTGGACACAATCTGTACAGGGAGATATCACTTGGGCCACCAACATCACAAAGGAGTCACACTTACCACAGTTACACAAGTCTCTGATAGAAGTCACAACACAACAGGACCAAACACCTAGTTTGCAGGGACATACAACAGGGTCACAGGTATGTAATAATGACACAGGATTCAGTCACGCTATAACACAACACAACAGGGCCTCACACCATCACAAGACACCCACCAAATCACCAGAACACAGAATAAGCCAAAGACTCCACTAGCGGTCTCAATCACACAACTCTGCCTGCACAACAAAGCAAAAAAGTCACATACCCATATTATACATCACCCATCAACATTGTCAGACTGGGTCTCACACTATACAACACAATTAAGAGCCCAAGGATAATATACAACAAGGGCACCTCCTGCTATGAGGTGCACCCCAGTAACTAAAATAAGGATAAAGTTTGCACACCCAACACAAATACAATTGTGTTCCCCTCAACTTCACATGACACAAGCACTGTGGCATAGGCAAAAGAGCATTAAACCCAAGGGTTCTCACAGGAATGATGCAAGTAAAGTGTTTAGCACAGGGCCAGGCACATGGTAAGCACTCAACACATAGGGGGTCTTGGGTTACACTATTAATGGCTATAAATTACTAAGTCATATAATGCTGCAGGTACTTGGCATCACTTCCAGTTTGGTCCATTCCTCTCTGGAAACCAGATTCACGCCAGTGGCAAAACTAATTTTGCTATTACACATACCTGGGAAGCAACTCAAGTGTCACAAACACAATTCAGGCTACTGCACTCACTGGCATAGCAGGCCACATTTTCACTTATCCCAATATACAGCCAACCCAGCCCAGACCCCCTTCCCCCAGGGCAGCAGCGTTTGCCCAAGCAGCAGAGTGCCATGGCTCTGGCTCTTGGTGGGGAAACACCCCCAATCTATCACCAGGTGCAACTCAACTAGTGCATACTACTGGCCTAATTTCCTTCTACTCCCACAAGGTTGTGGAATATACAACATTTCTCCCACAAGGGTCACCCACTCAGCATACCAGAGCCTCCAAAATAAGTTTCTCGGCTTTATCAAATTAAAGTCAGTCCCTCTGACAATTCCTTCATTTTCAACAAGAGAAACTGAGAGTCCTTGGGAAGGCCTTCCCCATTCCACATCTAAAGCAGGAACTGGCTGGACCCAGATCTCAGCATGTCCCCAATCCCCATTCCCAGGAGTGCATGTGAATGGAAGCAGGGCCAAGATCATTAGTCCTTCAGTGTACCCTGGAGTGGTTCCAGTGCAGGGACAGCTGGACTTGTATGTAGCCTTCACTTCCTCCAGTTTAAGATCTGGGCCCACCCAAGGGTTTCCAGGAATGTCTTGCAGCTGGGAGCTCCCCCTAAAGGTCTGGGCTAGACTCCCAACATTCCTTAGTTTTGCCTAGCTGTGTGACTCTGGTTAATTCCCTAACCTGTGTCTGGATGCCAAGTCCTGCCCACTAAACCAAGACCCCTCCCCCCAGAGGGCATCCTTGACTAATGTGTGTGTGAGGAGGAATGGGTCCCTAAACTAGGATGAGGACAACAAGGATGCTGACTCTAGGGTGCTACAATCAACCACTAACTTATCCCTCTCCTTAACCCTTCAGTAAAGACTGAGAAACAGCAGATATCTGGTTTCCTTCCACAGCACCTCCAACTCCATGCCTAGAGGTGAATTTTCCCACTACCCTCCTTCCCAGCTTTTATTCACCAGGATGGGCAGCTACACACATGCCAGCCAAGCATGTCATTTGCCTACTACCCTATTCATTGGGCAGACACTCTTGCAGGTCTTAGGGGATGTGAGTTGTAGGCCCAAAGGGCCCAGAGCCTATCCCAGGTCCCTGGATGTCCAAGAAGCTGGTCCAGCTCCAAGAAGGACAAACCTCTGGCTTTATCCAGGAAAGATATTCCACCATCCATGCCTACCTACCCTCCCAGAACCCACAAACACTAACAGTCAAAAAAGTATTGCTTATGGACCAAGCTGGGGGCCAAGTACCAATTTTCTAGATGAGAAAAATCAAAAAGACAGAAAAATGATTTGCTTAAGATCATACAACTGAAAAGCCTTGGGCCTGTGGTTTAAACCCAGATCTGATTCCTGTTCTTCAGACTACTGACTTGGGTTCAGTACCTAAATACTAACCTGATTTATGCATAATCATTAAGAAATGTCCACCTTCACAATTCTCTCTCACAAGCTCCTGAACTCATACATATAACGCACGTGTGCACATACACACATGCTGCCCTATGCTATCCCAGGTCTGGAGCCCGTCAGCTACATTCTCTGTGGCTTCCTCTGTAAGTTTCCACCCTGACCCTGACTTCCCACCCACTAGAACTTACGTTTCTCCTGCAGCAGCCAGATAATCAGCCCCAGGGGCAGGCTTGGGGGCCAAGCTGCAAGCCCTACTGTGAGATGCTTAAGCATCTGTTCTATTGCCTGGGTCTGGCATAGTAGGAAGTCAAAGAGTTTTTCCCTTCAGCCAAGCTAGACTGGAGAGTTTCCTCCTTACTCAAGGGACTTTCTTCGGTCCAGAGCTTCCTGCAAATACCCTACATGGTTAGGAACTAGACGAGGACTTGAAGAGCTCCCATGACCTCCCTCCCTAGAATTTATCAGTAGGCAAAGCCCTGTGTTCCAGGCACCAACAGCCCCTAGGCAGCTTTCCCCATCTGGGGGTAGTGTAGTTCTCACAGCTCTGCCTGGGTTGCAGCCACTTGGTGGGTTCAGCAAATCTGGAGATATTTGCATACCCAGATGGCCAAGCCTAGAATTTCAAAGAATTCCCCATGAAGAGGCAGCTGGCTTCCGGGTGGTGGCCCTGGGGGCTCACAGCTGTTGGGCAGGAAGACTGGGGAGCCTGGGGGCCTTCCCCTGAACACTAGATTGAAATGCACAAGAATATTTCCCAGGCACTATCACCAGCCCTGCTTTTCTCCTCCTGTCTCCAGGCCTCCATCCTCAGGATCTAGAAAAACTATGTCATAGTTGCCTAGACTAGGTAGACAGGCAAGACTTGGGTTAGTCTGGTGTGGGCACAGGGACTGCCTGCTTCGGTAGGTACCAAAAATATGGATCCCCTTATTCATATGAAGCAGTGGATAGGTCTTTGCTCCCATGTAACCTGCAGATAATGGCCCTGGCCTGGACAACATTTAGCCTGTTCACACACAGTCTACAACAGCCATAAGGAGGTAAGACAGAATAAAACAGCTTGCTACTACTAGTAGGCCTCTGGGTGGAATATAAGTCACTAACCTGTTTTCCTCACTGTAAGGTTCTCTTAGAACCTGACTGAACCAGGCACTGACTCATCTGGTCACTGACACACCAAACAAAAGCCAAGCCCAGAAGAAGTCTCCCTACCCCAACAAAAGCCCCTCTCAGGTTCTGTCCATGCAGATTCACTGACTGTACACTTTACAGCTGTTTAAAGCTATGGGTCATCATTGCCCTCTGCTGGCCACTCAGGCACTAGCATCCACTCAGAAACTAAGGCCACCTTCACTCCCCAACCTGGTATATGGCACCTGTATTTACCTGATAAATCCACCTGCAGGCATTGAAATGTAACCACATCCAGTTGTCACCTGAGTCAGGACCGGACTGGGGGCAGAATGAGCAGAAACCACCTAGGGACCCAATGTGACAGGGCAATTCTCCCCCACCACCTTCAAGTATAATATAAGTCTAAAACTTCAAAAGTGCCCTTTCTATGTGGCTTAGAGATTTGAATCCACCTGCGGAGAACCTGCCCCCTTACTCGTAATAATGCACCACAACCTGCCCAACCTCTTCTCAAATGCCCTCCCGGTGTTTCCTACAAAGGAGGACACAGCTGAACTGGAGCCATCTTTCCAAAAAGCTCAACTTTACTGGCAGGTCTGGGAAAGTCTTGGTTTCCAGAGATCCTTTAGTCACTCTGCAGCAGGGAGCACTGAATGACCTCTAAAACAAGAATAGCTCCCCTCAACTCTACAAAACATCCTTGAGGTAACCACACTTTCAAAGATGGCCACACTTTCCCCCTGGCTTGAGGGGAAACTATCCAGATGAACCATACCAGTATTGTTCCTTGGGTTAGTTGGGGGAAGCTCCAGACACCCCTGCTATCAACTTTTGTCAATTACTTTAAGCATACAAACTTCTCTTACCTCTGACACAGTATGGTGCTGGTTCTGGAGCCCAAATGTCTTACTGTATTTGTGGGCTGTTTCTAGAACCCTCCAAAGCCACCTCATTATCTATGGAAAACCTGAGAAAGCTGGCAATCTGGGGAATAGCTAGTCTTAGGGTTAACATAACTAAACCCTCCCATTTAAAAAAAATTTTTAAAGTTGTTGATGGACCTTTATTTTATTCACTTATTTATATGTGGTGCTAAGAATTGAACCCAGTGCCTCACGCATGCAAGGCAAGTACTCTATCACTGAGAGACAACCCCAGCCCCTCCCACTCACTTTTATTCCCTAGAGGCCCTACAATTTAGGGCAGGGGGATACCTGTAAAGATTCAAGATTTGTGGCTGGATCGTGTATGCCTGTAATCCCAGTGGTTCAAGAGGCTGAGGCAGGAGGACTGTAAGTTTAAACACAGCCTTAGCAACTTAACAAGGTCCTAAGCAATTTACTGAGACTCCACTGTAAAAAAAATACATAAATAAACAAAAAGGGCTGGTTAAGTACTACTGGGTTCAATGCATAGTATATTAGACAAAGGGGGCTGGGGATATAGCTCAGTTGGTAGAGTGCTTGCCTCGTATGCAAAGGCCCTGGGTTCAATCTCCAGCACCCCCACACACACACACACAAACAACTCACAAGGATTCAAGATTTATAAGTACTAGTCAGGCTCAGGGACATAAGCCTGTAATTGCGGTTACTAGGGAGGCTGAGGGAAGGCAATCACAAGTTCAAGGTTGGCCTGGACAACTTAGTGAGACCCTGTGTCAAAATGAAAATGACTGAGGATATAGCTCAGTAGTAAAGTTCTTGCCTAGCACGCACCAGGCCCTGGGTTCAATCCCCAGTACCCCCCAAAACAATGGGGGGTGGTAATCCTCTTAGGTTCAAATAGGAGAACATTGAGAACACCTATCTTAGGATAGACAGAAATGTGCCTGGGGAAATGGCCACTATTCCCCCTCAAATCTTAAGTCTGAAAGAGAACACGGTACATTCACCAAAGCTGCTGCTACTCTTCCTTGTATAGCAGCAGCATAGGACAACTAGCTTGGGCATTCAATTGTTTCTTCTTGTTTTTCCACAAGTGGTAAATCATTTGCCAGCCCCCTCCCCTTTTTTAAAGTACCAGGAATTGAACTCAGGGGTGCTTTACTACTGAACTACATCCCCAGTCCTTATTTTTTGAGACAAGGTCTCACTAAATCACTGAGACAGGCCTTAAATTTGCAATCCCCTTGCCTTATCCTTTAGTCGCTGATGAGCATCAACACATCTGACAACCATTTGGTTCCATAGTACAATGTAGGGCAATTAGGCACTCCAGCACTGGAAAAGCCTATTCTACAAGTAGGCTTATATGCAAACAACACAAAACCACTTAATCAAAGAACATATATGTGTATTTATCTGCAGTCCTGGCAATTGAACCCATGCTAGGCAAGCACTCTGCCCCAAGTTACATTCCCAGCCCTGAAGATGGCTACTAAACTGCTGTCTTAGGAAGATGGTATTCATAGTTTTTATCTTCGTTATTTTTATATGGTGCTGAGGATCAAACCCAGTGCCTCACACGTGTGCTCTACCACTGAGCTACAACCCAAGCTCTTTTATAGTTTTACATCTGCTAAGAGGCCGATTATATTGTGCCTCTAACCAGATAAAGCCCCACAAATAATTAAAAAATAAAAATGGTCATTTGTTTAAAAAATGTCTGATCTGGCCTCAACCACCCCAAGAGCAGTCACTGAGAAAAAGTAAAAGCTGGTTGGTAACAGTATTATATAAGGCTAAAGGACTTAAAGGCTTTAAGTAAGTCTAAACCTTTCCACTTATATTGACTAAGAAAAATATAAGGGAACTATTTCATGAATATTAACCCTGACAATGTGATCTCCTGAACAGTTTCCCTATTTCTTTCTTTTTTCCCCCCATAGTACTGGGGATTGAACCTAGTGATGTTCTACTGAGCTATATCTCCAGCTCTTTTTATTATTTTTTAAAAAATTTTAAGACAAGTCTTGCCAAGTTGCTCAGGCTGACCTCAAATTTGCAATCCTATTGCCTCAGCCTCCCAAGTACCTGCAATTGCAGGTACACTCCACTGTGCCCAGCCAGTTTTCCTATTTCTAAGCTCAGCCCAGGAATCAATCTGGAAATATTAAGAGGTCCCTGAACATGTACCACTATACCAGCTTCAGCTAAGTAAAGTTACAGTGTCAGTTAAAGGCTTACGAAGACTTCTGTGAGGTAAAGAGAACTTAGAGGAAGCCAGTTTTCATCTGAGTACGTGCATAGCACAAAGATGGATTCTTAACACCAGTGACAAAATTTGCTGTAGGGGTAATAAAGATGCCTATTCCTGATTCAGAAGACCAGAAACAAGAAACTTCTTCTATTAAAACCTCATCATGGCATGTTAAGGAACACTTCAGAGCACACCAAGAAAAAGCCAGCATTTCACATATTAATTGCAGACAATGTTTATAAGCATTCTAACTGTACTTTAGAAATAACCCATTTCTGTTGGGCAGAGTGGCACAGGCCTATAATCCCAGCAGCTTGGGATGCTGAAGCAGGACACTCAGAAGTTCAAAGCCAGCCTTAGCAATTTAGCAAGGCCCCAAGCAGCAACTTTGTGAGACCCTATCTCAAAATAAAAAATAAAAAGGGCTGGGTAATATATCTCAGTGGTTAAGCCCCTCCTGTCCCCATTCAATCCTTAGTACCAAAAAAAGCAGTATTTCATTTCTCCTGACAACCCAGCTAGGTTTCAAAGTAACTTGCTGAGGCAAAGAGGAATGACTTAGAAAGTAGAATATTGCAGGTGGAAATGGAAAAGGAAAGCTTCTATTTTTTAGCTATGTCAATCCAGAGAAAGGTCCCCTTCTCTGACCATCGAGTTTTCCTTCTCTACAGAATTTCCCACCATTCCCATCCCTATAGCCCTTCCAAGTCATTGTTCTAGGCAAAGTGTAGAAACCTGCAGGACAAACCAGGCAAGATGGCACATGCCTATAATCCAGGATATTGAGGCTAACAGAGACAAGTTTGAGGCCAGCCTCATCAACTTAGTGAGAACTTGTCTCAAAATGAAAAATAAAAAAGACTGGGAATGAAGCTCAATAATAAAGCACCCCTGGGTTGAATATCCACTACAAAGAAAGAAAAACAAACAGGACAATGCTCCCTTTGACTGCTGGCCAATAACAGCATGCAAATATCTGAAATGATTTAGTTTTACCAAAAGAAATTGATCCAACTCTAACTTGTCAAAGTATTTCAACCTGTTATTAAATAAGCATACAAAAGGAAACCCATACACTAACATTCCCTTGTAACTATTGCTTGAAGATAATCAAGGTTGCTGCAAACTAGCTTTAGAAAGCCACAGAGCAACATGCTCCTAGATGAGAACCACCCTGAGTAACACTTTTTTTCTGAGTGGCAAAGGTACCCTTCATTCTGGGCAAGGAACATGCACATGACTGAACCAAATGTGTATAATACTCAAATGAGCAAGACTAAATGAAATTTCACTCAAGAGCTTAATGTTGTTTGTGACCATCCAAACCTTTAATCTGGCACCTGCACACCAGGATGGCAGCTTTCATGTAGCACAAAAATACTTTACAGCACCCTTGTGAAAATATTCTCATTATGATCTAATAAGTGGTAATAAACTGGTTGCTTTTTACCACTAGATGAGAGGCAAATAAAGAAGGCTTTCAAGATCTGTGCAGCTGACCCATAGTCAACAGCAGAGTTAATAGCAAGTCAAAAACTGATAAATTTGTCAGGCTAGGGATGTAGCTCAGTGACAGAGCACTTTCCTAGCATATGCCAAATGTGCAAGGCCCTGGGCCTGATCCCCAAAACCGGACAAAAACAAACAAAAAAACCCTCACAACCCTCCTCAAAAACAAAAAAACAAAACAAAAAAAACCCACAACCAAATTCCTACCTGCCCATGGTATTAAATAGGGTGATTTTAGGTTCCATCCTCACTCCTTTCCCATACCTATTCTACAAGGTTCAGGATGCTAATAAGCACCCTTGAAATGCTTATAAGCAGCCAGCATCCAAAGATGCAGAACTTAAAGAGGGTTTTAGGTTGTATCACAGGTAGGTTCTAAGATGGAGAAGTGACACTGAGAGATAAGACAAGGTGACCAAGTTTAAAACCAAAAGCAGTGGACATTTATTCCTCAATTTTTGTGCAAGAGTGTAAAGATGCATTTAAAGAACCTGATGGCTAGAGAGCATCATTCAAGGCCTTCAGGCTGGCCTGGTTTACATTTAAATTAGGAAAAGAAGGGGGGTGGGGAATGGTAATTTGCCTAGTTCACACACATGATGTTTCTGGCAAATACAGTTTTTTACAAGTTTCAAACTACATTTTACCAGAGTCAAGGGAAGACTTCAAAAAGCCACATATAGTACAATTTAAAACTGGATGAACATCCTACAAATGTTAGTGCAAAGTAATTATGTAGACTCTCCAATACAAGATTGTGCTCAGGTTTGGTCAAAGTTGCTCTTCTAAAATTACAATCACAGAGGATTAACTTACCAAATAGCATCGCCTTCATGTTTTATGGCCTATGTACCAAGGGAATGTCACAAGGTTTTGGTGATGCAGCTTAGTTTCATTAATAAAGAAAATTTCTTATTTAGTTTAACAGTCATGTTCCTGGAATGCTGCACATACATTTCATGAAAACACTTTTAAGCTTATGCTTCTCTTTGTTCAATAAAACTGCTCAAGATGTCCTTTTTTCTAGGTAAACTGAAATTGTTTCATGATTTTGAAATGCAACCATTATCAATGAAAACATTTCAGGAGAGAAGGAAAATCCACCACTAATCTCAGCTAGACAAAGTTCTTAAAATCAAAAAGCCTATTCACACAAAATTATATGTAATGACTGTAGTAATCAGTTTATTACACAGATTAATCATTCTTGAACGTACAAGCTCCAGAGGAGCAATTGGGTCTTTAAATATACACAAGTATTTCCATCAAATGAATTTTCACCCTTACATCCAAATAGACCTAAGCAGTTAAAAACATAAGAAAAATAAGAGCTATTAGCTATGTATTAACTGAGAAACCACATACAAACCAAAGAATATGGAGAAAGGGGCTGAAAGGACGAAGGTTGAAGGGGCAGGGAGATGTAAAAGAAGTTGGGAACAAAGCCCATCACACTTTATATACTAATAGCTCCAATCCATTTAAATGCTGACCAGTTAAACTTAGACCTTAAAATATATAGGATGTGGGTAGAGTTTAATCTGGTTGGTCATAACCTTCTCACCTAAGTTGTAGGTCCTTCGGAATAAAATTAATACAGAAACAGCTTCATGTTCTTCATTTCATAACTGTTTTGAGTTTAAATGGATTCCACTTAAAAACAATCTCCTACAGGTCAGTGGAGCTTTACCCCATCCAAGCATACACCGTGTACCACCCACCATTCCTCACACCTTGTCGTTATCCAAATTTAAGTCAATAAGGAGAATTTTTTAGTCTCACACCTAGGTTACGCCTGGAGAATTGGCTTGTCACACACACACTTCTCTGCTAGGAGGCAATGTTGGTACAGAAGTACAGTATTTCTAGTTTGTTGTTCCAAGTATGTACAACACGCAGCACTGCTGTATCAGGTAAACATGTGCACAGGGGAAGATGAGGCGTGGGCTCATAGAAAGCAGTCAAATGGAAATCAAAAGGACTTTCTCTTTCAGAGTTCCCCTATCTTTATTTGTAGAGGTTATCCAATAATTTCTTTAATTACATCGCATACTTCTGAGTCCATTCCCGAGCTATTCTGTTGTACCTGTACACACAAAGAGAAGCTTGGCTTAACATAGGTGAGGAGTCAGTTATTAAGCAACAGATTTTATTTTATTCCATCTAATAACTTGAGGGAAATAACTTCTAGCAAAACTACCTTATTTTAACCTTAATTTTTTTCTTTTTGGTGATACTGGGAACTGAACCAGGGACACTCTATCACTGAGTTACATCCCCAGTCCTTTTTATTTTATTATGAAACAGGGTCTCAGTTGCTGAGGCTGGCCTTAAATTTGCAATCCACCTACCTCAACCTCCCAAGTAGCTAGGATTACAGGTGTGTACAATTACACTGGGCTACCTCAAATTTATAATGAGCCTTTACTCAATGGTAACAGGAAAGACCTATAAAATGCACAATAATTTTCTGTAAATGATACTTATGGAGAGTTTTACTTAAATTTTGGCATTTGCTGGCATGTACTTTTTGTAAACTTGATTGACCTATTTCAATAAAAGACCTTCAACTCTCTTTAATTCATTTATTTGAAGTTTTTAAAACTGGAATTCTACATTGTATGATTCTTCAAATCATATACTAACAGTTATTAAACTGACATCATGCTTTCAATTATATCAATAAAATAACTGGTTCTGAAAGAACTTAACTTTGCTTGACAATATGTATGGGCTTACTACTCCAGAAAACATTCCAGTAGTTTGTAATTTTTATACTAAAAGAGAGATGTGGGGCTGGGGTTGTGGCTCAGTGGCAGAGCACTTGCCTAGCATGTATGAGGCACTGGGTTCGATCCTCAGCACCACATATACATACATAAATAAATAAATAAATAAATAAACGGCACATCAACAACTGAGAGAGAGAGAGAGAGAGAGAGAGAGAGAGAGAGAGAGAGAGAGAGAGAGAGAGAGAAGCAAGGCTAGGAATGGTGACAAGTGCCTTTAGTCCCAGCTACTCAAAGGCTGAGGCAAGAGGACAGCTTGAGCCCAGGAGTTTAAGGCACTATAGGGAGACCTATCTGAAAACAAAAAAGCAAACAAAACCGAGCATGGTGGACGCCTATAGTCCCAGCAGCTCAGGAAGCTGAGACAGAAGGATCACCAGTTCAAAGCCAGCCTGAGCAAGAGCGAGGCACTAAGCAACTCAGTGAGATCCTGTCTCTAAATAAAACATAAAACAGGGCTGAGGATGTGCCTCAGTGGTTGAGTATCCCTGAGTTCAATTCCTGGTAGCCCCCCAAGCAAAAAAAAAAAAAAAAAAAAAAAAGCAAGCAAACACAAAATCGGGGGGGGGGGGGGGAATGCAGAAAAGTTCTGGTAAACATTACTACCACAATAACTTAGGATCTGCCTTTTGGTAAGCATTCATGGCCACAATTCTAGGCAGTAGGCAAAATGGCTAGTTTAAAAAAAAAAAGATTAAGGACAATCTAATTTTATTCTGAATGAGCCAGAAACACAAGACTACAATTCTATTTGGACCTAAACACAAACAAAACTAAGAATCAAATGCTATTCCCAGTGTAGCTCCATCAAAAAAAAAAAAAAAAAAAAAAAAACCACAAAATACTATCTCTCTCTAATCCATCAAAATTCAAATAATTCTTTAATTATGTGTGTGTGTGTATTCCTCTTTTTCTTTTTGGTACTGGAGATTGAACCCAGAGTTGCTTGACCACTGAGCTACATCCCTAGTCCTTTTTATTTTGAGACAAGGTCTTACTAAAAGTTACAAAGGGGTCTCACTAAATTGCTGATCCTCAAACTTCTGATCCTCCTGCCTCAGCCTCCACAAGTTGCTTAATTATAAGCATGTACTATCATACCCAGCCAATCCTTTATATTTTAACTTAAGAAAAATATCTATCTGCTTCCATCTAGTTTGTCCTACAATCCCACTGATTAATACATAAAACAAAAATTGGAAGAACACTATCTGTTGATATTCTGACCACTCTTCAATAATTCACAGTATACAATTCTGAAGCATTTAAATTTTTTTTTAAGCTGTAGATGGACACAATTTTTATTTTTATTTGTTTATTTTTATGTGGTGCTGAGGATTGAATCCAGGGCCTTACACGTGGGAGGCAAGTACTCTACCACTGAACAACAACCCCAGCCCTTAAGTTTTGTTTTAAAAGAAATTTGGGGCTTTCATATTCCGTAGCGGTAATTTGTTATTCTTCCTTTAGATTGGTAGAATATCAATTTTCTTTCCCATTAATTTTCAAATACCTATGCAAAACAAATGGGAAATTGATGCAAATTATTTTATATGTCAAAAACCAAACATAAGGGCTGGGGATGTGGCTCAAGCGGTAGCGCGCTCGCCTGACATGCATGTGGCTCGGGTTTGATCATCAGCACCACATATAAAGATGTTGTATCCACAAAAAACTAAAAAATAAATATTAAAAAGTTCTAGAGATAAAATCAGTATAATCTATTTATAATGATACTTAGTGCAAACATTCCTCTTTCTTGTTCACAGGAAAGTATATTAAGACTTTGTTTAAGATAATTGGCATATGTTCAGTCCTTAGACAAGAAAGATTTGAGACAAACATTTCCATCCCACCATGATAGCTTTCCGTCTAGAGGCATACTTACTTTTCTCTATCTGTTTTGTAGATCCGAGCAATCTCAGGCACTAAAGGATCATCTGGATTGGGATCACACAACAGAGAACAGATGGACAAGAGTACTAGGAAGAAAAAATATACATATAAATATGTAAATTAATAGAGAATAAATGCAAAGAGCTAGCCAGGTGCAGTTGCCCAGGCATGTAAACCTACTCCAGAGGCTGAAGCAGGATTGTGAGTTCAAGGACAGCCTAGGCAACATAGTGAGCTATATCTTAAAGAGAAAGAAAGGGCTGCGGGTACAGCTCAGTGACTGAGTGCCCCCGGGGTTCAATCCCTAGTATCAAAAAAGGGGGGGGGGGGAATGGGGAGAGGGGGTAGAACACATGCAATGGGTTGAAAAAAAAAAAACACAAGAGAAAACTTCTAACAATCAATTTAGGGATTGGGAGTGTAGCTCAGTGGTCAACTGATAACACTGCCTTCCCACACCAAAAACAGAACCTATATATAATATAGTAACTAGAAACTTTATAAATTCCATCTTTCTTCTTTTTCTTTTTTGCAGTGTTGGGGATTGAACCCAGGGCTGTTTTGCCACTGAGCTACATCTTTGGCCCTGTTTTATTCTGTGACAAGGTTTTGCTAAGTTGCTTAGAGGCTCATTAAATGGCTGAGGCTAGCTTTGAACTTGTGATCCTCCTGCCTCAGCCTCCCTAGTTGCTAGGATTATAGGAGTGTACCACTATGCCAGGCCCTTTCTATTACTACCAGTAATCATCAGAGATTTTAAGTTGAAACAGCTGTCTGATTCAGTCATTAAAAAATTAAAATGAAGGCCAGGTGCAACAGCACACACCTATAATCCCAGTGATTGTTAGTTCAAAGCCAACTTCAGAAAGGGTGAGGCACTAAGCAACTCAGTTATGACTCTGTCTCTAAATAAAATACAAAATAGGGCTGGGGATGTGGCTCAGTGGTTGAGTGCCCCTGAGTTCAATCCCCAGTACTCACCTCCCCAAATTAAAACAAACAGAAAATTTATGGTGAATGACAGTCACCTTGGCCTCCCAGGTAAGAATATCTGGCCCCTTTGATTCAGTGTCACAATTACCCCATGATGTAAACAGCATAGACAGGACTGCTTTTATGCCTAAATTCCTAAAGAATCTGGCCCAGAGTTAATGATGAGAATGAAATTTAAAAACTCAGGTCTTGAGCTCGGAGTATAGCTCAGTGGTATAGCACTTGCCTAGCATGCACTAGGCCCTGTGTTCTATCCCCAGCACCACCAAAAGAAGAATAAAAAACAAATTTAAAAAATCACTAAACAAAATAGGTCTTCCACAAATCTTAGACCAAGAACACTTGTCAGAACACATGAAGTTCAATTTTCAGAAGCCCAGACTCAAGAAAATATATGGCTTTCAAAATTACAAAGACAACCACATTACTGAATTCTCTTAAGCAAAAATGACAACTGTGAAATTCAACAATCACTATTTTGTCAATGGCAGGTACCATTATCAGATACACTGGATTTTTTTTAAATATATTTTTTGTTGTTAGTGGGCCTTTGTATAGATATATAAGTATTGGAAATCAAACCCAGTGCCTCACACATGCCAGACAAGCATTCTACCACTGAGCTACAACTCCAACAGATTTGTTTCATTTTTAACTGAAAACAATTTAGTCCAAGTCAAGAACATGAAGGCAACAATTTGCTACCAAATGGGGATAGCCACACATATATAAATACAACACATACTTCTACTAAAGTCTTAAATTCTTTTCAGCAATGATTTAGATTTCATCTAAGCTATTTCCTCAGTGATAACCTGGGATGCATCAGATAAACATTAATAGTATAATTTTTTCTATTTAAATATGTCATTAATGTATGCATTCCTTGTTGAATGCAAAAGGGGGGAACAGGTTACTGATAACATTAAGTAGTCTCTGACATAATGAAATAAATTCAAATTCTTTTGTTCTGATGGTATCAGAATTTATCTTACTTCTCTCTAGTATTCTGTGCCAAGACGCAATGACTTTGAGTACACTTTATTTCCCAAACACTAAATTCAACAAGAAAAGGATTTACTAATTTTCCTATCAATCTATTCTACAGAGATCAAAGGCTTCTGAGAGACAAAGAAAAAGTTGACATGCCCTTTTTATTCTTCAGTTTGGTAATTTTAAAAAAAAGCTATTTCCTTGCCTTATATAGCAAATAAAAAACATCAGGAAAGAATATTTTCTGACTCTTCATTTCCGTTGGGCACAATTCAGGTAGATGGTAGTCTTAAAACATCTTTTCTTCCCATCATGTACCATCACCTAATGCCCTCTCTCTTTTCCAAATTCTAATAGAATTTGGAAAGACTGCATGTATTTCCCGGAAATTACAAAAGGGAGTTATAGATTTTTGAATGTTCATGAAAGTGTTGACTATAAAAAGAAGAAATTTCAGTGGGCTATCAAATTAGCAAGAGTACCACTGGTTCTTCTTTCTTTCTTTCTCTTTCTCTCTTTCTTTCTTTCTTTCTTTCTTTCTTTCTTTCTTTCTTTCTTTCTTTCTTGATCAATGGACCTTTATTTTATTTATTTATATGCAGTGCTGAGAATCAAAACCCAGGGCCTTGCTCAAGCTAGGCAAGTGCTCTTCTACTGAGCCACAACCCCAGCCCCTACCACTGATTCTTCACATAAAATCAGACATACTTCAAAATTAGTATGTGTTACAAATTCCCTTTAATTTTTCCTTCTTCTTCTTTTTCCAATTATACTAGAGATTAAACCCAAGGTTATACATGCCAGTCAAGCACTCCACCACAGAGCTAGCCCTAGCCCCTTCCCCTCCTTTTTTATTTTATTTTGAGACAGGGTCTTGTTTGTTACATTACCCAAGCTGGCCTAGAATTTATCTTCTGCCTCTGCTTCCAGGTGGCTGGGATTAAAAGTTTATGCCATTATGCACAGCCCTTTACTTATTCTTCTATACAAATTTAAAAGGATAAATTTTAAAGAAGTAGCTTTTCTGACTTTCTTTTTAGGAAAGAGAAGAAGGATAGTGATTATCTGGACCTAATGAAAGGATTCTTAGTACACCACTTAGCTCTCCTTTAATTCAGGGAAAATTGATTTTGGCTTATAACCTACTGTATTTTCTTCTTCCATAACAAGAATAACTTCTACAACCTGCATAGGTTCCTCACTGATAATGAATAAACTTTTACTTATATTTACACACATACATTTTCTGTATATTTAGATTCCGAACATGTATCTTGAAAGTGGAGGGAAGCTGGGGATATGCTCATTGGTAGAGTGCATACTTAATATGTCATACCCTGCATTCAATCCCCTGCACTAAGGTTTGGGGAAAGAAAAGGGGATTTGAGGTCAAAATTATTGTCCTTGAAAATGATCATAACCAGGAATGGTGGCACATACCTGTAAATCCTACCAACTCAGAAGGCTGAGAGAGAATTCTAAGTTTGAGGTCAGCCTGAACAACTCAGTGAGATCCAGTTTCAAAATGTAAAATATAAAGTACTAGAAGTGTAACTCAGTGGGTTCAATTCCCAGTAATGGGGTGGAAGGAGGGGAAGCATATGTTAAAGGACAATTATTATTACACACAGGATTAAGGCCTTTTACAGAAATACTTAAACACACATTCAATTTATGAAAAGGGCTCAAGGAAACATTAAAATCTATGATAGGTGACATATTCAACATAATGGCACTACAATTATCTTAAGAGATACCTATCCAGATAGAATATCAGTTAAATAAACTTCTAACAGTCCTTATAATTTACAATAGTGGGGCTGGAGGGGTGGTGGTGGTGGTAGGAATCAACATTAGACATGAAAAAGGGAAAGGATAAAAAAAAATGATGGCAACAATTTCAGCTATCAAGCTAACCCCTCAAACATACACATACTGCACACAATTCCATCTCTCTTGGTTCCTTATTAGATTTATATCTCTACTGCTCTTTAGCAAAGAAAGAGCAACCAACAGAAACTTCACCAGGTTAGACAATGACAAAAACACATAATAAACACTTTCTCAAATAGCCCTTGAATTGAAAGAAAAGCCCACTTCTCTGAAAAAAAAATATTTAATTCACAACTTGTTAAAATGTAGTTCTCTCTCAGTGGCTCAGGAGGTCGAAGCAAGAGGTTCATGAGTTAAATAAAGCCAGCCTCAGCAACTTAGCAAGACCCTGTCCCAAAATAAAATATAAAAAGGGCTGGAGGGGCTGGGATTGTAGCTCAGTGGTAGAGCACTTGCTTCGCATGCGTGAGACTCTGGGTTCGGTCCCCAGCACCACGTAAAAATAAACAAATAAAAAAGAATAATAAAGATATTGTGTCCATCTATAACTAAAAAAACATTTTTAAAAGGGGGGAGGGACTGGGGATGTGGCTCAAGTGGTAGCGCGCTCGCCTAGCATGCGTGAGGGGTTTGATTCTTAGCACCACATAAAAATAAAATAAAGATATTGTGTCCACCTAAAACTAAAAAAAAAAAAGAAGGGCTAGAGTGCCCCTGGTTCAATCTCCAGTACCAAAAATAAAATAAAAATATGAAGAAAAATGTGGTTCTCTGGGTTTTTTTTGTTTCGACTTTTACTTAAGACTCCAGAAATTTTAATTTAATGCTGTTGAGTTTTGGTTTCCTTTAAAGAATTAATTTTAAGAGTATACAAATCTTAATATTCAAGTTATAACATGACAAACTTCTAATACTGTGACAACTGTGCTTTTGTCCCACTTTTGAAGTGTTTAAGGAAAAAGTTGACTATACTTTTTTCTTTAATCTTTATAATAACAATGAAAAAACCTATTAAGCATCCCTATTCTACAGATAAAAAACCTGAAACACAGAATTCTATGTCTCAAGTTTCATTCAATAAGAGGTAGCACTGCAATTTCAACATATGCAATTTGATTCAGAATCTATGTTCTATTCATTGTGCTAGGGATTCATCCCAGGGGACTTCCACATTGCTACACCCCCACCCCATTTTAAACATTTTTTATTTTAAGATGGTGTTTTGCTAATTGCTGAGGCTGGCCTCCAACTTGGGATCCTCCTGCCTCAGTCTCCAAGAGTTGCTGGGATTCTAGGTGTACACCACCATGCCTCTTGACTAGATTCACTGAAGAAATGGTATATTTGGGGCGTGGATTGTAGCTCAGTGGTAGAGTGTTTCCTAGCACACATCAGGCACTGGGATCATTCCTCAGCACACATAAAAATAAATAAAGTAATGGTATTTTGTTCATGAAGAAAAAGAAAGGAAGGAAGGAAGGAAGGAAGGAAGGAAGGAAGGAAGGAAGGAAGGAAGGAAGGAAGGAAGGAAGGAAGGAAAGGGGGGAGAGGAGGGGAGAGGAGAGGAGAGGAGGAGAGGGGAGGGGAGGGGAGGGGAGGGGAGGGGAGGGGAGGGGAGGGGAGGGGAGGGGAGGAAGAAAGAGTAAATTTCAGTTTTTTCTGGTACTGGCCCCTCTACCACTGACTGATACAAGGTCTTGATAAACTGCCCAGGCTCGTCTCAAACTTTCACTCCTCTGACTCAACCACATAGCAGGAACAGGAATGCTCCACTGTGCCCTGCAGAAATGGTAATTTTAAGTAGACAGAAAAAAAAAAAAAAACTTCATATATCAAATTTTACTACCAAATGCAAAAACTTGGACTGTCTTATTTCTAACTATTTAAAACTTTATAAAAAAAATTTTTATAGTTGTAGATGGACAGAAAGCCTTTATTTAATTTGTATATGGTGCTAAGGATTGAACCCTAGCATGTGCGAGGCAAGTGCTCTGTCACTGAGCTACAACCCCAGCCCTTAAAACTTTTTAATATAACTCAAAGTATACAAATTTTCCCCATTTTGGGAGGGATACTGGGAATTCAACTCAGGGGTTCTCAACCAATAAGCCACATCCTCAGCCCTATTTTTGTACTTTATTTAGAGATAGGGTCTTAACTGAGTCATTTAGAGCCTTGCTTTTTGCTGAAGCTGACTTTGAACTTGGCGGATCCTCCTGTCTCAGCCTCCTGAGCCACTGTGCCTGGCCCTTTTCTGCTTTTTTCCATACAGTATTTTTCCATTTCAATAATTTTATGTATTTTCAGAGAGGGGTTGATGGGAATCAAACCCAGAACTGTGTGCATGTTAGGCAATCATTCTCCTAATGACTTTAAGTGCCATACTTTTTTGCAGGGGCATACTAAGGATTGAGTACCAATAGTGTTCTACCTCTAAGCTACACTCCCAGTATTTATTTTATTTATCTTTTCCTAGTCTATTTTGAGACAGGGTTTCAACTAAGTTGCTAAGACTGGCCTTGAATTTGTGATCCTTCTGCCTAAGCCTCCAAAGATGCTGGGATTACAGGCACACACCACTGCCTGGCTAGTGTCATAACTTTTTAAAGGCTTTTTTTTTTGCAGCACTAGGAATTGAACCCAGTGCCTCTCATATGGAAGGAAAGCACTCAACCTCTATTTAAAAGTTACAAACCCAGCCTTTCATTTTGTTTTTTAGATAGGGACTTTTTATGTTGCCCAAGCTGGCATCGAACTTGTGAACTTCCTGCATCAGCCACCCAAGTAGCTGGGATTACAGATGTGCACCAGCATACCAGGCTATAATTGATCAGTACTCTTAAATGTATGTGCTAGAACTTATTTTATTTCTTCCTCTACTACTGCATCTGTATATAATCTCCAATTTTCAGAAATAACACTGCTGTCAGTCAGGTACCATGGCAGACAACTGAAATCCCAGAGGCTTGGGAGGCTGAGGCAGGAGGATGGCAAGTTCAAAGCCAGTCTCAGCAATTTGGCAAGTCCCTCATCAACTCAGTGAGACCCTGTCTCTAAATAAAATACAAAAACAATGGGGGGGAGGGGGGGAGGGGGATGTGGCTCAGTGGTTAAACACCCCTGGGTTCAATCCCAGGTACCAAAACAAACAAAACAAAACCACATCACTGTCACAAATGTACTTCAATACAAAGCTTTTTTAAGCATTTGCTATTGTTGTAATTACTGGATCAGGGGAATGAAAGTCTCTTAACATGTAACAGTGTACAATCTACCCTTCTACTGTATATAGTACTCATTATAATGTACATCATCAACATTTAGTCTGTGTGTGTGAGGAGGGGTTACTGGAATTTAACCTAGGGACCCTGTGTCACTGAGCTACATCCTCAGCCCCTATTTAAAATTTCAGGAAGATTCTAAGTTCAAGTCCAGCTTCCCAACTTAGTGAGACCTGTCTCTAAATAAGGAATGAAGCTCAGTGGTAAAGTGTCCCTGGGTTTAATCCTCATTATCACTAAAAGAGAGGGAAGATGATGGTGAAATGGTTTACTGGTGAAGAGCGGGCTCAGGATGTATCTCAGTGGTAGAGGTTGGCTTAGCATATGTAAACGAAAAAAATGGGAACTTAAAAATTTTAAGTTGGGCTGGGGTTATATGACTCAATGGCAGAGCACTTGCCTAGCACATGTGAGGCACTTGGTTTGATCCTCAGCAGCACATAAAAATAAAGGTATTATATCTATCTAAAACTAAAAAAAAAATTTTTTTTTTAAGTTTCCTTAGTCTTTGGTTCTTTTTTGTGCATTTGTCTATTGGGACTGGGGTTGTTTGGGTTTGATTGGGTTGGTTTGTCTGTTTTTGCAGTGCTGAGGGTTGAATCCAGGGGCACTCTACAGAAGACAAATTCACTAAAGAAATGGTAAATTTTATTTTTTCTGGTACTGGAGATTGAATCCAGAGGCCCTTAACACTGAACTATAATCCCAGCCCTTTTTATTTTTTATTTTGAGACAAGAGTCTCACTGAGTTGCCTAGACTAGGCTTTCAATCTTTCTACCTCAACATCCCAAACTGCTAGAATTACATACAGCTGTGTGCCATTGCACATGGTGAGATATTTTTTTCCTTATTAAGTTCTTCACATTTTAAACATTAACCCATTTGATTTTCTTTTCTTTTTTCTTTTAACTCTTTCATTTTCTTTTTTTCAATACTTTTCATATTAGATAATTGAGATCTAGGGCCGGGTGCACATTCGCCTGTTATCCCAGTGACTCAGGAGGCCAAGGCAGGAAGACTGCAATTTCAAAGCTAGCCTCAGCAACCCAGCCCTAAACAATCTAGCAAGACCTTATCTCAAAATTAAAAATAAAAAGCCTGGTGATGTAGCTCAGTGGTTAAGCACTCCTGGGTTCAATCTGTAATAGCTTCTCGCCCAAAAGAAAGTTCAGATCTGACAAATCTTCCCTTTATTTATTTTTTTTTTCGGGGAGATGGTGCAGGGGTACTAAGATTGAACTCAAGGGCACGTTACCACTGAGAGACATCCCCAGCCCTAGTTTGTATTTTATTTAGAGACCAGGTCTCAATGAATTGCTTAGTGCCTCGATTTCGTTGAGGCTGGCTTTAAACTCCTACCTCAGCCTCCAGAGTCACTAGGATTATAGGCATACACTGCCACGCCTGGCTATAGTTTAGTTTTTAATCCACTTTTAATTTCATTTAGGGATAATATTGGGGGGATGCAAATTTTCAAATTAACATTTAAGACAATTCTCATTAACTATCTCACCAATTCATTAGTACCAAAAAAAAAAAAATCCTTAATTTACTCATGTAATGATTTAGTAGAACTACTGGTCTTTCATTACAAATTTAGCAATTAACTTTTTTTAAAAAACATATTTTCAAACACACATAGAGCTATACTAATCATCACTGGGATGTTCAGAGGGGAAAAAAAATTGACAGGGGGAAGGCAGTGCTGGAGGATCAAACCCAGACCCTTGTGCATGTTAGGTAATCACTCTACTACTAAATGACACCTACAGTCCAAAAATATTTATGCTAAACTGATCATCTTAAGAGGATGAATCTGTTCCTAAAAATAACATTGGGTGAAACAGTCTCTACACCAATTTACCTACATCTGGCTCTTCAAAAATCTAGTATCCAGCTGGGCGCAACAGTGCATGCCTGTAATCCCAGTGGCTCAGGAGGCTGACGCAGGAGGATCACAGGTTCAAAGCCAGCCTCAGCTATTTAGCAAGGCTCTAAGTAACTCAGTGAGACCCTGTCTCTAAATAAAAATATTTAAAAAGGGCTGGGGATGTGGTTAAGTGCCCCTGGGTTCAATCCCCAGAACCAACATGGCCCCCCTCCACCCCCATCTAATGTCTGTGTACTGTATTTATAGCACAAGTAATGCTATCTTCTAAAGAGCTATTTGTTTTTTCCTTTTTTATTGGGGGTGGGACACTCGGGATTGAACACAAGGGCAATTTACCACTGAGCTATATCTTCAGCCCTTTTTTTATTTTGAGCAGGTCTCGTGAGATTGCTTAGGTCCTTTATAAATTGTTGAAGCTGGCCTTGAACTTGCATTCCTCCTGTTTTAGTCTCTCAATTTGTTTAGATTATAGGCATACACTACTATGCTCAGCCAACCTAATCCAAAATAACATAATCAACAGACTAGTTACCATACCAAGGAATTTTTAGGCTCAAAGCCCCAACCCTTTCCCATTGTCATGATGTCTATTTCAGACTAAGGGAGATTGTTCCTTTTAAAAGGAATATGAGCTGGGCATGGTATCCCATGCCTATAATCCCAGCAGTTTAGGAGGTGGAGGCAGGAGGTTCATGAGTTCAAAGTCAGACTCAGCAACTTAGCGAGGTCCTAAGGAACTCAGTGAGACCTGTCTCTAAATAAAATACAAGATAGGGCTAGGAATGTGACCCCTGAGTTCAATTCCTGGTTACCACATCCCGCCAAAAAAGAATGAGTAATCTCTTCAAAAATAGATAATCTTTTTTTAAAAAATTTATTTTTTAATTGTAGTTGGACACAATACTTTTGTTTTATTTATTTATTTGTATGTGGTGCTATAGATAGAACCCAGGGCCTCCCACCTGCAAGGTGAGTGCTCTACCGTTGAGCCACAACCCCAGGCCCAAAACTGGATCGTCTTAAGGGGGGGAAAAAAAAGTGTTTAGCTTGGTATCAAATATCCATTCCATTACCTTTTGAAATAGTTAGTGCTGGAGACCACTGTGACCGTAGAATATCGAGACAAATGCTGCCATTACTGTTAATATTTGGATGATAAATTCTTGTTGTAAATGCAACCTATAGAAAAAGAAAAATTTTTGTAAATTTGTTTAAAAGTATCACACAGAGCACATTGAAAATAATTATCATATCCCAATTACCTTAGGTGGTTTGAAGGGATAATCTGTTGGGAAATGAATTGTCAAGAAAAATACTCCACCCTGATAGGGACTGTCATTCTGTTAATGATAAAGAAAAGGTGGAATTAAAAGGAATAAATTACATAAACTATTTATTCTGAAATTAATCTCAATACTTACTGGCCCCATTATTGTAGCTTGCCAATGGAACACTGAAAAAGAACAAGAAAAAAATCACCATGTATCAATCTCCACATTGTACCTTATCAATTAAGTCATCATTCCCCATCTAATCCACATTCATGTATAATCCATTCATCCTTCCTTTATTTTCTTTCTTCCTCCCCAACCCCTTCCTTCTTTCCTTCTGTACCAGGATCAAATCCAGGGGTGCTTAATCAATGAGCTACATCCCCAGCCCTTTTTATAAGATCTGGCTAGGTTATTTGGACTGGCCTAGAACTTATGATCCTCCTGCCTCAGCCTACTGGAGAGCTGGGATTATAAGGTTTTATGCCACTGAGCCTGGCTAAGCCACTTTTTCAAATGAATGAAAAATAGCACACCATTGTAGGTATGTCATATGATATGGCAGAACGGCAAAAACTGGAATAAAAAACACTAAGAATGACTGCTAGGCATGGTGGTGCATGCCTACGATCCCAGTGGCTCAGGAGGCTAAGGCAGAAGGATTGAAAGTTCAAAGTTGGCCTCAGCAATTTAACAAGGCCCTATTCAATCCCTGGTACCAAAACAAAAGAAAAACAAAAACAAAAAAAGAGAGAGAGAAGAATGTATCCACTTCAGAAATCTCTATGAGGCTCTTATTACTTTTTTCTAAGCTATTTTAAAATCTCTGACCTACTCCCTAGCCAGTTGTACTTAAATCATTTTGTATTGTTAAGTGTGTGGTCTGCCCTGCTTGGTATTAAACACAGTAAATATTAATGCTGGACAGGTCAAACTTTAATAATGTAAATCAGATTTTTCCACATGTACATACTTAGTCTCATAATTTATTTTATTTATTTATCTTTTTTATTTATTTTTATGTGCTGCCCGAGGATTGAATCCAATGCCTCACATGTGAGACAAGCACTCTACCAAGCTATAACCCTAGCCCCAGTCTCATAATTTATTTTATTTATTTATTTTTTAAGTATTTTATTTTTATAGTTGGACATAATACCTTTATTTTATTTCTTTATTTTTATGTGGTCCTGAGGATCGAACCCAGGGCCTCACATGTGCGTGCTAGGCAAGCGCTCTACAGCTGAGTCATAACCCCATACCCTCTCATAATTTATAATTTATAATATCAGTTTTATCTTTAAAATAATCCTCATACTTAGTGATGCCCTAAGCAACTTCCTGGTACCAAAATCATCACTGTCATCATCATCATTCTCCTTATAGTAAGGAAAAAGAAAAAAAAAAATCAGAAAAAAATTCTTAATAAAATCAAGGAACTGGGGTAAATAGTTCAGCAATAGAGCGCTTGCCTAGCATATGTGAGGCACTAGGTTTGATCCCTAGCATCAGAGAAGACAAGATAATCTCATTCTCATACTCATTTCTGGTTTTTTTGTTTGTTTGTTTTTTGTTATTGTTACTGTTTTATTTTGGTACCAGGGACAGAATCCAGGGCACAACCACTGAGACACAACCCCAGCCAAGTTTTTTTAGGTGCTAAGTTCCTTAGGGTCTTTCTCTTTTTAAAAAAATGTATAATTTTCTTATACAAATGTTTCTGACAATCACAATCATTTTTTTAATTGATAAACATTACCAATTTTTTGTGGATTTGTCTGGTGTTACAAAACAGAGTCCTTCAAATATCCTCCCTTCAAACAAAATTAGAAGATACAGGGGGAAAAGCTACATGGAATCATATTAGAAAAAAAGGGAAATTATTACTCAACCTATGTGGTAAGATCATTTAATAAATTATTTTAGATAGTAGTAAGCATGTAAATTAGACATTAAAAATACATTAGGAGGGCTGGGGATGTTGCTCAAGCAGTAGCGTGCTCGCCTGGCATGCGTGCGGCCCGGGTTCGATCCTCAGCACCACATACCAACAAAGATGTTGCGTCCACCGAGAACTAAAAATAAATATTAAAAATTCTCTCTCTCTTCTCTCTCTCTCTCTCTCTCTCTCTCTCTCTCTCTCTCTCTCTCTCTCTCTCTCTCTCTCTCTCTCTCTCCTGTCTCACTCTCTCTTAAAAAAAAAAAATACATTAGGAAAACCTGGCAAGGTGGTGAGCACCTGTAATCCCAGCAACTTGGGAGGCTGAGGTGAAAGAATCACAAATTCAAGGTCAGCATCAGTCACTTAGAGAAGTCCTAAGTAATGTGGTGAGACCCTCTTCTCAAAATAAAAAATAAAAAGGGCTGGAGATGTGGCCAAGCATTTTAAGTGTTCCTGGGTTCAATTCTCCATACCAGAAAACAAAAAAAGACTAAGGATGTAGATCAATGGTAGGTAAAGCACTCTTGAGTTTCATCCCTGGTACCAACAAATAAATAAACTAGATGTAATTAATTAACTATTTTACCCCACAAAAATACACAGAAGGAATGAAGGAGGGGAGAAGAATAAACCAGAACAACGAAGATAATGCCTAGCACAGGGGGTTCAAAATATAATAGAAAATGACTGAATGGCTTCTTTCATTGGAAACTAAAAGTATACACTCCCTCCTTTCCTTAGCAAACTATCTCTTAAAACAAGATAACTTTAAAAGAGATCGTATAATACAGAGCTCCCCAGAGACATTGTTATGCTGTTTTACTCCATAATTCCTTTTAAATACTTACTATCATCTCCAACAGGACCTGCAGAACACTGTGCTGGAGGGTCCCTTGCCAGGTCATTTAATTCCTTAAGGAAAAAAAGAAAAAGAAAAGAAATGTATTCAACATAAATGTAACTACATCGTGACTAAATTTTCATTGTTACCAATATTCTCTGTCCTACTTACTGTTGAAGCTCTTAAGGATCATTCCTTCAAATGAGGATTAGATAGTGAACTTTTAAATTGAAGTTACTTTGGACTCTTAAATGCAACTGTATGCTTTTAAAAGTGAGAGGGTATACCTCAGAGGTAAGGATGCTTGCCTAGCATATACTAGACACCTGGGTTCAACCCCTAGCACTGAAAAAATAGAATAGTAAAGTGCGGCATTTTTGCTTTGTTTAGAATTTAGTAGGCAAATATAGAACTAAGAGCTGGGCAAAGAGCTACATGCCTGTATTCACAGCAACTCTGAAGACTGAGGCAGGAAGACTGAAAATCTGAGGCCATTCTGTCTCAAAGTAAAAAAATAAAAAGGCCTGGGGGGTAGTTCAGTGCCCCTGGGTTCAAAATAAATAAATAGATAGATTAGATAGATACATAGGGGGTTGAGCTTGACATGGTGGCACATACTT
Organism: Ictidomys tridecemlineatus; assembly: GCF_052094955.1. Taxonomy (NCBI): domain Eukaryota; kingdom Metazoa; phylum Chordata; class Mammalia; order Rodentia; family Sciuridae; genus Ictidomys; species Ictidomys tridecemlineatus. The sequence goes on along the minus strand of NC_135477.1, from coordinate 119,978,678 downwards.
GTAATCCCAGCTATGCTGGGGGCTGAGGCTGAAGGATCTCAAGAATAGCCTCAGCAAGTCTGCAAGATCCTATCTCAAAAATGTGAAAAATAAATAAAAGGACTGGGGATGTAGCTCACTAGTAAAGTGCTCCCAGATTCAACCTCCAGAACTGCCCCCACCAAAAAAAGAGGACTGATTTTAGTAATAAAACCCATCATAGCTGGGCGGTGCTGTGGTGCATGCCTATAATCCCAAGGGCTCAGGAAGCTAAGGCATAAGGTTCTCAAGTTCAAAGCTAGCCTCAGGAAAACCAAAGTGCCAAGCAACTCAGTGAGACCCAATCTCTATATAAAATACAAAATAGGGCTAGGGGTGTGGCTCAGTGGTCACATGCCCCTGAATTCAATCCCTGGTCCATCTGTCCCCACTACACACACACACACACACACACACACACACACACACACACACACCCCACACCATAAAGCTTTACAGACTGATCTACTTAAGTATTGTTCTACAATCAGATGTCAGCTCTTTAGCTGTTTTTGTTGTTTTAGTTTTTGGTATTGGGGATTGAACCCATAGGCACTTTACCAGTGAGCAACAACCCTTTTGATTTTTTAATTTTTAATTTCTAATTTTGAGACAGGGTCTTACTAAGTTGCTTAGGAACTTGTTAAAATGCTGAGGTTGGCCTCAAAACTTCTGATTCTCCTGCCTCAGTATTCTAAGTGGCTAGGATTACAGATATGCACCTGGGTGCCCTTACTTCCTAGCTAAACTTGAGAACAGTTAACAGTGGGTATGCCTGAATAATTATAAGGCAGAAAATCATACTACTTTCCCTTGGCTTGGTTTTTTTCTTTTGTAATACCAGAAATTGAACCCAGAGCAGGCATATGCTAAGCAACTCCTACCACTGAACCACATTCCCAGCCCTCCACTTGTGTTTTATTTATTTTATATTATTTATTTATTTGTTTGTTTATTTGTTGTGTGTATGTGTAGTACTGGGGACTGAACCCAGGGCCTTGCTAGACAGTGTATACTTTCAGTACCCTTTGTTTTGGTTCTGGTTTCTGATTAAAACAAGTTCTGAAGAAAAACTAGTTTTAGAGTATACAAGAACAACAGTAAAGTCTAATATTTTTGAATGCTATAAACTATTTATAGACTTACCAATGTTTTATAAAGGTATGGTTTTAGTTCTCCAAATATTATATATTAATTTGCAACATACTTTTTTTTTCTGGTTTTGGTATTTTGTTTTTGAACAGTTTGGTTTTTTGTACTGGGGATTGAACCTAGAGGCATTTAACCATTGAGCCACAACCCCAGCTTTTTTTTTTTAAATTTTAAGACAGGGTTTCACTAAGTTACTTAAGGCCTTGCTAAATTGCTGGGGCTGGCTTTGAATTTGCCATCCTCCTGCAAATCCCAGCCCCCCAAAACACTGGGATTACAGGTGTACCCAACACATATTTGTTTCTGAGAGTTGTCAGAGTTAAAGTTATTCAACCAGTCACTTTACTACAACTATTACGCTCTTTACTCCTATGTGTGAACTTGGAGTACAAAGCATAAATAGAGACAAGTCTTGGAAAGAAAAAAAAAAAGGTGCTGAGACTTGAGATCTAAAACATTTCCTCAAGTATTTCAGTTTTTAGATTTTGCTTCCCTACAGATTTTCCACCCATTTCAAGAAGAAATATAATTACTGTATAATTCCCATTCCCAAATATTCCTTCAATATAAGTCAGTATAACTAAGAACTATGGCTTGATTTAAGACACTGACTGCTATAGCAATAGGCTACTATTAAAATATAATTTGAATTTAACAAGCTATTCTGAAGTCTTGCTATGTTCATTAAATGGAATTTCACTTCTGATTTAGCCTTAATCTTTTGCTCCTTTCAAACTGATTTACTTTTTTTTATGCCAAATGATATCAAGGTTTGACCTCAAGAGCTAAGATTTATCTAAGCTGAATTTACAATCCATCAGTACATTTCTTGAGTCAGTATGATACAATCAATTTTTAAAAACTTACTCAAATGTAGGCTAATATACATTTAATACACTCATTGAACACTTCTTTGGTTCAAAGGCAGATATGCATGATGCTAAGTAAAAGAAGCCAGACAAAAAAGGCTTACATACTGTATGATTCCATTTATTTGACATTCTAGAAAAGATAAAACTATAATGACAAAAAGCACATCAAGTCAGGCATAGTAGCACACACCTGTAATCCCAGCTACTTGGGAGGCTGAAGCAGGAGGATCATTGAGTTCAAAGCCAGCCTTAGGGCTGGAGATATAGCTCAATGGTAGACCACTTGCCTATCATGCACAAGGCCCTGGGTTCAATCCACAGCACGATGACCACCACCACCACCACCACCCCAAAAATAGTGAGGCTCTAAGCAACTTGTGGCTCAGAGGTTAAGAGCCTCTGGAGTTGATCCCTAGTAACCCCCCAAACAAACACAGATCAGTTGTTTCCAGAAGCTGGATAAGAGTGAGAGTACTGGTTTCCTGCTAGGAAACTAAGAAATAAATGTTCTTCCCTGCTCCAGAAAGAAGGAAACCAGGGAGGCCTTAAGGAGCTTCAGACTCAGATATGCAACAAACTTTGAGGAGGGTTCTTGGGATTGAACCAGGGGCTTCTGCATGCTAACTTCAGCACAAAGTTCTACCTGCAGGACCCACCGAACGACCAGCCGGACAGGCTGAAAGTCGGGCTGACCTTGGGTACCACCGTCTTTCTGTGGTTCTATCTCATCAAACAACACGATGAAGATGTTTTAGAGTATAAAAGAAGAAATTTTGGGGGAGTAAACTTTGGAGATAATAATATAGTTTGTTCCATATAATGATTATTGAAGATCTTCTGGATCACCAATCTATTGAGTTTCAAATGTCAGAGAAAGTTATATGTGAATGTGAAGTCAAAATTTGTGTTTTGCTTGATTAAATAAAAATACTTCTATGTTCTGCAAATAATACATATTATGAAAACATGTAAAAAAATGTGTAAGGTACATTATTAGAAATTCTTAAATACGGAAGACACCATCTTATAACAAGGTCAGTGGTATTATAAAAAATTCATAAGAGGACTTGTTCTAGGGGCTGGGGTTGTGGCTCAGTGGTCGAGTGCTCACCTAGCATGCCTGAGGTGCACTGGGTTCGATCCTCAGAACCACATAAATGTAAAATAAAGATATTGTGTCCACCTAAAACTAAAAAATAAATATAAAAAAAAAGAGTGAGTGTACTGAATACAAACGGACAGGAGGAAAATTTGGGGGTGATGGAAGTGTTCTGTATCATAATTTTGGAGAGTGAACAACTTACATATACTTATCAAAACTCCAACTGTATAATTAAAACTTTAATTTAAGGGGCTGAGGCTCAGCAGTTAGCACACTTGCCTGGCATGTGTAAGGCCCTGGGTTCAATTCTCAGCACTGCATATAAGTAAATAAAATAAAGGTCTATCAACAACTAAAAATTTTTAAAAAATTTTTGGCTTAAAATTGTTGAACTTAACTTTGAGATACGTATTACAAATGTAAAATTCAACATCTCGGAGCTGGGGTTGTGGCTCAGTGGCAGAGCGATCACCTAGCACACATGAGGCACTGGGTTTGATCCTCAGCACCACATAAAAAATAAAATTTTATGTTCACCTAAAACTAAAAAATAAATTAAAAAAAAATTCAACATCTTGGGGCTGGGGTTGTGGCTCAGAGGTAGAGCGCTCATCTAGCATGTGTGAGGCATTGGGTTCGATCCTCAGCACCACATAAAAATAAAATAAAGGTATTGTGTCTACCTACAACTAAAAAATAAATATTTAAAAAAATTCAGCATCTCAAAGTTGTTTATTTTTGTGGTACTGGGGATTGACTCCAGGGCCTTACATATACTAGGCAATTGCTCTGCCACTAATCTACATTTTCAGCCCTCAAGGTTGTTCAATTTTGCTGAGCAGACCTATAATTCCAGCCAAGACTGAAGGACTTGAGGTTCAAAGCCAGCCTGGGCAACTTAGCCAGACCCTGTCTCAAAATAAAATAAAAATCACTGGCGGTATAGCCCAGTGGTAGAGCATTCTAGGAAAACAACTTTTCTACAGAAAGAGCAATAGAGAAATAATTAGATTCTGGGAAAATGTGGGGGAAAGCTGGGCATAATGGCGCACGCCTGTATCCCAGCGGCTTGGGAGGCTGTGACAGGAGGATTACAAGTTCAAAGCCAGCCTCAGCAAAAGCAAGGCCTTAAGCAACACAGTGAGACCTGGTCTTTAAATAAAATACAAAATAGGGCTGGGGACGTGGCTCATGGTGGAGTGCCCCCCCCCCCCAGTTCAATCTCTGGTACCAAAAAACATTAAAAAATAAAAAATAAAGAAAAACATGGGGAAGTCAGTGAAGCCTGACAGTTAAACTAGAATCCTCAAATTATAAAAAGATTTTACATTTTTAATTTCCTTGACAGCCTTTAAAAATTAAAATAAGTATCATTTGGGGGAGCAAACTATGTATTTTAGCCAATTTAAAAGAGTTCTTTGTCAGCAGGGCATGGTGATGTACACCTGAAATCCCAGCAGCTCAGGAGGCTGAGGCAGAAGGATCCCGAGTTCAGCGCCAGCTTCAGCAAAAGCTAATAAACAACTCAGTGAGACCCTGTCTCTAAATAAAATACAAAACAGGGCTGGGGATATGGCTCTGTGGTCACATGCCTCCAAGTTCAATCCCCATACCAAAAAAAAAAAAAAAAAAAAGTTGGTAAAGTACCCTTGGGTTTAATCTGCAGTATTAGGGGAAAAATTATTTCCCTATATTAATCTTGTATATAGGTATATGGTAGAACTAAGATCTTTAAATAAAGACTATGAACTATAAATAATTTTGCTTCTCTCAAACTATCCTAAGTGTTTTTGTCTTAGTTCAAACAGCCCTGAACCTATACCGTTTTAATTATTTTCAAGTAAAGTTTAACTTTCAATAAAACTTTTAACACTTTTCCTACTATCTTTTTTGGTTCAGGAATGTGATTTCTAATGCAGAAATAAGCAAGACTAGTAATAATCCTTTGTTATTCCTTAATACCCTCTTCCCAAATAATTATTCCTTATTTATTTGTGTGTGTGTGTACGTGCATGCGCATATGTATACAAATGTTTTGCTGGGATTAAATTTTGGGCCTCACCCCAGGCACAAGGCCATTCCAGTGATTCAGGAGGCAGAGATAGGAGGATCAGAAGTTTGAGGCTGGCCTCAGGAAATTAGTGAGACCCTGTCTCAAAATAAAAAGTGGTAGTTCAGTGGTAGAGTGCCCCTGGGTCCAATCCCTAGTGCCTCTCTCTCTCTCTCTCTCACACACACACACACACACACACACACACACACACACACATATACACACCACACAACCAGGAAAGAAAGTTTCCTGAATTTTTTAGAGGAAGGGATCCTGCAATCCTGCAAGGGATATGTAGATTTCTTTTCATTTTATCTAAGTAGTAAAGCCATCTTGGGTAAAAATTAATGCCTTTTGCTTGCCCACCACCACAAGACCAGGTCTCCCTATGTTACCCAAGCTGGCCTTGAATTCCTGGGAAGGGATCCTCCTGCTTCAGACTACCAAATAGCTGAGACTACAAGCATGCATCATTATGCCCAGCTTTTCTAGTTATTCCCCAATCTTAACCATTATGAAGCAACATAAATACAGCACAGAAAAGGTTTGTTTTGCTCTTTTGGTCCTCACCTTTAGTCTAGAGTGAGAAGAACAAGATGGGAAACTAGGATGTTATAATTAGCTTGGTAGAAAACTGGTTTTAAAATCAAGTATTTTGGGGTGCTGAGCTACATCCCCAATCATTTTTATTTTATAAAGACAGTCTAAATTGCCCAGGTTGGCCTCCAACTTGCAGTCCTCCTGCCTCAGCATCCTGAATTGCTAGGATTACAGGTGTGTGCCACCATACTTGACTAAAGACAGGTTTTAACAGTTTTGAACACTGCTAACAAATCAAGTATTTTGGGTGGTTCTTTTTCATGATATGAAAAGATTTAAAGAGTTTATGATTCACAGGATTATAACCTCAAATTCAGAAGAGATAATCTAGACCTATTCCCAAATTTTATAACAAAACAAAAACAAAAAGTATCTAACATAAGGGTAAGAATTTGGGTGTTTTATTATACCATGCTTCTTCAGTCTGGATCTAGAATATTCTACATATGCCAGGTCTAAAACATTAGAAATTCACAAGTTTAAAATGTTTTAAGAAACTGTTTGCCTAGGAAATTAAGCTAAATCTCATTTAGAATTACTGACCTGCCAAGAACAAACTAGTAGTTCTCGAAACTGAGGTCCTGGGCCCAACAACCTGGTCATCATAGGAAACTTATTAAAAATGCAAACTTTCCAGGCTCCATCCTATGACTACTGAGCAAAACAGTCTTCAGCAATTTTTGCCATTCCTCCCCTTCGCCAAACCCAGGGGTGCTCTCTACCACTGAGCTACATCCCCAGCCCTTTTTATTTCTGAGACAGGGTCTTGCTAAATTACCTAGGTTGGCCTTGAATTTAATTTAACCTTAATTTAAATTAATTGTCTATTCCCAATTTATATGCCAATCTTATATTTAAGCTAATATTTGAAAACAACTGCTAGCATATTTTAAATTACCATGTGATATTAAATGTATATAATACTGTTAATGAATAAAGTAACAGCTTGGAAGATATAGATACAAGCAATTCACATTTATCTGAGTTTGACAGAGAAATATGATTTTTGATAATATCAAATTATCCGGAGCCAACAGACTTAACCCCTTGGCACACTTAAATATTATTTCCTTTTTCTCTCTTAATAATGCTACTTTTTAGTGACAAATTGATGGAAAAGGATCTTTATGAATCTTTCTCTGAAATGACTACAAGAAGTGACACCCTTATCAGAAATAAGCCTATTCTCCCTTAAAAATAATCCAGGTAAATCTTAAATACAGAAAATAAGCAACCTGAACCTACCACCCAGCTTTGTACATTTTTTTTTTTTTGGGTGGGGGGTACCAGGGATTGAACCCATTGATCCACATCCCCAGCCCTCAGCTTTGCCCAATCTTAATACTGCCACATTAACTTTGAATCTTTACAAAGTTCCCCATGTACCATTCCATAAGTAATGATTAACCTAAATATAGTGTTTTTTATTCCCATGCAATCCTTTATACTTTTATCTGTGTCCATAAACAATATAGCACTGTTTTCATATTCATTTATTTATTTTGAAATACTGAGGATTGAATCAGTGGCGCTCAACCACTGAGTTACATCTCCAGCCCTTTTTATTTCTTTTTTAAAAATTTTTTAAAAAGGTCTCACTAAGTTCTGAGGTTGGCCTTGAATGTGCCATCCTTCTGCCTCAGCCTCCCAAATACAAGCCTACATCACTGCGCATACAATTTTTAAATTTATATTTAGAAAGCCTTACAGGGTTACATATATTTCATACTTTGCTTTCCCCCTCAAAATATTGAGATATTTTCCCATGAAAATACACAGTAGACCTATTTTATCCTTTTTCCATTGCTGTTTATTCTGCTACTCACAACAATAAAACCTTTCTTTATGGATATTTAGTTTATTTCCTATTTTTCACTATTAAAATGCTTTACTAAATATTCTCTTTTATTCATGAGTTTCTCAAGGTAAACACTAAGTAGAAAGAACTTCCTCTTTTAAAATTACATTTCTAATTCTATAGCTATTGGTTTACAAAACAAATTATTTGCTATTTATCTAATTGAAATGTTTCCATTATTAAAGAGGAATTTGCTCTTAAACAGATCTTTCTTTCCCCCTCCTTTGTTGTACTGGGAATTGAATTCAGAGGTGCTATACCTGAAGGCACTACATTCCCAGCCCTTATTATTGAGACAAGGTACTGCTAAATTGCCCAGGCTGGCCTTGAATTTAGGATCCTCCTCTCTGGGATTATAGATATGCCCCCAATGCCCAGCTGGCTCTTATTTTCTCTCTTCCTTCCCTTTTTTGTTGTGTGTGTATGTTTCTGAGGACTGAACCCAGGGGTGGTTTTCTTACTAAATTTATGAAAAATTCTAAATGAGACCAGCCTCAGCAACTTAGCAAGACCCTGTCTCAAAATAAAAAAAAGTACGAAGGGCTGGGGTTGTAGCTCAGTGGTTGAGCTACAAAAGAACCAGTACCAAAATAAATAAATAAATAAAAATAAAACCTGTTCTCAGGCTGGGATTAAGGCTCAGTGGTAGAGAACTTGCCAGCATGTGTAAGGCCCTAGGTTTGATCCTCAGCACCACATAAAGATAAATAAATAAAGGTATTGTGTCCATCTGCAACTAAAATATATATATATGAAAAAACCTAATAAATGAATGGTTCTACAAGAATACCACAGAGATTTTTATGTTGCAAATAATGAAAATTAAGCAGTCCATGTGAAAGCATGAAAATGAAACTAAGGACTAGGCATGGAGGCACATGCCTGTGATCCCAGTAATTGGTGAAGATGGGGCAGGAGGATCACTGGTTTTATTTTGAGACCCTGTCTCAAAATAAAAATTCTACCGTGGAGCTCAGTGGTAAAGCACTCCGGGTTCGATCCTCAGTTCAAAAATAAATAAATAAATAACTTCCTTATATTCTTGCTTATAATCACTAGGGGTAATATGCAGAATTCAGGTTTTCTAAATGCTAATATACTTCAATATTTTTCATTATATGCTCTGACATAACTTAGAGCAAATCAGTCAAACAGTCCAGATCAGAGTTCTCATATCTATAAAATAAGGCCACTTTCTCGGTAGCAAACACTGGTAAGTCTCTACTACTCAGGAAGCTGAGGTGGGAGGGTCACAAGTTACAGACCACCCAAATAAGACCAGGACTGAGGGGCGGAGAGTTAGACTGAAAAGGAAATTTACACAGCATGGTTTATTTATAGGTCTTTAAGGGTCAAAGAAATTTGGAAAATGTTGTAATCTACATTCTTACACATTAGAATATTCAAGGTTCTAAAAAGGTTCTGCATATAGAAAACACTTTGAACACAAAACCAGCCTTTACTTCTTTCTTCCTTCTGCCCCTCAAGATTTGATTCTCACAAAATACATAATGTCTGAAATAAGTTTGAAAGAACCAAGAAAAATATTTTTATCCCAGACAAGATATGTTACAGTTTCATGAATAAGTCTTTCAACATGACAGAGAAATCTGCACAATACAGCTAAACTGTCTAGTAGTTATTCCTCATCTTCATTTAAGATCTATCCAAAAAACTACTTTGAAGTGTTTTAAGCAAATGTTTAAAGTAAGAAAAAGTTCAAGTTTAGTAGTTTTTCAGATAAGGTTAATACAACATAATTACTTTTTTCCATTAAGTTTCATCCACAGCCCCTTTTAAAATTCTGAGACAGAATCTTGCTAAATTGCCAAGGCTGCCCTACAATTTAGGATTCTCCTGCCTCAGCTCCCAATTAGCTGGGATTACAAGAGTGTACACACCCATTATAAATTCTTCTTTATTTTTTTTCAATCTTCACATTTTTTTAAACTTTACTTTATTTAATTTGTTTACATGGTGCTGAGAATCGAACCCAGTACGTCACACATGCTAGGCAAGCACTCTACTATTGAGCCACAACCCCAGCCCAATCATCAAAAATTCTTTTCAAGGCAGATTACATGTATTATCTATGAATTTTCAGATTGGTTTTATTTTTATGTACTTATATTTATTTATAGGCAGTAGTGAAGATTGAACCCAAAAGGTTTTTATCTCAAACTAAATCACCAATCCCCTGAAAATTGTTTTTTTACACTCACCACTGACCTCAAGAATAAAACTAGGTCTACACATCAGAAGGTAAGGGACAGCAATATGGAATCAGGAAGTCAGAGAATAATGAATATCACTTTGGCAAGCAGGAAAAATCTACCTTGAGAAAAGAAGTTTTAAAAAGTCAGTGAAGCTCCTATAGTCCTTGCTACTAAGGAGGCTGAAGCAAGAGAACAACTGAGTCTAGGAATTCTGAGATCAAGTCAGTGAGTTCAGACTTGTAAGATATTTCTCCCAAATAAATGACAGCTGATTTGATAAGACATCTGAATTTGCTTACCATGTTCTTGTTTGGTTTTGGTACTAAACCAAGAGCACTTTATCCCGGTACTTTCTTTTTAAATTTTTTTTAGTTGTAGGTAAACAATACTTTTACTTTATTTTTTATGTGTTGCTGAGGATTGAACCCAGTGCCTCAAATGTGAGGGGCAAGTACTCTACCACTGAGCTACAATCCTAGCCCCATATCCCAGTACTTTTTATTTATTTTTATTTTCTATTTTGAAACAGGTTCTCACTAAGTTGTGAACCCTGTTCTTGGACTTACAATTCTGAGCCACTGAGATTACAGACATGCACCACCACACCCAGCAAATTTGCTTACCATTGTTTAAAGTTTCACAATGGAAAAATCTATATAAAACTGACAATGCACAACTGACCCAGTATGAAACAGATTTAAAGAAAAATATATTAAGCTACACCCAGATCTCTCCTAAAGACCCCAGTACTGGGGATCAAACCCAGGTGCCTGTGCATGCTAGGCAAGTGTTCTATCACTGAACTGCACCCCCAGCCACCCCTGGCCCAGATCATTTTTATCTAAATCCACAATAGCACATTTGTGATTTTAAAATACAGCACTAAACATTTCCAATTATAAAGATAGTGTTTATATATGTGAACACGTTCTTAACTTTTTAGACCCCATAAATCACCTTCCTTTACAAAGCTGCTACTTTATTCATTAACAGTGTTATATACATTTAATATCATATATGGTACTCTACAGTTGTACTTCATGTTCAATTAACTACCAAAAGTTCACTTCTATATTCTCACCCTCTATTCCTTAAATGTTTAAATTATAAACTCTTTAAAGTGAGAGATAAGATATGTCACATTCTTCAGTACATTTCTCAAAGAGTAGAAAATAAGAAGCACTTAAATACCTAAATGAAAGGATTCTTAGCACAGTACCAAGCAGAATTGATACAAGAAAAAGAATGATAAAGAGGAGCTGGAGCTGTGGCTCAGTGGAAGAGCACTTGCCTGGCATGTGTGAGGCACTGGGTTCAATTCTCAGCACCGTATATAAATAAACAAAATAAAGGTCAACTGAAAACTAAAAAATATTTTTTAAATAAAGGACAATAAAACCTAAAACCAGGATTGCAGAATATAGCTGAGTTGGCAAAGTGCTTGCCTCATAAGCACAAAGCTCAGGGTTCAATTCCAGCACCACCACCAAAAAAAAAAAACAACACATAAAAAACATTTCCAAAGGCCATATGCAAAGCTGCATGTCTGTATTTACAGCTACTAGGGAGGCTAAGGCAGGAGAAGCACAAGTTCAAGGCCAGCATGAGCAATTTAGTCAGATCTGTCTCTAAAATATATAAAGGGGTAGGGATATATAGCTCAGTGGTAACAGTAAAGTGCTCCTGGGTTCAATCTCCAGTATGAAGTGGAGGTGGGACAATGTGAGGGGTATACTTCCAAGGACAAGTCCAATTTGCTGAGCCTAATCACCTATAGTGCCAGAAAACAAAGTCTATAGTGACATACAGAATACATTAAGATTTATTTACTGAACCTGAATGGAAAAGGCATTTGGGGCTAAGACCAGAAAACAAACCAGGGGCAGTGCTACAAGTTTATAATCCCAGGCTGAGAATCCCTGACTGCCAAATTCTAGGCCAACCAACCTCAGCAACTTGGCAAGACCTGTCTCAAAAAAAAAAAAAAAAAAAAAAAAAAAAAAAAAAAAGTTTGGAAATGTAGCTCAGTGGCAAAGTATCCCTGGGTTCAATCCCCAGTTCAAAAAAAAGGAGGGGACTGGAAAACACTAGAGAGAACACTAAATTTCTCCCTTTGAGCAGAAACCATTTAGATGGAAACGTTCTGCTATAATTAATGACAATATCTTCTTTTAATAATTTGTTTTGGTCTCCTTTTTTTTGGAGGGAGGGGAGTTCTAGGGCATGAACCCAGAGGTGCTTTACTATTGAGACCCATCTCCAAACCTTTTTATTTTTATTTTTTTTAAGAGAGAGAGAGAGAGAGAGAGAGAGAGAGAGAGAGAGAGAGAGAGAGAGAGAGAATTTTAATTTTTTTTCCTAAGTTTTCAGCGGACACAACATCTTTTTTCTTTTAATTTGTATGTAGTGCTGAGGATCAAACCCAGGCCACATGCATGCCAGGCGAGCGCACTACCACTTGAGCCACATCCACATCCACATCCCCAGCCCCGAAACCTTTTTATTTTAAGACTAGATCTCATAGCTGGGCACAGTGGTGCACACCTGTAATCCCAACAATTTGAGAGACTGAGGCAGGAGGACTGCAAATTCAAGACCAGTCTCTGCAATTTAGCAAGGCCCTAAGCTACTTATCAAGACTGTCTCAAAATAAAAAAATTAAAAAGGCTGGGGAAGTGGCTCAGTGGTAAAGTACCCCTGGGTTCAATCTGCAGTATCAACTTTAAAAAGACAGGGTCTCACTAAATTGCTTGGGGCCTCACCGAATTGCTGAGGCTGGCCTTGAATTTTCGATCCAATGGCTTCAGCCTCTCAAGTCACTGGGATTACAGTGCCACCCAGCTACTTATTTCTTTTGAGGTCTCATTATGTCGCTCAGCTTATCTAAATTTCTGGCTCAAGTGATCCTCCCAGCTCAGCCTCCAAAGTAGCTGAGACACTGGCAATTATCACCATGCCTACTTTCCTCCATTCATTATGAGGATCAAGAACTTTTCCTAGGGCTGGGGGTGTAGCTTGGTGGCACAGCATATGCTTACCATGTATAAGGCCCTGGGTTTGATCCCCAGCACCAATAAATAAATAAGTAAATAGACAAATAAATAAATCTTCCATAGGCTTTATTTCACTTATTTGAATTCATAATTCAAAACTTTTTTCATTTATTAAAACTGACAAAAAACATATGCATCATTTACAAAATTATGTAAATATGTATACAATGTTGAATATAGCAATATTCAGCTAAAACACACACACAAATCTAACATACTTACATTTTTTGCAGCTAAGTTTTTTTGTGCTTAAAAACACTCTCCTAGGGGCTGGCGAGGTGGCTCTGAGGCAGACCACTTGTCTAGCACATGTGAGGCACTGGGTTTGATCCTTAGCACCACAAAAAAATAAATAAAGGTATGTGTCCATCTACAACTAAAAAATATTTTAAAAAACACTCTCCTAGCAATTTTGAATATGTTGTTATTAATTATAGTTACCAGGTTGCACAATAGATCTCTTATTTATTCCCATCTAACCGAAACTGTATCCTTTGACCAACATTTCCCTAACCCTCAAACCCTGCTCAGGTAACCACCATTCTACTTATAAGAGGTTGACTTTGATTCCACATAAAAGTGAGATAACATGATCATTTGTCTTTTTAGTGCATGGCTTATTTCACTTAACAATAATATCCTCCAGATTCATCTACATTATTACAAAAAGGCTGTCCTTCTTTTTAAGGCTTAATAATATCCCATTGTGTATAATACTTTTTCTTAATTCATTCATGTTTGGTTTGTGGAGGTTTTTTGTTTGTTTTTTGTGGTACTTGGGGATTGAACCCAGAGCCTTGTACATGTTAAGCAAGAGCTCTACTACTGAGCTACATCCCCACCTCAATTCACTGACTTTTTAATTTCATCACTTTAGAACTCCAGGAACATACTGCCTGGAATACTCTTCTCTTTATCCCTACCTCCTCCAGATACCTTTGGGATATATGTACATGTCGCCCTTAGGCATTCTCTGAAATTCCTTGCCCCCATTCTTCTTTCTTTCTTTTTCCTTTAACTGCAGTTGAATCCAGGGGTGCTCTACATCCCCAAACCTTTTTATTTTTTGAGACAGGGTCTCACTAAGTTGCTTAGGGACTTGCTAAATTGCCGAGGTCACTTGCCATCCTCCTGCCTCAGCCTCCCAAGTTGCTGGGATGACAGGTATGTGCCACTGCATCTGGCCCATTTTTCATTAATTTCTCCTTAAATACTACAAAGAAGCAGAAGATACTCTTCCGACTTAGCATAGTTCATATTTCTGTTTTTGTTGGTACTGAGGATTAAACCCAAGGCCTTGGGCAAATTAGGCAAGAATTCTATCACTGAACTACATACCCAGTCCTTTTTATTGAGACAGGGAATCAGAGGTTGCCCAGGTTGGCCTCTGAGTTTTGTGTACTATTTAATGTCTCATGACCCAGTACCAAACAGGAACCTAACTTAAATCGACAGAATAATAGGGAACTCATAATAGAAGTAAGATGGCAATCTGATTCTCATTATACCCTGTAAAACTATGCCCCTCTCTCAAAGAACCTATGTGAACTATTTTTGTTAAGCAGCATATGGGTACTTAAGTGGTGTGATGTGCTGAAATATATAAAACTGTCAGAACTGTAAATCCTTGAAACAAAAAGTAATACTTCTCATGGACTTTCATCTTCATTCCTCCACAGTAAAGCCAGTAGTTTTCATTTCACAAATTTTCAATGACTATCAAGAGTTTCAAAGGATGAAACTGCTGGGCACAGTGGCACACATCTGTAATCCCTGCAACTCTGGAGGTAGGCCCTCAGCAATTTAGTGAGACTCCAAAGAAAAAATACAAAGGGCTGGGGATGTAGTTCATGGTAAAGTACCCCTAGATTCAATCCCAGTTATCAAATAAATAAATATGTAATAAGAAATCCGACTATGGTTACATCAGTCTTCCCACAGATTGACAAACTGTATGGTACATGATGGGTAAAACAATAGTCAAGTAAGCTGTTAAACTGTACAATGGTAAACCAAGCACGTGTACATTCCTGTCACCCCACTTGAGGCTAAGGCAAGAGAACCACAAGTTATAGGCCAGCCCAGGAAACTTAGCAAGACACTGTCTCAAAAAATAAGGGGTTGGGATGAAACTCAGTGGTAAAGGGCCTGTGGGTTCAATTGCCAGTACCAATCACTAGAAGACTCATTATATATCTGCAAAATTGTCTCACATAATGAATCAAAGGCACAAGAGTTTGTAATCCCAAGTATTTGACAGGCTAGGGGGGCAGGATAATTGCAAATTCAAGTCCAGCCTGTGCAATTTAGCAAGACCCTATCTCAAAATAAGAAAATGGAGTGGGGGACATGGCTCATGGTAGAGCACTTGCCCAGCACACACAAGACCCTAGTTCAATCTCTAGCACTGAAAAGGAACAAATCAAAACACCAACTAACAGAAAGAGGTCTTATCTCTTCCTGGAACATTTCAGTCTCCAAAACTAGACACTATTAACAAATGTGACTTGATACATATGAAATAATGTTTTTAAAAATTATATTGTATGTAAGCTTAAAGATAGGAGTCCTTTGTATACATTAAAAGCACCTGAGATAGTATCTAATCACCTTTCTTCTATACAGGAACAGAAGCAGTTAGTACAATCTTGGGGGATAGAGTACTTAGACAATAAGAAAATAGAACAGTTTGTTTTCCTGTGATGATGAAAATTCACACCCTGAAAGTAGTGTCATGCTATCTGCAAGTGAAAGTGGAAGGGGCCAAACAGGAAATTCAAGTCTATATCTAGGCTAGAGTACCAACCTGCATTGCCTGTTTCAAGAAAACATTTAGAAATCGCAGCTCTAGTAAGCAGTTTAATAAGGTGGGGGAAAAAATACTAGGTCAATTTCTTTCATTAAATACAAAAATGGCATGCACAAACTTTTCATAGTATATGAATATTTTTTTAAATTTACTTTTTGTGGTACTAACAATTAAACCCAGAACATTTTAGCACTAAGTCACATCCCTAGTCCTTTTTATTTTCTATTTTGAGACAGAGTCTCACTAAGTTGCTGAGGCTGACCTAGAACTTGGGATTCTCCTGCCTCAGCTCAAGTTGTTTGTTTTATAGGCATGTGCCACCACGCTTAGAAATCATTTATTTTTATAGTACAATGAAGGACAGTCAGGTGCTCCAGTTCTGGAAAAGGTTATTCTACAAATAACAACTTACATAGCCAGTTAAAAACAAACAACACAAAACCATTTAACTGAAGAAGAGTTTCTGTGATCATAGGTATGCCACCATGACCAGCTAAATTTACTTTTTGACATAAAAATTGTATATATTTGAATACCATGTGATGCTTCAATACATATTTATATTGTGTGATGTCCAAGTCAGAGTAAACATATCTATCTTCTCAAACATTATTTCTATGTAGTAAGTAGTTTACAATATGATTAAGTTTTAGAGGATATTTAACTCATACAATCATTACAGTGGTGCTACTTGAGGATTCCAAGAGCATTTTTGAGATCAATACAGAGGAGGCAGAAAGTAGAGAATTTGTTCTGTGGTACAATAGAAGTATAAAAATATTATGAATGAAGTCCTTCCCCCTAAAAACACAATCTAGTCAGTCTCAAGTTTCTTAACAAGTGTACCATCAAGCCTGAATCTTAAGTGAAAGTTTCAAAAGAAAAAGTCTGTAAAAGCATGAAATTCATCTGTTATTTAATTCTTTTACCTTTCTAACTTCTTTCCCTTAGTCTCTTAGCACTAGGCTAAACAATGCAAATTTGGAAGTTATTCTGACAGGAAACACCCCGTCCTCAAACTAGATAACTTCTCAAAACAATCACATTTTTCCCCTTCCATCTCCTTCTCTATTCCCGCCCACTATTCCCAAACAAATCTTGAGAAAAGAAGTTTTGTTGGATAAACATTTAGGAAAACATGTTAATTTAGGGCTAGAAATGTAGGAATGTAGCTCAGTGGTAGAGCACTCCCAGAGCATGTGTAAAGCCCTGGGTTCAATCCCAGCACCACAAAAAAATATTTAATTGTAGATGGACACGATATCTTTATTTTTATGTGGTTCTGAGGACCAAACCCAGTATCTCACATGTTCAAGTCAAGTTCTCTACCACTGAGTCATAATGCCAGCCCTCGCTCATTTTTTTTTGAGAGAGAGAGAGAGAGAGAGAGAGAGAATTTTGATATTTATTTTTTTAGTTTTTGGCAGACACATGTGGTGCTGAGGATCTAACCCGGGCCGCACACATGCCAGGCGAGCGTGCTACTGCTTGAGCCACATCCCCAGCCCTCAACTAGCTCATTTTTAATGACTCTATAGCAGCAAAAATTACATTAAAAAATACATTTATGGCACATGAACCTTATCCAAGAATTATGTTAAGAAAGCATTAAATATCTTGCTGGGCACAGTGGCACACACCTGTAATCCCAGCAGCTCGGGAGGCTGAGACAGGAAAATCGAAAGCCAGCCTCAGCAAAGGTGAGGTAGCTAAGCAACTCAGTAAGACCCTGTGTCTAAATAAAATACAAAACAGGGCTAGGGATGTGATTCAGTGGTTGAGTACCTCTAAGTTCAATCCTCAGTATCTCACCCCCGAAAAATAAACAAATAAAAATAAAACATTAAATATGTCCTGAAACACATAATCTTCAATGATGGCTACAAACAATTTCTTCCCTTGTTATAAGCAGGGCCACTTCTCTTATCAGTAAATAGTCTATATCTCCTCCCTCTGAACCCAGGAACACGTCTTGTTTAACCAATCAAATGTAGCAAATATGAAATTACAATTGCAGGTCCAGTATTTAGAACTTTACTAATTTTTTTCTTTTGCTCGATTACACATTTTTTTTTTTATTTAGTTCTTGGTGGACACAACATCTTTGTTGGTATGTGGTGCTGAGGATCGAACCCGGGCCGCACGCATGCCAGGCGAGCGCGCTACTGCTTGAGCCACATCCCCAGCCCTCGATTACACATTTGATACAAAAATTATTGTCCATATTTTTAGTTAACTACTGTGCACTTTTTAAAAATCCTTATCACACCACGCATGGTGGATGGATGCCTTTGATCCTAGCATCTCGGGAAGCTGAGACAGGAGAATGGCCAAATTCAAAGCCAGTCTCAGCAACTTATTGAGTCCTTTAGTGAGAACTTGCCCTGTCTCAAAATAAAAAATAAAAAGGGCTAGGGTGGTGACTCAATGGTTGAGTGCTCCTGGGTTTTTCTTTGGTACCAAATAAGTAAATAAATAAATAATTAAAAGTCTTATCTTGGTGTTTCTCAATGTTAGCACTACTGACATTTTGGGGCCAGATAATTCTTTGTTGTTCTTTCTATGTACTGTAGAATAGTTAGCAATTTCCCTTATACAGCCATCCCTCAGTATCCACCATGGGCAGCAGTGAGGAGAGAGGACCAATCCCCAGGGATACTGAAATCTGATGCTCAAGTCCCTTATACAAAATAACATAGTATTTGCATATTCAAAATATAACCTAGCACATCCAACCCTGTCACAAAATAAACTGGGTGGTGCACACCTGTAATCTCAGTGGCTTGAGAAGCTGAGGCAGGAGGATCAATGAGTTCAAAGCCAGCCTCAGCAACTTATTGAGGCCCTAAGCAACTTAACAAGACCCTGTCTCAAAATAAAACATAAAAAGGGCTGGGGATGTGGCTCTGAGGTTAAATAACCCTGGGTTCAATTTCCGGTACCAAAAAAAATGAAGATTAAAAAAATAAACTGGGAGCTGTGGTGCATACCTATAATTTGAACTGCTGAGGATGGTTACAAGTTCAAGGCCACCCTGGGCAATTTAGTGACCCCCATCTTAAAATTTTAAAAAGTTAAAAAAAAAATGAAATTAAAACAAAAGGCTGTGGGCCAGGGTTGTGGCTCAGTAGTAGAGCACTTGCCTAGCATGTGTGAGGTACTGGGTTCAATCCCTGGTACCACATAAAATTAAACAAACAAAATAAAGGTATCATGTCCATCTATAATAACAAAAAAAAAGGGCTGGGAAGGTGGTTCAGTAGTTGAGTGCCTCTGAGTTCAATGCCCAGAACCCCTAAAAAAAAAGTTTAAAAACAACAAACAAAAGGCTGGGGATGTAGCTCAGTGGCAAAGCACCCCTGGGTTCAATCCCCAATACCAAGAAAAATAAATAAAGCTGGGAATGTAGCCCAGCATGCATGAGGCCCTGGGTTCAAACCCCCGGTACTGCAAAAACAAACAAACAAACAAACAAAAGAAAAACACTTAAAACAATCCAACAAATGAAATTTTCTGAGAATGAAAATACTTTAATTGAAAGGCTGGAAGACAAAATTGAGAAGACCTTCCAGAAAGTAGACAAAGACAAAGATGAAAATTACAAAGGGAGCATAGTAAGACTAGTGCAGATACTCTTCAAACTAAGCTATAGATTCTCAATGCAATCTCTATCAAAATTGCAACTATTTTTACAGGAAGTAAAAAAGCTGATGATAAAAAATCATATGGAGTCAAGAGCAGTGGTGCACACCTGTAATCCCAGCAACTTGGGAGGCAGAGGTAGGAAGATCAGCCAGCCTCAGCAACTTAGCAAGGTCCTAAGTAATTTAGTAAGACCCTGTCTCAGAAAAAAACAAAAAAAGTTAAGTGCTGGAGCTGTCAGCTCAGTGATAAATTGTACCTGAGTTAAATCCCCAGTACCCAAAAAATAAATAAAATAAAATTCACATGGAAATACAAAGGGCTCAAAGAACAGAAACAATCTGGAAAAGAATAAAGCTGGAGGACTCATTTATGGACTCAAAACAAAATGCAAATCTAAAGCATTCAAAACAGTATGGTAAGGCCAGGTGTGGTGGTACATGCCTGTAATCCTAATGGCTTGGGAGGCTGAGGCAGGAGGATCCCTAGTTCAAAGCCAGCCTCAGCAAAAGCAAGGCATTAAGCAACTCAGTAAGACCCTGTCTCTAAATAAAATACAAAATAGGGCTGGGGGTGTGGCTCAGGGATCAAGTGCCCCTAAATTCAATCCCCAGTACTCCCAACTCCCCAAAGAAAAAGACAGTATGGTAGTGGCATATGAACATAAAGATCAGGGTTAGGGTGATAACTTAGTGGTAGAGTGCTTGCCTAGAACATACGAGGCACTGGATTCAAGCCTCAGCACCACATAAAATAATAAAGGTACTGTGTCCATCTACAACTAAAACAAGATTACAGAGATCAATGGAATAAAATTGAAAGTCCAGAAATAAACCCAAACATCTGTAGTTTAATGGTTTTCAATGCCAAAACAATTCAACAGGGTTCAAAGATATAATCTTTTCAATAAATAATATTGGAACAACTGCATATTCACATACAAAAGACTAAATCTGGACCCCTATATTATTAAATTAAAAAATTATCTTAGAATGGACTAAAAATCATCACCTCATACCGCTGGGATAGTTATTAACAAAAAAAAAGAAAGAAAGAAAACAACTGTCAGCAAAATGCAAAGAAAAATGAAAAAAGGAACCCTTGTGCATAACTGGTGGGAATGTAAAATGGTACAATCACTGTGAAAACAACATTGCAGATCCATGCAGGGACTGGAGGCATGCTCACTGATACTTTACCTACACACATGAGGCACTGGATCCAACCTCCAGCACCAGAAAAATTAAATTAAATTAAATGAGGGTTGCTTCCTCTGAAATGGCTCAAGAAAAAAAAAAAAAACTCTTTATACTGTATTTGCAACTTTTGTGTAGGTTGAAAAACAGTATGAAAAAACCCAAAGGCTGGCTGGGGATGTGGCTCAAGCGGTAGCGCGCTCACCTGGCATGCGTGCGACCCGGGTTCGATCCTCAGCACCACATACCAACAAAGATGTTGTGTCCGCCGAGAACTAAAATATAAATATTAAAAATTCTCTCTCTCTCTCTCCTCTCTCACTCTCTCTTTAAAAAAAAAAAACAAAAAACCAAAGGCTAGCCAGGCCTAGCAGCACATGCCCATAATACTCATATCAGTTGAGGCAAGAGTCTCATAAATTCAAGGCCAGCCTCAGCAACTTGATGAGACCCTGTAAAGGACTAGGGATGTCACTTAGTGGTAGGAGCCTCACCTGCCAGATTCAATACCCAGTACTGCTCAAAAAAAAGCAATTGAGTGATTGAGCTGGGCACAGTGTGGCACATGCCTGAAATCCCAGTGTCCTGAGAGGCTAAACCAGGAGGATCTACAGTTCAAGCCAGCCTCAGCAAAAAGTGAGGTGCTAAGCAACTCAGTGAGGACCTGTCACTAAATAAAATACAAGATAGGGCTGGGGATGTGGCTCAATGGCCTAATGCCCCTGAGTTCAATCCCCAGTATCTACCACCCCCCCAAAAAAAAAAAACCTGAGTGATTAAATGCTCTCATTTTGAGGTTGGGCATGAAGTTTGGTGGTACAGCACTTGCCCAGCCTTGGGCTCAACCCTCAGTGGACTAAATACCCCATCTGAAAAATAGATACCCACATGCCTTAACTCCTGGGACCTACAAATGTCACCTTATTTGGAAAAAATGGTATCTGCAGATATAATTATGAATCTTTAGATAAAAATCATCCTGTATCACCTGGGTGAACAAGTTTTTGGATTTGTCTGTTTTTTACAGTATTGGGACCTAAACCCAGGTACTTACCCATGCTAGACAAATGTTCTACTACTGAGGTACATCCCCAGTCTTGGGCAAGTTTAATTACAACTGTCATATATATAGGAGACAGGGCTGGGGATGTGGCTCAAGCCTGTCATGTATGCGGCCCAGGTTGGATCCTCAGCACCACATACAAACAAAGATGTTGTGTCTGCCAAAAACTAATAAATATTAAAAAATTCTCTCTCTCTCTTAAAAAAATATATATATATATATATATATGACAAAAGAGAAGATAAGACACACAGAGAAGGCGCTATAAAGATGGAAGAAGCAGTGACTGAAAGAGATGTGACCACAAAACAAGGAACCAAAGAATGCTGACAGTCACCAGAAGTTGGAAGAAACAAGGAATCATTCTCCCCTACAGCATTAAAAAGAATGTGACCCTGCTGTCACACTGATTCAGACTGCTGTACTCCAAATCCAAGAGAGCACATTTCTGTTGTTTTAAGCCACCCACTTTGTGGTAATTTATTATGACAGCATGGAAAACTAATATGCATAGTATAAAGAAAAGCATACTTTACCTAAAGAAAAGCACTTACCTTAGTAGGTTATTTTTTAATCTTTTTGTTTCTCCCCCCAACTCCTCGTACTGGGGATTGAACCCAGGAGCCCTCTATCACTGAACTACATACACACCCAGACCTTGTTATTTTTTATTTTCAAACAGGGTCTCCCTAAGTTGCTAAAGCTGGCCTTGAACCTGGGATCCTCTTGCCTCAGCTTCCAAGCCCCTAGAATTACAGGTATGCAACACTGTGTCCAGCTAGTGAACTACTACTTTAAGAGATTAATTCCTATACTCTTTATCATTGATGCTTCTGTAAAAAACAAATTTGATTTCCAAGTTTTTACCTGACATAAGTCCTGTAGAAACTGACAAAGAAATGCTATCACTTTTTTGGAACGATCCTCTATGAATGGTGAAGGATGTCCTCAAATAACAGTTGATACCTCTATTACAAGGTAACATTTAAGAGAACTAGTCACAATTCTAGACTATGAAACTTTCACATGTTATTAGAGGGCAGATGTAATTTAGTGGTAAACCCACATGCTAGCTACCTAGCATATCCAAGGTCCAGGGTTCAATATCCAGTATTGCAAAAGCAAAACAAAAAACAAACAAAAACACTAAATAATGATTTTAAGAAGACTAACAGAAAAAAATTAAAATAAAAACAAAAGTAATAAAAAGCCTAACAGATCCAAGGAACCTCTTACTTCTGCAATGTCCTTCCAGTGCCCTCTACTGACAATGCCTAATATTTTGCTAAATGCAAAAGTGAAAGAGTCCAGCTCCTTACAATAGAGAAGGTTCTAAGGGCTGAATTTAAAGCTGAGTTAATATATAAGTGGCAGATAAGTATCTTTTATCTGCTCCTTTTTATTCATTCATTTATTTGTTTATTTTTGGTACCAGGGATTGAACTTGGGGGCATTCCACCACTGAGCCACATCTCCAGCCCTATGTTGTATTTTATTTAGAGACAGGGTCTCACTTGAGTTGCTTAGGGTTTGCTTTTTGCTGAGACTGGCTTTGAACTCTGGGATCCTCCTGTCTCAGCCTCCCACTGCACCAGGAACTGCTCCTTTTTGTTGCGGGTAATGCTACATTGTATGGATATCCTATATTTTGCTGTTATATTCATCTATTGATGGTTATTTGATTTGTTTCCAGATTGTGAAACAAACTAAAGGGCCACATGTTGTAAAAACAAAACTAAAAGCAACAAATAACCAAACAAAAAACAAAACAAAACAAGAACCTACACCTTTTGTGTAGTTCAAAGTACCAAGAATTAATCCTGTTAATATTTCCCACAGGCTTGTGGGCTATATGACATTATCCCCCTTCTATACATAAGGAAACTGAGGCTTAAAAACATTAGTGAGAATACCTGCCTAATGCCACAGGACTAGAAAATAACTCAGTAGGTATGCTGCTCCAAAATCCTCTTATCTTTTCCTACCACATCACTGGAACTGGCATTCACTGAATACCTACCATGCATCAGGTATACTACAAAGAATAAAACAGAGATATTGTCCAGGAAAGCTAAGTCCAAAAGAGATAAAAATCATTCATGTACACATACTAAGAAACAATACTGGGGCTAGGGTTGTAGTTCAGTGGTAGAGCACTTGCCTAGGACATGTGAGGCACTGGATTCTATCTTCAGCACCACATAAAAGTAAATAAAAGAAAGGTATCGTTAGTTCCATTTTTTATAAAATCACAAGTAACTCTTTTCCTTCAACACAGATGGGTACTTGGGATTTATTTTTCTAGGTGGTAAGTATATGTTAAACTGAAAAGGCTGGGACTCGGGTAAACTTCCCCAGTTGGAATTGGACTTTCTCATTACCAAGGAGTCTGTCTCAGAACCAATGTTTCCAATCCTCTGGTTGTTTCATTGTAAATTTAGAAGAAATTCAGGATCTGGGAAAAAAACTCAAATAAGAAAATAGTTCTAATAATAAAAAAAAGAAGAAGAAGAAGAAGAAGAAGAAGAAGAAGAAGAAGAAGAAGAAGAAGAAGAAGAAAATGTATTGTGTCCATCTACAAAAGAAGGAGGAGGAGGAGGAGGAGGAGGAGGAGGGGGAGGGGGAGGGGGAGGAGGGGGAGGAGGGGGAGGAGGAAGAGGAGGAGCAGCAGCAGCAATTCTATATTAGTGCAAGCTTCTCAGAAGTCTCTAAGTTTGAATAAAGAATTTGGAAGGAGAGGAATGTGGGGTGAGAAGACATTCTTTGTATAAGGGAAAGCACTCAAAAAAGAACAAAATAAAATTACTGAGCAGGATCAATGAGAACTGTTTCAATTACAAAGTTTTTCCCATGATAAACTACTATGTATTATAATAGTGAAGGCAGCAATATTTTTTGTTCTAAATTTTATCCACTTTTAATACATACTTTTGTGTGTTTGTGTGTGTCTGTGTGTGTGCTGCTGGAGACTGAACCCAGGGCCTTATGCATGTGAGGCAAGCACTCTACCAAATGAGCTATATTCCTAGCCCAATACATATTCTTAAGCAATACTTTTTTATTTTCAGCTTTAGAGCAATAATTTGCCTGAAGAAATCTGCACATCAAATAGCAAAAGCAAATGATAAGCCCAGCCAGTGGCAGAAACTGTAATCCCAGGTATTGGGGAGGCTGAAGAGGCTTAGGCAAGAGGATCACAAATTCCAGGCCAGCCTAAGCAACTGTACCAGACCTGTCTCAAAAATTAAAAAAAACTATTTAAAGGCACTGGGGATGTATCTCAGTAGTAGAATACTTGCCTAGCATGTATGAGGAGGTCCTGGGTAGTTGAACTCAAGTAACACACACACACACACACACACACACACACACACACACGTGCAAATGATGCCAAACTTCTATCAATCTGCATAGAGATACAATATTTAACTACCAGCATTACTTTCTTCTTGACCACCAATGAACCATTGATCTACCCTATGTTCTTGTCATAATTCCATGTATATTTGAGAAGTTATTTAATCAAAGCTCACCGTAATATTAAATATTTCTGGCATTCTAACCTATTTCCCAAAGACTTATAGTTAGAATGAACAGGTTTTAAATGGAAAGCAGAGTCCTTTGATTCTTTAACCCAAGAAGTCAAATTATTTTTAAATAAACAAGCAAGAGTTAGCTGGGGCCGTAGCTGAGTGGCAGAGTGCTTGCCTAGCAAGTGTGAGGCACTATGTTCAATCCTCAGCACCACATAAAAATAAACAAATAAAGGCTTTCTGTCCATTTACAACTACAAAAAATTAATAATTTTTTTTAAAGAGAGAGTGAGAGAGGGGAGAGAGAGAGAGAGAATTTTTAATATTTATTTTTTAGTTCTCGATGGATACAACATCTTTGTTGGTATGTGGTGCTGAGGATCGAACCCGGGCCGCATGCATGCCAGGCGAGCGCGCTACCGCTTGAGCCACATCCCCAGCCCAAAAAATTAATAATTTTAAAAAACATAAACAAAGCATAGTCTCCGGTTTTTAGAAAAAATTAGGTGACTTGTTCATGAAGGACAATTAATAATGTTGGTAAGCTGAGCATGGTGGCACATGTCTATAATCCCAGTGCCTAGGGAAGCTGAGGCAGGAGAATCACGAGTTCAAAGGCAGGCTCAACATCTTAGCAAAGTCCTGAGCAACTTGGAGAGATCATGTCTGAAAGTAAAATATTTAAAGGGCTGGCGATGGGTTTGGAGTTGCAGCTCAGCGGTAGCGCACTCCTCTAGTACGTGCAAGGCCCTGGGTTCAAGCCTCAACACCACACAAAAGTAAAATAAAGGTACTGCGTCCAACTACAACTAAAACAAAACATTTAAAAGGTGGGGGGGCTGGTGATGTGGCTTATTGGTTAAGCACCCCAGTATTCAATCCTCAGTACTAAAAAGTGTTAGTGGTAGCTGAATTGCCTACATATGGCAAATAAGAATAGTATAAAATAAGCAGTAGGGGCTAGGATTGTGGCTCAGAGGTAGAGTTCTCGTCTAGCACATGCGAGGCCCTGGGTTCGATCCTCAGCAACACATAAAAATAAATAAATAAAATAAAGGTATTGTGTCCAACTACTTCTAAAATATATATAATATTATATATTATAATTATAATATAACATTAATATATAATTAATAACATAATAATTATAATGTAATATTATATATATATAATAAGAAGTTTGTGTTCTTTCATTTACAACAATGTACCTGTTCCAAACAATTTTCATACACTGTAATACAAATATCCAGTAATACATTAATGCAGCACCTGATGAGGATCACTTTTTTTTTTTTAAAGAGAGAGGGAGAGAGGAGAGAGGGAGAGAGGGAGAAAGAGAGAGAGGGAGAGAGGGAGAGGGGGAGAGGGGGAGAGGGGGAGAGGGGGAGAGGGGGAGAGGGGGAGAGGGGGAGAGGGGGAGAGGGGGAGAGGGGGAGAGGGGGAGGGGGAGGGAGGGGGAGAGAGAGGGGGAGAGGGGGAGGGGGAGGGAGGGGGAGAGAGAGGGGGAGAGGGGGAGGGGGAGAGAGGGAGAGAGGGAGAGGGGGAGAGGGAGAGGGGGAGAGGGGGAGGGGGAGAGAGGGGGAGGGGGAGGGAGGGGAGGGAGGGGAGGGAGGGGAGGGAGGGGAGGGGGAGGGGGAGAGGGAGAGGGAGGGGGGAGAGAGAGAGAGAGAGAGAGAGAGAGAGAGAGAGAATTTTTTAATATTTATTTTTTTAGTTTTCGGCGGACACAACATCTTTGTATGTGGTGCTGAGGATCGAACCCGGGCTGCACGCATGCCAGGCGAGTGTGCTACCGCTTGAGCCACATCCCCAGCCCTAGGATCACTTTTTTTTTTTTAATTTTTTTTTCACTTGTCAATGGACATTTATTTTACTTATTCATATGTGGTGCTGAGAATCGAACCCAGGGCCTCACACATGCTAGGCAAGAGCTCTACCACTGAGCCACAATCCCAGCCCCAAAGGATCACTATATTAAGTAAGAAAAGTACTATTTTTTGTGTGTGAGGATGCTTGTACATGCTAGGCAAGCACTGCCAATAAGCTATGTCTCTGGCCCCCCAAAAATACTAGTCTTAATAAATATGAAAGATGTTCCATCTTGATATCATTTTCAATAGTCCCTAACTTTTTTTGCTTATTATAGTGAATTTTGATTATATATTTAAATTAATAATGATCTCTTGTCTGAGATCATTAGAGCTATTTGTTTAGAAATCCTAGGGATTGAACCCAGAAACTGAGCTACATCCTCAGTCCTTTTTATTTTATTTTTTATTCTGAGACAGGGTCTCCCTAAATTGCCCATACTGACCTAAAAATTGCAATCCTCCTGCCTCAGCCTTCTGAGTAGATGGGACAATAGGCTTAAAACAACACAACTGGCAGTGTGATGTCAAATTTAAAATATATATGAATTAATTAAAAAATATTTAGCCTGATGCAGTAGCAAGTGCCTGTAATCCCAGGGACTAGGAAAGCTGAGGCAGGAAGATCAAAAATTCCAAGACAGGGGCTGGGGTTGTGGCTCAGTGGTAGAGTGCTGGCCTAGCATGTGTGAGGTGCTGGGTTCAATACTCAGCACCACATATAAATAAAAGTCTAAAAAAATAAATCTCTTTTAAAAAAGATATGACACAATTAACACACACATACATATTAAAAATTTTTTTTAATTAAAAACAAAAAGGGGTGGAGAGGGGCTGAGGCTGTATCTCAGTGGCAGAGCACTTGCCTAGCATGTGTGAGGCACTGGGTTCGATCCTTATCACCACATACACATAAAAATAAAGGCATCTTTATGAAAAAAGGGTGGGGGAATACCACCCCTTGCTTAAATGTCCAGATCCAAAAAAATTTTTTTTTTCATTTGCTGGAATTGGCAGTGTAGTCTAGTGGCAGAATGCTTGCCTAGCATGCACCATTCCTTAGTTCATCCCCAGCACCACTAAACAAATTTGTTTATTTAGAAAGGAAAAACACCTTGGATAAATTTGGATGCTGAAAAAGACTAGTAGAGCAGACACTGGAACTATAAAAGCAGACAATTTACTAGAGAGCAAGGACATTTAAGAAAGAATAGGATAGAAGGTAATTGTTTGGCAACGGGAAAAGTACAGTTTCTCTAGAAACAAGCAGGGAGAAAAACAATGATAGACAGTCAAATGTAGAGAAGCAGTGGCTGTACAGTCAAGACCTGCATCTGAATACTGACTTTTTCTACCATAACCATATAATCTTGGACAAGTTTACTCCATGTCTCTGTTTCTCGTCTAACCCGGGGAAAGCAATTCTCATAGAACTGCTGAAAAGATTCAGTAATTCTTGATATACAGTTAATCTCTAAATATAGTAGCTGGAATTTTTTTTAATGCCTCCAAGGAAATCTGAAAGATTCACATAATAAGAGATTCCTATTTTCTCTGTAGAATAGATGCTTTGGTCATGATGAGATTAAAACTATATTTAAGAAGGTAGGAGGATGGTTTTTAATCTTTTGTAAAAATTTAAGAACCGGGGCTGCGGATGTGGCTCAAGCGGTAGCGAGCTCGCCTGGCATGCATGTGGCCCAGGTTCGATCCTCAGCACCACATACAAACAAAGATGTTGTGTCCGCCGAGAACTAAAAAAAAATAAATATTGAAAAAAAAAATCGCCATTAAAAATTTAAGAACCCATTTGACTTTCTTCTTCTTCTTTTTTTGTTTTTTGTTTTTTTTGGCAGTACTGGGGACAGAGCCCAGGAGTGCTCTACCTCTGAGCTATAACCCCAGCCCTTACTGTTTTTCAATTTTTTGAGCCATGGTCTTACCAAACTGCCTAGTTAGCCTCAAACTTGAGATCCTTCTGCCAGATCCTCTAAGTAGCTAGAATTACAAGTATGTACCACTGCACCCATTTTACACTGATGAAAAATATATAAAGAGACTGGAGTTGTAGCTCACTAGTAGAGCACTTGCCTCACATGCATGAGGCCCTGGGTTTGATCCTTAGCACCACATAAATACATTAAAAAAAAATAGATATTGTGTCCATCTACAACTAAAAAAAATTAAAAAAGATATATATATAAATATGAATGAATGATAAAGAACATCCAAGTGGGTGATCATGGATATGCTCTTAATGTGACCCCCATCAACAATTCAAAGGAAAGTTTACAAAGATATTCAGATTCCAGGACATAATTTAATCCTAATTATGTCAGGCTAGTGGAGCACATCTGTAATCCCAGTGACTAGGGAAACTGAAGTAGGAGGATTGCATTTATGGCCAGCCTGGACAACTTGGTGAGACCCTGTCTCAAAATATTAACAGCTGGAGCTGGGGTTGTAGCTCAATGGTAAAGCACTTCTGGGTTCAATTCCCAATTTTAAAAAAAATTGTTTGAACAAAAGAAAAAAAGTTGCTTCCTTTTGATTTATATCCTAATACCTACATAAAGGTATTTATTACATGGCCTTCCAGAAAAGATATTGGATACAGACAAGAAATCCAAATTTCTTTCCCTCTGCACCACCCCTGTACCCAATGGGGACAGAACCCTGAAACACTTAAACTTTTTTTATTTTGAAACAAGGTCTCACTAAGTTGCCAAGGTTGGCCTCTAATTTGCAATTCTCCTATCTCAGCTTCCCAAATTGCTGGGATTACAGGTGTACACTGCCATACCCAGCAATAAATCCAGGTTCTGGATTCAGGCCTAGTCTTCCCTAGCAAGTCACATGGCCTTTTCAGATAGCAGCCCTGAGATATGTCGCAATATTTAACATTATGATTCTATTAGCTGAAATCTCACTTGACTTTGAACAGAAAAAAATGGTACTTATTTCTCTATGTTATAATTTAATATGATTTTGAAGATTAGCCTGATGGTTAGCCATCAAAACTTTATTTGTACAGGAAAACCAAGTGTGCTCCATATTTCCATGATGTGGGGGGCAGAGGATTCTGGAAATATCAGGAATGAGTCAAGAATTCCTATCCTGGGAGCTGCCTGGGATATTTTAGCAGCCATCCCTTTTTGAACTATAATATCCAGAATTGGGCCTTATTAAAACCTCCCTAGTCAGCATTACCATAATACATAATCCCTGAGGATCTCTAAAGAAAAATCTTCATTAAGTTCTCCTCAAAGGCAGCTCCCCATCACCTCTGGTAGTGGGGACTAAACACAGGAGCACTTCACCACTGAGCAACATTCCTAACCCATTTTATTTTACTCTGAGATAGGGTCTTGCTAAATTGCCCAGACTGGCCTCAAATTTGTGTTCCATGCTTTAGCCTCTGTAGTAGCTGGAATTATAGGTATGTACAACAACACCTGGCTAATAATGGCTATTTAAATTATATTTAAATAGAAACCTAGTAGAACCAAAGAAAGTCTCTCAATTCAATGAAATGTTGCAAAGTAAGGTTTCTATTTCTTCTTTTTTTTAAAATCATGCTGGGGGTCGAACTAGGGCCTTATCATGTATACTAAGCACTGGGTATACCACTGAGCTACACCCCCAATGTTTTTTAAGAGATGAGATCTTTCAGTTACCCAGGCTGGCCTGAACTCCTTATCTCAAGTAATCTTCCTGCTTCAGCCTCTCAATAGAGCTAGGACTGTAGGTATGCACCACTGCCCCCTGGGAAGAAATCTTTTTCTAGTGGAAGGAGAAAAAAAATCTTTCCAAATATATATATACTCATCCTAAGAGCTGGGGTTGGATGGGATTGGAGTTTAGTGATAGAGCACTTGTTTAGCATGTAGGAGGCCCTAAGTTCAAGCCCCAGCACCATCACCACCAAAAAAAAAAAAAAAAGCTATTTTTTGTAATAAGGTACACCTACTTTCCAAGATAGAACTAATTCTAATTTAAATAGCTTTCTTTTAGCCAACTACTTACTATGTTAAAGTTCCCAGCATTTCACAGGAATATTTGTTAATTTGTTTCATCGTTTTGGTAGGAATTCATTTAGATGGAGCCCAGGAGGACCTTCCACCTGCTAGGTGAGAATACTCCCACTGAACTTTATCCCAGCCCTCCTATGATGATAGTAATATACAATCCAAATCTCTAGTATTTCTTCCACATGGTGCTAGAGATTCAGCCTAAGGCTTTGTGCATGCTAGGGGAGCACACCACAACCTAAGCTATGTCCACAGCCCCCAGTCAACTTTTAAGTAATATTTTAAAATTTATTACTGTTACAGTATTACAACTCCTTTCCCACGACCTTAGGAATCACACTTGAACCAGGTGTAATGAGACAATTACACACACCTATAATCCCAGCAACCCAAGAGGCAGGTGGATCTCAATATATATAAAGGGCTGGGGACATAGCTCAGTCTTAGAGTGCCTCTTGAGTTAATCCCCAGTGCAAAAAAGAAAAAGAAGGAAAAATCATTACTCTGGTAACCTCTCAACCTCAAGATATTTTGAAAGTGTACCATCTACAAAAAGATGAGTAACAACATGAAACAAATCATAATGAAAAATAAGATGTATGGACTGGGGTTGTAGCTCAATGGTAGAGCACTTGCTTAGCACATGTGAGGCACTGGGTTCAATTCTCAGCACCAGATAAAAAATAAATAAAGAAACGATATCCATCTACAACTAAAATATATATTTTTAAAAAAAAAAAAAGAATAAAATGGGGCTGGGGGTATAGCTCAGTACAGCACTTGCCTCACACATGTGAGGCCCTGGGTTCAATCCTCAGCACCACATAGAAATAATAAAAACAACGGGCTGGGGATGTGGCTAAAGCGATAGCACGCTCACCAGGCATGCGTGTGGCCTGGGTTCAATCCTTAGCACCACAAACAAAGATGTTGTGTCTGCCGAAAACTAAAAAAGGAATAATAAAAACAAATGAAAATATTGTGTCCACCTACAACTAAAAAAAAAAAATTTTTTTTAAAGGATAGGATATATACCTCTAAATTGATGTTTCCTATAACCTCACACCACAATATAAAGCTAGGTGCAGTAGCAGGCACTTGTATTCCCAGCAACTGAGGAGGAAAATCATAGGTTCTAAACCAGCCTGGGCAACTTTGTGAGATAGTCTCAAAATAAAAAAAGGGTGGGAGATGTAGCTCAGTATTAGAGTACTTGTCTAGCATGCCTTTCACACTGGGTTCAATCCTCAGTACTAAAAAAGAGAAGAAAAAAAAATTTGATTAGGTTGCCAAAAATCTGGACTTTCAGCTTCTCTTTCATGGATAGAAAAAAAAGAAAGATCTGGCAACACTGGGCCCAAGGATCTTGGCAATGGCAACATTTGGAGGGAACAGGGTAGCAGCTGCCCTCATCTGACACAACACATGCATTTGCTAATTCTCTTCTTTCTTCTTGCTCACTTTGGTTACCTGCCTGGATTTCATAGTCATCAGAGTTTTAAATCTTTAGCCGAAAACTTCATCATTTTGTTTTAGGAGGCTTAAAAGATTTAAGGCAGCTAAAAAATAAAATCTTAAACAAAAAACATATATATTAGGTGATAATATATATTAGGTGATGTTTTAAAGCTAGTATACCAAATGTTAACTATAACTAGAAGTAGCAAGGGCACCATTAGGATATCTTTTTTTTTTTAATATTTATTTTTTAGTTGTGGATGGACATAACACAATGCCTTTTTATTTTGATATGGTGCTGAGGTTCGAACCCAGGTCCTGCCTGTGCTAGGCGAGCGCTCTACCGCTGAGCCACAATCCCAGCCCCAAGGATATCTTTTAAATGTACATGACTCTATTACTATTAAAAAAGAAGCTTGTCAGATATGGTTGCACATGCCTATAATCCCAGCAACTCAAGAGGCTGAGGCAGGAGGACTGTAAATTCAAGATGAGTCTCAACAGCTTAGAAAGGCCCTAAACAATTTAGTGAGATCTTGTCTCAAAATATAAGAGCTGGGGATGTGACTGACTCCGTGATAAAGCACCTCTGGGTTCAATCCCCAGCACCAATTAAAAAAAAAAAACTTTCAGTATCCAAAATTTGGTCAATCTTCAAATCCTCAAAGATCAAGATACTGAGCCTTTAACCTTCCTAAAAAATACAGAAACTAACTTTGTATGTCAGTATTATGGCACTTACAAAAGAACCTCTGGCATCTATATAGCAAAAGAAAAACAGGAAGCAAGTCAAAAAGGTCTCTGATCTTCCAAAGACCACACAATTCACAGAACACATAAACCCTCTTCACTCAGAGCCTACTAGATCTTATTTTAGACACAATTTTAATAAACTCCATGATCTGGTTTCTTAGCCCACAACAGATGAGATGCAGCCAACGGGAAAAGGGATGGGGGTGGTGCTTCAAGGCACTCAAAGCATCAAAATCAAAGCTGAAGACCTATATAGTCAGCAAAAAAACCTCAAAACATAGCAGACCAGAGCCATTTAGTATAGATACAAAAACCCCAGAGGATCTCAACCTTTGCCAGAACTACACTGTATATTCATAATCATCCTCTTTGATATATTCTGCTTAAAGCATAGGTCTGACAACCTTAAACTGTATCTCAAAATAAAGCCCTTCAAAAGCTTTTTCCAAAAAAAGGCAATTCCTCAGCACAGGGGAAAAAAAAAAGATTTGAAGACTGCCAAATTCAGATACAAATAGTGTCCCTCTGTCAAAGAAACAAGATACTAAATTCCTAAAAATGCCATGTCAAATGTGGTTTTTCTTAGAAAAATATTACTGGGGACTAGTGTTGTGGCTCAGCGGTAGAGCGCTCGTCTCGCACGCGCTGGACCCTGGGTTCGATCCTCAGCACTATGTAAAAAAATAAATGAGTGAAATAAAGATATTGTGTCCAACTATAAAATAAATACTTTAAAAAAAAAGAAAAATTTTATTGGAATCCAGATGCAGTTCTTGACATCTAAAGTTGAAAAGGCATTTAAGGAGAATTATTATTTCAGAAAATGATAATTGAGAAGGTTCAAGACCAAGATCAATATAAAACAAGTATGTTACTGGCCATAGTGGCACATAACTGTAATCTGGAGGCTGAGACAGGAAGATAACAAATTTGAGGCCCTCAGCAAATTGGTGAGACCCTGTCTCTAAATAAAAAATAAAAAGGTCTGGGGATGTAACTCTGGTAAAGTACCCCTGAGTTCAAACCCCAGTATTAACAGAAAAAAAAATAAGCAAGTGTCTTGCAGATTCCATTAGAGATACACTACTAGACTGCTCTGCCATTCAGCCTAAAATGGGCATCATATGAAAAGTAAAAAACTTAAATCTATCTTGTTTTCATAATCTTTGAATGGTATACCAGAAATAAATTTCATTTTTCTAATCTCTAGCCTCTGAGAAGTCAAGCCATACTTTGAAGAAGCCTTTAGTTAAAAACTAGGAAAAAAAGGAATAGCAGTTTTAAAAGTTCAAGCATTGCCAAGGGTGGTGGTACATGCCTGTGATCTCAGTAACTTGGGAAGCTGAGGCAGAAGGACTGCAAGTTCAAGGCCATCCTCAGTAGTGAAGCACTAAAACAACCTGGGTGAGAACCTGTCTCAAAAAATAAAAGGGTCGGAGATGTGACTCAGTGGTTAAGCATCTATGGTACCATTTAAAAAAAAAAAAATCAAGCTATCCTTTCATTTCTAAATTTGATTTTATTATAAAAAATTTATTCCTTAAAAATATGTAGTAACATACCAGTATGATGGGGCACACCTATAATCCCAGAGACTCAGGAGACCAGGGCAGTAGGATTGCAAGTTTGAGGACAGCCTCAACAATTTATACAGACCCTGTGTTAAATTTAAAAGGGGGGGGGGGAGGCTGCAGATGTATCTCAGTGGTAAAGTCTCCTAGATTCAATCCCCAGTACCAAAAATAAACTTAGAAAAAAAATGTGGCATATGCTTTCTGTAAACCCCAGGAACTGAGGAGGCTGAGGCAGAAGGATCGCAAATTTTGTGGCCAGCCTTAACAACTCAGTGAGTCTCAAAATAAAAAGAGCTGGAGATGTAGCTCTGTGACAAAGCTTTCCTGGGTTCAATCCCCAGTACCAAAAAGGGAAAAAAAAAAAAAAAAGATGTAGTAACTCAGAAGAAATCACATTAGGGGGGCAAGTAGCAAGTACAATTAGATTAAAATGTTATGTTTGTAATCAAAATGCTATTTTCAATCAATGTAGGGATTAAATGCTACAATTCTTGATCTGATAGTTATCACATAGTATACTCAGTTGTAGAAGAGCACAATCCTCTATAGGTATAAACCAAATGACATCTCCAAGTTGATAACGTCCTAGTTAGACTCTAGAAGTACTTAGTAACTCCTAAACACCTCAAAAATACATATTTTTTTTACTTGGATGATTATCTCTCAATTGTGCTTCTGCACCTTAAATGACTCTACCAGAAGCCTTTACTTAAGGTTCACATTTTTTTAACAAATATCCTGCTTCATTTTAGTATAAGATTTATTGTCTAAAGTCTGCCATTTTTCATTTGTAAGAACTGAAGCCAAAAAAGTGGGTAAGAAGCTAAACTAACCTATAGTAGGTGATGGGACTCATTCTACTCATTTAAAGGTCTTGATTGATCAAGAATAAAGTGAGGGGGCTGGGGATGGGGCTCAAGTGGTAGCGAGCTCGCCTGACATGCCTGGGGCGCTGGGTTCGATCCTCAGCACCACATAAAATAAAATAAAGATGTTGTGTCCACTAAAAGTTGAAAAATAAATAGTTTTAAAAAAAAAAAAAGAATAAAGTGAGGACTAGCCAGAGAGTGCAGTTCCCAGTTATTCTAGAAGATAAGGTAGGAGAATCACAAATTCTAGGCCAGGTCAGGCAACTCAGCCAGACCCTGTCTCAAAATAAAAAAAAGGACTGTGATGTGGGCTGGGGTTATAGCTCAATGGTACAGCACTTGCCTAGCATGTGTGAGGCACTGGGTTTGATCCTCAGCACCACATAAAAATAAATAAAATAAAGGTACCATTAAAAAAAAAAATCAAGCTATCATTTAATTTCAAAATTTGATTTTATTATTAAAATTTATAAGGATATTTTGGAGAAAATCGATTGCTCAAAAATATGTAGTAACATGCCAGGTATGATGGGGCACACCTGTAATCCCAGAGACTCAGGAGACCAAGGCAGGAGGAATGCAAGTTTGAGGACAGCCTAAACAATTTAGACAGACCATCTACAATCAAAAAAAAAAAAAATTTTTTTAAAGGGGGGGGAGAGGAGGGGATGTAGCTCAATGGCAAATGACCAGGGGTTCAACCTTCAGTACAGTAGCAACAAGAATGAAATGAGGATCAACTATTGAACTGAGGTGTTTAAACTGTCAATCTGCATCCTAACTTGGCTTAAGGCAAAGTAAAAAAATGGTTCTCTTCCTCCTGCATTCCCACCACAGAGTTCAGAATGGATAATCCCAGGACCTACTTCTCACTAAGCAGCTAAAACTTTAATTCAGCCAATCTGAGTAGCCAAGTGAAACACCTAACAAAAACCACCAATGGTGTCTCCCTACTTCCAAGAAAAAAAAAAATTACAGTAAGTGGCACTAAAAAAGTTACAATAGCCAGGTGTGGTGGCACACGACTGAAATCCCATTGACTACAAGGCTGAGGTAGAAGGGTTGCAAATTGGAAGACATCCTCGGCAATTTAAGGAGGTCCTAAGCAACTTAGAAAGATTCTGTCTCACAGTAGTTAAATAAAGAGAAGTTGGAATGTGTCTCAGTAATAAGGCGCCCCTGGGTTCAATCCTCAGCGCCCCCAAAATAAAGTAAAATAAAAATAAAAGGCTACAATATTAGATAAAGAACCCTAAATTTTCAAGACAAGCGCACACTCTTGATGCAATTATTAGGAAAACCTCCTTATCCATAACTGAACGAATAACCTTTCATTTCGAAGAGCAAAGAAATTCTTTCTCGTCGAAAATCAAAAGGGTCTCCCTGAACATACAACACTGTGTTAAGTCTATTTTGTGAATGGACGGTGAAAGGCTTCTGTGTGTAATTTCTCCAGTGGTTTTCAATGTTCAGTTTTTGAACTGGCTCCTACCCTTGCCAATTTAACAGTTTTTCTATCAGATCTAATCTTGCAAAACTGCAGTGATAGCTTCTGACTACATATGGCAACCTCAAGGAATAAAAGGCTTCTCCCTCTACTTCCCTCCTCCTTCCTAAGAGTCACATTTTTTTTCCTTCTAAACTTCCTACTTTAGCACTTTCTGCTAGTCAGATGGACCGAAGTACATAGTCATCAAATAGGTAAGTGAACTCAAGAAATAGTTGTGGATCGGGCAATACAGCTTCCTCCGCCGGCCCAAGAGAGGGTCCCTGAGCCCAGGCACTTCTCTAGAAGGGAGCCAGGGCGGAGACGGGTGGAGGAACCCTTTCGAGCTCTGTCTATGGGGACTCCTAAAGCCCTCGCACCACCCAATCCCTAGTTTAGCTGGACAATGCCTTGGAGCGCAGCCGTCCCAGGACGGAGAGACACCCGGGGACTCCACTCCACGCGGGCCTGGAAAGGCAGACAGGAGGAACACTAGGAGTGGGAGCACCTCTGGCCTAAGCATGGGCCGCGCGCCGGGGCCTCCACGGGCGCCATCACTGGGAGTGGGGTGTGAAGGCCGCCCCGCGGGGCCAGCGCCGGCAGCGAGAACCTGAGGCCGCGAGCCCGGCGGAGGCGACGGCGGGAAGTGCAGGCCGCAGCCTGCTCAGGAGGCCCGCCCAGCGGCCCATCCCCGCAGTCGACCTCGGGACGCTTACCTTGTGGATTCTCTTCAGAGCCATGTTGGGAGGCGGTGGAGGTGGCAGCGGCCCCCGGGCCGGGGGCGGGGGAGGGGTGGGGAAGGGACGAGGGGGCCTAAGGCCGCCTCGGCGGTCGCGGGTCGGCCGGAGAAGATGGGGAGTTCGGGAGCGCGGGTCCGACAAGACAAGCTGAGGGCTGGGGCCCACTCAGCTTCTGGGCCTGCCGCAGCGGTCACCGCATCACCCGGCGGCGGCCCCTTTATGCGCTGCCGCCCCAGCCGCCGCCGCCGCCCCAGCCGCCGCCGTAGCTGCCTCTTCCTCCCAGTCTCAGAGCCTCCACAGCCGCCACGGATCCCTCCGCCGGGAGCAAGAGCCCGAGTCTCCGGCTCAGCAGGCACCTCTCGGTCGGACAGCGAGAGGAACTGCCTGCCCTCCGGCCTGCTGCAGGTGGACCAAGGGACGCGCGGGCGGGCGGGCGGCGCCGCCGGGGTGGGGCCGCCAGAGCGCGGGGTGGGCCCAGGCCGAGGGGCAGGTCGGGAGGCGCGGGGATTGGCGGTCCAGCGAGGGAGGGCCGGGCCGCGCCGGCGGCGGAGGGATACGGTCCGCCCCTGTGAGTACCTTACGCACCGTCGCTGTCGGCGCCAGGGCCGCCACGGTCGAGGGGATGACGCCGCGAAGCGCTGGGAGGAGATCTCGCGAGAGTCGAGGAGCAGGCGGGTTCTGGATCCTCTGGCGCCAGGACCCTTTAGTTCCCAGCGCCTAGTATCTCTCGTGCGTGTCGTCGAAGATAAAAAAATATTTAAAGGCACATGTTTTGCATGTCGCTTTACCATCCCCGAACCAATCCCGAAGGAGGCACTTAATCCCATTGCAACGTCCCCGAAAGAGGAAGGCTTGTCCACTGTCCCACAGCTCTAGTCGCAAAACTAGGACTTTTCTGAAGTCTAATCCGATGCCTTTCCAAAAGCTGTGGTAGTACCCTGGACACCCGCTGGGAATGAAATTCCCGAGCTTGGGTGGACAACCCCAGAAGATCTTGTTCTGTCCTGAGCCACTGGCATATCTGCCTTAATAGAGGTGACCCTTGGCTTGGTAAATTGTTACCAAGTGCTTCAGGAAAAAAAATTAAAAACTATATAGTGTATGCTCCAGTAATTAAAAATCAACAATGTGTTCAAGATCATCAGGAATACCGATTTAAGCAAACCTGGAATACATGCATTTGTTTTTTAGAAGGTGGGGACAAACTAATTCACTGAGCATATACTCTGTGCAGAGATCTACATTAAGACCAGAATGAGCTACCAGGCTGGGCCATCCCCAAACCTTTTTATTTTTTATTCTGAGACAGGATCTCCATAAATTGCTGAGGGCCTCCGTAAATTGCTGATGCTGGCGTTGAACTTTTGATCCAGCAGTCTTCCTGCCTCAGCCTGCCAAGCCACTGGGATTACAAACCAGCGCCACCACTCAGGGCAATGCCCACCCCCCTTTTTCTCTTCCATCTACTGGAAAGGACTTTGCCTTCATTGTTTCTCACTCCTAAATTTATTAAAGAAAGAAAAACTACAGCCCAATTAAGGAAAGAATCTTGCCACAGTCACAGCAGGTGACTGTGGCAAGATTTATACTGTCTCATATACTGAACAGAGAAGGGTTGAAATTAGGGCAGAGCCACTGTGGACCCAACGGGGAATAAAGATATTATATATAATACCCTTATTTTTCGTTTTACTATCTGTAGCAACTTTAATGGTGTCCCTTTTTCCTGACATTAGTAAAGTGTGTTTTCTCTCCTTTTTTATTATTTATTTATTGGTGATAAATCTAGCATAGGATTTATCAATTTAAATAATTCCTCCAGGGGCTGGGGATATAGCTCAGTAGTAGAGCACTTGCTCAGCTGCAAAAAATAAAATTAAAAAAAAAAGTTGTTTCTTTGTTTTGTTTGTTTGTTTGTTGTTTTTGTTTTTACTAGGGATTGAACTCAGGGATACTTAACTACTGAGCCACATCCCCAGTCCTTTTTACTTTTTATTCTGAGAAAGGATCTTGTTAAGTTGCTTAGATCCTGGTTAAGTTGCTGAGGCTAGCTTTAAACTTGTGATCCTTCTGCCTCAGCCTCCTGAGTCACATAAATTGATGAGGGTCTAAATTGCTGACATTGACCTTGAACCATGTTCAGCAAGAACAGTTTGTGTCCTTGTTGTTTTCTCTATTGTGCAATCCATTTGCTATTTTATTGACTTCTGCTCTTATTTTCTTTTTACCTACTTTGGATTTAATTTGTTTCTTTCCTCTTGAAGTAGGAGCTTAAATCACTGTTTTGTTGTTGTTGTTTGTTTTTTGGGGTTTTTT
This sequence comes from Ictidomys tridecemlineatus, assembly GCF_052094955.1. Lineage (NCBI taxonomy): Eukaryota > Metazoa > Chordata > Mammalia > Rodentia > Sciuridae > Ictidomys > Ictidomys tridecemlineatus. The sequence goes on along the minus strand of NC_135477.1, from coordinate 119,938,416 downwards.
TGGTTTTTTTTTTTTTGTGTGTGTGTGTATTAGAGATTGAACCCAGAGATTCACTCATATTGAGCATGTGTTCTACCATGAGCTACTGCCTCAACCACACTTTTCCTTTTCTCTAAAAGTACTTCTTTCCAGGGACTGTGGTTTACACCTGCAATCCCAGAAATTTGGTAGTCTGAGGCAGGAGGATGGCAAGTTCAAGGCCAACTTCAGCAACTTAGCAAGCCCCTCAGAAACTTAGCAAGACCCTGCCTCAAACTAAAAAGAGAAAAGACCTAGGATGTAGCTAAGTAATAAAGTGTTAGTAAAGTGCCCCTGGTTTCAATCCCAAGCACCAGAAATCCCAGTAGGGGAAAAAAATTATTAATAAAGTACCAAAAGCATGCTGCTTTTGTTGTATTCCCCTTGTTTGATATGTTGTATTTTCAGTTTTGTTCAGCTCTAAGTTTTTTGTTTGTTTCGTTTGTGGTGCTAGGGGTCTAACCTAGGGTCATACTAGATAAGCTCTCTACCACTGAGCAACATCACCAGCCCATCTAATTTTCTAATTTACTTTGTGATCTATTCTTTAACCAAAGTTAATTTTCAAGTATTTTGGAATTTATTAGTCATCAGGGAAATACAATAAGATGCCATTTGACACTGTCTAGAATGGCTAAATTAAAAAACATTAACAATAATTAGTAATGACAAGAATGTACAGTAATTGAAACTCTAATACATTGCCAATGGGAGTGTAAAATGTATTATATGTTGTAAATGTACTATATGTTGTTTTGGGTGGAAGTTATACAGCTATATACAATTGTCAAAATTTATGGATCTGAATGTTAAAGGTCTGCACATTTTATTTAAGTTGCATATATACATATAAACAATATTATAAATTTGTACAGAGTGTGTAAATTTTCTTACAACCAGTTCAGAGAAATGTTGGTAATTTCTTATAAAAGTAAACACACCCATATGACCTAGCAACTTTATTATTGAGTAGTTACTCAAGAAAAGTGAAAATATATATCCACAAAAGTTTTGTATATAAATATTCATAGCATCTTTATTCATATGTAGCCCCAAACTGGAGACAGCCCAAATGTCCATCAATAGGAGAATGGAATAGCCCACTCTGATATAGTCATACAATGGAATGCTTCTCAACAACAACAAAAAAAGTAATTGAACTAGGGGTTGTAGCTTAGTAGTAGTAGAGCACTTGTCTAGCATGCTTGAGGCCCTTGATTTGATACCTAGCATTGGAGGAAAAAAAGAAAAGAAAAAGAACCAACTATTGATTCACTCAATAGCATGCATGAATCTCAAAATGATTATATTAAACAAAAGAAGCAAGACACAGAAGAATATGGATTGTATGATTCCATTCACATGAAACCCCAAAATAGACAAACCCTATTTGGTGTTGAATTCAGGAAATGATTGCCATTGTTGGGAAGTGATTTACCAAGAAGGGAATTGAAGAAATTTTCTGGGGTAATGTAAATGTACTATATGTTGTTTTGGGTGGAAGTTACACAGCTATATACAATTGTCAAAATTTATGGATCTGAATGTTAAAGGTCTGCACATTTTATTTAAGTTGCATATATACATATAAACAATATTATAAATTTGTACAGAGTGTGTAAATTTTCTTACATAATAAATTTGTCCTTGGGTGATTTTTCCTCCCACTCATTCTACATACAGCCCTTGATTTACCTTCCATTATTTTTCTAAAATTGTGAGCACACTGCACTGGGAATTGAACCTAGGAGTACTTAACCACTTAGCCTTAGATAGATAGATAGATAGATAAAATAAAGGTCTATCGGCAACTAAAAAAATACTTAAATTTGCAGTGCTGAGAATCAACTCAGTGCCTGACATATGCTAGGCAAGCACTTTACCACTGAGCTTCAACCCCAGCCCCCTTTTTTATTATTTATTTTGAGACAAGGTCTCACTAAATTGCTTAGGACCTTGCTAAATTGCTGAGGCTAGCTTTGAACTTGTGATCCGCCTGCCTCTACTTCCAAAGCTGCTGGGATTACAGGCATGCACCAACACACCCAGCCATGTGATATTTTTTAAGGTATGGTTTTAGTCTTAAAATGAAAGAATATCCAGGGGCTGGGGCTGTAGCTCAGTGGCAGAGCACTTGCCTGGCATGCTTGAGGCACTGGGTTCAATCTTCAGGACCACATAAAAATAAACAAGTAAAATAAAGGCACTGTGTCCATCTACAACTACAAAAAAAAATGTAAGAATGTCCATAAATAGTCTAGATGTCTTAAGTTGATATTACCATTATAGGCTGTCTATTAGAGGTTAACTAGTAGCAGCTAATCTATTTCTTTGAAAAGATGGACTTTGTGAGTCTGAAGCAGCTTATATATTCATGGTAAAATAGCAGAGCAAAATATCAGAGTCTGAAGCAGCTTATATATTCATGGTAAAATATCAGAGCAGTAGTTTATTGAAGGAATTGCACTTGATTTTACATTTTTTGTGCATAGCCACCTTCTTTTGTTATATAGCTCGATTTGGGATGTGTTCTGCCTATCAGCATTTATTCTTTTGTTGGAGTCTAGTGCCATATTCATGCCTACTTCATAGAAATTGATAAGAAATCAAACTTAGTGTGGTGGTGCATACTTGTAAACCCATCAATTCAGGAGGCTAAGGCAGAAGGATCCCAAGTTTGAGGCTAGCCTCAGCAATTTAGGAAGACCCTGTCTCAAAATAAAAAATAAAAAAGGACTAAGGAGCCTGTAATTCCAGCAGCTGGGAGGCTGAAGCAGAAGGATCACAAGTTAAAAGCCAGCCTCAGCTAAATTTAGCAAGCTTAAGCAATTAGTAAGACTCTGTCTCAAAATAAAAAATAAAAAAGGACTAGGAATGTGGCTCAGTGGTTGAGTGCCCCTGGGTTCAATCTCTTGTACAAAGAAAAAGGATTCAGCTTGATGGAAGATACCTAGTAGAGCAATCCTCAGTACCACAAAAAAAAAAAAAGGAAGAAAGAAAGAGAGAAATAAATGACACAGGCTTTGTGCCACCTGAGTCTTATACACTTCCTTAGATTTGTTGCAGTCTGATTTTGGCCTAAGAGTCATCTCTGTCAGGAAGCCTTCCCTGAACAGTAACCCTAGATTAGGTTAGGGGCCCTGATTGGAGTCCTTCCAGAGATTGATCACACTTGATTGTAATTGTCAAACAACTGTTTCACTCAATAGACTGTCAGTTTCTTTTTTTTTTTTTTTTTAAAAAACCTTTGTTTTATTTGTTTATTTTTCTGTGGTGCTGAGGATTGAACCCATAGACTGTCCGTTTCTAGAAGGCGTAGATGTTGTCCTTGTTGCTCCTCTTTTAATCCCCAATGCCTGGCATCTCAAAGACACTTACTGAATGAAATCATGAATGACTGGTTGAATAATGAGCAGCTCAGGAAAAATCCTTTTATCCTCACAGGCTGTTAGGTAAGACAATAGCTCCCTTAAAACTATCTCTTTCCCTCTCCTCCCCAAACTCCACCCCCCAGTATCTAAGACTTTATATCACAGAACTCTTATGGTCTACACCTAGTGTAGAAGGGTTCAGAATCCAATAAAAAGTAAAAAGACCATCCCTGCTTTGTCCTATTAATAGCCTTGGGCAATGTGAAGCTCTCCTGGTGAAAAGGTCTGATGTGCACATTTGTGCTTCTTCTTATACTGAGGCCACTGGTGCCAAAGTACTGTGGTTCAGTAATAAAGTGGTTTAGAACCAGGGCTCTGCAATCAGTGGGTTCAAGCCCTACTCTGCTACTTGCTCCTAATGGGAAGTTTGGATGTTATTTGACTTTTTAAAATTTGTTTTCTCCCATCAATAAAAAAAGAGATCATGGGCTGGGGATGTGGCTCAAGCAATAGCACGCTCGCCTGGCATGCGTGCAGCCTGGGTTCAATCCTCAGCACCACATACAAACAAAGATGTTGTGTCCACCAAAAACCAAAAAATAAATATTTTTTAAAAATTTTTTAAAAAGAGATCATTGTTACTACATTCATAGGATTGTGAAGTTAAATAATAAAGCTGTGTATAAAGTTCCTGGCCTGAAGAAAGTACTCAATAGATATTATCAGTGATAATGGTGAATAATTTTTCTGAGAAAAGTAGGATTATATAAAAAAAAAATGGTGCACATGCCTATAATCCTAACAATCTGGGAGACTGAAGTAAGAGGATCACACATTTAAAGCCAGCCTCAGTTATTTAGTGAGACCTTGTCTCAAAATAAAACAGGTTGGGGATGTAGCTCAGCAGTAAAGCTCCTTGGGTCAATCCCTAGTACCCCCCCCCCCAAAAAAAAATGGTTCCAACTTTTGACACATGAGAGAAATCCCTAAACTCAGCCTTTGTGAAGTTGGGATTGGTATTCAGTTTCAGGTTCCCAGAGCTCTCAACTTCTCTTTCCTGTGAATCTTTGGCCAGGCTATGTGGTGCAATGTAGGGGATTTTTAGCATGGAAAACAAACAGCCTGGCTATTCAATCTATAGATGGACCCCCATCTCTCCTCTGTATCCTGGGAAGGAGGTGGGAAGATGAACACTTGAATGGGAAGCTGTGCATTTGCAAGTTGTCCACCAAATCTGTTAGTAATTATTATTTGGTATCATTCCAATGGAAAGCTTAAACAATTTAAAAATCAGCATCTCCGTTTCTAAGGCTCCTGTTGTTAGTTGTGAACCTAATTTACCTAACTATAAAAGCAGCTTACATAATAATGTGGACAAGTCGTGTATTTATCATGTGTCAGAGAGTAATTTGTAAAGATAAGAGCAGAGGGCTGGGAATGTGACTCAGGCGGTAGCGCGCTCATCTGGCATGCGTGGGGCCCGGGTTCGATCCTCAGCACCACATACCAACAAAAATGTTGTGTCCGCCGAGAACTAAGAAATAAATATTAAAAAATTCTCTCTCTCTCTCCCTCACTCTCTCTCTCTCTCTCTCCCCCCCCTCTCTCACTCTCTTTTTAAAAAAAAAAAAAAAAAAAGATAAGAGCAGAAACAAACTTAGTGTTCCAAAGAGTTTGGGATCTTTGAGGAGTTAGATAGGGAAGTTGCCCTGGGCAAGAGGAGGTTCTTAACAGTGAGGCAGCCAAATAAATTCCCTGTTTCTGAAGAGTTGGTGGTTCTTGTATTCCATAGGTTAAAAGGCTTAGCCTCTTTGCTGCTAGGAAGATAAAGACCTGGAATTCAAAGGCAGCAGAATACAACAGACATGAGTATGTCAATATGTAAATCAATGGAAGTGTAACTGATGTGATTCTGCAATCTGTATACGGGGTAAAAATGGGAGTTCATAACCCACTTGAATCAAAGTGTGAAATATGATATATCAAGAACTATGTAATGTTTTGCATTGACTTCAGTAGAAAACAAAACGTGTAATATAACCACATTTGTGTTACCAATAATGTATAGAGCTACACAATAACAGATTATATATGTGGTATATGCATAGAGGAACATCTGTATTTGGTAGTTATCAGAGAAGGAATTATGAAGAACTTTTGCTTTCTAAGCCATACATTTCTGAAATCTTAAATGTTTTACATTGAGCATGTGTTACTCCTGTATATACAAAGAAGAAAAATAAAGTTTAGGGGTTGGGATTTGTGGCTTAGCGGTAGAGTGCTTGCCTCCCATGTTTGAAGCACCACATAAAAATAAATTTAAAAAAAATAAAGGTATTGTGCCCATCTACAACTAAAAAAATTTAAAAATAAAATTTAAAATCTGGAAATATGTAATAGCAAAAACATTGGAGCAGGTGTAGTAGTGTGCACTTATAATTCCAGCTATTCAGGAGGTTGAGGCATGAGGATTACCTGAGCCCATCAGTTCTGAACAGTCTGGGCAATATAGCCAGAGTTTATCTCATAGGAGGGAGAAAAAAAAAAGTTTGAATGTGTGTTAGAATGTGCATAGAAAAAGGGCTAGGCAAATGAATACCCAATTTTTAACAGTGGTTAGTTACATTAGCCTGTGAGATTATGTGGAGAAAGGGAAGAGTCTTTCACTTCTTGTTTAACATTCTGCTAAATTAATTTCAGATAATAAACATGATTTGCTTTTGTGAACAACAACAACATCAAATTAGAAAAGAAACTATATTACACAGAATTCTCTAAATCATTCCATTGATTTCAAGAGCCTTCCTGCCACCTTCCTTCCATTTCACGTGAAAGTACACTAATGGCTTCGGGCGAATTGTGCCTAATGCAGATGGTGGGAATTGCTGATTCGGCGTTAATTTACATGAAGGAAGTTGAACTTGTGGCTGAAGTCGACCTTGTTTAAAAGAGAAGGCAAACAAGGGTTACTGCTCTGAGCCCACGACCTTGTAACCTCAGCACTGCTCCTTGAAAAGAATTGTAATTTGGCAGCGACAGCTCTGCGTGAACCTTATCGCTTTTTAAACGACTATTTTTACCGATGTCCTAGACGCATTCCTTTAAAAAAAAAAAAAAAGTCCCTGTTGCAATAGAAACTAGCCAATGGGAAACAGGCGCAGGACCTGAAAGGCGGGGGCAGGCGGGGGTGGGGGCTGATTTTAAGAAGCTAAGTCGCGTGTGGGAAAGCTGCGTGTACCGCCAGGACCCGCCCCAAAATATTTTAACTGCGTCCAGTCCCTGGTGTCGCCGTCGTCGCGCCTGCTGCTGCCCTTCTGCGATGTAGGACTGGGACCAACCGCCACAGTATCCTTCCTCTGCAGCCAGCCCCACATGCAATCTAGGATCCACGCGGAATTTGAGAGAAGTTCCAAAGTAGTCAGTTATGACTTAAGAAACACAAAATGGGGTAGGGAAAAGGAGACCTCCTAATAAAGGCTGCAGCGCACTGTGCGGAGCTTTGAACTTTCGAAATAATGTGACTAATATAGCGTTGCTCGGATCCACCATTAGGACACTAAGGAGAGGATGCCTCACTAACTTTAACCTTTTTCTACTCCCCCCCCCCAATGAAAAAAGAGTAACATAAGTTTGTTGTAAACTATTCAAACAATAGAGATCTATAAAACTGAAAAATTAAACTCTCTGTCTGATTTTGCTTTATACACACACACACACTCTGTATGTCGCAACCATTAAGAACATAGGTTACATCTGACAGTCAAACCCTAACATTTCATATGTTTTTTTTTTTTTTAAGGAGGGGCGGGGAGAGAGAGAGAGAATTTTTTTAATATTTATTTTCCAGTTCTCTGGTGGACACAACATCTTTGTTGGTATGTGGTGCTGAGAATCGAACCCGGGCCGCACACATGCTAGGCGATCTCGCTACCGCTTGAGCCACATCTCCAGCCCCTCATATGTTTTCTCAAATGTAAAATGTGATAATAATAACAGTCATTGAAAATTTTTAACACAGTGGAATCAGACCATATCTAAAATTCTGTAAGTGTACTTTTTAAAATATTTTTTAATTTTAGTTATAGATGGGCACAATATCTTTATTTTGTTTACTTATTTTTATATGGTGCTGAGAATTGAACCCAGTGCCTCACATGTGCGAAGCAAGCAAAAAATTTTTTAGCCTAGATGGACACAATGTCTTATTTATTTTATTTTTATGTGGTGCTGAGGATTTTTATGTGGTGCCTCACATGTGCTAGGCAAGCGCTCTATCACTGAGCTATAACCCGAACCCTGTAAAAGTACTTCTAAAACTTTTTTGGGAGTTCTATTTATAGGTTCATTGGAAGTAGCAAAAATAGTACAGAGTTTCAGTGTTCTCTTCCTCCATTTTCTCCTAGTGATTACCTCTTACATAATTATAGAACAATATCAAAATCAGGAAATTGGTGTTTGACCAATGTGTATATATAGTTTTACATCATTTTGTCACATGTGCATATTCCTGTAACCACCACCATAATCAATATGTAGAACTAGGCAACCACAGTCTGTAAGTAATCCCAGCAACCACAGTCTGAAGCATGAGACAGCAAGGTCAAAACCAGCTTCAGTAGAACCAGATAGTAAGGCCCTAAGCTATTTACCAAGACCTTGCCTCAAAAATAAATAAATAAATTTAAAAAGAGCTAGAGATGTGGCTCAGGGGTTAAGCACACCTGGTACAAAAAAAAAAAAAAAAAGCAGAACTAGTCCATTACCACAAAGACCTACTCCATTTCACTTCTTTATAATCACACATACACACACACACACACACACACACACCCCTGGGCTGGTAGTTTAGCTCAGTGATAAAGCACTTGCCTACCTTGCTTGAGACCCTGAGTTCAATCCCCAGAAACAAACACACACACACACACACACACACACACACACACACACACACAAACTGTACCTTGGAAATACAAGAAGCAAAATCCAAATTGTGAGAAACTATATGACAACACAGTTTCTTCAGCAAATAAGTTAAAAGTCAGTATCCCACATACATACACAGGGAGGAAACCTAGAAATCAAAAGATATTTAAGAATCCACACAAGGCTGGGGTGAAAAAAAAAGAATCTATACATAAACTTGTATACAAATATTCACAGCAGTGTTATTCACAATAGCCAAAAAGTGGAAACAACACAAACATTCACCAACTGATGAATGGCAAACAAAATGTTGTGTAGTCTTCTTGTGCAGCCTGGGTTCGATCCTCAGTACCACATACAAACAAAGATGTTGTGTCCGCCAAAAAACTAAAAAAAAATAAATATTAAAAAAAATATTCAGGTAGGGAAGGTTGCACTGCAGTGAACATGTATAGACTTTTTTCTTGTTATTATTCTCTAAACAATAGAATATAATAATAATTTACATTGTTATTATAAGTAATCTAGACATGATTTAAAGTATGTAGGAAGATACATGTACATTATATGCACATACTGTGCCATTTTATATAAGAGACCTGAGCATTTTATAAAATGGACCTGTGGATTTTGTTATCTGTGGGAGTCCTGGAACCAATACCCCATATACCAAGAGATGACTCTTGCTATATGAAATGGACTGTTATTCAGCTCTAAAAAAAAATGAAGTACATGTACTACATAACATAGGTGAACCTTTAAAACATGCTAAGTGAGCTGAGCACAATGGTGCATGCCTATAATCCCAGCAACTCAGGAGACTGAGTCAGAAGGATCACAAGTTTGAGGCCAGCCTCAGCAATTTAGCAAGGCCCTAAACAATTTAGTGAGACTCTGTCTCAAAATTTAAAAAGGGTGGGAGTGGGGGCTGAGGATGTGGCTTAATGGTAAAATGCCCCTACTTTCAATTCCTAGTTTAAAACAAAAGCAAAAATCACTTAAAACCAAATGTGGCACACACCTATAATCCCAGCTACTTGGAGGCTGAGACAGGAAGATCTCAAGTTTGAGCAATTTAGCAAGACCCTGTCTCAACATTTTTAAGAAAGGAGGAGGCAGTTGGGGATGTAGCTCAGTGATAGAGCACTTACCTAGCATGCACAAAGCCTTGGGTTCAATTCTCAGCCCTGCAAAAAAAAAAAAAAAAAGATATTTAAGAAGCATATCAATCATAATTTATGGCCCCTATTTGTACTCTAATTCAAACAAACTATTAAACATCAAATTGTAGAAATAATTGGAAATTTGAACACTGACTAGATCTTTGAGAATAGTATGGATTTTTTTCTCTTTTTGTGGTACTAGGGATTGAACTCAGGGTGGTGTACAAGCACTCTATAAGTGACCTTCATCCTCAGCACCCCGGCCTTTTTTTTTTATTTTCCTTTGGTACCAAGGATTGAACCCAGGAGCACTTAATCATTGAGCCACATCACCAGCCCTTTTTATGTTTTATTTTAAGACAGGGTCTCACTAAGTTGCTCAGGGCCTAGCTAAGTTGCCGAGGCTGGCCTCGAATTTACAATCCTCCTACCTCAGCCTCTCAAATTACTGGGATTACAGATGTGTGCCACCATGCCCAGCCCCAGCCTTCTTAAATTTTATTTGTTTTATTTTTATTTTAAATATTTTTCTTTAATTATAGGTGATCACAATGACTTCATTTTATTTATTTTTTATGTGGTGTTGAGGATAGAACCCTGTGCCTTACACTGAGTACTCTACCACTAAGCCACAACCCAACCCTTAAATTTTATTTTGAGACAGGGTCTTGCTGAATGTCTCAGACTGGCCTCCAACTTGTAATCCTAATGCCTAAGCCTCCCAAGTAGCTGATCAAGGATTTATTTATTTATTTATTTTTAATATTTATTTTTCAGTTCTCAGCGGACACAACATCTTTGTTGGTATGTGGTGCTGAGGATCGAACCTGGGCCGCATGCATGCCAGGCGAGCGTACTACCGCTTGAGCCACATCCCCAGCCCAAGGATTTATTTTTTAAGTGCAATAATACTATTGTGATTATGTGTACAGAGGAAATGATAATGATGTCTGAGATTTGCTTCAATATAATAGAAGAAGTGAATGAAGGTATAAATGAAACAAGAATGCCCATGAACAAGCAATTGATTATTTTGTTTGTTTTTTGTTTTGTGATAGTGGGGTTTGAACCCAGGGGCACTTTACAACTAAACTATATCCCCAGCCCTTTTTATTTTCTATTTTAGTTAATTAATTAATTTACTTGGTACTGGGAATTGAGTCAAGAGATTCTTTACCTCTAACCTACATCCCCAGTCCTTTGTATATTTTGAGACATGGTCTCTGTAGTTGTTTAGAGCCTCACTCTGAGGCTGAGGCTGGCTTTTTTTTTTCCCCCCCAGGCCTGAGGACCAAGCTCAGGGCCTTTTGCATGCTAGACAAGAGCTCTGCCACTGAGCTAAATCCCCAACCTGAGGCTGGCTTTGAACTTGCAATCTTGCTGCCTCAGACTCCCAAATCACTGGGATTACGGGGGAGCATGTACTACCAAGTCCTGGAAATTGGTGATTTTTAAACTAGGTAGTGAATGTACTAGGGCTCATTATAATCTATTCTATCTACATTTCCTTTATAACAAAAATACATATTATAAACATCTTTTTTTTTAAATTTTTTTAAGTTGTCGGTGGACCTTTCTTTTCCTTTTTATTTATATGTGGTGCTGAGAATCAAACCCAGTGCCTCACACATTCTAGGCAAGCGCTGTATCACTGAGCTACAACCCCAGCCCGATAAACATCTTTCTATTTCAACACATGGAAATTTGCCTTACATAGCTCTTCCATATTTATTTAACCAAATTCCTAATCCAGGACCTTTGAATTGTTTACAAATGTTTCTTGACAAATATTCAATAAATTCTATAAATTCAATAAATTCTGCAGGAAATATCTTTGCACAAATATCTATGCCCAATTAACTATTTCCTTAGTAAATTAGTAGGGGGCAGTGTAGTTCAGTGGTAGAGTGTTTGCCTCTTATGTGTGAAGCCCTGGGTTCAATCCCCAGTTTTGTATAAATTTTTGGAAGTGAGGGTGTTTAAAAAAAAAAAAAGAAAGAAATGAAGCTAGGTCAAATGAGGTACTGACTTAAAATTTTTTTATATGTGGCTAGAGATGTGGCTCAATGGTAGAGTACTTGTCTAGCATGCCTGAGAGCCCAGGTATAGTTCCTAGCACTGCAAGAAAAAAAAAGAAAAGAAAAAAAGTTTTTTGTGTGGAGAGACTGTTGTCTAGAAAACTCCTCGAGGTTATTTCTGATATATACTAGTCCAGTATTATACTAGTCTTTATCAATCGTTTTCTTTTTCTTTTTAAATCTTTTATTGTTGTTGTTTTGTTTTGTTTTGTTTTGGTACTAGGGGATTGAACCCAGGAGCACATAAACACTGAGCCACCTTGTTGAGAGCCACAGCCAAAGGGGCCCCAGCAAACTTCCAGCTACCAGCAAACTTCCAGCTGCCAGCTGATGATTGGCTCACAGCGTTGCCAGCAACATCTAGCTGATTGGCTCCTCTGCGGAGTTGCTCATTGGGAGACTTCTTTGGCTCTGCCCATGCAACCCAGCTAATCGGCCTCAAGAGCAGGAGGATTGTGGGAGGTGGAGAGGCTGGTGTGGGGGTGACAGGCTTGTGGGAAGCTTGTGGTGGCAGTTGGGCTCTGAGGGTTTTTTCCTGAGGAGCTGTTTTGTTTGGTGTTTGTAGTTCTAAAAATAAAGTTAGTTTCTTTTGACAAGTGGCTACTGAATTGTGCCCAGCCAGACTGTGGCACCACCTCCCCAACCATTTTTTATTTTGAGACAGGGTCTCCCTAAGTTGCTTAGGGTCTCCCTAAATTGCTGAGACTGGCTTTGAATTTGTGATCCTCTTGACTCAGCAGCCTCCTGAGCCACTGGGATTACAGGCATGTGCCATCTCACCCAACTACTTCTTTTAACATCTTTATTTAAGTATGACATTTCATAAAATTTGCTCATTTTAAAGCGTATAAGTCAATGATTTTTTTTTGTACAAGTACAGAGTTGTTCAATAATCACTGCAAACCAATTTTAGAATGCTTTCATCATATCAGTAAGAAACACTGTGCCCTTTTTTATTAATTTTAATTTCTAACTCTGTGCCCTTTTATGGACATTCCCCATGTTCCTCGTGTCACAAATGAGAAAAATGAAGCTGAAGGAAGTTTAGTAATGTTCCCAGGAGGACAGAGCTAGGAAGTGGTATGGCTAGATCACTGTGCACATGCTCCAAGACCCCCACCCCCATTCTGTTGGCTTTAGGTATCTTGGGGAAGGAAGTGGGGAAGGAAGGAGGGTAAAAATGCCCACCCAATGAATACTTAACATTGGGAAATAGAGATTCTGAATCTTACCACTCCACAAAAATAGAGGGTTGATCTTACTAAGAGTCTTTCAGTTTCCTCTGTCATTCTTTCAACAAATTGTTCCTGAGCACTTACCAACATCTGCAACAATGTCTGGCATATATTGAATGATTTATCAACAATTATTTGTCCAAGGGCTGAGGATATAGCTTAGTTGGTAGAGGGTTTGCCTCACATGCACAAAGCCCTGGGTTCAATCCCCAGCACCATTAAAAAAAAAAAACATGTGTTCAAATAATGAACAAATGATTCAGTAAATTAATGAATGGGCATCTACTATGTTCCAAGCATCTGGCCTGGGTCTTAGGATACAATAAAAGAGATTGACGTAAAAGTGCTATGGTCAAACAGACAGAGATAAATTATAATTATAATCCTATGGGGGCTGGGGCTGGGGCTCAGTGGTAACGCACTTGCCTGGCATGTGAGAGACACTGGGTTCAATTCTCAGCACCATGTATAAGTAAATAAAGGTCTATCAGCAACTTAAAAAAAAAAAAAAATATATATATATATATATACACACACACATATATGTATGTATGTATGTATGTATGTATGTATGTGTGTGTGTGTGTGTGTATATATATATAAAATCCTGTGGGATAAACCCCACAGCAACAGCAAAAACAATCATTTTTCCAACTCTGAGTTTTGTCTCTTTTTAATCCTTTTGTCTCCTTTTATCCAATGAGGTGGATACTATTTTTATTTTACAGATAAGAAAACAGTCTCCGGATGAGGAAACTGAAACTTTGGTAAAGGGAGGTATGGGAGGCGATGAAGCACAAAGGAAGGGTCCTAATCCAGGTTGGGAAGTTTAGAGGAGGGGGTTTGGAGAGAACAAAATTTCATTGGAACCTGAGTTACAGGTAGGAGAGAATCAGGCCTGGTGAGGAAGAGGCTGCCCTTCCAGGCCCAGGGAAAAGCATGAATAAAGGCCTATGTGTCAGAGAAACTGTTATGGTCTCTCCTCTGCACTGAGGTCCACAGTTCAAAAGTCCCAAGGCAAGTATCTGCTCTGTGACAACTCTTCTTGTCTTCCCCCAAAGATCTCTTTGTCATCTTGAAGACCAAAGCCTGTATCCTAGTTGCCCTTTAGAAGTACTAGGTACAAGGGCTGGGGATGTGGCTCAAGCGGTAGCGCGCTCCCCTGCCATGCGTGCGGCCCGGGTTCCATCCTCAGCACCACATACTTTCAACCATGTTGTGTCCGCTGAGAACTAAAAAATAAATATTAAAAATTCTCTCTCTCTCTCTCTCTAAAAAAAAAAAAAGAAGTACCAGGCACAGCCAAGTTCCTTGGAATGGGTGGCTGAGCTGAGGGCAGTCACATTCACAGCATGTCCAGCACAAGATCAGTGTGGCCAGCTGCTGACACTAAAGCCAGACAGGAAGTCAGACATGTGGGTTACGGAGGAGGGTCCCCTTGATAAGCCATACTAACCCTTAGTCATGATTGCCATCTAAAATGTAAATGGTTCCCAATGATTCCTGCATAGAGGCATTTTCAGCCCTTAACACCTTAGGACCAATTGTATCAGCTGTTTGGATGGAACTGGACAGAGACATGTAGGGAAGTTCAATTTTTTCCTCTAAAGGTTCAAATCTTTTAAGTCTGTTGCAATAGACAGATTTAACATGAGAAATAGATATATAAAACTATGATCCATTTACTATGATGCTGGAGCCTTCTGAATGAAGACCCAAAGTCCCAGGGTGAATTATCTCTTTATGTTTAGGCTCAATGATACAAGGAATTGTGTACAATGTGATTGAACAAAAAGCTTATGCACTAATAGAAATAAACTGAGTGGGCAAGGCTGTCTATTCAGATTCTTCCCGAATGCTCCATGAAGCATTTCTTTTCCTGGATATGGGGCAGGATCCCTCTGGAATGAGGGTCTTAGTTTCCTTATGATCAACTTTTACACAGTATATATGTATGTGTTAAAGGGAAGATTAAAGTAATATTTTTATAATCCCAACAGCTCAGGAGGCTAAGGCAGGAGGATTGGCAAATTCAAAGCCAGCCTCAGCAATTAAGTGAAGCTATAAGCAATTTAGCAAGACCCTGCCTCAAGATAAAAAAAATAAAAAGGGCTGGGGATGTAGCTCAGTGGTAAAGCACCTCTGCATTCAATCTCTGGTACAAAGAAAAAAAAAAGTAATATTTTTAGGCTTCATGCATGCCTTTGTGGAAAAAGAGTTTTGATATCTATGACTCATCTTGGGGAAATGGAATTCTAGTTTCTTTGGCAGCCTGGAGGTGGAGGTGGGAAATAAGTGGGGGGACAGGAGGCCAGGAGAAGGTCATAGTATCATCTTCTGAACCCTAAAAGATACATCCTCTCACTCAACAAGTATTTGCTGAACAGTGATTTAGCACCTGTGCTAGACACTGGGCCCAGAAAAAAATCCCAGCCCTCACAGAGCTGATTTCTAATAAAGGAGTATTCCAGTTACTTTGCTTGTGTAACTGAGGACCCCAAAATCGAAACAATGTTTATTGTGTGCACAAATTCTGTGGGTCAGGTTGAGGGCATGTAGCTCAGTTGAGGAGTGCTTGCCCAGCTTGCATGAGGCTCTGGGGTATTTTTTGTTTATTTTTATACTGGGGATTGAACCCAGGGACACATAACCACCCAGCCACATTTCCAGCCCTTTTTAGTCTGTATTTTGAGACAGGATCTTGCTGAGTTGCTGAGGCTGGCTTTGAACATGTGATTCTCCTCCTCAGTTTTCCAATCTGCTAGGATTTAGATTACAGATGTGCACCAATGCCCCCAGCACTGCAAAAGTAAAGTCTCTTTCTCTCTCCTCTCTCTCTCTCTCTCTCTCTCTCTCTCTCTCACCAGGAATTGAACCCAGGGATGCTTAACCACTGAGCCACATCCCCACCCTTTTTTGTATTTTATTAGAGACAGAGTCTCGCTGAGTTGCTTAGGGCCTCACTACATTGCTGAAGGTGATTTTGAACTTGTGATCCTCCTGCCTCAACTATGATTATTGCCTTGCTGGGATTATAGGTATGCACCATTGCACCCAGTTTAGCCCTTTTTATTTTTTATGTTTGAGACAAGGTCTCAATAAATTGCTGAGGCTGCCTACAAATCATCCTGCCTCAGCCTCTCAAATTGCTCAGTTACAGGCATGTGCCACCATGCCAGGCCTAAAAAGTCTCTCTTGCCTATGGGTGAGGAATTCGGACAAAGCACAAAGGCTTATATGTGCTCTACCATGACTAGGTCCTCAGATGGAAGACTGCAAAGCCAGGTCCTTGAAAAATTGTGAGTTTTTTTTGTTTTGTTTTGTTTTGTTTTGTTTTTGAGATAGGGTCTTGCTAAATTGCTTAGCATCTCACCAAGTTGCTGAAGCTGTTTGCAATCCTCCTGCCCCAGAGTCCCAAAGTTAGGCATGTACCTAACTTCCTCAGATGGTTTGAAGGGTTATTAATTCACATATGTTGTGATTGGTGTGAGTTGTTGGCTAATTCCTTACCTAGGTCTGTTGGCTGGAATACAAAAATATAAAGGAAGGAGGGACTGAGAGATGAAATTAGGAGAAGAGATAAGTCTGGGTAGACAGGGAAATGAATCCCTAGGTTACTTCCTAGGCAGTAGAGCACAAATAGCAGCTGCAGATATTTGCTGAAAAATTTACATAAAGACAATTTTTAAATCAGGACCTATGTGACTGGGGTCTATGCCTCTCCAAAGAAGAAAGAATACCTGATCAATATTTTGATTGAATTAAGGGGCTGGGGATGTGGCTCAATCGGTTGCGCGTTTGCCTGTCATGCATGCAGTGCTGGGTTTGATCCTCAGCACCACATTCAAATAAGGATGTTGTGTCTGCCGAAGACTAAAAAGTAAATATTAAAAAATTTTCTCTCTCTCTCTCTAAAGAGAAAAAAAAAGTATTTTGATTGAATTAAGGCTACATAAATAAATCATGGACAAGGAATACCTTACCCAGAATTGGGCAGGGGGCTGACTTCCTTAAACCTGTAGATCTATATAAACCCCTAAGACAATAGCCACTCTTTGGCATCCCACTCTTACCTCCTTCTTTGGGAGCCCTGTTTTCTTTCTATTCCTCTAAATAAATCATATTACTTGGCTCTTACTCTTGTGTCCGTGGATTTTATTCTTCAAATTCATGAGACAAAGAAACTAAACTCATGGTCTGTGCTACAAAAGGAAAGTAGAGTGCCCTTGGGATGGCGCCATACAGCTCGTATTTATTAAGTGCCTCCCCTGTGCTAGACCTGGGTAAAACATTGTCAACACAGGAGACTGGATGAGAAAGGAACATCAAGGTTAATGGGGGAAACCAGATAAAACGGAGCTGAATGGTGACTCTACAAATTGCTGATTATTTGAACATGGGCAACTTTATTTTTTATTTATAGGTGGACCCAAAGTCCTTATTTTACTTTTTGTGGTCCTGAGGATCGAACTCAGTGCCCCAAGCATGCTAGGTGAGCGCTCTACCACTGAGCTACAACCCCAGCCCCATGGGCAACTTTTTCTCTTAAAAATAGCATATATAGGGGCTGGGGTTGTGGTTAAGTGGTAGAACACTTTTGCCTAGCATGCATGAGGTACTGGGTTTGATCTCCAGCACCACACAAAAATAAACAAATAAATAAAGGTATTGTGTCCCTTTACAACTAAGGAAGTATTTTTAAAAATAGCATATATGGGGCTGGAGATATAGCTCAGTAGGTAGAGTGCTGCCTCACATGCACAGGGCCCTGGGTTCAATCCTCAGTACCAAAAAAAAAAAAAAAAAAAGAAAGAAAGAAAGAAAGAAAGAAAGAAAAAACATGTATGATTCCAGTGGCTGAAGCAGAAGGATCATGAGTTCCAAACCAGCCTCATCAATTTCGTGAGACCCTAAGCAATTTAGTTCTACCCTGTCTCAAAATTTTTTTTAAATTAAAAAGGGCTGGAGATGTGGCTCAGTGGTTAAGCTCCCCTGCATACCAATCTCTAGTACCAAAAAATTAAAAAGTAGAAAAAGGTCTGGGGATGGACTACACGGTAGAGCATCTGACCATAATTCCCAGTAACAAACAAAATACACTGAAAAAAAATGTCTGGGCTTGTGTAGTTCTTGCCCTATCCCATGCATTTTGGCTCCCTTTTTGAAGAAGCCTTCTGGTCCTGGAGGGGGAAAACTTGGAGCTTCTGTTCTGAGTGGACTTTGGGTCCTTTGGGCAGTGCATCGGAAGCTTCCAGCTGATGGTTAGCAGTGACAAAGTGCATCTGTATCTACCTCTATGACAGCTTTATGGGGGTGAGATTCTGCAAATTTAACACAAGATTCCTTGAGAAGTATTGTGGGCGGCTCTAAATTGGGCCCCCCAGCGCCTCCCTGAAGGTAGGTGTCAAAGAAGCAGGGTCTCCAAGTGGATAGAGGTCCTGGCACTGCTCTTCATATTGCTGAATAATAAAGTACTGGACAAGAGCCTTCCCTAATCTGAGTTCAGCATTTTTATCTATAAAATGGGGATAATAATAGCACTTACCCAATGAGATTTTGTAGGAATTGATGATCTAATGCATGAAGAACACCAGGCACCTAACCAGGTAGCTATTATTATTCTTACAGATCTCCAACAAAAGGTTTCAGAATCTCTTCCTAAGTAGCTCACTTACTGCTGTCAGGAGGAAAATAAATCCCTCTTGCTGTCTGATTTCAATCCTTCTACTGCCATTTCAAGTCATTCTCTTGAATTTTGTATGTAGTGTGAGGAGGTCATTTTTAAGGTCCTGTAGCTTCTCTCTCTCTCTTTTTTTTCCTGGTTCCCTGTGCCATCTGTCAAAGTCTATGGGGGCAGGAAGGTGGCCTGGGGAGGATGCTTTTGGGACTGCTTCCCATTCTCTGCCTTGAGGCTGACCCAGATGCTCACCTGGTCCAGCTTTGGCTTGAGGTATTCCCTATTTTTACTGGGGGCCTTCACATTCCTCCTGCCAAGACCCCAGGAAGACCATTGACTCTAGCGAAGGAGCAGGTGGGGGTAGTTGGCTCAAATTTGACAGCCCCTCCTCCCCACTCCCCTGCTGTCTAGTGCTTAATAATCATCACAAAGCCTTTGAGGCTGGGGTCCCAGGATCCTTGGTGGCTTGTCAGGGGCTTTCACATTCAGGATCTTCAGGCCTTTGATCCCTTACTCCACCCTGAGAGGGGGTCAAGGCTGGGCCTCCAGGGTCGCTCAAGTAACTATTGCATAACAATGGCCCCCCATTACTGAGCACTTACCACATTCAGGGCCATATCTTAAGCACTTTGGGACAATGGCTAGCATTTATTGAGTACAGTTAGGTACCAAACCCCTCACAACTATTTTGGGAGAAAGATACTGTTGCAGACAAGAAAAAGGACACTGAAAGTCCTTAACTGCTCAAAGTGATCACAAAACAAAATGACCAGGCCTTCATTGAAAGCCGGTTCTGGGACTGACACTAGTGCTCTCCGCCTCCTCACCACCTGCACTTCGGGACCTGTCCCTCCTCTCCCTGGACCTTCAGCTTCCCCTGCTTCCCTGAATCAGTTTTTTCTGGGCTCCTCTAACCTGACCTCCAGCCCACCTGCTGGGGTTCAATTTCCCTCATCATCGATCATTGTCCCTCTAATTATTCAAGACACCACTAAATTACAAAAGGATTTATTTTCCCAATTCCTCCCAGTTCAGCTACCCCTCTATCTTGTGCTGCTGCTAGCCAACCTACCTAAAGCTCAAAGGTTACCAGTGTTGAGAAGAGCCTCTGTCAATGCCTTCCTAGTCCAAGGCCAGAATGTAGCTTCTAGAAAATGCTGGGAGGTGGTCTATCAGCTTTCTCTCCTAAATTCAACTCCTGAAGCTTTAAATTCTCTTTTGTCATGAATCTCCACTTCATGTACAACCACAAGACTGAGATCCTACTTAGAAAAAGTTGTATTCCATGTTTGTATAAATATGTCAAAATACACTCTACTGTCATATATAACACAAATAAAAGAAAAAAAATCTCTTTTGTGACATTCTCCCTTCCCAGATTAAGTAGGTCTAGATCTGTTAAAAAAAAAAAAAAAAAAAAAACTTCCAAAAAACAAGCAAACAAACAAACATCTAGCAGTGCTGAGGGTGGGAACAAATTGAGCAGAGATCTGGCTCCACCACTTGCTGCCTATTTAACCTTGGCCAAATCATTGAGCTCCTTCATGCCACAGTTTTGTTTTTGTTTTTTCTTCTTTCTTTTCTCCCCCACCCTCCCGCACCCCCACCCAGTATTGGGGATTCAACCAAGGGCCTAGCATCTGAGCTATATCCCCAAGCATCCCCCACCCCCTTTCTAAAGTTCTGAGGCAAGATCTTGCTGAGTTACCCAGGCTAGCCCCAGATTTACAATCCTCCTGCCTCAACCTCTCTAGTAGTTGGTTATAGGCATGTGCCACTATACCCAGCACTGCATCAGTATCTTTATCCATAACTGGGAATAAAAATAACACCTACTAATGTAGATTTTGGTGACAATTAAATTAGGTGATACACAAAAATGCCTGAAATTAAATTCTGAGAAAGAATACAAAGGTTTGGATCATCAATTTAGCATAATTGGTCCCAAATGGAGATAATCTTATTCCTCACTCCATCGGGATAAAAGTTTCCCTGTTCTGCTATAGAATCCCATGGGAGATGCTAGGCTGTGGGAACTTGAACATAATGCAGGGAAACAGTGTGTGATAGTTAAGGGATCCAATGATGACTTTCTAGTTTTATGTTCCAGGACTCCTTGGAATAGCCAAAAACCCAGGCTAACTTCTTTCCTCCTACACATCCCTCTCCACCTCCCATCAGCTTTATCTCCTAAACTCAACTCTTAAAATCTGGCTCTAAAGAGGTCCCTTTATATTTTGGCAATATAATCAAAAGTTTGCCCCTTAACCAGCAAGTCCTAATCTAAAAATGTTTCCCAAAATAACTAAAGAAGCTGGCAAAAATTTGATTATTAGCTTTTTTTTTTTTTTATTGGACATCAAATTCAGAGGTGATTGATCTACTACCACAGAGTGACTGAGCTACATCTCCAGCCCTTTTTTTTTTGGTACTGGGGTTGAATCCAGGGACACAACCACTGAGCCACATTGCCAGTTCTTTTTATTTATTTATTTTTTATTTTTATTTTTTAATATTTATTTATTTTTCTAGTTTTCAGCAGACACAACATCTTTGTTTCTATGTGGTGCTGAGGATTTAACCCGGGCCACACGCATGCCAGGAGAGCGCGCTACCGCTTGAGCCACATCCCCAGCCCCCTTTTTATTTTTTTATTTTGAGACAGGATCTTGCTAAATTGCTGAGACTGGTCTTGAATTTGTGATCCTCCTGCTTCAGCCTCCCAAATCGCTGGGATTACAGGCAGTGCCAATCCCTGGCTTGGTGATTTCATTCTTCATACTCTTTGGCATCCTCAGTTATGTCTTGATGATCTGGAGATATGACCTGGCAGTTGTTCCCATAGATTTATATCAAAGCTTCTCTTTAATATAAATAATTAATGCTTCCTTATTCTCATGCAAATGCATCCAAAACCAGGGATCCCCTAAGAAGTCCTTTTCACCAGGTGGGCCCCCTTGGTACCCCAATGGCCTGACCTCCTATAAAGATTCCAGCTCTTCCCCAATCTTTTTTTTTCTCCTATTGCCCTCCACTGATTTTCTTTGCCTGTCTCCCTCCATTGTCCTCTTTTCAGGTGATGAACTCAGGCTGTGTGGGTTCAGTGGGGGGTGGAGAGGGATTGTGAAAGATAACCACCCAGATTTAATGAGGATAGTTCACATTTATTGGGAAGCCTACAAAAGGCTTAGAGGATGAATTTTGCATTTTCAATGGCATCTTGAACAAATAGCATCAAATTCTTACTGATCACTTCCTATAAGTATGCATGGTGCTAACTATTTTTTTTTTTTTTTTTTAGTTTTCGGTGGACACAACATCTTTATTTTATTTGTATGTGGTGCTGAGGATTGAACATAGTGCCCCGCACATGCCAGGCGAATGTGCTACCACTTGAGCCATATCCCCAGCCCCTGGTGCTAACTTTTTTGTTTTTGGAACTGGGAAAGGAACCCAGGGGTGCTCTACCACTGAGCTACATTTTTAGTCCTTTTTATTTTTTATTTTGAGATAAGGTCCGGCTAAATTGCTGAGGCTGGCCTCAAACTTGGAATCTTTTTGTCTGAGTCTCCTGAGTCACTGGGATTATAGGTGTGGACTATCACACTCTACAGTAAAACCTATTTCCAAAACTGGAAATGCCACTCAAATGAGTGTGTATTACCTACCTCCAAGAATCTACAAAGCAGCTGGGTGTGATGTCACACATACATGATCCCAGTGATTTGCCAGTGACTCAGGAGGCTGAAGGAAGACTAAAAATTCTAGGCCAGCCTCTTGGCAACTTAAAGCCTGTCTCAAAATACAAAATAAAAAGGACTACAAATGTAGCTCAGTAGTAGGAAGCTCCTGAGTTTAATCCCCAGTACCAAAACAAACAACAATCATAAACCCCAAAACCCTATAGAACAGTTCTCTCTAGAGAACTGATGTTGGTTTTAGGGAGGTCAGAATATAGTCCTCCTTCAATGTCCATGGAGGATTGGTTTCCTGTGGTTAAGAGGCTCAAGTCCCTTATACAGAGTGGCCTGGATTTGCATCTAAGTTATGTACATCCTCATATGTGTGTGTGTGTGTGTGTGAGTGTGTGTGTGTGTGTGTGTGTATCCCTAACCTCCCGGTACTGGGGATTCAATCCAGGGATTTTTACCACTGAGTTACAGCCCCAGTTCTTTTTTATTTTTATTTATTTTTTAATCTAGAGACAAGGTCTCACTAAGTTGCCCAGGCTGGCATCAAACTTTGATCCTCTTGCCTCAGCCTCCCAAATTGCTGAGATTATAGGTGTGTACCACTATGTCCAGCTTGTTTTATTTTTTAAAAAATATTTATTTATTTATTTTTTTAGTTTTAGGTGACACAATATCTTTATTTTATTTTTATGTGGTGTTGAGGATCGATCCCAACACCCCACGCATGCCAGGTGAGCACGCTGTTGCTTGACCACATCCCCAGCTCCCAGCTTGTTTTATTTTTATTTTTTATAAACAAAAACATTTTATTCTTCATTTAAAAGTGGTTACCATGTTATTTTAAATCATTTTTAGTTTACTTATAATATCTAATATGATGTAAACACTATGTAAATAGTTGTTATATTGTGTTGTTTAGGAAATAATGACAAGAAATAAAATGTGTACATGTTCAGTACAAATGCACTTTGCACTTTTTTTTTTTTTTTGGTACTGAGAATTGAACCCAAGGATACTTTACCACTTAGCTACATTCCCAGTCCTTTTCTTTATAAATTTTGAGATGGGGTCTTGCTAAATTGCTGAGGGTGGCCTCAAACTTGCAATATTCCTGCCTCAGCCTCCCAAATTGCTGAGATTACAGGTGGATGCCACTGTAACTGGCTTGATTAACTTTTTTTTTGTTAAAGAATAGTTTCCATCAGTCGTTAGTTAAATTCATGGATTGGAACAGGGATATGGAGGGCACACCAGATTATATTTATAATCGGAGATCACTGTGAAGGTTTTTAATTTAATTTTGGTGCTGTGGATTAAATCAAGAGTCTCCCCAAAGCCAAGCACACACTATTACTGAGATACATCCTCAGCCTTTTTTTTTTCTTTCTTTTCTTTTGGTACTGGTCATTTAACCCAGGGGTACTCTACTCCACTGAGATATTCTCTCTATCAAGAGTATCTCAAAGTTTGAAGCTGGTCTCCAACTTGTGATCCTCCTGTTTCAGCATTCTGGGTAACTGGAATTACAAGATTGTGCCACCCCACCCTACCCACCCCACCCTTTTGAGTTAGGTCTAAAAGAAAAGGAAGGATTGGGCAGGTAGGGAAGGTGGGAGAAGGGCATATAGGCCAAAGCACAGAAGAATCTATAATAAAATCAACAAATGATGATGGAGATAAAGAGGTGGGAAATGATAGAAAATGAGGCTGAAAGCACTTGGCAGGTCAAGTTAAAGATTTGAAATGGATCCTGACGGCAGGATCCATCAGAAGCCATTAAAGAGTTAGGAGACTGTGAATATATTCCAGCAACACAGAAAGAAGTGTTAAGGTAGTGAATGTTAGCCAGGCATGGTGAGTGCCTGTAGTCTCAGCTATTGGAGAGACTGAGGCAGGAGAATCATTTTAGTCCATGATAGAGATCAGAATGAACAATATAGCGAGTTCTTAACTCCTTAAAAACAAATAAAAATCTGGTCGCGGTGGCGCATGCTGGTAATCTTAAAGGCTCTGGAGGCTGAGGCAGGAGCATCTTGGGTCCAAAGCCAGCCTCAGCAATTTAGGGAGACCTT
Organism: Ictidomys tridecemlineatus; assembly: GCF_052094955.1. Classification (NCBI taxonomy): domain Eukaryota; kingdom Metazoa; phylum Chordata; class Mammalia; order Rodentia; family Sciuridae; genus Ictidomys; species Ictidomys tridecemlineatus. The sequence continues at coordinate 119,914,187 of NC_135477.1, read as the reverse complement.
TAGTAATTTAGAGACCCTGTCTCTAAATAAAATATAAAAAAAGACTGGGAATGTGGTTCAGTGCCCCTGGGTTCAATCCTCAGTATTAAAAACAACAAATCACTGGGAATGGGGGCGGGGAGCACTGGAATGTAGCTCAGTTGTAAAGTATCCCTGGGTTCAATTCCCAGTACTTAAAAAAAAAACCAAAAAACAAAAAACCCACCATCAGGTTATGCGGGTCTCAGGTTGGGGAGGAGGGAAGTACAGGGAAGAGCTCTGAAAAGGGGGTATTCGTCTTTTTAGAAGATTCTCTTTTGCAGTTTGGTTTTTCTGATGCCGGTGTCTACTTGATTTTTTAATACTATCACCAGAAAGTGCCATTTTCCTTATCTGATCACGATAAGGGGGCAGTAATCGAGATGCCTGGTGAGTTACCTCTTACACTTGGGCATCCTTTTGAGGGCCTCCTTGCTCTCTCTGTAAGGTCCTGACCATGCAGCCTCACAGAGATTCCGGTCGTGATTGTAGGAAGAAAAGAGCGTTTGTCTCTTTCAGAGTCTTCTCACTAAAACTGCAACTTGCCACAGGGTGGGGGTTTTAGTGTGGCGCACAGTGGCTTCATGATGCAGCCTACTGCCCTGAGTTCCATTCGAACAGGCCCAGCCTGGCGGGGATTCTGACTGTTTTTACTCCACATTTCCTACTTGCTCTCTAGGATTTGTACCACATATAATGGTTTCCTTTATACGTAGCAAATATTACTCTTTGTAGGAACTGTCAGATCAAAATATTTAACTACTTTTACTTTTTATTTTTTCCCTTTTTGTTTTTTGGGATTTTCTGTTTTAAATATATATATATATATATATATATATATATATATATATATTCACATATATCACTATGTATATCCAGTTAATTGAGAGAATTTTGAATCTCTTAATAAAACTGCATTAAGTTTATGGTTTTGTAGAAATTAGCTTTTGTTTAGGCAAAATTAGTGGTTACACTGCAAATATTGTAATGAATTTTTACTTTTTGGATTTTTGTAATAACAATTGGTGCAGATGGAGAAAATGTCACGTGAGCAAACCAGTGTTGTAAGAGTGTACTAACATTTGTTTTAAAACTGTTCTCTACAAATTGAGTAGAGAAAAGATTTAGAGAAAGAATGGACATTGGACTCCCTGTCCACCCTGCACGTGGGTGTGAGGATGAGAGCTCTCCCAAGGATGAAGCATAGGTCTCTGACTTGGGTGCCTGAAAGAAGCTTCAAAAGCGCGGGGACGTCAGTCGGGAGTCCAAGTTCCTAGGCGGTGGCCGCTCTGGCCGCCAGGGATCCGCCGCCCAAGCGTCGCGGGCAGCGGCAGGGACCTCTCAAGTCTGCCGGGCGCGGATCTAGCTGGTGACTGAGAGCAGCGCCACCTAGCGAAGACTGGGTCTTAGCACCCGCCCGATGAGGTCACCTCCCAGGGGCATGCTGGGAAGGGGAGCCTCCTGGGCGCGTCACCTAGGGGCGGAGAGAGGGATGTGACCTTGCTATGGACTGTCCGAATCTGGCCTGTATCCTCACTGCGGACTCAGATCACACCAAAGAGTAGGGCCTCTCGCTCTGGTTCCCGGACTTATAGCTTTACTGAGAGCGCTCCAGTTCCTTCCCCACCCTCCAGCCTGAGTGCCCGGTCACAGAGATCTGACCCTTTTAGACCCTCTTTCATTCATTTTATTTTATTGGACCAGAGATTGAACCCAGGAGCACTTAACCACTGAGCCACATCCCTAGTCATTTTTCATATTTTATTTAGAGACAGGATGTCACTGAGTTGCTTAGTGCTTCAGTAAATTGCTAGGCTGGCTTTTTTTTTTAAACAGTTTTTTTTTTTAATATTTATTTTCATTTTTCAGCGGACACAACGTCTTTGTTTGTATTTGGTGCTGAGGACCGAACCCGGGCTGCACGCATGCCAGGCAAGCGCGCTACCGCTTGAGCCACATCCCTAGACGGCTAGGCTGGCTTTGATCCTCCTGCCTCAGCCTCCAGATCCGCACATTCCATTTTTGATCCCTTCCTCTGCGCCTTACTTTCCTCCGACTTCTCTTACCACTTGACTTTTCTCACCCTCGTGTTGACTCCCTTAATTCTCTCAAGGCCAGCGCAATAGGGATTCAGTTTGATCACCTCTGTCTGTTCTAAAGGCCTCTTTCCTAAGTCACACAAACATCCGCTCTAGGCCAGTAGGGTCACACTAGTCAGCAGTTCTGCCCTCTTTTATTTTTCGAGGAGGGCACCTGTACTGAGGATTGAACCAGCTTGGAAAACCTCCTTTCGTGCCTCCCCCTGGAATACTAGGAGAGATGGAGACAAGAGGATTGCCTCAGCAATTTAGCGAGTCCCTAAGCAATTTTGCAAGAGATACTGTCTCAAAATAAAAAATAAAAAGGCCTGGGGATGTGGGTCAGTGGTTGAGCATCCTGAGTTCAATCCCTTTTACTCACTCCATCCGTAAAACCAACCAAACAAACAACAACATAAAAAAAAAAAAAAAAAAGAAAAGAAAAGAAAAGAAAAAAACCTAGGGGGCAGGGACTGTAGCTCAATGGTAGAGTGCTTGACTAGTGTGCCAAAGGTCCTGGTGATCCACAGCATGGCAAAAACAACATATCAATAATTTAGAAACTATGTCAAGTAAAGAGTAAAACACAATAATACTGAAGAAGAGGAAGAGGAAGGAGGAGGAGGAAGACGAGGAGGTCTGGACCTGGTGGCACATGTCTGAAATCCCAAATCCCAGTGACCTGAGAGCCTGACACAGGAGGAACCCAAGTTCAAAGCCAGCCTCTGAAATTTGAGACCCTGTCTCAAAATAAAAAATAAAAAGAACCCGGTATGTAGCTCAGAGATAGAGTAACCCTGGGCTCACTTCTAGAGCTCCCTTCTCTTCTGCATGCAGGTTACCTCCTCTTCTTCTTTGAGAATGAGTTTAAAGGTCATCCTTCTCCTGCTCTCTTGAAGTCCTGGGCTTGCTCCTAGAACAGCAATTATTCAATAGAGCTTTGCCTGTCTGCATCTTTGTCCACTGAAGTAGAGTGTAAGCTTTCTATGGCAAGGGCAAGGGCTGGGTTTGTTCTCAGAGCAAAGTGCCTGGCATAGAGAAGGGACTGAAATACTTGTTGACTATTGAATGACGATTGAATATCTGGGTGTATTCCTAGCTTAAAGTAATTCTAGGACCAGGCATGGGGGCGGGGTGGTGGTGGTGGGGGAGAAGAGAAATCCAGAATAAGCCAGCCCTGGGGATGGAGGAGAGAAAAACAAATGTGGAACAGTTTTTCCTCAAACTGCCACCCCAAAATTCTGATTTAGGGCATATCTCCTCTCAAGAATGCCAAGAGAACCTGGTTCCATGTGTCAGCTCCCTTTTCTGTAGCCTCAAGGACCTACTCTTCTCTGCTGGGGTTTTTGAGTTCCATCTCTACCATCCAGGGCAACTGGAGATGGCATCATTAAAATTCAACAGTACCTTGTCTTTATTTTTTTTATATATCAGAGAAAAACTGACCCCAGTTTAGTCAAATGACTCATTATACTCTCAATAAAGCCACAGGTCAGGTTCAGGTAGCAGAGCCAGTTCCTGCCCAACCCACAGGCAAGGTGCTAGAAAATCAGCCAGCAGATGGCCCTCTGGAGCCAACACAAACCACTAATGTGTACTGGGCATTCCCTGACCTCCACCCTCAGGGATGTCTCCATTATAGTTAAGGATTGTGGAAAGGACTCGAATTGAGTCTTAACTAGAATAACAATTCTAATAGCAGCCATGGTTCTTATCTTTCTCCTTCTTCTTCTTCAGTACTAGAGATTGAGCCCAGGGATGCTTTACCATTGAGCTACATCCTGAGTCCTTTTTATTTTTTATTTTGGGACAGGATCTCACTAAGTTGCTTAGGTCTTTGCTAAATTGCTGAGACTGGTCTCAAATTTAGGATCCTCTCATGTCAGCCTTGAACTGCTGGGATTACAGGCATTTGCCACTGGATCTGGCACAGCTATGGTTTCTATTGAATGCACACTGTGTGCCAAACATCACTTTAAGTACTTGACATCTCTTACACTTCAAAAGAAACTGAGATTCTGAGAGGTTGCGTCAGCCCATTCACTTGGAGGGATGGGTACAAAGAGAGTGATTGGGAGGGGGGACCTGTGTGGAGACACACACTCCGTTTAGGGTAGATAGAAGTGCAGTTCTTCAGTTCGAAGCAAAGGATGTACAGAGGAGTCAGTGATGATTACACTCCCTGACTGCCAGGTGGAGGTGCTATGCTGGTTCCTCTAGGCTCCATACCAACTGCTCCTTTCCTCTGTGTTTCTGTCTTAGGATGTTTAATGCTGTGGTCCAAGGCAGTAAAGCTGGGAGTTATGGCCCTGCTATAGTCTAACTGTTGGAAATTAGGCAGATTCTTGCCCTCTCTGGACCTAAGTCATCTTCTATTTATTTATTTCCTGTGGTGTTGGGGTTTGAACCCATGGCCTTGGACATGAGAGGCAAACACTCAACCAACTGAGCTATATCCTCAGCCCCTAAATGTCTTCTTTATGAACCACATCTCCAGCCCTATTTTGCATTTTATCTAGAGACAGGGTCTTACTGAGTTGCTTGGCACCTCGCTTTTGTTGAGGCTGGCTTTGAACTCGAAATTCTCTCGTGTCAGTCTCTTGAACCACTGGGATTATAGGTGTGTGCCAACGCTCCTGTTTTTGATGCTGAAGATTAAACTCGAGGCCTTGTTCGTGCTGTGCATGTGTTCTACTGAGCTACACCCTCAGTATTCTCTTTCTGAAGGGAGGGCTGCTCAGGTATTTCCAGCCCAGCTCACTGGTCTCTCTCCATTCATAACTTCAGAGCAGGATTAAACCCAAAAGCAGGAACAGCTTTGACTTTAGCCCTTTTCCCCAAATAACTCCTTCTCCTGCTTCACAGGTGCCCTTAAATACAAAACAAAGAAGCAAGAGTTAGGAACAAGCAAGCAGATCCCCTCCTGTCTGTACATCCCTCAGTAGATGAATTGGCTAGTCTCTCCTGAAGTCCTGGTCAGTCCTCTTGGTGAGTCCCCAGGCCCAGACAAACAATGTTACTCCTTCTCCTTTCTCCAGTCATTCAGTCAGGCATTGTACTAGGTCCTGGAATACAGACATGAACCAGATGGATAACTATCTCTCTTAGTCTACTGGCCACCAGGTGTCACTAGTGCCAGACACATGGCCTCTCATAGGCTTGAGAAAAGATGGGCTGGGATGGAGAAGTGTTCATGAGTGAACTTGACCTTCTCTGCTCAGCCAGCCTGAATCAGAAGCAAGTTCCTCAAGTGAAGAAAAAAAAAAAAAATCATCCAAATCTCCCTCTCGCCCACCCCAAAGACACCCTGGCGACTTCCTCAACAGTCCAGGTGTCCTGGGACCTTGGGAATTCATGACTGGGGATCAGTTTGGCATTCTTTGTGCAGGACTACCCTCGCAGAGAGTCCACGTGTTTTACAAACTCCTTCACTGAAGGCAAAATACCAAAACAGGGACAGACCTCATAGATCAGTGATGCTTTTTATTAAGCAGCAGAGGGGCACATTTTCAGGAGAGAAAATGGTGGTAGGATACAACAAGGGTTTGAGTTTTATAGGGTTTAGCAGAGCCAGGTCATGGGATGAGTTGGTTGCCTATTTTTGGCAAGCTCATTTAGGAGGGTAGGTAGGGAGGTTCCCTGGGGCCTGTTGTATTGGGGTCAGCCAGTTCAACGTGTGTATGTGTGTGTGTGTCTCCTCAGGTGTGAGTTCCTTTTTATGTTCTCTCCATTTTCCCTTCCTGCCTTCCCTTTGGCTGAGGCCTGGGCTTCTAAATAACAAAAGCTCCAATTTACCACAGACATCTCCTGCGCCCATGAGTGCGCGTGCTCTTGTACACATACACACACACACACACACACACACACACACACACACACACACACGGCAGGCAGGAAGGTGGATGGGGGAACAACTCTAAATTGGGGAAGTGCCCTGGAGTTTATTCTCCATGTCCTTCATTTTAGACTCTGAAAGTGGTATAATGACTTGAGGTGACATCATCATATCTGTCTACTTCATGCTGAGAAAGAGCATAGCTGGGGCATCTTCTAGAGTCTGAAAGAGGAACATAGTTTTCACATGATCTTAGGCGGTGGCCCTGGAGATGGTGGGGATACGTTCTGTTAGAAACTTTTGGAAAAGATCAATGAAACATGGAGGAGGGAGAGAGATAAGATAATCAGGAGAAGGGGGGTCACAATGGGCCAAATCTAGGTTGGGAGTCTTCCCCTTCCCATCATCCAGGGGAGGAGGAGGTGGTTGCTAGGTTAATGGCTTAGTTTTTATTTTATTTTTATTATTTATTTATTTATTTATTTTGGTACTGGGGATTGAACTCAGGGGCACTCGACCACTGAGCAGCATCCCCAGCCTATTTTTTTGTATTTTATCTGGAAACAGGGTCTGAGTAGCTTAGTGCTTTGCCATTGCTGAGGTTGGTTTTGAACTCATGATCCTTCTGCCTCAGCCACTCAAGCCACTGGGATTACAGGTATGTGCAACTGTGCCAGGCGGCTTGTTATTTTAGATATTTTTTTTTCTTTAAATCTTATCTTTTACTATTCCTGACTTATTAACAGAAAGGACTTCCTTTTTCCATGAGAATTAAATCTAAGCCTTTCTGTTTTTGAAGGACAGCAGCAGCCAGAGAGTCCAGTTGATCTTGGATGTCATTAATTTGGGAAGCTATATGGTCAGGTAATTCCCTAACTGCTCTGGAAAATTGCTCATATTTGTCTAAAGATACCCCAAGACCAGCTGCTCCTGTGGCCACCCCATGAATGTTTCAAGAACTGCAAGGATGGGAATCAGGCCTGGGTTCTGCTGGCTGCAATAGAGAAAATGTGTAGTAGAGATAGGGATGATGAAGGTGTCCAGGTATAGGATAAAGGGGGAGCTGCAAATGCTAGGGTGCAGATTCCTTCCAGTTGAAAGGAAGTCATAAGTAGGCCCAATCCATCATGTGAAAAATACTCCCTGCTTAGATTCCAGGCATCCCCAGGAGGTGACAGAGAAGTAGTTCTACTGAAGGACAGGGAGAGTAGGTCCCAGGGCACTTTCCTTATCTCAGCTGTTCCCCTTATCCTCCTTCCTGCCTTGCACCCTGGGTAGGAAGATGTCTGTGGTAAATTGGAGCCTTTGCCCTTCAGAAACCCAGGCCCCAGCCAGAAGGAAGACATGGAAAGGAAAATGGGGAGAACACAAAAGACACTCACACCTGATCCCCACCTGACTGAACTTTTGACCCCAGTACAATAGGCCCCAAGGAAACTCCCTTCCTGCCCTCCTGTCCCACCCTAAATGAGCCTGCCCAAAGTAAGTAACCAACTCATCCCATGACCTGGCTCTGCTAAACCCTATAAAACTCAGACCCTTGTTGTATCCTGCCACCATTTTCTCTCCTGAAAATGTCCCCCTCTACTGCTTAATAAAAAGCAGCACTGATCTGTGAGGTTTGTCCCTGTTTCAGTTGTTTTTGCTTTCATTTTGGTGCCAACACCCAGGACTGGGATTTTCTGGGGTTCCTTTGACCCCTCCCCGTTCCAACAAACCTCCATCCTCCACCTCTTTTGCCTTTTCACTGGACAATCATGTTAAAATTGTGGCTGAGACCTGAGAAGTGACCACTGATTGTCCGGTGCTCCTATGATTCTCTGAGGTCAGGGAAGCCCCCAGCAAAGGCTCATGTGGCCACAGCTGAATTCCCATATTGTCTTCCACTCCCTTTTCTTCCCACCTTTTAGAAGGAGACCCTTCACACTGTCTGAAGTGCACTTTGCCTAAATGGCAGCTGGTACTCATCCCAAATCGGACTCCATTCTTGGGCTCAGATTTTGCTGTCTTATTGCTACATGGATGGAGCAAGGGTCTGTATCAGGTCCTTTATTGGTTCTTAGACCTCTTCCCTGCACCTAAGACCTCCAGATCAGAGACTACTTTCTGCCATTTTGTTCCTGCATACAACATGGGCCTTCTCATTCTTCCAAGAGTTAAGATCCCTTCTGGTCTCTTGTAGAGGTGCCCTCCCTGAGACCTTCAACTTTTGGCACATCTAACTTCAGGAGTCCTCCACCTGGGGTTGTTGTAGAGACAGATGAGGCAAGGCACCGAAAATAGCAGGAAACGGTTTTATTTGGCTGCAGCCAGGTTCAGAGGGCACAGGTTTTGCTGTAATCAATTAATCCCCTGAACTCCAAGTTCAGGTATTTTCAGAGTTTTATACCTAGCATGTAATAGGAGGGGCTCAGAAGTTCACAGTCTGCAAAAGTTCACATAAAAGCAGCTTATTTCTTTCATTGTTTTGGGCAAGTTAACCTTTCAAGGATAACACCTGAGAAGGGGAGAGCTTTTCTCCCCTTTATTTCCTCCCCCTGCCAGCTGTTACCATGAAGCCCAATTGGTAACTTCCCTAAACAATGTAGACATTTCTGTGAAGCCCAGCTCAAGGCCAGAGGCCTTGTTTGCACATTTCTACAAATTACTATATTGGATATGTTTGTGAAAAACTAGTAAGGGGTGTCCAGTGTGGGAGGCCATCCTCACATGTGATTTGAGTTACCTCCCTGGCTGAGTGAGAGGAGCTTAGACACAGCTGTGTCAGAGCTTTCCCCACCCTTCTCCAGGTCCAAGAGCTTGTCCGTGCAGAGGTGTGTCTAGCCACTGCCCGGAAGACCCAATCGTCGCCCCTGACCTTGGGATGCTGCCCCCCTTCATTTGATGGGATTTTCCCCAGAATTTCTTTTTCTTTCTTTTTTTTTCTTTTTCTTTTTTTTTTAGAGAGAGAGAGAAAGAATTTTTAATACTTATTTTTTAGTTTTCAGCGGATACAACATCTTTGTATGTGGTGCTGAGGATCGAACCTGGGCCTCTCGCATGCTAGGCGAGCGCGCATTTTCTCAGGATTCAATCCTTCTTTCATGAAGCCAGTGCAGGTCATGGGCTAGAGTCCAGCACCTGGAGTGCTGATTTTTTTCTAGCCAGTGGCCAAGTAAGATAGGACAATATGAAAATAGGAAGTTTATCTACATTGAACTCTTTTGTAGAGACTCTTTTGCTGACAGTCCTAAAATCAGCCATGGTGAAGATTTCTGGAGAAGCCCAGTTAGGACTTTTCTGTGTAGAAAAGGGGTGCCATTTCAGGGTCAGATTGTAGAAGAGGATGTCCTCTCATTCTCCTGTGGAGCTCTGTCTGGTGACAAGAGATGTCAAGGGACACCTTGATCTTGACTGCCACCCTGACCAAACTTCTCCAACATGGGGGCTAACAAGTCTGTCCCACAGGACTCCTTCCTAGGTTGTCTCATTAAAAACTCAAAATCCTTCACCTCCAAGATGAACTCAAAAGCAAACTCCTCATTAGGCTTAGTACTCTGATCTGGACACAATATTTATACAATCTGCATTGGTGACCTGAATTCAGGACCTTTGATGAAAAAATTCTCCAAGATTTGGACAATTTCCTCCAACAAAATGGCAAATGGCAAATGGTCTGAGGTTCTCTACCTCTAAGCTTTCTTTTACCTTTGCTCAAAGCCTTCATTATGTCAGCCCTGCTCCACAACTAATCCTTGTGGACTTACAACTTTCTCATTTCTCTGCCCCTGAAAAGGCAAACTATAGACCAGGCAAACTATAGACCCTAGGGTCCCTGTGCTCCCTCATCCAATCCCCTTCCTCAAATCCCATACCCACACTTCCCCTACCCCTTGCCATCACCTTCCCTTACATAATCTAAAATTCTTCCGGGGCTGGGGATGTGGCTCAAGCGGTAGCCCACTCGCCTAGCATGCGTGCGGCCCGGGTTCGATCCTCAGCAGCACCACATACCAACAAAGATGTTGTGTCCGCCGAGAACTAAGAAAAAATAAATAAATGTTAAAATTCTCTCTCTCTGTCCCCCTCTCTCTCTCACTCTCTCTTTAAAAAAAAAAATAAATAAAAAATAAAATTCTTCCAATGAAATACATGTTCCCTTTCCTGGAGGTGGCAGGGGCTGAAGGGATGATCAAAGTTCATGTTTCCGTTTCTATGACAGATATGTCCCATACAGAGGACAAATTAGTTTCATTTTCTGAAAATCTTACCGCTGAGGCTATTACCAAATATATCATCCTAGACCTCAATACTCCCGCTGGTATTCTCTTTCTCCATGTTCACTTTATCGGCAGATCTGTACCTGATACCCATTAAAAAACTTAAAACAGAAATGCATCCCAAGACTCATCAGTAGCAATTTCTAAATGCTGCTTTCAAAGCCTTTAACAATCGGGAGGATGAGACAAAAAAAAAAAAAAAAAGGAGAAAGGAAAGCATCTCAAAGCTCAATATCAACTTCTGTCCTCAGCCATCCATAACCCTAAAAAGCCCCCGCTGCTCATGGCCCCACCAGAACCTCTAATACACTCTTAGGGCCTATTTCCAATGTGGGTAGACAGGGCACTGGGAAAAAGCCTGCCATAACTCAAGGCCCCTTACCAAGCCCTGTCCCAACTATGGACAATGGGGACACTAGAAGTAGAGCTGTTCCCAGAGAAAGACACCCCTCCCCTCAGTACAACCTACTTTCCAAGTCCCATATACTGAATTACTGGAATTGGGAGGCCCAAAATCCACTGCCCTATTACCTCATGTGATATATCCGAGGATTCCCAAGTTACAAGGATGGTAATTTCCAACATTGCTTAACACCATCTCCCTAGTCAAGTCTAACTAAAAGACCCCACTCAAACCTGGTCTGATTACCAACTGGGGAATAAAATTGGTCTCTAGGGTAAACATAAATTACAGGACCACACCTGAAGAGACTGATCTTAGATAGGAAAAGTGGTTGAAATGCCCTAGGCATGAGGTTTAGCTTAAACAGCAGATTCTCTTGGCTTCTGCTAGATCTCTATCTTGCCAAGACTTGCATTGTAATGTAAATTTCAGAGGCCTCCCAAGCTTACAGGACTTGGGAACAGAGGGAAAAAAATGTACCCCTTTTAAAACTAAGCCACTTGTGGCTGGGTATCTGACCAAGGAAAATCTGAGGGAAAATGAAATTGTCAATTCTTCTTTACCTTGAGAATCCTTATCTAAGTATTTCAGAGCTCTCTCTTATTCTTTCAATATCTGAACTCACGATTAGAGTGAGCCAAAAATAAACTCTGATCTGATAAATATATTCTGAATACTCCTCTACTAATTATAGCCATGTTATTATTATTTTTTTTCTAGGACTCTTGTTTTTTTAAATTCTGTCTTTTTGGACTCAAGGTTTTATGGTGAATTCACATTTGATCCTGCATGCCTAAATTCTAATCAGTCTTATTTCATCTAATAAGGTTTTACACTGTTTTTTTCCAAGGCCCAATTTTCAGGGGCTAGCTCTCAATCTGATAGAGGCTTTAATAAACATCTGTAGCATTGCAATGCTGATCTACCTATAACAAGCTACAAGATCTTTGTTTCTTGTTTTATTTATTTATTTTTGTGTGTGTGTGTGTGTGTGTGTGTGTGCGCACCTGTTGTCATTTCTACTCGGGCTTGTGTCCCTATATCATGTATATAATATCAAAATTGGCATATAGATAAATGAGCACTCATAAATTAAAATTTAAAAGAAAAATGGATCCAAATACCTTTTAGTTTACATGATTTAAAAGATTCAGTTTAGCTGGTGCATGCCTATATCCCCAGCGGGGAGGCTAAGCAGGAGAATCCTGAGTTCAAAGCCAGCTTCAGCATCTGTGAGGCACTAAGCAACTCAGTGAGACCCTGTCTCTAAATAAAAATACAAAATAGGGCTAGGGATGTGGCTCAGTGGTCAAGTGCCCCTGATCCCTGGTACCAAAAAAAAGGTTCAGTTTAAGTTAGGTAAACAGATGAGAATAAATATTCTTTAAAATTACTAACTCATAAGTTTTTCTAGGTGATCAAACAATAGATAGTTGTCGGGAACTGCCCTGGATGCAGACGCCTTCAAGTCCTGGTGCACCAGGGTTCTGAACATTTATTGCCTTTATTCTGGCAGAGTAGTGCCAGGTCACAGTGACTTGGGTGTTCCCCCAGCTCAGATAACAAGGCGTGGCTCCAGGAGAAGGTATCACCCACTGGGGTTGAGTTACACTCACCGGTTCCTATGTAATCCTACCTCTTTGCCTTTTTTTTTTTTTTAATTTTTTTTATTGGTTGTTCACAACATTACCTCTTTGCCTTTTTTGGAATAGAATGTTCCATGGAAGCTCCCCTTATGTGTCCCCTATATAAGAATAAAGAATTCTAGTGGCCCTTTCTCTTTCCATGGACCCTTAAGGTCAAAGAGCTGTCACAAATTTTGAAAAGTTACTTCTATGTATTTGCATGCTTTCTTTGTCATTTTCTTAAGTTATTTAAATAGTCAGATTTTGTGAATCCAGCATTAGGTCACCAGCTAGGATAGATGGTGATTGGTTGTTAATTTCTATAAAATGTCTAAAATGTAATATCCATTGTTTCTAGGATTTTTTTCAACAAGGAAGAGATGGCTACTGCTGTTAAAGATACTTTTCTGATGTCTTGGTTTTCACAGTTAGGAATAAATAAATTAGATTAAACATAAATGGGATTAATCTTCATAAATTTGCTTGTTAGAAACATCTGATTAATTTACAAAGTTAAGGGCTGGGGTTGTGGCTCAGTGGTAGACAACTTGCCTAGCATGTGTGAGGTTCAATTCTCAGCACCGCATATAACTAAATAAAGTCCACTGACAACTAAGAAAATATTTAAAACAACAACAACAAATTTATAAAGTTAAAGTGCTAAAACATCAACTGCTAAATATAAAATCAAGTACTCTTGACCTCTTAAGTTTGATAAGGTAATATATTTAAACATTATATGTGTTTTCATAAATGGGTAAATGGAACAAGGTTCAAGATTGTCTTATGTCTGTTTTTTCACTAAAACAAGATTACTAAGAGTCCAGATTCTATCAGATGTAATTTATATGCAGAGAGAATAAGAGGTTTCAGTTGGGCTTCAATTAAAGTACCATAAAAACAAAGTATTTCATCTTATTAAAGGGTAATAATTTGTCTAAATTCAGAAATAAGGATTGTTTCAGAATGTGAATTAAGAAAAGAGTGAATAATCAAAAAAGAGATAGAAGAAGGTTCTAGATATGGAAATATATTTTAGGTATTGAAAGTGGAAGGAAAATAAATGTTTCTGGATAAGAAAGTCTTTTGTATGGTAAAGTAAAATGTCTAAGCAAAAGTGTTGTGGAGGGCATATTTCAAAAAGTTTGTGTGTAACTAAGTTAGTTATATATATAATCAGCATAATCAGTTAAGACTATTCAAGGTTTTTTCCCTATGGTCAAATAATAATGTACTTATATAAACCAAAGTTTAATCCGCTATGGGTTAAAGTAACAAAGATTTCTTAAAACATTAATATACTCTTATCTATCAAGATAATTTCTTGTGTCTATTAAGTTTTTATTCTTTAAAGGAACTAGTCTTAAAGTAATTAGAGTTTGTACAACTCTGGTTAAACAACAACTACTATTCTATAGTATTACACTATATTACTGAGTCAAATTTTTCTTTAAAAGCTAAACTTGGTTAATATAAGAATATCAGTGCAATCAGAGTGTAAAAGAGCATTTTACCAAGCTGGTGTTTTTCAAGCTAAAGTTTAAAGTACAGGTTTGGGATTATACATTTATGTTTCTTAGTTCACAGTTATTATACAAACTTAATGTTTTTACTCTTGTTAATTTCATTTTGTATTTTCCTCGTGAACTTTAACTGTTGTCTGTTAGTGCCTTATGGAACTATAACATCTAATAAAACAAAATCTACATTAATTTGAGGTAAAAGGCCATTATCTATAGACAGGATGTAAGGCTAACTTTCAGTAATAATAGAGGCTCTAATTAAATAAAAGAGATAAATAACTGTAAAGTTATAGACATGAAAGTTAAAACCCAGTATTCTTCCTTTAAGACTGTTAAACTGGCTTAGTGTATGTTTAAGATCTAAACTTGGAGATTAAAGTTAAGCAAGTAAAAAGTTCAAGAAAAAAAAATAGCCAATATTTAGTTTTTGACTTCTGAATCAGCTTGAACCCAGGGAATAAGGGGACTTCTCTAAGGCCTTTGCAACTCTGGGCCACAGGACCTCTTTATCAAAGGATCACTGAGACCCTGGAGGACAGAATGCCAGTGTACATGCTGCAAATGATGAGGATCATTGGAGAAGGCAGACATTCCTGATGCTTCTAAGGGAAGCCACGTCATCAATAAGACCTTGACCTATCCTGCAGATGTCACTAAAGGAGCTAAAAGGATGCTCTCAAGTTCCCCAAGAGTGATCCCTTGATGGAACTCAGCTGACTCTTCATAGATAGGAACAAGACCATTTTGACCAACATGGTCTTGAACATCCAGCAAAACAGTTATAACAAAAGTACAGTCCTACCTGGGTTTAAAAGAAAAGACAATAGTTCTTTAATAGAACTTAAGACTACACTTGTGTTAGCCCCACAACCTGGGTGCCTTCCCCAAAATTCTGAGGCATTTTTTTCCTTTATGAGTTTCATATTTACCCCTGCCTACCAAAATTTGTACTGGCCTCTGTACTTTTAGTCTTCCTTATTCCTCAAATTTATGTTTTACCTAACAACCAAAGTTTGCCTATCCTGGTAATGGTGCACATCAGATATAAGAGAGCCCTTCAGTTTATTCCCTTACTCATAAGACTAGAGATATCTGCCAGGATTGGCACAGGAGCAGCAGGATTAGGAACCACTATTCACTACTATAAAAAGTTGTCAGAAAAGGCTATTGAAGATATTCATAGTTCACCAATTCAGATAAATTTACAAGATCAATTGGATTCCTGGCATCTATCATCCTACAAAGTTGTCAGGGTCTAGTTCTCCTTACTGCTGAACAAGATGGCCTCTGCCTCCTCCTCAGGGAAGAATGTTTCTTTTATGTCAATCAATCAGGACTGGTAAAGGGATAAAGTTAAATAATTACAGGACTGGGGCTCAGCAGTAGAGCGCTTGCTAGCACGTGTGAAGCCCTGGGTTCGATCCTCAGTACCACAAAAAAATAAATTAAATAAAGATATTGTGTCCAACTACAACTAACAAATAAACATTAAAAAAAATAATTACAGTACTGATTGGAACAACAGAGGCAAGAACTCGCTGGTGGTCCTCATTAGGGTATCAAAATGGTGGACTCCCTAGTCATGCCCCCCTTTTATCTCCTTTAATATTCATCTTCCTCATAATAACATGTCTTCCCTATATCCTTAACGTCATACAACATCAAACTGCTTCCCAGGGACACATCAAAGCCATTTTCATCCTGCATTTAAGACTGTGTTCCCAGAAACCACCATGGGACAAGATATCCTGCATTGACCACTTTAGCCACAATTGCCAGAGTCTCTGTATCCTCTTCCAGGATTCTGAAAGGGAATTTCTCCACAACTTTGCCCCTTCTCAGCAGGAAGTAGCAGATATTATGACATTATCCCAACTCATTATACCCCTATCAGAGTCTAAAATGAAGGATATGGAGCATAGGCTCCACTTCCCCTATCTATAACTATTTTCCTACAGGCCTTTCTGCCCATGTGGGTGGGTAAACTGGAGCTTTTGTTATTCAGAAGCCCAGGCCTCAGCCAGACGGAAGGCAGGAAGGGAAAATGGGGAGAACACAAATTGAACTCTCACCTGACCCCCCCCCCACCTGACTGAACCTGCTGATTCTAGTCCAATAGGCCCCAGGGAACTTCCCTACCTTTTCTCCTGTCCCACCCTAAATGAGCCCAACAAAAGTAACTGACCAGGATAGGGCTATAGCTCAGTTGGTAGAGTGCTTGCTGAGCATGCACAAGGCCCTGGGTTTAATTCCCAGCATCACCAAAAAGAAAACAAACAAAACAAAAGTAACAGACCAATTCATTCCATGACCTTGCTTTGCTAAATCCTATAAAACTCAGACCCTTGTTGTGTCCTGCTGCCATTTTTTTTTTCTCCTGAAAATGTGCCCCTCTGCTGTTTAGTAAAAAGCATTGCTGATCTGTCAAGGTCTTCACCATTTCAGTTATTTTTGCTTTCATACTTAATCTGCAGGCAGCTCATGGTGATAAACTAGCAGGGTGGTGCTTAGATGTGCTGCTGTAAGTGGTTGTAGTTTGGTGTTTGCAGTGAAGGGAACAGGGTGTTCAGAGGCAAGTCTTCCCATGTTTTAGTGGAGAAAGAAGCAGTAAGGGAAAGAGGTGGGAAGCCCTACACAATCATTGTTTTGAAAAGATTCTGTGTAGGATAACCCATAAAGTGAGATCTCCCGGTTTGTGGGGGCTCGACTCCACAGAAGGCTGACATTGTAGATGTGGTTGGCCCTGATGTAACCTGAAATTAGGTGTTTTGAAGTGGGTAAATGGGTGTTATTTGAAGCCATCCAGCTTGAGATCCTCCTGTAGTCGTAGAATAGGAGTTCTTAAGGGTAGAGGGAGTGGGAATAGTTATGGTGAGAGAGCAGTTTGGGTAAGCACCCAAGATGTTTCCTCCCAGAAATGAAGACTGAGAGATGCAGAGTGGGGTTTGTGATTGAGGAAGACATCAAGTGATTATGGCTGAAAGCAGGGAGCTTCATCCGGAGAGTGAACAAATGGAGGGAAAGAGAGGAAAGAATGAGAGATGGGTAAATAAGAAATGAAAGGCAGACGGCTGGGGATGTGGCTCAAGCGGTAGCGCGCTCGCCTGGCATGCATGCGGCCCGGGTTTGATCTTCAGCACCACATACAAACAAAGATGTTATGTCTGCCGAAAAAACTAAAAAATAAATATTAAAAAAAAAAGAAATGAAAGGCAGAGACCAGGCAGAGATACACACGAGAGTTTATTTGTCAGAGCTAACAAATAAAGGCCATCTCTCTATAGCAGAGAGAGGCAAAACAGGGTTGGGTTCCAGGACTTTTATGGGGCAGGTTCAGGAATCAGAGCCAGGCAGGTCCTAAT
Source organism: Ictidomys tridecemlineatus (assembly GCF_052094955.1). Lineage (NCBI taxonomy): Eukaryota > Metazoa > Chordata > Mammalia > Rodentia > Sciuridae > Ictidomys > Ictidomys tridecemlineatus. The sequence goes on along the minus strand of NC_135477.1, from coordinate 119,897,084 downwards.
TCGGGTGGTTAAGGGTTGGGTTGGTAAGAGGAAGTGGTGAGTCTTTCTCAGAAATGCCCTTGGGTGGGAAAGTTAAACTTTTTTCTTAAAATGGCAGCTGTCACTTAAGGTGGCTGTTCAGATGCTAAGCAAGGACCTTATAACAAGTATGAGTTAAGTTGCTGGGTGAAGATCTGGAGAGCATTGTTGGCCATTTTAGGGGCATTATATTGGAATTCTCTTGAAGAGAATACAGAACCCTTAGATTGATGGTGATAGAGCCTCATAGAACTTGTAGTCCAAACATGGGGGGTGAAAGGTGAAAAGCCATTTGTTGGAAGGGGCCTGGGCTCACATCCAACAGGTTGACCACTCTGGGTTAGCCTCAAAGAGGAGGGTGGCTGAGGAGTTGAGGAAGGGTAAGAGAGAGTTCATAGCTGCAGCCACAGAGCCAGGGTGAGGGGTGTGGATGAAGCTCATCCAAGTAGAGGATAAGAATGAGACAGAAGGAAAAGAAAGTAATTGGGGGGAGAAAAGAGAGAGAGTTCCTTGGAACCATAAATCTGTAATCCAGGAGAGAAGAGATGTAATGAAGTAGGATGTCCTTTGAAGAGTAGGGAGAGGAAAAGAGATTAGATCCATATGAATGGCAGTTAAAGAGTAGTGGAATTCTTCAAGTGAGAGCATTAATTGTTGGCTTCTTCCTGTTCAAGTATGGGGGGAAGATTTCCTGTTTCCTTGAAGAGTTTGAAGTTTAGTCTGTGGGAATAGATTGGCAGTTAATATGGGCTAATCATGGGAGTGGGCATATTTCCAGAGGGTGGTCCTGAGGTGGGTTAGGAGGAGATTCAGGACTTCAGGAGGAGTGTTTGGTGATTGTGGATGAAAGGTGGGTGGGACAAGAGGTTGTCCATAGAGGAGTTCAAATGGGCTAATCATGGCAGGCTTCTTGAGGAGAGCTCTGATTCAGAGGAAAGCCAAAGGGAGGAACTTTATCCAAACTAGATCAGTTTCTATGGATAATTTGGTTAGGGTTGTCTTTAGGGTTCTGTTTGTCCATTCGACCTTCCCTGAGGATATTAGGGAATGTGGAAGTTCTATATTATATGTAAAAGTCTAGTTAATTCTTGGGTAATAGAGGAAGTAAAAATCAGGGCCATTGTCAGACTGCAGTGAGATAGGTAAGCCAAAGCATGGGATTATTTCTCAGAAATGTAAGGTTGCATCTGTTGAAGCCCTTTTATTTGGTGTTGGAAAGGCCTCAATCCATCTAGTAAAAGTGTCCACCAGGACAAGGAGGTATTTAGTTTTCTATATAGGGGGCATTTGAATGAATTCCAGCTGCCAGTCCATGGCCAGAAGGACTCCTCTAGCTTGGTGTGTGGGGAATAGAGGCAGTCAAAGTTGGAGTTGGGATTCGTTTTAAGACAGGTGGCACAAGACTGGGAGGTTTTTTGGAGGTGAAGTAAATCAGAGACAGATTTTGTAAAGGTAAAATTTCTAAGCTGATTCTAAGCTGCAAAGCCTGAGTTAACATGTAAAAGACCGGGCATTGTAAAGTTTCTAAACTGCAAGGCCTGGGTTAAAAAGTAAAAGACTAGGTATTGTTAAAATTCCTCTGCTAGCCCCAAAACCTGTAATCCCTGTAGCTGTTAGGACAATACCCGAACTGCCCAGTAAATATTTCCACTTACTCCCTGGTTGTTTAATAGCTAAGGGCTCTGAGTAGCTCGGCACATAGGCATCCAGGCCCCAAAACCAATCAGTTTAAATGTGTACCCTGCTTAGGAGTGACCAATCACCCCTGCCCAGACTGTTCCCACCAATGAATGTACTAATCATGTTTCAGAGTTGTTGTTCAATTTTCCCGAGCCTCATGATGATTTGTTCTGATGTATGCAAAGCCCCCAGCCCTCTCCAAATAGTGTATTTAAGCTGTGCTTGACCTCTGCTCTGGGCTCTGGGCTGCTCTATCTTCCTGAGTGAGCCTGGAACCTCAGCATGCTGAATTAATAAATCCCCTTTGCCAATTGCATGAAGTCAGTCTCTTGTGTGGTCTCTTCCTCCGACGTTCCGCCAGACCCTTACAATTTATGAATTCTTTTTTATAAATATTTTTTAGTGTTGATGGACCTTTATTTTATTCATTTATTTACATGTGGTGCTGAAAATTGAACCCAGTGCCTCACACATGTGAGGCAAGCACTCTACCACTGATCCACAACCCCAGCCCCAATTTATGAATTCTTTAGGAAGACGTGAAGGGAATGAAGATTGGGGTGAAAGAGATTGTGGAGCTATGACAATAGAGATTTGGTTTTATCAGGAAGAAGATGAAGTTTTGTGGGGGTGGAGTATAGGACCCCATTCGGGTATTTGATGATTGGCAGTGGTGACCAGAGAAAGCAATTTGTTTGGCTAGTTGGTCAGCTTCATTGTTACCTAAGGAAATGTATTGTTTATTGCTTTGTTGTTCTCAGCAGTGAAGAATAGCTGCCTGGAGGGGTAGGAGCCGTTCTCTACTAATCTTTTATGTAGCTCGAATTGAGAATTGGTGTTCCCTTCCGATTGAGGAAACCTCATTATCTCCAAATCAGGATATTAGAATGAATGATGTTATAGGTATATTTGGAATCTGTAAAAATGTTGATTGATTCATCCCTGGCTAATGATAAAGCCTGAGGACTACTCTTTGGCCTGTTGGGAGGTTATGCCTGGGGGTAGGGAGGAGTCTTCAATTATTTGGGTTACAGTGAAGGGGGAATTTTTTAAAAAATATTTATTCTTAAGGTTTTTTTAGGTGGACACAATATCTTTATTTTACATTTATGTGGTGCTGAGGTTCTAACCCAGTGCCTCGTGCATGCTAGGCGAGCACTCTACCACTGAGCCAAAACCCAGGCCCCAAGTGAAGGGAGAATTGGGAGTAGTTTTATCTTGGATTATCCAAAGCCTGTGAGGTAAGGGGACTATTTTTGGAAGCTTCTGTCAGTAAAACAATCTGAGGAGTTGAGAAGTAGTTGGTCAGTTACATGTAAAAAGGCATTCATTGGGGCTGGGGATGTGGCTCAAGTGGTAGCGCGCTCGCCTGGCATGCATGCGGCCAGGGTTCGATTCTCAGCACCACATACAAACAAAGATGTTGTGTCTGCCAATAACTAAAAAATAAATATTAAAAATAAAAAAATAAAAAAGTAAAAAGGCATTCATTAAGAAGTTAAGGGTATCAGGACAGGAATGCGAAACCACAGGAGCAGAAGTTTTTTTTTTTTTTTTTGCCAGGAGAAGAGTAAGGGGTTTAATGAGGAATCTTGCTGGAAGAAAGTCAGGCATCCAGGAGGTATGCGAGCAGTAATCAGATTCTGGCTGGGGGAAGGGAGAGGATTGAGTGATGACTGAGGAGGTCTGAGAGCAGGTATGTGGTAAGAACAGTGATAGGTTAATACAGAGCAAATTTGTGGGCTTCAGGGATGAGGAGAGTTGCTGTAGCTAAAATCTTGAGGCACTGGCACCTGCTAATAGACTGAGTCTAGTTGTTTGGATAGGAAAGCAATGGGATGGGGGGTATTGTAAGCACATGGCCCACAAATGATGGAGGCAAGAGACTGGAAGCAAACCTCAGATCAGCAAGCTTTCCTTTATTCTGCAGCAAAGTCAATCCAACAGGCACGGCAGGACTCATTTTCTGGATATGGGAAATGGCCCCCAGGTTACAGAAGGAGTTGGGGTTTTATAGTTTGCAATGAGGGTGAATTAATCATTAGAGACTATGATGTGCAGATTGGACAGTCAGGGAACTAGTTGTGCAAGTTAAAATTTTAACTCAGGAAGGCAGTTGTAAAAAGTTTGAAACTCCTTGTCACTGGGAAAAGCTCACAACTTGGTGTTCATTGATTATCTTCCTTCCTCTGAGACCCATTGTTACCTAGAGCTCCTCTATTTGCTTTTCTCCTCCTAGGATTCATTTGCAATGGGGAAGGGTAAAACCCCAGGGCCCAGTGTTTCTGTATTTGTCTCCTTCCTTCAGGACCCATTGTGGTTGGGAAGCGGTAAATATATATATATATATATTTTGGTGGATGTCAGGAACCATCCGTGGGCTGTGTGTGTGAGCTATGCGCATTTGAGAGGTATGAGGTGAAAGGAAAATGAAAAAGCAAGAGATGGCGAGTGGGAAATGAAGAATGGAGACCAAGCAGAGATCCACATGAGGGTTTATTTGTCAAAGCTGACAAATAAGGCCATCTCTCTAAGAGTGGTCAGATTTCTCGGAAGCCACCTCCCAGGACAGGAAAGTGAAATTTATCTCATTCGATGGCAGCCTAACATTTAAGATGGCCGTCAGATGCTAAGTTAGGTCCCTATATGAGGGGATTGGCCTGATATTGCTGCTTGATTGGGCTGTGCAAGGTATGTGTGCCTTTTCTATCACTCTGATACCACGCAGCACCTGAGGTGGGTGTGGCCTTCCAAGATGTCAATCAACCTACTGACCACAAGACATCACCAAGCAAGACTCCACCCTTTGAAACCCAATCCCTTGCCTTATTTGGGTGGAATGTTCTATGAATGGCTTTTCCCCAATAAATAGGGGGGTTTCAGGAGTACTTTCTCTCTTGCATGCCTCTCTTGCTCCCCTTGCCTTCTTTCTAGCATGGCAGCTGATCTTTGAGGTTACAGAGCCATCCTGATCCCAGCAATTGAGAAAAAGGTATATTCATGTTTGTATGTTTTTTTCGTTGCCAGCCCAATTCACTTGGAGTGGCCTTACTTCCATCACCCGAGTTGGATGAGGGCGACAGGTGAAGATGCTGGGGATGAACCCGGGAAAGGATGAAAGTTTGCTTTTTCCTCAGGGCCCATTATTACAAGAAAAGGCTATATTGGGAGAGATTTAGTGTTTGGCTAATTTCCCTCTGTCCTCCTGAGCCACACTGTCCCTCTGTTTTTCTTGGACGGTTATCTTGAAGAATATTATTTTCCAAAATCCTTCAGGTATCTATCCCCTGCTTTTTGGTGAAGGACTCCTACGGCTTGGCCATGTTCTTTTCTGGACAGGAAGAAAGGCTTTTGTAGTGTTTGTAGATGAAGAGTTCAGGATTTGAGAAGAGAGTTTTGAAGAATGGAAATGGTAGAGGAAAAGGAGCAGGAAGACAGAAGAGGTTCAGAAAGATCCCCTTTTGAGGCTTCACAGAGAGGCTTAGCTATAAGAGAGAATTTTGGGATCCAGATACGAAAGTAATTGAAAAGGCCTAAGAGGGAAGGCATATCTTTTTTAGAGGAAGTGAAGTGGCACCTGCTTTCTCCACAGAAAATCTTAACTGGGCTTCTCCAGACATCTTCACCATGGCGATTTTAGGACTGTCAGCAAAAGAGTCTCTGCAAAAGAGTTCAATGTAAATAAACTTCCAATTTTCATGTTGCCCTGTTTTACTTGGCCACTGGCCGAGAAGAAATCAGCACTCCAGGTGCTGGGCACTCCCTTACTAGTTTCTCAGAAACATGTATCCAGTATAGTAGTTTGTAAAAAGTGCAAACAAGGCCTCTGGCCTTGAGCTGGGCTTCACAGAAATGTCTATATTCCTAAGACAAGAGAAGTCTACCAATTGGGCTCCATGGTAACAGCTGGCAGGGGGAGGAAATAAAGGGGAGAAGAAGCTTTTCCCTTCTCAGGTATTGTCCTTGAAGGGTTAACTTGCCCAGAACAGTAAAAGGAAAAGCTGCTTTTATGTGAACTTTTGCAGACTGTGAACTTCTGAACCCCTCCCCTTACATGCTGAGTATAAAACTCTGAAACTACCTGAACCCGGGGTTCAGGGGATTAATTGATTACAGCAAAACCTGTGCCCTCTGAACCTGGCTACAGCCAAATAAAACTGTTTCCTGCTATTTTGGGGGCCCTGCCTCGTTTGTCCCTGTAACAAAAGGTAAAGGAATACCCTTTAGAACCTGAAGTCTTTCTGGGGGTCTGGTATGGGTGGTGGGGGTTAAGAGAGTGCCTTGGGCTGGAGATGTGGCTCAAGTGGTAGCGCACTCGCCTGGCATGCGTGCGGCCCAGGTTCGATCCTCAGCACCACATACAAACAAGGATGTTGTGTCCACCGAAAACTAAAAAATAAATATTATAAATATTTAAAAAAATTCTCTCTCTTTTTTTTTAAAAAAGAGGGTGCCTAAATATTGCACCTGAGGGTACTGAGCTGGGCTTTAAATTGAGAGATCCAGTATCCCTAGGAGGCTAGGGAATTGAGGAGAATTATACTATGATGTTTCAAGAATTCTAGTAAGGGGCTACAGAGCAGAGGGAGTACATTACCAACATACTATATAAGGTGGCTAGCAAACAAATCCAGGGTGAACAGACAGTGCTGGAGAGGTTGGCCAAAGTAATAGAGGCTGTCTTGGAAACCTTGCAGGAGGACAGTCCAGATGAGTTCTTGAGAGAAATTAGTGTCAGGGCCAGTCCAGGTAAAGGCAAAAAGAGGGTGTGAAGTGGGATGGAGACGGAGGGTAAAGAAGGCATCTTTTAGGTCTAATACTGAGAAATGGGTGGTGGAGGAGGGGATATAAGAAAGAAGAGTATAGGGATTGGGTACTATCAGGTAGGTGGGGACAATTGCCTCATTGATTTTTTTCAGAGGTCCTGATTAGCTGAAATTGTCCATTAGACTTTTGGCCCCAGGTGGGAGAGTTGTCAGGGAAGTGGTTGGTGTGAGAAGATGAGCCTGTAATCAGTGGGAGATAATGGGCTTTAAACCCTTGAGAGTCAAGGAAGTTAGAGGATATTTGGAAAGGGTAACATAGTGAGTGTTACAGAGTGTGCAAGAATCACAAACCACCATGCATGTTAAACCAAATTGAAAGGGAAAAAAGGTCCTTTAATGAGCATGCCAGGCAAGCAGCTGGGAGAAGGCTAATGCCTCAAAGAACTCCCCAGCACCTGAATTTTGGAAGTACAGAATTTATAAAGGCAAAATTCACAAGAACAATTGGGGTACATGTAGGTCAGAAAGAAACCTATTGAGACAGATATTCCGATTACATGAGAGAATTGTTTTGATTATATATTTCAGAGTCATTTTGTTATGTATCAGGGTGGTAGTCAGGGACATAGGAAGGTTCTACTGTACTGTCAACATAAATACAGCTCAGGAGGCTGAAAAGAAAACATTTTACAAAGGAGTCAGGTCAGAACAAAATGGCTTTACTTTGTTTCTTTCTTTTTTTTTTTTTTTTGAGTATGGTCTTTTTTAAAAAAGTATTTTTAGTTGTAGATGAACACGATACTATTTATTTATTTATTTATTTGTGATGCTGAGGATTGAACCCAGTGCCTCACACACATTAGGCAAGCGCTCTACTTCTGAGCTACAACCCCAGCCCAAGTATGGTCTTTTAATTGGATTTGGATGGGGTGATGGTGCTTACCAATGTTGGGCTGAGATTAACTGTGGGGTTGATCCCAGTTAGTAAGGGATGATCAGGAGGCTTAAGGGGTATAGGAAGTAGGTTCAAGCTGGAATGTACTAGACAGATAGTGATAGATTGTAAAGGGGGAATGGAGATGAAAACCTTCAGTTAGTGAAGGAGATCTCGGCTCAATAGGGGGATGGGGCAATTTGGCATGACAATGAAAGAGTGGGATAGTGAGAGAGATCCAAATGCACAAAAGCAGGGAGGTGTCTTTAGAGGACATACAGGGGTCCCAGAGTCTGCCATAATATGAATATTTGTTTTAAAAGTAGGTCCATGCCATTGTATCAGAAGGGAAACACTAATCCACTGTCAGCCACAAAAGCCTGGCTATTCACCATCCCTGTAGCCCAGGGCTCCTGGAATATATCATAGTAGGTGATGGGGCAGTGGAGTCAAGGTCCCCTCACTCCGTTGACTCAATGTATGGGGCTTGAGAAGCAGGATGTACCAAGGGGAGGGGGTGTCCTTCCCTGGGGACAGTGCATCTTCCTATGTCCCCATTGTCCACATTTGGGACAGGGCTTGGTAGGGGGCCTTGAGTTAGGGCAGGCTTTTGCTCAGTGTCCCATCTACCCAAGTCAGAAGCAGGCCCCAGGAGGTAAATTAGAGGATTTGGTGGGGCTATGAGCAGTGCAACCTTTATAGGGTTAAGGATAGCTGAGGCCAGAAGTTGATATTTAGCTTTAAGATGATTTTCTTTGTGCCTTTAGCCTCATCTTTCTTATTGTTAAAGTCTTTGAAAGCAGCATCTAAAAGTTGCTGCTGGGGAGTCTTTGGGACTCTTTTCTAATTGAGATTTTTTTCAAATGTGAAGGACAGAACCACTGATGAATTGAATATGGAGAAAAAGAGTATTGATGGGGGTATTTGAGATCTAGGGTTGTATATTTGGTAATGACCTCATTAAGTTGGGCCAAAAACAGGGCAAGGTTTTCATCTGGGCCTTGAGTGATTTCCCTAATTTTGTTCTAGTTAACATGAGTATGACAGTTTTTTTGTCATGCCTTCAAGGAGGCAAAAAATCGTGAGTTGGAGTCTAGTGACCCTGGGGTCTTGAGGTTGGTATGTCTAATTAAATTCAGCCACAGGGAGGGCAGTACCTGCTCCAGGATTAGTATGGGGGTTTGGGGTATTGAGGAGGTCAGCATGTTCTCTAGCTACTTGTCAAATGCATGCTTATTCATCAGAGTCAGAGTAGAAGTGAGAGTATAGTAAACATCTACCCAAATAAGTTGATGGGCCTGAGACAGATGTATGAACTCTTTCCTAAATATAGTAGGATTTTCCTTAATGTGTCCTTAATTCAGGACACATCTGTCAAAGAGAAGGGAACATGGACTCAGACTGTCCCTACAGCCCTGGCTACCTCCTGAAGGGGAAACATGTACTTTGGAAGAAGACCATGTGGTGGGAAGTGAAGGTATGGAGGATGGGAAACAGGAATTTAAGGCTTGGGGAGGGGGCTGAGATGAGGAGGCAGAAGGCCCCTGGGACTTGTAAGTGGTGGTGGTGGGGGTCATCTGCTATTTCAGGGGCAGCAAAATGAGGAAGAAGGCTGGGGGATCAGGACTTGATCTAGGGCTTATGGAGAAGGATGTTGGCGAGAATTAATTGTACAGCAGAGCAGTGCTGACATAATGAGGCTTTTGAGCAGAGGTGAAAGAAAGCTTGGAGATAGGGAACCTCGGGCCATTTGCCATTTTGTTGGAGGAAATTGTCTAAATCCTAGAGAATTTTTGGGTCAAAGGGCCCTTTTCGGGCCATCAATTTAGGCTAATTTATATTGCAGCTAGATCTGGGTACTCAGCCTAATAAGGTATTTGCTTTTTTAAAATAACTTTTATTTATTTATTTATTTTTATGTGGTGTTGAGGATCGAACCCAGGACCTTGCATGTGTGAGGTGAGTGCTCTACCGCTGAGCCATAACCCCAGCCCCTGCTTTTTTTTTTAATATTTATTTTTTAGTTGTAGATGGACGCAATATCTTTATTTTATTTTTATGTGGTGCTAAGGATCGAACCTAGTGCTTCACCCGCACTAGGTGAGCGCTCTACCACTGAGCCATAGCTCCAGCCCCAAGGTATTTGCTTTTGAGGTTAGATTTGGAGGTGGAAGATTCTGAGATTTTTAATGAGATAATCTAAGAGGGAGTCCCATGGGATGGACTGGTTAATCCCCATGTTGGAGAGGTTTGACCAGGGTGGCAGTCATAATCCAGGTGTCCCTTGACATCTCCTGTCACCAGACAGAGTTCCATGGGAGACTGAGAGGGCATCCCCTTCTATAATCTCAATGGTGGAGGATTCCAAGGGCAGATGAGCCAAAAGGTGAGGGTCTCAGGCAGGGCACCTCTGCAAGAGACCCAAAGGGATCCTTACCTCTCCAAAGAATGAGAAGGCCAGTTTTGAATACAGGAACAAAATGGCAGAAAGCAGCCTCTGATTTGGAGGTCTTAAATGCTGGGAAGAGTTCTAAGTACAGGCAGGGATTGGAGAGGAGAGGGTTAGAAGGAGGATGCCTCCAACACCAATAAAGGACCGGATACAGATCCTTGCTCCGTCCATGTAGCAATAAGACAGCAAAATCTGAGCCCAAGAATGGGGTCCGATTTGGGTTACAAACCAGCTGCCATTTAACCAAAGTGGACTTTGGAGAGTGTGAAGGGTCTCCTTCTATAAGAGAGGAAGGAGGCATGGGAAGGAAAGTCTGGGAATTCAGTTGTGGCCGCATGAGCCATGACTGGGGCTCTCTTGACCTCAAAAAATCATAGAGCACTGAACAATCAGTGGTTATTTCCCAGGTCTCATCAGCTTTTTTACATGACTATTGGGTGAAAGTGGGGTGGGAAGGGAGGGTCATTGGAATGGGGAAGGGTAAAAAGAACCTCCAAAACTCCCATTCCTTTTTTTTTTTGTTTGTTTGTTTTTTTTTTTTTTTTTGGTACTGGGGATTGAATTCAGGGGCACTCGACCACTGAGCCACATCCCCAGCCCTATTTTGTATTTTATTAGGGCAGGGTCTCACTGAGTTGCTTAGTGCCTTGCTAAATTGCTGAGGCTGGCTTTGAACTTGCAGTCCTTTATCCTCCACCTCGGGAGCTGCTGGGATTACAGGTGTACGCCACTGCACCCAGTCTCATTCCTAGGTTTTGATACCAAAATGAAAGCAAATGTAACCGAAATAGGGGCAGACATCCATGGATCAGTGATGTTTTTTTATTAAGCACCAGAGGGGCCCACTTTTGGAAGAGAATATGGAGGAAGGATACAAGGGTCTGAGTTTTATAGGCTTTAGCAGAGCCAGGTCATGGCATGAGTTGGTCACCTATTTTGGTGGGCTCATTAAGGGTGGGACAGGAGGGAAGATAGGGAGGTTCCCAGGGGCCTGTTGTATTGGGGTCAGCAGGTTCAGCCAGGTTGGGGTCAGGTGAGAGTTCCTTTTGTGTTCTCTCCATTTTCCCTTCCTGCCTTTCCTCTGGCTGAGGCCTGGGCTTCTAAATAACAAAAGCGCCAGTTTACTAGACATTTCCCCCCCCCCCCAACACACACACACACACAAACACACACACACACACACACACACACACACACACGCAGGAAGGCGGGTAGGCAAACAGCTGCACATAAGGGAAGTGCCCTGAGGTTTATTCTTCATGTCCTCTAACCACTGTATACTTCTTCAGTAGGCAGCCTATGTTATTAGAAGATTCTTCCTGATTTCAATCCAAAGTTTGACACTCACTTTGACTTGTCCTACTTCTGCCCTTTGCGGCTAAAAAGAGGAAGGCTCATAACACCCACACAGCCCTTCAGACATTCGAAGAGATGGCTCAGGTCCCCTGAATTTGTTTGTTTGTTCATATACTTTGTTAGTTTGTTCACTCATTTTTGACTTTGTAAGTGCATTTGCTGTGTCTTGGGGCCACAGCAGAGAGCAAACAAGATTGCTCTTCTGTGACCAAGAAGCCAACAACCAAACTGGTAGGAATAATGACTCATGCACCAGACCAAACAGGAGAGATCCGTCTGGCCTGGAGCAGGAAGCCAGGCCAGTCCTCCTGGAGGCCTGGGAAGGCTTCCTGGGGCTTTCTCTTTATGATCAGTTAGACAGTAAGTAACTCAGTTCTGTTCAAATATCATTTTTAAGACAAACTGAAAGGACTGGGAATATAGCTTAGTTGCTAGTGAAAGGCGAGTGACTCACCCGAGATGGAGATTCAACCAAGAGATTTTACTGGGGAGGGGGGTGCCCGAAGGGGAAGAAAAGGAGAGGAAGAGAGCAGACAGCAGAGGAAAAGAGCAGAGAGCAGAGAGCGTGAGCTTGCAAGCTTCACCTCAAGAAGGGTTGCTTGGAGACTTGGCAGGTGCTGATGTGTCCTGCGGGGATTGGTCGAGAAAACTTTTGACTTTGACGCCCTTTGGAGAGGAAGGGGGGGGTTAAGGGATTAAGTGATGTTCTTCTTATGAAAAGGAAACTTAACTTCAGTGAGGAGAAATCTGATGGGGGAAATAAAACTAAAATGCAAGGTCTCCCACACACCCAACAGCTAGAACACTAGCATGCACAAGCACTGGGATCAATCCCCAGCTCAACAAAAAAGAAAAAGTGAAAGGGTTTTGCTGGTGCCCTGAGCTTATTCTGCTCACTGTGGAATATAGGATCATGGGTAGTCGGTATGTTTGGGGGATAGAGGAAAGACAGAAGAGCCACCTAAGGAATGAGAGAGACCATGGAGTGTCTTGCTGGAGTGTATGACTGACGAAGGGCTGTGAGTCAAGATGCCCCAGAGTGAAGGAAGGTGCATCTTCCAGCCCTTGAGACCTTGTGGACACTAGTGTTCAGTGCTTAGCGGTTGTGGCTGTAGGTCATGTTGGGACCACAAGGTCGCTTCCCTTGATGTAGAGATTACATTCCCACCAACATGATCCAGAAAACAATCAACCTTTGGATGATGATGACTTGCAGTGCACTTGTGACATTCTAAAGCCTGTAAAAATTCTTTTAGGGGGCCAGGTGTGGTGGCCCACACTTACAATCCCAGTGGAAGGCAGACTGAGGCAGGAAGGATCTCAGGTTCAGCAACTCAGTGAGGCTGTAAATATAAGGTCCTTGCTTAGCATCTGGATGGCCATCTTAAATGACTGCCATTTTAAGGAAAAAGTTTCGCTTTCTCGCCCAAGGGTATCTGTGAGAAAGGCTCAGCACTCCCTCAGACCAACCCATCCCTAGCCACCCATATTAGAACCCCGCTCTTATACCTGAGCCTCCCCCATAAAAGTTAGAGAACCCAAGCCTGTTTTGCCTCTCTCCGCTTTAGAGAGATGTGCCTTTATTTTTCAGCTCTGACAAATAAACTCTTGTATCTATCTCTGCCTGGTCACTGACTTTCATTTCTTGCTTACCCGTCTCTCGTTCCTCACTTTCCCTTCATTTTGGCACTAAAACCCAATCCCATCTTTGAGGGTCACTGAGCACTCCTGAGCCCCAATCCAAATTCTATCATGGGACCTAGCCCTCCATTCTGATGAATGCCCTCTCTGCACCCACCACTAGACATTCCAGGTAAGACCCCTGTCTCCAGTCGGCCTGAACAACCTACAGGTCCCAGGAAATGACCATTGAATGTCCGGCATTCCCAGGGTTACTGTGTGGTTGGGACACCCCCAGCCACAGCTTTTACAGCTACGGCTGATCCCTACTGTCGGCCAACTCTACAGGTGGTCTTTTATTTGGGTCCTGGATTTTGAGAAAAAGCCACAGAGGGTGATGGGGAGTTTTTCCTGGTGATATCTCTTAGCCTTGGGTTAATCTCTACAGGCTTCTGCCCCTTCTACAGGCTTCTGCACCTACTACTAGTCCTGGCTGGTCACCCAAGTGCCTCTATAGGCTCCTGCACCAATGTTTACCCTGCAGTGGTGATGACCCCCTGAGTGTAACTGTCCTCTTGAGAAGGTGATACTAGAGACTGGGGGATGCCCCACCTCTAACCTTACCTTCCATAGCTCATCTCATCCACTCCCTCCCATAGTCCCCTAGACTGCCACCTGGCTAACCTAGTGTCTCTCTCTCACACCCTTGACCTAAACCCTGAAAAACTTATTTACTTGTGCAATCTGGCCTCATTATCCTTTGGATAATGACTCTAAATGGCCGCTTAATGGCACTCTAGATCCCAATATCATCAGGGATCTTTTCAACTACTGTGAGCATTTGGGAAAATGGAATGAGTTATCATACATTCAGGCCTTCTCTTCTCTATGTTCTAAGCCCTCTCTCTGCAAGTCTTGCTCTCCTGCACAAGTTCTCTTAGCTTTCATCTCTCCTGCTTCCAAAGGGATAGAAGATCCTATCCAAGACTCCTCTTGCTTCCACCCAGAAGATGAGCCTCCTCTATACCACATTCTCTGATGAAACCACCATAGCAACTGTCCTCTCAGACCCTCCACCCTTCTCTCCTCCTGCCACACACTCATGGACCATCTCTGTGTCCTCTACTTGAGGTGACTGGGGTAGATGGTGTAATCGGGGTTCATGTGCTTTTCTCTTTATCAGATCTTTCCCAGATAGAAAAGTGACTTGAGTCCTATACTTCAAGTCCCACCACATATATCAAAGAGTTTCAATATCTGACTCAATCATATGATTTGATCTTCCACAAAGTCCATATGATCTTGTCTAACACCCCCCTGCCTGTGGAGTGCAGGTGAGTTTGGGAGCAAGCTAGAAAATATGCTGATGAGGTACATCAGACCTCCCCTGCCCATCCAATTGGCACTGAAGTGGTCCCTGATCAAGACCCCAGTTGGGATTATAATTTTCCTGGAGGAGTAACTAGTAGGAACCAATTCACTACTTGCCTCATAGCAGGACTTAGAAAGGCAACCCATAAAGCTATCAGTTATGAAAAGCTCCAGGAAATCATCCAAGATAAGAATGAAACCCTTCAGCATTTTTAGACTGCCTGACCAAGGCTTTATTACTAATCTGGACCCTGAGACTCCAGATGGGAGACAACTACTAATGACCTACTTTTGTTACAGGAATACCAATCCTTCAGCAAAATTGGGCCTCTGGAGGTAGCATTCCAATTACATCCTAAACCTCTAAGGAGGGATTCAAACACTGCCCCTTCCCAGCAGGAAGCAGTTACAGAAGATTGACCTATGTCCCTGTTCCCTAAGGGGCCCAATAAAAACAAAAGAGGGGGGAGAATATAAGGTCCTTGCTTAGCATCTGGATGGTCATCTTAAGTGACAGACACCATTTTAAGGAAAAAGTTTCGCTTTCCGGCCCAAGGGCGTTTCTGAGAAAGGCTCACCACTCCCTCATACCAACCCAACCTCTTAACCACCAGAATTAGGACCCAATCGGCTCTGATTCCTGAGCCTGCCCCCCCAAAATTCCAGAACCTAAGCCTGTTTTGCCTTTCTCTGATATAGAAATATATCAGAGAGGGCTGGGGATGTGGCTCAAGCGGTAGCGCGCTCGCCTGGCATGCGTGCAGCCCGGGTTCGATACTCAGCACCACATACCAACAAAGATTTGTGTCCGCCAAGAACTAACAAATAAATATTAAAAAAAAAAAAAGAAATATATCAGAAAGCTCTGACAAATAAACAATAATATCTCTGCCTGGTCTTCATCTTTCATTTCTCACTTATCCATCTCTTATTCCTCGCTTTCCCTTCAGTAAACAAACTCGTGAGACCCTGTTTCAAAATAAAAAATAAAAAGTACTGGGGATATGGCTCAGTGGTTAACTGTCCTCGGGGTCAATCTCTGCTACCAAAAAACAACCCCGGATCTTGCCTGTGCTAGGAAATGGCTACAAGGATTTTTTGTTCAAAGTACATAAGCATCCTCATGTAGGGATCACACAAGTGGGCTAATGAGCCTCAGGCTAAGTTTTATTTCCATTTTTCTCTTAGTCTTTTCCTTTTCTCTCAGGCTTTTTTGTTCGGTTTTTTGTTTTTTTGTTTTTTTGGTTTTGTTTTTGCAGTGCTGGGAATCAAATCCAGGACCTTACTTATGTTAGGCAGGTACTCTACCACTAAATAACACCCCAGTCCTTTTTATTTTAATTTTGAGACAAAGGCTCACTAAGTTGCCTACTCTGACTTTAAACATAGAGTCCTCCTACCTCAGTCTCCCAAGTAGCTGGGATTACAGGTTTATGCCACTGTTCCCATTTCCATATATATTCGTTTTAACAAAATATTTAAAATGCAATAAACAAAATTAAAATCTCTAATTACTATGTATAATTTATTTATTGCTGTGTAACAAATTATTCTAAAATTTAGCAGCTTTAAACAATAAATATTCATTACCTCACAGTTTCTCAGATTCAACAATTTTATTTATTTATTTATTTATTTATTTATGGTACTGGAGATTGAACCCAAGGTGCTTTTTTTTTTTTTTTTTTTTTTGAGACAGGATCTTGCTAAATTGCTTAGAACTTCACTAACTTGCTCAGGCTGGCAATCGTGCGTTCTAGTTGTTGTGATTAGAGGCCAGGATAACCACACCTGGCTCAGATTCAACAATTTAAGACAGGTTTGAATTGTTCTGGCTCAGGGTTTGTCACAAGATTGCAACCAGGATGTCAGCCAGGGCTGCAATCTGAAAGTCTAACCGAGGTTGGGGTTTTCCTGCCAAGGTGACTGATTCATACACCTGGCAAGATATTGCTGATTATTGGTAGTGACCTCTTTATATGGTTGCTTGAGTGGCTTCATGACATGGCAACTGACTGTCCCCAGAGCAGGTAACCCAACAGAGAACAAAGATGAAGCTGCAATGCCTTTTATGATCTATTTACATCTGGGAGAGGAATTAGGCTCCACCTTTTGAAGGGAGGAGTATCCAAGATTTTATGGCATCTTTTTTTTTCTTTTTCATTTTCTTTCTTTCTTTTTTTTTTTTTTTTTTTGAGATGGAATCTCACTAAGTTGTCCAGCTGGCCTCAAACTCCAGATCCTCTTGCCTCAGGCTCTCAAATACTTGGGATTATAGACATGCATCACTATGTCCAGCATTTTTAATCATGATTTTAGAGTATAATCCTACTTCTTAAAATATTTACTATAAAACATGTGCTAAGTTATAACAATATCAGCCTCTTACATCTCATTTATGCCTTCTCTTGATTGTATAATTTTCTCCCATTATTTATTTATTTATTTATTTATTTATTTTTGTTTGTTTGTTCGTTTATTGTACCAGGAATTGAACCCAGGGGTGCTTAACCACTGAGCAACATCCCCAACCCTCTTTCATATTTGATTTTGAGACAGGGGCTGACTAAGTTGCTGAGGCTGGCTTTGAACTCAGGATCTTTCTGCCTCAGCCTCCCGAGTTGCTGGAATTACAGTTGTACACCAATACACTCAGCTTTTCTCCCATTTTTTAAATTTAATCTCATGTTTTGTTCATCATGGCTTCAATGTGTAAAAAATTCACTACCAGGGGCTGGAGTTGTGGCTCAGTAGAAGAGCGCTTGCCTAGCATGGATGAGGCACTGGGTTTCATTCTCAGGACCACTTATAAATAAATGAATAAAATAAAGATCCATTAACATCTAAAATTTTTTTTTTAAAAATTCACTACCAAAGTCAGGCAAAGACCATTTTGAGTGATTAACCTGGAAATTGAATTAGAAATAATTAAAGACTACAAAAGGCTGGGTGTGGTGGTGCATGCCTATAATCCAGCAACGTGGGAGGCTGTGACTGGAGGATCACAAGTTCAAGGTCAGCCTAAGCAACTTAGTAAGACCCTGTCTCAAAAATAAATAAAGACTACAAAAGTAGAAAATAGTGATGGTCATTGCTTATCAGACAGGTGTATTTCCTTCCACATAGCTATGATCTTGAAGAACAAAAATAAAATGATGAACCTGTTAAAGATTCTGCTTCATTGAACACATTGAGACTAACAAAACTTTGGGAAGGGAGGTATGAATAAACTTATAATGTCCTGTCCTGGATTGGAGACTAGACACAGAAGATTGGAGACTAGACACTAATACCTTTCGTTACTATGATAATCACTGCCAAAGGAAAAAAAAATGTGTCACTAGGGATTGAACCCAGAATCTCACACATGTGAGGCAAGTACTCTACCACTGAACTACACCCTCAGCCCAAAGCAAAGTCCTTGTGATATTGAAAGAAAAGGCTGGTCTTGCCTCTGATACTGAATTTTCTTCTAGCTTTAGGTCGTTTGAATAACTCAAAAATCATTATTCATTATATGATGTGAGAGTAAGTGGTGAGTCTGCAAATGCTGATGTGAAGGCAGCTGAAGAATTTTGGGAAACTCTAGATAAGCTGATTGCAGAGGAAAATTACTTGCCAAAGCAACTCTTCCATATGGATGAAAACTTGTTATTCTGGAAATACATGCCTGAATGGACTTTCATGTATAAGGAGGTCAAGTCAATGTCAAGTTTCAAGGCTTTTATTTTTTTATTTTTTTGTGTGGTATTGGGCATACAACCCCTAGGTTAAACTGAGCCACACTCCTAGCCTTTTTTTCTCTTCCTCTCTCTCTCTCTCTCTCTCTCTCTCTCTCTCTCTCTCTCTCTCTCTCTCAGTACTGGGGATTGAACCCAGGGTTCCTTAACCACTGAGTCACATCCTCAGATCTTTTTTTTTTTTTTTAAAGAGGGTTTGCTTTATTTATTTATTTATTTATTTATTTAGAGAGAGTGAGAGAGGAGAGAGAGATAGAGAGAGAGAATTTTTAATATTTCTTTTTTAGTTCTCGGCGGACACAACATCTTTGTTTGTATGTGGTGCTGAGGATCGAACCTGGGCCTCCCGCATGCCAGGCGAGCTCGCTACCACATCCCCAGACCCTCAGATCTTTTTTTATGTTTTATTTTGAGACAGGGCCTCACTAATCCTCCTGCCTCAGCCTCCTGGATACCTGGGACTACAGATTTGAGACACCATTCCCAGCTGCTTTCAAAGCTTTTAGGGATAGAATAATAATCTTGCTTGGAAGATTATTATTACAAATAATACAAATTGAAACCCTTCATGATCTGGCATGGTAAAACCCCAAGGTCTTCAGGTACAGCAATAAAACACAGTGCCAGTCTACTACAGGAGCAATAAGAAGTCACATATGACCCAACTCCTCTTCCAAGGTAACTTAACTTAACTGCTATGACAGAGCATCTTAACTGCTATGACAGAGAAATGGAGAGGTGCTATTTAGAGAATAAGAAACTTTTAATATTTTGCTTAATGTTGGTAATGCTCTTGTACACCCTTCCTTTATTGGTGATCTCTCTCTCTCTCTCTCTCTCTCTCTCTCTCTGTCTCTTTTTAAAATATTTTTAGTTGTAGAGGGACATAATACCTTTATTTTGCTTATTTATATGTGGTACTGAGGATTGAACCCAGGGCCTCACACATGCTAGGCAAGTGCTCTACCCCCAAACTCCTTTATTGGTGATCTTAATAGTGAAGTGCTGTTTCTCCTTCCACCTCTTCAATTCATACAAAGAATTTAGAGTAGCTTCTAAGGCCTACTACCTGAAGAGGGCCTCACCAGTGTATTGCTACACATAGGAACACACTGATGTAATTCTGGGAAAAGTGTAATGTCTATGACTACATCAAGAACTTTGCTCTGGGGCTGAGAGATAGCTTAGTGGTAAAGCATGTTTAGCATATGCAAAACTCTGGGTTCAATCCCCAGCATTTGGAGATTTTTTTTTTTTTTTTTTTTTTTTTGCCTGGGCTTGGTGTTCATGTGTCACCAAGGAATATATGAATGATATCTGGGAGAAGATACTCAAGAACTTCATCCATGTCTTCGAAGGATTTACCAAGGATGAGGAAGTTGCAAAAGTCAACAAGTTTGTTATTAAGATCGTAAACAATTTTAACCTGTGAATGAGGATGACATTGAGGATCTCCTAAGAGTGGTCCTGAGAAACAGACTAATAGGAGTTGGAACTTGTACAGGAAGGCATAGCTGAAAAAAGGAAAGAGAAAGGGAAATTGCAGGAGAAGAAAAAGAACCCTGGGAAAATTTACAGAGAAAGGTTTAGAAGAAGGTTTGCAGACTTTAACAAGCTCCTTAAAAAGTTTGAATATAGAGAAGGACATGTAATCCCAGCAACCTGGGAGGCTACAGCAGGAAGATTACAAATTCAAGACCAGCCTTAGCAATTTAGTGAGACTCTGTCTCAAAACAAACAAAAAACTGGAGATGTGACTCAGTGGGTAAGTGCCTCTGGGTTCAATCCCTGGTACCAAATAAATAAACAAAATAAATAAATAAATAAATAAATAAAATAGCAGGAGGCAGAGTGGTACATGCCTATAATCCCAGCAGCTCAGGAGGCAAAGGCAGGAGGATCATGAGTTCAAAGCCAGCCTCAGCAACTTAGTGAGGTCCTAAGCATCTCAGTGAGACACTGTCTCTAAATAAAATACAAAAAAAAAGAGGCTGGGGATGTGGCTCAATGTTTAAGTGCCTGGGTTCAATCCCTAATACTAAAATAAAATAAAATAAAAAAGGGTGAAGCATGAAGCTTGGTGGTAATTGCCCTAGGATTTAATCCCCAATACTGTCCAAAAAAAAAAAAAAAAAGAGAGAGAGAGAGAGAGAAAAAAAATGCTTACTATCTCCATTTAAGTATGAGAAAACTGAGATTCAAAGAGGTTAAATAACCAGGCCAATATCACATAGTTAGGAGATGCCGAAGCCAGACTGGATCACAAGTCTACTATAGACGACTGGTACTTAAATCCCCCAATGTCCTGTTCTAGCAAGATTAAGGGATATGAGGTTGTGGGCAAAAAAGGGGCTCTAAGTGACCAAAGGCCTCCCTTCACACCCTGTCCAGGGCCCAGTTCTCCTAAATGAGTGTGTGGAGCTTATTAATTTTCCAGGAACACTGATGACTGGTACCAGAGAAGAGGAGGAACTGTAAATGGGCTGGAAATAGAAATAAGAGACTGCCCAGACCAGCACTTCCTGGGTATCTGGAGGGAAGAAGTAACTACTGGGACTTTGGCCTGAAAATAGCAGCCTGGAAGCCAGGCAGCCTGCAACTTGGAAATAACTTCCCTCCATGGCCCTCAGCTTCTTCCTGGATGACCAGATGGTCAATCTGGAAGAGCTTCAGGCAACTTGCCTGTTATAGAGCTGGTCTGAGTCTTGAGAACAATCCCATGCAATCAGCTGTCATGATGCTTCCCAGGCTCTGAGGCCCTGGCCACAGCTGACAAGCATCCCACTCATTCTTCAGTCCCCTCCTTATATCACTGGCCTTGTTAGGGATTGAATTGTGTCCCCCCCCCCAAAAATATGCTAAAGTCCTAATATTCAGTACCTATATCTTAGTATGTTTCTGTTACAAATAATACAATACCATAAGCTGAGTAAGTTATAAAGAAAATAGGTTTATTTTACTCATGACTCTGGTCCAAGTTTGCAGGGCTTCATTTATTTTTTAAAATTTTTTTTTAAAAATATTTATTTACTTATTTAGTTAGTTAGTTTTTAGCAGACACAACATCTTCATTTGTATGTGGTGCTGAGGATCGAACCCAGGCTGCACACATGCCAGGCGAGCGCGCTACCACTTGAGCCACATTCCCAGCCCCAAGGGCCTCATTTATTGATGGCTTTCTTGCTCACAGAGTCCCAAGGTAGTGCAGGGCATTACATATCAAGAAAGAAGGAGCCTGTATGTATCTCCACCAGTTTTTCTCCTTCTTATAAAGCCACCAGGATTCAATCATAGGAATTCCACCCTGATCACTTTATCTAATTCTAAGGATTTCCTAGAGGATTCATCTCTAAACACTATAATTGGATTAAATTACTAACCTCTTAATACCTCACAATGGGTATTAAACTCCAACATGAATTTCAGAGAGAATAAACCATATTCAAATCATAGCAACCTAATCCCAGCTATTTGGGAGGCAGATGCAGGAGGATCACAAGTTTGAGGCCAGCTTAGGCAACCTGGCAAGATCTTTTCTCAAAATATAAAACAATTTTAAAAGTCTTGGGGTGTAGCTCAGTAGTAGATCATTTCTGGGCTCAATCCCCAATGCCACACACACACAAAAGTCCAATACCCCCCAAAATCCATCTCACTCTTGAGTGCCTATTCTCCTCCTTCCTTTCTTTGAATGCATATCCTGCTCCATTGCTTGCTTTCCTAAATAAATCTCTTGTGCCTCTTTTGACACATCCTGAAATTTCTTTCTGTGGCACAAATCAAGAACCTTCCAGGAGCTGGGTGTGGTGGCGCATGCTTGTAATCCTAGAGATTCAGCAGGCTGAGGCAGGAGGTTCACAAGTTCGAGCTCAACCTTGGCAAGAGAATGAGACCTTGTCTCAAAATAAAAAATAAAGAACTGGGGATATAGCTCAGTGGTAGAGCACCTCTGGGTTCAATTCCCAGAAGCCCAAACCAGTGACAAGCTTAAATGGCACACTTTCAAGGAAAGCTGGATTTTTTTTTAATATTTTATTTTTTAGTTATCGGTGGACACAACATCTTTCTTTGTATGTGGTGCTGAAGATCGAACCCGGGTCGCACGCATGCCAGGTGAGCGCGCTACCGCTGAGCCACATCCCCAGCCCAAAGCTGGACTTTTATATTCCAATTTCCTCCTCTCAGTTGCAAGCTCAATGTATCCTTCATAGCCTTCATCCCATCTGTATTAATTACTTATTTGGATACTAATGTTATATCCGTTTCCCCAACTGAAAGCACCATGATCACAAGGCCTGGCCTGTGATACATTCACCAGCAATCCTATCCCATGCCTAGCACAGTCCTAGCACAAAGGAGAAAGACAGGACATGTGTGCATGGCATGCATGGATAAAATCTGTGCAGAAGAAACTCCCTACCTGACATTTAAAGACCCAGAGAGTGGGGCTTCGGTCCCCTCAGAGACCTTCTCTCTCTTGCTTTCTCTACAGGACTTTTTCTCTAGTCAGGCTAGTTCATGAACTGGCCCACCCATCAGGCTCTGGCTGATTACTTGGTCTCCATCATCTCTATTCCTGACATTCAGGCTACAACTTGCTCTTTCTGGCCCCAGTGCCTTCTGTGTCTTCAAGGCCTCCATTAGAAAAAGTCCAAACAGGGAAATGATTCAGAGAAACAGGGGACAGGAGCAGAGGGGAGAGAGGACAGAGGAAGGGGAAGGCATTCCCAAGGTAGACACAATATTGAGGTTTTCTCTTTTTAGTGCACACTTTAAACATTAAACAACATAGGTTCAATATAATGAGCAAAAGGGGGAAAATAAAATAAAAATCACCCAGATTCCTACTGCTTAGAGTAATCATTTGTCATCTATCCTTCCAGACTTTTATGTAGCCAATTATACAGAAGAAAAAGCAAAGGGAATTCCCTATATTCTTCTGAAGTAATTTTCAGAAACCAGGGAGTTTCTAGGAAGCTAAATTGCTCCTTGGGAAAGCAAAGGTAAGACTTTTCCTATGTCTGCTTCTTCTTCTTTTTTTTTTTTTTTTTTGGTACAGGGGATTGAACCCAGGGATGCTCACTGAGCCACATCCCTGGCTCTTATTTTAATATTTTATTTAGAGACAGGGTCTTGCTAAGTTGCTTAAGACCTCGCTAAGTTCCTGAAGCTGGCTTTGAACTCATGATCCTCCTGCCTCAGCCTCCCAAGCCTCTGGGATTACAGGAGTGTGCCACCAAGCCCTGCCTGTGTCTGCTTTTGATATGGGAAGGTCTAGGTAAGGCCTCTGACCTGGATAGGAATGACTATTGCTGCTCTGTGGTTATTACATTAAGCCAACTCCCCAGGCCTGCCCCCGTTCTCAAATTTAGCAGCTTGCCAGGCAGCAGCCAGGGTCTCTCCCTACACCAAGAGAAGCATGAATGAAACTTGGTTCTGGTATTTTCCATCCCCACCAACCTCCCACTCTTGAAATCAAGGCATAGAGCAAGCTGAGCTTTGGAGCAACTCACCAGACTCAAGTCCTTGCTCCTTCACTCAGGCAAGTTATTTCACCTCCCAGGGCCTTAGATCACTCGTCTATGACCCAGGGATAGAATAATGGCTACCTGACAAGGTAGCAGGGAGGACTAAGAGACATGATACACATAGCACTTGGCTGCAACGGGGCAAATGCTTCAGCACTGTTACTATCCACGGGTGGCTTTTCTGAGCATTTTCTGAGAATTCACAGGCGTGGCCACTTCTGTGCAGAGCCAAAAAATCACTTTTTTCTGTCTGCAGGCCTCTCTCACCAAGCCCTTTGCTAAGAAGGAAGTAACTGTACTCATTTCCCCGCCCCTTCCTGACGTCCCAGTCTTCAGAAAAAAAGGATCTACAACTGGAAATCTGCTTTAAACAATTAACCAGCAATACGTGTGTCGCCTTTGGCCCTTGTGTGGAGTCCTGCTGGGTGTTTTGGATCCTGGGGACTTGAGAGGAACCTGGTGTACAGGGTTGTGGCTACAGGTGCGTGTCTTTCTTTCTTTCCTTCTTTTCTTTCTTTCTTCCTTTCTTTCTGGCCAGACTACGGTGGCATACACCTGTAATCCCAGAGGCTCGGGAGGCTGAGGCAGGAGGATCGCAAGTTCAGAGCCAGCCTCAGCAAAAGCAAGGCACTAAGCAAGTCAGAGAGATTCTGTCTATAAATAAAATGCAAAATAGGGCTGGAGATGTGGCTCGGTGGTTGAGTGCCCCTGAGTTCAATCACCGGTACCCCCCCCCAAAAATCTTTCTTTTTAAATATTTATTTTTCAGTTGTAGTTGGACATGATACCTTTATTTATTTACTTACTTATTTATTTTTATGTGGTGCTGAGGATCGAACCCAGGGCCTCACACATGTTAGGTGAGTGCTCTACCACTGAGCCCACAACCCCAGCCACCAAAACTTTCTTTCTATACTGGGGATTGAAACCAGGAGTTACACTCCTAGTTCTTTTTATTTTTTACTTTGAGACAGGGTTTTACTACATTGTTGAGGCTGGTCTTGAGCTTGTGATTCTTCTGCCTTAGCCTCTTAAGTCGCTGGTTTTACAGTTTTGTGTACCACCGGCCCCCACAAGTGAGTGATTTTTTGAACCCACTCAGTTTTGGGATATCAAGACTATCAAAGGAGTTTTCTCAAACCTTATCCCCACTCTAAGACTCAGAACTGGCTCATCAGATCTTTGGGCACAGGGTTCTTCCTCCCTGCCAGAGGGCAGGAAATACCCTACACCCCCTCCTAAAGCTAAAGTCTGGCAAGGTGCCCAACTTTGGGCGTTGCTGAGAAAGCTTCAGTTATTTTGAACATTTGTTTTTTAGGCTGTACCCAGACAGGTTTCATTGGCTGCTGGTAGTCGCTGTGCCTGCGCTTCAACGTCCGACATCTACCAGAAAGGACCTGTGTGTAAGAGGCAGAAGGTAGGATAAGGAGTGGCCCAGCCAGAGCCCCAAGGCTGGGGTCCTGGGTCCCAGATATGAGATCCAAAGGTCACCCTCACTACCTGAGCTCTGGTGTTCTACTTTACTGACTAAGGTCTTCCCTGGAGTGCGTTCTTGGGACAAGAAAGCCCAAGTCCCCAAAGGTCCTCCGGTGGGTTGGGCAGCTCATGTCACTTTTGAGTCTGGATCTGGGGATAGTTACTCCCTGCTTCCTTCCTTTTCTTTTTTCTTCTCTCTCTCTCTCTCTCTCTCTCTCACTCTTTTAGACAGGACCTTGCTAGTTTGCTGAAGCTGCCCTCAAACTTACAATCCTTATGTCTTAGCCTCCTGAACCCCTGGGATTACAAGCATGCACCACTGCACCCAGCTTCTGCCTGGTCTCTTTTCCACACCTGTGGTCTCACTGGGGCTGGGTGGAGTGTTTGTGTGCAGGCCTTGGTCTGTTCGCCACAAATCTGTCCTAAACAGTAGCTGTGGAGGGCTGTGTGCCTGAGCTATCCCCTAGAGATATCTTTAAGACAAATCTGTGAGAATGACTGGGTGCCAGGAATGGGGACACTAGAGGAGGTGCCAGCCAGGGCCTTAGTCTCAGAAGGGCAGGAGAGTGACAGAGTATGTCATGGATTTCTTGGTGCCCACAGATGCCATGCTCCAGACTGCATCCATCCATCCCATATCCCAGGGGTCACCGGGCCCAGCAGATGGCCTTGATCCTGCTGGGGGCCTGCCTGGTGGCCCTTTGGGGACTTGGAAATTCTCCAGACCATACTCTTCAGTACCTGGTATTCTACTTAGCCTCTCTGCAGTTGGGACTGCTGTTAAAAGGGATCTGCTGTCTGGCCGAGGAGCTATGCCACATCCATTCCAGGTGACTTCCTATAATCCTTGTGGCAATTGGGTTCCCCACCAGTGTCACTCCCTTGACTTCCAATCCCCTCCTTGAACGTCTCTGGCTGAACTGGGCTTGGGTCTGAGTCTGGGATGTCCTCTGCAGGTACCAGGGTAGCTACTGGAAGGCTGTGAGGGCCTGTGTGGATTGTCCCATCCGCCGTGGAGCTGTGCTGCTGCTGTCCTGCTATTTCTACTGCTCCCTCCCAAACCCCACTGGCCAGCCCCTCAGCTCGATGCTGGCCTTCCTGGGCCTCTCACAGGCCCTGAGCATCCTCCTGGGTCTCCAGGTATGGTGCAGAGGGAGATAGAAGGTCTGGTCAAATTGGGGCATGGTCTTGTGGGATCTGCCTAAGCTTAGAGCTGGGAGTGGAGTCTGTAATGTCCTGGGATGGTAGGTTCAGTGGTGTCAGAGAAGTGAGCAAGTCATCAGCAGGTTGGAAAGCTTCTTGGAAGAGGAGAGCTCTGGTCCCATCTTGCTGCCTACAGGGCCTGGCTCCAGCTGAAGTCTCTGCAGTCTGCGAAAAAAGGAACTTCAACGTCGCCCAAGGACTGGCATGGTCATATTATGTTGGATACCTGCGGCTGATCCTGCCAGGTAGGCTGCTTTCTGTGCACTCATTCCTAGACACCATAAGACACATAGCCTCTTGTGTTCCTAGAATGCACTATATTTTTCAAAGCATTTTTGTGTCTATCAAATCATTGGATTCCCAAAGCATCCTTGTCAGCCTGAACAATGTTGTTACTATGCCTGTTTGGCAGTGAGGAATGTGAAGCCGGAAGCCATTCAGTGACTTGCCTAAGGTCATCTGTGAATGGTTTTTTTTTTTTTATAAATATTTACCCTATGCCTTGTGCTTTTCCTTTTTTAACTCATATCTATGAGGAAGAGATAGTTATCATCCCTGTTTTTTTTTTCTTTCTCTCTCTCTCTCTCTTTTTTTTTTTTTTTTTGTATTGGCGATTGAACCCAGGGATGCTTAATCACCAAACCACATCCATCCCCAGCCCTTTATATTTTTTGTTTTGAGACAGGGTCTTTTTAAATTGCTGAGACTGGCTTCTAACTTGTGATCCTCCTGCTTCAGCCTCCCAAGTAGCTGGGCTTAGAGGTGTGAGTCACTGCACCAGGTTTATCCCTATTTTAGAGATAGGAAAAGTGTGATTCTGAGAGATTAGTGACTTGTCCAGTGTTATACAGCTTAGTGGGCTTAGTGAGAGGAGGAGATAGGACTTGACCCCAGCTCTGTCCAGATCTGAACCCTTGACCCATTCACTGTGGAGCCATAAGTCTCATTCCTTTGACGTACAGGCCAAGCCTGCAGCTCTTCCATGTCTTATGGCTGCCTGCCTTTCGCCCTAGGGCTTCTCCTAGGAGATGGTTCTGGAGTTAGAGGCCTGGCTCTCTGCCAGAAAATGTTAGCAATTTCACCTCCCAGAGCTCTGGCCACCTCTGAGAGCTCTGAAAGCTGTGATGGGAAGGGGAAGAACTGGCACTGAAGTCTGTGAAAAGGAGAAGGAGAAACAGGATGGTGGGTTTAGGAAGAAGACCACTAGGTACTCTTCTCTACCGTTCGCTGGCCTCCTATACTATGAGATTGGACTTAAACTGGACATGGTGGAATGGCTATAATTCCAGCAACTCAGGAGGCTGAGGTAGAAGGATTACAAGTTTGAGGCCAGCCTCAGCAATTTAGTGAGATCCTATCTCAAAATAAGAAAATAAAAAGGGCTGGGCCTGGCATGGTGGCACATGCCTGTAATCCCAGTGACTTGGGAGGCTGAGGCAGGAGGATATCAAGTTCAAAGCCAGCACTCAGCAAAAAGTGAAGCACTAAGCAACCGAGTGAGACCCTGTCTCTAAATAAAAATATAAAATAGGACTGGGGATGAGGCTCATTGGTCAAGTGCCCTGAGTTCAATCCCTGGTACCAAAAAAAGGGAGTGTGGGGGGCTGGGACCGGGCATGGTGGTGCATACCTTTAATCCCAGCAGTTTAGGAGTCTGAGGCAGGAGAATCGTGAGTTCAAAGCCAGTCTCAGCAATTTAGTGAGGTCCTAAGCAACTCAGTGAGGCCCTGTCTCTATATAAAATACTAAAAAGGGCTGGGGATGTGGCTTAGTGATTAAGTACCCCTGGGTTCAATCCCCAGTACCAAAAACAAAACATAGGGCTGAGGATGTCACACAGTGGCAAAGAGCCTCTAGGGTCAACCTCTAGTCCCAAAGCAAACACACAATGAGAGTGGACTAGACCCTCAATTCTCTTGTACCCATAGACTAAGGGGGGACAATGGCCTTGGTATTAGTCCCGGATTTCATGGGATGCAGGATTTACAGAGATGACTTCTTGACTTCCCTACCCAGGACTCCGGGCTCGGATCCAAATTTATAACCAGTTCCACAACAACATGCTACGAGGTGCAGGGAGCCAACGGCTGTATATCCTCTTCCCGCTGGAGTGTGGGGTGCCTGATGACCTGAGTGTAGCTGACCCCAACATTCGCTTCCTGCATACACTGCCCCAGCAGAGTGCTGACCGTGCTGGCATCAAAGGTCGGGTTTACTCCAACAGCATCTATGAGCTTCTGGAGAATGGGAAGCCGGTGAGCTCACAAGGAGGTAGGGGGTCCCTGGAAGATCCCCAGGACCCTGGGCTCTGACCAAGCACTGATAAAAATTCAAAGATGCTTCTCTGAGCCTCGGTTGGTCCCAGGGCTAGCAAGATTCAGTTCTGAATGGTAATAGTAAATAACATTTCTTAAGCATTTACAGCATGCCAGGTGCCATTCTGAGTGGATCATATCACCATTCCATTGAAACTCACCATGTCTCTGGGGATAGGGACTGTTACGATGCCTACCTTACAAAAAAAAAAAAAAGAAACTGAGGCTCAGAGACAGTGAAAAAGTGGATGATTTCAGCTTGAGTATAGTATGCTCTTGATCACCAAGCTGCCCTAAATGCAGGCTGTGAGACCATCTGAAGAGTTTCCTGTAGGTATGGAGAAACCCAGACCATAGTTGGAGCCCAGAGCCCTGCACCCAGACTCCACTTCCAGCTGGAGCAGCTGCTGTAGGTCTTGCCCTGGGATCTTAGAAGGATCTGTGAAGGATAAGATTTGCCCACCCTAGTCCTGATTTCAGGAGGGAGGTGTCAGGTGAAGGCAGGTCAGAGCACAGACAGCATCAGTGGCCACCTCCCAGAACTCAGTCTGCAGACTGAGGGAACGGGGCTTCAGCCCAAAGCACTGCAGTCCAGAGTCTGTCTGCCTAGACAGAAACTCAATCTGTTCTTTCTTTCACCTCCTCCAGGCAGGTACCTGTGTCCTGGAGTATGCCACCCCCTTGCAGACCTTGTTTGCCATGTCACAGGATGGCAGAGCTGGCTTTAGCCGGGAGGATCGGCTTGAACAGGCCAAACTCTTCTGTCGAACACTTGAGGACATCCTGGCAGAAGTCCCTGAGTGTCAGAACAACTGTCGCCTCATTGTCTACCAGGGTGAGGGGGTGATAGACTGGGGGGCAGGAGGAGTCAGGGTCTATGGGTCTCTAGAGAGTCAGAAGGCATCTGTGTTTCCTGAGCCATCTCAAGTGGTCAGGGAGGTCAAACCCTGCCCCTCTCTTCTGTGGGAAAGGTTCCCCTACCAACCTGGGACACTAGATTGCTTTCTGAGGTTTTTGGCTATAGACACTGGGTGGAGCCTGAGAGGTGGGTTCTGGGAGTCCCTTGTTTTATCTAAGAATGCCATAGGAAGCAGAAAAGTCCTTGGCTAGAGAATAGGGAGCACAAGAGAAGAGGGCTGCAGCCTCAGCTCTACCTTGACTGTGTGACCTTTTGTAGCATCATCTCTAAGACCAAGAGAATGGTATTCCATGACCTCTAAAACCACTTCTAGGATTCCATTGAGCCTCTAGCCCCAGAGGCTGTGGGTGGGTGGGAAGAGGGGGTAGGGAGGAATGGGGGATCTTCTCTAAGTATGTTCCAGTGGGTTTAGGATCCTAACTCCTGTCCCATGACCCCACTCCAGAATCTGCAGAGGGGAGCAGCTTCTTGCTGTCACAGGAAGTTCTCCGGCACATGCGGCAGGAGGAAAAAGAGGAGGTTACTTTGAGCAGCATGGGAACCTCAGTGGTGCCCAGTTCTTCCACCCTGTCCCAAGAGCCCAAGCTCCTCATCAGTGATATGGAACAGCCTCTCCCACTCCGCACTGATGTCTTCTGAGGCCCAGGGTCATCTTGCCTGAGCCTTCGAGAATCAGAACTGGAGCTTGCTTCAACTGCTGGATGTTCAGCAGAGCCATGCCTCCCAAAGAGGACTTTACAGAGAAAGTTTCTGGACTTGACATCTCCAGATGAGTCCTGTATCCATGGGCAAGCCATTTTACCTTTTTGAGCCAGAATCTCTTCTACAAAATGGGATTATAATTATTGCCCTACCTCACAGGGTTGTTGTGAGGACTGAGCATATGTAGAAGTTGTATCTAAGCTCTAAGTACCAGGTAAACTTAAGGGGTATGCCAGTTATTTTCCATTAGACCCTCTAGTGCCCAGGGACAGATTTGTCTGGGTGGCATAACAGACTCCCTTGTCCTTGGATTTCTGGTCATGTTTGGTCAATGGGGAGCTTCAGCAGGAGAATGGAGAGAGGAAGAGGTTGGGGTGTTTATCCCAGCTCCCTCCTGGCAGTTCAGAAGTTGAGTGGGCCCTCTTGACAAGTGACCCTCCTGGCAAACCTGTCCATCTCTAGGTTTTGGGAACTGCCTCCTCTCCTTACCCCTGGCAGTGGCATTGGCTCTCCAGTAGAGGCCTCACCCTCATTGTGGTTTCCTTATGTCCTGCCCTTTCTCAATGTTCTTTTTTATTTGAAGTGGTGGTGGTGTGTGTGTGTGTTGGGGTGGGGGGCGTGTACTAGGAATTGAACCCAGGGGCACTGGACCACTGAGCCACATTCCCAGCCCTATTTCATATTTTTTTTTGAGACAGGGTCTCACTGAGTTGCTTAGTGCCTCCCAATTGCTGAGCCTGGTTTTGAACTTGCAATTCTCCTGTCTCAGCCCCCCAAGCCTCTGGGATTTCAGACCTGCGCCACCACACCTGACTCTCAATAGTCATTTCTCTAGTGCTTTTTTGAGCTCAGATTACCTACTTTGAGTATGTCATCATTTTGCTGTTAGACTTTGCCAGATTAAAAAAAAAATGTGTTTATCTGATGTTCAGACCTAAGTCCAAGCATGCTTCCACGCACCTCTCATCCTGTACAGGGCAGTGTGGGGTGGGTGCCACTTCAGTCCGGGCAGAGCCTACCAGTTGGCAAAGAGCATAGAGTCAGGCAGTATCCCCCTAACCTCCCTGCCTTTTCAATGCCCTTTCAGTATCTCCGGTGAATTGCTTGGGGAGCAGGGGCCAGAGGATAGGCTGAACCAGCACACAGATGCCGTGAGTGGCATCCTGGGAAAAGGAGCAGGGCCCACTGAATAAATGTCCCCAGATGAGAGAGCCTGCGATAGGATCAAAGAGGAAGATTTTGTGTGAGAAGATGGGACATCCCTTGGGATGTCTTGGACAACAGAGCTAGTCATCATGCCATATGTTATGGCATCATCCTCAGAACGGAGCCACTGTGGTGGCACAGTTGCCCCTCACTGGGGGGAAGGCAGCCTGTTTCTACTAGTTCCATCTGGGATGACTTGTTCCCTCCCTCCTACCTTTGTTGCTTTTCCAACTTTGTTTTTTGATTCATAGGGTTTTTGTCGTTTGTTTTTTTGGTACTGGGGATTGGATCCAGGGGTGCTTTACCCCTGGACCACAATTCTAGCCATTTTTATTATTATATTTTTTTAAATTTTGAGATAGCATCTCTTTAATTTGCTTAGGGCCTTGCTAAATTGCTGAGGCTGGCCTTGAATTTGTGATCCTCCTGCCTCAGCCTTCTGAGCCGCTGAGATTACAGACATGCCACGGGCACCCAGCTCCACCTTTGTTTTTAAATTTTTTTTTTCATTTGTAGATGAACACTATACCTTTATTTTATTTATTTGTTTTTATATGGTGCTAAGGATCAAACCCTTTGCCTCACACATGCTAGGCAAGTGCTCTACCACTTAACTACAATCCCAGCCCCTCCACCTTTTTATTTTTTATCACAAATGCTCAATAAGCATTTCTGAGTGCAGCATCACTTTGAAGAAATGTTCCGCACAGAGAAAACCAGCTACTCCTATGGACAGAATCAAGGGAATCAAGGGGGAAACTATCCCCTTGCTCAGCTGTTCCAGCCATATTCCTTCCAAGACCTGAGATTCTTCCATCATGTCAGTTACTCTTACACCAGAAACCAGTCCAGAATCAAGGGCCTCGGACTTGACCTTACTCCACCCATCAGCGCCCAGCATGGTGGCCAGTTTGTAGAGCTTAATGGCCCCAAGTCCAAACCCTGACTCCAGGTCAAGGATGTGGCTCAGTATACAGTGCTTGCCTAACATGTATGAGGTCCTGGGTTCCATCCCTACCCAGTACTATAAAACAGGTAAATAGATATAATGTCCTGACTCTACCACTTGGTATTTGCATCTGTCTGGGTGTTTCTTGTTTGTTCGTTTGTTTTGTTTTGTTTTAGTTCTGGGAATTGAACCCAGTTGCTCTACCACTGAGCTATACTCCTAGCCCTTTTTTATTTTTTATTCTGAGATGGACTCTCTAAATTGTGCTGACTGACCTCAAACTTGCAATCTTCCTGCCTCAGCCTCCCAAGTAGCTAAGATTGTGCCATTGTGCCTGGGTAGGAAATGTTTTGTGTAAATTCTAGGCTTATTTCTACAGGTCCATGTGGATAGAAAGTGGGAGATGATGAGAATCCCCAAATTCCCCCATCACATCCTAAGAAGGCAAGAACAGAGTCAGTGGGGTCCATTCAAAGGCAATCTTTGAACTATAAATGGTGCCTGGGATTTCCAAAGGCTTTAGACATTGTCAACAAAACCTAGGCCCTGCACCAAGATTTGCTCCATCATGGGTGAAAGGCAACCTTTCCTTCCTTGAGTCCTCAGAGTCTCAGAAAAGGCAGATCAAGGGTTCTTTGCTATGGCTGTCCCTGACTGGACTTTAATAGGATCTGGGCACTCTATGGAGCATCTGACATTCCTGATTAGAATTGAGGTGGACGGTGGAATCTTTCACAGTGGATTCACTTTACCCCCAAAGGGAAGGAGATTAAGGGTGATGGTGTGGGCAGGGACTCAGAGCTTAAGGGTCAGGAGCTCTGTGAAGGGAGGTAAGTCTTCATAAACCTTAGACCCTGGGGACACCCACAGCAGCAGGCCTCTGCGCAGGGCCCTGCTCTCAAGCTTCTTTCATTTTTCCTGTCCATCAAGAGCTCTTTTCAGAAACATTTGGAGAGGGCAGCTCCTGCTCAGTCCAGTATATCCATCTACAGCTCTGATGTTTAGGCTCCAATTTGCTTTTGCTCTAATTCTCAGTCCAGTTTCTTGTGCTGAGCCAGATCAGATTAACTTCCCAAATCTCCCTCTTACAGATATGTTACTTCATCAATACTGGGCCTGGGCCCTTCTGGAGTAGGATCAGATCCAGGGATGGGAGGTCCCTGCTGGTCTTCTTTATGACTGTCCTGGGGGCCCAGCAGCCTCCAGTGGATGAGGTAGATGCCATACTCTGGCTTTGGGGCTGGTGGCTCTGTGGAGAGAGTAGCATGGCCTTGGTGCAGCCTTGGCCCAAAGTGGACTGCCACCACAATACAGACCGCAAGCAGGACAAAGGCAGCAACAATGATGGTGAGTGGTGGCAGCCCGTCTCCTTGAAGTGGTTCCCAGGCTCCACCAAGCACCTCTGGAAGCTGCCTCTGGGGCTCCTGCCCCAATGAACCATTCACAGCTGGAGGAGGAGTCATCAGTCTGGGAAGGGAGGAGAAAAGAGAGGCTGAAGTGGGCAGGTACACACAGAAAAAGGTCAAAATGGAGCTGGGAGTGATGGTGCATCCCTGTAATCCTGGCAACTCAGGAGGCTGAGTCGGGAGGATTGCAAGTTCAAGACCTGCCTCAGCAATTTAGCAGGAAATTAAAAAACAAAAAGGGCTGGTGAGGGCTGGGATTGTGGCTCAGAGAAAGAGCACTTGCCTCGCATGTGTGAGGCACTGGGTTTGATCCTCAGCACCACATAAAAATAAATAGACTGTGTTCATCTATAACTAAAAAATAAATTTTTTTTAAAGAGCTGGGGATGTAGCTCAGAAGTAAAGCGCCCCTGGGTTCAATCCCTAGTGACCCCCTCCAAAGAAAAAGACAAAAATAGAAAGAGATTGACACCCAAAGGAAACAGAGAGAGAAACTCAGAGAGGAAAACACACACACACACACACACACACACACACACACACACACACACGAGACAGAGAAACAGAGATAATCACACACATAAACAGAAAATAAAAGACAAAGACAAAAGACAGAGGGGGATACAGCGAGAAAGATACACATGGGAAAAGGAAAAGAAAAGGAGATAAAGATGGAGACTGAAATAAAGATGAAGACAGAGACAAAGAAATGGAAAGACAGCAAGTTAAAGTTGCTCAGAAAAGGGCGAAGAGAAGGGCATCATTATAATCTGGCCAATAGTTTGGTCCCAAGTCCCTTCCCACTGCTTGCCTGCTTTCCCCAGGTCTTAGCAAGATTCCTAAATAGGTCCTGTGTCCTGGGTCAAGAATCTGAGCATGCTATGGGCTGCTGTCCCACGTCCTGGGCAGTGGGCAGTGAACAGCTGCTTCTTAAAGTCCTGGAGAAAGGGAATCATTGTCTGGCCTCTTAGGCTCCCCTACTCCCACTCACTGGAAGGCAAAAAGGTGTTCCTCTGAGGGAGGAAACAGAGAGCATAAAGAACCCCAGAAGCTTGGGGTGGGGCGGGGAGGCCTCATTCTATACTATGTGCCCCCTGCTCCCAGGCCTCAGGGTCAAGTTCTGGAGGCTTGAGGGGGCAGTATCCACCGTGTTTTGCTGGCTCTGCCAAGGACAAACTGAGGAGATTCAGTGCCAGTCTACACCCTGTCAGGATCTCTGGGTTCTACCAAAAGCATGGGACATAATCCCCACCTATCTATCTCCACCCTGATGGATGGTAGTGAAGGAAACAAAGCTCAAAACTGTAATCCCCAGAGTGAGGTTCCCCTTCCCATCAGGACCATGCTACAGACCCTAGGGGGAGGGGCACCCTTCTAGCCCTCAGCGCTGCCCTCCTCGTGGGTAGGCAACTGGGGCTCAGGAATGGCTTGCCCCAATTGTCCTCTGTCACACTGTCCTTTCTATCCCATCTCCCCTTGCATAATGTGGAAAGCCCGATACTCACCGCCCCTCCTTGAGTTTTCAGGGACCAGCCATAGGGCTTCCAGGGCAGAGGACAGGAAAGCAGCACCGGATGTAGGGGGTTGGGGGGGAAGCCCAGGACTGGGAAAGGCTTGGGGCCCCTGCAGGGAGTCAGGCCAGCCTGGCAGGAAGGGATGAGCAAGAGTCTACCTGGTTCATTGTCCGGGACTGGTGCAGGGCTCCCGTGGAATTCGAGGCCAGGTAGGCAAAGGCGAGCTGGCTGCCCCCGCTCAGCCCCTACCCGGAGCTGCCACGTCTTCAGGGCTCATGGGGCACACACCCTCTGCACACAATTTTACTACTCTTTCCCGCGCTTGCACTTCCGGGAACATTTGAGCTACCCTGGGCCAGTCGTTAACTCGGATAGTTGATCTTCCTCCTTGGCCCCTCCTTTCTGGCTGCCTGCCAACTTCAGGAGCTGGGTCAGCCCGCCCACCCCTCCTCCACCAGATCTCAGCCTCTCCCGCACCAGGATATGCACTCCCCAC
Organism: Ictidomys tridecemlineatus; assembly: GCF_052094955.1. NCBI lineage: Eukaryota > Metazoa > Chordata > Mammalia > Rodentia > Sciuridae > Ictidomys > Ictidomys tridecemlineatus. The sequence continues at coordinate 119,861,433 of NC_135477.1, read as the reverse complement.
CGCCACCTATTTCCTGAAGTTACTGTCCTTTGATCTTCTTTTTATATATTATACTTCAAACTCAAAGGAAAATGTAGATTAACATACACTCCCTATGTAACATATTGCATATATAATAAATCTCTATCTATGGCCCAACCTCCGGCTCTGTTCCTTTCTTATTAGTTTTCTGACATTTATTTATAAAATGTTAAGAATTAAAGTTTATTTTAAAAATCTATTTTTACTTCACGCCTGTTATCCCAGCACTCAGGAGGCTGAGTCAGGAGGATCACAAGTTCAAGGCCAGCCTCAGCAATTTAGCAAGACCATAAGCAACTTAGTGAGACCCTGCCTCAAAATATAAAATATAGAAAAGGTCTGGGGATGTGATTCAATGGTTACATACCCCTGGGTTCAATCCCCAGGAGAAAAAAAAAATCGATTTTTACTTTTAGTTAATTTGGTGTGCGGTGGTGCATGCCTATCATCCCAGCTACTCAAGTGGCTGAGGCAGAAAGATCCCAACTTCAAAGCCAACCTCAGCTATTTAGCTAGACCCTGCCTCAAAAAAAAAAAAAAAAAAAAAAGAGTTGGGTACATAGTTTAGTGTTAGAGCACCCCTGTGTTTAATTCCCAGTACTGCAAAAGAAAATCCATTTTCACTTTTTATTTATTATTATTGTTGTTGTTATTATTATGCAAGTAATACTGGGAATTGAACACACACCTGAGGTAAGGGCTCTATCACTTAGCTACTTCCCAGCCCTTTTACTATTTATTTATTTATTTATTACTTTTTTTTTTTTTTTTTTTTGGTACTGGGGATTTAACCCAGAGGTACTACTGCTGAGCTACAATCTCCAGCCCTTTTTGTTTTTTATTTTGAGACAGGGTCTCACCAAGTTGCTTAGGGAATCGCTAAATTGCTGAGTCTGGCTTTGAATTTGCAATCCTCTTCCCTCTGTCTGGAGTTGCTGGGATTACAGGCATGTGCCATGGCATCCAGCAAAAAAAAAAACCAAACAACAAAAAAAAAACATTCCTTTTCTTTTGGGTTCTCTCTCTCTCTCTCTCTCTCTCTCTCTCTCTCTCTCTCTCTCTCTCTCTCTCTCCTCTCTCTCTCTCTTTGGCAGTTGTAGATGGACAGAATGCCTTTATTTTATTTGTTTATTTTTATGTGGTGCTGAGGATCAAACGCAGTGCCTCACGCATGCTAGGCAAGCGCTCTGCCTCTGAGCAATAGCCTCAGCCCTGGTTTTTACAAATATGAATTTTATATCTCTTTGTATTTATTTGAATGTAACTTCAATTGCAAAAGTGTTTTATTTAATGTGTCAAAGTCACAAAAAGTGTCCAACAGAGTGCTCTCTAGTCAGTTGTTTGTTTGTTTGTTCCAGGACTGGGGATTCAACTCAGGGGCACTGAGCCACATTCCCAATCCTTTTTTGTTTTTTATTTTAACACAGGGTCTCGATAAATTGCTGAGGCTGGCCTTGAGGTTGTGATCCTCCTGCCTCAGACTCCTGAGTCCCTGGGATTAACAGGTACATGCCATGCACCCAGTTCAGAGACAGTTTTTACAAGATTTTTTTTTCTGGCTGGCTTCACGGGACCAGCCATTCTTCATCCTGCCACCTGATGCACATGCATTATTACCAGAGGATATAGGTCACTGGAAGAGGGTTTCCAAAGTGTTCCCAGAGAGGGCAGAACAAGTTCCTGAGTCAAGCTCAGGATAAGTGGGGTCCTTGGTTTATGTGACAGAAAGGAATTTCAGTACACACCAATACTTACACGGAGATTTATTAAGAAAAACAAGTAATGCACATTCAAGGAGAATGCAGAGAGTGAGACACAGTTCTGGGTTCTCTGACTCTTCTTTTAAAGGAAACTTGGTGAGGGGTGGACATGAGTGGGTATGCTAGGATGGCATCAGTATGGTTCTTCTCAATGTACTTAGGCTGTCCAGGTCTTCATTATCTGATCAGTAGAAAATATTGGAAAGTCCTCTAAGTTGTAAGTTTCTATTTATTGGGCTAATTAACAGCGTGAAAGGTAATTTTCCTAAGTGAGTCAATTTATAGTAAATTTAAGATTTCCCAGAAATTTGGGAGGGACCTGCCTGGGAGAGAGAGTGGCTCAGAGAGTGACAGGCCTGGAAAGGTATGTCAAACCTCAAATCAAAATTATATTTCCTCATTGGACGCAGTGGTGAACTCCTGTAACCCCAGTGACTCAGGAGGCTAAGACAGGAAGATTGAAAGATCAAGACCAGCCTGGGCAATTTAGAAAGACCCTGTCTCACACTGAAAAATAAAAAGGATTGGGATTGTAGTTCAGAGGTAAAGCACCCCTAGGTTCAATTTCCGATACCAAAAAAAAAAATGTTTTTGAAAAGAGGAAATGTTTCCTTTTCCTTTTTTTTTTTTTTAAAAAAAATATGTTTTTAGTTGTTGATGGACCTTTATTTTATTCATTTATTTATAGGCTCAGAATTGAACCCAGTGCCTCACACGTGCTAGGCAAGTGCTTCCTCACTGAGTTACAACCCCAGCCCCTCCTTATCCTTTCTTTTTTTATATATATATTTATTTTTTCGTTGTAGTTGGACAAAACACCTTTATTTTTATTTATTTATTTTTTATGTGGTGCTGAGGATCAAACTCAGTGCCTCATGCCTACTAGGAGAGCGCTGTACTGCTGAGCCACAACCCCATCCCTCCTTGATGTCTCCTTTCTACTTTTTTTTTTAAATTGTACTGAGATCAAACCCAGGGACCCACTGAGCTACATCCCCAGCCCTTTTTATTTATTATAGAGGCTGGCCTCAAGCTTAAGATCCTCCTCCCTCAGACTTCAGAGTTGCTGGGATTGATTCCAGGCTAGTGCCACAGCACCCAGCTGTCTACCTATTTTTTATGTCTTTTATCCAACTCCAACCTCAGCACCACTCTGTCTTTTAGATGGGAGACCAGGAACCCCCCCTTACCCATGACTTGATGAAACAGGGTATAACCTCTTGGTTCCTTGTCTCTTAGCCAAACAGCCTACACCCTGACATGCAGGGAGTCCACTGAGCACTCCATGATCACTTGAGCCCAGGTACCTTGAGCTGAACTGACCCTTGAATTACATGAGCATGGTTGCTGGTTGATTCTGAAGCCTCTGGTTAGCACTTGCCCATGCAGTTAAGGGCTCTGGTCATCCTCTGCCTTCTACTCTGATCCACTTAGACATTAGCCAGTGGGAATCTGGAGTGTGTCCCAAGTCCAAGGTTTTAGCCACTGCTTCTTGCCTCCCCCCTTCTCAAGACACATGTGACAATGCTCTTATAGGCACCTTCACTGGGGCCTTGGGTCAAAAAGCTCAATTTATAATCCTTCTGATGGAGATATATATATATATATTTCATCAATACTGGATCTGTCTCTTAAAGGGGTCCATGGAGGATAAGAAGGTGGAACTTCTCCACCACTTTCCTATCTCCACACTCAGTATTGTGAATTGCCTTTCCCCATTCCTACCCTCTAAACCTTAACCATCGATATGGCTTAATTCTAGTGTCACCTCCTTCCAGAATGTATTCTACCACCCATTATACTTGAGTAGCCTTCTTTCTTTTTCTTTTCTTTCTTTCCTCTCAGTACTCCCTAGTACCAGGGACACTTTATCACTGAGCTACATATCCAGCCCGTTTTTATTCTTTGTTTTGACATAGGCTCTCACCTCTAACTAAATTGTTGAAAGTCTCACTAAATTGCTGAGGCTGACCTCGAACATGTGATTCTCCTACCTCAGCCTCCTGAGTTGCTGGGATTACAGGCATGTACCACCATGCCTGGCACCTTCTTTCTTTTCTTTAAACCCTATAGTAGTTGGTTTCTCAACAGCTTCTAATATTTGTTACATTTTTATTATTTGGTACTGGGATTGAACCCAGGGGCACTTAACCACTGAGTAACAGCACCAGCCCTTTTTAAATTTTTTTTATTTAAAGACAGCATCTCACTAAATTGCTTAGGGCCTCACTATGTTGCTGAGGCTAGGGGATCACATGTTGCAATCCTCCTGTCTCAGCCTCCTAAGACACTGAGATTACAGGCATGCACCACCATGCCTGGCCATTTTATTTTTATTTTAAGACAGGATCTTACTAAATTACTGAGGCTGGTCTCAAACTTGAATCTCCTGCCTTGGCCTCTAGAGTCACTAGGAGCAGAGGTATATGCCATTATGACCTTCTCACTCTGCAGGAGGTGTGGGATTTCTTTTGGGGGTAATAAAAATATTCTAAAATCTATTTTAGATGTGATGGTTACACAAGTATCTGAATATACTAGTGCCACTGAATTGTACATTCTATCTTATTTTATTTTTTGATACTGAAGATGGAACCCAAGGGCACTTTACTACTGAGCTACGTCCCCTGTTCTATTTATTTATTTATTTAGGGGAAGTACCAGGGATTGAACCACTGAGCCACATGCCCAGCCCTATTTTGTATTTTATTTAGAGACAGAGTCTCACTGAGTTGCTTAGCGCCTCACTTTTGCTGAGGCTGGCTTTGAACTCAAAATCCTCCTGCCTCAGCCTCCCGAGCTGCTGGTAGTATAGATGTGAGCCACCATACTGTGCTTATTTTTAATTTTGAGACAGGGTCTCACTAAATTGCTGAGGCTATCTTTGAACTTGAGATCTTGCTGCCTCAGACTCCCGAGTTGCTGGGGTTACATGAGCCACCATAACCAACTCTGAATTACACTTTGACTGAGGATGATTGAAGGTGATGAAGGTATCCTTACAATGGTGGGATGTCTATCACCTGAGTGGGATGAGGAAGGCATCCATGAGGCAGGGTGTGGAAACAGAGACTGTAGAGTGGTTACTGAAAAGGAAGTGATCAAATAAATAAACATATCAAGAATATGTGAGGGCTGGGGTTGTGGCCCAGCGGTAGAGCGCTCCCCTAAGCATGTGCAAGATCTTGGGTTCGATCCTTAGCACTACATAAAAAACAAACAAATAGGGCTGGGGTTGTGGTTCAGTGGTAGAGTCCTTGCCTAGCATACATGAGGCATTGGGTTCGATCCTCAGCACCACATAAAAATAAAATAAAGATATTGTGTCCACCTAAAAACTAAAAAATAGATATCTTTTAAAAAATAAATAAAATAGAGTTATTGTGTCCAACTAAAACTAAAAAACAAAATATTTTTTTTAAAAAAAGAATATGTGGGGCTGGGGATGTGGCTCAAGCGGTAGCGCGCTCGCCTGGCATGCGTGTGGCCCGGGTTCGATCCTCAGCACCACATACAAACAAAGATGTTGTGTCCGCCAATAACTAAAAAAAAATAAATAAATATTTAAAAATTCTCTCTTTCTCTCACTCTCAAAAAAAAAAAAAAAAAGAATATATGGGGCTGGGGTTGTGGCTTAGTGGTAGAGCACTCGCCTAGTGTGTGTGGGGCGCTTGATTCAATCCTCAGCACATCTATAAAAATAAAGGTATTGTGTCCAACTATAACTAAAATAAAACATTAAAAAAAAAGTATGTGAGCCAGTTGGGCAGTGGTGCACACCTGTAATCTCAGTGACTTAGGAGACTGAGGCAGGAGAATTCCAAGTTTGAAGACAGTCAGGGCAACTTAGAGAAATCCCATCTTAAAATTAAAAAAACAAAAACAAAAACAAAAAACCTGGGATTGTAGCTCAGTTGTAGAGCGCGTCTGGGTTCAATCCTCAATATTACATACACACACAAAAAGGATATGTGAGTGGGTCTGCAGTGGCATACACAGCTCCAGAGGCTGAGACAGGGGGATCACAATTTCAAAGATAGCCTCAGCAACTTAACATCTAAGGAACTCATCGAGACCCTGTCTCAAAAGAAGGGGCTGGGGATGTTGCTCAGTGGTTAAGTACACCTAGGTTCAATCACTGGTACAAAAAAAAAAAAAAAGATGCATGAGTCAGATTGGCCTGGGAGAAGCTACCAGTTTCACCATCTGCTTGTAAAAGGAACTAAGTTTCCTTGGAGAAATTGCTGATTCCAAGACTAGGCAGGTTACACAATAAACTTGGAAGATCTCATTAAGCTAGGAAGTAAAAACAGTGCTCATGATGGAGCTTTGTCAGAAGGACTCAGAAACCAGCTTGAAGGGGCTCCCACTGGCCAAAAAGGGAACAATTGGAGCAGCAAAATCATAAATTATTATGATATATTATAATCCATTGAATAAAACAGGAATGACTTCATACAAATATGAATTTGAAAATAAAGTTGAAAATTTGTTGAAGAGTGAAATATTTAGATAGTTTCTAAGTATCTCCCCACAAAATACCCACTAATGATACAAAGGAGAAAAGTATAACTTTAGTATAGAGAAAACCAGCTGATTAGTGACCTCCACCCTCACTCCTCACACTCCCTTCCCTACCACAAGATATAACCCTTAGAATTTGTGAATGTTACTTCTTTGGAAAAAAAAAGAGCCTTTGCAGATGTAATTAAGCCATGGTCCTTGAACTGAGATGATCATCTTAAATATGCAGATGAGTCCTAAATTCAATGGCAAATGTCCTTCTAAAAGACACACAGAAAACAGGGAGGAGAAGGAAAGACATAGGCACAGATTAAAGTGATGTGGCATAAGCCAAGGAGTTCCAAGGAAAGACCAACAGCCACCAGAAGCTGGAAGAAGGCAAGGAAGGTTCTTTCCTAGAGCTTTCAGGGTAGAATGGCCTTGCTGACATCTTGATTTCAACTTCTGGCCTCCAGAATTGTGAGTGGTGCTGGGGATTGAACCCATGAGTTCTCTACCACTGAGCTACATTCACAGACTGTTTTATTTATTTATTTATTTATTTAGAGACAAGGTCTCTATAAATTGCCAAGGCTGTCCTGGAACTTAGGCTCCTCCTGCCTCAGCCTCCCAAATCAGTGGGATTACAGATGGATACCACTGCACCTGACAATTTCTGTTGTTTAAAGCCATCGCTGTGTGGTAATTTGTTAAGAGGACACAGAAAATGGATATAGTGGTAGACACCATCTCGAGCAAGTGATCAATGTGAACACCCTCAGTAATGGAACAAATAAAAATCATGCATCACTAAATAGAATATGAAGGCAGGACACAGCACTGCTTCTGTGATACTCCTGCCAAAGACATAAACCTAAATCTGATCATGAGGACACATATTGAGGGACAGTCAACAAAATAACCAGATCAAAATCTTCAAAAGTGTAAAGGTCTTAGAAGTCAAGGAAAGCTGGGCACACTAGTACACACCTATAACCCCAGCGACTAGGGAGGCTGAGGCAGGAGGATCACAAGTTCAAGGCTAGCCTTAGCAACTTGTGAGACCCTTCCTTTAAAAAGGGAGGTGGTGGTGGTGGGAGGAGGTCTCAAAATATAAAAGAAAAAGGGCTGGGGATGTGGCTCAGTGGTAGAGTTCCCTGGCTTCAATCCCCAGTTCTACAAAAAGAAAAAAAAAAAAAAGCAAAAAAGATTTGTATTTTTAATTTTTTTAATAAATGGTGTAGGGTTGAACCAATGCTCCTAAAATTTTTGAGTTTACTTCAGTAACCTGCCATATGGGAGGCATTATGCCTGGTCCTAGGGGTACTGAAAAAAGTAACCATGCGGGCTGGGGATGTGGCTCAAGCGGTAGCGCGCTCGCCTGGCATGCGTGTGGCCCGGGTTCGATCCTCAGCACCACATACAAACAAAGATGTTGTGTCCGCCGAGAACTAAAAAAAAAATAAATGTTAAAAATTCTCTCTCTCTCTCTCCTCTCTCACTCTCTCTTTAAAAAAAAAAAAAAAGTAACCATGCTGGTCTATAGTCTGCAGGAGAGAATATCATGAGATGCAGATGAGTGATAGATGGAGGCTAAGGACAGGGTGCTGCCAGAGCACAGGGAGCACCTAACTCCAATGGGGTCAGGAGGCAGAGGGAGGGATGCTTAGCACGTGGTGTTCTTGCTTTTCTATTAGGAAAAATAATAATATTTATAAATTCTCCTTGAAAGATGTTGGGAGTCCTGTATGGATTGGGAGCCCTGAGGAGGAGAGGAATGTGGAGAATTCAGAGTCTACAGAGCATGGGCGGCTAGTGGGCTCAGCCTCAAGCTCGATCCTGGGAGAGGAAAACCTGGTCTGAAACAGCCTGCTCCAGGAAAACCTCCAAGTAGTATAGGGAAGGACTTAAGGGACCCCCTAGGCAAGGAAGGCAGAGATGTGACCAGATTGCTATCATTGCTCATCGGGCCCTAGAGCCAACCGGAGGCACACTGGCCACAGTCACTGCTGCTCAGCATCACATCCTCATCTGGGCTGCGTGCTGAGCTTGGCCCCTGGAGCCAGTCCCAATCTGTTTCCTTCTATTCTTTGACAGGAAGCTCCTGGAGAGCCAACCCCCACCCCACACCCCGCCCCAGTACTCCCTTTCTCTTCTCCACTATGGATAGAGTCTCCACAGAGCAGCTGCCTGCTGGCCACCTACCCAGCTGACATGGGGACCATAGGAGCCAGGCAGCTGTGCTGGGCGATCCTGGGCTTGCTCTTCCTCCAAGGTAAGGAACGCTTGCCACTTTCCCTTAGTAATTCCCACTCATCCCTCCCCTGGGACACAGGCCACACATGCTCTGCATCCATGGATCTGCCTGAGGGAGGGAAATTCCAGACCCTTTCCACAATGGGGATCAGTCCGACTGGGGGGTGGGGTAGGCATTACCAGGCAGGGACAAAACAGAAATACTATTAAATCCATTTGTGGAAAAATTTTCAGGGAGAACTGAGTCCCTCATAGAGGTAGGCCCCCTGAAATGTGAGAAGCAACTGGCTTAGCTTGAGCTTGAGGCTGGAAAGTTCCTTCCAGAAGGTACACAGGCAGGAAGAAGCCTGCAGCTGTTCCATCCAACCTTTCCCTTGGGTCTGGGTGCTATGGTCACCCTATAGATTGTTGGAGTACAAAATTGTGTCCGGGCCTTTACAGATCACCTTTCTCTTTTTTTTTTCTTTTCTTTCTCCTTCTCCTTCTCTTTCTCCTTCTTCTTCTTCTTTTTTCCTTGCTGGTGAGAGGTAAGAACCTGGGATTTCTAAAAGCTCAAATCACAGCAAGAAGGCCTAAGGTTAGACACAAAGAACTATTTACCAAAGCAATTGTGTATAACATTCTCACCCAGGGGGCTAGATGAGATGACTTCCAGAGGAGAGGACTCAGAAGCAACGCCTCTCAGACAGGTCTCTTGCCAGCTCATGAAGGAGCTCTAATTAGGGAGCAGTTGCTGGTAACCGTGAGAAGTCCAGGACACTCTGACTCACAGGGTAGCAACTTCCCTTTGGTCAATCCACCCCCCCACCACCACCACCTCCCAAGTCCTCTATGGAAGATTTAGGAGGTTGTGTTCAAAGCAGCAGAAAGAGAGAGTGCAAGAGCACTTCAATAGAGAGAGGTGACTGCCCTGATTGGTGGTAGGATGAGAGGGCCTGAGTACCAGAATATTCTGCCTCCTAGAGATACCGACATTTTTCTGAAAGCCACTGGCTGGGAATAAAACTCTAACCAGGCCTCTCTGCCCACAGAGAGAGGACAGAGTCAGAGATTTGATCTGGGGCTGAAGAGGAGGCTGTAACAGAAACTGCAGGGGGAGACTCATGAGGCATTTTCAAGGGCCTAGACTTCTCCCAGTTTTCTGACCCACTGCCCTGTCCCAGGCACATACCCAGGCTTTATATACACTCTACCTAAGTGACTAGCCTCCTTGGGTTCCCTAAACCTCTCATCCTCAGAGCTCTGGGCATTTGCTATCTCCTTCATTTTGGTAAACCGAGGAATCCTTTTGAGCATATTCATGCCCACAAAGAGACTTGACTGTGGCTACAGAGTCAGGGCCGACTTGTAACTCAGAGGATTTGAGAAAGTGGGGCAAAAATTAAAATGTCTAGCATTGATTGAGCATGTACTGTCAGGCACCATGTTAAGTGTTGAACATGTGTTTTCTTTTCCTTGCAACAACTTATACGATACTAACATCTCATGGGGTTTTTTTGTGTTTATTTATTAATTAGTTAATTTTGGCCCTGGGGATTGAATCCAGGACTTTGCCCATGCTAAGCAAATGAGCCCCACCACTGAGCCACACCTCTATCCCCTCATAAAAATTGCATTTTAAAGAAAACTGAGTCTGATGTCAGACAGTGAGTGAGTGACAAAGGCAGGATTTGAACCCAAGCTTGTCAGACTGTAAAATCCATGATTTTACCTACTAAACATGCATCTCTGAGGAAAACAGAGGGATAGGGAAGTGGTAGATTGGGAGGAAATGAAGCAGGGAGGAGTTAGGGAATGGAGACCAGGAAAATCAGAAATTCCCTTGGCCACAGTTCTTTGGGTGTCTACATGCCAAGTGGTCAGAGGTACCTGGCCTGCTGAAAAAAACCTGACTCTAGTTCCTCCCTTACTTGCAAGTGAATCTTTGCAGGTGAATCTTTACAGGTGACAAGTTGAGGGAGCAGAAGGGGACAGGAGTCAAAGAGAGGACAGGCAAATGAGACTTGAAGCTTGTGACTTTGGAACTCCTTCCAAGATGCTAGACAGGTTTCTTTCTAGGTAAATGCTGAAGTTGGTGCACTGTGACCACTTCTTGCAGCACTTCGATAATATGTAAGATACGCTGGATCAGTAACTGATAGTGTTAAGGTGCGCTATGGGTTGAAAGTCTTCCCCAAGTTATCCCCAGCTAGAAAGGCTTCTTTCTAGCCTGGGGTTTCTATAAGTTTTAACTCCTCTCTCTATCCTTCACCCACAAAGGAATGGGGTTGTCAGATTGTGCCCTGATAAAACATGGCCTAGGGTTTGGGCAAGCTTGGGCTTGGAAACAATTAATTCCACACTCTCTAAGTGATAGCCCCATGGAGGAAGGCAGTGGCTTAAGAAAAATAAACAAACCAGCAGGCTGCCACAGGCGGGGGTGGGCTCCTGGCACCCAGCCGCCTCCATCCACCCAGGTTTGGGCTCGATGCTTCCCTGATGATGATAGGCCATGGGAGCAGAAGGGCCAGGCAGGGGCCTTTGGCCCAGGCTGAGTAAAGGGACGGGAACCCAGCTGGGCGGCTCCACTTCCCCGTTGTTTTCCTTTCACATTGTTCACAGGTTTCAAGCATGATTTCATTGTGGAAAGTGAGCAAACCCAACTGACCCTTGAGGGCCCACATCCACAGCAGGATACAGATAGGGGACCATAAGCACACACACATCTGTAATAAAAACCCACAGACACACATACAAATGTACTAAATGGCTAATGAGGACTTCTGACCTGGGACTCCTAGTAACTGACTCCTCTCTGGGTTTGGTCAATAATGACCATTTCCAAAGAAGCCTCTGCCTGTGAAAGTAAACTCGTAGGTAGCTCCTTATAGAGCTTCTTTGCCTTCTGTACACATCTCAGAACCTGCTTCCTGTGCAGGCCCCTACCACTGGCTGGGAAGAGGGGGGGGGAGAGAGAGAGAGAGAGAGAGAGAGAGAGAGAGAGAGAGAGAGAGACCCTAATATAAGCATTATATCTCTGTGCCCTTCTCTTCTTCTCTATATCTGGCATTTTCTGGTCTTTCTTCCTACCCATTTCATTCATTCACCTTCCCATCTCCTCCCCTTGGGAGAACAATCTTCACAGAGGAAAATGAATGGCCTGAGCAGTAGTATAGGGTGCGCATTAGCCTAGAGACCTGGAATCCTGGGTCCTTGTCCAGTCATGCCAGGCTACTGACTCTCTCTCTTTGAACATGCCGTTCATTTAAAGTAACCTTCCTCTGGGCTGGGTAGAGTGCTTTCCTAGCATGCATGAGATTGGGTTCAATCCCCAGTACCACAAAAAACAAAACCAAAAAATCCTTCCCCTGATCTTGTGTGAGGTTGGTACCGTACCCATAGATTAGTCAAGAGCCAGGAAAGGACTCTGGGACTCTGTACCATGAGGTGGTGGTAATGATGCAATCGCGTCCCATTTCTAATGGAAGCCAACACCATGAGCTGGAGACCTATCCTTTAGCCCTCTGCCATGTGCGCCTTCCTTCCAGTCCATGAAAATCCAGACTGCTCAGGGTAGGATCCAATTTGTGGGTCCTATTCTAGCATCTGGGCCTAGAAGCTTAGGAAAGGTAAGAGGAGCGCTAGGCCAGTTTAGCACTGACCCCAGGGCTCTGGGGCTGGGGCCACAGTTCTCAGTGGCTCAAGGCTGAGCTCACAGAGGGATATTTTTCACTTGGCCCAGCCTAACATGTCTTGAAAGAGGGGAGAAATGAAGGGGGTGGAGGACGGGTAGGAAGAAAGACCAGAAAATGCCAAATATAGAGAAGAAGAGAAGGGCACAGAGAGCTAGGAGGTAGCAGACCCTTCAACCTAAGATGATCTGTTTCAGGACCCTTTAGCAGTTTAAGTCTGGTCACGGAGCCAACTTCTCCCAATACAGGTGAGTGAGTGTGCTTGCCTGGGGGCCTTCCCTCTCCCCATCCCCTTCCCCCAGCCATTCAAACCTGTTTAAAGCTCCAGAGTTCTTGGATGGGCAAGGGATTGGGGTGTCACCAAACCTGCCTAACCCCCAACTCTCCATCTGCCTCCATCCTTGCAGGAGAAAAATCTTCCTCCGAGTTTGGCAGCCCAAGGCTTCTTTTCAGCTCCAGTATTCCAGGTACTCGGCCTTTGATACCACAAATGCCATCCAGGGAAGAACTGGGGAGGACCCAGACACTGCATCTTCTCTACAGGAGACTATAGACCAGTGGGGGAAGGGACAAGCCTACAAAGCCTCACACTAGCAATTTTTATAAAGCAGGGGAAAAGTTCATGGGCAAGAGTAAAAAATGCTGTAAAGGCCAGACAAATATCAGCCTTCAGACTTGGGGGGCCAGGGATGATTCCCAGAGGCATTGGCCTCCAAAACTGACCCAAGAAGGAGTTATGAATAGGTGAAGGTGGTGAGGTGGAGGATGATGGGGTATGTGCCAGGCAGAATGAACATCAAGGGTAAAGGCCCAGAGGTGAACCAGAGAATGGCCGCTTCTGGAGTTGTAAGCAGTAAAGAAGAGGAGGATTTTGGACTAACAAGCCCTCTCTGTGCATGGGCTGCCTGAGGCCCTGAGCAGGCCATTTGTGTTTCCTAATGCACAGCAACTTCACAGAAGACCCCACAAAGCCCCCTGGGATCCAGGAACCCTGTAACAGGGAGATCAAGCGTCACAGATGGGCACTCCTTTAAGAACCTGACTCAGGCCCAGGCACAGAAGCACACAGCGGAACTTAGTGAGTACCCAGGGTGGGAGGGGCAGGGGGTGAAGAACCCTGGGTTACATCTGGGTGGGGTCCTTCTTCCCCTCCTTGGGAGGCGTGGGGGTGTGGGGGTCTTGAGGCCAGGAGCCGAATCAGTTGCACCTTAGTTTGGAAGTAATGAAAGAGATCTGGAGAGGAGTTGAGACAGGAAGTTAGGCCTGGCCACAGAGAAGGCAAAATGAGACTGGACCTGGGACCAAGAAAGGCATAGATGAAGAGAAGAAGGGGCCGGAGGGCAGAAAAGGTCGAGAAAGGCTATGCTTCTCAGACAAGGCTGGGGAGGGTGGACACCCTCTGTTGTGGCCACCTGTTTCCCGCACAGGCACTGGAGCTCCACACAGCAGTAGCAGCAGTGGCGGAGGCGGCAGCAGCGCAAGGGGAGGTATGTCCTGCATGGCAAAGAGGGGGGTTGGAGATGTCTTGTGGCCCTTTCTCTCAAGCTGTCCCGTGGCTCTTGGATAGTTTACTCTCCAGACTTATTTGGGAGGGGGGTGAGGAGAGATAAGGAAATGGAATAGCAGTCTGGCCTGAGATACAATTAGTTGAACAGGGGAGGAGTGGAGTGACATGCCACTTTTTAAGAGGGTCCAACACCTGTACTGTCTCCTTAACTGACAACCTAATTTGTTGAATCATTTCCAATCCTTGGCAAAACACAGACAACTCTACCTAGCCTGATCTGGCTTCCTAGCTCTAAAGCATAAATCCTTTTCCTGTGGGCTCCAAAGAGTAGTGGGAAACATCCTGAACCTTCTGGAATCCTCTGAAACCAGTAACGTGAGCAACTAGCAATGCTGTTCAGATGAGCCCACATCTTCACAGTCCACATTTCCAACCTCTATCCCCATGAGATCTGGCCAGAGCAGCAAAGAAGTCTTGTAGGGTGTGGCTCTGTAGCCTTGTATATGGGGAGCAGGAGAGAAGCTAGCTGTCTTTGGTAGCTGTGTCAGCACCCTTCACTGATACATCAAACCCACTCTGTTTCAGAAACATCTCAAAATGATACTTCTAATTCAGTCACCATGAACTCAAGTATGATGGAAGACTTGACCATCCTGCCTAGCCCCACATTAGCGACTGTGCTCACTGTGGCTGCCTTTGGTGAGAAAGGAAGGGAAGATTAGGATGTGGGGGTAGGATCTGGGTCTGAGCACACAAATTCAAATCTTACCCATTTGTTCCAGGAGGGATTGGCTAATGAGCAAGGCACTGATGGAAGAAAGGTTCTATTGGCCCTCTAGCCAGCTCTTTTTGGCTGTGCTGGACTCCATGTTCTTATGACAGGAGGGAGCTAGGCTGTAAAGCCCACTCCAGCCAGGGACAGCAGGCTGATAGCTCATTTGTTCAGCAGAGAAGTGAAATTCACTTTATTCCCCAAGCCTGTCTATATAGTACTTAGCCAGGAAGGGTATTCTGAACTCTTGTTGCCCCCTCTTGTCCCCTGTCATCATCTTTCCTTAACCCCATTCTTTTCCCTGTTCAGGTGTGATCAGCTTCATTGTCATCTTGGTGGTTGTGGTGATCATCCTAGTCGCTGTGGTCAGTCTAAGGTTTAAGTGTCGGAAGAACAAGGAGTCAGAAGGTATATGTCTTTCCCCCGTGCTGGGGGACCTGGAGCCCAAGGCCAAGGTGGACACCCAGTTCAGGCTGAGGGAAGGAATGGCACAAGCCTATAAGCCCCATGGATGAGTTGGAAAGATCCCCTTGGGTGGGCTTTGAGGGGAAGGCTGAACTTCTGAATTATAGCATGTTACCCTAATGTACGTCCTTGCATTTTTACAGATCCCCAGAAACCAGGGAGTTCAGGACTATCTGAAAGGTAAGACTGTCAGAAGTTCAAGGGAGGCATCTTCTATCTGACCCTCTTTTTCTCTACTCCAAAAGGAAAACACTTCCTGCCTCCCACACACATGTGTGCACACACACACACACACACATCACTCGCCACACACCACGCATCACGTACACCTCACACATATATACACACCCCATACACACTCACCATACAAATCACACATCACACACCACTGACACACACACACCATAATCCTGCTGCCTTTACTGAGGCAGGGGATAGGTGTAGGAAGGCCAGTGGTAGATCTGAAAAGAAACAACCAAGTGACACGAGATGGATGGGAACTCTTCTTTTTTGATACCAGGAATTGAACCCAGTGCTTAACCACTGAGCCCCATCCCCAGTCTGTTTTATGTTTTATTTTGAGACAGGTTCTCCCTAAGTTTCTTAGGGCCTCGCTAAGTTGCTAAGGCTGGCTTTGAACCTGTGATATTCCTGTCTCATCCTCCTAACCTGCTGGGATTCTGGGCAAATGCCACGCCCGCCTGCCCCCCCCCCCCCATGGAACTCTTCAGCTCCAGGGCTAAGCCCTTAATGATAATTATAGGAATGCAGATTCTAAGATAAGACCTCTCCTCTAAGTTTAGGAACCTCTTATTGACTGGGCCACTCGTAATAGTATGTAATGTGCAATATGAGCTCAAATCCTTTCAACAATTCTCCAAGGTAAATATGACTTCATTTTATATAATTAAAAACCTGAGGGGGTCAGCTGTGGTGGCACATTCCTATAATCTGAGCTACTTGGGAGGTTGAGGCAGCAATTTAGCAAGACCCTGTCTCAAATTTAAAAAATAAAAAGGGCTGGGGGTGTAGCTGGGGGTGTATCTCAGTGGTAGAGTGCCCTGGGTCCAATCTCCAATACCAAATATAAAAATAAAATTTAAAAATTGAGGCTGTAGGGAAGTTGTAACTTGATCAAGATCAAATCAGTAATGGATAGTAAATGCAAGTCTTTGAAGCTTCAAATCTCACTCTTTAAAAAAAAAAATTTATTTATTTTTTCGTTGTAGTTGGACACAATACCTTTATTCCATTCATTTAGTTTTACGTGGTGCTGAGGATTGAACCCAGGGCCCCGCGCATGCTAGGCAAGCGCTCTACCACTGAGCCACAATACCAGCCCCTCAGAGCTCACTCTTGGTTCACTATGGTGCATCCCCTAAATATAGATGTTTTTGAAGCGTACCCCCCCCCCGCCCCTGCTGGGTTCCTTGCCTCTCATTGCCCTTCCAGCTTCTTTCTGTAACACAAACTTCCTTCCTGTCCCAGCTGCTCCACAGCCAATGGAGAAAAAGACAGCATCACCCTCATCTCCATGAAGAATATCAACATGAATAACAGCAAAGGCTGCCCCTCAGCAGAGAAGGTACGTTTATCTATTTCCTTCCTTCTCCGAATTCATATTTCCCTCCTCCTGCTCCTATTTTCAGGCTCTGGTTCTTGGTCAGCAAGGAAATACTTCCAAAGACCCATGTTCTTCTGCCCTTTCCCCTACCCTCCCCTTCCTAAGAAGTTCACCCTTCCTCATTATGTATTCATTTTGCAGGTTCTTTAAAAGTGACTTTGGTCCCCATGGGTCCAAGGATGATGCAGCTATTCCATGACTATAAGGAGGAAGAGATGAAATTGATAGAGGCAATAAACCATATATAAATTATTTTATTGTTTTGTGTCTGCTCCTGGATCTAAAGGACACTGGCACTCCTCCAGATCTGGCAGCAAGCTTCCAGCATGAGAGACTGCTTCCCACACAGACAGAAATATGGCCTGATCCTCTTCTTTCTAGAGTCATATGAAGGAGCAGCCTATAAAGCAAGAAGAAGGAAAAATACCGCAGTGGACTGATCCTTTATGCTTGCATTAAAATTATTTTCTAGTCTGGCAGTCCAATTTCTTTTAAGGTCTATGTTTCCATGCACATTTCTTCCTCTTTGTGTGTGTGGTACAAATACAGGACCTCATACTTTCAAGCACTTTATCACTGAGCTACATCCCCAGTCCTTTTTGTGTTTTGAGACAGGATCTCCCTAAATTGCCCTGGCTGGCCTTGAACTTGTAATCCTCCTGTATCAGCCTCCTGAGTTGCTGGGATTACAAGTGTGCACCACCATGCCTGGATCCCTTGTACATTTTTTAACATTCCAGAAGCTTTCCAGATTTCTTTGCTAGGCCAAGCATGCATACCTCTTTCTGCTTCTGTGGGAAGCTCTCTGAGAAATGTGGGAGAGGAACTTTTTATTCAGTCTGCCTCTGTTCACCTATTTTATTAAGTGGGGTTGAGGTAACTGACTGACCTACTCAACAGAAATGAGACACAAGGGACTGTAAACAGAGACCAGTCATCACCAATAAAAAGGTTGTTTTTTGAAGTGCTGGGTATTGAACAATCACCTTACCACTGAGCCACATTCTCAGCCCAGGCAATACAAAGTTTTAAATCTGTAGAATAAAAACAAGGGAAGCACAATCCATTTTGACAAAGAAACTCCAGGAGTGAAAGCTGAATGAAATTCAAGTGTTCTCTGCCAGCATGGATACACTTCATTTTGGCTCTGAGCATGAGATGAGCACTGGGAAGATTTACTTCAAGGATAGGTCTTTAAGGTCCAAAAACCCACACATTTGACCTTTGACTGACATTGTGTTTGTGTCCTAGAAACATAATAAAGGATTGCAGACATACTATGAAGTCATTAAAAAGAAAGGAAATATCTGTTTTCTTAGTAATAGTCATGTCTACTATGTCATTGGTTTGGAAATGAATCAAGAGAAGTCATCTGTGTATATCTAATCTACTGCTAATTGGCAGTTTAGGACACAGGGAGAATGGAGCTTACTCACCTGCAGGAACAGTATGCTATTTTCTTCTGGCTTTGACTTCATAAAGTGGTATGAGACAGAATGTCTAGAACAAAAAGTTTTGTTTTATTTGTCTCAGTTAAACTATAAAATACTAGGCATGGTGGTACATGCCTGTAATCCCAGGAATTCAGGATGCTGAGGCAGAAGGATTGCAAGTTCAAAGTCAGCCTCAGCAATTCATATAGGCCCTCATCAAGTTAGCAAGGCCCTGTGTCAAAATAAAAAATAAAAAGGACTGGGGGTGTAGCTCAGTAAGGTGCCACTGGATTCAATCCCTAGTGCCCGAAACCCCTCCAAAAAACTATTAAAGTGGGCTAGGCACGGTGGCACACACCTATTGTCTCAGTGGCTCTGGAGGTTGAGGGAGGGTGGAGGGAGATATTAAAGAGAGCTTGTTGGGGACTAAAGGTGTGTAGCTCAGTGGTACAGCATCTGCTTTGCATGTACAAGGCTGTAAGTTCAATCGTTAGCACCAAAAATAAATAATAAAGTGAGGTGGCTGGACTACTTGGCTTTCACTAACTTCTTTTGTTTTATATCCCACAGTTCTGTGAACTCTAGATATTAAAAAATAAAATGAATGAATGAATGAAATGAATCTGTTGAGCAGAGTTTACTCTGGTGGGAGCCTAGGTGTCACTGGCAAGTCTTTAACATTCTTAGGAATTCCTCACAAGCTACTGGGTAGGTAAAATGAAATAACAAGTGGAGATACTTGGGAAGTAAAGTACTCATTAGCAATCGTAGCAGACAGTCTAAAGCAGTACCACCCAGGTCCCACTTCAGGACTAAGATATTTGTTCCCCAATTGCAGCAGTGTGCTGGCAGCAGAGAGCTTTTGGCTGCTTGATGGCTGGCTGGTGGGGGTGAGGGAAGGTATGAAAACCTGGACCCCTTGCCTCAATTTTCCCCCCTGCTCAATCCTGCTCCTCTTACTCTTCACAACTGTAGTTTTCAGAAGCATCACCAATAAACCCTCAGTAGGCAAATCTCAGCATTTCAGTAATTTCCTAGAAGATCCAACCTATGTAGCAATACTACAGCATTTTTAAAAAAATAATTCACATACATTTGATTTATACCACACTGCAAAAGGCACATGACTTACTAGTCAGTTCCAATACAAAAATCTATCACTGGGATAGAACCCCCAGGTGACATAACAATGTATAAAAAAGTCTTGGATTCTGTTTAGGGCACTTATTCAAATGCTTAGCATACTGAACTAATTGGTCAAGTGTGTGGATCTCACTCTAGATAATTCAGTCAGCGTTTCCATTATAAAGCCACAGATTTCTCCTGACTCTGGACAATGTCCTGCAAATATGAGCTGTTAGTCATAAGGTATTTATTTGTGTGGGAGAAGGGGTGACTGGTATTAATATCTTTGGGTTTAAAAATCTCTTACTCTACTGCTGAAACTGCAGTATCACATTAGCCATGTTGATTTTCCTGCTGCTAAGTAAACTTTATACTTTGGGAGGGGTTGAGGATGAACTCAATGCTGAATTCTGCTCTTGAGCAAACTATGTTAGAGGGGGTTATTTGGGAGGATACTTTTATTTATGCAAATACAAGACCCCACCTCTGACAGGAAATCCGAGTGTAGCCTTCTGCTGCCCTTGCAGCTTCCCTAAGACCACATCTCCTCCTTGTTGTCTAGACAACAGGATGGTGGCCATTTACAAATGACTTCCTCCCTTTTCTGATATAGGACTACATGGTCCTAAAGCAGGAGCAAGTAGTGGGGTGGGGAGACTTATGTAAAGTGTCCTCTCATTTATTCCCCAATCCTATGGGAGGGCAACCAGCTCAGGCACACAGGCCCCATGGGCGGGAGGACTGTTTTCCCAGCATCTTTCTTTCAGGTCTGGATGGGGCAGAACTCAGTCTTACAGGGCACATCGAAAACCTCTGGATCAACAGGAAAAATTCACTGCAATTCAACAAGTATTTTTTTAAAGTAAGTGTAGAAAATGAGAAAACCTGGCTGCAGGCCTCCTTGGCCTAACTTTGGCACACAATTTCCCCAAATCAGGCTATTCCTAAAAAATTCTATGTGAATCTGTCGGAAAACATTTATGACTCTTTTTACCAGTCTTTCCTGGGTTTGTGGATATCCTCCTTTTTATTTTATTACTAGGGGTTAAACCCAGGACTTTGCACATGCTAGGAAAGTGCTCTACCACTGAGCTATATTCCCAGGACTTTTTATTTGGAGACAGGGTCTCACTAAGTTGCCAGAACAGCCAAAACTTGCAATCCTCCTGCCTCAGCTTTCCCAGTACCTGGAATTACAGGTGTGTACCACTATACCCAGCCTTTCCAGTACCTGGATTCTGCTCCTAACTAGTTTCTTTATTCATGGTACCCCTTCTCAATCCTGCACTCCCCCTCTCAGCCAGAAACCCATGACTTCATGATATTGAGACATCTCTGAGTACCTGTAGACTTTGACCATGTGATTCTGGCTCCAAGTTGCAGTCGATCTCAGCTGGCCATCTTCTCGAGCAGGCTGTCTACCCTCCCAGAAACAAAAAAAACCCTTCCTTATATACAACCACCTGCTAGATGTTACTGATTAGGTTCCTGAGCCACAGATCACAAGTATCTTCTTCAGGATCTAGATTTCTGTAATCACACTGCTGCCTGGAATATATAAGCTGGTCATAGGCCCAGGGTCCCAGCATAGAGCCTTTGACTCATCTTATGGTTTGGGTGCCTCCCTTGCCACTCAAGAGCATAACAATCTAATTATGATGGACATTTCTTCTCATATTTTTGTCATCTTCTGCTCTTTCTGAAATATGGGATAATCACTGGCTTTGGCTGCTGGTTCAGGGGTTAGGGTGAAGGGAAAAGCAGCTTTCCCGCCATTCTTGGTAGTGCTATGCTCTTTCCTACTTGTAGTAATTTTGCCACATATATATGCTCAGGAGTCCAGTTAGTCATAACCATGACCTTATGACATACTCCAGTGTAGACATGCCCAGTATACACTCCTACATTTTTAAAAATATTCTTCTTTAGTTGTAGATGGACACAATTGACTTTATTTATTTATTTTTAGGTGGCATTGAGGATCAAATCCAGTACCCCACCTGTGTTAAGTGAGCACTGTACCACTGAGCCACAACCCCAACCCTACATCCCTACTGTTAATTTGCTATAACAAAACACACATAAAATGATTTCTTGCTGGGCACAGTGGCACACACACCTGTAATTCCAGCTACTCAGGAGGCTGAGGCATGAGGATCATAAGTTTGAGGCCAACCTGGACAACTTAGTGAAGCCCTATCTCAAAATAAAATTTAAAAAGGGGCTAGGGCTTGGCTCATACTTGTAATCCCAGAGGCTCTAGATGCTGAGGTAGGACTATTGTGAGTTCAAAGCCAGCCTCAAGGGCTGGGGATGTGGCTCAAGCGGTAGCGCGCTCGCCTGGCATGCGTGTGGCCCGGGTTTGATCCTCAGCACCACATACCAACAAAGATGTTGTGTCCACCGAGAACTAAAAAATAAATATTAAAAATTCTCTCTCTCTCTCTCTCTCTCTCTCTCTCTCTCTCTCTCTCTCTCTCTCTCTCTCTCTCTCTCCTCACTGTCTTTAAAAAAAAAAAAAAAAGCCAGCCTCAACAAAAGTGAAGCATTAAGCAACTCAGTGAAACCCTGTCTCTAAATAAAAAATATAAAATAGGGCTGAGGATGAGGCTCAGCGGTCAAGTGCTCCTGCTTCAATCCCCAGTATCCCCTACCCCCCCCCAAAAAAAAAAGGCTGGGGAAGTAGCTCAGTGGTAGAGCATCTACTATCATATATGAGGTCCTGGATTCAACCCCCAGAACCACACACAAACACACACAAACGTTTCTCTTTCACCAAGCTAGTTCATAATGGTTGGCTACAATGTATTAAACACATACTACATGCAATATAAGATACTAAATACAAACACTCTTATTATATTCTATAACAATCTTATTCAGATCTCTCAACAACTATGCTAATTCTCCCTGCTCAGTCAAATGAAAATGATCCAATATCAGTGCTTACTGGGATTGAGGGCACTGCAGAGCATTATCTTAAGGACTTGTTTTGTAATTGATGCTACAAATGACACAAGCATTTAGTGGTCAATTAGTTTGGTAGTTTTCAAATAGTGGGTTTTTTTTCCTTTAGTAGACCACAAAATATAAGCCAGAAAAAAAGCAGAGCTACTTTGATTGAAGAAGCAAAGAAAGGTAAGATGCTAGAGCCTTCCCTGATGTGCCTTCCTTCCTCTTCCCACTCTCTATATAAGATCCCAGAGACAGGGTTGGGGATGTAGCCCAGTGGTAGAGCACTTGTCCAGTACTGCAAGGCCTTAGGTTCAATCTCCTGCACTGCAAAATAAAATAGAAAGATAGATAGATAGATAGATAGATAGATAGATAGATAGATAGATAGATAGATAGATAGATAAAATTAAAGCCACCAATCTAATCTAATCTAACCTCATAGGTGAGATGTATGTGAGGACTTGGGTTCAAATCCCAATATAATTCCCATCCAAAAAATTCTATAAGGTGGAAATCATCTTACAGGTAAGAAAACTGAGGCCAAAGGAGAAGAAGGGAGTTGGCCAGGGCCACACAATGATTTGTTGCAGGGAATTGCTGAAATTGCATGCCATTTGGGACTTTTCCTCTTCCAGTTCCTGTTATCCATCAGGGTTATCCATCATCACCACACTTACCCCACTCCCCCAAAAGCCTAAGTAGCTACTGCTATCATAATTGATTTAGTCTTCTTGGGTGAAGCTCTGAATGAATTCCAGTTTTTTTTCATGTGTATTTTGTTTGTTTTTGAGATGACAGTTTTGCCATTTCCTAGATCTGATCTTTGGACATTCCAACCCACCCACATCTTCCTGCATGCATGAGTCAGTGAATGAGGATACTGTAGCCAGTAGAGCCATCCAGCCTTTTTCTTTCTTTCTTTCTTTCTTTCTTTCTTTCTTTCTTTCTTTCTTTCTTTCTTTCTTTCTTTCTTTCTTTCTTTCTTTCTTTTCTTTCTTTCTTTCTTTCCTTCTCTCTCTCTCTCTCTCTCCCATATTTATTTTTTAGTTGTAGTTGAACACAATACCTTTGTTTTATTTATTTATTTTTATGTGGTGCTGAGGATCGAACCCAGGGCCTTGCATGTGCTAGGAGTGCTCTACTGCTGAGCCACAACCCTAGCGCCTCTCTATCTAGCGCTCTCTCTCTCTCTCTCTCTCTCTCTCTCTCTCTCTCTCTCTCTCTCTCTCTCCAGGGGATTGAACCTACTTGCTTTACCACTGAGTCACATCCCAGCCCTTTTTTATTCGTTTATCTTTGTTGTTGTTGTGTTGTTTATGTTTTTTGGTACCAGGGATTGAACACATGGGCGCTTAAACGCTGAGCCACATCCCCAGCCTTTTTTTATTTTTTGAGACAGGGGTCTTGCTAAATTGCTTAGGGCCTCACTAAATTGAAGTCGGCCTTGAACTTGCAATCCTCCTGCTTTAGCCTCTGCAATAGCTGGGATTACGTGTGAGGCCCTGGGTTCGATCCTCAGCACCAGATTTGGTACTTCAGAAAAGGAACCGGCCAAAGAAACGCCTGCGTGGGAGAAAAGTCTCGAGCACTGGGTTCGATCATTAGCACCACGTAAAAATAAACAAATAAAATAAAGGTATGCTGTCCATCTACAACTACAAGCGCGTTTCTACTTCATTTTTCTAATTCTAATTTCGTGGCTCTTAAGCTCCCCAGAACTGGAGTGTGCACCCCACAAACCATCTCTAAATCTCTGGGGCCCAACACAGACTTCACACTAACAGGAATTGGTGTATTTTACAAAGGACATCCTGAAGAGTAGAGTCAAATTGTCACCCTCTACCCTATAGATTGCGAAGCTCTTCGCAGGCAGGACGCTCAGTTGCGCCTCCTTGGATGCACTGAGGTAGAGGCAGGGCAGAAGCCGCTACTCGCTCTCTACTGGTGAGGAAGGGTCGTTTAGCCGCACCCGCGCTATTCTCTGGGTCGAGCCCCTTGGTCAGTCTGCACCTCCGCAGACCTTTCTCGTGAGGCCTGCCGGGAATTGTAGTCCCGTGCCCCTTGTAGCCCATACAGACAACTACAATGACCAGCGTGCCCCGCGCTCCGTGCCCCCCTTCTCTTTCAGCCTCGGGCGACCAGGAGGCTCCAAGCATCTGCTGACTGGGAACGGATATGGCGGCCACTCTGGGCAGCGGGGAGCGCTGGACCGAAGGTACCAGGTCCTGGCTTGAGGGTGGGATAAGGTGGCATTCCGGAGAAATCAGGGATGGGGCTCCTGAAAGAGCATAAAGGTTGAGATCCTGAGCTCGAGGTGAAGGATGGAGGCCTGTAAGAAGATGCTAAGCTTAAGTAGCATTCCGAAAAGGGTGGAGGACAGCCCAGGATACAGGCCAGAATCCCGGAACGGGAACTCTGGCCGGAGCTAGGGCCCCGGCGGGAACTTAGAGTCACCGGTGACGATTTGTTGCCTCCGGCCCCCAGCCCCGCCCTGCCCTGCCCCGTGCCCCGCCCAGGGCCCCCGAGGCCATCCTGCCCCTCCTTCACCAAGGTAACTGGAGGGTCCCCCGGGTGCTGCTGCTGCGGTCTCCTGCAGCTTGCTATCTTAACCTTATCTATTACCCCATCAAACTGGGCCGCAGGACCCTCAATCCTGGTTTGATCTTGCCCCTGCAATATGAATCAGGACCTATAGGCTGCCCTTTTCCATCCTATAGCCAAGCAAAAAGTATTGATCCATTACTTACTGTGTTGAACCTATAATGGGGATTTGACAGACATGGGCCTCTGAGCCAAAAGAACTGTAGGCTCAATGAGAGAGTTTGAAGGGTTATCAACTAATTACAAAACAAGCCCAGAAAACCTTGGGCTAACATAGCAAAGTTGGGGGTTTGAAGCACACTGATAAGGCCCAGCACAGCCCTGAGTGTCAAGGGAGGCTTCTTGAAGTAAATGTTACAAATGATAGTATGAAGGATTCATTGGAGTTAGGCCCACTTATAGGAGGAGTGTCAGGAAGCAATGGATAGTCACTGAAGGATGTTAAGCAGGAAATGATGTTTTTAAAGCCTTTCCCTGATTCTCCAGACAAGACATGAGGCTCTGCTCTCTTTGAATTCATGAAACTCTCTTTACATTCTGCTGGTGTTATGATTTATTGAATCCTCTCCTATTAAACTAACCTCTTTGGTTTAGGAGTAGGTCTTACTCCTACATTCCCCCCTGAACTATCTAGCCAAGTTTCTTGGTATATATAATTGTTAGTTTAAAATAATTGAATTTCTCTCTACTTTAAATCTTCGGAGTAAGAGGCATTGCAACAAAAAGTTTCATTTTCTGAGCAATGTTGCTTCTGACCATGGAGCAGAGAGAAATAAATTTCCCCCTGTACGGGGCTGGGGATGTGGCTCAAGCGGTAGCGCGCTCGCCTAGCATGCGTGCGGCCCGGGTTCGATCCCCAGCAGCACCGCATACCAACAATGATGTTGTGTCTGCCGAGAATTAAGAAAAAATAAATAAATGTTAAAATTCTCTCTCTCTCTCTCTGTGCCCCCCTCTCTCTCACTCTCTCTTTAAAAAAAAAAAAAAAAAAAAAAAAAAAAAAAAATTTCCCCCTGTATTGCACTAGAAGCAGGGTTTTAAGTAGATACCCCCTTTTCTGACTTTATTTGATGATTGACCATTGTTACGTATGGTAGACTTTCTATACTTCATGTTTCTTTTCTTTGTTCCTCTTTTTCCCTTTGTAGTACTAGGGATTGAATCCAGGGGCACTTTATTACTGGCCTACATCCACAGCCCTATTTATTTATTTACTTTTTAGTTGTTGATAGACCTTTATTTTATTTATTCATATGTGGTTCTTAGAATCGTACCCAGTGCCTCACACATGCCAGGCAAATGTGCTACCCCTGAGCCACAGCCCCAGCCCTGCCCTTTTTATTTTAAGGCAAGGTCTCACTAAGTTGCAGAGGCTAGCCTGGAACTTGTGATCCTCCTGCAGTCTCCCAAGTTGCTGGGAATATAGGCTGTGCTTCATATTTCTAGCATTTCTAAGTTTTTTTCAGCTGCTTTCTCATATTTTCTGTAATAGTTTTCCAGGAAAGATGTTTATTCAGCTTTGTATAAGTACTCAAAAGTCAGCATGTTGGGTATATAGCTTATAATAAAGCATTTGCCTAGCGTGCTCAAGGCCCTAGGTTCACTCCCTAGGACCACTCCCCTGCAAAAAAAAAAAAAAAAGTCGGCATAATGTCCTTTGCCTCTTCCTAATACCTTCCTTCTCTTGTCTCCAAGCAACCTCTAACTAAGAGAGTTAATGCATATAGCAACGTTGATTTGCAGAGTCAGGCAGAGGCCTTATTGAGAAGCTATTACTTTGCAGCTTATATTGATGCAGTTAGAAGAAACAAATACCCAGAAGACAAACCTCCTGAGAGTCATGACCCCTGTGGTTGCTGTAACTGCATGAAGGCACAGAAGGAAAAGAAGTGCGAGAATGAGTGGAATCAGAACCGACAGGGTGAAGGGAGCTCCACTTATACTGAGGAACAGCTGCTTGGGGTACAAAGGTAAGCATGTGGTGAGATGAAATGAATGATTGTATGTAAAGTGCTTAGAAGAATGCCTGGCACAAAGGATGTGCTTTGTAAGTATTGACATTATTACTTCTATTTTTAAAGCACAATAGCTTCTTGACCTCATAGGAAAGACTGGGTAGAAGAGGAATATTGAATATTGAGTATAATGTGAGCTGTCTGCCCTGCTATGGCTTTAAGAGAGGCAGAGGAAACCAGCTAGACATTACAGATATCTATTAGAATATTTTATCTAACGACCAGAGAATACACATTCTTTTCAAGGATACATGGGATATTCTTTGGAATGGACCATATCTTAGGTCAAAACAAATCTCGATAAATGTTAAAAGATTGAAATCATAAGCCATGATTTCATGGCGGTACGATGCACACCTGTAATCCCGGTTGCTCAGGAGGCAGAGGCAGGAGGATCGGTGGTTGAGTGCCCCTCTGGGTCAATTCCTGGTGCAAAAAAAAAAGGAAAAAAGAAAGAAAGAAATCATATAGTGTTTATGCTGCGAAATTGATAACAAAAGGAAATTTGGTATACTTACAACCAGTGGAAATTAAACCACAAAGTCCCCCAAAACAATTCTGTCATGGCAGATTAAAAAATTTCTTTTTTTGGGGGTGTGGTACTAGGGATTGAACCCAAGGTCTTGTGCATGCTAGGCATGTTGTACCACTGAGCTACACACCCAGCCCCTAGAAAATGCTTTAAGATGAATGAAAATGAAAATACAATATACCAAAACTGTGAGATGCAACTAAAATACTGCTTACAAGGAAATTTATGACTATAAAATTATGAGTTTTGTTTTGTTTTATAGTTGCAGTTGGACACAATACCTTTATTTTTTTTTACTTTTATATGGTGCTGAGGATCGAACCCAGGTCCTAGAATGCGCTAAGTGAGCACTCTACTGCTGAGCCACAACCCCACCCCTACTTATGTGTTTTTTTACAAAGACAATCAGTAACCTAATCTTCTACCTTAAGAAAATAGAAACAGAACAAACTAAACACACACAAGCAGGATAAATAGAATAATGTAACATAGAAATAAATGAAGTAGAGAATGGAAAAACAATAGAGAAAGTCAATAAAATCACAAGGTAGTTCTTTGAAAATATCAACAAAATTGACACATCTTTGGATAGACTGGCCAAGAAAAAAAGAGAGATGGCTCAAATAACTAAAATCAAGTAATAAAACAGGGGACATCACTACTACTGCAAAAATAAAAAGGATTTTTTTTTTTTTTTTTTTTTTGGTACCAGGGATTGAACCCAAGGGCACTTAACCACTGAGCCACATCCCCAACCCTTTTTATTTCTTTATTTTGAGACAGGGTCTCACTAGGTTGCTTACAGCCTCACTAAATTGCTGAGGCTAGCTTTGAACCTTCAGTCCTCCTGCCTGAGCCTCCTGAGTCACTGGGATTAGAGGTGAGCACCACCACTCCCGGCTAAAAAGGATTATAAGAGAATACTATGAACAACAAATTAGATAACCTAGATGAAATACACAAATTCTTCTGTCTGGATTGAGAAATAATGGAGGAGAGGGTGCGAGGAAGGGTGGGCACTATTAAAACATAATATGTGCATGTATGAAAAACATCACAGTGAGCCAGGTCTGGTGGTGCATGCCTATGTATCCAGCAACTCAGGCTAAGACAGTAGGATCACAAGTTTGAGGACAGTCTCAGCAACTTATTGAGACCCTGTCTCAAAATAAAAAGGGCTGGGGGTATAGCTCAATGGTAAAACACCTCTGGGTTTTATCTCCAGTACCACAAAAAGAAAGAAAGAAAGAAAATGTCATTGTGAAACCTGTTAATTTATATGATTAATATTGGTTAGTATGTATTTTTTTTTAAATATTTCAACAGTTTTATTAAATGCTTTCTCTTCAGACACATGTGGTGGCTACAGAGAGGGGAATAGCTGACAGTGACCTAGGTGTTAGAGAAAGGGAAATTTGAGGGGAAAAAAAAAGCGGGGGGAGGGGGGTGCTTTCCAAAACCTTCCAGTGACCACCAAAGTTAACACAAAAGCAACTAGGCATATTTCACAATTCTCAAATTCTCATTAGTTGACTGTCAGTAATTAATGTTGGCACCATGTTGCAATTACAGAACACTAATGCAAACACTACTGTCTTTGGTATTCCTGCAATGTTTTTTCATTTGAGAAAACCTGCAGTAAGAAGTCTGCTTACACCTGAATAAGTAACAAGGAAACAGGGTACCGTAGAATAATAAGGCCCTAATAGTAGGTATTTTTTAAAAAATTAGAAAAATTAGCTTGGTGTAGTGGTACATGCCTATAATTCCAGCTACTTGGGAGGCTGAGGCAGGAAGATCTCAAGTTCAAGGCCAGCTTGTGCAAATTAGTGAGACCCTGTCTCAAAATAAAAAATAAAATGAGCTGGGAATTATCATGTGTGAGGCCTTGAATTCAGCTGACTTCACTGGTAATTCTACCAAACATTATTTATTTATTTATTAGTATTAGGGATTGAACTTAGTGGTGCTTAACCACTAAGCCATATCCTTAGTCCTTTTTATTTTTTATTTTGAAACAGCATCTCACTAAATTCCTAACCACTAAATTGCTGAGGCTGGTCTTGAACTTGTAATCCTCCACCTCAGCTTCCCAAGAGTATGGGATTACAGGTGTGTGCAACCACATCCAGTTCTACCAAACATTTGAAGAATTAATCCTTCATAAACTCTTACAAAAAAATTATGAATGAAGTTAATACTTACAAACTCATTCTGTGAGGCTAATGTTACCCAAACCAGACAAAACACACACACACACACACACACACACACACACACACACACACACAAATAAAACCACTGGGGCTGAGGGTATAGCTCAGTGATAGAGCCCTTCTCTAACACACATGAGGCTCTGGGTTTTATCCCCACCACAAAAGGGGAAAAAAAGGAAAGCACAAATCTACTAATCATTATCCCTTTAGATATAGTTCCAGAAATCTTTAATACTAGCAAGCCAAATGCAGCATTTTGTAAAAAGAATTATGCACCTTGACCAACTGGAATTCATCCCTGTTTAGAAACATTACATAATACAAAAATCAATCAGTGTAATATACTGTTAATAGAATAAACAACCAAAAAAATGCACACTCATTTCAATATTTTCAGAAAAAAATATTTGACAGACTGGGTATGGTGGTGCATGCCTGTGATCCCAGCTACTCAGGAGGCCGAGGGAGGAGAATTGCAAGTTTGAAGCTACTCAAACTGTACAATTTAGGGAGATCCTGTCTCCCTAAGGGAATGTAGCTCACAAATAGAGTGCTTGCCTAGTATATGCAAGATTCTGGGTCCATCTCCTAGTACTCCACTTCCCACACAAACACAAAAGCATTTGACATGATAAAAGCTCTCATACGAAGAGAACTTCCTCAATCTGATAACAGTCATCTACAAAAAAATCCATAGCAATATTATATTTAATGTTAAAAATTTCTGTTTTCCCACCATGATTAAGAAAAAAGAGGGGGCTGGGGATGTGGCTCAAGCGGTAGCGCGCTCGCCTAGCATGCGTGCGGCCCGGGTTCGATCCTCAGCAGCACCACATACCAACAAAGATGTCGTGTCCGCCAAGAACTAAGAAAAAAATAAATAAATGTTAAAATTCTCTCTCTCTCTCTCTCTATCCCCCTCTGTCTCTCACTCTCTCTTTAAAAAAAAAAAAAAAAAAAAGAAAAAAGACAGGTAAGATCTACCCCTTACCACTTCTATTCAGCTTTTTTTTAGAGGTACAGGCCAGGGCATTTAAGCAAGAAAAAGAAATAAAAGCCAACCAAATTGGAATGAACAGTAAAATTATGTCTGTAGATAACAATATCTTGTGTATAGGAATCCTAAGGAATTGCATACACACAAAAATACTATTAGAACTAATAAGTTAAGCAAAGGTGTTAAGATATAAGATCAATATGCAAAATTAATTGTTTTTTATATACTGGCAATAAATAATTTAAAAATTAAGTTAAAATAATTTCATTTATAAATGCATTAAAAAAAACCAAAATGCTGGCCAGGAGTGGTGGTGCACACCTCCGATTCCAGCAACTTAGAAGGCTAAAGCAGGAGGATCAAAGGTTTGAGGTCAGCTTCAGCAATGTAGTGTGGCCCTACACAACTTAGCAAGACCCTGTCTTGAAATTTAAAAAAGGGCTGGGATATAGCTCAGTGGTGGAGTACCCTGGGTTCATCCCCTGTACTAAAAACTTTAAATAAAATAAATAAATAAATAGATATATAAGACTTGTACATTATGAACTATAAGACTTCATTAAAGAAATTAAAGAAGACCTGAATAAAGTAGAAGATATATTTTCAGAAATTAGAAGGCTTAGCATTGGTAATATGAAGATAAGCGCCATGGCTCACATCTATAATCCTAGCAGATCTGTAGACTGACGCAGGAGGATCTCAAGTCAAAGTCAGCCAGCCTCAGCAACTTAGCAAGGTCCTATGCCCTTAGTGAGACTCTGTTTCAAGAAATAAATAAAAGAACAAACAAACAAACAATTAAAAAGGGCTGGAAATGTGGTTCAGTTGGTTAAGTGCCCTGGGTTTAATTCCCTATACCAAAATAAAATTTTGATAATATGATAATATTCCTCAAATTGATTTACAGATTCAGTACAATTCCTACCAAAATCCTAGCTGTCCTTCTTTTTAAATATGTTTGAGTTGTTGATGGACCTTTATTTTATTTGCTTATTTATACACAGTGCTGAGAATCAAACCCAGTGCCTCACACATGTGAAGCAACGCTACAACTCCAGCCCCAGCTGTCTTTTTTTATTTTTGTTTTTGGTAGTATTGGGGTTTGAACCCAGGGACTCACACATTTACTAAGCAAGAATTCTACCACTGTGCTACATCCCCAGTCCCTTTTAAAATATTTTTTTTTGAGGTGGAGTCTCACTAAATTGCCCAGGCTAGCCTTGAATTTGCAATCCTTCTGCCTCTGCCTCCTGAAAAGCTGAGATTACAGGGGTGCCACCACATCCAGCTCTATCTGTATTTTATTGAGAAAATTGACAAGCTGATTCTAAAATTCATAAGGAAATGCAAGGGACCCAGAACAGACAAAATTATTTTGAAAAAGTGGAACAAAATTGAAGGACATATGCTTCCTGATTCAAATCTTAGCACAAAGCTACAATAATAAGACCATGCAGACTGATATAAAGAGAGACATATACATCAGTGGAATAGAATTGAGAGTCCAGAAATAAACTTTCATATTGATTTGGTGGGGGTGGGGGGGTGAGACGGTACTCAACCACTGAGTCACATCTCCAGCCCTTTTTGTATTTTATTTAAGGTTTCACTGAGTTGCTTAGTGCCTCAGCAACTGGCTTTGAACTCTAGATCCTCCTGCCTCAACCTCCTGAGCCATTGGCATTACAGGCATGCACCACTGTACCTAGATGGACCATTGATTTTTTTTAAAGTTGTTGATAGACCTTTATTTTATTTATTTAAATGTGGTGCTGAGAATTGAATCCTGTGCCTCACACATGCCAGGCAAGTACACTACAGCTGAGCCCCAGCCCCAGCCCACTGAATTTTTTTTAAAAATATTTCTTTTAGTTGTTGATAGACCTTTATTTTATTTATTTATATGCGGTGCTGAGACTCAAACCCAGTGCCTCACACATGCCAGGCAAGTGTGCTACTGCTGAGCCACAGCTCCAGCCCCTTGGACCATTCATTTTTGACAAGAGTGCTAAGACCTTCTCATGGAGAAAAGAGTAGTATTCAACAATATCGTTGGAGCACCTGGATATCCACTTGCAAAAGAATGAATTTGGATTCCTACCTTGAACCATATACTTAAATTAACTCAAAGACCTTAAGACCTAAATATAAAAGCTGAAACTATACAACTCTTAGAAGAAAATATAAATGTAAGTCTTTATGTCATTGGATTAGGGAGTGGTTTTTAAATACAACAACCAAACCTAAGTGACAAAAGAAAAAAAAATAGATAAATTAGATTTCATCAAAATTTTAAAACTTTTGGGCCTGGGGATGTGGCTTTGGAATAGAGTACTTGCCTAGCATGTATGAGGCCCTGGGGTTCAATTATCAGACATGGGGGGGGGGGCGGAACTAAAGCTTCAAAGGATGCTAATTTAAAAATTAATATTTCAAAGAATGTTATCGATCAAAGCCATAGCTGGGTGTGGTGTCACAGGCGTATAATTCTAGCAATTTGGGAGGCTGAAGCAGGAAGATTGCAAGTTTGAGGCCAATTTAGCAGGGCCCTATCTCAAAATAAAATAAAAACGGTGGGGGATGAAGCTCAGTGGTAGAAGACCTTGGGTTCAATCCCCAGTAACAAACAAACAAACAAACAAATAAATAAATAAATAAGAAATTTGGAGTCCTGAGTTCAATCCCTAGTAATCAATCAATCAATCAATAATTTGGAATAAGCAAATCTATAGGTACGGAAAGTAGATAAGTAGTTGCCAGGGGCTAAAGGAAGGGAAGATGCTGTGTTATAGTCCAGCCTGTTACTGATTTACTATGCATCCCTCAACAAAATTGTGGGCCTCTGCATACCTAAGTGAATTATATAGTAGCCAAAGATTAGAGGCATTTTAAATGCTCGTGATTATGAGCTGGGGATGTGGCTCAGGTGGTGGCGCGCTCCCCTGGCATGGATGCAGCCCGAGTTCGATCCTCAGCACCACATACAAACAAAGATGTTGTGTCTGCCAAAAACTAAAATGTAAATTAAAAAACAAAACAAAACAGTGTTTTAAAAAAATAATAAATGCTTGTGATTACGAATGTATATGCATCCATACTATACAAAAAGATGGATTAATGCTTTTTTTCTGTACCTGGGATTGAACCCAGGGGTGCTTAACCACTGGGCCACATCCCCAGCCCATTTTTTGTATTTTATTTAGAGACAAGGTCTCACTGAGTAGCTAAGTGCCTCGCCAAGTTGCTAAGCCTGGCTTTGAATTTTCAATCCTCCTGCCTCAGCCTCCTGAGTTGCTGGGATTACAGGCATGTGCCACCTCACCCAGTTGACTAATGCTTTTTGAAAGAATGAGGTAGAGGCTAGGATTGTGGCTGAGTGGTAGAACACTCACATAGCACTTTCGAGGCCCTGGGTTCAATCCTCAGCACCAAGTAAAAATAAAATAAACGTATTGTGTCTAACTACAACTAAAAATATATATATTGAAAAAAAAGAATGAGGTAGTTATATAATACTTAATGTTTAGTATTAGATGCTGTTAATCACTTTGATAAATGCTTTATTTAATCATTGCACTAACTCTCTGAAATATGAGTATAATTTTAGTTCATTTTAGAAGGCAGCACTAGGTACACAGGTTAAATATACAGGAGGATCAGATTCAAACCAAAGTATTTTGACCTTAAGTTCATATTCTAGTCCAGTAGTTCTCAAAGCATGGCTTGGGAACTCCCAAGACCTTTCCAGGGTGTTCTGTACATTTAAGACTATTTTTATAATGCAAACATGTTACTTTTCTTTTTTACTCTTATTTTCTTATGATTATACAGGGAAGCTTTTGAAAGTCTATATGGCATAATTATATCATCACTCTATTTTTTAAATATTTGTTTTCAGCCAGACACAGTGGCTCACCTCTATAATCCCAGTGATTCGGGAGGATGAGGCAAAAGGATTACAAGTTCTAGCTGGATGCAGTGGTGTATACCTGTAATCTCAGCTACGTAGGAGGCTGAGGCAGGAGGATTGTAAGTTTGAAGCCAGCCTCAGCAATTTAGTGAGGCCCTAAGCAACTAGCAAGACTCTCTCAAAATACAAAAGACTGAGGATATGGCTCAGGGTTTAAGCACCCCTGGATTTAATTCCCAGTACCAAAAAAGGGGAGTGGTGTGCTAGGGGTGCAGCTCAGTGGCAAAGTGCCCCTCCATTCAATCCCCAGTATTTATTTATTTATTTATTTATTTATTTAATTTTTTTTAGATTTTTTTTTTTTAAAGAGAGAGTGAGAGAGGAGAGAGAGAGAATTTTTTTTTTAAATATTTATTTTTTGTTCTCAGTGGACACAACACCTTTGTTGGTATGTGGTGCTGAGGATCGAACCCGGGCCGCACGCATGCCAGGCAAGCGCGCTACCGCTTGAGCCACATCCCCAGCCCCAATCCCCAGTATTTAAAAAAAAAAAAAAATACCCTGCAAGATGAAAAAGTGATGATGTTTCCTTTAGGCAAGAAAAAATGGGGTGGTTTAGTTGCATATTCTCTCTGTACATAGAATTCACAAAAAACATCTAATGGTGGTTTTCCCTAAGGTGGGGTACAAGGGAACCAGGAATAAGGGAGCAGGAAGATTTTTCATTGTATATACTTTAGTAATGGTGGCTATTTTTTTTCTGTGTGTATATATTAACTTTTTACAAACACAGTTTAAATAGATAGCCATAAGGGAAATGAAAGAAGGGACCTAAATAAATAAATAGCTATTTCTTCTGGCTTTGAAATCCAGTGGTTCATCTCTTAAAATCTGAGCCTGAACTTTGATGTAAGGATTAATATTGTTGTTCTATCCACTCACAGGAATATAGGGAAAATAAAATACTAGATTTAAAAGTACTTTGAAAGGCATTAAAGCCTGGATGGGAGGATTTGAATGTTTCATTAATGAGTTCATTAATTTTCTTTTAAGTCTGTTTTGAGTCTCACAGATTGAAAGAGGATTGATGTATTATTTTTCAGCTAATAATATAAAAATGCCCTTTGTAAACATATTTCTGATTATTTCTCTTTTTATAGGATCAAGAAATGCAGAAATTACTATGAAATTCTGGGAGTTTCTCGAAATGCCAGTGACGAAGAGCTTAAGAAAGCTTATAGAAAACTTGCTCTGAAATTTCACCCTGACAAGAACTGTGCTCCAGGAGCAACAGATGCTTTCAAAGGTTTGATTCTGAGCTGATGCTGAATTTTTCCCTTGTTATGGTTTCTCATAGCCAGTTGTTTTCAATCTTCCCTGCAGTTGTTTTATAAGACCTTAAGCAGGTTTTTTTTTCTTGCCACACTTCATAAGTAGTGATTATCAGCAAAGCTTTCTCCTGCCTTCATCCATGTAACCTTAATTTGTTTTGAAAATAAAGTATTTGGTTTCTTTTCCTTATTTTTGTGATACTGGGAATTGAACTCAGGTCCTCATGCATGTTAGACAGATTTCTCTCAGAGCTACATCCCCAGCCCTTTTTATTTTATTTTATTTTGAGACAGTGTCTTGGTAAGTTGCTGAGGCCAAGGGTTGCTAAGGCTGGCCTCAAATTGAAGATTCTCCTAACTCAGTTATTCAAGTTGCTGGGATTATATGTATGTGCCACCACACTTAGCTCAGGGAAAAAATATATATATATATTTTTATTTGTCAAAGGATCTTTATTTACTTATATGCAGTGCTGAGAATCGAGCCTAGTGCCTCACACATGCTAGGCCAAGTGCTGTACCCCAGTCCTGAAATATATTCTTTTTTTTTTTTTTTTTAAGGAAAGAGAGAGAGATTTTTTTTAATATTTATTTTTTAGTTCTCGGCAGACACAACATCTTTGTATGTGGTGCTGAGGATTGAACCCGGGCCGCACACATGCCAGGCGAGCGTGCTACCGCTTGAGCCACATCCCCAGCCCCAGAAATATATTCTTAAAAAAAATATTTTGGGTTTGGCAGAGTGATGCATACCTATAATCCTAGTGACTTGGGAGGCTGAGGAAGGAGAATCCTAAATTCAAGGCCACTCTGATTATTTATTTTTGTATTGTGGATTGAACCCAGGAATGTTTTTATGTTACTCAGGTACATCCCCAGTCTTTTATTTTGAGAAAGGGGCCCCCTAAGTTGCAGAGGCCCTATGAAACTTAGTAAAAACCCAGTCTCAAAATAACAAAGGGCTGGAGGGGCTGGGGATATAGCTCAGTTGGGAGAGTGCTTGCCTCACATGCACAAAGCCATGGGTTCAAACCCTAGCACCACAGAAAAAAAAAAAAAAAAAGAGAGAGGAGGGGGTTGGAGATTTATTTCAATGGTAAAGTACCCTGGTTTCAAACCCCAGTTTTGGGGGAAAACATTTTTTTTTTTGGCCAACATATGAATAAAAACTTAAGAGCATGATTCACAATGAAGTCATTGATTAATGTAAGACTCATCAGTAGATGCTAAAACTATTGGATGATAGATTGTTGTTCCATGAACTTAAAGTTTTATCCCACAGAATACTTACTGATTACAAAGGGGAAAAATTCCTCTATAATGGAGAGACCTGGGTGTCACCACTATAACCAAGTGATCCAACTTAGCATTACTAATACTAGGACAACCTAACATGATAGAGCACCTGTATGGTACCTTGTCAATTTTTTTTTCCTTTTTTTTAATACTGGGGATTTAACAGGAGTACTTACCCACTGTGCTACATTCCCCAGCCCTTTTTATTTTGGACAAGGATCCAAAAGGGTCTAGTTAAGGTACTTAGGACCTTGCTAAATTGCTGGGGCTGGTCTCAAACTTGCAATCCTCCTGCCTCAGCCTGCTGAGTCACTGGGATTACAAATATGTGCTACTGTGTCCAACCAAGAACATATTTTTGATGCATGAGTGTTGGACAATTGGAAGACATTTCCCCAACATGTCTGAGACTTGCAGTGATTGGCAATCTGAACTGAGGCACTTGGGTCCCAATTTCCAGTACAGCTATGATGATGTAAGAACTTTTTTATTTTTTATTTTTTGGTGTTACTGGGGATTAAACCCAGGGCCTTTGCATGCTAGGCAAATGTACTCTACCAATGAGCTGCATTTCCAACCCTTTTAAAATTTTTTTATTTTATTTTTGAGACAAGGTCTCACTGAGTTGTCCAGGCTGGCCTCAAACTTATGATCCTTCTGCCCTAGCCTCCTGCAGTGGCCCACCAGGACAGTTTCAAGAATTTTTTTTTTTTTTTTTTTTTTTGGTATTAGGGATTGAACCCAGCGGCATTTAACCACTGAGCCACATCTCCAGTCCTCCCTAAATTGTTTAGGGCCTCAATAAGTTGCTGGAGCTGGCTTTGAACTTGGAGTCCTTCTTCCTCATCCTCCTTAGCTGCTGGGATTATAGGCGAGGGCCACTGCGCCTGACAAGAATTGATTAAGAGTTAACTCTCACATCAGCAGTTTTTATTTGTCTGATTTCAGCGTTGTTATTTCTGGCTTACCAAACTAGATCACAAGCTATCACAAGCACTTTGGGGAAATTTGAAGGCCAAAGATCCTCTCCTTGGGCCCTTGGAAGGTTGTCTAACACCAATCAACTCTGGGCTCCTCATGGCTACTGCTGTGATTACCCTCAACCACAGTAAAGACTGTGCTTATGTGCTTCTTCTTGGTTGCAGCAATAGGAAATGCCTTTGCAGTTCTGAGCAATCCTGATAAGAGACTCCGCTATGATGAATATGGAGATGAACAGGTGACTTTCACTGCACCTCAAGCCAGACCTTATAATTATTACAGGGATTTTGAAGCTGACATCACTCCAGAAGAGCTATTCAATGTCTTCTTTGGAGGCCATTTTCCTACAGGTTAGTAACCCAAAGCTATGATTTTTTTTTTTTTTTTTTTTTGCCAGGAATTGAGGCCAGGATTGTTCTACCACTGACCTACATCCCCAGCCCTTGTTTTATGTTTCATTTTGTTTAATTTTGAGATTTCTTTTTTTAAGGTGCCCAAGCTGGCCTTGATCTTGTAATCCTTCTGCCTCAGTCTCCCAAATCACTGGGATTATAGGTATGTGCCACTGCGCCTGACCAATGTTATGATTCTTAAAAATATTTCTTTATTTATGGCTTGTAACAAGCTCCTGTTTGAAGATCTAAATAAAAGGACAGTGGTTTGATGGGAACAACAGGAATTTCAAATCAGTTGCACAGGAATTTGAAGCAAATCTCAAGCCTCTAGTTGTGGATAATTTTGACCAGTATTTAGCATTTCTCATTATCTAGTTCCTCACCCAAAAAATGGGGCTGATCATAATGTCTACTTTGCAAGTTGCTATGAGGATTAGATAAATATATTTAAGTGTTTTATAAATGAATAGAAAAAATACTATTATCATTATAAAAATAGCAGTTATAAATATATTAGAAAATTACCCTGTCAGTACATGGCTGTAATTCCCACAACTCTGGAGGCTGAGGCCAGACAATTAGAAGTTTGAGGCCAGCCTCAGCAACTTAGTGAGACACTGAATAACCCGGTGAGACCCTATCTATCTCCAAATAAAAAGGGTTGGGGATATAACTTTGTGGCAAAGACCTGGGTTCAATCTCCAGAACACATACACAAACACACAAAAAGCAAAAGAAAAGAACACAGGCCCAGTGGTATGTGCCAGCTACTTAGAAGTCTAAGACAGCAGGATCACCTAAGTGTACAGGTTCAAGAGTAGCTTAGAGCCAGGTGCAGTGGCACACACCTGTAATCCCAGCTAGTTTGATATCTTTCTGTTTCAAAGTGAAAAAGTAAAAAGGGATTGGATATAGCTCGGTGGTAGAATGCCACTGGGTTCCATCCTTGATTCTGCAAAAAAAAAACACAAAAACTAGCCAGGAACATAGCAAGATCCCATCTCTAAAAAACAAAAAAGATTGACCAATGAGCATCCAATTCAGTGTTAAAATGTTTTAAAAAATATCTTCTAAATGTGTTAGAAATTGAGATAATTCAATATACAGGAAATAAATGGAAAAATTTTTGTGGTACCAGTGACACAATCTGATTTTAGTCACAGAAGTAGTCCTAGGATTTATGGCCCAAATGTACTTTCTCTCTCTCAGAGCCTTTCAGTGTTCTCTCCCTTGTTAGTTGCAAAAGACTATTTAAACCAAGTCAGAAGAGCTAAGCACCATCTGTTTCCAGCTGACTTATGTCTTACCCATTCTCTTCTACTGGGTAAAATAGGGCAGTACTGTATCCTTAAAGAACCTAGTTTGGAGTAAATATCTTGCCAGAAAGGAATGTTTGCCATATCCTCTATTTAGTGGCTATTTTCTTTCTTTTCCAGGAAATATTCATATGTTTTCAAATGTGACAGATGACACTCACTATTATCGACGGCGGCATCGACATGAGAAAACACAGACACGGAAAGAAGAGGAAGACGATAAACCTCAGGTGCCTAGGGAAGAAAGGAGAGCTGCTTCTCATAAACAGTTGTACTGAGCCCACCTTTATTGTGCATGATCAAGTTCTAGAAGTTAAACTTGAGATATGTTGCCAAAGTGTCCTTTAGGGAAGCAGAGGCAATAGTGTGAAAAGCTGAATCAGTGGCCCAAGTAGGCCAGAATGGTAACCCCATCCTGCCCACCTAGTTTTTGTGACTCTCCCAGTATTTCAGACTCTGCCAGTATTTCAGTCTTCCTATGGGGATGGTTTCTTCTTCTTCTTCTTCTTCTTCTTCTTCTTCTTCTTCTTCTTCTTCTTCTTCTTCTTCTTCTTCTTCTTCTTCTCCTTCTTCCTTCTTCCTTCTTTCTTCTTTCTTCTTCTTCTTTCTTCTTCCTTCCAGGGACTGAACCCAGGGGCACTTAATCACTGAGCCACATCCCCAGCCCTTTTTATTTTATTTTTTGTTTTGAGACAGGGTCTCATAAATTGCTTAGGGCCTTGCTAAGTTGCTGAGTTTGGCTTTGAACTTGCAGCCCTCCTGCCATAGCCTCCTAAGCTGCTGGGATTATAGGCATGTGTCACCAAACCTGGCAAGGAGTTTTTTTTTTTTTTTTTTTTTAATTCTTCTACACAGTACCTTTATTTTATTTATTTATTTATTTATTTTTATGTGTTGCTGAGAATCAAACCCAGTGCCTCTCATGTTCTAGGCAAGCGCTCTGCCGCTGAGCTACAACCCCAGCCCCATGGCGCTATATCTTGATCAAGGTTTTCA
Source organism: Ictidomys tridecemlineatus (assembly GCF_052094955.1). Taxonomy (NCBI): domain Eukaryota; kingdom Metazoa; phylum Chordata; class Mammalia; order Rodentia; family Sciuridae; genus Ictidomys; species Ictidomys tridecemlineatus. The sequence continues at coordinate 119,820,755 of NC_135477.1, read as the reverse complement.
TGACTACAGAAAATAGGACCCTCCTTTGAAATATGCAGAACTAGTCAGGAATGGTGGCACATGCCTGTAATCCCAGCAATTCAGGAGGCTGAGACAGGAGAATTGCCAATTCAGTGCTAGCCAGGGCAATTTAACAAGATTCTATCTCAGAATAAAAAGAGCTGGGAATATAACTCTGTGGTGAAATATCCCTGTATTTAATCCCCGGTACTTCAACAAGCAAAAAAATTAAATTAAAAGGGATGGTAATATAGTTCAATGGTAGAGTGCCCTTGAGTTAACTCCCAGTACTACAAAAAAAACAAAACAAACAAAAAAACAGAACTAAGAGGTTAACCCAACCAAGGGAGTCTCATGAAATTCAATGGCAAGAAGCACAGCTGGGCCTCCTGACAGATAGGAACCACGAACTGAGTGCTGGCAGGCTTCCAGGCAGTTAAGCTCACCATAATTTTTTTTTTTTTTTTTTTTTTTTTTGGTACTGGTGATTAACCCCAGGAGTACTTTGTCACTGAGCTACATCCCCAGCCCTTTTTAATTTTTATTTTGAGACAGGATCTCGCTAAATTGCTTAGGGTCTTGCTAAGTTGCTGAAACTATCCTTGAACTTGAAATCCTTCTTCCTCAGTCTCCTGAGTCTAGAATTACAGGCATGCATCACCACACCCGGCTCACCATGTTTTTTTAGGGCCAAATTATCTCCAGTTTTCCCACCACTCTGCCTCTCTTTTGTTCTTTCTAGCAGTCTAACTTGTTCTACTTCCCCTTTCAAATGGCTGGTTCACAGCTTGTAAGAGTGAATATGTATCCTTTTTTCAAATGCCTAGCAGCAAAGGGTGATGAATCTCAACCCCAAATTCCCCCCAAGGAGGAAGAACGTGGTTATCCCTGCTAGAGTTAGATGTCTCCCAGTTCAGTCAGCTGTGGCCAAGGCAAGAGTTGCCTCATATTAATATGGCTTCTAAAGTCCCAGTGCTGTGAGAGTCACAGTTGGGAAGACCTTAGTTAGAGGTGTCTGCTTCATTGGTCTAGGGCTGCAGGAAGATTGCTGGGAGTCAGTCCAGTTTGTGGGTAGGCCTCCTTCATCCTTCTCAGCAAAGAGTATAAATAAGGTTGCATGGTACCTCTCAGTTGCTGGTACAGCCTTGCCAGAAAAGCCTTGGGCATTATGAAATCTGTGCAGTGCTTTGATAATTTGTATTTTCTTTGAGACTTCTTTGCATTTGTATTTTTTTATATTGAGAAAGGAAACTTCTAAATATTTTTTTCTTTATTTTTAGACCACATATTCTGCATTTATTCAGTTACTTCCAGTTCTTGTGATTGTAATTGTATCTGTCATTACTCAGCTGCTGGCTGCTAATCCTCCATACAGTCTATTCTATAAATCGTAAGTCAAATACTTATAAATCTTCCTTAATAATAGTCTGGTGAATGAAAGTCTTGAAGGTTTTGCTGATATATTACTAATGCTTTGTTTCACCTTTCACTGTAGAAAAACACTGATTTTATATTTAAAGTAGTCATAGTGCAGACTCAAATGCTGTAAGCAGTCTCACGTGTGCCTTATGAGATAAAGTTTGTTGTTCTACAGTGACATCATCTGGTCAGCTGCAGAACAGCAACCAGTAGTTTCTGAAGGATCAATAGAATTCTGAAGAGTTCTATTGAAGAAAGTCCTTCTCTCACCATGGTGGAGTTAGAAAGGACACTAATGAGTCTTTAAAGAGAATAAACTATATATGCTGAAGCTGAATTTACAATATGAACGTGCTCATGTTAATATTGATAATGAAGGCTTTTTGCTTTCTACTTTACTAGGGAAATAAGAAGTTTTGAGTATATTATAAAAATGGTATCTGCCTCTGAGCCTGGGGTTGTGGCACAGTGACAGAACGCTCGCCTAGTGTGTGTGAGGCACTGGGTTTGATTCTCAGCACTGCATATAAATAAATTAATTAAATAAAGATTCATTGACAACTAAAAAATATATATATAAAAAAAAAAAAAAAAAAAAACTGGTATCTGCTTCTGCCCTGTGAGGAGGTGATGGTGACATGGAGTCTACGAGGCTAGAACTAAGAGTGACATTGCGAAATACTGCAAACTCTCCAAGCCTTTCACTCTTTGTTTCAGGACCTTGGGCTACACCATTTCCAGAGAAACTCAGAACCTGCAGGTGCCTTACTTCGTGGATAAAAACTTTGACAAGGCCTATAGAGGGGCTTCTTTGCATGACCTGGAGAAGACGATAGAGAAGGATTACATCGATTACATCCAGACAAGTTGTTGGAAGGAGAAACAGCAAAGTAAGATCTGTCAAAGGGGCTTTCACTATGGCCAGACTCCCAGCATAAGGTGGACCCAGCTTCCTGATCCCTTCTCTCTTCTTGTTGGGGTTATATATTTATGTAAACAGAGTCAGAGGCCCATTCGGGATGCAAAAAGGGAGGAAATTACTGACAGGATTCATGTGCTCAGGACTTAGAAATTGTAGAAACTTAGACAGTGCTTATTGCCTGTCTCTCTTTGGGTCTCTGCCTCTCTCTACCCATCTGCTGCACTGTCCTCTCCGCCATCTGCCTTTTATCTCCTCAAACATCTCTCCTTCATAACTGTTGCTACCCTCCTTGTTGCTCTCCCAGCTTCCAAATCCCACCTGTCATTGGCCCATTTCTTCATTACAAGCTCCCTCGTGAAGCTCTTAATGCTAGTCCACAGTTTTGGTCCATAATTTCCAAATTCCACATTCCCCATAGGGAAATCTGATTGAGCTAGCCTAACTTTTTGAATCAAGCCAAATGTTTAGATGTTACTCCTATTGAGTCAGGTGTCCCCTACCCTCACACAGAATAAAAATAACCCTCTGATTCTGCCTCTTCAATATGGGTGAATATGAGCAAGTCCTGCACACTCTTTTCTTCTCTGGAGACAGTGAGAGTGACAATATCTGCCACTTGGCTTACAACTCCAGTTGTTACTAGGGAGAGCTGGCAGCTGGGCTACCCCAACCTCAGCTAGCAGCTTCACTTTGTATTCCACTTGAATTACACAAACACACACACACAAACCATTAGGAATTGTATATTATAAAACTAGGCTTTGGTTAATTTTTTTTCAAAGTAAATGCTAAGTCATCTTTTAAACCTTATTACTGGGTATAGTTAAATATCTAACAGTGTCTGTTAAAATTAGTTACTTGGTCATAGCTAAGGCCTCACTGACCCATCACACACTCCCAACCCCAACCCCCAGTTCATCTGTCCTTCCTGTATGATCTTAAACCACTTTGTTCTTCCTGCTAGCATAGTACTGATTACATAGTATTAATGTTCCATGGGTACCTGTCAATCTGACGTGCAGGACTACTGGTTCTCCAAAGATAAGACGATGTCTTAACTAATTTTAATGTCACAAGCTGCTGGCACAGTCCTTGCTTCAAAACAGGTGCTCAACAAATGTCTTTGGACAAGGGTGCATTCTCAGGAGTGGAAAGGAATGGAAATGCTGAGGATTATGAATAACAGATCAGGGCTAATGTCTATTTCTGATCTTTATGGGTCTCTTATTTCTGTATAGCAGAACTCAGCCGCCCTCTCAAGGTACATTAATTGGTGGGCAGTGACTCTAGGACATAATGGGCAATTCAACAGGAGGAGGAAGTTGATTTTTTTAATGAAAAAATGGATAAGCTGTGTGCAGTGGCACACTCCTGTAATCCCAGCAACTAGGTAGGCTAAGGCGGGAGGATTGCAAAGTCAAGGCCAACCTCAGCAACCTAGTAAGACTGAAAATAAAAAATAAAAAGGGCTGGGGGTGTACCTAAGAAGTAAAGTGCCTGTGGATTCAATCCATTGTACGAGAAAGAAAATGAGAAAGAAAGGCAGGGACAGAGGGATAAAGGAAGGAAGAATTTTTGGAATAAGATAAAGGCCTGGGGCTAAAAGACTTTATAAAGATGGATCCAAAACAAGTGAAAGCCATTGAATTCCTAAACATCTCCATTATTCTGGACACTAGGTGGTCTTGAATATGTTGCTCAATGCAAGAATTGAATGGAAAAATCTAAATTTCATATCTTTAAAACACACATATACCCCCACATCCTACACACACACACACACACACACACACATACACACATACACACACCTCCCTTCTTCTGTGGCATTAAAATGTTAGAACTATACAAAAAGTTCTGGTAGAAATTGCAGTGAAGGTGGCTTCTAAATTTTTGTTCCCATCTACTTGAGGCCTAGTTTTAGAGCTTTGGCACAAGTAAAAATCCAACGAGTAAGTGGGCTGCGTGCACTCACAGACTCTGAACAGGGGTTCATATCACGTACCCCTTAAAAATCTATTTCTGGCATTTAAGTACAATGGCTGAATGGAGCCTCCACACTGCTCAAGTGCCATTTGAGAACAGGCAGCATCTGCCTTCTGAATCCAGCAGCAAATGCAGCCAACAAGGTTAAATTTAGCACTTGGAGGTTGTAAAAATAAACCCACTTGAGTACAGAGTTCACTCTTGGCAAAATACAAATGGAAACTGTTTTTATCAAAACAAAGTTAGCCATTGTCTTTTTGAGTCTTATTTCTGTTCTCTGCTTTTCCTTAGAATACTTAATATGGATTAATTTTTATGAGTTATTCTTTACTATGAACACTGATTGCCCTGTTGTCTCTGCCACTGGGCGGGGCGGAACAAAAGTAACAGTTGGGAACTGCATCCTGGCCTACTTGAGCTGACTGAGACCCTGACCTAGACCCTGCACTGACAGAGTCGCACTTCTTAACATGCTCTTGAACAGGTTAATGAGTGGGTAGAGGCAGAGGCTTTGAAAATGGGAATTAACTTCCTCCTGGAAAGGGTATATGGAGTATAGGAGATTGTGAGGATATAACTCAGCACAGTGCCTGGCATATAAATGCCTGATTCCTGGTGGAGTTCAGGTTTTTGCGTGTCCTTGCACTGTAGACTGGTGGCAACAATATCTCATGGGGCTGGATCCTGAGGGTAGTTGGGATTTGTTGGGACCTTCCAGCTGTCAAGCTCCAATCTGGGCTCTTGCACAGACTATTCTTGAGAGAGGCTCTGGGATTTGCTTTGCTTGGCAATTTGCCAGAGTCAGTTTACCTTCAAGGCTCAGTGCTCTGTCCATCTGTTATACTGGCATTAGGGGCAAAGAGGAACATTTTGTTAAGAAAAGATGTTCTCTTGATCCTCCCCTCCCAAAGATTTTTTTCAGCTACTTAAAAGTTACTGAATATTAACAAAATTCATCAAAATAACATTCTTTGAGTTGACCCTTTGCACATGTAAGAGTGAAGGGATTCACCTATAGCTTGGAGAGGTTTCTCAAGAGTGTGGTAGAGAGGGTGTGGGACACCACTCCTTGAAATGCTGACCTTATGCCAGGTCATCACTTTGGAGCAGGGGTCCCTGACCCAATTTCTGTAGTTTTATGAAAAGAATGTGATGTTTTGAGAAAAGCATTCACATATGTACAGTTATCTTTCATCAGCTTGTTAACAGTGTTCTGCAATGTGGAAAATATGGGGAATCAGTAGCCTTTAGTGTTTTCTGGAATGAAAATTCAGGGAATGAGGCATTGTAAAAAGGCCAGTAACCAAAAAACCTAAGGAAATAATGTCCATGAAAAGCAAACCATAGAATCTATTTCATATACTGGTGTAACTGTGATTCTGAAGGACCAAAAGCATAGACTGATTTCATGGAAGATTCCTGATTAGGTTTCCCACATGCCAGAGAAGCTGGAGAAATAGTGCTGAGTTCTGGGCAGAACACAGGAGCAGAAGATTTTTCATTTGGGTGCTGCACATGATCCTCTATGAAGTGCCATCACCTGCAAGGCTGACTCTGCCAAGGCAAGCTCTAGCTTGCTGGCGCTGCAGGCACCCTCCCCACGGGGTGAGAGCACATTGTCCTAGAGCCTAGGGGACTCGCTGCTTGCCAAGTCACTGCTGGGCTAGAGCCCAGGCTCTGCAGCTCCATTGTAGAGGGAGGGTTTTCATGCATATCCATCCTTCACCCTGGAGTCCTGCACTTAATCGCACTTTGAGTCCTATGTGGTGCAAATAGAATTATTGTGAACAGAAATACCAGCAAGTGCTTTGTTTTGATAGAAACTTATTCAGAAAGCAATGGCCATTGTTTCTCCTGGCTAAATATTAATTCCTGTTTCCAGGCAGTTTGCTGATTAATCAGACAGGTGCCTCTTGTTCCCCCAAGAAAAGCAAAATCTGTCACCAAGATGATTAAGAATGATTAGACATATTTCCAAATGATTAAGATAGTATTTTCACAAGTGTGGTCCTTTAAATATGAAGAAGCTGCCTGCTGTAGGAGGCTCTATGAAGCCATACACCATCCAGGCATGCCCTCCTATTAATGTGTCCTGTTGGGCATACCTCTGAAGATGCTTTTTAGGCCTTCCTCAATTAGAATATTTCTGAAACCTCACAAAAGAATAAAAAGTCAAGAGAGCCAAACCACCATAGGGTCAGGGAACACAGCAGAGATTATATTCTAGTTAAAAATAGAATGACCTTCTCTATCATGAAGAGAAAATGAAATTTATTTAGCCAAGGAGACAAAGGTCACCAAATCCAGATGATTTCATTTTAAGAGTCTCATTCTCTACTGACTGAGCTAGTTGGACACTATGATTTCACTTTTAAAAGAGCCCAGTTGGGCTCGCCTGGCATGCGTGCGGCCCGGGTTCGATCCTCAGCACCACATACAGACAAAGATGTTGTGTCCGCCAAATACTAAAAAATAAATATTAAAATTCTCTTTCTCTCTCCCTCTCTCTCCCTCTCTCTCACTCTTTCTTTTAAAAAAAAAAAAAAGAGCCCAGTTGCTTTTGGCCTTTAAGTTGGGGACCCCACATGTAGAGAGAGAGAGAGGGGCAGTAAAGAAAGCCACTAGCATCCTGGCCTTCTGTAGACACTTCCCAACAGAGATAGGCCCTGTGTCATGTGAGTTATGATCCATCAAGGCCAGAGAAAGAATGAAGCAGCTGTCTTTGTTTCAGATGACAGGAACAGGCCATTGGACTTCAGTCTCTCCAACTGCCATCTGAATACCATTGGTGGGAAGGTGGTGACAGTCTCCTCTTACTGCACACGTGCATATTTCCTAAGTCTGGTGCCAAATGTTTTATAGATAAGAACTACATCCAGTGCTTTTATAATAGAGCACAGATACTATAGGACAGCAGGATCACAGGTGTCCTTTAATCCTCAGCACCTGGTCTAGTGCTAGAACATGTTTCTTGAATAAATGAGTAAATGTTGCTTAAGTTTATTTTATTTTTTTTATTTTTATTTGCATTTATTTTATGCTGAATTTATTCTCGTGCCATGAGTTTCTGTTTGTTCAGTTTCTTTTGGAATATCTTTTCCTTCTGTGCAACCTCCTTTTCTGGTTTAGGAACAGTTTGTTCCTTTTCAGTGAAATGATTCTCAATGTGGCATGGTTTATCTGACCATGAGCTCTGTAAATACAGCAGCGCATCTTGGTGCTTTGTTCATTTGGATATGTTCAGTGATCAGAGAATCTCTGTCTATACCCTTAAGTTCATTACTCTCTGCATTTTTAAGCATGAGCAGCAAAAATTCAGCATTCTTTTTGGCCATCAACCCTATGACCAGCTCCACTCTTTGGCCTGGCATACCTCCCAATTCCACCATTATAACTCCAGAATGGCACACATTATTTCTTTAAAGTAACATCTTTGCTTCGGGAGGCTGAAACAGAAGAATCACGAGTTCAAAGCCAGCCTCAGCAAAAGTGAGGCACTAAGCAACTCAGTGAGACCCTGTCTGAAGGTGCTTTTTAGGCTTAAACTAAAAAATAGGGCTGGGAATGTGGCTCAGTGGTCAAGTGCCCCTGAGTTCAATCCCCTGTATACCCCCCCCCCCAAAAAAATGTGACATCTTTCAGGTACTTGGTATCTTTTCGCCTATGCATGTCCCTGATGGCCTATGCAGTTTCATGGGTGTTCTTAAACTGAACTTGAGAACCTCTTGATTTACATCATTTTGTGGGGTTTTTCGGGTCAACAGAGTAGGGAATCATTTTCACAGATCACCTCAGGCAGATTACAGGAAGAGCTGTTGCTTAAATTTAAAGGAAAAGAAAAGCATTAAAATAAAAGGCACTTTGGCTGGGCATGGTGGTGCATGCCTGTAATCCCAGCAGTTTAGGAGGCAAGGCAGGAGTATCTCAAGCTCAAAGCCAGCCTCAGCAAAAGTGGGCTGCAGGTAACTCAGCTGAGACCCTGTCTCTAAATAAAATACAAAATAGGACTAAGGATGTGGCTCAGTGGTTGAGTGCCCCTGAGTTCAATCCCTGGTACCCGAAATAAATAAATAAATAAATGGCACTTTGATTCTAGAAATGTTGAAATGAAACAAGCTCGACACTTGATGAATTTGTTATTTATTTATTTTTTTATCTTTCAGAATCGGAGTTGACAAATTTAGCAGGATTATACAGAGATGAACGATTGAAACAGAAAGCAGAGTCACTCAAACTTGAAAACTGTGAAAAACTTTCCAAACTTATTGGCCTCCGCAGAGGTGGTTGAGAGAATGATGGTCCAGGGCAGGGTTGGGGTTTTGTTATTTGTTACTATTTATGTTCCTAATTCCATTTTATAATACAAAATTAGGAAATGACAAACATTTTACAATTTACTAACTTTGTTTACTGAGCAGAATTAAGAGCTTGAGCATGGAGCCAGACTTGTCATCACAGATTCCTTCCCAGGGAGTGGCTCCCAGGACAGGAACATTCCTAAGTGACATGAATGGCAAAGCGTTTCACTGAGTCCCCTTGCGCCAGGCCTACCCTGTCTCTGTGAATGTAAGTTAAGGGCATCCCAGAGAAGATCTACATTTTTTCCCTTCCCTTCTTCAGTGAATTTTCCTTACCTAGGTACCCTGGACTTATCCAAAGCAGCTTTATATTACTTACAATGTCTGAAAAATTATACCTCTCCTTGCATTAGAGACATCATCTCCCCTAAGATTCAGCCTTCGGAACTTGTTACTGTTCAACTTTCCATTTTCTAAGGGGAATATGGAGACATTTAAACAATTTAACCAATAGTTATTTGTTATCCTAGTCTCTGTTCAGTCAGGGGCAATAGCAAACTGAATGATTTGAGGTTCTTTTATTTTCCTTACTCCTCCCTCCCGTAGAGGGGCCAGAAATTAGAAACTGTTGAGCTGTGATACAGTTCCACTGACAACTCAGCAGCAGGAAGCAAGGACTGAGGGAGAAGATAAAATGCAAGACAAAGTTTCAGCTCCTCAGCGCACATTCTCAAGTATTTATCACACATCTAGAGAATGTTCTTTTTGTCATTTCCCCTTGGTATCATCATTTGGTATCATCGTTTTTGAGCCAAGTCCCTACACCCCACAGAGGAACAGTGATCAGACCTAAGAGGAGGCATTCCAGCCAGGCTATGGCTCATGCCTAGAGACAGAAGGGGAAGATTGCCTCTGTGTCCATCAGAGGCTAGCATTGGCCCCAGCAGTCATTTTATTTTACCCTCGAGTTTGTGGTATAAAATGGTTTCATTCATTCAACATTTATTGAGTGCCTGCTATAAAACACAGGCTCTCACATATATTTTTTTAGTGAAGCTTCCTCACAACTCTGTGAAGTAGGTGTATTATCTTTGCTTTTATGAATGAGAACCTTGACCAGAGAGGATGGTTGACCTTGGTTGTACAACTGGCAGTGGCAGAGCTGGTTGGTAGGTGGATTATCAGTGGAAAATGTGAGAGCTCATCCTCATTTCTCAGGTGATTCAAGCCAGACTGGCAAAGCAGCATCTTTCCCAAGGATGCCTCTGTTGCCCACAACTCACTCCTCTGTTCTTTTTATGGCAGTCCTGCATTCCTGTTATTCATTGGAAGCAGGACCACATGAATAAATTCTGTATACAAAGTAAGAGTTTCCTTAAAGGCAGGCAGCCCTTCCCACTGGTGACAAGGAAGAAATAAGTCGCTGCCTAGACTATGTGGTTCTACGCTTTTCCTATGGAAGGGAGCGACTTGGAATGCGCTGCCCAGATTATTATGAGCCTCTAAAATTGAAAGGACCATAGTCTACATTCTTCTCTGGATTTGGAAGAAGAGTTCCTATTGAAAGGAGGGTCTACATTAAGTCTGAGTTCCAAAGTAAAGTTTCTCCATTCCGATGTCTAGCACTGTTCATATGTGCACATTCCACAGGGACAGGAGATGAGTTCTCAGGTAAAGAATGGGGGCTTTGGGCCTGGTATGGTAGCATACATCTGTAATCCCAGAGTCTTAGGAGGCTGAGACAGGAAGATTGCAAGTTCAAAGCTAGCCTCAGTAATTTAAGGAGGCCCTGAGCAACTTAGCAAGTCCCTGACTCAAAATAAAACATAAAAAGGACTGGGGATGTGGTTCAGTGGTAAAGTGGGTTCAATCCAAGGTGCCAGAAAAAAGGCGGGGGTTGGCGGGGGGTGGGGGAGGGCTGGTGACTGGTAGTGACAAATGTTCAGTTATAGGAAGGAGAAACAGTTCTGAATATAGCCAGATTTTGCTGGCCAGCTAGGTCTATTCTGGGTTTTGTTGGGTCTTCCTGATCTCTGAGTGACAGAGGATTTACACTATAAAATTGTTTCCATGAGTCAAACAGTCTTATGGAAAGCTCTTACACACACAAAAATCAAAGCTCTCCTCAACTTCTGCTAGAAAGTGAACCATATCTGGTCACAACTGTGCACACCTATAATCCCAGCCACTCTCCAACCTCCACCTCTGCCAGAAAATGAGCCATAACTGAATATCGTGGTACACACCTGTAATCCCAGTCCAGGGATTACAGGGAAGCAGGCAGATTGTAAATTCAAGGCCAGCTTTGACAATTTAGTGAGATCCTGGCTCAAAATAAAAAGGGCTGGGGGTATAGCTCAGTAGTAGAGTGCTTGTCTAGCATGCATGAGGCCCTAGGTTCAATCTCCAGTACTGCAAAAAAAAAAAAAAAAAAAAAAAACACCACAGTGGAAACAGTGATAGGTTAAAAGGCAAAAGACCCTGCCCTAGAAGATATCCACAAATAGTGTTGTCAAACATTTTATGGATTTCATGGTAGTGATTAATTAAATGTGATGCTACTAAATAGAGACAATACTAACTCCATTAAATATCACACTAATTGTTTTTATAGCATTAATAGTTTGTTTAATTTGTTACTACTGGACCACAATACCCACATCTGGTTTTTCTCAAGGGAACCATATTTGCTTTTGGTTGAAAGATAAATTAATCTATTTGGTACTATCAAGAATAATGTTAAACAAATATCCTTGGCTGTATTGTAGATGGGTTGCCTGCATGGTGGTAAAATAAGATTTTCCTTCTTGCCTAAATCCTTTGGAAGATTTTTACTGGTATATAAACTCTTTAGGGAAGGCTATTCTCATTGTTGGAACTTGGCACACAGCTCAAAACTACTTGTTGGAGGGCTACTACAGATTAGACCCTGGTGTTGGGAGTGAGGCTAAGAAAGAGGGCTTGAAGCTCACACAGAAACAAGCTCTCATTCAAGTGAAGATGCTCTCCTGCACTGCTTGATCAGAACTAAGGAGGGAAGAATGAAAATCCTTCTCACAAAGAAACTTGCAGCTTGAAGGAACCCATGTACCCAGGTCAGTAGACCTGGAGTTCATCTGCTCAAACCCAGAAAACTTTTAAACTTCCTTAACAGGCCTCATGGCTTAAGAGTGAGAAAATAATGTTGCACTGAGTGCAGTGGTTTATGCCTGTAATCCCTGTAACTTGGGAAGCTGAGACAGGAGGATCACAAATTCAAGGCCAGCCTCAGCAACTTAATGAAACCTTGTCTCAAAAAAATAAAATTTAAAAAGGGCTGTGGATACAGCTCAGAGGCAGAATGCTCCTGGGTTCAATCCCCAGTACCAAAAAGAAAAAAAAGAACATTGCTGCGCTCTCTGGAAACCATTAGAAATTACAGTAACTCCAGACCTCACCAGAACATGAGATTCAGCAGCTTGGCCAAGCTATGTACTCCTTATTTTTATCCTCACACTCAGGACAACACTGTGAGGAAGCATGTTGGAATTCCAGAAGCTTTCTGTTAACAACTGGCCATACAACCAAGTCTCTGCATGCACTGCTCCTCACAGGAGCTAGCAATTTGCATTTATTTTGGACTAATTAAAGTGTTCGCTTAGTGTCTTAATTATTTTTGGAGATAGACAAGTTACTATACATCGTATATTTTGAGGCTGCATTGTTGATACCTTGTGCAGTGGCCACTACGTAATTATATACCCATGTGTTAGGTACTGATTACATCATTTGCATCATATTCAGTATGCAGATTTATAGATGTGAATGTTCTGTGACCAGAGTCAGGGAGGACACAGATGAAATCAGCTCCTGGTGGAGTTCAAATCCTGAACACTCTGTTCATCTGATCTACTGCATCTAGATTGAGTGTATTTTAACAAAGAAAACATTAAATGATTTTATGTAAAAAGAATGGCTTTTTTTTCCCCTTTATTATTTTACCCTCTGCCCATGGTATCCTTGGGCACTGCACATGCTTGACTTCCTTACGGTATTTCAGGCTACAGAAGCTGTTGTCCTCTGCTTCAGTCTTACATCATCCATGGGTGGAATTATTTGTGTTTACAACAGTAGATAGTATCTATGGCATCATGGAGTCCATATTTTCTATCACATAACAGCAGCTGCAGCATATCATAGTCAATCTACAGATGAAGACAAGATTGAGCATCAGAAAAATCAGGTATAGTCCAAGTTCCTTGTTGGCTTCTTCCCAGTGCCCCATGTTTAGGAAAGTCGATTTAAAAATACAATGCATGGTATTTACATAAGCCCAGATTGTCATATCTTTCAGTTTAAAAAAAATGGACATGAGATTCAATTCAGCAAAGTTTGAGAACTTGCTATGTGACATATGGTCTGCATTTTTGAGATAGGAGTCAGGGAACAAGTGAGACCTAGGTCCAAAACTCTTGAAGTGAACATTTAGCAGGGAAGCCAGACTTTAGACAATGCTCTCAGTGGGATGAATGTCAAAGGGAAGACCTAAGGGAGCAAGGAATCCATAACAGGGACTTAACTCAATCTGAAGGATCAGTGAAAGCAACTCCTCAGAGAGTTTCAATTCAGACTTGCAACAAAATCACTCTTCTTCCTACAGAGATGAATTTTTTTTAAATGTAGGAGCGTGGAAGCCACACCTAGGGCTTCCATTCCCATGAACAGCATCACTCTCTATCCAAGTACAAAAGTCAGAATCCCAGGAGGGATTCTGTGTGGTCACTGGATTTGGTGTTCCCCAATAGACCACATATCTTCATGCCCTTGTGTAGTCCCCATTCTAAATCTGAGTTGGTTGTTGATCTTCAACTGATAGAATGTGGCAAAACTGGCAGTTTCCATTTTTGCACTTTGGGGGATGCCAGTCACCATATGAATCCAACTACCTGAGACTGCTATTCAACCACATAGAAAAGCCATGCAGAAGAGACCCAAGGAACAGCTGACAGCAAAAATCTGAGATCCCAGTTGGGTGAGGTGACACATGCCTATAATCCCAACTGAGGCAGGAAGTTCCTAAGCTCAAGGCCAACCTCAGCAATTTAGCAAGACCCTGTCTCGAAAAATAAAAAGGGCTCGCAGTGTAGCTCCTGGTAAAGTGCCCATGGGTTCAATCTGCTGTGCCAGCAAATAAAACATTTCAAGTAGCTTTCCTTTGCCTCTGGGATGAAAATTGTCAGTCTTCAGAATAGCCTGCCATGGTTTGGCAAAGCTCTGCCAAATTCCTGGCTTCTACTCACTGTCCTAGAGATTTTTTTAGTTTTCTAACATAATAATCTTTTACTTTCTACCCTCTGCCAACATCTTTTGCCTCAGAGATTTTGTGTATACTGTTCTCTCTTTCTAGAATCCTTTTCTACTCACCTGTCCCTACCTCCTTTGCTAAGTACCTCCTGGTTATCTTTGTAGATTTAAGCAAGAAAATCACTTCCTTGCAGATGCTTTTCCTTCCATAGACAGGGCTAAATCTCCCTTGAAATTCCTCTCATTCCTTTCTTTTTTAGCACTTGTCTTAGGTATAATATTCATTTGAACGATGGCATCATTTGGAATTTGTGTGAGTGTTTTACTTAAGTATTTTCTGACTCGTCCACTAGACTGAGCTCAAATTTGGTCTTATGCGAGATCAACCTTTGAGGGAGTAACATACCATCTGTGATGGAGCAGCCAAATTCTTTGATGCTACTCCCATTGATGGGGGTGGGGGTGGTAAGGGTGTCCCTTCAAATCTGACTCCATGATCCTTGACTAAAAGAGTACAGCAGAGGGTGCTGGGGATATAGCTCAGTTGGTGGAGTGCTTGCCTTATTAAAACACTGGCACTTTCTGTTTTCTGTCAATTTGGATGCTTTCTCTTTAGCTCAACTACTATGCTATGAGAAAGCTCAAGCAGTCCATGAAGAGAACCAAGACCTTGGTCCTCAGTTCTGGCTGAGACCCAACATGTCAGTCATAAGAGTGAACCATCTTAGAAGTGGCACTTCTGACCCCAAGTTAAACCATTCCAGCTGACACTGTATGAAACAGAGAGCAGCTCGAATCCTTGAACTCTCCCCATAATGAAGATTCATGAACAAAATTAGTATTAGTACTATAAATTTTGGGGTAGTGAGGATCGGGCCCAGGAGCATTCTGCCTCTGAGCTACATCCACAGCCCTTTTTAAAAATTTTATTTTGAGATAAGTTTTTACTAATTTGCCTAGGCTGTCCTTGAGCTTGGAATCCTTCTGCCTTAGCCTCCCAAATTGCTGGGATTACAGGCATGTCCCACTGTGCCCAGCTTAGCAAAATGATTTATTTTATTTTATTTAAATATTTTTTAATTTTAGGTGAACACAATGTCTTTATTTTATTTTTATTTGATGCTGAGGATCGAACCCAGTGCCTCACGCATGCTAGGTGAGCGCTCTACCATTTGAGACACATCCCCAGCCCCAGAAAAATTATTTAAGTGATTTACAAAAAAATGGGAATAGTTTGTTATAAAACAATAGATAGCCTGAATATCAATTAGGATGACAAACCTTTCCTGGGGCAGGATCACAGGCTATTTGTGATGTCATGTCATCCTGAGTCTCACTGAGCCTTGGTTGGCCAAAAATCTGAGTGCTTTTGACTTATAAAGTGGGAGTCTGTGGTGGGCCCCAACCAGGGTGACCACCCCTCATGTCCATGCTGGAACACAGATGTAGACTTAGATCCAAGGTTCTCTTTTCTCATAACCTCCCATCCCGGGGAACTGGCTGCTAGAGTCTACTGCTCTCCAGGGTTTTGTCCCAAATACCTGAAGAACAGCCTCTTCCAGCTGGTGGAGGTGAACATGGACAAGAGAAAACAAGCTGTACCTCATAAAAGATTCTAGGAAGGGAACACAGTTCATGGGGACAATTCAGGGATCACTGTCCGAGAGGAATGTGCAGCTTTGTCCAGGGTGATCTGGGTGAACAAAATTCTGAGAAGGCTTAATGCTAACACACAAAACCTACATAGTAACTTCTAGGCCCAAATTGTCCAATACAGTAGCCACTAGCCATGTATGCTTATTAAAATTTAAATTGTTGGGGCTGGGGATGTGGCACAAACTGTAGCACACTCGCCTGGCATGTGTGGGGTGCTGGATTCGATCAGCACCATATACAAATAAAATAAAGATGTTGTATCCACTGAAAACTAAAAAATACTAAAAAAAAATTTAATTGTTGGGATAGTGACGTAGCTCAGTATATGGCACTTGTCTAGTATGTACAAGGCACCAAGTTTGATCTCCAGCATGCAAAAATAAACAAGTGTAAATTGCCACTAACATATATTTTTTTTTAATTTGCAGTACTGGGGATTGAACCCAGGGGTGTTCTACCACTGAGCTACATCCCCAGCCCTTTTTATTTTATGAGACAGGGTCTTTCTATATTGCTGAAGCTCATCTGGAACTTGTAATCCTCCTGCCTCCTAAGCAGCTGGGATTACAGTCAGGTGCCACCATGCCCAGCAAATGTTTTTAGAATTTAGAAAGCACTGGGACCCAGTGGTGCACACCTGTAATAAGAGCAACTCAGGAGGCTAAGACGGGGATCACAAGTTCAAGACTAGCCTCAGCAACTTAGTGAGACCCTCTCTCAAAAAAAAAAAAAAAAAAAAGGCTGGGAATGTGGCTCAGTGGCAAAAGTGCCCCTGAGTTAAATCCCCGGTCCAAAAAAGGCTATTCCTCAGGCACACAAGATACATTTCAAGTACTAAACAGTCATGTGTAACTAGTAGCTCCCTATGGGACATGCAGATGTGGAACATTTCCATCACTGATATTCTATTGAACTATGCTGTTTAGGGCATTTAACAGAAATCAACAGAGATGGCCTTGACCCCCAAGGAATGAGAATGGGTGCAAGAAATAAGGAAAAACAAAACAAGAGCTACCGCCATGAAACCCATAGCAATGGCAAAGTTTGTCAGCCCACACCATCCATCACAAGAGGCCCTTGCAGAGCTCCAGGGAACAGTGTGGCTTACCTGAACTTTACACTTCACTTAGTGGACACGGTTACGTTTTTTTCCCAAATTCATTTTTAACTTAGTCATTTCCTGCTTGTGGGGTATCAAATTCCATAACTTTATTATCCACTTTGTTCAATAAAAATGCATCCATAAAGCAGGGTGTGGTGGCACATGCACACCTGTATACCCAGTGACTCAGGTGGGAAGCTGAGGAAGGAGGATTGCAAATTCGAGGTCAGCCTCAGCAACTTCATGAGACCCTGTCTCAAAAAATAAAAAGGGGGGGCTGGGTTTGTGGCTCAGAGGTTGAGTGCTTGCCTACCACGCATGAGGCTCTGGGTTTGATCCTCAGCACCACATTAAAAATAAAATATTGTGTCCACCTACAATTAAAAAATAAATATAATAAATAAATAAATAAATAAAAAGGACTGGAAGTGTAGCTCAATGATGAAGAATCTCTGGGTTTAATCTCTAATACCAAAAAAAAAAAAAAAAAAAAAGGCAAGCTGGGGATGTGGCTCAAGCGGTAGCGCGCTCACCTGGCATGCGTGTGGCCCGGGTTAGATCCTCAGCACCATGTACAAACAAAGATGCTGTGTCCGCCGAAAACTAAAGAATAAATATTAAAATTCTCTCTCTCTCTCTCTCTCTCTCTCTAAAAAAAAAAAAAAAAAAAAAAAAAAAAAGGCAACACAGCATCACAATTAAGCGCATGGACTCTGGAATAAACTTCTCATGGCAGAGCCCTGTTTCACAATTTACTAGCTTGTATGACCTTGAAAAATGGAACTCCAACCTCCTTGAACACAATAGT
This sequence comes from Ictidomys tridecemlineatus, assembly GCF_052094955.1. NCBI lineage: Eukaryota > Metazoa > Chordata > Mammalia > Rodentia > Sciuridae > Ictidomys > Ictidomys tridecemlineatus. The sequence continues at coordinate 119,803,281 of NC_135477.1, read as the reverse complement.
CCTTAGGAGGCCTAAGCCTATGCAATAAAGACAGAAAAAGAAAATGAGAAGACTTCACTCAGGATGAATCCTCATATCTCATACTCTGATATCAGGTTCTGTTTCTGCAAACCACATGGCCACATGCCCCAGGCCCCAGTTGTAAGAACAGAATCCAGTGATTTGATCTTGAAGCCCTGTACCAGTGAGCTGCATCCCCAGCCTGATATCAGGCTCCAGGCTATAGACAGCCACTCTACCACACTAGAGTCCTGTGCAACCATGTCCAGGAGTCATTACAGGACTCATTCTCACAGAGCTGCCATTTCATTTATAAAATGGGGAAAGTATAACCTACTTCACAAAACTATGAGTATCACACTGAGGTACAATAGAAAAAGCAAGAAATGGTAAAAAGGAGACACACAAGAAGGACAATAAAATGGTTAGAACTTCTACATACTTTTCCAGGCCTGTCACCCATTAAACCTGTCCCTTTTCCAGACTTGTTACTACCAAATTCCTGAGAAATCTATAAATCTACCTGTGCACTGTTAAAAACAAAAAACAATAACTAGATTAAGCAAAGAAATAAGATATCTTGAGGAAACTATAATTTAAGGGACTTTTTAAGCATTCTCTATTGATCAGATAATGAAGGCCACATCAACTTGAGATCACTGACTGATATCACTCCCATATACCTTCCCACAAAGTTTCCTTTAAAAGAAGAGCTGGGAACCTCCAAAATAAGACTCTCCCTGGATTTGGCCAGAATATTCTCTCTCTCTCTCTCTCTCTCTCTCTCTCTCTCTCTCTCTCTGTACTGGGTATTAAACTCAGGGGCACTTGACCACTGAACCAAATCCCCAGCCCTATTTTGTATTTTATTTAGAGACAGGGTCTCACTGAGTTGCTTCGTGCCTCGCTTTTGCTGAGACTGGCTTTAAACACACGATCTTCCTGCCTCAGCTTCCCCAGCCACTGGGATTACAGGCATGTGCCACCACGCCCACAGTATTCTCTCTTGAAATGTGTGTTCCTTGGTATACCCTCTAAAGGCAGCTTCTCTCTTTTGATGGTCCTCATTCTCTCTTCAATTTATATTTTCCTAAATAAAGCTCTGTCTCTGCCTTTGACTGACACATGCTAATTTTTTTTTTCCTATCACATATACCAAGAACCCCACTGTTTCTGAGCTGCATTCCCTCTAAGAACTCCTTAGACTTTTGGGAGAAACCTCTTCTCCAGGGACATCATGAAATAATATTCAGAAAGCATAACAGATGACTGAGGATGTAATTCAGTAGTAGACTGCTGCACTACCGTGCCTGAAGCCCTGAGTTCAATTCCTAGTACTGGGGCAAGGGGGCAGGGACAATGATGCCATAATATAGTGAACACTTAATTATATCAACTCTGAGTCTTCCCAAGTCTCATCTTATTGGGGTGGGGGGTGGGGGATAAAAAGAAAAAGAAAAAAAGCCTTTGGTGGGGATTTGGAAAATATGTGATCACTTTGTTCTTCCCTGCCTCCATTTTCTATTTTAGAGTATTTTTCCTTCAAGCCCCACTTCAGCCTTCTTAATCTCTTTTGGTTCTTTAGGGCTTCCTGGTCACGGTTGCACATGGCTCTAGTGTGGCTGTCCAGAGCCTTATATCAGGCTAGAAATGTAGCTCAGTAGTAGAACACTTACCTAGCGTGTGCAAAGTCCTGAATTCAATCACACATAGAGAAAGAGAGAGAGAGACAGAGAGTCAGAGAGACAGAGAGAGCAAGCGCCTGATATCAGTATGAGGATTCATCCTGGGTGAAGTCTTCTCGTTTATTTATGTATTTTTCCCCCTATCTTCATTGCATAGGTTTAGCCTTCCTAAGTACTATGTGTGCTCCAGGAGGCTCATACTATAGGGGAAATTTGGAGATTACCGTAGGGAAAAGAAATCTGTGAAGCAAAACACACAAGGGTGCCTAAACTGACTGTTGCTTCCCCTTTTTGTAGTATAATAGGACCTGGAAGAAGGCTCAGGGTTGGTGTTTGAGTGCTGCCCACTCATTGACTCTTAAAGGAAGTAGGGCCTGCCTGTCCTCAGGACTGATTGAGCAGTAGAAGATATAATAGAGGGGCTGGGGTTGTGGCTTATTGGTTGAAGCACTGGGTTCAATCCTCAGCATCACATAAAAATAAATAAACAAAATAAAGGTATTTGTAAATAATGATAATTATATATGTATAATTTGCTTATCTAGTGTATATATGTATACATATGTATATCTAGTGTATATATGTGTATATATGTGTACATATACATATACACATATATACACTAGATAAGCAAATTTCCTGTAAACTTAAATTCTCAAGAATTGTTGGGGGGCCGGGTTTGTAGCTCAGTGGTAGAGCGCTTGCCTAGCATGTGTGAGGCACTGGGTTCAATCATCACCACCACATAAAAATAAACATTAAATAAAGGAATTAAAAATATTCTAAAAACTATGTTCTTTAAAATATTAAACTAAAAATATTCTTTAAAAAAAAAGAGTTGATAGGATTCCCCTATCCCATGCGGCTCCTTTAAGAGGCGGGACCTACTCCTGCTAACAGAGGAAGTCCCCACCCCCTGTTGCCAGGGTGCTCTGTGGCGTCGCATTCTCATTGGTGGGCGCCGTAGTGAGGCGCCTGGCGGCAGCCATTTCCAACGAGCTGGCGGGGGCGAAAGATGGCGACGCCCCTCGGGTGGTCGCAGGGGGGGTCAGGATCTGTTTGTCTCGCCTTCGATCAACTGCGGGACGTGATTGAATCTCAGGAGGAACTAATCCACCAGCTGAGGAATGTGGTACGCAGCGGAAGAATTCTGATAGAGGCTGGACTGGACGCCTCATTGGCGGGGGCGGGGCCAGGCCCTGTTTCGATGCAAGGGGCGTGGCTAGGACACGACTAAAGGCGTCTTTGGGGAGGCAGAGACCGAATGGGACTTGGCTGGAAGGGGTAGAGCCAAAAGGGGGTGGGACCTTCCAGAATATTTACCAAGGAATTCAAATCTAAATTAAGTAACTCTCTCTGTACTCTGCGTTATTGCTGCAGGGCATAGTAAAGAGTCACTGAGCTTCAATTTCTCTATTTTTAGTGGACTTCACTGATTTCCTAGTGCCCTCACTTGCACGCAGAAAACATTGTATCATTTCTTCTATTATGTGTCAAATACATTGCCATAATGAGTGCAGTAAGCACAGATTTGGCCCTTGATCACGTTAACTCAAGAACCTCCAGCCAAGCCTGTGTGTCCCTTTGCTTTTGCCTTCTCAAATTCCAGCTAATAGATGCATAAATGCTAATTGGAGCCACAGATTACTTCCAGTGCTAGACAGCTGGAGTTCATAGTTTTTCTGGTTTTGCTTTTCTATCTTGGTAAGAATGTTCAGCTGTATCTCCATCTCAGAAATAAAACTGGCTTCACATCAGTTTCTCACTCTAATGATTCTTAGACAACTTCTTCCCTTCTGGGAAGTTGGATGTGGGAGGAAGAAGCAAGACACATGCTCCCTTGGCTACCCTAATACCCTATTTCAACAAAATGTATGCAGCTCTAGGTACTGAATTACCTTCCATTCCCTGAAGGTATCCATATCTTTTTCTTGGCAGCTGGCCTTGGCATGTGTGTTCCAACCATCTGGAACACTTTTCTCTATGTCTCTTCTATCTTATTTAGCAATCAGATCTCAGAACTCATGTTACCTCTTCAAAAGCAAATCTAACCCTTCCCCAAGTTGGATCAGAAGCCCCTATGGGCACCACACCCCCTTGTGCTTTCCCATCACTGGCATTAAACACATCTGTGGAATGTCCCTCCTTGAGCCCGTTATTCCTTGAGGGCAGGACTTTTTTTTTTTTTTAAGATGTTGATGGACCTTTATTTTATTCATTTATATGAGTGCTGAGAATAGAACCTAGTGCCTCACATGTGCTGGGCAAGTGCTCTACCACTGAGCCACAACTCCAGCCCAGAGGGCAAGACTTAGAGATGGAATTCAGTGAATGTGTGGAACTGATTATTCCTTCCAAGGACCTGCCTCATCCTAGGTGCCCTGGGCATCATCCCATTATCCATCCTTTATCCTGGTCCTAGAGGATTCTCTGTGTACCCCTCCCTGAGCCAGGCTCTGTTGCAGATGATTCTCCAGGACGAAAATTTTGTCAGTAAAGAAGAGTTCCAGGCAGTGGAGAAGAAGCTGGTGGTGAGTAATCCCTCTTCAGGCTCCTAATCTCCATTTCCCAAGATCCCTGTGGTTGGGCAGAGTATTGGCTTTTGAGAACCTCCATCCCCCATAGTAAGGCAAGAATCTTTCTATACCCTGACTTCTGTGTGCCCATCTGAGAATGGGAGCTGCTTAATGGAGCCTAGGAGACCCAAAGTGGCTTGAGGTATTAAGGTGACTGCTGCTGCTCCTGCAGGAAGAGAAAGCTGCCCATGCTAAGACCAAGGTCCTCCTGGCCAAGGAAGAGGAGAAATTGCAGTTTGCCCTTGGTGAGGTGGAAGTATTGTCCAAGCAGCTGGAGAAAGAGAAGCTGGCCTTTGAAAAAGCGTGAGTGGGCCTCAGGATGGACTCTGGAGGGTGGGGGTCCTATTGCCTGCTGTCCTGCTCATCATCTTGTCTTATCCTCCCTACAAAGGCTCTCCAATGTCAAGAGTAGAGTCTTGCAGGAGTCCAGCAAGAAGGACCAGCTCATCACCAAGTGCAATGGTAGGCGGGAGGTTCGTACTCCCCACCACGCTATCATACACGGGCTCTTTCCTAACAGCCCAGCGCCTGTGTCAAAAACAGGGTTGCACCCCAACTTCTGTTCCCGGATGAGGATACAGGCATGCCCAAGCGGGCCATACCTTCGAAAAGGCCTTCAGGTACCAGGCAGGCCACGGAAATGAGGGAAGCAGTTGGTGTACAATATTCTTCTTGGCCATAAAAGAACGGGCTCGCTCCCACTTTTCTTGAAACATACAACCTTCTTAGTCCACCTTTTGTTTTCCCACTTTGGTAAGTTTTAGAAATAGTGTACTTTACTCATAACCCTTCTACAAGAATAACAGGGCAAGAACAGTCCTGTTGAAGAGCTGACTGATAGTCTCAGAGTCTGTGGTGACATGGAGAGCTGAAATCCAGGGCCTCACACATGCCAGGCAAGTGCTGTACCACTGAGCCACAACTCCAGCCCCAAGACCCTTTCTTAAAATAAAAAAAGGGCTGGGATGTAACCCAATGATAAAGTGACCCTGGATTCAAGCCTTAGTACCAAGAACAAAAACAACAAAAAGCTAGAAACCAAGTTTTGTTTTATTGGTACCAGGGATTGAACCCAGGGGTGCTTTGCCACTAAGCCACATCCCCAGCCTTTTATTTATATATATATATTTTTAATTTTGAGACAGCGTCTCACTGAATTACATAGGGCCTTGCTAAGTTGCTGAGGCTGCTTTGAACTTGTGATCCTCCTGCCTCAGCCTCCCAAGTCACTGGGATTAATAGGCTTGCGCTGCCATGCCCAGCTGAAACCAAGTTTTGTAGGGTTTTTTTTTTTTTTTTTTTTGGTACCAAGGTTTTTTTTTTAACCCAGGTGTGCTTAATCATGGAGCCACACACCAAGCCCTTTATATTTTTTATTTTGAGATTAGGTCTCACTGAGTAACTGGGATGATAGGCCTATGCACCACACTTGGCTGAAACCAAGGGTTTGTTTTTTTTTTTTTTTTTTTTTTTTGTTCATTTGTTTGTTTTTTAGTTGCTTATGGACCTTTATTTTATTCATTTATTTCTATGCAGTGCTTCACACATGGTAAGCAAGCGCTCTACCAACTCCAGCCCTGAAACCAAGTTTTAATGAAAGCTTTTCTGATTTTTATAGTATTTGCAAATAATTTAAAGATTTTTTAAAAATTATGGGAACCAATGACAATATATCTGGGCCACCATTTTCAACTCTGCTCTACATACATACTTACAGCCACTTGCTGGCTCTGTTGATGCTGTGAGTTGAGGGGACTTTCAAAGTCAGCTACCCAGTGTCCTCAGGAACCTCTTTTACCTGGAATGCTGAGCTACCCTTACCTAGCTTAAGAAATGGATATAAATTCCATATGCAACATCTGTAGGGAGATCTCAAATAGGCCAGAAATCAGTCCAAGCCCCAAAGAGGGTCATGGTGTCCCTACACACACGGCTCTAACCTCTGTCCCTACTGGTGAAAATTCCTACTGGGAAATGCCAGAAGGCTGCCATTTTGATCTAGTCAAGCAGGTTGAAAGGCCTCAGTGATGTTTGAGCATTGGCACCCTCCTGGCCCCAACAAGTAGTCTCTGCCTTTATACCGAGGTTAAAGTTCCCCTCGTACTTTTCTCTCACTGGGCATCTCCCCTTCTTCCTCCAAAGGAACCTGGGGTTCTCCCCCACTACTTCCAGAGACATCTTTCCTCTGAGGCATTTCCTTCCAACTAAGATCAGCCCAGGCCATGGATTAATTCAGTATTTACTCATGTATCATAGGGACAGAGTTTGGCTGCCTGCCCCCAGAATGTCCTGAACCCCTCCAGTGGGTAATAACACCTTGCCTGACTCAGTCTGATGTGAATCTTACCCTGACCCACTCCCATCCCCACCACTTCCCCCTTGTGAAGTTTCAGTTTGATTTTTACACTTAACATAGCTCTTTATTCTTATCAAAGGGATTTTCTAACCATTCTCATTTGGATACTACAGATTTTTATTTTAAGAGTCACACAAATTTTTAATCTTTGTTCCCAAAAGAACTTAATAAGCAATTAATCTGGAGCTGGTTGACCTTGGGAGGGAGATTCGGTAGTCCTGGTCCCATCACCCAGTGAGCTCATTTTCATTCTCTCCCTCCGCCTGTCTCTTTCCTCCTTTCCATGCTGTACCTTCACTTGGTACCAGATCTTCTCTCCTGAAAACCTACATGTGTCAGCATTTCTGTATTGTCAGAGCTGGGTGCTAGTTAATTCTGTCTGACATCTAAAAGCAGTGGGATTTTTTCCTGTGTAAATCCAAATTTCCCAGGGCTCCATGAAGGGCAATTACATGAATAAAGCACCCCCAGGTCCCTGTAGCTCCTTGGATTTTGACCCAAAACACAAATTTTGGGGGTCTTCTCCACCCCACTATAGAAAAGAAACTATCTCTGTCCCCAATTTACGGAAGAAACACATCTGAAAAGGGAGATAACTGGCACAAATGGTAACATTGCCTCATCAATATGAGCATTATTGGAATGTAGCCTTGTCCTGTTCTCTAATCAGTTTCTGACACCCTTTTTTTCCCTCCTGTGGTGCTGGGGGTATAAGCCAAGCCCACATGCATGCAAGGCAAGTGCTCCACCACTGAGCTGTATACCAGCCCTCAGCTTCTGGGTCTTAATGTTCCTTTCAGGATCTGTCTCATGCCGGTAGGGATTCCACCTTCTCCCATTACCCCTGAAGCCCCAGCACACTGCTGGGCATCTAGTCAGCCCTCTTGGTGGGTACCTTGGGAAGTTGGGGAAGACTTTTTTGGGGGGAGGGTACTAGGGATAGGACCCCTACTAAGCGGCTTCTCTAATCCTTAGTGAGTCAGTTGGATGGAAATGGCTGATCAAGATGAGATTTCTAAGTCCTAGACCCCCAGAGGATGTCCTGTTCATTCATTTCATAAATATGCTTAGTATGTACCCATTACATGCTGTTAACTATTGTGAGCCTTAAGGATAAAGCAGTGAATAACATAAAAATCGCTTGTGGACCTTATACACTAGAGAGAGAGAGAAAGAATGAAATTTATGGTGTGATAGATGCTTAAGGAAGAAAATGCAGCAGGAAAGGGGGATAGGTAGTATTAGGAATGATTGTAATTTTTAGTCTTAGGAGGGTCTCACCAAGGAGGTGACATCTGTAAATATTTGTAGGAATGAGGACAGGAGTCATTCATCCTCCTGCCTTTAGGATCATTTCTCCCAAGGGCCTTCATCTGCCTCAGCCGGGTGAGGTCCAGAATAGAGTTGTAAAGACACTGACACACTCATCAGACATTGTCCCTCTTCCCAAAACTCCATAATAAACTCATTCCTACTAAGGTATTAGCAGTTGTTCCCAGAGAGGCCCTGGGTGGGGGGAACAAAGTTCTAAAAGTCCCATGAGGGACTTAGCTCATGAAGGGGCTCTTGGGATGGGAACCACTCCTCCTCCCTGCCTCTCTCCCCCACAGAAATTGAGTCTCACATTATAAAGCAAGAAGATATACTTAATGGCAAAGAAAATGAGATTAAGGAGTTGCAGCAAGTTATCTGCCAGCAGAAACAGATATTCAGGTGAGGGCCCTGGGCCAGGCTGGGGGTTGTTGATGGAAGTGGGGAGCCTGACCTCTGGCCCCTACCCTGAGCTGTCTGCAGCCCACGACCAGCCAGCTGGCTCCGTTGCAGGAATCACATGTCTGACTTCCGGATCCAGAAGCAGCAGGAGAACTACATGGCCCAGGTGCTGGACCAGAAGCATAAGAAAACTTCAGGAATGCGTCAGGCCCGAAGGCACCAACGTCTCAGGGAAAAATAAAATGGTGGTCGCCTACCTATTCTTTGCCCAACCTATGCCTTTTCTGCTCTGGGGGATCCTCAACCCTTCCTTTCCCATTCTGGTGGGTCCAGTTACCCCAGGTCTGACCTCCAAGAAAGGGGCAAGAGAAGAGGCAACAGTCACTTCTGTCCGTCTGCCTCCTGGTCCTTGATGACCTGTAGTCAACAGGAATTGCTTGGGGTACATGCATTGAACCACTGCCTTCCAGGCTACTTCTGGGCTCCTGAGGGGGGATGCTCCTCAATCCTCCAACTCCTGAAAGCAGGGCGGGGGTGGGGTCCATGGGAGTCAGGGTTATAGCTAAGAGGGGAGCTGGGTCTTTGCTAGTTGGCACCATCCCTTACTTTTGGTATTTAATCCATATATATATATATATGTATATATATATATATATATATATCAACATCTCACCCCACTCTCCCACTCTCAGTACTCTTTAAATATATCTCTGTGCATGAGAAGCCCTGACCAGAGACTTCAAAGACAGCAGGTTCCAGGACCCCCAACAGATCTGAGAAACCAGTTGCTATCGCCTAACAAGAATATTATACCTGTGAATCACAGTTGTATCCTCTTCTACCTCCCCCAAACAGAAGCTCATCAGTCTTCACAAATGGATGCGGGAAAACCACAATGCTGTATCTTTTTCTTTTTAAATACTGGGGATTGAACGCAAGGCCTCACACATGCTAGGCAAGTGTTCTATCACTGACCTGCATCTTTTTTTAAGGTGAGAAATCATCTGGGAAGGAGCAGCCACTTGCCCAAGTTGCACAGGTAGGGCTCAATTGAAAGGACAGGATATATCCTTTCAGAAGCCATCACTGAGTGTGCTCCAGGTGAACAAGGGGATACTCAGGCAGGGCACCCATGAGGCTGAGTCAGATTTGTCAAGTATAGCCTCTTCTGGGTCAATGTGAGGGTGAATATACAGGCCAGAGTTCTTGATCCAGGGCCAGCTGGGGCCTGAGTCATGGCAAGACCTTGAAGCCAGAATTGAAGGGCAAGTGGTGCCCATTGTCATTAGACAATGACAGGTGGTGGCAGCTCCCCCACCAATGCCTGTCCCTAGGGCAGGACCAAAGATTGTGGGGGTTGGAATGAGGGCCTGTGAGGGCACACAGGGCTTCTTTTTTGCCTGAGGGCTTTAGAGGGGACCACACAAGTTTCCCAAGGGCATATCCAGGGCATCTTCTGGGCACTAAGGCAGTTTATAAAAAGTAAAGCTGTCCACTTCAGCCCTTTCCAAAGCCTCACTAAGGGCAATCTGTCTTGCGGTGATCAGAACCATCTTGAGGCCCCAGCACAACTTTTGTTGGAGCTGGGGGAGGCCTCTCATGATGCTCCACGCTATGGAAGGTTGTTGGGGCAGGATGAGTGTGGTAGAGGAAATTCATGACAGGGCAAGCCATGAGAGGGTGGGGGAGGGGTCTTGCCTTGCAAAATCAAGAAGCTTGGGACTGAGGGGAGGTGGCAATAGCAAGACCTGAGTTCTCTGGCCTGATGGTCTGATTTCCTGTTCAACTTGAATAGCACACACGCTGCACACCACAGGCTTGACCTCAGGCTAGCCCCTGCTTAGCCCAGGTTCCCTCACTTGTATTAGGTGAAGTTCGATCTAGCTGCCTGCGCCAAAGGTGGGCCTGCCTTCCTCTCACCTGTCAGTCCAAACCTTGGAGTCCTACCCTGGAGTCTTGGAGAAAGGGGGAGGTTTGCCTTGGGGGCTTGAGGCTCACTTCTCTCCTGCTGCCAATGCCGCTGACTTGCGAGTGGACGCGGCCGCTTTAAGGCGCTTTGACCCCATCGCATCCTCTGGCGGGGCGGGGACAGTACCCGCGCCACCAGCAGAGGCACTGCGAGAGAGGTAGTGCGCGGTGTCCGGCCCACCATGCTGACCGCAGTCGTCCCGCAAGAGCTGCCTGGGCTCCCGAGGTGGATGCCCGCGGCCCCCGCGCGTCGCCAGGATTCCTCAGGTTCATCTGGCTCCTACCACACAGCTCCGGATTCTCCAGAGCCCCCGGACTTTGGGCCGGACGCAGAAGGCCAGGAGAATTGGCCCTGCGTGGTACCTAGGCGGGGGGTGGATGCGCAGCCTCGCCTGTCTGTCAGCTCCCAGAATAGCAGCCAGCAGATCTGGTGCAGCTCGGGTTTCCCCCGAGGTCCGGGCTTCGGCCCGCCACCACCCCAGCCCCAGCTGCGCATGCTGCCGTCGGGGGAGATGGAAGTCATCTTCAGCGCCAGGCCTCTGTTCAGCAGCTCAGATGCCGAGGACTGCGAGGTGCAAGAGCTCATGGCGCCGGCTTTAAGCAAACCGCCGGAGCCAGCGTCACCCTCCCCTATGCAACTGCAGCCCCAGTCCCCCGACGGTGGCTCCCGCTGGGCCACCTATCTGGAGCTGCGGCCCGGTGGGCCAAGTCCTGTGGCCTCAGCACAGTTCGAGTGTGTGGAGGTGGCGCTGGAGGAGGAGCACACCGCTCCAGGCAGGCCCAGGACGGTGCCGAAGCGTCAGATCGAGCTTCGCCCCCGACCCACAAGTCCCTCGAGAACGGCTGGCGCGCCGCGCCCCCCACTGTTCCTGCGCACCGGCTCCCTAGACGAGTCAATGGGACGCCTGCAGGCCGCTGCAGGCCTAGTGCAGACAGCATTGGCCAGAAAAATGGGCCCCACTGCCCCAGAGCCAAGCAGCACCACCTTTCGGCCCACTAAGCGGCCAGAACCTGAGACTCGGGAAACGTCCGGCAGCACCCACGTGGTCCTGGAAGAGGCTAAGTCTCGGCTACTTCGAGATCAAGATAATCTGGTCCGGGCGAGAGCCCCGCGGCCTTGGCCCAGCCTACGCGAGCGCGCGATTCGGCGCGACAAGCCCATGCCCGGCACCGAGCCTTTGGGTCCTGTTAGTTCCAGTATCTTCCTGCAATCGGAGGAAAAGATCCAGGAGGCACGAAACCAGGAACCCAAGACTCGGTTCCCACGAGAGACCCCGAATCGAACTTTTCTTAGGGCATACAGTCCACCTTTTAAGTTTAGGGACCCCTCGGAGATTCCGAGTAGGTCTGTGAGGCCAAGGAGCCCTTCTCCATTGTGGCAGGCTCCAAATGGGGCCGAGCGGGGTCCCCACTGCCCGTTCCCACGGGATCAGACTGGACCGAGGGTGAGTAGCCCGTCTTTCCCTGAAGCATCCTCTGCTTGGGAAAATCAGAATCCCTCTGTGGAGGAAACTTCCAGCAGGAGGACCCCTTCCCCTCCAACTCTTTCCCACTGGAATCAGGGTGCTCCTGGAGTAAGGAGCTCACCCCCCGAAGTTCCTTCCCTGTGGGACGCCCCGCAGCCAGCAGTAAGAGAGGCTGTAGGGCCGGGTACAAGCCGGTCTCCGTTGGCCTTGTTCCCTTGGGAGGCGGAAGATCGTGCCGTTGGAACGCGGAGCCCATCGCCCCAAGGGACAGGGGGTCCCAAGGTCCAGGGCTCGTCGACAGCGTTTACGCGGGAAGCTATGAATGGTTTAGCTGAGGAGTTGGCACCGCCTACACCAGCCGCACCCGGGACTCCAGAACTAACCGAGGTGCAGAGCACCCCCACGCGAGAGAGTCCGAATCTCGTCCTCACAAGCACGGAGCCATCGCCAAAGACAGAGGCCCCTGAGCCGCCCCTGAGCAGTCACGTCGTGAGGACCCTGGACGCTGATGTGCCCCCAGAAGCTTTGTACTCTGAAGTGGCCTCTGGACGCTCACGCGTGGCCGTTCCGCGGCCGCGAGATGTGCGCAAGATAGTTAAGACCACGTACGCTCCAAGCTTCCCATCCGGAAGCCCAAGCTCAGGGCTACCTGGGCCTCCTTCGGATTCTAGCGGGGAGGAGGGCGATGCTTCAAAGACGCCAGAGCATCAGGTGCTGGGGTCCCCCGCACCAGCTCACTACACTTCCGTTTTTCTCAAGGATTTTCTGCCTGTCGTGCAGCACCCCTACGAGTCCCCTGAGCCATCCCTCGACACAGTCCCACGGGACGCCTCGCAGCCCAACGGGGTCTTGCGGCGGAGGGCAGAGAATAGCACAGCCAAACCCTTCGCGCGCACTGAAATCCGCTTGCCTGGTGCTCTGGCCTTGAGCGGGCGGCCAGAGAGGATCTCGAGAGTCCTAGTCCACAGTCCGGGCGGAGAGAATCCGGACGCCAAAACACCGCGCCTGGTTCCCGACGGCGAGGGTCGGACCAGCCCCCTAGGCGGCGCTCGCAGCTCACCCCAGCGGTCCTCTTTAGGACCCTCAGTGACCCGACTATCCTGCCCCGGCTCCCCTCAGGCATACCCTAACTCGAGCCCTGGGATTGCACCCAAACTAGAGGCCCCTGCTGCGACCCCCGAATCCGCAGCTTCCCCCGCTCTGCCGGAGTCCCAGGCGTTGGCCAGCATGACAGCTCGGCCCCAGCCCCGCGCTGCTTCTGCACCTCCCACGGACCGGTCCCCTCAAGGCCTCTCCCAGGCAATGCGCAGGCCTCTGGGAGCCACGCACCCGGGGAAGGTCCTAGTGGACCCAGAAACCGGCCGCTACTACTTTGTGGAGGCGCCGCGGCAGCCGAGGCTGCGGCTGCTCTTCGACCCGGAGAGCGGGCAGTATGTGGAGGTTCTGCTACCGCACTCATCCCCCAGGCAGCCCAGCCACATCTACACCCCGCTATCCCTGGGGCCTGGCCTCTACCCGCCTGCCTATGGGTCTATTCCTGGTCTCTCACTCCCGCCATCCTCGGGCCTGCCAGCCCTCAGCAGCTCCCAGCTGCCCTGGGCCTCTGAGGCAGGACCCCTGGACGGGATGTACTACCTCCCCATGAGCGGGACTCCCAGTCCTGCCCCATCTCTGCTCCTCTGTGCCCCACCTGCCCGCTCGGATCCCACCCAGCCTAGCAAGGGCTCTGTGTTCCCGTTGTGAGGCCTTAGGGCCTGATCCACATGGAGTTGAGGCCCCCTAAATGGTCTAGAGTTTCTGGCTTCCAATTCCCTGACCTTTCCTTCCATCACCATTTTTGGTCTGTTCCAGCCAGTCTTCAGGCCAGAAGTCATTTTCAAAGAAGGTATGTGAGACCCCAGGTTGATGGAGCTGGAGTTCAGGAGGTAGCTGGCTTCTTCCTACCCCAACAAAAATGTATATCCCTTTCCCACCGCATTCCCAGGGTGTGGCGTGTTTGTGTATGTGTTTATGTTGGCAAGGAATGGGAGGAAACCAGCCTGAGGGGGTGTTCTCCAAAGGGCAGTGGGAATGAGATGTGCAGGAACAGGGTGGTCTCCAGAGGTGGTGAGCTGTCTGTCCTCTCCTGAAAATGGGCCTAGTTGATGTGGAGCAGGCCAGTGGGCACTGTTGAGATGAAGAGGAAGGACTCTGGTCATCAAGTCTGTTTTTTGGAAAAGTAGCTGAGCTTTGGTCTGGGAGGCTGTGGGGGAAAATGGCTAGCGCAGCCCCAGGCCAAGTTGGAACTAAGAAAGGGAGCTGTGCAGGCAGCAGGTGGAGGTGGAGTGAGCAAGCAATGTAGCGGGGGAGTGGGGAGTCAGCCTGGAATTGGGGGTGAAAAGGCTGGAGTGAGGTAGGTCCAGGTGGCTGTGGCCCTCATTGGGGAGCCTAGCTTTTCCTTCCTCCCCTCAACTCCAGTCTCTGATTCTCAGAGCCCTGGGAGCTGAGCTGGCTCATCTTAGAAGTGCAGGCATCAGCCATTTCCACTCAGGTAAGAACAGGTAAAATAAATCACCAAGGATTTACAAAGCTGGATGCAAAAGTTCAAGACCAGCCTCAGCAAATTAGTGAGACACTGTCTCAAAATAAATAAATTTTGGGGCTGGGGTTATAGCTCAGTTGGTAGAGTGCTTGCCTCACATGCATGAGGCCTTGGGTTCAATCCCCAGCACCACAAAAATAAATAAATAAATAAAAATTTTAAAAAGGGCTGGGGATGTAGGTTAGTGCTAAAGGTTAAGTTCCCCTAGGTTCCATCCCCAACACAGAAAAAATAAAAATAAAAAACTTACAAGAGGAGGAAGTTGGGCTGTTGGCTTCCAGGGGAGGCTTTGACCCCTCTGAGTGGCTGGAAGGTGGGTTTGGGCTGGCAGTAGGAGGGGTGGGCCCTGTGTGAGGTAGACTGGAGAGGACAAAATTCTCAGTTTTTATCACACATGTGATAACAGTGCTCAGAGAGGAGCTGGATGGTCATAGCACAGGAAAGGACAGGACCCTGAACCTGTGCTCCAACTTTCCTGAGATTCTAGGAGCTTCTGAGAGATTCTAAGAGCCTCTGAGGAGGCTGAAGGAGCTGGAGGGGGGTGTGTGTGTATGCCTGGGGGTCTGTGTGTGATTCCGAGCCTGGAATGACTGGGGTGTGAAGTGATGTGTTTGGGAAAAACAGTTCTCATTAGAAACAGTGTCAGAGATGGGAATCAATGCCTTCCTTGTTACAGACCTTGGGGCCCATGTTCCTTGTGTTCCAGTCCCTTGCCCTGGACTGGAAGCTGAGTAGGTGAACTTTGAGTCAGAATAACCTGGACAGCTCTTGGCCAGGGACACAGGTCCTGATGGTATGGAAAACCTTGGGTCCCAGGCCACCTCTGGGCACCTTGCCTCATCCTGTTGTGCAATAAATAGCTGACCATGAGCCATGGTGGCTGAAATGATGATTGGTGTAAGGTGCCTAATTTCCTGCTTGGGCCTCTTAAGACCTCCCACAATGTCCTTTCATGCCTAGGTCTGCCCTAGGTTGAGGGGAACCCAGGGTTATGGAAGGACATATGCCTTTACACGCTCTGACCTCCCTGCCTGGATGAACTTGCCTCCCAGGAAGAGAGACCTAAGTTGGCAACCACCCTTATGGCCACATTCATCTCAGTGGCTGAGGGGCCAGTGGACTTTGGGAGTCAATCAGGCTTGGATTCCAATCTCAACATGGCCTCTCTAGCTGGAGGATTTGTCACTTCTCTGTGAGCTTTCATGTCTTCAGGGTAGAATAAAAATGACAATAATCAACTACTTCCTCATGCAAGTGCCTGCCACTTGACCAGATCCCAGCGTGAGGTTGCAGCCAACTCCTATGTGTCCTTGCACAGGCGCAGCCCCCCTATTTGCCTCATTTTTCCCTGACTATGAAATGGAGCTGAGTTGCCAGGGTCCTGCTGAAGGAAGAGCACACGTGGCATCTCTAGGGCCCTGGGGGAGGGGTGAGGTGTCAGTTCCCCATTGGTCTGGGACAGAGGCAGTTCCCACTGCACCCATGAGCACGTACATCTGCACCCCAACCACAGTGCATGCTCAGTGAGCTCACTCAGGAGGCCATGAGACTGTCACTGCCACTGCTGCTGCTGTTAGGAACCTGGGCTGCCCCCAGGGGCCTTGGAGAAAAGGCCTGGCTCTCAGCCACTGCCCCACAGCTTGATGAGGAGGAGAAGTACTCAGCCCACATGCCTGCTCACCTGCGATGTGATGCTTGCAGGGCCGTATCCTTTCAGGTGAGTCCTTCCCCTCCAGCAGTTCCCCCTGTCCCTACCCAGACCCCTCTATCTACCTCAGATTCCACCACTGGCCTTTAATCCTCAACCCCCACCACCAGGCATCAAGCCCAGACCCAGCCTTACAAAAGATTACAACCCCACCTCACCTGAACCTCAGTTTACTCATCCGCCTGCCCAACAGAAAGCAGACTATCTGGGACGCCCCCACAGTATCCTGAGATACTGTTTAGCGAGGGAATTACTCATTTTCTTAGACTCCCTTTCAGACCCACCCTTAGGTCTGACTCCTTCCCCAAATCCACAGGGTGCCTTGTATATGTATATGTGGGGTACATATGTTGCGTGGATACATGTACAAATATGTTTCTCAGTGCACACTTGCCTCGTTGAGCATACCAACATGCCTCTGTGTGTGTGCACACGCACCCATGCGCATGCTTATACACATGGCTTAGGATTACGTGCGTGCGTGCATGTGTGTGTGTGTGTGTGTGTGTGTGTGTGTGTGTGTGTGTGTTTCTTTCTGCTTTCCTTGTTCTTGTGGTTTAAAATGGCATGTGCTTCTGGGAGATGTGCCCAAGTGGCAGGCACAGTGCCTGGGCCTAAACTTCCATCTCAGTATTCCCATCCCCATCTCAGGGGAGTGGATGCTGCCTCCATTGGCCCAGTCCCAGCTTTGGGGACCTGGGGGATAAGTCCCAAAGCCTGCTTCACAGGTGCTTCCTGCTTGAACCGCTCCCTTGCCACATCATCCCCAGAGACTTGTGTTCCCCTCCTCCCCACCACTGACCTATAGCCAACCCCCTGGCTCCTAGCCCCTCCATGTTCTAGATGTGGCAACATCTGGCAAAGGCAGAGGCCAAGCTTCATCATCCAGACTCCTGGGGGACACAGGGGCTGAGTGAGTCCATATACACAGACATCCTGGACCGATGCTGCTCCCAGAACTGGCAGGAGTGAGTTGTCAATTCGGCCCCTGCCTCCCTCCTTCAGGAATAGGGCTGGTGGGTGCAGATCCCCCTTTCCACTCCCACCACTCCTTGGGGGCTCTGGCCTGGCTTGAGGGAGGGGGCTGGCTACCATGAACTCTGGGCTCTAGAGCTGGGAGCAAGTTCGAGACAAAATGGCCAACAGAAAGTCTCTGTGCAACCTTGAGCCAGGGTCTTTCCCTCTCAGCTCAAATGCCCAAGTGCCCAGCCTGTTGTGGAAACAGGTCTCTCTCCCTGGTTTGACTCCCACCAATGGTTATCCTTCCCCTTCCTGCTGACCAGCTATGGTGTCCAAGAAGTGAACCAGGTGAAACATCTCACTGGCCCAGGTCTTAGCAAGGGGACAGAGCCAAGCATCAGTGTGATGATCACAGGAGGCCCCTGGCCCATCAGGTGATGATGGGGTGGGGGATGGGGTGGGGCCATGGGAGCCTTGGTCTGCCCACGACTTCCTTGTGGGCTGGGCCGAGTCCAAGTCTCCTACTGGGCTTCCGTAGGCTCTCTGAAACATGCTTTCACTACCTGGGAGAGTTTGGAGAAGACCAGATCTACAAAGCCCACCAACAAGGCCAAGGAGCTCTGGAGGCACTGCTGTGTGGGGGCTCCCAGGGGGCCTGTTTGGACAAGGAGACAGCCACAAGGAAAGAGCTCTAGTCCATCACTACTCCTATCCCTTAAAGAGAAGCTGGGACCGCCTCTGGACCTTTCCTGTTGCTTTCTGCAGGCTACCAGAGGGCAGGGAGGTGCTGCTGCTCTTTCCTCCTACACTCTGGGGCACTAGGGCCTGGGAGGGACATAGTCTTTCTCTGAACTCAAATAAAACCCAGTGATCTTGACTCCTGCCTGCAAAAGGTGTGTTGGGGGCTGGGAAGACAGACATTGGTATTTCTACCGGTGTTCCTTCTAGAAAAGGCCAAATAGACATCACTACAACTCCCTAGAGGTGTGTGAGAGCTGGCTTGGCTGGAAATATGAGTAAGCTATGAAAGGCATATGGAACAGGGACAGCCCCGATCGATCCTCAGCTTCAACAAGAGAGAAAGAAAATCAAGGAAACCACAGGCGGCCACCTTGTGGCCACATATATGCATCTCCACCATGCAATCTGTGCTGCTCCCAGAACATGTCTCCTGTCAGGCTTGGTGGCACACCTACGTAATCCCAGTGTCTCTGGAGGCTGAGGCAAGAGGATCTCAAAATTGAGGTCAGCCTCAGCAATTTTAGTAAGGCCCTAAGCAACTTAGTAAGACCTTGTCTCAAAAAATAAAAAAGTTTGGGAATGTGTCTCAGAGATTAAGCACCCCTGGGTTCAATTCCTGGTACCAAACAAACAAACAAAGACAACAGAATATGTCTCCTTGCTCTCTGCCTAGTGGCCCTTACTCTCTGCACTCTTCCATGGGCTGCAGCTGGGGTGATTGGACCACAGTGCACACCTGGGCCAGGGCAGGATTCCTAGAACTAGCTGAGTCAGCATCTTGGCTCTCATACAGCTCTCTCTAGAAATTCTGGCCAAGGACCTTACCCTTCGGAAAGGAGCCCTGGGCCCCACCTGGGTATGGGAACCTGGGATCAGGTAGCAGTGGGACAGTGGACCACTTTATGCTTTGAATGTAGCCCTTGATGCTCTGCCACTGCAACTGATTCTGAAAAGGATGTTTCTTTCTCTACCTCTCTTCCTGCTCCTCCCTAATCCCTCTCTCTCCCCCATCTCAGGGGAAACAGGATTACCTTTCTTGTCCACCCTAGGAAGAGTTATCTGTCCCAGTACAGACCCACTATAGGAACAAGTAATTCACCGGAAGATCTCAGAAATTACCATCTCCCAAATTAACAAGTGAATTACAACTCTGATAACCCCTGATGGGCAGAATCACAACCTCTGGGACAGGAGTCCTCTGTGTTGCTCCTTTGCTAGCAAAGCAATAAAACTTCTTTTTCCTTTTTCTTAAAGCCATGTCCTTGTTATTGGATTGGCATCAGGGGCAAGGACCGAGCTTTTAGTAACAGCACTACAACTTACAGTTTCCCTCATGTTTCTGACCCACTGATGTCCTGGAAGATGGGCAGAACACACTCTAATCCCCATTGACAGATGCAGAAACTAAGATTTAGACAACAGAGGTTCAGGCCAAGTCCCAGGCCTAGTAGTGGTGGGGCTGTATGGAGATTCAGATTTGGAGGGTAGGGTAAGCTCCACTCTAGAGGAATGGGGTGTCCCAGACACGCCCCGACCACTCCAGTTGCCCTGTGAGCCTCTCTGGAGCCCTAACTCCACACATCCCATCACCTCCTGGCCCTTACCCCAGAAGAGATGGAACCCCCAGGCACTGGTTCCAGAGCCCAAGGAACTGGTGGAGCCAACAAAAATATAAAATGTGAATGTGGGTGGTTGCCTCTGAGAGGTCTATGACCCTGTGTTTTGGTAGGGACTGTGTGAGTCTGAGTGGTGTAGGGCCATTTGGGCTACTATGCCTCAGGACATAGACAATTCCTGCCAGTCAGGTGCCTTGAGGTGTGGTATCAGTTAAATTGAGTGTCCAAGGAGCTGTGCCTGCAGGGGGTG
This sequence comes from Ictidomys tridecemlineatus, assembly GCF_052094955.1. Taxonomy (NCBI): domain Eukaryota; kingdom Metazoa; phylum Chordata; class Mammalia; order Rodentia; family Sciuridae; genus Ictidomys; species Ictidomys tridecemlineatus. The sequence goes on along the minus strand of NC_135477.1, from coordinate 119,783,661 downwards.
GAGGTGGAAAGGCCAGTCCTAAGGAGTTGCAGAGGTTCCAAACTAGTCAGACGACTTTAGGAACCTGGGAGCAGGAGCCAAGAGGAAGAGAAGCAGCAAGGTGGACAAAAGAATAAACTGAAGGAAAGACAAACAACCGGACTCAGGGCTACAAGATGAAGCTTTTGCCCAGATGGAGAGCGGTGCTGCCTTTGGGCCTCTGGGGTCACGACTGGCCATGGGCACAGCAACCCCCAAGTAGGTGCAACCTGGGGTGGCTAGGGATGGAGCAGACCAGAGGGAAGTATATGGGGAACCCAGGCCCACTCCCTATCAGCTTGGGCTCTAAGCTGGCACACCCCGCTTCCTCTTTGGCAGTCCCTAGACTTTTGGCTGGGTTGGGCTAGAAGCTCAGAAAGGAAATAGGTTGGGCACAGGACTGGCTTATGGGGTTGTGTGACATGGGCACATGGGGCCCAGTCCTTACAAAGACCCCATGCTCAGTTTAATTATCTGTTGTTGCTATATTAAGATTCCTAATACAACAGATAATTAAACTGACCCCATGCTCAGTTTAATTATCTGTTGTTGCTATATTAAGATTCGCAATGGCCCATACCACTATTTCCTGAGATTTGGGAGGCTGAGCCAGGAGGATCACAAGTTTGAGGTTAGGTTAGGAAGGCCTTCAGCTTTAAGGAGACCCTGTCTCAAAATAAAAAATAAAGAGGAACCAGACATGGTGGCATAAGCTGAGGCAGGAGGATTGTAAGTTCAAAGCCAGCTTCAGCAATTTAGTGAGGCCCTAAGCAAGTTAGCTAGACTCTGTTTCAAAATAAAATATAAGAGGCTTGGGCTGGAGTTGTGGCTCAGTGGTAGAGTGCTCGCCTAGCACATTTGAGGTCCTGGGTTGGATCCTCAGCACCACATAAAAATAAATAGACTAAAGGTATTGTGTCCACCTACAATTAAAAAATAAATATTAAAAAAAAAAGAGGCTGGAGTTGTGTTAGAGTTAGTGTTAGAGTGCTCACCTAACAGGTACGAGGCACTGGGTTTGATCCTCAGCACCACATAAAAATAAATTATATATATATAAAATAAATTATATACATAGGCTGGTGATGTGGCTCAGTAATTAAGTGCCTCTGGGTTCAATCCCCTGTACTATAGCTAACTAACTAAATAAATAAATAGAATTGAGAGGACTGGGAATGTAGCTCAGTGGCAAAGCACCCCTAGGTTAAATCTCTAGTGCCAAAAAATACAGGCTGCACAGACCTGTCTGCTACTGCCTCAGGATCCCGAGTGATGAAGGGCTGTAGAGACTGGACAGCTTCAGTCAACCTGAATTTTAGGGCTTGTTTTCTGAAATCTAGCTACCTGCGTGGCCTTGGTCATATTACTCTCTTGTATCCTGAGCCGTGAAAGGGTTAATACACTGAGCCCCAGGGCATTCACGTGACAGTGCATATATATATATATAAAGGTATGGCCTGGCATGCAATCATTCCTCCGTAATGAGAATGATTATGACAATGATGATAAGGGTTAACTTGTTATTAATTAATGGCAGAGCGTGACATCACAAGTGCCCATTTCCAATCCCTTTCTTCTCACCTCACCTGTGGTGAACTTCCAAGACTGTCCCCACCTCACCCCTCGACCCTGGCCCTCTCTGGGAAACAAGCACAGGTCTCGTGCCAGGCTCAGGTGTGGGCAGAGAGGGGAGGGCCCAGGAGGCAAACGTGGCAGAGACTTGGGTGGCCTTTACCACCTAGCCAGGGTTAATACCTTACCTCTGCCCAGATCCCCCTTTCGCAATCTGGAGCTAGGGACCTGGTTACAGATTTACTTCGAACAATGTCTGATGCATGGAGTAAAGTCCTCCTTGGCCTTCATAAAGTCATCCTCTTTTTCTCAGGAGCTTCTCAAACCTGTGCCCCAAACATGAGGGCTCAGACGGATCCCGAGGGCCGGACACAGGTGCTGGGGGACTGGGGGAAGCTGGGCAGGGGCAGGGTGAGTGGGGGCTGGAGGACCTGTATAGGCCTCTCTGGGAGGGCAGGGACAGAAATTCTGATGAACTTGATAACAAGTGACAGTCCCAAGCTGAATGTGGCAATAGGGAGATGGGATGGGATGGAGGGGGAGGTGAAGGAGCCTTTAATTTTGTAACTGGCTGGCTTGAACTTGAGGGCCAGTAGGGACCCAACCTCATTGTCAGCCACACCCTTAAGGACCTCCAGGAGCAGTGGTGGGACCAGAGTTGTTTCTCCACAGTTTCTTGCTCTCTGGGCTCCCTCCCTAGTTCTTCAGGGGTCTTCTGACTTGGACCATCCCCCTGCTAAAATGTCCTTATCCTGAGGGCTCTCGGGGCCAGCACAGAGTATCCTGCCCCTGCAGGGAGCACTGTGATGAGGGGGCCAAGTGCATCTTGGCCAGGTGATAGTGGGATGAAAGGACTGTGGGGGAGGGTGGGGAGAGCCCAGCCAGGGCCTCGCTCTACATTCCTGACAGGCCACTCAGGTTACCTGATTGATTCTGGGACAGCCTGAATCTTGCCCACCCTATTATTTCACCTTGAGCTGCTTCTCTTTACTGCCCCAGCATGAGTCTCCCAGCTCAACAGGAAATTCCACCAGGGATCCACAGATGCCCCTGCCCACGGAGCCCAAATTTGACATGTTGTATAAGATTGAGGATGTGCCACCTTGGTACCTGTGTATCCTGCTTGGCTTCCAGGTAGGTTGTCCCCTCCCTGCCCTAGGGCCTCTCTGGCACTCCCCAAGTATCCCAGCCCCTCCCTGGCCAGCAAGGTTACCTTGGGTAAGAGGAAAAGAAAGCTAAGGTCAGCATGGTGTCTGTCACCAAGCAGAAACACAAAGACACAGAGAAGGCCTGGGAAAAGATTTTTGTGTCTACCAGGTTGAGAGTTGGTGGCAGTGAGGAGGGCCCAGACACAGGAACAACTTGGGGGAAGATTTAGTGACTCCCAGAGTGGGAATGCCTTGTGGGGAGTGTAATGGGGGTGCACTGCCAGGGCACCGGGGTTCAGGCCCTGTGAGAAAGGCATGAGGACCTAGGGTGGCCCTTTCCCCGTGAGCTCTGCAGGCCCTGCCTCATGATTCTTCTCTTGCCACTCACAGCATTACCTGACATGCTTTAGCGGCACCATCGCTGTTCCCTTCCTCCTGGCCGAGGCACTGTGTGTGGGCCAAGACCAGAACATGATCAGCCAGCTCATCGGCACCATCTTCGTGTGTGTGGGTATCACCACTCTCATCCAGACCACACTGGGCATCCGGTAAGCTGCCTCGGCCCCCAACACACACACACACACACACACACACACACACACACACACACACACACACACTCTGTGACACACAGGACCAATTGGTCTCCCTCAGAGGGCTTTTATGGACCAAAAAAACCTAACCACTTCAGGCCCTACCTGCCACTCCTACCCCTGGGCCAGCCGCAGAGCCAGGCATCAGGGCTTCTACTCTGAATTTAGGGAACTTGCTCTGGGGCTCCTCAAGAACAGAGTCTGTAGGCTTAAGGAATGTGCCCTACCTGGGTTCACCTCCTCTTAGGCTCTACTTTGAATGCTCAGGACCACACACCTCTGTGTCCCAAGGGTATGAGCCGGCTTCGAGCTGCTGTGTGGGCTGGGAGCCTCTGTCCCAATGCATAGTCCTAGGCCAGGATGGCAAAAAGATGGCTGGGAGGGGGCTGGAGATGTGGCTCAAGCGGTAGCGCGCTCGCCTGGCATGCGTGCGGCCTGGGTTCAATCCTCAGCACCACATACAAACAAAGATGTTGTGTCCGCTGAGAACTAAAAAATTAATAAATATTAGAAAAATAAAAAGATGGCTGGGAGGTGGCTGGGGGAAGGTGGTAAGTACATCTCTGATGCCAGAACTAAGATGTCCACTTCCGTCAGGCTGGCCCTCACAGTGAGGTGTAGGTTTGGAGCTGGGGGAACCTGTTGTCTTTTTTCTTTGTTAGAGACTGTTAGTGGCCCACATTGAATCCCAGTTACTGGTGGTAGGGAGCTGAGGCAGGAGGATCATAAATTCAGGCCAATCTCAGCAACTTCATGAGACCCCATCTCAAAACAAAAACTAAAAGGGACTGGGGATGTTACTCAGTGGAAAAGCACCCCCAGGGTTGAATCTCCAGCAACATCCCCCTCCAAGAAAAGGAAAAACAAATGTTAAAGTCCTGCATGGGGTCTCAATGACTTCCCTCTGCCCTCCCCTTTTCTTGTCCCTCTGTGTCCCTGGGCCTCTCTATGTCTCTCCTCCCACCCCACCTCACCCTTCTGCTCTGTTCTCTCCTCCAGGCTGCCACTGTTCCAGGCCAGTGCCTTTGCGTTTTTGGTTCCAGCCAAAGCCATCCTGGCCCTGGAGAAATGGAAATGTCCCCCAGAAGGTGGGCACATGTTTTGGATCTGGGTTGAAAGAGAGGGGAGGCCCAGGGATCTGGAAGTCTGAGCAAATGTCCTGAGTCCAGACACCAAGATGTGTTCATGGCAACATCTTCTTCCCCTGTCCATCTTTTGTCCGTGTCATGTCTCTGTCCACAGAGGAGATCTACGGTAACTGGAGTCAGCCCTTGAACACCTCTCATATCTGGCACCCACGGATTCGAGAGGTGGGTAGAGGATGCCAGGACCTGGGGAGGGAGCTAGATGGCAGTGAGGGCCACTGCTATGTGGGGGATTTGAAGAGGTAATCTTGGAACTTTTGTCCTGCTGGTAGCCATGTCATGACCTTTACATAATGACATATAGCTCATTTTGCCCTTCTAGGTCCAGGGTGCAATCATGGTGGCCAGTGTGGTGGAGGTGGTGATTGGGCTGATGGGGCTGCCTGGGGCCCTGCTCAGCTACATTGGGCCTCTCACAGTCACCCCTACTGTCTCACTCATTGGCCTGTCTGTCTTCCAAGCTGCTGGTGATCGAGCAGGCTCCCATTGGGGCATCTCAGCTTGGTGAGCAGGTGCCGGGCCTGATCCTGTCCAAACCCAGCCCTCACCTTCCCACCCCTTTATGTCCTACTGCCTTAGTCCTGTCTCCTGGCCCCAATGGAGCTTACCAATTTCCTCCTCCTTTGCCTCTGCCCCTAGCTCCATTCTCCTGATCATCCTCTTCTCCCAGTACCTGCGCAATGTCACCTTCCTGCTGCCTGTCTACCGCTGGGGCAAGGGCCTCACTCTCTTCCGAATCCAGATCTTCAAGATGTTTCCCGTAAGGAGGGGCTGGGACTAGAACAGGGGCTTGACCTGTGCCAGGGTCAAGGTGGGAGCAAAGCAGGAACAGTGTAGGCACTAGAGCCAGAGCAGAGATGAGGTGCTACCCAGAGGCTGTAGCAGGTTTGGGGCTGAAGTCAGCAGGGGCTGGGCCTAGTGCTGGGCTAGGCTGGGCTGGGGCTAAAGTAGAAGCAGGTCAGCTTGGAGGGAGGTCTCCAGTTCCTGCAGTGAACCTCTTAACTTTCCTGTTTCAGATTGTGCTGGCCATCATGACTGTGTGGCTGCTCTGCTACGTGCTGACCCTGACAGATGTGCTGCCTAAAGACCCAACAGCCTATGGCTACCAGGCACGAACTGATGCCCGTGGAGACATCATGAGTATTTCACCCTGGATCCGCATTCCATACCCCTGTAAGCAACCCCACTTGGGCGCCCTTTGCTTCCAACTCAGACACTTGTGAGCCCCCTGGTGATACTGATGGCACAAGCCACACGTTTATAGTGGACCAAGTAATGGGTTTTTTTTTTTTTTTTTTGTGTGTGTGTGTGTGTGTGTGTGTGCACGTGTATGTGCTGGGGGTTGAACCCAGGGCCTTGTGCATGCGATGCAAGTACTCTATCATCTGAACTATATCCCCAGCCCAGTAATGGTATTTGACTCAAAGCTTCACTACAACTCCACACATCTGGATGACCCAAATAAGCTCCGACATCTGTAGGCTCCTGTTCTTGCTTAAGACAACCCAGTGCTCCCTCTCCCTCTCAAGGACTGCCCTGTCCTGCCAACCCACCACAGGCTCCTCAGTGTATTCATCCTCCTGTCTTCCCGCAACCCAGGTCAGTGGGGCCTGCCTACAGTGACTGTGGCTGCTGTGTTGGGAATGTTCAGTGCCACACTGGCAGGCATCATCGAGTCCATTGGTGATTACTATGCTTGTGCCCGCCTGGCTGGTGCACCACCCCCTCCAGTACATGCTATCAATAGGTATGCTTATTCGTCTTCCTCAATGTCTGATGCTTCAAGGAGCCACTCAGGGTAGGGATGGGATTGAGTCCCAGAGGTGCAGACTTGGGCAAGTCACTAATCCCTCCAGACCTCATAGTCCTTGCTTATGAATTGGGAAAGAGCTCATCACCCAGTGATTGAGGAGATAAGGGAGTTCCAGGGAAACCACAGTCACTGACAACCTTCTGGTATGTTCAGCCCTCCATGTGCATGCTCTTATGTAATCTGTAACCATCCTGTGAGTCAGGGACCATTACCAAGTCCATAGTACCGATGAGGAAACTGAAGCCCAGAATTATCCAAGGGAATAAGTGCCAGGGCACTGGAACTAGCTCCTATACCAGGGTTTCTAGTCTCCAGACTCCCTCTGGCCTGGAGTGGGGAGTATTATGGACAGATCCACAGCTCACAGCCCGGGGGTGGGGCGGGCAGCCGGGCCCGTGTGATAAGAGGACACTGTTGGAAGACGCTGGACCAAGGCTCCAATCGTCCTTTCCTTACAGGGGTATCTTCACCGAAGGCATCTGCTGCATTATCGCGGGGCTACTGGGCACAGGCAACGGGTCCACCTCGTCCAGTCCCAACATTGGCGTCCTAGGGATTACCAAGGTGCAGTACCACCCAGAACAGCCCAAAGCAGGCTTCTGGGTTCCTGGTGCCGGAAGCCCCGCCCCAAACCCGTCCCCACTTTGGCCTAGCCCCTCCCTATCCTTGAAAAGCCTTGCCCCCACGCCAAGACCCAGCCCATTTATGCCTAGTTCTTATAACAGGCCCCGCCCCCTGGACTAACCCCACCCCAGCCTCGCCCCCACGTCTAGCCTCGCCTCTGGATTCCTGGCAGGTGGGCAGCCGTCGCGTGGTGCAGTACGGTGCCGGTATCATGCTGGTCCTGGGTGCCATCGGCAAGTTCACAGCTCTCTTTGCCTCGCTCCCCGACCCTATCCTGGGGGGCATGTTCTGCACCCTTTTCGGTGAGTGCCCCGCGCGAGCCCCGGGGGCGCGGCGCGGGTGGCTAAGTGGTGGCACCCACTAAGGCGCGTGAGGCGCCTTTAGCTTTTTCACTGTGACCCCCAGGTATGATCACGGCTGTGGGGCTCTCCAACCTGCAGTTCGTGGACATGAACTCCTCCCGCAACCTCTTTGTGCTTGGATTTTCCATGTTCTTCGGGCTCACACTGCCCAACTATCTGGATTCCAACCCTGGCGCTATCGACACAGGTGCCTACAGGCTGTCTACTGACTCCAGAGGTGTGGGAAGGGGGTGGGCGCAAAACTCGGAGCACATGGGCTGGGAGTGTAGCTCAGTGTTAGAGTGCTTGCTTATCATGCACAAGGTTCTGGATTTGTTTCCCCAGCACAAGACAAAAAACAAAAACCTGTGAGCACAGCCCCCTCCCTCAAGGGCTCCACACAGGTAGAACCGCAAATCAATCCTTTCCAACTCTGGATGCTAATCAGCAGCTGAGAGACTATTAGCAGCTGTCCCTGACTAAAACACTTTCTGTAGATAGGTATTGAGCTTTACATGTGCTCATTTAATTTTCAGAACGGCTCAAGACAGATACCACTATCATCTCTATCTCTGCTTTACAGATGACAAACATGAGGCTCAGAGAGCTTTGGTTCCAAGTCAACAAATAGCAGCTGGCAGAACTGGGATTTTTTTTTTTTAAATGTTTTTTTTTTTTTTTAAAGAGAGTGAGAGAGGAGAGGGAGAGGGAGAGGGAGAGGGAGAGGGAGAGAGAGAGAGAGAGAGAGAGAGAGAGAGAGAGAGAGAGAGAGAGAATTTTTAATATTTATTTTTCAGTTCTTGGCAGACACAACATCTTTGTTTGTATGTGGTGCTGAGGATCGAACCAGGGCCGCATGCATGCCAGGCGATCGTGCTACCGCTTGAGCCACATCCCCAGCCCTTTTTTTTTTTTAACATGTTGATGGGCCTTTATTTTATTCATGTATTTATATGTGGTGCTGAGAATCAAACCCAGTGCCTCACACATGCTAATTTTTAAAAATATTTTTATTTTTTTATTTTTATGTGGTGCTGAGGATTGAACCCAGTGCGAGGCAAGTGCTCCACCACTGAGCCACAGCCCCAGCCCTCACACATGCTAATTTTTTAAAAAAATTATTTATTTATTCAGAACTGGGATTTAAACCCAAAGATGGGAGAGATGGGTAAAGATAGGCTTAAAAGTCAGGACTTTGTGCCATTCCAATGTCACAACTGCTCAAGGAAGTCAGTAGGGTGCAGAAGTAGGACACCCCGGGTTCTGCTCTACAGAGGGGCCATGACACCCTTTGGTCCTTGGCCTATTCCACAGGTGTTGCTGAAATTGACCAGATTCTGACTGTGCTGCTGACCACCGAGATGTTTGTGGGCGGATGCCTTGCTTTCATTCTGGATAACACAGTGCCAGGTATGGGTCAGCCCTGGGAGGGCAGTGCAGAATGCTAGACTCATACTTACTTCAACAGATGCCCCTGAGCCAAGATGTGGCCAGGTCTGATGTCACACAAGCCCTGGAGGGAGTAGCAGGAACAGATGGTCTGGTGGACTGCCTGCTGGCTGAGAGGAGAAGAGGAGGCAAAGACAAGGCTCATTGGCCTTGAAGAGGCCAAGGCCAGTTGTTATTTTTGGGTTTTGCAAGTCTTTTCCTCATTATTTCTTTTTTTTTTTTGGTGGTGGGGGGGTATACCCAGGATTGAACTTAGGAGCACTTGACCACTAAGCCACATCTCCAGCTCTATTTTGTATTTTATTTAGAGACAGCATCTCACTGAGTTGCTTAACACCTTGCCTTTGCTGAGCCTGGTTTTGAATTCATGATCCTCCTGTCTCAGCCTCCCGAGCCACTGGGATTATAGGAATGTACCACCATACCCAGCTCCTCACTATTTCTTGATAGCCCCTGGGCTGAGGCATATCTTTGCTTTCATAGAGTTGAACTGGTGTAAATGCAGCATCCATTTTTAGCAGCCTTCCCCATGGGCTAATAGAGGAGCCCCCAACATGTCCCTTTGATCCCAGAACTTTTGGCAGGGATTATGGAAACTTCATGGTATCCCTGTACACATGTACCCAGTAAATGTATTAAAAAAACTGAATGTCATCAGGTGCTGTAATAAGCACAGTTACAATTTAATGAACATCTACTATGTGTCAGGCATGTAATTAAATGTTTCATGTCATCCTTTAAAGATGTAACTGTGCCAGGCGTGGTGGAACACACCTATAATACCAGTGGCTCTGCAGGCTGAGGTAGGAAGTTAAAGACCAGCTTCAGCAATTTAGTGAGGCGCTAAGCACTTCATTGAGACCCTGTTTCAAAAGAAAAAAATACAAAGGGCTGGGATGTGGCTCAGTGGATTCAATCCCAATAACAAAAAAAAAAAAAAAAGACACAGGTCCTGCCTGTCTCATCTCTCTGCAGACGCATTGGTAGCACATAGCAATCAGAGACTGTGCTTAGTTCGTGGGTCACAGGGGAGAGTGGGGGAAGGACCAAGGCTCCTCAGTGAATTTTGGGTAGAATCAGAGGGAGCTTTTGGTAGTAGCTGTCTGTCCCTTAGATAGATGGGCATGTACCTGACCATGACACTTCCCTTCCCATTCAGCAGACACTGGAGCAGCCCAGCCTGTGGTTCTGAGATAGTGAAATGGCAGCTTCCATGCCTAGGGAATCTAGGGAGATGGAGGGCCATTGGGTGGGCGGCTATACACATAGAGGCATTTTTTTTCTTCTTTTTTATATGATCTGGGTGGCTAAAGTTATCCAGATGTCTAACAATAGCTTCAGAACTGCCTCACACTCCAATCTTTCAACCAGCTGAACTTCAGCAACCATCCTTGCCAGGGATCATAGGCAATATGCCACATAATCTTCAATAGTCCTTCAATGTGCATTGATGAGGAATATGAAGCTTAGGGTGGTGAAGTCACTTGCCTGCAGTCACAACCTGCATTCAAACCCAGGTCTGCATGGCTCAGAACCCAATCCTTAATCATGGAAAAGCACAGCTTTCTCCAGTCCTTAATTTGCAGACGAGCCATTATGCATTCCCCCCCCCCTCTCTCTCTCTCTTTTTTTTTTTTTTGTGGTGCTGGGGATTAAACCCAGGGCCTTATGCATTTGAGGCAAACATTGTACCAACTGAGCTATGTCCCCAGCCCCATTTGCTTTCTCTTTATCTATCCACAATCCAACCTTAGAAGATATTGTAGTTTAGCAAATGCTGGTGGAGCTTAGCAGCTTGGCCTGAATCAGACAAAGGAGGATGTGCAGAACAATATTGAGTCACATTTTTTTTAATGTCCTAAAGATTCTTTTATTGAATTAATTAGAAAAAGAAATTAAGGAGTGCAAAATGAAAACAACCCTAGTTTATAATGGAGATTTTCATAAAAATGTGACTTTGGGCTGGGGCTGGGGCTCAGCGGTAGCACACTTGCCTGGCATGTGCGAGGCACTGGGTTCGATTCTCAGCACCACATATAAATAAATAAAAATAAAGATCTATCAACAATTAAAAACATTTTTTTAAAAAATGTGACTTTGATGACCTCTTGAGTTGGTCAGAGGAAGAAACTTAACACAGGCTCTTCTATGTCAACTCCAAATTTATACTTTCTCAGTCTTTATTATTATTGGTGCATAATACATAGTATGGTATTGTGACATGTTCATACATGCACATAATTTGGTCAATTTAATTCCCCAGTATTTCCCTTTTTCCTCTGCTCTTCCCACTTCCCAGTCCCACCCCCCCCACCCCGCCACTTCAATTTTCATGAGATTACCCCACTTTTTTTTTCTCTTTTTCTCTCTAGTTCTACCTAAGGGAAAACATTCAACCCTTGACTTCCTAAGTTTGGCTTATTTCACTTAATATAATACTCCCAAATTCTATCCATTTTCCTAAAATAACAAAAGACAATTTTGTTCTTACGGCTGAATATAATTGTGTATGTATGTGTGTGTGTATGTATATATATGTGTGTGTTTATGTATGTATGTGTGTGTGTGTGTGTGTGTATTTTTTATTCATTCATTTATTTTATCCATTCATCTATTGACACCTAGGCTGGCTCCATAAGTTGGCTATTGTGAAATGCATTGCTATAAGCATGGGTTGCTGGTGGCTTCATTCCTAGTCTTTTTTTTTTTTAATTTTGTTTTATTTTACCCTTGAAGTACTAGGGATTGAACTCAGGATTTCATGTATGCTAGGCAAGTGCTTTACCATGCGGTCACATCCCTATTCTTTTGAGGAAGCTCCAAATTAATTTCCATAGTGATTATATTGGTTTACAATCCCATCAACAGTGTTTAAGAGTTCCTTTTATCCCACATCTTTGCCAGCATTTATTTGTATTCTTTTTTTAAAAATATTTTTAAATTTATTTTTTAGTTTTAGGTGGACACAATATCTTTATTTTTATGTGGTGCTGAGGATTGAACTCAGTGCCCCATGCATGCTAGGCGAGCACTCTACCACTGAGCCACAACCCCAGCCCCTTATTTTTATTCTTAAAGATTGCCATTATAACTGGAATGAGATCTCAATTTAGTTTTTCTTTTTTTGGTACCAGGGTGCTTAACCACTGAGCCACATCCCCAGTTCTTTTTATTTTATATTTTGAGACAAGATCTCAATAGATTGCTTTCAGCCTAGCTGTTGCTAATCCTGACTCCGAACCTGAGTTGCTGATTACAGTCATGCACCACCACACCTGACTCAATGTAGTTTTTCTTCTTTTTTTTTTAATATTTATTTTTTAGTTGTAGATGGACACAATACCTTTATTTTATTTTTTATATGGTGCTGAGGATCAAACCCAGGGCCTTGCATGAGCTAGGCAAGTGCTCTACCACTGAGCTACAACCCCAGAGCTTCAATGTGCATTTCCCTAATTGTTAGATGGTGAATTTTTTTCCTTTATTTGTTGGCCATTTGTATTTCTTCTTTCAAGAATGTTTAGTTCATTTACTCACTTGCTGATTGGAATTTCTTGGTGGTAAGTGTTTTGCGTTCTTTATATGTTCTGGATTTAATTGTGTCAGAGGAATAACTGGGGAAGGTTGGTTTTCTCCCTTTCTATAGGCTTGCTCTTCATGTTTGTTTACTTTGCTATGCAGAAGCTTTGTGTGTGTGTGTGTGTGTGTGTGTGTGTGTGTGTGTATGGTACCAGGGATTGAACCTTGGAGTGCTTAACCACTGAGTGGCATATTCCCAGACTTTTTATATATTTTATTTAGAGACAGAGTCTTGCTGATTTGCTGCTTAGGGCCTTGCTAAATTGCTGAGGCTGGCTTTGAACTCACGATCCTCCTGCCTCAGCCTCCTTAGGTGCTGGGATTACAGATGTGTGCCACTGAGCACAGCCAGTAGTTTAATTTGACGCCATCCCATTAATTAATTCTTGGCATTATTTCCTAAGCTTTAGGGGACTTGCTGAGGAAGTCTTGCCTGTGTTTGTTGGGGGAGGGGCACAAAAGATCTCAGATTTTACTGGGTACGATGGCACACACCTGTAATCCCAATGGATGGGGAAGTTGGGGCAGGATAGCAAGTTCAAAAGCCAGCCTCAGGCCAATTCCGTTTCAAAGCATCTCTAAGCCTGCAGAGTAGATAATATGAGCAAGGCTCATTCTCCCGAGCTGAAAAATTTATGGACAAGAAGTTATCATTGAAATTAAATGGTGGCAGACATGTCCAAGGAATATTGCGAGGATTTGATCCCTTCATGAATCTTGTAATAGATGAATGTGTGGAGATGGCAACTAGTGGACAACAGAACAATATTGGAATGGTGGCAATACGAGGAAACAGTATCATCACGTTAGAAGCCTTAGAACTAGTATAAATAAAGGCTGTTCAGAGAAATCCGTGTCCTCCCTCCAGAAGCCCTGTTTAATTATGACTTGAAAATTGGGTCATGTACATTTTCATATTAAACTTTTTGTTAAATAAACTTCAGTAGCAAAAAAAAAACAAAAACAAACAAACAAACAAAAAAACGCCAGCCTCAGCAATTTAGCGAGGCACTTAGCAACTCAGTGAGACCCTGTCTCTAAATAAAATATATAAAAGGGCTTGGGATGGGGCTGGGGTTGTGGCTCAGTAGTAGGGTGCTTGCCCAAGATGTGTAAGGCACTGGGTTAGATTCTCAGCACTGCAAATAAATAAATGAATAAAATAAAGGTCCATCAACATCTAAAAAAATGTTTTGTTTTGTTTTGTTTAAAAAAAGGTCTGGAATGTGGCTCAGTGGTTAAGCGACCCTGAGTTCAATCTTCAGTACCAAAAAATAAATAAAGATCTCCAGTTTTCATAAAAGGGCTGGGGGGCTGACCAAAACTGAAATACTGTAAAACTTGTCAAAGGAGTGAAGTCAGCCTAGGCTCAAACAATCCATCTGTATCACAAACCAAATGCATTCCCAAGTCAGCAGAGGGCACTGAAGGAATGCTGGGGTGTTGAGTCTATATTGGAGGGTTTACCCTATTTTCTTTTAGCAGTTGCAAAGGTCACATTTTGTTTTGAGGAGCTCCTAACACAAGATGGGAGGTAAAACTGGATTAATTAATCAATAATCAGTGAGGCTGGGCTGGAATCATTTGCAAGGACTTCTAGATAAGGGAATCCACAGCCCAGGAAAAGAGGTTGAAGCAGAAGAGAAGGCAGAGCAGTAAAGCAGTGGAGGAGGCTGACCAGTTTGTCAGAGGGAGGGAGCTTCAGGCCCAGCCAGATGTTAAGTGTCCTGCCAGGGGAGAAACATTGGGACCATTATCCTGTGCATGCCTATGCCTCTTCTCTGGTCATCTGTGCTCTTTGTGCTTGTGCAGCCAGGCCCAGTTCCAAAAGATCCTTCTCCTGGAAGTCTTTCCTGAACCCCAGCACTCCTTCAGAGTCCTTTCTGCCAATTTTGGGACACATCTGGTTTGTGTCTTTATGGGTTATTCTCAGCCTGGAGTGACCTCACTCTGTTGACTAGATTTATATTTCAGTTTTTGTCAGCCGCCAGCTCTTTTATGAAAACTTGAGATATCATGTGCCCCTCCCCCACAGGAGACTTCCTTAGTTGCAAATGCATCCCTAACCCCATCATAGATTTTGCTTAGTTTGACCTTCTGAAGTTTGTATGTAAAAACAAGATTTTCCAAAAATGTGAAATCCTAAATTAATACTGATTATAGTATTTCAAAATATACTTCTCTACCCAAGAGTACTGCCTTAGCAACATCTGGTGAGGACCCAGCATACACCATCCCCATACTAACAAATGTAAGTTCACAATTATTTAACCTGTTTCTCCATCTTAAAAGTCTGTGTAACACTTCCTACATTTTGAATAAATGAGATAATAAAATTACAGCACTAAGCAAAGAGTCTGGCACACTGTAGTTACATATTACTAACTACCTTTAGAGATCTCAAGAGTTCTGGCAAAGCTTAGGAGCTCAGAAATCATGGATTTAGCAACGTTTTAGTATCGGAAGATCTGAAGGCTGAGGGTGTAGCTCAGTGGTAGAGTGCTTCCCTAGCATATGCAAGGGCCTGGGTTCAATTCCAGCACCACGGGAAGGGGGGGGGGCCGGGGGACATACAGACACATTCACATATTTGATTCACAAGGCTGACTTACTACTAGGTTATGGAAAGGGGAGGTAGTAGAGGGTTGCTGGCTGTGGTGAATGACCTTATTTTCCCCTTCTAGGCAGTCCAGAGGAACGAGGCCTGATACAGTGGAAAGCTGGGGCCCATGCCAACAGTGAGACATCTGCCAGCCTGAAGAGCTATGACTTTCCCATTGGGATGGGTACAGTAAAAAGGATTGCGTTTCTGAAATACATTCCTGTCTGCCCAGTCTTCAAAGGATTTTCTTCAAGGTCAAAAACTCAGTCTCGTGTTCCAGAAGACATTCCAGAAAATATAGAAACTGGGTCTGGGTGCACCAAGGTCTGAACATTACTTTGAAAAAAGGTAGGAAGTCTCTATGGTTTTTGTGGGAAGGTTGAACAAAACATTCTTATGTTTCAACAAAAGAAAACCCAAACTATTAAGTTCCCATTTTTATGACCTATTTGAGGATCTTCAAGGGAAAAGTGGACTAAAGTCAACATATGGGCTGGGCACAGTGGTTCATGCCTGTAATTCCAACAGCTCAGGAGGCTGAGGCAGGAAGATCGCGTGTTCAAAGCCAGCCTCAGCAAAAGCCAGGTGCTAAGCAACTCAATGAGACCCTGTCTCTAAATAAAATACAAAATAGGGCTGGGGATGTGGCTCAGTGGTCGAATGCCCCGGAGTTCAATCCCCTGTATCCCCCCCAAAAATAAAGTCAATATATGGATTCTGGACCGAATTCCACGGCCATTTTGGGACTTCTCAACTTTTCCAGGTAATTAAGTTGATATAAGTATGCTGAAATATTAATCTTCCCACATACTTAGCAGAATTCTAGGCCAACTACAGTCCATGAGCCAACTGGGCAGCCTCATTCTTAAACTCCAGTGAGGTAAACAAATACCTGACATTTAACATGGGAAAGGCTGAAGTATTGAAAGAGCAAACTGACAGGAAAAATCTTCTCATCTATTCTATCCTGTTTCAATACTGGTCATATAATTAAAACCTTCTAAAAAGGAGATGTCAGCCTAAAACTATGCTAGTACAATCCCTGGTGAGGTTATCATTTGTCCCTAGGACTTGAAAATGTGTGGTAGCTGATACTCTGAAACTCTCTACCTGAAATGCAGATGTTAGGCTCTTATTTAATGGGCATGTTCCTTCATACCGACAAGCTGAGCCTAGACATTTTTTTTTTTAAAATACAGTGCTGGGGATGAACCTAGTCTTTGCACATGATATACCACTGAGCTACATCCACAGCCTTAGACTCTTTTTTTTAGATTAAAAAAAATTTTTTTTTAGTTGTAGATGGACACAATATCTTTATTTATTTTTATGTGGTGCCGGGGATTGAACCCAGAGCCCTCAAGCATGGAAGACAAGCACTCTACCAAAGTATATTTAATAATCACTCACTAACTACGGTGGCACACAACTGCAAACCCAGTGACTTGGGAGGCTGAAGCAGGACTGCAAGTTCAAGGCCAGCCTGTGTGTTTTGCAAGACCCTGTCTCAAAAAAAAAAAAAAAGTGGCAGCTGGGGATGCAACTCAGCGGCAGAGCACTTGCCTACCATAAGCAAGGAATTAGGTTCCATCCCAGTGCCAAAAAATGAACAAAATAGTCACGTAATCCAGAGAGATATTGTTATCTCAGATTGAGTATCAGAATTGTTTCAGATTGGGGTTTTTCAGATTCTGGAATATTTGCATCAAATTTTTTGGTTAAGACAGGTGAGGTGACACATGCCTGTAACATCAGTGGCTAGGGAGGCTGAGACAGGAGGATCTTGAGTTCAAAGCCAGACTCAGCCTAAGCAACTTAGTGAGACCCTGTCTCTAAATAAAATACAGAATAGGGCTGGAGATGTGGCTCAGTGGTTGAGTGCCTATGAATTCAATCCCCACTACAAACACACACACACACACACACACACACACACACATATTTATTTATATATATGTATGTATTTTTTCTTGGTTAAGCACCCCTCATCTGTAAATCTGAAATCCAAAATGCTCTGAAATCCAGAATTGCTTAATCCCCAACACCAAAAACCCAAAATGATTTGAAACCCCAACTTTTTAAGTGTCATGTCAGCATTTTAGAGATGTGGAAACAAAGTTACAGAAAGGTTAAATGATTTGCACATGATCACAGGATTTGCATCCACAAAGTACAGCCAGAATCTTTTTGTTGTTGTTGTTGTTGTTGGGGGGAGGTTTGGAAGAACCGGCGATTGAGCCCAGGGACACTTTACCACAAGCTATATCCCCAATACTTTTTAACCTTTTTAAAAAAATATATTTATTTTTTAGTTGTAGTTGCACGCAATACCTTTATTTTATTTATTTCTATGTGGTGGTGAGGATCCATCCCAGGGTCTTGCACATGCTAGGTGAGTGCTCTACCACTGAGCCACAACCCCAGCCCCACTTTTTACTTTTTATTTTAAAACAGGGTTTTGCTGAGTTGCTTAAGGTGTCAAACCCATGATCCTTTTGCCTCAGCCTCTACAGTTGCTGGGATTACTTACTGGTATGCACCACCATGAAGTAGAATTTTTTTTTTTCCTAATCATTAGGTTACAGTGCCTTTCTAATTGGTGCAAATTATACTGCACTGTAATAATTAGGAAGTATATGGAAATGAACTTACCTGCCCTTGTCTAAGCTCAGAGACACAGGACTAGTAAGATTTATATATTTGGCAGGTAGCCATGCCTCTTATACTGAGTTAAGAAACAGAGAGGACAGTTGTATCATGGCACCAAAAAGAAGTCAAGAATAATTATTTGTTTCAGAGGTTCTTCAAAAAACACCTGTAAGATTATTAAGGTAACTATTAAGCCAGGAGCAGTAGTGCTCACCTATAATTCTAGCAACTTAAGAAACTAAGGCAGAAGGATCACAAGTTGAAGACCCACTTGGTAATTAAATGACTATCTGTCTCCAAACAAAAAAATTAAAAGATCTTGGGATGTAGTTAAATGGCAAAATGCCTCTGGGTTCAAACCCTAGTCCTAACAAAATACGAGTCATCAAAAATTCGACCCCAAGGCTAAAGGTATGGCTCAATGGTAGAGCACTTGCCTAGCATGTGTGAGGCACCGAGTTGGATTATCAAGCACACATAAAAATTACCACAAAGGTTCACTGGCAGTGGCACATGCATGTAATCCCAGCAGCTCGGGAGACTGTGGCAGGAGGATCGAGAGTTCAAAGCCAGCCTCAGCAAAAGCCAGGTGCTAATCAACTCAGCGAGACCCTGTCTCTAAATAAAATACAAAATAGGGATGTCGAGGTGGGCTTAGGGGTTGAGTGCCCCTGAGTTTAATCCCCAGTACCAATAAAAATAAAGGTTCACCCACAGTTTTTGTTTCCCAATATCTTTGTCTTTATTCATTTTTATGTAGTGCTGAGGATCAAACCCAGTACCTCCTATGTGCAAGGCAACACTCTGCCACTGAGCACAACCCCAGCCCTCACCCACAGCTTAAACCCCCCACCCCTTGCGCACTCACGCAGTGGTGCACACCTATAATCCCAGTAATTTGGGTGGTTAAGGCAGGAGGATCTCAAGTTTTGTAAGTTCAAGGTAAGCCTCAGCAATTTAGCAAAGTCCTAAGCAACTTAGCAAGACTCTGTGTCAAAAAAAAAAATCAAAGGGGTGGAAATGGTGGTTAAGTATTTCTGGTTTAAATCCACAGTACCCCCCCCCAAAAAAAATACCCTCATTGAGGCTTTGAGTGTAGCTCAGTGAGAAGTGAAACCCCTAGGTTGTATCCCCAGCACTTCAGGGTGTGAGGAAAGATTACTGGTGCCTCTCCTCACAAAGAATATGAGCCAGACATGATTACATGGCCCTTCTTCCTAATTTCTAGTCCAACAATCTCAAGAAAATTTTTTTAGAAGGGTGTATGAGATTTACTGAGATTATACTATAGTAAGGTCACCATTGTATTGGTCAGTCATAATTCTTTTTGTGGTGCTGGGATTTGTGCCCTAGGCAATAACTCTACAATTGTACTACATCCCCAGTCCAGTCATAGTTTCATTTTAAAATGGCTGCTTACGAATGTCTTTACATTGCAGTCTTGGGCAATAAAAAGCAAAGACAAGGCAATAGGGTTTATTTTAGTGCTGTACTAACAGATATTTATATAGCAACATACTTGCTACTATGGATTCTAAAAAATCCTTCTCTAAGCACATTTTGCCAGCAGGGTTGTCCTGAGGTATTGGGCCCATACTCAAGTGAATATCACCACTGGAGAATCTGCAGTCTAGCATCAATAAACACAAGCATCAGCTCAGTTCTACCATTATTTATTTTTTTAAATATTTTTGAAAAAATATAATTTTTTTACAATATTTTCAACTTAAACACTATTCACACTGAACACGTATGGCAGCTTAACCTACTCAAATATGAAGTTTAAGAAGCCAAAACTGTTCTAGCTTTGTTAAAAGAAAAGTTGTGCTGCAGACTATTGTCGTGATGGTTATTTAACAAAGCAAGGAAAAGCACCACTCAAATTATGTTGCAAATCTCTTTGTTCAATTGGGTTATGGGTTTCTATTGGTCCTAAGTTAGACTTCACACAGGTATGAATGGCTGTGATGCAGTGACTCCTCAAGAGATGCAATTCTCAAATCACATACTTCCTCAAATGTAACATTAGGAACAAAATTTGACATTTCTAACATGATAACATACCAGAAAAGCCAGGACTAACTCTTACCTGATCACTACCTTGTGTAAGCTTAGTCATTAAAGACACACTTGTCTCTAATGAATTATTTTTAAATTAACAGACCTTCTTCAGAAAAATTAGATTCTTTTTGATGACGACAAATAGAACTGAGAAATCTGCTTAGCAATTAGGACTTAATTTAAATTTACTCATTTTACAAACTATCAACATCAACAAATGTTAGTTAATCCTAAGGGACCAGTTTAGCCTCAAAGACAACAATTCAGTAAGATTTAGAGGTCATTTAATTTGGTGCTTTGTTACAACTTGACTGGTGCTTCTTTCCTTGCTGTCTTTACATTAAGCCAAGGGGCCAATTCTATTTTTCAGTAAATGTTTGACAGGTTTTTACTTAATAACAGTCTCAGCACTTTTATTAAGCATGCAAGACTAACAAAAACTTTGGCAATGCATAAGTGTAACACAGTGACAAGAGAGAGCTTTTACAATTAAGTCTTCTAATACTGCCTTCACAGTGTGGAAATTGTGCTACATCCACCAAAAGAGGGCCCCGTCTACTCAAATATTTTAGTACTTCACCCCAGGAACAAACTCCTTTGCATTTGGATTCAGATTGCTCTTGACCTGGAAAAAAAGTACATAAAAAAAAGCAAGTTCATTACAGATGGCTTCAGATACTCAGAATCATTCAGCCTAGCAGCAAAAGTATCTTCCAGAAAAATATAAAAAAGCAAGAACTAGAACAGTAAGGTTTAACTTAAATTGTATCAATTTTCTAAAGAGAAAGCAGCAACTGAAACTAAGTTTGCTTAAATGTAATCAGAAACCCACTACCTTCATATCTAAAGGAATAGAACTGATTAAGAAATTCTGTAAATTTAACTGAAACCTTTCTTAAAACACTTTTATATTATGCAAACATGTTAAGCTTTGAAATGATTAAAATAACCTAGGCATTGTTGATGGATTAATTTTACTTTCTGATCCTCACTGAAAACATGGAGTTGTCTTTCTACAATTGCTATCTTCTAATTCCCACAGGAAGCATGGTATATAACAGCAAAAGAAAACTACATGGGGGAGCCAGAAGACCTAAGTATGAAATCCCAGCTCTGCCTCTATCTAACTTCTTGTGTAAGCTTGGATAAATCACTGAGACTCCATTTTTGCATCAATTAAAAAAAAAAAAAGGGAGGGAGGATCCTGGGGCTGGGGTAGTGGCTCAGTGGTAGAGTGCTTGCCTAGCATGTGTAAGGCCTTGGGTTCGATTCTCAGCACCACATATGAATAAACAAAGTAAAAAAAAAAAATCCATTGGCAACTTAAAAATGTTAAAAAAAAAAAAAAAGGGTGGAGTGGGCCAAAGTCTCTAAGAGCTGTAAAGACTTGTACTAACATTATGCTATGTTTTTTTTAGTACAAGTCTTTACTTTCCTAAGCAGATATATCTGTGTATAGGAAGAACAGCTGGAAATTCTTCTCTACCACATTTTGGATTCCAAGTAGATAAAAATAAAAAGAAGCCAGGACAGATTCCAAGACCTAAATATAGGCATGCTGGTAGAGTTTTACACTAATTTGAACCCTATGTCACTTAGACCAAAACATAATATTAAACATCATACTGGAGCAATAATTTTAGTTTCATAATTTATACTTGAGCATCTGCTTAACATGCTCAAAGCACTGGGTTTAACCCCCACACACATACACACACACAAAAGTAGCAGTGTACAGTTTAAATAAAAAAGCAGTATACTTGAATGTACAATCTCTTGGCTACAGAAAAGTTAGAACAAATTAATCTCAGGCTGAGTAAAACAAAACAGTTTCTATACTAAGGAATTATACGGGGTCCCAATTACAATTATATATTAAACCTGGCAAAGGGCTTTACTCATCAGGGCAATCAGGATTATCTGTGACTTGAATAATGTAGTCATAAGCAAGCATGTCCCAACAAAGTATAAGATCATAGATGTGTTCAATTGGTTATCTTTATTTACTGCAACAAAATATGCCATAATGTAAATTTTAGTGTTCTCCAAACAGTCCTTTAGAAGAATAGTTTCTAAATGTCTGATGGGTAGAATAGCTGTATAATGAATTCTCTGGGGTGCTTCTAAAAAATTAACATGCCTAGAAGATTAATGCTCCCAAGCTTACAATGCACAAGAGGAACTGATTTTTAGTTTTGAAGCTTCATAAGTAATTATCAAGTACAGATTAGGAAACAAAGAAAGTGAAAGACAATTGCAAAAAACACTTCAGAGTCCACTGAGTAGGAGAAGCAACCAGATATTATAAATATGGACTAAAAGGCAAATATTCAAGTCAGGTGTGGGATGTACACCTGAAATCCAGCTAGTCAGAGGCTCAGGAAGGAGGGTTGCAAGTTCTAAACCAGCTTCAGCATTAGCAAGACACTGTCTCAGTAAGGCTGGGGATGTGGCTCAGTGGTTAAGTGCCTCTGAGTTCAATCCCTGTACCGCACCCGCCCCCCCCCCCAAAAGTCAACATTCAGACCTAGAGAAAATTGTTTGCTTTCAGAAAAAATCATTTATTTAACTTTAGCAAAGGACTCATAAATTTCTTCCTTAGTACTAATGTTATCATAATTCTTGAATAAACTTTTTACTGCAAATATATTAACATTGATGAAACACTAGAAATACAACTGTATGTTCCTTTTCTGCCAAGAGCTTGTAAAATCCTTACAATATCACAGTTCTAATTAGGCTACTTTTGCAAAAGCAAGTCCCATGGTAATATCTTGTATTTTTCTAGATCAACTCTTAAAAGATCTTTAAATATTCTAGGGCAACACCATGACTTAAGAGCAGTTGCCAAGATTTCGGTTAATTGTCTAAGACTGGATAGTGTTACCAAAAGTCACTCCATGTCATATGTGACATGGGAGGCCTCTGTAAGGGGAAGATATGGAGAACTCTTCTTAAACAGATGATGGCCGGCTTTTCCACTTATGAGAAAGATGACCTAGGATCTAAAAAGATGAAAAAATAACTTTTACCACAAGATCTTCCAGAGAAGAGCCATCACTGATAACAAGGTCATTAAACTGGTCTTGGATTTGGTCCATTGTTTGTGGGAGATCTCGAGCTGGAATAAACCACTCGTGTTCCTCTTCCTCTTCCAGCATTTCCTGGAAACAGCGCTCAATAAATTCTTCTTCCCACAACTCCTCTTCTATCTAGATTTACAATAAATAAAGGATAATTTGTAGCACACTTGTTAAGTTTTAACTAGGAATGGCTTAAAATATCTTAACTAAGCTATTTAAAACCACAATGACACCAGGCATGGTGGTGTATGCCTGTTATTTCAGTGATGTTGGAGACTGTGGCAGGAGGACTGTAAGTTCGGGTTTAACCTTAGCAATTTGGCAAGACACTGCCTCCAAAAAAAGGGGACTGAGGATGTAGCTCAGTGTCCTTAGGTCCAATCCCCAGCACCATAAATAAACAAATAAATAAATAAATAGGGGTGGGAGTTGTGGCTCATTGGCACAGTATGTGTGAGACACTGGGTTCAATTCTTAACACCACATAACGAATAAAGTAAAGGCATCTGTCCATCTACAACTACAAAAAATAATTTAAATAAAAATAGTTAACAATGTTTGGGGTTGGTGGGGGCAGACAACTCAGTGGTAGAGTACATGCTTAGAACGCACTAGGCCCTAGGTTCAATACACATACACACACACACACACACACACAAAAGGTACTAGAGATTGAACCCAGGGATGCTTTACCACTGAGCTACATTCACAGTTCCACAATTTTTGAATTTTGAGACAGGGGCTTGTTAAGTTGCTTAGGGCCTCTCTAGGTTGCTGAGGCTGGTCTTGAACTTTGATGTTCCTGCCTCAACTTCCTGAGTAGCTGGGATTACAGGCATGTAATTTTTTTTTTTTTAAATATAAAAGTAAAAATAGTGTCATGCTTTCTACTCTACTTCTGTGCTAAAGAAAAATAAATGCTTACCATAAATATCAAGAAGATCTGTTTAGGGTTTTTCTATGTCTTTACTTGTATTACCAGAATACATTTTTCTTATTGAGGATGGCAGGTAAGAAATAAAGAGAGTTCTCTTGAGAAATATGTATCAGAGTTATCTGTGATATCTAAAACTATACAAACTCATCCTACCCAATGTCTAGGGGTAGAGTCAGGGCATGGGTAATTAAAAAAACAAAACTGGGGGCTGGGGTTGTGGCTTAGCGGCTTGCACATGTGAGACCCTGGGTTCGATCCTCAGCACCACATAAAAATATATGAATAAAATAAAGGTATTGTGTCCAACTACAACTAAAAAAAACAAATCAAAAACAAAACAAAACAAAAAAAAAAGAAACCAACAACAACTGGGTGTGGACGTGCACGCCTGTAATCCCAGCTACAGGGAGGCTGAGGCAAGAGGATTACAAATTGGAGACTCAATCTCAAAATTGAAGAATAGGGCTGGGCATGTGAATCAGTGGTAGAGGGCTTCTAGGTCAATCCCTACTACCCAGAATGGGGAATGGTGACACTTCAACTGACCCTAGCATGTCTGAGGGCTGGGTTCCAGCATTAAAAAGAAAATTAAATACACCACCTGATACTTACTGAAATAATACTAAACTGTTTTACTCTGGAATGTCTATCAATGCCTATGGAGAAGCTAAGTTAGCTACTGATTACCAAAATCCTAATCAGGGGAGGAATGAAAAAGTAGATGAGAAGAGATATCAGAGTATCAAAATAAAAGACAACATTTATCAACATATGAGAGTTCTCTAAAGAGAAAAGTGGGACTGGGGATGGTGGTGCACACCTGTGATCCCAGCAACTCAGGAGGCTGAGGCAGGAGTATCAGGGGTTCAAAACCAACCTCTCAGCAACATAGTGTTCCCCTAATCAAGTTTGCCAGATCCTGTCTCTAAGTACCCCAGCAAAAAAAAAAAAAAACAAAAAGAGAAAAGTGGTGCCAGATTTTTCAGGATGATCAGATAAGGGATCTCAGCTGAAATTTTGTACCCTAATATGTGTCCATTTGTTCTTGATTCCTGGATTTTTTTTGACTTGCAGTGTAATACAGCAATCTGACTGGTGTAAGCCAGTGGTTTTAAAACTTGACTGCTCACTAGAATTGTCTGGAAGCTTTTGAAAAACAGGTTCCCAGGCTCTACCCTAATCCTCCTGAATCAGAATTTCCAGGGTGGAATACTGAAACATACATGCTCTCCAAGTAATACCAATGAAATATTAAGCCTGGTAGTAATCAGAAGCTAATTAAAATAGGAGTAGTGAAAAAAATCCACACATTTAATAAATGACAAGATAAACACATTTCAGTGATAGGCACAAATCAATCATATTTTACAGGCAATAATAGCTATGAAAAAGTACACATTTGTATACAAAACTAACTTGTCTGTTGAATTCTTCTTCATTTTCCATCCACATATACTCTGCAAATGGATTGTCATCTTCATGAGAATGACCGTTAATAATCACATCTTCATTGATGATGCTTGGGCTAGTACTGCTGCGACTTGGATCTTTCATGGTTGGCGTTAGTTGTCGTTTTTAACCTTAAAAGTAGAACAATACAATTAACTTAGTTATTCTTTCAATCTTAGCATCTATTATTATCTATTATTAGCTATTGTAGGTACATGATCTATTAAGTAACTGGAAAGCTTCCTATTTTTTCCCCAAATGATCTTAATGATTAAAATATCTGAGATGCCTAGTGCTGTGGCACATGCCTGTAATCTTGTTGGTTTGGGAGGCCAGGGCAGGAGGATGTTGAGTTCAAAGGCCAGCCTCAGTAACTTAGTAGGGCCATAAGCAATTGAATGAGATCTTGTCTCAATAAATAAAAAGGGGGAGAAAAAAAGAAATAGCAGAAACTGGGTGTCATGGCACAAGCCTGTAATCACAGTGACTTGAGAGATTGAGGCAGGAGAACTGAAGGTTCAAGGCTAGCTATAGCAACTTGGTGAGGCCCTAAGCAACTTAGTGAGACCCTAAGTTAAAAAAAAAAAAAGGCAGGAGATATAATCCAGTGGCAAAACATCCCTGGGTTCAATACCCAATATCCAAAACAAACAAAAAAATCACCTGTAATCACAGCTACTTGGGAGGCTGAGGTATGACTGCAAGTTTGAGGCCAGTCTCAGCAACTTAGTGAAGGCCTAGGCCCTGTCTCAAATTAAATAAATAAAAAGGAACTCGGTGGTTAATCAATCCCTAGGTAAACAAAAGAAAAATCAAAGTATTAAATTACTTATATAAAATCTCCAAATCATCATATTTATTTTTCAATGTCCTGTTTATATTTCAAAAAAAAAGCACACCTGGAAGACTTAGTCTTAAAGTGATGAAAATCAAAAAAATTTTTTTTCTTTTCTTTTTTTTTTAATTTTGTTTTTTATTATTGTTGGTCGTTCAAAACATTACACAGTTCTTAATACCTCATCTTTCACAGTTTGATTCAAGTGGGTTATGAACTCCCAACTTTACCCCGTATACAAATTGCTGTATCACATCAGTTACCCTTCCATTGATTGACATATTGCTTTTCTAGTGTCTGATATATTCTGCTGTCAGTCCTATTCTCTACTATCCCCCCTCCCCTCCCCTCCCCTCCCCTCCCCTTTTCTCTCTCTACCCCTTCTACTATAAATCATTTCTTCCATTTGTATTATCTTGTCTTACCCCTCCTTTCCTCTTATATATCATTCTCACTCCCTTTCCCTCCCACCTCTCATCCCTGTTTAATGTAAATCTTCTTCTCAAGCTCTTCGTCCCTACCCTGTCCTTGTTTACTCCCCTTATATCAAAGGGGTCATTTGGTATTTGTTTTTTAACGATTGACTAGCTTCACTTAGCATAATCTGCTCTAATGCCATCCATTTCCCTCAAAATTCTATGATTTTGTCGTTCCTTAATGCAGAGTAATACTCCATTGTGTATAAATGCCACATTTTTTTTATCCATTCATCTATTGAAGGGCATCTAGGTTGGTTCCACAATCTTGCTATCGTGAATTGTGCTGCTATGAACATGGATGCAGCAGTGTCCCTGTAGCATGCTCTTTTTAAGTCTTTAGGGAATAGACCGAGAAGGGGAATAGCTGGGTCAAATGGTGGTTCCATTCCCAGCTTTCCAAGAAATCTCCATACTGCTTTCCAAATTGGCTGCACCAATTTGCATTCCCACCAGCAATGAACAAGAGTGCCCTTTTCTCCGCATCCTCTCCAGCACTTATTGTTGTTTGACTTCCTAATGGCTGCCAATCTTACTGGAGTGAGATGGTATCTTAGGGTAGTTTTGATTTGCATTTCTCTGACTGCTAGCGATGGTGAGCATTTCTTCATGTACTTATTGATTGATTGTATGTCCTCCTCTGAGAAGTGTCTATTCAGGTCCTTGGCCCATTTATTGATTGGGTTATTTGTTATCTTATTGTCTAATTTTTTGAGTTCTTTGTATATTCTGGTTATTAGGGCTCTATCTGAAGTGTGTGGATTAAAGATTTGTTCCCAGGATGTAGGCTCCCTATTTATCTCTCTTATTGTTTCTTTTGCTGAGAAAAAACTTTTTAGTTTGAGTAAGTCCCATTTGTTGATTCTAGTTGTTAACTCTTGCGCTATGGGTGTCCTATTGAGGAATTTGGGGCCCGATCCCACAGTATGTAGATCGTAGCCAACTTTTTCTTCTATCAGATGCCGTGTCTCTGATTTAATATCAAGCTCCTTGATCCATTTTGAGTTAACTTTTGTGCATGGCGAGAGATAGGGATTCAAAATTTTTTTTCTTGATACCAGGGATTGAACTCAGGGGTACTAGACCACTGAGCCATATCCCCAGTCCTTTTCTCTAAAGAGACAGGGTCTGAGTTTTTAGCACCTCGCTTTTTGCTGAGGCTGGCTTTGAATTCACGATCCTCTTGCATCAGCCTCCTGAGCTGCTGGGATTACAGGCGTGCCCCACTAAAACCAAATTAATTTTAAAACTGATTTCAACAAGTCCAGAGATTGAAAGTAAAAACAAACCAATGCCTTAGGCCCTCAGTCCACTGTCATTAAGTTTCTTCAGAGTCCACTACCTTATTTGCTTTTTTCCAGGTCTACAATGAATTCCTCTGTGTCTGGATTTCACTGAAATACAATTTTAAGCTTTTTAAAAATTTTTTGGCAGGGGGTGGATATTAAGGATCGATTCCAGGCTATTTTGTACCACTGAGCTACACTGCTGGCTCTTTCTACATTTTCTATTATTTCTAGAATCTGAAACATAATGCTTTAACTTTTAGCCTACAATGTATCAACTAGGTTACATCATGTTATCAGCTATTGAAGAGATTCTAAAAAACCCAGACCTACTATTTGATACTACTTCCACTCAAATAAAAAGATATTAATTAGGCAGTGGTGGGATAGGGTAGTGTGTGGCCTATGCCTGTAATTCCAGTGGTTCAAAAAGCTGAGGCAGGGGTTTGAGGCCAGTCTGGACAACTTAGCAAAACTGTGTCTTGAGAAGGGTTGGGGAGATGCACTCTTAGGTTTAATTTCTAGTAGTGGGGGGAATGGGTGGGAGAGGCAGATTCAGACTGAGAGTCATGTGCCAGAGTGTCAGTAGAGTATTGCTAGGCTTGGTGGCACATGCCTATAATCCTAGCAACTCAGGAAACTGAGACAGGAGGACATCAAGTTTCAGGCCAGCCTCAGCAATTTATCAAGACCTTGTTTCAAAATAAAAATAAAAGCCAGCCTCAGCAAAAAGCAAGATGCTAAGTACTCAGTGAGACCCTGTTTCAAATGAAATACAAAATAAGGCTCGGGATGTGGCTCAGAGGTTGTGTGTCCCTGAGTTCAATTCCCAGTACCAAAAAAAGTTGAGTGAAAGGGCTAGGGATATGGCTCAGTGCCAGAGCACTTGCACAACATGCACAAAGTCTGGAGTTTGATTTCCAGCACCTTCCCCCCAAAAAATGTTTGGATGAAATAAACTATTTTGATGACAAAATAGTTTGACTAAACAGCAATCAGTTCCTCTACAGAAAATTACTCATTCTTCTAAGTCAAGTTACCAAACACTTATTTATGTTCATCTTCAAATGAATTACATTTTAGGTTTTCCTCAATAGCTATTAGTAACAGGGATTGACCTTGCTTTGCAATTTACTTAATTACATCTCAACCAACCATTAAGTTTAGCTATATTCTCTATTGTACAGTAGCTCTTTATTTATCATTTCCCAACTTGTATACTATCCCAACTTATATCAACTAAATCCAACCTTCCAAAAGACTACCATATCAGTAAGTATTAGCATAAACCATCTTTTTTCTTTAACCAGGGATTGAACTACTCAGGGACACACTTATATATATATTTTTTTAATACACTTTTTAGTTGTAGATGGACATAATACCTTTTTTTTTAATGTGGTGCTGAGGATCGAACCCAGAGCCTCACATGTGCCAGGCAAGTGCTCTACCACTTAGCCCCTGCTCCAGCCCCTATGTCTTTAATTATTAGAAAAAATAACAGAGAAAAATTAAGTTTAGGGCTGGTGATGTGGCTCAGTAATTAAGTGTCCCTGAGTTCAATCCCCGGTAACCGCCCCCCCCCAAATTAAGTTTAGCACCAAGAATAGAATATTCAATATTGAGCTGGAATTAAAAAATTAAAAGTAGTAACTCTATGTCTAAAACATATACATGTAGAATAGTCCTAACTTGCTTTTAAAAAATGTTCTACCGGGGATAGTGGCGAACACCTGCAATCCCAGCAGCTCGGTAGGCTGAAAAAGGGAGGCTAGTTCAAAGCTAGCCTCAGCAATTTAGCAAAGCGCTAAGCAACTCATTAAGAAACTGTTTCTAAATAAAATACAAAATAGGGCTAGTGATGTGGTTCAGTAGTAGAGTGCTTGAGTTCAATCTCTGGCACCCCTCCAAACAAAATGTTCTAACTGCCAGGTATGGTGGCACAGGTGTGTAATCACAGCTATTGGTGGTGGAGGGGCTGAAGCAGAAGCGGCACAGTTCCATGCCAGCTTTGGCAATTTAACGAGACCCTGTCTCAAAGTGAAAAATGAAGGGCCTGGGGATACAGCTCAGGTGGTAAAATGCTTGCCTAGCATGCACAAAGTCCTGGGTTCAATCTCTAGTACTACCAATAATAAATAAAATAAAAAGAACCAGGGATATAATTCAGTGGTGGAATACCCTTGGATTTAATCCCCAGAACCAAAAAACAAACAAACAAACAAAAGGCTTCCACTGACTAAAGTTTACTTAAATAAACACAAAAGCAATCTCTCTTTTTTAAGTTTGTACTAACAATAAAAATCTGACTCAGCAAATTCCAGAGTCAACAGGGAACTCTCTCCTTTCTTCTTTGATGCTCACCAGTAGAGAATTAAAATATAAACAGTAAGTAGCAGAGACTAATCCCCCCAACCCCTCTTGAGGTCAGATTTTTGCCTATCATCACCTCATCAAACAACCTGTGATTTCAGTATACATCCCAATGAAAGATAATAATTAATAATAATCTGTCAAGCAATGTCTGGAAAACAAATCAAAACTGAAGTCATCAAAAATGATCTAAAGGGCTGGGGATATAGCTCAGTTGGTTGAGTGCTTGCCTTGCATGTGTGAGGCACTGGGTTCAAAATTCTCAGCACCACATATAAGTACATAAATGAATAAAAATAAAGTTAAGTACATAAATGAATAAAATAAAGGGCCACTGACAACTTTAAAAAAAGCCCAACAGCTTAGAAGACTGAGACAGGAGGATCTTCAGTTCAAAGTCAGCCTCAGAAATTTAGTAAGGCCCTAAGCAACTGAGACCAACCCTGTCTCTAAATAAAATATAACAAGGATGTGGCTCAAGCGGTAGCATGCTCGCCTGGCATGCGTGCAGCCCGGGTTCGATCCTCAGCACCACATACTAACAACGATGTTGCGTCCGCCAAAAAATGAAAAATAAATATTAAAATTCTCTCTCTCCTCTAAAAAAAAATGTGTGTTCCTTCCTTTCTAAAAAAAAAAAAAGAAAAAAAATAAAATATAACAAAAGGCTGGGAAGGCTGGGGATATGGCTCAGTTGGTAGAGTGCTTGCCTTGTATGCACAAGGCCCTGGGTTTAATCCCCAGCAGGATAACCCCCCCCCCATGTGGCTCAATGATTAAATACCCCTGGGTTCAATCCCTCGTACCAAAACAAAGAAAAATCTAGTAACCAAAACACTTCCTATGGCTTCCATGTGGCAATGTGATTACAATCCCAGTAACTCGGGAGGCTGAGGCAGGAGGATCACAAGTTTGAGGCCAGCCTGGGCAACTTAGCAAGACTCTGTTTCAAAAATAAAAAATAGCAGCAGGGATGTGGTTCAGCAGTACACAGGGGTGGTGGTGGGGGAAGTCTCATTGATGGAGGCATTATGATCAAATTCATTTCAATAATGAAGAAACTTGGACTTAAGTGACCTGTTCTAGGTTACACATCAGTGAACCACAGAGATAGCAGGTACCTGGTCAAGTCAAATCAAGGCACCAGGTATTCAAGGCTTTTTTTTAATTATTATTATTTTTTATTTGTAGATGGACCTTTATTTTTGTTCATTTATATGACATGCTGAGACTCAAACTCAGTGCCTCACACATACTAGACAAACCCTCTACCACTGAGCTACAAGCCCAGCCCTCAAGGCTGCCTTTATACATACCATTTTTTAAAATATTTTTTAGTTGCACATGGGCACAATACCTTTATTTTATTTGTCTTGTTTTAAATGTGGTGATGATGGGCTAGGAATGTAGCTCAGTTGGTAGAGTGCCTGCCTCGCATGCATAAGGCCCTGGGTTTAATCCCTAGCATCGCCAAAAAAAAAAAAAAGATTAATTGTGGTGCTGAGGATTGACCCCAGTGTCTCACACATGCCAGGCAAGTACTTTATAACTGGGCCACAACCCCAGCCCCTATACATATTATTTTTTAAAAATATTTTTTAGTTGTAGATAGGTATTATACCTAAGGATGAAACCCAGTGTCTCACGTGCTAGGCAAGAGCTCTACCACTAAGCTACAACCTAGCCTCTATATATCATTTTGATTGAATTTGAATACTCATTAGAGTATTGAATTCAACTAGCCTAGAGCCAGGAATGGTTGTATGACTGCAATATCAGTATCTCAGGAGGTTGAGGGAGGAGGATCCCAAGTTTGAGACCAGTCTCAGCAACTCAGAGAGACCCTGTCTCAAAAAATAAAAAGGCCAAGTATAGTAGCCCAGGTCTGTAATCCCAGTGGTTTAAGAGGCCAAGACAAGAGGATTTTGAGTTCAAATCCATCCCCAGAAATTTAGCAAGGCGCTAAGCAACTCAGCAAGACCCTGTCTCTTGGGGGCTGGGGATGTGGCTCAAGCAGTAGCGTGCTTGCCTGGCATGCGTGCGGCCCGGGTTCGATCCTCAGCACCACATACCAACAAAGATGTTGTGTCCGCCGAGAACTAAAAAAATAAATATTAAAAATTCTCTCTCTCTCTAAAAAAAAAAAAAAAAAAAAAGACCCTGTCTCTAAATAAAAATATTAGAAAAGGGTTGGGGAAACTGCTCAGTGGCTAGGCACCCCTGGGTTCCAGTCCTCAGTACAAAAAATAAAGTCTGTGGTGGCTGAGTGGCAGCACTCACATATTTGTTGAAAACAAAAATAAGCCAGGAATCATCTCTAGTTCCATCCATTTTCCTGCAAATGACATAATTTCTGTTTTCTTCATGACTGAATAAAACTCTACTGTGTATATTTAAATAAATAAATAAATAAATAAAAGCCAGGAACGGTGGCACACGTCTATAATTCCAGCACCTTAGGCAGGAGGACTGCAAGTTCAAAGTCAGCCTCAGCAACTTAGTGGGGCCCTTGGCAAAAGGGCTGGGGATGTGGCTCTGCGGTTCAATCCCCTTGTATACAATCCCTGGTGCCTAAATAAATAAATGCAGCAGCACTATCATTTGGGGCAAGCAACAGACAAAGCAAATAAAATTTGGGGAAAAAAGCCAGTGAGGAAATAGTCTGAGCACAAGAGGTTTGGGAAACCTGAAATGCCATGGGCAAAAAAAAATCTGAGAAAACCCTAGGCTCCCACCTCTGACTGACTTTCAGGTTCTGCACATGTGGGAAGTGAAGGCTGAGGCAGAGTTCTATACTGTCCAAGTGCTGAAACTGCCTCAACACATTGAGCCCATTTGTGAAGACTTGCAGAGTTTTGTTTTTTTGTTTTCAGGTATTTAAAGAAATCTCTTAAATCACTAAGCTGACTACTCTTCTAATGAAACAGAAACCTTGATGGCGAGACATACAAAAAGAGGACAAAATTTGCAAAGCATTTCAGAAGGTCACTAAACAGACAACTACAAAAAGTAAGTAAGTAATCCTGGGGAGGGTAGAATATAATTTCCAGAGTTACCTCATTATAATATCCAAAATGTCATTGTCAAAAAAATTATGAGATGTGCAATGAAACAAGAAAGTATGTGCCAGGTATGGTGGTGCCTAAAGCAAAGGCAGGAGGATCACAGGTTCAAGGCCAATCTCAGCAATTCAGTGAGATCCTCAGCAATTTATTCAAGACCGTTTCTCAAAACAAAAACAAAACAACAGTAAGAACAAAGGGGCTAGGAATGTTACTCAATGGTAAAGCACCCCTGGGTTACCAAAATACAAACAAACAAACAAACAAACCCAAAACCATTAAAACTGGGGCTGGGATGTGGCTCAAGCATGCGTGCTGCCCAGGGTTCCATCCTCAGCACCACATACAAAGATGTTGTGTATGCCGAAAACTAAAAAAAAATAAATAAATATTAAAATTTCTCTCTTAAAAAAAATCTTTAAAAAAAAACCCATTAAAACTATCAGAATATACATTTAAAACATTACAATTTTCAGCATTAATCTCATGAAAATGAGACTTTTTTTTTACTTTATTTTTTTTAAGTTGTAGTTGGACACAATATCTTTATTTTCTTTATTTTTATGTGGTGCTGAGTTCCACCCTCACATGTGTTAAGTGAGCACTGCTCCACTGCTGAGCCACAACCCCAGCCAACTTTATTCTTTTTTTTCCCCCTTCTTTATTTTTTTATGGTACTGGAGCTCAAACCTAGGGCCTCCCAGATGTTAGGGAAATGCTCTGCCACTGAGCCATATAACAGCCCTTTTTATTTTGAGGTCTTGCTAAATTGCCTAGACAGGCCTCAATGTGGTAATCCTCCAGACTCAGCCTCTCAAGTAGCTGGGATTACAGGCATGTGCCACGATGCTCAGCTCATTTTGAAGAATTTTAAAGCTATAGAAAAACTGAAACAGTACAATGAATACTTTTGCTATAGTTTTCTCTAATTTTTTCCTTAACTTGTGGATAAATTGCACCCTTAGGGCCTTGCATCATGCTCTTTCATTCTCAAATATTTCAGCCCCATCACCTTACTGTTTTGATATGCATATTTTCTTCCACACTTTCTTTTGTAGTACTGGGGATTAAACCCAAGCCCCCAGCATGCTAGGCAAGTAAGTGCTCCACCACTGAGTCACACCCCTAGCTCCTTCTCAGACTTGCTTTAGAATCATTTTGCCAGAATAATCTACCATTTTCATTACATTGCAATTTAATCAGGATTGATATTTTAATATTATGTCTTCTGGTCAGAAAAGATGGAATGATATTCTGATTTTAGTCTTAAAACACACATGGAGATTTCTTTTTCCAATTATGGTGGGCTAGATTATATGCATCAGTCTTCCAACTGGAAAGTAAAAGTGATGAAAAACTTTTTTGTTGTTTTTGGTAAAAGGGACTGAACCAGGGGTTCAGGAGTGCTAAGTGGAACTTTCAATCAATGAAAGCAATGAGGGCTTTTGTTTATTAGACTTCTGTGGGTTGCCTCCTTGGCTGACTCATGGGGCAAGATGCACAAAATTCAAATTTGAGGGCTGGGGATGTGGCTCAAGCGGTAGCGCGCTCGCCTGGCATGTGTGCGGCCCAGGTTCAATCCTCAGCACCACATACAAACAAAGATGTTGTGTCCACCAAGAATTAAAAAATAAATATTAAAAAATTCTCTCTCTCTCTCTCTCTAAAAAAAAAAATTCAAATTTGAAAATCTAACAGCAGGAGATTCTCCTTATCTACTCTAAACTGGAACCTCAAAGGGTAGGGCAGTCTCAAGGTAAAGATGAACCCAAAGAAATTCATACTGCCTACCAAGTTGCCTTGGCTCTAGCAAATCAAGAAAAAAAAAGTCCAAAATGTTCTAAACCATGAAGTGAGTATAAGGTGGTCTTGAACTGGTAGTGTCCTGGTGCCTGATAAAACCAAATATAAAGGACCAAGGCATGATGGCACTTGCCTGTAACCTCTGCAACCCTTTAACCCTCCTCAGAAGGCAGGAGGGTTAAAGTTTAAAAGGGCTGGAGACTGGGTTCAGCAATAGGATGCTTCTAAGTTATATACT
Source organism: Ictidomys tridecemlineatus (assembly GCF_052094955.1). Lineage (NCBI taxonomy): Eukaryota > Metazoa > Chordata > Mammalia > Rodentia > Sciuridae > Ictidomys > Ictidomys tridecemlineatus. The sequence continues at coordinate 119,748,525 of NC_135477.1, read as the reverse complement.
CAGTACCAAAAAAAAAGAAATAAATAAAAAGGGTTAGGGGTGTTAACTCAGTGGTTAAACACCTCTGGGTTCAATTCCCATTACTGAAAACAAAACAACCCTATCTTTGTTTTACTTAATAAAATATATATCTATAAATTTTCCCTATAAGTTTTTTGTTGTTTTTCCTTTGGTACTGGGGATTGAACTCAGGGGCACTTTACCATGGAGCCACATCCTCAGCTCTTTTTGAGACAGGGTGTTGCTAAATTGGTCTTGAACTTGTGACCCTCCTGCCTCAGCCTCCAAAATTGCTGATATTACAGGTATGCACCATCATACCCAACTCTTTTGGTTATCATCTAATGCAACAATTTCTTCCCTTTTTTTGCGGGGGGGGGGGGAGGGGGGGTGCCGGGGACTGAACTCTGGGGTACTGAGCCACATCCCTAGCCCTATTTTGTATTTAAAGGACAGGGCCTCACTGAGTTGCTTAGTGCCTTGCTTTTTGCTGAGACGGGCTTTGAACTTGATATCCTCCTGCCTCAGCCTCCTGAGCTACTAGGATCACAGGCATGTGCCACTGCGCCTGGCTGATTACAGTTTCTCATCTTATGGTATAAAATGCAACCATAAAAATTTTTGGAATTTATTATAAATTTATTTGCATAAAATTATGAGTACATGATTACTTTTTGCAAAACGTTCCTTGGGCCTAAAGAAAAGCATACCTATAATCCCAACAAGTCAGGAGGCTGAGGCAGGAAGATGGAAGTTTAAGGCCAGGCTGGGCAACTTAGTGAGATCATGCTAAAATAAAAATTTTAAAAAAGTCTGGTGGTATATCTTAGTGGCAAAGCATCCCAGTACCAAAAAAAAAAAAAAAAAAAAAAAAAAGGGAAGAATAAATGATTTCTAAGACACAAATGTAATATGTACATAATAAGTTAATAATTTTCACTTGATCTGTGAAATTTTTAAAGTACCTTATTCAAATCCTCCCCTATAATAGTATTATTTGACCCAGTGTACAAATCTTCACTAAATTGTTTAGACTGGGCCTTGAACTTGCAATCCTCCTGCTTCAGCCTCCTAAGTCACTGAGATTATAGGTATACACCACTGTGCCTAAAGTGTTTGTTTATTCATTTTTTGTGGTACAGGAAACTGAACCCAAGGGCATTCTACCACTGAGCCACATCCTAAGCTAATTTCATTTTGAGACAGAGTCTTGCTAAGTTACCCATGCTAGCCTGTATCTTATGATCCTCCTGCCTTAGCCTCTCAAGTATAGGACCACAGGCAAGTGCCACACTGCCCAGCTGACTTTAATTTAAATGGAGCATTTCTTCGAAAGGTTACCTGCAGACATATATGTCCAAGCCACTGACTGCATGTCCAAAAATGCCTATATATTTGAATACAAATTTTAGCTTGATGAATTCTTCAACTTCTGTCCTTTAGGTCAATAATCAGCCTTTTTATATTATTCCAAGTTTCACTGCTGCAGAAAACCAGTTTTCTTTGTAAACATCTTAAACAGAATTTAAACTTCTTTTTTGGGGGGGAGGGGCGGGGGGTTGTACTAGGGATTGAACCCAATGGCACTGTACCACTAAGCTACATGCCTAGCCCTTTTTAAAAATTTTAAGATGGTATATCACTAAGTTTCTGAGGCTAGCCTCAAACTTGCAATCTTACTGCCCAAGCCTCCTGACTCACTAAGATCATAGGCATGTGCTACCATGCCTGGTGACAGCTAAGATGTTTTAACACTTAAAGAACAATTTTATCTCTATTAATGTTTCCTGAAAGCCAGCAAAACCTTTCAATTTACAAACTCAAGTCTTTACTAAATTACTTCTTCAGCTGTTTTTTCCCTACAAAAGTGGCTTTACTGACATACTGGTTTCCAACAGTGTCCTTTTATTCACTATAAAATTTCAAAACATAGCTTCAGCTCTTAAGAATTCTCGGGGGGATATAGCTCAGTTGGTACAGTGCTTGCCTCAAATGCACAAGGGTTCAATCCCCAGCACAGACCCCCTCCCCCCCAAAAAAAACTCATTTGGGGCTGGGAATGTGGCTCAAGCAGTAGCGTGCTCACCTGGCATGCGCGGGGCACTGGGTTCAATCCTCAACACCACATAAAAATTTTAAAAATAGGGGGCTGGGGATGTGGCTCAAGCGGTAGCGCGCTCGCCTGGCATGCGTGCAGCCCGGGTTCGATCCTCAGCACCACATACCAACAAAGATGTTGTGTCTGCCGAGAACTTAAAAAAAAAAAAAAAAAGATATTGTGTCCATCTAAAACTAAAAAATAAATATTAAAAAAATGTAATCCTGGGCTGGGGATGTGGCTCAAGCGGTAGTGCGCTCGCCTGGCATGTGTGCAGCCCGGGTTCAATCCTCAGCACCACATACAAACAAAGATGTTGTGTCCGCCGAAAAAACTAAAAAAATAAATATTAAAAAATTCTCTTTTAAAAAAAATGTAATCCTATCTACTAGGGAGGCTGAAGTAGGATGATCACATGGTCAAGGTTAGCCTGGGCAATTCAGGTGAGATCCTGTCTCGAAAAAAAAAAAAAAGGCTACGGGTGTACTCACTAGTAAAACCCCCAGGGTACCATCCCCAGTACCCCCCACCAAAAAAAAAATAATTCTCCTTAAAATTTGAATAGAATTCCCTTCTGATTCTTTCATTAATTTGCCTTTATAGGCATCATGTTATTCTCTAGGACTCTACTTTGAACTATTGTGACTTTTTTAGTTACACACACACACACACACTTTTTTTGGGGGGGAGGGGATCAGGGATTGAATCCCAGGGTGCATAACCACGGAGCCACATCCCCCTTTTTATTTTTTAGTTTCAAACAGTGTTTCTGAGGCTGGCCTCAACCTCATGATCCTCCTGCCTCAACCTCCCAAGTCACTAGGATTGTAGGCATGCACCACCGTGCTCAGTTTTTTATTTTAATTTTGGGCAGTGTAAAATAACAGTTGGAAAAAAAAAAAAACTATGGATGCTGAGACCAGGCTGCCTTATTAGCTTTTATGACTATGGATGGGCAAGCTATTTAATCAGAGTCTGTTTCCTAATCTGAAAAATGAGCAATAATAAAAGTACTAAGGTAGAGCACCTGGCACATAATAAGTACTACTGTCTATCTTGGTGTTTATTAAACATTTGTAGAAGTTAAAAGTTATAGAGTAAGGTACAGGTAAAAGTCATAGGTATTAAATCTGTAGGAATGAAAAAATACCATAGACAAATCCTAGTCAGGCCTGGCATGGTGACCCACATTTGTAACCCCAGCTACTTGAGAGGCTTAGGCAGGAAGATGTCAGGTTCAAGGTCAGTCTGGGCAACTTTGTGAAAAATAAAATCTGAAAAGGGTGGGGATGTAGTTCAGTGGTAGAGTACTTGTGTAGCACATACAAAGGCCTTGAGTAGAATCCCCAATACTGCAGGGGGAAAAAAAATCTTAAAGGCTATAACCCTAATTTCCACTGTAATATAACAAAAGGAGATTACGTGAAATGGCTCACCACTCCCACTGTCATTATTATTAGAAGCTCAAGCACATCATAAACACTATCCTAACTTATACAAACATATAAAAAATAAGCAGGGGGGGCTAGGGATATAGCTCAGTTGTTAGAATGCATGCCTCCCACACACAAGGCACTGGGTTCAATGCACAGCATTTCTCTCTCTCTCTCTCTCTCTCTCTCACACACACACACACACACACAGCAGGAATTAAAACTCTGCAAACCTGTGCCACTCAATATAGCAGCCTAATTGTGTATAGCTATCTAAATGAATTAAAATTCAGCTGTTTAGCTGCAAGAGCCACATTTCAAGTGCTCAATAGCCACAATTATGTAGGTAATAACTACTTTACTGAACAGAACTGTTGAAAACAACAAGGAAATTACAAAAAAAAAAAAGTTATCAGAACTGAACTTTTAGGCTGTATCAAATACAAAGTACTAATGCACCCATGAAATGGGTGGTCACAAAGGAAATGTCTTAGACAATCCTAATCTTGAGCCAGAGTGAGAAGAACCAGATCCAAAGCCTATGCCTAACCTATGCCACTAGCCACCTACAGGATCTGCCATGTTACTAAATCACATGCAGTTCAGTATAACAGTTAGGAGCACACACTATTCAGACTATGTGGTTTTGAAATCTAGCTCTTACTATCTATGTGACATTGGGCAATACTTCACATCTCCTATTTGTTAGCTTTATTTTACAGTAGTGTCTATGACATAGAGAAATGGAGAATTAGTCAATATTTGTAAAAGCACTTAAAACAAGGCCTGACATTACTAAGTGCTATGTATTTGCTAAATACAATAACCTCTCAATCTTCTATTTCCTCAGTTTCAAAATGGGCAATATAAAATTTGATCTATCTATTTCACAGCTTTTCATGACAGTAAATATGAAAAGTTTATAAATTACTAAGAGTCATAAAGGGATACATGGACCTGAATAAGACTTATTGAAGGAAAAATCAGCAAAAAAATATGTCCCAAAGTGGTTGGAAATTACCTACTTCAATTTGAGTTCTCAAATAGTAATATGACCAGCCTTTTACTGTAATATAACATTTAATCTATTTAACTATTAAATCTCCATTCCCCCCCATACCCTTGAGAAACATAAACAGGCTATAATTTTCAGGAAAGTCACCTATCTTTATTTGTGAGAAAAAAGAAATTTGTTCAAAGTCACATCTAACAAATTACAGACTGATTTGACCCAAATATTCTTTCACAAAACAGAAACAGACCTCAAAAGAGCAAACAATGGGAGTCACATTAAAAATTCTTTGCCACCCTTTCTTTACCTGTTTACAAACATAACCTATAGTCGAAATTTCAAATGTCATTTAATGAAAATGAGTACCTGATTAGGTTCTCAAATGAAATTTGTGAAAAGCAATGCCACCAAGGTACAAGAAAAGATTAGCTAGCACACTCAAAACAGAAATTTGTCTTTTGTTGAAATAAAAGTCAACGTCTATCAGCTATGTAGACCTTCTCCTAAGGCAAATTGGAAGCCAAATTCTCTCTACTTTGAGATTTCCCTGAGGAATGGAGCTGTAAAATCAGGAAAAGCAAAACAAAAGGAAGCAGGGTACCTTTTAGGAGTCATTAAAAAAAAAAAAACAAAAAACCCTGCTGGCTACAGCAATAAATGTTTTCAAAACATTAACCACACCACAACTTTCCCACATCCCACTTTTTGGTTTTGGTGAGGGAGGAGAGCAAGTACATATTATTTAAAGGTAAGAGGAACAGAAACAAAGAATGTTGGGCTCTTAAATTTATTAATCTCAAAGCCCTCCTAGAATAAGAATTCTCAGTACCCTCAAAGATTATCCGATCTGGAGCATGCGACAAAATAAAACTAGGAGGCAGGGATGGTTAAGAAATGGGAGAAGAAATCAGAAAGGTAGAAGCCCGCCTATGGTTGCAGAGTGCAGCCCTAGGAAGCCTCTAGCCCGCCAGCCCGCGGGTCCCTCCGCCCCTCTCTCCAATCCTAGTCTCGGCAGGAACACGCACGCGCAGCGAGTAGGGGCTGCGCGTGCGACGCGCAGGCGTAAAGTGGGTAGAAACAATGAGCTTTGTTGCCGAGGCGGTAGAGGGGGGCAGGGGAGAGGGTAAAACGGGTTGGGGGGAGGGACTGGGGTTGAGGAACGGGAGAAAGTGCTATCCCGGCAACCCCCGCGCGCGACCGAGGACCCGGATAGAAAGCTTCGAGATCCAAATCATAAATGACAATGGGAAAAAAAGCGACGGCCATTTCTCAAAAAAGAAAGAAATGAAGTCGGCCCAATCTAATCCCTCAGACTAGGTGGACATAAAGCAGGGAACAACGAAGGCCATACAGGACTTGGTGGCTAACAACCCGGAGGACCCTTTAGGCCCCTCAGCAGTCGCGGAGGTGGACCACCAGAGGCGACGCACCCTTTTTGCTGCTCCGCCCGAAGGGACCCCTCACCCAGTGCACGGCAGCGGGGACGGCAGCCAACGAATCCTGTCGGCCTCCGCGGATCTCCACAAGCAGCGCCGCTCCCCCGCTCGACGTGCGCTTCGCCCGCCGCCTCCCTTCTCCAGTCCAAACAAACACCCCAGCCCGGAAGTGACTTCACTTCCGCCGCCGGCGGCCCCGCCCTCTCGTTCTGTCAGCGTTGCCCTCCTTAGGCCGCTAGAGAGCGCACCGGAGAACGCGCGCCTGCAAAGGTCTCTTGGTCTCTTGAGCCACTCACGTGTGCGTGTGCAACGGCGAGGGACCGCAGGGTTTTATGAATAGTCCTGTCGCATTCTCTCTGGGAGGCAGGACTGGAGAGAAGACACTGTCCCATACCTGCCCAACCTTCGAGAATGGATACAGAGAGTGGAGGAGCTGGGGACTAAGATACACAGATGTGGACTCTACAGACCTCAAATACATACGAAGAACATCTAGTTAACCCAGCAAACACACCCACCCAGACACACACGCGGAAAGTAATACACAGTGTCACAATGAGTGACATATACCGACGTCACATCGAGATCCTTACACAGAAAAATAATAAAGACACTGACAGAAGAATAGTAACTGATCACAAAGCTGTATGTGCAAACGCACCAACAACTTCTTTTTTGTTTGTTTTTTTTTTTTTACACCAACAACTTCTAAGTCGGACCTACGCAGACAAAAAATATCAGTAAGTGGTTCCCAGCCTGTGGAGCTGCCTTTGAGTCTGAGAGAGAAAATGCCTAGGGTAGAAGGGTTCAAGAATTTCCTAGTCCACGATCCTTGGTGAATTGGGACCTATGCCTTATTGTTAAGCATGCTTCCTTGCTATCATCGTTGGTAAGCTTCAAGATATATTTCTAGTAAATATATATAAAGAACATAAATGATAAATAAAACATCAATGATAGGTAAAGAGAAGTACCTGTGAAAACAAACAAAAAAATGGATGTTCAGATATGTATACTCCATATTTGAAAGGGGACATACAAACCCTAGTAATTTCTTCCCTCTGGGGAGGGAAAATGAACTAGGGAATGAATACAAAGAATTATATTTTTTACTCTTATAAACTTTGAATATTTCAAAAATCATATGCTTGACTGGGAAAAGTGGCACATACCTGTAATCCCAGCATCTTGGGAGGCTAAAGCAGGAAGATTGAGAGTTCAAAGCCAGCCTCAGCAACTTAATAAGGCCCTGTCTCTAAAATATGAGAAGCCAGGTACAGTGGTATCCACCTATAATCCTAGCAGCTCAGCAGTCTGAAACAAGAAGATTGCGAGTTCAAAACCAGCCTCAGCAACTCAAGGAGACCCAGTCTCTAAAAAGAAAAAATACAAAATACAAAATAGGGCTTGTGGTTGTGGCTCAGTGGTGGAGTGCCCCCAAGTTCAATCCTGGTACCAAAATAAATAAACTAAAAAATCAGATGCTGGTGCCAGGTGCAATAGCACATGCCTATAATCCTAGAGATTTGGGAGGTTGTGACTTAAGGATCACAAATTCCAGGCCACCCTCAGCAATTTAGTAAGGCTTTAAGCAACTTAGCAAGGCTCTTTCTCAAAATAAAAAATAAAAAGGTTGTAGCTCATTGATAAAGTGCCCCTGGGTTTAAACCCAGTACCAAAAAAATTAATAAAATAAAAAATAGAAACGTTTATAATATCCACTTAAATTTAAAAATAAATCTCCAGAGGAAAACTTGAATCCAGAAACAAGTTTATTTCTCCTCAGGGCAATTTTCATTCATTGAAAAATGCTCTGGTCCAGCCCACAGCCTCCCAAAATCAATACAGGTATTATGCTCTAACCCCTGGTTCAACCATTTTGTCCACATTTACAGATCTATATCCTAAACTGGGAATGAAAAGAAAGCTAGGAACTGGGAGAAGGTGAGCAAGAAATGAAAGATGGAGACCAGGCAGAGATAGACAGGAGAGTTTATTTGTCAGAGCTGACAAATAAAGGCACATCTCTCAATAGACCGAGAGAGGCAAAACAGGCTTGAAGTTTAGAACTTTCATGGGGCAGACTCAGGGATTAGAGCTGGGCGAGTCCTAATGCTGGTGGTTAAGGATGAGGTTGGTATGAAGGAGTGATGAGCCTTTGTCAGAAATGCCTTTAGGCAGGAAATTTAAGAGAAATTTTTCTTAAAATGGTGGCTGTCACTTAAGATTGCTGTTCAAATACTAAGCAAGGAACTTACAGGGAGGAAAGGTTTGACTTTGTTGCCTGCTGAGCAAAAGAGATGGTGCTGTTTTGACAGTCTGTGGTATATGATTCATTCAAAGGGGGCTGGTGAGGAATCTGGAAGGTAGGCAATCAATCTGAGACTAGAAGAGGTATAAAGAGAACAAAAATCAAGGTAGATATTTAAATAATTTGTAGTTGACCCAGATACTCTTAGAGGCTAATCATGAGGTTACTGAACTCATTATTTAGTAACACAAACCTTTTAATTTATTATAATGGTAATATTTTAAAAATTTGCTAGGGGCTAGGGATGTGGCTCAAGTGGTAGTGTGCTCACCTAGCATGTGTGAGGCACTGGGTTTGATTCTCAGCACCACATAAAAATAAAGATATTGGGCTGGGGATGTGGCTCAAGCGGTAGCGCACTCACCTGGCATGCTTGCGGCCTGGGTTTGATTCTCAGCACCACAAACAAAACAAAGATGTTGTGTCCGCCAATAACTAAAAAACAAATATTAAAAAAAATAAAAATATATTGTGTCCACCTAAATCTAAAAAATAAATATTAAAAAAAAATTGCTAAACCCTGGTTTAGTTTCAAGTGAACAAGTCAAAGAACTATGCTATTTAAACCCATACAAAGGGAGTTATAATATCAATTCCCTGATCACAGAGCTCACCATCATGATTGAGAAAGTTTGATGGACCCGGTTATCCCTTGGCATCCTCGAGACATGAAGAACCTCTGATGGCTTGCAAGATGGACTTTAATACAGTGATGCTGCCAAGTGTGGTAGTACACACTTGCACTCCCAGCAATTTGGAAGGCCGAAGCAGGAGGATTACAAATTCAAGGCCAGCCTCAGCAAAATTTGGTGAGACCCTAAGCAACTTAGCAAGACCCTGTCTCAAAATTTAAAAAGGGAATGCTGGTGGTGATGATCTACGAATGAAAAACACTGTCAAAAGCTGGGCATGGTGGCTTTCCCCTATAATCCCAGCTACTTGGAGGCTGAGGCAGGAGGATCACAAATTCAGGGACAGCCTGGGCAATTTAGCCAGGCCCTGTCTCAAAACAAAAAGTTGAAGATGGAGATGTAGCTAAGTGCTAAAGAGCTGGCGTAGGAGGCATGTAGCCCTGGGTTCAATCACCAGTACCACACACACAAAGACCAAAGGCTAAGAAGTTCACTAATGATGAGGACAGACACTGCAATCAGACTAGCAGAGATCAAGCTTGAAGATAATGTAGAGCCAGCTGGGTGCAGTAGAGAACCCCTGTATTCCCAGAAGTTTGGGAGGCTGAAACAGGAGGATATTGAGTTCAAAGCCAGCATCAATGATGGTGAGGTGTTAAGCAACTCAGTGAGACCCTGTCTCTAATTTTTTTTTAAATATTTATTTCCTGTCTCTAAATTTAAAAAAATAAATTAAATAGGGCTGGGGAGGTGGTTCGGTGCCCCTGAGTTCAATCCACAGTATCCCCCCGCAAAAAAAAAAAAAAAAGAATGTAGAATTAACCTGTTTGGTTCATAGAGTAACAATCTTAAGATGGAAGTTTAAAGGCTGGGGCTTAGCTCAGTGGCAGAGTGCTTGCCTAGCCTGTGTGAGGCAATGGGTTCAATCATCAGCACCACATAAAAATAAACAAAGGCATTCTGTCCATTCACAACTACAAAAAAATTTTTTTTTAATGATGGAAGTTTAAGTAGGAATCAGAAGAGTATGGTGATGAGGATCCAAGATGGCTGTGATTAGGCTCATGCTGTACACTAACCACCTTTCTGCAGATCTGTTTATTAATATGTAAGAAGTATTTTCTTCCAGGCGCAGTGGTGCATGCCTGCAATGTCAGTGGCTCAGGAGGCTGAGGCAGGAGGATCACAAGTTCAATGCCAGCTTCAGCAACAGTGAGGTGCTAAGCAACTCAATGAGACACTGTCTCTAAATAAAATATAAAATAAGGCTGGGGATGTGGCTCAGTGGTTGAATACCCCAGAGTTCAATCCCCAGTACCCCCCAAAAAAGTATTTTCTCACCCAAACACTTCACATATAGGAATCTACCTAAAGATACTGGACATGTGTAAAGATTTGTTAGTCAAGCAATGTCATAAATAACCAGAAAACTGAAAAGTCTATCAATAGGGAACTGCTTATATTACTGTGTTAATAGAATCATATAGTTGTTACAAAAATGTATATCCATTGATATACAAGTTTTTTTTATTTTAAAAGGCTGAAAAACAGCATGTATAATTTTCTAATATATGAAAACATGGGCATACATGGGTATAAATGCCAAGTTATCAGAATGGTCACCAAAAATAAGTTATTTTTGGTACTAGGTATCAAATCCAGGATCCTCATACATGCTGGGTCAAGTGTTATAGCACTAAACTATACCTCCAGCCCTCATCAAAATGCTATTAACATATAACCTATCTCTAGGTAGTAATGTTTGGAAGGATCTACTATTTCCTATACTTTTTTTTTTGCGGGGGGGGGGGAGGGTATGGGGAATTGAAGAGTATGGTGATGAGGATCCAAGATGGCTGTGATTAGGCTCATGCTGTACACTAACCACCTGTTTAACCACTGAGCCACAAACCTAGCCCCTTTTCCTTTTTTTTTTAATATATATATTTTATTTAGAGACAGGGTCTCACTGAGTTGCTTAGTGCCTTGCTAAATTGCTGAGGCTGGTTTTGAACTTGCAATCCTCCTGCCTCAGCCTTGGAAGATGCTGGGATTACAGGTGTGTGCGACCTCACCTGGATTCCTATACTTTTTAATATGGTCTAATTTTTTAAAAACTTGCCTGCATTTATAAACAGGAGGAAAAATCCAGACACCAAATAAAAACCAACATATGCTCTTATGGTAACTTAGTAATGAATGGCCTTAGCCCAATGCTTAATTTGTATCATGTGGAAGCTACCCTAGTATGTACCCTAGTATGAACTTGTTGAATAAGTTTCTACCACTGTGAGGATAAACAAAGTTCCCTGCTCTGTTTAACAGCTGAGAGGAGGCATTAGTAGTAAGTAATACATTCTCTCTCTTTCTCTTTCTCTCTCTCTCCTTCCCTCCCTCGTTCGGAATAGAGCCCAGGGTGCTTTACCATGGAGCCATAGTCCTACTCCTTTTTATTTTCTATTTTTGAGGCAGGGTCTCACTAAATTGCCAAGGCTAGTCTTGAACTTTCTATATTCCTGCCTTAGACTCCCAAGTTTCTGGGATTACAGGCATGTTCCATGGCATCTGCCTAGTCAATACTGACCCAACTAGTCAATCCCGTTTATTTATTTTTGTATTAGGAATTGAACCCAGTGGTGCTTAACTGAGTCAGCCCTTTTATTTATTTATTTTTAATGTGTGTGTGTTTTTTTTTTTTAGTTCTACATGGACACAATATCTTTGTTTATGTGGTGCTGAGGATCGAACCCAGTACCTCACACGAGCAAGGCAAGTGCTCTGTCACTGAGCCACAACCCCAGCCCCCCATTTTTTATTTTATGATCTTGCTGAGTTGTGTAGGGCCTCACTAAAATCCTCCTGCCTCAGCCACCCAAGATGTTGGGTGTGTGCCATCGTGCCTGGCTAGTCAATACATTTTTTTTTTTGAGAGAGAGAGAGAGAGAGAGAGAGAGAGAGAGAGAGAGAGAGAGAGAGAGAGAGAGAGAGAGAGAGAGAGAGAGAGAATTTTAATATTTATTTTTTAGTTCTCCGCGGACACAACATCTTTGTTGGTATGTGGTGCTGAGGATCGAACCCGGGCCGCACACATGCCAGGCGAGCACGCTACCTCTTGAGCCACATCCCCAGCCCCCTAGTCAATACATTTTTAATGCCTACTATACCATCAATGATCTAGGCACTGAAGATACACAGGCAATAGAGTGACATGAGTTTTTCCTAGAAAAGCTTTTCATCTGGGCATAGTGGTACAAGCCTGTAATCCCAGTGATTCAGGAAGCTGAGACAGGAGGATCTGAAGTTAGAGGCCAGCCTGGACAACATAGATCCAGTTTCAAAATAAAATAGGCTGAGGGCTGGGGCTGTAGCTCAGTGGCAGAGAGTTTGCCTAGCATATGTGAGGCACTGGGTTTGATCCTCAGCACCACATAAAAATGAAAAAATAAAGGCATTCTGTCCATCTACAAAAAGAGATTTTTAAAAAATTAAAAAATAAAATCAAGGTGCTGAGGATATAGCTCAGTTGCCTGTCATGACAAGGCCCTGGGTTCAATCCCCGACAATACACACACTTACAAAGATAAAATGGGCTGCGCAAAGCACCCATGGTTTCAATCCCCAGTACCAAAATAAATAAGTGTAAATAAATGATTGAAAATAAATAGAAGGGCCAAAACTGTAGAGGTCTACTAGGCAGGGCAAGCAGGATTTGGAAAATAAGGTGTAGATGGGGAATAGGTAAACATTTTTGCAGAAGAGTGATGATGAGTTTATACTTGTCAGTACTAGAAAGGCAGAAGCAATTCTTCTTCTCCAGCCTGGGCTGGGCAAGTGGTCAAGCCCTTTCCTGCTGTCTTTCAAATAAGATGGGTCAGGGCTGGGCTGTAGCTCAGTAGTAGAGCACTTGCGTAGCATGTGTGAGACACTGTGCCCTAGCATCACACAAAAATAAATAAAATAAAGGCATTCTGTTCATTTACAACTACCAAAAAAATAAAAATAAAAATAAAGGGTCAGATACATTTGGTTCTTGTGAGCTGCAACTGCAATCAGGAAAGTGAAATTAGGAGGTATCTTTTGATTCTCAAATCATCATTCAAGCCACAATCCCTTTCCACAAGCTCTCATGACTTTGCTAGAATTTTCATTTTTGGTGCTGAATACATGCTAGGCAAGGACAACCACTGAGATACATCTCCATCCTTTCTCTGTAGAAGTGGACCCAACTTAAAAAGGAATCTTGGGCTGGGGATGTGGCTCAATCGGTAGCGGATCCTCAGCACCACATACCAACAAAAAGATGTTGTGTCCGCCGAGAACTAAAAAATAAATATTAAAAAAAAATTCTCTCTCTCTCTTTAAAAAAAAAAAAAAAGGAATCTCATGTAGAACTTGAAAGTAGCCAAGAAATTAGCTGGGATGAATTGCTTTTCATATTTATAGCCATTATTTTATTTTTTAAAGAGAGAGAATTTTTTTAATATATATATTTTTTAACATCTTTGTTTGTATATGGTGCTGAGGATCGAACCCGGGCCGCATGCATGCCAGGCGAGCGCTTGAGCCACATCCCCAGCCCCATTATTTTATTTTTTATTATTTTTTGGTATTAAGGATAGAACCTAAGGTTGCTTTAAAAGATCACTGAGCTACATCCCCAAGCCATTTTTATTTTTATTTTTGGCAGGTGAGTGGGGGAGTCGGGTGTACTGAACTCAAAGGCACTTGACCACTGAGCCACATCACCAGTCCTTTTTGTATTTTATTTAGAGACAGGGTCTGAGATGCTTAGCACCTCGCTTTTTGCTGAGGCTGGCTTTGAACTCAAGATCCTCCTGTCTCAGCCTCCTGAGTTGCTGGGATTACAAACCTGTGATACTATACCTATTTTAATTGAGATAGGGTCTATTGCCCAGACTGCTCTCAAAGTCATGTTATACACCTGCCTTAGCCTCCCAACTAGCTGGGACTATATGGCTAACCTTCAATCAAATAGCCAATGAGTACCCATCACTCCTGACAAAATTGAGCAAACAGAAATTGGTCCTGCTGTTTAATAGGCAGGGGGAAAGAGTGAAACACAAACAGCATTCATTCCTAATTAAAAGTAAGACTCACACTAGGGTTGATCCCCAATATCATGAAAGGAAAAAATGAAAGAAAAACTGCTCTTGGTATATCCTTAGGAGCAACTAATTAAACTACCATGTATAAAGCATGGTATCACGCGTTTGAAGAAAGGCTATCCAACCTCTACTCAGTGACAGTAATTTTTTTTTAATCTTTATTTTTTTAAATTTATTTTTATGTGGTGTGAGGATTGAACCCAGGGCCCACACTCATGCTAGGCGAGCACTCTACCGCTGAGCCACAATCTTGGCCCCCAATGACAGTAATTTTCAACGCCAGTGTACATATCCTTCTAAGGTAGGGAAGAGCATTGGCTTTAAAAACAAAAAACAAAAAACAAAAAAAACCCATTGGAGTTGAACCCAGGGACATTTTTCCTTTGAGATACATCCCTCCCCGGCCCTACCCTCGCTGAAGCCGGCTTAAGATTTTTTTTTTTTTGTACCAGGTTTGAACCCAGGGGCTCTGAACCACTGTATCACATCTCCAGCCCTTTTTATTTTTATTTAGAGACAGGGTATCTCTGAATTGCTTAGCTCCTCCCTGTTGCTGAGGCTGGCATTGAACTTGCCATCCTCCTGTCTCAGCCTGCCAAGCAGCTGAATTACAGGCCAAGCTCCCCGCAGCCCCTCTACACCGTTCTTAGAACTCTTGAGAATTGTATCCACTTTTGAGGTAAAAGTTCAAGGAGAGGCCAGGGCTGGGAACACAAAAGTAAATACTTTATTCTTTTGGGGAACTTTTCCAATGATTGTTATCTTCAAATTTTGCCCAATTACTAGTGCTGCCTTCTTTTTTTGCTGCTGTGTACATGAATCCAAAGCCTCAAGCATGCTGGTAAAGTGTTCTACCACTGAGATCCCCACAATTGTTGGTGCCATAACTGAATTCTAGCCAGTGCCAACAATATATTAATATGTATCAACAGAACTGAGGGTATAGCTCAGTAATAAAGCATATGCCTAGCATGTGCAAGGCCCTGGATTGGATCTCTAGTAGCATTGGAAAAAGATGGTATTAAAAAAAAGGAAAAGGAGAAGAAAACATGGCAGGAATAACAGCAAATCCCTGAAAACTTCTCTGTCCTATTTACCTTGATATTTCTGAAAGTTCCTATAAAATTATAAAACTTTGTACAAAAAACCCCAGCCAGACCCGACAAAGCAATACTTTAGGGAGTCTGAAAAAGGCTCTCCTGTGATTTTTAAAAATGCTTTGTATTGGACAGGAGTCCAAATGGTTAGCACTTCCTAGTCTTCCCTTTAGTTTTAGCATTTTGTTTGGGGAAAATATTGCACAAGGAACCCAGGAGCGCTGTTCCACTGAACTGCATATGCTTGAGACAATTGTCTTGATTGCCAAATTGCCTTAGCCTATCAAATCGCTGGGACTAGTTTTTTATTTTTATTTTAGAATTTTTAGTTGTAGATGGACACAATACCTTTATCTATTTTTATGTGGCGCTAAGGATTGAATACATTGAATACACTATCACATGGAAACCCATTTAAAATGCAAAAATTACTGCCAGACACAGAGGCACATACTTCTAATTCCACCTGCCAGGAAAGTGCTCTACCACTGAACCATAACTGCAGCCCCTGGTTTTAGCTTTTTATTTTTTATTTTTATTTATTTATTTATTTATTTATTTATTTTAAAGAGAGAGTGAGAGAGGAGAGAGATAGAGAATTTTTAATATTTTTTAGTTCTCGGTGGACACAACATCTTTGTTGGTATGTGGCCCTGAGGATCGAACCCGGGTCGCACGCATGCCAGGCGAGCACGCTACCGCTTGAGCCACATCCCCAGCCCGTGGTTTTAGCTTTTTGAAGTAAGGAATCTAGTATTATATAACTGTTAACCAACCATTCCAGGCATCTGGTTACAAATGCCAAGCACAAACTGTATTTTGGGTCCTGGGGATTTAACCCAGGGGTACTTTACTACTGAGGTATACCCCCAGATTATTTTGACAGGATCTCCCCAAGTTGCTGAGGCTGGCCTCAAACCTGCAATCCTCCTGCCTCAGTCTCCAAAATTGTGCCTGGGAAAAAACTTTTTTCCTTTTTGTACCAAGGATTGAATACAAGGGCACTTAACCACAATTCCCAGTCCTTTACGAGACAAGTTCTCACTAAATTGCTTAGAGCCAAATTGCTGAAGCTAGCCTCAAACTTGTGATACTCTTGCCTCCACCTCAAGAGTGGCTGGGATTACAGGAGTGCACCAGCACACCAACACTACAAACACATGTAGGTACATAATAGATCTTTGGATGGTCCCTAATCCTTTATTACATCACCATCACGTGGAAACCCATTTAAAATGCAAATTATTGCCAGACACAGAGGCACATACCTGTAATTCCAGCTGTTTTGGAGGCTGAAGCAGGAGGATCAGAAGTTTAAGGCCAGCCTGGGCAACTTTTAGAAAAACCCATCTCAAAATTAAAAAGGGCTTGGAGATATAACACAGTGGTAGAGTGCTCCTGGGTTCCAAAATGCAAATTATCAGTATTCCAAACTCAACAAATTAAAACTCTGGGTCATGCACTGTTCACACAGCCAGGTAATTTTGATGTATATTAACATTTGAAAACCACTGGTACTAAGAACAGAGTTCACACACCACTTTCTTGAGTCTAATAAACCTCCAATGGCTGTAAAAACTTTCATCATTCTTTAAATAGAGAAAGGCTGGGGGTTGTGGCTCAGCGGTAGAACACTTTTTTCTCGCATACATGCAAGGCCCTGGGTTCCATCCTCAGGACCACATAAAAATAAAATAAAGGTATTGTGCCCGACTTAAAAAAAACATATATACATATATTTATAGCTCAAAAATTGGCTCAGGGTCCTTTGTCAGTGAATACAATCTCAAACCCAAAACCATTAAACACTTGAACTAGCTTTCAAGTTATACTGAACTACATACTATGATGGATGGAGACCAACAAGTATCCTCACAGAGATGTAGTACGTTTTCTCTTTTGATGTACTGAGGATTCAACCCAGGGGCACTCAACAACTGAACTATGGCCCAAGTTTTTTTTCAGACAGGACTTGACCTTGAATGTGGTATCCTCTTGCCTCACCTCCCAAGTATCTGGGATTACAGGAACACCACCATACCCAGATCATAGTAAAAGTTACAGTGCATGAGCTTTTATCAATTAACATGTGCCGAAGTCTGGCTTGGCACAAATCAGGAGCCACTTGTCAAAAAGAAACTAACTTTATTTTTAGAACTACAAACGCCAAACAAAACAGCTCCAGGGAAAAACCCTCAGAGCCCAACTGCCACCACCGGCTTCCACAAGCCTCTCTCCCCCACACCAGCCTTTTCCTCCCACAATCCTCCTCCTCTTGAGGCCGATTGATGTTGAGAGCCACAGCCAAAGGGGCCCCAGCAAACTTCCAGCTGCCAGCAAGCTTCAGACTGCCCCAGCAACATCTAGCTGATTGGCTCCTCTGCGGTGATGTTCATTGGGCTGTTTCCCTGCCCTTCAGACTGCCAGCTGATGATTGGCTCACAGCTGCCCCAGCAACATCTAGCTGATTGGCTCCTCCACGGAGCTGCTCATTGGGTGACTTCTTTGGCTCTGCCCACGCAACCCAGCCAATCGGCCTCAAGAGGAGGAGGATTGTGGGAGGAAAAGGCTGGTGTGGGAGAGAGAGGCTTGTGGAAGCCGGTGGTGGCAGTTGGGCTCTGAGGGTTTTTCCTTGGAGCTGTTTTGTTTGGCGTTTGTAGTTCTAAAAATAAAGTTAGTTTCTTTTTGACAAGTGGCTCCTGATTTGTGCCAAGCCAGACTTCGGCATTTGGTGGCCCGTACGGGGAGCAACTGAGGGTAAGTAAACTGCTCGCCCTTGAGGGCAGGGCGAGAGGATGGGGAGCCATTCTAAGATTCCTCTTTTGTTTTGCTTCATTTTTGTTTTAACTTGCCTGTCCCTGGAGATGAGTGAGAGGGAAGAAAAACCACTCACATCTGAGGAAAAACTATTTGCGTTTGAGGAACAGATAGGGAGAAAGGACGGATGCATATGTCAGGAGGATAGAAAGGCTGTTATAATGATTTTGTGTGGTTCCCTTTTTATTGGATTCTGTCTCGGTTTTGTTTGGCGTCATCTTGTTGGGTTGTATTATAGTAGAAATACGGGATCAGCAATTAGTAAAAAACAAACCGAAAGAGTGTTAAGTAAATTGTTAGAGGAAGGAAGCTTCCCAGTAAAACCAAGAGCAGTCAGGGCATACGTTGATGTAATACAAGAATATAGCCCATGGCTTTTTAAGGAGGAGTTGTTAGATATATCACAATGGAACCATCATGGTGAAGATTTAAAAAGAATAGAAAAGAACAACCCAGGGACTCTGCCAGTTGGCACATTGTCATTGTGGACCTTGGTATCTAGTTTGCTTAGTCCAAAGCCTTCAGTTCAGACAGAGGTAGAGGAAGAAGAAGACATATTGATTCAAGTAGAAGAGGAAGTCTCTCAAGTTAGTCAGACAGAGGAAAAGATTCAAGTAAAAGCTCGAGCTAGTCAGAAAGAGGAAAAGATTCAAGTAAAAGAGAAGGTCTTTCGAGATAGTGAGACAGAGGAAGGAAGTTTAGAGCAGAAAAATCTATCAGGGGAAAAGTTAAAACAGGTGACTGCTAATAAGACCCTTTTATTAGAGAGCGTAAGTGTCCAACCAACAGCACCGCCTCTACAGGAGACTGCTACTAACAGCACTCTATCACCAGAGGGCATAAGTGTCCAATCAACAGCACCACCTCCATATGCTAAGAGACTCCCAACCCCCGCAGTTGATAGTTTGGATCCTGAGACAGGATCTCAAGTATGCCCTGTATTTGAGGTAGGAGGGCAGCGAACTTACCAGGGTTTAAATTTCAAATCAGTGAAGGAGCTAAAAGAGGCTGTAACAACCTATGGTCCTCAAGCACCCTTCACTGTAAGCTTGGTCGAATCCATTACCAACTTAAGCATGACGCCAGCAGATTGGGCTAGTTTGTGTAAAGCTGTGCTAAATGGAGGACAATACCTGTTATGGAAGGTTGCCAATGAGGAATTTTGCAAGGAGACGGCTAGTCGAAATGCAGCAGCTGGTTATCCTCAGAGAAATCTAGATATGTTGTTAGGAAAGGGACCTTATGAGGATCGGCAGCAACAACTTGCATATGATCCTGGTGTATATTTACAAATTGCTGTAGATGCAGTTAGGGCATGGAAGTCTTTACAAGAACCTGGAGGTTTACAAGGTCAATTATCTAAGATAATACAAGGAGCTAATGAACCTTACGCTGAATTTGTAGATAGGCTTATTCAAACAGCTACCAGAGTTTTTGGGAATACAGAACAAGCAATGCCATTTATAAAACAACTGGCTTATGACCAAGCGAATCGTTGGTGTAGAGATATCATTAGACCATGGAAACATGAAGATTTAAACACATATATTAAATTATGTAGAGACATTAATGAACAAGGGCAAATTGTGGCAGCTGCAGTAAAACAAGCTTTAGATGCCAGAGACATTAATGAACAAGGGCAAATTGTGGCAGCTGCAGTAAAACAGGCTTTAGATGCCAGAGACATTAATGAACAAGGGCAAATTGTGGCAGCTGCAGTAAAACAGGTTTTAGATGCCAGAGACATTAATGAACAAGGGCAAATTGTGGCAGCTGCAGTAAAACAGGCTTTAGATGCCAGGCCAAGAACATGCTACAATTGTCAACAAACAGGACATTTTAAAAGGAATTGCCCCATAGGAGGAGGGTTTAACAAAACTAGGTATCAAACAAGTAGAATACCGGGTATTTGCCCACGATGCCGTAGAGGGAGACATTGGGCTAATGAATGCCGAAGTCTGGCTTGGCACAAATCAGGAGCCACTTGTCAAAAAGAAACTAACTTTATTTTTAGAACTACAAACGCCAAACAAAACAGCTCCAGGGAAAAACCCTCAGAGCCCAACTGCCACCACCGGCTTCCACAAGCCTCTCTCTCCCACACCAGCCTTTTCCTCCCACAATCCTCCTCCTCTTGAGGCCGATTGGCTGGGTTGCGTGGGCAGAGCCAAAGAAGTCACCCAATGAGCAGCTCCGTGGAGGAGCCAATCAGCTAGATGTTGCTGGGGCAGCTGTGAGCCAATCATCAGCTGGCAGTCTGAAGGGCAGGGAAACAGCCCAATGAACATCACCGCAGAGGAGCCAATCAGCTAGATGTTGCTGGGGCAGTCTGAAGCTTGCTGGCAGCTGGAAGTTTGCTGGGGCCCCTTTGGCTGTGGCTCTCAACATCTCCTTTTAATTCAGCACAGTGCCTGCATGAAGTAAACACTCAGTACATAGCTGTTGATTGAATGTCTGCGATTTAATCAGACTCATCCCAAGAATGACGGAGAAGGGGACCTGGGGCTAGGGAATATTTGATCCAATCATGCCTCTCCCCAGGAGACGTTCGGAACCCAGGTTTGGCCTGCAAAGCATGGTCATAACACAGCACTGAGTGGTTATATTCTCCAAGCATTGCATATATATTCCCCAACAATTTTCCCAAAAGGAGCCGTCAGCCTCCTGTCTTAGGTTGGTACCATTGTAATTGGATCTTACCCGTCATTGACTACCGGTCCAGTACAGCCACACCTGTGGAGAGGTCTCAGCGGGGGGGGGGGGGGGTGTGAGGTTCTTTGCCTCACCTCTGTTGACCCCCAAATTTTAGCTGAATGATCATAACAAGCAGAAGGGAGGAAGATATACCAAGTCAATTGACGGCTCCTTTTGGGAAAATTGTACCACCGATGATATCATCAGCAAAAATATCCC
This sequence comes from Ictidomys tridecemlineatus, assembly GCF_052094955.1. Taxonomy (NCBI): domain Eukaryota; kingdom Metazoa; phylum Chordata; class Mammalia; order Rodentia; family Sciuridae; genus Ictidomys; species Ictidomys tridecemlineatus. The sequence goes on along the minus strand of NC_135477.1, from coordinate 119,727,650 downwards.
AACACTACACAAGTCGCTGCACCAACAGATAGTTCACAATGCATACAAGTGACACATAGTTCTGTAAGCAGTTCAGTGTAAGTTCTGTAAGCAGTTCAGTGATGGCTATTGCAGAAACTGTAGATTAGTTTTATCTTTGTCTTCACCGGCACAGGGATGAAGATAGGAATTCTGGCAATAATGACTAAAGAAAAAATTAGGTAACATTCCAGAAGACACTAAAAGAAAACAATTTTCTTAACAATTTATATTATCTTCATCGGCACTGGGATGAAGATAGAAATTCTGGCAATAATGGCTAAAGAAAAAATTAGGTAACATTCCAGAAGGCACTAAAAGAAAACAATTTTCTTAAAAGAAAACAATTTTCTTAACAATTTATATTATCTTCATCGGCACTGGGATGAAGATAGAAATTCTGGCAATAATGGCTAAAGAAAAAATTAGGTAACATTCCAGAAGGCACTAAAAGAAAACAATTTTCTTAACAATTTACATTATAGTGAAGAGAATTATTAAATATAATGAAAACGAAAGGTGAGAGTAAACAAACAGATCTGTTAACCTCCTTTTTTGTTTACATATTAAAACAATTCTTAACAGTTATTTACCCAATTTAAATTAAACCATTTAAATCACGTGAATAAAAAAAAAATATTTGGATCCATCTTTTCATGAGCGCTCATCATATATGATATATGGAAATACGTACATTGGACATACGTACATTCAAACATATAACACAAAACACAAGTGTGCACACATAATATAATACATACAACACATAACATAATAGTAAAGGCCTTATAACTTTTTACAGGTAAAATCTCTATTGCAATGTTTAAAAACTCTATAGTCAAAAAAAAAATAGAACTGATCAGCAAAACATTAACCTAGGTCTGTATGAGCTCAAAAAAATAAAATAGAACTTCATGATATGGGAAAGGGCAATAATAAAATAGATATTGAAAAAAGCATCCTGGTTTTGTCGCAGATGTAAGGATAGCCAAATTGGAGTTTTGGATATCAGCTATTATGGATTTGAGCTAAATCATCTTCTTTTTGGTCTGTAGAAATCGCTTTAGTTAATCTCTCTGGAATCCAAATCGGCTGCTGTTCTCTCTGTGGAAACACAAAAACAGACCCCCGACTCCAGACAATCACTGGGTCAGGATTTTAGTTAATCTCTCCGGAATCCAAATCAGCTGCTGTTCTCCCTGTGGAAACACACAAACAGGCCCCCGACTCCAGACAATCACTGGGTCAGAACCTTGGTTAATCTCTCTGAAATCCAAATCGGCTGCTGTTCTGGGTCAGAACCTTGGTTAATCTCTCTGGAATCCAAATCGGCTGCTGTTCTTCCTGTGGAAACACACAAACAGACCCCCGATTCCAGACAATTACTGGGTCAGGACCTTTCCATTGTCCTGTTAGAATATCTTTCCAAAGTACCTTGGGCTTATGTACATTTTTTGGACACATATGCCTTTCTGCAGCACTAAGTCCTGATGAATCCAAATTTAAAAAGTTTAGAGTAAAAAGCGTTATTTTAAGTTTATCTTTGGGGAATATATACCCCTTCCCAATTCCATCTTTTTGCTTTAATAAGTACATTTTAATAGTTTGATGAGCTCTTTCAACTATGCCTTGACCCTGTGGATTGTATGGGATTCCTGTTATATGAGTAATGCCAAATGATGAGCAAAATTGTTTAAAAGAAGTAGACGTATAACCAGGGGCATTATCTGTTTTTAACTGTTTTGGAATGCCCACAGTGGCAAAATTTTGTAAGCAATGAGCTATAACATCTTTAGTTTTTTCGCCGGCATGAAGGGAGCCCATCAAAAATCCAGAAGAAGTATCAATTGTAACATGCAAATATTTTAATTTTCCAAATTCTGGCAAGTGTGTGACGTCCATCTGCCAAATATGGTTAGGCATCAATCCTCTAGGATTGACTCCAAGATTAACTTGTGGTAAAAAGGTCACACAATTTTGACATTGTTTTATTATTTGTCTAGCTTGTTCCTTAGTTATTTTAAAACGCTTTTGTAAAGTATTAGCATTGACATGGAATCTTTCATGAAAATTTATAGCTTCTTCTAGTACAGAGAAAATATGTATGTCACGTGTAGTTTTATCTGCTAAATCATTGCCTAAACTAAGGGCTCCAGGCAATCCTGTATGTGCCCTGATATGTCCTATAAAGAATGGATCTTTTCTGTCCCAGATTAAACTTTGTATAGTGGAAAACAAAGAGAAAACAGTAGAAGAAGGGGAAATTCTACCAGCATCTTCAAGGGATACTATAGCATTAACTATATACTGGCTATCAGAAAATAAATTAAATACAGAATCTTTAAACATCACAAAAGTTTGTAATACTGCATTAAGCTCTACCTTTTGAGCTGATTGTTTGGGTACTAAAAATGTAAAAGTTTGATCAGGTGTAACTATTGCTGCTGTACCATTATTTGACCCATCAGTGAATATATTTGGAGCATTCATGATAGGTGTTTTTCTTGTCATTTTTGGAAAAATTACAGGATGCAATGACCAAAAAGACAATAAAGGATTAGATGGTAAGTGGTTATCAAATGAAACATTAGATTTGCACATTATTATTGCCCAAGTATTTAACTCATTAGCTAATTCATCAATTTGATTCATAGTATATGGAGTAATAATTTTATGGGGAGAAATTCCAAACACTGCCTTTGCTGTTTTTATTCCTTTGAGTATTAATTGTCCTACAGCCTCAGGATATCTAGTAAGAATAGTGTTAGGAGAATAAGATAAATGTATCCATAATAATGGACCTTCTTGCCAAAATACTCCTGTAGGAATATTTTTTGTTGGTAATACAATAAATAATAAAGGCAAACTTATATCAATTCTATCCAAATGCATATTTTCCATATATGTTTCAATGATTTTTAATGCCTTTCTTGCTTCAGGCGTTAACATTCGGGGTGAATTTGGATCTGATGGACCTTTTAGGATATCAAATAAAGGTCCCAATTCTCCTGTTGGAATACCTAGATAAGGCCTTATCCAATTTATGTCTCCTAATAACTTTTGAAAGTCATTAAGTGATTTGAGTTGATCTACTCGTATTTGAATTTTTGGTGGACGGACCATGGTTGAGGATAATAGAACTCCTAAATAATTAATTGGAAAATTTAATTGCACTTTATCTATTGCTATCTCTAGATTATAATTTTTTAATAAGTTTGTAAGTGTGGCATAACATTCTAGCAATGTGTTTTTAGCTTTGTGTGCCAATAACACATCATCCATATAGTGAAATATTTGTAGTTCAGGATTTTGATTTCTAAGTGGCTGGATTACTTTGTTAACATAAATTTGACACATAGTTGGGCTGTTAGCCATCCCTTGAGGGAGTACTTTCCATTCATATCTCTGATCAGGACCTTCATGATTTAGTGCAGGGATAGTAAATGCAAAACGTGGACTATCCTCAGGATGAATTGGAATTGAAAAAAAACAATCTTTAATATCTATAACTAAAACATACCAAGTTTTTGGCAAAGCAGACAATTGAGGAATCCCCGATTGAGCAGGTCCCATAATGACCATTTCATTGTTAATGGCTCTTAAATCTTGCAGTAATCTCCATTTACCAGATTTCTTTTTGATGACAAAAATGGGAGTATTATGGGGAGATACAGAAGGTTGTATATGTCCTTCCGCTAATTGTTGTTTGACCAGATCATGGGCTACTTGTGTCTTTTCTTTAGTCAAGGGCCACTGAGGAACCCATACTGGTCTTTCTGATTTCCATGTAATTTTTATTGTCTCAGTGGCCCTTTGTGAAAATCCAACCCATGTCTGTCTGTTCCTTGATCTATTTGTATTGGTGCTGCTATACATTGTTCTTGTCTTTCTAATCTTTTTCCTTTCCTAAAACCTTGTCTAGCCATAATAGTGGGTGCATTTTGATTGATATTATTTGTTAATGTCAAACCTAATTGATCTAAGACATCTCGTCCCCATAAATTTACGGGAAGATGATCCAATACATATGGCTGTATAGTTCCTTCACATCCTTCAGGATCCTTCCAATCTAATAGCATTGCACTTCTATCGGGATTAGTCGCCACTCCTAGGCCTCGAAGCGATTGAGTGGCTTGTTGTAATGGCCAATGTTTTGGCCATTCTTGACGAGAGATGATGCTAAGATCTGCACCTGTATCCAGTAGCCCATTAAATTCATGTCCTTGAATATTTAGTTTTAGCATGGGGCGAGAATCTAAATTTAAAGAAAGTATAGCCCAATCTACACCTGTGGAGCCTAATCCCTTGGAACCTCTTTCTACAACATGACTGGAAAATTTATCATGTAGGCTTGGTATTATTAGTAACTGTGCTATTCTATCTCCTGGTGAAATTACTGATATACCCTTTGGAGAACTGGCTATAATTTTTATTTCACCTTCATAATTGGAATCAATTACCCCAGGACTTATCAAAAGTCCTTTTAGAGTAGAAGAGCTGCGTCCCAATAATAAGCCTACTGTTCCTTTGGGAAGAGGTCCTTTTACCCCTGTGGGAATGATTTGAACTCCCATCTCTGGAGTTAGTACTGATTTGGTGGAGGCGCAGATGTCCAACCCTGCGCTCCCTCTGGTTTGTCTGATGAGGGATCTGATGTGCTGGGCACTACCCTGATGGGGTTGCTGGGGTTGCTGGGTTCCTCCAGTGCTCCGTATATTTGTGGTTTGGGGCCCCGGAGCATTGGGGCCCCCTGTCCATTTTTTGGCAACGGAGCCCGATGCCTTTGTCCACGATATTGTGGATAAACACCTTGTCCTTGTTCGTTTTTTGATAATGGAGTACCCTCTATGGTGGTTTGAGGACGGTATTCATTAGCCCAATATAATGGAGTACCCTCTATGGTGGTTTGAGAACGGCATTCATTAGCCCAATGTCTCCCTCTACGGCATCGTGGGCAAATACCCGGTATTCTACTTGTTTGATACCTAGTTTTGTTAAACCCTCCTCCTATGGGGCAATTCCTTTTAAAATGTCCTGTTTGTTGACAATTGTAGCATGTTCTTGGCCTGGCATCTAAAGCCTGTTTTACTGCAGCTGCCACAATTTGCCCTTGTTCATTAATGTCTCTGGCATCTAAAACCTGTTTTACTGCAGCTGCCACAATTTGCCCTTGTTCATTAATGTCTCTGGCATCTAAAGCCTGTTTTACTGCAGCTGCCACAATTTGCCCTTGTTCATTAATGTCTCTGGCATCTAAAGCTTGTTTTACTGCAGCTGCCACAATTTGCCCTTGTTCATTAATGTCTCTACATAATTTAATATATGTGTTTAAATCTTCATGTTTCCATGGTCTAATGATATCTCTACACCAACGATTCGCTTGGTCATAAGCCAGTTGTTTTATAAATGGCATTGCTTGTTCTGTATTCCCAAAAACTCTGGTAGCTGTTTGAATAAGCCTATCTACAAATTCAGCGTAAGGTTCATTAGCTCCTTGTATTATCTTAGATAATTGACCTTGTAAACCTCCAGGTTCTTGTAAAGACTTCCATGCCCTAACTGCATCTACAGCAATTTGTAAATATACACCAGGATCATATGCAAGTTGTTGCTGCCGATCCTCATAAGGTCCCTTCCCTAACAACATATCTAGATTTCTCTGAGGATAACCAGCTGCTGCATTTCGACTAGCCGTCTCCTTGCAAAATTCCTCATTGGCAACCTTCCATAACAGGTATTGTCCTCCATTTAGCACAGCTTTACACAAACTAGCCCAATCTGCTGGCGTCATGCTTAAGTTGGTAATGGATTCGACCAAGCTTACAGTGAAGGGTGCTTGAGGACCATAGGTTGCTACAGCCTCTTTTAGCTCCTTCACTGATTTGAAATTTAAACCCTGGTAAGTTCGCTGCCCTCCTACCTCAAATACAGGGCATACTTGAGATCCTGTCTCAGGATCCAAACTATCAACTGCGGGGGTTGGGAGTCTCTTAGCATATGGAGGTGGTGCTGTTGATTGGACACTTATGCCCTCTAGTGATAGAGTGCTGTTAGTAGCAGTCTCCTGTAGAGGTGGCGCTGTTGGTTGAACACTTACGCCCTCTGGTGATAGAATGCTGTTAGTAGCAGTCTCCTGTAGAGGCGGTGCTGTTGGTTGGACACTTACGCTCTCTAACAAAAGGGTCTTATTAGCAGTCACCTGTTTTAACTTTTCCCCTGATAGATTTTTCTGCTCTAAACTTCCTTCCTCTGTCTCACTATCTCGAAAGACCTTCTCTTTTACTTGAATCTTTTCCTCTTTCTGACTAGCTCGAGCTTTTACTTGAATCTTTTCCTCTGTCTGACTAACTTGAGAGACTTCCTCTTCTACTTGAATCAATATGTCTTCTTCTTCCTCTACCTCTGTCTGAACTGAAGGCTTTGGACTAAGCAAACTAGATACCAACGTCCACAATGACAATGTGCCAACTGGCAGAGTCCCTGGGTTGTTCTTTTCTATTCTTTTTAAATCTTCACCATGATGGTTCCATTGTGATATATCTAACAACCCCTCCTTAAAAAGCCATGGGCTATATTCTTGTATTACATCAACGTATGCCCTGACTGCTCTTGGTTTTACTGGGAAGCTTCCTTCCTCTAACAATTTACTTAACACTCTTTCGGTTTGTTTTTTACTAATTGCTGATCCCGTATTTCTACTATAATACAACCCAACAAGATGACGCCAAACAAAACCGAGACAGAATCCAATAAAAAGGGAACCACACAAAATCATTATAACAGCCTTTCTATCCTCCTGACATATGCATCCGTCCTTTCTCCCTATCTGTTCCTCAAACGCAAATAGTTTTTCCTCAGATGTGAGTGGGTTTTCTTCCCTCTCACTCATCTCCAGGGACAGGCAAGTTAAAACAAAAATGAAGCAAAACAAAAGAGGAATCTTAGAATGGCTCCCCATCCTCTCGCCCTGCCCTCAGGGGCGAGCAGTTTACTTACCCTCAGTTGCTCCCCGTGCGAGCCACCAAATGCCGAAGTCTGGCTTGGCACAAATCAGGAGCCACTTGTCAAAAAGAAACTAACTTTATTTTTAGAACTACAAACGCCAAACAAAACAGCTCCAGGGAAAAACCCTCAGAGCCCAACTGCCACCACCGGCTTCCACAAGCCTCTCTCCCCCACACCAGCCTTTTCCTCCCACAATCCTCCTCCTCTTGAGGCCGATTGGCTGGGTTGCGTGGGCAGAGCCAAAGAAGTCACCCAATGAGCAGCTCCGTGGAGGAGCCAATCAGCTAGATGTTGCTGGGGCAGCTGTGAGCCAATCATCAGCTGGCAGTCTGAAGGGCAGGGAAACAGCCCAATGAACATCACCGCAGAGGAGCCAATCAGCTAGATGTTGCTGGGGCAGTCTGAAGCTTGCTGGCAGCTGGAAGTTTGCTGGGGCCCCTTTGGCTGTGGCTCTCAACAAACATGCAAAAAACAATGCTCAATAAAATAAATTACATAGTTGTACATTCTTTTCTAACCGTACTACCTGCCACATCACCTTAATGAAAGGGCCAGAGGTATCTCTTTCTCTTAGGAAATCCAGACAAAGAATTTTTTTTTTTTTTTTTTTTTTAAGAAACAGGGCATCGTGGCACACACCTTTAAACCTACTTCCTTGGGAATCTGGGGCAGGAGGGTCACAAGCTAGAGGCCAGCTGTGAGATGCCCCTCCTTCTGGTAAAAAGTTCCTTAAACTCACTTTAAAATCCAGGTGCTGGTGGTGTATACCATGTTCACAAATTCATCTTCCTGAATAGCAAGTTATCTTCAGAAAAAAACTTTTGAAACAGGATTATGCTGCCCATGCTGGACTTAAACTCGGGCTTAAGTGATCACACCTTCCTAGCCTCCCAAATGGCTGACTGCAAGTACAGAATGTTGTGCCCAACAAAATGGAATTATATTATACCCAACTGAACTGAAGCCTCATCACTGAGGACACTTGGTATCCCAATTTAACCAGCAATGAATTTAAGGGAAAAAAAATCATGTTTTTTTGGTACTACAATTTAAACCCAGGGGCGCTTTAGCACCGTTCCCCTTAATCCCCCAGGATAGGGTCATGCTAAGTTGCTGAAGCTGGCTTTTGTTTAAAATCATTTTTTATAGTAGATGGACACAATACCTTGTTTGTTTTTCGGCGGATACATCATCTTTGTATGTGGTGCTAAGGATCGAACCCAGGCCACGCGCTACCGCTTGAGCCACATCCCCACTCCCAATACCTTAATTTTTAAATTTTATTTTTATGTGGTGCTGAGGATTGAACCCAGTGCCTCACATGTGCTAGGCAAGCACTCTACCAACTGAGCTATAACCCCAGCCCATGAGGCTGGCTTTGGGCTTGTGACCCTCCCGCTTCAGCCTCCTTGGTCACTGAGATCACAGGCATGTGCCACTGTGCTTAGCTAAACCCAGGGTATTTCTAAAAGCTTTCATCCATTTCCAAATAAGACCGAAATCATGACAGGGAAACTGTTCTTAAACTGTACAACCAGAAGGTTTAAGTGGACTTGTGCCAGTCTGATCTGATAAATAGGTATTAGAAATGTACATTACTAGCAGCTTATTTATGAAAAATTAGGAATTCTAAATGTTATCAGAAAAAAACTAAACATCTTTAAATCTAACAAAATCTACAATGTTGTACATAATGCTTTCTTCAGCTGCTGTTAGTTAAAAATGAAATAAAACAAGAGGGTAATTAGTAAAAGATAAAATTTAAATTGAAGTGAACTGGCAAGGATTTTTTGTGCATGTTACATTAAAATAGTAATCTACCCTTCAACCAAGGATACTGTAAAAAAAATAAAGAAAAATTTAAAGGGGGGAAGGGGCTGGGATTGTGGCTCAGCAGTAGAGCCTTTGCCCAGCATGGGCGGGAGCTGGGTTCGATCCTCAGCACCATAAAAATAAAGGCATTATATTGTGTCCATCTACACCTAAAAAATAAATATTTAAAAAAACAATAAATAAATAAATGGGGGTGAATGGGAACTGGAGATTGAACCCAGGAGCACTTTATCACTGAGCTACATATATCCCCAGTCCTCTTTTAATTACGAGAAAATAAAAACTTTAGGCTTTCACTAAGTCACCAATTTTTGAGGCTGGCCTCAAACTCCTCATACTTCTGTCTCCTAAGTTACCAGGATTTGGGATTTTCAAGCATGTGCTGCTGCATCCACCTGGAAACCATAAAATTTTACCCAACTATTTGAAATATTGTTTAATATACTTCAGCTAGGAGTTTCAAATAATCACTACAGGTTTTATTTTTAAAAATTAAAAAAATACTTTAGATAACAGATAATTCAACACCAAGAATTCCTACATAACTATAACGAAAGGCTAGCAGAAGTAATTCTTGTTATTTCATGTCCCAATTCTATAAAGGTATGGACATGACTAAACAAACTTTGCAATTTCTTCACCCTTAATGCTTTAAACCATCCCTCTTAAAAAAAACCAAAATACATTTTAGTTATGTAACAGGAACAAGAAATCCACCAGCACCAAAAAGTTTAAAATTCAGATCTTTAGTAGCAGTCTTTAGAACACTCACTCTAGATTAAAAAAGTAATAATTTGTTAAAGCATGCACAAAAGTGTAACAGTGAATAAAAATCACAACTGACAAATATATTGGTTAACATTCCAAACATGTATAACCAATGAACATGGCCTAGGATTTTTTTTATTGGTATTCACTTCAGTAACTTGAATCCACAGATATAAGCAGTAAATAACCAGAGTTACAAGTAAACACAGATTATACATGCAAATTTTTGTTCACAAAGGTCACATGTGCAGGTACATGAATTAGAAGCGTGCGTCTAGAATTATGGCCAAACTTTAAAATGCAGAAATGTTGAAATTACATCTTGAAAATATGAAGAGATGGTCTACACACTTCAAAAATCAAATATTGCTTATACCAGCGATGTATGACAGCTATAGGATTCAAGTGACAAGCAGTAGATCTCAAGAAATTAATACTGGTCAGAGAGAACGGGAATATTTTTACATTTCACTGAAAATACATTGACTACTAGAATACAAAACCTAGCAGGAACTCAGGGAAAAATTACAAAATCTAAAGCCAATTACTTAATATTTCTTATTACCTAAAACAGCATGACATTAAAAGAAAACTGCACCTGCATTTGAATTGCCAATTTCACATGAAGTTCTCTAAAAATGAATGCAACCAAAACAGCTTCAAACTCCAAATGAAAAGTCTGCAAGGCTCAGATTAAAATGTGGAATGTTTCAGATGAAAGTAATAAAAATACAATTGTTTTTGTTCTTTATTGAATGGAATCAAAAATTGACATTTCTTTGAAGCTTGGAACGACTAAATTTCATTTCTCTGAACGGTTCTATGTTATCTTTTACTTAGTGGTGCAAGTTGTCTTAACGTAGCTTATGGAGTCAGTCTCTACAAAGTACTTCTGTCTGTTGCCATTCTGATGAAACAAAAACTATTCTTCATTAACTTAACCGTATGTGTATTTTTTTTTTTGCTATAACACTTAACACATGAACAGACATCTATTATTTTTCCACTAAAACAAAAGAGTACAATAGTTTTCTTCTAACTATCAGTATTGTATTTAAAAAAGGTTAACATTAAAAACAAAGAACCATTGTTTTCTTTGAAATTAAGCTTCTTGAACATATTAAGCCTCCTTCTTCTGCCTGCGTTCTTCTGCCAATTTATTCAGAAATTTCTGAGAAGAAAAAAAAATTATAGAAATTAAGGCATGAAGAAAAATATTAACATACATTAATTCAAAAACATTCCATCCAAGCTTAGGGACCTGAGTAAAATTTGAATGAGTTTATTCTTAAGTATACAAAACTCAGCTGGTTCAGAGGACACCACAAATAAGGCATGGGGAAAAAAATGATAAATGTGAAAAATGAACACTTCAATTATGCAATTAACCCTAACTTTTATAGATGAAAATACAAATAGTCACATAGAATTGGTGCTACTCCAAGAACATAGATTAATTAAAATGGCATGCATTTATTCAATGGTCTTAATTGTTAACAAATGTTTTCAAAGGAATGGTAATAAATATATAAGGCTTGTGGAGCACCAGGTCTTTGTTGCAACTAGTGCTCAACTAAAGCAGTCACAAACAATACTTAACAATCATGCCTGTGTTCTAATAAAATTTTATTTTCAAGAGTAGGCACCTGGGCCACAAATATAGCTTGATGAGCCATTACTAAACGTGAGACTTCTAGAGTTCCTAGACATGAGCTCTACTGAAGACACCAATTCAAGCACAGAAATAATTTAAAAATCTAATCTAAAATACCAAAAGTTGGGCTGGGGATGTGGCTCAATCAGTAGCGCGCTCGCCTGCCATGCATGCGGCCTGGGTTCGATCCTCAGCACCACATATAAAGATGCTGTGTCCGCCGAAAACTAAATAAAATACCAAAAGTTTCTTAACTTTTGTCGAAGTGTGTCAACTCTGGTTACTGCAAACTGATGGGAAGCTTATAAGCTATTATATCCTTAAAGAGAAAATGAACACCAATAACCCCCACCCCACAAAACACCCAATTATCAATTTATCCCCGCCCCATAAAACACCCAATGATCAATTTATCATATATTAGCAAGGTACTATATTTCCTAATAGTTGACAATTTCTTTTTTTTTTTTTTGGTATTAGGGATTGAACCAAGGGTTTCTTTACCACTGAGCCACATCCTCCAGCCCTGTTTTTACTTAGGATCTTGCTGAATTGCTTAGGGTCTCACTAAGTTGCTGGGGCTGATTTTGAACTCATAATCCTCCTGCATCAGCCTCCCAAGCCACTGTGATTACAGGTATGTGCCACCATGCCCAGATGACAAAATTTCTTTATTTGTAGTGCTGGGGAGCGAACCCAGGGCACTGTGCATAAGAGGCAAGCACTCAACCAACTGAGATATATTCCCAGCCTGACAAAGTTTCCTTTAGATGAATAAAATACATTTCATTTATTTTTTTAATGTGGTGCTGAGGATCAAACCCGGTGCCTCACACATGCAAGGCAAGCACTCTACCACTGAGCCACAACCCCAGCCCTGACTGGGGCTTTTTTTTTTTTTTTTTAATTATTAAAAAGTTTCTTTTTAATAGAAGGAAACAATGAAATGAGCCACCTCCAACAGACCAAATATGAGCACCTAGAAACCACTTTCATATTATTCCTATACTAATTTAATAAAAAACAAAATCCCAGTGGCTTGGGAGTCTAGAAGGAGAATTTTGAGTTCAAAGCCAGCCTTAGCAACTTAGTAATGCCCTGTCTCTAATATTCATCCATTCGCCTGTTTGTTCTTGGCAGGCCTTTATGTGGTACTGAGACTTGAACCCAGCGCCTCACACATGCAGGGCAAGAGTGCTTCCACTTAGTTTTCTAACCCTGAACAGCTTAAAATCAAAGAAAGCAACAATATTACACTAGGTTCAGTGGTATGGCACACGCTTTTAACGTGCAGGAGGGTCCTGGGTTAAATCCCCACTACACACATACATGCACAAACACAACTGCAGTTACTGCTGAGAATAAACACCATACTTTTGTCATATCCATAATTGTAAGAGACATATAGGTAGCAAGAATAGGGCTTGGGTTGTAGCTCAATGGTAGAGCACTTGCCTAGCACCACATTAAATATAAATGAAAAAAGTTATATTAAAAAGAAACAAAATTGATGTAGGCAGGAACAATAATTCTAAATAATTATCCATCTAGTCAACATAGAAAATGTTTTTGATAACTGACTGCTGTACAGGTTGAATGTCCCTTACCTGGACAGATCCTAGGGATTACAAGTATTTTGAATTTCAGATTTTTGAATGTGTGCAAAAGCGTAAGGAGATACTATGCACTGTACAAGACCCAAGTCTAAATAAAAAATTAATTTATATTTTATTTTATGAATACCTTATGCACATAGCCTGAAGGAAATTTCTTTTTACTGTATTGTGCTGGAAATTGAATCCAGAGATTCATTCATGCTATCCAAGTGTTCTGTCGCTGAGCTCTAGCTCCAGCTCCTGAAAGTACTTTTATATTTCAGAATACCTTTGACAATGATCTATTACATGAGGTCAGGAGTGGAATTTTATACTTATAGCATCATGTTGGTTCTCAAGTTTGATGTTGGATTTCCATATTAGGGACACTCAACTTGTTGAGGGCTGTAGCTCAGAGGTAGAGTGCTCACCTTGTATGAGAAAGGCACTGGGCTTTGATCCTTAGCACCACATAAAAATAAAAAGGTACTGTACATCTACAACTTAAAAATAACTGAAGAGAGTAGGCTGGGGTTGTGGCTCAGTGGGAGAGTGCTTGTTTAGCATGAAGGAGGCACTGGGTTTGATCCTCAGCACCACATAAATGTAAAATAAAGACATTGTGTCCACCTAAAACTTAAGAATAAATATTTTTTTTTTAAAAAAATGGAAGAGTGTCATTACTAGGAAATAATGTTGATAAAAAAATTACATAGGGACATGGCATCGTACAAAGTTGATAAAGCCTTACATCATCTCACTTGGAATTTAGACCTCTAGCACCTACACATATTATCGTGTGTTTTTTTAAAATTTTTAATATTTTTCAGTTTTCAGTGGACACAACATCTTTGTATGTGGTGCTGAGGATCGAACCGGGGCTGCATGCATGCCAGGTAAGCGCGCTACCGCTTGGGCCACATCCCCAGCCCCTGTTTGTTTATTTTTGGATACCAAGGATGAAATCAAGGGTATCAAAACCACTGAGCCACATCAGGTCTGTTGTCTCCTTTTAAATTTTGAGATAAGGTCTCCTTAAGTTGCTGAGGCTGGCTTTGAACTTGTTATCTTCTCCTGCCTCCCTGGGAGTATAGGTATGTGCCAAAAGGCCCAGCACATTTGGGTATTTTTAATTATATCAGATAATTTATAATATCGCTAGATATTATTAAATTTTCTTTATTTAATTGGAGTGAACTATGAAAGAGGCTGAATAGATGTTTCTAGAATCCATTAAACTGCTTAAAGCCCATCAATTGAAAGAAAATATCTTCAGGCTAAAGCACTGCACTGGGTCCAGAAACACAACACATTTATTTTACTTATCTCATTTTAATTCTGTAACTTAAATGATTTGTTAGTTTTCAAAGAGCTCTCCTCTTTTAGATTCAGCCTTACCTTTAATTTCTGATAATGAGGAAGGCTGCTGCAATGAGTATTCTTTGCAACTTCTTCATTTGTATAAAAGAGTGAACACAGCTTACAGTAAAACCCTGTTTTAGGTATCACATAGTCTATACCTAGAAACACAAACATACATTCTTACAAATTAAGTAAATTGAGTAGTCTCAAGTTGTTTCTCCTATCAATATAACTTGAATCAGACAACGTAACTGTGGGAAGTTCCATATGTCCTAAGCTATAAACAAAATAAACCCAAACCCACAATATTAATAGTTTAAGATCCCACCTAACTGTACTCTTAAAAAATAAAAGACGGAAATATAACACAGAAACACAAAAAGCAATGAGTAATTTTCTGAAAACTATGAGCAGAGAGAACACTGTGGAATAATAACATAATACAAAAATCAAGAGACATGTGGAAGAAGAAAAGAGAATATTATTACTTAGGTGTACGAACTATTCCCCACTGGAATAAACAAATCAAAAAACCCACAACAAGCTAGTTTGATAGTTTAACATACTATCAAAGCAAACACTATAAAACATACTATAAAAGCAAAATTTACATATTATTTTAGTAAGGGGGATAAGAGGGAATAACAAAGCCTTAAAGCTCACCAACAGGAACATTGGGCTGGTATGGTCCAATTCTATACTCATCTGGGATTGTATAGTCTTCCTTGTTTTCTTCACTTTGGCCATCTGCATTTTCACTTGTATCTTTGTTGGGGTCATCAGCAGTCTCAGCAGATTCAGCACCTGGTTCTGTATTTTCCTCATTTTTTATTCCATTTTCCAACGCAGCTTCATTTTCTTGATCAAGTTCCTCGATCTTGTCCACCTTAATTTCAACCAAACCATCATCATTTTTGTCACCAGATTTAAATGCCATGCCCGATTTACGAAGTTTCTGAAGTTCCGAATCTTCCTCATCACCAACCTCATCTAGAGTGACAAAACCTTCCATACTCCCTGGGAAACGACGCTGTTAAGAAAGACAAATTTACTCTGCAACAATTATCCTGCAGCATCCCTTCCATTTGTTTTACTTGAACGGAAAGGGATAGCGCGTCTTTTGTCTTTATTCAATTCTCTCAAAATGCTAACCTTTTCCTTTCACTCATCCCAAATCACGTGTAACTTTTTTTTTTTTTTTTTTGGTACTGGGGATCAAACTAACTCAGGGACACTATATCAATGAGTCTCATCTGCAGCTTTTTATTAGGGATGGGGTACCAGGTTAGATTAAACTCAGGAGCAGTCAACTACTGAGCCACTATTTTGTATTTTATGTAGAGACAGGGCCTGAAATTCCTAGCACCCAGCTTTTGCTGAGGCTGGATTCGAACTCAAGATCCTGTCAAGTCTTTTGAGCTGCAGGGATTACAGGAGTGTGCCATTATGCCTCCCCGCATCTTATTTGAGATTTATTTTTTATTTTGAGGGGTTCTGCTAAGCTGCCAAGGCTGGCCTCAAACTTGGGATCCTCCTGCCTCAGCCTCTGGAGCTGTTGGGATTGCACCATTGTTCTTGGCACTGATGACTTTTACGACAATTTAGTTTGTTTCAAATTTAAATAATGGGGCTGGGATGGATTTTAATGGTAGTGCTCTTGCCCAGCATGTGAGAATCCTTGGACTTGATTGTAAGTACTGGAAAATAATAAAGAATAGGGCTGGGGATGTAACTCAATGGCAGTGAGTACTTCATCAATAGATGTGCCAAGTCCCAGATTTCATCCCCAGCACAAAAACCAAAAACTAATGAAAGGCCTGACTCATACAAAGAATGTAATTGATATAAGACTATTCATTTCCACACTTTCTGAGACTATTATGCTGCTAAGACGTGTCACAGAACCGATTTGATAAAAGCAGTTGAGTAACATTCTCTGCAAGACAATACCTTGCAATACAACTTTTATTGAGAAAACCCCAAGTTTCATACAGTGTAATCATTAAGAAAACAAGTTCTGCTGCATGACTATTTAGGTTTAAATTTTGGATCTACTATTTAGAAGCAGTACAAACTATGACAAGTTATTGAACTTCTCCAGAATTCCCTAAATTTAGAAATGGAAAAGGGCTGGAGAGCGTAGCTCAGTGACAGTGTTTAACTAGTGTCCATGAGGTACCAGGGATTCAATCCCCAGTACCACAAAAACAAAAACCCTGATTTATGGAAAGGGGTTTAATAATGGTACTTACTGCATGTTTACTGTGAGGATTTAAATGCACATATATAAAGAGCTTAGAAAAATTTATGGCATTTATTAGTGCTCAATCATTAACTTTCTACAAGGGTAAACATTATTACACAATGACCATATACTTCAGGCAGAATAATAAACTAATATATAAGCTGTGTGACCAAGCCATTAAAACTTACAGGTTAATAGGAAATATTAAGTCTTCTTTCATTTTTGGTACTGGGGAATTGAGTGCTTAAGCACCAAGCCACATCCCCATCCTTTTTTATTTTGATACAGGGTCTTGCCAAGTTGTTAGGATTATGAACTTGCAATCCTCCTGCCTCAGCCTCAGAGTCACTGGAACTATGGGCATGTATCACCATACCTGGCAGTATTTCTTTTCTTTTTTTTGAAATGGGAAACTCACAATGTAGCCCAGGCTAGCTTCAAACTAAAGATCCTTCTGCCTCAGCCTCATTCCCAAGCACCAGGAATTATAGGCATGATACCACACCACACCTATCTTAAGCCTCATTTCACCATGTCATCATTTTATCACATTTTACCTCAACATGCCAGGGTTGTGGTACTGGGGATCATTTTACTTTTTAGCATGTAATAAATTTTTATATTTATATCCTTGTATATAACTTTTCTAGTAAAATTGTTTTAAAATCAAAGTACCTACTAAGCCCACATTTCTCAAATAGGATAAATTCTTTAAATTATGTTTTGTCAGTTAACCTACTGCAAACTCAAACCCCATCTTTTTTTAATATAAGCTGTACTCTAAGGATGTCCTACGAGTACTTTTACATGACCACTATAATACAGAAGAATATGTAAGTTATGACTCATTACTAAGAAGTTCTCTTTTCAAATTAGCTGCTTCTTTGTTAGAACTACAATAAAATGTTCTATATTTATTGCAGAGATTTTACTTTTTGTTTTGTTTTTCTGATACTAGTAACATACTTCTCATTATTGGGCCCTGCTTCAGTAAATAATCTGAAAAAATTATATATATTTTTCTATAAAAACAATTCAATATAAAATATCTTATTTACCTTTTTAAGCTTTTTCTTTGCTGCTGCTGAAGCACTTGCATTTGCATCTTTTTTTACAGCTTTATCTGAAGGTTCCTTTTTCCCATCAGAAGTCACATCACCTAAATTAGCAAGATCAGTCTCATCTCCCACAGAACTGCCACTTTCTAGAAGTGCTGCTGCTTCTTCTTCATCTACAAGTAGCTCATCTTCAGATTCCAGAAGCATATTAGGTTCCTGTTCTGTCTGGTCATCCTTTGTATCTTTCTCACCATCTTCACCTGACTTCTCTTCTTGTTCTTTACCTTCAGTTGTACTTTCAGTCTTCTGAGAACCATCAGTTTTAGATTTCTTATCACTTGGAGATTCTTTGCCATCTGGAGAATAAGATCTCTTTCTGAAATTAAAAAGATGCACCACAATGAATTTTGGGGGGTTGGAAAAATAAAAATTTAACATACTAATGCATATAAAAATATAAAAAATGAAATTACCGGGATTTGTCTTTTTTCAGTAAGTCAATACCTCGGTTGGGAATCTAAAAAGAGAAGAAACATTTTGCAGATATGAAATAACTGCATCAACATATACTCATTTATAGAATATATGATCATCCATATACTAACTTATAGAATATACGATCATCCATTAACATTTGGTGGCCATCCTTACATAATTAACTCATTCAATTCCTGTTACGATGCCCAAGAACTCAAACTGAGGATACTCAGTTCATCAAAATCATCAAACAAGAGTGTATAATAAACATTCTGGTAACAAGCTGTTCATCAAAATTTTAGTTATAAAGACACTTCTGCTACTAGAGAAAAACCAGAAAAAAAGGGTGCTGTCTTTCAATAATCAAATCTTATAAAAATCTGAAGAAGAATGCTGTGGTATCAGTTGGCTGGGCACAGTAACATGCACAAGTAGCCCACCTTCTTGGGACTAAGATTGAGGCAAAAGGACTACATGAGTCCAGGAGTTAGGGGCCAGATTGTGCAATACAGCCAGAGTCTGTCACTTAATAAAAGTTTTTTAATGATGAGAAATCCAGCAGTACATACCCTCAGTACTAGTTTTTTATATTTCTCAGAAAGGTCAACCTTAACACATCTCCCCTGAAACCAAAGGGCTTTTTTCAGACAATGGTCAACCATTGCCATTGCATCTTCTCTGGTCTCCATCTCAATAAAGGCCTAAAATAAAAAGAAAACCCATTAAGGATATCAATTCTCAGAATTGTACAGTAATATTTGTTCTATTCTCATTAGGAAAACTTAATCGTTAACATAGCAACACTTAAAAAAAAAAACTGAGCCGCAATGAAAAAAGGCAGTGGACAACCTATCAGGTTTATGAAGTCCCTAAAGTCACTATAGCATCAAACAAAACCATTTTTAAACTGGGTGCAGTAGCTTGGGAGGCTGAGACAAGAGGATCACGAGTTGAAAGCCAGCCTCAGCAAAGTCGAAACACTAAGCAACTCAGTGAGACCTTGTCTCTAAGTAAAACACAAAAAGGGCTGGGGATGTGGCTCAGTGGTTAAGTGTCCCTGGGTTCAATCCCTAGTACACAAGCATAAAACCACTTTTAGGGGCTGGGGATGTGGCTCAAGCGGCAGCGCACTCGCCTGGCATGCGTGCGGCCCGGGTTCGATCCTCAGCACCACATACAAACAAAGATGTCATGACGGCTGAAAACTAAAAAATAAATATTAAAAAAATTCTCTCTCTCTCTCAAAAAAAAAAAATTTTTTATGCAGTCTTTCTGCAAAAGAAACTATAAATAAATAAACTTAGTAGATATTAACACAAATAATATAAGAAAAATTTAAAAAAATCTAGAAAACTCAGAATGTTGAGCTAGAAAGCAGTAAAAAGACACTCTTGGAGGGGGGCTGCTGGGCATTGAACCAAGGGTTGTCTTCTAGTGAACTGACTTCAAACCTCTGAAAAAAATTTTTTTTTTGGGGGGAAAATACCAGGGCTTGAACCCAGGGACACTTAAGCATGCATGGCACCACATCCCCAGTCCTTTTATTATTTTTGGTGATGGGAATTAACTCAGGGGCACTGGACCACTGAGCCACATCTCTAGTCCCGTTTTGTATTTTATTTAGAGACAGGGTCTCATTGAATTGCTTATTGTCTTGCTAAGTTGCCAGAGGGTGGCTTTGAACTTGCGATCCTCCCATCTCAGACTTCAGAGCTGCTGGGATTACAGGTTTGTGCCACCGTACTGTGCCATGGCTATCCCCGGCCCTTTTAAAAAATATTTTATTAGAGCGGCTGGGGCTATGGTTAAGTGGAAACACACTTGCCCTGAATGTGTGAGGCACTGGGTTCGAGTCTCAGCACCACATAAAGGCCTGCCAACAACGAATAAATAAATAAACAAACAAGCAAGTGAATGGATGAATATTAGAGACAGGGCATTACTAAGTTGCTAAGGCTGGCTTTGAACTCAAAATTCTCCTCCTAGACTCCCAAGCCACTGGGATTATAGGATGTGTCATTGCCCCTGGCTATCAAATCTCTGGAATACAAGCATGGGACAATTTAGCCATTATTTTCAGATTTGGAAAAGCCTATAATATACAGTACTTATAAAACAGTCTTAATGAGACAGCAGAGGTGCTAAGCAACTCAGTGAGACCCTGTCTCTACAAATAAAATAGGGCTGAGGATGTGGCTCAGTGGCTGAGTTCCCCTGAGTTCAATTCTAGTACCAGAACAAACAATAAAAGAAAAACCTCCAAAACAAACAACAAAACACCATACCTTCAAACAACGTTAGTTTGATTAGAAGTGGGTGTTATCAATTTGGTAACATAAAACAAAAAGCCAAACTGCAGCCTGAAATTGCTGGGATTACAGAATCTCAGCAAACCTGGAGACTGAAGTAGGAATATCACACTTTGAGGCCAGCCCCAGTCAACTTAGCAAGACCCTATCTCAAAATACAAAAATAAAAAGGGCCGTGGGCACAGGGGATGTAGCTCAGTGGTAGAGTTCCCTGGGTTCAAAACCAGGACGACACAAAATAAAACAAAAACTAAAAGCTTTTTATTATCAGAATTTATTCAATGCTTTGTATGCATACCTACTATGGGGGAAAAAAATCTCAGTCGTTATATGGCTAAGAAGACTTATATGTATTTTCTTTTTGGTACTGGGAGTCCAATCTAGAAACTTACACATTACACAATGGCTCGACCACTAAGCTATATTCTCAGCCAAATGAATATCTTAAAAAGTAATTTTGTATTTATTACCTGACTTTTCATCCTCATCAATATATAATTCTTTATTTTCCCATACGGCTCAGCAAGCTTAAGGACAGCACTATCAGAATAGCCAGAATGGGGTAAATTGCTGAGGTGTATCACACGTCCAAGCTCTTGCTTTTGATCAAACTTCTGATCTGGCTTCCCTTCAGGTTTCTTTAAAAAGGGGAAAAAGGTAAAGTAAACTGTTGGTCAATCCTGTTTTTTTAAAACAGCAATTTAAAATAGACAAAGTTAATAAAATGATGTATTGAGAGGTTACCTATACATAATCTGGAGGGTTAGGGGAGGGGGGAGAGGATACCTTTATTCTTTTATACTTCTGGGATAAATGAACTCTCACTGGTTTTCCAAATACTAATGCTGGTGTGGTTGTATAATAATCCACTGCAGCCTGAGCATCTTCTGTTGTTGCCATTTCAATAAATGCCTAAAATTGTTAAAAAAAAAAAAAAAAGAAAAAAAGTTTTTTTCAATAAGATGATATTTCCAACATTTCTAGATGTTACATTTCATCACTGAATAGAAAGCACTTTCAAGAAATATAAACAAAAGACTTGTATTGACAATTTGCTGTTTTAAAGTTACCAGAAACTATATTCATGGTATTAAACTATCATTTACTATGCTCATTGCTGAAAAATGATTTAGCATCGTTTGACATAGGTCTAAAAAAGTTTTCCAAAGAATTTTACTTTTACTGCCTTTATAGTAGTATAATAACAACACTACTACTTACAGATCACAATATACAAAGTTTCTAATAATCAATTACTACTAGAATATTATTTGAGATATTCAACTATTGGCTTTTCCTTTATTACATTCCCAGTCCATGATTTATATACATGGATTTCATTCCTTTTCAATTCAGAAAATACCTTAATGGTATTAGTAAACAATGCTTATTTCAATGCATACCTCATTAATTTTATTTAGAATCAGATGATTTGAAATGACTCCAAAAGGTTCCACCAGCTGCAACAGTTGGTACCTCAAGTTTTTCCCTCGCTGAAAATCCATGATGTGAACAACTCGGCTAGTTTCCTATTCATTGTGGAGAAAACTCAAGTCAATGTGTGTGTGTGTATATATTTTATATATGGTACTGGGGACTGATCCAGGCACAGAGCCATATCCTCAGCCCTTTTTACATATTTTATTTAGAGACAAGGTCTCAATGAGTTGCTTAGGGCCTTGTTAACTTGCTAAGGCTGGTTAACCACTCAAGACATCAAGCTGCTTGAACTTGTGATCCTCTTGCCTCAGCTTCCTGAGCTGCTGGGATTACAGGTGTGCCCAGCTGTAAGGTTTTAAAAGCCAACAAAAACCAGGTGCAGTGGTAGACTGCTGTAATCCCAGAGACTTGGGAAGTTTAAGTAGAGGCAGAGGCAAGAGGATTACAAGTTCAAAACCAGCCCCAGCAAGTTAGCAAGACTCTTGTCTCAGAATAAAAACCTGGAAGTGACCCAGTGATTAAGAACTCTTGGGTTTAATCTCCAGTACATATAAAAAAAAAAAACAGAAACAAAAAACCCAAGCAAAAAACAAGCAGCCAGGTGTGGTGGCGCATGCTTTTAATCCCAGCAGCTTGCAAGGCTGAAGCAGGAGGATCATGAGTTCAAAGCAAAAAGGAGGTGCTAAGCAACTCAGTGAGTCCCGGTCGTCTCTAAATAAAACACAAAATAGGGCTGGGGATGTGGTTCAGTGGTTGAGTGTCCCCAAGTTGAAAAAAATCCCCAGTACCGACAAACAAAAAAAGATAAGAAGAGGGGACTGGAGTTGTAGCACAATGGTATAGAGCACAGACTTAGCAAGCTCAAGGTTCTGGAGACTGAAGAAGTAAAAGTAACATGAAACACATCATCCATTAGAATTTTAGTATTAAAATTAACCACAAAAGTATTTAATGTTCCAGAATTTTAAAACTTCATAGCAATTAAATTTGTCACTGTAATAAATTCTTTCTGCTTAAATCCAAGTGGTTATAATGATCACCAAGATTTTCAGTCTCTATTGTCTTTTAAATAGAATGTTGTATACATAACTGGGTAGCAAGTTCCTTAGATGCTAATTCAAGGTGAGATTTTTTTTTAAGACTGTGTGGTATACCAGTCATTTAAAAATCTAATGATTTTCAAACTATTTTGACACTCTTCCTATAGTAAGAACCACAATGAAAATTAAATTAGTAAGTATTTACGTTAAACTACACACCCACCCCCAAACAGAAAATAAAATAAAAAGCAATGGCTACATTACTGACCACTCTGCCTTTTTGCATGTGTCTAGGTCCTTGCAGGTTTCCGTTTCCAGCACCTTTGGGGGAGATGGGAAGAAAGTTTATAGTAAGTACACTTTCTATAACAAGCCATTTTAATGAAAAAGTATACATAATTTTCAATAAGAAATTAAAAAACATTGGAGACATGAATATAGTTCACTAGCACAATGTTTGCCTCACATGCAGAAGGCTCTGGGTTTGATTCCCAGTACTATTTAAAAACAAACAACCCCCCCCCAAATATTACAAATACCTGGCTGTTTTTTCATGCTGTTATTTTTTTGAACAATATTCGGACTTAAATTTTATGACCAAAAAGTAATATGAAAAAAGTTAATATGAATTTCATTTCATATAATTACCCAGATTTCCTCTTGGCCCAACTGCTGGTCCCCCAAGATGAAAGGAGGGGGGTGGAGGTCCCAAAATTCCTGGTGCCGGGTTTGTAGACTGCTGCAACATGAATGGATCACCCCTAGTAATGTGAAGAAAATATGAAAAACAATAAAGAGGTGCATCAGAAGTAAGATTTACAAGCATCCTTTGTACAACTATGACAACTTTGAGGGCTTTATATATGACATAACTAGGGGAAAATCCATAACAATAAAAGAATAAAAGTTACTACATAACTTTATAAAAATTACTTAAGACAGTGATTTTTAATCTCTCAAATTCAGCAATGAAATTCTAAAATATTTATGAATATTGAAAGTTAAACCTGGATTCCTTACATTGATCTCCTGTACAAACAATAGCTTAAAATTTTTTAACTTACATTGTGTGTCCTGTATCATTGTCAGGATTCCATTCTGGGTAGCTTTAAAAAGACCAGAAAATTAACTTTAAAATAAAACTGTCCTTTTCACAAAGTAACCTTGTTTGGCCTCTAAAATAGAGATAATTTATTAGTAAAGTTATCTGAGAGTCTAAATGTTAGAAACATTACAGTTTTAAAGTATGTAATATATTTCAAAAGTACTTCAAAACAGTCCAAACCAATGTGAATCAACTTGTCTGGTATTGCTTGCAAATGTAGGCAATGTATATTGAAACTAAATGATCCCTGTATTTGTTAAATTAAGAGGAAGAAAAATGTTGAATTAGAAAAACAAGAACAGACTGCCAGGTTTTGCTTCCCTAATATTGAGTCTCAAGAACATACATGAGTTGTGACAATAGAAAGAACAGCCTCAAGTGAGCGAGGCATATATAAAAATTTCAACTTCAGTGAACAATGGGCATGATGCTGTTTTAGGCAGTTTCTTTATGAATTCCACATTGCTATAGCAGCCTAAACTTAGAAACTTAGGTGTTTCAAAAGAAAAGGAAAAAAAAAAAAAAACATGAGGGATTTTGCATGATAAACTAGTAACTTTTAGTTATATCATCTATATTTTTAGAGCACATATTCACTATTATTTTAAAATGCTATCATGAATCTTCTAAGTTTCAAAGGCTTTCATTTAGTTCATTAAAAATTCCACCTGTTGCTGGGCATGGTGGCACAGGCCTGTAATCCCAGCAGCTCAGGAGGCTGAGACAGGAGGATGGAGACTTCAGAGTCAGCCTCAGCAAAATCGAGGCAAAATAATGAGACCCTGCCTCTAAATAAAATACAAAAAATAGCTGAGAATGTGGCTCAGTGGTTGAGGATCCCCATATTTAATACCCAGTACCACCCCCCCACAAAAAATCCACTTGTATAAAAATGCCCAATATTTACCTTAGAAATAAATCAAACCATGAAGTGTCACCATTATGCATCTAATAATCAATGTAAGATTACAGACTTAGATATGTTATCTTTAATTAGTATTGCCCACACAGTATCAATTATGTCGCTATTACAAGTAATATGGTAAACTACCCAAAACCAATAAAGGTTGTTTCTGATTCAGGATAGGATGCTTTAAAGGTATTTCAAACTCCTACATTTCAAGAAGAAGCTGGCATCGGCGACTGTGACTTGCTCCATTGATATGTTGACTCCACTCCTGCAGCAAAGTAAATTAGTAGAATTAACAAAAATAAAGCTTAAAATATTTTCATCTGAACCATTCAAACTCTAGGATGTTAATGCCTATGCAGTTTCATAGGCTATACAAACACTCGATTCATTAAATCACACTGATTTAATTTAAAGCCATTATTGAGTCCTTGAAACTTGATCCTGCCCTCAAATACGCTGTGCACATTCTTGGAAAAACTGGATTAATATTAACTTGGCCAACATACTTAAGAATACTGACACAGAAAAGATATAGAATTTAAAAAGATCAAGAACACTGACCTTGAGATCAGTTAAACATATTAACTTCTGTTGTAGACCAAACAGAAATATTCGCTATTAGAACTGCTACTTTACAACATTCTAAATGATAAAATATCCATGTTTGTAAACACTTTTTAGAAAATGTATAAATGTGAATAATTAAATATAAAATCTTTAGTTCCACCCAGGTTTTGAGGCATGCAGGCAGTGAAAAATGCACAATAATTTACGTTGCCTTAAAAAGGTAACATTGTTTAACAGAAATGTATTCTCTAGAAAATGCTCCCCATTTACCCCAAAATCAAGTATCCATATTTCCCAAAAATAGAAAAGCAATTTTAAGTAAAGTCTGGGTCCAAATTTTAAACAGGGAAACATTATGTTTGTATTAACATTTGCTCCACTGAGGGTTTTTTAAAATTAGAGGAACTAAATTCATTTTTATTTTTGGTACCAGAGATTGAAGCCAGTGGTGCATTTAACCACATTCCTAGCCCGTTTACTAATTTTTTTTTTTTGAGACATGGTCTAGCCAAGTTGCTGAAGCTGGCTTTGAACTTGCAATCCTCTTAAATCAGACTCCCAAACTGCTGGGATTACAGGCATGCGCCACTGCGCTCAGCCCTAAATTTGTATTTAATAAATGTTCCTGTCCTTAGGGGGGAGAAAAATTCAGTTATCTTTTTAGCTATTATGAGAGGCAAAAAACTGATGTCTGCTGCCAAATTGCCTAGGTTCCACTCCTAAATTGCATGTGACTAGATGTTATTTCTTAGTCCAAAGCTATTTAAATTCATTGTGACAATATTCTCATAGGGATGTTGTGAAAAACAAATGAGTTAATAAAAGGCAAACTGCTTCAGAACACTGGGAAGCACATGGCAAGTGCTCTCCAGGAAAACAGGGTGAATTATCATTGTACTGCTCATAAATCCATCTCATTTTACAACTTACTATTCCCAAATTCCCACAATGAGGCAATTTCTGTAACACCTTTTATACCTACACAAATAAGGGGAATATAAATGTAGTCAGGCAATGTGTTTTTATACCTAAATAGAGGAAGGATAGGAGGTCTCAGCTAAACAAAAACATGGTACCAGATTTTTAAGGTACAGAGTTATGAAAAACTTCATAATATTTTATAGATGGAACTTTAACTTTTAAAGAGTAATTTACATTAATTACCACAGTTTATGTACATTCCTATGCCCCAAGGGAATTAACTTAAACCCTGTGAGAGAACTAAGATGGTATCCAAACAAAATGTGGGGAGCTGCTAATTACTATTCCCATGACTATAAAAACTTACATTGTCTTTTAAAAATAATGGCTAATAAATAGGAACTTAAGATTTCTCTAGCTCTACAATCAGATATTTGAGATATGTAAGATGTCTCACAGCAAAGCAACAGACCATTGATTTGCTGGAGGCCACTTTAAAAATGGCTGTAAGGAAGAGGTGTTATAGGTGAAGTTCACAAAATTCAGAAGAGGAATTAAATACATTTTTCTAAACAGAAAAGTATTTATATTTTATTTTAAAAAATTGAAAAAATAAATGGTACCCTATTAGGTAAGTTTCTAGTTCACAGGAAATGGAAAAGGTACATAGCTGAACAGAATTCTATCCAATCCCCTAGGTTCCTTAAAGGTTCAAACTTCATCATAAAAATGTAGTTGGTCTTGGGGCTGGGGCTGGGGCTGAGTGGCAATGCACTTGCCTTGCACTTGTGAGGCACTGGGTTCAATTCTCAGCACCACATATAAATAAAATAAAATATAACTAAAAAATATTTTTTAAAAAAATGTGGTTGGTCTTTCAAAATGCTGGAAAGGTCAAAATCAGAAAATTAGTCAAGTACTGCCAAAACTCACCCATTTCTAAATTTGCATTTGTTACCTGATCTCTTCCTGTGCGGTTTAAGGTGCAAACTAAGAGTCAAAGGGTTTTTTGTTTTGTTTTGAATCTGTATCCTTAGATTCTATACTAAGGCAATCTTAAGACATCTGAGATCAATAAAGAATAACTTTTAGAATTCAGAAATTTCTGTAGGAAAACTACATTCACCTTGATATCCTTGAGATAAGTTACATGAAGAAAAATTTGGGAAGCACTTCCAGAATAGAATATAGAACAATTTAAGGGCTTCTAAAGTAATACAAAGGAAAAATATGAACTCAAATGACAAGAGAGCAAAAGGGCTTTAGTGGGCAATTTTCCTTAAGTGAAAGGAACTTGAAGGAAGTTTGAGATTGTGTAGAAAAGCAACTTGATGTTCTAAAATGACCTAGAAAGAAATAAAAGTAAGACCATCACTTAAAGTAACACCAAAACATAAAAAAACAAAGACACGCCATGATGACAAATTAAGAGTCTGTTTTTCACTTAATTTTCTTATTTCATAGCAAGAAGAACTTGTGAGCATGTAAGCTAGTTAACATTACTATTAAGTGGAAATAACAGATTTTCCAAGTTATGCAGCAATACCAGAGAGCAGGATTAAATGCTTAAAAATTTTTCAAATCTACTTCCACCATAGGAATTTTCTCTACCATCATTCCATGTCAGTTATAAAATCAAGGATCCACCGCTAAAGTGAGTATTTAATTTTTTTTAGTGATGCACAGAAAATATCAGATAACGTTTGTTTAGGCAAGTAGAAAACATTGAGAAAATCCATATTTAAACTTCATAAAATTGTTTAAAATATAAATATTGTAAATCGAACAATTAAAAAAATTAAAGGCCTTTAAAATAGTTCTTAAATATATTCAGTACTTTGACAGAATATCAAAACTAGATAGGACCTAAGCATTTTTTTATAGGCTAAAAAGTACCTCTTGCACTAGAGTAGGGTATCTTACTCTTGAATCCAAAGTTTCATCAAATATTTAAAAACTGTTCTTTTGTTAATTTAGATCCATTTAAATTATTAGCCTTCTTCAGGAACTAGAAAGTAGCAAAATTTGGAGAAAAATAATAATCATATACAAAAGCAAACTTTTATCTTGTAAGTCCTCTTATAGTTCCCTTTTATGTTTCCTTTTTTTGATATCCCAACAACTTTATGACTCCAGTGGCAACAATTTTTAAGTCCCTTCAGATCACTTTCATTTAAGACACTATAACTACATTCCTTGAAATACAGAGATCTTTTTTGGAGAACACTGGTCCCAAGACCATGTCCACTATTACATCTTTGTAAACAGACCAAGAAGTAATGTAGAAAAAAAAATTGGAGTCAACAAAGTTAATGTAGCTTTTCATTATATTAATTCACATCGGACCTAAACCTTGAAGTTTAGTACAGAAAACTAAAATTCCATGATATATTTAGTACATCCAACAAAACTGGAAAAAGATAACACTAAAAACACATATCAAATAAAATTGCTGAGTTTGGGGTTCTATTTCTTAAACAAAAATAAATCTATGAACCTAAATTTAGCCTTTACATTAACTTGTTTTGGTATGGACTAACAATTAAAGACAAAAATGCTAAGATCCAAACAGGAAAGGGAGTGATTGATAATACTCTTTTAACAGCATATTAAAAACAAATTCTCTATCCATATAGTTTAAGTCTACTCAAAAATCCATACTCACTAAAAAATGCACTTCAAAGGAATAGATATGAAAAGAAAATGAGCCTTCCAGATGTTACTGTAAAGAAAAACCCTGTAACAGTAACCATCAAATCAGTTTCATGGCAGCAACTTGAATAATCCAGTTAAGCAGAAAACTATACAGCGCATCAGGAAAAATGGATGGTCACAGATTATAGATCAAGCTAGTGGGGTACTATATAATGTTGACTTTAAGTCAACTGCAATATACATTGGGGGGAAAAAACCCAGTGAGAATGAACAACACTGAAAAAGTTCAAAGAGAAAGGACAACGTATTTAAAAGGGCATTTTTGAAAAAGTCCCCATTTTGCCAGATGTGATAATTAAAGTAAAGGAGAATTAGATATTTTTTTTTCAAATGACTATACCAGAAGTCTAATAAGCCTAAGTCAGAAAAAGAATTTGCTTATGAGGAACACAGAGCAGGATACTGTAGTAGTTGATTTATTCAAGTCTCTAAAGGGACAGATGCAATATGGGATAATAAAAAGTGAGTTTTGAAGTATGTTTAAGAAAGTTGTGGAAAAGGAGAAAAAAAATGATGAAAAATTTCAGTCATAGTATGAGAGTTTGTGTTAAAGGGAAATTAAAAAAGAAGAATGAACTAATCTAAAATATGAAACATACGGAAACAAACACCAGGGCTCTACATTAACTCTTTCCCTGTAGCCACAGATAAGGAAAAAAAGAGAATTGTTCAAGAATACATCTTTACTACATACAAATCAGCAATCAAGACAGATGGAGAGCTGAAATCTAGCATCCTAAATGGCAGAGCTCATTGACTGTGAAAAAAATTCTTAATTCAACAATTCAACAAAGCAGACAAAAAACCTGCTTAAATATATGATTAAGAAGAACATATTGATGCCAAAAACCAACAAGATAATTCCAGTGGATGACAGCTTTGTGGCCAGAAGTAATCTAGGCAGATTTTATTAATGTAAAGCCCTGGTTTAAAATGCTCAAAAACAATTACCTTTCAAATAAAGTAAGTGTTCTCAAAAGTATAAAAATTCTTGATCAACTCGGGGTCATCAGACTATAGAATTAGAGTAAAAGATATAAATACAGAATAGGCACTACAATGTAAAAGAAATTAGAAGCATCTGTTGCATTAACTCACCTTATTAGAATGAACTGGCAAATCACATATAGAGCACAGATGGGGATAACCCTTCGGTAAGAGTCCATGGAAGTCTTCAATATTGCTACTTGGAGGAGCGCCCCTCTTTTTCTCAAAGAGAGATCTCTCTTGTAAGGGGCCAGGACCACGTCCCATTCTCTCATACTCACTGTCAAATTTATGATAGTTATGCGAGGTCTCACCAAAAAAGGAATCATCCCTACACCTTTCTCCATCTCTTAATCTGTCATCTTCATAATCCATTCTGTCATAATAACCAGATTCTTGAGAACGACTTCCATGGTCATAATCAAGCACTGGGTTGAGACTAGGACCACGATCATCAAAACTATCTCTTCTAAAGTGCCTTTTTTCTTCCCAATCATCCCTAGGTACTCTGTATGGTGGCTCCCGTGTAGCAGATCTGCCATCTCTACCATAACTCAATGTAGGGCCTTCTTCAGTTCTCCTCCTTTTAAGCTGCAGAAGGATTTGGGGCAAATTCTCAGGAGTAATCTTGTCCTCTGGATAACGACTCAGTTCATCTAAGTCTCTAGCAGACAGACCAAAGCTGGCCAAAATGTTACTGGCCTGGTCTGCATCTCCACGGTGTTGAGAAGACAAAGGGAGTGGACCTCTACTTCCAATGTTAAATATAGACTGCAAATTATGGGAAGAAGTACTAGCAGAAGACAGTGCACTATGAGCTCCTTGTTGATTCAATGAAGAACTCATTCCAAGATTCATTAAACTAGCAAGGCGTGCAGTACCCTGGTTCATCCTTCCAAGAGATGCTGGCATACTTAAAGACTGGGTAGCAGCAGCAAGAAGGCCTATTCCTGCTGCAGACAGGTCACGCCCATGACCCTGTGAGTCCCTACCGAGAGATGACTGCTGGAATGACTTGGACATTGTAGAACTATCTCTTGTCTATTTTATAGATCGAAAAAAAAATTTTTAAAGATGGCCAAAAAGAAAGCTCAAACTAGAAAGCTAGGTTAACTTTGCTTCAAAAAATGGTAACGCCAAGAAAAAGGATCAATAAGGACTGTAGAATCTTCTTCAAGCTGAGAACCAGCAGACAACTCTGTAGAAAAATAAGCAATTTTAGTCATAAATCCCTTTAAGTAGATGCCGTTTTTTTTAAGAAAAAAAAAACTTACGCATCATGTTGATTAAAAAAAACATTTAAGATCTCAAACTTACAAGGAATTTATTACATATCTTAAACAGATTCCAGATGTATGCAGAGCTGCATATAGATACTTAAAAAGTAGTTTTTCATGCTAAAATTTAACTATTAAAAGGGAATTTCATACTGAGTTTAAAAACATTTAAACTGAAGGGCTAGATGTCTGAACACATCAAAATTTCAGTCAAAACATAGATGGGTTTCTTCTTTTAGAAGAATAAAAACGCACCCTATAGTATGATGTTTAAGTTTCAGAAGACTTTTAAAAATAAAAATAAAAATAAAAAAATCAAGTTCAGCAAGTCAGAGATGAATCAGTTGTATTCTGCTTTGGAAAACGAGATCTATTATCGCTATCAGAAAGAAACAAGTAAAATAACAAGTAAATGAAGCTTAAAGGTCAAGTACCTAATATAAGATCTAAGACCAAACAATAGTTGAGACCTTCATGCAACAAAATCAATTTGAGGTGAAGACAGATGTGAAAAAGAACAATAAGTCATTTCCTACAGTTTTAAGGATTTCTGCACAAACTTGAGCCATACAACGAATTGCCTTCTCATTGACCATCCTAGATCAGGCAATGCTTACTTCATATCTACTCTTATAAGGTAAGGAGAGCCAACTCTGGTCAATGTAGATATGAGACCTCCCAAGAAAAAACCCAGGTATAGGAAACAGGCGATTTAAAGAAGGAAAACACCCCAAGTTAACATCCATCAGTACTAATTTAATGCTCAGGGATACTGCACCTCTAGAGCTCAAAACAGGTAAAAATGAAAATGAAACCTTGGTTACAGATTTCTGCAAACTTTTCACAAGAACAATCCAATCACCTGAAACACTTTAATTGTGATTATGGTCCATCAAGATGCATTTCTAGATGAAACCGTTTTCATTTTCTTTCTTAAATCATTACGTGTCTCAAAAATTGTCACATAAGAATATGCAAAGCATTTACATGATTCTCATTAAATATTAGTTAAAAAGATGTACATAATACATGTCTGAAGGGAAAACAGTTTTATAATCACAACCACATACATAGGTAAATCTGATGCTACTTACTACAGAATTTTATTTCAAGGCATTGCTTATTAAAATTTTATGTCTGATCACCCACACACCTAAGCACTTGTAGTTCAATATGCTAAATTTTACTACAGAAAAAACTAACAATATCAAATAACAGTTACATATTTAGTATGGGACCAATTTCAAAGACAGACTGAAGCAAGGATAACTACAAATACAGTGGCAGTGTTAGTATAAAAAAAGATTTAGATTAGATTTTTAAAAGTAGATGTAATAAATTAAAATGATAGAAATGCTGTCAAAGGTGGCTGGAGTTCCAGATGTTTTTGCAAACCATGAATCTGAGAAAAGACACCAAAGAAACTAGTTCTATATGAGATCCACTATGTAAAGTCCTTGAGTTTTAAGACAAAATTAGTAAAGACAAGAGTAAGTAAACTTTGGATGAAAGTTTAATGTCTTAAAAATGACATAGAATGCAGCTTAAATTCTATGTATATTGGTATTGATAAAACTAAGTCTTCATGTATACTTTATTTTTTTAAAACAATCAATGCCTTTAGGGAGCTGGGGATGTAGCTCAGTTGGTAGAGCAGTTGTCTACTATGTATGAAGCCTGGGTTCAACAAAAACAAGTTGAACCAACAAAAACAAACAAATTGGGTGTGGTAGCCCATGGCTATAAGCCCAGAAACTCAGAAGGCTGAGGCCTTAACCAACTCAAAGACCAACTTAACCAAATCAAAAAATAAAAGGCCTGGGGATGTTCCTCAGTGGTTAAACACCCTTGGGTTTGATCCTAGGTACAAAACAATAAGAAAATAAAAATATAAAAAGATTAAAAACCACTTAGAGATATCTTCAATGTTTGTAAGTATCAGAAGTATTAATGCAGCTCTGACTTTCATATTATAGACAAACAAATTAACTACTGAAAAAACAAGTCTTTTCAAAGAGCTCTTCCCTTAATTGAGCTACATCCTCATCCCTTTTTATTTTTTGAGGCAGGGTTCCACTAAGTTGACGAGACTGGCCTCAAAACTTGCAATTGCAATCCTCTTGCCTCAGCCTCCCAAGTCAATGGGATCACAGGTGTATAGCACACCTGATTGTAAATATGTTGTTAAATTACAGACATATCAATTACACTTTTAGCATCTTAATACTAAAATAGTGGATCTATATATGGATAAAGATGACAATACAAAACAGATGTCAGGAAAAAAGGGAGCAAGACAATGTAAATCTCATGACACTATAATTCCATGAGAACAAACTTAATAATATTTTAAAGATAAACTGAATTTCAATCTAAAATACAACTCCATAAAGAACATTATAGAGTAATATTAATGAAGAAAATTTAAGTTGAACTTTTTATTCCAACAAATTCTCAAAAGTGTTTTTATTAAGGTTCTGGGGTTGTAGCTCAGTGGTAGAGTACTTTGCCTAGCATGTGTGAGGCATTGGGTTCGATTCTCAGTACCACATATAAATAAAGGTCCACTGACAACCAAAAAGATATTTTAAAAAATGTTTTCATTAGGGGGCTGGGGTTGTGGCTCAGTGGTAGAGTGCTTGCCTCGCACATATGCGGCCCTGAGTTTGATCCTCAGCACCACATACAAATAAATAAAATGAAGGAATTGGGGCCAACTACAACTAAAAATTATTTTTTAAAAATGTTTTTATTAGGGGGGGGAAAAACCAACAAGATAAACCAGACATTGTAGTACTGCTTACAAAGCATTCATCAAAGCAGGTTTTCTAGTATCTTTTTTGGGGGAAGTGGGGAGAGGGATTGGGAATTAAGCCCAGGAGCACTTAACCACTGAGCTATATCCTAGCTTTTTTTTTTTTTTTTTTAATTGAGTCAGGGTCTTGCTGAGTTGCTGGGGGCTGGCTTTGAGTTTCCAGTCCTCCTGCCTCAGCCTCCCAAGTCACTGGGATCACAGGCATGCATGGCGTCTTTGATCAATGTTGAACATAAAGATGTACAAGCTATTTTTACATGGAACCTGCTGGCCATGGGTAGTCAGCACAACCTCAAGATATTTACTGAAAAACTAGGGATTGAGTTCAGGGATGTGTTATCAATGAGCTACATCTTCAATTCTATTTATTTACTTAGAGACGGGGTCTTGCCAAGTTATGGAGGGTGGCCTTGAACTTGCAATCTTCCTACCTCAGCCTCTCTAGTCCCTGGGATTAAAGGTATGCTACCGTGCTTGCCTTTTCCCTGTAATTACCAGAACTGTCTTTTCATAAATTACACTAAGTTCTAAATGCCCTCTAATGTAGAACCTTTCACGTTCAAAAAAAGGAATGCACCACGAGGTAGTGGTGCCCGCCTATAATCCCAGCAGGTCAGGAGGCTCAGACAGGAGAATCACAAGTTCACCAGCCTCAGCAACAGTGAGGCACCAAGTACTTGACTCGATGAGACCCTGTCTCTAAATAAAATACAAAACAAGGCTGGGCTGGGGATGTGGCTCAGTGCCCCTTAGTTAAATCCTCAGTACCAAAAATAGGAGGGGGGGGGCACCTTACCCCCCCCAAAAAACAGGGTGGGGAAGCCCCAAATAGCAACCAACATTACTTATATAACTTTATTTTGTAAATGCAGTTTGCTGGCTGTGGGATGAAGTAAATACTTGCCCAGTATACATGAGGCCCCGGATTTGATCTCCAGCACGGCCAAAAAAAAAAAAAAGAAAGAAAGAAAAGAAAAGCAGGGGCTGGGGATTTGGCTCAAGCAGTAGCGCGCTCCCCTGGCATGTGTGCGTCCCGGGTTCGATCCTCAGCACCACATACCAACAAAGATGTTGTGTCCGCCGAAAACTAAAAAATAAATATTGAAAATTCTCTCTCTCCCCTCTCTCATTCTCTCTTAAAAAAAATGAGTATATCAAATATGAATTTTTAATAAAAAAAAAAAAGCAGTCTGCTACTACATGGTATTCAAATTCTTAGCAAATGGGCTTATGGACAACTTCAAAGAATTAACCTGAAATTTTATTCTATTTCATGATACAATTCAACACTATCCTAAAAATGTAAGCTTCACAAATTCAAATCTGAACAAATACCATTCCTATGTATGCTAAAGAAATGTTTCAGGGCTGGGGATGTGGCTCAAGCGGTAGCGCGCTCGCCTGGCATGCGTGCGACCCGGGTTCGATCCTCAGCACCACATACAAACAACGATGTTGTGTCCGCCAAGAACTAAAAAATAAATATTAAAAAATTCTCTCTCTCTCTCTCTCCCTCCTCTCTAACTCTCTCTTTAAAAAAAAAATGTTTCAGTTAATATTTTTACCACTCCTATTCCATGAGTTGATATTGTTTATTGAATTTATTTTCTTCCTTAATTAAAAATATAATACTAGGAGTTGGGACTACAGTTCAGTGGTAGAGCGCTTGCCATTTTATAACTTCTAGCCCCAATTTGAAATTTTACACTCTCTGATGGGCATGGGAACACACATCTGTAATTCCAACCACTTGGGAGACTGAAGCAGGAAGACCACAAGCTTGAGGCCAGTTTCAGCAATTTAGTGAAACCCTGTCCCAAAATAAAAACAGGGCTGGGGATGTAGTCCAGTGGCAAAGTGTCCTTGGGTCCAATTCCCAGTATCAATAAATTATCACTCAGAATGTGTCTGGCACTGTGGTGACCATCTTTTTTTTTTTTTTTTTGCAATTTGGTCCTTTACAAAGAGACATAAGGCAAAATTTATATTTAGTTTTAGTTGAGAAACTTTAGAGGTAAAAGGATGGACCCAGGGACGTATGAATAGTCACAATTTTTCTCTTCTACTAAACTCTCTATTTCACATATCAACATTTTAAATTTGTTGTGGGTAGCAGTGAGGATTACAGGGCCTTGGGCATGCAGATCAGCACTGAACCAATTGAGCTACACCCCCAGCCCTTTTAACACACACACACACACACACACACACACGTATATCTTTTTATTTAGATGTAATTGTACACAATAACTTTATTTATTTATTTATTCTTTAATGTGGTGCTAAGGGTCCAACCCAGGGCCTCCCACATGCTAGGTGCTGAGTCACAATCCCAGCCCCATCCCTAGCCCCTTTTAATTTTTTATTTTGAGACAAGATCTCCCTAACTTGCTGAGGCTAGCTTTGAATTTGAGATCCTCCTGCCTCAATGTCCCAAATCGCTGGGATTACAGGAACATTCCACCATGCTCAGTTTCTTTTCTTTTTTTCCCGGGTATTGAACTCAGGGACACTGGACCAGAGCCACATCGCCAGCCCTATTCTGTATCTTATTTAGAATATAGTGAGATACTCAGTGTCTCACTGAGTTGCTTAGAGCTTCGCTAAATTGCTGAGGCTGGCTTTGAACTTGCAATCCTCCTTTCTCAGCCTCCAGAGCTGCTGGGATTACAGGAATGGTGCTACAGCATCTGGCTCTCATTTGCTTTTCACACATGTTAAACCTACACTTTCACTGCAAGAGTTATCATTAAGTAAGGACATATAACAAGGACAAATAATAATGAATTCTTCAGATGATGGATTCCTAAAGTGTTTCTTTTTAAAAGATAACTATAGATGGACATACCTTTACTTTATTATTATTTTTTTAAATGTGATGCTGAGGATTGAACCCAATGCCTCATGCATGCTAGGCAAGTGCTCTTCCATGGAGCCATAAACCCAGCCCCCTAAGCTGTTTCAAAATACAGACACAGTAAAGTACTAAAACTGGTACCAAGGGCTGGGGGTATGGCAAAGTGTTAGAGTGCTTACCTAGAAGTGTGAGCCTTTGGGTTTGTTGCCCAACCACACCAAAATTAAAAACTAAATAAAATAGGGCTGGGGATGTGGCTAAAGCGGTAGCGCGCTCGCCTGGCATGCGTGTGGCCCGGGTTCGATCCTCAGCACCACATACAAATAAAGATGTTGTGTCCGCCGAAAACTAAAAAATAAATATTAAAAAATTCTCTCTCTCTCTCTCTCTCCTCCTTAAAGAAAAAAAAAAAACTAAATAAAATAAAACTTGTTCCATACTGTTTCACAGAACATGTTGAGTTTTCCCCCCTTTCCTTTGTGAAGCTGGGGATCAAACCGAAGGTATCACGCATGCTATCGGAGATGCTTTTAAATGAGCTACACTCACACCCTTTCAAAAAATTTCTTTGATTGATAATGTTCTTTCTGAGCTACTTTTTAAAAATATTTATTTTTTAGGTGTAGATGGACACAACACAAAACCTTTATTTCTATATAGTGCTGAGGATCGAACCCCTAGGCGAGGAGGGCTCTACTCTGAGCCACAATCCCAGC
Organism: Ictidomys tridecemlineatus; assembly: GCF_052094955.1. Classification (NCBI taxonomy): domain Eukaryota; kingdom Metazoa; phylum Chordata; class Mammalia; order Rodentia; family Sciuridae; genus Ictidomys; species Ictidomys tridecemlineatus. The sequence continues at coordinate 119,689,973 of NC_135477.1, read as the reverse complement.
CCCGTATTTTTTTTTTTAATTAAAAAAAAAAAAAAAGATTTTCAGTTGTAGATGACACAATACCTTTATTTTATTTGTTTTTATGTGGTGCCGGGGATCAAACCCAGTGCCTCACTCATGCTAGGCAAGCATTGTACCACTGAGACACAACCCCAGCCCCTCTAAGATACTTCTTGAGTTAGGTGTCCAAACACTTGACTTTTAATTTTTCATATATGGTATAGATTCCTTTCTTACTGTACCAAAGAGGGGGCGGGGTGACTAATGTACTCATAAGTAGGAAAAAAACACAGATTAATTTGAAAAGTTATGAGTCCCTACGTAATGAAAACAACAATGATACTTCAAATCAAAGATCCTATTTAAAAACCCTAGCATCAACTAGATGACTACATTCTTCTATATCTGCTACATATTACTGCAGCCCACTAAGACACCTAGCATAGGTATTTTTTCCTCTCTTTGCTCTTATCCAACAATAGTAGCTAGAAAGAACTACCTCCCCCCATAAGTACACTGTTTTCCTGTTAGCCTGTTACTGCTTGAAAAATGCTACCAATAGCCTCAGTTTAGCTTGTCAAAAAAAATATATTTTATAACCATCTTTTAATTTTGGAATGGCTTCAAAAACTTTTGATACTCCTCTTAAAGGTGTTGTTTTGTTTAAGTTATAAACAGTCTTGACCCTTATCTATACTGAGGACATTAGGGCTTGGCATGCAAATAAAAACTACCAAAGCTACATTACATCACAGGCACTCTGCACTCCAGTCATAGACCTGCTACAATAATAAACTACACTCAGCCCAAGACAGTATAGGACTTTATCATATAAAGTCTAGGTTTACAATAGAAATGAACTGAATAAATTAAAACCCAAGGTTATACTCAATTTTTAGAATCATGTTTAAAAACTCCTTAAAGGCAATATATCTAAAATTTTATCAATCCACAGGCTTGTTCTCTCTGTATTACTTTTAATTAGTCACTAAAATTTTCTACATATAAACTATTTCACCAAGAATTTTAGAACCCTTGACCATAATGTTCCAATGAGGAAGGCCTACTACATACCTAAGAAAATCAACTGCAGCACTTTATTTCCTACAGTATTAGTCTTGGAATAATTAAAAAGTATGTATGTTAAAAAATATATACACACACACAAAAATAAAATAAAATAAAACTACACACTACCCAACAAACCTAGTACAGTCTATCCCGGCCGTTAAGCCAGCCACCCATTTTTGAACCTAGACAGTTTTACGTAGATGGCATTAAGAACAAAGAAAAAAATATTCTTAGCTAAGAAAACCTGAGAAACCATTATTCAATTTTTAAAATATTTGTTTTTTAGTTGTACATAATACCTTTATTTTGTTTATTTGTTTTTATATGGTGCATGCTGAGGATGGAACCCAGGGCCTCAGATGTGCTGGGTGAGCACTCTACTGCTGAGCCACAACCCTAGCCCCCATTATTCAATTTTTGATCTTAACACAAGTACTAGTTTTTATGCTCTGATCTTTAGGCTTCAACAAGGCAGTTCACTTTTTTTAAAAATGGATACAATACCTTTATATTGTTTTTATTTTTATGTGGTGCCAGAAATCAAACCCAGTGTTTCCTGCGTGCTAGGCAAGAGCTCTGCCACTGAGGCACAGCCAGGACCTGCTAGTTCACTTTTAAAAATTCAGAAAATGCTAAATAAAAAACAGATTTTCATCTGTTAAGCACTACTAGCATTTATAATAAAATAAAATAAAATCCCTATTTTTTTCTCACTATAAAGTAAATGTAGTTTCTTAGGAGATTTCAGAAAAACACCAGGAAGGAAATACAAGTCACCTGTAATATGAACATACAGGGATAACATTTATAGGTGTATCTCTATTTTTATGTTTTTTTTAAAACATTCTTAAAAATCAAAATAAGACAGGAACAGTGGCACAAATCTGTAATCCCAGCTACTTGGGAGGCTAAAACAAGAGGATCACAAGTTGGAGCTCAATTTAGGGAGACCCTGTCTTAAAATAAAAAGGAGAGGCTGGGGTTGTGGCTCAGAGGTAGAGTGCTCCCCTGGCACATGCAAGGCCCTGGGTTCAATCCTCAGCACCACATATAAATAAGTAAAATAAAGATATTGTGTCCAACTGCAACTAAAAAATAAAAATTTTAAAAAGGATAAGATTATAGCTCAATAGTAGAGGGCTTGCCTAGCCTGCATGAGGCCCCAGGTTTACATCCCCACTACCACCAAAACAATATATAAACATATATCTAAATAATCAAATATGAAACCAGCAGTTTTATGATTTCCTTTCCAGTTAAAACTGTATATATAGTATCATCATTTTCTCATTTCTCTCCTCTTAAAACACTGTTTTAAGTGGCTCTATAGAATTCCATTTCCACAAAAAAATCAGCAGATCCCTCAAAGCTGAATCTTTTAGATTTTAAGTAGCAACTTATTTTTAACTTTCCCTTTCTTCCTAGGGATGGAAGCCAGGGCCTCCCCTCTGCTAGGCAAGCAGTCATCGCTAAGCTACATCTCCAGCCTAAATCTTGCAGACTTTTAGCATGTTTAATAACTACATTAACACTTATGAACACCAATCTTTGACACACTGTTTCCTTAGGATAAATTCCTGTGTACAGCTTTTCTATTTTAAGCCTATTTATTAAATCCCCTGAATTAAGGGCCAAAGGCTTGTAGTCCACACTGACAGCACTTGCACAGATAAACTATAAAACCTCTAGAATTCAATCTTCTTTTCTACCAAATTAGGGATTTGAACTATGATACTTTTCTGGTGAATCTTTTCCAACTCTCCTCCCCCCAAATACAACACTGGGAATTGAACTCAGGAAGAAACACATGCTAGGCAAATGCTCTATCACTACTGGGTTATGTCTCTTATGTTCCTTCTGATACAGGGTCTCCCTAAATTGCACAGCCTTGCCTCGAACTCGCGATCCTCCTGCCTCAGCCTTCCGGAGTAGCCAAGATTATAGACGTGCGCCATCGCGCCCGACTCTTTTTCAAATCTTATATAACCAAACAGAAGAAATTTTCATGTAGTATTTCGATGGCCTTTAATTTCCGAGCATGCAAAAACATTCCATTTAAGAGCAAAAATCAACGTGAGATCTTCTTTGGAACAACGACAACAACAAAAAATGCCTCCACCACTCTTCTTGATGTCCAAATACCAAAATTATGTCGATAGACTGCGTAGATAGTCTACTAACGAGCCGTTAGTAAAATAATAAGCTTTTAAAGGGAAATTTTATTTTGGTATAAATATGGAAACAGCCTAAAGTATCTCTGCCCTCATAAGATATGCTTAATTACTTACTTTAAAACCTTTACCAAAGCTTTAATACACAAAACAAAAATTCCATGAATATTACCTACGAAACCAACGACTCACATTATTCCAGCATACAAGACTAGACATTTCAGAACCATCTCCATAACCGTTCTGGAAATATCTGGCTGAAAAACTAACTGATCCAATAGGAATATTCCACAGCAGAGGCCGTTCCACAAGATAGAATCACAGGGCAGTGTAAACACCTAAGGCATATTCATCTACGACAAATGTAGAACACAGAACACGGCACAGGGCTAGCAATGGAAAGAACAACAATGCGGCGTCTACACCACGGTACTCCAAACCCTTTGTCTGGAAACCGGAAGGTCCCACAACACGCCATCCTCTCCAGAGGAACCTGGTCTAACAGTATTTTAATTAAAAGGGATGTGAGGTGACTGACTAAATAAGAGCAAATCGGCTGCCTCGCAGGGTACTGCAGAAGGCTTTATGCACGACGCAATACGAAAAACAAGCGTTAACGTTTCATTTTTCGGCCATTTTTACACGATGGGGTGGGGGGTGGGGAGGAATTGTTCTAGATGTCTGGCTAAAATCGCGCGCGTGTGTGGGCGGGGGACAAGGGAGTTTTAGGGGACGCTAAGCAGCGATGCGCGAGGAACGGCGCGACACCGGGAAAATTAAGAAACGCTTAAAACAGTTAAGCCTTTCAGTCTACGAAATCCTCCATTTTGGGACACATTTACAGAGAAAAAAAAAGGCAAACACATCATTTGGGGCTGGCGCTACCCAAGGACTTTGATATCTTAACTCTACTCCCCAAACGGCAGGCCCCCAATGGACAGTCGGTCCCTCAGGCCTTGAACGCTCCTCCCTCATCAGCGCGGCGGCCCGCGTGTAACGGGCTAGTCGTCCCGCCCCCGCCCACAGACAAACGAGGACGAGGAAAGCTCGGCCGAACAGCAGACCTCGGGACCCCCGACTCTCCCGCTGCACCCAAAACCCTGGCTGAACGCGTGTCTGTCTCTGGGACCGCTCACCTCCGACGCCCGAGGAGACTGGTTGCGCCGCCACTGCGCTCCTAACATGGCGGCCGCCGATCAGGCGGCTCACATACGCAGCGCGGAGGGAGGCAGAGCCGGCGAGCGGGAGCGAGCAAGAAAGGCGCGCCGCCGGTTCCCCACGGCCCTAGTCGCCGTCGCTGCCCCCTCCCGGCGGACGCGAAGAGCCCCGGGCCACCCCACCCCGACTCTTACCCGCTTCACGCCTACCTTAGGGAAAGGGAGAGGGAAAAGGAGAGGTACCTCTCTCCCAGCGAGCGGGACGCGGAGGCTCCCACAATCCCCCGCAGCAACGGCGCTGGTAAGAGGTGGCGGCAGCGGCAGCAGCCCAAGAACTAACCCACTCTCGCGAGAGAGCTCGTTCCCACCGCCTCGGGTCCCGATTCGGCGCGCGCTAAGCCCCTCCCCCTTTCCGGCGCGCGCATACCGCTCGCGCCTTCAGCCGCGGTCGTTGTTTCTTAATCCCCGAGTCCAACTGTCCCTGTTCAGCTGAGGCGGGAAATGGAGAAAAAACTACGGTTTACGAGTTCGAGTCCCATTATCAAAAAAAATTCTTTTTAAAAGCCAATCCATAAATAGCAAAATGTAGAATTTAAGTAGAGGGCTGGGTTTGTAGTTCAGTGGAAGAGACCTTGGTTAGCACGTGCGAGGCAATGTGTTAGATCCTCACCACATAAAAAGGTATTGTGTCTATCTACAACTAAAAAAATATTAAAAACTTTTAAGTAGGGTATCCGTTAGTAGCGATTCGCAGGAGTCCCTACCTTAAACCTATCTTCGGTCTTCCAATTACCTGGCGAGGAATGGAGGGAAACGCCAGAAAATGGCACCACAGTGGAGAACCAGGGATACCTACAATTTGTTTTTTGTTTTTTTTTGGTAGGGGGTGGATACCGGGGACCAAACTCTGAGTCACATCCCCAGCCCTGTAGCGCCTTGCCTTTACAAATGCTGGCTTTGACCGGAGATCCTCCTGTCTCAGCCTCCCAAGCCTTTGGATTACACGTGCGCCCCCGCTCACGGAAATTAGGTTTTTAACCTCAACAAATGCCACGCCAAAGGGTCACTGGGTGGGAGACAAGCCCTTTCTCCCAAAGACCGCCATCGCCATTTGGGGAACTTGATTGAATGCCAAACAGCCTTGGGGCTGAGATCCTGGTTCCAAATCCCTGCCTAAGATTTGAGATCTGGTTCTCAGAATCTAAGGATACCTGATCTGGTTGCCCTTGTCCCTAACCCTCCTCACAGAACTCTCACAGCAGTGAATTTTCCAGCACAACTGATAATAATTATGGAATGCTTACTATGGAGTGGGCAACGACACTTAAGAAACCTTTTAAAAAACAGTTTATGGCTGGGCGCAGTGGCTCACGCCTGTAACCCCAGCGGCGAGAGAGAGAGAGAGAGAGAGAGAGAGAGAGAGAGAGAGAGAGAGAGAGAGAGAGAGAGAGAGAGAGAGAGAGGGGGGCTGAGGTAGGAGGATTGTGAATTCAAAGGCAGCCTCAGCAATTTAGGGAGCCCCAAGCAACTAAGTGAGACCCTGTCTCTAAATAAAATACAAAAAAAGGGTTGGGCATATGGCTTAGTGGTTAAGTGCCTGAGTTTAATCCCGGGCACCTGCCCCCTTCAAAAAAAAAAAAAAAAGTAATTAATAACCTTATAATTACCCTGAGAGGTGGCTAGGGTTATCCCATTTAATAGATGAGAAAACAGACACAACAACTATATGTAAATTAAGTAACAGTGAAAAAGCTAGTAGACTCCTGGAAACTAAATCAGGCATTTGCTAAAATAGTATACCCATAAAAATGAGGTTAACCTGTTGGACCAGGGACATTTGCTCTATTGACAAAATATGCTGCAAGCACCTGGCTCACAATATTAGTCCACCTAAATCTAATTAAATGATAGAAGAACTTGGAGAGTGTCTCCTGCATTATGTTAGGCCTCAAGGAATCAGTAAACTTAGGCAAAACTGATATTTGTCCTCATTGAGGACCATAAAAATGAGTGTTTATAAGCAGCTAGTTGAGTTGAGTAATTAAAGAATGGCAAATTTTCCTAGGAAACCAAACTAATATCTGATGAGTAGATTGTTAACCAAGTGATGGAAAGAAAGCAATTCCCAGGCAGAAGGAACAATAGACTAGGAGAAATTGCACAAATAAGGCTGAAAAGTTGGAAATGTCATTTCCCTGGGGTTACAAATGCAGTGTCAGGTTAGGGGTGGTAGCTCTGGCCTATAATCCCAGCAAGCCTGAAGCAGGATGATCACCAAGCTTGAGGTCAACCTCAGCAATTTAGTATGCTCTAAGCATATAGCAAGACTGTCTCAAAAAGTAAAAAAGGGGTGGTGGGCCGCTAGGGCTGGGGCTCAGTGGCAGAGAGCTTGCCTAGCACATGTGAGGCCCTGGGTTCAATCCTCAATACCACATAAAAATAACCAAATAATGAGCTGAGGTTGTGGCTTAGTGGTAAAGCACTTGCCTAGCGTATGCAAGGCTCTGTATTCGATCCTCAGCAACACATAAAAATAAAAACAAATAAAAATAAAGGTACAACTAAAAAAATAAAAAATAAATAAAATAAAAAACAAGGGGCTGGGGTTGTGGCTCAGTAGTAGAGCCTAGCACATAGGAGTCCTTGGTTTCAGTCCTCAGCACCACATAAAAATAAATACAATGAAGGTTAAAAACAAATAAATAAAGGCTTGTTGTCCATCTACAACTCAAAAAAAAAAAATTAAAAAGACAAAAAGGCCGAGTACAATGGCACATGCCTGTAATCCAGCAACTGCGGAGGCTGAGGCAAGGAGGATGGCGAGTTCAAAGTCAGCCTCAGCAACAGTGAGGTGCTAACCAACTCAGTGAGACACTGTCTCTAAATAAAACACAAATAGGACTGGGGATGTGGCTCAGTGGCCGAATGCCCCCAAGTTCAATCCCTGATACCTGCTCTCACAAATAATTTTAGCTGGTTTCAGTGGTGTAAACCTGTAATCCCAGTGATTTGGCAGACTAATGCAGGAGAATTCCAAGTTCAAGGCCAGCCTCCAAATGAGACCCTGGCTCAAAATAAAAATGGGTTCCAGTGGTAGAGTACCCCTAGGTTAAATCCCCAGTACTACAAAATAATTTTAAAAGCATGCTAAATCAGATTTGCATTTATGAAAAATCATTCTGCTTCCACAGTGAAGACAATGGAGGGGGCAAAAGATAGAGAACAGAGGATAGTTAAACAAATTGTAAAGATATTGTAGGAGGACAAAACCCCAAGTCTTGTTAATTTTGGAATGGATATAAGGGAGAGAAGTGGTGTGAATGACACATAACACTGTTTATTAATATAAGGAACACTGAAAATGTATCAGATGCAGAAACAAGATGACAAGTTTAATAGGGATACGTGCATTTTATTTTTATTTATTTTTACGTGGTGCCAGGTATTAAACCTAGTGCCTCACACATGCTAGGCAATCGCTTTACCACAACCCCAGTCTGGGGATACACAAATTTTAAAATGAGTGCTATATATGGGTTTTGAGCTCAGGGGAAAGTTACGGGTTAGCAACAAATTTGTGACAATATAAATGAACAGGAATTGAAGGATATGCTACAGAATACAGTGATGAGTGGCCTGAGGACCAAGTCTTGAGAAATTGTAACCAAGTATAGCATAGGAGATCTATTGAACAGAAATGTACATTTTGGAATCAGGAGGGTTTAAGTTTATGTGTAAATGTATGAAAAATATGGGGAAAGTGAGGAAAGCATAGAAATTTTATTGCTTTGAAAATGAAAATCCTGGGCTGGGGATGTGGCTCAAATGGTAGCGCGCTCACCTGGCATGCGTGCGGCCTGGGTTCGATCCTCCAGCACCACATACAAACAAGGATGTTGTGTCGCCAATAACTAATAAATAAATAAATATTTTTAAAAAAAGAAAAAAAAAAGAACAGTGGGATTGGGGAGTGTCCCCTTTAAAAAAAGAAAATGAAAATCCTTCAAGGACAGTGATCAACAGGATCAAATGCTAGCAAGAGGTCAAGATGAAAGCTTAAAACACGACTTAGCAACATGGACATCATTAGTAACATTGAGGATTGCTTCCAGTAAAGTGGGGAAAGCAATGAGGGTAGAATGTTTTGAAAGAAGGGAAAAACTACTGAATGAGAAACATGGACACTATAGCCAAGTGACTTCAATTTTTGTGACAAATTCATATGTTGAGGGCTGGAGTTGCAATGGAAAAATTTTGAAAAGTCATTGTGGAAAGTGGACCTGCAATCTCATTTATATGTATGTAGATTTTCTTTTTTTAAGAGAGAGTGAGAGAAGAGAGGGAGAAAGAGAGAGAATTTTAATATTTATTTTTTAGTTTTCAGCAGACACATCTTTGTTTGTATGTGGTGCTGAGGATCAAACCCAGGCCGCACACATGCCAGGCGTGTGCGGTACCGCTTGAGCCACATCCCCAGCCCCGTGTATGCAGATTTTCTATAGAGAAAGCATTCAGTAGGGTTCATCAAGGGCTGGGGGCTATCATATAGCTAGGTTTTTTTTTTTTAAGACAACTTCTTGTAAGGGATCCTAATTCTTCAGTCAATCTTGGGGTCTTGCTTCCACTTTAAACCTGTGCTTTCTACTTCCTCAGCCTGATTCCAAATGTCATGCTAAAGCCTTCCCCATAAGTGGTTCTCAACTTTTTTTTTTTTTTTTTTTTTTTTAGAGAGAGAGAATTTTTTTAATATTTATTTTTCAGTTTTCGGTGGACCCAACATCTTTATTTTTTATGTGGTGCTAAGGATCGAACCCAGCACCCCGCGCCCGCCAGGCAAGTGTGTTACTGCTTGAGCCACAACCCCAGCCCCCGGTCCTCAACAAGAGGCCCTGGTTCTCTGACACACAGAAACATGATTGCCTATCAAATCTCTGTTCATATATACATTTACCCATATGTTTGCATAACCTTCCAATGCCATCTGGTGATTGTGTGAAAAAAAGTCAAGCTTTTTAAATTGAGTATTTAATGAGGAACTGCATAAAGATGTGGGAAATTCAAAGGAATTACCAATGTTTAGAGGCTCATCAACAAAACAAACCCCAGTGCCGGATTTCTATTCCAGACTAAAAGGTGCAGGGGTCACTCCAGGTGAACTGGGCTAACTGGGCTTTGCAAAATAACAAGAGATACAAATACCTTTTCCTTTGGGGTGGCTGTGATGGCTACTCTGACCTTAAGGGTCCACAGGAAGAGAGAGCACACATGTGCTGACCCCTTTTATTGAGGAGAAGCTATTCAAATGAGGCAAGGGGTCAGGTTTCAGGGGGCTGAGTCTATCTTCATAATGTCCACTGTCAGCAGTTTGACTGACATCTGGGTAGGCCACACCCAGAGACACAGCAAGAGAAGGGGACACACAAGGAAGTTCCAGGTTATATTACAAAGAAACAAGTGAGCATAGCTCCACCCATGGGGTTGTAGGAAGCCACGCCCAGGCACGAAGACAGGGTCACTTGAACCCTAGAAGAGTGGAGCAGTCTAGAAGCATGGGTGCCTGATGCCAGTCACCACATCGCCCAGTTGGGGAGTTAACTCAAGTCACTTGTGAGGTTGTGTCCCACACCCCAGAAAAACAAAGATAACAGGAATTCCTTCACCAAATGCTTATTTCATGAAGAACATTCTACAGGGTTGGGAATACAATGATGAAAAAGACAAAATTGCAAGCCCTAGAGGACCTTGGTCTGATGAAGCATACTGAAGGAGCCTGGTAGTGAGCAGAGTTACTATTAGATCAAGTTCTACTCACATTTGGGTTATTTGGGACTGGAAGTAGTATGTACCAGGAATGGTAAAAGAATGAGACCTTCAAAGCAATAATTGCTGTTGAGAATGAACAGTATAAATGACAACTTTGGGGGCTGGGGATGTGGCTCAAGCGGTAGCGCGCTCGCATGCGTGCGGCCTGGGTTCGATCCTCAGCACCACATACAAACATAAGATGTTGTATACACTGAAAACTGAAAAATAAATATTGAAGAATTCTCTTTCTCTCTCTTTCTTTAAAAAATAAAATAGTTTATTTTAAAAAAAATAAATGACAACTTTGGTATAGCTAAATGATGAAACTTTTTTTTTTTTTTTAAAGAGAGAGTGAGAGAGGGAGAGAAAGAATCTTAACATTTATTTTTTTAGTTATCGGGGGACACAAAATCTCTGTATGTGGTGCTGAGAATCGAACCCGGGCCGCATGCATGCCAGGTGAGCACGCTACCGCTTGAGCCACATCCCCAGCCCAATGATGAAACTTTTAATGCCAAGATAACATCTGTATTTGAGCTGAGAAGAAAATATAGATACATGAAGGACAAAATCCATTAAAACACAGAAATTAGGTAAATATAGAAGTAATGAGAAATACATGTTTGTACATACATATATATGTTGTTTTTGGTGCTGGACTCAGTGAAGGTCCTGGTACATGCTAATAAGCATGTATTTTATCTATGAGCTACCACCTTAGCCATAAATACCCCCACATTCTCCGTGCTACTTTGGGGATCAAATTCAAGGTCTCATGCATCCTAAGCAAGGACTTTACTATTAAGCTACACCCCAAGCCCAATAATATTTTTCTTAAATTTTGAAAGAATTAAACTAGATAAAGTAAAAGATTACATAATGGTATCCATACCCTTTAAGGTCAACCATTTCTACATTTAGCAGTCAATCTTTATTTGTTTTGGTACTGGGGATTTAACTTAGGGGCATTCAACCAACCTCTGAGCCACATCCCCAGCCCTATTTTGTATTTTATTTAGAGACAGGGTCTCACTGAGTTGCTAAGTGCCTCACCATTGCTAAGACTGGATTTTAACTCTAAATCCTTCTGTCTCAGCCTCCCAAGTCACTGAGATTACAGGTGTGCACCATTGCACCCTAATATTATGTCCCATGCATTTGCTTGTAAATGGGAAACAAAGTATGATGTGTTTTAAAATTAGTTGCAGATGGACACAATACCTTTATTTATTTATCTGGTGCTGAGGATTGAACCCAGTGCTCTACATGTATGAGTCAAGTGCTCTACCACTTAGCCACAACCCCAGTCCATAATGTGTGCTTAACATGTACAAGGTTTGACCCACAGCACAGGGGGCGGGGAGGGGAGGACTGCTTGTCTATGGTCACACAGAGACAAAGCCAAAGCTTATGCAATATTGTGTTCAGCAGAATACCAGCCTCAGAATCTTCTATTGGGATAGATTTGAATGCCCTGGGACTCTTTTTTTTGGTACCAGGAATTGAACCCAGAGGGACTTAACCACTAAGCCACATGCCCAGACCTTTTACATTAAAAAAAAAAAATTCAGATAGGATCTCCCAAAGTTGCTTAAGGCCTTGCCAAGTTGTGGAACCTGGCTTTGAACTCATAATCCTCTGCTTTAGTTTCCCAAGCCACTGGGGTCACAGGTGCATACCACGTGACCAGCACCTCCATACCTTTTTGAGAAAGGGTCTTGTCAAACTGCTAAAGCTGGGCAAGAACCGCAATCCTTTTGCTTCGGTCTCCAGAGTTGCTGGGAATACAAGTGCACACAACACCCAGTAATGCTTTGCCTTCTGAGTGTTTGATTATAACTTGTCTCAGTAATGACTTCTTAATATTTAATCTATAACGAAAATCTGCAACTTTCGTTTTGCATCTTTCAAAGCACCCATAATGCATATATTCATTTGTTCAGGCTTTTACTTCCCCTAGGTAGGAATTTCAAATGACTGAGATGGGGTCTTATTAATGCCCTGGCTGGCCTTAAGTGACCCTCTTGTCTAAGCCTCCCAAGATATCATCTTTTTTAAAGTCTGCTAAAGCTCTTTATTTTTATGGTACTGGGGACTGAATATAGGGCCTTCTGCTTGCGAATATACTCTACCAGCTTCATCCTGTCACTTTCAAGACAAGTCCTTTGTAGGCTAGCCACACACAATCCTCTTGCTTTAGTCTCCCAATTGCTAGGGAGTACAGGTGTGGTAGAAATAGTTAGTCACTGTGTTCTTCAGGTCCAGAATTTGGAGCATCTCAAGCTTATTTTGGATTGCTAGGCAACTTGTAAATCTCCATTACTCTGGAGTAAGGGATACTTCCTTTGGTAGGCTCATGTTTCCCTGGCTGTTAATGACCCCTATGGCTATTGTGTCAGTGTTGCGCATTTTTAAGAAAAAATATTTTTAAACATTTTTAAAATTTTAATTGTAGTGTATCTCATTCTTAGGTTGTGCTGAGGATCAAACCCAGAGCCTCACACGTGCTAAGAAAGCGCTCTACTGCTGAGCGAAAACCCAGCCCCAGTATTTCACATTTTTTCAGTGAACTTAGATGAGAAGCCCTTTACCTGCTAGCTTATCCAGACATTGTGGGAAGGCCACATAGTGTAAATCTGTAGGTGAGCTAAGCTTGTACCCTTCAGATGTGAACCTAAAGCCTACTTTTTTTTTAAAAATGGTGCTGGGGATTGAACCCAGGGCCCTGTGCACTCTACCAACTGAGCTATACCAAGCCCACCTGAAGCATATTTTCTGAAGTCTGCATCTACAGGTGTTGGTCAGGAGCCTGAGGATGTTGGTCCTTTGGGACTGGACTGGACGATGGGGCCATACTGGCCAGTAACGAGGTTTGCAGTAGGGCTGTTATTGGGGTCCAATGAAATTCTGCAAACTTCACTCCTTCCAAAATTACATGAAGTGTGCTGTCTGGGGTTAGAGGATGAGTGATATAGGTCTATTACTTTCTGTAAGGCAATGAGACCCCTACTGTCCTATTTGACCACCTTCCTAACAACATCTATTTCCCTACATTTAAAAAAGGCAACTATTATCAACCACTTCTTATATATTCTACACTTTCTATACATAAAAACTATTTTACATACACATCACTCCAGAAATGTGAAATAAAAATAATTCCTTATTTTCTAGAGCCACACTCTTTAATAGCCGTAGCTACTTTGTGTTTCTCCTATCTTAGCAAGTGAACAGTCACATCATAATAGGAGCTATTCTAGAGAGGTTGGCAAAAATTTCTGTAGTCAAAAGGTCTCTGCCAAACTCTGCTCTTGTTCACACCAAGAATACGGTACACCAGGCTACATCCCTGGCCCCAGAATTTCATATAATTTTCACATCATATTTTAATCTCATGAATTAAAGGCTTGGTCACCATACTGACATTACCAATAGGTGTTTTCAGGTCAATGTAGGCATGTCCTGAAAGAGACATTTGGACAGGGGTCCCTTCCTCCTTTATACTTTGTGGTTATGAAGTATTTTTTTATGTGGTGCTGAGGATCAAACCCAGTGCCTCACATCTAGAGGAGTACTCCACCACTGAACCACAACCCCAGCCCCAAATGTGCTTTTTTTAAGTTAACAAACTTGCTGCTTATTTCTTCTGTAGACATATTGGGTTGTTATATTTGACTTAGAGTGACTGAAAAGGACTCCTGGGTTCAATCCCCAGTACAAAAACTAATAAGCAACAATTGGCAAACATCTTTACCAGTTTGTGTCTCCAGTTATTTTTTTCATACAGAATTTGCAATAATCTAGTCATTTACCATTCATTTTGTTTTTAACTAAGAAGGCAAACTTACTGTAAGAGTATATATTTTTTTTAAAAAAAGGCACTTTCTTTGTTCTTCTCAAATTTAATTTCTGTATATAAATCTGTGCCACAAAATTTCAATGGCATTTTTTTCCTCACAGTTATCAAGTTGTCCCAACGTTGTCATAATGTTTTTAAACATATTCCTCACAAATGCCAGGCAAGCTCAGCCCTGCATATAAAGAAATGAATAAAATAAAGGTCCATCAACAACTTTAAAAAAAAAAAAAAAAAAAAAAGAAAACTTCACAGTATCTTTTTGGACTTCCTTATCTGCTCAATTGATATGCAGTGCTAAGGATTAAATCCAGTGCCTCACATATTCTAGGCAAGCATGCTACCATTGAGCTACACCCCCAGCCCTGTAATATGGTATACTTACTGGGATCCTAAAACAAAAGGACTTTAGGTTAAAAAAAAAAAAAAAAAAAAAAACAAAAACTTCGGAGGAGCTGTAGGTATAACTCAGTGGAAGAATACGTGCTTAGCTTGCTCAGGGTCCTGAATTTGAGGTCCAGTACCACAAAACAAAAAAACTAAGAAAACCCCAATAAAATATTGACTTAAATACTAATGAATCAATATTAGCCTATTCACTGCAACAATCATAACACACTAATGTAAGATGTTTTTAGGGGAAAATGGATGTGCTTCACTGGAAGTATTCTAAAATAAACTCCATTCCATGTCCATGATGTTACCCCTTTCCTGAGGAGTAAAGTTATCCTTAACATGCAGCAGGGAACACTCTCACGCCTCAAAGGAGCTTTACTGAAGGACAGGAAGGCCAAATAAATAGGGGTTCCTTTGAATCAGGCCTTAGGCTACAGAATTGACAAATATATAATCCATCAAGTTGGCTTATATATACTCCTAAATAGTAGTTAGTAGAAACATGTTGCTGAGCTGAAATTTTAAGTATTACAATTAATTGGTTAATTCAGTGAAATTGTGTATATTGACAAGTCCATTAACTAGAGCTGCTCATAAAGCCCTAATTAAGCAGTAAGATTCACAGGAGTCTTCTCACTCTTTTCAAGTTCTTAATTAATTGCTCTTAGCTGGTTGTTTTCCTTTGTATGAATTCCTAGGTACTTAGCCACCTTTTTGCATTCCTTTGAGGTTTACAGAGTTAGCCCTCTGGGCTTTGTTTTCCCCATTGAAATCTGAGACAGGATCCAAAATTTCAATGTAAAAAACCCCCAGAAAACCACTTCCATTAGTTTCTTTGAACTTAGCAAGAAGAACATAAAATAATGATAGGTGTCTGAGATAACACTTATTATTATAGTCCCCTACTTACCTCTTAATATAGTATAGGTTTGGGACCTAAAACCTGGCCAGTACTTGTGTTTATTGCTACCTATAACAGTTAGCAGCTTGGATATTCACAGACAAAAAACCCTGGCAATCTAATTCCACTGTCCATTGAAGCATGGGAAAAGAATAAAAAGAGAAAAGAAAGGGATTTAAAAAAACAAAAACACCCCCCCACCTTAAAAAAAAACTATTCAAATGTTTTACTTCATCTTCTTAAGACAACAGGACATAAATTTGCTGGAAAAAAAGAGAAACAACTGTTATCAATTAGGAAATCTGTGCATGATTATGTCATTAAAACCTCTTGGGATATTATTACAGGTCCACAAACACCAAATTATCCCTTTTAAAGTGGTGACTTAGGAACCTCTTCTCTGTACATGGGTAGTCCTATCTGTGGTCAGGAATTGAGACTCCAGATTTAAAGGCTTACAGAGGACTAATAGCTCAGGGGCAGAGCACAGCCCTAGGTTCAATCTCCAGGACCCCCACCCCCACCATCAACAAAAACCACCCAAATCCTATGGAGCTACCAATGACATAAAATTTTTCTTTTTCTATTTCACTACCTTGGACAAAGTTCATGATCAAAGGCTCTGCTGGCAACTGAAGACTGCTATCTTCTTCCTTAAGATCTCCCCAAGACGTGCATTAAAAATGGAGAGAACCACTATGATAAAAGTATGCCCAAACAATTCCCAACGAAAGAAACAAGAACTAATTTACTTTAATTACCTTTGTCCTCTAAGAGATGAAAAAAGAGTGTATGGATATAGGAAAAAAAGTACTGTTAACATGGAATTTTAAGTGGAACACATTGGTAACACTGAACCCGTCACTAATGAGCTATTTGACTCAAGGCCCAAATAATCTACAGAACAGGGTCACCAAACCATATCCTGTATACAGGCCAATTCTAGCTTGCGGCCTACAGGGTTTTGTTGTCTGTGGTACTAGGAATTAAACCCAGGGTACTTTATCACTTGAGCTATATCCTCAGCCCTTTTTATTTTTTTGAGGCAGTCTCACCAAGTTGCCCAGACTGACCTTGAATTTGTAATCCTCTTGACTCAAGTATCCTGAGTAGCTGAAACTGTGCATGTCTAGGCTACAACCTAATTTTTAAATTATTTTTTTAAGGGTGGGTGGGGGTGTTCCAGGGAGTGAACCCAGGGGTCATTGAGCCACATCCCCAGCCCTGTTATGGAAAAAAATGTGACACTCTATTTTTATGAAATTCCAAGTCCAGTGCTCATAAATAAAATGTGTTGAAACATAGCCATGAGTGTTTGTTGCTTTCACACTACAATTGCAAAGTAGTTACAAAGACCACATGGCTGCACAAGCCTAAAATATTTATGATCTGGCCCATTTCGGGATGTTTGCAGATCTCTAAGAGTATACAATAAACTTTTTGTATTGGTGAAATGTCCTAGCTGTCCAATATGGTAGTCACTAGTCAAACAGATTGATATTGAAAAACTGGTTTATTTCATTTTTACAACTTAACTAGCCATATGTATTGTACAGCACACCTCAAAAAAAATGACAGTTGGATTTTAAGCATTTGCCTCTCACATACTAGGCAAGTACTCTACCACTGAGCCACAACCCCAATTCCCTCCATAATTTTAAGCTCTTCCACCCATCTGAGCTGAAATATATAACAAAAAGGACTATATACATTACTTGTCTTGGTGTGCACAAAGTTGTCAGATGTCTGAGGTCCTGATGAAGACAGGTTTCTCATTCTCATTCAGGTTAAAGTATCTAGGATTCAAAGGTAAAGGATTACATGTTTTCCTTTAAGACTATCCTTTGGGTGCTGAGGCCCTGCACATGTTAGGCAAGTGCTCTAGCACTGAGCTAACATTCCCAGCCCCAGGGTACTTTTCTAACTAAAAAAAGTTGTTTGCACCCAGACTAGGACCAACTCCACAAGAGGAGTCATTCCACTCTCAGAGGTGCAGAACACTGCCTGAAGGTACTTAGCTACAACACCAAAACAGTGCTTGGAGCCAAACCTCAATAAAGACAGTGCTTGCTCTTCCAACAGTGTAACACAATCACAGGCACCACACTAGCCTGGATAGCTGACAACCGCTGGATTGTTTCTGAAACAAATTTCTCATCCTTACAGCCTCTACCCTCATAGAAGACAGAGTTACAGTAGTAGCTGGAAGGAGGAAAGGAAGCACTTTCCATGCTTAAAAAAAAAAAAAAAAAAAAAATTCAATTTTTTTAGTTGTAGCTGGACACAATGCCTTTATTTATTTTTATGTGGTGCTGAGGATTGAACCCAGAGCCTCGCACATGCCAGGCAAAGGCTCTACCTCTGAGCTATAACCCCAGCCTGCTTTGGGGTATTTTATCCAACATTCAAGGAGTTCCTGCCATGTGCTAGGGGCTGAAATTGGGATCTAGCAGTGAACGAAGATACACTACCCTTTCCCTCAAAAATTTACAATCTCCCTGTAAATACCCCAGATGGAATGACATAGCAAATCTGCAAGGTCCTACATATTTTCACCCAAACCACCAAAATCCTACTTTAATTGCTTAGAGACTGAATTTATTGGGGGCAAACAGTGAATTTCATTCCAATTATTTCTCTTTCTTTCTGTACTGGAGATTGAACCCAGGGGCAATTGACCACTGAGTTATATCTGCAGCCCTTTTTATTTTTAATTTGAGACAGGGTCTCAGTAAGTTGCTTAGGGACTTGCTAAATCGCTGAGGCTAGCCTCAAACTCGCAATCCTCTTGCCTCAGCCTTTTGAGACTGAGATTATAGGTATGTGCCACCATGTCTGTCACAGAGGAGGTCAACAACTCTAGAATGAACAGGGATATTTATCTGAAAACTCCACATGTACACTGTCACCCATCACTATTTCCTCTCTTCTGGAGGGTGAAGAATATCACAATTTCAAGTCATCCTAAAAAGGCAGGCAAGTAAGATTTAATGATCTATTATACATTACAGTGACTATAATAACAATGCCTTATACATTTCAAAATTGCTAATATGAGAAATTCACTCACCTGCCGCCCAATGGCAAAGAATGGACTCAGAGACAGGAGGTACAGTCAGTCTTGCAAGATCCAGTGTCTGGTGACCATGCATCCCTAGAACAGCCACATCCAGCATTTTATTCCCTAAAATGCAGTTTCCCTCCCCTGGTTCCTCACAGGCTAAATACTATGGGGTTATAATCTTCCTGAAAGTTGCCTAAGTTTCCTTACAGGTTTCTCCCTTTTTGGTTGTTTCCCAAACCAATCAAATTTAGGCGTATGGGCTGGGATTGTGGCTCAGTGGTACAGCGCTCGCCTAGCATGTGTGAGGCCCTGGGTTCAACCCTCAGCACTACATATAAATAAATTTATATATATAAAAAATTTAGGTGTATATATTTGAAAAAGAGCATGCGTGGGCTAACTTTGGGCCAATCAAATCTAGGTGTACACTCAAGCCTGCACTAAGGTGGCAAGTGCAGGGTGAGGGTACGGGAGTTTATTCCTGATGTTCTGTTGGTGCCAAGGATATACTGACAGCTTGCGGGTGATTTTGTGCGTTGAAGTGGTCATATCATCAAGCTGCTGTGCAAACTGGTTATCAATGATCCTCCACTCCAAGCTAAGCCTCTTTCATCCTCTGACTTTGAACAAACCAACAATATTGCTGCCATTTATGATTTATCATGGTGTCTATACCTTAAGAATTATTTTTATCCCATTATTTGCTTTTCCTGCCTATGAGTGCCATAAAGCTAACCATCGCCCATGTCTCTAGTCTTAAGATCCCATATGTAAAAGGCTATTCATGATAAACATTTGAGGCAGTCACACAAATCCTCAGCATTTAGTTGGAGAATCCTTTAAGGGAAAGCCAACTGATGGAACAAAACAAGCTTTGATAACTTAGCTTCCCTCTCCCAAACATCCTCACCAGTTCCTCATGTGGAAATTAGGATATTACTTTTCAAAGAAGCAGTAACTAAATCAGCTCTATTGGACAATCCCAGAATGTGATGTTTGCCTAGGAGAGGCATCTCTTCTGAGAAAACACTTTGAAGGGATTCAATACTTAAGTACTCTATAAAGGGACAACAACTCTATAACTCTATAATAATTATTACTAGTTCCCAGAGCCCCTCAATTTTTTTTTTTCTTTTTGAGATGGGATCTCACTAGTTTGCTCAGACTGGCCTGAACTCACTATCTTTCTGTCTGAACCTAAGTAGCAGAATTACTGGTGTGTCACCATGCCTGGCAATATTTTCATGCACAGGTTTTTGCTTTGATTTCAGTGAAATCAGTAAAATTTCCATTGACTTCTGTCCTGCACCACTTGCTTAGGTACAAGGTTACAGCTTACAACTGTGTCCAAAGGACTATTGTGTGATACTCACCTGGGGTCACAAGTACTTTTGAATACTTCACAGGCACTAAAAAATTAAATGTGACTTCACCCCTCTATTTACATATCCCTCCCTGGCTTGATTACTTGCATTTTATTTCCAAAGTATAAGTCAAGCAACTTAATACTAGCCAAACCTGTTGACCAGACCTTCCTACATAGGAAGGTCTGGATTTCAGGTTTCTCCCTGCAAATAATCATGCTTACAGATTTAACCTTGATGTATAAACAATTATGCTGACATCCTGGTATAGTTAACAGTACAGAGTCAGCATGAACCGAGACCAGAATGCCAACCAGCTATTGGCTGCTGTTCTCCCAGCAGTGTAACACTTGCCTAGGTACAAGGCAACCTAGGAAGCTGCCTACAGCTGGGGCGAAAGGAGGACAATGGTATTATTCTTACCTGGGGTCATATCTGCCTTAAGTCCATAGCTGGCCACTCTGCAATCAAAATAGTTAGCCAACAATTAGTGAACACGTGTGCAGATTAGAGGCCCTGTAACTTAAAAGGCCAGAGCAAAAGAAACAATGGTTGACAATAAAACAGCCTATCCCTGGTTAGCTTTGTTTTCACACTATTTAGAATTATTATTTTGTGTGTGCAACTGGAATGCTCTACCACTGAGTTACATCCCCAGCCCTTTTATTTTTACACAGGATCTAAGTTGCTGAAGCTGACTTCAAACTTGGAATCTTCCTTCTTCAGCTTCCAGTGCTGTTGGGATTACAGGTGTGTGCCACTATGCCTGGCTCAAATCATATTTACTAATGTACCACAGCAGTTCAACAGCAACCAAAATAATGGCCCAGTCAACAATTATCGAGAGCATGGCTCTTCCACCTAATGCCAAACCACACTGGGCAAGTAACTTTGAACCTCAGTCTCCTCATTTGGAGAATGGGGATATTATTAACAGTGCTCTGCACATAAATATTAAAAAAAATTTTCTCTCTCTCTTTAAAAAAAAAAAGAGAGAGAGAGATCTAGGATTGTTAGATCTGGGGCCTCTGAGAAACTGGGGTAGTGCAATTCAAGTCAGAGAGATTTCAGATATACTGCTCAGCAATAGGAGTGAGTTTATTGAAAGGACAGGGAAAGGGAAAGGGGACATCCTCAAGGGAGAGTGGATTCACTCAGAGAGGGACAGTGCACCTCTCCTACACTCCAGTTTTATTGGGGATCTCAGAGAATCCTGCCCAGGTTCCTCTTGACTTTTTTTAGTTTTCAGCGGACACAACATCTTTGTTTGTATGTGGTGCTGAGGTTCAAACCCAGCCCCACGTATGCCAGGCGAGCGCGCTATCACTTGAGCCACATCCCCAGCCCACCTCTTGACTTTTTTCAGTGGTTCAAAGTCTGATGTCAGCAATATGACATCAGACTTTCAACCACTGACTCACATTCCCAGCCCCATTTTGTATTTTATTTAGAGACAGGATCTCTCCGAGTTGTTTAGCGCCATTGCTGAGGCTGTCTTTGAACTCCTGATCCTCCTGAGGAGCTGGGATTACAGTTGTGCACCACTATGCCTGGCCAGTTGACTCATTTTATAGTTATTCCCTAACCTCATGTTCCTACCATTCACAAATGTTTGTACCCTAACATTATGAGTACGGGAAGCTTGTCCAGGAAGAATGGGCAGTGAAAACTAGAAAGGCTGGCTAGGTGCAATGGTGCTGCCCAGGCCTGTAATTAATCCCAGAGACTGACTGGTGGGGAGGCTGAGGCAGAAGTATCCCAAGTTCAAGGCAGACTCAGCAATTTAGTGAGAATCTTTCTCAATAAATAAAAATAAATTGGAAAGCTGGGGATGTGGCTCTGTGGTTAAGGATCCCTGGGTTCAATCCCAGTTGTCTAGTACCACATAAAATAGACGTTTGCAAAGACGTTAACAAATATTTCTACACGCTCGCCATTATATTGTTTTTATAAAGTGAGTTTATCTAAGTCCATACCTTTTTTCCAGCCATTCTCAATTTCACATCTAACCTCCTGGGGAGAAACAGGAATGCATGGAAAACTCAATGTTGGGGTCTGAAAAGGAACCTAGGTGGGCGCAGTGGCGGAAGACAGTCATGGGGGAAGTGGGGGGGTACACAGAAGGACTACAAATTCGAGGCCAGTCTCAGCAACTTAGCAAGGCCCTAAGCAACTGTCTCAAATTAAAAAAAAAAAAAAAATTTAAAGGTCTGGGGATGTAGCTCATTGGTAAAGCGCCCCGGCTTCAATCCCCAATACTAAACAAAACCCACGAATCTCAAAACTAGACTGCCTCTTTTGGGGCCTCTGATTGCAGAAGCTGCCCCAGTTCCACCCGACACGTGCTCCTCACGATCTTCCCAAGCTCTCTGCCCATGGCGGCGCCGGGAGAGCGAGGCTTCCAGAGTCAGGCTCCTGGCGACTCTCCAGTGAGATCCGCAGAACATAGAGGGCGGTTCTGAGGCTACGATTTCCCAGCGTCTTTTCAAAAGAGTCCTCCAAGCCTGGGATCACCAGGGAACAAACCCCAATTCCGTCCCGTGCCCTGGCAGAAGCCTCCCCACACTCCATCTCGCCTCAGGCGAGTAAACCCCCCAGACTGCTGCTCACCCGGCCTTCACTCACCCGCACGTGTTCGGAGCTCCGCAGCGGGTGCTACTCCGGGCAGAGGCCGCAGGGGAAAGGGCAGGCGAGGGCTGAAGGGAGCCCCGCCCCGGAGCGGCTGCAGGGCGGAACGTCGGGGCGGGGCTTGAAGTCCCGCCCAGGAAAGGCCGATTTAAAAAAAAAACAAAAAAACGCGAGGGTGGTGGTGCAGGTGAGGCTCCGCGGGAGAAAGGACTGAGGTCCTAATCGTGGCTACTTTTGTTGGACTCCCAACCCATGTCTTACTTATGGGTAGAAGGGGAGCTGGGTTAGGAGCTGCTAAAGAGGGTACCTACGTCTTAGTGGGACCAGGCTGGCTGCCAGCCCGCATCGAATGCGCTAGGGATTTCTCTCCCGTGCCTGGCACATTTTGGTTGCTGCCGGTGTAGCTCGCGCTTTTGCACCTTCTACAAAGATCCTCTTACTGACTTGCTGCAGCAGGGCTGTCACTCGGTTAATAGATCTCCCACCCACACAGGTCACCTTGGTCTGGTCTTCGGGATCTCTCCAAGTTTTCCAATACATAGGCCCTTCATTCCTATAGGCTAACCCTGCAAGCCACATCCCAAGTGCCCTGCAATAGGATCCTTAGCTGGGCTGCTGAAGAACACTGGCTTTCTCTGCCAGGCTTGCTCTGCTTGCGTGACAAAATCAGCCACAGATGTCATGTCCTTGATCTGGGCAGCCTGTAGCCATACCAGGATTTCTTTTGAATACCAAATTTCCTTTCTCCCTTGGAGTCATTATGATGACTCCAAGTGGTGAGTGATGCTGGGGTCCAGAGGGACAAGGCCCACCAGCAGTAATACCTGAATTCTAGAGCTGCTCTTTTCTTTTCTTTCTTTCTCTTTCTTTCTAATATATAGTTCTAGTTGTTGATGGACATTTATTTTATTTATTTATTCATATGTGGTGCTGAGAATCGAACCCCGTGCCTCACACATGCTAGGCAAGCCCAGTACTTCTGAGTTAAAACCTCAGCCCTAAAGCTGCTCCCTTTCTGATCCCCTTCTTCATCCACTTCAAAAGCATCCTCTACTGAGCTATTGCACCTGGCATGATTGTGACGCTAGTACCTGGAAATCAGCCACTGCCCTTGGCATCTGCCAACATGTTTTACTATTTCCTCAGTTCTTACATAATGAAATAAAAGAAGTGCTTTCTGGGCACCCAACACTTGCAGACATCTACTGAAAAAGCTCAGAACCCCAAATTGATTTCAGCAAGAGACTGTAGGCTACGGGGCTAAAGAACCATGGGGAAATGGACAAGTGGCAAGCACAAATCCTCCTCAATTTTGATGGAGTTGGACACAGACTAGTTAGGAAAAGGCTTACATAAATCCAGTAATTTAAAAAGTCACATGACCAGTGTTGTGCTGGTAGGCAGGAGCTGCTTTGCGCTTAAAAAGGAATGTGGCTGAACACTGCTGCCATAATCAGTGCTGCCACATCCAGCTGTTACAGTGTGTTCATAAAGGAGGATTATGAGAGCTATAAAACCAAGCAGATTGGGTGGGTAATTGTCCTGTGGAGCTCTGCTAAAGGAGAAATTGAATTGGCATCTCATATATTTTACTATCTTTCCTTCTAAAAACACAAAGTGGAGAACGCAGAGTTACCCTGAGGATTCATGAAAAGGAAAGATGAGGGGTGTGTGTGTGTGTGTGTGTGTGTGTGTGTGTGTGTGTGTGTGAGAGAGAGAGAGAGAGAGAGAGAGAGAGAGACAGACAGACAGACAGACAGACAGAGGGAGAGAGAACATGCACATGTGTGATTTCAGAAAGGAGACAGGAAGTAATTGAATAGTGGAGATCTGAAGGCCCTTGGGGAAGAAGGGACCAACAACCTGGTAATGATTGGACTCAGATTAGTCCAGGTACAAGGTAGGGCTTATGTGGAAGAAAGGCCAGACATTATGAGTAAGGCTGTGAGGCAAGCCACATTGAAAATGTGGTCACCTTTTTTAGGTCTAGGAAATTCAGTGTCCTGTGGAGGAAAACCTTGATTTTGATTTCTTCTTAATTAAAAAATCCTTCAAACTCAACCTTCTTGACCTCCCTCCTTTTAAATTCCAAATTCACAGTGGTGGCTTGATTTATGCATTCTTTTATCTATGATGTCAACATTTTTCTGTACTTTTTTTTTTTAATGATTTTTATTTATTATTTTTTTTTTTTAGTTTTCGGCGGACACAACATCTTTGTTGGTATGTGGTGCTGAGGATCGAACCGGGGCCGCACGCATGCCAGGCGAGCGCGCTACTGCTTGAGCCACACCCCCAGCCCTTTTCTGTACTTTTGTTTCCTATACCTGCAAAGATAAAATTGTTAGGAATAATAACAAAAAATAAGGGGGGCGGATTTCTAGAAAAACAGTGTGTCAGATGGAAGGCAAAAAATGAGGGCAAGTCCATTTGCTCTGAGTTTGACCTCATAACTAAAAGTAGCCCCAAATGAAACCAGATACCCAAGTTTCTCATCTATCTTATTTCTCTTCCACCTATCCTCTTCTTTTTGCTTTCTTCCTTGAAAACTTTTGCTCTTAGGACTGATTTTTTTCCTTTCCTTCTTGAACAGGAAACACCAGAAGAGTACTATTTAAAATGTGTTCCATCATCAATCAGCACTTACTGAGCATCTAGCATGTGTCAGATCCTGTTCAGATGTTTCAGATAAAGTCAGAGCAATAGGGATTCCTTTTCACCTAAAGCTTATAGTCTAGTGGGGAAGAATGACAAAGACTATGGGCATCCTTGGGCATGGATCAGGGGCAGCTTACTTGGTCTGGGGTCAGGGAAAATTCTAGAGATCACTGATCATAATGGCTTAGAGTAAAGGGGTACTACTCCTTTATCCCTGTGCTCTTTTTATTGACATGTAATAGCAATTTAAGTTAGATAGGGCTCTGCAGTTGCTCTTGTTATTTCTCAAAAGCTTCATTAGAGCTGGGCTGGATAGATACTCAGGAGGCTGTGTCTGGTTGAATGCAAGTTCAATGCCAGCCTGGGCAACTTAGCAAGACCCTGTATCAAAATAAAAAATAAAAAGAGCAGGGGATAAGATGGTAGAGCACTCTAGGGTTCAATCTCCAATACCAGGGGTGGGAGAGAACATCGTTAGATTGGCAAGGATATGGAGAAATCAGAGTCTTCATATGCTGCTGGTAAGAAAGTAAAGTAGTACTGCTGTTCTGGGAGGGAGGAAGGAAGGAAGATAACAGTTCCTCAAATAATTAACCATATAATTACTTTTTGACCCAATGATACCATTCCTAGGTATATACTCAAAAGAAAAGAAGTCCACATAAAAATCTCTACATGAGGGCTGGGGATGTGGCTCAAGCAGTAGCGTGCTTACCTGGCATGTGTGCGGCCCCCATTTGATCCTCAGCACTACATACAAACAAAGATGTTGTGTCCGCCGAAAACTAAAAAATAAATATTAAAAAATTCTCTCTCTCTCTCTTAAAATAAAAACTACATGAATTTCACAGCAGCAGTATTCATAATACCCAAAATTTTTTAAAAAATCCAATATCAGCCGGGCACCGTGGAACACATCTGTAATCCCAGTGGCTTGGGAATCTGAAGCAGGAGGAATGCAAGTTCAAAATAAAAATTAATAATTAAAAAAAATGGGCTGGGGACCTGGCTTAGTGGTTAAGTGCCCCTGGGTTCAATCTCTGGTACAAACAACAACAACAACAGCAACAATAAAACCAGTATCCATTAACTGATGAGTAGATAAATAAAATGTTGTTGTTTGTACCAGAGATTGAACCCAGGGGCACTTAACCACTTTCATAAAAAGAGAAGAAGTACTAATTCATGCTATAAAGTTCATTGGCAAGGGCTGGGGATGTGGCTCAAGCAGTAATGCGCTTGCCTGGCATGCGTGTGGCCCAGGTTCGATCCTCAGCACCACATACAAACAAAGATGTTGTGTCCCCCGAAAACTAAAAAATAAATATTAAAGTTCATTGGCAAATCTTGAAACATTACATTCAGTTAAAGAACCCAGTTAAAAAAAAGTGATGTATTGTTTGATTCTATTTATATGTGCTATGGTTTAGATATGGTTTGTCTCCCAAAGGTTCATGTACTAGAGACTTGATCCATGTGGCAGCACTCAAGTGGTGGAAACTTTAAGAAATGGGGCCTTGGCTAGACCTGGTGCTCTGTGCCTGTAATCCCAGCCACTTGGGAGGCTGAGGCAGGAGGATTGCAAGTTTGAGGATAGCCTTGGCAATTTAGCAAGACCCTGTCTTGGCTTGAACCCAATACCTCACATGTGCTAAGTGAGCACTACCACTGAGTCACAGCCCCAGCCTCTCAGGTATTTTGGTATAACAACAAAAAATGGACTAAGACAACATGAAAGTTCAAAATGGGAAAATCTATAGAGACAGAAAGTAGATTAAGGGTTGTTTAGGGCTAAGAGTGGTCAAGGTGATAGCTAAAGGGTTTAGAGAGTTTCTTTTTTATCTTTTTTCTTTCTTGTTTTGTTGTACTGGGGTATTCTACCAATAAACTACCTCCCCAATCCTTTTAATTTTTTATTCTTGAGTCAGGGGGCCCCCAATTGCTCAGGCTGATTTTGCTTGAAATTGTGAGCTGTGTGGTCACTCAGAGAACTGTGTGGCCTCTGAGAACTCCTTCCTCAGTCTATAAGTTTGGGTCAGCAGCACAAGTAAAAAAAGGTCCATCCTGCACTCTCAATCTTACCCTCCCTAACTCACTTCCCTCATAATGACTAAGTGCAATACTTATGGCATACCTACCATGTAGAAGGCATGAAGGCATGTGGGACCTGAAAAATTCACAGTCTCTTTATTCTCTCTGATGTTTAAAATTAAATTACTACTATAGTTCTCTCTGTAAAAACAAATGCAACTCTTTAGACAATAGGCAGCTTTATACAAAGAAGAATCATAAGAAACCCTGGTCTTCTGGGCTCCCTATATGGTGCATGTAGGAAAACATGATTACATCAGCTACAGCAAGTCCAATTTCCACTCCTTCTTGGAGTTGAACAAATTCCAGGACTTGACTCCCTCCTCACATGCCTCCAATCACCCCTTCATTTGGTTGCTAGACTCAATTTGATAGTCTATTTTCATACCCCTCATTTTCTCACCAACCCTACCCCCACGGTGTCCAAATTGGCCCTCCAATACTGAAACCATTTGCCGGAAATTCATTAAACTGAACACATGGGAAATTACAGAGGAGATTTCACTTGTCACTTAGGCTCAAATATAGAAAGTAATTTTAAAAGGACAGTGGTGATAGGCTATTTTTATCTTGCTTGTTTGTGCTGAGTTTTCTTATCTTGCTGTCTCTTCTTCTCTTCCTGGCTACCTCTCTTTATCCTTGCTTCTTCTTTAAACTAAAAAATTGGCCTTTTAATTCTTTGTCCCAGTTTTCTCTTATCTTGCTATTTTAGGGGGGCATTTTGGGGATAGAACCTAGGGAACTCTCTCACTGAGCTAATCCCCAGCCCTTTCAAATTTTTATTTTCAAACAGGATCTCACTAAGTTGCCCAGGTTGGCCTTGAACTTGAAATCCTCCAGCCTCAGCCTCCCAAGTTGCTAGGATTACAGGTGCATGCACTTCATCTGACCTCTTATCTCTTATCTTGCTTTTTATAGTCTGTTTCTGACTTCATCACTCACTTATTCATTTAACATATGTTGAGTATTTACCCTGCACTAGGCCCTATGCTGGGATTTGGTAAAGAATAAAACAGACTTAATTCTTATCATTATGGAGATTACAGTGTGATGAAGGAGGTGGACCTCAAGTATAGTGAATTCAGATTTGGTCACAGGAAAGCCAGGAAGACTAAGGGCCGGGGATCTTACATCTTTCTGATATTAAGTTTATCATGCAGTAAATGGGGATGTAAGAACACTAACATGTTTATTAGGGAATAGACCCAATATTTCACAAGGGATGTCAGAAAACTAAAGACCTAGGTTTCTGTGTGATGTATGCAGTCTCCAGGTAGAGAAAACATGGATTTGGGAGTCATATATGATTCTGACTCCAACAATTTATCTGTCCCATACACATAAGCTATTTGATTTGTAGGTAAGTGACTTCTGGATTTCAGTTCCCTTGCCTAGAAAATAGGAATAGTAGCCAGATGCAATGATATGTTCCTTTAGTCCCTACTCAGGAGCCTGAGGCAGGAGGATCACTTGAACCCAGGACTTAGAAGCCAGTCACCTGGGCAATATAGAAAGACCTCATCTTTTAAATTTTTTTTTAAAATTTAAAAATAGAGAAATCTCCACCTATTAATGCTATTGTGAGGATTAAATGTAACATCATATATAATGAGCCGGGTATATCTCATATATAATGAGATACCCAATGTATCTCATTAACTTTCCATTATTTCCCTGTCTTATCCTTTTTTCTTTTTTTCTTTCTTTTTTTCTTTTCTTTTTTTTTTTTTTTTTTAATGATACTGGGGATTTAACCCAAGGACACTTTAACACTAAGCTGTCCCCGCTGCCCCTGCCCTTTTTAATTTCATTTTGAGACAGGATCTCTCCATGTTTCCCAGGCTGGCCTTGAACTTGCAAACCTCCTACCTCAGCCTCCAGAATTTCTGGGATCACAGGTGTGTGCACTGGGCTCCTCTTTTACCCATTTTTTTCTTTTAAATACTAATTACATTTTTATTTCCTAATCTTGAAATTGCTTGTTTAAATTTTTATTCTTTTTCATTTAGTTATCTGCTTTACTTTTTTTTTTTGTCTTTTCATGCCTTGATAATTTTTTTTTGGTTGTTCACAACATTACAAAGCTCTTGACATATCATATTTCATACATTAGATTGAAGTGGGTTATGAACTCCCAATTTTACCCCAAATGCAGATTACAGCCTCTTTTACCCTTGAATCCCACAATTAAAAATAAATAAGTGATCCCACTGATAAATTTGGCTGGCTTTAAAATAAATAAAGCCTAGTCTCCCAATTGGAAATGAGGATTCTCAAATAGTATTACATTAGTCATGTTCAAAGAGATACGTTGCTAGCCAGGAGGTGGCCTACAACCTGTAATTCCAGAAACTCAGGAGGCTGAGATAGAGGATGTCAAATTCAAGGCTAGCATTGGCAATTTAGCAAGGACTCCAACAATTTATCAAGACCCTGCCTCAAAATAAAAAAATAAAAGGTCTGGGGATCTAGCTCAGGGTTAGAGCATCCTGGGTTTAATTCCCAGTTGAGAAAAAAGAAAAGAGAGAGAGAAGAGAGGAGAGAGGGAGGTGTTGCTACTTGATTGGTTATTATAATTGCATGCTAATTATGATAGCCGCGTCAGTCCCTTGTTTTGAGGAAAGAGAAAGGCATTTAAAAAATGAAATTATGAGAAAAAGACTGAAACAAGATATAATGAAGAGCTGGCTACCGTGGCACATGCCTGTAATCTCAGCAGATTCAGAGGCTGAGGCAGGAAGATTGTGAGTTCAAAGCCAGCCTCAGCAATTTAGTGAGGCCCTAAGCAACATAGTGAGACCCTGTCTCAAAATAAAATATAAAGGGCTGGGAATGTGGCTCAAGCGGTGGCACGCTTGCCTGGCATGCGTGCGGCCCGGGTTCATCCTCAGCACCACATACAAACAAAGATGTTGTGTCCGCCGAAAACTAAAAAAATAAATATTAAAAAATTCTCTCTCTCTCTCTCTCTCTCTCTCTCTCTCTCTCTCTCTCTCTCTTCCCTCCCTCCCTCCCTCCCTCTCTTAAAAAAAATAAAATATAAAAAGGGCTGTGGATGTGGTTCAGTGGTTAAGTGCCCCTGGTTTCAATCCTTAGTACCAAAAAAAAAAAAAAAAAAAAAAAAAAAAGATATAATGAAGAATATCTTCCTCATTTTGAGGCCTGGGTGAGTAGATGCCTGAGAGAGCTACGGAACTGCTTTCCTAAGAGCATCTGTTGGACAGGGCCAGAGCAGCCCCACCTGGAGATTGACAATTAACCTATTTAGCCTAAGAGTATCCTTGTGGAAGGTATTACTCTTCCTCTGCCTTTTCTAAGCCAGGTGTGCCCTGGGGAGCTGAATGCTGCCATAAGGCTTATTGCTCACAAGAAAAGGAAAAATGGCAGCTGCCATTTCAGATACTTAATAAGAACACTAAATTAAGAAACTGCTGATTTGGTTTACCTGCTTCTTTCTCTTTGATAAAGAAGAAATCTCTTCAATCAGAGGTTCCTTGAAGCTGAAAAGGAAGCCTGAGCTCCAACTGTGGAAATAGGCAGAGGCAGTTCTCAAAGGAATAAGCAGGGCTCAGCGGGCAGCACTAGAATTCCAGGATTCCCTCTCCTGTCTCTGCCCCCATCCATAGGAAATTTCAGGTTGCTTTTGTTCTATTTAAGTTATTTGCAAAAGTGATTAATTTAGTCATCCTTTTCTCCACTCACCATCATTTTTATTTCTTCTTCCTTCTGCTTTTCCTCATTCTTGTTTTTCTTCCCTCTTCTCTTATACCTTCTCCTTTTCTGTTTCCTCCTCCTCCCTCCTCCCAATTTCCCTTTCAGCTGTTGGATCTCCTCACTTACCTCAGCAAGATATCTGTTCCAAGAACTTAAAGCATTCCCTCTTGATCTAAAATAACAACATCATTCTGATCATGCAAGTAGTACTCTGTATTTGTAGAAAACAAGATTTCTCAACATGTAGTCAGGTCCATTGGAGGAAGACCTTTAGGCACAGGATTTTTAGAAACTTTCATAGGCTAATATGAGTTGTAAATATCCACAAGGGGCTAGGATATTAGAATCCACATTGCTCAAACCTCTTTGACCTTTTTTTTCTTTACATATCTTAGCCTATGGTCTTTGGAACACATTTCAAAAACACTTATGTCATGTATTAAATTTTTCTTAAATGCTGTAACACTCATCTCTTTTGATCCCTACAATTCGCTATGATACCCAATGATAGGACAGGGAAATTGTATTAGTCTCACTTTACAGATGAGTAAAAACTGAGACCTGGTCATAGTCACATAGTTAGCTAGCAAGTAATAAGCTTGGTTTTCTTATTTGTGACCCTAGTCTGTGTACTGCCTTGAACTGCATTTAAATATGACACATATATGAGCTGGCCATGGTGGCATGCCTGTAATTCCAGCAGCTCAGAAGGTTTAAGCAGGAGGATTGCAAGTTCAAAGCCAGTTTCAGCAATTTTAGCAAGGCCCTAAGTAACTTAGCAAGGCTCTGACTCTCAATAAAATATAAAAAGGGCTGGGGATGTGGCTAGGTGGTTAAATGTCCCTGGGTTCCATCTCCAGCACCCCCCTCCACACACAAAAAAGTATAACATATATGTGACCTAATGTAATATAGCACATGATATATAATGTGAGAACTAAAAGACATACTACAATTACAATTTCTTTAACCATACAATTTTTTTAGTCATACATGACAGCAGAATGTATTTTGACATAAAATACATACATGGAATGTACATACATCAATCATATTGTCTATTCTATTCTGCTGCCCTTCCTATCCTCCCTACTCCTCCCTTCCTCTCCCATCCTTTCTCTCTATACGATTACAAATTTAAAATAGTTAGCAACATTGGCAAAAATCACCAATTCTTGCTTTCATGGAGCTCTTACATTCTAGTGGAGAGGGGGGAGAGAAAAATTACAAGATAATTATGTAAAATATGTTTTATTATATATGTTACATAATTACAAAATATAAGAATAAAAATACTGTAGGGAAAAGAATAGAAAGATATGGCAGTTGCAATTTAAGAGAGAGGAGATTAAGAAAGGCTATACTGAAAAGGTGACATTTGAATAAAGACCTGAAGGAGACAAGGAAATGACCTACAGAGATTCTCAGACTGAGGCAGGAGGATTGTGTATGCGGATGGAAGGGAGTTCCAGTGGAGAAAAAAAGTAAATGCAAAGTGCCTAAGGCAGGACTAAGCCAAGGGTGAGGATGAACTGAGGAGGAGGCAGGATAAAAGATAAGGTTAGAGAGACTGAAGGGGTGAACTCAAGATGCCAGATTTATAAGAAAACCAAGTGAAATAATGCAGATGACATGAGATAATACAATCATTTTCATTTTTAATTTTTGTTACGGGGATTGAACCCAGGGGTACTTAACTTCTAGTCACATCCCCAGCACCCTCCCCCCCCTTTTTTTTGTATTCTATTTAGAGACAGTTCTCGCTGGCTTGCTTAAGTCCTTGCTAAATTGCTGAGGCTGGCTTTGAATTCACAATCCTCCTGTTTTAGCCTTTCAAGACGTTGGGATTACAAGCTTGTGCTACCATGCCTGGTGCCATGATAGAATCATAACATTAAGAAACTGCTGATTTGGTTTACCTGCTTCTTTCTTTTTGATAAAGAAGAAATCTATTATGTTGCTCCAAAACAAATCATCCCGAAATTTTAACAACTTAAAACAACATCTATCTCACACAGTTTCTGAGGGGCTCAGAATCACTCATGATGTTGTAGTGAGGCTATCTGGTAGGGCTATAGTCAGTCCTCTGAAACCTTGACCATGGCTGGAGGATCTCCTTCAAGATCATCCATGTGGCTGTTGACATAGCCTCTCTCATAGGGCTGATCACAACATAACAACTGAATTCCCCCGGAACAAGTGATGAGACAGAGAGAGAACAACAGAAAGTGACCAAGAAAGAAACTATTATTTCTTTGATACCAAATCTTGGAAATTACGTACAAATATGACTGCCACGCTGTACTGGTAACACAGTGTGCCATGTGGGAGGGAACTATAAGTGAATGAATATCAGGAGTTGGGGATCATTGTTGGTCATTTTGGAGGCTGACTACTACAACTGGTTTGCAGAAGAATTTCTCTAACCATCTCTTCAACAAATAAGAACAATACCAAGAGGGGACCTTCAGAAAGCTGCTGAGAATCTACAGGTCTTATGTCAGTTGTGCATGAGTATGCGTATTTCTTCAAAGTCCTCTTCCTCTAGGCCTGGCCTCATTATTTCATTCATCCAAATTAAGTCAATTTGGAATAATCTTAGTTAAACCTGCAAAGAAAAAAAAATCACTTTGAGGAAAGCTATAGAACTTCAAAGGCAGTTTGGGCTCCTCTGGGATAATTTAACCTTGAGATGACACTAGACTTTTATGAAGGATAGAGCAGACCCACCTATCCCTCCAGAATCCCTAGCTACCTTCTGGTGAAAGAGAGGCATCCTGCCTAATCTAAGAAGAATGATTAAGGACAGGGATCAGAGATTTTTGCTTCATCCCTGAGGGCTAGTATTAGACATGCTCTCCTGGGGCTCAGAGGGCTTCCTGCTCAACCCCCACTCCCTCCCAGGGCCAGACCTCAGCTCTGCAACCAGATCAGACCAGTTTCCTAAAATGAGCAGCAGATGGCATCGCAGCCTCAGGAGCGAGCTGCTGAGATTGCTGGCAAGAGCAGCAGTATTGTAAGGAACTCAGGCTGCTGGCTTGGCATCTGGGGATCCTGGGGCAGGGCCCCCTGCCTTTCCACATCTCAGCTCAATTAATTTTTTTCTCTGCGCTGCAAATTAAGATACTGTCAGGCCTGTGTCTCAGAAAGCAGGGCCTGAGACCCCAGTGAAACACAGAGTGAACAGTGTCTTTTTTTTTTTTTTTTAAAGAGAGAGTGAGAGAGGAGAGACAGAGAGAGAGAGAGAGAGAGAGAGAGAGAGAGAGAGAGAGAGAGAGAGAGAGAGAGAGAATTTTTAATATTTATTTTTTAGTTCTCGGCGGACACAACATCTTTGTTGGTATGTGGTGCTGAGGATCGAACCCGGGCCGCACGCATGCCAGGCGAGCGCGCTACCGCTTGAGCCACATCCCCAGCCCAACAGTGTCTTTTCTATGATCTTTTCTAAGAAAGATGAAAATCAATGGCTGCTGTTTCAAGAGAGACTGTATTTCTTTTGCTGGTTATGAGGGGTCTGCAGGGAGTATATTCAGGTTTAGGGGCTGGCAGGTCCCTGGAATAAGCCTCCTGAGAAGGCCAGATGGGGCCAGAAATGATTTGAGCAATCAGTGGGTCCTGGAAAGCATCTAGGGAATTCCATTGGTTCAAAACTGAATTATCTTTTCCCCCATAGTGACTGAAAGGAGGAGTTACACCCTAGAGCTGCCTGCCAGTAATGAACACAGGACTCAGTCCTGCAGGCCTTCTGTCTGTGCCTCAGTCTCCCTCCCTTTCCTTAGTTTTTTTTTTAAGAGAGAGAGAGAGAGAGAGAGAGAGAGAGAGAGAATGAATATTTTTTAATATTTATTTTTCAGTTTTTGGTGGACACAATATCTTTATTTTATGTGATGCTGAGGATCAAACCCCGTGCCCCGCGCATGCCAGGCGAGTGCGTTACTGCTTGAGCCACATCCCCAGCCCCTCTCCTTAGGTTTTTGATTCTTTCCTCCTTTCCCTCCTTCCCCGGCCATGGTCCTTTTTTCTCTCCTTCACTTTTCCTCTGTCATCTCTGTTTCTTAATCTTTCCCACTGTGCATCCATTTCTTTTTTCTACTCCAGTGAAGGAAAGAAAGTTGGTTACCAAACTTCTCTAGCAAAGTGGCCACGGGCACTGAGTCACAACACTATTGCCTGTCTTTAGGGACCCTCTTCACTCAGCTCTCCTTTGCTCCCTGCCTCATACTCTCCCTTCCTGCTGCTGTTAGTCTCAAGGGGGCCTGGACAAAGGGAGGTTCAGAAGTCATCAAAAGAAATCTACTTTAATCTTCAGCAATTTCCGGAGGACCTAAGCAACTTAGAGAGAGACCTTGTCTCTAAATAAAATATAAAAAGGGACAGGAATGTGACTCAGAGGTTAAATGCCCCTGGGTTCAATTCCTGGTATCCAAAAAAAAAAAAAAAAATTAAGAATCTACTTTCCTCTCCCTCTTCTGGTACTCTCTGCTTTGCTGCTTTGTATTTCTAGACAGGAAAGACCCTGGGGGCTTCCCAGTAGGACTGAGATCCCTTCAACCTCATGCTTGCTTGCTGAGCACCCATTTTATGCCATGGGAATGAGTTCGAGGTCCTGTCTACTTGTTCACAGCTGCATCCACAGTATCTAGCACATAATAGACTTTCAATAATTATTTTAAAATGCGTGGGTCAGTGGAAGGATGAATGCAGAACTTGGTATTAGGCATCAGGGGTACAAACATTACAAGTGCAATTGAAATCCATAAAGAGGAACACCCTATTATCTGGAACAGTAACAGGCAGATAGTGGTAGAAGCTGCAGTGGCACCTGAGTCTGTACTGTGAAGACAAAGAGGACATTGTTCACTCACTTATTTAAAAATTGTTCAGGGGGAGTCTATTAGCTTCTGGGTTAGAGAAGGGAATAAGACACGTCCTTTGCCCTCAGCAAGCTCTCGGTTGGGTGTGAGAGACATAAGAGGAAATAAACCAGCAGTAACAAAATCAGTGCTGTATTGGGGTAAATACTGGGCAATGGGAGCAGAAAGCAGAGGTAGTATGCCTAGTCTAGGGGCTTTGAAAGGCTTTCTGGTGAAGAGAGTTTAGGCCAAGACTGGCCTGAAGGGTCAGTAGAAGATAGTAGGGGAAAGAGAGTTCCAGATCAAAGGGGTATCATATTGTCAAAGGAAAGCACTCAAGTTACAAGGAACTGAGCAAATGTGTCAGAAATTCTGGCCAGAATACCAGTAGAGTGTCAGGTGGGACCAGAAGGTTAAGAAAATTGGGTGGGAGTGGTATAGAATAGCCTAAAAATATGTTAAGGAATATGAATTTACCTTTAGGACATGGAAAGATTTTGAGGATTTCAAGTAGGGCAGTGATAAGATCAAGTTTACATTTTGGAAAGATTACTCTGGAAGGTTAATGGAAAATGGATGGGGTGAGGTCAGAGAAGCATCTTGGAGACATTCAGGGAGAAGTCAAGCCAAGAAGATGGACTGAGTGAATGATGATGTCAGTGGGATAGGTTATATAGAGTTGAGATGGAGGATAATTATGAATTTTCCTGATCCAGGAAAAAAAGGGAGTAGGGAGAATAGGAAGAGACTTTGCCAAGCATAGAGAAGGGAGCAAGGCTAGGTGAGATCAGCCCCATCAGAATCTGGAAATCCCGTTCTAGAATTGTCTAGCCTCTGTACTCATTCTGATCTCTTTTGCCTACAGACATCAAAGGTATCATGCAGATATCTTTAATTTTTTCTCCAAATGAAAGATTTAGAATAGGGTAGAGAATGTGAATCAGTTAAAGTAATGGTTAAGAAATTGGACTCTGCTTCTTCCTTGATTTCTGACTTAGGGCAAATAACTTAATGAAGCTATTTTTTTCCCCCTTGATGATGTTGAAAGCTTTAAATGAGGTAACGTGGACAGAAAATGTAGATAGTGAAAAAATCTCAATAAATCTTTGGTGTTCCTAGGATATTGGTATGAGCCAAATGAGGAAGGGGATGTAGGACAGAAAAGATAGCAAGGGATGTAAGAAAGGAGGGCTGAGTGGAAGGGAAATGTTTCAATGTATTGGAATTCTTTAGTGGTTTCCATAGTCTGTGAGGCAAAATCCTCTACTATGGTTTGAATGTATTCCCAAAGTTCATTTGCTAGAGATTTAATCTCCAAAGCAATAAGTGTTGGAAGGTGGGGCCTACTAAAGTGGGACCTCTTTTTTGGTATTGGGGATTGAACCAGGGGCACTCAACCCCTTAGTCACATCCCCAGCCCTTTTTGTATTTAGGGTCTCATTGAGTTGCTTAGGGTCTTGCTGCATTGCTGAGGTTGGCTTCGAACTCATAATCCTCCTTCCTCAACCTCCCTAGCCACTGAGATTACAGGCGTGCGCCTCTGAACCCGGCAAGGTGGGACTTCACAATTAGGTCTTGGGGGCTCTTCCTTTTATGAATGGATTAATGTCCACTGTAGGAGTAGGTTTGTTGGAAAAGCAAATTTGACCCCCTCTTGTTCTCTTACCCTCCCATGTTATTTTTTAAAAATATTTATTTAGTTGTAGGTGGACACAATATCTTTATTTATTCATTTTTATGTGGTGCTGAGGATTGAACCCAGGGCCTCACACGAGCAAGGTAGGTGCTCTGTCATTGAGCTACAGCCCAGCCCATCACCCATGTTATTTTGTCCTTCTATCCTCTGCCATGACGTGACCTATTAAGAAGACCCTTATCAGATGCCATCCCTTGACTTTGGACTTCTCAGCCTCCAGAACTATGAAAAATAAATCCTTATATATTACCCAGTCTGAGATACTCTGTTACAGCAACAAAATAGACTAAGACATCAACCAGGATTGGTTCCTGCCTACTGCCCTGCCTCATTTCCCATGGCTCTCAATCTCACTTTACAGACTAAATATGATACAACCATTATGATTCCAAAAACATATCAGGTTCTTCAACATACCAAGATTCCAAGCCTTTAAAGTTGGGCAAAGTGGCACATTCCTATAATTCCAGCAGGAAGGTAAGGGAGGAGGATGTCAAATTTGAGGCCAGCCTTAGCAAATTGAAAGATCCTGTCTCAAAGTAAAAAATAAGCCAGGCACAGCATAGCAGCACACATCTATAATTCCAGTGGCACAGGAGGCTGAGGCAGGAGGAGTTCAAAGCCAGCCTTGGCAATTTAGTGAAGCCCTAAATGACTTAGCAAGACCGTGTCTCAAAAAAAGGGGGGGCTAGGGATATGGCTCAGTGGTTAAGCACCCCTAAATTCAATCCCTGGTACTAAAAATAAATACATAATTAAATAATTAAAAGGACTGGGGTTGTAGTTTAGTGGTAAAGCAACCATGGGTTCAATTCTCAGTACCAAGGGAAAAAAATTGCACAAAGTGTTCTTTTAGAGAGAAAGTGGCCCCTCACACCAAATTTGTCTTCATACCAAATATGAGAAAGTCTCTAGAGACCTCGAGCAGGTGTTAGGAAGGAACTCAGAGCATGTGCATTGCAAAAGGGCCATGGTGTACTAAGGAGAAAGAGGTTCAGAAGACAGCCAATATGGCTCAAATAAACAACATTTGACAGAGTGGTTTGGTGAGACAGAGGGGCAGGCCGGTTGATGGGGCTACTTCTTTTGTCAGTGAGACTAAGATTATAGAAGAAAAAAGGGAAAAGTCTTAATGGAACCCTAGCATAACCCTGGACATCTACCTCATCTCCTCTTTTCTCCCTGTCACTGCATAACAAATCACTCTAAAGCCTAAAACATAAATATTTATTATCTCACAGTTTCTGAGCATCAGAAATTCAGGAGTGGCTTAGCTTTGTTGTTCTGATTCAAAGTCTCTCTCTGTCTCTCTTTTTTTTTGGTATCAGGTACTGAACTCAGGGGCACTCAACCACTGAGCCACATCCCCAACTCTATTTTGTATTTTATAATTTTATTTATTTATTTATTTATTTATTTATATATTTATTTTCAGTTGTCAATGGACCTTTATTGTATTTATTGATACATGGTGCTGAGAATCGAATCCAGTGCCTCACACATGCCAGGCAAGCGCTCTGCCACTGAGCCACAACCTCAGCCCCCTATTTTGTATTTTATATAGACACAGGGTCTCACTGAATTACTTAGTGCCTTGCTAAGTTTCTGAGACTGGCTTTGAACTCGAGATCCTCCTCTCTCAGGCTCTTGAGCTGCTGGGATTCCAGGCATGTGTGCCACCACACCCTCACCTCAGGGTCTCTCTTGATCCTTAGGGCTGACAGATGTTTCCAAGACGATTCACTCACATGGCTGTTGGTTGGAGGCCTCAGTTGCTACCATGTGGCCCTCCTGATAGAACTGTTTGAGTGTCCTCACAACACAGCAGCATGTGGCCAAAGAAAGAACATGTAGGAAGCCGCAGAACTTTTTATAACTTTCTGTTTGGGGGTAATTTTAGATTTGTAGAAAACTTGTTTAGAGTTCCCCTAGGTCCATGTATATATAATGATATATAATCACCCAACTGCCTCTAATGTTGAATATCTTACATAATCATAGTATATTTGTTAAAACTAAGGAATTAACACTGGTGTACTACTAGTAACTACAGACTTTTTATAGGTTTCATCTTCTGCTAATACCATTTTTCTGTTCCAGTATCCAATCTAGGATACCACATTTTATTTAGTCATCATGTTTCCTTAGTCTCCGTCAATCTATGGCAGTTTCCAATCTGTCTTTGTTTTTCATGACCTTGACAATTTTGAAGACTATTGATCTATTTTGAAGAATGTTCCTCAGTCTGTGTTAGTCTGATGTTTTCTCATGATCACCCTAGGGTAATCATAATGCTTTTGATGACTTCATCATAGGAGTGACATGTTACTTCTACTATATTCTATTCTTCACAAAGGAGTCACTAAGCCAGGCAAAGTGATACATACCTATAATCCCGGAAACTTGCAAGGCTAAGGCAGAAGGATGCCAAGTTTGAGGTCAACCTCAGCAACTTAGCAAGACCCTTTCTGAAAATAAAAAAATAAAAAAGGGGCTGGGGTTGTGGCTCAGCAGTAGAGTGCTCGCCTTGCATGTGCAAGACCCTGGGTTCAATCCTCAGCACCACATAAAAATAAATATAAGTGAAACAAAGGTATTGTGACCGACAACTAAAAAATAAATATTAAGCATCCCTGCATGCAATCACCAGTATAGAGCAAGAGAGAGAGAAGGAGAGGGGAGAGGAGGAGAGGGGAAGAGAGAGAGAGAGAGAGAGAGAGAGAGAGAGAGAGAGAGAGAGAGAGAGAGAAGATACTAAGTCTAGACAATAGTCAAGGAAAGGGGAATTAGTTCTAGCTCTTGAAGACAGGAATATTAACTAATTTGTGGGAATATTTTTATTTATTTATTTATTTTTAAAAATATATTTTTAGTTGCCGATGACCTTTATTTTTAATTTTTTTATATGTGCTGCTGAGAATTGAATCCAGTGCCTCACACATGCCAGGCAAGTGCTCTACCACTCAGCCACAGACCCAGCCCCATGGGAATATTTTTAAATCACCACAGTGGCCACCTCAACGAAGTGACATTTGAATAAACACTTGAAGTAAGCAAAAGAACAAACTCCAGGATATCATAGGTAAAAATTTGTTGGCATAGGGGACAGCGAGTGCAAAGGACCTAGGGCAGAACTGTGAGTAGCAATATTTGAGGGATAGTCAGGAAGCTGGTATGGTTTGTGAGAAAAAGTGGTAGGGCATGAGGTAGTGAAGTTTGTGGGTTGAGGGCTAGGAAGATCTGTAAGGCCTTGTAGGACATGGTGAGAATTTTTTATTTTATGCTGAATGAAATAGGGAATCATTAAAGTGTTGTGAGCAGAGAAGTGGCATGATTTTAAAGAGATCACTCTATCCCTGGGGATATAGCTTTGTGGTAGAATATATGTGTAGCACGGGTGAGGCCCTTTTCCTCCCAACACCAGGAGGGAAAAAAAAGGATCATCCTGGTGGCTGTATGGTGGCAAGGGTGAAAGTTGGGAGTCAGATGAGGAAGAATTCAGTTTTCTTCCAGAAGGTGGCTCTTCTTATATCTAGAGAAGAGATAATGCTTATTGTCTCATTTAATCTATGGCCATTATGAGGACATAATCTCAGCAACTTGAGATGCTGAGGTAGAATTGAAAGTTTGAGACCAAGCTCAGCCTCAGCAAAGCTCTAAGGAACTTAGCAAGACTCTGTCCCAAAATAAAAAAATAAAAAGGGCTGGGGGTATAGCTCAGTGGTAGAATACGTCTGGGTTCAATCCCCAGTGCCGCAAAAAAGTAAAATAACACATTTAGGGTGCCTAGTACATAGTAATTGCTCAATATAACGAAGCCTGAAGGAGCAATAGAGTTTAGAGGAGTAAGATGAGTGCCTGTGCACTGGACAAGCTCAGTAAGTGGCTTGGCTCTGGAGATAAGAGGAAGAAAAATTTTGGTTTTTGACTTTGAGGAGCTCAGAGTCCAGTGGGTTGAACATTCCTGCAAGAAACAATCCCAACATGATTGGCAAAGTAGTAAAATTGGTTTGGCATGGGACTCTGAGGGTTCTGGCACTTTGGGAAAAGTGCCAAAGAGGACACTTTTCACATTAGCTAGGTGGAGAAGAAAGAGAGAGACTTTTAGGCAGAAAGAACCGCATATGCAAAAGCTCAGAGGCCCCACAGAGGGCAGTGTGTTTCTGTGCCTATTTTAATAGCAACCATAAGTATGCATATGTAGCTCAGTGGTAGAGCAGTTGCCTAGCATGTGTGAGGCCTTGGGTTTGATCCTCAGCACTCTAAAAAAATAAAAAAGAAGAAGAAGGAAGAAGAAGAAAAGAAAAGTAAAACCCCAGTAATTATTCTTCTATGAGGTGGCAGAGCCAGGTTTCAAACTCAGAGCTGTCTGAATCTTTTTTATTTTTTAATATTTTTTTTTAGTTGTAGATGGACACAATATCTTTATTTCATTTATTATTATTTTTTTTGTGGTGCTGGGGATCAAACCCAGGGTCTTGTGCATGCAAGGCAAGTACTCTACCAACTGAGATATATCCCCAGCCCTATTTGATTTATTTTTAAGAGGTGCTGAGGATCAAATCCAGTGCCTTATGCTGCTAAGCAAGTGCTCTACCACTGAGCCACAACCCCAGCTCAGCTGTCTGAATCTTGAGGCCCGCCACCCATCTCAATCACTCCTGAATACCACTGGCCTTGTAGTGACATGGTCTTGACAGTTAAATCTACAACAGGGCCCCTATGCAATGGATTGAGAAACTCTCAAAACTCTGAAGACAGAGGGAAAATTAGGCTTTGATTTATAAGAGCCCATATGGAAGTAGAGGAAATAGGTCTCTGTTGGGGCCTAGGGCTCCTGTGTCTGAGGCTTTGGTGAGACTTCTTTGAGTGAGGATGTGGAAGGTCATTGCTGTGAACCTGAGATTCCTCCCTATCAGGCTCACTAGCATTGATTAAAAAAAAAAAAACCGTGAAAATAGACCCATTTTACAGAGGGAGAAAAGTATCCTCTGCAGGGGAAGACTTTGGTTCAAGATGGAACTTCCTCTTGGCCTTGGAAAACCATGGTAAACTAATGATATCCAAGTGGGTGAACTTTCTCTCAAGATAGGCATGAAGAGAAACCAAGAAGCAGGGAAGCCAAAAGGACAAGAATGAGAGTAAGACAGAAATTGAGGACAAATAGAGGATGTAGAGTAAATCAGGGGAGAGAAATGGGAAGACTGTCTAAGAGGAATTAAAAAAAAAAAAAACAGCTGGCTGCACAGAGTGGTGCATGCCTATAATCCCAGTGGCTCAGGAGGCTGAGGCAGGAGGACTTCAAAGCCCTCCTCAAAAACTTATCAAAGCCCCAAGCAATTTAGCAAGGCCCTGTCCCACAACAAAATATAAAAAGGGCTGGGGATGTGGCTCAGTGGTTAAGTTCCCCTAGTTCAATCATCAGTATTAAAACAACAACAACAACAAAATAAGTAAGTAAATCAATCAATCAATCAATAAATAACAGCTGAAAAGAGGGAAGATGCGCTTTTTCCGAAATAAATGTCAGCTGATAATTGTCCCCAGTTTCTAAGGCATGATGCAATATCTGCAGCACCTGCTTCACCATCACAGGGTGATGGTGGCAGGGTGGTCCTCACTTTCCACCAGCTTCTCATCCTTTCCTTCCTTCCTTCCTTCCCTCAACAAGTATTTAAGAACTATTAGGGGGCTGGGGATGTGGCTCAAGCAGTAGCGCGCTCGCCTGGCATGCGTGCGGCCTGGGTTCGATCCTCAGCACCACATACCAACAAAGATGTTGTGTCCACCGAGAACTAAAAATAAATATTAAAAATTCTCTCTCTCTCTCTCTCCACTTTCTCTTTAATAAAAAAAAAAAGAACTATTTGGGATCAGAGACTGCTCAAGGTGCTGAAGATAAAGCTGTGAACAGATAATAAATGTGTAAGTTAATAGTCCACTTTAGATAGGAGTACATGCAATGAAGAAAAGAAAACAGTTAAGGTTTGGGGTGTGTCAAGGAGGCTGTCCCCACTAGGGTGTTGTTATCTGTGCAGTGGGCATGGTGATGGGACATCCCTCACTGGGTGCTGGAGAACTCCAGGAGTTAAT
Organism: Ictidomys tridecemlineatus; assembly: GCF_052094955.1. Classification (NCBI taxonomy): domain Eukaryota; kingdom Metazoa; phylum Chordata; class Mammalia; order Rodentia; family Sciuridae; genus Ictidomys; species Ictidomys tridecemlineatus. Next base: position 119,646,455 of record NC_135477.1, on the reverse strand, counting down.
ATGCCAATATGGTGCATAATCTGTAAATATTTGTTGGATGAATAAAATAAATTCCCATTTCATCAATAGAGAATCAATGCTGAGAATTCAGAGAATGAAAACCATCTAGTTAAATTAGTGGCAGAGCCCAAGCCTCTGTTATCAGAAGAACTTTAGGTCTGGGGATTCTTAGAGTTCAGTTCTCATGCCCCTAGAACCCACTTATTCTCTGGATAAAGACTGGCAGGGAGTGGAGGGATGTGGTGGGACAAGATCCCAAGAGGCCTTTGATACCATCTCAGAAGTGGGCTTAAACTAGGCCTAGTGGTGCACACATGTAATCTCAGCTACTCTAGAGGCCGAGGCAGAAGGATCCCAAGCTTGAAGCCAGCCTGGGCAAGTTAGCCAGATCCTATTAAAAAAAAAAAAAGAAAAGAAAAAAAGGACTGTGGCTGTAGCTCAGTGGTTAAAGCACTCCCATGTTCAATTCAAAACAGTAGGCTTAAAAAGAGCCCTGTGTTGGGCTGGGGATGTGGCTCAAGCGGTAGCACACTTGCCTGGCATGCGTGCGGCCTGGGTTGGATCCTCAGCACCACATACAAAGATGTTGTGTCCGCTGAAAACTAAAAAATAAATATTAAAAATTCTCTCCCTCTCTCTCCCTCTCTCTTAAAAAAAAAAAAAAAAAAAAAAGAGCCCTGTGCCCTTGACCCTCTGCCCTTATTCTCTCAACCTTTCCTGACCAATGACAAAATTGAGAACCTGGCACACCCCGAATGACCTCTAAATCTTTCTTATCCTTGCTACGGTGGGAAGCTCTCCACCAGCCAGTCACACATCTGCAGACCATCCTGTTCCTTCCACCACTAAATCTTGGCTGTGGAGACAGTTCTCTTCTTGCTTTCTACCCCTTCCTTTTGCCTACCTTGCCTATAGTTCTCCTTGTCCTTCTGTCTCTTCCCCTCAATTCATTCCTTTCTTTTCAGCTCTCTGATCTTTGTTCCTCCCTTTCTTTCCCTCCCCTCCCTCCCTCCCCTCATAAAGCAATAACTTTGCTCTTTCCTCCCTAAATTGAAGGGCAGTAGTGTAGTAAAACAAATCGCTGTCAACAAAAATACATTTCTACTGTATTCATCCCCATGCAAGAAGATTTATCAGGGTCTCTCACCCTGCACTGTTATGTAAATGTGGTAATCCAATGGAAATATGATGTCTATGGAGTCTGAGGATAAAGTCACCATTAAAACTATCAATTACCCATCGGGGCTTCAGTTTCGTTAACCCACTCACTGCCTTGCCTGACTCCTGCCTCCCTCTTTTCAGGGGAGAGCTTGACAGGTCGTGACAGCTTATAAAAGATGCTTTCTGTCTCCTTGGGTTCCAGGAGGTCATCTGGAGGATCAAATATTTGTATAGTGTTTGAGAAATTATAAAGTGCTACATAATTCAGAGGTATTATTATTTCATCTGTCACGTGGGCCGTCTCTGTGCCTCTTTGATTTGATAGATGTCAGTTCTGTCTGCAAACCTGGCTCATCCCCACTCTTGGGTGCCTTTAGCTTCCTTTTGGCTGCAATGCTCCTTCTTTCCCTTCTTTTAGATAACTCCTGGGCACCCCAGGATAGTCCCCAGGGCAGCTGTACTGAATACCCCTGAGTGTGCTCAAAGACACCTGCACGGCAACAAGTTCCCAAGACAAGCCGGAGTGCCTGGTGCCCAAAGTTTCAGGATGTAAGTCCCGGGATTGAGTCCCAGCTCTGCTACTTTCCAATCAGTTCCCTCTTTTCTCATTTGCAAAATGCCACTGATAATAGTGTCTGATTCATAGAATTTTTGTAAAGAGATACAGCCTATGAAGAGCTTAGCATGTAGTAAAGCAATTCTGTTGTTGTTTAAGGGTCAATCAGAGTTCTTTCTAGATCATGAGACTTGCCTGAGACTTGGCAATGGGGAGACAGACCTTGACTGATCATCCTCCCCAAGAGAGGACCTCCAAGGTCTGAGTTGTACCTGATTCTCTTGGGATCAGGCTGTGTCATCCTGCAGCCCCTGGGGGCTGGAATTGAGGGACTGGAGGATGCAATAGAAAGACAAGAAGAGTTTTGGTGGAGGTGGGTGTCTCTTATGCAGAAATGTCAAGAGTCAGAGCTGGAAGTAAGGGAGGTGGCGGGGGTGGAGGGAGGAGGGAAGAGTATAGGATGTCTCTAAGTTGCCAGAATCTCGATGGAGTTGCAGCTCTGGGGCCCTGGCACTTCCTGCCACCCCGAGTCTCGGGAATGAGTCACTAGAGGGAGGAGTGATGGAGGCGTCATGCTCTGCCCACAGAGCATCGGGTTCTGTTCCCCAAAAGAGGACTGGTGGGAGGCAGAAGGAGATCTAGAGCTTAGGGACTTAGGGGAGCTATGCCCAAGGGGAGCAAAGAGAAGCTCCTAATCTTAAGCTCACCTATTGTGCCAGGAGCAAGTCCTGCCTTTCACCTCCTGTGCTGACTCAGTGCCTACCACAACTTTGAAAAATTAGCTCACAATTGCTCCTCTGACTTCTACCTCTGGCTGCCCAGTTTTCTCCATAAGGGGTCTTTTGTATCCTTCTGATCAAGGGGAGGGGACAAGAGTCCGCTTTTCTCTTTTCCACCTGGCCAACTCAAGTCTCCTTCCTTGCAAAAGTCTTTCCCCCTGTGTCTGAGTAACTGGTTCATGACTGTGTTTGGTACTTGGCTCTCACACGCCCCAGAATGCCTAATTTCTCAGTCTTCCAGATCCTCAAAATTAAGGTCTTTATTATGTCCCTAGAGCCTAGCCAAATGTTAAGACATAAATGTATTGATGTGGACTGGTTTTTCTCCTTTAGTTACTAATTACTGTTTTTCTCCTTTAGTTTCTCCTTTAGTTCACTGACATTTCTTTACCATTTCTATTTACTGAGCACCTATTATGTGACAGGTGTCTTTTTTTTTTGTATCAGGGATTGAACCTGGGATGCTTAACCACTGAGTCGCATCCCCAGCTCTTCTTATTTTTAAATTTTGGACAGGGTCTTGCCAAGTTGTTTAGGGCCTTACTAATTTGCTGAGGTTGGCTTTGAACTTGCAATCCTCCTAAACTGCTGGAATTACAGTTGTGCACCACTGTGCCCAGCTGTCAAGTGTCTTTTTACACATTAATTCATTTAATCTTCATAATGATCTAATGCCCATTTTATAGATGAGAAAAGTGAGCTCAGTGAGGTCAAATGACTGGTCTGAGGACACAGAGTCAGCAGGTGGCAAAACAGATTTGACAACAAAGCTCTCACATTTTTTTGTTGTTATTTTAAAGAATCTTTTTTATTACTATTTTTAAATCCCCAAACCAGACCTCTTAGTTATAACAATTTTATGTAGTTTTTAATGAATTTGTGGGTTGTCTATATTGCTTTATTGAGATCTACTTTACATACTATATATAATTCACCATTTAAAGTATATAATTCATTGGTTTTTAGTATATTTACAGAGTTCTGTAACCATCATCTCAATCTAAGAACATTTTTATCACACCAAAAAGAAATCCTTGGGGGGCTAGGGATATAGCTCAGTTGGTAGAGTGCTTGCTTGCCTCCCATGCACAAAGCCCTGGGTTCAATCCCCAGCACCACCAAAAAAAAAAAAAAACAACAAAAAGAAATCCTATACCCATTTGTATGTACTTCCTGTATCCTCTTACTCCCCAACTTTTTTCTTCTATCAGACACAAGTCTCTGATTTGATATCAAGCTCCTTGATCCATTTTGAGTTAACTTTTATGCATGGCAAGAGGAGGGGATTCAGTTTCATTTTGTTGCATATGGATTTCCAGTTTTCCCAACACCATTTGTTGAAAATGCTATCCTTCCTCCATTGCTTGCTTTTAGCCCCTTTATCAAATATAAGATAGTTGTAACTTTGTGGATTAGTCTCTGTGTCCTCTATTCTGTACCATTGGTCCACCCGCCTGTTTTGGTACCAGTACCATGCTGTTTTTGTTACTATTGCTCTGTAATATAGTTTGAAATCTGGTATCGCTATACCGCCTGATTCACACTTCCTGCTTAGAATTGCTTTTGCTATTCTGGGTCTTTTATTTTTCCAAATGAATTTCATGATTGCTTTATCTATTTCTACAAGAAATGCCGTTGGGATTTTGATTGGCATTGCATTAAACCTATAGAGAACTTTTGGTAATATCGCCATTTTGATGATGTTAGTTCTGCCTACCCATGAACAGGGTATATTTTTCCATCTTCTAAGATCTTCTTCTACTTCTCTTTTTAGGGTTCTGTAGTTTTCATTGTATAAATCTTTAACCTCTTTTGTTAGGTTGATTCTCAAGTATTTTATTTTTTTTGAGGATATTGTGAATGGAGTGTTTTTCCTCATTTCCGTTTCAGAAGTTTTGTCGCTGATATACAGAAATGCCTTTGATTTATGCATGTTGATTTTATATCCTGCCACTTTGCTGAATTCATTTATTAGTTCTAGTAGTTTTTTTGTAGACCCTTTTGCGTCTTCTAGGTATAGAATCATGTCGCCTGCAAATAGTGATAATTTAAGTTCTTCTTTTCCTAATTTTATGCCTTTAATTTCTTTCGTCTGTCTAATTGCTCTGGCCAGTGTTTCGAGAACTATATTGAATAGAAGTGGTGATAGAGGGCATCCCTGTCTTGTTCCAGATTTTAGAGGGAATGCCTTTAACTTTTGTCCATTCAGAATGATGCTAGCCTGAGGCTTAGCATAGATAGCTTTTACAATGTTGAGGTAAGTTCCTGTTATCCCTAGTTTTTCTAATGTTTTGAACATAAAGGGATGCTGTACTTTGTCGAATGCTTTTTCTGGGTCTATCGAGATGATCATATGGTTCTTATCTTTAAGTCTATTGATATGGTGAATAACATTTATTGATTTCCGTATATTGAACCATTCTTGCATCCCAGGGATGAATCCTACTTGATCATGGTGCACAATTTTTTTGATGTGTTTTTGTATCCGATTTGCCAGAATTTTATTGAGGATTTTTGCATCAAGGTTCATTAGAGATATTGGTCTATAGTTTTCTTTCTTTGAGGTGTCTTTGTCTGGTTTCGGAATCAGAGTGATATTGGCCTCATAGAATGAATTTGGAAGAGCTCCCTCTTTTTCTATTTCCTGAAATAACTTGAAAAGTATTGGTATCAATTCTTCTTTAAAGGTTTTGTAAAACTCTGCTGTATACCCATCCGGTCCTGGGCTTTTCTTGGTTGGTAGTCTTTTGATTGCTTCTTCTATTTCATCCATTGATATTGGTCTGTTCAAATTGTGTGTATCCTCCTGACTCAGTCTGGGCAAATCCTATGACTTAAGAAATTTATCGATGTCTTCACTATCTTCTATTTTATTGGAATATAGGTTTTCAAAATAATTTCTAATTGTCTTCTGTATTTCTGTAGCATCTGTTGTGATATTGCCTTTTTCATCCTGTATGCTGATAATTTGAGTTCTCTCTCTTCTTCTCTTCGTTAGCATGGGACAGCCCATTTTTTCACATTTTTTTAAAAAATTTAATATCCGAGATTAAACCCAGGGGCACTTAACCACTGAGCCACATCCCCAGCCCTTTTTTGTATTTTTAATTTAGAGACAGAGCCTCTGAATGTTTATGGCCTTGCTAAGTTGTTGAGGCTAGCATACTTTTCCTCTGAAGCACTTAATTTTGACAAAGTCCATCTTATCTTCTTTTTCCTTTCATTTGGGCTTCTGTTGTCATATCTAAGAAGGTTTTACCCAACTCCAAATCATCGAGACTTACTCTTAAAATTTCTTTAGGAGATTTCTAGTTTTAGCTCTTACCATTTAAGACTGTGATTCATTTTGAGTTCACTTTCGTAGATGGTATGAGAAAGGGATCCAAATTCTTATTTATTTATTTATTTTACCTGTGGTTATCTAGTTGTCTCAGCATCATTTGTTGAAAAGACTATTCTTTCACCAGTAAATTGTCTTGGCACTTTTTAAAAAAAAATTTGTTTTTTAAATTTATTTATTTATTTATTTATTTTTTATCATTTCTTACATACATCACCCAATGTCTTGGCACTTTTGTTGAAAATCAGTTGTCCGTGAATTTGAAGGTTTGCTCTGGAGTCTACAATCTAATCCACTGATCTACATATCCATCTTTATGTGGTACCACACTGTCTTGATTGTTGTAGATCTGTTCTAAGTTTTGAAATCAGAAAGTCTGCATCCTTGGGCTGGGGCTGGGGCTCATCAGTAGCACACTTGATGGACATGTGTGAAGGCACTGGGTTCAATTCTCAGCACCATGTATGTATAAACAAATAAAATAAAGATCTATCACCAACTAAAAAGAAAGTACTTTAAAAAAAGGAAGTCTGCATCCTTAAACTTTGTTCTTCTTTTTTTTTCAAGATTGCTCACTATTCTCAGTCCCTTGCATTTCCATATGGTTTAGGGATAATTTTGTCAATTTCTGCAAAGAATCAAATTGGGATTTTGATAGTCAGTTGACCCTGTAGATCTATTTGGGGAGATTCCAACCTTCTTGATCCACTTTTGCTGTCATAACAATATCTTAGGCTGGAAATCGAACCTGAGGCAATTATCAAATGCATTCCAGACCTTTTTATTTTTTATTTACTTTTATTTTTATTTTTTATTTTGAGATAGGGTCTTTCTAAATCACTGAGGCTTACAATTCTTCTGCTTCAGCCTTCTGGATTTTGGGGATTACAGACACACACCACTGCACCCAGCAGACTGGGTAATTCATAATGACCGGAAATGTATTAATTCACAATTTTGCAGGCTGGGAGGTCCAACATCAAGGTGTTGGCATCTGGTGAACGCTTTCTTGCTGCATCATCACACAGCAGAAGATGAGAGGGCTAGGAGAGAGAGCAAGAGAAGGGATGAACCCACTAGCACAATATCAGCTTTAGTTCATTCATACAGGTGGGACTCTCGTGGCCTAAACACTTCTTAAATGTCCTACCTCTGAGTAATGTCACAATGGCAAATACATTTTCGGATGAGGTTTGGAGGGAAATTCAATTCATAATGCTATTCAAAGCATAGTATCCTCACTGTTAAAATCAATCGTAATGCAAAAGGAGAAGTGAGGCACATACAAGAGTGTGGGGAGAGAAAGGACAGAAAGGAGGAGGAGGAAATACTCATCCATATGGAGCAAAACAGAAGTGAATTCAGATGTGACAAGGCCCCGGGACAATCAAGATTCTTTGGAAAACTGAATTCTTCCTCACAGCTTCAATTAACTGAGTTTCAGCCCATATGTCAGTAGATAGTCTGGCTCTTTCTCTCTCAAGATTCTTTCCCTCTTTCCCCTGGTGGTTTCTTCCAAATACCTCATATTTACAGGAATGCCTTATATGCTTTGATTTATGGGATTTAATGAAAGCTCCCTGTTGAAAGGTCCCATGTTTTAATAATAGAATGAAATGAATTTCATTCCCACCCTCTTTCTCCAGTGAGAAGTATTATAATTCTTTTCTTTCTTTTTTTTAAAGAGAGAGAATTTTTTTTTTTTTTTAATGATTATTTCTTAGTTCTCGGCGGACACAACATCTTTGTTGGTATGTGGTGCTGAGGATCCAACCCGGGCCGCACGCATGCCAGGCGAGCGCGCTACCGCTTGAGCCATATCCCCAGCCCCAAGAGAGAGAATTTTTAATATTTTTTTTTCGTTTTCAGTGGACACAACATCTTTGTTTGTATGTGGTGCTGAGGATCAAACTCAGGCCCCACGCTACCTCTTGGGCCACATCCCCAGCCCTATAATCCTTTCTTGATGAATACCAGGGGTCTTGGCCTGCTCTTGGGCCTCTGTTTGGAGATAGTATCATATGGAAAGTGCATGCACATGGGCTTCCAACTGTGCTGTGGAGTATGCAGGGTGGGGAGGGGGGGGGACGGGGGGGGGCTATGATTTTCTTTTAGCCTCATGATCTGCTGAACTCAGCTGTGCCCAAAATGTCTTGCTACAATCTCTACCTTCTGTACCTGAACCAGACCATCTTTCTGGCTAAAAGCTGGTGAGGGAATGAGGCTATGGGAGGTGGGGGTTTGGGCTAAAGGAGAATTGAGCTTAACTGCCTGCTATTGGATGGAGAAAGGATGATTGAAATTGCTCATTTAGCAAATGATTTAGCCAGCTGTAGAAAATCCTATTAAATGACAATTCTTATCTCAATCCTTTGCTCCTGGGAAGAGCAGCTCTGGGCTTTGTGTAGACCAGGGCATAGTCTCGTCTAAATCCGGTCAAATAATCATTACCAATAGAAGCTAAAAGCCAGAAAGACAGGCAAACTTTACCAGGTTTCCCAGACTTTTCCTACCTCTTCATCCTGGTCCTTCATATCATCTGTCAATTACCGGTTAGTTGAGCCTTTCCTCTGCCCATTGTAATAAAAATAGCAAGCATTTTATGGGTCCCCATTAAGCAATGTGATCAGCATCAATTACCTAATGAGACTCTGGGAAGTTGTGATTTAAAATCCTGTCCTCAATTGTGACTGGGCTTGTCTGGAGCCAATGTGGTAATTGCAGTGACATCCAAACAAATTGTGCTCCAGATGTGGGATCTCTGCTCCCAGCATGGGTTTGGCTCTGGGGGAAATTTATCCACTGCCAAGGGGCCCTATCTCTGCACTTTGTTCTAAAAGGAACAGTTTTATATGTTCTCAGAAGACTTAGGAGGTAATGGGTAGATCTGTCCGATTCTGCTCTGTAGCCTCAGCGCCTCTGAGTGTGGAAGAAAAAGGATGAGCTTGGAGGACAGTATCACTCCCCATGGGCAGGAAGTTTTGTCTGTTTTATCCTTTGCTGTTTCTGTAGTCTCTATGGACTACCTGGCACATAAAAGGGGATCTGTAAATACCCAATAAATTAATGAATAGAATTCCAGAGTGGTCCTTTCAGCCAACAAGTCCATTTTGAAAGTCCCTTCTCCCCAATGGAGATTTATCTAGTAGGTTTTGGAGAAAATAAAACCTGGAGACTAAAGGATAGGGTTTGTTTGCTTGTTTGTTTTTAGACCTGTGGTTAGTTTAGGTTCAGTTTCCTGGAAGGAAAGGAGAGATTCAGTGATGATCCTTTTAGCCTGAAGTTTGAGTAATTGCCCTGTTTGGGCTGATGGCCTGAGACACAAGTATTTGATGTCAGTGATCTGGAGGGTTTCATCATCTTTCTCTCTAAACAACCCCAATTTACCCTCAGACAGACATGTTAAGGATTCTGTTCTGGCTTTTTTCCAGAGCCACACAGGTGGTCCCTTTACTTAGCTTCTCTCTTGGACAAGAGGCAACTTGAAGGCACTTGCTGAATCTATTTGTCGATTTTCATTTGTCATTTACTCCGTCTCAGTGGCTTTTGACCTAGTTGATCATACTCTTCCTTTTGAGATATTTTCTTTTCTTAGTTTCCTGGGCACCAAAACTTTTCTGGTTTTCCTCCCAATTTCTTAGCAGTTCTTTTTCCTGTCTTCATGTCTTCTACGTGTTTAAGACCCCAGGAATCTGATTTCTGTTTACACTCATTTCTAAGTGAGTTTACACTCATTTCCAGCATAGTCTTTAAATACTTTCTAGACCAATGACTCCAAATTTATGTTTCAAACTTGGCCCTCTCTTCTAAGCTCCAGATTCAGATATCTAATACATATCTGACATAATCCACTTATATGTCTAGTAAGTATCTCAAACTTGATATGGTCAAAAGAGAATTCTTTGTTGTTGTTGTTTTGTTTTGAGACAGGATCTTGCTATGTTGCCCAAGGTATCCTTAAATTCCTGGGTTCACCCCCCACAAAGAGCTGAGATTATAGGTGCATGCCAAAAAAGGGAATTCTTGATACTTACCCTCCTTGTTCATAATCTCCCCACCTTCTTATGACGCAATTCTCTCTGAGTGGCATCTCCATTTACTATTTTACTCAAGCTAAATATCTAGGGATCACCCTTGACTTCTGTCTTTTCCTTAGTTCCTGTAGTTAATCTATCAGCTACTTCTGTAGATTATATCTTGAACATATTTTCTGCATCTGACTACCTTGCACCAATTTTATCATTATTACTTTGGTTCAAGTGGTCATGCTTTTTCACCTAGATTACTATAGTAGCTTTAGTTTTTTTTTTTTTTTTTTTTAATTTATCTATGTGGTGCTGAGGATGGAACCCAGGGCCTAGCACTACTTCTGAGCCACAACGCCAGCCCCAATAGTAGCTCTCTTACTGGTCTCTTTACTGCCACCTTTGCTCCTTACCTAGCACCATTGGGGAAAAAAAAGATCAAATGTTGCCTCCCCTCTACTTAAAGTTGTCCAATGAGAAGCTGCTCAACATTGTTATTCATGAAGGAAAGGAAAACCAAATCCATATTGAGCTATCATTATATACTCATCAGAATGCCAAAACCAAGTGTAAGCAAGGGTGAAACAATTGGAACTCTGATCACTGTTAGTGGGAGAATAAACTGGTAGGTTTATCTGAGTATTGCTACTAAAACTAAATATAACCTTCCCTATTTTCTAGTAATTCCATTTCTAAGTAAATACTCAAAATAAATGAGTGCATATATCTACAAAAAGATGTGTACAAGAATGTTCATAGAAAACTTATTGGTGGGGCTGGGGATGTAGCTCAGTGGTATCATGCTTACAAAGCATGTATGAGACCCTGGGTGTGATCCCCAGTACTGGAAAAAATAAAATAAAAAGCAAGAAAGGAAAGAAAAAATAAAAATAAAATAAATCTTATTTATTCATAATAGTTCCAAACTGGGAAAATTGAAATGTTCATCAACAAAGGTGTAGATCTATATATTTATATAGATATGTAGATCTATATATAGGTATTCAGAGATCTGCCTATCTAGATATATAGAGATCTATCTATCTGTATGTCTGTCTATATCAATGTTGAACATCTTGCTTCTAGAACCAAAGTTGTGTTAATCTGTTATGGCATCCCTAGGACACTAATGCATTTACTATGGCTTAAAAGAGCTGGGCACGGTGGCACATGCCTGTAATCCCAGCAGGTTGGGAAGCGGAGAAAGGAGGACAGAAAGTTAAAATCCAGCATTAGCAATTTAGCAAGGCTCCAAGCAACTTAGAAAGACCCTGTCTCAAGGGCTGGGGTTGTGGCTCAGCAGTAGAGCGCTTGCCTCGCATGTGCGAGACCCTGGGTTCATTTTTCAGCACTACATAAAAATAAAAAAGTAAAGTAAAGGTATTGTGTTCAATTACAACTAAAAAGTAAATTAAAAAGAAAGAAAGAAAGAAAGACTGTCTCAAAATAAATGGGCTGGGTTGCTGGGGCTGTAGCTCAGTGGAAGAGTGTTTGCTTGGCATGTGTGAGGGACCGGGTTTGATCCTTAGCACTGCATATAAATATAAAGAACAAATAAAATAAAGACATGCTGTCAATCTACAACTACAAAAAAAAAAAAAAAAAAAGAAGAAGAAGGAGGAGGAGGAGGAGAAGGAGCGGGGCTTGGGGATATGGATCAGTGGTTAAATGCCCCTGGGTTTAGTCCCTGGAACCAAAAGAGAAAAAAAAGAAATTCTCCCCATGATGGGTATAGAGTTTCAATTTTACAATATGAAAGAAGTTCTGGAGATTGGGTGCTTATCAGTGTGAATATACTTAACATTATTGAGTTTAAAATTAAACTTAGAAACTGCAACTTAAAACTGGTTAGTATGATAAATTGTATTTATGTGTATTTTACCACAATTAAGAAATAAAATAAACTAAAAGGCCCCATATGATCTGACTCCTTCCTACCCTTCCGAATAGCTTCCTCACTCCCTTTGCTCCAGGCTTACTGACTTTCAGTTTAGCAAACTTGTCCTAATCTCAAGATTTTAGCATTTGTTGTCCCTCTGCGTGGTAAGCTCTTTCCCTTAATATCTGCATGGCTCATTTCCTCTCTTCATTCAGGCTCTGTTCTTATATCACTTTTGAGTGGCTTTCTTTGATCACCATATCTAAAACAGTCACATTTCTATCCAGTTCCCAGCTTTCTTTTTCTTTTTTTAAGAGAGAGTGTAAGGAGAGAGAGAGAGAGAGAATTTTTTTTAATATTTAGTTTTTAGTTTTCGGCGGACACAACATCTTTGTGTGTAAGTGGTGCTGAGGATCGAACCCCGGGCCGCACGCATGCCAGGCGAGCGCGCTATGGCTTGAGCCACATCTCCAGCCCAGCTTTATTTTTCTTTAAAGAACTTTTTGTTTTGTTTGTTTTTGCAGTACTGGGGCTTGAACCAAAGGACACTCTACCACTGAGCTACATTCTCAGCCCCTTTTTATTTTTTATTTTGACACAGGATCTCCTTAAGTTGCTGAGGCTGGCCTCAAATGTGCAATCTTCCTGCTTCAGCCTCCAATCCATTACTTCCAAAGCACTTTGAATCTTTCTATCTTAGTTTCAAATTTACAGAAATGTTGCAAAGACAGAATAGATTTCCTCTATTCTGCACACCTAGTTTAATCCTCCCCCAGTGTTACCAATGTCTTGCCATGTCTGTCATAATTATTGAACCATATTGTTATTAAAACCCATACCTTATTAAGATTTTTCTTGTTTCTGCGTAATGTCTTTCTTCTGTTCCAGGATGCCACATCACATTCAGTCATCACTATCTTCTTAGGCTCCTCTTGACTGTGAGAGTTTCTCATTCTTTCGCTGTTTTTGGTAACACTTTTGATTAGTACTGGTTATGTATTTTGTAGAATTTTCCTCAGTTAGGATTTATCTAGGCTTTGTTCAGGATTAGACTGTAGTTATTGGTTTTCGTGGGGAAGACCACAAGGTAAAGCACATTATCATCATTGTTTCCTGCGTTCCTTTGACATTAAGCAAGCAAGTATGTGTTTTTGTCTGAGTCCTTCCATCCTTCCTGATATTACAAATTCTCCAGGCTCATATTATGTATTTCCTGTCCCAACCTTAGAATCAACCATTTCTGTAAGGAATCCTGATTTCTTTTATTATAGAGAAGTTTCTACCTGAAATTATATTATTTCTCTACATTTTGTCTATCTCCTGATAGAATATTATTAGGTCCTTTAAACCAGGACCTTTTCTGTTTGTTCATTGCTCTATCTCTATTACCTAGAATTGTATCATAGTATCTGCATATAGAAGGATATCAACAAAAATTTACTGAGAGAATAAATAAGGCTAAGCTTATACTTTTTTTGCAGAGGGCTTCTTTTTAGTTATGCAAGACAGTAGAGTCTATTTTGACATACTTATATAAAAAATGGAGTATATCTTATTCTGATTAGGATCCCAGCCTTGTGGATGTATACGATGTTGAAATTCACTGGGGTGTATTCATATACGTATATAGGAAAGTTATGTTGGATTCATTCCATTGTCGTTCCTATTCCTATCCCCCCTTCCCTTTGTCTAATCCACTGAACTTCCATTCTTCCCCTCTCCCCAAAGCTTATCTTTTTTTTTTTTTAATTTTCTTTAGTTGTAGATGGACACAATACCTTTATTTTTATGTGGTGCTAAGGGTTGAACCCACTGCCCCATACATCTCAGGCAAGTGCTCTACCACTGAGCCACAACCCCAGCTCTAAAGCTTCTATCTTTTTTTTTTTTTTTTAGTTTTAAGTGGACACAATATCTTTATTTTTTTTAATGTGGTGCTGAGGCTCGAACCAAGTGCCTCATGCATGCTAGGCGAGCACTTCGCCACTGAGCCACAAACCCAGCCCATAATGCTTTTTATATATACATTCTTCATGGTGTTATGACAGACATAAGAATTTGATCAAAGGAAGATGTATAGAGGATGGACACATGGATGTATGAATGGACAAATGAATGAATGAGTGACTAAATAGATGGATAGATTACTGGATGTCTGAATGAATTAAGAAGTGGATGAGGGCTGAGGTTGTAGCTCAGTGCTTGCCTAGCACATGTGAAGCACTGGGTTCAATCCTCAGAACCACATAAAAACAAATAAATAAAATAAAGGTATAGTGTCCATATACAACTAAAATTTTTTTTAAAAAATTTAAAAGTTAAAAAAAAAGAAAGTGGATGAAAGTTGGTGTCATTGCTATGCACTCTGATTATTTATGATAAAACTGGGTGGTGAGGAGCCGCATTCATTCTTGGTTCTCTACACTATTACCTCCCACATTCACTCAAACCTTACATCCTGCTAATTTTATATCTTTTTTTTTTTTTTTTTTGGCACTAGGAATTGAACCCAGGGGCACTTAACCACCAAGCCACATCCTCAACCCTTTTTTATATTTTATTATATTTATATTTTATTACATTAACTCGCTGAGTTGCTTAGGACCTCATCAAGTTGCTGAAGCTGGCTTTGAACTCACAATCTGCTCTTTTTTTAACTTCTTGAGTTGGATTTTTTTTTCAGCTTTTGTTTTTCTTATACAAGCATTTAAATCCATACATTTCTCCATAAGTATGACTTCCATGGCTATCTTTCCTTTCTTTTTTCTGGTACTGGGGATTGAACCCAGGGCTTTGTGCGTGTTAAGCACGTGCTCTACCTCTGAGCTGCATCTCTAGCCCCATCTTTCATTTCTAAATATCTCCGTTTTGATTTCCTTTTTGTCCCATGAGTCTAGAAATGTTTTCAAATACATGAGGTCTTTGTTATCTTTCTGTCATAGAGTTCTAATTAATTTGAGAAAGTGGTCTATTGATTTTTTTGATATCTGATGAATGCACTCTGTGGCTTTGTTTTTTTTTTTTTATCAGTTTCTTTTCTTTCTTTCTTTTTTTTTTTGTTATCAGTTTTTTTTTTTTTTCCGATGGTCCATGGATGCTTGAAAAGATCATTGTTGGCTGCTTCATGGTGTTACGATAAGGACAATATTAGGTAAAACCTACAAAACACTTAAAACAGTGGTTAGCACTTAGTAAAATCTCAAGAAATGATGGCTCTCGTTTTTGTTGTTATTATTATTGGTGGTGGATGATAGTTTCAGTCATTGCTCCATGTGTCACTAGGTGCCCTGGAAATTGAAAAAATTGATTCCTCTCCTGCAAATCACTGCTCTACCATAGGGTTAATGAACCTTTTGACAAACATAAAAAGCATCAGTTAGTTCGTTATAGTATAAAAAGATCAAAAACCAGTCTGACCTCAGCTGGGGCCCTGGTTTGGCCCCTCACTTGCTGTGTGACCCTTCCCGGACTTCCCTGTCCCAAACTCTACTTTCCTTACAGGTATGGTCCCAGATTTGCAGGGTTGTTGGGAGGAGTAATATGAAAGCCTTTAGCATAAGGCTGGGCACAAGGTAGACCTTGGAAGAGTATAGGTTTATTTCTCTTTGTTCCACTGAGCCTATTTCCCTTTCCTGCCACTGAGTTACTCCCTGAGGGTCAGAGAAGAAGTGAAGTTAGAGATGTAAAGGTACAGCCATATCCTCTCTCCTTTCCTGGACTTCTTTCCTTAGAAAACCTCCTTCCTATTCCTATAAGACTGCACTTCTCTGATGCCCTTCCCCAGAGAGCAGCTTGAAACCAGCTGTGACTGAGGGAGAAAGGAGAGGATGTTGGCACATGCAAATCAGCACCCAGCCTCCTGCCGAGTTAGCATGACACCTGCTTAGACAGAATTTTTATTTTATCTCTTATCTGGAGCAGCCCAATTAATTTTTTCAAGCTACTAGTTACCATATTCTGCAGATGACAACTCCTCACATCCTAGGTGACAGCAGGGTCATCCTCCTTGGTGACTACACAAATTAGGGATTTGTTCCTGTGCCCCCCCCTTTTTCTTTTGGTACTGGGGATTGAACCTCCAGAGGCACTCAACCACTGAGCCACATCTACAGCCCTTTTTTAAAAAATAGTTTATTTAGAGACAGGTCTTGCTGAGTTGCTTATGACCTCGCTGGCTTCAAAGTTGCTGACGCTGGCTTTGAACTCATGATCCTCTTGCCTTAGCTTCCCAAGCCGCTGAAATCACAGGCATGTGCCACCCTTTTCCAGTGAGTTATTGCTCTTGATAAGGTCTTTACCAGCTTTTTATTAAGGACAGATTTTTTTTCTTTTTTAAAGTTATTTTTTTAAGAAATATTTTTTTAAAGAGAGAGAGAGAGAGAGAGAGAGAGAGAGAGAGAATTTTTTAATATTTATTTTTTAGTTTTCAGCGGACACAACATCTTTGTTTGTATGTGGTACTGAGGATCGAACCCCGGGCCGCAAGCATGCCAGGCGAGCGCCCTACCGCTTGAGCCACATCCCCAGCCCTTAAAGTTATTTAAAACCTCCCATGGGCTAGGCCTTGGAACTGAAGGGCCCTCTGTTTTCTTACTTATTCTGGGATTAAGAAATAGAAGCTGAATGCTCCAGAAAATAAAGGGGTGATGAATTTGGGGTTCCAGATTTTAAAAGATGAAGAATAAAGAGATTATAGTCAGTTGAGAGCAGGGTGATGGAATTGTGTCAATATAAGAGAATTGATATAGAATTGTCCAAATATAAGTTTTCAAGTAGAACCATGTTGTGACTATGCCCCCCATTACTATACACATTTTCATTAAAAACTTTTGAAGCCATGATGTGCAGTGTGACTCAATATCAGATGGACTAGTGAGGGGACCACAGGTATTATAAGGCTCACAGTGTGGACAGCCTCACATCTACGTTACATACTGAATATTGAAGAGTCTCACTGATCTTTCTGTCTCTGGCCTTGTATCTCTTTCAATGCCCCACTCTGTATAGCTGCAGAGTACATAAACCCACATCATTTCCCTGCTTAAATCCTTTAATGCTTTCCTAATCAGTGTTCTTGGGCTTTATGGATCCATGGGGATACATTCTCAGGTGTTTTTAGAAGTTTACTATTTGCTTTAATTTCAGGATTAATCTTTAAAAAATAGTAATTTAAGTGTGGTCTATAATACCCAGATGGCCTTATAACTCAGAATTTTAAGGAGATTTTAGTGTCTTGGTTTGCACTATATTTATTGATTGGGTTGGTGCCAAAAGATCAGAAATGACAAATTTAACTTTTGTGGATTTTTTTTGGCAGTACTAGGAATTTAACCCTGGGGTTCTGTACACCACTGAGATATACCCCCAGCTCTATTTTATTTTGAGACAGGATCTTGCTAAATTACTGAGCTGCTTTGAATTGGAGATCCTCCTGTCTTAGCCCCCCAAGTTAAAGGGATGACAGGCATGCCACCACCCCTAGACCAAAATTTAACTTTTGATACTGTAATTATTTTTATTTTATTGTTAACAGAAACATCCTAAGCACCTAGAACAGCAGTGCTTTGTACATTGTAGATGTTCAATAAAGATTTCTTGAGTAAATGAATGAATGAAATTTTCAAACTAGGTTCTGAGATCCTTGGGGATCTTCTATAGTTTGAAATCTCCTCAGAATGATATGGAAGGCTCTTCACAATCAGACTAAGAATACTCAAGCAGTAATTTTGCCAGACAGTCTGGGCAGGATGTGGGGGTGTAACCCTTTTTAGAAAATAAAAAAAGTGAAAGTATAAAGGATTTATGTACATTTTGACAGGGCAGACATGATATGCAAATTACTTGCAAATATAATGCAAATGATGTGCGACTACTCATGCAAATGAGCATCCTGTCTTTGGAATCAACTCTTAGGTATTCACTTATTTGTAGTACTGGCAGTAAATCTTTCAAAGCCTTGGAATGCTAGTTGCTTTGGTGGAGATGTGCATGTATTGTAGAGGAGGGGTTGGTGGGAAGGGGTCTCTCAAGGAGGAGTCAGTGTGGTATTGTAAGCCTGCAGCTTAGTATAGTATGAGGTTGAATATGGCATGTAACAATACAGGATTATTCTGCTATGATTCTGGCCATTTGGGTATTGGCTGAGAATTAGTGGTGGGGTCAGGGGAGACAAGGAAATTTGACTTCTTATATTTCTTTAAATCTTTGACCATCTCTCATCTTTTATTTCCTGCCAGACCCCCACCTCCAACCTCGGACCATCTGGACTCTGTTCTACAGGAACAAAGAATGGAGAGCCAGAGATCCCTGGCTTCAGGTTCTCACCATGAAGATGACAGAAGAGCAGGAGACAAGAGCTCTTGTAAATCATATCTGGAGGAGGCTAAGAGCATGATGTAGAGTTTTGCATTTGCCAATCTAATGACAAGCAGAATTCAGCTGAATTTCTAGGCCTGTTAGAAAAAGATGAATGGTTACAAGAAGGATGGGGATTTTCTGAGAAATATAACTGCTTAATCTCAATGCCAATGATGCAGTATCTGACAAAATTGGGAACCTTACTTGGAAATCTAAAGGAAAACAATGTCAATGGGTTTTTTCATTATAAAAATCTTCTAGCACCTACCCTTGGTGTAAAAGGAATTTTTCAGTTAGTGTGTAACCCTATTGATTATAAAGGCATTGAGAAACTTAAATAAAAGGCTTCTAGTAGATTGTATTTTTTAAAAAATATTTGTTTATTTATTTTTTAAATACTTATTTATTTGTTTGTATGTGGTGCTGAGGATCGAACCCGGGCCGCACGCATGCCAGGTGAGCGCGCTACCGCTTGAGCCACATCCCCAGCCCTAGATTGTATTTTTTAGAAAATTGTTTTAGTCGTAGATGGACACGATACCCTTATTTTATTTATTTATTTTTTATGTGGTGCTGAGGTTTGAATCCAGTGCATCACACGTGTTAAGCAAGTGCTCTACCACTGAGCTATAACTCCCGCCTATAGAAGTTTTTGTTTGTTTGTTTGTTTGTTTGTTTGTTTTTAATGTTTTAGACGTTGATGGGCCTTTATTTTATTCATTTATTTATATGCACTACTGAGAAAGTCTTCCTCTCTCTTCTCTCTTTTTTCTACTCTGCTGATCTACCTTTTATCTTTATGATATCAGATCCCCTTCCCCACCATCTTCTTTCCCTTATTTTCCTCTAGCTTCCACATTTTAGAGAAAACATTCTGCTCTTGATTTTCTGAGCCTGGATGATTTCATTTAGCATGATATTCTCCACTTCCATCCATTTACCAGTAAATATAATTATTTCATTCTTTTTTATGGCCAAGTAAAACTACATTGTGTATATATACCTCATTGCTGTATTGGAGATAGAACCCAGGACTTTATGTACACTAAAAAAGTGCTCAACCACTGAGCTACACTTCCAGGCCCAGGCACCACTCCCCATCCCATGATTGTTTGAGATAGGTCTAGCTATGTTGCTAAGGCTGGACTCCAACTTTGACTCACAATCCTCCTGCCTCAACCTTTAAGTAATTGGGATTATAGGAGCATGACTTTGCACCCAGTTTTTTAACTGACACACTAAGAATGCTTTTTTTACACTTTAAGATGGTTGTAAAACAGGTTGTAAAACCCAACCAAACAAAAAACAAGATAAAAAAACAAACAAACAAAAAAAAGTGTCAAGCTGGTATATGGCCCTCAAAGCCTAAAATATTCACTATCTGGCCCTTTATAGAAAGAGTTTTCCACCCCATGAGTTAATAACTATTTTGTTATAACTCGTGATTCTGTGGGCCAGGAACACAGGAAGGTTTGGCTGGGCAATTCTTTTGCTCTAGGTGATGTTGACTGGTATCTCTTCAGGGTGCTAAGTTGGAAGGATGATCTGGTCTGGGGGATCCAGGAAGATTTCAGTCACACGTCTGGTACATTGGCAGGATGGCCAGAAGGCTGGGCTTAGTTGGACCCCTTCCCATTTGTATGATGTCTCTTCACCATGGTATTTGGATTTATAAAAGAGTGGCTAAGACCTCTGAGAGAACAGACATGAAGCTCTCAAAGGCTAGGCTTATACCAGGTTAAGATTGCTTCTTCTGTATTTTATTGGTCACAGGTCAGCCTAGCCTAAATTCAAAGGGAGGGATAAACGGTTACAAGAAGGATGGGGATTTTCTGAGAAATATAACTGCTTAATCTCAATGTCAATGATGCAGTATCTGACAAAATTGGGAACCTTACTTGGAAATCTAAAGGAAATTCAATGACAGGAGTGATAAAGAATTTGAGGCTCTCTTTACCCGATGAATCAGTTTGTTCACTCACAATCACATTCCCAGTTCATAGCACATCACATGGAACATGAATTCAATAAGCTTATTAACTAGCCAACACACTTTGATAATAGAATCTGATGTATGTTAATATAAAATATCAGATTTGGAGCTAAATTAAGGCCAAGGTCTACTTGGACCCTTAGGGAGCACTCCATACCATGCTTTCTATTTGGGGGCTGCCAAGCGCCTAGCACTGTGCTGTGCCAGCACATTGGAACTTCAGTTTCCATTTTGGCTAATAAGATGCAACAAAACCTCTACCCCATAGAATTAAATGGCATAAGGAATGTGAGAAAGCTTTATTAATTGCAATATTCTACTTAATGTTAGGTTATTACTTTTGTCATTGTTTCCTAAGGTAGGGAATGAATGAAGCCAGATCTCCCCTAGATCTGCCCTCAGACAAGGGCCCCTCAATCTAGCCCACTTTCCAGCTCTTACTCCTGCTATTCCTAAGGAGCAGGTGTGAAAAGAATGAGACAGTGTTCCTATGGCTCTACAATCTAGTTTCAGCCAAGGAAGATTTATTTCCCTGCGGTGGTTTTAATGATGTTTCGATGGGACTCATAATTCCATAATGATCTTAGTGCCAGTGCCTCCCACCCTGGGTGTCTCTGCAGAGGCTATGGGGAAATGAAGAGCCACAGTGGCTAAACAAATAAGAATGATTAGTTGCATGTGGTCAGCCCCTTATCACCTGAGTTGGCCTATTGTGTACTCCAACATATGGAGCAATAAAGAAAAAACCCACATTCAACGGTCATCCTCACCCAGATCAAAGAATGCAGCATTCCTGGGGCTGGGGTTTGTGGTTCAGTGGTAGAGCACTCACCTAACCAGTGTGAGGCGCTGGGTTGGATCCTCAGCACAAAATAAAAATAAATAAATAAAATAAAGGTATTCTGTCCATCTACAATTAAAAAGAATTTTAAAAAAGAGAATACAGCATTCCCTTCCCCAGAAAAGCCCCGAAACCCTCTTTCCCAGAGACTCCCATACTTCTTTTCCTATCTCTCTCTCTCTCTCTCTCTTTTTTTTTCTGGAGGGAAGGCTTGTCAACTTGAGTAATACCTCTTCTTCCAACCTTTCTACAAAACTCCCAGACAGCCTGGGCATGATGTATAACATATGGGTGGTGCCTGGAGGTCTTAGAGTGAGATCATTACCTGGAATGTTTTACACACACACACACACACACACACACACACACACACACACACACATTTATTTATTTTTTAGTGATAGGTGGACAAAATACCTTTATTTTATTTTTATGTGGTGTGAGGATTGAAGTGCCTCATGCGTGCTAGGCGAGTGCTCTACCTCTGAGCCACAACCCCAGCCCCCTACCTGGAATGTTAAGTAGATACATAAAGCAGGATCCCCTGTGTGAGCTTCCAAGTACCCACACATGCATTAATGCATGATTTAACTTTGCTCAGCCCCTAGCATGTTGTCTGCATAGCCAAGAGGCATGGAAAAGAATAGTACTAATCACTAAAATGTATTCAGCACTTACTGTGTGCTAGGTACAGAGTAGAGTGCTTTTTATGTATTCTCTTTCTCTCTCTTTTCTTTTTGAGATGGGGTCTAGCTGTGTTGCCAGATTGGTTTCTAACCCGTGGCCTCAAGAGATCCTCCATTCTCAACCTCCATAGTAGCTGTGATGTGATGACAAGTGTGTGCCACCATGCTGAGCTGTATCATCTCATTTAATCTCCATAACAATATTTGAGGCGAGACCTAAGTCTGTTTATAGATAAGGAAACTACCCTCTAAGGTTGGTTATAATTATGCAACCTGCATGAGAGGCAGTCAGGACTCAAACTTAGTTTGGTCAGATTCCAAAATCTGTTCTTAACTAGGTACTCTATTGGTGATTTTTATTTGCCACAAGTAATCTCACAATGCTTTGGTGCTTGGGAACTCTGATGGTGTCAGAGGAGGAAAAGTTTTACCCATTACTGGTTTGCTGACCTAGGACTGTGCCGGTGTGGTCAGTTCCTGCACCCAGCATGCCTGTGATTTCCTTGCAGCAGACGCCATCCTTTCTGCAGCTGTCTTCTTGGAAAGCAGCCTTGGCTCTTGTGTTGGGGTAGGTAAAGATAAGTCCAGGAAGAGAATCTATGTAGGCTGCTCTTCAACTCCACTGATTTTCAGTGGCCTTGCTTCTTAGACTCTTTCAGGTGGAGAGTGAAGATTGCATTGAACTATTGCAGTCAACCTGGCTGCCATAATTTTTTTTTTTTGAGCCACAACCCCAGCCCTATCTATTTTGAGATAGGTTCTTGCTGAGTTGCTTAACACTTCGCTTGGTTGCTGAGGCTGACTTTGAATTTACAATCCTCTTGTCTCAGCCTCCCATGTTGCTGGGATTTTAGGCATGTGCCACCAAACCTGGCATTCAAATCTAGAAGGTAGAGTTCAACAGATTCAGCCAGTTGGACATCCTGGTGTGATGCAGTGGCCTATGAGAAGAAGCCTGTCTTCAGACTACCTTAGTTCTAGCTCTAGTCCTAGCCTGCCCTTTATCACGAGTCTTGGAAAACCTGAACTGTTCTGCAGGATAAAGGGGTGAGGAATATGGAAACCTGAAGGAAAATCCAGGATAGGGAGATGTGAACTGACTGACAGTGTGCTGTGCAAGGGAAAGGACAGATAAAAAGTGATCCATTGAGTGCTACAGGTAAAAGAGGACTTGGGGGGAAAGAATTGCTCCTGCAGGAATCCACGTTATTTGGCCTCAGATGGGTGGTGCTAACTTCCTCCTCCATCCCTCTAGGGTACCTTCCATACCTTTAGTAAGTTCTGCATTTCACAAGGATGCTATATATATTTTAGTTGTAGTTGGACACAAAACCTTTATTTTATTTATTTATTTTTTATGTGGTGCTGAGGATCAAACCCAGTGCCTCATACATGCTAGGTAACCTCTCTACTGCTGAGCCCCATCCCTAGCCCCATAAGGATGCTTTTGTGGGTATGGGTTCGTGAGAGGGAAATGGAGGAGGGTGAGGGGACAGCTGACTTCTCTTCTCAGTCTGATTTCTGGTTTTCAAGGCACTCTATGTGTCTGTCTGTGTGTTTGACCCTACATTGTCTAACAGTGAAATTATGTAACTAATAGGCCTGTGACAAAGTGCACATTGCTGTGTGTCAGCATTCATTGTGATGCAGATTGTTTTAGTGTATCTATGTGTGTGTGTTGTATTTGAATGTGTAAGCTGCGCTCAAGAGTGTGGGTGTTTATGTCAGAGTGTGAGGCTTGTAGCAGGCTGTATTTTCCATGAGGTGGCTGCCATGACACAGCTCATTGCTCATGTTCTTTTTATAACGCAATGGTGACCCTGCTTTGATGGAGATGTGGGTGAGCTCTCTTTCCTTATTGATTGTGGGCAGAACTTTGTGACTCTCTCAGAGGTGATGGCAGAGGTGATGCTCTGTGACTTCGGAGGTTAGATTATAAAATATCATGCACTTTTATGCCTTGTTCTCCTGGGATAATCATTCTTGGAAACCAGAAGCTGTGTGGAACTGCTATGGTTGGTATGGTTGTACCCTCCGGAACACATGGTAAAACTTAATTGACATTGTAATAGTATTAAGAGGTGTGGCCTACAGAAGTGATTAGGTCATGGGGGCTCCACCTTCATGAATGGATTAACATCATTACTAAGGGAGTGGGTTTGTTTTCAGAGAGTTAGTTGCTATAAATCAAGTCCAGCCTCTCCTACTTTGCTCCTTTGCACATGTTCTTGCTTCCACCAAGAGCAAGCTCTTTGACCTTGGACTCCCAGCCTCCAGAACCATGAATAAAATAAATTGCTATTCATTATAAATTACCCAGTCTGTACTATTCTGTTATAGCAATAGAAAATGGACTAAGAGGACAAGCAGCTACATGGAGGGGCCACTTGTCAGTGTCCTGGCTGACAGCTCCAGTTGCAGTTCCAACGAACATCCAGTATTAAATGCCAATCATATGAATGAACATCTTGCCTTAGTGAAGCCACCCCAGCTGACAGTGCATGGAGCAGAGTCAATTCTTCCCTTCCAAGTCCTACCAAAACTGCCAAATAAATTATTGGTTTTGCTTTAGGCTACTGAATTTGGGGATGCTTTGTTATGTAGCACTGGATAACTGGCATGGGGCCGTAGCTCTGCCTGCCGAGAGAGAGAGAGAGAGAGAGAGAGAGAGAGAGAGAGAGAGAGAGAGGAATCCTCATATTCCATGCCTTTGTGTGTGCCTGCAGGCAATGTATTTTGTCAGATGTCTGTGTACATGAATAGGTATGTGGGTAAAGGTGCTTTTGAAGATAAAGTCATGGTTCTTGGAGTTTTGCTTTGGCCTCAGTGGGTTGCTGTTTGGTGAGAACACTTTGAAATCTTGTCTGTCTTCTGGGTCTCTTCTTTTGAGTGTTTTTCCTTTGAGCCAGAAAGGCCTATTTAAAGAAGAGCTAATGCAGCTTGAATTTATTGACCTTTCTCTGGCCCAAGCCCATTGGAGCTGCCAAGGCCTTCCAGCAGGTGGGAGACTGCCATCCAGAGTCTTCCCAGCCTATTCACAAGGGCTGAAAAAAGTTTTTCTTTTTCCTTTTCTGCCTTTAAGGTCTTCAGAAGTGAACCACAGACAGAACAAACACAGTCACTGGAGTCCTTGAAGTCTCTTGGGGGTAGAGAAACCTAGAATTCTTGACTGCCAACAATGAAGCTGCTGATACAGACTCAGATATGTTCAAGTCACAGGGTAGAGGTCATCTAGTCAGCCTCTGTCTTGTCTTGGATGCTGCAGTCCACTCCACGTGAGTACAGCCCAGGCAGCGGAGGACCCTGGTTCAAAAGATGAGCACTTCCTGTTGATCTCTTCTGGAATGCCTGTTAGCTTCCTGTTTCTTCCGTGTTTGCTGCCTGACTTAGCTTTTCTGGGAATGTTCCTGCCCTCTAAAGTACTCTTGGCCAATAGAGCTTTCTTCAGTGATGGAAATGCTTTATAATCTTTGCTGTCCTATAGAGTGCCAATAGTCACATGTGGCTAATACCTACCATTTTGGATGACACAGTTCAGTTTTGTTTTTGGCACTGCGAATTGAACCCAGGGGCAATTTACCACTGAGCTACATCCCCAGTCCTTTTTATTTTTAATTTAATACAGGTTTTGTTGAGTATTGAGGCTGGCCTTGAGTTTGTGATCCTTCTGCCTCAGCCTCCTGAGTAGCTGAGACTACAGGCATGTGCCGTCGCCCCATGCTGGACAGCACAGTTCCATTGACTTCAGAAAGAAGAGTTTTTGTTTATCTGTGAAAATGGGGACAAAATCTGCCCCACCTGTCTAACACCGTGTCTGATATAAACAAATGATGAATGTGAAAGGGCTTTACTCAAAAAGGGACCTGAAAATACAGTAATGTGAACTGAATGGGCTTATTCTTAGAGCTCTTTGTTAACATTTCTGTAAAATGGCATTTGCTCTGTTTACATTTCTTTGTTCCTCACTTGACCCTGAGCTCTCTCAGGATAAGAACACAGCAGGACTATTTCACAGCTTTCTCTCTCCACAGCCAAGGACTGGCATTTAGCTTGATGTTCATGTTCAAGTGAATGAAATGTCTGGAGTCCAGAAGTTATTCCTGACAGCAGGATTTGACGTGTATGGGGAAAATTGGGTGGACAGAGAGGAAGGGACCAAGAAGAGGAGATAGGGCAATGCAGTGTTGAGACAGAGATAGGGCTCCTGGTTCCCATCCAGAGACAGTAGGGAGTCAATTTCTGAGGCCAGAATGTTTTCACATAATAGGATATCAGATTTCTGGGAGATTAATTCAGAAAGACCCTTCAGAGAAATGGTCTGCTTAACACATTCTGCTTGTTGAGGAAGGCCAAGTTGATCATATAAATTTCTGCCTGGCTAGGACTTGAGGTTGGTGCTGTGGTTTCCTTTGGTTTGACTAATGGTGGTTGGTGTGAAGGTTATGCAATCTCTAACCTTCCAAGCTCTGCTCTTCTGGAGAGTGGAAGAGGGAAGCTAGAAGCTGTACGTTAGAGGTATGAGGGAAAGACAGCTCTTTGGTTGCTATTTATTTAAAAAGAAAAAATTAAAATTATTTTTTGTTCAATTCCAAGAACAATACAGGAAAAGAGATTCCCACCATTTGCTTTGCTCCCTGGCTTTCAAACTTCCTACTTGGAGGAAATTTGAGATTTCAAACTTCCCACTTGTTGGGACTACTTCCCAATAACTAGTCCTCTTTGCTTGGAGCCATGTAAATAGAAGCTGTCTGCTTAGGCCCAAAGTTGCACATTGGCTTCAGCAGCTGAGGAGTCTTGAGCTTAGAGCCAGTACCACTGAGAACTTGGTTCTCATCCAGGGCTTTTCATAGTTCTATGAAGCTGCTATAACAAAATATCTTGGACTGGGTAACTTATAAACAGCAGAAATTCATTGCTCATAGTTTCAGAAGTTGTGAATTCCAAGATCAAGGTGCCAACAGAGTCAGTGTCTGGTGAGTGCTTGCTCTCTGCTTCAAAGATGGTGCCTTCTTGCTGTGGCTTCACATGGCACTTCTACTGTAAGAACACTAATCCTATTCTCCAAAAGCTCATTTATTATATTGGGCATTAGGTTCTGATGTTCAAATTCTGGGGGAATACCAATATTCAGACAATAGCCTGACGTTTTTCAAGGCTTGGAGACTGGGGAGGTCACTGAATATGCCCCCTCACATACCTGAGGTAATTAGATATGTTGCAAAGATGCATCCAGGTCTCTGTGGATACCGGCAGGTCAGTGTTGAGCTGGACTCCTGTCTAGGCCCAAGAATATGTGCTAAGATTTGACCACATTCTAGTTTTAAGGATGTTACTCTTGTAGCACTTTATTAGTATCTTTTTAAAATAACTTGTGCAAGACTCAGTTGTAATTTATATGTTCATTCTGTAATTTATTACTCATGCAATAGATATTTGTTCAACATTTATTACCTGTCCTCATGATACAGATAGTCCCTGACTTACAATGGTTCAATTTATGATTTTTTGACTTTATGATGC
The DNA here is from genome assembly GCF_052094955.1 of Ictidomys tridecemlineatus. NCBI lineage: Eukaryota > Metazoa > Chordata > Mammalia > Rodentia > Sciuridae > Ictidomys > Ictidomys tridecemlineatus. The sequence goes on along the minus strand of NC_135477.1, from coordinate 119,619,318 downwards.
AAAAATGATACACATTCAGTAGAATGTGTACTTTGAATTTTGATCTTTTCCCAAGCTAGCAATATTAGTAAGACACTCCCTCAAGATGCTGACTAGTGGCAGCTAACCACAATTCTGTCAGCTGTGCAATCAGGAGGTTTAACAGCTTCTACACTGTACTGTGTTGCTAAGCTATAATATTTGATAGGTTTGGTGTATTAAATGAATTTTTTTCTTTTAATTTTTTAAAATTTGTTGATGGATCTTTATTTTATTCATTTATTTCTATGTGGTGCTGAGACTTAAATCCAGTGATTCACACATGTGAGATAAACGCTCTACCACTGAGCCACAACTCCAGCCCAAATGAGCTTTTTTTAAATATTTTTTAAAGTTGTAGTTGGACACAGTATATTTAATTTATTTATTTTTATGTGGTGCTGAGGATTGAACCCAGAGCCTCGCACGAGCTAGGTGAGTGCTCTACCGCTGAGCCCCAGCCCCGGGTCCTAAATGAGTTTCTGACTTACAATATTTTCATCTTGCTATGGATTTATTAGGATGTAATCCCTTTCCAAGTCAGGACTGTATGAGGCAGTGACATAAGCTACAATTATTCTTGGGCCCCACTTCTCTCAATGCTCTCTTGGGTGCACTATAGGAAAGTTGGGCCGTTCTATGACCTTTCCTCACAGTACCCTGGGAAGTGTTTAATCTAGACCTTTCTTGCTTTTATTTCCAAATTTTTTTAGCTGTAGATGGACACAATACTTTTATTTTATTTTTATGAAGTGTCGAAGCTCAAACCCAATTCTTCCCACATGATAGGCAAGTGCCCTACCACTGAGCTACAACCATAGCCCCTAGACCTTTCTTATAAACTGGTACTACCCCTCAACTATTTCCCAGGACTTGTTCTCCATCCCCACTAAGGTTTGCTCAGTGGAGATACCTGGGAAAGCTGGGAATGGATCCAACATTTGACCCAGCTATCGCCCTCCTCGGACTATTCCCTGAGGATCTTAAAAGAGCGTACTATAGGGATACTGCCACATCAATGATCATAGCGGCACAATTCACAATAGCTAGACTGTGGAACCAACCTAGATGCCCTTCAATAGATGAATGGATAAAAAAAAAGTGACATCTATACAAAATGGAGTACTACGCAGCAATAAAAAATGACAAAATCATAGAATTTGCAGGGAAATGGATGGCATTAGAGCAGATTATGCTAAGCGAAGCTAGCCAATCCTTAAAAAACAAATGCCAAATGTCTTCTTTGATATAAAGAGAGCAACTAAGAATAGAACAGGGAGGAAGAGCATGAGAAAAAGATTAACATTAAACAAAGACGAGTGGGGGAGAGAAAGGGAGAGAGAAGGGAAAACATATGGAAATGGTAGGAGACCCTCAATGTTACACAAAATTACATAGAAGAGGATGTGAGGGGAAAGGCGGGGGGGGGCGGGGGGGAACAAGGGAGAGAATTGAACAACAGCAGATGAGGTAGAGAGGGATGATGGGTGGGGAGGGGAGGGGGGATAGTAGGGGATAGGAAAGGTAGCAGAATACAACAGTCACTTATATGCCATTAGGTAAAAATGTGAATGTGTAACCGATGTGATTCTGCAATTTGTATTTGGGGTAAAAATGGGAGTTTATAACCCAATCGAGTCAAATGTATGAAAGATGATATATCATGAGCTTTGTAATGTTTTAAACAACCAATAAAAAAAAAAAAGAAGAAGGTTTGCTCAGTGTTTGTGAAGTCAATTTCCCACCTGCTTAAAGTAGGTTTGCTCAGTGTTTGTGAAGTCAATTTCCCACCTGCTTAAAGTAAACATCAAGAAGGTAAGTTGACAGCTGGAAGCTCACACAATATATGGAGAAGGGAAAGGAACTCCAGAGATATTTGATCATTGGCTCTTGGTGAATACCTACCATTTGGATTATTTGGCAGATATTTAGATGATCCTTTTCTCTTCTCACAAATAACTAGGAATCATTCACTAATCACTGTGTCTGGGCTGTGAAGGTAGCAGAGTACTCCATTTCGCTGGTCAGGCTTAGCACGTCTAGGCAAGAGGAAGGTCTACCAGGAGGTATAGTGGAAATAGAATAGGATTTAAGAGGCACCTAAATCTAGCTTGAATTCCCGGTTCTACCATCTCCTGACTGTATAACTTTATAAATTCTTGCAGTCTCTCCATTTATAAAAAGGGAATGGCAGTTTCCATCTTAGGAAATTATGAGAAGTAAATGTCTGTGGAACACCTGGCACATACAAGACAATTATACAGCAGGATTAGAACTGCAGGTGACCTCTTATTTTTAAAATAACACAATTTTCAAAAATTTACACAATACGCAATTATATGAAGCGGGTGATTTACAGGTGGTCTTATTCTGTATGAATTCCCAAAGGACTATTTATTGCTTGACATTAGATTTTGGTTACTGAGTCTTAACAGCTTGATTTATTTTTATCTTCCACCCCCTCCGGTTTCTTTCTGAGGATCCTCCTTCTAGGAGGAAATCAGGCTGTTAAGAAATCAAAAAATTTCGAACTTCTATCTTGGAAGCAAAACCAGGCCTGTGGGTCTCTCTTTAAGACTTCTCTCATCCTGGCGGAGGGACATTAAAAAAAAGAAGTCCCGGAACTCCGCGTAGGAAGGCGATGGGGGCGGGCCTTAGCAAAAGACGGAGGAGGCGGGGCTCGCGATTCTGCGGAAGCGGGGCGAGGCGGCTGTCGGCGGTCCTGGTGGCTACAATTGGGTGAAATTGGGAGCGACGTAATAGCCGCGCGCTCACGGGTTCAGACGGTCGCTGCCGCATTTGCGCACGGGGAGCTGGTTGCCGCTGCGGCCGCCTGGAATTGTGGGGTTTGTGTCTGCCCCTCGGCTGCCGTGCTGGAAGCCGAAGGTAGGGGCGGTGAGGGCTGCCCGGCCCTGGAGCTGGGCGGGAGGGCTAAGGACGCTGTCCAGGTCTCCTCCCGCCAGTGGCCTCGGCTCCTTCCCTATAGTGTTTGGGGGCCCTCACATTCCCCGCTAGCGTTTCCAAAACGAAATGTCCAAATGGGTCTTAGAAATTCTAGCTGCGTTCTCTGCCTTTACCATCGAAAACGTCTCCAGTGACCCCCTACAACACCAGGAGATGAGGCAGTGGGAGACCCAGTCTGGCTTTTGGCTCTGCATCTTAGTTTATTTGATCCCTATCCTCTTTGTCCCGGTCTCAGTTTTACTCATCTGTCCCAAAGAAAGGGTGGATTAGGTGTTGATCTCCAAGGCCTCTCCAAGTATTGACATTTTGGTTTTTGACAGAGTCCTCTGTGTGTCTTCACCCTGTGAAATTGAGCCTTGTCAGCTTAGTATTTTTACTCTCCTATTGCGTGATTTCCTTGGTCCTGGCAGTTGGAAGATATGTCTTTAACGTAGAGGTTACAGACTTTGGTGTTTGAAATCACTTAGGGAATTTGTGCATAATCCCTGTATTCTACCTTAAGGCACTTTGGAAAAGATGGTTCATGGGCATCAGTAGTCCCCATCTCAGGTGGTTCTCATTCAGGTGGTCCTGGAATCCTTGCTTTGAGAAACTCTGCTTCAAAAGGCAGGAGGATGAGCTGCTGGAATGAGCGTCAGGATGGGAAAGGCCAGGCATCAGGAAAGAAGGCCAAGAAGCCAGGAGGGGCTTCCTTTGCACTGGAAGAGCTGGAAGACTGATATCTTAAAAAAAAAAAAAAAAAAAAAATATATATATATATATATATATATATATATATACATACATACACACACACACATACATATATATACACACATACATGACTCATGTAAGGTCACACACATATACACATATATATATATACACACACATATATATATGACTCATGTAAGGTCAGTTTTCTAATGTTTTTAAATGCCTGGCTTTGATTGAAGTCCAGCTGGCTTTCCCATCTCAATACAACAAAGCAGAACTGCAGCTGCTTTGAGTAATGGAAGGAGGTTAGATTAACGGAGACTAGGTAGGCAGGAGGAAAGTGAATCCTCCATATTTGCTGAGAAGAAACTGCTGTGTTTACAGATAGTAACAGTGTTTGTTGTGACAGTGTGAAAGATGTTTTGTGTGTCTTTTTTAGCTTTCCCTGAACCCCCAGTTTTTTTCTTTTCCCATGGAACATATCTGCACTTGGGGACTGGATAAGTTTAATGGAAGCCAGCGTATACTGATATTAAGATTGATATTTGGGGGCTGGGGTTATAGCTCAGTGGTAGAGTGCTTGCCTGGCATGTATGAGGCACTGGGTTTGATTCTCAGCATCACATATAAATAAATAAAGGTCCATCAACAACTGAAAAATACAAAAAAAAGATTGATATTTGTGTAACATGGGTCAGAACTTGGTCTGTGGTTTCACTTGAGAACATGGCCTTTGGGTTTTTTTTTTTTTTTTTTTTTTTTTGGTAGGGGGTAGAGGGTGGAATCCAGAGCAATTCTGCCACAGAACCACGGTCCCATATACTTTTTTTTGAAGACGGGCTTACTAAAGTTGTGAAGGTTGACTTTGAAATTGTGGTCTTTTTGCTTCAGCATCCCAAGTAGATGAGATTACAGGCTACTCATCTTTGGACCTTTTTAAAAAAAAAATTTTAAAAAGGATTTTTTTAAAAGTTGTTGATGGACTTTTTTTTATTTATTTACTTATATGTGGTGCTGAGAATTGAACATGCTAGGTGAGCACTCTACCACTGAGCCACAACCCCAAACCCTTGCTTTGGATTTTTAAAGATATTTTTGCCACACCAGATTTATCTTAACTTTTTTTCAAATATTTAGTGAATTTAATTTGCTAATTAATACATATACCGATGAAATTGGCAATAAAAAAGACTGTCCCCATTTTACAGATGATGGGAATGGGGAATGTGTTAGACATATGGCAAACCATGAATGAAAAATTGCTTGGTACTTTGATATGTTTTCTACCTCTTTCCTGCTGTTTTCTGAAGGCCAATTGTTAACTTACTTCTCTTCTGGTGTCAACTTTGAGTACTGGTGTGTTTCATCAGCAGGTAAAAAGACTGAGTAAAGCTGAAAAGTAACAATGGATTTTATGATAACAAATACACCAGAACTTAATCCTCCAATGTTGTTCTCCTTTAGAGGGATGTGGGTTGTGAGTGTTAGAGGAGGCATCACCTAAGAGATAGGGCCATTTTCCGAAGTAGTAGCTCACCTCTGGAATTGTTTTCAGAGATATTTTTTGCTTTACATTTCCAAATGACATGGTTAAGCAATCTTGTCACCTGACTTGTCTTCAGATGAATTAACCTTTTTTTTTTTTTTTTTTAAGAAGTGGACATAACAGATTTCTGGAGTGTGGTGAACATGGGTTTTAGTTCTGAGTCTACCGCTTAGTAGCCATAAGACCTTGAGCAAGTTACTTCACCCCTTAGCAGCAGTTTTCTACTGCATAAAATGGGAATACTAAAAAAGACAGTTAAATGGGGCATTACATATGAAAACTCTTGGGACACAGGAATGCAATAAATGTTTGTTTCCTTCTCAAAGAATAAGGAGTTGCTATTAGTTCAGAAGAATATGACAGTCTCTAAAGGGAAGTTGTTATACCTTTTCTCAAATAGGTGGATTCTCTTTTGCATGTTTATAAATTAATACTCTGACTTGCTTATCCTGCCTCTTGCCTTTTTCTTCATTTTCTGTCTTTTTCTAAGTGAAGTTGTGCTGCAGAGGCTATCTGCCAGTCTCTTGTGGAGTAAGCCTTTTTTTTTTTTTTGGAGAGCTAATCCGGAACATTCTTACAATGCTAGCTCTTTGGTCATGTATTCCTGAGAATTTTTCTCTGGGGCCTCTACTGTGCCCAGATCATGCTCTGTAGCACAGGCATCTCTAACTCCTGGATTTGGTGTCAATTTGGAGACCTGTCCTTGTGGAGCTAATCTTTTCTAAGCAAGGATGAATACTTTATCCTTCTCTGAGTTGGCATTAAGCTGCAAGCCTTAGGGACTGGGGATGTGGTCAAGCGGTAGCGCGCTTGCCTGGCGTGCGTGCGGCCCGGGTTCGATCCTCAGCACCACATGCAAACAAAGATGTTGGGTCTGCCGAAAACTGAAAAATAAATATTAAAAAATTCTTTCTCTCTCAAAAAAAAATTTAAAAAATAAAAAATAAATAAAGGTCCATCAACAACTAAAAAATATAAAAAAAAAGCTGCAAGCCTTAGTCTTCTACAGCAGAGAGCATCATATTTTAATTATATGTGGTTGAAACAGAGGATGTCCTACCCTTTTCTTCATTTACTTTTACCAGGAGTTTCAGTACTATGTAGGGAAAGAGGCAAATAGTCTCATTCAAGTGAGGCTTTGGGTAACCCCTGATTTCTAGCACCAAAAATAACTGAGTTTGGGACAAAAACCTTATCAAAGATTCTATCTGTTTAGATGCATGTGGAGACCTCATGGAGTATTCCTGGCTTGTGAGGAGATTTATAACTGGGTTCTCATTTATGCAGTTTTCTATCCTGGTTATAGGGAGAATCCAGCAGCAACAGAACATCGTTCAGCCCAGTCTTGTAGTTCCTTCAGGTTCCACCAAGAAGCTCATAGACAAGGATGTGATCCTGCTGGTTGACTGGCTGTGTCTGTCCTTATTCTCCTAATATTGCTCTTGGACTTGGTGATAAAAAGGAAGTGGCGTAGACAATGGACAAGTAACATTCTATTCCAAAACCTTGGGGTTCAGGGGGAAAGAGCTCTGTGCATATATCTGGGCAATTGGAAAATACCAGTCTTATCTCAGGAATGCTGCTGAAGTGCTTTGAGTCCTTCATGACATCCACCAGGTTTCTTGGTGGTCTCATTTGTGAAATGGGAATGCCTTCATTGATATTTTCCATGGGAAAGGTGAACAATTCCAGGATAGAGGGATTGCCCAGATGTGAGACTTTCTGTGCCTGTACCAGGGAAGTCCAGGGAAAACAGACATATTGGTCATCGTATCCATGACCATTATACAAATTAATGAACTTGATCACTATGCACTATTGGATCAATCCTTTTGAGCTCATCTAAGCAAGTGTTTCCTTTTTCAATTTTTTAGTTGTAAATGGACATAATGCCTTTATTTATTTATTTGTATGTGGTGCTGAGGATTGAACCCAGTGCTTCACACATCCTAGGGCAAATGCTGTATCACTAATAACCCCAGCCCCTAATCAAGTGTTTCTTAAGCTTTTGCTCATTATCATTTTTTCAGACCTCCCCCCCCCCACAATTGCCTATCCCTCCATGAAATTTTACTACCAAAGATATGCTGAGTATCTGTTTGTGTATTGTGGCCCTTTTGATGGCCATACACTATTATAATATCTAATATTTTTTTCTACCAAGAATCAATTTTTACTATCTTCATTATGATATCCTATATCATTTTTCTAACATAATCATCAAGGCCTTTTTTTCACCTAGAAATAACTCTCATTGAAAGCTTTTTTTTTTTTTAATTTATTTTTCAGTTTTCGGCAGACACAACATCTTTATTTGTATGTGGTGCTGAGGATCGAACCCGGTCCGCACGCACACCAGGCGAGTGCGCCACGGCTTGAGCCACATCCCCAGCCCTCATTGTAAGCTTTTTCAGTGCTTCAAATAACAAACTAGTGAAAGCAGAGGAATGTTATGTATACTTTTTACCTACCTTATATGATAGTTGGTATTATTCCTCATTTTATAGATGAAGAAACAGATTTAGTGAGATTAAGAGATTTGTCAATGTTAAAAAGCTTGCTGCAGGGCTGGGGTTGTGGCTCAACAGTATGTGCGAGGCCCTGGGTTCAATCGTCACATAAAAATAAATAAATAAAATAAAGATATTGTGCTCAACTACAACAACAAAAACTTGCTGGCAGTCAGAATTTAAACCTAGCTATGGCTCCAAAGTTTTTTTTCCATTGCATGGTGTACCACTCCATGAGTGCCCCTATATTTCCACCCTGTGAAATTGCATCATTAGCAGGATATTTGACCACTTTGCTCAGTTTTCTTTTTCTTTTTTTTTTTTTTTTTTTTTGGTACCAGGGATTGAACACACAGGCACTTAACCACTGAGTTACATTCCCTTTTTTATTTTTTGAGACAAAATTTCACTAGAAGCTGGCTTTGAACCTGTGATTCTCTTGCCTCAGCCTTCCAAACTGCTGGATTACAGGTATGCGCCACTACCCCTAGCTCACTCACTTTTCTTGAGGCCCTAGTAGGTGCCAGACCCTGTGGAAGATGTTGGGAGATACTAATTCAAAAGAGAATCCCTGATGTTGAAGAGATGACTGTGTTTTCAAGAGTGGAGATACCTTGGGGCTAGTGCCTTTGTCACCCTTTGCTGTCTGGGCCTTTTTGTTAGATGGCTAGTGTAGCTAAGGGTTGTCATGGAAAGGATTAAGCTGCTTGCCTTTAGAGTGCCTTCCCCTGCTTGTTCCATTTTCCAACTTGCTGAGTTGTTTGTAATCACTGAGTACGTTTTCTACAGGGTAAAACCAAAAAGGTCTGGTAAACTTAGCTTTTGGATGTTTGTGATTATTTGTATGTGTATTATTGTGTATTATGTGTATTATTAAGAGTGACACTTATGCTTTGCATATAGATGTTCCTAATAATTAAAAATAGAAGTTTTCTCTTTCTGGAGTTATTCTTTAAACACTAATGCTGTGAAAGGAGTCAGAGAAGAAATGAAGAGAGTGGAGTGGGGAGAGATGATTTTTACTCTTCAAAGAGGCTGGAATTGCCCTCAGTTGAACTGAGGGGTACTGTACTTTTTTTTTTTTTTTCCCTGTGGTGCTGGGGATTGAACCCAGTGCCTCGTGTATGCTAGGCAAGTGCTCTACCACTGAGCCAAAACCCAGGCCCAAGGAGGGGTATGTTTCTGAGGCTGCTTGATGGCCCTGTTGTGACTGAGAAGTTCTTGATTATGCCTTTTTAAAAATATCCTTATTTTTTTTAATGTGGTGCTGAGGATCGAACCCAGTGCTTCACATGTGCTAGACAAGTACTCTACCACTTGAGCCACAAGCACTCTACCACTTGAGCCACAAGCACTCTATCACTTGAGCCACAACCCCAGTTTCTTGATTATGCCTTTTAATTACCACTTATTATCATTACAGGCAGAGGACTATCAGCATTCACTGAACTGATCTCTACATATAGACACTTTTCTCTCCACAAATAATTTGCCCCTTCTGTCTTGTGAGGGGAAGTAATGATAGAAACTGGAAGAAGAATCTGAGATGCATACAAAAAAATTCTGGTAAGGAAGACTGATGCCAGTGGATTTTTTTTTTTTTTTTGTGGTCCTGGGGTTTGAACTCAGGGGTGCTCTACCATTGAGTTAAATCCTCAGCCCTTTTTATTTTATTTTTTATTTTTTTAGTATTCTAAATTTTTCTTTTTTTAATTAATTTTTAAATTTATATATGACGGCAAAATGCATTACATTTCTTATTATACATATAGAGCACAACTTTTCATATCTCTGGTTGTATACAAAGTATATTCACACCAATTTGTGTCTTCATACATGTACTTTGGATAATAATGTGCTTCACATTGCACCATCATTTCTAACCCCATGCCTCTTCCCTTCCCTTCCAAGCCCCCTTTTTATTTTGAAATAAGTGTCTCACTAGGCTGCTGAGGTTGCCTTGAACCTGCTATCCTCCTGTCTCAGCCTTCTGAATTTCTGGGATTACAGGCATGGAACATTGTATCTGGCTTTCCAGTGAACTTTTAAGTTTTTTATTTTGGAGGTGGGGGTACTGAGCCACATCCCAAGCCTTTTTAAAAATATTTTATTTAGAGACCGGGTTTTACTGAATATCTTAGGGCCTTGCTAAGTTGCTTAGGCTATCTTTGAACTTGCGATCCTCCTGCCTCAGCCTCCCAAGCCTCTGGGATTTCAGGCTTGTGCTATGACCTGGCCTCCAGTGAACTTTTTTTTTTATGTATATATATTTTTTATTGGTTGTTCACAACATTACAAAGCTCTTGACATATCATATTTCATACATTAGATTGAAGTGGGTTATGAACTCCCAATTTTATCCCAAATGCAGATTGCAGAATCACGTCGGTTACACAGCCACAATTTTACATAATGCCCAATTAGTAATTGTTGTATTCTGCTACCATTCCTATCCCCTACTATCCCCCCTCCCCTCCCCTCCCATCCTCTCTCTCTACCCCATCTACTGTAATTCATTTCTCTCCTTGTTTATTTTCCCATTCCCCTCACAACCTCTTATATGTAATTTTGTATAGCAATGAGGGTCTCCCTTCATTTCCATGCAATTTCCCTTTTCTCTCCCTTTCCCTCCCATCTCATGTCTCTGTTTAATGTTAATCTTTTCTTCCTGCTCTTCCTCCCTGCTCTGTTCATAGTTGCTCTCATTATATCAAAGAAGACATTTGGTATTTGTTTTTTAGGGATTGACTAGCTTCACTAAGGATAATCTGCTCTAGTGCCATCCATTTCCCTGCAAATTCTATGATATTGTCATTTTTTATTGCTGCATAGTACTCCATTGTGTATAGATGCCACATTTTTTTAATCCATTCATCTATTGAAGGGCATCTGGGTTGGTTCCACAGTCTAGCTATTGTGAATTGTGCTGCTATGAACATCGATGTGGCAGCATCCCTGTAGCATGCTCTTTTAAGGTCTTCAGGGAATAGTCCGAGAAGGGCAATAGCAGGGTCAAATGGTGGTTCCATTCCCAGCTTTCCCAGGAATCTCCAAACTGCTTTCCAATTGGCCGCACCAATTTGCAGTCCCACCAGCAATGTACAAGAGTACCCTTTTCTCCACATCCTCGCCAACACTTGTTGTTGTTTGACTTCATAGTGGCTGCCAATCTTACTGGAGTGAGATGGTATCTTAGGGTGGTTTTGATTTGCATTTCTCTGACTGCTAGAGATGGTGAGCATTTTTTCATGTACGTGTTGATGGATTGTATATCCTCCTCTGAGAAGAGTCTGTTCAGGTCCTTGGCCCATTTGTTGATTGGGTTATTTATTATCTTATTGTCTAATTTTTTGAGTTCTTTGTATACTCTGGATATTAGGGCTCTATCTGAAGTGTGAGGAGTAAAAATTTGTTCCCAGGATGTAGGCTCCCTATTTACCTCTCTTATTGTTTCTCTTGCTGAGAAAAAACTTTTAAGTTTAAGTAAGTCCCATTTGTTGATTCTTGTTGTTAACTCTTGTGCTATGAGTGTCCTATTAAGGAATTTGGAGCCCGACCCCACAATATGTAGATCGGAGCCAATTTTTTCTTCTATCAGACGCAGAGTCGCTGATTTGATATCAAGCTCCTTGATCCATTTTGAGTTAACTTTTGTGCATGACGAGAGAAAGGGATTCAGTTTCATATTGTTGCATATGGATTTCCTGTTTTCCCAACACCATTTGTTGAAGATGCTATCCTTCCTGCATTGCATGCTTTTAGCCCCTTTATCAAATATAAGATAGTTGTAACTTTGTGGATTAGTCTCTGTGTCCTCTATTGTATACCATTGGTCCACCCGCCTTTTTTGGTACCAGTACCATGCTGTTTTTGTCACTATTGCTCTGTAATATAGTTTGAAATCTGGTATCGCTATACCGCCTGATTCACACTTCCTGCTTAGAATTGCTTTTGCTATTCTGGGTCTTTTATTTTTCCATATGAATTTCATGATTGCTTTATCTATTTCTACAAGAAATGCCGTTGGGATTTTGATTGGCATTGCATTAAACCTATAGAGAACTTTTGGTAATATCGCCATTTTGATAATGTTAGTTCTGCCTATCCATGAACAGGGTATATTTTTCCATCTTCTAAGATCTTCTTCTACTTCTCTTTTTAGGGTTTGTAGTTTTCATTGTATAAATCTTGCACCTCTTTTGTTAGGTTGATTCCCAAGTATTTTATTTTTTTTGAGGATATTGTGAATGGAGTGTTTTTCCTCATTTCCGTTTCAGAAGTTTTGTCGCTGATATACAGAAATGCCTTTGATTTATGCATGTTGATTTTATATCCTGCCACTTTGCTGAATTCATTTATTAGTTCTAGTAGTTTCTTTGTAGACCCTTTTGGGTCTTCTAGGTATAGAATCATTTGTCATCTGCAAATAGTGATAATTTAAGTTCTTCTTTTCCTATTTTTATGCCTTTAATTTCTTTCGTCTGTCTAATTGCTCTGGCCAGTGTTTCGAGAACTATATTGAATAGAAGTGGTGATAGAGGGCATCCCTGTCTTGTTCCAGATTTTAGAGGGAATGCCTTTAACTTTTGTCCATTCAGAATGATGCTAGCCTGAGGCTTAGCATAGATAGCTTTTACAATGTTGAGGTAAGTTCCTGTTATCCCTAGTTTTTCTAATGTTTTGAACATAAAGGGATGCTGTACTTTGTCGAATGCTTTTTCTGGGTCTATCGAGATGATCATATGGTTCTTATCTTTAAGTCTATTGATATGGTGAATAACATTTATTGATTTCCGTATATTGAACCATCCTTGCATCCCAGGGATGAATCCTACTTGATCATGGTGCACAATTTTTTTGATGTGTTTTTGTATCCGATTCACCAGAATTTTATTGAGGATTTTTGCATCTAGGTTCATTAGAGATATTGGTCTGTAGTTTTCTTTCTTGGAGGTGTCTTTGTCTGGTTTTGGAATCAGGGTGATGTTGGCCTCATAGAATGGATTTGGAAGAGCTCCCTCTTTTTCTATTTCCTGAAATAAGTTGAAAAGTATTGGTATTAATTCTTCTTTAAAGGTTTTGTAAAACTCTGCTGTATACCCATCCGGTCCTGGGCTTTTCTTGGTTGATAGTCTTTTGATGGCTTCTTCAATTTCATCCATTGATATTGGTCTGTTCAAATTGTGTGTATCCTCCTGACTCAGTCTGGGCAAATCATAAGACTTAAGAACTTTATCGATGTCTTCACTATCTTCTATTTTATTGGAATATAGGTTTTCAAAATAATTTCTAATTGTCTTCTGTATTTCTGTAGCATCTGTTGTGATATTGTCTTTTTCATCCCGTATGTTAGAATTTGAGTTCTCTCTCTCCTTCTCTTCGTTAGCATGGCTAAAGGTCTGTCGATCTTATTTATTTTTTCGAAGAACCAACTTTTAGTTTTGTTAATTTTTTCAATAGTTTCTTTTGTTTCAATTTCATTGATTTCCGCTCTGATTTGAATTATTTCTTGCCTTCTGCTACATTTGCTGTTGTTTTGCTCTTCCTTTTCTAGGGCTTTGAGATGAAGTGTGAGCTCATTTATTTGTTGTTTTTTTCTTTTTTTGAGGAATGACCACCAGGCGATGAATTTTCCTCTTAAAACTGCTTTCATCGTGTCCTATAGATTCCGATATGATGTGTCTGTATTTTCATTTATCTCTAAGAATTTTTTGATTTCCTCCTTTATGTCTTCTGTAACCCATTGATCATTCAGTAACATATTGTTCATTTTCCATGTGATGTAGGATTTTTCCTTCCTTCTTTTATCATTGATTTCCAGTTTCATTCCATTATGATCAGATCAAATGCATGGTATTATCTCCACCCCTTTATATTTACTGAGGGTTGCCCTGTGGCATAATATATGGTCTATTTTTGAGAAGGATCCATGAGCTGATGAGAAAAAAGTATATCCATTTGATGATGGTTGATATATTCTATATATGTCAGTTAAGTCTAGGTTATTGATTGTGGTATTGAGTTCTATAGTTTCCTTATTCAACTTTTGTTTGGAGGATCTGTCCAATGGTGAGAGAGGTGTGTTGAAGTCACCCATAATTATTGTGTTGTGGTCTATTTGATTCTTGAACTTGAGGAGAATTTGTTTTATGAATGTCGCAGCGCCATTATTTGGTGCATAAATATTGATAATTGTTATGTCTTGTTGGTGAATGGTTCCTTTTAACAGTATATAATGTCCTTCTTTATCCCTTTTGATTAACTTAGTCTTGAAGTCGATTTTATTCGATATGAGGATGGCCACCCCTGCTTGCTTATGAGGACCGTGTGCGTGGTATATTTTTTCCCATCCTTTCACCTTCAGCCTGTGTATGTCTTTTCCAATCAGATGTGTCTCCTGGAGGCAGCATATTGTTGGATTTGTTTTTTTAATTCATGATACCAGCCTATGTCGCTTTATTGGAGAGTTTAAGCCATTAACATTCAGAGTTACTATTGATATATGGTTTGTACTTCCATCTGTGTTTGATTATTTATCCTTTTTTAAAAAAATTTAGTTTGTTTCTCCATGATTATCTTTCCCCTCGCCCTCTGTCTTTACCGAGGCACTTCCCTCTGATGGTTTTGGTTATTGTTTTTCATTTCTTCCTCGTGTAGTGTTTTGCTCAAAATGCTTTGCAATGCTGGTTTTCTGGCTGCAAATTCTTTTAACTTTTGTTTATCGTGAAAGATTTTTATTTTGTTGTCATACCTGAAGCTTAATTTTGCTGGATACAGAATTCTTGGTTGGCATCCATTGTCTTTCAGTGTTCGAAATACATTGTTCCATGACCTTCTTGCTTTCAGTGTCTGTGATGAAAAATCCGTTGTTAACCTTATTGGTTTACCCCTGAATGTAATCTGTCTCCTTTCTCTTGTAGCTTTTAATATTTTCTCTTTGTTCTGTATATTGGATATCTTCATAACAATGTGTCTTGGCGTTGGTCTACTGTGATTTTGTGAGCTCGGTGTCCTGTATGCGTCTTCAATTTGTATATCTGTTTCCTTTTTTATTTCTGGAAAGTTTTCTGTAATTATTTCATTCAGCAGGTTTCTCATTCCCTTGGTTTGAATCTCTGTACCTTCTTCTATCCCGATGACTCGTAAGTTTGGTTTTTTTATGTTATCCCATAACTCTTGGATGTTTTTCTCGTGATTTTTTACCAGCCTTTCTGAGTTGGCTAGACTCTTTTCAAGATGATATATTTTGTCTTCATTATCTGATGTTCTGGCTTCTACTTGATCCACTCTGTTAGTGATACTCTCAATTGAGTTTTTAATTTGGTTTATCATTTCCTTCATTTCTAGAATTATTGTTTGATTATTTTTTATAATCTCTATCTCCTGATAAAGATGCTTAACTTCTTCTTTTATCTGTTTATGTAATTCATTCTCAATGTGTTCTTTCGCTGCTTGAATTTGCTGTCTCGTATCCTCTTTAAGGTTCCATTCCATCTGTCTAAAGTGTTCCATGAGTTCTTTATATGACCATTTTTCTGATGACTCTAGGTCCTCCTGAATATTTAGGCTGTCCTGCATTGTTTGTACTCCTTTTCTTCCTTGCTTTTTGAAGCTGCTCATGTTACTTCTTGTTCTGTTTGACTCCTGAGTTACTGTTTACTCCTATAAATTTATTTGATGCTTGGGAGGAAAGGTATTAGAAGGGAAGGGAAGAAGTCACTAAAGAGAATGAGAGTAAGCAGGTAGAATTCAAGGAAGGGGGGATAAGATAATTGAAAAGAAATGAAAAGACAAAAGAAGAAAAAAATAGGAAATAAAAAAAGAAAAAAAAATTTTTCTAAAAAAAATATAAAAAAAATTAAAATTAAAATTGGAAGAAAAAAATTTAAAAAAAATTGTAAAAAAAAATTTAAAAAACAAGAAAGAAAAATGAAAATGAAAGAAAAAACCAAATCAAAATAAAAAAAGAGAAAAGAAAAAAGAAAAAAAAAGAGAAAAGAAAAAAGAAAAAAAAAAACAAAAAAAACTAATAAATGCAGTCTTAGAGTTTGATTAACTTCTCTTCCAGTAGGTGATGCTGTGCCCACCAGGCCAAGTTTCTCCTGTCAATACGTGGGAACCAATCACTGGGCAGCAGCTCCTCCTCCCAGACTGGTCGAGTCTCCAATCCTGAGTGCCTAGGGCCTCCTCTTGTGTCTAGTCACTTCCCCACTTTTCCTCTAGCCAGGCCCCTCTCACGGGTGCCGCTCACCACAATACTGGGTACACGCCAGATCTGCTGCTCCCGGGAGCCCTGTTGTCATGAATGACTGGGCACACTCTTCCAGTTTGCCATTCCCTCAGACCCTAAGTTTGTAGAGCTTGGGTCTGAGAATCCTCAGCAAATTTTACTGCCCCTCCGGTAGCCACACCCCCGGTAGCTGGTGCAAGAGACCTCAGCTGTCAGCACTGGTGGGAGCGGTAGTTCCGTGCCGCGGGTCCCGCGCCACCTCTAATTCCCTCGGTCTGGCTACCGGGCTCACAGGAGAGCTGGGAGGGGCCCTTAAGGTTTCCCCGATGTGTGGAGAGGGAAGGCTAGGGGATTACACACCTGTAGCCGCAGGATTCAATGAAGTTATCTCCTCCGCTGCAGTCTGATGACGTCAGTTCTCTGCCATGGTGGTATCTCTTGCAAATGGCGACAGTTCATTTCCCTTTGCCGGGTGACCAATGCAACGGGTGGGTCCTTACTGTCTCTCCCAAGCCTCGTTTCAAACCTGTGGCCGCTACCTATGAAGGCTCAGTTGGCATTACCTCCGTAGGATCAGAAGTGCTTACCAGTTGTTTCAGCCGGATGGATTAGGGCTGAGTCGCAGCTGTTTGTCTGAGGGAAGCAGGCGAACGAGAGCTTGAATTCAGTCGATCCGGGCTCGGTGTGTGTTCTGAGAGGCCCAGACTGTTCACCCCAGATCCACATCAGCTCAGCATTGCCTAGTGATCCTGAGCAAATAGATTTAGGCTGTTTACGACTCCCTATGCATGCACAGCTGAAGAGGTCAGAGACTTGATCTCTTCGCGCCCGCCGCCATGTTGGAATCTCTCCCTCCAGTGAACTTTTAAACAGATTTTTTTTTTCTTTTAAACTTTGGGGATAGTCTCATGCTTAAATGTTTCTAATTTCTGTGAGGCTCCCAAGACGGCAGCAGCTGTCTGACTAAATCCTAGAAAATGAGCAGGCTTTAGTCCAATAGAAGTAACAAAGTAGGACAATCAATACTGACAGTATTGATTGGTCATGCTTCAAGTCCAGTGGGTAGTAGGTATTGGAAGCTTTAGGGGCAGCTTTTCAGCAAGGTATTTAAGGTTGATTTCATGCTTACTACCTTCCCAGTCTCATACTCATGGGGAGTTGGTTATGACTGTATTAATAAGTGAAGTCTCCATCCTCGGGCCCAGCTGCTACAAGGTGCTTTGTGGCTGGAAGAGATAATCATGGAAGTCTTTATTCCTTCCAAACATTAGAACTGGTTGTGGTTCTGCATCAAAGAATGGCTGTTTATAATTTTTTTAGTGAAAAGTCAGGAGAATACCCTTATAATTTGTTCACTGCCTCAGTTTTGCATTTGATGGATTATTATTATTTTTTTAAAGAGAGAGAGAGAGAGAATTTTAATATTTATTTTTTAGTTTTTGGGGGACACAACATCTTTGTTTGTATGTGGTGCTGGGCCGCATGCATGCCAGGTGAGCGCACTACTGCATGAGCCGCATCCCCAGCCTGGATTATTATTTTTTTAACCGATGTCAAAACTAAGTTACTAAGAAGTGAAGGGCACCCATATTAGTGAGACTTTATTGTTAGATACAAGATAGGGGGCTCACAGGAGATGGTTGTAAAAGTTGTTAGAATTGTTTAAAGTGATGTAAAGAAGCAAGATGCTTTTGCAGCTAGAAATCACTAGGGGAATGCTGGATGCAGTGGTGCAAATTTGTAATCCCAGCTACTTGACAGGGTTGAAATAGGAGGATTGCAACAATGTTTGAGGCTAGCCTGGGCAATTTAATGAGTCTTTGTCTTAAAAAAAAAAATTAGGGCTGGAGATGTAGGTCAGTGTTATAACACCTCTGGGTTCAATCCCTAGTAATGAAGTGGCAGGGTGGGCTCGGCAGGGTGGGCTCCCGTGGAGGCATCTCCAGGGTAGGGAGGGCAGCCTGCTTTCCTATATTCAAGATGCCAACTTATGTTGAAGTGTCTTTCTTTTCTTTTTTTTTTTTTAATTTTTTAGTTGTAGATAGACACGATACCTTTATTTATTTGTTTATTTTTATGTGGTGTTGGGGATTGAACCCAGTGCCTCATGTGTGCTAGGTAAGTGCTCTACCACTCTGAAGTGTCTTTCTTTTTGCTCTTACCTCAGGGAATTTGATGTGTTTTAAAACATTAGAAACAAAGAAATAATACTCAGGCCAAATAACTGTGTTTTTTTTTGTAAAAAAAAAAATTGGGGCCATATGTACAAGTGGATCTTATCTGGTGACTCAAGCAAACCTTGAATACATCTCTAAAGAAAAAGAATGGGGCTGGGGATGCATGCGTGCGGCCCGGGTTCGATCCTCAGCACCACATACAAACAAAGATGTTGTGTCCGGCGAAAACTAAAAAATAAATATTAAAAATTCTCTCAAAAAAAAAAAAAAGAAAAAGAATGAATATATGTCAGCCTGGTTTAAAAACACTTTGGAGCCTAACTCACTTGGGTTCATTTTTTTTTGTTTTATATATATATATATATATATATATATTTATATTTATTGGTTGTTCACAACATTACAAAGCTCTTGACATATCATATTTCATACATTAGATTGAAGTGGGTTGTGAACTCCCAATTTTACCCCAAATGCAGATTGCAGAATCACGTCAAGGTTCATTTTTTGCTAACTACTTTCTAACTCTCAGATTGTAAGGCTTATTTTCTCTGAGCCTTAATTTCATGATTTAGAGAACAGGAATACCTATTTTTGTATCTGTCTTAAGAATTAATTGAGAAAATATATGTGGAAAGTGCTTCCTCTGGCACAATGTAAGTGCTTGCTGTTATCAGTAGTGAATAGCATGGAACATTGTAGCTTTCCTGTCATCTTCTACTTGGGTCAGTTCTTACCTTGCCTGGGTTCTCTCTAATGGGTAGGTAAGCTAACAGGCTCTGTTTCCTGGATAGTGACTGATATGGGGTTTTATTGGAACAGGGATGGCCTGTTCAGAGCCTGCATGGGACCCTCTGATACTGAGTAGTTCTCCTTCTCTCTCTTTTCTGTTCTTTAGCCAGTTGGAAAGCACTTGGCTCATTAGGGGAACTTTCACTTCTGTTCCAGATTTCCTCTGATTTGTATGCCCATTTCTGGTTCTTGTGCAAGATCAGGGAGGCACAGATAAATCTGAAATGGGTTTTGTGTGAAAGTTGACTTTCTCTTTAAGAGAAACTGGTGCAGTGGGAGTGGGGGTGGGGAAAAAGTCCCTGAAGCCTATCCCATTACACTAATCTCAAACTGGGTTTTTACAAATCTGAGCACCATAACTATAGCCTTTACATATACCTATTCCTTTGAATGAAACAAAAAGGTAGAAGTTCATTATTTTGTGGGAACACCAGTCTGATTTGGTAAAAAGTAGGAAGTAGAGTGTTTTCAAAGAAATACCATTGTCTTATTATTTTTTTTATGAGCTCTTTAATATATTTCTTCGTCTTATTCTTCTGTGCTGTGTTTGTAGTCACTTTTTCCTATTTCCCACTTCAGATTCCTCTAGGACAGTGCCACTTTAGGTCTTCCTATATTCAGTGCTGAATAATCTTGGTACCCACCAGTTCCTGAGCTATATCCCCAGCCCTTTTTATTTTGAGAGTCTTTGTCTTTAAAAAAAAAAATTAGGGCTGAGGATGTAGGTCAGTTGCTAAGACTGTCCTCAAACTTGCAATCCTCCTGCCTCAGTCTCCCGAGTCACTGGGATTATAGGTTTGTTCCAATGCTCAGCTTGAATACATTTTAAAAGTGTCAGATTATCTTGGTGTTCCAAAGCCTATAGCAGCAAGTCCCTTTTCTGCCACTTTAATTATATTCTGTATTGTTACTCACGTATCCCCTTTATTCCTGATAACTGGTACATGTGGTCCTCTTAAGCGTGCTTCATGTTTGTGTGTCTGCCAATTCTTTTGCCCACAGGATTCTCATCTTGTACCCTACTTTTTGCCACATCTACCTTCTTGAGTGAACCTTGTTACCTCCCATGTCTCCATAGCAACATCTTGATTATAGAATTCAGCACACTGTATTCTGGTTAGTTGTCTTCTATTATATGAGCAGCTCAAGGACATGGGGTATGTTTTATTATGGGTTCCCTAGCATAAAGAAGGGTATAATATAGATACCATAAATTCATGAAAAAATGAGAAATGGTAATAATTCTGTTGAAATCTTACTTTTTCCCTGAAGTATTCCTTGATCCCCAGCCATAGTGAATTTAGCATGCTCCACTCTGAGAGCCCTTCATATGGGAAGCAATTGAATGCCTTAGAATATATCTTATGCTCCTAACTAGATTAGAAGTTCTTGGAAGACAGAGATGGCATACTTCTTTTCTCATTGGGTACCCATTCCCTGGCACAGTTCTTGGCATGGAGAGGGTGTTTGGTAAGTGCTTATAAATGCAAGAGTCCTGCTATTTGGTTAGCTTATGTACCTGCCAGTTGTTCAGCCTCCTCTGTCACTCACTGGCCTGTGAATCTCCAACTCAGATGTTTTCAGGGCTAAGTGGTGAACATAGAGTGTAAAGTAATAGGGAATGGTAGAGTGTCAAAATTAAGTGCTCAGTTGCTTCATGGGGGGCATCTGTTACTAAGTCTGTCATTGTCCTGAGTGAACATGGCTCTAGTGGCCTCGTAATTTCTTATTACAAGAGAAGCCAAAAATCTAGATTTTTGTGAGATACTCAGGGATAACTAAAGCATGTTTATGGCCCAGATTAGACCTATAGACTACCCATTTGCAACCTAGAATTTTACATATTTGAGTTCCTTGTGGAAGATAAAGAGATATAACCTGAAAGTTTTTGAAGGAGTTTTGACAAAAGTTTGGCTCTGGTTGAGTGTAGAACATCATCTAAGGACAGTGCTTCATTCTATTCTCCCTTGTTTTTCACTGGTCTGTGAAAAGTAACTTTTTGTCCCTAGAAAGATGGGGAACCTAGGATTTCTGTGCATTTTATCCTTCTTCCTAGTCTCTGCTGAGGTAGGTTTGGTGGTGGTTACTGTTTCTGGTTACTCACAGCAACGTGTGGTGGTCAGGTTTATATAGCATAAGCTCCCAAAGATCATTCCTGTTAATATCATCTCTGAGACAGAGCTCTGGGTGAACAAATGCAACTGAAAGGGCAATATATTATATAAAATTACCATCCAAATTTGGCCAGCCAGAGGTTATAGCAGTATAATAACTAGAAAGGAGTCTGTACCTCCATAGAACCTTTTGCAGGGTGATATCTTATCCTTTGGCTCTCTCATTCTTTTCTTAGTCCCAAGGTGCCCCCAGCAGTGCTTATTTGCTTGGCCTTACCTTCCAGGTCTTAGAGCATTATCACCAGTGGAATTCCCATCTGAGTCAGAAACTAGCCAACTAGAGTATCTTTGGAAGAACATATCAGAAACTGAAAACAGACTTTCTCTGGTGAGAGGTTTGGGAAGAAATGGGGGATGAGGGAGACTGATTTTTCACTGATGTACCTTTTCAAATTTGAACCATGATTATTATTATTATTATTATTTTGATTCTGAGGATTGAACCCAGGGCTTCACACACGCTGTGTTTATTTAGAGACAGGGTCTCACAGAGTTGCTTCGTGCCTTGCCATTGCTGAGGCTGGCTTTGAACTTGCAGTTCTATTGTCTCAGCCTCCTGAGCTATTGGGATTATAGGTGTGTGCCACCGCACCCTGATTATTATTATTATTATTATTTTTTTTTTGGTACTGGAGATTGAACCCAGGGCCTTGTGCATGCAAAGCAAACACTCTACCAATTGAGCTATGTCCCCAGCCCTCATTATTATTTTTTTAACATACTTGTACTGATCTGTGTATGGTCTCCTCTTTGGCTTTCACTGGGTCCTCATTTTACTCCTTTGAGGTGTGAGTTTCTCTGTAAATACCTTCCTTCAGTCACTAGATTGCTTCTCAGAGGTGACAGCTTTGCCTCTCCATTTCCATGAAGAGTCTAAGGGTTTCTTGCCAGGGATCTTTGGAATAATTATCAGCCTTAACGTACATTCAAACAGTTTTACTGTTTTCAAACTATACTGTTTACAAAGGGCTTTCAAATACAGTATTTTTTTAAAATTTATTTTTTAGTTGTAGTTGGACCCAATACCTTTATTTATTTATTTATTTTTATGTGGTGCTGAGGATCGAACCCAGGGCCTTGCATGTGCTAGGCGAGTGCTCTACCACTGAGCCATAATCCCAGCCCCATCAAATATAGTGTTTTATCTTATCCTTACAACATCTCTGTTTTATATTAATAAATCAAGGGTTGAAGAGTCTAAATAACTCTCTTAGAATCATACAGATAGCCGGGATAGGGTTGTGACTAATCAAGGTAGCCTTACCTCATATTCTTGCTCCTTTCTCTTAATTCTTTTGGCAGGAAGGTAGTCTTCTCTGTTTGATTTTTTTTTTTTAATTTATGGGTTTTAGAGAGGTTTTAGTTGGAATAGAAATGGAGGTCCGATGTTGTCTCTTTTTTCTTTTGGGTTGAGCCCACCACTTTTCGGTATTCTAAATTACATAGGCCTATCTTCTCTGGAAAAACAACAAAAACAAACCGAGGGATCAATAATAGGTTTCTCTGTTTTCTAGATGGGCTAAAGCTAACACTCCATTGGGCAATATCTTTTAGGGGAGTTTGAATTAACAATCTGGTTTCCTATTCTTTGCTGAGAATTATTGCTGCTATTAGGCAGAGGGCTTTGTTTCCAGGATACAAATCTTTTTAGCAAAGAAGTTAAGTGTGGAATAGAATTGGAAGGACTCATGTAGTCCTTGGATATAATTTAATGCTCTGTGTCTCAGAGAGTAAACATTGTAAAGTGTGCAAGATGGGTTTGGATTAATATCCTGACAACATATGGCTTGGCATGTAGGGCATTCCTTAGAGACTCTCTTCACCACACACAGCCTGCCTTTGCCGGGTGGCCCCTTCCCATAGGTCTTCCCAGCAGCTGTTGTGCACCTGGGTGAATTATCAGCTTCCCTAGGTTTAAAAAGTTTTTTTTTTTTTTTTAGACTGGTGAAAGTTCTCATTACAGGATACAGACAACCTTGGGAGACAATGTGTTTTAGTCCTACTTGGTTTTCCCTGAGTTTGTCCAGGGTATTCACCTCTCAGAGGAGCACTAGCTGAGCCTCATTCCTATTACTTTGACTTTAACATTGAAAATTGCTGGGATTATGGCTCAGTGATGGAGGGCTTGCCTGGCATTTGTGAGGCAGTGGGTTCAATCCTTAGCACCACATAAAAATAAATAAGATAAAGGTATTGTGTCTATCTACAACTAAAAAATATTAAAAAAAAAGAAAATCACTCTCCCCTTTATAACTCTGCTGTCCCTGAGGTCAAGGGTATAGAAGGTCTCTGAAAACTTCAGGGAAGCAGTGGCACCATGGAGGGAAGGCTCATTTGCTTCTCAAGACTAGGCAGAAAGCTAAGACTTTTCACCTTTGCAATGTGTACTTGAATCAGAATTTAGAAGTCTTTAAAGAGCAGTCTGTGCATTATTGACACATCTCTGAGTTGGGGAGGCTCTTTTTCAATCTCTGAAGAAAACTTGAGCATGTAGAGGTTGTATTCCATTCTTTCCTTTCCCACCCCTGACCTGTGCTGTGCCATAGAGAGCTATAGAGAGATATACCAGCTGTTGGCTTACTCAGGGCCTTCAGGTGGGCAGTTTTCTAGCCCTGGAAATGCAGCTGGTTTACCCAGATTTAAGTTCCAGGAGATTTCTCAGAAACTAGAATTAATAAGAACCCATCAAGGCATACTTCCAGTTAACTAACTCACTCTAAGGACCATGACTACAAGATGATTGTGTGGATGGGAAAGAACACTCTGTCCTGTACAGAAGAGGCTAGGTGGGAAGCCATCTTATCAAGGCAAATATGGTGGAAAAGTTTTAGGTATTAGCATCATCTGCACTCATATTTAAGTACTAGCTGTGAGATTTCAGAAGCTTATTTAACTTCTCTGTTCCTGTTTCTTTCTTCAGAAGCTAATTTAGCCTCTCTGTACCTATTGCCTCCTGGGTTTTCAGATGTAGTGATAATAATACATCTAATATATGTAAGCACTCAATAAATGTTTTGCTCTACTTGTTTTTCTCTTTCTTTCCTTTTCCTCTTCTCTCTATATTATCCTTCTAGGGCTGTAACTTTAACTTGACCGGAATATCCTTGTCATTCTGTAAGAGAACTAGGTATTGGAGATGCTAATTTTTATTTTCTAGGTTCCTCTGTATGTATTTTTTGCAGAAGATGATTCCCCCCCACTTTTTTTTTTTTTTGGTAGTATTAGGGATTGAACCCAGGGGTTCTTTACCACTAAGCCACACTCCCTTCCACTTTATTTTTTCAGAGAATGTCTTGCTAAATTGTCAAGATTGATCCAAACTTGCAATCCTCCTACCTCAGCCTCCCAAGTTGCTAGGTTTATAGGCATGTCACCATGCCTGGATAGACCACAGTCCTTCTATCCCAGATAACAGATTCTAGCTCTCATTAGTGAATCCCAAACCAGGGAGTCTTTCTGGTTTCCATTCAGTTTATAGTTATTTGCTGAGCCAAATCTTGTTTATCCATGGGAATATGGTGGTGAATGAGACAGATGTGGTTTCTGACTTTAGTAACTCCTCTCTCAAACCCCATCCTCAGATAGGTTATTTCTGTGGGTGACTGGACTTGTTCATTCTGTGCTGCTTCATGTTAATTTCCTTCTCAGAGAGCAATCTTCTCCCTAGACCTAGGGGACAGTGCCTCTTTGTGCTGCATGGGCCTTGCCTTCTGGCTTGCCTATCCCAAATGATGAGAGCAGCGAGCTGAGGATGAAGGAGAAAGCTCTTAGGGCCACTACTGCCTCGGCTACACATGTCCCAAGAGCCTGTGCTTGGCACTCCTGAATATTCCTTTTTTCCTTGCACACAGATTATAGTGTTCGCTAGTAATTTAAATTCAAATAACCTTCTACCCCCTCTCTGCCTTAAAAAAAAAAACCAAAAAAAAAAAACCCCTGTGTATTATAGGGTAGAGAACAAAGCAGGGCAGCCTTGGTCTCCTGGCAGGGTTTGTTTTATCATACGTGTTTTTAATATAGCCTCACTGTGGGTTGCTTTTACTTTAATAAGGCTAACATGTAATTCAGGTATTTTGATATTCTGCAGTAATAGAATCATGTCTTTCTCAATCTTGTTTGTTATAAATAGTGGGACAGGTAGATTCAGGGGCTGGAGGTGTCCTGACTTGCTTTCTGCTTTGGGTTCCACACTTCATTTTGGCCCCTGCTGGGCTCTGTATAAAGGAGTCCCTGTAGCCAGGATGATGGTTTCTCAGCTTCAAAATAGAGGCCTAAGATAGCTTTCTGTTCCCTGCTCCTGTGCCTATTGCCAATTTTGCTGGCATTTGCCAAGAGATGTGTGTGGGGAAGAAGGCAGAATGGCTCTCTGGGAACCATTTATTTGAAAATTCCCAATGGAGAAATACATTTTCCTTTCCTCCTCCTCTTTCAGTGGTGTGTGACATTGTGATTTGGTACTGCTTGTACCTCTGCATACTGAGACCTGTGTAGGACTCCTTCAGCCCTGTTGGAGTTTTCAACAATAAATTATTTGTTAATTGGTGTTTCCTCAAAATCCTGTCACCTTCCTGGGAGGGTGGGGAAATGTGCTAACAATTAGGGACCTAGTGGAGCCTGTTTCTGGCACTGAGACCATCAAAGGCATGGTGGGTAAGCCCAGATGAACCACATATCCTACTGCTGCTGGGACCAGGCATTTGTTGCAGTTGAATTTAGTGTTAAGAGTCACGCTAGAAGCTTGGTTGAAAAGGAGAAAGCACTGTATAATTATTGCTTATGTACCAGTTAAACCTATCAGCCAACAGATGTCAAGTGCAGGAAAAAAGCATAGTAATTTTATTATAATGGCATAATAGTTATCATTATAATAATCATCTGGCATAGTTTTTGATAAGAGGCAGATCCTGAAATGAGTGTAGGGGGAAGGGTTAACCTTGAACTATAGCACAATGAATGGGTGCTATGCTTTGCATAGATGCTGGTATTTCAGATATGGAGGTGCTACCCTCTCTACATAGCTAAAAGAACTATGGAGT
The DNA here is from genome assembly GCF_052094955.1 of Ictidomys tridecemlineatus. Taxonomy (NCBI): domain Eukaryota; kingdom Metazoa; phylum Chordata; class Mammalia; order Rodentia; family Sciuridae; genus Ictidomys; species Ictidomys tridecemlineatus. Next base: position 119,593,175 of record NC_135477.1, on the reverse strand, counting down.
CTTCAGCTGGTATTATCTACCGTGTAGGTGCTTTCTTTCTGATGGTGTGATGGAGCACACCATCTGTCAGTTCAAGGTGCTCAGACTGCAGGATTATCATACCAGTGTCCAAAGGCTTCTGGGAAAGGTAGAGACTTTACTTCTGTGGGCTCATTTAGAATTTCTAGGAAATTCAGTCTTATCCCTCTGTGAACTGTGATTTGTGTACCTAGGAAGTGGTAGTTCATGTCAGTTACATCCATTTGTATGAGAAAAGAAGTAGGAGAAAAGAGGCTTTGGATTCAGGGAGACCTGGGTTTAACAACTTGTTGGCCATTTGATAACTATTGAACAAGTTGCTTAACCTAGCTGAGCATCAGCTACCTGTGCGTGTGCTCATCCATTTCTTGTTTGCTTTTAACTGACCTATCTTTAAAGTATCTGTCACTATGCTCAGCATTATGTGATGCTCAGTAAATTCTTTTGCTTCTCCTCATCCTGCCTCCACTGCCTATTCTAAAGAATAGAAGGGCATAGAGAAGGTCCTCTTGCTTCTGTAGGGGAGAATTTTGGCCTCAATTAGAGCTTTAAGTGAACTTCTTCAGGAACTGATGTTGTTTCTGTGAGCCATGATCTGTAGACCTCCTCTGAAGCTGCCTCATCAGGGGAGACTTTGATATTTAATATTTGGGTACATCTCTTTTTTATCCAAGGAGTAAAAAAAAGAGGATTTAAAATCTCTTCAGGGAACAGTACACCTACTTCTGTCTCAGACCCCTGTGGCCTCCTTCCCCTTTATCCTTTGGGTGGGTCATTTGGGAGCACTGTGTACCTTGGGGATCATTCATTCCTTGCATGGGCAGCTGGTTGTTTGGCTCTGTGTCTTTACTGGGTAAGTTTTGTGTTTCTAACTAGGCCTTTGCTGTGGACTTTTATTTTGGAAGCCTGGCGCACTCAGACAAGGTGATATCTTTTTAAACTATTTTTGGCAGTTGGCCAGCTTGTCACTATGGCTACCACCTGCCGGAAGAATGACTGGACATAGAAAGTAACTTCTGTGAGAATTTTGGGAAAGAGGAAGGGAGAAGGGGAAAGAATAATTTGGCTTAAGGTCACATAGGGAGAACAGCTTCTCAAAGTAGAACCATTTGATTTGGACAGAGCTTCATTTCCTTTCTCTCTGAAACTTTGTTCTTCCAATCAACAAATGTATATAGAACAGCTATTACATTCCAGATACTATGCTAGGCCCTGAAATATAGTCAATACTAAGTCGTCTTTTTCTTCTTACAGTGTATTGATGAATATAGACATTAATAAAATTATAATCATGCACATAAATATAAAATTATAATTGTAGTAAGTGTATTAAAATAAAGGAATTAAGTACCATGAGAATATTTGATAGGGATTTGAATTGATCCTGGGGCCAAGAGGATATCAACAAGACTTCCTGGAGGAAGTAATGTTTGTGTTAAATTGTGAAGAACAAGCAAATATTTGTTGAGCAAGATGACATAAGGTTGAAGAGTGTTTCAGGCTGAAGGCCCAGCTCTGCAAAGGCTCCAGGGGCTCAGTGGGAGTGGGGATCTCTAAGAGGAACTGAAACTGTTGGAGCATAGAGAATGAGAGAAGATGGGTTGCAAGATGAGGTTGGGGGGATTGGCAGGGCAGGCCTGGTTAACCTGGGCAAGGCATTTTGTATTTACCTGGGGAACAGGGATATCTTTAAAGGGTTGTTTGTGGTTTAGGTGGTGAGATAATTGAATTTGCATCATGGTCAACTCTCTTGGATAGTACATTGGGTGGATTTTAATGAGGGAATAATGAAGATCAGAAAAGGAACATTTCTGTAATTACTTGTCAGCTAAATGGTCTTCAGACTAAAGACTGAAGGTGCTACCTTTGAAAGTAGCACCTTTTGCTTCCTGATTCAAGTTCTCTCTCAGTGCCCATATTCAGGATACTGTTGGGGCTACCTGGCTACTCAGCAGACATAGTGGCCTAGGCTGCCAGCTTTTGGCATCTTTCCACCTGCCTGAAAAAAGGACCGGAGATTTCATGCCTGTCACTTGTTCACATCTGACAGCTACAGAATCCTTTGTAACTTGCTGTGTTGCAGTTCCTCTGTTGGCTGTCATTATTGCATAGGAGTTGCCCCTTTCACCTTGGACCTCTTTAGCCACTGACATTGACAACTCCCTGAGATACAGTGTGTCAGGTTAGCAAACGTAGCACCTGTGGTTTGTGTAACATTTCTGATTCTAGGTTGGAGTCATGTGCTGCCAAACAGCTGCAAGATGGGTGGTTCAAACCCTAGACCAGTGACTTTGCCCACTTCCCCTTTCATTTACTCATCTGGAAGGCTGTGCTGCACAGGCTTCCACAGTGGTTAGGAGTATGGCCCTTGGACTTGAGTTGACTAGTTATAATCTCAGCCTCACCACTTTTAAGTTGTGTGATATGGTTAAGTTACTCTATTTCTCTTACACATAGTTTTCTCAGCTCTAGATGGGGAATAATGATAATACCATGGTCTGAGTACTTGTGTCCTTCGTAAATTCACATGTTGAAACCCAGCTTCCAAGGTGATGGTATTAAGAGGTAGGGCCTTTGGGAGGTGATAAGGTAATAAGGCTCTGTCTTATGAATGGGATTAGTGCCTTTATAAAAGAACCTGAGGGAGCTTCTTTGCTCTTTTTGTCTTAAGGACATAGTAAGAAGGTGTCATCCATGAATCCAAGAGCCCTCACCAGACACTGGATCAGCTGGCACTTTGATCTTAGATTTCCTGGCTTCTAGAATTGTGAGCAATAATTTTTTGTTATTTATAAATTACTCAGTCTAAAGTGTTTTGTTTTAGCAGCCCAAACAGATTAAGAAATTGATATTGAGAATTGTGATGTTTGGGACTTGGTCAGCTAGTTGGGAAATGTTCAGTGCAGAGATTCAAATACAAGAAAATGTACAGATTTCCACAGGAAGGTGTTGAGTTTGGTTCTAAACTTAATTGTCAATGGGATATCTAGGTAGAGTTGTTAAGCAAGTAATGAGATCTCCTGCAAGAGGGAGTCCTTCCTTGGAAGAATTTGTTCCATGAGATGTAAAAATTTAAAGATTTATGTGATTGGAGGAGAAACCAGAATATATGTTGCATAAGATGTGATGGTATGGGCTGGGGATGTGGCTCAAGCGGTAGCGCGCTATGCCTAGCATGCGTGCGGCCCGGGTTCGATCCTTAGCAGCACCACATACCAACAAAGACGTTGTGTCTGCTGAGAACTAAGAAAAAAAAATAAATGTTAAAATTAAAAAAAAAAAAAAAGATGTGATAGTCTATAACAGGAACCAGAAGGATGAAGCCAGTTCAGAAGATGAGGAAGGAAACCTAGAGATGATGAGAGGAATGATGCCACTGGACAAAAGGAATAAGAAATGACTAAAGCGATGACAGGATGTGAAGAAGCCTGATTCTTCCAACCATGCCACTGCCCCTGACTATTCAAGGAGCTCTAAGAACCAGCTCATTTACACTAAAAACATTAACTAGTGGCACAAGCCATTTATCTGCAACCTTGGATGGTGCTGCCTTGCTGCTCAGTGGCTTTGGCAACAGGCTTTCCTCTTCTCTGATTAATCAACAGCTGTCCTCAGCCTATGGTAACTAGCAAGCTGAAACAGTTCCTTACCACCCTGTAGCAGTTTGTGCTTTGTAGCAGATTAGAGAAAGAGGCAATACCCTTGTGCTAGGACTGATGAACTCTGACAATTGAAGAATTTCTTTCCAAACTGCTAACCCACTACAACATTTTGTCATCCCATTTTTGAAAGCCAACCTGCTTCTGTTGCAGTGTGAGCTCCTACACTGCACAAGGCTGGCCGAATAGAACCCTGCCAAGTACCTTGCCCAGCATGAACAGCTGGATGCCAGTACTACCTCCCCTGTTGACTCAGAGCTGCTTGATTGAGGAAAGGAAAACATGAAGAGGTGAAATCCAGATGGAACCAAAGAAAATGGCTTTGACAGAGAGCCTTTGCACTAGAACATCCAAGGAAGCAACCATACACTATTAGCCCAGGCCAGCAGTACAGTCCAAATAAGAGCTTATCCTACCAGCTAAATGGCCTGCCTCATCCCACCTCACCCCACCCCATCACCGCCACCTTAGCATTACTGTTTGGTTGATATGGCTATTGCCCACCACTACAGGGACTCCTTTAGACACTCCAGCCAAAGGAACTTCAGGGACAGAAATAGACCAACGGGGTTGCATGGCAGATCTCAAGAAAAAATGATTTATCGAAGACTAACTGACAGATGAGCAGAAGAATGGGAACATATTGATCATCTGTTCAACAGCACAATGGACATAATATAAAAAGAAGGTGATTACTCACTGTATTAAGGTGATGTCAAGAAGTGGACCAGGAAGAATTTACAGGTCAAGTGGTACAGTAATGCCTAGGACTTGAAAAAGAACATCAGCAGTAGCAGCAATCACTACAGGCAGCAGAGTCCTGTCAACCCAGACCTGGTTACATTAGGTATCTTTGCTTCAGATGACCATCTTGAATAGTTATTTTTTTAAAAAAATTTTTTTGTAATTGTGTATGGACAGAATGCCTTCATTTTATTTGTTTATTTTTATGTGGTGCTGAGGATCAAACCCAGTACCTCACACATGCTAAGCAAGTGCTCTGCCACTGAGGTATAGCCCCAGCCCTGAATAGTTATTTCTTATGCTATTATTATTATTATTTGGTACTGAGGATTGAACTCAGGGGCACTTGACCACTGAGCTACATCCCTAGCCCAATTTTGTAAATTATTTAGAGACAGGGTCTTACTGAGTTGCTTAGGACCTTGCTAAATTGCAGAGGCTGGCTTTGAACTCGCAATCTTCCTGTCTCAACCTCCCGAGCTGCAGGGCTTACAGGCGTGCCCCACCATGCCCAGCTGCTAGTAATACTAATTTTTATCATGATTTTTAAAATAAAAGATGCCCAGGGAACTGAAATACTTACTTATCCTTAGAGAGAGAGAGAGAGAGAGAGAGAGAGAGAGAGAGAGAGAGAGAGAGAGAGATATGAAGATGTAGGGTGCATTAAAATATGGAAGCAACTTGTGAACTGAGTAATGGGTAGAGGCTGGAGCTTGGAGGTGCATTGCTATGAGAGGAACTTTAAGGGTGATTCTTTTGGGGGCTTAGGAGAAGAGAAGAGCTGTAGAGATAATTTTGATTTTCTTGGAGATTACCTAAGACAAACATTGATAGAAATGTGGATGGTAGTGTTATCAGAATCTTAGGCCAGAGGCCTGACTCTGTGAGTGCCAGTAAACCTGATCCCTTCCTCCCTGCCTGCCTTGACATCCTCTTTCCTATATTCTCTTTTTGCCTTCTTGTTCTGGCCACAGTGAACCTCTTTTCTGCTCCTTGAGTAGAGAGTCTTTGTTCCAACTGTACCTTCTTCTTGGGATACTTTTCTTCCATCTTAATTGGCTTCTTATTCATTTACATTTCAGATCCATTATTATTTATAAGAAGGGCCTTCCCTTCCATCTAGCATAAAGTGACTACTTAAGTTATGATCATAACATAACTATTTGTCTTAGTCCATTTTCTGTTGCTATAACAAAATACCTGAGACTAGGTAGTTTGTAAAGAATAGAAGTTTTATTTGGCTTATAGTATTGGAGTCTGGGAAGTCTAAGAACATGGTGCTAGCATCTGCTTGGCTTCTGGTGAGGGCCCCACGCTACCTCAACTCATGGCAGAAGGTATAAGGGCACGCAAGCAAGTAGACTTGTACAGAGAAGAGTGGGCAAAGGGAGCCATCACCTCTCAATACCATTACAGTGGGGACCAAGTTTCAACATGAGTTTTGGCTGGAACAAATCATATACAAACCATCACTATCTGATATTTTTCTTGTTTGATTGCTCCTTGTTGACTGTGTTTTTCCTCTACTTGAGTATAAGTTTCATGAGCAGAGGTACTCTGTCTCTCCTGTATACAGTTGTATTCCTAGTGCTAGGAACAGTACTTGGCATATAGTAGATGATTAAACATTTGTTGAATGAATGAGCTTGTGAATGAGGATGTGTTCTTTTATTACTTAGAACTTGGATGCACAGGTGTTCATATTGTTTTGTTTCTTAAATAAATGTAATCAAAATGATTTTCTTTCCTCTTCATTATTTATTAAGTGCTCTCCCTCAGCCCCACCCCTCTGGGAAATTCTGAGGAGAGGCTGTTTTTCCCTTGCTTCATTTTAGGTAGCTCTTTTTCTTCTTGGTATTTTGTTATTGGAAAGAGGAGTTTGTAGTTGCTGGGCTTTAAGCATTGATTTTTTTAGGTTTTCTGTATAAGGAGGCAAGTTTTAATGCATTTGCTTGGAATAAAACAAACACAAAAGCTCACCAGGACATGGCAAGTTTATCTCACTTTGTTTTTCTACCAACAGTTTTTGCAATACTATCAAAGTTCTTATACAAGGTCATTAGCCAAGAATTGACAAATTGACAATAGCCAGATGGAAACAAATTCACAAAATGTGAGTGGGTGGCAAGGTGAGACATGAGGGGACAGTGCTTCTTTTTTTGATAGTGACCTGGTTTTTTCATGACAAATATTGGCCGTGTGAGTGAGACCCTGGGCCTGCTTAACTAGTCTCTTTTTGACAGGGCCAGTAATCTTGGGAACCATAGAGACTGAAGGCAGTGCTGCTTAGTGCTGTTGTGGCCACCTGGCAAGGCCAAGGCAATCCTTTTTCTTCCCTTTGCTAGGGAAGTGCTCTAAGCTCCCTGGAGGAAGGAGGAGGTGGTATTCTAGCCACTTTTGCAAATATCTGTGTCCTAAATGTTACTGGCACTCAAAACCCTGGTTTTAGAGCATAAAACCCCAGGGATACAGATGAGCAAGAGAGAGTATCTGGAGCAAGGTTAGACAACAGGGCCATTGGTTTGATTTTCTGAAAAGGTTGTTTTTCGAGAGCTATAGCTGTGCGGATACTGGTCACCACTCATTTCTGTGTTTCCCATCTATCATTGAAGGCTGCCTTCTCCTTTTCTTTTTCTCAAAGCACTTGGTTCCCCTAACCTGACTGAGTTATTGTTGACTTGTCACTACTTAAAAGTCTTTCAAGTGAATAACATCAGGCGGCTTATTTCCTTTCTCCTTTGCTTATTTCCCTTCTTTGAAAGACTTAGCTTTGGGGGTGACTGACAATACCTGGCCACTCTTGCTTCTACTCTATACTAGATCTTTATTGCTGTAGTTAGGTTGACCATCCTCTGTCCATCTGGAATAATCTTTAGCTTATGTTTAAACGTATCTAGAAGTCTACTTGTAATGAAGCTGCCCTGCTCTTTTTTATGCCAAAATTTCAGTTGTGAACTACCAAGACAAAAAGCTTCTGGGCCCCAAAAGTAGAGTTTTGGAAGAGCATCAAGTGGCTTTCTTAAATAACTTTCTATGAGTATAAAAATCATTATTTAGCCTCCTCTCACCTCCCCTCTTTAGTCTTTTCTATGCTAAATGATAATTCCTATTCCTTTAATCTTTTTCTCACTTGCTGTGTTTCCTGGCCCCTATGTTGTTCCTGCAATTTCTCTTCAAAGAGTGTTTTCTTTTAGAAAATTTCACAGCTGTCTTCTGGTCAGGTGGTAGGTAGTATGTTTTGTTCCATCTCTTCCAGGCTATTATTATTATTATTATTGATAGTTGAAAGACGGTTGGGGTGGATAGGATGTACTATTACACTCTTCTAACCCATTTGTGTATCATTTATGATTCCATGCCATGTAAAGGCACAGCAGCCAGACTCCAAAACTTGAGATGCTTCTGACCAGGGGTTGATGGCCCAAGTTTTGATAAAGCCTAATTAGGCTTCCTATTTAAAACAATTTTTAAAAAAAATATTTATTTACTTATTTATTTATTTTGTAGTCGTGGATAATAACTTTTTAAATTTATTTTTATGAGGTGCTGGGGATCGAACTCAGGGCTTTGCATGTGCAAGGTGAGTGCTCTACCGCTGAGCCATAACCCCAACCCCTAAAACAAATTTTTTTAGTTGGGTTTTTTTGTCATTATTAAAAAGTGAACAGACTTGCATCAAATTTTGGCTTGCATTGGTTTCCTCTTTACTTAAATATTGAGTGAGAACTTCTTCACAATCAGCTGCAATCTTTATGTTCACAAGGATTTGGTGGATCAGGCCTTCCAGTTCTGGACCCTTATCCTTCACCTGTACATTGGATATGGGATAGTAGGCTGCTATGGGAACAGCTTTGGGATGTGCCTCCTACACATGCACACATAAACACAATACCAAGGACTAGGTACTTCTTTGAGAAGAACTTATCCTGTTTCTTGCAAATGCCCTCCATTGCAACAAAATTTGGAGGCTTTCAGAGAGAATTAGTGACTTTTTTTCCCCCCAAGCGGGCTTAAAGTTCTTAAACCTCAAAAAATCTGACACTCAGAGACTTGGCTTTGAAATAAGACAAATTGCAAACCTAGTACAGTAAGACTCTTTCTCTCCTTGATCTTTTTCCGTTCTCCATTTATTTTAACTTTCCCTTTCATAGTCTTACCTTTCAGAAACTTGATTCAGGCCTTCCTTGCCAGCTCCTGGCAGGAGAAGCAGCAGGGCTTCTAGCCCTAATTTATGGTTTACATTTCTTCTCCATTCCCTTGCTTTGCTGCCCTAGTTCTTTACCTCCCAGCATCCTGCTGGTCATTCCCCCATCAGTAAGAACAGTGTTGTAGAGTGACATGCAGGTTTAGATTTTGATTTCGTCAGTGCTAGTCTAGTGATCTGGGTAGAATTTGGGAACCTGTTTTGTGCATATGCTGCTAAATGAGGAGATCTCTCCAGCTTAGTGCCATCTTTCTTGCTGCTCCCACCCCTGCCCTCCAGGAACCCTGTTGCCAGGGAAAATGGAGAATTCTTTATCAAGATTAATTCTGGAGTATTATCCTATGAAGTTACAAAATAGCATTTCAGAGCAAGATGTCAAGAAATCTCCCTAAAGTTCCCATGGAACAAGTTGACCTTTCAGTTACATTTTTCAACATCTTTGGAGACCCATTTGAAGAAAATTCAAGCAACAATTAAGTCTAAGCAAAGAAAACTAATTTAGAGCCAGAATATTTAAGAAGCATAAAAAATCAGAACTTGCAGGTACATACTTAAACAGGAGTTGAACTTTGTTCTCATAGTACTTTTTCCTTCCTTTTTTTGCATTATTTTTGGTTTTCTCTCCCAGACTTGAGGATTTCCATTATTTGCCTGGTGGTGGAATGAGGATCCTGTTGGTGACAGCCTGCTGAGATTTAGGCAGGTACAGGGAGTAATGGGTGGGCTGCCTTTGGTATTGCTAAATCTGGGAATTTGGGTTCATCTGGGGAATGGGTAAGCTTGCCTTCATTTCTATATCCATATGCCTCTCTCAATAATTTTTAGGGATCATTAATATTTTCCAGATGATTCTTTCTGAGAATGGAAGGCATTTTTTTTGACAATTTTTTTTTTTTTTTTAGTACTGGGTTTTGAATCCAGGGGCACTTAACCACTGAGCCACATTCCTAGCCCTTTTTAATTTTTTATGTTGAGACAGGATTTTGAGACAGGGTCTTGCTAAGTTGCTTAGGGCCTTGCTAAATTGCTGAGGTTGGTTTTGAACTTGTGATGCTCCTGCCTTAGCCTTCTGAGTTGCTGGGATTACAGGAGTGCACCACCATGCCCAGCTTTTTGGACAGTTCTAAGAGTATCTTTGTCTTTCTGAATACTTCGAAGACTCAAACCAAAGATTTGTTGATTTTTATCCTTAAGGTCTTTTCTAGGTGACAGTAGGCAGTACCAGCCCCAGTTCATCTGGGAGACAGGAAGTTTGATATTATATTTAAGAGTTTGGGCTCTGGAGTCAGACCTGCTTTAATTCTGGCTCTGCTATACCTTGGGAAGGTGGCTTAATGTCTCTCAGTCTCAGTTTTCTCTGTAATAGGATAAGGATGTTATCTATGATGCAGATTTGATGTGAGCCCAATACCTAGTAAGTAAATATTTTCTAAATGGTAGCTATAATTTTTATTTGGGTATACTAATAGAAAATCATATTGAACTTTGTTGTGGTTTGGCATGTCCCCCAAAGTTGATGTGTTGGAAATTTAGTCCTCAATGAAACAATGTTGAGAGGCATGACTTTTAAGAGATGATTAGATCACAAGGGCTTTGTTCTTCTCAATGGGCTAATGCTGTTATAGTAGGGAGTGGGTTCCTGATAAAAGAATGAATTTGGCCTTCCTCCCATGTGGTGCTTTCTGCCATGTTGTGACACAACAAGAAGGCCCTCATCAGATGTTTGACCCTCAATCATGGACTTCTCATCTTCCAAAATATGTAAGAAGTAAATTTCTGTTCTTTATAAATTATCCAATCTTGGGTGTTCTGTTACAGCAGCACAAAATGGACTAATAGCATCCTTTTTGGCAAGAGCTAAGAAGGTGGAAAGTAGCTAGAAGAACCATGAAGGAAGATTAGGGGTTGAGCGGGGATGGAACTAGCAAAATGGAAAGTAGGAGAACTTTGGTATTTTAATAAGTTACCTGTTGTTTTATTAGATTACTGAATTCTGTCTTCCCTTTTGTGAACTTAACACATTGATTGTTCTCCTAGGAGCCCCAAACTGGTCCTCTTAGCTTCTCAGCAAAGATTTCATAGTCACAGCAGCCACAATGTTCTCCATCACCAAGATATCATAATTTTTACAAAACATACTGCTATGTTTTGCCATCTGAACTTTGAAGTGTTGTAAATAATTAAAACTGAACTGTACTTGTCAGAATAGGTTCAGAAAGTGCATTTTGAGATGCTGTACCTTTGTCCTTACAATGTGTTTATTAGCTTGCTTGTTAATTTCAGAATTGGTTAACTCAAGGCACCTCTGCACTAGCTTACGTATACTAGTATTCGACCTGAAAGCTTCCAGAGAGGGGTGGAGAATGGCTTGCTCCTTCTCCTTCTATTCCTGGGAAGTCATATGAGGTGAATGGCAGTTCTTCTTAGGGGCAGAAGGGAAACTGAGGTACTTTGGGCTGATACTCCTCCATAAACATTTCTGTATGGAAAAGAGTGAATTGTGGATTGAATGGAGCAGAACTGCAGAGGTTAGGAACTTCTTGATGATTTGGAAAACAATTAAGTGCAAATAGTTAGGTGAAAACCTTTGTTGAACGAATTGTCTTGTGTTCTCATGAAGATATTGAATTCTGGACTCTTTGTACTTGCTCATTAGAACTAAAGGGTGGTTCAGCCTCAGATGAGGTTTCGTTGTAATGGTGGTGGAAGAAAGGAGAGGCTCATCTGAAGTTCTTGCAGCAGAGGAGCTGTCATTATCAGCTGCTTCAGTTCTTGTTGAGGTTGCTTGTCAGAGAGTGGTGAGGTCAGGCTTGGGGAAATTGGATGTAGAAAAGGAGCACGGCATAACACTTAAGAGTGCAAGCCTGGAGTCATAAGGACCTAGGTTCAAAGCCTAGTTTTGCTGCTACTAGCTGTGATATTAGACTCCTATAGCTGTTGTAACAAATTAACATTAAATTAAATTTGGTGGCTTAAGGGGACTGGGGTTGTAGCTCAGTGGTAGAATTCTTGCCTAGTATGTGTGAGGTAGTGGGTTCAATCCTCAGCACCACATAAAAATAAATAAATAAAATAAAGGTATTGTCCATCTAAACTAAAAATTAAAAAAAAATCTTAAAAAAAACTTGGTGGCTTAAAACAACAGATTTATTATTTCATAGCTCTGGAGAGGGACACTAACCCTATGGGATCAAGTGAATAAGAGGTGCTATAACCTCTTTGAAAATATAACAGAATTAGGAATATTCTTTTTGGGCCCATGATGCCATGATGAGTATCAGTGGACTGAAATCTAGGTCTTGGCAGACTATATTCTCTTCAGAGCCTTTAAGGTAGAATCTTTGCTTTGCTTCTTCCAACTTCTGGCAGCTGCCCGCATTCCTTGGTTTATGGCTGCAATACTCCGTCTTAGCATCTTCAGATCTCTCTCTGCTTTGCCTTCATTATTACCTTTCTCTGTGTCTATGTCAAATCTTACTCTGCCTCTTTCTTATAAGGACACTTGTATTGTGTTTAGGAGCTAAATACTTGGATAACCCAATATAATAATTTTAAGATCCATAACTTAGGGGCTGGGGTTGTAGCTCAGTGGTAGCGTGCTTGCCTAGCACATGCAAAACCCTGGGTTCGATTCTCAGCACCACATAAAAAAATAAGTAAATAAAATAAAAATATTGTGTCCAACTAAAAAAAAATAAATACTTAAATAAAAAGATCCATAACTTAATCAAATCTGCAAAGGCCCTTTTACCTTTATATGGTAACTTTACATCTTCTAAAAGTTAGAACTTACCACATTGGGTGACCTTGGACAAATGACTCTTACCAACTTGAACTTACTTTCTTATTTGTAAAATAAAAATAGTAATTATAGTAATTATCTTCCATAGTGAGTCATTATGAGAATTAAGTGAAATCTTGCATGGTAAACACTTAGTGAAATTCCAGGTATATAGTTACTATCATTAGGTATCCTGTATGTATGTGTGTGTATGTATGTGTGTGTGTGTGTGTGTGTGTGTGTGTGTATATATATATATATATATATATATATATATATATATATATAGAGAGAGAGAGAGAGAGAGAGAGAGAGAGAGAGAATATTATGGTTATTACTTGGCCATCTTCTGAGAAAGGTTCCTTAATGGGTTTCTTTGTGTTGGAACAGTTCTCTCTTATATCCACCTGGGCCCCCTTTGCTCTGAATATTTTACTATTACCTGTCCCTCACTATGGTCAGCAAGTATCCCTAAGGTCACCCTCTTACCTATTTCTATCTTTACCTTTTTCAGTGTGTGAGCTGCTCTTTGGGAACATGTCTCTTCCTTCAGGGGATGTTGTGGATTGAATGTTTCTGTCCTCTCAAAATTTATATGTGTGGTTCTAACCCTAGTTATGGCTGTATTTGGAATAAGGAAGTAATAAAGTTTAGATGAGGTTGTAAGGGTAGGACCTTGATCCCATAGGGTTAGTGTCCCTTTAAGAAGAGGCACCAGAGAGCTCTTTTTCTGTTTACATGTTGAGGAAAGGCCATATTAGGACATTGTGAGAAGGCACCTGTCTGTAAGCCAGAATGAGAGCTCTTACCAGTAACTGGAGTATGGCTGGAACCTTGATCTTGGACTTCTAGCCTCCAGAATTGTGAGAAAATAAATTTCTATTGTTTAAGCCACCAATCTATGGAATATTCTTGGGGCACCCCGAACAGACCAAAACATGGGGTACAACTGACTATATTCCCCTTGTGCCTAGACACTTAGGAGTAAGCTTAGAATCTGGAATTGTTCCCAGTTATCATTCAAAATAGTTTGCTGTGTTGCTGCTTCTTATGGCTAATTGTAACTTCATAATGAAGGAGGAAAGAATATTATTTTTACAGTGGTATTTAGTATCTGATAGCTATTAGCCAAAAGGTATGTGTCCCCAGTGAGGTACTGTAAATGCATTTTATCTGTTCTATTACCTGCTGTTTCACAAATACATCCCTGAAGCATTTTAATCTTGTTTTTCATACTTGTCTTCAAGTGAAGAATTGTTCTGATTTGCAACTTTGGGGGATAATTACTATGTTCATTAATTTCTGTTCTTTTCTTTCCTTCCATTTATTTCTGGTTCCTTGAGAAATTTTTTCCTCTTAATCTACACTAACAAAACACGTCATTAGATTAAAGGGTGTTTTACAACACTGGTTTCTCTGGCTCCCTTGGCATGTTGGTAAAAGGGCTGTGTCAGCATCTCCTTAGCTGGGTAAGGGCTTTCTCCCCTGGTCTTGGCTTACATGAGTAAGAAGTGTGGTGGTGGTGGCTCTTGGCTCTTGATTTCAGCCTACATTAAAGAATATATTTTGCCCTGGAATATTCTTGAGATTGGAGCAAGGAGAAGATCATCTGGTTTTCTTATTACCAGTGATTTATTCAGTCATAGACTTTAATTTAATATGCTTATATATGGAACAATGTGTTCAGCATTGAAAGAACATGGTTCTTGGTTTACAAAGATATTCAGTACAGTTGATTAAGTGAATGTGTGACTGGATAGAATGGCCTTTACCCTCAGAGATACCAAAGGGGCAGACTAGTGCCTGGCCACTAGTGAATAAGAGGTGCTATAACCTCTTTGAAAATATAACAGAATTAGGAATATTCTCTTTGGAGCCATGATGCCTTAGCACTTTGATCTGTAAGAGAAAACAGTAGAGGAAAAAGCTATGTTGATAATGGTTTATTTTGCATTTAATTTTTCTGATATTTTGATTCTGTGAGTTTCTTCTTTGCTGTAGATGGGGACTATTACATATGTTCTGTGTAAATGCAGATGTCTTATAAATGCCAGTTGATCATTTAAGACAGTTGAGGGAGGAGATAAAAAACAATAGTTGGACGAGTTGGCTCAGGATAGGTCAGAGGCAGGGATGTATGTGAGTGAGATGCCTCTGTGTGCAGGGGGTGGACCTGAAGAAGGTGAGAAAACAGAAGGCAGAAAGGATTTTAATTAATCTGGAACAGAATGAGAGTCTAGCTTGGAGAAATGTGATCTGGGCTTCCCCTGGGGGAAGAGCACTAGAAAGATTTGTCAGTAAGAATTGAGGGACAGAGTGTAATAAACTTGGGATAGTAGGGGAAGAAGAGCACTGGGAAGATGGGCATAACTCTGAGGCTTCTTTATCTGCCCCAACTCGCCCATATGTCTCTTCATTATGAAACCTATCATACTTCATGGTGGTTATTTGTTTAAATAACCTTTTTGTCTCCTAGAAGGAAGGAGAGGGGCCTCAGTCACCAGTGTATCTTAGTTACTGAACATTGTCCATCATATAGCAGAAAATGCTGCAATGGGTGACTGATGAATATGCATAAGGTTAAGGCCTATGCAAGCTATCCAGTAAAAACTGTGAAATATGAGGGGTTGGGGCTGGAGTGGTGATGGGGATGATGGCAGCGAGTATATAACTGGCTTTGGGAAGTGAATCTAGAACTGAGAAGTAAGCCTAAACAGACTCTAAACCATCCCTCAAGAATTTTATTTATTTCTTTATTATAGTTCTAGGGATTGAACTCAGGGGTGCTCTATCCCTGAGCTATACTTCTAGCCCTTTTTATTTTTTATTTTGAGACAGGGCCTCACTAATTTTTGGAAGCTGGCCTTGAGCTTGTGATCCTTCTTGCCTCAGCCTTTTGAGTCACTGGAATAGAGGTATGTTATGATGCCCAGCTCAGAATTTATTAAACATCTGTTCTGTGTCAAGTGTCAAGCTAGTCAGGACTTTTGGGTATATTCTGTGTAAATGCAGAATGTGTATGGTGGTCCCCATCCATATGATGCTTATGGTCTAGTAGGGTGAAGGACAGGCTATCTAAGAAAGTAAAGTAAGTGCTTTGATAAGGGAAAGATGGGTTCTCTGGCAGCACTAAGTCTGCTCTAGTGGAAAGGATTGGGGAAAGCCTCCTAAAAGTATCTCTTAAACTGAGTCCTTTAGGATGAGTAGGAAATTTGTCAGATAAAGAGTTTGGGAAATGGTGTTCCATGCAGAGGGAATGACACATGCAAAAGCATGGAGTGGGAGTCAAGATGACTTAGAGCAGTAGGAAAAAGTTTTATAAAGACAACTGTAGACAGGGTGAGGAAAGAGATGAAGCTGCAGTCATTGATCAGGGATGGAGAGTGGAGGGTTTGGGTGTAGAATTTGGCGTCTATCCTGAGGGTCCTAGAAAAACATCGAATGGTTTCTAGCAGGGGAGGACAGGGTCAGACTCACTCTCTGGCTATAGATTAATCTCTCTAACATTTAGTCATGGTATGTACTTATAATTTGCTGATGTTGTACCCCAGAATCCTTTGACATTGTGGTGAAGTCTGCCCATTTGCTCCAAATCACCAGTCTGACATGTGGGAGAGTGCAGCCTATCGCAAGCCTGAGCACCTGCTGTTTGATCTCAGACTCACAGCCCAAGGCAACATTGCTGAGCATGCGGCTTTAGGACTGCCTTTCCTCCCACCTTTTTGGCAGCTCTGGGCACAGCATCTTAAAATTCCTCAGCCACTGCACCTTCCTCTGCTCCATGCCCTCTACAAATTGAAAATTTTTATGATAATTTCATATCAATAGGAAAACTTTTGAAAAGTTGGGCTGAGAAATAAAGACCTCTTTGCCTTTTCTCCCTGCAAGGGAATTTGAAAATATAAAAATTCCAAGTTTTATGTTAAATATCCTTGGGGTTTCCTTTCCTTCCCTTTTAAAAGTTTTTTTTTTTTTTTTTTTTCATTTACCAAAAAACCGGCAGAGACGCTTGTGGGAAGATAATTCCTTTTGGCTGGAGCTTAAGCTCCGCATTGTGAGCTTTTTAATTTTCTTTTCATCGGCAGTGGGTTGGGACCCAACTGTGCAGTCGCCAGAGCTCATCTCAGTTGTGTTGCTGGGCGAGTTATCTCTGTGAATCAGTATGTTTTCCCCTTGTACCTACCTAATGAAAGCCAAATTAAATCAATTTTTAATCAAGGAGATGAATGACGGGTGTTTCCTTAGAAAAGAAACCACAAGGCCCCAAAGTACTGGAAACAGTTTAAAAAGTGAAGTTTTTTATTTGCATGTGTTTTGTTAAGTATGGCTTTACTGTCAGGCAAATAGGACTGTTAGAGTAGCATTTGGAAAGGTGCCATTCCAGGGAGATGTGGGAGAGGCCTCCCCCTTCTCTTTTCAGTTTATGCACACCTGTGTGTTCCCAGCACTTTGCACAAGTACATAGTACATAGTAGTGCTTGGAGATGTCTGAATAAATGAAAAAGTGGTTTTTGAGCAGGACCTTCTTTCTTTCCTGTTGCCCCTCCCTGGAGTTCCTCAGTCTGCTATTTGTTAATTTCTTTGTACACTTGTTCATTATTCCTTCTGAGCTGTTATGAGGGACAACTGTAGGCAATGGGGTGAAGGGAAGGTTTCTGTTGAGTTGAGGCTGGGAGGCATAGTCAAACCTTTCTTTCCTCTTCAATTCCTATTTTGCCATTTTATTTTTGAAAAGTAAGAGTTCCAAGATACTATCAGCACCAGCAACATCCTCCTAAAAATTGCCTTCTTTCATCTGCTTTGGTGACACAAATGTTTCTACCAAATGAATTTTATTATGGTAAGGGAGTGTTGTAGGGGACAGATGAGGCAAGGCACCAAAGATAGCAGGAGCTGTAGCCAGGTTCAGAGGGCACAGCTTTCACTGTAATAAATTAATCTCCTGAACCCTGAGTTCAGGTAGTTTCAGAATTTTATACCCAGCATGTAAGGGGTGGGGCTCAGAAGTTCACATGACTGCAGAAGTTCACACAAAAACAGGCTTTACTTCAATGTTTTGGGCAAGTTAACCCTTCAAGGACAACATCTGAGAAGAGGAAAGCTTCCTCTCCCCTTTCTTTCCTCCCCCTGCCCATGGAGCCCAATTGGTAGACTTCTCTTATCTTAGAAATGTAGATATCTCTGTGAAGCCCCAGCTCAAGGCCAGAGGCCTTGTTAAAGGATTCGTCTTTTTTTTTTTTTTTTTAAATCACATTTTGCATTTGCAAACACACTACTATACTGGAAAAATGTTTGTGAAAAACAGGTAAAGGGGTGCCCAGCACCTGGAGTGCTGATTTCTTCCAGGCCAGTGGCCAAAAAACAGAACAACAGGAAAAGAGGAAGTTTACCTACATTGAGCTCTTTTGTAGACATTCTTTTGCTGATAGTCCTAAAATCAATTATGGTGAAGAATTCTAGAGAAGCTTAGTTAAAATTTTCTGTGGAGGAGAGGGTGCCACTATAGGAGGGTGGCCAAGGGAACAGGGATGAAGACTTTTAAGCTCAATGGTTATACTTGTAGTTTGTCTTCCAGGGCAGGGAGGGGTGCAGTTGTGGGGAATCATGATTGCCTTGTCTGGAATTTGATTTTATAATTGTAGGTTGGCTTCCGGCTCTGGGCTCCCAAGGTACTGGCATTTCTAGAGGATTCATGCTGGTACCAAACCTTCCCTGTAGCCCACTTTCTAGCTTCTGCTGCTGTTGAATGAGCTGCCCAAGTGCCTCTCTTCATGAGAAGAAAAAAAGTAACTTTTATTGAGAGCCATTCACAAGTGCTTCTGTAACTGGATGGTGGTGGGTATTCCAGAAACTCTGGGCTAAGCAAATAAGAGATCCATTAAAGTCGTGAGCCTTCTGCCTCCTCATTGCACTGCTTTGCTTGGGTTTGGCTTCACTGAATGTCTGTGGGGACTTCTTTCCCCTGGAGGGTGAGGGTGATTGGAGCAATTTGGGCCTGTGAGCAGGCTCATTGGGGAAGGGAGATATTTAGTATACAAAATTGATGATGTATAGGAGTGGATAGACTGGAAATTGGGGAAGAAAGAAGAGGGGTGTTAAGAACTCTTGGGTTTCTGGCTTTACAAGAAAGCTAGGCAGCTCTAGTGGAGGATCAGGCATGTGGAACAGGGTCTTACCTTTGGACATATATAAGAAGAGAATATAAGCAGGAATAGCCTTCAGGGAAAGATGGCTTAAAGGCTGTGTTTCGAATCTCAAGTTGCTTTCCTATTCAAATGATCCACCGAGGTGGGCCATTGTTGGTTAGTAATACAGTCCACTCTAGATTCTGTTTACTGGATCCTTCTGTTAAGGGAACTAGAAATGGAGAGTTTGCAGAACAAACAAACCATTGAACTGCAGGAAAAATAAAAGAGTTCATAAGAATTCCCAAATTTTTGTGACCGACTTCTCCTGATAGCAGGCTTATATTATAGCAGTCTTCTTTTTTCTTCTTTCTCATCTCTCCTTCACCATAATGTAGTTCTGAAAAGAAGAGAGATTTGCTAAGAAAGTACAGTGAACTATGTTTGAAACCTAGCTAAACTGTCTGTCAAAGAGGGTTCTATCATGAGGTTACTGCCCATAAATCCTTTGCTCTAGCATATATTTGTTCCAATAAGTGCATGTTCATAGTTTCACGCCTCCAGGCCTTCAAAAAGCACTCTGATCTCTGGCTGGGATGACTTTCCCAGGGTCTTTGTTTAGCTAATTTCTCCTTTTACTCTTCAAAGCTTACCTTTTCCAGGAAGTCTTCCCTGACCCCAATCCCCTAAAGGAATCATCTTGTTCTCTCCTGCCTCAGGGGTATCTCCGACAGGGATTTTTTCCCCCCCTACTACTGGGAATTGAACCCAGGACCTCATGCAGATAAGGCAAGTGCTCTATCATTGAATCACATTCCTAGCCCACTGACAGGGCTCTTTAACTCAATATTTGCTGTATAACTGCTGTTTTGCTCATCTGTTTCCATTGCCCTCCTAGAAGCTCCTGGAGGACAAAACCCCTATTTATTTATTCATCACATCCCAGGCACCTGGCACATATCTGAGATACAGCATGTTTCAACAAATATGTGTGAAAGGATATATCATCTTCTGGATGTGTTGGGATGGTGACTGGATGTTTGTTTCCTAGTAGGCAGTACAGATTTCTTCATTTTTTTCAGTGTACTGAGTTTTGCTCTTTTGATAGGTCTCTTATATGGGAAGGTATACAGGTCTTTGTAAAAATATTTTTTTCTGGATTGGCATGACTGTTAACTGTTCATCTGCGGTTGAAATGGCTTTGGCGTAGGTGTGGAATGGCAGGTAGTAAGAGAACAGCATGTCAGGGGCTGTGTATGCATGATATTCTCCTTTTTTTTTTTTTTTGGATGCTCTCCACATTTCTGTGAGCTACAACCCAAACATCTGGCTCTTCTGAAGCTGGGGCTCATGTCTGATTGTTTGTGGGAGTGTTTGCTTTTCAGGGTAAGAATCTGCAGTTTTAACCAAGTTTTCTCTACCCAGTGTTTTCTGCTGGCATCACCAGGGGCTGCAGTGGCTGTTTTAAGGAGAGCTGCCACAAGATGAATCCCTGAGCAGTGAGAGAGGGAATGGATAATCGGAAAGAGTTTCCTTCTTTTTGGAAGAGTAAGCCTTTAGGTAAAATAGAAGATTTAGGGAGGAGCTGAGTGATGGACAGAAAAAGTAAGGCCAACAGAGTGATTATCCTGTAAGGAAAGTAGAATGAGCTGGGTCTCTGCTGTAAGAATCAGGCAAAGGTCCACTTGACATTTCTCATACCCTTGTTGCTCTTAAAATGATATTGTATTCATGACCCACTAGAATTAGGTTCAGGGAAATGGCTGCCCAAAATCTAGACTCCAAATGCTTCATGATCCTTGGCCAGACATGCTCTGCCTGGGAGCAGTTAGTGAGACAAACTGTTTCCGGATATGTTAGATGAGCAGGTAGCTAGCATGTCATTCCCTTTTAGCAAATCTGGTTGGATGAGAAGTCTGGCTGGCAAGCTGTCCCCATGGAGACTATTGTGGCAGAAGAGACTTCCGGGGTCCTGCTGACATTTCCATCACCAGCTCACTCATTGGAACCCAGAGTCCCTTTGCATGTTCCATTCTAGGATGCTGCTGTTGACTGAGCTGTACCCCTGTCAGTTGCAGGCTGATGAATCCTGGCAGGCTGGGATTTGATTGGTGGCATCTTGCAGGGCCCCTTGACTCAACCTGCTGTCACAAATCCTCTTGTGTACCTTTTGTACACATGCCTGAATGTTTCATGATGTACCACTCTTAAGAACAGATGCCAGATGGGAAAAGTAACTCTCTTAGGTTTATGAGCACCCCTTTATAAAATGCACTTTAAAAAATAAACTGTATCCTGGTTTGGCATTTTTCCAAGCTCAGAATGTGTTTATTTGTCATGTTCTTGCTGCCCTATGAGGACCAGCAGAAACCATGAAGAGAAACCACCTCATTAGGAGGCTCTAGAAGAAAATCAGGGCTCTCTTGGCATTTCCCCAGGGATATGGGCTGCTCCTCTTCTACATTCTGCCAAGGCCACGGCCTGGGAAAAGCTCTATAGGGTAGTGTGCACTGTGCCAGTGTCCAAGAGTCTAAGGAATTTAATTAAGCAACTAATAGTCTAAGAGATGTTTAAAGTTAAAGTATGATTTGTTGACATTAAACATGGTTATTTAAGTATCAGTTAATTAGTGCTTTTTAATATTGCTTCTTGAACTCAAGTTTGGTTGCTGCAGTTGACATAGATACTTGATAAATGCAAGTTCAGTGTGGAGGCGTGGGGCACAGTTGAACATGGACTTGGAGGAGAGGAAGAGAGAACACATAATTTACAGCTGCTGAAATAATTCAGCTGTTTCCCTTGCTGATTGCTCTCCTCCTCTGTACTGCTGATGCAGTGAATTGTTAATGGAATAGGCTCTTGCTGTGCCAATCAGGGTTGGGATGAAGCTGTTTCGATGGTTGGGAATAAACTTGGGAGATTGAGAGGAACACTTAAAGTTTGAAACTAATGTCACCTTCCCCCCAACTCCAGCACAGGACCTAAGCATTAGTGATCTGAGGGCTGCATCTTCTTAGGTGAAAGCAGGCTCTAACCTGTGGAATGTTGTTGATTGGGTAATGAGGCATAATGGTGGGGATGAGAGTCTAGGGTTAGAGTTCACTTTACAGAGTTTCAAACTCAGTAGTCTATAGATTGTAAACACCTCTGTGGAATGTCTTCTGCTTAGAAAAAGCAGCTTTATATGTCTGCCTGGGCAGATGTCAGTATTTTGGATTAAGGTGTTCATCTGTGGGCTGGGAATGTGGCACAAGCGTAGCGCGCTTGCCTGGCATGCGTGCGGCCCGGGTTCGATCCTTAGCACCACATACAAACAAAGATGTTGTGTCCGCCGAAAACTAAAAAATAAATATTAAAAAAAATTCTCTCTCTATCTCTCTCTTTCTCTCTCTCTCTCTCTTTAAAAAAAAAAGAATTTAAAAAAAATTAAAAAGGTGTTCATCTGCTTGCTTGTTCATGTTGGCATTCATTTATTTATTTGTTCATTGGCCATGCTTTTATGGAATGCTTGCTGTGTGTTAGATCTGTACTAGCTAGGGATAGAACAGTGGATGAGGAAGGAGTCTGTGCCCTCAGGGAGTTTATATTTAGAATACAGTTTGATGGATCTCATGATAGCTGCACAGAGAATTATGGGAGTATACAGAGGAATTATAAAATATGGCAAATAAAATCTATAAGGATATAAAAGTGTCCATCTTACCACGTTGGGCTTATCCCAAGAATTGAAGGATGATTTCACAGTAGAAGATATAAATATAGAATTTGCCATATTAGTAGGTTAAAGGTAAAACTGTATGATCATCTTAGAAGCTATAGAAAGCACACTTGATAAAATTAAAAACCCATTCATGATAAAACTTACTGGTAATTTAGAAAAAGAAGGGGATTTCTTGACTTTGACAAATGGTATCTGAAAAAACTATGGAAAATATAATTTTTGTTTCTTAAAATTTTAGAAGTGAGAACAACACAGTGTATCTATGTACCAAATATCCAGTTTTAGCAATTACCAACATTTTTAATGTGGTAAATTATATAAGCATAAAATCTGTCATTATGACTATTTTTAAGTATACAATTAAGTGGTATTAATTATATTCACAGTGTTGTGCAATCCTCACTATTATATGCTTGTAAAACGTTTTATCATCTCAAACAGAAACTCAGTACCCACTAAGCATAACTTTTATTACCTATTCCCTCCCCAGCAGCTGTTGGTGATCTTTCTGTCTCTATGAATTTGCCTATTCTAGATAGTTCATATAAATAGAATATTTGTTTTGTTTGTGTCTGGCTTATTTTTCTTAGCAAATGTTTTCAAGGTTCATCCATGTTGTAGTACATATCAGACCTTCTTTTTTTTGTGTGGCTGAGTAATATTTTGTTGTACATATGTACTACATTTTGTAAAAATCCATTTGTCAATGAATATTTGAGCATTTTTACCTTTTGAATATTTTGAATAATGCTGCTATGAACATTCAAAATAGAATTTGTTTGATTCATTGTTTTCAGATTTTTGGATATCTTCCTTGAAAAGTAGATGTGGCAATTTTATACTTAACTTTTTTTCCCATAATTTTTATTGGTGCATTATAGTTGTAAATAATGGTGGGATTTGTTGTTATGTAGTTGTTCCTGAACACAATATAACAGTATAATTTGGCCAACATCATTCCCCAGTCTGCTTATCTTTTTAATGAACCACTAAACTTTTCCACAGCAGCTTTACCATTTTACATTCCCACTAGTGCATGTATGAGGGTTCCAGCGTCTCTACATCTCTCCAAACACCTGTTATTTTTCTTTTCTATAACATGCCTAGTAGATTTTAAGTGGCTTTGATTTGATTTCTTTAATGACTAATGATATTGAGCATCTTTCATGTGCTTACTGGCCGTTTATGTTTTTGGAGAAATGTCTATATGTAAGTCCTTTGACCATTTAAAAATTGGGTTTGTCTTTTTGTTGTTAGTTGTAGGAGTTGTTTATATATTATTAGTACTATACCCTTATCAGATATGTGATCAGCAAACATTTTCTCCCATTCTCCTATTTGTCTTACCATTCTTTTAATAATGTCCTCTGCACAAACTTTTTAATTTTGTTGAAATTCAGTTTATCATTTTTTTTCTTTTAACACCTATGATTTTGGTGTCATATTAAGAAACCATTGCCAAATAAAGGTTATGAAGTTTTTCCCTTATGTTTTCTTCTAAGAATTTTACTGTATTAGCTTTTTAGTTTAGATCTTGATTCATTTTTAGTTAATAGCACCCTTGCTAAAAATCAACTGACTGTAAATATGAGGGTTTAAGTCTGTTCTCTCAGTTCTATTTCTTTGGTTTTTTCCTCATTTCGATACTAACTCTTTGTGGTAAATTTCAAATTCTCCAACTTTGCCCTGATGCCATTTTGTTCTTTTTCAAGACTGTTTTGAGTAATTAGGGTCCTTTGAAACTCCATATTAATTTTAGTATGTGTTTTTCTGTTTCTGTAAAAAATGCCCTGGGATTTTGATAGGAATTGCATTGAATCAATGTATTGCTTTTGGTAGTATTGTTATTTTAGCAGTACTAAATCTTTTAATCCATGAACCCCAAATGTCTTTCCATTTATTTAGGTCTTCTTTAATTTCTTCAGCAGTTTTCATTATATAGTTATTTTGCCTCCTTAAATTTATTCCTAAGGATTTTATTCTTTTTTGATGGTATTTTAGATAGAACTGCTTTCTTAATTTCCTTTTCAGATTGTTCACTGCTAGTGTATAGAAATACAGTAGTAAATAAATAAGTAGTGTTGATTTTGCACTCTGCTACTTTGTTGAATTTATTTGCTCCAGCAAGTTTATTTATTATTTTTTAAGAGTCTTCCAGGGTTTTCTACATATAAGACTGTGTCATCTGCAAATGTAGATAGATTTATTTCTTTATTTCTGACATGGATGCCTTTTATTTTTGCTTGCCTAATTATTCTGGCTAGAACTTTCAGTATTATGCTTAATAGAAAAAAGTAGACATCTTTACCTAGTTCCTGATCTTTGGGGAAAAGCTTTTAGTCTTTTGCCATTGACTATGATGTTAGTTATGGGTTTTTCATATATGCTTCTTATTATGTTGAGGATATTTTCTTCTATTCCTGCTTTATTTAGTGTTTCTTGTCATGAAAGGGTATTAGATTTTGTCAGATGCTTTTTCCTCAGTAGTTGAGATGATCATGTGTTTTTTCCCCTTCATTCTTGTTTTTTTTTTTAAATTTTTTTGTAGTTATAGATGGACAGAATGCCTTTATTTTATTTGTTTATTTTTACGTGTGCTAAGGATCAAACCTAGTGTCTCACATGTGCTAGGCAAGCGCTCTGCCGCTGTGATATAGCCCCAGCCCCATCCTTCATTCTGTTAATGTGACATATTACATTGGTTGATTTTCATGTTGAGCCACCCTTGTATTCCTGAGATAGATCCTACTTGATCATGTTGTATAATCCTCTTAATATGCTGCTGAATTTGGTTTGCTAATATATTGTTCATAATTTTTTGCATGTATATTCATGAGCGATATTTGCCTGTAATTTTCTTGTAGTGTCTTTATCTGGCTTTAGTATCAGAGCAATACTGATCTCGTAGAATGAATTAGGAAGTCTTCTTATGTGTTCTGCTTTTGGAAGAGTTTGAAAACAATTGGTGTACTGCTATCCTTTTTAACAGGCTTTGCTGGCCAGTAGGTCCTGGGCTTCTTGGCCTGGAATTGCTTATTTGGAGCGCTGGTTTTGAAGCTGGGCCAGGTGAACTTTTTAGTATTTTTTTGTTGTTGTTGTTTGTTTTGATGCCTCCATCTTGGCTATCTGACTAGGGAAGCAGCCATGCTGATGATGCAGACTGGAGTCTCTACTGGCAAACTGGTCAAGTTGTCAAGTTGGACTTTAAGACTTTAGCTTTTTCCATGTGTTCTCTTGTTTTCTTGGGCTGATGAGGTGGATGGTCTGATCTTGTGCTTGTTGAATAAGAGCCATCTAAAGGATCAGAATAGTTCTGTTGACAGTGGGGTGGATTCTGTGTGGAAAATAACATTTATTTGGGATGGGAACGTAGTTTAGTGTAGAGCCCTTACCTAGCATGTGTAAGACCTTGGGTGGTTCAATTTTCAGCATCCTCCCTCCCCCTAATTTAAGGGCTGGGGATGTAGCTCAGTGGTGGAGCACTTGCCTTGCATGCACCAGGTCCTGTGTTCAATCCCAAGTACTGCAGAAAAAAAAAATTATCTAACATTTCAGGATAAAAGACTCCACTTAATATAGCTTTTCATTATTCTAAGGTCACAAATGATCATAGATGTGACTACACATATTTTTTCAAAGTAGTAATTTGTGTGTGTGTGCCCATTATTACACTTTGTTCTTCCACCCAACAGTATTTTATGTACTTGTATTTGTGTAATACTATGGTCAAATTTTTTTAAGACTTTTTATTTTTAGTAATAGATGACACAACCCCTTCATTTTATTTATTTATTTGTTTGTTTATTTATTTAATGTGGTACTAAGGATCAAACCCAGTGTCTCACCCACATGAGGCAAGCACTCTGTCACTGAGCCACAAACCCAGCCCCCCACAGTCAAATTTTCTTAAACCTATTTTCATGGTAGTATCATTCCCTATTGTGCTGTCTTCAATGACTTTTTAAAAAATATTGCTTTTATTTAATCAGCAGATTTTTAAAAATACCTTTGTTGTATTTATTTATTTTTATGTGGTACTGAGGATGGAACCCAGTGCCTCCCACTTGCTAGGCAAATGCTCTACCACTGAGCCACAACCCCAGATTTTTTTTGAGTACCAGACATAATGCTGAGCAAGATAGAGCAATGGGGTTTAGTAGAGGGTTGTCTTTTCCTTTGTGGAGTTCCCAGTCACATGGATTCTAGTTGTTGCAGGCTTATGAACTTCACTGATCACCAAAGACAGCTCTGAGCAGGATGAGAAGGTTGTGTAGTCCTTGGTACTGGTTCCTGTTATTGCCTTCTGAAATGAGAAGGAGATCTTTGCAGGACAGAGGCAGTTCTGCCCATTACTGAGCTCTCAGCATAAGTCCAGAATGAGAAATCCTGAAACCATGGCAGAGGGGCTCTGAAATGGGGCTGCTGTTTCCTAGGGAGGACTGCTGTTTCCTAGGCAATACTCTGCTTAATATTTTTAGTGCGTGGTCATGGCAGAACTAAATGAAGTTTCTGATCCCAAATTGGTAATAGATGTAGACATATTTAGAGTCAGAAACAATGCATTTAAAATCCTCTGCTCCTTAATTGTCCTGCCAAGTGCTGAGTTTAGGTTTTTTTGTTTCTTGGCTACCTACCCAGCCTCCCACCGTCTCTTGGAGAAGGCGCCTGGGTTTTCTCTGGGTGTTGGGTGGGATTGTGAAACCCGTGAGTTATGGCTCCCTGAGCTGTATTGAAAGGCATCTGATTTTTATGTTTCTGCCCACGTATGTAAATGTGTACATTTTAAAATTCATCTCCCTTTCAAGTTTTTAAAGATCTGGTATTATAAATAGTCTTGGGCTCTCAGGCGTGTTAAAAATAAAATATAATGTTTCAGTTGCTGACTTACCTGGAAGGCATAGTCAATGCCAACATGGTAGTAGTGAGTTTTGTGCTTGGTGAGCCATCCTCTTATTGCTATGAAGTGTTTCTATAAGTAAATGTTTTCCTGGGGCTCCTCAATCAAGTTTAAGGAACACCTTAATTGTTGCCTATTTCATCCTTACAAAGTTGTGATTTATGTTTCAGATTGTCCAGAACAGTATCCGTTTTCTCATGGCATGTGCCTCAGGTGGGCTTTCTTTTTAATAATTGAACTATCTGAGCCTCAGGTGTGGCAAACCACCTTATTCACTGATTGTGAACAGACTTCAGCCTCCTGAGGCAGTGATATTTGTATATTCTGTTCCATAGTATGGTGCCTACTATGCTCAGGGAACTGAGGCTATTGCTAAAATATCTGTGTGGTGCTTGTTTTTAGAGTGTGAATACTGAGTGTTTATAATCCACAGTGGCACAGAATAATGGTGTTTTACAGATTTTCAGATAGTCCTTTTGGAGTTATGGACTGGAAATCATACCTTTCTCCCTATTTTAGTCCCACTAAGAGAACTTGACATTCTCTGGAAGCCTAGAGACAGCAGGGGGATGGAAATATAATCTGATTCCTCCCTATTTACAGGTTGTAGTGTGTGGACGAGTGTGTAAAAGTTCCTGGTGTTCTTTGGGAACAGACTATAGAGAAAGCCTTTCATGCCTACTGTCAGGAAATCCAGTTATTATTTTGAAAGAGTAAAGGTGGGAATCTTGGGGTCCTTACTCCCTGGATGCCAGCTATCTCAGTTTAGGGTGGCCATAGCAATCTAGTTGGTTTCACTGGCTTTGACTACTCTTGCCATCCCTAAACTCCTCCTTAAAGGTACAAGAGTGGCAGCAGGAATTTGGAGACAGACCTGAGTCATCAGGAAGCTGAGCTCTGTAGTGGCACCGATGTACAGCCAGCCAGCTTCACTTAAATGGAAATGTGCCTCTTACCATCCAGAGTACAGTCTAGACATGTGGGCAGACCTGTGGCTTAGGAAACCTGATCTCCAAGAAGGGGCTTGGTTGTCAGAACAGAAAACAAGGGGTTAAGCCCTCACTAGTTTTGTTTATCTGGTATTTTGCTCAAAATTTTCTCTAATGATTGTTATTATTAAGGCTATGAGCTTTTGAAACCCCACTTTGCATCCAGCACTATTTTATTTATTTATTTATTTATTTATTTTTGTATTTTTGCATTTTTATTTTATTTTTTTGGTATCAGGGATTAAACTCAGGGGCACTTAATCACTGAGCCATGTCCCCAGCTCTTTTATTTATTTAATTTTTTGGGGGGCGAACTGGGGATTGAACTAAGGAACACTTGGCTAGTAAGCCACATCCCCAGCAAGCCACATCCCCAGCTCTATTTTGTTGTTTAGTTAGAGATAGGGTCTCGCTGAGTTGCTTAGCACCTCACTTTTGCTGAGGCTGGCATTGAACTAGCAATCCTCCTGCCTCATCCTCCCGAGCTGCTGGGATTACAGGCATGTACCACTGTGCCCAGCCCCAGCTCTTTTTTGTATTTTATTTAGAGACGTGGTTTCACTGAGTTGTTTAGGGCATAGCAAGTTACTGAGGCTGACCTTGAACTCACATCCACCTACCTCAGCTTCCTGAGCCTCTGGGATTACAGATATGGGCTACCATGCCTGGCTATTTTTGTATATTTTTAATTTGTTTTTTTAGTTATACATGACAGTAGAATATGTTTTGACATAATATATGGAGTATAACTTACTATTCTTGTGGTTGTACATAATATGAAGTTACACTGGTTGTATATTCATATATGGACACAGGAAAGTTATGTCTAATTTATTCTGTCTTTCCTGTTCCCCCACTTTCCAATCCAGTGAACCTCCATACCACCTATTGTGAGTCAGCATCCGCATATCAGACAGAACATTCGGCCTTTGGTTTTTTGGGAGTAGCTTATTTCACTTAGTATAATTGCTTCCAGTTCTATCCATTTACCAGCAAATGCCATAATTTCATTCTTCTTTATGGCTGAGTAATGTTCTATTATATATATGTACCACATTTTCTTTATCCATTCATCTATTGAAGGGCACCTAGGTTGGTTCCATAGCTTATCTATTGTGAATTGAACTAAATAGTTAATATCAAATCCCTTTATGAATAAAGAAATTCAAACTGTTAGTATCAAGTTAAATAGTTAATATCAAGTCCCTTTATGAATAAAGAAATTCAAACTGGTTGAGGTCAAGAATCTAGCCCAAAGTCACATAGCCAGCCAGGGATACCTAGTTTGAACCCAGAGCCTATATCCTTTCCATTGTACGGGGTGGAGATGGAATGGAATGGAGCTATGGTAACTTTGGTTATCAGATACAATCTGATCGCTCACAGAACCTCTGGAAGAGTCAAGGAACAAGTATAAAGAGTAAGTCTCCTTATCCAATCCATGCTAGAAGCTTACAGTCTAGGGATCAAGTCACACTATTTCTCTAATTCACCTAGCCACTTGTTAATAAAATGATGAATCCAGTTTCTGTGGCTGTAGTCAAGCCCCATTCACTTTTCTGGGCTCTGTTTTCTTTTTCTGCCATGTAAATACAATCTTGTCTTATATGGTGTATGGGATATCAGAATCATATACTAGTTATAAATAAGCTTAGGTATTATCTCGGCCAGCTTTTACTCAAAGCAGATGTCCTCTCCCCTCTGCTTTGATCTTACCAGACTGGTAAGTATATATGAGGGAAATTCTGAGTGTTGGGCTCTGTGAGGGGATGCAGGGATGTTTTGTTCCATGTACAGCTAGAGAGCTTGAATGATGGGAGGCTAAGAGGTCAAGCCACAGAAGGAGCCACTGTAATCTGAATCTAGAGATTTCTTTTTCTGAATGTCTCTGCCTCTGTTATGGGCTGGCCTTTGTCAAGAGCATTCAGTGTGTTTGTGTGTGTGTGTGTGTGTGTGTGTGTGTGATGTGGGTACAGATACTGATCATGGTAGAGGTGGGTCTTTCCACAAGAGAGCCCCAGTAGGCTCTTTAAAAAAATCTTTGCCCTAGCACAAAATGAGCCTTTTTATTTATCCTGTTGCAGAACAAATAAAATAATGAATCCATTTTCTGTGCCTGATGTTACAGACCATTGAAGAGACAGCATGGTCTGTGGGAAGGGCATGAAGTCTGGGGCCAAACTGGCTTTGAGTCCTGACTCTTCTGCTTTTTGGCTGTGTGAACTCTGGCAAGTTACTTAACCTCTCTGAATTTTGATCCTTTTATGAGTAAAATGAGCAGCATGTTAGAATTGCCTCAGAGGGTTGTTGTGAAGAGTAAATGAATTTAGAACTTTGCTTGGAACATACACAATGCTCTGTAAATGTTGACTACAGTTATTATTTGACAGGATTTATTTTCCTCTGGGATATCCAGTTACTGCATTGGAATACTGGGGAAAGGGGTGTCACTAGGGTATTTCTCTCTTACTCCTACACCAATGATTATGATTATTACAGTTCTACAAAGTATAAAACTAAAGCTCTTGAGCAGTCTCAAGCATGGCTAAGAACTCTGAAAAGATAGAATTGTGTCTGATGGAGTTTCTTCTTGGAGAATTTGCCCCCTCTGCCTGCTGGTATGACTGTGTCCATCTCTGTCCTGAAGATGTATGTGTTGGGAGGTGGCTTCATCACAGGAACCTATCTATTTATGGCATTGGAGAATCCTTGTATAGTACTTCTGGAGTGAGATTTTTTTCTCTGTTATTAAGATGCTTAGTGCAATGTTGAAATTTTCACATTTAAAGAAGTGGTTCTAAATCTCCAAACCTCAGAGGTCCCATTCAACCTTACAAAGTATTCCCCACTTGTGCCTCTATTTTTCACATGTGGTCTCTCTCTCTCTCTTTTTGGTATTGGGAATTAAACCCAGGAGCACTATACTACTGATCTACATCCCAAGCCCTGTACACACACACACACACACACACACTCACGCATTTAGCATTTTATTAGTTGTAGATGGACACAATACCTTTATTTATTTATTTTAAAATATTTGTATTAGTTGTTTATGGACTTTTATTTTATTTACTTATTTATATGTGGTGCTGAGAATCGAACCCAGTGCCTTGCACATGCTAGACAAGTGCTCTACCACTGAGCAACAGCCCCAGCCCTATTTATTTATTTTTATGAGGTAGTAAGGATCTAACCCAGCACCTCACATATGCTAGGCAAGTGCTCTACCACTGAACTACAACCCTAACCCCCTTTTTAGATATTTTGAGGCAGGGTCTCCCTAAGTTGCCCAGGCTGGCCTCAAACCTGCTGAGGCTGGCTCTGAACTTGACAATTCTGCCTCAACCTTTCAAGTTGCTGGGATTACTGGGATGAGGATCCTCTCTTGAAAAGCTCTCTCTGAGAAGTGGTGAGAGGGGAGGGGAGGGGTTGGGGAGATAGGAAGGATAGTAGAATGAAACAGACATTATTATTACTGTGTGTATATATGTGACTGCAAGACCAATGTGATTCTGCAACCTGTATACTCAGAGAAATGAGAAATTATATCCCATCTGATTCAAATGTATGATATGTCAAGATCTCTGTACTGACATGTATAACTAAGTAAAACAAATTAAAAAAAGAAAAAGAAAAAACAAAAGCTCTCTCTGGCCTCATTGCCCAAATCCAGTGGATTGACTCCTCAATCTGATCATTCCAATCTCTTGACATTGCTGCCTACAACTTAATTTTCTTTCTTTCTCTTTTTTGGTGGTACTGGGGACTGAACCCAGGTCTTCACACATATTAGGCAAGTACTCTACCAGTTCTTTTGAAAATTTTACGTTTTGGGATAGAGTCTTGATAAATTGATTGTCTGCCCTTGAACTTGGGATCCTCCTGTTTCAGTCCCCCTCATAGCTGGGATGGTAGATGTGTGCCATAGCACCCAACAATTCTCTCCTTTTTAGACTTTTCTGATTCTGTATTAATATTATTGCTGTTACTCTGGTTCCTTGCTTGCTTGCTTTCTTTTCCTAACCCACAGTCCATTAATTGAAGACGTGTTAGTCAACTGTCCTTTTTTCTCTATGGTTTTCTAATAACTTTACTCTTGTTATTTTGTTATCACCTCTTTGCTAATGACACCAAAAGTTTGCTCTGCCCAGCCCTATCTCCTTATTTGTCTTCTATAGGTATAAAGTTGCCAGAGCATTTCTGGTTCTACACAGAGACTCTGTGTCTAGTGACATTGAACTGATTATTCCAGATGTAGATACCCAGTGCCTGCTGTTTCTTTTGGGTCTTCAGCAGTCCAAATAAAGATTGAGCCTTAAGCTTCCTTCCAATATTCAGCTTCTTTGAGTCTGTAACCAGGTAGGATAGATCTGGAGAGGGTAGGCTGGGTTTTCTTTAATTACATTGCTTGTCACTTGATTTCTTTTAAAGCCATTCTCTTATGCATTGAGACTGTAGTTTTTTTTTTTTAAAGATTGTTGTGATTGTTTTTATACCTTTATTTTATTTATTTATTTTTTTGTGGTGCTGAGGATTGAACCCAGTGCCTTGCACATGCTAGGCAGGCGCTCTACCACTGAGCTCCAGTCCTGAGATAGTAGTTTTTACTAATGGGCTTAGCTATCTTCTTAAATATCTGTACTTTATTCCTACTGGGTTACAGGTGGGATAAGTCATATTCTCCTATCTCTTCTTCTCTTCCCACTTTATCCCATCTTGTTTGGCCCTCCTTCCCAGGCTGTAGTCCCAGCTCGACCTATGGGACCCTCCTTGGCTCCCTTTTGTCTTGCAGGACCAGCAGTTGTCTTTATATTACCATTGGAAAGGCTCTCTCTTGCAGTCTATAATAGTGGCTTTTTGACTTCATAACTCTCTGGTCAGGTAGAGGCTTGGGCTCCAGCAGCCTCTTCTATTCCTTCATGGGTGCCTTGAGCAATCTGTTTGCTTGGACCTAGGCATGACTTCAATACTTGGGGCAAATACTATATCCCCATTGTACAAATGGCCAGTTCTGAGTCTAATCTAGCCAGTTAGGGGGCTGAACTGTAGTCAGCAGCCACACTTCTTTTGTTGTTCAAAGGCTCTTTCTATTTTATTATATCTACCCCTTGACTTTCTGTTTAGTATGAGTCTTAGGGCGAAAATCCTGTTTGTCTGACTACTCCAAACTTTTTTCTCTTGTCTTTCAATTCTTCTTTAAAATTCTATTTCTCAGGCCTTTGCATGTTGTTCTCCCTTGTCACGGCTGTCCTTTCAGTGTCCTCTTTGCATTGTTTTTTCAGCTTTATATTTGTCTGCTTAAATTAGGTGGTAAGCTTCTGTTTGTGCAGAGGTGAGTGACTGTATGTGTGTATATGAGTTTGTGCAACCCATAAATAGTAATGAATGTGTGTCTGTGGGAAGAGCTCATCCTCTAACCTTCAGTTTATAAAGCAGGGGATTGTCTTACAGCTGTTTCTGCAGCTGGCAGTTCTATGCGCTGGCAGCCTGGCTCTCTGGATGACAGTATGCCGGGAAAAACTCTGAATGGGTTAGGTCTGCCTTGGAATTTCAGCAGAAAACTAGTTTGAGTCTCTTCATTTTCAGGCATGGGTGTTCTCCTTTATCTATTACTTTCAACTTCTGGAAGTGGCTACCCAACAAAAGCCCGCCCTACTACTTTGAACCATGGGTAAGCTGGAGAGTATGTGGATCTTGCAAGAGGTAACACCTCTGGACAGTTATTCCAGCCTGCCCTGGCTGGCTGTGAATCCAGGGACAATAGCCCTCATCCCCATTCCAATGATGGAGGAATAGCCAGGTGCCAGGTGCTGTCCTAACTACTTTCCATGCATTGCTTTGTTTAATCCACCTTACCACCCTTAGAACTAGGAACTTTATTATACCCATTTTATAGGTGAAGAAACCAAGGCCTAGAGAAATTGTGTTCAAGATCACATAGCTAGGAATTGGTAGAACCAAGAACTAACCTTTGGTTTGTCTGACTCTAAATCCATGTACTCTGTTTTCTACTCAATATTTTCGTCTCGTTTCCTCCTTATTAAATGGAAGTAGGAATTCTTGCTCTTTCACTTTTTCCAGAAGATTGAGGAAAAAGTGGACATACATTGTAGACATACATTGTAGGGTAAGATGAAACACCAGAGACTCCAAGACAGGCTGCTGAGGTGACTTTGCTTATATAGGATACCAAAGACTTTTGTCTTGTCTGCCTGTGCTCTGTGATTCAGAGCAGCCAGTGTACATGGAGCCTGCCAGCCAGGTCAGAAGCTGGGAGAGACCCATCAGCTCTCCGCTCTCCTCCCCCTCCCCTTTTTGTTGGCTTCTAGCCATTCTCATTTCATTTTTTTGTTTTCTTTTCTTAGAGAAGACAAAAGTTACTGGAGGATGTCTTGTTCACACAGGGTCCAGTCCCCTCCCTAGTCTTGTCTGAATTGAGTGGAGGACAGGCACCAAGGGAAGTGGGGGTAGGTGGCCTCCTCCCACAGTCTCCACAAGCATCTGCTCTGGGCTGCAGTGAGCTGGCAATACAGATCGCTGAGAGCATCCAACTTCTATTTAAGTAGAGGTACAGCCTACAAATGGCGAGTTTTGATAGAAAAATGGGCATCTTGAGTACCTTATTATCTCTTTTGTTCCAAAACTCAAGGATACTTAAGGAAAGAGTTACTGGTGGAACATTTAAATGGGTTCCTCTTTCTTGGACTGATTGGTAGGTAGTGTTTTAAGTTGGATGTAGGCCATAGATGTAAAGATGTAGATCTGTCCTCCGTGAGAGCAGAGGATGATGAGAGGGTTTGTTCTGTAGGTTCTGAAGGGCCAGTGACCAGGGGAACCCAGGATTCATAAGTGGACACCTGATTTAGGGAGGGTATCCTCTTCAGACCAAGTGTGCTGAACTGTACTTCAGTGGGATGCTACAACTTTGGTTTTATGACAGAGACTGAAGTTTTGTGACTTCTTCTGCCAGTTCCTTTGTGATCCAGGGCCACCCTGACAAAATGTAACTGTGTGTTGCTTCTCCTTTCTCTGTTCTACCTCCCCTTCAGTCTCAGCATAAAGTCCATGGCAAATAGGGCAAACTTTGACTGTTCTCTCCACCTGCTGTTTTATTTATTTATTGTGGTGCTGGGGATTGAACCCATGCCCTCATGCATACTAGGCAATTGCTGTATTACTGAGCTACATTCCCAGCCTCACCTGCTACTTCTTGAGTAAGACCCAAGTCCAAGTGAGATGGCTATAGGCCAGGCTTAAAAGGACAGAGGACACTGTTAACCATGCCTGCATATTTCAGAGTTTGTGCTTGCTTTGTAAGTGCCCCTTCAAAGCCTGAGAAACTGTCTTGCCACCTGCTTTTCTCCCAGCCTCATTTCATCTAGGTCTCTCCTCTCTCCTCAGTCCTCGCACCCCTCTTATTCTTTATCCGTTTTCCATATCACTCCCCAATTTTTGTGGATGCAATAAATAGGTTAAGGTGTATAGTCCATGTGAAATTATTGAGGGGAGATGAAGGATCCATTTGTGAATCGATCTCTCATCCCGAGTATTGGCAGAAAATGTTCCTGATGCTGTGAGTCTTTGCAGGACCTGGAGGTGCCTAGGAGTCCAGAGGGAGCTGCTATTTTTCTTGTCCTCTTCTCCAGGAGGTGGAGAAATTACTGTTTGTTCATCAGCTGCCCTAACCTCTTATTCCTCAGTTCCTCTGAGTCCTCTTCCTCCTGCTCATTTGTCATCTTTGCTCGACTTCTTCCTTCTCATTTATCTTTTCCCCAGTACCAGTCTCAGTGTTTATTCCTGGCTGTAAGAAGGGAGCATCTAACAGTGTGCATATGAATAAACACATGAATACTCTGAGATAAAGGAAGGAAATCTGTGGCTTTTGGATTAATCTTTCTTTTCTTTTATTGTATGTTCTGATAATGCTGTGAGACCCTCACTTCAATTCTTTATCTCCCCTAACCACCCTGGCCAGGCCAGGCAATAGGGGTAAAAAAGGTATATAGGGCTTTAGGAAAGCTCCAGGGCTGTACCCTCTTGGGACCCATCTCCTGGTCTTATCAGCCTTTTTCTTCTTGATGTGGCCCTTGCATCTTTTTCACCCTCACCTAACCTGGCCCCTCTCCCTCTCACACCCAGGCATGGCCAGGCACCTATACAGAACCTAACGCTCCAGACAGTGAACTCCCTCTTTCAGTGCCCCCAAGGAGCTAAGTTGCTTGGGGAAGCTTGCCTGACACTCAGCCATTCCATTTTGTCATGAAGAAAAAGGTGGGGTGTGGGGAGGAACTGCAGAAAGCAAGGCTTTTGCTGCTGGGTGAGTGTAGCAGCTATTTTTAGTGTCCAAGCCTTTGCTTTTCCATTTGGCTGTGCTTTTTTAGCACAGTGCGGGTCCAGCAAGGCTGTTTTCTTTCATGGCTGCAGATGTCCTTAGGAAACTTTTTTTTTTTTTTTTTTGTCTGCTCCTAGGGAGGTGTGGGCTGGGCAAAGTGGTAATAACTTCTCAGAGTGAGTCTAGGCAGGGCTTTGGACCCCACTGCAATTCTGTCATGGGGCCAATTTGTTGAGGTGGAGCAGGGAGGGGTGTAACAGAAACAGGAGAGAGAAAAGTTAATACCACACTCTTCAGAGATAACCCCTGTAATTGATTTGCTTAAGCCACCACTGAGTAAACCACTAAATGAGATACATTAGGGCCCAGGGTTACACATAAAAACCTATTTAAAGGGCTGGGCTAATATGGACACATTCTGAAATTTTCTAAGATTTTTGTTCTGCTTATTTAATTTTTTCTTCTTTCTTTCCTAGTCTATTT
This sequence comes from Ictidomys tridecemlineatus, assembly GCF_052094955.1. Taxonomy (NCBI): domain Eukaryota; kingdom Metazoa; phylum Chordata; class Mammalia; order Rodentia; family Sciuridae; genus Ictidomys; species Ictidomys tridecemlineatus. Next base: position 119,556,219 of record NC_135477.1, on the reverse strand, counting down.
GCCAATTTGGATTAATTCTTGATTTTCCACTCTAATTTACTAGTGAAAAATTGCTTAACTACTCCAAACAGAAACTCTGTTCCTATTAAACAGTAAGTCTCTATTATCCTTTTCCCTTAACCCCTGGTAAGCTTGATTCTACTTTCTGTCTTTGAATTAGCTATTGTAGATATTTCATGTAAGTAGAATCAAATATAATATCTGTCCTTTTATGTCTGTCTTATTTAATTTGACATAATATCTTCAAGGTTTATTCGTACTGCAGTGTGTATCATAATTTCATTCATTTTATATGATTGAATAATATTTCATTGTATGTATATCACATTTTAAAACCTGTTAATATGTTCGTGGTCACTTGGATTATTTATAGCTTTGAATATTGTAAATAATGCTGCAGTGAACATTGCTTTATAAGTAGCTGTTCAAATCCCTGTTTTCAGTCCTTTTGGGTATATATGTAGGAGTAGAAGTGCTAGGAAATAGGGCAGTTCTATATGTTGCTTTTTAAGGAACCATCAAACTGTTTTACTTATAATGACTACTCTGTTTTACTTATAATGTATGATGGTTCCATTGAATCCAAATCCTCACTGATACTTGTTATTTTACTTTTTTAAAAAAAGTTGTTATAGCCAGGCATGGTGGCTCACCTCTGTAATCCCAGTAGCCTGGGAGGTTTGAGGCAGAAGGATCACAAGTTAAAGACCAGACTTAGCTACTTAGTGAGACTCTATCTCAAAGTATAAAATAAAAGGGCTGAGAATGTAGTTCAGAGGTAGAGTGTCCCTAGGTTCCAAACCCAGTACCACAAAACAAAAAAGAAAATATTATAACCATCCTAGAGAGGGATATCATTGTGATATCCTAGAGTGGGATATCATTGTGATTTTGATTTGCATTTCCCTAATGGTTAACAATGTTGAGAGTATTTTCACATCCTTATTAGCTGCTTATTTATTAGCTGATTATATATCTATTTTGGAGAAATATCAACATATCCTTTACCCATGTTTAAATTGGGTTATTTATCTCTATTGTTGAGATTCAGGAATTCTTGATATAATTTGGACATTTTTGGCTGCTGTTGTTGGCTGTGCTGGGGATCAAGCCCAGGACCTTGTACTTGCTAGGCAAGTATCTTCCACTGAGCTACACTCCCAGCCATGTTCTGGACATTAACCCTTACCATGTATATGATTTGTAAATGTTTTATCCTGTTCTATGGGTTGTCTTTTCACTCTCTGAATGTTGTGCTCCTGTTCGTGTGAGTGTGTGTTGGTGTGATCTCAAACCCAGGGCCTCATGCATGCTAGACATGTGCTTTACCACTGAGCTACACTTCCATCCCCAATCCCTTGATAATATTTCTTGAGACACAAATTTTTTATTTTTTTAATATTTATATTTAGTTGTAGTTGGACACAATACCTTTATTTTATTCATTTATTCTTATGTGGTGCTGAGGATTGAACATGTACCAGGGCCTTGTACATGCTAGGCGAGCACTCTACCACTGAACCACAACCTCAGCCCCACAAAAGATTTTAAACTTTGATAAATTCTTATATATATATATTTTCCTATGGTTGCCTGTGCTTTTGGTATTATTTTTAAAAAACCATCACCAAATCCCAAGTTATTAAGATCACACCTATGTTTTCTTATAAGGGGTTTATACTTTTAGCTCTTAAATTAAGTTCTCTGATCCATTTTGAGTTAGATTTTGTATATGGTGTAAGGAAAGGGTCCAACTTCATTCTTTTGCATATGCAGTTATCCTAGTAGTGTTTGTTGAAGAGACTGTCGTTTCCCCACTGAATAATGTTGGCACCCTTGTTGAAAATTAATTGATTATATATATGATTATTGATGTGCGCTATTCTATTCTTTTGGTCTATATGGTTATCCTTATGCCAGTATCTCCCTTTTGTAGGAAGTTTTGAGATCAGAGGTGTGAGTCCTCTACCTTTCTTCTTTTTCACAATTGTCTTGGCTGTTCTGGGCTCCTTTCCATATGAATTTTAGGACAAATTTTTCCATTTCTGCAAAAAATACCACTTTGATTTTGATAGAGATTGCTTTGGGTAATATTATCATCTTAACAATATTAAGTCTGTAATCCATGAACATAGGATGTCCTTCCATCTTTGTGGTTTTAAAAATTTTAACAAATCGGGTGTGGTGGTGTATGCCTGTAATCCCAGGGATTTGGGAGGCTGAGGCAGGAGGATCACTAGTTCAAAGCCAAACTCAGCAACAGCAAGGCCCTAAGCAACTCAGTGAGACCCTATCTCTAAATAAAATGCAAAATAGGGCTGGGAATGTGGCTCAGTGGTCTAGTGACCCTGAGTACAATCGCCAGTACCAACAAAAAATAAAATAATTTTTTTTAATATTTATTTTTTAGTTTTTGGTGGACACAACATCTTTATTTGTATGTGGATCGAACCCTGGCTGCATGCATGCCAGGCGAGCGCACTACCGCTTGAGCCACATCCCCAGCCCATTAAATAAAATTTTAACAGCTACTAGGGCCTATACTTTTGTTTGGCCATTTGAAAAGGAATGCGAAAGGCTTCGTGGCCTGGAAATATTGAACTTTGTTGGCATAGAGGGTGTTGATGTCATCTCTTTTCAGATATGATAATGGATGTGATTAAAAGTAGATGTAGAGGCTTACATGGAGTCGGCCCATATTTGTTCACATATAGATCAGATGGTTAATTTTTCTCTCTCCCCTCCATACCCAATACACTCTCTCCAAGCTAAGAATAGATTATTAATTGAGGAAGGAAGGGACCAGTGCTCTGATAGCACATGAAAGAGTCCTGGGTTACTGTACAGTTCCAACCAGAGCATTTCTCCCCTTGAGTAGTTGAATCTGTTACAGGAAATGGAAGCTTGAAACTTACCTAGAAATGGTAAAAGACCTAGATACCTTTATGTAGGAAATGTCTGACATCTATGGGGCAAGTGCCATGATAGGAATCACAGTGTTGGGGGACCAGGTTCTAGCTTTTCATGGACCTTTGTTTTCTGTGCTTGTATCTTCAGGTCCCTGACTATGGTTCCTCAGAGCCTGCCTTCATCTAGGATGGTTCCCCTGGGGATGCTGCTTGGGTTACTGATGGCCTCCTGCTTCACCTTCTGCCTCAGTCATCAGAACCCAGTAAGTGTCTTACTGAAGATAGGTGGAATTCCTAATGAGATCTGAGAGAGTCTCCCTGTCAACCAACAGGGCTTCTGTGGGATGGGATGGACTTTTATTTTTCTTTCTTTCTTTCTTTTTTTTTTTTTTTAAAAGAGAGAGAGAATTTTTAATATTTATTTTTTAGTTATCGGCGGACACAACATCTTTGTTTGTATGTGGTGCTGAGGCTCGAACCCGGGCCGCACGCATGCCAGGCGAGCGCGCTACCGCTTGAGCCACATCCCCAGCCCGGACTTTTATTTTTCTTTCTTAGAGAAATGTGGCTTTTTCTTTTCCATTTCTGAGTTCACTCCCTTCTTGTTTTCTTCTTAATATTATTTTTTGGTTGTAGTTGGTCACAATGCCTTTATTTTATTTATTGTTATGTGGTGCTGAGGATCGAACCCAGCGCCTCACATGTGCTAGGTGAGTACTCTACTGCTGAGCCACAACCCCAGCCCCCATTCCCTTCTTTTTAAAGCTCATGACACAGTTATCCTTTGGGGAAAAGATGATGATGCTATAGTAATGATGATAATAATAAGTAGTTTCATGGGCCAAGCATTATATTAAGTGCTTTATATATAGTCTCATTTAATTCTCTCAATAACCCTATGAAGTATTATTATTATTATTCTCATTTTGAAAAGGAGAAGACTTAGGGTCAGAGATTTCAAGTTACTTGGCCAAAATCACACTACCACTTTGAAGCACAGCTGGAAAGGTCAGGATTCTCCCCATGAGCTGACTGCCTGTGCGGTGAGCACCAAGTAAGATTCTGCTTCTTCCTCTTCTTTCTTGCTTGTGATTTCTCAGGCTTTTTTTTTTTCATATATATATTTTTTTAGTTGTAGTTGGATACAACACCTTTATTTCACTTATTTATTTTTGTACGTGGTGCTAAGGATCAAACCCAAGGTCTCGCACGTTGAGGCGAGCGCTCTACTGCTGAGCCACAACCCCAGCCCTCAGGCTTTCTTTATCCTCTCTCATTTTCTTCTTGTTCTTTCCAGGCCTCTCTTCATTAACTTAGACTTCATTGCTCAGGGCCCCTGTCTTTGTCACAGACAGAAGGAGAATGCCCAAGAAGGCCTAAGTTTGGCCTGGCAGCAGCATGCTAAGCCTCCTGACCTCTTTCTCCTACCTGTCTCAGCAACAGTTTGCCCTTGGCCAGTGCCCCCATGCCCTCCTTTGAGAAAATCTGACTATCAGCTTTCTGACATTTTTATCCTCTCCTGGCCTCCTTCCCCAACCCCCAGCACTCCTACTAAATGTTGGGTAAAGCACTGGAGGCTTTGGAACTGGAGGTCCTTGAAGTGCAAATGACAATTGTGATGAATTTAATAACAGTCCAGCTCAGCCAAGGTTCACCTCTGGCTCATGGCAAGCTTCCACCTTCTCTCTGAAGTCATTTGTTTTTTCTCTGTCTTTCCCCTCACTTTGTGGAGCAGGAGAGAACATACAGTTAGGAGTCACGAATTCTTTTGAGCTTTTAATGTTTTCTGACTAAGATCCTATTGGTGCTGTTTTTTTTGCCTCCTCTTCAAGGACAATGAGAATGGGATCCCAGAGGCCCTTGAAGGTGGGACTGACTGCAGCATGAGGTTGTGGCTGTAACATGGCATTGGCAGTAAAATGGCCCTGAAAACACCTGAGATTCTCAAGGGATTGGGGCTGTGTCCCTTTTCCAACTTGCAGCTCATGAAGATCCCCATGCTCCCTGTTGAGAGCTTTAGCAGAAGCACAATTACCAAAAGCATACTGATGAATTTACTTAAGGACTGTGTGCTAGTAAGTCTCTTTTGGATAATAGTCCAACCAAATAGATGAGCTTTCAGAGCCATAATTATTCTAGCCCATTTATATTAGCTCTATTTAGTGTAGTATCAGAAAAATGTTAATACTGACTTTCAGCAACAGAAGCCGCTTTTATCCTTATGTCTGTTCCTAAGCTGTTTCCATTTGTCATAATCTATCATCATGTGTAAGCACAAGTAGGAGTTGAAGCATCTTTTCTCTCATACCATAAAAATTGCTGCCCTGATGGCATTTAAAATCCAAATTATGTAGCCAGCCACCTTCACAGTAGTGAAAATGGGGTGGGATGGTGGTGCTTGTAATACTTTCTTCAGAGCCTGGAGTCCAGGCAGATGCTCCTGATGACCTGGAATTGTTTTATCTAAAGGCATGTATGTAGGCTAATGGCCATCTAGGACATCATGGCTGTGTGTAACAGTATGATCTGTAGACAGTCTCCCTTTACAGCTCCTGCTATGTACTTCCCTGGAATGCCACATCTTAGATGGAGTATAAATGCCAAAAGGGCTGTGGTTGTGAGATATTGGCCTTAAAAAAGGTGATTGAGGAGAGAGGTGAGATAGTGAATTTCAGTAGAAGGAGCACAGGCCCTTTATATGCTCTCTTTTTACCCACCTACTCTGGCAATTTGAACATTTCTGAACTTTGTTTTCTCATTTGTAAGACCAGGGTGGTACCTTCCTGTTGAGATTTTAGTGTTGATTAAAAGTGATTATATAGACCAAGCACCTATTGGGACTGGCACAATATAGTCAATAAACGTCAGACATTATTTTTAGTATGGGAACAGCTACTTCGTGGTTTCACTTGAGCCTGTGTCAAGCAGGCTTCTGTCCCAAAATGTTGCCCTAGCAGTCTGTCTCTGTCACAGTCTATCAACCTACCATTATAAAGTCATTCATCTTTTTGGATCTTGAAGCTTTTAAGAATACCTTACTCAGATGCAAGTGCAAGAAAGTGTGACTTGGTAAGCTATTGTCAGCTAACGCCTTAGTTGGGGTTTCTTGCCAGTTGAGAGGAAATTGATATTTGGAATGATAATGGTTGGGAGAAGAGTGTGCTCATGATCTAGTATGGAAGGGAGCCCCAAGAAACCAGCTGAGAGGGCACCAAAGCTTGGGATTTACTTAGGGCTGAACAAGGGTGGCCTGCTTCTCTCAGTTCTTGTTTTCTCTTTTCTCCTCAGGACACTGTCTGGGCAGAGAGGCTAGTTTTGCTTGTCATTTCTGTGGGACTGTGTTTGTCATCTGCTCCATGTTTGGGAAGAGGGATGTGCTGGTAGATGTGTTCAGTGATCTTATTGCCCTAGCTTCATTCCCTCAGTGTCCAGGATGCAGCCATTTGGACACTTGACCAGGAAAGAAACACAGAAGTGAATTGGAATTCACATATAGGCTTTGGGTTTTTGAACAGGCCATATATCAATCCTCATCTGTAAAATGGGAATGATAATATGTGCTTCACAGATGAGATTCAGATGAACTGAGGCATGAAAGGCACTTTAACCCAATGGCTGGCCTATGGTCAGGGCTTAATAATGGTAGCTGTTGTGATCACTATAACCCCATTCTCAAGATGCTGCTTTTTCTCAAAACTTCTGGAGCTCCCCTTTTGAACTGACTATCCAATGTGTGAGATATTTATAGCACTTAACCTTTTTCAGTGCTCCTGGCCTTTGAGGATAGCCAGATAAGACTTGGGCAAAATGTCCAAAATCACTCAGAGCCAAATCTGGTGAACAAGGTTAACTGATTGGTCAAGGGAGCACCAGTTTTGTACCATCTTCCACCAAAAAATGAGATGTTCTGTAGATAATGACAGAATTTGGGTTTGTGTTCTAAAATCTGGTTCAAAGATGATACCAAGAGAAGGTGCAGAAATCCTTTTGAGCAGTGACAGGATTATTGCAAAAATGTTTGGTCTCTTTGGGGCTTAAAGCGTGTGGCCTAGTGGCTCTTGAGTCAGTTTGTTTCTTTCCATGTATTTTATTTTTAATTGACACTTAGTAGTTGTACATATTTATGGGGTATAATGTGATATTTTAATACATGTATACGATGTATAATGATAGGATCAGGACTATAGACATATCTCATTTCTTCATGTTGGGAACGTACACAATCTTCTAGTTAGTTTGAAATTATCAATTGTTGTCAAGCATAGTTATTTTACTATGTTGTAGAACACTAGAAGTTATTCCTCCTATTCATCTGTACCTTTGTAACCACTAACCATCTTTTTCCCATTTCCCCCTCCTCCCCCATTTCCCGGGCTCTGGTAACCTCTATTCTATTTTCTAGTTCTGTGAGATTTTTAATTTCTATATATGTGAGAATATAACATTTTTGTCTTTCTGGTCTGACTTATTTCACGTAACATATGTCCTTTAGTTTCATCTTTGTTACTGCAAGTGACAGTTTCATTCTTTTTATGGTCGAATAATATTCCATTGTGTATATATGCCATATTTTCTTTATTCATCCATCCATTGATAGATAGCTGGGTTGATTCCATATCTTGGCTATTGTAAGTAGTGTTGTAATAAACGTGTGAGTGGAGATATTTTTTCCACATACTGATAGCATTTCCTTTGCACATATATCCAGTAGAGTGATTGCTAGATCACATGCCAGTTCTATTCTAGTCTTTTGAGGAGTCTCCATACTGTTTTTCATAAGGGCTATACTAATTTACATTTCCACCAATCAGTGTGTTTCTCTGCGTCCTCACCAGCATTTTTTAAATTGATTTTATTTTTTTAAATACACGACAGTGGAATGTATTACAATTCTTATTACACATATAGAGCACAATTTTTCTTATCTTTGTATAAAGTATGTTCACGCCAATTCATGTCTTTATACATGTACTTGTTTTTTTTGCATTACAATTCTTTTTTTAATATTTTTTTTGTACACAATAACTTTATTTTATTTATTTATTTTTATATGGTGCTGAGGATCGAACCCAGGGCCTTGCAAGTGTGAGTTGAGCGCTCTACCGCTGAGCCATAATCCCAGCACCATAACCCCAGCATTACGATTCTTATTACACATATAGACCACTATTTTTCGTTTCTCTGTTTGTATATAAAGTACGTTGATACCTAATTTGTGTCTTCATACATGTACTTTGGATAATGAAATCCATCACATTCCACTATCCTTGCTAATACCCTGCCCGCTCCTTTTCCCTTCCACTCCTCTTCCCTATCTAGAATTCATCTAATCCTCCTATGCTGTCCTTCCTTACTCCACTATGAGTCAACCTCCTTATATCAGAGAAAACATTCGGCATTTGTGTTTTTGGGATTGGCTAACTTCACTTAGCATTATCTTCTCCAACGCCATCCATTTACCTGCAAATGCCATGGTTTTGTTCTTTCTTAATGCTGAGTAAAATTCCATTGTGTATATATGTCACATTTTTTTTATGCACTCATCCACTGAAGGACATCTAGGTTGGCTCCACAGTTTAGCTATTGTGAATTGTGCTGCTATAAACATTGATGTGGCTTTGTCCTTGTAGTATGCTGTTTTTAAGTCCTTTGGGTATTGTCCGAGGAGAGGAATAACTGGGTCAAATGGTGGTTCCATTCCCAGATTTCCAATGAATCTCCATACTGCTTTCCAAATTGACTGCACCAAAAATTTGCAGTCCCACCAGCAATGTATGAGTGTACCTTCGCCCCCCCACATCCTTGCCAACACTTGTTGTTTGTCTTCATAATAGCTGACATTCTGACTGGAGTGAGATGATATATTAGAGTAGTTTTGATTTGCATTTCTCTGATTGCTAGAGATGATAAGCATTTTTTTCATATATTTGTTGATTGATTGTATATAATCTTCTGAGAAGTGTCTGTTCAGGTCCTTGGCTCATTTGTTGATTGGGTTATTTGTTTTTTCAGTGTTTAGCTTTTTGAGTTCTTTATATACTCTAGAGATTAGTGTTCTATCTGATGTGTGAGGGGTAAAAATTTGCTCCCAGGATGTAGGCTCTCTGTTCACAGTTTGTTTCTTTTGCTGAGAAAAAAACTTTTTAATTTGATTCCATCCCATTTATTGATTCTTGGTTTTAATTCTTGCACTATAGGAGTCTTATTAAGGAAGTTGGGGCCTAATCCCACATGATGAAGATTAGGGCCTACTTTTTCTTCTATTAGACGAAGAGTCTCTGGTTTAATTCCTAGGTCTTTAATCCATTTTGAGTTGAGTTTTGTGCATGGTGAGAGAGAGGGGTTTAATTTTATTTTGTTGTATATAGATTTCCAGTTTTCCCAGCACCATTTGTTGAAGAGGCTATCTTTTCTCTAGTGCATGTTTTTGGCACCTTTGTCTAATATAAGATAATTGTAATTTTGTGGGTTAGTTTCTGTGTCCTCTATTCTGTACCATTGGTCTACCAGCCTGTTTTGGTGACAATACTATTCTGTTTTTGTTACTATTGCTCTGTACTATAGTTTAAGGTTTGGTATTGATACCACCTGCTTCACTCTTCCTGCTTAGGATTGCTTTAGCTATTTTGGGTCTCTTATTTTTCTAGATTGCCGCAGTCTGGCTGGGCACAATTCTTGTCAAAAGAAACGAACTTTATTTTTAGAACCACACACGCCAAACAAAACAGCTCCTCAGGAAAAACCTTCAGAGCCTAACTGCCAACACCGGCTTCCCACAAGCCTCTCCACCTCCCCCCCTCCTCCTGCTCTTGAGGCCGATTGGCTGGGTCACATGAGCGGAGCCAAAAAAGTCCCCCAATGAGCAGCTCCGTGGTCTGAAAGGGCAGGGAAACAGCCCAGTGAGCATCACTGCAGAGGAGCCAATCAGTTGGCAGCTAGAAGTTGCTGGGGCCGCTGTGAGCTGGCAGCTGGGGCCCCTTTGGCTGTGGCTCTCAACATCAGATGAATTTTATAATTGCTTTTTCTATTTCTGTGAGGAATATCATTGGGATTTTGATTAGAATTGCATTAAATCTGTGTAGTGCTTTTGATAGTATGGTCATTTTGATAATATTTAATTCTATCTATGAGCAATATCTTCTAAGGTCTTCTTTGATTTCTCTCTTCAGGGTTCTGTAGTTTTCATTGTATAGACCTTTCACCTCTTTTGTTAAGTTTATTCCCAAGTATCTTATTTTTTTGGGGGGGTAATTTTCCTCACTTCCTTCTCAGAGGATTTGTCATTGACATACAGAAATGCCTTTGATTTATGGGTGTTTATTTTATATCCTGCTACTTTACTGAATTCATTTACTAGTTCTAGAAGTTTTCCTGGAGTTTTTAGGTCTTCTAGGTATAGTATCATATCGTCAGCAAATAGAGCTAATTTAAGTTCTTCTTTTTCTATACATATTCCTTTAATTTCTTTCATCTGTCTAATTGCTCTGGCCAGTGTTTCAAGAACTATGTTGAACAGAAGTGGTAAAAGAGGACATTCCTGTCTTGTTCCAGATTTTAGAGGGAATGCCTTCGATTTTCCTCTGTTTAGAATGATGTTGGCCTGAGGCTTAGTGTAGATAGCCTTTAAGATGTTGAGATATGTTCCTGTTATCCCTAGTTTTTCTAGTGTTTTGAACATAAAGTGGTACTGTATTTTGTCAAATGCTTTTTCTGCATCTATCTAGATGGTCATATGATTCTTATCTTTAAGTCTATTGATGTGATGAATTACATTTATTGATTTCCTTATGTTGAACCAACCTTGCATCCTTGGGATGAATCCCACTTGATCATGGTGCACAATCTTTTTGAGATGTTTTTGTATTCAATTTGCCAGAATTTTATTGAGAATTTTTGCATCTATGTTCATTAGAGATATTGGTCTGAAGTTTTCTTTCTTTGAATTGTCTTTGTCTGGTTTTAGAATCAGGGTGATATTGGCCTCATAGAATGAGTTTGGAAGGGCTCTCTCTTATTCTATTTCCTGAAATAAATTGAAGACTATTGGTATTAGTTCTTCTTTAAAAGTCTTGTAGAACTCAGCTGTGTATCCATCCAGTCCTGGGCTTTTCTTCATTGGTAATCTTTTGATGGCTTCTTCTATTTCCTCACTTGATATTGGTCTGTTTAGGTTGTATATATCTTCCTGGCTCAATCTGGGCAGATCATATGACTTAAGAAATTTATCTATGCCTTCAATGTCTTCTATTTTATTGGAGTATAAGATTTCAAAATAATTTCTGATGATCTTCTGTATTTCTGTGGTGTCTGTTGTGATATTGCCTTTTTCATCAGGAATGCTGGTAATTTGAGTTCTCTCTTTCCTTCTCTTTGTTAGCATGGCTAAGGGTCTGTCAATTTTATTTATTTTTTCAAAGAACCAGCTTTTAGTTTTGTCAGTTTTTTCAATTGTTTCTTGTTTCGTTTTTATTGATTTCTGCTCTAATTTTAATTATTTCTTGCCTTCTACTGCTTTTGCTGCTGATTTGTTCTTCTTTTTCTAGGACTTTGAGATGTAGTGAGGTCATTTATTTGTTGACTTTTTCTTCTTTTAAGGAATGAACTCCATGCAATGAATTTTCCTCTTAGTACTGCTTTCTTAGTGTCCCAGAGATTTCAGTATGTTGTGTCTGTGTTCTCATTTATCTCTAAGAATTTCTTAATCTCCTCCTTTTTGTCTTCTGTAACCCATGTTCATTCAGTAGCATATTGTTCAATCTCCATGTGATGCATAAATTTTTATTTTTTATTTTGTCATTAATTTCCAATTTCATTCCATTATGATCTGATAAAATACATGGTAGTAGCTCTACTTTTTTTGTATTTGCTAAGAGTTGCTTTGTGGCATAGTATATGTAAACATTTATTTATTTATTTATTTATTTATATGCAGTGCTGAGAATAGAGCCCAGTATCTCACACATGCTAGGTAAGCGCTCTTCCACTGAGCTACAACCTTAGCTGTAGGGGACTTTCTTTGGGGGAATACTGGGGTTTAGATCCACAGCGCCTAACCATTGAGCCACATCTCCAGCCAGTTTTTTTTAAATTTTAATTTTTATTTAAACTTTTAATTTTTATTTATAAAGTTTTTAATTTTAATTTTTTATTTTGAGACAGAGTCTTACTAAGTTATTTAGGGTCTCTCTAAGTTGCTGAAGCTGGCTTTAAACTTGTGATCCTTTTGCCTAAGCCTCCTGAGCCACTGGGATTATAGGAGTGTACCACCATTGCTGGTGTGGGGTATTTTTTAATTTTAATTTTAATTTTTTATGGTACTAGAGACTGAATCCAGGGTCTTGTGCATACTGTATTGCTCAGTTGTATCTCCAACCCAACACACATATTTTCTCATTTTAAAATTTGATTTTTTTCTTGTTGTTTGAGTTCCTCATGTATTCTGGATAGTAATACCATGTTAAGTGAATAATTTGCAAATGAATAATTTTCTGCCATTCTTTAGGTGTGTCTTCAATCAGTTATTTCCTTGCTGCACAGAAGCTTTTATGTCATTTTAATTGTTGATGTTTGTGCATTTGGGATTGTATCTAAAAAAAAATCTTTGCCTAGACCAATGTCCTGCAGTGTTTTCCCTATATTCTTGTTTACTTGATTTTTAAAAAATATGGTGAGTGATAGGGGGTCTAGTTTCTTTCTTTTGCTTATGGATATCCAGTTTTTCCAACACCATTTATTGAAGAGACTTTCCTTTCTCCAGTGTATTTTCTTGCTACCTTTGTCAGAAATCAATTGGCTGAGCTGAGTGTGGTGACATGCAACTGTAATCTAACAGTTGGGAGCCTGAGGCAGGGAGATAGATCTCTTGAATCTAGAAATTCAAGACCTACCTGTCTAACATAGCAAGACCTCATCTAAATAAAACTGTTATATGTATATGAAGTGTCTGTGTATAAATATATATGTACTTATATGTATGTATATTATATATATGTACATTATATATATATATACTGTATGCATATATATCATATACATATATATCGTACACAAACACACTCACACACACACACACACACACACACACACACAACATACATCTCAGTTAGCTGCAAATACATGGATTTATTTCTGGATTTGCTTTGTTGTTCCATTGGTCTGTGTGTCTGTTTTTATACCAGTACCTTGCTGTTTTGGTTACTATAGCTTTGTAGTATGTTTTGAAGTCAGATATTGCAATGTTAACATTTTGTTCTTTTTGTTTAGGATTGCTTTGGCTGTTTGGAGTCTTTTGTGATTCCATGTAAATTTTAGGAGTGTTTTTCTGTTTCTGTAAAAGAGATACTTTGTATTTTGATAAGAATTGCATTAAATCAGTAGATTACTTTGAGTAGTATACACATTTTAACACTTCAACTTCTAGTTCATGAACATGGGCTACTTTTTATGTTTTGGTGTCTTCCTCAATTTATCTTAGTTTTTGTAATTTTAATTGTAGTGGTACTTACTTCCTTGATTAAGTTTATTCCTCTGTGAGTGTGTGTGTGTATGTGTACTGTGAATGGGATTGCTTTCTTCTTTCTTGGCATTATTCTTTTATAAAAAAAGCTTTTATTTTTATAGGTTTATTTTGTATCCTGCAACTTTATTGATTTTGTTTATTAGTTCTAACAGGTTTTTTAATATTTTTATTTATTTTAATTAGTTACACATGACAGTACAATGATCTTGACATATCATACATTTGAATAAGATGGGATATAATTTCTCATTTTTCTGAGTGTACAGGTTGCAGAATCACATTGGTTATGCAGTAACGTATATACACACAGCAATAATAATGTCTATTTTATTCTGCTGTCCTTCCTTCTCCCCTTCCCCTTCCCTCCCCTCCCATCACTTTACCCAATCTAATGTGACACACTTTTTTTTTCTCACATTGTCATACATGTATTCTGTATAACAATGAGGGTCTCCTTCCATCTTCTATGCAATTCCCCTTCTCCCTCCCTTTCCCTCCCTTCCCTATCTAGAGGTAATCTTCGTCTCATGCTCTTCCTCCCTACCCCTTTTTGAGTGACCCCTCCTTATATCAGAGAAGACATTCAGCATTTGTTTTTTAGGGATTGGCTAACTTCACTTAGCATAATCTGTTCTAATGCCATCCATTTCCCTGCAAATGCCATGATGTTGTGTGTGTGTGTGTAATCTTTAGGTTTTCCTTTTTTTTTTTTTTTTTTTAGAGAGAAAGAGAGAAAGAGAGAGGGAGAGAGAGGGATTTTCTTTTTATATTTATTTTTTTAGTTTTTGGCGGACACAACATCTTTGTTTGTATGTGGTGCTGAGGATCGAACCTGGGCTGCACGCATGCCAGGTGAGTGCACTACCACTTGAGCCACATCCCCAGCCCTGGGTTTTCCTTTTTTTAAAAAAATATTTTTTTGTTGCCTGTGGATTTTTTTCTTTATTTGTTTATTCATATGTAGTGCTGAGGATCGAACTCAGGGCCCCACACATGCTAGGCAAGCGCTCTACCACTGAGCCACAACCCTAGTTCCTTAGGTTTTTCTAAATATAAAATCTTTTCATTAGCTGGGTACGATGGTGCATGCTTATAATCCCAGCAGCCCAGGAGGCTGAGGCAAGAGGGTCACAAGTTCAAAGCCCACCACAACAACTTAGAGAGGCCCTAAGCAACTCAGTGAGACCCTGTGTCTAAATAAATTAGAAAAAAAGGGCTTGGACATATGGCTCAGTGATTAAATGCCCCTGGGTTTAATCCCTCCTACAAAAAAATAATAATAATCATTTGCAAACAGGGATAATTTAACCTTCTTCTTTCCTATTTGGAATACCCTTTATTTCTTAATTTACCCTGCTCTGGCTAAAACTTTCCAATGCTGTATTGAGTAAGAGTGGTGAAAGTAGATATCCTTTGTTTCAGATTTTAAAGGAAATAATTTCAGCCTGCCCATATGTAGCCTTTATTGTGTTCAGTTATGTTCTTTTTTTCCTTTTATTTTTCAGTACTGGGGATTGAACCCAGGGCCACTCTACCATTGAATGACACTCATGACTCTTTATTTATTTTATCCTTTATTTTATGAGACAAGGGACTGATAAGTTGCTGAGATGACCTTGAATTTATGCTCCTCCTGCCTCAGCCTCTGTAGTCACTGGGTTTACAGGTGTGCACTACCATACCCAATCCTTCTACCTAATTTTTGTGTTTTTTTTTTAAATTATCATGAAGGAATCTATTGAGGTGATCATATGGTTTTTGTCCTTCATTTATTGATACAGTAAATTATGTTTATTCTTTTACTGTGTTTATTATTTAATGTATATTAAACTGTCCCTTTATCTTTGAGATAAATCCTACTTGACATGGTATCTAATCTTTTTGATGTGCTCTTGAATTTGATTTACTAGTATTTTGTTAAGAATTTCTGTTTAGGGCTGGGGATGTGGCTCAAGCGGTAGCGTGCTCTCCTGGCATGCGTGCGGCCCGGGTTCGATCCTCAGCACCACATACCAACAAAGATGTTGTGTCCGCCGAGAACTAAAAAATAAATATTAAAAATTCTCTCTCTCTCTCTTTAAAAAAAAAAAAAAGAATTTCTGTTTATCAGTGATATATATATGTGTGTGTGTGTGTGTGTGTGTGTGAATAAACATATATACATATATACATATATATATATAAAATATATATTTGTAGTTTTCTCTTTTGTTGTGTCTTTATCTGTTTTTGGTATTAGGGTAATGTTGGTGTCATAGATTGAGTTTGGAAGGATTCTGTCCCCTTCCGTTCTTTGAAGTAGTTTGAGAATTGGAATTAGTTCTTCTTTGAAGTTTTGTTAAAAATTCAGCAGTAAAGCCATCCAGTCTTGAGCATGTCTTTCTTGGGAGACTTTTTATTACTGATTCAATCCTCTTACTTATTATTGATCAGATTTTCTCTCTCTTCATGGTTCAATTTTATAGGTTTTATGTGTCCAGAGATTTATCATATTTCTTCTTGGTTTTCAAGTTATTGGTCTATGCATTTGATCCCTAGTACCATAAAACAAAACAAGAAACCCAATATGTTGGTCTGTAGTTGTTCATAATAGCATGTAATGATCCTTTACATTTTTATGGCATCTAATATAATGTCTCCTTTTTCATCTCTGCTTTTATTTATTTGGTTGTTTTAGTCAGTTTTTTCATTGCTGTGACTAAAAGCATGACCAGCACAATGTAGAGGAGAAAAGGTTTATTTGAGGGCTCACAGTTTCAGAGGTGTTAGTTCACACAAGGCTGGCTCCATTCTTCAGGGCCAGAGGTGAGGCTGAATATTATGGTGGAGTGTGAGGCAGAGGGAAGCAGCTCACATTATGGTGATCTAGAAGCAGAGAGAGCTACTCTACTTTCCAGATACAAATACACACACACACACACACACACACACACATACACACACACACACACACACACACACACACAAGCCACGTCCTAATTCCACTTTCTTCTGCCACACCCTACTACTTCAGTTACCACTCAGTTAATCCCTATCAGGGGGATTAATTCAACTGTTTGGGTTAAGACTCTTACAACCTATTCATTTTTCCTCAGGAACATGTTTTTTTTTTTGTATGTGTGTGTGTGTGTTGTTTCATACATGAACTTTTGAGGGACACCACGCATCCAAACTATAACATTGGTTCTTTTCTTTTTTTTTCATGATTAGTCTAGCTAAAGACTTTTTGGTTTTATTTGTCTTTTCAAAAAAACAACTTGGTTTCACTGGTCTTTTGTATTTTTCTTTTTTAGTCTCTAGTTTGTTTATTTCTGATCTGATCTTTGTTCTTTCTTCTGCTAATTCTCAGTTTGGTTCATTCTCGATCTGCTAGTTCATTGAGTTGCCTTGTTAGACTGTGTTTTTGGAATCAATTTTTAAAAACTTTTTCAGTGCTGGGGATTGAACGTAGGGCCTTGTGCATGCTAGACAAGAAATCCATTTTTTAAAAATTTTTGGTACTAGCAGTTGAACTCGGGGGCACTTGACCACTGAGCCACATCCCCAGCCCTATTTTGTATTTTTTATTTAGAGACAGGGTCTCACTGAGTTGCTTGCTTTTGCTGAGGCTGGCTTTGAATTCAAGATCCTGCTGCCTCAGCCTCCTGAGCTGCTGGATTACAGGGGTGTGTACACTGTGTATGGAAAGAAATCCATTTTTTGATGTAGGCATTTATTGCTATAAACTTCCCCTTTAGTACTGTTTTTGCAATATCCCATAGGTTTTGGTATGTTGCATTTTCATTTTCTTTTGTTTTAAGAATTCTTTAAATTTTCCTTTTTATTTCTTCATTGACCCA
Organism: Ictidomys tridecemlineatus; assembly: GCF_052094955.1. NCBI lineage: Eukaryota > Metazoa > Chordata > Mammalia > Rodentia > Sciuridae > Ictidomys > Ictidomys tridecemlineatus. Next base: position 119,538,952 of record NC_135477.1, on the reverse strand, counting down.
TTTGTCATTCAAGAGAATGTTATTTAATTTTTATGTGTTTATATAATTTGTAAGTTTGCTCTTATTGATTTCTAGTTTTATCCCATTGTGTTCAAAGACTATACATGCTATGATTTTGATTTTTTGAATTTTTGAGACTTGTTTTGTGACCTAATACATGGTCTATATTGAAGAATATTCCATGTGCTGATGAGAAGAATGTGTATTCTGTAGCTGTTGGACAAAATGTTCTATAAATGTCCATTAGATCCTTTTGGTCTAAAATATAATTTAACTCCAATGTTTCTTTGTTGATATTTTGTTTAGATGATCTGTCCATTGATGAAAGTGGGGTATTAAAGTCTCCAGCCATTATTGTATTAGAGGCTATCTTTGTTTTTTTAAAATATTTTTTAGTTGCAAATGGATAAGTACCTTTATTTTATTTATTTATATGTGGTGCCAAGGATCAAATGCAGTGCTTCACATGCCATGCCATGGATCTTTTGGGGTTGACTCTGTTAGGGGCTCTTTGAACTTCCTGGACCTAGATACCTGTATCTTTCCCAAGATTTGGAAAGTTTCAGCAATTATTTCATTGAATAGATTTTCTGCACCTTTCTGCTTATGAATGGTTGCTTGCTTAATGGTATTCCCATGAGTATCAGGCTTCATTCATTTTTTTTTAAAAAATTCATTCTCCTTTTTGTATAACTAGGTTATTTCAAAAAAATCCTTCTTCAAGCTCAGAAATTCCTCTGTTTGCTAGTGTGCTATTGAGGTTGTCAACTGTATTTCTTATTTTACTTACTTTTTTTTTTTTTTTTTAGTTGCAGGGTTTCTGCTTCCCTCTTTGTGACCTCTGATTCAGTGACAGATTTCTCATTCTTCATATCATGAATTGCCTTCCTAATGGTTGACTTGTCGGTGTTCTCTTGGGTTTCATTAAGCTTTCTTTTAAAAAAAAAATTTTTTTTTGTAGTTGTAGATGAACAGCATGGCTTAATTTTGTTTATTTTTATGTGGTGCTAAGGATTGAACCTGGTGTTTCACACGTGCTAGGTAAGCACCCTGCCACTGAGCTGTAGCCCCAGCCCCTCATTAAGCTTTTTAAATCATTAATTTGAATTCTTTTTTCAGGCAGTTCATTGATTTTCTTTTCTTTATGGTCTGTTGCTAGAGAATTATTGTGTGGTTATGGAGGTGTCATGCTAACTTGCTTTTTGATGTTTCTTGTTTTCCCATGTTGATATTTGTACATCTGATGGATTAATTGCTTCTACCAATTTTATAGGGTTTCTTTTGCAGTAAAAGACTTTCTCCTGGTTGTGAGTGCTAGGGTGTTGATTGGTCAGGCTGTGTTGGTTTTGGTTCCATGTGGGCCCTGTAGCACACATAGCTTCTTCAGCTGTAATCAGTGTTGGTGTAATCAATGTGGTATCTTAGTAGCCTAGGCTGCAGCAGTTGTGGGATTGTACTTAAGTTCTCTTAGATGGAATGGGTTTGCTGGCGGCTTTGGGTGCGCTTGGCTGTGGGTGTGGCTGCCTGGTAGTTCCTGTGGGTTATGTGGGGATGGAGATGCTCTGGCGGGCCTGTGCATGCAAGGTGTGACTGGTTTTAGAATTCTCTCCTTGTTTTGTACTTTTGACAGTTTGCCATGGACAGACTCTTTTTTGATTCGATATATTAGGGGTTCTTTGAGCTTCTTAGGCCTAGATACTTATCTTTCCAAAGATTTGGAAAATAAAAGACTTGTTGCAGTATGCCTAGTAGTTGGGCACATGGGCTGTACTCTACCGTTGGGTCCAGGCAGGGTGCCCATGTGTGTTCAAGAGCCTGGGATTCACCTGATTAGGGCAGGCTGCCTGTGTGCTTCTTAGGACCTCAATGGGCCGCGCTTCTAAGAATGGGCCATCTAGTTGCTTCTTGGGGCTGCAGCAGGATGAACTGGGCCTCCTGGCTCCTTCTTAGAGGCCTCAGAAGACCAAGCCACTCAGTGCTGGCTGCTAGGTTACCTCTTGGGGGCTGCCTGGCTGCTTCTAGAGCTGGGTCTCTTGAGTTGCTGATGGCAGATGCCAGCTGCTTCACAGGATCCAGATGGGAGGAGTCTCAAGATGGCATTGTGTAACAGGAACCTTGGTAGGGGAATGCACAATTTGGCCTGAGCAATTTGTTAGTCTGGCAGCTCCCCTACACTGTGCTCAGTGCTTGTGGGGGCTGCTGGTTTATCCAATAGTATATGCCTCAGATGTTTGTGGTATGAGTGGGAACTGCTCTGAACCTCTGGCTACCCATTCCTCACCAAGCAAAGTCCTTCTTGATTCAGGGTTGATTTTGAGAGATGGAACAGTAGATGTTGTATGCTTAGTTCCCTTCTTTACAAGGCCATCGTGTATTTCCGTGTTCCACAATTTCTCTCCCACATCCCTACTCCAGAGCTGTGTCTCAAACACTCAGGTGGAACAGTGTTTTTTTTTTGGGGGGGTTACTGGGGATTGAACCCAGGAGCACTTAACCACTGAGCCACATCCCCGGACCTTTTTCTTTTTGTATTTTATTTATTTATTTGGTAAGCAGCAAAGAGGCATTTATTGCAAGCTAGCTCGGTTCTCTGTGAACACAGCAACTGGTGACTCTGAGAGGCCCTTTCTATATTTTATTTAGAGACAGGGTCTCTGAGTTTATTAATGCCTCCCTAAGTTGCGAGGCTGGCTCTGAACTCACGATCTTCCTGCCTCAATCTCACAAGCCACTGGGATTACAGGGATGTGCCATCACACCTGGCTCAGCTGTTGTTTTTTTTTTTGTTTTGGTCCTGTGTTCTGGAGGAAAGCATCCAGGCACCTCTTGTCAGCTATCTTGCTGGGCACACTCATTAGTCTCTAACACCCCTACCTCCAGTTGTTGTTTTTTGTTTTTTGGTACTAGGGATTGAACCAAGGATGCTTTGCCACTGATCTGTAGTCCTAGTGTCCCCCCCCACCCCGCTTTTAAAGTATGTTTTTAATTGTTGACAGACATTTATTTCATTTATATGGTGAACCCAGTGCCTCACACATGCTCTACCACTGAGCTACAACCCCAGCCCCCTAGCCCTTTTAAAATTTTTATTTTTGAGACAGGCCTCACTAAGTTGCCAAGGGTCTTGCTAAATTGCCAAAGCTGGCCTTAAAGTTGCAATCTTCCTGCAATCCTAAATTGTGGGATGATAGGTGTGTACACTGTGTCCAGCTAACTCCTCTTCTTGAACCTCCTCTGTTAATTTTGTTAGTGAAATCTTAAAAAAGAGACTTTCATTTCTCCTATCATCAGCATGAAAACTAGGTCTACCTGGATTTTGAAAGGTTTCCTGCCATCTTCTCATCTTTACCATTTACCTTGTCTTTTTCTGCTTCTCTTAATGATGAGACTTGTTTTCTAGCTTAAAGCTACATCCTCTAGGAGTAGCTATTGATAAAGTAAAGCAAAAGGTGCAATTTGGAGCATAGATGTTTAGTTTGGCCCTCTTAGTGTTCTCAAAATGAGAACATTTCACATAAAAGCTGAATTTATGTTTCTCTTCAAGTTGAATGCCTGTTGGCACTGGTGAACCAGCTGGGTAGCAGCTGTTTCCTTAGTTAGGGTAGGAGAATTGCAGTTTTCATAGTCCACCACTCCCTGTTGTTTACACCTGGCCCACTTCACTCATTTACATCCATTCTTGCCTGTTCCCTGGAGGTATTTGATTGACACACCTCTGAGGTAAATTTTTATTGTTGTTCTCAAATTCTATGGTTAGTGCTTCTGGTAGGGGCTGAGTACCTAGATTTCAGGTACTTCTGGTGCTTCTGATGGAGGCTGAGTACCTAGACAAGGTAGTATTTGTTCTAGAATGTGGGGTTAGTGCCTGCCTCTAGAAGTCTGAAGTACTTTGGGCTTCCCTCATTCTAAGGTTCAGAAGACATGTCCACCTATGGAAGGGAGCATTTATTCATTCATTTGTTCATCAAACTGCGCTAGGCTTGGGAGATACAGTGATGAAAGAGACCAATGCAGTGCTTGCCCTCAGGAAACTTGGTTGTCGGAATCCTTGATCTCCATGTCCTTCTGATAACCTGTCATTTCTTTAGTTTCACAAGCACATCTGCTTTTCTGATCCTAATTTTCTTTTGAGCTTAGTTTTGTGCAATCTTAAAGTTGAAAAGATAGGAGAAGTTTGAAGGGCCAGGCTACACAGGTGACCACCATTTCAAACTGACCTGCCTGAATGAATGGTGTATTGTGTGATTACTATTGAATGCCACAGCACAGACTCATCTTACCTGGAACCTAGGACTGCCTATTAGATTGCTTAATAGTAATGGCTACCGTGTACTCGGGGATGGTACAGCTTACACTGTACTTCTTCATCTAATGTATGAGCTAGATATTGTTATTATTTCTACTTTACAAATGTGGAAACTGAGAGTTAGAAAGTTAAGAGTTACAAGAAACTGGGATTCAGACTTAGTGTTATCTGATCAAGAGCTTGAGTTCTTAACCATTGTGCTATAATTGGTGCCCTCATTATTTGTAAAATGATTTGAGGGCCCTCTTTTTGCCTAAGATATTTTCTGTGAAATTCTGCCATCTTAGTTTCATGCTTTTATTTCTTTTTAAACATGAAAATTCTTGGAAGGGCTGTGCATTGTCATCATCAACACCTTAGCACCCTAACCTTTTCTTTGACAGCTAATTAAAGATCAGACCTTGAGGGACCCAGGTAAGCAGGAGTTCCTTTCTGGATCTGGAACACTATTAGAAGAGATGCATGAACATAGCATTTCCCAGACAGTGTTAGAGGAGTTGAAAGCAGGAGTTCCTTTCTGGATCTGGAATACTACTAGAAGAGATGCATGCACATAGCATTTCCCAGACAGTGTTAGAGGAGTTAAGAGTTCAAAATGAGATCTGTGTGAAGTACTCAGCCCAGACTTAGGCTTTTTGTAGGACTCCAAGAAATATACTTCTTATCAGGGGAGGATTTGGGAGATGGAGAAAAAGTTATGACAAAGGAAGCAGGGGAGCTGAAACAGACTTGCTGTGTGCTAGTATGGGTTCCTCCTTGCTCTCCCTAATGCAATTTTCCATAGCTCTGGAACCCTCTCCTTCCAGTTTCCTGAGACCTTACTACTTTTATGCAAGAAGAGGTTTCAAAATGGGATAGGAAAGATGGAAGGCCATGATGGAGCAAAATGAATAATATTTGATGTTTACTGTGCATCTCTGACTCCTAAAGTCTTGGAGTGCTCCATGCAGTCTGTCTTATTACTCTTCTATGCTCTCCATGAAGTGGAAGGAAGCTAGTTTTAGGAAGCAATTTCCAACTTAGGGGCATCTTACTCCCTCAGGCCAGCTGTATTCTTACCTTCTCACTTCTTTCGTGGTTTAAAATGTCACAGGAGTCATTTTTGCCCTGTTGTATCTACTGGAATTGCCAAGGTTTGTGCGGTGTCCTGTTGGGCTGCTTGATAATCAGCTGGGCCTCAATTGCTGGCTTTTGTACATATGAGGTAGCCATTTGAGTCCCTACTCACCCATTTATATGTTTTCCCTTTTATAATGTGTTTTTTTAAAAAATATGATATTAGTTATTGATCCCTGAAGCTCTCTACCACTTAACCACATCCCCAGCCCTTTTAATTTGTTTTTGAGACAGGGTCTTGCTAAGTTGCCTGTAGTCCATTAACGTCAGTCCCCTAAATTTATAGAATTATAGGTGTGTGTCACATGCCCAGCTATAAGTACTTTTTAAATTATTGTTAATGTAATCTATATGAGTTTTAAACATTAAACAGTATAGTAACATGTCATGTAGAAAGTAGAAGGCTCTTACTTGCCAACCCTTCTCCCTAGTATATTCCTTAATCCCTGTAAGGTTGTATGAAATCTTCTGGAGTTGCTCCTTATACATTTGCAGAAATACCATATGAAAGCATGTGTGTTCATTTAACCATAGTGCCTCACACATACTGGTTCTGAGGCTGACCTTGAAAAAAGAATTGCAAGTGTTCAGGGGCTGGGGTTATGGCTCAGTGGTAGAGTGCTCACCTAGCATGTGCAAGGCCTTGGGTTCGATCCTCAGCACCATATAAAAATAAATAAATAATAAATAATAAAATAAAGGTATTGTGTCCAACTACAACTAAAAATTTATATATATAAAAGAATTGTAAGTGTTCAAATGTGTGTGAGAAGGGGAGAAGGGCATGAAGAAGAGTGTGCCATGGCAGGCTGTTTTCTTTCTCCTTTTCTGACCGCTTGTGTGGAGAGTCATGCCCTGTATTTTCTTTTCTCAGAATGAGTTTGCACTGATCAACTCAGAGAAGAGCAGCACCAAAGAATCAGAGAGAAAGGAAACCAAAGCAGAGGAGGATCTGGACACTGAGGTCCTGGAGGTGTTTCACCCGACCCAGGATTGGCAGGCCCTTCAGCCAGGTACCAGACTCAGTCCTTTCCCCTTGAATTCAGAATTCAAACTGTGTATGTCCTTTGTCCCTGCAGGGCTACAGTAGTAGCCACTTTCTGGACTGCTAGGAAGGAATAGTGTGGTCTATCAGAGTGGTAGTGTTGCTGTCGGGATTGGGGATCTTCTTTCTCCTGCAGAACAGAGTTTGCAGCATCTGACTACTCGGGAAAGAAAGCAGGTAGTGGGTGGCCATGCTTTCTGAGCAAGTGATTGAAAACTTTCTTTCCTTGCACTTCTGAAGCACCACAGAGGCAGTGACATGTGCCTTGCTCTGCAAATGCTATTTTGGGCTTCACTGCTCAGCTCAGTGCTGCTGAAATATTGTTCACAGAGGAGTCCTGAGTACCAGTGTGGGGCAGGAGTGTTCTGTTGTTAAAAGAACCTGTGCCAAGAAAAAGGGGTTCGCCCTGGCCTGATTTTTATTTTTATTTATTTATTTATTTATTTTTAAAGAGAGAGAGAGAGAGAGAGAGAGAGAGAATTTTTTTAATATTTATTTTTTTTTAGTTCTCGGCGGACACAACATCTTTGTTGGTATGTGGTACTGAGGATCGAACCTGGGCCGCATGCATGCCAGGCAAGCGCGCTACCGCTTGAGCCACATCCCTAGCCCCCTGGCCTGATTTTTAAATGGGGCATTCTCAGAAGGAACAACTTTCTAACTCTATCATGAGCCTCAGTGCAGGGCTTAATAATGAAAATAATTAGCAATTTTGGAATGTTTAACATATTCAGGTACTATGCTAGGTGCTTCATGTGGATAATCTTGTCCAATATTTATAATAATGAGAATTATTATTATCTTAATTTTCTGATGAAAACATTGAAGCTCAGATAGGTTAAATAACTTGTCTTATAATTGACTCTAGAGCCCAGATCTGTTCTCCTCTTACTTCTCCTTTCCTGTCTCTGTTGCCCTTGGCTGGAGCACACTATGTTAACACTTGGGACTATTTATTCTCAGGAGTAGGATGTTTGCATTCTTCACTGTGGCAAGGTAGATGGGAAACCCTGGCAATGGCCACAGTATAGTGTCATCAGCTCCTTGCTGATATTCATCACCATGTCCTCACTGCCCCCATTGCTGCTGTGCTGGCAGGGATAGCATTTGCTGTGCCAGCCTGCTTTCTTGTAGCAATATCATTCCTGCTGGGCTTGCATACGGGTAGTTGCTGCCATGGAAGAGTGATGAAGCACCAAAGAAGCCAAGTGGGAGCTAATGGTGTTGGGCAGAGGGAGGTTTAGGAACAGAGATATTGGTTCCAGCAGATCCAACTTCTGACTGCCTTCCCCCAACTTCCTGAGAACTGAGTCACCCCCGCCCTCCATACCCTTGGTCCTTGAAAACTAAAACTAGAGAGGCTGTTAAGGGTGTAGAGAGGAAAATGTGGGCTGTATTCACTGGTTTTATGTGGCATTGCTTGTACCACTTTTAATCAGGCAAGTGCCTAGAGCAGATGGAGTCCCCTGTTCTGTGGCCCTCTACTTCCACTCAATTTGTTCCTGGGCTGAGTCAGTAGCTTCCTTCAAGGCCTTGGTCAGTACTGCAGACAGAATAAGGTTGATAGTTCTGACCACAAGCCTTTGCTTAGCCTTTTGGGTCATGGGACTACTGCTTATAGCTAAAGAACTCCGAGCTGGGCACAGTGGCACCACCTGTAATCCCAATGATTTAGAAGGCTGATCCAGGAGGATCACAAGTTCAAAGCCAACCTGGGCAATGTAAAGATGCTGTTCTACAATAAAAAATTTAAAAAGCGGGCTGGGGATGTGGCTCAAGCAGTAGCGTGCTTGTCTGGCATGCGCGCGGCCCGGGTTCTATCCTCAGTACCACATACAAAGATGTTGTATCCGCCGAACTAAAAAATAAACATTAAAAAAAATTCTCTCTCTCTCTCTCTAAAAAAAAAAAAAATTAAAAAGGACTAGGATGCTGGGCACAGTAGCATATACCTGTAATCCTAGCAAATTGGGAGAAAATGGCAGGAGAATCACAAGTTTAAGGCCAATCTCAGCAATTTAGTGAGGCTCGAAGCAACTTGGTGAGACCCTGTCTCAAAATAATAAAGGAAAAGGGCTGGGGATGTAGCTCACTGATAGGCTGCTCTTGGGTTCAATCACAAGCAAAACCAAACAAACAAATAAACCCATATACAAAAAATAAAGCAAAGACCATCTATGTATCCTTGGGGAGGAAGACCCAGAACCTGTGTGACAAGGATAGGCTGTGGGATTTGAGAACCTTCCAGAGAAACTGGAGTGGAACACAGACTTTACATTTAATTGATGCCCCATTGACATTACCCTCTAGCTTATAGTTTCTCAAGAGCTCCTTGTAAATTTTTATGCACAAAATTCCCTTGAAGCTGCTCCAAAGGTTGGTGTTTTGCAGTTCAGTACACTGAGGCCCTGTGCTTGGAGGACAAAGTAATTCTGGTTCCAGTCATGTCTGCCCCATTCACGGAAGAATGTTTTTTTACTAAGCTTCAAGGCAAGGCTTGTGAGAGTGTAGGCCTTTTCAGGTCTCAGTGTCTGACTTAGAGTGATTCAGGGACTATGCTAAAGGGTCAGGAAAGTGGAGGCAGACAAGTGATTCTTTTTTTTTTTTTTTTTAAATTGTTGGTCGTTCAAAACATTACATAGTTCTTAATACATCATATTTCACAGTTTGATTCAGGCGGGTTATGAACTCCCAACTTTACCCCGTATACAGATTGCTGTATCACATCAGTTACCCTTCCATTGATTGACATATTGCCTTTCTAGTGTCTGATTTATTCTGCTGTCAGTTCTATTCTCTACTATCCCCCCTCCCCTCCCCTCCCCTCCCCTTTTCTCTCTCTACCCCTTCTACTATAAATCATTTCTTCCATTTGTATTATCTTGTCTTACCCCTCCTTTCCTCTTATGTATCATTTTGTATAACCCTGAGGATCGCCTTCCATTTCCATGCGATTTCCCTTCTCACTCCCTTTCCCTCCCACCTCTCATCCCTGTTTAATGTAAATCTTCTTCTCAAGCTCTTCGTCCCTACCCTGTCCTTGTTTACTCCCCTTATATCAAAGGGGTCATTTGGTATTTGTTTTTTAAAGATTGACTAGCTTCACTTAGCATAATCTGCTCTAATGCCATCCATTTCCCTCCAAATTCTATGATTTTGTCATTTCTTAATGCAGAGTAATACTCCATTGTGTATAAATGCCACATTTTTTTATCCATTCATCTATTGAAGGGCATCTAGGCTGATTCCACAATCTTGCTATCGTGAATTGTGCTGCTATGAACATCGATGTAGCAGTGTCCCTGTAGCATGCTCTTATTAGGTCTTAAGGGAATAGACCGAGAAGGGGAATAGCTGGGTCAAATGGTGGTTCCATTCCCAGCTTTCCAAGAAATCTCCATACTGCTTTCCAAATTGGCTGCACCAATTTGCAGTCCCACCAGCAATGAACAAGAGTGCCCTTTTCCCCGCAAACTCTCCAGCACTTATTGTTGTTTGACTTCCTAATGGCTGCCAATCTTACTGGAGTGAGATGGTATCTTAGGGTAGTATTGATTTGCATTTCTCTGACTGCTAGCGATGATGAGCATTTTTTCATGTACTTGTTGATTGATTGTATATCCTCCTCTGAGAAGTGTCTGTTCAGGTCCTTGGCCCATTTATTGATTGGGTTATTTGTTATCCTATTGTCTAATTTTTTGAGTTCTTTGTATATTCTGGTTATTAGGGCTCTATCTGAAGTGTGTGGATTAAAGATTTGTTCCCAGGATGTAGGCTCCCTGTTTATCTCTCTTATTGTTTCTTTTGCTGAGAAAAAACTTTTTAGGTTGAGTAAGTCCCATTTGTTGATTCTAGTTGTTAACTCTTGCGCTATGGGTGTCCTATTGAGGAATTTGGGGCCCGATCCCACAGTATGTAGATCATAACCAACTTTTTCTTCTATCAGATGCCGTGTCTCTGATTTAATATCAAGCTCCTTGATCCATTTTGAGTTAACTTTTGTGCATGGCGAGAGATAGGGATTCAGATTCATTTTGATGCAAATGGATTTCCAGTTTTCCCAGCACCATTTGTTGAAGATGCTATCCTTCCTCCATTGCATGCTTTTAGCCCCTTTATCAAATATAAGATAGTTGTAGTTTTGTGGATTGGTTACTGTGTCCTCTATTCTGTACCATTGGTCCACCCGCCTGTTTTGGTACCAGTACCATGCTGTTTTTGTTACTATTGCTCTGTAGTATAGTTTGAAGTCTGGTATCGCTATACCGCCTGATTCACACTTCCTGCTTAGCATTGTTTTTGCTATTCTGGGTCTTTTATTATTCCATATGAATTTCATGATTCTTTTATCTATTTCTACAAGAAATGCTGTTGGGATTTTGATTGGTATTGCATTGAACTTATAGAGAACTTTTGGTAATATCGCCATTTTGATGATGTTAGTTCTGCCTATCCATGAGCAGGGTATATTTTTCCATCTTCTAAGGTCTTCTTCTATATCTTTCTTTAGGGTTCTGTAATTTTCATTATATAAATCTTTCATCTCTTTTGTTAGGTTGATTCCCAAGTATTTTATTTTTTTGGGGGATATTGTGAATGGAGTAGTTGTCCTCATTTCCGTTTCAGAGGATTTGTCGCTGATATACAGGATTGCCTTTGATTTATGCGTGTTGATCTTATATCCTGCCACTTTGCTGAATTCATTTATTAGCTCTAATAGCTTCTTTGTAGACCCTTTTGGGTCTGCTAGGTATAGAATCATATCATCTGCAAATAGTGATAATTTAAGTTCTTCTTTTCCTATTTTTATGCCTTTAATTTCTTTCGTCTGTCTAATTGCTCTGGCCAGTGTTTCGAGGACTATGTTGAACAGAAATGGTGAGAGAGGGCATCCCTGTCTTGTATCAGATCTTAGAGGGAATGCCTTCAATTTTTCTCCATTCAGAATGATGCTGGCCTGTGGCTTATCATAGATTGCTTTTACAATGTTGAGGTATGTTCCGGTTATCCCTAATTTTTCTAGAGTTTTGAACATAAAGGGATGCTGAACTTCGTCAAATGCTTTTTCTGCATCTATCGAGATGATCATATGGTTCTTATTTTTAAGTCTATTGATGTGGTGAATAACATTTATTGATTTCCGTATATTGAACCAGCCTTGCATCCCAGGGATGAATCCTACTTGATCATGGTGTATAATTTTTTTGATATGTATTTGAATCCGATTCGCCAGAATTTTATTGAGGATTTTTGTGTCAAGGTTCATTAGAGATATTGGTCTGTAGTTTTCTTTCTTTGAAGTGTCTTTGTCTGGTTTCGGAATCAGGGTGATGTTGGCCTCGTAGAATGAATTTGGAAGTTCTCCCTCTTTTTCTATTTCCTGAAATAGCTTGAAAAGTATTGGTGTTAGTTCCTCTTTAAAGATTTTGTAAAACTCTGCTGTATACCCATCCGGTTCTGGGCTTTTCTTAGTTGGTAATCTTTTGATGGTTTCTTCTATTTCCTCTATTGTTATTGGTCTGTTTAGGTTGTCTATATCCTCCTGACTCAATCTGGGCAGATCATAAGACTTAAGGAATTTATCTATGCCTTCACTATCTTCTATTTTATTGGATTATAAGGATTCAAAATAATTTCTGATTATCTTCTGTATTTCTGAAGTGTCTGTTGTGATATTGCCTTTTTCATCCCGTATGTTAGTAATTTGAGTTCTCTCTCTTCTTCTCTTCATTAGCATGGTTAAGGGTCTGTCAATTTTATTTATTTTTTCAAAGAACCAACTTTTAGTTTTTTCAATTTTTTTCAATTGTTTCTTTTGTTTCAATTTCATTAATTTCAGCTCTGATTTTAATTATTTCTTGCCTTCTACTTCTTTTGCTGTTGTTTTGCTCTTCTTTTTCTAGGATTTTGAGATGAAGTATGAGATCATTTATTTGTTGTTTTTTTCTTTTTTTGAGGAATGAACTCCAAGCAATGAATTTTCCTCTTAGAACTGCTTTCAATGTGTCCCATAGATTCCGATATGTTGTGTCTGTGTTTCATTTAACTCTAGGAAGTTTTTAATTTCCTCCTTGATGTCTTCTAAAACCCATTGATCATTCAGCAACCTATTGTTCATTCTCCAAGTGATGCTTGATTTTTCCTTCCTTTTATCATTGATTTTCAGTTTTATTCCATTATGATCAGATAAGATGCATGGTATTATCTCTACCCCTTTATATTGTCTAAGAGTTGCCCTGTGACATAATATATGGTCTATTTTTGAGAAGGTTTCATGTGCTGCTGAGAAAAAAAGACAAGTGATTCTTAAGTATAGGATTGAGGTGTTTTATGTGTATCCTGTTAGGAAATTGTGTGGAGAGCTAGTGCTTTCATTCAACTGGAGTATAATCTTAATTCACCTTGTTTCGAATGTTCTCTGAGAGCTTCTAACAAGCTTTATAAAGGTTAAAAGGAATGTAGCCAGTCCTGGAAACTTCTTTGATGGGTAGGTAGGTAAATGGGGAGGCAGTATAATTTAGTGACTTAGGTTCAAAACCTAGCTTTGCTACTTAGGGAATCTTGGGCAAGTCCCTGAATCCTTTTGCGCTTTGGTTGACCTGGAGGAAATGTCCTGCCCAGCCTGCTAAAGGCTGTTATGTGGAGTGAGATGCAAAGCCCTCTGCACAATTCCTACCATGAAGGCATCACTGAGTACACAGCTTTCTAGTTTTCAGTGGTTAATTCTTCATTCACACCACCCCTTCAACTCAGCTGTGGAATTGGATGCCAGTGTAAGTGCATGAGCATGTGAATTTCCTGTCCCTGTGGCTTTACCTGGGGAATTTAGGATGTGAAGGAGAGACTTCCATGGCTATGAGCTGTCCTTCTGTACTCCTTCAGCAGCGATTTTGATGAGGGAGTAAGGTTAAGCATGAGCAGAAGGGGTTAGCAGAGCATTTCTTGCTTAGAAGTCTGTTTTGGGATCTTTTAAGAAAACAGCAAGTTTATATTGACAGTAACTGACACCCCCCCCCCCAATCTTGGTTTACCAGTTCAGTACTTTCTGTCCCCTTAGGTCTCTGAAGGGAGAACTGTAGCATGGTTTTCCCTAGGCCTCCAGGGGAGAGATACTGGATACCTGGGCTGTTTTGGTGGTAGGCGGGGCTCATTTGAAGGCAGATTTCCAGACTGCCTACTGCAACCTGGCACATCAGAGGAGCAAACCATGACTTTGTGGGCTTTCCCACTAGGAAAGGTGGGAATAGGATCTCAGCCACATAGTGCCACAGTAGCTGCAGGTCACTTTCCCAAAGTCTGCCTACTTCTCTTATGAATGTCAGCATTCTCATTAGAGTTGCTTATTCCTGGAAGTGATTTTCCTGTCTCTTTCTTCTGTTTTATTTTGGGATCTGCCTCACCTTCTCAGGCCCAGCAAGCAATTGACTGAATTCAGCATCATCTGTTCACAAGCAAGTAGAGGAAAGCTGTTTGCTGACAAATCCTGTTGGCTCTAGGCAGGGAATTCATATATTTGTTCTGGGCCTGAGGACCCCTGAACACCAGGACTTTATGCCTGTGCACTTGTTGTTACAGAATGCCAATCACAGCCAGGTTCAACAGGGCTGCTGCTCCTGGATGTTTTCTCAAATCCTATTTTTGTGCCAGGCACTGTACTTGTAGCCAGAGATATAGATAATAGCTTACATTTACTGAGCATTGACTCTGCCAGGCATCCTTTGAGGGCAGATGCTATGACTATCCTTATTTTTACAGTCAAAACTGAGTTTCAGAGAAGAAATAACTTAGCCAAACACCTAATAAATGGCAGAGTCAGAATTCAGACCCAGTCATTTGACTGTAGGCCCCAACTACTAGCCACTTGGCAATGCTGTCTTTTGGGGAGCAAAAAAGGACATGATCTATTCCCTCTAATAGTTTATTATCTTGCACAGGATACACAGACGTGGAAAAAAAGACAATGAAAGCATTTTCAGATGTCCTGGTTGAAGTGTTTTATGTTTGGTGAGTGCACAGAGAATGGTGTGGCAAGACCAGCAGGGCCTTCTGTTTATCCCTGAGATCTCATTGGGGCCCTGCAAGACAGGGTCTTACTAAGTTGCTTAGGGCCTTGATAAATTGCTGAGATTGGCCTTGAACTTGTGATTCTCCTGTCTCAGCCTCCTAAGATGCTGGATTACAGGTGTGCACCACCAGGCACAGCCTGCTGTTCTCTTTTTGATCTCTGTCTCCTTGATCAGGTTCCTCAGAATCTCTGAACCTTCATTTCCTCATCTGAAAATAGAGATGAAAATATCTACTTCATAGAGATTGTGTGAGAATGAAATAAGGTTAACATGTATAAGCTGTTTGCAGAGGGCCTGACGCATAGGACATATTCAATAAGTGGCTGTAGTTGTCAATTTAAAAAATGTATCTTTGCTACCTCTCTTTCCTTGGGGAATTGGAGGAGAAGTGGAGATGAGGACGCAGCCTGGGCAAAGTCCCCCTTGTCCTGTCATTCACCAATGCTGCATTTTGGCCCCATGCAGGCTCAGAGTGTAGCCAGGCTCAAACCTGGGATTCTTTATTGACCTTATCTGACTTCCAGGTGGCTGTGAGAGTCTCCGAAATATTGGCATTAGCACAAAGAGTCCACTTGATGGAAGCATGCAGGAAGCCTGTGTAGGAACACGTTCATATGAGAGGGAAAAAAAGGAAAAGAAAAAAAATCAAATCATCAACAACTGATGAGAGCAATCCAAGAATTATAGAGCACCAGCCATCTGGTCAGATCATTTCAGATCTGCACGAGCAATAAGAGGGAATTGAATTTTAAAAACCTCATTTATAGTAGACCAACTACTCTGGTTTTAAGTATTTAAGAGAGAAGCCTGATTTCCTGTAGGCCCCGGACATCTGTCTGAAGAAGCACCTGACTCTGGTCTGTTTGACTATGCAAGACTGTCTCTGTGGGGCTTTTGGCCCCTTATTGCATTGGAGAGGCCGTGTCGTTCATCAGTCCTCTGATACCAACTGGGTGTCTAAGAAATCGATTCAATTCTGATATTATGTATTGGGAATTAGTGTCAGATCCACAGCTTCAATAGCTAGGCCCCATAAGACTGCTCTTGTTTCAGATACCAGTTCCAAGTCCTAGGCCAGCTGTCCTTCTGATTGCATGGTTTATATAATAATGAGGATTCCCATAATACTCTCTTTAGGTTTGATAATTTGCTAGAAGATCTCCCAGAGCTCAAGACAATACTCACATTCCCCCATTTAAAAAAAAATAAAGAATGTAACTCAGGAATAATCAAGGAGATTAGATGCATAGAGTGAGCTATTGGAGTGGGTATAGGGGCCACTGGCAGAACTTTCATGCCCTGTCTTTGAGTGTGCCACTCTTTAGCACTTTGGTTTATTCACTAGCCCTTCAGACCAACTAGAGTCAGGAAGCCCTGTGTGTAGAGGCCTTAATGGAAGTTTCAGTGATTAATTAAAGCTTTGGCCATGGATGATTTAACCAATCTCCAGCTCCCTGTCCTCTCCAGAGGTCAAGGTAGGGCTTAAAATTCCAGCCCTAATCCTGGGTTGATTTTTCTGATGAGCACCCCTATCCTCAAGTTATCTAGAAGCTTCACCTAAGGTCTACTTCATTAGCATAATGAGGTATGGTTGGAAGGTGCTTGTTGTGAACAAAGGACACTCTTTTCACTCAGGAAATTCCATAGATTTTAGAAGCACAATGCTAAAAGCCAGGAACAAAGACAAGATATATTTTTTTATTATGCTATACATTGCAATTGAGGTGAGACTAAAAGACAAAGCTTCTAGTACCTTTTACTATCTCCCCAGCTCTGTGGTTGAGAGGCAGTTGACCATCCTCCCCTAGCCTAGGGGGATTATCCATTGATTATCAGTTGTCTCATTTCCCAGATTGGTTTTCAGGAGCATGACCTCTTCTGTCCTACCTTCACACACAGATTTACATATAAGCCCCCAGCAGCCCATGATCAGTATGAGTAGTGGGTAGGAAAGGGTTGATGTTAAAGGCAGTTAATACTTTAATTCCTTTGGCTCATCAGAGTAGGGCAGTTGGACCTTTTGGCTGTCACCATGAGATAATGGCCTGAAAGAAGGGTATAGGGATCTGTGTTGGATGATCTTTCACTCTGGCTTAAACAGTACCAAAAAAGTGGGGGGCAGGGGCTGGACAGAGGAAACAATGTAATTTTGTGTGGTGATCTGCCTCCTTTCTTGAACACAAATTGCTATCTCCAACAACAATTCAGAATGAGATGTTCAACAGAGTTTATCTTCAGTGCTGTCTCCTTCTACACAGTGCCTTCCCTAGTTTGAGGCCTTTCAAGTCTTCTGGGGATTCCATGACTAGGTAGAGAAGGAGGGAAGGAAGATTGGGACAGGGTAGGAAGGAAGAGTGTGCGTGCGTGTGTGTGTGTGTGTGTGTGTGTGTGTGTGTGTGTTAGAGGGAGTGACAGAAGATAAGGCTGGCTGAAAAACCAGTAAATACAAAGGTACAAAGTAAGTATAATCTGTCAGTCTGTCACTGAGTCCAGCCAAGGATAATGCTAGGAGAGGAGGAAATGAAGAATGATGTAAACACCTGGGTTTGAGGAGTTTGATTTTAAGTGGAAAAAGAGAACTAAAATGGTAATTTCAGAGATAGCCACATCAAAAAACTGGTTTCATGTTCTATTTGTTGAACTCCTACCATGTTTCAAGTATAGTGCATGCTGCTGGAGAGACCATGGTAGGAATGACTGAGGGGGTTTTTGGTTTGAGAAGAATCCCAGATAGGAATATGGCTCAGTGACAACACAGGGGATCTTGAAGGAAAGGCTCCCTAGAGGCAAGGTAACTGATGCTGCTTGTAGAGAGCTTTTGAATGTGTTGGAAGGCAGCAGGGGAGGGAATCAAGTGTTTACAGAGAGATTTAAAATCCCAGAGAGGAGTTCATTGATGGGGCAAAGTTACTTAGGTGACATATGGAAAAAGTCTTGGCCTCACGGATGGAATTAGCCTTAGAAATTAGAAGCAGAGGCTGGAAGTAAACATTGAAAGACGGCAGAAATGTATAGGGAAATTGAGGGTACTTCCTTTAGAGGACTTCAGTTTTCTGAGCAAAGCTGAGGGTGAGCTTTTTGCCTTGGGTGATGAAAAAGGGTATTTGAGAAATGGAGTGTTAACAAGAACCAGTGTGGTTGGGTGTTTGAACATCTGAGAGATCAGAACTCAGCATCACCAGAATCAGGAAGGACCCTGACAATTCGACTTTTTGGTGGATTAGGACCAGGAGTTTAGTCACATTCTCAAGCAATCTGAGCTCTGGACAATGGGCAAGTAAATGGTGGAATAGCTGGAATCTGAGAAATGATGGGCAGATCATTCCAGGGACTCACTGGATTATCTGTGTGTCAGGTGAGGAGGCCTTTGTCTGTCTGGCCTATGGGGCTTTGTGAGGAAGAAGGCCTGTTTTGTTTTTGTTTTTGTTTTTTTTTTTTAAGTTAGCTGGAGAGCTCTGTGGAGGCTCTTTTGAACCTGCTTCCCTTCTTTATACAGGGAACATCCAGGGTCAGGGTGGGTGTGGCACTAGCCAGTGATCTTCTACAGGCCTGAAAAGAACCAGAACAAAGCAGGGCTTTGTATACAGAGGCTCTCTAAGTTTTTCATTACTTGTGCTTTATTTGGCTTGATTATATTATTGTTCATGTTGGGGATTTGTTTTGTTGTTCATAAATTCATTGGTGATTGATCTTGCCTTCTCATAATATGTTGATTCAGGCAAACAAAGCTTGCGTTTTATTTTAATTTTTTTAAATTCCCAGAACAGTCTGTTTATGGTTTGAATAATGCAGTTGTTTGGAAGAGGAGAATCATTTCTTTGGATTAAAAATTTTTCAGATTCGATTACCTGTGGCTGTAATTAGTTTATCTGGGGAGAGGTAAGTTTTTATGGAATAGTAATATAGTATTTTTATAGTTGTTTTTGCCTGGGGGGTGGAGAAAGAAAGCTATATCCCTTTTCCCCACTCCAGCAGTCCTCTAAATGCTGCACAAACATCATTTTGTTAACTTCTCTCCCATCATTTCCTGATTTCTGCCAAGTTGGGCTTTTAGATACAGGAAGAAAGCTTGTGTGGCCAAGAATGATTGCAGGGAATAAGACCCAGGAATTCTAGTCTAGGAGTTGGGTGGGGAAGAAAAGAACTTTTTGGAACTCCCTTTATGTTAGGTGATTTATGTTTATTACCAAACTACATTTATTTATTACCAAACTACATTTCCAACTGTTTTTATTTTTTATTTTGAGACAGGGTCTCACTACTTGCCAGGACTTGCCTTGAACTTGTGATCCTCTTACCTCAGCCTCCCAGTAGCTAGGATTACAGGTGTGCACCACTTACTGTATCTGGCTACAGTGTGATTTGAGGACTCTTAGCTAGCTTTAGATCTCTTTGTTTTAGACTGAAGATGGAGAGGCTGAGGCATTATTCCCTAAAGATCATTAGCATTTCAACTTCCAATGTTTAATCATAAGAGCTAGGTGAAGATACCTTAGAGTTAGGTGTAACACTGTTGATCTCAAAGGGGAGGAGCTCTTTCTTTTACAAAGCTAGCAGTAATAAGGGCAGCCAGATGAAATGTGTGATTTACCAGGATCACTCTTTAAAAAAAAAAATCTCTTGAACTTTAAAATAATTTTTTAAAATTTTACTTGTAGATAGACACAAAATCTATTTATTTACTTACTTATTTGTTTTTTTTATGTGGTGCTGAGAATCAAATCCAGTGCCTCATATGTGCTCTACCACAGAACCTCAACCCCAGCCCCTAGGATCACTCTTAATGCTGGGTTTGAGAGATGCCTCTTGGAAGGTGAAGAGAAATAAGAAGTCAAAAGAAAACTAAAACTTTTTCATCAATTTATTGACTTCATCTGACCCAGCTTATGCATGTCAGTGAGAGCCTTGGTTTTATAGAGGCTGTGTGAAGTGTTCTTTTCTCTCTCTGATTTCTACGGTGTCAGCCCCTCTCTCCTTTCCCTTCCCTTGTAGCCTACTTTTTCTTTCTCCTTTCCTCTCTTGCTATGAAGACCTCTACCTGCAGCCAAGTGGCAGGTGGGGATGTGTATAGCTAGGGGAATATTTTCTCAATTCTGCTAGCTTCAAACAAATGACTTCCAAGCCAATTTTTTGAGCCATGTATTTCCCTGATCAGTCAGAATAAGAGGAAAAACCTTGCCAGAGAGGGGATTTGGGAAAAATCAAGTCTGTGGAACTGAGTGATCTAAAGTCATAGCATTAAAAACAAATCCTGGAGTGCAGCTGGAGTTCTTTCCAGCCTGTCTCCCACTCCTGGGTCCCTTGACACCTCTTCTCCAATACTATAGGAACAGTTTGCCCAAAGAACCTCATGCTAAAGAGGCAGTACCAACTTGAGTTGCCCATTGTTAGTTTTTTTCTGGGCATGACATGGAGAAGAAGCAATCCTAGAGGTTTTTTGTTTTGTTGTTGTTCTTTTCCTTCATTTTAAATTCTGTGACCTCCATATACTCATATACTTGCAATGAAAGGCCTTGGAACAGTTCTCTTGAGTTAAGCATACCTCCATGCTCATATATTTTCCTTGTTGCCTAGTACCAGTCCAGAGTGAGGTCTCGGAGAACAATGGCCTCTTCTTTGTTCTTAGCCCAGAACTGTGCTTCATGTCAAGAGGAAGAAGTCTCTGGTTATATGGGCAGAATTTAGAAATTAGACAAAGTGGAAACTTTGTCTCCTTTGGGAAAAAAACAAAATAACAAAGCCTAGAATGCTCTTTCTTCAGTGAGTCAAGTCTTTGAGAGAGCAAATGGCCAGAGGGCAGAGCCAAGAGTGTATTTTGATGTTTGGTTACAGTTGCAGACTATATGGTATGTAGTATGAGCCTATCTGGGTTCCCACCTTGACTATGTCTTTTTTTTTTTTTTTAACATTTTTTATTTTTTGGAAGTGGTTGGAAATAATACCTTTATTTTATTTATTTATTTTTATGTGGTGCTGAGGATCGAACCCAGGGCCTTGCATGTGCTAGACGAGCTCTACTGCTGAGCCACAATCCCAGCCCCTTGACTGTGTCTTTTATGGCTAGGTAACCTTAGGCAAGTTACTTAATTCCATTAAGTTTTAATCAAATCTGCCTATCTGTAAAATGGACATAGCAATAATATCTACTTCAGGCTGGGGTTGTGGCTCAGTGGTAGAGCGCTTGCCTAGCATGCGTGAGACACTGGGTTTGATCCTCAGCACCACCTAAAAATAAATAAGTAAGTAAATAAATTAAAAGTATTGTGTCCATTTGAAACTGAAAAAAAATTACTTCAGAGGGTATTTTTTAAAAAAATTTTAATATTTATTTTTTAGTTCTCGGCGGACACAACATCTTTGTTTTGCATGTGGTGCTGAGGATCGAACCTGGGCCGCACGCATGCCAGGCAAGCGCGGTACCACTTGAGCCACATCCCCAGCCCTTCAGAGGGTATTTTAATGTGAAGAGTTTACTGCAGTGTGAGGTCCATAATAATGTCTCAATAAATGAAACATAATTTGCAGAATAATCAACTGATACTCTTCGACAATGTCCAGCTCAAGAAAGACAGACTGAGGAACTATCACAGATTGGTGGAGACTAAGGAGATGGGCCAACTAAATACAGTGTGGTATCTTAGATTAGATTCTGGAACAGAAAAAAGTGGAAAAATTATTTAAATTCAAATAAAGTATATAGTTACTACTGTTTTACCAATGTTAATTACTTCATTTTAATAATTGTTCTGTAGTTATGTAAGATGTTATCAGGGGAATCTAGGTGAAGGTTATATCAGAACTCTATACTTATTTTTGCAAGTCTACATTTCAGAATAAAAAATTAAAATAAGAGGATGTCTAGGTGACCTGTAAGGTAAAAAAGAACCTGACCTGGATGTAGTCATGGCCTTGGCATAGCAGGTGACCTCTGACTGGGTCTCACCTCTCATGACAGAATGAGGGGCCCTGATGGTGGCCTTTTCAGCCCCTGCATACCTGCTGCATCTTGAGGAGAGGTCTGCTCTCGGCAGATAATTGATCAAATAATAATGTAGACATACACCCCAGGTCTGATCCTGTAGTAATCCCATATAGCAGTTGAGGAGGAGGACATTCATTTGGCATTAGAACTCTAAAGGACTGAGTGATCAGGGCACTTGTCTCTGTTCCTAGGAATTTAAATGAAATTCTGTCTTTTTTATCTCTCAATCTAAGCACCAATCATTATGGCAATATGTTTTATGATTGCAATGCATACTCCTACGCTCACTGTTTGATCATCCAGAAGAAAGAAAAATAAGTTCAAACCCAGCTTTGCAATAATTTATTATTTTCTTTCCTATTTTAAATGCCTTGCTCTTGTACAAAGAAGGTATTTTGCTTGCTTTTCTTGAACACAAAGGGTACATATGCTTTTCTTATGACTGATGTGACCATTCCTGTCATGCTAATAGCAGAGTTTGTAGAAGAAAGCCATTATTGGGAGCATGTGAGTCTTGGGAGTTTTTATTTTTGCATTGAAGTCAGCTGTGTGTGTGTGAATGTGCATGTGTATGTGTTTATGTATGTATGTATGGGAGGGCAGGTCTGGAAAGTATAAAGTCTTCCATTGTAGCACATAACTCCCTTACAAGGATTTACCCTCAGAAGCCCATATTTTCTAAGTTAAAAAGAAATCAATGTTAAAAAGAATGTTCTTTGTATTTTAACTCAGTGGCTAAGGCATACTGCTTTTTGCTATTGATTTACAAATTTTATTGTCAGACCTTTGGGACCCATATGGATTACTCAATACTGTGACAAATGGCTCGGCTTTGAATTATGTATTGTATTACAGGGGAGTTCATAAACCATATTTCTCTATAGGTTATTTTAGGCATAAGACTAGTGAACTGTCATTTCTCTTTTTGTTACATGGGACTAAAAAAGAAATGTGGGGAATGGTTATGGGAGGAAGAAGTGTCTGGCTTAAGATCGAACAATAAACCACCCCTGAGAACTTGTGGAGGCAGAAGCTAGAAGTGGACAGACCTTGGGTATGGATTGGGAGCATAGGAGCACACAGGTAGAGGAGACAGAATCTGCTGGAAATCAAACCTTTTGTTGCACCTTTGCTCAGGCTAGAGCCCCAGTTGGGAGATGAGTGTCCCCTGTTGTGGGCTTCTGAGCCCTGAGTGGGCTTTCCATGCTTTCTCCCCACATAGCCACTTTTGTTGATGGATGTGCAAACCCTTTACAGACTGTTTGGCACTGCTTGGCTTGCAGAGATCAGCTGTCTCTTTTGAATGAGCAGCTTTATGTTTGCAACTCCTTTTCCCGGCACAGAGAAATTGCTCTGTGCTGGCTTCTGCCTTCTGATGGAAATGTTTACCTTCCCCAGGGAAAGACACTATTCTTTGGGGGTAGTGTCTGCTGGTGCTCCCTGCCCCTTGTAGGAGCAGATCCTGAGGTAAAGTGTGGACAGGAGGAGGAGGTTGTTGGAGCGTGTATGATTGCCATTGGGGTAGCCATCTGCTAGTGTTGCTGCTTGCAGTCTGCCTCTGAGCAGGCTGCAGGGAGGTAGTGTCTGCACTCCAGGGCCTGCATGCATTATGCACAGCCCATTCCCTAAATGAGCTTCCTAAGTGTATATAACTCCTGCCTACCCTGTTCTTGTATGGCCTGCTTCAGGGCACCATTCAGAATCTCCCCTAATTATGCTTCTAGTGACGAGCATGTAGAGTTACTTGTAATAGCTGGATTTTTTTTTTTTTGGATAGATTTCTAAAATTGCAGTGAGGGATTGATTTATGGTTATGGCAAGATTTCCTTTTTACAGGGAAATTATCATCACTGTGATGATTTTGTTTCATGGCAGTGATATTTCGACTCCATCCAAAGCCACAGTCTAACCCCCCTGGCCTGTCTAACTTCTTCCAGAATGAATCCCCTATAATTTGAAAAGCTTGTTCTACCATTAGAATGAAATTTTGTGCTTCCAATTGCAGACCACCACCTTCTCCACATATCACCCGTCCTTTCCGCCTTCCCTTCCTGAGATGGAGGAGTTTTTCACATGCTGCTTAGAAAAAGGAGATTCATAACATGACTCAGTCCTCACCCACAGATCTAGGATTCCTGCCATCCAGTAAATTTTGGCAGAGGCTGTATGTGTAAAGAGCAAGTTCTGCCTCCCTATCCCTGCACTGTTCTCCTCATTGTGTATGCCTCTTGGGTGGAGTCTGGCTTCTCATTACCTCTTCTCTCCCTCCTAAGAAATGCTTCCTTCTCTTTAGTGGTTGACCTCTAGTAGTTGGACAGTCTCATGAATCCCAGGGACTTCATGGGGAGATTCATGGGAAGAGTTGAAGGACTGTTTGAGTATTTGTGCTTACCACTGTGTTAAGGTATTAAATACAGTGAGGGGATAGTAGATTGCCTTGACCTTAAGCACCATAGTCTACCTGGGAATCCATTCAGCCAAAAAGTTTGGTAGTTTCATCAGTTACTCACAGGGTCTGGATGTATATGTCTGTTATTACAGTGTTGGCATATTAAGTTCATTAAGGCCTCACTAGCACTAGCTGAGGTGTTATTGAAAGTAAGATACTGGTGACAGTGGACTTGCCTTTGCCCTGTGGTAAGGAAGGGGGAAGGAAAAGAAACATTAGGTTCTAGAAAGCCTTGGTCTATGAAGATTTGCTTAAGCTTTAATTTCTTCTCATTATTTCCTTTTTTTCTTTCTTTTTTTTAAATAACTGTATTTATTTATTTAGTTAATTAATTAATTTTTATGTGGTATTGAGAATCGAACCCAAGGCCTCACACATGCTAGGTGAGTGCTCTACCACTGAGCAACAACCCTAGCCCCTTCTCACCTACTTCCATAGATGAGTCAAAAGAACCCTGAATAAGAGAGCAGAAGGCAGAATGGGACTTTGAGGACTAGTGGCAATGAGAAACCTGAGGGAGCACAGGAGTGGATGAGGGAGAGCAAGTAATCACATGTGATCGTGTGCAAGAGTAGGAGAGATTTTGGCCCACCCAGCTGCTAGGACAAGAGAAAGGAGTGACTTCCTCAGCCTGGCTAACAAGGGAGACTGTGCCATGATGGGCCACTGCTGGCACAGTCCAGGGAGCTGTGAGGCCCCTGAGGAGTCTATTCCCTAGGTGTATTGTCACTACCTTCCTTTTCACAGAGCCACACAGCTAAAGGTCCTGAGCCATAAGGTCCTGGTCTAAAGGGGACCAACACATAGGGAGAAACTTAATATAAATCTGGACCAAACCAGATGTGGCTTCTTTTCAGCCTGGCCACTGGGAAGCTCCTGTAGTAACTGCATGTATGTAGTACAGTCTGTGAGATAGAGGTGTTGGGAGCTGAGCCTCTCTTTTTCATTCTGGCCTTTGTGAACTTTCCTCACTATTTCTGGTCTCAGCTAACTGACCTGTTTGAAGCCTGCAGGCTTCCTAGGGCTTGGCAATGACAAGATCTATCATAGGACTGCATTTATAAAATGTCCTTCAAAATCACTTTCCTGGAGTTCCTTAGTGTTCATGGGAGCCTCTTCTAGGTGCTAGTTTCCCTTGAGCTTCATGTTTGTGCCAACTCCCACATGATTTCTGTTTTTCATTCTACACATGGTTGATGATGATTTTGGGGGAAGGGAGTAAGGATTTACCTTCCTCTGCACCAGAAGTGCAGTGCTGCTAATTTCATTCTCTGCACTCTGTCTCTAAGTCTAGCAAGGTCCTCTGTGCCTGTGTTTAGTACTGCTGTGTTGCTGGATTCTCATGGCAAAAATTAGGCTAATGTCTCCAATGACTGCATTAGCCAGTGAAATGAGGTTCTAAATTGAAGGTACTGCACCAAGCCTCTCTCCAAGGCAAGGCCTTGTCTGGCTTTTATTATTCAAATTCATTCTCTCAATGATTCTCTGCAGATTGACTGGCTTACTGGTTCAGTGCAACACATTATCTAGCTGAAAGGCAAGATCACCTTTTTTTTTTTTTTTTTAAGAGAGAGGGGAGAGAGAGAGAGAGAGAGAGAGAGAATTTTTAATATTTATTTTTTAGTTCTCGGCGGACACAACATCTTTGTTGGTATGTGGTGCTGAGGATCGAACCCGGGCCGCACGCATGCCAGGCGAGCGCGCTACCGCTTGAGCCACATCCCCAGCCCCAAGATCACCTTTTAAGAGGGAGAAAGGAAAGAAAAAAGGCAAAATATGAATACTGTGGTTCAGAGTCAGCATATCTATTATAAAAGCTCTGAGTGGGCCTGTGTGATGCCCAGAGATAGGAGAGAAAGGGCCCAGTTCTAGATTGATGGTGGGGTGATATCATTACATTAGTGGGATCTGTGTCATCTTAGTTTGTCACAACTTCTTCCTTCCCTTTCATGTTTACTGAGCATCTAAATATTTGTCTAACAGGGTGTTGAGAATTCCAAGGTGGGAGAACACGACAGGATCTTTCTCTTAAGAAGCTCTTTTGCCCTAAAGTCTCATTGGTTTTCTTCCAGTCTTTGGGTATGTGGCAATTGAGAGAGTGAAAAAAGGGATGGACCGTAGGAATTTTTTTTTTTTTTTTTTGGCTATAGGGGATTGAACTCTGGGGTGCTCGACCATTGAGCCATATCCCCAGCCCTATTTTGTATTTGACTTAGAGGCAGGATCTCGCTGAGTTGCTTAGCGCCTGGCTTTTTCTGAGGCTAGATTTGAACATGCAATCCTCCTGCCTCAGCCTCCTGAGCTGCTGGGATTACAGGCCTGTGCCACCACGTCCAGCAGGGATGGACCTTAGGATTCCTGCATTTTACACTGGATACATTGGAAGTAGGAGACTGTTTGGCAGTCAGATG
Organism: Ictidomys tridecemlineatus; assembly: GCF_052094955.1. NCBI lineage: Eukaryota > Metazoa > Chordata > Mammalia > Rodentia > Sciuridae > Ictidomys > Ictidomys tridecemlineatus. Next base: position 119,512,577 of record NC_135477.1, on the reverse strand, counting down.
TCTAGACATAGTTGAGAATTTGGCTCTTATGTTTGTTTAAATTTTTTTTCATCTGCTGAGTGATATGTTTTTAGAGCAAAAAACTTGGAAAATGTAGAAAAGCACAAAGGAAAACAATAACAAAAACAAAATCATCCAAATTCCGCTATGAGATACAAAATTGACATTACAACTATGTTCTTATTACAACTGTGTTCTTATTGCTATCACACTGTACTTACTATTTGAGGTTGATACTTTCCTTTTGAAAAGGAGGATTTTGAAAGAGCCTCTGACAGATTATTAGGCATACGGTGAACATTTTCTGGATGTTGTATAAATACATCAAATTATACTAAATTGATTATTTTCATTGTACAAATGATGGCTTCCAGTTTTTCACTGTTGTAAATAATTCTGTAAGGGTCCGGCGAATGTCGGAGGAAGAGACCACCAAGAGACCAACTCATGCAACCGCAGAAGGGGGTTTATTGAGAATCCAGCATGCTGGGGCTCTGCGCTCACTCAAGAAGGGAGAGCAGCCCAGAGCCCCGAGCAGGGGTTGAGCAGTGCTTAAGTACACTTTTTTAGGGAGGGCAGGGATTTTGCATACATCAGAGCAAATCATCATGAGGTGCAGGAAAATCAAACAACAATTCCCAAACATGATTAGTCCATTCATTGGCGGGAACAGGTCTGACGGGAGTGATAGGTCAGTCCTAAGAAGGGGGGTACATTCAAACTGATTGGTTTGGGCCCTGAATGCCTACATGCCAAACTGCACAGGGTCCAGGTTATTTAACAACTAAATGGTCAGTACCGGGCATTGTCTTAACTGCCTCAGGAATTTCAGGTTCTGTGTGCAGTTCAGAAACTTTACAATACCTAGTCCTTTACATTTTAACTCAGGCTTTTCAGCTTAGAAACTTTACCCTTTCATTCTTCACTGAACATCCTTCTATATATTTTTATATATTTATGGACTGTGTTCTTACAAAGGATTTGCCAGAGTAGAAGGGCTTGTCTTTTCTGACTCTTTTTCTAGCATTTCAGCAGAACAACCTCTTTTCTGGACTGTTTAGATATTACCAGGGTAATGAGTATCTTACCACTCTTACCACTGCTCAGCATCATTTTACCTCTGTTGACTGGTGACGAGTTCTTGCTTCCCCAATGTTGAAGAATAACACCAGAGAAGCATGCCAAGGCAAGGTCAGAGTAGAAATTAGAAGTTTATTAAAGGACAGCAGAAAAGACTTCTCCTGGAGGAAGAAGGGGACCCAAGAGGTGGAATCCTTGGAAGTGCAGTTGTTTCCCCTTTTTATAGTTCTTTCAGTGATGGAATGTAGGTTGGAAGGCCCAAGGGGTGGGACACAGGTGGGCCAAAGAAGTTATCTGGGCTGGAAGGACTTCATTAACATTTCTTTGGGATGGGCTATCTTCAAATCTGCTGGGGCTCTTCATTAACATTGATTTGGGATGGACTTTGGGTCTAGAGCTTTTCTCCGGGGACTTCATTAACATTCCATGAGTTGTCCTGCCTTTCCGGAATTCATTCTCAGCATGGCCTCCATTTTAGATTTCACTCGATATTAGACCCGATTTACCTTACTACACTGACTACCTAACTTTAAATCTGGCTTCAATCATGCAGCCAATGTCCTGGGATTTTTGTCTCTCGGTGGTCATTGAGTATGTCTCCTTTGACCAAAAAATAACTGGCTTCAAATAAGTGGTCAACAAGTGATGAACACATGTTTGTACCAAGATTGTAAGATCCCCAGGGATAGGGACATTGTCGTCAACCTCTTTGATGGTGAACAGTTATTGAGTGCTTGCTTATCCATGTCCAATCCAGTACCACGTAGCGGAGAGATACAAAATAGGCCCTTACTTTAAGGATCTTAATGCTTAATTGGATAATAGAGTTGACATGAAATGATCCACACTGGATTATCAAACGCCTGCTGTATGGTACATATTTTTGGGGAAACAGAAAAGATTGATGATATGCTCTTTTTCTTCTTCTTTTTAAATATGAAAGGGTAAAGTTTCTAAGCTGGAAAGCTTGAATGTAAAAGATTAGGTATTAAGTTCCTCTGTTACACCCAGAACCTGGAATTCCTGAGATAGTTAAAACAACGCCCTACTGGCCATTTAGCCTAGGGCCCTGCGCAGTTTGTCACAGGGCCCGAACTAATCAGTTTGAATGTGTAACCCGCTTACGAATGACCAATCACCCCTGCCCGAGCTGTTCCCGCCAATGAATTTGCCAATCACATCTCAGAGTTGTTGTTCAATTTCCCCGCGCCTCATGATGATTTGTTCTGATGTATGCAAAGCCCACCGCCCTCTCCAAAAAGTGTACTTAAGCTCTGCTTGACCTTTGCTCTGGGCTCTGGGCTGCTCTCCCTCCTTGAGTGAGCACAGAGTCCCAGCGCGCTGGAATGGATCCCCAATAAACCCCCTTTTGCCAATTGCATGGAGTAAGTCTCTTGTGTGGTCTCTCCCTCCGATGATCCGCCGGACTCCCCTTACAAATATTTGTTTAGTTGTTGATGGACCTTTATTTTATTCATTTATTTATATGCAGTGCTGAGAATTGAATACAGTGCCTCATACATGTGAGGCAAGCCCTTTATCTCTGAGCCACAATCACAGCCTTGATATGCTCTTCTTTTTTTTTTGTACTTTATTTTTTTATTTTTATTTTTTTTTATTGGTTGTTCACAACATTACAAAGCTCTTGACATATCATATTTCATACATTAGATTGAAGTGGGTTATGAACTCCCAATTTTTACCCCAAATGCATATTGCAGAATCACATCGGTTACACATCCACAATTTTACATACTGCCCTATTAGTAACTATTGTATTCTGCTACCTTTCCTATCCTCTACTATCCCCCCTCCCCTTCCCTCACATCTTCTCTCTTTACCCCATCTACTGTAATTCATTTCTCTCCTTGTTTATTTTCCCATTCCCCTCACAACCTCTTATATGTAATTTTGTATAGCAGTGAGGGTCTCCCTTCACTTCCATGCAATTTCCCTTTTCTCTCCCTTTCCCTCCCATCTCATGTCTCTGTTTAATGTTAATCTTTTCTTCCTGCTCTTCCTCCCTGGCCAGAGCAATTAGACAGATGAAAGAAATTAAAGGCATAAAAATAGGAAAAGAAGAACTTAAATTATCACTATTTGCAGGCGACATGATTCTATACCTAGAAGACCCAAAAGGGTCTACAAAGAAACTACTAGAACTAATAAATGAATTCAGCAAAGTGGCAGGATATAAAATCAACACGCATAAATCAAAGGCATTTCTGTATATCAGCGACAAAACTTCTGAAACGGAAATGAGGAAAAACACTCCATTCACAATATCCTCAAAAAAAATAAAATACTTGGGAATCAACCTAACAAAAGAGGTGAAAGATTTATACAAGGAAAACTACAGAACCCTAAAGAGAGAAGTAGAAGAAGATCTTAGAAGATGGAAAAATATATCGTGTTCATGGATAGGCAGAACTAACATCAAAATGGCGTTATTACCAAAAGTTCTCTATAGGTTTAATGCAATGCCAATCAAAATCCCAATGGCATTTCTTGTAGAAATAGATAAAGCTATCATGAAATTCATATGGAAAAATAAAAGACCCAGAATAGCAAAAGCAATTCTAAGCAGGAAGTGTGAATCAGGCGGTATAGCGATACCAGATTTCAAACTATATTACAGAGCAATAGTAACAAAAACAGCATGGTACTGGTACCAAAACAGGCGGGTGGACCAATGGTACAGAATAGAGGACACAGAGACTAATCCACAAAGCTACAACTATCTTATATTTGATAAAGGGGCTAAAAGCATGCAATGGAGGAAGGATAGCATTTTCAACAAATGGTGCTGGGAAAACTGGAAATCCATATGCAACAAAATGAAACTGAATCCCTTTCTCTCGCCATGCACAAAAGTTAACTCAAAATGGATCAAGGACCTTGATATCAAATCAGAGACTCTGCGTCTGATAGAAGAAAAAGTTGGCTGTGATCTACATATTGTGGGGTCGGGCTCCAAATTCCTTAATAGGACACCCATAGCACAAGAATTAATAACAAGAATCAACAAACTAAACTAAAAAGTTTTTTCTCAGCAAGAGAAACAATAAGAGAGGTAAATAGGGAGCCTACATCCTGGGAACAAATTTTTACTCCTCACACTTGAGATAGAGCCCTAATATCCAGAGTATACAAAGAACTCAAAAAATTAGACAATAAGATAACAAATAACCCAATCAACAAATGGGCCAAGGACCTAAACAGACACTTCTCAGAGGAGGATATACAATCAATCAACAAGTACATGCTCTTCTTCTTAAAGAAAGCCATGGTATCTATAGGTAGGTGATAAATATCTAGTCATATAGACAGAAAATGTTACAGGCTGAGGGTTTAGTAATCATTTGGGTGGTAGGGCTGTTTTAGAGAGGAAGCACAGTCATTGTGAATCAGAATAGTAAGATAAGTTTGAGAGAGAATATAGAACATTAGTTGTGACTTAAAAAGAGCGTCATTTGATGAGGTGGAGTGGAAAGAGTTTTCCATGTGGGAAGAATAGCTTGCAAAGGGGTGTTGGCAATAATAACTGTCTAATGATGACTACCAGCTGTACAGCACCACAGGGGCAGATTGGGAATAGAGAATTGCAGAGAGAAAAGAGTGTTAAGGTTGTATATTGAAATTTCTGAGAGTTAATGAGATCTAGAGCTGTGCTAGGTACACAGTAGAAAAAAAAATGCTAACTCTGCCTCTGATTAAAGGGTGGTAAAGAAGTCTTGATTTCCCTTAGGGCCAGAGTGCCTCCAGGCTCATTCCTTGGACCTCTGCTCTTCTCTATCTACACTGTGTCCTCAGTGGTATCATCTAGCCTAAAGGCTTCACATTCTATCTGTATGCTGATGACTCCTAGATTTTTTTTTCTTTTTTAAATCTCCAAACCTGACTTCTCTGAACTCCAAAGCCAATGCCTACTAGACAACCTCTGCTTGGATGAACATACAAATTTAATATGTCTACAACTGAGCTTCTGTAATTTTCCCCACCTCAGTTAATGGCAACTCTATCATTTCAGTTACTCAGGTCAAAATTTTTACAGCCATTCTTGATTATATTCTTTTTCTAACACCCCACATTCTGACAGCAAATCCTAACAGTCCTGTCTTCAGAATATACCCAATTTGACCACTTCTTATCACCACTCCTAGCCATCATTATCTTTCACTTGCATTATTGTGGTGGACTCTAACAGCCTCCCTCCTCCTGTCCTTGTCACCAGCAGTTATTTCTCAACACAACAGGCAGAGAGAGATCTTCTTACCATGTCTTCCTGTGCTCAAAAATATCCTTTGGTGTTCCTTCTTACATAAAGTGTTAGTCCCCTCCGTGGTCTACATAGCACTATGATGTGGTTCTCTATTATCTCTGTAATGGCATTTGCTAATACTTTCACTTCCATGTCCCCTTCTCTAGTTTTCCTGGCCTCTTTTATGTTTCATGAATATACCAGGCCCATCATACCTTGGGACCTAAAATGTTCTTTTTCTGGAGAGCTTTGTTGCTAGCTCCCTCATTTCCCTTTCTCTTTGCTCAGAGTAAAGTGGCTAAAGCTGGAATGATTTAAGCAAGAAAATAAATAAGGTAGTTTTAGGTTTCTGATGCTGTTTAAAAAAAAAAAAAGATATCCCAAGCTAGCTAATTATAAAGAAAAGTTTATTTAGCTCGTAGTTTTGAGGATTTCAAAGACTTGACTCTGGTATCAGTTCTGCTCTGGTAAAGACCTTATGTTGGATGGTATCACAGCTCTGGGTGCAAGTATAAGAGGGAGAGATCACATGGCAGGAAAGGAAGCCAAGGAGCAGGAAGGGGCCAGTTTTACACTTTTATTTTATTTAATTTTGCGGCACCAAGAATTTAACCCAAGACTGCAAGCATGCTAGGAAAGTGCTCTATCACTGAGCTACTTCCCCAGCCCTTTTTGTTTTATTTTGAGGCAGGGTCTCACTAAGTTGCTAAGACTGGCCTCAAACTTGAAATGCTCCTACCTCAACCTCCTGAATTGCTGGGATTACAGGTACATGCTACTACACCCAGTTGTCTTGAACTTTTTGTTGTTGTTATTATTATAGATGGACATACAATATCTTTGTTTATTAATTTATTTTTTATGTGTTGCTGGGGATTGAACCCAGTGCCTTACACATGTGAGGCAAGCTCTCTACCACTGAGCTACAGCCCCAGCCCTGTCTTGAACTTTTATAGCAACCATCTTGTGAGAACTAACCAGAGTCCTGGGAGAATTATGTTAATTCCTTTCTAGGTGGGACCTCACTAGGTCCTATCTCTTAAAGGTCCCACCATCTCTTAACATTGACACTGAGGACCAAGCTTCCAATACATAAATCTTTGGGAGACACCCTTAAACCATATCCAAATCATAGCAATAGTATTGGATTATAACCCAAAGTATAAAATAAACATACCTGAATCTGAACTCATATAATTAAGTAATTGATTCAGTAAGTAGGGCAGATAATAGAATTCTGGTAATACATACAGTTATCACCCCCTCCAAAGGATGAAATTTAAATCTTTTGAGTAGACTTAGGGACTCACTTCTACAAAATAGATTTTGGAAAGGGAAAAATTGTTACTTTATAGTACAGAAACCTGTATCAAGAATATCAAGTGATCAAGAGTAACATCACCAGCATTATCACATGGATATAATATACTCTCTGATATAAGAGAACAATGATACTTCACCTCTGTGGTATTCTTTCTCAAAACCCAGAATCTCAGTCTAATCATGATAAAAACATCATACAAACCCAAATTGAGGGACCCGATACAAAATACCTGCATAGTAATTCTCAGATTGTCATGGTCATATGGTCATGGTAAACAAGAAAAGGCTGAGAAGCTATCACAGACAAGAGAAGATATGACATCTAAATGCTTCATGGTATTCTGAATTAGAACCTGGAATAGAAAGAGGATGTTTATGGAAAAACTGAGGAAGTACAAAGAGTCTGAGTTTAGTTAAATAGTTTTGTGCCATTGTTTTGTTTCTTTCTCTTGACCAGTGTACCATTGTTCTGGTTTGGGTATGAGGTGTCTTCCAATAGCTCCTTTGTTAATGCAGGAGTAGAGATGAAATGATGAGATTATGAGAGCTGTAACCTAATCAGTTCATCCTAGTTTGAAAGGACTAACTGGGTGGAAACTGTAGACAGGTGGAGCATGGTTGGAGGAGGTGGATCACTGGGGGGCTCTAGAAGGGTTCACCTTCCTAGCAGCCTCCTCTTCTCTTTTTCTACTTCCTGGCTGCCATGAATTGGGCCATCATTGATTAAATCTCTGAAACCATGAGCCAAAATATCTTTTCCTCTAAGTGGTCCTTGTCAGATATTTTGGTCACAGCAATGAAAACTTGACTAACACAACCATGGTAAAGTATCAGGGGAAACTGAACCTGGATGAGGGATGTAAAGTATTCTAGGAATTCTCTGTACTATCATTGTTATGTTTTCTATACATTTAAAACTATTCCAAGAAAGTCCCAAAGAGACCTTCTCAACAACACCTTCTCTGGCCATCCTTTCAAAAGAGTTTTATACCTTTTTAATATTTATATACCTTTTCTTGCATTTAAGTTTGTTTCTTAGCATGTAACATCTAATACTATTTATATTTATTTTTTACTTATGGTGTTTATTGTCTGTTTCCACACTAGAATGTCATTTCTGAGAAGACAAAGATTTGGACTGTCTTGTTCACATCTAGATCTTCAGGGCCAAGGATTGTGCTTGGCTCATAATAGGAGTTCAATAAGCATTTGTTTATCAATGACTGAATTCCTGTATATTATCCTTGATTTTGTGTTAAGGCCTTTCTTTCTGTTTTGAGATTTTTAGTTTCAATGAGGGGGAATGATTTCTATTGTTTCTTTTCTATTTTTGCTCAACCTGGAAATATAAGTCATGTTCTAGGTTGGTTGTTTAGAGAAATGCTTCCAACGTGATCACCCCACCAGCAGAAAGAGCAAATAAATAGCATCATTTACTACTTTGCTGGCAAAAATTATTCCTTCCTCAGATTAGGGCTGGTTTATGAGACATACCTTCCCACTACTTATATGTAAATTGGTGATCCAGGACTCTCTTCCTGAGGGCAGCAATACTATCTCTGATTCTGGTTCAGCTATGACAGATGTGGACTATATGTGAATGTGAGAAGAGTAGATGATGGGTAGGAACTGGGACTTTGATATGGAAGAGTAAAGTTAGAGAAGGAAAATCCTTTAATTATAGTATGTATTGAGCTTCTCTGTGTGCCAAGTAATAAAATCTGTAGGATGAAGTTAGTGGGAATGTGGACTGGTTAAAAAAATACTGGTGAGTAGAACCTGACACCACCACTTGATCTTAAGGGGACTAAATTTAGGACAAACTAAAAACAAACAAAAAAAATAAACAAAGAAAAAACCCCAAACTAACTAACAGCAACAACAACAAAAACCAACCAAACAAAAAAACTACCTGCCACCACAAGCAATAAATGAATAATAGAAAGTAGATTATGTGTAGATTATGGTAGGGATATAGGTGAGGAGTGGAAAGTGAATTTGGAGGTCCTCCGCTGAACATTGTAGAGAAAGACCAGGCTTGTTCACTCTTAGTGCCCATATCTGGAGGTCCTATGGCATCTACTGATACTTTTATGGAGGGTGTGTGGGTGAATTGTATTGATTGCCAACACTTTTTCAGGTACAGGAAATAGGTTAGTGTAGGTATAGAAGGGGCTAACTGAGCTCTGAAGTTTTGTTGGTTGTCTGTTCAGTGGCATCTGCTTTTTCCTATGTTGGAACTTGATTTATCTCATATTTTAAAGCTTCCATAGAATACATTTCCCAAAGAATGGAGTCGTACTGATCCGAGGCCTGAAAAAAGTCATCAGGAGCAACAAAACTATAGGATAAAAGATAATTTCCAGCTCCTGTTGTTTCCAAGAGCCCAGAGATGGAGCAGTTTTGCTTTCTGTTTTTGGTGCCATGCTCATCACACCTATGGTGCTCTCTGAACAAAGGCCTACTCCCTGCTGGGCACAGGAATTGGACTCGATCTGGGGTTGGTTCCTTTTGGAGAGAAATAAGCAGGGCATTTTGCATCCCCTTCCATTTTGCTTATCTTACAGAAGAGGCCAAGGGTCCCCTCTTTTTGCAAGTAAAACAGAATGTACTTTCTTATAACTATTCAGATATCACAGTTGGATTCAATTATCTGCAGAAATAGACTTATATAAAAGGAAAACTTACAAAGGAGAAATTTATACCAAATAACGGGCTATCTTTTTGTTAAGGTTGTGGTTTTTTTTCTCTCCCCCCCCACCCCAAGGCCATCCAGTTTGAAATCTGAGTGTCCAGAAAAGCCGGTAGGGTGGGCAGGTGTGGGGAGGAAAGTGAAAGAAACAAAAGTACTTACAGACTCTTGAGTGTAAATCTGAAGACTCAGTGATGATATGCTCTGAATTCACCAGCAGTGCAACCTGCCAGGGGGTTGAATTTATTCCTTACCTCCTATTTCCCATAGTCCCAATGAATGGTCAGACAAGGAAAGCTGGCTTCAACACCCTCAGCTTTAAGTCCCTCTTTTTGCCTGCTTGCTGTTCTAGCCAAACTAAATGGCCAGGGTCTAACACAGACCACTTATTCCCATTTCTGGGCTGTCTGCACAGCTGTTGTATTGCTAATTATAGCCTTGAATGAATTACCACAAGCAGCTTGAAACACCTCCCCCCCTTTTTTTTTAATCTTAAGTTTATGTAGGTCAGAAGTCCAGGTGCTGGCTATCTGGGTTTTCTGCTTGGGGCTTCAGAGCCTGAAACTAGGGTGTTAGCTAGGTTGTGCTTCTTTGGAGGCTCTGGGGAAGAGTCTACTTCCAAGTTCATTAAAGTTGTTGTCAAAATGTCTTTGCAGTTTATTCCTAAAAGTCAGACTTCTGGATTAAAGGGTAAATACACTTGTACTTTTAATAGATGTTGTCAAACTCCCTGTATAGCGACTATACCATTTTGCATGTCCAACATCAGTATTTGTTTAAGTGCCATTTTCTCTAGTGTGACCTTCAGGGTATGGATTTACAAGCAGATGGGTGAGAAATGATGTTTCATTTTACTTTTCTAGTATTAGGAGCAAACCTGAACATCTTTTTATATGGTTAAAGGGCATAATTTTTTTTTCTGTTTTTTTTTTCCTATAGGGTTTTTCTTTTCTTTTTTTAAAAAACTCTTTGTATGTTAGAGATATTATAACACTTTGTCTATGACGTTAAATTGCAAATGCTTTTCTCAATTTGTCGTTTGTCTTTTTTACTTTTTTACTCCCATTTAATGGTTTTCTTTTGGAATATTTTACTTTTGTAAATTTGTTTTTATTTTTGTAAAATCAAATTTGCTAATATTTTTGTTATTGCTTCTGGATTTTGAACCATAATTAGGAAAGTTATTCACTACTCCCAGGTTGTAGAGCAGTACTCTGTGTTTTCTTTTGGAACTTCTATGATTTCATATTTTTTATATTTAAATACCTGATTTGTTTGGAATTTATTCTGGAATGTAGACATAAGGAATGGAATAACAATGTTTTTTTTAGTTTGTCTGTTAAGTTATCCCAACACTGATTATTAAAAATTCTGGGGCTGGGGACATAGCTCAGTTAGTAGAGTGCTTGCCTCATATGCACAATCCCCAGAACCATCAAAAAAAAAAAAAAAAGAAAAAGAAAAAGAAAAAGAAAAGAAAAGAAAAGCTAATTTCTTGTAGAGTCTTTTAGGGGCTGGGGTTGTGGCTCAGCAGTAGAGCACTCGCCTAGCACATGCAAGGTGCTGGGTTTGATCCTCAGCACCACGTTAAAAAAAAAAATCAATAAAACAAAGGTATAAAAAATCTTGCCTTTTTTTCATAAGTTTGAGGTGCTACCCTTATTGTATACTGAATATTCATATGTAGTTGTTCTATGTTTTAATTTTTTTTCTGTTCCACTGATCTTTTTATCTTTTCATGTATCAGTACCAGACTGTTTTAATTATAGAGGCTTTGTAGTATGTTTATCATGTAATAGCTCCTACTAGTTTTATTTTTGTGCACTGTGTGTGTATGTGTGTGTAGTGTGTCTAGATGGAAGTTTGTAATATGAGAACTGATGAGTCCCAGGAGAGAGCCAAGGACTGCCTCCTGATAAATTTTAGCTCTTAAAGTTCAGGTAGAAGAGGGAGATCCAACATGGCGGCCGGCGAGGAAGCAGCGATTCTAACGTCTCCACTTTAACCGGATAAGAAAGACCCATCGGAACAGCGGCAGCCTACCTACGGAGGAACTTCTAGCATAATTCCCTTAAGAAGAGAGCTGCCGTGAACTGGTAGGTTTATTGGAAGTGACAGTTTGTCCCAGAGAAGTGGATCTTGGACGGCCACGCGGGCACAGAGATCTGGTCCCGCAGCCATCAGCCGCTCCAGCAAGCGGCTCCCCCGGGAGGCTTAGCTCTCACTCTGGGAGGAGCCGCCTAACCCACCTGGTCCATAACCACACGGCCACAGCTACCCGGCTAGACAGGTGGCCCCTCGGCGGGTGCAGAAATCAACTCCTGCAACCAGCAGCCGTTTTTGCAAGCGGCAGACACCCGGAGCGACTTGGCCCGCCCCGCCCGAACCGGAATTCGGCCTCCGCCATCCGGGCTCCCCTGGGAGGCCTAGTGCTTGCTCTGGGAGCAGCCGCCTCACCCACCCGGTCCCTAACCACTCGGCCACAGCTACCCGGCTAGACAGGTGGCCCCGCGGCAGGTGCAGAAATCAACTCCTGCAACTAGCAGCCATTTTTGCAAGCGGCAGACACCCGGAGCGACTTGGCCCGCCCCTCCCAAACCGGAATTCGGCCTCCGCCATCCGGGCTCCCCTGGGAGGCCTAGTGCTCGCTCTGGGAGCAGCCGCCTCAACTGCCCGGTTCCTAACCACGCAGTCGCAGCTACCCGGCTCTACAGGTGGACCCCCCGGCGGGCGCAGAGGTCCAATCCCGCAACCACCAGCAGCTTCTGAAAGCGGCGGCGGCCCGGAGCGGAGTGGCAGCCCAAACCAGCAGACACCTCCGCCATATCGGTTCTCCCGGGAGGCCCTGCTCTCGCTCGGCGAACAGCCAAACCACCCGCCCGGATCTTAACCACGCAGACACAGCTACCCCGCTCTTCACGTGGCTCCCGGTGGCCCGACTCAGCTAGAAGGGTCCCCGCATGGCCCCGCACATGGCCATGCCCTCCAGGCTCTGCTAATAGCCCCGCCCACCTGGCGAACAACCGGGAAACTTCAAAATCTCGCTGTGGGCGTGACCGCAAGGACCAAAGGACTCTCGACACCCAACTCCCCTTATTGCCAGAGTCAGGCAGACCTGAGACCCACCAACGGATCAGGCCTAGAGGCCTGCCAGCATGGTAGATACGCCACTCCAATTGGAGTAGGGGGGCAGAGCAGAGCAGCCGCCCGCATCCGGATCAGGCCCAACGACCCAAGGGGGTGATAGTCATATCGCCACAATTGGAGGGGGGGCAGAGAAGAGCTGCCACCCGCTCCCACAGGGTGGGCAGACCCGCGAACAACAGGCAGAGCAGGCCTGGCGGCCTGCCAGTGCGGTTTTGAGATCACCCCAACTAGAGAAGGAGCACAGCCACTACCCGCCCTGCAAGGGAGATTTTTCAACTATACAAGAGCAATATAAATAATTAGGGGGAAAAACTCATAAACACAACAGTTCCACCAAGCAGAAAGAAACGTGAGCAGCATGAAAAGACAAGGAAAGAAAGGACCACAAGCAATGCAGGTCAACTCAACTTTAGAAGAGGTAATAGCTGCAACAGATGGAATGTCAGATAAAGAGTTCAGGATATATATGCTTCAGATGATCTGGAGTCTCAAGGAAGACATGAGACAGCAAAATCAGACAATGAAAGATCACATTGACAAACAAATCCAGGAAGTAAAAGATCAATTTCACAGGGAGATAGAGGTAATAAAAAACAAACAAATAGAAATCCTAGAAATGCAGGAAACAATAAACCAACTTAAAAACTCAACTGAGAATACTACCAGCAGAGTAGATCACTTAGAAGAGAGAACATCAGACAATGAAGACAGAGTATTTCAACTGGAAAAGAACATAGACAGCTCAACAAGTCTGCTAAGAAACCATGAATTATGGGACAATATCAAAAGACCAAATTTAAGAGTCATTGGGATACAGGAAGGCACAGAGCTCCATACCAAAGGAATAAACAGTCTATTCAGTGAAATAATACGAGAAAACTTCCCAGACATGAAGAATGAGACAGAATCCCAAATCCTAGAAGCCTACAGGACGCCAAATGTGCAAAATCATAAGAGATCCACACCTAGACACATTATAATGAAGATGTCCAACATACAGAATAAGGAGAGAATTTTAAAAGCTGTAAGAGAAAGAAAGCAGATTACATTTAGGGGCAAACCAATCAGGATAACAGCTGATCTCTCAACACAGACTCTGAAAGCTAGAAGATCCTGGAATAACATATTTCAAACACTGAAAGAAAATGGGTTCCAACCAAGAATCGTGTATCCGGCGAAATTAAGCTTCAGGATAGAAGATGAAATTAAAACCTTCCACGATAAACAAAAGTTAAAAGAATTCGCAGCCAGAAAACCATCTCTTCAAAAAATCCTTTGCAAAACATTACAGGAAGAGGAAATGGACAATAACATTGAAAACCAACAATGGGAGGTAGGACAGTAAAGGGGGGAAAGTAGTCAAAGAGAATAACAAATCAGGTTTAGTAACATCAATAAACAAATATGGCTAGAAGAACAAACCATATCTCAATAATAACCCTAAATGTTAATGGCTTAAACTCACCAATTAAGAGACACAGGCTAGTAGAATGGATCACAAAACAAGACCCAACAATATGCTGCCTACAGGAGACGCATCTGATAGGAAAAGATATTCATAGACTGAAGGTGAAAGGTTGGGAAAAATCATACCACTCATATGGACTGCGGAAACAAGCAGGAGTGTCCATACTCATATCTTATAAAATAGATTTCAAGCCAAAGTTAATCAAAAGGGATAAAGAAGGACACTTCATACTGCTCAAGGGAACCATACACCAACAAGACATAACAATCATAAATATATATGCCCCAAATAATGGTGCAGCTGTGTTCATCAAGCAAACTCTTCTCAAGTTCAAGAGTCTAATAGATCACCATACAATAATCATGGGAGACTTCAACACACCTCTCTCACCACTGGACAGATCTTCCAAACAAAAGTTAAATAAGGAAACTATAGAACTCAATAACACAATTAACAACCTAGACTTAATTGACATATATAGACTATACCACCAAACATCAAGTAGTTACACCTTTTTCTCAGCAGCACATGGAACCTTCTCAAAAATAGACCATATATTATGTCACAGGGCAACTCTTAGACAATATAAAGGGGTAGAGATAATACCATGCATCATATCTGATCATAATGGAATAAAACTGAAAATCAATGATAAAAGAAGGAAGGAAACATCAAGCATCACTTGGAGAATGAACAATAGGATGCTGAATGATCAATGGGTTTTAGAAGACATCAAGGAGGAAATTAAAAACTTCCTAGAGTTAAATGAAAACACAGACACAACATATCGGAATCTATGGGACACACTGAAAGCAGTTCTAAGAGGAAAATTCATTGCTTGGAGTTCATTCCTCAAAAAAAGAAAATACCAACAAATAAATGATCTCTTACTTCATCTCAAATCCTAGAAAAAGAAGAGCAAAACAACAGCAAAAGAAGTAGAAGGCAAGAAATAATTAAAATCAGAGCTGAAATTAATGAAATTGAAACAAAAGAAACAATTGAAAAAATTGACAAAACTAAAAGTTGGTTCTTTGAAAAAATAAATAAAATCGACAGGCCCTTAGCCATGCTAACGAAGAGAAGAAGAGAGAGAACTCAAATTACTAACATACGGTATGAAAAAGGCAATATCACAACAGACACTTCAGAAATACAGAAGATAATCAGAAATTATTTTAAATCCTTATAATCCAATAAAATAGAAGATAGTGAAGGCATAGATAAATTCCTTAAGTCTTATGATCTGCCCAGATTGAGTCAGGAGGATATAGACAACCTAAACAGACCAATAACAATAGAGGAAATAGAAGAAACCATCAAAAGATTACCAACTAAGAAAAGTCCAGGACCGGATGGGTATACAGCAGAGTTTTACAAAACCTTTAAAGAGGAACTAACACCAATACTTTTCAAGCTATTTCAGGAAATAGAAAAAGAGGGAGAACTTCCAAATTCATTCTACGAGGCCAACATCACCCTGATTCCGAAACCAGACAAAGACACTTCAAAGAAAGAAAACTACAGACCAATATCTCTAATGAACCTTGACACAAAAATCCTCAATAAAATTCTGGCGAATCGGATTCAAATACATATCAAAAAAATTATACACCATGATCAAGTAGGATTCATCCCTGGGATGCAAGGCTGGTTCAATATACGGAAATCAATAAATGTTATTCACCACATCAATAGACTTAAAAATAAGAACCATATGATCATCTCGATAGATGCAGAAAAAGCATTCGACGAAGTTCAGCATCCCTTTATGTTCAAAACTCTAGAAAAATTAGGGATAACCGGAACATACCTCAACATTGTAAAAGCAATCTATGATAAGCCACAGGCCAGCATCATTCTGAATGGAGAAAAATTGAAGGCATTCCCTCTAAGATCTGGTACAAGACAGGAATGCCCTCTCTCACCACTTCTGTTCAACATAGTCCTTGAAACACTGGCCAGAGCAATTAGACAGACGAAAGAAATTAAAGGCATAAAAATAGGAAAAGAAGAACTTAAATTATCACTATTTGCAGATGATATGATCCTATACCTAGCAGACCCAAAAGGGTCTACAAAGAAGCTATTAGAGCTAATAAATGAATTCAGCAAAGTGGCAGGATATAAGATCAACACGCATAAATCAAAGGCAATCCTGTATATCAGCGACAAATCCTCTGAAACGGAAATGAGGACAACTACTCCATTCACAATATCCCCCAAAAAAATAAAATACTTGGGAATCAACCTAACAAAAGAGGTGAAAGATTTATATAATGAAAATTACAGAACCCTAAAGAAAGACATAGAAGAAGACCTTAGAAGATGGAAAAATATACCCCGCTCATGGATTGGCAGAACTAACATCATCAAAATGGCGATATTACCAAAAGTTCTCTATAAGTTCAATGCAATACCAATCAAAATCCCAACAGCATTTCTTGTAGAAATAGATAAAAGAATCATGAAATTCATATGGAATAATAAAAGACCCAGAATAGCAAAAACAATGCTAAGCAGGAAGTGTTAATCAGGCAGTATAGCGATACCGGACTTCAAACTATACTACAGAGCAATAGTAACAAAAACAGCATGGTCTCTGGTACCAAAACAGGCGGGTGGACCAATGGTACAGAATAGAGGACACAGTAACCAATCCACAAAACTACAAGTACCTTATATTTGATAAAGGGGCTAAAAGCATGCAATGGAGGAAGGATAGCATCTTCAACAAATGGTGCTGGGAAAACTGGAAATCCATTTGCATCAAAATGAATCTGAATCCCTATCTCTCGCCATGCACAAAAGTTAACTCAAAATGGATCAAGGAGCTTGATATTAAATCAGAGACACGGCATCTGATAGAAGAAAAAGTTGGCTACGATCTACATACTGTGGGATCGGGCCCCAAATTCCTCAATAGGACACCCATAGCGCAAGAGTTAACAACTAGAATCAACAAATGGGACTTACTCAAACTAAAAAGTTTTTTCTCAGCAAAAGAAACAATAAGAGAGATAAATAGGGAGCCTACATCCTGGGAACAAATCTTTAATCCACACACTTCAGATAGAGCCCTAATAACCAGAATATACAAAGAACTTAAAAAATTAGACAATAAGATAACAAATAACCCAATCAATAAATGGGCCAAGGACCTGAATAGACACTTCTCAGAGGAGGACATACAATCAATCAGTAAGTACATGAAGAAATGCTCACCATCGCTAGCAGTCAGAGAAATGCAAATCAAAATTACCCTAAGATACCATCTCACTCCAGTAAGATTGGCAGCCATTAGGAAGTCAAACAACAATAAGTGCTGGAGAGGATGCGGGGAAAAGGGCACTCTTGTTCATTGCTGGTGGGACTGCAAATTGGTGCAGCCAATTTGGAAAGCAGTATGGAGATTTCTTGGACACCATTTGACCCAGCTATTCCCCTTCTCGGTCTACTCCCTAAAGACTTAAAAAGAGCATGCTACAGGATCATTGCTACATCGATGTTCATAGCAGCACAATTCACGATAGCAAGATTGTGGAACCAACCTAGATGCTCTTCAATAGATGAATGGATAAAAAAATGTGGCATTTATACACAATGGAGTATTACTCTGCATTAAGAAATGACAAAATCATAGAATTTGGAGGGAAATGGATGGCATTAGAGCAGATTATGCTAAGTGAAGCTAGTCAATCTTTAAAAAACAAATACCAAATGACCCCTTTGATATAAGGGGAGTAAACAAGGACAGGGTAGGGACGAAGAGCTTGAGAAGAAGATTTACATTAAACAGGGATGAGAGGTGGGAGGGAAAGGGAGTGAGAATGATATATAAGAGGAAAGGAGGGGTAAGACAAGATAATACAAATGGAAGAAATGATTTACAGTAGAAGGGGTAGAGAGGGAAAAGGGGAGGGGAGGGGAGGGGAGGGGGGATAGTAGAGAATAGAACTGACAGCAGAATACATCAGACACTAGAAAAGCAATATGTCAATCAATGGAAGGGTAACTGATGTGATACAGCAATCTGTATACTGGGTAAAGTTGGGAGTTCATAACCCACTTGAATCAAACTGTGAAAGATGATGTATTAAGAACTGTGTAATGTTTTGAACAACCAACAATTAAAAAAAAAAAAGTTCAGGTAGAATAGGATATGCTGGTAAAGGAGCCTGGCAGGGGAGAGACTCTAGTGGGTAAAGCTGATCTGAGGTGTGCAGTGTCCCAGAAGTTAGGGCAGAGACCTTTAGGGCTAAAATACTGCTCTCCCATGTCAGGTGCTGCCAGGAGATCTACTGAGGTAAGGAGTGAGAAGCATCAATAGTTGTGGTTGGATAGAGCAGAGTAGTATGGGTTTGGATTGAATAGAAGGTAAGGAGGTAAAGACTGCAAGGATAGACAACCCTGAAAGTTTATTAGTATAAGAAAAATGGGGGGGAAATGAGAAAAGGTGGTACCCAGGAAAGGTCTAGGAGGGTGTTTTTTTGTTTGTTTTTTTTTTTTTGTTTTGGGTCTTTTTTTTTTTTTTGCCTTAAATTGAATTGAAATACACATAATATAAAATTAACCATTTTAAAGTAAGCAGTTTCAGTTTAAAGTAAGCAATTTAGTGACATTTAGTACATTCACAATGTTGGGCAGTCACCACCTCTGTTTAATTCAAAAACATTTCATCTCCTCAAAGGCAAACTCCATACCCATTAAGCAGTTAGTCCCCATTTTCTAGTCCCCTGGCAACCCCCAAGTTTCTTTCTGTATTTATAGATTTACCTGTTTTGGATATTTCATTTAACTGGAGTTATACAATATGTGACTTGTCCTGTCTGATTTCTTTGACTTACCATAATATATTTGAAGTTCATCCATGTTGTAGCTTGTATCAATACTTCGATCCGTTTTATGGCTGCATAATATTCCAGTGTATGTATATATCATTATATGGATAAATTGATTTATCCATTCATCTGATGATTGACTTTGTAGTTTTTAACAAGAAAGAAGCTGAAGACTGTATATAAATGCTGATGGATAGACTCTAGTATATAGGGACAGGTGGAAAATTCTGGAAGGTGGGAACTAAGAACTTAGATTCTTGAAAAGGTAGATTTTGTCTACTTGGAAATGGGAAGCTGGGGAGACTCCATCTCATAGCGTTGTCTGTTCTATAGTAGGTGAAGCCTCCACTGAGTGTGGCAGTAAGGGTTCCAAAGAAGGGTGGAAGATGTGACCTAGTGTTTGAGTGTACTAACTAGAGGATAGGGTTATGATTGGTAGGTGGTGCTGAACTTTTTTTTTTTTTTGGGGGGGGGTATTGGAGTTTGAACCCAGGGGTGCTTTATCACTGAACTACATCCCCAGCCCTTTTAATTTATTTCGAGGCAGATCTTGCCCAGGCTGGTCTTGAACTTGTGATCTTCCTGCTCCAGTCTCCCAAGTTGCTGAGATTACAGGTGGGTGCTACCACTCCTGGCAGGTACTGGACGCTTTTTTTTTTTTTAATATTTATTTTTTAGGTGAGGACGGACACAACACAATGCCTTCACTTCCGGGGTCCTGCCTGCGCTAGGCGAGTGCTCCACTGCTGAGCCACAATCCCAGCCCCTGCTGGATGCTTTTAATCTTTGTTTATTTTGGTTCACTAAAGGGATCCTCCACATACTGCATAGTCACAGAAGGAATGTTACTGTTGTTCCCTCCTTCCTTCTAAGTTGGTGTTCTTGCCATGCCAGAGCTTGAAATTCTGCCACAAATAAAACCCATAAGGTGTAGCAGTGTCACAAGTTTGAAAAGCTTTTGCTAAGTGTGGGGGTTGAATTCTTCTGAAGCAGACTGAGATAGTGGTCAGAGTGCAGTATATATGTGCTAAATATCAAAACCTGTGAAAGGAAGGGGAAGCAGGTTTGAGCAGAGGAAGAAGTAGACTTTGATGCAAGCCCAGGGAAGCCTTGGCCATCCAAAGGGGAATTCTGGAGTGAATATTGTCCTTCAGATTGTCCTGCATTTGACCAAAATGGTTAATTTTTTTATACTCATGCCTGCCTCAGTCACCAGTTACAGTCTTACCTCAGAAAGGTTATGACAGCGGAGTAGCTCTCTGCAACTGAGATAGGCTATAAGCTGCCTGCTGACTGGAGCAGGGCTTTCCTTGAAGGGGGATCTGGACATATGTGCTGAGGTAGAAGCAGTCTAATTGGGGGCCTAGCTCCAAGAGGTTACAATCAATGTACATGGCAGGTGACTTCTTCAGAAGGACTTTGCCCATCACTGTCTCTGAAATCATTCTTAGAAACTGAGCTGATGGACAGGAGCTGGGTGGGCTGGTGGAGCTGGCACCGCAAGTTACACTCTGCTTCTTAGGAAGAATGAGCTAAGTCATAGCATTTTTCTTTTTTTTGAGAGAGAAATTTTTTAATGTTTATTTTTTAGTTTTCGGCAGACACAACATCTTTGTATGTGGTGCTGAGGATCGAACCCGGGCTGCACGCATGCCAGGCGAGTGCGCTACCACTTGAGCCACATCCCCAGCCCTGAGTCATAGCATTTGAGGGCCAGGGCATGTGTTCCCATGGGGAATGAAATCTCACTTATTAGAAAGGCTTTGTTCTCAGCCAATCAACTGTCCAGGAATGGTTTGGATTTTGAAAATGTTTCATGATGTTTTTTACTTCACTAGTCTTTTGTCAGAGAGATGACAAAAAGGAAAGGGCACCTAGTCAGCAGTCAGCAAATGTTTGCTGAACAAGTGAATGAAAGGGCCATTGTGGGCAGAGCAGCAGCAGGAAGCAGAGGGTCAGATTCTGTGTCATCTTTTCAGAGGAGCCTGGGTTCCAGCAGTAGCAGCTGGAAAGGCATTTTAATAATTGCTCAACATGGAAAGCAAGGGTGAAGGATAGACCCTGGAGCAAAGGCAGAATTTTAGGGAGGTACCCAAGTTACAGTAGACATGGTTGCTAACTGCCTCAGCTGGCTTGAGGAAGAGAGAGTGGTTGCCTGGGTGGCTGGATGCTTGCCACATGTAACTGCTTGGTAGGTGGAGGTGGAGAGGGTGGTCTGTTAACCTTTCCCTGAGGAAGTTTTCCCCTCCCCAGTGTGTTAGACCTTGCTGCAAAGGGAAAGGTGTTCTTTTTAGCCCACTTCTTTCAGTATCTTCAGAGTTCCTACCTTCTTCCTGTGTTCTCCTTCTGGCAACTCCCTCCCATAGCCTCATAGTCTCATTTCCAATTTTCCCTCCTCCTCGAGAACTTGAAATAATATGACTACTCCCTGACTATAGCCCATTGATTACCTCCAGTTCCCATAGTCTGTTGTTTCACCTCAAGAAGACAGGCCCATAGCCCATTGGCCTAGCCCTAACCCTGCCCCATCGTGGTTCTACAGCCTTTCAGTATCCTCTGGTTTTCCTCTTCCTCACACAAGCAGGGACTTCATGGTGCCTTCATTTATAAGACACATTATTGCCAGCTTCCTTGATTTCCTTGCCTTGCTGTCATATGGGGAAAGAGTCAGGATGTTGGGGTGGAAATTAAGAAATGGCTATGGAGTAGAGTGAGGGTCCTTGGGTCTGAACTGATACTGATATCTGATTATTAGCCTGAGGAGTACATTGGGAGCTCTGATGAGGGCAAGGAAGAAATAAATATATTTATTTATTAATAATAAATTTATTATTTTAATGACTCCTTTATATAAAAATTAAATTAGCTACCTGGTTCATATCTCCCTGTCCATTTGGTGCTACATAATCAAACCAAGCTTATGATCATTTCCCCCCAAGCCTGTTATTCTTTGTGTTTATTCAGTAACATCATCATTCTCTCAGTTACCTTACCTTAAATCTTTGGCATGTTCCTCCTTCCCCCCAAGCCTAGTCTCATCAGTGACCTTGCTTTACCATCACTTACTTCAGTCCCACTGCCATCCCTTGTTCCTACCACATAACTTTAATTTTTTTTGTATTTATTTATTTGTTCTTTTTAGATATATATGTTAGTAGAGTGTATTTTGACATACATACATGGACTATACTTTATTCCAATTAGGATCACATTTTTGTGGTTGTACATGATGTGGAGGCTCACTGGTGGTGTATTCATATATGAACATAGGACTCACCACATGACTTCTTTTTGAGGTATGGCAATAACTCCTTACTTAGTTTTCCAACTTCAGGTATGTCTGCTTCTAGGTGCATCTTACACATATCAACCACCACATCATTTTTTCTAAGCCACTGATCTTATTGTAATGAAAGATTTCCCTGAAGAAATGGAAATGGTTTCCTGCTGCCTACAGAGTTAAAATGCAACTTCTCAGCCTGGACTTGGAGGCCCACGACTTCTGTCTTTCCTCCTCCTCCTATGATCCTGTACACATTTATCTCATTTTTTAGCCACGGGACTGCTTCTGTTTCTTCTGATCATGTCCTGGACTTGATTTCTTCCTGCCTTTGTTCATGCTACTTTTCATCCTGTGTTGTTTTTTTTTTTTCTCTCCACTTCTCTATTTCTCTACTCCCTATCCCCTTAATCTACATAATTTCTATCTGTTAAAACCATATTGATGCCAGGCACAGAGGCATGCCTGTAAGCTGAGCTACTTGCCAGGCTGAGGAAGGAGGATTGCAAGTTCAAAGCTAGCCTTCACAACTTCTCGCGGCCCTAGGCAACATAACAAGGCCCTGTCTCAAAAAAATAAAAAATAGTCTTAGGTTGTGCTCAGTGGTTGAGCACTCCTGGTCCCCAGTACCAAAAAAAGAAAAATAAAATATTGACTTGTGTTCATTGCAGTGGAATATTGTGACACTTTTGAAATGAGGTAGATATACATATGCTGCCACAGAGTGATTCAACACATACTGCTAGGTGATTAAAATTCATGTTGCACAACAGTATGTATGATATGAGTTTTCCATTCTTGAAAAAAATTATTGGTACTAATAGATGTAAATGAATGTATGCCCTGTGAGTATCCTTGAGGAGAGGTGATAATTGTAGGTATTATAGGGTGATTAAATATTCCTTTAATGCTTGATTTAAAAAAAAATTGTTGTATATTTATGTAGTAATCAGAAAACATAAAAAAATTTTTAAAAAAGGTGAGAAAAAGAGTTATCCTCAACCTTCAAAGTGTGTTTGAATTTTCTCCCCCATAGATTCTCTCAGTGGTAGTTGCTGTTGCTAATATTCCCTGTTCCTCTCCACTCTCCTGCATGAAGCTTAAACCAAGCCTTGTGTTACAGTAATTTATAGATTTGTCTTACTCTCTCCCCTTCTTGCTCCTGATTCAGGATCAGTTGCTATCATTCAAATCCCTGTGCCCCTGCAGGGCCTGGCCCAGTACCTTGCTCAGCAGCTGTTCCATCAGTGTTTGTTGAGCTGGACTGCTATGCCCCAGGCATCCCTGGGCATTGTGGGGCCTTCATGATCCTATAGTTTGGGAGGGACTGAAGACTCTTCTCTATCCACAGCCACAGCTGTATGATGGATGGTGCTAATTGATTAGCCTTTAATTCATTACCAGTTTTCTGAGTAGGATCCCATTGATAATGATTGATAAGTATGTGATTAGAAATCTCATGTGTGTTCCTACTGTTCTTAAGAGGAATCTATTTCCACATAGCAACCTAGGCTGTAACCTAGCATTAGATAAATTCAATTCAGCAGTCCATCAAGACACAAAGTAATTGAAGTATGGATTAGTGCCTGCCAAGAATGGCAGAAGGAATGATTGGAGCGTTTTTGGCCAAAGGGGCTGATCTGGCTAACCCCTAGAGAATCTGTTATTCTGCCTGCCCTTACTAATGTCTCTGTTGAACTTGAATAATGTCTGCTTTTCAGGGCCTTCCCAGTGCCATACCAGAACATAGATTCTAGTCTTTGCATCAAAGGACTTGTTGCACATAGTGAGAGATTTTCCTATTTGAATTCAGTCATCTTTCTCAGAGTAGGCAGGGAAGGTTTTAATAGCTAGTTAGGATTTGGTTATTCCTGAGTTTTATCAGGCTCAGCATGTCCTTAGCCTTTCTCAGAATCAGGGGGAGCAGGGTCAGCTGGTGGAAGAATTTTTGTAGTCAGACAGATCCAACCTGAAAGCTACTCTAGGCAGGAACCAATGTGCTTTGCAGGATGCAAAGTACATGATAATTTAATATTTGGTAAACATTTGTTCAATTAGTTGTGTAAGCAAGTAATTCTCATCTGTAAAATGGGAATACTTACTCCATACAATTACTGTGAAAATTTACTGTGGTGATGCATGGATAGCAGCTATTCTAGTTCCTAACACCAAGAGGTAATTGGTAATGACTAGTTTCCCTTTTTATGTACCCTTACCTCTTAAACCCTTAAAAGTCTTCTACCTTCTACTCTGTATATGCTTAAAAGGTTGCAAGGTCTCTCTTTTTATCTCTTTCATTCTTTTTTTTTTTTTTGGTGGTACTGGGTATTGAACCAGGCCTTATGCTAGGAAAGTGCTCTACCATGGAACCACATCTGCATCCCTAGTCTCATTTTTTTAGGAGACAATCTTTCTCCCCATCTAGGATTGTCTTCTGTGATCCTTATAGCCATCCACCTGGTCTATAGAAGCTCCATTCACAATAGTGCTTTATGGGACAGTGGAGAGAACCAAAGACAAGGGCAAGTTTTTGAACAATTTGTCATTAGTTTTCTTACCTGTAGGAAAGTAACATCTTTCCTCAATTGGAATTTATATAAGAGTCCAAATCAACTTTTTGAGAGAAAGTATGGGGGTGGACATCCCTTTACCCTCATTGTTCCTCAGGGATGCTATATTCTATAGCATGCCTCCTGTGGTAATGAGGTTAAGTATCTTATAAAGACAAAAATTTATTTTGGCTCATAGATTTGGAGGTTTCAGTCCATGATCTGTTGGTCCCATTGTTCTGGGCCTGTGCCAAAACAGCACATCATTGTTGGAGCATATGGTGGAATAAAACCACTCACCTTATGGCCAGGAAGCAAAAGAGAGAGCAAAGATAGGGCCAGAATCTTATAGTCCCCTTCAAGGACACATCCCAAGTCACCTAAAGACCTCCTTCCCAGTAGTGTAACCCTTGGAACTAAGCCTTTAATACAGGGGCCCTTGGGGGAACACTCAAGATTCAAACTGCAGACTCCTCTTTCTAGTGCCCTGCCTATAGTCATTTCACTTCCTCTGGATGTCTGTGTTAGTATAGAAATTTATCTAGTGAACCATTACTGACACCATATTGTGATAACAGTGGTTAATGCTGTGCTCATAGTGAAACAGTCTTTTTGTGAGGCTGCTTGCCAATAAAAAGGACTTTAAGTAGCTTTTTGTATAAGATATATATATAAAAAACTGCTTAAATATAAATTAAAACTTAATTTAAATTCTCTGTGTGGGGTTGGAAGAAAACAAATGTAATAATCATCTTGGTTATTTTGATTATAGTACCTAAGCATTAAATATAGTAAGCAATGAATGTCCTGATGGCCAAGAGAAAAAGGAAATGTGGTGATGAATCACATAATTATCATCCAATAAAAAGCCACTAATTATATTGGCTGTCTGTTGTAAAAGAAGAATTTTCAGTAATAACTGATGTAAAAGCATTTTAGGTTTGGTTTTTTTTTTTTTTTTTTTTTTTTTTTTGCAGTGCTGGGAATCGAATACAGGTCTTCACACATATTAGGCAAGTGCTGCAACACTGAGCCACACCCCTTGCCCCTAAAAGTGTTTTATAATAAACATTAAAGATTGGACAGTGTCTTTTTTTTGAGGGGGCGTGTACTGGGGATTGAACCTAGGGTGCTTTATTACTGAACTACATCCCCAACCTTTTTAATTTTTTGAGACAGGTCTCACTAAGTTACTTAGGGCCTTGCTAAATTGCTGAGGCTAGCTTCAAACTTGTGATCCTCCTTCCTCTGTTTGTCAAGTCCTTGGGATTACAGTTGTGCACCACTGAGCCCAGCTGGACCATGTCTTTAACAAGGTTGTTTCAGAAAATGCAGATGTTTTTGTAATCTATTTTGTATGAAGACCCCAAATAAAATCTGAAGGCATACAAAGAAGGAGTCTGATGTTTTTTCTTCTTCTTTTTTTGGTACTGAGGATTGAACTCAGGGGCACTCTTATCACTGAGTTACACCCCCAACCCTTTTTATTTTTTATTTTGAGATGGGTTCTCTCTAAGTTACTAAGGCTGGCCTTAAACTTGGGATCCTCCTGCCTCAGCCTTACAGGTGTGTACCATTGTGTCCTGCTATGAGTTTTATTTTTAGGGAATAAATCCAGTGAGCATTTTTCTTTTTTAAATTTGATCCTAGAATACAATATAGAATTCCCTTTGCAGAATGTATAAAGAACATTGGTTGGTTTTTGGCAGGGACTGAATTGTAATCAAATTAAGATTGAAAACTCCAGCCAGATTTCGGCACAATCCAGGTAGCCAGTGTCTCCTATTTCAAGACAACCTATCCTAATAGTTCTTTATGTAGAATGATCCATTTGTCTTTATAGTATATGCATCGTGGTGATGTGAAAAAGAATAGACACATTGTGATTAAAATATATATTTAGTTGTAGATAGACCCAGTATCTATCTATATCTCCCACCCCCTATTTATTTTTATGTGGTGCTGAGATCGAACCCAGTGCCTCACACGTGCCAGACAAGTACGGTACCACTGAGCCACAACCCCAGCCCCAACATTGTGATTTTTTAATAAAAAAAATTTAATGATTAGTTTAACTGTTTTTCATTAGTATATCCAAGGGGTGGTAAAATCTGTATCCCACAAGTTTTTTGTTTATGTATAGTTTTAATTGGAGCAAACTATATCATTTATAGTCTCCTGCCAAGTGCAATGTCTACCTACCACCCCAGAGTCACCACCATTGAAGATGGTAGCCCTCAGTTATATACGTTCTTTTGTTTGAGATCAGAATATAAATATAAATATAGACTTTGGAAACTTGCTGAGAAATGTTATTTGTGGCTACAAGAGAGAAAGCAAAAATCCCAGATCTCTGCCCCCACCTTCCCCCAAGACTCTGAAGGTGGGTGTGAGGAAGAAAAACAGTGATTAGAAAATGTTGGCCTCTGCAGTATGTATTTGCTAATAGAGACAGTTCCTTCAGACTTCGGAAATAGGGAAACGCCTTACAAGGCTACATATGAATAAAGTGACTATGAAGTGGTTTTCTTGATTGAACCTTTTGGTTTCACTTAGTAGAGTTTAATTTTCCATTTTGTTCTTTTTGCTACTGCCAGAACTAAGGGGCAGTCCTTTTGCCTTTCATTAGTAAGTTATTTTCTATTGTATCCCTCCAACTCTGAAAGGGTTCTCTGAATTGTTTCAGAGGGCAGGGCATTCTGTGCTTGTTTTTATCCATTATTTATGTTTGCATTCAATTACACACAGCCTTCCTTTCAATTATGGAGATGACCCTTGAGCATTTTTGTTTCAGGGAGTAGGTATCTTTTATAACAATTAGCTTGAGAGAGAGGGGAATTACCCATAATTTTTGTCCTTAGAAGAGGCATAGTACTAATGGATCCCTGGTCTCTGATCTGCCACTGCTCTTGTTTACTCCTTTGTACAAGGTGTGTCTGTCTGTCTGTCTGTCTGTCTGTCTGTCTGTCTCTCTCTCTTAAATATGTTGATGGACTTTTATTTTATTCATTTATTTATATGTGGTGCTGAGAATCTAACCCAGGGCCTCTCACATGCAAGACAAGTGCTCTACCACTGAGCCACAACCCCAGTGCAATGTCTCTTGAATTGGAACTGGCAGGAGGTACTCAGTGTTTTAGACCCTATTTGAGTCTCTGTTGAAAGACCCCAGTATTCTCTAGCTTATGTTATTCTGCCCATCATGCCTCTTAAAGCCCTTTCTCACGGCCCTCACGGAATTCCAGGTATAAACCACTTGTGAAATGAAGATCTACTTCTGTGCTGTTAGATATAGGGATTACTAACCCTGTGATTATTTAAATTAAAATTAGCAATTTAAAAATTAAAACTTCATTTCCTTAGTATCACTAGTCACATTTCAAGTGCTCAATATTGCACATATGGAATATTTATGTCACCACAGAAATTTGTATTGAGTAGTACTGTGTGACTGATACTAGTCTATCTTTTTTGACTGCTGATTTGGAAACACAGTTTCCCAGCCTACACTATATATTTTCAGTAGCTACTTAATGATAATCATCATTTTGCTGCTTTATTAAAGTCATCACCATCCCATAATCTCAGCCTCTCAGGAGGCTGAGTCAGGAGGATTGTTTGAGCCCAAGAGTTCAAGGCCTGTGTGGTAACAAAGTGAGAACCTATCTCAAAAATAGTAAAAAAATGAATGAATGAATGAATGATTGAAGTAATCAAGTGGAAAGTGCTAGATATTTCTAGATAAAGCCATTGGCAGCAATGCCAGGTTTTCTCTCTCCTGCCGCCTGGTATTTCATGTGTGGAGATGGTTCTTCATCTTTCAGGAATGTGAAAAGTTGGCATGCAGGTTGTGAAGCAAGCTGCTCAGTAGATAAGTCATTCCTGATGACAGAGCTGGCCTATGCAGGCTAAGTCTTGTCTTCTGCTGCTTTGACTTTCCCCAGCAGGGAAGTGTGGAAAAAGTAAATCTGCTGAATTCTGGAGGCTCAGCTGGCTTTCAGGACATATATTGCAAAAACTGAGTCCAAAGCGTTCCATGATAGTTAAGAAAATTCCAGAAATAAAGGTCTTTTCTTTTCATTCTAGAAACTGCAGTGAGGAATTGGGAAGCTTTTTGTTGATCATTTACAGTTTTGTCCATTATAATTCTTGTAATATTTTTTCAGATAAGGTGAAGTTTGTCAAACATTAGAAAAATAAGAATGCATAGTTACAAAATATTGTTTGCTTGTATACCTAGAAATGTGAATGAGAGATTTTATATGGAAAAAAGGCATTGATATTGAACAGGTGACCCTGGGCCCATACTAAATATTTCATCTCCCAGATCCCCTCTAGATATGTACCTCCTTGTTCTGTGCTTTCCTTTGTGTGGAGTGCATTAGAGAGAATGAGGACAATAAGGAAGCGTGCTCATATACAGCACTCCTCTCATCTTGCCTTTTGCTCCTCCCAAGATGCACTAAAACATGATTTGTATGAGCATAAACTGACAATTTGATCCAAAGAGATGATAATGAGATTTGATTAGTAATATTTTGAGGATCCTGGGGTTATCAAGTGTTTTCTTGATCTCTCAGATCCAGCATATCAGTGATAGTTTTTGTGTCCCCCACAGTGAACTATGGCCACTGCTCAGCCCTTTTAGAATGAGTGAGGTTTATTTAGCGAAGAAACTTTGGGGAAAGTTCCTATTGCTGCATGGTTAAGATATCAGTTTCTAGGCCCAGGAGGTATGGTGGCGTAGCTGTCGGGAACGCTTACTGAAATTTCCAGAGAGAGTTAAATAGATTTCTAGACTAGAATCAAAATCAAAATCTAGACAAAGACTGTTTAGGGACATGGAGTTTTGTTGTAGACTGGGTCACTGTAAAGTATCAAAAAATGTGAAATAATGAGCAATTCGTAGGTCTGGGATAATAGGAATTTATGGGAAATTGAAATACATGTCCCAGTTTTATATTTTTTGTAGTTTTGAAGTTATTTGTTTTGGAAACAAAAAAGGATTTGTCTTTTATACATAAAGGTATCATGTATTAAGCAAAATAAAATCCCAGAAAAATTTAGGAAACAACTTATTTTCTGATAGAGTGTAGAGGAGGGGATAGTTAAAGATCTAGAATTAGCCTCCTGAGGGGGGGGGATAGCTTTTTATTTCTTTTTGGTGGCTGTTTTATTGCTCAATTTGGGTCACAGTGGTCTTTGAATAAAATTGACCATTAGCCATACCAATCGAGGGGAAATTGGTTTCTTAGTCCACTGTGCTTGTGAAATAATGGGGTAGCTATAAATCTGACCTTCTTGATGTCAAGTCTCCAGTCTTTTGAATATCCACCTTCCTGTCACAGGCCTTAGGAACAATCATTTATTCTTCTAAATGGAGGCGCTCTGAGATACTGTAGCCCAGAGATTAATCGTGGGATGGGGAAATGCACAAATGACTATATCAGTATCAAGCTTTTCCTGTTCCTAAGGTCTATATATTCAGCTCTTTTAGTGGCTTTCCATGTAATGCATTTGACTTTTAGCTTCTGTTGCTAAAGTAATGGTAACATATTCTGTTTTCCATTTGTTTATTTATGGTCTTGTTTTCTACCCTTGCAAAACTTGATATAGGTACAAAGCTTCAGAAATGTACACATACCAGAGTAATAGATAACTCTGATTTTGTTACAAGGCAATAATTTAAGTTGGCAGTTTTAGCTGATAACATAAAACACAAGAGAGAAATAGGATCAGTTTATGAATGTCAGCAGAACCCCTGAGAGTGAGTTGCTGCCTTGGAACTGACTCCAGTACTATTGTTTTGTCTAATATTTTATAAAGTGAAATAAAGTGATGTCTGAAAATCTGGCTGACCAAGATTAAAAGAATAGGGTTATAAATTAGCTGCTTCCTTTAGGTCACTTTAAGCAGCTTCCGTGAGAGACTAGATGACAGGATGTTAGGGTCCTTGGAAGGACGAAGTCTAGCTTCTCGGGAAGGTCATGAGGCCAAGAGAATGGATTGGCCTGCTTGTGGCAAGTCCTGATGGGAATCATAACTTGCCAGCTTCCATCAGCCAACTCTCTCTCTCTCTTAGGAAACTGGAACTTTAGGATGGGTGAGATTGCGAAGTCCAAATGTTTGGTAAATAGACCTTGTGGAAGGTCACTGCAAGTTCTGTCACTGTGACAGCCAGAGCCATCCAAAATGATGATTGTGAAATATTTTAGTGATTTGACAAAACTAAAAGTAGTTCTGAATAGTGGGCACTGACATACAGAAGCGCCATCTCCCACATAGAAAATAAATATTCCTGCTTTACCTTGACATTTATTTTCTATAAACACTGTAGCATTTATGTAGCATTATCTTATGAGCATGCTTTATTCCCTGTGATTTGCCTGTTATTGATGTCTGCAGAGCCAGGGAAGTGGCAGGAACTGCTTAGGGCATCCAGGAACAGTTGGTTTTTAGGGAACTAGTTTCGGTTTTTGCACAGTTATTAGTAGTTGTCATAAAAACCAAGCACATGTATTATTTTCATGCATCTCATTGGATGCCACTCTCAGAGAAGCCCTTGGATTATTGCTTTTCCTCTAAGAGCAGTTTGGACTGATGTCCTTGCTTTGAGATCTCTCATGCTATAAAGGGAAAATAAGGTTCTAGGGAATGAAAATTTTTAAAAAGTCAGTTTCTCTCCATCTGTTTCAAAGCAGAACAGCAATGAACCCTGTTTAGTTTGGTTGGTCAGGACATCCTCCTTTCAGAGGTTTCTATGATATTGCCTGCAGACTCTAGTTGATGATTTGTCCTTTTCAGTCATAATGGGTGCTTAGTATTATAAATATTGCCTAGCTCTGAAGGAAAGAGGATGAAAGGAAATGATGCCTACTTTAAAAACCCTTGACCCTGCACTCCTACTTTACCCACCACTGCCAGTGTGGGAACAAATTCTGATATGCCTACTCTCTTCCTCTCTAGCCTCCTGCTTAATCTTTGAGGGGCAGATTGACTTGTTCTTATAAGTCAATTCTGCTCCGGATCATTTTGAGAATAAAGACATTGAGTTTGAACCCAGCATCTTATTGATTTATGTTCGAGCAAGTCACCTGTTCCCAGATATTTGGACTTTCTCTTTACAAAGCCATAACCCCACAAAAATAACTGTCAGATGCTTCATTGTAAATGTACAACTTATATTTGATTAGTTGGATTCATTTTTACTTAGCAGGATGTGTTAGAATGTGTGTGAGTAATGTTTTGATTATGACTGTGGTATTCTGAGTCATTATTTCTCTGTTTAGAATGTATATATGTTGTAGGTATATAATTTATAATACACCTCAGCCATAACAGTGTATTTTAAGGGGCCCAAATGAACCCTTTCTATAGTAAGGGTTAAAATTAAACAGTTTAGTGGTTATTTTTTACAGCCACCTTCTTTTTTTTTCTTTCAAAGTTTCAGTTTTATGCTTTTTGTAGTTTTGAAGTTATTTTATGTCCAAAGAAGGAATTTTGTTCATAAAGGTATCATGTATTTAGCAACATAAAATCCCACTCAATTTAGAAAATTAAAAGTTTCTAATAATAAAAGTAATACATGCTCACTATAAAAAAGTCACAATTACAGAAATATGTAACTTAGGAAGTAAAAGTTCTTATAAGTCCAATTTCTTCACCAGAGATAACATGTATTAGTGTGTACTCTTTTTAAATCCTGTTTATTATAAAACTAAATGCAGACAAAATTAGAAAGTGTGTAGTGAACATTCTTGAAGTTATACCCAAGTCAAGAAATAGAACTTTGGGGACTGGGGGATGTAGCTAAGGGTAGATCACGTACTTAGCATGCTAAATTCAATACCTAGAATTAAAAGAGAAAGAGGGAGAGGGGAGAACTTTGCCATATACCTCAGAAGCCTCTCCTGTAATCTATCCCAACTAAAATATCTCCCTCCTATCCAACGTAATATTATCCTGATTTTTTTTACTACCCTGATTTTTATAGTAATTGCTTCTTTGCATTTTAAAGTAATATATCACCCATGTACCCTAGACTCTGTAGTTTAGTGTTATCCATTTAAAAAAAAAGTTTTGGTAGCCAATGTAATCCCAGTTACATGGGAGGCTGAGGCAGGTAGATGGCAAGTTTGAAGCCAACCTCAGCAGTTTAGTAAGACCCTGTCTCAAAATAAAATTTAAAAAGAGCTCAGTGCTTTCCCTAGCCTTCGAAAGGCCCTCGTTCAATCCCCATTATGGTGTTGAGGGGTCAGGAGACACAGGGCAGTAGACAGTAGTTGTTATATTCCTTAAGTCTCTTTGAATCTATAGACCTATGCCACCCCACCCCACCTTTTTAATCCTTATATAATTGTCTCTTGAAGAACTTAGCCCATTCCCAAGACTAAATTCTGGTGATTTTATACTCATGATGCATGCCAGCATGTTCCTTAGACCTCTTTATTTCTTATAAATTGTCAGCTGGATCCAGAGGCTCAATCAGACTTAGGTTCCACCCCTTTGGTAAGAATATATGTAGTTTAGAGGACTGAGGATATAGCTCAGTCGGTAGAGAGCTGGCCTTCCATGCACAAGACCCTAGGTTCAATCCCTAGCACCACACCAAAAAAAAAAAAAAAAGTAGTTTGGGGCTTTTTCATTAGGAAGAGACATAATGTTTGACTAACTCTCTTTTTGTGTGGAGTTACAAGATGATATTTAAATATATCATTTCTTTAATATTTTTAGCTATATTACTTTTAAAATGAGATATTTCCCCTGAGATACTGTTTTATTACTCATGGTATAGTTCATAAAAGAAAGATGTTTTTTCCCCCCATATACCACTTTTAAAGATAACAAATTGGTTCCTAGTCATCCTCTGACTAGAAATGGTCAATTAAGTTTTTTTTTCCCTTTTGTGACTCATGGATTTAGCATATTTCATAGATTTTAATACATGATAATTATTACTTTTATTAAAATTCAGGTTGTCCCATCTTTGGTCAATTGAGGGTTTTTAGATAAGCCCTTTGATGCTACCCTAGTGCTCTAAGTAGTCTTTTTTTTTTTTTTTAAATTTCCAGAACCGGGAATCAAATCCAATGTCTTGTGCATGCTAGACAAGAACTATGTCCTTAGTCCTTTTTAATTTATTTTGAGATGAGGTCTAACCAAGTTGCCCAAACTGACGGTGAACTTGTGATCCCCATGCTTCAGACACTTGAGTAGCTAGAATTACAGGTGTGTACCACCATGCACAGGGCCCTAGTAGTCTCTCATAGCTTTCTTATTATCTAGTGTGATGAGATATTATAGGTTCATCTTGTATATTTCTTGCGTAAGACTGGAGTCCGCTATTTCTCTCAGAAGCCTTGATTTTTTTTTCTAAGTACAAAATGCTATTTTAAGAGTAAATTCTGGCCATTAGGATTGCAAATTACTACTGTGTTGGTTATTGTTTCTAGGCCTTTTCTGTTGATACAAGGTAATAAATATGATGACATGCCTTATATATCCAAATGTATACTTCCTAATCATATTTAGAACTACAGTTTTAAATCTCTTTGATGTCTATTTTCTTCCACATTAAAAGTCTTGATTATAAATACAGGAATTATGCAGTTCAATTTTCTAATAATTGCTTGTTTGCTGTGTCTCATACATTTAACAATTTCAGAATGGCTACAAAATCACTCTTGATATGATGATTGAAAACAATTCGAAAAGTGTGTGTGTGTTTATTCTCATTGTTTTTAACAGCTGCATTGAATCTATATTGTCAGAGTGTATAGGCTTTAGGTATTAGGATTGAACCCAGGAAAGCTCAACCCTTTTTAACTCTCATTTAGTCTTATTTCTTCAGATAACTAGGACTGGTAATGAGCATTAATATATAGTTATTTGGGTTGTTTGCAGTGAATTTTCTAATAAATTCTTCAGGAAGAGCTCATTGAGACAATATTTTCTGTGTTTTGTGTGTTTAATTTGTCTGTGGTATTTATACCCAGAAATCACTTTGGTAGAATGTAAAATCTTTGGCTCACATTTTCTTTTTTTTTTTTTTTTAAGTACTCCATCTTCTGCCGGCAGTAGGCTTTGCTGTAAAAAACAATGATGACAACCTGATTATAAATCCTTTTCTTTGTTTAGATGCCCAAATGATCTTTTCTTATCCCTTAAAATCCAGCAAGTTTTCTAGACCATGCCTTGCTCTTGGACATTCCTGGATTCCTGGTCATCATTATTCTCAGGTATTCAGTATGTTGTTTGGTTTTTTTGGAACTGGGGATTGAACCCAGGAAAGCTCAACCACTAAATCAGGTTCCCAGCCCTTTTTATTTTTTATTTTGAGATAGAATCTCATTAAGTTGCTTAGGGCTTCACTAAGTTGCTGGCCTTGAACTTGTGATCTTCCTGCCTCAGCCTTCTGAGCTGTTGGGATTACAAGACATGCAACACTGGGTCTGGCTACTTAGTGTGCTGATTTAATTTAGAGTTTAAACATTTTTTACTTTAGAAAAATTTTTTGAATATAATACATTTTTGTTGCTCAGTTTTATGTGAAATTAGATTTCTTGAACTTTAGAAAGAAGAATGGCTTTGGTGTTCTTTTCCTTTGGGTTTTCATTATCTTTATGTTGAATCTTTGTCTTCATTGTTTTATCAGTTTCTTACAAATCTTCATTTTTCCCTACATTTCTTTCTTTAAAAAAAAAAAGATTATTTTTTTTTAGAAGTAGTTGGACAGGGGCTGGGGATGTGGCTCAAGCGGTAGCATGCTCGCCTGGCATGCGTGCGGCCCGGGTTCGATCCTCAGCACCACATACAAACAAAGATGTTGTGTCTGCCGAACTAAAAAAAATAATAATAAATAAATATTAGAAAAATTCTCTCCCTCCCTCCCTCCCTCCCTCCCTCTCTCTCTCTCAAAAAAATAAAATAAAATAAAATAAAATAAGTAGTTGGACACAATACCTTTATTTTGTTTGTTTATTTTTATGTGGTGCTGAGAATCCAACCCAGCCTTGCACATGCTACACGAGCGCTCTACCTCTGATCCACAACCCCAGCCCTGACATTTCTTTTTTTTTCCTTCAATTTTCCTCCTTTTCACTTTCTGTTTATCTTAAAGCATTTTCTATTGTGATGATTTGTTCTTTAATTTTTTATTCTTCTTTTACTTCTAGCACCTCATTTCTGATTTTTCTATTGTTCTTGAATATCTCTTAATCATTTAAAAAATGTCTTGGTCTGGAATTGTAATTTTAGTAATAGTGTGTTATATTGAGAGCCACAGCCAGTCAGAATGGCCCCTGGCATTTTTCCAGAAGTAATGGTTGAGAGGTGAGCCATTAAGATGATGCTGGATTGATTCAATTGTATATTAGACCTTTACTGACCAGTATAGGGCGCCTCTTGCTGCCTCCGTTGCCTGCTGCTTTGGAGTTCCCGTTGAGTTCTCCCGGGATTTGGAGAGTGCGCAGCCTGGGGAAGGAGTTCCGGTTGGTGTGTGGTGTGCCTGGAAGGGCCGTGTGGGTGGAGTTCCAGGAGTTCGGAAATAAAGTTTGTTCCTGCTTGAGTGGCTCCTGATTTGTGCCCAGCCAGACTGTGGCAGTGTTTGCCCAGTATGTATGAGACACTGGTTTCAATCTCCAGTACTGAAAAACAAAGACCCAAAATTTATTTTGAAATTGGAAGTGATGTTTTAACGTGTTTTGGCTATGTCTTTCTGGCTCGTATTCACTATAAGGATGTTATTCCTCTCCTTATATGTATTTTTAATTTTAATTTTATTGTGTAGGATTGTATCCCAGTACTTTTCTGTTGTTTATTTTTGAGTGAAATTAAGTTTCTTGAACTTCTAGGAAGATGTGTGCTTTAATTATCTTTTCTAAACTTGTAGTGATCCCTCTTCTGTTTGCATGTAGTGCTCAGAAATGTGGAGGCTTGCACTATGATGTTTCCTGGCAGTTTTCCTCCTCTACTTTCATCCGGACTTTCTCTTTCCATTTTTTCTCCCATTGTCCTAGTGTGTTCAATTTTGATTTCACTTCTAGCATTGTCTTTCAGTGTGAGACTTTATCCTGGTAGGGAGAATTGGTTGGTTGATTTGAGAGTTCAGTGAGAGTTAGACTCCTGTTACTCCTTGAAATCTTACCCCAGGCTTCTTGTCCTTGTCTTCTATTGGACTGTGAAACATTACTTCTAGGTTCACTCCTGTTCTCCTGACTCCTATCACATCTTCTAGTGAATGCTTATTGGCTATCTTGGGGTTTCCTGATTTTTAGGTCTGTCAGAAACCTTGTTGCTTCCCAATTTCTTTTCACTTAGTTCTGATATAAATGTTGCTGATAGATTTGATTTTGCTGTCTAGCTGCTGAGTTTTTTTTTTTTAATGTGAGGCTTTGGATCATTTTCAAAAACTATGCTGCCGCCACACTAACAGATATGTTCCTTAAAAAGATGAAATCATACTTGCAACTTGTTCTTTTTGCTTAGTCTTAGTCATCTTTTTATGTTGGTAAAAATCTCCCTCTTTCTTGTCTAAGATTATTTCACTGAAAAGCTATATTATGTAACAAATCCCCTACTGATGGACATTCTTATTGTTTCTCATTTTTACAATTATTAAAATGCTATATGAACATTCTATTCATGTATTACACACTTTTGGGAATGTTTTCATTGGATAAATTGCTAGAAGTGGAATCTGCTGGATCAAATGGAATGAACACTTTCAATTTTAATAGATCTGGATGCCAAAAGTGTTACACTAATTTTTATCCTTATGATAAAAATGATATTAGAATGTCTATTGCTGCATGGCCCTGCCAGTATTTACCTAGAGGTTCCTCAAGGTAGGGATTTATATGTGTGTTTGGAGAGTGATTTACAGTCCTCCTTAAGAAACTGGTATAGTCTATGGACTTTCTCCTCAGATAATTTAATGTATATGTGTGCGTACGTGTGCGCGCACACACACCCACACGCACACAATACATAATTTATATATGGCCATTTTTCTTGTGTTAGGTAAGCTTTGAAAACCAGTAGGGGTATTGGTATCTTGGTATCTTGGAAGGTAGCAAGGAACCATGGAAGGTTAAGAATAGGATGACAACAGAACTGTCCTTGGGATGTTACACTTGACTGCAGTAGGCAAGTTATTGATACAAGGAGGGAACATTTAGCTTCTCAGTGAGGTATGATCTCAGATTTTTTCCCATGATGTTGGAATCCCTAAGGTTCAGAGGAATTTGCCTTCTCTTTTATAAGTTTGAAATGAGAGGATGTCATAGAGATTGGCTTTTTGGGAAATGATGTCTGTCAAAGGGGATCCGTACCAGAAATGTCAGTAAGGTCTGAATCTATCTGAGAGGGAACACCAAGGACAGAGCTTTCACATACTGCCTGGGTACTTGTGTATAAGTGGATAGTGTAATCAACTGACAGTTGCAGGGGTTCTGGGGGCTGTGCAGCTAGGGCAGTATTAAGCTGTTGTGATGGTAGGGTGGAATTGTGAAGCAGGCTGCTTGTTGTACATATACACATTAGCAGGTTTCCTGGAGCACCAACCCAGAACATCCAGGCTTCCTTGTCCATTCTTGGGTGGGCATCTGCCCTCAGAGCTCTCTGAAGAACAGAAAGATAGAACAGAACAGCTGCCTTTATAAGCTTTTCAGTGCATTGTTGTAAAGCTGGCTTAAGCTTGTGATTGAACTAAGTTTATTGGGGAGCCTGAAACTTCTCCCTTGCTGCTGCCTGGCAGTTATTCTCATTTGCCCAAGTTATGTTGCTGGATATGGCCTCTTTTATTTCTGTCTCAAGAAAAAGGACAGAAACCATGCCATCTTACGTGGGTTTGTTGGCCTGTAGGTGGCTTGCATCATGGAAGGCTAAAGTGAGTGTTTTTAGTGTGATATAGATCTGATTTAAAGAGCTCATTTGCTGTCCTCTCAAGTTGGATGCAATCTTTATTGTTACTGGATTTTGTGGGTTTTTTTCCCCCAGCCCTGAAAAGGCAGTATGACATGTAAATGTTATAGAAGTCATTACCTCTCTACCTCTCCTCTATAGAATTTAGTCAGGTATTTATCAAGAAGTGTTGTCACAGTTTGAGCATATGTCATGGCACTGGTCCCTGTCTCAGCTGGGAATACTGAACAAGTCATAGAGAAGCAAGAGCCAGCTAAACACCATTATTATAGCTCTCTGGTATCTGCCTTAAGTATCTCATATACATGTCTCTTATTCTTCATAATGAACTCTATGAAACTGTCAGTTGTGTACCCTGAAGTCCCTTCTGCATATGGGTAACAAGTTATTTGTCCAAGGGCTCAGAGCTATTAAGTAGTGGAATCTGTTCTTCTCTGAGCTGTGCCCTTCACCACTAGATTGAACAACTGACCAGGTCACACAAATGCTAGAGGCTGCAGCTCCAGCTGATGAAATTAGCAATGCAAGTGAAAAAAAGCAAAGCACAACACTAGTTAGTAGGACTTTTAACATTGATGATCCAAAATGTTGCGCTAAGAGGCAATAAATTGAGATTTTTACCTCACTTTGATAAGCAAAAGGCAGCTCAGGTAACTAATCTCATTTTGTTGTTTCTTATGTTTAAGGGGGTGACCTCCCTTATGGGGGGAGTGCAGGGATATGGAACCAGTTTCCACGACTGTCTTTTCTCTCTTGTACCTGTTGCTCCTATTCTGGTTTGCATTTTGCCCCCTCAAACGCTCAAAAAATAAAAAAGATTATGGAGTCCTCTCCTTTTGAGCTGATCTAGAGAGAAGATCTACCCTAAGAATTTTGCTCCTCTAGTTATCTCTGTGGATTTCTTTTCTTTACATCATTGAAAGTATCCAAGCTTAGGGGCTTTTGTAGCAGACCCTGGGTAACTTGCAGCTGGTACTGTTTTGAAATAATTCATAGAACCATATTTGGCTGTGAAGGGAATAGGTGCTGCAAAAATAACAAATAGAGCCAATTATGATGTCAGGATCCCTGGGGACAGATGGGGTAGAGATAAGGGAAGATTAAAAATTAAAAGCACTATATTGTGGCACTTACTTTTTTAACCCC
This sequence comes from Ictidomys tridecemlineatus, assembly GCF_052094955.1. Classification (NCBI taxonomy): domain Eukaryota; kingdom Metazoa; phylum Chordata; class Mammalia; order Rodentia; family Sciuridae; genus Ictidomys; species Ictidomys tridecemlineatus. Next base: position 119,472,867 of record NC_135477.1, on the reverse strand, counting down.
CTTATTAAATTGTGACTTCTGTTTGAGAAAAATAAATTGGAACAGAGGATATGTTTAGAATACAATTTTGTGTTTTAAATTTGATTAATGAGCAGTTTTAGCACTTTCATTTGGTTCCCAGTCAACCTGTGTTCAAAGTGTCATTTAACCAATAAATATTATGAAAAACAAGAGTCAGAAATGGTTGCACCACTACTGCTAATGAGTTGCTAATGAAATTGTGGTTGGGTGGGAAAGGCAGGCACTATGGAATTATCAGGAGTCATCTTCAGAAAATGAGCAGTAGCAGAGCTGAGGATCCTGCCCCTGGGAAATGGGCATGTGTAATTCCTTTATTCCAAGTTCACCATTTTTTTCCTTCATAATTATGAAATGAAGCTCATTGTCAGAATCTCAGGGTTAATTTCAATTGTTGTGGGAATGTTTAAAATGCATTTTTATTTGACTCAATGGTTTTGAGGTGAGTAGAGAACTAGAAGAACTGTGGTTGTGTTATAGCTTATTTCCAACTGCCTGACCTTGGATTTCTGAGTGATACCCTTTCTCTTTTAATTTTTTTTTGTCTTTTCTATTTATCCCATCACATGTATACACATCTACACAATTGAAAATAGAGTGAAGCCTGAGCAAGTTTAGGGTTATGGGGATGAGGGAATAGGGAGTGGATGAGGAGCCTATTTTACGTAGAGAAAAGGGGCCAGAGCTTGTCTACCATAGCAGTGAACAGGATTATTGAAAACCAGATGCCTAGCATGGGTATAAAAACCCAAGTGTTCTGATTAAGGGACTGTGCTAATAAGTCTCACTTGTCTGATCTTCTGCAGGAACACATTGATGGTACAGAGAAAGAGGAGCAGAGGCAATCAACTAGCTAGGAAATAAGTGTGGGATGCCCATTATAGGTTGCTGGGTGAAAATAGCCTTTTTACTTTCTTCTCCTTGGCCTCCTTTACTCCATCTCTGAATTTATTAAATTTGGGGCTGTGGTAGGTTCCCAGGGCTAGTGGGGGGAGCTACTGCAAATGCTTAAAGGACTGGTGCTATTGTGGGGAAGAGTCTGACAGGGCTATGACAGGAGTCGTAGTTTTTATAGTCAGAATGCTACCATCCCTTAATGCTCTTTCTATTCCATACCCATTCCCCTGATTCAGGTTTTATGATAATAGTTTGCTGACTGCCTCCTGCTTCTTGGCTCCCTGTTTTATATGCTGAGCTCTATCTAGGAGCTCATTTAGGGTTATGCATTTGCTTGCCTGAAAGTGATGTTTCGACTTGGAATTTTAAGTGTCTTTACTCTTCTCCTCTATTTACTTCCTACTCCTTAATGACCAGGATTGATCTTGTTCGTGGTGATATCCATTTGTCCCTGTGCTGCACAGTAGAAAGAATACCTAGAAAAGAGCAAGCTCTTGTCTAGTCTTCAGTAAGTGCTTGTTGACCAGCCAGTTGTGGAAAGAGGCTCAACATGTCCTAGATATGCTTACTAGGAACCTTGTCCTGATAACTCTTCAGGGAACCTCTTCCACTGTAATAGGAAATCTTCTGAGTAGCATCAATAGTCTTTGTCCTTGGAGAGCAGAGTCCTTGTCCTGGTGAAATCTGTTTATAGAATTTTGTGGACAGCTATTTTCTTTCTACCATTATGATGGAAAGACAGTAGTTAGGTTGTAGCAGATGAGTTGTTTGAGAGTAGTTCTGGGGGGACAGTGGGAGATGTGAGGGTAGCTGTTCTGAGGGTCTTGATTGCAGTTTAGGGATTTCTGCCCTTGCTTGGAAGCTATGTCAAAAAATTCTTCTAAGTCCCTACCCAGATTCTAGATTTTATGACTCAGAGTAAAAATGGTTTTCATTTTTTATTCCTTTATTTTAAAATGCACAAATATAACTACAATCCAGAATGGCTTAATTGATTAAAAAATTTAAAAAGATCTTCATTTGCGATCCCCCCCCCCCAAAGGGCAACATTAAGCATTGGTTCAGGGTTCAGCACCCTGGAGAGGTTTGTGTACATTTTTCTGTTACTTGTTCAGTTCAAGTCCTGCCTTAGAGACAGGATAGATGCTCATTTGTGTGAGGCAGGGATCTTGCCAGGACTTGTTTGGAGGTTTTGAATAAAAAGGCAGGAGGATAGGGCTGTGGTAGTCATGGCAACTAGGCCTGTAATGTCTCAGCTATGACCAGCCCTAGTTAGATTGGCGGCCCCAATGAGGGGCCTGGCATTCTTCCTGTGGCATATTCTTCTTATTCTTTTCTATCTGGGGAAGGGGGAGCTGGCATGGAAGCTGACCTTTCTGGAGGCCTACTGTGTGCCCAGAGCTGAGCCTGAGCTGGGGGTACAAATAATTGGTCCCTGCCCTTCTGAAACTTGGCATAATAAGGAGATTTTATTCTTAACACATACCTGGACGACTTGACAAATAAAATGTCTTTGTTTCATCTGGGTTGACATTTACCTTTTGGGGTCTGCTTTTCCTGAAGCAGTTTTTACTTCTGAGCACTGAAACAGTTCTTTTCTCATTTGTTCCTCGCAGTAGTGAAGCACATTAGGAAAAGCAGACATGGTAAATTCTTTTCATTTGACAGATAAGAGTATGAAGATTTGGAGAGATAAAGAAATTGGGCTAAATTCACCTGGTTGTCAAAGACTGGCTTGACTGGGTAGCAAAATTCTAGGGCTCATATCTATCTGGCACAGCCTTTCACTTTCTGCCATTTTGTCTGGTAGTTCCTGGAGTGATAAGTCCCAGGCAGGAGCCTCCAGAGACACGTCATCTACCCCTGCTCTTGAAATCACAAAACTGTAGAAGCATCTAATACCAAGGCAGACATGAGAGCAATGTGGAATTCGTCTCAGTTGGCCCTGTTTTTACTGAAGCAGTGCAGCCTGTCTCAGCACAGCCTCACCACAGGAGGACTCTTCTTCTGTGAGGAAGGGTCCACCAGGAGGTGGGAAGAGTTGGGACAAAGACTGCATCAGACAAAATTTGTTAATAGATGCAATGTATCTTTTCCAGCAGTGATAAATTGACTCTGTGGCCTGAATTCTATTTATAGGTATGTTTTGTTTGGCATTTAGGTGTAAAATTTGAATGCTTTCTGAAGGGGTATGTTTCACAGCCCTCATCATTTGGGGCTTTTTTTTGGGGGGGCAGATGACCCTTACTCATCTCCCTGCCTACTTCCCTCTTGTGGGTATTTGAATTGGCTCTTGTCTCTTGGATCACTATTTCTTTTTTTTAAGAGAGAGAGAGAGACTTTTTATTAATTATTTTTTAGTTTTCAGCGGACACAACATCTTTGTTTGTATGTGGTGCTGAGGATCGAACCCGGGCCACATGCATGCCAGGCGAGCTGCCAGGCGAGCATGCTACCACTTGAGCCATATCCCCACCCCGGATCACTATTTCTTACCTGCCTATCTACCAGGGTCCCTTTGCCTAGCTGCTTCTTGGCATCAGACTTCCTAGGCTCATTTTCTTCTTCCTGTCTTTCCCAGAACAGCCAATCTGGGGCTGTGTCTAGGCTCTGAGCTTAGCTTTCTATGCTGGCCCCTAGGATTACTTACTGTCACATTGGACTGCATCTAATAGATTATTGCTCATGGGTTTAAAAGGAGATAATACTGCTTTATTTGAAAGAATACATCTTTAAAACAAATGTATTGAGATACAATTTATTTATACATCATCAGGTTCTCTCATTTAAACTGTTCAGTGGGAATAATTCTCAAATGTCCTAGGTAGAATAGAGCAGTAGTTTCCAGAATATAGTATTTTATGGAAAAAAACTTCAAAAGAAAATTTTGGGAAATAAGGCCAACTTTTTACTGTGCTGAGTTAAAGGCCTTAGCATAGAAACAACCAACTACCATCCATCATCATCATTACCTCATTTTATAAAAGGACATTTTAACACTAGAAAGAGAGAAACTATATAATTTTAGATAAGAGAACTATTATTTTATTGAATCCTCTTAACTTCCTATTTTAGGACCATTGGATTGAATTGCTACCATAAACAAAATACCTCAAAGCTTGGTGGTTTAAAACAACAGTAATTTCTTTTTGTATGTCTCTGACTTTTAGAATCATAGTAATAGTTCAATACCCTTTACATGCTTCCAAGTAAATAGTTGAGGACATGGAGGAATGGGAGCTACAAAATGAACAAATACTAACAAATGAACCACATATTACAAATTAATAGCATAGCCATGCTAAAGGGAATGGGTGAGAAAAGAACAACCTAGGTGATTTATGAAAACAATATCTTCATTAGATACTATAAAGTCAGAGATAAAAGAACTATACACATATGTGATCTAGTTTGGTGAATGTGTTTCTCAAAGGGGTATGTATGTGTTGGCAGTATTGAAACTACTTTATTTTATACTAGAATTGAGCAATAAATAAAAATATAGTGGATAATAAGAGCCAGGTTTCTCACTATTGAAGAAAGAAGATTTAAATAAGTGGGAAGACAGATGACTTTATGGTGTTAGTTTGGAATCCATGATATCAATAAAACTTGTGGCTTTAAAAATACACACAGCCAGGTGACGTGGTGCATGCCTGTAATCCCAGCAACTTGGGAGGCTAAGGCAGGAGGATCCCAAGTACAATGCCAGCCTCAGCAACTTAGCAAGCAGGCAACTCAGTGAGATCCTGTCTAAATAAAATACCAAAAAGAGCTGGGGATATGGCTCAGTGGTTTAGTACCCCTGGGTTCAATTCCTGGTACCAAAAATAAATAAATAGAAAAATATGTAGATAAATAGAAAAATGTGTATATATTTATATATATGTGTACTGTCTCATGTATGTTTGAAGAATCTAAGTCCATTGACTAAGAGGTCTTAGAAGCAATGACACCCCAGTAGTAATGAACACAACCTACCACTCAGATCTTGATTTTTAAACATTGTTCTCCAGACATCCCCCGCCCTGGGATTGAACCCAGGGCTTCACACATACTAGATAAGCATTCTCTCACTGAACTACATCCCTAACTCTAACATTATTCTGAAAAAAAAATCACAAAAAAACAAATCAAAAGACCCTAGGGCTCTTGAAAAGTGGCTGATTCCAGGGTTAGGGAAAGGAGAGTACAAGATGAACCTGGAACTTCTTATAGAACCAAAAATTATTAAAAAATAAAATAAAATACTTTTAGAAAGAAAATGATGGAGAAGGAGAAGGGTCTTATCAAAAATATACGAATAGTGAGATCCTAAATGCCAAAGTTGAAACAATTTGATCAACAAAATAAGTAATAGTGTTGGATCATAACCCAGAGAAAAAAATGTCTATTCTGCACTGATATACATAAATAATTAAATAGATACAAAAGTCACCATTTTTTTAATTGGTTGCTCAAAACATTACAGTGATCTTGACATATTTCGTACATTGGATTCAAGTGGGGTATGAATTCTTATTTTTACCATGTGTACAGATTGCAGGATCACATTGGTTATACATCCACGTTTATACATACTGCTATACTAGTGTCTGTTGTATTCTGCCTTTCCTATCCCCTTCCTATTCCCCCTCCCCTCCCCTCCCATCATCTCTCTCTACACTATCTACTGTAGCTCATTTTTCTTCCCCCCCCCTTTCCCCTCACATCCTCTTATATGTAATTTTGTATAACAATGAGGGTCTCCTTCCATCTTCCATGCAATTCCCCTTCTCTCTCCCATTCCCTCCCACCTCTCCTCCCTGCTTAATGGTGATCTTCTTCTCATGCTCTTCCTCCCTGCTCTGTCTTGAGTCACCCTCCTTATATCCAAGAAGACATTCAGCATTTGTTTTTTAGGGATTGGCTAACTTCACTTAGCATAATCTGCTTTAATGCTATTCATTTCCCTGCAAATGCCATGATTTTATGATTTTTTAGTGCTGAGTAATATTCCATTGTGTACCAAAGCCACATTATTTTTTATGAATTCATCTATTGATGGGCATCTAGGTTGGTTCCACATTCTAGCTATTGTGAATTGTGGTGCTATGAACATTGATGTAGCTGTATCCCTATAGTATGCTCTTTTTAGGTCTTTGGGGAATAGTCCGAGAAGGGGAATAGCTGGGTCGAATGGTGGCTCCATTCCCAGCTTTCCAAGGAATCTTCATACTGCTTTCCAAATTGGCCACACCAATTTGCAGTCCCACCAGCAATGTACAAGTGTACCCTTTTCCCCACATCCTCACCAGCACTTGTTGTTGTTTGACTTCATAATGGCTGCCATTCTTACTGGAGTGAGATAGTATCTTAGAGTGGTTTTAATTTGCATTTCTCTGATTGCTAGAGATGGTGAGCATTTTTTCGTGTATTTATTGATTGATTGTATATCCTTCTCTGAGAAGTGTCTGTTCAGATCCTTGGCGCATTTGTTGATTGGGTTATTTGTTTTCTTATTGTTTAATTTTTTGAGTTCTTTGTATACTCTGTATATTAGGGCTCTATCTGAAGTGTGAGGAATAAAGATTTGTTCCCAGATGTAGGCTCCCTATTTACCCCTCTTACTATTTCTCTTGCTGAGAAAAAACTTTTTAGTTTGAGTATGTCCCATTTGTTGATTCTTGATTTTAACTCTTGTGCATAGGTGTCCTGTTAAGGAATTTGGAGCCCGACCCCACGAGATAGAGATTAGAGCCAACTTTTTCTTCTATCAGACACAGAGTTTCTGGTTTGATCCCTAGCTCCTTGATCCATTTTGAGTTAACTTTGTTGTATGGCAAGAGAAAGGGATTCAGTTTTATTTTGTTGCATATGGATTTCCAGTTTTCCCAGCACCATTTGTTAAAGATGCTATCCTTTATTCATTGCATGCTTTTAGCACCTTTGTCTAATATAAGGTGCTAAAATATTGTAGATTGATCTCTGTGTCCTCTATTCTGTACCATTGGTCTACCCTCCTGTTTTAGTACCAGTACCATGCTGTTTTTATTACTATTGCTCTGTAGTATAAAGTCTAGTATTGCTATACCGCCTGTTTCACTCTTCCTGCTTAGAATTGCTTTTGCTAATCTGGGTCTTTTATTTTTCCAGATGAATTTCATGATTGCTTTATCTATTTCTGTGAGAAATGCTGTTTGGTTTTGATTGGCATTGCATTAAACCTATAGAGTACTTTTGGTAATATCGCCATTTTAATGATGTTAGTTCAGCCTATCCATGAACAAGGTATATCTTTCCATCTTCTAAGGTCTTCTAGTTCTCTCTTTAGGCTTCTGTAGTTTTCATTGTATAGGTCTTTCACCTCTTTTGTTAGGTTGATTCCCAAGTATTTTATTTTTTTTGAGGATATTGTGAATGGGGTGATTGTCCTCATTTTCATTTCAGAGGATTTGTCACTGATATAAAGGAATGCCTTTGATTTATACGTGTTGATTTTATATCCTGCCACTTTTCTGAATTCATTTACTAGCTCTAGAAGTTTCTTGGTAGAACCTTTTAGGTCTGTTAGGTATAGGATCATGTCTCCTGCAAATAGTGCTAATTTAAGTTCTTCTTTTCCTTTCTTTATGCCTTTAATTTCTTTCATCTGTCTAATTGCTCTGGCCAGTGTTTTGAGAACTATGTTGAATATAAGTGGTGAGAGAGGGCATCCCTGTCTTGTTCCAGATTTTAGAGGGAATGCCTTTAACTTTTGTCCATTCAGAATGATGCTAGCCTGAGGCTTAGCATAGATAGCTTTTACAATGTCAAGGTAAGTTCCTGTTATCCCTAGTTTTTCTAATGTTTTGAACATAAAGGGATGCTGTACTTTGTCAAATGCTTTTTCTGAGTCTATCGAGATGATCATATGGTTCTTATCTTTAAGTCTATTGATATGGTGAATAGCATTTATTGATTTCCGTATATTGAACCATCCTTGCATCCCAGGGATGAATCCTACTTGATCATGGTGCACAATTTTTTTGATGTGTTTTTGTATCCGATTCGCCAGAATTTTATTGAGGATTTTTGTATCTAAGTTTATTAGAGATATTGGTCTGTAGTTTTCTTTCTTTGAAATGTCTTTGTCTGGTTTCGGAATCAGGGTGATGTTGGCCTCATAGAATGAATTTGGAAGAGCTCCCTCTTTTTTTATTTACTGAAATAACTTGAAAAGTATTGGTATTAGTTTTTCTTTAAAAGTTTTGTAAAACTCTGCTGTATACCCATCCGGTCCTGGGCTTTCCTTGGTTGGTAGTCTTTTGATGGCTTCTTCTATTTCCTCCATTGATATTGGTCTGTTTAAGTTGTGTGTATCCTCCTGACTCAATCTGGGCAAATCATATGACTTAAGAAATTTATCGATGTCTTCACTATCTTCTATTTTATTGGAATATAAGGTTTGAAAATAATTTCTAATTATCTTCTGTATTTTTGTGTTGTCTGTTGTGATATTGCCGTTTTCATCCCATATGCTAGTAATTTGAGTTCTCCGTCTTCTCTTTGTTAGTATTGCTAAGGATCTGTCGATCTTATTTATTTTTTCAAAGAACCAACTTTTAGTTTTGTCAATTTTGTCACTTTTTTTTGTTTCAATTTCATTGATTTTAGCTCTGATTTTAATTATTTCTTGCCTTCTACTACATTTGCTGTTGTTTTGCTCTTCTTTTTCTAGGGTTTTGAGATGAAGTGTGAGATCATTTATTTGTTGGTTTTTTCTTTTTTTGAGGAATGAACTCCAAGCAATGAATTTCCCTCTTAGAACTGCTTTTATTTTGTCCCATAGATTTAGATATGTTGTGTCTGTATTTTCATTTATCTCTAAGAATTTTTTGATTTCCTCCTTTATGTCTTCTGTAACCCATTGATCATTCAGTAACATATTGTTCATTCTCCAAGTAATGTAGGATTTTTCCTTCCTTCTTTTATCATTGATTTTCAGTTTTATTCCATTATGATCAGATAAGATGTATGGTATTATCTCCACACCTTTATAATTTCTAAGAGTTGCCCTATGGCATAATATATTGTCTATTTTTTAGAAGGATCCATGTGCTGCTGAGAAAAAAGTATATCCACTTGATGATGGTTGATATATTCTATATATGTCGGTTAAGTCTAGGTTATTAATTGTGTTATTGAGTTCTTTAGTTTCTTTATTCAACTTTTGTTTGGAAGATCTGTCCAATGGTGAGAGAGGTGTGTTGAAGTCACCCATAATTGTGTTGTGGTCTATTTGACTCTTGAACTTGAGGAGAGTTTGTTTTATGAATGTAGCAGCACCATTGTTTGGTGCATAAATATTGATAATTGTTATGTCTTGTTGGTGAATGGTTCCCTTTAACTGTATATAGTGTCCTTCTTTATCCCTTTTGATTAACTTAGTCTTGAAGTTGATTTTATTTGATATGAGGATGGCCACCCCTGCTTGCTTCTGAGGACCATGTGAGTGGTATGATTTTTCCCAACCTTTCACCTTCAGCCTGTGCATGTCTTTTCCTATCAGATGAGTCTCCTGAAGGCAGCATATTGTTGGATCTGTTTTTTTATCCAGGTTACCAGCCTATGTTGCTTTATTGGTGAGTTTAAACCATTAACATTTAGGGTTACTATTGATATATGGTTTGTACTTCCGGTCTGTTTGTTTATTTATTTATTCATTTATTTTTAATTTGGTTTGTTTTTCCCTCTTTGATTAGTCCCCCCCCTTTACTGAGGTACTTCCCACTGTTGGTTTTGGTTATTGTTTTTCATTTCCTCTTCGTGTATTGTTTTGCCCAAAATGCTTTGCAGTGCTGGTTTTCTGGCTTCGAATTCTTTTAACTTTTGTTTATCATGAAAGATTATTATTTTGTTGTCAAACATGACAGCTTAATTTTGCTGGATACAATATTCTTGGTTGGCACCCATTATCTTTCAGCATTTGAAATACGTTGTTCCAGGATCTTTTCACTTTCAGTGTCTGTGATGAGAAATCAGCTGTTAACCTAATTGGTTTACCCCTGAATGTAATCTGCCTCCTTTCTCTTGTAGCTTTTAATATTCTCTCCTTCTTCTGTATGTTGGATTTCTTCATAATAATGTGTCTTGGAGTTGGTCTATTGTGGTTCTGTGTGTTCTGTAGGCTTCTAGGATTTGGATATCCGTTTCATTTTTCATGTATGGAAAGTTTTCTAAAATTATTTCATTCAATAGATTGCTCATTCCTTTGGTTTGGACCTCTATACCTTCCTCTATCCCAATGACTCTTACGTTTGTTTTTTTTATGATATCCCATATCTCTTGTATGTTTTGCTCATGATTTCTTACCAGCCTTTCTGAGTTGACTAGACTCTTTTCGAGATGATATATTTTGTCTTCATTGTCTGATGTTTTGACTTCTATTTGATCTACTCTACTATAATACTCTCATTTGAGTTTTTAATTTGGTTTATAGTTTCCTTCATTTCTAGGATTATTGTTTGATTTTTTTTAATAACCTCTATCTCCCAGTAGAATTGTTGATTTGCTTCTTGAATTTGTTTATGTAGTTTGTTGTTGAGGCGTTCTTTCATTGTTTGCATTTGCTGTCTAATAACCTCTTTAAGATTCCATTCCATCTGAGTCAGGTATGCCTTGAGTTCTTTATATGACCATTTTCCTGATGCCTTTAGGTTCTCCTGTAGATTTGGGCTGTCCTGCATTGTTTGTAATCCTTTTTTTCCTTGTTTTTTTTTTTCTTCATGATGCTCACGTTACTTTCTGACTCTGTTTGACTGCTGTGTTACTACTTACTCGTATAAATTTATTTTGGTTTTGTATATCTTCGAGATCTCTCCTTTGTGATGGGAGACTATGTCTAGAGATGTTGGGTTTTATTGTACTTTAAAGAAAATTCATTCATTTCATAAATGACATGGATTCTGATGGCGAATTGCGACTTGAGGTTTGGTCTTAGGACTTTATGTTTGGGTTGGGTGATGTGATGGTATGGGGATTGGTATATCTTAGCAACCTTGGAAGATTGCTCTACTGAAGGGGCATATTAACAGGAGAATGGAACAGAGTATTTGGGGGTAGCTAGGGACTTGGGAGTACTATAGACCACCTCGGAACATTCACCTATATGCATTTAGTAAATTACACATAGTTGAAGTCATAATGCTTGGGAGGATAGGTAGGAGAAGGGGAAGGAAGAAGTCACTAAAGAGAGAGAGAAAGAAAAATAGGAAGAATAAAAGAAAAGGGGAAAAATTGGAAAAAAAAAAAAAAGCAGTCTTAAGAGTTTGATTATCTTCTCTTCCAGTAGGTGGAACTGTGCCCTCCGGGCCAAGCTTCTGCCCTCAAGGCGCAGGAAACAATCCCTGTGATAGGGCTCCTCCTCCCCAGCTGGGCGGCTCACCAATCCTGGTCAGTGGCCCAGGGCCCACCCCACCTTTTCCTGCCAACCAGGCCCCACTCACCGGTGGCGTTCTCCACAGATCTAACTACACTCCGGGCCTATAGCCCCCTGGGTGCCCTGTTCTCTTGACAGTGCACGCTCTGTTTGCCATTCACCCAGACCCCGATATTGTGGAGCATGGGGGCTGGGGGCCATCAGCTTATTTTGCCTGATTCCCTCCGGTAGCCACGCCCCGGGAGCTGGCAGAAAAAGGCCTTGGCTGACATCGCTGGTTGGGGGGGGGAGATGGAGGTCATGTGCCCCTCCTGATTCCCTCCGCTCTGATAATTATGCCCACAGAGAGCTGGGGAGAGATTTTTGAGATTTCCCAGCTGTATGGGGAGGGAGGGCTGAGGGTCACACACCTGTGGTCGCCAATTTCGCTGTGGAGCGTTCCATCCACAGAACTCTGATGGCGTCAGTTCTCTGCCATGGTGGACGCCGGTTTCCTTGCGGGATGTGTGATGGGAAGGGTGGGTCTGGTTGTCTCTCCTAAATCCAACCTCAGCTCGTGATCCACTGGTCCATGGAGGCTTGGTTGGCACCACCTCAAAAGATCCTCCAAGCTCCGAAGTTTTGTTTCTCTACTCTGCTGGAGGGTCTCTGTAGCGCCGAGTTGAGGCCGGTCTGAGGCGGGTGGCAAATCAACCAGCCAGTAACTCGGCACGGAGTGGTCTGGATTTACCCGCAGCCGAGCGTGCTGTGGCCTCTGAGAAGCTCAAACTGTTTGCTTAGGTACCACCTCAGCCCAGCATTGCTGGACATTCCTGAGCAGACAGCATCCAGTTGTTCTGATGTCTCTCTTTGCCAGCATAGCTGAGGAGGTCACAATATTGCTCCCTCCGCCTGCCATGTTCCAACTCCTATTTATTGCATCATTTATTTTTTACAAAGTGATATTTTTTTCTTAAATCATTTTAATTGATTTTTTAAAAATGACAGTGGAATGCATTACAATTCTTATTACACATATACAGCAAAATTTTTTCATATCTCTGGTTGTATCTAAAGTATGTTGACACCAACATGTACTTTGGATAATGATGTCCATCAAATTCCACCATCCTTGCTAACCCCCTGCCCCTTCCCTTTTCCTCTCACCCCTCTGCCCTATCTAGAGTTCACCTATTCCTCCCAAGCTCCCTCTCCCTACCCCACTATGAATCAGCCTCCTTATATCAGAGAAAACATTTGGTATTTGTTTTGGGGGACTGGCTGATTTCACTTAGCATATCTTCTCCAACACCATCCATTTACCTGCAAATGCCATGATTTTATTCTTTTATTGCTGAGTAAAATTCCATTGTGTATATATGCCACATTTTTTTAATCCATTCATATACTGAAGGGCATCTAAGTTGGTTCCACCATTTAAAGTTACCATTTTTCCTTTCAGTGAAAATCCCATTAATAAATGTCTAAGGAAGGAGGGGAATAGGAAGTAAAAGATCACCATTAAGTAACTACTCTAATAGTAATTGCAGATGATCTCCCCTAACATTATATAACGATTTGTAGGGATTTGTGTAATCAAAGTATTTCCCCAAATTTTAAAAATAATTCAGTGTTTTGTTTTTAGTAACTTCACCTTGTGGTGCACCAATATCTAATTCTAGAACATTTTTATCATCCCCCAAATATACCCATAACCCTAATACTCCCCATTCCTTTCTTCCCCTTTCCCTTCCCCTTGATGGTCAGTAATCTGTCTCTATGGATTTGCTATGTTGGAAAAGGCATATAAAAGGAACTATATGAATGTGGCTTTTTGGTGTGTCTTTCACTTAGCCTAATATTTTTAAGGTTCATCTGTGTTATAGGATGTGTCAGTATTTTTTCACTTCTTTAAATGGTGACATAGTATTTCATTGTGTGGATAGATCACATTTTATGTATTTGTTTATAAATTGATGGATATTTAGGTCATTTCTATATTTTAACAGATTATAATGCTCACAGCTGTATTATTTATAAGTTTTTGTGTGAACATGTTTTTGGTTTTTTTGGATATACATCTAGGTATAGAATTTCTGCATTCACATACTAACTCTATGTTCATGTTTAACTTTTTAATTTTTTTACAGTTTGACAGTTTCCTGTGATTTTTGTTTACAACAGTAGAAAAGCATAGTAGATATTACTTTGATTTGTCAATCTAGGCTGGAATCATCAGTAATAAGACATATTGAAATCACAAATCCTGTGATATGATGCATTGAGAAGGACATGGCATCTTTGTGGTGCCAGTAACAGGGGTTTATGACCTTAGTTTGATCATGAAAAGATATCAGACAGTCCTGAATAAACTGATCAGTATTCCTCAGGGATGCCAAGGTAATAGATGACAAGTAAAGACTGAAAAACTGTTGCAGCGTATAGGAGACCAGGAGAATAGGCCATGTGGGATCTGGGAACAAAAAAAGGACAGTGGAAACACTGGTAAGGTTTGAAAAGGACTTTTAAAAAGGCTATAGATATTGTTCATTTTACAATAGTTATGTAAGATGTTAAAGTTAGGAAGGAGTGTTTGGAAACTCTACCATTTCTGCAAACTTGGTGTAAGTTCAAACATAATTCAAAGTGAAAAATTTAAAAAGAAATCCATTTATTCTTATTCATGTATCTGCAGATCAGCTTACCTTGGCCTGATCATGGTTGGGCTTAGTGGGGCTTAGCTTTAAACAGTAGTTTAGGTCCGGCCTGCTTCATGAGTCTCCCATTCTTCTTGGACCAGAAGTCTAGCAACTTTTTCTCATGATGATGACAGAATCCCAAGACACAAATCAACTACAAAAGCACATTTCAAAAACCTCTTTGTGGCACTTTTGCTAGTATCTCACTGGCCAAAACACCTCACATGCCAAATCTAAAGTGAAGAGGTAGGAAAGTACCCTGTACCACTAGTATGAGGAACTTCAAAGGCATGTAACAAACAGTATGATAAGTAGAGAATAAGAAATTTGGAGACAAGCACAATTCACAATAGCTAGACTGTGGAACCAACCTAGATTCCCTTCAATACATGAATGGATTTAAAAAAAAATGTGGCATTTATACACAATGGAATATTACTCAGCACTAAAAATGACAAAATCATGGCATTTGCAGGGAAATGGATGGCATTAGAGCAGATTATGCTAAGTGAAGCTAGCCAATCCCTAAAAAACAAATGCCAAATGTCTTCTTTGATATAAGGAGGGCAACTTAGAACAGAGCAGGGAGGAAGAGCATGAGAAGAAGATTACCATTAAACTGGGACAAGAGGTGGGAGGGAAAGGGAGAGATAAGGGAAATTGCATGGAAATGGAAGGAGATCCTCATTGTTATACAAAATTACATATAAGAGGAAGTGAGGGGAAAGGGAAAAAAACAAAACAAAAGAAATTTGGAGACAGTGATGCAATCTGCCACCAATTTTTCTTCCCCTGGAAAAGCAGTTGTTATCTGGGTCCTGGCCTGTGATTGATAGTTCCAGTAGGTGTCAAAACTCAATCATGAGGTAGCCTTATTTATTGTGGACAGAATGTCAGCAGGATGGGATACTCAGCCATAGGATCTGCTCTGAAAAGAGTCAGTAGTCAGGCTCTGAGGGTTTCTCTGGCATCCTAACTCCTTTCATTTAGTTTCTACCTTACTTTTGGCAAAAGTCATCTACCTCATGTTAGCAAATGATGGTTTTGGAAAGAAGAGTATTATTAATCCAGTGGAGAGTGGGTGGAAGTGGGAAGCTACCTACCTCTGTAAGAAATGTTTTCATAAATCTAGACCTGGATTCTTCAGGAGAAACGCCAGATTGACCTTTAAAAGAAAGAGACGTCAGGTAAATGCAGTCATAAACCCAAGTAGTTCTCACCAATCAGACTTCCCCCCTCTCTCTCTGTGTGTGTGTGTGTGTGTGTGTGTGTGTGTGTGTGTACACACACACATACATATACCTTTACCATGTTATGTTGTTCAGTATTATGAAACTACTGGTTAATCTGATCTACTGGAGGATTTAGGAGGAATTAGAAATAAAGACCTTAGGCCTCTCTTTCTCTTCAAGAGAAAAAATGTTTTATCTCTGTATTCCAATGTCTGCAGATATACCCTTTTAGGGGGAAATTTGAAGTCTAGATGGAAACATCACACATTTGAAGGGAATGAAAATCCTTTTGACTTCATGATTGTAACTGTACCTTTCTGAACCCAGTAGGATGTCCATGGCCATGACCTCTCAGCAATCACTGTTGCTTTTGAGCAGTGACAGGCCAAGTGTGTGTTGCCCTTTTGTTTTGTGTTTTAATTTTTTTTTCCTACCAAAGGTAAACATGTGGACGGGTCCCCCCCTCCTCCTTTACTTGTTTGTTAAATACTTAATAAATTTGAGAAGCACATTATCAGAATATACTGTATTGACCTTCTGCCCCTCCTCTTCCCTGTTTGATTTTTGGTTCAGTGGGAAGAGAGGGTCCTGACACCACTGTAATAATGAGAGTTGGGTTTGTAAATATCACGGTGAAGAAATACCTCAATAATGTCTATTTAAAAACAAACAAACTGATCTTAACGGGTTAACAAGCCAGCCTGGTGGGATGTTCTCCATCATCATTTAACCAGCAATGGTTCTAAAAGTTTTGTGTATCCACACGGTCTTAGACCTCCTCTTAATGATTGTATTAACTTACAGCTCAGGTAATATTTTTTTCTTAAGGCTATCTCAGAGCACACTGGCTGAATGTTGGTGTGTCTAGCAAGTGTTTACTTTCTTTAAATAACCAGCTCTGTAATAGTTCTTTATGTTTCCAGCAGTTTGTGTAGTTGTCTTCAGAGGAAGAGTTTTTCACATTTAGTGGGTTTTCTTGTGTTTAGGGTGGTAAGATCTCTTTTTCCCTCCATTTTTCCCCTAAAGTCAATGCAGATGAGGGTGGGTGGGTAAAGGGATGTTTTAAATTAGCATGATAGGTATAGTCAGTTGGGTGGGAGGGTTGTTAGTATTTTTTTTTAATAAATCTTGTTTAATACTGTTCATTAGATATCATGCCTGGTCAGCAAAATGCTTTAATTTATTTATTTTTTTTGTATAGAATATGTGTCTCGATTGAGTTTTTTATTTATTTTTTAAAGGAAAAGTAAATGCAGGATTGGGGGATTCTAACACAGATCTTATGCCCGGTGTTAGTCATGCTGACTACATTAAACCTCTAATTTTTACTATTTGTTCCAGGCAAACTGATAGGAGAAATACGCACCACCACAATAACTTCTCTGGCTGCACAAAGCAGACTGTCGGCCCTTGTGGGGTGCCAACTGCCTTTTGCCTCTTTTTAAGTGGGCTTGGCCTTGGGAATGCCGACTCCATCATTTTGGTGGATGGGTGGGGAAATCAAGATTTTCCCCCAAACCTTTAGTAGGCAAAAGTGGATTTTTCTTTGTATTTCCCCCTCTTCTCCCCTTTGGTTTTTACTTTTAAATCTTAAATGTTAATGTTGCAGGCTGAGGCATGACAGGCAATGAGCAGATGAAGAACCAATGGAAAAGTGTTCAAAAACTCCTATGTTAGCTTACAGGCTTCTGAATGTATCGTTTTGGTCCACAGAGAAGGCCGGAGAAGGTAGCAAGGAGATGCAGTATTAGCTACTACAGCCTTAAAACAAAGTTGGTGTCG
Organism: Ictidomys tridecemlineatus; assembly: GCF_052094955.1. NCBI lineage: Eukaryota > Metazoa > Chordata > Mammalia > Rodentia > Sciuridae > Ictidomys > Ictidomys tridecemlineatus. Next base: position 119,455,861 of record NC_135477.1, on the reverse strand, counting down.
CTTTGGACTTTAAAATTGTTCCTATGCAGCTTGTTTTATTTTTGTTTAATCAAATAAACAAGAGGGTTTTCTATGGAGGGGAAAAAAAAAGAGTCAGTAGTCGAGGGACTGCCAGTGTAGGCTTTGCAGGCCCGTCTGCCTTTCTGGATCCCAATTTTATTTTCTGCCTATTTATTCCCTTGCCTCCCATATCTGGCTCCTGACACACACACACACACACACACACACACACACACACACACACACACACATTCTCTCTCTCTCTCTCTCTCTCTCTCTCTCTCTCTCTCTCTCTCACACACACACACACACACACACACACACACACACACACACGATTTCTCTATGCCTCTGTTTTGCTCTTTCTCAATATTCTTTCTGGTACTTTTTTCTTTTGCCACAGAAGTTAAATGATGCAGATCGGATAACACTCTCTAACTTGGCCTTTTTCCCAATGGGGTAGAAACCTTTAAATACTACATTTTCTGTTGCTTCTGCCATGACTGGTTTTACATTTTAAACGAGCATAACCTGTGTTTTCAGTTAATGTTACTGTGCTTGCTCCTGGGGTGGCTTTTGTGAAAAGTGCAATTTTGGAAATTCTCTCCAAATAAAATAGATTTACATAAGATTTTCCTGTCTTCCTTGGCCATCTTAGTAAGGTCTAACCTGTCATATCTGAAGCTTCTATACTCATGTTCTCTATTATTTCTGTGTATTCATCTATTTCTGTTCTTGATCAAAATCAGAAAATTCAAGACACTGCATTTATTGTTATTATTTTTAATAGACAGCCCACCATAACTATTAAACTTTTTATTTCCTTTTTTTCCACATTTTTTATTGGTGCATTATAGTTGTACATAATGGTGGGATTTGTTGTTACAGATTTGTACTTGCACACAATATAATAGTTTAATTTGGCTAATGTCATTCCCCAGTATTTACTCTTTTCCTGCCCTCCTCCCTCCTGACACTGCTATTATTTTTATTATTATTATTATTATTAGTAGTAGTAGTAGTAGTAGTACTAGTACTGCTAAAAATAGCTGTTAACACAACTAATTATTATGAATCTACCTGCCCTAGTGAAAATCCTCATTGATCTTTTTATATACTTGTAGATCAGCCAGGATGTCCTCTTTTTCTTTTAAAAATGTTTACTCAACAAATAATTATTGACAGTTCACTATATATTAGGTCATATGACAATCCTTACAGGAAAAATAATGAGTTTTTAACCACAGAAAACTATAACTAATGCTTGTACTAAGTGCTATAAAGAAAGAGATTCATGGTGCTGCACAAGCCTTTGGGGCAGATAGATCTGATCCCAGGGAACAGAAGATGCTTCTTAGAGGAAGTGACCCTTAGTTGGTATTAGAGATAGTGAGGAGATGGAGGCTGAGGTTAGAAAGAATATTCTGGGCAAAAGAAACAGCTGGTGAAATGGCCCTCTTGTAGGAGTGTTTTAGTCAGCTGTTTCACTATTGTGACTAAAGGACCCAACCAGAACAATTATAGAGGAGAAAAAGTTTATTTGGGGGCTCCTGGCCTTGTTCCATAGAAGGCCGGCTTCATTACTCTGGGCTCAAGGTGAGGCAGAACATCACGGCAAAAGGACATGGCGGAGGAAAGCTGCTCAGTTCATGACAGCCAAGAAGCAAAGAGAAAGCTTGAGTTCAGGAACCAGGGTTGATATAAACCCCAAGGGCATGCTCCTAAGTTCCTCTAGCCACCCCCCACTTGTCTATAGTTATTACCCAGCAGTTCATTCAAATTATTAATCCATCAAATGGATTAATGAGAACCATTGTCCTCAAACATTAGTTTTATTTTCCCATCCCAGGAAAGAAGCCTAGGATTCCTGACGGTATACTAAGCCAGAGGCCCCCACAGTCCTGCCAGCCTGGTCTGCTCCTCCACTCTAGTAGCCTACAGGTTTCTGTGTCAGAACTTTTACACTTGTTGCTCCCTCCATTTGAAATTCCATTTTCCCTCAGTCTAGGTCTTTTTGCCTCATTTGACCCCCAACTTAACCTTATCAGAAAGCCACCCCAGAGAATGGTTCTCTCACTGTACTATGAACACGTTTTGTGTTTGTTTTTGTTTTTGAATTCTTAAAATACTTTGGCTGAGGTTAGGGAGATCATTATGCATAAACCCTTAGGAACTATAGGTTGCTGTGTACTTTAGCCAAAGACACAGCAGCTCCCTACTGAAGTGGGGCAGCCGAAGAGAAGAAGTATGTCTTGGCGTACTTTTTCCTTGGCTCCTTGTTTGGCAGCAGAGTGGCTGGAGTAATTCAGAGTTCAATATGATCCTCCCAGAATTGCGAAAAGGAATTCTTGCTACTTCCTTGCCCTCTTATACTCAGGGTTTACCTGATCATTCTGAGACAACTTGTACTATGAGTTTCCCTTGAATTAAGCAAGGCAGTACCATCTGGGACGAGAAAGCAGAGTCAAAGTCCAGGTGAGAGAAGCACCATCTTTGCTTCACATTTCTTGTCTCCTGAAAAGCCCTTTCCTTGAAATGCTCTGTCCTGGTAGACATTAACGTTCATCTTTGTATTCCTAAAACCCACCACAGTAGCCTGGTGTATACCTGGTAAATATCCTTTACTCTGGTAGTTTTGTGCAGTGCATGTGAATAGTCCATTCATTCTCACAAAACTTGTTTTCCCAGCTAATGGATCAGCTCCTCTGAGATAGGTGGGAGTGGGTTTTTCAATTCTCTTGGTTCTACTCCCTGATTCCTTGGCTTGCTGTGTTTTCCTGCATTCCCAATTGCTTTCTTCTTCCATCTCATAGATGTTATGAGCCACAAATTTTATGTGTCAAGCTTGGCATAAGGACTAGGGAAATCCAAAAGGAGGAGATACAGTCCCCGTGGTCATAAGAAGGAGCCTGGTTAAATGGATGAGGGTGGTGAGGTGGAAAGCTTGCTGGGATGGCAGGCTGTCTGGGGCTCTTTGGGACTTTTGGGGGAGGGGCAGGAAGACTGTCTTGGAGAAAACAATTATGTAGCCATGTCCTCAGGGATGAGTAGATATCCACCATTCATTCACCTGCTGCATGTAACAAAAAAGCTTATTAATTTCTTCAAATTAATTAATTTGAAGAAAATATAGAGTAGCTCAAATAGGCAGTTCTAATGAGAAAATATTGGCCTTTAGATTAAAGTGTATAACCTCTGGCTCTTCTTGCCTCGGCCGGATTTCTTTATAGATTAGCAAAAGGAGTACATGTGGGGTGCGTGGGTTAGAGGGAAAGAGAAGGCTTCCTGAAAGAGGTTACTGAACATAGCAGTATGGTCTTCATAAACTAGTAAGTTCTATTGGCTTGCTAACTAGCCACTCTATCCTGGAGTCCCTCCTTGGACTCCAGACCTTAAAAACCTTTTCTCTTCTTGGCTTTTAGGTCAGGCTGTTCCTGCAGGATCCCATGTGCGGCTGAATCTTCAGACTGGGGCAAGAGAAGTGAAACTCCAATATGAAGACAAGTTCCGAAATAATTTGAAAGGGTTGAAAAGAGGCAGAAGGTACAGTGTTGACCCTAAGATTTGAGAGGCTAAATGATAGTATTGATTTTGAAATATGGAAAGTGTTGCTCAAATTCATGTGGCATTTATTTATTTATTTATTTGCATAGAATTTGTGAAGTTTACCAGTACAATCTTTGGAAGGATACAGTTTGCAAAGCAAATTGATACTTTAAAAAAGGCTATAGAGGGAATGCTTAACCTGCTTTAAAAAGAAAACTATTTTTCTCAGTACTTTAAGAGCACCCATTTGAATCCCAACAATTAATGTGCTGATTACAGATGAGTCATCTATTCATTAAAACAGGCCTGTTAGGCCTTCTGCTTTGCAGTAATACTTCCTTGGTGAACAATAAAATTGCATTTTAAATAGTCTTTAATTCAGACTAACTTTTCCTCTTGTTAGTCAGTATTAAAATAGGCTTTCTAATAGTATACAAGTAGAAGCTACTATATTCTTCAATGGTTAGAGATTGCCTTACTTTTTAATAACCAGTTCAGGTTATTTGATTTTAGAGAATTAATAGTCTCTATTTGTCTCCTCATTGCCTTGAATTAACAAGTTTTCTTTGCTTAGTATTTCCTGAATGAGGGAGAAGGAGGTTAAGGCATGGGATGACAGCCATTGCCAGAATTATGCAGTTCAGAAGCTCAGTATAAACACCAGCCATGAAGTCTCAAATGCAGAGACTAGCAAATTATGGCCTTTGGGTCTAATTGGGACTGCTGTCTGTTTTGGTATGATCTATACGCTAAGTTAGCTTTTATATATTTTAATTGTTGGGAAAACATCAAAAGAAGAATAGTATTTCATGACTCATGAAAATTATGTGAAATTCAGATTTCAATGTCCATAAGTATTGGAATATAGCCATATTCATTCATTTACATGTAGTCTGCTATTTTCTTGCTACAGTGACAGTTGAGCACTTGGGACAGACAGCTAACAAAGCCTACAGTATTACCTGGTTGTTACAAATAGTTTGTGGACCCCTTTCTGAAACACTGTAAATTAATCATGGATTACATGGGCTCAACTCATTCCTGAGATTTTTATTGTTTAAACAAATTTTACAGTTAAATGTGAATCAGAAAGGGACCTTAGAGGCCCAATTCTTACCTGAGTCTTTTCTTTGACATACCTGACAAAAAGGTCATTCAGGAAGTCCATTTGTATTAATGAGATTTGGGCAGTTTTCACTATTGGAAAATTCTGCTTTTTGTTGAGATAGAGGTATTTGTTTTCCTTCTAGTTCACCCCAAACTAGGAAGGGTCTTTCCTTTTTCCCAGTCTCTGAAAATGGGTCCATACCTGGAGTTTTAGTCAGTTTTGTGACTAAGTTTGTTCTGATAAGAACAAATTAGAGGAATGTTTTAGTCAACTTTTTCACTACTGTGACTGAAAGACCTGACCAGAACAACTGTAGAGGAGAAAAAGTTTATTTAGGGTCTCATAGTTTCAGAGGTCTCAGTTCATGGACAGGCATGGTTTTATTCCTTGGGGCCTGCAGCGAGGCTGAACAACATGGCAGAAGAGTGTGGCATAGGGAAGCAACACACATGATGATCAAAGAGCAGAGAGAGAGACAGAGACTCCACTCTTCAGATACAAAATATGTATCCCATAGCCATTCCCCCAATGAACCTCTTGCTCCAGCTACAACCCACCTGCTTCTAGTTACCACTTAGTTAATCCCATTAGGGATTAATTCACTGATTATGTTAAGGCTATAGCCTAATAATTTCTCCTCCAAACCTTGCATTGTCTCACAGGGAAACTTTTGGGGGATATCACATCTAAACAATAACAAGGAGAAAAAGTTTATTTTGGCTCATGGTTTCATACTTTCAGTCCATGGTCTGCTGACTTCATAGCTCTGGGCTAGAAGTGAGGCAAAACATCATGGTGGAAGGGTGTGGTGGAGGAAAGCAGTTCAATTTTTGACAACCAGGAAACAGGGTCCCCGTGTTTTAGTCAGTTTTGTGACTAAGTTTGTTCTGATAAGAACAAATTAGAAGAATGTTTTAGTCAGCATTTTTTAAGTGCAAGGAGCCAGGGGTAATATAATCCCCAAGGCATGCCCCCAGTGACTACTTCCTTTCTCTAGCCATATCCTACGTGCCTATAGTTAATACCCAGTAATCCATTCAGATTATTAATCCAACAAATGGATTAATCCTCTGGTTAAGTCATAGTTTTCATAATCTAATCATTTATATCTGGACATACCTTTATTTTCTCACGCATGAGCTTTTATTTTCTCTCACACACCCATCATTGGGATGTGGTAGTCACAAATCAAACAAGATGCCAGCCTTATGGAAACCTCATCTAAATCATAACACCTGGAGTGACCCAGGTCACCACTGGTCATACAATTACTTCTTTCTCACAACTGTATAAAAATAATCAAATATTATTGTGGTCCCTGCCAACCTTTCTTCATTCCCTACACACATATATTTCAACATCTAATAGTACTTTTAAGGAAGTCTTTTCTTTTCTCACATCTAATATAAGTAGGTTTTTTTTTTCTTATTTTTTCCTTGGTTTAATTATATTGAGTTTGGAACTTGATGCATATGGAGCTTTTTACTTGTTGATTTTTCTGCCATGGGAAGTTACTTTTCCACTACCTGACCATAGATCATCAGTATGGACACTGGTTGCTTTATCGGGTTGTCCATTTTTTTTAGACTAGAAAGCACAGCTGGGTGGAATGGTGGGTGCATGCCTATAATCCCAGCTGCTTGGGAAGCTAAGGCAGGAAGATCGCCAAAAAAAGGCCAGACTGGACAATTTAGGGAGAACTGTTTCAAAATAAAAAAATGGCTGAGATGTAGCTCAGTGGTAGAGTGCTGGAAGAGTACCCTTGGGTTCAATCCCAGTACCTTCTTTTAAAAAAATTTTTTTTTGTTGTAGGTGGGCACAACACCTTTATTTTATGTTTATGTGGTGCTGAAAATTGATTGAACCCAGTGCCTCACATGTGCTATGTAAGCACTCTACCACTGAGCCACAACTCCAGTCCCCATTCCCAGTACTTACCAAAAAAAAAAAAAAAAAAGTGGATGAGGAGAAAGCACAGCCATCCATGTGATCCATAGAGACACAGCATAAGAGAGAAATATTTATTCCCATTTCTACCTCTTAATTTTTCTCCTTTGGAATGTTTCTGAAGGCTCTGCCCTAGGACCTTCAGGATATGCTGGATATTTTCTCTTTCTTCTCAGCAGTTATAGCCAGTGGCAAACCTGTCTGAACAGAAGCCCAAAGGCATTGACAAGGTAGTGTGGTGTGGACGTTTGGTGCTGTGCGTTCAGTGACTCTGTTTGCATGTGGTGATGACTTCTTCTTTCTGGATGAGTCTCATCCTGTGTTCTTCCAGTTCCACTTCATAGTGTCTTCCTGGCTCTTGAACACTGCAACAGGAACAGAGGCTCAGAGGTGGAGGCCAGTATCCTGAATTGGTATAGTATTTTGCTTACCTGCTTATTCTGTTTTGGAGAAGTTTCCATTAGATTGATGTTGGTAAACCCACAGAGTTAAGCACGATCGGCCTGGAGGTAGATGGACTTGTTCAGCACTACTGGATTGGAGGGAGTTAGGGAGGTCTGTTAAGCCTAATTCATTGCATCTACACTATGATGCCTGTGGGCTATAAGGCCTAGAGAGACTCTGGATTCTCTTGGTCCTGTCTGAATTCTGTGCATATTTGGCTCCTATTGCTTTTTATACTTTAAGCTGGTTTTTGTACATATCCCTGCTAATATCTTTATAGAATATCTTCTTGCCCTGGAAAAAATAGCTTCTTTGAATCTTCCTCCAGTGTTAGAGGGCTGAGGGACAAACTACATTCATGTTGTACTATCTTAGGTTAACTATATGTCATGGACAGTATGGTATCGTGGTTAAAGGGGTGGGCCAAAGTCAGAGCTATTTATTTCCTTCCTTCATTCTTTTCACAAAAGACCTATGGAGTACCTGTGCACCCATCATTGGGGATGTGGTAGTCACAAAACAGACAAGATGCCAGCCTTATGGAAACTGGCAGGCAAAAAACCCAGGTAAATACACACATAAGTAAGATAATTAGAGATTGAAAAAAAAAAAGTGCTAGGGAAGAAATGGAGAAGGTGATGAGTTCCTGGGGGAGAGCACTTTAGACAGGAAGGTTGAAAAGCCCTCATCAAGCTATTTGAACTGAGATACAAAGGATGAGGAGGATTTATCCCTGCAGAGGGTTAAGTTTATAAGTTTAGGGGTCAGAACACTTCAAGAACATGGAACAATAAGAATGATTCTGGCTTTGTCAAGGAGAAGGCATTATCAAATTGGAGAAAAAGGAAAATAATGTAGGAGAAGAAAGGAAACTACTAGGAAATGAGAATGAGAGGGATGTGGGAGCCAGATCTTGAGTTTTTTTTTTAAATAATATTTAATTTTTAGTTGTAGTTGAACGCAGCATCTTTATTTTATTTATTTGTTTTTATGTGGTGGTGAGGATTGAACCCAGGGCCTCACGCGTGCTAGGTGAGCACTCTACTGCTGCACTACAACCCCAGCACCCAGATCTTGGAGTATTAAGGAACATTTGAGTATTCTTCATTTACCTTTAATGGTAGTAGAAAACTATGGATGATTTTAGACATGAGAGTGATTTAATGTGGTATTATTTAGCAGGATAACTCTAGTTACTTTGTGTCTGGAGAAGAGATTGAAGGTGGAGAAAAGAAGAAGAACAGAGACAATGAGGATACTATTTCAGTAAATCAGACAAGGCATAATGATGCTTAACCTAAGGTATCTTAATGGAGAGTGGGCAAGCTTGGAGATTTAATTTGGAGGTGAAGCCAACAGGACTTGCTTGTGATTTAGATGTAGAGGTTGAGGGAAGGAAGGAAGGAAGTTCAGAATATTCAAAATAAAGTCTCATTTGGGGGTTTGAGCAACTGGGTGCTTGGAGGTGCTATTTATTGAAATAGAAAAGTTGAAAGAGGGAAAGAATCAAGAACTATGTTTTAGATTCAGCAAATTTGAGGTATTTATTAAACATCTGAGACCCAAGATACATCAGTTGTGAGAGGGGAGAAGTTCAGGTCAAAGATGTATTGGCATTACTGATAAATCAGTATTTAAAATCTCATGTTGGAGATGAAGAAGAGAACATTGTTCAGGACTGAACTCTGGGGCATTCCTGTATGTAGGGTTTAGGTAGAGAGAAGAGGAACAATAAGAAGAATTGGAGAAACGAGTAAGGAACAAGGAGAGTTGGGTAAGAGAAGCCAGGAAAGAAGAGTGCTTTAAGAAGGGAAAGATGCACTGTGCAAATGCTGCTGAGTGGTTGAGGAATGTGAAGTTAGTGAAGGGACCATGGGATTGGTCATCGATTATTGGTAATTTTTTTTTAAAGAGAGAGAGAGAGAGAATTTTTTAATATTTATTTTTAGTTTTCAGTGGACATAACATCTTTTATTTTTATTTTATTTTTATGTGGTGCTGAGGATCGAATCCAAGTCCCGCCTGTGCTAGGCGAGCACTCTACCACTGAGCCACAATCCCAGCCCCAGTTATTAGTAATTTTGATGAACAGTGTTAGTGGTGTGGTAGAGACAGAATCCAGGTCAGAGCAAATAGCAATGTAAATACAAATCAGGAAGATAGGGATAGTGAGTATAGACAATGTGTTCATTAAGGTTTTCCCTATAAGAATAGGGAAATGGCATGAAGATATGAAGAGATTATGCGGATCAAGGAATGTTGTATGCTGATGAGAATAATCCAGTTGAGGGGTGAAATTGCTGATAGTCATGAGGGTTAAACCTTTTGTGAAGGCACATGGGATCTAAAACATGTTTAATAGGTGCAGGGACGCTGACATCCATTGTAATTTAAGGATAGTAGAGAGCATAGATCTAAGTGCATGTTGGTTTGCAGAGCTGATGATGGAAAGATGAGGAAATTTTTGATAACTTTCATTTTTCTCAGTGAAGAATGAAGTGAGAGTAATGATGCAGTAGTGTGTGAATGTATGTAGTTGGGGATGAGCTTTGTATGTCTGAGGATAGAGATAATGCATGGCCTGGGAGAGGGGCACTAAAGCCAGCAGAGATACAAGGCAAGATAGGATTAGTTCTGACCAAATCTTGGAAGAGGCAGAAGAGATAATCTGTTCAAGCTGTGGCTCCTGAATCCTTAGCTCCTGGTAGGGAGTCGGGTAGGACAGTGGTGTCCTCATGCAGTTGACAGTGGATGTTGCTCCGTGGAGAGAGGGATTCGGGATTCTCTTACCTTCTTTGTGAGGTTATGCTGTTTGAATGAAATACTACTTTTTAACTAACAAACTACTGACCCACAGTAAAGTATTCAATAAATAGGAGTGATTAACTATAATTAATGAGATTAGAAGGACTGAGGTTTAGAGAACAAGTTTTTCTCAGAACCTAAAGAGTCTTTAGGATGAATCAGAAACTGAATGAGGGGCTGGAGTTCTGGATCAGTGGTAGAGTGCTTGCCTAGCATGTGTGAGGCACTGGGTTCTAACCTTAGCACTGCATATAAATAAATAAAATAAAGGTCCATTGACAACTAAAAAAAATATATTAAAAACAAAACAAAACAAAACAAAAACAAAACTGAATGAGCAGAGCCCTGACTGAGTACATGTCCTTCTCTTGAAAGCTGAGAACTGTTAGGATTTTGGACTATGAGACTGCTTGCTGTTCCCTTGAAGTAGAATAGGAGAGCAACCCTTTCCCCCACTCTGAAATCTGCAGGGTTATCCTTAACCAAGCCATAGCCAGACATGTCCAAGCACATTCCATATGTACACTTCCATTTGTCCACATTACCATTGTTAACTGACTTGAGTGCTGGTGGTGAAACCTTTCCCCATTCCTCCCACTGATGCCTTCTCTCCAGTCAAGGTAAATAGTTGTGGCTTGGATCAACTCCAGGGGTCTTTGTTAGGATACCACTCTAGTCTCTTAAAATATTGAGATTGCTGCCATGTTGAGATTACTCTCTCCCCTTGAAGGCAGGCTATGGAAAGTGGCCGACCTTGTTTCTTCTACTCATCAGTATCTCAAATCCATTCCTCTGTGAGATTAATATATACCTCCTGCTTTTCTTCATGTCTCAAAGATTATTCTTTTTTGGGGGGGGCAGTACTAGGGATTGAACTCAGGGGCACTCAACCACAGAGCCACATCCCCAGCCCTATTTTGTATTTTATTTAGAGATGAGGTCTCACTGAGTTGCTTAGCGCCTCACCATTACTGAGGCTGGCTTTGAACCTGAAATCCACCTGTCTCAGCCTCCAGAACTGCTGGGATTACGGGCGCATGCCACCATGCCTGGCCTCAAAGGTTATTTTTAAGGTGTGAATCTATCTAATCATTTTTGTAAAATCAAACTGCCTTGTCAGTTAAAGTCAGCATACTCTGAGGAACTTGGGTCCCTGTTGCCTTCCTTCCCTTTCTCTGTATCCTTTGCCTGCCACAAGGCCCTGCTGTGGCCTGAGCTCAGAGAGCAGCATTACAGACATTCTAGGATCATTTCTGCCTACCAGCTGTAACCTCTTTGTCAAAGGTGGGCTTCTCTCTGCCCTGTGCCTTTTCCTCTGTCTTCAAGAAATAACCCCGTCTTTAGCTGTGTGTTTCCTCCTCTAGTCTCAAGGAAAGTCACCCTCTTGGGCCTCTGGCTCTGAAGGCAAAGGTATAAGAATATACTAAATATTGGCTTGGCCTAAATAACCTTGGAGTGCCCAGACAGCCAGGAGCTTTTTCTTTCTTGGGGAATGTGGTACCTTTCTCCTGACTCTCATCTTCTCTTTGGACAGATTGGACATCAACACCAATACCTATACATCTCAGGACCTCAAGAGTGCCCTGGCCAAATTCAAGGAGGGAGCAGAGGTGGAGAGTTCAAAGGAAGACAAGGTATGTGATCTTCTTTTCAGTTAGTGTAAGCCTGCAGCATTGCCTTGAGTTTTTGCACAGGAGAGAAACATGTTTTCTAAAGTTTTTGCACTAAACACGGAATAATCATGTTGTAAAAATAATAGGAAGAGTGCCAGGCATGGTGGCACACCCCTGTAATCCCATTGACTCAGGAGGCTGAGAAAAGAAAATCCTGAGTTCAGAGACAGCCTCAGCAAAAGTGAGGCCCTAAGCAACATAGTGAGACCCTTTCTCTAAATAAAACACAAAATAGGGCTGGGGATGTGGCTGAGTGCCCCCGAGTTCAACCCTACTACCAAAAAAAAAAAAAATCACCAAAAAACTGTTAATGACAAATAAGAAACTCATTATTTAAAACAAAAACAGATTCCTTGGAAAGCTGGGAATGGAACCACCATTTGACCCAGCTATTCCCCTTCTCAGACTATATCCAAAAGAGCATACTATAGGGACACAGCCACATCAATGTTTATAGCAGCATAATTCACAATAGCTAGACTGTGGAACCAACCAAGATGCCCTTTAATAGATGAATGGATAAAAAATTGTGTCATTTATACACAATGGAATATTGTGCAACACTAAAAAATAGCAAGATCATGACATTTGCAGGGAAATGGATGGCATTAGAACAGATTATACTAAGTGAAGTTAGCCAATCCCTAAAAAACAAATGCTGAATGTCTTCTCTGATATAAGGGTGGGGGTGATTCGAAATGGGGCAGGGAGGAAGAGCATGAGAAGAAGATTACCACTAAATAGTGAAGAAAGGTGGGAGGGAATGGGAGGGAGAAGGGTAATTGCACGGAAGATGGAAAGAGACCCTCATCATTATACAAAATACATGTATGATGATGTGAGGGAAAAAAAAGAAATGTGTCACATTAGATTGGGTAGAGAGAAGTGAGGGGAGGGGTGGGGAAGGGGTACAGGAAGGGCAGCAGAATAAAATAAACACTAGTATTACTGTATGTATATACGTGTCTGTATAACCAATGTGATTCTACAACCTGTTCACTTGGAAAAATGAGAAATTATACCCCATTTGATTCAAATGTATGATACGTCAAGATCATTGTATTGTCATGCGCAACTAATAAAAAAATACAAAAAAATATATATATATATATAAATAAAAAATAGACTAAAACCAAAAACAGTGCTGGGAGCATTTCAGTCTAGTTAGTTTAGGATCCAACTTTCTTCAACATGTTTGAAGAAATTGTTGCACAGAGCAGAGGTGTCCATATTCTCCATTGTCATAGGCATGAGTCCGGTGAAAGGAGATTACAACCCAGAACCCTTCCCTTGCATTGGGATTCGACACAAATGTGTTCCAAAAGAACAGAAGAGCTGAAAAATGGAAGGGAGAAGTCTGGATTTTTGTCTTTGTCCTTTGAATATATAATAAAGCAAATGTATTTTTTTTTCAGGCCTCAGGTTCCTTAAATATAAAACATGTGACTCAGTCCAGAATAACTGAAGTTTCCCCCAGCTCTAAAATTCTCTACAAGGTCTGGTTGTGGTGACACATGCCTATAAGCCTAGTGACTCAGGAAGCTGAGGCAGGAAGATCACAAATTTGAGGCCAGCCTCAGCAACTTAGATCGTAAGCAACTTAGTGAGATACTCTCAAAATAAAAAGGGCTGGTGATGTAGCTCAGTGATAAAGTGCCAATAATAATAATAATAATTATTATTATTATTATTATTATTTTTTTCTCTACAAGATAAAGGAATGAGAAGAGACAGAATTGCTTTTAGAAGGATCATAAGGGAGTGTCACAAGTAATTTATTTACATTTCCAATAAAAATCTTTTAATTCTTTTTTTCCCACTGCAAATCATCTTTATTTAATTTTATTTTATTTCTATTGGTTTCTTTTTAGATGACAGACTCCATTTTGATATAATTATATAAGGGTGGAATATGTCTTATTCTAATGAGGACCACATTCTTGTGGATATACATGATGATGGGATTCACTCTCATGTATTCATATATGTACATATATAAAAACTATGTCTGATTCATTCCACTTCTCTTCCCTTCATTCCTCATTGTCTAATCTCCTGAATTTCTGTTCTTCACTTTCCTCCCTTATTTTGGGTTAGCTTCCACATATCAGTGAATACATTTGACTTTTGGTTTTTGAGGACTGGCTTTTTTCACTTAGCATGATAGTATCCAGATCCATCCATTTATTGGCAAATGTCATAAAGTCATTTTCTTAATTGCTGAGCAATACTCCATTATGTATATATACCACATTTCCTTCCTTCCTTCCTTCCTTCCTTCCTTCCTTCCTTCCTTCCTTCCTTCCTTCCTTCCTTCCTTCCTTCCTTCCTTCCTTCCTTCCTTCCAGGGATTGAACTCAGGGACACTTGACCACTGAGCCACATCCCCAGCCCTTTTTATTTAGAGACAAGGTCCCACTGAGTTACTTGCTTTTGCTGAGGCTGGCTTTGAACTTGAGATCCTCCTGTCTTAGCCTCCCAAGCTGCTGGGATTACAGGCGTGTGCTACCATGCCCAGCTCACGTTTTATTTATCCACTTTTCTGCTGAAGGACACCTGGGTTGGCTCCATAGCTTAGATATTGTGAATTGAGCTGTAATAAACATTGGTGTGGCTGCTTCACTGTAGTATGTTGATTTTGGGATAACTGGGTCAAATGGTGATTCTATTCCTAGTTTTGTGAGGAAACTTCACACTGCAGAAACCTGTTAATTCTTGAAAAAATCTCTTCTGGCCACTTTGAAGACTTTCCCTCCTTCTTTTCCTCCTCACAGTCTCTTTTTCTTTTGTCTACCTCTCTGCTCTCTCCCCTAAACCCTTGGCAACTTGTACATTAATGGATCTTAGGTCCTTCGGATCAATCCTTTAAAACTAAGTATTTCTGAGACAGAAAAACCTTTGTGGGTGGGTTGATACTAACCTGTTTAAGATGTGTTCGTTTGCAGGCCAAGTCTCCATGTCTTTACTCATCTTACCCAAGTCACATGTCCTGCATGGATAGTGCATATGGTGTGGGAAGGTGAAGAGTAGGGTGGTGGCAGTGGCAGCAGAGGGTGAAGGAAAGTGATGCACAACATTCTGTCCTACCACAGATGTATTAGCTGGTGTGGGAGTGGGGGCCAGAAAAAAAAATCTGCTACCTGGTGCTGGTGAGGCCAGTTGAGAAGAGTATGTGTGCCTAGGTACCTATGATAGTGACTTTGGCTCCTTCCCCTGCATCGCTCCTTCACTAGGGCCACCATATGGAGCTGATGGGAACATAAAAATCACTTTCTTGGTTCTTTGTCTTCTATGTAGGTGGAAGACCCACTTAACCCCTTTCACTTTTTTCACCTCTCTTGGTGAGAGCAATTGGATTTTCTTTCCTCTGGTAATGGCATTTTCCTTTTATAATTCAGTTTCTTTTTTTTATGGAATCTATTTTTTTTATTTATTTTTTATTGGTTGTTCACAATATCACAAAGCTCTTGACATATCATATTTCATACATTAGATTGAAGTGGATTATGAACTCCCAATTTTACCTCAAATGCAGATCGCAGAATCACGTTGGTTACACATCCACAATTTTATATAATGCCCTATTAGTAATTGTTGTATTCTGCTACCTTTCCTATCCCCTACTATCCCCCCTCCCCTTCCCTCACATCTTCTCTCTCTACCCCATCTACTGTAATTCATTTCTTTCCTTGTTTATTTTCCCATTCCCCTCACAACCTCTTATATGTAATTTTGTATAGCAATGAGGGTCTCCCTTCATTTCCATTTTCTCTCCCTTTCCCTCCCATCTCATATCTCTGTTTAATGTTAATCTTTTCTTCCTGCTCTATAATTTAGTTTCTATAGTAAAATATTAATAGTTATGCAAAGATTTGAAAAGTGTGAAAACAAAAAATGACTTGAAAGTTTTCTGCTATGGTTTTTGCAATAAAAACTTTTCCCCTTGCAGTGGGATCCCAATAACAGCACCCAAGTGCAACATCTCAGTACCTGCCAATTTGAATAAGTTGCCCACTTCTGAGCTATGACTGTCACACTCTTTCCTTATGTCTCTGGAGCCTAAGTTGTTAGCTCCTTCATTGAGTTTGCTGGGTTCTGGGGTCCTCCTGCTTTCATTTAGAGCCTGCTTGGACTGACTCAACTCACTGTAACGTGATGTTTGTTAATATTGGCTCTGGGACTGACAAATAATTTCTTTACATATTCAGTAGAAACCTATCTTGACTTGAAATAGGTACAGGAGTTTTGAAGAAAGCTCCTGGCTACAGATATCTTCATACTTTTAGTTATTAACTTTTAAACCCATTCTTTGTGGTATCTTTAAGTACAGGATGGCACTTTTGCTGTTAATAAAGACAATATTGACAGATAGTTATAGGCCATATCCTCAATTTTGTATTTGTATGAATTTGATTTTGGGGGATAGGGTATCAGTTTCATTCTAGCAGTGGGAAATAGTTGGTTTAGGTGAAGAGTTCCTTGTTTCAGAAAAGCTCTGTCTTACAGGTTTGGATTGTTAGTATTAAGTATTTTCTTGAATTTTGTCCATTTATCCTTATATTACCATATATATTGCTTGAAACTGTCTTTTTTTGAGGGGGGGGAGTCCTGGGGATTTAACCCAGGGGCGCTTTATTCCAGCGCCATGCCCCACCCCACCCTTTTTTCTTTTAAGATGGGATCTCACTAAGTTGCCAGGGCTTTGCTAAATTGCCAAGGCAGGCCTTGAACTCACAATCCTCCTGCCTTAGCCTCCAAATCACGAGGATTACAGGTGTGTGCCAACACACCCAGCTGATGTTTTTTTTTTTTAATTGAAATTTTTTTTTAGTTGTAGATGGACACAATACCTTTATTTTATTTATTTTTATGTAGTGCTGAGGATCAAACCTAGTGCCTTACACTTGCTAGGCAAATGTTCTACCACTTGAGCTATACCCCAGCCCCTTAAGCTTTTGATTTTGGGAAAGAAGTAGAAGATTTATTTTTCCCTATTCCTCCCTCTAAAAGATAACTAAAAATCCTGGACATATTACTAAAAGCAAATACAGAAAATCTCCATAAGATGGTGAGAAGGTGGTAGATTAGGAGCTTAAGGAATGACATGGCAGTGAATTGGATTTTCATTTTTCCCTTGATATCCCAGACTTGGCACTGGAGAATCCTATATTCTGGAAATGGTAGCAGGTACAGATTTTAAAAAGATCTAAGAAAAGCTAGCTCTTTCTAGATAAAGACCTAGAAAAAGGGTAATCTAGCAGGATAAAAACCTTTTTGCTGATACCTGTCCTAATTCAGCCAAAGATGTTGGAAATCAATCTCTCTCTCTCTCACACACACCACACACACACACACACACACACACACACACACACACACACACACTCACACCCTCACACCCACACCCACACTCACACCCACCACAGTTCCAATAGAAATTGAGTGGGGAATACTTCCTCCTCTTGCATGTTGGTATAGCAAGCTGAAGCCGAGTAGAAGCCTGAACTTATACTTCATCCCAGTGGCAGTAAGTTACTCTGCTGCTTCCACCGAGGTGGTGTCAGTGGGAGCTGAGTAGAGTCTTAACTTCTGTTCTCTGCCCAATGGCTACTGTCTGCTTCTCTTGATGGTATGGTTTAAGCAGAGACCAAATATGGATACTGATTTTTCTATCCTTGAGTAGCAGACTATTTATCCTGCTAGAGTTGTGTCAGTAGAGACCAGGCAAAGGATGCCTGTCCTCTGCTTGACAGCACCAAGATGTCTCTTCACTTTTCCCTTATGAGGTGGTATCAGTAGGGGTCCAGGGGAGTCTACCTACCTCCATCCTGGTGGCAACAGGCAGTGTGAGGCAGCATTCTGTTTCCCTCTTAGGAGTAGAGTCAGTGGGGTAAGTGAGGAACATGAACTATTACCTTCAGGTAAGCATCAATGACAGGCAGTGCTTTGATTCTCTCATGGGGTGGTATCATTTGGGGGTCAAGGGAGGAGCTTACACTTCTACTCCTAGTATCCAGCATTCAGTGGTGGCAGGAACTTTACTATCCCGATTAGAGAGTGAGGGTAGGATTTTGGAGAGAAGGAGCAAAAGAAACTGACCAGAATTAATAGAAAGACCTGAGAACTGAACTATAGTGTGGAACACTGCCCAGGTTTTTAGATTAGCCTCTATATAACATACAAAGGAAGCAGACCAGGAGAGCACTATGAAGGCCTTGTAAATCAAATTGTTATCGGAGCCAGAGCCCACATAAGTAAGCCAGAACCATCACACTAAACCCAAGCAGGTGACTACCTACTGAAAGAGAAGATTAAATAGGATCTAGAGTCTCACAAATTAATACCCCAAATATCCAGGATATAATTGAAATTCACTCATCTTCCCAAGAACCAAGAAAATCACAACTTGAATTAGGAAAGAAAATTAGTAGGTGCTATTGTGGATTGAATGTGTTTCCTCTAAATTCATATGATATGATAAAGTAGAACAATTATATACTATAATAAAAGTTATTTGACTAACATGTTGATGGTGTATGTAGTATAGATATGCTGGACAAAAGGATGATTCATGTTTGAGGTGGATCAGAGTGGGACAACAAAAATAATTTATGAATTGTTATTTCTGGAATTTTCCATTTGATATTTTTGTACCATGGTTGACTGTGTGATTAACTGAAGGCATGGGAAGTGAAATCATGGATAAGTGGGGATACAGAATAAAACTGAAAAATACAATAACTGAGATTCAAAAGTCAGTGAGTTGGCTCAGTAACAGAAAGATGACAGGGAAAAGAATTAGTGAACTTGAAGACTTAAGTATAAGTCTTAAGTATAAGACTTAAGTATATAATATACTTATATCATAAGTATATGTTAAGTATACTTATGATATAAGTATATTATAAAATCTAAATAGACAAAAAATAAAATGGGAAAAAAATAAACAGAGCCTTAGAGACCTTTAGGATTACAATAAAAATTCTAACATTTGTGTCATTAGAATTCCAGACAGAGGAGAAAGAACATGGAACTGAAAAATAAACAGTTTCTAACAAATTCCCAAATTTGATGAAAGGTATAATAAGCCCACAGATTCACAAAGCTAAGTGGTCTCCATAGGATAAACTGAAAGAAGTCAATCCCAAGGTGCATCATAAATTTCTGAAAACTAAAAACAGAAAATAGAAGCAACTAGAAGAACAATACATTATAGGGGAGCAATTATTGAATGATAGTGAATTTATAATCTGAAATTATAGAGGCCATAGTATGTGGCACATTTTTCAAGTGCCACAAAACAAAAACTGACCACTCAAAATTCTACATAATTAGGGCTACAGTTGTAGTTCAGTGGTAGAGCACTTGCCTAGCACGTGGGAGGCACGGGGTTTGATCCTCAGCGCCACATAAAAATAAATAAATAAAATAAAGGCATTGTGTTCATTTACAACTAAAGCATATAAATAAAAATATGTTAAACAAATAAACAAAAAATTCTACATAATCCATGAATAACCTTCAGCATTAGAGGGTAATCAAAACATTCTCAGACAAAGGAAAATTAAGAAATTAGAGCAATCAATATTGAAAAAACTACATAAACACACTCAAAACACTGTAGGTAAACCAAAATGGTGTTCTATAATATGTACCTTGCCTTGCTACAGTATGGCATGAAAAGGAAAATAAAAAAAACAGGGAACAAACAGAAAACAAAAAATAAAAAGCAGAACTTGAGCTCTGAAATATCAACAATTATATTAAAATGTAAAGGTCTAAATATACCAATTAAAAACACATAATCATAATATATTTTTAAAAAAATGATCCAAATATTTCCTTTCTACAAGAAACCCCCTCAAAAAATATAATGGTAAAAGGTAGGTAGAAAGTGAAAGAAGGAAAGCATATCATTCAAGCATTAATTTTTTTAAAAAACAAAAGTAACTATATTAACATCAGCTAAAGCTGACTTTAGAGCAAAGGAAATGATTAGTGACAGAAATATTACATAATGATAAAATGGTCAGTCTGCTAAAATACATGGCAATCCTAATGTGTATGCACCCGACTTTTATTTGTATAACAAAGTACATGAAGCAAAACCTGACAGAACTAAAAGGAAGAAAAAGACAGTTTCACAATTATATTTGGGAACTTCAACATTCATTTCTCAGAACTGGTAGAACTACTAGAGGGCAAATCAGTAAGGATGTGAAATAGATGAATAATATGAACATTGCATCCAACAGCAGCAGAATGCTTTCTTTTCAAGCATCCATGGAATATTTACCAAAACTGTATCCTGGGTTATGAAACAAATCACAATATATTTAAATGAAATGATAATATAGAGCTAAAAATGTAATTCAGAGGGAGAGTGCTTGCCTAGCATGCACAAAGCCCTGAGTTCAATCTCTATGACTCATTTTTTTTTTTTTTTTTTTGGTAATCAAAAGCGAAGGGATATATCTGAAACTGAAAGGGAAATTTGTTGCACCAAAAGCTTATATTAGAGAAGATACAGACCTCAGCTCTAAAAGCTGAGACATAAGGTCCCACCTCAAGAAACTAGGAAAAGATGATCAAAATAAGCTCATAACAAGCAGAAAGGAGGAAATAATAAAAAACAGAAATCAATGGAATTGAGAACATAAAAACACAGAAAATGAACAAAACCAAGGGTGATAGACTTCCAGAAAGACTGACAAATAGCTGGGCATGGTGGCACATACCTGTAATCCCAGCTCTCTGGAGCCTGAGGCAGGAGTTATGTGATCAAAGACAGTCTCGGCAATTTAGTAAGGCACTAAACAACTTAGCAAGACCCTGTCTCTAAATTAAAAATATAAAAAGGGCTGGGGATGTGGCTCAGTGTTTAAGCACTCCTGGGTTCAATCCCTGTTTTTTTTTTTAAAAAAAAAACTGACAAAGCAATAAGATATGAATTACCAATATCAGAAATAAGACCAGGAATATCACTATAGATCCTATAGACATTAAAAGGAAAATAAGAGAATGCCATGAATAGCTTTATGCACATAAATTTGACAACCAGTCCAGTTCTTTTAAAAGTATGTACTACCCAAACTTATCCAATGTGAAATAATCTGAAACTATAATCATTAAAGAAACTCAACTTACAATGAAAACCCTTCCATAAAAAGTCTCTAAGTTCAGATAATTTCACTGGAGATATCTATGAAACATTTAAAAATAATTAACATCAATTCTACACCATCTTTTCCAGAAAATGGAAGCAAAAGGAATATTTTTAGTTGTAGTTGGACACAATTCCTTTATTTTATTTTTATGAGGTGCTGAGGATCGAACCCAGGGCCTTGCTCATGCTAGGCAAGCACTCTACCACTGAGCCATAACTCCAGCCACTGAAACACTTGTTATTTTATGAGGCCTAATGTTACACTGATAACTAAAATATATTTTAAAAAATCTGAAGACCAATGTCCCTCATGAAGATAACTGCAAAAATTCTCATCAAGACATTAGTAAATATAAATCTAGCAATTTATGAGAACATTATACATTATAACCAAGTGGGATTTATTACATGAATTCATGACTTCAATGTACAAAAACCAATCAGTGTAACCCTCTATATCATCAGACTTAAGAAGAAAAATCACCTCATCATATCTATTGATGCACAGAGAACCTTTGATAGACTTCAATAGCCATTCTGATAAAAATTCAGTAACCTAGGAATAAAACCTTTCTCAACTCGGTTGAGAGCATCTACAAAAAAATCTATATTCAACATTGCCCCTGAGATCAGGAACAAAGTAAGATAGTTCACTCACCACTCATGCATCATATTCCTAACCAATGCAGTAAGATAGGAAAGGAAAGAAAAGGCATGTAGATTCAAAAGGAAGAGATAAAACTATCCCTATCCCTATTTTCAGATGACATAGATTGCCTATGAATAAATCCCAAAGAACCTTTAAAAACACAGAACAATATTCTATAATTGATGAGTTCAGTTGGGACACAGGATACAAAACCAACACAAATCAGTTGTATTTCTATATACTAGCAGTGAATATTGGAAATTGAAACAAAATATAAATACTATTTACAATAGTTTCTCCCAAAATGAAATATTTAGGAATAAACGCAACCAGACATTTATAGGATTTATGTGATGAAAATGAAGAGTTAATGAAAGATGATGAAGTTAAAGAAGATTTCAAGTAAGTAAAGAGATGTACTGTGTCCATGTATTGAAAGACTCAACACAGTAACAATGTCAGTTCTCCTCAAATTGATCTATAGGTTAAATGCAATTTCTATCAAAATCCCAGCAAGATTTTTTATATCGATAGATAAGTTTATTCTGAAGTTTATATAGAAAGATGAAGGAAATAAAATAGCTAACACAATTTTGAAAAAGAGTAAGTGAGAGAAATCACTCTACCTGATTTTATACTTACTCTATAGCTATGGTAATTCAGACAATGTGTGTTGGTAGAGAGAAAAAAACAAAACAAAACAAAACAAAACAAAAAACATAGATCAATGTAACAGAATAGAGAACCCAGAAATAGAACCAAACCAATATACCCAACTGATTTCTGGCAGTGAAAACCTACCCCTTATTACAAAATACATCCAAAAGTATAGATTTAAATGTAAAATGTAAAACTTTAAAGAAAAAAAAACACTTTTAAAGTTCAATATAGGAGAAATCTTTGGAAAGCAGGACCAGGTAAAGAGATTTTAAGAAGTGACAAAAAAAAAATGTACAGACCACAAAAGAAAAATGAATAAATTGGACTTCAAATTAAAAACTTTTGCTGTGTGAATGATCATATTAAATCATCAGAAAGATAAGCTGTTCCCTGGCACAGTGGCACATGCCTATAATCCTAGCAACTGAGAGGCTGAGGCACAAGTTCAAGGCCAGCCTCAGCAAATTAGTGAGGCCTTGTTTCAAAATAAAATATAAAAAGTGTTGGGGATGTGGCTCAATGTTTGAGTGTTCCTGGTACAGGGGGTGGGGGCGGGGTGTCACGAAAGAAAGAAAAAAGAAGCTGCTGGCTAGAAAATATTGAGAAATTGCATACTAGCAGTCTTCACTTTGTTATCACATAGGACTATAAAAATGACTGCCAGCTGAAACTCTGTAGAGCAGTCTTAGGAATCAATGGAAAAATTAATGATTGTTCGATGACTTTTAACATTTTTTGCCATACGCTAAAAACTATATGTGAGTTATAAACATTTACAGAAATGAAGAAGTAGCAATACTAATATTTATTTAATGCACTGTGATTTTAAGCGCTAGAAACATTGAGAAAGTTTTTATTTCTTTGTCAAGTTTTTGGGTTGTTTTACAAAGAGCAGTTTGAACAATGCTTAGCTTTTCCTCATATGACAGAGAGCATCTTTTCTATGCTTGGTGAATTATTATACTCCTTTCCGAGTATGGTAGCTTCCAACATTTTATCCATTGTGCTTTCAATGTTGTGAAATTTGTGAGTTCCTATAGTGTAAAGGTTTTTTTTTTTTTCTTTTTTTTGCCAGTGCCACATCATCTTTTTTATCACTATTAGTTTTATTTTTGAAGTTTACCTTTGCTAAGTTCTGGCTACATATTTAGAGATTATCAAATAGCATCAGTGTCAATATCCCTCAATCCTCTTTTACAACTCCTTGTATGTTTAATTTGAATTTTACTGCCAAAGTTACCACTTTTCATTTCTTTGCTGCACTTTCATCTTTGCTGGCCAACTTTCTTTCAATTATCTATCTTTGTAGAATGTCACATGGGTTCATAATTGAGAGATGAGGCCACATAAATGTACTTTGCATCAGTGTGTGAACTGAGTAACAGATGTGCAGTGACTAGTCATTTGCAATGAAGTCATGTGATTAATCATTGCTCATGATAGACATTTAAAAAAAACTTACATAGTGATTTTCAAACTGAAAATCTAGCAGCAAAGTTTGTACTTTATGTGGTTACTTGTAGTTAATATTTTGTGGTAACTGAAATTTGAGTTATTTTGGGATATTGGTATTATTTAAACTTTGTTTTGAAATTGGTGCATATGCATGCAAAGCAAGGACTATCTGTATCTGACAAAGAGCTTTAAAATACATAAAGAATTCCTGCTGGGAGCAGTAGCACATGCCTATAACCCCAGCAACTGAGAGGAGGGGTGCTGAGGCAGGAGGACCACAAGTTCAAAGCCAGACTCAGCAACTTAATGAGGACCTAAGCGACTTAGTGAAACTCTTTCTCAAAATTAAAACACACACACACTAAAAAGAAGCAGGGATGTGGCCCAGTGGTTTAGCACTCCATGGATTCAATCCCTAGTTTTTTAAAAAAAGAATATGTAAAGAACTCTCAAATAGTAAAACTAATAACACTTAGGTAATGGGTAGGCACACAGACATTTTAACAAAGAGAATAGGATGGAAGGAAAGCACATGGAAAGATGTTTAATATCATTAGCCATTAAGTTAAATCTGCAGTGAGTTATCAGTACATATTTAAATGAATGTATAAAAAAGTGATAATACTAAATATTGGTGAGGATACAGATAAATTGGATCTTTTATACATTTATGGTCAGAATGTAGAATGGTATAGTCATTCTGGAAAACAGTTTGACTTAGACTCTTTCTCAAAATAAAAAAAAAAAATTGGGGCTGGGGATGTGGCTCAAGCGATAACGTGCTCGCCTGGCATGCGCGGGGCACTGGGTTCAATCCTCAACACCACATAAAAAATAAAATAAAGATGTTGTGTCCACCAAAAACTAAAAATAAATATTAAAAAATTCTCTCTTTCTCAAAAGAAAAATTAAAAATTAAAAAAATAAAAAGGAGTAGGGATGTGGACTAGTGGCTAAGAACCCCTGGAGTTAATCCCTAGTTTAAAAAAAAAAAGAATATATAAAGAACAAAACAAAACATGATTATCATAACCCAATAGTTGTACTCTTGGCTGCTTATCCTAGAGAAATAAGAACATATATTTAAACAAAAATTATATACAAATGTGTATAGCAGTTTTATTCATAATGGCCCAAGTCTAGAAACGACTCAGATATTCTTCAGCAGTGAATGGTTAAACAAACAGCATCTATATGATGGAATACAACTTAATAAAAATAGAAAGAAGTAAACTATTGATATGTACAGTAACTTGAATGAATGAATCTCAAGGGTATTGTGCTCAATGAAAGAAAACAGTCTTAAAAGGTTACAGACTGTATGGTTCCATTTATATAACATTCTCCAAATGTCAGAATTATAGAGATGGAGAACAAATAGTGGTTGCCAGGACATGGAGATGGGAGGGAGTATAGTGAGAGGACTAGGTACATCTATAAAGAGTTTGCACAGCCAGCTACTATGGTACATGCCTATAATTCCATCGTCTTGGGAGGCTGAGGCAGAAGGATTGTAAGCTTGATGCCAGCCTGGGCAATTTAGTGAGCCCCTGTCTCAAAGGAAGAAATAAAAAGGGCTAGGGATATAGCTCAGTGGTAAAAATAACCCTCCCTCTTCATTCCTCATACTGCAGAAGGCTGCAGGCAGCAGGAACAAGAGGTTGCACATTGGAGTTGTGGTAGAACAGTTCCATAGCTTGGTCATTCTATGGGTTCATAAATTTGTAGCTTAAATGAAAGTGTATAGAATCACATATAAAAACGTGCAAATGAGACCATGTAAAAAGTAGTAAAATCTGACTGAGGCCTGTAATTTAGTTAATGGCATTGTACCTATGTCCTTTTCTTGGTTTTGATACTGAACTATCGCTATATAAGTGGTACCCCTGGAGAAAGTGGGATAGAGTACTATTTTTGTAATTTCCTGAGTTTATAATTGCTTAAAATTAAAATTTTTCTTCTTCTTCTTTTTTTTTTTTTTTAAAGGCCTTCTTGAGGGTCAGGCACCATCATCTTAGGAGGTACAGATCACTATCATCTGATATGCCACCTGCCTATCATCCCATAACTCTAGAAAATGATTCAGCCTTCTCAGACCTGTCTGCCTGGCTTTGGCAGCCATCCAAAGTCTTCTGTCTGGGTGCAGAGAGAACATTTCATGTTGGTTTAGCTCGGAGAATCAGGGTGTGGTGCCCCATAGATGTGATTGCTCTGCTAGGAGATCAGTCTTTTTTTTTTTTTTTTTATAAAGATCAGTGTTTTTAAGAGAGGCTGATTTATGTTTTTGGTTGGTATTTCCATGGAGTGTTTGTAGCTGGGGAGAGAAACTCATTGGTAATAAATGGATGATTTGAGGCTGACAGCTGCTCATCATCCTGCTTTTTATAAATATTCGTTCCTTTTAGTTCTTTTTGGAAGATAGATACATAAACCACTGTGACCTTTCAAAATGTCTTTATAAAGACTATCCTCTAAAACTGGTAAGAAAATGGAGTGCGACATACATAAAATATCCAATTAAAGTCTTTTATTCACCTCTAACATAATTTCATTTAAAAATTTTGGGGGGTGGGCAAGGATTGAGAGAAAAATTGTTTGAGATTTGAGCATAATACATTCAGTAATTTAGCCATTTCAAACAGTTGAACGAATTGTACACCTGTGGTTAGATTGACAGTAATGACAGTGATTTAATTTTCATCAACAAATTGCTCCTGCACTGACAGTGTTTGCCTGTAGTTTTCTACATCCGGGTTTCCCTAAAATGTTGCTGGGTTGGATAGGGCAAAGCCAAGATAGTCTCTGATTGTGGGAAGAGGGGAACCATGGTATGTGTTATTTTTTTCTGAGACCTCAACCAGACCATATGAGGTTAGTTTTTGAAGGTAAGCTTGTGTTTCTTTCTCGACTTTGTTACAGTTACAACAGGAAGACTTTTCATTTTTCTTGAATGTCTTTTACAGCAAAGGCCTATATGGGTAGACTCTGAGGGTTCTTTTTCTCTGGTACCTTAGGAAGAATTAGGATTTTTGAAAGTACAGATTAGAAAAGATTATAAATATTAGGACAGCAGTTCTGTAAAGGTGGGCATCCATAGTAGACCATAGAAGCCTTTGGGAGGTGTCTCCAATCAGTTAAATTGATCATCTATTTGTTGCTGTCCTCAGGCAAGACAGGCTGAGGTAAAGCGATTCTTCCGCCCCATTGAGGAACTGAAGAAGGAGTTTGATGAGCTGAATGTTGTCATTGAAACTGACATGCAGATCATGGTCCGTCTGATCAACAAATTCAACAGTTCCAGCTCCAGCCTGGAAGAGAAAATTGCTGCACTCTTTGATCTTGAGTACTATGTCCATCAGGTATTGTATTTCCATGTCCATAAGTCTAATTTTTAATTAATAGCTCCAAAGATAACCTCTGGCCATAAGCCCCTGAGAAAATGGCATCAGCATCTTTACTTCTCTTCCAGGGCCTAGACTGTTTTCAATCTAGCCAATGTTTCTTGTAGTTAGATATATTCTTAGAGACTAGACCAAGCTCTTTTTCATTTATACTGTTACCTCCTTTATTTTTTTCAACACTGAGGATACAACAGAGGTTCTATAGTTCCTATCCCATGTAGCTTATAGTCTGGAAGGATAAACAGTCAAAAAGTGAGCAAATGAACACTTTAACAATGAAATAATGAGGTAATTTAAGATCATGATAGACTCCAGAAGGTGATATGGGAATATATCATAGTTGAACTTAATATCTAGTCAGGGGCAATAAAGAGAGGTTTCTCCAGGATGTGCCGGCTGTGCGTTCAAGCATTATTAGAAGTTTTCTAGGTAAAGAGGAGGCTTTAGAATAGGGGATGACAAACTACCACCCATGGGCCAAATTGGACTTGATGTCTGTATTTGTAAATGAAGTGTTATTGGGACACACCCACCACTGTTGGTGTATTATTTATGACTGTTTTCATTGCTGTAATGGCAGAGTTGAATAATTGTAACAGAAACTGTATGCCTCACAAAATAAAAAATATTTGATTTTAGAAAGTTTGCCAGTCCTTGGATTAGAGCATTCCAGGCAGAGTAAGCAACATGTACAAAGATTCTGGAGCAGAGAAGAACTTGGTGAGGTTGAACCTGGAAATGATTGGTGTGCCTGGAGCATAGTGGCCAGGGGGAGGCTAGCATAAATAGTGGGAAGCTGGGGAGTCAGAGAGTTAAGTTTAGGAATATCCTGCTCTTAATAATTTTAGCCTTAATCCTTAAAACAGTTTGAGAGTTCATCATGGAAAAGTAACTGCTCAGACTTCTATAGCTAATATTCATTGAGATTATTATATACTAGACTCTGCTTCAAGTGTTTTGTATATATTAATTCATTGACTTCCACAGCTTGCCTTATAGTAGTCATCACTATTTATCCCATTATTTTGCTTTTTGGTGGTGGTGGGGGGGTTGGGATCTTACTATGCTGCCCAGGCTAGTCTCAAACTCCTAGGCCCACATCATCTTCCTGCCTCAGCTTCCGAACAGGTGGGACTACAGGAATGCACCATTGCACCCAGTTAATCCCATTTTTTACCTGAGAAAAATGAAGCAGAGAGAGATAATGTGATGGCTCAATATCATCCAGCTAATAAGGCTAGAGCTGGGAAAGCAACACAAGATTTCCTTCAACCTCTAATCTGACCCTTCACTAATCTGATGACTCTGCTTATCATAGGAAACTGGTATGTTTTCTTCTCCTCCTCCTCCTCCTCCTCTTCTTCCTCCTCCTTCCTCCCTCCCTCCCTCCCTTCCTCCTCCCTCCTCTTCCCTCTTCTTCTTCTTCTTCAATTGAACTCAGGGATGCTTAACCACTGAGCCACATCCCTAAGTCTTTTTATTTTTCATATTGAGACAGAATCTCAATGAGTTGGTTAGGGCCTTGATAAGTTGTTGAATCTGGTTTCAAACTTGCAGTCCTCCTGCTTCAGCCCCCCCTCCCCCAAGTCACAGGATTACAGATGTTTGCCACCATATCCTGGATTGGTACCTTTTGAATGAAGCTCAAAAAGGAATGTGTGGAGGTAAAGAGAAGGAGCAAAGAGAAACCATTCATTTATTTAAGAAATGAGTTTATTGAATGCTAACTTTAAGTCCCAGGCACTTGAGATACATTTGTGAACAAAATTGGAGCTTACTTTCTAGCAGAGGCAGTTACCAAATAAGTAAATTATAAGTAATATATTGAGGCCTGGCACAGTGGTGCACACCTATAATCCCAGCAGCTCGGGAGGCTGAGGCAGGAGGGTCTCAAGTTCAAAGCCAGCCTCAGCAATGGTGAGGCACTAAGCAAATCAGTGATACCCTGTCTCTAAATAAAATACAGAGAAGGGTGGAATGAGATGGTCATCATTACCCTAAGTACATGTATAAGACATGAATGGTGTAAATCTGCTTTGTGTTCAACCAGAGACATGAAAGATTGTGTTCTATATGTGTAATATGAATTGAATTGCATTCTGCCGTTATATATAACAAATTAAAATAAATAAATAAATTTTAAAAATACAAAAAAGGACTGGAGATGTGGCTCAGTGGTCGAGTGCCCCTGAGTTCAATCTCTAGTACCCTACCACAATATGTTGAAGGTGATAAATGGTATAGAGAAGTAAAAAGGAGAGTAGGGAAGGAATTTGGCTGTGTTGAGACTGACTATCTCAGGTAGGAGGAGCAACAAGTACAGAAGTCCTGAGGTGGGAGATGCCTAGTATGTTTGAGGTCAGTATACTTGGAGTAGGGCAAAGGGGGAGAGAAGAAGCAGATGAAGCTCAGAGATACTGGGAGGAAGAATATGGAGGACTTAACTGTAGTCCATGACAAAGAGTAAAACTTGAAAAATCTGACTTACTTTTAAAAGGACCCCTCCAGCTGCCATGTTGAGAATTGGACTGAAGGTAAGGGGAATGAGTAGGAGGAAAGACCAGGTAGGAGGCTCTTGTGAGTAACCCAGACTAGTAACAATGGTGGCCCAGGGGGCTATGTAATAGTAGTCAAAATCTTGTTTGAGATCCATATAGATCTTCGGTGTCCTCCCATGTACTATAGCATCTTTGGTTTTGTTTATTTGTGGTGCTGGGTATTGAACCTGGGGTCTTGTACATGCTAGGCAAGTGCTCTACCACTGAGCAACATCCCCAGGCTATATCTTTGTTCTTTATAAACTAATTTAAATAGAGTTTTTCTTTGTTTGGGATTTTTGCCAATTTCTGTGGTGAAAGAGGGTGAGTGTGCACTGTATCTGCAGGAATTATGGAGCAGCTTCTTCACCTTCTTTCTCTGCTCATAACTCTTTCTTAGGTCTCAAAAGCAGGACTGTGTTCCTCTGGGGGGGCGGGGCAGGAGGCAGGGAACACACCTGAATTCTCTTTCCCCTTTCCAGTTTTCTCTCTAGGATAAAAAACAAAAACTCCCACAGTTTTTCGGTTAGAGGCAAAGGATTAAGGATCTTAGGGGTTACTGTCCAGTTCAGTCCTGCTCTGATGTTATAGCTTTTATTTATTTTTTATTTCAACATCCTTGAATGGATGTTTATATATCAGATTTCTATAGGTTATTTTTTTTTAAATACTTATTTTTTTTAGAAGTAGTTGGACAAAATACCTTTATTTTGTTTATTTGTTTTTATGTGGTGCTGAGGATGGAACCCAGGGCCTTGCACGTGCTAGGCTGAGCCACAATCCTAGCCCCTATAGGTTATTTAAAAAAAAAAAAATTGTAGTTGTAGATGGTCAGAATGCCTTTATTTTATTTTTTATATTTATGTGGTGCTGAGGTTGAACCCAGTGCCTCACACATGCTAGCCAAGTGCTCTGCCACTGAGCTACAACCCCAGCCCTAGGTTATTGGTTTAGTTGCATAGGAAAGACCAAAATGAATGGGAACTTATCTAGGTATGAATAAGTACTCAAGAGGCTTTAGAAGTGCCCCAATAAAGTTTTTTTTTTTTTTTCCTTCTGCAGGTCCTCTAGTCACCTGGCATCATCACTCTTAGGGAGATATATTTCATTCTACTTTCAAAGGTCACTAGAAGGAATGAACATTACCAAATTTAGCCCAAAGTCATAGTGGGAACTATTCCTCTGGTCAAGGCCAAACTCTTTCTGTTGGCAGAGGTTCATAAGTATTCTGAGTCATAAATATTCATTTTGATTGGAAGTCTAAAGTTCTTGGCTTGGACTGGCCCATCAGGCTTCCATGAAACAATGTTAAGTTATAATTTTACAGAGAGATTCCAGAAGATTCCACTCAGCCCTGATTTCTAGTTGTGATGGGGAGTTGAGGTGATGTAGTGCTGGCTTTGAGGAAGTGAGGACTTTTCTAGCCAGGAACTTTTCTGTCTCTTCCCATTCCAGAATTTCTGAATGGAAGCTCAAGGAACCATGGGCTTCAAGGACCTGAACTGGGTCTTCCCAAGGATTCCTCACAGCCATATTTGAATTATTAAAATAGCATATGTGAAAAGCAAAACCTTGTGTGTTGTAACAATTTTCAAGTTATTTATGAGGAACAGCCTTTGTCTATCTTATCTAAACTAGGGCAATATATTTGTTTTTCCTTATGGGACTCCTCAGTTCTTTACTTTCATTTCTCACTTTCTCTTTTTCCTATTTTCTTATTATCTTATCCTTGCTCTGGTTCTCTTCTTTCTTCCTGAGTGTTGGTATAACTTCCTTTGTCCCCTTTGTAATGCACTCCCTCCCTATATTCCTATCCACCTGTCTGACCCCTCTTGAGAAAAGTTCTGACTCCAGATGCAGATGGGGAGCTGGAGCACATGGGCTCTGCTCATGCCATCTTCTGTGTGAATCTGGGGAGGACCCACCTTTTGTTGTGAAGTGGGCATAACGACACTGTTCTTCTTCGCTGCCAGTAAAATAAAAAATGATGTAACACCTTAAAAGGCTAAAGTGTTTATATAAATGTCAGTATTTATATTACACTTCATGTAATATGGATAAATTGGTAGAACAGAACCTCTGTGATTCTGGGCTGAGTTGCTTTGGGGCAACAGAGTGGTAGCTGCTCTGCCAGGAACTCATACTAGCTTTGATAAGTGGCCATCCCAGGAATGAGATGATAGGATTCTGAGCCATGGTTTAATATCTGGAAAACCTAGAGCAAGAATGATCAAAGAACAGGCAGCGAATTCATGTATTTTAAAATCATTGCATGTGAGGAAAGAAGGCATTTAATGTCAGCAAAGCACTCAATTTGAATCTTCCTTGTTTGCCAGGCTTTAGCTCAATAGTTATTCCTGTTCTCGAGGACAGATTGGGGCAGAAAAATCCTAGCCCTGGCCTGGGACTGCATGGCAGACCAGACTTCATGCTCACTTTGCAGCCTAGATTGGCTGTTGTTTCAGTTCTAGGTACCCCATATGGTTTTTGAAATTCACAGTGGAATTTTATTTCAGGAACATTTTTTTCCTGATCAAATTCATATTTATTGGTTCAGTGATTATTTATTGAATACCTAACTGTATGTTCAACACTATTCTAGTCATTGGAACTTCAACAGTGGATGAACAAACACAGCCTCTATTCATGTGGAGATTCTATCAAAATGTTTAAAATTATCTTCCAAGTGGTAAAAATAGACTAAACCCACCTAAAAACATTGACAGGGTCATATACTGTGTTTCATGCTTGATTTCTCTGTCAGAAGAAACACTGCTAGTTTGGAGGAAAAGGCAAGGACACAATCAGGTAGGAAATGGCTCCATAGAATCTAGAGGAAAAAGATGGAAAGCCCTCATGTTGTTGTTGGGCCCTAGTTTCCTGATGATCTGTAGAGAAGAATTAGTGAGTGAGTATGAGACAGACTTTGTAGCAACAAAGTATGCATAGAGAGTGGGGGAGGGGAGAGATTGATTCTGATTTTTTTTTCACATATGAATGTAAATATAGGATTTAGTAAGTTAGTTATTAAAATGTTAATTTAGTACTAGTTTAAAATAATAGTCTTAAGTGCCATAAAAATCAGCCTGACCATTTTAAGTCAAACTAGAGATATACGATAAGAAGTTAGTAATTATTTAATATTGATTTTTTTTTGTAATGAGACCACTTTACAATCACTTGGATTCATTAT
Source organism: Ictidomys tridecemlineatus (assembly GCF_052094955.1). Lineage (NCBI taxonomy): Eukaryota > Metazoa > Chordata > Mammalia > Rodentia > Sciuridae > Ictidomys > Ictidomys tridecemlineatus. The sequence goes on along the minus strand of NC_135477.1, from coordinate 119,423,277 downwards.
TTAAATATATTAGTCACTCAGCTTATTAGAGTTACGTGATGATGGAAATATTCTGCATTACACATAGCCACTACCTAGTAATGCAGGCCTAGACTAAAGCCTTTGGGAGAGTGACTTTTATTATGAACGTCTTCAGATGTAGTCAACCTTAGAAAAGAAGGATATTATTGTTATTCCTCTCCTAGCAGTCTTGTAGCTCTCCCTCACCAACAATAGCACTCCTTTTATAGTCCCTGGCTTCTAATTAAAATCGTTGCCTTTTTTTTTTTAATTGTTGCCTCCACTGCACGCATTGGGGTTGGACATCAGCAGAAAATATGGCACCATTTAGTGATGCTCATGATGCCAGATTCTTTGTTAACAGCTTGTGTGTTTGGATTAAGCCTTGTGACTCACTATGGTTTATAATTTTCCAAGATATGCTTGGCATAAGCAATAGCTAGGTGCCATTTCCCCTGATTCCCACGCAGGTACTCATGAATTGTGTTAGATGAATTAGGAGTTCTCAAATTTGAGATTATTTTAAAAATTATTTTGTTTTTACATATGTTTTTCCTACTTTGTTAAAAAGGCCACTATTGTTTTTTACTTGGTTTTAAATTTGTTTTTGGATGGACACCAAAAGAAAGGCCTTCAGAAGAGCTCTTCCTTCTTGGATGTCTGTTCTGTGCTAAGTAATACCTTTGTTGCAGATGGATAATGCACAGGACCTACTGTCTTTCGGTGGCCTTCAAGTGGTAATCAATGGGCTGAACAGCACAGAGCCCCTGGTGAAGGAGTATGCTGCATTTGTTTTGGGGGCTGCCTTTTCCAGGTAAGTGTGGATGGACATCCCAATGGCAGAATCGTTTGGCCTTATTGCCTCAAAAGTTACTTTTGCACTTATGCACATCTCTACTCATGTTTCAGTGTGATACAGTGAAACCAGAATTTTTGGTGGGGGGATAAATACACACACACACACAAACACATACACACACACCATTTATCAGTAGATCTTAGGTCACATTCTCTGTTTTAGTAAAAGCAAATAAAAAGTTAGATTCACCACAGACAGTATGGAGGGGAATGAACTCCAAGAGTTGATCCCTTGAGCAGTAAAGCCACCTCTAGTGATGAATAAATGATGAACCTGACCAAAGAAGGCCTTTTGAGGGAAATGTGTCTTCTAGTTGTCTGGAACCAATCAATATGCAGTCAGGTTATTGGGTTGGTAGTTCTTTAGAATTTCAAATAGTCTGGTTTATGCTAGAAGACTGATTAGGCAAAAGGAGAAGGAGACAACACCTTGAAAGAATGAATGCAGAAAGATGTGGTCATCACATCATTATGCTCATCCTAAAAAAAAAAATCAGGATATCTTCATGGTACAGTTGGTCTGTTGGAGCTCTATAGTTCCATTTTTAAAAATCTGCTTCTAGGATCATTTGTATCTCTAAAAAAGGAAGAAATATTCCTATTCTTGCCGCAAAGGCATGAGTGGTAGTTATTAGGTTTGCCTTGTTTAGATTAGGGGTTGTGATGTTGTAGAAGAAACTGCTACTCTAAATATTTTACCATTATAGGCTTTGTTTTTAAAGGATTTCCTTTGCCTTTTATCTATGCTGTCTTTATTTAATCAGAATATCAATCTGATGTTTTCTCATGCTGAAATAGTTCAGCATCTTTTCATAGTAAAACGAAGGACAGAGCCAAGAAGGCCCAAAGAATTGTTCCTTGAGGAGGGGCTGAAAGCACTGTAGATCTTTGTTTCCTTTATCACTGTCTGCCTTAGTTTCAGGTCCTTATGGACAGTCAAGACTCTGGCCTCCAGAGAAGTTTCGTCTCCCTTGGTCTCACCTTCCAGAGCCAGAGTTTCCCAGGGAAATCTCCTTTTGTGCAGCCATTCGAAAGGTAGACAATCTGAGTTTGTTTTGGAAGTTGCAGTTTCAACCCTAGGGAAAGTGCAGGGTCTTATTCTCATAAAGCTTTACAGACTTGAGAATTTACTTTACTTTCGCTTCTCCAGCCAGAAATGAAGAGAGGTCAAATATTAACCTCTCTGTCCATAAACTTTTCAGAAATTGTTATGGTTTGCATATGAGATGTTCTCTGAAGAGCTCATGTGCCAATGAAGAAATGTTAGGATGTGAAATGATCAGATTATGAGAATTGTAATCTAATCAGTGGATTAATCCTTTTGATATCGATTAATAATTTCAGTGGATTATGGGGGGTAACTATAGTCAGGTGTGGTATGGCTGGAGTAAGTAGGTCACTGGGGGCATGCCCTTCAGGATTATATTTTGTCCCTGACTTCTGGTGCCCTCTCTCTCTGCTTCCTGGCTACCATGAGCTGAGGAGCTTCCCTCTGGCATGCCCTTCCACTAAGATGATCTGCCTCTAGACTAGAGCAATGGAATCAGCTGACCATATACTGAAACTCAATTATGAGCTCAAAATTTTCTTCCTCTAAGTTGTTCTTGTCAGGTATTTAGTCACAGGAACAAAAAGCTGATTAACACAGAAATCTTTGCCTTAGCTCAAGTATTTTATTTTTACCTTCAATATTGTGAGAAACATGCTCACCTGTCCAAACCCAAAGAATGGATTAAGAGACACACTGTGTAGCAAAAAGCAAGACTTTAATAATGGTCTTATAAGATTGGGTATCTGAGGGAAGCAGATACCCCCAGATTGGGCACAACCATTGTTTTATCCCTTTGAGCGCAAGGTCTCTCCCAATTTCCTCATTGGCTGAGTACCAAGGGGTGTACAGTGTTTATGGTTTGGAAATTAGATGTTCTCTGAAGAGCTCTGAAGAGTCTTTCTGAATGTCATCTATGTTTTACTATCTCCTATTGGGTTACTTAAAGAAATATACTTTTAGTTGTCCCCGCCTCTCTTTTTTTCTCTTGTGGCAGGAAGGCCCTTTTGGACAATGTCTTTTGGTACTTACCCAGTTTATTTCTTTTGGTCAGATCGGGGAGTGCCCTTCCTTCTCACCTCCTGTTTGTCAAGGGGCTGTGAAGTTTTATATTCCCATTAACTGCTTATAACTTTTCATTCTATTCCCCTATCCATCTGCCTTTCTTACATCCCAAGTAATTTTATATTTAAAGCTAAATACTCCTTTGAAAATGGACCACTCGCCTTTCTATTTCGTACACCTATGAACAGATTACCGAATATGTCCCTAGCCATTGCTTTTGGAAGTACATTCCATGGAGGGAACTATATAGTATTTTCATATCACATCCTAGTTATGAAGGACTAACTTACTTGAGAAGCATGCAACGGGCCTGCTTAGCAGATCATAACTATTCAGAGACTGTGCCAGTATATTATTAAGACTTCTCTATGATTGTATTAGTGTAAGACCGTGATAACATTTATGCAACATCACTAAAATTTAAATAGAGATAAATATAAAAGATTGCAATTTAGTGTTTTGGTGGCAAGCAAACTGCTGTATTGAAAATGTTCTAGCTGGGTTTTTGATAGCTCACTGGAGAGCTGTTACAGTGACAGCATGGTATGGCGCCAGAGCTTTTGGAAGCCAACAGCAGACTCCCAAACACCATGAAAATGTCAGTGTTTTATGCAAAGAGGAACTTGATGCAAGATAAGAATATTTCTATGCAGAGAGGCAAGTTTTAGTGCTATAATCTGATATTCATTGTTTATTCTTGATGTTCTATGTATTGACTCTGTACCTCCCTAACTGTTCCTAGTGTATAGGTGTATACACATGTGCACACATAATAGCCAGATAAAATTGCTTTTTGTCAAAGGGCCTTCAAATGATAGTGAGCACCGTGGAATCAGGGTGTGCCCACAGACAACCTTTTTAAGCCTTGCCTTACCTTACCTCTTTTCTTCGTTAACTGGGAACATTAATAGGTATCTCACATATTTTGAGAATTTTGTTTTCTCCTCCCACTCCCAAATTTTGTTTTTTCCTCCCATCCCCGCAAGTACTAGGGATTGATACCAGGACCTTGTGCATGCTAAGCAAGTGTTCTACCATTGAGTTGCATCTCCAGACCTGTTTATTTTGAATCAGAATCTCACAAAGATACCCAGCCTGGCCTCAAACTTGAAATCTTCCTACCTAATCTTCCAGAGTAGCTGGGATTATAGGCATACGCTACTGCACTGGCTTCATTTCATAAAGTCAAATATCAACTAACATAATATACAGTAAGTCTTATGAAATGATTATAATGCACCTGTTCATAATAAGGTAGTATCAACATCATCATCACCTTATCATGGCATGTCCTTTTATACAATAAGATTTCCCATAAGGAAATTCTTATTTCATTTCTTTCTATAATACAAACCTTTATTCTCATTTTCTCTTTTTGTTACAGAGTTATGGTCTTCTACCTCTCTTGGTACTAATCTTGCTGTTTTGTGGTAATGTTTATCTGTCTACCTGGGTTAATTGGTTAATAAAACTTTCATACGCTTTTCTGTAGTTGAAAAGGCCTCTTCCCTGATGTTAAACATAAGCAATTATTCTGAGATCAAGAAGAGGGAGATGACAGAAATGTAATTGACATGGCCACTGAAATAAAATTTCTTCCTTTATTTAAGTACTACATGCAATTATTGGTACACATACTTTTCTTTTTTTAATACTGGGGGTTGAATCCAGTAGCACTTTAGCACTAGCTATATCCCCAGCCCTTTTTTGATTTTATTTTGAGACAGAGTCTCATTAAGTTGCTAAGGCTGCCTTGAATTTGTGATCCTCCTGCCTCAGCCTCCTGCATTGCTAGGATTACACGTGTGCACCACATGCCCAGCATACACATACTCATTTTCTGTTATTTATTGCCCAGTGTAAGACAGGTAGGTTATACAGGGATAAGTGTGCTGATGCTTTTAGCAGATTCATCTTTTCATCACTTTTCCTTCTCTTTCTTCTCCAAACCTTCTTTTTCCTTCTTCAAGTAAATTATTTTCATTCACTTTTCTGGTGACCTGATTTTATATCATGATGGTACCTGTGTTTATGTCTGCAGTCCAAACTACTAGGAGTCTCTGGAGTCACAGACAAGTCATTTGTGTTTCTGTATAAGGGAAATATCAGAAAGGTCTTGTGAATGCAGAAGCCATGCACCTCTCTGTAATATGGTTTTGATTTTACTTCTCAGCAAACTGTCTGTCTGCTTTTGCTTTCCTCTTATCTCCCTGTATATTTCATTTACCATTTAACTGTCAAAAGTTAACTATCAAGAAACTAGTGTACCTGTTCCAAGTAGTGCTGGCTTTGCCATTCTCATATCCCTGTGTCAGTCACTTTTTGCTGCAGTCTGGCTGGGCACAATTCAAGAGCCACTTGTCAAAAGAAAAGAACTTTATTTTTAGAACCACACACTCCAAACAAAACAGCTCCTCAGGAAAACCTTCAGAGCCCAACTGGCACCACCGGCTTCCCACAAGCCTCTCAACCTCCCCCACTCCTCCTGCTCTTGAGGCCGATTGGCTGGGTTGCATGGGCGGAGCCAAAAAAAGTCCCCCAATGAGCAGCTCCATGGTCTGAAAGGGCAGGGAAACAGCCCAATGAGCATCACTGCAGAGGAGCCAATCAGTTGGCAGCTAGAAGTTGCTGGGGCTGCTGTGAGCCAATCATCAGCTGGCAGCTGGAAGTTTGCTGGGGCCCCTTCGGCTGTGGCTCTCAACACTTTTGGTGGGATACATCCATCTTTAATAATCCACATTCACATCTGCCATGTGTGAATTATTATGAAATTACATGACTTTATGATTGTTCATGTTTATAATGCTTTTATTTGAACGTCAGCAGTGTGCTGCATGTCATGGAACTAAGCCCAGTATAAAAAAGGATGTGGAATGTACGTGTGCCATAGTCATAGACAGATTATGTTCTGTAATCATGGCTCTCTGAGGAAGTGTTCTGTTTTAATGTCTCCTTAGTATCTTCCTTAGAACCTTCTTGGCAGATTTTGGGTTATATACATCCCTTGGTACAAAAAAAAAAAATGCATCTCAGGGCTGGGGTTGTAGCTCAGTGATAGAGCATTTGCCTAGCATGTGTGAGGCACTGGGTTTGATTCTTAACATTGCATATAAATAAATTAAATAAAGGTCCAAGGAGAACTAAAGAAATATTTTTTAAAAAGAAAGAAAAAAATGCATGTCACCCATCCTTGCATGCACTAAGCCCATGCTTTGTTGCTTCTCTAGTTCCTTAGTTGCACTCTTGTTACTGAACTTTACCAATTAATTTGTAACTGTCTGGTCACTGTTGTATCGCCATGTCCCATGTTCATCTGTTGGCCTTCAATTTGTAGTGTTTTTTTTTTTTTTTGCAGCCCTCAATGAATTTCATTGCTCATCTGCATCTTTTCATCCCATCTTCACTGATGACTTTTGTGGGCTTGCTGGGGACCAACATTCTCAATACTACTGAACCTTTATTTTTACTTCTGTCATCTATATGATACCTTGAAGTTATTTTCTATTTTCCTCAGCATCTCATATTCTCTGGCCACCCCCATTATCTCTTTACATGTTCGTATCTCCTGTTAAACATGCTTGTTGTTCTTATTGTGACCTCCAGCTTTTAAATGTCTTCCTCTTTTCCCTATCACTATTTGTGTTCTTCACCCTCTCTGTCTTAGCTCCATCCAGGTAACTCGGGTTACCTACTCACTGACCCTGTCCTACCACCAACTTATCCTACCTGCCAACCTATATTTTCCTTCTATTTATTTATTTATTTAATAGCAATTATTATTATTTTTTAAAATTTGTTCTAATTAGTTATACATTTCTTACCATTATTTCTAAACTTCTGAAAGAGTAAACAAAAAGAAATACAAATGAGTACACATGTGCATTATGTTAATGTGCTCAAATCCACTATTCCTACAATCTGGTTTCTGCCCCTACATCTCTGAAAATTTTCAAGAGCACTTCAGTATCATTGACATCTATGTAGCAGTCAACATGTTGGCCACTACTTCCCCTTGGAAACTGTACTTCTTGGCTGCCATGGCATTATAAATCCTGGCTTTGGGATGACAGTAATTAATTACTTCCCCTCCTTTTCATTTAATTTCTTTTTTTTTTTGGTTTAAGATAGACAGAATGCCTTTATTTTATTATTATTTTGTTTTGTTTTTATGTGGTGTCAAGGATCGAACCCAGTGCTTCATGTATGCTAGATAAGCACTCTGCCACTGAACTACAGCCCCATCCCTCCTCTCCTTTTCTTTTTATGATAACATCATCCTCTTACTGTTTTGTGATTGTAACTACTCAACAAGATTCTTGCAGCTTTGTTATTCTCTTTTCATTTTTTCCTCTTAATGGTCCTGTCTATTCTTGTGGTTTTAAATCCTACCTCATTGTGAATGACTCCAGTGTTCACGTTTAAGTCCAGCCTTTCTTCAGAGGTCTCATCCTACATTTCTTTCATACTGTCTAATTGTACCTCAAACTTGAGGAGAAAGTGAAATTCATTATTGTCTTTCTTATAAACTAGATTTTTTTCCTCCCACATTCTCTTTTTATCTATTCTTGGCACTGTGATTATTGTCGTTACCCATGCTTGAAACTTTTGAATGATATTTGAGTCTTCATTCTTCTTTCATTCTCATTAAGTTGGTGAACAAACCTGTAAATTTTTATTTCCACTATTTTTACCTACAAACCATTCCACATTTTTCTTCTACTTTAAAGAACCTTGATGTGAGCACAGCAATCTATTCAGGGCTGGGTTCTCTCCCCCAATGCTATCGAATGAACCATGAACACTCTAAACCAAGAACTGCAATCCCATTTTCAGTGGATGTGGATTGATTTAGAGATGGGCATGTGACCCAGTTCTGATCAACGAAACAAAGAGATATTTGCCAAGAAGCTTCTAGGAAGAATTTTGCTCTTACGTGAGAAGAAAGATGATAAAGAGACCTTGGTCTTCTTCATCCTGCCTTGAATGCAGTTATTTTAGAGCCACAGCAGTTGCCTTGGACCAATGAGGTGTGAAGCACAAGGACTAAAAGCCTATATACTGAGGAGGATAATAGAGGGGAAAGACAGAAGGAGGCTAAAGTTTAGCTACTGTAGTAATTTTGGAATCAGCCTCTTGGAGACTTTCTTAAATGTCTTTGTTTCTTAAGAAAACAAAACAAAACACTGTCATTATTTTGTTACTTGCAACTGGACAAATATTGATATTGATAAAATTTCTAAAATTCACCTGGGCATGGTGGCACATACCTATACTTCCAGTGACTCAGGAGGTTGAGGTGATTGCAAATTCAAGGCCAGCCTCAGCAACTTAGGGAGACCTGTCTCAAAATAGAAAGAAGTAGGGATGTGGCTCAGTGGTAGAGTACCCCTTGGTTCAATCCCCAGTACAAAAAACAAGTCTACAATCCCTCTTAAGATCTTTTAAAGACCTTAAATTCCCCTTCTTCCTTGCACCCAGCTCAATTTGTAATTATATATTTGTCTGATTACCTGTTTTGTTTGTCTGTTTTGTTTTTGTTTTCTTGGTATGGGGGATTGAACCAAGGGGGTACTTTATCACTGAGCCAGTCCCTAGTTCTTTTTTATCTAAGTTGCTGAAGCTAGCCTTGAATTTGTGATCCTCCTGCCTCAACCCCCTGAGTTGCATGTGCTACCTGTTTACTGTTGATATCCTTTATTAGGCAGGACTAGCAGGGGTTAGGATCACTTTTCTATCTTAATCTTGCTGTCTCCTTAGTGTATAGCATGAGGCCTAGCATTGAGTGGATTCTCAGGAAATATTTATTTATTTATTTATTTATTTATTTATTTATTTTTTTAGAGAGAGAATTTTAATATTTATTTATTTTTTTTTAGTTTTCCACGGACACAATATCTTTGTTTGTATGTGGTGCTGAGGATCGAACCCGGGCCGCACACATGCCAGGCAAGCACGCTACCGCTTGAGCCACATCCCCAGCCCAGGAAATATTTATTGAATGAACAAATAAAAAGAAACAAGGAAACAAACTGATACCTAGAAAATGAATTGCTTCTAAGATAATTAATAGAACCTGAGTAGAGAGTGCTGCTTTTATTATTAATGATGTAATAGTTAGTGTAAGATTCAGTACTATATCTTGATCCTTGAAAATCTAAGGCTATGGAAATGAATGTGCTAACCCTGTTGGCAGAAGGCCCAGAAAATATAAGGTTAGAGATTGGGATGAGGTCAGATGTTGGAGATGCCAGCATTTAAATGAAAGTTTAAATGTGACCTCCTAGGACTAATCTGACTCTTGTCTCCAGTTGCTAATTTTCCCACAGTCCTGCAGTGACAGGGGAGGTGCCCAAATCTTTTGTATCTGATAAACTGATTAACATAATAACCAAGATATGCTCAGGCAGTTTGAATAACTGTAGCTCTTAAACTGCATTCAAAGTCTGATTACTTTTTTAAGATGGCAATTAATGACGAATGGAAAATGAGCTCTAAGCCTGACCAGCTGCCCTGAGTACTAGAAATCAAGACTTCATTCTGGAGAGGGAGGCACCACTTTGCTTAATGAACTTGTCCTTTCAGCATTTCTTTTGATGTGTTCCTGCCTCCTCCACATCCTCTTTGTGACTGCCTTCAGACTTTTTCATTGTTGACTGCCTCTTTCTAATTTCTTCCCTGCATAGCCAAACCCACAAGTTCTTCTCTTTATCTTCAACTTTATTAGCATTTGTTGTTTGGACATATTTACTGACTGTAACATGTCAGCTTCTCTGTTGTATACCAGTTCTTTCATCTATTTTCCCAATAAAATTGAAAGCCTCTTGAGAGTGGGAATTGGTACCTAAGTCCATGATATCCATAGCTCCAGAGGATAAGTTTCATGTGGCTTTTTAGAGCATAAATGATCTAACACAGGGACTGGGGTTGTGGCTCAGTGGTAGAGCACTTGCCTAGCATGTGTGAGGCACTGAATTCGATCCTTGGTACCACATAAACAAACAAACAAACAAACAAAAACGTATACTCATATAGTCAGTTTTCCATTATTTAAAAAAAAATGATCTATCCCCCCCTCTCCTCCCCTCCTCTCCCCTCTTCTCTCTCTACCCCCTCTACTGTAATTCATTTCTCCCCCTTGTATTATTTTTTCCTTTCCCCTCACTTCCTCTTGTATGTAATTTTGTATAACCCTGAGGGTCTCCTTCCATTTCCATGCAATTTCCCTTCTCTCTCCCTTTCCCTCCCACCTCTCATCCCTCTTTAATGTTAATCTTCTTCTCATGCTCTTCCTCCCTACTCTGTTCTTAGTTACTCTCCTTATTGTTTTTTTAGGGATTGGCTAGCTTCACTTAGCATAATCTACTCTAATGCCATCCATTTCCCTCCAAATTCTATGATTTTGTCATTTTTTAATGCAGAGTAATACTCCATTGTGTATAAATGCCACATTTTTTTAATCCATTCGTCTATTGAAGGGCATCTAAGTTAGTTCCACAGTCTTGCTATTGTGAATTGTGTTGCTATGAATGCCGATGTAGCAGTGTCCCTGTAGCATGCTCTTTTTAGGTCTTTAGGGAATAGACCGAGAAGGGGAATAGCTGGGTCAAATGGTGGTTCCATTCCCAGCTTTCCAAGAAATCTCCATACTGCTTTCCAAATTGGCTGCACCAATTTGCAGTCCCACTAACAATGAACAAGTATACCCTTTTCCCCACATCCTCACCAGCACTTGTTGTTTGACTTCATAATGGCTGCCAATCTTACTGGAGTGAGATGGTATTTTAGGGTGGTTTTGATTTGCATTTCTCTGACTGCTAGTGATAGTGAGCATTTTTTCATGTACTTGTTGACTGATTGTATGTCCTCCTAGGAAAGGCAGCAGAATACAACAGACACTAGTATGGCAATATGTAAATCAATGGAAGTGTAACTGATGTGATTCTGCAATCTGTATACGGGGTAAAACTGGGAGTTTATAACCCACTTGAATCAAAGTGTGAAATATGATATATCAAGAACTATGTAATGTTTTGAACAACCAACAATAAATAAATAAATAAATAAATAAAATGATCTAACACAAAAATTGAAATTACCAATAATCGGTAGTAGAAAGGCATAAACCAAGAGCAGACAGGCTTTTATTTCTATAACTGATTTTTGTTTGATTTTTCTTTCAGTGAGTACTATTTTTATAATTAAAACTTAACAGTAAGAAACAAAACAAAGCAAAACAAAAGTTGAAGGCTTCTGTATCTAACAATGGCTGTTTCAATTTCCTAAGAAAAATTCTTGGATCAAAACACCTGAAGCCCAGTGTAGTGATATACTCCTATAATCCCAGCTAATTGGAGGCGGAGGCAAGAAGATTCCAAGTTTGAGACTAGCCTGGGCAAGGTAGCAAGACCCTGTCTCAAGATTAAAAAGTAAAAACGTCTGGGTATGTAGTTTAGTGGTAGAATACCCCAGGATTCAATCCCTGATACCATGGGGAAAAAAAGTCAAATACCTGAAAATGCTGGATTAAATATTTAAGCATTTCCTTAAATGCTCAGCAGACAGGTAGCTGTAGGGCCATTGCTTTGTTTAGATGCAGGGGAAATTAATAACCTCATATTCTTTTTTTTTGTATGGGGGATTGAAACCATGGGTGCTCTACCATTGACCTATATCCCAGCCCCCCCCTTTTAAAAAATATTTTGTTTTAGTTGTAGTTGGATAGAATATCTTTATTTTATTTTTATGTAGTGCTGAGGATTGAACCCAGAGCCTGGCATGTGCCAGGTGAGAGCTCTACAGCTGAGCCACAACTTAAGCTCCATCCCCAGCCCTTTGTATCTTTTGAGACGGGTCTTGCTAAGGTACTCTTACTGGTCTCAAACTTGTCATTCTCCTGCCTCATATCTCCTCAGTTGTGATAAAATATAAATTTTATCACAAACAGCATTAATAATATATATTAATAATAATATATATCTATTTTTCATGTAGTCATGTGCCACATCCAGCAATAACATCATGTTCTTTATGTATCCCTGGAAGAGGGTGAAAGAAATACTAATGCCAAATAAAGCTCAAATTCTAAGAGATAAAGAACACGGAAACTGACAACTGTCCTGGGGACATGTGCCATTATCTAGTGGTCCAGAACTTTGGGTTTCAGCATGCTTCAAAATTTGGGGTGCAGCCCTGGGTTCAGTCCTCGGTATTGTGAAAAAAAAAAAAAAACAGGGGACGGGAAACAAAGTTCAGGGACTATGAGTGAGAGAATGTATTACAGCTGGGAGCAGTGGTGCATGTCTGTAATCCCAGCTGCTTGGAAGGCTGAGACAGGAGAATTGTGAGTTCAAAACCAGCCTCAGCAACTGTGAGGCACTAAGAAACTCAGTGAGACCCTGTCTCTAAATAAAATACAAAATAGAGCTGGGGATATTGCTCAGTGGTCAGTACCCTTGAGTTCAATCCCTGGTACCAAAGAAAGAAAAAGGAAAAAAGAGACTGTATTACAAACATGAAAATCTACACAAAAGAAGTTATTAAGGCAACTTAGCTTTGAATGCCAGGGAGAAAAATTTCCCCCAAATTCTTTACTCAAGCCAGCTCTAGAATGCATTTGGGCTGGAAAAAATACTCCTTTTGAAATCTGAAATATCTAAAATAAGAATTTACTGAAAATGATCTCAACAAATAATAAACTGGAAAAATTATTGCAAGTTATATCATAAACATAGCATTAGTAATATATGTAGCATTAACAATAAAATATAAATTTTATCACAAACAGCATTAATAATATATATTAATAATAATAATATGTATTTTTTCTAAAATAGAGAATAAACACACTAACAATCCTATTAAAAAAAAACATGCAGAAGTTCAAATATAAGGATACTTTCAAGAATAGTGGAATTATGGTCTGGGGTTGTGGCTCCGCAGTAGAGCGCTCACATCACACGTGTGAGACCCTGGGTTCGATCCTCAACACCACATATAAAAATAAATAAGTGAAATAAAAGTATTGTGTCCAACTACAACTAAAAATTAATAAAACAATAGTGGAATTTTGGTGAAAGGCAACTGAGAGGAATTCATGGATTTATCTTCAGCATTGACTATATGGTTGCTGGTGTGCAGGAGGGAACTAGGGCATAAGCTAGTTGAGAGGAGCCCTCCTAGATCAGAACAGATGTCAAACAAGAGTCTCAGAAACTGTTCCTTCAAAGAAGTCTATGGGGAGGCTGCCAGTGCCTCACCAGGGGGTCCTTTTTTCTGCCCAGGAGGGTATAAGCCACTGGAGAAAATGACTCAGGAATAATTAGTGAAGGACAAAAGACTCAGAGTCAGAAAGATAGTTTTAAAGTACAGCCCCTGATAGATCTAGCCCACACAGGAGCTGGAGCTGGACAATAAAAAAATGGCTCCCTGGTTTATTTAAGGGAGTACATCAAAGGCAGGGATAAGGTTTCAGGGGTAGAGTTTTATTTCATGGTGTCTTGCAGTCAGCAGATTGATTGGCATTTTAGCAGGTCACCCATCTCTGAGAAGCTGTGCAACTAGAGCAGTTCACACATCTCAGGTGTGTGGGACCTGGGGCAGAGCTTGAATAGGGTTACATGTGTCTGGGTGGTCTTGGCTAGAGGAAATTTCCACTGGAAGTTCCCAGATACCAGATGCTCCTATTCACTAGGCTGCGATGCTGATGTCGTTCATATACAGCCCACTGATGGCTGGAGACCAGAGACCAAGTTGATATTCGTAGTTTATGGAGCAATTTGCTTTTGAGCATTGTTGAAAACAATAAAGCTGTATATTTTAGGGGTTAGCCTTCTGCATTACAAATATTTTTTCCAAATTTGTGTTCAAACTTATGATACCTTTTCCTTTGGACATTAAAAGGGTTTATTTAAAGAAATTGATAATTTATTATTTCATGGTTTCTATTTTTTAATATTTATTTTTTTAGTTGTAGTTGGACACAATACCTTTATTTTATTTATTTTTATGTGGTGCTTAGGATTGAACCCAGGGCCTTTGTAGTTTCTGCAGATCTGATGCTAGGCGAGCACTCTACCACTGAGCCACAACCCCAGCCCCCATGGTTCTATTTTAAATGACATTTAGTGAAAGCCTTCTCAGCAATAAGAGTACATAAATTTTTTTTCATATTTCAAAAATATGAAATATTTAGTACATGAAGAAGAGTTCAGGAAATCTTACACTTACCACACAGATTCAGTCAACTAAAATTTGCTGTATGTACTTCAGATTTTTTAGAGAAATAAATGATATAATTGAAAATACTTCCATAATTTTTTCTAATTCTATTTTCTTTTTTTAAAATTTTATTTATTTATTGGTATGTGATGCTGAGAATCGAACCCAGTGCCTCACACATGCTAGGCAAGTGCTCTATTACAGAGCCACAACCCCAGCCCTCTAATTCTATTTTCTCCTCTCCCAGAGGTAACCACTGTTACAAATTTGGAGTGTTTCATGTCTGTTTTTATAGTTTTATCATATTCAGCTCTCCTCATCTATGTGTATATTACAAAAAGAAATTGTTTTAGTAGCTTTCCATTTCATTAACAGTAGCTCTGAGTACAGCTTTTATATGCATCCCATTGTTTTAATAGGCCTAATGTATTTCTTTATTAATGGACATTTAGATTGTGGCCAGTTTTTGGCTTAACACTCAATGTTGTAGTAAATATCCTTGTGCATGATTCCTTGGGCACATGTGCAAGCATTTCTCTAGGGTATGTGCCTAAAAGTAGAATTGCTAGGTAATAATCTGTGCACATTTTCAACACAAGTACATAATGCCAAATTGTTTTCCAAGTGCTTGCTGATGGGAATAAACTTTTACTGTATTTAAGAGGTTCCGTTTCCTGACATCCTGCTCAACCCTTGGTATTATTAGAGTTTGTAGTTTCTGCAGATCTGATGGATTTGATGTGGTATCCCATTGTTCTTTTGAATTTACTCTTCAATGTCTGCTGCAAACATTGTGTATTATTTCCTGCATAATTGGAATCATAGTATACATACAGGTCATAGAATTCTTGTGCTCTCTTCCAGCTCCTTTTTCCATTACAGGCTAGTCATTTAAGTATTGAGCTGGGGATGTAGCTCAGTGATAGAACACTTTTCTAACATGCGTAAGGCCCTGGGTTTTGTCCCCAGCAGTGGGGAAGAAAGCAAAATAAATTAACAAACTGAAAATCCAAATTACTGTTTATGTTGCCTTTTGTCATATAAAGTAACTTATTTTATAAATCTAATATTTTATATATTTATATATATCTTATAAGTATTTTATAAATAAATACCAATATTTTCTTAAAAGTTTATATTTTTTGTGTTTTTAGAAATCCTTCCTTACCCTGAGGTATAAAGAAATTAACCTATAGTAACTTCCAAGAATATAAACTTTTGACACATTTTTATTCTAAATAAACTTGTGTGGTGCTGTGGTTGAAGCTCAGTGGTAGAGCGCTTGCCTTGCAAGTATGAGGCACTGGGTTTGATACTCAGCACCGTATAAAAATAAAATAAATAAAGGTATTGTTTTCACCTGTTTATAAAAATTTTTTTGTATGCTGAGAGGTAAAGATTTTAGTTTTTATGATGTGGCTATCAGGTGTCCTGTAATCAGTAGCAAGTATTCTGTCTTTTCCCCAGTGAATTTTAATGGTTTCACTCTCATATATATAGGGTTCCTTTTGTTTTTTTTTTTTTTTTTTTTGAGGGGAGGGTACAAGGGATTGAACTAATGGACACTTGACCACTGAGCCATATTACCAGCCTTATTTTGTATTTCATTTAGAGACAGGGTATCATTGAGTTGCTTTGTGCTTCACTTTTGCTGAGGCTGGCTTTGACCTTGCGATCCTCCTGCTTCAGCTGCTGGGATTACAGTACAGGGTTTCTTTATTTGTATTGCTTTGTATCCTGATCCTTTCTAATTTTCTCTTTGGCTGTGATGTGTCATTATCTTTAATGTTTTGTTGCATTTAGTTTGCTAGTTTTTTTGTTTGTTTGTTTGGTTTGGTTTGATACTAGGTATTGAACTCGGGCGCACTCGACCACTGAGCCACATCCCCAGCCCTATTTTGTATTTTATTTAGAGACAGGGTCTCACTGAGTTTCTCAGTGCCTCGCCTTTGCTGAGATTGGCTTTGAACTCTCAATCCTCCTGCCTCAACCTCCCAACCCGCTGGTATTACAGGTGTGCGCCACCATGTCCAGCTAGTTTGCTAGATTTTTTAAAGAGAATAAGTAAGATAATGTTGTTATTGGGCAATCTGTTGATTATACATACATACAGTATTGATTATACATACATACATACATGAACAAGTAATAGGGAAACACAACATTCAGACTGCAGTTTCTGTTATGAAGAGGGAAGGAATCTGACTGGCAAATGGTACACAATAGTTTTCAAATTTGTTGGTAATGTTTCTGTGTGTATAGTAGTAGGGATTGAACCCTGGACCTTGCATATGCTAAGCAAGTATAGTACCATAGCTCCATTCCCGGCTAGCCCTTTTTATTTTATTTCCAGTCAGGGTCTTCCTGAGTTGCCCAGAATGGCCTTGACCTTGAGATATTCACCTCATCTCCTTAGCTGAGATTACAGGTGTGTGTCACCATGCCTGGATAAATTTTTGTTTTTTATACTGATTAGTAAGTTGTTAATTCAAAAATTGTTGTTTGTACTCTGTATGACATTTTGCATGTTTTTTAAGTGTGACATTTGTAAACTCTTTAAAAAATTTAAAAAGGGAGTATAGAATGGTCAATTTGAGAATAGATCTTCAACAGTAAGCAAACAGAGATTGTTCTTATGTAATAAATAAAGCAAAGAACCAGAATTTTTCAGATAATATAATTAGATAATATAAACCAGCATTAGCCAACATGGTGGCTTTGGGCCAGTTAGGAATTTGTATCCCATTCTGTGAGGATGAGTGCAAAGTTTGGTTGAATTCTCACTCCTCCATATTTGACTAATCTTTTTACTTATAATTTTTATATCTCTGATTATAAATGTTATAGACCTTGTGAGTTGTCATACTATTCTTGAATTTTTGTATCAAGGTTATAGTGATATCACAAAGGAGTTTATAATGTGCCCATCCTCCTCCTAGTGTCTGGAACATTATGTATAAGATAGGGTTGTAAGCCCCTTAAAGTCTTGATAAAACTCATCTATTAAGACTGACTAAACAAAGACTGTCTGAGTTTGGATATTTTTATAGGTTTAAAATTTAATCATAATATTAATTTCATTAATATTATAAGTCTCTTTGGATTGTTTATGTCTTACTGAGTCAATTTTCCCCTATAAAATTGTTTATGTTAAAATTTTACTGGCAAAAATTTGTTGGTAGTATTCCTGTAGGTTTTTGTTTTTGTCTTTTTTTGGTCCATGCTGTCTTTACTGTTATATTCTCCTTTATTATACTTCTTATAAGTTTTGTCTATTTCTGTTATTTTTTACTTAACCCATGTTGCTTTTAATCTTTTGGGTGTTTTCTTTTATTTTTTGTTGCTGAGTACCAAATCCAGGGCTTTACACTTTAGGCAAGCTCTGTACCACTGAACTAAATCCCAACCCCCAGTCTTTGGTTTTATTTAGCCTTTTTTCCTCCTTTGTTTTCTATCCTTACTTCTGCAATTAACTTAATTAACTTTATTATTTTCTTCTATGTACTTTTACTCTTCTGGTGTTTTTCTAACTTTTCAAGTTGAATGCACAGCATAGTTAAATGTTCTGTAATTTAAATAGTTATTTTAAAGTCTATGAATTATTGAATCTGTGTGGTTTTAGTTTCCCAGACACACTGTTCCCCTTTCCTGTATTTATTTGTATATTAATCATTGTGTGCCAAGATGATGATATCTATGATAGTAGTCCTTTGGTGTTAGTTGAAACTTTTTGCTTGCCAGTTGTGTTTAGTTTTTGTAAATGTCCTATAAGTGCTTTTGAAGAATTTAGGGATTTGTTTGTTTGCTTGTTTGTTTCCTTATCAGCTTGTTTTGCCATGCTGGGGAGAGAATGCAGGACCTCACATGTGCTAGGCATGTGCTCTACCACTGAGCTACACTCCATTCCAAAAATGAGTGCTTTTTATTTGTTGGATAATGGACACAAATAATTTTTCTTTTGCTTTATATATCTGGGTGTGGGAATTCAAGTTTGTATGTAAGGTGTCCATGTCTCCTGTTGTCTTACTAATTTGTGATCAGCCTCATCTTATTGTTTCCTCCCTCTGTCTCTTTCCTTCCTTCCTTTCTATCTTTCTCTGGTTCTGGGGATCAAATTCCAGAACACTTTGCCACAGAGCTAAATCTCCAGTCCTCTTCATTTGATTTTATTCTATTTTGAGACAGGGTCTCACTAAGTTGCTGAGGCAGGCCTGTTGAGTCTTCGGTTTCTCTGTCTCTCTCTGCTTCGTGGCATATGAGGTGAGTAAACAGACATTACTCTACCGTGTACTCATGTTGTTTCAACATGTGCTCCCTGCCATTGCAATCTGGCACCCTTACTAGAGGCCCAAAGTAATGGACACCTTGGTCATGAACTAGAACCTCCAGAACTGTGAACCAATATAAGACCTTTTTCTTTATAATTTAATTCCCTCCAGTATTTTATTATAGTAACATAAAGGTAATACATTTTTTTGTAAATGTACCTCTTATACCTAAAAAGAATATAAATTCTATACTTTGATAGTGACATATCCTTGTCCCATAGTTCAGCCCCCTCCACACATGTACACATGGTCTCATAGATTTTGGGGGGGCACAGTATGGGGAGAGAGATCGAGTTTTGCTATGTTGCCCAGTAGGGTCTTGAACTCTTTGGGTTATAGGCATTTGCCATTGCATCCAGCTTACTTAAAATAGTTTGACTTATAATTTCTTGACGTTGATGGTGCAAGAACAATATGCATTCTGTAGAAGCCATATTTAATATTTTTAATTGTGATTTTTTTTTCCCTAGCTACCAAAATTTTTTCCTGGCTAGTAGTACAATACTCTTATGAAGCTGGGCACCAGCAGCAAGCCTCAACTCCCAGTCAGCCAGGCAATCACAAAAGTAAACAGACATTACTCTACCATGTACTCTGTTGGTTACCAATGATTTTAGTAGGTTAGGTATATTAAATACATTTTTAGCTTATAATATTTTCAAATTAGGATAGGTTTATTGGGATGTAACTTCATAAGTCAAGGAATATACATCTACATGTGAGTGTAATATATATATATATATATATATGAATATGTACATATCTCTCAAATGTACATATATATGTGTGTTTATATCTATATCTATCTATCTCTCTCTCTATATATATACATACACACACATTTATTTGTATATATGTATATATTATGTTAGGTGACGAACTCTTGGGTGTTTTGTCTAAAAATGTCTTAGTTTTCTACTTACTTTCAAATGATGTTTTCTCTAGATATAGAATTCTGTAATTTTCTTTTTGCTCTAAAACATTTGTTTTCTTTCAGCAAATTAAATATACATTCCATTCTGCCTTCTATTGTTGCTTTTGAAAAGTTAGCTGTCACTAACTTTGAAGTTAGTGTTTTGGTCACTCCTTTTGAAGATAAACCCTTTTTCCTCCACCTGCTTTTAAGATATTTTTCCCCATGTATGTATATTTGTGAATTTAATTTTTTTTGCTTGAACTTTATTGAATTTATTCAATCTAAATTTGTTTCATCTGTTCTACAATATTTTCAGCCATTATCTCTTCGGATATCTGCTTCTTTCTCTTTCTTTTCTTTCTGAGTCTTTGGGTGGCTTCCATCTTTGGGCTTATGTCCCCTTAAACTCACAAGGTTG
The DNA here is from genome assembly GCF_052094955.1 of Ictidomys tridecemlineatus. NCBI lineage: Eukaryota > Metazoa > Chordata > Mammalia > Rodentia > Sciuridae > Ictidomys > Ictidomys tridecemlineatus. Next base: position 119,403,427 of record NC_135477.1, on the reverse strand, counting down.
CTAAAATCAAAAACCAAGTTTGACTAAACCTGTGAGTGCTCTACACCTTTGTGGCTTCAATATTCTGGTTACTTTCTGGGCTCTCTTTTCCTTACTTTTTAGCCTGGTAGTTTGTAATAATTTTGTTGCAGTTTGATGCTCGTAAGGAAATATTTTTATTCAGTTTGTTTTCAGAAGGTGGATCTGAATAATCTAATTCACCACTAATAGAAATGAGAGTTGGCTTAGTTTTAAAATATAGATTGCAAGCTACCTTACTGAACTATCTTATAGTTTCTAGTATCTTTTCAGTTTATTCTTTTATTTATATAGTTGTTATATCTGTAAACAATGATAAACTTTTCCTCTTTTAGTTATAATGATGTTAACAAATACTTTCATTTGTTCTTGACAGAGGTGATTTTAGTATTTCATGATCATATGTGTTGCCGGTATTTGATTGTGTTTGTGTGTATATTTATTTATATATGTATGTTAAGTAGGTATGTTAAAAATTACATATGTATCTTTCAATCTCATTTTCATCACGGGGCTCAATTAGAAGTTTATGGTGAATTTTGTGCTTTTTTTTTTAGCCATCTACTAAGATGATCATATAACCATACCTCTGTTATACCTCTTTGGTGAATTTATTTATATACTACCTAGTAGTGAGTCATCTTTACATTTTTGAAATAAGTTTTTTTTGTTCACAGTATTATCTAGTGCTATTTAACAAGCCACCACAAACTTGATACCTTTAAATAATACAGTATATTATATCACAGTTTCTATGGGCCAGGAGTTGAGGCATATCTTAGTTGTGTTCTCTGCATTGTTGCAGTCCAAAGTGTCACCTGGAACTGGAGGGAGTGTAAATAACATTTTCAGGTCAATAGCCTACTGTTTTAAGTTCTTTCCAGAAACACTGTAATGCCGTCCCTAAGAAGTAACCCTTTCCTCATCATCCCAAATGGTAAGATCTGTATTCCAGAGAGCAGGGCAGAAGAAAGGATATAAAAGAGGTAAAGGGCAGTTAAAAAATCTCTTGAGAATCCCAGAAACTGTCCAGTCTACTATATAACACATTGGCCAAAACTTAGTATGATGGCCTTTCCTCGCCATCAGACTTTGGAGACTGGGAAAGAATCGTGAGCACCTCTAGGAGTTTCTGCTACAGCTACCTTTAAGAAGAGGAAGTTTCTCCTTTCTCTTTGCTCTGGAATAACAAAGATTTTATAGCATAAAATCACCTGGTTTTTGAAATTGAAAAAGATAACCTGAGAAATCGTCAGTGACTCAGTTTCTTTGTGTGTGAATATATTTTTATTTATTATTTTTGCAGTACTGGGATTGAACACAGGGCCTCATACATACTAAGCACACACTTTACCACTGAACTACACCTCCAGCCCTACCTTTTTTGCAAATATATTTTTAATTGATAAATGAAAATTGTGCATATTTACTGTGTAACATGATTTTTTTCCCTTTTTTTTTTTTGTGGTGCTATGGATTGCCAAGGACTTGCAAGTTCTCTGCCACTAAGCTCTATCCCCTGTCCCCCATGTAATATTTTGATATCAGTTTCTTATCTGTGGAGTGGGCAGGACTTGAAGAGGGAGCATAGCATACCAGAGAGCACTGGACTAACCTAGACTGGGTGTACTGTCTTATGAGGAAGGCTAGCTTTGGTAAAGGAGCCTGAAAAGGGCATGGACTTTGTACAATGTCTCATTTAATCCTAACAACAACTCTGGGCAGGTAATAAAAGTCTGGCTTTACCAAGGAGGATTTTTGCCCTAGGGCATATAGATAATTTATGGGAGTGTTAAACCTAGATGTCAAAGCTCATGTTCTTCTTATAGTTTGAAGAGCTAATGAATTCTCACAGAAAGGGACATTCCTCTGAAGGTCTTGAATGGGGTCCCTAGTGTCTTTTCTTTACCAGGTGCACATGCTCTTGACTTTAATATTGGAGGATATAGGGAATAATACCCAGAGGGAAGAGTTGGGATTTATGGCAAGGGTTGCTGATTTAAGCTAGCTCCCACAGCCAGAGTGGTGGTCAGGATGAGATGATCAGTCTGTTTTGTATCTTTCTTTTCTTTCATTCTTCGCACATGTGTTAGGAGGTGTTCAGTCAACACTTCCTAGACTGAGCCTCATTAACAATCTCATACCTACAACTTACAGATTTCTGCCCCTAGCAGTGATCCCCTGAAAATAACCCTAACCAATTTTTCCAGAAATAGCCCTGTTTTGATTGGAGCAAGTATGTTTTTAAACTGTGCTGCTCTGGTTCAGTTTTTGGAACAATCAAGCCACTTCTCAGTGGTTTTTTTCTAAATATTTAAGCCACAAGGCCTATATAGTACCTCCTCTCTTCTCTCCCTACACCCCCCTAACATTTTTTAATGTTTTGCTTTTTGAATTCTGATCAGTTAGAAGTTTTCTCTTCTAGCATCTCTTCTACTCATAATGGTAGTCCATTACTTAAAGAGGAGAATCCATAAAGGCTGGGGGAGGGGGAGGACAGTAATTGAAAGATGGCAGGAAATATTGACCCTGTGCCCTGCTAATGACAGCTGTGCTTTGCAGTCTGTGCTGCCTGGGTAGAAGTCCTGGTGGGGGAGTCTTGGGCTTTTTCAGGAAGTTGGCTGCATACCATTATCTCGGAATGTGTGCAAAGCATTTAATGAACAGCACTGAGTAAAACAGGCTGTCATGTGGCTGTGAAACAGAAGGATTTCTTCATATTAGACAATCCATAATCCCTTTGTTTCAGGGAAATCTCCAAGACTGATTTCCCAGGCTGCCTCCCAGCCTCCACTGCATTTCACTTACATACACAACCTTGAGGTTTAAAGCTAATTTATTTCTATCCCATTTTCTCTCTGCTTTTATTCTGCATTTAATCAGTTGTGTTGGTCTTACTGCCACTTCAGTGAGGCTGCTGGGAAATTATTATAGCTGGACTCTTGTGCCCCAGCCTCCATTCAGAGCATCTGGCCACAATGCCAGAAAACAGACTGACTCAGGCCTTCTTACTGTCTCTGATTAGAAAGTTCAGGATGGGTGGGGCTGTAGAGTCTCATGTCTATGAGACTTCCCTTTACATGGCACCCCCAAAATGGGAAGGGTAAAGAGAAATAGAATATCAGCTGGAAGCTGGGCAGTGCATGCCTATAATTCCAGCTACTCTGAAGGCCGATGCAGGAGGATTCCAAGTTTGAGTTTGGACATCTTGGCAATACCCTGTCTCAAAAGTAAATAAAAAGGGCTGGGGATGTATCTCAATGGTAGGTTGCATGTCTCACAAGTGCTAGTTCCTGGGTTCAGTCCCCAGTATCACACATATAACACACAGCTGAAAATCCTATGAAAGATAAAAACCATCTGTTTGATTCTCAGAAGTCTTCCCAAGATAACTTTCTGTAGTTACCTGGTCATTTATATTCTCATGGCAAGAAATTGAAACTAAAGGCTGCCCCAGTAGGATTTCTGTTTGGTATTAGATTGGGGACATCCTAGAGGGACTTTCCTTCATAGTGGTCACTCTGTACCTTTGGTCCAAACAAGTGTCTTTTCAAGGTCCTCCTTTGTATTGATGGAAAACTCTTTTGGGTATGCATAGGCCCACATGGGGATGGATGCCAGGCTTAAAAAAGGAGCAAAGGCCAAGCAGAATGTGGGCCTGGAATAAATTGGCAGAGCATTATTCACCTTGGAAGGGAGATCAGGAATAGGCAAGCCCTGGGGCATACCTGTGGAATTTAACCCCCAAATCCCTGTTGTACAGGTATTCTTGACAAAGAGCTGTGGACAGTGATCAGTGGCTGGCTGGAGGAGTCTTATGTCCCACTCAGTTCCTCTGCTGAAGTGATTTGTTCAAGATCATAGAGCCAGCTGGCAGCCAGAATAAGCGTCAGAAACTCTGAAATTTCAGGCTCAGATATGGCCTTTAGGTGGCATTTCCTGCCGAGTAAGAGAATTCCTGGGATCTGAAGAGTGATGTGTTCCTATAAAGTTCACATAAAGCTTCCCTCTTCGGCCCTGTAACTTACTATGAACTTTGACTTAAATGAATTGTAGTTCCCTTTTAGGCAAAAGTAAGAAATGCTTGGGGGCTTATCAAGCTAGATGGTATCCCATAGTGTGTCTTATACAGAGTCCAGCCTTCATTCCCAACCCTCCATCTCTCCCTTCTTTCCTTCCAACTCTGTGTTCCCCTTCTTTGCGGTTATAGACTGAGAGGCACAATGATCACTTGGGACCCCATCACTCTTACTATGGCTAATCTTGACTCTGTGTTCTTGAAGTCTATTCTTGGAAGATCACTAAAACTATATGGCTAAGAGATGTTTAAGATTTATTTTCTCCATAGAACATGGTCAGACTTCTCTCTGGTATTTTGGTAAATGTCCAGATTAGTGTCTGTGAGTTAATTTTCTTTTCTTTTTTTTTTGGGGGGGGGGGTTTGCTGGTAATTGAACCCAGGGCTATGTGCATACAAGGCAAACACTCTACCAACTGAGCTATATCCTCAGCCCCTTCTTAAATTTTAATGTTATTACTTCAACTCTGATTTGGTAATGGCTCAGAATGCAAAGGGAACAAAGGAGTGTGATGAAAATGCTCCCTCCCACCCTAATTCTGTATGCCCTTCTTTAAGACAGCCACTGTTGCCAGTTTCTGCTAGAGATGTCAATGCATATTCAAGCAAATACAACTGTATTTTGTTTTTCTTGTTTGTATACAATTTGTTTTTTGCATTTAACAATGTCTCTTGAACATAAATCTTTATCAATACTTAAAGAGCTTCTTAGGAGGTAAGTTTTTGTTTTTAAATGATTGTAAAATGACTCAGGTGAAAATTTTTTGAGAAAATGCTTGCCTTGACCCATGTTTAAAAATGACAATGGAGGTGCTGGGGTTGTGTGGCTCAGCAGTAGAGCGCTCACCTAGCACATCAAGGCACTGGGTTCCATCCTCAGCACCGCATAAAAATAAATAAATAAAATAAAGATATTGTGTCCAACTACAACTAAAAAAATATTTTTAAAGAATGACAGTGGAGCTGGGATGTAGCTCAGTGGCAGGGCACTTGCCTAGCATGATCCTAAGTTCAATCCGTAGTACCACCTAAATAAATAAAGAGATAAATAAATAAAATAATGACAGTGCTCCAATTAAACTTATTACTAGGCAGAATTTATTGTTAAGTGAAGGAGGTATTTGATTGTTTTGTCTATGAAATGATTACTGATGGCTTTTTAGAGCCACTATGACTCACAAAACATCTTTGATGTTAAGTTTGGAATGACTGTGTCATTATTTTTGATTGGGAGTTAGTGTAATTCAAAATTTCAGTTTAAGAGCTTTTAAAGCAGTAAAGCCATATGCTGGGTCTCCTTGGCTGCAGTGTTTCCTCTACATCATTCTGGAACCATTTTGTAAGAGCCAGGGTTAAGGGTCTATACTAGGTGTAACATGGCCACTAGGAGCTTTGGACTCTGGAGAAGCCCAATTGCTTTGACTTTGCAGTCATGAAAAGTAAAAATAAAAGCTCAACCGTTTGCATTTTCTCTCTTAAAACCTGCTGACAAGTTGGGAATGCTTCCAGAACCAGGTGGCCACCTGGTTGAGACGTGACCCTTTTTGTGGTCATGTTTCTGGTGAAGAGACTGTTCTCAGTGGGAGGAGGGAATGAGTTGGGGGTGGGTAAGAGGGCTCTGTTGAATGTTGGCCAGGACAGCTGCTTTAATACTTCTGGGAGAAACAGGTTATTTATAGAAGAAGAGAAAAACTGTATTTCTTGTAAAGAAGTGGGAAGACTTAGACATCTTAGGGCCAGTTGAAGACTTTCAGAGGTTCTAAATGCTGAAAACAAGATAGTGCCCATCTTCCCTTTTCAAATAGATGATTGAAAATAAAAGTAATTTTAAAATTTAAATTAAGTCTACTTGTCCCAGCATAAATGACTAAATTTCTTAAAATAGTGTATCAAATATCAGATTAATTCCATTTTTTTAACATATTTTATGGGTGCCCGTACTTTTTCCCCAAGGAAAAATTGAATCTCTTTGATTATGATCCAACTTTGGGAATTTCTGGTTCTCCAAGGAGTTCCCTCTTCCTAGGATTTGGGTGACAGCAATTATTATAATCTCAAGAATTCTGAAGCTTTAAAAAATGTTCTTTTGTTTATTTAAAACATCTTTATCCAAACAAAACATTGAAATAGCGATGAAATTTTCCTTCAAGAAATGCATTTTTTTTTTTTAGTGCTCCATGATGAAATCAGTCTTAATTTTAGTTCAACTAGTGTGTAAAAACACACAGTGAGTGATTATTAGTCCCCAAAGGAGGCAAGACAGATGGAGCCCAGAATGGAATTGGCTTTATGATTAATTGAATCCTTGAAGAGTTGAATACAGTTAGAGCTGATTTGGCCCAATCAGCGCCTTGAGACGCTGGTGTTGTCTCAAGTCTGGGAGAGGAAAGGGTCACAATAACCCAGATTTATCCTCTGTTAAAATGGATTGAATGTACGCACCAGACGGATCCCATTTTTAAACCATTGATGCACAATAATTGGAATGGAAACAAACAAGATTAGAGCTAGATTACAGGTATTTGTGCAAGTTGCCTCCTATATCAATCATAGTCCATGATTTGTTCTTAGGGTGCGTTATCATTAGAATGAATCACTGAAATTCAGACACATCTGGAGATATCCAGCCAGGAGGGGAAGAGGCGGGAGGGGAATCCAAGAGCTGTTTGGAGTTGGGAACTAGGTGTAACTCTAGACTGCTCTTCTGCCTTTTGGGGTAGAAGTCTTCCAGAGAGAATTTTAATTTAATTTTGCTCCTTTTTCTTTACAGCAAGAATGCATAATATGTAGATTTAAAATGACTGCCTCTTCTCCACAGTGAATAGATGGATCTATTCTTTTTTGTTTGGATCAAACAGTTACTTAGGGCAGCCGCTGCCTGCTGCTGTGGGTACCCTGCAATCCAAGAAGAAGGGGGAGAGATGGCCTCATGCTGTGGGGATTGCAGGGATGTTAATCACTAATTCCATTAGGATGATGGGTGCTCTGGTGCCTTGCCAGGGGGCCTTTTAGTGCAGAACATCATGTGAGGAGCAAGAGAGTATAGTATTTTCCTTTACCAATAGGCTCAAACCAGGAGTGGAGGGAAGAAACCCAAATTCACCCGAGCTCACTATCACCATACCCTTCTCTAAGCTGTGGTCCTGGGGTGGGATGTGGAGCTTGGGGCCCAAACCCTGAGAGTAACTAATGTTGTCATGAGTTCAAGAATCTGGACACATGGGACATAGTCTATAGACAGCTAACTGACATTTAGTCATCATTTTATTTCTCTGGGACTGTAATTCTCTCTCTGTAAAAATAAGAGGACTAAATATCTCAATCCTGAAGGATTGAAGTATGCCACTGAGTTGTTTCCCAAGGACTGGTGTCCCTGGCAGCATGTCAGATATAGGCTCATAGAAGCCTCATCAGGTAGGCAAGTCTCACCCTACCTTTGAACTATATATTTTTTCTCTTCATTTTTCCATTTTGAGTTCCTATGAGTCAGGCTGCAGGGAGCTCATTTACATGGGAGTGAGCCAGAAGGAAAGCAGCTTGAAGTCTACTTTGATTTTGCCGTGGGAGGTGTTTTCCTGTTGAATTGCTAACCAGGGAGGTCAGTGGGAATCAAGGGATCTCACTTATTCCTAGATGGAAATGGGTACTAAAAGGAAAGCAAGGAACCAGGAGACGGGCGAGCAAGAAATGAAAGACAGAGTCCAGGCAGAAATACACATGCGAGTTTATTTGTCAGAGCTGACAAAGGCACATCTCTCCATAGACGGAGAGAGGCAAAATAGGTTTAGGGTTCAGGACTTTTATGGGGCAGACTCAGGGATTAGAGCAGGGGTCCTAATGAAGGAGGTGAAGGGTGGGGTTGGTATGAGGGAGAAGTGAATCTTTCTCAGAAATGCCTTTGGGTGGGACAGCGAAATTTTTCTTAAAATGGCAGCTGTCATTTAAGATGACCATCCAGATGCTAATCAAGGATCTTACAGGTACAGCAAATTCTCTCAAAAACAAATGAGAAGAAACAGGCAGGGGGAGAGAGGGAAGGAGGAAGAAGGGGGGAGAGAGAGAAATGAAGAAAGAGAGGGAGGGAGAAAGGAAGGAAGAGACTTGCTGATGCTTCTTAAATCTGGTACTCTCCAGGCACTTGTCCCCAAGGGAAGGAGGTAAGGTTTCTTAGTCCCACATGTCATTCCTTCAAGAACTGAGCTGTATTTCTCTCTTCCTCATTTCCACAAGGCCATGTCCTGCCATTACCTTGGCACTGCGAGCTGCTCTGTCTGTAGCTTCCACTGCTACTGTTGTATCAGGCACAAAAGAGTTTAATTTGCCCTGTTTTGCTATTGTCTCTTTTGTGAAGAATAGTGTCTCAAAAGTATCTAATCTGCTCTGTTTAATATAGCCTTCGTTCTTGTTAAGAGGCATGTTCATCTTTTTCAGCTCAACCTCAGTGGGACTTTTTGCTACACCCTTGCCTAATCTCTAAGGGCAAACAGTGTTCAGATTTTCCTCTCTGATCTTGTTTGAGTTTGAGGGATGTTGGGGACATGGCACTTGGGGACCATGCCTGATTCTGTGTAACTTAGAGGCCTTAAGAATATAGCGGGGAGGGGTGAGTGGTGATATAATGTCAGTCTTGCCTGGGACTACATAATTCTTGGGGTCCAGGGTCTAAGAACTTTTTTGCTCTTGAGCTTGGATCTTAGTTTCAATCTGCCTTGAACACTATTTCTTCTGGAATCTTGGAAATGTTGCTGCTCTATTCAGTACCAGAGTACAGCCTAGATATTTTACACCTGTTGGTTATATAAAGTAGAGGAGAAATCACTTGTCTTTCATATCCTCTGAGTTTTCCAGAACTTAGATGGAACCTGTCCCCTAGACCAGGGGAACATTCTGTCTACCTTGGCTTATTCTCCAATAGCCCAATCTGACAGGAAGCTTTTTAACTTTCAAGATGATACATGTTACTTATGGCTAGCCTGTCCCACCTGTCTATTCAATAGCCTAGAGCTGTGGGCAGGGTGCATACCAGTGCAGTGGCTACTTGTGCAATTCCCAGGAGAGAAAGCTTCTGTGTAGGGTGGTTAAGATTCCTCTCTAGTCTGGGAGGAGGAATGCCAACTAGATTTGTGTCTCACCGAGACAGTCTGTCCTTGCTTGGAAATCATTGTCATTCCTATTCACAGTTTCTGCCAGGCCTCCTATTCCTTTTTTCATCTTGGGAGCAGGGTTCTCTGTTGTGACTAGATGGATGGGTGACTGCACTGTGGGGAGGGCTGGAACATGGGAGACCCATTAGGGCAGAAAGGGTGATTGTAGGACAGGCATTTGCTTGGATACACATCTCCTATGTTTCTCATGGAGTTAGAAAGGACTTATACTTGCCCTGTTCCCTCTATGCGGTACTCTGACTAGGGAAATGTGATTTTTTTTTTTTTAAGTTGTAGATAGACACAATATCTTTTATTTGTTTATTTTTCTGTGGTACTAGAGAATGAACCCACACACTCTACCACTGAGCCACAATCCCCCAGCCCCAAATGTGATTCTTGATGATCAACAGAAAGGAGAGGACTAAACCAGGTAGCCATCATAACTAAGGGCTTCTCACCAAGAAGGATACTTCTTGGACTGGTACATGATGCTTTTTGCCTCCATGGGTGTTTTGTTAAGTTTTGTTAAAGGTAACTTTATTTCCTAAATATCTCAAGAGACACATTGCTGGGAAAGCCCAAGGGCAGTAGAAATGCCATTGGGGACGCAGAGGGAGCTAAGGGCCATAAATACCAGAGTCCCGCTGACTTGTTCAGGGACCTTGGTCAAACACCCTTGGCTTCTTATAACCTACCAGGAAGTGGGGAATATTCTTCTATACTTCCTGGGGCCATGGAGAGATCGATGAGGTGTTCCTATGAGATGCTGTGATTATCTTGGAAAAAACATGTTCTCTCTCTGCCAGTTGTTGTTATTAATAGTGACACTTGAAAATCAATAGGGCACCACTCTGGGGAGCTGCCCACACTGCCCGTGCCTGTTTGTTTTCCAGTTGATTCTCACCTTATCCTCACGCTGGGAAGGGCAGATGCTGCCTTCTCTAAACATCTTGCTGAGGCTGGGAGGACTTACATCAAGGTAATGAGCTCAACAGGGGCCAGTGAATTGGGCGAATGCATTTGGCGGCTATGCTCATTGCCCATGCCACATGAGTTCAGAGAAGCCAGGTCATTTGACAAATGTTTACTGAATTTCAACTCTCAGGACAGAAAGATGAATTGAGCAGAGTTTACTGCCCTCAAAATGTTTAGAGTCTAGACCAAGAAATTGAAGAATGTTTAGCAATCAAGAGTACTATAATATGTCAAACACCTAAACTAAGAGGTTTACTACACATTCTCATTGGATCTGACCAAGTAAATACTATTGTGAAATAAGTTCATTATTTTACTCATGAAGAAACCAAGGCTTATGGAAGTTAAGTTCTTGTCTAGGGTCACACAGCTAGACCCTATGTTAGAGCCAAGATGGAAACCAGACCATGGGACTTGAAAGCCAAGTTCTTATCACTGTGCCATGCCAACTGGTGGTAAATATAGAGACACAGAGTGTGCATGAGAGAATGAGAGTGAGTGGGCAAGAACACAAGTCCTTGGAGCCTGAACTGCAGCCCTTGCTTACTATTGACCTATGTACAATTTGGGTTCCTGTTTTCTTTCCTAAGTCATACTCACCTGTATTGCCATGTACCACAGGAGGAAAGTTCTGGGGATGTGTATGGAGCGGAAACAGAATAGAAACTTGATTTCAGTGGCTTATCATCCAAGAAATGACCCTCATTAAAAATTCCTTTTGAGAGGTAGACTGACTGTTTCCTGGGGAGATTAGTTTGGAATTTTCTCCATCCTTTCAGATATATTGGGTTCTGGTACCTCTGTAGTTGAATTTTCTAGTGGAGTCTTTCTTCACTTTGCCCCCTTCTCACCATGGCCTCCTTTAGGGAATCACTGAGAAGAAGAGCATCGTCTGAGGCACAAGTGCCCGTCTCTGCTTGTAGTCCTAGGTTTAGATGCTTCTCACAAGAAATCTCTTTATTGTAGCAGACAGGCACCCAGGGTGAACCTCTAAAGCAAGAATGAGGCTTCCATGACAGCGTTAGACTTGCTACACTGGGAGGAGGGTTTGCCTATTGTCAGTAAGTACAGGAGAAGGGACTCTGCCACTGGGGAGAGGGTCAAGCACAGTATTTTTAGTAAGCAATTTTTTTATCATTTATTCAGCCACTTTAAAAATGTATACCACCCTTTCTTTCTAATTTGCACCATTTGTCATCCTCTGTCCTTGCTTTTCACACACTGAACTGTTCATGAATATTTATTTACCCTCCCAGAGGCAACTCTGTGTATGTATGTGTGTGTGCATGCACTTGCGTGTGTATATGCATGTGCCTCAGAAACTCACTCTACCCTTCTTTCCTTGCTATCATAAAAGGTGACATAAAGCTGGGAGTATGCTGGTATAAGTGCTTAGCATACAAGATATCTTAGGTTCGGTCCTTAGCACTGGGGGTAGAAAAAGCAATATAGTGGAAGTCTGGGAATGAAAGGGCAGGGGGCCTTGTCATTGAATATGGTTCTTTGATGCTGCCACTAACAAGTTTTCACACTTCTCTTCAGGACCTCTGTTTTAGGTCACCCTGTCCCCCCTGTTCTGGGGTTCAGAGAGATTGGTTGTCTAAACTGTCTACCTTGTTCAGAACTCACCCAACCCTGAGCCCCCAAATTATACCTCCAACCTCTCCGCTCGTCTGGTGAAATGCCTCCCTTGGGCAGTCAAGTCCAGGATCCCTGACATGTTTTGGTGAAGCACTCAGGCTTGGACATTCAGCTCTTCAGATATTTTTTGTTGTTGTTCTTGGCAAAAGCTAAGTTAGGGAAGGAAGGAGCCAGTTTTCACTTCCATTTTCTCCCCAGTAAAACCTTTGCTTGTCAGCCACATTGACACATAAGCCTTAGCAGGTCTGAAAAATAAGAGCCTAGGGATGTTACACTGAGCTAAGGACTCTGGAGAGAGTCTTATTATTGTGGTTGGGCCCCTCTGCCTGGGTTGTCCCCATTTTTGAGCTATTGTTCTGTCTTTGGCTCCCCAGGTGACTGAGAAGAGAGAATGACTATCTGAGCATTTAAATGAGGTGATGATGTATGCTCCTCAGGTTGCATCTAATACCCACCCACCATGCTCTTTCCCATGCTCTTGGGGAAGATCATATTCTTTCCCTCTTAATGGAGTGTCTCTAGTCACCTCTGCCTCCTGGCAAGTAAATGCTCTCTCATAGAACATACCAGCACTCACTTCTTTTGGACTTAAAATTTCATTCATTCATTCATTCATTCAAAAAACATGTATTAGAGCCTAATGCGGTAGTGTGTGCCTGTATTTGCAGCACCTAGGAAGGCTGAAGCAGAAGGATCACAAGTTTAATGCCAGCCTGAGAAACTTAACAAGTTAAGTAACTTAGCAACTTAGTGAGACCCTGTCTTAAAAAAAAGGAGGGGGGAGGTAGGTACTAGGGATACAACTTAGTGTCAAAATTAGTTTGGGTTCAACAATTTGAAAGCAGTTTTCAAATAATAAATAAATACTTTCATGCTTCAGAGGATACTAGCCAAAAAAGTAAAAGATTGTCTGATAAGGTACTTGTATCTAGAATATATAAAGAATGCTCACAGGGCTGGGGTGGTAGCTCAGTGGTAGAGCAAAGGCCTAGAACATATGAGGCACCGTGTTTCATCCTCAGCATCACATAAAAATAAGTAAAATAAAAGTATTGTGTCCATCTATAACTTAAAAAAAAGCTTACAACTCAACGACAAACAGCCTTATTAAGAACTCTTGCAGGTTTGGGTTGTGGCTCAGTGGTAAAGCGCTAGTCTTGCATGCATGGAACACTGGGTTCAATCCTCAGCACCACATAAATAAATAAAAGTATTGTGTCCATCTATAATTAAAAATTTTTTTAAAAAAGAACTCTTGCAATTCAATAATGCAAAGACAACATATTTTTTAAAAGGTAGAGTATCAGAAGAGAAAACCATTGAAAAAAAATATGAGAAAACACTTTACACTCATCAGGATGACTGTCACCAAAAGAGAAAGACAATAATAAATGTTAACAAGGATGCAGAGAAATTAGAATTCTCATACACTCCCAGTGGAATGTAAAATGATCCAATCACTTTGAAAAGCACTCTGGTGGTTCCTCAGATGGTTAAACTGAGTTACCATATGATCCAGCAATTAACTTCCAGATGTATACCTAAGAGAAGTGAAAACATGTCCACACAGAAACTTGTACATGAATGAACATAGCAGCATCATTTATAGTAGCAGCATCATTTATTAGTAGCCAAAAATGTACAAAGAATTTAAATGTTCATCAGCTGAAAATGGGTGAATATAATGAGGTATATTCATATACTGGAATATTATTTGACAGTAAAAAGAAATGAAATGATACTTGCATGAAACTTGATATGAATGAAACTTACATGGATAAACTTTTAAACATGCTAAGTGAAAGAAGATAGTCACAAAGGAACATGTTTGAATGATTCCATTTTTATGAAAACGTCCAGATTACACAAATATATAGAGCCAGAAAGTAGCTATTGGTTGCTTAGCATGGTGGTGGTGGAGGTGGGATTGGGGAGAATTACAGAGTGACTGCTAACAGGTATGGATGGGTGGGGGAGGAAAATACTTAAATTGATAGTGGTGATGGTTGCACAGGTGCATGAATGTTTTAAATTCATAAATTTTGTGATATGTGAACTTTATTTCAATAAAACTGTTTCCAAAAGTCAGTAATAAACATTATAAAGAAAATAGACTGATATTGGGATACTTGAGATGGGTTAGTTATGGAAACGTTTTTGAAGAGTTGTCTTTCTGACCTCAGTGCAAATGTATGGAGAGTCAACCAAGCACACGTTAGGCTAAGAGTTTTCCAGGCAAGGTCTCTGATGTGGGACAAGCTTGGCCAATTACAGAAGCAGCCAGAGGCCAGCATGGCTGGAATGAGGGAGCCATAGAAAGACTAACAGAGGGTAAGGTTGAGGAAGTTGGCAGTGCACCTCAAGGACAGGGTAATCTGTATTTGGATTTTAATCTAAGGGTAATGGGAGGCCACTGGTGGCCATTAATCAAGGGAGTAACAGGATCAGATTTACATTTTTTAAATGATCCCACTGGTTGATTTGTAGGAAGGAACTCTTTATGGTTTCAGAAATATAGAGCTTTTGGCCTTGTTCCTTTATACCTGTCGTGGTAGGAAGTTCTTCTTGGTGTCTGTTCAAGTAATCCCCTCTCTCTAAGATTTTGGGTGGTATTTCAAACGGTTGTGATAGCCCTCCTAACTGAGAAGACTTTACTACTCACCAAATTATGAAATGGAGTTAGAAGGCTTCATGCCTTTCCATGGGTTTGGCTACTTTCATCATGAGAGTTTGGCTGTCCAGGCTCAGGATCATGGTGACTGCCTGGTTTTCCAGTGCTGAGGCTATTTCTGAACATGGGCTGAAGATGAATAGAGCAACCCTACCACCTCTACTGGCTAGCAGAACACCCACTTCCTCTGAGGTCAAGGGCAATATGGAAGGTATGCACCACAGGTGCTGTGTTGATGTCCTACAGTCCAGTGACAAGGTTGGAATGAGCCTTTTTTTTTTATGAAAACAACGTGTGATGTGATTTAGAATATAAGGCAGGAGCTATGTGACCTAGATTTGAATCTAAACTCTTCCACTTGTTAGCATATAACCTTAGGCAAATTATTATCTCTCAAGTAGTTTCCTCATCTGCAAAATGGAGATATTAGTACCTACCTAAGGTTGGTTGTTGTAGTGGATTACATGAGTTAATACATATTAAGTATCAAGAACACCTGACAAGTAGTGCTCAGGGTGTTAATTGTTATTACCACTTTGTTTTCATCCAAATGTTTTCTGAAAAAGTCGGCTCTGGCTGGAGATATGCTTCCCTGGGAAAGGCATATAGTCATTAGAGCCTTGCTTGCTCTGCAAATATTTCTTTTTAGTTTAATATATATTGTTTCTTCTGACTCTACAAGTAATATACTTTCAGTATAAGCTTTTCAAATATTAAAGTACTATGGAAAGTAGAAAGTTGAACTTGTATCTAAAGGATGTAGATACGTTGAAAACTAATGTACTTCACTTGTAACAAATATTTATTGTGTTCCTACTGTGTGCTTCCTCTGAGAGTTACAGTGAAGAGTAAGGGAAATAATATAGGAATAACAAGAATGTTATTGTCATTCTTACAGGAGACAGAGGAATGGGCATTCTGTTTCCTGCAAGCTTATTCTTGACTGGAGGGGTGGGATATCTGAGCCATGAAGGTCATTGCTTTCTCTTGTATAGTATTCTGGAGTCTGGGAGCTTAGTCAGGGCTTTTGGTGGCTGTGGCCTTCACACCAGATCTGGTTCTTTCATTGATGCATCATTTGTTGAAAACAGTGCTATGAAGCATCTTTCTCCTTCTTGTTCAGTTTGTTAGCTAAACTTATATAGCTAACCAATTATCTCTAAACTTAGTGGGCTAAAACAAGAGTAATCACTTATTATTTCTATGGGTCATGAATTTGGAAATGTTTGCAAGATATTGGCTGAGATTGGAGTTGAGGATCTACTTCCAATTCGGATCTGCTTCCAGGTCACATGCCTACATTCTGGTGCTGGCTGTTGGCAAGAGGACTCAGTTCCTCTCTATATAAGCCTTTCCATAGGACTTGTCCAAGCATTCCAGTGGCTTCCTCCAGATGGACAACATGGGAGTCTTTTATGACCTAGTCCAAAAGTCAACATTTCTTCTTTATTCTTTAAATATAACACTACCTTTTACCTTAGTCTTGAAATCTGGTCACACAAATCAGTCATATCTGGAAGGCAAAGATACAAAGGCATGAATACTGTAAGGTGAGAATCATTGGTGGCCATTTTGGAGACTGACTATCATATATAGCATCCATTGGCTGTGTTTTGGCACTATGGGAAGGGACCTCGATGTACAGGGCCTAGCCATTCCCCTCATGGATACTTATCTGTGAGGTGGTGCTCATAGTGGTTTGCAGTGCCTACACTCCCCCCCCCAATACTCTGGCCCCACAATACTCAGCTGCCCAGCTTAGTAACAGCCTTTTGACTGAAGAGGTTTCATGTCAGAGGGAGGACAGTGATTTCATTTTTGATTCTTTGATCATGATGATAGATTAAGTAATAAATTATGGCGTTCTCTTAGAAGTCTGACAATGGCTTGTGCATCTAAATTCTGTATTTCTTGAAATGAGTTGATCAGCTATCAGCCTCTTCCCAAAGGCTGCATCTAACCTTTCAGAGGAGGGGCCCAGTTTTGTTACCTCAAAATCCAGAAATTTCAAGAGGAAAGGGATAGTTTTTATTCTTCATAACTTCATATATAAGGAATACTCTTCCTTACAAAGTGGGAGAGATAAGAGTTAGATAGCAACAGAGCTTCTCAGGTAAGACTTCGGCCCTGGGCAGATAGCTTGATGCCACATATTCCTGAATCAGTTGCATAATCTGCCAAGCCTCAGCTCCCTCAGGTGAGATCTGGAGAAGATGGTGGTGCTTTACAAACACAACTTGAGAGTTAAATGATTTTTTTTTTATGTCTACATGTAGAACATGTAAAGCTCCCAACACAAGGCACAGGATACAGTAGGGAAATACAATAAGAGCTATCACTAATAATATCAATGGTAATGTTATAATTATTGTTATGCTCATTGACTCTGAGATTGAGAGAAGGGCAATAGTTTACCAAGCACCATAGAGGAAATCTGGGCCTGGGAGCCAGGTCTCCTTTCTTCTTCTTGTGTTTATACTTTCCATATTAAATGTCCTTCCATGTGATGCCTGAGCCACAAATAGAAGTTTGGGCAACTCCCAATTATCCCTCTTGTGAATAATTCACTCTGAGATAATCTGTGTCCCTGGCTGGCTTCCCAAATCAGCTGAGTGGATTATTCTCCCTTTTCAGTTATTCAGCAGTACAAGTAATTGGGAGCTGGCATGAGGATATGAAGGCCATGAGGTCATCTCCTGTTGTTCTCAGTTGCTCAACCCTGCCAGTGATGATGTTTCAGAGGAACTTTGAGGCTGTAGAGCATCGCCCACGGGGAAAGACACAGGTGGTGACAGGCATGATGTCAAAGAATGAGAGCCCTCAGATGATGAGCTGAGGGAGGTAAAGCTGCCAACCCCTGGGCAGGAGAACTAGGGAGGAGCCATTTACAAAGGCTGCCCTCCCTCTTCCCTGGCTAGAGAGAGAGACTGTTTCGGAGCCAAGTTCACAATTCCCCAAGAAGCTTTTTAGTTTTGATTCTGAAATGTTAGGTATTCCTGGTCTTTTACATATGACTGACCACCCCTCTTCCTTTGTATTTGCTGCTCAATTTGGCATCAAGAGGCTGCCCTAAAAGGCCTGAGGAGTCTCCCTGCTGTAAAGCAGGATCTATATTGTGAAAATAGTGTGTAGTAATTGCCCAGGGATAGCAAAGGTGAATTGGTACAGATTTATGTATAAATTTATGCTATGTGTTTTTGTTTTTATATTTTTATGTTTTTATGTGTGGTTTTTATGGTGCTGGGTATTGAACCCAGGGTTTGATGCATGGTATGCAAGTGCTATGTGCTGTGTGCTACTGAACTATACCCCCAGCCCTTAAACTATATATATACAAACACACACACACACACACACACACACACATATAAATAATATTTTTTAGTTGTCAGTGGACCTTTATTTATTAATATGTGGTGCTGAGAATCGAACCCAGTTCCTCTCTCATGCTAGGCAAGCGTTCTGCCACTGAGCCACAACCCCAGCCCCTGCATGTATATTTTTAATTGAGGTAATGAAGACATGGAAAAAATGGATTTTCATTTCTCTTTTGTACCCTTCTATCCCCCCCCCCCTTTGGTACCACAAGCTTATATCATTTTCTAAGTAAAATATATAAAATAATAAAATTAAGACATTAATACTGTTGAATTTTCTTGCATGAGCCCCTTTGAACCTCTCAATTCAATTCTTATGGTTACTCTCTGGGCCAGTTTAACCTTACACAACCTGTAATTGGCTTGAATTTTGGGGTGAACCTGACAGTTTTCCAGATCCCTTCAGCCAGGTGTCCAGTTAGACATAAATCAGGAATAGCATGTCCAGGCTTATTTCAGAGCCATGTCCTCCTTATTGGAGCTAAACGAGCACTTCTTTCTCCTCATCACCAGTGCTGCAGCCAAAGTTGCCATCTTTTTTCCCATTTTTACCCTCATTTCCCCTTGCTGTGGACCCAGGAACCATTTGTGCTATATCTGCTGTACCTGGGGTTACCCTAATGTTGCCCACATGCTACCCTCTGGGGAGAAGGATCAAATTCTTGATTTATATGCTAATTTTTATGTACTTAGTTTGTCCAAGTTCAATAGTTCTGAAGGGGCAAGAAGGTTAGTTGTTATTTGAACTGTCTGGGATTTTAAAAAATTACTTCATTTAGTATGACTTGAGAAATGTTGTTTGAGCTTAGTTTGGGGTTTATAGTTACTAAGGTTTATTCTAGGTTTGGGCTGCTAATTGGTTCCAACTTAGGCCAAGGAAGGGCAGGGGCAAAGTGGGAAACAGGAACTTTCTTGTCTGTGGGTCCCCTAACAGCAGCAGTAAGTCATGGTGTGAGTCCAGGAGAAGCAGAGCCAGTTCAGTGAGCACTAGACCAAAGGGCTATCTATGGGAAAGCTGCTTATCAGGTTGGCTTGAGGTTCTTAGATCTGGGGCCAGCATGCCTGCATTGAACCAGACCTTCCAATAAGGCTCCAAGTACCAGGCATAGTAAGAGCATTTAACTGCTCCATGTGGGAGCTGATCTTCATTTTCCTACATTTCTAGGAATAGCCTTACTGGGCAGGTAATGGTGACAGAAAGATTTTGGTATCCAGGTTCTGGCTAGCACCACCACTCAGGGTAGGCCCCATGTCCATGGTAAATTTAAAGGACTCACTTAAGAATGTGCATAGGCCAGGATCTGAAGCCCAAGGATGATTCCGCTAGGTTCAACTCCTGAGAAATCCCCATGATGCCCTGGTATCAGGTGATCTTGGAACAAAAAAGCATTTTGAACATGTCTCAGTTTTCATTAGGGATCCTGACAGACTCTTGGAGGAAGGATGTCATCTGCTTGTCCTGAAGGAGGCCTGAGGTCCCGGGTACCTTCAAGAAGGGAAGCTGCTTTGATAATTAGCCAGAGAGATGGCTAAGACTATTTTGATTGGAGCCTGATGGGGGAGTTGGAAGTGTGTGCATTGAGCCCTGGAGCCTAGGAAGGCAGACTTGGTACAGCTCTTCCTTCAAGCCAGGTTGCAGGTAGACCCCCCACTGTTAATTCCTTATGCTAAGTAATGGACAAAGAGGCAGCTTTTGTGGCAGTGAGGATGTGGTGGGGTTTTTACTTCTGTAGCTAAGGCACCTAGCTCTCCTTCTGAGGAAGTAGAACTGTGGAGACATTGATATGAATCAGAGCAATTCATCCTCATCATTGGCCCCTTATCAAAGGTGCTGAGGTTTCCAGGTTGGGGTGAGTTTTTTCCCTATGGTCAATATTCTGGAAAGGAGATCAAGTTAATGGATATGACAGGCCTTCAAGGAATCAGCTGCCTGGGTCCCCTCTCTACACTTTAGGTACTATATGGGTTTCCTAAGTGAAGCTATTTGATGTCTACACAATTCTGTGCTTGGGCTGTGGCTACAGGTCTATAGGGATGAGCTGCTATTAAAGCACCCCAGTTGGTAAGGTCAGACTGGATCTCTGCAATAAGAGCCCCAGCCAAACTGTTGAAGACCTGGCCTGCCTCCCAATCCAGTTCCAAATTATTATCTACTGCTTTGGAATGAGGTGATTTAAAAAAATGTGTTAGAGTCTGGTGCTCTCCTGTAATCCCAATGGCTCAGGAGACTAAAGCAGGAGGACCATGAGCTCAAAGCCAGCCTCAGCAACTTAGTGAAGTCCTAAGCAACTCAGTGAGACCTTGTCTCTAAATAAAATACAAATAAGGGCTGGACATGTGGCTAAGTAGTTAAGTGCCCCTGGGGTTCTGTCTCCCATACCAAAAAAACAAAACAACAACAAAAAACCAGCCAAACAAAAAAAAAAACCAATGTGATAGGCTCTGAAGATTTTTAGTTTATATTGGTTTTGGTCTCGCAACAAATTCTTCTATGCTCCTTTTTTTTTTTTTTTTTTTTTTTTAACACACACACTTTCTTTTGGAAATTTCTTCACCAGTACCATATGTTCAGGTGAAGCTGTTAATCTTTGTTCCCCACCTTCTCCTTTCCCAGTTAGGATTGATCATTTGACCTAGTCTAGCCCCCTCAGAGTGCCCCTTCCATCTGTACAATGATTGGTCCAGGGATGGGCATGTGAAACAGCAGAGCTGAAGTCTTTTCCTGGAATCCTTCCCATGTGGGAAGAGAAGTTCTCTTTACACTAGGATTGGTATGTTTAGCAGCTGCCAGTGGCCATCAGACTTATCCCTGCCCAGAGAAAGCAGCCATGTCCAGAGAGGGAAGCCAAACCTAGAGCTGCAGCCTGAGAGAGCCTTGGCACATTGTTTGAACCATCTATACTTTAAGCTTTGTCAACCTTCTTCATGATGGGACCCAATAAACTCCAATTTTCCTTAGATGAGTTTGAATTTAGTTTGGTCACTTAAAAATAGAGTCCTGTCAAATACAAAACAACTTCCAGAGGATCTGTTTGCTTCCAAATAACTAATTTCATGTCTGGGGAAACTGCTTCCTTAATGCCTAACAATGCTTTGCACACATTAGGTGCTTAGCTTACTTCATGTTTCTTACATAGCGACTGCTTCCTCATCATCTGCTACCAACCTCTGGGGGGAGAGTGGAGGCATGATTTGGATCTCTCAGCCTTCTTCTGTTGGTGACAGTGAATCCTGTCATCTGTGCGTGCATTTTTTTTTCTCCCTTCCTCTTTGCCTCTGCTTCTGCAAAGATAAATACAATTTGTCAGTCCTGTTTTGCAGGGGCCTTGCCAACCATGCTGGTGGTAGGAAGTTTAATGGCCTACCTCAGGATGCTGTCTTCCAGTTGTAGACAGGAGACTACTCCCATGGTACAACACAGTTTGCAGCCATTGGTCTGATTATTTCTGTCTGCAACTGGGCTGTCCCCTGTGCTCAGCTTGAGTTGGTGCTCAATTTATTGTGCCTAAAACATCAGGGCAGCTTTAGAGGTTCTTGCCCACTGCTTCTCTCCCAGGCTGCTTGTGCCAGCTGCAGGGCCCTCATGAGGCTGTTAGGTGTCTCTCTGTGGCAGATTCATTGTTCCATATTTTTATTTAATTACTTACTTTTACAGCTCTTAGAATAAATCTAATTATCCATCTGTTATGCTACATTATGCCACTGCAGTTTATGCAATTCTTTCTCATTGTCTGATATTTGTCAACTTGACCTTGCCCTCTTCCACTGTTCTTGCTCTTCTCTGTGGCTCTATGCCACCCCCTCAGTGGCTCTCCAGCACCAGCCAGTCTATCAGGCCCCCAGGAAGAGCTGACTCTGAGAGGCTTTTAGAGCAGTGGTTGCTGGAGCTTGGAGCATTGCAGCAGGAGAATGACTAAGGAGCCATCTCTAAGGCCATACTGACCTGATAGAGGTCTGGAAAGTTACATGAAGTACCAGAAAAGAAAGCAGAACTTCTAGCGTAGTGTTCTATTCCTCACCCAGAGCTGTATTGACAAAGAAGGTAGGCTGGTGAGGTCGGGCTGAAGGCACATGACAGTGGATATTTCAATAGACTATCCTGCTGAGACTGGCAAGAGCTGCCTATCCTTAGGACTGAGTCAGGGCTGGTTTTCTACATAGTAGAGGCAGGTATTATTTACTGGAGATGATTTCAGGAGCCATGTAGAGGTCACTTGGGCCAGTCTTTTTTTTCCCCCCCTCTCCTGATGCCCCAAATATATTGATATCATTAGAATTCTTGTGTGTGTGTGGGGGCAAATGTAGATATACCCTGGAAGGGTGTCTCAGGGGTCATTGAACACCTCTACACTGTCCCTTTTCTTGAGCAGGCAGGGGATTTGTGGAAGGGACAATACATGAGGGAGTTGGTCAAGGGAATCAAACATTGGGGAAAGAGAAGGTAGAATTCAGGACATTGGCTGGAGTCTCTCCTCTGTGAGCACTTAGAATGGGTAAGGTGCTTAGGAAGGGCAAGAGGTCACATGTCCAACCTCCATAACTAACTATAGGGCTAGGCACTCCAGGCCTTGTTGTCCTAGCAGGCTGACCTCATCTCTTCAGTCAGCTCCTCTTAATTGCATGTGACCCATTGGGCAAGACCATCTCAAGTGAGGTTGTAAGATGAACAGGTGATAAGGCACTGTCTACATCCTCCAGAGAGTTCCTGGCTTAGCAGGGGAAGCAGATTTTGACCTGTTTGATGAGTATTGAAGGAGAATAAGAGCCCCAGGAAAACATAACAGGGGCCCTATGAGAGTAAGGTGGTCTGTGAATGTGTCTGAGGAGATAGTGTTTGGAGTAAGAATCAGCCATCTGAAGATGGGGACAAGAATGCGGTGGGAGAAGGGCCCTCCAGGCAGAGGCAGTAGAGAGCATAGTACTTTCAAGTTGAGAAAGTCACTGGGGGAAGATCCTGACAGGGTCATTTTCAGCAAATTTCCAGATTAGAACCACAGAAGCTCCCACTGTCACCACTTCCAAAGCATGTGCCCTTAAGGGCCTGGGGAGGACTGGAATGTGGCAAATAGGCTTTCTGTGGCAGAGGGATTTTTGTCCAGAGGCTCTGTGTTGTGCCACTTAACCCCCAAGGTGCCCACAGTCCCCAGTAGAGTCTGTTTCACTGGGCCAACTCTTCCTTCCACCTGGTCCCAGTCCTGCCCAGCCCAAGCCCACATTAAAAGCTTTCTGACCTGCATGTGGGCCCAGGTTGGAGCTCACTATAGCCCCATAGCCAATCCCTCCCTTTTCCTTCCAGGTTAAGACTTGGCAGGCATTAAACACTGCAGAAACAGCCCACAGGCCTTCGCCCTTTATGACCATGCTCTCACCCTTTCTGTGTGGCCTCCTTAGCTGAGCTTTTCCCACCAGAGGCTCTGGTGACTTTCTACAAGTTTTCCTTCATTCCAACAAGCAAGATTCAGTGACTAATTGCTGATATTTTCCCCTCAAGACTCTATTTATATAGGCTGTCATGTTGAGAGTGGAGGAGCAGGGCTCTAGTTTTGCAGGGGGTGGGGAGAGGACTGCTGTTTCATGCTACTGCCATCATTAGACTGAGGCCTGTGTGGCATTCATGTCCACACTTTGTCTTTATTCTTGTTTTTTTTTTTTTTTTTGTCATTTTGCCATTTGGTTCTTTGAACATCTAACATCCCTTTTATGCTTCTCATCTCCCACAGAAGATTGTTGTATTTGTCCCCCACCAAAGCTGCGCTTTCCTTTTGTCAGATTTCTTACTTTCTTCTTTATTATATTTTGATCAGTGTGGCCATGTAGGTCTAGGTTTTACTGGGAGCTTTTCATCTTCTTGGCAGTGGCCCTCATAGCCTTGAAGCAGGCCTTAGGCCCTTGAAGCACCTTCCCTGGCCAGAGCATGAGAGAGCCCAGCTTGTTATCTATCCAGGAATATTCTCACCTAGTGGGTCTCAGACCTAAGCATACATCAGAAGCACCTGGAAGGCTTGTTAAAATGCAGATGGCCAAGTAGTTTTTGATCCAGTAATGTGGGTTGGGGTCTGAGAATTTACATTTCTTCCTAGTTCACAGATGCTGCTGTGTCCAGGGTTTGGGGAGGGCATAGTCCAGGGGACCAGTCCCTCCTCCATCTGGGTCCAGTTCCAAAACTGAGTGATGGAGGATGATGGCAACAACATTATAATGTTTAACTCTTTTGCAGTAATTTCACTTGTCTGTCTTGTTTGATACTTGCAGTGGCTCCTTTGGTGAAGCAGCTTGACTTCTTGATAAATAATAGAAGTAGAGTACAGATCAATGAAGGACTTCTTCCTGGGCTTTCAACTAGTAGTTTGTGGTGTATGCCCAATGGAATCCAGGTCTCTTGGCTCCCATTCCAGAGCTATCATGACTCTTCCCCTTATTAGCTATATGACCTTGGGAAAATTACTTCACTTTATAGGACTCAGTTTGTGGAATTAGTAAAAGGGGTTGTATTATCTGCCTCGAGCTGACATGGAATTGCACAAGTTAAGATTTGAGAAGCCCTTGATAGCCATTGAATAGAGGCAATCCAGAAACCACCTTCCTCATGACTGGAAGGGGCTGCCCTTATTTTGTGTTTCTGTCATCACAGGCCCAGGAGGGTATGGAGGGTCTATTATTGCCTACTCACAGTGTTATCTGAATCCTTTAGGACAGGGTTCACTGACTGGAACGTCATTCCTGTCTGCTGTCCTCCTTGAGGGAATGGCTCAGAAAAGCCATGACATTTTGGCACCTGCTTCTAGGAGCTGAGGATGGAGCAGCAGTGGATGGGCTGCATCAGTGTGGAAAGTTTAATACCAACAGAAGAGGCACCAAGAGCAAGGTAGCCTGGTTGTCAGGTCCTTTCTTCAGGAGTGGCTTTAACTGAGTCCCTTCAACTGCTCAGTTCTGGAATGGCTCTTAGAGGGTTAGTTTGGAGGGTGATAAGCTAAGTCTGCCCGTTATGCATTTTTCTCTTCCTGCCTTTCCTTTGCCTTCTGATTCAGAGCATTAACAGAAGTAGTTTGGGTTTTAAGTAGACATCCAGTCCTGATAATGCCAGTAATAATATTGAACTTATTGAAAAAGTCTGTGCCATGTGTGTATCTCATTTAATTCTTATAATGATCCTATGAGATAACTCTCACTTTACTGATGAGAAAGTTCGGGCAACAACAAATTGGCATGCAAAAAGGAAGTCTAGGATTCAAACTCAGGTTTGTCTGTCTCTGGATCCCATGGCCATGTCTTTTACTACTACTAAACTGCCATGATATTTCCCTTTAGGGGGCCAACTTCCCCCTCCGTGAGTGCCTAACCTAGGCCTGTTCCCAGGATTCCTGCCCTTCGGTGCAAGGTCCAGGTTCCAGGATCACGAAAGTACTTTATTCACCTTTGTATCTTCCACAGAACCTAACACAAAGCCTTATACAAAGGGTGACCATATGTTCTGTTTATGCCTCTTGTCTTCCTGCCATAATTAATAGTGCCCTTTTTCTCTTATTGTCCCAGTGTGGACAATAAGTTATGTGGTCACCTTACACATGACTGGTCCTCCAACCCAGGGACATTGGCATTTTAATTGGGGACTTTGAAATATAGAACTGTCTTGAAGACTCAAAGAAATAAATCACAGATGGTAAAATTTTAAGCACTTTTATAGCCCAGTGGACAAGAGAATTTAGCAAAGGTTTTTTGCTCAACACCCCACAAACTTACCAGAAAAGACTAGACTTGAGGGCAGTGGGGGTCCCCAGGCCTACAGTTAGATCTAGCAGTCAGGAGTCCCACTGTGGCTCATGCAAGTACCTGACAGGCAATGCTAGAAAAGGAGGGGGAGAGCAAGCAGCTGCTATTTCTCTTCCCCCTCAGGTAAGAACAAACCTTACCTACTATTTGACTGTTCTCAACCCTGTGCCTTCTTGCAGGAAAGAACTCACTGGGGGTACTCTTCTAAGCCCCTTGTGGGACCCTGTACTCCAGTACCTTCTTACTCAGGATTCTGCTTATCCCAGGCCTTGCCCCTGGACCTGGGTCCAAGCTAGGATCTGATCCCAGACCCATACTCAACCATGGCATGTACAAGTCATATTCAGTCTGTGTTCTTGCCCCATTTGCAGGCAGCTGAAAACTGCTGTGCATATGTCAATTCACACTTGAACTGGTTTAATGTTTTTTTTCTTTTAAGTTGCAATCTAAAATTCAGCCAGACAGTCTGTAACGAGCACTAAATCGTCAAGCCTTTTGTTTCCCTTGCTATTCAAGCCATAGAGATTTTGTGTTTGATTCAGCAACAATTGCTGAATCTTAAACAAACCATTTACATTTTGACATTAACTATTTTATGAGTGTAACTTTTTTTGGACATTAGAGTGATTCCAGTAGAAGGCTTTTAATGATTTATCAGAAATAGAGTTAAAATGGTCTATGGAAGGTAATTCTTAACATTTTATTTGGGAAATACGTGGGTTTTTTTTAATCTGACTTCAATTGGGAAATACATACAGAATTTTAGCTTTTCTCATCTTAATGACTTTGGATCTTGCCAAGGTCATTCTATTCCAATGCCTTCCTGACTGAGCCTTGTTCAGATGACCCTCTTACATAGTGACTCATTTCTCTCTAGGCACATCTCTGTTGGCTGCTCATTTTGTGTAATAGGGGAAAGAACTATTTTTATTCTTTGTTCTGGCCCCAAGATGCTTAGCTGAGGACCCTGTTTATGCTGGGCCCATTCACTACATGTTGACCTGCTGACTAAATGAAGAGCCCTAACAAACAGCACATTCACAAATGAAACCATCCATCATTCTGTCTCTGGAAACTGTAAGTAACCAGGACTTTCTCCAGTTCTTGAAGATTTGGGAGTCTTTACTTTCCTTGTAGGACCCATTCTAGCTAGCATCTGGTAAGGCAGACCAAAGGACCTCAGGCAAAGTCAAGACTCCCACTTTTGTTCTTGCATCAGAGGAAGCTCTAGAGTTGGGAATGTAGCTCAGTGGTAGAGTGCTTGCCTAGCTTGCATGAGGCCCTGGGTTTTCTCCCCAGCATCACACATGCATACACACACACACACACACACACACAAAGGATGCTCTGTATTATTCTTAACCTAGAGTGAGACCTGGTGAACCCAAATTTGGGAGTCCACAGATCCATACCACCCTTCTTTGTGACAACCTAAGAGAAGTGGCCAGGAGCAGGAAACCCATACTAGTGGGAGCTGTGAGACTGTCCATGTGACATGGAGCTGGCTGAGGAAGCCATGTTGATCCACCCCCATGGAAAATGGGAAGCCTGGATGCTGCATTTGCCTCTTAGACTGGAACTAATTGTTCATAAAGATCTTTCCAAATACCAATGATGCAAAATATTTAGATGGTTCACCATATTGTTCACCATATTTAAACTGTCAGAAACCTTAAATATCTGAGCAAAACCTCAGCAAACAAAGGATATTTTGGGGACTTGTTATGTATGTTGCACAGCAGAGAAATTTGTAGTCTATACGACTTCCAAATCCTGTAAACGAAGCATTTAAGTGTTGTCATTTTCAGCTATAGACCATCCCACGATCATTGCCTTTTTTTTGCTATTAAGAGATGGCTCATTCATAAACATTTCTACAGTTGTGTGGCAAAAGCAAAATAGGCCCTGCTTGATTCCATTGGCTTCAATTGAGGAGATGATTTTTCACAGTGAGATATATCACATTTATCAAATTTGTTGGAGTGCAGTGGGAGGGGAGCTGAAGCACTGGATTCCTAGAACACAATTCAGAACTGTTGACTCAAGTCTGGGTAAGTAGTGAAGTTCCTCCTGAGCCATACGGGGCCTGCTGACAGGGTGCACTGACTATAGCTTGAGTCCAGGATTGGTTACTAGTCTCTCTGGAGCTCCTCTTGCCCTGAAGGATCTGGTCAATTCTGCTTCCCTGTAGCTGCCAGCAACCTGTGGGAATAAACATACCTCCAGTTGGTATAGGTGGCCTAAAATCACATTCTCTCTGTTCTCCATAAACTTGATGGATCTCATTGTGTGAAAAATCTTCCATATGCTTTAGCCTAAATTTTCGTCTGCTTAACCTTGTTACTCCTACCTTGTTCTCTCAGACTGCCTGAGACAATTATACGGAGATATTCTTTGAATAATTATAGGCCACAGATAATTCTCTTTAGCCTTTTCTCTTCCATGTTCTCTATGTGTGGTCTCCCTTTAGCCTGTTCTAATTAGCTTCTTTGATCCTTCCTCCCAGTTTCTCCCTCTAACTTGTTAATTACATTTCTCCCCCATGAATTCTTTCTGTACTGCCTTTGTCTGTCCAGCCAGAGGAATGGAGAATGAGAATCCAGGGCCTCTCCATGTAAGAGCTGGTACATTCTTCTTTGTCCCCAAATATAGGAAGCTTCTCTCACTTCTGGGAAGCCTGAAAACCCAGGCATTCTGTCTCTTAGCAGAGATGTAAAAATAATAAGTAATAAGTTTTGTATAAATCAACTATCATCCTAATGTTTGGTATTTGGCAGGAACTTTGTATAGCTTTATTATCACCTTTAATTCCCTCTCAGCAGTCCCATGAGATAAATGTTATTATTAATACTCATTTTACAAATGAATAAACTGAAGTCTAGAGAGGTTTAGTAATTTATCTCAATCACACAGTTTAAGACACCAGAGCTAGGACTTGAATCCAGGTCTCTCTGACTTCAGAGCAGTGCCTATTCCCTAGTTTGCTCACTGAGTTTGGGTTATTTGGTGAAAAAGAAAAACAGGTCCAGATCATTGGTTTTTAGCATATCAAAAAACAGGTCCAGATCATTAGTTTTTAGCATATCAAAAAACCAACCAAGGGCTGGGAATATAGCACAGTGGTAGAGTGCTTGCTTAGCATGCTTGAGGACTTGGGTTCAATCTGTAGCACAACTAAAAACAAAAAGAAAAAAAAAAACAATTAACCAACCCATAACTGAAATAATTTTCACTTTTTTTTGGGTGGGGGGAGGTGGTGATACTGGGGATTGAATTTAGAGCCACATCCCCAGCCCTATTTTTGTATTTTATTCAGAAACAGGGTCTCATTGAGTTAGTTACTTAACACCTTGCTAAATTGTAGTGGCTGGCTTTGAATTTGAGATCCTCCTGCCTCCTCCTTCCAGGCCACTGGGATTACAGGTGTGTGCTACTGTATGCAGCTAATTTTCACTTTCTTACCCTTATTATAGAAGAGGTTTTCTGAATCTTGGTTCAGAAGTAAATTGATATGGCCCTGTGGGTATCTGAGCAGTTGGAAATCTCTCTTTTTTTTTTTTTTTTTGTACTGGGGAATAGAACCCAGGCATGCTTTACCACTGAGCTACATTTTGAAACAGAGTCTTGTTAACTTGCTAAGGCTGGCCTCAAACTTGGCATCCTCCTTCCTTGGCCTCCCAAGTGACTGGGATAACAGGCATGTACCACCATTCCAGCTCCTGAGCAGTTGAAAATCTGTTTCTGCAAAAAATAAGGTCCTAATAAATTTTTGACTTGCTTGAGTTTTTAACTCACTGAAATCATATTTGAGCACAAAGAAAGATTTGTTTGATAAAGTGAAAGTCTGGGAAACCTTAGCAGAAGGTGACCATGTTTGGAAAAACCTAATTGCAAAAGTGTCTGACTCTGTTTTGAGGAAGTAGATTTTTAAAGTTCCCAGAAAAATTAGACATGATGTCTAAATAGAAACTTTGAAAGAAAGGATGACTTAAAGTCTGAAAAATGAAATGTGCTTAATAGCGTCATGAGGTGATTACCTTAGGAGTGAGATAACAGCAACACTTAAGGAGACCTACAGGCTACAAGCAAAGGAAACAAAGCTGAGATTTTGTTTGAGAAAAGAGGTCCTGTAACTAAGAACAAATAGAGAGGAAAAGTACAAACCTCTGAGAACACAGTTGAGAATGCCAGATGGGGAGACCTGGGGGATGCTAAAAACAGCAAGAGGACTTGGGCAGCTAATGTTCAGAGAATGGTGTCGTGGAAGGCATTAGGCCACCTGTTTCAGTCAGATGATGCAGTATAGCAGGTGATAGGGCATCTCTGTCCTCCTCTTTATTCTATTTTGCCTCTGTCTTCTCTTTGAAGAAGAATGAACTTCCTGCTAGAAAGAGTAAAACAAACATGGTTAAGAGGAACTTGAAGAGCATGAGGAAAAGATTAACATTAAACAAAGACAAGTGGGGAGAGAGAAAGGGAGAGAGAAGGGAAAGCATATGGAAATGGTAGGAGACCCTCAATGTTAAACAAAATTACATGGAAGAGGATGTGAGGGGAAAGGGGGGGGGAAACAAGGGAGAGAATTGAACAACAGCAGAGGAGGCAGAGAGGAAAGGTGGGAGGGGAGGGGAGGGGGAATAGTAGGGGATAGGAAAGGTAGCAGAATACAACAGTCACTAATATGCCATTATGTAAAAATGTGAGTGTGTAACCGATGTGATTCTGCAATTTGTATTTGGGGTAAAAATGGGAGTTCATAACCCAATTGAGTCAAATGTATGAAAGATGATATATCATGAGCTTTGTAATGTTTTGAACAACCAATAAAAAAATTAAAAAAAAAAAAGAGGAACTTGAGAGAGATCAAGAGTGTGAGAGAGAAGTAAATGAGCTACTGGCTTCTTCAAATCAGGGTCTGAAAAGTTAAATACCAAGTGAAAACTTACAAGCATCATCAATAGGCCTGTATGTATATGAATCTTTTTTTTTTTTATGTTGATGGACCTTTATTTTATTTATTTATTTATATGTGGTTCTGAGAATCAAACCCGGTGTCTCTCACATGCTAGGCAAGTGCTCTACCACTGAGCCACACCTCCATCCCCATGTGTGTGTGAATCTTTATGATGTTATGGGTGTTGAGAATGAGGGGCAAGGAAGCAGGATGAGGAACTGTTTTGGTTTTTAAAATAACAAAGAACTTTTAAAAGATTTTAAAGATTTATTAATATTTCTGAAGAGAAGAGGTGATCATTTGGAGTTAGCTAGGTTCTGTAAAAACAGGTCTTATAGACTAACGGTTAAGTCTCTCTATCCTTTCTCCCTGTGTCCATCTTCCTTCCTGGTATACAGAAGAGTGTATTGACCTTAACACACACCACCTGGTGAATTACTGAAAGTGCACACTTCCATGTACCACCCAGGTCAAGAAGCAACAATTTTATTACCCCATGTGACTGCCTCATGTTCCCTCCCACTTCTGATATCCTTTTTAAGGAAGAGTTATCAGGCTGGAGGCCAATGATAGAGACACAGAGGAAATCTGTGTCTATTTCAGGAAAGCATCCAACAGAGTCTCAGGATAATCTAATAGAATAGGTAGAGAAAGGACGATGATGTATGGGGCTGTAGCAACTTGAACAATCAGACCTAATGAATGTTTGTTTTTAAATGGTTCACTCTCAATAGAGCCTTCACAATAGTGACGTATCAGAGAGCTTGTGTCAGACTCTGTCCTTACTCTGGTTCTTATGTGAAGACCTGGCAACAGATGACACTAAAAAGGGATAACCAGCATGTTTTATGCATGACAGAATGAAGATATGAAAGAATATAGTGATAGGCTAGGTAGGGCAAAGGGCCCAGGTAGCAAAGACATGTTTTTAGTTTTGTTATTAAAATTTTAATTTTATAATTAAAATTATAAAAATCAATTTAGTAATTCATATTTATTATTTTTAAGGAAAATCTCTTCTCCCAGAAATAAATATGTGGTGTCATACACTCATACTATTTACAACTAGATTTTTTTCTTGCTGACACTTAATATTAATATTCAGTAAGAATAAATATGAAGCCCTATATTTAGTTTTGGAGCCATGCTGACAAACCCCAAAGCTTATCAAAGAATCATATGATCAGCCTCCAAGCATTTGGCGTAGGTAGGCCCAAAGTTACTTCTTTGACACTACTGCCAAAAACCTAGAGGTGGCCCCAGGCATCGTGGGCAGAGTGGCCCTAGAACAGAGGTGGCTGGGCCCAGTGGACTCTGGAGTGATTGGCTAGGCTTAAGACCTGCAGGTGGGTTTGGGTACCACATGTGTAGAGGTTCATCAGCACATGAAATAGAATCACATGAAACACTATCAAAAGAAGTTCAGGGTGGCAAAAGTCATACCAAGAATGAGCGCAGGATCTCATGATGACAGTTAAGGAAAAGGAGCTTTCTCTGGGCATTTGGCACTCCTGAGCTTCTGAAGGGCTGAACTGTCAGAGCAGAATTAGCCCTCTACTTTAAGAGGGCAGATTTGGGACTGGTGGGTATAAGCATCTTGAAAGATTTTTAGATCAATATCAGAAGATAATTTTCTTTTTTAAAAAATATTTGAAATATGATATGTCAGGAGCTTTGTAATGTTGTGAACAACCAATAAAAAAAATTTATTTATTTTTAGTTGTAGTTGGACACAGTACCTTTATTTCACTTATTTATTTTTATGTGGTGCTGAGGATTGAACCCAGGGTCTTGCACATGTGAGATGAGCGCTCTACCGCTGAGCCACAACCCCAGCCCAGAAGATAATTTTCTAGCAATCAAGAGTCTAAAATTAGCATCAGACTGTCTTGTTTGATAGTCATTGTCTATCACTCTAGTCTTTGAGTACTGGGCAGCCAGTGGTCAGATATGTGGTACTGGATCAAAGGGTAAGCAGTGAGTCTAGTTAGGTTCTCAGAACATAATCATGTGGGGCAACAGTAGGATTTTGAATCTGCATCTTTTGGGATTGTGATTTAACATTCCCCCAAAGAAGTATTCCTTGGAGAAATGTCTGATCCCATGGTAGGTTTAGGAAAAGTGAGGTATCTTGTGTAAGAACATCTTGTTCCAGAAAGTGAGGAAGTACTCTCAAAGAATAAGGAAACATGTCAGAAAGACCCAGAAGCTAGTATGAAAAGGCATTGGAGATTACTTCAAGAATAATTTGAGGCTTGAAATAATGGTAAAGGTAGATTTTATCCCATAGATTAAATAAAAATTCATGATTCATACTGAAACAAATGAATGGGGAAGAAGTAAGATCTGTTATTTCAAGTAGAATACCAACAAAGATGGCCTGGGGTTGTGGCTCAGTGATAGGGTGCTTGCCTTGCACATGGGAGGCACTGGGTTCAATCCCCAGCACCACATAAAAATAAATAAATAAAATAAAGGTATTGTGTCCATCTATAACTAAAAATGTTAAAAAAGAAAAAAGAACTAGTGGTGGAGTTCGGATATCATTTGAGAGATGTCGTAATAATAATGAGGTAAGAATTGTCAACAAATGCCAAAACTAGGAGTGATGAGGAATAGTCTGTATTCTTAGAATGTTTCCCTATAAAATGTTTGTTCATTTCAAAGAAATAAGTGATATATATATATATTTAGTTTTAAATGGACACAATATCTTTATTTTTATGTGGTACTGAGGATTAAACCCAGTACCTCACAGTGTTAGGCAAGTGCTCTACCACAGCCACAGCCACAGCCCCAGCCCCAAGATTAAATAGTATTTTTTAAATCTTTTTTTTTTGTAGTTGTATATGAACAGCATGACTTTATTTTATTTGTTTATTTTTATGCAGTGCTAAGGACCGAACCCAGTGCCTCATACATGCTAGGCAAGCGCTCTGCCACTGAGCTACAGGCCCAGCCCCATAAATAGTATTTTTAAGCAAAGAAATAAGTCAGATATTCCCATAACTAAGAAATCAAAGTGAATATGACCCATGGTGAGAGGGACATCATGTGCCCCTGATGGGATATTCTTATACAACATTGTTATAGTAGTATTCCTGTCTAAATATATGACCTCAGTCTAATCATGAGAACACATCAGACAAATTCAAAGAGATGTTCTACAAGTTACCTGCAGTCTTAACAAAAGTCAATGTCACGTAAGACAAAGAGTAAGGAAGTAAGAGTCATAGAGTTCTGGATTTGCTACTTCTGTATTGTGTGGGCCTGGACGGGACCTGGGACCATAATTATTTTCTTTTTCTCTTTTCTTTCTACGGTTGTGGTACTGGGGTTAGAACTAGGGCCTCACACACATAGGCAAGTGCTCTATCACTGAACTACATCCTCAGCCATTTTTATTTTATTTTATTTTTGAGGTACTAGTATTGAACTCCAGGGCACTCAACCACTGAGCCATATTCCCAGCCCTATTTTGTATTTTATTTAGAGACAGGGTCTCACTGAGTTGCTTAGTGCCTCACTGTTGCTGAGGCTGGCTTTGAACTTGTAATCCTCCTGCCTCAGCCTCTCTCCACTGTGATTATAGGCGTGTACCTCCACACCCAGCTCATTTTTGTTTTATTTTGAGACAGGATCTCATTAAGTGTTCAAACTGGACAACTGCCTCATCCTCTCAAATAACTGAGATTACAAGTATGTGCCATTATTGTGCCTGACACCCAAAATTATTATTTTTTTTCTAAACAAGACTGTAATTGGGACAGTTGGCAAATATGTTAGTTTCCTAATCTGCTCGTTGAGTTTATGTTCTTAGGAAATATACAGTGATACATTTTAGGGTAAAAGGACATTATATCTTCAGCCTGCACTCAAATATTTCAGAGAAGAAGGTATGTATGACTACTTACAGAGAGGGGGCTGGGATTTGGCTTAGTAGTAAATCAGTTGCCTAACATGTGCAAGGTCCTGGGTTTGATCTCCAGCACTGCCTTCCCCCCCCAAAAAAAAGTACAGAGAAGAAAATGAAAAGGCAAATGTGGTAATCAGGTATGGTGAAGCACATCTATAATCCCAGCAACTCAGGAATCTGAGGCAGGAGGATCACAAGTTTGAGGCCAGAGAAGAAAAGGCCAATGTGGTAAATATATTTTTTTGGGGGGGGAGGGGATACTGGGGATTGAAGTCAGGGGCACTTGACCACTGAGCCACATCCCCAGTCCTATTTTTTTTTTTTTTTGTATTTTATTTAGAGACAGGGTCTTACTGAGTTGTTTAGTGCCTTGCTTTTTGCTGAGGCTGGCTTTGAACTCATGATCCTCCTGTCTCAGCCTCTCACGCCACTGGAATTATAGACATGAGGGATCCCGCTCAGCAGTTTTTTGTTTTTTATATTTTTTATTTGTAGATGGACATTTTTTTTTATATGGTACTGAGGATTGAACCCAGTGCCTTGTAAGTGTGAGGCGAGTGCTCTACCACTGAGCTATAACCCCAGCCCCAATATGGTAAATGTTAAAAACTGGTGAATCTTTATAAGAGGTTTTCTGGGTTTTTACTGTTCTTGCAAATCTTCTATAAGTTATTTTTCTATGTGATTACTTTTCTGTACTTTTAAAAATTCCTAGTCTAAAATGACTTAAGAAAAATAAGTGCCCCAAGTGATTGTGAGGCAGGGCCATATTTGAAAGCTACCAAGTGTCTGTCAGAAAGATGATTTGCTCTTCTTCCTCTTGAGTCCCCCTTTATTGTGCTTTGTTTGTGTGCATAAAGAGGCCCTCTTGTGAGTATTGTCATAGTTGGGACTTATAGGCCCTCATACTTACTTAAATGAATGGTTTCTGATTGGGGACTGTCAGTGAAGGGATCAAGTAATGGCCCAGTGTGCTTCCTACCATATTCAGGCGGTATGAGGCTCATGTTAGAGGCCAGTTTATTTCTCTTTGGGGTTTCACTTTCATGTTCAAGAATCAGATGTGAATTACTTTTGATTGGACCTATTCCATTTTTATTCAAGTGGATAATTGTATCCTGACTGATCCTGTCCATCCCTGGATGTCAGACCGTCTTCAACCCTGTTCAGGATTACTCATGCTGCAAATGTGTGTGTTTCACAGCTAATCAAGGCCACATGTTGGGTATAGACAAGGTGGAGCCACCAGAAAAAAATCTCTGGGCAAGAAGGTGAGCACACACAGCTTCAGCAGGCAGGATCATGGGAAGATCATCACAATCACCCTGGGATGTGCCTCTGTCCTACCGTATGGCATCTTCTTAGGGCATTTAAGAAAGTGACTTGGTTTCTTGTCAGTTAAGAGACTGAAGAGAAGGAATGTTTGTTCCACTTAGAATAAATGCGATGAGGCCTCACAAGAGAGTACATTTCTCATGTGTCCTGTGGGCATGCCTGAAGTCTAGGCCCTGCTTGGGAGTCTGGCAGATGCAAGTTCTGCCTCAGAGTTTTACTTAAGCATTTCTCTGGCCCCTATCTAGCCCTTTCAACCTCAGCTTTATTTCCCAATCCCAGATCTATGCCTTTTCCAATTTTTCTCCTTTTCTATTGATTTACACTTCCTTTTTTCTCTTGTTTGGTCTCTCCTTGAGCAGGTTTCTGTGCACACCCAGATGCTGTGCACACACCCTGGTAGCCCGGTAACCCATGCAGTGGTTCAGGATCGCACTCTTTTTTTTTTTTTTTTTTTAAATATTTATTTTTAGTTTTCAGCAGACACAACATCTTTGTTTGTATGTGGTGCTGAGGATCGAACCCGGGCCGCATGCATGCCAGGCGAGCGCGCTACCGCTTGAGCCACATCCCCAGCCCAGGATCGCACTCTTAAAAGGACCCACACTTGGTTTAGTATGCTACTCTTGCCATCTTGAAATGTCTAATAATCTTTGAACAAGGGAACTTGCATTTTCATCTTGCACTTGGGCCTGAAAATGATGTAGCCAGTCCTCAGTGTCAGGGATGGAGACCTTGAACCTCATCAAGCAGCATTCCCATGCACCCCTAGCCCGACTTGGCTACTCTCCTAAGGCCAGCTCCTCTCCTACTTCTCTACCCAGACACTTACTCAACTTTATTTAGCTAAAATATGACCTTTGATACTTGGCAGATTGCCCATATTGCTGTCACTCTAATCTGAAATGTTTGGTTTCTGCATATGCAGTCATTTCCATTTCTGTGATCCACTACACCCCTCCCACTCCCCTTCCCCCAAGATTTACAGAGTAGCAGCTGCTGCTGTCCCTCTGCACACAGACAGCTGACTCGCCTGCTGATTGTGAACATCCCAGTAATCCAAGTGCTAATGGTATTTATTCAGTCCAGCCAGCTTAGCCCTGAACAAGGTTTATTCTCATTTATCAAGTCAGAGACGAGCTACGTCCTTAATATCCTTCTGTTGACTTTGAGTACACTAGTACCACTGGTGTTGCTGAGGCAAGCCAGGCTCCTCTGCCTGTTTAACCCACTCAGATCCCCAAGGTCGGGACACCCACCTTCCAGCCACAGCATTGGCCCTTTCCAGGACATGGGACAAAGCTCTAGTCCAGAGCCCATGAGCTGAAAAGGACAGAACTGGCATTATGTACTTGAGGTATCCGAACTGAATAAAATTGTGTTGTCATGAATATGGTCAGGCCTCTTTGTATAGCAAACTCACTATAATTAGAGCCTTTTGACCTCAACACATGCTAGCATCTTGGCATTCATTAAGCAGCATTCCCATGCTTAACATAGGATACTTAGTTCTCCCTCTTAGGTGAGGAAATCATGTCAGGGGACTTGCCCAAAGTCATCAGCCATTGTTCCCAGAATTCCTACCTAGGGTCCTCTAGGCCCTGGCCTTTATACATCCTCACATCTTACTCTGAGCTATTTTTGTTATCTCCCCCAAAGCACACAGCTGGGAGAGTTGAGGGTCCAGGGTTGAGAGGCCTTGAAAGAGAGAGTCTGTTTCTGGGAACAGGGTGGTGTTGTCCTAGCAGCAGTTTGCACAGGAAGCACCCACCTCTGCTGTGCCTGCCTGGATGGACTGAGGGCCATCTCAAAACTCAGGCCTGGTCTTTCTCATCTTCCCTCTGCTCTTTCCTCAGCTCTTTAACTAGACAGCACTAAAATGCTGTTCCAGAAGGGTGTTTTATGGAACCTCTGAGACTGTGAGCAACCTGGGATAAGACTCATTTAGTGTAGGCATCTCCTTTAAGCTGGTCATGTGAAAAGGACAGGTAAGGCACAGGCCCAGGCTGCCAAGGCTGTATCCTGCCCAGGCCCACATTTGATCCATATTCTTACATACCTATCCAAGCCCTTCAGAACTCTATCACAGGTGAAAATGTGGATTTGTTACCTGTGAAATTGACTTTAGCAACTCACAGAAGTCCTTAGTCATTCTCTTTCTCTAGTTCATTATTTTATTTTATTGTTTGGTGACCAGCGATTAAACCAAGGGGTGCTTAACCACTGAGCCACATCCCCAGCTCTTTTTAATATTTTAAGTTACTGAGGCTGGCTTTGCACTTGCAAATCCTCCTCCCTCAGCCTCCCAAGCTGTGTGCAAGGGCCACCACGCCCAACTCTTTGGTTTACATCCCCTGTGTTTGAAATCCATTCTCTTCTATTCTAAATGGACTGTCTTCCTGGGGAGGGTTGGGAGTTAGCCTGAGGGAGAGTGGGTTGTTGTTGGCATGGCTGCAGGTGCCCTTGGAGTGTGTCAGCCTACCTTCTGAAGCAAGGAACTTCTCTCTAGGTTGTGGTCCCAGTGTACAAAAAGGAAAGGCTCTGGTTGCTTAGCCCCAGGTGATCAACTTAGGCCATGGTGACAGCACTGTGACAGGCTTTGCAGGCCATCTGGAGAGGCCTTGTTTTTCATTGCTCTGTGGCCCATGGAGATAGGTCTCCTCGGAGGTGCTCCCTGAGGCTGATGTGCTTTTGAGCCCCATAGCCTCCCTTCTTGGGAAGGCAGAATTTGGCATTTATATGAATTTCACAGCGTGGTTGTCTTCTCTGCTAGACCCTGCCTGTCGTGGGTGAGCGTTCCTTAGGCACTGATGGCAGAGACAGCCCTAATTAGCTCACGCATTTGATGAAGCAGCTGCCTTTCTCAATTTGGGGGAGCAGGGGACAGGGGAGAGGCTGTGCTGCCAGGCCCCTGCATTGGGCTGCCTGCCTATTTTGACAGGAGCTGTCAACCCTCCTTCCCCAGGGACCCTAGTCCACCTCCAAGCTGCTTCCCAGGCACAAAGGTACGATTGCTGTGGGACAGGCCAGCACCCCCACACATCCTTTCTGTTGAGAGGATGTCAGGAATGCAAAGGGGAGGGCTGGGGCTGTAGCTGAGTGGCATGTGTGAGGCACTGGGTTTGATCCTTACATCACATAAAAATAAATAAAATAGAGGCATTCTGTCCATCTACATCTACAAAAAATAATAATAATGAATGCAAAGGGGAGAGGATCCACCTGTTTTACAGCAGGAAAACTATAGCTCCCTGTGCTATATCTCCTTTGGGTTTTTAAGCTGAGTAGGAACAGAAGGGGTAGGCCCCCTCATCACTCCATTTGGCCACCTTTTGAGAGCACTTTTTACATACTGAGACATCTCTTTTTATCTGCCTCCCTTTTCTTTTGCGTTTGGGACCAGGGGCCACCTCCCTCTGATTTTTCTTTGCTTCCTCTACTGTGTCA
Organism: Ictidomys tridecemlineatus; assembly: GCF_052094955.1. Lineage (NCBI taxonomy): Eukaryota > Metazoa > Chordata > Mammalia > Rodentia > Sciuridae > Ictidomys > Ictidomys tridecemlineatus. Next base: position 119,364,101 of record NC_135477.1, on the reverse strand, counting down.
CACTGTCCAGGATGTTGTGAGGGCTTCCTGGATAGGAGGATTGGGCCTTTAGGAGGAACAGATGCTTTGGAGTTTCAGGGGGCTGGTGAAGGTATGGCAGCTGGAGACTGAAGGGGACATTGGTAAACTCTGGTACCATTTTGGGCTATCTGGGTGGGTCTTGTCTGACCTGAGCCCAACCTTCCCATGATGCTGGCCTCAGGCTTTTTGTAGTTCTGCCCTGCTCTCTGTCCACTGAGGCCTCATCAGTGAAGTGTTAACTTGGAGAGCCTTGACCTTCCCTGAGGGCCTGACCAAATAGGTCTCTGTGCTTAGCATTTAATCTTTAATTGGTCATTAGTGTGATCTTAGAAAGCAAGGGGCCAGCAAAAGGGTAAGTTGCTAGGGTTCCTCGCCATGTCCCCTTCCTGGCACTCAGCCTATTTGAAAGCCTTCTCTTCTTTCATCCAGGAAAGCTGGACCTGAAATGTGTGTTGTTTTTGAGACAGATTTTTTTGTTTGGTTGCTTTTGTTTGTGGTGCTAGGGATTGAACCTAGGGCCTCATGTACATTTGCCACTGAGCTGCATCTCTAATCCCATGAGATAGGGTCTTGATAAGATGTCCAGGCTGGCCTTGAACTCAGTCCTCCTGCCTCAGCCTCCCAAGTAGCTATCATTACAGGGGTAGGCCGAGCTGAAATATTTGTTTAACAGCATCACTGTGTCTCTGTCTCCAGATGGGTAGAGGTGCAGAGGCAGTGCTGGGTTTTGTGTTTCTGTGTTGCCTTCCTGTTTTTCAGCCCATATATGGTTGTATATGTGTGTTTATTCCTTCATTCCCTAGTGTGCAGAGCCCTGTGATGTGATAGGCTCTGTGCTGAACACTGAGTATCTGGGGACAGAGAAGGTCATACACAGTAGCTGCTCTCCTGCAGCCTAGAGGGAGATGCTGTTTAGTCCTGCATGAGGACCTGCATTGGCATTCAGGGGCTCCCTGGAACTCCTGCTTCCCACCTGCCTTCCTCCCACACACATTATGCATGCTGTCTGTCTAGTGCTGATAAGTGGCCCTTGCCTTGAGGCCCATGTCCAGAAGGAACAGACCCATTCATTATTGCCCCCCAGTGTGTAACATGCCTGGGCTCAGGAGAGAAAGACCATCCAACCTTTGCTTGGGAGCATCAGGGAGTGTTTTCTGTAGCAGGGACACTGCAGTAGAAGCTTTGAATGGCAGCTTCAGTGTGGGAATGTCCCTACAGTAGTAGAAGTGACTTACCTCCCAGATCACCCCAGCCCACTGGTGCTAGGGAGCAGCAGGTTAGTACGAGACCTTCAGCTCTGTCATCTCTGTCATAGGCCCTTGCACTCAGGTGGGTCCACACCTGTTAGTGTTTGTTTCTCCAGCTTGCTGGTACTGTTTCATCTCCCTGGCATCTCCCAGGGCCAGGCAGGACAGTCACACTTTCCTGTGTTTCCTCCCCAGCAACCCAAAGGTCCAGGTGGAAGCTGTTGAAGGAGGAGCCCTACAGAAGCTGCTGGTCATTCTGGCCACAGAGCAGCCTCTCACTGCCAAGAAGAAGGTAAATTTCTGCCCCTCCCTTCAGCCCAACACGCCTGGGGTCTGAAAGGAAAGGCTCCCTTTTCAGTACTTGCAATCCTTGGGGCTTGAGCTTTATCCACGGGATTGTGTAGAGAAGTCATGCTCAACTAAAACAGATGGCAGTGTGTTGAGGTGTCTGGAGGCTTGGGTGCAGCTCCTGCAGGGAGCTTTGGGCCCCATCCCCAACTTCCTGCCCTGGGCTTCCATTTACCCACCATTTGTCTGCTTGGTGATATAAAATGTATCTGAGGTCCCTCAACTATACACTGAGTTCTGGTGTATAGTTGGACCCAAGGGGACTGGGGAGTCAGGACCCAAGGGCTGGGCTGGGTCATCAGGTCACCTCCAGCTGCCTTTTCTGGGCCTTGAGGTAGGTCCAACTCTGTAGGACCCCTCACATGTCCTGCCTGTGCCTCCTAGGTCCTGTTTGCACTGTGCTCCCTGCTGCGCCACTTCCCCTATGCCCAGCAGCAGTTCCTGAAGCTGGGGGGACTGCAGGTCCTCAGGGACCTGGTGCAAGAGAAGAGCACAGAGGTGCTGGCTGTGCGTGTAGTCACCCTGCTCTATGACCTGGTCACTGAGAAGGTGAGTGCCTGGACCTGCCCTGCCTCCTCTTCACTTTGCTTTTTGTTTCCCTCTGGCTATTCAACTCAGGTCCTCTCCCAAATTTTTTCTGTTCCATCTCTCTGTCCAGATGGATGGATGGATTGATGGAAGGAAGAAATGTGGGACACTGGGGAGGAGGTCCTGTGGGGTGTTGGCACTTCAGATGAAACTTGAGAGTAGGTGAGAGAAGGTGCTGGCAGTGGTCAAGACCAAACATGCAGGCAGGGGTCAGCACAACTGAAGGCCAGAAATAGCCATGGGGTTGGAGTTGTAGCTTAGGGATAAAGCACTTGCCCAGCACAGGTGAGGCCCTGGGTGATCAGGGAGACAGGGCCATGACATCTTTCTGCAAACAGTATGGACAGGGCCATCCTCCTCTTGGGAGGACAGTGGAGGGCAGAGGGATTTTGAGGTGAAGTGGGTAGGCTTCTTTCTTGAAGTTCCTAAGGAAGAATGAAGAGCTATCCAGATGCTAGCTTACCTGCAGGACTGCTGTGTACCACAAGGCATTGGTTGGAGAGACAGCAGTTGAATTAGGGAATTCCTTGGGAAGTGTGGACCACCTCTTCCCCAGACCCTCTGCTTTTCCTTCTTGACCAATGGAGATTCCTCCAAGTGACTGAGCCTTGGTGTCTGGGCTCTAGCAGAGGTGGGCATTTGCTTGGAGTAATGAGCCTTTGTCCTCTGAAGTGTGCATTGGGACTGACGTGGCCTGAAACTCTTTCCACAGTGTTTACTAGGGGTCTATCCTGCCCAATGCTGGGCCAGGTACTGGGGGAACAGTCTTTAGCCCATGTCTTCCCAGGGCTTCCAGAGAGATGTTTGAGAGAGAATCTTCACAGAACATCTAAGCCTATGGTCATGGGAGGCAGGTATAGTGGCATTGAGCTCTAAGGGGTGAGAGGAGCTCCCTGGAGTTGGGGTTGTGTGGTAATACACCCTGACACAGGAGCTACAGCTACAAAGGCCCTGGGGGGTAGGAGTAGTGGCAGGCGCTGGAGTAAGGGGCATAGGCCTAGCCAGGCAGTGCTTGATGTCCTAGGAAAGGGGTTTAAGGAAATGCCAGGTGGAAGAGCTTGGGGCTGGCAGCTATCAGAGGACTGGAAGAGGCAGGTTGGGAGCACGAGGGGGGGGGGCTGCAGACATTCAGCAAGGAATAGGATGTGTGTGGAGGCAGAGGGGAGGATTGGGTTGTGTTTGGGATGTAGAGCTGGCAGGACTTTTGAGGATAGGGTAGTAAAGTACCTCAGCGTCTCTCTCAGCCTTTCTTGTCCCTCTTGCTCCTCTGTGGCTTCCTTTCCAGCCCCCAGTAGCCCATGGCTTTGTGCTACCAACCGCATCATCAGGTGGTCCACCACTATCCCTGGTCTTTGCCTGGGTATCCCCCTTGCCTTGCCCATTCTCCCCACTCTCCATCTCCCCTTGGGTCAGAACAGGGTTTCCTGTTTTTTTTTGTTTTTTTTTTTTTTCTCACAGGTACATTTAGTGCAACTGTAAGGGAAGTCTTTCCAGCCTCCCTGATATTTGAAATAGTTAAGCTGAGTACTTGGCTGGCAACCTGGCAGGCTTGGTTTCCACCATATTCTATTGATAGAGCCAAGGCTTTGCATTTATAGACACAGGCTGAGCATGTGACTCCCTGCCCAAACTTTTCCCAACTCCCCCGTCCCTTAGCATAAAGGCCACTCTCCTTAGAGGGACATTCTTAGAGGTCTCTGTGTTCAGGGCCCCAGTCCACCCTTGGGACCCTGTTCCTGTGTTACCAGTACCATGTGCCATTCTTAAAACATGAGGTTTGTCCCAGGATTACTGTCACAGTCCTTCCATGTGGACAGACCCTTCATCCTGTCCCCTTGGACAACTTGTGCTTACCTAGGAATCAGAGCAATTACATCCTCTGCTGTCCTCCAAGTCCTGACAGCAGCAGTCACTCCCTCAAGCACCAGTAGAGGGATAATGATGACCAATAATAATGCCGATAGAGCCAGTATTTGGTGTCATTGTACTTAGTATGGAAGCTACAGTTGAGTGTGCTGGGCACTGGCTGCACTCTCATTTTTCCACTAGAGTGAGACTCTAGTGACTCCGCTTGAGAGCTAGTGGCCTTGGGTCTTGCAGAAGCTAAGGGCCAGCCTGCACTTATTCAGCTAGTCGTTGGTGGAGCAGAATTTGAACCCAGCCTGTCTGCGCCTGCGCTGCACCACAAGGGTAAAGTCATCATGCTATTTAGGAATTATTTTTCTGCAAGAAAAATAGGACCATGTCCCCATCTTGATTTCCCAGCACCTGGCATAGTGCACAAGAGATATGGTAAGTAGATGAATGGGTAGATGGACAGACAGGGACACACAGATATGTAAAGCCAGGAATCCAGTTGACCTCCCAGGAAATCCTTGGAGGCCCAAAGGATAGACATAGACAGCAGGTGGGCCTCCTGGCTTACCTCAGGCCTTGGCACCTGAAAGGCAGAGACAGTTTGGGACAAGCTGATTGCTCTCTGTGTTTTCTCCCTGCCACCCCACCCTACCTGGTGCCTTGCTGTGTGGATGGCAGATGTTTGCAGAGGAGGAGGCTGAGCTGACCCAAGACACATCCCCAGAGAAGTTGCATCAGTACCGCCAGGTGCATCTCCTGCCAGGCCTGCGGGAACAGGGCTGGTGTGAGATCACAGCCCACCTCCTGGCTCTGCCAGAGCATGATGCACGCGAAAAGGTGCTTCAGACGCTGGGAGCCCTCCTGGCCACCTGTCGGGACCTCTATCATCAGGACCCCCAGCTCAGCAGGACACTGAGCAGCCTGCAGGCTGAGTACCAGGCACTGGCCGCCCTAGAGCTCCAAGAAGGGGAGGATGAAGGATACTTCCGAGAACTGCTGGCCTCCATCAACAGCCTGCTGAAGGAGCTTAGATGAGACTTTGGCCCTGATGCCAGGACTGGACTGAGATTCTGCTAATGAGGCTGAGGGCTCCCAGCTAGGTAGCCTTCCAGGGAACATCAGGCAGGAGGGAAGATTTCCCTACTGGGGCATGAACTTCACCTGGGCAGGGCTGGCTTGGCCATTAAATGAAGACATGAAGGCTGTGGTCTGTCTTCCACATTTCTGTTTAGACTGGGCTCAGCCTGTGGCTGGGTTCCATGCTTTGGAGGCCTCAAGGGTAAATAGAGTCTCTGGGTAATGGGCCCTTTGTGACATGTTGCATGGTCAATATGGCCATTCACTGAGAGGCTCCATAGGAAGGATTTGGGCTCAGGAGTTGGAAAACTGGCTCTTTACCATGCAGTAGCTCTGTGACATTGGGAAGTCACTTAACTCTTTGAACTTGTTTCCTCATCTGTCAAAAAGAGTTTCATTACAGGAAAGAGAATGTGCACAAAGCACTACACCAGTGCCTGGCACCCAGGCTTGCCCTGTCCTAACCCCAGCAATGAGGGAAGGTCTGGGGGATCATCTCACCACCCCCTCTATCTGAGTCCATGAAGCAGCTTCAAGGCTACCGGCACTGGTGAAGCCCTAGGGCATCTCCACACAAGATGCTGTGCCAGCCAGGCAGCAGATGGGCTAGAGCTGCTGGAGCCATTGGTGCTGGGGCATGGGTGGTGGAAGGGCACTTTGGGTTGTTGGTGGGATTCTGGAGGCCCTTGGGTGGAGGTCTCACTCTGGGAAGAGAGCGATCTCGCTACAGCTAGTAGAGGGAACCCAAGAAAGCCATGCCACCCTTCTGTCTGTGCCCTTGTCCCTCCTCTGTGTTCTGGCCTGTGCCAGGCTAGCCTGAGAAGGAGGCAGGGGCAGCCAAGCCTGGCAAATCAGGCCCAGCCCCCACTCCAGCAAAGCTGAGCACCAGGCTGGGAGCTGCTGCAAGTTGCCATGGCAACCCCAGCTCTGGGCTTTCCTGATTTGGATTCTGGAGCGTTTGTTTTTCAGCCTTTCTCAATGCACCAGAGGCTCACTCCGGCTGGCTCAGGCAGCCCCTCCTGGTCTCCAGTCAGGAAGTCAGGAAGGCCAGTACAAGCCACGCCTCTCCTCTCCCTGACATCAGTTCTGACTTATAGAAATCTCAGCTTCACTGAGCTGAGGGGAAACTGAGGCCCAGAGAAACATGGGGTAAGTGGGTGGCCTCACTCCTTGTAGTCCCTTTTCTGGTTCTTTGCCCATCTCCTGCCCACCTTCCACTATGCCCAGGAATTATGGGGAAGAGGTGTGCAGAGCTGCTTCCAAGGGAGCAGGAGGGAGCAGGAGTCCAGGATAACTCTTTGGAGGGACAGTTTCCCCAGATGGGATGCCTCTAGGCTTGGGCATACTGAGCATCAGCCTTGCAGTCTGCCAACTGTTGGGTACCACTGCCTTTCAGCCTTTAAAGTCTCTCCCAGCCTCGGGGATGTATTCTACAGAGGTGGCTTGGGAGACTAAATGATCTGTCTGAGATCATACAGCTTGAGTCCAGAGCTGGGACGTGCTGCGCCAACTATGCTGCAGAAGGCTGTGTGCAGTTCACATTGACAGGCTGTAGAAACAAGCCCAGGAGAGATGGCATAGCTGCTGTGGCCACCCAGATGGGACACAGTTCAGAAAAGTCATGCTGGGTCCTGGCCAAGGCCAAGGTCAGACACTCTGGAGATGATGTCAGCAGAATGGAACTGAGAGGGGGATGATGCTACCTAGGCACCACAGCCCTGGGAGAGGGAGGCTTGAAGTTGCTGCTGGGTATGAGCCTCGTACAGGCTTGTCCTTGCAGAGGTAAGTACTGAGATGTGGATCAGATGCAGGCCTTGAACAAGGGCTGGCAAGAATGTAGGAGCTGTGTGAGGCCCCTGGGGTGGTGGCAGGACAAGGCTGGGGCTAGAGATCCCAGAGCCCACGAGGCCTCTACAACCACCAGGGGCTGATCTGGGGGCATAAAAAGGGGTTCCCATGAAAGGAATGCCACTAGCACAGGTCCAATTGAGGTCTCAGTGTCCCCTCTGCCTTCACATATGTTCACAAAACAGCATATCTGTACAGCCAGGGGAGACTCAGGCCATGAGCTGTGGGGGATCTCTGGAACAGAGGAAGGAGCACAGGGGAAGAGCAATGAGGAAACTAAATCTTTGCCAGGCCACTGAGCTGCAGGCCTGTTGGGGCACTACTTCACCCTCTTAACCCCAACACATCCTCAGACAAGTCATCAGCGGGGGAAGGTCAGTCTGCAACCTGTTAGGCCCAGGAGAAAATCCAATGACGCCTTCCAAGGAGTTGGGCAGCAAGTGAGCCAGGGTTCTGGCTTGGGTTGCTTGGGGGTGATTCTGGTCCTACCATCCAATTCATTGTTTATTGTCATCTGCAGGTCTGGAGGGACCCCCTTCTCTGCCTTCCCTTTGGGTGCCATCCTGGAAACTGTGTCCAAGGAGTGCAGCCTGGGCCTGAAGTTAGGCAAGGAATGGTAATGGGGGCTGCAACCGCCCAGAATTTGGTTGATGTGACTTCTTCCTGCCTGAGTCCTGTCTTTTCTCCCTGTCACATGTTGGGTTCACAGGATTCCTGTCCTTATGTCCAGGAGTAGACTGAGCTATGGCTGGCTTACAGCCTGATTGTTGGTACCCTGCTCCTGGACTGGGCTGAACCAGGCCCTCTGGGAGGCTGAAAGGCATGGGGACTGGGATGTAGGTGAAGGTCTCCACTGTCTCTCGGCAGTCTCAGTTTTTATTAACTCACTGTTCATTCAGCCTTTCATTCAGATTCTATCGATTATGCATTAGTACATGTTGGGCCTCAAGACTCTGAGGTTAGTAAGTCACAGGTCTTGCCGTCAGGGAGCTAGGGGGGGAAGCGCAGTATGACATATGCTGTGGTGAAGCTAAGGAAGCCCCGGACCTAGTGGATGGGTCAGGGAAGCCTCCCTGAGATGATGATAATCAAACTGAAACCTGAGGAGGCTGGAAGGACAAATCAGGTAGGTAGGGAGGGGATTTCAGTCCCAGAAGATGCAGGAGGGCCTGAGGGGGGAGTGTGGTCCATTCAAGAAACCCATGGGGTAATTGTTGCTGGAGGAAGTGGTGTGGTTGAGGGGCATGTGGCCCAAGGTGGAGCTACATGGGTCAGTGGTGACCATGTCCTCCAGGGCCCTGTCAGCCTTGCCAAGGGTGTACCCTCATCCTGATAGCATGAGGAAGTGGGGGCTCTAGGCATCCCCTGGTTGCTGCTCCTTCATTCATTCCTTCCACACATGATGGAGGACTGCTTCAGGCCAGGACCTCATCTGAGCTGTGACAAGCAAGCCTTCAGTGTGAGGCCAGGTGAATGCCAGGGCACTAAAGGACAGCAAAACACCACAAAGGGACCAGGATGCCAGAAAGGCCTCTGCAGAGTTGCTGTGTGAAGGAAGCATAGTGGAAACCATGAGGGAACCTGGGCAAGTGCTTTGTTGACCAAGGGTGAAGTGAGAGCAAGGTCCTCAGGCTGGAACGTGCATTGCAAGAAAAGTGATGAGTCAGCAGGAAGGAGGAATGTGGGCAAGGAAGAGCAGGCTCACAGGCTGTAGGGAGGAATTTGGGGACAGAGGAAAGACCTGCTGGGACAGTATCCCTCTTGTCAAATGGCGAGAGGAGAGATGGAGGCCAGGACAGAGCCTGGAAACAGGTGCAGATTCCATTCAGTTTGGTGGGGGCCAGGGTGGTGGGGGAGCAGGCCTCAGCTACAAGCTTGGTGTTCCAGGTAGAGCTGAGGGGATCCCTGGCTGGATGTGGTGTGTGAGGCAAGATGCATCAAAGGACACAGCTTCACTTTGGGCTGGAGTGAAGGGTAGGTGGAGGTGTGAATAACAAAAATAGGGAAGATAAAAGAGGATGGGAAAGGATTGGGCCTTTGTGTGGCATGGTTTGTATGTTTATATCAAGGTGTCCATAGGACATTGAAATGGGATGTTGAACAGGAAGCTGGGGCCAGAGTCTGGAGCCTTAGAAAGAAGTCTAGGGGAAAAAAAGGGACAGACACCATGTGTGAGAGAGTCCCGAGGATTAGAAGTGTGGTGAACTGGTTGTTAAATATAGCTCTTGTTTAAAAAAACAAATATATATATATATATATATATATATATATATATATATAACAAATTATATATATAAACAAATTATATATATAAACATGATTAAATAACAGATTAAAATCAAAGGTAATTTAAAAAAAACTAGTAAAAGAAGCAAATTAAACCCGTTGAATGCAAGAAAAAGAAATAATGAGCAGAAACCAATAAAATCGAAGATGGAAAAGCTAGAGAAAAATCAGTGAAAATAAAAGATGGTTCTCTGAAAAAGAGGGAAGACACAAATCACCAATATCAGGGATGAAAGAGGGATATCACTATGGACTCAGCATTAAAAGAATAAGTGAATATATTACAAACAACTCTAAATAAGAAAGTTGTAAAATCAGTTGACAACTTAGAGGAAATAATGGACCAACTCTTTGAAAAACACAGTTTTTCACTTTTATCAGTTTCTGTTGCTACTCCAACAAATCATCATGAACCTGGTGCCTTAAAATGCCCTGATTTACTTTCTTACAGTTCTGTAGGTTAGAAGTCTGCCACAGTTCTCATGAGGCAAAAACCAAGATGTCACAGGGCTGCAGTTCTTTATAGGCTCTGGGTAGGGGCCACCTCCCTATCTTTTTCAGTTTCTTGTAAAAATTTCTTGCCTCAGAGACTTTCCTTTACTGTCACCTTGCAAAAGCAAGTCAAATTCTTTTTATGACATCATTTAAACTTTTTTTTTTTTGGTACCAGATTGAACCCAGAGGTACTTTACTACTGAGCCACATCCCTGGCCACCCCCCCTCCTTTTTTTTTTTTTTTTTTTTTTTGAGACAGGGTCTCACCAAGTTGCTTAGGTCCTTGCTAAATTGCTGAAGCTGGCTTTGAACTTGGGATCCTCCTGCCTCAGCTTCCTGAGCTGCTGGAATTATAGGTGTGCACCACTGCACCTGGCTCATCTCCCTATCTTAAAACTAATTTTCAACCTTGATTCTGTCTACATCCTTAGTCCCCCTTTGCCAGGTAACAATGTAACCACAGGTTGCAGGGATTAGGATGTGGACACCTTTGGGGAGCCACTGTTCTGCCCACCCCAAATATAAACTGCTAAAACTCACTCAAGAACAGATAACTAGTAGAATCCCCTATCAATTAGATAAACTGAATTCATAATGTCTTTCTACAAAGGAAACTCCAGACCAGATGTTTCACTAGCAAATTCTACCAAATAATATGGATTCCATACAGTCTGTAGAAGAAAATACTTCCAAAGTCATGAATACCTGCCGAAGTCTGGCTTGGCACAAATCAGGAGCCACTTGTCAAAAAGAAACTAACTTTATTTTTAGAACTACAAACGCCAAACAAAACAGCTCCAGGGAAAAACCCTCAGAGCCCAACTGCCACCACCGGCTTCCACAAGCCTCTCTCTCTCACACCGGCCTCTCAACCTCCCACAATCCTCCTCCTCTTGAGGCCGATTGGCTGGGTTGCGTGGGCAGAGCCAAAGAAGTCACCCAATGAGCAGCTCCGTGGAGGAGCCAATCAGCTAGATGTTGCTGGGGCAGCTGTGAGCCAATCATCAGCTGGCAGTCTGAAGGGCAGGGAAACAGCCCAATGAACATCACCGCAGAGGAGCCAATCAGCTAGATGTTGCTGGGGCAGTCTGAAGCTTGCTGGCAGCTGGAAGTTTGCTGGGGCCCCTTTGGCTGTGGCTCTCAACATCTCCCCCTCTCTGTTTAAACAACAAGCATGTGGCTTATGGACCGTGCCTGCCTTAGGTTGTCCAATACATATGGTCCTTACCCGTCTTCGGATGAGCTGACCTCAGGGCGTCAGCCTCCTGTCTTAGGTTGGTACCATTGTAATTGGATCTTACCCGTCATTGACTACCGGTCCAGTACAGCCACACCTGTGGAGAGGTCTCAGCGGGGGGGGGCGGGGGGTGAGGTTCTTTGCCTCACCTCTGTTGACCCCCAAATTTTAGCTGAATGATCATGACAAGCAGAAGGGAGGAAGATATACCAAGTCAATTGACGGCTCCTTTTGGGAAAATTGTACCACCGATGATATCATCAGCAAAAATATCCCAACACTACACAAGTCGCTGCACCAACAGATAGTTCACAATGCATACAAGTGACACATAGTTCTGTAAGCAGTTCAGTGTAAGTTCTGTAAGCAGTTCAGTGATGGCTATTGCAGAAACTGTAGATTAGTTTTATCTTTGTCTTCACCGGCACAGGGATGAAGATAGGAATTCTGGCAATAATGACTAAAGAAAAAATTAGGTAACATTCCAGAAGACACTAAAAGAAAACAATTTTCTTAACAATTTATATTATCTTCATCGGCACTGGGATGAAGATAGAAATTCTGGCAATAATGGCTAAAGAAAAAATTAGGTAACATTCCAGAAGGCACTAAAAGAAAACAATTTTCTTAAAAGAAAACAATTTTCTTAACAATTTATATTATCTTCATCGGCACTGGGATGAAGATAGAAATTCTGGCAATAATGGCTAAAGAAAAAATTAGGTAACATTCCAGAAGGCACTAAAAGAAAACAATTTTCTTAACAATTTACATTATAGTGAAGAGAATTATTAAATATAATGAAAACGAAAGGTGAGAGTAAACAAACAGAACCTCCTTTTTTGTTTACATATTAAAACAATTCTTAACAGTTATTTACCCAATTTAAATTAAACCATTTAAATCACGTGAATAAAATAAAAAAAAATATTTGGATCCATCTTTTCATGAGCGCTCATCATATATGATATATAGAAATACGTACATTGGACATACGTACATTCAAACATATAACACAAAACACAAGTGTGCACACATAATATAATACATACAACACATAACACAATAGTAAAGGCCTTATAACTTTTTACAGGTAAAATCTCTATTGCAATGTTTAAAAACTCTATAGTCAAAAAAAAATAGAACTGATCAGCAAAACATTAACCTAGGTCTGTATGAGCTCAAAAAAATAAAATAGAACTTCATGATATGGGAAAGGGCAATAATAAAATAGATATTGAAAAAAGCATCCTGGTTCTGTCGCAGATGTAAGGATAGCCAAATTGGAGTTTTGGATATCAGCTATTATGGATTTGAGCTAAATCATCTTCTTTTTGGTCTGTAGAAATCGCTTTAGTTAATCTCTCTGGAATCCAAATCGGCTGCTGTTCTCTCTGTGGAAACACAAAAACAGACCCCCGACTCCAGACAATCACTGGGTCAGGATTTTAGTTAATCTCTCCGGAATCCAAATCAGCTGCTGTTCTCCCTGTGGAAACACACAAACAGGCCCCCGACTCCAGACAATCACTGGGTCAGAACCTTGGTTAATCTCTCTGGAATCCAAATCGGCTGCTGTTCTGGGTCAGAACCTTGGTTAATCTCTCTGGAATCCAAATCGGCTGCTGTTCTTCCTGTGGAAACACACAAACAGACCCCCGATTCCAGACAATTACTGGGTCAGGACCTTTCCATTGTCCTGTTAGAATATCTTTCCAAAGTACCTTGGGCTTATGTACATTTTTTGGACACATATGCCTTTCTGCAGCACTAAGTCCTGATGAATCCAAATTTAAAAAGTTTAGAGTAAAAAGCGTTATTTTAAGTTTATCTTTGGGGAATATATACCCCTTCCCAATTCCGTCTTTTTGCTTTAATAAGTACATTTTAATAGTTTGATGAGCTCTTTCAACTATGCCTTGTCCCTGTGGATTGTATGGGATTCCTGTTATATGAGTAATGCCAAATGATGAGCAAAATTGTTTAAAAGAAGTAGATGTATAACCAGGGGCATTATCTGTTTTTAACTGTTTTGGAATGCCCACAGTGGCAAAATTTTGTAAGCAATGAGCTATAACATCTTTAGTTTTTTCGCCGGCATGAAGGGAGCCCATCAAAAATCCAGAAGAAGTATCAACTGTAACATGCAAATATTTTAATTTTCCAAATTCTGGCAAGTGTGTGACGTCCATCTGCCAAATATGGTTAGGCATCAATCCTCTAGGATTGACTCCAAGATTAACTTGTGGTAAAAAGGTCACACAATTTTGACATTGTTTTATTATTTGTCTAGCTTGTTCCTTAGTTATTTTAAAACGCTTTTGTAAAGTATTAGCATTGACATGGAATCTTTCATGAAAATTTATAGCTTCTTCTAGTATAGAGAAAATATGTATGTCACGTGTAGTTTTATCTGCTAAATCATTGCCCAAACTAAGGGCTCCAGGCAATCCTGTATGTGCCCTGATATGTCCTATAAAGAATGGATCTTTTCTGTCCCAGATTAAACTTTGTATAGTGGAAAACAAAGAGAAAACAGTAGAAGAAGGGGAAATTCTACCAGCATCTTCAAGGGATACTATAGCATTAACTATATACTGGCTATCAGAAAATAAATTAAATACAGAATCTTTAAACATCACAAAAGTTTGTAATACTGCATTAAGCTCTACCTTTTGAGCTGATTGTTTGGGTACTAAAAATGTAAAAGTTTGATCAGGTGTAACTATTGCTGCTGTACCATTATTTGACCCATCAGTGAATATATTTGGAGCATTCATGATAGGTGTTTTTCTTGTCATTTTTGGAAAAATTACAGGATGCAATGACCAAAAAGACAATAAAGGATTAGATGGTAAGTGGTTATCAAATGAAACATTAGATTTGCACATTATTATTGCCCAAGTATTTAACTCATTAGCTAATTCATCAATTTGATTCATAGTATATGAAGTAATAATTTTATGGGGAGAAATTCCAAACACTGCCTTTGCTGTTTTTATTCCTTTGAGTATTAATTGTCCTACAGCCTCAGGATATCTAGTAAGAATAGTGTTAGGAGAATAAGATAAATGTATCCATAATAATGGACCTTCTTGCCAAAATACTCCTGTAGGAATATTTTTTGTTGGTAGTACAATAAATAATAAAGGCAAACTTATATCAATTCTATCCAAATGCATATTTTCCATATATGTTTCAATGATTTTTAATGCCTTTCTTGCTTCAAGCGTTAACATTCGGGGTGAATTTGGATCTGATGGACCTTTTAGGATATCAAATAAAGGTCCCAATTCTCCTGTTGGAATACCTAGATAAGGCCTTATCCAATTTATGTCTCCTAATAACTTTTGAAAGTCATTAAGTGATTTGAGTTGATCTACTCGTATTTGAATTTTTGGTGGACGGACCATGGTTGAGGATAATAGAACTCCTAAATAATTAATTGGAAAATTTAATTGTACTTTATCTATTGCTATCTCTAGATTATAATTTTTTAATAAGTTTGTAAGTGTGGCATAACATTCTAGCAATGTGTTTTTAGCTTTGTGTGCCAATAACACATCATCCATATAGTGAAATATTTGTAGTTCAGGATTTTGATTTCTAAGTGGCTGGATTACTTTGTTAACATAAATTTGACACATAGTTGGGCTGTTAGCCATCCCTTGAGGGAGTACTTTCCATTCATATCTCTGATCAGGACCTTCATGATTTAGTGCAGGGATAGTAAATGCAAAACGTGGACTATCCTCAGGATGAATTGGAATTGAAAAAAAACAATCTTTAATATCTATAACTAAAACATACCAAGTTTTTGGCAAAGCAGACAATTGAGGAATCCCCGATTGAGCAGGTCCCATAATGACCATTTCATTGTTAATGGCTCTTAAATCTTGCAGTAGTCTCCATTTACCAGATTTCTTTTTGATGACAAAAATGGGGGTATTATGGGGAGATACAGAAGGTTGTATATGTCCTTCCGCTAATTGTTGTTTGACCAGATCATGGGCTACTTGTGTCTTTTCTTTAGTCAAGGGCCACTGAGGAACCCATACTGGTCTTTCTGATTTCCATGTAATTTTTATTGTCTCAGTGGCCCTTTGTGAAAATCCAACCCATGTCTGTCTGTTCCTTGATCTATTTGTATTGGTGCTGCTATACATTGTTCTTGTCTTTCTAATCTTTTTCCTTTCCTAAAACCTTGTCTAGCCATAATAGTGGGTGCATTTTGATTGATATTATTTGTTAATGTCAAACCTAATTGATCTAAGACATCTCGTCCCCATAAATTTACGGGAAGATGATCCAATACATATGGCTGTATAGTTCCTTCACATCCTTCAGGATCCTTCCAATCTAATAGCATTGCACTTCTATCGGGATTAGTCGCCACTCCTAGGCCTCGAAGCGATTGAGTGGCTTGTTGTAATGGCCAATGTTTTGGCCATTCTTGACGAGAGATGATGCTAAGGTCTGCACCTGTATCCAGTAGCCCATTAAATTCATGTCCTTGAATATTTAGTTTTAGCATGGGGCGAGAATCTAAATTTAAAGAAAGCATAGCCCAATCTACACCTGTGGAGCCTAATCCCTTGGAACCTCTTTCTACAACATGACTGGAAAATTTATCATGTAGGCTTGGTATTATTAGTAACTGTGCTATTCTATCTCCTGGTGAAATTACTGATATACCCTTTGGAGAACTGGCTATAATTTTTATTTCACCTTCATAATTGGAATCAATTACCCCAGGACTTATCAAAAGTCCTTTTAGAGTAGAAGAGCTGCGTCCCAATAATAAGCCTACTGTTCCTTTGGGAAGAGGTCCTTTTACCCCTGTGGGAATGATTTGAACTCCCATCTCTGGAGTTAGTACTGATTTGGTGGAGGCGCAGATGTCCAACCCTGCGCTCCCTCTGGTTTGTCTGATGAGGGATCTGATGTGCTGGGCACTACCCTGATGGGGTTGCTGGGGTTGCTGGGTTCCTCCAGTGCTCCGTATATTTGTGGTTTGGGGCCCCGGAGCATTGGGGCCCCCTGTCCATTTTTTGGCAACGGAGCCCGATGCCTTTGTCCACGATATTGTGGATAAACACCTTGTCCTTGTTCGTTTTTTGATAATGGAGTACCCTCTATGGTGGTTTGAGGACGGTATTCATTAGCCCAATATAATGGAGTACCCTCTATGGTGGTTTGAGAACGGCATTCATTAGCCCAATGTCTCCCTCTACGGCATCGTGGGCAAATACCCGGTATTCTACTTGTTTGATACCTAGTTTTGTTAAACCCTCCTCCTATGGGGCAATTCCTTTTAAAATGTCCTGTTTGTTGACAATTGTAGCATGTTCTTGGCCTGGCATCTAAAGCCTGTTTTACTGCAGCTGCCACAATTTGCCCTTGTTCATTAATGTCTCTGGCATCTAAAACCTGTTTTACTGCAGCTGCCACAATTTGCCCTTGTTCATTAATGTCTCTGGCATCTAAAGCCTGTTTTACTGCAGCTGCCACAATTTGCCCTTGTTCATTAATGTCTCTGGCATCTAAAGCTTGTTTTACTGCAGCTGCCACAATTTGCCCTTGTTCATTAATGTCTCTACATAATTTAATATATGTGTTTAAATCTTCATGTTTCCATGGTCTAATGATATCTCTACACCAACGATTCGCTTGGTCATAAGCCAGTTGTTTTATAAATGGCATTGCTTGTTCTGTATTCCCAAAAACTCTGGTAGCTGTTTGAATAAGCCTATCTACAAATTCAGCGTAAGGTTCATTAGCTCCTTGTATTATCTTAGATAATTGACCTTGTAAACCTCCAGGTTCTTGTAAAGTCTTCCATGCCCTAACTGCATCTACAGCAATTTGTAAATATACACCAGGATCATATGCAAGTTGTTGCTGCCGATCCTCATAAGGTCCCTTTCCTAACAACATATCTAGATTTCTCTGAGGATAACCAGCTGCTGCATTTCGACTAGCCGTCTCCTTGCAAAATTCCTCATTGGCAACCTTCCATAACAGGTATTGTCCTCCATTTAGCACAGCTTTACACAAACTAGCCCAATCTGCTGGCGTCATGCTTAAGTTGGTAATGGATTCGACCAAGCTTACAGTGAAGGGTGCTTGAGGACCATAGGTTGTTACAGCCTCTTTTAGCTCCTTCACTGATTTGAAATTTAAACCCTGGTAAGTTCGCTGCCCTCCTACCTCAAATACAGGGCATACTTGAGATCCTGTCTCAGGATCCCAACTATCAACTGCGGGGGTTGGGAGTCTCTTAGCATATGGAGGTGGTGCTGTTGATTGGACACTTATGCCCTCTGGTGATAGAGTGCTGTTAGTAGCAGTCTCCTGTAGAGGTGGCGCTGTTGGTTGAACACTTACGCCCTCTGGTGATAGAATGCTGTTAGTAGCAGTCTCCTGTAGAGGCGGTGCTGTTGGTTGGACACTTACGCTCTCTAATAAAAGGGTCTTATTAGCAGTCACCTGTTTTAACTTTTCCCCTGATAGATTTTTCTGCTCTAAACTTCCTTCCTCTGTCTCACTATCTCGAAAGACCTTCTCTTTTACTTGAATCTTTTCCTCTTTCTGACTAGCTCGAGCTTTTACTTGAATCTTTTCCTCTGTCTGACTAACTTGAGAGACTTCCTCTTCTACTTGAATCAATATGTCTTCTTCTTCCTCTACCTCTGTCTGAACTGAAGGCTTTGGACTAAGCAAACTAGATACCAACGTCCACAATGACAATGTGCCAACTGGCAGAGTCCCTGGGTTGTTCTTTTCTATTCTTTTTAAATCTTCACCATGATGGTTCCATTGTGATATATCTAACAACTCCTCCTTAAAAAGCCATGGGCTATATTCTTGTATTACATCAACGTATGCCCTGACTGCTCTTGATTTTACTGGGAAGCTTCCTTCCTCTAACAATTTACTTAACACTCTTTCGGTTTGTTTTTTACTAATTGCTGATCCCGTATTTCTACTATAATACAACCCAACAAGATGACGCCAAACAAAACCGAGACAGAATCCAATAAAAAGGGAACCACACAAAATCATTATAACAGCCTTTCTATCCTCCTGACATATGCATCCGTCCTTTCTCCCTATCTGTTCCTCAAACGCAAATAGTTTTTCCTCAGATGTGAGTGGTTTTTCTTCCCTCTCACTCATCTCCAGGGACAGGCAAGTTAAAACAAAAACGAAGCAAAACAAAAGAGGAAACTTAGAATGGCTACCCATCCTCTCGCCCTGCCCTCAGGGGCGAGCAGTTTACTTACCCTCAGTTGCTCCCCGTGCGAGCCACCAAATGCCGAAGTCTGGCTTGGCACAAATCAGGAGCCACTTGTCAAAAAGAAACTAACTTTATTTTTAGAACTACAAACGCCAAACAAAACAGCTCCAGGGAAAAACCCTCAGAGCCCAACTGCCACCACCGGCTTCCACAAGCCTCTCTCTCTCACACCAGCCTCTCAACCTCCCACAATCCTCCTCCTCTTGAGGCCGATTGGCTGGGTTGCGTGGGCAGAGCCAAAGAAGTCACCCAATGAGCAGCTCCGTGGAGGAGCCAATCAGCTAGATGTTGCTGGGGCAGCTGTGAGCCAATCATCAGCTGGCAGTCTGAAGGGCAGGGAAACAGCCCAATGAACATCACCGCAGAGGAGCCAATCAGCTAGATGTTGCTGGGGCAGTCTGAAGCTTGCTGGCAGCTGGAAGTTTCCTGGGGCCCCTTTGGCTGTGGCTCTCAACAAATACCAATATATTTTCCCCAAGTCCCTAAATCCTTAGCATGGAAGTCCAACAAAATGTTGGCAGATCCAATGCAGCAATGTATAAAAGTTGTAAGCAAATGGAGTTTATCCTAAGCAAGAGAGATTAGTTCAGCTCATGTTACCATATTCCCAGATTAAAGAAGAAAGGCCATTAGTACAAATGTGGTATATAAAGAAAGTGAAAGGAAAATGTGAGGATTCCATTAAAATAGAAGAAAGAAGGGATTGAGAGGGAATGAGAAGGGACTGGTCAAGGAAAGAACAGTGGAATGGATCTGCCCAGCTTGTCTGTGTACCTGTAGGAAAGCGCCACAATGAGTCTTCACCATCATGTACTTCCACTGACTAGACAAAAGTTAATTAAAATAAATAACAAAGACTAGTAGAATAGAGGGGAGGGAAAGGAGAAGTACTGGGGACTAAATTAGAGCAAATTATATTCCAATCCTTATCTCAAGATGAATCCTAATATGTATAAGTAAAAAGAACAAAGAAAAAGGAGAAGAGCCTTACGATCATCTCAAGAGATGCAGAAAAAAATTGACAGAGCCCAATATTCATTCACTTCACATGCTCAGCAAATTAGGAATAGAGGAGAATTTCCTTAACCTCCTGAAGGTAAACTACATAAAAACCTGCACCTAACATCAGGCTTAATGGAGAAAGACTGGATTCTTTCCCCTAAGATCCAGGACAAGAGTGATCTGTCTCACAATTTTTTTTTTTTTTTAAGTATTGTGCTGAAAGTCCTGGATGGTGCCTGAAGGCAAGAAGATGAAATAAAAGCATAAAAGAAGAAATAAAACTGTGTTCACAGATGACATATCAATGTAGAAAATCTCATAGAATCTGCAAAAAATATACAGCTAGAGTTTAGCTAGGTCATAGGATATAAGGTATACACAAAAATCAATTCTATTTCTATATACTAGTAATGAACAAGAAAAAATTTAAAACAGTACTAGTTATAATAGCATTGAAAGTGAAATATTAGTAGGATTTTATGCTGATACAATAGCCGCAAGATGTTATGCTGCAAACAACAAATTACTGATGAAAGTAATCAAAGATCTAAATAAAGGAGGAGCTATATTGAGTTCATGGGTTGGAAGACTCCATATTGTTGAGCTATCATTTCCCACGAAATTGATCTATAGATTCAATGAAATTCCAATAGGAATTTTTAAATGTCAAGAAAATTCACATGGAAACACAAAGCAACTAGAATAGTTAAGACAATTTTGAAAAAGAGGAACAAAGTTGGGGAGACTTACACTAGCTGATTTTCAGACCATAAAACTAGTAATCAAGAGAGTGAGGGGCTGGAGATATAGCTCAGTTGGTAGCGTACCTGCCTCGCATGTACAAGGTGCTGGGTTCAATCCCCAGCACCCCCCACCCCCCCAAAAAAAGAGTGAACCTGGTGTGGTGGGTGTCATCTCAGTGACTTGGGAGGCTGAGGCAGGAGGATGACAAGTTTGAGGTCAGCCTCAGCAATAATGAGACCCTGCCCCCAAATAAAAAGGACTGGGGAGATAGCTAAGTCATAAAGTACCCTTTGTTCAATCCCCAGTACCCCCTCCAAAAAAAAAGTGTGGCCTTGGTCAAAGGATAGACACATAGGTCAATAAGTTACACTAGAATTTAGAAATAGACCCACACAAATATGGTAGTCCCCCTTTATCCACAAAGGATATGTTCCAAGACCCCCAGCAGAGACCTAAAACTAATGGTAGTACCAAACACTCTAATCCTAGGTTTTTTGTTTTAACCAAGCACTTCTCATACACTATGGTTGTAACTTGAAGTTTTGAGGTGTGATAGCAAAATCAATACAAATTTCTCTAATAGGATTCATTTTATTATAGATCTTAGCAAATTCAATGTTTTGTTTTTTAATTGAGAAATTTCACCTTTTTACTTTAATGGAGTACTTTATACCTTCTCTGTGACATATTCAGATTGCCAGCATCACTACTCTTATACTTTGGGGCCATTATTAAATAAGTGTTACATGAGCACAAGCACATGACAGTTGATTGGATGACCACAATGGCTACTAAATGACTTAACAGGCAGGTAGTATATACAGTATGGATACACTGGACAGCCTGGTCAGGCTGGATCTGGATGGTGCAGGATTTTATCATGCTACTCAGAATATCATACAGTTTAAAGTTTATGAAATGTTTGTTTCTGGAATTTTCCATTTAATATTTTTGGACCATGATGGACCAACGGTAACTAAAACCACAGAAAGAAGAACTACAGATAAAGGGAAACTACTGTGTAGTTAATTGGTTTGTTTTTGTTTTCATGTCAATTGGTTTTTTTTTTAATATTTATTTTTTAGTTTTCGGCAGGCACAACATCTTTGTTTGTATGTGGTGCTGAGGATCGAGCGCGGGCTGCACGCATGCCAGGTGAGCACGCTACCGCTTGAGCCACATCCCCAGCCCTCAATTGGTTTTTGATGAAAATGCAAAGGCAATTCAAAGTAGAAAGGATTGTTTTTTCAATAAATGGTGCAATTGGAGAGTTGCTATTTAAAATGAGCCCTGACCTGTATACCTGATATCTTGTACAAAGTTTAACTCAAAATCAATCATAGACCTAAATATAAAATGATAAAACTCATAAGAAAACAGGAGAGAAATCTTTGAGACCTGGAGTCAGAGTTCTCAGAACATCAAACTCACCATTCATAAAATGAAAACATGATAAATTGGAAAAACTTTTATTCCATGAAAGAAACTGTTAAGAGAATAAAAAACTTGTTACAACCAGGAAAATATTTCAAATCAGATAGTTGACTAAGTATGCAAGAAAATCACCAATAAGAAAATACCCAACCCAATAAAAACTAGGCAAAAGATTTGAAAAGACATTTCACCAACAAAGATACAGATGGCAGAGAAGCACATGTAAAGATGCCAAACCTTATTAGTAGTTAAGGAAACATAGAATGAAACCATAGCGAGACACTACTATCTGCCTATTAAATGGCTTAAAAAACCCACGGAAACAAAGAAGCCTGTTGACACCACAGGAGGAGGAAGTGGACACTCATTGCATGCTGGAGGGTGCAGAATGGCGTAGACCCCATAGACAACAGCGTGCAGAGTTTCTTGTAAACATATTCTAGGCACAGAATATAGTGGTCTCATGCCTGTGTGTTTAGTCGAGATGAACAAAAATTTGTTTACATAAAACCTTGGATGCAAATGCTTGTATATCAGTTTTATTTGTTTTTTAAAAAACAAAAAGCTGGAGACAACTGAGGTGGCCCTCATCTGGGGAATGGATGAACAATCTATAGTACACCCTCATAAGGAATACTACTCAGCAGTAAAAAAGAAATGAGCTAAGGCTATACACAACAATACACACACATCGCACAAGCATCATGCTAATTGAAATGCAGTTTGGCCAGACTCGAAAGGCTGTAGGGCTCTGTTTGTGTTCGAGGAAAAGGTGAAAATATAAGGAAAGGGTTTTGCCAGGACTTTGATGGGGGATGAGTTGGGGTTTTGTTTTGCTTTGTACTAGGGATTGAATCCAGGGGCGCTTACCAGTGAGCCATGTCTCAAGCCCTTTCTAAATACTTTATCTGTCTAGACGTAGGGGCTCGCTAAGTTGCTGAGCTTGGTTTTGAACTCCTGATCCTCCTTCCTCAGCCTTCCCAGCTGTGGAATTATTGGCGTGGGCCACCAGGGCTGGTACATCAGAAAGAGTGGATTGTACGTGAATTCCAACCCAAATTTCAAAAAGGCAATGAATTCAGAAAGCAAATCCTTTTCTAATGCCTACATGTTACCATGATCTGGAGATGATCCAGCTCTGGATGTGTCCAGGAGATGGCTGCCATAGTGACTGCCAGTCATGTGGCACAGTATTTACACCATGGAAATCGGGACATGCTGCAGATCAACTTACTACTTTGTTCATAGTCTAGACTTAAGAAAATGATGAGGAAAAAGTTAACAATGCCAGTTAAACTTAAAAGTAAGTTGTTTGTAGCAGTGATATTGTCAATAGCACAAAAAATGGAGAGAGTCATTTTACAGTAATTCACAACTGCTGATTCCACAAAGAAGTCACTCATTTTCTAACAAGTATAATTCCACCATAAAGGGTTTGTTGTTTCATCTTGCTCCTTAAGGTAAACAAAAATATCAGTCAAGCAACATTCATGTCAGAACTAGACTCATTTGTCAGTGGCAGCCATAGGATGGCTATGGAAACGAGCGCTGCAAAAATCAGTGAAAGCCTATTTATAAGAATCATTCAGCTAGGCGAAGTTCAAAGTTGAGTGTTGTGTATTTTAATATTATTTGTAAATTGTGTGCTTTACTCCTTTATAGCAATATAATGCATAATAAAGAAATGTATGTGTGCATATGCGCGCGCGCGCACGCGCACACGCACACACACACACACACACACACACACACACACACACACACACACACCCTTACCTTTTCCTGCCCCAGAGAGCCATCTGTTAAACATTTACTAGCCACCACTGCCTGGGACCATCAGCCTGGAGGCTGATGTGGTTGGACACAGAGAAGAGGACCCAAATCCAAGGTCCAAGCCCTGGAACTCGTCCACACCAGAGACCTCAAGGAGAACAAGCTGGGTAGGAGCAGAAGCGAGGGGGAAGTGGTCTCTGTCATCTCTTGTAAGGGACCTCTGAGGCTACAGTACGGGTGGTCAGAACCTGGGGCATTAGAGGGATTGGGTCTTGAATCTGGCGGTGGCCTGGGCCACTTGCCACTAGGCAACTTGGGTGAGCCCCTTCACCTTTCTCCGTCCACTTCTTCAGCTAGGAGGTTGGAGGAGTGGTACTAGCTAACACTGGCCCTTCACCAGTTTTGGAGATGAAATGAGGTGATATGGTAAAGCCAGACACTGGCCCTGGGGTGCCAGCATGTGGCAGCTCCTCTCCTGTGAGGGGGTGGCCCTGGCCTGGGTGGAGGTTGGAGCAGGCTGGAGGCTGTGCGCACAAGGGCTGCAGAGGTGAGGGGGCCTTTGAAGTATCTGTCTGGGGCCACAGGAGCCACCCCAGGGCCGGTGGTTAGCAGTGGGAGGGGGGAGCCCCCCTGAGGAAGGCACAGGCACTGCCAGCGGGGGAGATACTGAGGGTTCTGCATGAGGTCAGTGTGTGCAGGTGGTGGGGAAGCAGGTTGGAGGGGCCACAAGAGCTGTGTGACAGGCACCATGGGGTAGAGGGAGCTGGGACTTGGCTTCTGTCCCCAGGCCTTACTCCGGGTGTGTCATGGAAACTGTTGATAGCAACAGCATGTCCTGGCCCAGAGCAAGTGTCTGAATTCAGAGGCCAGGCAGTCCCCTTAGTGAAGAGCCAAGGGGTGGGAACCAGCACTTCTCCAGAGCAGGGTGGGACACAGTGTCTCCTCACATTCTGCCCAGGCTGGGCTGCTCGGGTCATGGATGATAGTAGGGTTTCAGGATTAGGCTCAGCTTAGGCTCTCTAGGTCTCTGGAGGTGCATCCTTGGTTGCCAGTTTTGGCGCTCTAGCATCTTTGATAGAGTGGTTTAAATCAATAAGTGTTAACATAACTCTATGATTTTTTTTGTCCTTTTCTGGACACAGGAGAGGAACAGAGCCAGTGCTGAGTTCCTGAACGGAGGGACTCCTGCTTTCAAGGAGGCAGGTGCTGTGATGTCCCAGGAGGTGCTTCTGGGGCAGGGAAGGGAACAGGCCAAGGGGGCAAGGGACAGTGGGGCTGCTGTTTCTCATTGTGCTATAAAGGATGACTAAGTGATCCATAAGTTAATATTAAAATATTATTGTAATATTATAAGAATATCAGCACATCAAACAATAGATACTGCTTAAAAAGAAGCTTAAATTTTAAAAATTTGACTTCTTAATCTGGGCTGTACGCCAATAGTTCCAGCAGCTTGGGAAAATGAGGTAGAAAGGTCAGTTGAGTTCCAAGGCCAGCCTGGGCAAGTTTGTTTTGTTGAGACCCGTCTCAAACAAAACAAACTTGTAAATAATGGCATCAAGGTCAGGAGAGACTATAGCCATGGTGAGGCCTGGGGAATGCCTGTGACCCATATGGGTGGGAAGAATGCGGCTCCCTAACGGGGTCTCAGGGGCCCTCTGGGAAATGCTTCTAGAGGGCAGTGTGAATGCAAATGACAGGGCCCCAGGGCTGGACACAAAAAAAGAGTGATCAGATGGTTAAGGAGGGGCAGCCAGACAGACCTTTGACAGGGGTTTGAGGCAGTCAAAGAAGTGCAGCTGTCCAGGGCTGAGGACAATTCAGTAGCCTCTGCAATGACCCCAGGGTCTTGCTGGGGTGGGGTGGTGGACATCAGGTGAAATAGATGGAGACAGAACTGGATCTGGAGCTGAGGTGTGGGAGACAGTTTTGGATTGTGACAAACTAAAGAACAAAAGCCAATGAGAGGGCTGAGGGTGTGGCTCAGTGGTAGAGCACTGACCTAGCATGTGAGAGGTACAATTCTGGGTACAATTCTCAGCACCACATATAAATAAGCAAAATAAAGGTCCACTGACAAATAAAATTTAAAAAAAAAATAATAAGAACATCTGGTAAAGTAGCCACAGAACACGGAGCAACTATTTCTCTAGTGCTTTCCATGTGTGGGAAGTATGCTGGACCTTGGTGATTCTGTGGTGAACAAAATAAAGATTTGCTGCCCACAAAGAGTACACAACAGAAACAAATGGATACGTAGAGTTCAAAGCCATGAAGAGAGGACACTATAAGGATGGCAGTCCTTCTAATAAGGTGACTTTTGATGAGACAGTTGAAGGAAATGCTAGAGAATTCACAGGGCTCCCTTGGGAAGTATTTTCCAGGCTGGGGACCTCATGTACACAGGTTGAGGCAGGACACACTTGGCATGTTGAAGGAATGTCAGGGAGACCAGAGACAGAAAGAGAATGATGAAGAATGGTTAGAGAAAAGGCCAGAGGGTACAGAGCCATAGCCATTACTGAAGACCTTGAACTTTACTGAGGGTCCGAAAATCAATGCAAAGTTTGGGCTCAGGGGGAGATGTGAACTGGCTTCTCTCACATGGGCTACAGGCTGCTGCGGGAAGCTGGGTCAGGGAGGCTGCTGCGGGAAGCTGGGTCAGGGAGGCTGCTGCTGGCTGGCAGCCCACCTCCTGGTCACACCAGCATAGGTCTGTGACCAGCAATGTAGCAGCAGTGATGGGGAATCACTTTCCAGATCGGGTTTTAAAAGAACACTGTGGCTTCCATCTGGCTGCTGCTGCTCTCAGATCATTCACTTCAGGGGAAGCCAGCTGCCATGTTGTGAGCTATTCTTTGGAAGGTCCCACAAGGCAAGGATCTGAGGTCTCTGCCAACAGCAGCAGCATCTAGCTTGAAAGTAGATACCCCCCGCCCCTCCACCCCACAGTCAAGCTGACACCATAGCCTCAACTGATGTCCTGACTGCTGCGTCATGGTCAAGAGACCCTGAACCTTGACCACCCAGCCAAGTTGCTCCCGGGTTCTTGACCTTCAGAAACTGTGCGGTAATAACTATTTATTTTAGCTGCTGAGTTTTGCAAATCTGTTAAACAGCAATAACTGATTACATGACCCGGAATGTAAACAAAGGTGGTGTAGGAAAAGTAGGAAGATCTTATATTTTAAAGAGATTGTTTTGCTTTTTTGATATTTGGCCAGAGAAATGAGGTGACTAGTAGTGCCAGCTAGTGAGGTGGGGAAAATAGCAAGAAGGGCTTTGGGCATGAGTGGTAGAGGGCAGTGATGGCAGTGTGGTCCAGACGAGTCAAGCTTGAGATGTTATTAGGCATCCAAGTGACAATTTAAAAGAAAGGAATAGAGGCTGAATTAGAAGAGTGAGCATAGACAGTGAAAGGAAGAGGCCCAGGTACAGACACGTCCTTCAACACAGAAAAGCTGTTGGTGAAGACAGAAAACCTGGGGGAGGCATCTGGAAATGGAAGTGCTTTGCGCAAGGACTGGTCCCCCTGACCATTCCTTGGGTGTGGTCAGTGGGATCGTGGAAGAAAAAGCCAGTGTGGCAGTGTGGAAGCAAGAGGGATGATGCTAGAACAGGCAAGATGACAGCTGACTGAAGTGACAGAACTTACATAAAGGTGACAGTGACAACAGCCATTTCTTTAAGGAGTTTTGACTAATAAGGGTATGGTTGTTGGGAAGAGACAAGGAGCTAAGGTGAGTTTTTAGTTCTAAGGCACTTATTTTCATGGCATGGTTGAATGTTAAGAAAAAAATGTAGAAAAGAAAGGAAGAATCAATTGTGCCTCCAAGGTCTTGATGTGAACTTTGAAGAATGTTCATGTGAGTTCCCAAGATGGAGGCACAGGTTGGGATATTCAACGGGACAAGGGTGTGGCCTGTCATGGCCTATGAGGCAATATTGCCCTCCCTAAAACTATGGGCATAGTGTCCCTCACTAAGCAACTGTCCTGGGAGAAGATGGGGAGGGCACAGATGCTATGACAAGTCCAAGAGTATTGTGATTCTGGTGACTGATACAGGGTTTCTCACAACCTAGGCAAGTGCTGCAACCCAATCCCCAAGACGCTTCCTGAAAGCAGATACAGTGACTTCAGCCTCTTATATTTGGTTTCATAGTGGACTTTATTGGGAAAAGCTAGTGTAAAAAACATTCAAATTAATAAAATTTAAATAAGACAGTAAAAGTATACCTTGTAGCTATAGTAATCAATGTAGTAATCACAAATAAGGTAAAATCTAAATTATGGCCTAAGCAAACACTATTCATTCTGTCAGGCTTCTATTGCAAGCCTAAGGCAGGAAACACTGCAATTATTAGAAGTGAGCCCAATGATGACTTTGCCTATGCAGCTGGGGAGAAAAAAGCATGTTCAAATTATGGCATCCCAACATCCCAGCCTGAAAAAAGCAACATTATTATTAATGTTCTGCAGCAGGGTGCATTAGTAATTGTAGCCATGCATTATAATTCTTATTTCATAAAAAATAATCAAGTTTTTTTGTGTGTTTTGTTTTTCATGATATGTTTTTATCCCTTGCAAGACCTTTCTGGGACATTCCTCCTCCACAGTTGAGTCCACTCTCTTTGCTGAGAGAATGGGTATTCCAATCTGATTATTACTAACAAGTTAATGTGGGATTTGCTTTGGTTATGGAATTTTTATTTAAGCTTATAAAAATACAGCTAGAAATATGCTCCTGAATCTAAAAGCATTTTTTGACCAATTTAAACATATCCTGGCAAAATTCACCACCTGGCTGGTTTCAAAATCTTCCTATGTAAGTGTTCTCTACTTAGCAAGTATACTTGAGTGAAGAACGGTGATTGATCTTTAAGAGCCCCCACGGGTGGGGGCAGGTGGTTAAGGCAGAATTAGATGCTGTCCATGGCTTTGAACTCACTGAGGGCCTGCACAGGGTTCACATGCTTCTTCTGAGATGCCCGCTTAATCTTGGTCTGTGTCTCATCCTGCTTCTCTCTCTTCACCAAGGGCTTCTTCTCAGGTGCCTTCATCTTCCAGGACACAGCAGGAAGGTTGAGGGAAGCCATGCCCTGGGACTTTTGGTATTTGGTGGAGGCTACATAGGATGCCTTCACTGTCTGCACCACAGCATTCATCAAGTTCTTGGCTGCCTGGATCAGGGACATGGCACTGTCCACCTACAAGGCACGAATGGGACAGTAAGGAGTCATATCTGATGGGAATGACCCTCTAGCACCACAATCTGGGCACGTCCCCAGAGTACAGAATACTGGCCAGCAACCTTGTTTCTGATTGGATACAAAAAGCCTTAAAATACCCATGTTTCAGATCCTCTGACAAAGGAAAGGGCGTGTAAGAAAGTATATAGGTCATCATCATCTTGCCTTCTTCCACCCCTCAAACATTCGTTCACAAAACAAACACTGGAGGTGGATTGGCATCTATCTTTTTGACACTGAGTGACTGAAGAACTAGAAGCACCAAGGAGGAATCCAGTCAGGCCCCTATCTGACCAATATACCCATTCTCCCTCTGCTTTCATTCATGACACAGGCATCTCCTCCCTCATTTTAGAGGATCTGGAAGATTGCTCCATAGAAGACAGATGAGTAAAGGGTGTCAATATGTTCTTTTTTTTTTTTTTTTTTTTTTTTGCAGTATTTGGCCTTGTAGAGACAGAGTCTTGCTAAGGTGCTCAGGCCTGCCTCCCGAGCAGCTGGGATTATAGTTGTGACTCATTGTGCCTGGCTGAAATATTCCTTTTAAAGGAAATTCCATGGGATTAACAGAAGTTGTGGGGACTCAGCAAAACAAGGGGAGGAGGACCCAAAATTGAGACCTGATTAACAGGAAAAAGAATAGCTACAATTCTGCACTTTTGGTAGAAGAAAGCAGACTGTCTACTTTGCAATTTCTGAAGAGGCTTAATTCTTCTCTGGGAAAGATAGATAAAAATATCTTTCCCAATGAGTGGCCAGCTCTGGTAGTGGCTGTAGCTATCACTAATCATGCCATGCTAAACAGAGCTGCAATTCTGCAGGGAGATGTGCAGCTTGTGGCCTCCGGGGACCAAGAGAGAACTTGGGAGTTTCTGCCTAGCACATGTTCTCCAAGTGAGGAGTTTATATAGATAGACTAGAGGCTGCTTTCATTTTAGACATAGTGGTAAGAAAAGGTGGTGAGCAGGAATACACTAACACTCACCCCAGAGACAACAAGCTCTCCACCAAGGTTCTGGACCTCAGCCTTGACTTTGCTGCAGATGTTGAGCTGGTGGCAGTAGAGGGCAATACGTTGCAGGTAGGCCAGCAGGTCCTGCTTGCAGGCTGAGTCTGGACACTGAGGGGAGAACAAACTCGGCAGGCTCAATAACATTGCAAGCCCAGTGACAGCACCCCACCCTAGGCCCAGTTCTGAAAGTTTCCTCTCGTCTTGCTGGAGCAAAGGGTAAGAGAGATAAATTATCCAGTTATTTGGGGTGTTCACATCCCTAGTCCACTTGGCTCAAGGAAGGAGGCAAGTCCCCTCAGGGAGCCCTAATTGTGCTGCATAGCATGGGACATAAAGACTTCCTGAGCCCTCCTTTCACTAACTCCACAACTTGGAAGAAACCACCACTGCCAAGGATTCAATTTTTTAGTAAGGAGGAAGCATTTGGCCCTAAAAAGTCTCAGCAAGAGCCTGATTACATAGAAAAGAATGTGTTAAGCTACGGACACTACCCAATCAAACAAATAGCTCTTCTGCCATGAAGCTTTTTACTTGCCCAGTTTTGGGTGCAAATATTAAACAGCCAATGACAGGAGACATTCACTTGAGGCAAAGATGGAGGATGAATAAGTAAACCAAAGCAAGAAACAGTGACCCTGCCCAGCTCCTGATACTGTTGAATCTCAGGTTGCTTTACCTAAAGAAGGAATCCTCACACCTCTCAAATGTTTGAAACACTTTCTTCCGATGAGACTGGGGCCTCACTGTGAACAACAGAGTTGTATAAAATGAGGCTTGTAGTTCATTCTGGAGACTGAATTTTTTTCTAAGAAGGCCGTGTTTTATGATGGCAGTGTTGGTAGCTGCATGCAGAATAGAGTGAAGACAGGAAAGAGCAGGAAGGGAGAGGCCATGGTGGTCAAGATAGGTGGAATGGAGCTCTGGATAAAGCTGTTAATTTCAGACAGGAAAAACTTTGATGGTGTCACTAGAAACAACAAGGCTTCTTACTGGGTGGTGTGAAGGATGATTTCAGAATATTTGCTTTGAGTAATGAGGGGCAGCTGTCACTCATCTGGCAGTAGATGAGGCTGAAAGTTTGAATAATTCAGAGAAAACAATGTGGAGGGAAAAATTAGCTTCTCTGATAAGTCTTAGAGCACCACAGGAAATGTTCCAGGAGATAGAAGCATAGTTTTCTGACCTATTACTATGAGGGAATAAAGGGATGAAACTGCTGGTTGAGAACAGGCAATACAAAGAACATGTCCCCAGCTAGGCACAGCAGCATTTCAAAATGCTGCTGGCCAATGGGGTGGGTTTCTTTGTTTTGTTTGGAGGTGGGGGGGTCCCCATGCTGAGGATTCTTTCAAACAGCTAGGCAAGCACTCTACCACTGACACTTTTAAAGGTCTCCCTAAATTGGCCCAGGCTGGCCTTGAGTTTGTGATTCTCCTGCCTTAGTCTCCTGAGTAGCTGGATTACAGATGTGCACTACCCCACCCCACCAGGGCTCCTGATTTTTATATGAAATAAACCGTGAGAGAGATACATGTGTTTCTAGTGTGTTAGGGTTGGCAGAATCAGTTTCTGCTCAGACCTGAAGTTCTTAAGAACTGAGAAATAAATAAATCAACAGCAAGTGTTCATTGTATATTAACTGAGATGAGTTCTAATGGGAACCAGACCTAGCTCCTCAGATTTGTCAAAGACAATACAGGAATAAAGAAATCCTTAGAAATTTATGGTGGGATTAAAATAGGTCAGAACAATTTTTGGATAATTATAAGAGTGCTATGATCACGAATGGCCACCTCAGCAATGGCCACCTCTGGACTGTCTGAGCCTAGGATAAGCTCAGAGATAAGTTCAGGAAAGTTCATCACTTACGTGATCTGCGATGGTTCGGCCAAGTTTATCCATCCTGGATCCTGCCTCAGCAATTTTCTTGGCAGCACTAATCACATCTGATGTATTTTTGAGTGGTCCTTTACCTCTGAAAAACGAGAACAAGGATCCCTGTCCATGACACCCCCGCAGGGTCAGAGATGAACAGAACAGAAGATGTCTTACAAAGCAACCTGGCCTGTGGGGAAGAAAACTGTCCTGTCTCCTATCAGCCTACCAGGGTGGGGTGCTGCTCACCGGGTAAAGTCGGTCATCTCCATCATAATCATACACATCTGCTTGGCCAGCACGATGATGTCGTTGCCACTGTCATCCCATTTAGACACTTCTGCATCCAGCTTGCTTTTTTCTTCCTGGAAACTGGCCACCTGTTCCGCAATCTTTGCTTTTTGCTC
Organism: Ictidomys tridecemlineatus; assembly: GCF_052094955.1. Classification (NCBI taxonomy): domain Eukaryota; kingdom Metazoa; phylum Chordata; class Mammalia; order Rodentia; family Sciuridae; genus Ictidomys; species Ictidomys tridecemlineatus. The sequence goes on along the minus strand of NC_135477.1, from coordinate 119,332,300 downwards.
CTGGGGAAGCTGAGCCATGATTGCCTACAATCAGAAGTACAGAAAGCTCTTATGTAAAGAGTGTGAAGTTCTCACAGTGCATTAGCCAAGAATATCTCCAACAGGCAGTGTATGACATAGGTTGGATAATGCTTTAATAGGGTTCATTTTTCCTGAAGGGCTATTTCTTCTCATTTTTTACTGACATTTATGGCAGCCTAAATTCCCAAACCACTTTCAAGAGCAAGATTTAGTGTGCAGGAAAAGAGCATGAGAGGGGTAGAAGCTAGTGTGGAACTTTCACAATCACATCTATGTAGGAACAGAAACTGGTTTAAATTTGGTTTAATTCTTTAAAAGTTTTATCTTCTGCCTCCCAGAAAATGAGAGGAGGCGATAAAGAAGGTGTCGAGCTCATTCAGAGCCTGCGGGCTCTGAATGGACATGTCCAAGTTTTCAAAGTATATCAGAAGTAGCTTTAGGCAGAGAATAATTTGCTGAGGAACATACATTCTAGTGGAACATACATTAAGCGGCTATCTGACAGCCACTTAAACCATGTTAAAGCAGCACCTGGAGCCCTCAAGGCCACAGGCCCAGGGCCAAGGCTCTGCCTCTTCGTTTCCTGAAGTGTTCGTGCCTGAGCAGGACTTAAAACAGTGACATGGTCACTGCTCAAGTTGGATTTCCAAGGAGTTAAAAAAAAAAAATTCTCCATAGAAATATTTCTTGGTGTCCTTCCAAAAACAAATGCTATTGATTGAAGATTTAATGACTTGAATGCAATGACTGACTGGTTTTCTTGAATGTACCACTGTTATTTTTTTAAACTCATGAATAATTAAAATAGCTCATATCCATGGTATCAGTGAGCTGGGCAAAGGCAGCAATCTTTTTCAAATTTCACAATCCTTTTAACAAATGTTGCATTGACTAGATCCTAAGCCTTTTTTGACCCAGGGATTTATCATAAACCAGAACCCTAGGGCACAGCTGAGGAGGAGGCCCATGTTCCTGCTCTGCTTCCAGTTGAACAGCAGGTGCCACAACTTAGGTTAACTTCAGTCCTACTGTTAGAGAAAAATACTGAGAGTGTTTTCCTGGAAGAGAAAAAGGCAAGGCTTGAAAGGGACAGGAAAGGTCTGTGGAACAAGTTAAAATGCCCCAAGGAGCACTTCCTTACCCGTGCACTTTGGCCAGCTATCAGCTGGTCATCTTCTGTCTGGACGCTCGTCCTGCTTCTGACATCAAAATCTTCTGTCTCAAAGTCAGAGTCATCCAACTCCTCAGGGGTCTGCCACCAAGACAGAGATCGTGAGTCAGACACAACCCTGGGCCTCCAACAACACTGTGTTTCTTGGCCAAAAGCACGAAGGACCCAGAATTCTGGGATTTAAGGTGCAGATTTCCAAACACTAACAGGTAATTAAATCACTCATCATTCCTGTATGGGCCCCACATCAGCACTTCCTAAAAAAAACTTCTTTTACAGGGGGCAGGGCTTAATTCTTCGTAACATAGATTTATATATTAATATATTTATATATAAATGTACAATTTCTTTGTATGATATATGGCTTGCTCCCCTCCCTGTTTTTGAGACAGGGTTTCACTATGTTGCTCTGATTGGTCTCAAACTTCTGTGCTCAAGAGATCATTTTGCCTCAACGTCTCAAGCAGCTAGGACTATGAAGTGCACAACTAGCTGGTTTTCATTTGAAATGTTATTTTTCCAACAGCTGCTTCTGAAGACAAAGGTGAGAACTATTGTTGGTGGAAAAGGTCTTAAAAATAGGGGTGTTTTCTACAGTATTAATCAGACTAATAGAACTTTCCTACTTTTTGACAAAAAGAAAATAACATAAAATTAATACTGGACTTTCTCTTAGGGAATGAAAGACTGTTTTAAAGAGTAAAAATAGGCAATGTATTCTAAAGTTTTGTAGATTTTTTTTTTAAACTTTTATCAAAGGAAAAGAGGCAAGTAAGGGTTCAGTAAATTCTAAATGGACTCTTACTGGTTTTAGCTCTTTGCTTGAATGATGAAATAAAGTCTTATTTTACACAAACTATCAGCCTCATGATTAGCTACTTGAAACACAGTGTTGTCTTCCAGGAGTTATCAGAAAGGGGGCAGCAAGTGGAACAGCTGGGATTGGCTCTCAGCAAGCTGGCCTGTGACAAGAGGGCAGCAAGGTGAGGCCCTCATCTGCACCTGTCCCTCACCCAAGCCCAGGGCAGGGGCTTGTTGTAAGGTTCAAATGGAGAACATGTGAGAAGTGCTCAGAAACCAACAAGAGCATCAAAGGTTCTGACATCTGCAAAGGCTGGGCTCCTCCCTGAATAAGACAAAATAAGAATGGTATATGTCACACAAGGTACCAGAGAGCACATCAATATTGAGACCCTGGGTCCTGCTGATTTTATGGCACAAAATTTGATGCCACCACTGGTGATTTTAATGCTGTGGTCACAAATATCTTTAGTGTTGTGCACTCAGGGGCTTTTCAAAGCAGGGTCTCCTAACATCATCTCTAACCTCCCCCAACCACCCATCACAGACCAAAGAACTACTCCTGCCAAGAAAACCAGTAACTCCTTTTCTAATATTCAAATATCCATTGAGGCTGAGTATCTAAGTGTGCTATTCTGGGCCTTAGAGATACAAAATGACACAAAGATACCTGTTCTTTACATAATCTAATGAGAACAGTGGCAACAAACTAATAAGTGAAATACATACAAATGTTATAAATAAATAGAGCAGTGAAGGGAAACTGGATAGTCAGGAAAGGTCTCCTAAGGCAGTGCTGTGGGAAGGTGAAGGGAGATGGAGGAGGAGTGTTTGCCTGGGGAAGCAGATGACTAGCAAGGAGGCCACAAAAGAGGGACTTGGCTCACTGCTCTGAGTAAAGGGGACAGCAATAGGACACAAGGATGGAAAGGCAACAGAATCAGATCCCAGAAGGCTTCACAGGCCAGTGTAAGAATTGAGTGATGGCAGCTTTTGGAGAGTTTGAAGCAGTGGATGACATGATCTAACCAAAGCTTGAAGGCATCACTCTGGCTGCTCTCAGACAATGAGACTGTAGGCATCTCCAGATGGACCAGGTGACAGATGCTGGGGGCTTGTTCAGATTCTCTATCAGGAAGGAAAAGCCAATAAGACCAGATGAGAGGTATGCAACAGAGAGAACTTAAGGAGAATCCAAGGTTTGGCCTGAATGTGGACGATGATGTTGTGATCAGGTAAGAAGCTTGGGCATAACAAGTGCTCAGGGAGTGGGCAAGTCAGCTACACAAGCTACACATTGGAGAGTCAGCTTCTCAATGTTGGCCAGGGACTTCCCAACAGCCCCATCAATGTTAGTGAGATGACAAACAACAAAGAGAAGGAAAAGGGCCAAGAGATTTCTTTCCCCTCTTACTATGGTATAACCAACAGAAAAAGTAGATGAAGAAAGGTAATGAACATGGAATCTCATGCCTGCTGCAGGGATGGCCTCAGCCAGGAGCATAATCAGGGATGTCCGTGGTACCAAAAGGAAGCCATGGGGCACAAGCAGAGGGGAAAGACTTCCAAGTGCCTCATTATCCTGAGTAGAATCAGCAAAAAGGCCACATTAGAAAATGGGGGCTCAGGTGTGGGAGGGCAGAGGAGAGCAAGGAAGTATGAAACAGCTATAGACTCTAGGATAGAACTGGGAGATGGACAACTGATACTGGGCACCAAGGGCCCACACGTGGACATGGCTTCAGTGACCTCTGTCAGGGTGGCTGTACTGATCTGTACCATACCCAGCAAGAGAGTGCAGGACTTCACTAGGACTACATTTTGCAAAGTATGAATAAGGAAGAGGGGAAATGGATATGACCCAGACTCAAAATTAATAAATGAATGAACCAAGGACCTGAGGGTTGAATGCAAATAACAAGTGGGGAGACCATCCAACTAAAGTATTGGTGAACTCAAAGGACTGTTCTGAGTCACAGTACTGGAAGGAGTAGGTTGAACACTGAAACTGGGATAATGGAGGGGGTGTAAATACTGGTAGTGACGTGGCTAAGGCATGGCTATGGAAGTGAAGTTGAAGTAGGGGAATTATGAGACAGAAATAGGGATGTAGAGCAGAATAGCAAGTGAGAAGCTAAATCACAGTGTCTCCAAATGAAGCCTATTTCCTCATCCTTGCATAAGCACTCCTGGCTACCTCACTTTTGTCCTGAAAGGCTTCCCTGTATATTCTATCACTCTTCACATGCCTGTTGTCCAGAGGAAGTTCTGTTAAGACCTTTGTCATTCTTTAGTCCCAGCACAGCTATCAACATGGTAAGAACAGCCATTAGGTGCCAGGCCCTGTGGAACCCATCAATTACACTGTCTCTGTAAAACCATCAAAGCCACCATTACCTCCATTTTTAAGAGAAGAAATCAGCATCAAGAGAGACAAGGGAATTCATTGGATGAAGAACTCAAGCTTCCTGCCTGCTCTTAGGAAGCAGTTTCTCACAACCAAGACAGCACTACAGGGCCTGAAGCATCTCTTAGATGAACACAGCGTCAACCCTCTTCAACCCATTCTGGCTCAGCCTCAGACATTCAGCCACACTTCTGCCATTAGGGCTTTTTATTTTTTTTTTAGTTGGAGATGGACACAGTGTCTTTATTTGTTTATCTTTATGTGGTACTGAGAATCAAACCCAGGGCCTCACACGTGCTAGGCAAGCCCTCTACTACTGAGCCACAACTCTAGCCCTGCCATTAGGGCTTTTAAAATTCTATTTCTAGATGTATGCTAATATTGGAAAGAACCTTGGCAAAATGTACATCACCACTGGTATACACGACCTTGGAACCCTCACACATTGCTATACCAGGCTTTAGCTGAAGTGTGGGTTCCTTAGCACAGCAGCAGGAATAAAGACAGCAAAGCCTCCATGAGCACCATCAATGCACCATCTGTACAGCAGGCAGATGCCATATTCCACATGCCCGCTCTGCAGTTACAGCAAGGGCCATCCAGTTGGCCTGGAGAAGAACGTTCATGGACCCTGTCTCCTCAGACTCCAGAGCAACATGCTTATGGTCTCAGCAGCATGCAAGGGACCAACTGCTATGGGACAGACAGCCAGAACAGCTAGGCCCAGCACCATAGGGGTGTAGTTTGGGTGGGGTTGGTAGTTTCTAAAACCGGTTGGTTTATGCCCCAGAAGAGGCCAAGGACTTTCTTGCAGCAATGAGAACTGCTGTTTCCTTGGAGAAGACTGGTTAAACAAGGAGGCAGTATACCCTAAGATTCTAGCATCCTGCCTAAAAGTCTAGCATATCCCTTCCAGGAGGGACACTTAATGTAAACAATAACTTTAGCCTATGTTAAGGAAATACTTCCTTCTCTAAAATTAACTTAAGAATCTGTATTTCTGTAGTTTCCCCTCCAATTAAAGCCAAAGCCACACACTACAGTAACTCCCTAAATTAAGTCTTTAAGGCCAACTCATGCTAGCTCCCCTTCTCAGCCCAAATTTGGGCTGTTAACAGTCATTTTATTTACTTATTTGCTTTTTAAATGTTATTTACTTTTTAGTTGTAGTTGCACACAACACCTTTATTTATATGTGGTGCAGAGGATCGAACCCAGGGCCTCCCACATGCTAGGTGAGCGCTCTATTGCTGAGCCACAACCCCAGCCCCTTAACAGTCATTTTAGACAACATAATTAAATATATCTCATTCTAACAGCTTTTAGATTCATGGTTTTAATATATTGCCACTGCATCTGCTGAGTTCCAGAATGACGCATAGCTCAAGTTTAGCATATGATAAGAAAGAGGCTGTTAAAATGTCTGGAATGTAGTTACTCACCCTTATCATCAGTACTGCTTTCCTGATATCCCGGATACCATCATAAACCAGGCGAGAGGCATCAATAAACTCATTCTCATCCATGGGCTGAGCAGGGTCTGAGCTGAGGGCTTCTACAGCTGCTTCCACTTGCTCTGTGAAACGAGGCATGACTGAAGAGAAAAAAACAGGGCGGGTTGCACTAGTGAGCAGATAGCATCCTACCAACCTTCCCTGAATCCTCAAGTCAGAAAAGTCAAGGCTCATAAGGAGACTGTACTTCTCTCCCCATGTGAACAGTATTTATTGGTGAGGTAAATTAAGTGCAGTATTTACAAAGACTCATATAATCATCTTTGTCTCTCAACAAACTGCAATACAGGGTTTGGATGCTTGGGAAGTTGAAGTGTGAGACTAACTTGAGGCTGTGTTTAAGAATAGGGCATGGTGGTGCATGTCTGTAACCCTAGCAACTCAGGAAGTTGAGACGGCCTCAGTGTCCCAATACCAAGAAGATGGGGGGAAAAAAAAGGATGAGAAAAATAAAACCATTAATTTAATATTTACTCATTAATAAGATACTTAACTCAGAAGTTCATCTTAAATAGTATGTTTGGGATTTGTTCCTTGTTTATCCATGATCACCCATGATATGTTCCTGTGAAGCCTGACTTTGGCAGACTAGCTTCCCACAAGTATGGTGTACTACCCAGAACCTGTAAGACCAGAGCCAAGTTTTCACTTCCTTTTTCCTAACTACAGGGCCCAGGCTAACAGAATGATAGCCTACCCTACCCAGGCTGTGTGTGAAGCACTATGGAGGGAGAGTCCCCGCACCTGTATTGGAGAGCAGCTTGGTGGCTTCCAGAACTTTCTCTGTGTAGACTCCTGGCTCATAGTTGTCCATCTCTGAGGTGACTACATGAATGACTCGGGCTGCCCGACCTCGAATTGCACCAGCTGTGCGGTCCAGACCATCCACATCTTTCTCTTGGAGAGCAATGACACATTTGTTCACATCTTCCAAAATGTGATTCTCTGAAGAACAAGCAAAAAGCTGAATGAGGAAGGGGGCCTTTCACTAGAAGACAATCATTATAACTTGGTATCTGTCATTTACTGATTGTGTGCTTGGTGCCAACCACAATGTCAAATACTTTGTGCACCACTTCACTGAGGGTACCAGATCAACTGTTCCACAGAAACTTAACCTGTGGTCACTACCAAGAATAACGCTCTTCATTCCATGTTTTTAAAGAAGAAATGCCCATCTTTTAGGCACTATTGTTTTATAAGCCATGCAGAAAATTCTTATCACAGAAACTTTAAGAACTCCTCTTCCTTTACTAATTTCACTGACCACACATTCTGAAATCTTAATCAGAAGGACATGAGTTGACTGTGAGGCTTTATCCATTCAGTCTCCACTCTCCCTCCAGGAGATGCTACTCATATTCAGAAGCCAGTATATAGCCCTGAGAAAGAAGTGCTGGGAAGCAAGTTTAAGCCTCCTCTGGAGGAGGCTGATGGAGTGAAGTATTTAGGAATCCTCTCATGGTACATAGATGGGTTGGGTCTATTGTGATATCTGCAGGACCCCTAGAGGGGGGAAACCTGTGAATTCTGTTAGACTGACAAGAAGTTCCTCCAAGTCATATAGTGGGATGTAGAAGGTTCAAAAGTATTCTCCTCAAAGCAAAAAGCTTAAAACTGATTTTCAAGAACCTCAGAGCAACTGAGCACAGTGGCTCATACCTATAATTCCTATGTAATCACAGATACTGGGGAGGTCATGTCAGGAGGATTACAAGTGTGAGGCCAGTCTCAGCAACTTAGCAAGACCCTATTTCAACATAAAAAGAGATGGGGCTGTAGCTCAGTGGTCGAGTGCTCCTAGGTTCAATCCCCAGTACCACAAAAATACACCAGCTCAGAGCAAGGGGCTCACTTTCAACTTCATCTATAAATAGAATAACAAATGTCCAAAGGATGAGTGGATGAGTTACATGTCCTATGCAGCCATTACAATGGCCAAGGGGCTATAGCTCATGGCAGAGCACTTGCTTAGCATGCATGAGGCGCTAAGTTCAATCCTCAGTACTACATAAAAATAAATAAAATAAAGGCATTCTGTCCATCTACAACTACAAATTTTTTTTAAAAAAAGATGTTGCATTAAAAAAAAAAAAAAAAGGCCCAGGCAGATCTGTAGGGACTGACTTAGAATGGGAGAAGGAGGTACTCTTATTGACCCACAACTGCAGAGACCACCAGCAAATAGTCCAAATGATGGTTGCAATAAGTAGCAATATGGTAAATCCTCAGGTCATCATCTGGCTATGTCCCTTCTACTCATAAAGAAGTCTTCAAAAGGCATGTAAGAACTCTTAGAAGCAGTGTCTGGTATAACAGGTGAATATTAATGGTCCTTTGGAAAAGCCAGAATAATGATGGCAAATGCAATCTTAAGAAACAAATATTGGTATTTTTCTCCTGACCAGCTCTGGTTATCTAATGCTTTGAACATGTCATTATTCAGGATAGGTTTTTTATTTAATCAACTTCAGAAGCCACTATTCCTTTCCTCACAGCTTCTACCAACATACTCAAATTACAAATGATAGCATTTGGAAGGGAAGTAACAATTTGACCTCTTAAAAATACCCAAAACATGAAATTGCTCATGGTATAACTCTTAACTGATTTCACTGACCACACATTCTGAAATCTCAATCTGAAGGACATGAGTTGACTGTTAGGCTTTATCCATCCAGTCTCCACTCTCCCTCCAGGAGATGCTACTCATATTCAGAAGCCATTATAGCCCTAGAAAGAAGTGCTGGAAAGCAGGTTTAAGCTTCCTCTGGAGGAGGCTGATAGTGTGAAGTATTTAGGAACCCTCTCATGGTACACATAATTTCTTCTCATCTCAAGGTGAGACGGAACCAAGTGGAACCTAACAAAGAATAGAGCCACTGCATTGCAAGTCTACAGGCTGCACAATGCCCCGTGGGACACGAGAACCTTCCTATCACAATTTCCCATAAGACTGCAGGAAGGATCTCTGTTATGAGCCCACAAGTATGATGGAGCAAGATGAAAATCACAATGAGAAATAACCAATGATGTGAAAGACTGTTGGTTTAAAAAAAAAAAACACACACAACAACATTAGGAAAGTCAGAATTCTTATAGAAGGGAAAAATAGATTACCACAATACAGTGCATACCATATTTTAGCCTCTTAAAAAAATCATGACAGATAGAAAGATGGTGAGTTAGAAGAAGGGTACACTCCCCAGCAGTTCATCAGCTCATGATTTAAACAGTGGTAATACCACTTTAGTGAGGTAGGTGACTAAGGGAATTCACTGAAATTCAACACTGGACAGTATCAAAATCAGACAGGGAAAGCATGGTGAATAACATTGGCTTGGGGGAACTTGTAGAGTAGAGAAGCAGGCTGATCTTAACCAAACCCAGAGACAATGGGGTGAGTGAAAACAACCAAAATCACTTGGCTACTGGGTGTAGAGTCTGGTGGGAACCATTTTTAAGTGGCCACATAGCAGTGAGCAGAGGTGGGAGATTAGGAACTCATAAAAGATGTTGCCAGCTTGACCCAGCAGTTGCCCATTGTGGGATTCAGGGCGTACCTGGACCAGCATTATTGAAACAGGCACAATGAGAATTTTGTGTAAGGCAATTCAGGCTGGGATACTGAGGAGACCAAGCCTCTTTGGTTATTGGTGCCCAATGCAAGTACCTGGGAAGATGCCAGTAACCAGTCAGCTCTGCATTCCAGGTCTGATCCTGAATAATTCACATCCATGGCAGTGAATATGTCAGGCCTTGGGAGGTTCTGACTCCTCACCCTAAAATTAGAATTTCAGGAGGCCACAGGTGCCCAGCAGATTGGCATCTGCCCAGCAACAGGGTATGTGGTGAAATCTCAGATACTCATCTTCTAATTTATACCTCTGTACTAGTCCCACTATGGAAGTACATCATTTGTCAGCAGTCCCATGTTTATCCCATCCTACACTGAGACAGGAAGCTGAGAATTACTAAAACTAACTTTGGCTCCTGGCCATTCACAGCTGGCAGCTTGATAAGAAACAAAAAAGAAGGGGGACTTAACCCCAGCCCTTGACATAAGGGTCACATATCCCCAAAACTGAAAAATACACAACAGTATAAATAATGAATATCCATTCCTGCCAACAGTTTAAACCACTGCAGTGGGGAAAAAAAACCTTTATTTCTCATTAATTTTTTTTTCCTTATTTCCCCTATTTTTCCTTTTTTAAATTTTTTTTTTTTTACTTTTTCCAGTCTATATGATGTGTGTTCCTGCTGTGCTGATTATACATGTATGTGTGTATAAAATTTTTCTTTCATCTTAACTGCTTTCTTCATTTATTATTTAGCTTTAGAATAAGGCTTTGGTTGGGGATAAAATTTTACATGGGTATGATTTGTTTTGATCTTACTTTTGATTGCTTATACCTTGTTTTTTGTTCTTTTTATTAAGCTTTCTTCACTCTCTTCCCCCACTAATAGCCAAACTGTCCGGTTCCCTTTTCCTCTGCTTTATTACTTTTAGTTATGTACTACTCCTCCTTTATATCTGTCATCTGCTACCTGCTTTTCCTCTGTTCACTTTTAAATATATCCAAAATTTCTCTTGCCATCCTACTCTATTTTTCTCTCAAGAACCTGTATCCCACTAGCTGATAGAATTTCACAGTTTATGTAATTCCTACCCCATTCGTGTTTTTGTGATTATTAATACAGTGGATGAGGTAGTAGACATCTGCTATTTAATGTCTGATCTAGTTCATGGTTACTTATTATTGGTGCTGATGTTAAATGCTAACCCCACCATTCCTCTACAGGTGCTAGCTAATTCATGTTATAGATGTCCAAGTAGACATAGGACATTTATTTTAAGGCTCAACAATGATTGCTAACATTAATGCTATACCTTGCTCCCCCTTTCTCTAAGAGGGGCTGGGAAGTGATTAGGATACTTCAAGTTCACAGATTGGAGATCCTGCTGCTGAGCAACACTCAACAAATCAACCACAAAACAGCAAACCTCACTCCATATATGAGCTAGCCCTGCTAGAGCCTCAACACTATCTCAACACAGAGAATAAGGGAGACAAAAAAAAGCAATGACCAGGCCCCAAATAGGAACAACTAGAGAGAGACCTCAGATTCTACTCCTAGATATCAACTCATTTGTTAATAGAACAAAACAACCACCATCACCATAAAAAAAAGAAAAAAAAAAAAAAGAAAAACTACATACCAAAGGACAAATGCATAAAAAGAAAGAGGAAATTATCTCAACTGATACACAAGTCATGAAGAAACAGGCAAACATCTCCACAAAATTCACAATCCCCCAAAGGAACTGATATATATGGAAGTGAATGAAATCCCAGAGACAGGCTATAAAATGATAAACTAAAAAGATCTAGGGAACAAGTTAAGAGCAAATACAGGAGGTGAAAGCACATTTCAATAAGGAAATGGAGATATTGAAAAGAAACCCATCAAAATCCTGGAAATGATAGAGACACATGAATTAAATTATCACTTGGAAGTGTCACTAAACAGATTAGGCTGTCTAGAAGACAATTTCAGATTTTCAACATAGGATATAAGAATATAAAAATATACAACTGGGAAAATTCAATATAACAAACCTGAAATTCACTGGGACAGAAGAGAACATGTAGATACAGGCTAATGATATTGAGAACCTCTTAGTGAACTAGCAGCAGAAAATTTTCCTAACTTCAGAAATTAGATAGACATCCACATATAAGATGCTTATAATAGAACCTCAAAAAGACAAGATCAAAAAAGAACCTCTCCAAGACACATCATAATCAAAATGCCTAACAGAGAATAAGAATATTAAAAGCTAGAAGAAAAAAAGTCAGGTCATATTTAAAGGCAAACCAATGAGGTTCACCTCTGACTTCTCAATTCAGATGGTAGAATCAAGGAGGGCTTAGAATGAGATATTTCAAGCTCCACAAGAAAACAACTGCCATCCAAGATTCCTACATCCAAGCAAAGCTATCTTTCAAATTTCATGCAGAAATAAAAACTTTCCACGACAAAGATATACTACAGGCAGAACTCAAAAATAAACCCCAAAGCTCCCACATAGATGATGTTCACTGAAAGAGAAACTAACTAAATGAAAATAAAGACTGAATTAAATGTGGCAAACAAACCAAAATGGCATAAAATAACAAACAACTATCTATAAAAACACTGAATGTAAATGGTCTCAACTCCCCAGTTAAAAGGGCTGAATGGATTAAAAAATAAGACCCAACTATATGCTGTTTACAAGAGGCAAAGATATATACAGAATGTAAAAGAATGGGGGAGGGATTCCAAGCAAATTGAGTCTGAAAACAAGCAGCATTAGCTATTCTCTCTCATATCTAACAAAGCAGATTTTAAGCAAAAATTAATCACAAGACAGAAAGTCACCACTATTGATAAAAGCTCCAACCAGAAGATTTAAGGGTAGTAAGCATGTATGCCCCAAATGTTAGTGCACCTAATTATGTAAACAAATGAACAAAAACTTCTTGCTAGTAAATCCCAGAGAGACCCCAATACAATAATACTGTGAGATTTCAACACAGTCCTTTCACCAATGGACAGGTCATCTAAACAAAATCAAATTTCTGACCTAAATGATACTCTAAATTAAATGGATCTACAGACTATTTCACCTGAAAACAGCTGAATTCACTTTCTTCTCAGCAGCTCATGGAACCTTTTCCAAAATAGAACATATGCTTGATCAAACTATAAGTCTTAGCAAAACATAACAAAACAAAAAACCGATATAATCTAGCATATTCTATCAGATCATAATGGAATGAAAAATCAACAATAAGAAAAATTATAGAAGCCACATAAATATATGGAGATTAAATAATACTCTTTTAAATGAGGAATGGCTCATAGAAGAAATCAAAAAATTCTTGGAAATAAATGAGAACAGAAAAACAAAATAACAAAATCTCTGGAACAACATGAAGGCAGTGTTAAGAAAAAAGTGTATAGCATTGAGTGCCTATGTTTAAAAAAAAAAAAAAAAAGAAAAGATCCCAAATAAATAACCCAATGCTATACCTTAAGGTTTTAAAAAGGAATAACAAACTAATGACAAAATCAGTAGAAGACAGAAAATAATTAAGATCAGAGCCAAAATTAATGAAACTGAGAAGGAAAAACAATACAAAAGATTAATGTAATATAAGAGTTGGTTCTTTGAAAAGATAAGCAAGATTGATAAACCCTAACTAATCAAATGAAATACCCAAATTAACAAAACTAGAAATGAAAAAGGAGATACCAACATGGATACTTCTGAAATCCAGAGGATTATTAGAAACTATTCTGAAACCTTATGCTCTAAGTGGAAAATCCAGAAGAAACAAATTTCTATGCACATATGACCTGCCCAAATTGAACCAGGAAGACATAGAAAATTTAAACAGACAACGTATCAAGCAATAAAATTTTTTAATTTATATGACAGCAGAATGCATTACAATTTTTATTACATATACAGAGCACAAATTTTCATATCTCTGATTGTATACATAGTATATTCACACCAATCCGTATCTTCATTACCTGGATAGAAATGATCATCACATTATACCATCATTAATTACCCCATGACCCCTCCCTTCCCCTTCAACCCTTCTGCCCTACCTAGAGTTCATATGTTCCTACCATGCTCCTGCTCCCTATCCCACTATAAATCAGCCTCTTTATATCAAAGAAAACATTCGGCATTTGGTTTTTTTGGGGATTGACATTATCTTCTCAACTTCATCCATTTACCTGCAAATGCCATGATTTTATTCTCTTTTATTGCTGAGTAATATTCCATTGTGTATATATGCCACATCTTTTTTTAATCCATTCATCTATTGAAGGGCATCTACGTTGATTCCAAGGTTTAGCTATTGTGAATTGTGCTGCTATAAACATTGATGTGGCTATGTCTCTGTAGTATTCTGTTTTAAGTCCTTTGGGTATAGACCCAGGAAAGAGATGGCTGGGTTAAATGGTGTCAAGTAATAAAATTGAAAGAGCAATTAAAAGTCTTCCAACAAAGAAAAGCACAGGACCAGATAGAGTCTCAGCAGAGTTTTACTGGGTCTTTAATGAAAAACTAATACCAACCTTCTTCAAATTATTCCATGAGACTGAAAGGGAGGGAATACTCCCAAATACACTCTATGAAGCCCGTATAACCCTGACACCAAAACAAAGATACATCAAGGAAAGGAAACTATAGACCAATATCCCTGATGAACATAGATACAAAACTCACAAAGTATTAGGAAACCACACTCAAAAACACATCAAGAGGATACTATGCCAAGATCATATGGGCTACATGCCATTGTGCAAGTACAACTCAACATATGCAAATCAATAAATGTAATTCACTACATAAATAGAAATAAGGACAAGAATCAGATGATCATCTCAATAGATGCAGAAAAGGCCTTTTTAAAAAATCCATCTCCCATCATGTTAAAAGTGCTAAAGGAACTAGGGATAGAAGGAACTTACCTCTACATTATAAAAGCTATATAAGACAAACTCAAAGCCAGCATCATAATGAATGGAGAAAAAAATGAAAGCATTTCCTCCAAAATCAGGAACAAGACAAGGATGTCTATTCTGACTACTTCTACTCAAAATTGTCCTTGAAACTCTATCCAGAGCAATCAGGCAAGGAAAAGAAATGAAAAGAATACAAGTAGTAAAAGGAGTCAAATTAACTCTGCTTGCTAATGACATGATCCTATAACTAGAAGACCAAAAAAAACCCACCAGATTTTTTTTGGTACTGGGGATTGAACCCAGGGGCGCTCAACCACTGAGCCACATTCCCAGCCCTTTTTTGTATTTTATTTAGAGATGGGTCTCACTGAGTTGCTTAGTGCCTCACTAAATTGCTGAGGCTGGCTTTGAATTTGCAATCTCTTTACCTTAGCCTCCTGAGCTACTGGAATTACAGTTATGTACCACCACACTTGGCCACCAAAAGAGCTGATAAATAAACTCAGCAAAGTAGAAGGATAAAAGAGTAACATTCATAAATCAGTAGCTTTCCTATACCCTACTAGTGATCTTGCTGAGAAAGCAATCAGGAAAAGTATCCCATTCACAATAACATAAAAAATAAAATACATGGATGTGAAAGATGTCTACTTTAAAACTATAAAACACTGAAGAAAGAAATTGAAGAAGACCTTTGAAGATGGAAAGCCTCCCACATTCTTGGACAGGCAAAATTAATATTTTCAAAATGCCCATACTACCAAAAGTACTATAACAGATTTGATGTAATCCCCATCAATATATGACATTCTTCACAGAACTAGAAAAAACAATCCGAAAATTCATTTAGAAGAATAAAGGAGCTACAATAGACAAAGCAATTGTGAGCATGAAGAGTGATGCTACAGGGCTGGGGGTATAGCTCAGTTGGGAGCGTGCTTGCCTTGCATGCACAAGGCCCCGAGTTCAGTCCCTGTTACCAAAAACAAAAAAACAAACAAAAAAACACACACAACCTAGACATTCAGACAAATGGAGTAAAACAGAAGACACAGAAAAAAACACATACAGATAGAGACATATATTTGACAAAGGTGCCCAAAATATATGTTGGAGAAAAGACA
Source organism: Ictidomys tridecemlineatus (assembly GCF_052094955.1). NCBI lineage: Eukaryota > Metazoa > Chordata > Mammalia > Rodentia > Sciuridae > Ictidomys > Ictidomys tridecemlineatus. Next base: position 119,316,724 of record NC_135477.1, on the reverse strand, counting down.
GCCTTTTTAACAAATGTTACTGAGAAAACTGAATATCCATATGTAGAAGAATGAAACTAGTTCGTACATCTTACCTGAACAAAAATCAAATCAAAATGAATCAAAGACTTAGGAATAGACCAGAAAATTTGCAACTTCTAAAAGAAAACAGGGCCAACACCCCATCATCACATTAGTGCAGGCACTGACTTCCATAACAAGATCCCTAAAGCTCAAGAAATAAAACTGAGAATCAATAAGTGGGATAGCGCCACATTTAAAAGCTTCTGCACAGCAAAGAAAATGATTGAAGGTGTGAAGAAAGAGCCTATAGAATGGGAGAAAATCTTTCCCAGCTACTCCTCTGACAGGAAATTAATATCTAGAATACCTAAAGAACTCAAGCTTAACACTAAAAACCCCCAAATAATCCCATCAATAAATGAGCAAAAGAACTAATCGGACACTTCTCAAAAATAGAAATACAAATGGCCAAGAAATATATGAAAAAAATGTTTGACTTCCCTAGCAATTAGGGAGATGCAAATCAAATCTACATTGAAATTTCATCTCACTCCAGTCAGATGCCAAATATCAAGAATACGAGGGCTGAGGGTATGGCTCAGTTGTAGAGCACTTGCCTAGCATGTGTGAAGCACTGGGTTTGATTCTTAGCACCACATGAAAACAAATAAAGGCCCACTAACAACTAATAAAAATTTTTTAAAAGAATGCAAATGATAATAAATGCTGACAAGGATGTGGGGGGAAAGGTACACTCATACATTTGGTGGAACTGCAAAATATTACAACTGTTCTAGAAAGCAGTATGGAGATTCCTCAATTTTTGTTTTTTAGGAATGTAGCCACCATATGACCCAGCTATCCCACTCCTCAGCATTTATCTGAAAGAACTAAAATCAGCGTACTATATTATAGTGATATAGTCACAACAATGTTTATAGCAGTACAATTTATCTGTCAATAGATGAATGGATTAACCTGTGGTATATATACACAACAGAGTTTTACACAGCCATAAAGAAGAATGAAATTATGGCAGAAATTATGGGCAACATCATAGGAAGTGAAATAAGCCAGAATCAGAAAGTCAAGGGTTGAATAGTTTCTCATATGCAGAAGCTAGAATAAAGTAAGATGGGGGAAAGAGGGGTAGGGGTCAGCTATCATAAAGATAGGGAAGATAAGTGGAATAGGAGATGGAGAGGGAGAGAAAAGGGATGAGAAAAGTGAAGAAATGCAGAAATTGGTAGTATGGGCATTTTGAAAATATTAATTTTGCCTGTCCAAGAATGTGGGAGGCTTTCCATCTTCAAAGGTCTTCTTCAATTTCTTTCTTCAGTGTTTTGTAGTTTTAATAAAGCTTATCATACATTTTTAAATTGTAAACTCTTTACTTACTATTTTAAACAAACTGGTAGTAAGCTTGCCGACACTTCAAAGCCTTGAGTTAAAAACTTTTGCCTTTACTAAACAATACTGATGTATGTAGCTTATATCATACAAGGGAAAGGAAAAGATGCTGCTAACAAGGTCATAAACCAAAATTTTCTTCTATCATTGATTTTAAGACTCATTCCCATTTCAAGATTGTTAATACCTATAGGGATTATTGCAGGAGGGTATATTTTAGAATCAATGAAGTATAACATCCTTTTTATTCATTAAACATAGTGGACCAAATCTTCATGTAAATACCTATGTTTTAAAAAAATCAATTTGGATTTTCTTGAATTCATACTGGCTTTCTTCCAGGGACCTCAAACCAGGGAAAGGTATGCCATTTTTTAGCAAGTCTTTAGCAAGACTTCCTTTAAGTCTTCTATTGTAGAAAACAGACTAAAGTAACATGAAAAGCTGCAGCCTACTTGGGGCCACCACATACCCAGGACCCAGCTCTATGAAAGGTGAAGCCTACTCGGAGCTACCGCATACCCAGGATACAGTGCTAAGCCTGCTCTCTATACTTACAGCCCTAAGGATAAGTGAGAGTCCACTAGTTGTGTGCAAATGCAGGAAGTTAAGAGGTACCCACACTAACTATAATCTCATATCACTCTAGCATTAACTGAATTTCTCAGGAAATTCAGTTCATTATGAACAGACACACCGATCTGTACCCCCTCTTAAAGACTATTTAATACAATCTTTATTTGTAGATGTGCTTTTTAAAAATATATTTATTTTTTAGTTTTAGGTGGACACTATATCTTTATTTTATTTTTATGTTGTGTTGAGGATCAAACCCAGCGCCCCACGCATGCCAGAACATGCTACGGCTTAAGCCACATCCCCAGCCCTGTAGATGTGCTTTTAATAGGAAAAAAAATTTATATATACACACACCACTGTCTATGTAAATATGTATAGCTATATGTAAATGGACACCAAGGAGTGCCATAGAAGACACTAGTATATCTTTATCACTTGAAACATTTTTAGGTATGCCTTTATAGATCTACCTTGTCCATTCTAATAGTTGTATAAGCACCTATGGAATAAATGGAGGGGCTATAATTTTACTTTTCCAGTTTTTCCTAGGTATTTTGGTGGGGGGAAAAGTCTTATACAGGTATTTTGACAAACATTTGTGACACTTACCCTAAGGAAAATTTTGAGCCAATGAGGTTCTACTGAATTAAAAGACATATATTTTTAAAGTAACCAAATAGTACCTAATTACCCTACAGGAACCATGCCAACTGGCATTCTCCAGAAAGGCTGTAAGAGCTCTCGTCTAAAAACAAGGCCTATCTTCAGATTCTTTGGTCTGGATGACTTTATCAGTGCAGAAGATGCACCTATGATAATCTTGTTTCATGCTTTATGTGGAGGACTTACTTTAACCAAAGCACTATTTTGAGTGCTTGACATTTTACTCTATAGTGTAGACATTAAAAAACAAACAAACAAAAACACATGAGGAAACTGGGGCACAAAGTTCTGAGTGACTTGCCTATTCAAGGTCATATATCTAGTGGGCCTGGGAGTTAGAAATCAAATCCTCTAACTTCACCAATAACTGAATCACTCCCTCCAAAGAGAAACTTTCATCTATAGTTTTGCTTTTCCACTATTAAACACAAAATCAAAAATTAAGTAAAATGTCTTACCCTTTGAGCTACAAATCAGGATATCATCTATGATAAGTACGCAGGAACTTCTGGAATCATGGTGGGAGGGCAGCCAGAAATAATAGAGGATGCTCAGTTCTACTCCACAAATAACTTCCTCTTAGGTGGGTTTGGAGTGGGCAGGACTACAGTAAATATCTAGACCTCTGGGCTTCTAAGAGGGAATTTGATTGTGGAAATCATTAGTGGAGCTATTCCACAAAACCTCTCATACTACTGAATGGCCTCAAGGCTCCAGAATATAGGAGAAATAACCACGCCAAGAAATCAAGCAGCCTTACCTTTAGCTGAACCATATCAAGTTCACCTACCTTAAGCCAGACTCTATTGGGCAGCCCCCCTACTCAAAAGCAAGCTCATTTCACAACAGGACCTCTATGGCCCCCAGGAGCTTTAGGGCAAAGGGAAATTGACACATGGTGCACGTCTGAGTGAAGACAAGACGTGGCTTCTTGCTTACTGCCTATAACCACTATAAAGGACACCTACCTAGGCTGTGTATCAGGTAAGAATAGGAGTCACCTCCAGTCACCCCACAAAAAAGTTCTAGAGATGCAATGGGTAGGGTAGGTGCTTAACGTGTGTCAAAGATTCTGAGTGTTGGACATTAACTGCTCAGTCTACTAGAACTATGCATTGGCTTCTGCTTATCTCCTCCCTTCCTCCTATGCCCCTAAAAACAGAGGAATTGTGAATAAAAGCCTTGTCCTACTAATTACTACTTGACAGCCCTCAAGCAACCCTATGACAGAACATTAGAAAAACATACCAGGTAGCCCTCTAAGATTTAGATGCTCTAAAAACACTACAACTTCCAGGCTGGGACTGTAGCTCAGCGGCAGAGCACTGGGTTTGATCCTCAGCACCACATAAAAACAAAACAAAATAAAGGTATGCTGTCCGTCTACAACTACAAAAAATTAAATAAACAAACAAAAAAAATTATAGCTTCCTTAGACAACAGTTCCATATTTTCATCTGCTGAACAGAAACTGTCTAAACTCCTTTCCATCAAAAGAATCCTCTCTCAAATTCTCATATACTTGCATAAAAATTAAACACAGTCACCAGACAAAAGTATAATGCTAAAGAATTTGATTCTTAAAAATTTTCTAAATTTTATTTATTTATTTGTTAGTTTGTTTATTACTAGTCTTCTGTTTTATCATATACCTTGAAGACACTGCCTGGATCCCACTAAATGCTACTACAGAATACCTTTTTTTCCTCCGATTTGAAGAATGTTACATGAGGGACATTGATTCTATTACATTTTATTTTGCTGTAAGAAAACTGAAAATCCCTTGAGACTAAGTCTAAGCAATACCCAACCTAATCTCAAAAAAGCAACTGTAGAAATGCAGTATTTATCCGGAGGGGGGCTTTGAATTTAGATTTCAGAATATATTGTTTGCTTAAAAGTGTGCAGTGAAGGTGGAATGTTTTTCTCTAAACCTATGAAAAAGAATAACTTGGTACTTCAATGGGAAAAACAACAGAAGGCCAAGATTTCCCAAAAAAGCCATTGCTGCATTTTTGGCACCTGCAAAGTTGTGCTTGCAAATGAGTTTTTGTTTTAAAGTACCAGTAACCTGCAATTTGGCAGTCCTTCAGTAACATGGTTTGCCCTATTGTTTTGCAGTTTGCAGACTGTCTGCTTCTCACCTTTTCAAGCCAGAACTTCCAAACCCAAGGAAAGCTTGTAAAGACAGGGAACCATTGGTATTCAGAACACATGGTCATCCTTATATAGGTCATTGCTGGAGGATTGTGCTATGCATATACTTAAGTCTTGCTTCTCTTTCAAGCCCCATTGCCACTCAAAATCTCCCACATTCTGGCCCACAGTTCCGTATGATAGTTTCAGCCCTACAAGAACCCAGCCACTGGCTTCAGGAAGCCAGGTGCTTCCAGCGAAAAGCCATGTAGCCAAGCCAAGGACAACAGAAGCCCAAATAAATGAAGAATGTATTTAATGTTGCTCAACTCTAAGGAGACATGATTGAAATTTATCTCTGTGTGATAAACACTAAATTGCATTTGACAGACATTTTCTATATGAATGCAATTTACTATGTCATTACCAGTTTATGTTTATATAATGAAATCAACTGTTTTTGTGAGGTGAATTACACAGATTTATTTTTTCTAAGTTCATAATTAAAAGGCACTTAAATATTTCCTCTCTGTTTTCTATCTACGTATCATTCAGACAAAGAGTCTTTGGAAAAGTAGGCATTTAAACTGTGATCATTTCTGAGACAGGAGAGGTTTTCCAAGAAAAGGAAGGGGAAAAAACAAAACAAAACCTATTTTAAAAAGGAAACTAAAGGTGATGGTACTGAGAAGCTCTTTTTCTTCTGTTTCATAGGCTTATAACACAACCACAGTGTCTACTGGGATCAACACAGGTCAACAAATTTTCTAAACACAGTAGCAGCAAGAAGGGTGGTTACTGTGCTTGACAAGTCTATGAAAGCAGAGAAAATCTCAGATAGCTTTCTAACTCGTGCTTCCAGGATCTCGATCAGCCCCACCATGAGGGAAATAGCTCCAATTCCATCTTCTATTACTCAGGAGGCAGTGGTACTTTGTTTGTTTAAATTAAAATGAAAACTAACACAATATTATTACTAAAATAATTTATTTTACTTGCCCAGACATGGGGGACTTTGTCTATTACTGTAAAATTAGATGCCAGTAATTATGCACATCCTTACATGCTATGCTGGGGAACCAGTTCATTACCTGAAACAGCCAAGAAGTCATCAATAGAAGTAATGTCATCAACAGCATCTGTGAGAACACGGACTTGTTTTTCCCATTGTTCTTTAAAAAGATCCATGTTCTCTTGGGCCAGTTTACTCTGTGGTTTTGCTGCTAAAGCCAATGCAGCATTAATAACCTACAAAAGATATTAAAGTTATTTTTTTTTCAGAATCATGCAAATGAAACAGATGGGACAATTTGGTCAGTACAGTGGCAATGGCCTTGTCTTACATGAATTTCACTAGGACACATTATACCATATGTTCCACCATAACTATTACAAAGGTGAAGTGGTGAAGTGTTAAATAGGTTTTATGTTAAAGTCAAAGTTACACATATTTTGTTCAAAAACTATATGCAATTTTAAATACATTAAAAGTACCTCTAATCTCTTCACTCCATGATAGCAATTCTATAATTCTGACATTAAATTCAGCTTTTTTTCTCCTCACAGTTCACAATGTAGACACACCAAGAACTACATAATGAAAATTAAATGCTACATAAAAATGACTATCCTGTTTTTTCAAGTATTCCTTCATATTATTAAACATATATTGAAAATATTAACTGTTTATTATTCCATCTTATAGGTATACTATATTATTCTCCTACTATAGAGTAGCTTGTTCTAGCTTACTCTCCCACCACCAGTTAATAATCTTGTTATGAAAATCTAACATTTCACGTTGTAGATGCACTATCAAAGTATAGTTCATAAAAATATATTCAATTTCCATTTTCCTCTGCTTGTCTTTAACAAAGGCATATTTAACACATAAAAGAACTACCCAGGAGCCGGACACAATGGTGCAGTCCTGTAATGCCAACACCTGGGAAGCTGATGCAGGAGCATTGCAAGATGAGGCCAGACTCAGCAATTTAGCAAGACTCTGTCTCAAATTAAAAAATAAGAAGAACTGGGGATATAGTTCCATGGTAAAGTGCCCCTGGATTCAATCTCCAGTACAAAAAAGAAAAAAAAAAAAAGACATAACAACAACAAAAATTACATAGGAAAGTATATAATCTGCTAAGTTAAAAAAATTCTTTAGGACAGAGAAGATAGCTCAGCAGAACATGTGCCTAGCATATACAAGGGGCTAGGTTCAATCCACAGCACTGCACAGTGCACACATGGGTGAACATATCCAATGTTTTATTGAGATATAATTCATGAATCATGGTTTGCCCACTTAAGGAATATAAAATTCAATGATTTTTTAGTATAGTCAGTTATGCAACACTCACCACATTCAATTTTAGAACATTTTTATCACTCCAAAAAGAACCTGTATATACATTTGCAGTAATTCCCTATTTCCCTTCATACTACTTTCTGCCATCTTCTGGCAATCACTAACCCCCTCTCTTGTCTCTATGGATTTGCCTACTCTGAACATTTCATATAAACAGAATTATATAATATGTGGACTTCTATAATTAGTTTCTTTAACAAAATGTTTTGAAAGCTTATTCATGTTTTAGCATGTTGTCAGTACTTCAATCCTTTTCTGAAAAGTAATATTCTATGATATGGATGTCACATTTATTTATCCATTCATCAAATGAATAATACTTCATGAACATTCATATATGTGTGTCAGTTTTCATTTCTCTGGGGATGGAACAGAATTGCTGGATCATATGGTTAAGTTTACCTTTAACCTTTTGAGAAACTGCCTTACTGTTTTCCAAAATGGCTGTACCACTTTATTTTCCCACCAAGATGATGGTTCTGATGCCCCATATCTTTACCATCCCGCTCCTAATTTTAAAGTTAATTATAAAGTGGATATAAAATTACCTCACTTGCATTTCCTTGATGACTAATGGTGTTAGATTTTTTTTTTCATGTGCTTATTAACCATTTGTATATACTCTTTGGGGTATGTCTATTCATATTCTTTCATATATTGAATAACTAAAATAATGAGAGCAGTATCAAAATGAACTGAGAATAACAGGACTTCTAGGTACAAGAATACTTATGGATTAATGGAAATAAATATGTTTAAAGTAATGCAACTTAGAAAGAAAGCACAGACAAGAGAAAAGTGGTAGAAAGGAATGAAATAGGGATCTGAATAAGGCATAAAACTACAGGCAACAGGCATGCAAACCTGAGAACAGAGTTTGGGATGGCTTTTTAAGGTGCTACAGGAAGCATATCACTTCAGATCATATATAGAAGTTCCAATTTATTGCAGGGGCATTTAAGAACCATGTTATTAACTTGGCTCATAAAAGCTGTAGATGATAACAGACTAAAGAAGAATCAGACCCATTAGACTGGTGCACTACTTTTCTTCCCTCTAAACACTTGGAATGAAGCCATTTGAGCTTATTACTTACTAATGACCCACCCCTTTCAAAAGTGTCTGGGTTCAGACAATAATTTGGAGGAAGAGATAGCCTGCCTTTGCCCATATTATGCTGTGGCCTCCCACATTTTCATCATTCTAAGGCTTATTCTTTCTAGCTTTTCCTTCTTACCCTTCTTTTTTCACTATGGACTACTGTTTTCATTAACTCATTATTTCACTAACATGTCAATGTATCTGAGTTGAGCTAGACATCATACAAGTATTTAGCTGAAGAAAATGTTTCCTACATGGGCAGAGAATTATGTTTTAAATATAAAGATATATTTTCTACTATATATACTGTACACTGGGGATCCACCTCATCTGAAGTTATCATTCTCCTTTTGATTATAAAACTGCTTATTAAAGATGTTTGGTAAAAATTACTCCTTTCTATTAGGAATAGAAAGATACTTCATTAACATACTATTTTAAGTAATTGTCCAACATGATATGGTCATAAAACTCAAGCACCAATTACCTTAAAAATCAAAATGGTATTAATAAGAATACCTGCTGTCACCATTAGTTAAAAAATAAGTAAATGGACTCTCTAGTCAATAAATGAGAAACGGAAATGCCAGAAAAAGCTGTTAGAAATAGGAGGTGAGAAAATTACTGTTCAACACAGATTTTACCTTTATGTAGCAAACTGAAGTGTATCAATTGAAAAAAAAAAAAAACTCTTAGAATTGCTAGAGACAGTATAGATATCTTAAAAATCAACAGCCTTTCTACATTATCAAAAAATAACAAAACATAAAATGAGGAGTGTCAGATCTCCACAAAAGCAATTAATAATGAAATACATGGAATTCAATCTATCAAGAAACCAGCATGACAAAGTAAAAACCAAGTAGCTCAACTTTTCTAAGGTACATTAAACAAACTAAAATAAATGGAAACTCATTCAGGGATAGGAAGACTGACATATTTATCCACAAATTAATATGAAAATAAATGTCTGACAATAGCCAAGAAAATCTTGAAGACAGAAAGCAACAGTAATGAAAAGGGAGTTCAAAAGCATTATAAAACTAAAGTGATCAGAATAGTATTAAAAAAAACCAGACACTATCATTGGCAAAGTTTATGTATGATAAAAGTGACATCATAAATCAGTGGGGAACAGGTGCATTATTTTTACATATGATCTTTTAGTTTTTAGAGAAAAATAAAATTACGTCTTCACTTAATACTTTATTACCTACTTCATTTAAGTGCTGAATCACATTCACATATATATCATATGCACTAAGTTCATCATTGTTTATTTCTTTTATGTGCTAAGATTATTTCCAGATAATGAATTAAACCTAAAAACAACAAAACTATATGAATTTATTAATATTTGTAGGAAATTCTCTATTTCTAAGTTACAATGGGATCCGTCAATTTATAATTCTGATTGACTTATCCATTTAAACATATATGTCAGATTAAATATACAGATAAGTCAGTACGAAGAACACCAAAATACCAGTAGAGACATGGACTGCATTCTAATGTGAAGTAGTAATGACTAGGAAACATCTGGGGGTCTGAGGGAAAGAAATACAAATTTGCAAAGAGTATAAAACTAGGCACAAATGTTCGGTATTGGTGTCAATTTTCAAAACACAGCTACTGGTAGAACTTCCAGTACAATGTTTTACAACTGACAAGAGTGAATATCCTTGTCTTTTTTTCTGATCATAAAGTTAAGCACCCAGTCTTTTTTAAAATATTTTTTAGTTGTGGGTGAACACAATATCTTTATTTATTTATGTGGTGCCAAGGATCGAACCCAGGGCCTCACATGTGCAAGGCAAGCGCTCTACCACTGAGCCACAACCCCAGCCCAAGTATCCAGTCTTAGACTATTAAATTTGAAGTTGTAGATCAAAACCTATCAATTTTTCATAGATATCCTTTACCAGGCTGAGGAATTTCTCTTCCATTCTTTGTTTGCCTTCAGAGTAGAGAGATTAGAGGTATTCTTTATTTTATAACTTGATAGTTTCAAAATAAAATATGTATTACTTCTATTTCTTCTATGTCTCCCTTGCTATCTTGACTTCTTTCAACAGGTAGTGTTGGAGTTCCTGGACTGGCTTTTCTCTTTTTTCTACACTCCTCCCATCTTAAGCAATTTTATCTAGTCTCATGATTTTAAATACCACCCATATGCCAAGTATTCCCATACCTCCCACTTAGACCAATCATTGCAATTCCCAATTCATATCCCAAGTATATCCTAATATCTCTGCCTATATAGCATAGATATTTCAAATTGAACATGTGCAAAATAAAACTCATGGTTTTCTGCATTTAACCATGCTAAATGGGTTTCACTTTAAAATTCTTCAGCATTCAACTTCAAGTGGACTCAAACATGGAGAAGCAAGAGAACTACATTTGCTTAGTCTGGTTATTCTCCCCATCTCCTCATGCCTGGACTCTAAATGTAGGATTGAAGGGAAGGTATGAAACAATTACTCAAACACCTCCTTGAAGCATAAATCCATGGGTAAGTCTAGGTCAGGTGTAGCTCACAGAAGATTAAGACTTACTACCCTCAAAGAGTTTCAAAGTTTTAGGCTATCAATTGTTCAATACTGAGACTAATAATTTGAATTGCTGACAGATCTTTCAGAATAATGAAAGGATCTGTCAATAATGGGCTAGAGTCACAGCTTCCTCACTGAAAATCAAATGACCCATCCTGTTCAGTTTGCCATTACCAAAACTGTGAACACCCACTGTATTTGTCCTTACTGAACCTGTCTCAGCCCTAAGTGCATGGCAGTTTGTGAGCAAGGGCAGGAACAGGCCTAGTGAGAATCTGGAAAACAATCACATCTGGAGAACATCTTTTTATCCAGATCATATACCCAATACCAAGTGTTGTCTGGACACAGTTTAAAGCCCATTCCTCCTGATGCCTGGTTTAGTAGGACACATGAAAACTGCAAAAAGAGGGAGAAATGAGGCTTTCTGGCAGCAAAGTAAAAATGGCACATGGGCTAGTCACACACGGTTTATGGACACTAGCATTTTCATTAGGATATACTAGACACTTCATGTGATTTTTTTCCCCCTAAACTTTAAGATCATTTATATAAATACTCTTGGTAGGTGTGATCAGCGTTATGTTACCATCTGTTTCTGCAGATATGTGGAAGCATTGTCACTTTTCACGCATTTCAAAACCAAATGGAGAACCCAAAGATATTAAAAACAAAATGTTGATAGGGTAAAATGGCAAATTTGAAGAAAGAATGCCAATCTTTAGAAATCCAATCTAAATTTATTTCATACAACTTGGTGGTGATTAACACCACTGCACTTATTATCTGTACAGTATCAATCACTGGCATATTTCATGATTGTATTAAAGCTATGGAAAGCCAGACATCACACTAAGACAAAAAAAAAAAAATCATCGGAAAACTAACCATCTTGGGTTCAAGCGAATATTTATTTATAGGAAAGAGTCAAAGTAACAGTGTCATTTCTATGATCACTGTCTTATTACTCCAGTTCCTCTGCTTATTCCCATTTGTTAGTGGTCACTGCCAGCTGGCAGGACATGCAGTGAGAGGTTAATGTAAATCCTCAGAGTGTGCCATGAACATTCTCTACTTGAGAAAAAGGGAAGGCAACCACTTCCATTGAAACACACTTATACTGCTTAGAAATCTGAATGTCAGCAATCACACAGACAAGGTGAGCTCTATCATGGGAAACAGGCAACACACTGGATACTTAATAAAACATTTGTGCCATGCCTGGTGGAGCTCACCTATAATCTCAACAACTCAGAAGGCTGAGGCAGAAGGATTCAAGGCTCAAAGCTAGCCTTGGAAACCTATCAAGACTCTCAAAATGAAAAATAGGGATGTGGGAGAGAGCTGAGTAGTAGAGCACCCCTGGGTTCAATGCCCAGTAACACATAAACACACAAAGCATTCAATGTTCTATGTTCTTCAGTCTTTCTAAAGTGCCACATGCTTAACCTAGCCTAATTACCTGTTTTCCAATATGCCCTTATGAATGTAGAAAAGTTCTTGATCTTTTATTTTAGAGGCTAGCTGAATTAAATTGTATCATAGGCTGCTTTAAGACATTTAGTGCAAGAAGACAAACTTTCCAATGTGATTTCCTCCAATAGATATTGAATGCAGGTGAACAACTGTTACCACTTAAGGATAAGAGGAACCATTATGGTTCCAGTTGGATGTTACAGGTGCCCCCACCCCCCATTCCTGCTGAAAAGGGTATCAGCTGAGCAGTGTAATCACTCTCCAGAAATTGAGGACACTATGCATACATATATTTACTTATGTAGGTGTGTGTATTTTCCACCACTCAATGCCGAGGCCTTCTTTGCATGTACTAGATAAGCATGTGAGTCCAACAAGACTATGCATTTTTAATGTAGGGCAAGGAGGTAGTAATGCCAAGAGGAAACACTTAAACATAAACGTCTCCAATCTATATAGCATTTATGCCAGTGACTCAACTCCAAGACTTCTATTTAAAATTCTAGGAGTGAGGGTAAAAAGAAAGAAAAAGGGGAAGAGAAGGAGAAGGAAAAGGAACAGAAAAACCTTAAGCTTCATTTCCATTCTAATAAAATCCAATTTGGTGACATCATAAACATTTCCACCTGTACTTTACCTGAGGACAGAGGGCTTCTAACTGGCTTGCAGACATTCGAACAAGCTTTACTCCTTCTTCATTGTTTGAGATGGAACAGGCCAAGTTGGCAACCTGAAAGAGGGGAAAACACACAAAGATCTCTGAGGATTTTTCTCTTTTGACTTCTAAAGAAAATAGGCATACACCTATCCCTACTCCCAAATTTCCCAAAAGAGATGACAAGAGTATCAATGAGGCTTTACTTCTCAAAGATTATGTGCTTTTGAGAACATATTTGAAGATTCTGTACACAGCAACTATATACACTCAAAACAGATATCACATCATGAGTTTGTGGCCAAACTTTGAAAGATCCCAGAGCAAATAATTTACAGGTTTTAAGGGGGCTTGTTTAACCTGCCTGAACAGTAACTTCAGAAAGTGGCTCTCTGCTATAGTCAATAATGTGGGGAAAAAATGAGGAATCAAGGGCATTAGGAAGGAAATACTGGTATATACAAGTAAAGATGAATTTTGCAATTGCTTTTGAAGGAAGCAAATCAAAATTCTAAACTACCATTCTCATTTGATAGGTGTATATAAGTGCTGACTTTAAGCCAAGATAGTTTTTATTTGAACAAAAGTCTTTTTATTCAAATTTTAAAATGTCGTGAAGACATCAAGATGGGCCCAAAGGAACATAGAATATTCCAGATAAGCACAAAACTGTCCTTCAACTGGGTTCTCAAAAACATTAACAGCTGGACCCCTTCCTGGATGATAAGTGCTTAATGAAAATCTTTACCTTTCTACCAAATTATCTCAATGATCTAGCTTATATAGCCAGAAATTATCTTTCCAAGCTGTGTTTAGCTTTAGTAAAGCTCTGACTGTGTTGAGAATGTTGCTCTGTTGTGACTGCTAAGGCAGTGATCACTCATCCACAATTCTAAATGAATAGGCTTGCCAATTCCATTAGCAATGCCAGGGCCCAACTGAATATACAGTCTGAGACACATCTTTATCCCAGGTGCAGACTGAGTTATGAATGATAAAGGTGTAGGCAGTGGAATATCAGAGGCACTTTCCAGAATCTAAATGCTAGAGTAAACAAGGGCAATGGCAATAACCTTTGATTTTTCACTCCTCCACCCAACTTAAGTATATAAACACACAAGAAAAATTGTACACTCTCATGGCTGCTGTTTGCAATGTTACAGTTAAGGATTACCAGCTTTCTATAAGACTGGTAACTATCAGAATCCTGAAATACCTAATAATAAGAAGAAACAAAAGAAGTAACATGCAATTTAAGCATAAAAATGTGAAGAAATTAGAAAGTCAGATTTCTAATGATTATGAGGCCTTCAAAATCAGATAAAGAAGTAACATTTAAACTCCCCAAATCTTACAACTTTACCTTCTGCTGTAAACTGGACCTGAGCAAAGAGAGATTTCTCTTTAGGATAATAATCTACAGAGATAATTGTAGGTTTTTCTTTGCTTAAAAATCACTGCCAAATATGATCTAAGCTCTATGTTGTAAAACTTAAGACTTAAAAAAATTATCCCCAAAATGCATATTTTATGATTCTACATGAAAGGAGAAATCTTAAATTAGATGTATACATGAAGAATCTACAACTTCTATTGCTTTACTGCCTTAAGAAGGCATTCTGAAAAAAGAAAAGAAAGGTAGGTTGGCTGATGCCAACCAGAGAAGTATTAATTGTAGATTAACAAAGCTTCCTGGTAAGGGGAGTGTAGGAATGCCCAACAGCCCTGCCCATTCCCATCTTTCAGGAGGCCAGCATGACAGCAGACTTTAGGACCTTCCTTCACTGTGATCCTGCCTTCTACTTTCTAGTCATTAATACAATTTATATTCTCTCAATTCTGTGAATCCTTAAAACTCAAGGGAAAAAAACTTAAATTAATAAGCAAAAGACTGCATTCATATTCTCAACCACAAATCAGACACGTGGGGGTGTTGTATGGCTAAGGATGAAATGGCTAAAAATCTTTAAACCATCTCTTCTCTTTACTGATAACAAATCCTAACAAAACAAAAGTTATGGAAGACCTGTTCTTTATTTTAAAACATTACTTAAAAATGTTTCTGATATACTGTTGAAGGAGTAATGATCTACAAGAGTATATTGCTTGTTTCAGAAGCCTGGGAGGAGGAAGCAGTGCCTGTCACTGACAGTCTTCTCTGGATGAATGAGCTTCAATTCACCCTCCAGGGACAGGGCTACTCCTAACAATGACAAATGTGCAAATGCAGTCTTGACCATAGCTCTCTGGGAGGCTAATCATATACAGTGAAAGGAGGGAGTGAAGGGAGGGGTTTCCTAAATGCCTTTCTATAGAAAATCTGGGGCTCTAGAAAACTGGGATAGCAGTTAATACTGGGACTAAAGAAGAGTCTGCACTCTGAATGAAAAGCACTTGCAGCACCTAACTTCAATAGTAAACTGAGCAAAGTCAGACTTTGCAGAGCAACAAGAAATTAACTCTAGACTTGTTCTCAGAATAAATTATTCTATCTTTGCTGCCAAAGTAACCTGTGTATTAGGAAGTTGAATGTGTGTGATTCTTATTAATCCAAGAGGTATGCTATAACTGACACTATGATCACTGGCTTTGAGATCATAGAGTCTTCTCTCTCTGACTTCCACCTCCTTTAAGAATGGATCTTGGCAACAATAAAACAGGTGTGTGCCCGCCCCTCGGCTACAGATGGTGCCGCCAAGAAGCGGCCAGCAAGCAGAGAGAACAGACACAACATACCAGAATCTATGGGACACAATGAAAGCAGTTTTAAGAGGGAAATTCATTTCTTGGAGTTCTTTCCTTAAAAAAAGAAAAAACCAACAAATAAATGAGCTCACACTACACCTCAAAAACCTAGAAAAGGAAGAGCAAAACAATAGCAAATGTAGTAGAAGACAAGAAATAATTAAAATTAGAGAAGAAATCAACGAAATTGAAACAAAAAAAAAACATTGAAAAACTAAAAGTTGCTTCTTTGAAAAAATAAATAAGATCGATGGGCCTTTAGCCATGCTAACGAAGAGAAGAGAGAGAACTCAAATTACTAACATATGGGATGAAAAAGGCAATGTCACAACAGCCACTACAGAAATACAGAAGATAATTAGAAAGTATTTTGAAACCCTATATTCCAATAAAATAGAAGATAGTGTAGATATCGATAAATTTCTTAAGTCATACGATCTGCCCAGATTGAGTCAGGAAGACATACACAATTTAAACAGACCAATAACAAAGGAAGAAATAGAAGAAGCCATCAAAAAACTACCAACCAAAAAAAGCCCTGGACCGGATGGGTATATAGCGGAGTTCTACAAAACCTTCAAAGAAGAAATAATACCAATTCTTTTCAAGCTATTTCAAGAAATAGAAAAAGAAGGAGTTCTTCCAAATTCATTCAATGAGGCCAACATCACCCTGATCCCAAAACCAGACAAAGACACTTCAAAGAAAGAAAACTACAGACCAATATCTCTAATGAACTTGGATGCAAAAATTCTCAATAAAATCCTGGCAAATCGAATACAAAAGCATATCAAAAAAATTGTGCACCATGATCAAGTAGGATTCATTTCTGGGATGCAAGGCTGGTTCAATATACAGAAATCAATAAATGTTATTCACCACATCAATAGGCTTAAAAATAAGAACCATATGATCATCTCGATAGATGCAGAAAAAGCATTCGACAAAGTACAGCATCCCTTTATGTTCAAAACACTAGAAAAACTAGGGATAACAGGAACTTACCTCAACATGGTAAAAGCTATATATGCTAAACCTTAGGCTAGCATCATCCTAAATGGAGAAAAACTGAAGGCATTCCGTCTAAAATCTGGAACAAGACAGGGATGCCAGAGCAATTAGACAGACAAAAGAAATTAAAGGCATAAAAATAGGAAAAGAAGAACTTAAATTATCGCTATTTGCGAATGACATGATACTATATTTAACAGACCCAAAAGGGTCTACAAAGAAACTGCTAGAGTTAATAAATGAATTCAGCAAAGTGGCAGGATATAAAATCAACACGCATAAATCAAAGGCATTCCTGTATATCGGCAACAAAACTTCTGAAATGGAAATAAGGAAAACCACTCCATTCACAATATCCTCAAAGAAAATAAGATACTTAGGAATCAACCTAACAAAAGAGGTGAAAGATTTATACAATGAAAACTACAGAACCCTAAAGAGAGAGAGAGAAGATCTTAGAAGATGGAAAAATGTACCCTGTTCATGGATAGGCAGAACTAACATCATCAAAATGGCGATATTACCCAAAGTTCTCAATAGGTTTAATGCGATGCCAATCAAAATCCCAACGGCAAAATGATATGTCAGGAGCTTTGTAATGTTATGAACAACCAATAAAAAAAAAAAAAGAAAAAAAGAAAAGAAAATCCCAATGGCATTTCTTGTAGAAATAGATAAAGCAATCATGAAATTCATATGGAAAAATAAAAGACCCAGAATAGCAAAAGCAATTCTAAGCAGGAAGTGTGAATCTGGAGGTATAGCAATACCAGAGTTCAAACTGTACTACAAAGCAATAGTAACAAAAACAATGTGGTACTGGTACCAAAACAGGCAGATGGACCAATGGTACAGAATAGAGGACACAGAAACCAATCCACAAAAGTATAACTTTCTTATATTTGATAAAGGGGCTAAAAGCATGCAATGGAGGAAGGACAGCATCTTCAACAAATGGTGCTGGGAAAATTGGAAATCCACTTGCAACAAAATGAAACTGAATCCCTTTCTCTCGCCATGCACAAAAGTTAACTCAAAATGGATCAAGGAGCTAGATATCAAATCAGAGACACTGTGTCTGATAGAAGAAAAAGTTGGCTACGATCTACATACTGTGGGGTCGGGCTCCAAATTCCTTAATAGGACGCCCATAGCCCAAGAGTTAATAATAAGAATAAACAAATGGGACTTACTTAAACTAAAAAGTTTTTTCTCAGCAAGAGAAAAAAGAGAGGTAAATAGAGAACCTACATCCTGGGAACAAATTTTTACCCCTCACACTTCAGATAGAGCCCTAATATCCAGAATATGCAAAGAACTCAAAAAATTAAATAATAAAATAACAAATAACCCAATCAACAAATGGGCCAAGGACCTGAACAGACACTTCTCAGAGGAGGACTTACAATCAATCAACAAGTACATGAAAAAATGCTCACCATCTCTAGCAGTCAGAGAAATGCAAATCAAAACCACCCTAAGATACCATCTCACTCCAGTAAGATTGGCAGCCATTATGAAGTCAAACAACAACAAGTGCTGGCGAGGATGTGGGGGAAAGGGTACACTTGTACACTGCTGGTGGGACTGCAAATTGGTGAGGCCAATTTTGAAAGCAGTATGGAGATTCCTGGGAAAGCTGAGAATGGATCCACCATTTGACCCAGCTATCGCCCTTCTCAGACTATTCCCTGAGGATCTTAAAAGAGCGTACTATAGGGATATTGCCACATCAATGATCATAGCGGCACAATTCACAGTAGCTAGACTGTGGAACCAACCTAGATGCCCTTCAATAGATGAATGGATAAAAAAATGTGGCATCTATACACAATGGAGTATTACGCAGCACTAAAAATGACAAAATCATAGAATTTGCAGGGAAATGGATGGCATTAGAACAGATTATGCTAAGCAAATCTAGCCAATCCTTAAAAAACAAATGCCAAATGTCTTCTGTGATATAAAGAGAGCAACTAAGAACAGAACAGGGAGGAAGAGCATGAGGAAAAGATTAACACTAAACAGAGATGAGTGGGGGGAGAGAAAGGGAGAGAGAAGGGAAAGCATATGGAAATGGTAGGAGACCCTCAATGTTACACAAAATTACATATAAGAAGTTGTGAGGGGAAGGGGGGGAACAAGGGAGAGAATTGAACAACAGCAGATGAGGTAGAGAGGGAAGATGGGAGGGGATGGGAGGGGATGGGAGGGGATGGGAGGGGAGGGGAGGGGAAGGGGGATAGTAGGGGATAGGAAAGGTAGCAGAATACAACAGTCACTAATATGCCATTATGTAAAAACGTGAGTGTGTAACCAATGTGATACTGTAATTTGTATTTGGGGTAAAAATGAGAGTTCATAACCCAATTGAGTCAAATGTATGAAAGATGATATATCATGAGCTAGCTTTGTAATGTTTTGAACAAACAATTAAAAAAAAAAAGAATGGATCTTGTTGAAGAGCACAAGGTTTCAGACAACTTGGAAACCCCTGATAAAATACAATTAGCCTTAAGTTTTGCTGGTTTGAGCTATTGAAGAAAAGACTATAAAAGCCAAGCTGTGTTAGATCAACAAATATGACATCTGTATAAAGCTGGAAAGTACTACATTTGCTCCAATGGATTATCTGTACTCAAAATAATATTAAGTATTTTGTGTCCTTTACCATACCTAGGGCACATGATTTACTTAAACAAAGTTGTTTTCTACTGTGTTCAGTTAGTGCTCCTGGTTTTGTATTTGGCTGTTACTCAGTTGCCCCTCACCCTAGAACCTTTGTAGGAAGACAAGACAACATTTCTTTTTGTGCTCCTCTCCTAATGGCTTACTCCTGTTGTAGGAATGAAACAAGTGGGAAGATCTATGGAACAGGAGTTACAAAGTATATATAGTGATACCACAATCCAGGTAGTAGATACAGGGGTGAACCTACCACCCGAGTTCTCCTTTAAAATGGCCTGAATTTCCCAGTCAAAAGTAACAATGATATCAATAATTCAACTTTACCAAATTTTTCATACATAAACAAGAAGTCCCAACTGCAAGTCACATAAATTTCAAAGGCACTCAAGAAGTTTCTAACAATTATTCCCAAAGTCATAGGGGGAAATGATGAAAAGAGGCTAGCTAAATCTCCAACTTTCCAATTTCTAGAAAAGGCTGTTGGCAATCTTCCTTGGAAGAATAAAGATATCTTACTAAAAATGAAGTATGCATGGATGACAGAAAAAGCTCTAAAATGGGATTTTAGAGATTGAGGGATTTTGTGGAATATAAATTATATTTCAATAATGTTAACAATACTCCATTTTTAAATATAAGGTTAAGCAGGCAAAAAATAAATAGAAATTACCAGACTAGAAACATGAAAGCAGAGATTCAGAGAGGTAAGCAAGCATTGAAAACAGTGTTAACCTTGGGATAGGATAGGGTGAAGTAGTACCAATCCATGATCAGAACTTGGGTTTTTAATAGAGCAATGCCAGGGAAGGTCCCTGAGATCAGAAACTTCACCTAAAGTTAGAACAGCCAAAAGGCAACCCACCTTAATGGAAAGTGAATTAAGGAAAAAAAGTCACCATGAAGAAGAAAATAAATACTTGCTAATCAGCATTCACTCAAGGGAGAAGAAAAAGCCCCCAACTAAAATTCTAACCAAAATTTGGCTCTCCACAGGGGTGTAGGTATAGAAATTATGTTATTTATATGGCAAGCAAAATTTTGGGGTTTAGTACCTTAAGCAATTGGCCAAAGCAAATATAAATGGAAATTTTCTCTCATAAGAAAATCTAGACCTAAGACTCAAAAGCACTTCCACATACAAAATGTCAGGAATGTGAATTCCCAATAAACACAGAAAGTACACAAGGTAATAACCATCTTGGGCAAAAAATAAGCAAAACAACCCTTTATATAAAATGATCCATAATGAATGCAGACACTCAAATAATCAAAAATGAAATATACTTCTATTAAGAGGGAAAATAGCATACATGAGAAAAAAGACATCTAAACATAACTACACAGACTTGAAAAAGACCAAAACAGAACTTCAAGAAAAAGTAGCAACTTGTATCACTTCTATAAATATAAAAACTTGACTAAACACTGCTTAAAAGAGAAATATTTATCTGGAAAGTCAAACTAAAGAAATCATTTGTAAGGAAATTAAGAAATTTTCACGATATAGAAAATGTGGAAACCACAAAAGAGGAGATATGAAAGATAGAGATGATGCACTATTTCATTACTAAAAATTTCAAAAGAAAAAAAATGCTGGGATACAAGATACTGTAAGAAAAAAAAATGACTGAACATTTTTCAGACAGAATGAAATATAACTTCCAGACTTGGGAAGTCAAATTCTAAACAGGACAAATAAAAATAAACCATACTTAAACATGCTAAAGTAAAGCTTTAGAACAACAATAAACAATCAATCAATCCAAGGGCATTTACTCCTAACAGATCTCTCTCTCCTACTAAAGAATTTCCTAAAGAACATACTTCAAGGAGGTAAGAGATCCCAGAAGAGGGTTTAATATTCAAGAAGAAATGGGAGACAATAAAAAGCTATCAGGAGGCAGGGGTTGTAGCTCAGTGCTAGAGCGCTTGCCTAGCATATGTGAGGCAGTGGGTTCAATCCTCAGCACCACATAAAAATAAAATAAAGGTATTATGTCCATCTACAACTGAAAAAAAAAATGATGAGCAGAATTACATAAAGGTGCCCCCAAAGGAAATAATCAACAGTCTAACTCATGGGCTAAAAATTAAATAAAAGAACCAAAATACATACAACTATATTTAAGTTAGAGAATGAGTGCATTCTAAAATTCTTACACTGCTTCAGAAGAAAGAAAAGATAGAAATTAGCCCATCCTGTGAGTTAAACATACATGTTAAGGCATTCATTTTCCACTAATATAAGACAGAGTATATGACTTCCAAAGAAGTAGTTGGGGGGAGGGTCAGATGGAGGACTCAATCAGTTTAAAAGAAAAAAAATAAGAGAAATAGAAAATGAGGAAAGGATTGAAAAGGTTAAGAAAGATAATAAAATGCAATACTAAAATTAATTCACATTAGTAATATTAATGAATATCATGAAGCCTTCAGTCCTCCCAATAATGTCATAGACAAGCTAAAGGTCATATGCTGGCTTAGCCCCTAATGGATCATAGCTGGCTCAGTGGCAACTGTTTGTTACAACTTTGTAGAGTACTTACAAGAAGAAAAACAAAACAAAACAAAACACCCCACTGTGCTATATTTATTATTAGAATGTTGAGGATACTATTTATTTAATCATTCAAAGTCCCTCATACAAAAAACCCCATGTAAGAATTTTTTTTACCTTCTATTTTTAGAATAGACCGAATTTCGGGGGGGGGGGATGGTCTTTTGTTGTTGTTGTTGTTAATCTTAAATATAAGAACTACACAACTGTGTGTGTTTCAACTCCCCTTCATCACTTCCCACCAGTAATTCAATGTAAAATCCAAAATCAAGCATGGCAATTAAGTTTGTAATTGTCTACTCTTCTTTTCTTGGTCCCAATTTTCCTTTTCTCCCTATTTTATCATATGTTTTTGTTCAAAATAAGTCATGTCAATCTAATTCTAGAGAGGAGAATATAAATATAAGCATTGCAACAGCAGATACAAAACAGGATTAGAATAGTGTATTTATTGAAAAAATAATAAAGTATTTTAGACAGCTTGGATATTTTATATATTTTTAAGGTTTTTACTTGTAGATCACCAGAGGATCTGTAATCATTTAAATTTAGATGATACTGTACGAACGACGGTCTCTTATGTCTATTCTACTTCATGAGAATGCACTACTAAATCTAGAAAGGTGCCTGTCAATAGATGAGCCCATTGTTAGTGTTGTTTCCTGATGGGGAACTGGAGGGCCTATTTACTCTGTTCTGGAAAAGAGTCAAGGTTGGGCAGAATGATTCCTTAATCATCCTACCACACTCAAAAGAGAGCAACAACAAAAAGAATCTTGAGGCCTCTTGAGAACAGGGCTTATCCAACTGCTTTCACCTCACTGTCCCATAATTTGACAAGGCGGCTAAGTTCAGCCACAAAAAAAAAAAAAAAAAAAAAAGGCAAGCTTGTCTGTGGATAAGGTACATGCAGGACACTTCTTTCACATAGCCATGTGTACCTGAACTTAAAGACCCTTGAAAATGTGAGAAAACAAAGTTTGGTGTGTTTAGAATTCTTCTGGAATCCAAGGTTAGAAATCCCCCAAGGATACCTGACTTCTTTCATGCAAACATCTTTCAGTTTTAGAAAACTGAAGCTTCATTTAAATTTGCTATTGGTCAGATTTTCAGCCTATAATATCCAACAGATGCACTGAGAAAATTCCAAGATGTCACAGGTGATAATGTAAGGTCAATGTTTAATTCAAATGCTCTTCACAGAGCCTTCTTCAACCACATATCAGCATATCACAGAATAAAAGTTATAATGCCGATCATTCAATTTGCAGTTAAAATACACATTTCAAACCAATAAAGCTATACTCTACGAAGTCCCTGATAATGAGAAATATTGGAGGAGGGGGAGCAAGTGATGACAGTATAACTCAAAAGCACACCAGTTACATTCACTTTTTAGTTTTCAATTCATAAGGCTATGAATGAGATACAATCTTATTGTTGCAAATTCAGTTTAATAAGAGGCACATTTTAATATAGTATCTGAATCTGAAGGGAAAGGGATACTAAATGATATATAGTTTTTATAGGCATGACTTTATGAATGGCATTTTTTCTATTCATTCTTAATTTATAAAATTGATAAGACTCAGAAGAGAACAAAATTAAAAGGGAAACTGATTACTCTTTAGCTATTAAGCTGCTCACTGCCAAAGGAGGTGGGCAAGAAACAAAGCAATTAAAAGGACATATGGTTGTTGCATTATTGACAAAAAGGTTAATATTTCTGACAGCAAATTAATTTTTAACATCAATACACTTTAAATTGAAGAGCAACATAAAGAAACAATTAACTTCATATGAGAGAAAGAAGTGCAACCAAACAATTAAGAAAAAAAGCCTTCAGTGCTATACTCCAGAACAAAAGAAAATGGTAAAATCACCCAGTTCACTAACACTGCCCCTCAGCTCCTGCTCCCCTTATTCAATGACCCTTGGGACATACAAAATCTATACACACTTCACATATGAAAAGGGGGCTTCAAAACCATGCAGAGAATTACCCAACACTTGAGCCAACATGGACAAGTAACTCTCAACTACCTGGACAGTCACTTTGCAAGGCAGATGGTCTCTATCAACCTTGCAAATGTGCTTCCCATTTCTAGGTTTTAATGATATTTTACTGAATAGTATTTTAATAGAACTTGAGCTGGGAAGTGGAAGGCAGCTAGTGTCCACAAAGAAGCTGCTAGAACAGACTATTCCTATTGTCACCTCATTTTTATGGAGGTAAACAAGGTAGATATTAAAAAGATATGAGGGGTATGGTATGAACATGCTCTATCTAGATGACTTAGCAAGATAAAATAAAAGAATCCCTAGCCTGGCATGAAGATGCAAGCCTCTAATCCAAGTTACTCAAGAGGCTGAAGCAGGAGGATTCCAAATTTTCAAGTGTAAGACCACATGTGGCAACTTTTGAGATCCGGATCAAAATTAAAAATAAAAGGGCTGGCAGGGGTTGATCCGGATCAAAATTAAAATAAAAGGGATGGCAGGGGTGGGGGCTGGGGAGGACAACTGGGGTTGTAGCTCAGTAGTAGAGCACTCACCTGCACTGGGTTCAATACTCAGCACAAAAGACAGAGAGAAGGGGTGGGGGAGGAGAAGGGCGGGGGATTGTGTCCATCTACAACTTAAAAAGTAATAATTTTTAAAAAGGGGAGCTAGGGAGGGGCTGGGGTTGTGGCTCAAGGATATAGCACTTACCTAGCACACGTAAGGCAATGGATTCGATTCTCAGCCCCACATTAAAATAAACAAAATAAAGGTATTGTGTCCATTTACAACTTAAAATAAAAATTTAAGGGGGGGGGCGGCTAGGGATAGAGCTCAGTGGTAGAGTACCCCTGGGTTCAATCCCCAATACCACAAAAAATAAAGTGAATAAATAAAAATTAAAGGAAGTCTTAATTGGCTAAAAGGCTAACTGTTCCAATCAAGAGAATGATTTTCAGTGGCAAGCAGAAAGGTTATTATCTTGTGCTTTGTCTTAAGTCAACATATTTTTTAAAGATCAGATTAGATAAAAGTAGAAAAGACGTACTCATCTTCCTATAATAAAGATAAAAAATGACATATTTCAAAAGAGGTAGCCAATAATATGAAGAACATGGCAACAGAAATCCTGAAAAAACACTAAATTGGATGTAAATTTATATTCAATGAGTGTCAAAACCACACATATAGTTGTACACTAACACACACCATACTGACAGGAATGGACAAGACGGCAATGTGCAGTATCACCTCCACAGGAAAAACCCAGAAGCTCTGACTGACAATGAGCTCAGAGGCATCACTGCATATGCTGCCCAAAGGCCAAAGCCATCCTGGGATACACAGTCTACCTCTGGAATGATAGAGGTAGAGCTATAGCCAAGACCTCCATCTGCTATCACTGAAGGAGGTGTTCAGTGAGGGCTGGCACTTGAATGGAGGGCAGCCAGGGAAGAACTGTGATGAAGAGAACCTCTGGAGGGCCTGAGTAAATCATGTAGACTAGTAATTTGTCCAACAGAAATATACTGTGAACTACATGAGGACTTGTCGATTATTTAGTAGCCACACCAAAAAAACTAAAAGACAAAATTAATGATGTTTTATTAACCCCAAAATATTATTTCAACATGTACACAGTTATCAAAAATTACCAATAAGTTATTTTATATTCTTTTTCCATACCACATATTAGAAATATATAGATATATACTGTATACTCAAAGTAATTCTCAACTCACACATGTGGAGCAGCAAGATGGGTGGGAAGGTTTAAGAGGAGACTGGCCCTCTGCTCCTAATCACCAGAGACTATACTATTAGAATATACTACCTCTGGAGGAAGTGAGTTTCTCACAACTGAAGGAGTCAAAGAAAGATTACATGATGATAAAAAATGCTGCAGAAAGGGATCCACACAGTGAGAATCTTTAATTTTATGAGGAAGAACCACTCACCCTGGTATGAAGAGATGAATTTGATTTCCTGGAGAAAAGAGAAAGCCTGACCGCTAAAGGGCAGAAACTAAAGGGAAAAACAAAACTCAAATAAAGCAAATAGTTACAAGGTAAGAAAAGTAGTACTTGACTGGGTAAAAGCCATAAAAAGGGTCTACCTAAGGTGCAGGAAACAAACCTGCCCTCTCTTACTGCTTCCATGTTGTGCTTATGGTTTGGTAGCAAGGTAGGCTGGCTGTGAAGTTAAGCTACCTGAAAACCATGCATTCCACATACCTTCAAAGGAGGTGTTGAATATTATATAATTTGTTTCGTTTGCTAGATTTCTGGGAAGGAATATATAAATTATTGAAATTTCAGTAGTGATAAGATCTCTTGATTATTCACAGCTGGCCCTAATAATTTATGTTATTAAGGTGATTTAGGTGAGGGGGACAACCATCTGATTAGACAATTGGGGCTCTAAGTTCAGTTCCTTATTGGAGGAGAGGGGAACTGGAAATAAGCTCCATTAAATCATATATTCAATTAATCATAACTACAATGAAACCTCACTAAAGCTCTGGACACAAACAGAGAAGTTGGTTGGTTGGTGTATACATGGATGTGACAGGAGGGTGATGTGCCTTGATTCCACTGCGAAGGGGTACATCTTTGCATCTATGCCTTCCCAGATGCCCACTGTGCCTCTCTTCATTTGGCCGGTTCCTACGTCCTTTTAAACAAAATGTTACATGAAATGTTCTAATGAATTATCAAACCTGCGATGGATCATGGGAAACCCCTAGATTTGTAGCCAGTTGATCAGAGTAGAAGTGGCCTGGGTACCCCAAACTGGCAGCTAGCATTTGAGATATGGGCAATCTTGCTGGGGACCATGGCATTAATCTGTGGGACTTCACTAATTCCTGATGGCTACTATCAGAACTGTACTATAGTATTTTAGGAGATCCACTTCTCCCAAATATATCTGGTAGTATTCTGCAGAGAGGCTGCAAAATCTGAGCTTTTCCTTTCCTGCCAGGGCCTTATCCCCATAGCTGAGCTCAGCTCAGCTCAGCTTTTTATTTCCCTCAGCCCCAAAGAAAATGGCTCTCAAACCAAAATTGGCCTGTAGACATCTACTCCAATTAGGAGGGAATGACTAAAAAGAAGTAAAAAAAAAATTAACAAACCACTCACAAGGAGGTATTTTAATTTTGCCAAAACAAATCTTTGACTAGTTCAATATATTTCATTATAACGCAAAAGTAGTAATGCCTTGTCATTGAAGAATAAAGCTCTGCCTTGAGTCAGGAATTTAAAGCTCTAAAACACTTTGAAAATTCATTTCCTTTTCATAGACATATGCAATTATATATCTTACTATCTCTATTATTATAAATGTAATTTAACTGTTTGTAGAATGGTATTACAAAGCCTATGGTTATGCCTCAGGCATCGAAAGGCCACATGTCATTTAATACATAGATAAGAAGGGGGTGGGTGTGGGGATTGAGGACACAGAGGAGGGAAAGAGGTTAGAAAAGGGTTAGAACTGAGCTGTGGTGGGAATACCACATTCTAATCTCTAAAGAAGCACTTAGTGATGTTCAGAATGAAATAAAAATCACAAGCTTGGGAAAACTTCTGAAGCAAGGTCTCCAATGTTACCAATTCCACCCCACCCCTGTGCTTCTCAGTGAGTATTAGGCTATCACTAAGATAGTGAGCTGGGGCACACAATTCTCATTGTTGCAGGGATACAATTTGACTAAACTTAGGCAAGCACTTAAAGTCTTTAAGCCTCTATTCACTTACCTGAAAAATGCTGTTGTGGAAAGTATAGAATATTGGTATATAGTCCATCTTCAGAAAGTGTTAGTTCTGTTAACGCTGGATAGAGGCTGAAGATGATGCAGTTGGCCAAAATAAAGGGCCCTCCAACTCAAGCAAAAACAAGGGCTGCCCTCTCTTTAGCTGCCACACTAAGCTTGTTAAGGCTGGCAGTGTCATTGATTGCTATCACTCAGACAAACCCTAATACAAGCTACTTATAAGAGATTGCCTTCCCGACACAATCTTTGTACATTTGGAAATTACATCTGTGTTATCATGTGACCATTACGAACAAGATTATGCTTAATGGAGACACAAATGAAAGTCTCCAATTTTAGTTGCAGATGCCAAAATAATTAACTTAAATAGCAGTAGACTTACCTATGTATTCTGTACATAATCAATTCAGGTCAGAATAACAATTAATGCTCAAAAAAACTAGATTTAAAATTAGTAATGCATTTAATGTGATTACTGATGTTTTCCTTGGAATATTTTTATGGTATTAACCTGGGCTAATGTTACCATAAATTCAAATGCACAAGACACACATTTTACATGAAGGCCATTTTCTGTTCTTAGGTAATGACCAACTTACCAAATGGTTTACATCTTATCTTCATCAAATTTTAAGTGTTTTGCATTAATTTATAAAATTAAACAACTTGAGTATATGTTTACTGTGTGTCACATTTCACAAATATAGCAATAATGAATAAATTAAATAATAACAAATTCAGTTAGCTTAACTTACCTGGAAATTTAATGACAATTCACTTTTTATTCTTATGACCCTACAAACAAACCAACCACTGCTATACAGATTTCTACTCTGTAAATATATCTAATTAGCATCATGTCAGGGCTTATTTTCTTCACTTTTAATTTAAAATTTTTTAATATGCTGTCATTTTTTAAATTTTTAATAAAATAGATAATTCTATATTACATAGAGAGCAAGTCCACCTACTCTTGTTGATAAAAATTTAGAAATATTTTCTATAAAAAGCTTAATTGGGAATTGATCCATCATATCATGATTTCTATAGGTTCAGAGTATTCATCCTCACCCCATTCTTACTAATTGAGAAATTTTAAAATTCAGAATAATTTTCTTCATTTTTAAAGTAATAAGATGGGTCTGAGTCTATGACTCTGACATAAAACTAGTAAGCACCTGACATACATCATCTTTTGTTCCTTAAAATAACCCTAAGGTAGGTATCATTAGTATCCTCATCTAACAGACAAGAAATAGAAATTGAGAGGGCTTAGGTAACCTGCCAGGAGACAAGGCCAGACAATGTGACTCCCTGAGAGCTCCAGCTCTTAGCTACAACCATTTTCTACACTGCTTTTAAAACAGTGCCATGATATATATATCTTTACTCATATTAACATTGTTATGATGTGAAGTTTCTAAGATCGAGTCTGTCTATATAATTAGTGTAAAACTGACC
This sequence comes from Ictidomys tridecemlineatus, assembly GCF_052094955.1. Lineage (NCBI taxonomy): Eukaryota > Metazoa > Chordata > Mammalia > Rodentia > Sciuridae > Ictidomys > Ictidomys tridecemlineatus. The sequence goes on along the minus strand of NC_135477.1, from coordinate 119,287,537 downwards.
AAAATGGTGGCTTGGGATATTCAGTGACAATATTATTCTCATTTTATACATGTTGTATATTAGGTGAACCCTTAACATTATTTAGCTGATTAAAGCATGTGAATTAGACTTGCCACACTTCACCAAGTTACTTAACAGTTAATGAAACTGTTAATGTACTTACCTCAATCAATTTGTTGGCATGTTCACGAAAAACTTGGGCATACTCCTTAACTTCTTTCTCATTTCCATTCTTTGCAGCTTCAATCAATACTAAAAGTGGAACGTTGGTTTCCAGGAAAGAATCTGAAACGTGGTCCATGACAGCTTTGCGGAGCTAATAATTAAATTGTATAAATTTGATTTTATTTCCACCAAGTAGCTAGATCATGTTTTTTTCTTTAGTACTTTAAAATCTAATAGAAGCATATGATAGATTGGTTGCACATATGAGTGCAACCAGTAATGTAATTGCCATAACTTGCAACACAGGAAACATAGGATCATGGAGACAGTGGTTTCCACTATACTTACAACAATTCAGATAGAATCTCAGTTTTCAAGACAACATTCTTTTGTCTTAGGAATTACAAAACTAAGGCTTACATCTTACAGGAATAATACAAAGAGGAACAGAAAGCAGCTCTGGGTGAAGTGGCACGCAGCCTTGAATATATATAATTAGCTTAATTAACTAAATGAAATGAAAAGAGAAAAAAAGCACTTTCTGGTTTATCTAAAAGTGCTAACACACTAGGCACTTTAAAACTTAAAGGATATCTTTATAAAATTTGGGGGGTGGCAGTGGAGTTGGGAGATCAAAATTGAGTATAATGTATGCTAAACATGTACTCCACCATTGAGCTACAAACCAGACGCCATCTTTACAAACATTCCTGATACTGTTCACCAAAAGGAAATTGAATCAGGGATAGTTCTGTCTTTAATTTTGCTTTAAATCAGACACAAGCAATAAAATGTCTCTCTACTAGTTTTTTAGAAATTGTCTGAATTAATTATAATTTCTTATGTCTTAATACTTTCTTGTATAAATTCAATCCTAACTTCTTTAAAAATTAAAACTCAATCTGATTTTCAGATGGAAATCTCAGCACGCCAAATACCTCTATACCTATCATACTTGAACTAGAAACATATCTCCACATATCTAAGGGAACTGCAAGTATGTGATCAGAATGGGGCAAGTCAAATGAGTAACTGGAATTTTTGTCTCTACTGTACATAACATAACGAGATCCTTTGAGGGTATTTTCATATGTCCTCATTTTCATGCTAGACTTAACTTATTCAGTCCACCCCAATGGGACCACATTATTCCATATCCCTATGAGATTTTATTAACCATTATGGACTTTATCAGCAAAAATACAGAGATAGTCACTTTTCTGTGAAAATCCATCCTTTTCCCCTCAATAAAAACATAAACCCAAGCCTGGAACCGTGGCACACATGTAATCCCAGCCACTAAGGAGGCTGAGGCAGGAGGATCCCAAATTCGAGGCCAGCATCAGCAACTTAGCAAGATACTATCTCAAAATAAAAAAATAAAAGGAGCTGGGAATATCATTCAGTGGTAAAGCGCTTGCCTGGCATTTGTAAGGCTCTGAGTTTAATCTGCTGCACATAAAGTTTTTTATTCATTATTTAATCCAGTATTTATTAGAATTTTAATTAAAGCTACAAAATCAAGAACTTAGAAAAGCAATCAGTACTTTCTTCCAGCTTACCTGTCTACGCAAGTCCCTGGTCTTCTTGGTCATTTTATCGATTGCAGAATTGAGTGCATCACTTCTTTCTTTACGTCCAGCCTACATAAAAATGTAAGAGATAAACATTTCAGATTCACAGGGAACCTTAGTAAGAGTCTATAGCTATTTAGTGATCTATAAACATTGGAAAAAGTACAACTTTTTAATTTTTAAAATTTATTTATATATTTAGGCATACATGCAATACAAGGGATTTAATCCAGGGGTGTTCTACCACTGAGCTATATCCCCATCACTTTTTTTTTTTAATTGTTTTCAGTTGTAGACTGACACAACACCTTTCTTTCTCTCTCTCTCTCTCTCTCTCTCTCTCTCTCTCTCTCTCTCTCTCTCTCTCTCTCTCTTTTTCTTTATTCATTCATTTATTTATTTATTTATTTATTTAATGTGGTGTTGAGGATCAAACCCAGTGCCTCACATGTGCTAGGCAAGCAGTCTACCACAAAGCTACAACCCAGCCCTATCCCTATCCCCTTTATTTTGATTTTGAGACAGGCTCTTGTTAAATTGCCTAGGCTGGCAACAAACTTGTGATCCTCCTGCCTCAGCCTCCCCTGTCGCTGGGAATATAGGCATGTACAACCCAGCCTGGTTTAGTATACCTTTTTTAGACCAAAGTTATAAAATATGGGAAGTATCCTATATGGTTTTCTTCATAAAAACTTAACAACTCTTGGTTTCCATATTATCCGAGATTGGAATTGAAAGGATTTTACCAAAATAAGAAGAGCCAAGAGACAAAGCCATTTGTTTAAAAGTACATTTTTGTGTTAACTCAAGAGTCAGGGTACACCAAGTTCATTAATAAACAAGCTGCCCTTGAACCACAAGTAGAATAAGTTATATGTTGATGAACTATGAGATTTTTAAAGAAAGTCAGAGATCAAAGATGGTCCCTGACACTAACACCAATACAAAACAATGTTTTAAAACTAAGATGTACCATAATCAGAGTTAACAATATATATTATACAGTTCAAATCAGAATGCTTTGTTTTTTTTTTTTTCTTTTTTAAGAACTTCTAGGCTAAGCTTAATGCAATTGTAGTGTACAGAAAAGAAGATATTAGACACTCTTGGAAAGGTATATAAATCAGTACTTCTATAGAGGTGGGAAAGGGTGGTGATGAGTTGAGATTTGCCTGGGTAATATTCTGAATAGAAACAAAATAGCTGCTAGATGATAGAAAGAGGACAAAATTTTTATCCCAGGTGGTGCTAACTGTGTCCTTAGAAATACCTAGTAAGACAAAAGCTACATTAAACTAGGAAGTACATTAGAAGTCCCCTCCCCTATCCCAAAACAAATGTAGTTGTTTCTGAAAAGCATGTTAGTAAACACAGGGGAAGCAGGACACAGTGGTGCACACCTGCAATTCCAGCAGTCTGGGGGGCTAAGGCAGGAGGATTACAAGTTCAAGGGTAGCCTCAGCAAGTTTAAGACCCTGTCCCAAAAATAAAATAAAAAGGGCTGGGGATATAGCTCAGTGGTAGGGTACCCAGTATGGCCAAAAATAAAATCATCATCATCATCTTCTTCTTTTTCTTCATCTTCATCATCATCATCATCATCATCAGAGAGATATAAATGGACTAATGAATTTAACCCTTTGGGTGCCCTTGAAACATTCTGGTACTATCAATATACAAGCCAGCACACCAGATAAATGGGTAAGGATGAGATCTGGTTGTATGTTTTACATGATTTGTTATTTACATCTTTTGTTAAGTGAAGGACAATGCCACTTATCTCTGACTTCATTTCTACACATTCTAAAGAAAAGAGAGAAAGAATATTGAGGACTACAGGTTATTTAGCAAAGAAGAGAAAGGACATAAGAAGGAACTTACAAATATTAAGAGTTGAAATTTAAGTGAAAAATTGAGATGGTCACTATGAAGACCCTGGCCAGGGTCTCATTCCTTACCCTTTCCACCAACATTCCTGTACTGCCAATAAAATTAAGTAGTCTGTTAATATTACTTTAGTTGGTAATCTTCTAATATCAACAAAAACTGATTCAGGTTGGAGGATTGCTACCTGCAGAAATGTTTTAATTTATTCAAGGCCATCAGTCAAAAGAGAACTCAAAACTAAAAAGTCACTGACAATCTCAAAGTCAAAAATGCCAGGATCTAAGACAAAAGATGTCTAAAATTGAATCAAAATCAAACTCATCTTATCATCAATGCTTCAATCTGGAAAGTCTCGGCACATTCCTTAGACACTCAAACATTTACTTCAAGAAAATTTCTCTAAATAAACTCAGTAAAGTCTGTCATTGTTCCTTGTCTATTTTGGGGGGTATCTCTAATCATCTATTCTGAAACTATTTGGAATTTGAAACCCAAAAGTTGGGCTCACTGAAGATATAAGAGCCCAATTTCCTGCCACCTAGAATGCCCAGATTTTCCCTCAATTTGGGTAAAAGGATTTATTGTGAGAATTATATAAAACCAAATCCATGAAATGATTTTTTTAATATTTATTTTTTAGTTGTACTTGGACAAAATACCTTTATTTTATTTATTTATTTTTATGTGGTGCTAAGGATAGAACCCAGGACCTTGTGTGTGCTAAGCGAGTGCTCCACCACCGGGCCACAACCCCAGCTCCCCATGAGTTGACTTTTGAAGGAATTGTAGTCACATAGGAAAATTCATTTAGATACAATGCAATCCATTCCATGAATCTGTTAATTCTGACATTTGCCAAACTGCTCCCAAAATCAATTTGTCTTTCTTATTACTGTGAGAAATAGAAGTTTATGCCTTATTAATCAAGACACGGCAGATCAGAAGCAGTTATTTACTAAACTTTTGAAGTTACATTAGATAGACCACTTTTAATTACTTTTTTTAAAAAAGTACAGTTCAAATAGCAGGTTTAGGATTCCAATGGTACAGTGCTTGCCTAACATGTAAGGGCCCCCCAAGTTCAACCTCCTGTATTGAAAAAGGCAGGGGGAATGATTATATGTACATACAAACACACACAGACACACACGCTCATAGCCTTAACACAAAGCTTGATCAAAGTGGAAAGCTTAGTGATCTGTAAAACATGATTTTACTTCTGAAATTAAACTCATTATGAATTTTTAGCAGTAGTTTAATTGGGGCAAAAATAAAGTCACTCAAACATAATGTTAAGAAAAGCAAACCTAGAATATAACAGTTAAACATCCCTTATCTGAAATGCTTTGAACCAGAAATATTTCAGATTTCAGAGTCTTCCAGATTGGGGATGCTCAACTTGTATAAACATTATTGGAATCTTTAAAATAACTGATCCTCAGTTCCCACCTAGTTGAGAGGACTCATTCCACTGAAGAGAGAACACCCAGGTTCACTTATTTTGATATGTGTATCCCTTCTTGGCAGTGGAAAAAGGGCCAAGAGAAAAACAAGGCATGTTTGAGGTCAACATAAAGCTTTTCTTCAGCAATTAAATCTGAGGAGAGGCAAACGTTATGAGGGAGTCTTCAGCAACATGATTTTGACTGAGATAGTGAAAGGACTTCCAAAATCCTACTCCATGTTCCTTCTGTGTAAACAGACTATTTTCTTAGCCATACTCTATACTGAACCTGCTCCGCATCTTTGGAATGGACAGGATTAACAATAACCCTTCTCTCAGAGAGTTTATAATCTGGGGTACATCTAATTCAGTGATATCCTTTATCATGCAAGGCCTGATAGGAGCCCCTGATAACATAATAGCAGGTCTGAAGTAACAAGTATTATGCAGAGGAGGTTACATTAGAACTGCTTGACTCCACTCCAACCCTTGCCACATGGAAGGGATGAAATATGGAACGGCCAAGAAAGAGAAAAAATATGTTCCTGGGATCACTGGTGGCATCACAAGGCATATTTTGGTTTCTAAATGATGGGACAAAGGTTTCCAGGTAAGTGTTCAGGAAACTACTCAAACTATACAAAATAAACCTCATCTCACCACGTTTCTGGAGGAGAGAGGTGTGGAATGCTGTGAAATTAATTATCTATATGATCTTTTCAGGAATCTTCTGCCAGAGTTTACCTTCTCTTCTTTTCTATACATTCTCCCTGGGAAAGCCTGCCCATTTCCATTACTTTAATAATTATGGTCACTCTGCCATCTTCCACATGCATTTTGGTTCTGACACATGACATGCTTCCTTTCACCTACCTGGAATACCCTCCTCCTCTTCTTCTAATTTCTATCTATCCCCTCTGGATAAGGTATCACATCCTTCTGAAATGTTTCACTAGCCATTCTCACTCTTAAGTTCAAGTGTCCCTTCAAAGTGCTCCTACAAGCATCTAGCACTTCCTCTCACAGTCCTTCTCAAAAATCACACCCTGGCATAATTATCTGTTGACTTTGTCTGTCATTGGCTGTGGAGGAAAAGAAAAACAAGCAGCCCATTACAGACATGTTTAAAAGTCATATGACTTAATGTGGCATATCACCAGTCTCCTGTTTTTTTGTCATTAGGAAAAACATTAAGACTTTTCAAACTCCAAATACTGTTTTCTGTTCTCCTTTCAATCTAGAGTAAGGTTGGAAAGGGTGGGGACAAGAGGGTCAAACTCAAGGTTTTATTAACCTTAGTCAGAATGACGCCTGGCATTTTTGCCAGAGGGAATGGTTGAAAGGTGACCCTGCCCTGGATTAGGGCGGCTCCTGCTGCCTCTGGTGCCCGCTGCTACTTTGGGGTTCCCGTTGAGTTCTCACGGGGTTCCAGGAGAATTGGCGCGTGGAGCGTGGTGGAGGGAGTGTGTTTCAGGGAAGTGTGTGTAGAGTGCCGGTGAGAGTTGGGGAATAAAGAGTTGCTGTCTGAACCTACAAGGCTTTGTGGCGGCTAGGTTATTTTGTGCCCAGCCAGACTGCAGCATAATATGATTTAAAAGGAGGCAGGAAAGTCTAAATTAATATAACAGGAAGGTCTAATTAATTATATACAATGCCTTCATAAGTCTTCAGAAAATTTAAATTAAATTAAATTGGCCTTCTATAAGGCCCAAGTCAAAATGGACACCTAAAGCCTTTTCCTCTCAAAATAATGAGAAAAAAGGGAAACATTGAAGCTGTCTTCCATACAGAAGAAGGTTTCAAATAAAGAAAGGGGTATAAAACTTCAGAAAGGAAATGATGCATCAAGCTAATAATTGCCTCAAGAAGCCTTCAGAGAAGACTGAGGACTAAAGAGAATCTTGAGGAAAAATATTTTTAAACCAAAGGAGACTAACACCTATTTACAGAGTCAATCCAGCTCCAGCAGCAATGGCGCACCCATGTAATCCAATCATCTAAGGAGGCTGAAGCAGGAGGATCATGAGTTTGAGGTGAGCCTCAGCTGCCAGGGAGACCCTGTCTCAAAAATAAAATAAAAAGGATTGAGTATATAAGCAGAGATTGATCATCCCTGTACCTAAATGGTTTGATGTGAATAACATGAGAAGCAATTGACCATTATTTCCACCTGGCCCACAGATGGCTCCTGGGCTCTGTGGTAAGCTGAATATGCAACAAGAAGTTGTAGAGAATCTATACAAAGCTCAACAGTACCTTAATCTTACAATACAATGGTTTTGTAGACATATGTTCTTAAATCCCCCTCCCCTTTGTTTTTAATACTCATCCTTCAGTTTTAGGTGGACAAAATACCTTTATTTTATATTTATATGATGCTGAGGACCGAACCAGTGCCCCACGCATGCCAGGCAAGGACTCTACCACTGAGCCAACCCCCAGTCCCTTAAACCCCTTTTAAAGAGAACCCTATCCCTCAATTACAAAGAATAGAATAGTTTCTAGTATGCCTAATACTATTTATTTCATCCAAAAGTTTAAAACAATAGGTGAGGAATTCTAACATTACATATCACTCTATTTCCCTTCTCTTTCTTACCTCAATAAGAGCTAAGAAATGAGCATTACAGTTTGGATATTTTCTCAGATGACAGAGCTACACTTAGCAAAAACCTTAAAACCCTTCAAAAGACAAGTGACAAGAAGAAATATTTGTAAAACATGATAAAGTTAATCTCCTTCATTAAAAAAATAAAAGTCACAGAAGTCTATATGAAAATGACCAGTCCTGAGACTAAAGAGTTGGAATGAAAAAAATGTAACATATTACCTGTGAAAAAGAAAATGCCAATATCCATACAAAATGATGTCCAATTTTAAGCCTCTTTAAAGAAGAAACAAAAGAATATTTTTCACTATCAGCTTTGTATACATATTTAGAGTGTGATGGCTTCCACAATGGTGTTAATGGCAGGCAGGGATGGTTGGTACATAATTACAGACTAGGGCAGGATGTAGAAAATGATTTTAAAACTTTTTGGAAAAGCAATGTCCATCAGTTTTAAATAAACATACCCTGTAGCCCAGAAGTTTTACTGACAGAACCTTACTTTATATATAAATTTGTCTTTTATTTCTTTTGCATTGATAATATCACATATTTAATTTTTTTATTGCCTTGGCACATGTTACTGCCATTCCACCCTAGAACTTATTAAGAAGGTTCTTAGAGAATGATGTTTCCAAGCTTCAGCAAACAAGAGTGCTACCGTATAGCCAATATACATGCAAATCAGTTCCTTTAAATTTAGCCAATTGGGTCAGAGCGCCCACTAAAATTAAGAGAGATTCTTCAAATAAGTATGAATGGGTATATCATCTCCCAATTTCAAATGGCTCTGTGTAGCCCATGGCAGTCTATACTGGGAGGAGAAAACCTGACTAAATCAAAAGCCACTCTGAAATGTAGAGATGGAGATTCCAGAAAGGGCAATCCCAAGGTTGGGCTAGTGTTTTAAGAATAAAAAACAAAGCTTGCTATACACAAAGGAAGGAGGAGACATGAATATAAGAAAGCCACTGGCAGAAGAAGAGTGGTCTGGTCATATATATTTCAGTCTGTGTATATATACTAATCAAGATTTCAAGATTGTTATATTTGTTTTGTTATTGATGTCTATGGCAGAAAAATGAAAGATTGCCATGGTTTAACACCTGCCTAATCTTCTCTTATGGAAGATTTAATGTCCAACTTAGGTATATCACACCAAGATATACTGAATTATCTATCTCTGGGCACAGAATAACTCTAGCCCAATGGAAGTAGGCCATTACATGATCCTGACCCTAACATCCTGCAAGAGCAACAAATGCCCAAATGCACATGCCCCCAAAACTAGAAAGATGGGTTTCAAACTGTGTAACTTACAAGATAAAAATGGAACACCATTCACCACCACTAGTGTAGTAAACAACATCCTTTTCAACAGTTTCCTCTGTTGGGTTTACTAACAGGAGGACAAAAAACTTTTAAAATGTCAACAGTGGACAAGGAAAGGGATGATTCAGGCAAAAAACTGGGATTCTAGAGGCCTAATGTAATATGGACACTTACTTTCAAAAGGAAAGATTCCTTCTTCCTTCCAAAAACAAAAATACACTTAAAGCTCACTTATTCATTATAATACAAGTCTCAATACAACACAGGTTCAAGTATGTGCTTACCAACTAAGACCCCCAGAAAGGATCTCAGCAGAAGAAATATTCAGACCTGCAAAGTTTAGGCTCTCTACCCTAAAAACTGCTATCACTTTTTGATAAATGTGAAGAGATTTTCCAAGGAGCAATCAAGACTGTCAACAAGAAAGTTTTAAATTATCTCCAGGGCACTTCTGTATATTAGTCTGGTGCTAGGGTATTAGCAACTTTTAGAATTGGGCACAATTAAGGAAACATTTGACGTTTTTGGTATAAAACATAAAGCTCCTTATCAACCACAAAAGAACAGAAAATGTGCTGGGTATGGTGGCACACACCTTTAATCCCAGTGGCTGGGGAGACTGAGGCCCTAAGCAATTCATTGAGACCTGTCTCAAGATCAAAACTAAAAAGGGCTGAAGAATGTGGCTCAGTGGTTAAGCACTCCTGGGTTTAATCCCTGGCACTCCCCTGAACCTCAACAAAAAGAAAATATATCCATAGATAGATATAGCTATGCAGTTACATATGTATACACATTTCTCCAAGTAGGGGAATAACTCTCTCTAATCAGCAATTTATATTAAGAGTAAACTCTAATGTGGAGGAATGCTGACAACCACAGCCACCTAAACCCTGCTGTAATTTAACACACTAAATCTGCTTAAAACCGTTTTACAGAGAGGAGAGACTGGTTAAATTTTATTTTCTCCTCTGCCTTAATCATGTGCATCTAAACTAATAAGAATTGAAAGAGATGATACATAGTATCTTCCAAAAGTTGTACTATCACTTTAATTAAGTCAAAAACATCTGTATATAGAATAAAGCTGTTCTAAAATGAAAACCAAGAAATTTTAGTTAAGAACAAGGGCATCTTTATAGCCCTTTCAACTAAAGAAAGATAAAGACCAAAATATGATACAAAATTTCATCAATTGGAACTGTGTTTTTCACCATTTTTTAAATACCTTTATTTTGTTTATTTAGTTTTTTTTAATGAGGTGCTGGGGATAGAATTCAGTGCCTCACACATACTGGGCAAGTGCTCTACTACTTCTACCAATTTTAAGGCAAACACTATTTTTAGGTCCACAGCCTTGGCCTTTTGAATCTAAAGAGCAAGCAGGTAAGAAAAGAGGCTGGAGTACTCCTGGGTCCTATGATATAGCATCAGTACTGCCCACTTCTTCTGGAGCATCAAAAAATGATTTGATGGAGATCAGGAGCAATTATGTTTCCTTATAGCTCCAGCTACTCAGGAAGTTTAAGAGGGAGGATCTTGAATTTGAGGTCATTTTAGGCAACATAGTGGAGACCATCTCTCTTATTAAAACAATAATAATTACTAAGACTTTTCATTGCTTCCCTGGACAAATGTCCAGGCCCACAAGTCTTTTATAATAGTACTAAGATAATACAATTTAATTAGTTTCCATTTATTTGTATACAAAAGATAGGTCATGTAGATTAGAAAGATGAAAACTAAGAATCCAAAGGGAAGGAAATGTTTTCCCCCTAAATTTTCACATACAACTCAATCCCAACTGTGGCTGTCCTAATCCAATTGACTCACACACTTCTTTCATGGAAGTAGTTACTTAAGGGAAGTTATTAATCTGGCTTCTGTATTGTTTTGTGTTTTGTTTTTAATTAGAGAGTGGCTGACTTCAGTAAGATATTACAACATCACAAGGACTGGCTTCTTGTTGGGGGGGTGGGGGGAGAGGATTACCAGAGACCATCCATGTGAGATTCCCCTCCTTGTTAACTTTTTGGGGCAAGCTCCTGCAGAACAGTATTTCTGAAACCTAGGGTCACAGACCTTGTAGGAATCTGATTAAACCTTATCCATACGAAAATGAACAAGCAATAAAATTTCTCAAGCTCGTCAAACATCTAGCCTATAAAGAGAAACTATAGGGGAAAAAAAAAAATCAAGGTCAGTGGGGGAAGTGGCATCCTTGGGGTCCAAAACAAGACCTTTCTCCCTCTCTCCATAAATCAGCAACATGAAGGAACACAGTGCTAGTGTGGGCTCAGTCCTAAGACTGTAAACAGAATCCCATGGGCAACTTTGGCCTGGGGATTTGTTTGGTCAATGAGACTTATCTAAGAACTACATTACAAACTGTCTAATTTGTCTTTCCCTTCTCCCTTCACATGTATTAGACAGAATACTCTACCAGTCCTCAGTATTCCTGTTGCCTTTTTTCTCCTTTTATACTTCCCAGGCATTTCCCCCAGTAAAAGTCTTGTAATTCCAACTCCATCTTGGGGTTGCTTTTAGGAGAACTCAAAGTACATCCCTGCATTGCTAAGTTCCCGTAGCCCCTTTACACAGGCAACAAGGAAAGGACCTTAGAGTCGTCTAGTCCTCACTGCAGTACCATGCTCCAACACAAAAATTTTAGCCCTTTAGACAATGAGTTCTTAGACTTGCCCAGTGGAGTGAAACCTTAAGAATCCAATAGGACAATGATGTTCTTATTTCATAGACACCACCAATAGTTTTGAGATTTCTTCCCTCAAGTCTGAGACAAGAATCACTAAGGATAAGTGCATAGGTGTATGGGGGTCAAATCATTAAGGCAAGATGTGTAAAATGTTTTACCTTAAACAGTCCTGAAAATATGACACTGACCCACACTAGGAACATCATTTATGTTTATACACTAAATCTAGAGCTGTACATTCATATCCAAGGTCTGAAAAGTGATGACGCTGACAGGGAGAAGCTAGAGTTAGGTCAAGCAAAAACAAGCCAAAGCAAAAATTCTATTCCAAAGAATGAGTGACCTTTTGTACCTACAACAGAGATTCCAACAATATTATGAGACTCAAAGTCAGTTCTTAAGTGTGTCAGTAGGAGCTAGTGTGCAAATGTTCTATTATTTCAGCCCCACAACCCCCCAATCTAAACACCAGATGAGGCTTTCAATTAAGGAGAAAGAGAGATGCTAAAGTAAATAAAGTGGACCATGTTAGAATCCCACCACATTGCATTACTTGTCCAAATCATCCCTGTTAATAGTTAGGTCATGTATGTTAAAGTAATGGTATTCACCTGCCCTTTTCTCCTACTAGGGCATTCAAATATCAACTCAGCATTATTTTTCCATCAGCATGGTGAGCAAACATTGTTATAAAACAGGACAGAGGGGAAATCTTTTTAGAGTTCCCCTGAAATTCTTTTGTTTTTTTTTTAAGTGCTTTCTTTTGGAAGCCCCTACACACACCCTTTATTCTTGGTTTAAGATGTTAAGCTCTTAAAGCCAAAAAAAAGTCAAGCCCACTTAATTCACCAACATACCTAAAGCAAATCACAGTCATGCTTAGATTTTAACCAAGCATGACAACAAGGCAACTGAGCAGCATTTCAAACTACCAGAGCAGCAACACTACCTTGCATAGGCTGGCATTAAAGCAGCACTTTATAAATCAATTGTGCAGGCTTCTGCCCATTTAAACGATCTCTATGCAGAATCTCAGTCTAACACTGGCTCTTACACGCATTAAAAATCATCACTCTGCTAGTCCGACTCACTGTTCCGATGGGTCTGGGTCTTCTTGAATGCAGCCTTTATTACAACCTCACTGCTGCTTCCTACACTGAAGGAATATCATGTTTTAAAGTCAGGAATTCTTCTCTTGCTTTATTGTGATCAAGGGTCTTACGACGACCCCAATACTGTTACAAAGCACAGTGCTTTTTAACAGTAAAGCTTCTGGAAAACCCAAACAAAAGACACGTCACCCGGTGACGTCAGCCTATATACAGTTCTGTGTGGTCGCAGCACATAAGCAAATCCATTCTTGTGCCGTTTCTCGGAAAAGCTTTTCAGTAAATGCACTCATGCTGCTCCAGGAGCTCTTCTCTGCAACAAGCCGCCCATCTGCCATCAACAAGTTAAGACAGAGAGAACTAACGGCTGCGGAAAGGAGAGACTGAAGCTTTGATGACCAGCAGCAAATTGAGGGGATAAAATTAATAACTTATATTCAAAACTGTTTTAGGAGATTAGAGCATCACAGAAAATGAAACCAATGCTTTCCAGAGGTATATGCTAAGGAAAAAACAACTCACCCTGGTGGATTCAATTTTACAAGGAAAGCCTGGGACACAGAAAACAGGAAACTGGTCAAAGGCTCCTGCATGTTAGAGCCTTTTACAGACTCACTGCGTTGAGTCTGACAACCTCGACTGAATGCAGCCTCCAATGTACTCAGAAGAATGGGTAAGTCCATGCATTTATATGTCTTGTACAGTCAACAAGGAATCACGCTGTTTAAATAAGCCATTGATTTCACGTTTTAGGATTTTGAGGGAAATCACTATCACGTTTTTGCATTTTGAGGTTTAGGTAAAGGCAGCTAATGATAAGAACATGCTTTATCTTCTTTTTAAATGGTTTAAGTTGTGTTCTAGTCATACCAACATGGTTAATTTTTCTGCAGTAAATGAAAAATAAGTTATATAAATGAAATCTTTCACCATAATGTTATGTTTTTTTAAAAAATTAGCCCATATGTTCTGCTGAAAAAATATCCTATCTTCTTGTTTTCCTTAAATTATATTCTGCAGGCTTACATTTCAAGTGGCCATTAGGGGCCCCTATGCTGGCAGCAATATATGCAATGAGTATGGTTTTAAAAATGCTGCCTGCCCTGGGTATGGCGTGTCCACCCAAATGCCGCTGCGAGAAGCTGCTATTCTACTGCGACTCTCAGGGCTTCCACTCAGTGCCAAACGCCACAGACAAGGGTTCTCTGGGCCTGTCCCTGAGGCACAATCACATCACAGAGCTCGAAAGAGATCAATTTGCCAGCTTCAGTCAACTTACCTGGCTCCACTTAGATCACAATCAAATCTCAACAGTAAAAGAAGATGCTTTCCAAGGACTATATAAACTTAAGGAATTAATCTTAAGTTCCAACAAAATATTTTACTTGCCAAATACAACTTTTACCCAACTGATTAACCTGCAAAATTTGGACCTGTCTTTTAATCAGCTGTCATCTCTGCACCCAGAGCTCTTCTATGGCCTTCGGAAGCTGCAGACCTTGCATTTACGTTCCAACTCCCTGCGGACTATCCCAGTACGCCTGTTCTGGGACTGTCGTAGTCTGGAGTTTCTGGATCTGAGCACAAACCGTTTGCGAAGTTTGGCTCGAAATGGATTTGCAGGATTAATCAAACTGAGAGAACTTCACCTAGAGCACAACCAGCTGACGAAGATTAATTTTGCTCATTTCCTCCGGCTAAGCAGTCTGCACACGCTCTTCTTACAATGGAACAAAATTAGCAACTTGACGTGTGGGATGGAGTGGACCTGGAGCACTTTAGAAAAGCTAGACCTGACTGGAAATGAAATCAAAGCCATCGACTTCACAGTGTTTGAAACGATGCCTAATCTTAAAATACTCCTCATGGATAACAACAAGTTAAACAGTCTTGATTCCAAGATCTTAGGCTCCTTGAGATCCCTCACAATTGTTGGCCTCTCTGGCAATCTGTGGGAATGCAGTACCCGAATATGTGCCCTGGCCTCTTGGCTGGGCAGTTTCCAAGGTCGGTGGGAGCACTCCATCCTATGCCACAGCCCTGACCACACCCAAGGAGAGGATATTCTAGATGCAGTCCATGGATTTCAGCTCTGCTGGAACTTATCAACCACTGTCACTGCCATGGCTACAACTTATAGAGATCCAACCACTGAATATACAAAAAGAATAAGCTCATCAAGTTACCATGTGGGAGACAAAGAAATTCCAACTACTGCAGGCATAGCAGTTACTACAGAGGAACACTTTCCTGAACCAGACAATGCCATCTTTACTCAGCGGGTAATTACAGGAACAATGGCTTTATTGTTTTCTTTCTTTTTTATTATTTTTATAGTGTTCATCTCTAGGAAGTGCTGCCCTCCCACTTTAAGAAGAATCAGGCAGTGCTCAATGATTCAGAACCATAGGCAGCTCCGATCCCAAACACGACTCCATATGTCAAACATGTCAGACCAAGGACCGTATAATGAGTATGAACCCACCCATGAAGGACCCTTCATCATCATTAATGGTTATGGACAGTGCAAGTGTCAGCAGCTGCCATACAAAGAATGTGAAGTATAATACCTACCCGTCATCAAAAATCATATCAGATAAGTAACCTATTTTACATAGTAGGGGCTAAATACATATCTAATTTTTACCAATGGTGACATTAAGCCTAATTTTCCAAACCAAGTGGAGACTTAGTTTTTGAAGTGTTGAAGTATTTTTAATTTTTTAAATGAAACCATATTTTAAGTGTTAAATGAAGCAATGATCACATTAATTTGCACTCCTGTTGGAAAGTCTAAAAATGCTTACTTCAAAATAGACCGTTTCACATGTAATTATATACTAGTGTGTAAATATTTACACTAAGGTCTCCATATGCTATTTTCTTTCCTACTGAAAACAATTTGAAAAGAAGGTATTGAGCAGAAACAGATATGGATCAATACCTATTTGATGACTGTTCTTCATTCTATGTATCACAACTGGCTTGCTGCTTAAAAGGAGATAGCAAAGTTCTCTTATATGATAATTTGGTATTTACTCAAATCTGTAATCTACTTCTAGTACAAGAAGTAGAATTACATGTATACTGAAGACTGATAAATATTAAACACTTTTCTTCCAGAGTTTCTGCCTGGGTTAGTAGACATTATCAAAGTCCACATCATGAAATCAGCACCCTTTATATAACTCTAATAAGCTGAGTGACTCTTTGATATATTTACATAAAAATCCAAGGGATTGTAAAAAGGTCTCATTACAATGAAATCAATACTAAATAATTACACCGACTTCTTATCATCTAGTTTGACTTACAATGAACATGTTGATTTTTGTGGCATTTAGACTATTATTTTAAACTAGTATTAAATTACCAATTTACTAATTAACATACTAAATCCTATATTTACATCTATGTGAAAAAAAATTATTTCAGAGAAAAAAGAAAAACTGAGTCAATTTAATAACCCTGACATGTTCCCTCCAGTTCAGAAAAAAACTCCCCCCACCCCACAACCCTGTCACAATAAAAAATGCCTTGACAAAGGGGTTTAAATCTCTTTATTCTGCCTTTTCCTGATCTTTAAATTTTTACACCTCAAAGAGCCAAAATTAAAATTGAATAGCAACAGGCATAACACTAATTCTCATTATAAATGAACTATGAAAAAAATCTATTTTCGTTATATTCTCAATTTTGATCTTTTAATAAAGATACACATTCACAGGAGGGAGTGACACTCTTCTATGAAACAAGAACAACATATTACTGAAGTGAATCTAGGCTAGGACACCAAAATGCCTATGCGGCCATACAGCAGTAACCAGAAGACAGCATGGAAGTGAGGGGATGAAGAGCAAAGAAAGATTTTGAAACCTGACTCTCAGGTTAGCTGAAGTAACTAAGCAGCCAGGAGTGATGATTATATACAATCTGCACCAAACAGGGCAAGGCCCCTGGACCTGCACTGAAAAGGGAAGAGGGGGAGGTTCTCCAGTGTAAATATGAACATTCCATAATAACAAATATAATGATGCCCATTTATTCATGCAGAAAACAACCACAAGTATTCTATTTCTTCGATTATGATTTATATGATAAAACTATGATATATTTGGGGTATAGATGCAAGTTACCAATTCACACAGAATTTTTCCATAAAGAAGGTTCCATTATGTTAAAAAAAAAAAAACCCTGAAATTAAAACACTAATTTGATTTTAGAAAAGTGAGCATTTTTACAATTGTCATTTTACTGTATGTTAAAAAGGCATAAATCTTTAGAGGCAATCACTACTACAGGCAAGAGAGAGAGACAGACATCTTTTAACATAAATGTTAACATTATATCCTTCACTCAAGGCATATTTTCTTCCCAAGATTGAATTTAAAACATTAACTCTATAATTTCACCCATAAGGTTTAATCATAATTTTTCTCTAATACTGATAAGATTACTTACATTTCAAAGAAAATATGTCTCAATAAAAAGTGGACAAGATTACACATAATGATGAAAATGTGCTCTCTACATTTTTTAAGGTGGGTAGATTAGTTTCTCATAGCCTCAGCCCAGTTCAGTTATCTTCAGTGAGTGAGCTTTTCATCTCTTGTTAAACCAGACACTGTCATGCTCAAGCAGAGACAGAAGCTGATTTTCTGGCACAGAGTGCAGTGCACTACTTCCCCAAGGAGGGGCTAGATTAGAAGCCCCTATTACAAATGAGAACTCCGTGGGCTAAAATTGCCCAACTCATTTATCAGGGTGACCACAGCCATTTGTCAGATGACTGATAGCTTGTTCAGAATACACAAGATTTCATCAGCCCTGAAGAATAGCAGAAGGTGATTTCCCATTTCAAATTAAAACCAAAATTAATTCAAAATGAGTAAAGGGATAAGAAATATTAGCTGGGAATTCCCACATTAATCCTAAAAGAATATAGTTAGTAAAATGGACCATCAGTTGACAAAATCCTTAATGTATGTGAAAAAGCCATTTAGTAATCAGGGTAACAGTTTTATAAGGACCACCAAAGCATACTTTTCAGTTGAAAAATAACTTTTTTTTTTTTAAACCCTCTACATTTTGGAGTAATTCCCACTGAGAAAAGAGAATAATGCCAAATAAGAATTTTCCTTTCTCGTTTAAAGCACAAATTTCTCTTTTTAATTTCCCAGAGAAAGCAGGATTCCATTTAACTTGTATTTCAGTTATCGGCACAGGTTTGAAGATGAGACTGCCAACTGTGCTTTTTTCACCAACTGGCCAGGGTGGAGAAGTATCACAACAACACTACAAATCCTGGTCACTATGCCAGGGCTTTTGTAATGTGGTGGGGTCTTATTCACTTCACCACCACCCATCCACCCATCCTTTTTCCTGACCCCCACCCAAATTTCAAGGTTATAGAAAAATATTAATAAAAAGCTTAAAAAAAATCCCTTTTCTTCTAGAAAAAAGAAAGCCAAAGAAGACTATAATACCGTATCTACCTAAGAACCAAGAATTAGTTTGCAATTATTTCTATTCATTTCTGTAGCCTGCCAGCAATTTAAATCACCTTTCTCAAAAGAGTGGGCTGGTAAATTTGCAAATCCACATAACTCTGAGAACACTTACTGCCAGCATCAAAAAGCAAAGATACTAATTTTTTAAGCCAAAAATCTGTACTAACACATGTAATTTCTTAATGTGCCTAAGTTAATTTCTGTACCAATTCAATGAATGGAATTGTCTGAACTTCCCAACTCCCACTAATTATTAAAATCCATCTGCTTATTCTAATGCTAGTCACCAAGAGCTAGACTCCATCTTCCTAATAAAAATGAGTCCTATGTAGCACTAGTTCTGAATCCTAAAATTCAAAACAGGCATATTATTTTCTTATGACATATTCCCTATACATAGATATTTGGGGGGCTAAAAATTCCATTTTTCTGTCTCTTCTCTCTCTCTCTCTCTCTCTCTCTCTCTCTCTCTCTCTCTCTCTCTCTCTCTCTAAGTGTGGATATCAACATAAAATTTTTTAAAGAATATTTTTAACAGCTGATCTACACAATCATTTTTTTAGTACAGCAATACAGTAACAGACCTATCTCAAATGTCTGCTTTGGGGCAGTTGTCATACCTTATTGGTTAAAGTGCTTGAGTCAGAAAAAGACAAAAAAAGATGAGGCCATCCATAGATAATTAAATATTTCTACCTATCTAACCTGGGACAAACTCACAGTACTTGAATAAGGTCCAAAAACATAGAAAATCATTGTTCAAGTTTTTATTTTGCTACTGCAAACATTAGGAAATTTCTGCAGCTCCTTCAACTAACTTTTTCTTCCTTGATTTAAAATACAAAAAATAATAATCTGATATAAAAAAATGTTTGGTGAGCCTATCAATACTGAGACTGGAAACACAAAGTACAGTCCAAATACATTGTGTTCAATCACCTTCAAGAGCCATTTTTTGGGGGGTGGGATGTGGGCAGATGGGTCGGGGGTGGGAAGAACATATTATTACACAGGGAGTCTTGGGGGGGGGACAAAGTACAGTGTACAGGAAAGTTTTGTTATTAAAATTGTGTATACTGTAAAAAGTGAATGTCTCTCTCTTTTGTTTCCTTTGATGACCCAACATTGTTGACATGTGAAACTTGAAAAAACATTTGTGGCAGAAAAGAAACCTTAAATGAACAGCTAGCTGTTTTGCGCCACATTCCTCTACCATGTCAAATGTGTCAGTTGAAAAAAGGGCAGCTAAAATCACCTCCTAACTTTATTCTTCAAAATTCTAAAAACTAGGTTCAGGAAGCAAAGATAAGGGTAGGGGCACTAAACAGCCATTGAGCAATAAGAAATTGTTCAATAATCATCCTTAACAAGTGGACAGAAAATAGAGCTCCCAGGGCCTGGGATTGGCTGTTCCTCTCCCAATCTTCCCACACAAAGGACTACCACCACAACCTGGGGAGATTCAAAATGGCACCTAGCCTAAACCTCAGTTGTTATATGTGGGGTAGATTCAAGCATCACCTTGCACACCTCTTATCAAAGACAACTGGTAGTAACCATGCAGATCACTAGGCTCCCTGCAGGATCTACTTTATCAGATCAGGGGATAAAAATTGTAAAAGATTTTTAACTAGTGTTCTTTAGTTGATATAAACACCTTCAGACAAGACGCCATGCCTGGGCAGCACCAGGAGAGAAACTTCCAGGAACTGAATGCCAAGAGTCTGCCATTCTTGCCAGGATGCACTTCATGATTCTCCAGCCCCAGTAGGTCCTAGCACAGTAGGACCAGACAGAGGAATAAATAAGGTCAACTTTTCCCCAACATCCAAGGACGCTGAGATCAAGAGGCTAAGATCTCTCTCACACCAGGAGCCTCAGCTGTAACTAGTGGTGAGACAAGAAACAGAGCACTCATTTCACTGTCAAACTCATTCCATCTGTATTAGAGGGCATAGATGATGGTGGTTTCAAATTGCACAGAAGGAACAATCCCCACTTTGTAGAGTTTAAAGGAGGACTTATTAACATAATTTCTTGCATATTTTAAGCTTGAAAATTTCATGTAAAGTTATATCTGATTTCTTTAACAGTTACTTTATTAATTTTGCCTGTAAACCCACAGCATACTCAGGTTCCCACTCAAATACATGATAGACTTCTTCAAGATGTGCTTGAAGAGAACCCCTCCCCTTCTTTAAATATATTTAACCAGCTGGATACTCAAGTCTCTCTTAGATAAAATGTACTATAAATTATCTTTGGAAAGGGAGAAGGAAAAAAGAAGTGAAAGTCATAGCTAACCTCAACATCTTTCCTTAGCATGAATGTGGCCTTGCTCCTAATTCATGTTCTGAGAACACTATTAAAGGACAGCTCCTGAACCTTGCCTTCTACTTTCTAAAGGGGACATTAAAGAGTAAGCAATCTTCAAGGAAAGTCCAATGAGGCCCTGCAAAGCCCACAAACTAAAAATATTCTCTCTCTACATGAAGGTCTGACAATAAAGGGGGGGTAGTGTTAAAAAGGCATCTAGTTACTCAATGCCTCCAACTTAGGAACTCCTGTTAGAAATCAGCATGAAGGAGCACCTGTGAACAATCCTAATGGGCAAAAGCCAATGACTCATCCTTTACTTTAGGATTCAGATTTTTAAATGCAGCCCCAGAGGCAAAGTCTTTTTACAGCTTTCAAGACAGTTTAGAAAGAACCACAGGGAAGATACAGATACAAGAGTCATAGTAAACATGAACTTTACAGAATAACATTCACAATTGTGTTTAGAACACATTAACTTCAAAAACTCTATCTAATAATTTATATTAGCTCACCTAATTCATCGTTATGAGGGTCAAAAAAGATCTTGTGATGAATAAAAACATTTCCCATGGGGATGTAGCTCAGTGGTAGAATATTTGCCTGGCATGCATAAGACCCTTGGTTCCATCCCCAGCACCACCACCACCCAACATTAATTCAGGCTCAATGGTGCACATCTGTAATCTCAGCACTTTGGAAGGCTGAGGTGGGAGGATCATTTGAGCCCAGGAGTTTGGGACCAGCCTAAGCAATATAGGGAAACTCCATCTCAAAAAATTAATAACATAAAATAAAAATAATCTATGCCAAATGCATGAAGGGCAACTGTAAACCACCCCAAACTTCTGAAAACAATATATGCATCACATACACATAACTTATTGCTTAGAGTTAAGGACACTTAGAATAATATATTAATATATTCTGAGTAGCTGAATAGGATGCAAAAAGATCAAAAGCAGGGATTCTTAACCCCAAGAGTTAAGGATATGTTTCAGAGAATCCAACAACCTCTTGAAATTAATGCAATATTGTGTGTGAGTTCAGAGATTTCAGTAGATCCTAAAGGGTTTTTGATAACTCACAAGGAAGAGTTTGGAAACCCTAGTAGGGCAATAAAATTTGACCTTGATCTTCACTGTGGCCAAGACAAAGAACCAAACCAACAGCTTTCATCTGGTAAAGAAAAAGCACTGGTTTACCTAGGGGAAAGACGAGTAAGTGCAAAAATCTGAATTAATTTTAAAACAGAGCCAGCTGTGGGAATAATAAGGAGAAATGTTGGCTACTATTAGCTAAGGAGGTTTTGGAGAATAGGCAGAATTGTTCTTCATGTCAACCCTTGATTAGCATCCTATATAGCCATGCTGCATGCTTTATGATGATCTAATCTTTGTGATGATCCGAGGCTTGAGCCAAGAAAAGTCTGCAAGAATGAATGAGTACTCTCTTGAGGAGTTAAGTAGTTCATGTTTTCTCCTTATCATATCCCAAAGTACACTGTTTCCACACATACACAGGAGACTCAGTAAATGGCTACTACATTACATTACACATCTTCTATACTAGGGATACAATTTAAAATTAAAAACATCTTTCACAGGTTGGGTATTTAGTTCAGTGGTAGAGCATTTGCCTGGCATGCACAAGGTCCTAGGTTTGTTCTTCAGTACTTCAATATCCCCCCCACCTCCAAACATTTCTTCCAGTGCATCAGGAATGATGAGAAGCATGTTTCATGCAACGTCTCTAGTTGTTGATGATAATCATAAATGTTCTCCCTTGGATAAGAATCTATACAATGATAGCTAATTTCCTAAAAAGGGACACATTTTAAAAGATATAGCAATCACTGGTCTGAATAGCTATCAGAAATTTTAACCATGTCTCTTTAAAATTCATCATAAGCCATTAGTAAAACAATTTATATTTCAACCGAAGTAAATATAGTAGTTAAGAGGTCTGCTCCATATTTGAACCTGTGACTCTGGACAAGTCTTCCAACCTTTAAGGCCCTTCACCCCTAAAACAGAATTAACAGTATTAACAACCACAGAGGGATTTATTCATGTAAAGTTCTGGGGCTTGAATATAGTAAATGCTCAAAAATGTCTGCTGCTTTTAATAGCAATATGTAGAGAACAAAATGCTACAGATCCACCAGCAGAGAATGTAGTCACATTAAAAGCATGTGAGATCCATGTGTTGCTTCCCTAAAATTCACTTTCTAGGCTTTCTTCTCTTATTAAGTTAATGTGTAATATTCATAATAAAGATTGATAATAAGAGTTTTCAATAAACCAACAATCTGGTAATACTTTTCATATCTAATATTGATATAAAACCGACCTCATGCTCAAGGTAATCTACTCTATAAAATGCATTGTAACACTAAATACAACATTACTCTGGTTTGTCTTTATGAATCAAAGCTAAAATTCCTGGGGCTGGGGGTTGTGGCTAAGTGGTTAGAGCGCTAGCCTCGCACTGAGAGATCCTGGGTTCGATCCTCAGCACCACATAAAAATAAATATACAAAATAAAGATATGGTGTCAATGTATAACTTAAAAAAATTTTTTTTAAAGCTAAAATTCCTAAAGGTTCAGAATCACTAATTCAAGATTCCTTCTGGGTATTACTTAAAATCAAGTGATGCCTCTTAGATTCTTTTTTCCTTAAAATTATATAGAACGACACATACTACCCACTATCATAATGGATACTATTTTTTTCCTAAAAGAAATAACCACTAATATTTCAGGTTCTAATAAATCTATTTCAGGACAAACTAAATGATAGAGAATTAAGGATAATTATTATGTTCATTTTTGCTTGGAGTACATGTATATCAAGTCTATCACATCTAATTTAGGAAGCAGCCCTTCCAATAATGGCAGATTTGGTCCAAGGCAGATTTACCAGACTCATTAAGGGATGAGGGCAAGGGAAAGGTATAAAAATTAAAATCACAAAGACCATGGGTTAGGTTCAGTGCACACAATAGGATGTTTCACATTAGCTGGATAATGATCCTCCATGTTATCAAAATCTTTATTCAATATAAAGCTTGCTCAGAATTGACACATCCAAATGAAACTTATGGCCCAGATCTCAAGTAAAGAACTTCTTTTTTTTTCTTTTAAATATGTTTTTAGTTGTCAATGAACCTTTATTTTATTTATTTATTTATGGTGCTGAGAATTGAACCCAGTGCCTCACACATGCTAGGCAAGCACTCTACCACTGAGTCACAAGCCCAGTCCAAGAATTTCTTTCTTAAGCACTGTATTTCAAAAACCAGGTTATCAACCAGGAAGTTTACTTTGTTTCCTCCATCATCCACAAATTTTCTCTACTTTTCCACATTGCTTGAATCTTGACTTACTACCTGCTTCTTCTTATGGCCCCTAAAATTCCAAAGAATTGCATTCATATCAACTGCTGAGTATCCACCTTCTAAGAATTACCTATAATTTACACAATACAATTTCACAAAACTTTCAGTGGCAAACCAATCCATACAATTTGGTAAACACAAATAGAAACACAATCACTCACCTGGGCTATCTTCTCAGTCTGTCCTCTTTGCAAAGATTCAAATACAAAATGTTTAATCATTTTGGTTACACTTTCAAAAGTATAGGAATATCGGCCATTTAAGAAGTAAATTTTTTGCTATTAATAATTAGCATTTATTCTAGCTCTTTGACCAAATAAAATCCCCAACACCTTTTGCAACTCTAATATGACTTGCTATTTTGCTGTTTTTATTTGAGGACCTGAGGTGTACAATGGGATGTACAGAAAATGTGCGTGGAAATTCTAGAAAACTAGGATTCTTGGAGTAGGCAATAATCCTTACTTCATCTATGCTATGAAAGTACATTTCAGTTTTCTCAAAGAACTGATTACAAACATTCTGACTTTTCAGGTGAAAGTATGTTCTGCCATAATTTTTGTTTCAAAAAGAGAAAAAGACATATGGTTCAGGCCATAATAACTATGGCTATACCATGCATTTGGCTCACATATAAAGAACTGTGTTCAGATATTCTGAAGCATTCTCCTTTGCAGGATTCTACTGAATTCTGAAATGCCCTTTAATATGTCCTTTAAAATTAAATAAATTTGAGGGGCTACGGTTGTGGCTCAGTGGTAGGGTGCTCACCTAGCATATGTGAGGCAGAGTTCAAGCCTCAGCACCACATAAAGCACCACATAAAGTCATTGTGTCCACCAGTAACTTTAAAATTTTTTTTTAATTTATAAATTTGAATTGAAACTCAAAAAACACAGAAACAAACAAACAACAACAAAAAGAATGGTGTTTGGCAGTGCCCCAATAGTGCTCAGATCAACCTCTCTATTTTTCCTTGAAACTTACAAGCGTGGGGGTGGTGGGGGGCGGGGTAGTGAAAAAGAAAGTGTAAAGAATCTACCATCCTCAACACACTGCCACTGCTGCAGACAACTGGGACAGTACCCTGTCCACGTCTCTTTTTTCCCTCCTGATAATCCCTCAGGCCAATGTAAGACAAATCTGGTCCCTGACACTTGCCGTCAAATTTAACAACTAGAGTCCATTTGATCATTGAGTTAAACTGCCAGCATAAGATTTTTCTATTACTCTAAAAAAAAAAAAAACTAATAGTAGGTGGTTAGGAAATTTTTTTGTTTGATGCAAAGTTGCTGAAATGTTATTACCTAAGCAATATTGTCATCTAGATATCCAATCTATGTTCTCCTTAGAATTAGATGTGAGGGGAATCATAGGTAGATTATAAAGAATAGGACAAACTGCCAAAGGGTTTACATTAAAAAAATCACATTAAAAAAATGTACCATAAAAAAAAATCACAAACCTACCAATTTCCAAAACAATAATCAGAATTTTGAAGATCTTGACTTTTAAACATTTTATGTCAACCTTTAAAAACACACACACACACACACACACACACACACACACACCAATCTCAGTTTAAAATGAGGAGGAAGTCTGGGGATTAGCTATAACCTTTCAAACACTGGACTCTTCATTCATTTATAAGTAACTAACATTTTAACTCACTGAATTCCTGGCAACAGCTAACATTAAGAAAAATATGGATGAATAAATTGACAAGGATGTAGGGAGAGACATAAAGATTAAGATTCCGTTTGTGATGTATTAAAGTTAGAGGGTTTACAAATTGTCCAAGTAGAGATGAGAAGTTCACAGGAAAGGTCCAGACTAGAAATAATTAAGAAGTTTATCATCAGTGAATAGAAGTATTTAACACTATGAGCTTAGATGAGATCACCAAAGGAATGAATGAAGATATAGAGAAGAGACTTACAGGTCCATACTATTTTCCTAGACCAGTCTGAGAGTAGGAAGGCAGGAGAGAGAGGAGGGATAAATTGATCAATCTATCTACCTACCTCCCTACCTAGATTTGGGGTTTATTATTTTGCCCAGGCATTCTTCAAACTCTTGGGCTTAAGCAATCCTACTGCTGGCTCCTGAATACCTGGAACCAGGCATGTGTCACCATGCCTGATAAGTCTAAGAAATCTTTAAACAAGAAATATCAAATAACAATCTAAGAAATATCAAATAATAATCACCAAAAAAGGGGGGAGGAGGATGGATTTCAAGGCTACTTGGGCAAAGCTGAAGTGGAAAAATAATAGGAATATGGTAAGCTTAATTCATAAAAATGATCTGAAACCTTAAAACACTAAAAGATTTTTGTTAACTAAGGATCTGTACATATACTACTTTAGGAAGTCAGAATGATAACTAAAATAACTAGTCCATCATTCATCATACCTCTGAGTGGGTTCTCTAGGCCAAGTACCAAGACATGACCATGTCCTCAATGAAGTCAGTGTATTAAACTAAAGAATCAATAAAAGATTATAGGGTAATCAGAAAAGCAGGTTTTAATTCTGGAAGAAATGTACAATTCACTAACTTGAATTACAAGACTACCAAATGTTTGATAAAAAGATAACCATGGCCAGGTATAGTGGAACATACCTATAATCCCAGGAACTCAGGAGGTTGGGACAGGAGGATCACAAGTTTGAGGCCAGCTTCAACAACTTAGCAAGGACCTAAACTACTTATTGAGAGTCTATCTTAAAATGGGTTGGGGACATAGCTCAGTTGTAAAGTACCCCTAGGTTCAATCCCTAGCACCCCATCAAAAAAAGATAACTACATAATTTTATATATCCTGGCAGAGGTGTGGTATACAAGGTATTTGTATTTACCAAAGTAATACAAAGATTTGTACATTTCACTGTGTATGAAATTTATCTTGAAAAAAGTGAACTCTAATGACACGTAAGCTGCAGTGTTTATGTGTTTTCAACTGATTTTACAGCAATCAAATCAATCAATTAATCAATCAATAAGATTGGAATGAATAAATATGTAAAAAATCAAATATAATAAAATGTTAACAATCAAGAAGGTGGGTGTATATGTATATGGCTATTCACTACACAGATCTTTCAGCTTCTACATGTGGCAATTTTCATAGAATATTGGAAGGAAAAATTACAAATATCATTTACGGTATTGGCAATCTAACACATTATTATTCCCAACTAGACATATAGTATTTTGTGGTGGCTAAGGGCTCAAATTCTAGAACCAGATTGGGTTCAATGTGTAACACCTCCACTTACCAGCTATGGGAACTTATACAAGTTATCAGACCTTTATACCTTAACAGTAACAAATTCATGCTTTGATGATTAAGTGAGAATGTATATAAAGCACTTAAAATTTCTGGCACATGATAAGCACTGACGAATGGGTTCTTTTATTACTTTTATGCTATTATTATTAAGTATTCTTAAATAATTTAAAAGTACTTCAATTTCCACTATACACTACATTAACAAAATGCTAAGGTACTGGACCTCTGCCCTCAGGAATTTACAGTTTAGTGGAGATAAGACTAACAATATTCAATTCAATTTATTTAATAACTAATAAAAGATAATAAACCCAGAAATGTGAATTGCCATTCAGATTACTGTTGTTTAGAAAGGGGGGGGGGGGCGATACTTAAGAATGCAGTGGAGAAATGGAACTTGGGCTTGGTACAAAGGCATGATTTCTGTACAGCTGGGTAGAGAAGTCACCAGAGCTACTCATCTGACAGATGATACCTGTTCACTGCAGTAATGACCAAACAAACAGGAGTCCAAAGCTGGACCAAATGACAGGATGCTTCTGCTGCCAGGAAGTGAGCTTAGATTTAACATGGTCAAAAGAGTATCAATTCCAGGTTTCTGGAGACAAATGGAACATGGTAACCAAAGCAGTGACTTAGAAAGATTACCAGAGTCTTGAGTTCCCACACCATTGTTCAAGTTTTCACTACCAATATCCAATCTAAAACCATTTTTCAGAAAAGATACATGATTTCTTTCTAATAGACTTTCACATTTAGTTTTCTTTTCTAGTCTCAGAACCTACCTCTTATGGATTTAGCATAGAAAAGGCAGAACTTCTACTTTCTAAAATACAGCCCACAAAGGAAAAGCTCTAGTTTGAGTCTTATTCACCCCCCCCCCAATAAAATCTACCCCTTTTTTCAATCTTAATCATGTACTCTTAAAATGTTAGCAAGAAACTTTTAGAACAATTTCTGGCTCCCTAATATGATACAATTATTAACAGAAATGCAATAGTACAATGTAATGACAATCTGTTAATTTTTATTCCCTCACATACCATGAAAGAATCTTATTTTAAGGCTTAATTTGTTACTTTCATATATAAGAGGTTCATTAATGGCTTCACTGTTAAACAACTCAGTGGAACTTCTGGGTTTATTAAAAACTATGTGGCATGGCTGCCAATACAATTTTAATAAAAGCCCCAATCTGTTATCTGCCTCCCATCTATATAATACATGAGAAATGACATCTTAAAGGTTAGACTTCACACTAGCAACAAGTTTCAGGATTTTAGAAACACTTGATTTCCAACCCAAATTTAACTTTGTCATGTCTCTAATTCCCTCTCCAAAATCGAATACTCTCCTTCCTTTACAAAGAGTCTTTCAGAAAACATCATAATTACAAAGGTCTTCTAATGTTTCAAATAAGAACACACTTCATTTTTTCCATATTTTCATTAAGATCAAATTAACTGATAACTCCAATTTCTCTACTTAGGCTAACTATGAAAACTGTCAGGCACTAGATAGTAAAATTCTACTGTTATTTTAATTTAACCAACCCAAACTGGGAGCACAACAACAGAAATCAATACTTGTTGACTTTTCTTTTGTTGCTTTTAGGAGAAAGAAAGAGAGATGCTTTCCCTTCTGTTAAGATAAGGACAGATTAGGGACTGGGGATGTGGCTCAAGCGGTAGTGCGCTCGCCTAGCATGCATGCGGCCCGGGTTCGATCCTCAGCACCACATACAAAGATATTGTGTCTGCCGAAACTTCACAGAAGAGCAAATCCAATGGCATAAAGTATTAAAAATAGATTATTCAAACTTCACAGTGGACAAGAGAAACAATGACCTATTGCTTCACCCCTGTCAGATGAGCAAAATTAAAACAATATCATTATTGAGAAGATATGAAGAAAAGCCTATTTACTTTCATTGGTGTAGAACTGTCACTAGTTTAGGCTTTTGTGGGAAATAATCTATCGATATTCGTTCAAATAAAAATGTGTATGTAACAACCAATCCAGCAATCCCACAATCCAGAATTTCTAACTAGAAATAAAAGCACAAAACACAAGACTGCATCTTTCAAGGATGTTCACTAAAGTATTGTTCACAGTGTTTAAAAAATAAAAAGCAAATGCTCACTGGAATAAAAGAGAGGTGTCAAATAATTTATGGTGTAGTAACACCAAGTACTACTACTCAGCAATGAAAAGAATGAATTAGAGGCAAATCAGGAGCCTTGAAAAGGTCTACAAAAAGTAAATCTTCCTGGGTCTTATTATTCAGTAATAAAACTAATACTGAATAATAATGCTTCAACCAAGGAAGCATCAATGCAAAAAAAAATCTATATTAAGATATTTTTTTTGGGGGGGGGACAGAGGAAGCAGGGATCTTTCATTTAAGTAATGAAAAGTAAAGAGATATTTATGCCAGATTACTTGTATAAGAGTATTTTGGGGAAAAAGAATGTGGGAGAGATGTAGGTAGAAGGAGGGAGGAGAGGTAAAGGGGGATAATAAAAGGACCCAGTATGTATAATACAAAAGCTGCATGTACATAAATTTTAAAAGAGGAACTGGGTACGGTGGTACACACCTGTAATCCCTGCTACTATTGCTGAGGCAGGATGATCTCAGGCCAGTGTGGGCAATTTTATAAGATTCTATCTCAAAATAAAAAATGGGGGTTTGGGAAGTGGAGGGGTAGCTCAATGGTAGAGTACCATGGGTTCAATCCCCAATATAGGATGTCAGAGGGAAACAAGCTTCACCTTTACACAATTTTTAATTGTATATTTGTAGTTGTTAAAATAAATTCTAATTTCTTATGATTAAAGGGGAAATGTAAGCTACATATAAAGAAATTATAGTTGTATTACAGTAGTAATAAGATTCACCAGGTCTTAGAAAGAACGGTAAGTAACAATTGTGTACCTTTTCCCAACCTGCAAGAAAGGGCAGAAAATGAAAATACAAAACACAGTGAAAAAGAAAATGCACAATAAAAGAGGCTAGAATCATCATTCTAGAACAGTGTCCAAAAAAAAAAAAAGGAAATAAAAACAAAAGTACCTCCCTCAACTAAGCCTAGAAGAAAGAAAACATCCATTCAGAAGGAAGGAATCTAGCTATTAGCCCACAGCCTCACAAGCCTGACTCATCTTCATGGGGAGGCCCTAAAGTATTAAAATATTTTATACCTCTCAAGTATTTAAAGAATTAATGGAAGGCCCAGTAGAGAATGTCAACCAGGGGTGTGTGTGTGTGTGTGTGTGTGTGTGTGTGTGTGTGTGTATGGGGGGAGAGAGAGGGGGGAGTGGAGGAGGGGAGAGAGAGGGGGGAGTGGAGGAGGGGGGGGAGAGAGAGAGAGAGATATTGAGATTAGATATCTCCTGCTTACAGACTGAAACCATCCACTTCCCCCAATAGGCAAAGCAGGAACATCATCTCCCATAATACCTAGCTGCCATGATCAACTGGACAACCTCCAGAGGATGTGAGGTCAAGGACTCCAGAAGCCCTGTGGTCAGAGATCAGACATAAAGGTGCCCAGGAGGACAGAAGAAAATTAAACAGGAATCCAATTTAAAAAGCAAAGAACAAGGGCTACGGTTGTGGCTCACCAATAGAGCGCTCGCCTAGCACATGTGAGGCCGTGGGTTCGATCATCAGCACCACATAAAAATAAACAAAATAAAGGTATTGCGTACAACTAAAAAATAAACATTAAAAAAAAAAAAGAACAACAACAAAATATGGGTCTCCTATCTCCTCGTCATACCTGACTGACATGCTCTGAAACAGAATACATTTTGTGGAATTATCCTGAACCTCAAATTCCCAAGCTTATATCATTGATGACAATACACTGTATGTTTTCTATATTGATACTGGATAGCAATTGGCAAAAAGCATCTTCTGTTTATTGAAAAGTATCATTTCTTCCTAGAGCACAGCATACAATTTTTACCGTGAATTTAAGTAATGCTCAAATATCCCTTAAACTGAACATAAAAATTCTTTCTACATAACTAAAGTTAAAGATTCAGGGCTGGGGATGTGGCTCAAGCGGTAGCGTGCTCGCCTGGCATGTGTGCGGCCTGGGTTCAATCCTCAGCACCACATACAAACAAAATGTTGTGTCTGCCGAAAACTAAAAAATAAATATTGAAATTCATTTTTTTTCTCTCTCTCTCTCATAAATAAATAAATAAATAAATAAAAGGAAAGCTCCTTATCAACCGATCAAGCCAGAATTTATTAAAAAAAAAAAAAAGGTAAAGATTCAATATCAGAAAGCAGAAACTACTGGCCCAGCATGGGGGTACATGCCAAGAGGAAAGGAAGAAGAAAAGAAGGAAGAAAGGAAGAAAATTACTACTGGTCACTGAAAAACTTTACTTGACAGGATTGTTATATTTGTTTGACAGTGTAATATAAAACCAGTAAGCATCACTCAAAATTAAGAAAGAATGAAGGATTTTCTGGATAAAAGTCAGGATCCGGAGTCACAGATTACAGAAGTCAATCTTTAACTGAATGAGACTACAGTAAAAACTGAAAGATTACAGTAAAATGATAAAAACCTTTAAAGTTCTTGTACTGACTGAAGACTTTAAGCCATCTATTAAGAGAAAAAGGTTGTAAATTAATGAAGTGTAAAATGACTTAACACTTCAGAATAAGCTATTCAAAAGATGGCAAGTATCTAATGGCTATATAGATAATACATTAAGATGTGCTATAATAAAAACAGAAATATTCTCTATACACAGAATAGTCTATCACAGAGCACCTAGTCTAAGATCACCCTATCTGATTTGGCTGAAAACAATTCCAACATGAAATAAGAAGACAAGACTACATTCCAGACATGTCAACTTTATACAGCACATTACAATAAAAGACTATAAATTGATGCCACAAAAGATAAAAGGAAAAGAAGCATTGTGATTAAATATTTAAGAAGAACCAATGAGTAAAGACAAATGGAAAATAGCTTTCTTGGGAGAAAAATAAAAGAAAGCATAAGATTTTGGACCAAAGTAGGCGGTACCTTTGGAATGAAATTCAGAGTTCATAGAACAAGGTAAATATTTGAGAAAACAAGTTTTAAAAGAAAAGAACACCATCAGTGGTGCATATCTATAATTCCACAGACCCTGGAGGCTGAGGCAGAAAGATTCCAAGTTCCAAGCCAACCTCAGCAACTTAGCAAGACCCTGTATCAAAAAAATAAAAAGCACTGGAGATGTAGCTCAGTGGTAAAGTACCCTTGGATTCAACCCACAGAAAAAGAAGAAAAACAAAACTGGCCATAGTCAGCAAATTATAATAAAGCCTATTTCACAAATAAATAATGTAATTCTCAATGTAAGGCAGAAGATACAAAAAAAATTTAGTTTAACTTGTATGTGTGTGTGTAGTTTACTATACCTTCAAAAAATATTTTTGGAAGAGAGAAGAAACTCTAAAGAAAGACTGAATAACTAGAGAAAGGGTGAGAGAATATTTTTGAATACACATAGTTATACCTTTTTATTTTGAACCGTGAAAGCACATTATGCATTTTAAGAATTTAAAAAAAAAAACAACTTTTTATCAGCCATGCATGATGGTGCATGTCTGTAATGCCAGTAGCTTGGGAAGCTGAGGCAGGGAGATCACAAGTTCAAAGCCTGCCTCAGCAAAAAGAGAGGGGCTAAGCAACTCACTGAGACCCTGTCTCTAAATAAAATACAAAATAGGGCTGGGAATGTGGCTCAGTGATTAAGTGTCCCTGAGTTCAATCCCCAGTATTTAAAAAAAAAAAAAATTATCAGGTACAAAGAAATGTTGCAACCATACGGATCTCAGCTCAAAAAATAGATTTCTTCGAAACAAGAAACCTTTGTGAGCCAATAAATGAAATGTTCTATTATTTGTTTTGGTTATTTCTTCTTGAAGCAACTACTAATCCAATGAACAAAATCCACGGATCTGAAGGCAACTCTTCACATCTGTTAAGTAGAGAGTGATACTAGCCCATCCATATACCTCATTTCACCATCAGTTTGCCTTAACTGTAAAAATTTTTTCCTAATACGATTCTGTTCTTCAATCATTTTAGAGCTCTAGAGAGAGACTGGTTATAATATAAAAGGGAAGGAGAATGTCTAGACCTCCTACTTCATGCCCCTGCTATCTTTCTCTTTTTAATACTTCATAGACAATATATAAAACTTATTTGTGGCTAATTATTCTAAGAGCTCTAGGGTATGTAAATTCTCTGAAACAATAAGCTAGTGTGTTGATTTTTAAAAAAATCAGAAAACCCTTATTCATAACAGCTTTTCTCTTTAGCAGATTTTCAAAAATAGAGAAGACATATAAACACAACTTATAGAAAATGAACAAGAAAAGAAGCACATGGACAGTTTTAGCATTGAAATAGCAAGTCTATTTCAAATGCAATCACCAAATAAATCAAAAATGAGTGGGAACAAATAATGAAGAGATTTTATACAAAAATGCCTATTCAAAACTCAATTCAGAGAATGAACATTGATGATCAAAGTCTCGCTTCCCCATGCCAGATAACTCAGAATTAACTATAAAGTGTGCCAAATCCAAGCAAAATGTACATTTTAATAGTAAAAAGAACATAATACAAATCTGGGAATAAGGCCACCAACTTCAGGCAAGACAGTTAAGACAAACGAAGAGCAAAAAAATAACCTCTGCAACACAAGTCAACAGGGATTTACTTGCTAAAAATCAAGGTGGTCTTTAGAAATTATTACCAGAATGCCCACATAAGAGAGAAAGTTCTTCGGAAGTATTTGGCCACTGCTGAAAGAGAAGAAAAGGGGTGTGTTTGGGAGAAAGGATTGCGGTGAGGGGGGGATTTCTTTAATTCAACAGAATGATACATGCAATAAATCCAGAACTCACTGGAAATCAGAACAGTTAGAGAGAGAAGAAAAAAAACATAGTATTTGAAGTATGAACCATTCAATTTCAAAGTAATTGATTAGTTACAGTAATGATAATAGTAGCAGTAGTGTAAGATAGTGGTTGTGCCCTACCTGGTGCTATTCTACAGTCTCACAACCATGTTGTGTCTCTGTTTTCATCCCCACTCCCAGCTGAGGCAACAAAGACTTGAGAAAGATTTGGGTAACTTTTCATGCTCAGGACAGCTGTCAAGTTTTAGAACAATGCCTTCATAGAAAATCCCTTCAAAAAACAATTTAACTAATTGCCAACAACCTATATATTCTAGTAAACATGTACTTCAAACATCTCTGGAGGAAAAACAAAGCTTCAGATTAGGTAGATTTTATTTTTACAAAATTAAGACCACTGAATCTCACCTAGGCAAAATAGTACCTGTCTCTAAGAAGCAGCAACAGAAGAACTAGAAGCTGCTTAATGTTTCCCTTCAAAACTCATTGAAAATCTACGTGGGGCAGCAAAACTAAGCTCCAATTACCAGGATATCAATTTAAATAGAGATGTCCCTTCCCAAAATAAACTCCGTAAGTACCCGCCCACGTAGATCTGAGGGCGACTGTCTACCCAAACATATCTTTAATACTTTCTGTCATAGTGCCGAAACACCATCATCAAACTCTTCCTTTAAAAATAGAAAGGAAATATGCCCCTAAAAAACAACAAAAACATTGGAGAAAGACATTACACTTGACTTTTTCAACTAACACTTTGACTAAGAAATGGTGACAGCTTTAAAAGAAATACTACCAGTTTCCACATACTCACAGCCAAAGCTTACATATCATTGTGGAAAATCCCTTCTCTTATATGAATTCAGTTTTGGTGCCTGTTACAGTTTATCTGGTAGCAAGTACTAGCATAAAAGTATCAAAGCATGAAACAAATTAACATTAATGGGAAAAAAAATCAGGAGACAAGTTAGTTACAGTTAATTTGATCTCTGTATTTTCATATTATGTACAGAGTGTGTAGTGAGACTGATTTTCTGCATATAAAGTTGTTGGCTTCTATTCTCTGATAAAAGCCTCAGGATTACTGAACACTGAAGAAGCTACCAAATTTGGCCTTTATTTCACTAAAGAAAAGATCAGCTCTTTGGGTTTAACAAACTAGAAACATTTGTAGCTTATCTCTGCTGGACAGCACCAAACCTCACCAGACCAATACCAGCTTGCCTCCTCTAGTACCTATATCACAAACAGCAGCAGAGGTCTGCATGACAGAAACTGAAAATCTTAAACTATAAGTATTACCCATGGAAGCAAAAAATAAAAATCTATGGAGATAAACAAAATAATGTTGTTTCAACAAGCTACTAACACTCTCTCTTTTTTCTTTTTTTCTCTTTTTTTTTTTTAAGAAAGAAGAACCTTGAGGCTTTATTTTTTAAATATTTTTGTAGTTGTAGATGGACACAATACCTTTATTTTATTTGTTTATTTGTATGTGGTGCCAGGGATCAAACCCAGTGCCTCATGCATGCTAGACAAGCACTCCACCACTGAGCCACAACCCCGGCCCCCACAACCTCTATCTTTTTTGCAATTTAACTTGAAGGAGTTAAAGTGGGCCTAAAATAAATCTCTAAGATACTATTATATGTTTACAAGCACTAATATTTCAAACAACCCCACACACACACACACTGTATTCCTGACTGGGGAAGGAGTGGGGGAATTCCAGCCAGACCTGGTGGCAGTGGTGCACACCTGTAATTCCAGCAGCTCAGGAGACTGAGGTAGGAGGAGTACAAGTTCAAAGCCAGCCTCAGCAACTTAACAAGGCCCTGTTTTTTTAAAAAATCAAAACAAAACAAAACAAAAAAAAAGAGGCTAAGGATATGGCTCAGCAGTTAAGCACCATGGGTCCAATCCCCGGGGAGGGAGGGAGAGAGGGAGGGAGGGAGGGAGGGAGGAAGAGGGAGAGAGAGAGAGAGAAAGAAATCCAGATTAGTTCATTAACAAAAAAGTTGATTCCCTTTCTTAGTTCTCAGGGTTATATAATGATATTCTAGGTGATCATATACAGAATCTTCAAATAAAAATACAGTATTTAAAAGTATGAAAATTTAAGCACCAACAACATCCATACTGTACAGATTCAACCACTTTTCATAAAGGAAACAGTAAAAATAAGAATAATTAGCCTATTTTGATTTCTGAGTTTTTGAACTATTTTTGATTCAGCAATCCTTAATGAATAATTTTTACAATATAAATGAAGTAGCCACAGAAAACTGGAGACCAAAAACAAAGCCCAAAGATTAAAGAGGTGACCTTTGTGCACAATACAGACTTTTAACACAGAATATGTAATTCTGATGGCAATAACATACAAGGGCCAATTTATATTTTAAAATAGAGAAAATATTCAACTTCATTTAGTATGAACACATTATCTGAACTCTTACAAAAAATATAATTTTAAATACACATCAAATCATTAGTATACATATTTATAAATATGAAAAAGCATGTGAATATTTTTAAATAGCTTCATGAAGATACACATTCAAGGGCTGGGGATATAGCTCAGTTGGTAGAGTGCTTGCTTAGCATGCACAAGACCCTGGGTTCAAACCCCAGCACCACCGCCAAAAGAAAAAAAAGATACACATTCAAAACATACACTAACATATATCATATATAATTCACTTGTTAAAAGTGTACAATGTTTTTAGTGTATTCACAGATATGTGCAACTCTTATCAGTGAATTTCAGAGCATATTCACAAAATGAAATCTTGTACCCTTATCTATCACTCCCCCCACATCTCTACATATATGTAAGTAGACATGGTGATAATGCTTGGTTATAAGCTAAAAAGCTCTAAAAATATTTTGTCCTTTAAAGTAATTTTTAGTAGATAGCCACTCTAGATTTGTTCTTCTATCTCCAGCACCAAATGTATCCCTTCTCTGTTCTGATAATTCCTGTTTGTGAAAATGCTGACCAAGTTAATCAAAAATTTTAAGTATGACTCTCACACATACAAAATGTACCACTTCTTTGCATTTACCATCAATCAAACATACATACATAAAAAACAACATATATAAATACATTTTAAAATGTCTCCTTTCCCATGTTGTCTACATGAAAACAAATAAGCACCTTTATTCTATGGAAATGCTTTCTTGGGTTTAAAAAAGTAGAAACAGGCTCCAAGTCCAAATGTGCTGATTTAATGGGGAATTAAAGAATGTTAGACACTTTTTTCCTCCACCTACTTAAATACACATGCTGTTGATTCACCAGATTCTCAGCTGCCAAAAGAGAATAGACTAGCTTAGTGTCTGACATTTTCTTTTGGCTGTCATTAATCCTTAATGTGTCGCTGTCTAGAGGCTAAATGGAATAGTTTTCTTCTACTTTTACAGATTATTTTCTTCAACCTGAGGAAATGTATCAAAGTCTAAATCCACCCTAGAAGAAAGTTGCCAATCTTAAGATTTTATTTTTCTATTATTTACCCATACAAATTCCCAAGAGAATCTAACTGGCCTAAGAAACATTACAGGCACTAGCTACACCATGAACTGAGCAGTAAACAGAGGAATAGGTGAGATAAAATAATGTCTGCCAGCAGTTGCAAAATACACAAATACCCTTGAAGGGTGTTAATATAGCATCTAATATGATGATAAGAGATATCCCTTACTTATCTTTTATTATGGGACTTTCCAAACATACCCCAAAAGATTGAGAAAAGTCAATGAAATGCCTCATATAACTATCACCGAACTTCAATAGCCATCCACTTTCTGCTTTCTTGTTTCATTGCCCTTTTCCTTTAGTTTTTTATTTTGTTTTCATTTTTGCTAGAGTTATTGT
The DNA here is from genome assembly GCF_052094955.1 of Ictidomys tridecemlineatus. Lineage (NCBI taxonomy): Eukaryota > Metazoa > Chordata > Mammalia > Rodentia > Sciuridae > Ictidomys > Ictidomys tridecemlineatus. Next base: position 119,249,347 of record NC_135477.1, on the reverse strand, counting down.
TGTTGGTACTCGTGATTAAAACTAGGGGTGTTCTACCACTGAGGTACATCCCCAACCCTTTCCATTTTTTATTTTGATACAAGGCCTCACTAAATGGCCAAGGATGGCTTCTTCCTGTTTTAGCTTCCCAAGTTGCTGTAATTACTGGCATGTACTACTACTGTAATATTTTTAAATAAATCCAATACACCATGTTTCTTTATAAGGGATTGTCTTATAATATGGACCATTCCCCCCAAATGTATATTCATACTTAGATGTGCAAATCGTGTCAAATCACAGGAGTTAAGGAGAATTTCCTTTAATGGGGCCTTAAAGAATGTTAGATACTCTTTTCCTAAGGCCAAAACCTTAAACCCAAACCATACAGTGTTTTTATTAACATAACCCTAAAATTAATGATAATTCTTGATTTAAAGTGGTTTTAAGAAAATGATTAATTTTGCAATGACTGTGGGGAAAAAAAAAAAAAACCTGAAAAGAACAGTGTGGGGCGGCGGATGTGGCTCAAGCGGTAGCGCACTCTCCTGGCATGCACGAGGCGCTGGGTTTGATCCTTAGCACCACATAAAAAATAAAATGAAGATGTTGTGTCCATCGAAAACTAAAAAAAAAATGTTAAAAAATTCTCTCTCTCTAAAAAACAGTGTGACTTTAGTCTCTATAGTTTGGCATAATAAAATAATAAAAAAAGCCAGCCAATGAAGTCCATTTTTCAAAAGCTGATTAGAAATTTTAATTTTAAAAATTGAAATTTGTGTAATTTTAAAATTTCTGAATGTTACAAAATATAAAATCACCTCGAAAAAGAAAAACCCAACAAATGTCTTCCTAAAATTTTCAATCTATTTCCTCAACTAAGAACTTTACAAGTAAGGGGAATCCTTTATACAATGGAAATCACTAAATAAAAGTATAATTCAAAGATTACAGTTAAATATCACTGATCAAATATTTATGATTTTTCTTATAAAATTATTTCAGGTCATTTTATACCAGGAAATAACAAACAACATTTGTATAATCATAAGAACAAGGACAAACAGAAATATTAATCTTTCACTCCTAGAAGATGACTTTCATGTTACAACAGCAATAATTCTCAAAGGAGGGAGAAGTAATTTAAGACAACTATTTTCCAGTAATAAATTTAAAGGATAATTAGCAAGAAGTTTTGATATCAGATGTCACACTGCATTCTACTTGGTAGACTACTATAAACTGCAAAAAAAAAAATCACAAAACCAAAAAATCAGAATATCTGCAGTCAGAGTAAACCAGACAGAGCAGGAGGCCAATCATTTCAACACATCTGAAAATAATTTGTGAGACAAATTTACTGTCCAGATGTCCTTTTAGCATAAAGCAAGTCAAGGGGACCTATTTTTTTTATAAGTTTTCAAACCATGCCATTATGAAAAGGCCCTAGTGCTACTTTTAGAGAAGGACCAAACAAAAATAGTGTTTAATGTTTTGGGTTCTATATATCCAATATTCTACTTTAAAATAAATAAGCTATTTAGTGATTGGCAAGCAATCCTTAATTAGCAGTCATCAGATGTGAACACAGATTTAGCCCAAAATAAACAAAGAACACAGACATTCACTCGGAGAAGGAAACCATTACATTCCACAGACTTTTGCTCTTCTGGTTCTGTATTGTGACTAAGAAATATAAAAGTGGTAACTTTCAATAACAAGCCTGAAAAGTCAGAGAGGAAGAAATTTCCCGGAAGATGGAGCTCTACAATTAACCCTGGCAAGGACAGTTTGGTAACTCAGTACTCAGTAACTAGCTTCAGGCTTAGTTTTGGTTTGGTTTCAAGGCATTTTGATATTTTTAAAATAATATCACCCATTTTGATATTTTTAAAATAATTTGCCATGAATTTCTTATCAGGAAAAGCACTGAATGGCATCTCTAAAAATAATTATATCTTGGTGGTGTGGAGGGTAGAGGGAGCTAAACAAACAAGCAAGCAAACAACATTATTGAGAGCAAGAAAAATACATATACAAACTCAGTTTAATCTTTAAACTACCATAGTCACCTTAAGTCCTCTAAGATAACTAATTATTTAAAAAATAAATATAAATTTTTGATGATCAATGAGTATAAAAATTATGGGAGAAAGTTATGATAAGCTTTTAGTTTTACATATTTGTCATATATGGCATTCTAGTTCAAATAAATAACTTTCTAAAACTATTAGTTTGCTACATTTAAATAACCATAATATTTATGATTACATGACAACTATAACAAAAGTAAAGGCCACCTTGGGCCAAAAAGAACAAGGAAGAACATTTCCTAAAATAATACCAATTTGTATAACATTCTATATTTGTAGGTTAATATCAAATATGACATCCACACCACCAACAACCCAACAAAAGTGGTAAGGAGATAATTTTATTATTATTAGCTGTTGTATAGGTTTGCTTAACATGACTGTAGCCACATTGAGTCATAAAGTACCATGATTGCCTCAGAATAACTCTAGCAAGTTTTTCCTGCATAGTTTCCCAACAAACAGACAAAACTCAGGGCTATGTGGGGCTTTACAACCAGACCCTAGCTCTAGAGATGTGCCTAATTCTCTGTATTAGCTTTAAAGATAAACCAGGAATATTCCGCTAAGATGAAGTCACTTTTGTCCTAATCCATATATATGCTCCTCTTTCTGACCCAAGTTTCAGGGATCCGACTAGTCGTTGCCACCCTGGACCATACTTCCACTGGTAAGGGTCCCCAGTAAATTGCACTTAGTACAGTCCTTCATCTATCTGCCTCTTCCTTTTGTCTCACTGGCACATTAGAGCTGGTCCTCATGCATTAGGCATGGGTTGTTCTACAACGGCTGGGATGAGATGCTCAACTATAAGACCATGTAGACTGGAAGAAAAAGACTGTCACTTTGGCTCTTCATGATGGGCAGAGAACAAGCAATGGAACAGACATAGAAATCTGAAAAGGACTTATCACAAGAGTCAGGAACCAACTTCCTGTTCACCCAGTTCTTTCCTATACTTTTTTGGTTCTGTTTCAAGACATTTTGATATTTTTAAAATAATATCACCCATCATATCCTTTCTAATATATTTATCCACTGAGTAGTTCTCTGTACATTTTAACAAGGTCAGTTAGTTGGTTACCTATTAATAATCCCATTATCAGTTAAGAAAGCAGCCCTGAGCAGGTTACTTGATCAAAGTTTAATGAGTACTACATAAAGAAACAAACAACTTATTGCCCAAGTCCATGGCATCACATCTGAAGATCATCACCAGCAGCTCTGAACAATGAATCTGAAGCCTGAGTTCTAGACCTAACTGTTCATTCATAAATATTAATGGCCAAGTTAATTGACTAGTTTCAGGCTTAGTTTTGGTTTGGGATAAGGTAGAACAAACGCATTCTACTGAATCTTTCCCAGTGAATGCAACTAAAAGCCCTGGGCATGAAATAGAGAATACAGACACAAATCCCAAACATTAGGAATAAGGCAAAAAAAAAAAAAAAAAAGAACTATACTTATAAAATTTGTCTAAATGAATAAAATGGACCAATTCTTTGAAAGCCACAAACTCTCAAAAGAAGAAATAAATACTTTCAATAGTCTTATATCCATTAAAAAAATGAATTTGTATTTTTAAAACCTTCAAAAGAATCAGTTGATGAACTACTAGATTAAGGATTGTCAAACTTCTACAAAGGACCAGATAGGAATTATTTTAGACTTTGAGAACCATACAGTATCGTTTGTGATTACTTAAAGCAGCCACAGGTGATAAATTAAAAAAAAAAAAAATGGACACGGCTATCTCCAATAATATATATATATATATATATTTTTTTTTTTTTTTAAATAAAAACAGGCACAAGTCCAGACCTGACTTAAGAACTATAATCTGTCAACCCTTGATGTCACTTCCAAATTCTAACTTCCTGGGCTGAAGATACAGCTCATTATTAGAGTTCTTGCCTAGCATGTCTAAGGCCTTAGGTTTAATCCCCAGTACCACAAGGGAAAAAAAGAAGAAAGAAGAGGGAGGATAGAGGGGGCAGGGGGAGAAGAAGAAGAAAGCTAAAAATTCTAACTTTAAAGTTCTGTATTCTTGAATAAATTATGTTTTGCCTCAAAAGGAAGAATCAATATTAATAAGAAAAAAGTTCTTTTTTTAAAAAAAAAAAGAGGGCTGGGGTTGTGGCTCAGTGGTACAGCACTTGCCTAGCATGTATGAGGCATTGGGTTTGATTCTCAGCACCGCATATAAATAAATGAATAAAGGTTCATCAACAACTATAAGAAAATATTTTTTAAAGTTTTCTTAAAAAAAAAAAAAGAAAAGAAAGTTTAATGCAAGTTGAGCGTCCCTACTCTGAAAAAAAAACAAAACTGCAATTTTCAAATTTTAGAGCATTTCAGATTTTGGATTTTTATAGTAGTAATGTTCAAGTTGTAAAGTTATGCAAATATTCCAAAAATCCCAAAACTCCAAAATCAGGGCTGGAGTTGTGGCTCAGCGGTAGAACATTTGCCTCGCACATGGAAGGCCCTGGGTTCCATCCTCGCACCACATAAAAATAAATGAATAAAATAGAGGTATTGTGTTCAACAACAGCTAAAATATTTGTTTGGGGGAAAAAAAAAACCACTCCAAAATCAGAAACGCTTCTAGACCCAAGCATTTCAGATAAGAGATACTCAACCTGTAATTCTCTGACCATGAATTCAGTATATGGTTATAAATAAAACCTAAAAATAAAGACACAAAAACCTAAAGGTCTAAGTTTATTTTAAAACTTTGTTACATTATCCATACAAAACACTTTTTTGAATGTGGGGAAAGATTTTTTAAAAATTATACTGCCAATCATCTTATCACCTAGAGACCATTACTAATATTCTAATGTATTTAGGGGCAATTACCTTTTAATCCAGAAACACTTTTTAAATATAAAATCTTTCCAACTCTTCCTGTCAGCTAAAGAGCATAAAGTGATATCAAGGACAGTCTAACAGTAATCAGAAGATGGCTAAAACCCTATTCATCTGCAGCCTAACACTGGGCAAGCTTCCATGTTTGCACCATCAAAAGACCATTCTATATTGCTCCATTAAGATAGCACCATTTCAACTAATACATAAGCATGCATCTTTCTGTGTATAAAAAATTAAGAACATGCCTGTTAAATATTGTGATTCATAATGCCAGGGTAGCATAAACAGAAAGTACCTCAAACCTCTTAGAAAAGCAACACAAAATATAACGGGTTTAAAACATCTTCCTCAGAGTAAGAAGGTCTTTCAAACTCCTCATCTTGCACCATAAGAAAACAATACATTTAATTCTTGAAAAATGGAGTTTCTTAATTGAATAAATGCTGCTATAAAGAACACAGATGAACCTGGAGAAAGCTAAGCAAAGTAAGATAGGCACAGATTTCTCTCATGTGGAATCTAATAAACGACACACATATGAAAATAAAACGGAGTAAAAAGGTGGGAAGAATTTATGTAAAAACACAAAGTTGTAGTTATATAGCATAAATGAATTGGAAGATCTAATCTACAGGATGAGAATAATATTGCATATAAGAGATCTTTTATGAGAGTAGATTTTAGGGCTTGGTGTGTGTGTGTGTGTGTGTGTGTGTGTGTGTGTGTGTGTGTGTGTGTGTGTGTGTGTGTGTGTGTGTGTGTGTGTGTGTGTTATCTCCCAGTGAGATAATAAATATATTAAATGGCTTGGCTGTAATAATCATTCACTATATATGAAAGTATCACTGTATATACCTTAAACACACAATAAAAACAGAAGTAAAATAAACACAGGTCTGGCAAAAGAATCAAGTCCTACACATGCTCAAACTTTGCATTCAATACAACATCTATTTGTATCTAAAGTTTCCTAAATATGCTAGGCAGCCCACAGAAAAGATTACCTTTACAAATTAATAAAATTATCTTTAAGCACAGCTATGGAACTATGGACTACCAATACAGGTGAGAAGGCTGAGGATACAGCTCATTGGTACAGCACATGCTTGATATGTATAAAGCCACGGGTTCAATCCCTACCACTCACCCCAAACAAACAAAAAACACCAAAAATAAATTGAGCCAAAAGTATTGCAGGAAACAATTCAAACAAAATCATAGTATTGACGTACAACAAAATTCAATCCCTGTAGCTTCACCTGACAGAGCCAATTTAAACATCTATGAACTCAAGTATCACCAGGGAATCTAGCAAAGGAGGTTTTTCTTAAAAGGGTTTTTGTTGTTTTGTTTTGTTTATTTGTTTGCTCTGCTCACTTCAAGCAGCTATACCAGACATGGATAAAACTTATTTAATACAGAGTATTTAAGTTCAGGGAAAACTCAGCAGCCATTAAGGAAAAATGTGAAATCCTATTTGTTGACTTGGAAAGATGCACAAGGGTAAAATTATTAAAAGCTCAGATTTTTTAAGTTATACAGATCCGAGCTCAAATCACATCTGGATAATGGGGTTATTTATGGATGGTAAGCAGTGTAATAGTACTGATAATCCTTACTAACAATGCAGTAAAAATGAAGGAAAGGTTAGAAAAGATTAGGTGTAAGTATACATACACGCATACATCTAAAATTAAGTCTGAAATGCTATACACAAAGATGAGTGGGATTATATAATGAATACAAAACTTTTACAATTGGAAAAAAATATTCTAATTTTGAAGAAAAAAAAGGTAGACACACAATAATGAAGTAACAAGCTCCTCAGAGAGTCCTTCAAAGACTGGGAAGCTCAGGCTATGCTAAAGTGATTCCAGGAAAGCATTTGCAAAACTGAGAAGGGATTAGCATCTAAATTGAGTGCTTCCCTAAGATAACAATATATCTTTTCAAAAGATCTTTGGAAGTGAACATTATCTGCACATTATTCATACATTCCATATCAAATTATTACCAAATCAAATTAAAATTTCGTACCAGATATATTCTCATAATCAAATGCCTCAAATATTGTTCAGTCCAATTTTTAAAATGTCAATATTGCATTCTTCTTTTGAGATCCTACAACCACTAATGTTTTGGGGAAAGAACAAAGAGAAAATGTATCCTTAAGCAACATTATCCTTACCATCCTTATCCTAAATGGTATTAATGTTGTTCTGCCTATATTACAATTTTAAGAATAAAGAAATACAAGCTATAATGGCTACTATGCAAAGATTCCCATACCACTCTGGAATTTCAATGAAGAAGTCGATGCTAAGCTCATCTACTCACCTTAGCTGGTTGGTTACTCAATACTTAGAACTAGCCAACAAAAATATAATGTAAGCCAGAAAAATAAGCCATGTATACAATTTTAACTTTTTATTAACCATAATAAAAATATAGGAAGATTAAGTTTTTATTTAATCCAACATATCTCAAATATTATCAATGAGATATTTTACATTCTCTTGGATACTAAGTCTTTGAAATTTAGTGTATAGTTTATACTCACAGCACATCTCAACCTGGACTCATTAGATTTCAAGTGCTCAATAGCTAAATTGGACTAATGGTTAACATACTGAATAGCACAGAGCTAGAGCTATTCAAGTCCACCGAGGTGCTTGTTCTCACCAATTATAAGTCCTAACTCTCCAGCCAGTCACATTACCAAAACGGGTCTCAAGACTGATGATGTAAAAACCAAACGGAATTCATTTCAAAGATCAAGGGTCCTTTATGTTTCAGATATTGTGTTAAGCATTTTCAGATCAGTGGAGGTAGCATTTGTTTTAAGAGGAGTCAGGAATTGAAGGGTATAATAACAGGAACAAACTTGGTTCAATAAGTTCTACTATTAGAAAAACATACTCTAAAAAGGAAGAAAGGTGCATAGCAAGGTCAACATCCCCTTTAGCACAACGACAACTATTAGATAAAGAATTCAGCTGTACAAAGTGTAAGATCCTTCAGAAGGTTTTTCATAGGTACTGAAATAACTCCAGAGAACATTTCAACACACAACTGGGCAACTACTAATCAGCTACATATTCAAAGAAAAAAAATTTTAACTCCTTAACATGACAGTAAATTGTAAACCCTGGTTTAATAAATATTTTAGGCTTCTATATGGAATAAAACGGTAACAACTATTTTCAAATTTAATTACATTTCATTTTAATTTCAATCTGTTTCACTTTTAAGCCTTCTAAGACTATGACATACATTCAAAACTGCTTTTCCTTCTCTAGAAATCTCAAACCTAGATCAACTTTAGGCTGATAGACCAGAAGCAAATTAAACTTGACCACAATAACCCAAATTTCATTTCAAGGAAACTAGATAATCATTTATAAAACTACAAGAATTCACCCACTGAAGGGTGGAATTTCTATTATGTTAAGTTGAGACCTCAGTTAAATGTATTAACTTTACGTTAATATCACGCCTACACAGTTAATTAGATATGGAGTCAAAACTACCTAACTACCCTTCAACTCTTCAAACCATAATGCCAACAGAAACATTAATGCTCTGGTCTCCTGACTCTTTGGAGCCTTTGAAAAGAAATCTGATCTTCACTTGAGGAATTTACTCCAACCTGATCTAAGATATCTCATTCACTAATTGCTATTTCAGATTATTTAGTTTAAATTTTTTTCTAAAAATACCATCTGTATAATAGAAGATTATGGAAATTGAGGTAAACTACTGAGATCCTTGCCACCCTCCTAGAATGCAAAGCCCATAAGGGCAAAATCTTTAGCTTTTTCTTCCAATATGGTATCCTGAGCACAATGAATATCCAAAATTGTTCATTTTATTCACTTTCCCAAGTCAGCATGAGTTCGTTAAGCATGCTTTTACTGAGTACTTCTTCTAGCATTATACTAACCATGAAAGTAAAATTTTAGAGTTCAGTCTTCCAATAGCTTAAAAACCTTTTTGCAGAAATAATATGGGAAAAGGAAATATAATTAAGAGAAAGTTCAAGGAAGTACATAATTAGATACAAAACTTCAAGCACCAAAGAAATAATGTAGGATAGTTCAATTTGAAATGACAAGAGAGGAGAGGGAATGTGGGAATTTGAGGAAGAGCAGATTAGAATTAAACAGGAAGAAAAGGAATCTCAAGAATACAATGAACAATGTCCTACTGAAGACATGAGCTTGGCCTAGCCTAAGCAGGCCAAATGAGGTAGGGAAACAGAGAAAGTGAGGAAATCTTCAAGTAAGGCAATGGTAATGGATAGAAATAAACAAATAGAATAAATAGAGCAGCTTCTCTACCTCAGTTACAAAATGGAGTCACCTGAAAGCTTTTGAAATGCTGTTATCTGGACCCTGATCCGGAGATTCTGAATTCACTGATCTGGGGTATAACCCAGACATCAGGATTTTTTGTTGTTGTTGGCATTGGGGATTGAACCCAGGGCCTTAGGCATGCAAGGCAAGCACTCTACCAACTGAGCTTTATCCCCAGCCCCCAGACATCAGGATTTTTAAGGTTCCCCTGGAATTCTAATGTGCATCACTGCCTCATAAGAAAAACTAGTGGAACTTGGTAACTGATATAACGGAAGGAAAAACAAAAACTCAAGAGATTATGACAAGGATACGTCTATAAAAATGATATTAACTAGAGAATCCAAAGAATGAAACAGTGCAAATAGGACAGCCTTTCTAGACTTTATCACTTGGTCTACATAGATCCCCATAATGAACAAGTCAGCATGAGCTCATTAAGCATGCTTTTACTGAGTACCTCTCAGTAAAAGCATGCTTAATGCAGGTCATTTAAATTCTCCACATATGGTAATTATTTGTCTAATATTTTTCAACAGAAATGATAAAATTAAATTAAACCATTATTTTAAAATTTAAGGTAGAATTCAAACATAAGTATATAAATCTGCCAGGCAAACACTCGGAAGGCTGAGGGAGAAGGATGGCAAGTTCAAAGTTCAAAGGCAAGTTCAAAGACAGTCTCAGCAACTTAGTGAAGCAAGAAGCAACTCAGCGAGACCCTGTCTCTAATTAAATAAAATTTAAAGTGGGGCAAGGGGACTGGAGACCTGGCTCAGTGGTTAAGCACCACTGGGTTCAATACCCAACATCCAAAAAAAAAAAAAAAAAAAAAAAAAGGTGTGTGTGTGTGTGTGTGTGTGTGTATCTCCTAGGAAGCCTCTTGGATTTCCCAGCTAGAAATAATCCCCTACTCCTTGCAATTCCCATGGCACTTTAGTTGTGATGACACTCCCATTAAACACCCTACAGAGACTCTGCCTATTCCAGACAGGAGGGGTCACAGCCTCATTTCTTCTCTTACATGGTGTCGAGAACACTGCTTTGCATGTATTTCACATTGAGTATGTGAACTGAGTGACAGGCAGAGATGGCCAGTTATGTTCTGATTGTCACTAGAGAGTCTGTTTCTAAATGCTTCACAAATAAGCAAAAAAATCTATCCTCAGTTGCTTCTGTTTCTTCAGACCCTTTTACCACTCTAAGCTCTCTTCTGAGTGAATACCATTGCCTTCAAGCCCTTTTATCCTCACTCCACTGCTTCTTGGAAGACTGAAGTTTCTTCATTTTACACAAATAAATAAAAAGGAAACTAAAGATTCTTACCATTAGGAGAAACATAACTGGAAACCAACTCCTAAAATACATTTCTGAATCTCAAGAAGATTTCTTTCAAGACACCCTCCATAGTACTTATATTTCAATAAGACACAACCATCAAGCATGGTTCAATTTTTTTTTTTTTTTTTTTGCTTAAGAGTATTATATTAGGGGCTGGGGTTATAGCTCAGCGGTAGAGCGCTTGCCTCATACTTGTGAGGTACTGGGTTCGATCTAAGCACCATATAAAAAATAAGTAAAACAAAGATATTGTGTCCATCTTTATTTTTTAAAAAAAGAGTGCTATATTAGAGGCTCCATGTTTTCAGTATAAATTAGTATTCCACACCTTTTCCTACATTTATAGTATGAAGACCAAGTACTACAGGGATTTGTATAACATTCTAGGGAAAAGCCAGAAAGTTACTCATGAATGCAGTAAATGGCCAGAGAGCCTGAGCAACCCCAGTACTAGTCTTATAGATGGGTTAGGAAGCTCTGCAGATTTATCACATTCTCTTCCTCACCAAAGGCTGTTTTTTAAAGCAGTTTCCTAATCATAATGTATTGGGCACTTCTGCACCACTTCCAGCATTACACAGAACAACAGATCCACATATATACTATGAGTCCTTGCTCTCCCATTTATGACTCCAACAACTGTAAGCCATTCTTCAACCCATCATTTTTTCATATTTTCTAATTTTCAAGCATTAATATGGATTTTTAAATGTGCCCTACATTCCCAGTGACCTATCAATCACTTTTTCCCTTTTATCTACTAAATCTCTAATATGATCGAAACATAGCAATGATTTAAAATGATTCAATACGATTCACTAATTTCACAATACGGTAGAAACACAATAAACACAGGAAGGCATTCATCTTCACCCTAGAAATTCCATTATGACTCAACATTACCCATTCAAACAAGAAGTATATCAAATGAACAAATGAAAAAAGGATCAAGGTCTTTCTCCAAAGAGTTATAAATAGGCAAAACAGAACCTGTAGTGATGACAGCTAACTTGCATTTTCCATTTTCTCTTTAAAATAACTTTTTATAATCAGATGTGGCACACACCTGTAATCCCAGCAACTCAGAAGGCTGAGACAGGAGGATCACAAGCTTGACGCCAGCTTCAGCAATTCGGCGAGACCCTCAGCAATTTAGTGAGACCCTTTCTCAAAATGAAAAATAAAAAGAGCTGGGGATGTGGCTCAATAGTAAAGTACCCCTGGGGTAAATTCCCAGTACCAAAAAATGTTTTTGAATAATTTTATATAATTTTTATTTAACTTATTCCTTCCTTATATCAGCAAATTATTGGGTACTTGATCTAAACTACAGTGCCTTAAGTTAACATTAAATAACTGAACTAGAAGACAAAAATACCTAGGAAGGAAAAAGAAAGACAGGATAACAGAGAAAAACCAACAAGTACAATATATTCTATGGCCAAAAAAAAAAAAAAATCAAGTGTCAAATTTCACAGCACTGTTTTTAATTACAAACCTTAAAAATTCAAAAACATTACCCAGTCTGCCTCTAAAAATTATACATGCTTACAGTGTTCTATACGGTTCATGAAAAAAGCTTCATAAACCACAATCATTTAAGAAATGGATTTTTCACCATTTGCTCTTGCCCAAACTTATCTGACCATCGAGTTACAATAAGGAAATTTTAGTGGTATAGAATAATATAGGTCATTATCCTTAGAAAATGCATGCTGAAATGGGTGGAGGTGGAAAATCAATGTATGCAAGTTACTTCCAAATGTTTCAGAGAACAAGGGTGTATTTGTTTTTATACACACACAAGCAAATGTACCTACACATTAATTGGTGAGTCTAGATAAAGGATATATAGGTACTCACTATATGATTTCTTTAAGTATAAATTTTTCCATGTAAAACTACGGAGAGGAAAGAGTGACTTAGAAAATTATTTAGCCACTCCTTAAAAAATCTGACCCACCCCAAAAAAAGAAATATTTGAAATTAATAGTTAATACATCTCATATTCACCATGTGATAGAAAAATTCCTCAGACACAACTATCTTACGTTAAAGAAAGGTTCTGACACTCACATTGCCCATATACTCTGAGAGCAAGTCCTGCAGGGCCTGGCGGACAGCATTGCATTCTGCCACAATCCGCTCACGACGGTCATCACGTGTACAGGACGAGTCAGCCATCAGGGCAGCTCCGCTAATGATGCTTTCCAGGCGCTCCTCCAAGGAAGGCCTAAAGCGCTCTTCACTGAAGCTCAAGGGGTCCACTATGATTTGTTTCTGTCAAGAAAGTATTATTGAATATAAATGCTCATCTCTGTTCCCTTTATCATTCAAGGAAAGGGGAAGTGTTTAGGAATATCAAGATTTAATTCTAATACCCAATAGAAAGTTATTCTTCTTGGTAGCTAAAGATCCATCCTATAAGTTGGGCTATGATAAATCACTTTTCAAAAAAGGCACTATCCAGCCAAGCAGTAAGGTATACCACAAATGCAATTACAACTGTATTATGTTCACACTACTTTTTCTAAACAGCTAAAGGTCAGTCTGTATTAGTAATTCATATTATCAAATAAGAATTATAAAAATAATTTATCTTTCTTACATTCAAAGTATAAAACTGCTACATGAGTATCAAAATTGTTCTACACAAAAATATTTAAAAATAAAAACAAAATTGACTTCTGTCACAAAATTTCAGAAAGAAATGCATTTATTAAATTAATTTCCATCTACTTCTCTCCTTATACATCTAATCAAGATTTATAAACAATTTGGTCTCAAATGTATCCTATTGTGTCTAAATTAGAAACTTACCTCCTCAAAGACCACAAGTATGCACTAAGACAGCAAGAGGTATAATTGCCCCACTAAAAACCAATTCTTGCCATCTCCCCTTCCCTCCTGACTCCACTTAAACACAGTTTTGCCAGTGAGTGTGGTCTAAATACAAGTAAGCTACAGGTGCAAGTTCGACCATCTATGTCCCCACTTGGTACAATTTACACTCACAATGGTAACCTTCTGTGCAAATTACTTTGGCTTTAATTTTTCTTTATAAGGATTATGTCCTTATTAATTTCAACTTAAATACCAATTTTTTTCTACTATAGGGATTATGTCCATATTAATTTCAATTTAAATGCCAAATTTTTTTCCTACAAAAAGCTTGATCTTTTCAAATGAGTAAATATTTTTTCCTTTCCTTCCAAAGAAACCTCAGTTTTAAAATTGAACATGTAATACATTAAATTTATTATTAATCCACCATTTTACTTAACCATTTTTCTTACCAAATTTGTATTACAGGATTTGTCTGATTAAAAACTGAATACAAAATACTTTCTGGCAAATGGAAATGAAGAATGGATGATCATAGAATTGTAATACAATCATGAAGCCACAATGGGCCTGAGATCATTTAGGACAACCCCTCATTTACAAATGAAAAAAACAGTGATTCTAAGAAATTAAGTGATATTACTTAATAACTTAGGGTAAAATGTGACCCCTACTAACTTGAAAGAGATAAATACCTAATACTGTCAAATTGGAAGAGGAGAAAACAACAGTTCCAGTAAGAGAGTTCCTTATAAATGGGTATTTTATTTCATGTTTAAGGGTCCAGGGTAAAATTTCAATTCTAATATCATGGTCTTTAGGCTTAACACTGCCTTCATGCTTCATGAAAAGCCCATCCTAAATCAGTCACGCACACCAGCAAGGATCAGTTACCCAAGCCTAAAGGATAAGACAAAGCCTAAAGGATCAGACAAAGAAAACATGCAAAGAAAAAAATGTTAAAAACAAAATACACTCTACTTGTATTGATTCTATATCCTGAATATTTCTATTCTGAAAGGACATTGGTTTCCTTTACCTTAATTTAAAAAAAAAAAAAGAAAAGAAAAATTACCCAAACACTTGGGTTTAAAACAAAACAAAATACCCTTTAAAAAAAGAAATCTTAAACTGCTGCCATCTACTGGAAGCCATGAAGCAGTGTGGGTAGGAATTAAAAACAAAACCCACCAAAGAAGTTAACATTAGAGTCATATACACGGGGCTGTATATATACACAATATGTGGTATTATGTTAATTTCAAAATCTGCTTCCATTTGATTAAATTTTATGTTCATGATTCAAATTAAAGTCACTGAGAAGTACATCTAGGCAGACAAATAAGATTAAGATGGCAGCAGTCACTATGATATATCTATATACCCCACTAGACCATGATCTCTTAGGGGACAAAACCTCTGCATACATTGCTGCTCTATTTCCAATATTTTCATGAATCTTCCAGAAGGTCAAAATCTTGGATAAAATGAACTAGATTCATATCCTCAATAGAGAATGATCTTGGGACTAGGGCTCATTGATAGAGGGCTTGCTTAGCATGTGTGAGGCACTGGGTTCAATTCTCAGCACCACATAAATAAATGAATAAAATAAAGGTCCATTAACATCTGAAAAGAAAATTAAAAAATAAAAAAGAATGATATCATAGCCAGGTGCAATGGCACACATCCTTAATCCTAGTGACTGGGGAGGCTGAGGCAGGAGGATCACAAGTTTGAGGATTTCCTCAATAAGTAAGGGAGGCCCTCAGCAACCTAGTGAGACCTTATCTCAAAATAAAAAGGGCTGGAGGTCTGGGGTTGTAGCTCATTGGCAGAGCACTAGCCTAGCATGTGTGAGGCACTGGGTTGGATTCTCAGCATATAAATAAAATAAAGGTCCATGAACAACTAAAAAAAAATTTTAAGTGGGGGGAGGGGAAGCTGGAGATGTAGCCCTTGGGTTTAATTCTCAGAACCAAAAAAAAAAAAGGAAGAAAAAAAAAAAGAAGAATGCCCTCATAGGAAATACTTGTTGCAAAAATGAATCCCGAAATTCAATCCAAGCTAAGAAAAAAGATAAATGCTTTAAACCAAGTTATGATTAAGTAGACTGATGATTCTTCTACTTGTATCACAAATCTAAGTGTCATCTTTTGCAGATTGGTGAGAGTCTTAAGTTTCCTCTCAAGTGTAACTTACATCAAAGTTATTGAGAGCATATGCCAATTCTCCTCCTCCTCCACCCTGATGCTGGGAGGCATCATCTGATGCGGTAGATTGGGCTGCATTGGAGATGCCTGTGACTGCCTGTTGAAGCTGTTTGTATATCAAATCCCGGTTGGCCTTATAGGCTGCGACATCCGGATGTTGTAGGCATGCCTGGGATGCAGTATACAGGATCGGAACATTTTTCTGCAGGATTCCTCTAGCTGCGGCCATCTGATCACGATGGCCCACATCTTTCAGTTCCTACAAGAGTAAAATAAGAAATTGGAGCATTCTTTATGTGGGTTAGAGTCACATGAAAATTTGCTGGTACAGGCAGTAAAGTTAAGAGTTCTACCTATCAGACACATTACTTTCATTAACAATCTGACTTGAAAGTTAAGCACAAAGGAAACAGTATGAGTTAATATGTTGTGTTTGAGCTTTAGAATCACAGAAATCTGGATTTAAATATCCTAGTCTACTTTTTCCTGGCTATTGTGACCTTATTTTACACTTTGTGCTCAGTTTCTCCCTCTGTAAAATATGAGCAGTAACAGAAGCTCTTTTGTTGTTTGGGGGAATAAACGGAATAATGCATGTAAAGCACCTAGCATAGCACAGTAAAACATAAAACTACTTAGCAACTTGATTATAACTATACATAGATA
Organism: Ictidomys tridecemlineatus; assembly: GCF_052094955.1. Classification (NCBI taxonomy): domain Eukaryota; kingdom Metazoa; phylum Chordata; class Mammalia; order Rodentia; family Sciuridae; genus Ictidomys; species Ictidomys tridecemlineatus. The sequence goes on along the minus strand of NC_135477.1, from coordinate 119,232,982 downwards.
TGTGTACCTATTCCAGCAAACCAAAATATAAAAATCATATTGACACACATTTAAACAAAGTAAGATAATAAGGATTTGTTAAGTTACATTAGAAGAGTTTGGGGAAATCTGGAGCAGAATAACATAGTTATATATGAACTATACAAAACCACCTAGGTGAGGATGTACCCAGTTATTCTCACAAGTACAGAACTCCTCTCCCCACCTTTGATAACCCAAAGACTAAGACACAGAACCATAAAACACAGAACCAAACTTTCCTTGCCCAATAAAATTCAGCAGTACACAAGTCATTAAATCATAAAGTTGAGGTTCATATGCTCTATTATTTTAATCCATGATTATAATATTCTGAATAGATATAGCCTTAAATGAAAAAATCCTTTTCTATTTCTTATACCCCATTACTGATCCAACAAAAGGATCTGAGGTTTCTGGCATCCTTACCACTAATGGTATCTACTGGGTAGGCTGAGAACATATGCAAAGCAACAGTTAAGTGATATCAACAATAAGCAAGACCAGAAGGGGGCATTTCTGATATCCCATTGTTACTGAAATTACTCAAAGAGAAAAAAAAAAAAAAAGGTTCTTGGGCCGGCTGTGGTGGTACACACCTATAATTCCAGCAACTTGAAGGATGAGGTAGGAGGACTGCAAGTTCAAAGCCAACCTCAGCAACTCAGAGAGGCCCTAAGTAACTCAGAGAGACCCTGTCGCTAAATAAAATATTTAAAAGGGCTGGGGATATGGCTCAGTGGTTAAGCATCTGTAGTTTCAATCCCTGGTATTTAAAAAAAAAAAGAAAAGAAAAGAAAGCCTTGGTAAATGTGGATCACCATCTATAGAGAAAGAACACAGGTGATAACTTTACCTGATCACTCTATTTTACATGCAGTCATAGAATTGCAATATTACAGTCACCAACTGAATGCTAGAGTACAAATTCAAATGTTTATGAGTTTCATATACATAAACAAGAGAAAATTTACCTAACTTCAAAAGGCTATATCAATTACTCAATTTAAAGTCTGACTTAGTTATTTAATAGCTCATCTTTCTATATGAATTCCTAATTACACATTAAGAGGGATCAAACTAGATTCCTTTTTTCTGAAACTTCATCTCAGTACATATTTTAGGGTTTACATCTTTATTCAAATCTTGTATAGTACCACAGTTTACTTTCCCTCCTGGAAGTCTTTTTTCCTTTGGAACCAAAATTTGCAAGTAATAGATCGAAGCATTTTAAATGCCCTATAGCACGATACATTAGGCTAAATATTCAGAAAGTGGACCCTATGGATTTATAAAATGAGTAATCATTTCAAGATTCAAGTTAATACAGAGGCTGATGATCAATCAGCACAGCCTCTTATAAAGGTCACCTAAGATATTTGTGGTCACCTAAAGTTAATAAGTCCAAAATTAGTATCCAATACTTGACTTCCCCAAGTCACTTCCTGGTGTGGCATAATAAACTTCTATTTTTCCAAAGACTACATTAAGCTTCATATTAAAAAATAGGTCCCTATGGATTTAGAGACTGGTGATCACTTCAAGACTAAAGTTACAATGAGAGGTCACAGCTAACCATTATGCTTAAATAGTTGGTGCACATGTTCTCTGTGGTATTTTCTAAATGTCTTGCCCTCGCTATAAAACATTATCTCTGATAGATGCCTATTTGCCAAGTATTGGGGATATATTTTAATCTGTGATGAAAATGACAACTAAATATCATCGTTTGGGCTGGGGATGTGGCTCAGGCAGTGGCGCGCTCGCCTGGCATGCATGCGGCCTGGGTTCGATCCTCAGCACCACATACAAACAAAGATGTTGTGTCCACCGAGAACTAAAAAAAATAAATAAATATTAAAATATTTTCTCTCTCTCTCATATCTCTCTCTCTTTAAAAAATAAAATAAAATAAAATATCATCGTTTATCCTTACTACAAAGAGGCTGTATTTTCCTCTTCAGAAGTACTTTTGCCTTAGCACAAAGAAACTAGCTTTTTGGTAAGTAAAGACAGGAAACAGGACACTACAGTGAGCATCATCATTAATTGTAATAAGAACAAATCAATGCTAGGCACCATGGTGCGTGCACACCTATAATCCAGCAACTAGAGGGCTGAGAGAAGAGGACCACAAGTTCAAGATCAACCTCTTTAACGTAGCAAGATTCTGTCTCAAAATGAACTTAAAAAGGGCTAATGATACGTATGTGTGGTAAAATATCTTCCCCAGTACCAGGAGAAAAAAAACAAATCAATCAAAAGTAAACTTTTCAAGATATATAGTGCTGATAAGAAATTCAAATTACTGAGAAAAATGAGCTATTAAGCAATGTAATAAATAGTTTACTTATAAAATTAGATTCCTTCCAGGTGCGGTGGGACAGGCCTGTAATCCCAGCAGCTCGGGAGGCTGAAGCAGAAGGTCTAGAGTTTAAAGTCAGCCTCAGCAAAAAAAACGAAGTGCTAATCAGTGAGACCCTGTCTCTAAATAAAATACAAAATAGGGCTGGGGATGTGGCTCCGTGGTTGAATGCCCCTGAGTTCAATCCCTGGTACCCAAAAAATAATAAAAATAAATAAACAAACAAAATTAGAATCCTGTAGTCTAGTTTAGCTTTCATGATTCCTCAACTTCACCAATCCAGTTACGATTCAAGCCGACTCAGGAACAGCCAAACAGAAAACAGAGGAAAGAACTCAAATTAACAATCCAGTCCATTCAATGACCAAGAAGTAGAAGCTCTCGTCTCATCAGAGTATAATACTATTTCTACCCAAGTGAAAGTTTCTTCTTATTTCCCTATTTAACAAGATAATATCATAGCCACAGATATATTTGATCACATCTCGTCTCGTATTCAAAAGATCATATTTGCAGGTACAAAATAATATACCTGTTCAATTTTTGGAAAAATAACCATGCAAAGCAGAGTTTATAGAAAGAAGAGGCATTAGGTTCTTCCAAATATCACAATAAGTTGTCCGTAGATGGGTGAATGAAATATGAACATTAAAACACTAAGTCCCTAGCATGTTGGAGACCCAGAGTTGACAGCACGAGTCAGCATTGGTCCTCCTTACAGAAACCAAGGTTAATGTTAGCTCAATTTGAACTCTGCCATCACCTTTACACTTTTCTATGGTTTGAATGTATTCCGCCAAAAGTTTACATGTTGAAAACAATCTCCAAAATCATATGTTAATGCTATCTGCAGGTGAAGCTTTTGAGAAGTAATCAGGATTGAATGAGGTCATGAGGGTTTTAATAGGAGAGAAAAAGAGATCCAAGCTTTCTCTTGATAACAGATACCTTCTTCCATGTTAGAATGCATCAAGAAAGCCCTCAGTAGATGCTGAGCAAATCAACTGGGACCATGGTCTTGGATTTCCCTGCCCCCAGAACTACCAGCTAAATAAACATCTATTCATTATAAATCACACAGTATGTGGTATTCAGACACAACAGAAAATGTATTAAGATACCCTTATGGTCAAAGTAGAGCCTAGAGGCTAATAGAAATGCAACATTCTAGTTAGCAAACAATATTTTAGCCCAAGAAAGTAACAAATTAGAGCCACACTTAGAATCCCACTCCAGGATAGTTCTGCAGTATAGCAAGTAGTCTGTTTATACATTTGTTAAACAAATAATTATTAAGAAATACTAGGGCCTGGGTTGTGGTGCAGTGCTCACCTAGCATGTGTGAGGCACTGGGTTTAATCCTCAGCACCACATATAAACAAATAAAATAAAGGTATTGTGTATGCCTACAATTAAAAAAGAAAGAAAGAAACAAGAAATACTAAGTCTAGGCAATGTTCTAGGCACTAGGGATTCTAGGAGCAATAAAACAGACAAAATCCCTGTTCTTAAGTGAGACAGTTTAGGATCAAATCCTAGATCCACTACTTACTAAGTGAAAAACCTTGCCAGATTACATAACCTCTCTGTGTTACAGTTCCTTCATCTATAAAAATTAACATGTGAATAATTATAGTATCTGCCTATTTACTACTTTCTTAAGATTAAATTCAGTTTGTGTTTATAAAGGATTTGTAACAGGGCTGAGGATATAGCTCAGTGGTAGAGCACTTGCCTAGAATGCATGAGGCCTTAGCTTCAATCCCAAGCACTGCAAGGGGTGCGGAGCGGCGGGGTGCGGAGCGGCGGGGTGGGGGATACCTTATAACAGTGCTTGGCACATAGTAAACACTTGCTTAGAGTTACTAATGAATAACTCTAACAAAATGTTTTATTCTAATATTATTGTCAACAATGTCGTCATGACTACCATGCCATATCCAAAAACAAAAAAGGTAAATTCCAGAAAGCATGTGGACCTTATGAGGTTTTCTTTAATAGGTAGCTGTTGTTAAATGATACTACTAGGGCAGTTAAGAGAGCCACACAGTCTTGAGGAAATACTCCCTTTTCCTGGACAAAGGGCGCCTACAAAGATGAAAGGCTCAATTAGGAAGCAAATTATCACATAACATTTCTGGGGAGAAAAGAAAAAGTCAAGTGAACACAGACCAATGGCTAAGCATACAGCAGAAAAAGAATTCTATTAGAAAACACAGTGTGGGAAAACATGACCAGTTATTGAAGGAAATTAGCGGATAGTACCCAAATGCAGCTAAATATGGAAATACCCAGTGTGAAGTTTCCAACAAGCTGGACCCTTAAGATAAAATGAACAGAATTTTAATTCACAAGAAAAGAACTAGGAATACACAAGAAGTATAGGAAAACCACAAAGCTATTAGGTCACTTAAGTCTGAAGGGACATGAGCGGCAGCAGTTACCAAAATCCAGGGTGCAGGACCCAGGAACTTTGGATCTACCCAGGGCCACCAGCAGATAGGGGGTCTATGAAAAACACCCCAACTTCGCTCTCCTATCTCCTTTAACCTCCTGCTTATGCTCCCACTGGCCAAACCTAACCAGGAATAACAGGGCAAAAGGAGCCCATTGATGCATCCAGACATGGTAGATTCCAGGGCAGAAAATAGGGTGAACAATGATGAAAACCAGGATATTGAGGGATAAATAGGCCTGTTGGGCACGTTGCCAGAGGATTAATATCTAAAATATATGTAAAGAACTAAAAAAAAAAAAATTAACACAAAAAAACTCAAATAATCCAATTAATAAAATGGGTAAATGAATTAAACAAACACTTTTCAAAAGAAGAAATACAAATGGCCAAAAAAAAACAAAATCATAGAAAAAATGTTCATCATAGCAATTGTGGAAACATAAATCAAAACTACACTGAGACTTCATCTCTCACCTAACAGAACAGCAGTCATCAAGAATACAAACAATAATAAATGATGAAGAAAAAGAAACACTTTTACACTGGTGGTGGGATTGTAAATTAGTACAACCACTATGGAAATCAGCGTAAAGGTTCCTCAAAAGACTAGGCATGGAACTACTTTATGACCCACCTATACCACTCCTCAATACTTATTCTAAGAATTAAACTCATCAAACTTTAGTGATACATCATTCCATCACAATTCATAATAGCCAAACTAGAGAACTAGTTTAGGTGTTAATCAACAGATAAATGGATAAAGAAAACATGACATATATACCCAATGGAGTTTTATTCAGCCATAAAGAAAAATGAAGTGTAATTTGCACAAAAACAGATGGAACTAGAGACCATTATGTTACATGAAATAAGCCAAACTCATAAGGTCAAGGGTTATATGTTTTCTCTCATATGTGGAAACTAGAGGCGGAAAAGATTAAAAAAAGGTGGTGGTAGGAATCTCAAGAAAATCAAAGAGAGATGAGTAGAGGAGAACAACTGGGGTTGGGAGACAAGGAAGGAGGGAATAAGTGCTGGGGGGACAATCAAGGCCAAAATATACTGTTATATTGTGTGCAAGTATGAATGTGTAACAACAAATTCCACCATTATGTACAAATTATAATACACATAATATACAAAGGAAAAAAGAGCATAGGTATGTATGTATGTGTACATTTCAGATTCAGGGTAAGTTTATGAGGGCTTCTAGGTTGTTTGCACAAAGAGAGATATATAAAAGAAACCTTTTATTCTCATCGGACACATTAATATATGCAAATATCACACTTAGAACATCTACACCCATCTAGCAACAGGTACACTAAAGATAACATGTTGAAAAAATGTCAAGATTTTCTCAGCAAAAAACAATCTGTGAGGTGAACAGAGAGCCTACCTACATCCTGGGAGCAAATCTTTCCCCCCTCACACATCAGATAGAGCACTAATCTCTAGGGTATATAAAGAACTTAAAAAGCTAAGCACCGAAAAAACAAATAACCCAATCAATAAAGGGACCAAGGAGCTGAACAGACACTTCTTAGAAGAGGACATACAAGCAATCAACAAATATATGAAAAAATGCTCATCATCTCTAGCAATCAGAGAAATGCAAATCAAAACTATTCTAAGATATCATCTCACTCCAGTCAGAACGGCAGCTATTATGAAGACAAACAACAATAAGTGTTGGCGAGGATGTGGGGAAAAAGGTACACTCATACATTGTTGGTGGGACTGCAAATTGGTGCAGCCAATATGGAAAGCAGTATGGAGATTCCTTGGAAATCTGGGAATGGAACCACCATTTGACCCAGCTATTCCTCTCCTCGGACTATACCCAAAGGACTTAAAAACAGCATACTACAGGGACACAGCCACATCAATGTTTACAGCAGCACAACTTACAATAGTTAAACTGTGGAAACAACCTAGATGCCCTTCAGTGGATGAATGGTTAAAAAAAAACGTGGCATATATACACAATGGAATTTTACTCAGCAATAAAATCATGGCATTTGCAGGTAAATGGATAGCGCTGGAAAAGACAATGCTAAGTGAAGTTAGCCAATCCCAAAAAAACAAATGCCGAATGTTTTCTCTGATATAAGGAGACTGACTCAAAATGAGGTAGAGAGGGGGAACATGGGATGAATAGATGAATTCTAGATAGGGAAGACGGGAGAGAGGGAAATGGAGGAGGCAGGGGATTAGCAAGGATGGTGGAATGTGATGGACATCATTATCCAAAGAACATTTATGAAGACACGAATTGGGTGTCAACCTACTTTATATACAAACAGAGATATGAAAAATTGTTGTATATATGTGTAATAAGAATTGTAATGCAAAAAAACCCAAATACATAAAGACATGAATCAGCATGAACATACTTTATACAAAGATATGAAAAAAGATATGTGTAATAAGAATTGTAATACATTCCTCTGTCGTGTATTTAAAAAAAATAAAACAATTACAATTTTTCAACTTTTAATAAAATATTTACTTTGTGTATATGTAATGATAACTTTAGTACTGCTTTCATTATGAACACTGCTTAGTGGAAGGGATAAATTTGTTTTCTAAGCAATAGGTTTAGAAGAAAGACGATTTTTAAGTGAGAAAAAAAAAACAAATTAAAGTCAATAGGGTTTCCTTTATATTATTTCTTCTTTATTCTGTTTATGAGTAAAATCATGCAGCACTCATCTTTCTGTGCCTAGTGTATTTCACTTAGCATAATGATCTCCTGTTAACACTATGCTATGCACATGACACTTTTTTGTTCTTTTTCATGATGGACAGTATTAATCTATGTATACACTACATTTTCTTTATCAATTATTCATTTTACTGTTGGCAATTGTGATTAATGTTGCAATAAATGTTGTAGCCCAAGCGTCTCTTTGACATACTTTTAGGGGTCTCATTAAAAAAAAAAACCATATTCATTCCAATGTTCTTAAAAAAAAAAAATGTCAAAAGCCTGGATCCTTAAGATATTGCAAAGTTCTTAAATTTTAACAACCCTGAAGTCACTTCACCAAACTTAAGTCAGTGAAAAAATGCCCACCTCCTCTATTCAAGGAGTTAAGAGTTGGGTTTCCTGTACAGATAGTACAAGATATCCTAACTGATTAGAATATTAGGTAATAATAACAATTCATCCTTTCAGAGATTGTTTTCTTTTAAATATGTTTCAGTTGTTGATAGACCTTTATTTTATTTACTTATTTATATACGTGGTGCTGAGAAGCAAACCCAGCACCCCACACATGGTAGGCAAGCACTCTACCTCTGAGCCACAACTCCAGCCCCTCAGAGATTGTTTTAATATAAGAAAAGTAGTTGCTGAGTAGAGGGTGTAACTTGGTGGTAGAACACTTGTCTAGAATACAGAAGGCACTGGGTTCAATCCTAGCACCATCCTTGAGGTGGGGAAGTAGAGTAAGTTTCATCAGTACTTGAGGAGTTATAAAAAAGCTGGATGGCAATGCATGTATCCTCCTTGCAGAACACAAACCTAAAATACAAAGTATCCAACAGAAAAGACACAGGAAGGATTTCAAAGACCCCAATAGCAAACAGGTTGTGGAACTTGAAAAAAATGAGAATAATGATCCACATGCCACACACAACAAAAACAACTAGTAATGATTATAAGAGCTACTTTAAATTGACAAAGCAGCGGGGAGGGTCTCAGATGTAGAGATAACTTTAATATGTTTTAACTTATTTAGGTTTCCTAAAGATCTAAATTCTACTTATTAAATTCTACTAAAACTCACATTAATACTTGAACACATCTAACAAAGGCCAATCACCTCCCCATATATATCTTCATCAAAAATGATAAACTACTTAAAATTTTCACAAAATTAAAATGAGAGAATAACATGAATACAACTTTATTATAATTATACTTCCGTTAAGAGCACAATACCAAACTGATACCTTAGTTTAAATATTTTAATTAAACTGTATTAGCAGAGCAAGATAATGGTACCATCAGAAAACGTAGGCAAAATGGTTTTTTTCCCCACTAAATATAAACAATTTTAAAATATCCCCAAATAATGACTGTACCTGTTGTCTTTTAGCTGCCATAATGTTCAGCTTATCTACTTCAGGTTTCAGGGCTTTATACTGTATTCCTAAGTCTTGTTCATTGCCAGCATTCCTCAGTTTCAAGATACCATCTTCTACCTATAAAACACAACCCCAAAAAACAAAAGTTCTGACTTACAAGTCTATAGATAATGATATGTATGGTATGGTATCTGAGACTATTTTTTAATTCCTTTTAACAACTACTCAAAAGCAATTCAAAGTTAAATCTCTTGAGCTGCTATGGACCTCCTATTACATGGATGCTTTACAAAAAGGTAGAAAGGACATATAGTAATATTGGTCTCTATCTAAAAGTGTACAATGTAATGTATCTTAGTTTTTCAATTCTACCAATGCAAGGAAATGTTTAATCAGTACTGCAAATAAGTCTAAACAATACCTTTGCTACAAGTTCTTCCTTAGAATCAAGACAACACTAGCTCATAGGAGGGCCCAGATCATATATACTTGAAAAAGTAGTAAGCATAAACTAAACAAAACATTCATGGTCCATGTAGATAAACTTCAAAACCAAAGTAAAACCTAAGAACTGATGAACTAAGAATGGCCACCATCAGCTTCACTATGATAAACAAAGAACAAATTACAAACATAGGCCCATACTTACAACTTTCAGCTGAACTAGTAGTTTGTAGACATCTGCCATATCAGCCAAAATCAGCAGCCGGGTAACAGCAGAGAGCAAAGCTCGAGCTGCCCGAACCATATTGCCTCGCTTCACAGAAGAGCAGGGATCATCTGCAAACTCTCCTGCAGCACTCTTCATCAAATCTCCTGTTTTACAAAATGGGGGCAAAAAAAAAATAAAATAAAATACTCAGCAGGGATTAAAATGAATGGCTGATCAATATTATAAAAAATAGTCCAAACTCTATATTTCACACAAGATTTTAGTATAGGGGTCATCATTTTTGTTGCTTGCTCTTCTTTCTTAAGTAACAACTACCATTGAAACAAACACCCTCATATGGTACCAATGAAAGCAAAATATCCAAAAAGTGACTTGCACTATTATCAAAAGACTTAAAAATACTTCTTCCCTTTGATCTAATGATAATATGCTTTTTCAAAAAGCTTTTACTAAAGAAGTAAAAAAAAAAAAAAAAAAACTAAGATCTGAGGGGAGAGGAAAAAACACTAATCAAATGCAATCTACACCCACATCCACAGAATAATTCAGAAATACAACCACCACTAGGTATACCACCACACTTCCCTAACCATCCCAACTATCCAATTTCTATATTCCTAACAAAGATTCTTTGATATCTGAAAATTCAGAGTTCAGTCACTGATTCTTTCATTTCTCTTACAGCAAAACACTGCCAATAGGTCAAATGCTCAACAATAAGGAACTAGTTAAGTAAATTATGGTGAGGCTACAACTATTATAAAAATGTTAGCATATGAAAAATGTAAAGGTTTATGATAGAATCTTAAGCAGAAAAATATGAAATTCCAAATGTATGTAATCTGTGGTGTTTTTTTTTAAAGAAAAAACTGCAGTGAAAAGGCAACTAAGAGTCATTACTAGGTTACATTCTGCCTCTTAATATTATTTTGTATTTATGAAACTAGATTCTATAATAAACTGGTTATTGCGTCTATAATTTTAAAAATTAAGCTTGAAACATAAAATAGACTTTATCATAGTTGTTAAGAATATCCAGGGCTGGGGATATATAGCTCAGTTGGTAAAGTGCTTTGCCTCCCATGCGCAAGGCCCTGGGTTCAATCCCCAGCACCACAAAAAAAAAAAAAAAAAAAAAAAAGAATATCCAGCATAAGCTCAACTCACAATAACTAAACTATAGAAACAACCTAGGTGACCTTCAAGAGATGAATGAATTTTTAAAAGGGTGTGTGGGGGGGTGTAAAATGGAATATTATTTAAAAGGGTGTGGGGGGGTGTAAAATGGAATATTATGGCATTTGCCAGTAAAGGGATGGAGCTGTAGAATATCATGTAAAGGGCTGGGATTGTGGCTCAGTGGTAGAGCGCTCGCCTAGCACGGCAGGACCCGGGTTTGATCCTCAGCACCACATAAAAAAATAAAGGCATTGTGTTGTGTCCATCTACACCTAAAATATCAGGGGAAGAATAGCATTACTTTAGATTAGATAGAGAGGGGGGAAGGGAAGGGAGGGGGTAAGTAGGTAGGAAGGATATGTGGATAGGAAGGATAATAGAATAAAACAGACATTATTACTTTATGTACATATATGATTTATGTACATATATGATTGCACAACCAATGTGATTCTACATGTATAATCAGAAAAATGAGAAATTATATCCATTTATGTATGATATATCAAAGTGCATAAATGTTTTCTACTGTCATGTATAAGTAATTAGAATAAATTTTAAATTTTTTTTTAAAAAAAGGAATATACAGGGCTGGGGTTGTGGCTCAGCGGTAGAATGCTCGACTACCTACCTCCTCAGCACCATATAATAAATAAATAAAATAAAGGTATTGTGTCCAACTACAACTAAAAAATAGATATATTTTTTAAAAAGTATACACAACATATACAATCCTGAGTTCAAGAATTTATTTACAAGGGGGACAAGAACAATAGAATGAATCAGATATTATGACCCTATGTACATATATGATTACACAATTGGTGTAATACTACATCATGTACAACCAGAAGAATGAGAAGTTAGACTCCATTTATGAATAATGTATCAAAATGCATTCTACTGTCATGTATAATTCTTTAGAGCAATTTTTTAAAATAAAAAAGAATTTATTTACATTATTTCCTGGAAACTTATACAAATTATACTTTGTTTTATTAATTTCTATTGATAAGCATTTCAGGTGATTATTATGCCTCCCTCCTCCTCCTCTTTTTTTTTGGTACCAGGAAGTGAACCCAGGGGCGCTTAACCACTGAGCTACATCTGGTCTTTTTTGTATTTTATTTAGAGACAGGGACTCACTGAGTTGCTCAGCGCCTCACTTCTGCTGAGGCTGGCTTTGAACTCATGATCCTCCTACCTCAGCCTCCCAAGCTATTGGGATTACAGTATAGGCCACTGTGCCTGGCTATACCTCCCCTTCTTATAGCTGGAAGCACATAGAGGGCCAGGGCTATGTCTTGTACACTGGTATTCTGATGGTAGTTGTATGGTGTTATCTTTGGGGTCCTGGAAAAGCACTTACTCTCTTTCTCTGCTGAGTATATCCACTGTAGATTAAAGCCTAAAAGCCATTCTCTTTCTCATTTCCATGTATTTTGTTTGTTTGTTTTATTTTAAGGGCCATTTTCAAAAAAGTAAACTATTTATCAACACATCAGAATTTCTAACAACTTTAGTTGTACAGAAAAAATTTAAGTTACTTCAGATTCATACATCAATTAGACTTAAAAGCTCTATAGAATACTAAGAGTAAAGATAAGCTCTGCATATTTATCAGGTCAGAAATAACTCATGATGAAGAACTCTGCAGATGAAAAGTTTTCCTATATCTGATATATACCTCCTTTATATCTTTAAAAAGATACTGACATATGGCAATCATGTAAATTCATAACATTAATAATAATGTCTCAGGGTATTTTAAAAAATGATTTATAGCTGGGTGCAGTGGCAGACACCTGTAATCCCAAGCAGCTTGGGAGGATGAGGCAGGAGGATCACGAGTTCAAAGCCAGCCTCGGCAATTTAGCAAGGCCTTAAGCCGCTCAGTGAGACCCTGTCTTTAAATAAAATACAAAATAAGGATAGGGATGTGGTTCAGTGGTTGAATGCCCCTTAGTTCAATCCCTGGTGGCCCCCCAAGAAAAAAAGATTTATTTATTCAACAAATATGAGCACCCACCACACATCAAGGACTATATTAGGAACTGGCAGTATGTCCACAACAAACAGCCCATGCTTTCATGGAGTTCTATGAGATATCAAAGAAGGAAGCACTAACAACCAGTTTGGTGAAGAAGTAAAATGTTAACAGGTACATGGAAGGTATTCTGAACTGGACCCAACTTGCAAAAGATAGGAAGGATTTTGGCAGGAGAATTAAGAGTTACCACTTCAAGTAGAATGAACATAATAATGTGCAATATTTATTAAATTAATTTTATCAATCATACAGAAAGTAGGTGGCATTAGCCCTTTTTAAGAATGAGGCAACTAGGGCTGGGGATATAGCTCAGTTGGTAGAGTGCTTGCCTTGCATGTAAAAGGTCCAGGGTTCAATCTCCAGCACCACACACACACAAATAAAAGGCAACTAATGCTTACACAAGTCAAATAACTTAATCCCTGTCACCAAACTAGTGAATGATAGACCAGGATTTGCAATGCCAATACTAACATTCTTAGAACCAAGCTGAGGAACACAGTAAGATACAATTGGAACCTGAATTCTTTAATCTCACTGAAAAGTAAGGGCTGCATACAGGAGAGAAAGAAGTGATGGATAGAAAGGCCATGGACAAACAGAATTCAATAAAGAATCCTTGAGCTAGGGGAAGTCAAACTCATGGAAGGAGAAAATTAACCTAATCTTACATACAATAAACCTGACCAGAAAGAGACATCAGAAAGCTGCAGTGGTGACCTAGGAAAGAGTAATAGAAAATTTTAAAGGCAGGGGTCAAAAGATCTATTAACTTTTGATTATAAAGTATTAAGAAGAAACCAACAAAAATTAAAGATTCCAAGCTAGGGTTGCCTTAAAAGTAAGAGGGAACAAGCAAGAGCTGAATGACAGCATATAAATTGAGAGAAATTAAAAAGGAGAAGGGGTGGGGGAAGGTGTGTAGTTACAGTGGCACATGCCTACAACTGCAGCTATCTGGAAGGCTTAGTTGAGAAAATCACAAACTTGTTTTTGTTTTTTGGAGGTGAAGTCTTACTGTGTTGCCCAGGCTAGTTATAATATTATAACTAAGTATAATAATTATATATATTATGTATAATATATATATTATTATTATAACTAAGTATAATTATTATACCTCAAAATGTATACATGAAGGCTCATGGCAGCTTTAGTCATAATAGTTAAAAAGCCAAACACCCATCAATTAATGAATGGCTAAACAAATTTTAATATATCCCTATATATAACAATAAAAAGTAACCAAGTGCTGCTTCATTACCAAAGTACTGGTACATTACCCAGTGGGGTAAATCTCTTTTGATTGCCTCAATTCTTCCTTGAATGTGTATCTACTTTGCTAAATAAACCTCTTCTGTGCCTTTAAAATAGAAAGAAAATAACAATCACACAAAGTTAAAGAAGTCTGTCACAAAAAAACACAAATTGTACCATTCCAATGAAATTTCTACAATAGGCAAATCTAGAGACAAAAAGTGTATATATTAGTGGTTGCAGGCAGGTTAATGGGGTAGGGGTATCAGAACTTAATGTTAATAGATACAAAAGGATTTTTCTCTGAGGTGATGAAAATGTCAGATTACACAGGGGTGATGGCTATACAACCTTGTGAATGTACTAAGAACTAATCACTTTTATACTTTATAAGGGGTAAATTTTATGGTATGTGAATTATGATATTAACAAGGGGGGAAAACATCAAATGTAATAACATGAGTGAATACAGGTCTTGAAGCTGAAGGCCTAGATTTTGGTCTATTCATTTACAAGCTACACAACTGGACTCTATACATCTGTTTCTTCTCTAAAATGTCAATAATACCCCCTCTCTAAAATGTCAAGAATACCCCACTACATAGCTACATCCCCAATCTCTAATATGAGACATTGGGGATGTAGCTATGTAGCATGATAATAGAGCTCTTGACTTGTGAGGTCCTGGGTTCAATTTCCAGCATCAAAATAAAAATAATAATAATAATTTTAAAATGTCTAATTCACTACTTTGTACCAGGAGAGACAACATAGGGTATATATTGGGTATATATTTTTAAAATTAGTATTATTAGGTAAAACAAAATAAAAAATCAGAGAAAAGGTCTTCAATTTGTTTTATGAATATTCTTCTGTTCAAAGGTCACCTTTAAGGATCAGAAACTATAGTTTTTTTAACCACTAAATAGGTGGTGGTTTACACAGTTGTAAAACAGAAATAATAACATTAATAATCTTTGTTAGTAGCACAAGACTATAAAAATATTCAGACAGGCTGAAACAGTGCACAGTGATCTTAATCATCAATGGAAAAATTATGATTGTGCTGTAACCATTAAATTTTTTTGTCAACATATTAAAAATTCCTTTATTATTACAAATATAAACATATTTAATAAACTAAGTTAAACTTTACAGCACACTGAGAATTTGTTATTGTTGTTGTTGTTAAGGTTAAGGCTAAAAATTTTCTGTTTAACAATGACAACAACAACAAAAAAAGCTCTCAAAAGTAGTATTAACAATGCTTGCTTGCCACATATCCAGTCCATTTTCATTTTGAGACAGGATCTTGCTAAATTGCTAAGACAGTCCTCAAATTTGCAATACTCCTGCCTCAACCTCCTCAGTCACTGGGATTACAGATGTAATCCCCCCATATATCCCACTACCATATCCAGCTCTTAATCTTTTCATTTTCAAGTTCATAAATTATCTACAAGAGTTCCTTTAACATGAAATTTTTTATGACATCACTTTCTCTTGAACATTATCTTCCTTTTCATCACAATCACTTTCCTCACATAAGTGAAGGAATGTTCCTTCAGCAAATTCCTTTGGCACTTACCTAGGATTTTAAACAGCAACAGAATAAACATTACTGAGGTTGGCTATTTCATCCATTTTTCTTCTATTCAATTTATCATTTTTCATTTCTTTGCCTGAGCATCCATTTTTTTGTTGGTTAATTTCCTCTTTTAATTCTCTACTTTTGTAAAATGGTTCTAGTGGGTTTATTACTGGAAGGGAAGGACAACTCAACTACACACTCTATATAAACTGATAAGATGCACAATGAACAATCAACAAACTGGAAAGAGTGACATAATTAGTCATTGACCATATTGTGAATCAGTTATTTACGTGGCAATATGTATACTTCAGAGCTAACAGCAAGGTTAGTACTTACTTTATGCAAATCTTCACTGTTAATTAGTATACTGTGGTAACTAAATTTTAAACTATGGTATTGGAGGACTGGTGGTATTTAACTAAATGTTGGTAACTGCAAAAGTGCGCACATCAGAACCTTGCAAAGCCAGAACTGCCTGTGCCCACTTTCCAGGGCTGCGGAGATGAAACTAAATACTCTAGGACACACAAAGTACTCAGCAGAGTGCAGAGAGCAGTGCCTAGCACTGCCATACTTTTTATTATCACAACTGAAATTAATAACAAATATTAAGAGTGGGGAAAGACAAAAGGAGACTCACAATGCCCAACTGAGGAATGAATATTCTGGGTCAAAGACAGAAGCACACACAATCAGGACCACAGGAGGAGGTAAGGCCAAGTGGAATAAATGGCAGTTCCAGGACCCTCAAATGAAAAGTAAATGCAAAATAGCAAGAGGCTTCTAAACAGTATGAAGTTTGACAATGTTGAAAAATCCCAGTTTTTTCAGAAGCTCCTCTGGTTCTCTGTTAAAATCTGGGCAGGATGGAGATAAAAAAGGGAGTAAATTTCAAGTAAATGGAAGAATTAGAAGACACAGGTAAGGGCTCAAATTAGGCCAAACAGAATGAATTTTATTTATTTATTTTTTAATATTTATTTTTTAGTTTTGTTCGACACCATACCTTTGTTTTATTTATTTATTTTTATGTGGTGCTGAGGATCGAACTCAGGGCCTCACGTGTGCTAGGCGAGTGCTCTACCACTGAGCCACAACCCCAGCCCCCAGAATGAATTTTAAGAAGACTTAAATATACAGTCCATCTAAATGAATCAAAACTCTTCAAAGACTAGGTAATATTTAAATTAACAAATGAAATCTGGCAATTTTAACAATCACATAACCTTGACCAACTCTAACATTCTTTTCATCATAACCTCCTCCTTCCTCTAAGTTGTAATTCCTAACCCAGTTCATTCTTCAGCTACTATGATATGGTTCCAAAATAACAACAGATCAATGACAGCAAACAACTGAAATTGGAAGGAAGAAGCCAGGTAAACTAAACACATTAGCCAGGCATGGTGGTGCACGCCTATAATCCCAAAGATTTGGGAGGCTAATGCAGGAGAATCCCAGACTCTTTATCTCAAATAAAATAAAAAGGGCTGGGATAGAGGGCCTCTGGTTCAATGGCTAGTACTAGTGAAAAAAACATTTACATCCAACCTATTCTTTCAGCTCAAAGGCACATTGGCAAGTTCTTAAACTGTTTAGTTAACATATTAGTAATGAAAAATACATTTTAAAAAAGCACGCTAGGGGGCTGAGGTTGTCGCTCAGAGGTAGAGCGCTTGCCTAGCATATGTGAGGCACTGGGTTCAATCCTCAGCATCACACAAAAATAAAATAAAGGTATTGTGTCCACCCACAACTAAAATAATTTGTTTTTTTAAAAAAAGCACACTCAATTATGAATTAAAACATTCAAATTTTCCCTATTCACAAAACTATGGGCAAACATGTAAGTAAGCCCATAGCTAAGAACAAGATCTTCATTCTTTTGCTCAATGGTAATCCCCATAAAAAGAACATGACAAAGGGCTGGGGCTGTAGCTCAGTGGTAGAGCACCTGCTTCGCATGTGTAAGGCACTGGGTTCAATCTCCAGCACCACATTAAATAATAATAATAATAATAATAATTAAGATAATATGTCCATCTACAACTAAAAAAAAATAAGAACACGACAATAACATAGATTTCTTTTAAAAGTATTTTTACAAAATCAAATGCAAAAATAAATCAAAAATTTTTAAAAAGATAACTGTCAATTAACCTTAGTACATTTCTAGGAGTTCAAAAGCTCTCTTCACACAAAAGGGTAAACTAGCAAACTAAAACAAAGAGGAGATCTGCCAGGCTCTCATGCAAGCAGTAAAAGCTTAGGACATAGTTAGGTCTTCTGGCTTTGTCCCAATTGACACCAGTCAACTACACAACATCTAATATTAACTAAGATATAAAGGAGATTAAATTTAAGAGAACCCACTACCATCTGCCATGAAATCAGATCTATCACCCCCTGCTGTTTTCTACTAAGCTGGGGATAAAATTTAAACTCTTCTGGAGTGCAAAACAATAACAAAGACTAATTGCAAAGGAAGAAAACCAAAAAAAAAAAAATCCCCCAAAGTTATTTATTGGAACAGGACAAGTTCAAGGCCTTTCTGAAGCATCAAATATCTTAACTAAATCCCCCTTGAAGGGCTGGGGATGTGGCTCAAGCGGTAGCGCGCTCGCCTGGCATGCGTGCGGCCCGGGTTCGATCTCAGCACCACATACCAACAAAGATGTTGTGTCCGCCAAGAACTAAAAAAATAAATAAATATTAAAAATTCTCTCTCTCTCTCTCCTCTCTCTTTAAAGAAAAAAAATAAATAAATCCCCCTTGAAAAGACAGGCTTGAATTGGGGGGAGTGGGGACACATACATGCGGGAACGAGAGGAGAACGAGATACAGAAAAAGAGAACATTAAAAAAGGCTACAGTTTTTGTTTTTAACTTGAGCCTAAAAGATGTGACATATTCTATCATGTTGCTCCTTTAAAATAAAGAATGTTACAAGGGTAAGTTAATGAGTATGTATTACCTTTCTTCCAGAACATTACCTGGCATAGATAAAACAAGGTTTTAGAATTGATCTGAATCCCACCTTCACTATTTGATGGCTGTGTGACTTTGGGTTGATTCATCTCGACTATTTGTCTCTTTTTCAAAATAGAAATACCATCCATCTGAATTGGTTTGAAAATTAAATGAGATAATATATGTAAACAAATACTTCCATGCCCCCCTTCCTTCTCATCTACTTTTTTTCAATTCTTAAACCTATTCAGAACATGGTCATTAGCCACATACCAATCGGTTTTTACATTTTTAGAAATAAAGTCAAGCTAGCAAGTTTCCTAAAGAATACAGTAAATATTGGCTTTCAGTTTGAAATGCTGAAGCAGTGAGGAGGAGATAAACTTCTTCATTCTTACCCTCCATGGTACAAATGCAGGGAGAAAGAATGAAATCGTCCTCTTGTGGTAATAGCTACAAAACTTCAGTAACTTCGCTTTGCTGAACCTTAGTTTTTCAGTGTAGTGTAGTTTTGTTTTGTTTGTTTAAGACCTTTCCAAACTAAGCTTAGATTCCTTTCAATTCTCAGGTACTGATCATCTGTCTATCTTACTTATCCCATTAACAGCTTCATATCCCCAAAACCTAAAAACTCCAAGGACCCAAAACAGGTTGAATAAGATTATACCTTTTTTTCTAAAACAATATTAAGGATACTTTTGACCTGTTCCATGACCAGAACTTTACTAACTCTAACGTCCAGAAAGAAACATGAATTTTTCAGCTTAGTAGAAGAATATGGCTTTTCTTCTATAAATTACACCAACTTCCCAGACCAGATGACTTTATTAGTGAAAAGTTTTGTTCATTTCCACTTTAAATAGCAAATATAAAACAATCAATGTTATACAGTGAAAACAGAGATTATAATGTGTTTATGACAAAAGCAAGTCATGGAACAGACCACAACCAACATACATCAAAATATTGACAATTTATCACAAGGTAGTATGTACGCCTGATATGTAATTATTTTCTACTATTTTCTTAACTTCCTATAATGAATATACTTTTAAAGAAAAAAGTTTTTAAATGATGACAAAGTTAAAAGTATGTTTCATGTGTACAATGCATAAAATTCAGGTTTTGAAATCTGTTTTCTAAGGTATAAGCTATGCTAGTTAACTTCCAAAATGTAAAGCATACATTACTAAATGTTTTTCAAAAACTTTATAAAAAATCAGTCATCTTGAGAGACTTATCTAAAATATGAGTTATTGTAGGTATTTGCAGCCCCAATCTCATCATTTTTATTTTCTGTTTACAGCTACTGCAGAGAGACTTTAGGAAGGCCTTTACCTCTCCCCCAGCCCTTCTACCCCATTTACTTATTAATTTATTTATTTACCCATACTGAGGATGGAAACCAAGGGCACTCTGCCACTGAGCTACATCCCCAGCCATTTTTTTTTGGGGGGGGGGGGGGTACTGGGGAATTGAACCCAAGAAAAGATAAGAAATCCACCTGAATGTTTATTTTAAAACCAGCAAAAACAGTCCCATGTTAAAATAACAAAACCTTTCAGGTGAAGAATTTGCATTCTATCAACCATCTTAAATGTGTTCAAATTATTCATCTCAGGATCAGATTCATGGCTATATGAGGAATTCTGATTCCCTCCTCTCACTGATTTGATGACCTTTGCTTGAGTTATTTTGTTCTCTGTAACTCAAAATGATTTTAACTCTCTCAAATATTTTTCTATTGGTACCAAAATAGACATGTAGACCAATGGTACAAAATAGAAGACACAGAGACAAACCCACATAAAAGTTATCTCATTCTAAACAAAGGAACCAAAAAATACATTGGAGATAAAATAGTCTCTTCAACAAATGGTGCTGGGAGAACTGGAAATTCATATGCAGCAAAATGAAACTAAACCTCTGTTTCTCCATGCACTAGATCAAGGACCTAGTAATTAGACCAGAGACCCTGTGTCTAATAGAGTAAAAAGTAAGCCCAAATCTTCATCACGTCAGATTAGGCCCCCACTTCTTTAACAAGACTTCTAAAGGACAAGAAATAAAATCAGAATTAATAAATGGGATGGATTCAAACTATAATGTCGCTTCTCAGCAAAAGAAACAATCAATGAGATGAAGAGAGAGCCTACATTTTGGGAGCAAATTTTTGCCACACACGCATCAGAGCTCTAACTCCAGGATATATAAAGAACTCAAAAAACTTTACACCAAAAAAACAAACAACTCAATGGGCTAAGAAGCTGAACAGACACTTCTCAGAAGATATACAATTGATCAACAAATATATGAAAAAATGTTCGACATCTCTAGAGAAATGCAAATCAAAACTACTCTAAGATTTCATCTCTGGGGCTGGGTTGCAGCTCAGGGGTAGAGGGCTCGCCTAGCATGTGTGAGGCCCTGGGTTCAATCCTCAGCACCACATAAAAATAAATAAAATAAAGGTATTGTGTCCAATTGCACTAAAAAATAAATATTAAATAAAAAAATTTTTAAAAAGATTTCATCTCACTCCAGCCAGAATGGCAGTTATCAAGAACACAGACAACAATAAGTGTTGGCAAGGATGTAGGGGAAAAGGCACACTCATACATTGCTGGTGGGACTGTCCGCAAATTGGTGCAACCACTATGGAAAGCAGTTTGGAAATTCCTTAGAAAACCTGGGATGGAACCACAATTTTTAACCCAGCTATCTCAATCCTTAATCTATATCCAAAGGATTTAAAATCAGCATACTATACAATGCAGCCACATCAATGTTTATAGCAGCTCAATTCACACTAGATGCCTTCAATAGATGAATGGACAAAGAAACATACACATACAATGGAATATTACTCAGCATTAAAAGAGAATAAAATTATGGCATTTGTAGGTAAAGGATGGAGTTAGGGAATATCCTGCTAAAGAAATTAAGCCAATCCCAAAAACCTAAAGGCTGAATGTTCTCTCTGATAAGTGGATGCTGATCCATAATAGGGGAGGACATGGGAAAAATAGAGGAACTTTGTGATAGGGTAAAGGGGAGGGAAGGAAGGGGAGGAAATATGGAGGCAGAAAATATGGAATAATAGATGTGTGATGGACATTACTATCCTAGGTACATATATGACTGCACATACAGTGCTATGCAACATCCTGTAAATCAGAAATAAAAAGTTGTGCTGCAACTGTGTACAATGAATCAAAATACATTGTGCTGTCATATATATCTAATTAAAATAAATAAAATTTTAAAAAGAAAAATATTTTTCCTTCTCCAATAGCTCATATTCATTAATAATGGAAGCCTTCAATTTTCTAATGTAAAAGACTGTCATTATATTTATTTGTCATACTCTATCATATTTCTTAAGTATTTGAAAAGTGAGGTGGGGGCATGGTGGCATATACCTGTAATTCTAGTGACTTGAGAGGCTGAGGTAGGAGGATTGCAAGTTCAAGGCTAGCCTCAGCTACTTGTGAGGCCCTAAGTAACTCATCAAGACTCTGCCTCAAAATTTAAAAAAGAGGGGGCAGGGGGGCTAGGGATATGGCTCAGTGGTCAAGGACCGCTGGGTTCAATCCCTGGTACCAAAAATAAAATTTTCAAAAAATTACTTTTTATAAGAATTGTAATACATTCCACTGTCGTGTATTTTTTTTAAAAATCAATTAAATTTTAAAAAATTACTTTTTAGTGCTTTAGTTACACTGATAAACCTACTTTATGCCAAATTCTCTTAAACACATCTGATCAAGGGGTCTCACCAAGAAGTGACATAACCATTTTTATCTCTTTGTTATTCCACCAACTCTCATTTTACCAAATAATAAAAATGACAGAACCTAGAATTCACAAAATTAGTTGCCAATTTCAAGATAATCAAGTTAATATAGTCAGGTGCAGTGGTGCACACCTGTAATCACAGCAACTCAGGAGCTGAGGCAGGAGGATCACAAGTTTGAAGACAACCTCAGCAACTAGCAAGGCTCTAAGCAACTTAGTGAGGCCCTGTTACAAAATTTTTTTTTAAAGGGATTTGAGGGTGTAACTGAGGATGTGGCTCAGTGGTAAAGCACCTTTGGGTTCAATCCCCAGTACCAAAAAAGTTAATACAGCTGGATATGGCGGTACAGGTCTATAGTCCCTGTTTTGTCAGCTACTCAGGAGGCCAAGACAAGGGAACACTTGAGCCTACAAGACCATTCATTACCAGCCTGGGCAACACAGAGAGATCCTGTACCAAAAAAATAAACAAAAGTTAATAAGTATTCCACCCAATCCTATCTCCTACCCTCTCCCCAAATTTTTAATTAATTTTCCATAATCTGGTAGCAAAATAAGACATTTTCCATACTTGTCAATGAAGATAAACTAGCAATATGGTTACAAAGAATAACAGACTTCATAACACAACCCTTATGGGAAAAAAACAAATGATGGTGTATATCTGGCATAACCCATATACCCAGTGATATGAGGATGAACCTAAATACAACAATTGTCTCCATCTTTACTCTTTCATTATTTATTGGAGAATATTTGGCAAAAACCTCAGGCCCTTAGATAATATACCTTAGTTACAAAAAAAAAAAAAAAAAAAGACAATGATTCAAATAAAAACAGGCAATGATTCAAAGAATTTCTGACAGATACTTTAAAAGAACTTTCTGGGATGATAATGTCTTTTTTAATCCACAAAACTATTTATCTTTGAAAGTCAATCCAAGAAATAAACATGTAGCATCAAGTTATTTAAATATACATCAGTATAGTCTAGAAAACCTCCCAACATATCCGCCTTTCCACCCCAGGATGGACAGACAGAATGAACTTTTTTTTTTTTTAAGTTAAAATAGAGTATCACACATATTCATGTTCTCATTTTCCTTACTAATTCAAGTGCACGCTGCTGCTATTCAGAAACACTCCAAAGAGAGGCACTTGCTTCCTGATTACATATTCAAATAAATGCATAACATGCATTTCAACTTGGAATCACTTTCTTAAGAAATTAACTAGAAGAAACCAAGTTACTGCAACATCATGACTGAAGTCTTGCCAAAGCCAAAATTTTTATACCTAAGATAACTTCCTTAGCTACATTGTATAAATATATTAAGGCAGTAATATTACCTACTGTAACTTAAAAGTATCATTATCTGAGTTTTCTTTGTGAATTTAACAAGATAATTTTTAAAAAAACAAAAGAGGAGAAATTTCAAAATGACAGGAAACATTAGAATTTAATAACTTCACTCTTCTTTCCTCACTTCCAAGTTGGCTAGAGCAGACCTCGAATCTCTGCAAAGCAGCATATGCTCACACAAGGGTAGTGATCCAGAAGCAGACAGCATCCTTGACACATCACAAGTCAAAAAAAAATATAGCCTCCACCCTGGAGACTTGAGTTTTAAGTTAGACATATAAAACTCCCAGATGACAACCAGTTAATGATTTTTCCAGAATTTATATTTTGCTTTTCTTGCTCAAGTTAAATAAGGAACAAGAGTAAATGGATTAAATGGTGAGACTAGAGGTAAGGGGGATCAATAATGAACCATTTTTTTAAATTAATCACAGTCCTGAGAAACACATGAAAGGTAAAAACTGGAGTGGAGGGCTGGAGATGTGGCTCAGTGGTTAAGCGCCCCTGGGTTCAATCCCTGGTACCAAAAAAAAAAAAAAAATGGAGTGGAAGCACTTCTAACAATAGACCCAGCCAGCCATAAGGGATCACATGAAAAGAGACATTCACAAAGTAAGAGGAGAAAACTGGATGAAAATCCTACCCAGAAGGCAAGGGGAAAGAAAAGGGAGGATAACAAATGAGAAGCCAAAACTCAAGGCAAGAATATGAGAAAAATCAGCTAATTTCTTATTAGATTTAATGAAGAAAGTTATTATACTAATCTAAAAACCTAATTAACTTTAATCTTCAAAATGTTAAATGTTCCTCCGCTATTGCTCTTCCAGAGCATCATTAACACGTTTTGAAAACCATACTCAGCATTCCAAAGGAGAAATATTTGTCATTTTTCTTCTGTGAAAAATTAAAGAGCCATATGTAAGATCAAGCTCATGGTTAAACCTAAAACCACACTAACTGGACTACATGAATTAAAATGCAATCTCTCACACACCCACACAAAGCTCCTCATAGCTATGCTTTAAATCTTTACATTATGAACTCAGCAAACTGAGACTCTACTGTGCCTCCTGTCTACCTCTCAAATCCCACTCAAGGCAGTCACTGACAGTTGCTTTGTCCAAATCATATCTGCCTTTTAACATCTATCTTCCAGGCTGCCAATATTAGATATGGGTACATCAGTCTGAAGTTTTCAACATTTGCACTGGACAGGAGACCAATTTTCACTTTCTTCAGTCTGACTTCAGTCAGTTGCCAGGGGAAAAAAATTATACATCAAGAGCTGGGCAGCCTATAGTGAATATCCTTTTTGTCAGGGAATATATACATAATTTTTCCTTAAAAATGTTTTTACAAGGGGGATCATGAATTGAAATCGATTTCCATGCATGTATAAGTTGTTGGGTTGAACCCAACTACTATGTATAACTAAAAAACTCTTATAAAATAAATAAATTTTAAAAATAAAAAAATGCCTTTACAAAATTCACAATGTAAACACACACAGAAACACATATACTCTCTCCCCTCCCCCATATACAAGTCACTCAAGCTATATCAAAGAAGATTGCATTTATGTCCTCAACCACACCACACCATTGCTAAGAGAAGTAAAAATATGTCACTGGGAGCAGTGGTACAAACCTGTAATCCCAGCAAATCACAAGACTGTAGCAGGATTGCAAGTTTGGAGGCCAACCCAGGCAATTTAGCGATACAGTGTTTCAAGATTTAAAAAATTAAAAAATAAAAAAATTTAAAAGGGCTGGGGATGCAAGGTCCTGGGTTCAATCCCCAGTACTGCAAAAAAATAAATAAAAATAAGAAAAGTATCAGTATCAATAAAAACCTTCATTCCAGCCAGGCACAAAGGCACACACCTGTAATCCCAGTGGCTTGGGAGGCTAGAAGAGGAGGATAGTGAATTCAAAGCCGGTCTCAGCAATTTAGCTGTTTCTAAATAAAATATTTAAAAGAGCTGGGGATATGGCTCAGTGGTTAAGCGCCCCTGGGTTCAACTGCCAGAAGCAAGACGGGGGAAAAAAAAAAAAAAAAAACTCATTCCCCAACCTTTCTTTATATCAGTGTCCTAAGAGACCATGAGTTTTAAATGATGGGTATTTCTGTAGTTTTTAAGATTTTTACTTTTAAAAGTACATGGCACAGTGACACAAGTCTATAATCCCAGTGCCTCAGGAGGTTGAGACAGGAGGATCACGAGTTAAAGGCCAGCCTGAGCAAATTAGTGAGAACCTGTCTTAAAATAAAAGGGGCTGAGGATGTAGCTCAGTGGTAGAGTGTGTTCAATCCTCAGTACCACAAAATTTCAAAAATAAAAAAATTAGACATAAGCAATACATCTTGATTTTTTTTACTCCAAGATAATTCCACCTTTGCTATGCCAAAAGAGTGAAAAGGGGAAATCTAAAAGATCAGCATCTCCCACCCAAGGAGACATGTTTCAATTTTTTTAAAACCTGACAGAATTCCAATCAACAACAAAAATAACAGGGCTTCAACAAATCAACAAAGGAAAAGTGTTTATAGATACCTATCACTACTTTAGGCATTCTCACACACATTATGTTTCAGATACATTACCAAACAAAAAAATGTTCAAAATCTATTAGCACCATCATGCTTTTTTTTTCTCTCCTTAAGAGTGCTGGAGTATCAAACCCAGGATCCAATATGTGTTAGACAAACTCTCTACCACTGAACCACACACTTGCCCCCAATGATGCAAAGTTTCTTTAAAGACACAAAAAGAGGGGAAAAAAATTTATTAATGGGACTATTCCAGCATCATCAAGAAAAAAAAAATTCTACATAACATCACTTTATTATACGTCTTCTTCCTTTGGAGAAGTCTTCCCAATTCCTTGTGCCTAGGGTAAACATGTGACATAAACTGGCTAATCAGTCTCCTCTGGCATCAGAGACCTATTTAGGGCTGAGCATGACCCAAACAGAGGCACTTAAAGACACTGAGGAAGAAAAGTTCTTTTTCTGCAGAGATGATATAACAAGCATGATCATCTCTAATCAGTGGTAGACATATTGTCCAATATGCATACAGCATATAAGCAAAAAGGTAGCCAGGTGTGGTGGTACATTCTTATGATCCCAAGTGACTAAGCAGGCTTAGATAGGAGGAGCACAAGTTCAAGGTGAGCCTGGCAACTTAGTAAAACCCTGTCTCAAATTTAAAAAATAAGATGTAGTTCAGTGGTACAGTGCCCCTGGGAGGGAGAGAAGGAGGAAGGAAGGAGATAAGCCAAAACTGAGACTTGTGGTTAAGAAAGTCCCACATCCTTTGACTCCTTGAATTCCCAATTATAAGTCCATAAACACCCTCTTGTCTCAAACAAGTTTGACGGGAATTTCTATAACTTGTAATTGGTTAATTGGTGAGGTTATATGAACATTAGCAAACTAAAGATAAAACCTTACTAGAGAGTAATTTAGGAATATACTTTTAATGCCTAAAAACTAGGACCCTATGGAAACTTTGAGAATGGTTGCCTGAGTGTGTGTGTGTGTGTGTGTGTATGTGTGTGTAAAATGTGACAGACTCAACATAGAAAAAAAGGTCAATTCTCCCCAAATTGATATACAAATTTAATGTAATTCCTATCAAAATTCCATACTTCTTGTAGATATAGATAAAATTATTCTAATATTTATATGGAAAAGCAAACAATCTAGAATTGCTAAAATAATGCAGAAAAAGAATTAACTAGAAAGAATCATTCTACCCAATTCTAAAACTTTTATATAGTGACAGCAATCAAGACTGTGTGGTATTGGCAGAGGGAAAAAAGATATACATAGACCAATGAAACAAAATAGAAAAACAAGATACAACTCTACACTAGTATGATCAATTTATTTTTAACAAAGATGCAAAAGCAATTCAATGGAGAAAAAAAAAAAGTCTCTTCAACAAATAATACTTGAACAACTAGATATCCACAGGTAAAAAAGAATGACCTAAACCCCACACCTTACATAAAACTTATGAATCATAAACTTAAATGTAAAATGAAAAACTATAAAACTTTTAAAAGGGAAGAAAAACCTTCATAAGCTAGAGCTTGATGAAAAATATTAAAAATGGCACCAAGGACATGAAGACATGATCTATAAATTGGAGGGCAGGGGAGGGAAAAAAATCAACAAACTGGACTTCATCAAAATTAAAATTTTTTACTTTGCAAAAATACTGTGAAGGCTGGAGATATAGCTCAGTTGGTAGAGTGCTTGCCTTGCATGCTCAAGGCCCTGGGTTCAATCTCAAGCACCAGGGGGAAAAAAGTTCTGTCAAGAGGATGAAAAATAAGGAAAATCTTTACTTTGCCATAGACAAGTGATACCCATGCATGGAGTTCCTATGGAATACTATCAAGCAATAAAAAGTTAAAACTGTTGATATATACACCAAGTTGGATGGCTCTCAAGGACACCAAGCTGGGGGATGGAGGGGGGCAAAACTGCAAGATTATACTGTATGATTCCGTTAATATAACTTTTGTTTGGGAGACCCAAGGTCACTTAAAAACTGAGCCACATCCCAAGCCCGTTTTTTTATTTTGAAACAGGGTCTTCCTATGTCCTTAGGCCCTCACTAAGTTTCTGAGGCTGATCTCTAACTTGCAACTCTTCTGCCTAGCCTCTCATGTTGCTAGGATTACAGGCATGCACCACCATGCCCAGTCAATTCTTAAAATGCCAGGAGAACAGAATTTTTACCAGGGAAATTTGGAGAGGGGAAGGAGTATATATAAAACTATAAAGAGGTAGTATGAAGGAGATCTTAGTATAGATAGAATAGTTCTGTATCTTAATTACTGTAATTGTTATACAAATCTATATATTTAATAAAAGAACAGAAAGCTATATTTGCACATTATACCAAAGTCAGCTTCCTGGTTTTGATACTGTATAGTAGTTCCATAAGAAGTAACCACTGGGGGCGCTGGGGACAGCTTGTCTTGTATGCTCAAGGTCATGGGTTCAGTCCCCAACACCACCAAAAAAAAAAAAAAAATGAAGTAACCACTGGGGAAAACTGGGTTGAGAATACACTAGATCTCTGTGTAGTATCTTTGCAACTTCCTATGAATTCTACAATTTTAAAAATAAAAATTTTAAAAAACTATTGACTTTTTAATAAATGTAACTAAATTCTGGAGCAAATACTGACAACTAATTTTAACTTGACTAAAAACTGAAACAGCAGAATCCTAAGGCTAAGCTGAGGAGAGTATGTTCTAACTTCAGATAATTCATATGAGTTCTTATCACACACTATCTCAACATACTTTTAAATGACTCAAGTCACAGCAAAATGAATTATTACAATTTTTTTTTTAACATACCAAGTCCCTTAGTTTTATCTGTTAAAATGACTGGTTATTTGCACAAGCCAAGCTGGAAGTGAACCTGCATGACAGATAACTGGCCACTTCGGGTCAGAGGCCTATTCAAGGACTCATAAAAAAATTTTAATTTTGATATCCTTTATATCCTAGTATAGCAGTCCCTGGCTTACAGCTCCATTTTCCCTGACTACTATGATGATCTCCAGACTCCTAAGGTCCTGCCTCCAGAATGCCTATCAATCTCTTTAACCCTTCCTACACAAAGCTTAAAGACTAATCTCCCACCAAAACACCATTTTCATCATATTCTGTGTTACCCAGATGGCAGAACTTCTTAAACAGGAAAAGGATTAAAGAGACATATTTCAGTTTAATTTAAGAAGAAAAAAAAAAGCTTTAAAAATAAACACAAACCAATACTGGAAAGAGGTACTTCCTGAGGTAGTGAGTCCTGTTGATATATCTGAGCATATGGGAAGATGTGAGACCTGTCCCAACCATAGAATGCTCTGATTCTACATAGTTCCTCTAATAGTCATTTCTTCTTCACCTAGTATTCAAAGCCACCTCCTAAAATCTAGCTCCAAAAATAAAATTAAATCTAGCTCCAGACTTTTTTGGAGGGGAAGGGGGGGAGGGGAGAATCAAACCCAGGGCCTTGCAAATACTAAGCAGGTATTCCACTATTATGATAAAAACTGTAAGCCCCAGATTCTCTCCTGACTTCTATCAGTGGGGCTCCACTCAGGGACTTCTTATTCCCCATGCATGACTTGCATGTCCATTATTTTTCTTACATGGATGACTTTTCCCCTTCCTTCTTTCACCTTTCCAGACCCAGCACAAGTTTGAATCTTCAGAGAGATTTCCAATCCCTTGCTTACACACTCATTCCTCTATCGCACATGTTATTAATTTACTTTGCATGTCTATATGTCCTGATTATAAACTCTAGAACAAAACAGTACATAGTCTCCACTAGGAAATCACAAAGGATCAACCAGCCCATTCACATCTGGTCCCTCCAACACATGCTTCTTCCGGGGAAATCCACTGTTGCCCAATGCAACAATCATGTATTCATCCCCTTACTGAGCCAAATATTAAAAGCAGTGTGGGATTGCATAAAAATGTACCTCAGGGAGGGAGGGGAAAGTGATGGGGAGTGATATCTGTCATATTATATTATGTGTATGTAGAAATACAAATAATAAAATCCCACATGTGAGCAAAAAAATTAAAATATACCTCAACTTCTTTGGATTATCACCCCTTTATTCCACCCAACAAATGCCTATAAGCTGGAGGAAAAAAAGTCATGATAGAACAGCAAGTTACTGATACTAGTATTTCAGAGCCACCTGCAAAATTGTGACCAACGGATTATAAAACCCTGCTCTACAGAAGCTATTCCTCATCATTCCATTACCAATTTAACATCACTGATTCTGTTTATAGTGTCTCTCCCTTTCCAAACAAGTTTCATTGAAATCTTATCCATCCAGTTCCCTATTCAGCAAAGGGTCCTTTTCTTAGAGTCAGAGGCCTATTCAAGGACTCATAAAATACACTTAGATACCAAAAGAAAGCTCCAACTCTTTAGATACTGTTAAAATAGATATGTATCAAAAGTGACTTCTAATGAGCATAAGACTTCTTTCAGGGGTGATAAAAATGTTCTAGAATTAGATAACAATGATAGTATACAACCCTCTAAGATATAAAAACTGAACTATACACTTTATAGGAGTGAATTTTATATACTTTATATACATACATATATATGTACTTTATATATATACTTTTATATATATATATACACTTATATATAGGAGTGAATTAAAAAAGCAAAGGAAGCTGGGCACAGTGCCACACGCCTGTAATCCTAGCAGCTCAGGAGACTGAGACAGGAGGATCTCGAGTTCAAAGCCAAGCTCAGCAAAAATGAGGTGCTAAGCAACTCAGTGAGACCCTGTCTCTAAATATAAAAATGGGCTTTGGATGTGATTCAGGGGTCAAGTGCCCCAAGCTCAATCCCCAGTATTAACAACAAAAAAAAAAAAAAAAAGGAAGATTCTCCACCCTTATGAACATTTCCATCTGGCACTAGGAAAAAACATGTATTAAATTTTGAGAGAGGCTGGGATTGTGGCTCAGTGGTAGAGTGCTTATCTAGCATGCATGAGGCACTGGGATCAATGCTCAGCACCACATAAATGTAAAATAAAGATATTGTGTCCACCTAAAACTTAAAAAAAATTTTTTTTAAATAAATATTTTTTAAAAATTTTTGAGAAAAGAATCTTTTCTTACATTACTCCTTAGAAAAATATTATTGCTGAGAGCCACATTTTTGCCAGAAGGGAGTGGTTGAGAGGTGATGCCAGAGAGCCATTGAGATGATGATGGTTATGTTAAGCTATGTATTGAAATGTCCACCTGCGGGGGGGGGGGGGGGGGGGGGGGGGGGGGGGGTTGCTGCTACTTTGGAGTTCTAGAGGGGATTCCTGGAGAGTTCAAGTTGGTTGGGGAAGTGCCAGAGGAGGGATTTCCGATTGGTGTGTGGTGTTCCTGGAAGGCCCGAATGGGTGGCGTCGCAAGAGTTCGGATAATAAAGGAGTTCCTGTTTTGAACCTACAAGTGCCTCGAGGCGGTTATTTTGTGCCCAGCCAGACTGTGGCAAATTATCTTAAACATTTTAGTACCTAACACAGACAAGGTACCATGTTAGGTACCACAAAGAAAAGTTACCAGGCTACCAAATAAGCTGCCCTGCTGGAGCCTGGAAAAGAGAAGACAATCCATTTAATTACCACTGTGAAGAGAACTAGGGAGAAAAGTATAAAGAAAAGAATGACCGGGGCTGGGGATGTGGCGCTCGCCTGGCATACATGCGGTCCGGGTTCGATCCTCAGCACCACATACAAACAAAATGTTGTATCCGCCGAAAACTAAAAAATAAATAAATAAAAGAAAAGAATGACCTAATCAAGATGAGTGATATGGAAGATGAGCAGTGTCCCAATAAGAGAAAAAAGGACATTTAAGAGATACATATTTGCCTCAGCCCATTTAAGGCTTAACAACTAGTTTAAACAGATTAATATAAAAGAACAATATAACTCCAAGATCACAGGGATCTGGATGTCATGCAATTGATGACAGGCTCCCATTCACCACAGGAAACTCAGTTGGCCATTTTATTAGCTGTGAAGTAAAAAGACTCTGAGTTTTATATATGTGAATATTTTTATCACACTTATAAACAACATCATGATGTTTTAGTGTATCCACAAATGAACATGAGTATTAGCCATGTAAAAATCAAGTTTCTAGATGTTCATTATGACTGCATAGAATGTGTACAAACCCAAAGACATACAAGGCTTAATTTTTTGACTCAAAAGTGTTATAAATAAATTATGAACAAATACTACTTTTAAAATAGTAACCTTGTAATTTTATTAGTCTCAAAAAAAAAAAAAAAACACACACACACCTAGGTTAGGGGTTAGGCAAACTACAGCCTATACATCAAATCTGGCCCAACTTGCTGGGCATGGTAGCACACTGCTGTAATCCTAGCAGCTCAGCAGTCTAAGGCAGGAGAATAGCAAATTCAAGACCAGTCTCAGCAACTTAGTGAGACCCTGTCTCAAAAAAAAAAAAAAAAAAAAATCAAAAGGCTTAGGGATGTAGCTCTGTGGTAAAGCACCTCTGGGTTAAATTCCCAGTACCCCCACCCTCCAAAAATCTAGCCTACCTCCTGTATTTATAAATAAGTTTTGTTTTATTAAAACAAGACCATGTCCACCTGTTATATACTGTCCGTAGCTGCTTTCCCAAGACAGAAGTAACACTTAATAGTGTTACTTGATTTAACTACCTGGCCCTTTACCAAAAAAAATTTGCCAATCATTATTCTAAACAAAAGCAATTGCTGGTAAATGACAATTTTCTTACACTTCCTTTAGCAACTAGGACTTTCCATAGATAAGCATTTATTTTATATTCTAGTAAAAATGACTACAGTTAGGTCAAGCTTTTGCATTAATGCTCAAAACGACTGAAGTCAAGCCAGCAAAGGTGTTTATAATAATTCTCGTTTGCTGCCTAACAATTATTATAAAAGCTGATAGCTTAAAACATTTATTATCTCCCAGGTTTCTCTGTGGGCCAGGGATTTAGAGTTGGTTGGTTAATGTCATTTGAAACTTGACTAGAGTTGGAAGATCTACTTCTAAGGGAGTTAACTCACATGACTGACAAAGGTTGTGCTGACTGCTGACAGAGACTTCAGCTCCCCTCTACAGGACCTCATAAGTGTTCTCTGGCATAGCAGCCAGCCTTCCCCAGAGTGAATATTCCATGAGAAAAAGTCAGGTAAATATGATCCCTTTTTATAACTTTGCCTCCAAAGTAGATCACATCACTTTCTCCACATTCCATTACAGAACTGAGTTACTAAGTCCAAGCAACACTGCTGAGGTTTAAGGTCAGGCTCCACTTTTTCAAGGGAGGCCATCAAAAAATCTAAAGGTAGCAACACTACTTCAGGGTTCCAAACCTTCAGCTTCAGCAACAAAGCAGAGTCTTATCTGATTGTTTTTAAAATCTGTGCTTAATTATTTTCATAATATATATTTTGTTTTACTAATGACAGAAAACAGGGTTTATCACCAATTGTTAACATTCTCCAAGGAAAAAAATTTAGCCAACAAAAAAAACAAAGCACTTCAGCTTTTTCTATCTGATGCAATGATGATGGGAGACAATTATAGTTTGGTTGTATTTCTCGACCCTACCCCCAACCCCTGGCAGAGAGACAAATTATGATGAATAGGACCATGATCATAAGTAACTAAAAAATTGGACCAGGAAAACAAGTCTTTATGATTCAGAATCATATACAAGATTTTCACAGATATAAACAAAAATAACAAGCAAAGAGAAATTCAGATCTGCATTCAAAAGGGGAGCAGGGCAGTTTGAGGGAGAGAGTGTGGATTATACCATGATTTGCATCAGAGATACATCTAAAACAAGAAATATATGTATATTATTACCTGCAACAATTAAATATATTTTTAAAATGTTTTGGTCAGTAGACACAATGAAGACTTAGCCAAACACATCTGTTACAACTGTGGAATTTCAATATAGGCTATAAGAAGGGCTGGGGAACAGAACTTTTCCATAGAGGAAAATGAAGTAAGAGTCATTTTAATTTCCTCCTCAGAAAGCTCAAAATGTTCCTAAACTGGACATTAAACTGCTAAGGGGCTGGGGATACAGACCGGATACTTGCCTAAAATACAAAAGGGAAGATAAAAAGCACTGCTTTAAAACAAATTCGAATCCTTGTACTGGGCTAGAAATTCATATCCACCCAGAACCTGTAAATGTGAACTTATTTAGAATGTGAACTTATAAATTAGAGTTTTTGCAGATGGTTATCAAGTTAAGATGAGGTCACACTAGATTAGGATGAAAGCCCTAACTCAATGACTGATGATGCTCTTAGAAGGAAAGGGAAATATGGACACAGAGATACACAAGAAAAACAGTATGGTATGTGACAAAAAACAGAGATTGGAGTGCCTTTTCTCCAACTCCTGGTAACCCAAGAAGCAAGAACAGCACAGTGTGGATTTCATGCCTGAAATCCCAGTGATTGGAGGTTTAGAGAGAAGAATCACCAAGTTCAAGATCACAAGACCCTATCTAAAAAAATAAAAAGGACTAGAAATGTAGCACAGTGGTAAAGTGCCCCTGGGTTCAATTCCCAATCTGCAAAAATATAAAAGAAGCCAGGAGAAAGGCATGGAGTAGATTCTTCCTGAACCCCAAGAAGGAATCAAGCCTGCCAAAACTATAATTCCATATATATTTTTTTTGGGGGGGGAGGTAGGGGGCAGTGCTGGGAATTGAACCTAGGGCCTTGTGCACGCAAGGCAAGCACTCTACCAACTAAGCTATATTCCCAGCCCTCATATTTTTTTTTAATATTTTACTTTTATAGTTGGACACAATACCTTTATTTATTTTTATGTGGTGCTGAGGATCGAACCCAGGGCCTCACACGCACAAGGCGAGTGCTCTACCTCTGAGCCATAACCCCAGTCCCTAATTTCATATTTTTTACCTCTACAACTATGGAAGAATAAGTTTCTATTGTTATAAGCCATCAAATTTGTAATAATTTTTATTCTGGCAGCCCTAGGAAACTAATATAGCCACCTCATTCATATTAAGAAATTTTAATAATTTCATTATTTTTAGTATTAGAGATATTTATCTTCAGCCTGAAACTGAAATATTCACCAAATAAGATTTATATATATATACACATATTAGTTCTAGATAGACATGATACCTTTATTTAATTTATTTATTTTTATGTGGTGCTGGGTATGAAATCCAAGGCTTCACACATGTGAGGCGAGTGCTCTACCACTGAGCCACAACCCCAGCCCCCAAATAAGGTTTTTAGTTCACAAATTCAGAACAACTGGAAATGTCATCTCTATCAAAGATACTCCTCCTTTTGGGCACTGTCACAAGGATGAATTTGACTTAGACTCCAGTGGCCTATGTACTTTGCTATTTAGGGCACCAGAAGTGAAGTCCTCTTAAAGGCCAGTAAAGCACTGTCCATATTAGAGGCTCAATTCACCTTAGCTGATATCCAATGGCCTACAAAACTTACATCTTTGTTGAATTTCTCCTACTAGAATACAGGTCTAACACAGAACTACAGATTTCAATAAGTTT
The DNA here is from genome assembly GCF_052094955.1 of Ictidomys tridecemlineatus. Classification (NCBI taxonomy): domain Eukaryota; kingdom Metazoa; phylum Chordata; class Mammalia; order Rodentia; family Sciuridae; genus Ictidomys; species Ictidomys tridecemlineatus. The sequence continues at coordinate 119,196,999 of NC_135477.1, read as the reverse complement.
ACCCTCAGTAGGGCACAGTGGTATATGCTTATTATCCTTGCTACTATGAAAACTAAAAGTAGGATAGAAAGTTCAAGGGCAGTCAAGACAATTTACTGAGACCCAGTCTCAAAATAAAATAAAAAGACTGGAGATGTGGCTAATGGCAGAGCCCTTGCTTAGCATGTGCAAGGTCCTACGTCCAACCCTCTGTACTGCACCCCAAAAAAAAAAAAAAATTATCTTCCAGATTTAAAGTCTTCTTTTCAAATTTACAGTGTAACAATGATAATTTTTCTAACATTAATTACTGGTAAGGTGTGGATTAACTTACCATTTTACCTATTCAATTTTGAGTTGACAAAAACATGATTGATGTAAGCCAAGATATTTTTTTAAATGAGTTAATATAATTTTTTTATTTGTTCTTTTTAGTTGTATATGACAGTAGAATGTATTCTGACACACATACATGGGGTATAACTTCCCATTCTTGTGGTTGTACATGCTGTGGAGTTATACTGGTCATGTATTCATGAACATAGGAAAGTTACGTCCGATTCATTCTACTGTCTTTCCTATGCCATCTCCCTAACCCTTTGTCTAATCCAATGAATTTATATTCTTCCCTCTGTATATCAGAGAGAACATTTAGCCTTTGGTTTTTTGGAATTGGCTTATTTCACTTAGCATGATAGTTTCCAGTTCCATCCATTTGCCAGCAAATGCCATAATTTTATTTTTCTTTATGCCCAGATATATTTATGTCAAACTCAAACCAGTACAAATATGTATAGATGATTTAACATACTAGTGTGAAAGTACAGGACAATTTCTAGGGTATTTTCAGAGTAATGAATATTATCAAGCTAAATGTTTCACATTATCCCAATATCATACTATGAATTAAAAAGAGGTATCACAAGAAGAAAGATAAAACTTCTGTCACTTTTATACCCTTTAGAATTGTGCAATAACATTTCTGTGACTTAACTAATTCTTGAAACACCCAAGAGAAGTAGATTCAGACTCTCCAAAAAGACATTTCTTTGTAAGCGTATCTTCTGATTAAAATATGCGCCTATACAATTAATTATACAACTCAAATAAATATTATAAGTTACTGAATAATTAAGTAGCAAGCACTGACTACTGACCACAGAAAATTTCCTCCAAAGATGGCTTTTGCAGAACCTGGGGATGTAACCCAGTGGCAGAGTTGTTACCTAGCATATACAAGGTCCTGGATTGCATTCCCAGTGTGTGTGGGGGGGGGGGGGGGTACGACCAATTTTCTATAAAGGATTGCCTCTTTATAAAAAAAAAAAAATATTGACCTACCTTGCTTTCGAACATCTTCTACAGCAGCCACAAGCTCCTCCTTGAGAAACTGACTCTCCTTTGCAATTTTATCCCCCTTCTCCAAGAAATTCTCAGTTGCTTGTTCAACAGATGCAGCCAAAACGTGGGCCTTCTTAGAACGACCTCTCTTTTTATTAGAGGGTCCCTTACTGTTGGTGTTTACCAGAGTTGTAACCTAAAGGTTTCATTTTAAAAATTAATTAAATTGCAGTTATTTAAAATGAAAACAAAAGAAAGACTAACAACCTAAAAGATAGCATCAGTAAATTATTCATAAGGAAAAATCGCAGTAAGCATTAAATAACAACTCTTACCATATTTAAGATAAAAAGCAATGATACTAAATTTAGGTTTCAAAATAACTTAGCTTCCTTAATGTGTAAGATAATATACAAATATAAATATAAATGTGTGTGTGTATGTGTGTGTGTGTGTGTGTGTGTGTATAGAGGTACCAGTGATTGAACCCAGAGGCACTTAACCACTGAGCCACATCCCCAGCAGCCCTTTTTTGTTTTATTTAGAGACAGTTGAGTTACTAAGTGCTTCACTAAGTTGCTGAGGCTGGCTTTAAACTTGTGATCCTCCTGCCTTAACCTCCCAAGTCGCTAGAAACAGAGGCTTGCACCACCATACCCAGCAATAAAAAATATTTTGACTTTACAAATTAGGAACTTGGGAACACAAAATATTGATTAAAATGGTATTATTTAAAAATAACTAACTTCTGAATCATTGTCTCTGCTGATTGGCTAGAGATCTGTTTAATCCTTCCTTGGAAAATAAAAAAACATAAGAAATGGCTAGTTCAAAGTCCAAATTCTTATTTTATGTATGTAAAGTGTTCAGGTTGCAACAAGATTTCCACAGTTCTCAGCCATGCTCAGCGGTTCTTTGTGTAGGTTGACACTGTTGTACCAGCCTATAAGAGGAAAGGCCAAACTCACAGAAGGTTGTTCATTTAGAAGAAGAAACTGTTAATGACGTACAACTTCCTGAATTTGTGTTTTCTCACAAAAGCCTTATAAGTTCAGTATTTCTAGTTACCCTACCAAGATAATGTGATTATGTTTGATCTCCATTTTGGTGTTTTTTCAACAAAGTTTTGTTTGTAAGCAAAAAAAAAAAAAGAAAGAAAGAAAGAAAAAGAAATAAGTTAAGATATCTCTCTTCTATGTCACCATGAAGTTCTAGAAAGATTAACAATATGAGGGCTGGGAATATAGCTCATTTCGAAGATTGCTTGCCTAACATGCACAAGACCCTGGGTTCAATCCCCAGCATCACAAATAAATAAATAAATTGACCATGAGTTTCACCAGAAAGCCACATTTTGTCATTGTTTCAATCTTTACAAAACATTTTTTAAGATAATTTGCTTCTGAAGTCTTTGTTCAGTTTATTCTCACAAATCTTAGCAATTAATTAGTAAAGGTCATTAAAAAGAAAAGAGTCACTATCCACAGAAGCCTACTGTGATGATGCTTTAAGTCCCAGAATACTAATCAGTATTAATATGTTTAATACCTTATGATCCGTAGGTTGAAATGATTAAGGATTTGTTATAGTGTAAATCTCCCAAACAAAAGACGTACTGACAGCTATAGTACATGGGGTCCAGAGAGTAAATATTCCACTCTTACCATACACTCCTATATATAGATAAATAAAATACTAGTTTACATCTGTAAGTTGGAATAGAATTTTTTTAAAAGATTGTCAATGCTACTCACTTGATATATCTCATTCTCTCTCACACATACATGTAAACTATACCAAAATACTAAAAGTGCATAGCTAATTACTGACAATTGATAAATGCCATCACATTATGATACATGTATTTGTAACAGAATACCCAAAACTATGCCCTCAAATTCAATTACCTGCTAATTAATCCTACACAATGAAAGGGCATTAAGCTGGGGGCTAGGGTTATGGCTCAGTGGTAGTACACTCGTCTGGTATGTGAGGCACTGAGTTCAATCCTCAGCATCACATAAAGATAGATAGATAAAATAAAGGTATTGTGTCCATCTACAACTAAAAAAAAAAATATTAAAAAAAAAAGAAAAGAAAAGAAAGGGCATTAAGCTGAGTAAGGAACCTTAATAAGGATCCATATCACAACTTCCTTGAGTTTCCCCTTTAAGGAAGGGTGAAGTTCTCTGCAAAGTGCCAATATCTAAAAATCTGCTCTATAACAACAGCCTCCACTATTGGCAATACGACGGACTCAAAAAAATTGTAGCAATATGTTGTAACGGATTAAATAAATCTCGGTATCAATATTCAATTATTAGATGAGCCAAATCATATAAGAACTATCACACTAAATTCAACCAATCATATTAAGACTTTGAAAGAAATAACCTTGGTCTACTCAAGCCTACTGCTATAGAACCATGCTACAACTATGTATTTGTGTTTTCAGATTCTTACCTGTGTAACAAGAGGCTCCAATAGTCTTTCAACTGCCAAAGTCCTGATCTCTAGACTTTTGGGGTCCCATTTGAAGTTTATGTTGCCTGTATGAACAGCAGTCATTTCTAAGAGAGAAATCAAAGGCCAAAGTCAGGCAAATATCAAAAACAATCGTGAAATATACATATAACAAATATTCTCCAATTTAAAGACTTTTATATAAGAAAAGCTATATATATATACAAGGTAAAATAATTATAACTAGCATGCACATGAGACCCAGTAACTTTTACAACCTCTTAACAATTTTGAGTTTACAAACATTAAGGGTACAACAAGTACTCTCAAACACATAGATCTTTTCCCTTTGGGCTGCTCTGTTACCTAGACATTTCTATTTCCAGTTTTCCACCCTACCTTTAGAAGCAAGATGAAAAGCTAACATGAATAACAGCTTTTTTTTTTTTTTCCCTTGGGCTGGGAATGTAGCTCAGTGGTAAAAAGCTTGCCTAACTGCACAAGGCCCAGGTCAATCCCTAACCCAAAAAAAAAAAATTCTTTAAAAAAAAAAAAAAAACGAATACAAAAGATTCTAATTTTTCTTACTCCACAACAGTTATACTGCAATATTAGTTAAATAGGTATGCATGTGCCCACAGTCCCAACTACTTGGGAAGCTAAGGATTGCTTGAGCCCAGGAGTTTAAGACCAGACTAGAAAAGATATCAAAAAATTAAAAAGAACAAGAATAATGAGTGCAACTACTTATAACTGAGAAACTGATGTGACTCCATTTTTGAAAATAAATAAATAATACCAGCTTCTACCTCGAGGCCTGTCCTAAGGAAGGGGGCATGACCCTTGTCCTGGGAAAAAACCTACAAAGCACTCCTAAGTACATACCCATCGTACTGAATTGTTTGTCTGCAAATCACAGGAGAGTTCTGTGGCGCCAGGTGTCCCTGACTCGGTTAGGCTAGGTGAGGACCCATAGTAACCCCCTAACAACCACCAATCAACTTGAGACAAGGAAAATACCTGGAATGCCAGATGACCCCTAGTAGTTTATGGTGGTTAATAACATGTTGAGAAACCATGTAGTTTCGCATGTATACCCCTTGTGGCCTAAACCAATCAATTCAAAGGAATCCCCTTCTTGTACTAACCAATCACCCCTACCCAACTTGTTCCTGCCAGTGAATGAGCTAATCAACATTAAGATTCTTGTTTGATTTTCCCGAGGTATGGAATGATTTGCTGTGTGATGTTGTGACGCATAGAGTATCCCCCCAAAACCTATAAAATCTCACTGGACAAAGGACCAGGACTCACTCCCTGGGACCACTGCATCGGGAACGGCTGTGAGTCCAGGCTCGAGCTTGCAGTAAAAACTCTTGTGTGATTGCATCGGATTCGGCTCCTGGAGATCTACTGGGGTCCCATGAATCTGGCATTACATAACCAAGTACATAAATACCCTTAGGATCACAGGTTATGGATCCTCAAAAGAAAAAAAAGCAGCTGGGTATTGAGGTGCACGCACACCTATAATCCCTGCAACCTGGAAGGCTGAGGCAGGAAGATCACAAATTCAAGGCCAGCCTAAGCAACTAGGTCTTTTAAAAAATGAAGTTTAAAGGGCTAAAGATATAGCTTAGTGGGAGAGTACCCCACACACACATTCAACCCCCCCAATACCATAAATCAAATCAACTTAAATTTTCCAGTAGCCACATTTAAAAAGATTTTTAAAAAACTGGATCAAATACATTTTAATATATAGTTAGCCTAACATATACAATGTTATCATTCTAAGATATAATTAATATTTTCAAATTAGAGATACTTTACCTAAGCTGTAAGTATTCAAAATATGGTATCTATTTTATACTTAGAGCAAATCTCAACTTAGACATGCCACAATTCAAGTATTCAGTCGCCCTTGCTACCTGACTACTACTAGACAGTGCAATACAGACCCTTTTTCAGACTCTTTCAAATTCAAGTAATATAACTGAAAAGGTTACAAAGGAAAAACATGTTAAGCTAGGTGAAGCAACTTGGGAGGCTGAAGAAGGAAGATTTCAAGTTTGAAGCCAGTCTCTGCAACTTAGCAAGGCCCTAAGCAACTTGGCAAAAGCATCTCAAAATAAAAAATAAAAAGGGCTAAGGAGGGCTGGGAATGTGGCTCAGGCGGTAGCGCGCTCCTCTGTCATGCGTGCGGCCCGCGTTCAATCCTCAGCACCACATACCAACAAAGATGTTGCGCCGAGAACTAAGAAATAAATATTAAAAATTCTCTCTCTCTCTCTCTCTCTCCTCTCTCACTCTCTCTTTAAAAAAAAAAAAATCAGGAGAAAGGAAGGTAGATAGGTAGAAAATATATTGAAATGTACTTAAAAACTATTTTACAAACAATGTGTGATACAGTAATATGTTTCTATATTAACACATTAAATAAGATTTGACGAGGATCTGACAAGAGGTCTCTGATAACTATTATGAAGTATAAAGAAAATGAACATTTGAGAAACTAGCCTCTACCTCAAAGCAAAGCCTGTCCTAGGAAGGGGGCGTGACCCTTGTCCTCAGAAAGAACCCACAGAGCATTCCCAGGCACATACCCACCCCGCTGAGTTGTTTATCTACAAATAACAGGAGAGATCTGAGGAGCCAGTTGTCCCAGACTCAGTGAGGACCCATAGCAACCCCCTAACAACCACCAATCAGCATGAGACAGGGAAAATACCTGGGATGCCAGGTGGCCCTCCCAGTAGTTTATGGTGGTTGATAACATGTTGGGAAACCATGTAGTTCAGCACGTACACCCCTTGTGGTTTAAACCAATCAGTTCAAATGAGTATCCCTCTTGTACTAACCAATCACCCTTACCCAACTTGTTCCCACCAGTGAATGTGCTATTCATGTTTTAGAGTTGTTTTATGATTTTCCCACGGGGTGTGATGATTTGCTAAGAGATGCTATGATGTATGTTAAGTCCCTGCCTTTCCCAAAGAGTGTATAAAACCCTGGGCTCAGGGTGCGTGCAGAGGACCAAGCTAGCTCACAATAAACACCTCTTTACTGCTTACATTGATCTTGGTCTCTGATGGTCTTTTGGGGATCCCAAATTCAAGCAGAACCCATTGTTTTCAAGCAGAACCCATTGCTAGCCTCAGCAATTTGAAAAATCGCTGTCTCAAAATTTTAAAAAAGGAAAAAAAAAAGGGGGGGGAGAGTGGGGAAGGCTGGAGATGTAGCTTAATGGTAGATTACTTGCCTAGTATCTGCAAGGCCCCGAGTTGGATTTCCAGTTGTAAAGTCCTTGCTTAACATCTGGATGGCACTTAAGCCACCATTTTAAGATTTCCCCACCCAAGGCCCTTTCTGAGAAAGGCTCACTACTCCCTCATACCAACCCCAGCCTTAATCGCTTGCTTTAGGACCCGCCCAGCTCTTATCCCAGAGCCTGCCCCCAAAAAAGTCATGGAACCCAAGCCTGTATTGCCTCTCTCCATCTATGGAGAGATGGCCTTTATTTGTCAGCTCTGACAAATAAACTCTCATGTGTATCTCTGCCTGGTCTCTTTCATTTCTTGCTCACCCATCTCCAGGTTCCTCACTTTCCTATCACCAGTACTGGGAGAAAATAGGAAGGCAGGGTGGGAGAGAACAGGAAGGAAAAAGGAATCGTAGAACCACAGAAATGGAAGTGCCAATCTAGATGTGTTTATCTAATCTCGTAACACAAAATGTCAGTTTCCAGAGAATTTATTTCACTGATGTGGGCAAATTTGTCCTCTATACTCATATTATGTCAGGCCTATACTTTGTTCTTTAAAGGTTATTTGTCCACTAAACTGATCAACCCATGTCAGTAAACCTTAGGAAATGGAATGCTCTAGATTGCTAAGGGGCTACAGGCAGCTCAATAAATGTCATCAAATGTCACAGATAAGACATTTCAGAAGAAATTATTTGCCTCATGGATCCTGCATTTCTAAGCATATCAGATACTACTTCAACACAAATAAGACAGTGAACATTTCAGGATTGTAGAGGGAGGGAGCCAAGAGGTAGCAATAAAAGTGAACATTTAGATTACATTTGTATTTAATTAAGCAAGAACAACATACCACAATTCACTTTCCCAAAAAAATACACTCTCCTATTTTTTCTGAAATAAAAGACTTCTGGGTCTTCTGTTCTCCTAATTTTGATACTTTAGAATACAAAATATTAGGGGTAGAGGTGTGCTTGGGATTGAACCCAAGGCCTTGCACATGACAGGAACATGTTCTACTACTGAGATATACCCCCAGCCCCATTGACTTCTTAACTTAAAAAGTGGGGAATTGATCTCATGAAAAATCAAAGGGAGATCAGTAGAATAGAGGAGGAAAGGAACCAGGGGTTGGGAAAAAGTGAGAGAGGGGAGAAGCACTAGTGAGTGATAGTAGCCAAATTATATTGTCATATTGTGTACATGCATGAATATATAACAACAAATCTCACTATTATGTAGAACTACAATGCACCAATAAAAAAAAAAATATATATATATATATATATATATATATATATGGGGGCCGGGGGCATGCAGAATATAGACACAATAATAAACTGCAAATGACACCCGGCCTCTCCAGGTGAGTGTATTTTGAGGGGAATGGGTGACACTGAGAGAGGCCAAGCCGGCCAAATCAGTAAGTCTGTGCCTTGTTGCCCTTCCACTCTAGGCAATTTTGTTATCTGGAAGATCCAGGATTACCAGATCATCTGGTTTTCTGAGAAGCCAAAAATGTAGATATTTACATGAATCTCCCAATGTTCATGTCAGCAACAATTCCCCCCACACACCAAAAAAAAATTTTTTTTAGTAATGTGGATTGAATTCAGGAGCACTCAACCATTAAGTCACATTCCCAACCCTATTCTGTATTTTATTTAGAGACAAGGTCTCAATGAGTTGCTTAGCACCTCACTTTTGCTGAGGCTGGCTTTGACCTCGAGATCCTCCTGCCTTGGCCTCCCCAGCTGCTGGAATTACAGGTGTGCACCACTGCACCTGGCTGCCAAAATTTTACCACTGTGACAAACATGTTTGGGTACTATGATTGCCCTGTTGGTCACCACTCTGTGATCTCTGAATAAGATTCTCTCCCAAAGTCTCTTCTAGTTCAGAACTCCACATCCTCTTAACTGATGTCTCTGAGAAGGTCTTCCTCTTCCTCCATAAAAATTCACCAAGCCCTTACTAAAGGGATTGGAACAAAGTACTCCATCTCTCACATTGAGAAACCTGAAATATACTGACACTTGAAAATTAAAAACTCATTCAGTGTGTTTTCAAGACTTTCAATAACCATGATAGAAGTAGACTGCATCTTTAATCAAAAGCCCTGCCAAGAATGACACTAAACATTATTAAACTATACAACAGAGCCAAGTTATGCTTTTGATGACCCCAATCCTTAAAAGATTTCCAAAAACAAAAGCAGAGAGCTTAAATATAAAGAGAATGTGTTCTACAACAACACAAGCTTATCGGTACCAGTTTTGTCACTTACTTGGGGAAGCCATTTCATCTTTCTGGATGTTAGTTTTCTCATCTATAAGATAAGAGGATGAACTGTATATTCCTTCTAGCACTGACATTCCATATCTTAATAGCTTTTGAATTGTTTTATTAAACCAAATTAATTTTCTCAGGCTTAGCATGTAGTCTTTCTATCTATATTTTAAGTTTAAGGATAATAACTATGCTTATACTTCTTCATATTCCTTAAATTGCTGGCAAGGTACTTGACGTAAAGCAGTTTTTAGCTGAACTGAATTTACGCAATCAGAAGTGAAAATATTTACAAGCCTACCAAGAAATAGTTCCTGCTTTAATCTTTGTCATATCTTCTGGTTTTCCACAATTAATGGCATTGTTTAGAGTAGCTGAGCAAATAATTTTTATTTTTTTTTTTTTTTTTTTTTTTTTTTTTTTTTTTTTTTTTTTTTTTTAAAGAGAGAGTGAGAGAGGAGAGAGAAAGAGAGAGAGAGAATTTTTTTTTTTTAATATTTATTTCTTAGTTCTCGGCGGACACAACATCTTTGTTGGTATGTGGTGCTGAGGATCGAACCCGGGCCGCAAGCATGCCAGGCAAGTGTGCTACCGCTTGAGCCACATCCCCAGCCCCAGCAAATAATTTTTAAAACTCTGGCAGTTTCTAGTTTTCCAATTAACTTACAGAGTACTCCTTTGCAAGATCTATTACAAAACCTACAAGAGCTAGCCAACCTTAATTAATGACAGCAACTTTAAGTTTTTCCATGAGCGATTATGCTTAGTGGAACTAAATAAAAAGTTAAACTGTAGTTATTCAGTCTTCATTACCTTAAAAATAGCAATTCTGGCTATAAAGTAAAATATACATTCACTATAAATTCAGAAAGGTGCAAAGATGCAGTCCTTTGGCTAGCAATCTGTAAAATAGAAAGGGAGAGGAGAAACAACAAGGAGAAAGTAAATGCATAGTTCCATCAGAAACAAGAAAGCTGATTGTTGGCAAACTGCCTCATTTGTGCAAAAGAGCTACATACCTTCTCAAAAGACATTACAAGTTCATTTACAACAGAATGGCCACATCATTCTTAAAATCTATCTACTCCAAAGCTTTAGTCCATACTTACAATGCTGTTCAATGCCAATTTTTTTTTAACAGCAAGGTTAAGTAAATGAAGTGTCAGAATAGTTCATTTAAATGCAAATCAGGAAATTTAGAAATTAAAAGTATCCAAAGCAAAGTTGACTGTCATACTGTAAAAGATACAGTGTTGCAGATTACTTAGTGCTGTCATAGGTATGCCAAGTTTCATGTTCACTAAGTAGGGTTAAGACTAATATTGAAACCTCAACTCTCAAATCTCCTGGTAACTGGGGACAGAGGTTAACCCTTATAATTAAGGGGGGGGAGGGGGGTCCTGACTTTATGACTAAATTTCCAATCCCCAATCTATCATATTCCTCTTCTAAACTACAAACCAGTTGGAACTGAGGGGAGGGATAAGAAAATAATTGATATAAAAGTGAAGATGGTCCACATAAACAAAGAGAAAACTTTTTTTCCCCATAATTATGGTCTCTATTTCTAATCACAATTACAATATCACCATCCAAAAAATATTTTTAAGACTTGGTCAAGGGGCTGGGGATGTGGCTCAAGCGGTAGCACGCTCGCCTGGCATGCGTGCGGCCCGGGTTCAATCCTCAGCACCATATTACAAACAAGGATGTTGTATCCACCGAAAACTAAAAAATAAATATTTAAAAAAAAAAAAAAGACTCGGTCAACCATGAAAGCCAAATACAATCACAGTAAAGTTTCCCACCAACTGCAGAGTAACTGAATCAAACGAGCAATCTATCATTTGTATGTAATCAAGCCATAACATTTTATAACAGGCATTCAAATGTCACACAGTAGAAGTTGTTGCTCTCCTTCCAAATACACAAGACTTGGTGGGCATGATGGGGCACACCTATAATCCCAAGGACTCCAGAGACTGGTACAGGAGGATTGCAAGGTAGAAGGTCAGCTTTAGCAACTTAGTGAGGCCCTAAGCAACTTACTGAGACCCTGTGTCAAAATAAAATATAATGAGGGCTGGAGATGAGATAAAACACCCTGTGTTCAATCCCCAGTACCAAAAATCAAAACAAAACCAAATACACAAACCAATGGAAAAAAGGATAGTTGATTAGATCTTTAAAGAATAATAATAGTAAAACACGTAAAAATTACTCTTTATTTTGTTCTCTTATATTTTTTATAATAACTTTATTTTTTATTTATTTATTTTAATTTTTTTTTAGTTGTTGATGGACCTTTATTTTTATTTATTTGTATGTGGTGCTGAGAATCAAACCCAGTGCATCACGTATGCTAGGCAAGCGTGCTACCACTGAGCCACAACCCCAGCCCTATTTTTTTTTTAATATTTATTTTCCAGTTTTAGGTGGACACAATATCCCCATTTTTCATTTCCATGTGGTGCTGAGGATCGAAGCCAGCGCCTCATGCATGCCAGGCGAGCACGCCACCACTTCAGCCACATCCCCAGCCCCCAGCCTTTTTTTTTTTTAATTCGGTATTGAGAATTGAACGCAGTGCCTCATATGTACTAGGCAAGTGCTCTACCACTGAGCCACAACCCCAGCCCTCTCTCTCTTATATTCTTTTTTCTTTTTTACTTTGTTTTTTATCTTTATTTTATTTATTTATTTTTATGTGGTGCTGAGGATCGAACCCAGGGCCTCACACATGCTAAGTGAGTGCTCTACAACTGAGCCATAATCCAGCCCCTCTCTTATATTCTTGAGGGCACAAAAGGAAGGCAATGAGGAAATAAAAGGAATAGCTTGACTACAAAAGCACTTAGTGAAGCCACCTGTAAACACACCTGTAATTGTAGTAACTTGGGAGGCTGAGGCAGGAGAATCATGAGTTCAAAGCCAGCCTCAGCAACTTAGTGAGGCCCTAAGTAACTCGGTGAGATCCTGTCTCTAAATAAAATACAAAACAGGGCTGGGGATGTGGCTCAGTGGTTAAGCAACCACCCCCTCCAAAAAAAAGCACTTAGTGAAGGACAAAAGGTAAACCTGAAAAAATAGTGTTCACTTAACCATTCATTCAGCAAATATTTGAGTGCTTCTTCTTCACAGATACTATCCTCAATAGGAATGAACAAAAAAAGGACCCCGGACATCATGACACTTAAGCAGCAACAATGGCAAGTTCAAGGCCAGCCTCAGCAACTTAGAGAGGCCCTAAGCAACTTAGTGAGACCCTATCTCAAAAAACAAAAAAGGGCTGGGAATACAACTCAGTGGTAAAGCACCCCTATGTTCAACCCGCAGTCCCAAAGGGGAAAAAAAGGTTTTTTTCACAAGTATGGGGCAAATATATATTTTATATTCATTTATTTAGCATCTATCTCATTATGGTTGAGACTATCAATAATGGAAGAGTGTTTAAAAGAAAGCTGAATTAAGCTCTCATAACAGACAACTGATTATGGATGCACAGAAAGTCCCTGTTTCCATAAGGGACTAGACAACTCTAGTCTGAAATACAAAGAATATGAAAAAAAAGCATCTGGACTGGCAGCGGGAGAGAAAAGACAGATAACAGGGAAAAGAAGTTTTTGTTGTAGAACAATTGAGACTTAAACTCTTCACATAGCTGAGAAGTTCACTGAAGGAAGAAAAATGTATTTTTCTTATAGAGACAGGCAAAAAGATGTCTAGACTTGACCATAAAGTCAGGTAGTAAAGCAAACTGGGTGAGAAAACACAATAATTATCTCTAAAACTTGTAGTATATACCTTTGATGACCCATTTTGTCATTCATTCATTAATGACCAAGTGCCATGTTCTGGGATTCTGCAAGGTGCCAGGGACAAAAAGACTAATTAGAAATCCCAAGCAGCTATCATAGCAATTAATTATTAAGACCAAAAGGAAACAGGTATAGTTACAAAAGAGAAATCTAGCAGATGTCATTTAATCAAGTGTTTAAATTTAGTATCACCACCAGGGAACAACCTGACAACCCACTGCAAAGCCCTAAGAATGAAAGATCATCAGACAAATCCAAACCGTGAAGCATCTACAAAACTTGTCTAAACCCTTCAAAAATGTCAATGCCAAGGAGAAAGAAGGAAAAAAAAAAAAAAAAGGAATGGAAATCAAAACTAAAAGGATGACAACTGAATGCATTACGTAATCTCTTACTGATTCCTGATCCCCCAAAAAATATAAACAGTGATATATTTTATACACATACACAATACATCACTAGGACAACTGGAGCAAATTGAATATGAATATGAACTACAAACTTCTGAAGATCTTGTCAAAAGACATACTCTTATTCAGAAGGTCTAAGCTTCCGCCTTCCAGGGAGAAGTAACATTAACCCTCAGATCATTCTTTAAAAGGTTTTACAGGCTGGAAGAGACCTAGGCTCAATCCCCAGTACTACACACACACACACACAAAAAAAAAAGGTTTTAGAGACAGGGTGCATGCCAATAATCCCAGTTACTCAGGAGGCTGAAGCAAGAGGATCACAAGTTCAAGGTCAGCCTGGGCAACTTAGGGAGCCACTATCTCAAAATCAGAAAAAGGCTGGACATGTACTTCAGTGGTAGAGCATTTGCCTAGCATACATGAGCCCCTGGATTTAATCCCCAGTATTGTCTCCCACCTCAAAAAAAAAAAAAAAAAAAAAGCATTACATAATGTTATATCAAGTTCTTGCATGTGATAGTGGTATCATGGCCACATCCTTACTCTTTCCTCCCAAGAATGACAATTACTTAAGAGTGAAGTTCCATGAGGTCTGGTCTGGAGTTATTATTCCCTGCAAAACTGAAATGTGTTAGCAATTGATAAATCTAGGTGAATTGGTAAATCCAGTGCTCTTTGTACTTACTCTTTCAACTCTTCTGTTAGGTTTGAAGATTTTTACACCCCCCCTCCCCCAAAAAAAAGTTGGCAGAAAAATGCTCACAGTCTAGATAGGAATATAGATATAAAATAACAGAAAATATAGAATACTATTGCAAAACTCCGCTAGCACAAATGGCTAGCACAAACAATGGAGTTCCCAACTAGTCGGGAGGCCTTACTGAGATCTGACATTATTCCACAGAGGGCAGTTGTTTCAGGTTGTGAAGGACAATGACACCAAGAACACCAGCACTTTCCAGAAACCACTGTATGAGTGAAAATTAGGACGGGTAGTGAAAAAATAGCCATTAATACTGAAAGATAAACTAAGAAATTAAGAAGGCATTAAAGGTTTGGACTTCATCCTTCCTAATATAAAAATATCCTCAACCCATTATATTCTCACCTCTAAAAAGAAAGAAAAAAAGAAAGAGCCAGGCGCAATGGCACGCACCTGTAATCCCAGCAGCTCAGGAGGCTGGGGCAGAAGGATCCAAGTTAAAGCAGCCTCAGCAAGAGTGAGATGCAAGCAACTCAGTGAGATCCTGTCTCTAAATAAAATACAAAATAGGGGTAGGGTGTGGCTCAGTGGTCTAGTGCCCCTAAGTTCAACCCCCAGGGAAAGAAAGAAAGAAAGAAAAAAATAAGGGTGGGGGTAGGAGGAGAGGAGCTCTTAGAAAGCTTTTTATCACTGTAACAAATACCTGAGATAATCAAATTATAAAGTGAAAAGATTTATTTTGGCCTTAGATTTACAAATTTTAGTCCATAATTGGTTTGCCCCATTGCTCTGGACCCAAGGCAGTACATATGGCCACCTAATGTCCAAAAAGTAAGAAAAAATGAAATAGACCAGGTTCCCACAAATTCCCTTGAGGGTACACCCCTGACAAATAACTTCCACTGAGCCCCATCTCCCAATAGAATCAAGGTGGGACTCAGTCCCTAAGGAATACTCCAAATCCAATCTATAATAGAAACAAAAACCCATCACCAAAGACAAGTAGAAAATCACCAGATGGCACCTTCACCACTAGAGCTGCATTTCCCCCAAGTCTATAGGATCTCTCCATACACAACTGCAGAGCTTTCCTCAAATTTTACAGCCACTAACCCAAGCACCTTCCCATTCCTCTCCCAGCCTATTATTCTTCTTGTGGCGCTGACCACAGCTCCACCAAATCAGGTCCCTTGGAAGAAACTCCAGGGATCTGTTTCCTACTTTTCCTCCTCCTCCTGCCTTATAACTCAGCATATACATCACTCACCCTGTATTGTGTCCAACTACAACTTTAAAAAAGAAAAAAGATGTTGATAGACTTTAATGTATTCATTTATTTATATGCGGTGCAGAGAAATGAACCCAGCGCCTCACACATGCTAGGCAAGTGCTCCACTTTGAGCCACAACCGCAGCCCCTGCAAGGCAGTCTTTTAATAAATGTACTGTATATAAGCAAACCCCTCCCAATGTCACTGAGATACAGCAAACGAAATACTGCCTTAGACTATGACTCAATAAAGCTACCTGGAAAACATCATAGCTTCCACTGGTCTTAACCCAAAAAAAGCTTAAATTTCTATCTAGGGTTGCCATCTTTCATCTCCTTTGATCTTTTTTTTTCCCCCCTCTCCCAAGGGATCAAGCTCACATTTCACTTTGCCACTTCTCTGAAAAATGACAGGTTTCTAAAAATACATTTCAAAGTCAGTCCAAAGCTTTTCTGAGAACAAGATGACTCCAGGTCCAAGGATATAAGAAAATAACAGGTAATTATAGGAAAACTTTGCCAATTTAGAAATACCCAGAAAGAGAAAATGCCAAAAACACCGATTCTTACCTCTCCCATTAAGCCTATGGCTTATTTGTGACACCATCATAGTTCATAAACTATGATTAAGAGTCTGAATTAATAATGAAATATTTAATATAATAAAATATTCAACACACTGTGAATGAATAGTAACGATGAATCTTTGCTTGGACAGAAGGTATGGATTGGAGTCTGCCGTAAAGGGCAAAGGCTCCTATTCTTCACAACACACTAAATGCGTCCACAGGTCATGTAATCAAATATATACATAGGATAATAATGTCCGATTCATTTTACTATTACTCCTATTATTCCTACTCCCATACCTCCTCCCCTCCCAAAATACCTCTATTCTTCCTCATCCCCTTATTGTGAATTAGCATCCGCATAGCAGAGAAAACATTTGGTCCTTTTTTTTTTCTTTTGTTTTTGGAGAGGGGATTGAACCCAGGGGCACTTAACCACTGAACAACATCTCCAGATCTTTTTTGTAGTTTATTTACAGACAGGGTCTCCCTGAGTTGCTTAGAGCCTCGCTAAATTGCTGAGTCTGGTTTTGAACTTGCGATCCTCCTGCCTTGGCCTCCTGAGCTGCTGGATTATATGCGTGTACTCCAACTCCTAGCCAACATTTAGCCTTTAGTTCTTTGGAATTGGTTATTTCGCTTAGCATAATATTCTCCAGTTCTATGCACTTACTGGCAAAATACCATAATTTCATTCTTCTTTAAGGCTGAGTAATATTCCATTGTGTATATATGTATATATCACAGTTTCTTTATCCATTCATCTGTAGAAGGGCACCTAGGTTGGTTTCATAGTTTAGCTATTGTGAACTGACCTGCTATAAATATTGATGTGTCTGCCATCACTATAGTATGCTGATTGTAAGTCCTTTGGGTATCTACGAGTGGGATGACTGGGTCAACTGGTGGTTCCATTTCAAGTTTTCTGAGGAATCTCCATACTGCTTTCCATAGAGGTTGCACCAATTTGCAGTCCCACCAGCAATGTGTGAATGTACCTTTTTTCCCCACAGGAAGATCTCAAATTTGAGGCCAGTATGGGCAACTTAGTGAGACCCTAAGTAACTTGTGAGACCCTGTCTCAAAGATTACAAAGGATTGGAGTGAGACTTTTTGTGTTGGGGAATAGGGAAAATTTAAAAAAAAAAAAAAAGAAAAAAGAAAAGAAAAGAAAGAAAAAAAAAAGAACTGGGGCTATAGCTCAATAGTAGGGCACCCTGCATTCAAGCCCTAGTATCAAAAGAAGAAAAAAGAATTTGCCCTGTTCAGCACTCCATAATATAGAGAACATAATTTTATAATATTATAAGTTAAGTAGGGCTAGGGATGTGGCTCAAGCAGTAGCACGCCCGTCTGGCATGCGTGCAGCCCGGGTTCGATCCTCAGCACCACATACAAACAAAGATGTTGTGTCCGCCGAAACCTAAAAAATAAAATACTAAAATTCTCCCACCCTCTCTCCCCACCCCCCTCACTCTCTCTTTAAAAAAAAATAAGTAAATATCCTTTATAAATCAACTTATTCATTAAACAAATGACCACGTTCAAACTCCAGGGCTGCAACTCATCATACTGAAAACTCCTAAGAGCATGTCATAATCATAATTCATCAAATAGACACATAATTGATAACAAATTAGCAATAAAAAACACCCCACCCCATAAATCTACTGTTTACCATAACCTAAGAATACATTTTAAAATGTATTTCCTTGTTTACCATGTGCTTATTGTATAGGAGGAAAAGTGGATGGAATAGTAATATAATATCTACTTTCAAGGTATCCACAGTTTAGCGGTAGAAGAAGCTATAGGAAAAAATTCCATGACACTAAATTTGACAATGTTTTCTTAGATATAACATCAAAAATACTACGCAGCACTAAAAAATGACAAAATCATGGAATTTGCAGGGAAATGGATGGCACTAGAGCAGATTATGCTAAGTGAAGCTAGCCAATCCCTAAAAAACAAATGCCAAATGTCTTCTTTGATATAATGAGAGCAACTAAGAACAGAGCAGGGAGGAAGAGCAGGAGGAAAAGATTAACATTAAACAGAGACATGAGGTGGGAGGGAAAGGGAGAGAAAAGGAAAATTGCATGGAAATGGAAGGAGACCCTCATTGTTATACAAAATTACATATAAGAGGTTGTGAGGGAATGGGAAAAAACAACAAGGAGAGAAATGAATTACAGTAGATGGGGTAGAGAGAGAAGATGGGAGGGGAGGGGAGAGGGGATAGTAGAGGATAGGAAAGGTAGCAGAATACAACAGTTACTAATATGGCATTATGTAAAAATGTGGATTTGTAACCGATGTGATTCTGCAATCTGTATTTGGGGTAAAAATGGGAGTTCATAACCCACTTAAATCTAATGTATGAAATATGATATGTCAAGAGCTTTGTAATGTTTTGAACAACCAATAAAAAAAATTAAATTAAATTAAAATAAATAAATAAAAGAGATGGATGAGGAAGGATGTTCTAAACCAGTGTTATTCAAATGTAGCCCAAGGACCAGCTATAACAGCATTACACAGGATATTATTTGCAATGAAAATGATCAAGACCTACCTCAGACCTACTGAATCAGAATCTTGGGGAGCATCAATAGTCTGATTTAATAAGTCCTCAAGGTGGATTTTGATGCATGATAAAGTCTAGAAATGGATCAAATTTTGATTATTGGCAAGAGGCATCTTTATAGCTTGTGCCAAGGTGGGTTGTGAAATGTAATAAAAACTTAATTTGGGGCCATTTAAAATCCTTAATTGCTATCACAAGAGATTAAATATTCTCCTTTAGATAGGATAGAACCATCAAAAGTGTGAGTGGGGAAAATAATAACATCCAGACTGTATTTTATGGAGATAAGTCTGTTTGAAATACAAAGATGCTTTTGAAAGGTGAGAAGGTAGAATATGCAAATTAGCTAGGAAGCTATTGCAACAGTTCAGGCAAAACACCATGAAGGCCAGAGCTAAGTAGTGTTTGTAGAAATTCAGAATAGAATCTGAGTGTGTGAGGAGTGTTAAGAAGAAGAGAATCAAATAAAACTTTTACTTTGTAGCTAGAAGATGTTGATGTAGATAAGATTTTAGATAATTTGAGAAAATTATTTAAAATTTTTATTTTGCTCAATTTGTTTCTGACATGTAGCCAGCCGTCTAGGGTAATGAGTTTGGTTTGGCGATGATGTTGATACTTTTATGTAGTAATGTCATGCAAATATTTGGAAATTTGAGAATGGAGCTTAGTAAAGAGATAAAGATTCCACCGATGAACTTGAAAATTATCAAGATAGAAGTGAAAGCTGAATAATAATAATGATGATGATAATAATAATAACAACATCAATTGATGACAATTACAACAATAACAACAAAAACCATCAATGCCTATCCTGTGTCAGTCATTGTGAAAGGCACTTTACATACAGAAACACACTTAACTTCCATAGAAAGCGAGCAAGATACTTGCTAATTTCACATGTAGAATGAGAATCTCAGGGCCAGAGAAATTAAGTAACTAGTTCAAATGCATAAAGAAAGTCAATGTCACAGCTAAGTTTCTAACACTGATCTCATTTCCAAACTATTTTGAGAAACTACCTATGTTGACTAGGAAGGAAAATAGTAAAAAAATAAATAAATAAATAACATCAAAAATACAACAGTAACAACAACAAAAATTGTACTGAATCAAAAATAAAAACTGTTGGGTAGCCGGGAACAGTGGTGCACGCCTGTAATCCCAGCAGCTCGGGAGGCTGAGGCAGGAGGATCTAGAGTTCAAAGCCAGCCTCCGCAAAAGTGAGGCTCTAAGCAACTCAGTGAGACCCTGTCTCTAAATAAAATACAAAATAGGGCTGGCAATACGGCTCAATAGTCGAATGCCCCCGAGTTCAATCCCCGGTACCAAAAATAAATAAGTAAATAAATAAATAAATGAAGTAAAAACTATTGGACTGGGCATTCAGCTCAGTGGTAGTATGCTTGCCTAGCATACATGAAGCCCTAAGTCTGATCCCCAGCACCATAAGTAAATAAAACTAAAAACTATTATTAGCCAGATGCAGTGGCACACACCTGTAATCCCAGCATCTTGGGAGGCTGAGGCAGGAAGATCATGAGTTTAAAGCCAGCCTCAGCAATTTAGCAGGGCTCAAGGGCAACTTAGCAAGGCCCTAAGCAACTTAGTAATGGTTAAGAGTCCCTGGATTCAATCCCTGGTACCAAAAAAATAAAAAACTATTGCCAAGAGTCATGGCACAACATGCCTATAATCCCAGCTATTCTCAAGGCTGAGGTAAAAAGATCTCAAACTCAAATTCAAGGCCAGCTTCACCAACTTAGTGAGATCTTGTCCCAATATTTTTTTAAATATTTTTTTAGCTGTAAATGGATCTTTTATTTTTTTTTAATTTATATTTGGTGCTGAAGATCAAATCCAGGGCCTCACACATGCCAGGCAAGTGCTCTACCACTGAGCCACAACTCCAGCCCCCTGTCCCAATATTTTAAAAATACATAAATTAAAAGTGCTGTGGGTATAACTCAGTGGTAGAGTACCCCTGGTTCCACTCCCAGTACCACCATCAAAAAATAAATAAATAAATAAATAAAAGTAAATACATAAAAACTTGTGCAACAAAGGACACCATCAACAGAATGAAAAGGCAAATCATTTATATTTGATAAAGCACTACCATCCAGAATACATTAAGAACTCTTGATATGCCCAAGACCCTGGGTTCCTGGCACTTCAAAAAACAGTTTTTTAACTTAAAAATGGATGGTTTAACCAGACACGGTGGCACACACCTGTAATCTCAGCTAATCATGAGACTGAGGCAGGAAGATCTCAAGTTCTAGGATGGGCAAATACTAGGCATCAGCAATTTAGACAGACCTTGTCTCAAATTAAAAAGGGCTGAGGATATAACTCAGGGATAGAATGCCCCTGTGTTCAATCCCCACTATGAGGGGTAGGGGTGGGGGGTGCTAAATAGAAATTTCTCCAAATGTATATACAAATGGCCAATAATTACATGAAAAGATGCTCACTCATTATTAAGGAATTACAAATAAAAACCACAATGAGACAAACAGCCTCAATTCATCACAATGGCTATTACCCAAAAAAATAATAAAAAGGGGCTGGGGTTGTGGCTCGGTGGTAGGGTGCTCGCCTAATATGCATGAGGCACTGGGTTCGATCCTCAGCACCACATAATATAAAGATATTGTGTCCACCTAAAAACTAAAAAAAATCAATATTTAAAAACACACACACACACAACAACATAAATAAGTGTTGGTAAGGAAGTAGAAAAACTGGAATCCCTGATGCACTACTGGTGCTAATCCAAAACAACTCAACAGCTACAGAAAACACTCTGGTGGTTCTTCAAAAACACAGGCCTGGCAGAGGTGGCCTATGCCTATAATCCCAGCTATTTGAAATTGCAAATTCAAAGCTAGCAACTTAATGAGACCCTGACTCCAACAAAAGTAAAGGTCTGGAGATGTAATTCAGTGATAGTGTGACCCTTGATTTAATCTCCAGTGAGGGTGAGGGGGAGGATGTTAAACATAGAATTACCACATGATCTAGCAATTCCACTTCTGGATATATTCCTCAAAAAACTAAAAGTAGAAACTCAAACAGGTATTTGTGTACCCATACATTCATAGCTGTATTATTCACAACAACTGAAAGGTAGAAATAACCCAAGTGTGAATGGATAATGGAATATTGTTATTCAGACTTTAAAAGAAAGGAAAGTACCAGGTGTGGTGGCAGACACCTGTAATCTGAGGAGGCTAAGGCAAAGGTTCAAGGACAGGCTGGGCAATTTAGCCAGACCCTCTCTCAAGGTGAAAAATTTAAAAGGTCAAGGGGAATGTAGGATGTAGTTCAGTAGTAAAGCACTTGCCTAGTATGGGCTAGGTCCTGGATTCACTCCTCAGCTCTCAAAAAAAAATTTTTTTAAAGGGGGAAAGGAGGGAATTCTGAAACATGTTACAAAATGAATAAACCTTTATGACAATGTTAAAACCAGTCACAAAAAAAAAATACATACATACATGCATGCATACATACAAGGGTTGGGGATATAGCTCAGGGGTAGAGCACTTACTTGCTAGAATATGGGAGGCCCAACACAGGAAAGAAGACAAACAGGCAGAGAGATTAAAAATAAATAAAAAACAGGATGACAGTTGGGAATGGGAAGTTACTGTTTAATGTGAATGGACTTAATGCCACTGAAGCATACACTTTAAGAGTATAAGTGGTTTATTTTGTTACATATAATTTGCCCCCACACACACACACACACAAAGGATAGTGAGAATGTCATGTGTCAGGTGCAAATTTTAGGATTTTAGATAAAAATTATTTTCAGCGACAGTGATCAAAGTTTCCATGCAAAATGCATGTTTGCAGGGTGCAGTGGCACATGCCTGTAATCCCAGCAACTCAGGAGACTAAGGAAAGAGGATGGCAAGTTGAAGGCCAGCCTCAGCAGCTTGTGATTGATGCCCTGTCTCAAAATAAAAAGGGCTAGGAATATAGCTCAGTGGTTAAGCACCCCTGGGTTCAATCTCTAGTACAAAAAAAAAAAGAAAAGAAAAAGAAATGGAAAAAGCATGTTAAGCTGGGTGTGGTGGTACATGCTTGTAGTCCCAGCTGTTTGGAAGACAGGTGAATCCCTAGAGCCTAGGAGTTCAAGGCCAGCCTGGGTAACATATTGGGACCCCAAGACATGTTCTCAAAAAACAAAGAAAATAGGTGTAAAAAAAGGGCTAAGATGTAGCTCAATGGTAAGGTATCCCCAGATTCAATCCCCAGCACCATCAAAAAAAAGCAGGGGAGGGAATAGAATTTAGAGTGGGGCACAGCAGCTCTTGCCTTCTATTATCCTAGATACTTGGGAGGCTGAAAAAGGAAGATCAAAAGTTTGGATCACGGGGTTTAGTTCAGTAATAGACTGCATACCTTGCATGCTCAATCACCACCACTGGGGAAAGAGGGAAGAGGAAAAGTTCAAGGTCAAGTCTTAGCAACTAAGTGAGACCCAGTATCAAAGTCAAACAACTGGCTGGGGTTGTAGCTCAGTGGCAGAGTGCTTGCCTAGCATGTGTGAGGCACTGGATTTGATTCTCAGCACCACATATAAATAAATAAAATACAGGTCCATCAACAACTTTAAAATAAAAAAATATTTTTTAAAAAGTCAACAATTAGGCGCAGTGGTAAACACCTACCAGCAGCTCAGGAGGCTGAGACAGAAGGATCGAGAGCTCAAAGACAGCCTCAGCAAAAGAAAGGCACTAAGCAACTTAGTGAGATCCTGTCTCTAAATAAAATACAAAATAGGGCTGGGGATGTGGCTCAGTGGTCAAGTGCCCCTGAGTTCAATCCCCAGTAAACAGACCCCCACAAGAAAAAAACAAAAAAAAAAACTGTAAAACGGGCTAGAGGTCTAGCTCGGTGGTAAAGCACCCCTGGCTTCAATCCCCAGTATACGAAAATAAATAGGGTAAGCAAAGAACAGAAAAGGAAGATATGTAAATTGGACACTGTAGAGAGATGATTTCATCAAAGATTATATCTGGGTGGAAGGACAGAAAGAAAAACAGAACTAGAGATGATTTTCAATTTATAGAAAATAGCAATTTGATATTCCAGGCCCTCCACAATCAGTTCCCTCACTTACTAGTGTTCTCCTAAAAATTAAACCCTAAAATAAAAGACCTCTGTTTCTGTTTTGGTTTTGGTACTGGGGATTGAACCCATGCTTTCAAGCTAAGCTGCATCCCTAGCCTTTTTTATTTTTTATACTTACTAAGTTGCTGAGGCTGACCTCAAACTTGCCATCCTCCTGCTGGTGTGGGCCGCCATATATGGTTCTCCTTTTTTCAACACGAATCTAATCTTCTCTCCTTGCCAAGTGCCACCCCAACAACTGAGGCTATCCGTTCCTGCCTTCAGGGAGCTTATGAGGCTCACTTTCTAGCAGGAAAGGCAAATTGGGACATTAATAAGGTACAGCACAAGACTGGGGTTGTGGCTCAGGGGAAGATTGTGAGGCCATGGGTTCAATCCTCAGCACCACATAAAAATAATTAAGGTATTGTGTCCATCTACAACAATAAATAATTTTTTAAAAAAGGTACAGCACAATTAAAGTTTTCCTTAAAATGTTAGCAATAAACAACAAAAATGAAAGAACTAAAACTAGACACTAATTAAGAGTTCATGGGGGGGGGGAGTTAGGGGTAACACACAAAACTTGCATCACAGAAGAAACAATGTTACAAAGAAACCTAGCCATCCAATCCATACTTAAATCCTTTCATTCCTCCAAAATACTGCTCCTTTATCCCTACCATCTTTATTCCCTGCCATCTAAGTTCCTAGCTCAACTACCTGATTCCCCATGCATACAAATAAGTCTTCTCTAAGCATCAACAGAAGTTAAAATGGTTATTAGATCACAAAACTCCCTACAATGGTTCTTAACAGATTTAGAATAAAATCCACATATGGGCCAGAGGTGGTGGCACATGCCTATAATTTCAGGGACTTGGGAGGCTGAGGCAGGATGATTCCAAGTTGGAGGCCATCTCAGCAACTTAGCAAAGGCCCTAAGCAACTTTGTGAGACCCTGACTCAAAAATAAAAAATAAAAAAGAGCTGGGATGTGGTTCAGTGGTTAAGTGCCCCTGGGTTCAGTCTCTGGTACCAAAAAATAAAATAAAATAAACATATGGCCCTCTTTGGCCTGACCTCTCTCTTTCCTGGCTATCTCATGTGAAACCTTCTATCTATCCCAAGAGTCCTAGGCTACAAGTCTCAAGGCCTCCAAACACATTAAGTCTCTCCTATCTCAGGCCCTTTACACCTGCAGAGGATCCTATTCCTGTCTAGATCTTCACCAACACACACACCATCACCACCCCCAAAACACAGGGCTGTCATGTCTTACACTATTGATACTTTCTCAAAATAATTCCAAGACCCTGACAGTTACTCTGAATCTCCACATCTGGTTTATGCCTCCTGAAGAGAACAGTGTCTCATTTTAGACGTGCTGAGTTTGAAAAGCATGTAGGACATTCAAAGAGTTCCCTGGGACTTAGATGACTACATGGATGAGGAGGAGGAGACATCTGTATTCAAAATGGACAGTTGGATATTAGTACTTAAGGTTAATGAGAGACTGCAGAGAGCAGTGATTTTCAACTAGGGGGAAGAGGGCACCCCAGATCTCTAAATCAGTATGTAAAATGAGATGTTAACTAATGAAAGTGAAAGTGATGCCACATCAATGGTGTGGAAGACCAAAGGTATTCTTGATAGAATTTACATGGGGGAGGGAGGAAAGAATAGCCAAAAGTAAAGGAAAAACCTGGAAAGTGATATCACAATATCCCACGCCCTTTTATGCATCTCATGACTTTCTCCCTTCATATAAAGTTTTAAAACTGGGCTGGGGATGTGGCTGAAGCGGTAGCGCGCTCGCCTGGCATGCGTGTGGCCCGGGTTCGATCCTCAGCACCACATACCAACAAAGATGTTGTGTCCCCGAGAACTAAAAAATAAATAAATATTAAAAATTCTCTCTCTCTCTCCTCTCTTTAAAAAAAAAAAAAAAAAAGTTTTAAAACTCAAGTTCTGTCTGGTTCAAATACACCACCTCCCAAAATCTGCCTTTCCAGACATCAAAATAAACTCATCAGCTCTCTGTTGAGCTTCCACAAGTTTCTTCTGTTGTCAGTACTACATAAAATTAGACCCACACATCATAGTTTCTTATCAGTATTGCTATGGCTTTAGAGCAGTCTGTTAACATCTGTGTGTGTGCCTCTTCCAAAATGCTGTGAGCCCTTTAAGGGCAAAGGGAAAAAAATTAACTTACAAAAATTCAAGAAGGTAAATAATTGAGCAGAGACAATGGATGATTCCTCCACTCTTTACAAATCCTGTTTCTTAAAACCGCCTGGATGACCTTTAAAAAAATCACTTCTAAGTACAAAGTATCCTTTCATCAAACCGCCAGCATTTCCTTCATCCTAAATATGAAATGGTTTTAAATTTACTGGGAAACCTAACATATCTTTCCTTATTTTCTAAGTTATTATAAATTCCGTACAAAACACACCCCCCCCCCCGAATGTTACAAAGACTTAGGAGGACACAACAGGGTTCCAATCCGGGATTGGAGACAACCGCTGCCTGCAGTATTGGGAAGCCACAGCTGCCGAGCCAAGCTTAAACAGTCAGTCAACATCCTTCCTGACCAGTTTTCTCGTGTTTTCCTCCCTCCCCACCTCCACCCCAGCGCGCGGGTACGCGCGCACACACACACACACACCTTCAAAAGTCAAAAAACAAATTCTCTAATGGCATTTCTAAAAACTAAGACTGAGTGAAATACATCCAATTAGGTAGAACAAGGCGACTGAGTACTTTCAAAGTAAAGGTTGATATGTACACGCCAAAGTCCACACGGGTGTGGCGCACCTTACCAACGAGACTGTCAGAGAAAGGGAGAACTTCGACTTTCAAATTCGCCCAGGCCGGAATTCGGGTCCTGCCAACGTCGCGTCCAGCGCACTGGGAAGTTTCCGTGGCCAGGAGGGGGAGGGGAGCAGCAGACACAAAACCAGACAACAATCACTTCCCTGGAAAACTCAACTGCTGGAACACACCCGCACAGGGACAAGGCGCGGACGCGCCACCACAGGAAAGGCGGCTGGGGGCGCACCATAAGAACCCGCGCACGCGCCAAGGCCCCGGGAACAAAGTTTAGAAAACAGGAGAAACTTTTCCAAGAGGAAGCGCCGCCGCCGCGCCGGGCCAGCGGCGTCTCTTCTCCAGCCGCCGCTGCCCCTCAACTTCCCGACCACTGGAAAGCTCGGGCCCCGCACGCACAGTGCCCAGGCCCCGGGGAAGCGGCCGCCCGCAGGACGCCTGACCCTACCCGCCAGGAGGCCAATCCCGGACAGCGTCGCCCAAAAGACTGCGCTCCGCCAGCCCACCACAAGGCCCGGCTTCAGGCGTCCCGGCCTGAAGGGCCCCTTGCCCAGATGGGAACTCACGTCCGCGCAAAAGGGGGTGCGAAGAGTTACCTGCGTCGGACGGGACGATAGCAGGAGTCCAGAGGCGCGAAGCCGACGGCCGCCGCTTTGTCTACCTCCTGTCCGGCTCAGAGAGGAAATGGGCCTCCCGGCGCACCCGCCCCCCGCCCGCGGCCCGGGCCCCGCCCGCCCTTCCCGGCACCTCCCTTCGGCGCGCTCTTCCCGGCGCCTCCCCCTGCTGCCCCGCCCGCTTTTCCTGGCCTCTCCCGGCCCGCGCCAAGGGGAAGAGCTCATACTGCAGGCCCGGACCCCCTCGGAGGACCTTTATCTTTTCGCTCCTGTCCCTAGAATTACTCATCTCGGGAATTTAGTGGGCGCTCAGACCGACAGTGACCCCCGAGCGGGAGGAGGAGCGGTGACTCCTGGAACAGCTCGCTGGCGGGGGAGGGCTGGGGAAGGGCAGGTGAGTCAACTCTCGACGCACAGGTGAATCTCCCGGCGCAGCCCTGCTAGACCCCGCCCCCGCCCAGTGGCTGAAGTGCGGCTTGGCGTAGTCCTGGGCACACTCCTCGGGGAGTGTCACAGGTGTCCCCGAGTACTAGGCTCTCAGAAAAGTGCTCTAAGCCGACTCTCTGGCTTAAGGGGGGGGAGCGGTTTGTGGCTAAGTAAAAGACCCACAGTTTGAGGTGGAATGAAACTAGAAATCGACTCTCCGATAGTGAGGTTGAGCCTACACTGTGGCACAGGCCTGTAATCCCAGCTACTTGGAAGGCTGAGGCAGGAGAATCACGTCCAAACTGAGCAAATTAGCGAAACCCTCTCATAAAATTAAAAAATAAAATAGTCTGGGGAAGTAGCTCAGTGGTAGAGAGTCCCTGGGTTCAATCCCCAGAACCACCAAAAAGAAAAAGGAGAAAGCAACCAAAAAAATCACCTAACCTGTTCCCTATACCTAAAGCCCTCCTGATCCAAGACAGGAGGCCCACCGCAGCAGAATCCCCTCCTGGGATTGTCACCTTCTTCCACACACATAAACATATTTGAGGGACCTGACTTCCATCCCTATCCTTCTGATCACTTAAGGAATTTTATTGACACCCTTCTTTAACATATTGGTGAATACTTAAAAACAAAACAAGACAAATAAATATATGTGTGTATACGTATATACCTTAGGGACTCACTATCAGCCTGGTATAAAAAAAGACCTAATGGTGTTTCTCTTGTATCAAGGAATGATATATAAGACCGATTTTAGTATTGGCTTTTATATCCAAATTAATGCAAGATAACAATATCCATACCTGTCTTTGCACTGAGTGCTGAGCAGGGTTTTATAGTTTACCCTCTACTCAAATCTCCCTTTGCCCAGAGAACATCTGTCGGTAAATGTGCCCACTGTGATTTTTCCACCCCCAGGTAATAAGGATTGAACCCAGGGGTGCTTTGGTACTGAGCTATATCCCCAGCCCTTTTATTTATTTATTTTTTTGGAGGAGGTGACAGGGATTGAACTCAGGGCACTCAACCACTGAGCCACATTCCCAGCCCTACTTTATATTTTATTTAGAGACAGGGTCTCACTGAGTTGCTTAACACCTGGCTTTTGCTGAGCTTGAGGATCCTCCTGCCTCACCCTCCCTAGCTGCTGGGATTACAGGCATGCGCCACTGTGCCCAGCCCTTTTTATTTTTTCTTTTGAAACAATGTCTAGCTATATTGCTGAGGCTGACCTCAAACTTGATGTTCTCGTGCCTCAGACTCCTGAATCACTGGGATTAAAAGTGTGCACCACCACTATCCACTGCCCACTGTAATTTAAAGCCTATGGGTTTATGCTTGTTAAAAGATGCTGAGCCTGGCACAGTGGCCCACACCTGAAATTCCAGCCTCTCAGGAGGCTGAAGCAGGAGGATCACAGATTCAAAAGGCAGCCTCAGCAATTTAGGGAGACCCTGTCTCAAAATAAAATATAAAAAAGCCTGGGAGTGGGGGAGCCTGGAGTTGTGGCTCAGTGGTAGAGTGCTCACTTAGCATGTGTAATCCCTGGGTTCAATCCTCAGCACCATATAAAAATAAATAAAATAAAGGTATATAAAAAAAGGGGAGGAGGGGCTGGGGATGTGGCTTAGCTCAGTAGGTAAGAGCCACTAGGTTAATCCCTGGTAGTAAAAGAAAAAAAAAAAAAGTGCTGATTGGCCAGGCTTAGTGACACTCTCCTATAATCCCAGCCACTGAGGTGGGAGGCTGAGGCAGGAAGTTCACCCATTCCAAGCAACATAGTGAGATCCTGCGTCAAATTTTATTTGACAAGGAATTGGGGATGTAATTCATTGGTAGAGTGCTTTGTGTTGAATCCCCAGAAGAGGAAGAGAAAGAAAAGTGCTGAAAAAAGGCAATAGGACCATGAAGTAGGGAGTGAATCCCCCCCTTTTTTTTTTTTTGAAAGATAAACTTTGATAAGGCCATTATTGTCTAGCTCTACCCCCATTCTGTTGCTAGTTTAGGGTCTTTGCTTCTGTAGTTCCCTCTTCCTAAATTGGTTATGCTTCCCCCCCTCCTCTTCCTGGCTACATCAGAACACAATAATCAATAAATATTTTGAAGTACCAAGAAATAGAGTTAAGAGCTAGGGAAGAGCTCGGTTGGTAGAATGCTTGCCTCACATGAATAAGGCCCTGGGTTTAATCCCCAGCACCACTAAAAAAGTGTTAAAGAATTATGCTTCGGGCTGGGTTTGTGGCTCAGAGGTAGGTGCTCACCTAACATGCACGAGGCACTGGGTTTGATTCTCAGCACCACATAAATGTAAAATAAAGATATTGTGTCCACCTAAAACTTCAGAATAAATATTTTTAAAAAGAATTATGCTTCATAACTTTGTATGTTCATTGCTTCACTCAGGACTAACTACTTTATTTGCAAGGCCTCTCGTTCAAATTTTTCAACAATTTCAAGACAGCAACAGCAGAGCATTAAAGCAAGCATGGGGCCCTAAAGATGAAAGTACAGGGTTTATTTTGAGAAAAACAGGGTCAGGTGATAGAATTTTAAGAGATTCAGTATGGCTTAATCTGAGGAGAGTCAGTTCCCCACTGAGAAACTCTAAAATCTTACTAGGGAAAACTTGTGCATTATATCCTAGGTAGCTGCTATGTGATGAAGATACAAACAAAAATCTGAATAAAACTGGCTTGATGCTGTTTTCAGGCCACTTAAAATGAAATGATAAGATGGGCTTGGTCACTCAGAAAGCTGAGGAAAGATTTCACATAGACCAACCCCAGGACAACCTAGCATGATCCTGTCTCAAAATTTAAAAAGTGGGGAAGAGGGCAGTTAGGGATATAACTCAATGGTAGAGCACTTGCCTAACATGTACAAAGCTTTGAGTTCAATCCTAGTACTGCCAATAATAATAATAATAATAGAGATAATTTTTTTATAAACATGGGATAAACCATAAAAACGAAGATCAAGTATGAGGAGAGGGGAGAGATAAGGGAAAGGGTAAAAAAAAAAAAAAAAAAAACCCAATCTGGGATTCAGTAACCTAAGGAAGTAACCTTCATGTTGTGACATACTCTAGGCAGGCATTAGCACCCACCTCTCCACCAAAGCTGCTGTTATCAAGGTCCCTGATGGCCTCCATGTTGCCAACCACAATGATCAACCTCTTTCCTTCATGGTCTTATATAATCAGCAGCAATTGGTCACTGTCTTCCTCAAAACACTTTCCTCATGGGGCCTTCAGAGCACCAGGCTCTTGTGATTTTCCTCCATCCTCATTGGCTGTGCTTCTTAGTCTCTTTTGATGATGCCTTCTAAACTATAAATGTTACAGTAATGGTTCTCAAAGTATACTCAGGGGACCCCTGAGACCTTCTCAGGGAGTAATGAAGTAAAAGGTATTTTCATAATAATACTAAAATATCGTTTGCCTTTTCCATTCTCATTCTCTCATGAGTGTAGAATAGAGTGTTCCACAGCCTACATAATGTATGATAGGGCATCACAGGGAATGTGGAAGCAGATATGAGCTGTCTTATATTAAGTGAGACATTAAAGAGATTTGCAAAATGCAAAATAATAACACTTCACCCTGAATTTTCTTTTGTTTTAGAAAACATTGTTTTCTTTTTCTTTCTTTCTTTCTTTCTTTTTTTTTTTTTTTTTTTTTTTTTTGTACCAAGAATTGAACTCAGGGGCTTTGAACTACTGAGGTATATCCCCAGCCCTTTTTTATATTTTATTTAGAGACAGGGTCTCACTGAGTTTCTTAGGGCCTCTCTAAATTGCTGAGGCTGGCTTTTAATTTGCAATCCTTCTGCCTCAGCCTCCCAAACCTCTGGGATTACAGGCGTGTGCCACTGCACCTGGCTGTTATTTTTCTTTTAAAAATGTTATTTATTGCCAGGTGTTATTTATTGCCTGGAAACCATAACTCCAGCCTCAGTAGAGTGAGGCAGGAAGAATTGCAAGTTCAAAGCCAGACTGAACAATTTAGCTACACCCTGTCTCAAATTAAAAAGTTAAAAGGGCTAGAGATATAGCTCAGTGGTAGAGCATCACTGGATTCAGTTCTGATATGGCAAAAATTTTTTTCAAGTTATTTATAAAAATATGTAATGGTTGTGCTGTTATTCTATTTGGTTGGCTGGGAGTTTGTTTTGCTTTGTTTTGTTTTGTTGTTGTTTGTTTTGGTACCAGATATTGAACTGCTGAGCCATATCCCTGGCCCTTTTTATTTTTGAGATAGGGCCTCACTAAGCTGCCAAGGCTGGCTTTGAACTTGCCATCCTCCTGTCTCAGCCTCCTGAGTCACTGGAATTACAGGCATGGGTCGTAACGCCCAGCTCCATTTTAACTTTTTATATAATAAATATTATTAAATAAAATAATATTATTAAATAAAATCTCAAAGATTCCTTTGAGATCCTTAAAACTTTTTTTTTAAAGAGAGAGTGAGAGAGGAGAGAGAGAGAGAATTTTTAATATTTATTTTTTAGTTCTCAGCTAACACAACATCTTTGTTTGTATGTGGTGCTGAGAATCGAACCTGGGTCACACACATGCCAAGCAAGCACGCTACCGCTTGAGCCACATCCCCAGCCCTCCTTAAAACTTTTTTAAGAGTGTAAAGGGATTTCTGAATTTTTGTTTTTGTGCTATGGATTGAACCCAGGGCCTCATACATGCTAGGCAAACTCTACTACTAAGTTACATACCCACTTTTGGGGGGAGAAAGGGGGTGGGACATGGTCTCACTAAATTGCCCAGGCTAACCTCAAACTTGTGATGCTCCTCCCATTGCCTCTGAGTCACTGAGATTATAGGAATGTGCTACAGTGCCTGGGCCTCTTTTTAAATCTGCTGTAACACTATTTGATGATCTTATCTAGGCTTTTGCTTATAAATATGCTGACAAGTTCAGGTTTACATCTTCAACCTGAACATTTCCCCTGAATTCTAGACTAACATGCCCAGCTCCCTATAAGATATCTCTAGTTGGATGTCCAGTAGGCATTAAGGCTTCTCAAACTTTACATGTCCATGTGTCCAAACCAGTTTCCTAATACCTCTATCTAAACTTCCTAACCCTTTAGTTTTTATTTCCTTAAATGGCAGCTCCATTCTTTAGTAACCTTGGAGTTATCCTTGGCTATTTTCTTTCTCTCACACATTTTACATCTGATTCCTTCAAAATATACATAGAATGTACCAACCTTTTTCTTTTTTTTATTTTACTTTTTTAAATGTTTAATTGTAGATGGACACAATACCTGTATTTTATTTATTTATATGGTGCTGAGGATCAAACCCAGTGCCCCACGCATGTGAGGCAAGTGCTCTACCACTGAGCCACAACCCCAGCCCTCTTTTTTAAAAATTATCTTCATTGTTACCATTCTGAGTTAAGCCATCATTACCTCTTAGCCTAAATTTCACAGGACATTTCTGACTGGTCTACCTACTTCTGCCCTTGCCTCACTCAGTCTAGTCTTAATTCAGCAGCCTCAGTGAACCAGTTAAAACTTTAAATCCCAACATGTCATTCCTGCTCTACCCAAAACCTCCAATAGCTCTCCTTTACTCAGTAAAAGCCAAGATCCTTATAAGGGCCTCCAGAGCTCACTTGCCCCCACACACTTCTCTGACACAGTAGCCTCTTTACTATTTCTGAAACACATCAAGCAGGCACTTGCCTTAGGGCCTTTCCTTTCTGCTTGGAATGCTTTCCTCCAAATACCTGCCTGACTCACTCCCTCACCTCTTCCAGGTCCTTGATAAAATGTCACCTTTTCAATGTGGCTTCCTTTTGGCTACCCTATCTAAAATTGCAATCCCCATCTCAAGGTCCTATCACTCACTCTATTCCTTGTTTATTTTCTCCTTAGTGTGTATCATTTTCTGACATAGTTGGATATACTTAATTCATTGATTTTTTTTCCTTTCTTCTTCGCACTAGATTTTTTTTTTTTTTTTTTTTTTTTTTTTTTGGCTACCATGTATTGAACCCAGGGACCCAGGGGCGCTTACCCACTGTGTGACATTCCCAACCCTTTTTTTTTTTTTTTTTGTATTTTGTTTAGAGAGGGGTCTCACTGAGTTGCCTAAGGCCTCTCTAAGTTGCCGAGGATGGCTTTGAACTTGTGCTCTTCCTGCCTCAGCCTCCTAAACTGCTGGGATTACAGGCATGTGCCACTGCAACCTGCTTCCAATAGACTTTAAGTCACATGAGGGTAGGAATTTTTGTCAGTTTTGTTAATTGCCTAGACTAGTGTTTGGCACATAAAAAGTCTCTCAATAAATATTTATTGAATGGATAAAAGAAGGAATTGGCCAGATCTGGAGATGTTGACAAGGTAAATGAGTAGGGAAAGAGTTGATTCTAGACCAAGAATAAGCAAGCTTGGAGGCCCTGAGACCCATTCCAGGAGAAGAAGTTCTGTGGTTCAGGAACTTCAGAGCTGAACATAAGCAAGACTGGAGAGAACTTTATAACACTTTAGACTTTACTGTGAGGGAAATGGGAAGCCACAAATATTTTAAACAACAAGGTAACATGATTATTTTTTCTTTTATGGTACTGGGGATCAAATCCAGGGCCTCATGCATGTTAGACAAGGATCAACATTCTACTGCTTAGCTACACTTGTGACCCCATATTTTCAGTTTTTAAAATTCACTTTGGACAAGAGAAGATAGTAAACAAGTGCATAAAATATCCAATTTATGTTTGAACAGTATACACGTATTCATTTTTATGCTTTTTTCTCAAAGCAGCTGAACCTTTTAAAATATATCACTCCTGTCTTCAAAACCTTCCAATGTTTCCCATCTTGTCTGAATAAAATCAACATGATCCTGCCCAATCACTTCAGATTTGTCTTTAGATTTTCTTTTTCATCTTTCCATTCAAGTCCATATCAAGCACTTTTCTACCCCAGGTCTTTTGCATTTCCAGTTCCCTCAGCTTACAATTGTCTTCTTAGCTTCCTCCATCATACATTCATATGTATATGCAAATGTCACCTTGTCCAAGAGGCTTGCCCTGACTACTCTTTGTACACCAGTACCCACTTCCCTTCCCTTCTCCCCATTTTAGTTCCTTACTTCACTTTACGTTGTAGCACTTATTACTACCTAACACATTATGTGGTTATTTACATATTTACTTATAGTCTGTATTCTCCCATTAGAATGTATGTGTCATTGAGGCAGATAATTTCTGTTCACTGTTATAATTCCAGTACCTAGAACAGCACCTCACAAGTATGTAATTTCAGTACTGAAAATTGAACACAGGGGTGCTTTATCATTGAGCTACATCCCCAGCCTTTTATGTTTTTTATTTTGAGATAGGGTCTTAAGAAGTTGCCAAGCATTTCTATTCTTTATTACGCTCATTCTTGTCTAAAATTGTCTACTGATTTCTCTTTCCTCCAATAGGAGGAGTCTGTAAGGGCATCATCTTGTCTCTTTCGCTTCTCTGCTCCCATAATTAATTCATCAATTAACTTAGGAATTAGGGAATGAACCCAGAGGTGCTTTACCACTGAGCTACATCCCCAATTCTTTTTATTTTTTGATATAGGATCTCACTAAGTTGCTGGGCTGGTCTTGGATTTGGATTCATCCCGTCTCAGCCTTCTGGGTCGTGGGGATTACTGGAGTACACTACCACTCCTAGCTCTGTTCCCATTTAGCACAGTGCCTTGAACATAAAATATACTTTAAAAATATTTACAGAGGGCTGGGGTGTAGCTCAGAGGTAGAGCACTTAACTAGTACCTAGCATGCACAAGGCTCTGGATTCACTCCTCAGTAATTTAAAAGTAAATACAGATAAATAGGATGTATATATAGATTGGTAGAAAAAATGAATGCCTATAGATACAGTAGGAAAACCACATATCATTGAAGCCAAAGAGTTATAAAACTGGGGGGAGGGTGGCAGATAGGGAAGAATAAAGGAATTTGAATTGTGCAGTGGGGAGTGAGGGGAGGGGTGGGGCAATGAGGATGGGAAGGACGGTAGAATGAGACAGACATTATTACCCTATATGAATGTATGGTTACCCTACTAGCATGACTCGGCACCATGTACAGCCAGAGAAATGAGAAGTTATGCTCCATTTGTATACAATATGTCAAAATGCATTCTGCTGTCATGTATAACTAATTAGAACAAATTTTTAAAAATAGAAAAAAAAGATTTGGTTACTGATGTATATTGATCATTTGAAATCTTGTGTTTCAGTTTGTTTTAGGTTGCTGAACATTGAGTATACATACACCCAGAAAGTTTAAAACTGTATAAATATAGGGAAAAAAACAAAAAGTCAATAAGTAAGACTTTATGTAATATTGTAAAAAATGTCACAAAACAATAATGTCAATAAAGATGAACTGTCAAAGATTACTTTAAAGATTCTCTAAATTGTGAGGACTTTTTTTTTTTTTTTTAACAATTTTTCCCAGTTGTTTTATTGATGTTGTTAAAACAAACAAACAAAAAAAACCTGAACCAGGCACAGTGGTACACATCTATAATCCCAGCAATTTGGGTGGCTGAGGCAGGGGGATTGAAGTTCAAGGTCAGCCTCAGCAATTAAGTGAAACCCTATCTCAAAATTAAAAAAAAAAAAATTTAAAAAGTGGGGAGGATGTAGCTCAGTGGTAAAGCACTCTTGGGTTCAAACCCCAATACCAAAATAAAACAAGACAAAAAAATGAGAGTGATTGTGGTTTTCACACACTTAACAAAACTATGATTAGAAAATAAGAAATAGTAGGGCAAATTATGATCCTCTAAAAACAAACATCTTACTAAGTTTGGGCTCCAGTACAAGTACACAGCCTCTGCCAGACTTGTATAAAACCTAGATGTTTTAGTCAGCTTTTTTGTCGATGTGACTGAAGACTTATTAAATAACTACATCATGATAGCTTATAGCATCACCATTTACAAAGCATTTTCCTAGATGTTATCTCTTTTCTGGTACTCCACAACCCTTAAGGAATGTAAAACCAAAATGAATAGGTTGGGAATGTAGCTCAGTGGTAGTGCAATTGCCTACCATGTGCAAGGTCCTGGGCTCCAGCCACAGTACTGAATTTCTTTTTCGTTTTCTTTTTGTTTTTTGCTGGCTACCATGGCACATACCTGTAACCCCAGAAATTCTGAAAGTTGAGGCAGGATCTCAAGTTCAAGTTCATCCTTAGTCTGGGCAATTTAGTGAGAACCTGTATTAAATAATAATAATAATAATAATAATAGGTTGGGGATGTAGCTCAGTGATAGAGTGAGTACTCCTGAATTCAATCCCCAGTACCAAAAGAAAAAAAAAATGCCTAGCAAAATGACTAAAATCCCAAAATGATAAAGTCAAGAACCATATTGGCAGCTGGGCATGGTGGTACAGAGGCTCTGGAGGCTGAGGCAGGAGAATCACAAGTTCAAGACTAGACTTAGTAAAGGTGGGAGGCCCTAAGCAACTTAGTGAGACCCTGTTTCAAAATAAAAAATAAAAAGGTCTGGGGGATGTAGTTCAGTGTTTAAGTGCCCCTGGGTTCAATCCCAGCATTAAAATATATATATATATATATATAGGCAGCTAGTAAAGAGAAAGTTGGAAAATCTTTACCTCTTGGTGTGCCTACAGAAAGATGAGCACCTACCCCAACTCCAGTCCTAAAGTCCCATAGAAAAGATCAAAGGGACTCTTAGCTTAGCTTGTTTAGCCTGGGGAGAACCCAGGGGATTGGATTTGGGCATGATTCAATGAAAACAAAACAAAAGGTAAAACCAAAGTGTGAGATTCATAAGGGTTATTATCCAGATGCCTGATGGCCTTGGTTGCCTTTTCGGTCCTTTTCTGATGGGCAGGAGAAAAGTCCTGTCTAGGTGTTTTGGCTGTTTGAACTTGCTGTTCTCCTGCTTCAGCCTTCAGAGTCACTGGGATTACAGACCTATACCACCTCACCTGGCTTCTCTGAGTGAGTCTAACATGCAGCCAGAGTTGAGAATCACTTATAACTAGTCTAAACCTGAGCAGAAAACAAACTAAAGTCATGTAAACTTAAAATTTTTTATCAAAATTCATCTGCTCATACAATAATTGTTTTAATACTCTCAATGACTAAAAATAAAAATAATAGTTCATATTTACTAAGTCTTGGTGGATGGCAGTCTTGGTGCTTAAGAATATCATATTTCATCCAAGCCTTTCTACCAGCCTGATAGTTACTATTCAATTCTTCATTCTATAAGTGAGAAAACAGGCTTAGGTCATAATGGGCATATGTAAAGTACTGGAACCCAGATCTGCCAGAATCCAGAACCAAGCTTTTACCATGCCCATTTAGTCTCCAAAATGTCAATGGCTTAAAAAAAGAAAATAAAACAAAAATAACTTTGTGATAAAGCCACATTCAAAACAGTTTTCATGTCAAGCTTATGCCCAAATGGAGGCAATTTGAATGCCTTATTGTTATGTCCTACATATTTTGTCTTTGTACACAACTTCAAGCAGTCTGACAGATGAAGTTCTTTGGGAGATTTGAGGGAGCCCAGGACAGAGATTCACATGCATCCTTTACAGTCCTCTTCTAATAGAGAATAACATTGACTTTAACCAGTGAGTTAAAATTTAAATTAAAAGAACCAAACTTAGGTCCTTGATGTGTAAACTCTTTATTCATGTTATTAATCCTCCCTGCAAAGACTGGAATCAAGATTTAGTTTAATTACTCAGCATTAAAAGAGAATAAAATGGGCTGGGGATGCAGCTCAGTTGGGAGAGTACTTGCCTTGCATGCATAAGACCCTGGGTTCAATCCCCAGCACCACAAAAATAAATAAATTATGGCATTTGCAGGTAAATGGATGGAGATGGAGAATATTATGCTAAGTGAAGTAAGCCAATCCCAAAAACCCAGAGGCTGAATGTTCTCTCTAATAAGTGGATGCTGATCCATGATGGGGGAGACATGGGAAAAATAGTGGAATTTTGATGGGTCGAAGGGGCGGGAGGAGTGGAAGGGTGCATGGGATCAGGAAAGATGGTGCAATGAGATGGACATCATTACCCTAGGTACATGTATGACTGCAAATATGGTACGATGCTACATTGTGTAGAACCATAGAAATGTAAAGTTGTGCTGCAATGCAATGCTGATGGGGCTGGGGATGTGGCTCAAGAGGTAGCACGCTGGCCTGGTATGCCCAAGGCACTGGGTTCAATCCTCAGCACCACATAAAAATAAATAAAGATATTGTGTCCATCTAAAACAAAAAAATATATATTTTTAAAAAATGCATTCTGCTGTCATATATACCTAATCTAAACAAACAAATAAATAATAAGATTCAGTTTAAATCTCTGATTTAGATCCTAAATCAGTCAGCAGTGGGTGTTCATGATTTTATTCTCTGTGATAAGATCAAAGATGTATACATACAACAAACACTTCCCACCCACTTCATGTTCACATTTTTTGCTGATAACAATGGGGAAAGAGAACCTGTGGGGGGAAAAGTTAAAGTCTGTGACAACCAAGCAAAATTAGATCTAAAAGAAGTCATTTAAAAGGGGGAAGGAAATGGGGAAGGGAGGTTGTGCTCTTTTCCTTCTGTTTGAAGTATCAGTGGGCTTTATTATGGAAACCTGGCTCTCTCTATTCACCATTCCAAAGATTTTCTTTTTGGTATTTTCAGATTTTTGTAGGGGGATGAAAAGGGCTGTAAAAATAAGAATTGCTGCATTGTAATATAAAGTACATTAAATTAATGCATTTTAGATCTCAGATGTATTGGTGAATGAGTCATCAGTCTCCATTGTTTCTGTTACCTACCAACATTTTTTTTCTTTTAATTCCAGGAAACCTGAAGAAAAAGAAAATCTGTTGTAACAGAGCAGACACATATCTGTCAGGGATCTTTACCTGCCCTTGTAGGTCCTTTAGGGGCACTCTAAATAAAATAGAAACCAAAAAAGTCTTTGTTTTTTGCTTATCTGTATTGAATTTGGTTGTGAGTTAACTGGAGTCAGGAGGGCTGAGTTGGTCATGGGATTCCTAGACTCTGTGAGCTCAGAGTAAAATCTGGCAAACCTACATTCCATTCTGGCTTGCTCTATCAGTTCTTAGCAGGCCAGACTTTTTATTTCTTTAATCACAATAAATCACTCTTCTGTCTGCCTATGAGTCTGGCAGGATCTGCCCTCTGTCACAGAATGTTATTATATTCATTCATTCATCCATGTGTTTTCTCAATTGAAAAATATTTTGGAGCACCTACTATTGTAAAGGTAAAATTTCTAAGCTGATTCTAAGCTGCAAAGCCTGAGTTAAAGTGTAAAAGACCGGGCATTGTAAAGTTTCTAAATTGCAAGGCCTGGGCTAAAAAGTAAAAGACTAGGTATTGTTAAAATTCCTCTGCTACCCGGGAACCTGTAATCTCTGTAGCTGTTAGGACAATACTGGAACTGCCCAGTAAATATTTACATTGATTCCCTGGTTGTTTAATAGCTAAGGGCTCTGAGTAGCTCAGCACGTAGGCATCCAGGCCCCAAAACCAATCAGTTTAAATGTATACCCCGCTTAGGAGTGACCAATCACCCCTGCCCAGACTGTTCCCGCCAATGAATGTACTAATCATGTTTCAGAGTTGTTGTTCAATTTTCCCGCGCCTCATGATGATTTGTTCTGATGTATGCAAAGCCCCCCGCCCTCTCCAAAAAGTGTATTTAAGCTCTGCTTGACCTCTGCTCTGGGCTCTGGGCTGCTCTATCTTCCTGAGTGAGCCTGGAACCTCAGCATGCTGAATTAATAAATCCCCCTTGCCAATTGCATGAAGTCAGTCTCTTGTGTGGTCTCTTCCTCCGACGCTATGCCGGACCCTTACACTATGTCCCA
Source organism: Ictidomys tridecemlineatus (assembly GCF_052094955.1). Lineage (NCBI taxonomy): Eukaryota > Metazoa > Chordata > Mammalia > Rodentia > Sciuridae > Ictidomys > Ictidomys tridecemlineatus. The sequence continues at coordinate 119,156,374 of NC_135477.1, read as the reverse complement.
CACTTTGTACTAAATCAGAAGACACAATGGTGGGCCGACTTCATGACATTTACATTCTAGAGAGAGAGAAAGACAGTATATAGGTAACGAGAAATTAAGTTTCAAATAGGGTCAGTATGGGCTGGGGATGTGGCTCAAGCGGTAGCGCGCTCGCCTGGCATGCGTGCGGCCCGGGTTTGATCCTCAGCACCACATACCAACAAAGATGTTGTGTCTGCCGAGAACTAAAAAATAAATATTAAAAAAATTCTCTCTCTCTCTCTCTCTCTCTCTCTCCCCTCTCTCACTCTCTCTTTAAAAAAAAAAAAAACAAATAGGGTCAGTATTAGGAGCTACAGGGAGGAGAAGTACTCACTTGCATCAGGAAAGATTTCACTGAAAAGATGATATTTGAGCTGACACCTGAATGATTAGAATGAACTCTATAGTAGGGAAGAAGTCCCAGACCAGGACACAGCCCTAGGATTGGAATAAGTCTGGCCTATTCCAAGAACATAATGAAAGTCAGTGTGCCCAGGGGTAGTCGAATTAGGGTAAGAGTAGCAAGAGTTGAGAGCAGAGAAGGAGGCAGGGGAGCCAAATTATGAAAGACCTTGTGAGACCTGGCAAGGAGTTTGGATATTACTTTAAAAACAACGGCCTCACATGCACAAGGCCCTGGGCTCAATCCTGACACTGCCAAAAAAAAAAAAAAAAAAAAGCAATGGGAAAAACTTGCAGGATTAAACAGCAAAGTGAACATGATATGATTTACATTTCTAAAAGACCATTTTTTCTATATAGAGAATGGGTGTAGTCAGGCATGGGGGCAAGTTCCTATAGTCCTAGCTACTTGAGAAGTTGAGGCAAGAGGATCACTTGAGTCCAGGAGTTCAAGGTCAGCCTGGGCAACATAGAGAGACCCTGTCTCAAAAAAAAAAAAAGTTGGGGTTATAGCCCAGTGGTAGAGCACTTGCCTAGCTTGTGTGAGGCACTGGGTCCTATCTTCAGCACTACATAAAAATAAATAAAGGTATTGTGTCCATTTACAACTAAGAAAAAAAAAAAAGGAATGAAGTGTAAGAAGTACATGAATTAAGGCCTATTATTGTTCATTTGCTTATTCATTTATTCAAAATTATTTTTTTTGTACCTTGTTATGGTAACATGGGCCTGTGGTCCCAACTACTCAGAAGGTCCGAAGATCATTTGGGCCTAGCAGATTAGTCTGGGCAACCTAGGGAGACTCTGTAAAAACAAACAAACAAAAAATTCTTTTTCCTCCAGTTCTAGGGATCAAAACCAGGCACATGGTACCTCTGAGTTATATCCCTAGTCCTAGTTTCAGGTTTTTTATTGTTTGTTTGTTTTTGTTGTTTGTGATTTGAGACAGGGTTTCACTAAGTTACCAAGACTGACCTAGAATTTGCCAACCTCCTGCCTCAACCAAGTCACTGGGATTATAGACACTTGCCACCACACCTGACCAAAAACATAAATAAATAAATAAATAAATAAATAAATAAATAAATAAATAAATAAATAAAAAATCAGTGCCTAATTGCCAGACAATGAGCCAAGCCCTCAGAAATCATGGTGGTCAAACATTACTTCTCCCCTCAAGGAGCTTAATGGATAGCTAGATAAACATAAAAGTCCTATGTCCTTGTAATAATAATAGACAAGTGCTATGCTAAGGGTAGTCTCCATGTGTTATGTATGGTATCCAAAGGAACTGATTTATTTAGTAAATATTCATGTATCCCTAGAACATAGCACAGTAGTCATCACATGACAGGTACCTCACTAATGCTTGTTGATTGACCAGATAGCAAGATGTGGTTCTGAGAAACAGGGATTAGGAATGTTTGAAATATCGAGGTGTCATATCAGACACAAGCTCAAAAGTTACTTAGCCAGGTAAAATTTACTTCTTCAGAAGGGTGTGCTACCAACAAGAGTCATGCAAGCAAGCACATACAGATTGAGTGCAACTGACATTTTATTCTCCAGAGCACAAGGTCTTTCCTTAAGTTCCTCATGGCTGAGTACAGTATTCTGGAATGTCACCTAGGTTTTACTGTCTCCTAATGGGTTATTTAAAGAAATATACTTTTAGTTGTTCCCACCTTCCTTTGTTTCCCTGTGGCAGGAAAGCCTTCTTTGGGTGCATGCATTCCGACACATACACAGCTCTTACTTCTTTACCTAAGTTGTTGTTATTATTATTATTATTATTTTAGTTTTTCCATGAACACAGTATCTTTATTTAGTTTATTTATTTTTATGTGGTGCTGAGGATCGAACCCAGTGCCTCTCATGTGCAAGGCAAGCGCTCTGCCACTGAGCCACAACTCCAGCCCTAAGTTATTATTTCTGAAGAGAGATTTCTATCTTTATTGGTTAGCCCAATCCCTTCCCCCACCTTGGTTGTCAAGGGGCTGTTCAGGTGCATGCACCTTGTATCTGCCACATCCATCAGCTATAACGCTATTGTGTAACTTTCCCTTCTGCTCTATTTCCCCACTAGCTGCCTTTTTTACATCCCTATTTTACACTTAAGATAGAATACTATTCTCTGAAAATGGACTATCTATTTCTCCTAGAAAATGTGGTCATTTTTTAAAAATTTAATTTAACTTTTTTTGGTACCAGGGATTGAACTCAGGGGCACTCGTCCAGTAAGACACATCCCCAGCCCTATTTTGTAGTTTATTTAGAGGCAGGGTCTCACTGAGTTGCTTAGTGCCTCGAAGTTGCTGAGGCTGGCTTTGAATTTGCAATTCTCCTGTCTCAGCCTCCCAAGCCGCTGGGATTATAGGCATGTGCTACCATACCAAGTTTGTGGTCATTTTTATGATAGGAGGGGTTGTCATAAACCTAAATTTACAAGCCAGGCACAGTGGCGTGAGCCTGTAATCCCAACAACTCAGGAGGCAGAGGCAGGAGGATCACAAGTTTGAGGCCAGCCTCCATAATTTAGTGAGGCCCTAGGCAACTTACTGAGACCCTGTTTCAAGATAAAAAAATAAAAACGAGTGGGCTGTGCCGAAGTCTGGCTTGGCACAAATCAGGAGCCACTTGTCAAAAAGAAACTAACTTTATTTTTAGAACTACAAACGCCAAACAAAACAGCTCCAGGGAAAAACCCTCAGAGCCCAACTGCCACCACCGGCTTCCACAAGCCTCTCTCCCCCACACCAGCCTTTTCCTCCCACAATCCTCCTCCTCTTGAGGCCGATTGGCTGGGTTGCGTGGGCAGAGCCAAAGAAGTCACCCAATGAGCAGCTCCGTGGAGGAGCCAATCAGCTAGATGTTGCTGGGGCAGCTGTGAGCCAATCATCAGCTGGCAGTCTGAAGGGCAGGGAAACAGCCCAATGAACATCACCGCAGAGGAGCCAATCAGCTAGATGTTGCTGGGGCAGTCTGAAGCTTGCTGGCAGCTGGAAGTTTGCTGGGGCCCCTTTGGCTGTGGCTCTCAACATCTCCCCCTCTCTGTTTAAACAACAAGCATGTGGCTTATGGACCGTGCCTGCCTTAGGTCGTCCAATACATATGGTCCTTACCCGTCTTCGGATGAGCTGACCTCAGGGCGTCAGCCTCCTGTCTTAGGTTGGTACCATTGTAATTGGATCTTACCCGTCATTGACTACCGGTCCAGTACAGCCACACCTGTGGAGAGGTCTCAGCGGGGGGGGGGGGGGGGGGGGTGTGAGGTTCTTTGCCTCACCTCTGTTGACCCCCAAATTTTAGCTGAATGATCATAACAAGCAGAAGGGAGGAAGATATACCAAGTCAATTGACGGCTCCTTTTGGGAAAATTGTACCACCGATGATATCATCAGCAAAAATATCCCAACACTACACAAGTCGCTGCACCAACAGATAGTTCACAATGCATACAAGTGACACATAGTTCTGTAAGCAGTTCAGTGTAAGTTCTGTAAGCAGTTCAGTGATGGCTATTGCAGAAACTGTAGATTAGTTTTATCTTTGTCTTCACCGGCACAGGGATGAAGATAGGAATTCTGGCAATAATGACTAAAGAAAAAATTAGGTAACATTCCAGAAGACACTAAAAGAAAACAATTTTCTTAACAATTTATATTATCTTCATCGGCACTGGGATGAAGATAGAAATTCTGGCAATAATGGCTAAAGAAAAAATTAGGTAACATTCCAGAAGGCACTAAAAGAAAACAATTTTCTTAAAAGAAAACAATTTTCTTAACAATTTATATTATCTTCATCGGCACTGGGATGAAGATAGAAATTCTGGCAATAATGGCTAAAGAAAAAATTAGGTAACATTCCAGAAGGCACTAAAAGAAAACAATTTTCTTAACAATTTACATTATAGTGAAGAGAATTATTAAATATAATGAAAACGAAAGGTGAGAGTAAACAAACAGATCTGTTAACCTCCTTTTTTGTTTACATATTAAAACAATTCTTAACAGTTATTTACCCAATTTAAATTAAACCATTTAAATCACGTGAATAAAAAAAAAAAAAATATTTGGATCCATCTTTTCATGAGCGCTCATCATATATGATATATAGAAATATGTACATTGGACATACGTACATTCAAACATATAACACAAAACACAAGTGTGCACACATAATATAATACATACAACACATAACACAATAGTAAAGGCCTTATAACTTTTTACAGGTAAAATCTCTATTGCAATGTTTAAAAACTCTATAGTCAAAAAAAAAAAATAGAACTGATCAGCAAAACATTAACCTAGGTCTGTATGAGCTCAAAAAAATAAAATAGAACTTCATGATATGGGAAAGGGCAATAATAAAATAGATATTGAAAAAAGCATCCTGGTTTTGTCGCAGATGTAAGGATAGCCAAATTGGAGTTTTGGATATCAGCTATTATGGATTTGAGCTAAATCATCTTCTTTTTGGTCTGTAGAAATCGCTTTAGTTAATCTCTCTGGAATCCAAATCGGCTGCTGTTCTCTCTGTGGAAACACAAAAACAGACCCCCGACTCCAGACAATCACTGGGTCAGGATTTTAGTTAATCTCTTCGGAATCCAAATCAGCTGCTGTTCTCCCTGTGGAAACACACAAACAGGCCCCCGACTCCAGACAATCACTGGGTCAGAACCTTGGTTAATCTCTCTGAAATCCAAATCGGCTGCTGTTCTGGGTCAGAACCTTGGTTAATCTCTCTGGAATCCAAATCGGCTGCTGTTCTTCCTGTGGAAACACACAAACAGACCCCCGATTCCAGACAATTACTGGGTCAGGACCTTTCCATTGTCCTGTTAGAATATCTTTCCAAAGTACCTTGGGCTTATGTACATTTTTTGGACACATATGCCTTTCTGCAGCACTAAGTCCTGATGAATCCAAATTTAAAAAGTTTAGAGTAAAAAGCGTTATTTTAAGTTTATCTTTGGGGAATATATACCCCTTCCCAATTCCATCTTTTTGCTTTAATAAGTACATTTTAATAGTTTGATGAGCTCTTTCAACTATGCCTTGACCCTGTGGATTGTATGGGATTCCTGTTATATGAGTAATGCCAAATGATGAGCAAAATTGTTTAAAAGAAGTAGACGTATAACCAGGGGCATTATCTGTTTTTAACTGTTTTGGAATGCCCACAGTGGCAAAATTTTGTAAGCAATGAGCTATAACATCTTTAGTTTTTTCGCCGGCATGAAGGGAGCCCATCAAAAATCCAGAAGAAGTATCAATTGTAACATGCAAATATTTTAATTTTCCAAATTCTGGCAAGTGTGTGATGTCCATCTGCCAAATATGGTTAGGCATCAATCCTCTAGGATTGACTCCAAGATTAACTTGTGGTAAAAAGGTCACACAATTTTGACATTGTTTTATTATTTGTCTAGCTTGTTCCTTAGTTATTTTAAAACGCTTTTGTAAAGTATTAGCATTGACATGGAATCTTTCATGAAAATTTATAGCTTCTTCTAGTACAGAGAAAATATGTATGTCACGTGTAGTTTTATCTGCTAAATCATTGCCTAAACTAAGGGCTCCAGGCAATCCTGTATGTGCCCTGATATGTCCTATAAAGAATGGATCTTTTCTGTCCCAGATTAAACTTTGTATAGTGGAAAACAAAGAGAAAACAGTAGAAGAAGGGGAAATTCTACCAGCATCTTCAAGGGATACTATAGCATTAACTATATACTGGCTATCAGAAAATAAATTAAATACAGAATCTTTAAACATCACAAAAGTTTGTAATACTGCATTAAGCTCTACCTTTTGAGCTGATTGTTTGGGTACTAAAAATGTAAAAGTTTGATCAGGTGTAACTATTGCTGCTGTACCATTATTTGACCCATCAGTGAATATATTTGGAGCATTCATGATAGGTGTTTTTCTTGTCATTTTTGGAAAAATTACAGGATGCAATGACCAAAAAGACAATAAAGGATTAGATGGTAAGTGGTTATCAAATGAAACATTAGATTTGCACATTATTATTGCCCAAGTATTTAACTCATTAGCTAATTCATCAATTTGATTCATAGTATATGGAGTAATAATTTTATGGGGAGAAATTCCAAACACTGCCTTTGCTGTTTTTATTCCTTTGAGTATTAATTGTCCTACAGCCTCAGGATATCTAGTAAGAATAGTGTTAGGAGAATAAGATAAATGTATCCATAATAATGGACCTTCTTGCCAAAATACTCCTGTAGGAATATTTTTTGTTGGTAATACAATAAATAATAAAGGCAAACTTATATCAATTCTATCCAAATGCATATTTTCCATATATGTTTCAATGATTTTTAATGCCTTTCTTGCTTCAGGCGTTAACATTCGGGGTGAATTTGGATCTGATGGACCTTTTAGGATATCAAATAAAGGTCCCAATTCTCCTGTTGGAATACCTAGATAAGGCCTTATCCAATTTATGTCTCCTAATAACTTTTGAAAGTCATTAAGTGATTTGAGTTGATCTACTCGTATTTGAATTTTTGGTGGACGGACCATGGTTGAGGATAATAGAACTCCTAAATAATTAATTGGAAAATTTAATTGCACTTTATCTATTGCTATCTCTAGATTATAATTTTTTAATAAGTTTGTAAGTGTGGCATAACATTCTAGCAATGTGTTTTTAGCTTTGTGTGCCAATAACACATCATCCATATAGTGAAATATTTGTAGTTCAGGATTTTGATTTCTAAGTGGCTGGATTACTTTGTTAACATAAATTTGACACATAGTTGGGCTGTTAGCCATCCCTTGAGGGAGTACTTTCCATTCATATCTCTGATCAGGACCTTCATGATTTAGTGCAGGGATAGTAAATGCAAAACGTGGACTATCCTCAGGATGAATTGGAATTGAAAAAAAACAATCTTTAATATCTATAACTAAAACATACCAAGTTTTTGGCAAAGCAGACAATTGAGGAATCCCCGATTGAGCAGGTCCCATAATGACCATTTCATTGTTAATGGCTCTTAAATCTTGCAGTAATCTCCATTTACCAGATTTCTTTTTGATGACAAAAATGGGAGTATTATGGGGAGATACAGAAGGTTGTATATGTCCTTCCGCTAATTGTTGTTTGACCAGATCATGGGCTACTTGTGTCTTTTCTTTAGTCAAGGGCCACTGAGGAACCCATACTGGTCTTTCTGATTTCCATGTAATTTTTATTGTCTCAGTGGCCCTTTGTGAAAATCCAACCCATGTCTGTCTGTTCCTTGATCTATTTGTATTGGTGCTGCTATACATTGTTCTTGTCTTTCTAATCTTTTTCCTTTCCTAAAACCTTGTCTAGCCATAATAGTGGGTGCATTTTGATTGATATTATTTGTTAATGTCAAACCTAATTGATCTAAGACATCTCGTCCCCATAAATTTACGGGAAGATGATCCAATACATATGGCTGTATAGTTCCTTCACATCCTTCAGGATCCTTCCAATCTAATAGCATTGCACTTCTATCGGGATTAGTCGCCACTCCTAGGCCTCGAAGCGATTGAGTGGCTTGTTGTAATGGCCAATGTTTTGGCCATTCCTGACGAGAGATGATGCTAAGATCTGCACCTGTATCCAGTAGCCCATTAAATTCATGTCCTTGAATATTTAGTTTTAGCATGGGGCGAGAATCTAAATTTAAAGAAAGCATAGCCCAATCTACACCTGTGGAGCCTAATCCCTTGGAACCTCTTTCTACAACATGACTGGAAAATTTATCATGTAGGCTTGGTATTATTAGTAACTGTGCTATTCTATCTCCTGGTGAAATTACTGATATACCCTTTGGAGAACTGGCTATAATTTTTATTTCACCTTCATAATTGGAATCAATTACCCCAGGACTTATCAAAAGTCCTTTTAGAGTAGAAGAGCTGCGTCCCAATAATAAGCCTACTGTTCCTTTGGGAAGAGGTCCTTTTACCCCTGTGGGAATGATTTGAACTCCCATCTCTGGAGTTAGTACTGATTTGGTGGAGGCGCAGATGTCCAACCCTGCGCTCCCTCTGGTTTGTCTGATGAGGGATCTGATGTGCTGGGCACTACCCTGATGGGGTTGCTGGGGTTGCTGGGTTCCTCCAGTGCTCCGTATATTTGTGGTTTGGGGCCCCGGAGCATTGGGGCCCCCTGTCCATTTTTTGGCAACGGAGCCCGATGCCTTTGTCCACGATATTGTGGATAAACACCTTGTCCTTGTTCGTTTTTTGATAATGGAGTACCCTCTATGGTGGTTTGAGGACGGTATTCATTAGCCCAATATAATGGAGTACCCTCTATGGTGGTTTGAGAACGGCATTCATTAGCCCAATGTCTCCCTCTACGGCATCGTGGGCAAATACCCGGTATTCTACTTGTTTGATACCTAGTTTTGTTAAACCCTCCTCCTATGGGGCAATTCCTTTTAAAATGTCCTGTTTGTTGACAATTGTAGCATGTTCTTGGCCTGGCATCTAAAGCCTGTTTTACTGCAGCTGCCACAATTTGCCCTTGTTCATTAATGTCTCTGGCATCTAAAACCTGTTTTACTGCAGCTGCCACAATTTGCCCTTGTTCATTAATGTCTCTGGCATCTAAAGCCTGTTTTACTGCAGCTGCCACAATTTGCCCTTGTTCATTAATGTCTCTGGCATCTAAAGCTTGTTTTACTGCAGCTGCCACAATTTGCCCTTGTTCATTAATGTCTCTACATAATTTAATATATGTGTTTAAATCTTCATGTTTCCATGGTCTAATGATATCTCTACACCAACGATTCGCTTGGTCATAAGCCAGTTGTTTTATAAATGGCATTGCTTGTTCTGTATTCCCAAAAACTCTGGTAGCTGTTTGAATAAGCCTATCTACAAATTCAGCGTAAGGTTCATTAGCTCCTTGTATTATCTTAGATAATTGACCTTGTAAACCTCCAGGTTCTTGTAAAGACTTCCATGCCCTAACTGCATCTACAGCAATTTGTAAATATACACCAGGATCATATGCAAGTTGTTGCTGCCGATCCTCATAAGGTCCCTTCCCTAACAACATATCTAGATTTCGGGGCAGTCTGAAGCTTGCTGGCAGCTGGAAGTTTGCTGGGGCCCCTTTGGCTGTGGCTCTCAACAGGGCTGGGAATGTGGCTCAAGCAGTAACGCGCTCGCCTGGCATACGCGGGGCACTGGGTTTGATCCTGAGCACCACATAAAAATAAAATAAAGATGTTGTGTCCACTGAAAAACTAAAAAAAATAAATATTAAAAATCTTTCTCTCTCTCTCTCAAAAATAAAAATAAAAAGGGCCAGGAATGTGGCACAGTAGTTCAGCCCCTAGGTTCAATTGCTAGTACCAAAATAAAAAAATAAGGGCTAGGGTGTACTTTAGTGGTAGAGATTTGCAAGGCCCTGGGCTCAATCCCTAGCACCAGGATCAATCAATCAATCAATCTAAACCTAAACCTACAGCAGAGATGCAACCTCTTCCCGTGGGTCACACAGGAAAATAACACCATATTAAGTTCAGATAACTAAGAACAAAAGGAGATAGATATAGCAAAAAAGTCCCTGCTTCTCATTGCCCAGATATTCCCAAGTGGGAGAGGATAGTACAGGTGAGAAGGACTGGAGCATTCTCATTATCAACTAAAGTTCAAAGAAATTGGACAAGATCAAAGAGATTCAGAGAAGTTCTCACTGAAGTGTGTGCAATGCTTACCATCCCACCAAGCACATCCTCAACCCTTACCTCACAGGGGGGTGAGAAGGAAAGTGGTTTCATCCTGTCCAGGGTCTTAATGAAGTCCAGCAGCTTGCCCTAGGAGACACTACAGAAGAGAGTTGCTCTGCAGCTTTGCCTTTATTCTGCTATTTGGGAGCCCTTAAAATGCTCATCCAAGCTTTAGTTGCTAAGCTCCTAGAAGTCTCTGTAATTTGTGGTCTAAAATACAGAAGAGCAGTTGGGCGAGGTAGCAAATGCCTGTATCCCAACAACTTGGGAGGCTGAAGCAGGAGGAAACACGTTCAAAGCCAGCCTCAGCAATTTAATGAGGCCCTAAGCAACTTAGTAAGACCCTGTCTCGAAATAAAAAAAATAAGAAGGGCTGGGAATGTGGTTTAGTGGTTAAGCACCCCTAGGTTCAATCCTTGGTGTGGGAGACCAACCTCACAGGTGACTGAGTCACACTCCCCAGCTGAGTGCTGAGGCGCTCAGTCATAGAAATGTGGCAGAGCTTTCCCCACCCTTCTTGGGTTTGAGGGTCAGTGTCTCCTGCATGGTTTCTTGCTACAGCCCCATGGGTGGAGCTATGCTCACCTGTTCCTTTGTAATATAACCCCTTGCCCTGTTTACGATAGGATCTTCCATGGAAGTGCCTTGTGTGTGTCTCCTTTTCTTACTGTGCCCTTGGGTGTGGCCTACCCAGATGTCAGTCAACCTGCTGACAGTGGAAGATAAGACTCAGCCCCCTGAAACCTGACCCCTTGCCTCATTTGAACAGCTTCTCCTCAATAAAAGGGGTCAGTGTGTGCTCCTGTTCTCTCTCTTCCTGTGGACCCTTAAGGTCGGAGGAGCCGTCACAGCGACCCCAAAGAAAAAGGCATTTGTGTCTCTTGTGTGGTTATTTTGCACAGCCAAGTTAGCCCAGTTCAACTGGAGTGACCCCTGAGCCTTTTAGTAGTGAGAACAGAAATCTGGCACCTTTGTACCAAAAATAAAACAAAATACAGAATTGAAATATGTAATACTTGCTTTTAAAATGTCATTTTGGAAGATGGTGACAATGCTAAAGTTGATGGCAATTTTGATAATGATGATGATGAAGATGCTGTCCCTGAAGATAAGGACCAGAAGAAAACCCTTGTCTTACAATATAGGCAGAGCCAGTGTAACAGGCAAAGGGCTGGTCAGGATGTAGCATTGCCTGGTAGCTACACTGTACCCTCTAGTGGGTCCACCTGTGACCTGCTCGGAGTTCCACTTCTTACTTATGTGGTCTTGCCAATCCTCAGTTTCCCCATCTCTAAGTGGAGAAATTATTTCTTGAATTGTAGGGTCATTAAAAGGCCTTTTGAAGTAATCTCTCTAAAGCATTATCATAGTGTCTGTATCACTCTAAACACATTCGTTATGACAGGCGATATTTTAAGAATTTTACAGATATCATCTCATGTATATAATAGGTCTCTAAGGTGCAGAATAGCATCATCACCCCTGTATTATAGATAAAGAAACTAAGCACGGGAAAGTTTCTAATTTGGTGATGTTCACAGACTGTGTCAGAGCTAGGTGTTTGGTCCAGGCAGTCTGAGTCCAGAGGTCAATATCTTAACTATTACATGACTCAGATATGACTGCTGAGGGACTACTCTACTTAGATTTCCCTTCAAGAGGACTGTTGTGGGGAGCAGAGCTGACTGTTCTTGGGATCTTCATAGTATTCACACCAAAGTCACTGTTCCCCTAAGTCACCCCCAGCTAATGACTGAGCATAGCAGGAGTACTAGAGTTGGACCATTCCTGCCCAACCCAAGATTCTTCTCACAGGCAACTGAGGTACATGTACACAATAGAAAACCAACCATTTTAACCACTTTTCAGTGGCATTGAGTACATTCAAATAGTCACACCATCATCCATCTCCAGAACTTTTTCTTCTTCCCAACTGAAACTCTATAACCATTAAACAATAGCTCCCTATTATCTCCTTCTCTCAAGCCCCTGGCAACAATCATCCTACTCTCTCTCTCTCTCTATGAATCTAACTACTCTAGATGCCTCATATAAGTGGTATCATAAAATCCTTGTCCTTTTGTGAGTGGCTTATTTCACATAGCATAATGTCTTCAAGGTTCATCTACGTTGAAGCATATATCAGAATTCCTCAGGGTAGGAATGGGGACTGGGGATTGAACATGGGGGCATTTTACCACTGAGCTACATCCCCAGTCCTTTTAAAATTTTATCTTTGAAATAGGATGTTGTTAAGTTGCTGAAGCTGGCCTCAAATTTGCAATCCTCCTGACTCAGCCTCCCAAATTGCTAGAATTATAGGTATGTGCCACCATGATGGCTAATATATATATATATATTTTTGGTACAGGGGATTGATATTCCACTGAGCTACATCCCCAGCCTTTTTTTATTTTTTATCTTGAGACAAGGTCTTGCTAAGTTGCTTAGGGCCTTGCTAAATTGCTTAAGGCTGGCCTCAAATTTGTGATCCTCCTATCTTGGTCTTTCGAGTCACAGAGATTACAGATGTGCACCACCACACTGGGCCAGAGAAGAAATTTTAAGAAGCATTGTAGGGATTCAACTTAGGCAAAAGAGGCCATGTGTTTGGTCACCTACGGAGCAAATGATTGTCCACAACCATCAAACACAATTAATGACTATGTAAGTGTTTAGTAGTCACTCAGACTGAGAGTTGAGACCTTAACCTTTCAAGGACTCTTGGGCAGTCTGTCAGTGGAGAAAGGAGATACCTAGGCACCCACAAGAGGAGAGGAGCTAACTGATCTATTATGTTAGACTGGAAATATTGGCTAATAAATAAGCTCTCTGGAGACGGGAAGGACAGACCCTGCACCTCTCTGGAGTCAGTAGGCTCAAGACATAGCCATGTATCAAGAGGACCCTTAAAGGATTGTGGTGTGGTTCAGTGGTAGTGCACTTGCCTACCATGGACCAGGCCCTAGGTTTAATCCCCAATATTGCATAAACAAAATGAAGGCTGGGATATCAGTTGGTAGAGTACTTGCCTTGCCAATGCTACCAGCTCAGTTGGTAGAGTGCTTGCCTTGCATGCACAAAGTCCTAGGTTCAAACCCCAGCATCACACACACACACACACAAGAGAGAGAGAGAGAGAGAGAGAGAGAGAGAGAGATAACCCTCAGTTGTGACTGGTACTCATGTCTTCATGGGTTCTCAGCCTAAAGAAGTCTTGGGCAAAAGAAAGACATTCTGGATAATTCTGGCATCATCCCAAGCCATCTCTTCACAAGCGTGTAGTTGGTTCAGAATGAAGTCCAGGATCTTGGAAATAATGCAGACAAAATATGAGAGCTCAGCTTTTCTCTGAATCTATCTCAATTATTTATGAGCAGCAGCATGTCCATCACAATCTTTTCTGTGGCGGGGAGTATACTGGGGATTGAACCCAAGGTGCTTTACCTCTGAGCCACATCCCTAGCCCTTTTTATTTTTATTTTGAGACAAGGTCTCATGCTAAGTTGATGAGGCTGGCCTTGAACTTGCAATCTTCCTGCCTTAGCCTCCCAAGTTGCTAGGATTGCAGGATGTGTGACACCGTGTGCCCAACTCATCACAGAATTTCTAAGAGAAAGTTGTATGTTAACAGAAAGAATGTATTGTTTCAAAATATTGATATAAATCTGTGTATGTTTATCTGTGGTGCTGGGAATCAAACCTAGGGCCTTGCACATGCTAGGCAAGTGCTCTGTCACTGAGCTACACCCACAACTCTAATTTTTTTTTTTTTTTTTTTTGCTGTTGTTTTTTTGGATCAGCGGTAGTCAAAATCTTATTTTCTGAATCCTGTAATTCTTGTTAGCCAAGTTCTATTTTAGTATATGGGTATAAATAAAATTATTCAATGAGATAATAACAAAAGGGCTCTAAGTGTACTGACAGGCACCACACTCTCATTAAATATCTTTACAGTGTAACCTATTTTTTTAAGAGGTAGACAACCATGGTGTGGTATTTTTAGGTATGTATGTGAGGTAGGCGCCCACACATGCCATCACATCCCTCTGAACAGTAAAGATGGCTCCCTCTCATCTCTGACTCAGAGGGGATAGGGCTGCAATGCCCTGGCAATGCTACTTCAGCACAGCCTTTCTTGAGAATTAGCAAGCCCCTCATTCTCACCAATGCTTGGTGAAGCAGCTGACAGCAAGTGACACAAGAAGTCAGGTCCTGGTCAGGAAGGCTTTGGTGTCAAGATGGACAGAAACATACTGAGCCCAGGCAGGTAGACCAGGTAAGTCAGGTGACTAGGAAGACCAGTACTACCCAGGGGTCTGCATGTCCTGCCCATGGGAAAAAATGTCACCACTTTCCTTAGGGCAGGCCTGGGTGGGGGTCATCACTGGGTGGGTGAACACCCACTGGTCTTCACAGCTAATTTGGCAGTCAGGGTAAAAATATAACACCAGCCGCATCATTTTCCAAAATTAAGGGCGATGCTATAGCAAATGTATGCAGATGTATACAGACACAGATGGGAACAAGTGTATTTAATTGTAAATGAGTCATAACGGAGCAAATGAGATTTCCCTTATATTTGGGTTCCAAAAATTACAGAGAAAATGTGCCTGAGGCAGAAACAAACCAAAAAAAAAAAAAAAAAAGAGAGAGAGAGAGAGAGAAAGAAAAGAAAGAAAGAAATGAGGGTAGGTTATGGAGGCAGGAGCCCCATGGGAGAGAACCTTTGGCAGAAGGCTGGAATGGCTTGGGTCTCATCTGGGGTTTATGAAAGTGTCCTGGCTCCAGTGAACCTGATCCCAGCAGCTCTAAAGTGACCAGAGTACTAATGGAATGGACACAGACACAGAGGAGCAGGGTTCAAGGTGCCTCAGCATCATCCAGGCTATCAGTGCTAGAGAAAGTAAAAGAAGGAATGGAGGGCTCTAATGGGACTGTCCCTGAGGAGAGAGCCAGAGGCCAGTTTTTATGTCCTCTGAGAAACAAACTGGGGCAGAGAAAAAGAGAGAGGAAAAAAAACATCTCAGCCCAGCTTCATGTGGTGAGAGGGGGACAAGAGAGACAGGAATGAACTGGGCGCGGTGGTGCTCATCTATAATCCCAGCAGTTTGGGAGGCTGAGGCAGAAGGATCACAAGTTCAAAGCCGGCCTCAGCAAAAGCGATGCACTAAGCAAATAAAATAAAACTGTCTCTAAATAAAATACAAAAATAGGGCTGGGGATGTGGCTCAGTGGTCGAGTGCCCCTGAGTTCAATCCCTGGTACTCATCTCACCAAAAAAGAGAGAAAGGAATGAAGAAAGAAGAGTTGTGTTTGGAGACCACCATTTCTCCCTAACAGCTTCAGGGAAGGACAAAGTAGTGTACCAGGCTCTTAGAAATTCAGTAAATACTGAAAGAAGGAAAGGATAGAGAAGGTTGGAAGGAAGAATATGTCATCCTGTTAGTCCCTTCCATTGGGCGGAGTTAAGAACTGAAGAGACAATAAGGCAGATTGCTCCCATGAAAAAGGAGCACCTCCCTCACACTATCCCTCTGGGCCAGGGGAATGCAGTGAGAAAGTGAGACACACCCACCCAGCCAGCCTCTAACTGCTGTAAACTGATCCCCTCCAAGGGAACAATCTGGAAGGCATATCTAGCTACCTCCTCAGCTTCAGCAATTGTAACTTATCCTTCAGAGAACAGAAAAATGTTGGTTTCAACATAGCCAAAGGACCAGGGTTCTCCAGGGACAGCAAATTGACAGGCAAGTCAGGAAGCTTTGTGCTCAGGAGGGTGTCTGGCACCACAAGGGCATTAAATAAAGAATATGTGAATGAATAAACACAACGAACACTCTTCCCACCTGAAAATGGTCTCACTCTGTGTTTGGGGCCTTTCCTTCTCCCTCTTGGGCTGTTTCCTCTGAATATGGATGACTCTCATCCTCCCAAACCCAGAGGAAAGCAAACACCCCACCCCCACCCCCCACCCCCCACCCCCACCCCGTCGAGCTTCCCCAGCTGGCAGATTCCAAAAAACCACAAAACACAAAGGATGGTCTTGGGGAAAAAACAGGGAAGCTTTCATCTCCAGCCAACCCTGCATGCTTTGGCTGATCACAAGTGCAATCCTGGCCTTATCTCTCCAGAAAGCCCAGGAGGCTAGGTTGGCCTTGCTAACCTGAGGCCTCTGTGGATTCCCACCCCCATATTTGACCTCAGAGAAATCAGATACTTTGTGTCTGATGTTCCACAGGTGGGCCTAGAGAGGAGTTGAAAGTGCTCTGAGCATCATACACCCAGGATCAGCACACAGATTCCTCTGAGCAACTCCTCTTAAGGCCCACCCTGCCAGTGGCCAAGGGATTGAAAAGTGAAAGTGGGAAATGAAGAAACCTACTCAGAGCATCACCCAGCATGGCAGTGTGCCCAGAATCATCACTGCAGCTCGGTCTGCCATATACCAACCTAGTGGAAGGGATTACTTATAGCAAAGTCAAGGAGAGTTGAAGAACCAGCTAAAAGTGGGGCCTGGGCTCTGTTTTTACAGCCTATATTTCAACATGGGTTTCCTATAAAAGCATAATACCCAAGCTCTGGATTCTTGAACATGCCTCCCTTGTCCTGCTTTTTTATTTTAGTTGTTGATGAACTTTTATATTTTATTTACGTATGGTGCTAAGAATCGAACCCAGTGCCTCACACATTTGAGGCAAGCACTCTACCACAAGCAGCCCTTGTACTACTCTTTTAAAAAAAAGAGCTACACCCTTAGCACTGTGGCCACTGAGCAATGTGGCCCACGCCTATAATCCCAGAAGTTTGGGAGGCTAAGGCAGGAGGATCACGAGTTCAAAGCCAGCCTCAGCAAAAGTGAGGCGCTGAGCAACTCAGTGAGACCCTGTCTCTAAATAAAATACAAAATAGGGTTGGGGATGTGGCTCAGTGGTTGAGTGCCCCTGAGTTCAATCTCTGGTACTGCCTCCTCGCCCCTCCACCAAAAAAAAGAAAGGGCAGGACAACCCCCACTCCATTGCATGTTCTGTTTTCTAGCCCTTCATCTTCCTGCACTTGTTTTTTTTTTTTACTCTGTCCTCCTCATTCTTTTCTTCTCCCCCTTTTCCTCTCCTGTTCCATTTGTTTGGTATTTCACAGTTTATAAAGCTCTTTCAGATACATTAGGTGTATTGACATTTGTGTAATGGCATGTGTCACAGAGCAAGGACTATAGCATATACCAAAGTGGGCAAATTACAAGGCAGAAACTGGTAAAATGGAAGAGAGAGAAGAGAGAGAGAGAGAGAGAGAGAGAGAGAGAGAGAGAGAGAGAGAGAGAGAGAGAGATTCTATCAGTAAAATAAACAAAAGAGCAACAGACACCATATGAGGGAAAACCATGGCATGGAAGCCTCAGCCCAATGTTGGGCTTTGGGGGGCAGCCCCTCTCTTTCATCTCCCATGCAAAATCTAAAGACTCACATCGGTGCTTGTTTGCTGAGATGTCTTTCTTGGTTTGAGTTCCCCTGAAACAGGGGTTTCAAGTTCAAGTAGTTTATTTGGAAGATGATCCCAGGAAACACTAATAAGGGAGTGGGGTAATAAGAAAAAGAAGGGAAGGAAACCACTAAAAAGTGTGATCTTAAGTTACTACATGGACAATTGGAGCCCAGATCTGCTGGGGAACTGTGAAAGACAATGTGGAACATGAGCCCACGTTGTTATTCAAACTGAGAAGGAAGCTGGGTATTTACTCCCCACCCCACCCTGCACCCACTTCTGTCGTTGGTTGAGAGCTGCTTCCTGAGCTGAGCCATTGATTCCCTGGCATTTCCTCTTCTCCCTGTGCAAAGGCCAAGTACATTCCTGTGGCCAGAGCGAAGCCCTCAGCAGAGCCCTAGATTTTCCGTAAGTGTTCTCTGGGGAGTAGAGGTGAGACCTGAGAGGATTTGAGCAGGGCAACAATATCTGCTTCGACCCCAGTAGGCTTCCAGTCAATACCCTTTAGGGCTAGGGGTGTAGCTCAGTGGTGGAACACTTGCCTGGCATGTGGGAGGCCCTGGGTTTGATCCCCTGTACTGCAAAAAGCCACAACAACAATAGAAAACAATCAATACCCCTTACCTTGAGCCAGTTGAAAGTATTTCTATTCCTTGAAACTAAACAGGCTGTATCTTGCCGGGTTTCTGTTCTCACGCTAACAAGGCTCAGGGGTCACTCCAGCTGAACTGGGCTAACTTGGCTGCGCAAAATAACCACACAAGAGACACAAATACCTTTTTCTTTGCGGTCGCTGTGATGGCTCCTCTGACCTTAAGGGTCCACAGGAAGAGAGAGAACAAGAGCACACACTGACCCCTTCTATTGAGGAGAAGCTATTCAAATGAGGCAAGGGGTCAGGTTTCAGGGGGCTGAGTCTATCTTCATGATGTTCACTATCAGCAGGTTGACTGACATCTGGGTAGGCCACACCCAAGGGCACAGTAAGAGAAGGGGACACACATAAGGCACTTCCATAGAAGATCCCACCGTAAACAGGGCAAGGGGTTATATTACAAAGGAACAGGTGAGCATAGCTCCACCCGTGGGGCTGTAGCAAAACACACCCATGCAGGAGACACTGACCCTCAAACCCAAGAAGGGTGGGGAAGCTCTGCCACATTTCTATGACTGATCGCCTCAACACCCAGCTGAGGACAGTGACTCAGTCACGTTTAAGGTTGGTCTCCCACAGTATCTCACTCTCCTTCCTTTCTCTTGTCCCTTTTGCTTTAAAATGACCCTGTTTGCCACCTGAAAATGTCTTTGCATCTCCACTCATTTTGTTCTTCTTCTCCTCCTCCCCAACTCCCTACTCCTCCTTTTTCCTCTTCCTGAGTACTGGGGGTTGAAGCCAGGAGTGCTCTACCACTGAACTAAATCCCCAGTCCTTTTATTTTTTATTTTGAAGGAGGGTGTCACTAAGTTGCTAAGGCCTGCCTCAAACTTGCAATCCTCAGCTTCCTGAGTTGCTGGAATTACAGGTGTGTGTTATCACACCTGGATCCATTCACTGTTTTTTTTCTTTGCTCTGGACTTGAAATATTTTCCTTCTCCCTGAGTTTTTGTCCATGCACAACTTGCTTCCTTCAAGACTGTTCTCTTTGTTCTATTATCAGTCACACTCCTTGAATGATAAACAGGAGTTCCAGGCAGAGGAAGCTGCAAGAGCTAGCACATAAACAGAGAAGAGTTCAAGGTCACCAGCCCTCCTGGACTCTGTGTTCCTCCTGGTCTATTATGCCCAGCCTCCAATAATCCCCAAATTCTGGTATTCACGTCTTATACAGTTCCTTCCCACACTGTGTGAGAGTTGGTATATGTGAAGAAGAAAATAGATCAGAAGTAATAGTATGTCACTTCTGAGATAAGGTTATAAAAGACACTACAGCTTTCCACTGGCCTGATCATTTGCTATAGGCTTCAGTTGCCAGGTCATAAGCACCTCTATGGAGAAACTGAGACTTTCAGCAAACCATGTCAAGTCAGTGACTCATCTTAGAAGTAGATCCTGCAGCCCCAGGTGATGTAACTTCAGGAAAGATCCTAAGCCAGGACTACCTTGCTAAGCTTATCTCTGATGTCTGATGCTCAGAACTGTGTGAGATAACAAGTGTTTGTTTTTTTTTCAATTTAATGATGCTGGGGATTGAACCCAAGGGCAGTCTACCAAAGTGCTATATATCCCCATTCCTTTTTTTTTATTTTTATTTTTTTGTGGTGCTGGGGATTGAACCCATGGCTTTGTGAATGTGAAGCAAACACTTTACCAACTGAGCTATATCCCCAGCATTCCCCTGCCCTTTTTAAATTTTTTACTAATTTAGTGAGACAGGATCTTACTAAATTAGTGAGGGTAGCCTCAGGCTCGCGTGCTCCTGCCTCAGCCTCTGGAGTAACTGAGATTACAGAGGTGTACCAGCATGACCCGCTGAATATTTATTTTTTAATTCTTGGTACTGGGGATTGAACCCAAGGGCCTTAACCACTGAACCACACTCTCATCCCAGTTTTATATTTTATTTGGAGATGGTCTGGCTGAGTCCCTTGGGGCCTCACTAAGTTGCTAAGGTTGGTTTTGAACTTGTAATCTTCCTACCTTAGCCTCCCTCCCAAGCCACTGGGATTACAGACATGCACCAGGGTGCCTGGCCTACATGTTTATTTTTTAAAGCTGCTACATTTGGGGGTAATTGTTTACAAATAATAGATAACCAATGTACCACTTTTTATCCTATAATATTCCCCTCAATGTCTAGGACCTTTCTGCTTGTCTCCTTGGATTCCCATGGTTGGTCCACCTGCTCACCTGCGTCTTCTGCTGCACCCAACAGACAGTTACATGATGGTTCTGAAGCTGCTTTCAGAGCTCAATGCTGGCTAAAACACTATGCTATTCTTTCCCTTGGCAGTTTTTCCCCTTAATTTATATTTCTTTATACAATTTGAAAGAAACAAGAAGCCATAATTTCCTGATTCATTTGTACTTGCCCCTCCCCTGTGGTGTTGCGAGGATGATTTTTATGTGACAGAGGTTTTTCTCCGAGTCTTTTAAAGCTTCTGCTCTTTCAGTTAACAACAGAAGTTAGTTTGTCACGAATAAATGGAAGTTGGGCCTCCAAAGGTTGGAATTGAATTTTAAATCTGGAATTTGTGTTCTCTGAGTGGGTTCCAAAACTGGCAGCTTCCACGCCCTCCTCTGATTCAGTTTCTCTGCCTCATTGGATTGCTTTTTCCATCAGAGATAGACAAACACTTCCCAGGGTGATTTTCTTGGAAGGCATGATAGAAATCCATACCCAAATACTGTATCATTTCAATGCTATAGCACAGAGTTGCACATGCCTAGAACCAGCTCAGGACTGACTCTTTCTCGGTAGAGGCTTCAAGCTCTGGACCTTGGACTTCCCATTTTGTTAAATTTTCTATCCTGAGAAGCAGCTCTGAAAATTTCCAACAGACATTAAATTTTGACCTGTCCCAGGACACCAACCTAAGACTTGGCATTGAGGGATCATTTCTCCAGACTTTGTGGTAGTCCAAAATAGGAGATAAGACAGAAAAGAGAGAAACAATTTTGGTTATTTTTGGGAAATTTTGTTCCTCTCTGTTGCAGTAACTGCAAATTATTCTACAAGACCTGAAGGAGTTGGGAAGATACAGAATACCACGGAGCTCCTACTATGTGCAAGATTATTTTTCAATTCATTTCTCATAAGAGCCAAGTAAAGAAGGAATTGGTGGCAAGGGTATTTTGGTCCATGCCTCCTGAACTGAGGATTGAACCCAGGGTGTTACACTATTGAGCTACGTTCCCAGCACTTTTTATTTTTTTTTAAGACACTAAATTATTGAGGCTGGCCTTGAACTTGTGATCTTCTGCTTCACCCTTTTGAGTAGCTGGATACAGGTATGTGCCACTGCACCCAGTTTTGATCGACAGTTTTAAAACATGGCTTCAGCTGAGTGTGGTGATGCACACCTGTAATCCCAGCTATTTGGGAATCTGAGACAAAACAATCACAAGTTCAAGACAGACCTGAGCAATTTAGTAAGAATATGTCTCCAAATTTAAAACAAAAGGGCTGGGTTGTTGGGTACTGATACCCACTTGTAATCCCAGTAACTTGGCAGGCTGAGGTAGGAGGATCACTAGTTTAAGGACAACCTCAGCAACTCAGCGAGATCCTCAGCAATTTGGCTCAACCCTGTCTCAAAAGGAAAAGGAAATAAAAAAGGGGGTGGGGAGTGGGGATGTAACTCAGTGGTAAAGCATCCTTGGATTCAATCCCCAGTATAAAAATGACAAACAACACACACACAATTTTTTTAAAGGAATGAGGATGTGGTTCAGTGGTACAGTGCTTCTTAACATGTATGAGGCCTTTGTTCAAGGCCAGTACTGCAAAAACCAAAAACAAAAAACATAACTTCATATCCCTTGACCTTCCTCTCACCAAGAGTTGGGGTCTATTCTATGTCTTCTTGAATATGAGCAGAATAATGACATTTTTTGCAGGGGGTGGGTGGTGTGTGGGTAGTATGGGGATTGAACCAAGGAATGCTTTACCACTGAGCTACACTACATCCCCAATTCTTTGTTTGTTTGTTTGTTTGAGATAGGATCTCATTAAGTTGCTTAGGGCCTCACTAAATTGCTCACACTCTCCTCGAACTTGCAATCCTCCTGCTTCAGCCTCTCAAATTACTGGGATTACAGGCATACACCACTGCACTCAGCTAGACTAGTGACTTCTTTGGCTACAGAGTATGATGGAAAAGATGCTGTGATTCCCATTTTATTAAAATCCATGAATTTCTTGCCTTGTTGGCTGGGAGATTTATTCTTGGAATCCAAAGTCACCATATAAGAAGTTCCAAAGGCCACTGTGCTTTGGGAAAGCCCAACCCATTTGGAGAGGTCATGTAATATACTCTGGTTGACAGGCTCAAGTGAAGTCCTAGGCCGGGCTCCAGACATGCATATGAAAAAGTCTCCAGATTATTCCAGTCATTAAAGTCACCCATTCATACAAGTCAACCCAGCTAAAGCCTCAGACATTATGACCCCAGAAACAATCCGTTTTCACTATGCCTTGTCCAAATTACTGACCCATAGAATCTGTGAGCATAACAACTAGTATGTGATTAAAAAAAAAAAAGTGATTTGAACTCAGGTCTATTTGAGTATAAAACCTATCATTTTCCACTGGAGATTAATCCGTAATGAAATAAGGGGACTAGTTGGACTGGGGCAGGGGATCAGATTGCGAATGCTTTTCCTCAGTTGAACTACACCCTAAATCCTACACTCACCTTCCCAACCCAGGGTTGACCTGCACACACATTTCAGCTCCTGGGGTCACTTGGCAGAATCCCTGAATGCTTGTCTTCTGATGCTGACTGTAGAAAGCAGAAGCAGGACACCTGGGTCTACAGGCTTTATCTCCGGCAGCTCAGACCTCTATGCTGGTGCCATATTGTCCCATTTTTCAGGCAGATCTTGCCCTGCAAGAGATGCTCTGAGCCAGGCCCTCTCTGAGAACAAGTTAGAAGCCCTTTGAAGATTGGCTTAAAAAATATGGGTCCGCTAATGGGATAGAAGTGAGGAGGTTTTGGCCTTTTATTCCTGTGGAGAAGGGACGTGGGGTCTGGTCTCTCTTCTTCCCTGTTTACAGTAGTGCTGTGGGTTTCATTTCATTAATCTTTATAAACTCTCTGGAGGTTGTCAGGTGCCAGGTGCTATAATAAGTGTGAAATTTAACTTCTTTTTCATCAAGGAAAAAAAAAAAAAACCCAGCCTGCAGAGATTCAAGTGCTGGGAATCTGCTTGTAAAAGACAGGAACCCTATTGTCAACTTTAAATAAATTGCAACTGAAGCATGATCAGGCACCAAATTATCACAGCAAGTCCTCTCAGGAGCTCTTGCTGTCCAGAAAAGTATAAGTAAGAATTTGGCCCAGGAAGGGGACAGGTTTGAAGGGTCACAGCCCTGCTACCTCTCATTGCTAGGGGCTTCTAGTAGCGTCCCCCACCCCAATATACTATTCTCCCTACCGAGGCTCACCATTCCCCTCTGCAGGCTTTCCTCAATGCCTCCCACCCTCCAGTCCTTTTAGCCCCACTTCCCCACCTCCCTGCTACTGCAATTACCTCTGGTGAGCACTGCTGGCTGAGTTATCTGAAGATATGACCCTGGCCATTAACCTTTAAAGAGCAAAATGCCAGTAGTGCTGCATCATAGAGAGCACACCTTCTATTTACAGCTGCTTTTTCAGATCACAAGGTACTAAGTAAAGAGACACTTGCTTTAATAACAATCATGTGCCTAAAATTCATGCAGGGGAGAAAAAGCCATGAAGGGATCAGAGCAAGCAGTGGGAATTCAGGTCAAACCAGAGATGTTGG
Source organism: Ictidomys tridecemlineatus (assembly GCF_052094955.1). Taxonomy (NCBI): domain Eukaryota; kingdom Metazoa; phylum Chordata; class Mammalia; order Rodentia; family Sciuridae; genus Ictidomys; species Ictidomys tridecemlineatus. The sequence continues at coordinate 119,132,261 of NC_135477.1, read as the reverse complement.
ACAGCAAACCACAGGTGGGTTCTGGGGCTGCAGCTACTAGGAGCAGCTTTGGCCAGTTCCACAAGGAAGGAAAATTAACAACTACTGAGGTTTTTTTTTTTTTTTTTTTTTGGTGGGGGAGGTGGTTACTGGGGATTGAACTAGGGGCACTCAGCCACTGAGCCACATTCCTAGCCTATTTTGTATTTATTTAGAGAAAATGGATCACTGAGTTGCTTAGTGCTTCACTTTTGCTGAGGCTGGCTTTGAACTTGTGATTTTCCTGCCTCAGCCTCCTGAGCCACTGGGATTACAGGTGTGCACCACTATGCCCCATAACATCTACTGAGTACTTACCATGCATCAGTTGTTACTCAAGATATTTTACTTACATATTTTACTTGGTAATCAGTGCAATCCTGTGTGATCTTATTTTACAAATGAGTAAATTGAGGCTCAGAAAGACATAATTAATTACTTCTGAGATTAGTAGACCCAAATCACACAATTGTTAGAGGAAGGAACAAGAATTCAAACCCAGCTTTATCTTTTTTTTTTTTAAAGAGAGAGAGAGAGAGAGAGAGAATTTTTTTAATATTTATTTTTTAGTTATTGGCAGACACAACATCTTCGTTTGTATGTGGTGCTGAGGATCGAACCTAGGCCACACGCATGCCAGGCAAGCGCGCTACTGCTTGAGCCACATTCCCAGCCCCCCAGCTTTATCTTACTCCACATTCTTTATTTTACCTACAGCTGAAGAGACTATTTATCATCCTTGTCTGGGCAAAGATATCCTAGTGTGTGACCCCCACCTTCCTCAAAAAGAAAAGAAAAAAAATATATATATATATATTCCTAACATGTTTACAGAGAGGCCTGAATGAAAGAGTTTTTAATACCCCTTAAGAAGATCCCAAAGCTGGCCATGGGGGCTCATACCTGTAATCTCAGGAACTTGGGAGGCTGAGGCAGGAGGATTGCAAGTTCAAGACCAGCCTCAGCAATTTAGTGAGGCCCTAAGCTACTTAGTGAGATCCTGTCTCAAAATAAAAAATAAAAAGGGCTAGTGATATAGCACAGTGATAAAGCACCTCTGAGTTCAATCCCCAAAAATAAATAAATAAAAAGAAAGTCTCAGAAGCCAGGTATGATGGTATAAACCTACAATTCCAGTGACTCAGGAAGATGAGGCGGGAAGATCACAAGTTCCAGCTCAGCCTCTGCAATTTAGCAAGACTCCATCTCAAAATGAAAAATAAGAAGGGCTGGGATGTAGCTCAGTGGTAGAGCCCCACGGGGTTCAATCCCAGTACTGCAAGGAAAAAAAATAAAGTTTCAAAAGAAACTCTAAACTTTGACAACCGTACTCATCTGGAATTGTGCCATAAAAGGACTGCCATTCCTAACTGCCCTCTAATCCTTAGGAACTCCTCAAGGTCGCACTGAAACATCATCTCATCCATAATGTCTCACAGGTACCTATATTTCTTTCTTTTCTTTCACTTTTCTTTTCTTTTTTTAAGAGAGAGAGAGAGAGAGAGAGAGAGAGAGAGAGAGAGAGAGAGAGAGAGAGAGAGAGAGAGAGAGAGAATTTTAATATTTATTTTTTAGTTCTTGGCGGACACAACATCTTTGTTAGTATGTGGTGCTGAGGATCGAACCCGGGCAGCACATGCCAGGCGAGCGCGCTACTGCTTGAGCCACATCCCCAGCCCTCAATTCACTTTCAGTGACTCCAAATACCTATCTCCCCAAGCTGATGGGACATGAATGCCCAGCTATTTTGCCCATCCCCATGAAACTCAAGAGTCCCAGGAAGTATTGTGGAAGCTCTTTCACTCATCAGCCTCACAGGCCCCTGATACACTTCACAGTCCAACCCACTGACCCTTCTATCAGGAACTGGGGATTAAACCCAGGAGTACTCTACCATTGAGCCACATTCCAAGCCCTATTTATTTATTTAAAATTTGAGATAGAGTACTGCTAAATTTCTAAGGCTGTTCTCAAACTTGCAATCCTCCTGCCTCAGCCTCTTGAGTCTCTGGGATTACAACATATGCCATTGCATCTGCCAGGCTCCATCAGGAGGATTTGCTGCTTTGTGGCAGAGAGCTCTTGGGGGTCCAGCATCTCTATGCACTTACTTGGAGGTACTGCCAAAATGTGGGTTCAGACCTGCATAGCTCAGAAGATCCCTGGCTTTAGATCCCTTCCCAATCTGGCTGCCCTCCAAGGGATCCTCCTCTCTCTTCACTCATTCCAGGACCTTCCTACAGTCTCATTACTGAATTTAGGTTAGCAAATGGAGCTGGGCATGATGGTGTACTCCTGGAATCCCAGCTACTCAAGAGGCTAAGGCAGGAGAACTATAAATTCAAGACCACCCTCAGAAATTTAGCAAGATCCTGTCCCAAAATTAAACATAAATATAAACCCAAAATGGAAACGTTCCACTTATTCCCCATTGTTTCCATCATACCTGGCTTCTGAAGACAAATAAAAATAATTTTCAATTTTTTTTTTTTTTTTGTACTGAGGATTGAACCTTGGGGTGCTTTACCATGAGCTACAAGACCAGACCTTTTTGTTTATTTAGATTTTAGTTGTAGATGGACACAACACCTTTTTAATTTTATTTATTTTTATGTGGTGCTGAGGATTAAATCCAGTACCTCACATATGCCAGGCAAGTGCTCTACCACTGAGCTACAACCCCAGCCCCTTATTTTTTAATCTGGGACAAGGTCTTCCTAACTTGCCGAGAGTGGCCTTGAATTTGTGATTCTCCTGCTTCAGCCTTCCAAGTTGCTGTGATGACAGATGTTCATCACTGTGCCTCGCTTCCTCTCAGTCTCTTATACCTGTAAGATTTAATCCATCAATCTTCAAAATATATCCAGAGTCTGCTTAGTGGTAGAGCACTTGCCTACCATTTGTGAGGCCATGAATTCAATCCCCAGCACCACTATAAAACAAATAATTAACTAAATGTCACAAAATATATCCAGAGTGTAATCATTTCTCATCACTTCCAGTGCTACCAAACTCAGTCCAAGTCTCCCACTACCTCTTACTGGGACTCTTGTACTCTGACTAGTCACCTGCCTCCATTGTTGCTTCTGTGCAGTCTGTTTTCTGCACAACTAGAACTTCAGTGCCCAACACAGTAACAACTAGCCACATATGACCATTTAAATATAAGTCTATGTTTTTGTTTGTTTGTTTTGTAGCGGGTGCAGGGGATTGAACCCAGGGCCTTGCATGCTGAGCTATATCCCCAGCCCTTTTAAAAAAAATTTATTTTGAGACAGAATCTTGTTAGTGTGCTGAGGTTGGCCTCCAACATGCCATTCTCCTGCCTCAGCCTCCTAAATTATTGGGATTATAGGTATGAACCACTGTACCTGGCTTGGAGTGAACCTTTTAATACTTCTAGTCATATTATGACTCTCATCTGCTCAAAATGCTCCAATGACTTCCCATTGCCTATAGAACAAAAATCCACAGAAATGACCATGATATTATTCAGATATTATGTGGCCAGGTCCTCTGCTATGTCTCTTGTCTGGTTTCCAATGCTCTATCTCTCATTTCTGTTACTGGCCTCTTTGACATCTTAGGATCTTTGCACTTGCTCTCTACTGAGCCTTTGTTCAAGGCTCTCTACTGTGCCTCTAACACTCTTCCTTTAAATAATTACACGGTCTACTCTCTTACTTCATTTAATGTCTCATTTCATTCAAATACCTCCTTCCCCGAACTCCTCCATCTGAAAAGGAGTCCTGTCTTCTTCCTCTAACCTGAAGTCACTCTCTAGCCACTTAGTCTACACTGTTTCTTTATGGCACTTCCCACTATCTGGCATTGTATTACATATTTACTTGTTTTGTGTCTGTTTCTCTCACTGGAACTCATGCTCCATCAAGACAGAGGCTTTGTGATTTTATTCACTGCTTTCTCCCCTTGCACCCAAAACACTGCCTGGCACATAAAAGGGACTCTGGATGTTTATTAATTGATTGAAGGACTAAATTAATGTTTTCTGCTCTGCAAATGCAGCTGAGGCAGGGAATTACATGACTTGGCTACCTTCTTGGAATGGAGAAGAAGAAAAAATGTAGAAAGAAGAGATGAATTAATATCTTGATAAATTATTTTGTTACCAGTCTATGTTAATAGAATTGGATATATACATTGACAATACTTCTGTAAGGCTTGTTTTGAAGACATGAACCTGATCCAAAGCCATTAGGGAGAATGCAAATTTTACATTTACTTCTGCACCACTAGACTTGCAAGAAATACTAGGTGAATTTAGAAAATTGCCTGCTGGAACCAGTCTATCTGAAAACACAAAACCTGTACAAACACCACACATATGTCCACATAATACAACCATATCCAGTGTTACAACTTCTCATCACACTTAAAATAACCCTCCTTTCACTACTTCACAGAAGTTCACAAGCAGCAACATTCCTGCCACCCACTTCCACAAGCAAAAGTCAATTCTTTTTCAAGGTAAACTGTTATGACTTAGGCAAGAGTTGTCTCCTGAAAGCTCTTTTGTGAGACACTGCAAGAAGTTTTAGAGGTGAAATGATTGGGTTATGAGCGCCTTAACTTAATTAGTGTTTTAATACACTGATAGGGATTAAGGGGTGGTAATTATAGGTCAGTGGGGTGTGGCTGAAGGAGATGGGTCACTGGGGGCATGCCTTTGGGGTATAGATTTTGTCCCTAGAGATGAACACTCTCTGCTTTCTTTCTTTCTTTTTTTTTTTTTACACTCTCTGCTTTCTAATTGTCATGTCCTGAGCTACTTTCCTCTGTCACGCCCTTCTGTCATGAATGATGTTCTGCCTCTTCAGCACAGAGCAAGGGAATAGGCTGACTATAAATTAAGACCTCTGAAACTGTGAGTGCCAAATAAAACTTATCCTCCTCTAAAACTGTTCTTGTCAGGTCTTATGGTCACAGAGGTGAAATAGCTGACTAAAACATCTATTATAGTATTTTGGCTTCTCTTAACGATGTAACTCCTGGACTGGCATGGTGGCATATACCTGAAATCCCAGCAACTTGGGAGGGTGAAGCAGGAGGATCGCAAACTCAAGGCCAGCACCGTTAATTTAGAAAGGCTCTAGACAGTTTAGCAAGACCCTATCTCAAAATTTTAATAAAGAGTGGGGGAGTAGCTCAGTGGTAAAGCACCCCTGAGTTCCATTTCTAGTAAAATAAATAAATAAATAAATAAATAAATAAATAAATAAAGCGATGTTACTATGCTTTTCAGGTTCTTTTTTTTTTTTTTTAAGTACATCATTGATGAATTTTTCAGAGTTATGCCCCAACTCCTTTTTTCTTATAAATCCTGAGGGATTTTGCACAGCTTGGTGATTTTTAGGTGTACATATGTTACCTTACAACACAATTGACTGTAGTTGGGTCCATCTACTCTTTATAACAACCCACAATAGATGGAAAGTATCTTTAGGGCAGGGACTATGTTTTATTCATTTGTGAATCCTCCCCTCCGCCAAGACAGTAGCTCGGAATGAAATAGATGGTCATGAGATGTCTGTTGCTTCATAGCCTTCTTTCAGGATATCTCTATTAGTACCTTGGATGCAGACTGTCAAATAAAGCCTGGAACAGGATGACCAGAAGAATTCTGGGATAAACCTGCCCAGGGTAGGTCTCTGACCACCCAGAGCTTCCAGGGTCTCTTGCTGAGAACCATTAACTTTCAATCCCCACTCCCAAGTCCCCATGCCCGCCCCCGGCAGCACCCTATGGAAACAGCAGCAGCTCATACTACCAGGACACCCCACATAAGATGTATTAACATCACAAAAGTTAATGGAGCAGAAAGCGGGGGAGGCATAAATTACTTTCAGCCACTTTCCTTGGCAACTAGAGAACAAGTTCAATGTGGTGCCTGAGGAAGATCAGGCCTTGGGAAGCAGTGGCCTTCATGGTCTAAAGCATTACCTTAGAACCTCCCTGGAAAGCAATACCTCCCTGATCATCTGGGCCTAGTAACAGATGACGCAGAGCAAGTGACATGAGCAGCCTGGTGTTCCTTATGCTGCTTTCTGTCCTTTGTCTACTGAGGGCTTTATGTAGCTTTTGCTGGCTGTGCAGGGCTTTCCATGGGGAGAAGTAACTTCTCTCCATCTGGGAAAACTTAGAGGTACCTCTGCCTCTCCCTGGACTTCTGGCTCCTTGAGTCCTGGTAGTGAGAGAAATGTCTTTATTAAAAGGCTCCAAGGCCTCTTTGGGTGTAAAAGATAAATCTCCTCATTACTCCTTACAGCCCCACTTTGTTCCACATGCAAGGCTTGGATGGGCCACATTGAGTCTTATAGAGACAGCATGTTTTACAGGGTGAAGGGCTGGGGAAAAAAGAGATATAAGGAGATAGAAAGAAGGTATATAAAACTAGGTAGACCCTGGCATTTAAAACGAAAAGATGGGAAGTGGCTAAGAAATGCCTAGTGGCAGGAATGACCAGGAGACTTAAAGAAACAGTGATGCCTAAGAAAGTATTAAGTTGTTGGTTGAAATGTGTAGTATGTGAACCCTTCTGTTTCCATCAAGCTTAAAGTAAAAATCTGCCACATGGATCCTTGAATTAGAGATACTTAGGAGAATGAAGAGGTAGGGGCGATGTGAGAGAATAAAGAGTAATCAGTTAGTCAGAGATTCATTCCATAGAGAGCTGAGAGGAAGGTATATTTCAGTGGTAGATTGCTTACTCACATGAAGCCCTGGGTTCGTGCTCCAGCACCACCTCCCCAAATTAAAAACAAACAAACAAACAAACCTGCAGATAAAGGGACCAAGATCAAACATTTTATAGCATTCTACTGCAGTTACAGAGTGGCACATACAATTCTAAATGCTTTATAGGAATATGAATATTACACCTAATTCATTTAATCCTCACATCTACCCTCTGAAAGAGGAAATGTTATTATCTCCATTTTATACATAAAGAAACTGAGGTACAAAGAGGTTAAAGGATGATGAGTCCAATGTCATATCCTTAGCAAGTAGCAGAACTGTGATGTGAACCCAGGTTCCAAAGCTACTTGTTTTGTTGTTGTTTTCCAAGACTAGGGATTATACCCAGGGGCATTCTACCACTGAGCTACACCTCAGCCCTTTTTATTTTTTAACACAGGGTCTCACTAATTGCCTTGGCTGGACTTAACTTATGTTCATCCTGCCTTAGCCTCCCAAATCACTGGGATTACAGACAGGCATGTGCCACCATATCTCACTGATAGCCACTATTAAACATTACACACTACTGCCCCTTAAGAAGCCTCAAAGAGGGCTGGGGATATAGCTCAGTTGGTAGAGTACTTGCCTTACATGCACAAAGCCCTGGGTTCAATCCCCAGCACCATTAAAAAAAAAAAAAAAAAAAAAAAAGAAGAAGAAGAAGAAGAAGCCCGAAAGAGCTGGGCACGGTGGTTTGTGCCTGTAATCTGAATGGCTGGGGAGGCGGAGGCAAGAGGATCCCAAGTTTCAGATCATCCTCAGCAACTGAGACCCTGTCTCAAAATTTAAAAATGAAGGGCTGGGGTTATAGCTCAGTGATAGAGCACTTGCCTAGCATGTGTGGGGCACTGGGTTCAATTTGCAGCACTGCATATCAATCAATAAAATAAAGTCTATCAATAACTAAAAACATATTTTAAAAAGTAAAAAGGGCTAGGTATATGATTCAGTGGTAAAGCATCCCTGAGTTCAACCCCCAAAAAAGAAAAAAAAGTATGTCAGGTGAAGTACTATAGGAAAAGAAAAAGCCAGGAAGACTTCATGGGGTAGGTAATCTTATGTGCTTCTTTTTTGGGGGAGGGGGGTACCTGGGATTTAACTCAGGGGCACCTGACCACTGAGCCACATCCCCAGTCCTATTTTGTATTTTACTTAGAGACAGGGTTTCACTTAGCACTGTCTTTTGCTGAGACTGACTTTGAACTCATGTTCCTCCTGCCTCAGCCTCCCGAGCCATTGAGATTCCAGGTGTGTGCCACTGCCATTGTGATGGGCCCAGAGGTACTCTAAACGCAACATTAAGGCCTACTGTAGAATAAAGTCTGGAATCCCATTTCAAGCATATCCTGGTCCTAGCCCTCTTTCTTCAGGCCTTTTCCTCCCTTTTTGGCAGAATTCCTCTTATCAAATCAACAGAACACAGGACAGAATCTTGTAGAGAAGCAGGAGCAGGACAGTCAAAGTCTGGGTTGATGAGTCAGTAGAAAGGCTCTAGTGCCAGAAAATGGTCTGCAAACTGAGTCTGAAGGGAAATTTGGACTTCTTATACCAAATTATCTTTGCTTTTTAATTGAGATATAATTCACATAGCATGATATTCACCATTTTAAATGTGCAATTTAGTGGTTTTTAATATATTTACAAGGTTGTGCAGTCATCATCACTATCTAATTCCTGAACATTTTCATTAGCCTAGAGAGAAAGTCTACCCATTAGCAGTTACCCCCCACTTTCTTTGCCACCAGTCCTGACAACCAGTAATCTACTTTCTGTCTCTATGGATTTGCTTATTTAGGACATTTCACATCAATGGGATTACACTGTATGTGGCATAATGTTTTCAAGGTTCATCCATGTTGTAGCTTGGAGCAGCACTTCATTCCTAGTGATTCCTGGCTCCAGCATCTTCTGCTTCACGTAAATTGACCTATTTTTTACCTCTGTCTCCAGTCTTTTGAGACGAAGTTTTATTTTATGACCTCAGTTCTCCATTGGATCTAAGAAAAGTTGTTGATTTTTTTTAGTTTGGTCAAAATTTTTTCTTATTGTAAGAAAGTTGGGGGACTGGGACTGTGGTACAGTGGTAGAGCGCTTGCCTAGCACGTATGAGGTACTGGGTTCCAGCCTTAGCACTGTATAAAAATAAAATAAAGGCATGCTATCCATCTACAGCTACAAACAAAAAAAAAGTTGGAATTTTTCCCTGCATTTTTAAAATTGGTGCATTACAGTTGTACATATTGTGGAATTTGTTGTTACATATTCACATACACACAATATTTAACGACATAATTTGGCTAATATCATTCCTTTGTAATTCCCCTTTCCCTTTCCTCCTCCCTCACCTGTTCCCTTTCCTGTATTCTACTGATTTTCCTGGTAACCCCTCACCTTTCTTTTCCATTTTCCTCTCTAATTTCAACATATGAGAAAAACCATATGACCTTTGACCTAGAAATCGAGGATTTGTAATAATAATCATGTTGACTCTGTAGATCAGTTTGGCGGGTATTGGCATCCTAACAATATTGTCTTCCATGAACACAGTATATATTTCATTCATTTAAGTTTTTGTCAATTTTTTCAACTTTGCTTAGTTTTTCAGCATACCTTTGCATTACTTCTTTTTAAATATTTTTTAGTTATAGATGGATACAATACTTTTATTTTATTTATTTTAAGTGGTGCTGAGGATCGAACCCAGTGCCTCACACATGCTCAGCAAGCACTTTGCCACAACCCCAGCCCTTTTGTATTACTTTTGTACTAATACAGTTCAGCTGCTGCAGAGCTGAAGGCTTAGGATATGAGAAGTGGAGGGGGGATGGTGGGGTGGTGGTGCATGCCTATAAGCCCAGTGAGCATCCTGGAGGCTGAGGCAGGACTAGCTCAAGGCCAGCCTCAGCAAATTAACAAAACCCTCAGCAAGTTTGGAAGACCCTGCCTCAAAATAAAAAAAAAATAAAAATAAAAAGGGCTGGGATATCACTCAGTAGTAAAGTATTCCTGGTTCAATCCCTAGTACTCCCCTGTACCACCACTGCCCCTCCCCCCAAAATGTGTGAGAAGGAATGGAGAGATTGTCACTACTTCTCAACCAGGGACACACCAAGATTTCTCTGCAATCCATACTGGTACTGGGCAATTACCAAAGGGCTTTCCTGCTGAAGTGCTGTGCACAGTTGCAGGTCAGTATGCATTAGGCTCTGTCCCTCTTTGGACCACTCTGACTCTTAGCTCTTAAAAGCTGAATGCTGAAGTGGGGAATCTCTCAGGCTCAATCCAGGAAAATGTCTCCTTTGGAGGCCAGCCTTAGAGCAGCAGACCCAGTGACTCTGGTTCTCAGCTCCTATGTCCTTGGACTTTCTTTGCCAGGAAGGACAAGGTTCCTTCTCCAGGAATGTCATGGGCAGAGAGGACTATAACCATGCAAATTGTATTTCCAAGCTTTTCCCTAATTGCATCAAAGTCCTTTGCAAGGAGTCTTTTGGCCTAACTGGAGTTTGATAATTACAAATTATTTCTAGCAGAAATGCTGACTGTGGGATAGTAGGTTAGAGCAAATTTGATTCATATTGAAGCCATGGTCAGATCATCATGAACCTTCGGGTATTTATCTTTCCTTCAGCTCCTCCCTAGTTCTTCCACCTCCTTCTTTGGCCTGGCTGAGCTGGAGACTTGCCTAATACAAATAACTGCATTAAAATAAAATCATGCAAAAGCTCAGGGGAACACGCCTGAGTAATGGAGAAGATAATAAGCCTGGACAACCACCCCAGCCCTCTTCTTACTCCCTCAAGGAAGAAGGTTCACAACTGATTTGGGATCACTTCTAACAGTACACAGGAGGGAAACTACAGTTTAAGTAAAATTGTAATGTGTAGTGGATTGCTAACACTCCATCGATCCCCACTTGGTCCCTATATCTCTGAAGTAATTTCCATTTTTTAAGTTATGATGGGAGGAGCTATGGGTGATTAACAGAACAAAGAGATAAAGCCATGAGAAATAAACCTACACAGAGATGGCTCACTCACTCCTCCCCTCACTCTTCCTCCCTCTCCCTGTCCTCTCTCAACATTTGAATATCCCAGGCATTATATGGGTTCTAGGAAATTGGGGTGGGGGAGATTTTTGCTCCAAGTTGCACTTAGTATAAGGAGGAGGCAATTGTGTAGCCAGATAAGCCACATCATCTGCAAATTTGTGACTTCCAAGAATTTGCCACTGAAGACTCTTCTCCTAGCTTGGGTTGAATTGGGACAGGGGGTGAGGGTCATCTCATGCCTGCCTCTAGAAGCTAGATATTAGAGCTGCTAATTTGTTATATTAAAAAAGCAAGAAAGGGGCTGGGGATGTGGCTCAAGCGGTAGCGCGCTCGCCTGGCATGCGTGCGGCCCGGGTTCGATCCTCAGCACCACATACACACAAAGATGTTGTGTCCGACGAGAACTAAAAAATAAAGATCAAAAATTCTCTCTCTCTCTCTCCTCTCTCACTCTCTCTTTAAAAAAAAAAAAAAAAAAAAAGAATCTAGGAAATTCTGGGCTGGGGATGTGGCTCAAGCGGTAGCAAGCTCTCCTGGCATGCATGCGGCCCGGGTTCGATCCTCAGCACCACATACAAAGATGTTGTGTCCGCTGAAAAATAAAAAAATAAATATTAAAAATTTAAAAAAAATAAATAAATAAATAAAATAAAATAAAAAATAAAAAAGCAAGAAAGAGCCAGGTGTGGTGGTGCACACCTACATCCCAGAAACTGGGGAAGCTGAAACAGGAGAATCACAAGTTCAAGGCCAGCCTCAGGAACTTAGCGAGACTCTGTCTTAAAATAAAAAATAAAAAGGGCTAGGGATGTAGTTCAGTGGTAAAGTGCTCCTGGATTCAATCCCCCCAAGCGCAAAAAAAAAAAAAGAAAAGAAAAAAGAAACAAAGGAAAGAAAAAAAGAGGGAGGAAGCATCACCTTTTTTTGGACACAATACCTTTATCTTATTTATTTATTTTTATGTGGTGCTGAGGATTGAACCCGGGGCCTCACATGAGCTAGGCAAGTGCTCTACCGCTGAGCCACAACCCCAGCCCAAGGTTGTCGCCTTCTGTAGAGCTTTTCCATTGATCTAGTAGCTTTGGAACGGGTGACTTTTGTTCTCAGGCTCTGGCTGCAGAGGTGAGGGAAATGATCAGGAGATCATAAAGATAAACCAAGAAATGTGTCTAAACCTAAAAGGTAAACTTGGTAGAAGCTGCTGGCAATAACATGGCACTTATTTCTGCCTGACTGCCCAGGAGATGGTGCGAAGAAGCAAAAAGGATAGCTGAAAGGGGGCAGGAGGCCAATGGAGGAGAAGCAGCAGTGAGCACAGCTCTTATCCTAGCAGCAGCAGCAGCAGCAGCCTGCAACTGAGGGCTGCTTTACCTTAGTATCACAAAAATTCTATCTTTTTATTGTTGGGCATGGTGGCCATGTTTGAGGCTCCTCCAGGGGCTGGGTTTTGGTAAGCGTTATCCCTCAGCTCAGTGTGAAATGGATTGCTGCATTTCCAGGGCGTAATTGTCCGCACCAGCTAAAAGCTCTGCCAGTAATGAAAATACATCCCCTCTTTTTATCAAGAAAAAAAGGATAATAATTCAGCCCGCTTTAGCTTACATTTTATTGAACATCAGCCTAGCTTGTTTCCAAGGACATCTTGATGAGAAGCATGCAAGGCTGCTGGAGGATTGAGGGCACTGAGAAAAGGTCTGGGGACAGCAGGCCAAGGGGTACTCAAGGCTGCCTTCCTAACCCTCTCAGGGCACCTGACTTTTTTTCTGAGCTACATTCCCAGCTCCCTTCCTCCCTTCCTTTCTCTCTCTTTCTTTCCTTCCTCCCGTCTTTTCTTTACGTTTTGAGATAGTATCTTGCTAAATTGTTTTTTTTTTAAATTTTTTATTTTTTTTATTGGTTGTTCACAACATTACAAAGCTCTTGACATATCATATTTCATACATTAGATTGAAGTGGGTTATGAACTCCCAATTTTACCCCACTTGCTAAATTGTTGAAGCTGGCCTTGAACTTGCAATCCTCTTGCCTCATCTTCTTGAGTCACTGGGATTATAGGTGTGCACCACCATGCCGAGCCAGAGTACACAGCTTTCCAAAATGTCAGATGTCACAGACATGATAGCACATGCCTGTAGTTCAGCAACTCGGGAGGCTGAGGCAGGAGGATCTCAAGTTCAAAGCCAGCCTCAGATTTGTTAGGGCCCTAAGCAAATTGAGACTCTGTCTCAAATTAAAAAATAAAAAGTGGCTGGGGATGTGGCTCAAGCGGTAGTGCGCTCGCCTGGCATGCGTGCAGCCCGGGTTCGATCCTCAACACCACATACCAACAAAGATTTTGTGTCCGCCGAGAACACAAAATATAGATAATGAAACTGAGACTTTAGGGAAGAAAGGTCACTTACCCAGTATCATCAAGTATTAAAGTTGGTATCTGGTGTGTTGTGAAAAATTTTATCAAAACTCTGTACACAGAGGTGGGGTGGGTTCTGGAGGGTGGGCATGCTGGAAGAAGTTTCTGGTACACAATGGGGTGAGGCCGTTAGGGATTTAGGCAGTTCTAAGAGAATGCATCTGAAGAATCTAAAATCCATCCTGCATTCTCTCAATTCCATCTCCAAACCCTCCTCTTATACCAATGCTCCAGTAACACCAATCTTCTTGATCACCTGCTTATAGTCAGCCCTTCCCCATTTCTTTTCTCACTGAAGCCTAGTTTTGCTCTTGGAAGCCTGATTTTTGTCAAAAACTGGAAGCTCTGGTTCTTCAGTGAAGCACTGTAGAGGCTAGACCTCTCCCTGTCCAAATCTAAAACAAAATTCATAATTCCATTCTCTTTGCTAATAACCCAGCTGAAGAATAGGAGGCATGTTGTGAACTTTTCTTATCCCGGGATGTGAAGAGAAATCTAATGGAGAGAGTTATATTGTTCTGAAAAGGAAAGGGTTTGTACTATTCCTGTCTGCCTTTGGACATTGCATGAGGATAAGGGAAACATAGGAGATTGGAGCTTTGGCATCTATCTTGGTATCTGGAATAAAACCAACTCAAGAGGATGGCTGAGCGGAAAAAAGAACATAGTCTGATCCTTTATGTTGACTTGCAAAATTAACCAACCTTAGAACCTTGCCTCTATAGCACCCAAATTTCTTTATGTGAGGCACCATTTTTTGTTTGTTTTGTTTACTGGGACCTCACACATGCTAGGTAAGTGCTCTACCACTGAGTTATAGCCCCAACCTTGTTGTGCCATTTTGAATTAGGACTTCTCTTTCTTTCCACTGACAGCATTCTAAATGACACACCTCCTTTCTGTTCTTCAAAACTTCCAAGCTCATTCTCATTTCAAGTGTCTTCATTTGCTGTTCTCATTGTCTGAGGAACATTTTCCCATCAGATGTTCACACAGCTATCTCCTTCTTAACATTTAGGCTTCAGCTAAAATGTCACTTCTCCATAGAGACCTTCTATAAGCTACCCCATCTAAATTGGTCTTCCAGTCACTATGTTTTCTTTACAGTATTTATTATTATCATCTTTTTATTTATGTTTAGTTATTTATTATCTGTTTTCCTAATTAGAGCGCAAGCCTCATGTGAGAATGCATTGCACACAGTTTGCTCACACTGTACTTCCAGCACCTGGTACAGGGCCTAGCACATAGAAGGTGCTCAATAAACAGTTGGTGACTGAATAAAGGAACCCCAGAGACAATCTCACCCTGTTGCTCCCAGTCTCCTTTCCCTTTGTTGGCCTTTCATCAATTTCTTTTACAAAAATCTAAATCTCAAGACCAGAAAGAAATATAGAAGGCAGCAGAGAAAGGAAAACATCATAAAAGCAAAATTATTTTAGGCTTAAATGTAAAAGGAGAGCAGGCTGATTGCATAACATATGTAGATCTATGCAAATTACCAAGCAAGTTAAATAGAGGAGAAGTTTGAAGTGGTGGGAAGTCCAGAGTTCCATGTTGGGTGTGTTTTCCTTCTCACTGGGAAGTGGCACCAACTTCTCAGGCTTGAAAGCAGGGATGCTGACATTCAGTGAGAGAAAAATCAATGAGAGTTACACAAGTAAAAAAGAATTTTATTCAGCTGTTATGTTTTTCTAAGAGACAGAAATCAAAAACATTCAACTCGCCCACTTTCAACAGTAGGAATAGAAAGCAGAAAACTCTATTCACAGCTAAGATTACAGAGGAAGAAGAAAGGAAACGGGAAAGAGGATGGATAAGAAAATGAGAGAAAACCCCCAAGTTACACTACAAGGGAAGGGGAGGGGCATACATTTTTAAAATTTGTTATTAAACTTGTTTCAATTTCTACCTAAAGTGTAGGAGAAATGTAGGGAGAGATGTAAGGGAAACCCTATTTAAAATAACAGATTCGTCTGCCCTCTATACCCACCATCTTCTTTCCCTGCATTATTATTCTCCATTTCTCTTTTTGCTCTCTAATTCACTCATTTATTTGCTCTTGAACAACTCTTTTTTTGAGTATGACATGCTGGGTCTTATCCAGGTGCTGGGGAGTATCTGATATGGACACAGTATCTGCCCTCACAGAGCTTGCATTCTATCAGTTTCTCTATTCTAATTTTCTTTCATTTTTTTAAAAATATTTTTTAAATTGTCAATGGACCTTTATTTTATTTATTTATATGTGGTGCTGAGAATCAAACCCAGTGCCTCACACATGCTAGACAAGTGCTCTACCACTGAACCACAACCCCGGCCCTCTATTCTAATTTTCAAGAGGGAAAGTATCTTTTACTTGCTTTCCCTAAAAAGCAAAAATTATCCGTCAATTTACAGAGGAAATAGTCCTTTTTGGAGCAGAACACTGGGGGCAATCCATGTGCCCCCAGTAAGGACAGTGGCTCCGCCCTAGTTTCCTAGGAGCATATGCCAATGGCCCTGGCTACCAGCCTTTGGCGAAGATGGGATATTAATTCTACATGCTGGGTTTTCTAGGACATTACTGATTTCAGAG
The DNA here is from genome assembly GCF_052094955.1 of Ictidomys tridecemlineatus. Taxonomy (NCBI): domain Eukaryota; kingdom Metazoa; phylum Chordata; class Mammalia; order Rodentia; family Sciuridae; genus Ictidomys; species Ictidomys tridecemlineatus. The sequence continues at coordinate 119,116,448 of NC_135477.1, read as the reverse complement.
ATTTTGAACCAATGTCACTTATATTGTCAGTTCCTCTGCTATCTCTCTGGCCACTATCATATTTTACTTTAGTTACCATAATAGACCGGTATTCCTGCTCCCCACCTATCTTCCTTCTGTCTGTTCTGCACACAGCAGCCACAAGATCTCCTGTTAAAATGGAAGCCAGAGCTTATCTGTTTGGTGCTCCAAACTCAGCACTGGCTTCCTATTCACGTGGAGAAACAAGTCCCTGTAATGGCCTACCAGCCTATTGCTCAGGTCCTCTGACCTCTTCTTTTTCCTCTCCCTCCTGTTTAGTCAGCTCCAGCCACATTATTCTCTGTCCTCCACACACAATTGCAATCCCACAATAACCTCTACTGTATGCATCCCTCTCTCTGGAGTGCTGCCCCCGTACTCCAACATCCTCATGCCTTATGCCCACACCTTTCAAATCTTGACTCTCTGACTATCCTATTTAAAATCATGGACTCCTCCACTCTCCCTACCCCACACTCCCCATCCTCTTCCCCTGTTTTATTTTTCTCTGTTGTTCTTATTGCTTTCTAATTTACTGCATATTTCACTAATTTGTCTTGTTTATTGTCTCTATCTCTCAATCATAGAATAAAAGGTCTAGAAGAGCAGAGAATTTGTCTGTTTTGCTCATTGCTGTATCCTCAGTCCCTTGAAGAGTCAATTGACAAATTAAGTACTCAAAAGTAGTTGTTGACTGGGGATTAGTTTAATGATAGAGCACTTGCCTAGCTTGTGAGGCCCTGGCTACCATCCTTAGCATACTTGTACGCATGGGAACACACATACACACACACACACACACACACAGAGTATTTGTTGATAAGGCTTTAGTTTTTTGTTTTGTTTTGGTACAAAAAATTAAATCCACGAGCCTTTTATCACTAAGCAACATCTCCAGTCCTTTTCATTTTTTTTGAGACAGGGTCTTGCTAAGTTTCCCAGGCTGGTCTCCAATTTACCCTCTTCCTGCCTCAGCCTCCAAGTAGTTGGGATTACAGGTATGCACCACCAGGACAGTTCTTTAGCATGAATTATTTAGTCTTATGAAAAAAAAAAAAAACGTTGACAGCATCATTATTCTGTCATTTCACAGAGATTCAGAAGTCTTCATCAAAAACTCAGATTGATCCTCACATTCATGCTTGAGAAACCCTGACCCAGAGACTGTAAGTCCCCAAGGACAAATTCTGACTGTGAAGTGTCAAATCAACCCCCAGAGGAAGGGGCCCTCTTTGACACTCAGCTCATATCCTCTAGGTGCCTGAACAGCAAATGTCAGAGCCTCCTCCTAAATGCAGGCAGATTTACTTTGCAGACGGTGAGGATGCATTTTAATTTGTTGATGTGAAATCTTAATTGAACTAAACTGCTAGAGGTAGTCTCTGTTCTCTGTCATAGTCTTAATTTAGTTGGCAAAACAAGATATCATCAGAGGAAAATCACAGGCAAAGACTCTGTGCCCAGAGGGTTTGGGGAACACCCTTCTGAGTTTGGAGGTGGGCTGTATATGACTGGCAGCAGCATGAGCCCCATCCATAAAACTGAGGCTGCCCATTGGATTTCCAGGGACAGTTAGGTAGCATTGCAAGGGCTCAAACAGCTGGGGCCCCCAAAGCAACCAGGCACAATATGACTCCCCCTCATGTATTAAATGATCTATTTTTAGTGTTAAAGCAGAAAAGAGATGGGGGATTCTTAGAGGAAGGTACAGAAGTGTGGGAGGTGGCAGCTCTATCCTCATTTGCTGTAAGACCTTGAGCAGGTCATTTCCCCTATCTGAGCCTCGGTTTCTCCATATGTGCAAGAAGGAGATTGCAATCCATGTCCCTAAGGTCTTCTATTACCAATGTGCAAATGATGTATGTATGACTCTCCCAGGAACCTCAAGCCTGTGTCAAGTTTCCAGCCTGAGCTTCTGACTGTCCCACCAAATCCCTACAGAGCCAGGATCTTGAGCATGATATGCCCACACTATTGGCCTCAATGTCTCCTATGAAGGTTTAGGCTATAGGTTTTTCACTTAAGCGGCCTAATGCCTGACTCAGAATCAGTTTGTCTTTGCCATGTCCTGGGAGGGGAACTTTGGAATCATGCTCATGTCCACTCTACACTTTTTTAGACCTCTGCCCCTAAAGGCCCTCTGCACATGGTATTTATCCCAGCAGCTTCTGCCTACCAAGCCTGTCTGTATCTGGAGAAACTCCGGCTAGGGTCTTGTTCCAAGACCACCCTCACTACAGCAACCCAGATAGGCAAAGACCAGCTGCAGGTGGTGGCCAGCAGGTCCCCTAGGGAGGCTATCTCAGATGCCTGCATTATCTTATTCCAAGGAAAGCCTCTGCAAGGGAGTTCCCAGGGAAGTGACTCAGACCTTGGCATCTCCCTCTGAAACAGCTGTAGTGGGGCGGGGGGCAGCTTCATTGAGGGACAATGTATATCCCTTACCCTCATGACTCACTGGCTAGAACAGAAGAGTTGCAGGTCCCAGTCACCTGCATTTAGTTACAAGACTTCACCTGGTTCCTGCTGGGAACCAGGTACTAGGAGGGTTAGGAAAAGAAGCAATGTCTTATAGAAGATCACAGCTTTGCAGTAGAAACCACCTGGAAGGTCCCTTCTGTTCCCGAAGCCTGTTTCTTCATCTGTTAGTTGGGGATTATTATAGCTGTCTAAGAGAACTGCTGTGAAAATTAGGAAATATAATGCCTCCAGAGTGCCTAGCACCATGCCTGTTCTACAGCTTCTACTCCTCCAATGGCAGCAGTTATTACCATTATTATTGTTAAGGCTCTAGCACCGTGTTGGCTAGAAATATGCTCAATAAATGGAATTGTGACCATTATCTACCAGGGGACATGCAGAGCTGTCAACTCTTTGGAGAAAGTGGCAACTTGCAGATCACACAGACACATCCTTGAGACTCATCTCTCTCTCTCTGAATTCTTTTGTCCTGCTCTGCTTCTCCTTAGTCTGGGAAGAGGCCAAAATCAGAGAAAATCCAAAAGCAGTTAGGTGGGGTGATGCCTTTGGAGATAAACTATGAACTCTATCTCCCTCCACCCTTGGTGGAAGGCTGAAATGGCCTTTTCCCATCACAGGACAGAAAGTTTGAGGAGGCTGAAATAAAGCTAGCAGGACCTCTTGTACAGGAAGGGCCTGGATTTATGAGCAACTTTTTTTTTATAGCAGGGTCCTTTGTAGAGATTGAGTTGAACCTTTAATTAAGCTATACTCTTTCTACTGAGAATCTAGAAACCTCCCTCAAATTCTTAAGCAAATGAAATGCATTGACTCAAAGACTAGACTTTGGAAAGATTCTAATCTAAGGATAAATAAAGGAAGGGAGAACTGCCAAAAGCAAGGCACAAGGACTAGAACCAGAGCTAGCATGCAGGCAAATGCTGTCCTGGTGGTATGCGTTGGGAGTTCAGGAAAGGCCAGTCACGGGTATATCTATGGAAGGAGCAATTCCATTCAGATGTAATAGCCAATGCAAAGATTCCTACAGCAGGAATGAGCTTGTTCAAGGAGCAGAAAGAAGCCAGAGTGGGAGAGCATTGAATCAGGAAGAGAAGGACAAGAGATGATAAACCACAAAGGAGGTAGGGGCCAGATCATGAAAGACCTTGTAGATAGCATATAGAACTTTTATTTTACTCAAAGGATTGTGGGTAGGATTTTGATGGTTTTAAACAACAGAGGAGTTGATTCAATTTATATTTTCAGAATAACATTCTGGTTACTTTACGGATATGAAGCTCGCATGCAGGGTGAAAGGAAAGTGTTTGGAAAGTCTAGGAGAGCACAGGTTTGGGGACGGACAGCAATAAGAATTCTATTCTGGCTGGGCACAGGGGTGCATGGCTAGGGAGGCTGAGGCAGGAGGGTTGAGAGTTCAAAGCGAGCCTCAGCAATTTAGCAAGCCTTAAGCAACTCAGTGAGATCCTGTCTCTAAAAAACAAACAAACAAACAAACAAAAAAATTTTATTCTGGTCATGGTAAACTTGAGATGCCTACAGATGTGTTCATTTTCTTGGCCTGCTATAACAGATGACTATAAACTTGGTAGCTTAAAACAATAGAAAGTTATTCTCTTACAGTTCTGGAGGCCAGAAGTATAAACTCAAGGTGTCAGTAGGGTTGGTTCCTTCTAGGTGCTCAGAGGGAGAATTTTTCATTGCTTTTCTCCTAGTTTCTGGTGGTTGTGCACATCCTTGGTTTATAGACACATTACTCCAACATCTGCCTCCATCTTCATGTGATAGTCTCCCTGTGTGTCCCTTTGTCTCTGTGTCTTCTCTTATTCTTATAAAGACACCAGTCATATTTGAATCACAGCCTACTCTAATCCAATTGACCTATTCTTAACTTGATTATATCAACAAAGATGTTTCCTTCTTTTTCTCTCTCTCCCTTTCTCTTTCTTTCTCCTTCTTCCCTTCCATCTCTCTCCCTTTGTTTCTCTTTCCCCATCCTCTCCTCTGTTAAGGATCCAACACAGGGCCTTATACATACTAGGTAAGCACTCTACTATGAGCTGCATCCCCAGCCCCAAAGACCCGATTTCCAAATAAAGACACATTCAGAGTTACTGAATGTTAGGACTTTGACATATCCTTTTTGGGAACACAATTAACAGACATCAAAGGGAATGTAAAGTGGGCTGGAATTCAGAGGCAGGGTCTAGTTTGGAGATAGTAATTTCAAAGTCATGGAAAAGTAGCATAGGACTAGATATAGCTAGAAAAGATAACTGGAACTAGGGTGAGCTGTGGGATATCCCAATATTTAGTGGTTTTAGAAAAGCCAGCATGGAGATTGAGATGAAGTAGACTGTAAGGTAGAAAACCAGAAGAGTATGACATCTGGAAGCCCAGAGGGACCATGTGCCAAGAAGAAAGCAGTGGTCGACCTTGTTGAAAAGCTGCTTTTAGACCTGCCGGCATGCTGACCATTGGTGATCTATACATGATCAGTCTCAGTGAAGTGGTAGAGAGTTTGAGGAAAGTTCCTCTGGAGGGGCTGAAGAGAGGATGGGAAGGAGGAAGTGAAGGCAGCAACTATAAGAAACTCTTTCAAGAAGTTTTGCCATGCTGGGTGCTGTGGCACACTCCTGTAATTCCAACTACTTGGGAGTCTGAGGCAGGAGGATCACAAGTTTGAGGCCAGCCTGGGCAACTCAGGTAGACCCTATCTCAAAAAGGGCTGGGAGGGGGCTGGGGATGTGGCTCAAGTGGTAGCGCGCTCGCCTGGCATGTGTGCGGCCCAGGTTCGATCCTCAACACCACATACAAACAAAGATGTTGTGTCTGTCGAAAACTAAATAATAAATATTCTTTAAAATTTTTTAAAAAAGGTTGGGAATGTAGCTCAGGTGGAGAGCACCCCTGGATTCAATTCCCAGTACTGCAAATAAGTAAAATAAAATAAAAAAAACATAATAAAATTTAAAAAGGCTAGGGATATAGCTCAGTGGAAAGAGCACTTGCCTAGCATGTGGGAGGCTCTGGGTTCAATCCTCAATACTGCAAGAAGTTTTGCTGTGAAGCACAATAGAGCCGGGTACAGTGGCGCATGCCTGTAATTCCAGCGACTGGGCAAGCTGAGGCAGAAGGATTGCAAGTTCAAGGTCAGCCTCAGCAATTTAGTGAGACTTTAAGCAACTTACTGAAATCCTGACTCAAAATAAAAAATAAAAAGGGCTGGGGATGTAGCTCAGTGGTAAAGCACCCCTGGGTTTGATTCCCAGTGCCCCTCTGCAAAAATAAAAAAAAAGAAAGAAAAGAAAAAGAAAAAGGAAAGGCAGATCACAGAAAAACGCATACAGATGGGGAGGTAAAATTGGTGCTAAACTGCTTCTATTTTTTGCAAGAGACATGATGAAAAGCCATCAACTGAAAGTGAAGGGTAAAGAGAGTAAATGATGTTTGAAGAGACAAGAGAAGGTATGAAATATGAGTTTTGAAGAGTGGGAATAAGCATATTAGAGGAATGCTGGGGGATCCCAGAGCAATTTTAAATGTCGTTTTGAAATTTCCCATTCCTATTTAGGATGACTCGGCCTCTTATATGTTAGGCAAGCACTCTAGCACAGAGCTACATACACAGCCCTTGGGACTCTTTTTTTTTTTTTTAATTGTTGAAATAGGGTGCTAAATTGCCCAGGCTGGACTTGATCTCATGATCTTGCTGCCTCAGCCTCCCAGGTAGCTGGAATTATAAGTGTATGCCACCATGTCCAGTTCCTTGGGACTCTATAGACATGTTTTGTCTGAATCTGCCTCATCTCAGGAAAGACTTCTGGTTGGCCTTGCTAATCTTTGATCCAATCACTGTGTTCAGAGGATGAGATAATGTGATTGGACAGAGCTGGGTCACATGCCTACTCCTATGTCTAGAGGGGCTAGTGTTTTGATTGGCAGCCCCACCAGAACTACAGGGAATGGTGGGAGAGAGAGTTCACCAAAGAAAAATGTATGTTAAACAGACAAAAAGCAATTGGTATTTGTTTCTCCAGGGGTGTCTGTGCAAGTGCATTGTCTATTTCATAGCATTACAGAAGGCAAGAGAGTATCACAGTAACACTTTGTCTTATTTATTTATTTAATGCGGTGCTGAGGATGGAACCCAGTGCCTCACATATATGAGGCAAGTGCTCAACCACTGAGCTAGAGTCACAGTCCCTATCACAGTAACACTTAATAAATGCTGTTTTCATTTTTTATTTGTTTCCTCAGCAAACAGTTGCTGAGCCTCCTAGTGAGGCTTTGTGTTAGGCTCATGAAGGATAAGAGACAAATCGTCAATCAGATATGATCCTCCCCAACAAAGGGCTTTCAGTTTAGTAAAGATGTATTAGTCAGCTTTGCCAGACTATGCTGTGATAACAAACAATCCCCAGATCTCCATGTTTCATAGCAACAAAGGTTTATTTCTTGCCATCAGCTTAGGCTAATTTCAGTTCTGCTCTGAGAGTCTCCTTTGTTCTTACATATAGAGGTTTCATGGCAGAGGGTTAAGATGAAATTGTGATAGTTCTTCTAGCTTTTGCTCTGATCACTTGCATTCTTATTTGATTGGCCAAAGCAAGTCACATGGCCAAACTGATATCAAAAAGTGATAAAGTATCCTTTCCCCATAGGGAGGTATTGAAAGTCACATGACAATACAATCAATAATTCTTTTACATTGAAGTAAAATAATCAAGGGCTGGGGATATAGCTCAGTTGGTAGAGTGCTTGTCTAACATGCATAAGGCCCTGGATTCAATCCCCAGCACCAAAAAAAAAAAAAAAAAAGAAAGAATCAACACAAAGGGTAGAGTACATGAATGCCCACATATATATGCTCAGAGTCACATGATCAGAGCATTAGGAGTTCAAAAAGACCAACACTTTACAATTGGAAACATTAGTGAAGCTTTCTTAGAAGAAGTGGCTTTTGGGTTGAGTTTTGAACAAAATTAGAGGATCTGGATGGGTATAGAAAAGGTAGGGCATTGTTAACAGAGGAATAGCATGAGAAAGGTGTAAGCGAAGGAAGCAGAATGCTTAGAAGGAATGGTAGATGGTCTAGTTAATCTGATAGAAATTAGATGAGACTAATAGAATAGGATGAGATTCTATAATGAGTCTGTCTGCCAGCCTCCAAGAGGTTACAAAAGTTCCCATCCCCAGTAATTCAGATGCCCATCCAGGAGCTCCTGGACCTGAGAAGTGTCTATGATTCATGGTAAATGAGTCCAGAGTAGGTAGACTTTTGACAAAACTCTTCTGTCCTTCCTGCTTTGACCAAACCCAGATACCATTCTGAGTTCAGTTTCTCTCTCAATGTCTTGGTAGAAATAGTGCCCCTAATGTTCTTTTTTTTTTTTTGTCCGCCCCTAATGTTCTTATGAAGATTTCTATGGGTTTACTGTTTCCCTTGCATGCTTTAACCACAGGATGCTCCCAAACTAGGAAATTAAAAAAAAAAAAAGAAACCTTCCCAAAGGCTGGCAGATAGACAAGCTAACCTGATGTAGCACCCAGTCTTGCAAAGGAAGCCTCAGTGTGCAGCAATAAAACAAAATTTTGTTTTGTTCAAAATATGATCCCCTCATTTATTTTGCTCATATTGTCATGAAAGAAAAATATAATGGCTCTTTCCAATTGTATGCATTACAGTGTACATTTCATTGTCCTTTTAGATTCAGCTTATTACTAGAGCAATCATTTGGGTTAAATGTTTATGTAACAGCAACTTTCTGTTTCTTATGTGATAAGAATGTGATGATCAGTAAAATTAATTTTGTGATAGTCTTGTTTGTTTTCTTTGTAGTTATCAAATTCAGTACACAGATGGGGAAAGAAGCTTTGTGAGAGTGAATTCTGGCTTGTTGGAATTAATGAGCTGTCCACATGGTGGGCGTGTAGCCTAATTGATACTGGCCCTGGGCAGGTTTGCACTTTTAATCATTAATGCCCTGCAGCCTGCTGGAAGCATGGAAGGAAACAGACTGACTAGAATGTGCCAGGAGACAGAGCAGAGCCACAGGGAAGCCTCCCACTGCCCAGGAGGGGCCTGCCTAAAGGCATGAGTGGGGCTCAGGACCCTGCTGCTGGGCACAGACTTTGGTAGCCCTGCCAAAGTCAGGGGAGGCTGGAAGATCTCCCTATTGATAGCCTCCAATGTCAAATATCTCATTAGGAGGCAGGATTCATCTAAGGTCTGAGGAGGGGCTTGGGTATCATTCATCATCCATTCACTGAAAATATCTAAAGACCAACTCTGTGCCAGGCACTGGATACAGTAATAAGCAAGACAGAAAGCTGTTCTTATGGAGTTTTAGTCTGGGAAGTAGACAATAAACATGTTAAGGAATAAATCAGCCAGATTAGGTTAGTAGTAAGTGCTATGAGGATAATAAAATAATGTGATAAGAGTACCTGGTCTGAGCCAGGTGCAGTGGTACACCTCTGTAATCCCAGTGACTTTGGAGGCTAAGGCAGGAGGATCACAAGTTTAAGGCCAGCCTCAGCAGTTTAGTGAGATCCCATCACAAAATAAAAAGGGCTAAGAATGTGGCTTAGTAGTAGAGGGCCTCTGGATTCAATCCCCAGTACCCGCCTTCCACAACACACACAAAAAGTACATGGGTGTGGAGTAGGTTTATGGTGGATTCGGTGGTCAAGGAAGTTTGCTTAGCAAAGTTGACATTTATGCTGAGACCCAAGATATGAGAAGGAGCAGTTTTGCCAAATGCTTGGGGTAAGGCATCCTAAGTATTGGGAGCAACAGGTGCAAAGACCCCAAGAAAAAAAACGGCTACAGTTATTTGTGGAACAGAAAGGCAACAGATGTGACAGAAGCATAATAAGCAAGAAGGAGAACAAGTTAGAGTAGGATGTTAGAAAGTTGAATAATATGCAGAGTTCTACAAAGGGGAGTAAAAGAGTCAATAAACAGGGCTGCGGTTGTAGCTCAGTGGTACAGGCGCTTGCCTACCTTATATAAGGCACTGGGTTTGATTGCCAGCACCACATATAAATAAATAAAATAAAGGTCTACTGACAACTAAAAAAATTAAAAAAAAAAAAAAAAGAGACAATAAACTACCTAGAAAAACCAGAAACCACTCTAGGTAGAAAAAATTTATTTATTTATCTATCTTTTTTTTTAATTTTTAATTTTTTAAGTTCTAATTATACATGACAGTAGAATGCATTAATGCACTCTGATATATCATACACAGATGGGATACAACTTCTCACCCCTCTGAGTGTACATGTTGCAGAATCACACTGGCCATGCAGTCATCCGTATACATAAAGTAATAATGTCTGTTTCATTCTACTATCCTTCCTATCTCCACATCCCCTCCCCTCCCCTCCCTTCACTCCCCTCTTAGGTAGAAGAAATTTAATTCAAGGAATTGGTAACAAACATGTTGGGAGGACTGGAGGTACAAATGCAGAAATGAGGTTATCCAAATATTAGCAATTACAGGAAGTCACTATCAGCCCTAAGGCTGAAAGAGCAAAATGGGAAATGGTGATAATAATAGTTGACAATTGCTGACCACTGAGGATTCTGGTGAATGAATTGCCTAAGTAGGAGCTCCAGAGCAAGCAATGTGGCCATTGCTAGAGATGCTGTCAAAATGCAGAAAAGAAAATGGCTTTTCTTTTACTTCTCTTTTCTAGTTTCTGCCAGTTTTTCCAACTGGCAGAATCTAACAGGAAGCCAACTATTAAAGAAATGTAGAAAATGTGAAGTACAGGTTCTCAGATCTAGGGACGAAAGTGTGGAAGGAGCTGGAAGACAACACTCTTTAGCATACCAGTGTAAGGAGTTTGGATATCATTCTTTGGCCTCCCCCAGCCCAGCCTTGCTAACTAACTCTGCATTTGATACAGAGAAGAGACTGCTGGGACATTCCAACCACCCCATTTGACATCTGTAAAATGTGCCTGGCACTTAGTAAGATTCTCAATAAATGTCAGCTATCTACAAAGCTATACTGAAGGTAAAACCAACATTGTGTGGGAGTGCACCTACTTTTTTTTTTTTTTTTTCTATACTGGGAATTAAACCCAGGGGTGTTTTACCACTGAGCTACATCTCCTGTGCCTTCTCCTTTTAATTTTATATTAAGACAGGGTCTTGCTAGGTTGCTCAAACTAGCTTCAGATTTATAATCCTCCTGCCTCTGTCTCCTCAGTAGCTAGGATTAGAGGCCTATGCCACCAAATCAGCACACCTTGTTTTTTTTATGAGACAAAGTAGGATTTAGCATTTGAAAAGGTTGGGAACCAAGGGTTTTAGGAGAGCTCAGTTGACAAAACTGATGAGACAATATTCATTTCCAGTTTGACTCCCACAGGCCTCACAGACTTTTGCTGTAGTTTGCTTCTGCAGGTTCTGTTTGGGCCTATATGAGAAATCCCAATGCACCGAGTATGCTGGGGATTGCAGGAGTCTGGTGGAGGACAAGATGATAAACACTGCTCCAATTATTTATTGTTGTGTAGCAAAGTACCTGAAAGCTTAGAGCTTAAAGCAACCATTTTTTGTGCTTATGATTCTCTGGGTTAAGAATTTGGACATGTGGGGGGAGGGAAGAATAGAAGTTCACTGGATTTTTACAAAGGAGAATAAAGCGAAGGGAGGGGGGAATTGGAATAGAAAAGATAGTAAAATGAATTGGACATAACTTTCTATGTTCATTATGAATACACACATGTAACTCCACATCATGTGCAATCACAAGAATGGAAAGCTATACTGCATGTATGTATAATATGTTGAAATATACTCTATTGTCATATACATCTAAAAAGAACAAATTTTTTAAAATATGGGGGAAAAAAGAATTTGGACATGTGACTGACGGGTAGCTCAGTAGTAGAGCTCTTATTCAGTAGTAGGAAGCTCTGGGTTCAACCCCCTGCACCCCCACCAAAAAAAAAAAAAAAAAGGAAGAAAGGAAAAGATATTTATAGAGGGTCTATTTGGGACCAGGCACATTAATTTATTTTTCATTTAAAAGGAAATGTACATGTAAGAAAAGAAAACAGATTGAAAATTAATGAGGTAAGAATTTATCTCAATAAGTTAGAAAAGGAACCCACAGCGACATAAACTCAAAGCAGAAGTAATGAAATAAAGTGAAGAACAGAAATAGAAGAAAAAGAAAACAAATGTATAACAGAATCAGCCAATTATGTGAAAACTTATAAAAGTCTGGTGGTAATGACCAAGAAAAGTTGAAAAAGGATGAAAATAATCCATGTCAGGAATTTAAAAAGAAAGATATCACTATGAAAGCTTCAGGCATTAGAAAATAAGAGAATATTATGAATAATTTTGTGACAATAAAATTGAAGATTAGATGTGAAATAGACAAATTGTTTGACATATATAATTTACCAAAACTCATAACCCACTTCAATCTAATGTATGAAATATGATATGTCAAGAGCTTTGTAATGTTGTGAACAACCAATAAAAAAAAATTAAATTAAAAAAATAATAAAAATAATAATTTACCAAAACTGACATACCTTGAAACACAAAATCTGGATAATCCTATAACAATCCTATAATTGAATCAGAAATCAAAAATATTCCCATTAATAAAACCTCAGATAAGTGGGACATGGGAATACATGCCTATAGTCCCAGCTATTTTTGAGGCTAAGGCAGGAGGATTGTATGAACCCCAGAGTCTGAGACCAGCCTGGGCATCATAGTATGGCCCTCATCTGAAAAAAACAACAACAAAAAACTTTACTGGCAAGTTTATTCTTATTGTTCTTGTTCTTTGGGGGGCGAGGGGATTGGATCCAGGGATACTCATCATTGGCTACTTCTCAGTCCTTTTTACTCTTTTATAAAAAAAAAAATTTGAAACAGAGTTCCCTAATTTGCTGAGGCTCTCACTAAATCATTGAGGCTGGCTTCCATCTGTGATCCTCCTACCTACCTCAGCCTTCCTAGTCTCTGAGATGACAGGCATGCGCAGCCACCACCCCAGCTGCAAATTCTAAATCTTAAAACATCCCATGAGAGGATTATGATTCCTTTCTTCAGATGGGGAAATGCATTCAGAGAGTTCAAACAATCTACTTAGGGCCCAGATCTAGTAAATGTCAAAGCCAATATTTGAACCCTTGTTTCGTCTGACTCCAAAGCAAGGGAATTTAGCCATTTCACTCTCCAGCTTCTTCTTCAAATACCAGTAGCATATACTTGAGGGTGAAGGAATTGGCCCTGGGCCAGAAGGCCTAGAAACAAGGAATCTGATCACATTCACTCAGATGGAGCCTGGAGATAATCCCCAGGACTCCGGTCTCACGGTTTTGCAAGACCTATTCAAATGCTATTAGGGTTTCTTTATAGAGCACCATGAACACTGTCCTAAGCCCCATAGTTTCCCCAGCCTCCCCTGCTCTTAGATGTCCACAGTACGCCTCTGGGCATTTTCTGTTTATCTGAGCCTTTGCTGTGTATTAGTCTCACCACTGTTTTCCAACCTTGCAAATGCATGACTCCTTGAGAATGCAGACCTCAATTTGAGAAAGCCAAATTAAAAAGTTAAATGCTGGCACTCAAGTTGATCACTGGGGTCCTAAAAAGTGCAAGGCAGCTATCATAGTCTTCTAGATCATCCAGAGTATATTCTTGTTAAAGGCACTTTAGATTTTTACTAAAATTAAAACTGAAATTTTACATATTCTTAGCACACTTTGTTTCCTGAAGATAGAGTCTGTCTTTATAACAGTCGTGAATGGCTCCATGACATAATGTAGCATTTTATTCTCTCTATGTTACAAAACTAAATTCAGTTTGAATTCTGTGGGACACTGTATTACAGTTCCATATCTTCACCCCTCTTGGAAGTAGAATTATACTTCCACACTGTGCCTGCCACACTCTTCCCTCTACTGGGCTCAGTATTTCTCCATATCTTGACTCTGGGCTCAGCCGTGTCGCTTTTGACCAATAGTACCTTAGCAGATGTGATGCAAACAGAGGCTTAAAATGAGTTTGCACATTGGGACAGTTGCTCGGGTGCTTCTGCCATCTCCATGAATATTCCCTGGCTGGCTTGCTGGTCCTGAAAGGAGGATCGGAGAAACATTGAATAGAATCAAACCAGCCCAGCCAAAGCCAGCCTATAGTAACATATCCCCAGTGGGTCCCTAAGCACACAAATCAAATAAATACATAGTGTTGTATGCCACTGAAATTTTGTGATTGTTATATAGCACTCCTGTGGCAATAGGAATAACTAGTGTTAGCCCCTTCTTACCAAGACTGCCAGGTCCTCAGTTAATGCTAGTGGTCACAACTAATGCTCCCTGCCTGGTTCTGAAGCACATCTGAAGGTGGGAGTGTTGAGAGCCCCATCTCCTCTGTAACAGGTCCAGCCTTGGTGACCTTTGGGAGTAAAAGCTCCCCACACTGTGGTCCTCAGTCCACATAAGCACCCAGAACTCTCAGTGAAGTCTGATTGCCTGGGTTTAATTCTCAGATCCATAATCCTTGGGCAATTCATTTAATCTTTCTTTGCCTCATCTGTAAAATGGAAACAATAGCAGTACACACTTCATAGAGTTCTTGTAAAAAAATAAGTGAATACACACTAAGTGCTTAACACACTGCCTGGTACACAGTAAGTACATAATAAATGCTGACTAGTATTATTATCATGTATTTGTTCACTCAATTATTCTTCCTCTTATGTCCTCCCATCTCACATGACCTGCATTAGTAGGGGCTCAGATATCTACCACTGAAGGAATTCATACCTTTATTTTCTTTCTAGTGTTGAGGATTCCAACAGACCCTCTTAAGTTGGAACCATCTCTCTTCAATAAAGGAAGTATTTAGTCTCCAACCCTCATCTTTGTTTAAAAAGCCTATTTGGATGGCTGGGGGTATAGCTCAAGGGTAGAGTGCTTGCCTAACCTGTGTGAAGTCCTGGGTTCAATCCCCAGTACTAAAAAAGGGAAAAAATTTTCTTTTGGAAGTTTTCTACTGGGTGGCCTGCTTCTTGCAACTTCTCCTTTCTATTCTGAAACGCACCAATCCCCCAGGGGGTCAAGAAAGTCCAAACCTCGAGGACTCGAAGTCCTGCTCTCCCCTAGGAGGAGTAGAATGCCTTTCATTCTTTTGAGGTGAGCCTGCAGCTAAGCAAAACCAGACATGGTTATTTTCTCAAAAGGTCATTCTGCTACATTTAATTTTCAATAAATCTTTTCTACTAGACTGTGAATTGCTTAGCTGTTTTATTTGTTGTGTATTTCTAGAGCTTAGGACAGAACCCCTGCTTAGTAGGTGCTTGGTAAATGGTGGATAAATGAATGAAGAATATGGATCATAGGGCCAGGACGATTTCCAAACCAGGATGGACAAATAAACATGAATAGCCACTGTGTGCTGGGCCTCATGTTCTGCACCAAGTCAGGAAAAGGACCCAGTCAGGAAAAGGACCAAGGCACTAGAGCCTGAACTCAAGTCCTTAAAGTATTAAGTCTACAAAGGAAACAAAACTCAACTACACAATCATTCCCTATGTCTCACATCAAAGAGAGCTAAGTGAAGTACTTGGCTCAAAAGCAGCTGTGGGCTGGATGAAGCACAAAAGGTTCTGGGGAGCTGGGTGTGGTGGTGCATGCCTATAACCCCAGAAGCTTGGGAGGCCGAGACAGGAGGATCACCAGTTCAAAGCCAGCCTCAGCAATTTAGTGAGATGCTAAGCAGCTCAGTGAGACCCTGTCTCTAAATAAAATACAAAATGGGGCTGGGGGTGTGGCTCAGTGGTAGAGTGCCCCTGAGTTAAATCCCTGCACCAAAAAAAAAAAAAAAAAGGTTCTGGGGAAGGAGAGGCAGAAGGTGACCTAAGGTCTAGAGGTCTGGGAGGACTCAAACACACGGGGTGAGGGGGTGCGCAGTGGTTTATCAGGTGTCTGAGAACATCATGAGCAAAGACTCAGAATGATTTGCTATTTGTGGAAAATAACAAGTAGATCCACCTGACCTGCTGTAGGACTTGTGATAGGGAGTCATAGGAGGTAAGCTTGGCTATTTCAGGCTGTGGCCTCAGTAAAGAGACTTGTGTCCAAGAAAGGCAGGGTTCCTGAGACAAGGTCTGACACAAATAGAGGCTACAATAGCGTCTCCTTTCCAAATTTTATCCCAAGACCAGATGAAATTTGAATTTAAACCAAAAGCTCCAAACATAAGCCTACCAGAGGCACATACCCCTTGGCTCCTCTAAGAATAGGAAATTTGTATTGGTGAAGATTCTTTGGTTGCAAGCATCAGAAAACTCTAGCTAACAAGCAAAAAAAAAAAAAAAAAAAAAAAAAAAGGAATAGGCCAGGCATGCACATGCTTATCATCCCATAACTCAGGACACTGAGGCAGGAGGATCACAAGTTTGAGGCCAGTCTTGGCAACTTAGAGAGGCCCTAAGCAACTCAGTGAGATCCTGTCTCAAAATAGAAAGTTGGGACTATGACTCAGTGGAAAAACTCTTCTGGGATCAATCCCCAGTACCAAAAAGTAAATAGAGATGGTTAGCTTTAGGTGAACACTATATCTTTATTTTATTTTTACATGGTGCTGTAAAAATAAATAAATAAAATAAAATAAATAAATGAAAATGCTAAGGAGGCTATCCCAAGAACATGAGGAATCAGGACAGTAAATCAAAGGAACTAGGGCCAAGGAGTACTTTCTTCATGCTGTTGCCTGGAAGACAGATTAATTTCATTTTCATATCATTCCATTCAAGGTTCCAGCAGGAAAGACCATCTAAGGGACCCAGATTGAATCACATGACAATCTTTTGGCAAGGAAATGAACAGATATTCATTGACAGTCCACCAAGATTATGACTGCTAAGGTTGGGGGTGTAGCTCAGTGGGAGAGCACATGCTTAGTGTGCCTGAGGCCCCCAGGCTCAATCCCCAGCACCAAACAAACAAACAACAACAACAATAACAAGATTATGACTGCTGAAAGAGTACCCCCAAGCCAAACCCCCCAAAGTTTGTGTCAGGGGGAGTGGATATTGAGTAGGTTACTAGAGGGAGGGGAGGGGTTGCACTGGGAAAACCCAGGGCCCAATTGGTCTTGAGAGTTGGGGATAGGGAAAGGATGGAGCCACTTCCTGAACTGATAGGTACACATTTATGACCAGACCCCTAGGCCTCAGAGCTCAGAGACCACTTCCTTAGAGGGCTCCAGCAGGACTAGGATGAGAAATGAACTGGCATGGAGAAAGGGGCTTAAAAAAGGCCCAAGGTGGGAACTCCAGGGCAGGGTTGAAAAGTCAACTTATGGAATCTAATAATTTCATAGTACCAGGAGCTAGAGGGAAGGATTTGGTATTTCTGGGGATGTGTCAGGGAGGACCAGCAAATCTTTTTTCAGAATCTAAATAGCTGATAGTGTTAGGGGCTCCCTCAGCTTCCTCGGGTGCCTCAAATAAATTAAATAAAAATAAAATTTTAGAAGATAAAAAGTAGAGAGCAGTGCCCATGCAGGGAAGAAGCAAGGAGAAACCTCCTGCTTTACCCAATTGAAAGAATCCAGTCTGGGAAATGGTTTGTTAGGAAAATATACCCAGCCTGCCCATTCCTAAAGCCTGGAGTAGGGAGAATGGGGCCATTTGGGAATCCCCGATACTGAATAGGTGGGGTAGAGACTCACTTAGAGCAACTGAAATCCTCCCTATGTGGCTGGAATCTCCCATGAGTCCCTGGAGACTCCACAGGGACCTGTAAACTTCTTTTGTGTTTGTGTGTGTGTGTGTGATATTAGGAATTGAACCCAGGAACACACTACCACAGAGTTACATCCCCACCCCTTTTTTATTTTTTATTTTGAGTTAGAGTCCTTTTAAATTGCTGAGGCTGGACTCAAATTTGTCTTACTTTTAGGAGTCACTGGGATTATAGGCATGTACCAACTACGCCCAGAATGCAACATGTAATCTTTCCAGAAACCAGGGAGGAGGTAGGCTTGGGGGGTAAGTAACATCAAGAGGAAAACATAGAAGGCTCTAGATTCACTTTCTGTTCTTCTCTGTTCTGCTCAGAGGAAGCTTACCTCTGACTGTATTGTCCTGGCTCCTTGCCCTGTTTCCTGATGGGCAGGAGGCACTGGCAAGAGGCACTGGTGAGAGACCAGCTAAGGGGATGAGAGAGAGGTCAGGGTACTTATCCCCATCCACAACCATGCTGCTGGATTTCCTTATTGGCAGTGGCTGGATTCCTCTGTAGAGGACCTAGCTCCTATAGGACAACAGCTCCCTGACAGCTACAGCTCTTATTCCAGTCCCTCTTTTTCTCCTTCAGGTTTAGCACCGGTATATAGACCCTGGATGATTCAATGTCCTTTGTCATTTCCTGTAACCTGTCCACCTATAAATAGTCTTTTCACTAACCTCTTCAACTTACCCTCTGAGTGTGCCAGCTCTTTTCTGCAGCCCCCTGTTTGGTACAACCTCCTACTTGGCACAGAAATCCCCTGTCACCTTGGACCTTTTTGGATATCCCTGCCCTCAGATGCCTCAGAACAACCAACAACAAACAAGAATCCCAGTCCTGAGGGGGCTGGGGTGGTGGCTCAGCAGTAGAGCACTTGCCTAGCACATGTGAGGCCCTGGGTTCAACCCTCAGCACCACATAAAAATAAATAAATAAAATAAAGATATTGTGTCCAACTACAACTAAAAACTAAATATATATATAAAAAAAGAAATCTTAGTTCCTCTTCTTTTTTGGGAGGATTCTTTTATATATATATATATATATATATATATATATATATATATATAAGCTTCAGGTGAACACTATATCTTTATTTTATTTTTAAAATAAAATAAAGATATAGGGTGCTGAGCCACAATCCCAGCCCCTTTGAGAAGGTTCTTAAGAGGTTATTCTGTCCTCTCTTCCTTCACTCTTGGAGAATAAGTGGCAGAGATTTGCCAGCCCAGGAAAAGCCTTCAGCCTCAGTCCTCAGTCACCTACCAGAATGAGTCTCTCCCCTTTATTCCACCCCAGTGTCTTCTGCTTATCTCAGCCTGTTCCTTGTCCCTCAGTGAAAAGCAGGCAAGTCTGTTCTCCATGGACATTTTCAAGTGTGAAAGCTGGGATCCCCTTTATAATATACCCCCAAATTTTAGCTGTCCTCCACTTACTTCTTCCTTTACCCAGAGGGAATCCTTTGTCCTGCCCCTCTACTTCTCTTCCCCTGCCTTCGTTGCTGGTGGGGAGCAGAAAGAAACACTAGGAACCTTCTGAGCCCTGCACTCCCACCCTGACCTTGGTTTCCCTGAGAAACAGCAGACAGGGGCAGGCCTATCTCAGACTGAAAAGACAGCTGCTCATTAAGGAAGCAGAGAACTGAGGGAGGTGACTAATGGTGTCAGGAGCAGAGCCCAGCGGGAGCAGAGAAGTGAGCAACAAGATCAGAATCCACCGTGGGAGAAAAGAGGAGAAGAAAGGAGTCAGTGCCCAGAGCTGGTAGGGCTTTCGCTCCCAAAGGATTCTTTTAGGATAAAACCAAACCACCCTCCTCCCACAGCCTGATCCTCTCCCTAATGGGCAGAACTGTCATCTTAGAAAACAGGACTATTTTGTCACCTTCTGTGGGGGAGGGGTGACTGGGACAAGATAGAGATGAGGATGTTATTTATTCACTTCAAAAGCATTAAGTGCCTATTACATACCTGTAGTAGGCACCTCCTACCTTCAGAAACCTCCTTTTCTGATGCATTGTAAATGCAAACTCCCTGCTATGGCCTATGAAACTACATAGGGTCTAGTCCCTGTCCTCTCCCACTTCATCTTGCTCTGCTCTAACCAAAAAGGCATTCTTGCTTTATCCTGAGCAGAACAAATTCATCATTACTGCCCCAGGGCTCTGGTATGAGCTCTCTACCTGGAACATTGTCTTCCCAGATCTTCTAAGAGCTCCTTACTTTGGGTCAGCCTAAGCCCAGGAACTTCCTGAGCAGATAGAAAAACACTTCATGCAATGGGAAAGTCTTATTGGAAGGTCCTGAGGTGGAAAAGAGTGGAGAAAATGAAAGGAAACCAGTGAGACTAGGGAGAGAGGATAACCTAAGTTCCCCTGAAAGCTGAGTCTGGAACAGAGGCTATGATCCAAGGAGCAAGGCTGAGGGGTTGAGGAGAGTCGGAGGAGCAGCTAAAGGAGAGTATTGTAGCTTCAAGCACCCAGAGAGCATTCTGAAAAGCTTTGTGAAGGATCCCAGAACCTTTTACCAGGAGCAAGAAAAAGGGAAGCATAGGTTTCTACTCACACAGTCAAGAGTCTCCCTTTCCTCCCCATTAACTACCTCAAACTTCTAGGTTGCCCAGGCAGAAAAGGGAACAGTTCCCTGGCAACAGAAAAGCCCTGAGACAAAAGCAAGTGGGAGAGTCAGGGGCCTGAGGGTGCAGTGCTGCCAGGTCACATAGCTTGAAGTGGTTGGAGCCAGCATGGAGTTGGTTGTCACAGCAGTGGCTGGAATTTGAAGTGAAGCACAAGAGGTATCTGAAGAGGGAGAGGGACACAGTATGAGAGGCTTGCTGGAGAGAGGAGGACAGAAGCAGGCAGGCAAATGTTTCTAAATCAGTGAAATAGGGAGTTGTAATTTGAGAACTGGACAGAACTTCTCTTTGTGTCTTTGCGGGTGGTCAAGCAGGCCACGACCCACCCCTTCATGTCCCAAGGAAGGCACTTCACACACACACACACACACACACACACACACACACACACACACTTGGTGGTACTGGGGTTGATCCCAGGGCCTTGCACATGCTAGGCAAGTGCTCTACCAACTGAGCTACATTCCCCAAACCTACTTTTCATTTTGGGGGGAGTTTACCAAATATCGCATGATATCATCGCAGGGAAGGATGAGAAAGCAAGGTATCTGGGAAGCCAGAATTAGACAGGATAGGTCAATCGAGTCAAGTTGGGTCAAGGAAGCCAATTCTGAGTGAGTCCTGGTAGTTGGAGACTGTCCCCTGAGGGATTGAAATGTTACTTCCTTTAGAGCCCTTCCTCCACCCTTATCAAGAATCTGCCCCTGTTCCAACCCATTGCCAAGGTAACCAGTCCCAGGAATTGCTCCTCCTCCCTACAGGGAGCTAGCTATAAGGTTGTTATTAATGTGTCTTGGGCTGCTCCATCCTGCCCTTCCTCCTTCAGCCCACCTGTTTCCCACCTTTTGGCCATCCCACCAAGCATTTCCTAGGCCTAGTCATGTAAGCAGGAAGGAGAGAGATAAAGGGAAGAGAGCAAGAGAACAGAGGAAGCCTAGGACATATAAAAAGGGCATAACACCTCACTTTTTGGGATACCAGGATACCAGCCATGGCCCCCTTCTCCTTCCCAGGATAAGTCTGTTACCTCTTTTTAAAATAAAACCTGTTTTAAAGGCTGACCTCAGCATACTTCTCTAATGTTATACTTCAACATGTGAAGAAGCAGGACTCATCACCGATAACAGGCAGCATCATCTGGGTGCAAGCTGTGTCGGATGAAAGGCTGGGGAGGATTCTTGGTGTCTGTCAGAGGACTCTGGCACATCCACTCAATATTTACTGAACATTTACTAAGTACCATTTGCCGTCCTAGGAATAGCAAACAAGTATACTTTATAAACAAGTATACTTTGCCCCTGCCCTCACCAAGTGGAATATATACAGACTTGGTATATATTCCATGTGTGTTTCAATGTGTGCATGGAATGGGCATGTGCTACCTTGTAGGGTCCTATAATGCCACTTTATTTCCTCTATAATCTTCCTTTGTCCCCACCCACATACCCTGCTCCTCTCACCCAGCTCCACACTGATGGCCCCAGGCAGGCAAACTATTCCAGCCCCCTTCCTCTGAGGCCAGCTTATTCTGATTTCTCGAGAAGTTTAATTTTGCCAATAGCCAGAGGCAATGACAGCAGCTCTGAAAATCTGGCTGCCTGTACTCTGTGCTGGGATAGGCAGCCCAGAAATAATTGCCTCTTTGAGTGCTTTATTGGAATGTGCACGTGTTTCCTGCCTCTGTGGGGGCTGGTCCCTCCCAGGGCCACTTGTTAATGTGAAAAATGAATTAAGCCTGTGAGAACGATGGGGGCTACCACACCCCCACCAGGAGGAGAGGCAGAGGGTGGGTGGAACCTTGTGCATTTTCTTTTCTCCCAAAGGGCTGTAATTCAGGCAGGTGTTTGGAGAGCACCTGCAATCTTTGTCACAAGCACCCAAGTTTCACCACCTTGTGGTCATAAAGTTTCCCCAAGACTTCTTTCACACCCTACGCTGCCTGTGCTGCTAGTGCTTGGCTGCACTGGCTGAGGGCAGGTGGCCTGAGATCTGAAGGCTGCTATGCTCTAGGAGTCTCCCCTGGCTGCAAGATGCCTGCCTCTCCTTGCTCCTGGTAGAGAAACAGAATGCTAATGAGGATGAGTCCAGATTTTCCCCAGCATGGAACCAGTCAAATGAATCCTAATGCCACATCTTAGACCTGTCCACCAGACCTGTGAATGCGCCAAGATGGCCACCTCCTCTGTGGCTGTTGTCAGGGAGTGAGAGGCAGAAAGAAAGGAGGGAGGGAAATTACTGAACCCAATGGAAAGGTCTCATTTTTATCTGCCCCAAGTCTTCTTAAGGTCCCTGAAGTTGTCTCCCTGATTCCAGGCCAGCCAGAGCTTCCCAGCTTCCCTGGGGATCCAGCTCTACCTCTGATTTTCTGGGTACCTAGTCCCTTTGGCTAGGTCAGTGGAAAGACAGGATCGATCTTTCTACAGTTACTTCAGCTCTGTGATTCAGCTGAAATCCTCTGGAAATACAGGCCTGTTGACTATATTCTCCCTAAAATAATCATCCTTCATCTAGGTTATGATCTTCTTTCTAAAATAATCACCCTCCATTTAGGTTATGATATAGCACCGAAGGATATAGACCTGAGGGATTGGCTGGCTGTCAAGGTAGGTATAGGGAACCACTGCTCTTTTAAGGGACTTCCAGGCCTAGGAACTATGGATACTGCTCACCAGGTCTCAAAATGAAAGGGCTGGGGATGTAGCTCAGTGGGTTCAATCTCTAATACCAAAAACAGGAAAGGGGAGGGGGGAGAAGAAGGAGGAGGAGGAGAAGGAGAAGCAGGAGAAGGAGAAGTCCTCCTGCAGGCCCACAGAAGTGCCATGCCATGTCATTTCCTCCCCAGTATTGGCTCCTGGAAAACTACTATTCTCCAAAATCCTGATCAAAGATCACTTCTTCTCTGAAGCCTTCCCTATCTTTCTCAGGCCTAGCAGATCTCTCTCCCATTAAATAAATTCAAATCCAAATGGCCTCACTGGTGCTGGGTGCCACTTTACTCTATAATCTATCTCCCTTTGTCCCCACCTACACACCCTGCTCCCCTCACCTAGTTCCACACTGATGGCCTACAATCTCAGGAAGCTGAGGCAGGAAAACTGCAAGTTCAAGGCCAGATTCAGTAATTTAATGAGGCCCTAAGCAACTTCATGAAACTCTGACTCGAAATAAAATATAAAAAGGGCTGGATATATATCTCAGTGGTAAATCACCCTTAGGTTCAATCCCCAGGACCAAAAACCACCTTATGTTATAGCTCGCATGTGGTCAGGGCTCAGAAAATGACAGCTCTTAGAGTGATGATGGCAGTGATCACACTTTTTCAGTGGTCTGTTTAGACATTTGTCACCTCTAATAGATTGTGATTTCCTTAGGACAAGGGTTACAGTTGAGTCATTTCTATATGTATACTATCCTGCCTGGCTCAGGGTGAATACTCAATACAGGGAATAAATGTCAGCACTATCATTAGGACACTTCAAATAATATTAACTGGTCCTTAATGAATGTTTACCATATGTGAGGCACTGTTCTAAGAAGTTGAACATGATTATCTTACTTAATATTTACAACAATCCTAAAAAGCAAGTATTATCATCCCCATTTTGCAGATGTGTAAACTAAAAGTTACTGAGGCTAGACAGCTTGACTGCTACACTATAAAAAGTAAGGAGTGTTGCAAGCCTGCAATCCCAGTTTTTGGGGAGACTGGGAAGGAAGTTTACAAGTTTGAGGCCAACCTGAGCAACTCAATGAGACCAGGTCTCAAAATGGAAAGACTGGGGATGTAGCTCAGTGGGTTCAATCTCTAATACCACAAAACAGGAAAGGGGAGGCAGGAGAAGAAGGAGGAGGAGGAGGAGCAAAGGTGGATGAAATCCCAGCTACTCAGAAGCCTTAGGCAGGAGGATTGCAAATTGGTGAACAGCCTCAGCAAATTAGTGGGACCCTGAGCAACTTAGTAAGATCATGTCTCAAAATTTAAAAATGGGGTTGCGGGTATAGCTCAGTGGTAGAGTGCTTGCCTAGCACATGTGAGGCACTGGGTTCAATCCTTAGTCCACATAAAAATAAATAAATAAAATAAAGGTATTGTGTCCATCGACAACCAAAAAATATATTTAAAAAATTTAAAAAGGACTGAGGATGTAACTCAGTGGCAAAGTGTTCCTGGGTTCAATACCTAGTACCCACCCCCCACCCCCCAAAAAAGAAAGGCCAAGGGTGCAAGGGTGCTCCTTTGGGAACAGACTAACTTAGAAGAAAGTGAGCTGAGGTTTCAGGTGCTCCCTTTTATTCAGGTAGTTCCCCCCAACTCCCAGCACCCCTGGCCTGAATTAGGGAAGATGGTACCTGATTGGCAGAAAGGAAACAAAACTAGGCAGCAGCATCTCAGCCTCCAGGGACCAGTCAGAGGGGAAAAGGAGTCACCCAACTCCCTGAATTCAAAATTCAGAGCTTGATCTCACTCAGGAGGGTCATGGCCCAGGGATGCCAACCTTGATAGAGATAAATCCCTCCTGTGAATAGGTGAATGAGTCTCTGTTCCTTATTGTGCTGTGAGCACCCTGGGGTGGGCACAGTGGGCCTCCCTGCCCATCTGACCTCAGGGGCAGGGTCCCAAGGTTCTTTGCCAGTAGCTCAGTTATGATTCCTCAAGCTCAGTTGGTGGGAGAGAATGAGAAGGAAATTTTAATTTATATTTCCTCCCTTTGATTCAGCATTTGGGCAGCTACTTTGACTGCTTCACTGGAATATTCTTTAATTCCGAGTTTCTTTTTCTCATTATGGCTTGAAAATTAAAATCTCTCTGCCTTGGGCAAGTGAAGGCTGAGTGAGGGACGGCTGCTGCCACCACACATTTCTTATTTAAGTCAATTTGGAAACACCAAATGCCTTCTCTCAGGGCAGGTAACCGAAAGAAGAGGACAGGGCAGACTCCCTCCTTCCTACATTGAGGGCATTAATCCTCCCATTATTCATGCAGCCCTCCTGACCTGGCCGAATCACAAAGTTAATAACACTCTGTGCTTCTGAAGCTCTTCTCCATGCTGATCCTCACAACAGCTCTTCAAGGAAGAAGATCAAATATCCTCCTCCTCATTTTATTGATGAGGGCCCAATGGACCTGGCATGTTTCACAGATGAGAGATGAAAGACCCTGAGGTCCCTGTAGGGGGTGGATAGTGGGTGGGGATAGTTGAAGTTGTGACCCTTCCCTTCTGTCCTCTTGCTCTAAAGAAGATGACAGGGCAAGAACTCTTCTCGTTGCTCCAGACACTGATGGGGGAGCAGTGTATTCCTGGGCAGTTTCTATGTACTCTTGGAACCCCAACTTCCTTATATTTAAAAGAGAAGAGTTGTCCTAAATTATGCCTAAAGCCACTTTCTTGTTGCCATGTCCAGACTCCAGGGGAAAGGAAGACTATTGCTCTTTGTTACTTTGTCTGTCTCCCTGTTTCTCACTCTTTGTCCCTCGGTGTCCACTATTCTTCCCTGGGCAAGCACATTCAACTGTCATTATCCAGTTCCTCTTTTCCCTAGGCAGATTTCTCCTCAATCTGTTCACAGACTTTCAGGGG
This sequence comes from Ictidomys tridecemlineatus, assembly GCF_052094955.1. NCBI lineage: Eukaryota > Metazoa > Chordata > Mammalia > Rodentia > Sciuridae > Ictidomys > Ictidomys tridecemlineatus. The sequence goes on along the minus strand of NC_135477.1, from coordinate 119,090,952 downwards.
AATATCTGGTCCATATGAGTATCTTCTTGTAGAGTTCCAGAACATCCCCTTTGAAAGTGACCTTAGATGGCAGTCAGGAGGTGGCTCTGGTATGACCTCCATGCCATATCAGCAATTTTTTTTTTAATATTTATTTTTTGGTGGTAGTTGGACACAATATCTTTATTTTATTTAATTATTTTTATGTGGTGTTGAGGATTGAACCCAGGGCCTCACACGTGCTAGGTGAGGCTCTACCACTGAGCCACAACCCCAGTCTCCCATAACAGCAATTTTAACTGAGCTTATTGAGAAATACCTGGGGTACTTCAAAGATCTGGAATAGATTCCCTTCACTGGGGGACACTGGATCTAGAAATGAAGGCTGTGTCTACCTCAAGAGACTATCCTGTGGGTAAACAACAGCACCAGCCTGCCAGGTACACATGGTCTGGTGGAAAAGGAGTTATATATATTTTTTTCCATCTTTGCTTCTATTGCTAGTTTCCTAAAGGACCTGGTAGTTTTCCATCTTATTCTACTCTTTTATTATTATTATTTTATTTTATTTTATTGTACTGGGGATTTAATCCTTGCCTGCTTTTACTAGTTAGCTACCTCCCCACTCCTTTGTATTTTTTATTTTTGGTGATATTGAGGATTGAGCCTATGGATGCTTTACCATGAAGCCACAGCCCCATTCCTTTTTTATTTTTTTTATTTATGAGACAGAGTCTTGTTAATTTGCCAAGGTTGGCCTAGAATTTGTGATATCCCGTCTAAGCCTCCCCAGTTACTGGGATTACAGGCTTGTGTCCCTGTGCCTGGCTCGGTTGCATCTCAAGCTGGGAAATTTGGGGCAATTTCTGAAATCCTCAATTTCTTCCTCCAATTTCCACAAAGGTGATTATCCCATAGTGTTATTACAGGAGCTTAAATAAAGTACAGGAGCTGAGGATGTTGCTCAGTGGTAGAACACTTGCCTACTATGCAGGAGGTCTTAGATTTTATCCCCAACACCACCAAAAAGAGAAAGAACATAAGACACTTACTAAGGACTCTGGCATGTTAGGCACTCAGTAAATGGTTACTATTACTATTATCAGTGTCAGCATTATTGATGCTGATGCTGGTGGAAGAATTATGAAATAGGCATTGGAGACCAGACTTTCCTGTTTGTAAAGGCATTCAGCCACAGTGTGTAGAGGAGAAAATTCCCAGGCAGGATCTCCACCATAAGCTGTCTCAGTCTCAGGAGCGCTTAGCCTTCCCACTCTGGTGCCATCTTGTTGACTCAGACATAGAAATAAAGGCTTTCGTTTCCTCAGGGCGCTCACTTTATGCTGGGAACAAACAGCATCTTGGGAGATTAGAGTCACAGAAACTGGGCAGAATCCCTCTCACTATCAGATAAAGGGGCCCCTGTTCTGATTCCTGTCAGTGGCAAGAAATGACGTTCAGGCTGCCATTGAGCACAAGCACCAGGCCAGAAGGAACAATGGTTGGGCAGGTGCCAAGGTCTTTGGAAAAAACTGAGGCCCCAAGAGGGAGGGAAAAAAAAAAAAAGATCTGTGCCAGTGGATACTGCCTTCCCTTTTATGCCTCTTGCTCTTTACCCATGCCCTCCCCACACCCTTTCTAATCCTTCCAAACCTCAACACTGACAAGGAGGGTGGGATCAAGCCCAGCCATTGTAGAGTAAATAGGTGATAGCAGAGACACCGTGGGTCCTCTTCAGAGGCAGCTGGTTTGGCTTATTGAGCTTCCTCCTATATACTAGTTCTCAAGGACCCAAAATTGAAGGGTCAGGAAAATGCGGTAGCAATTCTAAGATCCTGAGAAGGGAAAGTCCCAGCTATCAGCTTCACCTCACCCACCTCTCTTCTCCAAACCCTCCCTGGTTCTTTTTTTCTCTTCTCACTCCCTGTTTTCATTCTCATTTTTCAGGAGAGTCTCTTTCTGTTTTCTTTCTCTTCTCATTTGTGTTTCTGCCTCATGCAGAAGCAAAGGTTTCTGGCTTCTCTGATAGAGGCTTAAAGGAAAGCTTAGCCAGAGGCTGGGATACCTCAGGCTCCTTAGGGGGAATTGGGTCAAGGGCCACTTAGAAGAAGAAAGCAGGAATTGGCTCATAAAGACAGCATAGACAAATGGAATGCAGTATTGATTGGGCTCTGGTGACTCACCACCTCAGGGGAGGGATCTGTGAGAGTGAGGTCATTGCTAGAGCTGTTGGTGACCCTGGCAGCTTCACCTCATGCCTGCCCTAAGACCTTTTCTTGCCTTGCTAGCTTCTTTCTTCTTCCCATTATAGGACGGGCTGGGGAAGCAAGTTTCACCTTTGGTGACATTTAGAACCATAATGTACTTTTCTTAGACTGAGACCTTCCTGCCCACATCCTCACCTCCACCTCCTCTGCCTGTCTCCATGGGTATACTAATGTACACGTGGGCATTCACTGTCTCACACATATGTGCACACTCCTTATACGTGTGTATGGCTCACGTGTATATGTGTGTGTGCGTGTGCATGCACACACACACACTCATACATACTCCCACCAGCCATCTGTTTCTGCCAGTTAGGGGAATCATATAAATGGGACCTCCAAACTGTGCTAGGAGACTGGGGGGTGGAAGGGAATGATTCTCCCTGGGAATGATCTGAGGAAGAACCCCTGTGTGTTCTTGTCCACTAGCATCTTGATGTCATGTGCCTCCAGACTTCAGGAAGTCCAGCATTTAAGTAGGCATGTGTGTCTTTGAGAATGTGCATTTCTAACTTCTTAAGTAGAAGAAAACTGGGACAGGAAGAGGTTGGGGATGGGGCAGAGAAATATGTGGAGCAGGATAATTTGAGTAGGCCAGAGACTTTAGCAAATGACTCTAAGACAAATGTCATCCTCGTCTCTTTAAATGTATCGTTTCCCTCTACATTTCAGGAAGTGAGAGTGTTATGTCTCACTTGGTAACTAAGTCTCAGGAATCCAGCTTAAGCAGGGCAAAGGAAATGTTCCCAAACATGAGAGTGAATATTAATACTATGTAAATCACGTGCAAATTTGTTGAAAGCAAAAATAAATAGCTTCTGAGTCTTTAAAATGAACAGTTAGCCTGAGATGAAACCAGTGCAGGGTGAGGTGAAGTTAGCAATGAGGTAATTTTCAAAGTCTGAGTAGAGGATGTCTGTAGCCCACTCCAGTCCTCTGGAAATCTTAACCTATCGGTAGCTGGTGGAAATGGTTTGTTTCGGGCATATGCAAATACTAACAAGTCTTTATCAAATGCCCACCTGACACAGTGGCAGGATTTTTTTTTAATCTTTATTTTTATTTATTCATTTTATTTTTTATGTGATGCTGAGGATTGAACCCAGTGCCTCACACATGCAAGGCAATCTCTTAACACTGAACCACAGCCCCAGCCCAGAAGTAGATTTTCTAAGAAGCTAATGAAGCTTCATGGCACACCTCATTTGCTACTTCCAAAGCCTGCACTTGATCTCATGTTCATAATCTGTGTTCTTTTTCTTAAAGAGAGTTCCCTAAATTGTTCCCTCAATCTTTGAGCCCCACAAAATTTGGGTCCGCCTTTGTAATGAAGGAGATAATTGTGGAAGATGCTGACAAGCTCTCTGTTTTTAGTCTCATTAGCAGCCCTCCTTTGAAATCATCTCTATCAGAGATGTGTCTGTCTGAGCAGCCTTATATACCCTTTACTCTGGGTGGAAGAGGAACCCAGGACATCCAAGGCTGCTCCCATCTCTAGGACTCCATGAATTTCTGCCTTGCGGCTGGTGGAGAAAGATGAAAGTAGCAGCTGTGTTGTAGAAAGAATGTGACCTCCTGCCCAAACCCTGAGAATCCCAGGGAGCAAGAACCAAAGAATAAATAATAAGACGGGGGTGTAGCTTAGTGGTAGAGAACTTTTCTAGCATGCTCTTGGCACTGTGTTAGATTCCCCGGCACCACAATAATAACAATAAATTCCATTTGCAAAGCCTTTGAGTTTCCAAAGGGAGTGAGTCATTTGATCTTCCCAACAACTCTGAGGCAGTATTATGAATACTGCCTATGAAACAGGTATTAAGGGGATGAAACTGAGGTTCAGAGGTTGAATTACAATAATAATAATAGCTCAGAAACACAAAGATGTTGTATGGGCAGGGACAATTACTTATATTCACTCACTGAATTTGCTCAACAACCCTAGAAGGTAAGTAATATTGTTAGCCTCATGGGGAAACTGCGGTCAGGATGTGGCTTAGTGGTAAAATGCTTTCTTAACATGTGTGAGTTGCTGGGTTTGAAACCTAATACTGAAAAAAAAAATTTTTTTTTAAGTCAGATGTGGTGATACATGCCTGTAACTCCAGCTCTCCAGGAGGCTGAGGCAGGAGGATAGCAAGTGTGAGGCCAGCCTGAGCAATTTAGCAAGACCCTGCCTCAAAATAAAAAAGTTTAAAAGGCTGAGGGTGTATCTCAGTTGTAGAATGCCCAGGGTTCAATCCTTAGCAACCCCCCCCCCCGAAAAGAAATGGCATAACCTCACAGAGTTTAAATCACTTGCCCTAACCAAACTAAAGAATAACACAGGCTGGGTGTGGTGGCGCATGCCTGTAATCCTAGTGGCTTGGGAATCTGAGACAGGAGGATCGCAGTTTCAAAGCCAGCCTCAGCAAAGGTGAGGCACTAAGCAACTCAGTGAGTCCCTGTCTCTAAATAAAATAAAAAATAGGGCTGAGGATGTGGCTCAGTGGTTGAGTGCCCTAGAGTTCAATCCCTGTACCAAACAAATAAAAAGAATAGCACAGCCAAGATCTGAATTTAAGCAGTTTGGCTGCACGCTATTGAGGGGCCAGAATTCAAATCCACATCTGTCTGACTCCAGATCCCTTTCTCATCATCACTAAGCACTAATCACCTTCATCTGGAGGGAGGAAAAGGGGATTGTGGGAAGTCCAGGTACTAAGGAAAGGGCCACTTAAGAAAGATGAATATCAGTGTTCCTCCCCGGGAGACTAGCTAAGGGTGGGAGGTGAATCAGTAATGACCAACCTGCAAAGAGCCTGGGGAGACTTCTGAGAGAAGTTAAATTTAAATTACCTCTAGGGACTTTCGCATCAAAGTTTGGTCATCTCTTGTCACTCCTGGAATTCCCAGACAAATAAGATTAAGATTATGGGGAAATGTGTATTTAGAGATATTGCTATGGCAACAATGTAAAGGAGATGGTGACACAAATGCAGGTGAGGGCTGGGGTTGTGGCTCAGTGGTAAAGTGCTTGCCTAGTATGTGTGAGGCACTGGGTTTGATCCTCAGCACCACATAAAAATAAATAAATAAAATAAAGGTACTGTGTCCATCTACAACTAAAAAAAAAAAAATTAAAAAAAAATGCAAGTAAAAAGGGATAAAGCAGGCTAGGGCAGTCATTCAGTGACAGATCCTTTCTTAGCATTCCTGAGGCCCTGGGTTCCATCCCCAGCACTAAGCTGGTGATGTCCTTGGAAGTGGATGAGGCCTCAAATGACCCAAGGCTGTGGCTGTGCTATGGAGAAAGAGATGCTGCAAGGGTGAACAAATGGAGGACAGGGATGTCTTCTGCAAATGACACAGCCTCGTTTACATCCCAGTGGAAAAAGGGAGGTAGAGAGTGGGATATGTTGAGAGAGGGGGCGGGTAAACAATGAGGCCTGTAGGATGAGCAGCTCCTGGAAGCTGCCAGAATTGATAACATCCCCTCTCCCTGCTCTCTGGGTCCCCAGTCAGGCAGGCAGGCTGTGAGTGTGTGTGTGTGTGTGTGTGTGTGTGTGTGTGTGTGTGTGTGTGTGTGTGAGAGAGAGAGAGAGAGAGAGAGAGAGAGAGAGAGAGTGTTTGTGGCCTGAAGAAGTGTCAGTCTGGGCTCTGGGGCCACATCACAGAGACGTGAGCTATGGGGAGCATCAGGGAAGCGTGATTTAGAGTCTCATTCCCACTGCCCTTCACCATGCTGCAAGGACAGTTCAATGTAATATATAATTACCACCGCCCCACAAGGCTGCACTGTACACAGAGCTCCCCACCTTCCTCCTGCTCCCTCCTGCAGCCTTCAGACTATAAATCAGTTTTCAATCGTGAGTGCTACCTGTAAATGTTCAAGCTCAAGATCTTTGCCTCATATAGCAGCATCCCTGGAGGGTGGTTGAAGCTCTGAGTGGCAACCCTTCCCCCAATCCTGTTTCTGATTTTTTTTTTCTATCTCCTGATTTATGGTGGGAGGGGCACTGGGAAGCTGGAATTGCCTCCAGGGTCTCTTGGGCCCTGCTTTGGGCAGTGAAGGTGAGTAAGTGGGTATCTCAGTCGGTTGCAGTGTCAACACACTCTGAATCAGTTAGGCAGGAAGACACAGAAACTAAGCCTTTCCTGGAATGGTAACCTCTTTCCAGTCCTGCTGGAAGTGCCAGAAGAGGTAGATGGGCATCTTCCCTGGAACAGTGTCTTCTCCATGGGCCAATCCAGCAAAGAGGAGGTACCAGCCATAGTGCTCCCCTGAGCTGGGATGGGAAATCCCATGGTGTACTATAAGGGTAGTAAAAGGACAAATCAAAATAGGAATTTTCTTCTTTTCCTTTTTCTTTCCAGGGGTGGAACTCAGGACCTCAAACATCTGCTAAACAAGCTCTCCACCCCTGAGCTATACCTCTAACCTCAAGATAAGAATTCTTTTTTTTGGTACCAGGGATTGAACCCAGGAGCACTCAACCACTGAGCCACATCCTCAGCCCTTTTTAAATTTTACTTTGAGACAGGGCCTCACTAAGTTGCTGAGGTTGGTTTTGAATTTCTGAGTCACTGGGATTATAGGCATGCGCTACCATGCCCAGCAAGATTAGAAGTCTTGATTCAAACCTAACATGTACCTTGTGGACATTGATCTTCTTTTTAAAAAAAGTTTGATGGTTTCCTTCTTCTCTTCTTGTCCACTATTTGCTAGAATGACTGTAGCAGCTCCTTGCTGATCTTACTCTCTATTACATCCTCTTGCTGAACAGAAGTCAGGCCGTGCCTCTCCTTCCCCTAATTAAAGCTCCTAAAGACCTTTCCTCTTCTTTTAGGATGACACCAAATTCCTTCCTATGGCTCTCAAAGGCTGCCCTGCCCATCTTAGCCACATCAACCTCATTATTACTACTCTTTTCTTCATAACCTCACTTTTGTCACTCTGCTTTCTGTTTCTCCAACACCTGTGCAGGGCCTTTGCACAGAGAGTTCTCATAGCTGAAATGCTTTTCTCCTGATTCCTGCTTTCATACGGCACCATGCTTTCTCTAATTACCCTATCTGAGGAAGAATACTGGCCTTGATCTATTGCTTTCTATCTGAGTAAAGGAAGGCCCAGTCACTGACATAACCAACTCCATTTTTTTCCCTCTCTGACTCAGTTTGCCTTTTTAGTACACACACACACACACACACACACACACACACACACACACACACACACTTCTGAGTCACTTTCTTCTATAGTTACTTTGGATTTCAGAAACAATAGGACTGGTTGATAAACATTTTCATGACAAGGGACCAAAGTACCCCTTAGCAATGGCCAGCCTCACAGAACAGATCACAAATGATGAGATGGCCCCCTCTAAGTGGGAACAATTACTCCATGAGGGAACTGAGGCTGCCTCTCCTAGCAGGAGCAATCATCTCATAATGGGAACCAATCATCTGCTTAAGCTGGTGATGACTTTTCAAAGAGCTTTATAGAACCAGTCATGAGATAATGATCAACCATGACCCCATCAAGATGACCTACTATGCCAACTGTTACAAACCCCCTAGCCATGCAAGCCTCCAACTCTTGCCTTTTTTCCCCTTTTCTATAAACCTCAACATTTCCGCCAGTCCCTTGAAGACAGATCTTTGGTCACTGTATCTCTATATCTATTCTTCCTGGCGTGACCACGCTGATTAAAGTTTCTTTCTTGCCCTTCACCATTGCTCCTCTCTTTGACTATCATACTGGGATGGGAGGCCTGGTCTGTTGGGACCCCCGCAGGGCCCAGTCCTTCACCAATGACTCAGTAATATCAGCTCCCTGTTATTCACTTTACATTATTTGTTGTAATAAGTAATTCCATACTATTGTCTGGTTTTCTCATTTTTTTGTGTGTAGATTATTGCCATTATACTGGGGTTTCCGTGAGGGCAGTATTCATGTTGTCTTTTTTTGCGGAGGGGGGAGGCATACATGAATTTATTAAAGAAGAAATAAGGTTCGGGTTGTAGCCCAGTGGTTGAGCATTTGCCTCGCATGTGTGAGGTACTGGGTTCAATCCTCAGCGCCACATAAATAAACAAACAAACAAATAAATAAATAAAACAAAGATATTATGTCCATCTTAAAAAAAGAAAAAGAAGAAATTAAGCAAGCAGGTATGCCAATGTCAATGCTTTGTTATATTTTGTTTTACTAGACCAAATAAGGAGATGCCTTATTGCAACTAGATTCCAAAGATTTAACTTCCACAGAGTTCACAGCACACCACCACCAAGGAAGATATACACCTGACTTACTTATACAACACTTGTGCCAACAAAAGAAATGACAAATTGCTAATGGCAATCATGTGGAATATTTGGAATTGCCATTGTTCGTTTCTCCTTATGTCTGTGTTGTACCCATGTCAAGAACATAAGAATCTCAGTATAGTGGGAAATGACACTGAATATTTTAAAGATATCATAGTGCGGTAGAAAGATTGTAGGCTCTACCATTGGATACTTTTTTCCTCTACTTATGATATTGCTCCAGTCATTTTGCCTCCCAAATCTTTGTCCTCATCTATAAAACAGAAATGATAGCACCTATTGGGTCACAGTGCCAATGAAATGAGACAGCAAATTTCCCCCATCGTAGTAGGCAGATGCCAGGGACTATCTTCTCATACTCAGCCCTATATACCAAGAACACTTCCCCCACCATTTTTTTTTTTTTTTTGGTACCAGTGATTGAATTCAGGGGTATTTAACCACTGAGTCACATCCCCATTCTTTTCTTTCCTTTTTTTTGAGACTGTGTCTTGATAATTTCTGAAAGGTTTTGCTAAGTTGCTGAGGCTGGCTTTGAACTTGGGATCCTCATGCCTCAGTCTCTCAAGTCACTGGGATTATAGGTATGTGCCACCACACCCACACCTCAGCCTCTTTTAAAAATTATTTTATTTTGCTGGGCATGGTGGCACATGCCTATAATCCCAATGACTTGGTAGACTGAGGCAGGAGAATTGAAAGTTTGAGACCAGCTACAGCAATTTAGCAAGGCCTTCAGGGGATATAGCTTACAGCCCTTGAGTTCAATTCCCAATACTAAATTTATATATTTGGGGGTAGGGGTGTAGGGGTGCAGGGTCTTGCTAGATTGCTGAGGCTGCTGCCTCAAACTTGGATCCTCCTGCCTCACCCTCCAGAATAACTGGGCTTGTGTTACAATATACAATTGTATGGCAGGTATTAACCTCATCTGTAATGGGTGTTGATATCTGAATGAATGAACTGAATGCATGAGGGGTGCCTGTCAAGAGGCAGTCTTCAAAGCTGAAGCTGCTTTACCTACTTCCCTACCACATTCCCACTTGCAGCCAATCAGATTCATACTTCCCCAGGACATCATGTTTAGACCCTCCTGGGGGAACTGGGAAGGCTATCTACTGCTCTGGCCTATCTACTGCTTTGGAATATTCCTTCACCTGTGGCCTCTCCCAGCTCTCCCTGGGGACTGAGGGTCAGCAGCCAGTGTTTACCACCTCCCACTCCCCCTTGAGGTCTCAAAGTTACCCAGGGACAAAAAAGCTTGGTTCAGACCAAACTGATACCTAGTATGGGCCAGGGACTTCAGTGGCATACAGGAAAGGGGACTGAGGAGGAAGCTCCTCCATTCATTAAAACATCCACCAAGTAAATCAAAATGAACTGAAAGCACCTTCTGAATAAGCAGCTTTTATTGAGGAAGCCGCTCTAATCCTTAAATGGCTTTGCTGACAGCAAGGAACTTCCTGGTGGGGGAGGGGAACAGGACATATTTGTCAGGAACCAACCAGGCAGCGCCCTTGTCCCTGTGCTTTAAGATTCAGGACATGCTTCTTGTGACTAATGGAATTCAGAGATCGCTAACCTTGGCCTCCATTTTCTTCTCTTCACCCCAACCCCCAGAGCCTGAGGAGCCTGATCTCTATGTGAGTCTACTGTGTGGGTCTCAGCATCAAGTGAATCTCAGGATTATGAGCCACTGAGCGTACCTACAGTGATGTGGCTCTGTGGGCTCTCTGGTGATGACATGAAAACACCCCAGGGCCTGGGTGAAAGCATGTGGCTGTGTTTACTAGTGGGTTTGTGTCCATTTAGGTACACCCTGGGAACAAGTGCCATTGTATTGTCTATGTCTGTGTGCCTGTGTGTGCCCCATGTCTCCATACATTTATATTCCTCTCAGGTTGTGGGGGACTGGCCTTAGCTGGGGATTCATCTTTTTCAAGGACAGATGACTTTTATCAGAATGATAATGAACTGATGACACAGTGAGGCCCCTGGGCTCTGGAGAGGAGCCAGAGAAGGAAGGATTGGGGACAGTGAAGACTGTCAGGGATTGGGGCCTCAGGAAACCAGTCTCTCAAAAGGCCCATTCCAGCTGCTTAGCTTTCAGAGAATGAGGGGGGATGGAGACAAAGTAGGCCCAGGGGATGCTGGAAACTTCCAGCTCCTGTACCTAATCTGCTTGCCTCTTCCTGAGCCCTCCATTGCCGGCTTTTCTGCCTCTCTTGCCCTTCCAAAACACTCCTTTTGACTGAGGAACTGTGAGGGTCAAGGCTGGCTATTCTAACTCTCTCAGCCTCCCCCATCCTGGCCCTGACCCAAAGCCAGGTCCTATACAGAGATGTAGGAAAGGTATCCCATAACAAAATTGTGTGTGTGTGTGTGTGTGTGTGTGTGTTTTGCAGTACTGAGAATAGAATCCAGGGCCTTGGACATGCTAGGCAAATTCACTACCACTGGGCTACAACTCCAGCCCTTTTCTTTTTAATCTTATTTTGAGACAGGGTCTCACTGGCCTCAAACTAGGGATCCTTCTGCCCCAGCCTCCCAGATAGCTGGGATTACAGTTGTGTGACACCCTGCCTGGCAAATAACAGAATTCTGACCAGGCAGGGACATATAGGTGGCTGGAGAAAGCCTTGGAGCACCAAAAGCTGGAAAGCTGCCCCCTGGAAACTGTCAAGGCTAAGTGGTCTCCATGTTGTTTTTTCTTTGTTTCTTTTTTGTGGTGCTAGGGATGGAAACCAGGACATCTTGCAGCCTAGGAAAGCATTCCACCACTGAGCTACACCCCTAGCTGGGCCTCAATGTTCTTTCACACTTGATTTAGGTGAGTGGTCACTAGGGAAAGGAGAGGAGAGTTCAGGAGTTCAGGAAACATTGATACTAGAGGGCCTTGGGAGATCACAAAGCAGAAACTCCCATCATTGGTCAGAGAAGCTTAGTGATACACTCTTCTCCAAGAGAGATTTTGTGCAAAGGAAAAGCTCCTAAAACCCCACTGCAAAGGTAGCCACCTCTCCCAAATCTGGAGAGCTCTGGTTTCTTAGCACAGCCTGGTGCATAGTAAGTGTTCAATAAATATTAGCTGTTGTGAATATTGGCATAATTCTTGGTGGAAAGTCTCTGAGGTTAGTCCCTGAAGAAAGGACTCAGCTTCTAGGAACTTGGGAGTTGGGGAGTAAGGGACAGGATGAAGTAGGCATGGTGTCAAAATGCTCAGCTTGAGGATTAAGGAGGCAGGTATCCTTGTCCCCACTGTAATCCTCACATGGCCTCTCTTTCCCTTATCCCAAACTCCCAGGGGCATCCTTCCACTGGGCCCTGCAGGGAATTTTCTCTTTGTCCCAAGCAGGCTCAGTGACCTTTTGCTCAAGTCTGCAAATATATTCTTGGCTAGTCTTGGAAATGAAATTGTGTTCAACATTTGTATAGGGCTTTTTCACCACCCAGCCCTTTACAGACATTAGCTAATTAAATGGAGGAGGAGGAGGAAGAGAGGGGCCTGGCTGGTACAGTGAGGGACTACGGGTTTCTGACCTGGGCAGCTCATCTCACTTCTCCCTTTTTTCCCTGCAAGACTGGACTTACTCTAAATAAGCAACACCTGGAGAGTCAGCCACTGAGTAAGAAGGCAGGGGAAGGAAGGAGTTCAATAATAAACAGAGTAGGTAAGGGTCATTCTGTCCCATAGCCAGCCATACCAAACAAATAGGCTCAGTCTGAAAGTATGGTTTTTTGGTGTCTGCCGTGAATGGGTCATTTACCTTCACTCCCTTTGAAGAAGGAGATGAGGATAGACAGTAACTAGAACCAGGGCCGTTGTTAAGGCTTCTTCCCAGAGGGCTACAGGAATCAGGGCACACAGCTGTTCAGCCTGGTCTAGGGATTGGGACTCTCACTTCACCTAGAAGTCACAATCCTGGACAGTAGCTCCCAGTCTGGAGAGAAGCATGGAATCCTCTTTACCCTACACTCTTCCCAGCCATGAGGGTAGGAGGGAAGCCATCACAGTGTTAGCTGAATGTCTTTGTATTCCTCATCCCCCAGTGTATCCCACTATCCTCAGACTCTGCCAGTGAGAGGAAAAGCACCCCAGCGGGCAGGCAGCTAGTCAATTCCCACCTGGGGAGGAGGGAGGGAAAGAGAGAAAGATCCTTCCAGGACTAGGACTGAGAAAAAAGACCAAGAGAGAAGCAGACTGGTTATGGAAACTGGCATAGAGAGAAAATAAGTGGTATTTTGACTGAGACTGTTTGAGAAAGGAAAGGAGGTAGGCTAGAAGGAGAGAGGGAGGAAGAAACAGCTCCACAGGGTGCCAGCCATGTCAAAGATTGAGGATGTCTCCCTATGATACCGTCATACAGTCACAGCCACAAGTAGGATTCCCCCAGGAGACCTGAAAGAGCTGCCTGGACCCTAGAAAGAGAGCCCCACCTCCCAATTCTGCTGCTTTCTCTCCCTCACACCCCAAAAGGGGCAGAATCTGCAGGAGCTCCCCTTACAGGTGAGGGATCCTTCAAGAGGTCAAGAATGCACATTTTCCTCCCTGATCCTAACAGAACAACTGGAAGTTGGAGACTCAGCCCTCCTCCCATGGAGAGTATCCCACAGGTCTGACTGCCCCTGCCCAACCTGATCCCATCTGTTTGGTGCTGTTTGGAGAGTCAGCAATTCTGGAGACCAGGCCAAGTCCAGCAGAGGAGGGCCTGACCTCCCCTCACTGTAATTATCTGTCTCATAAAAAACAGGCATTGAACTTCATAAAACCAATTAATACTGCAGGGCCAGGGCACAAGAGCAAGCAGGAGTCCAGCAGTTCTGGTGATAGTGGGAGCCAACGCCAAGGACATAGCAATACCTGACAGCTCCCAGCCACAGAGACCCCCCCCCACACCTTCCACCCAAACAAAGCTACTGCAGATGCAACAGAAGAGGCTGATATCAGACCCAGGGAAGGACTGGCTGGCTGACAGAAGCGGGTGAGCACTGGAGTGGTTCCTTCCCTTTTGTGACCAGCAACCCAAAGAATCTGGTTCCTCCCCCATCAGCGCTCTCTCTGTTTCCAGAAAACCTCAAGAGCTTCCCATCAAGTTGCCAAGGCAACCACAACCCTGCAAGATTCACAGTGATATTGGAGAGAGAGAGCAGAGACTGACAGGAGCCCCAGACAGGATGCCAGGGTGAGGGTACACAACTAAGGATAAACAAGGAGGCAGGGGTTTCAGACCAGACCAAGCAGCAACCCCTCCCTGTTCAGCTAAGGCTCTATTTTCCTGCAAACTGTGAGCTTATTTCACATGCCCAGTCCTATGTGGGTGTGAAGACAGCAACAAAGCTTCTTTCCCTGTCAGGTGGAGGTGGGGCTGGTGCAGGGGAGGGCTCTTCTATAGCCTCCCAGGATGGCAGACACTCAGCTCCTGGCTCAGCCTGTCAGCCAAGGGTATTCTGCTTTTAAAGGCAGTGGGACTTTCTTCTATAACTACCTGCTTTCCATGATGGCTCCCTTTCATGATGGCCCCCTGCTTTCCATTCTAAGGGATCATGGGCACAGGCCTTGGTGAAATCAGACAGAAGTGGGCTTGTCTCTTGACTTGGCCATTTTTTTTTCTTTTCTTTTTTAAATTTATTTAAAAAATATTTTTAGTTGTAGATGGGCATAATACCTTTATTTTTTTTAAATTTATTTTTATGTAATGCTGAGGATCGAACCCTATGCCTCACATATACAAGGCAAGCATTCTACCACTGAGCTTCAACCTCAGCCAGGCAGGGTCATTTTCTAAGACTCCATGCATGACCTTGGGGAAGTTAATTCTCTCTCAGTGTCAGTTTTCTTCGCTGAAAAGGAGGATAACATGATAAACTTCCAGGATTTAATATAATATGTGTTTGTACATGGATTTAAATTTTACCATCAGTACTTCTATCTTGATTTTTATTATCACTAAGTGTGTACCTCCACTTATTCATCTGTACAATAGGAATCACAAGCTAGGCATGGTGGCATAGGCCTCTAAGCCCAGATGTTTACAAGACTGCAGAAGGAAGATTTCAAGTTCAAAGCCTGCTTATGCAATGAGTAAGATCCTGTCTCAAGATCAAAAATAAAAAGAGCTGAGGATGTAGCCCAGTGGTAAAGCTACCACCTGGGTGATTCCTTTCTTAGTACAAAGAAAGGAAAAAAAAAGAAAGAAAGAAAGAAATCACAATTAGACCTAATTTAATAGTAGTTTGCAGATGACATGAGAGAAAGCTTGTAAAATGCTTAGACCAATCCTTAGCTGTCAAAAATGCTCTATGAGTAGAAGCCATCTCTATATTTCATTCCTTTCTGGCCCTATCCCCAGGTCTTAAGATTATATACTGGAGGCTGGGGTTGTAGCTCAGTTGTTAGAGTATTTGCCTTGCATATGTGAAGCACTGGGTTCAATCCTCAGCACCACATAAAAACAAATAAATAAAAATAAAGGTATTGTGTGTCTACAATTAAAATATATATATATATATATATATATATATATTTTTTTTTTTTTTTAAAAGGTTATATACTGGGAAGCCATCACAAATGTGACCCAAATGCCCAGCTTTCTAAATGGCTTCTGGGGCTGGGAATGTAGCTTAGTGGTAGAGTATGTGCATACCATGCATTTAATTACCAGAAGAGAGAGAGAGAGAGAGAGAGAGAGAGAGAGAGAACTTCTGAACCTTAAGCAGGAGTCAGTAGTGCAGTGTCAGTGAACTTCCACCTCACTTCCAAACCAGGAATGAACTTCTCTGCCTTTCCTCACTTTCTTCTCAGGAGCCTGAAGTTCCTTAAGCAGGTTGCTGTCTAGCTAATGCCAAGCAGCCTGGAGAAAAGAAGTAAGTAGCTATTTAGAATGGAAAAAAGATTTTGTCACCATACAGAGGGACAGACTAGGGGAGGGGACACAAGGGAATGGATAAAGTCTAGCACCTCTTAAGGATGCATAAGGTCCTTGTCTTTTGTTGGCTCAGTTAAGGCCCCATTTCGAACATGGCTGATCAAGACAGACTGCTCCAAAATCCTCACCTTCTCCCTAAACACAGCAATACTGCTGTAATTCCAATCACCCTTTAGACTTCTGAGGCCAATTTGGGACTTTGGAACTAATGCCATCTTCCTCATCCTTGGCCCTTTTCACAGCTCTTTTTGTGTTTTTGTTTGAGTACCTGGGACTGAACTCAGGGGCACTCAACCATGTCCCCAGCCCTATTTTGTATTTTATTTAGAGAGTCTCAATGAGTTGCTCAGTGCCTCACTTTTTGCTGAGGCTGCCCCTTTGAACTCAAGTTCTTCCTGTCTCAGCCTCCCGTGCCGCTGGGATTATAGGAGAGCGCCACTGCACCGGGCTTTCCATAGCTCTTTATCTCACTAGTCTAATTGCACAGGTAGGTGTCACAGGATTTGCAGTGTGTGCCACACAATGGAGTGTGGGCTAAAACTTCAGCTGGAGGAACTTGGATGAAATCTCAGGGAAAATATTCTGGTTGAAAGAGCTGAGAGACACAGAGGGAAAGGCCACAGACCTCCAGGCCTACAAGCCTATGGAATTTGTTTCTCTTCAGATTTTCTTCCAAATGAAGACTCATTCCTCCTCCCTCCTGCCTGAGAGAGCTTAGAATTAATGTTCAGTGTTGTTGGGACCCTAGGGCTTTTGAGGAGGGTGGGAAACCCTACCTCCAACCCTATTCAACCCTGTGACCCTGTGGCATGAGATAAATCCCTGGAAACCTGGGAGTTCCTGTAAAGCCAGACTCTAAGGACAATGGGTGACTGGTGAGTGGGATTGGATGGAAGGGGTAAGATGACTCCCCTAGAACAAATTCACAGGCTCAGTCCTGTGGACTCAACCCTGTGAGCCACATAGCCTTTGTCTCTGGCTCAGAGGTTCCTTCTTCATACCAGTCACCACAGAAGAAGAATTTGGAGGTGCTAAAAGCCAAAAGACCAGGCTTTTCTTCTGTTGCTATGTAACCCGACAGAAGCTTCTTATTCTTTATATATCCATAAATAAATGCACACACAGACACTTTTACTGGAAAAGAGGCATTCTGAGGGTCAAGTGGCTTTGAGGGGTGATGGGGTAGGGGGTGAGGAAGCTGAGGAAAACAACTGGAAAGAAAAGAGGACAGGATCATGGGAAGGCTTCCCCTTCTGGGCTTTCCTTCACTGAGAGCTGATGCCCATAAAGCCCCAGCTGACCAGGAGTTGTAACACAGGTCTGTAATTCCAGTTACGTGGGAGGCTGAGGCCAGCCTAGACAACTTAGAGAGACCCTGTCTCAAAATAAAAATTAAATAGGGCTGGGGGTATTGCTCAGTGGTAGAATACCCCTGGATTCAATCGCCAGTTCTCTAGTACTAAAGAAAAGAAAAGAAAAAGAGCCCCCGCTGTGTGGGCTCCAGCTCAGGAAAGTGCCACAACTCATCACCTGCTTAGCCCATCCCTATCCGACTCCCATAGAAGTCCAAATAAGGTCACAGAGGGGCTGTGTTGGGTCTGGAAGAGAAAAAGCCATTCTCTACCCTCCACCAAGAACCTGGTGGTTCAGCAGGAGAACCTAGTAGGCAGGACATAGATCATCATAACACAGATTAATCTGAAATTCTGAAGAAAATTGAGATAGGATCAGCTGCTGGGGACTGGCAAAGGATCAGGAGTTACACTGTCAACAAAGTAGGACAGAGCCAGACTTGGCCATGGCTCCACATGGAAACTTGCCTCAAAGCTGATCTCCCAGAGGTAGATGTCAGGTTCCAGCCCAAGGAGTCGCCAGACAAGTTAGAAAAGCCATTTTTCTCTCAAGTATCTGCCTCTGCCTGCCAGAAGTTTGCATCTGGTCCCCTCCCCGACCCGCACCTCTGCATGCCGCTCACACACCTCATCCTTCACCTACCCTGCCCAGACTGGGAATTGAATCCAGGGGAGCTCTACCACTCAGCTACATTCCTAGGTCTTGCCAAATTGCAGAAGTTGACCTTGATCTTGAAATCCTCCTGACTCAGTCTCCTCAGTTGTCTGAGTTACAGGTGCACCCAGCTTGAATCCAGTTCTTTTTTTTTTTAACATTTAAAAAAAAATTTTTAGTAGATGGACACAATACCTTTATTTTATTTATTTGTGTGGGGCTGAAAATCCAACCCAATGCTTCATGAATGCAAGGCAAGCCACAACCCCAGCCCTGAATCCAGTTCTTGAACGGTCTGAACTGCTTCCCTTCACATAGATATAAGGACAGACAAAATTTCTCACTTTCTCTGCCTCAAGGTAAAAAACGTCAGCACAAAATCCTCTCCTGGGGTGACCCAGGAGCGCCCCCTGCTGTCTGGCTTGCTGAAGCCAGTTGGGGGTGGGGAAGGAAGGACTGTTAAGAATAGATTCTAGTTGTAGTGCCCCAATCCTATTGGGCAAGAGGCCCCACAACAAAGGACCTGCCTTTGGGCTGCTCCTCTATACACTGCCAGATTCTGAGTCTGAGCTAGACTTACCCAGGGGAGACAGGGACAAGGAAGAGAAATATATACAGTACAGAGCACATAAGAGGAAGATGTCTAGATTGTCATAATTCAGGCCCTGCAACCTAGTCCCTGGGCACAATTTAGGCCCAGATCTCTGAGGAGGGCTTTCTAACTTGCAGATGTCTCCAACTTCAGAAGAAATATCTTAGTCCATGTAGCCAAACTGGCCTCCTCTTCTGGGCCTAAGAAACTAGAAGCTGAGACACACTTAGTGATCATCTCAGAGCTATGAGTATGTGGTGGGGCATCTGCCAGCCTTGGGGTGCACAGGAGGGGAGATCCTGCTTCTCCCCAGAAACTCCCTCAGGAGCCAATGGGACATGTCCAAAGTTAGCCCTGGTAGATAATAATAACTATTTCCAAAAAAGGTCTCCAGACTCCTTGTCTGTAAGCCCAGGAGAGACCACAGATTCCTCAGGTCTTTAGTTCTTACATTCTATGAGTTTATGGGATTCCACAGTCTACCCCTGGGGTTGCCTACTTTATCTTCAAGACCATCTACTCTCCCCCACTCCTTTTCTCAATCTGATCTTTTCTTAAGGGGGTATTGGGGATTCAACCCAGGAGTGCTACATCCCCTAATCCTTTTTATTTTTTCTTTTGAGGCAGAGTCTCTCTAAGTTCCTTAAGGCCTTGCTAAATCACTGAGGCTGAACTTGAACTTGTGATCCTCCTGTCTCAGCCTCTGGAGTCACTAGGATTATAGGCATGTGCCACCATGCCCAATATCAATCTGTCTTCAATCTATCTTGCTGCAACTTAAATAATAGTAGCTAGAGGAGAGGGTCTTCTCTCTAACATGCTCCATTTCCAAGATCAGAGAGAGAGAGAGAGAAAGAGAGAGAGAGAGAGAGAGAGAAGAAAAAAAGAGAGAGGATGCGGAGAAACTGAGGAGAAAGAAGAAGCAAGAATGAGGTTTGGGAGCTGGGGATGTGGCTCAAGCGGTAGCACGCTCGCCTGGCATGCGTGCAGCCCGGGTTCAATCCTCAGCACCACATACAAACAAATATGTTGTGTCCGCCGAAAACTAAAATAAATAAATATTAAAAAAAAAAAAAGAATGAGGTTTGGAGCCAGGTATGGTGGCACATACCTATAACCCCAGCAATTCAGGAGACTGAGGCAGGAGGGCCATAAGTTTGTGGCTAGCCTCAACAACTTAGCAAGACTCCATCTCAAAAAAAATAAAAATAAAAACGTCTGAGGATGTAGCTCAGTGGTAGAATGCCCCAAGGTTCAATCTCCAGTACTGCCAAAGAGAGAGAGGGCAAGGATTGAGAGATAACCCCTGATTGGATGGAGAGGAGGGGAATAGGTTTGAGCACTATTGCTGGTCATTCTCTCCCTCAGCATTTTATAGTTGTATGGACACACATACACACACACACACACACACACACACACACACACACACACACCACACCACATACTTAGACTGAGGGGAAGGCCTGGCATGTGTGGGATTGAAGGGGTCAGCTGTCCTCTCTTGCCTCAATGAGTTCCACCCCCACATGCAAAATTACTGTCTTTTTTTCACACCTCCCCTAACCCTGCCTCTAAGCCTTCTAATACTAGGTCTTTGTGTTTTCAAAACAGTTCCTTCCTGAGTGCCACCTCCAGCACATGCAAAACTGAAAGAGCAGGGAATGGAGCCCAAGGGAGCTGGTCTTCTTTCCTCCAGATCACTACCCCATCACATCAAACAGCCTCCCACCTCAGATCCACCTCTTTCATCATTGCCACTGACTGCTGTAAAAGAGCTCTCCCCACCCTGAGCAGTGGGCTGCAGGGACATACCTTTTTCCCAGGGCAGGAGACAGTTTGGTGTTAGGGAAGGAGAGAGGCCTTGAGTAGAAGCATCCCCATAGATGCTGATACCCTCGGGCTCCCTTCCCCCCCATAATTAAAGAAACAGAAGGGAAAGCCCTCCCAGCCAATCCCTACAGCCACTTTATAGTCACACAAGCTTTCTAAAATCCCCGCCCAGGCTGTCCCCAGCCCTACCCTCCCAAGGAAGCTTATATTTTTCAGACCTCAGGAAGTCACTCCAGGATATCTCACCCTGGAAGACAGATCCACTCTTGGAATACAGGGAGACAGTGATGAATTCGCCCACACACTGGCAGCCTACTTTCATTAACTCCTATGTTCAAATAATTCCTGTAAATCACCAAGGATGAGGCTGGGGAGGGGAAGGCAAGTCTGTGACATCAATCTTCTGCAAGGATTCCTCCTTCAAACCTGGCCAGTGCTGGGCAAGAGAAATACCCATCACAACAATGGCTTCTGGGCAAAGTCATGGAAACAGGTCTCACTCCAACTGCCATCCCCCAGTGCTTCCTCTGACCTAAGTTCTAGTCCACCTGCTTCCTTGGGTTGAGAGAGAGAGAGAGAGAGAGAGATTCATCCACCTTTCCTGGAAGGTTTTGGGGCTCTGACTGCCCCTAGGCAGGGTGGGGCTGCCTCCTGGGAGTATCCCGACCCATCTGGCAGCCAAAAGAGCATCTCCTGTGGGACCAGCACACAGGAGGACCCATGGGCAGGAAAGAGAAAGGTAATTGTGATCTGTATGCAGTTCAGGTTTACTCATTCCTTTTTAAATTACCCTAATTACTGCTCTCATTTTATAGATGAGAGAGTGGAGACTCAGAGGGGCTGACTAGCATAAAGGTACTAACTAGAAAGGGATAGATCAGAGTTAAGCACAGTTCTTCCACTCCCAGAGTCTGCTTTCTGGGTGATTACATACTAGTGGGGAGGGGGCCAGAAAGCAGGTGACATTTCAGTTGCTAAGTTGTACCCACCTACTCTTGACTCTAGGATACAGGTTCATTAGCTCAAATTTAAAATTCTAGCCCTTGTCCTGCCCCCACTGCCTGCCACCAAGCCAGCCTCCAGCTGGGAGGTTTATACATCTTGGGGATGGGCTAGATGGGGCCTGGAAGGCTGAAGGGACAGAAGAGGGAGGAGCTGGCATTTCTGCAAGGTCTGGGAGCAGTTGAGGGGAAGAAAGCTGGTCAGATGGGCCTGAACTGGTCATGTGGAAAGGCTGGGCAAGGGAAAAAGCATGAGGCATAATGTGGCCTGGCTTGGCCTAATTGGCCATCTAAAACCATCTCACTTCCTCCGTTCTCCCCATCCCTCTCCAAATTGCCTGATGTGATTCTTTCCAAATGGGCACCCTTCTCCCATAAAGAGACTGGCATGTGGAGGGATGCTGTAGACTGATTACAGGCAACACAGCCTTCTTCAAGCAGCAGCAGGTTGAGGAGCTGGTGGTCAGACCACAAAAGGAGCAGTTTGTGATATTCTATTTTAGCAGACTGGAGAGGGTTCCCCATGGCTCAGACCTGAGGTTGAGGAGCCAGAATGGAAATAGCAGAAAAGAGGAGATCCCTGAGCTCTTGGCCAACCAGCTGGCTTGTGGGCAGCCTGGAATTCAGATGTCCAAATGAACCCTCCCTGCCTGGAAAGAGAAAAGGTGGTATTAGCCAATGATTCTGATGGCACTGGGGCTCTGCCTCTTCCAGGCCCTAAAGTTCCTAGAAATGTGGGGAAAATGAGTAGGAACCAGTCACTGACATTAGTGGATTCTTCTGGCCTCCAGCTCTGTTAAGTAGAAGATACCTCCTCTCGCAAGTATTTCACTGACTTGGGGTGAAGGCAGAGTATCATTCCCTTCCAGCATCTTATATATTTGCTGGTGGTTGGATTTGTCAAGTGAAACTGTCTCAGTCAGTCAGCCTGTTATTACAACAAACTGGGCAAGAGGATTGATCACAAGTTTGAGGACAGCCTTGGCAATATAGTGACACCCTGTCTCAAAATAAAAAATATTTTAATAGTTGGGAACTGGGGATGGTAGAACACCCCTGGGTTCATTCCCCAGTGTTTGGGGAAAGAGAGAAGGGGGAGGGGGAAGAAGGAAGTAGGGGAGTAGAAAGGGGAAGCCAAGTGCAGTGGTGCACACCTGTAATCTCAGCGACTTGGGAGGCTGAGGTAGGAGGATTGCAAGTTTGAGGCCAATCTCAGCAACTTTATGAGACCTTGTCTCAAAACAAAAATAAAAATGGCTGAGATTCAGCTCAGTGGTAAAGCACCCCTGGGTTAAATCCTTAGTACAAAAAAAAAAAAAGAAAGAAAGAAAGAAAGAAGAAATGAATGAATAAATCTATTTCTAACAGTTCTGGAGGTTGGAAGTCCAAGATCAGAATGCCAGCATGATCAAGTTCTGGCCTTTTCTGGGCTGCAGATGGCCAACCTCCCATTGTATTCTCACATGGCTAAGCATAGAGAGGAAGTAAGCTCTCTCATGACTCATAAAAGGGACTAATCCCATTCATGAGGGTTCTACACTTATGACCTCATCTAAGCCTAATTAACTCCCAAAGGTCTGTTAAATAAAATTTATAGGAGACAACCGGTTTGGGCTGATCTCTTGCCCTGAGACTAAACAGCCAAACCAAAATGGAGTCCCTCATGCCAAAGTTCCAAGTCACCACACAAAAACTAAGTTGTTAGCTGACCTTCCAAGAAATTAGGAGTTTAAGATAATAACCAAATCCCCAAACAATCCAGTTTTGACTGACATGATATGGAAGTGTCCTCTGTTTTAACCTTTACAATGAAAGTAACTTTGAAATAAGCAGTTTGCTTTTTGTTCTGTTTCTGCTTTCCTCAGCTTTCTATGTCTATGTCTATGTCTATAAAACCTCTGCTCAGCTCATCAGAACACTCATTCTATTTTATGGAATGAATTATTACCCAATTCTAGAATCTCAAATAAAAAGCCAATTAAGATCTGTAAATTTGTTGTCATTTTGTCTTTTGACAGGCCCCACCTCCTAATATCACACTGGGGGAAGAGTTTCAACACTTGAATTTTGAGTGAACACAAACTTTTAGGAACCAAATACATCATGAAATGTCAAAAGAAGCAAGAGACAAATAGCTCAGTATTGATTTTGTCTCTGATCACTAAGGGCAGTAAGAATACTCCCTCTGGGTACATTCCTACACTCTGCAGAGGGACAGAACCCAAAGTCTTCAAGAGTGTCTGCACAAGTAGCAGCCAACACAGAATCACAAAGTCTTAGAGAGTAAGGGTTGGTAAACATCCCCTAGATTCCAGGTCAAAGGCCTTCACCACCTGTTTGCTGACAAATAAAGTATGGGCTTCTGGATTTTGAAGGGGAAGCCAGTGATGCAGAGAGCCTTTTGAACATAGAGGTGTTCTATAAGTGCTAGATGAGTACCACTAGAATAAAAATATACTCCAAAAGAGACCACAGTTCTGTAATTTAAAGAGAAGGAAAAACCTCTCTCTCTCTCTCTCTCTCTCTCTCTCTCTCTCTCTCTCTCTCTCTCTCTCTCTGTGTGTGTGTGTGTGTGTTGTTGTTGTTGTTGTTGTTGTTGGGTGTTTTGTTACTTCAGCCAAAGAGATCAGAGAGCCTAGTCTGGCACCACTACCAAAATGTAGTAGAGGGCTGGGGATGTGGCTCAAGCGGTAGCGCGCTCGCCTGGCATGCGTGCGGCCCGGGTTCGATCCTCAGCACCACATACCGAGAACTAAAAAATAAATATTAAAAATTCTATCTCTCTCTCTCTCTCCTCTCTCACTCTCTCTTTAAAAAAAAAAATGTAGTAGAGAACGAGTTATTATGCTGTTCTCCTAAACGGACACAAATCATTCTGAAGCTACCTCTGAACCTACCTGGACCCTGGTCTTTGTCTAGACACTTCCTCTCCAGCTGAGGCTGGGAAGCTGGTACAAGCATTCACAACCTCACTCTTCACAGGGGTGCTATTAAAGAGCCTGATTAGCAGAACCCCATGTGGGGCTGCTAATGGGTTGGAGACATTAAGCATAAATGCTTTCCCAGACATCAGTTAGAGCAGAACCTAGAAAAACATAAATATTTTAATCTCAAAGAAATAGAAATGTAGAAGTGCAGGGAGTTCCCTCTGCTTACTCTGCATGTATTGTTCTCCCCTCCTCCAACTGCAACAGTTTCTAAACTTCTTAGGTCTATGGATTCCCTGACCAGGAAAGGGACAAGTCCCTACTCATCCAGACATATGTGAATGGAAGGGATTTACAGGAAGGGAGAGTCTAGAGATTGCCTTCATCAACAACTCTGATGGCAGGAAGTCCTTAACAGTAATTTAAATGAATCTCTGATAACTCCATCCTACTACCCCCTAGTTGGGGAGTGAAGAGAAAGGATCAAAGATCAGAGATGGACCCAAATTATTTGCCCTAGGCCAGTGATTATCCCAATGTGGCCAACAATATCAGCATCAATTAGGAACTTGCCAGAAAAGTCAACTCCAAGGTCCCCCCCCCCCAGACATATTGAATCAGAAACTGGAGGTAGCAACAGGCAGGCCTGTTTTGACAAGTTCTCCAGGTAGTTCACATGCACTTCAAAGTCTGAGAACCATTGCTCTTGGTTCTGCCTTCCAAATGGAAGGGGAATGTCAAGAAAGGGAGAATTAAGAGGGGATACAACAAGCAACCTCATCCAAAGTGGGGGCAGGGTGTGTGTATGTAGAAATGGGGAACCAGGCCTCAGAGAAGGTCTTTGATCTTCTCTAGCTGTAAATGTCAGAGCAGTGTCTAAGTGGCCCTCTGAGAAGTCTGGGGAGAACAACCACTGTGACCTTTTGCATATTGCCCGGAGCAGGAAGGATAATAGAACAATCTTTCAGGAAATTTATCTTCTGCTCAGCCCCAGCTTTTCTCAGCTACCTTTCCCTCCAGCTAGGTCCCCTGACACTTCTTGCCCTCCCCTTTATCTCTATCCTTCATTTCTCCTGGCCCTCTAGCCATGCTACCCATCTTAATCTTTCCCCCTCATCCGTTGAATAAGAACTGATTCAAACAATTTCTTAAGCAGACTGGCAGTGAGTGAGGTTCTGCTTTAGAGAGAATAAGAGGAAGAAGCCCACTATAAGCTAGAACTATAAACTTTATAATCCCTTATTTTATTTTTGTGCAGTGCTGGGGATCAAATCAATGGGCCTCACACATGTTACGTAAGCACTCTACCACTGACCTACACCCCCCAGAACTATAACCCTTAACTGGGCAGCCTCTCTTCATATCTTCCCCTCTCCTTCACACTGAGGCCAGACCAGTACAATGCGCTACCATAAAGAGTAGCCACTCTTTTCCTGATCCTTTGTGTCTGTGGGTGGGCAGGTGAGGGATCCTGGGAATTGAACCCAGGGATCCTCTACCAGTGAGCTACATCTCAACCTATTTTTCAAATTTTATTTTGAGACAAAGTCTTACCCAGGCTGGCCTCAAGTTTGCCATCCTCATGCTTCAGCCTCCTGAGTAGTTGAGATTATAGACATAGGCTACCACTCTGTGTTCTTCCCTGATTTTTTTTTTTTTTATCACATCTAGTCAAACTTGAAAAGAAAAATAAATAAATAAAATCTAGTCTCCTGACCAATTCATACGTTTCCTGAGAATCATTACTGACCTATGGCTTATTTTTCTTCTTTCTTTCTTTCTTTATTAAATATTTTTAAGTTGTAAATAAACACAATACCTTTATTTATTTATCTTTATGTGGTGCTGATGATCAAATCCAGTGCCTTACACATACTAGGCAAGTGCTGTATCACTGAGCCACAACCCCAGCCCTATTTATTTATTTTTATATGGTGCTGAGGATTGAACCCAGTGGCTCACATGTGCAAGGCAAGCGCTCTACCACTAAGCCACAACCACAAACCCTAATGAATCTTTGATAAAAGGAAGGAAAGGGAGCTCCCAAGAGTAAGAAACTAAGGAGTCTGTTTCCAAACTGGAACCACAACAAAAATCAAGAAATGGGTCCTCCTGAAATGATTAAAGAAGCCCAGTTCTTTTACCTTTACACCATGTACTGCCATCTTCATTCATTCATTCAACAAGCATGCATAGATTACCTGCTAAATATGGACCCATAATCATACATTCCTGTGGGGAGAAACAGATATAAAGTAAGTAAACATGCTGGGTGTGGCACATGCCTATAATCCCAGTGACTCAGGAAGCTGAGTCAGGAGGATCACAGTTCAAGTCCAGCCTCAGCAACTTAATGAGGCCCTGTGTCAAAATATTTTTTAAAAAGTGCTAGGTATGTGTCTCAGTGGTATAGCTCCTCTGAGTTCAATCCCTAATACCAAAATAATAGTAATAATAAATATAATGTAAGTAAACATAATATTTCAGGTGATATTAATTGCCGTGAAGAAAAACAAGGTACAGTAGGAGAGCTAGGGATGATGGGACTAGGGGTCCAGAAAAGCCCTCTGAGGAGATGGCTTTGGAGCAGATACTTGAAGGAAGTGAGGGAATTCGACTTGCAGCTAGCTGGGGAAGAGTATCTCAGGCAGAGGGAATAGCGACTACAAAAATCCTGAAGTGGGGGCATTTTCAAGTAGTTCAGCAATCCTAGAGTAGAGTGAGCAAGTGGGAGATGAGTAGGAGATAAGATCAGAGAGAAACTGGTGCTGAAATTATGCAGGGCCTTCTAGACATTGTAATTTTAGATTTCTTTCTGAGCAGGAGATTGTGCACAGAGGAGTGAGGTTCTGGTTTAACAAAACCACTCTGACTGCTGTGTTGAGAATAACTTGTAGAGGGCAGAGCAGAAGCAGGGAAACCACTTAGGAGACAATAGCAGAGCCATGGTTCTCTCTCCAAACTCACTCTTCCCTATATTTTAGCTAAAAGCTTGGCTGCTCAGAAAAAGGACATTTCCCTGCCTTGCTTGCTGCTAAGTGCAGCCATGTAACAGAAAGCCAGCCAATGGAATGTGAGCAAAAGCAGTATCTGCAACTTTCAGGTCTTGTTCTTGAGGATTCAGGACAGCCAGGGACTGTGCTGTATTTTTCCCCCCTTCAGCTTTATTGAGGTGTAATTGATGAATAAAAATTTTACATATGAAAAGTGTAATATTTGATATTTATATAAATTATGAAATGATTCCCACAAACTAGTTAACATATCCATCACATAATCATCTTTTTCAAGTCATGTTCCTAAAACTTAAAAAAAAAAAAAAAGCTGGGCACAGGTCAGTCACTTGTAACCCTGGGGACTCAAGAGACTGAGACAGGAGAATGGCAAGTTGGAAGTCATCCTGGTCAACTTCAGGAGACCCTGTTAAAAAAATAAAAATAAAAAGGGCTGGGGAATATAGCTCCTATATATAGCACTCTACTATAGGTAAAATGCCCCTGTGTTCCAGCCCCAGTACAAAAAAAAAAAAGTGAACCTTCCCTCAACATCTCCCTTCTTTCCTTTCCTCAGGGTGATATCTCATAACATGATTGGTGGGAGCTAAAGCAGTCATCTTAGGCCAGAATATGGAAGTTAGCTAAAGCAGTCATCTTAGGCCAGAATATGGAAGTTACATACTGAAGATGAGCAGTAAGCCACAGTGAACCAGGGTCTCTGACATTGTGGGGTGATTACATTAACCCTGGACTATTTCTACACAAGCTCATACATGAGAAAAAAGTGATCTTCCATCATCTTCCAGCTTGCGTACAACACTATGTTTTGCGGGCTCTCATAGCACAACCTAATGTGCATTGTAACTAATCCAGAGGCTACTGCAAATGCCCAAGCTAGCAATGTTGGTGGAAGCTCCAATGAGAGAGGTAGTGGTGTAATTGAGATAAAACATCAGATTCTGTAAAGGGTAGACTTGGCAGCATTTTCTGAGGAATTGGATAAAGGATGTGAAAAAAGAGAAGAACTAGGAATGAGTCCAAAGTTTGGGGCCTCGTAGAATACAGTGGCATTTATTGCAATGAAGAAGACTGGGGAACATTGAGTTTAAGGGTACTATGGGGCTGGGGGTTGTGGCTCAGTGGGAGAGTGCTTGCCTTGCATGTGTGGGGTTCAAGCCTCAGCACCACATAAATAAATGAAATAAAGGTATTGTGTCCATCTACAACTAAAAATTAAAACAAAAAAAAAAGAGTACTATGAGAGCCTGTGTGGTGGCGCACGCCTGTAATCCCAGCAGCACTGGAGGCTGAGGCAGGAGGATTGCTGGTTCAAAGCCAGCCTCAGCAATAGCAAGGTGCTAAGCAACTCAGTGAGACCTTATCTATGAATAAAATATAAAATAGGGCCGGGGATGTGGCTCAATTGTTGAGTGCCCCTGATTTCAATCCCCAGTACCTGCCTCCTGCCCAAAAAACTGAGTACTATGAGAGACATTCACATAGAGATGGCAAGAAGCAGCTGAGATTTAAGAATGATGGGTGGCAGCTAAAGAAGCCATCTTAGGCCAGAATATGGAAGTTACATATTGAATTTTAAAAATTTTAATATTAATTATTTTTTTGATGCTGGGGATTGAACCCAGAGTCTTGTGCATGGTAAGACATTCTCTACTACTGAGTTACAACACCATTCTCCAGAGCTGGCTTTAAATTCTTGAGATAGTAGGGGTATTTAGAGAATGAGAATGGATAAAGAAAAACAGTGTGAGGATAGTCTAGGAGCATCCAAGAGATGTAGAAGGTAAGGAACTAGCCAAGGAGACATAGGAGGAGAAGGGAGAAAGAGTGTCACGAGGTCAAATGAAGAAAGTGTTTTAAGGAATAAATGACCATCATGTCAAATGTTTCTATAGGATAAGTAAAATGAGGACTAAGAAATCTGAGATTCGGGGCTGGGGTTATGGCTCAGTGGTAGAGTGCTTACCTAGCATGTTGAGGCACTGGGTTTGATTCTCAGCACTGCATGTTAAAAATAAATAAATAAACAAAGAAATCTAAGATTAGCAAAATGGACATCACTGGTGACACTACTTTCCATGTAGCATTGAGTACAAGAAAGAATGGGAAGAGAAAAAGGAGAGAAAGATAGAGACAACTCTTAATCCTGGCAGCTAGAAATCATTAAAGCAATCTAACTTCTACCCTTCTTATGACAG
This sequence comes from Ictidomys tridecemlineatus, assembly GCF_052094955.1. Taxonomy (NCBI): domain Eukaryota; kingdom Metazoa; phylum Chordata; class Mammalia; order Rodentia; family Sciuridae; genus Ictidomys; species Ictidomys tridecemlineatus. The sequence continues at coordinate 119,061,902 of NC_135477.1, read as the reverse complement.
TTCCTAACTTTCTAAAGGACTTGAAAATACCCAGCAACTAAACCTATCCATATTCCCTTTCCCTTGTATCTGAATGACTCTGCAGTCTCTCCTGTCCCAAATCTCCCTGCTGTAGAGCCTGGCATCCCTGTGGCTCTTCTTCTACCCTACTAGCTCCCAAGCCACTCTCAAGGACTGCCTTGGCAGGCTAGGCAGCCAGGCCTGACTCTCCTGCATCATAATTAGCGCTGCTACTAACGATGTTTGGCCCCTCTGGAATAGCAACCTGGGAAATTCTTATGCTTCTAATTTTCCCCCTCAGTGCTTTTCCAGATGCAATTTCCCAGCCAGCACCTTGTACTCCAGCCCTGGGCCACTGGCTGCCTCCCTGCCAAAGAGAATTAAGCCTGGGCCTCAGATGCCTCTCCAGAGGGCCTAATCAGTTAGCTGAAGATGTCTCTTGACCATTATCATGGCATTATCATATTAACACAGGCAGTGGCAGCATGGGATGGGAGCATTCTGTGAGGAAGAGATGGGGGAAACAGGCCAGCTCCACATGCTCATGGCTGGTGGTGCGATCAGAAAACTGATGACTGGGAGCCCTCCCAGACAAGCCCTGGAATTTCCAGAGAGATCCAGCTTAATTATCCACTCTTCTCCAGTGAGGAGCCTACCTAGTGTCTTTGTCTCCAGGAGAAGGAGCCTCAGCAGCAGGACCCTTAGATACTGCCCCATGGCCTGGCATCTTGGGGCTGAGCCTGGTCGAGACTTGGGCTTAGTTCTTCTCTGTCCAAGCAGCCCCAAGTCCTGGCCTCTTGCCTAGAAAGTCCTTGCTCTCCCAGATCTGGGACATCATTTCATTGTTTTGATGAGCATTCAGTTCTCTGGGGCAGGGAGCTGTGGGAAACTCCATGCCTTAGGGTCTTGGAGGAGAAATCAGAGTGTTGTCTTAGTATTTAGAGTACCCAGACTTACTTGACCTTGGTTTCTGCTACAAGGGATAAAGATAGAAAACCGGCATTTATAAGGAACCTGCTACACGGGAGGCCTAAGTTCAGGTTTTTTAGTTGTTGATGTTGTTAGTTAAACACACATACACACACACACACACACACACACTTATGGTTTTAGTCATTTTTTAGTGTACAGTTCTGTGGCATTAAATATATTCATAATATTGTATAACCATCATCACTATTCATTTCCAGAATGTTTTTTGTTTTTATTGTTTGCTTCTTTTTTGGCACTGGGGATTGAACCCTGGCACTTTACCACTAAATTACATCTCCAGTCCTTTTTATTTTAAGACAGGATCTCACTAGATTGCTGAAGGTCTTGCTGAGTTGCCCAGGCTGGCCTCAAACTTGCGATTCTCCTGCCTCAGCCTTCCAAGTTGCTGGGATTATAGGCATGTACCACAGTGCATGGCATCTCCAGAAATTTTTTCTGTTTCCCAACTAAAACTGTGCATCCATTAACTCCCCCCAATATAGATAGGGTCTTGCATATATATATATCCTTCAATCCTTATTGTGAGGTAGAAATTATCCCTATCTTTATAGCTGAGAACACTGAGGAGCAGATACAGAAAGCAGTTTTGTCTTTCTCAAAGACAATCAGAAAGAAGAATTCAGCCCAGTTTGCCTGATTCCTAGGTTTGTGCTCTTTGTAGTTTCCTACTGTCATTGGAGAAGACATGTCTCCAAAGAGGCCCAGGAGTTCCCAGAGAGAAAGGGGAATTTGACTCAGGATCAGCAGGGTTCTTGTTGTACATGAAGAAAAAGAATTTCAGATGGAAAGTAGATATATAGTCAAGGAAGAATGGGGGCAATCTCAAGAGAGATGCCTTTGGGGTAAGCAAGGAATATGAATTCAAGGGAGAACGTGGACTGCCTCTGGAGGAACAGACAGCAGCCTATTGGTGTGAGGTGTTGACATTTAGAGAGGGACAGTTGCTAATAGCTGGATCAGAGGTAGAGGCAGTGTGGAGCTACACAATTCTGTGTGCCAGTTTTCTCTGCACTTGCACATTGCTCTTGTTACAAAGGCACGAGTCAAGGGCAAGAGCCAAGGGTATATTGCTCAAGAGTTACAATTGTCCCAGGTGCAGTGGCGCATGCCTGTAATCCCTGTAGTTCAAGAGGCTGAGATAGGAGGATGGCGAGTTCAAAGCCAGCCTCAGCAATTTAGCAAGGTAATAAGCAACTAGTGAGACCCTGTCTCTAAATAAAATACAAAAAAATAGGACTGGGGATGTGGCTCAGTGGTCGAGTGCCCCTGAGTTCAATCTCTGGTACCAAAAAAAAAAAAAGTTACAATTGTTTCTGGGTGCTTTTTGCAGCTCAGTGGTTCATGGGTGTTTCCTTTGAGACTCAATATCTTTTCCTTTATTCTCATATTCATGTTTCAATACCCTAATCTACAGTTAGGGCCATTATGGAAATAGCACAGAATGATATCACATATGACTAGTGACGTCAAACGTGGGGTCACACATCAAACTGTGGTCTGAAGTGGGAGGCCACAAATTGTTTGATACTTCCCTAAGCAAGGCCAAGCACTATTAGTCTTTTGACCATCTCAAAGCAGCCTGGAGGAGAGCATTTCTTGTATATCCTGCTTTATATAGGTACTCTCTCCAAAGCTGTGTTCATTCCCAGGTTGCTGGACCCTTGAGATTGTTCAAGGACTCACCTGTGGCATGAAGTAATCAAAAGAACACGGGCTGTGCAATCAGACAGGCTTGGGTTTGAATCCTGACTCTATCACTTTGTAACCACTTGAGGGACCCTTCAAGGTACCCTTTAAGTTAGGTCAAGCACAGAAGGTTAGTATCAGACACATTAGGAACAAAATGGGGCTCTCAGAAAACTCCAGGGCAGGCACTGAAACTGGGAGGTATCTGGATTTAAGACTCCTCAATGGTCATGTGTGGTGGCACATGCCTTTAATACCAGCTTTTTGGAAGGCAGAGGCAGGAGGGATTACAAGTATCATACTAGCCTGGGCAACTTAGCAAGACCCTGTCTCAAGATTTAAAAAAAAAAGAAAAGAAAAGAAAAGAAAAGAAAGAAAGAACTGAGGATGCGGCTCAATAGTAGAACACCCCTGGGTTCAATCCTCAGTACCCACCCACCCTCACATACACACACATAAAAGACTCCTCAGAGCTCAATGACTAGAAGTCCTGGCTCTTCCTCTTCAGGCTCCATCTGCCCTTAATGTGAGTTAGCCACACTCAAGGTGTCTGCTTCTCTTCTAGGTGTCTGTTCTGCTCTATGCTGGGGAACTCAGCTTTAGATTGAGCTTTCTAAGAGAAGAAATCCTATTGGCCCAGCTCATCTTTTTGCACCAAGTCATAAGAGTCATGAATCAGGGATGACTGGTCATCCCTTGGACTAAGGTCATAGGTCAGAACTTCTCTGTGGTTTAATCCCTCAAGCAGAAGACAGTAGGGTGGATAAGTGGTGATTTAAAAAAAAATGGGATGGGATGGTGTCATATGATATATCATTTGGGCTGCTACAAAGTTTTGATGAATATCAAGCTCATTTGAGGGGTCTGTGAGGTGGATTAAGAAAACAGATCTAATGTTCTAGAATGTATTGCTTTATGCAAATTACTGAATCTTCTGGGCCTCAATTGTTTTCTCATCTATACAAATGGGACAATAATTTCTATCTTATAAAGTTGTTTAGAGATTGAATGAAAGAGGAAAAGTCAAAGTGCCTGGTATCCTATAGGTGATGAATAAACATTGGTTTCCTTTCCCTTCTTTAATGAAAAGCCGCATTTGGTTTTCTCTTGTTCTCACTTCTGTCTTGTATATTTTGTTCTGTATTGCTGAAATGGGCTTTCTGGCCACGTACCCAGCTGGAGAGAAAGATGAGATCTTCTCTCACAATCCTTAAGGGCCAGTATTGCCAGCTAACCCTCTTCAAGAGCTACTGCCAGAATGAGTGATGGGGAGCAAAGAGGCTCCTATGTCAAAAGGAAGATAAATGTACCCTCATGCTTAGAAGGACACTTTGATGGAATGCCTAGGACAAGGCAGCATTTTTCTTTGAAATGCTATGACACAATGAAAATAAAAATAGGTCTTCCCCCAACTTGAGGGCCTAAGGCAGAAGACTTATTTTTGGCCATTAATCCATGCTCAGAGAAGTTGTCCTAGGCCTCATTCAATCACTGACTCAACAAATATTTATAAAATGTCTACTATGTGGCTGTCTCTGCTCTCATGAAACTTATAATCATATCAGGGAGATACATTAATCAAACAGTCCTGCTAATGAATATACTATAAGTAAAAACCTATGATGAGTATTATGAAGAAAAAGAACATGACTGTGTAAGAACTTTTTTATTTATTATATTATTATTATTGCTGTTGTTGTTATTATTATTATTATTATTTGCAGTGCTGAGGATTAAAACCAGGACCCTTGCACATGGTAGGCAGTACTCCATCACAGAGCTACATCTAAGTCCCAGAATTTTTAACAAAAATCTGACCCAGACTTGGGAGCCAGATCGTGTCAAAGATTTTTTTACCTTCATCTTGAGAGCAATGGGAGGTCATTGAAGGGCATAAACAAGGTTTAGGATGATCAGATTTGTGTTTTGCAAATATCAGTCTTGCTACAATGAGAACAGATTGAAGGGAGACATTGTGGCAATTTGGCTAGAGGTAATTATGTCAGGCTTTGGTAGCTATGGTGGTGGGGGGGAGAGAGAGAGAGATTAAAGAGATATTTAGTAGAAAATATTTATAGAACTTGATGATTGGTTATGGGGTGAGGAGGACATTGACAATAATAATAATTATGCCTTGTATAACTGGTTGGAAGACCATAGGTGAAGTCTTAGATATGTTGCCCTTGAAGTGCTTCTGAGACATCCAAGTGCCAAAATTGAATTGGCAACTTGGTACAATGGTCTGGAGCTCTGGGAGAGGTCAGAATAAATATGTGGGTCATTTGCTTCCAAGGTAGTTCAAAGGCAGTGATGAGTTTATCTAAGGTAAGAATAGAAAGTGCAAAGAAAAGAGGACCCGTGTATTACCATAAACAATCTATACATCTAGTGTGATTTCCATCAAAATATTAAGAAAAAATTTTCACAAAACTAGAAAAAATAGTCCTAAAATTCATATGGAAGAACAAAAGACTTATAATAGCCATAGAAATCTGAGCAAAAAGAGCAAGGCTGGGCTGCTACAAAATACCTGATTTCAAATTACACTCTAGAGCTAAATTAACAAAAACAGCATGGTACCAGCATAAAAACAGACATATTCAATAGGATATATTAGAAGACCCAGACACAAACTTACACAAATATAGTCATCTGATCCTTGACAAAGGCATTAAAAATATGTTGGGAAAAAAAACAGACTTTTTAAAAAATGGTTTGGGAAACTGGATATCCTTACATAGAGGAATGAAATTAGATATTTCATTTACTTTTAAATTAAATTTATTTTTTTCTAGCACTGGGGATTGAACCCAGGGCCCTCTGTCACTGAAGTATATCCTCAGCCTTTTTTATATATTTTTTTTTAGACAGGGTCTTGCTAAGTTGTCCAGGCTGGCCTCAGACTTGGAATCTTGCTGCCTTAGCCTCCCAAATTGCTGGGATTATAGTATATTCCAGCATGCCCAGCTAGATCCCTCTCTCTTACCCTGCACAAAAGTCAACTTGAAGTGGATCAAAGACCCAAGAATTAGACCAGAATATTTGCAACTACTAGAAGAAAATTTAGGATAAATACTATATCATATAGACACAGTCACAGTCTTCCTCAATAAATCTCCTGAAGTTCAGGAAATAAAAACAAGAATTGATAAATGGGATGGAATCAAATTAAAAATCTTCTGAACAGCAAAAGAAATAGTTAAAAATGTGAAGAGAGAACCTGCAGAATAGGAGAAAAATCTTTGCCAGTTAATCTTCTGACAGAGAATTAATATTCAGAATACATAAAGAACTCAAAAAACTTAACACCAAAAAAAAAACAAATAACCCACTTAATAAATGGGCACATGAATAGAGGGCCTAGCGCCAATCTCTGAGGAATTTAGACATGTCATTGAGGGCAATGGTTGTGAAAGTGTGGAACCCTGGGGTATCCCCAAGACATTCACAAGGGTCTATAAGGTTAAAACTATTTTCATAATGCTTTATTATTTGCATTTTTCATTGTGCTGACATTTGCACTGATGATGCAAATGCAATTTTGGGTTAAAAAAATAAAAGCCTGTACCTAAGCACAGATCAAAGCAGTGGTACTAAATTGTCCAAGTAATCATGGAACTCTTTACAGCTATGTGTGTACACTAAAAAATATTTCATGTTCACTTAGGAATATCCTTGATAAAAACAGTAAAAATTATTGATGTCTACTAAACCTCTGCCCTGAGTACATCTTTTCGATATTCGGTCTGACAAAATAGGAAGCACACATAAAGCATTTCTGCTATATTCCAGAGTACAATGATTGTCTCCAGGAAAGACTCTTCTGCACTTTTAATCTCAAGTTGAACTAGTCTCTTTTTTTTTCATGGAACACCATTTTTACTTGAAAGGAAGACTGAGAGACAAATTTTGATTATTCAGATTTGAATGTTTGGCAGATATTTTCCCAAAATGAACAAAGTGAGCCTGCCATTTCAGTGAGAACAACTGACAGTATTTGTTGCCAATGATAAAATTCAAACTTTCAAGTGAAAAATTAAAATTTTAGAACACTTGTATTTGCCACCATGAACTTGAAAACTTCTCAATGCATAAAAACTTTTCTGATGAAACTGATGGTGATATAATGAATATAAATTTTTAAAATAACTGTATAATAAAATGCATCAACATTTGGAAGATTTATATAATTCAGCAGACCTGTATTTTCCAAATGACCAATGCATGATGTTACAAAATCTCTTCAAAATTCAAGAGAAACCAATAGGTTTTAAATAATTGAAGAAGAATTAGTTGATTGGCTTTAGAATCCACAATGCAATTGACCTTTACAAAACTGTGTGTCGAATTCTTATCAAACTCCAGGGCTGGGATTGTGGCTCAGTGGAAGAGTGCTTGCCTAGCCTGTGTGAAGCACTGGGTTCAATTCTCAGCACCACATATAAATAAATAAAATAAACGTCCATCAACAATTAATAAAAATATTTTTAAAATTCTTCTCAAACTGGGTATCAAATTCTTATTACAATTATCTGAAAACTAAAATACTGCCTACTTTTCCAACTCTGTGAGGCCAGACTTTCTTCATATACTTCAACCAAAACAACATATTGAATCTGATTGAGTGTAGAAGCAGATATGAGAATTCGGGTATCTTCTACTAAGTCAAATATTAAAGAGATCTATAAAACAGTAAAACATGCCAATTTCATCACTCTTTTTTGGAGGGGGGAACATATTTCTCTTTCTCATCAAAATGGGCTATTTATGTTAACATACAGTGATTTATTACTTTCATGTTAAGTAGGTTAATAAATGTTCTTTTAATTTCTTAGTTTTCATCCTTAATACAGTAAATATCAATAGATATATAAACATAACATAAAAAAACTCTTAGAAGCCCTCAATCTTTAAGATTGTAAAGAAATCTTGGAACCAAAAAAAATTTGAGAACTGCTGATTTAAAAACTGTCACCCCAAGTATGACAAAATGAACCCTGCTATTATGTATAACTAAAATGCACTAAAAATTAAAGACATATATACAAGAATATAAACTAAATATAAACTGCTGGGTGTGGTGCTGCATAGCTGTAATCATAGTTACTCCAGAGGCTGAAAGGAGGATTAAAGTTCAAGGCCAGTCTTTAGTGAGACTCCATCTTAAAATAAAATAAAAATATCTAGTGACATAGTTCAGCAGTAGAACACTTGTCCAGCAGGCATGAGGCCATGGTTCAATCACCAGTACTTACACACACATACACACAAAGCCCCTCATTTTGAGAGGTTATTCTCTCCATCCCCACGAACAGACAGCTTGAAATAAGAAATCTTTCCTAATTTGTAAATATCTCAAGAGATAAAGAAGTTCAAAACTCACAAAGTACAATATTCTGGAGCTGCAGAAATGAACTCCATCAGTTCCAAAAGGGGTCATAGAAGCCCCGCTATCAGAAAGCCGCATCCTATCCTCTTTTCTCCCCAGAAATGGCTCAAATGATAAAGCCAAATCCAATATCTCATTCCATTAAAGCCACACTCTGTTCCCATAAGCACATTCACCCTCATATTTTTCAAGCACATTCACCCCTGGATTTTTCAAGCTGAGATGGGTCAGAGGCAGTGCTAAAGGAAGGGAGGATGAAAGGGGCAGCTAGGGTTAGACTTGTTCCTAAAACGCCAGCACATTCAATTTGTTGGGTATTTTGCATGAATTTCCTCTTGAGTTCACAGGCTCCTAACTCAGCAGAATTAAAATGGGATGAAGTAATTAGAGCAGCAGTCTGTGAGGATGTTCAGGCCAGCATGCAAAGGAAATGTGGGGCAGGGGGAAAGAAAGGAGAAAGGAGAGCCATGATGTAGGGGATGAGGTAAGAGACCCATCTCAGGTGTCAGCTCCTTGGGAAAGACTCTCCCAGTTTCCATAGTCTGCTGGTCAGCAGCTCTCCCCTCCTGGCTTGGCCCTTCACAGTCAGGCCCCAACCTCCCTTCCTCCTCCTCCTCCTCCTCCTCCTCCTCCTCCTCCTCTTCTTCTTCTTCTTCTTCTTTTTTTTCTGTCCTGGGGAATCAAACCCAGGGCCTCACATGTGCTAGGCAAGTGCTCTACTACTGAGCTATAGCCCCAGCCCCCCAACCTCCCTTTCTAGTCCTTTTTTCAGACACCTACACCAAATAGATACTTCTTTTTTTTTTAATTGATTGTTCAAAACATTACAGAGCTCATGATATATCATCTTTCATACATTTGACTCAATTGGGTTTTGAACTCCCATTTTTACGCCAAATACAAATTGCAGAATCTCATCTGTTACATTTTTACATAATGGCATATTAGTGACTGCTGTATTCTGCTACCTTTCCTATCCCCTACTATCCCCCCTCCCCTCCTCAGATATATACTTCTTATCACTACTCATACTGTACTCACCATTCTTCCCCTACTTCATGGTTCTTCGTACCTTTGTACCTAAATTTATTATGCTGAACTGAAAAAAAAAATTGCTTACCTGTTTATCCCTCCCATGCATGAAACTAGTGTTTCCCCAACCTCAGGATTTCACATGCATCCTCCTCCTTAAGCAAATTGCCATCTTATAATACTCTCTCCCTTTGGTTCCATATGAACTCCTAAATTTGTTTAAGTCCATAAGTCTTCAGTGATAAGCAGGATGGTGTAGTCCTATTATTGTTGTAGCTTGAGTTTTGGTGCTAATGCTATGCAACAGGCCTGTGACTGGCCAAGGGATATAATTTGAAGTAGGGGATGAGGTAAGAGAGGTGGCTGGGTTATTTGTACCTGAGCCATGGAAATCCTGAGTGCAAGGCTAATTTTGGTAAAAGCTGGTGAAAATTATTATGCCATAAAACACAGAGCCTGAGACTCCTCTCTCTGAGATAGCCTGTTCCTGTTTCACCAGCTCTTCCTGTTTACCTGTTGCATCCCTCTGTAGAAATGCCGTTCTTTCTCCAATCAGATGAGATGAGCCCAGGGCTTCTGGGCCTGTAGAATCCTGAAATACCAACCATCTCCTCTGTGTTGTCAGGAGGAGCTGCCCTTGTCTAGCAAAGGGATGGCTGAATCCTAATTCTTTTGGGCTTAAGGAATCTCCTTTATGCCCTTCTGAATCTAGGGAAGGTAGAACAGAGCATGAGGTCCTGCATTAGTCTCAGTTCTGTTGGATGAGAAAAGCCAGCTCTTAGTTCTACCTTTGGAATGAAGAAATGAATAACCAGTATAAAACAAAAACAAACAAAAAACACCCGAACACACACACACACACACACACACACACACACACACACATTTTGGAATATAAAAATGATTCTTTAATTTTCATTTTACCAAGGAAAAAAAATTTTTTTACCGGAGTTTTTTTTTTTTTTTTGCTTTATTTATTTATTTTATGTGGTGCTGAGGATCGAACCCAGTACCTCACGCATGCGAGGCAAGCGCTCAAACACTAAGCTACAACCCCAGCCCCAAGGAAAAAAAAATTTTTTTTAATGACAACTATCATCTATTATCAACATCTCCCCCACCTTATTTTTTTTGTTGTTTTTTGAGATAGGGTCTTTCTTGCTAAGTGGCAGAAGCTGAAGCTGGCCTCAAACTTGCAATCCTCCTGCCTCAACCTCCTGAGTAGCTGGGATTATATAGTGTGCATCACCATGACCAGTTGCTGTCAATATCTTTTGAGGAAAGAACATATATACAAGAATATAAACTAAGCCAGGTCTGGTGGCACATGCCTGTAATCCCAGCTATTCAGGAGATTGTGGCAGGAAGATCACAAGTTTGATGTCAGCCTCTACCACTTAGCAAGACCCTGCCTCAAATATATAATATAATATAATATATATATATATATTAGTGTATATTATATACACTAATTATATACACTAATATATATATATTAGTGTATATTATATACACTAAAGAGGAAAATATATTAAGCTTTATTTAAATACTTGCTACAATGTTGAATATATTAAGATTTATTTATTTATTTAAATACTATATTGTTCTTGTTTTTCTCATTTCATCAGAATAGTAAAATACACCATTGAATACTCTTTTTTTTTTTTTTGTATTGGGGATTAAACTGAGAGGCACTCTACCATTGAGCTATAACCCCAGCCTTTTTTATTTTTTATTTTGAAACAGGGTTTCTCTCATTTGCCCAGGCTGGCTTGCAACTTGTGATCCTTCTGCCTCAGCCTCCTGATTCACTGGGATTATAGGTGAATACTACCAAGCTTAGCTAAGACTGTGGCTCTTGAAGGGTGGAAACCATGACTTTTTCCATTCTCATATCATCAGTGTCTGTTTGTGAATAAATGACTGAAAAACAACCAAAAACCAATGAACTGACCAACTATCTAACCTCTTTTTCTGAGCAGTCTAGAGTTAAGAGGCATCTATCGATTAAGGGAATAAAATTAGGCTCCTTCTCCCATGGAGTATAAAAAGAAGTCTGAAACAACTCTACTCCATGATCAAGGTTGCCTTCATTATAACTTTAATGCCTGAAGGTATTCCTGTGGCCAAACAAAGAAAATTCAGGTACCATTTCACTCACAAAGTCACTTACACAAACCCATCGCTTCTATCTTGAAGCAACTAATGCCAAGAATACAAACAGGAGCTTTAGCACTCAGTGAAGGCAAAGAGTCAGGTTTGAGGGCTTCAGATTTAGGTTTTTGTTGAAATTGAAATTGTAGTTAGAAATTGTAGTTAAAGAGTAAGCAGAGTCTGGCTGTGTTGATCACTCCTACACACTCACCAAATATAAAATGTAGGAAAACACAATATTTTGCCCAAGAAACTATCTTTTCCTATGGTCTTTCTCTGCTTTTTCCTAATTATTATAATAATTTTAATGAGCTCTTCTCCATCAATTCCACATTAATTTTTCCATATCTTTGAGCCATTATACTAGAAAGTGGGGCAGTTTTTGTTTTTAATTTAAAAAATTTAGTTGCAATCAGACACAATACCTTCATTATTTTTATATGGTGCTGAGGATCAAACCCAGGGCCCTGCACATGCTAGGCAAGGACTCTATCACTGAGCCACAACCCCAGCTCAGGATATGCTTCTTATCTTACAAATTTAATATAATTTGGGCATGGCTAAGACTCCCTGACTCAGGTTCCACCTGCTTTCTGACAGCTTAGTTCAAGAAATGCTACCTGTCTTAGTCTGTTTTCTTTTACTATAACAAAATATATGAGGCTGGGTGATTTATAAAGAAAAGACATATGTTTAGTTTATAGTTCTGGAGGTCCAAAAGTATGGTGCCAGAATCTGCTTGGTTTCTGGTGAGGGCCACATGCTGCTCAATGGCAGAAAAGCAGAAAGGAAAATGGCTGTGTGCAGAAGGGCCAAGCACATGGGGTCACCTCCCTTTATAACAACCTACTCCCTAAGTAACCAATCTAGTCCTGGTGATCCAGGATCAATCTCTCTTAACACCTAATCACCTCTGAAAAACCCCAATATCCCTCAACACTGAAGGGCTTTGTTTATTTGTTTGTTTTGTTGTTGTTATTGTTTTGGGGGGTTGGTACCAGGGATTGAACTCAGGGGCACTCGACCATTGAACCACATCCCCCAGCCCTATTTTGTATTTTATTTAGACACAGGGTCTCACTGAGTTGCTCAGTATCTTGCTTTTGCTGAGGCTGGCTTTGAACTTGCAGTCCTCCTTTCTCAGCCTCCAGAGCTGCTAGGATTACAGGCATGCACCACTGTACTCCGCTTGTTTTTGTTTTGTTTTGAGGTGCTGGAAATTAAATCCAGGATCTCATGCATGCTTCCAGATTGAGTTTTGGTGAGGACAAACCATATTCAAATTATAGCACTGGGCTAGAGTTGTAGCTCAGTGGTAGAATATCTGCCTAGGATTTGTGAGGCCATGAGTTTGATCCCAGCATAACAAAATAAACAAACAAACAAATAAATAATCCATAGCACCACCACAAAATATGCTGCTTTGGGCTTTAAACTGAGGGAAATTAGAGAATAGCAAATGCAGAAAAGGGTTTTCATTGCCATGAATCCCCTCCCCAGGAATCTCAACAAGAGATTAATAAGAGTTTAATCTTATCACAGGAGAGGAGAGGAGAGGTTGACACCACACCCAGACAGAGATGTTACAAGCTACAACTTATTCTTGAAAGTTCATTCATTTTTCCCCAAAATCACTTATTCTCCCCTAAGTTGCCTACATGCCCCCTCCCCTTTGTGAAGAGGGTATATATGTTTCTAGATCTTATGGGGTTTGGGGGCATTTACTTTTCCTTCATGTGATGCCCTTGTAAATGTGTAGACATTTTCTCCTATCAATCTTCATTCCACTAATTTATTTCATATATTCAATCACTGAATCCTCAAGAGAATAGAGGAAAAGTCTTTCTCTCTCTCTCTCTCTCTCTCTCTCTCTCTCTCTCTCTCTCTCTCTCTCTCTCTCTCTCTCTTTAATATGGAACGCTTCACGAATTTGCGTGTCATCCTTGTGCAGGGGCCATGCTAATCTTCTCTGTATCATTCCAATTTTAGTTTATGTGCTGCTGAAGCGAGCACTCTTTCTTCCTCTTTAAACTGCTCCTTTGAGCAGTTTCCAAGTTCTAGGACATCAGAAGTACCTGTGCCCATCCAAATCCAGGATCACAGAATTTTAACCTTCCCTGGAGCCCATGATGTCTCTAGGTTATCATCAGCCCAGGGCAGGAGAGGAGTTAGGAAAGCCAAAAGACAAAGTACGGAGAGGTTAGGGAAGACCAAGTGGGAGACAGAAAAAAAAATATTTAGAGAGGAAAATGACCAAAGGAAGTAGGAAAGAGCCAAAGAAGGAAGATGGCACGAAAAGAGGAGGAAGTATGTAGAGGTAAATGATCACACATGTGAAAACATTGAAGAAGAAAAGAAGCATAATGAAGAGGCCAATCCCTTTAGAAGACACATTAATTTCCTCAAGAATAGGAGCAGTTTTGGGGCTGGGATGGAGGCTCAGCCTTAGAGCACTCACCTAGCACATGCAAGGCTCTGGGTTCAATCCTCAGCACCACATAAAAATAAAATAATGATATTGTGTCCAACTGCAACTAAAAATAAAATAAACATTAAAAAAAGAATAGGAGCAGTCTCATACCTTTACTTATTTATTCATTTATTTTTGCTTCCCCTACATTACACCCAAAAGTGTTCAGTAAGTATTTGTTGATTCCAGTGCTATTTATGGACCAGAATCCCAGGATTGGAATTCTGACTTTCATGGCACCCTCCTTTTTCCCTCCCAGGCTCTCCGCCATATGTTTTAGAGGCAGGATTTCATGCTGTATAGGCTTTGAGTCAGCAGAATCAACTCTATAGGAAAAAACGCTTTCTGAACTAGGTCTATACACCCAAAAGGAGACCACAACATCACGGTTTTTTTTTTTTTTTTTTTTCAGTTTATTAGGGTTTTGTTTGTTTGTGTTTTGTTTTGTTTTCGGTACTGGGGATTGAACTCAGTAGTGCTTAACCACTGAGCAACATCCCCAGCCCTTTTTGTTTTTTATTTTGAGACAGGGTCTTGACAAGTTACCTAGGGCCTTGCTAAATTGCTGAGGCTGGATTTGAATTTGTGATCCTCCTGCCTCAGCCTCCAAGTTGCTGGAATTACAGGCGTGCACTATAAAAATCATATTTTGATTTCTGCCCATTTCTTCCAACTGTTAGCAAATAACTCCCTTCTGTTGGATGCAGAAGAGATCTTGAAGAATTCATGATGAGGATGCCAGGTCTCTGGTGCATGCCCTGTCCCCTGCCTGTCTCTCCTAGCGTAAAGTGAATCTTCACAGACAACTTTACATTCCTTTCCACATGAGGCTGCTTTCCCAGGTTAGGTCCCTGAGCTAGGCTCCCTATCTATGCTCTTCAGCCAGCTATTGACCCAACTGCCTGTTTCCCTTGCCCTCTGGCCTGATTTCTTTTAAGGAAAAGCCCTAAGGCAGGAGTGTTTCAAGCATTCTGCTCTGCAAAGTTTCTCAGAGGCTTGGTGAGGGTTTTTCCCTTCTAGAATCTTCAACAAATCCCTAAAGTCATCTTGGTAGGAATCCCAGCACCTTATAATCTTCTCTTTTATAAATTCTTACCTGATCTGCTTTTAGTTTTGTATTTAAATCCTGTGGTAATAATAGTAAAGAAGCTCAAATTTTTAAAAAATTCTCAGAAACTAGAGGCTTGGTCCCCAACTTCCAGCCCTCTTTTCTTGTGACGAAAATACCCTAGGGCCTTCGAGTTTTCAGCACAGCCCTGTTGGAACCTCTTTGAGCTCCACTATTTATCTCTAGGAAAGTACTGAATACAGCAAGAGGCTAGGGGCATGCTGACATCTGCTCATCAGCAGGCCAGAAATAATGACTTCAATTTCCTTTCTCATTTAATTTATTCCCAGGCTGCTCCCTTCCCATCTTCATAAGCTAGTTCTTATTTCAATACAGTTCAAGTAATAAAGCTGTTCTTCATTATTCATCCAGTTGCAGGCTTCTCCCAGTCACACTCCACATGCCCCCTCCTCAACCTTTTTCAATCACCTTCCTTTTCTCTCTCTGCCAGCTCTCCCTCACATTTTCCAGAGGGAGTTCAGGGTCATAACCCTTTCTCAGAGTTCTACACTCTTTCAAGAAACTTCTGAGCTCATTCTGGCCTGGTCATCACAGCGCTAAATACATACTTCACAAAATACGTTATATTCCCAGATTTTCTCATGCCAGTGTCTCAGGTGTACTTCTGTCAGGGATAATCCTACAAAAATCTGCTGTCCTTTGGGGTTGGGGTTGTGGCTCAGTGGTAGAGCGCCTAACGTGTGAGGCACTGGGTTCAATCCTCAGCACTACATAAAAAAATAAATAAACAAAATAAAAGTATTGTGTCCATCTACAACTTAAAAAAATAAATTAAGTCTGCTGTCCTAGAGGAAAAATTTTAAATCCCAAGGAGATTCAATTATTATAACATCTATATTTATCCTCCCCTATCCCAACAATAGGAATTACAGTTTCAGACCTGAACTGACCCTTAATGCCAAGTTTCTAGAATAGGAACCGAGAGGAACCGAGAGGAACCGAGATTTTTCTAGGGACAACCCTCTATAGGCATCTGCGTAGTCATTCCTCTTGCTGAATGCTTTGATAGCCTTGGGCAGTAAATATAAAGGAAAGCAATTAAGCCTGTGGGATAAGGCTTTGGTGTCAAAATCAGAATTTAAGTTCTTCTCTGATACTTATTTGCCTACATGACCTCGGT
The DNA here is from genome assembly GCF_052094955.1 of Ictidomys tridecemlineatus. NCBI lineage: Eukaryota > Metazoa > Chordata > Mammalia > Rodentia > Sciuridae > Ictidomys > Ictidomys tridecemlineatus. Next base: position 119,045,929 of record NC_135477.1, on the reverse strand, counting down.
TAGGCTACTTAACCTCTCCACATCTTAGTTGTAAAATAACAACACCTCTCTGGTTTGAAGGACCAACTGCAAACACATTTATAAAACATTTAATGCAATTTCTGGTACATGATGAGCATTCAATAAATATTGGAAATTACACAATCATGTATGAATAAACTTCAGTAAGTCAGATAAACTGTTAAAACTCATTATAGATTTTAAATAAAGAAATATAACCTCACTATTTAAAAGCATTGCCTCTAGGAGTTGCTTTAATGAATTGCTAGAAAGAAGTGATTTATAATTACCATATTGTTGGAATGCAAATAGATACTTCAAAGAGGTGAAAAGTAACTTGTTTTCTTGAGTGAGATAAACACTCCCCTTGGGATCTTGTCTATAAACTCAAATATTTTGTAAGCAAATAGAACTCTGATAAATTCCAGCCCTTATTTATGTGAAATGATCACAAAACTATATTTTGAGCTTTGAATAATTGAGGATTTTACCATTTGGACAAGGAGCTATATGGCCCATGACATTCCCTAATTTCAAAAGCATGAGGAAAAAGAATGATGCTTTTCATTTTACCCATATTTATTCCAGTGTTGCCAAATATTGAGTAATGGTCAATTTATTGCACAAATATAGTAAATTTTCAATTATTCACATGTGGATTATTCAAAACAGTTATCTAACCAACCCTGTGTTCTCTTCTCTCTGTTCTAGCTATCCTTTAACCTTTATTGCTCCCCAACACACATACACACACACAAACACACACACACACATACACACACACATACACTCTAACAGATGCACACATATTCAAATATTAAGAAGTACTCATATATAATGACACACTCACAGACACACATACTCACACTCACATTCCCCCGCCTCTCTCTCTCTCTCTCTCTCACACACACACACACACACACACACACACACACACACACACATCATTTTGCCCAAAGCAAGCAGAACCCAGAATTGCCTGTCCTGGTAATTACAGTAGACCCTTAGAACAGCATTTCTTTGTTCTCCTCACTTAGGTTTTCATTTCCTGAATGTCACAGGGTGTGGCCGGAAGGGAGAGAAGGAAGGAAGGAAAGGAAATCATGGTATATACCCCCAGCCCGGTAGTACAGTCTGTGAGAAGCATAAGGCTCCTGCTCCCTGTGTGCTGGCATCTCTCCTGCCATTTTACTGAAACTTTGGGGTGTTTTTCTCTCTGCAGCACCCACGCTCCCTCCCTTTCTGCCAAAGCTTCTTGTTGTGACAGAGTGAAAGGCTGGTGGTTGGGGGTGGGGAATGCAGCTAGGTGGCCTCAGAACTGAGTTATAGCTCCCCCTCCAGGAGCAGCAAGATGGAAGATGAGTCTATAGCCAAAACCTAGAAGCCCCCTACTGCTGACCCTCCTACATATGCACAGCATGTGTATACACACAGAGCCGAGCACTGCCCCCACACCTGCCCACATGGACACATGGACACACATGCAGGACTGGAGCTGAGCAGACACGGCCCTGCAGTCAATAACACTCGGGCAGAAAATCCGATGTCACACTGGCATGAATCTGCCCAGGCATCTGATGTCCAAAATCCCCCTCCTCCCATCTCTTTCCCTTCTAATGAGCCAGAGAATGCTATTGGGGTCCAAACATTTTTCTTTGCCACACAAGAGAATGGTGAGTGTTGAGTGCCTGGACTCCATTAGCACCTGGCACATCAAGCAGAGGACACCAGGGTCAGCACCAGTAGACTGCCCAACCCCCTCCGCAGTAGCCTCTGCACAGAGGACTCTGGGGCTCCCACCACGTGCTCCAGCAGCATGCTCTGCAAAGCACAGACACAAGTCCCAGTCAAGGGGCAGAGGAAGGGCTGGCAATAGCCAATAGGCTGTGTGGCCTCACTCCCCTCTGGCTCAACAGATGGCAGAGTAGTCCCAGGTTTTTCTGAGGATAAGGCCTCATGAAGGAAAGAGGAAAGATTCAATGATCTCTTAAGCTCTAGGAGAAGCAGTCAATGACAGCCAGGTGAAATGCCTGAATATAAAAGGACCCAACATTGCCAAACTGAATCTGGGCCAGGAATGTCCAAAGGAAATTCCCTACTTCCCTAAGCCCTTCTCTTTATCAGGCATTTATGCTAGTCCTTGTATTTTATGCTCATTATTTTAATTTAAATTAAATTTTCCACAAGGTATTCTTGAAGAGAAAGTTGAGAAAGCTTGTGGTTCATGGATTTTACATGATTCGATCAAGATTATAAAACTAGAGCAGGGGGTTGTGGTGTGTGCTTGTAATTCCAACTTAGGAAGCTGAGGCAGGAGGATCACAAATTTGAAGCTAGGAGCTGGGGATGTGGCTCAAGCGGTAGCGTGCTCGCCTGGCATGCGTGCGGTCCGGGTTCGATCCTCAGCACCACATACCAACAAAGATGTTGTGTCCGCCGAGAACTAAAAAATAAAGAAATATATTAAAAAAAAAAAAACAAATTTGAAGCTAGCCTGGACAACTTAATGGACCCTGTTTCAAAATAAGATTTTAAGAAAAGTGCTGGGAATGTAGCTAAGTGGCAGATCACTTGCCTAACATGCACAAGGTTCTGAAGGCCCTGGGTTCAGTCTCCAGCATGGCATAAGAAAGGTTGTGAGTAATGTGTAATCTTGGCCCTTTGTCCTTGTTTGGAGCAAGCAGAAGATTGTGTCTGATGGAGAAGGTAGTGTTGTGGGAGGTAAAGGAAGAGGCGCCTGTTTGTTGACCTTCTTCCAAGGGAGAAAAAGTAGCACTGCCTGGGTCTCTGGACTCTGCTTATCTTCCAAGCATTGTGGAATGGGCCTGCTCTCTGTACTAGGTAAGCAATGCCCAGTGGCATAGGTGATGCTTCTATTTTTCCTTCGGGGACCTCACACTTTCTTGGTCAGTATGCCATATGGCTGTAAAAAGCCCAGGCCGGACATAAAAAGAATGTGTTAATTTAGAAACATTTTTAAAATTAATAAGCACATGGTGATGCAGGTTGTTTGTTCAGGGCAATGTGCTGCCTACATTAGAATTGCCAAACTTCCCCCTCCCACTTCCCCCAGCTCTCTCCCTCCTAGGTCTTGGCTGTTACTCATGTCATTCTGGCAGGAAGAGTCCATTCCCTCATTCCCTCAGGCTAGGTGACTGTTAGTCTGCAAAGCTCAACTTGCCAAATGAATAGGTTCTCCAAGCTCAGAGGTCTCTCCTAGGCCATGTGTATATGGGACGCGTGGGGAGCAGACAGCGGTTCTTCTTCTTTTTTATTTTTTTAAATTTGTTTTCATTAGTTATCGGTTATTCTTTTTAAATCAAAGATGGGGTTGGGGATATAGCATGGTGGTAAAGCATTTGCCTATCATGTGCAAGCAACACACACACACACACACACACACACACACACACACAAACACAAAGTAAATCCATTGATTTCTTTACCTTCTGAAACCTGTCTTATGAGGGTGGGTACTCAGTTCCATGTCCACCTCCAGGAAGCAGATATAAGCAATTTCTCCTGAGGCAAGAACTAAGGCTAGGACTTGCTTGAAGAAGACCAAACTAGAGATTATTCTTCCCAGTGGGACTGCCCCCAAAAGTTTACTTTATCTTATCTTCTCCTATATAAGGCTTCTCTTCCATTCAACCCCAAAAGAATTCATTCTGATATTAATTCAAGTATTTATTGAGTTTTTATGAACCAGAGACTGATCATGAAGCTTGATTCTAGTGCTGGATGACAGATGAGAAACAAATAAACAAAAATCAGTGCCAGGATTGACTCTCAAGATGATATGATAGAGCAGAGATCAGATCAGCAAACTATGGCCTATAGGCCAAATCTGTCTACCACCTGTTTTGTAAATAAAATTTATAAAGTAAATGAAGAATGCTTAGCAGGGGTCTACTTTATTTATTATCTTTGTATTTTTAAATTAATTTTTGAATATATATTTAATGAGTCTACATTATTTTAAAAAAGAAAAATAGAAAGAATAGACAAAGAAGTGTCTCTCCGGGCTCTATTTCCCAGCTATTAAGTTTCCTTTCCTATATGCAACCAACATTAATTTCTTATGCATTTTTTTCCAGAGAAATGTATTCATACAAAAGAAGTACATGTACATAGTATACATTTTTGCTCCCAAGAAAACTATTTAATTTTGGGAGATCAGGGAAGACTTGTGATTTGGCTAAAACTTGAATGATAAGAAGGTGCCAGCATCTTCTCAGAGCAGCAGCTTCTAGGCTGTAGAAACAGCCAGTGCAAAGAAAGACTCTAAGCTGGTCTTGATATGACAGGTCTAGAGATGAAAAAGGAAGTCCATGTGTTTGGGCACACTGGGCCAGAGAGCAGTGATTGGAGATAAATCAGGAAGCATAAAGACTCCATTGTGCTCATTTATCCCTGCTCCTGAGTATTCACACTTGGGTGGAAGGGAAGTCATTTCTGACTTCTAACACTGGTTTTCCTTGCTATTCCTCTTTAGTCTTATGTTGGGGCCATTCCATCTTTTAACAACACAATGCATCTGTAAAATCTGTATATATAACTATGAATACAGAAAAGGTATGGGGCAGGACAAGGGCTAGAAGGGGGTTTAGGGATAACATAATTAGCACTTCTTGAGGAAGGTCCTACAATCAGAATTATCAATCCAGGAACTTGGTAAAGACTTTACAAAGATACAATTTATCAACCTGAATTGAAAACCAAGGGCTGGGGATGTGGCTCAAGCGGTAGCGCACTTGCCTGGCATGTGCACGGCCCTGGGTTCAATCCTCAGCACCACGTACAAATAAAGATGCTGTGTCCGCCAAAAAAACAAAAAATAAATATTAAAAAGAAAAAAAGAAAGAAAAGAAAACCAAGAGGAGTAATTATCTCTCCACCCAGGGCTTTGCTTAGAAAAGTAGAATATTCTCAATTTATGCAATAATTATTTGGTCAAGTTTTCTATTAGTACCAAACATGTGTTCAGTATCTTGAGAAAAGCAAGTGAAACAGAGCACCTCATCCCTATCCTGATAGAGTTTATAATTCATCTGAGGAAAGAGAATTTGACCTTGTGAAATAATGGTGAGTTAACCTAAAAGATACAAAACTAGTTCAGAGACGCTAGGGATCAACATGATCAAAAGCTCAAAAGAGTTCATGGGAGGGACTGGGGTTGTGGCTCAGTGGTAGGGAGTTTGCCTAGCACGTGTGAGCACTGGGTTCAATCCTCAGCACCACATTAAAAAAAAATACATACAATAAACTTATAAAAAAAGAGTTCATGGGAAAGTGAATAGTGAACTACTTTAAAGGATAGGGAAGATCTGAATAAAAGTAATGATATCTTGATTAGAAAGATGTCATACAAGCTAGGTGCATGCCTGTAACCCCAGTTGGCTCGGGAGGCTGGGGCAGGAGGATTGCGAGTTCAAAGCCAGCCTCAGCAAAAGCGAGGTGCTAAGCAACTGAAACCCTGTCTCTAAATAAAATACAAAATAGGGCTGGAGATGTGGCTCAATGGTTGAGTGCCCCTGGGTTCAATCCCCAGTACAAAAAAAAAAGAAAGAAAGAAAAAGAAAGAGGCCATACAAATAAATAAGACAGCAATCGGTACAGTAACCACTCAATAGGTGGCAACTGCAGCTTCTCTTCTTCCCCTTTCTCATTGTGTTACTTACAGTTTACAAAACACTTTCTCGCAAATTCCCTCACTTGATATTTACAATAACCCTATGCCTGGGCAGGGCAGATGGTCCTGTTTCCATTTCACAAGTGAAGAAATTGAGGCTCAGAATGATTAAATACATTGTCAAAGTTACAGGGCAGAAAATGAAACCTAGGTGTTCTGAATCTACATAGCACAGGCTTTCCTCTTTGTGAGGAAAGCAGCAGGCAATTCAAGCAGGCGGAACAGCAGGAACAAGAGAAAAGAAGCTGGGAGCCTTGGAAAATGCAATTACATCTCAGTGGCACCGGGAACACTTTCTCTTGAAAGGAGCCTATACTCTCTGACTTCTCTAGTAATGCCCATATGCCCAGATCACAGGTCCTACCTAGCTCAGGAAAAGGAAAAACTTATTGGTTAACAACCTCAACAGAGTAGGAAAACTGTGAGAAAGAGGAATCCACTCCTTCTACATTCTCATTAGCACTGCAGCCCCACATACACATGCATCAGACTGCAGGTTATCATTGGTAAGTACTAAGCCTGAGGCCTGAAATAAATTAGGCGGCATCTCAGAAAAACAAAGTTATATTACTCATATTAAGATTCGTGTGGATTAAAAATGCCATCTACTGTTTTGCAGGTCACCTTTCTTTTCTCAGGACCCTGCTGAGTGAAAGCGTTCTTTTTCCTTCCCTCCACTCAAACCCACCTGAGCATGTTGGCTCTGCTCTGTAGTTTCCCAGAGGGAACTGGCTGAGTTCAGCCACCTACCTGTAGTCTATCAGATCCAAACTATGAGGCCACAGGTAGGGGGCTTCAATGTCTGCCTTTGGAATGAGGCTGCCTTCTGAGGTTGCCCCTGGCAACCAAAGTGCCTGAATGTCTGTATCTTAGAGGAGCCTGGGAGCTGGGGAGGATGGGAGCAGTCCCTAACTACAGGGTACAAACAGCAGGTCAGTCATTATGCTCCTTTTTTCCTCCCAGACCTAGACCCCAATTTCCTAATGAGTACAAGTGTTGTCACGTCACCTGACTTCTCCACGTCAACAGCATCCCTTGGAGATTCTCCCTGAGGAGGGAGGTTGAGGAAAACCTGTTCTGTTTAGCCTACAGCAAAGATCCATGCACCCAACACATCCTTAGCCAGTTCTTGGCATGTCATATGCTCTCAAATGACTAATACCATTTCATCTTGTAAGCTTCAACATCTCTTTCCCCAGGAAGCCAACCTACCCTGACTTGCCTTTTGTGCTCTAGGAAGATATAAGCGCACATACCTTGAAACCCTGTGTCACTCTAGCATAATAATAAATATTAGTCCTCCTAGAATGTGCAAGGCCTGGGTTCAACTGCCAGCATCACAAAAACAACAACAAAAACAGCAACAACAACAAAACACCATATCATTCTAGTTGTATATTTACATTTGTATTAGCTCCTCAAGGTTAAGGACTGAATTTTATTTCAGCCTGGGACCTGACACATAGGCATAACCTAAATGCTTGTTGAAGAGAATAAATGATAACAGGAAATTGTCACAGGAGGAAATGGGTAGCAGGAAAGAACTTTTCAAGCATTGGATGGAAGAAGCAGCATGTGCAGAGCACAGAGGGTCTCTGGAATGATTCAGTTTCATCTACAATGTAGGGTGTATAGAGGAATCAGAGAAGGTAGGCCAGTGCCATCCGGGACAGTCTCAAAAGCTGAGTTAATACATTTGAGCCAGGAGTGCAGCATATTCAAAGCATAGCTTTAGGAAGACAGATCTGGCCAGGTGTGCGGAATGGACTGAGGGAAAACCAGCAGGCAGGAGACTGTTTTGACAGCCCAAACTTGACATGTAAAGGGTCTAGACAAGAGCAGTGATGGGGAAATGAATGCAAGAAATAAACCACCCAACTCTGTTGGGTGGCTTCTTTGTGCAGACTAGGAATGTCAGCTGGCTGCCTAACCTTGTTTTAATTAGCATCCGGTGGTTGCCATCTGAGCCGACTGACCACAGAGCTCTTTGTGCTTTGCAGAAATCTTAGCTGTATCCAGGGTGCTGTCATTACTTCAGGAACTGAGTGGTGTAAGGTTGGAAGGTAGATCTGGGAGGGAAAAATTTTCTTGACTAGAATATGTCAAAGGGGTCATATATCCTTCCCCCTCAGTATTTATCACCTTTAAATGGAGATAGTCTTTTTCATGCCACACCCATCTACAGCTCCAAAAAGAGCACCTACAAAACAGCTGGAAGATTCTGGAATTAAGTTTGTTTGCCTTGTCTCCTGCAGATGCATCTGGACTACATATGTCAAGTACACTGCTTATATGCCTCCTGCTCTTGCTGAGAGGGGTAGTTTCACTCACAGCACTACTCATAAGCAGTATAGAAGCTGCGTATGAGCCTTGGCTCTAAAGCCAGTCTGCCTGCATTCAAATCCTAGCTCTACTACTTAATAGTCATGAAGACTCTGTGCTTCAGTTTGCTTATCTACACAATGGGGAAAATATTAGAATCTACTTCAATAGGATTGTTGAGAGGATTATATTAGTGAGTTAAGCCATGAAGAGCATTTAGCAGTGTACCTGGCGCATAGGAATCCCTCAATGAAGGTGAGCTACTATTTTTATCTGATGCAACCATATGCTCTATGATAAGAGCCCAAGCCCTTCAGCCTGAGCTCTGAGTCAGGGCAACCCAGTGAGGCCTGGTGAGAGGAATCAGATTCTCTTTGGATAATTAGGAAAAGAACTCAGGGCCAAATGACTAGTGGTGGGATGAAAGCTGCAAAGGTGCATAGAATGAGGTGCCAGAACATATGATTGAAGGCATGAAGAGTCATAATGAGCAACTTAGTCCAGAATCTACCCCTCTCTCTCCCTGCCCAGAGTTCCATTTTTTGGCTTTGTGTCTTTTTTCCATTTTGTGCTGCTATAACAGAATACCCAATACTGAGTAATTTAAAAAATAAAAAGAGAGAGAGAGTGAGAGAGGAGAGAGAGAGAGAGAGAGAGAGAGAAAGAATTTTTTTAATATTTATTTTTTAGTTTTCGGCGGACACAACATCTTTGTTTGTATGTGGTGCTGAGGATCGAACCCGGGCTGCACGCATGCCAGGCGAGCGCGCTACCGCTTAAGCCACATCCCCAGCCCAATACTGAGTAATTTAAAAAAAAAAATCAGATTTATTTCTTACAGTTCTGGAGGCTGGGAAGTCCATGGTCAAGGGCATACATCTGGGGAGGAACTTCTGGCTGCATCACCTCTTGGCAGAAGGCAAAAGGGTAGGACAGGACACATAGCAGAGCAAAAGTTGAATTTGTAACCTCAAACCCTTTTGTAATCACTAATAATCCAATCCTCTTCATTAGGCCTAGACCCCGACTACTATTGCATTGCAAATTAAATTTCCATCACATGCTTTTGGCAGGGGGGACATACATTTAAACCATAGCACCCTATTTGCTCTCCGTTTATCACAGCAGCCTCAAATATTTCAAGCTAGTAGCTTTGTGGTTGTGGTACCAACTCAATGAGTGTCTACAGACTCTTATTGTATGAGTAAGAAGTAAATGCCCTGTCCTCCATGATAGCAGAGAACACTACTTCCCCATATCTTTTACTCTGTCTTCCTCTCTCCTTGCTCTCAGCACACAAAAAAGAAAGAAAGAAAGAAAATAAAAACCTTTCCAGATGCTTATGCTGAGCCAAGATGGGATTCAGAGTAAGTAATCCAAGAATATTCACAACATTCCAAAGATAGAACTTTAGATTTAGGAGATAGAATAAAGGAATGAAGGAAATAATTCCTTCCACCAATACAACATTTTATAAAGTATTACCTCATCTGATGTTGAAAACAGCACTCTGAAAAAGGCATTATTATTATTCTCATTTTAGAGATGAAAAACTCTGAAGTTTAGAGAACTTAGCAAAAATTCAAGGTCACACAGCTATAGGGTACAAAATCAGGACCTGAACCCTGCACTTTTCACCTCCAAGCTAGGGGCCTACCTATCCACTGTACTCTCCATCTTGGGCTCTCCTTCAACCCAGGACCTATGATCAGGCCAGTATACCCAAGAATCATAGATTTCAACAGACCAAGAACTTGACTCTGAGCACAAGCACTTGTGAATAGACAGCACCCCAAATACCTTAACTGAGACTCTAGAAGTGACTTTGGAGAGGAGGAGAGCTAGTGAGGGTATTCAATTATGCCAGGAGGAGAATCTTGGATCAGAGTTGCTCTGCCTACTCTTGTCACACATTCTCCTCTGGGGAAATCCCCAGCAGCTGCGATATGGGTCAGGTTCACTATTCTGCCCTAATGTGATTTGACAGAAGCTAAAAGGCTCAAGTGGGAAGATACTACAACTGAAAATCCCTCAGTGGAAACGTGGCTTCTTCTTACTATCTGTGAGTTCTCTCTGTATCAGGGACTCAGGAAGTCTCAGGCATCACAGTTATATGATAGGTTTTGAGTTTCATTCATTAGCCATGGTAAGAGGTATCTCATGCTTCCTTATCTCCAGAGAGGGCCTGAACCTAAGTACTCTCAGAGATGATGAGTCTTCATTGTTTTTTTCTTTAGACCTGTTCCTTCTCTCTTCCTTCAGTGACAACCAGTTTGTTCTCACTCACAACCCCCTTTCTGAATCCTGGAACGCTGCTCCCATCTCCTCTCCTTACCCTCTCCTCAACTACCTGCATCATCACAGAATCTCTGAGAAGACCCCAAAGTCCCCCATGTTTGTTTGTTTTGCAGTGCTAGCAATTGCACCCAGAGTCTCACATATGCTGAGGATTCAATCCAGAGCCTTGTACTTGCTATGCAAACTACATACCACTGAACTACATCCCTAGCCCTTCGCCCAAGTTTTTATCTTCCGAATTCCAGGACCAACAATTTCTTTGTTACATTAATAATAATAAAGAAATCATCGTCTCTAGCCTGTGGAGTTAGAAGGCAAGTGGTCTGAGTCCCCCTTCTACTCAATCTAAATTGCTACCCTTGCCAGCTCCACCTCAGCTGCCAAAGCCAGTGATGGCACACAAACTAAGGGAAGCACAAAACTCCCTCATGGCACAAAAAAAGGCAACTCAACAAGTTTAGAATCATAAATAGAGAGACTCAAAAAACAACGTGGAGGAAAGCTCCAACACATTTTAATTTCTACACACACCCACACACACACACACACACACTCCTCTCTACCTACTGCCCCACCCCCCCATCCAGCCTCCTGAAGGGAAATGCTAATGGAATCATCCAGGGAAAAGTTAATGGAGTTGGCCATTAAATGCAGCAGCTGCCAGAGCATTAGGCTGACTGGGCAGAGGGCCTGAACCCATTTATTCCAAACTGTAGCCTCCATCGCGTATCTAAGGTCCTTATCTTTTCGTTTCACGTTGTGCTTGGACCAGGTCACTGAATGGCAACTCCTGGTCTGAGAACCCATATGCTTCCCTGCAATACACATTGATGTCTGCCTGTCTACCAGCCACAAAGGCAGTGCTTGGAAACATGGGAGGAAAATAGTGGGAAGGGTAAATCAGCACACATTTCCAAAGTCCACCTGTGTCTGCTACTTTAAAAACCCTGATTGGACTAGGGATATAGCTCAGTGGTAGAGCCTAGTATGAGCAAAGTTGTGGGTTCAATCCCCAGCACCACAGCAAAAAGAAAATAAAAACCCTGATTGTGGAATCTCTCTGACAATTGGTTATATTTTTGACAGTTTACTACAATGACACAAAGTCTAAAAGCCCCTTTTAGGAGGAAGATTGTTTCCCAGGGCTCTGGCCCTGGGATGAGTACCTGACTGTCATTTGCCTGCCTTTTCCTCCATATCATGAGTTAGAAAATCATGTTTACTAACTAGTTAGAATGACATATGACATTAGAAAGTTATGTTTACTAACTGTTTAGGATGAAGACGACAAAACAACAATTTTAATTATAGTATTGGAAAGTCTTACTGAATAGTCTGTGTACAAACTGGCAAATTGTGAGAACATGGCTTGGTCAAAAAGTAAACAGAGCTGGATGTGGTGGCACTTGCCTGTAATCCCAGCAGCTCCGGAGGCTGACAGGAGGATCACAAGTTCAAAGCCAGCCTCAGCAAAAGCAAGGCGCTAAACAACTCAGTGAGACCTTGTCTCTAAATAAAATACAAAAAAAGGCTGGGGATGTGGCTCTGTGGCTGAGTGCCCCTGAGTAATTCAATCCCTGGTACACCCCCCACCAAAAAACAAAGTAAATAGAGCATGAGCACAGGAACCTGCCTTTAATTCTTGGTTCTTCCTGCCTCTTCCAGCTCTCTCTTTGATTTATGATTCTCTGAGAAGATATTCATAAATATTAACTAAGCACTACTATGTGCCAAGTTGCCCTTCCTTGTGTTCATGGTAAGATTGCTTGATCCTCGTGGTTTTCCAACATTCCTAGCTGGTCCCCTGGGCTGTAGGACCAGAAGTCTCTCCCAAATAGCTGGAGTGATTTAATACTTTCATTTTTTCTTTTTCTTTCTTTTTTTCTTTTTTTTTTTTCTTTTTTTTTTTTTTTTTTTTTTTTTTGTGGTGCTGGAGATTGAACCCAGGGCCTTGTGCATGCGAAGCTAGCACTCTACCAACTGAGCTATATTGGTTTAATATAGCTATGATTTAATACTTTCTTATACTGGAATTGCTTTTCTTCACATCTGAGTCTAGAAAGTACTATTCACAAAACTAAACTACTGAACCCATAATTTGTGTTTCTTAAGCAATTTCATTTGAATAAGCTACAGTCAAAACAGTGAATAGACAATACATGCTATAATGGACACATATTCCTCCCTAAGCATTGCTTCCTTAGGGAATCAGTCTCTCCAATTATTTCAATACTACATGGTTTTGGAACAAGAAGATCCTCCTCCCCAACTTCAGGATAAAGACATGAGCCAAGCCTAGCCCCTCAGAGTACTCAACACCTCTGGGCACAGCAACTAGTTCAGAGAAAGACATACATCTCAAACCAATTATGGTCTTCTCTGGACTTTTGCAGGAGCTGTGGAGGCAAATACATATTCTCTCACTCTGGAATGGTGTGTTCTAAGGGTAGCACTGGTTTGTGGCTGCTGGTGGCAATCTGGCTGCCATGTGCAGATATACTATCTGAGAAGGAAACAAAGCCAACTAATAGAGGTAGTCTATTCCCTGATGCATTGTTTGAACTCATGGATATGTTCTTCCCAAAGCAAGTCTGCCTTTACTGGAGAGGTTGTGGAAGAAAACAGACACCTACCTTTCAGTTCTTTCTGGGATAAGGTCCTTCTATTGTTGCTATTTTATTTCCCCCCACAAAATAAGTGGAGAAACTTAATAGAAATGAGTAATAGTTGTTTAAAATTATCTTTCACCTCTAGAACTAAATAAAATATTCCAGATCTCTTGAGAACAAGGATCAGGAGTTACTCTTTCTAGAAATAGTCAACTAAAGTGCTTGCTAAAGAGATTAGGGCTATTTGAGGTATGTCCCTAAATCTTTGGCAGCATGTTGATAAGCATCTACTAAGCTCTCCCATAGATTTCCTGGGGACCATTATGAAAATAGATGGACCAAAGTATGATCTAGGAGTGTGACAAGGTCTCACTGAGTTGCTTAGCATCTCACTTTTGCTGAGGCTGGCTTTGAACTCATGATCCTCCTACCTCAGGATGGGCTCAGGCCACTGGAATTACAGGTGTGTGCCACCACGCCCAGCTCCCAACAATTTTTCTTTCCTCTGTCTCAACATATCCTACTGTGTGTGTGTGTGTGTGTGTGTGTGTGTGTGTGTGTGTGTGTATGAGAGAGAGAGACAGAGAAAGAGAGACAGACAGACACTAGGGATTAAACCCAGGGATGCTCTACCACTGAGTTACATCATCAGTCCTTTTGAATTTTATTATAAGACAAGGTCTCACTAAGTTCTCAAGTCTGGACTCAAATTTGGGATCCTCCTTCCTTAGCCTCCCAAGTAGCTGGGAGTATAGGTGTGCTCCACTACACCCAATAGGTACTCCTTCTTGATCCTGGAAAATCAGGCTGTGATTATTTGCAAGCCACAGTCCTTGGAAAGTATTCTGTAGTTGAGGCATCTGTGTGTGCTCCTACCCAGCTCAGACTTTAAAGTTTGAGAGCAGAGCCATTAACATTCTCTTCAGTATACAGACAGGGAACCTTCAGCTCTTGTTAGTCCTCGTTTTTTCTTCAGGAGCAACAGCTTCCTTGTTCCCAGAACCTTTTCTTCTCTTCAAAGAGCTCTGGGCTCCAGGGAGTCCTGTGGCCAAGAGATTTGCCAGACACCTCTGGATTCCCAATGAAGAGGAGGCTGTGCCACCTGCTCTTCAGCTAAGACTCTAAGCACCCTTATTCCACTCACAGACTTCAAGATTGAGCAAGGACCAGACAAGAGGCCCGTCTTCCCTCTGGCTTCTTGGGCAGTCTACAGGGGTTAGGCCTTGGGTTATGGAAGTGATTCTCCTGATCACTTCAGTCCCCTGTGACTTCTGAATTTGGACTATTTTGATAGAGAAAAGTCAAATAGGTCCCACCCTAACAGAGTAGGAACACATTTACTACTGCTGCTCCATTATGAAGCTATGAGAGGATGGGAAAAAATTTTCTATTTTATTTTATTTATTTTTTTAAACATTTTTTTAAATTTAGTTGTAGTTGGACACAATATCTTTGCTTCATTTATCTATTTTTATGTAGTGCTGAGGATTGAACCCAAGGCCTCACATACGCTAGGTGAGCACTCTACTGCTGAGCCACAACCCCAGCCCCCAGAATTTTCTATTTTAAAGAAATGAAAAGTCCTATTGGTTAGGGGGAGGCAATTTTCAGTGAAAACACCATTCACATGTATCATATTTATTAAGAGTGGCCATCTACCCATCTATGTGGTGGGTGCTTAGAAAATAGAAAGAAATTATTTACGGGAAGTTTAAATTCTACTATCCCCAAAGTCAATTCCTTAAGCTGTCTACAGATTTTAATAAGAAGACCTCGAGGGCCTGTAGTTCAGAGAGGAGTGAGTTTGGAAGATAGCAATTGAATTTCATTGTCCAAACTTTCCTCTTATAGCTGCCCTTTCCCACCAAGAAACACTGGTCATATCCCTAAATAGTCTCCAAGGTATTCCAGGTGAGAGAGAATTATGCAAAGTCCTCCACTGCCCAGGACTTGACTCTATCGTCTCTACACTTTCCCTTCTCCGACAAGCACCCATTCCTTACAATTGCTTCTGCAGTAATTACACAGAATCACATGAAAACAACCTCCCCAGGATTATATTTTAGCAAACTCCTTTACAGACAGGACAATAGATGTGGCAATGTTGTACAATCATTGTTATTCATTTCCCTATTCCCTCTGGCCACAAAGCTGGGCCCAGCATCACCCAGCATACCAGCCCAGGTGGGCCAGGCCTATACAGAAAAAGACAACTACTCCATCTGCTGGCTTGACAGCAGTTTCAGGTTGAAGCCTTTAATTTCTTGCAAAGCAGTTCCTGCTTCTGAACAAAAAGACTAAAACGTCTTTTTATCATGATAAAGATATTCAGCCATTTTATCAAAGGTGAGGACATCTATCCCTCCTACCTTAAACCCAGAATCACAGACAGAAATACAGATGATAAACATCTATATCTATCTAACAGGAACCTGGAGAAGGACCTGTCCTGGGCAAGCATTGTTTTGTTACTATATAGAGATCTGCATATAAGAAGACAGCTCCAAAGCGAGATGGAAATGGGAGGATTTAGAGTGAAATTTAGAAAAACATTGACAAATGTTTAAAAATAGCATTTTCTTCTTTCCATCAAGCCCTTCATCTCTCCTGGCTGCCTATATGAGAAAGGCTTCCTCTACCGATTATTTAACTATTCCCTGTTAACAGGGCCTGTTGCCCATCCAGAGTCATCTTTATACTCATGATTGAAAGAATGGGGAGTGTACTTTAAAGATAAGGTAATTACACCTCCTCAACAGGAGAAAATGTTATTACCTATCCCTACTCAGAAATAAATTAATTCATTCCTGAAATCCCTCATTTGACTATAGTAACTATATTGTTACTTAAAAGTTTCAGCAGAGATTCCCAAATAGAGTATGTCTTAACGAAGTGATGTGTCAGCAAAAAATGCATATGTCATAGAAAAAGAAGTTATTGGATATCAAGAAAGTATGTTTTTCCATTTTCTTTTTCTTTCTTCATCCCCCCCCCAGTGGTGCTAGGAATTGAATCCAAGTAAGAATTGTGTACTCCAGGCAAGTGTTCTAGGACTGAGTTACATGCATGCCCAAGAGAATTTTTTTATTAAAGCATTATAATTATACAGTATTTGGGTTCATTTTGACAAAATTATACATTTGATTTCAATCCTCATTCTTCTCCCTCCTTTCCTTCCCCGTCACCCTTTCTCCTTTCTTTACTATCTTCCTTTCACTCCTTTTTTTTTAATTGGTACTTTCTACATATACATAAAGGTAAAACCAAGAGAATTTTTTAAAAAAAATGTTTATTTAATAAGGAGTATTGAATGCTTTGGGCACCCCACTCCAAAGAAAGAGATGCTGGTGTTTCACCACAAGCCTAATTTGAAGACTTCAAGGAGACCCTTCAGAGAGCTTGATATGTGTCTCCTGCAATTATGGATGGCGACAAGTGGATTAATTTCTGACTTCAGTTCAAGAAACTTAAGGAAGGACCAGAGTATCCCAGGAGTTCACAGGTTTGAAGCAAGCCTCAGCAACTCAGTGAGTCTGTAAGCAACCTAGTGAGACCCTGTCTCAAAATTATATTAAAAAGGGCTGTGTGTATGGCTCAGTGGTTGAATGCCCTTGGGTTTGATTTCTGATACCAAAATAAATAAACAAACAAACAAATAAATAAATAAAAATAAAAAATAAAAAGGGCTGGGGATATAGCTCAATGTTAGAGCACCCCTGGGTTCCATCCCCAGCATTGCAATAAATAAATATTGCCATTAAATGGGTCCTATTGAGAGGAGCTGTTTTCAGATCTAATCATGAATCCTGTTTGCTATTGTTCCAGTTACAATTATAAACATGTGTTCTTCAAAATATGTGCTCAGGGTTTGTGAGGGCAAAGAACTTGCTACAGGGATACTGCCACATCGATGTTCATAGCAGCACAATTCACAATAACTAGACTGTGGAACCAACCCAGATGCCCTTCAATAGATGAATGGATAAAAAAAAATGTGGCATTTATACACTATGGAATATTATGCAGCACTAAAAATGACAAAATCATGGAATTTGCAGGGAAATGGATGGCACTAGAGCAGATTATGCTTAGTGAAGCTAGACAATCCCTAAAAAGCAAATACCAAATGTCTTCTTTGATATAATGAGAGCAACTATGAACAGAGTAGGGAGGAAGAGCAGGAAAAAAAAAGATTAACTTTAAACAGAGACATGAGATGGGAGGGAAAGGGAGAGAAAAGGAAAATTGCATGGAAATGAAGGGAGACCCTCATTGCTATAGAAAATTACATATAAGAGGTTGTGAGGGGAATGGGAAAATAAACAAGGAGAGAAATGAATTACAGTAGATGGGGTAGAGAGAGAAGATGGGAGGGGAGGGGAGGGGGGATAGGAAAAGTAGCAGAATACAACAGTTACTAATAGGGCATTATGTAAAAATGTGGATGTGTAAACGATGTGATTCTGCAATCTGCATTTGGGGTAAAAATTGGGAGTTCATAACCTACTTCAATCTAATGTATGAAATATGATATGTCAAGAGCTTTGTAATGTTGTGAACAACCAATAATAATAATAAAAAAAGAACCTGTTTCTGACTGAACTTTGGGGGATGGCTTGGAGATCCTCTTAGATCCTGCCCAATATGTGCAAACAGACCTCTACAGAATAGGCATGAAAAATAGACTGTTGAATTATTAGGAGCATAATAGAGGACAGTGCACCCACCCAGATCCTATTAGTACTTGTACATGCATGCACAAGTGCACTCACAAAAGTGCCCCAGGAGAAAACTAGATTTAAATACCAGTCACACCTGGAGAGCACAAAGCCAGTTTTGACAATGGGTCACAAGTGCAATATTTCCCTCCCTGAAAGGGTCAGAAATGTCAAGAAAAAAAGACTACATCCCCTCTTTTTGCTTGCAGCAGGTTCCAGATGGGAAAGAAAAATAACTTAAGGGCTGGGGATGTGGCTCAAGCGGTAGCTCGCTCACCTGGCGTGCGTGGGGCCCAGGTTCGAACCTCAGCACCACATACGAACAAAGATGTTGTGTCTGCCAAGAACTAAAAAATAAATATTAAAAAAAATTTTAAAAAAGAAAAATAACTTAATAGAAAAAAAACTACAAACATCGCCAATACCAGGCTGAACATTTTAAGTGTCTAACTGAAGTTATGTTTTACTACTTAAAGTGTCTATAGAGCTTTTGGACACCTATAAGGGATCCAGGAAAGTATCTGAGCTGGAGAGAAGTTAGAACCATCACTACCAAGCAAGTTTAAAGAAACAATGGACTGGGCATGTAGCTCAACGTTAAGAATGCTTACCTAGGGGCTGGGGTAGTGGTTCAGTGGTAGAGTGCTCACATAGCACATGTGAGGCACAGGTTCGATACTCAGCACCACATAAAAATAAACAAAAGTAACAACAGATGGAATTTAAAAAAAATTTTTTTTAAAGACTGCTTACCTAACTTGTGCAAGACTGGGTTTAATTCCCAGAAAAAGGAGAGAGGAGGAACTAAAATCCTTATGATTATAAACAATGAATCCTATTTGTTATTGTTCCAGTTACAATTATAAAAAAGTTGTTCTTCAAACTTTATTTTAAAAAATAATAGCCAGGCATGGTGGTATAACCTGTAAATCCAGCAACTTGGGAGACTGGGGCAGGACGATTTCAAGTTTGAGGCTAGCCTGGTAACTTAGCAAGACACTGTCTCAAAATTTAAAAATAAGGCTGGTGTGGTGGCACACACCTGTAATCCCAGCAGCTCATGAAGGTGAGGCAGGAGTATCACAGATTTGAAGCAAGTCTCAGCAACTTAGCGAGGCTATAAGTAACCTAGTGAGACCTGTCTCAAATTATTTAAAAAGGACTGTGTATATGGCTCAGTGGTTGAGTGCCCTTGGGTTTGATCCCTATACCAAAATAAATAAATAAATATAAAAAGGGCTGGGGATGTAGCTCAATAGTAGAGCACCTCTGGGTTCCATCCCCAGTATTGCTGTAAATAAATAAATATTGTCACTAAAAGGGTCCTATTGAAAGAAGCTGTTGTCAGACCTAATGTTTCTCCCTGGCTTAACTCAGCTCTATGTCCTGGTAGAAAATAAGGCCTATGGTTTCAAGCTCTGCCCATTTCTCCCATTCCTTCTTAACTTACTGCCGCATCCTCTCTTCCCTCCTTTTATTACCCTGCACTATGAACCCAGTTCCAAGAGCAATTTCTTTTGGTCTTAGAATCTCCTGTGCTGTTGCAATCCTGCCCATCAGGATTATATATAGCAACTCAGAATTTATCCCAACAGACTTTCAGAATCTCCTCCATGGTAACACTTTACAGGCACTTTTTCAGTGTTATATCTTCATTCCTTCCCTACAGTCACAGGATGTGATACACATACACCCACATACAAAGCACGGTACAAAGAAAATTATACACATGGTTTCTCTGCCCCCAGAATGTACAACTTAAGACAGCTACCATTTAACCGATGAGCATAAACATAAATAGCAGAAAGCAGTATTAAACCAATCTGTGAATGAACAGCAGGGTAAATGCACAATGAGAAGCAGAGCTAAGCAATGAATGTTTACTCAACATTTAATAGGTGTCAGGTGTTGGGCAAGGTTCTGGCAACAAATTTTTGGGGGGTGAACAGGACTCCCCTAAATTGCCCAGGCTGACCTCGAACTCATAATCCTCCCACCTCAGCCTCCCAAGTAGCTAAGATTACTGGTATGTTCCACTGTGCTGGCTCTTGCAATAAGTTTTTTTTGTGGGGGAGAGAAACGGAGGGTACTGGGGATTGAACTCAGGGGCACTTGACCATTGAGCCACATCCTTAGCCCTATTTTGTATTTTATTTACAGGCAGGATCTCACTGAATTGCTCAGTGCCTCACTTTCGCTGAGGCTGGCTTTGAATTTATGATCCTCCTGTCTCAGCCTCTGGAGCTGCTGGGATTACAGGCATGTACCACAGTGCCTGGCTCTCACAATAAGTTTTTGAACAAAATAGTCATAGTCCCTGCACTATTTCAAAATACTAAAAAGATAAATACTAAATAATTTTTACTAAAAAGATAAATACTAAACAATGATTTACTAAAAATGATTTTAATGAATATAAGTATAGAAAGTGCTATGAAAGATAGTATGCAGGACTGGTCTAGGCATTAGGAATCTAATCTATTCTGGGTGCCGGAGAAGCTTGCAAGTGACATTTAAACTGGGACTGGGTTTTAGTACTTGCCTAGCATGTGCAAGGCTCTGGGTTCAATTCTAGGCACCATGAAATAAAACAAAACCCATGAGAAAGAGAGAGAGAGAGAGAGAGAGAGAGAGAGAGAGAGAGAGAGAGAGAGAGAGAGAGACCTGAAGCCTAAGTAGGGTTGGACAACTGGCTGACAGTGATCTAGGGAAAAGGCAGGGCATATGGGAATGCAGAAGCAACACATTCAAGGAACTGAAAGAAGGCCCATGTGACTGGAGTAAATCTATCAAGGGGGATACAGAATCAAGGTGAGAAGTTAGAAAGCATCAGTAGAGAGCTGGGGCTGGGGGATTTTAAATGTTGTTTAAGAACAAAGAAGTGAAAAAATACATGATCAAAGATTCACTGAATGGGTTGGGGCTGTAGATCAGTGGTAGAGCACTTGCCTGGCATGTGTGAGGCACTGGGTTTGATCCTCAGCACTACATAAAAATAAATAAAATAAAGGTCCATCGATAACTTTAAAAAAAAAAAGATTCACTGAATATGAAGCTAAGTTAACTAGTCCAGATGATGCTAGAATCTTCTCTGCCCATTCTGTACCACTGGATGAATACAAATAGAAGCCAGAAAGGGTTGGCATGAGGTCACAGGGGGCTGATGTAAGGGTGCAGGTGAAGTACCCACTAAGTTTCAAAGGTTGAGGGAAAAAAGGGTTTTGATTCTATTTCTTTGATCCCAGAGTGTGAGTTAAAGCTGGTGTTCTGTGCAGCCTGGTTATCTACATGAAGATACCCTCACAGAATTGCCAAAAAGAGGATAACAGACATTCATGTTTATAACCACAACTTGTTGAAAGGATGATTACTTTGAGCAGGTGTCAAGGAGCTTGATTTGTTCAAGAGGGGTTTGGCTAGTTTGCATTTTTAACAGAGAAATCTCTGTTGAGGACTTGGCAAGTCAAGCAGCCTGCAAATAAACCAAGGAGAGCAAAACCAGAGTGACCAGTGTCCAGAGGAGCTCTGGCCCACATATTCTGATAAATGGAACTTTTACATCATTATTAGGGAAAATGCCTCTTCCTGTGCTGGCAGCAGGACACAGAGGCTACTCCTCAATGATACTAATCAGTGAAACAATCATGACTGAAAGGCAGTAATGAAACCTGGTCACCTCCTCTCTTCATTTTTCTTAATTTTCACTATATTACAGCACTGGATGTGCTCAGGAAGGGCTCCATGTCCGTGTGACCATCATCATTCATTAGCATTTAGTAAGTACCCTACACTATGAAGAGCCTTGTGATGGCTCAGGATACAAGAACATGGAGATCTGCCCTTGAGAAGCTCACGAATCTACATGAGGAGGTAGAAACAGATAGAAAATAAACCATAACTGCTATAGGATGTAGTGATAGGGGCTTTCAGTATCTAAAAAATTACCAAAAACTATTGTAGAACAATATGAGAAAAACTAGATCTTAAAGAAATTTACCTCAGAGTAGCATGGTGCAGGAAGGTACTCAATACATACTAGCAAGAGATTCCCTGGGACTGGGAATGATGATGGCTCATAGGTCCTGAAATGGGGAACCAGATCTTGCTTCCTGGAAGCACCTGAAGAGAGCACAAGGCTCTAGAGAGGGCTGCCTAGGAGACAAGACTCCAGGCAGCAGGATTCACACTTGCAAATGATACCTGTAAGATAAGGATGAAGAACATTTGGGATGGTACAAATGATGGGACAGCAGGTGTCTCAGCCATAACCAGCAACTCAAAGCCCCTTCCAATCTCATGCAAAGTGTAAGATCCTAGAATTCAAGCCTGAAGAAAAAGATAAGTGAGGTTAAATTTCCCACCATTCAGATGCAATCAGAGCATATAGTTGGAGTTTACCTTTATTTAAATAGATGTGGTCCTTCTTACATACATGAATTCATAAATTGAGAGTCACACCTGCTATAATTGCTAAAGTTTAAGTGTAAACAAATGACACTTAGATGAGAATGACTACAACGAGAAAACAAAGGCATAAAATTCTATTAATATGATGCAGGAATAGGGCTGGGTTTGTTGCTCAGTGGTAGATCGCTTGCCTAGCATGTGTGAGGCACTGGGTTTGATCCTCATCACCACATAAAAATAAATAAATGTCTATCGACAACTAAATTTAAAAAAATGATGCAGGAATAAAGAACAAGTCTTGATCTACCCCGAATATACAGAAAATCCCAAGGCACATAGAAAATACAGAAAGTTTCTCCTTGCTTCTGTTCTGTCTACCTCTAGGCATTCCAATAGGGGACTCAAGTAAATGCTTTACAATTTAGTCTTAGCATCTATAAATTATGATGAAATGTAACTTAAAAAAGCTTTGTTGGGGGGGCTGGGGGTGTGGCTCAAGCGGTAGCGCGCTTGCCTGGCATGCGTGCGGCCCAGGTTCGATCTTCAGCACCACATACAAAGATGTTGTGTCCTCCAAAAACTAAAAAAATAAATAAATATTTTTTAAAAAGCTTTGTTGGGGAGAACTATATAAAAATAAATAAATAAATAAATAAATAAAGGGATCGTGTCCATCTACAACTAGAATATATATAAAGTAAATAGGGGCTGGGATTGTGGCTCAGTGGTAAAGCGCTCGCCTAGTACACATGAGGCTCTGGGTTCGATCCTTGGCACCACATAAAAATAAAATAAAGGTTATTGTGTCCACCTACAACTAAAACAAATATTTTTTTAAAAAAGAAAGTAAAATGGTTTTAAAAAACAGCTTTGTTCTCTACCAAGGATGTATGTTAGTGCTCAGGTAAGCAGGGTAATATAAAAAGAGAATATTTAATTGCTGAATTTCCACTTCATGCCTTATACAGGGGGTACTAGCAATACTGAGGTTACTAAAATCTCTGTTCCTGTTCTTGAGATGCTCACCATCAGTGAGAGGGATGGATATGCCAATAAATTATTAAAACCCTTTTAATATGTCTGAACACTGTGGATGAATGCTCTAGAATCACAGAAAACCAAGTGTTAAGCTCTGCCTCAGGAAGCCAGAGAACTTTTACAGAGAAGGTGAAATTTAAGTGGGTTTTACAGGATGAGTAGAAGTTCAGCATTTGGATAAGGATAGAAGAACATTACAGATAGCTGGGAAAAGTATAGAAGCATAAAAAAATAGTGAGACTGCAGTGGGAAATAGAGAAATGAGGAATGAAGAAGTTGGCAAGAAATTATTTTCTCAGTGTTTTTGTAAGATAAATTCAATTACAGAAAGCACATACATGATTTTGCAAATTCATAAGTAGGAAAGGAGTTATTTACAAACCCCAGAGTTAGGACTCACAGAGTAAGTGGGATTATTGTACTATGATATGGCTCATTCATACAGTACCCCTTGGTTCTTGCCCCAGTACTGCAAAAACAAACAAACAAACATCTAATAGCCTCCTTCAAAACTAATTTTCTCTCTGTTTTCTTTATTGAGTGCTTCTCACCAAAAGTTGTAGGTTTTCCTTCCTCAATTATAGCCATCCTCATAGCTTTCTTCATCTACCAAGTGAGGAACTTTCAGAAAAAAAAAAAAAACACTTCAGTTTAATGTGCATGTTTCAGGAGTCTGTATAAACTATAGAACTTAGAAGGACTCATCCATACTGCCCAGCCTTGAGTGTCCTGGGGATCACATCTCTTTAGATCTACCCCGAATATACAGAAAATCTACTTCCCTTCATTTGCCTGGAGAGGCAGGCGGTGTGGAAGAGGACTATCTATACTCAACTCCTTGGTATATGTTTAATCCATGGCAACATCATATAAAATATAGAACAAGAAGAAAACAACCCCCCAAAACTCCAGGATTTTTTTCTAATAATGTGCCTCAAGATTTATTGAAAAGTCTAAATCTCATTTTCAGCACATTAAAGATCTGGATTGCAAATGTACAGGTAATGTATTTTGTGATGTATTTCTGACAGAATTCAGGGACCAGGGAAGAAAAGATATTATTGATTATTTGAGGGTGAGGAGGATATCAAAAAATTGACTTCAACTTTAAAAAAAAAGATAATTTGGTTTTAATCTTCAAATAAAAAGTGCATTTGATTTTGAAAAACAATCATGGAGACTCTCATTTTTGTGTTTAACAACCACCTTGAAATTGGTCTGCCTCAGAGGACAGCAGATTCTGGGCTACCTTAGCATGAATGATTTACGACATTCATGAACTTGGCAACTACATTAGTTTTTCTAAACCTGGCACCCAACATCACCTGCATGTTAAGTGAAGATTTATGATTTATAAAACTCACCTCATTATGCAGAGGTACATGAATTGTCTTATATGTATAGTCTATAACTCCCCAGATAGATAAGAAGGCAGCTATGTCACAGAATTTATGGTTCCTTCCTGCTGAAGCTGAAGTTTTGGAGAAAAACTAAAGAAATAACCAGCCCTTTGGAGAAAAATAGCTTTAGCTAACCATTATACCCTCAAATGATGAAATGGCTCTAGTCCACCAGTATATCTTATGAACAAAGAGGCTAACGGCAAAAGTCACTTTAATCACAGCATTGAACTATGTCTATGTTTTGAACGCTGCAGTAATAGACAGAACCTAAGTGACTCCTTCAAAATATCAAGCACTATGTCAGTTTAATTTTTTCCCCAGTATGGTGTATGAGCCCTCTTGCTGAGATTTCTCATCAAGTGATCCTGCCAGATCCACAGAGGTAGACTTCAGAGAAGACAATTAGATACCTTGTTGCATCCAGTGGCTTCCTGTGTACACCCTTAAAGTAAATCAAACACTAATTTGGATTCTGAAATGCACCCTTTTTTTCAGAAACATTTTAAAAATGCAGATCCCCTAGGCGTGGTGGCACATGCCTATGATCCCAGAACTTAGGAGACTGAGGCAGAAATGCAAGTTCAAGGAAAGCATTGGCAATTTAGTGAGACCCTGTATCAAAATAAAAAATAAAAAAGGCTGGGCATGCTGATGCACACCTGTAATGCCAGCAGTGTGGGAGGCTGAGGCAGGAGGATCACAAGTTCAAAGCCAGTCTCAGCAACTTAGTGATGCACTTAGCAACTCAGTGAGACCCTGTCTCTAAATAAAATGTAAAAAAGGGCTGAAGATGTGGCTCAGTGGTTAAATGCCTTGGGCTTCAGTCCCTGGTACCAAAAATAAATAAATAAATAAATAAATAAATAAATAATAAATGGGGCTGGTGATGTGGCTCAAGCGGTAGCGCGCTTGCCTGGCATGTGTGCGGCCCGGGTTCGATCCTCAGCACCACATACCAACAAAGATGTTGTGTCCGCTGAGAACTAAAATAAATAAATATTAAAAAAATAAATTAAATAAATAATAAATAAATATATATAAATATATATATTTATATATATATAATGAAAATAAAAAGGGTTGGAAATGTAGTTAGTGATAAAGCACCTGGTTTTACTCCCCAATACCAAAAAAAAAAAAAAAATTAATAAAGGACTGGGGACGTAGCTCAGTAGTAGAGTGCCCTTGGGATCAATCCCCAGTGCCACAATAAATAAATAACAAACAAAAGTTTGAAAAAGAAAAGAAATGCGGCTAGGGATGTGGCTCAAGCAGTAGCGCGCTCGCCTGGCATGTGTGCGACCTGGGTTCCATCCTTAGCACCACATACAAAGATGTTGTGTCCACCAAAAGCTAAAAAATAAATATTAAAAAAATCTCTCTCTCTCTCTCTCTTTCTCTTTCAAAAAAAAAAAAAAGAAAGAAAGAAAGGAATGCAGATTTTTTCCTATACCCTGAAAAAAAAAAGGAGGGGGGAGTAAACAAGATTCAGTGGAATAAACTTATGTATCTCAAGAAAGAATAAGATTATATAGACAGCCATTAAAACTGACAAGTATATGGGATCCTGAAAATTAACTCCCCAGCTCAGGCCAGAGATACGCCATAATGAAAGAAATGGGCAGCACAATATACATATACACAAAGGCAGATATCCCCACACATTCCAGGGAAGATTAGAATTTTTTCTGGGAAGCTATGCAAAGCTGCAGAGTACAGCAGCTAGATGCATCCACAGCCTCTGTGGAGTCTCATTCTGCCAATAGCTGGATGCCACAGCACATGCCTGTCACCCTAGCTACTTGGGCAACATAATGAAACTGATGAAACAGTCTCTTTCAAGAAATGAAGGGAAAAAAAAAAAAAAAACTAAGCGTGGTGGAACATGCCTGCAATCCCAGCAACTTGAAAGACTGAGGTAGAAGGATCCCAAATTTGAGGCCAGCCTCAGCAAAGTAAGACTCTGTCTCAACATAAAATAAAGTAAAATAGGTTGAGGATATAGCTCAGTGATAGAGAGTCCCTGGGTTCAATCCCCAGTATCCCTGCCCTGCAAAAAAAAAAAAAAAGAAAGAAAAGCTAGTTAATTATTCTATGGAGGACAGGTGTTCATGAGACCCTTGGTAGGTAGCTATCATGCTCACATATCCTCCCCAACTCCCAATAAGTGGTCATAGGGTTCCTTTCAGATAAACTGGCTTCCTTCAAGTTATGGCATGCACATACACAACTCCTTGCTCCACCCCACTGCACTAGCTACATAAACAAGGAATTGGCACTTAAACCAAAATCTGGGCTGAGGTTAACTCGGGGATCCTTGACACACCTTGGAACTTAACTGGACCTTTCCTCTGCCTAATAAAAGCACTCCATACAGGATGGTATAATTCAAGGGTGGTATAGCAAGAGTAGTACAAGTAACTTAGGAGATACATTGGGATATAGGAAAGAAATATCTAAATATATTTATATTTCTTTTCCATTTTCATGTATGTTTAGTAATGGTTCTATATACATGTAGGTAGTTTATAAATACACACAAACACACACACATCTTGGGGTATAAGTTCAAATATTTCTCTCTCTCTCTTTTTTTTTTTTTTTGTGTGTGTGTGCGTGTGCGTCTGGTGCTAGGGATGGAATCCAGGGCCTATGCACATACTAAGCATGTGCCCTATCACTAAGCAACATGCCTAGCTCCACATGTATTCTTCTACTAGGGATATGTAATGAAAAAGTTTAGAGGAAAGAAGATATCACAGTGCTTGAGATGTTTCTAAATAAGGTGTGGACTTTAATATCTACTCCTATCAAAATCCTTTGGAGAAATTTTTCCCCATATTTTTATTGGCACATTATAATTATACATAATGGTGGATTCACTGCTAAATATTCATACATGTACATGATATAACAATATAATTTGGCCAATATCATTCCCCAGTATTTTCATTTTCCCTTCCCTCCTTCCTGTGGAACTTATTAAACATGCAGATTCTTTGACCCACCTCATACCATCAGTGTCTGAATGTCGGGTGCTAGGGCTCTCAATGCTTAATAAGCTTCTGACTTCTACTGAAGTTTGGGGACCACTGCAGAAGAATTAGGGAAGACATGAAGAACCTGAGCTGGGACTGGTGGGGGCTAGTTTCATAGTAGAATACTTGCCTAGTATGAAAAAAAGCCCTGGGTTTAAACCCCAGCACCACAAAACAAAAGGAAAAAATCCAAAAAGTGCAGTCAGTACTGATAGAATACCAGGAGCCCATTTCTTTTCTTGGTATTGGGGATTGTACTCACGGAGCTATACCTTCATACTTTTTATCTATTTACTTAAAGACAGGCTCTCACTTGATTGCCCAGGCTGTCCTCAAATTTGCAATCTTCCTGCTTCAGCCTCCCTAGTAGCTGGGATTACAGGTGTGCACTACCATACCCAGTCCAGGAGCCCATTTCTGAGAGGAAATGGGTAACTGGCCAGTAGGGGTCTTGCTGGTCCCACCAAGGAGGAGAAGACATTCTCTGTTCTTTCAGAATTCTAGATCTGTGAATATTGAGACCATGCCTGTACTTCCCCAAGTAGTTTTCCATTAAGACCTTTGTCACCTGTAGAAATCTAGGCATTTCCTCTACTGATAGTTGAGAAGCAGGGGTGGGGAAGCTTAGAAACTATCTTGATCAATTCAGGTTATAACAAAACATTATAGATCAGGTGGCTTAAACAACAAAAGTTTATTTCTTACAGTTTTAGAGGTGGACATCCAGTATTAGGATATGGCTGGGTTCTCTTGAGAGCGCTCCTCGTGATAAAGGGAAATCTCTCTCATCACTCTTTCTATAAGGCCACTAATTCATTATGTGGGTCCATCCTCATGACCTAATTACCTTCCAAAGGATGCACCTCCAAACAATATTATGCTGGTAAGGTTTTACCATATGAATTTTGTGGGGACATAAATGTTCAGTCCAAAAGCCCTTCACATAAAGCAAGTAATCCATGCAAATTGAAAAACAGCTGACATAATTTCACTGATCATGTGCCTTAAGAAGTGAGGAAGTGGATATATGAACCAGGTTATCTGTAAACATTTGAAAAGATACTGTACTAATTGAGTGAAATCATGTGGGCGATTTCTAAAAAGCATTAAAAAAAAAAAGGAGATGGTAGAGCAGAAGCTAATACTGTTTGTGTGACACTGGGCAATTCATTGTTTCTCTTCAGTCTTTAAATGACACTTAAGGTCCTTTGTGTGTGTCTCTAGAACCCAAGTTCTGGCTCACTCCTACTTTAAAACTTCTTTTTGCTATATTATGCTGGACAAGAATGAATAATCATTCTGGCTTTTTACACTAAAAAATTTAGAAAAGGTCACTACATCCTTAAAAATTAAGCATTAAATGGATCTTCATAAAGAGCCAAATCTCTGGTTTTGTCAGTCCTACTGTAGGGGCTTCATGTCCTTTGTCTGTCCTATACCTGAATACGTATCCAGAATGAGACTGACTGCCTGTGTGTGTGTGTGTGTGTGTGTGTGTGTTGCCAGGGATTGAATGCAGAACCTTGTACATGTGAGGTAAGCACTTTGCCAACTGAGCTATATCCCCAGCTCCCAAGATTGTTTTCTACCTGTGCAATGTAACTGATTATCACTAGAATATAAATGTCCTATCTAATGAAAGTGACATCTTATTTTGATTTATTGTTCCTCTACTTTTCTTTCACGGTCATTCTATTTCTTTCCTTCTCCTACTAGAAAGCAGGCAAGTTGGTGGATTATTAGACATTCAACAGAGAATGAAACCTACTAGTTGTCATCAGCCCTGGGGACAGAGACATCACCCACCCACCCTAACACTTCCTACGTTTCACTGGGGCAAGCTCTGCTTGAGAGGAGCAACATCGCATAAGGCATTCTGATAGTGATGCCAAAGAAGAAAGGTGGGAACTATTTCCTGAAATCTGATGCAGCTATAAAAAAATTCAAGAACAAAGTGACAAATCATCATTTTAAGAGAAAAGTTTTTTTTTTTAATGTTGATGGACCTTTATTTATTATTTATTTATTTATTCATATGCAGTGCTGAGAATCGAATCCAATACCTCACACATGCTAAGCACTCTACCACTGAGCCACAACCCCAGCCCCTACATGCCTCATTTTTATTTTTGGAAGTTGGAAATTACCACATATGACATTCATCTTTCAGGAGACTGAATAAAATGTCTCCCGAGACATCAGTTTAGAGACTTTGCTTTAAAAATACAAATTTGATCCTTGAGTTATATTAATTTTTTTCCAACCTTTTTTTGTTGTTGTTTGAACAGTACTGGGGATCAAACTCAGGGCCTTGTACTGGCTAGGTAGGCCCTCTACCATTGAACTATATCCCTAGTCTGGAATTTTCTTTTATGTATGTATGTAGGAGTAGGGGTCCTACAGATTGAACCCAGGGGCTCTCTGACCCTGAGCTATATACCCATATCTTTTTACTTTATTTTTCAGACAGGCATGAGCTATCACACTTGGTTAGCCCCAAATTTTCCTTAAGGTTGTTTTGGAACCTAAACTACATTTTTTAAAAATATATTTTTTTAGTTTTAGATGGATACAATACCTTTATTTTATGTATTTATTTTTACGTGGTGCTAAGGATCGAACCTGGTACATGTTAGGCAAGCTCTACCACTGAGCTACAACCGCAGCCCCTTAAACTACATTTAAAAAATTTAAAGTATTTCTTTTTATTCCATTGTCAGAGTAACTGCTGTTAATAATGGATTAAGCCAGTGTTATAAAACTCAGATTTTATAAATGTAAATGTAGAGGTGAAACATCAGATCCTGTTTGTTTATGAGGCAGCAGAACAGTGGTTGTTGGCAGTGTAGATTCTGGAGTCAGACTGACTGACCCAGATTCTAACTTTACCATTCAATTGCCATAAGACCCCAGGTAACATATTTAATCAATCTTAAGCTTCAAATTGTACATTTGCAAAATGAGAATACAACCTTTACTTAGGTCATGTTTTGACATTCCACTATAAAATGTACATGAATCTAGAGCAGTTTGTGGAGCTTAAGTAAACACTTAACAGCTACTATTAATTACTAGAGAAAATTCCTACTAATGGCTGTAGCCCCAGAATATTATTAAAAGTATGATATGGGGCTGGGGTTGTAGCTCAGCGGTAGATCACTCGCCTAGCATATGCGAGGCCTTGGGTTTGATCCTCCGCACTACATAAAAATAAATACATAGAATAAAGATATTGTATCCAACTACAATTAAAAAAATATTTTTTTTAAAAAAAATGATATGCTGGACACAGGGGTGCATGCCTGTAATCCCTGTGACTGGGGAGGCTGAGGGAGGAGGATTGCAAGTTCAAGCCCAGTATAAGCAACTTGATGAGGTCCTGAGCAACTTAGTGAAACACTGTCTCAAAATAAAAAATTTTAAAAAACGGGATGGGGATGTAGCTCAGTGGTTAAGTGTCCCTGAGTTCAACCCCCTGTACTAAAATATATATATACATACATACACACTATGCACAGGTATTGGACAGCCACTTGTTCTGTTTAGTAAACATTCATGCAAATTATGCACCACTTCCTTCCATTTCCCAATTTAACAGTGAGATGCCAATCTCTATTTAGAGTTCTGTGATGTACACTACTTGGCTGAGGATTTGTCTGCTCTTATTCATTTGAACCCTTATGTTTTCTTAGAATCAGATTCATTTCTTCCAGCCTTCAGGCTGTAGGCTATGGTAATTTGCAAGGCAGTGCAGAAGCCTGTCTTTTATACTGGCAAATATTAAAAGCCTTCATTCTCAGGTTCATGCTTTGAATATCTAGCACTACCACATCCCCCTTGTGGTTATGGAGAATATTTGCAAGACGCCTGGAGAAACCACTGGAAAGTCATACCCACACAATCGTGGTCTCAGACACCCTTTAGAAAACATAATTTGATTCCAGAATTCTTTTGATTAGTACTTTGAGGCTTTTAAGTGTATGGAACAAAAAAAAAAAAAGCAAATTCTTAGCCTCTTGACTGCACAGAGAATTGAGAACAGTCTCTCCCTGTCATATACAACATAAAGATGTAATGTTGTTTCTATTTTGCTTCACTATTTAGTATTATTTCCCTTCATCAGCATTCTGTTTTAAAATGTAAATCTCTACAAATACGGTTCATGAGCCTATAGCTTTGATGTCTTAGGAAAGCCTATCTCTGAATCTTGAAAAAGAGTTTTTAAGTAGACTAGTGAGGATAATAATAGTTAATGCTTAGAAAAGAGGGTGTGGGAGGCTTTAAAAAAATCTTAGAATCTGCATAATCTATGACCAACATTACATCTGACTTTTTCTTTTGGGGGTGAGGGTACTGGGGATTGAACCCAGGGGTACTCGACCACTAAGCTACCTCCTCAGCCCTGTTTTGTATTTTATTTAGAGACAGGGTCTCACTGAGTGCTTAGCTCCTGGGTTGCTGAAGCTGGCTTTTAACTAGCGATCCTCCTGTCTCAGCCTCCCAAACCTTTGGGATTACAAGCGTGAGCCAAGTCCAGCACCTTTTCTATTTTTCACTTTCTTCCCCTCAGAATGTAAACTCTTCAATTATTTTCTTTCCTTCCCAATTTTTCCACATTTCCTTCACAATTCCTTGCAGTGATGACCACTTAATAATACAGTACTTATTTATAAGGAAGTAGGGGCTTTAAGCATTTTCCTCTTTTGAAAGAGGACTTCAAAGACAAATGGCTTCATCATCAAAATCAAGTTCAATCTCACTGTCCTCTCATCAACGAACACGTTTTGCTTTTACTGTATTCCCACCAACTAGAAAAGTGCCTAACACATAGTTTGTGGAATCAATGAATTCCTTTTATAAAAAATGTGAAACTTGTCACAAAGGAGTAACTGACATTTTACAACCAGCACAAGGTTTGAAATGGTACAGAGGAGGCCTTCTGCCAGCACAGTAAAAGGGGAAGAGCCTGAGCTCAAGTAGTTTTTTCCTTGATCGTTTGCACGATGATTAGTTTTAGGGCGACCCAAAACTCTGAACGAAACGCTGCTTTAGAGGCTGGAAACCCGAGACTCCCGAGGTAAAACACAGCAAAAGTTTTGTCTACGGTCTCTATACCTAGGTGTATTTCAAATTATGAACAAACCATGGCACTTAACATAGCCCCCAGTAGGGCGCGCAACGCACGCCTGTAATCCCAGCGGCTCCAAAGGATGTTCAAATCGCGAGTTCAAATCCAGCCTCAGCAATTTGGCGAAACACTAAGGAATTTAGCGAGGCTCCGTCTCAAAATAAAACATAAAAAAGAGCAGGGCATGTAGGTCAGTGGTTTTGCAACCTGGGTTCCAACCTCAGTACCAAAAAACAAAACAAAGCCCCAGGACAAGATGGCGCCCTCCGCGAGAGAAGGGAGCGGGGAAAACGTCCACGCGCACAGTGCACGCGCTCGGGTTCGCTCTCAGCTGTATTCGGCCCAAACTCGCTTGGGCGGGGGCATCCAATAAACACTGTTAATCTCCCACTCCGTTTTCCACCAGTCTCTGCGCGCATGCGTTCTCGAGCCTTAGCTCAATGCCACCTGCGTAGGCGCAACAAGCTCCTCCCTCCACGCAACTGACGCAAGGAGTCTGTAATCGGTTCGCAATTTATCCCGTGTGACCTTGAGTCTTTCTTGAAGCTGGGGACCGCGGCTGTCTGAGGCGCTGCCTGAATATCCATCTCCACCTCTTCGCTTTTCACTATCCTCTCAGCAGCTGCGGCCGAAACTGGAGGGCAAAGTGTTTTCAACAGTCATGCTTCGGAGCACGTTATGAGCACGCCCTAGTTCCGGAAGCGGCAGTCGGGTAGGTTCTGGTCAGGCGGCGCGGGCGACGCCTCATTGGAAAAGTGGCTCTCTGGGCCTCAGTGCCCAATCTCCGCCCCACGACCCCACGTGGTTGGAGGTTTCCAGAATCGCTGCCACCACCGCGCCGCTCTCCTCCCGTCCAGCCGAGCGCTTCTTTGCTTCTTCCTATTCCTTAGGTCTAGCCGCCATGATAAGCGCTAGCCGAGCCGCAGCAGCCCGCCTCGTGGGTGCCGCAGCTTCCCGGGGCCCCACGGCCGCTCGCCACCAGGTAAGAAACTGTCGGGCCTTCCCGAAACGGCTCACGGTCTCAGGACTCAGTAGGGCAGGCCGCGCCCTTCAGGGTCAGGTTCTTCAAGGGAAAATCACGAGGGAAAGAAGGTAACGGACTTAAGTATTTAGCGTTGTCGGCTTAAGGCCTAGTTCTGGGCCCTCTTCCTCTGCCCTTCGGGTCCTGCTGAGTCACACTACTCGTGATCTAGTCTCTTATCCCACGAATTACGAGGTGGTGGTCCTAACAGTCTGTTCTGTGTCTGGTTGGATAGGTTTCGCCTTGGGAGAGGGATGCAGCCTGTTGGGAGGGAGCCGCTAGTATAGGTTTCATTTTCAGACAGGTTTTCCTTTATGCAGAGTAGTGTGTGTAGGACCCCGGTGGTGTGGTGAATAAAGGAAGAGAAATGACTGAAGAAGTCCAAAATCAAATTTCAGCTTCAGTTTTCGTGTTTAGGAACAGAAAATCTTAAGTAGAAGATTGTACTCGTTTGTACATCAGAAAAAGTAAGGACAAGAAAGAAGGTTGTGGTTGCTCTTCATCTAAAACGAAAACTACATCTTTGGTGAATGAGAATTGAAGCTATCCACTCAGATGTGGGTTTAATGGAAGGCTTGAAAGTAGTCCTAGGTTAGATGTTAACAAAGTAATAAAACGTCTTTTATCCACATGGAAAGCTTCTGCCTAACCCCCCCTTCCCCTTTTTTTAATGGCTCTACAACATTAATACCTTGACAAGGTCAGCACAAACTTCTGATTTACTTAGAATCTGAGTACACACACATTCAGGCTGATGCATAAAACTCTTAAATAATTAGAACAAGCCTAAGTTTTCTTATGTTGTTGATGACTGATGCAACTGTTTTTTATTTTTTAGGATGGTTGGAATGGCCTTAGTCATGAGGCTTTTAGGTTTGTTTCAAGGAGAGATTATGCGTAAGTATAACTTAATTTCCTTTGACAGAGGATACATATTAACGGTCTCTATATTTACGATTAACTATTCCTTTTTTAATAACCCATCCTAGTGAGAAGCACTACTTCAACCTGCTTATTTATAATGTAGTGTACCACTATTTTCCTCCCATATCAAATATTTGTGTTTCCTTCTGATTTGGAGTCCAGTAATAAGGTAATAACTATGACATTGTTTTAAATATCTTACAGATCAGAAGCAATCAAGGGCGCAGTTGTTGGTATTGATTTGGGTACTACCAACTCCTGTGTGGCAGTTATGGAGGGTAAACAAGCAAAGGTGAGCATGATAAGAAGCTCTGGGTCACATGGAGTAGCTAGTGTCCACTCCAGAATTATGTGCTTTGGGGCTTAGATGGGAATTCTGAAGTTTGGTTTGCATTTTAAAAGCTGCTTTTGGTTTCTTAAGATTTGTGAGGTGAGAATCTTTGTGATGCTGATAACTGAATGAATTTCACTTCCCCATGGGATTGAAAAACATTCACCTGGGATAGAGGCCAGACTGGCTTGCAGTGTAATAGTGCAGCAGTTTTTTAAATATATTGAACCAAGATGAGAGGTTGCAGGCTAGAAGCAAATGGAGTCACACATGCAAGAGCTTTCTAGATAAAGGCCGTTACTCTGAACCTACTTACTCTTTGCATGTAACATCTTTATTCCCTCTGGGTTGTTACCAAGATTTAGAGCACCCGAATAGTTGTGAGTTCTTTCAAGTTAAAAGTTTAAAGATACCAAACTGTTAAATGCTTTCAAGAGTTGGTATTTGCTGAGTTAGAATTCACAGTAGTAAAGCATGCCAGTTAATGCTGTATTTAAGCCTTTGTGAAATAGTTGCTGTTAATATTCTGGTGGGCTGGAGTTGTAGCTCAGTGGTAGAGCACATGCCAAGTATGTATGAGGCACTGGGTTCAATACTCAGCCTCACATAAAAATAAATTTTAAAATAAAGGTATTATGTCCATCTACAACTTTAAAAAAAAAGATGCTGGTGGTGACTAGAATCTTAATTCTTATTTTGGGGACTTTAGGTGCTGGAGAATGCTGAAGGTGCCAGAACCACCCCTTCCGTTGTTGCCTTTACAGCAGATGGTGAACGACTTGTTGGGATGCCAGCGAAGCGACAGGCTGTCACCAACCCAAACAATACATTCTATGCCACCAAGCGTCTCATTGGCCGGCGATACGATGACCCTGAAGTACAGAAAGACATGTGAGTAATAGCAAAAAACATAGTTATTTGCAAGGGCCAAACAGAACACTCTTAGCAGTTTAAGATCCTCAAAACATCTTTCTTTAGTGGATTACATGTTGGGAATCAAGAGGGGAATCCATGCCTCCGAAATAGGGGTACATCCTTTCTTACAAAGGAAACTTCATTTTTGCCTTCTTGGATTCAATATTTGCTGTGTTGATCATGCATGTAAAGGTTTATGAGATATTCCTGAACTATGTGAATCAATGGCAGAATAAGTTAATGGCACAGGTTCTATCATGTATTGTTCAGATATATACAGATACAGGGCAGGGCGATGTGGGGTGGGGGGACGACACTTGAGTTTGCTTTTATTTCAGGTTAAAAATACCAGACATGTAGAGTTACCCGTTTTTGTATAATTTTTAAAAATATTTTTAGTAGATATTCATGGTACCTGTATCTTATTTTTTTGTTTTGTTTGTTTTAATGTGCTGGGGAACGAACCCAGTGCCTCATGCTTGCTAGGCAAGTGCTTTACCACTGAGTCACAACCTCAGCCCCAATTTTTTTTTTTAATTGGTTTGTTGAACTTTAATTGGAGTGTCAGTTCTATAGTAATCACTGGGTTTTGTGACTGTTTTTTTTCCCAGTTAGGGTAATTTAAGGTTCGTCCTTATCTCATGGCTTATATCAATTTTCATTTCTTTTCATGACTAAATAATATTCTGTGTAGATATACTAAATAATATTCTGTATAGATAAACATTTGTTTAACCATTTGTCATTTGATGGACATTTGGGTTATTTTCACTTTTGGCATCTGAATGAATGCTACCTTAAGCATTCATGTACACATTTTTATTATTTTCTAAAGATTTTCATTAAATGATGTTATAAAATTATCCTTTGTTCATGAGTCTCTTGTGGGGTGGATAGTGGACATTTGTGACATAACTTTGTTTTATGGTAGGTCGAACTAGCCAGTTATCTCATATAATTCTCTGTGGCTTTCAGTAAAAATGTTCCCTTCAAAATTGTTCGTGCCTCCAATGGTGATGCTTGGGTTGAGGCTCATGGAAAACTGTATTCTCCAAGTCAAATTGGAGCATTTGTGTTGATGAAGATGAAAGAAACTGCAGGTGAGTGTTCACATCTGGAAAAGTTTGAATATTTTGACTTACCTGAGATTACCCCACTGTTCTGTAGCTGAGTCATGCCCTTTGTACAGAAAACTTAGGAAAGGCACAACTCTTATTATTCACTATATCAACCTCCTAATTTCACGTTTTCCTGGTAGTATGTGGGCTTGCTGCTTTTGTCTTGGAGAGTTTAGCGTTCCATATTGAAAGTCAAAAGGCTATACCTTAAGCTTTTGTCCCTATTAAGTAAAGCTTATAACTTTTGCGTTTTAAAAACTAGTAGCTGTTTTAAGTCTAAAGGTTATTGTGACTTGGTGAACCTTCACTAACATACTAGAGGTGAGATTTTTTTTGAGTTTTCAGCCAGTGTCTTTAATTTTGGAGTATTTCTTAAAGGGTCTTGTCTCCATGTTAATTACTTGCTAAAACACTGACCAGTGTTGTGCGTTGTCTTTGGTCTTAAAAGGATGACACAGGTTGCGAGGCTATGTTAATAATTCTGTTGCTTGTTTTTTGTGGCATAATACCATGATTAAATTTATTCTGATTCTTTTCCAGAAAATTACTTGGGTCACACAGCAAAAAATGCTGTAATCACAGTCCCTGCTTATTTCAATGATTCACAGAGGCAGGTGAGATCAGTTAGCTTTCTTCTTTACAAAATGTTGCCTGGGTCACAAGGTAGGGGAAAATGCTTTTATCTTTGTTTTCTCTAGGCCACTAAGGATGCTGGCCAGATATCTGGACTGAATGTGCTTCGAGTGATTAATGAACCCACAGCTGCTGCTCTGGCCTATGGTTTAGACAAATCTGAAGACAAAATGTAAGTTTGTAAATACAGTCCAGCCTGGATGCATGAAACTAAGGTCATGTAGCCATGAGACTCATTCTGAATCCTCTTTTTTATTGATTTAGCTTTGTTTGTATTTAGAGTAAAAATGTGCTTCCTTTATCTTCAAGTTATTTAAGATCATTCCATTATTTACTTTGGGGCCTTGATCATTTATTTTTCTCTTGATATTCATGTTGACAAGTATTTCTCCAAAACCGGGTTGAGTGCTGTCTTACTGATACTAAAAATTGAGTTCATTTTCTCTCTGCATTTTCCATATTTTTTTTAAAATCGGGGCCTTGTGTTAATGTATGCTCAAATGTCACTTAGGCATGTATCATGATTATACTTTAATGGCTAAGTTTAACTTCCTTTGGTTGTTGAAATTCAGTCCTTGGGATAAGTTCTGTATCATAAGGCTTTCTTTTTCTTTCTAGCATTGCTGTGTATGATTTAGGTGGTGGCACTTTTGACATTTCTATCCTGGAAATACAGAAAGGCGTGTTTGAGGTGAAATCCACCAATGGGGACACTTTCCTTGGTGGTGAAGACTTTGACCAGGCCTTGTTACGACACATTGTGAAGGAGTTCAAGAGAGAGGTTGGTTACCATTGTGGTTAATAAGTGTGAACATGGGGAATTTGAGAATTTCTTTGTTCAGAATACTCTTGACATAGTACCTTTATTTTATTTATGTGGGTGCTGAGGATCGAACCCATGCCTCACGCATGCCACTCTTGGGGGTTTTTTTGTTTTGTTTTTTTGGTTTTTTTTTTTTTTTGAGATAGGGTCTCACTAAGTTGCTTTGCATATCTCTGTTGTTCAGTCTGGCTTTTAACTCTCAATCCTCCCGTCTCAGCCTCCTGGGCAGCTGGGATTACGGTCATGCACTATCACACCAGGATGCTCTTGGCTTTTTTTCTACAACTTTTTGCTCTTAACAACTACTGAAATAATTGTGTTTCACTTTCATGGGCAATGAACTATTCTGGTTATTATAGCTTTAGAATGGGAATAATGTCAATCACTATAGAGTATTTGAAAAGGCATTAAGGGATCCCTTCTTTGAATTAGGAGTTCTAGAGCCAGAAAGAGCTGAAAATCATTCATTTCAGTCTCCTGACTCCAGTCAGATAGATACCCGTTTAAGAATAAGTTCTTTTCTTCCCCACAGATTTTTACGGTTAATGAAAAATAATTTATGTTTGCTTATGAAGATATGGCTGCATTTCATGGTGTTTTGCATTGTTACTGCAACTTAAGTAGTATTTATCACCTCACTAATGGTAATGTCATATCACTTTGTAGACAGGGGTTGATTTGACCAAAGATAATATGGCACTTCAGAGGGTTCGAGAAGCTGCTGAGAAGGCTAAATGTGAACTCTCCTCATCTGTGCAGGTAAGATGTGGGAAAATCCTAGCAGTGTTTATGGTTGTACTTGAATTTGTTTGAATAGTATATTCTGTTTGTCCCAATGGAAGTGTAATCTCTGTACAGTTTTTTGGTTCGTAAAACCTTTGCCATGAACAAAGGAGCAATGCAGTCATCTAAGTTTTTATTTTAGTTTAGTTTTTGATAGACCTTTATTTATATGTGGTGCTGAGATTTGAACCCAGTGCCTCACACATGCCAGGCAAGTGTTTATTTAGCAACAGGGTCTCACTGAGTTACTTAGGGCCTCTCTGAGTTGCTGAGGCTGACTTTAAACTCAAAATCCTCCTGCCTCAGCTTCCTGAGCTACTGGGATTAGAGGCATATACCACCACACTTGGCCTAAATCTGAATTTTTTAAGTGGTTTGTATGGAGTAACAAAGTTGTGTACAGTCATCCTAAATGTTGTTTCATTTCTGCTTCAGGTAGTATGACCGAACTTCACAATGTGGTGATTAGAGATAGGGTTAAAATATTTGTCACTAAACTGCCAGCTAATGCTTCCCAGGACATTTTGAAGGGCAGAGTGCTCGAAGAGACTGGTTTTAATGTGACTATCCCATTGATAGTTGATATTATATATTAGTAAATGTCAAACCAGAAATGATATAAAGTGGAAGTTTTGTGTGATGGTTTTAGGGGCTGGGGGTGTTGTTGCTAAGTGCTCGATCACTTGCTGGCATGCACAAGGCCCTGAGTTGATCCGAGCACTGAGAAAAGCAACAGAGTGATGATTCTCCAGGCAAACTGCTGGGGTTCCTTATTTTATCAATTAACTGCATGATCTTGTATGAATTACTTATTTATCTTAATCTCTTGGATAATAGTATTACTTTTGCTGTTAGAATTGGTTTCAGTAATAAAAGTTGGGTATGGAGGTGCATGCCCATAATCCCAGTGACTTCTTAGATGATCAACAGTGTTGCTTTTTTTTTTTTTTTTTTTTTTTTTTGGTACCAGGGATTGAACTCAGGGACACTTAACCACTGAGCCACCTCCCAACCCTATTTTATGTTTTATTTAGACACAGGGTCTCACTGAGTTGCTTAGCGCCTCACATTGGCTGAGGTTGAGGCTGGCTTTTAACTCCTGCCTCAGCCTCCCGAACCACTGGGATTACAGGCATGCGCCACCACGCCATGTAGGAATTTTATTCTTGAAGGTCCATTCTGGGATACTTTTCAGAAAATGGTGGGGGCAGGGCTGGGAATTGAACTCAGGGCCTTGTGCATGCGAGACAAGGACTCTACCAACTGAGCAATATCCCCAGCCCTAGAAAATTTTTTGAACTTTTAAACAAAATATTCTTAGTAACACATTATAAGATCCCATGTTTCATTTGGGATTTATAAAATACTGGATGTTACACAATGGGACTACTCACTGCTCTGCATTAATGTAATGGCAGTGTAACTCAATTCTTGTAATCTCTAATAAGAGTATTTCTGCAGCTTTATTAACATATATAAACTTTCTGGAATGTATAAAGCTCAGGTTATTTGAGTGCAAACTTAAGGCATATGTACAAAGAATATTTTTAAAACTTGGTTAAAAAAATGTGTGCCCGGCATAGTAGCACATATCCATAGCTACTTGGGAGGCTGAGGCCAGGAGGATTGCAATTTTGAGGCCAGCCTGGGCAACCTGTCTAAAAATTTTAAAAAAGGGCTGTGGGCAATGAAGTTCAGTGACAGTGTCTCTAGGGTCACTGTCTAGTATTACAAAGAGGGGGGAAAAACACAAAACAGTGTGGTTTTAAATGTTAAGTGGAAGAACAATTCTTCCTTCTGAATGGGGATTTCCTTGTCCACTCCATTCTTAGTTGTCAATATATATAGACCTTTTTAAGAAGGATTTTGAAATGTTTGTGTCTAGAAAGATAAGTTGCAGTCACTGCCTTTGGTTAATCAATTAAAGTGGGTTTGACCCCCTTTTGTGGCATTTCAAGTTTTGTGTCCCCTTACTGAGTATTAAACTTAACTACAATTGGTCTCCCCACTAATATGCAATTTTTTAAATTAAAGCTTTATAGATATAGATAGTAGTAGGGCTCATCCCAACAAACTCAAATGCATGTAGTTCTATTTCGGTTCATGATTCCCCACCCTTTTCCTTCCCATCCTCCTTCTCTCTCTCCTTTGTAGTCTTGACTTCCCTTTGCTCATTTTTATTAATTTATATTTGATTGTTTTTTTTCCTACCTACACATAAAGGTGAGGTTCCCTGTCATGTGTTCATATATGCACATAATGTGATTTGGGGGGATTACCAGGGATTGAACCAGGGGTACTTAACCACTGAGCAACACCCCTAGCCCATTTTTAATTTTGAAACGGTCTTGCTTAGAGCCTTGATAAGTTGCTGAGGCTGATCTGAATTTGCAATCCTCTTGCCTTGGCCTCCCAAACCACTGCACCTGGCTGTTTTCTAAGAGTTCATTCTGCATTGCTTCCCCTTACCCATCCTATCATTTCCTCCCCATTTCCTATATTTTACTCTAGCTTCTACATAAAACATTAAACTTTCTAACATGCGATTTAAATATTTTGTTTGCAGACTGACATCAATTTGCCATATCTTACAATGGATGCTTCTGGACCCAAGCATTTGAATATGAAGTTGACCCGGGCTCAATTTGAGGGGATTGTCACTGATTTAATCAAGAGGACCATTGCTCCATGTCAAAAAGCTATGCAGGATGCAGAAGTCAGCAAAAGTGACATAGGAGAAGTGATTCTTGTTGGTGGTATGACTAGAATGCCCAAGGTGTGAACCCATGGAATTCTTGGCATGGAGAAAAGGGGGGCCAGCATGTAAACTGCCAGGGGGCAGTTTTAAGAGGGATGTGATTGTGTCCTCACTAGAGACTTTTTGGCTTTTTTAGTTAAAGGGAAGCAGAATGTCTTTGAGAACTGTCCCATAGAGTTGCTGTATCACTGAAATTATATCCCCATCTCTCTTTTTTTTTTTTTTTTGGTTAGAGTGAGAGAGGAGAGAATTTTTTAATATTTATTTTTTAGTTCTCGGCGGACACAACATCTTTGTTGGTATGTGGTGCTGAGGATCGAACCCGGGCAGCATGCATGCCAGGCGAGCGCGCTACCGCTTGAGCCACATCCCCAGCCCCCCATCTCTTATTTATTTATTTGGTACCAGGGATGCTTAACCACTGAAACACATTCATGTCTTTTATTTAGAGAACAGGTCTCCCTGAGTTCTGAGGCTGACTTTGAACTAGTGATCCTCCTGGCTCAGTCTCCCAAGCCTCTGAGATTAAGGCATGCACCACCATACCTGGCAGAATATATGTCTTTACAGTTTATTCATCAACATCAATCTGAAAAAGCATAGATGTATGGAGAAATAATGACTTAAGCACTAATCTATTGATACTAAGCACAGACTTCCTTGATAGTCTGAATTAGAATTATATTCTGGGTTCTGAATTAGTGATCCTTGGTATTTTCTTAGTTTTTCTGTTGAAGTATTTGTGCTCAGGAAAAGAGCACAAAATTAATGGTGGGGGGTTCTGGGACAAGAGGAGTCCTGAATTTTAACAACTTATTCATGGTCCTATTCTAGTTGTACTGATTAGTCCTAATAAACAGAAGAATGTGCCCCATGTTAGCAACAGTTCTATTATGTTGCTTCCATTATTTGGTCTTCGGTTAATAGGACTTGGATGACAAAATTTTAAGTTCCCTTGCCTTAACACCATCTGTTAAAAATGATTTCATTAATGTGCAGGAAACCAGATAATAAATATTAGGGATATTTAGGAATAAAGGAAATCAAATATAAAAGGGCAATAAGTGAGAAACTCTGGTTAAAGAATGCATTAACAAGAATTCAACTATGAAATAATTTTAATAGAATTCTGTCTTTAGATCTGACTGGCTTAATTGGAGAATTACGATATTCAGGTTTTTATTACCTACCAAATTAAGTTTGTGTTTTAATTGGAGAATATTGTGTTCTCCACTTGAGTTCTCCATCTTAAGTTTTCTGTCTCACTCTTATTGGGCAGTTACCCTAAATATTGGCTGACATTTTTCTTCTTAATGCTTAGGTTCAGCAAACTGTGCAAGATCTTTTTGGCCGAGCCCCAAGTAAAGCTGTTAATCCTGATGAAGCTGTGGCCATTGGAGC
Source organism: Ictidomys tridecemlineatus (assembly GCF_052094955.1). Taxonomy (NCBI): domain Eukaryota; kingdom Metazoa; phylum Chordata; class Mammalia; order Rodentia; family Sciuridae; genus Ictidomys; species Ictidomys tridecemlineatus. Next base: position 119,002,569 of record NC_135477.1, on the reverse strand, counting down.
TGCCATTCAAGGAGGTGTATTGGCTGGTGATGTCACAGATGTACTGCTCCTGGATGTCACGCCTTTGTCTCTGGGCATTGAGACTCTGGGAGGTGTCTTTACCAAACTTATTAATAGAAACACCACTATTCCAACCAAGAAGAGTCAGGTAAGAGCTCTCCTTCTCTTTGCCTCATCACAGAAGTATTATCTCTTTGTGCAATGATGTTTTTGTCAACACATCATTCTGAAGGAAAAAGTATGTGATGACATCCTATGACTGAGCACATAATAACTACTGATTTTTGTCTTGACACCTTCTGTGCTAATGCTATATCGTTGTATAGTACATTTGCTTAGTTTGAACAATAACTATGCCATTTTGCTGTACCAATCCTACTCCTATTCCCTGAAAAGACATAGGCCTTTGTTCTGAGGATAGTGTACGTTGGGATCCTTCCAGAAATAAATTCACTGGATAGGAATAAATAAAATAAATTCCTATCCAGTGACTTTATTTCCCTTGTTTGCCTTCTATAAGGAGAGTGTTTTAATTAGATTGTCAACCTGTGATGCACTGTTCCCCAGGTGTTTTCTACTGCTGCTGATGGACAGACTCAAGTGGAAATTAAAGTGTGTCAAGGTGAGAGAGAGATGGCTGGAGACAACAAACTTCTTGGACAGTTTACTTTGGTAGGTATTGAAAAATCTGAAAATTGTGTTCTCCAATTGCTTCATTCTAAAGTTAGATAGTACTCCAAATCCTATAAACTGCTGATGTATATAGGATGAATTCTGCAATCCATGCCTTTGGTGTTTATCAGAGCCTTCGAAATTTCATCAAGTACTTTATAAAATGTTTCTTCTAATCATGTAAGAGTCATTTGATGATGTTACTGGCTTTTGATCAGTATTGCTTTGTTCTTAGTGATATGAACTACAATGGAGAGGTTTCCTATCATTTACCATGTCCCCGGATAAATATAGCCATTATAGTTATTATTCACTGTACATGTAACTAAACTTCACAAGTATAAAGCCCTGTTGATGCAGCAGTGAAGCTACCACCCTCACTTTTATAAACTCATGGTTTTGTGCACTGTGTGAAGGTATCACTTGTTCCTTCCAGGAAGCAAATAATTTGTTTACCTAATGATCATATAGTTGTGACAATAGTAGCACTAGACCTCCTGTTAAAGGATCTTACTCTGAGTATTGCTTACTTTAGATTGGAATTCCCCCTGCCCCTCGTGGAGTCCCTCAGATTGAAGTTACCTTTGATATTGATGCCAATGGGATCGTACATGTTTCTGCAAAAGATAAGGGCACTGGACGTGAGCAGCAGAGTAAGTCCTTATCAGTTAAGAGTAAGGTGAGGGACCTCTGTTGGGAATTAGATCCTGTTGTTACGAGCACCTCTTTTTCTTCTCTGTCCTGAGGGGAGAATGAGTCTTCTTTACAGAAGTATAATGTTTTTCAGGGAATGGGGGCAAACAGGTAAGCAGTGAGCCCTCTGGTGAATTTTAAGTAGGAAAAAGTAGATCAGTTGACCTTGGCCAGAGGAAGAACGGATATGTAATTTTACCAAAGAGCTCATAGATGTTTTTTCTTACAGTTGTAATCCAGTCCTCTGGTGGACTAAGTAAAGATGATATTGAAAATATGGTTAAAAATGCAGAGAAGTATGCTGAAGAAGACCGGCGAAAGAAGGTAATTACTTTGTTGGTTTTTTTTTTTTTTTTTTAATGTTGGTAGATGGGCACAGTACCTTTATTCGTTTCAATTTTATCTGATGTTGAGGATCAAACCCAGTGCCTCACAAATGCTAGGCAAGTATTCCACCACTGAGCTACAACCCCAGCCCATCTTCTTGGCTTCTTAATCTTAGTAAAGCTCTCACATGAAAGTAGAGTTGAACATGTGGCTGAACTTTTACCTCTATCTTCACCTTTCCTTATTACTCAGATCTCTTTTGCTTTCATATAGGGTCTTTTTATGGTCCCAAACTCTTGGGCTTAAATAATATCCCACCTTAGCTACCTGAGTAGCTGGGATTACAGGTGTGCATGACCACACCCTTGCTTGAAATGTTTTTTCTTAGTCTTCTATCAGAATTCTTATGAAAAGAGTCTAGCTCAAACCTCTCTGAGTTTTGATTGGAAAAACATTTATATTAAACTTCTCATTTCTCTAAGGAACGAGTTGAAGCAGTTAACATGGCAGAAGGAATCATTCATGACACAGAAACCAAGATGGAAGAATTCAAGGACCAATTACCTGCTGATGAGGTAAACTGTTCTCAAACAACTGAAAAGATTGGGGGAATTATCACCACTGAGTGAAGTTTGTTTTTCTGTATATCATGATACAAGTGATTGTTTTTTTAAGTGTTCTGAATATTACTGCAACACATAATGGGACAGAAGACCTGAGAAAATGAAAATTTTTGTCTTTTTAAGTGCAACAAACTTAAAGAAGAGATATCCAAAATGAGGGAGCTCCTGGCTCGAAAAGACAGTGAAACGGGAGAAAACATCAGGCAGGCAGCATCCTCCCTTCAGCAGGCATCATTAAAGCTCTTTGAAATGGCATACAAAAAGGTACAAGGGCTGACGGGTATTTTGATCCTGGTTACTTTTCTTAATTACTGTTACTGGTGTTCTCTCCATTGTCATTTATGGAATTGAGAATAGGATTTTAAAACATCTCCTGCCATCTTGATTCTATTTAGGGAATGATAGTGTCAAAGCAATCAAGGGAAAGCACTAGTGTAGAGGATGGAACAGGAGTGCACAGGATGACACTCCTTTGTTTTGGTGTTAAACTATTAGCTTAATATTCTAAATGGGTATCAAATGTTTTCTTAACAGATGGCATCTGAGAGAGAAGGCTCTGGAAGTTCTGGCACTGGGGAACAAAAGGAAGATCAAAAGGAGGAGAAACAGTAATAGTACATTGGAGCCAAAAAGACCACATTCTATATGAAGCTTAGGAGTGAAGGCACTTCCTGAGCAGAAATGGGCAACCTTCAGTCTTTACTGTATTTTTGCAGTATAATTTCCTTGATATGTAAATTTAGTGACCATTAGCTGATGAACATTTAATGGGCAGTACAAAGTTCACAATGTTCTCTCCCTGGCCTGTTAATTTTCAGCTGCATGTGAAAGGGTTAGGGGTAGACGATTTACTAATCATTATAAAGACTTCCTGTTAGTTTGTGCTAAAGTGGCAATATTTTCAAGGTGTGAAACTGTATCAAACGCAATGAAGGAGATGCACCATAATAACCTGGAATGAGACCATAATGAGGATGAAGATCCTAGTTGGTCAAGAGCACTGCTGTAATAGCCGATGTGTACTCGGGGTCCTTCGGCTGAGGCCTTGCAGTGCAAGAGAGCTAGCTGTGCTACAGTTGTAATAGGTGGGACAGAGGAAGCTGGTCAGTGGAAAACTAAGCTATTTATGTTAGGTAGCTTAAAATAAGGTAGTTCTTAAATCCCTAATGTTCCTAAGGCATACTTTTCTAGCTACCCTCTGGCGCATCTGGCACCTACATCCTTGAGATTGTTCTTTTTGATCCATTCTGGATTTTTTAAAAAATAAATATGAAAAAACATCTTGATTTCTTGTTTTTATGGTGTGAGCTGCAGTTTAGCTTCGGGACTATGACATGTCACTCTTTCCATATTTTCCAAGGAAGAAAACAGGATTTTTTAGCACTGGATAAAGGGACGAACAAATCCAAAGATTCAGAAGGATTGGTATAAAAAGTCACAGGCAAATTTTAGATGTCTATTTCAAAGCCCAGGTCTTTTATTCAGGTTGCTGTCAGCTTAGAAATGTATACAACCAAGCTTGGCTTAAGTTGAAGAAACTGATACGTAGTAATCATAAGATGTATTTTGAGTGATTTCAAAAATAAGGAACCCAGATTCTTGATATGTTTGTGATTTCCCATCCTCAGTGTATTGGCTTGTCCCAAATTTTGATGTACTTTTAAATATCACATGCCAATGACTTAAGTGATATTTTTCTTATGTCTCATTAAGTAGAATTATTTCCCATGTCTCTGAACATACTTCTCTTTGAATTTCATGGATACTGAAGTAAACTTATACCATGTGTAACATAGCTCCTTTATAATTGAATGGTATTTAGAAATATAGGGCTCTGTGGGGGGCTTGTATTTTAGATAGGGGTCTCACTAAATTGCTAAGAGCCTCAGCCTCTTATGATTACAGGCATGTACCACCATGCCTATCAGAAATTCCCATTTTTAAGGTTAATACAATAAAATGCCCTAATGTGGAGGAAGTGAGTGATTTCTACATTGCATAACTAGAAAATTCACTTGTCCACTTCGTAACACCCGTGTGAAAATTATTAGGATTTGTGTGAGTTGATGATACTCAGGTTTTCAGCCACATGAACACTTGATAGGAATCTACAATGGTTCTGTCATAAAAGATGGTTTGTTATATTGGAAGATGCTTTTCTGATTGACCTCAGCTTTTCTGATTGACCTCAGCTGTGTTCAGATCAGTATGGTAGCTAAACTGTCCTCCAAGATTTCCAAGTACCCCAACTAATCATTAATAGCAAGTTTTAATCAAGGTTTACCCTTGGGACTGAAGCATACCCTGAACAGAATCTGGGTTCTACTGGAAAGGGTACTTGAGTAGATGTCTATAGCAATTGACTTAAGGTGCCCAGTAGGAGAAATAAACAAATTGAACTGTAATTCAGTTCTCTCTCAATCTAAGCTGTAATAGCATTAAAAATTTCATTAGGATTTCCCAAAGATATAAACCAATAGGATATTATATGGTCTGAGGCTCACTATAAGAAATTTGCTCATGATTATGGAGATCCAGAAATCCTTTCTACTGTGTGCAAGCTGGAGAATACTAATGGTTTATCCAAGATGAATGCATCTGCTAAAGCAAGCAAAGAATTCCAATTTTCTTCAACCTTTTATATCCCATCAAGGCGCTTACTTCGATATTTCACACAATAGAACACAATTTCCTCTACTTGAAAGTCTCTTGTTATAAGTACTTGATAGGATAACAAGTGTAATTTGTAATTTTTCTGCTATTCCTTCTATTCCTTCCTTAAGTTGGTCTTTGCAGTACCAATATATGTATATTTTTTTAAAGTTGCTCAAACCAAAACCTGCAGTCATCAAATCTTACCAAAGTATGTAAAGAATTACCATCTCTACTACTTTTATTGTAAATTACCTTGGATTACCTGAGTTTTGACCAGTCTATCCACTTAAACCATTGCTATATTGGTACATTGGTATTTTCTCACAGCAGTGAGATGGCACTCCCCTTCTCTAAGCTCTTCCCAAGGCCTACAGCTTCACATGATGTGGCCCCTCATTACCACTTTACTCTTTTCTCCCAATTTTATCTTCTGGCTTTTATCCCTTGATGGAACAGTCTCAACATTTCCATTTGACTCACATCACTTTTTTTTTTTTGAGACAGAGAAATATAAAAATAGCCCCCCTTCTCAAGTTTGTCATTTTCTATTCCTCTTAGAATTTTTTACTATTCAATTTGTCCTTTCCCCACCTAAAATGTAAGCTACATTAACACCAAAAATTGTTCATTGACAACGTCTCTGCACCCAGAATGATTCCTAGCACATAAACACTAAAATATTTCAAAATACCTCTACTGTCCAAAATTCAGGGTGGTTTTACATTTCCATTTTAGAAATTAAAGCCTTTTGGTTATTGATTTATAAATTACATCCTTGTCTGTCAAACTCACAATGGGGGTGGGGGAGCTTATACCAAATTTAATTGATAATGTGCTGTGAATCAAATTTATACGTTCACGTATGCTTCTCTCCATCTCCAGGCCAAGATAAAAGGTGAATTTGGGTTCATTTTAAATTGGGGTCTAGGCTGGGGATGTGGCTCAAGCGGTAGTGCGCTCGACTGGCATGCGTGCAGCCTGGGTTCGATCCTCAGCACCACATACAAAGAAAGATGTTGTGTCCGCCGAAAACTAAGAAATATTTAAAAATTCTCTTTAAAAAAAAATAAATAAATAAATTGGGGTCTTCCACATTGCCCAGACTATTCTTATAATTTTATGAGCCCAGGTAATCCTTTCCCAGCCTCTGTAGTTGGAACTACAAGCATGTGTCACCATGGCCAACAAGATGAAAATAATTAGAAAAGGCTCATCTCAAACTTGCAAGTCTCCTTTCTCAGCCTCCCAAATAGCTAAGGTTACACTTCAGCTGGGATTATTGGTGTGTGCCATTCTTTTTAAGTACCAAGGTTTGAACCCAGGGGGCCCTTAACCCCTGAGCCACATCTCCAGCATTTTTCATTGAGTCTCACCAAATTTCTTAGGGACTCACTAAATTGCTGAGGCTGGCCGTGAACTTGCAATTCTTCTGCCTCAGCCTCCTGAGCCATTGGGATTAAAGGTGTGCACCACCCTGTTCAGCCATATTATTTTCCCAAGAATGTATGAAACTAAAAAAGAAAAAAAATCAACTGAGGTAAATGGCATACAATTTTTTTTTTAAGATCATACAAGGAAAGTCTGCATGGCTCATGAATTCACAAATGCCAGTTACGAGAGATTGAGGCTACAAGTTCTTTTTTCCTCTCTTGCCTGCTGCCCTTCTGTTTGGATTATGCAGCAATGCTTCCCCCCCCCCACGGCTCCCCCATTTGGTGACACTGGGGATTGAACCCAAGACCTCATGATAGGAAAGCACTATATATATACCTGAGCTAAACCCAGAGCACTTTTTAAAAATTTAGACCAGGGTTTCACTAAATTGCCCAGGCTGGCCTCAAACTTGTAATACTCCTGCTTCAACCTCTCTAGTAGCCAGGATTACAGGCATGCACCACCACACTTGGTATCAGCAAGGTGGCTCTTGATTCTGAGATTTCTCCACATTGCAGAATTGAACCAATATATTCATAATAAATTACCCAATCAGTATTGTTATAGCAGCACAAAGTGGACTGAGATAGGATTGCCATTTATTCTGGTCATTCCCATTCTGTGTGCTATCCAGAAAAACCTTGGGCCACATATTTGGTTTTAATTTTCCAGGATATAGCCCCCAAAATTGCTGGGATTACAGGTATGCGCCACTGCATCTTGCTGGGACTTACTGAAGTTGTAAGTGCCTTAGAGATAACCAAATCCACAGATACTTTTCAAACTATTTTTTTCCGCTCTACCACTGAGTATACCCCAGCCTCAATACAGAACTCTGGGGCTGGGGGCATAGCTCAGTGGTGGAGCACTTGCCTTGCATCTGTGAGGCCGTGGGTTTGATCCTCATCACCACATAAAAATAAATACATAATGAAGGTATTGTGTCAACTAAAAAAATAAATAAATAATAAAGGTATTGTGCCAACTACAACTAAAAAAACTTAAAAGTAATAATAAAGGTTTTGTGTCCACCTACAAGTGAAAATATTTTAAAATTTTAAAAATATATAGAACTCTCTGGACAGGCATGGTGGTGCACACCTGTAATCCCAGCAGCTCACGAGGGTGAGGCAGGAGGATGGAGTTCAAAGCCAACTTCAGCAATGTTGAGGTGTTAATCAACTCAGTGATATCTGTTTCTAAATAAAATACAAAATAGGACTGGGAGGGGGTTGGGGTTGTGGCTCAGTGATAGAGTGCTCACCTAGCACACGAAAGGCACTGGGTTCAAACCTCAGCACCATGTGAAAAAAAAAATGAAATAAAGATATTATGTCCATCTACAACTAAGAAATAAATATAAAAAAAAATAGGGCTATGGATGTGGGTCTATGATTGAGTGCCCCTGAGTTCAATCCCCAGTACCACCCCCTCAAAAAAAACTCTGATCAGGGGCAGAGCAGACAGACATATAACTATTAAGACACCCAGGAAAATGTTGTTCGTTTAATTTATATTAATGAAGAAATACAAATTCCATTTTTCTACCCTCAACACAGAATGCTTCTTTGGTCATGGTCAAATGGTGGGTTTTTTCCACACCAAGCACTTCAACTTTCTGCACACGAGCTGGGTATCCTATGATTCACATTTTTTTTTTTTTAAGAGAGAGTGAGAGAGGAGAGAGAGAGAGAGAGAGAGAGAGAGAGAATTTTTAATATTTATTTTTTCGTTCTCGGCGGACACAACATCTTTGTTGGTATGTGGTGCTGAGGATCGAACCCGGGTCGCACGCAAGCCAGGCGAGCGCACTACCGCTTGAGCCACATCCCCAGCCCTCACTTTTAACTTCTGATATTATCAACCTGGAATTTGAATCAGATCCCACAAGTTAATGGCTCTCCCCACTTCTGATGCCAATCACAAGTTCCAGATTGTGACCTGTTTTTGACTAAGTGACTATAAAATCAGGGATCCTTTAACCCTAATTGCGTTTGGTAATTTGCTATGGTGGTGGAACAGAGAATTCAGGGAAACTTTATTTCAATTTAGCCTTTCATTATAAAGGATATTACAACAGATGCACATGGACAGCCAAATGAAGAAGTACACAAGAGTTTGGTTCATGAGCGTCCTCTGAGTGCAGGAATTTCTATTCCTGTAGAGTTGGAGTACAGAATCTTCCTAGTTCAAGGATGCATTCACCAACCCAGAAATTCATTAAATCTGTGGCAGAAAATAAAGTTATGAGACTAAGATAAAGCAAATCCAAAGTATAATTCCTGGAGATTTGTTTATCCTGGTAGAAAGACGGAGTCTGTAGAATGGGTCTGTAGGATCTTTCATCCTGCATAAGAGGCTGATGTGTTAACAACTGTTAGGAATTTAGAGCCTTTCAGAATTACAATTTAAAGTACTGGGTCTTTATATACCCTAGCTGTGGTATACGATAAAGTTTTCAGTTCCATTGACAGCTCTTGAATCCTTGGAATTTTCTGAGTTTCTTTTGTTGTTCATATGAGCCTCTTCAGATGGCCGCAGTTTATATTGAGTTTAAGCACTTAGGAGAGGGGCCCAAAGGAAACCTCTGGAGAGGCTGATCACGAGAAAGACCAGCTGGTTAGAGGGCTGGAACTTTCAGCCAATGCAAAGACCTCTGGGAAGAAAGGATTCTAGAGATGTGAGGGTCAGGGAGTAGGAGTAATAGGGATTGAACCCAGAGTTACTCTATTACTGAGCTACATCCCCAGCCCTTTTTAAGACTGGGTCTTGCTAAGTGGCCCAGGCTGGTCTTGAACTTGCAGTCCTCCTGCCTCAGTATCCTGAGTAGCTGAGATTACAGAAGTGCTGCAATATACCCAGATAGGTTCTATATAATCTATAGTAAGTTTTATAAAAAACTCTTTTTTTTAATTTTTTATTTTTTTAGTTCTCGGCGGATACACATCTTTGTTGGTATGTGGTGCTGAGGATCGAACCCAGGCCGCACGCATGCCAGGCAAGCACGCTACCGCTTGAGCCACATCCCCAGCCCCTATAAAAACTCTTGAACAAGATTTGATAATCAAGAACAACTCCTTCATTATTCAGAGAATCAGAGGTTATATATTCTACTCTTACCATGTAGCAGTTTGAAAAATCAGCATCACCCTGACATCACAAGTTTCCTTCTCAATCCTAAATGATCATAGTTCCACTTTATTTTTTAAAATATTTTTTAGTTGCACATAGTACCTTATTTTAATGTGGTGCTGAGGATTGAACCCAGGGCCTTGCACATGCTAGGCAAGCGCTCTATCACTGAGCCACAACCCAAGCACCCCCATCGTTCCATTTTAAAAGCCTTCACTTACTAGCTTCCCGTTCCATTCCTTCCAAAATTCTCTCCTGTCAGAGCCTTTGCCTCTAATGCATTGATGGAATCCAAGTTTAAATGCAGAGATGGTGAATTTGCAGCAATTAGGCAAATGAGCTTTTGGGGATACAGTTGAACTGCCTGGAGCTGCAATATTGAAACACATTTCAAGAATTCAAAGGTTAGCCAGGCATGGTGGTGCACACCTATAATCCCAGCAGCTCACAAGGCTGAAGCAGGAGGATCACAAGTTCAAAGCCAGCCTCAGCAATGTAAGGTGCTAAACAACTCAGTGAGACCCTGTTTCTAAATAAAATACAAAATAGGGCTGTGTCAGTGGCCAAGCATCCCCAAGTTCAATCCCCAGTAACCGCCCCCCCCCCAAAAAATTCAAAGGTTGACAAATACCAATTCCACCTGAGATGTGACCAGATGAAACCATGAGCTGGTCTAAAAAGCTTGGAAAGTCTTCAAAGGAACCTAAAGATACAATATAAACATAACAAAAGGAAGGTAAAGCAAGGAAACCTAATATAGAAAGTAGGGTAAGGGAAATGAAGTAGAGAAAAGCTTAGGACACAGTAGACCCTAGTCAGTAAACAGCATATTTAAGAAGACCTCACTGGGGCGGAGGTTGTGGCTCAGTGGCAGAGCGCTTGCCTAGTATGTGTGAGGCACTGGGCTTGATTCTCAGCATCACATGTAAATAAATAAAACAAAGGTCCACTGACAAGTAAAAAAAAAAAAAAATAATAAGACCTTACTGCCAAGCACAGTGAATAACAGGCAGAGCTGGAGTACAATGTTATACAATGAGAGACAACATACTGGAAATTAAAACAGAACCTAAAGAGATTCCTTTAGGGGGAAAGAAAACTTGCCCCATAGAAGTCTGTGTTCCTAGCCTATGGAGAGATAGGTAATCAGATCATTGATATTATGCACTGAATAATGAATATGGAGCTGGGAAAGCACAAAGTAGCTGAGTGACTGAGCAAGATCTTTTACCTTTCTTTACCTCAATTTTCCCATGCACGAAATGGGGGTGACACTCCCATTTCCAAAGTGTAGACAAAGTTGAGAAAACATGCCAAAAGTATTTAAAGCCCAAATAAACAGCAACTGCATGACTGACATCACTACTTAAACATCTTATAAGCAATCTCAAACAGCAATAGTTATTTTGTGGTGCTGGGGATTGAACCACAGTCTCATACATGCTAGGAGAATGCTCTGGCACTGAGCTGCAAGCCAGGTTCCAACCATTGTAAACTTAATAGAGCTAAGATGAAATTCTCAATTATCCCCGAGCAAAACCTGTTCCTCCTCTTTCCTACCTCAGTAAATGTCATCATTTCAGTACTCTATGGGAACCTTTCTTCCTTTCTTATCCAGGCCATATATGGGTCCAATTCATACAGATTAACCTCATATATACCGTATCGTTATTCATTCACTTCCATCTGCACTGCCGCCACCCTCTTCTAAGCTACAGTCATCTTTCACATCGTACTGAAGCGACCAAAAGGGTCTATAGGTTTCTATTTTTGCCCTCTCCAATCCAGGCAAGGGCTCTAAAGTCTTTTAAATATTTAGAGAAAAAAACCAAACAGCTTAAAAGACCACTACGTGACCCCTTCCCCTGTTGCTTCCTCAAACCACACTCCCCAACCCCTGCTCCAGCACTGGTTAATTTTGTAGTTCCTCAAACGTGCTATGCGCCTCACTGACCAACTCCTATTCATCTTTTACGCCTCATTTCAGAGTTGGATCTCCCATCATCCACACTTAGAGCCTTAAGTACAATTTATCTGTACAATTAGATTATTACACCAAGATATTAGAAGCCGGGCGCAGTGGCGCACACCTGTAATCCCACAGACTTGGGAGGCTGAGGCAGGAGGATTTGCGAGTTCAAAGCCAGCCTCAGCAACTTGGCGAGGCACTTAGCAACTCAGCGAGACCCTGCCTCTAAATGAAATAGAAAAAAGGGCTGGGACTGTGGTCCAGTATGCACACCTGGATTTAATCCCCCGTACCCCGCCCCCGCGCCAAAAAAAAAAAAAAAAAAACGAGTATAAACCCAACTAGACAGTAAATTCCAATAGGGTAGGCACTGTTACCTGTCTGATGCACTCCTGTATCCTCAGGAAAACAGAATGTAGCACACGGTCTGGGTTCAAATATTTGAATGAACCCGAGATGAGAGGGACCAAATGGCCAACTAAAAAAATTTAGCTCAAATACAAAAAAGTTCTAATATATACAGCTACCAATTTTGCTCCAGACCAAACATACATGGAGTCAAGACTAGACAGCTCAGACCAAACTATATACGTGGAGTCAAAATACCGCAGGTCTCCTATCTCAGACACTCCTGCTTTCTTAAACCTCACACAGTTCCAAGTCCAGAGTGAACCCATACAGAGCGACAAGGAACGTGCCTCCTTCGCCCCTGTGGATGAGGGTCGCGGACCAGGTAGTTCAGGCTCCTGATCCGGGCTCACTGGCCAGGATTCTGAACACTAGTCCTCGAAGCAGTGACGCACACAGGCCCAAACACTTCGTCAGCGAAGTCGCTTAGCCCGAGACGTTCCTTTGAGCCTTCTGAAGCAACACTGGACGTGCGCGTCGAGCCCCAAGCTCCTCTCTTGTGTCGCAGAGCTTCAGGTGCCTACCCTGTTCACTCAAGAAAAAGCAAAATACGACGACCCCCGTGCCTCGCCCTTTAAGAGCCACCCCCATTGGAGCCTGGCGAAGCTCTAAGCAAATCGTCGCGAGAGCCGCTGGCTTCCGCCCGCTTCCTACTCTCTGCATGCCGGGACGGAAGAAACGCGGTACTTCCCGCCCCCTGCTTCTACCTCACAAGGCAGTGCGGCCGCAGCTGCAACCAATCACCAGGCCCGTTGTAGGCCGCGGCACAAAGGGCCAATGGAAAGTCGCGGCGCGCGCAGAGCTTCTCTTCATCAGAACCAGCCCCCTCCCTTCCGCCCGCCGCCTTCCACTCCGCCCCTGGCGGAGGAAGTGATATCACAGGCCCCATGTGAGCGGATTGCAACACATGCAGCTGCCTGGAGAGAGGGAGCCGGTGTCCTACGTCAGAGCCGCCGCCGCCGCGGAGCCGCCGCCGGGGAGGAGCAGCCGCTGCCGCCCAGGACTGGGCCTTTAGGTGAGACAGGGGAGGGAAAGGCCAGTGACCTATCCGGCGGTCCGCGCGGGGCGGGGAGAGGAGGGCCTTTCGGGGGTAGCAAGGAAGGGGGCCGCTCTGCCCCAGCGGCGGCGCTAACTCTGTGGTCTTGGTGTCTCCGGGCCCCGCCGGGCCGCTCTAGGGAGGAGGAGGCGAGAAGATGGCGGACGACCCCAGTGCTGCCGACAGGAACGTGGAGATCTGGAAGATCAAGAAGCTCATTAAGAGCTTGGAGGCGGCCCGCGGGTGAGCGCCGCGTCCGGCCCCCCCGTGCCCTCTTGGATCCCGGACCCCTCAGGATGGCCGCCCCCGCGCCGCATGGCCGGATGAGGAGAAGCCGGCACTAGCCAACTCCCGCCTTCTGGACCTCTGGGTAGTAGCCTCTGACTCAGGGGCGAGGGTCGGAGCTGTTGGCCGGAGAAGGGGTCTTTCCCCCACTTGGGGGTAAGGGGCCTGCGCTCCCTGGGCTCAGACCATGCGACCCCCCCCTCGTGATAAGCCACTACTACTTTTGTACCCCTCTCAGGCCCTTAAGACCTGCTCCTCACTCTTCAGGCTCCAGGTGCTGACACCAGACTCGACTGCTTTTGGGGAAAAGTACTTGGCTTTCCTTTCCGAACGTCCTTCCCTGGTTTCCTCCCTTCACATTCTTCAGCCAGGCCTTATTAAAATGGCCTCCCCCTCTTGGACTTTAAGGCCCGGGTGAAGTTTGGATGGGGCGAGAAGGAGAGGTGGACAGAGACATCCTCATTCTAGCTCCTTATGATTTCTGAGGGTCTCCCTCCTCTCCCAGGATGAGTTCCTTCAAGTCCTCTAATTATCCTGGAGCTTCCTGGTTTCTAGCTGTTCCAGGACCCGCCTATAAACTGAAAATGCCAACGTGTGCGGCATGGGTGGGTGGGGGCTGCTTTTGGTTGACAAACCTATATGTGTATATCCAGGAGAATTCCGGATAGTGGGACTGTTTGATATGGGCCATAATAATAGAGTTCCTGTTGACCTTCCGGTGGAACTTTTATGATATCACTGTAGAGGGTGCTTGTTGAAATTCAGAACTGAATTAAGTGAACTTCTTGTCTCCTGTTTTAAGTTTTAGTAAGAAACTGTAGGTGTATCCATTCTGAGAAGAGTAAACTAGATTAAGATTAGCCTTTTTTTTTCTTTTTTTTAATATTGCTCATTTGAGGAAGGTGCCAGAGTATTCCTGTTTCCTCACTTCCTGACTTTCCCAGTCGTAGAAAGTTTTTACTTACCGGAAGTGGCCCCTAAAAGTGGAACATTACATATTCTTAAGTCTGTGCATTCTTAGATTAGCATAGTGGTTTTGTCCCAGGACTTTGGAAAGTTGATTTCAGCACAAGAATCTGGTTTTCAGCTCATGCTTGTGATTGGCATTGAATTTGCAGTGATAGGATGAATATCAGATTTGCTTATTAATTTTTATGGGAATTTGTACCACAATAGAAGAAAAAAATAATTCCCAAAATGTAAAAGAGTAATGTAGGTCATGAGCCATTATGATGCTAAGTACTTTTTTGTCACTAGGATTTTCTGTCATGTTACTTGAAGCCTTCAGTTGTATATTGATTTTTGTAGATTGTTGTTTAAAGTATTTGTTCTCTTTGTTTGGAGGAAAGTTCACATTATATTCTCTGAAGCAGTCTAAAATATGAATTTATTACTAATCGGCCTGTTGTCTGAGTGAAGTAACATTGGTAATGCTACTTAATAAGTAACAATATTCCTTTCTATTCTTTGATGAAGAAAGCTTATTCTTAAATTTGTTCCTAAGCATGTCACCTAGCCATTTGAAAGTTATAAGCATCTCCTTTTAAAAGTTTGAAGGCTTTACCTCTTTGTTGGTAAAGTTTGAAGCATGCTAAAAAATGAAGCTATTAGGCACAGCTCTTCTTCCAAGTGATAGTTTGAACATTTTAGACATGATTAAACTGTCTAAAATAGTAGGGACTCTTCCTCTAAACAATGCGGTTAATGATCATGTCCTGTTTGCTTCTAGTCAGGCTTTGGTTGCATCTTGATTCCATGAAAACTTAAAATCTTAGCCATTTCTCATGTTGGTTAGGGAGTCAAGTTTGTTCTGTGACTCACAAGGTTCCTGGTATATGTCATTTTCTCTTGGGAAACAAAAAGATTGTATTTTCAATTCTTTTTTGTGTTAAAGTCAAACTCTAGTTTTTCATAGTGTATATAGAGAAATGTTTTTCTTCTTTACCTAAAGTTAATTATTTTAGGAGTAATTGTAATGAGCTTTAAAGACAAACTGAGTCAATTCATGTGTGCTGGTGTATGCGGGGCTACCGTGTAGCTTTCAGGAGAAAATGGGTTGTGTTAAAGTATGTTTATTAACACAAGACGGTGAAATTTAGAGGTGGTTAACAGAATGTAAAAATGACTTCTCCAGCGGTATAGAATTCTGAACATGAGAATCAGGAATTAGTTCATTTTTAACATTTCTTTCTAAAGTATGAGTGTTATTCTGAAATTTAGATAATAAATTATTATCTTTTGATATATGACCCAAATGTAGTGTAGCTTAAAAAGAACCACCTGCAAAATGATACATTAGAACAGAATGAGGTATCTAGATAAAATAATTTATTGAGCATTTAGTATATTACACTGTTTTAAACAATACATTGTATCATTCACAACAATAAATACTGCCACTGTTTGATAGACAAGGAAACAGACTGAGAAGTTAGATAACTTGCTGTCCATAATGTCATACAGTGATAATGTATAATAATCCAGCACTTGAACCAGTGTGCTCTACTGGATATATTTTATGTTTTCCAAAGTATGAAAGTCTGGATTTATCCAACATAATCTGAACTATAACAGACTGTGTTATGCCTGTGGAAGAACATTTATAAAGGCGACATTTCTGAAATGGGAAACTTTGCTAACATTCTTAGTATTATACTTAATCTGATTTTTTTTTTAAGTTGGGTGGAACATACTTTATTTTGGTTTTATATAAGTATGATTGAATGTTAGTCTATATTGACAAGTAAAATAACCAGCCAGCTCTTTTGCTAAACGTAAGCCTCACTTAAAGTTGATGGTAGGTTTTCCCTACTTATGATTGTTCCTGGTATATTCTTCACAGTTGGCATATGAGGACAAATGTGTACATAGCCTGAGAATAGGGCCATGTGAATTGAACCGTCCTTGGTTTCAAATAAGGAACTAAAGCAGGTGAACACGTCACAAGAAAGTTAGGTACAGATTTCTGGTTGTTTTTGTTTCCCCTGGTGTTTTCTGAGCAAGCAAGAGGTAGCCCCAGAAATGGTGTTGGAAGCTTTATAGTTTATATAATAAAATAACCAAAGCCTCATCTAATCAATGGTCATGAGGAATGTGACAAGGAAAAATATGGTGTTAGTTTGGGTTATGTCTGTAGGTCTTAGAATATTTTTCACTTATCTTCAGGAAGAAATCTTGTATATTTCAAGTATAAACTTATTGAGGCATAATTTGAATAACATGTTAAATGTGTCTTAGTACCTTCCCCAAGTTGACATTGATTCATCATCACCTAGTTGATAAAGTGAATACTTCCAAATCACTGAATTTTGGGTACTTCTTTTTTTTTTTTTTTTTTTTTTATTCCTCAGTATTCTTGGAGAGCTGATTTTTAACTAAAGTAATACCCTAGGGATTAGCAGTAGAATACATGCATAGCATGCATAAGGCCCTGGGTTTGATACAATCCCCAGCACTGCCAAAAATTATAATACCCTTTAAGGGATACCTTGTAATCTTTCATATAGATAACTGAACAATTCAGTGTTTGGGTTTTTGTTTATTTGTTTGTTTGTTTGTGCTGGGGATTGAACCCAGGCGTGCTAAATCACTGACCCACATTCCCAGCCCTTTTAATTTTTTGAGACAGGGTCTAGCTAAGTCCTTAGGGCCTCACTAAGTTGCTGAGATTGGTCTCAAATTGTGGAACTCCTGCCTCAGCCTCCCAAGCTGCTGGGATCAGGTTTTTAAAGAAGTTTTTGTTCTTGTTTTGTGGTAGGGATTGATACACGCAGATTCAATCCTCCCACCTCAGCCTCTTTGAGTCGATGCACCACCACACCTGGCTTAGCAAAGACTTCAGCTCTTCCTTCTGTATCCTAGAATCTCTGAGATTACAAGCGAGAGGACTTTTTTATCCTTTGTTCTTGCTCCTTCCATCTTCCACCCCCATCTCTGATGGGATAAAAGACCATTGAGAGAAAACTCAACGATTAGAATGTTTAAAAGTTTCTCCAAAAAAGTTGAGACTTCAGTGGCCCCAACTACCTATTTGACCTATGGCAAGTTATTCTTTCAAAGCTTTGGTTTTCACGCTTAACTATGAGCAATATCTTGGATTAGGTGGTAACAGTCAATGTGATATGGGTTTAAAAGTCAAATACTACATTTATCCCATAGAGTGTTCTGCAAATGTTAATTCTTTCCTTTGTGTACACAAATACTGAGCCTTTAGAAATAGAAGCCAGGTACAGTTGCACAGGCCTGTAATCCCAGCTACTTAGGAGGCTAAGGAGTGAGGATTGTAAATTTGAGGCCTGCTCTGGCTGCTTAGTGAGACCTTGTCTTTAAAAGAACTAGAGTTAAGTGCCACTGCATGCCTGTTCAAAGCCAGCCCTAGTAACTTAGCCCCTAAGCAACTCAGTAAGACCCTGTCTTAAAAAACACAAAAGGTCTGGGGGGTATGACTCAGTGATTAAGTGCCCCTGGGCACTCAACCCCTAATGGGGGGGGGCGGGGTCTAGGGATGTGGCCAAGTGGTAGATCACCCCTTGGTTCATTTCCCAGAACCAGAAAAAAAGTCTAAAAGAATTGTTAAGGGGTAAGGATACAAATACCACCAACAGATCTGAGCCACGAGAAAAGAGGTGATAAAGGGAAGAGGGAGATCAGAGTATATATAATGGGATGTGTTGGTGTTCCTCAGTCTTCATAAGTGTCATATAGGCTTCCTGTCTCAACTTAGAACTAGTTGTAACAGCTGTAGTATTCTGGCTTGTGTTCTGTGCATTATGGACTTAGGGAACAATCACTCTTTGAATTTCAAGTCTTGACAAACTTCTCATTGTAATAGCAGATACACTTATCCTTCCAGGGAAGGATGGCATTCTCTGAACACACTCCTAGGTAAAGCAAGAATAACTAATTAGAATACCATTTAAAGCAGAGTACATTGTAGGTTACAAGTTTGTCCTGCCCCCTGCCTCCACCAATTGGATCCTTTTGGGGGGGGGGGCTGGTTTTCTCCTAATTTGGGATTGAAGATATGCTCAGCATAGACCCCCTATCCTGGAAAGATGTGTGATTGTAAAAAAAAAAAAAAAAAACTACTAAAATTTTGAGATTCGCAGGACTAAATGGTCTTAGATCCTATTTGAAGAATAGGAAGGACAGAAGTTTCTTCTGAGTTCAGCCTATTCTCTAGGGATCTCAGAATAGAACCTTCTCCTGGGATACATTCTATAGCTGTCTCTCCATTTTTCAGCCTACTATCTTAGGGTAAGAAGAGATTGATTTTTCACCATGTTAGAAATTATGAATGTGAGGTTTCTCACTTGGCCTGTGTCCTCAGCATGATGAAAATGCCTCTGAAAACAGCTTTATCTTATGCTCTTTGGCATACTTAAGACTTGACGTTTTCAGGTACCCAGCAATTGATTCTTACCATGCAAATAACTTACATGCTAGAACCATATTTATTTCATATTTCATTTGATCTTCTAATTTCTCCTTTAGAAAAAAATTATCATTGTCAAAAGGTTCTTTTTCCTGCTATGTCTAGGTTTGACTTTGTAGTGCTGGGGATCAAGCCCAGGATTTTGACACAGGGCCTCATTAAGTTGCTGAGGCTGGCTTTGAACTTGGAATCCTCCTGCCTTGTCCTCCCTAGGATTATAGGCATGCTCTACCAAGCCCAGCACTATAATTGTATTCTTACTATTGACCAGTGAACCAACAGGATTCATCAAACACCTGCTCTGAGTTGGGCTAGACATTTTGAAAGAAGTGTGTAATAAAATGAGAACATGGTCAGCTACACATTCCTATAATAATAATACAGCCAGTATATGTTGAAGAGGTTTAGTATAAGCAGATGATTAGGATCTTGAATGAGGTGTTGAACATTGTAAAAAAGGAAAAGAGACTATGTATCTACTCAGGCAAAATTTAACAATTTCCTAGGCAAGGCAAGTGTCAAAGAATGTTACTTAGATGTTAGTATTATTGGACTGATACAGTGTCTTTGATACAGCAGTAAAGTAGAGCTATACCTGATCTGCAACTTTAAAATTGTAATTCATTCTTTTTTGGTCCTAGGGGTGTACCCAGAGCTGCTTGCTAATAATATTAGCACATGTTCTACCATTGAGCACACCCCCAGCCCTTTTTTATTTTGAGAAAGGATCTAAGTTGCCCAAGCTGGCCATGAATTTGTGATCTTTCTGCCTCAGCCTTCTGAGTAACTTGGATTACAGACGTGCCACTGTGCCTGGTACTAATGTTTCTGGTATTTTTACTGAAGAGCTTTGGTTCTGATATTTGTGGTATTTTAGGGTCTAACTCTGGTTGAGCAAGATAGACCCCCAGGAAAGATGCAGATTTAGAGATTTAGCTTGAGATGTGTTTTTGTGCTGGGAATTGAACTCTGCACATGCCAAGTGCACATTGTACCACTAAGCTACACCCACAGCCCTGAGATACATTTTTTTTAAATTTTTTTTTTTTTTTTTAGTTTTTGGCAGACACAACATCTTTGTATGTGGTGCTGAGGATCAAACCTGGGCCGCATGCATGCCAGACAAGCGTGCTACCTCTTGAGCCACATCCCCAGCCCCCTGAGATTATTTTAATCAAGTAATAAAACTACTTTTCCAAAGATAAGTAAATGAGCCAGGTGTGGTGTACATGCTTATAATACCAGTGGCATGGAGGCTGAAGCAGGAGGATTGCAAGTTCAAAGCTAGCATCTGCAACAGCAAAGCCCTAAGCAACTCAGACTGTTTCAAAATCTAAAAAGGCTCAGGGGATGTAGCTCAGTGGTTAAGCACCCCTGGGTTCAATCCCTAAGGGTGGGGGGGATAAATAAATGAGTAGCATACATTTTTGACTCCTTATAACAGATGTATGAGGGAAGATATTGCTGTTTCATGGTTGGAGAATATGAAGTATAGAAAGAGTAGGTAGCTGCCTAGTATCACAGCCTAGTAAGAGGCAGTGTCATATTCTATTCCTGATTTTCCAGTTTCAAAGCCTGTGCTTCTACTCCCTATCGCTCTTTGACAGGTATTACTTTTGCCGAATGGAAACATTCTCTTTTGAAAGGAGGATTTTTGTCTAAGGAGATTTATAATTTTCTAGAGGGAGCAGGTGTGCTGAGATTCAGGAACAAGATAAAAGGAAAACAGTCATGCCATTTGTACATCTTCCTTAGAAAGAACTTGGGTACCAAACATGTTTACTCTTAATGAGCATTGGTGATGAGGGAAATAACTTGAGGCTGCGCTGGATGTTCATTTGTATATTTTTTTTCTTTTAATATTTATTTTTTAGTTATCGGCGGACACAACATCTTTGTTTTGTATGTGGTGCTGAGGATTGAACCCGGGTCGCACGCATGCCAGGCGAGCATGCTACTGCTTGAGCCACATCCCCAGCCCCATCATTTGTATATTAAAAAGGTGATTAATGAGAAGGCTGATTTTGGGTTTATTTGAAAAGTACTTCGGTAGTGGTCCAGAAAAAATACTTTATGGGCTGGGGTCGTGGCTCAGTGGTTGAGCACTTGCCTTACGTGCCTGAGGCACTGGGTTTGATCCTCAGCACCTCATAAATAAATAAAACAAAGATATAGGGTCCATCTACAACTAAAAAAAAAATGTTTAAAAAAAAATATGACTCTATCATAGGGTCCAATGTTGAACTCTGGTAGTAAGTCCCTAATGTTGTTGGTGATTGCTGTTTCCTGGCTTTGCACTGTTGTGAGAAAACTAAAGGAAATTTTCAGCTTCTGCTGCTCCCTGGTGGAATATCCTACTAGTTTACTTTTATGAAGTTCTTTTAGTAAATGCCTATAACTATAGAAAAAGTAATACTCTACCAGATGTTACATTTTTATTTTAGATGACTGAGTAATTTTTGTGCTTTTGAGAGTAAAACACTAAAATGGTATTTGCAAACTTTCTGCTGAAATACTGGGAAATTTGAGCTATTCTATACCTGAGACAGAAGGCTGCTTTAATGTTTCAGTAAGTTCAAATCTTGATATTTCTCCCATCTGGCGGTAGTATCTGGTCAGTTTACAAACCAATTTCAGATAACTGGAATGGAAACAGAATACTCCCTTCTACATGCTATTTTAACCAAGTTGTTTTTATAAAAGGCAGCCCCATCTACCTCCTGACCTTCCTCATTGATGATTGCAGAATAAGGGTGGGGTGACATTATAGTGAAAGAATTCGCAAAATAAAAAAACACTGTTAGAAGTGATGGTTTGAGCTTTTTAATGAAGCGAATCTGGGGACAGTGAGTTATTTTTAAGGCGTGTGTGTGTTCCTTTGCAAGGAATAGAGGGGAGGGTTGTTTTTTATGACCGTTCTCACTATGTTGCTTGAACTTGCAGTCTTCCTATCTCAGCTTCTGGAAGAACTGGGATTATAGGAATGCACCACCATGGAGTGGCAGACTTTTAATTGATGTTTTATTTGGTAGTTTAGACTAAATTTCTGGGGTCTGCTTTATAAAACAGTATATAGAGAGCTGGGGATATAGCTTAATGGTAGCGTGCTTGCCTAGCACGTGTAAGGCACTGGGTTTGATCCTCAGCACCACATAAAAATAAATAAAATAAAGGTATTGTGTCCATCTACAAATAAAAATACCTAAAAAGGAAAAAGTTTATAGAGAAGACCCTAGTTTTGTTAGGAATTTTTTATTCCTCAAATGTTTAAGCACCATTATGTCCTAAAATTTCTGCTGTCAAGAAGCTTATGTAGATACAGTATGATCAGTGTTTCTTCTGTTTTTTTTTTTTGTTTGTTTTGGTTTTGTTGTTGTTGTTGTTTTGTTATTGTTGTTTATACAGGGAGTTGAACCCAGAGGCTCTCAACCTCTGAGCCATATCCCTAGTATTTGATATTTTTTTTTATTTTTGAGACAGGGTCTCACTAGGTTGCTTAGGACCTCATTAAATTGCAGAAGCTGGCCTGCCTCAGCCTCCCATTTTGCTGGGATTACAGGCATGGATTGCTGTGCCTGATGCAATGTATTTTTTCATTCTTTGATACTTGATGAAAAAGAAAACCGATATGAGGCTTCTTTGAAGTGACTGATGCACAAATAGAAGTTAACAGGACCTTGGTTATATCAAAATACTGAGCTCAAGCCACAAATGTAGAATAAGGACACTGAAGATTTTATAGCTATTTTAAAGGAAAGGAATCTCTTGTTCTCCCATCCCGTAAAGGTAGCTACTATCTACAACAGAGTCAACTCTTACCTCTTTCTTTGGGCTTACCCAAATTCAGATAAGACTTCAGTACCACCTGACATTACTCTCCTCCTCCATTATTGATGATTAAACTCAAGACCTCATACATTCCGGGCAAGCACTCTGCTACTAAGCTCCACCCTGCCTTTTTTAATTTTTTTGTTTTGAGAACAGGGTCTTGCTAAGTTATCTAGAGGTTGCCTTCAGAGCTAGGATTGCAGGTATGCACAACCATGCCTGACCTTCCTGACCTTGTGAAATAAGTAGATACAGAGACCCACACCACAGAGATTTATATGATTTGCTTTAGGTCCCAGAATAACAATAGGAGTACTGGGGCTGTAGCTCAGTGGTGGATCACCTCCTTCGCACACATGTGAGGCACTGGGTTTGGTCCTCAGCACCACATAAAAATAAATAAATATATTATGTCATATACAACTAAAAATAACAATAGGACGTGAGCCTGAATATTCATGATTCTAAAACCTGTATTTCTCCTAGTCTGTTCCCATATTTAACCTATATCTTGATTGTCTTGGTTTAAAAGTTTAAACTTAGTTTTGCACAATTTGGAGAAGAGGTAAAAAGATAGAAAACCTACAGTGAAGCAAATAAGGATGGAGTAGAAGTTGGAGGGGGATTGATTGATTTTTGTTTTGAGTTGAGCTTTGTGGGACAGGAGTAAATGTGAGTTTGGAAGAGGGAATGGTGAAAACCTTGTTCATCCATATCCTAGGCACAACCAAATTATTGAGCATTAGAATGAAAGCTTCTTAAGGTGCCTCTACTCTAATTTTTAATTTGGGATTTGGGTAAGGAGTCTCAAATGTTCCTGGTCCCTAACCTGAGAGTAATTCTGTTATTTAGATTTGATGAATTGGTTGGTATGATATTTGGCGGGGCATGGGTGTTCTGGCTGGTAAAAGTCAAGCATCTCTCAGCTATTATTCGGTGTGACTATGTTATATAGAGAGGGTATCTTACTTTGTGCTGCTATAACAGAAAACTACAGACTGGATAAATTATAAAGAAGAAAAACTTGTTTCCCCTAGTTCTGGAATCTGAGAAGTCGCAAATCAAAGTACTGTCGAGTTTGGTTGTCTAGGAAGGGTCCTCCAAGGTGGTGCCTTGAGTGCTTGGCATCCGTGGGGACAGAGTTTCCCAACACATGGATTTTGGAGCACATATTCAATCCATAGCACAGGGTAAGTGCAGTAGGTAAGTTCTTTGAGTTCCTCTTAAAGTGAGTATAGTGCTCCTGGAGGCTCTTTGCCTTTGGCAGATTATCCAGTACTAGGAGGTACAGAAAAAAGCCATCTTTTTTTAATACGAGGAATTGAACCAAGAGGCCCTTAACCACTGAGCCAAATCCCCAGCCTGAAATTTTTTATTTTGAGACAAGATCTTTCCAAGT
Source organism: Ictidomys tridecemlineatus (assembly GCF_052094955.1). Classification (NCBI taxonomy): domain Eukaryota; kingdom Metazoa; phylum Chordata; class Mammalia; order Rodentia; family Sciuridae; genus Ictidomys; species Ictidomys tridecemlineatus. The sequence continues at coordinate 118,978,674 of NC_135477.1, read as the reverse complement.
TGCTGAGGCTGGCTTTGGTCTTGCAGCCTTTCTGCCTCAGCCTCCTGGGTTGCTGGGATTACAGGTGTGTGCTACTGCACTCAGTGGAACAGTAATTCTTGATCCTAGTTCTTCATTGGAAAATTTTTTAAATACTTTTATTTATTCTGTTTATATGTGGTGCTGAGAATGAAACCCATGTGCTAGGCAAGCACTCTACCACTGAGCCACGACCCAAGCCCCCCTGAGACTCTTATCCACAATTACCAACCCAATCAAATTTTACCTTTTTTGTTATTGATTTTGTTTTGTGTATGTGGTGCTGGGGATCAGCCCCATGCATACTAGACAAGTACTTTACTTCTGTGCTGCATCCCTAGCCACACTTTGCTTTTTAAGAAAGCTCTTCATAGATTCTGGGGTTCTGGTACAAACTGGTCAGTGTTTAAGTTTGTAGGAATCACATTTTTCTTTTTCACTTACCTTTCTTAAGTGTTCTTGAGAATCAGTAAGATGATGGGTATTCATCAGATCTTTGCAGGTAAAAAGGTAATTAGATTTTGTTTGCTCTTTTGTCTGTATATGTCAGTCCAGAGACTGAGACCCTGAGAGGCCTAAAGTTACTCAAACACCTCCCTGCATCCAGTGTGACCCAGGATTTGCTCAGATTGCTTTGAATTTTCTTCCTTAGAGATCTTTTGATCCTGGCAGTTAAGTTACCATCTAAATGTTTTCCCTGTCCACAGTGCTCAGGGACCATGAATCCTTGGATGAGTGATTGGTGGTACTACCCTATCCTCCTATCTTGGGAAGAGAAACTTTTCCTTATCAACATCCTCTTCTTGAGAGTGCAGCTATTTAAATCTTTTTTTCCTTCCTGAGTTTTGTTTCAGGTTTTGGTTTTTTGTTTTAATTTATTTTGCCTAGTTGTGATTATTTTCTGTATTTATTTTCAAATACTTCTTCCTGTTTTCCACTATTTGATTTTTTAGAAATTAATCCTCTGGATGTGGCATTGATGAAAATTTCTTTGATAAGGGTACCCCTAAACCAATGAGAAAAAGAAGGAATCTGAGAGCAGGGTCCCCTGGGAGCTTTGTGTGACATTTCGTTATATGTTGTGTCATGTTTCGTAAGAGGTTTTACTACCTGCATGTGAGTCATTGCTGTACCCCATGATTCACTGACTTTTTGGTGAGAGTCTTTGGATTTTGGAAAAGAAAAATAATGACAGCAGAAAATGGAGGAAAATTTAAGATTGCAGTTTGCCTTTGTAGCAAGCAGCTCTGAAGAGCTTTATGTATTTCTCCTCTGAGAGGTATTGGCTCTACTTGTCATTAAGCTTCCTTGACTTTATTTTGTGTTTACACAAACTGGTCTAACAACTTTGATTGGCTTGCCTGGGGGATAAAAGCATGTTTATCTTGTTTGAAAATTTTCCTAAAATTTTTAATCTTCTTGTATTAAAACAAAAACATAAAAAGTAGATGTTATTAAATAGCCTTTAAATTTTAAAAGAAGCCATATATTTAATAATCTGCATTTCTCCTCCCAGTCAATGTTTTATAATAAAGGTGAATTCAGAAACTTTAAGGTTTTCAACACAGAGTAGGGAGAGGCATGCAGAGAAAGTAATGAAAGGTAGTTTTGTGCCTAAAATTCAAAATTCTGAGAGTCCAAGACTTTAGCAACTTGGTAAAAACCTACCAAACAAAAAAGTTCTTATTAGTTACATTTCTGAATCCATTTTAAAAATAGAATCTATAACAAGATCATGTCCTTAGGTGTATTCACTACTTTGTCCTCTCTGAAATGTTAATTGGATTTGAGTATATGGCCTCCCAACTGTATTATATAGTAAAGTTGCTTAATGGATGTTTATCTTCTTAACCTATCTGCAGTAGGAAGTAAATAGCTGCTTATCTTTTTTTTTTTAAGTTGATAGAACCCAGTGCCTCACACTAGCCAGGCAAGTGAACTACCACTGAGCCCTAGCCCTAATAGCTGCTTATTATCTAAGATCTTTGCTGTGCACTCCATATCATTATCTTGCTTTAAGGATTGCCTTTAGGCATTTTTGGGTTCACTCAGTTAATTTGTCCCAACCTTCTCTTTAGCCTGAAACTTTCCAGTCCTTTGCGGTTTGGTGCCTGTTCTCACCTCAACTCTTAGCCTTCACCCCTGCCATTCTTAAGAGCCCCTTCTCATTCCATTCTTTATTGATTGCCTCTTTACCAGTTCCATCTCCTAGGAAACTACTTTGTAAATCAGAGAACGTTTGCTTTAAAAAAAAAAAAAAAACTGAGTCCTTAAGAAAGAATTCCCTTGGTCCCTACAGTTTCCAAGAGCCCCTAGGGTGGTAATGTATACCCCCTTTAGAATCTTTTATCAGAAAACAATCACAAGCCAGTAAAAGCTGGTATTAAAACTTTTTTATCTTCATTTTGCCTTCTTGTATATTTTCATGTTCTTGTGTGTATAAGTTGACATAGAAAATATGTGGCACTTGCAGTCTAGACTGGTTTGGTTGTTGTTGCTGTTGTTTAGGTGTTGGGGATTGAACCTAAGCTTCACTCATGCCAAGCATACACTCTAACACTGAGCTACTTACTCCTCCAGCTCCCAGACCAGACTTTTTTGGTACTGGGAATTGAACCAGGGGTACTTTAGCACTGAACTACATCCCTTTTTATTATTTTGAGATAGGGCCTCTCTCAGTTTCTGAGGCTAGCTTTAAACTTGATCCTCCTGCCTCAGCCTCCCAAGTCACTGGGATTACATCACCCTACCCAGTGATGTCATGGTCCCCAGACCATTTTTTTGTTTGTTTGTTTGTTTGTTTTCAGTACCATAGATTGAACTCAGGGGCACTTAACCACTGAGTCACATCCCCAGCCCTATTTTGTATTTTATTTAGAAACAGTGTCTCACTTCATTGCTTAGCACCTTGATTTTGCTGAGGCTGGCTTTGAACTCGAGATCTCCCCAAACCACTGGGATTACAGGAATGCACCACTCACTGTGCCTATCTCCAAATCATTTTTTTAGGTTAAATTTGCTTATTCAATATTTCCAGCCTCTCAGCAAATTCCTTTTCTACTCCTTAGTCTACAGAGTTTTACATAAAACTACAGAAAGGTATTTTTGGCAGTTTGGTTTTAGAAGCATACCAAGTGTGATGATAGCTGAAGCTGTTTATCATAAATTTCCTTGATTCCCTGGTTTGGCTGGAATACTTGCTCCCATATCCAAGGGGTGGCAGCAAAGTACACACCATACTCTCCACATTTATTGGCTTTTATCCAATTTGTAGTTTATTAGGAAATTTTTCATAAAGTTTATTATAAACAAGCCTTCTTGGTTTTGAGCAAACACTGCTGGTTTTGGAGATGTTGCTTGAACTCACAATCTGGGAGTAACCATTTTGATAGTGAAAAGGATTTGATAAGCAAATTGCCTGCTTGTAAATAAAACTCTGTCTAGAGGACTTGTAGAATTTACTGCTAGGAAAAAAACATCCTGGGCAAGGTCTTCTGGAAATGCAATCCCTTTTGAGGGAAGGAGGGTAATTTGGGATGGAACTCGGGGGCACTGAGCCACATCCCCAGCCCTATTTTGTATTTTATTTAGAAACATAGGGTCTTACTGAGTTGCTTAGCACCTTTCTTTTGCTGAGTGTGACCTTGAACTTGCAATCTTTCTGCCTCGGCCTCCCAAATTGCTGGGATTGCAGGTGTAGCCACTATGCCCATCTGCAGTAATAAAGTTAAATAAGGGAGCCTGCCATGGCATGGCTGCTTCAGAGGCCAAGGCAGGAGAATCATAAATTCAAGGTCAGCCTGTGCAATTTAGCAAGACCCTCTCGGAATAAAAAACAATAAAGAGCTGGAGATGGGGCTGGGGATGTGGCTCAAGCGGTAGCGCGCTCGCCTGGTCTGCGTGCGGCCCGGGTTCGATCCTCAGCACCACATACCAACAAAGATGTTGTGTCCGCCGAGAACTAGAAAATAAATATTAAAAAAAAAAATTCTCTCTCTCTCTCTCCTCTCTCACTCTCTCTTTAAAAAAAAAAAAAAAGACTTTAAAAAAAAAAAAAAAGAGCTGGAGATGTAACTCAGTGGTAGAGTACCTGGGTTCAGTCCACAGAACTGTTTAAAAAAGGAGAGCCAGGCGTGGTGGTGCACACCCATAATCCCAGCAGTTTGGAAGGCTAAGATTGATGATTGTAAATTCAAATTCAGCCTCAGTAATTTAACTAGGCCCTAAGTAACTCAATGAGACCCTATCTCAAAAGGGATGGAGGGGTGCAGCTCAAGGGATGTGGTTGAGTGCCTCAGGGTTCAATCCCCAGTAACAAAAAAAAAAAGTTTGCTTTTTGTTTTTATTCCCCTTACCCCTCACAGTCCCTCTTCTCTTTTTATTTATTATTTTTTTTAATATTTATTTTTTAGTTGTAGTTGGACACAACACCTTTGTTTTATTTATTTATTTTTATGTGGTGCTGAGGATCGAACCCAGGACCTCACATGCGCTAGTCGAGTGCTCTACCACTGAGCCACAACCCCAGCCCTCTCTTCTCTTAGTCACTTTCCATGTAAGCTCATTTGACTTGATGGTCTTAACTTTGTAAATTTTTTCTTGCCAGCTTCCACTGGATTCTGGATATGTGAGATTCTCTCAAGACTGGCATATTAGGCTACTGTGAAAATACACAAGCTCAGTAATTAGTTATAAAGCTTAAACATTCTGGCAGTCTTCCCAATTTAATGTGTCTTGATTTGACCCCACCAATTCCCCCATGACACTAATAATTATATAAGTATGAAACATGCTATAGTCTTTAAGGACCTGATCTATAAAGATCTCAAGAAGTAACTTTCTTATAGACTCACACTCAAGTATCACAGTTTGTAAAATGATGTCACAATTTTTTTAAATATTTATATTTTTAGTTGTAGTTGGACACAATACCTTTGTTTTATTTATTTTTATGTAGTGCTGAGGACGAACCCAGGGCCTCACACAAGCTAAGCCCTGAGGGCTGCTCTACCACTGAGCCACAACACAACCCCAGCCCATATTGTCACTTTTTTTTTTTTTAAAGAGAGAGGAGAGAGAGAGAAAGAGAATTTTTAATATTTTATTTTTTAGTTCTCGGCGGACACAACATCTTTGTTGGTATGTGGTGCTGAGGATCGAACCCGGGTCGCACGCATACCAGGCGAGCGCGCTACCGCTTGAGCCACATCCCCAGCCCCTTTGTTGTCACCTTTTTTTACATGCTTTGGTTCATATCAGATCAGACTTGACTCCTTGAAAGTGTAAATCCTCTCAGTTTATACTAATAGCTATTGTGATAAATAAAGTTAGCCTCTTTTTCTGGTCAGGGCAGCTTTGGGAATTAATTTTCAGTGTAATATAGTTTTCTTTTTATACAGCATTGGTAATTTAATGAGCACATTTCTCAGGAAAAAACACTTTGAGGGGCTGGGATTGTGGCTCTGGTAGAGCATTCGCCTAGCATGCGTGAGGCATTGGGTTCAATCCTTAGCACCACATAAATATAAAATAAAGACATTGTGTCCACCCATAACTAAAATATAAATTTTTTTAAAAAAAACTGACTTTTCTAGACTAAGCTGTAAAGTTAAAAGACTTTTAAAAAAAAAAAAAGAGCAATGTCTTATGTACTGTTGTTTTTCCATAGTTTTTTTGTTTTGTTTTGTTTTCAGTTGGACACAATACTTTTATTTTGTTTACTTATTTTTATGTGGTACTGAGGATCAAACCCAGGGCCTTGCATGTACTAGGCAACCACACCACCACTGAGCCACATCCCCAGCCTTTAAATAATCTTTAGTTGTCAGTGGCCTTTTTTTTTTTTTTTAAAGAGAGAGTGGGGGGGGCAGAGAGTTTTTTAATATTTATCTTTTAGTTATCGGCGGACACAACATCTTTGTTTTGTATGTGGTGCTGGGGGTCGAACCCGGGCCGCACGCATGCCAGGCCAGCGCACTACCACTTGAGCCACATCCCCAGCCCTCAATGGGCCTTTATTTTATTTATTTATATGTAGTGCTGAGAATGGAACCCAGTGCCTCACACATGGTAGGCAAGCACTCTACTACTGAGCCACCAACCCATCCCCCCCATATATATATTCTTTAATGGTAATTTTATTAAGATTTAATTTATATGCCATAAAACTTATTCCCTTTAAAATTCTCAGTACACTGATCTTTCAGAGTTATGCAACCATCACCATTAATTTTAAAATATTTCCATCAACCTGGAAATAAACCACATACACATATCCTTTAACAATCACACCCTGTTCCTTCCTCACCCCATCCCTGGCAACCACTAATCTACTTTCTGTATCTAGATTGCTTATTCTGGACATTACATATTTAAATAGAACTGTACAATATGTGATCTTTTGTGACTGGTTTTACTTATTATAATGTAAATAAAATCATGGGTTTTTTTGCTGCTGAATAACAATCCATTATAATTTTTTTTATTTTTTATAGTTGCAGATGGACAGAATGCCTTTGTTTTGTTAATTTTTTATGTGGTGCTAGGCAAGCGCTTTGCCACTGAGCCCCAGCCCCAACCTATAATCCATTGTATTTTATACCACATTTTGTTTATCCATTCATTCTTCAGATTTGTGGGTTTCTACTTTTTTACTGTTAAGAGTAATGCCTCAGGGCTGGGGATATAGCTCAGTTGGTAAGAGTGCTTGCCTCCATGCACAACGCTCTGGGTTCAATCCCCAGCACCCAAAAAAAAAAAGAGTAATGCCTCAGTGATCTTTCAAGCACAAATTTTTGTGTGTCACATATGTTTTCTTTTCTCTTAGGTATTTGCCTATGAATGGAATGGCTAGGTCATATGTTATCTATGTTTAAACTTTTTTTTTTCCTTCAAAACTCATTTTTTAAAAGATATTTATTTTTTAAGTTTAGATGGACACAACACAATGCCTTTATTTTTATGTGTATGGTGCTGAGGATTGAACCCGGGTCCCACCCATGCTAGGCGAGCACTCTACTGCTGAGCCACTATGTTTAAACTCTTAAAGAACTGCCAGACTGTTTTCCAAAAGGATCATACTAGTTTATATCATTTATATCTGTGATAAGGGTTTCAGTTTCTCCATTAACCAGTATCTTTTTTTAGTAACAGGGATTGAACCCAGGGGCACTTAACCTCTGAGCCACATCCCCAGCCCTCTTGTTGTTGTTGTTGTTGTTGTTGTTGTTTGTTAAGAGTAATGCCTCAGGGCTGGGGATGGTAGAGTGCTTTCCTCACATGCACAAGGCTCTGGGTTCAATGGTTTGCAAATATTTTCTCCCATTTCATAGTTTTGTCTTTTCACTTTCTTTCTTTTGGTCTCATAATTTGGATAGTTGTGTAAATTCTAGTGCTGTCATCAAAGCACTTAGGGTGCTAAGTCATTGTTTAGAAATGTTCAAGGCAAGCTTGGAATTTAAAGGATAATAATAAGTGGAATTTTGTCTAGACTTTGGAAAGACTTATTGTACTGTCCTGGCATAGTGTCTCCCACTGAAAAGCCCCAAATTCTAAGTCTCTGCCATGCAAAGGCCTACTTATAGCTTCTTTCTTCATCTTCGGGGAAATAAGATGTTTGCCAAGCATCCCCTTCAAATGCCTTCCTCACATGGCTAATCTTACTCAATATGCATTCAAATAATTAAACACTTTCAGTGTGAGCCAGTATATTACTAGTATAGTCATTGTCACATTGAGAATAACATTTCTATTATTACTTAAGGGCAGCTCACCCTAACTTGTGTAAATTCTGCTTTAGTGATCTTTTAACCTCTAATGAGTTATTCTTTCTTTCACAGCAATGGCACCAGCATGATATCATTGATCATTCCTCCCAAAGACCAGATTTCACGAGTGGCAAAAATGTTAGCAGATGAGTTTGGAACTGCATCTAACATTAAGTCACGAGTAAACCGCCTTTCAGTCCTGGGAGCCATTACATCTGTACAACAAAGACTCAAACTTTATAACAAAGGTAATCTGGAACTGGATCATTTTGTTCTCTGCTTTATCTTAGTTGCATTTTCCACTCGGATTCTGACATGGTGATTTATTCACTAAGGTTTCCTGCAGCCAGCGATCAACAGTGTCTCCATAGTGTTGCTGTTTAACTTTTTATTTATAGAAAGTTAACTTTACTTGAAGGAATAAATTCTACTGAAATACCTCAGGAGAATTTTTAAATTTAGGAGAGAATTCTGAGAGATTTAAGGATATTTCTGCTTTATTTTTGACTGGGAACATTTAAAGTAGAGAAATTGTTTGTTATTTGCAGTACCTCCAAATGGTCTGGTTGTTTACTGTGGAACAATTGTAACAGAAGAAGGAAAGGAAAAGAAAGTCAACATTGATTTTGAACCTTTCAAACCAATTAATACGTCATTGTATTTGTGTGACAACAAATTCCACACAGAGGTAAGAGTTTGAACACTTGGGTTGTTTCCACTGTTTGCCCTTTATAAGTAATGTTACTATGACCATTCATGTACTGGTTTTTGTGCGACCATGTTCTCATTTTACTTCATTCTATATCTAAGAATGGAACTGCTGGGTCATACAGTAACTGTATCAAACCTTTTTTTTTTTTTTTTTTGAAAAGTTGTTAGTTTTCCAAACTATGATGGGAAATAATGGTACATTTTACACAGCTGGCTATTTTTTAAAAATAAAATAACTCACATTTATTATGACACTAGTCATTCTTCATGTTCAAAGAATGTGCTAACCTGGAGAACTAATTAGAGATAAAGAAATAATTGGCTAGTTAATCTTTCTCTCCTCCTATTTACAGTGATAACTTGCCTATGTTCTCTATATGCTCAATTTTCAGCTGGCAAGTTATAATTTTTAATAATGGAAGTTTTTATGTTGTTTGTTTTTTTCCTTTACATTTTCCCATGAAACTTTTGAGTGACAGAGCTGCCATAAGATGAACTTTAATGGTGGAAAGGAAACCTCATTAGAGTGACCTAAATCAGTCAACAGTAGAACAATCAGGAATTCACAGCTGGCTCCCAGTTTATTCTCTTTCCTTTCATTGACCTAGGGAAAAATCTCTACAGTGGAATTAGAACTGACATTTGTCGACACTGTTTACAATAGATGATTTTTGCTAACTTGACAGGAAGTCCGGTTCCAGTTGAATCTTGTTTGACTGCATAGATGATCCAGACTTTTTTTTCTTAGATACCACAGTCTCCTTCTGGAAGAGGCTTTGTTGAAGAGATTCTTAGCCACTCTGGCACTTTTACCTGTATCTGGGTTGATGAAAGCAGATTTTTATTAATTTAAATAGTATATGCTACTTATGTTGTCTGCCTCCTAATTAATTTTTTTAAATCTCAGTTTCTCTTAAGACACTGTTTAATCTTATTGGCTTTTCATATTTTGGCTATAACTGATATGATATCAATAACTAGAAAGGATTGAGGTTATGTTGATGTTGCAATTTGTGTCCAGTTTAATAAGGTAATTATACATTCTTATAGAGAGTAATTAGCATGCAGAAGGCTCTGAGTTCAATTCTGGAGGAATTAATAATAATAATAAAATCCTTTTGATAAGCAGATTTGTTGAAAACCTTAATTAAGCTAACAGACATGATTATGATAATTCAAGGCTATTTTTGTTTGGGGGTATTGGGGGTTGAACCCAGGACATTGTGCATGCTGTACATGCTCTCTACCACTAAGATAAAACCCTAGCCTATTTTTAGCGTGCAGTATTCATGTCTTAATGCTAATTATTAAGCATGGTGTGGTTGAAAATAGATTCTTAGTTGGTTAATTTGGTTCCCAGACATTCCTTTGAAGGAACTATTTTCTTCTTCCTTAGTTAAAATGGAATGGATAATAATTCCTTATTTCTAAGTAGATTGCTGTCTGGCAATTAGTGATTACCAAGCCTGTAGTTTTCAAAAATCCATTGTGAAGATCAAGTACAGTGTCACGCTGCTGTATTCCTGGCTACTCTGGAGGCTGAGGCAAGAGGATTACAAATTCAAGGCCTATCTTTAACAATTTAAAAAAATAAAAATAAAAAGGACTGGGATGTTGCTCAGTGGTAGAACACCCTTGGGCTCAGTCTCCAGTGCTTGGGGGTGGGGTAAGGAATTCACCATGCAAACATATCTTATGTGGGCTCTAGGACTATATAAACATTTTTTCTTCAGAGAAATAGAAATAGGACATTTAATACTAACCCAGAAGTTTTCTGCATTAAATTCAGAATTGTTAGCCTTGAAACTATTTTGAAATTGTTTCCAGATAATATTAATGTTGCCTAAGACCACAGGAATTAAACATTTCAAAACTAGAAGATATTTTTAAAGATTGTTCATGAGTTTTGTGCTTATGTACTTCTGCTTTGGAGTTGATGGTACAGTATCGTCTTATTTGTTACGATAGATCAAGAACTCTGCTTTTGGGGTTTGGGATATATGTTACTCTGGTGGATAGCTTGCTTATTAGCATGTGTAAGACCCTGGGTTTTGTCCCTAGCACTGCTCCCAGAAAAAAAATGAAAATAAAGTCCAACTTTTGGAAGGTAGATTTGAATGTTAGTGTTCCACAAACTATCTAAATGAAATCAAGGAATAGGAAGAAGTTGAAGTTATAACCCTTGAGTTTGGATTTTGGATGGATTTTTGTTGTTGTTTTCTTTTCTCTCTCCTCTCCTCTTCTCTTCTCTTCTCTTCTCTTCTCTCTCTCTCTCTCTCTCTCTCTCTCTCTCTCTCTCTCTCTCTCTCTCTTTCTCTCTTTCTCTTTCTCTTTCTTTATTGTTGTTTTTGTTTGTTTTATTGGTACTGCGTATTGAACAGGGATGCTTAACCCCGGAGCCACATCCCCAGCCCTTTTTTATATTTTATTTAGATGCAGGGTCCCACTGAGTTTATAGCACTTCAGCCTCCCAAGCTCCTGGGATTTACAGGCATGTGCCACCTTGCCTTTCCTTTTTATGTGTGTGTGTCGGGGGTAAAGTACATAAAAAATTATTATGCCAGGCACAGTGCCACATGCCTGTAATCCCAGTGGCTGTGGAGACTTGAGATAGGATGATCATGAGTTCAAAGTCAGCCCCAGCAAAAGCGAGGTTCTAAGCAACTCAGAGAGACCCTGTCTCAAAATAAAATACAAAATATATTGGTTGGGATGTAGCCAAGTGCTCCTGGGTTCAATCCCTGGTAACCTGAAATAATTTAAAAATTGAATTAAATTTATCATAACTATTTTAAGTGTACAGTCCAGTGGTATTAAATGCATTCATGTTATTCAACCATTACTACCATCCATCTCCAAAGTCCTTTTCATCATGTAAAACTCTAAACAATAAACAAGAAATGACTCCCTATTCCCCTCTTCTCTGCAATCCCTGGCAACCACCATTTTACATAAGTTACATATTTATAGCTGAAGTCTACAAATTATTCCATAAAATGGTTTTACCACAGTATTTATACGATAGCAAGTTGGGTAAAAGGGCTCATATGTTCTCCTAGGTTTTGTATTGACCTTAGCAAAGCTATAGAGTTTATTATGTGATATTTATGTTTGTTTTTCAGGCTCTTACAGCACTACTTTCAGATGACAGCAAATTTGGCTTCATTGTAATAGATGGCAGTGGTGCACTTTTTGGCACACTCCAAGGAAACACAAGAGAAGTCCTGCACAAATTCACTGTGGATCTCCCAAAGAAACATGGTAATGCATGAGCCCCTTTAACTTTGTGTCTAGCAAGAAAGTCAGTTTCTGAAAACAAGGAGCATTTTATTCTGCTAAACATGTGGTTAAGGGAATGGTGACATTTATATTTCTCTGTTCATTTCTTGAATAGATTTTTTTGTTTTTCTCTTTTACTTTCACTTTTTGTGTTTGGATAACTTCTCAATAATCACCCTTTTGTGTCATAGGTAGAGGAGGTCAGTCAGCCTTGCGTTTTGCCCGTTTAAGAATGGAAAAACGACATAACTATGTACGGAAAGTAGCAGAGACTGCTGTGCAGCTGTTTATTTCTGGGGACAAAGTGAATGTGGCTGGTCTCGTTTTAGCTGGATCAGCTGACTTTAAAACTGAACTAAGTCAATCTGATATGTTTGATCAGGTAAGTGAGAAATAGATGGATCAATTTTTATGTGTCTCTAAGTGGGAGTAGGTAAGTCTTCTGTATTTACCCTGGGACATGCATATCTTTTTGAATTTACAGAAATATTTCCCTGGCTTTAAAAAACCTTGCTATGAGAGCTAGAGGTGTAGCTCAGTGGTAGAGTGCTTGCCTAGCGTCCATGAGGCCCTAGGTTCAATCTTGTAGCACTGCAAAGGAAAGAAAAAGAAAAAAAAAACTTAGCTCTGAATTAAACAGTAACGGGTTTATAGGCATTTATTTTAAAATGCCTCATTCTTTTCTGGATACTTTCTCTGTTGAAATCATTTTTAGGCAGATTGCCATAATTAGCTTTAAAATGGTTTGATTTCAGAGAAACTAGCAGCTCTTTTTCTTTTTTTTTTCTGAGTTATAACTGCAATTAAATCAAGTAGTGAAACTCAGCTGTATGAGACAGACAGACTTTTAAGACCAAAGCATTGCCAGGTGTGGTGATGCACACCTATAATCCTAGCAGCTCCAGAGGCTGAGGCTAGAGGATCTCGAGTTCAAAGCCAGCCTCAATAACTTAGTAAAACCCTGGGCAACTCAGTAAGACCCTGTCTCTAAATAAAATACAAAAAAAAAAAGGGTTTTGGATATGGCCCAGTGTTTGAGTGCCCTGGATTCAATGCCTGGTACCCCAAAAAAAGGATCAAAGCATTTAAATTCAGAGGATCTTTTGGTTTGTGATAGGGGTTCAGAAGTGAGAGCTGGGGGTGGGGCTGAGGCTCAGTGTTGCTTGCAACTTAAAATTTTTTTTTTTAAGTGAAAGAGCTAGCAAGACACAGTGGTACATGTCTGTGAGGAGGCTGAGGCAGGAGGATAGGAAGTTCAAAGCCAGTTTCAGAAACTTAGCAAGGCCTGTCTCAAAATAAAAAGGTCTGGGAATGTGGCTGAGAGGTTGAGCTCCTCTGGGTATTTTGAAGTGCTAATGTTTTTGTTTTTGTTTTTAATTGTATCAGAGGTTGCAATCAAAAGTTTTAAAATTAGTTGATATATCCTATGGTGGTGAAAATGGATTCAACCAAGCTATTGAGTTATCTACTGAAGTCCTCTCCAACGTGAAATTCATTCAAGAGAAGAAATTAATAGGTATCAATGAAATGCAACTATTTTGCTCATTATATTTGTGTGTAAATGTAGGTACGTACATAACTGTATGTATGAAGAGGCACTGAAAATATAGAAGATTTACCATTTTCATAAAATTTTCTGCCTTCATGGAATCATTTTTAATCTTCCTTAGTTGTTAGGTCTAATAAGTGTTTGTAGCTACAAGAGAAAATGTAATATACAATCATCCCTGAGTATCTGCAGAAGATTCACAATCTTGAATCTTCTTGAATGTTTAAGTCCTTTATATAAAATGTGCTTTAGTATTTGCATATAATCTACACACACCCTCCTGTATACTTTAAATTATCTCTAGATTATTATGTGTAATAACCACTACAACATAAATACTATGTAAATAATTGTTATGCTATGTATTGTTTAGGGAACAATATCAAAAAAGGTGTACATGTTCAGTACAGATGCATCCATCATAGACCTAAGTACATAATACACATAAGCAAATGTAACTTTTTTCTTAAATATTTTTTATCTGAAGTTCATTGAATTTGTGGATAGTCAACCAACTGTATGTTTTATTGTCCTGTCTCTATTCCACAGGACGATACTTTGATGAAATTAGTCAGGACACAGGCAAGTACTGCTTTGGTGTTGAAGATACATTAAAGGCTTTGGAAATGGGCGCTGTAGAGATTCTAATAGTCTATGAAAATCTGGATATAATGAGATACGTTCTTCATTGCCAAGGCACAGAAGGTAAGAAAACTAGAAAATAAGATTGTTATTTGTTACTTTCTTGTGTATACTGGAAATCTGGGGTGGGCATTTGGGGACATGTGGCTGATTTCAGAAGCAACCAGAAGGCAGTTGTATGTACCACTCTCTTTTAGTTGTTTGATATGTCTTTATGGTAGAAGTAGTATACCTGGTAGATGCTGAGTGCATGCTAAACTCTGTAGGAAAGAAGGTTAATACAATGAGTCTAAGAGACATTTTCTCATCTCATGTCACAGGGCTCATACCTATTAATACATGAGAGCCAGATTAACAAGTTCTTTTTGTTGTTGTTGTTGTTTCCTTTTAATAATACAGAGGAGAAAATTCTCTATTTAACTCCTGAACAAGAGAAGGATAAATCTCATTTCACAGACAAAGAGGTATGTGATTGTTTTCTTTGGTGATAAATGTAAGGAAGCACAGACTCTCAGCCTTGGGAGACCAAACCTCATACTAGTTAGGGAGTCAGCAGGAAGGGTCAGCTTCTATTTGCCATGCACTGATCTGATTCCAAGGAAGGGGGCCTAGGAATGGTTACTGCAGATCTTTTTAAGTAATTAAGCAGTCAGGAAAACATTGTTATCCTTGAAATAATTTGAATAGTTTCTGCTATCTGTGAATCTATACTGCTTTCTTTACTTTTATCAGTTCTTCCACTGCAATGGCTTCTCTGCATTTGATGTAAATGTATCACCAGTTTAAAATTCTGAGTTGGAGGACTTGGTCCTTTATGAAGCTGCTCCCAAAAGCATTTGTGGCATGCTTCTTCTGGGGTGTGAATGAGTGAGCAACAGCATGACTTCTGGAATCAACAGTAGGAATCATAAGTTGAAGAATTTGTTAATGTTTCATTAAAGGGTAGAGCCTGAGAAGTATTAATCAGAATTTCTCTGCTATTTCAGTTCTGTTACCAGAAACCAGAATTCACTTTATTTTACACACATTTTATACGTATGCATAATGAGTAGGAGAATTAGAGTGTTGGAAAGGGGGATTGAGAGGGTTAAGTTGTGTATAATTTTTTTGTTTCTCATGGTCGCATCTATAGACGGGGCAGGAACATGAGCTGATTGAGAGCATGCCCCTCTTGGAATGGTTTGCTAACAACTATAAAAAATTTGGAGCTACATTGGAAATTGTCACAGATAAGTCACAAGAAGGATCCCAATTTGTGAAAGGATTTGGTGGAATTGGAGGTGAGTAGCAAATCAGCAAATATAACTTAAATCAAGGGTTTCAGGCCAGGGCCTCTCCTGGATTAAGTAGTTTCAGGTAAAGTGTACTCATGATCTACTTGAGGCAGGTGGCTGCACAACTTGATTTGGATTTTTTTTTCCCCCTCCATTACTGGGGAATGAACCAAGGGGCTCACACAGCCCTTTTTATTTTGAGATGAAATTTAAGTTATCAATGCAGGTTTTAAACTTGGCAGTCCTTCTTCAGCCTTCCAAGTCAATAGGAATACAGGTGTGCACCACCACACCCAGCTGGAACAATTTTAGTCACTCTTTGCTTTCTATAATTCTGCAAATGAATGGACTTCCCTTATAGAGCAACCCCTCCCTATTCCATGAACTTTGGTACTTACCCTTTGATTTTTTTCTCTAGGTATCTTGCGGTACCGAGTAGATTTCCAGGGAATGGAATACCAAGGAGGAGACGATGAATTTTTTGACCTTGATGACTACTAGGTAGTCGACATGGGTCCGGCAAAATGTGCCTCACCCTCCAGCATCCAACCCAAGGAGCATACCCGTGGTGGAATCCAAACAGATCCCTGCCTTACAATTGGAACATTTCCAGAACTTAATCCATGAGCATTGGATACTGAAAAGAAAACCGAAACAAAACCAGACCCAACCCTGTACATTGGTTTGTCATGGTGTCAGCGCAGCAGCCTGCAACTAAGTTCCTAAATGCCACTTTGGACTAATTTAAAAAGAATCCCAGTTTTTACTTTTACTCGATGGTGAAATTGGTTGCTCTTGTATTTTATGAAAAAAAAAATGATTTTTTTAACCTTCATACATAGAAGCAAAATACTTTAACTGCTGTAAACCTTCAAAAGTTAATAGAAGCGAGATCATACTGGTTTGTTTCTTATTTTGATTGGAGAAAAATTAAATTGCTGCATTTCGCAGTGACCCATTTACATGGCATTCTCAGCTTAGACTGCATAAGAAGAAATACATGTGGTGAAATGTTGGAACCATTTCTCTCTTGGTCTCTGTTTAATGTTGAAAGGGTGAGCTAATAGGAGGCAGTTTCAACCTCACTTCCACACACCCCCTCCCCAAACTGTCAGTTTCAAGGATGCAGATTGCATTGTAAAATCAAACTGACTCATAAAGCATTGAGGCCAGTGCACTGTTTACTTTCATCTGTTTGGCAGACACATTTGTGCCCAATGTTCGGGAGCCCTTTGTATCATTTACTTTAACAAGGGTCCCCATAAACCTAGCCTACTAGAAATCAGTTCGGGATGGATATGGTGGGGCTTCTGTGCTATTTGCTGGGATTGGGAGAAATAAAACAAACAATTTTAGTGGAAGCAAAGAAATTTAAAGATTATTTTATTTTGCTTGGGTCTACCCTTGGTAAAAAGGGAGGTGGTCGTGTTTCCTTGTGTTGGGTGGCATGAGATTATGTGAATGTTTTGATTTTTTTTTTTTTTAAATGAACTGCAAGATTTTTCACCAGGACGACAGACAAGACATGTATGACTGTGCATGTAATTAAAAACCCCAGGTGGGGTTTGAGCATCTGTTTCAAATGTGGGACTTAAAAGCACCTCTCAGATGAGAAATTATGGGAGGAGGGTGGGAAGGGAAGGGGTGGGAAGGGATGGGACACAGCTTCTAGCACGATGGACTAAACCATGTTGGATCTAAAAAGTTGGCCTGAAAACCTGAAGCTTATGCTTCATAGCTAGGCTATAAGGTGGACTAGAACCCAGCCCATGCAAGGTCATGGCGTGCTCGATGTGGTGACATTGAACAAAGTGTATAGGATGTGCCCAGTGCTAGCAATGAGAAAGTGTATACCGAATGGACTTTGAAGGACCAAAGGTTTTTTAAGTCAATTGGTATCACCCCCACAGTGACTAGGGTAGTGGGGTGCATTCGGTTTTCAAATTGGGTACTTTCAACACTTAGTGCCTGACTGCTGTTCTTCACTGACTTGATTCAGTCACTCGTAGCTTTATTGGTCTGAACCAACTCTTTGTTCCCAGGTTACAGACCTGCCTATCGTTCCAATAATCCTGTTTCACTTGAATGAAGGGAGTATGTCTTCAATGTAAAGCTTCTGGTTCTCACACTGTGCTCTGAGGTCCAAATAACTGTCTGTCAATGTATAACCTGATGTCTCAATCCCCAGTGAGAAGAGTCAATTCTTTGGTGTTCACCGATGTGGGAGGCTTCACCGGAAAAGGCTTTTGCTTTGGGCTCTGCTGTTTGTTTGCAGAACGCCCAAGAGCAAGTAAACATGCTCTCTTCACAGCAGTACCTTAGGGTTTTGCCATTGTAAATGGGTCTAATGTGATATGACAAGACCAGAGAAATTGGATGTAAATTTACATTTTTGAATATGCTTGTTGTTTCACATGATACATTTAGGGTATGCAGCTCCTTTTGTAGTTTTTATTTTTACTATTTAAGTTTGGAAATGATGCCAAATTTTTGTATTTCTTTAATCAATGTGTTCTCTTCAGTGATATATATTGCATTATATATTGATGTGTGTATCAATATATACTGGTATGTATTACACTTACACATGCAAACATAAATAAGAGGGGGTGAAAAACGTAGCCTTTGCATTCTCTATAGCCTCTGCAGAGAGATCTAAGCAGTGAAATCTTGGTGTTGTGATGTACAGAAATGGAGAAGAGTATTAAACCATATTTAAGAATATACTTTGTGTGCTTGAGATTTTTTAGGACTGTTTCCTAGAAAAGTCTGAACTTTAGAGACAGTATGAGAGGTCTTTGAAGTTTATGTCAGATTAGTCATAGCTGATAAATTTGCAGCCTTAGACTTTAGTTTCTTCACTACATTGGCCTGTGCAAAGGTATATTCAAAGGATGTCAGGGGGTCAGGATCCCAAGATTATATTAGAGGAAAGAGATTCAAGTTGATAAGGCAAAACTATTAACAGGTGATAAAGGTAGGGAGTATGGCTCGGTGGCAGAGCACTTGACTAGCAAGCATGAAGCTTTAGATGCCTATCATCTAGGCACTGCAAAAAAGGGGGGGAGGGAAAAAATGGACCAAGAGGTTTTAATAGTGATAAAGTAAAAAAATTTAACCCAATTACAAAGTTGATTCTGCTTGCCTTTGAGTCCTATAATAGAACATCTCTGATAAAAACAGAAACTAGGCCTGAGCCTTTTCCTACTGCTTTCCCCTATCTTGAATAGGTATCTTTTAGGTAGGAGAATAAGAAGATCATCCAAGAGCAAGTTGGGCTGGCCCAGTAGAGCAAAGCTTCTAGACCAGGTTAGGAGAAGAGGATTTCTTTTCCTTCCCCAGAGTTCAAGCTGCTTGGAGCCTCTTCTGTTTAGCAGTTTAGGATGCCTGCCTAGTTGAGGAATCAAGATGGTGCATGGTTTACTTTCTCCAGATTTGAGATAAACTGCCATTACTGGTCAGTTTAACATTTTTTCTGTGACTTTCAGCATACTGTCACCCATTTTCTCATTTGATCCATAAAATCCCCTGATGAAACTAGTCACTCTGAGAAGAGGCAGGCATGCCTGTGCAAGTAGTTTTCCTTCTAATTCATCTTTAGGTGATGTTCTTGAAGCCAAATTGTTGGAAGGCAGCACAGTAGTGCCAGCCGGATGTGTGGGCTGCAGTGCTCACCTGTCTTGGCCTGCAGCTCTTGCCATCTTTTGTTCCCTGGCTCTAATTCCCATACCATGCACTCCTAGACAGGCCCAGTAGATTCAGGGCTGAATGCCAAGGTGGAATTAAAGCCTCATGCCAGCTTCTCCCTTGTTGCCAAGTTGAATGCATGCCATCTGAGACTTCTAGCTTCCAAGCCCCATCCTGATGGGACTGTGCCTAAAAGAGACCTAGGAACTGACTCCAGCCAAAGGGTGTGGAACTGATACTAGAGCCAGTGAAATAGGGCCAGTTATGTGCTCATTTTGTAGGTGTTTTGGTGCCTTAAGTTGCTGAGTATGTGGCTGAACAGAGGGACTGAGGTATAGGTGCGAACAGTTTCAGGTTGAGCCATCTTCAACAGAACTTCCCTGAACTTGCATGGCAGGTTCAGTTAAGAGGCCAGAATAAAGCCCTTTTTCTGGCTCTGCCATTAGCTGGACTTCTAACTTCAAACAAGTCCCTTCCTGTCCAGATTCCCTCTCACTATAAGGCAGGTCCTAAATCTGAAGTGCTTTTCCAGCTGTGAAACTTATCAGGCTAGCATGGTGGGGAGCAGGAGTTTCACATCTCCCTATGAGATGACTGACATCCTAACTCTCCAGGAGATTGGCAAATTATCCCATGTCCCTAAGATTCAATTTTTCTACCTGTAGTAATGCTGCCTTGGTAAGCATTAAATAGACAAAGACATATGAAGTCCACGGTACATGCTTGGCAACTTAGCTAGGGTTCAGATGAGAGCCTCGGTGAATGCTTTGTTTCCAACTGTAGACTTAAAGTGGCGAGAGTGAGTTTGTGCTGGTGGCCACAAGATGGTGCTAGACCACAATGGCAGTGGAAGAATTTTGCTTCATCTGAAGGAGAGCAGATTTCTAACAAGTTCTAAGACGTGCCTGGGACAGTTTGCTTTGCCCTTAAATTTTGGAGAAATGGAGAGGGCAGTCTACTAAAGAAAGAGGAGCACTTAGAAGTCTCACTGAGTCTGCTCAGTTTTCTTAGCACTCTGCAATCTGGGTTTTGAATTATCCATCTGTAAAATAACTACAGTCTGGGGCTGGGGATATAACTAAGTGGTAGAGTGTTTGCCTTGCATGCATGAGGCCCTGGGTTCAATCCCAGCACCAAAATAGATACATAGATTGGGTTCAATCCTCAATACCACAAAAGGGTGGGGAGGGTAAAACATTAATTTCTGGTGCTGCTGGGGACCAAACCCATAATTCTGGTGCTGCTGGGGACCAAACCCAGAGCCATATACATCCTAAGCATGCGTTCTACCCCTGATCTACAAGCCCAACCCCTTTCATTTTATTATTTTTGCAATACTGGGGATTGAACCCAGGTGTGCTCTGCCAGTAGATTACATCCCAGCCCTTTTTATGAGATAGAGCCTCACTAAGTTGTCCAGGCTGGTCCTCAATTTTTTGATCATCCTGCCTCAGTCTCCTAAACCACTTAGGGTTAAATGCATGTACCTCTATATCATCACCACCTGCATTTTTTTTTTTTTTTCCTTTTTAACAGATGAGGTCTTCCTACATTGCCTGGGCTGGGCTCAAGTTTGTGGGCTCAAGCAGTTCTGTCTCAGCACCCCGGCCAGCACGGAGTACCAGCAGGCACTACCCTGCCTGACTTGTCCCTGCTCTTAAAATTATGTCATTAATAGGACAATTAACAAAACTGAAATGTAGTCAGGCATGATGGCACACACATGTAATCTCAATGAGATAGGAGGATCACAAGTTCAAGGCCAACTTCAACAGTTTAGCAAGAACCTCAGCAACTTAGCAAGATCCTGTCTCAATATGAAAAAATAATAATAATTGACTGTGGCTGTGGCTCAGTGGTTAAAGTGTCTCTGGGTCCAATCCCCAGTACCAAAAAATGAAAACAAAACCTGACGTGGACTATAGGAAAAAGTATCAATGTTAAAGCTCCTAAATTTAAAAACTTCTGTGGTTATATATTACTTATTTCCTTAGGAAATATATATTAATGTATCAAGAAGCTTAAAATAAGACATATCCATTAAGGAAATTTTTGAAATATCAGAAATAAAGAAAAACAGCATCATTCCATTGTCTTTAACAGTTTAGGATCATTAATGAACACCCATTATAGAACCATGTGTAGTTTGGGGGTTGTAAATGGTTCACAAGTTACTTGACACTTTCATTTGCTTCTTCATGAGTCAACCAGTGGGCCTGGAGGATGAGACTTGGGAGTTGGGGCCAAGGCTGGAAGGGAGCAGGGGCAGGACCAATAAAGGAGATGCTATCATTGTGCCTTGGTGATAGAATCGGCCTTGAGGTTGGTCCAGAGCTGGGTGGGGAGATGGGGTACTATGAAATACAAGGGCTAACTGGGCAAGGGTTGACCCTTAGCTAGGTGATGGGAAGGCAAAGCTATACCTGGAAACTGAGCCCATTCTCAGAAAGGACAAGAATCTCTAAGAATCTGTCTACACTACACCCTTCTATAGTTCTTCTCTGTGGTACCCTAACACTTTCATTCCTTAAGAAATCATCATTTTAATACTGGAAAGAGCCTTGGACTTCATCCTCATCCCCTTGTTGAAGAGAGAAGAAAACTGAAGTCCAGAGAGGAACAGAATGAATGGCCTGTTGGCCCATTCAGCAAATTAGCAGAGCCAACATGAGCACCTGATGTTACAACTCCAAATCTGGATGGATGATCTTGTTATTCTTCTTCTAAGCCCCATTCTCTCCAGATACAGAAAAGGGAAGATCAGAGGGAGCAAGTGAATGGATAACACCAAAGTCAGTGCGGGGAGGGTAAAGGTGGCTGACATCTAGGTGGGGTTATGAAATCTATTTTGAAGTCACTTCCCTAAGTCAGGGTTGGCTTGACTATACATTAACTTGATTCTTCAGTCCCCAGGTTTCTAAAATAGCTCAACCTAAGTTTCCCCAACTGCCAGGTTCCCAGCACTGCTAAGATACCTTACCTGGTCTTTTCCATTCTGCTAAGATACCTTATCTGGTCTCAGGCTCTCCAACCCACCCTATGTCCTAGGGATTGAACCCAGAGAAAGTTTTAAGCTAGAGAGGCAAGATGCTCCTAAATTACAGGCAAAGCTGCAGATCTGCTGCTGCCTGGGAAAGAGGTAGGCTGGAGAATGCAGAGGAATCAAGGCTTGATGACAGGACACCTGCCCCATATTAATGGCTTTCCAGATCTAAATAAGTCCCCAGCCTAGGCTCTCTAGGGGGACAAGATGAGCCACCTGGAAGGCCTACACAATGGGTTCTGTAAGAAGATAGGAGTTGCATAAAGAGGTGGCCATACTCGTAGTAAAGTTGCATTCTGGGACTAGGTATGTGGTTCAGTGATAACAGCACTAGCCTAGCATGCCCATATGCAACGTCATATGCATATGAGTTCCATATACAACGTCAAAAAAAAAATGCATACTTGTGCTCCTTGCTCCAATTCAACTCTGAAGTAGCATGGTAATTCTGCTTCTCTCTGGGGAGCTGAGCAAAGACCTTCAGAAACTGTTTCCTCCAGCCTTCTGTTAGTGGCAATCAAGTCAGGGAACCTGCCTGGATCCTAGCTGGCCAAATTTGATCAAACTGCATAAAATCAATTTTCCCTTTGTATATCGTTTACCTATTTTTTTTTAATATTTAACTTATTTTTAGTTGTAGTTGGACACAATACCTTTATTTTATTTATTATGTGGTACTGAGGTTCAAACCCAGGGCCTCACACGTGCTAGGCAAGCACTGTACCCCTGAGCCACAGCCCCAGTCCCTCATTTGCCTATTTCTTATGTGGATAGATGGTCTAATCCAGGCAGTTGAGATCCAGGCATGCTCCCTGTCTAAACTGCTGGTAACACTTCTATCTATCCCACAAACATATCTCACTGCTACCACTACTTAAATTGGACTTGGACTTGTTTTTTGTTTGTTTCTGTTTATTTTTGGCCCTGGAGATTGAACACAGGGTGCTATATCCCCAGCCTTTTATTTTTTGACAAGGTTTTGCTAAGTTGCTGTGGGTCTCACTGAATTGCTAAGGCTAGCCTTGAACTTGTAATGTGTGTTTTTGTTTCTTTTCTGGGAGGCAAGTTGGGGGGGGAACCTGAACCGAGAGCCTCATGCATGTCAGGCAAGGGCTGTACCCACTGAGCCACATATATCCCCAGGCCTGGCCTCAAATTTGTGAACCTCCTGCCTAATATTCTCAATATTTTTTTAAAATACATCTGTTGGGTTGGGGTTGTGGCTCAGTGGTAGTGTTTTTGCCTTTTACATGTGAGGCACTGGGTTCAATTCTCGGCACCACATATAAATAAATAAAAATAAAGATTAAGTACATTTGTTATTGCATGTTTGGGTTCATTTTTATTGTTAGGTAGTATAATAAAATTATAAATATATTATCTTTTGTAGGTTAATGAAAGATCTGGTGATTGAGTGTGCACAGATAGATTCAGAATGGGGACTGTTCACCAAAAAGACTAATTGGAAACACAATCAGAGAGCTGAAATTTCAGCCTTCCACTTCCAAAGAGGGGACAGGGCTGGAAGTTAAATTAAACACTGATATCCAATGATGTGATCAATCACACCTAAATAATGAAACAAAATTTTTTGAGGAGGGGATTAAACACGAGGTGCTTATACTACAGGGCAACATCCTCATTTCTTTTTTATTTTTTATTTTGAGACAGGGTCTTGCTTGAGCGTCCTAAATTGTTAGAACTGGCCCAAGACTTGCACTCTTCCTGCCCCAGCCTCCTGATTCACTGGGATTATAGGCTGTGCCACCGTGACTCCCATATTGAAATTTTAAAACTTGACAATGTGGCACCTCCCAGCTACTCAGGAGGTCACAGCAGGACGACTGCAAGTTCAAGACCAGCCTGTGGGTGCTAGGTGGTGCATGCTAAAATCCCAGCAGCTCAGAAGGCTGAGGAGTTCAAAACCAGCCTCAGCAATGGCGAGGAGTTAAGCAAGTGAGACCCAGTCTTTTTAAAAAAAAAAAAAAGAGAGAGTGAGAGAGTGGGGGGGAGGGGGAGAGAGAGAGAGAGAATTTTTTAATATTTATTTTTTTAGTTATCGGCAGACACAACATCTTTGTATTGGTGCTGAGGATCGAACCTGGGCGCACGCATGCCAGGCGAGCGCGCTACCGCTTGAGCCACATCCCCAGTCCGGAGATCCTGTCTTTAAATAAAATGCAAAATAGGGCTGGGGATGTGAGGCTCAGTGCCCCTGAGCTCAATCCTGGGTACCAAAAAAAAAAAAAAAAAAAAAAAAAGACCACCCTGGGCAACTTAGTGAGACTCTGCCTCAAAATTAAAACTAAAAGGTGGGGGCTGGGGATGTGGCTCAAGCAGTAGCGTGCTCCCTGGCATGCGTGAGGCCCGGTTGGATCCTCAGCACCACATACCAACAAAGATGTTGTGTCCCCCGAGAACTAAAAAATAAATATTAAAAATTCTCTCTCTCGGGGCTGGGGATGTGGCTCAAGCGGTAGAGCGCTCGCCTGGCATGCGTGTGGCCTGGGTTCGATCTTCAGCACCACATACCAACAAAGATGTTGAGTCTGCCGAAAACTAATAAATAAATAAATAAATATTTTTTTTAAAAAAAAAATTCTCTCTCTCTCTCTCTCCTCTCTCACTCTCTCTTAAAAAAAAAAAAATAGGGCTGGGGATGTGGCTCAAGCTGTAGCGCGCTCGCCTGGCATGCGTGCGCCCAGGTTGGATCCTCAGCACCACATACCAACAAAGATGTTGTGTCCACCGAGAATTAATTAATTAATTAATTAATAGGTTTAGGATGCTGGGTGCAGTAGTGCAGCCTGTAATCCCAGCAACTCAGGAGGGAAGGCAGGACGATAGCAAATTCGAGGTTAGCACTCAGCAATTTAGCAAGGCCCTGTCTCAGAATAAAAATAAAAAGGTCTGGGGATGTAGTTCAGTGGTAAAGTACCTCTGAGTTCAATTCCCAGTACAAAAAAAAAAAAGGGAAGGTGCTTAGAATATAGCTCAATGGTTCAATCCCCAGTACCGAAAAAAACAAAACAAAAATGAAACCTCCCTAAAATCTCCTAAAGACAGTTCTCAGAGCTTCCAGGTTAATGAAGAACACATTAAAATGCTGGGAGGGGTCATACCCAGAGAGGGTGTGTAAGTTCTAAACCCCCATTTCCTTCCATATCTGGCCTTATGCATCTCTTCCAATTGGCTGCCCCTAAATTTTATTGCTTTTTTGGTACTTGGGATTGAACCCAGGGTACTTTACCATTGAGCGACATCCCTACTCCTTTTTTTTAACTTTTATTTTTATAGTTGTAGGTTAACAGAATGCCATTATTTTATGTGTTTATTTTTATGTGGTGCTAAGGATAGAACCCAGTGCCTTACACATGCTAGGCAAGCGCTTTGCTACTGAGCTACAGCCCCAGCCTTAATTTTCACTTTGAGACAGTCTCTTATTAAATTACTGAGGCTGGCCTTGAATTTACCATTCTCCTGTCTCAGCTTCCTGAGTCACTGGGATTCCTGCACCTCCTCACCCAGGACTTGTATTCCTTTATAATAAACCAGTAAGCAAATTTCATGAGTTCTGTGAGCTATTCTAGCAAATTATCAAACCTGAGGAGGGGGTCGTGGAAATCCATGATTTAGAGCCAGGAGTCAATCAGAAGTATAGCTGGACTGGGCACCATGGCACAGAGCTGTTATTCCAGCAACTTAGGAGGCTGAGGCAGGATCCCATGTTCAAAGCCAGCTCAGCAACTGAGCAAGGCCCTAAGCAACTCAGCAAGGCCCTGTCTCTAAATAAAATATTTAAAAAAGGGCTGGGGATGTGGCTCAGTGGTTATTCACTCCTGGGTTCAATCCAAGGTACCAAAAAAAGTATGGTTGGCAACCTGGGAGTTGTGCCTGTCTTCTGAAATAGAGGTAGTCTTCTGGGACTGATCCTTAAAGCCATGGGGTCTGCCCTAACTCTAGGTAAATGAGTGTCAGAATTTATTTGAATGGTAGGAAACCCAAATAGTGTTTGGAGAGTTGGAGAACTATTTAATATAGAAACAAAATCCCACATATCTGGTGTTAGAACTATGAATAAAATAGCAGAGAATTAGTATATCATTGTATGTATACCACATTTTATCTCTTCCATTGGTGGATATTTAGGTGGTTTCTAGTTTTTAGCTGGAAAAATTCTCATGCCACCATGAAAATTCACATGTAAATCTTTGTATAAATGATTTTGTTTGTTGTGGGTTGGCCATTTGTATATCTATAAAGAAATGTTTGTTCAAGTCCTTTCCTTGTTCTTAATTGGTTTGTCTTTTTGCTGTTGAGTTGTAAGAATTCTTTACATATTTCTGGATACTAGAATTTCACCAGATATATGATTTGGAAATATTTTCTCCCATTCTGTAAGTTGTTTTACTTTCTTGATTATGTCCTTTGATGCACAAAACTTTATATTTATTTTGTTGTGCTCTACTAGGGATTTAATTTTGGAACTCACACATACTAGGAAAGTGTTCTACCACTAAGCTATATTCCAATCCCAAAACTTTGTATTTTATTTATTTATTTTTTGGTACTAAGAATTGAATCCAGGGGCGCTCAACCATTGAGCCATATCCCCAACCCTTTTTTATATTTTATTTAAAGACAGGGTCTCACTAAGTTGCTTAGGGCCTGGCTAAATTTCTGAGGCTGGCTTTGAACCTGCCATCCTCCTACCTCAGCCTCCAGAGCTGCTGGGATTACAGGCATGTACCACCATGCTAAAACTTTGTTTTGATGAAATCCAATTTATCTTTTTTCTTTCTTTTGCCATATCTAAGAATCCTTTGGCAACTTTCAAAGTCATTAAGATTTACTTTTATATTTTCTTCTAAGAATTTTACCTTTTAGCTCATTTGTTTTACATGTGGTGTGAGATGGGAGGGTGTGTCTGACTTCATACTTTTGCATATAAATACGCCGTTGTCCCAGTCCCAGTTTTTGTTCTGTGATCCCAGGGATTGAACCCAGTGCTTTGCATATGCTAGGAAAGCATCCTACCACTAAGCTACATCTCCAGATTTTTATTTTGAAACAGGGTCTCATTAATTTGCTCAGACTGACCTCAAACTTTTGATCATCCTGCCTCAGCCTCCTCAAAGGCTAGGATTACAAGTATGGGCCACTATGTATGGCACAGCACCATTTGTTAATGAGACTATTATTTTACCATTAAATGGTCCTGACACTACTGGAGAAAATCAGTTGGCCACAGACATGTGGGATAGTTTTTAAACTCTGAATTCTATTCTATCAGTCTATATCTAATCTTAATAACAGTATATTATTTTGAATTATGTAGTTTTATAGTAAACAGTTTTTGTTGTTGTTGATACCGGGGAATGATCCCAGGGATGCCTTACCTTTTTATTTTTTTTGAGATAAATTCTCATTAAATTGCTCAAAATCTTCATATGTTGCTGAGATTGGCTTGAAACTTGCAATTTTCCTTCCTTAGCCTCCCAAGTAGCTGGGATTAGAGGTTTGCACCCCACACCCAACTGCATTGTTTTAAAAAAAGTACAAGCCCTCCAAATTTGTTCTTCTTTTTCAGTACTGTTTTAGCTATTTAGTGCTCTTTATAACTCCATATGAATTTAAGGATGGGCTTTACCATTTCTGCAAAAAAGGCCATTGGAATTTTGATAGGGATTTCAGTGAATCTATAGATTGTTTTAGATAGCAATTCCATTCTTAATAATATTAAGTCTTCCAATCCATGAACTTAGGACGTCTCTCTATTTAGGATTTCTTTAATCTATTTTAGCAACATTTTACAGTTTCCAGCGTATAAATCTTTTATGTCCTTGCTTAAATTTATTCCTAGTATTTTATTCTTTTGGATAGTACTGAAAATTAAATTCTTTTCATCTATTTTTCAAATTGTTCATGGCTGGTGTCATTCTGCTTTTGATTTTCATTTTTCTGATGACATTATCTTTTTATATGCTTATTAACTATTCAAGTTTTTTTTTTTTTTGGTGGAGTACATCTTCATTTGCATTTCCATGATTGGAGAGGGAACAGCCCCCTTCCTTTCCCTAACACCTTTCTTTTACCCTTCCTGTTTACTTTTAAAAGTACTTCAGGATTAACAATTGGACACTGGAGCCAGCAGTCCAGGGTAAAATCTTAATTCTTACACATACTTATGTGGTCTTGAACATGTTTTTTAACTTTTCTTTCCATTCAAGTTTAAATAGAGGTGTTAGCCTGGTAGATGTGTGGCCACACATGCCAATAATCCCAGTGACCTGTCGCTCAGCCCTCCAGCCCAACCACCTCCAGCCTCAACAGCAGCTACCTCAGGATCCTCCCACTGGCAGATGAGAGCAGGTCTTTCTCTCCAAAAGCTTCTTAGGATGAGGATTCCCTGGCAGCTTTCCTGGCCGTCTGAAAAGTATCTGCATCATTGAGCCAGGCCGGGGAACACTAATCACAAGACAGGCAAGCTTGGCAGGGAGAGGCTCAGGCTGATAGGGGACAGAAAGACCTGAGGGTGGGAACATGAGGTTAAGGGAAGAATTCTATAAAACCCAGCCCACTGTGCTGACCCCCACATTCTTTCTCTTTTGAAAAGCAATTTACCTGTGGTACTGCCTGGCTTGAGTCAACAGGATATGTTACATTCTTGAGCAAACCACCTGTTATCTGCAGAAGAAATGTAGGCATGAAATGTCAGTGATAAGAATACAAATTAGCTGAGCAAGGTGGTGCATGCCTATAATTCCAATGGCTTGAGAGGCTGAGGCAGGAGAATCACAAGTTCAAAGCCAGACTCAGTAACTTAGCAAGAACTTGTCCCAAAATAAACATGTATTAAAAGGGCTGGGGATGTGACTCACTGTTTTAGTACCCCGGGTTTAATCCCTGGTACAAAAAAAAAAAAAAAAAACACTGAAGGAGAGACCCTTACACCTGGATAATTCCCCCTAACCATAAAATCTGTAAGAACAGGTTCCAGCAGGGTCAGCATGGGCCAAAGTCACTTAGAGTGATAATGGCAGTAGGGACTTGAAAACCTGATGTCATCCTGCTGTCAGTCAAAAGTCAAGTGGTAGCAGACTGGGGCTATAGCTCAGTGGCAGAGCACTTGTTCACATGAGTGCGGACTGGGTTTGATCCTTAGCACCACATAAAAATAAACAAACCAAAAGACATGATGTCCATCTGAAGCCAGATTTACAGATAGGTAGTTAGTGTAGTTAGGTAAATCGGGTCTAATACCAAGTAAGAAAAATAAAATGGAGGCCATTATAGAGAATGGAGTCCAGGAAACCAAAGCAGCAATTGTGGAAATTGAAATATTAATGTCCCCAAGGCCCGGAACCCATTCTAAGGAATTGTTAATGAAACAGCTCCCAGCAAACAGGGAAATGCTAATCAAAAGCCACCCCAGACCCTTCCTGCCCAGATTAATCCTCCAGCCCACCTATCTCCCACCTTTTGGGGCCTTCCCACCTGCATTCTTTCACTGAAAGATAAAGGGAAACAAAGGACAGGAGTGTGGGAAAGCTGAAAGAAGACCTTAGTTATAAAAAAGGGAAGACCTCCCCCTTCCTCTGGGGAGAAGTCTTTTCTGCTGTCCTTTAATACAGCTTCCACTTTCCACTCTATAACATAACACTCGGTGTGCTTCTCTGGTGTTATACTTCAGCATTGGGGGAAGCAAGCAGCAGTAACACATCTATGGCTACAAAAAAAAAAAAAAAAAAGCCAAGCAGCACACCTGGGCAGGACTCTCTGGAAACCTCCCTGGGACCCTCAATAAAACTGGAGGGCAGAAACTCAGAAGGTCAAGCGTTGTATGTTTTTTCTCATTTGTGGATGCCAGAGAGGAAAAAGAAAAAGAAAGGTGGGAAGCCATGCGTGAAAAGCAAAGGAGATTAATAGAATGGGGGAAAAGGACAAAGGCAGGGTAGAAGGGAGGGAGAGAGGAAGTGCTGGGAAGGATATTAGCCAAATTATATAGTTATATTATACATGTACGAATATGTAATAACAAATCCCATCATTATATACAACTATAATGGACCAATTTTTTAAAATGTGGAGGAAAAAAACTGGAGGGCAGGAGAAGTGCACTGTCCTTCTCCTTTTCCCCATTCCTAACCCTGTTTTTTGTGTGATGCTAGGGATTGAACCCAGGGCCTGTGCATGCAAGGCAAGCACTCTACCAACTGAGCTATATCCTCAGCCCCATTCCTATCCCTTCTAATAAACTCATGCCTGTCACTCTAAGCAACATGTCTGAAATCTTTCTGATTTGATCACAAGAATCGGGGTTTGAAGAAGGTCTCTGTGTTGCCTCAGTTTCCCAGCAGAACCCAGCCAAATACCCCATGTGTCCCTCCTTACCCACCTGGCTGCTGTGCAGTCACAGGTACCAGGTTCTGACTGGATGCCAGCACGGAGGCAGCCTCCTCCTAAGCACTACTCTGAAGTCAGACACCAGGTCTTATCACAGCTTCCACTTAAGATCTATCCAGCTACTCAGGAGGCTGATGCAGAGGATCACAAGTTCCATGACAGTCAGGGCAACTCTGTGAGACCCTGTCTCAAAAAATTTTTTAAAAAGGCTCAGGGATGTAGTACAGTGGTAAATCACTTGCCTAAAATGCATGAGGCCCTGGGTTCAATCCCCACTATCACCAAAGGAAAAGAAAAAAAGATCTGGGTGAAGGCACTTAAAAATAATGATCAAAGCTAATCTTTTTTTCTTATGGTACTGGGAATTGAACCCAGGGGCACTAAGTCACAGATCCAGCCCTTTTGCTTTTTTATTTTGAGAGTCTCACTAAATTGCTTAGGGCCTTGCTAAATTGCTGAGTCTGGTCTTGAACTTGCGATCCTCCTGCCCCAGTTTCCCAGATTGCTGGGATTACAGGAATGTGCCACCACAGCCAATTTATTTTCTTTCTTTTGGGACAGGGTCTCACTACATTGCTTAGGCCCTTGCTAAATTGCTGGCTTTGAACTTGTGATCCTACTGCCTCAATCTACTAAATCACTGGGATTACAGATGTTTGGCACTACACCCAGCCAAGTTTATTTTCCAATCTATAAAACACTGATTAAATGTGACAATGAGCTGGTGAGGCACACATCTGTAATCCCAGTGGCTCGGGAGGCTGAGGCAGGAGGATTTCGAGTTCAAATCCAGCCTCAGCAACAGTTGAGGTGCTAAGCAAGTCAGTGAGACCCTGTCTTTAAATAAAATACAAAATAGGGCTGGGGATGTGGCTTAGTGGTTGAGTACCCCCAAGTTCAACTCCCGATACTAAAGAAAAACTGTGTTAATTAAGTATGTATCAAGCATTCCACAAGCAGAATTAGCCATCTCTGATTCATATTCAGTCATTCAACAATTGTTTACTAT
This sequence comes from Ictidomys tridecemlineatus, assembly GCF_052094955.1. Classification (NCBI taxonomy): domain Eukaryota; kingdom Metazoa; phylum Chordata; class Mammalia; order Rodentia; family Sciuridae; genus Ictidomys; species Ictidomys tridecemlineatus. Next base: position 118,947,290 of record NC_135477.1, on the reverse strand, counting down.
GCCACAATGGGATTATCAAGAAGGCAGATAAGTCCATATCAATAAGAAGTCACCAAATAGTAGCAAAACCAGGCAAGCAAAAGCAAAAGGCAATGGAAAGGTTTTGTAGGGTTAGGAAACAAAAGTTGCACCCAACCCAGTCTTGGTAAGGAGGGGTTGGTACCATTAGCAAGAGATTTAGTTCCTCTCTCTTTATTTCTATAGAGTATATAATTTGGTTGAGAAGGCAAGCATAGGAATACAATAAGAAAAATGCATGGAAATATCAGAGACCATCTTATTGTGCATCACATGGTATTCCCATCCCGCAAAAAAAGTCTCATTTTACCAATTCCAGTTTTCAATACTCCCCATGAGAAGGGCCTAAATGCCCAGTGCAGGGCAACTGGAGTACGTGTCCTATTTTTTAGGTCAGAAAACAGCCTAGGATCCTTAAGCTTCATAGAGCTTTCAGAGGCTCAAAGTACCCTCACCCAGAAAAGAACAGAAGGCCAGCCTAAGCAGAAGCCTGGGGTTCTTGCAAATTCTGTAGCAGCCTGCAGAAGCTCCACATCTCCTCTCAGGCCTTCCCCTTCAGTTAGGCTCAGTTATAAATAGCTAACTCGTTTCCAGCTGGGGATCTCCCAGCCTTGTAAGGAGCAAGCACCACCTCCTCACCCTGAACTGCCCTCAGCTTGGAGCAGGAAAGGGCAGTGGCCAGCAGGGGGCGGAAGGCAGGAGTAGGAGAGAGGGTGGAAAGAACCCCTTTGAGCCTGGTCTCTTACTCACAATCCTAAACAGCAGCCCAGAAGAGAAGACTTGGGGAAGGATTGGGGAGCTGCAGTCTAGGTAGAAAACAAAGCAAGAGGTACCATAGACAGTGGTTGCAAAGCCTGAAACCGGGTCTTATCTGAAATCCAATTCCTAGACCTTTGAGATCTTCTCTCAGAGGGAGTTGGGGAGACACATGAAACTCCTTAACTTTGGTGCTGTAGTTATAGCATGCATGTGTGTGTGCACACTTGCAAACTAGTACAAACTACAAGCCTGTGAGTCATTTTTATTCTGGATCAAATCCAGAGGCTACCTGTCACTAGAAGCCCCTGCTCTGGCATATTCCCCCTACCCAGCCCCAAGTTCTGCTTTCTTTCTGGTTCTCACCTGAGATAGAAAAATCAGGAGCCACAGGTTGGTCCAGCTGGCAAAATGGGAGCTAGCTTGTGTCCTCCCAGTAGAGTCTGGACTTTGATGATAGTTGTGTTGTTGGTCTCTGCTGAAGTCTGGTCCCTCTGACCTTTGCTCATGGCAGATCACAGTAACCACGTGGCTGGCCAAATTTAAGGCTTTGTAGGGAGCACCTGTGGGGGCCTGCTGACTCTTACAGAGGTGGATAGTCAGAGCTGTCAGGGTGCACAAGAGAGGCCCTCTGGGTGGTGAGGGCACCTAGTGGGCACTACCCCACCCCACTCCCAACATCCCCTACAGAGCCAAACTACTCTTGTAGGGTCCTGAGGCTTGTGAACCCCAGAGCACAGGGAGCCATGGCCAGAGATCCTGGAGACCAGACCTAAAGTGAAGAACCTCTATCCAAAGTGAAAACGGTCTGTAGAGGCCTGTTAACAGGGTCCTCTTCCTCTTCAGGCTTACTCATTTTCTGAGGTAAGAACAAGTTCAAAGATGAGTAAGACCAAATCAGAGTTGCAATAAACAAAAGATGTGTGACACTGGGAAGTACCTAGGTCTGTGGACCTATAGAGTGGGGTGGGAGGGATTTCCACAGGGCCAACGTCTGAATCAAGTAGAGGATGGGTAGCAGCAGCATTCATTTCACTAGAATGGTGCGGGAAGGGCATTCCAGCAGAGGAAACAGCTTGATTAAAGGCTGGGAGGAGTGAAAAAACGGAAAGAAAAGGAGAGAGAAATAGAAGCAATTAGATATTACCAAAGACCAACCTGCCCAATGCAAGGGGTGGAGGGTAAATCGAGGGCCAGCAGGCTGTGACACCACGCTTGGAGTGTGGGCTTCAGGTCTTGGGCTTCTGGCCGCTTAAGGATCTCCAACAAGGATGTGCTGCGTTCAGGGGTGGGGACAAATAGGAAAACGATAGAGGACAGTGGGAGCCTCTGACCTTAGCGGGGTGGAGGAAGGCGCCTTCCCAAGGGACTCCCAAGTCGGCCTGTCCAGCGTTTTCCTCAGCTGGGCCCGGACGGCGACGGGGAGAGGCCGCGCGTTCCCGGACCCTCCCGCTGGCCGCCCCCTCCTTGGCTGGGTCCCTTGGCCTCGGGCTCCCGGGCGCGGGCGGCCCCCGAGGGCTGGGCTCCTAGCCCGCAGCCGCCCGCGGGCCGCCAGCCAGACGCGCCGGGAAGGAAACGCCTTGTATGGGCCTGGGGCTGGAAGGAAGCGCCTTTTAGGGCTCGGGGAGGAAGCACCATACATGGCGCGGGGCGGCCGGGGCGGGCCGGGGGCGGGGATCCCGCCCAATAGGGAGGCGCTTCCGCCGCCGCAGACCTCTGAGCCAGCGCTGCGGCCAGAGCCCGGGACTCCAGCCCGGCGGGGGCTACGCGCACTGCGGACCGGCCCTCCGAGACCCCGCGCTGCCCTGACGCTTACGAAGCCGACCCGGAACCTCGCTGCGCCTCGCAGTCGCTGTGTTACCTTGGGCGAGAGCTTTCGTCTCTGAGCCACGGGCCCCTACTATGCGGAGGGTGGAGGGGATAAAATGAGAAGATGCCGCAGGACCACCCCCTTAGAAGGACATGGTCTGCGGTGGCCACTGGGTTATTGGAAGCTGTGGACGAGGACAGTCTGCCCAGACACCAGCTGTCTGAATCTCTTTAGCCTTTTTCCAACTAACTGGGCCTCTGGGAAGCCTAAATGAATGGGGAAACATGGAGCTGACTGCTTCGAAAAAGATCTTTCCAGAAGAAAATAAGGCACCCTTAAGGTTTGCAGTTTTTCAGGGTTCACACAGGAAGTTCCAATCCCAGCTTCTCCGCTTACCAGTGGATTGACGCTGGAAGAGGTGCTTAGGTCCTCCGAACCTCCAAGTCCTCAGTTAAATGGGGAAAACAATGCTTGTTTTGCAAGTCTGTTAGAATCAAATGAAAAAAAGTGTGTGCACTTGTGTAAAATGCCTAACCTGGAAATGCAGGCTTGTGCACATGGCCGCTCTTCTGGGAGCTTTGCCCTCCCTGGGTGAGCCTGTCCTTCTAGAAGTTTATTTTTCTTTTTTTCTTTTGATTTGGGAGATTGAACTCAGGGCCTCCAGCGAGCTAGACATGCTGTTCCACCACTGAGCCACACCCCCAGGTCTTGGGGACCTTATTGCCAAGATTTTAATGCCTTTACCAGAGCATGCCTGTGGCACTGACGCTCTTTTTCTCAGTTCAGCTACTGCTCTACCTATCTATTGTCCCTACCCTTCTCTACTTCCTCTAAAGCATAGGTGACCTCCTGTATGGTCTGAAAAGGGCAAATAGAACCTGGAAGAAGTTGAAGTTCCCATCACAGCCAGAACCTTTATCTAGGACAGCATCCCTTCCCACACCTGCTGTCAGTACCACACCCACACATTTCACCAGAAGATAGATATCAATCTCAGAAAAGCATTTCCTGATTCTCCCTCATTGACCCTGCCCTGCCCTCATCAGACCTGCCTGTCCCAAGTCCCACTGAAACCTAACCTGAATCTCCCTTGCCCTGTCTTGCTGAGCAGCAGTTAGCAGCCCCTAATAGGCTCCAAGCAAGTTTATGGATACACAATAGATGCCTTTCACCCATGGCCTTGTTTCCCTTCATCCCTGTAGGGCAAGGAAGCTATAGTTGGCATGGTAACCTTCCCTGCTAAAGTCGAAGCCCTCAAGGATGCTTTTCAATTCCAGCATGGATACAGCTCCCCAACACACACATACACACCACAGGGTGACATGGTAACTGCGTCATCCAGTCCTCCCCAGAACAGAAATGTGGCTCTGGTACCAGAAAGGAAGGACTGGTTCCTGAAGGGCAGCCAAGGACTCAAGGGAGATGCAGATTGGATCGCCTGCCCTGGGTGCCAATGCCCAGAGAAACTAATTCTGAGACAGAGAGTATCAGGGAGCCTCTGGGGATCCCATGGTTAATAATCGAAACATTTTCGCTAAAATCAAGCACCCACTCAATGATGTGATGCCCATTGCCTCATCCTATAGAATAAGCTGATAAATCACAAATCCTACAGAATCCAGTGATTTCCTTTTGTTTCAGCCTCTTTGTGGAATAAATGAACACTTATTAACCATCGCCCAGATTCCAGTTTCCTGTAGTTATTTCAACTAATTCTCCCCCACAGTTTTATGAGAAAGGTTTTTGACACTCGTTTTCTAAATTGGGAGGTTAGAATTTGAGCAAAGACACTAAACAACTTGAGGGCAAAAATCATATGACCAAGAAGTGATAATACCAGGATTGGGATTAAAGTCTTGAGACCCCAGGTACCAAATCCTTTCCATGATGTCCTGTGCTCTTTTGTATTTTCTTCTTGCTACTGAGGAAGTAATCCTTCACCAAGGCATCGCCCTTCTAGGGAGCGCTCAAAAAGGAAAGGTGCCATCAGCATCTGTCTCTGCATGTCCCTGCCTAGCTCTGCAGCAGCCCGGCAGCCTCAATCCAGAGGCTTCTCCCTGCCAGCTGCCTCATCTCCGTCATGGAGTTTCCCCAGCAGAGGGCAAGCCGAGGAAAAGTGGTTCCCAGCTGCCAGCTTCATCTAGGCAAAATCACATTAGAGCCAGCCCGGCTTCCCTCAGTCCCTCCAGAGCGAGCAGTCAGCTCCCCGGCAAAAGGGAGGGGAGAGAGACACAGATAAAAAGAGGAAACTTCCATTTCATTCTCTCCCTGGCTAGGAAGCCCTTGGCTTTGAGCTGCCATGTTATAGGTAGGGAAGATTAATACTGATCCTCTAGGGATTTCAGAAAACGCTAAAATGAACCCTTGGGCAGAGCTTGGCCCAAGAGAAACACTAATAAGAAAGCCCTGGGTTGGAGTGTTTTGAGAGGCAGATCTCAGGAAGGAGAGAGACCCCAGGATCTCCTCTCTCTACATGCTTTTTTTTTTTTCTTTTTTCTGTTTTTTTTGTACCTGCTACTGAACACAAGAGTGCTTAAACACTGAGCCATTTTTAATATTTCATTTAGAGACAGGACCTCACTAAGTTGCTGAGGCTGGCTTTGAACTCATGATCCTTCTGCCTCAGCCTCCCAAACTGCAGGGATTACAGGAGTGCGCCACCGTGCCCAGCTCCCTACATGATTTTTTCTAGATGTCATTCTTCTATCAGTGAGTCTTCCTTCAAAAAGATAAGAAGGGTCATTTCCTGGCAACTGGAAAACTTTAAGGAGGTAAGCAGTAGGAGGAGGAAACTCTTAAGCTGTGACCTTAAAAAAAAAACAGGGAGGTGTCAATAATTGATACTTATTCATAGTGTGTCAACTACTCTTCATTTATTATTTCATTTAATCCCCATCCCTCAGATAAATCCTAATCCCCAGTCAAGCCTCTGTTCCTCTGAACCATCCCTAACCCCTATTCCTGTTTTAAAGAAAAGTAAGGTTTTGGTTTTTTTTAAAGTTTGAAACAATTCTTTTTTTTTTTTTTTTTGAGAGAGAGAGAGAGAATTTTTTAAAAATATTTATTTTTGTTATCGGCGGACACAACATCTTTGTTTGTATGTGGTGCTGAGGATCGAACCTGGGCGACAGGCATGCCAGGTGAGCGTGCTACCGCTTGAGCCACATCCCCAGCCCGAAAAGTAAGGTTTATAGGTTCCTTTTTTTTTTTTTTTTTTAAAGATAGAGAGAGAGAGAGGAGAGAGAGAGAGAGAGAATTTTTAATATTTTTTATTTTTTAGTTCTCGGTGGACACAACATCTTTGTTGGTATGTGGTGCTGAGGATCGAACCCGGGCCGCACGCATGCCAGGCGAGCGCGCTACCGCTTGAGCCACATCCCCAGCCCCAGTTTAGAGGTTCCTTAATACTAATAACTCAATTAATGAGAGTGGGGACCCTATAGACATTGTTTCATTTATCCTCACAGCAAACCAATGATATGAACACATATGCCCACTGAGGCTCAGTGGTAGAACACTCCACATAAAAAGTAAGGCTCAGTGGTAGAACACTCGCCTAGCATGTATAAGACCCTGAGTTTGATCCCCAGTACTGCAAAATAGAAAACAAAAGGATAAAACAAAACTAAGGTTCAGTGACATCAGGAACTTGCCTACAATCAGTAAGTATGTAAGAGCAGAATGAAGGATTAGAGTTCAGATCTGTGTGAGCACTTGCAGTTTAACCACTTTGTCTTGTGCTTCCTGACTCACCAGGGCTTCTTCACTCCTGTGGGGGCTCCTATTCAGAAAGACTGAGATCACAAAAACCTGCCCACACTTCATTTTCCTTGTGCTCAGCACACGGATTTAAAAAAAAAAAAAAAAACTGTCCAGTGTCCATTTGACTTAATTCAAGACTCACCACCAGAGTGCTTATAGGATCAGGATATATAGGCATGGATGGGCCATTAGGGCTCTGGGTCTGGGTCTTTCTTAGAATTCAGTGTCAGTAGCCTCCCATTCCAATCGCAGACTCCTGAGGCAAGAGGCCTTGATACAGTTCCACTATCCTTCCCAAGCCTTGAGGTTTCCTGAGGGATGGATGCCAAGGTGTTGAAATTGAACAAACCTCCAGAGATCTCAGACCCAGGGAGGTGTTTCTTGAGGACAGGATGGAGAGCCCAGCAGATCTAGTCCAGGAGATGGGAGAGCTGTGCTCCTCTCTCTCTGAAGGCCTTTGGTAGCTTGATTCCAGAGCCCTTCTCAGAGCTTCTCTGCACTGATACAGGAGCATGACTCCATGGCTCCCACCCCCGCAGCAGGCCTGTGGGGGTGGGAAACACTTCAAATCCTGAGTCACAGGAAAGGTTCCACTCCACTTTCCCTGGAACAGAGAGTCAAGGATGCAGCAGTCTCTATGGAGAGGAAAGGAAAGTGGAAAGTGAGAAAGAACAGTGCTCACTTCCTTCCCTACCATCTCTTTTATTTATTTTTAAAACATCTTATTTATTTTTTATTACACCATATGTGATGCATGTTCATTGCAGACAATACATGTGATAGAAATAAAATTTTTAAGTGTGTTACTCTCTTACCCAACCACAGAAGGTTTCCGGCTTAGAATTCAGACCCACTCCCCAGTTGCAATGCTTGGCCTTTACCAGCTGTTTTGTAATGTAGATTTGAAAAGAGGAGTGCTGGGGTGCTAGTTTGTGAGAAAAAAAACAAGATGTGAGCCTAATAGGCCAAGAGGAAGGAGTGTTTGGGTAGAGAAGTTATATTGATCTATCTAGTAAAGAACAGGGAAGGGGAAAGGAATAGGGAGAGAGAGAGGTAAGCCAGGAAAGAAAAGAGGATGTTTAAAAGTATTGCTGTAGGGCATTAAGTGGACACCTGTTCAGAATAACTTTTCATTTTCTCACTCCAGAATCATAATTCTTTCTTTTCAACAATATGAAGAACTTTAACCATGTAGACACTCAAAATTTTATTAGGATTTCATACAGGAAAGTAAAAAATATCATTATTTGATAAATGAAAGGAGTCAAGTATTTATCTTGCCTTTTTTTTATACCTATGATTCAGTAGAGAAAAATTCTGGCTAATAAATGCAAATGGAATGATAGAATTACAAAATCACCATTTTGCAACTCCTAATGAGATAATGGAGTTAGACAAGTATCGTCAATAGTGGAGGAAGGCAGGTTGTGGTGGGATCCGCCTATAGTCCTAACACTTGGAGGCTAAAGCAGGAGGATCCTTTGAGTTCAGGAGTTTAGGGTCAACATGAACAACACAGCACCCTCTCTCTCAAAAAAAGTGGGGGAGGGCTGGGGTTGTGGCTCTGTGGTAGAGCACTCACCTCTCATGTGTGAGACCCTGGGTTCGATCCTCAGCACCACATAAAAATAGATAAGCAAAATAAAGATATTGTATCCATGTATAACTAAAAACAAATTTTTAAAAAGTGGGGGAGATACCTATAACTGTGGGCTGAAAAGTAGAGGGGCACTTTATATACTACCAATGATACCTGAACCCACCAATCAACTTTAACATCACAAAAACAGACAACCCCTACAGTAATTGAAAAAACATGCACATAAGGAAGCTTGTACATAAATGTTCATAGCAGCAGCATTATTCACAATACTCAAAAGGTGGAACCAATCCAAATGTTTATCAACTGATGAATGGATAAATAAAATGTGTCATGTCCATATAATGGAATATTATTTATCCATTGAAAGGAATGAGGTACTGACACATTCTACATAAGTGAATCTTAAAAACTTTATGTTAAATGAATGGAGTCAGACACAAAAAGCCACATACAATGTGATTTCATTTGTATGAAATTTCCAGAATAGACAAATCTATAAAGATAGAAAGTAGATTGGTAGTTGTCAGGTGATGCACTGATGGGTGGCGTAAGGAAAGGAGAGTGACTGCTAATAGGTAGCAGGTTTCTTTTGGAAGTGATTGTAATGTTCTCAAATTTTATAGTGGCAATGGTTGTATAGCATTGCAAATACACTGTAAATCATTTAATTGTGCACTTTAAAATGGAGAATTTCGAGCTGGAGTTGTGGCTCAGCAGTAGAGCGCTCCTCTAGCACATGCGAGGCCCTAGTTTTGATCCATCCTCAGCATCACATAAAAATAAATTAAAGGTACTGTGTCCAACTACAACTAAAATAAAAAAAAGATTTTTTTAAAAATGGAGAATTTAATGTTATATGAATTATACTGCAATTTTTAGAAATTATATCCAGGCTGGGCACAATGGCACACACCTGTAATCCTAGTGACTTGGGAGGCTGAGGCAGGAGAATTGCAAGTTCAATTTAACAAGGCCCTAAGCAACTTAGCGAGACCCTGTCTCAAAATTTTAAAAAATAAAATAAAAAGGGCTGGAGATTGGCTCAGGGGTTGAGTGCTTCTGGGTTAAATCCACACTACTGCCCCAGCCCCTCCCCCCACCAAAAAAAAAAAAGAAAAAAAATTATATCCAGGTAATTAAAGAGCTAGAGGAAAGAAAAAACCAAAAACTTATTATATAAACAAAGCATCACCTAAGTATTGCACATGAATCTGACCCACTCTCTAGGTCTAAAGTTAGTTAACAGGAAATTCATGGGATAAAAAGACATTAAACAAAAATTAAAATACAATGCAATATGACACATTCCAAAAGTGGAAAATTCTTCAGATAAATAACCCAGTTTTTTCAGTAAATAACAAGAGGAATTATTATGACTGAAATGAAACTTTAGACATATCAACTAAATGTAAAGTGCGATATTTTGAGATCCTAAATAAACAAAGGAACTTAGAATACTTATAAAGATGTACAGTCAAAGGCTGGAGTTGTGGCTCAGCGGTAGAGCGCTCACCTCGCATGTGCAAGCCCCTGGGTTGTATCTTCAGCACCACATAAAAATAAATAAGTGAAATAAAGGTATTGTGTCCAACTTCAACTAAAAAATAAATATAAAAAAAAAGATGTACAGTGAAGTTTTTACAGAAGAAATAATATAATGTCTGGAATTTACTTTATCATAATCCAGTGTGTAGAAGAAACAAGACCACATTTGAATTGATAATTGTTGAACTGGTTGATAGGGAGGTTCATTATGCATTTCCCTCCTACTTTTATGAATGTTTGAAAGTTTCCGCAATAAAAAAAATGAGGCTTGGGGTTGTAGATGTAGCTCAGTGGTAGAACACTTGCATCCTATGTACTAGGTCATGGGTTTGATCCCCAGCACCACATGAAAAAAAAAAATTTAAAAGCCCAGCATGGTGGTTCATGCCTATAAGCCCTGCAACTCAAGAGGCAAAGGCAGGAGGATTACAAGTTTGGGTCCAGACTCAGCAATTTAGCAAGACCCTAAGCAGCTTAGTAAGACCTATCTCAAAATAAAAAAAATAAAAGGGACTGGTAATGTGACTCAGAGGTTAGGCACACTCTGATACAAAATAAATAAATTATATTAAATAAAAGAGAAAGAAATGAAATGAAAGCATAGTTAGTAGGCATATCTTACTTGGAGAAAAATGAGTTAAGTTTGAATAATTGAGTTTGAGGTGGCTTATACTTTATTTGTTTATTTGTTTATTTATTTTTGGCAGTACTGATAATCGAATACAGAGCCTTGCACATGCCAGAGAAGTGCTCTGTCAATGAACTACATCCTTGGCCCTTCCCTTCCATTATTTTACTTTAAGACAGCGTCTTGCTAACTTGCCCAGACTGGACTCCATTTGCAGTCTTCCCACCTCAGCCTTCCAAGTAGTTGGGATTACAAGTATGTACTATCTCTGGTTTGTTCATACTGTATTACAAACCGAACATGAAAAGCATGCATAGAATCTGAAGTGATCAATCTCAATTAATTGTTGTTGTTATTACTGCAACAGCTGGATCAGAAGTGGAATAGGGGCATGAGGACCTCCTGAGAAGGAGGAAGTGGAAGTATGCAGCCTTTCACATACCCACAAACACAGTCAAACTAAATTGTCTTCTGGAAAAATACAACCCATTGCACTATCACTGAGGTCCTTCTAAATCTGGGCCTGACCTGTCTTTCCAGCTATTCCCTGCTCCTCCTATCCTAGTTTCCTGGCTACACTAGCTATTAATTCACCATTCCTGAGCACCTGAGCATTGTGGCCTTTCATACCTCTTTGCCTTCATGCTTTGCAGTTCCCTCTGCCTGGGAATCCTCTGTGGACTCCCAGTCTTCCTTCTCCACCCTGTTCCTACATCCCTCCTCCTGGACAGAATTAGTCACTCCCCGACCTGGACCTGTACACACCTCTAATATACCACACTGTCTGGTAATTATTTATTTCCAAATCCCCCCCCACCCAATTTTATGCTGCCCTACATTGTTTATCCTGTTTATCTTCCTGTGCTCAGTGCCTGACATAAAGCAGGTATTTAGTAAATGCTTTCTAGACAAAACTTTTTTTTTTTTTTTTTTTATACTGGGGATTGAACTCAGGGGTACTTGACCACTGAGCCACATCCCAACCCTGTTTTTTTTTTTTTTTTTTATTCTATTTAGAGACGTGGTCTTATTGAATTGCTTAGAGCCTTACTAAGATGCTGAAACTGACTTTGAACTTGCAATCCTCCTGCCTCAGCCTCCCAATCCAATGGTATTACAGGTGTGCACTACATCACCTGGACATACATAGATCTTAAGTTTGAATGGCTAAAAGAGCAACATAGACTCTGGATGGACCAGTACTGAGTGTGGTCCCAAGAAAGTTACCCAGTTACTCTTCCTTCCTAGAGATGCTCACTAAATTGGGGAACAACAAAGTAAACAGTCAGACCCAATAATCACCAGAAAGGCCACAGGACTAACATCAACTCAGCAATAAGCTGAAGAGAGAAAAATAATTTTTTTTCCCTGAGGATTGAACCCAGGGGTGCCTAACCACTGAGTTTTTTCAGCCCTTTTCAGTTTTTAAATTTTGAGGCAGAGTCTCACTAAATTGCTTAGGGCCTCATTAATTTGCTGAGGCTGGGCTTGAACTTGGCATCCTCCTGAGTCCCTGGGATTACAGGTATGTGTCACCACAACTGGTGACACCATTTTGAATTTTTTTTTTTTTTTTAATTTTGAGACAGGATCTTGCTAAGATTCCCAGGCTTGCCTTGAATTTTTAATTCTCCTATGAGCCACCTGAATAACAAATAATAGGCTGGCACCACTACACCTGGCAAAAGAAAAGGAAATTTAAGAGAAAAGCTTTGAGTCTAGTCATATGTGTGAATTGTATGTTGGAAATGGGGTGGAAAATTAATTCAGAAACACAGACAAGATCTCACCAGTTCTCTAAGAAGTAGTTGAGGAAGTTGGGTGTGTGTACACTTGAGGAGTACTTGGGCCCAGGAATTCAAGCCAGCCTGAATAATATAGCTAGACCCTCATCTCAATAAACAAACAAACAAATAGATAAATAAAAGAAAGGTGAGGGAGCACCATGAATTAACAACAACAACAATTAAAAAAAAAAAAAAAAAAAACCTTTCCTGTTTTGTTTTGTTTTGTTTTTGATACTGGGATTGAACTCAGGGATGATTAACCACTGAGCCACATTTCAAGCCCCCCTTTTTTTGTATTTTATTTAGAGACAGGGTCTCACTGAATTGCTTAATGCCTCACTAAATTGCTGAGGCTGGCTTTGAACTCACGATCCTTCTACCTCAGCCTCCTGAGCTTCTGGGATTACAGGTATGTGCCACCTCACCTAGGCCCCTTCCTGATTTTTATTTATTTATTTATTTTTTGGTACTGGAGGTTGAATCCAGGGAGCTTTACCACTGAGCTATATCCCTAGTCTTTTTTTTTTTTTTTTAAGTTGTAGTTGGACACAATATATTTATTTTATTTTATTTTACTTTATTTTTTTTAAAGAGAGAGAGAGAGAGAGAGAGAGAGAGAGAATTTTTTTAATATTTATTTTTTAGTTCTCGGCGGACACAACATCTTTGTTGGTATGTGGCGCTGAGGATCGAACCCGGGCCGCATGCATGCCAGGCAAGCGCGCTACCGCTTGAGCCACATCCCCAGCCCTATTTATTTTATTTTTTAATTTTTATGTGGTGCTGAGGATAGAACTCAGGGCCTCGCACATGCTAGGTGAGCACTCTACCGCTGAGCCACAACCCCAACCCCATATCCCTAGTCTTTTTTATTTTTATTTTGAGACAGGGTCTCATTAAATTGCTTAGGGCCTTGCTAAATTGCTGAGGCTGGCTTTGAACTTGCTATCCTCTTGCTTCAGTCTACTGAGTCAGGGGGTGTGTCCCACCACACTCTGCACCCTTCCTGGTTTTAAAAAAATCTACAGCCTAGATATTTAGAAGCCAACAGTGGCTGCCTGGTGCTTCTATTCTGCCAACTCCTAAAGACCATCCATTGGGATTAAACAGCCAATTTGCATCCAACCAGCAAAGAGCCTACAGCCCCAAATCTGTAGGAATACTTTCTCTTCTTTACTTTTAGTACTCTTCTTTCTTTCTTTCTGGTTTTGGGGTAGATGAGGATTGAACTTGGGACCTCATACATGCTAGGTAAGTTCTCTACTGCCGAGCTACATCCCCAGCCCCTTAGCACTTTTCTTTAACATATGATTATTATTATTGTTATTATTATTATGATTATTAGTATCAGAAATTGAACAAAAGTGTGCTCAAACATTGAGTTACATCCCCAGCCCTTTTTATTTTTTATTTTGTGACAGGGTCTTGCTGTGTTGCTCAGGTGCTCGATAAATTGCTGAGGCTTGCTTTGAACTTGTGATCCTCCTGCTTCAGCCTCCAGAGCCAATGGGATTACAGGTGTGAGCCTCATGGAGCTAACACCTTATTATTGAAGGAGAAGATAGTTGCAAGGGAAGAAAATAATCCATCAGAAGACCTTCATAAAGATCCCACATGGGGGCTGCAAATATAATAGCTCAGCTGGTACACTGCTTGCCTCACTTGCCTTGCTTGCACAAGCCCTGGGTTCAATCCCTAGCACCTCACACACACACACACACACACAAAAGAGAGCAATAAAGGCAAAGTGTCACGTGGGCGTGACACCAGATTCTAGAAAATTATAATTTGCGTAACTATTTTTGTTCTTCTTCCTTAAACAAAATGATTTTTTCTTTTCAAAATATATATGTATTTTTTTAGTTGTAGGTGGATACAATACTTTATTTTATTTATTTATTTGTTTATATTTATTTGTTATATGTGGTGCTGAAGATCAAGCCCAGTGCCTCATTCGTGCTAGGGCCACTGAGCCACAACCCCAGCCCAAGAATGATTCTTTTTCTAATGACAAAAACACCTGCTCATTTGGAAAAGATGGGAAAATATAAAAAATAAAATCAAGCTAGGCACAGTGGCGTATGCCTGTAATCCCAATGACTTGGGATGCTAAGACAGGAGAATCACAAGTTCAAAGCCAGCTTCAGTAACTGCAAGACACTAAGCAATTCTGTGAGACCCTGTCTCTAAATAAAATACAAAATAGGGCTGAGGATGTTGCTCCGTGGTCGAGTACCCCTTAGTTCAACTCCCAATACCAAAATAAATAAATAAATAAATAAAATTACTGCAAAATAATAAATAAAATTACTGCATTCCTATTGCCTAGATATAAAAACCATTAACATTTGATGTATGCTATAAGCATACTTATTTTACAAAACTGGAATAATGCCATGTAACATTTTATATCCTACCTTAATTACTTAGAATTATATTGTGAGTCGTTTTCAGGCCATCAATTATTTCAAAACATGATTTATAATGACTGCCTCACAGTCTATCAGATGATGTGACAATTTATTTTAGCTATCACCCATTGGACATTTATGCTTGTTGTCATTTTTTCTCCATTACAACTAATATTGTGATAAACAGCAGTCCTGGCAGAATGACGAGGAGAGAGGGCACAGACTTTATAAGGTTCTTGGCACATGCTGTTGAATTGACCTCGGGAAAACTGTCCCCTTGTAGCTCAGTGGTAGAGTGCTTGCCTGGCATGCAAGAGGCTCTGGTTCCTATCTCCAGCAACCCCCAAAATAAATCAATTCATTCTCCCTTTATCAGCCCTTAAGAATTTCATGCATAATGATTTGTCAAAGTTCTTCCCAACTCGCACCCTGTTCCCAGTACTGGGATTTGAACCTAGGAACACTTTACCACTGAGCTACATCCCTGACCCTTTTTATTTATTTTGAGACAGGATCTCGCCTAAGTTGCCCACATTGGCCTTGAATTTGACAATCCACCTTCCTCAGTCTCCCAAGTAGGTGGAATTGAAAGCATGAACCCAGCTCAGGATAATTTTTTGAATAGGTGAAGTCATCCTCTCTCTATTCAACTTCAGCACACGCTAGACTATCATCAAGTGCCAGTTTATTGATGCTAGGAACTCCGGCCAGACAGCTCCTCTAGCCTCAGTTGCACTTTATATTCTCAGGTGACTCCACAGTCCCAGACTCCCTGTGCCCATTGAGGAGAGGCACCCTCCCAGGACTCAGATGTGGAAATGTGATAGATTAGAGTCTGTGACAATTAGTGGGTGAGTGGGTCCAGAGTTCCAGAAAATCTACTGGGAAACAGAGAGCAATAAAGGCAAAGTGTACAGACAACCTCTCAGGACCAGTCTGCTGGGGCAACTCCTACACATCTGGTCCTTCACCCCTTCCTTTTTGAAAGAGGAGTGTCTTATCGGTTCAGTGGCTCACTCTCTATCATATACCTTTTCTCCATAGAAAAGTATCTCCAAAAACTTATGTATACTTGCCAAGTTGAATCAATATATACTTTGCTTAGCCTAGACATCTCATTACCAGGAGGATATAAACAAATAGGAAAGAGTTTGGAATAGAGCAATAAAAATGATGAAGGGATTGGCTCTGTTTACTCAAAAAAGATTAAAAGAAGCAGGCTGGACCCTGACTGTGATTGTGAGGGGAAATGGGTGATTATTGCTTCATGAACCAGGGAGGTGAATAAATAAGATTGTTGCGCAAAGAAGGAATCAGAAAGTTTTAGGAACACTTTGGAGTAAATGGGGACACATTCAACAAACACTTGTACTCAAATGTTCACAACAGCTTTCTTTGTAATAGTCCCGGAGGGAACCAACACAAATGTCCATCCATAAGTGAAAGGATGAACAAAGTGTGGTATAGCCATACACTAGAACACCACTCAGCAATAAAAAGGATTGAGCGATTAAGACACACAGCATCAATGACTCTCAAAAATAATGATGCAGACTGAGGATATAGCTCAATGGTAGAGTACATCACTGTACCGAGGTGAAATTGTAATATTTTTTAAAAATATTTATTTATTTTTAGTTTTCGGCGGACACAACATCTTTGTTTGTATGTGGTGCTGAGGATCGAACCCGGGCCACACACATGCCAGGCGAGCGCGATACTGCTTGAGCCACATCCCCAGTCCAAATTGTAATATTTTAAAAAATCCTTAGTATTGAGGAGAATGGGCTTGTTGGAGAATTTTACCCCCAAGGTAAATGACATAAAATTATTGGAACTGAGGAGCTGACCTACAATCTCAGCCCAAGAGATCATCTCAAGTAGGCTTAGCCACAAAAGTGTCTCCTAGATTCCAGCAATGGGAAAAGGAAGACTGGGTAAGAAAAATTGCTGAAGCAGTCAGCTAGATTTGCTACTTGGGTACAAAAATCTTATTATCACTCAAAGATTTATGGGTAAAATGTTGGAAATCTTATTTACATGACATCTGATTCTTTTTTAAAAAAAAAAAAATATTTATTTATTTATTTTAGTTATGGGCGGACACAACATCTTTGTTTGTATGTGGTGCTGAGGATTGAACCCGGTCGCACGCATGCCAGGCAAGCGAGCTACCGCTTGAGCCACATCCCCAGCCCATGACATCTGATTCTTATTTTTATTTTCTTTAAATATTTTTTTAGTTGTCAATGGACCTTTATTTTATTTATTTATTTGTGGTACTGAGAATCGAACCCAATGCCTCACACATGCTAGGAAAGTGGGACCTCACTGGGTCCAGTGTCTTCCTCTCACAAACTACACTATGTGTGCCATGAAGCTAGGATGGAGGTAGGGAGACCTGGCAGGGAATACCTCTGAACTTGTAGTACCATACCTGACTCCCTATCTTTCTGGTGGGGTTAGGGGCTGTGAGTTGGGAAAAGTAAGATGAAGCACACTACAAACAGTGTGACCACTATGCCTTCCAAAGTGCTTGGAACCTTTCAAAATGGTTGAGATTGAACACTCATGAAATTCAAGCTAAAAGAGTACTTCTCAGGTACTAGATGGAAAGGAAGGGTCAAGGGTTCTTAGGGCCTGGTTCTTCTAATTCAGCTTTAAACCTGTCTTCAGCTGGTCAAGTTTCCCCTTCCCTCCCCACCCCTTTCCACTCCACTTTTCTCCATCCTTCCCACATTCTTGAAGTCCTAGACAATGTCCACAGGTAGCAATCAATTGTTCAACATTCTCTAGGTCCTTTCCAAAACCTCAATGTTTATGATGATGAAAGATTTCTATCAGTATTCCCTGTGACTTTAGTTTCAGATTTCCCTCCCAGGAGTTAAAATCAACACTTTTGCTGGGCACTTGGTATCCATTTGACTCTGGAGGTTAACATCAAGTTCAAGGACAGCCTGGGCAACTTAGTGAGGCCCTGTCTCAAAACAAAAAATAAAAAGGGCTGTGATGTTGCTCAGTGGTAGGTCACCCCTGGTGCAATCTCCAGTACCCAAATAACAAAACACCAAACACCTCAACAATACTTTTGGGTGCTAGAGATCAAGCCTAGGGCTTCCTGCATCTAAGTGCTCTACGACTGAACTACATACCCAATCCCACATTTCACTATTTTTTTTTTAATATCAGTTAACATATTCACTATATTACAGGTCTATAAAATGGGACAAATTTTTTTTTTCGTACTGGGGATTGAATCCACGGTGCTTTACTACTGTTACATCCTCAGCCCTTTTTATTTTATTTTATTTTTATTTTATTTTTTTTAATTTTAATATTTATTTTTTAGTTTTTGGCGGACACAACATCTTTGTTTGTATGTGGTGCTGAGGATCGAACCCGGGCCGCATGCATGCCAGTCGAGCACGCTACCACTTGAGCCACATCCCCAGCCCCCTTTTTATTTTTTATTTTGAAACAGGACCTCACTAAATTGCTGAGACTGACCTCAAATTTGCTATCCTCCTGCCTCAAACTCTCAAATCACTGAGAATATAGGCGTGTGCCACTGTGCCTGATGGGGCAATTTTTTGAGTCATGCCCTATTTCAATCATGCAAAGGATATTGAGTTTGATATCTAAACCTAAAGAAAACCCTAGCAACAGGGTTAATAAAAATGGGCTGGCATGAGGTACTGTTTGGGATACTGAGGGAAGAAGATTCTGAGTGTGAGGCAGGCCTGGGCAATTTAGCAATAACTTGCCTCAAAATAAAATAAAAGAATATAAAATAGTGCTGGGGATGTATCAGTGGTAGAGCACTTGACTAGCATTTGTGAGGCTCTGGTTTCAGTTTCTGGTAACACACACACACACACACACACACACACACACACACAGTAGCTAGCAACTGGGGCTTGGTGGCACAAATCTGTAATTCCAGCAGCTTGGGAGGCTAAGGCAGGAGGATTGCTAAATTGCCAGCCTGAGCAATGAAGCAAGACCCTGTCTCAAAGTACAAAACCAAAAGGGTTTGGAGATGTGGCTCAGTAGTTAAGCGCCCCTGGGTTAAATCCCCAGTACCAAAAAAACAAAAAGTAGCTGGTGTCAGAAGGGCCTTTTATCAGGACTCCGTGCCAGATGTAAGGTATCAGTGGGATGCTCTGGGAACTGGACCTGGGAATCTCATCCTGATGCACTATAGTTTATGAGACTCTGGCTTAAAGGAATAACCTCTTAGATTCTTTTTTCACATATTACTCTTGCTGGGCTTTTTGTTTCTTGGGAGCCTGAAGTGAGATACTCTTAAGAATGTGTGACAGGCACAGACTTGTATTCCTGAGCTAATAGTGAGGACAGGTAGGTGGGGCTGGGAAGAGGTGTGTCAAGACAAATGTCCCATCTGGACCTGGCAATTTTACCAACAAGGCTTGCAGGGATGTGCCCTTGTCTAGAGAAAGTACCTGGTTCCCCCTGCTCCAGGTTGAGGAGTTAGGGGTAATGGGAAATAACAACAGTATTGGTGGGGGAGGGCTAGAAGGCAAGAGAAAGTATTGGGCTAGGGGCTGGGGATGTGGCTCAAGCGGTAGCACGCTTACCTGGCATGCTCAGGGAGCTGGGTTCGATCCTTAGCACCACATAAAAATAAAATAAAGATGTTGTGTCCACTGAAAACTAAAAAATAAATAAATAAAAAGAAAGTATTGGGCTAATACCAAGGGACTATTGAACTTCCCCTAGCCCTCAGAGGTGTGGGTTGAAACCTGGGGAACTCAGGAGAGAAGGGGTGGAATGGGTTGACCTTGATTTCACTCAGGGCCTGATAACTATACTAGATAACTATACTTCATTGTCACTCCAGTTCCAGGGCTCAGAGGTTGGGAGAAGAGCCAAGGTTTGGCAATTTCAGGACATCAAATCTATTGCACCATCTACCCGATTAATGGGTATATCTGACCAATCCACAAAACACTCGATATAAAGGCTGGAGGTAGCTCAGTACTCCATTTCATCCATACTCCTGGATTAAAAATTTAGCCAATGTCCTCTCTGCCTCCACAACAACCAAGGCAATTGTGTTGAATCTTATTCAGGCTTCTCATCTCCACTTTCCCACCTGTGCTAAGACCCTGGATGGGTTGGGTGCCCTTTTTTTTGTGCTTTCAAAGACCCATGCTTGCCCATATTGTATAACATAACATCTTGTTCTAATTTTTGGCTTAAATCTCTGTCTCTCCAACCAACAGATCCTATTCCTGGAATAGGATCTGTTCTTGCTGTGCCTGTCATGGCCAGGTTAAGCTCTCTCACAGAGTAGCCAAATGCTCACATATCCACAAGGATTGCTCCAGGGGGCCCTTAGGGAGGTGGGGCCCAAAGAACCTAGCACTGTCTGCCTACTCAATAAGGACAAATTTGGCCTGGATGAGAACTTTAGATACCAGGCTAGCTTCCTGCCCACTGTGCCCTATGTCCCAGGAAGCTGCCAAGGATGGCAGTTCCAGCTGGCAAGTGGCAAGAATTTCTTCCTGGAAGGATTCTTGGCTTGAGAACTGGCCCTTGCCTCTTCTAAGCTTCTTTGATGCCCTCAAATTGCTGGGGACATGGAGAAAGGGAGAAAGGAGTTAGTTTCAGCTTTGTTACTATTTCTCAAAACCCTTGTTTCCACCTCTTATCTACCTCAAATGCACATGGCAGGGATTCCCAAGAACAGACTTTCCATACTCTGGGTAGAGGTGAAAGGTGGCACTGGCCACAAATTTAATACCAGAGGAATGGCACTGCTTCTGGCCATACGTCCCATGCCCAGCTGTGACCTTCTTTAACTAAGATAAATCAAAGTGGAAGCCTATCAGAGTGAGGTAGAACAAGCCCAGCATCAAGAGGAGATCTTGCTTGGCTTGCATGAGGTGTGGGTTCAGTCCTCAACACCAGAGAGAGAGACCCAGACTCAGTCCTCATTAAGAATTTACTTCAGCGCTGGGGCTATAGCTCAGTGGCAGAATGCTCACGTAGCATGTGTGAGGCACTGGATTCAATCTTCAGCACCACATAAAAATAAACAAATAAAAAAAATTTCACTTCAGACCTGGTGCAGTCTCATGTGCCTATAATCCCAGGAGGATACCAAGTTCAAGATCAGCCTCAGCAATTTAGCAAGACCCTGTTTCTCAAAATAAAAACTTATAAAGCCTGGGGAAATGACTCAGTAATAGAAAACCCCTGGGTTCAAACCCTAGTATTATCCACCACCACCACCACCACCACCCCAAAAAAAATAAAAGAAAAATTCACTCCAGGGACACAGTGGACATGGTTCAGAATCTTGAGAACACCTCAAACCTCTCACTAAGAATGCGGAGCCCTTCCCTCAGCCCAGGAAATATACCCACTCACATCTACTTTATTTTCCTTTTAATTTTTCTGAAGGATATACACCACATATCCCATGGGCAATAAAGCGCATTCAATGTGTTTATAAGCCAAACAGTCACTTTGTTTAAGCAAACACAAGTACAAAGTAAAATAAACCACAAAATAATGAACTGCATGTTCATAACATACAAAAATTGCCGCCTACTCAGTAGGTAACTACAACATTCCAACTCCTGAATATATGTATAAATTTACATTTTCAGTTAAAAAAATAGACTTTTGAGAGTTCAGATTTTGTTTTAGATTGTTTTCTTACATTCTGGAGAACCAAGGCTCAGCTCAGCCCTCTTTCTTATTTTGCTCCCAAAGCCTCCCCCAAATCAGCACTCCCTGCCCCCCTTAAGGCTAGAGGTGAGCATGTCCCTCACAATTGCACATGTCAAGCCATCAGCAAGGCGCATCACACAAAAGGCACCAAGACGTGAAACTTTTTAAACCAAGAGGACGGAAGAAAATTTTCAAAAGAAAAGAAAAACCAAACCATATTTTGCCACATGTGAGAGTACAGTCGAGCAATATTTACAAAAAGGTTAACGGAACAACACTCTGACACATGCTCTGATTAATACCTAGGACTGCTGTTTCAAAAAAGCTCCAAACTTATTGTCACAGCATCATCACAAAATAGAGGATCACCATTGGTTTGCTTGGCTTTTCTTCCCCCCCACCCCAAGTGAGAATCTAACTCCAAATACAATAGAATATGCAAATTATCTTCACATCAAGAGTACCCCAAGAAAAACAAAATCCATGGCACAGACACTGTACAAGGGTACAGGGCAGGGCTCTACGGGGCCCAAACCCCATTTTGCCAACTCAATTTTCTAGCATTGAAGGGAGCAAGGGGTCAGGCATATGATGGAGATGATACTGAAATGATTTATCCAATATCCATGCAAATCAAGTTCTTTGGATAGAGGTGAAGAACTTGGACATGGCTGTTTCAGGCAGCTGAAGTCAAAGAGAACAGGAATTAGGGAGGAAGGGGAATCAGGAAGAAAGGATTGTTGGCCAACAGACCTTCCACTCTGAGTAGAGAGGGAGGACTTGGCTCTGAGAACCTCCATCTAGGAGATTCCTCCTCTTTCTCAACCATCTCCTCCTGCTGTCCTTTATGTCTCTTGTGTTTCTTTTTTCTCCCTTTTCCCTTTTTTTTTTTTTCATTTTTCCTTCAGCAAATTTCAATTGTCCTGGGAGAAAAGGTTGCAGTCATGTCCGAAAGACCTGTGGAGGCGCTGAAGGAGTTGGTGACAGCCGAGGAAGGGAAGCTGCTGACCTGGGTGGGGAATGCAGGGGGAACCGAGGCATAGGTGGTGGCCACAGAGGGTGAGGGGAAGCCACTGTGCACAGGGGATGGATAGGTTGAGGAGCCAGGAGAGGAGTAGGAAGTGGGCACTGGAGATGGGTATGAGGTGGTGGCAGGGGATGGGTAAGAGGTAGTGACAGGGGATGGGTAAGAGGTAGCAACTGGGGATGAGTAGGAAGAAAGGGAGGAGGTGGCCGAAGAGGCCACAACACTTTTGTCTGCTTTCTTGTCCTTCTGCCGCAAGTGGATCTTGGTATGCCTCTTCCGCTCGTCACTCCTGGCAAACTTTCTCCCACAGATGTCACAGGCAAAGGGCTTCTCGCCTGTGTGGGTGCGAATGTGAGTGGTAAGATGGTCACTGCGGCTGAAGTTGCGCATGCAAATGCGACACTGGAAGGGCTTCTGGCCTGTGTGGATGCGGATGTGGCGAGTGAGCTCGTCGGAACGGGAGAACCTGCGATCACAAGACTCCACTGGGCAGGCATAAGGGCGTTCGTGAGGGGGCGTCTTGCTGGGTCGGTTGGGGTACTTGCGCATGCGGCTTGGTTTGATGAGCTGGGACTGGTAGGTGGTATTGAGGGCCTTTAAGTCCTGAGAGCCTGACTGAGTGGCAAAGGCCTTTATAGTGGAGAGTGGAGTAAGTGAAGGCTGCTGGGTACGGCTCTCTAGGCCCTGGAAGGGCTTCTGATCTGGGGTGCCCAGGCCCAGGTCTCCTTGCTGCTGTGGAAACAGGTAGTCGGGGATCATGGGAACCTGGAAGCCACCCTTGGCAGCAGGGTAGGCAGGAGGCGGGTACTGAAGTGCTGTGCCTGCAGAGCCCGGAAAGGCCTGGCTTTGTGGCTCAGGGAAAATGTCAGTGTTGGGCGTGGGGAAGGTGGGTGCCGCTGAGTAAATGGGACTGCTGTCATTGGATGGCACTGCGCAGCTGAGTGGTGGGCTCTGGGAGGCAGAGGAAGAGGAGGAAGCCGCTGGAGATGGTGCTGAAGATGAGGAGGCCGGTGGGTTGGTCATGCTCACCAGGCCACTAACTAAACTGAAGAGGGGCTCAGGCCACAAGGTGTTGCCACTGTTGGGTGCAGGCTCCAGAGAGAAGCGGCCAGTGTAGGTGATGGGGGGCAGCCGAGTGGTTTGGCTGGGGTAACTTGTCTCTACCATCACCTTCTCATTGTTCAGGGAGATGTCAGGAAAAGACTCTGGCAGGAGAGAGAAAGGGGAGAGGCCTGGTTACTGGAGAACAATCACTGGAGAACAAGGAGGACTCTAGCTGACAGGCAAGAGGTCGGCAGGCTACCATTGACTCCTGAGCTGGTTAATAATTGATAGCAGCAGATTGCAATGTTCCTGGAGCTGCTCCAGTGGCAGAGCCCGTTTCAACAGCTGACGCAAATACGGAGAATCCCCCTCCACTGCAGCTCCCAGCGCTCCGCAGCAGCGGCTACGCGGGTGAGGGATTCCCGCCAGCACCCCCACGGCCAGGGCTAGTGCGCGCCCCCTACTCTGGGCTGCCGGGACATCCCAGGCCACAAATCTCGGCGCTTCCTTGGGGACAGGCAGTTGGCAAGGCAAGCCTTTCAGGAGGGGGATGGGGGCCCAGCACTGCTCATCAAAACAAGCCCTCCCCCTCTCCACCCACCCACGCAGCTCTAGAGCTCTCCATCCAAAAGCTCAGTCTTCTGCGCACCACTAGGGTCGAGGATGGGGGTTGTCTCCGGGCTTCCTTCTAACACATGCCCCTGGAGATGCACGAATGGAAGGGAAACCCCGATTGCATCCCTGTGGTACGGGAGCACTCCTGTGGTGAAGGATTGGCCATCAGAATGGTAGTAGACAAGGGGGCTCATCGTTGGCTAGGCCACTGCTTACCTGCGGTTAGGTGCTCATACGGCTGCTCGCCTGGCTCCCCCTGAGGATTGAAGGCGCTGCTGTTGCTGCTGCTGTTGCTGCCGCCCCCTCCACCTCCACCGCCCCCGCTGCTGCTGCTGCTGTTGCTACTGCCGTTGCCCTCGGGGGCCCCGGCAGCACCGAGAAATTGGGGTGCCCCGTTGCTCAGCAGCATCATCTCCTCCAGCTTGGGGTAGTTGTCCATGGTGGGCGAGTGAGGAAAAGAGCCGAACGGGTCGGAGATCTGCAGCGGAGACATCAGCTGCATCTCGGCCTTGGCCGCGGCCATCCCGAACGAGCGGGCTGGAGAGCCGGTGTTGGGGCGGGTGGGCGCAGCCCGGGGATGGAGCCGCCGGGGGGACACACTTGCGGGGGACTAGCCAGGTCACATGCGGGGTGTGGGGTGCACTGGGGAGAACGCAAGTGGAATCCCCAGGTTCGCCTTCGCCGCGGGCTGGTGTGGACGCGGCGCTGCTGCGGAGGCTGGGGCAGGGGCCGGTCCTGCGACGGCGGCGGAAGCTGGCAGCGGCGGGTAGCGGACGGCGGCGGCGGCTCCCCAAGTTCTGCGCGCTGGGATCTCTCGCGACTCCCCGGATCCGCCTCTATTTGAAGGGTCTGGAACAGTACGGATCCGCCTCCGTCGTGACGTACATGGCCATATATGGAAAGCAGGAAGCCCTAATATGGCAGGACCGGCGGGGAGGACCCGGAGTGACGTGAAGCCCCCAGCCAAGAGCGGTGGACACCTACATCCCGCACCCCGGGTCCCGCGACCGCTTTCTCATCCCCAGGGCCCAGGCTTCGGGGAAACTTAGTGCTCCAGCCGCAGCTGGCGCCTCCCGGACTCTAGAGCTTCGGAGTTCCCGACGTTACACCCGCCCCTTCCCTCCTCCTTTTTCCCCTCCTCCCAGAGCCGGAAGCTGCCGGGCCATATCGGGCCACTCCAAATAAGGCGCTGCCCAAATAAGGGCTGTTCCGGCGGGGGATCCTTCCTGCTCCTTATATGGCGTTTCCGGGTCGCTGCTGGTTGCTCCCGCGCTCCCTCCCTCCTCCCAGCTTCCAAGCCTGGAGACCCAACGCGCAGGAGCCAGGGACGCCCAGGAGGAGAAGGCGCTAGGCGGGTAGCTCTGGGCGCGCGGCTGTTCAGGCGGCCCCCGGGCGTGAGCTGGGCTGGGGAAACCCAGACACCGAGCGGAGGCGAGGGCCAGTTGGGCCGGGGTTCTGCAGCCGTCATCCAGTGCCCGCCCGCCCACCTCAGGGACCGTGGGAGAGAACTCGGAGCTGAGGGGAGGAGCGGCTGAGCCGGCTGGGGCAGGGGCCGCCCAGGATGGGCGGGGCCCTGATCCTGAGCCTCGACCAATAACATGGCGACTTTCCAGAAGTCGCTAGGGAAACTGAGGCTAGGAAATTATGGCCACATGGTTCTTGGGACACTGCGTAGCAGTCTTCTTCCCCGCTACCTGCCAATGGGCTGGGGCTGTAAGGGCTTGGGGTCTTCTATACCCCACCCAGAACCTAAGGCTGCTCCCTGGACCCTGCTGGAAAAGAACCCACCTTTGGGGGACAGTTAGAAGGAATTCGTTTGCCCTAGGACAGTCCTGAGTCCTATTCCCACCAGCTTTTGATGGATGGGCACTTCCCCACTTTTATCCAATCCCGGTGGAAGCGGGGCGGACCCTGCAGGATTCTAAAGAAGGGCTTCCCTCAGGGCTGCCTGGGGACCCCAGGTTTAGCGCGAACAGAGGACGTGCTTAGCGGCTTGGTGCTGCCCCCTAGAGGTCCCCTTGCCAGCTCCTTTACCCGGCCCCTGGCCGAGCGGGCTCTTCCGCCGCCTCCTCACTTGCCCTAGCGGCTGCTGTGCTGGGCGCGGAGCCAGGCCGGGGGAGCCTTAGACGCAGTGAGCGCGAACTGAGCAGGCGCCACTGTCTGGGCTCTCCCTGCAGTCCCTGGGGAGGCCGCTACTGCCAAAGCGCCCAGACTCCGGGATAACACTTCCCTCCTCGAGCCAGGCCAAGGGCGCGGGGGGGGGGGGGGGGGGTCGGGGGGGTGCTTGGAAAACGGTTTCCGCAGGTCTGCAGGGAGCAAGACGTAAACAGGGAAGCCCTCCCCGCCCCCACCACACAGTCAAATGCGCATCCCAAGGGGAACAAGGATTCTGGGAAGACAAGGTTCCTGCTCTAGCTCTGAATTTGGGGGAGGTAGCGTTTTAATTTAAAAAGAAAGCAGGTAATGCATGTGAGCGAGGGTGTTGACACTGGAGGGAAGCGGTTGGGTCAGGGTCTTCGTGAGCCCCAACAGCCTCAGGACACCGGGTTTAAATGAGTGTGCCTGAAACAGAGACTCTAGGCTTCATCTCTCTGAATTTGTCCTCTGCCACTGCCCCCTCCCCCGCCTCATTTTCTTATAAAATCAACTTACAGAATCCCGCAGTGATCCGAGATTCTTGTATTTGAACTCCTGGTCCTAAGAGCTAGGGCAAGGTGAGGGGCCCACTCCCATTGTTATCTACCTCCTGTTGTAGGGCAGGAGGGCCAGGCCAGAGAGGATCAGACGGTCCCCGTGTCTGCATGTCCATTTGTCACTCTAAGGTGGGTTACGCTGGCCAAGCTTTTTGTATCTCACTCTTTTCAACTGTAAAATGGGGTTAATATTCATGATATTCACAGGGTGGATTATTGTGAAGACTGAAATTTACATGGGCTGCCATCTGTTAAATCCCAGAGCACAGTGCCTGTCTTGCAGTTGGCATTCCATAAACAGTGGCTATTGTTATTTTCAGGAGCATGGGACCCACAGCATTAACCACCATTCACCCATGCATTTTGAGCCTCCAAGATAACCCCAGTGGTGATGATGATGATTCTCCTCCTCCTCCTCCTCCTCCTCCTCCTTCTTCTTCCCCCAAATATTCTTTTTAGTTGTAGATTCACACTATACTTTTATTTATTTATTTTTATGTGATGCTGAGACTCGAACCCTGTTTCTCACATGCACCAGGCAAGCCTTCCACCACTGAGCTACACAACCCCAGCACCCCCAGTGATTCTTTTCTGAAAAGTTGTGCTGATTGGGAAAAATCATTCCAGTCTTGACACAAGATCTTGTCCTTAAGAGGAAATCTAAATTTTTTTTACAGAATATCCTAACCTAGAGCAGAATATTTCAGTCTTTACTGGGCAGCAGAATCACCAGTCAGGCTCTGGAAAGGAAAGACCAACAGAATCACAATCTGTAAGTGATAGCACTAAGCAAACTCCTCAGCCTAGGATCCTTGTGCTGTCTCTGGGGAGCTGCCCACAGAACATCTTACTCCCCATGCCAGGGCAAACCAATTCCCCAATGATTCTAATGTGCAACCTGACCTGAAATATCTTCAGGTTCTTGCTGAAGCTGGACACCAGAAGTCATCACAGTCTACATCTTTGGTTTTGCATGCCCAATATCACCACCCTTCTGTTGGTAAATATTTTGCAGCCAGCAACTTCCGTTGGAACCACCCCAATTCATGTGGTTGGGGAAAGATAAGCACATTCAAAATCTAAGAGTAGGGCTGGGGGTATAGCTCAGTTGGTAGAGTGCTTGCCTAGCATGCACAAGACCCTGGGTTCAAACCCCAGCACCACAAAAAAAAAAAAAAAAACTAAGAGTAAATCTATAATCCAGGCCTGGCCATCCATCTAGGATGCTCTAGAAGAATTGCATTTCCTTCATCATAGATTGAGTCACAATGGGCACATGACCCAAACTAGGGAAATGAGATCTTGGGAAAGAATTTTCTTGGGCTGGGGATGTGGCTCAAGCAGTATCGCGCTCGCCTGCCATGCGTGCGGCCCGGGTTCAATCCTCAGCACCACATACCAACAATGATGTTGTGTCCGCCGAGAACTAAAAAATAAATATTAAAAATTCTCTCTCTCCTCTCTCACTCTCTCTTTTTTTTAAAAAAAAAAAAAAAAAAGAATTTTCTTTCCTTGATGGTAGTCAACCAATAAAACTAAAGACTGAGCCCGGTACAGTGGCACACACCTATAATCCCAGCAGCTGGGGGAGCTGACACAGGAGGATTATGAGTTCAAAGCCAGCCTCAGTAATGGCGAGGTGCTTAGCAACTCAGGGAGACCCTGTCTCTAAATAGAATACAAAATAGGGCTGGGGATGTGGCTCAGTGGTTGGGTGCCCCTAAATTCAATCCCAGATAAACAAACCCCCAATAATCCCCCCTCAAAAAGAATAAAAAAGAATGTAAACCTGGAGTGCATCTTGTCCTCTGGACTGGAGAGCCTGCTTAAGAATGAAGCTAATTCATAGGAAGTCAGCAGAGATATGCATGAGAGTAAATGCCTGCATGTGGCCTGTGCTTTTTAGTTTTGCAGGTCATTTCCTTTTTTTATTCAATAAAATCAACAGCCTCAGTTTGGTTTCTGTTATTTGTAGCCCAATAGATTCCTTTTTTTTTTTTTTTCTGTACCAAGGATTGAACCCAGGGGTGCTTAATCACTGAGCCATGTCCCCAGCCCTTTTTAAAATTATTATTTTGAGACAGGGTCTCACTAAGTTTCTGAAAGCCTTGCTAAATTGCTGAGGCTGGCTTTGAACTTGTGATCCTTCTGCCTCAGCCTCCTGAGTTGCTGAGATTATAGGCATATGCCATTGCACCCAGATCAGATTCCAATTAATGTACCCTTTAATGGCAACAACCAAAAACTTCTCTGAGGAGTTACTGTTGGCAAGATCTGGGAATAAGGTCTATGACTTAGATCCCTGCCTTTAGGAGCTTGCACTTGGGTAGAAGGGAACCTGGATTATGTGTTACAAGAAAATTAAGAATAGGAAGAAAGGAGTTTTCTAGCCACCAAAAGTTGGTGTCACTAAGAGACATAAGGGATAAAAGGAGGAAGACACTCCGGGGTTCTAGAAAAAGAGCAGAGTCAAAGAAATTTTGGAGAAAAAAGAACATGATTTGGACCTACCGATCTTTGGTGAGGACGTGAAAAATTGTTTCAGGTTAGGCTTGGGGGTGAAGTGGCCAGGAGGGCCCATGGGTGGTCTGTTTGGAGAAAATGGGGTGTAAGGTGGGGAAACAGGCTGGAGTAGAGGGTTTCTATTGGAAAGTGGCAGAGGTAAGGTTAAATAAAACTAATTTTTTGTTGTTGTTTTTTTGCAATGCTGAGGATCAAACCCAGGGCCTAGAGGATGTTAGGGAAGTACTCTACTAATGAGTTCTATCCCAAGCCCATGCAGTACTAAGTCTTACAGAGTCTTTGCCCTTGTGGAAGCTACTAGTCAATAAAATAGATCAAAAATAAATAGTTATGCAAATAAAAAGAATAATTCCATATTATAGTAAGTACAATTCATATACTTGGGAGGTGAGGGAAGGCATCTTGGAGGAGGCCAGGTAGACAATAGCCTTGCAAAGTCTGTAAGAGAGAAATAAATTGGGCCATGATCAGAGTGGACAGTGAGAATGTCCAGGGTTAAACTGTACCCCTCCATCCTCACTCTCTCCTATTTTACCCTTGAGGCTCATACATGGAAGTGGGCTTTCTTAACTGTCCAGCTCCATGGCAGAAGCCCCTGTAAGACAGCTTCTGCTGGGAACCGTGAGAGGAGCTGAGCTCATCGCCCTGCACACTGCCCAGGCTGTAGCCCTCTGTGGAGGGACAGTCAGCAAGAAAGACAACCTGAAATTTGCCCCCTGGAGAGATTTATGTTGCTGACCTGGCTTCTTAGCAGCAGTGCGGAGGGGCATCCCCATTCTAATCTGCCTTTTGGCCAATGGCACACTTAAGCTTGTTGTGATTGGGGCAGTGGGAGAGGGGAGGAGACATAGTAAAAAGAATTGGCCCCTCCCAAGGAACCAAATCTCGGCTTGGGCTTGTCAGTATCCAACTTGTGCCTAAAAACCCAGATGGAACAACTGGCCTTGGGCCTATGGGAAACCATGTTGGAGGTAAGGAAGGCTCTGAGTCACTCCTGCACCCTGGTCTGATGGGCTACTGGGCCTCAAGGGATGGTAAGGGATGACCTGGGGTTCTCAAAATTGCTGGCCAGGTGACTGGTGCAAGGAGCCCTATGGAGGGAGGCCCTGGGAAGGTCTACAAACTGGAGAGGAGGAGAAGGTAGAAGTGAGAGAAGGGGCTTGTCCAGACAGCTGAAGCTCCAGGAGAAAGCCAGTGCAGCTATCTTGTCCCAGACACCCAACCCGGGGTTTAGCAGGTGTAGCGTTCAGAGGAAAACAAGTCCCTTTTTCCATTGCCGCTTCCTCCTCCCAGCGCTGTGCTACGTCAGCACCCACATGTGCTGCTCGCTGTGGTTTGCCACCACTGTGGTTGTCCCAGGGCTCAGGAAATGACTCTCTCTTGGGTTCTATCTGGGTTGCCTGTCACACTTTCCGATGGCTGATGGGCTTCACTGGAAACATGGGGGGCTTAGCCTTGAATGGGTCTAGGAGCAGCTCCATCTTGTAGAGGATTTTGCTGCTTGAGTCAAGTCCTCAGAGTCTACCTCAGGACCACTATGCCAAACAATTAGGTTAGGCCTAAAATATTATAACTTGGCGGGGTGGTTGGCACAGTAATCTGTCTTCAAGAGGGACTATAAAGGGAAGAAGGGCAGATGAGGGGTCGGTTTGAATACTTAGGTAGGGCTGTCTGGGTCTCCTCTGCCTGAGGGTGCCTTGAAGATTCAGAAAGAGGCTGCTGCCTGTCCTTGGATGTCAGTCCCTCTGCCCTGTGCTGGGTAGCCCCTCTCCCAGGTCTGAGGCTGGCAGGATCCTGGGATCAGAGTACAATCCAGCCTGTGGTGGCTTCTTTGCTCCCCCTACCCCCTGCTGAATGTGCAGCAAAGCCAGCCTGGCTGCAGAAATCTCTGGAAGCTCGCTGGGCAGGAGAGGGAGGGGAGCATTACATAAGAGCCCACTGATGTGCAGGAAGTTGAGAGCAGCCTTTAGATTAGAAAGGCAGCGTTTCCATCCAGCACAGAAAGGCAGGAATAGCAACAGCAGTTATTTCTGGCCCCTCACCACCACCCATTTCTGGGGCTGCTCAGCTTCTTGGTGGGTGAGCTTAGACTCTGCAGCCCTGGCAGGAGGGGGAGGGTGGGAGGAGACAGGCAACCTCTGGGATTACCCCATTCTGGCAGTGGCCTCACCCATCCCCACTCTAACAAACCCCAGCATGCTGGGGATACTAACAGTATCAGTGATGCTTATTTCCTCTGGTTTTCCTTAATCTCTGGATGCATTCACCTTGCCCATCTTGACCCCAGCATCCATTTACTATGGGACAAGCTCTGTGCTAAACACTCAGACAGGTTTTTGTCTTCACTATTGCTGAAGGGACTATTCTCATCCTTTTATAATGGAGAGGAAACATGCTCAAAGAGGGCAGGTAAGATCAACAGTAGAGCCAGAATTTCAATCCAGACAGTCTGACTTCAGAATCCTCTGGATGAACCAAGAACTGTTTTCTGGGGTCTCTTAATGGATCAGGCAAATTTTTCACTTGGAAAGGATCTTAAGTCAAGTCAGAGAGGGGGAATAGACAAGTGAACAGCTCTTTCTACTCATTCATTACTCATTTATTTAATATTATCTCTGCTGTATGCATTAAAGACAGAGAATTAAGGAGAGTCTTTTCTCTTTCTCTCTCTCTCTCTCTCTCTTTTTTTTTTTTCTTTCTCTTTTTTTTGTACCAGGGATTGAACCCAAGAGTGTTTAACCACTGAACCGCATCCCCAGCCCTTTTTATTTTTATTTTTTATTTTGAGACTGGTTTCGCCAGGTGGCTTAGGGCCTTGATAAATTGCTGAGGCTGGCTTTGAACTTTGATCCTCCTATCTCAGCCTCCCCAGCCACTGGAATTCAGATGTGCATGTGCATCTTCTCTCACAGCCTAATGGGGGAGACAGAGAAGTAAATAAGCAATGACAGACATGTGACTCATGCTTTCATGAGTCATAATGAGTGGAAGCCCCTAATTCAGCTTCCAACCACTGAAGTGCTTCCCAGGTAGTCAGAGAGCCAACTTGCAATTTTATAATAATCAAAGGAGGATGGGTGGGGAAGGGCAGATGGTGAGACCAGTGGACAACCAGGCCAAAGTCCAGGAGAGAGGGGGAGGTCTAGATGCATCAGTACCAGTTATCACAGGGGTTCCCAAAGGGGCCTCCCACTCAGAAGCTGAAAGACTCCTAGAAAAATTGACACCTAGGGCTGGGGATGTGGCTCAAGCGGTAGCTCGCTCACCTGGCATGCGTGGGCCCGGGTTCGATTCTCAGCACCACATACAAACAATGATGTTGTGTCTGCCGATAACTAAAAAATAAATATTAAAATTCTCTCTCTCCCCCTCTCACTCTCTCTTTAAAAAAAAAATATTCTTAAAAAAAAAAAAAAAGAAAGAAAAATTGATACCTAAATTCACTGACAGGCAGCTCAGCCCAAAAGACCATCCATTTCTCTTGGTACAGTGATAATGGATACTTGGGAGGCTGGATGGAAGGGGCTGTTTTCTTTCCTTCTTCAACCTCTTATCATTTTTTTCCATATGGGAATGCTGTTTTAGGGCAAAGTCAAAATAAGTGTGTGGAGAGGAAGCTGGCAGCTTGCACCAGAATGAAGAGCTTCTGTCCAGAAGATCACATTGACAAGTAGCAGTAGAAGGGAGAGTCAGCTGTTGTCCCCAGGTCATTTGTGGAAAAATCTATGTCTGCGGCAAATGGAGGGGGTCTTTGGAACTTAAAGGACCCAGTTCCCCTCTAGTTCAGTTGCCTAGAAGGACAAAATGGCTGGATGACAATGTCTTAAACTGACATTGGATATATCTTTTAAATTTAAATTTGATTAATTAATGTTCATTTTTGGGCTGGGATATCTCAGTGGAAGGATGCTATAGAGGGAATTTAATGTCATTGAATTATACACATAATGTTCACATAGTTCATCCATATTGTAACATGTATCAAACTTTCATTCTTTTTTTTTTTTTTTGTGGTGCTTGGGAATTAAATCCAGGGCCTTGTGCATGCAAAGCAAGCACTCTACCAACTGAGCTATATCCCCAGCCCTCATTCCTTTTTTCAAGATTTTTTTTGGTAGTTGTAGATGGACAGAATGCCTTTATTTATTTTTATGTGGTGCTGAGGATTGACCCCAGTGCCTCACACATGCTATGCAAGTACTCTGCCACTAAACCCCAGCCCAAAATTTCATCTCTTTTTAAGACTGAATAATATTCCAAGTACATATATACCATATTTTGTGTATCCATTCTTCTGTTGATGAACAAATGGTGGTTTCCACCTTTTGACTATTGTGAATAATGCTGCTGAAAATTGGTGTATAAGTTTGTAGACTCAGAGTTTTAATTCATCATCTAAGGTAATAATCTAACTATGGACAGAGGTATTAAATTCAAATTTAGGAGAATTTTTAGAAGAATTTGGGGCTGGGGTTGTGGCTCAGAGGTAGAGCGCTTGCCTACCATGCATGAGGCACTGAGTTTCATTCTCAGCACCACATAAAAATATATTTAAAAAAAAGAAGAATTTTGTAGTTTTCCACTACCAGTGACCAAAGCAGTAGCAGCAGCATATCTTTTTCTGTATATATATATATATATATATATATATATATATATATATATATATCCTATAAGTGACAGCACTAAGCAAACATCTCAGCCTAGGATCCTTGTGCTGTCTCTGGGAAGCTGCCCAAAGAACATCCTCCTCCCCATTCTAGGGCAAACCAGTTCCCCAAGGATTCTAATGGGCAAGCTGACCTGAAATATTTTATATATATATATATATACACACACACACACACACACACACACACACACACACACACACACACCTAGGATTGACCCCAAGGGTGCTTTTTCACTGAGCCACATCCTCAGCTCTTTTTATTATTTTATTTTGACACAGGGTCTCACTAAATAGCTTAGGGTCTCACTAAGTTGCTGAGGCTGGTTTCAAATTTATAATCCTCCTGCCTCAGCCTCCCAAGTTTCTGGGATAACAGGTGTGCACTACCTCACCTGGCTATATATTTTTTCTTAGGGTCTCACTATGTTGGCCAGTGTGGTCTTGAATTCCTGAACGCAAGTGGTCCTTTCACCTCAAGCCTTCCAAATAGCAGGGACTACAAGTGCATGTCATCATGCCTGGCTGGATAGTTTTAATAACCAAAGACCATTCTGCTCCCCTCTGATCCCATCCTGACTGAGGATATGCCCAATGGCTTCTCTGGTTATAGGAAAGTGTCTTTCTAGATCCCCCTGGGGTCAGAATTCTGGGTGGTTTATTTTTAGGAGCAGGTGGGGGGATTCATGGTTTTCTCTGGGATTCTGGCTAGGTTTGCCACCATCTCCCAGCCCCAAACCTAGCCTTCTCCTTACCCTGGCAACATCCAGGCTGTCTCACTTTTTCTCTCCCAGGCTAAATTGGGAGTGTGAAGCTGCTCTTCTTCCCAATTTAGCATTTGAATTAAAGTGAGAACTGAATGTGGCTGGAAAGCTGACTCCCATCTGTGTGTGAAAGAAGGAAAAGGGGAGCGAGCGTGGGCACCTGCTGGGGGAATCAGAGCAAGGACAGCTTCTGTGTAGCTCAGACATCCATCTTCAGGTACAGGCAAGCAACTCAGCAGAGGGAGCTGAGCTTTGAAGGTTGTTTTTCCAGGCGTGAGAGAATGCTGAAGGGATATCATTCAAACAATCCACGAAAATGTGCTGAATGCTTATTGTGTGTCCAGCTAGATGTTAGAGAAATGGTGGTGAACCAGCTGGACCCATTGCCTATACTTGGCATTCAGTCTGGTGGGGAAATAAGACTTGAAAACAGGCGATAACCAAATAGGTTGATGGGTGCTGTCAGCAGGTGGCAGATGCTTGGAGGGGGCATCTGACAGCTTGGTGATGGGGCAGCGGGTGTATCTGAGTGGAGATTTGCACTGCTCCGGGGAGCTGACCTGGTGAAATAGGAAGGAAAACAAGGGTGCACCTGCAAAGATTTTTGAGTGGGTGTGGCTTCTGCAGAGCCGGGGCTCCTACTGGGTGAGTTGGCTCCAGAGCTTTTATTGCCTCCTCTTCTCCTCTCTACGCTTCTCTCCCTTCTTCCTAGAGAACAAACCAGATGAAGTGACCAGGGCCAGAGAAGTCTGCAGGCACATGAGTGCCTTGTGCTTAGGCTCCAAATAGTCCACATGGGTCCTGGAAGGCTGCAGTCAACTGAGTTGGTCACTTAGAAAGCTGGATCTGATAGGTCCAATATGGACACGGAATATAAGAAATGGCATCTGGATCTCAACATGAGAACCAAGGGGTCAGGAATCGGCTCTGCTTGCTTTAGCTTACCACATCCTCCCCAAGAGGCTGGCTGAGTTGATCTCTGGGGTTTCTTCCTCTTAGTTAATGGGACAGAGTCATGATTGTGGCTGAGATGAGATTGGGTAGAGATCTTGGCAAAGAAAGACCCTATGTTGTAGGGACAGGAAAGAGCTGTCTGGGGAGCCATGCATTTCCCTGTCAGCACTCAAGTTTCCAAATGATAGACATAGCTTAGGGATGCTGGTATAAAACTCGCCATCAATATTTCAAGCAGCATTATTTATTGATCACTCATCTGGCTGGGACAGAAAAACAGTGTAATTAATCAAGGATATAGGGCTGGTGGGGTCAGTTTGGGAGAGAGGTCAGAGAAAGATAGGTCACTGGGAAGCCCCACCCTCAGCCCCTGCAAGAATACTTGGGGATTTCAGAGTTTGGGGACTAGGGACTTAGTATTCTCTTTCAACTCCACAGTACTCTGGATGAAAACAAGGGCAGGGAAGCCTGAAGCAGGTCTCAAGAGGCCATCGTGGCCTAGTCCAGGGAACACTGCAGCCAGGTGAGCTTCCCTTCTCCTGAACCCAACTCCCACTTGAGCCCCTTTTCACTCCTGATCAATAAATAGCTCCATCAGCCTTTCCAGATGTCATTTCAGAAGCTCAGGTTGGAACCCTTGGTCTGTAGGTTTTCCCAGGGTCAGCCTGGCAATTTCCCTGCTCCCTGCTCCAGGGAGGGTACCTGACCCTGGTCACAAAACGGTGCTTTCTAGGTCTGATCACTTCTGGTGGGGAGTTGGCAGAAGGTGTGCACACATGCTGGACTTAGGCAGAGATTTCTTGAGAATCCACAGCCATTTACCTGCAAGAGATACACTTTATCAGCCTCGCACTTCACGCAGAGGAGTAGGAGGCACTCTGTTCACCAGTCTTGAGCATCTGACTGCAGGAGGATTGTCCTTTAGTCTCAGAATCCCACATTGGGAGGAAGCAGCTCCACCTAGTGGCCTTTCCCTTCCTTGCAGTCAGTCCTCTCATCCCTGCCTCTAGCCCACAGGTGGGACAGGCAGGACAGACAGGACCCAAACTGAAACTGATGCCCAGCTCTAAGAATTTGGGGTGCCCTTCTTCTCCTGGCAGGCATAATTCATCACAGAGGAAAAAATTGGGGTATTTGGAATGAAGATGATGCATTGTCTGAAATTTAAGGTAAAGTGGAAGGGTACAGAGGCTTTTGACCTGGAAATAGCTTGTCTATCATGCAGGATGCCACAGATCCCAGGATGCCACCTGGCTCAAAGCCCACAAACCCCTCCCACCTCTGACTGCCTCCTTCCAGGCGGAGCCTGGGCTCTGCTCTGCTAATCAAGTGAGAGCTGGCACAAGCCGATGGAGCTTCTGGCTTTCCTCTGACATCATGGCTTGGAAATCCCATTTTAAACAGGTTCTCTGGGTGTGGGGAGGAGGGGCCTGCTGAAGTGGCTCCAGGCCTGAGGCAGTCCTAGCTTGGGACCTCAGGTGGCTGCATGGACACAGTGCTAGATCCAAGCCCCAGCCCCTATTCCAAAGCTAGTACCTCTCAAAAACCCCTGGTGACCCAGGAAGTGATCTAATACCCTCCACCTGGTTCTGGCCATAAATCTTTGTTTTGACATCTCTTTTCCATTCCTTTGGCCTGGAGAGATCTACTGAGGCAAAAAGGAGAGGAAAGGTAGTTTAAGGGAATGAAGGGACAGCAAAGGGTCACCTAGACCCAGATGTGTCTCATCAGCCCGCCTCCTCCCAGGAACCTTTCCATACCTTCTTTCTGTCACCCTTCAGCTCTCTTCTCCTCCTCTGCACCATGGGGGGCAGGCCCTAGCCCAGAGTTCTGGAAGCCTGAGTGTTTCCATGGCAACAGACCAATGAGCTTGGAAACGCTCCTTTTGACACAAGGAAACTCAGATGTGCCTGGAGAGCCTGGCAATACAGAATTTGGCAATGACCTCCTTAGTCATTGTGGGTACAAACATGTACCTGAGTATGAGCGTGTGTGTGTGTGTGTGTGTGTGTGTGTGTGTGTGTGTGTGTGAGAGAGAGAGAGAGAGAGAGAGAGAGAGAGAGAGAGAGAGAGAGAGAGAAGCAGCTAATGAGATTTAGGTAGGGAGCTTAACCTGGTTTCCTGGCCATATGGTAACTACTAGTATGGGGCCACAGAATCTTACTCCATGAGGATATTTCTAGAATGAATCTCTCCCTGAGTTCAATCCTGGCATCTTCCTATCTCTCTTTTTGGTGGGGGGCAGTTACCATGGATTGAACTCGGGGGTACTCCACCATTGAGCCACATCCTCAGCCCTATTTTGATTTATTTAGAGACAGGGTCTCACTGAGTTGCAGAGCACCTCACTTTTGCTGAGGATGGCTTTGAACTCTGGATCCTCCTGCCTCAGCCTCCTGGGCTGCTGGGATTACAGGTATGTGTCACCATGCCTGGCCTTTCTCTTATTTTGAATAGAGAAAGAGACCAAGTTGCTCAGGGGTCAGTGGTGAAAGGGATGGCCTTCAGAGAGCTGGTTTCTTTTGGAGGAATCTAGGAAAGAAATAAGGGACCTGCCCCCACTATAACCTCAGTTTAGAAGGTTCTTGGTAGCTTGGCTTAAATGTGGTACATGTATGGCTGGGGATATAGCTCAGTGGGTAGAGTGCTTACCTAGTATGCAAAAGGCCCTGGGTTCAATCCTCAGCATCACCAAAAAAAAAAAAAAAGGCAGGTGGACATACCCTGTAATACAAAGAAATCCTTGTGCAGGGTTATTTTGCCAAACCTGGGGAGCCTGGCCTCTATCTCACCCCCAGGTTTGTTTCCTCCATTTTCCTACCACAGGCTGAGCTATTATTTCTCTCTCTGCCCTCTCTCCCTCCAAGCTTTTTTCTTTTGCTAATTTCTCTGCAGTCACAGCGTCTACCATTCTTTCCCTTCTCCTGGGTTTTGGCCTTCCAGGCTCTCTTGCTCAGCCAACTGTGTTTCCCAGGCCCTACAGCCTCTCTTCTCTCTTCCAGCCTAGCCCAGCACTTCAGGGCTCTGTCCTTCTCTTTGCTGATGCTACACTGAGCTCTCCTTAGGTCCTAGCCCAGCCCGTAAGTGTCTTGTTTCCCTTGTTTGTTCCCAAGGCAAAAGGGGCTGGTTCTTCCACAGTCCATCTTCCTGTTCTCTGCCCCTTCCCTCTACCCGCTTCAATATTTCTGACCTTTCCAGACACTGTGACCACATATTCTAGCCCCACCCAGCAGATCCCATGTCCTACCTATCTCCCCTGGGGCTTCACTGGGGTCTCTGTCCTTAGAGCTTACATCTGGCACTTTCTGTGTAACATCAGAGGATCTACTGGAGTCTTGGGACAGGATTTTGAATGAAAAGACAACTCTCACAGGCTGGGCCCTCTTAGATACCTGGCTTTATCTTGAACACCAAAACCAGTTTCTCAGACAGAACCAACCCAAGAGTGTCTCTTCCCTAGAGATCAGTGTTAACTGGGTTCATAGTCTGGCCTTTTTCATTTTCTACCACCCCTCCCCCAAGCTGGGCCTGTTTCTCACTGGGAGTCCTTTCAACCTGTGTACTGGATGGGTCAAGAACAATACAGAGCTACTGTATTTTACATCTTAAATTTCTTTTTCTTTATTGATTTAATTTCAATTTTTTTTGTCATACATGACAGTAGAATGCATTTTGATATATAATACATACATGGAATGTACATACATCAATCATATTGTCTATTCTATTCTGCTGCCCTTCCTATCCTCCCTACTCCTCCCCTCCTCTCCCATCCTTTTTCTCTATCCAATCTAATGTGACACACTTTTTTTTTCTCATTACAACATCATATATGTATTCTGTATAACAATGAGGTTATCCTTTCATCTTCTATGCAACTCCCCTTCTCCCTCTTTTTCCTTCCACCTCTATTCCTTATTTAGTGGTACTCTTCTTCTCATGCTCTTCCTCCCTATCCCATTTTGAGTCACCCCCTTTATATCAGAGAAGATATTTGGCATTTGTTTTTTAGGGATTGGCTAATTTCACTTAGCATAATCTGCTTTAATGCCATCCATTTGCCTGCAAATGCCATGATTTTATTATTTTTTAGTGCTGAGTAATATTCCATTGTGTATAAATGCCACATTTTTTAATCCATTCATTTATTGAAGGGCATCTAGGTTGGTTCCACATTCTAGCTATTGTGAATTGTGCTGCTATTAACATTGATGTGGCTGTGTCCCTGTAGTATGCTCTTCTTAGGTCTTTTGGGTATAGTCCGAGAAGGGGAATAGCTGGGTCAAATGGTGGTTCCATTTCCAGCTTTCCAAGGAATCTCCATACTGCTTTCCAAATTGGCTGCACCAATTTGCAGTCCCACCAGCAATGTATGAGTGTAACTTTTTCCCTGCATCCTCACCAGCACTTATTGTTGTTTGACTTCATAACGGCTGTCATTCTTATTGGAGTGAGATGGTATCTTAGAGTAGTTTTAATTTGCATTTCTCTGATTGCTAGAGATGGTGAGCATTTTTTCATGTATTTGTTGATTGATTTAAATTTCTTTTTAAACATTTTTTTTTTAGTTGTCATGGACCTTTATTTGTATGTGGTATTGAGAACTGAACCCAGTGCCTCACACATGCTAGGCAAGTTCTGTACCACTGAGCTTAAAACTCCAGCCCCATCTTAAATTTCTTTTTTTATTATTTTTATTTTTGGGGGACCAGGGATTGAACTGGGGGCACTCTACCATTGAGCCACATCCCCAGCCCTATTTTGTATTTTATTTAGAGACAGGGCCTCACTGAGTTGCTTAGGACTCATTTTTTTTTAATTTTAATTTTTTTAGTTGTAGATAGACCTTTATTTTTATGTGGTGCTGAGTATTGAACCCAGTGCCTCACATGTGCAAGGCACGTGCTCTACCACTGAGCCACAATCCCATCCCCTAGGACCTTACTTTTGCTGAGACTGGCTTTGAACTCATGATCCTCTTGTCTCAGCCTCCCAAGTCACTGGGATTACAGGTGTGTGCCATTGCTTCCCATGGGTTTTGCTTATTCTCTGTATTCTTATTAGGTCAAAAAACAATGAGCTGGGCTGGGGATGTGGCTCAAGCGGTAGCGCGCTCGCCTGGCATGCGTGCGGCCCGGGTTCGATCCTCAGCACCACATACCAACAAAGATGTTGTGTCCGCCAAATACTAAAAAAATAATAAAAAAAAAAAACCAAAAAAAAAAAAAACCAATGAGCTATGGCCAATGCATGGCATACACTTGTAATTCCAGTGTGCCAGGAGGCTAAAGTAGGATTGTGAGGTCAAAGCCAGCCTTAGCAACATAGTGAGGCCCTAAGCAACTTAGCGAGACTCTGTCTCTTAAAAAAAAATATAAAAAGGGCTGGGGATGTGGTTCCGGGGTTGAGTGCCCCTGGGTTCAATCCCCAATACAAGAGAGAGAGAGAGAGAGAGAGAGAGAGAGAGAGAGAGAGATACACTTTCTTTTAAAAGGTATTTTATGTTTTAAAAGAGCCCTCCTAAGCTTAATGCATGATATATGAAAATATTTCAAAATAACATTTTTACTAGTATGAATGTCATATTAACATTGAAAAACTTAGCAATATATTAGTAAATAGATGTTACCAATTATTTTATTGTTACTTTGTTTCCCAGTATATCATTATTATTTTTTTTTTTAAGAGAGAGTGAGAGAGGAGGGAGAGAGAGAGAGAATTTTTCATATTTATTTTTTTTTAGTTCTCGGCGGACACAACATCTTTGTTGGTATGTGGTGCTGAGGATCGAACCCGGGCCGCACGCATGCCAGGCGAGCGCGCTACCGCTTGAGCCACATCCCCTGCCCCCAGTATATCATTATTAATATGTTCTTGGTGTGGTTTGTTTACTGACAGTTATTACTAGTTATCTTATTTTTAAAAAATATATTTATCTTTTGGTGTAGCTGGAACAACATAATGCATTTTATTTTTATGTGGTGCTGAGGATCAAACCTGTGTCCTGCATGTGCTAGGCGAGCCCTCTACCGCTGAGCCACAGTCCCACCCCAGTTATCTTATTTCTGTAAAATGAACCTCATTGTAAAAAAAAAGCTGGAAGATTAAGGTACATTTGGAAATAAAATTTCAACTTATATATGCTTACAAACAAGGTATAATTACTTTATACCTTGTTTGTAAGCATTTATATTTCTCTAGTGGACAAAATCAATGTTTGGTTATAAATTGAATTTTGAGCTCTGAAGGATAAATTATATATTAACACATTAAAGAATAATATGTCTAATGCAGTGTAGTTTCAGCCACTTAAAACATGTTTTTTTCAAATGTTGATTTTTAATTAAATACTAATTATAAGAACTTAAAGTAAAAGCCTAAATTGATGAGTAAAATGATATTTGAAACCTTAAAAACAACAACAACAACAAAAAAACACAGAGGCCGAAATAAGTGAGGTGCCAGAATTTGGTTTATTGGCTCATCTAGTGCCAAAGGTCCAATGGCACTATCTTTCCAAGGAATTGAGAGTCCCTCTGCTCCTGCATTTCTTTTGTCACAGGTTTCTCTTGGCCCTGATGGAAGCCACAGCAGAAATGGGAGGTGGGGTAGGGTTGGAGCTGGGCTCTGACAGGGGTCTGTTTGGCCTAAGAATGGGACCCTGGGGCAAAGAAGGACCCAGTGGGAAGAGGAAGGAGCCAGCTCAGCGGGGCTTCTGCAGTGACTGGGATCTAGGAAGTCAGGACAGGAGTGGGTGAGGCAAAAAGGATCAAGGATAGAGGGGGAGCAGAGAGGTCCCTTAGAGCCCCATCCTGACCTGGGCTGGGATCCTCTGAGGCTCAGAGACTAGCAGGGAGAGTGAAGAGGGGGAAAGACCAGGGCTGAGAGTGGAAGGAGGTGAGCACTGGAGGGAGAGTCCTTCACCCAAACTGGCTCCAGCTCTAGACCCAGTAAAATAACACTCAACACTCACACACCGAACCCCACCCTCTTTTTTCAGGGGAGACATGTAGCACACAGCCTTACCAGATGCAGCTCTGATCAGGGCATCTCAGTCATTTAAATTCACACAAAACTCATGTCCTTCACTCAAAAGCTGTGTCTAGAAGCCCCATCCAGGTCCCTCAAGGCCTGTCCTATTTGCTCCCTTTCTCCCAGTGCCTTCAGGCCCTTCCTTGGTACATCTGGCTGTGACCTCCCTAACCCTCATCCTGGGGAGAACAGGGGGGCATGTCAGGGCCTCAAAGAAGGGGATGGCCATGGTCTTCAGCAAGGCACTGGGTGGGCAGGACAGGACTGGAGTGGGGAGAAGAGCAGTGTGGGCTGAGGAGCCCTCCCCTCCTTGGGAGCTTAGTGCTCAGCTCTGGGGCCACCTCTACCCACAACCCGCACAGCTGGGCCTCTCTCCTCTTTTCCAAGCCCCCTCCAGAGTGGCCACTGGGTGGGTCTCAGGAACGAGTATCTATCTGAGGGAGCCCCAGAGCCTGAGACACCTAAGCTGGTGGCACAATATAGAGCAGGGGCTAGGGATGTGGCCCTTCCTTGGGCTCCCTCTTTGCTCCGCAGCATGGGGGCATGGGGCCTCAAGCTGAGTCACCCCCGCCAGAGCTCTTCTTCTTAGGCCTGGTCTTTAGTGTCTTGGAAGCCAGTGGCTGTGGAGTGTAGAAGAAGACAGGACTCAGACCAGTGCCACCACCCCTTCTCCACTTCCTCAAGCTCAGCCCACGCTCTCACCTCAGTTTTGGGCACTTTTTTGATGGATTTGACCCTCTTGGGGGCCTTGTCTCCCATGTCATCCTCTGAGGTCTCTGTCCGGGGATCTGTCTGGTTTGTGCTAGACCTTATACTCAGGGCAGCGTCATCAGCTGGTTGGTGGGGAGGAAAGGAGAACAAAGGTCCAGGGTCTCCCACCTGGCTTCCTCCACCCTGTTCCTCCCCCATGGCCCTGACCCCTGCCTGTACCTAAGTCCTCAATGGTGTCTAGAAGGCCACCAGGGGCAGTTCGGAGACGGCCATCAGTTCCCTGCAGAGGCAGTGCATCCTCGTCTCGGATCAGCGTCAGGTCCTGCATGCTGAAGCTCCGGAGCTTCTCTGACAGCACCCCCTGGCCCTAGGGTCACCACCACACACCAAGACAGCAGGGGTGTGGGGGTGGGTTTGAGACAAAGGTCACCATGGTGCTGGCAGCAGCTCCTGGGTTCAGTGCTTTCCCCACACTGTCCTTACCCAGGCTCACTGAGAGGCCGGGTCATACTTTCCCTGTGGTCAGCTGAGGAAACTGTGGCTGGACAGCAGAAGTGACTTGGCTGGACACAGAACTAGGACTGGTAGCCCAAGCTGCTCAAGACCAAAGTCTCTATGGCCTTGAGGATAGGGTGGATGCCAAGGGACTGGCCAGGAGCAGGAGACAAACAAGGTGGGGGTCCTTGAAGTCTAGGCCCACCCCATCTCACCTTGGCAGCAGCTGTGACAGCGGCATTGGCAGCCAGGTTCAGGCCTCTCTTGCCCACTCTCATCATGGTCTCGTAGCTCTTGTCCCGGGCCTGTGTGATGTACTCATCGATCTCCTGAGAGATTTGAAGGGAAGGAGGAAGAGGTCAGGGGTGGGTACTGCTGTGGAGGCCCTGCTCTTTGCTCACTCCAGGAGGCTGGGGCATTGCCAGGTCACTTTAGGTTCTGGAGACCCAAAGGGAGGGCCAGGAATGTATGGCACAGGGTTGTGAGGCTGCAGGTGCAGGGCTGCCTTGGCTTGGGGAGGCTGGGAAGCAAGCTGAATGGGGCCAAACCTTCTCCTTGTTGGACAGTGTTGGGTGCACAAACTTGCGGTAGAGTACGCTGGAGCCCTTGGTGTAAGGGGACAGAAGCCATATCACAAAGGCAATCTTGAGCTCAAAGTAGAAGGGGAACCTGGGGGGACAGAGGCAAGTATAAAGCATGGGGCAGGGTGTCAGGGGGATACGCTAGGCTCAGCAGCAGTGATCTCTGCTTAACCCTGGAAGTTTCCCACCCCTTAGTGCACTGGAGTTCTCATGAGGCTCCCAAGGGGATTAGGAGACTCAGCTGAGAGTTCACAAAAAATGGTAAGATGTGATTTCAGAAGAAATTTACCCAGCAATGGCTCTCCTTGCTCTCTTCTCTCTTCAAGTCCTGCCCTCTCATTCCTATAGAAGACCCCTATTTTTCTGCCCTGGAGTCAAGATCAAGGCAGACTCCCTAACCTTTCAGGTTAATGTCTGTTCCTCACCCCCTTCTCTTCCTGCCCCTTCTATGAAGAGAGCTGGGATGAGTTCTGAATCCCAGTATTTGCAGCTGT
Organism: Ictidomys tridecemlineatus; assembly: GCF_052094955.1. NCBI lineage: Eukaryota > Metazoa > Chordata > Mammalia > Rodentia > Sciuridae > Ictidomys > Ictidomys tridecemlineatus. Next base: position 118,902,666 of record NC_135477.1, on the reverse strand, counting down.
GATACACATACACACATACTCACACCTATATATATTTTTTCTTTCTTTTAGTACTGGGGGTTGAATTCAGATGTGGTCTACCACTGAGCTACATCCTTACCCCTTTTTATTTTGAGACAGGGTCTCACAAAGTTGACAAGGCTGGTCTTGAATTTGCGACACTCCAGCTTCAGCCTTCTGAGTCATTGGGAGTACAGGTGTGCACCACCATGACCATCCTCAATTTTCTCAATTAAAAAAAAAATTTTTTTTCCTTAGGTTAGGAGCAGTGGTGTATGCCTGTAATCCCAGTGGCTTGGGAGCTTAAGGCAGGAGGATTGCAAGTCAAATTTAAGACCAGCCTCAGCAACTTAGTAAGACCCTAAGCAACTTAGCAAGACCTTGTCTCATTAAAAAAAAAAGGGGGGGGTGCTGGGGCTAAGTGGATAACTGTTCCTGGGTTCAATCCCTGGTACAAAACAAAAACAAAACAAAACAAACAAACAAACAAAAACACTCCAAGGCTCAAATGATCCTCTTGCCGCAGCCTCCCAAGTAGCTTAGACTACAGGCAGACACACCCAACACTCCTCACTCTTAAGGACTGTTTTCCATTTCCCCCACTGCCAAACTTTTTCAAGAAGACTCCAGTGTCCTCACAAAGCCCTCATTAAAGCCCTCTCCTTCCCTGTGTCAAAAGGATCTAGACTTACCACTATCCTCAATCTTGAAGACATATCTTGTCTAATTACCAATTTTATTAATATTATTGTTCTCAAAAAACAAGGGGCTTATCTATAAATGCTATGGTCTTTCTGTCTCCCACCCCTAGGCAAAACTCTCTTGACTTGCAGAGTACTGTTTTATTAGTTCTCCTTTCCAAGAGGCATTTGCTCATTCAGCATATATTTTTGAGCTCCTGCTGTGACTATGCAGATGATTCAGACATATTCCCTGTTCTCAACTGCACACAGTCTAGAATTACCTGGGAAATGGTTGGAAATACAAGCATCCCATGTCTATAGGATTGGATTCCATGTCTATTTCACAAATAAGGAAGCCAAGGCTTAGAGAGTGATTTGCCTAAGGTCACAGTAAGTATAACAGAAGTAAGGTTCCTAAATTCCACTACGGCTTTGGCTGCCCCCAGAAAGAAATGTGGGGGTTATGTTTTTTTCCCCCCCAGTAGTGGGAATTGAACCCAGGGGCACTCCACCACTGAGGTACATCCCTAGTATTTTTATTTTTTATTTGAGACAGCACTTCACTTAGTTTCCCAGATTGGCCTTGAACTTTAATTCTCCTGCCTCATCCTCCCAATCACTGGGATTACAGATGTATGCCACCACACCCATCTATTTGCTCTTATTCTGCTGATCAAGTCAGACAAGGAGTGAAATATTAAAGACCCCGAGAGACTGTCAGGAGTTGGGGGGACTCCACTGTGGGGTCCAATCTTCTGTCTGTCTGTCTGATGAGAGAAAGAAAGAGGCCTGGGCCCTAAGATGCAGAGAAGGATGCTGGACCTCACCAGGAGAGTACAATGTCCGTCAGCGTCTCAGCTGTAGTGAAGAAGGCAAACACGATCCAGTACATCATCCATTTCACCTGAGGGGACAGAGGGCAGCATTTGCTGGGGCCGAGGGCTAAGGGGTCAGGGACACCTAGGACGCCCCCATCTACAGACTCCTCACACCAGGACTGTGGGAAGGAACACCCAGGAACCCAAATTTGTGGGCCACGCCAAGGCTGGGCAAAAGGAACACCCAGGAACCTCCTTTATCCAGGGCCTTGTTAATGGCCAACAGTGCTGACACAAAGTCACCTCCATTTGTAATATGACCCATTGCCCTTTCCTATCTCTACAGTGTGGGTCCGATAGGGGGTTTAGGTCATCCACTCACATATTCCTTCACGTTTTTGGTCTTCACGGCCTTGTAGGAAGAATAGGCTGGGTACAAGGTGCCAAAGATGAGCCTAGGGAGGCAGGTATAGTTACTGGGCCCCTCTCCCTCCCAGCTCTGCATTGGCCCCTGGGTATAATGGGGAAAAGGTGGAGTCTGGTCAGGGGTTAGGGTCAAAGCTGTCAAGACTCAGGAGATACATAAGCATGGGGAATTCAGCCAGCAAGGGAGATGCCCCTCCCATCCACTGTTCATTTCCTCTTTTGCCCTGGAGGCCCACAAAGACCCAGGAGCCATAGTGTCCAATGTGGTCCCTTTAGTCACGATCCTTGGTTATGGACAAGCATGTCATGAAGAGTGGGGGAGTCCAGTCACTGCCATGGAACTATCTTCCCTCCTTCTGGGCTTCATGCTATTCAACCTATCAGCCCTTACCTTCTACTTCCCTGTTTCAGAGCCAGGCTGGGTAGGACCAGCTTGGCAAAAGAACCTGACACCACCTAACATGATACTCAACCTGGCAGTTAGAGGCACTATTGTGGCCCTGGAGACCAGAGGGCACAGGGTCAGGAGGCCCTGGGAGAAGCAAAGACATTTATTCCCCCATGTCAATTCCTCCAAGATTAGGTTTAGGGAAGGGCCCTAGGCTCAAGGCCTTGGCTGATGATTCCATTACAGGCCACAGACAGGACACAGGTTAGTTAGGAAGAAGAGCAATGCCTCTTGGGGGCTCCTACAGGCCACAGAGAAGCATCTACCCTGAAGGCCACAGAGAGGTAATAAGGCCTGTAGATTCCCTCTGGGTTAGAATGGGGAAAAGCAAATGGGTAAGAGGAAACAAGCACATACATGACAGCATTGAATGAGAAGCCAGTAGGGTGGGGCTGCAGGGATGTCAGTCCCCATGGTGGAGGCTGAGGAGCAGGGTCCTGAGCTAGGACAGGGGTTGGCTGAGGCCCACAAGGAGCTTCCTTGACAACGTGGGGGTTGCCTGATGGAGGCAGATTACTTCCAAACCAGCCTTTGCAGATGGGATGTGGAGTAGAATCCTCAAGGACGAAATTTGGGGTTGTGTGGGTTCAGTTTGGAGTTTAAGGGTGGTGCTAGGGACCTCGCTTCACAATGTGGCTGGCGGGTGAATGAAGGCCTACAAACATCCTTCCCGCAGTGGTTTTCACAACCCCAGGCTGAACACACGCCTCCTTTCCCAGTTACCTCCTACACTTTGTCCTCCAAGCATCTCTGCTTCCCCTCACCCAGTCTTCCTTCCTGGGGCCTTTGGGGCAGGTGTCCTCATCCTCAGTCTCCAGGCAGTGAAAGCGGGAGGAGGGCGGGAGCCCTCTGGGAGGCCCAGGGAAACGGCCATGGCTCCTGAGCTATGGAATGATGAGGCCCTGCCTCGCTCCCCACTCTGTCCTACTCTCCTCTTTACCCAGGGAGAGGAGGCCTCGTTGGAGGGGTTTTTCCAGCCCAGATCTGGAGGTGGAAAAGAAACGTGCCCACCTCCCCTTACAAATCAGCCGCTGCTTAGCCCCTAGGATGGGGGAGGGCACAGGAGCAGGGCAATTAAAAATGAAAAAAGGTTATGAAAAAATAATGTGGGTGAGGTCCCTGGGAATTCAGGCCTGCTAACTCCCCTAGTGTCCCCTTTCCAGTCCTGGGTCCTACATCTCTGGGGACCCCAAACAGAAACGATGTGCCTTTAGATGACTGTTGCATGAAGCCCTGGGATAGTCCATTCCGGGGATTTAATATCCCCGCCCTCCATCACTGGCCCCCATAGCCCCCAACCCGGGCTCGCCCTGCCGCCGCCTCCGCACTCACACCACCAGGCGAGAGATGATCCAGGACACCATGGCTGGGCCGGGCGCTGTGTGGGGCGGGGACCCGGCCCGGGTCGAGGATGCAGCTGTCTGAGGCCGAGCGGCCGCAGCAGCAGGAGCTGCAGTAGCAGCAGCAGCCGCCGCGGGGGCAGCGGAGCTCGGAGCTGCCACTGTTAAAGGGGAGGTCCCTGCCGCAGCGGCGGACCGTGGGCGGTGGCGGCTCTTAAAGGGGAGGCCGCAACAGCGGCGGCGCGCCCCTCTAGCACCTGCTGTGGCTGGGCATGCGCCTTCACCCTCTATGCCTTGCCTCTCTCTTAACCGCTTGTTCACCTTTCTAGGGCCTTCAGACCTGTGGCCGCGCTCCTGCAGGCCTTCTTGATTCCAACCTGATAACAAAGTCCTTTCCCTGCCCACATCAGGCTGAGGATTTACTCATAACAAGGAATAACAACTATGATTTGTTGAGTGTTTATTGTGAGGCAGGCCCTGTCCTGAGAGCTTCACATGCACTATTTATCGAATCCTCCAAACACCTTAGAAGTTATATTTATCTTAATTTTTAAGATAACGACCTGGAAAGTTCAGGAATATTTAATAAATTGCCAAGGGTCACAAAACCACTGAGTCACACGGCTGAGATATGAACCCAGGCAGTTTACTTCAAACTGACTACATAACCTCAACTGCTGACTAGCGAATGCTCCTTCCCCATTACAGGCAGCGTAAAGACATTCACCTGAGCTCCTGAAGTCAGAGACACAACCACACCTGTCCACCCCACCCCTTCTCCACAATCACCAATCTCTAGTTCAAAAAGGCCCTGCCTGAGCTATCTGTTTTCCCAGGTTGTCAGTAAGCTTTGCAGGGGAAAAGAGCAGGGGCTGGAGAGATGTGAGCCTTAAATTTCAAACAGGGGCTGGGAGAGGTACCTGGGTCCCAGATCAGTGATGAGTCCAGGGGCTGCAGTTCCACCCCCATCAGTAAGCACTGAGGGCAGTGTATGTCCTAATTCTGAAGACATTTATATCCAGAATGTAGGCTAGCCTGCCTCCTGATTTTCACCAAAGCAGCCAACTTCAATGCACCCCCAATTGCTCTCCTTTCCTGTTCCATTTTAAAGTTTTGTCATTTCTTTACCCTTTATGTCGAGGTGTAATCCTTCTGTTGACCACAACATGAACCTGTACCCATCCAGACTGAATGGACATGCTGAGTTCTATATTCAAATAGAGTTATGGTCTTGTTCAAACTTAGTATCCTTGAACTATGATATATTTCAACCTGGTAATTCCATTCCCCGGCTAAAACGTTCCAGAGAAGCAGCCTCTAATGACCCCTCTTGTTATTCTTTACAACTTCCCCTCTAAAAGGCCTCTACTAATTGGAATGCAGTCTGTCCTTACCACTCAAGCCTCTTTGTTGTTTAGTAAACAAACAAAAATAAATCTCAGTTGGGCCATTCTTCCCAGACATTCTGCCTAGGAAGGTAAGACTCCACTGTTCACAGAGCATAAACTAGGAAAATCCCTCTCTCTATCCACCCTCTAACTCAAGTGGCTCCTTGCCTTTTAGCCCCAAACCACACTGACTTCACCCTGGCACTTTTCCTTTCTCCCAAATGGCAATAAGTTCAGGAAGCAAAGAGCAGTAATCAGGTGCAGTGCAATAATAACAAAAACCTGGAAATGAAAACCCACCTCTAAACCAGCCCTCAATATGGCCTTGACTTTAAAAGGGTTGGTCCACAGGAAGAATTTAGTCCACTCCAAACAGATTTGTTAGATTTTTAATAAGAACATGGAAATCCCAATCAGCCCTTCGACAAAATTAAAATACAGAAAGTGAAATTAAAAGTATTCTACAGTAAATGACTTTTATTAAAAAAAAAAAAGTAATTGTGAACATATAAACAAGCCTGCAGGGCACTACAGTACAGCTGGAAAGAGATACATTTCCCAATGTACCTATGGGCCAATGAATTCCATCATTTTCAAATAAATTTTTAATAAAAACTCCACTGAGTTGGAAAGTTTTGCTGAAAATATTTCAGGACAAAAACCCAAAAAACAAAAACCTTCATGTTGGAAATCAAACTTTCCTTAGCATTTGTAAATAAGGAGTCCCAAGGGAACGCTGGTAATAGGTGAAAATGGTTCCTGGAGTCACCAGTGTGTATATGTGGGGACACACCACAGCTCAGACATGACAAAGTTCTTTCTCAGATGACTGTTCCCTCAAGATAAGACTGAGAGGGGAGAGGGAGAAACTAAAAGAATTCTAAAAAGCCAATTCTTTTAAATTCTGCTTTGGCTAATTTTGTGCTATAATGGGCAACTGATTTCTAAAAATCATATTTCTTCAAAGAGTTTTATCGAAAGGAAGACTAAATGTAATGTGCCTTTCCTCATAATCCAGGAAAACAACTGTGGTATTTCAAAAATTCTAAAAATATCTACTTTCATGAAATAGTAACTATTTCACTACAAACCTATTTTTCACTAAATACACACATTTCCTAATCCTGGAGCCTCCTGGGAAAAGCAGTGGGTTCTCCCTGGGTCCTGTAAGACTCCAGTGTTCATGGGAGAGTGTGGGGAAGAGCTGTACCCCATCTCCTGGGGCAGGCCATGTCAGAGGTCATGTGCAGAGACAGTCAGGCTTCCACCAGGCATATTTAAGCAGTCACCCCTACTTGTACCAGTTACATGATTCCCTCTACCTCCAAACACATCCCCACTTACTGAGGCACAAGAGGAAAAGAAAAAGTGTGCCCACATTCCTGGATTCCATGATCTCAAGTCAGAGAATAATGCAGGAAAGCCTAGCGATGTTCAGGCAATCCGGGTTCCCAAAAGGCCACTGGCTGGGGATGTGGCACCCTTGGCTTGGAGTCAGAAACTGTGTGTGTGAACAGTGCGACTTTCCTGTGTCAACCTTCAGTGTTGAGGCAGCGTAGAAAGAGTGGCTGGAGAGTTTGTAATACTGACCACACTGGCTCCAGGTGAAGGGCCTCTGCTCCAGCAGAGAACCCTGTGGTTCCCTGTAAGTGTTGAGTGAAAAGACCTGCTTCACAAGGGAGCTTGGAATTTCTCCGTGCCTAAGACCTTGCCAGTTTGGATTCATGAGCCTTGAGGGTACCAACAGCATCTTTCACTGCATGGTAAATGATGTTCTTCACCTGGAGAGTAATTAGCACTGTCAGTTGAATGCAGCTCCATTTTGTGTTCCACAAACACAAATGTAAAGTTCTACTCTGATTCTAAGCCAACTGGTGAAGAAATGACTGCATGCTTCCTAAATCACTCCCCACCAGGATTTATAAATTGTGCACAATGTAAGTTTTCCATGTATTCATTTTCCTTGCATTACCAGGGACTGAACACCCTGTAGCTACCCTCTGCCCTTTCTATTTTGAGACAGTCTTTCGAGGCTAGCCTCCAACTGGTAATCCTAACTCAGCCTCCCAAATCACCAGGATTATAGGTGTGTGCCACCAAACCCAGCTACAGGTCTGTATTTAAGAAAGAATGATACAGTCACTTGAAAGGCTATACAATCACCATTATCTATGTGCTGGGTACTATTACTAAGTTATTTATATGGATTTTAATTTAATCCTTGCCATAATCCTATGAGGTAGATTAATATCTATTATCATCTCCATTTTATAGGTGAGAAACTGAGGAAATACAGGTTCTAAGGTAAAGAATCTTGCCAAAGTCCTAAAGCTAATAAGGATGCAATGAACAGTGGAAGGGGAAGGGGGAAAATAACTTATAATGCTGTTTAGTTTTGTACTATTGGTATGTTGAATTTTTTTTTTTTTGTACTGGGGATTGAACCTAGGGTGTTTAACCACTGAGCCACATCCCCAGCCCTTTTTTGTATTTTACTTAGAGACAGGATCTCACTGAGTTGCTTAGTGCCTTGGCATTGCTGAGACTGGCTTTGAACTCATGACCCTCCTATCTCAGACTCCTGAGCCACGGGGATACAGGCATGTGCCACCAAGCCTGGCTCCTTTATATCTATTTTTCTTAGTTGTAGTTGGACAACACCCTTTATTTTATTTATTATTTATTATTTATTATTAATTAATTAATTAATTAATTAATTAATTATGTGGTGCTGAGGATCGAACTCAGCACCTCCCATGTGCTAAGGCGAGCATTCTACCCCTGAGTCAAAATCCCAATCCTATATGTATTTTTTAATTTGTCTAAAAGGAACAAGTGTTACATGTGAAGTTGGAAGACACAATTAAAAAGTTATTAAAATAAAGCAAAAAGGCAAGCACAATAGTACATGCCTGAAATCTCAGAGGCTGAGGCAGGAGGATTTAAAATTCAAAGCCAGCCTCAACAACTTAGTAAGGCCCTAAGCAACTCAGTGAGAGAGACCATGTCTCTAAATAAAATATAAAAAAGGGCTGTGTTGTTGTTTGTTGTTGTTCAATGATTAAACACCAATGGGTTCAATCCCCAGTACCAAAAATAAAAAAAGGAAGCAAGCAAGCAAGCAAGCTAAAGACAGTTTTTTTTTTTTTTTTTTTTGGGGAGGATACCAGGGATTGAATTCAGGGGCTAAGTGCCTCCCCATTACTGAGGCTGGTTTTGAACTTGTGATCCTCCATCCAGGCTCAGCCCCTCGAGTTGCTGGGATTACAGGTGTGCACCACCTCACCCAGCTTAAAGACAGTTTTTTAAAAAGGAATGATATGATGATTGTGGTTATCTCCTTTTTTTTGGTGGTGTTGGAGATCAAACCCAGGGCCTTGTGCATGTGAGGCAAACACTCTCCCAAGTGAGCTATATCCCTAGCCCCAAGACTGTGGTTATCTCTATGGAGGGAAAATGGAGAAATGGAAAGGGGAAGAATACATTCAACAATGTGACTGTTGTAGGTTGTATATATATATAATATCATTTCATAAAACATAAGGGGCACTTTGTAGTGGGCACACAAATCTCCCTTATGCTAGTCTCTATTAATTTTTTTATTACTTCAATAAATATTTACTGAGTACCTACTATGTGCCAGCCATCATGCTAAGGACAGCAGTGAATAAAATAGCAAAGCCAGGTGTGGTGGTGTACACCTGTAATCTCAGCTACTTGGGAGGCTGAGTCAGGAGGATAACAAATTTGTGTCTAGCCTGGGCAATTTAGCCAGACCCTATCTCAAAATAAAAATAAGAGCTGGAAATGTAGCTCAGTGGTAGAGTACTTATTACTTAGCATGTGCGAGGCTCTAGGTTCAATGCCTAGTACCGCAAAAACAAACAAAACGGTAAAATTCCTGCCTTCACAGAGCTTAAATAACTTACATTTGAGAAGGAATAGTGACAAACAGATAAAGTATATACCATATATGATGAAAACTACTACAGAAGAAACTGAGACAATAGAAGGGGATTGGAGTGGTGAAGCAGAAATCAATATAAAAAATAAAGCAAACAGGAGGGCACAATAGTGCCCAACAGGGTTCAAGAAAGGCCTTACAGATAAGGTGATATGTTATAAGTAGAGACTGAGGTGATATCTGAAATACGTATGTTTGAATATTTGTATTATATCTATAATACTAATGTGATTATACTTTGTGTAATAATTTAATGGTTGAAATGTTCCTTGAATTTTTTCCCCTGGTACTAGGGATGGAACCCAGGAGCACACTGCCACTAAGCTACACCCCCAGACCTTTTTAATGTTTTATTTTTAGACAGGGTGTTGTTAAGTTGCCCATGCTGGCCTTCAATTTACAATCTTCCTATCTCAGCCTCCTGAATGGCTAGATTACAGGTATGTCCATCACCCAGCTGATGTGTTTCAAATATTGAAAAATGAAAAGCAGATCAAGCTCAGAGTTGAAGGTGATTAAACCTACCAGCAATTAAACAACAACAACACAACAACAACAAAATTTCTTCCAACCTGATTTGTCATCAACCAAAGAAGACAGAAATGAAACAGGCATAACAGAAGAAGAGGCCAGAAGTGAAAGACGGGGAGAGTGTATATTCAAACTATTAAAACTTCTTCTGCATGGAGAATCCTGTTTCTTTATTCTTTTTGTTCCTAAAGTGAATTAATAATGAAATTGTCCTTAAAATTCGAATCCATTTCAAGACTACAAAAATCCTAATCTGAACATCCAGTTTAATTATACAAGGGGAAAACAATTTTCACCCCTACAAATGCAATTCTCAGGGATAGGAACTGCAATCCCTAGGACAGCTATAACAATTTGAATCTGCACAGAACTTTGCTATAAGGAACAGTTTTAGGTTCTCTCTTCTTTACACTGCCTTAGTGCTGACCAGGGAGGTGTGTCTAAGTCAGTTACCTAAAGTTCAAAACACTATACCTGGGCTGGACTGTGGTTTAGTGGTAGAGTGCTTGCCTACCATGTGTAAAGCACTGGGTTTGATCCTCAGCATCACATAAAAATAAATGAATAAAATAAAGGTATTATGTCCATCTATGACTCAAAAAAAAAACCCAAAAAACAAAAAAACAAAGAAACATTATACATTCCAAGGGTAGAGAAACAGGGGCTGTCATGCTGGAAATGAGGTTTTTTTTGGGGGGCATGGGGGAGGTAGTGGGATTGAACTCAGGGGCACTTTACCACTAAGTCTCATCCCCAGCCCTTTTCATGATGAGATAGGATCTCATTAAGTTGCTGAGGGTGGCCTTTTGATCCTCCTGCCTCAGTCTCTCGAGCCACTGGGATTATAGACATGTGGCACCATGCCCAGCTGGAAATGATTAGGTTAAAAGATGATTAGGTTAAGAGCACAACTGAAGAGAACTGAGGACTGATAAGGTGTTTCTGAAAGGAAGACTCCATAGGTTGAGGTGGAATTCCCTGAGTCATTCTTCCTCCTATCAGACAACTAAAGAATACCCTCAGAGAGGAGAATGTGCCTTCTGTGTAAGTATGTGAGCATGTGATGAAATGACAGTGTGAGATGAAGGAGAAGTTATTTACCTGCAGTTTATCCTCATGATTTGTATGAGTGTTGGAGAGATGCCTGAATTCCTGAGTCAGGCGGAAACAGTGCTTCACGTGTTCTGGAGATACAAAGTCTTCTGCTACTTTTATGCAACTGTATAGATTGTGAACCTGGGGGCAGTGATAGGGGTGGGGGAGTACAGAGGTAAAACATCAGACATTAGAGATCAATAACTCATGGAAAATGTCTATGATAACAAAACATCCACATAATATATCCATTCCCTGCCTTTTTTTTTTTTTTTTCCTTTTCTTTTTTGGAGACTCTTACGATGCTCAGGCTTGCCTTAAACTCCTGGGCTCAAGTGACCCTCTGACCCCAGCCTCCTGAGCAGCTGGGACCACCACATCTAGTTCTTAATTTTGATAATAAAAATACAGAGACATTGTAAGTGCAAACATAAAATTATAAATAAAAATGTTTGCTGAGTATGATGGTGGTACATGTCTGTAATTACAGATACTCGAGACCAGTGTGGGCAACTTAACAAGAGCCTGTCTCAAAATAAAAAATAAAAGGTCTGGGGATATACCTTATGGGTAAAGAACCTCTTGGTTTGACCCCTTTGTTTTAAAACAAAAATTTTAAAACAAAGGAGCTAGAGACTCAGTTCAGTAGTAGAGAGCCTGCATAGTATGTGTGCAGCCCTGGGTTTAATCCCCAGCACTGAGGAGGGGTCAGGGGAAGAAAAAGTCAGAAAATTTTGAAATAAGACTTAAAATTACAAGGAATCTTATTTATGAGCTGCTCAGAGCAGATTAAAAAGTGTGTTGACAATACAATTTGCAAATTAACTATCAACAGGCATAAAAATACTAATCAAGACAATTGCATACATATCTTTGGACACAAGAGGACCATATATTTTCTAATCTTACTTTCAAAATTAAGTCCTTTTGAAAGAGATTAATCCCACATTATCTGCAATCTCATTGTTTCAGATGAGTTCCTTTACAATTAATTTTGGACAATGCAAGTCTTAACCTCTCCCTCCAATACTGGGGAATAGAATCCAGGGCCTCACAAATGTGAGGCAAGTGCTGAACCACTAAGCTACATCCCCAGTCCTTTATTTTTTGAGTTATTTATTTTGAGACAGGATCTAGCTGAGTTTCTCAGGCTGGCTTAAAACTTTCAATCCTTTTGCCTTAACCTCCTGAGTAGCTGGGATTATCAGGCATGCACCACTGTGTCTGGCAACAATGCTGGTTTTATTTCTGCCACATAAAGTCAAATTTCTCATCATAATCTAACAGTGACCTTTCTTCCAAGCCTCACTTATCTGCCCTACTCCAGACACCCTATATTGCATTCCCTACTACCCACTAGGTATTTGCCTCTTAAAAATACCTGTAGCAATCAATCTCTAAAATAATCCCAACCTTCTGGTAGTCACAGCCTTCATACCTTTGTGTATGTAGTACTCTCATAAATAATAAGATTAGTCTGTGACCAATATAATGGAACAGATCTGTTGTAATCTGTTCCTGTACACTCCTGGGTGGCATTTTACCATATTGATAAACTACAACTGGATTGTACATTTACCTACTGATGAATATTAGGGTAATTTCCAATTTTGACAACTCTGAATAAAACTTCTGTGAGTACAGGCATACAAATCTTTTTGTGGGCATATGCTTTCAAAAATTAATACCTAAGGATGCAAATTAACTAACATCAACAGGTATAAAAATACTAATCAAGCCAATTGCATACATATCTTTGGACACAAGAGGACCATATATTTTCTAATCTTACTTCCAAAATTCAGTCCTTTTGAAAGAAAGAATGAATGTTGGCTGTCTATACTACTGCCCATTAATCACCCACTAGCTCTCTGTTATCAAAGGAACTATCACAGTATCATTGTGCTTATGTTCACATACCTATGAAAATAAATAAAATTATAAGAAAATTAAAAAGCAAAATATGGTGGTATGGTGAAGCAATCAGTCGAATTTTGCCATTTATCTCTCTTGCCAGATTAGAAAGAGAAGCAGACATAAAAAAGCCCATGGAGCTGTAGAGCCCAACCCCAATTTAGAAAATACCTGGTGTGGGGCTCCTGCAGGTATGAAGACAGCATCACCCAGGAACTGCACAATGGCCCAGCCTTGCACACCATATTCCTCATAGAGACGCTTACGGAGAGTCTGGTCCAGGTACCAACTTTGGTCATGAATTGGGTCATGATCGGGGGGATTCTCTTGGCCTTGTTCTTCTCCAACCTGAAGCCATGATCAAAATGCAAAAATAGAAAGATTAATAGTCACTTATTGGGGCTGGGGATGTGGCTCAAGAGGCAACGCACTCGCCTGGCATGCGTGGGGGGCTGGGTTCAGCACCACATAAAAATAAAATAAAGATGTTATGGCCACCAAAAACTGAAAAATTAAAAAAAAAAATTCTCGGGCTGGGGATGTGGCTCAAGCGGTAGCGTGCTCGCCTGGTATGCGTGCGACCCGGGTTCGATCCTCAGCACCACATACCAACAAAGATGTTGTGTCCGCCGAGAACTGAAAAATAAATATTAAAAATTCTCTCTCACTCTCTCTTAAAAAAAAAAAAAAAAACTGAGCTTTAAAAAAAAAAATTCTCTGTCTCCTCTCTCTCTCTCTTTAAAAATTAGTCACTTAGTCATAGTTTTATTTTCTGTGATTCTAGCTATCCACAATCAGTCATGGTCTAAAAATATTAAATGAAAAATTCCAGAAATAGCTGGGTACAGTGGTGTACACCTGTAATCCCAGTGGCTCTGGAAGCTGAGGCAGGAGGATCTCAAGTTCAAAGCCAGTCTCAGCAAAAGTAAGGTCCTAAGCAAGTCACTGAGAACCTGTCTCTAAACAAAATAAAACAGGGCTGGTAGTCAAGTGCCCCTGAATCTAAGTCCTAGTACCAATCAATCCAGAAATAATTCATAAGTTTTAAATAGTGTGCTGTTGTGAGTATTGTGTGATGAAATCCACAGCTCCATGCCACCTTGAACATGAATCATCACTTTGTCCAGAGTATGAATGTTGGCTGTCTATACTACTGCCCATTAATCACCCACTAGCTCTCTGTTTTCAAAGGAACTATCTATCACAGTATCACCATGCTTGTGTTCACATACCCTTAATTTTATTTATTTTACCTAATAATCACCCAAAGTTCAAAAGCAGTGATGCTGCCATTCTGATATGGCAGAGAAGCCATAAAGTGAAAAGGTAAAGTACAATTAGATGCCAGGTGTGGCGTTACATGCCTATAATCCCAGCTACCTGAGAAGCCAAGGCTGGATGATCCCAAGTTACTGGCCAGCCTTAGTAACTTAGAGAGAGTCTAACTCAAAATTAAAAAATTAAATATAGTACGTTGTTATACTCTTTTATTTTATGATGAGTTATTGTTAATCTCTTACTGTGCCTTGTTTGTAAATTAAACTTTATCATATATATGTATGTATAGGCAAAAACAAAAATATATAAAGGGTCTGGTACTATTTGTGGTTTCAAGTGAGGGTCTTTGAATGTTTTCCCTTTGGATAAGGGGAAACTACTGTAAGTACATTTTTTGTTGTTGTTGTTGACACTAGGAATTGAACTCAGGGCCTTGTGCACACTAAACAATACTCTAGTGCTGTGCTTTATCACCACCCTCATTCATTCATTCTTTCTTCCTTCCCTTTTTTTTGGAGACAGGGTCTGGCTAAATTGCCCAGCCTGGCCTTGAACTTGCCATTCTCCTGTCTCAGCCTCCCAAATAGCTGGGATTTCAGATGTGCATCATTGTGCTGTCATACATAAAAATCAGTAACAGCATAAATTCAACTTGCTACATTAGTGTTTATGGCAAAGCCCAAAGTTTCTAGTTTACTCTATTCAATATGCTTGAAGTCTGACTCAGATTTTCTGGTTATTCTGATAAGACGTACATGGCCACTAGGTCTTTAATACCTAGGGACTCCACATGAAAAATCTTGGACAGGTTGTCTCAAGTCTCTACACTCTTTTTAGTTTATTTATTTATTTATTTTGGTGCTGGGGATCAAACCCAGGGCCTTTGCATGCAAGGCAAGCACTCTAACAACTGAGTTATATCCGCAGCCCCTCTAGACTCTTAATTTGAGAGTTGGGAGCACATTTCACCAAGAGGCATACCTTTCGAAGCAGCTCCCGGATCTTCTCTGCATCCTTGGCTGCATAGATGTGCCATAAAGCGCCTGGCTTCTCTTTTCCATCATGGATCCTTTGCTTCGTCACCTCATCAGCATCCCCCTCATCAATTGTCTTGAGTACCTCTGAAACGAGCAAAATGACAATTTCAATGTAACTAGTCATTTCAGTATTTCTGAGTGAAATAAAATGTCCAAATCAAACAAGTTTGGTCTTTTCTCTATCTCTCTGGAGTTATATAGCAAAGAATCAAAACTCATGAGCTGGGCACAGTGGCACATGCCTATAATTCCAGTGACTCTGAAGGTCGACTCAGGAGGATCTCAAGTTTAAGGCCAGTCTCAGCAATTTAGCAAAACACTATCTCAAAAATAAAAAATTAAATCAGACACAGTGGCACATGCCTGTACAATGCCTATAATCCCAATAGCTCGGGAGGCTGAGGCAAGAGGATCGAAAGTTCAAAGCCAGCCTCAGCAATTTAGCGAGGCCCTAAACAACTTAAAGTGAGATCCTGTCTCTAAAGAAAATACAAAGAAGGAGTAGGGATGTGGTTCAGTGTTTAAGCACCCCTGGGTCAAATCCCTGGTACCAAAACAAACAAACAAACAAACAACAACAAAAAGGACTGGGAATGTAGTTCAGTGGTAAAGTGCCCCTGGGTTCAATCCCCAGCACCAAAAATAGAAAGATAGAGAGATTGGACTTGGAATGTAGCCCAGTGGTAAAGCACCCCTGGGCTTAATCCCCAGTATCCCCTTCTTCCACCAAAAAGAAATAGCAAAATTTGTATTGGTCTAAGCTCCCTACACACAGGGAAGAATAACTCTAAACCTTCTTTACTTAAGAGAGACTCAATATTTTTGGTAATCTAGTGTCTTCTTCTGCAGTCCTGGGGAATCATACTCAGAGCCTAGAACACTAGGCAAATGTTCTCCAGCTGAGTGACATACCCAGCCTGTGGTAGTTTCTTTTTAAAAAAATATTTGTAGGGCTGGGGATGTAGCTCAGTTGGTAGAGTGCCTGCCTCACATGCACAAGGCCTGGGGTTCAATCCCCAGCACCAAAAAGAAAAAAAAAAAAATTATAGACATTTTTTGTTTATTTTTATTTTTTCTGGTGCTGGGGATTGAACCTAGGGACTTGCATATGCTAAGAAAGTGCTCTACCACTGAGCTATCTCCCCAGCCCCTGTGGTAGTTTCTTTAAAAAATGTTTCTTGCTCAAAATGAATACCTATTTCTTATGTTTAACTTGTGGGTTATTTCCTACTGAAAGTAGGGGGATTCTATATATTTTTGCAAGACCATTTGAAACTCTAGGATTTTGCTGATTTAAGTCCACAAAGCATAAAGCTTCTATGGCAAATTAAGAAGGTTGGCTTCTAATACCTGTCTATTATAATCCACAAGAAACCACAACATAATGGAAAGGCCTACAGGTGTGTAGCATCAAATCCAACAACAGAATAAGAAATGCCAAAGTAATAATACTGATTATTCCTAAACCTTGACATTTCAAGTTATTTTTCAAAACTGTTCTCATTTTTCTGAAACTTCCACAAGGAACTCATTTATTTTATTTTATTTTATTTTTTGGCCAAGGATTGAACCCAATGGTGTTTAACCATTGAGTCACATCACCACCACCACCACCACCACCCCTTTTATTTTTTATTTGAGACAGGGACTCACTAAGTTGCTGAGGCTGGTCTTGAACTTGGAATTCTCCTGTCTCAGCCTCTAGAGCCACTGGGATTACAGACATGAGCCACCATGCCCAGGCACACACATTAATTTGGAAAGGCAGCAGAATACAACAGACACTAGTATGGCAATATGTAAATCAATGGAAGTGTAACTGATGTGATTCTGCAATCTGTATTCGGGGTAAAAATGGGAGTTCATAACCCACTTGAATCAAAGTGTGAAATATGAAAAAAAAAAATTTAACACTGAGATTTGAGCTGATCTCCAAGATGTCCTACCCAACTGGCCCTTAAATATAATGGAGATCACACCCTTTTTAGTGTCTTGAGATAAACATTTAGGCAGCATAAAATATTGCAAAAGAGGGCAATTACAGCAAAATATCACTTTTATGCTTCACTTTTTTCTTCTTTTTTTTTTTTTTTGTGATGCTGGGGATTGAATCCAGGATTTTGTGCATGCAAGGCAAGCACTCTACCAACTAAGCTATATCCCCAGGTCCTTATGCTTCAGGTGACCCCCCGCTTTAACATCTGTCACTCCAGAGCTGATGGATGGGCCAAGTAGATGGGTTTGTCCTTTCTTCATTCCTCATGTGAAGCTACCCCTTGGTCAAAGATACACAAGTAGCACTCTTCTCTGCTAGAACTTCTTTTTCTCTAGCAACATTCACTAGGTACCTACTACATATCAGGCCTGGTAGAAACTTAAGAAAAAGTCACTGGGGAAATAAAGAGAAAGAAAGAAAGAAAGAAAAAAAAGCCTCTGTTCCTGACTAAGGAGGAAAACACTCAGTTCTACCCGGAGGCCAAGTCGCATCACCTAAAGCAGTTTTTCTAGAAAACATACCTTCATCATGAGCACCCTCCCCGATGGGGATCCCAACATACACCATCACATTAACGGCATCAGACACATCTAAGTGTAGATTTGTTGTGCCAACTCTTCTATCTTCTGCAGTTATCAAGCCTAAAGGGTTAAGGAAAATATGCAAGGTGAAGGGGAAATATTCTGAAGAATCCACAGAGAGCCTAAAACTGAAAATATACTCAAGGACATTCTCAAATGAGTACCACTGGAGAGTGAAGTATATCTGTTCCATTTATCAAGAAATCCCAGGGGCTAGGGGTGTAGTTCAGTGATAGAATACTTTTCTAGCAAGCATGATTCCCTGGATTTGATACCCAGCACCATAAGCAAGCAAGCAAGCAAACAAAAAAAATCATTCTTCTCATCTCTCTTATACTGTCTAAGATTAATTTCTAGCATGAGTGATACTACCATAGAATTAATCCACTCCCTGAAAATGGTCCCTCCTTTAAAAGCAAAACAGATATGGGCATTAGGGACATTCACTATGGGCATTAGCTCAACTTACACAGCGATTTAGTTTATTTCTATACTTAACAAAATAATAGAAAAGCAAAATAGATAAACAACAACAAAAAAAACCCCAAAATATCTGTTTTTTCATTTTGCAGTTTTGAGATTAGACCCAGGGCCTTGCTAATGTTAGCAAGCTCATGCTCACTACCTTGTTGGCTCGTGCTAGGCACACACACTAACAATGAGTCACATCTCCAGTCCTTGGTATTCAGCCTTTTTTGCTGCTATTTTATCAAGTTTTTTTAAAAAAAATATTTATTTCTTTTAGTTGTAGCTTTGTTTTTATTTATTTATTTTTATGTGGTGCTGAGGATCGAACCCAGGGCCTTGCACATGCTAGGTGAGCGCTCTACTGCTGAGACACAACCTCAGAGCCTTATCAAAACTAAGAATACGTCTCCTTGAGTACAATTTTTGAGAGGAAATGGTCTAATTCCTGGGAACATATAGCTTATAGACTAGGCCCTCATACATTTTACACAAATCAGTTTGACAAAGTAAACATATTCAAAACCATCCTGGATACCTTAACTTCTGTAGTACCTGTCACTTGCCCTCAATCACCTTTACTCATGACCCTGACCAAAGATCTTCTATAAGTGAAATGAGCAATCCCCCAAAGGGTCAATTCTGGCCTCTCCCTCATACCATAGGCGTTGTACATCTTGGGTCCCAGATCAGGCCTTACAAAGTAGCTGGGTAGCCTAGAGGCCAGATTGAGCCTGCCATCTCGTTTGGTATATTCCGGCAGGGGAAGGTTCTCCATCAGATCTTCAAACCTACAAAACAGTAGGATAGAAAACTTAGCTATTATAGGGCAAGAAAGCAAAGAGGCAAAATTCACTTCTCTGGGATTATGTAATTACTCTGTGATGGCTTTGGCCAGGCACAAATCTCAGAAGATGGCCCAGACATCAACTTACCTTGTTGGCATCATGTCCCGAAAATCTTCCCCAGGAGGCCAGTCCTTGAGTTTGAGCACCATTGGCTGCCCATCTTCTGATCTTAGTCGTTCTGGAAGAGAGACAGTATTCTCATAAACATCTGTGGGGTTGGTTACTCCCCAAATTTTTCCAGTGACTATGTATGAGATAAAAGTTCTTATTTCAGATTTATAAACCTAGCCCACATAATGGACTAGATTAGGTGGGCTTTGTTTTCCTACCCACTTGCCATGTTTCTCCATTTTATAAGATTATATCTGGTTTTCTCTGAGTAAAAATGTTCCACATTCCCTATGGTCTTACAGGCTAAAGCCTGGACTATTTTGGGAAGCCATAGGATTGCCATGCAAGCTAAATGTTTAGCACCAGACAGAAAGTTCCTTCCACCAAGAGGATATGATCTGTTATTGCAGGGACAGAGCTGGCATATAGATGCTTCCCACTCTGCCATTAGTCAACTAGATATCAATGCTACTTACTGCATATTATCTCAAAGCCATCCCAGAAATCCCGAACTTTCACATCAGAAATTATAGCACAGTTCCTGCAGTTCACCAAATCCACATCCTGGTCTCCAAATTCCTGGCTAAAGGCTTCTGGCTTCCAGAGTTCAGACTTGAGCTTTTTATGTACTCCTGAAACCAGCACTGGCTGTGGAAACAATAATATAATCAGGGGGCTGGGGATGTAGCTCAAGCGGTAGCGCGCTCGCCTGGCATGCGTGCGGCCTGGGTTCGATCCTCAGCACCACATACAAAGATGTTGTGCCCGCCGATAACTAAAAAATAAATATTAAAATTCTCTCTCTCTCTCTTTAAAAAAAAGAAATATATATATATATATATATATATATATATAAAATCAGGGCCATTTAGAAAGTACTGGTAATTCCATGGCTAAAGGACTGAACAGGTAGGTTTCCTAGGGAGAGCTCTTCTCCACAAAACTATTGTTCTTTTACACTTTTAAGATTTATGGATTTTTAAAAAATATCTACTTTTTAGTTGTAGTTGGACACAGTACCTTTATTTTATTTATTTATTTTTATGTGGTGCTGAGGATTGAACCCAGGGCCTTGCACCTGTTAGGTGAGCGCTCTACCGCTGAGCCACAATCCCAGCCCAGATTTATGGATTTTAACACATCAGCTAAAGTGAATGGAAACTGATTCTACTTATTATTATATTAGATTCTTACTCTGGGAGGCATGCCACAGAAATACTTCTGTTGCTCTGGTATCTACCACTATTTTGAGGTAAGCAAACAAATTCAACACTTCCTCAAATGGTAAGTGAAAAACTACCTAGATAAATCCATAATCTCTTCCTTCCTTAAGCAGCTGCTAAAGTATAAAAATCACAATTGTTATTGCATCAGTTTATGGGACACCTTCAAACACAGACCTAGAAAAGTACTACCCTTTTCTACCCATTCCTTCACCCTAATAACACATTTAAGGATTCTCCTCTTAAGGTATTGTCAGTTCCAGTTTAATACCTTACAGTAATTTCAGCTGCCCTTTTAAGAACACAGAGTTGTGCAGCTTAGAAATAAAATGATACTTGATTGTACTTTTTCCTTTAGAAATTCCTTCATTTTAAAAATCTAAGATACTTCAAAGGACCAAGGAAAATCAACAATACACTTATTATGTATAAATCTCTCTGGCAAAAGATCTCCCACAGAAGCCTAGAATTATTCTGATAGCTATGCCAGGCAGGCAGAAGTTTTATTTTTACTTACCTGGCCTTGCTTCCAACACTCTCGAAAAATCTTCCAATTGTTTTTGTTGCTGGGATCATGGAGACACAGAAGCCTTCCATCACAGAGCCAGGAGTGTGAAGTATGGGGGTCTAGCACATTTAACCCCATCACCATCTCCTTCACTTCCTTTTGGGTATCAGTCAAGTTGCAGGCCCGCTTTGAAGCATCTGAGGTTTTCTTATTTTCTACCACTGAGGCAATGATGTGGTCAAGAAAGTTGGGTAGACTGGCCTTACTTTTTACTCCCTGCCAGACACAGGTAAGCTTGACTGAGATGCCATAAGAAAAGCATTCAAAAAAAACCATATCACAGTTGTCATTTCTAAGTTCTTACCTATCTGATTAAATTCCACAAAAGTTATCAGAATATCTTATACAATTGGAGGAGGAACAAAAAGTTGATATTTTTAGTACCTTAAATTCCTTTATCTTTGATATTTATCTTGCATTTATGAAAGGAAAGTATAAAAAGAACCCTTTGCTTCAAGAGACTTGAGACCTAAGAAATACCTATGGTATGTAGATTGCAGAGTTCACAAAATGATATAACTGATTGAAAAAGATCATTTAATTTGGGGAGGAGAGTTCCAAATTTTTTTTCTGGCCAGCGGAGATATTTCACCTAAGTAACTGAAGAGAATTATCATGCATCTCTCATCTATCTCAGCTGATAGCAAAGCGTAAGCCCACAGATGAAAGTGACATTTCTAACATCACAGAATGAAAGGGGGTGTAGATTTTGTAATATTGATAATCCTATTGCTGAAATATTACTAATCATAATCTCTATCTAAGGCATGTAACCATATAATATTCTGGAAAAAAAAATGTGAAATTAAGGGGCCGTGCTTGTGGCTCAGTACAACAGCACTTGCCTTGCACATGTGAGGCAATGGGTTCGATCCTCAGCACCACATACAAATAAATAAATAAAGGTACTGTGTTCATCTACAACTAAAAAGTATTTTTAGAAAAATTTTAGGGCTGGGGATGTGGCTCAAGTGGTAGCACGCTTGCCTAGCATGCGTGCGGCCCGGGTTTGATCCTCAGCACCACATACAAACAAAGATGTTGTGTCTGCCGAAGACTAAAAAATAAATATTAAAATTCTCTCTCTCTCTCTCTTAAAAAAAAAAAAGAAAAGAAAAGAAAAAAAATTTAAAAATAAAAAAACTGAGAATATGAACAAATACAAATAAAATAGTAATTTTTGCCAGGCATGATGGCCCAGGCCTGTGATCCCAGTGATTCAGGAGGCGAATGCAGGAGGATCTTAAAGATAAGAGGATAGCCTGGGCAACTTAGAGAGACCTGTCTAAAATGAAAAAAATTTTAAAGGGGCTGGGGTTGTGGCTCAAGTAGTGGAATGCACGTGTGAGGCACTGGTTAGATCCTTAGCACCACATAAAAATCAAATAAAGATATTGTATCCACCTAAAACTGAAAAAGATAGTTCAGTGAGCTGGGGATGTGGCTCAAGCCATACGCGCTCGCCTGGAATGCAAGGGGCGCTGGGTTGGATCCTCAGCACCACATAAAAATAAAATAACTCAAAAAAAAAAAAAAAAAAAAAAGGACTGGGTCTAATCCCCAATATGGGCAACAGGGGTTAGGAGAAGTAACTGATTTTTTTTTTTTTTAAATTAGAGAGAGAGAGAGAGAATTTTTTTAATATTTATTTTTCAGTTTTCGGTGGACACAACATCTTTATTTTATTTTTATGTGGTGCTGAGGATCGAACCCAGCGCTCTGCGCATGCCAGGCGAGCGTGTTACTGCTTGAGCCACATCCCCAGCCCCCCCTCCTTTTTTTAAGTTACTTTTGCAGAAGAGAAGCAACCCAATTGTATAGGCTCAATCACTTGCAGTTCATCAAATTTTAGGCATTAATCATAACATAGAATGAGAAACATATTTATATACTTGTTTGAAATGACCTGCAAGAAATATAAAGTGAGAGAGAGAAAAGCAAGTTGTAGAACATTTATGTAAATGGGGGGGACAGCATATATGACAATATTTCTGAAATGACACTCAAGAAACAATGGTGGTTGGGTGCAGTGGTACACATCTCCAATTCCAGCCATGCAGGAGGATTACAAGTTCAAGATCAGCCCAGGCAACTTATGGAGACCTTGTTTTAAAATAAATATAAAGGGCTGAGGATGTACCTCAGTTGTTAAATGCCCCTGGGTGTAATCTCCAACACTGAAGAAACAAAAGAGAAAGATTACCTCTAGAAAGGGAAATGGGTGGCCTTATCACTATAACTCTTTTGTATTTTTCAACTTTTTATATCTTGTGAATTCATTTATTCAATGTTAACTAAACATAACTATGGATCAAATACTGTGGTACTAGGAATATACTGGTGAATAAAACAATCAAAAGTGCTTTTAGGAAAGGCAAAAGACAGACAATAAATAAAACATAGCTAGTAAGATGGTAGTTAGTGATATGAAAACAAGCAAAGAACATAGTTATGAGTGGAGTATGGGACTGTGATAAACTTTTTTTTGGTGGGCGGGGGGCGGTTTAGTGCTGGGTATTTTATTTTTTTTGGTACTGGGGATTGAATTTAGGGGTACTCAACCATCAAGTCACATCCCCAGTCCTATTTTTGTATTTTATTTAGAGACAGGGTCTCACTGAGTTGCTTAGTGCTTCACAGTTGCTGAGTCTGGCTTTGAATTCTCAATTCTTCTGTCTCAGCCTCCCAAGCTGCTGGGATTACAGGTATGCGCCACCTCGCCCAGCCTGGTGCTGGGTATTTTTAACCCAGGGGCAATTTACCACTGAGCTATATTCCCAGGCCTTTTGCCTTTTAATTTTTAATTCTGAGATGGGATCTCACTAAGTTGCTTAAGGCTATGCTAAATTGCTAAGGGTGACCCTGAACGTGCAATCTTCTTGTCAGCCTACCAAGCTGCATGTACCACTGCGTACTGTGCCTAATGTGATAAACTTTTTTTTTTTTTTTTTGGTGGTGCTAGGGCCTCACATGTTAGCCAAGCCCTCTACCACTGAGCTACATCCCTACCTCTACTGTGATAAACTTTTAAAGAGTGATGTATAAAGAAAGGTTTTCTGAGGGTGACATTTTAGGAGGGAAGAAAAGAAGTTGATGATGAAGCCAGCCAAATGGTTACATAGGAGGAAAATTCTGGGGGAAGAAAACAAGTGCAGGGGCTGAGTTATAGCTCAGCAGTAGAGCACTTGCCTTGCACTTATGAGGTACTGGGTTCAATCTTTAGCATCACATAAAAAAATAAATAAATAAAGATATTGTAAAAAAAAAAAAAAAAAAAAAAAGAAGAAGAAGAAAACAAGTGCAAAGGCCCTGCAGAGGAAGCATGCCAGGTTATGTTCAAGAAACAGCAAGCAGGCAGGTATGGCTGAAGCAGAATGAACAAGAAGGAAAGAGGGGTAAGGTCAGAGAAGTGAGAAGAGGCCTAGAAAGAGTCAAAGACTTCTAGTACATTTTGAGGACTCTGTTTAGCTTATGAAAAGAAATAGGAAGTTCTTGGAGGATTTTAGGCAGAGGGAACATGATTTGACTTACATTTTATTTTTAAAAAGACCACTTTAGCTGCTGTGTTGAAAATAGACAGTGGGCTGGGGTCGTGGCTCAGTAGTAGAGTGCTCTCTTAGCACATGTGAGGCCCTGGGTTCAATCCTCAGCACCACGTAAAAATAAATAAAATAAGGTACTGTGTCCAACTACAACTAAAAAATAAATATTTTAAAAAAGAAAAGAAAATAGACAGTAACGGGCAGAATCTATTTCTCACAGAATTCTGGTGAGGAATTTACTTCAAAAATTTAGGCAAGAGAGGATATCAGCTCAGGTTAGTAAGAAAGGTGGAGCTGGAAAGAAACAGGTAAATTCTGAATATATTCTGATCAAATAAAGGGATTTACTGATAGATTGATATGAAATATAAGCAAGGAGAAGCTGGGCATAGTGCACATTGCCAGTAATCCCAGAAATTCAGGAGGCTGAGGCAGAAGACTAGCAAATTCAAAGCCAGCCTAACAACCTAGCAAGTCTTTAAGCAACTTAACAAGACCCTGCCTCAAAATAAAAAAATAAAATAAAAAGGACTTGGGATGTAGCTCAGTGGTTAAGTGCCCCTGGGTTAAAACCCCAGTACCAAAAATAAATATACGAGAGGAAAGTACCAAATGATTCCAAGATTTTGGGGACAAGTAATTGAAAGGATAGAGATGCTACTAACCAAGAAAGGGATACTAAAGAAGTGTAAGTATATTGGCAGAAGATCAAGAGTTCGTTTTAGATGTGTTAAAGATATAAGGATATCTATAAGATATCCAAGATAGTAACATTATAAATGTACTGGCTAAGTTAAAAAAAATTAATGTCTGAGGGGCTGCGGACATAGCTCAGCTGTTAGAGTGCCTGCCTTGCATGCATAAGAACCCGAGTTTGGTTGCCAGCATCATAAAAAAAAAGTCTGAAAGAAAATCAAATGGATCAATTTATTGACTTTTCCACTGATGACTAAAATATTTTAATGTTTTAATTTTACTAACTTCCTAACATGGTACAAAAGGTTCACTACTTAAACAGATCTCAAACACCCTAAAACTTAAAAGAGATATGATGTCAGCTTGATAATATAGAGAACACAAATCACCCACATGACCTCTAACCTAATTATCAGATCTTTGATGGTTCTTTCATAGAAAAGCAGCAAAGCCTAGAATTGTAGAGAGGACACTTACCGATGAGGATGTAGAGAAGACTGGGGGGAAGGGTATGCCTGAATCCAAGGGGGTTTGAGGAAGTTTTCCGGGTCCGGAGTGAAGGAGGTCTCGAAGGCTGGAGCCTTCAGTTTTGTTGTTGGAGGCAGTGGGACCCAGTAACAGACTGTTAAAAAGCTTTGGAGTCAACGGAGAGACCTTTGCAGTAGAGTTGAAAGAGTCCAGCCCAAAGGGTGAATGAGATTCTTTATTGAGCACCGATCTCAGGGACCCTGCTTCTGTAAGAACATAACCAGTAATAGCTTTAGGCACAGCAAGAAATACCCATCAGACAACTGACTCCTAAAAATCAGCCAAGCGGAAGGGGCAAAAGATGCTCTCTTTTACCTGACAAACTGTGTAAGGTTTGTTGGGACCAAACCTGACAAGCTATGAATATGGGAGATCTCAGGGCCAAAGAGACACTCTCCTATTTCTTCCTTTCTTTTCCAGATTTGGATTACTTTTGTTTCCATCCACTTCTCTTAACCCTCATTTTCTAAAACTGTTTTTCAAGTGGGTTTCCAGGGGACAGGGATATAGCATAGCTCAATGGTAAAGTGACTGCCCAGCATGCATGAGGCCCTGGTTTCAAAACTTAACCACCAATACCCCCCCCCCAAAAAAAAAAGAGAGAGCGAGTGAGTGAGCTACTCAGGTGGGTCACCAGAACATGGATATTGGAACCATCTGGAGTCCCTGTTAAAAATGGAGATTGTTGGACTGGGGTTATGGCTCAGTGGTAGAGTGCTTATCTTATATGTGTGAGGCACTGGGTTTGATCCTCAGCACAATATAAAAACAAATGAATAAAGATACTGTGTCCATCTACAACATTAAAAAAAAAAAAATGGCGATTGTTGGAGCTGGGGTTGTGGCTCAGCGGCAGAGTGTTGCTTAATACGTGTGAGGCACTGGGTTGGATTCTCAGCACCATATGTACATAAAGGAATAAAATAAAGGTCCATTAAAAACTAAAAAATATATATTTATACTTATTAAAATACATATATATACATAAACACACACACACACACACACATATATGAAATGGAGATTACTGGTGTTTTTGGCTGAAAAACAGAACCTCTGGGAAGCTTGCTAAAACTTTGCTTCGGGCTAGAGTTGTGGCTTAGTGGTAGACCACTTGCCTAGCATGTGTGAGGCACTGGGTTCGATTCTTAGCACCACATATAAATAAATAAAATAAAGGCCTATTGACAACTAAAAAAACAAAAACAAAAACAAAACAAACAAACAAACAAAAAACCCCCAGGAAACAACAAAAAACTTTGCATCAATTCTCACTAGGGAGGCCTGAAGGTGGGCCCGGTTATATGTCTTTAGAAAAGGTCTATTTCTAGAAAGAAATTGAAAGAGATTCCCTCATTTGTGTGATTAGCCAGAAAAAGCAAGACGCGTGTTTCATTAATGTGTATGGTAATGTGTGAATCTGAAGAATCCCAGAAAAACCTTCAGGTTCCTCCCATAGGAAGGGCAAAAGGTGTTTACCTCACCTTTTGTTTCTTCTTTAGCCTTCTGAGTTGCTAAATCTGCCAACCAATGCAGGGCAGAGGAGGGAGGAGCCGTGTCAGGGCACGGGGGCCTGATGGCTTTTAGCTCACTATTGCTATTTGATGCTGAACTGTCTCCCTTCAGGGGCTCTTCAGATCTGATGTCAGTGCCCTCAGGTTTGGAAACATGGTCAGTCTCTGGTGCTGTGACTGTTGCAGTTCCTCCTCCACCTGAGAAAGTAGTTTCGTTTCCAGAAGAGGCACTAGGGTTTATGCTGGGAAGCTAAAGCATGGAAAGTTAAAAGTACTTGTTAAAAGTGTGATTAAAGTTGCTGGTTTAGGTAGAGAAAATTAAACATGACTAGTAATGGCTGCTGAAAATAAATAGGTCTGGAAGAATAATTTGAAACAGTCCCATAAACTGTTATTTTACCAATTTTTTAATTTGATGTATATAGTTGTACTATGCACTAGAAACTGTGCTAGGTTCTGTGGAAAATACAGTGATAAGACTTAAAGTTTATAATCTAAAATAAAGATTTAGCATGCCCGAAATAATTTCCCCAATGACATATTGGTGATTAAAACTCATTAAGTTCTTCTGGGGGTTAAATGAGATAGCATATAGAAAGGGCTTAGCATAGTTCTGGCACACATAAATGCTTAATAAATATTATCACTCTATTACATTACTGAATTTTCCAAATTATTTGCTCTGATATAAAACCTGGCTAAAAATATATCTCTAGATCTCTTAGCATCCATCCCTGTGCCTCTTTTCAAACAAACATGGTATTCCGAGAAAGACTTCAACTGCTTGTTCAAAATAGTCACCATCAAACCAGAATGGCCCGTCTCTGAGAGGACAGTGAGAAAAATCACTACCTCTCTGGAGGATTACGATTGCTTTGAGGGTAGAACCAATCCAACTCTTCAAATTTCTGTCCTCTGTACCTAAGATGAACCCATTAATAGGACCATGTACCTTCTCAGACAGGACTGAAAAAAACCACAAGTATTCCTAAAAACCTTTTCTGTAGTTTTCACTCATAAAGACCCTGAGATACAGACCTTGACAAGATACAGAGACTCTCCATGCAATTTATCAACCAAGAACTGGTTTAAAGATGAATGAAAAGAAACCACACCTTAAAAATCCCTTCAGTAAATTTTTTGGGCTCTCTACAAAGGTTTCCCCATTCCCTAATTCCTCAGAAACCTTGTAAAAGCCTGGACAAACACTGTTGAAAATGGGGCATATTTCCTGTCAATAAGAATTGAAATTTCACTTAGTTATACCACACATACCACTTTACCTGTGACATCCCATTGGTGACAGCAGGTCTCAACACAGATTTGTTTTGCCGACTGATACAAGGGCAGTTTGCTTTAATTCCCCACTTGCCCCGGGCAGCATGTACCATGTCTCCAATATTGTAAAGAGCTTGGAAAAAATATAATAATTAATATTGGAACACTTGTATGTGAGACATATTTTGCTAAGAACGTTCTTTATATTATTTCCCTTGATCCATACCACATTTCAATGTGTTAACTGCATTTATCCTTAATTTTTGATGATCAATTGAAACTAAAAGAAGTTAGATCATTTGCTCAAGTACATAAAGTTAGTAAAAGGAAGTATTAAGACTTCAACTCACATATATAGCCCCAAAATTCTTAACCACTGAGCCACACTCTCTCTCCTCTATTAAGAATTAACAAGATTTCCTTCAGAAGATCTTGAGGGGTATAATCCTTAATGATCTCGAGTACAAACATTCTGAATTATATATACATTTTATTGTAAATTATTATTATTATTATATTATTTTTGTGTGGTGCTGGGGATTAAACCCAGGGCCTTGTGCATGCAAGGCAAGCACTCTATACCAACTGAGCTAAGTCCCTAGCCTGCAAATTATCTTTTTAAAAAAGGTGAAGAGCCTGACATAGTGGTGCATGCCTGTAATCTTAGTGGCTCAGGAAGCTGAGGCACTAAGCAACTCAGTGAGACCTTGTTTCTAAATAAAATACAAAATAGGGCTGGAGATGTGGCTTAGTGGTCGAGTGCCCTTGAATTCAATCTCTGGCTCCCCTAAAAAATAAAAATAAAAAGGTGAAGAAAAAATAGATCAATGTAAATTTTACACAAGTACATGTATAACCATGCTAAAACCAGCAGGGAACAGACATCCTACCACTGTACCCAGGAAGCCCTTAATTGAAAACAATGGAGATACCCCCTAAAGCTTCCTTTAGGAGTAGATGGGCAGTGGTTTGGCAAAATCAGAACTCCAATACATGTATGTGAAAGCTGGAGATAGAACTTCTGGAGGAATCACTGCAGAAAACTGCAATTGTGACATAAATATCATCATTTGTTCTTACTATTAAGCTAGCCAGCTTCCTCAAGGGTTCAAGGGGTTTGATTACCTTCAGCTGGATTATTATAAGCCTAAAACCAGAGATCTTTCTGGAACCCTAGGGACTGGCTTTTTCATTCTAGTCCAGCCAACCATAGGAATGTGAAATGATATCTAGAAACCCGATGAGCTATGTCTTATGACCAGAAAGACAGTACAGAATATGCAGTTGCTGCATGCACTACATATATATCTAAAGATTCAAATTCTGAGAAATCTGGTGAAGCTTTTTTTTTTTTTTTTTTTTTGTGGTGCTAGGGATTGAACCCAGAGCCTTGTGCATGAGAGAAAAGCACTCTACCAACTGAGCTATATGCCCAGTCACCCCCCCCCTCCTTTTTTAAATTTTGAGATAGGGTCTCTCTAAGTTGCTAAGTCTGGCCTTGAACTTGCAATTCTCCTGCCTCAGCCTACAGAGTTGTTGGGATTAATGGTATGTGCCAGTAGGTTCAGTTTAGGCTTAAAAAAACAAATAAAATTAAAAAACAACCAAAACCCCTCACCAAATTTTATGGAATGTGAATATTTCAATTAAAAACACTTTTTTTTTCCCAGACAGGAATGGTGGCATAAGCTGTAATCCTAGTTACTAGGGAAGCTAAGCCAAGAGGATCCAAATTCAAGGCCTGCTTGGACAACTCAGGGAGACCCTGTCTCAAAATGAAAAATAAAAAAGGGCTTGGGGGTGTAGGGTGTAGCTTAGTGGTAAAGTGCCCCTAGGTTCAATCTTCAGTAGCACAAAAAACAAAGAAAGAAAACCCCCAAACACCAAAAAAGCAAAAAACACTAGGCAGAGGCAGGAGGATTCCAAGTTTGAGGCGAGACTCAGCAAATCAGCAAGACACTGTCTTTATAAAAAATATAAAAAGGGCTGGGGATGTGGCTCAGTGGTTAATTGTCGCAGGGTTCAATGCTGGTACCAAAAACAAAACCCAACAACGTACCTCTTTTTTTTTTTTTCCCATTGCTTATATTCGAACCCAGGGCCTTATGCATACTAGGGAAAAAAAAAAAAAAAGATAAGAAATTTCCTTACCTGTGCCAGGGATGATCTGTGTGGGCATGAGATTCTCCGGTTCATGTGACTGTCCCTTTGCACATTTTAACCAGGAGAAAACCTCTTCATCACCCATCTCCTCTGTCTCTGAAACAGAAATGAATGATTTCATTTATTTTATTAGGCTCACAAGATGGATCCCTCTTAGTGAGACAAAGCTTCAAAGACTTAAAGGTAAATTTTCTCATGGTGAAAGAAGGTAACAGCTAACTTTAAAAACACCTGCTTTACTCTGATATAATTTATATAAAATAAACCAACAATTTAAAATGGTACCTCAATGAGTTTCAACAAACATTCATTCAGTTGTACAAACTCTGTTACAATCATGATACAGAACACTTTTATCCTATATCTTGAGCTAATACTCATTGTTGAATTTTAGCTACTACTGATCCATTTTCCTTCCCACATTTTTATTTTTTTTTGGGGGGGGGGCGCGGGTATGGGGAATTGAACTCGGGAACTGAGCCACATCCTCAGCCCTATTTTGTATTTTATTTAGAGACAGGGTCTCACTAAGTTGTTTAAGGTCTTGCTAAGTTTCTGGGGCTGGCTTTGAACTCCCAATCCTCCTGCCTCAGCCTCCCAAGCCAATGGGATTATACGAGTGTGCCACTGTACCTGGCCACTGATCCACCTTTTTTTTTTTTTTTTTTTAGTTATAGGTAGACACAATATCTTTATTTTGCTTATTTTTTTTTTTATGTGGTGCTGAGGATTGAACCCAGTGCCTCACATGTGCAAGGCAAGTGCTCTGCCACTGAGCCACAACGTCAGCCCCTCACTGATTCACTTTTTAATACTAAAGTTTTATATTACTAGAATTTCATATGAATGGAAGCATACAGGATGTAGTCACTTGTGTTGGGTTTTACTCAGCATACACTTTTGACATTCAT
This sequence comes from Ictidomys tridecemlineatus, assembly GCF_052094955.1. Classification (NCBI taxonomy): domain Eukaryota; kingdom Metazoa; phylum Chordata; class Mammalia; order Rodentia; family Sciuridae; genus Ictidomys; species Ictidomys tridecemlineatus. The sequence goes on along the minus strand of NC_135477.1, from coordinate 118,871,320 downwards.
CTGTATTTCTGTATTGTTTGTACCAGTAATTTTTTTTTTTTTTAAGTTGAACCCAGGGCCTTGTATATGCTGAGCAAGCACTCTACCACTGAGCTATATCCTTAGCTCTTTATTCTTTTTGGGTGTATTCTAAGGTATGGATATATAACAATTTCCTTATCTATCATTTAGTAGACTTTTGAATTGCTTCCAAGCTATAATGAGATAAGTGGTTATAGATATGCACGTACAAGTCTTTGTATAGGCATGTTTTCATTTCTTTTGTTAACAACCTAAGAGAGTGAAGCTAATCATATGATTGCCTAGGTTGACCTCGAACTCATCATACTCTGCCTCAGCCTTCTAAGTAGCTGGAATTTGCAGGTGTGAGCTACTACTGTGGGGTTGATTTTTTTGTGTGTGGCGCTAGGGATTGAACCCAGTGTCTTGTGCATGCTAGGCAAGCACTACACCACTAGTACCACCAGCCCTCTTGATCTTCCTTTTTGGATCTTTTGCTCATTTTAAAACTTGGTTGTCTTGTTATTGTGCTGTGAGAGGTCTGTAGGTATTACAGACAAAATTCTTTAGTGAATATGATTGATAAATATTTTTTCCCAGTCTGTGGTCTCTCATTTAATTTTCTTAAGAGTGTCTTCTGAAGAACAAGTTTTTCTTTTAAGTCAACTTTTACATATATATATGTATATATATTTAGCTGTAGATGGACAGAATGCCTTTATTTTGTTTATTTTTATGTAGGGCTGAGGATCGAACCCAGTGCCTCATGTATGCCAGGTGAGCACTCTACCACTGAGCTACTGCCCCAGCCCCTGAAGAACAAGTTTTAAAATTTGATATTAAATTTTTTTTTTTTTGCTTTTCATGTCCTGAGAAATATTTGTCTAACTCAAGAACACAAATACTTTCTTCACCTTAACCTTTAAATTTAGGACTATAGTCCACTTACAGTATTTTTTATAATGATTACTTACAGCATTATGGCAAGTCTTGGAATGAACGCACAGGACAATCCTTCAACTCTGTTTTTTCTTTTTATATTCGGGTTATTCTAGGTTTTGCATATCATATACAATTTTAGGCAGTACTGGGGATTGAACCCACGGGCATTTTACCACTGAGCTACATCCCCAACCCTTTTTATTTTTTGAGGCAGGGTCCCACAAGTTACCCAGGCTGGCCTTGAAGTTGTGATTCTCCTGCTTCAGCCTCCTGCTTCAGTCACTGGGATTAAAGGTGTGGACCACCATTCCATGCCCTATGGCATTTCACTTAAACTTTACTTATTTATTTGTCATTTCTTCCCCATATTTTTTATTAGTACATTATAATTATACACAATGGTGAGATTGTGTATAATTTGTACATGCACCCAATATAATTTAGCCAATATCATTCTCATCACATAAATTTTAGAATCAGTTTATCAATTTCTACAAAAACACCCACTGGGTTTTTGATTTTGAATTGTTTTCAATTATACATTATTTTAGAAGAACTGACATCTTTGTATTCAATCTGTACATGAATATAGTACATATCTCCATTTACTTATTCTATGTCTTCTATGGATATGCTACATTTATCCCTAAGGTGTTTTTTTTTTTTTTTTTTGGTGGTGCTGGAGATTGGCCTCAGGCAAGCATTGTACCACTCAGCCTCAACCCCAGCCCCATTTCATGTTTTTTTTTTTTTTTTTTTTGTACCAGGGATTGAACCCAGAGGTGCTTAACCGCTGAGCCACATCCCCAGACCGTTTTATATTTTATTTAGAGACAGGGTCTTGCTAAGTTGCAGAATCTGGCTTTGAACTTGGGATCCTCCAGTTTCAGCTTCCTAAGTCACTGGGATTACAGGTGTGCACCACAGTGCTCAGCTAACTTCATGTTTTGATGCTATTCTAAGTGATACTGATTTTAAATTTCAATTTCTAAATGTTGACTGCCATCACTTAAAAATAAGATAGATAAACAGATTCTGTAGGTTGACTTTTCTATACATTTCTTAGGATTTTCTGCATAATCATTCCATGTGAGATTAATCATTTTTTCTTTCCAATCTTATGTCTTTTATTTCTTTATACTAATCATTCCAGCACAATGATGACGACTAGGAATTCTGAAAGTGGACATCCTTGCTTTCCAGTCTTTCCAATTATGTATGATGCTCCTACTGACACTGGAGTGTTTTTCCAACTTTATCATCCTTTCAAAGAACATTTTTAAGCTTTTTTTTTTTTTTCTTTTAACTGTGCTTGCCATCCTAAGACTTTAATACCACATATACTATATGTCTGCTTATGTACTGTGGTCCTCTGGACAGGCATGAACCATTGTCACACATGTTAAGCAACCCTAACTGAAACTTTATGTGTGCTCAAAATTTCTTGGGACTTTCAGAGGTTTTTTTTTTTCTTTTCAATGCTGGGAATCAAATCCAGGACTTTATGCATACTATGTGAGGATCTACCACATATTCCTAGCTCTCAGATTCAAGATTTTCAGATTAGGAATGTTCAATCTGTAAGGTCTATGGTAAACACTACAAAATGTTTTTTAAAAAAATCTAAAATTGGAAACATTTTTGTCTCAAGGGTATTGAATTAGGGTTAGTCAACCTGTAACTTCTTAGATTCCCCTTCCCCTGAAAGAACCAATTCTCACCATTTGAGAATACATGATCTAATTTGTTGAGAATCTAGTCTATCACTTTAACCAGTTGGCCATGACCACTGCTGTTTGCTGAGAATCTTGAGAAATGTTTTTTTCTGCATTTCTTGAAATAATTATGTTTAGTGTTTACTGATAATAAATTGTATTGATTGATTTTTTAACTGTTAAATCTATACTCATGAGAGATATTGGGGGCTCTAAGTTTCCTTGCTTGTTATATCTTCATCTGGTTGTGGTATTAGTGTGTTGTAATGCTAACATCATAAAATGAGTTAGTGTTTTCTCCTATTTTCTGAAAGAGTGTGAGTACAATTGATAGTATTTTCCTTCTGAAATGTTTGTTATAACTTACCAGTAAAACCATGTGGGCCATAAGTTTTCTTCATTGGAAGTTTTTTTTTTTTTGGTGGGGGTGGGTACCAGGGATTAAACTCAGGGGCACTCAACCCCTGAGCCATATCCCCAGACTTATTTTGTATTTTATTTAGAGACAGGGTATCTCATTGAGTTTAGCTTAGCACCTCACTGTTGCTGGAGCTGTATTTGAACTTGTGATCCTCCTGTCTCAGCCTCCCTCAACACTGGCATTACAGGCATGAGCCACCACGACTGGCTTCATTGGAAGTTTTTTTAAACTACAAATTCAATTTATTTGTCCTCCCTTACTCACTACTTGGGACTGAACCTAGGGACCCTTTTTATTTTTGAGACAGGGTCTTGCTAGGTTGCTTAGGCTGGCCTTGAACTTGGTAATCCTTCTGTTTCAGCCTCCTAAGTAGCTTCAACTTCTTAAAATATTGTTATTCAGGTAATGTATTTCCTCTTTTCTCTCTCTTGGGATTGAGCCCAGGGGTGTTTTATTACTGAGCTACATTCACCACCTCTTTTTTATTTTTTATTTTAAGATAGGGTCTTGGGGCTGGGGTTGTGGCTCAGCAGTAGAGTGCTTGCCTGGCGTGTGCGAGGCCCTGGGTTCGATGCTCAGCACCACATAAAAATAAATGAATAAAAATAAAGGCATTGTGTACAACTAAAAGAAATAAACATTAAAAAAAAAAAAGATAGGGTCTCACTAAGTTTCACAAGGCCTCACTAAGTTGCCCAGCTTGATCTTGAACTTTCAGCCTTAATTTCCTTTTTTTAAAATATTTTTTTAGTTGTCAATGGACTTTTACTATTTTTATTTTTTATTTATTGATACGCTGTGCTGAGAATTGAACCCAGTGACTCACACATGCTAGGTAAGCTCTCTGCCACTGAGCCACAACCCCAGCCCCAATAGCCTTAATTTCTTAAAATACAGTTGAGTAGCCTCAACTACTTAAAATAAGGTTATTCAGGTAATCTATTTCTTCTTAAGAGAATTCAGATAGTTTGTATCTTTCATGGAATTTGTTATATTTCTTATCAAGTCTATTGACATAAAGTTCATAATTTTATTTATTATCCTTTCTAATTTCTGAATGATCAGTGGTGAGGTCATCTCATTCTTTTTTTTTTTTTAAATATTTATTCTTAAGCTTTAGGTGGATACAATATCTTTATTTTACATTTATGTGGTGCTGAGGATCCAACCGGGTGCCTTGTGCATGTGAGCACTCTACCACTGAGCCACAACCCTAGCCCTCATCATCTCATTCTTAATACTGGTAAACTGCATATTTTCATTTTTTCTAGTTTCTTTAGGCAAATGAGACATTTCTAATATAGGTGTTTATTTGATAAAATTCCCCACATTAGCTGCATACCACATTGTGGATGTTCTTATTTTCATTCATTTCAAACATTTTCTAATTTCTCTTGTGATTTGTTTTTTGACCTACAGGTTATTTAGAGTATGTTGTCTAATTTCACCAAGCTCCAACCCCAGCCCTGTTATTTTCTTGTCAATGAACTGATTTCTACATTATACCTACCAATATTTATTTGCTCTTCCTTTATTATTACGAAATGACCTACATTATACTTACTAATATTTATTTGCTTTAAAGTGTACCTTGTCTGACATTCACAGTTAACTTCTTTAAAGTCATACTAGCCATGGATATAATTTTCCATCTTTTTTACTTTTAAACTGTGTCTTCACATTTAAAGTAGGTTTCCTATAAGCTGTTTTCTATTTGTTATAGTTCATTTTAGTTTCATTTTTCTTGACTTCTTTTGAATTACTTGAAATTTCCCCACCAGTATTGGGAATTGAACCCAGGGGTACTCTACCATTGAGCTACAACCCAAATCCTTTTAATTTTTTTTTTTTTTTTTTTAATTTGAGACAGGGTCTAGCTAAGTTGTCCAACTAGTCCCAAACTTGTGATCCTCCTGCCATAGCTGGGATTACAATCACGAACCACTATGCCCAGGTTTTACAAATCTGCTAATTAAAACTAAATAAAGAATTTGTGACTTTTATGTTTCTGGGCACTGATTTTATTGTAATCTCTTAAAAAGAGATGTTGGGCTTTAGTCTAGTGTAGTTAAGTAACTTGCATGTCAGTTTGATTCTTCTGAGGCTTGTTTTACACTTTGCTATGGCAGGTCCAGAGAAGTTTTCATTCTGGTGCTATATTAAGTCCAGTATTAAGGTGTTGTTCTTTTGGACTCTACCAAGTATTTCCTTAACTCTGGTTGATGGGAATACAAATTGTAAGGTCTACAAATTACTCAGTTATTTACTAAAAGTTCACTCTTGGGCCTTGAGGAGTTTCATCTCATGCATGTGCAGATCAGTATATGACAAAAAATTGAAGGGACCTCTGTAGATTTCTCATGTTCTCTCTGCAGCTCCCTTCTCTTCAGATCTACGCTTATTCTTCTCAGACTCGGATCTCTGTCTCAATGTAGTGAGGTTGCCAGATTCTGTTTTAATTCCCTTTCCAGGGTTACAGCCTGGAAAATGGCCCTAGGTAGTAAGCTAGGATAATTGCAGGAACCACCGACTCTCCCCTTCTCTCAGGTATCATAGTCCCACACTGCCTAATGCTCAATATTTGAAACTGATTTATCTATGTTATCCTGTTTTCTTTTTTTTCAATTTGGTACCAGGGATTGAAGTTAGAGTGCTTAATCACTGAACAACATGCCAGCAATTTTTATTTTATTCATTTTATTTAGAGACAGGGTCTCACTGAGTTGCTTAGGGCCTCACTAAGTTGCTGAGGCTGGCTTTGAACTTGCAATTCTCCTGTCTCTGACTCCTGAGTTACTAAGATTACAGACATGTGCCAATACATCTGGCCAATTATTATTTTTTGAGAGGTGGTTTTGCTATGTTGCTTAGGCTGGCCTCAAACGAATGGGCTCACGAGATCTACCCACTTCTGCTCCCAAGTAGCTGCGCTTATAGGTGTGTGTCACCATGTCCAGGTACTCAAAAGGTTAAACGTATAGTTATCCTATGACCCAGTCATTCCACTTTCAGGTGTATAACTAAGACAACTGCAAACATATGTCCACACAAAAACTTATATACAAATGTTTACAGTGGCACTATGCATAGCAGCCAAAAGTGAAAACAACCCACATGTACATCAGTTGATAGAAAAAACAGTACTATATTGATACAATGGAATACTGCTTGGCAATACAAAAAAATAATTAAGGGGCTGGGGTCATAACTCAGTATATCGCTCACCTCGCACATGTGAGGCACTGGGTTCAATCCTCAGCACCACATAAAAATAAAATTAAAGTATTGTGTCCATCTACTATAAAAAAACATTTTCAAAAAAAAAAAATTAAGGGTTGGAGATGTAGCTCAGTAGTACAACTCTTGACTAGCACTCATGGGCTCTGAGTTCAGTCCTGAGTACTGAAAAAAAAAAAAAAAAGACTGAAGAACTATAAATGGATGAAACTTTAAAGCATTATGCTAATAGGCCAGTCACAAAAGATCAAATATTTTATGATTCAATTTACATGATATGACCAGAATAGGCAATCCTACAGATAGAAATTAAATTAGTGGTAGCCAAGCTGGGGGAGGTAGGAATGGTGAATGGATTCCTAAAAGATATTAAATGGAATTAATGGTGATGTTTACACAATCTTATGATTTAAATCATTTAATTATACATTTTAAAAGGGTAAATTTTATGGTGTGAATTATACTTCAATAAAGATATTTTTAAAACCAAACAGAACAAGGAAAGATGAGGAATGATCCTTCTTTCCTGGCTTTTTTTTTTTTAGCCTTCCCAGATAAACTGAGCATTGGAAATTTTAAGGTCTTACAACAAAGACAAATGGAACTAAGCAGTACAAGCTGATTACTCCTTCAATTTCTAAGTTTCACAACTCAACTGATACATAAAGGTTCCCTTTAGAATTTTATCAGACAATATTTGCTCACCACTCCGTGGACGGCTTTTCCTGAGCCGGTAACAGTCAAGGCAGACCCCAAATCCACATTTGCGACAAACCCAATGGATGTTGAACAGAGTTGTTTCACATACATCACACATCTCCCGCACACCACGCACAGCTCGCTTCCATGCAACTTTCTCTGGTGGAAAGAGAAAAATAATAATAATAATGTTAATATTATAAATAATAAAAATAATAATAATGTTGGCACTGATAATGCTAATCACTAGCAAAAGACCCTGATTAGCTGATCCCTATTCAAACCATTCTGTCTAGTAATAAAACTCAAAAGATTTATGAAGTTTGTTTCTTTCTTTTTTGAAGGGGGTACTGGGGATGGAACTCAGGGGTACTTGACCACTGAGCCACACCCTCAGCCCTAATTTTTTGTATTTTATTTAGAGACAGGGTCTCACTGATTTTCTTAGCGCCTTGCCGTTGCTGAGGCTGGCTTGAAATTCCTCCTTGCCCCTCAGCCGCCCAAGCTGCTGGGATTACAGGCATGTGCCACTGTGCTCGGCTGAAGTTTGTGCTTCTATAATTTTAAGAGGAGGAAAAAAATATATGAGGAATGTCTAACATTTCAAAGGTTTGTGGTAATACCAGGTTATGATAGCCTGGTGTTAATGCTACATGTTGTCACTTAAGACACTACAAAATTTTAACCTGGGGAAAGCTTTAAGTAAGAAGATTTGTCTCTTGAAATTTAGGACATGATTTCATGTATAGTCTTTCCTGGTCTGGGGACAGTGTATAGTAACTATAGATATGGAACTACTATAGTAGTAGTATTAATTATTATTAATTAGTAGTAGTATAATTATTAATTATCTTAATAATTATGGGAGTTCTAGGTAAAAATATGGTAGGTAGTCCACCTCATCTATTCACAAACCAGAGTATTACTTTTTAATACAAATATGTTTAAAGCAAACTAAAAATATTCAGGATAAACCAGCTGGGCATGGCAATACATGCCTGTAATCCCAGTAATATGGGAGGCTGAGGGAAGAGGATTACAAGTTTGAGGCCAGCCTCAGCAACTTAGCAAGGCCCTAAGCAATGTAGCAAGGTGCTGTCTTGAAATTAAAAAAAAATAAAAATAAAAATGGAGATTCAAATGTGTCTTATGGTACCTGTGTAACAAAAAATGACAGGCAGGGAAGGAACCTCTATTCATTGCTGGTAGGATTATGAAATGATAAAATTATTTTGGTAAGTTTTTTTTGGTTAATTGTTAAAGACTTGAAAGAATAAAGTCTGCTGGATATAGTTAAGGCCTCAGCTATAGTTACTACAAAAAGAAAACTTATTGGTCTTAATTCATTCACAGAAAAATGTCATCTTCCACTTTCACCCTCCTTTAAAGTGAAAGAAAACAGTTTACAATGAAAAGTATCTGGAAACAAGCAAGAGAATGTCTTACGGTGTGGCTCCACCATCATCATGGCCTCCTTCTCAGACATTACAAGCTGACAGAACTGGTCCCCAACATTGGCCAGAATGTATTTTGAGGTTTCTAGGTCTATCCCTTCTGCTAGGGAGGAAGAAGGAATCCACAAGTTCATGGCATCAGGGTCACTTTGCTGAGGGCTTAGAAACCCCTCCACACGAAGCACCCCCTTTCGAGTGAAGATCAACCTGAAAAAAGAAAAGTAGACAGTCAAATACCGTTGTCCTTGGGATCCAAGGAGGTTTGCTTTCAGGCCACATCCCTGCCCTGCCCCAGCTACCAAAACCTGTGGTTGTTTAAATGCCTCATTTAAAATGGTATAGTACTTGCATAAAATCTATGTATGTCCTCCTATATACTTTAAGCCATCTCTAGATCACTTACAATACTTAATATAATGTAAACACTATGTAAATAATTTTTATACTATATTAAGAAATAATTAACAAAGAAAAGAGTGTTTACATGTTTAATACACACACAGTTGTAATATTAAATATGTTTTCAATCTACAGTTAGTTAAATCTGTGGATGTGAAACCAGTAGATATGGAGGGCTAACTGCACATGTTCTCAGCTAATATGAAGGCTTAATACTTAGCAGGTATTGATTCTTTAGAAAGCTGTCACCAGTTTTTCTGTCTACCTGTTCTACACCTGCATCCATGCCACTGAATGTGAATAGAAAAAAATAAAGTATCATCATCACATTTTAAACTCATGTATAGGGCTGGGGATGTAGCTTAGTGGTAGGGCACTTATCTACCATCTGTGAGGCCCTGGGTTTGATCTACAGTACCACAAAAAATAAAATTAAAAAAAATAAATAAATAAAATTCCTGTATACCTACCTCAGGAGGATTCCCTCTCCTAGATGCCTATTTTCATACTCTCCTTCTTTTCATACTTCTGAAATTACATTCCCTGTGAGAACCTCACTTCCTGTTCTACTGGTACAAGCCAGAAGAGAATGTTCACAAGCTCCCATCCCACATATTCCAAAGTGTGGATACTCTCCTGCAAATGGGCTCATGTTCTTCATTTGATTTCCTGCTCTGAATGAGGTTCATTTGAAAGTTAATATCTTCACCTACACCCTAGTCCCTTTTCCCCAACCCAAAGGCACTCCCCTCCACTAATTTTTCTCTTTTCTATATCATCTAGCTTTTTCTCTACCAATCTTTTTTTTTTTTCTTTTTTTCTTTTCTTCATACTGGACACTGAACTCTGGGGCACTTGAACACTGAACCATACCCACAGCCCTATTTTGTATTTTATTTAGAGACAGGGTCTTACGCTGTTGTATAGGATGGCTCCTGTCTCAGCCTCCCGAGCCACTGGGATTGCAAGCATGCACCACCAAGCCTGGTTCCAATTATCATTTATTAATGCTCTACAAAATCAGCATTTAAACTTGCTACAATAACCATTACAAAAATACTCTCAACCTCACATCCTCCTCCATGTTTTTTGGCTTGTTAGACCCAAGTTTCCTTCAAGTCTGCTACCATTTCCTTTACGTTTTCCCTAATCCAGTACAATAAGACATTCTGCCTACCAAACTACCAAAACTACTTTTGACAAGGTCATTTCATCTTGCTATCAAAAGGTCACTTTCAGTCCTTACCTAACACAACCTGCCAGCATTTGACATAGTTCCTTATTCCTTTCTGGAAGTGCTTTCTTCAGTTGTCTTACTCTTTCTCTCCCTCTTTTGTACCAGGGATTGAACCCAGGGGAACTTAACCACTGAACCACATACCCAGCTCTTTTTAAAAATTTTAATTTGAGACAGGTCTCCCTGAGTTGCCTAGGGCCAAAGTTGTTGAGGTTGGTCTCAAACTTGAAATCCTTCTGCCTCAGCCTCTTTGAGTCGCTAGGATTACAGGCATGTACCACCGCACCGACCTTCCTGTTTTTCTGTCCTCAGTGGCTGTCTTTTCTCAGTCCCCTTTACTAATTCCTTTTAATACTTCTCACTTCTGGAGAATGCCAGAGCTCAGTTCTCAGACTGCTTCTGGTCCTAAGACTCTTTTTTTATTTTTTATTTTTATTCTTTATTTTTAGATGGACACAATATATTTTACATTTATGTGGTGCTGAGGATCGAACCCAGTGCCTCGTTCATGCTAGGCGAGATCTCTACCACTAAGCTATAACCTAGCCCTGCTTCTGGTCTTTATCTACATGCTGACTCCTGAGGTCTCAATTTAGACTATGGGCTTTAAATCCCTGGTGATATCTAAATTTGTATCTCCAGGTTGAATCTCTTCCCTTAACTCTAAAGGTGTAGATCCAGCTGTTATTTCAATCTCTCCAGCTGGGAATTCTTTCATACTTCAAATTTAGCCCATCAGGTAATTCTGAGTACTCTGCCTTCAATAGTCTCTCAACTTCTCTGTGCTTCTCCCCTTGCCCTCATATATAGTCTATTCCCACAAAGGTAGTCAAAGCAGTGGGTGGTAATTGGGAATTGAAACCAGGAGTGTATTACTACTGAGCTACAACCCTAGTCCTTTATTATCTGTTTTGAGACAGGGTGTCAGCAAGTTGTCCAAGTTGAACTTGTGATCCTCCTGCCTCAGCCTCCCAAGTAGCTATTATTATAATGTGCACCACCATGCTCAACTTAAAGTGACATTAATCAGTGTTACTCATCAGCTCAAAACCTCTAATGACTTCTTTTTTGTTTTTTCGAATAATATCTTATTTATAGTAAAAATCAAGGCCCTTAGAGTAGCCCCATTAAGTCTAGACTCATCATTAATTCTTTGATCTCAACTCTATTACTCCCCTTGCTTACTCTCTTTTAGCTATACTAGTTCTATGGATGTATCAAGAATATTCCAGTCTCAGAATGACAGCACTTGTCTGGAATACTTGTCTCCTGAGTAATAACTGTGTGGCTTTATTCTTTCACCTCTTATAGGTCATTCCTTAACCTGCTCTTTCTCAGATCACCTGGTTTAAAATAGTAGCCTCTCTAGCTTACCGAAATTTCAATCCTCTTTCCCGCCTTTATTTTTCTCAAGTTACTAATTGACATAATATTTACTTAATTTATTTTTCCTCTTATTGTCTATCTGCTTTTTTAATTCCTCCCCCTAAACTTTCTGAGACCAGAATGTAATGTTTTGTTCACTACTGAATCCTTAATATTCAGAATAATGATTGGCACATATTAAATGCTCAATAAATATTTGCCAAATAAGGTCATCCACACCAATAAGCCTTTATGTATTTTATTTTATTTTTTTGGTGGTGCTGGGGATCAAACCTCAGGTCCTCCCACATTTTTGTTATATAGGCAAATGTTTTACCACTGAGCTACACCTCTAGCCCTGATCAACAGCTTTTCTTTTTTTAATTTAGAGACAGGGTCTCACTGAGTTGCTTAGTGCCTCACTTTTGCTGAGGCTGGCTTTGAACTCACGATCCTCCTGTCTTAGCCTCCCGAGACATTGGGATTATAGGCGTGTACCACTGCGCCCAGGAGCCATTTAGATTTTTTAATTTTAAAAATGAAAGATTCTTAGCTGGGCATGGTGGTGCACGCCTGTAATTCCAATGACTCGGGAGGCTGAGGTTAGAGGATCATGGGTTTAGGCAAGCCTCAACAACTTAGCAAGACCCTGTCTCAAAACAAAAAGGGATTGGGGATGTAGCTCCACACCCCCCAGGTTAAATCCCCAGTATTGCCAAATAAACAAAAACAAAACAAAATCAGCCTTGAATGATCCTAAGTTTCTCATAGAGGAAGAGGAAAAGTGATTAGATATTGCTGTTTTCATTAGTTATCTCTATTTTAAAAATACTCCATTGAGCCAAGTGGGTAACAAGCACCTATAGTCCTAGCACTCAGGAGGCTGAGGCAGGAGGATTGTTTGAGCCTACAGGTTCAGGGATAGCCTGGGCAACATAGTAAAAACTCATCTCCAAAAAAAAAAAAAAAAAGAGAGAGAGAGAGAGAGAGAAAATAAAAAGAAATGTGCTTCACATCATCTCCTAACCTTTCTTCTCTTAAGTGACTCAAGTCACCCTAGCACTGAAGAAGAAGAAGTGGTCAGGCAGATTCCCAAAATAAAATGAAGTTCTTCTGCTTATACCACTGGTTTCAAATGGAACCCAAGTTAGGAACAGCTTAGTATGAATAGCACATGGCAGCAGCTAAAACTGCTCCACTTCAATCCTGCAAGGACCAACCCACGGATCATTTTATAATGATCCCAACAACTAAGTAATTACTACAACAAAGCCTCAGCATACACCCTGTGAGCAGAGGGGTTATGGAAAACTGAGAAAGACAGATTTATAGATTTAGAGAAAGAGTGGGAGTTATATGGCACTAGTGAAAACTGGGAATGACATCAAGGAGAGGAACTTAGGTACCTCCGGAAGTGAAAGAAGCGGCAGGCTACAGTAGAATCATCTTGTTCCTGTTCTTTAAACTTCCGATACCGCTCCAGGCGGCACTCACGACATTTGTGCAGGTGAGGTGCCACATTGATGCATGACCCATCCTGTAGAAAGGGCTCTCCAGACTGCTTGAGCTTCTTCACTTTGCTCACATCTTTTAGCACTGACTGGCCAACTGTGGCAAGGAAGGGAGGAGAAAAGGCTGTCATAAGAAGCATAAGTAGGGTCCACTAACAAACTCCTCATGTGAACAAACAATGGTCAAAGGGCTATTCCTCTTTGCACTGCTTGGGCACATAATCTACTATGAACCCAGAAAGGGAGAGCAAGGAACAAAAAGGCTTTGGTTGGGAGATAAGGAGAACTGTTATGTGCCTCATGCAGCAGAAGGTAGTCATCACCTGCCCTTAGTCACTCAGTATATGCCTACTGTTAATCTAGGCTTTTTGGGCTCTCATAGGATATCAATTCCTAATGAAAGCAGCTACTTTTACCACCAGACTTTCTCTTATACACTTCTAGACCATAACCTCACATCATAAATTCATAGATTTTTGGTAGAGGTGTAAAAAATCCTTACGTTTCAGAGAGGAACAAACCAAGGGAGTGAATCTTTTTAGTTCATCAAGTCTTCAAAGGGATGAAAACTAATATGGGAATGAAAACTAATTCTTAGTAACTCCCTGGAAGCAAATTAAAGATGATGAAGTAGAAAGGAATGAGATCAACACAAGGACATATAGTTTCTAATTAAAAACAACAAGCTAATGAAGATGAATAGTCCTCTTTTATGAGCAGATAACCCTTTTACATTGCTGGTATAGAGGCAACCAAGTTTGATAAGGTGCCTCTGCCAGGTTCTTTGCCTCTATAATTCTATGAGATTCTAGAACTTTCCTTCAATATGAAGGCATCTACCACACAAAAGCACAAGCATTTTGAGGCAAGTGCCAGAGCAAAGCCCACGTATAGTTCCCAGCAGGATCACCTTTCAAGGGCGCAGTCCGAGGTCGGCCTTTAGGGGCCTGTTTCCCTTTGCCCTTGCCCAACAACAGCTCCGCACTACGCTCCCCATTGGGGCCCAGCTTCCCCATCAGGTGTTCTGGAATCCCCTTCAGGCCTGTCTTGGCCTGCAGCTGTTCCTCTGAGTCGCTCAAATCTGACAGGTCACTGTTGGTGCTGGAGTCTGAGTCCTGTCTGCAAGCCAAGCTTCGCTCATCCAGTGAGAACCTTTTCACAGCTTCAAAAGGAGCTTTGTTCTCCTGCGAAAAATCTACTGGGGAGGACAGAAAGCAGCCCGAGTGCCTGCCAAAGACGTTACTAAAGGTTTTGAGGAGGGGATTGTCCTGTTGCCCAGGTCCCACAGTTGGCCTCTCCTCTGTGGGGCTTGAGGAGAGAGTAGGCATCTCAATGGGTTGGGTGAGGCTACTGGTGGGTGAGCTGGAGCGGCCATTCCCCATGGCAGAGAGGCTTGGACCCCCAGTGGTAAGAGTTGAGCCCAGAACACCAGACACCAGCTTGGAGGAATCAGTTGTAATGAAGAGGGTTTTCTTCTTTGCTAAAGATGCTGAATCTGCAGACGAGTGAGGCTCGGGCCAGCCGGTTGCTGCCTTGGAGGTGACAGTGGTAGCAGAGGAAGAGCTACCTGATGCCTGAGATGCAAAGCTGCTGAAAGGACTGTGTTCAACTTTCTCCACAAATGCCAGGAAAGGGTTAGAAGGCTCTTCTCGGGACAGTTTAGGGGGCTGTAAAAATAGATTTTCATGACTCTCTGGGGTGCGGGTATTTAGGAGGCTCCGGGGGAAGGCTGGAGTAAGGGTGGGCATGGACTCTGCAGGCACTTTCCGGTCCACAGAGCTGCCAGCCTTAGAGCCTGGCTTAGTGTCTGCTCCAAGAGTGGATCTGCCTTTGCACAGGCCTGAGCTCAGACTCTCAAGGCTTTGTTTGAATGAGTCCCGACTAGAGGAATCATCAGCCAAACTCTCTGAAACCGTAGTGAAGTAGTTACTGGTGGGTAAAGTTTGGGACATGCATTGAAAAAACAAGTTTTTGGAGAGATCAGAATCTTTCTGAGACTCTGGAGCAGAGCTACAGCCAAAAGAGAAGCCCAAAGGTTTGTTCTCTGTAGCTAAAACCCCATTGGACTGGCTCCTTCCACTTCCAAAAGTCAATGGTTGTGATAAACTTGGGAGAGATGTTCCAAATCCAGAAGAGGCCAGAATAGAATTTCTTGAATTCTGAAAGGAAGATAGCCTGAATTAGTGACACTGGCTTCAGATGACAACCTAATGAGCTCTTTCTTTGTCCTATCATTGAATCAATATTTCTTGTGGGTCAATCAACTTTTCTCTCCTACAATTCTACTTATTTGCTCTTCTGGATTTCACCAGCAATGGAAGGGAAAAAACTTGCCATAAACCACAGAGGGCATTTTAACTTTAGCAAGATGAGCCAGAGATGTCATTCAACCTGCCTCTCCTTTGGTTGTTACCCAATGGGTCAGTTCTAGAAAGGTGTGTAGGCTTTTTAGTATTTACAGTATTTGAAAACAGAGACTCTGTTAGGGAACTGTGGGAAGATTCCTGATGACAGCTTTTACTTTGAAATTTACCTACTGACCTCTGTAATATCAATCTATCTGAATGACCTTAGAAACTATAAAGTTTTGATTTATGTAAGCTATTGCAAATATCTTCATCTTATAGAAAGTAACTTCACTTCTACGATAAGCCCACTTATTAGCCTAACCAATTGGAAAATAAAATGTTATATAATGCTTTCCATGTTAACTTCTGCATGTGAATGATTATATGTATAAATAAGGGTAGGGGCACTTTCATATACATTATGTACGCATATGCACACACAGAGACACTCTTAGGTAGCTATAAGCCCTTATGTAGTACTCGTTAATTTAATAAAACTTAGATCCTAGCACTTGACTTGAAATATAGATTAACTAAAACAAAACAAAACAAAACAAAACAAAAAACACCAACCAACTTTCAAGTAGTAGAGAATGATACCTAAGCATTCATTTGTAAACATTGGAAATAAAAAATTATTCCATCACTGCTGAATGAATATGGGGTTTTATTTTAAAGGAGAAAAATTTCTGGATCTTGTAGTGGTAGTGGTTTTATAACATGGTGAATGTACTAAATGCCAAAGAATTATACATTTTAAAATGATACAATGCTAAATATCCTTAAAGGTGGCATAGAAGAACAACTAGGGACACTTCCTATGGCTTGCTTGCAGTTGACATCTGGTACAGATTTTAGAGTTAAAAAATTTTAGATTTTAGAGTTAAAAAGTTCATTTTTTTTTCTTACTAACTACAAAAGCATTGATTTAAGACCTCCCTGCCCCCACCCCCCAAAATAAGACTGACACAGCCCTGAGGTTTTGCTGTTGTTTCACTAGCAGGATTGGCTCAGAGCCTTGACATCTGTATGACTGCAAGAAACCTGCACGAGTAGCTCATGTTTTACTACTAACATTATCCTTTAAAAATAAATACACGCATGAATTAAAAATAATTTGGATGGTCTTTCATTTTCTTTTAAATGATTAAATTCCAAATCCTTTCCTTATAAGAAAGCGATGACAAACTGATTTCAACTCTAGCTTTTAGGGCAAGAAAGTCCTAGTAACTATTTCTCTATTTCAAATTAAGAATTGTAACAGAAACATTCATGTCTGTAATTTTAAATCATACTGCAGAAAAAGACAGGCTAAAACATGAGCAAAATGATATTCACAGAAGTTTCTACAACCTATTTGAAAAAAATATTGACTCCACATTTCATCTATCAGCTTTGCTACTCTAATACCAGTGACACTCACTGGATCTTTTCTTGTAGGACACAAATTTGGTTTACTTTGTAATTCTCATTTACATTCATACTGCCTTAACACAGAGTTGATTTTAAATGGTGCCGAAATTATGAAGCTTTTTTTTTTTTTTTTTTTTTTTACACATTGGAAACTCATCTATGATCCTCACCTGGTTCTTTGGAACTATAGGTCAACTAACTGAGGAAAAAATCACAAACAGTGTGAAATTTGCATTTACAGTCCTCTTTTACCTAGGCATTTCATCTCGCTCTCTATTCTTATATATCAGGGGTTAACACATTATATTTGCTAGAATTAGGAATTAGTCAGATTAAATTTATATACCATGGGTTTTTGTTTGCTTTGTTTTGTTCTTTGTGGGGCTGGTGATCAAACACAAGGCCTCATGCATGCTAGGCAAGATTTTTTTCTATTAAACCATATCACCCAGTCCTATGTCATGCTTTATCTGTGTTGTTACACCTGAAATGATTCTATTTTGGTGTGTGGGTTCCTTTAAGTAGTGATTTAAAATATTTATAATGCACAGTACTTAGCACACAGTAGTTTCCTATATATTATTTTGCTTTTTTTTTTTGGATGGGGTCTCATTGTTGTCCAGGCTGGCCTCAAATTCTTCGGCTAAAATGATCCTCCTGCCTCAGCCTCATGAGTAGCTGGGCCTACATGCACGTGCCTCCATGGCTGGCTTATGTACTTTAAAAAAATCATTATGCATTTCATCTTTTCATTTCATACTCTAGCTTGAGTTGGCCTATTGAATCAGTTTGGTGACCAAAATTAGTAAGAAATTCAATTTTTAAATATATATATTTTTAGTTGTAGATGGACCAAAAAAACCCCCTTTATTTATTTATTTGCTTATTTATTTATGGTATCAGAGATTGAACTCAGGGGCACTAGACCACTGAGCCAAATCCCCAGCCCTATTTTGTTTTTTATTAGAGATGGGGTCTCATTGAGTTGCTTAGTGCCCCACTGAATTGCTGAGGCTGGCTTTGAACTTGTGATTCTCCTGCCTCCGCCTCCCAAGCTGCTGGGATTACAGGAGTGCAACACCATGCCTGGCTTTTAGTTTTTATTTTTATGTGGTGCTGAGGATCAAACCCAGTGCCTCACACGTGCCAGGCTAGTGCTCTACCATTGAACCACAGCCCCTAGTCCCAAAAGAATAGATTTTGATACTGTCTTAAATTTGGATTACAGTGTCAACTTGACAATAACTTACATTTAACAAAAGTTCCATTTTAGCAAAAAAAAAATTCCTATCAGATAAAGACCAAAGCAATAACTGTTATGATTAAATCCATCAAGTAAGGCTTATTAAAAGAATGAAATTAGTGAGAGAAAAACTTTTATGGCCATACTAAACGATGGAAAGTAACCTAGACTCAAGGGAAAATATCACAGAAAATGATGAACTGAAAATAGGGTAATGGTAGCTTGGACTCACAGCCTTAATTATAGTGTTCACTATTACCAACACTATAATTCATTAACCTTGCCTCTCAGATTTGGTGGAGGTTCAACTACTTGGTGAACTAAATAGATAATTGAATTAAAAAGATTCCCCATCAGATCTATTTTAAATCTCATTAAATTGGGTTGTATAACCAGTTTTTGATTAGCCTAATTGTTCAGGTGACTTTTTTTTTTGTACTGGGGATTGAACCCAGGGGCACTTAACCACTGAGCCACATTCCCAGTCAATTTTTATTTTGAAAGAAGACCTCACTAAGTTGTTGAGGCTGGCTTTAAACTTGTAATCTTCCTGCCTCAGCTTCCTAAACTGATGGGATTACAGGTATGTGCAGCTGTGTCCAGATGTTCAAGTGGCTTTTAAAAACTGACAAAGTTATTAAAATGTACACATTTGCTCAAGGAGAGCAGTAAAGGCCTAGCCACAGAATATAATTTAAGGAATATCTCAGAAATATTCCTTCCTTAGGGCATTTGAGATGTCTGTGAAGGTGTTAACAATAAGGAAGGATGAGAGAGTAAACACAAATCTAGCAAATCTGCCCCTAGAGCAACTCACCTCTCCTGAGGCCTGTGACCGGCTGCCTTTCTGTTTTTCCGGCCCAGTCCCTGCTGCAAGGCCAGTGTCTGAGATCCTCACCGTGGTTGGGGTGGAGCTGGTGGTAGTGACCACAACTGCTGAAGCCACCATGCCCTGGCCAACTTGTTCCAGTGTTTTTCCTGACTCTTTGTTTTCGGCTCCACCCACCTCTGAGGCCAAAGGTGTCTGACCTGTGGCTGTAGAATATGGAGTGAAAGGTACAGGTGTGTCCCCACCTACAGGCTCATCCTGTACCACCAGAGTCCTGCCGTTTTCTTTGGTGTAAGTGGCAAAGCGAATGTTGCGGTTAATTTGGGGAACAAATGTAGATGGTGGCTGCTTGGCTCTCTGATCCAGCCCTGGCTCTCCACTGGCATTACCTCCTTTCCAGGGCCCTCGGCTTGCCTCACCTCCATCGCTCCCATTACTGTCTACTTCACCCCTGTCTCCTTTTAATTTCTTTGATGCAGAGTCACACCCAGAGTCCGAAGCACTTTTCCTCCTCCGGCCATCTTTCCCCTCTATGCTCTCTCTCTTCTTCTTTCCTTTGGAAGATTTTACTGCTTTTAACGTACCCCCCTACAAAACAAAATTCAAAAAAGATTTATTATAAAGAACCTTTCATCCTGTGAAAACCATAATCCATTAGCTCTTTCCCATCTCTAGAAACAGAAAAAGCAGGCAAAGATTGCCAAATTCTGATGCCAACTCTAAGACTCTTTGTCAAAAAGCTCCAATCTCCCTGTGATCCCATTTATACACACACATTCAAGATAACAGTTACCAGAGGTTAACTCTCTTGGCAAATCTTCTCTTACAATAAATAAACTACTTCAAATGGTATTTTATCTTTTATTTTTTGATGGGTTTTATAATTTGTGGAACTTATTTTTACAAAATAAAATGCCAGGCTAGGCTGGAAGCTTATTTGTACACTGATGAAATAACTTGCTTTATCTCTTGGTTTTGACAGAAACTTGTACTTCAAGTATTAACATACAAAATTCCTTCTAACCAAAAGTCACTAAAACCAGTATTTGATTACCAGTATTTGTAAATATATGAGCAAAGGAAAAGTGAAGCTGATAGAGAGGTTTCGATTGCTCACAGACACTACAAAGATTCAACTGATCTCCAGACCTTATTTCAAAGCATTAAACAGAGGAAAGGGGGGAAAAAAGCTGGCTACCACAGGCCAAAAATCAAATCTCTTGTATCTTCTGGTAATGTCAGACTATCTATCCCAGAAAATTTTACTTGCACCTTAATTGAAAGGCCAGACAAGATATGGATTAAAAGAGAAAATACCCATTCTGAGTAAACTCCTTCCCTGAGAAGGATAAGGAGAATGGGGCATGAGGTGCAGCTAACATTCTCTACAGCAATCTTTTTTGTGCATCAAGGACTTATATGAAGAAGGTATTTCAAAAACATGTGCTAAGATGGTTAATAAGCTAGTGAAACATTGTTATCTAGGTATTAATATTTATAAACTTCATTAATTTATTCTTACTGTCCTTAATACTTTGGGCAGTATTATTTGTAGATCTATTTTCTTTCTTGTAATCACTACTTACTATAGCTTTTCAATGGAAATGTTTTATGAATTTTAAATTTCTTATCTTCTTAGTAATAATTTCAGTACTTTTCCTTTTTGCTGTCTTCCTATCCAGTGTTTCTCCTACAAGTCATTCATATATATAAAACAGCCCCCCATATATTGGGGGATACTGGGTATTGAACCACTAAGCTACATCCTCATCCTTTATATTTTTTATTTTGACACAGGGTTTCGCTAAGTTGCCAATACTGGCTTTGAATTTGTGATCCTCCTGCTTCAGCCTCCTAAGCCACTGGGATTACAAGCTTGCACCATTGTACCTAGCTTCCCCTACAAGTCTTTATTTTATTTACTTATTTTTATATGGTGCCAAGTATCCAACCCAAGTGCCTCACACATGCTAGACAAGCGCTCTACTACCAAACCACAATCCCAGCGCCCGTCCAAATCTTAAGGCTCAAGATTTACTTCCATTTTTCCCTACTTCTGAATATTATCTATTTCTAAATATATAGTATTAAGTAATGTAATAATAAGTAACATACTTCTGGCAATATTACCCAAGTTTTTCAAATCATTCATTCAAAAACTGTTTGCTAAACGTTGTTTCATTTCATCCTCTTTGAGACAGGCTCTTGGTATGTTGCCCAAATTGGGCTAGAACTCTTAATCCTCCTGCCTCATCCTCCCAAGTAGCTGAGATTACAGGCATGCACTACCATGCCCAGCTTAAATTCATCCATTCTCTTTTAAAACTTTATCTTTTCTTCAACCTGGATTACCATCAGTTTTTTATTTTTACTTTCTTCTTAAATTACATGGTAAAGTACAGGTGGCTGAGGCAGAGAATTATTATTTCAAGCCAGCCTCAGCGATTTAGCAAGGCCCTAAGCAACTCAGTAAGACCCGGGCTCTAAATAAAATAAAAAAAAGAGCTGGGGATGTGACTCAATAGTTAAATGCCTCTGGGCTCAATCCCTGGTACCAAATAAATAAATAAAAAGGGTAAACTTGAGGATGGGCATTTTTTGTCCTTTATTTTATTTCTGGTAATGGGACTTGAACCCAGGACACTTTACCTCTGAGTTACATCCCTAGTCCTACTTATGTTTTGATAGAGTTTCACTAAAATCCTGAAGCTGGTCTCAAACCTGTGATTCTCTTGCCTCAGCCTCTGAAATCTGAGATTATAGGCTTGTGCCACTGAGCTTAGCTGAAATCTTTCTTTTCTTTCTTGCTCATTCTCTTATATTCACTGTTAAAGGAGATGAGGCAATCACAGATCTCTAAGAAGGGTTACTGGAAAACCTGGCAAACTGTAATTGAACTTGGCTAGCCAAGAATATAAGTCAAGTTAGGCACAGTGGCGCATACCTGAGCATGCAGCTCAGGAGGCTGAGGCAGAAGGATCCCAAGTTCAAAGCCAGCCTAAGTAACTTAGTTAGGCCCTAAGCAACTCAGTGAGACCCTGTCTCTAAATAAAACACGAAAAAGGACTGCGGATGTGGCTCAGTGGTTAAGTGCCCCTGGGTTCAATCCCTGATACTGGGGAAAAAACAAACAAACAAAAGAATATGTCACATCATGGCAAAGCCAAAAAGGAAAAATCAAAATTTACTGCTAAAAACCACACTTCCACTTCTAACTCATGTAGTCAACTTGAAGAACCTGGCTCATAGCAACCATTCCCAAAATAACTTATAATGAACTACTCACATGCAAGAAAGTAACCTAGGACACTGAGTATAGTACTTTTCAGTTATACTGGGCTAGCTGAATACTATTTGGCATACAACAGGTGCTTAATGAATGAGTGAAATAATGGACTAAAAATAGAGCCCAATGCAACATCAAAGTAACAGGTTTTTCAGCCATGAGAAACATAGTCAAGGGACTTAACCTATTCCTGATTAATATAATACATAAATAAGAAGCTATTAAATTTAATACTGATTCTTCCTTTCTTAGTCTGATCTTTTTCTTTTTAAATCAAGTCAAGAATAACTATATAAAAAAGATGATGAAGGACTATATACTCAGCAAGACAGCAGTATTTATAGAGGTGATAAGATACTATGAGGCATGTGTGGACAGTTTATTTACTGAAGGATACTCACACAGGATTCCTTATTGGTTCAGGTAGAGATTTATAATGCACATATTTATTTATTTTTGGCTATAATAATTCTGAATGAACCAAGTGTTGGCTTAGTCTATAATTATAGAATAATCCACTGTGTGCTAAGCACTGAACTAGGCACCTGTTTGTTTGATTCTACTTGGGAATATATGAGCATGTATGAGGTCCTGAGTTCAATCTCCAGTACAATAACACACACACACAAATTTTTTTTTTACTATGTATATCTATTAACTTAGCAATTGCAAACCAAGGAATTTATTCCAATAAATTATAAATGTGAAAGGATGTTCAAGTATGTTCACTGTGTTGTCATTTGTATTAGTGAAAATACTGGCAATGATTTAAATGTCCTCTAATTTTAGATTAAATTAGTTATGATATATTCATCTTTTGGAATAGCATACATCTATTGTGGCCCATGCCTCTAATTCCAGCAAGTTGAGAGACTAAGGCAGAAGAATTCTAAATTCAAGGCCAGTCTCAGCAACTTAGCGAGATCCTGTCTCAAGATAAAAAGTAAAAAAGACTGTTGGAGCTCAGTGCCACCTAATAGGAAAAAAGAGGATGTAGCTTTTCTTCCATATCTAGTTACTGGTAAGGTCATGATTATTACTACCATTTATTGCAGTTTTAACTACTATCTCTTTCAAATATACTTAAGAAAATATAAAAGAAAATTAGGACTTAAGACTTTACAACAACTATAGAACAAGTCAAATTGAAAGGGTTTACTCAAACTAGGTCTCTTTCTTGACACCATCCCCCTTACCAAGATAGTCCATCTGAACAACCCAAGGGGCACCCATGTAAAAGGAAACTACATAACAAGAAAATGCAACTCATGACTCAGTTGTTTACTGTACCTCATTTTGCGGCGTTGTGTTATCCATCAGCATCACATGGATGAGTCTGGGATCTACTGACTTGATCTCACCACTCTATGATAGCAGCAGGATAGCAGAACATATGGGAAAAGGGTGGGGAAGAGAGATTATTTCATGCCTTATTCACCAAGACTTAACACTTTCCTAATCTATGTAAGTATCTCTTTATTGCTTCTATTCCCTTACTAGAAGAAAGCTCCATGAGAGAAGGGATATTTACTGTCTCAATCAATTCTAAAGTAAGGATATCTGAAACATGGTGTGGAATATGGTGAGCATTAATATATTTGTTAAGTTCATGAATAAAAGGAACAATTGAGTTTAATGCTCAAGTATGTCTTTTAGGGATTTTAATTTGAAATATTTCATATCAAAAACATTCCTATTCAGTGTATTATGAAATCAGAAATCTTCAGAACCAACAATCATTACAAAAATCATTATATAGGGCTGGGGATGTAGCTCAGTGATAGAGCATATTTGAGACCCTGGGATTAATTCCCAGTACCACAAACAAAACAAAACAAAAAACCCCAAACCCACAAAAACCAAAACAACAAAAAACACCCAAAACAAACAAACCTACTTTACTACTAAAGAATACAAACTTTAGGAGAGGGAGTACTTTGACATAAAACATCAAATTTACTGTGTAGGGCTGGGGATATAGCTCAGTTGTAGAGCACTTGCCTAGCATGTATGAGGCCCTGAGTTCAATTCCCAGTACAACAACACACACACACACACACAAAATTTTTTTACTATGTATATCTTTTAACTTAGCAATTACAAACCAAGGAATTTATTCTAATAAATCATAAATGTGAAAGGATGTTCAAGTATGTTCACTGTGTCATCATTTGTATTAGTGAAAATACTGGCAAAGATTTAAATGTCCTTCAATTTTAGATTAAACTAGCTATGATATATTCATTTTGTGGAATAGCACACATCTATTTTAAAGGAATAAGTCAGCTGGGCACAGTGGCACATGTCTCTAATTCCAGCAAGTTGAGAGACTAAGGCAGAAGAATTCCAAGTTCAAGGCCAGCCTCAGCAACTTAGTGAGATCATATCTCAAGATAAAAATTTTAAAAAGGCCCAGAATATATAGCTCAGTGAAAAGAACTGCTGGGGTTCAATCCCCA
The DNA here is from genome assembly GCF_052094955.1 of Ictidomys tridecemlineatus. Classification (NCBI taxonomy): domain Eukaryota; kingdom Metazoa; phylum Chordata; class Mammalia; order Rodentia; family Sciuridae; genus Ictidomys; species Ictidomys tridecemlineatus. The sequence goes on along the minus strand of NC_135477.1, from coordinate 118,846,762 downwards.
GTACCATAAAGGAAAAAAAAAAAATTCACATCTCTATATTCACAAATAAAGATTAAAAATGCTTGTTATAAACCAAGTATAGTGGTACATATTTGTAATCCCAAAAACTCAGGAGACTGAGGCAGGAGGACTGCAAGTTTGAGGCCAACCTTTGCAATTTAGCAAGACACTATCTCAAAGTGAAAAAAAAAAAAAAAAAAAGCTGGAGATGTAGCTCAGCAGTAAAGTGCCCCTGGGTTCAGTCCCCAGTATCAGGAAAAAAAAAAAAAAAAAGGAGGTTATATAAAATTAAGTAAATAAGATACACTATATAACCTACAGAAATACATATATATAGAAAATATTTGGAAGAATATGGAATATAGCTTAATGGGAGAGCACTTGTCTAGCATGTGTGAGGCACTGGGTTCCATCCTCAGCACCACATAAAAATAAATAAATAAAATAAAGGTATCGTGCTCATCCATCTACAACTAAAAATAAATAAACAAAAATTAAAAAGAATATGGAATATATACCAAACTGTTAATGGTGGTTGCCACTGAGTGACATTTACGTAGGGGAAAGATTGGCTTTCATTATATAGTTTATGTATGTATGTTTTTTGAAATTTTTAAATGAAGATTTATTTAACTTTTAAAAAAATTAAATAAAGAAATAAATAACAACTACAACCAAAAAAATAAATAAAAAAAAGAAAGAAAGAAAGAAACTCTCAACTACTGTTTCTCCTAATAATTCTCCAGGTATCTCTTAGGTGTTAGGTTCTTTTCTGTTCATTAAAAACAATTTTTTTCAGCATCTAGGATATAGTGGCAAAAGTAATACAGAAGCCAATGCTAACTAATTGGTCTTTAATACAAACTGTTATGAATATGATAAATACTACCACCTTACAACTGCATATTGTTTTACAGATTTCAAAGCACTTTCAAATATATCATTTCAGTCTTCAAAACAGTATTGTGAGGTAAGTGGGGTTTTACACAATTACTTCTAACTTAAAGATGAGAATAGTGGGATGATAAAGTTGCACACCCCTTCTAAGGGTCATACAATCATTAAATGATAAGAGCCAGGGATAAAGTATTCACATTCTTTATACCATGCTCTGTAAGGGGACTGATAGAATTTAGATGGAATTAACACAGCCTCACCTCAGTTATAGACACATCCATAAGACGGGTGATGGAGTCCTGATGGCTTACGACACCATAGATCCACCCTTCTTCCCCCTCTGGCTGGTACACTTTGACCCTGTGACCTTGAACACTGTAGGGACCTAAAAAAGAGATCAGTCAAAACTGTATTTTTGGCTAAGCTATGTTTCATAACTGTTTCTGAAAGCAAAAGGAAAATTACATGATGTAAATACTTGACACTTTCAAATATCTGCCCCTTGACAGAGCTAACAAAGTAGCAATTCTAGATTTACCACACTTAGCATTGAGTCTTTTTGAGATGTTGGGATAGAACCCTTGTCCTCATACATCCTAGGGAAGCACTCTGATATTGAGCAACATCCCTAGCCCCTATATTCAACAATTTAATAATTATAATATACAAAAGGAAAGAAACTTACAAATTAAATAACAACAAGTAATATGGAAATTTACTCATATACCTGACATGTACATGAAAAAAGTAGGAGACTACTAAGTTGAATGTACTCTTTTTCTTTTTTATTTGTGCTGCAGAGGATCAAACCCAGAGCCTTGTATATGCTAGGCAAGTATTCTGCCACTAAGCTAAATCCCCAGTCCCATTGGATGTGCTATTAGGATAAATGATCACTGGAATGATACATAATCATTAACATTCTGCTATCTGACTTTCAATAACAGCTGAGAGTTCAATTTATGAGGTTTCTAGCCTCTGCACTAATAATAGTCTGAACAAATATAGCACCTGTCTTCCTAAGAACACAGAGTTTCAAAGATATTACTTTATCAGCAGGTAATGTTACCCTGCAATTTCGCTGGTCTTCCCAAGGACATTTTCTCTCTCCCACATATCATTCTACATTTGAGACTATATAGCTAAAGCATTACTAATTTTAGATTATTTTCTTAGAGCTATAATTAAGTTTCCTTAATTTTTCTGTATATACTCACATATCACCACCTCTCATTTTGTCCACTCAATTTTCTTCTGTTACTAATTTTTCCTCACATTCTTTCTTCCTCTATATCATTCCTTGTTTATTAAACATCATTTTATCCTGATATCTTTATTTTCTCCATTAGGTCAGTATTCTTAACTTTACCTGTTTAGATTTATTTGACAAAAATAGAACCAAGGACACTACTTCACTAAAAATAATGATTATCATAAGGCCCAGAAATGAAGGTGAGTGAATGCATGACATGAAAGGAAGAATAAATGAAGTAGTTTACCCTTCGTGTAGACTCTTGAGGCAAAACTGGTACCTGAACTTGAAAGCTAATAATTCTTCTTTCTGTTTTTGTTTGTTTGTTACTAAGGATCAAACCCAGGGGCTATGGCATGTTAGGCAAAAGCACTCTACCACTGAGCTACACACTATGTTCATTTATTTATACTTAAAGCATACTATTCATGTGAATAAGTCTGTGGATGCATTTGCACTCTAAGTTATATGTTGGTGTTAAGAGTCTTTAGCTTTTTCTTTTTGGTAATGAGGATTGAACACAGAAGTGCTTCATTTCTGAGCTACATCCCCAGACCTTTCTATTTTTTATTTTGCGATAGAATCTTACTAGGTTACTGAGGGTTTCACTAAATTGCTGAGATAGGCCTATAACTTGCGATCCTGCCTCAGCTGTCCAAGTTGCCCAAATTAGCGGTGTAAGCCACTACACCCAGCTAGTCCTAGTTTTTTTAGAAACCTGCAGATAGTAAATTCAAAAAAAGCAAAGAGTCAGCTCTAGGCACAATGGCACATGTGTGTAATTTCAGCAACTCAGGAGGCTGAGTCAGGAGGATTGCAAGGCTCTAAACAACTTAGTGAGTCTGTCTCAAAATAAAAAATAAAAAAAAAAGGGCTAGGGATGTGGCTCAGTGGTTAAGCACCCTTGGGTGTATTAAAAAAAAAAAAAAAGGTAAAGATTTTCTAGCTACTGGCTAGATCATTAGTGCCTTAACATTGTTTCTAGTGCATGTTTTTAAATAAATATTTCTAGTGTCTTTAATAAATATTTTAAAAATGGGGAAAAAAAACTAAGCTTACAACAAAACTATGTTTTATGAAAAGAACAATGAAAACAATGGGAGGCTGGAGTTGTAGCTTAGCAGTGGAGCGCTTGCCTCGTACATGCAAGGCACTGGGTTTGATTTCCAGCACCACAAAAAAATAAAATAAAATAAAGGTCCATCAACAACTAAAAAAATATTAAAAAAAAAAAAAGAGAGAGAGAGAGAGAGAAAACAATAGTCTGGGAGAGATCCTATTTTTCTAGTTTATTTGGAGATTTAGCTAAATGGAGATACTTTTGTCTCTACTCACAAAAAGAGGATGAGGACAAATGTTTAAAGCTACATGATGTCCCATTATATCATTCAAAACTGACAATTCACCTGATTCAGAGTTCAGGGACAGAAGACTACCTGTTCTTACCTCGGCTGAATATCTCTTGTAGCTTTTGGTCACTGATCAAAGCATTAACTGTTTCTCTCAGAGCAGTATGTTCTAAAAGAATCTGGTTTTGGCTATCTGTTCCCATCTGGAAAGATAAAACAACTGAATGTTAAAATAAATAACAATAACATCTAACTAAATAAGAAAAATCACATACCAAGGAGTTCTATATCAACACTTGCTAAAAATGCCTTAAGAATTCTAGTCTCATGAGAATCTCTGCAAGAATTAAAAATGCTAGTATAAATGAGGCTTAGAAAATATTACATATTATATCTTTCTACATGCAGGACATGATATTTCCTAAGCCTAAATTTATATATGTTTCTGTATACGACATCATACTCAAGGTTCAGAGAAATCATAGAGAAAAGAAATATATTTAAGTCAGAGTTTCACATACTTATATGACCACAAAACATTTTACTCCATATAAACCTTTTTGCTTATTTTGGTGTTTATCCAACATTTCCTGAATGCCATTCTCATATAAACTCTGGGATTATAAAGATGAATAAAGCAAGACTGCTGAGAGTGAGGTCTCATGAGGACTATATAACAAAAAGAAATATACATTAATATACATAAAACAGTTTAGGAAACACTGTTCTTGGCTTTCTTGATAAGAATAAAACTCTTAGAAGTCTCTCAGATTTTAACCTTCAGATAGTAACCCTTACAAGTGAGAATTAAACAGTACTTTGTTAAATTCTGAAACCCAAACTCAGAAGCTAGTTTGTTTCAACTATTTAACTTATCCCATTTTTTTTTTTTTTTATAACTAAAGATATACCAAAAGCTCTTCAACACTTCACACTACATGGGACCACTTCCTCCCCACTTCCATGCCACTAAGGTATGCACAGGGCCCCTAGGACTCATACTACAGAAGCAACCAACTCAATGAAGCCACCTCTTCTGAAGGGACCCTCAGAATTGTGGTCGTAAGTCTTCAATGGCTTTAGTGTGGAGCAGGGTTATACAGAAAAGGAAAGAAGCCTCAGTACTTTGCAAGGAAGCAGAGAAACTTTAAAAGGCACAGGGGAATTTATTGAAGGAAATCAAAGAAACACTAAGAAAAAGGGAAACACCAGTATTTGTATCAACAAAGAAATTAGCAAGGAGAAAAATAATAGGGTAAAGACCAGAGTTAAGTGTAAAGTACCTGGAACAGATGCAACCCATTAGCATCTGATAGGAAACGAAGTTCTCGATCCAGAAGGTATTCAACTGGCACCACAGAACCCAAACCCAGTTTATCTACTAAGGGAGTGAAAGTCTGTGAAGCACAATAACAAGACACTGATTAGAACCTGGAAATGAAAACCAATAACAATTCAATAAATCCCTACTTCAGAAAAAGTATCCATTATTATATTATTTTTATATTTTCACCCTAGTAAATACAGATTAACTAAAGTTTAAGTCCTTGGAAACATTTCTAGCCTAGCATCTGTCCCTCAAATAATGATAGGAAGCAAACCAAAGTAGAAAACTTTGCTCAATACTGTTTTATTATGATCATTATTATCCAAAGTACATGTATGAAGACACAAATTGGTGTGGATATACTTTGTGTACAACCAGAGATATGAAACATTGCGCTCTATATGTGTAACAAGAATTGTAATGCATTCCACTGCCATATAAAAATAAAAATAAAAATTAAAAAAATACTTTTATTTATGGCTAAAAAGGACAATTGAGATTAAAAATTCCTCATTTTCCTTAGGGATCTGACTAATCTTGTCAGCCTTCAAGAGGACTAAATTTCAGTAAATGCCCAGAATACCAGGGCTGGGGTTGTAGCTCAGTGGTAGAGCACTTGCTTCACATACATACATGCATGGGTTTAATCCTCGGCACCACATAAAAATAAATAAAGATATTGTGTTCATCTACAACTAATCATATATATATATATATATATATAGTTATAGTTATAGTTATAGTTATACCATTAGTCCAGAATTCCTGAAATCTTCATGAAGTTTCTAAAAATAATTACTGGTATAAACATGCACAGGTAAACTCTTACTACTATTTCATAAATAAATAGTCTAAAAAAGATATGCCAAAACTCCATATCCATTTATAACAGACCTTCTCCTAAAAGTGAAATTGGAAAGTAGCCTTAAAAACAAATGAATCCATGGGCTGGGGCTGGGGCTCAGTGGTAGAGCACTTGCCTAGCAGGTGCGAGGCACTGGGTTTGATCCTCAACACCACATAAAAATAAATAAAATAAAAATATTGTGTCCAATACAACTAAAAAATGAATATTAAAATACAAAATAGGGCAGGGGATGTAGCTAGTGGTTGAGTGCCCCTGAGTTCAATTCCCAGTACCAAAACACAAAAACAAAACAGGTATTTTCACCATACCTGAAAAGGCCAGGTATGGTGGAACATGCCTATAATCCCAGTGATTTAGGAGGCTGAGGCAGGAAGGCTGCAAGTTTAGGACTAGCCTCTCAACTTAGTGAGACCCTGTGTCAAAATTTAAAAAAAGGCCTGGAGATGTAGTTCAGTGACTAAGTGCTCCTGGGTTCAATCCCTGGTAACAAAAGATAAATAATGAAAAGAGCTGGGGATGTGGCTCAGTAGTAGAGTGCTTGCCTAGTATGCGTGAAGCTCTGGGTTCAAACCTCAACACAGCAAAACAAAAACAAAACAGTCAATCTTCAGTACTGCAAAACTAATAACAAATGAAAAAATGCTGGCAAGGATATGGGGAAATGCATACATTCTTAGTGGGACTGCAAAGTGCCAACTAGTACAACCACTTTGCAAAGCAGTATGGAGATTCCTCAAAAGACTAGGAATGGACCCATCATATAACCCATTCTATTCCATTCCTTGGTATTTATCCAAAAGAACTAAAATCAGCATACTATAGCAATACAAGCATATTAATGTTTATGTCAGCACAATTCACAATAGCCAAGTTATGGAACCAGCTGGATGTCCATCAACAGATGTGGTATATGTACATAATGGAATTTTACTCAGCCATAAAGAAATAAGCCAGACTCAGAAAGCCATGGGTCAAAATATTTTCTCTCATATGAGAATGCTAGTGGCAAAATAAGGGAAGAAAAGGTGGAGGGTGGGGAGAAACTCCATGAAAACAGAAGGAAGATCAATGGAATAGAAGGAGGTTGAGAGGAAAGGAAGAGGGATAGGAAAAAGGAGGAATGAAATTGGCCAAATTATGCTATGTACATATATAAATACTCCATGTGAATTCTCCCTTTATGAATACCTATTAAACACGAATTTAAAAACACAATAATCCAGGCAAAGTGGCAACAAATGAAACTTAGCAACTCAGCAAGTCCCTAAGCAACTTAGTGAAACCCTGTCTAAAAATAAAATATAAAAAAGGGCTGGGGATGTGGCTTAGTGATAAAGTACCTCTGGGTTCAATCCCCAGTACCAAAGAAACAAAAACAGGTATGAGGGTACATGTCTGTAATCCCAGTGACAGGAGGATAACAAATTCCAGGCCAGCCTCAGCAACTTAGCAAAATCCTGTCTCAAAATAAAAAATAAAAAGGGCTGGGGATGTAGCTTAGTGGTTATGTGCCCTGGGTTCAATCCTCAGTATTGAAACAAAAACAAACAACCCCCCCCAAAAAAAAAACCAAAAACAAAAAAAACAAAAACAAAAACCCAACAAAATAAACCAATAAGTAAATAGAAGGAAGACCAATAGAAAAAGGAAGGAGGAATGAGGGGAAGGAGAAGAGAGGGAAAAGGGAAGTACCAAGGACTGAAATAAAGATAATTATATTCCATGTATGTATGATCATGTCAAAATACACCCCAATATAATGTATAATTATAATGCACTAATAAAAACATAAAAAAGAAAAAGCTAGGGATGTGGTCAGTCGTACAACATTTGCCTAGCATGTGCTAGGCCCTGGGTTTAATACCCAGCACCCTCTGACACATACAAAAGAAAAAAACAATTTAGTAAGGAATAATATGCATAATCAATAGGTCAAATAAATTTGCTTTGAATATTACTTATTAATTTGATTAGCCACAGGAGAATTAGGATTTTTTAAAAATTGCCATTTATCTAACAGGATAGATAAAAACAAATGGATACTCTCAGAATTTTATAATACTATTTCATTTCATTTCAAAAAACAAAACAATTACAAAATACTTTTGAGGATTACACTATTTCAAATCTTGCTATGAGAAAAGACTAAAGGTGAAAAAATTATTTAGAGATAAACAGTATCAAATATTATCTATATTTGATATTATCAGAGTGTTTTGGAGAACACAGAAGAAAAAAGCTCTCTCTTAATTTTTATGTTAGGAAAGCTCAAATATGTTCCTACCCAATAGGGGCCACTCAGGGACCAAGGGTATATATAACTCAGTGAAATCACTTGCCTAACAAGTACCCTGGCAGACCTGAGGTAGTAGCAGGATTTGGGGGCTACAGGTATGGCTCATTAGTAGAGATCTTGGCTAGCATGAGTTAGACTCTGGAATTAAGCCCTAGGACCAAATAAAAAAATAATAATAAAAACTACTCACCAGGGCTGGCCACTGTGCAATTGAGACTCGAGTGCCCTGCAAAAGGACTGGGTCATTCCGGGGTGCCCATACAAGTGACCCTTCCAGCAAAAGCACAATAACTTCTTCAGCATGAACTTTAACCCAGGAGTGTTGCTTCCAGTTACAGCCATCAAATTCTACAAAGATCTGCAAGAAAAAATAAAAAGTAGCTTGGAAGATACATTTGATGAAATCCCATACTGTAACACATAAACAAAACAACTTTGAACAAGTGACTAGGAAAAATAACTTTTTTAAAGTTATTTTAAAGGGCACCAATAAAAATGAAGTTACAGCAGGGTGTGGTGGTGCACGCCTGTAATCCTAGCAGCTTGGGAGGCTGAAGCAGGAAAATCGCAGGTTCAAAGCCAGCCTTAGCAAAAGGAACTTAGTGAGACTCTGTCTCTAAATATAATATAAAAAGGGATGGGCATCAGGTGTTCCTGAATTCAATCCATAGCACCCCCCCCAAAAAAAAAGATGTTACTTCAAAGCCAGGAAGCTGGTTTCAGCCTCATTCTAAAACAGGTGTATAGAGTTAAAAGGGGCATGAGTTATACACACAATTCTTTAATATCTGGTCATGTCCCTACTGAAACTTGCAATTTTCATTTACCAATTCATATCTACACACATTAGCTGGGGGCTTATATGTGTAAAGTACTGTGCTAGATTCAGGAATGCTGAGATGAATCTCACACACTTCCTAGTCTCCAAGTGCTCATAGTCTAATAGAAAGAGAACTTTTTAGTACTTCTACTAAAGATGACTGAGAAATTATTTTATTAGTTTTTTGAATAGGTGATGTATGTATACAAATGTATGGTACAAATTTCAAAAGGATAGGCAATGAAAGAAAAAGAAGTTGTCTTCCCACACCCACCTGTGGATTTATTAAGTGTTACTGCCAGCAATAATCTCTAAATGCTGGCCAAGGCGTGCGGTAGTCACAATGTTTTGCTTCCTTCCTGAATAGATGTATACTCTATTTCTCAAGATATGTTTAATTGATACTGTGAAGAGTTCTTGGAAGTGATTTGTAGCAAATGAAAGTACATTTTTCTTTTTTTAATATTTATTTTTTAGTTATAGGTGGACACAATATCTTTATTTTATTTTATGTGGTGCTGAGGATCGAATCCAGTGCCTTAAGCATGCTAGGCAAGTGCTCTACCTCTGAGCCACAACCCCAGCCTGAGACTACATTTTTCTAATTACTTCTGAATGTAATTAAACACAGTATGAAGAGCAAGATATACACATGTAGGCATCACTATATAAAATAGATATGTCCAGTGCCAAACATGGTCACAAATGAAGGGCTAGAGATTTATTTATCTCCTGATTCACCTTTAAAGAATTTTAGATGGCTTTTGGGAAATACATGCACTAAAATGATGAAAGATAAATTTAAAAATCACAGCCAAGAAAATGACAATGGGAAGTCACTATCAAAGTGGAAAAACTTTATTATGCAGAAAAGATCAATACAATTGCTACAAATGAGTGACATATTTGGTTCTGAGCTCCCCAAATACCAATGTGAAAAAGGAGACAAGCTCAGTTGCAAGCCAAGTTATTCAAAGAGAAATCATTCAAAAAGCAATTATTCAGGGGAGCAAAGCTATTTCAACTTCTTGGTTCTGTAAGAAATTTCTCACATGAAATTTCCTATGGTAACACTGAGTGATTCAGAATAATATCAGTATCCCTGCAGATATGGATCCCAACTGGCAACTTGGAGTTACCAAAGAGGATCTGCAAGTATTAGGAGCACCAAGCATTGCCTGTAGATGGAATACTAGAGGTCTTGTATGTCTATGTATTAGCAGTTTTCATTTTTTTCTTTCCTTTTTTTTTTTTTTTTTGCTGGTTGTGGAAGCAGTGGTATACACAAACACATCTGCAATCCCAGCAATTCAGGAATATGAGGCTGAAGGATCACAAATTTCAGGCCAGTCTCAGCATCTTATTGAGATTGTATCTCAAAATAAAAAATAAAACAGACTGGGGATGTAGTTTGGTGTTAAAGTGCTCTTGGGTTCAATCCCCAGTACTGGAAACAAAAACAAAAACAAGGACAGCAATGGAGATTCAACTCAGGGGCTCTCAACCACAGAGATACATCCCCATCCCACCTCCCCTTTTCATTGCAACTAAATTCATTGCCCAGGCTGGCGTGGAACTCGTGATCCACCTGCCCTAACCTCCTGGCTGGCTAAGGAATATACAACCACAGTGGGCAAAAATTCAACCAACATTTTTTTTTTCTTTTGCCTTCAATGCTGGGGATCAAACCCAGGGCCTCACACATAATAGGCAAGTGCTCACCAATGAGCTATAGCCTCAGTCCTCCATTTAAAATATATGTAGATAGCCAGGTGTGGTGGCGCATGCCTGTGATCCCAGAGGCTCAGGAGGTGGACGCACGCAGGAGGATCCCACATTCAAAGCCAGCCTCAGCAAAAGTGAGGTGCTAAGCAACTCAGTGAGACCCTGTCTTTAAATAAAAGAATAAAATATAAAATAGGCTGGGGATGTGGCTGAGTGGTCAAATGCCCCTGAGTTCAATTTCCAGCACAAAAATAAACAAACAAATAAATAAATAAATGTGATATAATAAAATTTAAATCCATTAAAATGGTTATGAAAATATTGTGTACTTCCCCATAATAAAAAATGGATTTTTTTTTTTACTCTATTCATAATAGCTTTTTGTGTGTGTGGTGTGCTGGGGATTGAACCCAGGGCCTTGTGCATGCGAGGCAAGCAATCTACCATCCTCAGCCCTCATAATAGCTTTTGTGGTATGTTCTCATGCAACTAACATAAAAATTATAAAGTTATGAGAAATTCATGATATTTATAATACTTGAAAATGTAGAATGATGGCTCAGTAGCCTAGCTTTTAATCAATTTCTTCAGATACCTTGTAAATTGAAGTACATTAATGAAAAGATCAAAAGTTAAATTCATTATATAAAATAGTAGTTTTATTATTTATTGTACACCAAATAAGTTTCCTATCTACTTTAAAAAAAAATAATGGGGAAGCACCACTCAGGGGAAGGCTGATTTTTCAGAGAAAGAGAACATTGAACTGGACATGAACATGCTCACTCGTATATACACATATATATTCTAGGGGAATAAGGCATAGTACCTACCTTCAAATAGCTAACAGTCAATTGGAAAGAGAGAAATATTCAAACTTATATTTACGTGCACATTCAGATTCAGACACTCAGAAAGGTAGTAGAAGCATATTATATAAAGCTTAGGGCTTATGCACAGGAGACATGGATGAGTCTTAGTGCCATGCTTTACTAACTGCAAAACTTGGGCAACTTACTATTCCCTCATCATATCTTGGCTTAGTTTTCCTCACTTGTGATAAGACACTGTCTTATCTTACCTAATAGACTGTTGTGAAAATTAAATAAAACAGATTCAAATGCACTTTAGTCAACTATAAAGCTCTTTGGGGGCAATAATATGACATAAGATAAATAAAAATAAAGTATGGTGGGCTTCAGAGGTAAAGAAATCATTTCAGGTATGCAGAGGGACTGGTAGGGACTGAGGCCAACCAAAGCCTTGGTAAAGTTCTAGGATAGCCAGGAACTACATAGCACTGTGGCGGGGAAATAAAATTAAAAAAAATTAGGAGTTGATACGAAAAATACCTGAATACTGAGATAAAAACTGAGGCCATGGGCTAGGGCACAATCACACATGCCTGTAATCTCTTCTACTCAGGAGGCAGGAGAATCACAAATTCAAGGTTAGCCTGGGAAATTTAGCCAGACTGTCTCAAAAAAGGGAAGGTGCTGGACTTGGTGACACAGGCCTGTAATCTCAGGGGCTCAGGAGGCTGAGGAAGGAGGATTGCAAGTTTAAAGCCAGCCTCAGCAATTTAGCTAGATCTTGTCAAAATAAAAAATAAATAAGGGCTGGGAATGCAGCTATGAAGTTACGTGCCCCTGGGTACAATCCCCAGTACCAAAAAAAAAAAAAAGGGATATAGTTCTGTGGTGGAGCACCCCTGGACTCAATGCCCAGTACTGCAAAATAAACAACACAAACTAAAAACTGGGACTACAGTTAGATACAATGACACAAGCCTGTGGCCCCAGATATGAAAGAGTCTGAAGCAGAATAATTGTTTGAGCCCAAGAGCTTGGCAACATAGCAAGATCCCATCTCTTTAAAAACAAAACAATTCAGTGTAATAAAACTATGCTATGTACACATATGAATATATCACAATAAATTTCAGCTTTATGTGTATCTGTAATGCACTAATTTAAAAAAACTATAAATAAATAGAAGCCAAGTAGTATAGAGGAAAGGGAACAAGGGAGTGAGGAAGGAAGAGTAAAGGAAGTACTGGGGACTGAATGGAGCAAATTATATTCCACACTTGTATTAATCTTGTCAAAATAAACCCCAATATTATTTATAACTATAATGCACAAATAAAAAGTATTTTAAAAAAATTGTGAGTGTGGAAGCCAACACAACTGCAATTAAAAGGTTAAGCATTTGTGGGCTAGGTGGGGCAGGGCAGAGCAGGTGTTCTTATGTGATCTAGAGTGGGGATAGACAAAGATGGAAGTGACTCAGGTTTGTAAGAATCCATGAACCTTATTACAAAGCTTGGTGGTTGGCCTACATAGAAGGGAGAATTTAAAAATGATGTGGTGGCACACACCTGTAATCCCAGTGGCTGGGGAGGCTGAGACAGGAGGATCAGAAGTTCTAGACCAGCCTCAGAAATTCAGCAAGGCCCTAAGCAATTTAGTGAGACCCTGTCTCAAAAAATAAGAGGTCTGAGGATGTAGCTTAGTGGTAAAGTGCCCCTGGGTTTAACCCCCAGTGCAAATAATTAATTAATTAATTAATTTAAAAATTAAATGAAATTTAAAAAAAATGACTTGGATTTTTGAACCAGAGACTAGATGAAGACAAACTGATGGCAGGAGGTAGCAACTGCTGGAGGACAGAAAAGAACCAAAGGAGCATAGACTATTCAGTGCCTAGGCTGGATCTAACCTTGAAGGACAACGATATTTTTCAGGCATCACTCAGAAAACCAGAGGTTGAGGCTCTATAGTAACTGACAGGTAGGTGTCATTCTGGAGTTCTAATCTATCAACCACTTTAAAACTCAACATAGAATCCACGTAAGGTGGCAGATACCTATAATTCCAGTCCCTCCGAAGACAGAAGAGGCAGGAGGAATGCAAATAAAAGTCCAGCCTTGGGACCTTGGAGACACCCTGTCTCAAAAAATAAACTGGGAACAGCGGCACATAACTATAATCCAAGGGCTCAGTGGTTAAGAGCTCCTGGGTTCAATTCCTAGTACCATTTTTCAATTCCAGCCAAGTATGGTAATGCACATCTATAATCCCAGCAACTCAGGCAGCTTAGGTAGGAGGCTAGCAAGTTCAAAGCCAGCCTCAGCAACTCAGCAAGACCCTGTCTCAAAAACAAAAACAAACAAACAAACAAAAAAAACCACATAGAACTTAAACACAGCATTCTATCATGACATATGAAAACATCAGGAAATGTTTCACTTAATTTGAAGGCAATTACCTCAAACTGCCTGGACAAAGGATGTGGAATAAGGGTTTATTAAAAACTGACAATAACCATGTACTATACATTATGGGATCAAGCAATTGCTCTAGGATAATGATAAGAATCTGTTTTGTGAACAATGTGGACCATGGATACTTGTAAACATGTAAGACAGACTGATTTCTGGCTCTCTAGTATTATACTTTTCTTCCCAGTTAAAGAAATAAAAGGAGTTGGAAAACAGAAGGTAAAGAAACATTTTAAATTAAAGCAAATAGAACACAAACTCTCAAAATGGTAGAAGGTTAGGATACAGGATAAGTAGAAAGGATATAAAATAATGTTCAGCCAGAGATGACCAGGGAGATGGATAATAGAATAGGACAAACACAGTTTGAGATGATTTTTACAAGTCTGAATAAAAGTAGCAAATAGTTCTATACATACGATAGAACCCAAGGATTAGACGTGAAGTATTTCATGAGTTAAGGTGAGTTAGTATTAAAACTCGTGCTTTCAAATTTCCCTTTAAGGTCTACATGTGATTTATATTAATTTTATCAACACTGAAATAAAGCTGTGCCTATACTCCTATCCCCCTATGCTTGGGATGGAACCCAAAGCCTCAAGCATGCTAGGCAAGTACTCTACAACTGAGCCTCATCCAAGCCTTTTTTTTTTTTTAATCAAATAAATTACCTTTATTTTTGATAAAATCTGGAATTAGTAATCTGAGCAATATAGGACTTCATGTTTGTCATGTAGCCATGAGTTTGGATTCTGGCTTTCCACAAGGTCATTCTTACTACCGTTAATAAGATTATTCATTTATTGACTCAATCAATAAAAACAGAATGCCCCTTACATGTGTGCACTTGCCAAGCCTAAGAATATCAAGGCAAATAAGGTAGCATAAGAGGGACTCACCCCAAATGAGTTAAGAGAGGTACAGAAATTCTTACAAAGCTATGTAATGAAAAGCAGTAATAAAGATCTAAACTGCCATTAGGCTAGACTGACATCTGTCTTGGGCAACTCAAAACAGTTTCACAGAAGAGGTAGGAGTATGCTAGCAAGTCTTAAAGGACAAGCTGTATTCTCCTAGCAGAGAAGGAGGGAAAGATTTTCCAGCACAGACAAAGGCAGAGAAACATAAAAGATAGTTTGTTTTGGGAGAAAAGGAAGGTGGCTAGTAAGTAAGCTGTAAAAGGGCTCTGTAGTACACTAATGGATAACAAACTGAAATTTGTTGGCACTCTCAGAAAGCTGAGGCAGGAGGATCACAAATTCCAGGTCAGTCTGGGCAACTCAGTAAGACCCTATCTTGAAATACAAAATAACAAGGGCTGGGGATGTAGCTCAGTGGTAGATCATCCCAGGTTCAATCCACAGTATGGTGGGGGAAGGGGGAAAGGGGGAGGGGGGAGGGAGGAAGGGGAGGGGGAAGGGGAGGGGGAGGGGGAGGGGGAAAGGGGGAGGGGGAAAGGGAGAGGAGGGGGAGGAGGAGGAGGATAAACTTGTTGGCAAAAGTTTCTTATTTGGTCATCAATGTTTTTCTGTTTTGTTTTTAAAGTGCATTTTAACATCTTTAGGCAATTTCTACACTCTCTACCAACTGTCAGTCCCACTACACCTTTTGGTCTGTCACTCAATTTTTTGTAAGTCACTGGAGGTCTCTGAGTATATGATGCCCATTATAGAGCTTGAAAGAGCCACTGATGGTTTACTGATGGTTTTAAAATTATGGGAAAAAAATATTTTATGAAGATAATGCCACCTGGGGAATAAACTTCTCAACCCTCAGTTTAAATAGGAAATCAAATGAAATTACAAAGCAATTCATAATTAAACTAATGAATAAAAAATACAACCAATACTATGGAATAAATAACACAGAGTTTCAAAAATTACATCTATTGAGCCAGAGTAATAAAGCACTTGCCTAATATGTGTGAGGCCCTGGGTTCAACTCCCAGTGCTGAAAAGAAGAGAGGAGGGGGGCGGGGGAGGGAAGGAGGTGGGGGGAGAGGGAGAGGGACGGGGAGGGGGAGAGAGAGAGAGAGAGAGAGAGAGAGAGAGAGAGAGAGAGAGAGAGAGGGGGGGGGGGGGAGAGGGAGAGAGATATCAATTGATTGATTTGTCTAACAAACTTACATAAAAAGATTTTCAAGATACTTGGAGAAAAAAGCAAGTTGCAGACTATCCAGGTTGAGGAAATTATAGGGAAGAGGAGGATTGGAATGGGATGGTTAACAGTATTTCAGGCCTTATTTCTTTTAACCTGTGTATTATATATTAGTTATACAATTAACTTTTTTTTTTTTTAAGGATGAAATTAGTGAGGCATTGTGATGCAGGCCTGTAATCACAGCAGCTCAGATGCTAAGGCAAGAGATCTCAAGTTTAAAGCCACCCTCAGCAATTTAGTGAGGCTTATAGAGAACCTGTCTCCAAAAAAAAAAAAAAAAAATGGCTGGGATGTGGCTCAGCTGTTAAATGTCCCTGAATCAATCCCTGGTAATGAAAAGTATATTTGAGAAATTAAGAGATAAAAACAACAGTATTAGCAGTGATTGTCAGAGGATAAGGGAATGGAGATGAACTTTTGAGGTTTCTAACTTCTCCAATTTTCTTAAAAAAAAAAAAAGCTAAAAAAAGCATGAACTGTTATAAATGATTTTCAAAATCTATGGGATATCTCGACAACCAAAATGGGGAATGATACATGTCTAGAATATTATTATTTTCAATAATATTTATTTTCTTTAGAGTGCCTTTGGTAAAGAGCACTTTCTACCAAACTATCCCAATTACCCCTCTTCTTTGCCCCTGCCTATTTTCTAACAGCCTAAAGAAATTAAAAGTAAAGTAGCTAGGTATAGTAGTGATAATATGAATAAAAATTCAAACATGTATAGTGATTTAGAGGCTGTGGAATCATAAAGATCTGGATTTACATCTCAACTCCTCCATTACCTGTGTAGTCTAAAGTAAGTTACATTAGCTTTTTTTTTTTTTTTTTGGTACTGGGGATTGAATCCAGGGGTGCTTAAGCACTGAGCCACATCCCCAGTCCTTTTTATTTTTAAACAGGATCTTGCCAAGTTAGGGTTAGGGCCTCACTAAATTGCTGAGGCTGGCTGTGAACTTGTGATCCTGCCTCAGCCTCCTGAGCAGCTGGGATTATAGCTGTGTGCCAGTATGACCTGGCTACATTAGACTCTTTGAGCCTCACCTCCTTTACCTAAAAATAGAGACAATAAGGACCTCAAAAGATGTCTATAGGGGGGCTGGGGATGTGGCTCAAGCGGTAGTGCACTCGCCTGGCATGCGTGCGGCCCGGGTTCGATCCTCAGCACCACATACCAACAAAGATGTTGTGTCCACCGAGAACTAAAAAATAAATATTAAAAAAAAAATTCTCTCTTAAAAAAAAAAAAAGATATCTATAGGGATTACATAAATAAAGTTGTTAAATGCCTAGCAGAATATAGGGCCCTGATAAAAATACTCATTCCTTAAACAAATTGACAGTATTAGTAAGGATATAAATTGGTATAACTTAAAAAATAATTCTATGAAATAATCCATAAAAAGACCTTACTCATAAAACATTCATCATCACCTTATTAATAAAGCTTAAAATATGAAATAACTTCAATATTTAATGAAAGAGAAAGTTAAATCACTGAGCCAAAAAATACATTCATAAGATTTTTGTTTTTTGCTTTTTCGAATGTCATATGTTGCAATGGACTGGCCTTGAATTTCTGGGCACTAGCATTATCCTGCCTTAGAATTCTGAGTATCCACTATGCTCAGCCACAAGATATATTTTTCGGTACTGGGGATTGAACCCAGGGGCGTTTTACCACTGAATTACATCACTAGCCTCTTTTTAATTTAATTTAATTAATTAATTTATTTATTTTAAACAGGATTTCACCAGTTTACTGAGACTGGCCTCCAATTTATGATCATCCTGCTTTAGCCTCCCAAGTTGCTGGAATTACAGGTGTGCACCACCATGCCTGAAGCCATAAGATATTCTTACAGAGCATTTATTGTTTTACTTTCATGAAAGCAATATAATATTTGTGAAAAATTGAGAAAAACACCAAGAAAGTTAAAATCACCATAAACTAAGTTTTTGATAATAAAAATAATTGCCACATTAAATGAAAAGCAAATATCTAAATTTAAAAATGCAGTATGAAGGGCTGGGGATGTGGCTCAAGCGGAAGGGTACTCGCCTGGCATGCACGGGGTGCTGGGTTCAATCCTCAGCACCACATAAAAAAATAAATAAAATAAAGATGTTGTGTCCACCGAAAAATAAAAATATTTTAAAAAATCTCTCTTAAAAAATGCAGTATGAATTCAACTATATTTTTTCTAAAATTAAAAAAAAAAAAAAAGATTGAAGGAAGACCTAGTCACTGACCTAACCAACTCCATTTTGTCCTTTTCTAACTCCATTTGCCTTTTATACTTTTTTCCTTCTGAGGCCCTTTCTTCTACAGTTACACCTTGGATTCCAGGAATTATAGTCTTGTTGATAAGCACCTATAAAACGAGGAATAGAAACCATCCCCAAGCTACAGCAAGCCTCCCAGAAACAGATCACCCTAAAATGAGTCTGCACCCCTGAGGAGCAATCATCCCAGGATGCAAATCAAATCACCCCATCAAACATTGATGAGAAAGATCAATCAGACCAGGAATAACCAAGAACCAATTATACCATCAATATAAATGCCTCAGGCATTCAAGCCCCCCAAACTTGCCTTTCTTCTCTTTTTCTATAAAACCTCAGGTGCAGCCACACAGCTTAAAAACTCTTTTCTTGCCTTTCATCTCTGCTGTTTTTTTGATTACCAGTCACACTGGGAAAGGTTGCAAAGCATGGTCTGTTGGAATCACCTGGGATGGAGCCTTCACCAAGGACTTCAGAAATAAGATTAGATCATATATCAAAATATAAACAGTAGTTCCTAATAGGTTGTGAAACTACAGGGTCTAGTTTTTTTTTTTTTTCCCCTTTCTTCATAATATTGTTAAAATGATTTCTACCCTTTGTGAGTCTGGGGTTGTGGCTTAGTGGTGTTTGCCTAGCATGTATAAGGTACTGGGTTGGTTCAATCCTCAGCACCACATAAAGAAATAAAGTTAAAAAAGAAAAGACTTACACATTTTGTATAATAGGCAGGTATTACTTTAGAATAAGAAATATAAAATATCAAATGCTTCCAATCTAAGAAAACAATCCAGATGTAAATCACAAAAAACAAGAGACAATGTAGCTTGGGTTGGAGTCCCAAACCTGATCCAATAACACCAAGACAAAATTAATTGCTAAGTCAATATATTAATAAAAATATGTAAAAGAAAAAAAGGACTAATTATAAATACCTTATTTTCAGGGCCATGGTGTAGAATTCCATAAAAAAATCAGAAGTGAATGTAAACTGAATATAGGCTTCTAAATATTTTATTTTTTTAGATAGGGTGGTCAGAAGGCCTTATAAAATAGTAATAGAAAAATTCAGGTGTTCTCTGTCTTCCAGGAACTTTCAATCTATATAAGAGATAAGCAAGCTATTTCTCTTGCTATACAGCTACAACAATAAAAACTAAAATAATAGTCCAAAAGTGTGCTAAAGGAACAAAGAATAAAAACAATATGGTGAGGACTCAGAAAGACTTTATAGAGGCAGCAGCTCCTAAAATGGACAGACTGGAAGGATGGGCAAGGTCTCTTCCTCTTCGTGGGATTTCAGTGGATGACAACATTAAAATCAAATGGTAAAGCAATGGAAGCCCAAAAGTACTAGGAAAGTGGAGAATCACCAAATTAGGGCTGCTGCTGTAAATATCCTTTTTGCCACACCCAATTTTCCCTCCCCTGACTCTTTGCACACCAAGGATACTTCTTATCTATAATTTGTCTCAAGTAGAACAGGTGTGAGCTCTCATGCAGGTCTCTGTATAGATATATCTCCCACTGAAAATTAATAACTCTGCATATGGATTTTTGATTTAGTCTCCAGAGGGTTTGGTTAGTGAGTCTGTCCCCTAGAGCCTTATTACTTCCACACAGACAGACAGACAGACAGACACACACACACACACACACAAAGGAGTTTCTGCTCTTGCAAAATTGAGAGAAGTCACACCTAAACAACCAGCAGTAGAAAGTCACTGCTAAAAACTTAGGAAGAGCTGGGCATGGTGTTGCACACTTATAATCCTAGCATCCTGGAAGATTGAGGCAGGAGGATGGTAAATTCCAGGCTAGTCTCAGAAACTTAGTGAGATCCTGTCTCAAAATTTTAAAAAAAGGGCTGGCAATGTAGCTCAGTGATTAAGTGTCCCTGGGTTCAATCCCCAGTACCAATAAATAAATAAATAAATAACCAACCAACCAACCAGGCACATTTTTTATATTTTGGCAGTAAGGGTGGATGGCAGATTTGGGAGGGTTTAAAAATCACCAATCCAGGGGCTGGGATTGTGGCTCAGCGGTAGTTGCCTTGTATGTGTGAGGCACTGGGTTCATGTCTCAGCACCACATAAAAATAAACAAACAAAATAAAGGTTCATCTACAACTTAAAAAACGAAAAACAAAAAACCAATCTGTCAAAAGCAATGGAAAACTGAGAAGCAACAACAGGTGTTATGTCCCCTAGGCCTTGAGGAAGCTAAGCCTACAGGAACCCACCCCAGCTGTTGTTAAGAAAATCACCAAGAGAAAATGTCATGTTTCTTACCTACCATTTGTTTATAGAGGAAAAACAAAATCAACCAGAAAAGGTTAGAATGAGAAGCAAGCAAGTAAAAGCAGTATACTAGGGAATGAGCCCTAGGCAGGTGGGAAGTTAGTGAAGCAAATTCTTATAAACAAATGGATAATTAAGAGGAAAAACCTGACTGTGTAGTAAAAAGAGAGAATGTAAGACAAAATGACCAATGTATAGTATGATCATTGGTGTACATACTGTATAGCCCTGAAGAAGAATGCAGAGATAAATTAAGATAGAGCTTTTAGTGGCTGGGGCTCTACTTCAGTGGTAGAGTGTGTGGTTGGTACAAAGCCCTGGGCTCAATCCCCAGCACCCCAAAAAATAAAAATTAAAAAGACAAGAGTTATTAAAAACCACACATAAAAGCCAAACCTGGGAACACATGCTTGTAATGCTAGCAACTTAGGAGGCTTAGGCAGGAGGACTTCCAAGTTTGAGGCCAACCTCAGCAACTTAGTGAGACCCTGTCTCAAAGTAAAAAAAAAAAAGCTGGGGATGTTGATCATTAGTAAAGCTCCCCTGGGTTCAGTCTCTAGTACAAACAACAACAACAAAAAAACATATTTTTTTTTAAATGCACTTTGTCAGACGTGGTAGCACACCCTATACTCCCAGCTACTCAAAAGACTGAATCAGGGGGATCCCTTGAGCCTAGTAGATCAGAGACTAGCTTGGGCAATACAGTGAGAATCTATCTCAAAAATAATTAAGAAAAAAAATTAGAGTTAAGATACATGTGCTTAGAGGAAGTGACAATTGAATAGTATACATTCTTATCATCAAATAAGTACAATCATTTTTATTTAAAGTTCTATAAGCCATAAAAAACAGCATAAGATGTCATGATATCAAATGTTTTTGTGTGTATGTGTATATGGGGGGGGGGGGCTGGGGAATTAAACCCCAGGCCTTGTATAGCACTCATATTTTTATTTAACTTTTGAAATGGTAAAAAAAAAAAAGGACACTTAAAGATAACCATTTTAAAAGCCACAAACTCCATTTCGATTAGGTCTGAAATTCTAGGCTTGAACATAGGTAGAAAATAAAGAATGGATTGTACACTAGAAATATGGTATATGATTATAATTACATTACTTAGAAACAAGGTAGACAGGTATTTTGGAGTCTACCTATTCTACACCCTGAGACAAAGTGAAAGGTTGATGTAAAAAAATAAGGCAGATACACTTTCATTCCTCTTGGAAAACTTCCAGACAGAAGTAACACAGTACTAGCCTGAACACTGCTACAATTATTGCATTATCTCCAATCAAAGGAAAGGAATATTTTAGAGTCCCCCTTCCTCTGAAATGGAGATGAAAGATTAAGGGATAAAAAATTAAGGCAGATATACTTCCACTTGCTCTTTCAAGTTCTAGATATCTATGTTACACATTCAAA
Organism: Ictidomys tridecemlineatus; assembly: GCF_052094955.1. Lineage (NCBI taxonomy): Eukaryota > Metazoa > Chordata > Mammalia > Rodentia > Sciuridae > Ictidomys > Ictidomys tridecemlineatus. Next base: position 118,824,765 of record NC_135477.1, on the reverse strand, counting down.
ACAAATCGATGCTGCACTTATAGCATCATTTAATTCTACCACACAGCAAGAAAGATTTAATAAAAACTAGTGCTGACACAATTGGTTACTTAGTAGGAATAAAAAAAGTTATCCCCCTTTTCATATGCCAACTAAAACAAGATTCCAGATGGATCAAAGATCCAAAGATAAAAATAAATGAAATTATTAGGAAATTTGAAGAAGAGTTCTAAAACGGGCATTTTGGTGCATGCCTATAATCCCAGCTACTTCGAAGACTGAGGCAGAGGGATTTTTAAGGCCAAGGCCAATCTGGGCAACTTTGTGAAGCACTGTCTCAATATAATAAAATGTAAAAAGGGCCAGGAATATAGCTCAGTGGTAGAGCACCTGCTTAGCATGCAAGAGGCCCTGGATTCAATCCCCAGCACCACACACACAAAGAATATAAAAATTTAACATGGAGAAGTCCTTTCCAAGCATATTGTTCTGATGAATAAGAACTATATTTTCACCAGAACAATGGGATCCTCAGTACACTCCATGTATGTATAATATGTCAAACTACACTCAAAAAGAACAAATAAAAAAAAATCTAGCATAAGAAAAAGACTTTTGTATGAAAAGAAACCGATAAAGTCAAAAGACAACTGAGACAAAATAAGTATAACACTCTATAGACAGGTAATTTAATCCATGCCAGAACTGATAAAGTGATAGGACAATCTACATTTTCTCAAATGGGCAAAAGATACATATAAATAGCTTAAAAATAGAAAAAAAAAGAAACATAAAAGGTTAATACTCAGAGGAAAAAAAAACAGTAGTCATGAAAATGCTAGATACTATTTTCATTTATCAGACTGGCAAAAATGAAAAAGACTGATGATACCGGTGAAGGAAACAGTATATACACTTGCTGTTGGTGAGGCTGAAATGTTATTATGCTTAGGAAAATAACCTGTAATACAAGGCTGGAGGCACAGCTCAATGGTAGAGTACTTACCCAACATGAAGAAGGCCCTGGTTTAATCCCTAACAATGTGCATGAGCATGCATGTGCACGTGCACAGACACACACAACAGGAAAAGAAAAAAGACATTTTTGGCCAGGCACAATAGTACACACCTGTAATATCAGTGTTTCAGGTGGCAGAGGCAGGAGGATCACAAGTTCAATTCTAGCCTCAGCAACTTAGTGAGAGCTCATCTCAAAATTTTAAAAAAATTAAAAAAAAAAAAAAAAAGAACTGGGGACATAGCTCAGTGGTAGAATAGAGCACCTGGGTTCAAAACCTAGTACTACAAAAGGAAAACAAAACAAAAGAGGCAAAACAACATCAAAACACATAATTCAACCTAACAGTCCCAATTGTGGATGTCCAAAATACAAAAGGAAACCTAGATCACTTAAAGCTATATGTACAAGTATATTAATAGTACTATTGTTTTTAGTGCCCTCAAAAAACTTAAATAACTTGAATATTTGCCAAAAGGAAGAATGAGTAAGTTATGGTACATCCTTTCTATGGAATATAAAGGACTTATCAAAAATGTTTTTGGCATTGCTCAGTATATAGAGTACTTTCCTCTCACTTGAGAGGCCCTGGATTCCTGAGGTGGGGGTGGGTAGGTGGACTTGGGGGTGATGGTTAAAGTATGTCACTATAAATGCCTATGGTATAATGTTAAATTAAGAAGGAAAAATAAGGGCTGGGGGTGCTGGGGTTGTGGCTCAGCAGTAGAGCACTCACCTAGCGCATTCAAGGCCCTGGGTTCAATCCTCAGCACTACATAAAAAAATAAAGGTATTAACAACTACAACTAAAAAATAAATATTAAAAAAAAAAAAAAAAACAAGGGCTGGGGTTGTGGTTCAGTGGTAGAGCACTTGCCTAGCATGTGTGAGGCACTGGGTTTGATTCTCAGCACAACATATAAATAAGTAAATAAAATAAAGGTCCATCAACAACTAAAAAAAAATTAAAATGAAAGGAAAAACAAAAAGCAGCCTGCAGATATGGTACAGGAAGATATCATTTAAAAGAAAAAAAAGCAATATTTTGTATACAGATGTCTTCATATTTTGTATAAGTATTAATAAAGACTAGTAAAGATATCTTACCCTTTTTAGCAAAGGAGGGCATATAGAGATGGCGACTGATGAATTTTCATGTGAATAACCATTTAACACTATGCAAATAGCAAGTTTTGTTTTTATATCAACAAAAAGGAAAATTCAGGGGCTGGGGTTGTGGCTCAGCAGAAGAGCACTCACCTAGTGAGGCCCTAGGTTCGATCCTCAGCACCACATAAAAATAAATAAATAAAATAAAGGTATTGTGTCCAACTACAACTAAAAAAAAATTTAAATCCATTTTTTTTTGGGGGGGAGAGGGGGATTGTTGTCTGTTTTAGCTATTGTACCTACACACGTGAAGATCCCAAAGTCTACACGACTTACCTCAATCAATAAATGACTTAGAAACACAAACTGGACAACTGGTTTAGAGAAGAACCAGGGATAAATGCATAAAAATCCATGAAACTTATTTCTGCAACAGGACTTTTCTCTTTTTAAACATAAAAGGCCTAATTTAAATAACAAAGCTGTTATTCTACTGGGTAGGGGGTGTTTTTCTATTTTTGGCTAAAAATCTTAATAGTTATTTGTCAGGAAAGATTTAATGGGTAAGAGGGCCACCTATAAGAACATTACCAACAAAATACCCAACCAACAGCATCCTGAATTAACTTTTTTCACATCACATTTTAAGGTAGCCCATGGGTTTGGTATTGTTTCCCAATAAAGGTTTCTTTAAATATATCAGTATTTTGAATGACTTTAGAATCAAAAAGTATTTAGAAGAAGATATTAATGGAGATTAAAATTGAAAAGTGTGTTTTTTAATCATTTCAATCCAACCCTCAATTACTCATCCTTAACAGGGGGCGCCCTGCCTAGTATTACTCAAAACCAAGCTTGCCTGAAAACATCTTAAACATAACTGAAAGAAAATCTGTCCAATCGTGAGGCAGCTGCTTGCAAACTCCACCCTTGAGTACAGGAAGAACACTTGTGATTGGAAGATAGTTGTGTTTACTACAGAGTGTGGTGCAAATTGGAAAGGTCCACATGCCCAGGGTCCAAAGGAAATTTCAATGAAAAAGGAAAACAAAACTGCTAGTTCTGATCCTCTATTAGTCACTGTCATTAATAGGACCTCGACATAACAGCAATTCTTGGGTAGCAAGCTGGTTAAAATAAAATTAAAAGGCTCTGAGTTTTGTTATGGCTGTTTTCTCATTAACACCCCTTGGATATATGTACAAGACAAGCACAAATGTATTTGCAAAACTCAAACTTGCCTTTGCTTCTAAATTCATGGCCTCATATAAGAACTCAACAGTTTGTAAGAACACTTTGCTTTTTTTTATACGGATTGATAACCCAGTTCCACGTGCCCAGTGGTAAAATTATTCAGTATTTAGCTTAGATGTGGTCCAGCATCTCAGTGAGCTTCAAACACCTCTGCCCTTAGGGAGCCCAGCAAACAACAAAGTGAATGGGCAGCCATTTCAGGTGCAGAGCTCATTAGCAATTCAACTGATGGAGGAAACAACCATTGGAAGAATTAGAAAATAAAGTCCCAACTGAAAAGAGAGCTGAGGATGCCTCTGGTCAAAGAATGCACATAAGGGTGGAACTCAAGTACTTTTTGCTTACCAGGTTGAATTACTGAATCTAAGAAGCATACCTCTCCCCCATCCCAGTCACCTTCTAAAGAAAGCACAGAAGAATTTATATCCAAATTCCTGTCTTAACCATGGATCCCCCTCTCCCTTATATTCCTGGTATCTTTTTACAAATTCGCCCCACTAAAGCTTCATAAATGCCCTACCAGCCTTTCTTATAGGGCATGGAGAAAAATCAAAGCAAGGGAACTCAAGAAGCAGAATCAAAACCTAAGCAAAACTACCCATAAAGCTTGTGTATCATAATAAAAGACAGTTTAACACTGTTGATCAATAGAAAAACATCAGAAACATTACTCCCACTCTCACAAAATGAGTTCCCGTTTAGAGCGAAGAAAAGGTTTGCAGAAGGAAATTCATCAACATTTACATTCGGCTTGTTGATCCTTTACATTCCAAAAAGTCCCCCGCCCCCATTTTTCTTAGCCTTATCTCACCAGAGAAGGCTAGAGCTACGCTATCAGAATGAGGAACTATAGAGGTTGACTAAAACTCAAAGACAGTATTTTGCCGCCACATTAACAAAACTAACACATTATGGTCCCCAATGCTGGCAAAGTTTTTTGCTGAACAACTTTAATCACAAAATACATGAAGGCAAGCGTGCAAAAGCAGCCAAGCCCCGACAAAGTTTCAAAACAAAACCTCTCTCAAGGTTGGGGGAACAGGCAAGCTGGGAGCAAAAAAGCACCACCCTGCAGCCCCATTCGACTAAGTCAGATCTCAAACTTATCAAAAAGCCACAACAGCAGCTCCTGTCACCCAGAAGCGCAAAGATAGGGGAGCTCTAAACAGTCCTGAGAGCTGGTCTTTCTGAAGAGCGCCAGGCCCAACACGGCTCAGACGAGGAAGTAACTGCCAGATAAAAAAGCCCCAAGCAGCTCAAACTGCCTTCCTACAACTGCCCACTTTCTCGCCCCACTAGAGACTCCGGGAGGAAGGGAACAGGGCGCAGGTCTCCCGGGAGAACCTGGGGATTACAGGTCCGCGTTTTCTAGGGGAAAGCGGCAGCACCGGCCGAACTCTGCGGGGGCCCGGCACCAAGGTTCGAGAGCCTGCTCCGAAGGCGTGTTGCGGGGGGGGGGGGGGGGGGACGCCCAGCAAAGGGTCGCTCAGGAGGCGGGGCCTGCCGGCTAAAAGCAGCAGCTCCTGGCACCCAGGCCGCCCTCCGGGGGTTAACTGGGGCGCGCACCCCGACGCGGAAGCCATGCAGGCCAGAGCTCGGGGTGCCGAAGTGCCGGCGGGGGGCGCTAAGGAGATCCGGGGGTGCGGAACTGGGTCACCCCCACCACACCGCCCCCTCACAAAGGCCCCCGGGGAGGCCGCCCACAGGCCCTGCAGCCCCGGCCTCGAGTGCACGTCTCGACCGCCACTCACCGCTAGGTCCTGGGGCACCGCCCCGCTCATGGCCCGCACCGTGCCGGCCCGCCAGGCCCGAGTGCGCAGCGCAGGCCCCGGATCTCCGCTCGCCACCGCCGCCGCGGGGGCCGAGGCTGAAGCTGAGGCCGCGGTGTCCGCGAACAGAAGCAGCAGCCGCTTGCCCACCGGGGAGGCCGCCGCGTCCGCCATCGCCAGGGCCGGCCAGACCTGCGCTCCCGCCCGCCGCCTCCCACCACCTTCGCAGCCGAGCGCCCGATCCGCCCGCAAGGCCTCCCTCCGCACCACCCGCGGCCGCCGCTCCCCCCCACCCCCCCCAACAGCCACCACCAACCACCGGCGCTGCGCAGCGCCCCCCGTGGCCGGGAGCGGAGCCGCAACCCGGGGCCCGCACAGCGCCCCCCGCGCTCCGGAGCGGGGCGGCAGCTCCGGGCCCCTCGCAGCGCTCCGCCCCAACCTCCCCGGGGCCTGCAGTGCCCCCTGCGACCGGGAGGGGAATTGCAGGTTCTGCTCTGGGGGTAGTGGACGGGTCCGTCAGTACCCCTTAGCACCATCCCTGGTCCCAGTCTTCCATCAGGGGGTCCCCTATCTGACCATGTCTGAGAAGGTTTTAGCTACCCTCCTCAAATACCAAAGACTTTTAATGGTGTGGGGTGATGAAGGGCAAGGTATCTGGAGGTGAATGTTTTCAGCTAAGAAGTTAGTGTCCCTAATACCCCATTGATTTCCTATCCTCAAAATACAAGCTACCCTCCCTGTCATCTTTTAGGAAATGTTCCCTTCATTGGTCCATAGTACACAATATCTTCCTTCTCATTGGTCAATGACATGATAATGTCCCATTGTATAGTACCAGTACTTCATTGGTTCTTTTCCAGTTAGCCCATATACTATATTCATTGGATGTGATAATGTAATTCTTTGCATTGGTTGAAAACCAATGTGCCTCCAACATCTTGGTATTTTGTTTTGAGCCTATGGCCCTTCTGTCCCTTCCCAGTCTGCCAGTGTTATTAAGTGTAGGCGTTTCTCAACTAAAATTTTTGGGAATTGGAAAGAGACCAGCAGTAAAGGGGTTCTCTTCCCTGATTCTAGCATTTCATCTTACCGTGGAAGTAGTGGGGCTGAGGGCCCTAACTCCTAACTGAATTCATGGTATAGGATATTGATTTCTTCTGATTAGAAAGGGAGGCTGTAGAGAAGGGAAGATGTGGAAATTTTTTACCAATTGGTTTTCACAATGCACTGGGGAACCTCAATTATTTAATATTGGTAAATGTCAGACTAGCATGTTCCATGATCTCATAGATAAAGAGACTTGAGTATATACAATACAAACCAGAAAAAGGGTCTAGTAATAAGGTATGACTATGGCTCTAAAAGTGGCTTATTTCATGAATTTGCCCTACAGACAGGTAAGAGAAGTAGCTGGTTCTTTCTTGAAGTCTTCTGTGCCTATCCCATCTTACCTACTCCATATACCCTTGACCTACTTTTCTTGTAGCAAAGGCTGGGGTGGGGGACAAGAAATATACACGTAAATAAAAATCATCTAGGAAACTCATTCTAGAACTATCCCTATAGAGCACCAAGAAAACATTCTCTCCCCATCCTTGTAACTTCCATCTCCACAGTCAACCTCAGGCCTGAGAATGTTTTTTGGGGGCTGAGACACCACTTAAAGCACATAACATAAATTGTAGTTCATAGGAGGAAAACAAGGGTGAATCCATACAGGACCTTTTTGCTTTGCAGCTTTTCTATCAAAATTAACTAAAACAAAAACAAGACAAAAAGGAAAAAAAAAAGAGGGGCGGGAGGACTGCAGTTGTAGCTCAGTGGTGGAGCGCTTGCCCTAGCATGTGTGAGGCACTGGGTTCGATTCTCAGCACTACATAAAAACAAATAAATAAAGGTATTGTGTTCATCTACAACTAAAAAAAAATTTTTTTTTTAAATTAACTGCTGGGACTGGGGTTGTGGCTCAGCGGTCTAGCTCTCACCTAGCATGTGTTTGATCCTCAGCACTACATAAAAATAAATAAATAAAATAAAGGTACTCTGTTCAACTACAACTAAAAAATAAATCTTAAAAAAAAAAATTAACTGCTGGGATTTTCTCCCATATGGAGCTTTAATTACTGCCCCAATCTCTAAGGCTGGTTTCTCACAGCAATGGAGACAGAAATGTACTTAAGCTCAGGAATGGGAAGGACAAAGGGGAAATTCATTCAACAAATATGTCAGACACATTTCATGTGCCAAGAACTTTCCAAAGTGTTGCAGACACAACAGAATAAAACAAAACCCTCGCCCTCATGGAGTTTACATTCTTTTCTATACAAGTGAGGTTTCAGGAATGAAAAATGATATCACACTTAGCCTCACATTAAATAAACAGTAGAAAAACCCAATTATAGGGCTGGGATGTAGCTCAGTGGGAAAGCATTTGCCTAGCATGTGCAAGGCCCTGGGTTCAGTCCCCAGCATTGCCAAAAACAAACAAATCCAAGTATAAAATTCAAAAGAAAAGGGAGACAGAATCATTTTAGATGTTCAAACTTTAGCTCAACAACAGTTTTGAAGGAAGAAAAAATTAATACTAAGCCACTTTTAATCACATGCCCCGGTCCTAACCCACCTCCAAAGCCCCTCCTTTGTTTCCAGGGAATTTGATAACTCCCATACTTTCTAAGGTGTATTTTCACCTTTGCAAAGGCTCCAGGTAGTCAAGCCAATCCTGTCCTCCTGTGCACTTCATCAGTATTCAATGATGAGTGTCACCAATTTGAAGCAGGAAACTAGGACATAGGCTAAGCAACTTGACTCTTGCTGCCTGGCTAGTCAACACCACCACTGATAAAGAAAGGCTACAGGGCTCTTGCCTGATCTCTAAGCTACTACATTTCACTCACACACATTAGAAGATGGTTAACACAGGGAGAAGAGAAAGGGTAGAACAGAAAAGTCAAAGACTTGAACCACACAGCTTCTTTCAGCAAACACTCCAAATTGAAGTATTAGGGAAAATACCCATCCCCTAGGACAAAAGAGAAGCTTTGCTGCTGGGATAATTTTCCAAAAGCAGTATTTTTAGGATGGAGAAATTGCCCAGGTCTTTGGAATCTGAAATCTGATGACTACATATCCATCCCTCAGTACACAACATGTGAAAGCTCTTAAGAAAGGAAGAGATTCCTGGCTGTCTCCCACCCTGCTTTCTCCCTGCACCCAAAGCCTGTAAACCAATCCAGACCAAGTTTCTAACCATACCATTAAGCACTTCTCAGGGAACTGAAATGTATTAATACCTGACTTCAACCCACTGGAAGTGAGAGTAAAAGCAAGGAAGAGGGGATAGGTATAAGTGCCAGGGACAGAGAACAAAATCAGACTGCTAGAAATAACCAAGGCCTTGACAAAAGTCTGGGCCGTAGGATCTGATCTGCTGTGGTAAAAGGCCTAATCATGTCTTAGAAAAAGGAATTGGAAGCTAGCTAGGTGACCTGCTCCCTGCCTCTTCCTTGCCTTTCTTTGTGGGTAAGGGAAAAAGACACTGTAGTACACAAGATTGCTTGGGAAAATGGATTATTCTAATAAAACTTTATTTTTTCAAACACAGCCACAGAGGCAGAACCTCATGTTTAACACACACAGACTTATGGATTTTTTTTTTTAATATAAAACAAAGTTTACGAAAAATCTTTTTCCACTTTTTGTTTTTGTAATCCCATTAGTACAGGGACTTTGGCAGCAGGTGGGAGTGAAGGGCAGCTGGGCTGCCACTGGGCAGTCACCGGGCACAGGAGGAGAGCACCAGCCTGGGAGTGGCTTCACTCACACACGCAGGAATACTCACCTACTGGCCAGCCACACCACACACACAGCACAGATGCAGACATCAACCCAGCGTCAGCCACAAGCCCTGGAGTTGTGTTCCACTCTGGGTAAGCCCAATATGTGAAAATCCAAATATTCAAAACAGCTAAAGTAGAGGGAAGTTGCTTGCTTTACAAAAGAAGCAATCATGGCTGCTTTGAAATAGTCAGCAGTCCAAATGCATTAAAAAAAAAAAAAAAAAAAAGCATCTGGCTTACACAGAACTGTTGGAACAGACCTATTGTGTAAAGCAAAATGAACCACTTCTTAAAAGGCTTGTTCCAGGGCCACAGGTGCTTAGATTAAGAAGCAAGATGATAGTTCTGACTAGTTGAACTTTCCAGACTTAAAGTAATGGAATTAAAATACAACAACTGTAGACCTTCTCCCCTAAGGATGGTGCCCTAGGTGCTAAGGAAGCCAGGATGGAGCTGAATCACTGCTCTCATTTCTTCAGTTTAGGGCCTGTAGAGACCCTGCTGGCATTGCCAGTGAACTACTGGAAACTGGCACAGCCAATCTGCAGCAGAGAGCCCAGGGATGAGGATGCCCCAGGAGAAAAAGAAGTCGGCACCAGGGAAATTATGGCCTGAAGAGGGAGAGAAGAACCAGGGGAGGGATGAAACCAATGATGGGCAACTCCTGGGCTCACAGTTTCCCTGGATTCTCTAGAGAGCCTCTCTCAGGCCCCTAGAGACCTGGTAGCCCAAGTGGCAATATGTGGTAACTAGCAAGGAGATGGGAGGAGCCCTGGAAGGGTAGAGCCTCTGAGGGCCACAGGCTCAAGAAGACATGGCCACCTCCTCTGAAGTGGAGGCAAGGAGGCCAAAGCCTCTGATTCTGACACGATATATAAAATGTCAGGCTCAATTCCATAAGGAAGAAAAAACAGAATTTGGTCTTCTTCCCTATCATGAGGAATTGGGTCCTAAGACACCCTGGAAATTGAACAGAAAAATGCTCTTCTTGCAATAAACAGAAAGAGCAGGTCCAATTTGGTCATGCAGGGTCTAACCAAAGCTGGACAAAACCTTATAGGCTACTATGGCAGCAGCTTCAGTATGCATGTTCACTGGTGCCAGCCCTAACAAGGTATCTATAGCTCTATAGTCCTCAAATCCACCACTGAGGCCACCGAGACCTGCTGCCCTGGCTCAAGTTGTGGATGAGAAACAAAAAAGGAAATTCAATCCAACAACAACAAACTCCCAGCTGCTTCTCACAGCCTTTGCTTTACACATCCTTAGCCAATCCCTCAGTGAGCCCCAATCTCCTTGTGGTCTCTCAGGGCCAATTAGAAGAAAATAAACATTTCCTGGCAGAAGTAGAAGGTAAGCAAACTATTAAATGCTGATCACCCCTTCTTCTTTCTCAAGCATGTCAGAAAATAGTCTGGGCCTGGTTCTTATAAGAATAGGTCTCCTTACAGACTGCTTCCAAAGGGCAGTGCTAGGGCAAGTTTACCCCTTTCTGCTGGGGACTGAATGCTACTACTCTTGTTGCAAGTCTGCCTCAACAGATGGTGGGGACCAAGATAGGGCCTTGCTATCTTGTCTCTAAACTGGATGGTCAGAAGATGAGAGGAAGAGGTCCACTCAGTGAAAAAGAGACAGAGCCCTTCAGCCCAGTCTCATGTTGCCCACATGTTGCATCTACACAGAGAGCCAGAGAGGCAAGTTGTATATAGCCTAGACAATCTGATGAGAAAAAACAGGCCAGCTAAGAATAAACATGGCAACCCCTGCAGCCCTCAATACTAGATCTAGTGGGGGGGGGGTGGGACTGAGGAAAAGACCATTAGCTGAGGTCACATCACTTAAAAGGCCCTGGTATACCCCCAAAACAGTATCCTTTGCAGAGCCAGTGTTGCTATGGATTACAAGCCTGGTTCCAGAGCTCTTTAGAAAAAAAGGAAAACTTGGAGCCATCCTCTTGGCTCCTTGAATAAGCCCACTGTCCCCTTAAAAACTCAAGATCCTTGGGGTATCATGATGCTCTGTTGTTAAGGAGCAACTGCCTTCCTTCCCTAAGGCTATGCAAACACACTTTTCTCCTCAAGTACACTCCCATGCACGCACACACTCTCACACAATTTCTCTGAGGAGGCTGACTGAACCCCCCACCCTGGCCAAATTCTAAGACACAAGTGCCCTTTGAAGCAAAGGGGCTAGTGAAATTCCCCGAGCTGGGGTCAGCAGACCCCTTCCTTCCCTGCCCATTGCTCTCTCAGCGGCAGGGATACTCACACTCAGGGCCGCCATGGAAAGGGTCTGCTCTGGGGCTGTCCCTCCCGCCACCAGCTCCGTTTATCTTGTCCCGGCCAGTCTCTTGGCATGGTCGAGCTTGCTGGAGCGAGAAGATTTCCGGCTGCCCTGAGTCGGAGCCCTCCACTCACCCCCATTCCCAGGCTGGGCCCTCAGCCTTGGGGCCTCGACACTTGTTAGTAGCCATAAGAGAGTCAGTCTGTGTGGCCCCAGGAAGTAGCCTCTCAGTTTTAGTTCTCCTCAATCAGATTCAAGTCCAGGTCCCCAAAGTCCTGCTGGCACAGTGTCCGCTTGCTCAGTGCCTGCCGCCCCCACCGCACAGCCCCCTCCTCCTCCTCTTCACTTTCACTCAGCACCTGGGAGGAACCCTCAATGGGGCTGCAGGAAGCCGAGAGAGGTGGGGGGCTACAGGCCATGAACCATGGTGGAGAGATGCTGCTGCCTTCCCGGTCTGTTTCTTGGAGACAGAGACCTCCTGAGTAGGGTTTCTGTCAAAAAAAAAAAAAAAAAGACAAAGTTAGAAGATGAAGAAAAAAATACTATTTCCTACAGCAACTTAAGATATATTTCAAAGTGTCCCTTCTCAGTTACACTTGAAGGCAGGAATTTTAGGTTTTAGGGTGAGGTTGATAAGCATCCTGATAAAAAATTTGGAAAATTTACTATACAAACACAAATTTCTCTGAGGAAAGAGAATCTGGTTTCCAATAGATTCAAGGATAGAAGCTCATTTATAAGGTCCATGCAGACAGGAACATCAGTTGACTGTTCTGCTAGTCTGTTCTGCCAGTGCCTAGTCAGAATCAAGTAAGTACGTAGTGGGTTTTCAATAAGTGCTTGCTGTGTGGTTGGATGACTGTTATGAATAAATGAACAAATTCTCAAAGAGACTTGTGACCCAATGATCTAGAAAGAATATGAAAAAAACAGGCAAGTACATACAACAACTGCATTCACATTAGGATGCCAGAAAACACTGATTGAACAGATAAACATCTGTTTAAGCCTCTCACGGGCCCATGTGAAGCAGTGAAAGGCAAGTGTCAAAACCAGTCCAGAGGGCTAGGAGGAATAGGGCACTCACTGGTGATGGGACTTTTGTGATTTATGCACTCTTTATGGGGGGATTGGGGGTACTGAGGATTGAACCCAGGAGTGCTTTACTACTGAGTTACATCCTCAGCTCTTTTTATTTTTTATTTTGAGACATGGTATCACTAAATTCCTGAGGACACACTAAGCTGCTGAGGCTGTCCTTGAACTTATGATCCTCCTACCTCAGCCTCCTGAGTTGCTGGGATCACAGGTATACACCACCACACCTGGCTTGTGGTTTATGTACTCCTAAAGAGGAAGCAAAATGCCTCTGACAGGACAATCTGGGATCCCTTTGGAAGGTGTAACAAGGGTTGCACTCCAGTTTCTCTGTGACCCCTAGGCCTGAGGAATCTCACAAGACTTTCAGGGAGCTGGGTTGTAGCTCAGTGGTAGAAGCACTTGCCTAGCATGTGTGAGGCACTGGGTTTGATTCTCAGCACCACATATAAAGTTCTATTAACAACTAAAAAAAAAAAAAAAAGGACATTCAGTGCTAAAATTGAACAGTCCCATGCAAACCAGGTTGGTGGATCATCTTACCAAAAGCTCAGACAGGCCAGGTATGATGTCACATGCCTGTAATCACAGACTTAATCACAGCCTCTAGGGAGGCAGGGGTAGGAGGATCAGGACAACCTCAGCAACTTAGTAAGGCCCTGTCTCAAAATAAAATAAGGGCTTGGGATGGAGATCAGTGGTAGAGCAATTGCCTTGCATGTATTAGGCCCTAATCTCCAGTACCATTAAAGCTCAGACAGAAAAGAGCTTTCAGGGAAGCTCTAACAAGGGGACGGCTCAAAAGGAGTTATAAACAGAATGTCCCGACCCCCCACACACACACACATTCCTATCCAACCTCTCCCATCATATTGGTCCCACCTGATTCATCTTGTCAAAGTCCAAGGAAGGCCGCAGACGCCGGGGATCCTCCTCGTGGCGCCGCTTGACCCCAGTCTTGCGGGCATCCAGATCACAAGGCTGTGAGCGGCTTCGGGGAAGGTTACGGAGACCTCGAGGTCGCCAGGGCAACTCCGGGGAAGAAGCAGGGGAGCTCCGGGCAGACGGCAAGAAGCGATTTGCCTGTGGGCCCAGGCTGGGTGACAGGGAGAAGCGGCGCTGGGGTGGGCAGGGTGACAGGGACTCAGCATCACTCTCCCAGGAGCCACTTTGAGGGGAGGTGGCACAGGGTCGAGAGGAATCTTGGGTCAGGGCCAGACTGAAAAAAGGGGGACTGTAGGGTCTGTGGGCTGGGGCACATTGAGAAGAGGCACTGGGAGCTTGGAGGAACCTGAGGCTGGAGACCCGCTTGGGGGGGCTCTGGTGAGGCACCTGCGGCCCACCCCCTCCACCAGTGCCCCGATGCTTGATGGGAGTCCACAGCTTGGAGGGGGCGGGCCGCCACACTGGCTGCCAGCGAGACAGGTCCACGGGCACTGAGAGTGAACGGCAGTGCCTCTTGGATGGAGGGGCAGGGGGCACAGGAAGCTTCTCTGGGTCTGGGGGCTCAGGGCTTAGGACTTGGGAGAGAGGTTGCTCCTGTGGGGAGCTTCCCCGACTGGGTGGTCTGAGGTGCAGGCTCAAGCCTGAGGGGTGATAGTTGAAGTTGAGGCTGTCTTGGAACTCAGCACAGGAACAGTGGGGCAGGCCCCTCCAGGAAGCACCTTCTGGAAGGCATTCATAATAAAATATTAATGATAGCTAACACTTTCTGAGAGCTTATCTGACATACAATGTACTGAGAACTTCATGTGGTTTCCCAAAAACCTCTATAAGAGAGGTATTATGATTATCCTCATTTCACATGAGACAAGTTCAATAACTTGCCCTAAATTGCTTAGCAGTCAAATGACTAATGCAGCTAGGCATGGAAGTGCACACCTGTAATCTCAGCAACTCAGAAGGCTGAGACAGGAAGATTGCAAATTCAAAGCCAGTCTCAGCAACTTGGCAAGGCCCTAAGCAAATTACTGAGAAATTGTCTCAAAATAAAAAATAAAAAGGGCTGTGGATGTGGCTTCGTGGTAAAGTACCTCTGGGTTCAATCTCCAGTACCTACTAAATCAATCAATCAATCAATCAAACAGGATTCAAATCCAGGTCTGTGTGATATCAAGTTTTTTTTTCCTTTTTTTTTTTGTATTTAAAACCCACTCTACTATACTGCCTCTATTTTGAGAAACCACCCAGAATCAAAAACATTTCAGGCTGGGTGCAGTGGCACACGCCTGTAATCCCAGCAACTCAGGAGGCTGAGGCAAAAGGATTGGGAATTCAAAGCCAATCTCAGCAGATTAGCAAGGCACTTAGCAACTCAGTAAGACCATAACTCTAAATAAAATATAAAAAAGGGCTGGGGATGCTTCTCAGTGGTTAACATCCCTGGGTTCAATCCCTGGTACTAAAAAAAAAAAAAAAAAAAAACTATTTGAGGGCTCAGAGGTAGAGTGCCTGCCTAGCATGTGCAAGGCCCTAGATTCGATTCCAAGCACTGCAAACAAAACAAAAACCTGTATTTCTTATGCTGCCTTCAACTCACTTTCAAAGATAAAACGTCACATGAGAAACAAACACGTCTGTGTGTGTGCCAGGCTTACCCTCACTCCACTCCATCTAACCCTATTACTAACCACTCCTCCTTGCTCCCTGCCCAGGTTCTGAAAAGCAGGTCTATACTTTCTTTCCTTGGCCTTCTCCCTTCTCATATGTCAACAGGACGAACAGAATTTCAGGGTTGCCAAGAAATAAGAAGTAATTAAGCAGGTGGGAGATAACTTTTATTCCTAAGGCCTGTTTATTGTTTATTCCTAGAGAGGAAAAACAGAATGGGGAAGACCTTTGATGATGGAATCTGTGCTTGGGAAACCAAACTGTTGATGTTCCGTTCTGTCTGGCTACCCAAATACTCTGATTCCCTTCTCTTTGGCCTTCTCTTAAAGCCAAACAGATGGGGCCAAGGGAAGGAAGGGGAAATGGGTTAAAAGGAATGATCCAATCAAAAATCAACTTTGGGGATATAGCACACTGAGAAAGGGCCTACTTCAAGCTCCTCTGTCTAGTTGGCTAGTATATGAAGTCAAACTTGATGACAAAACTTTTAGCTAACTCAATTTAGCCAATAATTCTTCTGTTTGTAACTTCCATGAAAGCAGGGACCACAGGTCTTTAAGGGTACTTATGGCATAATACCTGGCTTTCATCAAGTGTTTAACAGTAGGAAAAGACTGAATGAAGATGCTTTTCCCAATCCACTTTCCTTGCCAACTATCCCAGAAAAGAAAATGAGATGCTGAATAACCCAGCAGCATGGATTAGAGATTTCTGGCTGTCTATTAGTTATGCCTATGAATAGGCCCTAGTTTATAACCTAGGAATTTCCACCTCAGATATATTTTCACATGTGAAAAATGACTTATGAGCCAGGCATAGTGGCGCATGCCTATAATCCCAGATATTTGGGAGGTTGAGGCAGGATGGTTGCAAGTTCAATGCCTGCCTCAGTAATTTAGTGAGAAGCTTGTCTTTATATAAAAAAATAAAAAGGGCCAAGAATGTAGTTCAATAGCAGACTACCCTGGGTTCAATCCCTGTACCACAAAATAAACAATTAAAAATAACCTGTGTACAGGTTTCATATAGTGAACAGAAGATTAGATAACCTAAACTGCCAGTAACAGTAATCAAACCTGTAATCCCAAAATTCAGGAGGCTGAAGCAAGAGGATCACAAGTTTATTTATTATTGATCACAGCCTCAGCAACTTAGCAAGCCTGTAAGGAACTTAGTGAGACCTTGTATCAAAATAAAAAGCAAAAAGGGCTGGGGTTATAGCTCAGTGGTAAAGCATCCCTAGGTTCAATTTCTAGTACTAAAAAACCCCACAAATTTATATACCAAAAAATAAATAAATAATAACCTAACTATACATCAATAGGAGATTAGTTAAATAAACTATGGTATATTTTTTTCAGTATAATAAGATGCTGCTACATAAAACAAGGAAATGCTCAGCATACTGATAGGGAAAGATTTCCTAGTTGTATTTTGGAAGGGGGCACTGGGAAATGAACTTAGGGTTGCTTTATCACTAAGCTATGTCCCCAGTTCTTTTTAACTTTTTATTTATTTTTATTTTTTGCAGTACTGGGAATAGAACCCAGGGGTATTTTACCCAGCCCTCTTTATTTTATTGAGACAGGGTCTCCCTAATTTGGCCAGGCTGGTCTCAAACTTGCAATCCTTTCTCAGTCTCCTGAATCACAGGGATTACACACATATACCACTGCATGTGGCTTCTTTTTTATTTTGAGAGTAGGTCTCACTAAGTTGTTGACAGTCTCTCTAAGTTACTGAGGCCTTATACTTAGAATCCTCTTGCTTCAGAAAACCGATCTTGGCTATATTAAAAAAAAAGGGGGGGGGGCAGGAGTGGTGGTGGCACACACTTGTAATCCTAGCAACTGGTGAAGGTGAAGCAGGAGTTCCAAGCCTGCCTCAGCAACTCAGGAATACCTGGTTTCAAAATAAAAAGAGCTGGGGATATGATTCAGTGGTAAAGCCCCTCTGGCTTTAATCTCCAGTACCAAAAAAAGATTGTAGCATAACATATATGTTTAAAAGTGGGAATAAATAGATGCATTTATATTTGCTTTTAACTGTATAAAGAAATTCCAGTTAAGTATATAAGAAATTAATAATAGGAGTGGCTTTTTTTTCTTTTCCCCTTCAGTACTAGAGATTGAACCCAGGATTTCATGCATGTAAAGGCAAGTGCTTTACCAATGAACCCCAGGTCTAAGAGTTATTTTTAGGGAGGTGGTAGGAGCTGGATGAACAGAAGATAGGAGAAGATGATTTTTTTATGTGTGTGGTGCTGGGGGCTGAACCCAGGAGTGCTCTACCACTGAGCTACAACCTCAGCCTTTTTTATTTTTATTTTTTTTAATTTTAGACAGGATCTCACTACGTTGCTTAAGCCCTCACTAATTTGCTGAGGCTAGCCTCAAACTTGCAATCTTCCTGCCCCAATCTCCCAAATAGCTGATATTATAGGTATGCTCCACCTTGCCTGGTAAAGAATATACTTTTATCAGTATAAACTTTTGGTTGGTATTCAAAATTTTTTGAACTATATAAATGTACTACCTATTTAAAAATTAGATTAGCTAGGTACGATGGTGTATGCCTGAAATCTCAGGGACTCAGGAGTCTGAGGCAGAAAGATTGCAAGTTCCAAGCCAGTCTCAGCAACTTAACAATATCCTGTCTCAAAATAAATAAAAAGGGCCAGGAGCACACACCTTAATCTCAGCAGCTCAAGAGACTAAAGCATAAGGATCACAAACTCAAAGCCAGCCTCAGCAACTTAGTGAGACCCTAGTTCAAAAACTATAAGACTGGGGATATGGCTCAGTGGTAAAGCACCTGGGATTAAAAAAAAAAAAAAAAAAAAAAGATTTAAAAAGTCTCCATAAGCTATAAGCTATATAAGCTAACTAAGTCCCCAAAGGCACAAACAGAAAACTTTTATTCTAAGGCAGTAAAATGGAGACATATGCCAATCTCAGAGTGCCCCTGGCAAGAAAAAAGTTCTAGAGGTAGGCTACTATTATGGTTTAGATATGAGGTGTCTCTCAAAAGCTCATGTGTGAGATACATTTGCAAGAAATTTTAAGAGGTGAAATGATTGGGTTATCAGCCTTAACCTAATCAGTGTGATAACCCACTTGAATGGATTAAGTAGGTAGGGTATGGCTGAAGGAGATAGGTCGCTGGAGGTGTACCTTTGGGGTTTGTATTTTGTTCCAGGTGACTTGGTGAGTGGTATCTCTGCTTCCTGACTGTCGTGTTCTGAATTGCTTTCCACTGTCATACCCTTCTACCCTGATGTTCTGCCTCACCAGAACAATGGAGTGGCCATCTATGTATTGAGACCTCTGAAACTATGAGTACTAAATAAACTTATCCTCTTCTAAAACTGTTCTTGCTAACTAAAATAGCTAGTTAGTCCTAGTCACTAGAAACCAGTGAAAGAAACATGGATAGAGGCATACACAAAACACACACATGATGCCTTACCAGACACAAGCTGGAAAGGGTTCCCACAGTTGGAGATGTCTGCATGATCAGGCAAAGGCTAAGAAAGAAAGAATAGCTATCATGATTTAGGTTCAGGGCACACTGACAAATTTCTAGAAAGCCCTCTTAAATTCTTTCCTGCAATTCATTCGCTATAGGGGTGTTAGAGACAGTAGAACAATCCACATCTTCTAATTTCTCAAACCCTTTTCCACCCAATTTTGATATCCCTTCTCTATCAATGGAAAAATCCCTGCCCCCTTCCTTTTGGGCTGGGTTCTAAGCCATTAGTGGCCTCTTTCAGTACAAGTACAATAATTATACACTACAGGACAAGGGTAAAGTAGTAGCAACAAACAGCCTCAGAAAAAAGGGGGAGGGGCCATGGAGAAGCAGGAAGACTGGTCTTTTACCAGACTGATGCTGAAGCGTGTACATTTCAGCTCATCCAGAGTCTGTTTCTGTAGCTGCTCAGTGATCAAGGTTATCATGATTCTCCCCAGGATTTTACTTGCACACTTTGGAGCAAATGATGGATGTCTTCCCTGTCGTTCTTCCAGACCTCACTCGTGAGCCGTCTTCTGCCACTGCAGCACCATTCTAGCACCATTGGGACTTCCCTCTCCAGTCATGCCTGCTGAGTCTGCCAATTACAGAGGGACCAGCCCCAAGTGATATTAGAGATATATCTGGTCCAGTGATGGAAAATGCATGGCACACATACCACAGCACCGCTATGCCAAGCCTCTGGCAGACATCATTAATTGATCACAGCTCGCTCCTGATAAGCCTCAACATAGCCTCAGAAACATAATGAACGTGGAACTCCAGATATCCAGTAAAATAAACTGGAGTTCTCAAGCAATAGGTTGAAACCTATTTACCATTCCTAACCTGGTTCATGCTCTGCCATTTCTATCTGGAATACCAGAACCACTTAGAAAAGAGCCCAAATGGTTATTTCCATCCTGATTAGCCTAGTATTTTATCTTCCACTCAGAAACTAAAAGAGGTACCTTCTCCTAAACTACAAAATAGAATACAAGGAGGGGCAATGGCTATAAGCATGACTTTCTATTTTAGACCAGAGTAAATAAGATTTTATGTCCTCTCATAGCCTGAACAACTAACTGATATATTATTATTTCATAGATATCTTTGTGTATTCTCCTATAAATGGTTAGGATAATTCCAATTATATTTCAACTACACAGATTAAAAAAAAAACTTCATGACTTTATTCAACTAAGTTGTTAGAATATCTGCAAAAGACCATGAATATAATCAATCAAGATTCTTTCCCATGTTTGAATTCTGATGAGGAAGCTAACTCACTCTTACTAGAGAACAGGCTTCAAACCCACACAATTGCTTAAGGAGCCTTGCTCAAAGGAAAAGGGCAGGATAACCCAGGTTCTTCTGTTTGTTACTAGAGATTTAACCCAGGGGCACTTTACTACTAAACCATATCCCAGCCTTTTTTATTTTGAGATACAATCTCTCTAAGTTGTTGAGGCTGGCCATGAATTTGTGAACCTCCCGTCTCAGCCTCTCAAACCACTGAGATTACAGGAATGTACTACCATGCCCAGCTTAACCTAGTGTCTTGAGGCAGGGAGAACCAGAAATGACCAGCACAGAGATAGCTCACCTGAAAATGTATGTAGCATTAGCTCATGTAACAATCAAGAAATCTGTCTTAATCAAATTAGCTGAGGCAGTTTTGGCAATCACTTCACATTCTTCAGTTTACTCATAAGTAAAATGGATACAATAATCTTAATCTCTCATAGGAATGATATAACATCATATATCAAAATATACAAAAACATACCATCTGACCTATAAAAATCAGGAGCCCACACAGGCTGCTGTTTCTCATTCTTTCTGTTTGTTGTTCTTCAAAGCCTTGGCATGCCAGAAGTGATGGTATCATTAAGATGAAGAAGGCAATAGGGTCTCTCTCTGGTTGGATGCCATCCTCCCTTACCTGCTCACCAAGGAAGGAAGCCTAAGGCAGTACTTCCTTCTGTGACCTTGGGGGCAGATCACACTCTACAAAGGAGGGAATTATCTCTACCCAATTCTCACTTCAGAAGGAGGCCACAAGGAAAAGCAAAGAAATACACTTTTGAGTTCTTTGGAAGAAAGACGCAGAAATCAATCATCATCATAGTTAACTATAATTTTCATGCATAATTATTACTACCACCCTGAACAAAGTTCCTGCTTCCTTCAAGCTCCTTTCAGTTGTTTCTCCCATGTTCTTGTGAGAGAAACTAAAGCTCATATCACTTCTGCTCCTGGTTTCTTAACTCTGCTCTCAAAGATCAACCAGAGAGGAACTTAACTGCAGGCTTTTACCCTAGAGACCCCAGGCCTCAGGCTGACCAGTCAAGAGGAGCACCGAGTAAAGCAAACTCTTTCAAGCTTTTCATGAGGGCTTTGAACAAGCAGCAAACTCCCACCCTCTCTAGGATCAAGTGAAGTGAGTGATTTTGTGTTTTTCTGCATTTTAATTATTGGGATGTGGCCACACACAGCGGTAACTGGAACAATGCAACTACTACCACACAACTGATACTCTCAACCTGAGTTTCCTAAAACAGGCCAGGCTGAAAGGGGGAACGGAAGCCATAAGGAATCAAACCAGGACACAAAAGAAGGCAAACCAGCTCCGCGAGGGGCCTCCTCTTTCTCAAGCAGGCACTGAAAAAAGTGTTAAGAAGCTCTCTCTTGTCGCCTTCCTACCCCTTCCATTTTGTGTATCTAAGAGGTAGAGACAGCCCTGAATGTTCACTAAACTTAAAACTTCTCAGCCTAACTGGCAAGGGGCTCAGCCCTTTACAGACCAGCAGGCCGCTAGGCCCTTCCAGCAACCCCACCAGGCCTAACAGTCTAGGCTCTTCCAACACAAGCCCCCTAAAATAAAGATTAGACCCCCACTCCACTGCTATTGGTCAGTAGTAACCCCTGACACTTTTGCTTCAGGGATGCTTGGGTTGTGTGGAAACCTGAACAACCCAGGATCAAGTAAGGCCAAGGGACAGGAGAGTCACAAATCCCCTGGGGATCTCCCCCCCCCCCCCCAGGTCCAAGCACCTCGCCTCTGGTGGAGAATGAAGGAAAACACGAGGGAGGAAGGGAGGTACAAGAACAGGTAAGTGAGGATCTGACTGCTCTTTTTCCATATGGTTCTTGTGGGGATAGGGGTGACAAGTGGGGAGCACCCCTCCCCCCACCACGATGAAGAAGCAAAAGGCTAGGCCCCCTCCAATCTTCAACCTCTCCCTCTGTTGCCCTGCCTGTCCCCGCGGGGTGGGGCATGGGGCGTACGCTAACCCCCCCTCCCACGGGGGGGAGGCTCTTTCAGAGGTAGGGGCTGTCGCTGGCCTCTTCCCACTCGGGTTCCAACATCTGGCCGCGGGAAGCGAACTCAGGACACTAGGGATGGGGAGGGTCTGGGACTTAAGACTCCGCCAACCCCTCCCCCACCAGGTCCCGTGCTCTCCCCGCGGAGGCGGCCTGCGAGGCCGGGCCGCGCGGACGGCTGGGCTGGGGGAGGGGAGCAAGGGAAGGAGGAGGGACGGCCGAGGTGCCCGCCCCGAGGCCCCAGCGCCACCTGCCCTCCGCCACCTACCGCGGCTCCACCAGCTCCCAGGGCCGCGGCCGGAGCAGCTCTGAGCGCTCGGTTCGCCCCACGGTGCCCTTAAAAGGCGCCGGCGTGAACCAACGGGCCTCTGAGGCGAGTGGGGGAACACTTGCGTTCGCAGAATCCCCCTGAACCTTCTGCGGAGTCCAGAGCCCTGTGTCGTTTCTCTCTTAAAATCTTCCTAGTGTAGCACTGTCGGGAACGAGCCTGAGGCTTTGATTTATTAATGGGGCGGTTTCCTCACTAATAAGTCAACCCCCCTCCAAAATATTACTGAAGGTGGAAGGGTCCAGTTGGAAGCATATCTTGAAACTCGTGGGGGAGGCCATGTCGGACGAAGGTAAACAAAGCCGTCGCTCTCGCCCTCCAGGCCTACATCTAGTCAGCTTCAGTCTCTCACAACCTTCGGGCCGCTTAACAGAATTAGCGACTTGCTTCTCACCTGTTTTCTCGCCCAGACCGATACAGTCACCTTTCTGAAAGAATCCCCCTTCCCCCAGCAAAGGACCGGTCCGTGGCGTGAAGACTGCTGGGAAATGTAGTCCAAGCGCCGATCAGGGCCTGCTCTGAGTCCCTGGAGCCCCTCTTCCAGCAGCCAGATCGGCTCAAACCTTATAAACCAGGAGTTAACAATGGTTGCGGAGATGTGCTCACTTGATTCTGTAATTTACCCTCACCCAAAACACTTTGTAAAGCTGAGGAGGGCCCGTGGCCGTTCACCTCCTCTCCTCCCTTTACGCACCCCCCCCAGCAGGATGAGGTAATGGGGTTGTGATTATGACATCATAGGCGGTTCAGTTGCTTGCGGGGCGGGGGGGGGTGAGAGGGGGGGAAGTACGGTGGTTACAGCTGGACGACTCTCTTTAAGACAGAAAGGGAGGAAACGAGGAAACGAGCAGATGGTGTTGACGGGCGCTATATTTCCTCTTCAGGAAAAGGAAACCACCTTTTTGTTAAGTCTCAGCCACTACCACCACCTCCCACCTCAGCCAAAGTTTGTGTCCTTTTTAAAGAGACTGAATGTAGACGAAAGTAGGTGAGAGATTGGGTTTCTAGCTTTTCTGTAAATTTGAAAATTTGAATGTCAGCATCAGTGAGATAAGCCAAAAAAAAAAGGGGGGGGGAGAGTTTTTAATGCCTTCATTTTGTGATCTCTTTGTAGGACAGAGTTTTAGATTTTTGAATTGGTTAAAAAGTAGTAATGTAATTAACTTCACTATTAACATTTAACAGCAAGCCCCCTGAAGGACATCTGTTTTTTTCTAAACATTTTGTGCCGTACTCAAGTCTGGGACAAGTAAATAGCTGTGATCCTGTGATTGGCTAGAAAGCAGAATCATTCTTGGGGATCTTCGGGATCTTCAACATTGAGCTTGGAAGGGGAGGACAGAGGAACCAAGTCTAGAAACTGCAAAAGTAGAGGAAAAGTGAGGTATTAGTTAAGAAAATGGGAGTAGATAGATTTTTTTTTTCACTGCATATCATTTCTCCTTGGCAAAGAGAAGGAGCAGAGGCAGGAGCCATAATGTAGGAATATATATTTACCTATAATTACCCATATTATGTGCTAGGCACTGTGCTACACACTTTAAATAAATATGCATTCACATTTTTTTTTCTTACAATCACTAAATGAAAAAAAAATCTTATTTTGGGGCTGGGGTTGTAGCTCAGTGGTAGAGCACTTGCCTAACATTCGTGAGACACTGGGTTCAATCCTCAGCACCACATAAAAATAAGTAAATAAAATTTAAAAATCTTATTTTGGTAAATGAAACCTCCTGAGGGGTTTACTGCCTATGTGGTAGGTAAAGGTTGTAACCAAAAGCCTGAGACTGTAGTCCTTGTTCTTCATTACTAGATTGTTCCGCTTTTTATTACGAACCATGTTTACTAAAGTTGAATAGTTGCGTAAAAGAAGTTGGCATTACTATTTGTAAAACATTGAAAAAAACAGAAAACACACACATCACTGCAAGTTAGTTTTCAGGTCTCATTTCAAAGGAAGGTTACATCCTCTTTCATCAAGAAGAAAATAGCCTTCCAGTGCAGCCCAATACTCCTGTCCATAATTAAATCTATTTATGCCACTTTTAGTTGTCAAGTTTTTTCACTCATGTTCTGCTATTTTTTTTCCTGCTTCACTTCCTTCATTTGTCCTTGGGCCACTTCTTCAAACCCCATCTGACATCATGGGTCAGACCCCCATCTTTGACTCCACTCCTTTCACTTTTGGTATAGGATACTACCTGGGCCCCTTTCTTGCATTCATCCAGATTCTCCAAGGGTTGGACCCAGTCACCCAGAAGGTTATCCAAAGGGGTAGAATCCATCAGCTCTAAGGGGCTCTGCATTCCCTGCCTATGGAGGAAGCAGAGTAAGAGATCATACATTCATGCAGACCATTTTCCCTTTCTACCTAGTAGAATCTAACCCTTTTCAAAGTCAGGAGAAGTAAGGTGTGGCCCACCACTCATAGAAAGAACCAGTAATAGTGAACATACCCCTGAGCCCCCCTGCCCTGTAGAGGCTGGCTGGGGGGGTCCCAGGTATGTAGGGCTCTTCTCCATTGCCTGATCTGGGCATCCCAGGAACGACGGCTGTATCTCCTGTTCTTGTTTGGTGTTTGAGGGTGAAGCCCTGGCTGTCTCTGTGCCCTGGCAACAATAAATATGGATCAGATGGAAGTCAAAGTGAAAGGACACAGCTCCCTGCTTATTACAACAAATCAGGAGTCTAGATAGAGAATTACCAGGATAGATGTAGAAGCAATACCTTCAATCCAACAAAAAATCTTCAAATCAGATTAAGCACCAAACTTCACACCTCCCTAATATTCTCCTAAAAGGGTAAATTACATATAACTTCCTCTAAGTTAACATACAAGACAATATATGACATATCTTTAAAATAAAATACCTCCTATGTTTTCACATTTTTTGGTATGTATACATATAAACATAATTTGTCAAGTATGTTTCAATTAGCCAGCTTGGCTGGAGGCATGGGGTGTTGGTCAAAATTTTAGGGAGGAAAACAACCTCATTAGGAAACGGATAAAGCTGTAGAAGGCCTTATAGGCGAAGTACAACGTTTTCTCTTTGAGAAAAAATCTCAGAAACCTATTTTGGGACTATATTACAGGAGAATTAATAATACCGCAACATTGTCAGAGCACTCAGATTCTCTCATCCCTCTATCACCTGACATTGAACCATTGGTTGATACTCTTGTGACCACCCACAACTATACTCACTTGGGGACCTGCTGTAGAAAGCACCGGTAACCAGGTGTGCACTTGCCATAATCTATCTGCTTTTGCCTCCTCTGCAAGACAACTTCATCTGTCTCTACTTCCCACCTGCAGGAAAGCATACAGTGACCCACAAAGTGTGATTATAGTCATTAAGACAGAAATCAATGTATTCCACACTCCCTTACTCCCCAGCCTGACTTTCAAGCTTACCTGGCATGACAAGGCTCTGTGCTGACTGCCACACTTACCATCTCTATTCTAGAGAACAGAGACTCTTCACACACCTCTTTTCTGGTGAAGCAATTTCTACAGATGAAAAGGGATTCAGATAAAAACCAGCTGACTAGTTTGCACCTCTCAGCCACTATTAACACTAAGATCCTGATATCAGGTGAAGTTTACATATTTTTTTTCTTTGATAGTGGGGATTTAACCCAGGGGTCTTTACCTCTGAGCGAGCTTTCTTTCTTTCTGTATTTATTTATTTTTGGAACTGGGGATCAAACCCAGGGCTTTGCAAATGCAAGGCAGACGCTTTGCCACTAAGCTACATCCCAGCCCTTTTTAATATTTAAAGATTTTTTTTTAGTTGTTGATGGACCTTTATTTAATTTATTTATATATGGTGCTGAGAATTGAACCCAGTGCCTCACACATGCCAGGCAAGCTCACTACTGCTCAGCCCCAGCCCTACATTTGTTTTTTGAGACGGGTTTTTTTAAAGTTGTTGAGGCTGGTCTAAGAACTTGCCATTTTCCTGCCTTAGCATGCTGAATTGCTGGGATTACAGGTATATACGCCATCACTCCTGGCTAAAATTTGTATTTCTGACTTTTTTTTTCCCCTCAAAGTGTGGTCTGCTAACCATCTGCATGGGTGGCACCTGGTGGCCTTGATAATTCCTGGGCCCCACTCTATACCTATTGAATCTTCATTTTAGGGGTCTACGTTTTAAACAATTTTTAATTATGAAAAATTTCAAATATACGCTGAAGTAAAAAGTATAACACAATGCCTTGCTACTAAAAATATGGTCCTGGGACCAGAGACATCAACATTAGCTGGGAACTTGTTAGAAGTGCAGAACCTCGGGCTAAAATCCAGATCCACTGAATCAGAATCTGCATTTTAAGAGTATCCCCAGGTGATTAGTATACACATTAAATATTAAGCACTAAAATAATGGACATCTCCACCCACACCATCGTCCAACATTCCTGACCAATTTTGTCTCATCAATACCTACCCCAACCCTAACAGGATTGTTTAAATGTAAATCCCTAATATTACGAATTTCCAGAGCTGGGGAGTGGAGCTCACTGATACAGGGCTCTCCTAAGCGTACTCTAGGTTCAATTCTTGCCACCGCAAAATAAATAAGTAAGATATTTTTTTTCAAAATATTACCTTGTCAATATTTAAACTTTCATAAACTGACAAAATTTAAGGTCCTTTGGGCTGTGGTAAGAATTAAAGGAGATGATTCAATTTCTTTCTCTAAAAAGGATTTTCTATCTACCCACCTAGTATCTCTGAGATGCTGTGCACTAAAATCGGATAACAAGGAAAGCTCTCAGAAAGGACCAATGCCGCTTAACATAAACACACCTGTCACGCCCCAACATCCGCCGCCCTGGCGGCAAATGTTCCATCTTCAGCGGAAGGCTAGTAAAACCAAAGAGAAACGATACAAGAAAGAAGCAAGGAAAAATAAACACTTCCACTCAAATTAATCTTTCATAGTATTAGCTTAAGCGAACGGTCATCGCTAGCGAGCCGCAATTTAAATCTCCCGGGGTTCGCGGGGTCTAGGGAATAGTGAGTACGGGGAGGGTGTGGCGATTGGCCAGAGGTAGAGCCAATGGTGCGCTGAGTTCCTAGCAAGGCAAAGCTTACTTAGCAGCTTTGCGAACGCTGATGGGCCAATTGCTTTTCTTGCTGTGGCTCTGGGGCGGGACAAATATGGCCACTTCCAGAGAAAGCTCACGCCTCCGGGTGATGGATGAGCAAAACTATTGGCTGTGATGGAAAGGGTGGAGTCTTGAAGGCGTGCGACGATTGGCTGACGCAACTTACAGGCGGTCCGGGATAGGTTGCTGGGTGGGCGGAAGATTTGAATGATCCAGCCTGGGGCTGTTGGTATTTACTCGAGCTAAACCTTCCCCTGCTACGGAGAGAAGTTGCTAGAACCTGTCCTCATCCTGTCGAGTCGAGCGAGAAGCAGAACCCGTAGGTAGTCCGGTTTACTGGCTGTTTTCCTCAGATTTTCCTATCGTTCTCTCGAATCTTCGCTTGTATCCAGTCACTGCCCACTTTCCTTTCTCCTGAAAGTAAGTCTGACTCGACGTAAGCACTAGCGGTTTCTACCACAGGGTCACTGAGACCTGGTTTTTCTGGTAGGGTCTGTTCAGGCCGAATGGGCATTATCGCGAGTTAGGAGTCCCGAGTTTCTTCCGGTTAGAAGTGTGAAGCTGTGTGGCCCCAAACAAATCAAAGCTCTCTCTTCATCCCACCTTTAAAGTCCTCAGATTGCGCATCCTCGGTAAATTAAAATTTCAACAAAAAGGCCTTGTCAAGTGCGATTTAAACTTAAAACTGAGTTGTGATTCACTCTTCGGAAAGCCTCCCATCCCCTTTTGCCAATCCACTGGGCTGGATAGGGTGGAGGGTGTTGGAAAAGCTGAACGGTCTGTGATGTTCTCCTAGCAAGGTGTTTTGTTTTGTCCCCCACCCTCCTCCCATTTGTGAAGATTCAGAGACCATGTCTACAGAACTCTTTTCATCCTCAAAAGAAGAGGGAAGGTCTTGCTCAGGACCCAGTTTTAGGTCCAATCAGAGGAAGATGTTACACCTGCTCCTGGAGAGAGACTCTTCCTTTACCATCTGTCCAGGTCTCCCAATGGACAAACTCCTTGGCGATTCTGCAAATCTAAGCATTTTGTCTGGGTAAACCCACTTTTATTTCTATATCTTATCTCCTTTGCTTTACAAACAGGCTTGTTTGTTTAATTATCCTAGCTCAAAGATCAGGATTTAGGTCCCAGCTCCACTGTTGACTGTGTGACCCTTTTGAATCTCAGGCTGCTTTTCTGTGTAAAACTATCTCACTAGGATCTTGTTTTTTTGTGTGTGTGTGTGGTGTTGTGAGTTGAACCCAGGGCTTTGTGCATCGAGGCAAACATTCTACCAGCTGAGCTGTATCCCAGCCCCCTCTCACAGGATCTTGTGAGAATCAAATAATGTAATGACTGGGTAAAGTCTGAAAATATTCTGTTATGAATTGGCTGCTTTATTAGCATTAATATTAATGTTATTGTTCTTGTACTTTAAATTCTGGTCATCTGGGTTCCATCCCTAGCACCACCAAAAACTAAAACAAAACAAAAAAACCAAAAACTGTCATGATGTTTTTATGCCTCACTAGCAAATAAGGAGAAGTATTTGAAAAGTACTAGAGACTGGAGGAAAAAATCAAATCTATGTATTCATCATAAACTGGGTAGAGGATATGGATTCAAGATTTCACTCAGTTAATAAACTTTGGGCCTCATTAATTTTTTTTTTTAAATCCTGTCTCAATATCTTGATGAAGAGAAAATGAGGCACATGATGGAATAGAGAAAAATTGAGAGATTTTTCTCAATGAAGTCTGATATTTCCAGAAAGCAATTAGATACTTTTTAGATTTTTGTGATGGTCATTGAGAGGTATTTCAAATGAAGGATCTTTGCCTTTCAAGATATTACAACCTAATGGGAATCTTGATGTACTATTATGTCTCAACAGAGGAACTCCAAAACGTTGCCTTGATCTTACGAATTTCAGCAGTGGAGAGATGTCTGCCACTTACCTTACCACTTCTGCAGACCTTGATGAAACTGGTAGGGAAAAGGGAGGTAAAGGCCTCAAAGGGAAGAATAATTTAAGGGAGAAGACAGGGAAGTATGATAGAAATGGAAGATGGTGAAAGTAGGTAGACAATCTACCTGAAGAATTGGAATTTTGAGAGTAATTAGAGGATTTTTTTTTTTTTTTTTGGTTCCAGGAAGTACCAGGAATTCAACTCTGGGGTGCTTAACCACTGAGCAATACCCCTAGTGCTTTTTAGTTTTTATTTTGAGACAGGGCCTCACTAAGTTTTTAGGGCCTTGCTAAGTTACTGAGGCTGGTTTTGAAGTTGTAATCTGCCTGAGTCAGCCTCCTGAGTTGCTGGGATTACAGGATTGTGCCATTGCACCTGGCAAGGATTTTTTTTTTTTTTTTTAATAAGACTGCACTTTGAATGCCTCTGGGTACATCTGCAGAGACCAAGCAACATCCTCAGCCCTTTTTTGCTTTATTTTAAGGCAGGGCCTCACTAAGTTGCCTGGTCTGGCTTCAAATTTGCAATCCTTCTGCCTTAGCCTCCTGTGTAGCTGGGATTATAGGCGTGTGTTACTGTGCCAAATTTAATTAGAGAGTTTGAGGTGAATAATTAAGCCAATGAGAAAAGAAAAAGAATAACACTAATAGGAACACTAATAAAAACAATAACATTCTACATTTGAAAAAGTTAGATAAAAGGAAATATATTTTATTGACAGATTAGTGGTATAAAAGAAAGTCCAGAAAAGTTTTGTTTCTTGGTTTAATTTCATCAGAGGCAAAGAAATCAGCATAAATAAACACTTTGTCAGTTAATTCTTATGCTTCTATAGGTCTATACCCCTAAAAATGCTTCATTACTCAATCATTCTAGCATTTCCTCTAATTTTGGATTTCCTGCATAATAACCTTTCTTTTCTACTCATGAATAAAAAAAACTCCATCACTATTTCAGAGGTTTTCTGTTTTGTTTTGTTTGTTTTTTAAAGTTTTTATATTTGTAGATGGACAGAATGCCTTTATTTCATTTATTTTTATGTGGTGCTGGGGATCGAACCCAGTGCCTCATGCATGCTAGGCAAGTGCTCTGCCACTGAGCTACAGCTACAGCCCCTTTTTTGTTTTTTTGAGTCAAGGTCTTGCTAAGTTGCTGAGGCTGGTCTTGAACTTGTGGTTCTTCTGCCTCAGCCTCGCGAGCTGCAGGGATTACTGGTGTGTGCCACAGCTCTCCCAGCTTTCCCAGTATTTTTTCTTTGAGTAGTACATGTAAATTTTTAAGTTTCCATGAAATTGAATTTTGTACCCTGGTATTTTGTTCCATAAGATGGGTAACAGTTAAGAGCTTTGTGTTCTAGAGTTTAGCCTTTGAAATTAATGTGGCATACTGGTAACAAAGAAAATCAGAGGGGAAAACAGGATGCATGGACAAGAATAATGGCTCTTACTGATTCTTCATATTTGATTTCAGGTCACTTGGATTCTTCAGGGCCTCAGGAAGTACAGTTAGCTAGGATGTAAGTTCTGTTGCTAAATGAACCCCATGCTTAAAATCTTACAGCACTGTTCATAGGGATTTTATCTTATGCAGATTCCACATAGTATGAATTTCACTTTGGGTATAAGTAGGCTTCAAGGCCTCAATGCTGGACTTGAACAACTTTTAAGTTTTCTAGATCTAAATAGTGGTGTTAAATGAAGGCTATTCATTTTAACCATCACACACAATCAGAATTACTTCCCCCCCCACTATGCGGGGGATTGAACTCAGGGCCAAGTGGTAGACAAGTGCTCTACCACTGAGCTATACCCTGAGCTGAGTCAGAATTATCTTTCAAAAATAAAGGAAAATGGTACATGTGCATATGAGTTGGCTTCTATTTACATGTGAAAAGTGTAAGTCTTAGTAATTAAAAGTACAAGTTACAGGGTCTAGAATGAGAGTGTCTGGATTCTAGTAGATTGCAATATTACTATCTATAACGGACAACTTTCTTAATTTCAATGGACCCCAGTTTCTTTATACAAAACATGGAAGTAATAATAGCACTTCTCACAGGGCAGAGCACTTGCCTAGTCCCTGGGTTTGATCCCCATACCTCAGGAAAAGAAAAGAGAGAGGAGGAAATAAAGGTAAAATAAACTTGTGCATCTTTGGTACACCTCTTTAGATGTAGTTATGCCCATGAAATGAGAGCCTTTTTCTTGGGTCTTACTATTTACCACAGAGAATATGTATTGTTATAGGAAGAGACTTATCTGCTAGGACTAGGGCTAGTTGGAAGAAAGGAAGGAAAAAGTTGGATGCCTCAACCTATTGAATAATTAGAGAATTTGAGGTGTTTGGGGCTTACCTAGTTGTTTGCTTTAATATACAGGAATCACCACCAGTATGCTATGAAAGGCAGCCCAGTGAGTATCTCTTTTTTGGGTTTGTTTCTTGGGGGGGATGCAGAGGGTTTCAAATTAACTCATGGCTCAAGGATGCTGGATGTTCTCAGCAAAAAATGTCTTTTAGGCACAGCTGCTTTGTAGCACTCCCAATGCTTTGGACCATGGCTATAAAAAGAAAGATGCAATGTGTAGTTTAACTGCAAATAAAGAAAATGTGAGTATTTAATGGAAATATAGTCACATTATTCTATATTTATTCATTATTATTATGATACTGTGCTGCAGTCTGGCTAGACACAAAATCACGAGCCACTCAAGCAGGAACAACCTTTATTATTTGAAAATGCCGCCAATGCCCCTTAACGCCCCCACGCGGCACCCCCCCCCCCCCACACACACACCAGAGGAAGTTCCTCCCCCGGAATTCCCTCCTACTGTACTTCCCCAACCAATGGGAACTCTCCAGGAGTCCTGGAGCAGGCCAAGGTGAACAGCAGGAGTCCAATATCCATATGAATGCAAATCTTAACATAATCATATCATCTCAATGGCTAGCTGGCTGTCACCTTTCAACCAAAAATGCCATGCATCATATTACTTGGCTGTGGCTCTTAGCATCTCCCGCCTTCTGTTAAATTAAGCAACAAGCAATGTGGCTAGGGACGTGCCTGTTAGGTTTGTCCAATTCAACATATGGTTCTTACCCGTCATCGGAAAACTGAACTCTAGACGTCAGCCTCCTGTCTTAGGTTGATACCACTGCAATTGGATCATACCCGCCACTGACTACCGGTCCACCATACCTGTGGATAGGCCTATGCACCAGTGGAGAGGGTGAGGTTCTTTGCCTCACCTCTGTTGGCCCCCAGATTTGGCCTTGGTGCCGGTGGTGGGGGGGGTGAGGTTCTTTGCCTCACCTCTGTTGGCCCCCAAAATTAGACCATCACTAGTAGAAGGGAGGAGGATACAGAAATGCCATGACACCAAGTCCATTGACAGCTCTTTAGGAAAAATTGCAACACTGGTGACACATCAGCAAAGATACGCCAGCACTACCATAATTCGCTGCATCAACAGATAGAGCACAATGCATACAAGTGATACATAGTCCATGCAAGTTTTGTAAGCAGTTCAAAGTGGAGGAATCTATCAATATGTCCATTTCCTCCCAAAATAAATCGACTCAGTGATTGAGCATTACTTGTTGAGTTATTAATCATTGATGCATCAGTTTATACAGTTTGTTGTGATAACTATCGAAGAAACTGTAGTTTGGTTTCATCTTGTCTTCACTGGCACTGGGATGAAGATAGGAATTCTGACAATGATGCTAAAAAAAATTATGTAACATTCCAACAGGTACTAAGAAAACAATTTTTTGAACGATTTACAACATTGCTGAGACTGTCCTTGAATTTGGGATTCTCCTATCTCAGTCTCCAGATTAGCTGAGATTACAGGCATGCACCACCTTTCCCAGCTCTATATTATTATTTTATTCCTTTGAGAGAAGTAACTTACTGGTTTTGGGAGACCTATAGCTATTTATATCTCAGTATATTAGACAAGCAAATTATATCACCATAGGTGGAGAAAAATCTTTGTAATTTTTTTTTTCCCCCTGTTAAAACAAGAATCCTAAATCCAAATCTTCCATAGCAGGAGTTCTTGATTACTCATATTCCGTTGATTACATTAAGGACAAACATTGTTGTTACCATTGTGTAAAGAATTTATTTCTTAAGCTGGGTACGGTGGTGAATGTTTGCAATATTAGCTACTCATATAACTGAAACAGGAGGACTATAAGTGTGAGGCCAGTTCAGCAACTCAGTAAGACCCGTCTTAAAAGTAAAAAAGAAAAACGTTTATAGTGATAACATACATAACTTGTTCAAAGATTCTTTTCTTTTTAAAATATTTTTTAGTTATAGATAGACAGAATACCTTTATTTTATTTATTTCTATATGGTGCTGAGGATTGAACCCAGTGCCTCACATGTGCCAGGCAAGTGCTCCAACACTGAGCTACAACCCCAGCCCTCAAAGATTCTTTACATGAAGTTTTATTTATTTGTATAGGTATTTATTTACTTGGTACTGTGATTGAACCCAGGGTTCTTTACCACTGAGTTACATCCCAGTCCATTTATTTATTTTTTATTTTGAGACAGAGTCTAAGTTGCTGAGACTGGCCTCAAACTTACAATTCTGCCTTGGTCTCCTGAGTCTATGAGATTACAGGCTTGTGCCACTGCATCTGGCTTCATCATCATCATCATCATCATCATCATCATTTTCTAATTTGTGGATTGAGAATTGAACCTAGGGGTTTGCTATGCTAGGCAAGAACTCTAAAATTCTTTTATTTTGAGACCAGATCTCCCTAAATTGTCCAGGTGACCTCAAACTGTGATCTTCCTACCTCAGACTCCCAAGTAGCTGACATTACAAATGAGGGTACTGCACCCAACCACTTTATTTTTAGTGCTAAGGATTGATAATGCTGAGGACTGAACTATGCTAAGAGCATGTTATATCACTAGCTATATCCCTTTAGTCCCTATTCTGAAGAAGTCATTGTTTTTTCTATCTAAGCCTTTGACCATCTTTCAGATCCATGTTGAAATTTTCCTATCCTAGATACCTAGTCACTAAAATAATTGTGTAATTAATCCCCTTCCTTTTTTTTTTTTTTTTCTAAACTACCTTCCATCCCTTCTCCCAGGGTCACTGTGCATAAAAGAGTTGTTGTTTTGTTACACTGACAAAGATATGTTCATGTTTTTGACTGTTCTATTCAGATTTTTATTGATTTAATACTGTCCTTCTAATCTCCCTTTATAATCAATCACTTTTTTTTTTTTTTTTTTTGAGATTGAGTCTCACTATGTTGTCCAAGCATGCTTCCTTGGATCAAATGATTCTTGGGCCTCAGCCTCTCGATTATCTGGTACTATAGGTGTATGCCACCAGGCCTAGTTTATAATCAGTTTTTCCCTGCAATGTGCTGGAGACTGAACTCAGGGCCTTACATGTGCTAGGCAAGCATTATAATACTGAGTTTTACACCCAGACTTTTTTGAAAACTTTTTTTTGAGACAGGATCTTGCAGAGTTGCCCGGACTAGCCTTGAACTTAATGTCCTTCTGTGTCAGTCTCCCAAGTTGCTGGGATTACAGGTGTGTGCCTATTGTGCCTGGCCTTATAAACACTTTTTGAAATCTTACCATCTTCTTCCCAAGCAGGTTCTCCTCAACTCCTCAATTCTTTTGTTTGTGATGATAAAATTAATATCCTACAAGCAAATCTAGGTGCCAGACATCAAATTCAAACCATTATTTGCATCTTCAGAGTATACATTTAATGATTACATTTGATGTGTTTCATGAGGGTTATTCATAGTTTGATTAGACAAAATGTTTTTGTCAGGGCCCAATTAGTATGTCTCTTCCTCCAGCCAACATAGTTTTTCTTATGCAGGATAAAAACACTTTTAAGGCCTTGGAGTGGCAGACACCCAGGAACCTGAGGTTTCCTAAAAGATCAGGAGGTCCTTACATGTCTTCCCCTTCTGTGCTGGTGAGTCATTGAATATCATCATTAAGGGTAGGTTGGGGTATTATGAGCTATAGGATAGCAGATTGTGACCCTTGACTTTTTTTAATCTGGCTGTGTGAGACAGGGGTGGACAAGTTTGAACAGAGAGGAAAGAGCTATATTTCCTTCAATCATTTTATTTTAATTTTTTTTTTATATTGGGTATTGAACTTTGGGGCATTTTACCATCAAGCTACAACCTCAATCCTTTTAATGTTTTTATTTTGGGATTGGGTCTCGCTAAGTTGCTAAAGGTTTTGTCACATTGCCCAGGCTGATCTCAAACTTGGGATCCTTCTACCTCAGTTGTTATGCACTGCCATGATTGGCTTCTTTTCTTTCCTTTCTTTGAGATAGGGCTTGCTGTGTTTCCCAGGCCAAGTTTGAACTCCTGGGCTCAATCACTCCTACCCCAGCCTCCCAAGTACTGGGTTACAGGCATGAATGACTGAAGGACCATGCCTGGTGACAGTACCTTATTCTTTTTTTTTTTTTTTGATACTGGGGATTGAATCCAGGAGCGCTTAACCAATGAGCTACATCCCTAGCCCCCCCCCTTTTTTTTGAGACAGGGTCTCATTAAGTTGCTTAGTCCTTGCTAAGTTGCTAAGGCTGGCCCCAAGCCACTGGATTTACAGGCATGTACCACCACACCTGGATATATTTAGTTTTTTGAAGAACTGCCATACTATTCATAGTGACTGTACCACTTTACATTCCTACCTGTAGTGCATAAGCACCTATTGTCCTTATAATACTTATTTTAATGGGTATAAAGTGGTATCTCCTTTTGATTTACATTTTGATTTCTCTGCTAAATATGTTGAGTATCTTTTGGTATGCTGTCAGGCTATGTATATGTCTTCTTTGAAATGTCTATTCAAATCCTATTTGTTTTTGTTGAGTTCTAGGAGTACTTTATATATTCTGATGTTAATTCCTCGTTGGATATATGATTTGCAAATATTTTCTCCCATTTTTTGGGTTTTCTTTTAATAATATCCTTTGGACTGGGGGTATAGCTCAGTCTTAGAACGTTTGCCTAGTATTCCCAGGCTCTGAGTTAAAAAAAAAAAATTTTTTTTAACAAAATGTACATCCTTTAAATAAAGATAATGTCCTTCAATGCATAAAATCTTTTACTTACTTACTTTTTTTATACTGGGATTGACCAAGGGATACTCTATCACTGAGCTTTATCTACGGCACTTTTTATGTTTTGAGACAGGTTCTATCTAAGTTGTCCAGGCTGGCTTTATACTTATGATCCTCCTGTCTCAGTATCCCAAGTCACTGGAATTACAGGTGCACACCACCACAAATGGATCAGTTAATTTTTTATATGGTGTAAGGTAAAGGTCTAAATAGGTTTTAATATTGTTGTTATCCTTGACAGGACAATGGAAAGTTTGCAGAAAGTGAAATGAAATATCTGGGCAGTCCCATTACTACAGTTCCAACATTAGATAAAATTCCAAAACTTGAAGATCAGGTAGCAGAGATTTCAAATGTGTTGATGGAATTTTCCCTAGAAGATCAAGAAGGCACTGAGGTATGCTGCTCCCCAATGATATATTTGTGTTTCTTCATTCTTTTTTGGTACTGAAGATTGAATCCAGGGGTGCTTTACCACACTACAAAGCTACAAAACCAACCCTTTTTATTTTTTTATTTTGAGATAGGGTCATGCTAAGTTGCTGAGGCAGGCCTTGAACCATGATTCTTCTGCCTCACCCTCTTGAGTTATCTGGA
Source organism: Ictidomys tridecemlineatus (assembly GCF_052094955.1). NCBI lineage: Eukaryota > Metazoa > Chordata > Mammalia > Rodentia > Sciuridae > Ictidomys > Ictidomys tridecemlineatus. Next base: position 118,787,822 of record NC_135477.1, on the reverse strand, counting down.
TTACAGGCCTGTGCCAACATACCCAGCTCTTCATTCTCTCTCTCTCTCTCTCTCTCTCTCTCTCTCTCTTTTTTTTTTTGGTACCAGGGATTGAACCTGGGAGTGCTAAATTACTGAGTCACATCCTCCAGCACTCGCGTGCGCAGGTGCACATGCTCTCACTCTCTCTCTCTTTCTTTCTCTTTTTTTCCCCCCAGAGGGTCTTTCTAAGTTGCTTTGGGCCTCACTTCTTGAGGCTGGCTTTGAACTTGGGATCTTCTTGCCTCTGCTTCCTGAGTTACTGGGATTACAAGTGTGCATCACCATGCCTGGCTTCATTATTTTTTGCATAAACAACATTGTATGCCTAAAATTTTGCAGTCATTGTACTAAATGTTAGGGCTGCAGAGATCAAGAAGATATAATCTTAAGACAGGTGACTTTGGAGACTGAGGCAGGAAGATCTTAAATTCAAGGACAGTTTCAGCAATGTAGCAAGACCCTGTCTCAAATAAGAAATAAAAAGGGCTGGGGGTGTAGATTAGTGATAGAACGACTCTGGGTTCAATCTCCTGTAACCCTCCCTAATAATCATAAAATAATAGAAACTAATAGAAGGGAAATTTTATTTTCACAGCAGGGATATTTAGTTAAGAATAGGGTGTTGAACTAAACTGTTCCTAGATTGTGGGGTCTTATATGATAAAGCTGGGAAAGTCCTAGATAAACTGAGATAAAGTTGATTACCCTAGTTCTGAAGGGTAACATACATGACAAGTAGAAGCAAGAGTGTACTTTGATAAGAGTATGTGGCAAGTAGAAAGTTCCCAGTGTTGGAAAGTTCTTTGGGTTTTCAAGGACATGAGAAGCCAATGTGAGTGAGGGGAGATTTGCATGAGTTGGGAAAAAAGAGGTACTCAGGAGGCAGGACATAAAGGGCTTTTTAGACCATGGTGAATGTTTAGATTTTATTCTAAGTACAGTTGGACACTATTGGGGGCGGTATTAAGCAGGAATAGAATATGCCCTGATTTTTGTTTTGTGAAGACCATTCTCAATGCTAGATGGGGAATAATGGGTAAAAAATTAAGTTGGAAATAGTAAGAGAAGGAAGCTTTGCTATAGTCCTGGCAAGAGTTGGTGGTAAGCTAGGTGTGGTGGTGTTAGTTCCAGCTAATGGAGAGGCTGAGGCAGGAGGATCAACTGAACCCATGAATTCAAGACCAACCTGACCAACACAGTGAGACCCCATCTCAATAAAAAAAAAAATTAGCAGGGGCTGAGGTTGTAGCTCAGTGGTAGAGTGCTTGCCTAGCATGTGTGAGGCCCTGGGTTTAATCCCCAGCACCACATTAAAAAAACTAAATAAACAATAAAAGTATTGTGCCCATCTAAAACTAAAACTATTTTTTAAAAAAATGGCAATAGCCTGAACTAAGGTAGAGGCTATAGAGGCAGAGAAATGGATGAATTCAGAATATATTTTAGAGGATAGACTCAACAGAATTTAATAGGTTGGATGCGGGCTGTGCAAGAAGGAGGAGATTAAAAATAAATTTAAACATGTTAAGTTTGACAGTTTTTTTTTAAAAAATATTTTTAGTTGTAGATGGACACAATACCTTTATTTTGTTTATTTAGTTTTATGTGGTGCTGAGGATCGAACCCAGAACCTCACACATGTTGGGCAAGCACTCTACCACTGAGCTTCAACCCCGGCCCCAAGTTTGATAGGTTTTGATTCAAAGAGAAAACAGAAGCAATCAGAAGAAAACTACCTTCTTTTCTTGCCAAATATAGCAAATTATCTGCTTTGATACTTACATAATCTGCTATTCTGCAGATATCCCTGCTCCTATCTAAAGCTCTCCCTTCGTACCACATCCTATTCATTCTATTTTTGGAGGATACAGTAAGGAGCACACCAACACAATAGAATGCTACTCTCATGGAGCTTACATTCTAGACAAGAGGAAACAAATAAACATATGTATAAAATGGCAGATGCTAAAAATACTCTGATGGTAAAGCAGGCAAGGAGGAGTATCTGAGCCAGGCATGGTGGCACATGCCTGTAATCCCAGTGGCAGAAGGATCGCGAGTTCAAAGCTAGGCTCAGCAACTTAGCAAGGCCATAGGCAACTCAGTGAGACTCTGTCTCTAAATAAAATGTAAAAAAAAAAAAGGGGGGGGGCTAGAGATGTGGCTCAGTGGTAAACCACTGCTGGATTCCATCCTTGGTTCAAAAAAAAATAGGAGTATCTTGATTGGGGTTGGGTAGGGCTAGAGTTGATTTTTCAGTATGTTAGATCAGAAAAGACCTTGTAAGAGTGACATTTGAGCAGACACCTGAAGGAGCAAGGGAGCCAAACAAACAAAAACAGGGTGAGTATGGGAGTGAGTTATTTCAGCCAGAAGAAAAAGCAAGTGCACTCTACACTCTATATACCTGAGCTTGGCACATTTGGGAATAGTAAGATCAGTGTGATTGGAGCAAAGTGAACAAGTGGAGAATGGTAGAAAATGTGGGCAAGATAAAATTAGGAGGACAGATCATGTAGGTCTTTTTAAGTCATTGCAAAGAATACAGAAATGCTTGAGGCTGTTGGAAGCATCTTTCTACTCTTACTTTATTTTTATTTCCTGTATTAATTTTCCCTTCTTCTAGATTAATAGTTCTCAAGTTTTTTATTTTTTGGGACTCCCTTATGATTTTTTTTTCTCCCCCGACTCCTTTACAGTCTTAAAAATTATTGAGAACCCCTTGCCTTGTATTTGATCTTAGGAGAAAAGCATTTAAAAAAATTTTTTAAAAATATTTTTTAGTTGTAGTTTACACAATACCCTTATTTTATTTATTTTTTTTTATGTGGTGCTGAGGATTGAACCCAGGACCTCAAACATACTAAGTGAGCATTCTACTGCTGAGCCATAACCCCAGCGCGCATTAAATTTTATATATTGAATATGATGTTTACTATAGGTTTCTTGAGATTCCCTTCATCAGGTTGAGGATGTCTCTTTGTAGTCCTAATTTGCTGAGAGATTTTTAGCAGGAACAGGTAGTTAGATTTTGTCAAAGGCTTTCTCTGTGACTATTGAGATAAACATGAGTTTCCTCTTAACCTGTTAATATTATGAATTACATTGCTTGATATTCAAAGATTAAAACAATCTTGTGGGATGGGAAAATAACTCAGCTAGTAGAGTGCTTGCCTTGCATGCACTTAGGCCCTGGGTTCAATCTCCAGCACCACAAAAAAAAAAAAAAAATCTTGCAAGCCTGGTGCAGTGTGCTATATAGTCTCAGTTCTTTGGGAGATTGAGGCAAGAGGATTACAAGTTTGAGGTCAGCCTAGAAAACTTAATGAGACTGTGTCTCAAAATTAAAATTATTTATTTATTTATTTTTAAATTAATAATTTTTATTTATTAAGATACCATAAATAGAGGAAACACAAGCCATAGAATGCAAGATGTTTGAAATGCATTATGCAATAAAGGATTTGTATATGGAATATATAGAAAGGACACCAAGAAATAATTGAATCTAAAGAACAAATTTTTAAAAAGGGACCAAAAAAAAAAACTTTGAAAGGTGCCGCAGTCCGGCTAGGCACAATTCAGGAGCCACTTGTCAAAAGAAACGAACTTTATTTTTAGAACAACACATGCCAAACAAAATAGCTCCTCAGGAAAACCTTCAGAGCCCAACTGCCACCACCAGCTTCCCACAAGCCTCTCTCACAACCACCAGCCTCTCCACCTCCCACAATCCTCCTGCTCTTGAGGCCGATTGGCTGGGTTGTGTGGGCGGAGCCAAAAAAGTCCCCCAGTGAGCAGCTCCGTGGTCTGAAAGGGCAGGGAAACAGCCCAATGAGCATCTCTAATGAGCATCACTCAGCTAGATGTTGCTGGGGCCGCTGTGAGCCAGTCATCAACTGGCAGTCTGAAAGTTTGCTGGGGCCCCTTTGGCTGTGGCTCTCAACATCTCCCCCTCTCTGTTTAAACAACAAGCATGTGGCTTAGGGACCGTGCCTGCCTTAGGTTGTCCAATAGTACATATGGTCCTTACCCATTATCGGATGAGCTGACCTTAAGGTGTCAGCCTCCTGTCTTAGGTTGGTACCATTGCAATTGGATCTTACCCGTCACTTACTGTCGGTCCAGTATATAGCCACACCTGTGGAGAGGTCTTTGTACCAGCAGGGGGGGGGTGAGGTTCTTTGCCTCACCTCTGTTGCCCCCCAAATTTTAGCTGAACGATCATGACAAGCAGAAGGGAGGAAGATACACCAAGCCAATTGACGGTTCCTTTTGGAAAAATTGTACCACCGATGACATCATCAGCAAAAATACCCCAACACTGCCACAAGTCGCTGCACCAACAGATAGTTCACAGTGCATACAGGTGAGTTCACAATGCATACAAGTGATACATAGTCCAGGCAAGTTCTGCAAACAGTTCAGTGATGGCTATTGCAGAAGCTGTAGATTGGTTTTATCTTTGTCTTCACCGGCACTGGGATGAAGATAGGAATTCTGGCAATAATGGCTAAAGAAAAAATTATGTAACATTCCAGAAGGCACTAAAAGAAAACAATTTTCTTAAGAATTTACATTATCTTGAAGAGAATTATTAAATATAATGAAAAGAAAAGGTGAAAGTAAACAAACAGATCTGTTAACCTTTTTTTGTTCACATATTGAAACAATCCTCAACAGCTGTTTACCCAATTTAAATTAAACCATTTAAATCATGTGAAAAAAAAATTTGGATCCATTTTTTTCATGAGTGCTCATCATATATGATATATGGACATACGTACATTCAAACATATAACACAAAACACAAGTGTGCACACATAATATAATACATACAACACATAACATAATAGTAAAGGTCTTATAACTTTTTACAGGTGAAATCTCCATTGCAATGTTTTAAAACTCTAGTCAAAAAATAGAACTGATCAGCAAAACATTAACCTAGGTCTGTATGAGCTCAAAAAACAAAATAGAACTTCATGATATGGGAAAGGGCAATAATAAAATAGATATTGAGAAAAGCATCCTGGTTCTGTTGCAGATGTAAGAATAGCCAAACTGGAGTTCTGGATATCAGCTGTTATGGGTTTGAGCCAAATCATTTTCTTTTTGGTCTGTAGAAATCGCTTTAGTTAATCTCTCTGGAATCCAAATTGGCTGCTGTTCTCCCTGTGGAAACACACAAACAGACCTCCGACTCCAGGCAATCACTGGGTCAGGACCTTAGTTAATCTCTCTGGAATCCAAATCAGCTGCTGTTCTCCCTGTGGAAACACACAAACAGACCCCCGACTCAGACAATTACTGGGTCAGGACCTTTCCATTGTCCTGTTAGAATATCCTTCCAAAGTACCTTGGGCTTATGTACATTTTTTGGACACATATGCCTTTTCACAGCACTAAGCCCTGATGAATCCAAATTTAAAAAGTTTAGAGTAAAAAAGGTTATTTTAAGTTCATCTTTGGGGAATATATACCCCTTCCCAATTCCTTCTTTTTGCTTTAATAAGTACATTTTAATAGTTTGATGAGCTCTTTCAACTATGCCTTGTCCCTGTGGATTGTATGGGATTCCTGTTATATGAGTAATGCCAAATGTTGAGCAAAATTGTTTAAAAGAGGTAGAAATATAACCAGGGGCATTATCTGTTTTTAACTGTTTTGGAACGCCCACAGTGGCAAAATTTTGTAAGCAATGAGCTATAACATCTTTAGTTTTTTCTCTGGCATGAAGGGAGCCCATCAAAAATCCAGAAGAAGTATCAACTGTAACATGCAAATATTTTAATTTTCCAAATTCTGGCAAGTGTGTGACGTCCATCTGCCAAATATGGTTAGGTATCAGTCCTCTAGGATTGACTCCAAGATTAACTTGTGGTAAAAAGGTCACACAATTTTGACATTGTTTTATTATTTGTCTAGCTTGTTCCTTAGTTATTTTAAACGCTTTTGTAAAGTATTAGCATTGACATGGTACTTTTTATGAAAATTTGTAGCTTCTTCTAGTGTAGAGAAAATATATATGTCATGTGTAGTTTTATCTGCTAAATCATTGCCCAAACTAAGGGCTCCAGGCAATCCTGTATGTGCCCTGATATGTCCCATAAAGAATGGATCTTTTCTGTCCCAGATTAGACTTTGTATAGTGGAAAGCAAAGAGAAAACAGTAGAGGAAGGGGAAATCCTACCAGCATCTTCAAGGGATACTATAGCATTAACTATATACTGACTATCAGAAAATAAATTAAATACAGAATCTTTAAACATCACAAAAGCTTGTAATATTGCATTAAGCTCTATCTTTTGAGCTGATTGTTTGGGTACTAAAAATGTAAAAGTTTGATCAGGTGTAACTATTGCTGCTGTACCATTATTTGACCCATCAGTGAATATATTTGGAGCATTCATGATAGGTGTTTTTCTTGTCATTTTTGGAAAAATTACAGGATGCGATGACCAAAAAGACAATAAAGGATTAGATGGTAAGTGGTTATCAAATGAAACATTAGATTTGCATGTGATTATTGCCCAAGTATTTAACTCATTAGCTAACTCATCAATTTGATTCATAGTATATGGAGTAATAATTTTATTGGGAGAAATTCCAAATACTCCCTTTGCTGCTTTTATTCCTTTGAGTATTAATTGTCCTACAGCCTCAGGATACCTAGTAAGAATAGTGTTAGGAGAATAAGATAAATGTATCCATAATAATGGACCTTCTTGCCAAAATACTCCTGTAGGAATATTTTTTGTTGGTAGTACAATAAATAATAAAGGCAAACATATCAATTCTATCCAAATGCATATTTTCCATATATGTTTCAATGATTTTTAATGCCTTTCTTGCTTTAGGCGTTAACATTCAGGGTGAATTTGGATCTGATGGACCTTTTAGGATATCAAATAAAGGTCCCAACTCTCCTGTTGGTATACCTAGATAAGGCCTTATCCAATTTATGTCTCCTAATAACTTTTGAAAGTCGTTAAGTGATTTGAGTTGATCTACTCGTATTTGAATTTTTGGTGGACGGACCATGGTTGAGGATAATAGAACTCCTAAATAATTAATTGGAAAATTTAATTGTACTTTATCTATTGCTATCTCTAGATTATAATTTTTTAATAAGTTTGTAAGTGTGGCATAACATTCTAGCAATGTGTTTTTAGCTTTGTGTGCTAATAATACATCATCCATATAGTGAAATATTTGTAGTTCAGGATTGATACAGAAGGTTGTATATGTCCTTCCGCTAATTGTTGTTTGACCAGGTCATGGGCTGCTTGTATCTTTTCTTTAGTCAAGGGCCACTGAGGAACCCATACTGGTCTTTCCAATTTCCAAGTAATTTTTATTGTCTCAGTGGCCCTTTCTGAAAATCCAACCCATGTCTGTCTGTTCCTTGATCTATTTGTTTTGGTGCTGATAACGCCAAGGTCTCGGGTTCGATCCCAAATGCCACAGTCTGGCTGGGCACAATTCAGGAGCCACTTGTCAAAAGAAACAAACTTTATTTTTAGAACAACACATGCCAAACAAAACAGCTCCTCAGGAAAACCTTCAGAGCCCAACTGCCACCACCGGCTTCCCACAAGCCTTTCTCACAACCACTAGCCTCTCCACCTCCCACAATCCTCCTGCTCTTGAGGCCAATTGGCTGGGTCGCATGGGCAGAGCCAAAAAAGTCCCCCAATGAGCAGCTCTGTGGTCTGAAAGGGCAGGGAAACAGCCCAATGAGCATCACCGAAGAGGAGCCAATTAGCTAGATGTTGCTGGGGTTGCTGTGAGCCAATCATCAGCTGGCAGTCTGAAAGTTTGCTGGGGCCCCTTTGGCTGTGGCTCTCAACAGAAAGGTGCTTCATAAAAGAGGGAAAACAGGTGCTGAGTTTGTGGCTCAACAGTAGAGCACTTGCACGTGCGAGTCCCTGGATTCAATCCTCAGCACCCTAAAAATAAAATAAAGATATTGTGTCCACCTAAAGCTAAAAAGTAAATATTTAAATATTTTTTTAAAAAGATAAACATGGTTATTAGACCTATGGTCATTAGGGAAATGCAATTTAACAACACAGTGATATATCACTATACACTTGCTGGGGTATTGAAAACAAGCATGTTGAGGAGGAAAAGGTGCAAGGGGCAACTTGAATTCTCATTGCTGTTGTTTTTAAAATATTTTTAAATATATATTTGAGTTGTTGATAGATAGACCTTTGTTTTATTTATTTATATGTGGTGCTGAAAATTGAACCCAAGTGTACCACTGCTGAGCCACAGCCCTGCTGCTGAGTTTTTTTTTTTTTTTTAAGAGAGAGAAAGAGAGTTTTTAATATTTATTTTTTAGTTTTCGGCAGACACAACATCTTTTTGTTTGTATGTGGTGGTGAGGATCGAACCCGGGCCGCACACATGCCAGGCAAGCGCGCTACCGCTTGAGCCACACCCCCAGCCCCTTGAGTTTTTTAATTGGTTCAGTTGCTTTGGAAAACTGACAGTACTCCTATACCTAAGCATTTTATGACCCTGAAATTCATTCTGGATGATAAGCCAGGGGAAAATGAGTGCATATGTCCACCAAAGACATGTACAACTAAGTTTATAGAAACTTGATTTATAACAGCTCAAGATAGGAAATGACCTAAGTTTCTATCTAGAGTTAAATGAATAAATATCGAAATAAAATTTAAAAAAGGGCTGGACATGTAATTCAGTGGTAGAACACTAGCCTAGCCTGCATGAGACCCTAGATTCCATCCCCAATACTGCAAAATATAACAACAACAACAAAAAAACTTTGGATTCCTGTGATAACTTTACTAAGTTATGATATATGATATATTATTCTTTTTATATTTATTTAGTTAAGAATAGGGATTTGTACTTTTTTTTTTTGTACTGGGGATTTAAGTTAGGGTCATGATAAGTTGAACTTGAACTTGTAACCTCCTATTTCAGCCTACCAAGTAATCTCTCTGCTGGGATTACAGACATGTGCCACTGCACCTGGCCTGATTTGCTAAAATTTCATTGAGAATTTTTGTACTTATGTTCATGAGCTTTATTTCTCTTCAGTGTTTTGTTTTTCTTGTAATATCTTTTGGTGTTAGTATCAGTATAATGCTAGCATCAGTAAACCATTTGAAAAGAATTTTTTTCAGTTTCCTAAAAGAGTTTCTTTTTTAAATGTTTGGTACAATTCACCAGTAAAGTCAGCTGAGCATTTCTTTGTGAGAATGTTTGCAACAAATTCAATTTTTTATATAAATATGGAACTATTCAGCTTATCTTTTTTTTGATTGAGTGAATTTGGTTGTTATTGTCTTTTAAGGAATTTGTCTACTTCATTTACATAGTCAAATATATTGGTGTAAAGTTCTTTATAATATTACTTTAATACCCTTTTAGTGTCTTTTTAAATTTTATTTTATTTTTTTAGTTGTTGATGGACCTTTATTTTATTTATTTGTATGTGGTGCTGAGAATTGAACCCAGTGCCTCATGTATCTAGGCAAGCGCTCTACCACTGAGCCACAACCCCAGCCCCACCCCTCTCAGCTTTTAGTGTCTTTAGAATCCATAGTGATATCTCTCTTTCCTGATATTGGCTATTTGTGTCTTTTATATCTGGTTAAGTCTGCCTGTAGTTTGATCAATATTGATCTTTTCAAAAAAAGAAAAATCTTTGTTTTCATTGACTTTATCATGTTTTTGTTTCATTGATTTTTTTTTTTTCCTCTAATTTGATCTTTTTTTTGGGGGGGTTTGCTGAGTCTGAAGCTGAGGTCATCAATTTGAGACCTACCTTTTGTATTATAAACATTCATTGCTTTAGCTGCATCTCACAAATTGGAATATGTTCCATTTTCAATTTGAGTTCAAAATACTTTCCAGTTTCCATTTAGATCTCTTCTTTGACTCATGATTTGTTGTTGTTGTTGTTTGCTTTAAATTTTGTGTTATTAGAAATTAAACCAAGTGCTTTGTACATTGTAGGTGGGTGTTTTCCCACTGAACCACATCCCAGCCCAACCTATGAATTATTTAGAAGCATGTTATTTAGTTTCTTAATATGTTTAATAGGTTATGGTGGCCCATGCCTGTTATCCCAGTGACTTGAGAGACTGATGCAAGAGGATTGTAAGTTCAAGGCCAGCCTCAGCAACTTAGCTATGCTCTGTCTCAAAATAATGAATAAAAAGAGCTGGGGATGTAGCTCATAGCTCAGTAGTAAAGTGCTCCTGGTTTTAATTTCCAGAACTGCAAAAAAGAAAGAAAGAAAAAAATAGTTTCTTAATTTTTAAGAAATTTTCCAAGGACTTTTCAGTTAATTTCTATCTTAATTCCAAGAATATACTCACTAAATTGCCGGGTACAGTGGCGCACACCTATAATCCCAGTGACTTGAGAGGTTCACATGTTCACAAGTTCAAAATGTTCTTAGAAATCATCTGGGCATCTTGTTAAAAATGCAGATTTTAATTTAATTAAGTAGATCTGGGGTGTGCATCTGAAATTCTGCATTCCAAACAAGCTTCTAGGAAATTTTGATGCTACTAGTCTCCAGACACACTTGGAGAAATAAGAACTAAGGGGTCTGATATTCTTTCTCAAACAACCATCACTGAACAGAAGTTGCCAGGATCATTCACCCTCAATGCCAGAGAATTTGAACAGGGCAAGAATAAGGCAGGTAGTAAAAGTTAAAGACAACTAAATACCAGATAAGTGAAAAAAAAAAAATATTGTTCTGACCAGCAAGAGTTCAGGATGCTAAAATAAACTTCTGTCTAATTATCTTCTCTGCTTTTGTAGCTTTGGCATTGCATTAGTATGCCTTTTTTGAATTCATCCTCATTACTTTTTTCTCTCTTCATTTTTTTCTTTTCTATAACTGCAACCATTTATAAAATATTTGAAAATAAATATCTGTTAGATTATACTTTTAGAAATGATGTCATCATATTATCTTCCAACCGTCTTTTTTTAAAGTTCTGAGAGAATTCAAGGGAACTTGGGTTGGTATGGATACTTATTGCTGTTTTACATGCAATCTGGCAGAAACAACATCATGTGGCAGATTGCAGATTGGTGTGGTAGAAAGAAACTTCAGAAAAACCTAGTCCTTGTTCCCTATCCTGTTTTTAAAAAAAATTCTAAATTTTTTGTCATTTTATAAATTCAGTATGATATAAGAGACTGAGCACCTTGATACATGCCTGTCATCCCAGCAGTCTGAGAGACTGAGGCAGGAAGATACAAATTTGAGGCCAGCTTGGGCAATTTAGCAAGACTGTCTCAAAGTCAAAAGGACTGGAGATGTTGCTCAGTGGTAAAACACCACTAGGTTCAATCCCCAGTACTTTCAAAAAAGAAAAGAAGAAAGAAAAAATACAAATAAGCAAAGAGAAGTCAAAGTAAAATACCTATAATCCCACAGGCCAGAAATAGTGCTGCCAAAAAAAAAAAAAAAAAAGTGGAATTACAAACTACATATTTTCTAACTTACTTAGAAAATATGTAGTTTGTAATCATAAATTTATTTCTATGCCTGAAAAATTAATCCACAATATACTTTTTATTATTATTATAAACCCTGTTATTGAATATTTAATTGGATAGTAATTGTACTCTGTTATAAACATGCCAGGATGATCCATTCTTATAGCCAAGTCTTTATACATATTGTTATTTCCTTGGGGAAGCCAGTGAAAGTATGAGATCAAAGGGTATGCATATTGTTAATGAGACTCTAATCTCCCCATCCTCAAGAGTTTTTATGTGTGTGTATTTTTATTTTTATTTTATTTATTTATTTATTTTTGCAGTACTAGGGATTGAGTCCAGAGGCACTCTACCACTGAGCTGCCTACATTCCTGAACCTTTTTGAGACAGGGTCTTATTAAATTTCCAGGGCTAGCCTTGAATTTATACTCTTCCAGCTTCAGCCTCCTGAGTCACTGGGATTATAGGTGTGCACCAGTGCACCTGGCTTCCATCTTCTGGTTTTAAACCTTGAACATGGGGCCTGGGGTTATGGCTCAGTGGTAGAGCACTCGCCTAGCATGTGTGGGGCACTGGGTTCGATCCTCAGCACCACATAAAAATAAAAAATAAAGGCATTGTGTCCAAACATGAAATATTAAATACAAAAATTAAACCTTGAACATGAAGATTGGAGGAATAAGTGGAAATCTTCTCATTTCAGGGTTTATGTTTAAAGAAGGAAGTCTCTTTCTGTGACACTAATATCACTCAGGTCCTGGAAGAAGATTATAACCAGAGGCCTCTGATTGGTGATTTTTCCAAGGTGAGTTTGGTTATATTCATCATTTATGTGTGTATGTGGGGGTGTGTTTGTACAGGTTTCTTTTTTTTTCCTTATGCATGCTTGGCAAGCACACTACCACTGAGTTGTATCGTCAGCCTCTTCCTGTATTTTAGTGAGTTGCTTTGGATTTTAATATTTTTCCTCTGTTTTCAGAAGATGACGGGTATAATTTTACATGGTCACAAAGTACTCTTTGTTAACTTGAAGGTATGTGCAGGTAGATCTTAGTCTTATGCCTTTCCAGAGAGAAAGTATTTCTTATTTATCTAGGAAAATCCAGAACAATGGGGAAAGTATGATACTTTTTATCTTTTTTTTTTTATTCTAATTTGTTATATATGACAGTAGAACGCATTTACAATTCATATCATACATACAGAGCACATTTTTTCATATCTCTGGTTGTACTCAAAGTAGAGTCACACCATTCATGTCTTTATACATGTACTTAGGGTAATGATGTCCATCTCATTTCACCGTCTTTCCTATTCCCATTCCCCCTCTCTTTCACTCCCTCCCTTTTGCTCTATCTAGAGTTCATCTAATCGTCCCATGCTCCCCCCCACACTTTTTATCTTCCTATTGTTAAAAATCTTTTTAAAAATTATATTAATAATACTTGGCCAATTCTGAAAAAGTAGAAAATGAAGAAACTTGTTCTAAACATTATCAATCAGAATAGTTATTATGTGGTGTATGTTCCCATAGATTTTTCTTCAGTATACTTACACAAATAACAAATACATTTTTTGTTTTTCTACAAAAATTTCTTATGCTATTTTATAATCTATTGGGCTTTCATCCCCAATTTTATATTATATAATGGGACTAAAGATATAGATCAGTGGTAGAGCACTTATCTAGCATGCAGTACGGGTTTGATCCCAGTGCTGCCAAAAAAGAAAAAAATTACGTTAGGAACATCTTTTCATGTCCACAAAACAGTTTTATTTCATCATTTTTCATCCTCAGCCATTTTGGATTTTTGGTTTTGTTTTGTTTTTAAGACATGATTCCACTAAATTGTTAAGGGTTTTGCTAAGTTGCTGACATTGGCCTGTAACCTTCTATCCTACCCTCAGTGTCCCAAGTAACTGGGATTACAGGCATATACCACCCATACCAATCCTTTTATCATTTTGAATAGCATACATTATTTAATATTTTGGCTGATTATAATTTATTCATAAGTTTCATCTTGTGGGATATTTAGCTTTATTTAGTTTGATAATTTTTCCTTATAAATGAAGTGTGTGTTTTGTAAAGAAATCTAAAACTTCATACACATCCTTCATTAGTTCCTTGGTATCAGTTCTTAGAAATAAAATTATAGGTACAGTTACACACGTCTATAATTCCAATGAGTTGGGAGGCTGAGGCAGGAGGATCAGCAACTTAGCCAGGCCCTAAGCTTAGTGAGACCTTGTCCCAAAATAAAATACAAAGGGCTGGGGATGTAGCTCAGTGGTTAAGCTCATCTGGGTTCAATTCCCTAGACCAAAAAAAAAAAAGAAAAGGAATTGCTGCATATACATGTTATAGAGACCATTGATTTTTAAAGCTTTGGGGTTTTAAGAATCTTTTGAAAGGAGGACAATATATGGGTCTTTGATCTCAGGCTTGGTTGGGGAATACTTGCTGTTATTTCAGCTTTTGGGTATTTCTAGGTATGTGTGCTGCCAGTCGTGTCAGGAAGACACCAGGATCTGAAGTACATCAACCCAGAAACAGTAAGCAGATTTCTGGAGATGGTAACTGGTTGGTTACATAAGCTACCATCTGGTCCATTCTGTTACTAAAATCCCATTTCCATTTGTATTTCTTTCATTGTGTTCATTCACATAGGCTCCTTATTCAATTGAAACTGTATTAAAGTACTCCCTTTTTTGTCCATTTTTCTGATTTTTTTGTTTTAAACAAATGATGCATAAGTATTTTTAAAAAACAGGAAGGAAGGAGGGAGGGATGCAAACACAAAAAGGAAAAAAACACCACTTACCTAGGGTCTCAGATAAAGTAAACATAAACCTTGTCTTTACATATTATAATCCCTTTTATACCTATTAGGATAATTATTAATAGTGTTCTCTTCCCTCCCACCCCCACCCCCCGTACTAGAAATTGAATCCAGTGGTGATCTACTATGAGCTGTATCCCCAGCCCTTTTTTAAATTTTATACTTTGAGATAAAGTCTCACTAAGCTGCCAGGCTGCCCTCGAACATGTGATCCTCTTGCCACAGCCTACTGAGTAGCTGAGATTTCAGGTGTGGGCCACTGTACCCAGTTCATGTTCTCTTTTATTCTCAGAAGTTTCCCATTATGTACAATAATTATGTGGTCCCTTGACTCATAGTCTTACCAGCAAAGATATAACCTATAGAGATATTTTCTAGATTTAATAATAGTATGTTTTATAATAATGGGAATTATGCCAGGCATGATGGCACGTGTCTATAGATCCCACCTACTTGGGAGGTTAGGGCAGGAGGATCACAAGTTCAAGGCCAGCCTGGGCAACTTAGTGGGACCCTATCTCAATATAAAATTTTAAAAGGGTTGGATGGTCTAGCTCAATGGTAAGTTCTGGCCTACTATGCACAAACCCCTGGATTTGATTCTAGTACCAAAAAAAAAAAAAGTGTTGGAATTAGAAAGACATTATAATTGTCTCTTTCTTTTCTTTTGAATCTGGGGATTTGGGGTGCTCTACAACTGAGATACATCCCTATGCCTTTTTTTTTTTAAGAATTTTTTTAATATTTATTTTTTAGTTTTCAGCAGGCACAACATCTTTGTTTGTACGTAGTGCTGAGGATCGAACCCGGGCCACACGCATGCCAGGCGAGCGCGCTACCACTTGAGCCACATCCCCAGCCCCTATGCCTTTTTATTTTTTATTTTGAGACAGGGTTGCTCAGTTGCTGAGGCTGCCCTCAAATTTATGATCCTCAGGCCTCAGCCTTCCAAATTGCTGGGATGCCACCACACCTGGCATATACAAATTTCTATATCAATAAAAAGATATATATAGTATCATTTTAACTGCTATATAATATTCTGCTGTATGACATGTATAATTTACTTAACCAACCCCTTATTAAATATTTTTAAAAATATTTTTTAGTGGTAGTTGAGTACAATACCTTTATTTTATTTATTTATATGTGAAGCTGAGGATCGAACCCAGGGCCTCATACATGCTAGGCAAGCGCTCTACCAGTGAGCCATAACCTCAGCCCCTTATTGAATATTTAACTTATTTGTAATATTTTGATAATGTAAAACAATGTTGTATTGAATATCAAATTGTGCCTACATCTTTGTGTATTTTTCTATTTACTTAAGATGTTAGAAGCCAATCATAGTGCACATCTGTAATCCCATCTACTCAAGAGACTCAGTCAGAAGCATCACAAATTTGAGGCCAGCCTGGGCAACTCAGCTACATCCTATTTCAAAATAGGAGTTGGGGATGAAGCCTAGTAGTAGAACACCCCAGGTTCAAGTCCCTCCCACTTCAAAAAAAAAAATGTTGGAAGAGAAATTTTTATTCACAGTGTTCTCTCCATTGTGAACCAATTTATACCTCTGTAAGTAGCTTAAGTTTCTACCTCTAAGTATGAATTCTTTTTTTCTATGTCTGAAAGACTTGCTTTTTTTTCTTCTTCTTCTTCTTTTTTCCCTTCATTTTTTTTTTCAGGGCCAAGGACCAAATCCAGGACCATGCATATGCTAGGCAAGCAGTCTGCCTCTGGCTAAATCCCCAATCCCAAGGCTTGCTTTTGAAATTTTTATTTACTGAGGATTGAACCCAAGGCCTTATGCAAGCATTTTTTTTTTTTTTTAAATAATGGCAGGTGGGGAATTTTTTTCCCCATATCTTGTAAAACTGGTATCTCTAGCTGCTAACTCTGCTACTGTAGAAGTCTTTTGAAATCTCCTAAGAAGCTAATTCCAGCTATTCCTACCTCTAAATGGGTAGCTGCAGTAAGGTCTTCCTTGGTGTCCTGGCAATACTAGCCATTTTAGAGCCTTACAAATGCCACTTCCATTTCATAATCTTTTTTTTTTTGAGAGAGAGAATTTTTTTTAAAATATTTATTTTTTAGTTTTCGGCGGACACAACATCTTTGTTTGTATGTTGTGCTGAGGATCCAACCTGGGCCACACGTATGCCAGGCGAGTGTTCTACCGCTTGAGACACATCCCCAGCCCCCATTTCATAATCTTATGTGGGGTTAGGATGAACCATGGCCACATTGCACATATGGGTTGACTCTGGACTGTTTGATTATAGTGGAATCCTGGGTGACTAATGGGAGCGTGCACATAAGGAGCAATGTGATTGACACTTCTCTGTCAGAGGGCAATGAGCAGGGTATTCAATCATTGTTTCTGTGTAGGTGGCTGCCTTACTGTCTGGAAAATTCCAAGATCTGATTGAGAAGTTTTATATCATTGATTGCCGCTATCCATATGAATACCTGGGAGGACACATCCAGGTAAGGTTACATTGTGAACATTAGCAGGGATAGGCTAGATATGGGACTTAATTTCTTTCTTTCTTTCTTTCTTTTTTTTTGTGGGGGGGAATTGAATGCAGGAGTGCTTAACCACTGAACCATATCCTCATCCTTTTTTATTTTTATTTATTTTAATATTTTTTTAGATGTTGATTAATCTTTATTTTATTCATTTATTTATATGTAGTGCTGAGAATTGAACCCAGTGCCTCATACATGTAGGCAAGCACTTTACCACTGAGCTACAACCCCAGCCCTAATTTTTCTTGAGACAGGGTCTCTAAGTTGCTTGGGGCCTTACTAAGGTGCTGAGGCTGGCCTCAAACTTGTGATCCTCCTGTCTCAGTCTTCCAAGTCACTGGGATTACAGGAGTGCATCACTGTACCTGGCAAAGATGGGACTTTCTTGAAAGGAGTCTGTGGATAAAGAATCCTGTGAAGTTTAAAACCAAAGCAGAGATTATAGATTTGGAACACTTCCAGGCTGAAATTCTCATTCCTATTTTAATTCTGTATACCTTGAACAACTTACTTTTCTTTTCCCTTCTCAACCGATCTCTTCTATCCACAGACTGAAAACTGTGTATGGACATTCCTTGCAATGATCCCTACACTCCAGGTGATTCAGTTCTATGTGTATTTATTGAGAATCTACTACATACCAAGTTCTAAGCCAGGCCCTGGAGTAGATACAGAGATACACAAAGGTCCCTATTTGAAAGTTCTTTTTGTCTACTTTTTCTGACCTAAGTGTCCCAGGATGCTATCTATACTAGTCATTTCTAGTATTGATACTTTACACAGGCTCTGGAGGGAATACTAATTAAAATTCCTCCTTGGGCTGGGGATGTGGCTCAAGCGGTAGCGCGCTCGCCTGGCATGCATGCGGCCCGGGTTCGATCCTCAGCACCACATACAAACAAAGATGTTGTGTCTGCCAAAAACTAAAAAATAAATATTAAAAAAATCTCTCTCTCTCTCTCTCTTTAAAAAAAAAAAAAAATTCCTCCTCTACAGGGAGCCTTAAACTTATATAGTCAGAAAGAACTATATAACTTCTTCCTGAAGAAACCCATTGTCCCCTTGGACATCCAGAAAAGAATAATCATCGTGTTTCACTGTGAATTCTCCTCAGAGAGGGGCCCCAGGATGTGAGTGTCTACATGGGATAAGGTGGGCAATAGAAATGGATTTTTTTTTCCCCTAGTAATGGGAATTGAACCCAGGGGTGCTATACTGAGCTATATCCCTAACCCTGTTTATTTATTTATTTATGAAATAGGGTATCACTGAGTCATGCCATCATGCCTTGAATTTGTGATCCTCCTGCCTCTCCCTCCTGAGTCCCTGAGATTATAGGCATGTTCCATGGCATCCATGTAAAAATGGATGGATCTTGAGGTGGACGTCTCACACTAGTTTAGATGGAGATTGACTGGATGCTCTCCAATACAATTTGAAGAATGTTAGGAAGGTTGAAAATCAAATATGGAACAAGCCAGTCACAATGGTACACTCCTATAATCGAAGCTGCTTGAAAGGCTGAGGCAGGAATAGCTGAAGTTCAAGGCCAGCCTTGGCAACTTAGCAAGACCCTGTCTCAAAATAAAAAATAAAAAGAACTTGGGATATAGCTCAATTGTAGAGCTCTGGATTCAGTCCCTAGTGCCACAAAAGAAAAGCAATACAGGGAAAAGGATTGAAAATGAGGTCCCAGAAGAGGAAAGGAAGAAGAGGGGTGATATTTGGACCTTGTTTTTTCAAACACAGAAGGTTTCACTTTGTGTGTGTGTGGTGTTGGGGATTGAACCTATGGTTATATGCATGCCCAGGGGATTCTGACCTTGCTTCTTTCCAACCTACCCACCCCTACAATCTCTTGATTTTTTCCTAAAGGTGCCGCTCTCTGAGAGAAGAAGACAGAGCTCTGAACCAGTATCCTGCCTTGTACTACCCAGAGCTATATATTCTCAAAGGCGGCTACAGAGATTTCTTTCCAGAATATGTGGTAAAGGGTAGGGCACAGGGTGGAAGGCAGACTAAGGGAAGTTAGCTCTAGCATGCAACACATAGAGGCTGCAAAGCCTCTGAGAAAAAAAACTTCTGTTTCTTTTTAGTCATAGCCAGCAGCAGTATCTCTGTTATACTTAGTAGACAGAGTTCAGGAATCTGGGGAATCCCTTACTCTATTCTCTGCCTTTCAGGAGCTATGTGAACCCCAGAGCTACTGCCCTATGCATCACCAGGACCACCAGGCTGAGCTGCTGAGGTGTCAAAGCCAGAGCAAAGCTCAGGAAGGAAAGCGGCAACTGAAGGAACAGATTGCTCTCCTATTGAAGGACATGGACCTGTGAGAGTGGATGAAGAAGTGGCAGCAAGCCGGGTGTGGGGGCGTGTGCCTGTATTCCCAGTGGCTCAGGAGGCTGAGTCAGGAGGATAATGAGTTCAAAGCCAGCCTCAGCAAAAAGCAAGGCACTAAACAACTCAGTGAGATCCTGTCTCTAAATAAAATACAGAAAAAGGCTGAGGATATTGGAAAAGAAAGAAAGAAAGAAATGGCAGTGAGCCTTTTGTGGTGGCGCACACCTGTAATCCCAGTAACTTGGGAGGAGGAGGCAAGAGGATTTCGAGTTCAAAGCCAGCCTCAGCAACTTAGCAAGGACCTAAGCCATTTAGTGAAACCCTGCCTCAAAAATTAAAAAGCTGGGGATTTAGCTCAGTGGTAATGTGCCCCTGAGTTCAATCCCCAATACCAAAAAAAAAAAAAAAATGGCAGTGGGCTGGGGATGTGGCTCAAGTGGTAGCCTGCTCACCTGGCAGGCGTGCAGCCCGGGTTCAATCAGCACCATATACAAACAAAGATGTTGTGTCTGCCGAAAACTAAAAAATAAATATTAAAACTCTCTCTCTCTCTCTCTCTCTCTAAAAAAAAAAAATGGCAGTGAAGGAGTCACCAAAAGACAGCCTCCTCCTCAGGGTTGCATACTATCTTTTATATGGCTAAGCCCAAGATTGTTTCAAAGATGCCTGCAAACCGCCAGGTGTGGTGCATGCCTATAATCCCAGTGGCTCAGGAGGCTGAGGCAGGAGGATTGTGAGTTCAAAGCCAGCCTCAGCAAAAAGCAAGGCACTAAGCAACTCAGTGAGACCCTGTCTCTAAATAAAAGACAAAACAGGGCTGGGGTAGTGGCTCAGTAGTCAAATGACCCTGAGTTCAATCCCCAGTAGTGGGTGTCGGTGGGTGGGGAGTCTGCAAACCAATAGGCTGTTCCACTAATGAAATCCTAGGCTTGGGAATTAGTTAGGTTTAAGTAGAGCTTGCTAGCTGGTGGCTGAGTCCTGAAGCTGGATCTAGAAAGGTCTAGTCTTGACTTGCATTGAGATTTGTGTTGCTTCGGGGAACTCTTACATTTTTTTAAAATTAGTTTTTAGTTGTAGATGGACACAATAATTTTATTTGTCTATTTTTATGTGGTGCTGAGGATCTAACCCAGGGTCTCATGCATGCAAGACAAGTGCTCTACCATTGAGCTACAACCCAGCCTCTCTTACATTCTTCTTACAAGTCAGAAAGATCTTTTTCTCCCTGGGCTTATGGGTATGCAAGAAAGTTGCCTACCTTCTTTCTTGTATTTTCTTTGTTTCCTCCTGGGAAAGTAACTATTGCAGAATGAGAAATGGGTTGTGAGCCCAGAATGCTCCTAGATAATCTATATAAGGAGATGATCACCAAATTAGACTTCTTTAAGGGGGACAGGGATACAGCTCAATGGTTGAATGCTTGCCTAGCAGTCACAAAGCCCTGGGTTCTATCTCTAGCTCCACGAGAATATTCTAAATTGGTCTCCTTTAGACATAAAAGTGTTGCCATTTTTATTCATACCTGAGGCCAAAGTGTTTTCTTCAAAATTTGTTCTAAAACTTTGGATTCTGGACCATCAGCATTATCTGAATTTTTGTGAAATGCAAATTTCATGGCCCACCTCAGACTTTGTCAGAACCTCTGAGGTTAGGGCTCCAAAATTTGGGTTTTAAAAAATTTCCCTTTTCAAGTGATTTGATATAAGCTAAGTATGAGAACCACTGCTCTGGAATTAAGGAAAATGCTTTAAATTGTATTCTTAGCAATATCCCAGGTGTTTCTTTCCTTGACCATTCCCTGGTATGAGTTGCTTAAAAGTGTTCCCAGACTTGGCACCGTGTGATCTCTAGGCCCAGAAAGCCAAGATGAAGCTGGGTGCAGTGGTGCATGCCTGTAATCCCAGCAGCTTTGGAAGCTGAGGCAGAAGGATTGCAAATTCAAAGTCAGCCTCAGCAACTCAGTGAGACTCTGTCTCTAAATAAAATACAGAAAAGGACTGGGGATATAGTTAGGTGGTTAATTGACTCTGGGTTAAATCCCCTGTACAAATAAAAAAAGATGATTAGCATTCTCCAAGGTAGCAGATAGATCTGAATTAGATTCAGATTTCACTTGTTTATAATGGGATTTTGACTTTTGCCATTTCCTATATTCTCTCTTCCATTTTACATCTCATAAGGCAAGTTTAGGATTCAGGGAAGTAAGAGTAGAGATCTGTGTTACGTGAAGAAAGGAATAAAAGAGAATAAAAGTATAGTATATCAAATCAGTTAGATCCAAGGAAGACCTTTTAAAATGCATTCTTCAGAACATTGATTCCAGATTTTCCTTTCTTGGAGCTCTTTAAAATGAGTAGACTGTATGTGTGTTGAGTTACAGCCTTACTTGACCTGAGATAACTGAGGGATTCACTGAACATGTCATTTTCTTGCATTGACCTAATATTATTGAAAGCCCAGGACAAGGGAAGGACAAAGTACCTTAGCTTAGAGCAGAATAGACCCCCCCCCCCAAAAAAATTCTTCCTGGGTTCTAGAGTAGGGCAACATCCCCCCCCCCCTTCAATGAGAAAGGAGTATTGTAGCCATTGGGCGACGCATCATATCTGAGCTGCTGAACTGATTTTTTTTTTCAAGGTTCCCAAATGTTCTTGCCCTAGAATGCCACTTGTGTGCCTCACAGCAGAGGGCACTGCTGTATTTTCCAAGACAGCCAGCTGGAGTCTGCAGCCTCCTGTGCTAGCTACTGCTTCTCTGTCAGGATGAAAGTTACCTCCCTGGCCTTCTCACTAAGTTTAGAGCTCAGAGCTCAAAGGGAGTGTGAACTTAGTTCAGTGGAAACAGCTGAGGGAAAGATCTGCTACTCTGTTCCACCTGCACATGAGCCCCGGTCCTCACTCCCACAAGCAGTTCTTAGTAACCTGTGGAAACATCTGGTTGAAACACCCCTCTCCTAAGTGTAATTAGTGGTCCTGAACTCTCTGCCTTTATTGGTATGTCATTTCCTGATTATTTTTCCCAGAATGGTAAAACCATTCCTGACTCGATAAGCAATTGGTGTCCATGTGTTTACATTTCAATAATTTTGTTTAAGAGAATTTTTTTAATATTTATTTTTTAGTTTTTCAGCGGACACAACATCTTTGTTTGTATGTGGTGCTGAGGATTGAACCCGGGCCGTACGTGTACCAGGCAAGCACACTACCACAAAGTAAGGATAAAGTACCTTAGCTTAGAGCAGAGCCACATCCCCAGCCCTACATTTCAGTAATCTTAAGTGGAAATTCTGATTAGTAAAACAAAAAAGTAAGGCATGATTATCTATGAAAAATTATATTTTCCTAAAAGGCAAACATTTCCCATATAATTTTTTGTAATCTGTTTTTGGGGGTGATTGTGCTGAGGATTGAACCCTTGGCTTATGCCAAGCAGATGTTCTACATTGAACTACATCCCATTTTATATGTTTTTTTTTTTTTTTTCAGTACTGGGGCCTCATACATGCTAGGCAAGTGACCTATCATTGAGCTGCATCCCCAGCTTTCCCATATGTATTGTATAGGGACTGTGATTTGATTCATGTTATTTTCAGGAATAATATTAGCTACTGCATTTTAGGTGCCTAACTGCATATAAGACTCATACATACAAACATTTTCACAATAGTTTCATGAGGCAAGTACTCATTATTTGTATTTTTGTTTTATGTGCATTTCTTTATTGCAGATGAAGTTGAGACTGGGCTGGAGTTGTGGCTCAGCGTTTCAGTGCTCACCTAGCACATGCAAGGCCCTGGGTTAAATCCTCAGCACCACATAAAAATTTTAAAAAATAAAGGTATTGTTTAAAAAAGAAAAGAAGAAGAAATTGAGACTAAATAATTTAAGACCACAAACTGTAATACCAGGAACTCTAGAGGCTGAGGCAGGAAGATTGCAAGTTTAAGGCCATTCTCTACAACTTAGTGAGACCCTGTCTCAAAAATAAAAGGAACTGGGAATGTAGCAGTAAAGTGCCCCTAGGTTTTGAACCCCAGTACAGCAAATAAAAAAAGCTAATGGTAAAATTGAATTTGAATCCAGACAATATGGTTCCAGAGTCTGTACCCTTCATGCTTGGATTTTGCTATTACCAAATCCTCATCAAAGAACAGTGTGGGAAGCCAGGGTATAGCAGCTTAGTGGTAGAGGGCTTGCCTAGCATGTGCAAAGCTCTGAGTTTAATCCCAACAACAACAGAAAAACAGCATGTCAGCGTGTAGGGAGTTGGCTCTCACTGGTGCCCTTAGAATTTGCTCATCATGAGGTCAAGTAATAAAGCATAGAAATCTTTTGGCCTAACAATTGACTGGTTATCATAGTCCCATACCTGGTTGACTTTATCAGGAGTATAAAGTGGGAGGCATGGAATATTCTCTCCCCATTCAATTCAAGCAAATGTTAAGGAAATACCAGTTCCTTTAGACATATTTGAAGCTGTCAATCCTAAATACCACAGATATTCTAATGTGATACAATACCTGCTTTTAAGAGAAGGTAGAAAATGATTCTCTGTTCCCATCCCTACAAGCACTCTGTCCTAGCACAAAAAAAGGAAGAAATACTGCAGCCTCCAGCTCTAAATCAGAAGGTCAAGTGGTGGGGGCTGGCCAACTTCATAGAATAATTAACTCCTACATGCCACCTGGGATGACATCATTTACTCAGTGCAATGTTACAGTTACAATGTTAACTATGCTAAACCCTATACTCATTTAATCCTTATAATCTTTACATGAAATGGATACTATTATTCTTAATTTTACAGATGAATAAATGGAAGTATAGAAAAATTAAGGGATTGTTTAAGGTCACTAGCACAGCCTTTGTCTTAACTATTCACTAGGCTGCTGTAGACCCAGTTTAGGATAGCAGTGGGAATTAAAGCCCAACAAGGACAGAGGACTTGAGAGAAGGTAGAGTCCATAAATTGTGACCATAAGAGGAGGAAATCAACATTGCAAATGGAAATACAGTAAGACACAGGTACTCTGGACCTTTGAGTCCCAATTAGTAGTTTGTAAGCCTCACTCAGGGCAGGGTTTGTGCCATTTCGCACCTAGCATAAAGACATTATTGAATTGAATTGATGGCTAATATCTTGGTAGAAGAAGGCTCATTTGTTATCCATAAGGTTCCCAGTGGCAGTGTTTTTTCTATCTGGCAGGTGTTGGCAGTCACAGCAGCACATGGTTGGTGGGGAGAGGATATGCTGGAAGGGCTGTCAATATTAGCCTTGGAGTCATATTTATTTGCAGAGGCTTCTTCAACCGTCCCCTAGCCTTGGTTACTAGTCCCCATTAAAGAACCTATGATGTTAGGCTTTCCACCCTAGTACCCAGACTTCATTTAATCAAAAAGGCTGATCTCTTACAGGTGAAATTGGACATTGCTCTCAGCCTGTCAGCTTGACCCTGTTCCTACATTCCTTCAGGACATCATTTGATAAGCAGTAGGCACTCTCCTACTCTGAATTTGACCTGATGTGGTTGCTGGAGGAAGGGGATATCCCTTGACTACTCCACATCTTTGTGGGTTTATGGGTCTTAGGCCTTTTTTTTTTTTTTTTAGCATTTCAATCACCTGAAAATATTTCCTTTTGCTTTGTAAATTCCTTATGAAATTATTGTCAGAGTGGAGTGGAAAGTTGAGCCTAAGAGCAGCCCTGCTACAGGTTTTCTAACTGCACTGGAGGCTTGGGAAAGTTCCACAGAGGCAGAAAAGCTGGGAGAAAACAGGGTCTGTACAATAGCCGGATAGCCAGATGTTCATTTTCGCAACTCTCCTGTAAAACTGGCAGGGCAGATATAGATTAAAAAGAAGCACAAACTCCATTTAAAGTGCATTACAGCTTAGGAACCAGCTCCCCCTGGGCAGGAGAAGGGAGGGAAGGGCACAGAGGCCACATCAGTCTCCTTCCTTATCTAGGGCCACATGTCTCTTTCCTAGCTTTGTGAAGGTTGATTTACACCCCTGGCCAGAATGACTCTCTTTCTGGGCTGATTATATCGGCAAATGCCCCCCAGAGGCCACAGCAGGATGGCCATGTTCAGAAGCAGCAGCCAATAAATCTCAGAGGTTTATATTGCACTTTGCAATAGCCTCCCTCCTGGCCTTCTGCCAGGTGGACTGTGGAAGTAAGGATAGGGCCCAGGTTGGAGTGTTAAGGGATGAACCTCCACACACTTTCTTTCATCATCCTCTTTTTTTCTTCTGGGCACTGGTTAGCTCTTATTCTTCCATGTGGTTCTATCTTTACTCTGGGAGCTGGTGGGAATTAAGCCCAGGTCTTATCCTTTACGGGTAGATTCTGGATTCTGGGCACAGCTGAGTTTCTACCTAGTTTAATCCTGGCAGTGGAGCTTCCTCTCTGAAACTGATCATCTGAAAATGATGGGGCTTCTGAATGGTCTCTCCAATCACCTTGTTCTGTGATCTTGTTTGGTCCAAGGAAATCTCTGCTATTTAGCTAAGATGGGTGGAGGAGCTGAATTTTGAAGCAGTTTAGTCAGGTAAAGCTCCTGGGAAATCGTCCCAGTTATGCTCCCAGCAAAGTCATTTCACCTTTCTGGGGCCCATCTTTTAATGAACACCATAGAATCTCACTCTGGAAGATACTTGAGGGGGCAAATGAGATAACAGATGTGCACATTCTCAGAGGAAAAAAATACTAGAAACTCAGGTACCCTTGTTTGTTCAAATTTTGTTACAAGATTTCATCTGTGGCGATTGCTGATGTTCCTGAGATGAAGAGGCGGGGTTGGGAAAGTGAGAAAGGGTGCTTTTATGGGGGAAGAAATATTAACCTGGGAGAAGAGTCTCCAGCGGTAGCTTCCACAGTCTTGCTAAGCGAAGTTGTTAGCAGGTGGGCAGATTCGGGTGGAGCACCCTCTTGGGTGCTCTGTCTTCTCGGTCCAGAAGAAGAGGCGGAGTGGTGTAGACTCGCGCTTCGGGGTAGGAGGGCGGCGCCCCGGACCCTGGTGGGGAGAGTGCCGGCGCCGCCCGCGAGGAGGGGCGGGAGGCGGCGGTGGGAGGCGCCGGCGGAGGGAGTCCCGCTTTCTGAACTCAAGCTCTAGGAACCGGGAGACAGCGGTGTCCGGCATAGGCAGAGCGCCCTCGGAGGCGGACACCTGACACCCACACCCCGCCATGGTGCGCTCCGCCAGCCGGCGGCTGTCGCCGGTGGTCTTGCTGCTGCTGCTGCTGTTGCTGCCCCTTGGAGCTGGTGAGTGTAGTCTGTGGGTAGGTGCAGCTGGAACCCGCCGGTGCTGCAGGGAGGGGCAGGTGGAGGTGAGCATGTAGGCGGGACACAGTGGGTGCAGCTGCCTCCAGGTCCCGTGTTTGTGTCAGTTCTGGAGTCTGGGAAACTGGAGGAGGAAGACCAGAGGGCCCTGAATACCATGCCTAATACGGTGTCTGAACTCATATAGATTGAGTGCCAGCATTGACCTGGATAAGCAAGCATCTCCTTGCTCCTTGTTCTCCCCCTTCTCTCTTTTGTGACTCATCTACACAATTACAAAATAACCTGCAGCTAGTCTACTATAAGACAGCATCTCTAGGAAGCAAGAAGAATCTGATCATGGGCTGGACTGCCATTTCCTCTAAGCGGCCTTCAACTTCTCTTCACGCCCTTTGAGGTTGTAAGCTGGCCAGAACTTGCTAACATCATCATTTGGTTGTGTGTTGAGAATTTGAAAACTACCCAACTCCACCATACCATATACTTAATTATTATTGTTACTGTTTTTTTTTTTAAACCAGAGATTGAACCTAGAGGATTTACCCACTAAGTCACACCCCAAGCACCGTCCCCTTTTTAATTTTTAAAAAATTTGAGACAAGGTTTGGCAAGTTGCTTAGAGCCTTGCTAAGTTCCTGAGACTGGCTTCATACTTGAAGTCCTCCTGTCTCAGCCTCCAGAGTCTCTGGGATTATAGGCTTGGTCCATCAAGCCAGGTTAAATGTTTACTTTTTAAATTGGTGCAGAAGACACCTTGTTGAGCCAGATGATCTTTTCCTACAAGACACAGCCTGGCTTTAGCACCATGCCATTCACCTAAAGAAGAGCAGTCTAGGCTCCAGCATGCCTAGAAAAATGCCCCATGGCCTTGGGAAATGGGATTAGGTACATGGACTGTCATTCTGGGGCTCCTACCAGAACCTGAGTGAAGAGAATCTCAAGGCAGAGGCCACACTCATTTCCCATCATCTTTCACATTGTGGGATTATAGAAATACAATCTTGGCTGTGAGACAGTTAAGGAAGGAAGGAGAGAAAAGACTGGTTTGTCAAGATAGGTTCAATCAGTGAATCTGGAGAGCAAGACATCACCAATTTGAATTAACTGCCTAGGAAATTTCACTAACCCTAATGTATGGCTTTGTGTCAGGATCAGGGATAAACACTAAATAAATGCCTTCCTCATTAACTAATTCAGGGAAACAGTATAGTTGGCAGATCCATATTTTATAGTATTTGATAGCAGTGATTTCTGATTAAGTGGCTTTGTTGAAAATCCTTAACACAATCATCCAGGAGCTGCTATGTAGGGTCAAGTGCTGCCCAGACCAATTGCTGGTTTTAACAATTAGGTAAAAAATACCACTGCTTGGGCCCCAGTAGAGTCAAGAATAAAGGAGACAACTAACACCCAGGAAAGTAGCATCATGTACTGAAAATCATTCTAAAATAGGTTGGAGCTAGGACTTCTTGGTTCTAACCTCAATCTGGTCTTAGCTTGCTATATTTCTTAATGCATCGTACTTTTCTTATTTATTCATCCATAAAATGGGTGCCCAAGCTATGGGCCTCTCTTCTTTTCTATGGAGAAAAACAAATGAGGATCTTGTGCATAGACTGATCTTCTTCATTTGCTGCTACTCATTCTCTAATGAACCAAGAAGAACTCAGGAGGTCAAGCTGCTGACTAAGTGAGAAATAGACATAGCAGTGGTAGTATAAAGGAGGAAGTAGTGAAGGTATGGTAGAGAATGTAGGGACTGTGACAAATTGAATAGTGCATGACTTGCTGAAAGGAGGCATTCATCACACAACTCCATTTGTTATATTGTGGGCACGTAGGCCCACAGTGTTTTATATTTGAAGAGAAATTGGGAGTCCATAGTTTTATGTGAAATCTTCTGGTTTTTTAAATGTTGGCCACTAGACACAACTTTAAGAAGACCAAAACCCTGTCTCAAATTTAAAAATAGCTGGGGGAGAGGGTTGGGGCTATAGCTCAATGGCAGAGCACTTGCCTTGCATGTGTGAGGCACTAGATTTGATCCTTAGCACTACATAAAAATAAACAAAATAAAGGCATTCTGTCTATCCACAAATACAAAAAAATTTAAAAAAATATTTGGGGGGCTGAGTGCGGTGGTACATGCCTGTAATTTTAGCAGCTCAGGAGGCTAAGGCAGAGAGATTGCAGGTTCAAAGCCAGTCTCAGCAATTTCCCCTGGGGTCAATCCCCAGTACCCCCCAAAAAAGAAAAAAGTTAGGTTTTTTTTTTAAATGGTTGTGATTCAATATTTAAGTTCAGATAAGTATTTACTTATTCCAGTAACAACAATGACTTGAACCTATTTCTTTCAGTGACCTTTTACTGAGTACATACCTGGAGTAGCATCTTATTTCTTTTAAATATATATATATATATATATATATATACATATATATATATATATATATATGTTGTAGTTGGACATAGTACCTCTATTTTGTTTATTTTTATGTGGTGCTAAGGATTGAACCCAGGGCCCCACAGAATTAGAGCGCTCAGCCCCACAGAATTAGAGCGCTCACGTGCGAGGTGAGAGCTCTAATTCTGAGCCACAACCCCAGTCCTGGAGTAGCATCTTAAAGTTTTAGAATTTCTCAACCTATTTAAATTCATGTCCCCTTTTTGGTTAAGGTTTTAAAATCTCATACTTAAATTTCAACTTCTAGCCCTTTTAAATTTACTTTATGGTACCAGGATTGAACCTGGGGTACTTGATCACTGAGCCACATCCCAGCCCTTTTCTTTTGAGACAGGGTCTCACTAAGTTTCTTAGGGCCTTACTAAGTTACTGAGGCTGACTTTGGACTTGCAATTCTTCTGCCTCAGCCTCCTGAGCCACTGGGATTAGCGGCATGAACCACAGTACATGGCCCTTTTATTTTTTTATTTTGAGATGGGCTCAACACTAAGTTGCCAAGATTGACCTTGAGCTTGCAAGCCTCCCAAATCTCTGGGATCTCTATTCTACCATGGCTGGCTAATATATATTTTTTTAAGAGAGAGAGAAGAGATGGGGGGGGGAGAGAGAGAGGGGGGGGGGAGAGAGAGAGAGAAAGAGAGAGAGAGAGAGAGAGAGAGAGATAAATTTTTAATATTTATTTTACAGTTTTCGGTGGACACAACATCTTTATTTTTTATTTTATGTGGTGCTGAGGATCGAACCCAGCACCCCACGCATGCCAGGCCAACGTGTTACCGCTGAGCCACATCCCCAGCCCTGGCTAATATTTTTTTGAAATTTGAAACTTTTTTTCATCTTGCACATATAAAATTACCAAATATGCTTTTTATATTCTCCCTCCCTCCCTTCTTGCTTCTCCTTTTATTTTTATTTTTCTTTCCCCTCCCTCCCACTTGAAATGATCCTCCTATCCTCCTTCCTGTGTGGCTAGGACTATAGGCACATACCACTGCATTAGGCTTAAATATGCTTTTTTAAACTATGTAGTCCCTTTAGAAATTCTGATATATCCCTAAAAGAAAGCTATCATTTCTTTTTCATCCCTTCCATTAAAGGATAGAATCCAGTATCTCTCTCACTTTTATTTTCTGGGAAACAAACCCAGGGCTTCATGCATGCTAGGCAAGCACTCTACCACTGAGCCACATCCCCAGCCTCAGTTCCCCATTTTACTATTAAAGAAACTAAAGTCCAGGGCTGGGGATGTGGCTCAAGCGGTAGCGCGCTTGCCTGGCATGCGTGCGGCCCGGGTTCGATCCTCAGCACCACATACCAACAAAGATGTTGTGTCCGCCGAAAACTAAAAAAAAGAAATATTAAAAATTCTATCTCTCTCTCTCCTTCTCTCTCTTTAAAAAAAAAAAAAAAAGAAAGAAAGAAACTAAAGTCCAGAAAGTGAATTGTCCCAGGCCAGGCTGAGACTAGAATGAGGCAAGTAAAAGAAATGTCAAGAAACTGAAAAACAAAAAATAGAAAGAAACTGATTAGTCAGGTGATGGTGGTACATATCTGTAATCCTGGTGGCTCAGGAGGCTGAGACAGGAGGATCACAGGTTTGAAGCCAGCCTCAAGAATTAGCAAGACTGTATGCAACCTAGTGAGAACCTGTCTTAAAATAAAAAGGGATTAAGTCTTATAAAGGTCTTATAAATCAGAGTATATAGCCAGGCATGGTGGCCCATACCTGTAATCCCAGCAACTCAGGAGGCTGAGGCAAGAGGATCACAAGTTCAAGACCATCCTAAGCAATTTAAGGAGACCCTGTTTCAAAATAAAAAAAGAACTGTGGATGTAGCTCAGTACTAAAGTGCAGTGCCCCTGGGTTCAATCCCTAGTCCCCCCCAAAAAAAAAACAACTAGAATTATGCTTATATAATGGCATGCTATGCAACAATGAAATTAGGCTATTTACTACTATCCTTGTCAATACAGGTGAATTTTACAAACAAAAGAATCCAATGTCTAGCACAATGGAACATATCTATAATCCCAGCTACTTAGAAGGCTAAGGCAGAAGGATCACAAGTTTGAGGCCAAAATGGCTAACTTAGACCCTGTCTTAAACTAAAATTGAAAATATTTGGGGATATAGCTCAGAGATAGAACACTCCTGAGTTCAATCCCAGTGATGAAGAAAAGAAAGCATATTACTAAACAAAATGTACAAATGGATAATAAGAACATAAAAATATGCTCAATATCCTTAGTTATTAGGGAAATGCAAATAAAAAACACAGTGAGATAACACTTCATACCCACAAGGATGGCCATAATTTTAAAAAGTAGAAAACAATTAGAGTTGTCAAGTAAGTATAGAAGCTAGGCTCTTCATATATTGCTAGTGGGAATGTAAAATGTTTATGACTACTGGCAGATCCCCAGAAAGTTAAACAGAAAATTACTGTATGACCCAGCAGCTCTACTCCTAGATAGATATCCAAACAAATTGAAAACAGGTGTTCAAACAAATGCTTGTATATGAATGATACCAGTTACATATAACTAAAGAAGCAGTCACAATATACAAAGGATAGAAACAAATGCCCATCAATTAATGAATGGACAAAAAAATGTGGCATACCCATGCAATGAAATAGTCATCTATAAAAATGAATGAAGCATTGACACAAACTATGGATGGACCTCAGAAACAATATGCTAAACCGGGCACAGTGGTGTGCGCCTGTTACCCCAGTGGCTTGGGAGGCTGAGACAGGAAGATCATGACTTCAAAGCCACCTCAGCAATTTAGTCAGGCCCTAAACAACTCAGTGAGACCCTGTCTCTAAATAAAATACAAAATAGGTTTAAGGATGTGACTTAGTGGTCCAGTGAAGGCCTCTAAATTCAATCCCTGGACCCCCCCCCCCCCCCCCCGCCAAAAAAAAAAAAACTAATATGCTAGGTGAGAAAAGCCAGATATTAAAGATCAATTGTGTTAGCCAGGCACTGATGTGCACACCTATAACCCCAGCAATTGGAAGGCTGAGGAGGAAGGATCATAATTTTGAGACCAACTTTTAGCAATTTAGTAAGACTCTGTCTCAAAAGGGCTGGGGATACAGCTCAGTGGTAAAGCACCCTGGGTTCAATACCCAGTACCAAAAATAAAGATAAAGCCAGACACAGTGGCTCAACCTGTAATTGGAGGATGAGGCAGGAGGATCATGAGTTCAAAGCTAGCCTCAGCAAAAGCAAGGTGCTAAATAACTCAGTAAGGCTCTCTCTAGATAAAATAAAGAAAAGGGCTGGGGATGTGGCTCAGTGGTTGAGTGCCCCTGAGTTCAATCCCTGATACCACCCCCCCACACACACACAAAAAAAAGATAAAAGATCAAGCAAAATTGAGTAATACTCTTTCAATGAAATATATAGGATAGGGCTGGAGTTGTGGTGGAGCACTTGCCTAGCATGTGTGAGGTCCTGGGATCAATCCTCAGCACCATATATAAATAAATAAATTAAATAAAAGATCCATTTACAGCTAAAAAATATTTTTAAAAAAAGAAAAAAGAAATATATAGGATAGGTAAATCCATAGAGACAGAAAGGAGACTACTGGTTCCCAGAGGCTGCTGGAGAGAAGAGTGAATAACAAGTGCTTGTTTAATGGGTATGTGTTTCCTTTTGGGATGAATGAAAATGTTTTGGAATTACAAGTGATAGTTCAACAACATTGTGAATATTCTAAATGCCACTTAGTTGTGTACTTTAAGAAACATAATTTTGTGTGAATTTTATCTCAATAAAAAGCTTTCCAATTAAAATTTTTTATTAAAAAAGATATTAAGGGGCTAGGGTTGTGGCTCAGAGGTAGAGTGAGTACTTAGCATGTGTGAGGCACTGGGTTCGATCCTCAGCACCACATAAAGTAAAATAAAGACACTGTGTCCACCTATAACTAAAAAATAAATATAAAAATAAAGATATTAAGATTGTGTGAAGGAATGAGTTTGGAAGATGAAATCAGTGAGACCAGTAAAGAGGTCTGGCTAAAGAGACAGACATGAAAAAAAGTAAAAAAGAAATATCACCATATTTTTCCAAGACTCAAGAGTATGGAGAGCTTCTATGCATGAATCAGTAGATGAATGATGGGCAGGCGATAGCAAAACTGAACAGAACAGGCAGGGGCAAACCAAACTTAAATAAAAAAGTAGACAGATTCCACATAGGTTGGGGAGTTAATGGGACTTTTTTTAAATTGAATTTAGGATGTAAAGGAGGTTCTGTGGGACTTCTTTCTCTCCACATCATTCCTAAAGGCAATTTGTGCTACCCTTGAGATTTTCTCAAGGTTTCATCAGGAATCTCCCCAATCCTACCTCACAACTGGCTTAATACTCCCAGACAGCTACTCTGATCATATGTGACCCTCATCTGATCTCTCTACAGGAGACTCCCTTCCCACAGAGAGCCGGTTCAGGAACAGTTGTATCCAGGCCAAGAGGAAGTGCCAGGCTGATCCCACTTGCAAGGCTGCTTACCACCACCTGGGTTCTTGCACCTCTAGTCTAAGCACCCCATTACCCTTAGAGGGGCCTTCTTTCCCTGCAGACTGCCTAGAGGCAGCAGAGAAACTCAGGAATAGCTCTCTGATGGGCTGTACATGCCACCGACGCATGAAGAATCAAGCTACCTGCCTGGACATCTATTGGACCATTCATCCTGCCCGCAGCATTGGTGAGACCTCCATCCTAGAGTGGACTAAGCTGAGGAGGATGGCTCTTGGAATTTCTTTTCTTCTTCTTCTTTTTTTTTTTTTTTAATATTGATGTGGGGTTGAGGTTGTGGCTCAGCAGTAGAGTGCTCACCTAGAACATGCAAGGCCCTGGGTTCGATCCTCAACACCATAAATAAATAAAGATAAATAAATGGCTACCACTAAAAAATTTTTAAAAAATTATATTTGATGTATATACCTAAGCATTGCTTTTTTTTTTTTTTTTTTTTTTTTAATGTGGTGCTAGGGATTGAACTTAGGACCTTGTGCATGCAAGGCAAACATTCTACCAGCTGAGCTATATCCCCAGTCATCTTTTTTGTTTACTACTGGGTATTGAGCCCAGAGGCATTCTACTACTGAGTGATATCCCCAGCCCTTTTTACTTTGAAACAGTCTTACTAAATTGCCCAGGCTGAGGCAGGACCTGCCTTAGCTTCCTGGGATTACAAGTGTGCCCCACTTTGGGAGTTGTTTTTCAGTTCTGCAGGATATGGGCCACATAGTAGATTCTGATGGTGATGACAATGAACCTCTGCATTTGGCACCAGTAAGAGATGGAGGGAAAAATTGGCAGTGTCCCTTTGAGCCCTCAAAATACTGCCCTCACGTTTTCCTCTTTTTTTTTTTACCTGTGGTTTCCTCTTGACAGACTTCTAATCCAGGCACAGGCTCAACCTGGGGAGTTCCTAGAGCAGAAAGATACAGAGAGGAGTAGAGAAAAGCAGTTTTAACTCCAAATATCATGTAATCCACAAGTTCAGAGACTGAATGGTATCATCTCAGGCCAGCCTTTAGCAGAAATGATATGATTAACAGAACTGAAGATGGATGATAAAAGTCACAAAAAAAGCCAAAGAGAAGCACTACCTTTGACTCCTTCTATAGGCCGTTTTCTATATTAATCAGCTTTTATTGGACTGTCTTGCAAAACAAAGATTTAGTTCTTGCTCATGTTCTGAGCTGACTGTTTTCATGTTCTGAGCTGACTGTTGTCATTCTGGGATCCAGGCTAAAGGCACAGCCTTTTGTGGGATGTTCCCTTCTCATGGTGAAGGAAATGAGCATTGGTAAACTATACAATGCTTTTAAAAGCTTCTGTTCAAGCCAGGCATGGTAGCAAACACCTATGATACCAGCTACTTAGGAGGCTAAGGCATGAGGATCACAAGTTTGAGCCTTGCAACTTAGTGATCACCTGTCTCAAATATAAAAAGGGCTGGGATTGTAGCCCAATGGTAGAGCACTCTGTGTTCAATCCCCAGTACCAAAACAACAACAATAGAACCCTGCTCAATTGTTACAAATTCCAAAGAGAAAATAATCTGACCAAGCCTCACATTACTAGATTAGGGAAATATATTCCTCCCATAGGGAGACATCAAAAATAACTTGGCAAAACTGGACCTGGTGGCACATACCTATAATCCCAGCAACTCAGGAGACCAAGGCAGGAAGATTGCAAATTTGAACCAGTCTTAGCAACTTAGTGAGACCCTGTCTCAAAAAGGCCTGGAGATATAGCTCAATGGTAAAGCATTCCTGGGGTTCAATTCCCAGTAGCAAAAAAATTAAAAAGTAATAAATAAATCACATGACAATGAGTGAAGATATTTAATCTTATAGGCAAGGCAAAGAATAATTGGAAACAATAATACAATTTACCACAGTTTACAGCTTGATAAAAATATTAATTTCCCCTCCTTCCACAAGTAATATATATCCACCTAATTTTCCAAGGAAGATGTCCTAAAAATTCTATCAGAACATGACATCAAGCTCCAAGTCTAGGATCTTAGGATCTTATGATAGTTTCTATATTGGTTTCTGTTTGTTTGGTTGTAGTTTGAGATAGGGTCTCCCTAAGTTGCTGAGACTGGCTTCAAACTTATGATCCTCCTGCCTCAGCCTCTAGAGTTGTTTCGATAACAGGCATGTGCCACCACGCCTAACCCTAGTTTATATTTTTTTAATATTTATTTTTTAGTTGGAGGTAGACACAATATCTTTATTTCATTTTTATGTGGTGCTGAGGATTGAACCCAGTGCCTCACGCAGGCTAGGTGAGCACTCTACCACTGAGCCACAACTCCAGACCCCCTAGTTTATCTTTATGAGCTAAAAAGGTCATTTGCCTCCCATACATACTCAGTGTACAATAATAGAACAGGCTCAGGATAACTACAACAAACACTTTCAGAATGGGAAGGAATGGGAGGCACACAGCAGACATTGATTCGAAGAATTCTAAAATTTTGCTAGGCATATTTTGCAAGGATCCTCTTCTCTGGGGATCAAACCCAGGGTCTCACACATACCAGTGTCATCCACTGACCACATTCCCAACCCAGGCTTATTCTATAAGAAGACCCCCACACACACACCTTTTTTTTTTTTCCTCTGTGGGAGTAGCTGCCCTATCCATTGTTCTTCAAGGTTCTTGGCTCAACCCTCTGGGAGATCCTGGCTTTTCCATTATTCTCTTTACCACATTTGAAAAGGGCATTGGAGACTACAACCTCTGGGACTGGAGAAGCATTCTTATCCTATTTCCTGTCTGAGGAATGTTGGGGCATTTTTAAGTCTCAAATGGTTACAGTCTTTTTTAATCCAGGCTGTTAGCTGTTAGAAGTACAAGTCTCTCAAAAAGTAATTGCTTTTTATATCTTTGATTCCTTCATCTCATGTGCCAGTAGCCTTTCCCACAAGACATGCACCTCTTTCTAAACCTAATTAGAAGTTCCCTGTCCCTATCAGACCTCTATGGGAGAGTCACTACTTTAGTTTTCTTTCCCTGAGTACATTTGTCCAACTGGCAGATCTATTTGGTACCATCTTAATCAATTGAGAAATCTTCATAAACTCCAGGATAGCCACATACTTAATTTGGTCTTTCCCCCAAGCCTGACTGTTATCAACTTTATCACTCAAAGCATTTTCAATTTTATCTTTTACCATTTGAATATGAGATATAGTTGCTGCATCTCTTCATCCTTCAAGTCTTGGAATTTCTGGATTCTTTTGTCCATATCCTCCCTACTTGCAAACCAGCCAATTCTTTTATTTTTTATTTTGTCAAGACACCTTTTCACTACAACCAGGCTGGTCTTGAACTCCTGGACTCAAGGAATCCTCCTGCCTCAGCCTCTCTAGTAGCTGGGACTGCAGACAGGCACCACCATGCCTATCTGCTAAACTGGCCAATTCTTTTCTGAGCTTCTGTTTTTCTCTTAATACCTTGCCAAATGCAGCCAGTAACAATCAAGACATACTAGTAACCTTCTGCTTCTCGGCTTCTTCCCCTTAAAACACAAGTTCGTTCAGCATAAGCTCATCTTCCTTCCAAATTATTAGGGGAAATAATTTACCAAATGCTTTGTTACTGCATAATGAAGACTACTATTTTTCCAGCCCCCAGAAAGCTTCTTCTCTATCCACTGCCCAGTTCCAAAGAATTGCTACATATTTGGATTTTTGTTCCTACAGCAATCTACCTATAGGTAAAAATTGCATTTTTTCTTCCCCTTACCCCAATTGTTTTTGTTTTGTTTTGTTTTTGTGGTACTGAGAATCAAACTCAGGGCCTTAAGGGTACTAAGCAGCATTCGACCACTGAGCAACACCTCCTAACGCCCTAATTGCATTGCTTTTGTGTGATGGGGGTCCTGGGGATTGAACGCCAGGGGCACTTTACCGCTGAGCTACACCCCAGCTCTTATTTTTTATTTTGAGCGGTTTCTCACTCAGTCTTTCTGAGTTAGTGAGGCTAAACTCAAATTTGCAATCCTCTTCACTCAGTCTCCCAAATTGTTGGGATTACAAGTGTGTGTGTCACTATACCCAGCCTCCAGTTGCTTTTTTGTTTTTGGTACTAGGGATTGAACCCAGGGACACTTTACCACTAAGCTACGTCTCCAATCTTTTTTACTTTTTATTTTTGACTGAGTTTCACTAAATTGCTGAGATTGGCCCAGAACTTGCAATCCTCCTGCCTTAGCCTCCCAAATTGCTGGGATTATAGGTGTATGCTGCCACACCCTGCTCCTTGATTGCATTTCTTTTTTTTTAATATTTATTATTTTTTATTTATAGTTGGACACATTATCTTTATTTCATTCTTATGTGGTGCTGAGGATCAACCCTAGGGCCTCACACATGCTAGGTGAGCGCTCTACCACTGAGCCCGAGCCCCAGCCCCTCCTTGATTGCATTTCTAATAAGAATTTGCTAGGGGGCTGGGGATGTGGCTCAAGTGGTAGCGCGCTCGCCTGGCATGCGTGCGGCCCGGGTTCGATCCTCAGCACCACATACCAACAAAGATGTTGTGTCTGCCGAGAACTAAAAAATAAATATTAAAAATTCTCTCTCTCTCTCTCTCTCTCTCTCTCTCTCTCTCTCTCTCCCTCCCTCCTCTCTCACTCTCTCTTTAAAAAAAAAAATAAGAATTTGCTAGGTTAAACTTTAGTTACAACCAGCCCACCCCATCCCCATCTCTTTTTTAACAATAAACATTTATTTCTTGCTCATTTTATGTACTGCAGACTTCCAAGCATTGGATTTGTCTCTGTTCTATCAATTATCTTCATTTAAAGTAAGAGAGGAAAAAGTAATAACGATATAATTGTTCTTTTTTTTTTTTTTGGTATTGGGGACTGAACCACTGAGCCACATCCCCCACCTTTTTAGTTTTTATTTTGGACAGGGCCTCACTAAGTTGCTTAAGCCTTTATGAAATTGCTGAGACTGGCCTCGAATTTGCAATCCTGCCTCAGCTTCTCAAGCTGCTGGGATTATAGGCATGTGCTACCATACTGGGCAATATGATGGTTCTTAAAGCTTCAGCTCAGCCTGGGCACAGTGGTGCATGCCTACTTGGGAGGATGAGGCAGGAGGATTCCAAGATCAAAGCAGCAACTTAGATCCTAAGCAGCTTAGTGAGACCCTTTCTCAAAATATATTAGAAAAAGGACTGGAGATGTGGCTCAGTGGGTAAGGGTTCTTGGGTTTAACCCTAATAGCAAAAAAAAAAAAAAAAAAAAAAGCTCTGCTTAGATGTGATTTACATCACTTCAATTTATAGTCCACCAGCCAGAGCAAATCATGGGACCAAGCCTGACTGACATTGAAGTACGATCCACAGGGGCTGTGAAAAGTCACATGGCAACAGATAGGGAGGTATAATCCTCCCACAGTGTGGGGGACAAATAATTGAATGATAAAACAATTTTACCACACCACTTGTTCTCTGTTTCCTACTCCTAATTTCTTCTCTTTTTTAACTTCCCCAGAGACTTCTTCCAGGATTCTCCTGTTTCTCTGTTTTCTTTCCCCTTTGGAGCTCTCAGGTCTTCTGATATATCTAGCCCATCCTCTCTTGTTTGCCTGATAACATCCATATACCTGCCCACCTGAACATGCATTTACAAAGGCTTCTTGGATGACATTCCTGCAAGCTTATCTTTCTCATCTCTCTCTTCCAAAAAGATTTATTAACCAATATTTATTGAGCCCCTCCCAAGCATAGGGGCAATACACTGATTTGATAAGACTTAGTAAGTCCCCTTAAGGAGTCTGCAGTCCCTTGTGGGTGTCTGAGAAAGATGCATATACTTTGAGATCATTTTGTCTCTCTCTCTCTTTCTTTTTTTTTTTTTTTTTTCTCAGTTAGTGCCTGGCCTCACTTCCGTTTCTCCAGAATGCTATACATCTCCATAGTCAAGCATTCAGGCCTATAGCAGAGTGCCCCATTGTCCCTTCTATAATAGCAAGGGAAAACAAGGCAGAGTTCCCTTGCCTGATTCCAAACAAACAATATGTCTGAGAGCTAGGATCCAGAAACTCTGAAATTGTTGTTGGAGTATCCAGTTGGGATCCAGGTCCTTGGTGTCCCAAACAGAGAAATGAGGAAGACATATAGAAGCAGCTGGGCATGCTGGCACAACCTATAATCCCATTGGCTCTGGAGGGTGAGGCAGGATGATAGCAAGTTCAAAGCCAGCCTCAGCAATTTAGCAAGGCCCTAAGCAATTCAGTGAGACCCTGCTTCTAAATAAAATACAAAAACGTGCTGGGGATGTGGCTCAGTGGTTGAGTGACTCTGGGTCTCTGGTACCAAAAAAAGAAAAAGAAAAAAGAAAGAAAGACAGACACAGAAATAGCAGGAAATAGCAGATTTATTACAGGTGAAGATAGCACTCCGTAAGGTAGAGAAGAGTGGGCTGACCGAGAGAGAGGCTCAGGTCCCAATGTCTGGAAATCAGCTGCTGGGCTATAAGTCATTCTCTTTCCTATACAGACTAAATTGAAGACCTTACCCTGTTTGCTCCTATTGGTTACCTTATGATACCTGATTAGAATATTCTCTAATCACCCCCCACAGCATTGGTTACTTTAGAAACCTAATTAGAATACTGCCTACTTTACTGCCATTGGTCCATTTAAAATACTGAACCTGTGGCAGGAGTTGTCATGGTGATAAGTCCTCAGTGTCAGGAGTTGTCATAGTAATGGGACTTATTGTAAACAGAAACATGACTTATCTCCCTGTATTGTCCAGTGGCATCTTTTTTTTTTAAATATTTTTTTTAGTTGTAGATGGGCACAACACCTTTATTTTGTTTATTTAGTTTGTGTGGTGCTGGGGATCAAACCCAGTGCTTCATTCATGCTAGACAAGCTCTCTACCACTGAGCCACAACCCCAGCCCCCAGTGGCATCTTTCTTATACCCTGTCTCCACCATCTTGATGTCCCTGAACTTCTACTTACCAGAATCAGATAGTTCAGAGTTCATATCTCGGCAAGTAACAATTAAACCTCTCTCCTCCTCAATTTCTTTTTGCCTACCCAAAGGCTTCTATTCTTATCAGTTTATTTGTTGGGCCAAATCCATATCTTTTTTTTTTTTTTGGTACCTGGAATTGAACTCAGGAGCACTCGACCACTGAGCCATACCCCAGCCTTATTTTATATTTTATTTAGAGACAGGGACTCATGGAATTGCTTTAGTGCCTCGCCATTGCTGAGGCTGGCTTTGAACTCACCATTCTCCTGTCCCAGCCTCCCAAGCCGCTGGGATTACAGACATGCCCCACCATGTCCAGGACAACCCATATCTTTATGGCTCTGCATTTTTCTTATCTTTGCACACCTTGCAGCTAGTTATAGGTTGTGCCTTTTCCTTTGCTGCATAGAGCTTGAGGTCTGACCCAGCAGCCTGAGCCCCTCCTCCTGCTCCTACCCCTCCAAGGTCCTTAGCATTCTGGTGCTCCCTACCTTGTTTTTAGGTGATTATGAACTGGATGTCTCCCCCTATGAAGATCCAGTGACTAGAAAACCCTGGAAAATGAATCTCAGCAAGCTGGACATACTCAAACCAGGTGTGGAAGGCAAGCCTAGGATGGGAAACTGGGAAGTGGGAGGCTGAGCTGGGCCAAGGGAAGGGTGGCTGGGGGAAGCACAAACTTAGGGGCTTACAGAGTAAGTTTCTAGCCTGCCAGGTGACTGAATAAACACTGTGTCAGCGTAGAAGTCTGAGTTGTCTTGCATGGTCTGCTTTCATGGGAATCATCAAAAAAAATAACAATTATTAGTCAGGCATTCAGAGAAAACCCATTAGGTCCCCCTGGTCCCTACAAAGAGGATGGTGGGAGTGGCAGTAGTTACAGAAAGAAAAGTACAGAAATGGAATATTTAGACACAGCAAGGAAAGTAGCCTTTTTGTCCATAAAGACTAGAAAATTGTTTTCAACCATTCTAATGGAATGGGCGAGGTGTTGGGCAGAGAAAATAATGAGGTTTTGTCTCCCCACAGGGGTGACTAGGGTGGAGAACCATCAGCCTGGCAAGGACTACAATGCATGTTTTTTCAGGAGTGTAAGGTCGAGAGTTAATTGAAAAAGAACACACATATATGCACTATTTTTTGAGGAGAAGAAAGCTTTGTTGTATGGTCAATTCTGTAAAAATTAGAATTTTGAAGCGAGCTTTGTTGTATAGCTAGTTTTATGTATTAGAATTTTAAGGGAAAACTAGAGATTTATACATGGCAAATTCTTAGTTTCAAGGAATCAGTGAATGACCTGTTTAAGTTATTTAGTTGTTCTGGGCTGAAATATTCTTTTTATAGAAAAATCATCAGGAAGCTAGTGATGGAGCTTAGCAGTAAGGTACATGCTTAGCATGCATGAAGCCCTAGGTTCCCTGGATTTGATTCCCAGCAACCTACACTGAGTCCTGAAAAAAAGAAAGGAAAAAAGAGGAAATATCGCCATACTTTTCCAAGACTTGGAAAAGAACTTTTATGCATGAATCATTAGATGAATGAAGGGTAGGTAATAGTAAAACTGAATAAAAAGGTACAAACCAAACCTAAATAGAATTTAGTTGCATTTGTTTCCAGCAGTTCAAAAACTGCTATGGAATGTTGCAAGACCTCTAGGTTATGATTTTCACTGTGGGATCATACTGCACAGCATTGAAGGAAGTATTTTGGTTATTTGAACTTTGTGGATGCTTGGTTCTAGATAAGTGGTTATTAGATATATAGAGATGATGAT
Organism: Ictidomys tridecemlineatus; assembly: GCF_052094955.1. NCBI lineage: Eukaryota > Metazoa > Chordata > Mammalia > Rodentia > Sciuridae > Ictidomys > Ictidomys tridecemlineatus. Next base: position 118,745,512 of record NC_135477.1, on the reverse strand, counting down.
GATGATGATGATGATGATGGAGGATGATGTTTACCTAGTCAAGATAAGGAACAGAATAGAAAAGGCTTCATAGTACCAGATACAGTTTGTGGGGAGAGAGAAAACCTTGAATTAGCAGTAGCTTTATTCCGGACTTGAATTCAAGTCCTCCCTTTCCTCCTACCCCCATTTCTTCCTTGTTAAATTGGGTTTGCTGGGGTTCCTTAGGGATACTGAACTACAGGTGATGCAGAAAGGATGTGGTCTAGTGATTTAGTGCCCTTCTTCCCTACAGACTCCGATCTCTGCCTCAAATTTGCTATGCTGTGTACTCTTAATGAGAAGTGTGACCGACTACGCAAGGGTTACGGGGAGGCCTGTTCAGGACACCGCTGCCAGCGCCAAGTCTGCCTTGGACAGCTGCGTTCCTTCTTTGAGAGGGCCTTAGAGCCTCTTGCGCAGGGCCTGCTGCTGTGTCCCTGCTTGCCCACTGACCGCAGCTGTGGGGAGCGTAGGCGCAACACTATTGCTCCCAGCTGTGCACTGCCAACTGAGGCCCCCAACTGTCTGGATTTGCAGCGCCTCTGTTTCACGGATCCACTGTGCAGGTAGGTGCAGGGTCTGGGCTGCAGGATGGGCATGGGTGTGACATGTTCCATTCCTTCTGGCCACCTTCCTGCACCGGTTGGATCTAACTGCCCTCAGGGAACAGTGGACCCACAAGGTGCTTCGCCTTAGATATTTTGTGAAACTCATATTAAAAAGATTATAGCTTTTGACCTGGTGCGATGGTCACACCTGTAGTCCCAGCTCTCAGAAGCTGAAGAGGGAAGACTCCTTGCGTCTGAGTGTTCTAGACCAACCTGGGAAAAATAACAAAACCTCCTTTATGTAATAACTTCAGAAAACATAAACATGTATAAAAAATACCACTTATGGGCACAGTGGCACAGGCCTATATAAAAAATACCACTCAAAATTCCCTCACCTAAAGATAATCTACCATAATTTGGGAAGCATTTGCTTCCAGTTATTTTTCTGGAAAAATGAAATGAAGACCCAGTGACTAGAAAATCCTGGAAAATGAATCTCAGCAAGCTGGACATGCCCAAACCAGATGTGAAGGACAAGCCATCACTTTTAGTTCTCCACAAAAACTGGAATAATAATACAGACCTCTAGTCATGATTATATTACTTATGTAGAGTACTTAGCCTACTGGGGCAGAGTTAAGTCCTCAATAAATGGTAATGCTAATTTTGTCATTTATTGTCCTTTAAGAACTCCATGTATTTATGTAGGGAGGTTTGCATTTCATTGCTGGGGTTTGAACCCAGAGCCTCACAAATGCTAGGCACTGAAAATCTGAAATTCCAATCTGGTTTTCCTGTGTCTTCTCAGTACAAAACAACAAATTGAACTTATCATCTGTTCAAGTAACATTTTTGACAATAAATGTCATACCAACCATGGTATACAACTTAGATCTATTGCTTAATTTTTTGTGACAGATGATGCAGTAAGGAAAGTAGTTTACCTCTTTGATTACTACTTTCCTTATCTGCAAAGTCAGGGCTCTCTATAATCAGAATATTAGCATTTACTAAGTACTTCCTATGAGCCAGATATTGATTTAAGTACTTAACATGTATTAACTCATATAAGCCTCATAAGAACTCTATAAGATAGATGCTCTTGTTTTAATCATCCTCAGTTTACAAATGAAAAAAAAAGAAAAGAATGGTTAAATAACCATTTATAGGTACACAAGGAACACAGCTAGTAGGTTAGGTTTGTTAAGTTTGGGGTAAACAGGTCTGACTTAGAGTCTATGCTTTTAACTTTTCTGCTGTACTGCCTATTACTACACTAGTAGCTAATACTATTATATAACAGGTACTAGGTTAGATGGCTAAGATATTGTCTCTATCTTCAACGAGTTCATAGTAGAGTGGAGGTGACAGAGAAGTAAACCATTGACCCAACCCAGAAATGTATTGAAAACTGCAGAAAAACATATAGAAAGAAAAACACCCACAATTACATCACCCAAACAGAACTAGCCTTACGTATTGTGGAATGAATGTTAATAATAATATCTGACTGGGTACTGTGGTGCACAATTGTAGTCCCAGCTACTTGGGAAATTGAGACAGAAGGATCAAAAGTTCCAGACCAACCTGCGTAACATATCAAGCCCCTGTCTCGATATAAAAAATTTTAGTATACTTCAGTGCCTAAAATGTGCAAGTCCCTGGGTTCTATCCCCAAAACCACAAATGATAGTAATAATAATAACATCTAATATTTATTTATTTATTTGGCAGTACTAGGGATTGAACCCAGGGCTGCTCTGCCACTGAGCTACATCCTCAGCCCTTTTTATTTATTTAGAGGCAGGGTATTGCTAAATTGCCAAGGTTGGTCTTGAATTTGTAATCCTCCTGCCTCAGCCTCCTGAGACACTGGGATTATGGGTACATGCCACCACACCAAGCTCATATCTAACATTTATTAAACAATATGTGCCAGGCACTATGCTGGATGTGATACATGCATTCTCTTATTTCATCTATGAAAATCTGCCAGGTTGTGCTTTTATCCTATTTTACAGTCTAGGAAACTGGGGTGAAAGAAGCTGTCTAAGATCTCATAATTAGAGATTATGAAGCCTAAATTCAGAGTGATGTGCTGAAGGCCCTGGGTTAAAAGTGACAGGGGCAGGCTTCACTGAGGATAAGTTGGGGTGGACCAAGCACTGAAAGCAGAGGAGGAATTGGGGTGACAATGAGCTTGCCAGGCTAAAGAGCAGCAAGGATAAAGGCTGCAGGGCAGATCTTCATTGGGGACTCTTGAAATTTCCCTTCTTGATCCAGGCATGGTAGCTTATGTCTCTAATCCCAACTACTTTGGAAGCTGAGGCTGGAGGATCACAAGTCTTCAAAATTGTGATTTTTAGACCCTTCTCAAAATTAAGATAAATAAATAAAAAGGACTAGGGGTATAGCCCAGTGGTACAGTACCCCCTTCAGAACTGCCAAAAAAAAAAAAAATTTTTTTTTCCTTTCTTCCAGATCACGCCTGGTAGATTTCCAGACCCACTGCCATCCTATGGACATCCTGGGGACTTGTGCAACAGAACAGTCCAGATGTCTGCGAGCATACCTGGGGCTGATTGGTGAGGCTGGGGCATATGTAGAGAACCCACAGGATGGGCTCACCCTAAAGGTGAGAATACTCTGAAGACCCGGATGGTATGGTCCTGAGATGGGTGGGAGAGGGTTGGAGCTAAAGGAGGGTTAGCCTGGGCCCTGACAACTGCTTCCCCTTTTCATCCCACAGGAACTGCCATGACCCCCAACTTCATCAGCAACATCAACACTAGTGTTGCCCTAAGCTGCACCTGCCGAGGCAGTGGCAACCTGCAGGAGGAGTGTGAAGGGCTGGAGAGGTCCTTCTCCCACAACCCCTGCCTCAGTGAGTATACTCTTGCTCCCAGCCCCTGGGTTGGATTAGCTAAAGCCGAGGTGATAGGATGGGGTCAACTCTGGCCCAGATTGGTTTCATCCAGCTCCTCAGAGCAGCCCAATTCTGTTTTAATTTCCATACCCCCAGCCCCAGCCTTTCTTCCTTCTGCCCCTCTCTGAGTAACCCCTAACACTGCCTGTTCAACCTGTCTGGGCTCCTGAGACATCTCCAGCTTGAGGAACAAGCAAGCAGAAGGAGATATTCCTACCCATCTGTTCCCCTAGATCCCAGGGTCCCCATGGCATTCCCTTTCCTGCCTTGGGAGTCTAGGAATCTGCTTCTACCATGTCTTTCCAATCTTCCTTCTTTCCTCTGCTCAGTGGAGGCCATTGCAGCTAAGATGCGTTATCACAGCCAGCTTTTCTCCCAGGACTGGGAAGACGCCACCTTTTCTGTGATGGAGCAAAAGGTAGGGCCTCCTCTGCTGTACCTCTTAAACGTTTACTGACCATCTGGGGAAAACTCAACTAAGCAAACAAAGGGATGGGGGCACTATTCTATAGACCTCTAATGGACACCTCAGGGGCAGGGGGCAGTCTTAACTGAGGCTGAGGTAGTGAAGAGAGGTAAAGATACCTCCCTAAAAGAACTCTATTCCATTTCTTTCACAGAAAGACTCTGCTCTGAGGCCACAGCCCTGGATGCCCTTTCTTTTTTCCTGTACATTTACCTTGATTCTACTTTGGAGCCTCTGGTAGCTGAATTTTACCCAGAGGCCTTCTTCCTCACTACCACACCCAGCCTGATTGCCACCTATGAAGGGTGAAAAAAGAACAGCATCCAGAGGAGGTGCAGTGTACAACATGGCAGCCCCAACCCTACCTAGAACTTGCAGTTGGCTCCAGATGAGGCCATAGTAGATGCTACGGGCTATGACCTCCAGATCCTAACTAGTTAACCTCATTCCTCCACCACTTTTATCCTCATTTCTGACTCAGGCTGCCCTCCTTAGGATTTAATGGCTATCATTTAGCCATGTCTTCTGGTGGTGACCAGCTCCACTAGGCTCTCCCCTTCCTTTCTCCCATCTACCCATAATCATCCAGAGTCTAACAAATCAGTCATTCCTTATTGCATTCTTCAGGTAGGCAGGGCTGAAAGTTCTGAGGCAGCCTAGAAAGACATTTTTCTTGTGAAGAAGGCTGGAGCAATACTCCTGACCCCTTGTTCCATCCTTTGAATGGAGGATGGAAACCTTCTGCCTGCCCTGCTCTGCCCTGGGATCCTGGAGAACATTTGGAAATCAGGAGCTGAAGCCTTTGGTCTTTGCTTTATTCCTACTGCTGTTCTAAAGCCCCCTGACCTCTTGGATCATAATTAAACATTTTGACCCAAGACTTATGCTCTTTTCCCATTTTATCAAATTTTGAATTTTTCCATAATTTGGGATGTTATAGATACAAGGATACAGGCCAGATGGTGAAGAGACACAACTGCTATATGACTTCAGGCAAGGCTCTCAGCCCCTGTGTTCTTTTTAAATATTTATTTATTTATTTATTAGTTTTTGGCAGACACAACATCTTTGTTTGTATGTGGTGCTGAGGATCGAACCCAGGCCACACACATGCCAGGCGAGCGCGCTACCACTTGAGCCACATCCCAAGCCCCTCAGCCCCTGTGTTCTTGACATGAATTGGAATGAAAAATAGCTTAGAGGGGGCTATAGACCTGTATCCATCCCAATTTTAGCCATTTCTGGGATTCTATATGTGATTGCCACAGCACCTGAGATGGGGGCCCTCCAGATTATATTGGGGGCCAGAGAAAAGCAGAGACTGGCCCGTGATTTCAGGAAATTTGTAATCCTATTGGAGTAAGGAAACACCCACCCATGCAGTTAGAAGAATTTATTTGTAGTACTATGGGACTGGGTGCAGTGACACATGTTTGTAATCCCAGCTACTTGGGAGGCTGAGCATGAAGGATTATGAGTTCAATGTAGTAAAACCCTATCTCAAGACTTTTTACCAGGGGCATTTAAACACTGAGTCACATTCCCATCCCTTTTTAAATTTTGTTTTTATTTTGAGACAGAGTCTCACTAAGTCTCAGCTTTCAAAATATTTTTTTTTTAAAAAAGGAAAGAAGCTGAGCATGGTGGCACATGCTTGTAATTCCAGTGACTCAGGAGGCTAAGACAGTAAGATTTCAGGGCTGGGGTTGTGGCTCAGTGATAGAGTGCTCTCCTAGAATGTGCGACACCCTGGGTTTGATCCTCAGCACCACATAAATGTAAAATAAAGATATTGTGTCCAAGGGCTGGGGATGTGGCTCAAGTGGTAGCGCACTCGCCTGGCATGCGTGCGGCCCGGGTTCAATCCTCAGCACCACATACAAACAGAGATGTTGTGTCCGCTGAGAACTAAAAAAAATAAATAAATATTAAAAAATTCTCTCTCTCTCTCTCTCTCTCTCTCTCTCTCTCTAAAAAAAAAATATTGTGTCCACCTAAAACCGAAAAATAATTTAAAAAAAAGAGTATGATTTCAAGTTTGAGGCCAACCTCAACAACTTCGACCATCAGCATCTCAGCGAGACACTGTCTCAAAACAAAAAATAAAAAGGGCTGAGGATGGAATGTGGCTCAGTGGGTTCAATCCCCAGCATCAAAAAACAAACTTATGGCTTATGATTCTGGTCCAAGGTTGAGGGGCCACATCTTGTGATGGCCTTCTCACTATCAGAGTCCCAAGGTAGCACAGAGTATCACAAGGCAAGAGCCACACGGAGCACACATGTATGTCTGTGTCTCTCTTTTGGGGACGTTCTCTCTCTCTCATAAAGTTACCAGTATTCAATCATGGGGACTCCACCTTGATGACTTTATCTAATCCTAATCACCTCCCAAAAGTTCTACCCTTTTAATATCTCACAATGGGATTACACTTCAATATGATTTTTTTCCAGGACAAACCATGTTACTCTGCATTTTTCTCGAGCCAAGTTTTAAGGCAGTGAGGGAGGTAACTGGGAATGGGATATGTATAAGAGTTGCCAGAGTGATGGGTGGAATGGGCAAGCCTCTCCCTGCGAATTCTTGTATCCCCATAGCCTGCCCAGCCCCAGGAAATGCTCAGCCAAGTTGCCTCCATACAAACTCCAGTGGGGCACTGGGTCCACTTTTCTTCCTCCTCCCTCCCCTCCCAGGAAGATCTCTGAGAGTCAAGGCCTTTCTATTTGCTTGGTTCCATTAGCTTGGGGCTGGGGGTGTGAACAATACAGACATTCCTTGCTAAGTGCTTGAATTAGACTAATAGGTCATCTATGCTTTTCTCTGAAGAAGGTCCAGATTGCTGGTAAACAACCAGACCAGCCCAGGGCCCAGAGCCAAGACCGGGATGGGGGTACAATAGCTAGACTGAAGCTTTTAATGGTATCATGACTGGCTGAGATGGTTAATGCCATTAGACTAGCTTCTGGGTAGCAAGGTGGGAAGGGCTACTAGCAGCAATGGTAAATGGAGAGTTCTGAGTTATGGTCTAGGAGCCAACTGTTTTTTAAATAACTATCTACAAATCCACCCATTCAATCATTCATTCAACAAATCTTTCCACAACTGCTTACCTGCCCCAGGCCTAGAGTATTTTTAGAAAACACAAGATTTGTCTCTGCCCATTCATTAGCTATCATTTAAGTGAAGGAGCAACCAGAGACTCTGGTAATTAGACCTTAAATTCAAGTAGTAGCACTCTTCAGTTATCCTGGTTGATTTTTTAACACCTAGCTATTTGACATCAGGAAACATGTTTCACCTCTCTAGGAATCTGTTTTTTCATCTACAATGGAGTCAGAGAGGATTGTGGGTTTTGTTTTGCTTTGTTTCCTTGTGCAGGGGATTGAACTCAGGGGAGCTCTACCACTGAGCTACACCCCCAGCCCTTTTTAAAATTTTTAAAAAAATATTTACTTTTCAGTTATAAGTGCACACACTATCTTCATTTTATTTTTATGTGGTGCTGAGGATCGAACCCAGTACCTTACACATGCTAAGTAGGTGCTCTACCTCTGAGCCACAACCTTTTTAACCTTTTTAAAATTTTTTAACCTTTTTAAAATTTTATTTTAAGAGAGGGTCTTACTAAGTTGCCCAGACTCTCCTCAAACTTGTGATACTCCTGCTTCAGCCTCCCGGGTTGTTGGGATCACAGACATGTGCCACAGTGCCCAACTTGCTTTGTTTTTAATCAGTTCAGTATCTGCAATTTAATTCAGCCAAATACTAACAGGCAACATCAAATCTTTTTTTTTTTTTTTATCAGTTTTAATAGTTTGGGTTGGCAATTTTTTGGCTTCCTATTTATAGAAATTTATAGAAAGCTTACAAGCCATAGATATTTATACTTACTTTGATTACCATGTATATTTAATTTAGATAATAATAAAAAAATATTTAAAGCCAACTTAGTCAAATTAGTTTTTTTTTTTTTAATTTGTTTGGTTTTCTTTTTTTTGTGGGTACTGGGAAATTGAACCCAGGAGTTGTCTACCACTGAGCTATATCCTCAACCCTTTTTACTTTTTGAGATGTTCTCACTAAGTTGCCCAGGCTAGGCTTGAAATTGCTGTCTTCCTGCCTCAGCCTACCAAATAGTTATGATTACAAGCATGTGCCCACTGTTTCTGGCTCCAACTCTTGTTTTAAGGGCTAGAAATTATTATAACATCATGTCTGACACAGGATGAACACTCAATAAATGGCAGCTATCATTATTATTACTTCTGGGAAGGGATCTGCAGCTACCATATGGTTTACTGTTTGGGCTGGAACACAGTTCCAGATGTAAGGAATTATGGACTGAGTTCTGGGGGGAGCTGCCCTAGGACTTCTGCCCATGGGAGACTTGTTATTCAAGATCTGAACTCCAGGATGGAAGCCAGAGTCAGTACACAGGTCCTGAAGAAACATTTTATAACTTGGACAAGTTTTATAACTTGGACAAGTTATAAAAAAAGTCAGTATTTTAGTCATCTTTTGGTTCTAAGTAACAGAAACACTGGAATTACTTGGTAAAAGGGGACCCACCCATTATGCAATGCAATCCCAGGAAGTACAGCCAGACCTTAGTCTCAGAAAGCTGAGGCTGTTGAGTCAAGAACTAGAGATTTGAGTGTCATCTCTTGAAGGCCTGGACATCTTGGATTATGGACATCTTGGACTATCTATTACATTCTCTCCCCAGACCTGCTTACTCTGCCTGACCTTCCAGGTCCAGTGATTGTAGCTACTAGATCTTTTTGTGTATGTGTGTGTGTGTGTGTGTGGTGCTGGGGATTGAACCCAGGCCCTTATGCATGCAAGGCAAGCACTCTACCAACTGAGGTATATCCCCAGTGCATAGCTACTATATCTTTTTTTTTTTTAAGAGAGAGAGAGAGAGCATTTTTAATATTTAATTTTTAGTTTTTGGTGGACACAACATCTTTATTTTTATGTGGTGCTGAGGATTGAACCCAGCTCCCCATGCATGCCAGGTGAGCACGCTACTGCTTGAGCCACATCCCCAGTCCTAGTTACTATATCTTAACCTTCTATCCCCATCTCAATTCCAAATTCACAGAAGGAGGAAATCTGCTTGTCTGGGCTCAGGGTCTACGTTGGCTTTTCTGGCCACAGGTCCATTCCTTAAGATCTACCAGCCAGGTAAAGGGAACATTAAGACACATGCTACTAAATTAATTACTGGATCTTAGACCTATTAGTGGGGAGCAGTTCACAGAGAGGGCAGTAAGGACTCACAAAGCATAGATTCTTGTCAAGGAATGGGGGTGGATCTTAACAGTCACCTGAGTTATGGCTTTGCTTCATCTGTAGCTGCCTCCCAAGTTTAGGAGCATCATCTATGGGTTTCCTCTTGGATGTCCTGAAGAAGTGGATGTAGGTAAACAGGCCAGGTACTGTGATTACTCTGGGTCTGAGAATCACTCTGGGGGCTAAATTTGAGTGAATTTTTATTTTTTATTTTTTTGCTGAGGATTGAACCCAGGGCTTCATGCATGCTAGGCATGTGCTTTACTCACAGTCCAGAGCAGAGGTTGCTTATACCTGCAAAATGAGGCTTTATTGATGCAGGGCTTGCTAGATTTCTGGTCCTGGCATTTGAAAAGTATGACAAAGTAAAATGGATCAGAAGATGCCACCTCAAAATATGCCACTTTGGCTGGGCATATGGTGGTGCATACCTGTAATCCCAGCGCCTTGGGAGACTGAAGCAGGAGGATTGTGAGTTCAAAGCTAGCCTCAGCAACTTAGTGAGGCCCTAAGCAACTCAGAGAGACCCTGTCTCTAAATAAAATACAGAAAAAGGACTGGGGATGTGGCTCAGTGGTTAAGCACCCCTGGGTTTAATCCCTAGAACCCCCCAACCAATAATAATAATAATAATAATAATGCCACTTTGGCATAAGCTGAAGGCAACTGAGAATCAACAAAAACAGGCAGAGTTCTCTGCCTTCCCCTTATTTACCTGAAAGCAGGTCATAAATTTCCCTTTGAAGAAGAAGGTGTCCTCCCTATACTGGAATAAGAAAAGTGGTTTTTGTTTGTTTGTTTGTTTGTTTTGTGTGTGTGTGTGTGTGTGTGTGTGTGTGTGAGAGAGAGAGAGAGAGAGAGAGAGAGAGAGAGAGAGAGAGAGAGAGGGACTTTCTATGTTACAAAGGCTGTTTTCGAACTCCTGGGCTCAAACAGTCAGTCTGTTATGCACATAGCTGGGACTACAGGTATGTGCCATTGTGCCCAGAGAAAAGTGACACTTATTGGGCTAGGAATGTGGCTCAGTGGTAGAGTGTTTGCCTAGAATGTATGAAACCCTGGGATGGATCCCCAACACCACACACACACACACACACACACACACACACACACGCGCGCAAGACAAGTGACTCTGATTAAAAATAAGGAATTGACATCAATATGAGTTTGCATAAACAGACCTTACTAAAGTAGCATTTATTTTCAATTACTTCCCCACTTTTTTTTTTTTTTTTTTTTGGTACTGGAGATTGAACCCAAGGACTCTTTTCCACTGAGCTAACCAGCCCTTTTTATTTTTTATTTTGAGACAAGTTCTCATTAAGTTGCTAAATTGGCAAGGCTGACCTCAAACTTGCCATCCTCCTGCCTCAGCCTTCCAAGTTGCTGGGATTATAGGTGTGTACCAGATACCAGGTGTGGCACTTCCCCACCATTTATTGTCTCTTAAAGCCCAAATCCTCTTTGTTAAAATATTATTAAACCCCAAAGTCTAACTGCCTTGCATTTCACATTTTTCTATGAACTCCTATGCATAAAAATAAAAATATTATGTTTTATTCAGGTTTGTTTGTTTGTTTGCTACTGCAACCAAAAGCCCTGACAAGAGCAAATGGAGGAGGAAAAGTTTATTTGAGGGTTCACGGTTTTAGAGGTCTTAGTCTGTAGACAGCCGATTCCATTCTTTGGGGGCCAATGTGAGGCAGAATATCACGACAGAAGAGTGTGGTAAAGGAAAGCAGCTGAGAACATCACACCAGGAAGCAGAGAGAAATCTCTGCTCAACCAGAGCAAAATACAGGTGCACACCCCAGGGATCTACCTCCTCCAGCCACAGTTATCATTGGGGGATTAATATACTGATTGATTTAAAATTCTCAGAACCCCGTCATTTTACCTCTAAACCTTTTTGCATTGTCTCACACATGAGCTCTTGGAGGATACCTAATATCTGAACCATAACTTTTTTGTTTTGTTTTTTTAATGGTAACATGGATTGAACCTCACTAAATTGCTGAGGCTGGCTTCAAAATTGTGATTCTCCTGCCTCAGCTTCCCAAGTTTCTGGATTTACACATGTACCACTGCTAAACCATAAAATATTAATAAAAAATTGTGTGGTTTTTCACCTGTTAATCTTTGTTAGTCTCATTTGTAAGACTTCAAATGCTTAATGTAAGAGGATAGAGGAAAAGGCCTTTTCTTCCCATCCTTGGCTGATAGTCCTCTATTTTCCCCTCTTTAATTCACATAATAGTCATAGACTTTTACCCTTATTCTTCTCTTGGGATCTCTGGTTCTTAGAAATTTCAGAATCTTAACATCTGCTTCTCTCTGAAGGAAGCCTTTTCACATCTGGAACCTGAGACTTGTCCCCCAAAATTCTACTTTAGATATTAAGTTGTTTGAGGTCTAAGATACTGTGGGTGTGTGTGGGGATAGAAGAGAGAACAGTAATAATAGCTAATATTTATTGAGAGCTTAATGTGTACAAGGCGCCATCCTAATGGCTTAACTAACATTATATCTTTTAATTTTCCTAATTATCCTATTGTATTTTCCCAATTTTACAAGACTTAGTGAGACCAAGTAACTTTCCAAAGTTATATAGCAAACAAGTGGCTGATACAGGAATCAAACCTGTCTCCCTGATACCCAGGCACAGTCTCTGATCCACATTTAATTTGTTCAGTGTTGGAGTGAGACCCCACATCCTAAGTTACATTAGAGGATAGGATCTGGGGGGTAGGGTCAGAGGGAACTCTTTCAGGCTTCAGCAATGGTTTCCTGAAAGAGCAGCTATTTGGGCCAGGCCTTAAACAATGAGTAGGATTTATTAGGCAGAAATGGGGGAAGGGCTCCCAGAGATCAGAGAGACAAACACAGAGACCAGAAAGGTCAGAGGGTATTGGACGTATCAGGATAACAAGCAGTTTGCTGTGACTGGAGTTCTGTGAGCAGAGGTGCTCCAGGTCTTTCTGTCACTTATCTCCTTACCCCACTGTACACGTAACCTCAGAGAACATACCAAATGGCAGGGCTGCTTATTTGCAAGCCAGGCCTGTGCAAACAACCGAAAGCCCTGGGAAACTAGTGTGCAGAATTCCAGCCAAGTATGTTTGGTATTACTGGCCATGAGTAACTCCATGGTCTCCCACCCTTCAGTGACACCCCGGGGCAGAGGTCAGTGTGTGTGGGGGTGAGAGGATGAAGCAAGCCTGTGTCTGGACTGGGAACAGCGAGTGACAAGAAGAATGGGAGTGCCCATCCCCCACAGAAGGGTGCCTGCAAATAGGAGTACCTACCCTGGTGCTGACTACCTAACCCCAACCGGTCAGTTCCAGTGTTAGGGCATTTTTTCCAAAAGCCTGGTCTTCCCAGACTTTGGTTGGCTTTGGGTTTTGTTGCTGAGCACCTACTGTGGGCTGGATGTGGCAGGCAGCAAGTTGGCATAAAGAGAAAGACAAGTTTTGTGGTGGAAACAAACAATAACAAGAATCATTACTGAGTTCTTGGTGTCAAACCCTGCACTACAAGCTTTACATATGTTGGGTATAATGGTGCAGGCCTGTAATCCCAGCTACTTAGGAGGCTGAGACAGGAGGCTCAAAAGTTTGAGGCCAGCCTTGGCAACTTAGTGACACTCTCAGCAACTTAATGAGAACTTGTCTCAAAAATAAAAAGCACTGAAAAATGTAGCTTAAAGGTAAATCGCTCCTGGATACAATACCGAGTACTACTAAAAAGAAATTATTTTATTTTTTAATAAATTATTTTAAAGGACTGGAGGTAGCTTAGTGTAGAGCACTTGCCTACCATATGAGTTTAATTGCCAGGCTGGGGAAAAAAATAATTTAAAATGATCCATACATGTGTATCCTTTTTAAAGTTGAACCACCTCATGTTCTTGTCTCTGCCTGTTATCAATCTGGCATCCACAATATTTGGAAGAAATTTTAAGTAATGATTGCACAGTCTTTTGAAAAATAAACATGACAAAACTTAAAATCCTTTTTCTTCATGTATTATATACACAAAGTTTTCACCACCTGGCCCTGCCCATCTCCCCACCCCAAGTTTCCCCAGAGGAGAGATTTAAGCAATAATAATAATAAAAAAAAAAGTGTGTGTGTGTGTGTGTGTGTGTGTGTATCTAAAATATTTAAATATACCCCACATGCGAATCCAATCCAAACTTCCACAGAACTCTGTAAGGGCAGGTACTATTAGTTCATTCTACAGTAGGGAAAAACAAATTCCAGAAGTTAAATCTTGCCCAAGTTCACAGAGCTAATCACTGGTAAGTGGATTGGAAGCAGGTAGGTGCTGTGCTTACTGTGAAAGTGCAAGTGCTCTAGAGACTGGGCTGCCTATGGGTGTGGAATTGCTTAGGCTTCATGGAAGAGGAAACATGGAGGTCATCAAATAATAAAGAGAAGCTCAACAGAGATTGGCAATGTACATATTTCTAAGGAAGGGTGATGCTAGCACTTGCCTTATATCCCAACTTCGCCCCAGGCAGATTCTGCCTGTGCCCTTTTGGCACAGATTCTGCATGTGCCCCCATCACAAAGCCCCCTTGTGTGTCTTGAAAGAAACCAACTGACTCAGGCTGACTCCCCCTTATAGGGGAAAAGAGGGAGATTTGTGATGAAAGAACCCAGAAATGGACTCCCAAATAAAATACACTCAATTCTTTAGAAAGTACATATCAACTGTCATAGGAATGCAGCCCCCCAGTTGTTTAAAGACACATAGTGTAAAGAGTACAATAAAGTATATCCAGCTTGATTTGGGTTTGAGTCTCAGCAAAACTATGAATTCAGGAAAGTAGCTTTGTTTTGCAGATCTTCAGTCTCTCAACCTAAAAAAATTCCAGCCATTTTGCTAAAAAGTGGTACCTGAGAGGTTCTTCAGAGAAGGAAGAAACGATTGTCTAATGGATATATTAATCTAATTACTTCAGTGTTGATGTTAAGGACTTGTCAAATCCAGATCTCTACTGCAAGAAGTGGACAACAGGACTCAGAACTTGTGTGGGAAGGTGACTTCCAGTACATGAAGGGAAAGAGGAGAGTCAATGGATGAAGTGCAGACAGACAGTTTCTGGTCCCGAAGTCTCTTTGCTATGCTGGATTAATTCCCTGAAACTCTCCAAATCTGTTACTTCACCTTTAAATGCCTTATTGAATATTGGCTATATGCTTGAATTGTTAAACTGTTTTATTTTTAAATATATTCATTCATATGCCATTCATCTCAGAAGATAGTTGAGGCATCTATAAAAATATACAATACAACAATGAAAATAAAGATTTTCTGCAAATCAGAGTAAAGGGAGAATCAGAATAAAATAGTGAGGGGAAGAAAGCCAGATCATTTCAGTAACTTTGATGCATATGGAAAAGTCCTATTTGGATTAAATTAAAAGTCCTATTTGGATTAAATACCTAGTATTTCATACTTGCAGATAGTAGGGTTTAGAAAATGTATCTTGAACAGAACTGAAATCTGTATTTTACAAAATAAAGTGAGTAAAGTAAGATTAACTCCTAGCCTGGTGGAGTGTGTGTGTGTGTGTGTGTGTGTGTGTGTGTGTGTGTGAGAGAGAGAGAGAGAGAGAGAGAGAGAGAGAGAGAGAGAGAGAGAGACAGAGAGAGGTGTTGTATGTGTGTGAGAGGGGGGAGATTGAGAGAAATCCTTTGTAAATTATACAAAGTTTGGGATTCCCGCGTTGTGATCGTGGCAAGGGACCACAGGCAGCTAGCTGCCTCTGTTTTCCCTCCTGCCCAAGGAATGACAAAATGTTACCACTTGACCACAAGGAGCACCCAGGAAAGGAGAGTCAAAGGAAAATAGATTAGAATTTCAACAAGTTATCCCGCCACACTAACTTTAATTGAATGATCATTACCTGCCATCTACTCCGTGGAGACATAATACCTTTAGTACATTCCAAATTACACGTTGGAAGGTAGCCTAGGGGTTCAGCACAAACTTGGAGTCCAAGGGGCTGGTTAGGAAGGGTGGGAGGCCAGACTCTCTAGTAGCTTGATGCGTATCCAGGATCGTTGCATTTTCCCTCCATCTCTTACAGCCTTGATTTCCACTATGTCTCTTGAGCTGTTATAATGAATCAGTAAGCTAAGAGAATGTTAAGCGCTTTGCCTAATGTTGGCACACAATAGACAAGAACACAAATAAAGGCAAATGTCTACTGAGCTGCTATGGATGGCAGACGCATCCAGAACCTGAAACATTATCCCAGTTAGTTTCAGCCTGGTCGCGGGACCCTGGGAATAGCAAGGCGCGAGCAGCTGCAGCCCACGCCCGGCAGCGGCGCTGGCTCCAAAGCTGTGGGGAAGCTGAGGGCGGCGTGGGGAGGAGGCGGCTTGCCTCCTAATGCAGTTGTCAGTTAATTAGGGGAGAAGGTTATGTCATTAACGGCGGGATCGATGCAAAGAGAATTAAGAGGCCCTGGCAGCGCCGCCGCCGCGCACTCTGCGCGGGCTGCCGGGCGAACTCAACAAAAATTCGATACACATTAGCGAACAATCTGCGGCGGCCGGAGCGCAGGGCCAGCCGAGCCCAGGAGCAGGGTCTGGGTTCCGTGGCTTGGGCAGGAGCGCTCTGCCCTGCTAAGGGACTGCGGATCCTGGCGCGGGCGCCCACGCCTAGGTCGCCTGAACCCTCGAGGAGTGTGGTCTGGGTTTGAATGAGGGAGGTCCTTGGAGGTGAGCTTCGTGACTCGTCCTAGGGAGACCGCTGGCACCGTGGCTGGGTCAATATTCAAACATTCCTACTACCTGATGCTCTTCTCCAGAGCACTACCCTGGGTTCCTCACCAAACTCACCCTGACATGTGCTGCAAGTTCAGCTGAAGTCACCTCTTTAGACTAGTCCAGGCCACCATGTCTTCCATCTTCACAGCACTTTTCCTTCATGGCATTTACCACAGTGTTACTATGTGGTGATCCGTTTAACTTTCTGTTCCTACTCTTTCTCTACACCAGGTTGTGGATTCCAGGAAAACAAATTTATTTCCCTTCCCCTTCCCAGCTGGTAGTTTACCAGCATAGGCTTTGTAGGTCACTCTCAAAGGACTGTGTAACCTACGGGGACACATAACAGAGAACTGAAAATCATACGCCACCCAGACCTTCACGGTTTTGGTGGCTCTCATAAAGTCCTGGAACAGGGCAAGTGCCTCAGTAAATATCTGTTTAAAGACTGAATCCCCTCAGCAACCCAGGCAGTTGGGAGGTATGGAAATTAAGGCTTAAGAGAAATGATGTGATTTGTCCAAGATTATTTTGGTTTTACTCTTTGGTTTTACCAAACTCTTCCGCAAATCATTTACTCTGATTCTTGGTTTTTCCCTCCTAGGAAAAAAATAAGCTGATACTGCTTCTGTAATAGGTGCTAGTGTAAAGGTAAAATTTCTAAGCTGATTCTAAGCCGCAGAGCCGGAGTTAAAGTGTAAAAGACCAGGCATCTTAAAGTTTCCAAAGTGATTGGGTTAAAAAGTGATTGCAGGGATTGGGTTAAAAAGTAAAAGACTAGGTATTGTTAGAGTCCCTCTGCTACCCCCCAAACCTGTAATCCCTGTAGCTGTTAGGACAATACTGGAACTGCCCAGTAAATATTTCCACTGACTTTCTGGTTGTTTAATAGCTAAGGGTTCCGAGTTGCTTGGCACGTAGGCATTGCAGGACCTAAACCAATCAGTTTGAATGTGTACTCCACTTAGGAGCACCAATCACCCCTGTCCAATCTGTTCCCGCCAATGTATGCGCTAATCCTGACTCAGGGTTGTTGTTCAATTTTCCCCAGCCTCATGATGATTTGTTCTGATGTATGCAAAGCCCCCCACCCTCTCCAAAAAGTGTACTTAAGCTCCGCTTGAACTCTGCTCTGGGCTCTGGGCTGCTCTCCCTTCTTGAGTAAGCACGGAGCCCCAGCACGCTGGAATGAATCCCCAATAAATATCCCCTTTTGCCAATTGCATGGAGTCAGTCTCTTGGGTGGTCTCTCCCTCCGACGTTTTGCCAGACCCTTACACTAGGATTGTGCTAACATTTTATGTGCATTTACTGGTTTAATTCTCACCACTACCCTTTGAATTAGAAGGGGACCCAAAAGATGGAAGACCTTATAGCTAAAGTCTTCTTTCAGCTTTCCCACAATCCTGTCCTTTGTTTCCTGTTATCTCGAAGTGATAGAATGCAGGTGGAAGGTCTAAAAGGTGGGAGATAGGTGGGCTGGAGGAGTAATCTGGGCAGGAAGGGTCTGGGGCAGCTTTGATCAGCATTTCCCTGTTTGTTGGGAGCCGTTTCATTAACAGTTCCTTAGAATCCGGCCTTGGGGACATTAACATTTCAATTTCCCCAAGTGCTGCTCTGGTTTCCTGGACTCAATTCTCTATAATGGCCTCCATTTTATTTATCTTATTCAATATTAGACCCGATTTACCTAACTGCATTAACTACATATCTTTAAATCTGGCTTCAGAAGGAGACTAGGCATGGTGGCACAAGCCTATAATCCCAGCAGAATAGGGAGGCTAAGGCAGAAGGACTACAAGTGTGAGGTCAACCTGGCTATTTAGAGAGACTCTGTCTCAAAATTTAAAAAAATAAATAAATAAAAGGGGGCTGGGATTGTGGCGCAAGGGCAGAGCACTTGCCTCCCACGTATGAGGCACTGGGTTCTATCCTCAGCACTACATAAAAATAAGTTAAAAATAAAGTACTATGTCTGTTATGTGCAGGACAGGCTGAACTAAATTGTCTGCAGGGCAGGATGAACGAATGAATGTTAGCTGCAGGATAACCCACGCACTCAAACCCCCCTCTGTCTGGTCCTTTATCACCTGTTTGCGTCAAGTCTGGACACTCAACCCTACTCAAGGCTAAACACTCGACCCCCACCCGTCTGGTGCAATGGAAACCCACATCTAGCCCCTTCCCCGTCTGCCTGAAGGCAGAAGATGACACTACTGTATGGTTCAGTCACTGTACGCCAATAAGGCAGCTTGTAGACCCAGAGACTCCATTAGATTTGGGCTATAAAAGACTCCCTCCTGCCAGGCCCCTCTCTCTTGCTCTTGCTTTCTCAGTCTCTCAGTCTCTCTCTCTTGCTCTCTCTTTCTTCTCTTGCTTTTGCTCTCGCTCTCTCTCCTCTCCTCTTCTCTCTCTCTCTCTTTGCTCTCCCCACCTCTTTCTTCTCTCTTTCCCTGCTCTTTCTTTCTCTCTCTTTCTCTCCTCTTTTGCACTGCAGCAATAAAGATCTCTTGGTCGCTCAGAGTGTTGTGGTCACTTTCCTTTCATTGGTGCCGAAACCCAGGAAGAGGGTTAAAACCCACTTTTGGGTCCCTCTTCCTTTGGAAGTGCCACTCACCGGGATGGCCTGAACCCATTTTCTCAACCACCAGAACTACATCCACCACCTGCCTTCGATTGGTGAGTTTCCCCTTCCTGGAGTCCTAAACCCAATGGTGGTGTCAGGAGGATTTGACCATTGATCATCCGGCAAACCTCTTTGCCCACCTGGAAAACACCCCACTACAGCCTTCAAGGCCATGGTGGCCCTCAGGTTCTCCTTCTTTGGGCAGATTCTCGACTCTTGGGTTCAAAATTATTTCCCTTTCCCTTCCCAGCTGCTGGTTAACCAGCACAGGCTTTGTAGCTCACCCTCAAAGGACTGTGGGAACACATAATGGAGAACTGAAAATCACACTCCACCCAGACCTTCACAGCCATGGTGGCTCTCATAAAGTCCTAAGTAAAGTCCTCTCCTCTCCAGGAGGGGTCCTGAAAAGCCTTGGCCAAGGTCTCCCATGGCTCTGGCCCCATGCAGGGTGGGAGCCTCCACTGTCAGGATTCGGTGACCAATCTCTGCAGCTCGTACCTGCCACTAGGCACTCCTGATTTTTGACTCTAGCGGGGATGCCCCTTTTGCCAATAAATCAGTTTCCTCCCCCTCCCTTATACTATATTTGCATCTCCTTCCTTCTCCCCTATACTACATTTGCAACTTGGGTAATGCATCCTCTCTGCTGGTCAACTCTCCCTTACAATGACTCTTAGATAATCTCAAAACCCTCTTCTTGACACCAGACATCAAACCCAAAAAATTGATCAAATATAGCACCCAGGATTGGCCCACTTATCCCCTAGACAACCAAAACAAATGGCCCCCTTCTGGGTCTCTGAATCCCTCCATTCTAAAGGGGTCTTACATCTACTGTGAGCGTTCAAAAAAATGGGTAAAGAGCTGTTATGTCCAAGCTTTCTTCTTGCTTATGCTCTCTGAACCTCTTGCAAACCTCTACAAAATTTTCTAGCTTGCAAACCAACCCCCACAACCACCGATCCCCAATCTTCTCCTCCTCCAGACTCATCCACTACTTTTGACCCTGCTGATGAACCTCCATCCTATCACCAGGCTGGAATAGTTCCTCACCCTCAACCTTCTCCCCCAGCTCCTCCACCATCTCCCTGGCCTCAATAATCTGCTTTCTCCCCTCCAATTACTAGATCAAAACCCCAAACCATCACCCTTCCTCAAACCACTGCTGAGGTAGCAGATACTGAAGTTATTCCTCCACCCACTCATTCCTCTCTTCTCCTGTCAGTGCCCACATCCGGTCCCACCAGGTCCTCTTACCACCTAACCCAAAGCTCAAACTAGCTGAGGAGAGCCCTTGGACCCCTATCCAAGATCAGGTGAAAATGGCCTTTAAAGTTGCTTTGTCATCACTGAAAACAAGGTTCCTAATTAAAGTCCCTTACAGGCGTTTTGGGATATTCACACACACTCCCATCTTCCCCTTTGCTCTACCTGTTCAAGTTTTCCTTGCTAGGGAAAATCCCAAACCCCTTTCCCATTATTCTCTTACATCTTCTTCCTCATTCTCAAATCCACCACAACTGCTCTCAAAAAAAAACCCCCCCAACTTCCCGTCTTCCCCCTCCCTACCCAGCCCAAAGAAAAGTCTTAACTGACTTTCTCCAGAATCTTAACCATGGCTGATTTTAGGACTCTAGATCTCTTGGTTGCTCAGCAAAGAGTCCCTACAGAAAAGTTCAATGAAGATAAACTTCCTCTTTTCCTGTTGCCCTGTTTTACTTGGCCACTGGCTGGGAAAAATCAGCACTCTAGGTGCTGGACACCTCCTTACTAGTTTTTCACAAAAATATGTAATCAAGGCCTCTGCCCTTGAGCAGGGGATTCACAGAGATGGTTACATTTCTAAGATAGAGAAGTTACCAACTGGGCTTCATGGTAACAGCTGGCAGGGGGAGGAAAGAAAGGGAAGAAAAAGCTCTCCCCTTCCCAGGTGTCCTTGAAGGGTTAACTTGCCCAGAACAGAGAAAAAACAAACAAACAACTTTTTTTGTGAACTTCTGCAGACTGTGAACTTCTGAGCCCCTCCTTTTACATGCTGGGTGCAAAATTCTGAAACTAGCTAAACTTGGGGTTCAGGGGATTAATTGATTACAGCAGAAGCTGTGCCCTCTGAATCTGGCTGCAACCAAATAAAACTGTTTCCCTCTCTTTGGTGCTATCTTAGGTGCCTTGCTTTGTCTGTCCTTACAACAGTATAATTCTATATACTTAAACACCGTATATGTTTTCATGAAATGGTAAACAGATGTGATTAATTGTGTACTGCCAATAATAAAATATCTCATTAAAATGGAATAATTTGCTGGGGATGTGGCTCAAGCAGTAGCACATTCGTTTGGCATGCATGCGGCCCAAGTTCGATCCTCAGCACCACATACAAACAAAGATAAATAAATAGAATGGAATAATTTGCCTAAATTCAGAAATTTACAAGGATTATTTCAAAGTGTGAATAAAGAAAGAGTTAGCAGATGGGAAAGAGAAATTAGAAAGTTCTAAGTATGGATTTAATACAAGGAAAATGTGTTTCTGGATAAGAGAATCTATGTGATTAAGTAAATAAGAGGGTTTAAGCAAGTGATAAAAAAGGTCTGTGTACACTGGCTATATAGGTTTAAGTAAGTGATAAAGAAGATCTGTGTAAGTTGGTTATATATGTAAGTTTTTTGAGCAAGTAATATTGAAGGAATTAAGGATTATACAACAATGGTTAAACAACAACTGTTATTTTACAATATTGTAATATGTTATTTCTTTAAGAGCTAAACTTGTTTAATATAAAAACATCAATGTAATTGTGGTACTGTTACTCTTCTTTGTATATTAAATGTGTTCATATTTTCCAGGTATATAAGTTATTATGATAGAAGCTTTAAAAAAACATTATATCAAGCTGATGTTCTCCAAAAGGTTGCAGGGTAATCTTAGGCTTATAAAAATAATATATTGGAGATTTATTTTTATCATTTAATGTTACATAACTGTTACCAATAAGATAAATATAAAGTTCTATATACTGAGTACAATTTAAATGTAATATCATATTGTGTTAGCTAGTATTCATGTGACCTCAACAACAATATATAAACTTTATAAAATGATACTTAAAAACAAAGATCAGCTTTAATACTAGAACACTTTACCTAAGATTTATAAAGAACTCTGCCTTACCTGAAATAAGGCTCTGCCTCCCATCTTACTACATGTCAGAATGACTCCAAAGTAGGCCAGACTTCAGCTAAAGCACAGTACTCTTAATTTAAGACTGTTGAGAATGACTTTGCCGGATGTTTAAGATCAAGATCTAAAATTAAATTTAAATTAAAATGGCCAAGAAAACCAATATTTGGCTCTTACCCTCTGAGTCAGTCTGAATCTAGGGAATAGGGAACTTCTCTAAAGAGCTTTGCAACTCTGGGCCACATAACCTCCTGATCAGGGAGATTAATGAGACCACTGGAGAATGAAAAGCTAATCAGTGCACTTGCTGTGAATAGGAGGGTCATTGGAGAAAGGAGACATCCCTGATGCTTCCAAGGAAGCCACATGGTCAAACAAGACCTGGGCCTATCCTAGTGCAAATGGCACTAGCAGAACTAAGAAGCTGCTCTCAAGTTCCCCAACAAGTGACCACTATGGGAACCCGGCTGACTCTTAACAATAATAGATAGAAAGTCAATTTTGATCAGCTTGATCTTAAACACCTACCAAAAATAGTTAAGCCCAAACACAGTAATTCCTGGGAGTAATGAAGGACAAGAACAGCTGGAAAAGAGGAAACAGCAACTAGGCCAACAGTCTCCATGGGGAATGTTCACTCAAGTATGGCCTTGGCTCCTCCCCCTTGCAGGACCCCTATTAGTCCTCTTTATGTTTCTCCTAATGGGACCATGTCTATTAAATTGCCTACAGAAGTTCCTGCAAGATCAGATACACAAATTCACCAACCAGTCAATCAACTACTACTTTAAGACCACCAGCCCCTAATGCCCAAGACAGAGACCTACAACTCATGACCAACTCCTCTAGCTCCAGAGACTCTGCACCCACCTAAAACCCTCCCTAACCCTTTTTCCAGATTTTACAACCCCTCTTTCACTTCCTAGGAATGAGAACTACTCTCTAGCAGGTCCACTCTGCTTGTTCTGTCTGCTCTACAGCATCTCCATAAGGAAGCAAAAAACCTAAATTCCCCATGCATCAGATGAGGAGCCACCACCCAGGTGAAGACTGGTAATTCAGCTTCACTCACATGCCTAGGTACAAAAAACTTCACTACCTACTTACTTTGGTTGATACTTTTTCAGGTTGGATAAAAGCCTTCCCTACCTCCAGGGAAATTGCTAACACCATCATCTTCATCCTCATCCAGCAGATCATTCCCAGGTTCAGACTTCCTGCCTCCATCCAGTCAGACAACAGTCCAGCCTTCACTTCTCAGGTTGTTCAACTAGTCACCAAAGGGTTCAACATCACTTGGAGGCTCCAGATCTTCTACCAACCCCAATCCTCTGGTAAGGTTGAGAGACCTAACGGCATCCTCAAGGATCATCTCACTAAACTTGATATTGAACTCAGGCTGTCCTGGCCCAATCTCCTGCCATTGGCCCTCAGCTGATTTAAGGCAGCCCCTAGAGCTCCCTCAGGTCTTAGCCCCTTTGAGCAACTCTATGGGTGCCCTTTCTTAATCAACCAAAGCTTTCCAATCACTCCTCCTCCCCTTGTATCCTACCTGCCCTACTCACACTTCTATGCAAACTCCTAAGAGAACACGCAGACCAGTGCCTTCCTTGCCATTCATTGCCTCAATCCCAGCACAACCACAAACTGAATTGGATCCTCTTCAACTGGGTGACTCAGTCTTACTTCAGGAACTGCATTCTCAATCTTTAGAGCCTCTCTGGACAGGACCCCATACAGTCATACTTACTACCCCAATGGTGGCCAAGCTTTTGGGCCACTCCCCCTTGTACCATGTCTCCCACTTTAAAAAGGCACCTGTTCCAAATGTCCAGTCCTGGACTTCCACCACACCCACCAAACTCAAAATTTTTCGTCAACCCTCTTCTTCTTTTACTAATCATTAATCTCTTTCAAGATTATCTGTATCCCAACCACAGATAGCACTTTAACATCCAAGCAACATGGCACCAGGATGACACCACCCACTCTCAGTTTATGGGTCAAGGCGATTGCCTTTCTACTGGCTGCAATCAGACTGTCACCCTTAACATTACTGGATTCAACCAAGCCACCTCTGATACTTCCTAAAGTCCCTATGACAGGACCAATGGCTGATACCAAGGATCTCCTCCGCTCAGAAATGGTTTAATGCCATTGACAACCTAACGGCTTCAAGAAACCTTTATGGACTTTGCCCCTTCTGAGATTACTGTCTATAGCCACTGGATGTTATCTCTAGCCACCCTGGTATTCCCAAGCCTGTCCCCCAAAACGTTCCTCTCCCAGGTAGGCCCCACACCGCCCAGTCTCAGCAGGAAATAGCCAGAGGAATTTGCACCATCCCCAAGTCACTTAGAAAAACAAAAAGGGAGAAATGTCAGGTGCAGAACAGGCTGAACTAAGGTGTCTGCAGGGCAGGATGAACGAATGAATGTTAGCTGCAGGATAACCCACGCACTCAAACCCCCCTCTGTCTGGTCATTTAATAAGTCTGGACACTCAACCCCACTCAAGGCTAAACACTCGACCCACCCATCTGGTGCAATGGAAACCCACATCTAGCCCCTTCCCCGTCTGCCTGAAGGCAGAAGATGACACTACTGTATGATTCAGTCACTGTATGCCAACAAGGCAGCTTGTAGACCCAGAGACCCCATTAGATTTGGGCTATAAAAAATTCCCTCCTGCTGGGGCCCCTCTCTCTTGCTCTTGCTCTCTCTTTCTTCTCTTGCTTTCGCTTTCCCTCTCCCTCTCTCCTCTCCTCTCCACTCTCTCTCTCTCTCTGCTCTCCTCCCATTTCTTCTCTCTTTCCTCGCTCTTTCTTTCTCTCTCTTTTTCCTCCTCTTTTGCACTGCTTCAATAAAGATCTCTTGGTCACTCCAAGTGTTGTGGTCACTTTCCTTTTAGTGTCCATCTACCACTAATAAATAAATAAATAAATAAATAAATAAATGAATAAAAGGGTTGAGGATGTAGCTCAATCATAGAGCTTACTTGCCTAGCATAAGAAGGCCCAGATTTCAATCCCAGGTACTAATAAATTAAGAAAGAAAGATGAAAAAGGAGAAACTCAATACTAGTAAGAGCTAAGCTCATCATTTGCCAGTTTACCCTCAGATCCACTGCTCTCCTTCATAACAGGTAACACCCCTGTTATGACAGATATTATGACAATTGGAGCCATTTTCACAAAATTGAGGACCATCAGGCAGGAGAAAATAGAAAGTCCTCAGCACTGTTTGGCCTCCAGACTTGGTTTCCTGCTCTTGCTAATGTATGGGTTGCCTCACATTTATCATTATCTAAGTAGCCACAGTGTTAAATTCTCTGAATTAAATTCTCTGTTTGAAATACTTAGAGCGAGCTCATTTTCCTTAGTACTAATAGAGCCACGATTTGAGTCCAGATCTGTCTGACCACAAAGTCCAAATTCTCATAGAAGATGACAGTAAGCAAAGAAATAAAAGAATGATAACCACTTAACAACCTTACCCAGAGAGCTCTTCCCAGGTAGCTTCTCTGAGAGAAATTTGTTCTAAGATAATGACCCAACTGGGCATCATGGTGCATGCCTGTGATCCCAGTGACTTGGGAGCTGAGACAGGAGGACTGCAAGTTCCAGGCCAGCCTCTGCAACTTAGGGAGATTCTAAGAATCTTAGCAAGACCTTGTCTCAAAATAAAATGCAAAATAAAAGGGCTGAGGATGTGGCTCAGTGGTTAAGCACCCCCTAGGTTCAATTCCCAGTTCCAAAAAAAAAAAAAAAAAGACCCACATGTACGACCTATTCATAATTATTATTATGTTTTTAAATTCTACTTTCTAAAGCTAAAATATTGTTTACCCCTGTAAATGTAGGTGTTAATAGCATCTACCTGGTAGAGTTGCGATGAAGAAGATTTCATGAGCTAATGTACATTTAACACCTACATGTGGTAGCTGTTCAATCATCATTTCTTCCCCTATTCTTTTAAGTCCTGAGGATTTTTAGTGCCTCAGTCTTCTCAGATAGGTAATTCTGCAGTGTGTAGGACAGCAGCTTTGTCTTTCATTCTTTAGTGTTCTCCTTATCACAGTGCAGATTCATCTTGCCCAATGTGAAGTCATAATCGGATGGCTGGCCTGGCAGTTAAATACACAGAAGATGTATGCAATGAATGTTAGATCTGACTGAATCAATTGGACTGTCCCCAGAGACTGGGCTGGCAATTAACGAGAGTGTGAGGTGCTTTTGACACATGCATTCAAGGCCTGATTTGAGCAAAGAGGTCTGCTCAATGGTCCCCAGGGCAATTTCCTGCTGATTATATTGTAACTTTCACTCTTAATGGAAAAGAAACCAAGTGTAAAAGAGGTACTTCTTTCCCTGAACCAGAAATTCTTGTTGTGCTTTTCTTTTTGAACCTGGGGGGTATCAACTCCTATTCCCCACAAAGGGGCTCCAGAGGATTTAGTTTGCTGGGGGAAGGTGCACTGGCTCGGGTGGTAGTTGGTGAGAGGAGCTTCTTAACCCATGCAATCCCCAATTCCTCTGGAGAACCAGAAGACTAGAGTCTGTGAGGCTCCAGAAACTGCCTACGAGGAGGCCTGATTATAGGAATGTGTCACCATGCCCATCTGAAAACTCTTCTTTACCACAGTGGCATAAGTCTCCCACTTTTAGGAATTAAAAAATAGGATTTGGTGGAAACAGACCCAGGTTCCAATACAAAACTCACTGCTGACTTTAATTCTCAACCTTTTTGACCCTGAAGTTCCTCATCTATAAGGCAGGAATAAAAATGTTTTCCTGACAGGGTTTTGGGGAAGATTAAATTATATAGTAGGGTGAGAGCTTAAGAAATAATGTCTCTTATTCAAATTATTAACAAACCTGTCTGACAGCTAATATTTTGCAACAAAATATGGACTGTAGTAAACTAGATCATTATAGTCTTTAGAACTCGGATAGATGCTTTGCTTTATCAGCCATGGTCCACTTCTCCAGGAACTGTTCTCATCCACAGTCCCTGCCAAAAGTCAGACCTGGATAGCCATGTTTGTACTGTAGGTCCCTGTCCCCTGACCACTATTGATTGGACCAAGAGTGAATGCTTAGTCTAAGCTGGACTAACCAGATTCCTCTTCTGAGAACTAACAAGTCAATTGTAGAAAGTTATTAAATACCAGAACTATATTCACCATTTTGGTGGGTACAGTTGATGGAAAACTGAAGAAAGTGATATACTGACGAAAGCTGCAGAGTGAAATACAAATAAGACCGTTTAGCTTTGGTTCTTGTGAAAATCATGGAAATGTACCTGTTTTTGTTGATCTGTTACTTCCAAGAAGTGTACCTATGCTAACTTCTTGTCCTTAGGGTCTAAATATTCTTTACCCCCCCAGTAGTGCTCACCTTTTCTTTTCTTTTCTTTTGTGTTCCTTTTAGATATACATGAGTAGAGTGTATTTTGACATATTATACTTACATGGAGTATAACGTATTCTAATTAGGATCCCATTCTTGTAGTTGTACATGATGTGGATGGAGGTTCACTGGTCCTGTATTCATATGTGAACATAGGAAAATTATGTCCAATTTATTCTACTGTTTTTCCTATTATCATCACCCCTCTCTTCCCTCCATTCCTCTTTATCTAATCCACTGAACTTCTACCCTACCCCTTTATTGTGTGTTAGCATCCAGATATCAGAAAGAACATTCAGCCTTTGATGTTTTGGGATTAGCTTAGTTCACTTAGCATGATAGTCTCCAGATCCAACCATTTATCAGCAAAAAATCATAAAGTCATTTCAGGGCTGAGTAATTTTCCATGTGTATATATACCATGTTTCCTGTATCCATTCATCTGTTGAAGGGTTGGTTCCACAGCTTAGATATTATGAATTGAGCTGTTATAAACATTGATGTGACTGTGTTACTGTAGTATGCTGATTTTAAGTTCTTTGGATATATACTGAGGAGTAGGATAATTGGGTTAAATGATGGTTCCATTCCAAGTTTTCTGAGGAGTCTCCATACTGCTTTCCAGAGTGGTTGCACCAATTTGTAGTCCCACCAGCAATGTATGAGTATACATGTTCCCCCCACATCCTTGCCAATATTTATTCTTACTTGTTTTGTTTAAAAAAAAATTAGGGCTGGGGTTGTGGCTCAGTGGTAGATTGCTCACCTCACACGAGTGAGACCCTGGGTTCAATCTTCAGCCACAACATAAAAATAAATAAGTGAAATAAAGGTATTGTGTCCAACTACAACTAAAAAAAATAGATTGACACCTTTATTTTATTTATTTGTTTTTATGTGGTTCTGAAGATCCAACCCAATGTCTCACACAGGCTAGGCAAATGCTCTACTATTGAGCTACAACTCCAGCCCTGTTACATATTTTCTTAATTGTTGGCATTCTGACTCAAGTAAGATGGAATCTCAGTGGTGGTTTGCTTTATTAATTAATTAATTTTTTATTTTAGTTGTAGATGGACACAGTATCTTTGTGATTTTTTTAACATTTATTTAGTTTTAAGTGGACACAACATCTTTATTTTATTTTTATGTAGTGCTGAAGATTAAACCCAGTGCCTCATGCATGCTGGGGGAGCACTCTACCACTGAGCCACAACCCCAGCCCCCAATATCTTTGTTTTATTTATTTATTTTTATGTGGTGCTAAGGATTGAACCCAGTGTCTCACACATGCTAGGTAAGCACTCTACCACTGAGCTATAACCCCAGCCCCTCAGTGTAGTTTTAATTTGCATTTCTCTATTTGCTAGAGATGTTGAACATTTTTTTTCATATCATATATTAGTGACCATTGTATTTCTTCTTCTGCGAAATGCCTATTCACTTCCTTTGCCCATTTATTGATTCAGTTTTTTTTTTTGATGGTGTTTTTTGAGTTCTTTTTTTATTTTATTTTTTTTCCTCAGTGTGAATGAGTTTATCAGAAGACATCAGAGGACAGGTCTCTCCCAAACCTAGAGTTCAGGTGTGATGGCCTAGAGGAGGCTCAGTCAGTAGGTACTAACTGGGTACAGCTGCAAGAAGACTCTGACCCAGAGCCCAGCAAGAAGTGGTGAGGAGGAATGGGGATGACAGAAGGGTTCTTCCACTTCTAAGAACACAAGCTGGTGTCCTGCCTTTGAAAGCCATGATTTTTCTCATATTTGGGACCAAGCATGGCACACAGCCTGTCTCCATGGGAGCAGTTCTTGCTTCGTCAACTCCCCACAGGAGAAGGCAGCCCCAGAGGGAAATGATGAAGCTGAGAGCAGGCTCCCTTCCTCCTCCTGCCAGGAAGGACACACCAGGCCTGGCCTCAGGCCCATTTCTTGCTTTTGCTGCACCCCCAACCATTGGAAAATTGGCAGAGAAGGAAGTGGGAGAGGGAGTGTTACTCATAGAACCATACCTTTGGGTCTCTCCTATCCCAGCCTGCAGGCTTGGATATAGGGTGTTGAAGAGGGAAAGGTCCATGTGGGACGTGGAGGGCCACAAGGAGAGACCCATGCCTTTTCTCCTCATTCTGGTGAAAGACATCTTTGATCTCAGATGCTAGCTGTTTAACCCCTGGGGACTATGTCTGGTTTTCCTGGACAGAGGGAGGATGGCATGTGCATAAGTGCAGGGCCAACACTGCCTTGAGCCCAGCAGGGAGGAGTGGGATCAAGGGTCAAAGCCTCATGATCCTGTAGTCTCAAAGCCACTTAGAGTAGCAGAGAGTTGGGCATGCCTGAGCTGGATGAGGGGCTGCAGAGGGGAGTAAAAGTGGAGCAGGGATCCCCCAGCACCCCCTTCAGAACTACCCCACCACTACATCAGCAGACTGTGGGAAAGGAGCCAATTTATGAAATTAAATAAAGTCCATGGGGGGGAATGAAGATCACAGGCCAGGGTACCTTGACCCTGGCCAGGTCCAGCACAGCTAGAGCTCAGCACCCCCCTTCCCACCCCTCCCACAAAGGGTCTTAAATAAGCCAGGCGAGGGCCTGGCATCCAGGGGTCCCAGAGCCTGGGTGGGGGGACAGAAGTCAGAGAATTAGGGGTATTGCAGGGCCTCCTCCGCTGAGACATGCTGGACAGGGTTACACTTCAGGAGATTCTGCAACAGGCCCCTCCCTGTGGCATTGAGCTTGGGCACGGCATTCACCAGGGATGTTGTGGCGGGGTACATTGGGTAGGGCTTGTAGTCTGGCAGCTTAGTCATGGCGGGCCAGTGCTCCTCAGATGGTGTCCCCAGCAGCTGGAAGATCCTCTTCAGCTGGTCATCTACATCGTTGCCAAGGAAAAAAGGTTGCCCAGCATTGGCCAGCTCGGCAAAGATGCAGCCAGCTGACCACATGTCGATGGATGTGAAGTACAGTTTGGCCCCAAAGAGGTCATCCGGTGGACGGTACCACAATGTCACCACCTCAGCAGAGTAACAGCGGACTGGGATCCTAAAGGCTTGAGCCAAACCAAAATCAGCCAACTTCAGCTCCCCATTTCTGTTTATGAGGAGGTTCTGGGGCTTCAGGACCCTGTGAAACACGTTGCGGCTATGACAGAATCCCAGGCCTATCAGCAGCTGGAAAAGGAATGACTTCACAATCTCAGGATCGAGGTCACCATTGCAGTTGTCAAAATACTTCTTCAGGTCCTGATCACAGAACTCAAAAACCAAAGTCAGCTCCTTGTCACTATGCAGAGCATCATGAAGCCTGATGATGTTCTTGTGCTTCAGCTCCTTGAGTAGGCAGATCTCCCTCAGTAGGCAGAACTCGGCACACCCTCATTATCATCATCCAGCCTCACCCGTTTCAGAGCCACAATCTCATGGGTCTCCCAGTTTGGGGCCTTGAATACAGTTCCATAGGTGCCTTCCCCAATCTTCTCCAGTTTCTCATATTTCTGCATTGCAGTGGCCACAGGAACCCCTGTAGGCCCTGGGTTCTAAGACTCCAGCCCCTTGAGTTCTTTATATATCCTGGAGATTAATGATCTATCTGAGGTGTAGATGGCAAAGATTTTTCTCCTGTTCTGTAGGCTCTCTCTTCACGTTCTTGATTGTTTCCTTTGCTGTGAAGAAGCTTTTTAGTTTGATACCATCCCATTTATTGATTCTTGATTTTACTTCTTGTACTTCAAGAATCTTGTTGAGAAAGTTGGTTGCTAAACCAATACAATGGAAAGCTGGGCCTACACTTTCTTCTAGTAGCTTCAGGGTCTATGGTGGTATAATGCCTGGGTCCTTGATCCACTTGGAGCTGAGTTTTATGTAGGGTGAGAGATAGGGGTTAAATTTCATTCGGATATTATGGATTTCCATTTTTCCCAGCACTATTTGTTGAGGAGGTTATCTTTTCTCCAATGTATGTTTATGGTGCCTTTGTCTAGTATGAGATAAATGTATTTATGTGCATTTGTCTCTGTCTTCTATTCTGTTCCATTGGTCTTCATGTCTGTTTTGGAGTGCTCACCTTTTCTTAAGCTATCATGGGTGCATCTCTTTTCCTTGCAGTCAAAAGAGACTGAGAAACTGATGTGACTCCATTTTAGGAAAACCAGCCTCTACCTCAGATCAGGGCCTGTCCAAAGGGGGGATGACCCTTGTTCTTGGAAAACCCACAGAGCGTTCCTAGGCACAAGCTACCGTGCTGAGTTATTTGTCTGTAAA
Organism: Ictidomys tridecemlineatus; assembly: GCF_052094955.1. NCBI lineage: Eukaryota > Metazoa > Chordata > Mammalia > Rodentia > Sciuridae > Ictidomys > Ictidomys tridecemlineatus. The sequence continues at coordinate 118,714,000 of NC_135477.1, read as the reverse complement.
AAACAGGAGAGGTCTGAAGGGCCAGATGTCCCTGACTCAGCAAACTAGTTCTTGGAAAGACCAAAGAATGTTTGAGGCCTAAGACCTGACCGTGATGACCCAAGCAACCCCCTAACATCAACTAATCAGCGTGAGACAGGGAAGATACCTGGAAGGCCAGGTGACCCCCCCACCCCCAGTAGTCTCAGTAATTGATAACATGTTAGGAAGCTGTGTGGTTTAGCACGTACACTCTTGCAACCCCTTGTGGCTTAAACCAATCAGTTCAAATGTATCCACGCCTTTTGAACTCACCAATTACCCTTATCCAACTTGTTCCCGCCAATGAATGTGATAATCAATGTTAAGAGTTGTTGTTTGATTTTCCTGCAGTATGGAATGATTTGCTGTGTGATGTTGTGAAACATAGAGTATCCCCCCAAAACCTATAAAATCTCACTGAACAAAAGACCAGGGCTCACTCCTCAGGACCGCTGCATTGGAAATGGTTGTGAGTCCAGGCTCAAGCTTGCAATAAAGACTCTTGTGTGCTTGCATTGGATTCAGCTCCTGATGGTCTTTCGGGGTCCCCCAGATCTGGTATTACAAGACTAGGCTACAACAGGAGCAATGGTTTGTCACTTTATGAGGTAAAAATACTTCTTATAAAACAGTGTGGGGGCTGGAGTTGTGGCTCAGTGGTAGTGTGCTCGCCTTGCATGCATAAGGCACTGGGTTCCATCCTCAGCACCACATAGAAATAAAATATATTGTGTCCATCTGAAAAAAAAAACAAAACTTAGAGTGAAGGGCTGGGTTGTGGCTCAGTGGTGGAGTGCTTGCCTAGTGTGTATGAGGCACTGGGTTTGAGCCTCAGCACCACATAAAAATAAATGAAAATAAAGGTATTATATCCATTTACAACAAAAAATATTTTTAAAAAACCCCACAAAACTTAGTGTGGACCCCTAAGTACACACTTGTAATCCCAACTACTCAGCAGGCTGAGGCAGGAGGATCACAAGTTTGAGGCTGGCCTAGGCATCTTAGGCTCTGTCTCAAAACAAAAACAAATATAAGCAAACAACAACAACAACAAAACTCAGTTGATCTTCTTAGAAATGAACTTACATACTCAAAATTATGTCCACATGTCACTAAGCAAAAATTGACTAGACCAATTTTTTAAATTGCAATAATGGGGATTAAACAGAAGAGCACACTACCACTAGTATATGGTCATCACAGGACTGATGAACAGTTTAAAAGCTTTGGAAAGTAAAATAGTGAATTTTGAGAAAAATGGAGAAGAGTTCATGGACATTGATGCTCAATGTGGCCACAGGAAGAAACATACAAATCCTTAAATCTGTAAACATTTAAGGTCATGAGCCTAGCCAAGATGTCCTTAAGTATTATTGGTTTTATTGTGCCCACCTCCCTGTCCCCCCCCCCCAATTCATATATGGAAGTGCTAACTCCCAGTGTCTCAGAATGTGACCTTATTTGGAAATAGGGTCATCACAGATGAAATTAGTTAAGATGAAGTCATACCAGAGTAGGGTGGGCCCCTAATTCAATACAACTGCTGTCCTTATGAAACAGGGGAAATTGGACACAGATGCTGGCACAAGGAGAATGTTATGTGAAGATGAAGACAGAGGTCAAAATGATGCTTCTACAAGCCACGGTTGTAAGATTCCCAGCAAATCATGAGAAACTAGGGGATAGGCAGGGAATTGATTCTCTCTCACAGCCCTCAGAAGAAACCAACCCTGTTGAATCCTTGATCTTGGATTCTAGCTTCCAGAACTGTGAAATACATTTATGTTGTTTAAATTTCCCAGTCTGTGCCCAAGCTCAGATATTTACATCTATGTGTGCTTTCCTTGAACCAGCTATAATGTAATAGCGTCTGCCAAGTATGCTTCCAACAGCAGGTCAAACAATGTGAAAGCTTAAGAATCCCAACTAGTATAGTAAGTTGTTATCTTGTTTTGTTTCCCAATTTGTTTCCTCTAACTTACAAAACAAACACTCAATTTGCCTGAGCTTTCAAAGGACATTTTCTTTGCTCCACTTAAATAATCAATAAAGACATTTCACCAATTAGCAAAGTGAAAAGGAGGTGAATATGGTAGTATTAGATCCAACCAACTACAACCATGTAAGTAAAACTAATTTTCCTACTTAGGTCTGAGTTTTTTTTTTTTTTAAAAAAGTGGTTTGGAATTACTTAGCTATTTCACCTTAGCATGACTTTAATAAATAATAATAATCTCTATACATTGATTATAATGGATAAGGAACATTTCTAAGTACCTAATGCATATCAGGAGATAATAACTAGGAGAAAATAACTATTATTATTTAAATGTTAAAGATGAAGAAACTGATACTCAAGAGAATTGTCTATAAATGCAGTCAGTCAGTAATGGAGCTGACCTCAGACCCTAGTTTGCCTTAGCACAGAATTCATATTCTTTGTTATAATGCTCTTCTGCTTTCTGAATGGGTTCAGGGTCTCACATAAAGAAAGCTCATGGAGTATTAGATTCATCCCCTTGTCTGACTTGGTCTATTTCCCCCACCTCAGCACTAGGAATTGAATCCAGGATTTTGCACTTGGCTAGGCAAATGCTCTACACGGAGCATCCTCAGTCCTATCTATCTATCTGTCTATCTATCTATCTATCGATCCATCTATCTATCTATCTATCTATTTTAGTACCAGGGATTGAACCCAGGGGCACTTTATAACTGAGCTACATCCTCAGTCCTTTTGTTTTTATTTTGAGGGTCTTGCTCAGTTGCTCAGGCCTCAAACCTGAGATCCTCCTGCCTCAGCCTCCTGAGTCACTGAGATTACAGGTGTGTGCCACCAAGGCCTACTGATTTAATCTCTTTGCAACCGACATAAAAACTCTTGCTCATTCTGCCTGAATTTTCCAACTCAAGATGAAAAAACAGTAACTGGCACACAGTAAGTGCTCAGTAAGCGTTAGCTGTTATTAATGTTGTGTTGTAGATGTTCTGTCTGGCAGTAGAAAGCATTATTCATAACTCCCCTATTGTTATCTGTGGGTACTTTGAAATGTTATTGGATGACCACTAGTAGGGTAGGAACTTGGAAGGTAAAGTTGATCCAGGAAAAAGGGGAGAAGCAAAAGTGGAGAGGCTGAGGCTAGGGCCGTAGAAGCAGGAATGTGACAGAGAAAGCAGTTGGCAGAATGCCAGGCTCCACTTTGTCTTTGGTGTGGCTGTCTCTGGGGGTTGAGCAGTGGGGGTGGGGGTGATAGCCCCTCTACTCCTGATTGGTCAAGTCACCTTGCTTTATGCTTTATTTCCTCCCTTCTTGGGTAATGGGGAGTCTGAAGCTTGTGGTTACATGAAGCTTCTTGGAATTCTTCCAGAAAGAGGGGAAACATATGAGGTCCTGGCACACAAAGATTCAGCGGGTGAAGCAGTCAGTGTGAGGACAGAGTGATTATGCACATGATCGGCACCATAGTGAGGCTGGAGGTCTTTGAATTTAGGTGTAAATCCCAGCTTTCCTACTTCAGCAACTTTGTGATGGTGAGCAGGTAACTTACCTGCCTGAGTCTAATTTCCTCTTCTGTAATTAGGATGATAAATAGCCCTTACTGTATAGGCATTTTATGAGGGCTTTGCCAGATAATGCATTTGCATGCTTAGCATAGTGGCTAATAAATAGCTGTTATTATTGTTATTAAGTGTTAGACTTTGACTTCCTCTCTGCCTAAATGTGTGGATTGCCCAGTCTCTTCCTCTCCCTTCTGTTTCCCCCATCCTGAGCATCTGGGTCAAATGCCCCTAGATACCTTTCCTTTTCCCTGGACCTTCCAGTGGGCTTGGCTGTCTGACACTTCTGGGCAGCCCCAGGACAGTGGAAAGCATCCTTTCATGACTTTAGGGTGGCTTTTTTGTTCCAAAGCCCAGGAAGAATTGATAAAAGCCTTATCTGAATCACATTCCATTACTGGGATTAAATCAGACTTGCTCTGAGGACTTCTAGCTGCTATTCCAGGCTATATGCCGGCAGCTCCTGATTATTGCCTTTGGCCCAATCTGAGGTCATCACACTTCTTTATGCCCAGGGGACTTTCACAGGCTGGGGCAAGGAGAGGTTTGGGCAGCCAGTGGGGATTAGTTTCAATTAGCAAGCACTGCCTGAGTAGGAAGGTTTACAGCCAGGCACACCCTAGGCACTAAGGGGGAGGAAATAGGAAAGACCCAGACACTTACTCAGCCAACTCTAATCTGAGACGGCAAATAATGAACTGCATGAGTGCGGTAAACAGGGATGCAGATCAACAAACGGAGTTGTTAATGGGGCAATGGGAGAGTGTGTGATTGATTGCAGGGTGGTTGCTAAATTTTTCTGAGCCTCATTACTTTATCTTTGAGTTTGGAATATTAACATTTACTTCAAATGATTATTTATTTATTTAGGCACTGGAGATTGAACCCAGGGACATTTTATCACTTTGTTATATTCCCAGCCCTTTTTAATTTTTGAGACAGGTCTTTGCTATTGCTTAGGGCCTTGCTATATTGCTGAGGGCCTTGCTAAATTGCTGAGACTGACCTCAATCCTCCTGTCTCAGCTTCCTAAATTGCTTGGATTACAGGCATGCGCCACCACACCCAGCTACAAAAGGTTAATTTAGGGCTGGAGATGTAGTTTAGTGGTAAAGCACTTGCCTAGCTTGTGTGAGGCCTTGAATTCAATCTCAAGTACCAGCCCCCCTCCAAAAAAGAGTAAATAAATAAAAGGTTAATTTAAATGGTAATGTACGATTAAAACAGGGTTTTACAGAGAAACTTGGATTTGGATCTTTTCTTGGCCACCCACTAGCTTTGTGCTGTTGCCATTAACTTCTCAGAGCTTCAGTTTCTTCATGTATGAAAAGGAGGAAAAAACACCTCCCTGCCTAGGTTATTGTAAGGGTTAGAGAAAATTCAGCATATAAAATAGTTGGTGGCTACGTGTATGTGCACACATCTCCCTAATTACTCATGATAAATGGGAACTCTGAACCAGACCAGGCCAAGGAGTGTGCCATTTACTGAAACAATGAGTTTTACAAAAGAGAAAGAGTACACACATGTGGCAGACGAACATGAGGAGGTGGGAGCCCCAAGTCTCAAATCAACCTTCCATGAGGATAGGGTTTTTCTGGGACAAACAAACAGGGTAGTCTGAAGCCTGGGAAAAGTGATTGGCAATAAGGAAGAAAAATGAAGTGACCGTGGTCTGCTCATGAGAAATCAAACTTCAGCCCTCTTTCATAGGACACATGTTCAGAAAATGGTTGCATTAGTGTGCTCTGAGAATGGAGTTTTTAGCCCATCAGATACTTGCTTAGGCCTAAGTGAAGGGTCCATGGTTTCAACTGATTTGAGCTATCTCCCAATTTCTGAAAGACAACTTAGAAGCAATCACTATCATCATGATCAATGCTACAGCAAAGCTAATGTGACCTTTAAAATTGGTGAGAAAGGGGCTGGGGATGTGGCTCAAGCGGTAGCGCGCTCGCCTGGCATGCGTGCCGCCCGGGTTCAATCCCCAGCACCACATACCAACAAAGATGTTGTGTCTGCCGAGAACTAAAAAATAAATATTAAAAATTCTCTCTCTCTCTCTCTCCTCTCTCACTCTCTCTTTAAAAAAAAAATGGTGAGAAAAATCAAATGAATCTGGGGTTTATTCAGGATTTTTTTCTTCTTAAGGCACGATGGATGGGGGTGGTCATCTTCAATTGAACAGACCCTCAGTGAAGGTCACAAAGCCATCTTCTGTGTGATATATTCACTGTGGAGATGTTTATGAAATCTTGGTCATCCTGAGGCCAGCCTCAGCTTGGAGGGTAGATCATGAGGAAAAGAGAAAGGGGGACTTCATTAGCCTCCAACATTCAGGTAAGCCTCAGGGTAGTCATGTGTAAATTATAAGCTGTCTGGGAGGCTCTCCAAAGACAGGGAAGCTTAAATGCTCAGTAGCCCAGAGGCCCCAGCAGAGACTCAATCCTACCTACATCTAAGATACTGGCTCAAGAACACTTGCCTAGGCAGGCGAGGTGGTGCATGCCTGTAACCCCAGCAGCTGAGGCAGGAGGATTGAAAGTTCAAGGCCAACCTCAATAATTTAGCAAGGCTCTAAGGATTTAGCAAGACTCTGATTCAAAATAAAACATAAAAATGGGGCTGGGGATGTGGCTCGGTGGTCAAGCAACCCTAGGTTCAATCCCCAGCAACATAAAAAAATTATAAAAAATAAAAATAAAAAAGGGCTGTGAATGTAGGTAAGTGGTAGAGTACCCCTGGATTCAGTCCCAAGTCCTGCAAATAATAATAACAACAATAATAAATTTAAAGAAAAAAATAAAAGGGGGCTGGGATTGTGGCTCAGTAGTAGAGCACTTGCCTAGCATGTGTGAGGCACTGTGTTCGATTCTCAGCATGCCATGTAAATAAATAAATAAAAAAAATAAAAGATCCACCAACAACTAAAAAATATTTTTTAAAATTAAAAGTAACCTCTTATAAATCAAGTTTTATTTATTTACTTATTTGTGTGTGTGGTGCTGGGGATTGAACCTAGGGCTTTATGCATGAAAGGCAAGTACTCTACCAACTGAGCTCCATAAAAACAGGGTTTGTAAAGTGAAAAAACAAAAACAAAATTGCAGGGACACACTCCTGTTATTTCCAGGTACTCTGGACTCTGAGGCAGGAGGATTAAAAATTCAAAACCAATCTGGGCAACATAGTAAGTCTTTGTCTCAAAAAGAAAACAACAGACAGGGCACGGGGTGCATGCAGGTGCACACCTACAATCCCAGCAACTCAGAAGGCTGAGACAACAGGATCCTAAATTTGAGCCTAGCCTCAGTCATTTAGCAAAGCCTTAAGTAACTTAGTGAGATCCTATCTCAAAATAAAAATTAAGAAAAGGCTGAGGATATACTCGGGGATAATGTTCCCCTGGGTTCAATCCCAAGTACCAAAAAGGAAAAGTGTGGGGGGAACCCCAGCAAAACACACGCGCACACACACACACACACACACACAAAAAAAAAAAACTGCAGCAGTTCTTGGCCTTTTGCTGTAACAAAGTTATGATCATCTTGTCATATCAAGCTGAAAATGTTACCACTATCGGGACAGTTGGGAATATTTCACTGCGAATGTGATCTTTTTTTGACTATGAAGTGCTATAGTACTGGTTTTGATTGGTTTGGTAATAAATGTGTAAAACTTTTGAACTGAAAAAACAAACAACAATAATTAATTTGCAGCCTAAAATAAAGAGGAAAATATAAGGCTTGTCAGGCAATTAGATAAGAAAAACATTCTGTCCCCCAGTTTCTTTTTTAACTTTTTAGATTTTTAACTGTAGATGAACACAATACCCTCATTTTATTTATTCATGTGGTGCTGAGGGTTGGACCCAATGCCCCACAAATGTGAGGCAAGTGCTCTACCACTGAACCACAATCCCAGCCCTGTCCCTCAGTTTTATATTGCTTGTATACTGTTTGTGGTATTTATCTTTTTTTTCTTATGACTAATTTTATTATTCTAACTAAATATTCCTTTTTTTTTTTTTTTTTTTGGTACTGGAGATTGAACAGTGGAGCTTTACTGAGAAGCTATATTGCCAGTCCTTTTTAGTTTTTATTTTGAGACAGGTTCTTGCTAAGTTGCTTAGTACCATGCTAAGTTGCTGAGGCTGGCCTCAAACTTGGGATCCTCCTGTTTCAGCCTCCTGAGTCACTGGGATTACCGACCTACATCACTGTACCCAACTGATATTCACTTTTGTACTCAAAAAAATGCAAATAAACCCCTGTATGTTAAAGGTTAGTAATGGGACCCCTTTCCCCACAGGATAAGGACAGAGCCAAAGCAGTCAGCTCAGCAGGGGGCCTGCCCTCTTTCCTTAGTCCTTACAATCAGGAGGTGCTTTAGTATAGAGGTTTTTTTGTCATTGCTCTGATCTGCCTTATAGGAAGCCTGCTTCAATCAGGAACAGCCTGTGGCCTCTGTAGGGGAGTTCCTGCTAGATCATCTTCCCTAGTCAGAGGAGGAGGCTGAGCAACACAGTGATGTCAGTCCAATTAATTCTCTCTCTTTCTAACAGTTTTCAACAGTGACCTTGAAGGTGAGGCATCCTTAAAGGAAATTTATCTATAGGGATGAGAAACACTGGCAAGTGGGGTGGGGGGTGGGGATTACCCCGGCTGGGCCACACACGCTGGGAGCCCCCATGAGCAGAGCTGACAATGAGACATCCCATTACATCCTGGGGCCATTACCTTGGGGAGATGGAATTGGACAAGCCTGTCTTTCCATTATGCAAAGAAAGGGCTTTTCAAGTAAATGTCCATTTAAGTATGAGCTTAGATCAGTGAAGATGGGGCCATAATAGCTTTGGTGGTCATCACAGCTATTAAAAATACATTTTTTTTCCTGTGCTCAAGCTGCCTTGTCATCTTCATATTGTTCATCCCCAGTAGACTGTGACTCAACCCTATCTAAGTGTCTGGGAGGCAGGTCACCATCAATCTGTATTTTCAACTTTTCAATTCTTCAGCATACGTAGTAGATGAAATTTACACCCTTGATATACCCCATGGGTATATCCAGAATGAGATAAAACCTAAAAGTTGGGTGAGGGAAGGAAGTGAGTAGTGAGTAGTAAGTAAAGCCCTCTGCTCAGTAGTCATTGCCTAAAATCCTGGGCTCACTTGTCTCTTCAGATCATCCTGCTTAGGTCCTCAGACATACAGAGTTCTCTTTTAGCTCAAGGTGCTCAAACTGAGCCATATCCCCAGCCCATTTTATTTTGAGACAGGGTCTCAAGTTGCATAGGGCCTCGCTTAATTGCCAAGGCAGTCCTTGAACTTGTGATTCTCCTGCCTCAGCCTCCTAAATCGCTGGGATTATAGGCATGTGCTGGCTAGACTCATTTCTTGATGCAAAGGGGAAATCGTACAAGCGTGGGAAGACTTGTGATTATCTTTACCTTCAGCCTAGCACAGGCCTCCCATGTACTTCCCTAAGCTTTTTCTTCATGGCCCTTCTTATAATTGTTATTAGTTGCTGGCATGATTGCTTGCTTGTAGTCTTTCTTCCCCATTAGAAAAAAAAAAAATGTCCATGAGTGTATAGATTGTCTTGTTATCAGTCTATTCCCATAGCTTGGTACACAGTAAGGGCTAAGAAAGTAGTTGTTAAATTGATAGATGGATGGGGCTGGGGATATGGCTCAAGTGGTAGCGCACTCGCCTAGCATGCGTGCGGCCCGGGTTCGATCCTCAGCACCACATACAAACGAAGATGTTGTGTCCTCCAAGAACTAAGAAAAAATAAATAAATGTTAAAATTCTCTCTCTCTCTCTCTGTCCCCCCCCTCTCACTCTCTCTTTAAAAAAAAAAAAAAAAAAAAAAAAAAAAATTGATAGATGGAAAATACCCCTACCCATCCTGACCCCATAAAGGAATTAACTAGCCCCAAATGTCTTTAAGTTTAGACTCTTTTTTTCCATTTCCACTGGGTTTAGATTGAGTTCTACCTGGTAGTTGCTAGCCCTCTGTTCATTTAGGTTTTGAGCAAAAGTTTTCCTAATCAAGTGTCTAATGATTGGGGATGAGGGGAATGGCTCCATCTGTCGGCAAGAGTCAAGATCACAGCAGGAAAAAGCCCTGGATCCACCTGCCCAAGGGCCTAAAGTATGTCAGACTACATCCTCCAATGGTAACTGGAGAATGTCCAGTGGGTAGTGACTGGATAAAGTTGTCATTGAAGCTGTCAAGTGTAATAAGCTTGGGGTTAGGGCCTCTAGTTGTATTTAGTAGACTGAGATGGTTTCCTCCTCCTCCTCCTCCTCCTCCTCCTCCTTCTTCTTTTTTTAAATTAGTTTTTAAAAACTAATACAGCCAGGCATGGTGATGCACATCTATAATCCCAGTAACTTGGGAGGCTGAGGCAGGAGGATCACAAGTTCAAAGCCAGCTCCAGGAATTTATTGAGACCCTAAGTAACTCAGTGAGACCCTGTCTCTAAATAAAATATTTAAAAAGGCTGGGGATGTGGCTCAGTGGTTAAGTGCCCCTGGGTTCAGTCTCCAGTACCAAAACCAAAACCAAAACAAAAAAACTAATACAAACATTTATGTCATATGCAATAGATTAGTTTGTTTAAATATAACATATAGCATATAAGTACAGTTTTTAGAACAATATTGAGGGGACTGGCAATATAGCTCAGTTGGTAGAGTGCTTGCCTTGCATGCACAAGCCCCTGGGTTCAATCCTCAGTTCAATCCACACCAAAAAAAGTAAATAAAATAAAAAATGAATTTTTTAAAAAGAATAATATTAAAAGAAATACACATAGTGGTGACACATACATATAATCCCAGTGATTTGTGAGGCTGAGGCAGAAGGATCAGCAGTTCAAGGTCAGCCTCAGCAACTAGTGAGACAAGAGTCTCAAAAATCTATAAAAAAAGAAAAAGGACTACACTGTAGTTTAGTGGTAAAATGCTCCTGGATTTAATCTCTACTACCAAAAAAGAGAAATACCCATAAATACCCATTACTCACTATTCAGATTAAGAAATAGCACATCACCAGTTTTTCTTTTGTTTTGATATTGTTTTCCAGGGTTGTAGCTCAGTGGTGAGTGCTTGCCTAGTATGTGTGAGATACTAGGTTGGATCCCCAGCACTACATAAAACTAAATAAACAAAATAAAGATATTATGTCCAGGGCTGAGTCTGTAGCTCAGTGGTGGAGTGCTTGCCTAGATCATCAGCACCACCACCTCCCCCCCAAAAAAAAGAAAGAAAGAAGAAAGAAAGAAAGAATATTTTTTTTCAAAACAATGATATTAAAAGAAATATACAGGGGCTGGAGCTGGAGCTCAGTGGTAGAGTACTTGCCTAACATGTGTGAGGCACTGGGTTCAATTCTCAGCACCACATATAAATAAAATTAATAAAATAAATGTCTACATCTAAAAAGAAAAGAAAAGAAATATACATAGTGGTGACACACACCTATAATCCCAGTGATCTGTGAGGCTGAGGCAGAAAGATTTGCCTTAATAAACAAATAAATAAATAAATAGATGAAGGTATTGTGTCCATCCCATCTACAACTAGAAAATAATAATAAAAAAGATATTATGTCCATCTATAACTAAAAATATTTTTTAAAAAAGATTGCTTTTCTTTTTATTGGTACATTATACTTACACATAACAATGGGATTTGTTGCTACATATTTGTACATGTACACAATATAACAGTATAACTTGATCAACTTAGTTCCCAAATACCTCCCGTTTTCCTTCCCTCCTCTCTCCTCTTTATCACCTTTTCCTGTTCTACTGGTCTCCCTTCTATTTTCATGAGATCCCCACCATATGTGTGTGTGTGTGTGTGTGTGTGTGTGTGTGTATAAGTTTTTTCTCTCTAGCTTCCACATATGAGATAAAATATAGCTTTTAACTTTCTGAGTTTGGTTTATTTCACTCTGCACAATGTTCTCCAGTTTTATCCATTTACCAGCAAATGAAATAATTTCTTTCTTTTTTACTTTTCTTTCTTTCTTTTCTTTTTCTTTTTTTTTTTTTTTTTTTGGTACTGGGGATTTAACCCAAGGGTGCTTTACCACTGAGTCACATCCCCAGCCCTTTTTATTTTGTATTTTGAGACAGGGTCTCATTAAGTTGCTCAGAGCCTTGCTAAGTTACTGAGATTGGCCTCAAAGTTATGATTGTCTGGGGCTGGGGATGTGGCTCAAGCAGTAGCGCACTCTCCCGGTATGTATGCGGCCCAGATTCAATACTCAGCACCACATACAAACAAAGGTGTTGTGTCTGCCTAAAAAATAAATATTAAAATTTTCTCTCTCTCAAAAAAAAAAAAAAAGTTATGATTGTCCTGCCTCAGCCTCCCAAGTCATTGGGATTGCTAGCATGTCCCACCACACCCATCTCATAGTTTCATTCTTTTTAAAAAAATTTTTTTTGTAGTTGTAGATGGACAGCATGACTTTTATTTGTTTCAGTTTTATATGGTGCTAAGGATCAAACCCAGTGCCTCACACATGCTAGACAAGTGCTCTGCCACTGAGCTACAACCCCACTTCCCATAGTTTCCTTTTTTATGGCTGAATAAAACTCCATTGTGTATATATACACCACACTTTTATGCATGTATCACAAGAATATGCTGACTTTAATTCTTTAGGATAATTACCAATGAGTTGTATATGATGTTTCCATTCCTCATCTTTTGGGAAAATTCCATACTGATTTCTATAGTGGTTGTAATAATTTAAAATCTCACCAACAGTGTAAAGGTGTTCCTTTTCCCCCACATCCTTGCCAGAACTTATTGTTATTAGCATTCCTTTTATATTTTTGGTACCAGGGATTGAACCCAGGGGTGCTTAACCACTAAGCTAAATCCCTAACCCTTTTTTGAGACAGGATCTCAATAATTACTTAGGGCCTCACTAAATCACTGAGGCTGGCCTTGGACTTATGACCCTCTTGCTTCAGCCTCCTGCATCACTGGGGTTACAGGCATGTGCTACCATGCTTGGCATTATTCGCATTTTTGGGCAGTGGAGGGGTGGGGGTGAGTGGGTGGGTGAGGGGGTGTTTACTGGATATTGAACTCAACCACTGAGCCACATCCCCCCGGCCCTATTTTGTATTTTATTTAGAGAAAGACACCTCTTTATTGGTTAGGCTGGCTATGAACTTGCAATCCTCCTCTCTCAGCCTCCCAAGCTGCTGGGATTAGAGGCGTGCACCCCCTTGCTGGCATTTTATTTGCATTCTTGATGGCTGCCATTCTAACTCAGTGAGATGAAATCTCAGTGTATTTTTTTTAAGGTTTTTAAAAAGATGGACACAATATCTTTATTTTTTTTTAATTTTTAATTTATTTTTATATGGTGCTGAGGATCAAACCCAGTGCCTCGCATGTGAAAGGCAAGCGCTCTACCGCTAAGCTATAACCCCAGCCCCCTCAGTGTATTTTTTTTTAATATTTATTTTTTAGTTTTAGGTGGACACAATATCTTTATTTTATTCTTATGTGGTGCTGAGGATCTAACTCAGTGCCTCATGTGAGCTAGATGAGCGCTCTACCACTGAGCCAAGACCCCAGCCTCCTCAGTATATTTTTTATTTGCATTTCCCTAATTGCTAAAGATGTCAAATATTTTTTCATGTATTTATTGGTTGTTTATATATCTTCTTTTGAGAAATCTCTGTTTAATTCATTTGCCCATTTATTGATGGGGTATTTGGGGTTTTATTTTTTTTTTTTAAAGAGAGAGAGAGAGAGAGAGAGAGAGAAGAGAGAATTTTAATATATTTTTTTTAATTTTTAATATTTATTTTTTAGTTCTCGGCAGACACAACATCTTTGTTGGTATGTGGTGCTGAGGATCGAACCCGGGCCGCAAGCATGCCAGGCGAGCGCGCTACCACTTGAGCCACATCCCCAGCCCAGAATTTTAATATTTATTTTTTAGTTTTCAGCGGACACAACATCTTTGTATATGGTGCTGAGGATCGAACCGGGGCCGCATGCATGCCAGGCGAGCGCACTACCGCTTGAGCCACATTCCCAGCCCCATATTTGGGGTTTTAAAAAATCTATTTATTTATTTATTTTTGGTACCAGAGATTGAACTCAGGGGCACCTAACCACTGAGCCACATCCCCAGCCCCTTTTTAATTTTTTTTCTTTTGGGACAGGGTTGCTTAGGGCCTTGATAAATTGTTGAGGCTGGCTTTGAACTTGCAATCCTCCTGCCTTAGCCTCCCAAACCACTGGGATTATAGCCATGCTACACCACACCATGCCTGATTTTGTGTGTGTGTGTGAAAAGTTTTTTTTTTTTTTTTAATTTTTTTTTTTAGTTCTTTATATATTCTACATTTTAGTTCTCTGTCAGAAGAGTAACTAGCAAAGATTTTTCTCCCATTCTGGTGGCATGTGGTGACACATATCTGTAATCTAGTGATTTGGGAGGCAGGAAGATTGCAAATTCAAGGCCAGCCTCAGCAATTTAGCAAGGCTCTATTTTAAGATTAAAAGTAAGAGGCTGAAGTTGTGGCTCAGTGGTAGAGGGCTTGACTCGCATGTGTGAGGCATTGGGTTCAATCCTCAGCACCACATATAAATAAATGAATAAAATAAAGATCCATCAACACCTAAAAAAATTTTTTTTAAAAAAAGATTAAACATAAAAAGAACTGGGGATGCTCAGTTGTAAGAGCCCCTGGATTAAATCCTCAGTACAAGGGAGAAAAAAATAAGGAAAAAAGAAATACAAAGAGGGCTGGGGATGTGGCTCAAGCGGTAGCGCACTCGCCTGGCATGTGTGTGGCCCGGGTTCGATCCTCAGCACCACATACCAACAAAGATGTTGTGTCCGCCGAGAACTAAAAAATAAATATTAAAAAATTCTCTCTCTCTCCTCTCTCACTCTCTCTTTAAAAAAAAAAAGAAATACAAAAAAAAAGAAAAAATGATTTTCTTTCATTTTGTAGGTTCTCTTTAATTTGATGCTATTCAATTTATTAATTCTTGGTATTATTTGCTGAATATTAGAGGTCCTACTAAGGAAGTTATTGCCTGCATCTATATGTTGGAGTATTAGCCATGTTTTCTTGTATTAGTTGCAAGTTTCTGACCTAACTTTGATCCATTTTGAGTTGATTTTTGTGGAGGGTGAGCGATAGGTATCTAGTTTCATTTTTCTACATTTGGATATCTGGCTTGCGAGGTAAATGCTCTACCACTGAGCCACAAACCCAGACCCTTACTTTTGATCTTGAGACAGGGTCTTGCTAAACTGCTAAGGCTGGCCTTAAACTTGCAATTCTCTTGCCTATTGGTTAAAAAGATTGTCTTTTCTCCAAGGTATATTTTTGGTGCTTTTGTCAATCATCAGATGACTGTGTTGATTTGTCTCTGTGTCTTCCATTCTGTTCCATTGGTTTGAGTGTCTGTTTTTTTTAACTTTTTAAAAAATTTTTTAGTTGTAGATGGACACAATACCTTTATTTTATTTATTTAATTTTTATATGGTGCTGAGGATCAAACCCAGTGTGTCACATGTGCAAAGCAAGCACTCTACCACTGAGCCACAACCCCACAACCCTCATTGCTGTGTTTCTGTTTTTATGCCAGTACCATGCAGTCTTTGTTACTATCACTCTGCAGTACAATTTGAAGGTGGATATTGTGATGTCTCCTGCTTCGCTTTTTTGGCTTAGAACCACTTTGGCTATTCTGGGTCTTTTATTCTTCCAAATGATTTTTTTTTAAAGAGAGAGAGAGAGAGAGAGAGAGAGAGAGGAGAGAAAGAATTTTAATATTTATTTTTTTTAGTTCTCGGCGGACACAACATCTTTGTTTGTATGTGGTGCTGAGGATCAAACCCGGGCCGCACGCATGCCCAGCCCCTCTTCCAAATGATTTTAAGATTTTTTTTCTTGTTCTGTGAAGCATGTCATTGATATTTGATGGGGAATTCATTGAATCTGTCCATTGCTTTTGTAATGTAGCCTTTTCGATAATAGTAATTCTGCCTATCCATGAATAGTGGAGGTCTTTTCATCTTCTAGTGTCTTCTCTAATTTTTTTCTTCAGTGTTTTATAATTTTCATTGTAGAGGTCTTTCACTGCCTTGGTAGGATTTATTTATTTATTTTGAAGCTACTGTGAATAAAACTGCTTTCCTAATTTCTTTTTCAAAAAATTCATTATTGATGTATAGGAAAGCTATTGATTTTTGCCTGTTGAGTTTCCTATCCTGACATCACCAGCTTTTTATAAGTCTCTTGTGACTCAGTTACCATGTCAATCAGCTCTATGTCCTTTTCTCCCTCCTTTCCCTTTGCCTTTTTCTATTCCTTTTCCTTTTTCTTTTTACACTCTGCCATTTTATAACTATGGAACTTAGGATAATATGTTGAATTCTGTGGTGACAAATGCATGGAATTCTGCATACATACATAGTTAAGGACGCCTGAGTAGCAGGCCACTCCCCTCGTGCTAGGCGTGTGAGCAGCACGCTTACCCATACGCACAGCCCTGGGCATGAGACCACAGTGTTGCAGTCCCTGTGCTTGCTCCACGGCCCACTCCTCAATTGGTCGCTGCAAGGACAGTTAGCAAGAAATTGTATTGGTGGCTGCCTGTAATCTGCCTAGCTACTGCCCAAATATATATACATGGTAACTGCAATAAAATCAGAACTGCTCCCAGCTTGGTTACCAGAGGTCTTGATTAGCGACTCCGCAGCCACACTCTCCTCTACCCTGTTCTGTAGACCTCCTCGCTGGAGAGAGAGAGCCCATGCATAATACTATGGATCTCAGTGTCCTTATCTATAAAATGGGAATAATAATAACAATACCTGTATTACTCGTTTGTGAGAGCTAATGAGATAATGTTTGTGTAAGGGTTACATGGGATAATCTATGTAAAAACCTTAACACATATCTTAGCTTGTAATTGGCACTTAATAAATGGAAGTAATTTATATATTTATTTTATATATATATATATAACAATTTTTTTTAACTTTGCTTTATTTATTTTTTTATGTAGTGCTAAGAATCAGACCAAGTGCCTCTCATTGCTAGGAAAGCACCCTACTGAGTAACAACCTCAGCCCTATTTATATTTTTGTACTAGAGATTGAATTCAGGAGTGCTTAACCACTGAGCCACATCCCAAGCCCTTTTTATTTTTTATTTTGAGGCAGGGTCTCATTAAGTTGCTGAGGGCCTCACTAAATTGTTGAGGCTGGCTTTGAACTCATGATCCTCTTGCCTCAGCCTCTAGAGATTTGGGATTACAGGCATGCACCACTGCGTCCAGCAACCTCTCAGGGGTGATGGTATTGATGGTAAGGAATTGATTATGCAAGGCTCTTGTAAGGATCATAAAAAATTACACACAAATGCCCAGTAATCAGTTAAAATAAAATAAATGTTTATTTCTTTCTCTCCCTCTGAACTTTTCTTCCTTTTTTGATACATTTTCTTCTCAATAGAGACATCGAAACCTGCTGTGTGCTTGTGGCAGTTTTTCTCGAACTCTGATCAGTTTCATCATGTATTTATGAAGCACCGACTAGGTGATGACAAACACTCTCCTGATTATTGTGCTGTTAACCCCTTTGGAGGGAAATGGAGTTGTTGGGTCATCTCCCTTCCTGAATCTGGGCCCCTGGATGGGGCCCCAGAGCATCAGGGTCAGGGTGTAACTCTGCTCTCAGAGTCTAATCCCCTGAGCTTGGAAGGTAGCATTTTGGCTATTTTGATCATATGTTTTCATGCAGTGTATTAATCAGCTTTTTATTTTTGTGTGACCAACAAACTTGACAAGAACAACTTAGAGAAGTGGAAGTTTATTTTGGCTCAGTTTCAGACATTCAGTTCATGCTCGGCTGTTCCATTGCTTTGGGCCCAAGGTGAGGCAGAATA
This sequence comes from Ictidomys tridecemlineatus, assembly GCF_052094955.1. NCBI lineage: Eukaryota > Metazoa > Chordata > Mammalia > Rodentia > Sciuridae > Ictidomys > Ictidomys tridecemlineatus. The sequence continues at coordinate 118,696,461 of NC_135477.1, read as the reverse complement.
TCATGGCCAAGGAGCCTAGTGCAGGAGTGCTTTCACCTTATGGCAGCTGGGAACCGGGGAGCTGGGAAGGGCTGGAAGGGCATGGCCCCAGTGACCTACCTCCTCAAGCCATGCCCTACCTGTCTACAGTTAGCACCCAGTTACTCCTTTTAAACTAGGCTAGACTGATTAGGTTACATCACTTATAATGTAATCATCTCACCTCTGAATACTCCTGTATTAACATAGGAACTTTTGGAGAAGACCTCATATACAAACAATAACATGCAAGCTAGGAGGGAGCTTCATGAACAATGAGTAGACACAATGCGGGCTCATTTACAAGTAAAAATACAAATTGTGACTGTGGTACAGATACCTGAAAGGGGTTAGGGAATTGGGCCTCTGTTCACTTTTGAATTCTTTTCCCCTTCAAGTATTGCAGGGAGAGGAGGGTTCTGGTTATAAAGTAAGTGAGGTAATGGGAGACTTAGGTCTGAGATCTCTTGACTTTCAGATTGATCTTTGTCAATTTTCCACTGAGAGAAGGAGCTGCACATTTCAAACATAGCAGTGACACATCTCTCACTCTCTTTGAATTGAGATAACTACTGTTGCCTATGCTGGTCTTGAACTCAAGGATTCAAGTGATCCTCTGGCCTCAGCCCCCTGAGTAGTTGGGACTACAGGTGTGCAACACCATGCCTGGCAACAGTGACTTTTTAACTCTTCATTACATCATTATTTTAAAATTTATTTACTGTTAATAAACTTAAAACAAGGAAGTTACTGCCTCCTAATTTTTACAGAGATGATTTGAGCTCCAGTCTCCAACTGGAATTTATCAGAAGTGGAAGGAATCTTGGAAGTTCTCTTGCTTAACTCTGTCATTTTAAAAGGACCTGTGAGGAAAGGGAGTAGAAGAGGGGAGGAGATTTTGCAGGTATATTTAGATCATAGCAGATTTCAACTCTCTCTTGTTCTCTAGCTCTCTCTGTCTCTCTGTCTGTCTCTCTCTCTCTCATTGGGGATTAAACCCAGGGGTGCTTTACCATGAAGTGCCATCAAGCTACATCCCCAGACCTTTTTATTTTTTGAGACAGTGTCTCACTTGCTGAGGCTGGCTACAAACTTCAGAACCTTTTGCCTCAGCCTCCAGAGGAGATGGAATTAAGATTTCAGCTCTTCTGTACCCCAATCCTGGGCTGCTTTTAGAAGTGGCAGTTATGTATGGGGAAGAGGCTTGAACTAGAAACACTGAGTCCTGGTTTCTTTACCTCTGAATATCTGGATAATCCCCAAATCATGCTATTTCCTCATAGAAATGGTGATACATACTAAGGAATATTATTCAACCCCAGGGCTGAAAATGTCACAGTATTACAGTTTACCAATCCCAAAGAAAGAATTTGGAGGACTCAAAGAGAGTGTTTGAACATTTTATTACTCATGTGCTCCTCAGCGTGGCAGACCAAGATAAAATGAAGGACCATACTGTGCCAATGAGCAGGGGAAAATAAATACAGGATAGATTGCAGGCCAACCACTTGTATGGCTTTCTTCAGATGTTTTAATGAGTACATGATTAACTTTAAACCAAGGTTTGATTTTTAAAAAATTTTTTTTAGTTATACATGGACACAATATCTTTATTTTGTTTATTTATTTTTATGTGGTGCTGAGGATTGAACCGAGGGTCTCACACGTGCAAGGCGAACGCTCTACCACTGAGCCACAACTCTAGCCCCAGGTTCATGTTTTGATGCCCACCAAAAGATTGAAGACGAGGGAAGTGGTGAGTTTCCTCCCTCCTTGCCCTTCCCATCACATCTTTGGGAGTCTTTCTTAGTCCACATTCAGAAACAAGCCTTCACTGACTTGTATTTGCCCCACCAGTGTACACATCTCTAACTATTATAACAATGCCATAACATGGGTATTATTATTATTGCTGTATGTGTGTGTCTGGTGCTGGGTTTTGAACTCAGAATTTGTTTCTACTACCACTGATTTACATCTCATGCCTTAAAAATAGGTGTTAGTATCATCTGAAAAATGATATAGGATCTACTTCATAGGCTTCAATAACATTTGAAAATTATTTGTAAATGGCCAAAGACACAAATAAGAAAGAATAAAATGTTGAAATTATGAAAACATAATAGAATATGGTCTTTTTTGAATAGGACTTGAGGTCACCTCAGATAAACTGTTATCTGGATCTATTTTCTATTCTGTAAAATAGAAATAATGACTCCTATCTTGCTGCATTATCAAGAGTGAGATAGAAATTTAGAGAGAGTTCACTGAGTCTCCAAAGGAAAAAATATCCCTGTTAAATTATAGAATGAATAGACAACTCGTGAACTGGACAAAGGTACCTAAGGGACAGAAAGCCCATAAATTACTCTGTAACTTTCCAGTTCCCTATATAAGTCTTCTGGAATATCACAAAATGGGAACAAGACTTTAGTAGTGGACCATTAGCCTTGGGAGGCTAGGGTTTAACTACTGGACCATGACCCTCTGATCACCCAATGGGCCACCCACCTCTACATACTTGGATGTAAGCTGAAACCTTTATCCCAGACAAGATCCCCTAATGGGGAAACAGGATCTTGCTCAATATTTCCAAACCAGGAGAGAAGCCCAATCCCTTTGGAGCACACATTTCCCACCTAATTATTTTAAAAACCTAACCTTGGGCTGGGGTTGTGGCTCAGCGGTAGAGTGCTTGCCTAGCATGCATGGCATGAGGCACTGAGTTTGACCCCCAGCACCACATTAAAAAAAAAAACTAAATAAACAAAATAAAGGTATTGTGTCCACCTAAAATAAAAGTATTAAAAGAAAAACAAACCTAACCTTAAGCCCTGGCATCATCTCTCACTCTTGAGATTGAACACACTCTCTCACCCTCCTGTGTCCTTTCTAAAAACCTCTTCCTCTCTTTTTAAAAATCTGATTCTCATCAGGTTTGGTGCCATATGCACCAAATAGAGCCAGGCATGATGGTGCAGGCCTGTAATTCCAGTGACTCATGAGGCTAAAGTAGGAGGATTGCGTTGAGGACAGCTTCAGCCATTTTTCAAGACTCTCAGAAACTTAGCAAGATCCTATCTTAAAAAAAAAAAAAAAGGACTGGACTGGATGTAATCAGTGGTAAATCCCCCTTCGTTCTAGTCTAGTATCAAAAATAAATAAATAAATAAATAAAACCTGACTTGGCCTTAAATTTTTAAATATTTTGCAATGGAGACAAGAGCCTAGAAGATTCAAGTACAGGTCTCTTCATATCCTCTTCATATCTCTTCTCTTCATTCCTCCTCAGACATCAACACAGTGACAAAGAGGATTGGTGATTCTACATGTCAAAATCCTTGCAGGACCCAGGACCTGTGGCATATGCTTGTAATCCCAGTATTGGAAGGATGAGGCAGGAGAATCACAAATTTGAGATCAGCCTGTGCAGTTTAGCAAGATGCTGTTTAAAAATTTAAAAATCAAAAGAGCTGGGGATGTAACTCAGTGGTAGAGCACCCTCAGGTTCAATCCCCAGTAAAGTAGGAAAGGAAAAAAAAATTAGGGAGTAAAAGCTCAAGAATAGCTTACCCATAGCCAGTATTTACTATATGTTAAAAAAATCGTCCTAAATATATTACACGGATTATCTAATTCAATTCTTATCCAACTGAATAACAGGAATTATTATCATGATCCTTATTTTATCAAGGAATGACCTGAATCCAGATAGGATGGCTCTGAATTCATGTTCTTGAGTTCTATCCTCTACTGTTTCTCAATTAAAAAAAATAATTTACATTCATATACTGTATTTTATTTATGTTATACAGCAATCAAATTGGTTTTATAATCTTTTTAAAAAAATTATAGTTGCAGATAGACAGAATGCCTTTATTTTATTTGTTTATTTTTATATGGTACTAAGGATCAAAACCAGTGCCTCACAATGCTAGGCAAGTACTCTGCCACTGAGCACTACAGCCCCAGCCCATGGCTTTACAGTCTTTAATATATATTAATCAGAACCAGGCATGGTGGCACATGACTGAAATTTTAGCAACTGGGAAAGCTGAGGCAGGAGCATCACTAGTTCCACACCATACTCAGCAACTTAGTGAGACCTTGTACCAAAATAAAACATTTAAAAAAAATATTTATTTTTTTAGTTATAGTTGAACACAACATCTTTATTTTATTTATTTATGTTTATGTGGTGCTGAGGATGGAACTCAGAGCCTCACATGTTCGAGGCAAGCACTCTAGCCCTAAGCCACAACCCCAGCCCCCAAAATAAACAGTTAAAAAAAAAAAAAAAAGACTGGAGATGTAGCACAGTGGTAAAAGGCCCCTGGGTTCAATCCCCAGTGGTTCCCCACCTCCACCTGGCAAAATAAGTATTAATCTACAACTATAACTCTTCTAAAATCACTTCTAAATCTCACCCAATGAGCCAGGCACGATGGTGCATGACTGTACTCCCAGCAACTCAGGAAGCTGAGGCAGAAGGACCACAAGTTTGAGGCCAGCCTCAGTAATTTAGAGAGACCCCAAGCAACTCAGTGAGATCCTGTCTCTAAATAAAATATATAAAAGGTCTTGGAGCGAGGCTCAGTGGTTAAGTGTTCTGGATTCAATCCCCAGGACCAAAAATAATTTAATAAATGTAAATAAATAACACCAAAAGAATGACAAAAATGGGCTGGGGATGTGGCTCAAGCAGTAGCCCGCCAACCTGGCATGTGTGCGGTCTGGGTTCGATCCTCAGCACCACATACAAACAAAGATGTTGTATCTGCCGAAAACTAAAAAATAAATATTAAAATTCTCTCTCTCTCTCTCTCTTTCTTAAAAAAAAATTTAAAAATAATGACAAAAATGGTTCAAAAAGTTCCCAAGAGAGTAGGTAAAAAAGTGCTGTCAGGCACAGTGGTACACACCGGTAATTTCAGTGACTCCAGAGTAAGAGATAGGAGGACTGAAAGTTGAAGGCCAATCTCAGCAATTAGTGAGGGCCTTAGTAATTTAGCAAAACACTAATTCAAAATAAAAAGGAATGTAGCTCAGTGGTAAAACACTCCTGGGTTCAACTCCTAGTACAAAAAAAAATCTTTTTATATTGTTATGAAAAGTCTTCCAGGTTTTTTAAAGCAAATTGCAAATCTTCATGTATTTTATTATTATTATTATTTTCAGTGCTGGGATTAGAATCTCAGGGCCATGCTCACTCCTGGTCTTCTTTGTAATATTTAAGAACACCAGGCTTTGGAATCAGATCAGGATCATAGACTAGACTCTTTTTTTTTTTTTTAATTTTTCTTTTTTTTTTTTAGAGAGAGAGAGAAAGAGAGAGAGAGAGAATTTTTTAATATTTATTTTTTGGTTCTTGGCGGACACAATATCTTTGTTTGTATGTGGTGCTGAGGATCGCACGCAACTTGAGCCATATCCCCAGCCCTAGACTCTTTACTGGGCTTGTTTTCTTTTCTTTTTGGCACTGGGCATTATGTCACTGAGGTATATCCCCAGCCTTTTATAATAAGAACAGGATCTTGATAAATTGCTGAGGCTGGTTTTTGAATTTCCTATCCTTCTGCCTAAGCCTCCCTAGTCAGTCCCTAGTGCCTGGGTGCCACCCCGCCCAGCCCTTGCTTTCTTATCTGTAAAATTGAGATGATACGAATATCATAGTGTTGTTTTCAATTATTTATTTAAATTAGGTTATTATTATTTTGAGGTACTGGGGATTGAACCTAGGGGCCCTTTGCCACTGAGCTATATCCCCAGCCCTTCTAATTTAAAAAATTTGAGTTATATGATATATATATCAAAAAATTTTAATTTTTTTACATATATATGTAAAAAGCAGCTAAATTAAAAAATGTTTCTTGAAACAGTCTCGATTTAGCGAGATTAAGTTGCTGAGGCTGGCCTCAAATTTGCTATCCTTCTGCCTCAGTCTCTGGAGTAGCTACTAGAACAGGCTTGTGCCACCGTTCCTGGCTCTTACAGCTGTTTTTTGAGTTAAACCAGATTATGCTTGTAAAAGTACAGAACCTGTCACCAAGTAATCCATCATGGAATGTTACCTTTCTCCCGGATGGGTTGCAATGAAGGGAGATAAAGAGGAAGAATTCTCCGTAAAGCGAGAGATACATCCTCTTACAGTGCTTCGAGGAAACCATTCATCCTTCTTAGACCACAAACATCACTTTTATCCCATGGCACAGAATCTGCCCAGAAACTACCCACTATTTGCCAGCCAATCACATCACCCCGAAGGAATATAGTATTGTCCCTTCTCAATCTTTTCATGCCCTTACTTTCATCCCCAGCTTTCCTGTCTACTCAGGTGAGGGCTGTTTCCCTGCACTTCTTGCTCTAATTTTCTGGCCTCAGTAGCTTTTGGCTAAATGAGAACCTAATTGTCTCTTTTTTCCCCCCCTCCCTGTTCACCGTGATGGTAAGAGAAAGATTTCTGATTGGTTGTTCCGGAGTAAGAACTAGCCAATGACAGTCACTCTTTTTCGGAGCAAGGGAAGCAAGTATTATTGCTGATGATTGGTCGAAGTGGCCCGAGTCAGGAAAATGGCGGCGAGTACCTCTGTAGTCCCGGTTGCGGTGACGGTGACGGCGACGGTGATGCCCGGTCTATCCACGAACGCAGATTTCTCAGATTTGCGGGAAATTAAAAAGCAGCTGCTGCTCATTGCGGGCCTTACTCGAGAGCGGGGCCTGCTGCACAGTAGCAAATGGTGAGGTGTCGGGGTCGGAGGGGACCAAGGTTGGATCCTTGGCCTTGGGGGCTTCTCAGGCTGATCCAGTTTGTGTGCGTGTTCTAGGTCCGCGGAGTTGGCCTTCTCCCTCCCCGCGTTGCCTTTGGCCGAGCTGCAGCCGCCGCCGCCTATTACAGAGGTAAGAGCATCTTCACAGTGAGCGATCCTCGCCAAAGCAATGTGCTTGAAGAGGCACACTGAATGCCTTGTCGCTGGAGAGGAGCTAACCGTTTAGCAGCAGTGTTTGCTAAAGGGAATACAAGCGTTTAAAGAGCTGGGTGGTATAAGTGGTTTTTATCCTTGGTGTTTTCTTGTTTCGTTTTGGTTTTGGTGGTGCTCTTACTTTAAGCCAGAGAGACCACGTATACAATCATTGCTTAAGATTTCAGCTTTTGGGATTTTGTGGCCCAACCTAGAAAATACTCAGAGATGAGAAAAAGCAAAAGTTTTCGCAACAGCTTGGGACTATTCTTACTCTATTGTTTGATAAGCATTGCAAAATGTGTGTGGGCTCTGGGTTCAAATATAAAACTAATGACTTTTGGCAATTTACTTAACCTTCTGAGCCCAGTTCTTTTATCTGAAAATGAGAATAATAATGACTACTTTGGGAGGGGACAATTTAGGGAATTAGATAATATCAGGCACTGAGTAAATACCGGACTCAGTAAAATCAGGTATTCTCCAAATTCCCATTCATAAGAGAGAGGTGGCTTGGTAGGGTGAATATTTTGCATCTATATTCCATTCATGTTCTTTGCTCCTGTCATCATTGTTGTCAAGATAAATGCTAAGTGACAGCCTTCCATCTATAGATAATATTAACAATAGTTGGGTTTTCAAGATTAATTAAGACAATAGAGGTAAAATTTTTATTTTTATTTTTTAGAATTAAAGGTAAAACTCACTGTTGTATGATTGTTTTGAGTCACTGTGATTTATATATCTTATTAGCTTTTACTTCCCTGTGACTATTGTCACAGTGCCTAGGCACATTGTTGGTCCTGAATAGAATAAAAATTGCTGAATGAGTAATAAAGCACAATGCCAGGTGAACATAGAAAATAGTCCTTGCTCCTAACAGTTCATATAACACAGGAATTTTATAGACATTTCAGAAACCTAACCATTATTGAATTATTAGAAAGTAATAGCTATTGGTGCTGGGTATTGCATGCCTGTAATCCGAGAGACTGGGGAGGCTGAGGCAGGAGGATCACAAGTTCCAGGCCAGCTTCTGCATTTTAGTGAGACCCTTCTCAAAATAAAAGGGTTGGAGCTGTGACTTAGAGGTAAAGTTCAGTCTCCAGAAGCAGGAGTGAGGGTGTGGGGGGTGATATTAGCTATTGGTTAGTTTCAGCTTACTTTGAGTATATTGATTTAGCAGCTTCTTTTTTAAATTGTTGGACATTTAGTGTTCTCTGGGGAGTGTCCCTAAAAAATGCCAGAGAAACATATTAATCTCATTTAGCCTTGATCCAAAATTTAAACTAGAGTAAACCTTAAAACATTGGTCTTCAAAGAATTACTGAAAGTGAAGATTCTTTTGCTGTGTTCAAATCTGTGTAGTAGCCATTTGTTATATAAACATTCTTGCCAGGTGTGATGGTGCACCCTCTAATTGCAGCAGCTCAGGAGGCTAAGGCAGGAGGATCGAAAATTTGAGGCCAGCCTTTGAGACCCTGTCTCAAAATTAAACAATGAAGAGGGCTGGGATGTGCCCTTGGGTTCAATCCCTGGTACTAAAAACAAAACAAAACAAAATGATGTGATTGGTACTAACTGTGGCTACTTAAAAACTCAGCTTTAATGCTAAATACGTCTGAATCATGTAGTGTGTAACCTTCATTAGAACATTCTAGGTTCTCATAAGCAAGAATGAAAATATAAAGCTATATAGTTCAAATAGTAAAACTTTGTGGACTTTGTGGATTTTTGTTGTTGTTTGTTTGTTTTTTGTTTATTTTATTTTATTTTTTATTTTTTGGGTTCTAGGGAATGAATCCAGGGGCACTTTACCATAGAGCTATATTCCTATTCCTTTTTAATTTTTTTAAAAATTTGAAACAGGGTCTTGCTAAGTTCCTGAGGGTCTAGCTAAGTTGCTGAGACTGGCCTTAAACTGCTTCTGCCTCCTGAGTTGCTGGGATTACAGGTGTGTGCCACCAGCCCTGGCAAAATAGTAAAACTTTCAAATGTGTGTGAAGAGTTATAAATGTTTTGTGTATGATGTATAATATGTATGTTTGTTTGCACAGTGTTGTGTAATTGGAATGATTTTTATCATAATCCATTTTTCCCTGAATATGCCAGTTGATTTTTTTCCCACAACTATAAAACAGTGACTATTTCTTATTTGGCAAGGTGTAATGCACCAGTACTGCAAAAACAGAGAGAGACAGGTGCATAATGAAGGGAGGGATTCAGTGGAAAAGAAATAAGCAGCTGGTGAGTAGAATGTGAAAGGGACCTTCAGAATCCTAAGCTGAATGGCAATATTTAGGACATGTTGATCCAGTGAAGAAAATGCTAAATATGTTGTGATTCTACTTCCGTACTAGTGATAATTTGGGTCAAGATGGATAAGAAGAAATGAAGTTTTTCATGTTTTAGTTAACTTGTTCCTAGAATTTGGGTGATCATACATTTTTCTTTTTTTGTTACCTGGGATTAAACCCTGGGGCATTTAGGCACTGAGCACCCCAGCCCTTTAAAATTTTTTTATTTTGAGACAGAGTCTCACTAATTGCTTAGGGCCTTGCTAAGTTATTGAGGCTGGCTTTGAGCTTGTCATTCTCCTGCCTCAGCCTCCTGAACCACTGGGATTACAGGTGTGCACCTCTGTGCCCAGTATGTTTGTAACTATGTTTTTAATTTAAATGTGTTATGAATTATAACTGTATTTTATTTTTTTTAATAATTTTTTTAGTTGTGGGTGGACACGATATCATTATTTATTCATTTATTTATTTTCATGTGGTGCTAAGGATCGAACCCAATGCCTCACACATTCAAGGTAAACATTCAACCCCTGAGCTACAACCCCAGCCCCTATAACTGTATTTTATGTTGTCAACAATGCTAACATATGATAAGACTTTGTTGAAATACAGAAAATATAAGTGATCACATACTTGTATTGTACTTATGTAGGAATTTAAAAAAGACGAGAAGGAAGAGAATGCCACATATGAATGCTGGACATTTTAAGTGACTTTTTCGCATTTTCCTCATATCAAATCTGTAAGGTCAATATTACTTATTCTACTTTACAGAAGAAACAGATGTTCAACTAGGTGTGGTGGCACATTCCTATAATCCCAGTGATTAGGAGGCTAGGGCAGGAAAATTCAGGTTTGAAAGCAGACTGGGCCACTTAGTGAGACCCTATCTAAAAATAAAAAATAAAATGGACTATTGAGACTCTGAGTTGATTTTTAAATTTATAGCTCAATGCTGAAGTGCCCTTGGGTTCAGTTCCTGTCCAACCTCCCCCAAAACTTGCCAAAAAAAAAAAAAAAAAAAAAAAAGAAAGAAAGAAAAGAAAAAGGAAAAGGAAAATGCATGCTCATGAAACAGAGACCAAAAATCAGAAAATGAATTCAGGTCCTGAACACAAAACCATTTGCAACTTCCTAATGACATTTGAAGAAACAATATAAGTTTCTGAGTATGTTGATTTAGTGGTTTGTTTTGTTTTGTTTTGTTTTGGTACTGAGGATTGATCTCAGGGACACTTTACTACTGAGATACACCCCCAGTTCTTTTTATTTTTTTATTTTGGGTCAGAGTGTCTCTAAATTGCTGAGGCTGACCTTGAATTTGAAGTATTCTTATCTTAGCTACCCAACTTGCTGGTATTATAGGCATTGGCACTGCACCCAAATGTGTGTGTTGGTTTAATTTTTAAAATTTTTTTCTTTTGCCAGGTTTTGAGATGCATACCTGTAATCCTAGCTACATGGGACTAAGGCAGTAGGATTGCAGATTCAAGACCAGCCTGGGAAAAGTTAGTGAGACCCTGTCTCAAAGTAAAATAAAAGGAATGGGGTTGTAGCTCAGTGGTAGAGTGCTTGTCTAACATGTGTGAGCCCTGGGTTTGATTCTCAGCACCACATATAAAAAAATAAATAAATAAATAAATAAAATGAAGGTTTATCAACAACAACAACATAATATTAAATTTAAAATAAAATGAAAGACTTGGTATGTAGTCCTAAGATTCACTGCCCAGAAAACAAAAACAGAAAGAAAAAAGAATAAAAAGGGCTGGGGGTGTAGCTCTGTGGTAGAGTACCCCTACATTCAATACCTAGTTATTTAAAAAAAAAAATATGTGTGTGTGTGTTTGTGTGTGTCTTTGTCTTTTTCACCACCTTTTTATTTGAAAAGTATTTTGGAAAGAAGTAGTTCTTTCCAAAGAAAGAACTTGCCTGGTAGTACATATATAAAAATGCAGCATGTATATATCTACATATGTGTTAGCTTTCTGGAAATAGAAAAAAAAATCACTTTTCTTACATCTTGAAATTACTGAATATGTTTCTTATGTTTGAACTTTTGTTTTCCTATTTTCAGTTATTTACATGGACTTGTCTCTTTTCTAGGAGGATGCCCAGGATATGGATGCTTATACCCTGGCCAAGGCCTACTTTGATGTTAAAGAATATGACCGGGCAGCACATTTCCTACATGGCTGTAATAGCAAGAAAGCCTATTTCCTATATATGTACTCCAGATATTTGGTGAGGGCAATTTTAAGGTATTACTTTGCTTTCAGTGAAGCATTCATATTTAGAATTAAATAGAAAAATCCCAGCCTGAGTTGATTTTTAAATTTATAATAGTGGGGAATGGTGGTGCATGCCTATAATCTTAGTGACTTGACAGGCTTAGTCAGGAAGATTACAAGTTTGAGGCCAGCTTTGGCAACTCTGTGAGACCCTGTCTCAAAATTAAAGGGCTGGAGATGTAGCTCAGTGCTTATGTAAAGTGCCTCTGGGTTTAATTCCCACTACCAATAAATAAACTATTCAGTTTTCACTTTATTTGTAGTACATTTGTTGTTTTGTTGCTTGGCTGTTAAATTGTAAATATAAAGGGCAGTACAACTATTTAATTATGGAATATTATGAATGTATTTTCCTACTTTTTTTTTTAGTTATTTTATGTGTGAACAGATCTTTTAAAATATTTTATAAGGCTGGGGGTAGCTCAGTGGAAGAGTGCTTGCCTAAAATGTATTTATTCATTTATTTATTTATTTTTATGTGGTGCTGAGGATTGGGTTTGATCCCCAACATTGCAAAAAATATATATATATATACACTTTATATATTATATACATTTACAAGTGTAAGCATTTATAATGTAATGTAATCCTTACATTACAGGTGTAAGGATTGAATTTAGGGATGCTTAACCACTGAGCTACATCCCCTGCTCTTTAAAAAAAATTTTTTTTTAAGTATTTATTTTTTAGTTGTAGCTAGACACAATACCTTTATTTCACTTATTTGTTTTTATGTGGTGCTGATAATTGAACCCAGGGTCTCATATGTGTGAGGCGAGCACTCTACAGGATCTTGATAAGTTGTCCAGGCTGGCCTCCAGTTGCAATCCTCCTGCCTTAACCTCCCAAGTAGCTGGGTTTATAAGCTTGTAACACCAAGCCTGGCTGGATTCCTATATTTTTAATTATTTATAATTATTTACTGTACTTAACTACTTTGGTACTCAAATTATCCCACATTTAGGCAGTGGGAGCCCCCAAATGATTGTTTGAAATTAATGACCAAAAGCAGATGCTATTTTTGTTGGACTTGAACTCTTGGGTAGCTTTAAAACATGTTTCAGAATAAATTGAAAAAAGACCTACCTACTTGTTGAATTTCTTTTACAGTCTGGAGAGAAAAAGAAGGATGATGAAACTGTTGATAGCCTAGGTATGAATTTTTTTTCTCTTATCTCTTTTTTTTCTTTTTTTCTTTTTTTTTTTATTTTATTTTTATTTTTTTTTTTTTTAAAGAGAGAGTGAGAGAGGGGGGAGAGAGAGAGAGAGAGAGAGAGAATTTTTAATATTTATTTTTTAGTTCTCGGCGGACACAACATCTTTGTTGGTATGTGGTGCTGAGGATCGAACCCGGGCCGCACGCACGCCAGGCGAGCGCACTACCGCTTGAGCCACATCCCCAGCCCTTTTTCTCTTATCTCTTGGATTAAAAAGTAGCATTGCAAATTTAAGTGCCTGTTGGAGCCAGTCAGATAATATAACTGGACTGAGATGCATTGTTGCAAATTGCAGAGCACATGGCTTATCTCATGTACCCTGTTGGCACCCAGCTTCAGCTGAGGGCTGCCTTGTGGCACTCTGGGCCTGATGTTATTAGGGCCTTCTTCCTTTGGCCCTTCTCTGTTTCCTGAAGCTAAAAACTCAAGATTTTTAATTGAGGCTTCTGATTTTTAGACAATGATATCTAATTCAAATTTAAAAGCCCAACAACTATTTGGGTGTAGGACTGCAGACCCATTATGAGTATTTGCTGGAGGTTTCAAGTATAACCTTCAGTTGAAACTAAAGGGAATATATACATCTATGAAAATGAAAGCCAGTATCCTTCTCTTAGATCAGAGACTTTGTTTCTTTCCTAGGCCCTCTGGAGAAAGGACAAGTGAAAAATGAGGCTCTTAGAGAATTGAGGGTAGAGCTCAGCAAAAAGCATCAAGCTCGGGAACTTGATGGATTTGGCCTTTATCTGTAAGTGGTTTTTATAGTAATTTGGAACTTTCTATATCTTTTTTGTGTGTGGGTGAGTGTGGTACAGGGAATTAAACACAGGGCCTCGCACATGCTAGGCAAGTGCTCTACCAATGAGTTACATCCTTGGCTATCTTTTTTATTTTGGGACAAGGTCTAATTAGGTTCCTAAGGCTATCCTCCAACTTGTGATCCTTCTGCTTTAGTCTCCTCAGTAGCTGGAATTATAGACTTATGCCAGTGCACCCAGTTTCTATAATATAAAGCATTAACTTCTCCTGTGATTATTTCCTTCTTTCCCAGGTATGGTGTGGTGCTTCGAAAACTGGACTTGGTAAAAGAGGCCATTGATGTGTTTGTGGAGGCTACTCATGTTTTGCCTTTGCATTGGGGAGCCTGGTTAGAACTCTGTAACCTGATCACAGACAAAGAGATGGTAAATTGAGAAGATCCTTGTGAAGATCCCTCTGCTTCCAATGTAATTGGGGGGTGGTGAAGTTTTGCCCATATGACCTCTTTAGCTAGCTCTTTGCTGTGTCTTTAGTCCCTGTCACAATTTCAGAATTTACATCTTCATTGGATGATAACTAGATCTTGCTCAGTAGCTGCTGTTGGATTCTAATCCATTGATATTGGAATGTTTTTTATATTCATGTTTTGACATTCAGGTTTTCCTATAACTTGTTTTATGGAATAAGTGTTATAGTTTCTCCTCTAATTCTAGTGATACCATTGGAAAGATTTCTCTGATATCAAGGATTATACTAAAACATATTTTCAGGCCTCTTTTGAGATATCATGGATTCTGTAAATATTTAGAGATTTATTAGTGAAATAATGTATATGAAACTGCTTTATTAACTGCAATTGCTTTATTAGTCACTGTTAGAAGACTTTGTCTATGATGTTCATTCTGCTATTCTTCAGTGGCTAATGGAAGCAACAACACAATTCCTTTTGTTGGCTTTAAAGAGCCAAAGTAATGATTTATGCTAAAAATCTGTGTCTGAGATCTGACCTTTGTTTACTTATGTTCACCTATCTCTAACAAACTCCTAGATTTCCACTGAAAGTTTTACCTCTGAACTCAAAATATGCAAAACCAAATTTCTCATCTTGCTTACCAAATTCTTCTTGCTATCTTGATATCTCACTACGTTTGCTATTTCTCAAGACACTCACATCTTGACACCTCAGAGTCATATTTATTTGTCTTTCCCTTTCTCTTATTTTCCTTAATCTAGTCAATCATGAGACAGTGCCATGATTGCTTTCTTGTGTACATCTCTTTGTCTTGGTTCTCGTTGTCATCTCTGTTATCTCAAATTTGAATTACTTATAAGTAGTAGATACTTTCTCTCTAGCTTTCCCATTTTACACTTAACATTTCAAAGTCATCCTACATATTGTTTCAAAATTTATTCTTGGCATGAATGACACATCATCATGTCATTCTCTTGGCAGAAATGTATAGTAGTTTCCTGTTGTACCCCATTATCTGTTGCATGGTAGGATCTACCCTACCAGCCTAATCTTATTTTTCCTCTTTTTCTGGATATAGCTTCCTCAAACCAAGCTGGTTTCCTCATCCTATTCACACACATCATATCTGTTTTGGCCCTACTTAGGTTGTTGCCCTTGTCTCGAATGTTCTTAATTTTCCTTCCCCTTTTCTCTATTTAAACCCTACCCATTCTCTAAGACTCACCTTTTCTTTAAAGCCTATTCTCAGTAGATCATTCTTCCCTAATTGTGCTTATAAGCCATATTCACTTAGTTGGATTACCCTGTACTCATTATTAGGTGCTTTAATAAAATTTTAGTGGTAAATCCCTTTAGACAATAAAGATCGTTCCTTGATTTTCATTTGGGAGAGAGGTCAAATTTTATTAAGTGTGTCCCTCTCTCTCCTGCTGCCAGCTGAAGTTCCTGTCTTTGCCAGACACCTGGATGAAAGAGTTTTTTCTGGCTCATATATACACAGAGTTGCAGTTGATAGAGGAGGCCCTGCAAAAGTATCAGAATCTCATTGATGTGGGCTTTTCTAAAAGCTCATATATTGTTTCCCAAATTGCAGTTGCCTATCACAATATCAGAGGTGAGTGAATAAGGACAATGAAATACCCTCAGACCCTGATAGGTGCACTGTGTTGTTTTCTGAACTTGCTATGTTCTTTCTGCAGATATTGACAAAGCCCTTTCCATTTTCAATGAGCTAAGGAAACAAGACCCTTACAGGATTGAAAATATGGACACATTCTCCAACCTTCTTTATGTCAGAGTAAGCTGCTTCTCTTGCTTGGGTGTGATTAAGCTCTTTTGTATTTTAGTCTCCTGGATTGGATTGTTACCTGTTTGTGTTAGCTATAAGAGAAATTATTTAGAGAACCGTTTTCCATGACTTAGATTTTTTTTTTCTTTTTTCTCCCCAGAGCATGAAATCTGAGTTGAGTTATCTGGCTCATAACCTCTGTGAAATTGACAAATACCGTGTAGAAACATGCTGTGTAATTGGTAAGAGTTAACTACTTTTTTTTCTTTTAAGACTTATTTTTGTTGGGGCTGGGATGTGGCTCAAGCGGTAGCGCGCTCGCCTAGCATGCGTGCGGCCCGGGTTCGATCCTCAGCAGCACCACATACCAACAAAGATGTTGTGTCCGCCGAGAACTAAGAAAAAATAAATAAATGTTAAAAAATTCTCTCTCTCTCTCTCTGTCCCCCTCTCTCACTCTCTCTTTAAAAAATAAAAAAAAAAAGAAAAAAAAAAGACTTATTTTTGTTATAAATATCACAAATGTAAAAATAACAGCAGTATTAAAGTGTCAAAGATGAAAAAATTATGTATCAGAGAATATGAAAGCTTACTGTTACCCTAAGGTTGTTTGGTGAACTCCAGAATGTTTTTTGTGTGAATACCAAAAATATGTGTTTGTTTATAGTGTGTAAAAACTAATCATTATATGTATATATATATATATATATACTATACTATATACTGTATCGGTATTAGCCTGTCTTATATCCACTAGGTATTGTGTAATAAGTTTTGTGTAATAACCTATTTTTGTGTAAATACTGCTTTGTAGCTTTTTTTTTTAAAACGATATGTGTTTGTCATCTTTCCATATTAGTATATTTTGATTTGTTTTACTTTTGATGATAGTACCTTGTTTTTGGTGTTGGGGATTGGATCCAGGGCCTTCCACAAGCTAAGCATGCACCCTATCACCAAGCTATGCCATCAGCCCTCAGCATCTTATTATCTCTTTCTTTCTTTCTTTCTTTCTTTCTTTCTTTCTTTCTTTCTTTCTTTCTTTCTTTTTTCTTTCTTTTCTTTTCTTTCTTTCTTTCTTTCTTTCTTTCTTTCTTTCTAAATATTTATTTATTTGTAGTTGAACACAATAACCTTTATTTATTTATTTATTTTTATGTGATGCTGAGGATCGAACCCAGGGCCTTGCACATGCAAGGCGAGCACTCTACCGCTGAGCCATAACCCCAGCTCCTTATTATCTATTTCTATTAAATATTTCTGCTTAATAATTTTGTTTATTGATTTATTTTTTTGTGGGTGGTGCTGGGAATCGAACCCAGGAGTACTCTACCACTAAGCT
Organism: Ictidomys tridecemlineatus; assembly: GCF_052094955.1. NCBI lineage: Eukaryota > Metazoa > Chordata > Mammalia > Rodentia > Sciuridae > Ictidomys > Ictidomys tridecemlineatus. Next base: position 118,679,314 of record NC_135477.1, on the reverse strand, counting down.
ACATCCCCGGCCCTTTTTATTTATCTATTTATTAATCTGTTTATTTATTTATTTTTAAAATATTTTTTTAGATGTTGATGGACCTTTATTTTATTCATTTATTTATATGTGGTGCTGAGGATCGAACCCAGTGCCTCACACATGCTAGGCAAGCGCTCTACCACTGAGCCACAACCCCATCTTTTTATTTTATTTTTTTTGGTACTGGGGATTGAGCTTAGAGATACTTTACCACTGAGCTACATCCCTAGTCCTTTTTATTTTTTGTTTTTGAGATAGGATCTCTCTAAGTTGTTGAGGGTCTTGCTAAGTTGCTAAGGCTGGCCTTGAATTTGTAATCTCCTGCCCTCAGCCTCTGGAGTTGCTGGGATTACAGGCATGCACCACCATACCAGGCTTTATTTAGTAATTTTTTTATAATATAAGTTGCGACTAGTCTTTGTTAATATAAATAAAAATTGCTTTAAGAAACATCTTTATGCATATGCATTTGTTTTTGGATGCTTGAACCTATTTTTGTGTAATAAGTTCCTAATCGTAAAAGCCTAGATCAAGGGTGTGTGTGTTTGTTTTATACTTTAATATGACTAAAAAGTGTGTTAGAATTTCCAGTCCTATGAAAAGAGATGAGCGTGTCTGTTTTCCTGTACCTGACCATCTCTTCTCTACAGTATTGATGATTTGGGCTGGATAGCTTTTTTTTGGGAGGCTGTCCTGTGCATCATTGGTATTAGTATAGCCTTGTCTTATACCCTCTAGGTACTGGTAACTTCCTTTCCCCGGTAGTTATAAATAAAAACATTTCTAGATGTTGCCAAACACCTTCTTGAGGGTTGAGAACCATAACCCTGTATAGGCCATGCTATGTGGCCTGATAATCAGTGGATATAGACAAGTGAATGACTACTCCTGGAGAAAGTAAGCATGGTGGGTTTTGATTGAAAGACTCTGTTTTCTGAAGATGAAAGGGTCTTTGGTCACATTATATCAAGATCATACATTTGTACCTTTCTAGGTCAGGATATTATTAATAATCTAATAGAATTTCAGTTCATCAGTCATTTGATTAAATACTTTTAGCTCTTATGTTATGGTCTATAAAGCAAAGTAAATATTAACAAAAATATAGTAAGTCCTTTGGGAACACAAATAGGCAAAGAACAAATGGTCTTTTCAATATCAGAGTACTTTGAATGAACTATAATGTACATTAGGTAAGGGTGGAACTCCAGTTTATTTAGAAATGTCTCTTGAGTATCTTCTGTGTGCCAAGTCACTATGCTTTGTATTGCAGTACCTACCCTAACTGCCTACTGAAGAAGACTAATAAGAAAACAACTATCAGCAGGTTGAATGTTATAATTGAAGTAAACGCAGAATGCTAAGGGAGTACACAGGAAAGGTATCTAATACAGTCTGAGATTAGGGAAGGCTCATTAGAGGTGATACTTGAATGATGGGCAGGCGCAAAAGAATTCAAAAAGAGAGGAGAAGGGTTGACTTAGGAAGAGTATCATTTGACCAGAGGTAACAGACATTGTATCAGAAAATAGTTATTTGTGCCTGGGCATTTTGTGAGGGGTAGGAATGAACAAATTTCAGGTAGCCTTTTGTACCCAATAGGCGTCTTCTGGAGGATTTAACTAGAGAGTGATGAAAGTGGTCAGATTTTTATTTTGAAATAACAACCAGAAACAATTGTGCTGGGAGGATTAGAAAAAGGGCAAGAGTAGAGGTAGAGAGACCAGCTAGGAGACTCTTGCTGTAATCTTGTGTATGAGATGATGAGAGCCTAAGCTGACACATTGGCAGGAGGAGTGGAGAGGCTATTGGACTTAGAAGATATTTAGGAAGTAGAATGAACAGGAATTGGTGATTGGTTAACCAGATTGACAATAGTGACTTTTACATGATGAAAGGAAATAGAGGTAGAGGAGATAATGAATGATTCCTTTTTTTTTTAACCTATTGACTTGAAGCCATTTGAAATCAAAGGAGATCCCTAATATAGTTCTAGAGATAATTGCAATTGGTATTTTCAGTATGTCCTTCCAGACTTTTTACATGTATATATGAATGTATGTGTGATTTTGTATGAGATTTAATCACCCTAGGTTTATCAAATATTAATATTTTGCCATATTAAAAGACCTTTTTTAAATATTTATTTTTTAGTTATAGTTGGACACAATATCTTTACTTAATTAATTTATTTATATGTGGTACTGAGGATCGAACCCAGGGCCTTGCACTTGCTAGGTGAGCGCTCTACCACTGAGCCACAACCCCAGCCCCTATAAAGACTTTTTTTTTTTTTTTTTTTTTTTTATTAAAGAGAGAGTGAGAGAGGAGAGAGAGATAGAGAATTTTTAATATTTATTTTTTAGTACTCGGCAGACACAACATCTTTGTTGGTATGTGGTGCTGAGGATTGAACCCGGACGGCACGCATGCCAGGCGAGCGCGCTACCGCTTGAGCCACATCCCCAGCCCCCTATAAAGACTTTTTAAGGAAAAAAAAGGGGGGGTGGGGGAGATATGCCTAAGAAGAATAATGATTAAGGAGTTTCTTGGGGTTTTTTTGCTTTTGTTTTATTTATTTACTTATTTATTTTTCCTTTTTTTTTTTTTTTGTAGTTGTAGATGGACAGAATGCCTTTATTTTATTTGTTTTTATTTTTATGTGGTGCTGAGGATCAAATGCAGTGCCTCACACGTTAGGGAAGCACTTCACCGCTGAGCCCCAACCCCAGCCCATGCTTTTGTTTTATTTTTAATCATTCAATGAAATGTTCTTTTTTCCCTCAGTATATCCATAATGCCCAGCAAAATTACTGATATATAGTCAATAAATGTTTGTGGAATTCAGCCCACATACCTTAAAAATTTAAGAATAGGGAACATTAGGTATGACAAAAAATGAACTTTATTTTTCATATTATAACCAGTACAGAGAAAGTGGAAAGGAGAAAGAAGGATGGAGAGGAAAAGAGGAAACTGAGGACCTGAGGGAATGAAACAACCTGAGAGGAGAGTGATGGCAAGAATTTCCTACTGGTTTAGTCCGTGCTTCTGCTTTTAGTCTTGACATGAATGGTTTCCTTCTGCACTTGTCCAGTCACTTTCTCTAAGAGCCAGCATTATATGTATATCTTGCCATAATTTGAACTCTAGACCCAGACTGCTCAAGTTTATTTATTTTATTTTTTGTGGTGCAGAAAATTGAATGCAGGGCCTTGCACATGCTAGGTAACCAATGTATTACTGAGCTACATCCCAGCCCAGACTGTGCAAGTTTAAATCTGAATTCCGATACTTTTTTTCCCCCCTGTACTAGGGATTGAACTCATGGGGACTCTGCCACTAAGCCACATCCCCAGCCTCCCCCGCCCCTGCCTTTTTTTTTTTTTATCATTTATTCTTTAGTTTTAGGTGGACACAATAGTTTTTATGTGGTGCTGAGGATCGAACCCAGTGCCTCATGCATGCTAGGCGAGCGCTTTTCATCTGAGCCAACCCCAGCCCTCCTCATCCCTTTTTGAGTTTTTATTTTGAGAGATGATCTCAGGCTGGGAATGTGGCTCAGGCGGTAGCGTGCTCGTCTGGCATCCATGCGGCCCGGGTTCGATCCTCAGCACCATATACCAAGAAAGATGTTGTGTCTGCCGAGAACTAAAAAAAAGTAAATATTAAAAATTTTCTCTCTCTCTCTCCTCTCTCACTCTCTCTTTAAAAAAAAAAAATGAAAAAAAAAGAGAGATGATCTCACTAAGTTGCCCAGGCTGGCTTTGAATTTGTGATCCTCCTACCTCAGCCTCCTGAGTGACTGGGATACAGGCAGGGGCCACTGTACCTCACTAGGTTCTGATACTAAGTAGCTGACTTTGGACAGAGTTCTGTGCTTTAGTATTTTCATCTATAAGGGGAGAATAATAAATAAAACCTTCTTTTATGTAATTGTAAAGATTTAAAAAATAAATACATATCCAAAACTTACAATACTGGAAATTGCCAGAAAAATTATAATCATTCATTACATTTTAGCTCTTACATCTACTTAATCCTTATGCAGAACTTGCTAGTTCTGTCTTCCCTAATATCTCCTTTGTTATCCTGACTTCTTTAACTACTGAGTCTCATACCCTTGCTATCACTAACCTACCTCTTCTTTATTACAAAAGTTCACCTTTGGGCACTCTGCCTAGATCTGCTTACGCTTCCATTTCTGAATCTGAGTCAGTGGCAGAAGCAAAGATATCCTTGTGTAGGACATAAAGTCCTCCATCCCGCTTTTTTCTAGATGAACATGAAATTGAGTTTAAACTTAAATAACCAGGTACAGAGTACAGATAATTTATATAATTGATTTCTCCTTAATCAAACTAAAAGGCTTGAGTCTAGACAGATTTAAAAGACATATATGGAAGACTTGGGGGTTTTTTGGTTAGCTTATCAAAATGGAATCACATTATGTAATTACTCTATAATTTCTATTTTTTACTTGATAGTTTATTTAATGTTTCTTGTAAGTGTATGTATGTGTAAATGTGTGTGTGTTTGTGTATCTAAATCTATTTTTAAATCTAATTTATGCACATGCAATTAATACAATATATAAAGGACTTTTTAAAAAAATTTTTAAGTTGTAGTTGGACACAGTACTTTCATTTTATTTATTTATTTTTATGTGGTGCTGAGGATCGAACCCACGGCGCCTCACATTTGCTAAATGAACATTCTGCAGCTAAGCCACAACTCCAGCCCATAAAGGACATTCTTTTAAGTACAGGTTTTTTTTTTTTTTTTTGCTTGTTGCATTCTTTACCCTTTAAGTTATTGTATTAACATGTTCTCATACCACATTAGAATATATACATATATGCAGGGTATAATGGGCTACTTGCTTAACAAAAGTAGGATCAAATTTTATACTAATGTTCTGTATTTTACTTTTCTCATTAGATACCTCATGAAAATTTCTCCAAGCCTTGGTATAGCTCTAATTTATTCCTTTAAAAAAATAGCCTTATTGGGGCTGGGGATGTGGCTCAAGTGGTAGCGTGCTTGTGTGACATGTGCAGGGCGCTGGGTTTGATCCTTAGCACCACATAAAAATAAAAAATAAAAGATGTTATGGCCACCGAAAACTAAAAAATAAATATTAAAAAATTCTCTCTCTCTCTCTTAAAAAAAAAATAGCTTTATTGGGCTGGGATTGTGGCTCAGTGGTAGGGCACTCGCCTAGCATGTGTGGGGCCCTGGATTTGATCCTCAGCACCATATAAAAATAAATAAATAAAATAAAGATATTGTGTCCAACTACAACTAAACGATATAAAAAAAATAGCTTTATTGAGGTATGATTTACATAGCATAAAATTTACCTATTTTAAGTTTACAGTTAAATGAGTTATAAATTTACAGTTTGGAATCATCATCATAATCCAGTTTATAATATTCCATCATCTCCAAAAGTTATCTTGTCTGTAGTTGGTCCCATTCACATCTCCTGGCAACCATTTCTATTTTCCAGGTTTGTAGTTTTGCCTATTCTAGGAAATTGATATAAATGAAATTTTGCAGTAGTCTTATTGTCTGACTTCTCTCAATTAGCATGTTTTTGAAGTTTATCGATGTTGTTGCAGATATCAGTAGTTCTTTTTATTCCTGAGTAATATTCTATTGTTTGTATATAACACTGTTGTTTATCTATTTGCCACTGATGTAAGATGAATGGCTTTTAGGATCTTAAAATAAAATCTTTCCCAGAATACTAAAGTCTTTTGCTTGCTCTTTTTGGAACAAGTGATTAGAACTGCCTTGATTCTTGAGGAGGGAAAACTCTCTGAGCTCTATTTTTTTTAACCCTTAGGGATACTTCCTTATAAACTTAGGCTTGAAGGGATATAGTTTGAAAACCACCAAGCTAAAGTATACTATTGAAATTTCATATACTATATTAAGAAAATGAGTATATAAATGCTATTTCCAGATGAGATTAATGAAGAAAAACTTGGCAGTGTTTGGGAACAATTTTATTTTTTAATACTACAGGGGATTCAGCCTAGTGGTGCTCTACCTATGAGCTATATCTTCAGGCCTTTAATTTTTATTTTGAGACAGGGTCTTGTTAAATTGCCTAGGCTGGGCTTGAACTTGAGATCCTCCTGTCTTACCCTTCTGAGGTGTTGGGATTATAGGTGCATGCCATCACACCCAGCTGGGAACACATTTGTTTGTGTGTATGTGTGTGTGTGTTAACCAGAATTTGTGATAGATTAACTATATTTGCTAAGGGAATGATAATATTCCCCTTGTTTAAAATTTGGCTTTTCTGCAAAGTTTCATGCTTACCTGGTAGAATGTTATTTTAGAAGACTTATTTTTACCCTTCTACCTTTATATATATATATAAAATATTTTTTATTTTTTTAAATCAGGCAATTATTATAGTTTACGTTCTCAGCATGAGAAAGCAGCCTTATATTTCCAGAGAGCCCTAAAGTTGAATCCTCGGTATCTTGGGGCCTGGACACTGATGGGGCATGAGTACATGGAAATGAAAAATACATCTGCTGCTATCCAGGCTTATCGGTGAGCATCTAGTTGGGGGTTGAGGATTGCTGTGTTGATAGAAGCCTCAGTTGAGCCTGCAAGTTTCTAGTCTTGATTATGCTTTCTTAACATTCTTTCATTTTCATTTCTTAGACATGCCATTGAGGTCAACAAGAGGGACTACAGAGCTTGGTATGGCCTTGGGCAGACCTATGAAATCCTTAAGATGCCATTTTACTGCCTATATTACTACAGACGGGCCCACCAGCTTCGGTAAGTCTGGTCACTTTACAATGTATCTGGTGTGGGAAGGGCTGTTTCAGTAGCTATTCATGAATCACAGAGAATGGTTTCAGCTTTTGGAGACCTGAATTTAAGCTTGCTAAAGCTGTTTGGTCATTTTTATTTAATGTCTTCCACTAATGGGTTAATAGTACAATTATGAACACAAAGTAACCTAATTATATGAAGTATTAGAATAAAGGTCAAACCTTGCATAGATTTGAAATAGTGGTGCTAGTTCCTCAGTGGAAGACTTCAGTTATCAATAAAGTCTTTGCACAAACTACCTATTCCTCTTCTTTCTTAGGCCCAATGATTCTCGTATGCTGGTTGCATTAGGAGAATGTTATGAGAAACTCAATCAACTAGTGGAAGCCAAAAAGGTACCTGAAATTGAGGTCTGGAGAATTTGAGTGGAAATCTGCTGTTTAGATACAAATGGGGCTATATGTGCTCTAATTTTCCTTTATATTGATCTATGTGTAAGGAAAAGTCTGAATATTTACAGGTGCATAGGCTAAAAAAAAAGGTGTGCTGAGATCATTAGTGGGAATGCTGTTTATAGCCTGAACCTATTAGAAATGGCAAAAATGTCTTGTATTTTGCAAATCTGAACTCCTAGGAAGCTTGTAGGACCTTTCCCTTTATGTGATTAATGATGGCACATGGGACGATGGTCAAAGCAACTGGTTTAATTTTTTTTGACAGTGTTATTGGAGAGCTTATGCTGTGGGAGATGTGGAGAAAATGGCTCTGGTGAAACTGGCAAAGTGAGTGAAAGGAGAGAAATACTATTGATATTTCTGTTGTCCTTTTTTTAATATTTATTTTTTAATTGTAGTTGGACATAATACCTTTATTTTGTTTGTTTATTTTTATGTGGTGCTGAGAATCGAACCCAGGGCCTTGCATAGCACTCTACCGCTAAACCACAATCCCAGCCCCTCTATTGGCTTTTCTAGGATGGTGGGTCTTGCATATTTTAAAGCCTCCTCCCGCCCTTCCATTGTCATACATGAGTGTGGGAATTTGAATCTCGAAATGTCATTCCTCTTTGAAGGGGAAATAGTTTTCCCTATTAAGCAAGAGACCAAGATGAATTGAAAAAAGTAAATGAATGGGTAGGGTATATAGCTCAGTAGTAGAGTGCTTAAATGGCAATATGATCCCTAGCACTGCTTTTAAAAAAGAGAGAGAGGGCTGGAGATGTGGCTCAAGTGGTAGCTCGCTTGCCTAGCATGTGTGAGGCACTGGGTTCATTTCTTAGCACATAAAATAAAATAAAGATATCATGTCCACCTAAAACTAAAAAAATAAATAAATATTTTTTTAAAAAAGAGAGAGGGCTGGGGTTGTAGCTTAGCGGTAGAGCACTTACTTACCTCACGTGTGAGGCACTGGTTCAATCCTCAGCATTACATAAAAAATTAATATAAAGGTTTTTTTATTTTTAATTGCAAAGAAAAGAGAGAGAAATGACATTTTTGTGTTAGAGCAGTCTAGGAAAACTACGTTAAGGATCGATCTCCCTCAAAGAAAAAATTAGTAATAGCTCAAAATAGTTGGAAAAGAGGTATTTAAATGCAATTTAGTTTCTCCCAGTTTATTTATAGATTTTTAAATCTGAATTGTTTGGTTTATTTTTCAGTCTCATTTTCAGTATTACCAGGGAATTTTTATGAGGTTGTATACCCAGTTTAAATATTTATTCGTAACTCTCCCTCTGTTGGTAGTGGTAAAGTAATGGTTTTTGCCATGCTGAGTATCAAACCCAGGGCATCACACTTGCTAGGTAAGCATCCTACCATTGAGCTATGTACACACCTTTTTTTATTTTAAGACAGTGTTATCTAGCCTGGCCTTGAACTTGAGATCCATCTGTCTCAGCTTTCCAGGTAGCTGGGATAATAGCCACTGACCACCCCCAATCCTCAGCCTTTTTTTTTTTTTTTCCCTTGTGCTAGGGATCAAACTCAGGGCTTAATGCATGCTAGGCAAGTGTTCTACCACTGAGCTATACTCCCAGCCCCTGAATCTAAACTTCATTACAGTAACCGTAACATCTTGTGGGAACTAAGACTTTTTCAGGGTCTTGTGTCATTTATGTCAAAATTTGTGCTTGTAATTATCATTTTTTAGAACTTAATTATTTTTTTGTCACTCATTTGCTTTGAGGTCTGATTTGTATTTAAAGCCAATTTTCTTTTGTAGGCTTCATGAACAGTTGACTGAGTCCGAACAGGCTGCCCAGTGTTATATCAAATATATCCAAGATATCTATTCCTGTGGGGTATGTGTCATAACATGAGAGTTGTGTTGCCAATCTTATTCTTACCATCTCAGACATTTCTGCTTTCCTTGTCTAGGAAATAGTGGAACACTTGGAGGAAAGCACTGCTTTCCGATATCTGGCCCAATACTATTTTAAGTGCAAGCTGTGGGATGAAGCTTCAACTTGTGCCCAAAAGTGTTGTGCATTCAATGATGTACGTATCAGTTCTTTCGTAAAGGGTTTGGATTTGAGGCTAGAATATATGATCATTACCATGATGTATAGGTGAAAAGTGGGTATGAATATCAGTGGAAAGCCTTCTTTGATCTGTGGAACTTGTATATCATCGTTGTCTTAATAACCTGTTTTTGAGAATAGCCTTGAATATATTTTGAAACAGTTGCCTGACTTTCTTTCAGACCCGGGAAGAAGGTAAAGCCTTGCTCAGGCAAATCTTGCAGCTGCGGAACCAAGGGGAAACTCCCACGGGCGAGATGCCTGCTCCCTTTTTTCTCCCTGCTTCATTGTCTGCTAATAACACCCCCACCCGCAGAGTTTCTCCACTCAACTTGTCTTCTGTCACACCATAGTTGGCTGCTTTCAAGTTAGCACTTTGCTAGACCCATATTAAGCCTTACCTTCATGTAAAGAATGGCCATGTCTGTCCTTCCAAGGACTGCAGCTCTTTTTGTTTCTACAGATGGAAATAGCTCCTTGGGGACAGTTTATATAATTACCTTCAAAGGCAAATAGAAGAATATTGGCAGAAACAGATTCTTTTGCCAGCACTTCTATCTCCCTTCTATTCAGAGTGGCTGTCAATCTTGGCCTTCTTCTCAGTGCCCTTTCTCTCCACCCCCATTAAAACATACCTTTTACAGCACTTTAGCACAGGCAATGCTACAGGAACAAGGTTTTAATGCTGCTGGGAGTGGGACAGGCAAGAAAGGGAGAAGTCTGCCACTCTACCCTTTTCTGGCAGTAAGGGCACTAACTACCCTAGGAAGGAGTCAGGACACTAGACAGAAATGACTCCTTGAATTTGCCGAGTTATGATCCCTGTTTTGATATTAGAGATTAGGTTTAAACAAAGTGGAGCTATACATTTGTTCTTAACCTAGGAGACATTCTTCAAGACAGTTTTGAAAAGGAATCTGGAAGTAACTTACTAGGATTGAAGGGCAAAAAAATCTCCACCTGAACTATTGATGACCCTTCCTAAGGGCAAAGATGGCTATAGCACTAGCTATACCTCTACCAAAGCAAAGCAAGAATTACAGATAATTCATGGACTTTTGAAAATAACATTTTTGACTATATTGAGAATAAACTTAATTCGTGCTGGTTTTAATAAATTTTTGATATAATTGTTTCTTTCCTTCCTATCTCCAAAAGAATACATTTTGTCAGCCTTATCTGTCTAGACTAGGTAAAGGGAATCATTTTTGTGGTGCTCTTGGAGGATTTCAGATCTGTGCACATGTTCACTAGCAGGTAATATGCTTTGACTGTGATGTCAGCTATAATGAACTTGTAGATGCTATGAACCATTCTGGGCTCAGGATCTAGTTTTCCTTCTCTTGTTCCCAGAACATTTTTATTACCTCTTCACTTCCTAATGTATGATACTTCATTTTATATTTAAACATGTAGACTATCTAATATCACTTGAATTCATTATTACTAAACCTTAGACTTGGTATATGCTAGTTGCTGGTCTTCATTGCCATTTCTATGCAAAGTTCTTAGGGGCCAGAATGACATTGAGTACCAGGTTTTCTGCCCTTTTAATAATTTGTTTTAATGATTTTGCTAAATTTGATATTTGAATAAAAAATGTGAACAATAATCTTTATTTAATATAACTTTTTTTGTGTGCATAGAAACCATATGAGTGAAAAAACACGAGATTACAAAAGTGATTATAATACAAAAGGTGTGGGGAACTAGTATTTGAGTATTGTGTGCTGCATACAGTTCCAGGTATATGGTAAAGCTGAAAACAGGTCTGTTTATTAAGCTGAGCAGCTGATCCACATAGGGAGATGACTGTGTTCTTTCTCCCCAGTCTTAGTATTTTTTGCCAAAAGGCCCAGATTTGAGTAAAGGAGAGTGCCTTGAGCGCAAGATCCGGGCATAAGGGCTACAGTCTGTTGAGCTTTGGCAGGTAGGTGTCCGGGGAAGTAAGTTTCGAAGGAATGGTTTCTTCCCTGGAGGTTGCTGGTTTGGTTGCTGGTTTTCCTGGTTGGTACCAAGGCGCTTTTTGGCAGAAGCAGCCTGGCCTTGAAGCTTTTGCACAGTATGATACTGCTCAGCAATGCATGTTGCCTTCTTCTGAAGGTCCAGTTTCACTAGCATCATGTTGTTCTGCAGTTCAGCTAGTGTCTGGTCCTAGGGAATATCAGTAAAGTTAGAAAAAATGCATCTTTGTATGGTATATTTAGAAAAACAAGGTGGCAAGGTAATACATGCTATCCATTATTAGTAACTAGTAACTATTTTTTCAAAGATAAACTCTTTAAGGTTAGAGGTCATAACTGAATAGAGGATATATAATTTTAAGACCCAAGCACAAGCAGTTCTGAACAGGACATTTTTTAACACAAACTGGCATGAGCTTAAACAAGTTTATTTAACTTCCAAGAGCCTCAGTTCCTAGACACAAAATTTTGTGCATAACACCTGTAATCCCACTATTCAGGAAACTTAAGAGGATCAAAAGTTCAAAGGTAACCTGGGCAACTTGTATGTCCCTGTCTCAAAAATAATAAAGAAAAAGGTATGCTTAGTCTAAGATGTACATTTTTCTTAAACATTTTAAGATCTCTGGGATTAGAATGTATTTTATGGATGAGAAATGTCATAGCTTGGGCTGGGGTTATGTCAGTGGTAGAATGCTTATCAAATGATAAGCCCTGGTTCCATCCCCAGCCTCATAATTAAAAATAAAGATATTGTGTCCACCTAAAACTAAAAAAATAAATATTAAAAAAATAATAATAGATAACATGATACCAGTGGCATCTTAGATGATATATGACCGTATATGCCTCCCTATAGTTGTTATGACAAGGTGCACATACATTACCACAGTACCTATTAGTACTTAGTAAATGCTTCACAAAGAATCATTTCTTATTTAGGAAGGAAGAGAAATTCCTCCTTACTCTAAGTTTATCCTAAAAATCTTTTTCTCTTATGTTCCTGATACCCTTTTTCACATATATACTGGAATGGGCTAGTAAGAGAAAAGTGGGTATTTAGGCTGCTCTAACCTGTTTGATTAAGATGTCATCACAAGTGGTCAAAGCTTGACGAAGTTTTCCTGCCCCAGTGCTGTGGCAACAGGCCCTTTCTGCTGATTGGAGAGACTCACCAAGTTTCTGAAGCTCTGACCGCAGTAGTCTTATATTCTAAAAAAAGGAGTAGGATCAGATTGTACCAAGATCAACCAGGTAATGATGTGGAGGGGTTGGGTCACCATTTGAAGAGAAGTAAAATTAGAAAGTCTGGTCAGCTGAATGAAAAAGCCATTCCCCAGAACCCTGCACAAAAGAACCCCTTGTCCTCATGAATCAGAAACTGCCTTAGGTAACAGCTTTTGTAACAGAAAGGTTACCTTCTGGCCCTCCTCTAACTTCTTGTCCACGTCACTGGTAAAGGGCTTTGCTGAGGGTGGTGGTTCTAACATTCTCTGATACTTCTGCAGCTCTGAAGGAAAGAACAAGGAAACTTGAACACATAGATTTTCTAGTTTTAGACCTACCTCTTTTTAATGTAGTTAACAGTAGCTTACAATAAATATAAAAGGTGAGGCCACATAAAGCCTAGAGTGAAAGGTCAGGGGGACCTTTTCTGCAGCTTGGAGTTGAGGAAATTATGTTGAAATTAGAATCAGCCCAGTTTTGAATACCACATTTTCCCTGAATCACTAATGCTTCCTGCCTTCTCTCCTTCCTCACCTTTACTGGTAGAGTTTAGCTCTGCTTTGCACTGTTGTAGTTCAGCATTAACCTCCTGGAGCTGCTTAGTGGAGGCAGAAGCTGCCAACCTATTTGACCGCCGCATGGATAAGTTAGACCCTGACTGTTGATGGGCCTCAGATTGCTGTCTGGTTTCCTGCAAGAGAGCTTCTAGTTCTTCAATTTTTTCATCCCGTTCCTAAGAGTGAAGTAGAGAGCACAATTCTGTTAAGGGTCAGACAAATACTTGCAGAAACAGATGACAAACAGTGAACAAAACCTTTCCCAATACTTCAAAAACCTATTTGCTAGCACTTCTATTAATTCTTGCCCAACTAAACCCCTTAATTCACTAAACATACATTAAACATGTACAAAGCACCTAAAGGGAATACAGAAAAGGAGTTCTATATATTATAAATGCTTGCTCTTACCAGAGTTTATAAAGTCTGTTAACCTCAGGCAAATTAGTGACAGAAATCTGAGTAGCTAATTGGGGCTGGTTCAGGGTAACTTACCTGAATCTCTTCGTTGTAAAAACTTGTGAGTGACTCCTTGAGAATCTTTAGTTTCTCTTCATACATTTCCTCCATTAGTTCCTTTTGGGTGTCCAAATGCTCACTGTCAGAGGAGAAAAAAGAAGTGAGTGAAGATTTTTTTTTTTTTAAATATCTTTATTTTCATGTGGTGCTGAGGATCGAACCCAGTGCCCCACGTGTGCAAGGTAAGCACTCTACTACTGAACCACAACCCCCCAGCCCGTGAGTGAAGATTTTGAGGAGTATACTTGGAGGATGATCTATTCCCTGTCCCACTTGACAGTAAGAGGGGTCACTATGCCAGTACCTGCACCACTGTTCCCGTTGTTGCATTTGTTCTACCATCTCATTGCAAATTTCATCACGGAGTTGCATCTCCAGGTGCAACTTTTCCTGTCGTTCTTTCAAAAGCAGAGTTTTCAAGGCTTCCACCACCTGTAGGAGCTCCTAAAAGGAACATACTTGTCAGATGTATGCTCATAACCCAAAAGGCCCAAGACTACGTGGAAAATCTATAGCCATTAAGCTGCTGCACCAAAGCTTTTTTGTATTCTCACCTCCTTGCTGTACATGGAGATGTCAACTTCATTTTCAGCATGGTTGTCAAGGCCTGGGTCTGCCTTACTCCCTTTCTCTAAACCAGGGGATGCCTGAAGACTCTGTTCCTTGATGAATGAATGCAGTGATGGGAGTCCTAGTTGCACAGGTGGGGCATGCACAAGCTAAAGGTGGGGAAAAAAACCTTAATTATAAACTCCTTAACTGTTCACTGGTAAATTTCTATAAAGTTAGCAGCCCAAGGTAGGCACAATCAGTACACCTACAGCTTCTCACCTGGCTGGCAATGGCTGAAAACTTGGCCACGTGAAGAGTCTCATCATAGGTAGAAGCACAAGGATTCACATTGACAATCATGCAAGATCGGCCTCGGCCTGTGAAGAAGCCTTGGAACACTCGGGTCAATTTGCTATCACGGAAAGGAACCAGGTTCTGCTTTGACCTAGCAAAGAACCAGAGGTAATAAATCTGTGAATAAGAATTCTAATCCTTAGGTATCCTAAGGCTATCCCTAGTCGTGACCAGGAAGCCTTGGTAAATAGCAGAGTCCTAGGCCATCCCAGCCCAAGTTTACAGTCAAAAGCTCACCGGTTCTGTTGGTTTTGGCGTAGAGCAGCAATACAGCGGCCCAAGGTGTGCAGAGAAGTGTTAATGTTTCCTGCTTCCTTTAGCCGTTCACCACTCTTTTGATCTTTGCAGCGCTCTGAACCAGCCAGATCACAGAGTGAAAGCCTAAAATGATGCACAGGATCAGGCATAAGGACCTCTTATAATGTAAGCTTACGGCCCATCATATTGTTTTGGAGAGGAGAGGGCCCACCAAGAATCTCTGTACCCAAGTAAGAACAAATAATTCTGAGGACCTCCCTCTGCTCCCACAATGACTAAGTGATCAAGAAAATCAAACTTTCTTCTTTTCTTAATAATGGGATTAAACCCAAAGCCTCATGCATGCTAGGCAAATGCTCCATCACTGAGCTACATCCCCTTTCCAAGTGGCCTAGACTGCCTTTCAACTTGTGATGCTCCTGCCTCAGCTTCCTGAGTAGCTGTGATAAGAGGTATGCACCCACATCTGGCAAGATCAAATTTCTAAATGTAAAAACTTACTCGCTGATCTTGGGAATTATATCCCCTTCTCCCTGAAGATGCAAGATCCGGATTGAGAAGATGCTATGACTAAAAGTTAAGAAAAAGAGGAAAATCATTGAATATATTTCCTGAACAGATGGAAGACTAATGTTTCCTAGATATAGTCAAGGGTTTATTCACAAAATTCACTCACCTACGGCTAGAGTTCTGGTTCAGGTGTGTACTGGCAAAGCTCTGGTTCTTACGACCCACTTTTAGGAGTCTCCAGGCTTCCTCAGCATCTTGAACATGAATCCAGTTAAGATCTGGGGCCAGAGGAGAGAAAGGTGTAAGATGGTAATATCCAACCCCCTCCAGGGTTTCTGCCTGGCTTTTCTCCACATTCACATACCTTTCACATAGGGATTGCCATTTTGATCCTCGCATAGCCGCAGAGTCTGCCTCTTCCGCTGCTGGCTAGGTGGTTCTAACAGGTCATAAAGCAGCTCATTGTAGATCTCAAAGAAGGAGATCCAGATGGAGAAGCGAATGTCTGCTGGTATGCTTACTGGGGCAGTGTCTGGCTGTGCCCATTGGTGACTTGTTTCTGAGGAGAAAGCCAATGTATAGACTATCAATCCTTGGGCAATTCATCTAACCTCTGGACTGCAGGGGCCATTGGAAGGTGGAGCTCAAGTTGTAACCTTGGGTCTGCTCCCCTGGTAGCTGCTAGGAGGAAGGAGTAGGTTCCTCTTATTACTTGGCAAAGAGCACATTCATGATACGTACCATCCAGCTGGCTACTGCTGATAAATTGACTGGTAGAAGAGAGCCCAGCAATGCCACTGTCAAAGCTGGTAGTGGTGCCCATCCGACTTTCAATGTAGACACTCCTCTTCAAAGAGGAAGATAGCTCCTCCTGAAGGGACATAGGGAGGAGGTAAACACAAAGCTTTCCTGAGATCTGTATCCCCTACCCCTGCCTCATGTATACCAACACTTCACCTCTTGAAAGCCTCCACTGAGCAGGGACATCTTCTTCATTTCTTCCTGTCGAATCTGCCTACTATCTAGCCAGATTACCTCATTGGAGAGCGAGGGCTTCAGGTCAGGTGTTGAATGAAGTTGGCCTTGGAGACTATTGAATATCAGAGCCAATGACCGAGGCAGGATCCCTCCATCTTTGATGGTACCTACAGGCATATGAATGATGGACAGCTGAGGCAAGTCTTTCTCCCTCTGATTCAGAGCACCAAAAAGTAATTACAGGTCAATCCACCATCAAAGGCCAATCAGCAATACTGTGAAGCCTTACTACTCACCTTGAATCGTGTGAGTCTTCCCTGAGTTGGTGACTCCATATGTATAGATAAGCCAGTTCTGCCCTTTGAGTACATCCTTTACCATCTCCTTCACGGTCAGGTTGAAGAAGGATGACTGTCCCACTTCTGGCCCAAAGATCTGGAGACAGACCCAGTAACTCAGAGGTCCATTCTTCATCTCCCACTTGCATTCTATGCAAGCTACCCTTCCTGGGTGGTTGGCTCTGGAACCCATTACAGAAGGTTCTTTCTGCCTTGCTGTCAACTATTCCTAATCACTGAGGACTCAACTACTCTCTATTAGTCCATCTTTCATCCAAATCAAGAAATACTTAAAGAATGCTATGCACCAAGCCTGATTTGCACACACTATGGGGTAATATAATGGTCACAAGCAAGGGCTTTGGAGATGGATAGACCTAAATCTTAATCCTGTTTCTCCCACTGATTAAAATCCCTGCATGCTGATTCCTTGGTTAAAGACTAGTATATCCATACCTGGGAAAAGGTGAACTTGTGGGTAGCTTGGCCAATTCCCCGCTCGTTGCTTTTCAAGGCAAAGGAGTCCTTGGGTGCTTGCAGAACAAGGGTCTCCATATTCTCAATTCGAACACAGCCCTGAGAAGGGGGAAATACAGTTTTTATAGAAGGAAATGTTGCTGGAGAATCTCTTCTTTACTGTATCATTCCACTTTAAAGCCTCCTCCTCAAACACTCACCTGATCCTCCTGTCGTTCCAACTCGGAAGGTAACAAGGGCCTGACCCTCAGGTATACTTTCACCTTCTCTGTACTGTCTTCACATGGAACCTGTGGTAGAATTCCAGCCCAGAATCACATATTAATCTCAGAAGTTACCTCTGAACAAATGGGCAAATAGCACGGTTCCTAGGAATCAGGTTAACACAAGCCCATTCCATCTCAAACGTCTCTGTGCAACTACTCTTTGGTTCTACAATCATTCTAACCCACATGACCTTTTTTACTCCTTTGTCACCCTCTCTCTCTCATCAGTACCCTGCAAACCTGGCTTGCCACACCAATTATCTGAGTTAGAATTGGTTGAGTGGTATGAAAATCAGCATGTGGGGCTGGGGATGTGGCTCAAGCGGTAGTGTGCTCGCCTGGCATGTGTGCAGCCCAGGTTCGATCCCCAGCACCACATACCAACAAAGATGTTGTGTCCGCCAAGAACTAAAAAATAAATATTAAAAATTCTCTCTCTCTCTTCCTTTCTCACTCTCTCTTTTAAAAAAAAAAGAAAAGAAAAGAAAATCAGCATGTGATACAATAGCAGAGTATAGTAGTTAGAGCACCTTGGACATAGACACACCTAAATTTGAGTACCAATTCCATTATTTAATAATTAAGAGCTCTTGAACAAGTTCTTTAAATTCTCTTTGCCTCAGTTTCCTCATCTGCATAGTGAGGTTAATAATAGCACCAACATCATTCATTCAACAAATAGAGAATGCCTACTATGGCCCAGGAACTCTAAAAGGCTCCAATAGCTCCTAATGAGGGATGTTAAAGGCTCCAGTAGTTCCTAATGAGGGATGTTATCAAGGATTTTGCTTTCATAAAAACTGTTAGTTCCTAAGGGGGGGGGGGGGAATAGTGTGATGACATATGTTAACATTTAGCATAAGGCCTAGCACAACAGTTTTTAACCAGGGCCATTATTTCCCCTCAAAGAACACGAGGTTATTAAAGTGGGAAGGCATTACTGATATCTAGTGGGCAGAGGCCAGGAATGATGCTCAACATTTACAATGCACAGGACAGCTCCTTACAATAAAGAATCCAGCCTCCAAATGTCAGAAATGCTGTAGCTGAAAGACCCCAGCTTTGCAGCAAGAAAGCTAAAAAAAATGGAAGCAATTGTTGATATTATTAAAACCTGAATGTACGTTCTACTTATGTAAGATTATCATGTGCAAATAATCGTGGGGGGTGGGTGGGGGAGTGGCGGGGGTGGGGTTTGAATCCAGGGTCTTACATGTTAAGCATGGGTTCCACTTACTGAGCTACCCTCTCCAGCCTGTACAAATCATTTAACATAACTGGGTCTCAAGATGGACAGATGCATTTATCCTTGTCTCAGAGATTACCTAAGAGTTATGCACTTTATTTCATTAATGCAATGCAAATAGTAGTTATTCTTTTTTTTTTTTAAGAGAGAGAGAGAATTTTAATATTTATTTTTTAGTTTTCGGCAGACACAACATCTTTGTTTGCATGTGGTGCTGAGGATCGAACCCAGGCCGCATGCATGCCAGGCGAGCGCTCTAAATAGTAGTTATTCTTATGGGCATACAACTCTACATTTTTTATTTGTCTTGCCCTTAGTTTAAATTGATGTCTCAGACCTTAGGGATTACTGGTCGTTGACATTAAACTATCCTGTATGGAGGATTATAGGCTGAGAATATAATTTTCTGCCCCCAAGCCACTATCCAATTCTTTATGTGTGTTTATTTTTTGGTACTTGGGATTGAATCCAGGGGCACTTAACCACTGAGCCACATCCCCAACCCTTTTTTGTATTTTATTTAGATACAGGGTCTCAATGAGTTGCTTAGGGCTTTGCTAAGTTGCTGAGTATTCCTTTGAACTGGTGATCCTCCTAACTCAGCCTCCTGAGATGCTGGGATTATGGCGTGTGCCACCACCACCACTATTCAATTCTTTTACCTGCTGCTTGTCCTCCAGGGAGGTGGAGATGACAGAGCAGTCTGATAGTAGGTCTGTCCGGATCACAGATCCCAAATCTGCAGCTGTGGATTCAAACATTGGGGAGACTACCACATTCTCATCAGACAGCAGGCCCACAGGTGGAGAAAGGATTCCTTGAGACATGGCAGCAGAGGCAGCCTAGGTCTAAAAAGAGACAGAGTATGTAGGAAGAATAAGAAATGGAAGGAGCAACAAATCATAGGTAAGAAACAATGCCCTTGCCCCAGGGCACTCGGTTCACAGCCTGAATTGCAACTCTGTATTTTTTCTAATTACTAGCGAAGAGGAAGGGGAGGGGATATTGAATAATTTAAATCAAGTCTAAGGCTTCTTTTCTAAACGTGAACAGCAACTAATAGATATCTGGCTCCAAAAGTGGAAGGCCACGCTCCAAGTAGGGTGCCTGGCCTGCCAATGCTGTGGAAGTGATGTCAGGATCAAGAGTCCATTTGCAACCTCACCCCAAAGCCCACTGAAAGAATATAGGTATTAAGGGAAGAAAGAGAGCGGGTAGTGCGGAGAGGGAGATGGCTGCAGTTCCTCTTTGTGAAAGCCTACTCTGCAAGGGCAAGAGTTGGGAACCTCAGTTCCAGCCAGGCGGCACACTTACTGGAAGACGCGGCCCTCGCTGCTTCTCAGGTACCAGCTGAATCCCAGCAGCAGAACCTGGACTTTCGCTACCGGAGAGCTCAACTCCGCCCATGAGGTGCAGCTTTGTTCCTAATACAATGTTTTAAATTATGCACTGAGTTCGTTCGGCCAATCAGAAACGAAGCCTGCAGTTACCAATCAGCGTAAGGAAAGGGGCGGGGAATACCCGGGAGACCGTTTGATTCAGCTTGACCTCTCACCTGTAATGTGGATCCGGGTTACCAACTGTCGTGCGTTTGGAGTTGTTTCTCCTGGGATTACTTCCCTTTAATTCTTTTCCTTGAACTCAGACATTTCTTTTATAAAAAGCCTAAAGGAAATCCTGAGGCTTCGGTTGCCATCTCTGCCCTACTTTGGCAACAGTGCTTTCCAGGAAAGCGCAAGATAACTGGTTTAAGGCTCTTGCTTCGATTGGATGAAAAACCTACATTTCCCAGGAGGCACTGCGAACCAACGCCCGTACTCTATTTCCCAGAGTTCCCGGTGTTGGGTCCTACCTGACTCTAGCTCGCAGGCGTTGGAGACTTCGGGGCCAAGATGGCGACAGGATCGGGCAGTGAGTATCTGCGTGGAAGGCTTTTGTGGAGCGAAGCAAGGCACAGCATTTTTGGCACACGCTAAGGAAGTGAGAGGAGTGGGATAACTGAGACCCTAAAGTGTTCGACGGCTTCGTGAGGGCCGGCGTTTGGGGTTTGAGACATAAATATAAGCTGTTGCGTCTCAGGGAAGGAGGGAGGTTTTGAGAAGCAGCTCAGCGAGTCTTTGTATCAAGAGTTCTGCGGGGTGGGAGAGAAAGGCACTCTAGAAACTTGGGCGTTAAAACGAAGAGATTTGAGCCATATGGTGTGGCCGGCAGCTCAGAGTCATTCATTTTCTGAACAGTGTGAGGCATTCGAAGTGTGATCACTTTAAATCACGAGCTTTTTCTGTCACTAGGAAATTGCGTTTCGTGAATTTCAATCATTTTTATCCGTTTTATAGAGAATGTTTTTAGGTCCGTCGGTTGGGGGAGGGGCTGAAAGAAGTAAACAAGTTTATGCTAAGAGGGAGGCGGGGCAGTAGGAAGGGCGGGCGCTAGGAATCTTGGGAAATAATCTCGCGTTCAAATTGGAATAAAGGGTTTTTTTTAAAAAAATTTAATTTATTAGCCCCTCCGCGTCGCTTTGGGATTGAACCCCTCAGTGGCATCTTACCACTGAGGTACATCCCTATCCCCCCTACATTCCCCCCTCCAACTTTTTTTTTTTTTTCGGGCTGGCCTCGAAATTGCAATCCTCCTGCCTCAGCCTACCTAGTAGCTGGCATTACAGGGAAACACCCGTGCACCCAGCTGGAATAAAGTATTCTTCAAACTGAACTTTCTAAAGAATTACTTCATATTAATCTGACTTTCCCAATTTTTAAAAAATAAAGCCGAGCGCATCTGAGGAAATAAAATGTTCTACTGTAATTCACATGCAAACAGTAGATAAGATCAATGTAGTTAATTGTGGTGGTGAAAATCAAGTGTTGGTGATTGCTTAAGAGTGCTGGGCTTGGTGGCTCATGCCTGTAATCCTAGCGGTTCCGGAGGCTGAGGCAGGAGAATCACAAGTTCAAAACCAACCTAAGCAATTTAGCGAGACCCTGTTTCAAAATAAAAAATTAAAGGGGCTGAGGATGTGGTTTAGTGGTTAGGCACCCATGGATTCAATCCTTGGCACCAAAAAAAAAGTTGCGGTGGTGCAAACCTGTTACCTTTGCAGCTCAGAAGTCTGAGGCAAGAGGATTGCAAATTTGAGGCCAGCCTCAGCAAATTAGCCAAGCCCTAAGCAACTTAGACCCTGTCTCAAAAAGGGTGTGTGTTTGTGTAGCTTAGTGGTAAAGATCTGGGTTCAAGAATCAATCCTAGTTTAAAAGAAAGTTGGTGATAGTAGCTTGTTTTGTTCCAACAATTGGTATATTTTGTAATAGGCTTTTAGTTGTTGATTTGGTGCTTAAAACTGCTCAGAGGTTGTCTCTAAGCCTTGTTACTTTTCAGAACACAAGCTGCTGAGTACTGGCCCCACAGAGCCATGGTCCATCCGGGAGAAGCTGTGTTTAGCATCTTCAGTAATGAGGAGTGGAGATCAAAATTGGTAAGATATCTAGGATGTTTCCGTTCTTGGGTCTTAGAAACTTGTCCCTCCTCACACACACACACTTTGGTGGATTTTTACAGTAATATCAAGCTTTAAATAGTATTTTTTTCCAAACAGTTTTACTGAAATATTTATATATCATAAAATTAACCCACTTAAAATGTAGAACTCAATAGTTTTTTAGTATATTCACAGAGTTGTGCATTCATCATCACAGTCTAATTTTGAACATTTTCCTTATCCCTAAAATAAATCCATTTCTCCTTAGCTGTCACTGCATTCTCTCTTCTCCTCTCCCAAGCAACTACTTATCGTACTACTTACTTTTTCTACAGACTTCATTTCATATAGAAGGAATCATATAACGTGGTCTTCTGGCACTGATTTCTTTTTCTTTTCTTTCTTTCTTTCTTTTTTTTTTTTTTGAGATTAAAAAAAGGTTTATTACTTAGAAAAAAGGTTTATTGCTTTGCTAGCAAAGGAAAAAAACTGGGACTCTTGTCCCAGAAGCTGGATTCTGCCTATCAGCAGGAATAGGCTTTTAAAGAGGTGATTCAAAGGCTACATTCCTCATGTTCTCTGTTTCAGTTGTAATTCACTTGATAATTTGGGAGATATTTATTTCTGAGGTCTTTTGGTACCATCCCCAAAGTCTCATTACTTTGTTCCTATGGTGAGTTTGTACTCGAGGACAGATAACTCTGCCTAGGAAGGGGTAGAAAGGTAATCCTGTTTCCCCAGAAATTAGGGAGGAGCAGGGAGAGAAAGAAAGAAACCTGTCCATTTAAAAAATAAGTTAAGAGTGGCAGAGCAACAAGAGCTATATTCAAAGCATAAAATAGTCACTGTTACATTTCCCCACTGTCAATTTCTACATTCCATTTCTGTGGAAAGATGGGTGATGACATCTCCAAAACTGTTTCCTGCTGCAAGGGGGTGAAATTGGGGGAAGTAACCCAAAGCCCTTGTTCTCTATTAGGTGGGGTGTGGACAGTTAAGGGGTTTCAGTATCAGAGTAGTCCAGAGGTCCACAGTTGGCAGGTGGCAGGTGACTGGACAGTGTACACAGGCAGGGATCATGAAAATGGTCAAAGTTGTCCGACTTTCCTGAGTTCGATTTCCTTTTTCTCATAGTGGACCAGGATGGAGCAACCTTTATTGTTTGGGGAGAGAATGCAGGAGTTCCATGAAGCAAAAGGAGTTTAGGCAGCTGTTGGGAAGCTCCTTCCTTAGGACCCTTTACTCACAGGAGTATCTCCCCTTGTTCAACCCTAGGCCAACTCACCCATCTCCTAACTCTCCTGCAGTTGGCTCTCAACAAGTTTGCCAGTCACCTTGCCGACTCAGCATGAAAATGAGGTTCCTTAGAGAACCAAGCCTGCTGAAGAAAGCTGGATCAGGGGCTTCTTTGGGGTTCCTGGGATGCCAAATTTGTTACTGAAAGCTTGGTCCTTATCTCCAGTGCCAATCCAATAAGGACATGGTTTTGAGAAAAAGGGAAAAGGAGGTTTATTGCTTTTCTAGCTAAGGAGATACACAGGACTCCTGTCCCAGAGGCTGTGATTCTTGGCCTGGCTACTTAATCAGTCAACAGTACTTTTTCAGGGTTCACCAACATGTACTATGTATTAATGCTTCATTCTCTCTCTCTTTTTTTTTAAGAGAGAATTGTCTCTAAATTACTTGTTACCAAATATGATATAAACAGTTGTTGTATTGTTCAGGGAATGATGACAAGAAAAATAGTCTGTACGTGTTCAGTACAGATGCAGTCTTTTTTTTTTTTTTTTTTTTTCCTCCCCAAGTATATAATTTTCAACCCATGGTTGATTGAATCCAAGAATGCAGACCCTGGATATAGAGAGTTGGCTTCTTATTCAACACTTTAGGATCATTTGGATGGTTCCTCCAATTTAAGGCTAATATGAGTAATACTGTTATAAACATTTGTGTACAAAGTTTTATGTGTACAGTATTTCAGTTCTCAAGTTTTCCACCCCAGTAGTGGAATCTCTGCATCATATGGTAATTATATGTTTAACTTTTTGAAGAGCTGCCAAACTTGTTCTTTTCTCCTGTTCAGTGTTTTTCTCCAATATGAGGGATTGAACCCAGGGCTTCAATCATGCTAGGTGAGTGCTCTACCACTGAGCTACATCCCCAGCCCTTTGAAAATTTTTATTTTAAGACAGAGTCTGACTAAGTTGCTCAGGCTGGCCTGGAACTTGTGATCTTCTTGCTTTAGCCTCCAGAGTAACTAGAACTGTAGGTAGCCACCTACAGTGCATACACCTGTAGGTGTATGCCACCATGCTGAACTGAATACGAATTCTAATAAAGTTCCTGGCAAGAAAAAAAAAATGACACAAACTGAACAAATAGAATTTTTATCAAAACTAAGCATGAAAGCTAGGCATGGTCTACATACCTATGATCCCAGCAACTTGATAAACAGGAGGATTGCAAGTTCAAGACCAGCATTGGCAACTTAATGATACCTTGGCTCAAAATTTAAAAAAAAAATAAGAAAGGCCTGAGGATGTGGTTGAATGGCAGAGTGCCCCTGAGATAAGAAAAAAGAAAGCAAAACATGATTGTGCTAATTTTAACCAAAAGCTGAATTCTGTGGTCAATAAAATCCAATTATATGGGATATCTATGGTGTATGTACTCCCCTTTATGCCTCCTGATTGACAGACTTAAGTCAAACAGACTTCATTCTTTTTTTTTCAATTTGGACTTTCAATTGTGACTTTCTTTTTTCTAATTCCAACATAAATTGTTTGAAACCAGATATATAGTTCTTGGAAGTTTCCCAAGTGCCTCAGCAGAGTGGCATCTTCCCAAGAAAAAACGGGCTAGGTCTGCTTTTTGCTAGATAGTCCAATTGCATGTAGTTGCTCTGTAATCTTGGCCATAGTTCAGAACTGTCATCGTCTTGTCTTTCTCTGTATCAATTTTTTTTCTTGTTTGTTTAATTGCATTTCTGGGGATTGAATTCAGGGCCTCGTGCATGCTAAGTAAGCAGTCTACCACTGAGCTTCATCCCCAGCCATGTGTCAAAAATAAAAAAGGCTGAAGATGGTAGCTCAGTGGTAAAATCCCCTTGGGCTCTATCTCAAGCACCAAGGAAAGAAAGGGAGGGAGGCAGGCAGGCAGGCAAGTTTAATTTGAAAAAGGAATAAATGAGGTGTAACTATCTGCCTTAAATGTCTCAATTTAGAAAATTGGAGGAACAGTACATAGACCATAATTCTGTCCCAATTAACTGGACTTAATTGACCAATTAAAGGAAAAAAATGAGCAATGAAAGAGGAGGAGAGTGAAAAATCCCTCCTAGCTAAGGTACTTCTTTCCAGGCTTTATAATGTTGGGATCTACCAGGTATCAGGGAGGTGTGGGGGCTAGCTGCAGAAATTGGTTCTCTTTCATGTTCCTACCATATGGGTTGGGACATAATGCAGGCTGCATCCTGTTTGGTGTTTCCCAGTAGACAGGTTAAGGGATTGTTGACCAAGACAGCACTATATTCTTTGTATTCACTCCAAAGTCTTTTTCTATTTGCACCTAGGGTTGTGGAGAAAGAGCCATCCTCACCAACCAAGCTTTGACATTTTGTGAACTAGCAGGGTGGATATATACTCACTCCTGAGTCCCTTAGTCTGTGCACCACGGGGCAGGGCAGACATCCACACCTTGTTGTATTCCCAATTCCTCAGAGAGTTGGAGGAAGCAATCAAACCTCTGAATTGTGTGCTGGAGATGGGATTACTAGTTGTACCAAGCAATTTTATTCTCAGTCTTAGAGCTTTCAAACCTGGATGCTGTGCAAAACCACATGGGATTGGTCTCTCTCCTTGTCCTAGAGAGCTGGACCATGAGATGATTAGCCCTTTGGTCCCCTCACCATGATCCCTATTGTTCAGCCGGGTTTGTGACAAGACACTCCCTTTCCATGAATGTCTCCTATTTCCCACCCAGTTGTGTTGGGCCCAAATAGTGATGCATGTTTTCTGATCCCCAGAGCAGGTTAGTCCTTAACAGTAGAATCCTTGTAAAGCTATTGTGTTGTGCAGGAGTAATCACTTTCAGACCAAATCTCAAACTGGATTTAAAGCTTGCAAAAACTGGGCTTTGCTGTGTATGGTAGCGCATGTCTATAATCCTGGTGATTCAGGTGGTGGAGGCAAGAGGATTTCAAGTTCAAAGCCATTCTTAGCTTAGTGAGACCCTAAACAACTTAGACCCCATCTCAAAATTTAAAAAAAAAAAAGGACTGGGAATGTGGCTAAGTTAAGTGCCCCTGGGTTCAGTCCCTGGTACCAAACAAACAAAAAGGATAGGTTTCTCCCACTGTTTTCTTCTTTGGCTTACTTAGCTTGCAGAGTTGGGTTCATTTCCCCAGTTAAGGGCCTGGGTTGAAGTTGGAAATTGCTTTCTGCTTTTCTCTGAGTTGCCTCTCCAGTTTTGTGTGTTATTCAGGTTTCCCTTCACTTCTTTATTCCTAGAATTCTTCTCTTTCTAAAACAGTTTCCTTTTTGTACTGACTATTCTTACTCAGAGTTGCTAGAATGGTACTTCTCTTCCTTCATCTTGTTGAAGACCACCTTTACTGACCACAGTTCAGATTGACTTAAGGTTAAATTAGTATGATCATGCCTTGTTTTGATGATGATTTATGTCTTTTGTGTGTGATGCTGGGATTGTGTCTTTTTTTTTTTCCCCTCCTCGTTTTTGCCAGGATTTCATTTGAATTGATGTTAGGGGTATAGCTCAGTGGTAGGTTGAGGGGCGGGGCGTGTAGCTCTGTGTTAGAATACAATAGAGACAGACCTTGAGTTCAGTTCATAGCACCCAAGAGGAAAGAATTAATGTTCAGTTGGATTAATATTTTTGTGGTGGGGGGAGCAGTGATAGGTATTGAACCTAGAGCCTCTTTGGCTTACTTAGCTTGCAGAGTTGGGTTCATTTCCCCAGTTAAGGGCATAGTAAACAGGTGTTTTACCACTGATGCACATGCACAGCTTCCCCCATCTTTTAACTTTTCTTCTTGGTATGGTGTTTTCGTTTTGCATTACTGGGAATAGAATCCAGGGTGTGTCATGTGCAAAGCAAACACTTTACTCTAAACTACATTATAAGGTTTTGTTTGTTTGTGGGTTTGTTTGTTTTGAGACAGGGTCTTCCTAAGTTCCCCAGACAAGCTTCAAACTTATAATTTGATTCCTACCTCAGCCCCGGAGTAGCTGTGTTTACAGGTATGTGCCACCATGCCTACTGAGCAGATTTTTAATGGTGTAATTGATTTGTGGTAAATTACACCTACTTGAAGTATAAGCCCATGGTATTTATAACATGGATACATCTGTGAAACTCTTCCCAATCAAGATAATTTTGACAGTGTTCGTTAGTGGTGAACAGGTGAAGAAAATTATGGTGTATAAATATACAAAGGAATATCAGTTATAAAAAAAAAGAAAGAAGGGATCCCTGACATTTGTGACAACATGGATAAACCAGGAAGACATCATGTTAAGTCAAAAAAGTCAGGCCTAGAGACAAATACTGCATGATCTTACTCATGTGGAATCTAAGAAGGGTAATCTCAGAATTAGAGATGGTGGTTACTGGTGGCTGGAGTGGTTGAGGGTATGGTTAGGTGGAGTGAGTTTAGAGAGTCGGTCAAAGGATACAAATTTTGAGTCATATACAAGGAATAAGTTCTGATCTGTTGTAGAGTATAGTGACTATAGTCCTCCACCTCCACCACCACCACCACCACTACTAGAGGCATAGACAGAAGTTTATTTTGGAAAGTAGAGGCATATTCAAGAAACAGTGTGGGCCATCTCCTCAGGAAGAAATAGTAGCCAGTTGATGGGTATTAATATTTATAGAGGGACAGTTGCAGTTGCTAGGGTCTGGACTAGAGTTAGAGTTGGGGTAGAATTGCACAGTTTGGTGTCAGTTTTTCCAGCGCTTGCACATTAACCTTATATTCCTTTTTTGCAGGAAGGGGTCAAGAGTATGGGTCGGAATATGTTTTGCATTTCAAAGATTTGTGGGCATTTATTGCATTCTGGTGGCTCATGGGCTATTCTTTTAAGGCTCAAAGTTTATCTTTTTTTTTGTGTATCCCCAAGTTTCCATATGATTCTCCACTTCTACCGTCCAAACTTGGGACCCCTTAAGGGTTGATGAGGGCCAATCTCTAGAGAACCTTTGGGTAAAGCAAGGAATATACATTCGAGGGAGAATGTGAGCCACATCTCAGAGAAGCAGTCACGTGCTGCTTATATTTATTAACAATATTGTATTCTCAAGAAATGCTAAGAGTACATATGTTCTCACTTCAAAAATAACTACGTGAACCAGGCAGCCTTTAATCCCAGCAGCCTGGGAGATTGAGGCAGGAGGATTGCAAATCCAAAGCCAACCTCAGCAATTTAGCAAGGTCCTAAACAACTTAGCAAGACCTTGTCTTAAAAGAATTTTAAAAAGGGTTGGGGATGTAGCTCAGTGATTGAGCGCCCCTGGATTCAATCCCTAGTACCAAATAAATAAAACAGAGGGCTAGGAATGTAGTTCTGTAGAAGAGCATTTACCTAGCACGTACAAGGCCCTGAGTTCACCACAGAAACAAACTGGTTTTGAAATAAAATCCAATTTGTACATTTCCTCATATTTTCGTAAGAAAAATAGTATAGAGGTTGGGGTTGTATCTTAGTGATAAAGCACTTGCTTAGTATGTGTGAGGCACTGGGTTTGATCTTCAGCACCACATATAAATAAATAAAATAAAGGTCCATTGACATCTAAAAAATACTTTAAAAAGAAAAATAGTACAGGAACACTGTGTTTATGACTTTTTAAAAATCAAAGTAGTGCACGTTTTCAGTGTCTTTGCATTATTGTCTTTCATCCATCAATGTCAGTTTCTTGTCTCAGTATTAATTTTAATTTTGTATACCATATTTTCTTTAGACCTCTTTCTTCCTCTGAGTGTATGTGTGTTAGTGGGAGCTGAACCCATGGTTGTTTTGCTGCTGAGCTATATTCCCAGCCCCATTTTTAGTTTTTTTTAAAAAAAAATTTTAGTTGTAGATGGACACAACACCTTTATTTAATTGTTTGTTTTTATGTGGTGCTGAGAATCAAACCCAGTGCCTCACACATGCTAGGCGAGCACTCTACCCTGAGCCACATCCCCAACCCCACCATTTTTAGTTTTTTTGAGACTGTGTTTTGTTAAGTTGCTGAGGCTGACCTGGAACTTGTGATCTTTCTGCCTCAGCTTCCCAAGTTGTTGAGATTACAGGCATATAACACTACACCTGACTAGATCACACACATACTCCTTTGGTGGGGTGGCGATGTATATATAGGGCCTGAATACGCTAGAAAAGTGCTGTATCACTGAGCTGCATTCCCATCCCTATATATACTATATATCTATATAGGATATACTATATCCTCCAAGATCAAGTACTATCATCATTTGAAGATCTGTCTCATTCCTGTCTTTTTTGTTTTTGGTGGTACTGGGGATTGAACCCGGGGCCTTGTGCATGCTTAGGCAAACACTCTACCAACTGAGCTATAACCCCAGCTCCCTCATTCCTGCCTATCTTTTTTTTTTTTTTTTAATTTTTATTTTATTTTATTTTTATTGTTGGTCGTTCAAAACATTACACAGTTCTTAATACATCATCTTTCACAGTTTGATTCAAGTGGGTTATGAACTCCCTCCTGCCTATCTTTTTATGGGGGTTGGCTAGTACAGGTGATTGAACTCAGGGGTGCTTTACCACTGAGCTACATCCCCAGCCCTTTTTTTTTTTTCTGGTGGATACAACATCTTTATTTTTATGTGGTATTGAGGATTGAACCCAGCGCCCCGTGCATGCCAGGGAAGCACAATACCACTTGAGCCACATCCCCAGCCCTTTTGATTTTTTATTTTCAGACAGAGTCTCAATACATTGCCAGGGGTCTTGCTAAGGTTGCTGAGGTTGGCCTTGAACTTCCAAACCTCCTTTCTTGGCCTCCTTAGTCACCGGGATTACAGGCATGTGCTATCATACCTGGCCCCTATTTTGAGGGTGGGGGCAATACTAGGGATTAAATTCAGAGGCACTAGACCACTGAGGCACATCTTCAGCCTTAATTTGTATTTTATTTAGAGACAGAGTCTCACTGAGTTGCTTAGCGCCTCACTTTTGCTGAGGCTGGCTTTGAACTTTGTATCCTCCTGCCTCATCCTCCCAATGTGCTGGAATTATAGGTGTGTGCCACCACATCCAGCCCATTTATTTATTTCTTAACAGCCACATGGTATGTTTTATGACTACAATGTGAAATAGTGGCATGAAATAATATAAAACATTGTTTAGCAAAACCTTACATGTACGTTTGCTGCATACTATATGGGTGAATGTTTGCTAATATATAACTTTGGTTATATGTAGATTATACCTTATATCTATAAGATAAGCTGAAAGTAGAATTGCTAGGTCAGAGAGTATATGAATTTATAATATTTGGTAAAAGGTTCAAATTGCCTTGCTCAAAGATTTTTCAGTTTACTCTCCCAGTGCCCGTTTGTTATTCTCTGCCCCGTCTCATAGAATGTGTTTTCACATGCTTCTGATCCTTGACAGTATTATAAAAGCTGAGAATGTCATATTTTTGATTTGCATTTATCTTAGGTGTGAAATTAAGTGCCTTTATATGTTAAAAAGTCACTTGTATTTCCTTTACTGCAAATCATTTTCCCAGTTGTCTTTTTTATTATTAGTACTGCCTGTAATTGGGAAAGGGGGAGGGTTCCATCTAAATTAGGGAGATAAGCTGCTGAGAGCCACAGCCTAGTCCGAATGATCCATGGCATTTTTGCCAGAAGGCAGTGGTTGAGAGGTGTCTGCCACAAAATAAGGCAGGAGGCACTTGTAGGTTCAAAACAAGAACTCCTTTATTACCGAACTCCCTCGGGGGCCACCCAGGCCACCCACATGGCCCTTCCAGGAACACCACCAATTAGAAATCCCTCCTCCAGAACTTCCCTAACCAATGGAGAACTCCAAAGTAGCGGGACAGCAGGGGTCTAATATACAATTGAATACACAGCTTATCATAACCATCATCATCTCAATGGCTCGCTGGTCACCTCTCCACCACTCCCTTCTGGCAAAAATGCCATGCTTCTTTCTGACTTGGCTGTGGGTCTCAGCAATAAGCTATTTGCCTGTTCAATGAGATACATTTTTTTTCTATTTTTGCTATCAGATGCCAATTAACTTATTTTAGTATTTTTACCTTGTCCCCGCCCCCTTTTGGTGTTTTCTTTTTTGAGACAGAGTCTTGTTAAGTTTCCCAGGCCTCCATCTTGCAATCCACCTGCCTCAGCCTCCTGAGTAGCATATACTACCTTACTCAGCTAAGACTTTTAAAATATAGTGTATTAAGATTTTTCTTTTATGGTTCTCAACTTTTGCATCATGATTAGAAAGCTTTTCTTTTTGAGATTATAAAGAAATTGTGTTCTTCTAGTTCTTGCATGATTAAAATATTTAAAAATATTTTAATCTTGGATCTACTTGGGAGTTTTTCTGCTTATGAGATATGAGATATGAGGTCTCTTTGGTACTGGGTATTGAACCCGTGGGTACTTTACCACTGAGCTAAATTTCCCAGCCCTTTTTATTTTTTTTTTTTTGAGATAAGGTCTCATTAAGCTACTCAGGCTAGTCTCACACTTGTGATCCTCCTGCCTTAACCAGCAAGAGTAGCTAGGATTACAAAAGTGTGCCACTGTGCTTGGCTTAAACTTTTTCCTAATAGGTCGTCATATAACCATTATGCCAAGACAAAATTTAAAAACTTTTTTCTGCAGCTGGGAATGTAGCTCACATGCAGAGTATGTACTTAGTATGCTTTTGGACTTTAATTCAATCTCCAGTACCACAAAATAAGCACCAAAAATAAAATAAATAGTGGGCTGGAGTTGTGGCTTGGTGGTAGAACTCTTGCCTAGCATGTGTGAGGCACTGGGTTTGATTCCCAGCACCACATAAAAATAAACAAGTAAAGGTATTGTGTCCATCTACAAAAAAATATATATATATATATATTTTAAAACTATATAAAGACTTTTTTTAAGATTGTATAGTATTTTAAACCCATAGAGAAGGGTAGAGAATAATATATAGTACAGTCCTTTTATATCCTTTGTTGATCCTATTTCACTCTATTTTCATTTTTGCTTGTTTTCTTTTTTTGTGTTTATACTTCCATCATTTTCCATCATTTTGGAAACTTGGTTGGCTTTGTTTTGTTGAGGAGGCGGTGGTGGAGAGTCTTTATTTATGGTCCTAGGGATTGGACTCTTGTGTTCTAGGGAAGTGTGTTACCACTTGAACTATATCCCCAATCCAAGGCAGTTCTCTTTTAAAAGAACCCAACAACCAAATCAACATAAAAATGTTTTTCCAAAAAAAATTTTTACTATTTTTACTTCATCTAGTAAATAGTATATCACCCAGGAAAACGGTTCAGCAATGACTTTTTTTTTTTTGGTACCAGGGGTATACCACTGGGTCACACCCCAGCCCTTTTTTAATTTTTTATTTTGAGACAGGGTCACACTAAGTTGCTTAGGGCCTTGCTGAGCTACTAAGGCTAGCTTTGAACTTGCAGTCCTCCTGCCTCAGCCTCCCAAATCACAGAAGCAATGACTGTCTTTAAATGGTTTTATTTTTTTCAAGGGGTTGGGAGATAATGAGGATTAAACCCAGAACCTTGAACATGCTAGGCAAGCTGTCTTTTGCTGAGCTACACCCCTTTTATTTTTACTTCGAGACAGGGTCCTGTGGAGTTGTCCAGACCAGCTTTGAATTTTGTGATTCTCCTGCCTTGATCTCTTGAGTGACTGGAATTATAAGCATATGCCACGAGGTCCATTTCTCTAAATTTTTTTTTTTTTTAAAGGTCACAATTTGATTCTATTTGAGATTCTGCTGAGCTTCAGACTTGAGCAGAATTTATAGTCTCTTTTTTATTAGAGAATTTTAATATATATTTTTTTTAATTTTCGGTGGACACAATATCTTTGTATGTGGTGCTGAGGATCTAACCTGGGCCACTCGCATGCCAGGCGAGCGTGCTACCGCTTGAGGCACATCCCCAGCCCCTCTCTAAATTTTTTTTAGGTAATTGTGTCATTTTTCATAGTCAGAGATCTGGGGGTATATAGCTCTGTAGTAGAATCCTGTTTTCAATAATAGTAATTTTTTAAAAAAAAAATTTTCCAGAATATTTCCCATTTGGCAGTTTTTATTCTGAATTTTGAAACTGCAAACCTTGAACTCAACCAACTACCTCTCCCGTTTTTTGTTTTTTGTTTTTTTTTTTTCTGTTTGGTGTGTAATGAGACTTCTCTTACTTCGTAGGGTATCAGTTAGCAGAGCCATCAAGCCCTTTGCAGAACCTGGCCGCCCTCCAGACTGGTTCTCTCAAAAAGTAAGTTACTAAATAGGTGCTTTATTATAGTCGTTAGGATTTACAGTAGGGCTCTCTACCAAGTTCTGCCTTGTAATTACAAAGCTTTTATACCGTGAAATGAGAAAATAGTTGAAAATGATTTTTTTCCTCCCACTTTTCTAATCTGTGTATGCTCATTCTTATAAAATCTTCTTGTCAGTGTTGTATAACAGTTAAGAGCCCAAATTTGGGTGTTAGACAGATTTGGGTTCTGTGTGATTCCATCTAAAAACTTTAGACCATGATCCTCAGTTCTCTTGTTTATGAAATAGACATAAAAATTGCTTCGGTAATGTTGTAAAGTAATTGAGCTGATACATGTAAAACACTTTAGTAGAATACTTTGCATATGGTAATTACTCTGTAGGTGTTATTATAAATATTGGCTAGTGGGTTGGCTTTCCCCAAAGATACCTGAGGACAGAAGACTTCTTTTTCTTTCCTGGTATTAATTATTTTGAACTGATTGGATTACAAAGTAATTTGTCCTATAAGCTGTACACACTGCTGGGTCCTGTGTTGTATGCAAAAGAAAAGCAAAAAAACCCACATACATCTTAAACATAGCTCTCTTTTCTAAACTTTGCTTAAATTTGTTGAAACTTGAAAAGCTTATTCGTTTCCAGGATTGCTCATCACGTTTTTACTTTTTTCCATAGCATTGTGCTTCTCAGTACTCAGAGCTCCTAGAAACCACTGAGACCCCAAAGTGAGTATAAAGCCAGATATTTCAGGCAGATCCCTTTTGTGGCAAGTGTTTACTGTGGAAATCTAGTTTATACCTATTTTGGGGTGATAAAAGTATTGCAGAGGGATGGGGTTATGGCTCAGTGGTAGAGTGCTTGCCTAGCATGAGTGAGGCACTGGATTTGATCCTCAGTACCACATAAAAATAAATAAGTAAGTAAATAAAATAAGTTTATGACTAAGTAGTAGAGAAGTCTTGAAGAAAGCAAGTAGGAGTGGAAACAAATGTCCTCTTAAGAAGATATGAATTTTTCCCCTCACAGACGCAAAAGAGGTGAAAAGGGAGAAGTAGTAGAAACTGTGGAAGATGTGATTGTTCGGAAACTGACTGCTGAAAGAGTGGAGGAACTGAAGAAAGTGATAAAGGAAACCCAGGAGAGATATAGGTACTCAACTCATCAGAGCACATATCAAATGGTTTGGAAAGACAAAGGGGACTAATTTCTTATACTGGTCAGAATTTTTAAAATAGATTATTTTTAAAAACCATTATAGTTTTAAAAGCTATCAGAATGGACTGGGAATATAGCTTAGTTGTAGAGTGCTTTCCTAGGTCCTGGGTTAAATCACTAGCACCATAAAAAACAGTTGAGCGAGGTGTGGTGGTGCATTCCTATAATCCCAGCAGTTTAGGGAGGCAGGCAGGAGAATTGCTCGTTCAAAGCCAATCTAAGCAATTTAGTGAGATTCTGTCTGAAAATTTTAAAAAGGGCTGGAGAATTGGCTCATTGGTAAAACACCTCTGGGTTCAATCCCTAGTACCAAAACTAAAACTAAAATAAAATAAATAAAAAACCAATTGTCAATTTGAAGGTTGAGGTGGAACAATCACTTAAGCCCACAAGTTTGGGACCAACCTGGGCAACATAGCAAAACCCTGTTTCAAAAAGATTATCATTCTGTCTGCTTTTTCTTCCTATAGACGGCTGAAAAGAGATGCAGAACTAATTCAAGCAGGGCACATGGACAGCAGACTGGATGAGCTTTGCAATGACATTGCCATGTGGGTTATAATCTTCCATCTGTGCTCCTTTCTGTCTCACCTCTTTCCTTCCCAAGTAATCTATCTTCTTTCCTCCTCCTGCCATACCTTTTGACTTGAGACAGATTCTAGGAAAGGAATAGCACTGGTTTGGTGTGTGGGAGTGGGGAATGAGGCCTTAGAGGGTTATAGAATATTTCAATATGAGAACATATTAATTCTAACTTAAAAGGTCTGTGTTTTGCCTGGGTGAAGAACTGAGAGTTAGTATACCCCAATTCCCTGTTTTGGTGATTAGACTCCCTGCTTTCAGAAAGGGCAGATGTGAGGGGAAAAAAAAAATAAAAAGGGCTGGGATTGTGGCTCAGTGGTAGAGTACTTGCCTAGCATGTGCAAGGCAGTGGGTTCGATCCCTGGCACCACATAAAAATAAAAATAAATAAATAAATAAATTCTCCATGAGGGCTCAACGAACTATGGGAAGGAACTAGATATCTGGCTACCATCTAACCCTTAATTCCCTCTTTAGGAAAAAAAAATTAGAGGAAGAGGAGGCTGAGGTGAAGAGAAAGGCTACAGATGCTGCATACCAGGGTAAGCTGAACTTAGTGCTTCTGCTTAACGGTTAATTATACTTACTGCATGCTATGATAGACTACTTTGTAAATTTAGTAGTTCAAATTTACATGCATATTTCTCTCTTTGTCATCTTCTTTATCTCTCTTTTTTATATTGTACTCTTTTGGGGATTGGGGTGGGGTTGGTGCTAGTGCTAGGGACTGAACCCAGGGTCTTATGCATGTTCCATATTTTATTGAGTCAATCTCTTAAGTCCTGGGAGTAGGTCAGTTTAGTTCTGTGTCATTTCAGGATTTAGTGTTACAGGTGTGCTCCCATCAAGGTTAGGCATCCATATGGTGCAAACTAATAGACTTTTAATAAGCTGCATTTCCATTACACTGGAAAATCAGAAACATGTACTTTTCTGAATTTTTCCCATCCTTTCTATATACCTTATTATTATCATTTTCGTCATGTTCCATAAAATCTAAGGTGTAACGTAACCTCTGGAGGAAGCAGAATGTTTTGGTATCCTGGCTGGCTTGCCAAAATTTTCCCTCTCCTCTCTGAAGTTTCAATAATTTGAGTCTGTGGGTCAAACTAACATACATAGATTAATAAGAGGAAAACCATACCAATTTATTACATTCATATGCACAAGAGACTCACAAAACATGACTCCTGGGCTGAGGATGTACCTCAGTGGTACAGTGCTTGCTTAGCATATGAAGTCCTGGGTTCAGTCCTTAGCACTGCCATAACAAAAGATTCATGTTACCAGAATAAAAATAATTCTTCGTGTCCAGGAAGAAACAAGAAAATGAGCTCTACTCAGATATCCCCATGTCTCAAATTTACTTTTCTCTCAATTTTACTTTTAGGACATAGTCTTTTTAATAATATATTGAACATAATTGAGGTTTTAGAAATACAAGGCCCGTGAAAAGATTGAGAATAATTTAGTTATTAGATAATGAGAGAAACAGTTTAAGCATTTGCAATTCTGGGAATACATGCTGTGAACCAGTGATGTCTTTCCCTCTAGTTATTTATGTGTTTGTTTATTTATGCAGCACTAGGGATTTGAACAAAGGGTCACTTCACTACTGAACTACATCCCCAGCTCTTTTTTCAAAATTTTGAGACAGGGCCTCACTAAGTTACCTAGGCTGACCTCAAACTTGTGATCCTCCTGCCTCAGCCTCCTAAATCACTGAGATTATAGTTGAGTACCACTGTGTCTGGCCTTTCCCTTTTTTTAAAAGCAGAATCTTGAGCTGGTGACGTAGCTCTGTGACAGAGTGCCTTGCATGTACCATGCCCTGGGATTGATCCCTGGCATCAAAAAATAAAAGCAGAGTCTTTATAAATTACTAAAGAAGATGTTGAGGAGTATGTAAACTGTTTTCCCACTCCTTGGAAACTTAAATAGTTAAGAGTTTACTTAGTGTGAGAATTGCAGTTAGGAAAAATTAGGCTAAAAAATTACTCCTCTCTTGTGTTAAAGTAAGTTTTTAATCCACATTCATAATTTAATAATGCAGCATTCCTATTTGACCTTTGTTGTACATCAGTGGAGTAGTGTCTAGCTTCACTTATTTAGTACTGAAGGTTTGGACTTTGTTTTAATGTTCTAGCTCGTCAAGCAGTGAAAACACCCCCTCGGAGGTTACCCACTGTGATGGTCCGCTCTCCTATAGATTCAGCCTCCCCAGGAGGTGATTATCCACTTGGGGACTTGACTTCAACCACTATGGAAGAGGCCACCTCTGGGGTGAGTGTTATTTCTATCCATTGGAATTGATCAGTGAAGGGTGCAATAAGCCAGCAGAGAGCTGAGTGATGAGGAAACCACTTTTGACCTAGGAGCAACTTCTTGGTCTGAACACTAAAGACTATCTATAATTTACCATGTTCTGTGCTCTAAGATAAGGACGGACCTAAAAGCACTGAGGCTTTTGACCTTTTTGAGAGATAGGGAAAAGACTGCATTCAGGAATTCTTTGCTGTGTATCTTAGTCCTATGAAATTCCTGCTGAAATAAGAGACAATTCCTTGTAAATATAATACTGGTAGGGGGTGAGGAGTTTGTAAATGGCAGATTGGATGGAATGGTTGGGTCATTATGGGTTTGAATCAGTAGAAGAGAAAATAACATGGGGAAGAAAAGTATAGCTAAGATTAGGGGGTAGAGGGTTCTGGGCATTTCCACTCAGAACTAATAAAACAATAGACACACTAACCCATCCAGATTAGTAGGGAGCCTTCCATAGTTTGAGAAGTCAGATAAAGGTTCTCTGTTGTCTCTTAGGTAACCCCTGGGACTTTGCCGAGTACCCCAGTCACCTCGTTTCCTGGGATTCCTGACACCCTTCCTCCAGGCTCTGCACCCTTAGAAGCCCCCATGACCCCAGTAACAGATGATTCACCCCAGAAAAAGATGCTTGGACAGAAAGCAACTCCACCCCCCTCCCCTCTGCTGTCAGAGCTCTTGAAGAAGGGCAGCCTCCTGCCTACTAGCCCCAGACTGGTATGGAGACTTCTGTGGGTGTTTGAGAGCTGTGGTGATTTTAGTACTTGGAAGGGAGTGCCTGGGACCTAAAATGTGAC
This sequence comes from Ictidomys tridecemlineatus, assembly GCF_052094955.1. Classification (NCBI taxonomy): domain Eukaryota; kingdom Metazoa; phylum Chordata; class Mammalia; order Rodentia; family Sciuridae; genus Ictidomys; species Ictidomys tridecemlineatus. The sequence continues at coordinate 118,640,809 of NC_135477.1, read as the reverse complement.
ATGGACAAAAAATTCAAAGGAGGAAGAGATGTCTTAGTTAAATGTTAATTTAAAACAATAAGTTGATAGTATCCTTGGGTCCTGAGGTATCTGAGCCACAATTATTTTGGTTTTCTTCCCAAAGAACTCTTGACAAATAAGTTCTGAACATTAGAGTTTCCCTTGGGTTTGAATTACTCTCTGTGGATAGTAAGTTTTAGTTTTTAAGAAGTTTGGTTGACAGAGTTTTGGGGGGAAGTGGTAGTTAAGGAAAGCTTGAGTGTAGCCTTCACCTCTATTCTTCCCTGGTAGGTCAGTGAGAGTGAAATGGCTGTTACTTCTGGCCATCTGAACAGTACAGGTGTCCTCCTGGAGGTAGGCGGGGTCCTTCCCATGATACATGGTGGGGAGATACAGCAAACACCCAATACTGTTGCAGCTTCCCCTGCTGCCTCAGGTAAGTCATCACTCTTCCTTTATCTACTTCAGAGATGGTTTCATTATTATTAAGGAATTGTTAATCCATAACTACTTTTTTTTTGTTTTGGAGCTGCTTTAGCTGTTAAAACACATAGTGCTTGAAGGGCTGGGGTTTTAGCTCAGTGGTAGAGTGCTTACCTAGCATGTGTGAGGCACTGGGTTTGATTCTCAGCACTGCATATAAACAAACAAACAAACAAAAAAATAAAGGTCCATTGACAACTTAAAAAAAACAAACAGTGCTTGAAATTATTAATCCATTAAATCTTCAAATTGTTGACATCCCTGATTAACTACAGCATAGCTATTGATGAGAAGAACATGAAATTAATAGTGAAGCTGCTTCTCTGTGGCTTGTAAAATTGTGTAAAGGTGCTGGAGATACCTGAGATAATAGAATATGGGAAAGAGATTTGGCTTGAATCTCAGGCCTGCTATGCATTGGGTTTTTTAATCTGATAGGTGACTTAACTATTGAGGCTCAATTTTCTGTTTTATTAATTGTGATATATATGCTATTCATTGATATAGTGAGAATTAAATGAGATAAACAAAATAAAGCAAAAAAAATGCTTTACAAAATACCTTATAAACATTAGATGTTGGTATTTGAATCATGTTGAAGTTGGGTAGTGTATAGCATGTTGAATCTCAACAGAAATGATATTTATTCAGACCAGTTTTTTTATTCTTGGTGATTATTTAATTTTCCTCTGAGGAAAGGTACCACCCATTTTTCTTATGTTGTGTATTCTAGTACTTTGGTTTATTCCTAATTTAGAATTTTGGTTCATTCCTAACTTGGAAAAAAGTAAGGTTAGAGAAAATAAAACTATAGCTCAACATAGGAGTTGCTTTCATTCTTTGAGACCATAAATTTTTTCTTGGTTGAATCTTAGAGTGGCTATTGCTTCTTGTTGGTGTGCTTTCTTCTTACCTCATTTTGTATACCTCTTTGTTAGGTGCTCCCACTCTTTCCCGGCTTTTAGAAGCTGGTCCTACACAGTTCACCACACCTCTTGCTTCCTTCACTACTGTTGCCAGTGAACCTCCAGTTAAACTTGTGCCACCCCCTGTAGAGTCTGTGTCCCAGGCTACCATTGTCATGATGCCTGCGCTGCCAGCACCATCCTCTGCTCCGGCTGTCTCCACTCCTGAAAGTGTAGCTCCAGGTTCGTCCTTGACCCACGCCCTGAGCAGCCACTAGGACCAAAATTTCATTTTGAGCTTCAGTTAAGGAAAGATAACCAAGAACATTAACTCTAATTTAGATGCTTCTGTTTTCCATAGACATGTGCCATCTTTATCCTTAGAAAAACAAAGATGTGAAAAGGGTGGGTATTTGTTGGGGGAAAATGGTTAAGTGTACAAATAAAAGCAGGCTTGAGAATGTGTTCTCACCTTATTTTTTAAGTAAATGGGGGAGAAGAAAAAAAAATAGGCATATATGTTTCTGACCTTCAGTGTACTTGACATCTGTCTATAGCTCTAGTGTGATTTTTCAGGTGGTCACTTGGTATCCAATAAGCTGAGATACTTTTCCCTTTTTGTTTAGTGAGTCAATCTGACACCTGTGTTCCCATGGAAGCTGTGGGGGATCCACACACTGTGACTGTTTCCATGGATAGCAATGAAATCTCCATGATCATTAATTCTATCAAAGAAGAGTGTTTCCGATCAGGGGTAGCAGAGGCCCCTGGAGGATCAAAGGCTCCCAGCATAGACGGAAAGGAAGATTTAGATCTGGCTGAGAAGATGGATATTGCTGTGTCTTACACAGGTGAAGAGCTAGACTTTGAGACTGTTGGAGACATCATTGCCATAATTGAGGACAAGGTAACCATTCAGCAAAGTCCCAAAGAATCTCATAGCTTCTCTCCTCTGCCTTTCTTTTTTTCTCATAGTAAAACAGCTGTTGTGCTCCATCTCTGTAATCTGAAAGCCTTTGGTATTTGGCATTAGTCATCTCCCTAGCCATTCCTGTATTATTGATTTGCAGAGGGCAGGTGTCTGTCCCTACATGGGGGAAGAGAGAGAAATGGCAGGTTTATTTTCATTCAGTGCTAGCAAATTTGAGAGACTTGGATGGGCTTCTTTCTGTGACCTCAACAATCTGTATATTATGGAACAGGTAGATGATCACCCTGAAGTGCTGGATGTGGCAGCTGTGGAAGCAGCACTGTCCTTCTGTGAAGAAAATGATGATCCCCAGTCTCTTCCTGGCCCCTGGGAACACCCAATCCAGCAGGAACGGGATAAGCCAGTACCTCTCCCTGCACCAGAAATGACAGTCAAGCAAGAGAGATTGGACTTTGAGGAAACAGAAAACAAGGGAATTCATGAACTCGTGGACCTCAGGGAGTCTGGTGTTGACATTAAAATGGAACCTGCAGAACCAGAGCCAGGCATTTCAGGGGCTGAAATTGTAGCTGGGGTTGTTTCAGCCACAAGTATGGAGCCACCAGAACTCAGGAGTCAAGACTTAGATGAGGAACCCAGAAGTACTGCAACTGGAGAGATTCCTGAAGCAGATGGTTCCAATGGGAAAGGCGATGAGATACCACTTGCAACTGTGAAGACAGAGGTAAATAGTAAGATCAGGAGCTGGGAGTATGTAAGTTTATAATTATAATACTGTAGGTAAGAAGTGATGGGTTTCCTGTTGAATTCCTGAGTCTTGGTGTGTTTCATGTATCCATAGCCCATAAGTTGTGATCAGTGTTAAGTATGCTTGTCCTATTCCTGTTAAGGTGACCATTAGAATCATATCACATTAGTAGGACTTAAAATTTCTTCTATAGTCTCATTATCATTGAAGAATAAGGTTGTGTGAGCTGTAGCAGTTTACCAGTTCTTAAGAAACTTGTTCTTTTTTTGATCTTCAGGCATCCCCTGAAAGCATGTTGTCTCCATCACATGGCTCAAATCCCATTGAAGATCCTTTAGAGGCAGAGACTCAGCACAAGTTTGAAATGTCAGGTAAATAAAAGACTGGAAATCTATACTCTGTAACTAACTTGAAATAATTTGCTCTGTCTTCTGAGGGATTGTGGGTTGTGGGTAAGTAGAGGAGATAGAACAGGTAGGAATGGAAAGGAAAGCTGCAGGGGATTATGGTCCATAGGAAGGGGAAGGCTAAGGTGGAAAAATCTTCAGGTAGTTTTTCTCTCCTCTGCAGACTCATTGAAAGAAGAATCAGGGACTATTTTTGGAGGCCAGATAAAGGTATTTCAGACTTTTCTTTATTCCTCTTGCCATGTGATTAGATTTCCCTGTAGCACTACCTTTTTAATAAATTTTGGTGTACTCTCACATCTTTATTCTCTGAGACTGGTAAGGAGTTGCATGGGGAAAAGCTGCAGTGGACAGTGTGGCATAGTGGGAGTACTATAGCAACATGCGCTTCCCATCTGAAAGAGTTTGTAAATAACACACAGTCCTTTCTTTACATTTAGTGCACAGATAAACTTTGATATACAGTGATTTAGAGTGAATAGGGATATCAGAGCCAGGGAGATCATAGAAGAAATCAGATTATTAATTATCCAGTGAGATATATAGAAAATTTTTCTTTTTTAGAGCAGTAGTTAACAGAGACTTAATGTGATGTGAGTTTACTCCATCATATGAGACATGAAATAAAACTTTTTTTTTTAAATTTTTGTTTATTTTTAAATGTGGTGATGGGGATCTAACCCAGACTCACATGCATGCTAGGCAAGTGCTTTACCACTGAGCTATCTCCCCAGTCCCCAAATAAAACTATTTTTGATAACTTTGTACCCAGGGTCAGAATTCCTCTTAAGAGCAAGGGGAAAGAAGGAATGCCTCTTAGCTTAGTCTTAAGAAAGTAGCTTTTTTTAGATCCTGGGTTTTATTCTTAGTCAAGGTTTGAGATTACTTAGCCAGTGGCTATAAGTAGATAGTAGTATAAGTGATAGAGGGCTCAGTCAAGAATCGGTGTCAGGCCATTTCTAGAACTGATCTAACTCAAAAGGCAGATCATGTTTAATGATGCTTTGCTGGATAGCTTTGTTTGCATATGTTGACTGGAGTACACTGTGTCTAAGGATGTCGCAGGTGAGGAGGAGGAGGAGGATGGAGTCAGTGAAGCAGCCAGTCTAGAGGAACCTAAGGAAGAAGATCAAGGAGAAGGCTATTTGTCAGAAATGGATAATGAACCCCCTGTAAGCGAGAGTGATGATGGCTTTAGCATACACAATGCTACCCTACAGTCACATACACTGGCAGACTCCATCCCCAGCAGCCCTGCTTCTTCACAGTTGTAAGTATCTGAAATTCTTTTTTTTTTTTTTTTTTTTTTTTGAGGCAACACAGTAAAGATGAGAAGGAGGAGAAGAGAGGATCTTTATTCTTACTTTCTCATCTTCCCTTTCTGGGCCTGGAACAAATAGTTGACAAAAAAAATAATTAGGACTTTTTTTTTTTTTAAACTTGTGCCTGCTAGAACTCCTATCTCTCTGTTTCAGCTCTGTCTGTAGTGAAGATCAAGAAGCTATTCAGGCCCAGAAAATCTGGAAGAAAGCCATCATGCTTGTATGGAGAGCTGCAGCTAACCATAGGTAAGTGAGCCTTATTTCTCTTGCTCCTCATTGTTGGAGTGGTTTTCTGTGGGACTGCTGGTGTTTGCTCCTTACTACTTTCAGTTACTTAGAGTAAGCTTCCTCTCATATGCTTCCGGAAAATAAATCAGTATTGCACCTCATTCTTTTTGGATAGGTATGCCAATGTCTTCCTGCAGCCTGTTACAGATGACATAGCACCTGGCTACCACAGCATTGTACAGAGGTAAGCCATGGTTCATCCAGTATACTGACTTGCTTAAATTGAAAGTCATCCAGACTTAGTGAGTATTTGTTTTAGATAATAATAAGTTCAAAGTTAGCATTTTTGATGTAAGGGTATCCACATGCTAAAACCATTCTAGTGACTGGATCACCACTGGTTGTCTAAAAAAATTAACACCCACATACACACTTCTCAGGCTGAGGTTGTAGCTCAGTGATAGAGCACTTGCCTAGTATGTATGAACACCGGGTTTTATTCTCAGCACCAATAAGATAACTAAGATAAAGGTCCATTGATAGCTGAAAAATATTTTTTAAAAAATTAACCCCTTTAATTACCTTTCTCACTGCTTATTACACAGACTGACCTTTTTGGAGCTAAGTTTATGTTTTGGGATGAGGGGTTGGCATTAGAGTCCTGGAGGCTGAAATTGAGATATATAAGAAGTTGTATATCTTAATAATGTTTTCAGAAATCCAGGCAAGTCCTCTTCTTCCTACCTCCACTGCCATTTTACCTCTTTTTTTTTTAGGCCTATGGATTTGTCAACTATTAAGAAAAACATTGAAAATGGACTGATCCGAAGCACAGCTGAATTTCAGCGTGACATTATGCTCATGTTTCAGAATGCTGTAATGTATAACAGCTCAGATCATGATGTCTATCACATGGCAGTAGAGATGCAAAGAGATGTCTTGGAACAAATCCAGGTACTTTGAGGCTCCTTTGTGTTTCAGCAATATGAAGTGAAAAGGATGAAGGGAAGGTCTCATTGATGACAAGGAAGGGTGCCATAGTTTTTACTTGAAATAGCCATAAGGAACGACATTAGGAATATAACATTTTTGTTCTTGTGCAATTCGTGTTAATTTTTCTCTTTTTGGGGAAGGAGTTAGAAGATTCTTCCTTTCTATCACTACTTGGCATGTGTGCATAACAAAAAGAGTTTCTTCTCTGTTCCTTTTTATCATAGGTAACTTGCTTCTATCCTATAGTTGCATAACCAGGCATCCTTTGGGAAGTTGACCTTGAAGGAATGTTGTATCTTTGCATGTATGCCAAATTACTTGAATTGCCAAATGGTCTTGGTTCATCCTATATTTATTCTTTTTCTCATTCTTAGAGGTTAGAGCTCTTTTGTTCTGTTTTTGAGGGTAGAGATTTTGGTCTTATTATTATAAACCTAAATTAAAGCAAAAAAAGACATTTTGACATTTTCAGTTTCTTTAGAATACCTATTATAACTAGAATTAAAACCTAATGTGGGGCTGGGTTGTGGCTAAGTGGTAGAGCGCTCACCTGGCACATGCAAGGCCCTGGGTTTGATCCTCAACACCACATAAATAAAATAAAGATATTGTGTCCGACTTCAAAAAATAAATATTAAAAAAAAAAAAAAAACGTAATATGCTGGGCTAGGGTTGTGTGGCTCAGTGGTAGAGCACTTGTCTAGCACACGTGAGGCATTGGTTTGATCCCCAGCACCACATAGAAATAAATAAAGGTATTGTGTCCATCTACAACTAAAAAAAAAAAAAAAATTTTTTTAAGGGGGGAAAAAAAACAACAAAAGCCTTAAAAAATAATAATAAAAAAACGTAATGTGCTAAACTTCCAATAAGGCAAAAAACTTTTGATGCTGGATGCAGTGCTAAATACCTATAATATATATACCAGGTACTTGGGAAGCTGAGGCAGGGGGGTTGCAAATTTGAGGTTAGCCTTGGCAACATAGTGAGACTCTGCCTCAAAAAATAAAGATAAAAAGGACTGGAGGTGTGACTCACTGGTAAAGCACCCCTAAATTCAAACAAAAGCAAACAAACAAAACTTAAAAGTGTCTTAATTTTTTCCTACTGTATCAGGTCTCTGGCCAACCCTGTTTCTTTTCCCTATAGCAATTCTTGGCCACACAGTTGATTATGCAAACATCTGAGTCTGGAATCAGTGCTAAAAGTCTTCGAGGAAGAGATTCTACTCGAAAACAAGATGCTTCAGAGAAGGTGAGGTGATAGACCAGAAAAGAGACTATTCACCAGTATTCCAGTGCTCAAGTATTCAAAGAACTTTATGTTAGTACTTGGTATCACCAAGCTTCTGCATTCTAATGGTGCACAGAAACAGATTATAGAGTAATAGTTGTTTGCTCCCATCCAAAAGAAATATGCTGTTAACTGAGAGGCCCAGTAACATGGCAGAAACTTTGAACTGAGTGAATGAAATATTGATTCCTTTTGGGAGTGTACTCTCAGGGGGGTGGGGGGAATTGACCTAGCTTGCAGCAGTTAGGGACCATCAATTCCTGTTCCACAAACATGATGACTAGATTGCTTTTGTATCTCTTTCCTCTTATTCTTGGGTTTTTAAATTTGTCTTTGTGTGTATGGTGCTTGTGTCTCTGTCCTGAGGTTTGGGGTGCTTGCGGCTGAGAGTTTCCGTGGAACCTGATCAGTGTTTGTTTGTCCTCTAACAGGACAGTGTCCCCATGGGCTCTCCTGCCTTCCTTCTCTCTCTCTTTGTAAGTATTGAATGGCTGCAAAGGGTGGTGTTGCCAGAAAGGTTCTCAGCTCCTGCTGGGGGTGGGTGGCAGAGGGAAGTCCAACACATAGACTGTGGCAATGTCTTAAACTTCTGTTTACTTAGGTCATTGAATAAGAAACTGTCTTTTCTTCTGCGTTTCTGTCTTCTTGCATGTGTGTGTGTGTGGGCTGGGTAGGGAATGTTGATGGTATCACTGAGGTATTCTTGGGGTAACAATCTAGGATGCACCTGCTCTTCATTTCTTGACTCCACCACTTACTAATTCTTTACTTATAAATAGAAAATTACTTAGAGCAGCAGATACTCCCCGACTTTTTATTGGTGTTCTTTATACTGGCAGATATTTATCAAGTACTTTTCTCCTTTCTCTTAAAATAAAGTTTCAAAAATAATCCCTGATACACAAACACTCAGTAAAACTTAAGCTAAAGATCTCAGTAATAATGCCCACTATAAACAGTAGTGGCTGGTGGAATTAGAGGTAAGCTTAGTAGAACTAACCTAAAAACTTGTATTCTTTTTCTCCATGAATTAAATGATTCTCTTATTCTGTGTGGTTCATTATAGAACATGAGGCATACTATACTGGAAAGGCATCAGGCTAAAAAATTATATGGTCTTAAGGTCATTGGGTAATTTCTTGGGGCCTTGTTTCCTCCTCTGTGTGATAGAACTAATATATAATGAGGTACCTGTCCAGCCTACCTCACAGGGTTGTTGTGAGGATAAAATGAGAATGATAATTATGAAACTGGCTTTAAAAAAATTAAAGTGTGTATATAAATGCAAGGTGGTATTTTTGTTCTTACAAAAGTTGCCTCATAGGTAACTTAGGTTCATGAGCTCAAAATATTTTAGAATCCTTGCATATTAGAAATGTAAAAATGGTCTGGCCCAGCAAAAGTGTTCACTAGTTCATCTTGCCTACAGGCCTTTCAGCCTGTACCACAGACAGAACACTATGGTCTCCGTTCTTTCTTATTGGCCTGCAACAGTGACTCTGGATCACCAAGCAGTTGGCTGGCTATTGCAAGGCTGGTTAATAGGATCTTTTATCTATTGAAGACAGCAAAGTATTGCACAAGAGGAAGGAGCTGGGCTGCAGGGAGAGAGCAGCAGATGGAAAGAAGCCTGATTGTCCTGATCTCATGGAAAACAACTGTCAGGAGGTGCTAGGGAACTAGTGCCAGGGTCAGTCTGCAGGAAAGGCCTTTCTTATAGGGACCAACAGCTGGACAGGTATGTTAGCCAAGAACCTCACTATCCAATTCCCTTTCTAACTTTCCCACCTTTAGTTTACTCTTCCTGTTCCTTTGCACATGATTTGGGCCTGGGTGGTATGACTAACAGTCATTCTGTGGGACCCCAGGTGAATTCCAAGGACCTCTGTGATGGTCATGATCCAGATAATCTGTCCTACATTTCCTCTCACAAACTATGAGGTGTTTTTTTTAGCTACTCTGTGGGAAGAAAGAAATATACCCCCTCATCCCTCTGAAGTTTTGTGCTGATTTTTTTCCCCCTCTCCCCCACTAAACCAAATCCCTGCATTCCTGTTGCACCTTGTCTCTTAACCAGCTTATTCATACCCTCTTTCTTTCTCTGCTGTCATCTAGGATGGAGGCACCAGAGGACGCCGCTGTGCCATTGAAGCAGACATGAAGATGAAAAAGTGAAGCCTCAAGAGTGTTCTCTTTGAGCTAAACCTGAAATAGAAGTAAACAAGATAGAGCTTGGGCTTGTGGGCCCTGTTCCAGAACTGGGAATTACAGAAGAGGAGGCGCCGGGCCGCATGACATGAGCTGGAAAAATCTCTCTCGGAGAGTTGGAAGTAACACATTTGCCTGTTTTAGGGCAAAAATCATGGGCTGTGTTAATGCCCTCATGTGTAGCTAGCAGATTGTAGCTAGTTTGTACTGTCTTGTGAAGTGTACAGACTTTTTAAAAATAAATCTGTGAAGTGCGTGTGTATATAATAAAATGAAAAAAAATCTCTGGCCTTTAGGGTGTCTTTTGTGCGTGCGTGCGTGCGTGTGTGTGTGTGTGTTTGTATTTGTGTTTGAAGCTTGTGGTTTCTTCTACATTATCACTGTTTACTCATTTGTGAAAATGTGATTGTCAGGGGAAAGTGATCTTATGAGCTGCCTGCTGTAGCCAAGAAAAGGTAAGTAACCAAGATCAAACTAATGTTTTAAAGTATTGTGCAATAAGGACTATCTTACTTGGCTTTTCTTAAATGTTAGGGAAATTAAGGGTTATCAGAGATTTCTTCGTGGCATCGCTTGAAGATTAATAAGATTGTAGAGAGAGGTAGCATTGACCTTTATCTTTATGACATTGTGTCATTTAACACTCTTCACTGATGTTTCTAGGGTATTATCGTTTTCTCCTTTTTTTATTTGTCATTGGACCTTTTTTTAATTAATTTATTTTTGTATTTTACGTGGTGCTGAGGATTTAACCCAGTGCCTCACACATGCCAGGTAACACTCCATCACTGATGCACAGTCTCAGCCCTCCTTATTTCTATGTGTAGAACTTTTATGTACAGAGTTTTTGTTTTGCTTTGTTCTTTTTATTATTATTATTATTATTTTTAGTTGCAGAGGAACACAATATTTTTTTATCTTATTTGATGCTGAGGATTGAACCCCAGGCGCACACGTGTGAGGCAAGCACTCCACCACTGAGCTACCACCCCAACCCTTGCTTTATTTTTGAGAAAGGATCTCACTTTGTTGCCCATGTGGGTGTGAATTCACAATCCTCCTTAGCCTCCCAAGTAGTGCACCACTGCACCCGCAGAGTTCTTTACATTGTTCTTGGAAGGCTAACCTCAGTTTAAGAATTAACAATGTTGAGCTGGGGTTGTAACTCGAGTAAATTCTTGCCTAGTGTGTGCAAGGCCCTGGGTTTGAGCCCCAGCATAGCACTGTAGTGTGTGTGTATTATTAGATACATATAATAGGTATATATAATTTTATATATATATAAATACTATTTATATTTATAATGAAGCAAGAGGATCTCAAATAGTTCAGTGGTAAAACTCTGCCTAACAAGTGCAAGGACTTGGGCTGGGGATGTGGCTCAAGCGGTAGCGCGCTCACCTGGCATGCGTGCAGCCCGGGTTCGATCCTCAGCACCACATACAAAGATATTGTGTCTGCCAAAAACTAAAAAAATAAATATTTAAAAATTTCTCTTTCTCTTAAAAAAAAAAAAAGTGCAAGGACTTGGATTCAGTCCCAGCACTGCAGAAAACAAAAGATGGGGGGAGTAAAGGTGAATAGATGTTTTGTAGCACTTTATACCATCTTGAGAAAGATGAGTTTAAGAAAGATACAATTAGGACTGGGGATATGGCTCTGTGGTGGAATGTTTGGCATGCACAAAGCCCTGTGTTCCATCCCTAGTACTGCCCCAAAAAAAGTAATGTTTAGAAGTCACAGCTTTTCGCCTTAAATAGAACTGTATAAAGCCTGTTAGAAAGATAAGCAAGTAGAAGATAGTCTTTATGAGACAATGGAAAAGAATTCAGTCCAGGAGTTAGAAAAATGTGAAATAAAGCCATCCAAACAGGCATGTGATGTTACTGAAGCACTAAAAGGTGAAAAAGGTCTATTAAATAAAGAACATAGATTTAGGGTTGGTTGAGAAAGTGATGGATGAGATTAGGAAGCCAAGTTGAAGTCTAGGCATAGGTGGTGGGGGCAATAAAGTGATTAATTAGAACAGATCATAGTAAGAAAATACACCAGAGGGGAAAAAATAGGGCTATCTTAGGACTTTGAATGGCCAATTGAGAAATTTATATTTGAGATTTCTAAAGCCTTTAATAAGGAGACTTGTTGAGAGCAGATGGAATACAGAAAATGAAAGAGATGCATTTGTACAGCAACAAAGGCACAGAAGAATCATAGTGGGGGCAAATTGGGAATAGAATTTGCTTACTGAATACAAGAGAAGTGTTAAAACACAATTAAGTTCTTATAGAGTAATAGTGTTGGTGATGGAAATCAGGAAGTTGGAAAGAACAAATTATTTTGGATTTAGGAAGAGGTCATTATAATTTTAGAAATTAAAGCAGATGGTAGGGTATTGACTTAGATGCATAGAGAAATGAGATAAAAGTGCATATAATTAAAGATGGAGAGATTTGGAAATTACTGAATAGAGGACAAAATTGGAAATTAAGTGTGTGTGTGTGTGTGTAATTTTTTTTTTTTTTTGAGGTGTGATATGGAGGTTCAAACCCAGGGGCTCTTTACCACAGCCCATTTATTTTTAGAGCCTTGCTAAATTGCTGAGGTTGGCCTTGATCTTGTAGTTCTCTCTCTTCCACCTCAAGATGCTGGAATTACAGGCGTGTACCACTGCACTCGGCTTCTGTATACATTTGTTGGTTGGTTGGTTGTTTGGTTAGTACTGGGGATTGAACCCAGGGGCATTCAACTACTGAGCCACATTCCCCAGCCATTTTTATTTTTTATTTAGAGAGAGGATCTCACTGATTTGCTCACTAGGTTCCTGAGTCTCACTTTGAACTCCCAATCCTCCTGCCTCAACCTCCTGAGCTGCTGGAATTATAAGTTTGCACCACTGCACCTGGCTCTATATACATTTTTTAATGGAAGTATTAAGGAAGTAGAGAACCAAGCAAAAACATAAAAGAAAAGCCTGTATTTAAAGTTGTAAAAGGGAGAAGACAAATCTAAAAAAATTTTTAAAGCCAAGATAGTGAAGTACAATGAACAAGGGAAGATAGCATTAAAACTTGATGTTTCTGTTTTTACTACGAAAAATGATAGTTGGATATGACCAAAAGTGATCTCAAAAGTAAATTTTAAGGATGTAATGGTTAATAGGTTATGTATTTGCTGAGGAATATACCTCTTGTTCCCTCAAATTTGATGCCTTTTAGCTAAATTTATGGGTTATTTGGGATAAAGGAAGTCTATTAAGCTAACTGTGTCTAGTTCTTTCCCTTCTTACGGAGTATGAGGAAATCCAAGTAAAAAACATTATTGGGTAATGTGTATTATATTGACATGAAGCTTTTTCTTATTTTAAAAGATTATTTCATTTCTTAATGTTTCCTTTCTGCTAGTTTTTGTACTTCCTAATAATGAATAGAGAAAAAATTCTGGCCCCTTGTATTTCTACTGAACTTGGAAGATGGAGATGCCTTAGGGATATTATTTGAATAAATTTAATGCATTTTTGTTCTGTGTCTTTACAGATGGGGCGTGAGTGGGTTTGGTTGGATTCTGAACAAGACTATCCCAATGACTCTGAGTTGAGCAACGACTGCAGGTCCCTCTTCAGTTCATGGGACTCCAGTCTGGATCTTGATGTGGGCAGCTGGAGGGAAACTGAAGATCCAGAGGCTGAGGAACTAGAGGAAAGCAGCCCAGGGAGAGAAACTAGTGAGCTGCTTGTGGGAGATGCAGGCAGTGAGGAATCTCAGGAAGAGGCAGAGCAAGTCAGCCGCCAGAACCTCCTCCACTTTCTTTCTGAGGTAATAGTGGGCATTAATTCCAAAGCCAAAAGAACATCCAACTTTTTAAGAGAATGCTCACCCTTACATGTAGCTACCTTTTTCTATATTTACTAAAATATGAGGCCCATAGTGGCAGTGACTTAGTTAATTGTTGTGTCCCCTGCACTTGGTGCTGATACAGAATATGCACCAAATATAGTCTTTAGGGAGCTAAAATCAAAGGAGTGGAATTTCTATATATAGGACTGCCTTATGAGAATCCTTGCAATTCATTCTTTTTTAAATTTTTTTTTTTGGGGGGTGAACCCGGGACTGAACTCGGGCATTCAACCACTGAGCCACATCCCCAGCCCTATTTTGTATTTTATTTACAGACAGGGTCCCACAGAGTTGTTGAGCACCTGCCTTGCCATTGCTGAGGCTGGCTTTGAACTCGTGGTCCTCTTGCCTCAGCCTCCCCAGCCACTGGGGCAATTCATTCTTTAAGAGTCATGAGAAGTTATACTTGACAAAACTCTCCTTGAAGCTTAAAATATTATAATTTAAGGCAGTCCCCCCAGCCCCATACTAGAAATTGAACCCACGGGCACTCTACCACTGAGTTACTCTACAGCCCTTCCCCTAACCCTCATTCCCAGAGACTGCATCTCACTAAATTGTTGAGGCTGACAAACTTGAATTTGCAATCCTCTTGCCTTAGCTTCCTGAGTCACTGAGATTACAAGTGTGTACCATTGTGCCTGGCTGCAAGTCAGAATTTTAAAGGGTTTTATTAACTTGGTACAGAGATAAGGACAAGAAATATATTGATAAGAAATATAGGGCTGGGAATGTGGCTCAAACAGTAACGCGCTCGCCTGGCATGCGCAGGGTGCAGGATTCGATCCTCAGCACCACATACAAATAAAATAGAGATATTGTGTCCACCAAAAACTAAAAAAAAAATAAATAAATATTTAAAAAAAGAAATATAATTATTTGGACAAAAGAATTTATTTATGCTACAACTGAACACAGGATGAGCAAGGATCTAGTTCAGATGTTGCCAGTTGTCTCTGTAGAGTCTGTAACAAACACATTTTTCAAGTTTTCTAGACAGCAAGTCCCAATTGATCAAAACTGAAAATTGAGAACATAAGCTCCTTAAAGATGCGTGAACTATATCTTTCTTGTTTACTATAGCATCCCTAGCAATTAACCCAGTGCCTATGTATACATTTGATAGGTTTGATTTCAGACCTATCTGCCATCTCAAGCATAATCACAGTGTCAGTGTAAGCATATGCCATTACTGATGTGTGGATAATTTGCATGGAGTTTCTGTACACTTGATTACAGGTTGCTTATTTAATGGAGCCATTGTGCATTAGCAGCAAAGACTCAAGTGAAGGCTGCTACCCTCCATCTGGTACCAAACAACAAGAGGGAAGGGAAATTGAAGCCACTGAAGGAGAAGGGAGTCCCTGCAGAGAAACTAAAGAGCCTTTAGCCAAGGTAGAACCCTTAATAGCTGAAAAAAGGCTGCAGGGAGAAAATGGAAAGCCTGAGGTGGTTCCTGTTCCCTCAGATATTAGTGCGGTTCAGGGACTACCCACAGAGAGTGAAGAGGTAAGTAAATAATTTAAATCAGCTGTCTGATTGGTCTTCAAGGGGAGGTAGAGCAGAGTGGTTAGAGCTCATAGGTTAACTGCAGAGCTTTATAACTACCTGGTCCAAATCCTGGTTTTAGTACTAGTTTTAGCTGTGTGTTCTTCGGCATATTACCAAATATTTTAGAACCTCAGTTGTCTCTGCTCCAAATAGGATAATGTGTTCTATTTTGTAGGTTTGCTGTGAGATTTAAATGAAACAGTTCATCCAGTGTCCTAGCTGAGTTCAGGAGTTTGAGACCAGCCTGGGGGACATTATCTTGCCAGTGGTTGTGGTGGTGCATGCCTGTAATCCCAGGTTAATTCAAAGTCAACCTGGGCAATTTAGAATCTGTCTTTTAAAAAAAAGGATTAGGAATGTAGCTCAGTAGTAAAGCATCCCTGAGTTCAATCCCAAGTACCAAAATAAAAACAAAACAAAATTTTATACATATAAAAATATATATAAAAAATTCTGGCCAGCTATAGTTGTTACTCCAGGGCCCACAGATTCTACTGATAATTTCAAAGAGTACAGCATCTGACTAAAATTGAGTAAATATTGTTTTTTCATTTGGGGGTTGAGGAGGCAGAGTTAAAATTCTCTAGCAAGATACTTACTAAGAATTTATTGATTTAGGTCTAGTTAAGTCGGCTTTCTCTAATTTCTTTATAATAATTTGCCTCTTCTCACCTTAAGTTTAGCCTTATTTTATTCTGTGCAAATAAAATTAACACACAAATAGTAAAAGTTTCCGTAAATTCTCAGGGTGAGGTTCAGCTAGAATCCAAAGAGGAGGATCAAGGTGAAGGGTATGCTTCAGAGATGGAAGACCAGCCCCCTTCAGGAGACTGTGATGATGGCTTCAGCATTCAGGAAACTCCCCTTATGGATATCCTCCTCAGTCATGCAAACTCCTCCAAACTGTAAGTATAGATCTGAGGAAATAGTTCAGTGGAAGAGAATTTGCTTAACATGTTTGAAGCTCTTGGTATGATGCCCAACATCATACAAACAAATTTAAAAAAAAAACCCTATAAGTAGAGATTTTTATCAAGATTAAGATTCATACTTTAACTTCTGTTTATTATTCCTATTTAAATGTGTTACAATGAAATGAGTTACTTTTATAAGTTTAAAAAAAAGAAAAACACTGTGAATTAAATATGTTTGTTGGATTTTTGTTTTGTTTTGTTTTGTTTTTGTTAGGTTTGAGGAAAGGTCTTCTTATATTACCTAGTCTGGCCTGGCATTCCTGGACTCAGAAATTCAGGCATGTGCCACTGCACTTAGGTTCTATATACATTTATTGGTTGGTTGGTTGGTTGGTTGGTTGGTACGTACTGGGGATTGAACACAGAGGCACTCAACCACTGAGCCTCATTCTCCAGCCATTTTTATTTTTTATTTAGAGAGAGGGCACTGAGTTGGGCTCCCTGTTCTGATAGAGTTATACAAATAATAGTATTTATACTGGGCATGGTGGCACATGCCTGTAATCCCAATGACTCAAATATAATTTGGCGGGATACCTGGGATTGAACTCAGGGGTGCTTAACCACTGAGCCAAATCCCCAGTCCTTTTTTGAATTTTTATTTAGAGATAGGATCTCATTAATTTACTTAGGTCTTGCTAAGTTACTGAGAATGGTTTTGAACTCATTATCCTTCTGCCTTAGCTTTCTGAGCTGCTGGAATTACAGGCATGTGTTACCATGCCTGGCACCAAATGTAAATTTTAACATCATATAAATACAGATCTATAGACTCTCCTATTATAAAACAAGTTTGATTCATCAACACTGAGTGTCCTTTAATTCTTCTTTCTTAATAACTAGGCTTCATTTGTTCAGGAAAGATTGCTAAGTCAGAATGTTTCTTGAATCTATTGCAGGGTGCAGTACTAGAGACTAAACCCAGGAGTACTCTACCACTGAGCTACATTCCCAGCCTTTTTTTAATTTCAATTTTTAAATTTTGAGATTGGGGGGTGGTTCTCACTAAATTGCCTAGGCTAGGTTCAAATTAGTGATCCTCCTCAGTAGCTGGGATTACAGGTATGAGTCACTACACTAATCATATAATCTTTATTAGAAAGCAATAGATTCTAGTTTCCATATTTACTTGGCATGATACCTTAAGGGGAGATTAAAAAGGTGATTTTTTTGTTGTTGTTGTTGTTATTGGTAGGGAAGCGTAAAACTACTTTAAAAGAAGACATTCAGAGGTGGGGAGTGGAATATAGTTATCCAGTAGAGTGCTGCTTACCTAGCATATCCAAGGCCTTGAGTTCAATCCCCATCACTGTAAAAAATAAATGAATAAATCTCTAGAGCCTTCTTCTTAGGTACTTCCCTTGGTCTGTACTGATCTGTCAAGAAGAAAAGAAGAGTCTTTGGAGCACCATTCCCAGTCCGAAGGATCTTTCCAGTCTCACTTTTATTTTACTATCATTGCTTGGCATTCATTCCCATAAAGGTAGGCAAGGAATTTCTACAACAAAGTTGTGATTATGAAGTTATAATCCTAGCGTAGTGCTTTTCGTATGGTAGGTACATTAAAGGTCTGTTATATGGATATGTGAATGAAGTTGTACCACCAGTACCAAGGAGAAATTGTTCATTCTGTTGAGTGACCAGAAACAAAGAAGTTTGTTTTGGGCTCCCTGTTCTGATAGATTTCTACAAATAATAGCATTTATACTGGGTATGGTGGCACGTGTCTGTAATCCCAATGAATCAGGAGGCTGCAGGAGAAGGATTGCAAATTTGAGGCCAGACTCAGCAATTTAGCAAGACCTGTGTCTCTAAATAAAATATAAAAAGTGCTGGGATTATGGCTCAGTGTTTAAGTGCCTTTAGGTTCAATCCTCAGTATTAAAAATAATAATAATAATAATAGCATTTTCTTGGCATGATGTGTTCTGTAATCCCAGCTACTCTTGAAGACTGAGGCAAGAGGATCACAAGATTAACCAAGGTCAGTGTGGACAATTTAGCAAGACCCTGCATCAACATTTAAATTTTTTTAAATTAAAAAATAAAAGAGGACTGGGATTGTGGCTCAGCGGTGGAGTGCTGATCTGGCACGTACAAGGCCCTGGGTTCAATCCTCAGTACCACATTTAAAAAATGAATAAACAAAATAAAGGTATTGTGTCCAACTACTTCTAAAAAATAAATATATATATAAAAAAAAAAAAAAAAGATTGGGATGTAGCTCAGTAGTATAGCGATTAGCCCTAGTTCAATCCTGAGGGTACCAAAAAGAAAAAGAAAAATTGAACCAGTACTCTTCTAAAGAAAAGCTACATAGGGCTGGGAATATAGCTCAGTTGGTAGAGTGCTTGCCTCAGATGCATAAGACACTGGGTTCACATCCCCAGATAGATAGATAGATAGATAGACAGACAGACAGACAGACAGACAGACAGACAGACAGACAGACAGACAGTTTAGCTCAGAGAAGGAAGGAAAAATGGTTTTGTCTTAGGTATTTTAAAGATCACTATACAGGGGAAAGTGAAAAAGAAAATTACTTAAATTGTTATTTGGTATGTGAAGTAAATGTTTCTTTCTTTGGAAATATGGGAGAGGTTGTATTAGTGTGACATATTTCTGCATAAAAACAGGACCAGACTAACTTATCAAATACTTACTGAGCACCTACTATGTGCCATGTTCTGTCACAGGCACTTGGGAAACATTGAACAAAGACTACTTTCAGCCTAGCATGGTGGTGCATGCCTATAAACCCAGCGATTTGAGATGCTGAGTCAGGATGATTGCAAGTTCAAAGCCACCCTCAGCAATTTAAGGAGATCTAATCTCAAAAATTAAAAAGGGCTGGGGATGCAGCTCAGTGATGGAGCACCCTGCGTCCAATCTCCAGTACCCAAAAAAAAAAAAAAAAAAAAGAAGAGCGTTATCCTAGACCAGTTCTTTAAAGTCATGGCTGCTACAAAACAAATCTTCAAGAGTAGTAGAAAAGGTGGGGCTAGGGTTGTGGCTCAGTGGCAGAGTACTTGCCTTTCACATGTGAGGCACTGGGTTTGATCCTCAGCACCACATAAAAATAAATAAAAATATTGTGTCCATGTATAGCTAAAATTATATATTTTTAAAAAGTAGAGTAGAAAAGGTGCCAGGCATGGTAGTGCACACCTGTAATTCCAGTGGCTCAGGAGGTTGAGGCAGGAGGATTGAGAGTTCAAAGCCATCCTCAACAACTTAGTGAAGACCTAAGCAACCCACTGAGACTCTGTTTCTAAATAAAATACAAACAAGGGCTAGGGATGCAGCTTAGTGGTTGAGTGCCCCTGGGGTCAATCCCCAGTACTCTCCCCTGGAAAAAAAAAAGGCATTAAATGTATTTTTATTCCTGTGGTATTATATTCCTTCAGGTATTAAAATTAGGAGCACTATGCATTGAGAAAACTTCATCACTGGAGAGACAGAATACCATTTGTAAAGTTAACTATCTCTCTTCTGTCATGTTGTATCTTCTAGGACTGATCTAAGTCAAGGTGACCCTGTTCAGGATCATTTGCTATTTAAAAAAACTCTTTTGCCAGTCTGGAAGATGATTGCCAGTCACAGGTGGGTCTCCACAGTGGTAATAGGATTATGTTCAGAACTGAGGCATTAGCATGTTAGGTCTTAAGTATAAAAGGAGATATGTTTATCCCTCAAACAGGTCATAATACCTAAGACTCAGCTGCTTTTACGGTCTGTACAAGAAATAGTTACTGCAGCTAAATTCAGTAGCCAAGCTGTGGAACCAACCTAGGTACCCCTCAACAGATGAATGGATAAAGAAAATGCGGTATAAATACATAGTGGAATATTACTCAACTATAAAGAAGAATGAAATTATGGCATTTGCCAGTAAATGGATGGAACTAGAGAATGTCATGCTAAGTGAAATAAACCAGTCCCATAAAACCAAAGGCTGAATGTTCTCTCTGATATGTGGATACTAACCCACAACAAGGAAGGATGAGGAGGGGATGAATAGAAGTCCATTGTATTAGACAAAGGGAAATGAAGGGAAGGGGAGAGGGGAGGAGAATAGGAAAGACTGTAGAATTAATCAGACATAACTTTCCTGTGTTATATATGAATACATGACCAGTATAATTCCACATCATGTACAACCACAAGAATGGGATCTGATCCTAATTAGAATAAGTTATACTCCATATATGTATGATATGTCAAAATATGCTCTACGATCATGTATATCTAAAAATAAATAATAAAAATGTTGCTGTGCCATTTGAATTGTCTCCTGAAATTGATTTATATTACATGATATTTCGTACTTAAAATATGTATGCCTCCTTACAGTATGACATATGGTAGATTCTTTTTTTTTTTAACAGATAAAGGCCCTCAGGAGCTTTGAACAAATTTCTGAGCTCTAAATTAGTATATTATAATAATAGTTAAATATTTCACTGTTTTTTTTTAACTGGCAAGAGGAAATGTGTAGATTTAGATTTCTTTTTTCTTTTTTCTCCTTTTTTTTTTTTGGGGGGCAGTACTGGGGATTCAAACCAGGTGCCCCCAGTTCTTTTTGTTTTATTTTGAGATAGGGTCTCACTAAGTTACCCAGGCTGGCCTCCAACTTGCCATCCTCACTGAGATTTACAGGCATTCACAATAGATTTCCTCTTAATAGTGCTCAGTTTGCATTCCACTAAGGGAAATCTATCAAGAACTGAGCCTTAACTCTGTATTTTTAAGTAGTATTGTTCATAGCCACTCTTCTTACTTAGAGTAATTGCCAGGGTTTCTTTACTTTTTCTGGGTTTGTCCCTTAACAGGTTCAGCAGTCCATTTTTGAAGCCTGTGTCAGAAAGGCAGGCCCCAGGCTACAAGGATGTGGTGAAAAGGTCAGTGGAAAAGGTGTCAAGAAAGGTTGGCTGCTTTTTTATATCTGTCTTTTCATTCTTTTCCCATCTGTTAGATTATTTCTTTATTTATATTACTTATAAATTCAATACACACACACACACACAATTTTTGTACCAGGAATTAAACCCAGAGGCGCTTAATTACCAAGCCACATCCCCCAGCCTTTTTAATTTTTTTATTTTAAGACAAGGTCTCTCTAAAGTAGCTTAGAGCCTTGCTAAGTTGCTGAGGCTGGCTTTAAATTTTTAACCCTCCTGCCTCAGCCTCCCGAGCCACAGGAATTTTAGACTTGCACCACTGGACCCTGCAGACTCAACATATATTTTACAGCCAAACAAGTTTATAAAGTTATGAGTTCAGTGTCTTCACTTGAGAAGTAATGCAAGTAATTTTTACTTTATTTTCTTTTTATTTACTTTTTTTTTCAGTATTGACTTTTCAAGTAATATGATCCATTCATTATAGTCTTAAATTAGTCTTTGACTCTTTTTTTTGGTGAATGTGTATGGTACTGGAGATTGAACCCAAGGGTACTCTAGCACTGAGCCACATTCCCAGCCCCTTTTTATTTATTTTTAAAATTTTGAGACAGGGTCTAAGTTACCAAGCCTGACCTTGAACTTTCAATTAATCCTCCTGTCTCAGCCTCCAAAAATTTAAGGCAATTAATTAGTTATAGGTATTCTGAGGCAAAAATATTAACCCAAAAAGAAGTTGCATACAAAGTTACAAACATTGGTTGAGTACAGTATTTTGAATTTTTATTTTTTCTTACATACATGACAATAGTGGAATGCATTACATTCATAATTATCCATAAAAATCACAGCACGATTTTTCTGTAACTGTATATAAAGTATGTTCACGCCAAATTATGCCATTATATGTGAACTCTCTTTTTTTTGCATTACAATTCTTAATACACCTTTATACCACAGTTTATCATATCTCTGTGTATAAGGTATGTTGACACCAAATTCACATCTTCATACATGTATTTTGTATAATGATGACCATCACCTTCGACAATCCTTGCTATTCCCCTTCCCCCTCCCTTTCCCTAAAATGCTATTATAAAACAGTGTGGTAATAGAATATAAAAGATCATGGCTGAACCTTTAGTTCATTTGTAGTGCTAAAACAAAATACCTCAGATTGGGTAATAGAAGTTTATTTCTCATGGTTCTAGAGACTGGGAAGTCCTAGATGAAGATGCTGGCAGAACTGGTGTCTAGTAAGATCTCCTGTCTGCTTCCAAGATGGTACTTTCTTGCCTCACACATATGAGGCACTGGGTTTAATCCTCAGCATCACATAAAAATTAATTAATTAATTAAAGGTATTGTGTCCATCTATAATTAAAAATATATTTTTTTAAAAAGATGGTGCCTTGTTTCTATACACTCCTGAGAGGACAAATGGTTTGTCCTCATGTGGGGAAGGACAGTGATTATTGAAGACAAACTGAACACTGGAGCTCCTTACAGCCTTGATACCTGAGGCTGACTCTGTTCCTATAATAGAGTGTCTTGGCCTGTGGACTTTGGAGTCAGGCTGCCTCTGAATTGGAGTCCAGAATGTGTTACTTTGGGCAAGTACTTAACCTTTGTAAGTTTCCCAACCAACAAAGTTTAATAATAATCAATCCTTTTTTTATTATTATTTTTTTTGGTACTGAGAATTAAACCAAGGGATATCTTACCACCAAAATACATTCACAGTCTTTCTTTTTTTCCTTTTTAATTTTTTTTATCATAAGACAGTGTCTTGCTAAGTTACTTAGGGCCTTGCCAACTTGCTGAGGCTGTCCTTGAACAGGCTGTCCTTGTCTTGCTGAGTTGCCAGGATTACAAGTGTGTATAACCACACTCAGCCCTGTTTTTGTTTTTATATGGAGTCTTGCAGTTTTACAGGCTGTCCCCATAATCCTCTTGCCTCAGTCTCCTGAATAGCTGATATTATTGGCACCCACAATCATGCTTGGTTCTCTTGTCATTTGGGAGGCTGTTGCAGGAAGATCTACGGTTCAAGACCAGCCTTGGAAACAGTAAGATTCCATCTCCTGTTCCTCTTTCTCTTCCTCATCAGCATCATAACAACAGTAATAATACCTATATTATCTGTTTATTGAGAGGATTAATTTGTGATAGAATGTATCTATCATAGTGCTTGGCCTGTTGTAAATAGTCAGATGTTAGCTGCTGCTGCTATTATTATCTGATGGGCTTTATTATCTTTGCTACCATTTTTCATTATAGCCAGTTTGCTGGGTGCAGTTTCCAAGCCTACCTCATAATAAAAATAATTTTAAAAAGCTAAGAATGTAGATCAGTGGTAAAGTAATCTGGGTTCAATACCCAATATAAAAAATAAAAACAAAATAAAACAACAGTTATCTAAGAGAGCATGTTAGGTCACCACTTTTTCCACATTACAACTTGATTTTCTCTGGTTTCTCTTGGCCATCTGCAGACCCATGGACTTAACTAGCCTGAAGAGGAATCTATCTAAGGGGCGGATTCGTACCATGGCCCAATTCCAGCGGGATCTGATGCTGATGTTCCAAAATGCTGTGATGTACAATGACTCTGATCATCATGTATATCATATGGCTGTGGAGATGCAGCGTGAAGTCTTGGAACAAATTCAGGTACTACATGGAGTGAGCTGCAAGGAAAAGGTGCACAGCCTCTGGAATCTGATTTTGAAAAGTTTATAAGAATGAGGGTGATGTTGAGGTGATTCAAGGACCTTAAGGATTGATGATTGTGCCTGATGATTTGGAAAACTCTGAGACTCAATAGGTCCATCTTTAATACATAGTGAAATGAAGTAGTCTATAAAGGTAGGTAGCAAGAAAGCTGGAGATAGACAAGTAATAGGACTCTTACTTCCAGAGAAGCTTCAAATCAGAGGGCTAAAAATGTAAACTACAGTCACTGTCCACTTTTTGGTTGCTTAATCTGTTGATATTATTGTACATTCACACTTTCTCATCTTTAAAGGATTAGACATAGTAGCTTCAAAGGAACATTTGAGCTATGCAAAGGATTGCATGCTTGTAATCCCAGCTACTCAGGAGACTGAGGCAGGAGGATCACAAGTTTGTCGCTAGCCTGGTCAACTTAGTAAGAAGAGACCCTGTCTCAAAATAAAAATTTTAAAGGGCTGGAGATGTAACTCAGCAATAGAGCACTTGCCTAGCATGCATGAGGCCTAGGTTCAATCACCAGTACCACAAAAGGGAAAAAAATTTTTTTTGCCTGTTTCTTTTCTGGGCAGCATCATACTTTAAAGAAAAAAAGTGTAGTTGGATCTATTTGCCAAAAAAAGAAAATTGCATTCAATTCTTTGTAGCTTCTAAGATTCATAGCTTACTATCTGTGCCTTGACTCTGTAGGTGCTGAGTATTTGGTTAGACAAGAGAAGAGACTTAAGTAATCTGGAATGAGTGCCAGCCAACCCAGTGGATGATGGAAATCTGTTTTGTTAACCTGGAGCTGCTACCCTGACCCTTTCTGGAGTTTGGACCTCTCTTTGAGACTCTGACCAGAGATCTCAGGGCTTGTTTACCACTTCTCTGTTGTCTTTTCTAATAAGAGTAATGCTTTTATCTAACAACCATGGAGTCCACACTGTCTTTGGGTCTAATATTTTTAAAAGGGGGTGGGGGGGTGTTGAGATTCGGATTTATGCCATAAATGTTGCCCATATTTTTGTTCCAAAGGATTCATTTAGGGACAATTAGATTAAACCTTAACTACTTCTCTATAAATAAATATTTCTCAAACCAAAGGTTGCTTTTTAATGATTTCAGAAGCTGGGAATAGAGGGAGGTACTTCATGTAGTGAAACAAGTAAGATATCTGGTCTTTTTACATCGGCTGTCCAGAAGGGAATGGGACTGGCTGAGGGGAGCATTTATGATTTGTCTGATGTATAAAGAGGGGATATCAAAGGATCCTTCAAATGGGTCGGGGTGGATGAGAAATTATGAAGAAAATGTCTAGTGCTTTAAGATTCACAAGGGAAAAACTATAAAACAACAACACTGTTACTGACTCCCTTGGTTCAGAATCCTTCAGGGGGCTGGAGCATATGTGTAGCTCAGTGGTAGGGCCTGTGCTTAGCATGCAGGGGGCCTTGGGTTTAATCCCTAGCCCCAACCACTCCCCAACCCTCAGAGAAAAAGAACCGGTCAGAGGCTTGTGAAGTGCCTGCTTGGATTGGCCCTCAGCAGCCACCGTTGGCAAGCCGGAACTTTAGGTCTCCTAGCAACAAGTTTGTGTGGCGGCAGAGGGGTATTCACCAAGGCGAGTGCTCAGAAAGTCTATCCTGGACAGTACCAGAGGACTTGGGGATCCAACTTTTCACTCACGCTTAACCCTGTATGTAGAGTGGTCTTGGTAGGACGGGGTCTTCTGTTGGCTGGAACCATTCCCCTCAATGAGTGGTGAGCTGCGTGGCCGACCAGTCCTCCTCCCCAGCTACAGCGGCCTCCAGGTGTCTGGTCTAGTATCAGGCCTTTTTTTTTTTTTTTTTTTTTTTTTAAAGAGAAAGAGAATTTTTAATATTTATTTTTTTAAGTATCAGGCCTTTAGGTCATCCCTTGGCCTCTGATCTGAGAGCTCTTGGTCCTCCCTTCCTTGATGAAAGCATGTAGGAAAACCCAAGGCTTGACTTGGGCACAGTAGAAATTTGTATTGTCCAGACTGTTTGTAGGAAAACAAGGCAGTTCTCCCTTTATAAATTAATAAAACCTATCACCTAATACTACTATTCTTAATTAAAGTTATGTTGTATTTGGGGTGGGGGGATGTATGTCATTGCAGTTGATATCTGTCAAGAAACTTCTAAATTGTACCCAGAAAAGCCAGAATGGAGATATCAATGCCCCCACCTCAGATATATGTAGAAAAAACTCTGGCTATTATCAAACCAGATATTGTTGACAAAGAGGAAGAGATACAAGATATTATTCTAAGATCTGGATTCACAATTGTTCAGGTAACTTCTGGGCATGATCATGCTTTTTAAAAAATCTTTGACACCCCTCCCTTTAAATGTTTATGTAAATGTGCCTACCCATTTAGAGCCTTAGTGTTAAGCATTAAATTTAGCTTTATTTTTCTAAATATAAAAATGATATGTGACAGTTAACTATTTGTCACAGTTCAAGTGGAAATAAAATGAGAAGCAAATCGCTTTTTCCTTCACCTTCCCATCTCCCACCCCACGTCCCAATCTCTAGAGAGAGACAACCACTTAACACTTTCTGGTCTTCCAGGAGTTATCTATGTGTTTAAAAACTTTTTTTAAGAATTATTTTTAGTTGTAGATGAACACAATACCCTTATTTTATTTTTTTTTTAATATGGTGCTAAGGATCAAACCCAGTGCCTCACATGTGCTAGGCAAGTGCTGTACCACTGAACTACAACCCAAGCCCCACAAACATTTTTCCCACTTAAAATAGAGCTGTTCCATCCCCTGTGCCCCTTTACAAAATCCCTTAGATAGCATTCAGATTACATCCTAATCTATCTTATCCTTTCTAATTTAGGTGTAATATTTGCCCATACAGTTAATTTACTTGATTCTCTATGGATGGACTTTTAAATTGTTGCTATTTTTTCAATTATTTATAAGCATTTAGTATTTTACACCTTACATTTGTTTTATAGTATTTTAGAGGTTTGAAAATGAATATAAAATGTAGGGGCTGGGATTGTGACTCAGTGGTAGAGTGCTCCTCTAGCATGCTGATCCTCAGCACCACATAAATATAAAATGAAGATATTGTGGTCACCTAAAACTAAAAAATAAACATTTTTTAAAAATGTAAAAATTATCAAATAGAATTGAATTTTTGGGGGAGGGGGGGAGTACTAGGGTTTGAATTCAAGGGCACTCAACCACTTAGCCACATCTCCAGCCTTTTTTAGTATTTTATTTAAGACAGGGTCTCACTGAGTTGCTTGCCCAGCAGAATTGAATAGTGTGTGTGTGTGTGTGTGTGTGTGTGTGTGTGTGTGTTGTGTGTGTGTGTACGCGCTTGTATGTATGGTGCTGGGGATTGAACCCAGGGCCTTTTGCATGTGAGGTAAGCACTCTACCAACTAAGCTGTAGCCCCAGCCCAGAATTGAATAATTTTAACTTGTCCTCTTTTTACTATCTTATTTGAATTTCTAGTATTTTATTCTTTTTTAAAAAATATTTTTTTAGTTGTAGATGGACATAATACCTTTATTTATTTATTTTTATGTGGTGCTGAGGATCGAACCCAGTGTCTCACACATGCTAGGCAAGCACTCCACCACTGAGCCACAAACCCAGCCCCTAGTATTTTATTCTTTTACATGTATGTATATGGTACCATAGTGCTTATTTAGTTAGTATTTTAAGAATAAAAAAACTTCAGTTGTCTGTTCAGACATGTGATTTCAGTTGAGCTTTCATGGATAGGTGAGGGCTGAGCATAGGGATGGTACAAGAAAGTATAGGGACATATTTAATATAATTAAAAAGATTCATTTGGCACAGTGGCATATGCCTGTAATGCCAGTGAATTGGGAGGCTGAAGCAGAAGATCACCAGTTCAAGGCCAGTCTGGGCTGTTTAGCAAAACTGTGTCAAATAAAAATAGAAAGGGCTCAGTGTTAGAGAGCTCTTGGATTCAGTTCCCAATAGTCTACACACACACACACACACACACACACACACACACACCTCCTAAAAATCAGTTTGTGTGTTTGTATATCACTTGGTTTAGTTAGCAGTAAGTTTCAGACAAAAGCAGCCATTGTATATTTTTTACTTTTCCCTTTCAGTACTGGGGATTGAATCCAAGGCACTCAACTATTGAGCTACATTTCCAGCCCTTTATTTTTATTTTGAGGTTCTTTTTTTTTTAACTGTATCCAGCTTTATTAAAGATACTTTTCATAAACAATCATAGTATTTCAGGCAGGACATGGGCAGACAATTGTTAACAGTATACAAAAACTTTCAAACTCCCTTCTTGGATGAACTACCAAAATCAGAAAGCCACTATAAAACCCAATGAAGTCTTCATTTGATGCTCTGAATAGGGAAAGTTTAGAATGAGGGTTGACATTTCACATTTAGCATGTTGTTTAACAACTTTTCACAAGCCGACCCTGACTTTCAGGAAATGAAAGGAAAATGGCAAAAATTATTAATCTGAAGATCCGCAATCTAGAAAAGGAACTGCTGCTCTTATGAGGGACACTATTCTCAATGACGTCACTGGAAAGTCCAGATTGCCCCACACACTGGTAATCACACTGGAATCAGGTCCCAACAGGTCTGAGTTTAGGGGAGTTAAGTCTATGCCGATGACAGAGAGGGACAGGAGGACATACAGATGAGTCTGAGTTTTTTTTTTTTTTTTTTTTTTTTTTAAAGAGAGAGTGAGGGGGGAGAGAGAGAGAGAGGAGAGAATTTATTTATTTTTTAGTTATTGGCGGACACAACATCTTTGTTTGTATGTGGTGCTGAGAATCGAACCCGGGCCGCACGCATGCCAGACGGGCGCGCTACTGCTTGAGCCACATCCCCAGCCCGAGTCTGAGTTTTTCCATACCACAAGTCATTTGTGCCAAAGTGGCTATGTGTGCCAAGGTGGCTATGTGTGCCAACATCAGGGAATCCCTTCCTCTTGGGAACAAAGAGGAAGTCTCTCAAAACTAGAAGGGAAAGGTGTTTTCCCCCACAGCAGTCCAGCTTTGGAGACATTCTACTAGTGACATATGCTCCTTCCCCCAAAAAATAACAATGAAGTGTTCTGTGTGCTAACAGAATAGCTTTAAAAAAAAAAAAAGTAAAACAGAATCCTGCATTTTTATAAAACTTGATAAAAAATAGTATTTCAAACTGTACAGTCACCAGAAGTACACAGTTATCAAAAACGCACACACTTCACTTGGCATCTCCAGCACCTTCAGCTTTCTGAGACTGGTCTGTTTTGGCATCTCCATTTTCTGCAGGGTTATTCCCATCCTTGCTAGTGTCAGCTTTTCCCTTTTTCCCTTTGGGTACCTTCTCTCCCTTCTTTGCAGGGGCCTTTTTAGGCTTGGGCTCTGGCTTTGGAGGAGCAGGTTTAGCAGACAACCTTGCAGATCTGTGGTTCGTCTTTCACCTTGGCTTTATCTCCTTTAGCATCCCTTTCAGCCTTTCTCTTGGGCATAGTGGGACGGGGTGGCAGGATGCAGGCGCTAGACTTGGGGTTGCAGCAGCGGTGCTCAGCTTTGGTCAGTCCGGGTCATTCTCGCCTTTTCTTCTTCCTATTTTGAGGTTCTTAATAAGTTGCTGAGGCTGGCCTTGAACTTGATCCTTCTGCCTCAGCTTCCCCTGGGCTAGGATTATAGGCATGCCATTTTACCCAATAAGCCATGGTGTATTGTATGTTGCTGTTACTGCTGCTGCTTTGTTTTTCTTCTTTAATTGTGGTAAAATATACATAATAAAATGTACCATTTTAACATTATTCTTTCTTACACTGGGAATTGAACCCAGAGGTGCTCTACCACTGAGCCACATCCTCAGCCTCTTTTTAGGTTTTTTCTTTTGATACAGGATTTCACTAAATTGCCTCAAATTTGTGATCCTCCTGCCTCAACCTCCTGATTTACTGGGATTACAGACATGAGCCGCCGTGTCCAGATCATTTTTAAAGGTACAACTTTTTTTTTTTGTCCTGGGGAGTGAACCCAGGGGTACTTTACCAATAAATCCTAGTCTTTTTTATTTTGAGGCAGTGTCTTGCTAAATTGTATAAAGTTTTGCTGAATTGCTGAGGCTGATCTCAAAATTTCAATCTTTCTGAATCACTAGGGCCACAGTCATGAGCCAGCACACCTGGCAAGGGTTCATTTAAGTGCCATTAAATACATTCACATTGTGTAAATATAACCATCACCCATCTCTGGAACTAAAACTACTCATTAAAAAATAACTCCTTCTTCCCTCTCCGCCATCCCCTGGTAACTGCTATTCTAGTTTCTATCTCTAGGAATTTGACTATTCTAGCTATTTCATGTAAGTGAAATCATACAATATTTGTCCTTTTGTACTGTGTGCTTTTAAAAATAGGCTTTCTTGGAGTTAGGAGTCCATTGAATTTGAGGCTTTCCTGTTCTATTTGGGAAAGATTTCTGAAAAATTATATATCTTCTTCTCAGTAGGTGGCAGTCTTTCCTTTGTTTCGAATTAAGAGTTCTGTACTGATTGTAATTGATATTACTGCTTCTTTTTTTTTGTCAACCTAATTAAAAAAAAATTTCACCTGATTTAATTTTAAAGCAAACAATGGCATACTGGTCAGTATCAACTTTAAAGATGGACCTTATTTTTTTTAAATGATGCTGTATTGCTTATTGACTTCTACTTATGGACACAATATTTTCTAGCAGGAAACCAAGGGGGAGATTTCCTTAGAGCTTCCTTACACTTAGTATTCACTTAGCCCTTACATTCAAAGCTTATTCAAATGCATAAGAAACTACTGCAGAAACAAAAATGTTGTATTCACTTAGGAATCTAAGTTTAAAAATTACATCCCTGTATCAGTCTGATACCTTTTTTGTGGTAGCAACTGCACATAATTTTATGTTTTATACAGGATTACCCAGGTCAAAGGGTTGTATTGTCACATTTCAGCTCCATGTACCACCATGAGTTTGAGTTTATTTATCCAGAAAATAACTAGAAATGTGAGTTTAAAATTGAGTCACTGAAATATTTGTTTTAAGAAGCATGTCATTTATATTTACTTTTTCAGTTGAATAATGTTAACTCATTTTGCCTTGAACAGAAGTGATAAATAACTTGGATCTAAGTAATTTACTTCTTTATAACTGCCAAAAAAAAAAAAAAAAGATGCTACATTAGCTAACATACTGCAGAAGGTAGCTTTCCCTGCTTAAGAGGCATGTGGTACATTGGGAATGGTAGAAGGCTGGGGAGGAAGGGGACAACTGACAGACCTCTTTGGGAGTCTGCTATAGAGTCAAGTAGAGCTCCCTTTAAAAGGTTTAGGGGAGGGCCTGGCGCAGTGGCCCATTCCTGTAATCCTGCAGATCTTGAGTTCAAAGCCAGCATCAGCAGTTTAGTGAGGCCCTAAGCAACTCAGCGAGACTCTGTCTCTAAATAAAATACAAAATAGGGCTAGGGGATGTGGCTTAGTGGTTAAGCACCTCTGGGTTCAATTCCCAGTACTAAAATAAATAAAAATTAAAAAAAAAAAAAAGTTTTGGGGTGGGACCCAATTCCACATTAGCCCTGGGAAATAAACCAAGATTTTGTTTTCAAAATGCAAAGTATATCAGGCTTAGCCATGATTTTACCCAGCACTCCATAGACCTGTGTAAATCCACCATCTTACCTTATAAATGGTTCACAAAAAGAACCGATGAGCCAGGCACAGTGGCACACCTGTAATCTCAGTGGATGGGAAGGCTGAGGCAAAAGGATTTGAGTTCAAAGCCAGCCTCAGCAGCTTAGCAAGAGCCTGTCTCAAAAAAAGAAAAAGGAGTGGGGCTGGAGTTGTGGCTCAATGGTAAGGCACTTTCCTAGTATGTGTGAGGCCCTGGGTTTGATCCTCAGCGCCACAAATAAATAAAATAAAGGTATTGTGTCTACTTACAACTAAAAAATAAATATTAAAAAAAAGAAAAGAAAAAAAGAAAGGTCTAGGGATGTGGATCAGTGGTTAAGCACCCCTGGTAATGGTTCATTCCCCAGTACCAAAAAAAAAAAAAATAATAATAATAATATGAGCACAACACTTTGAGAATGAGAAAGAGTAAGGAAAACAAGATCTTCACTGAATTCCTAATACAGTGTGGTAAAACTTCTTTAAGTAGTAAGGAACAATCAGACCTTTTCAAAGAAACCAGCATCTTCAACATAAGGAAATGGCAATTTCAGAATGTCAGTACATCTGAATCTAAATTACTTGATACTGGGTCATACATACAGTGTTCTCAAAATGATTTTGTGAATGAGAATCCTAAACAAGGACTTATTTTTCTGTTCTTTTCTTTGGTACTGAGTATGGAACACAGAGGCATCTACCACTGAGCTATATCTCTAGACCTTTTTATTTTTTATATTATTTATTTTTTTGTGGTGCTAAGGATTGAACCCAGGGGCTTATGCATATGTGGCAAGCACTCTACCAACTGAGCCATATCCCCAGCCCTTTATTTTTTATTTTAAGATAGGGTTTCACTAAGTTGCCAAGGCTAGACTCAAACTTGCAATCTTCCTGCCTCACCCTCTGCTCCCAAATTTCTGGGATTACAGGCATGCACTATCACACCTAGCTTTAAACAAGGATTAAATGAAGAAAAAGGAAAATTGATGATGTATCATTCTGTATCATTCACAATAAAGAAGGTCTTTTTTTCTTTATTTATTTTATTATTATTATTATTATTATTATTATTATTATTATTATTATTATTATTATTTGGTAGCAGGAATTAAACCCAGGGGCACTTAACCACTGAGCAATATCCCCAGCCCTTTATATGTTTTATTTATTTATTTTATTAATATTTTTAGTTGTAGATGGACATATAACTTTATTTTATTCATTTATTTTTATGTGGTGCTGGGATCAAACCCAGTGCCTCATATGTGCTAGGCAAACGCTTTACCCCTGAGCTACAAACCCAACCCCTTATGTTTTATTTTGACAAAGGATTTTGCTGCGTTGCTCAGGGGCTTGCTAAATTGTTGAGTTGGCTTTGAACTCACTATCATCCTGCCTCAGCCTCCCAAGTCTCTGGTATTACAGGTTTGACAAACTCCTCAAAACCTTCTTTGAAGGCTAAAATTAGTCAAAATATATAGATCAAAGAATGTCTTATTTACAGTTGTTAATAAGGAAGTGAGAAGTTTCAAAAGCACTTGATTTAGCTAATCCTTGATACTATTATTTAAAACTGAGACTGGTACTATGTATGGTTCTTATGCAAATTAGTGGTCTTTGTTGGGAATGAATGAGTAACTCTGTGTGTGTGTTGTGTGTGTGTGTGTGTGTGTGTGTGTGTGTGTGTGTGTGAGACCAGAGATTGAACCCAGGGTCCCTTAACCACTGAATCACATCCTCAGCCCTTTTTATGTTTTATTTTGAGACTGGGTCTTGCTAAATTGCTGACTTAAATTTTCAATCCTCCTGCCTCAGCCTCCGGAGCTGCTGGGATTACAGGGTGCCCCACCACACTCAGCCCTTTATTTTTTATCTATTGGTACTAGGGATTGAACCCGGAGAACTTTGTCATTGAGCTACATCCAATTCTTTTTTTTTTTTTTTAAGAGAATTTTTAATATTTATTTTTTAGTTCTCGGCTGACACAACATCTTTGTTGGTATGTGGTGCTGAGGATCGAACCCGGGCCGCACGCATGCCAGGCAAGCGCGCTACCGCTGAGCCACATCCCCAGCCCCCCAATTCTTTATTTTCTGTTTTGAGACAGTATCTCTCTAAGTTGCTGAGAGTCTTGCTAAATTGAGCAGGCTAGGCTTGAACTCAGACTCTTGAGCCTCTAAGATTGCAGGTATGCCACCATTACCAGCTGAATTTAATTTACCTTTATGATGATGATGATGATGATGATGATTGAACATAGAGGTGCTCAACTATTGAGCCAAAATGCCAGCCTTATTTATTTATTTAAGTACCAGGAATTGAATCCAGGGGTGCTTGACCACTGAACCATATCCCTAGCCCCTTTTTATATTTTATTTAAAGACAGGGTCTCATTGAATTGCTTAGGGCCTCACTAAATTGCTAAGGCTGGCTTTGAATTCACAAACATCCTGTCTCAGCCTTCCTAGTCACTGGGATTTCAGGCATGCACCACTGTGCCTGGCTCCTATTTTATTTTGAGACAGGGCCTCACTAAATTGGGGAGGCTGGCTTTGAACTTGTGATTGTCCTGCCTCAGCCTTCTGAGCCACTGGAGTTACAGGTGCCGGCCACCATACCTGGCCATTTATTTATTTATTTAGGAACCAAGACTTGGATCTGGGGTGCTTAACCATTGAGCCACATCCCCTAGCTTTTATTTATTTATTTTTTTTTGGTACTGGGGATTGAACCCAGGGATGCTTTATCACTGAGCTACATCCGCAGCACCTCCCTGCTTTTTTTCCCCCTTGATTTTGAAATAGGGTCTTGCTAGTTTGCCGAGGCTAGCCTCTAAGTTCCAATCCTCCAGCTCCAGCCTCCTGAATTGCTGGGATTACAGGCATACCACCATGCCCAGGTAGGCCAAGAATTTTTACAGTAGTTTAGGTTTAGAAATTCATCAGATTGGACTCTTTTAATATTTAAAATAAAACTTTTTACCACACACAAGAGAATGGGGGAGGGTTGGAGTAATGAAGAGAAGTTGATCTATAGGTACTGAACTTTAATTAGATTGGATAAGATGTTCTGGCAAGCTATTGCACAGTATGATAATGGACTATATATTTCAAAAAGCTAGAAGAAAGGAGTTTTAATGTTTTCTCCATAAAGAAATGATAATGTTTGGGGAGATGGATATGTTTAACCTGATCTAAACATTATACAATGTGCCAAGTGTGGTAGTACAAGCCTGTAATTCCAGTTACTCAGAAGGCTAAAACAGGAGAGTCTAGAGTATTGAGGCCAGCCTGGACAATTTAGTGAGACCCTGTTTCAAAACAAAAAGGACTAGGATGTAACTCAGTGGTACAGCCCCACTGGGTTTGATCCCCAGTAGCTAAAAAAAAAAAAACAAAAAAAACCCAATGGTGGGCATTGGGTTCACACCTGTAATTCCAGCAATTTGGGAGACTGAAGTAGGAGGATTGCAAGTTCAAAGTCAGCCTCAGCAATTTAGGGAGATCCTGTCTCAAACTTAAAAAAAAAAAAAAATACAGGACTGGGATATAGCTCAGTGGTAAAGGAGCCCCAGGGTTCAGTCCCCAGTATCCCGCCTATCCCTCCCAGTTACACATTTTGTGTGTGTGTGTGTGTCTGTGTGTGTGTCTCACACATGGTACTCCATCAATAAGTATAATGTTTATTCTTTGTAAGTTAAAAAATAAAGTTAGTTTTGGGGTGTAGCTCAGTGATAGAGTGCTTGCCTATCATGTGTTAGGCCCTAGGTTCAGATCCCTGGCACCACAAAAAAATAAAGTTAGGCCAGGGCTTGATGGCACATACCTATAATCCCAGCAATTTGGGAAGCTGAGGCAGGAAGATTGCAAGTTCTAGGCCATCCTGGACCACTTAGTGAAAGCCTATCTCAAAATGCAAAAACAAAATAACAAAAATGGTGGAGCAGGACTAGACATGTAGCAGAGCCCTTGCCTAGCCTATGTGAAGCCTGGATTCAATCCCCAGCACTACAAAAATAAAAATAGAAATTAAAAATGTAGCTTAGTGGTAGAGTGCTTGCTTATCATGTGCGAGTCCAAGTTTCAGTCCCCAGCACTACACACACACACATACACACAAAGTAAATTTAAATTAAAAAAAAAATGATGGAGATTTTTATCCTTTGCCTAGTGACTTCTCTCCATGTCTTACTGTCTTTACTCCATACTCTAGTCAGAAATTCTTTGATGTCTTTTAACTCATGGGCCCAACTAATTCCTTCTGTCTCAGGCTCCCAAGTAGTTGGGACTACATGTGTGACCACTGTCCCCAGATATTGGTGTCTATTTTTATCCTTCTGTTCTAGAGATTAACCTAGGGACACTACCACTGAGCCACATTCCCAACCCATTTTTAATTTTAAGACAGAGTCTCAGCCAGGCACAGTGGTGCACATCTGTAATCCCAGAGATTTGGGAGGCTGATTTGGGAGCATTGCAAGCTCAAGGCCAGCCTCAGTGAATTATCGAGGCCCTAAACTACTTAGTGAGACCCTGTCTCAAGATAATAAATAAAAAGGGGATGTAACTCAGTGGCAAAACGCACCCCTGGGTTCAATCTCTATTAAGAAAAGAAAAAAAGGAGAGAGAGAGAGAGAGAGAGAGAGAGAGAGAGAGAGAGAGAGAGAGAGGAGGGGAGGGGGGGAGGGGAGGGGAGGGGAGGCGAGGCAGACAAGGTCCCAGGAAATTCACTAGGCTGATTTCAAATTTGCCAAACCCTGCCTCAACCTTCTGAATAGCTGGAATTATAGGTGTGTAACACCAGGTTCAACTGGTGATTTGAACCCAGGAGCACTTAACCACTGAGCAACATCCCCAGCCCTTTTTAAATTTTTTTTTTTTTAAATTTTGAGACAGATTCTCTGTAAGTTGCTCAGAGCCTAACTAAGTTGCTGAAGTTGGCTTTGAACTTGTGATCCTCCTGCCTCAGCCTCCCCAGTTGCTGAGATTACAGGCATGAATTTCCACAAGGTTGGTGATTTATTTAGTTTTTTTTTTTCCAGCACTCAAAATAAGTGCTTTTATGGAATAAGTGATATTCAAATTGGGGAAAATGATTGACCCAGCTACCATGATTTTTAAAATTTAATTGCCCCTTCTTTTTTTTTTTTGTGGTGCTGGGGATTGAACCCAGGGCCTGGTACATGCCAGGCTAGCGCTCTACCAACTGTGCTATATCCCCAGTCCTAATTGTTCCTTCTTATAAAGCTTCACATTTGTGGAGGAGAGGGAACATTTATTTGTCCAAAATGTTTCATATTATGTCAAATGGAGAAATGAAACACAACTAATTTTTCTTAGGATTATAGTGAAATCAATAGATATGTCAGAACCAGAATAAAGAATACATAACGTTCAAGTGAAAATGTTCCTTACTGCATCATTTTTCTGCATGATATTTCTAATGACCATAACGAAACCAGTTTCCCAAGTAATGTAGAAAAATTTAACAAAGAATGGAAAAAAATCACACATATATAGTGAAAGATGAATTTGAAATATTCAGAAATCCAATTTTGTTTCTTTATTTAATATGTATGAAGTACACATTAACAACATCTTGATAATTGGAATATTACTTTAGGAAGGAGATGTGATGGGGACTTACATGTATTATCTCAGTTACTCAGAAGGCTGAGGGAGGAGGATCACAAGTTTGAGGCTAACCTTAGCAACTT
This sequence comes from Ictidomys tridecemlineatus, assembly GCF_052094955.1. Classification (NCBI taxonomy): domain Eukaryota; kingdom Metazoa; phylum Chordata; class Mammalia; order Rodentia; family Sciuridae; genus Ictidomys; species Ictidomys tridecemlineatus. The sequence goes on along the minus strand of NC_135477.1, from coordinate 118,603,834 downwards.
AATTTGAGACCCTGTCTAAAAATAAAAATTAAAAAAGGCTGTGTTTGTAGCTCAATGGTAAAGTGCCCTTGTGTTCAACCCCCAATTTTAATTAATTAATTCCAAATAAATAAATTCTCAGTATAAATAAATAAAAAGGCTGGGAATGTAGCTTCATGGTAGAATATTCCTGAGTTAATCCCAAGAACCAAAAGAAGTGGGAAGAAGCAGTGTGCAATTGTGTATGCCTGTAATTTTAGCAAGTTGGAGGTTGAGGAAAGATTACTACAAATTCAAGTTCAGTCTGTTTCAAAATAAAATTAAAATAAAATAAAAATGGCTGGGGGTGTAGAATGCCCCTGGGTTAAATCCCCAGTATCACTAAAAAAAAAAAAAAAAAAAAAAAGGAAATATGATGAATTTGTCATTAGTAAGGAAGGTTGCCAAACTGGAATCATTTTTCTTCAGTAGGTTACATAATACCTCTTATTATCTTATTTCAGTATACATTTAATTATCATGTTCTTTCTTCATAATATAAAGATAAGCCAAGTTTGTAATTAGATTGGTACTAATTTCAAGTTATTAATGACTTAATAAGGTACTATTGAACTGTCACTTTAAATGTTTTTGTTAACTTTGTTTTTCTTATAGAGAAGAAAACTACATCTTAGCCCTGAGCACTGTAGTAACTTTTATGTGGAACAGTATGGGAAAATGTTTTTCCCAAATTTAACAGCCTACATGAGTTCTGGACCACTTGTTGCCATGATATTAGCTAGACATAAAGCCATCGCTTACTGGAAAGAACTTTTGGGACCAAGTAATTCTTTAGTAGCTAAGGAGACACACCCAGACAGGTAATCTTCCTGGGATGGGAGAATTGAATCCATCTGTAAAAATTTTTTAAAAAGAAAGTCTGATTTTATTGTAATGGGAGTTTTCTTTTATTTAGAAGTTTTCCTCAATTAGCTTTTCTTTGAGGAGTCTGTGGGGTTTTGATTTTCTATTTTAACTATTCCAGTGTCTATCTTAATACCAAATACTACAAAAGGCCTCAGAAAATTATAATTTATGATTAATTAGCCTTATTCTTTTCTTATCCTTGAGTTAAACTGCCACTGAAGTAGGATTTTTCATGGGAAAATTGGTATGGTATTTTAAAAGAATATTGGTAATTCAGAAGAAACAATTTTCAGCATTATCACTAATGTCTGAAAACAAGAGGACACTGAGTTCTTAAACGCCATCAACCCACACCCATTGTTGGGGATTGAACCTAGGGCCTCACACATGCCAGGCAACCATCTACCACTAAGCCACATCCTTACCCTGAGTTCTGGCACTTCTGTGTATGCATTGCTTTTTCAGTTCTCACAAAATAAAACCTCTTTCTTACATAGAGAACTCCTATTTTCCCAGTATATCCTTCCTGCAGATTTAAATGTATTTGGCCCTTATCTAGATAGATATAAGCTAAAGTTCAAAATATATCAAAGCCTACATATGTAAGAAGTGGCAATGCTTCTATAAGATTTCTAAGTAGAATGCATTCATATGAAATAAGGAAAAGGTGTGGATTGGATGGGCATCAACTCTAATTTACTTTTAGTCTAAGGGCAATTTATGGCACAGATGACCTGAGGAATGCACTTCATGGGAGTAATGACTTTACTGCAGCAGAAAGAGAAATTCGTTTCATGTTTCCTAAAGGTGAGTTACATGTGACTGATCTGTCAACTCTATTGCCTTATTTGATTTTTCTTTTCTTTTGAAGATATGGCTGGGAAAGAAGATAACAGGAGTTTTCTCCAATATATTTTGTCATATTTTCAAGTTGGAGTTACTCAATAACTTGAAGCCACAAATCGAAAACTAAACATTTTCCACAGAACTAAACTGTGCCCTTTAGGGAATCTTTTGAAAGTTTTTTTTTCTTTCTTTCTTTCTCTTGGACTAGACATATTTAGGGTTGCTCTTCTCCTAATCTTTAGTGCTTCAATAAAACTTTTTATACGAGAAGTAGGGGAAGGAAGGAAGAAAAGGAACTCTCTTAGAAATTACAATTGATTTACCATCTTCTCTAACAGTTAACTGTTTGCCTAACAAAGTCTCATGCAGTTATGAAATTAACAATTCTAGGATCCTTTTTTGTTTCCATTCTACTGTGGACGTTGTAAGCTTCTTGGAAGAGGACATAGTAAGGAACAGCACTGATATTTTGGGATGGTTTTCAATCATATTTTTAACAAAAAGAAAAATCTGGTGACCAGTAGCTTTACTTTCTCATCTTTATTAAAAGTAACACATTGGGCTGGGGGTATATCTCAGTGTATCTGGAGGAAAGCACTTGCTTAAGAATGCACCATATCCTGGATTTGATCCCCAGCATTGCAGATAGGAAAAAGAAAAAAGAAAAATAATGGATCTACTATTACTTATATATATATATATATATATATATATATATATATATATATATATATATATATATGGCAGGGTGGGGAGGTGCAGATCCTGGGGATTGAATCAGAGGTACTTTACCATAGAACTACTTCCCCAGTCCTTTTTATTTTAAGACAGTTTCTCACTAAATTGCTGAAGCTGGCCTTGAACTTACAATGTTCTATCAGTTTCCTGAATATAAATATATTCTTTATAAATTCTATTTATTGTAAGACTTGACACTTGTAGTGTGACAAGAAAATAAAACTGAAAAGTCTAAAAATTTCTGAATCTGACATATTTAAAAATTTGAAAAGAGTAGAAATATTAATAAAATTGTATAGATGGAAACATTTTATATGTATACTCAGTGCTCTGTAAGAGCAAGAACTATGTATTATTTACTATTGTTTCTGTAACACTGTGTAAAGTACTTGTTATTTGTTGAATGAATTATCTCCTAGTTTTGAACATTTATTCACATTTTTCATAATATTGTCTACTATAAAATACTTTATATTTTATATAAAACAGTATTTATTTTATAAAGACTGGGCGTGGTGTTGCACATATGTGATCCTAGTTATAGGTGGACACAATATCTTTATTTTATTTTTTTAATGTGCTGAGGATCAAACCCAATACCTCACACATGCTAGGTGAGTGCTCCACCTCTGAGCCACAATCCCAGCACCCCCCCCATTTATATTTAAAGATAGGGTCTTCCCAAATTGCTTAGTCTGGCCTCAAATTTGTGATATTCCTCTTTAAGCCTCATGAGTAAGCTGGGATTATAGGTGTCTGCCACCGGGCTAGGTTTCAGGTATCCTTTTTTTTTTTTTTAATAGTTTTTAGTTGTTGGTGGAGTTTTATTTTATTCATTTATTGATATGCAGTGCTGAGAATCAAACCCAGTGCCTCACACAGAAAGCAAGCCCTCTACCACTGAGCCACAATCCCAGCCCTCTGGTATCCTTTCAAATAACTTTCTTATATTTCATCACTTATGTTTGTTTTAACAAGAATATATTTGTATTTGCAGTGATTGTTGAGCCCATTCCAATTGGACAAGCCGCTAAGGACTATTTAAATTTATATGTCACACCAACTCTGCTTAAAGGACTCACAGAGCTTTGTAAACAAAAACCAAGAGATCCTTTTGTAAGAAATCTTTTGTACATTAAAAAAAGTGTTGTCTGTAGTTGTCATTTTAAAACATTGTATTTTTTGAAATAGTGAAAGTATTGAAAGCTTTTTTAAAATGAGCATTTTTAAAACTATTTTATATACATTTCAGATATTTAGCATAACTATTAATTACTTATTTACTTGCTGAATTTTGTTCAGCATTTTAATTCTCATGTTATCTAATATTTTTAAAAAATTAAACATTTTTTATCTATTTGTAGTACTTGAGTTTGAACCCAGGAACACTCTACCACTAAACCACATCCCAGACCTTTTTATTTTTTTTAATTTTTAGATAGGGTATCAATAAATTGCTGAGGCTGGCCTTGAACTTGTGATCCTCCAGTTTCCCCAGTCATTGGTATTACAGTTATGTGCCATGGTGCCTGGCATCATAATATCTATTTTTTTTTTAACTAGAGCAACTTATATTTATTCACATTCCCAAATGCCTCCAAAATGCTCAGTAAAATGTAAGAATAGTTTGGTAGAAGGAATTAGGATAGTTATTCAGGGTCAGCTGTCATCCAGGGTCTTCTTTACAGTTACTCCTACCCATTTGAAGACTCTCAAAGATCATCAGGGAAGGTTATTTTATTTAATGCAATCCTAGGGACAGAATCCACGAGTACCCTACCACTGAGGTATAAAACCCCAGCACTGCCCCTCACCCACCTTTTGAGACAGAATCTTGATAAATTGCTGAGGCTGGCCTCAAACTTGAGACACTTCTGCTTCAGCCTCCCAAGTAACTGAGATGGCAGGCATGTACCACTGCCCCAGCAGGGAAGATTACTTTAATGCCAGCTTTTCTTTTCTTTGCAGTACAGGGAATTGAACCCAGGGCTCTCCTGCATGCCACACAAATGCTTTAGCCCTGAGCTACATCCCAGCCTTTTTATTTTGAGACAGGGTTTTAATATATGGCTTAGGCTGGCCTTGAATTTTCCATCCTCTTACCGAAAAACTTCTTGAGGATCTTGGATTACAAATATATACTACCTTGCCAGATGGAAAAGATCTAATCCCTTCTACTAATTTTCTGCTTTCACCAGAAAATAAAATAGGCATATTATGAAAATAATATGTTTATTTAATAAGAAGCCTGTGACTGCTGGGTGTAGAGGTGCATGCCTGTAATTCCAGCAGTTTGATAGCCTGAGGCAGGAGAATTGCAAGTTCAAAAGTAGCCTCAACAAATTAGTGAGGTCCTGTGTCAAAACAAAAAATAAAAAGGTCTGGGAATGTGGCTCAGTGGTTAAGAGCCCCTGTGTTTAATTCCTGTTAACAACAACAAATAATTAATAAAATAAATAAATAAAAAGGGCTGGGGATATAGCTCAGTGGTAGAGAGTCCCAATAATGAGGGGGGGAAAAAGAAAATTTAAAATTTTAATTCTTTAAAAATATTTTTTTTAGTTGTAGATGGACACAATACATTCATTTTATCTATTTTTATGTGATGCTGAGGATCGAACCTAGTACCTCACATGTGCTAGGCAAGTGCTCTACCACTGAGCTACAACCCCAGGCCCCAGTTTTAATTCTTTTTTTTTTTTTGTACCAGGGATTGAACTCAGGGGCACTTGACCACTAAGCCACATCCCCAGCCCTATTTTGTATTTTATTAGAGACACGGTCTCACTGAGTTAGTTGCTTAGTATCTCACTTTTGCTGAGGCTGGCTTTGAACTCGCGTTCCTCCTGCCTCCTCCACCTCCTGAGCCACTGGGATTACAGGTGTGTGCCACAATTTTAATTCTTTATTTTACTTTTTACAATTCTGAGAATCAAACCCAGCACCTTGTGCATGCTAGGCAAGCACTCTACCAACTCAACTACATCTCCAAGCCCTCTTCTAGAATTTTTGTTTTGTTTTCTCAGGGATGGAACCCAGGGCCTCACACATACTAGGCAAGTGCTTTACCACTAAGCTACATACATCCCCAGTCTTAGAGTTTTTATGTTTGACTTAATCCTGCATTGGATTTATTTTTGCATATAACACAAAATGAAGATGCATATTGATTATTTTCTTGACCAATTGTCCTTGTACATTGATTTGTAAAGCTTGATTTAATCACATAATAAATTCTGTACTCTGCTCCATTGACCTGTAGTTTTTGTTGTTGCTGTTTTTGGATTTTTTGGTACTGGTTATTGAACCCAGGGGTGCTTAACCACTGAGCCACATCCCCAACCCTTTTTTAAAATATTTAAATAAGAGACAGAGTCTCACTAAGTTACTTAAGGCCTCACTAAATTTTCTGATGCTGGCTTTGAACTCACAATCCTTCCTGCCTCAGCCTCCCAAACTGCTAGGATTATAGGCATATGCCTCAGCACCCAGCTTGATCAATAGTTTTAACAAGTACCCCCCAAAATAACTTTTAACACTATTTTCACTACTTTTGTATATACCTGATTTTTAATTTTTATTGTGGTGTAATATATATAATTTATATATGCATAAAATTTGCCATTTAAATTTTTTTTTTAAATATTTGTTTTAGTTGTAGATGGACATATCTTTATGTGGTGCTGAGGACTGAACCCAGTGTCTCACATGTGCTAGGCAGGCACTCTACCACTGAGCGACAACCCCAGCCCCCATTTTAACTTTTTTTTTAGGTGTAGATGGACACAACACAATGCCTTTATTTTATTTATTATTTTTTAATGTGGTGCTGAGAATCAGCCGGGTCCCACCAGTGCTAGGGGAGTGCTCTACCTCTGAGCCACAATCCCAGCCCGTCCATTTTAACTTTTTAAAGTGAACAATTCAGTGGCATTAATTATATTTACAATGTTGTACAACCTTTACCACTACCTATTTCCAAAATGTTCTCATTATTCCAAACAGAAATTCTATAACCATCAAGCAATTACTCTCATTCTCTTCTTTTTCTCAACTGGTATCTTCTATTTTTTTTCCTGTCTCTATCAAATTGTATTTATTTCATATAAGTGGAATCATACAATATGTGTTCTTTTGTGGTGGCTTAGTTCACTTATAACATTTTTTTTTTTTAAGAATTAGTGTATTAGGGTGGGGCATGTGGCTCAAGTGGTAGTGAACTCGCCTGGTATGCATGGGGCACTGGGTTCCATCCTCAGCACCACATAAAAATAAAATAAAGATGTTGTGTCTACCGAAAACTAAAAAAATATATATATATATTAAAAAATTCTCTCAAAAAAAAAAAGAATTAGTGCATTGGTTTTCTTATTTATTTATAAGATTTTTTAATGTGGTGCTGAGGATCAAACCCAGTGTCTCATGCATGTAAGAGGCAAGCGCTCTACCACTGAGCTACAACCCCAGCCCCCACTTAACACAATTTTTTTTATGTTCTTTTTTATTTTGTTTTATAGTATTGGTGATTGCAGTACTGGAGCTGGGGCTACATTCTCAGTCCTTTTTTTTTTTTTTTTTTTTGAGACAGGATCTAGCTAGATTGCCCAGCTAGCCTCAAACTTGCAATTGTCCCATCTCAGCCTACAGAGTAGCTGAATTACAGATGTCCACCACCAGGCGTGGTTTTCATTTTTTTTTTTTTAAGACTTTGTTGTTGTTGTTGTTGTTGTTGTAGATGGGCACAATACTTTTGTTTTATTTTATTTATTTATGTGGTGTTGAGGATCTACCCCAGTGCCTCATGCATGAGAGACAAGCACTCTACCACTGAGCCACAAACCCAGACCTTCATTTGATTTTGATTTGCATTTTCCTAATGATTAATGATGTTGAATATCTTTTCATGAACTACTTGGCCATTTGTATACCTTATTCGAAGAAATGTCTATTCAAATTTGAGTACTTGCTGGGCGCAGTGGCCCATGCCTATAATCCCATCTGCAAGGGAGGCTGAGACAGTAAGATTGCAGTTCAAAGCCAGGCTCAACAAAAGCTAGGCACTAAGCAACTAAGTGAGACCCTGTCTCTAAATAAAATACAAAATAGGGCTGGGGATGTGGCTCAGTGGTTGAGTGCCCCTGAGTTCAATCCCTAGTACCCACCCATCAAAAAAAATTTGAGTTCTTTGCCTATTTTTTAATTGGGTTATTTTGATGAATTATAGGGTTTTTAAAAAATATTCCCAGATATTAAATATTTATAAGATGCATGATTTGCAAATATTTTCTCCCAATATGTAAATTGTCTTTCCCCTTTCTTAATTAATTATATCCTTTGAAGTATGAAAGTTTTTCAAATTTGATAAAGTCCAAGTTTTTCTTTTGTGTTTTGGGCTTTTACTATTATATATAAGATTCTATTGCTAAATCCAAGGCTGTGAAATTTTGCCCATTTGTTTTCAGGATTTTATTAGTTTTTAGTTCTTATAATTAGGTCAGTCATCGATCCATTTGGAGTTAACTTTTATATGTATTGTGAGGTAAGGGTCCAATTTCATTCTTCTACATATAGAAACCTAGTTGTCACAGTACCATTTGTTTAAAGCAATTATTCTTTCTGTATGAGTGGAATTGGTACCTTTGTCAAAATTGGGGCTGGGGATGTAGTGTGAGACATCGGTTTTGAGTCTCAGCACCACGTATAAATAAAATAAAGGTCAAGAGACAACTAAAAATATTTTTAAAAAGTATATTGGCCACAGATGTATGGATTTATTTCTGGAAATAGTTAAAATCTCCTCTTATGCCAGGTACAGAGGTGCACACCCGTAATTCCAGCAGCTCAGGGGGCTGATGCAGGAGGATCACAAGTTCAATGCCAGCCTCAGCAAGTTAGTGAGATCCTATGTCAAAATAAAACAATAAAAGAGGGGATGGGGATATGTGGTTCAGGGGTTAAGCGCTCCTGGGTTCAATCCCTGGTACCAAAAGAAAAAAAAATCATCTCTTATGCATAGCACGGGGCCCCCTGGGTTTGAGCGCCATCATTGAAAAAAAAAATCCCTTGTTCTGAACATTTGTATTAAAGCAAATAATTATTAATATAATTATATCTTTGTAACTTTTTTTTTAAAGAGAGAGAGATGAGATGTGAGAGAGAGAGAGAGAGAATTTTTTAATATTTATTTTGTAGTTTTCGGCGGACACAACATCTTTTGTATGTGGTGCTGAGGATCGAACCCGGCCGCATGCATGCCAGCCAGGCGAGCACGCTACCGCTTGAGCTACATCCCCTGCCCCTCTTTGTAACTTTTTAAAAAAATTTTCAGTGGACACAACGTCTTTATTTTATTTTTATGTGGTGCTGAGGATCAAACCCAGTGCCCCACACATGCCAGGCGAGGATGTTATGCTTGAGCCACATCCCCAGCCCCCTCTTTGTAACTTTTTAAACTACACTATCTGAACTGTGGGCATTAATTATGCTTTTGGATATGGGAATGCGCTTGGGGAAATTTACAACTAAATTTCTATGTTTGTCTTTGTTGTTTTGTTCATTTATTTATTTACTTATTTTATTTATTTTGGTACTGGAGCTTGAACCCAGTGGTGATTTACCACTGAGCTACACCCCCAGCCCTTTTTTATTTTGAACCAGGGCCTCACTTAGTTGCTTGGAACCTCACTAATTTGCTGGGGCCAGCTTCAAATTTGTAATCTTCTTGACTCAGCCTCCCAAATCCTGGGATTACAAGTAGACCGCAGTACCCAGCTCTCTTTTTTTTTTTTTTTTTTTTAGAGATAGGGTCTTGCTGGGCTCCATGGTGTAAACCTGTAATCCCAGAGGTTTGGGAGGCTGAAGTAGGAGTTCAAAGCCTCAGCAAAGACTAGGTGCTAAGCAGTTCCGTGAGACCCTGTCTCTAAATAATATACAAAATAGGGCTGGAGATGTGGCAGCTCAGTGATTGAGTGCCCTGGAGTGCAATCCCTGGTACCAAAAAGGAAAAAAAAAAAAGAGAGAGAGAGATATGGGGGTCTATTATTTTGCTTTGTTTCCTTTTCTTTTTAAATGGTACTGAAGATCAAACCCTAGGCATGCATATGGTAAACATGCTTTCTCTACCACTGAGCTATGCAACCTTCTGTTCACTTTCATGAATTCTTTGAGTTTTTTTTTAAGTAGGATTATGCTATCTATGAACAATTTTATTTCTTCTTTTCCAATTTTGACATATACTTTACAATTTTGCATAATATAAATCATGTTTTATTTTTAATGGTCATTTCCATTTTTTATTTTTAATGGTCATTTTCTTAAAGTGATATTGAAAACTAAGTTTCTAATTAATATACTATGTATTAGAAAGAAATATTTAAGTATTTAACTTAAGATTTTTTTTTCTTTTCTTCCATAGATTTGGCTAGCTGATTGGTTGCTGCAGAATAATCCCAACAAACCCAAATTTGATTATCATCATATAATTGCAGAAGAGCCTCAAAATCCTCCAAAGAACAAATCATGAACTATCTTATTGCAAAAGCTTCTGCTTCTGCTTTAAAAAACAAAAATAAAAACAAACAAAAAAAAAACTACCACCTTATTCATTGCTTATCTCATGTGACCTTCCTGGGTTCAATCCCTAGCATCACACAAAAAGGAAATAAATAAAGAAAGAAATTAAAAAGAAACCTTATTCCTAAGGCTTTATTTCTTTAAAATAAGCATGGTGGCATGCACCTGTAATCCCAGTGATTTGGAAGGCTAAAGTGGGAAGATTTCAAGTTTAAGGCCAGCCTTGGGCTGGGGATGTGGCTCAAGTGGTAGCGCGCTCGCCTGGCATGCGTGCAGCCTGGGTTCGATCCTTAGCACCACATACAAACAAAGATGTTGTGTCCGCCGATAACTAAAAAATAAATAATAAAATTTAAAAAAAAAAAGGCCAGCCTTAGTAATTTAATGAGCTTCCTATCTCGAAATTTATAAAGGACTGGGGATATATCTCTGGTAGCCAAGCATGAGTAAGGCCCAAGGGGGGAAAGAAAAAGAAAATGGAAATAGGAAGAACTATTCTAGATTAAAGGCACTAAAGCAATTATCTTAACCAAGCTGCACACTATGGTACATGCCCATAATCTCTGCAACTCAGGAGGCTGATGGGAGGATTGCGAGTTTGAGACCAGCTTCAGCAACCTAGTGAGTCTCAGTCTAAAAATAAAAAATAAAAAGGACTGCAGATATGGGGCTAGGGTTGTGGCTCAGCGGTAGAGCGCTTGCCTCACATATGTGCATCACTGGATTTGATCCTTAGCACCACATAAAAATAAATAAACAAAGATATTGTGTCTGTCTAAAACTAAAAATAAGACAAAAAAAAAAGGACTGCAGATGTGGCTCAATGGTAGAAGGCCGCTGGGTTCAATCCCCAGTTAAGAAAGAAAAAAAAAGGGGAGATAGGAAAAACTGTTCTAGTTTAAAAGATACTAAAAAGATGATTAAATGTAATGAGTAAATCTTGATAGGATTATGATTTTTAAAAAAAATTCTATATGGACTGGGGATATACACAGTGATGGAATGCCATACAACCTACTACCAGAAAACAAAAAAAACCAAAATTAAAAACTATAAACAACATTTAGAGGACAAAGAGATTTAGATATTTAAATAGTAGATAACATTAAGAAATAATTGCAAATTATTAAAAGGAGAATGTTATTATTTTAGGTAATGAACTCTAAAATATTTAGGGCTAAATACCAGGCATGGTAGTATACAACCATAATCCCAGCAACTCAAGAAGCTGAGGCAAGAAGATGGCAAATGCTTGGCCAGCCTCAACAATTTAGTGACATTCTTTCTCAAAATAAAAAGTAAGAACAGAGGCTGGGGGTCATAGTTCAGTGGTAGAGCGTTTACCTCGCATGTGTGAGACACTGGGTTCGATCCTCAGCATCACATAAAAAATAAATACATTAATTAATTACAGGTATTGTATCCATCTACAACTAAAAATTAAATTTAAAAAGTTGGGGATGCGGCTTAATGGTAGAGTATTTGCCTAGCATGCTCGAGGCCCTATGTTTGAACATTTGCTCTGAGAGGAAAAAAAGTATATATGTGTACCAGATTTAGAAGGATATCCAGGTAAATGTTATTATTTATAAAGTACTATACACACATTTGTGCTCATTAAGTATGGATGCATTAATGCATTTTTCTCACACTGAATTACAGTGTGGTATTCTTATTAAGCTAGATACATCACTTAATTTAGTTTCTTTCTCCAGGATTCAAATTTAAAAGATCCAAAGAAACAAGCAAGCAAACATGCAGCTTTTTTGCAATTTAGAACTAAATGGAAATTTACATTTTTCTCTACTTCTTTAGAAGCTTAGATCTAAGGTAACATCTAGAGGCCCCTTCTTTCCAGGCTTCTTCATATACTTGGCCAAGAAATATGATACATGTCTAGCTGGGCATTTCTACCTCATTTTCTAGTTAGGGGAGTTTTAAAGAATGAGATACTGCCTAATCAGAAGACAGCCCAAGGGAATAGTTTGTCTGTCTTGGGTTAAGGATGTCATAGACCAGCATGATTTGAAAGTGTCACAGATACTTGAGACATACTTTCCCAACTCTGAAATACTATCACTTTTCTTAAGCAGTTAACTATAAGAACTATTTAGATTAAGCTTTGACTTTTGATTAAGAGATGACCATTTCTTCTCAGTTTGCTACTTCTATAACTTCAATTGTTTTCCTTGGGTTCTTAATTATGTTAGTCTTCTCTCTGAGAATATTTACTAACTTTGTACCTTTCATTTAAGATCCATAATTACTTTCCAAAAAGTTAATTAAGTTAGAAACTTCCAGGCTTATGAGGGCCTTTAACAGAGAAGTTAACTCCTAAATGTAGAATTCAGTGACTCTGGCAACTTCAGATATAGACTGTAAATGAGATAGCTTTATCCTACTTCACCAAAGGATATGACTAAAAAAGAGAAAGAAAGAGAGAGAGAGAGAGAGAGAGAGAGAGAGAGAGAGAGAGAGAGAGAGAGAAATCTTTGTGGTGCTCCAGAATTAATGCATTAACTTTCCTATTAATTTAATTAGACCATTTAGTCCACTAAAAGAAGGAGATGACTAAATAAAGTGTTCCTTTTCTGCTTCTGACTCAAGAAAGTTCTCTTCCCCTGTCCAAACCAGAGGTTGATGACGCTGCTGTGATTGATGCCTTTTGTTCCCAGACCAAATTGTTTTTTATAGCCCACCCCCTGCCAGCACTTTCCAAGTGCCACTGCCATCAGCTCCAAAGGGAGTCTCTTCCTCATGCTTCCTGGGCAGCAGCTGCACTGTGAGGGCAGGGAGCACAGAATGGGAGGAGAAAGCAGCTTGCAGACAAATGGGCAGCTAATTATCGGACCAACAGCCCCACCACTAGGACCATAAAAAATTCCATTTCTTTTTCTCTCTCCAACCCCACCCCTTGCCTCATCTGCATTTCTTGGCTGAAGTGGGAGGAAATGTTTCTTGAAAAATTATGCCTTCAAATAGTTTATCAGAGCAGGCTCAAAGACCCCAATCCCCTTTTCTCTCTCATACAAGTTGTACTCATTCAGCCCAATAGTTGTCAAAGGAGTGCAGACCTTACACATATTAAAAGGACAGTGAGGGGATATTACAAACATCTTTATGTCTTTAAATTGGACAAATTAGATGAAATAGAGAAAACTCCTGAAAAACTATCAACAACATGTCAACCTAAACCACAATTTCTGGGTCTTCTTTGAATTTTCAAGGTTTGAATCTCAATATTCAGTTGTTTTCATTCTGAAGCAACCCTACTGAGCTTAGTTAATTAGCATTCTCAACTCTGGGAGCTGGTTAGTTTTCAGCAAACATTATCTAATGGTTGGATAGGAAAGGTTAAGTTATTTTATAAGAATAAGCATCTCCATCTTGGGGTAGGATGGTTAATAAATCTTATCTTAATCAGGATTATAAAATCCTGATCCTTCTGGGTGGCCAGAATAACAACCTCTCTGGGCTTCCTCTAGTCTTTCTGGCTCTTGCCAATGTGAGAATAATCCAAGAAGTCTTTAACATATATATGTGGTTAATGCCTTCTTGCACCATAAAATGGTTAGACAAGGACCAATATAATGCAGTCAGTCTACAATGAGTTGAAATTTGGAAACAAGCACATCCTTTTCAGTAGTGCTTGCTTTTATATGGTGTCATTTAGTAAGTGAACTGTAAAGAAATTAGTCATGCCAAACTCCTAACCATCCAATGGATACAACTAACAGACCAGATGAAAATTTTTAGATTTTTTAAAACTTTTTTTATTTTAAAGATCAATTAAAATAAAGTGCTATTTATAAGAGAAACCCCAAATTCTGATCTAATTTAACTTGGCTTGTTTGTGTCTTTTAGAGATACAATTTTAAAACAAAAGGAAAACTATTATTAATTTCTTCATGTGTCTCTGGAATGATCTGAGAAAATATAATATGTAAAACCACTGTGATCTTTGTAGTGAGAAACAAAATTCTAAATTAAGTAAAAATGTAAAATTATTAGGGTATTATTCCACTGGTGAAATCACATTATGATTTGTCTTTCTGTCACTAAAATAGAAGGTCCCTACTGCATACAATATTGTATATAAGAAACCTGACTCTTGCCTAGCTTGCTACAGGTTCTATGTGCCCCACATGATCTTTGGGGCCCTTCAATAGTTACCTAGCTCTAAGACCTGGCTCTCAGAACTCCTGAGCCATCTAAACTAGCCTATTTTGCTGGATTCCATGCCCTTGCATTTTCTTATAATACTTTTCTTCCTCTTTAGCTTTGTTCTTCTTCTTTTTTTTTTAATCTCTTCATCTTTTTTCCTGCTATCATTTGATCATTTTCTTCACCTTATTAGTGGGTTTGGAATATACCTGATTTCCACATAGCTGGTATACCCATTTTGCTATTGTGAAGCATGAGCTGGGAATGTGACTTGGTGGTAGAGTGTTTGCCTAGCATGCACGTGGCTCTGGATTTGATCCCCAGCACTAAAGAAAGAAAAAAAAAGAAGTTATGAAGCATGACACCTTTAATCCCAATGATGCAGGAGACTCCAGAGGTCAGCCTGGAAAATTTAGCCAATAAAAAGGGGTAAGATGTACTTCAGTGACAGAGTGCCCCTGAGTTCAATCCCCAATATTGATCATAAATAAATAAATAATAAATATTTTAAAAATAAAGTGTGTATATGTGTGTATACACAATACATATGTACATATGTATATGTACATATATATATAATTATTTATTGATTATATAGTGAAATATATAAGATGAATATTTTTTTTTAATGTTTTTTTTTTTTTTTTAAAGAGAGAGTGAGAGAGGGGGACAGAGAGAGAGAGAGAATTTTAACATTTATTTATTTTTTCTTAATTCTCGGCGGACACAACATCTTTGTTGGTATGTGGTGCTGCTGAGGATCGAACCCGGGCCGCACGCATGCTAGGCGAGCGCGCTACCGCTTGAGCCACATCCCAGCCCCAAGATGAATATTTTTAAAGAGAGAGAAGAGAGAGAAAGAGAGAATTTTTTAATATTTGTTTTTCAGTTTTTGGTGGACACAACATCTATATTTTATTTTATGTGGTGCTGAGGATAGAATCCACTGCCCTGCGCATGCCAGGTGAACGCACTACCGATTGAGCCACAACCCCCGCCCCAGTGTTTATCTTTCTAAGTGCATTTCTCCAGAACCTGCCTTTATGAACTCTGCTCTAGCTAGAATGATCTATTTGCTCACCTTGCTCATTCCTGTCTACTTGTGCAAAAGCTATTCTCTTCTTTTGTTCCCACGCCCCCACACCAAAAACATGGGAAGGCCCTCCTACTCTTTTCTGCTAATACAATTCTTAGCCTAAGAGATAATTTGGTATAATTTTTCTCCCTAATACATGCTTGTCTCTTGCTTGTGAACTACTCATCCTTAAATTCTAACTTGTCTGGCAGTTAATAATATACTCCCTTGATATAATGTACTGGGTGGTACATTAAGAGATGGATTAGCATTTGGCCTTTGGTGGCAGCAAAATAGTTTCTATCATAAACCTGTGACTTCCTAGCTGTGTGATAGTGTGAAAAATTGCTTAATCTCAGTGTCTCAGTTTCCTCATCTATGTATAGGGTTGGTGAGAGGGTTGAACATAATAATATATGTAAAAGTAGTTAACAGTGCTTGCTAGCACAGAGTAAGCAATCAACACTAGTTTTTTTATATTTTACCTCTAATAATTTTCTTTCTTCTTTTCTTTTTTCTTTTATACTAGGGATTAAACCCAGGGTCACAACCACTGAGCCACATCTCTAGCCCTTTGTATTTTTTCTTTTGGGATAGGGTCTCCCTAAGTTGCTTAGGGCCTCACTAAATTGCTGAGACTGACTAAACTTGTGATCCTCTTGCCTCAGCCTCCCAAACTACTGGGATTAAAGATGTTCGCCACAGCACCCAACTTCCTTTTGTCTTTTTAAAATTATTTACCTCTAGTATTTTTATTTAATGTTTTAATATATGAATTACATTCCCATCTTTAAAGGAAGGATTACTAGCTGTTACTACCTATTATATGCCAACCACTCTGTTAAGCATTTTCATTTATATTATGTAATTCTCACAATAACTCAGAGATTCAGTGATTTGATCTAGAGGCCTTATCTAGGAATTAGTGGAATCAGGATTTTGAACTCTCTTTTCTTATAGGGGCCTCACCTATGAACACATAATTTGGGTGAGGGAAAGATATTTTTCCTCCCTACAAAATTCAATTATATTTGGTTCAAAAGTCTTTATATTACTTCATGGTGCTAAATCACAGACATAAGATACTTCTTGTTTTTCTCACCAAGCTAACTAATGTTGAATATAAACCAAGTTCACTCATGTAATGAATTTATTTACTTACTATGTATAATAAATAGTAGAGTAGAACCTGGGGTTTTTGTTGTTGTTGTCAATGGACCTTTATTTTTATTTCTGTGTGGTGCTAAGAATTGAACCCAGTGCCTCATACATGCTAGGCAAGTGTTCAACCACTGAGCCACAACCCCGGCCCCTGAACCTGGGGTTTTTATTCAGTTTATCCTACTGGTTTTCATAGCTGATGATCACAGATTTTTTTTTTTTTTTTTGTCTTTCTTGCTCTCTTTTCTTTTGGTACTGGGGTTTGAACTCAGGGGTGCTTACTCACTGAGCCTCGTATCCAGCCCTTTTCTTTTTTCTTTTTTTGAGACAGGGTCTCACTGAGTTGCTTAGGGCCTCACTAAGTTGATGAGGCTGGCTTTTTGAATTTGTGATCCTCCTGCCTTAGCCTCCCGAGTTGCTGTGATTACAGGTATGTGCCACCCACAGCACCCAGCACTTCTTTTTTTTTTTTTTTTGTGCTATTGGGGATTGAACCCAGGCTCTCACACATGCTAGGCAAGTACTCTACTACTGAGCTATATCCTCAGCCCTTTTCATTTTTTTTTTTTTTAAAGCAGGATGGGGTGCCTTTAGGGCCTGCCTGGATGGAGTGCCTTTTATTTATTTATTAATTTTTTAGGTGTAGATGGACACAACACAATACATTTATTTTTATGTGGTGCTGAGGACCGAACCTGGGTCCCGCCCGTGCTAGGGGAGCACTCTACCGCTGAGCCACAATCCTAGCCCTTCATTTTTTATTTTGAGACAAAGTCTTACTAAATTGTCCAGTCTGTCCTTCAACATGTAAACTCCTCCTGCCTTAGCCTCCCAAGTTGGTAGAATTATAGTTGTGCATCACCAAGCCTAGCTTTTAAACAGTTGTTTTTCCCAGTGTTTTCTTAAATTGTGTTGCTTGTGTAGGTATTCCTAATTAGTAGGACAAGATTTGAAAGAAATTTTGTGTTACTGTCATTTTGGTTTTTTGTTTTTGTTTGTCCATCCCCCCACCCCCCACAACGTATGCTCCTACAAATACTGGCCAGGTTTGAAAACAATCAAGTTAAGTAGAATTTTATGACACAATGGGGAAATGCATTCATATCCTCAATCCAGGCCTGTCCTTCAAACTGTGGAGATTAGAGTCAACCCCAGGATACTGGTGAGAGAGGGAGGGTACTCTTATGAAGCTCCCTGCCAAGCTGGCCTGGGATTAACCCATCATTTCCCAGCCAGAGCTATCCCAGCTGTCTTGCTTTCTAGGGGCCTCTCATGTTAATCTATGGAGTTGACCAACTGAGTTTGACCGTGACTGGCTTTGTTTTGCAAAACAAAATTGGTAAGGCAGGCCTCATGCTGGCTGACTGAATGGTGTCATCAACCCAATTCAAGGGGTGCCACAAAAAGCAAGGAAATGAAACTTCAATTTCCTCCTCATGTTAAATGATAGCTTATCATACTGATTATGACCCTTATGCAGCTCAGTGCAAACCATTTTATTGCTTTCATTGTAAACAGCAATAAAACACTCTCTTCTTCCACTTTTTCCTCTAATGCCCACCCCCACCTCACACCTGATTGATTAAGGCTCATTGGAAAGGGCTGTTCTCTGTTGTCAATAGAGAACCAAAAGCCTTCTTTTTATTCCCACCAACCTGTCATGATTCTACCTTAACCCTAGGAAGTACAAGGGTTGTTTTTAAATAAATAAATAAATAATAAATAAGCAAGCAAGCAAGCAAGCAGAGAAGGAAAAGCCATTCTGGCTTCAGAGCATCCTCACCACTTGGGTGAACTTTGCTTCGATTCTGGGCCAGGCAGACAGATGTTGGTAGCTTTTATCCCTGAGTTCCCACTGCCCTTGTGTACATGGCTGTTAGAATGTTGAGCACACTGCAATGTGTGCTTTCCTTCTTGATTGGGGGGAACTATGTTCCTTCATCTTTATGTACTTTGGAGGCACCCAGAATAGTCCCCAGCCCATAGAAAGCATCTAGTGAGTGAATAAATTGATGGGGAGGCACATATCCCCCAGGTTAGCTCTCTATTCCTTCATCTGCCAGCAAGTCTATACCTACCTAGTCCCAGAATCAGAAAGAGGTTCATTTGCTCAGCTTTCTCACTAGACAGTTGTGGACATCAATGGGGCTCCCCAGGGTTTGGATCTATGTCCTTTTCCCTTCACTTCCTACTCTTCTTCTTTGGAAACTTTATTTATTCTTATGACTTCAGAAACTATCTCGGTGGACTGGATAACAAGGAAGAGGAGAAGGAATACAAGTGGCAAGAAGTAGTATAGAAGGGATAATGGTCTGACCTTTTCCTTTGAGTGGGGGGCTTAGATGGTAATGGTGTGTTTAAGAATCGTATGTTCTTCTCATTCCTTCCCCCTTCCCTTAACTCGCCATAGGGTATCTCACTTCTCCTATAGCATTTACCGCTCATAGTTACTGTCCAACAGTTTGGTCCTGAAGTTACTATGAAATCACCCGAAAAAGAGAGGTGTTACTTGAACACCCCTAAGGGTTACTTAAATTTGGAATCAGGAGGCCTGAAGTATAGCCTCAATTTGACCTTTAATTAGTCAAGTGGCCTTGGACAAATTGCTTTCCTTCTCTAGCTCTGAGTTCTTTGACATGTATACGCATACCACCATTGGGCAAAATCAGTTTTGTGTTGGGCAAGCTCTAATCACCCACCACTGGCAAAGTATTCTGGAGGCTACAGAAACTCCATAAGGGATAACACAGTCTTATCTCCAAGGAAGGGACTTGTCAGCCCTATTGTTGAGACATAAAAAATACATAATTCCTAGCTAACATAAAGAATGAAATATAGAGTCTGTCAGATAAATGGAAGTCAATTTCAAGAAGCAGATAGACTTTAAGAGAGCATTTGGAGTTGGAGAAGCAGTAGATGGGATGAAGGCATTTCAGGGAGGGAAATGGCCACGACTGGGACACAGAAGTCAGGTAGAAATGTTATATGCAAAGGAACTGTCATAACTTTGTGAATCTGGAGTTGAGGAAGAAAGCAATAAAACTGGGAAAGTTCATTAAGAGATGCAGAGGTGCAAGCCTGTAATCCCAGGGAGGCTGAGGCAGGAGGATCCCAAGTTCAAAGCTAGTCTCAGCAATTTAGCCAGGCCCTAAGCAACTTAGTGAGGCCCTGTCTCAAAATAAAAAATAAAAAGGGCTGGGAATGTAGATCAATGGCAAAGTGCCCCTGGATCCTGGATTTATTCTCCAGTACCAAAAAAAGAAAAAAAAAAAAAAAAAAAGTCCCTTGCCCCCATCCCCCAAAAAGAAGAGCAGACCAAATGAATATTTAGAAAGCATCTTAGTCTGTTTTGTTGTTGTTGTTGCTATAACAGAATACCTGAGACTGAGTAATTTACTTGAAAGAGTTATTTAGTTTATGGTTCTGGAGGCTATAAATCCAAGATTGGACACTACATCTGGCAAGTACCTCATACTGTCATAACATGGCAAAAATGCAGAAGGGTAAATACATATACAGAGAAGAAAAACATGAAGTGGACTTGTGCATGGTCTACATCCCTAGTAGCTCAGTGGCAGAGTGCTTGCTTAGTATGCACAAAGCCCTAGATTTGATCCCTAGTACTGAAAATAAATAAATAAATAAATAAATAAGTGCAAGCCACCCTAGGTAGCCTAGTTGGGTGCTGAGAGGGGTGAGGAAGTGTCCAATAGTAAATTTATTGAAAATAGTTCAATTTGAGTGGAAAAGTGGGAAAAATCAGAAGAAGGATAACAAATTAGCTGATAAATTATGGTCAATGTTGAGGATATGAGGACGTGACAACTTTTCATGAACACAGCAAGGAGCCACCATTGGAATAACTAGGAGCAGCTGAAGTTGAGAAGAAGAGATAGGAGAGAGGTTTTGAAGTAGGCTAAGCCTGGAGTGAAGCAAAGAAAGTGGAAGTCGAGAGGAGCTTGGAGTTGGGGCCTATCCAGGTTCCAAAGGAAGGGAAAAGGCCTTAGTCCAGGCCAAAAGCTATCTGATAAAGGAGCGCTAGACCATGCACAAGTATACCCACTTGTGAATCATGGGATTGAATGCCCTGATTATCATCAGTTTCATGTTCTTGTCCCAGTACCACTACAGGCCTCCAGCACAGGAGGACCTTAATGATTGAGGTCGCTCTGATGGGTCAATCAGAGCTGAGGGAGGTGAGAATCAAGGTTGCTTGGTTGGAATGGAAGTGGTTAGAAATGGACTTTAGCTATGAAAAAGTACAAGTGGGGCAATTAATGCTCTATGATGCCCAGGCATGGTAGCCTGTAATCCCAGGGGCCTGGGAGGCCAAGGCAGGAGGATTGCAAGTTCAAAGCCATGCTCAGCAATTTAGCAAGGTCCTAAGCAACTTAGCGAGACCCTGTCTCAAAAAAACAAAAAGCACTGGGGATGTGGCTCAGTGGTAAGTGCCCCTAGGTTTAAAAAAAAAAAAAACAAGAAAAACTCTATGGTAGCTAAGAATAAGTAGATTCTTCAGAAACATAAGAGAAAATTATAGTAGTCAAGGATTTGGAAGGTTATCTGGCTCATGCCCCATCTAACTCCTTGTAGAAATCTGATGTCAGTGCATCTGAGGACAGTGTAGAGAAAAGAGAAAAATAGTGAAAAACTAGAGTAATTGAGGATATTTTACTTGGAGAATAGGAGTTTGAAGGCCTAGAACCATAATGTGAACTCCCAGAAGATGGCAGGCATGGGGCTGGGATTGTAGCTCAGTGGTAGAGCGCTTGCCTAGCATGTGTGAGGCACTGGGTTCGATCCTCAGCACTACATAAAAATAAAGAAATAAAATAAAGATATCGTGCCCATCTACAACTAAAAAAATATTTAAAAAAAAAAAAGATGGCAGGCTCAACAGATAGCGGTGAGAGTATTTCAGAGTAGACATAAGCAGAGATATAAGTACTTGTCCAAGGAAGGGACGGTCTCCCTTTCCCCTCTGTGATGGTTTCATTTTCTTTCAAACAGGGAGCAAGGTATGCTTTTCTTCCTTTGGCCTTAGTTGAGGAACTCTTCTTTTAAGCAGGTAGCTGAATCAAGTGATTTCTTCTGGACTGCAAGAAGTTCCTGGAAAAGAAATGGCAAATGACTTTCTCAAGATCAACAAATCCCGCCACAGGTCTGTATAGGTACCTGAGACTCTGAAAGGAACATGGAAATGGGTACTTTGGCATCTATATTTACTGAGGAATTAAACTCAGGGTCAGATAATTATGTTTTTGATATTTTCTCTTAGTGAAATAATCTCTCCCCCTGCTTTTTTTTTTTTAATAGAAGAGATCAAACCCAAATGTCCTTTAACACTGAGCTTTTTTTTTTTTTTAGTTATCAATAGATCTTTTATTTTATTTATTTATTTATATGCAGTGATGAGGCTCGAACCCAGGGTCTCACGTATGCCAGGCAAGCACTGTGCCACTGAGCCACAACTCCAGCTCATCCCCAGTTCCTTTGATATTTATTTATTTATTTATTTTTTTTTTAAAGAGAGAGTGAGAGAGGAGAGAGAGATTTTTAATATTTATTTTTTAGTTCTCGGCGGACACAACATCTTTGTTGGTATGTGGTGCTGAGAATCGAACCCGGGCCGCACGCATGCCAGGCGAGCGCGCTACCGCTTGAGCCACATCCCCAGCAGCGATATTTATTTTTTTGAGAAAGAGTCTTGCAGGGGCTGGGGATGTGGCTCAAGCGGTAGCGCGCTCGCCTGGCATGCGTGCGGCCCCAGGTTCGATCCTCAGCACCACATACAAACAAAGATGTTGTGTCCGCCAAAAACTAAGAAAAAATAAATATCTTTTTTTTTAAAAAAAGGGTCTTGCATATCGCTGAGGCTGGCCTTAAACTTGCCATCCACCTGCGTCACTGGTCTTCCAGGCCGGTGCCACCACACTCAGCTAAACTTTTCCTTTGGTTGCTGTTTCTTCATCACCATTTTTATCCTCAGATAGTGTCTGACATCTGGGGTGACACAAGTCCTTTCCACATCATATCCCACCCACTTCCTACCCACATCACCACTTCGTCTACCCGTAATCTCCCTACTCCCTCGCTGACCAAATGCAGTTTGAGGCCTCGAAGATTCTTGCCCTAACTCCCTCAGTGCTTTCCTTGGGGCATTACACATCCCTTTCTTGTAACCTTGAGAAAGGCAAACCAACAATCAGGTAGATTGCCCAGAGCCCTGGAGTCTAGACTAATCTCTGCCATCTCCCTTAGGGATACTGGGCAGGATGCTTTTCTCTTCCAGGCCTAGCTTTCCTCCTGTGTAGGGACAGCAGTGAAATTAAATGGTTAAGAGCTCTCTTTCTGCCTGAAGATCTTCAACCTTTCTTAAAAGCCTTTGCCCTGGTCCTTGCTTTCATTTCATTTTCTCTCAACCCAGGTCTTTCGTCATCAGTGGGAAATATGAATAGTTTGTGAATTCATTTTGGGTTAGAAACTTATGTATTTTCCTCTGGATCCTGTTTTTTTTTTTTTTCTATGTGTCCTCTAAAATAAACACCCCTGTCTTGACACCTCCTCTTGAAACTTTGACCTTTAATGTAGACCATAATGGTTAGCTTTTTACTTTGAGTACCCCCTGGAGAACCAGGATTCTGCCCTCCCAAGTCAGCAGGAGCCAGGCTATCTGCTTTATCATTCTAACGAAGGCCTTTGCAAATCAAAAGTTGGGTTCTTCATTCTGCTGAAGGGCTGAGAAATAAGACTCTATTACTTGCAGAAGAGGGAGGAAACTGACACCTTTCACTGCATATGAATGGTAGTCCTTCCACAAAACTGTCAGGATGCCAGAGACTCTGGGCTCCTAGAGTGTAAATGGTTGTAAAAAAAAAGAATTTGAATTTATGAGGTGACAGATCTGAATTCAAATCCACTGCCTTGTGTTAATTTTACATTGAAGTGCTTTATTCTCTCTGAGACATTTTCCTCAATAACAAGAGGGGAATAATTGTAACTTTTAAACTTTATTTTGTGTGTGTGTGCCAGGAATTGAATTTAGGGTTTCTCATATGCTAATAGGAGATCTCTCATCTATACATCCCAGTTCCTGATACTTATAACTCTTTTTTGTAATTCTTTTATTTTTATTTTTAAAAATTTAATTATTTACTTTTATTCTTTAATTTGTTGATTTTCATAACATTATTATTTCATATCATTATTTCCCATGGCCACAAATGTGAAACATCTACAAAAACTTAAATATAGTACAAAATATATAATCATATGATAATACAATTATATAATCATATTACATTACATAATAATACTAATACAATAATATATAAACTTTAAATAATTTCCAACCTATTTTAATGCACTTATGTCAATTTTGTTAAAATATTAACAGAATTGAAGATTTGGGATTTAATGGAGTAATTGGATTGTTCTGAGGATTGAAGGAGATAATATTAAGCACCTGGCACTTTGGTCATGCCTGGCACTCAATCACTCCCTTTCCACTGTGGTTCCCTTTCTGCCTTATGATTACCAACTGGCAAGCTGTGAGGAGATCAGTAGCAGACCATAGGAGACTTTGGGAACAGTTTTCAAGATTTTCCTGGGAGTCCCTAATTCTGCCTGCATCAACGTTCAGATGGGAAGGAGGAAGAACACAAGTCAAGAAAGAAGAAGATTGGGGGGTCTGGCAAGCATAAGCTTATTTTCTAGTTTAGATTGAGAAACTACAGGAGTCTGTCCATTCTCCAGGTGAAGTGAGGCAGTTCCTGGGTTTACTGAAATATGATAGACTTCTGGACAAGTTTCCCTCATTAAGTTGATCCCTTTTTCAAGATCTACCATCAAACTGTGGCAAATCAGCCTGTCTTGGGCCCTGAACCTATTGAAAATGGGGGGTTTTATTGTTCTGTCACCTTAATGATAGCAGCTTGTTAAGGATGAGCCAAAAGGGAAGGGGCGTAGGGTTGTAACTAATGAATCTGAATGATGCTGTATTGCCTTGGAATGAATCCCTGACAGGAACATGATGGATGTAGAGAAATCTAAATTCCTTTAGGTTGTGGCCCAAGATTCAAGTGAGAAGGTTGGTTGGTGTGATTGATTGCTCTGAAGGTAAGATGGATGAGGATGAGAGATGCTTGAAAGAAGAGACTAGGAAACTATAAACTTTGGGGAACATCAGGCAAATTTTTTAAGGAATTCCCATTGCTCTGGATTTTCTTTTCTTTTCTTTTTAAAAAATATTTATTTTTTAGTTTTTGGCGGACACAACATCTTTGTATGTGGTGCTGAGGATCAAACCCGGGCCGCACGCATGCCAGGCGAGCCTGCTACCTCTTGAGCCACATTTCCAGCCCCTTCTTTTCTTTTTTAATTGTTTTGTGTTACTAGATTGAACCCAGGGGTGCTGTACCACTGAGCAATATCTCCAGCCCTTTTTATTTTTTATTTTGAGACAAGGTCTTGCTAAGTTGCCCAGGTAGGCTTCAAAGTAATGATCCTCTTGCCTCAGCCACCCAAGTAGCTGGGATTACAGGTGTGCACCATTATGCCTGGCTTCTCTGGGTTTTCTTGGTGAAAATTACTGATATAATTCCACAGTATAAACAAGGTTTGTGTCTCCCGCAATGAGCATTTCAACAGGACAGTGGGGGGATGGTTTTGTTTCTGAAAATCCCTCTTAAAATTATCTGACTATGTCAGTAAAGTCCTGGGGAAAGTGTCCAAGCACCAGGTGCCTGAATTCTTTGGATAGAGATTCTGTTAGGAATATGGGAGAAAATCCAGTTTGCTCATTTCTCCAGCACAGTGTCATGACTTAAGTTTCAGGGTAGCTACTTTGTCATCCATGTTTATTGAGGGTTTAACCTCAGGGCCAGATAATTTTATGTTTTTGTTTTTTAATTTTTCTCTAAGCCCCAGGGAAATGATCTTTACTTTTGTCTGCCAATTTCTTCAAAAATATTGCTCTTAGTTTTTCTCCAGTTCCCACTTCTTCTACCATAGCTCACCCCCACCCCTATACACACTTTCTTACTTTGTCATTGCTGCTGTGTTTTTTAACCTTCCTTGGAAGGGGGGACATAGAGGAAGTCTTCCATGTCCTTGACACAGGCTGCAATTTTATGGATTTCTCATTGTCTCTGGTCTCTGACATCTGTAGTAGTTTTAAATGCACTAGATGCAATAGAGACCAGAATGAGATGCCCATTCCCTGAATGAAAATGTCACTTTCCTTATCACTTAAAAATAAATGAAGACCTTTATTTTTAGGTATTTAAAAAATGAAACTAATTCTTTCTGATGACAAAAATATTTGTTTATTGTAGGGACATGTATAAATTTTTAAAAGCAGAAAAATGAATAAACCACTCAAATTTACTATTACATTATGGCAAATATTTTTATATTTTTAAAAACAAATTGGATTCATCATATACATGCTATTTAGTAATCATCTTTGTTAATATCATGTATGTTTTCCATGTTACTAAAGATTTTTCAAGAAAATTATTTTAGGGTTAAAATTCCACTATAGGGCCATGATTTAAATGGTTTATCTTACTGTAAAACATTTAAATGATTTTCTAATTTAAAACAAGAAGCTGGGAGTGTTTCTCTGCTCTTTTTGATCATCCTTTTATTTGTTTATTCAACCTCCCTGCAGGCTACCAGGCCCTCGCAGACAGGAGTGATTCCCAAGGCTGAGATATTCAGATTTAGGAAACCGGTGGCTGAGCCCCTAGGGCTCTTCATGGGAAACTACCCCTCCTCCAAAAATTACCAGTGGGGAAAGATGTAGAAATGTAAATGAGGAAAGTAGAATCCACAAGTCTCCTAGTCAGTTGCCCTGGGGCCCCTGCTTGGTGCATAGACAACCTAGGAAGCTCAAGTTAAGGGAGCAAACAGGCTTTGAATACAGTCCAAGTTCAAAGGGCTACTTTAGTGCCCAAATTACTTAGGTGGTATTAAAATAACACCTTGTAAATCTGTGAGTCTGTATTGTTTTTCTATTGGCCAGTGCCTGGATCTCAATTTTATTATCTGTCAAAATTGGAATCAAGGGAGTTGGATATTTCTAGCTTCCTCCATTAGCCTGCTGGATAATTGGGAAACAGAAGCAGGGTTCCAATTCCCTTCCTGGTCCCAAGGTTATCAAGGGGAGTAGTAAAAGGTCCCAGTTGGATGTATCCTAGAAACATTTTTTACAAAATGCAGTTGAGTTCCCAATCTGGAAAAATGGCAAAATGGATGTTTTATAGCCCTCTGGGGGAAAGTCTCTCTTATAGATCTTTGTCTGATAAATGAGAGTCACCGGTCTACTTACTGTGACCATTCCCTCTCCTTGATACCAGAATGGTTTATGAGCTGAAAAAGCCCTCCTGATTTCCCTAGGCTCGGGTGAGGAGAACTTAAAAAGTGCATACTCAGGTGAAAAAAATCAACATTCTAAAAACCTTCCAGTAGGAAATAGGCAGCCTCTGCCTCATATATCTGCAGGAATTTGCAGTTGGTCTTTCTCGACCTAGCCACAGTGGCAGAAGGTTGCTCCTTCTGGGATCTGAACTGTACCCTTTTAAGTTTTTGCTTCTATTTTCTCTGATTCCCAGCAGCACAGTTGGGCTGGATATGGCCTAAAACTTGTAAGGAATAAATACTTCGAGGGTTCCTCTGGATATGGACTCCCTCAAATTCCCATTTTAGCAAGCTGCATAATAAGTACAGGGACAAATACCAGGAAGTAACTTGCAGGAAAGATTGGGTCTGCCCAAGTTAGGAGGAGGCCCAGGTTTTAATATCAACTCTGTCAATATGCTGTATAATCTTGGACCTCCATTTCCCCATCTGTAGCAGATATCACGAGGACCACAGATATCCCTGTGATTGTCCAATTGTTTTCCAGTCTACTCTCTCCAAGAGAGAAGAGGTGTCACCCTCCACTGTCATGCAACTGAGCAAATCAGTTCATGTGGGGTGTTATCAGGATCTCCTGTTTCCCCGGCCCCGAGCACTGCCCGGGGAGCGCATGCAGTAGTACTTGTTGACCACATGCCTACACTGGTCACACTTGACGGTGCAGCACCATTGGAATTTGCAGTTACAGCTGCTCACAGCTTCAGTTCTCCTTTCTTCCACTTGCAGCCCACACTCAGTGCACAGGTGCCCACAGCTGCGTTGCTCCCGCTTAGATGTGTTGTGGCTGTTCTGCAGGCATTCACGACCCTCTGTGCCATAGATGCCCAGGCTGGAATTGCGAGTACAGTAGTCTGGAGATTCCTCTAAAAAGATCAGCTCAGCTTCTATACTAGGAAGGAAGGCCTCAGTGGGAGCCCAGCAACCTTCAGCGCTGTTCCCAGCCCTTAGCTGCCGCTTATCCATCTCAATTTTTAGTGCCTGGTCATACTTGGCCTTTAGGTAGTTTCCCATCTCCCGGAAGTCAGCCAGCTGCAGCCAGCATGTCTGGATGCTGCAGCTCCCTGAGATGCCGTGGCATTTGCAGATCCGTTTCATGGTAGCTCTTACTGCCTTCACAGAGAGAAAACAAAAGAGAGAATGGCTCTGGCAACAGAAGACCAATGGTTAGCAATTAAATGGAATATTTTAGGGGTAAGGTTGTGGATCAGTGGTAGAGTGCTTGCCTGGCATGTGTGAGGCCCTGGGTTCAATCCTCAGCACCCATAAAGACAAACAAATAAAACAAAAGGTGTTGTGTCCATCTACAATATATATATATATATATATATATATATATATATATATATATATATATATATATATTAGAGCTGTGCTTCTTGGCTTTAGAGGATTATTAGGGAGCATCATAAAAATATTTGTTCTTGGGCCCTACCTCATATTTTTCCAATGAGGATGTTTTGAGATTTAAGGACCTGGTACTTTAAATCATCTTGGGTGATTCTGGTGAAGAGTCAGGCAAATGTTGAGAAGGTTACTGGAGTCAAGAAACCTAGGCCCCAGGCCCAACTCCATCATTTGTAGATCATATTTCTCTACCTGCCCAACTGGGATAAAAATGGAATAAAATAGGGTCTGGAGCTAGGTGTGGTGGTGCAAGCTTGTAATGCCAACAGCTCGGGAGGCTGAGGCAGGAGGATCAGAAGTTCAAGATTAGCCTCAGCAACTTAACAAGGCCCTTAGCCACTTAGCAAGACCCTATCTCAAAACAGAAAATTAAAAAGGGCTGAATAAGTTACTCAGTGGTAAGTTCCCTGGGTTCAATCTCCAGTACCAAAATAAATAAACGAATAAAAAATAAAATCATGGTCAAAGAATACTTTATAAAATATAGAGAAAATATGATCTTTGACACTGTAATCATCTGGAAGTGGGGAACTAGAGTATTTGTGGTAGTTTGGATTTTCCATCCTGACCCTCTCTCAGAAGGAAGGCAGCTCCTAGAATCTGAATCTTTACATTCCAAGGCAAGTAATTACCCATGGTTCTACTTGTCTTGAAAACCTTTTCCTTCTGCCCTGAGCAACCAGAACATCTAGGTACAGGTCCACAAGGAAATTTCTATGATTTTGGCTATAAGTCCAAGTTCCTTGCAGATTTGAGTTTAGAATATTCCAGAGATTGCTACTCTACCAGAAATCGGGACAATAGATGCCCTCCCTCCCCAACTTCTGAAGCCAGATAGTCCCAATCCTTCACAGCCCAGACTTTAGGACACAATAAACTGCTATTAATGTCCTAGAACATACAGTTAAAGTGATTAAAATTTTAAGTCATGGAAACAAGGCCTTGATTCTGTATTGTTCTGTGTTCCCAGAAATCTGCCTGTAGAGAGGGCCTAGTACAAGGTTTAGTGATGAGAGAACTAGCCTTATAGATCTGAGTTCATTGCCTGGCTCATATGCTTATTAACTGTATTGGTGCAGACAAGTCATTCAGTATGGACTTAAAATTGGCTTTGTCATCCAGAGAATGGGGATAGCTGTCTCAGTTGTGCTGGATGGTTATGAGGATGAAACAAGGGTATGTCAGCTCTGGGTAAACTGTGAAGTGCTGTGCAGATGTGAAGCTGTTGCCAACATTGGCTGACTCCTATACCCACCAGCCTGCCGGCCCTGTTGTTGTGAAGATTCATCAGGGCTCTGGCATCCTTCCCTTTCTCCAAACTGTCCACAAAGAGTTTGGAGATCCTTTCCCCAAATTCCACATTGTCGCTGCAGCCTCCCCAGATCCAGCCATGGCCTCCTACACATAAGGAAAGAATAAATTCTGCATACAGCTCCCTGCTGTATGCAGGGAGAAGAGTCAGTCTTTTTGACTGACACAGCCAAATCATCCCCACGAACCCTAGGAGAGGGTAGTGCTTCAACTAAAGGTGAGAGAGGGAAATGAAGGTGCTTGGGGAAAATGAGGGGAGTCTTGTTCCCAAAGCCAATTTATGGCATTTCTCTGCTCTAAGAAATAAGTCTTCAACACCCACAGTAAACGAAGGTGCATGGGGCCAGTCCAGATGATCTCAAAGGTTAATAGAAGCTCAAACATTCTGGAATTCCACACCATTATTCTACAGTGGTCTTAAGAGTCATTTTTCTCCCTAATAAGTGACAAATTTAGGTAAGTTTCTTATGTGGTCTGAAAATAGTTTTGTAGCACTGGGTTATGGACAAATCATTCCAATACCAGGGCTACCTTTAAACTCTCTTTGGTCTTCTCATTCCCGTCTTTGTTGGTTTTAGAGATACTTGCCAATCTGTGGACTCATGGACCAAGACTCATCTTTCAGGAGAGTCTAGGTCCAGGAGCTCCCATGACTTGGGGTGGGGGGTGCTAAAGTCTAGGGGTTTGATGACCTGTGTCCCTCAGCCTTTCCCTGGAAGACTTTAGCCTGAGCTCTGCTCTGTAGCTCCTCACCTCTCCTCACCCCTGTTGAAAAGCCCAACTTTTACCTGTTTTTCCATTTTTTGACTCATCACAGCCACAGTTTTCAAAGTCACCCATGCTACAGTTCTTGGTGATGGTGTACATGACTCCGGCAGAGCTGATGGCATGAATGAAGGAAGTCTCTCTGGTGGCTTTGGAGAGAAAAAGGGAAATGACTATAAGCTTGGGCTGATAACCCAAAGCGGAGGCTTTGAAAACACAATGCTCTTTTGCTCTCCCTGCCCCCCTCCTCATTTGGGTTGAGAAGATGCTCTTCTCCTAAGGAAAATGCTACAGATGGGGAAGATGAAACCAAGAGATAGAATGATGAGACCAAGACTACTCTCCAGTTGTGGTGTTGGGATCAGGACACTGCTCTCCTGACGTCCAGCCTAGAGCCAGGTATCATGGCACATGCCTGTAATCCAGACTCAGGAGGCTGAGGCAGGGGGATTGCAAGTCCAAAGCCATCCTCAGCAACTTAGTGAGACCCTAAGCAACAAGTCCAGTCTGGACCTCTTCTAGCCACAGTTGCTGATCTGTGGGGCAGTGAGGCTCATGTCCACAAGGCTAGCTTAGGAAAGAGAGAAGGTCTGGGTGTAGTGGAGCATGGCTTTCAGACCAGAGACTTGGGAGGCTGAGTTAGGAGAATTGCAAGTTTGAGGTCAGCCTCAGCAACTTAGCTAGACCCTAAGCAACTTAACAAGACTCTGTCTCAGAATAAAAAAATAAAAAGGGTTGGAGATATCGTTCAGTGGTAAAGTGCCCCTGGGTTCAATCCCCACCAAAACAAACAAACAAACAACAACAAAAAAAAAAAACAAGAGAGACAGAGACAGAGACAGAGAGGATCTATTCTTTCTGACCTCAAAGCTATGTTCCTATAATAATCATAATCATTGTGGCTGCTATTACTGAGCTCTTATCTTGCTAAACTCTTCACAAACACCATCACATTTCGTTTCCACTTATCTATATTTTATCTGTTTACCCCATGAGAAGTTAGTTCTTCCACTCCCATTTTCTTTATTACCTTTCCCCTCCACCCTTCTCAGGCAACTCTATTGTTTCTACAAAAATTACTTTTATGCAAACTATTGCACATAGTTATAAACACACACACACACACACACACACACACACACATACACACACACACACGCACACGCAGCCCACCTGAGGCAAAACTCAATGTGATCTCTCGGCTTCACTGTTGCTAGGATTTTAAGAGAATTAGGCAGATGTAAAACTCCCCCAGGAGCTGCAAACAAAGAGCCCTTTCCCCGTTTTTATTTCATGTAAATTGGTGAATTATGTACAAACACACACATACAGGTATGCACTAAAAACATAATTTCTTAAAGTATGTTGTGAGACACCTCTGCCTACCTCATTCAACCCTTAGATTGGCTAAATAGAGCCGGTCTTACTGACTCAAATGACAAAACTGGGGTTGAGAGAGGGAAAGTAACTCACTCAAGGTCACACAGCAAGGAAATGGCAGGTCAACAGATTACCAGTCACTTTCTCATTTCTCTGAGCACACACATTACATAATGCTGCAAGTCCACCTCCATGCACAGGCACCCTCTGTACAGGTGTGCTCTCACATAGACTTACCACTTCTCAGCCTGTTGTGGGTAGAGAGCTGCAGAGCATTTTCAGGGCAGTTCCAGCGTTCCCAAGCAAACTGGAACTTACACTCCTCGATGCCACTCTGGGCACCCAAGGCCACACTGGTAGTATAGGTCAGATAGGCCTGGGTAGGGGAAAAGGGCTGTGAGCTTCTGCCCAGTATAGGTCATCTGGGGTTGGGGGAGCAAGGACGACTCCAATGGGCGAGTTCTCCACTAAGAAAACAATCCTGGGTCTCTGGGTGAAGGGGTCTGGCAGTGTCTCCCCCATCCCTCTTTCTTTTTCCCCCAGAAGATTTCCCTTAGGAACCCCAAGGGCAAAAAAACAGGAGTCCTACCTTGGGGCCTGTTATCAGGAAATTATTCACTGACCTATCAAAAAAGAAAAAGGGAGGCAGAGGTGAATGGGATGAGATAACGGGGGACTTTCTTGGAGGGGAGCAAGGAGTAAGGGAAGGGACTTACCAGGCAGAGGCACCAAAGGTAGCACAGCATATTCCCATGGTTACCCACAGCATGAACAGGTCCCTCATGGCCCTGCCTACCCTCAGGGGACCAGGTCCAGCTCAGGGCCAAGTGCAGAGAAGTGAGGAGTGAGCAGAGTCTTACTCAGTATTTATGTGGGCAAATTCTGAATGGCCAAGGGGGAAAAAATCAACAGCCCTTCTCATTTGTTCCTCACTGGCAGGGCTGCAGGAGTCACTGACCCAATAGGGGATTAGGGAGGAGGAACTCAATCCAAAACCTTCCATGAAGCCCCGCCCCTGCCCAGCCCTTCTTCCCTCCCTGACAGGCAGAAGGCTGAAGCTGTTCTCCCACCCTTGAGGTTCATTTCCTCTGTAAGTCAGTTTGTCTCTTCCTGATTAGGGACCATTTCTCAGAGTCTTGTAGACCGGAACAACCTAGGCAAGTCACCTATCTCTTGGAGCTACCGTGTCTTCATCTGTCAGGGAGACATCACTCTGTGCCCTGCTTTCTTCCCTAAGGTGTTAATAATCATAGAGGAATTCTCTTTGGGGGGGCCCCTCCTATTCATTTACCCAAACAATTGAGTGTAGTCAACCCTACCTACTCCCCTGATGACTATGAGGTGATGAAATTGTGGGACCATGGAGCAGAAATATTTCAGAGCCTGTCTTGGCAATAGTTCCTTTTACTACATTCTACCAAAGTAAGTTCTGATAAATTTCCTTAATTCTAGCAGGTCTATCCTTTTGTATCTTAGGGTTAGGTCTCTAGTTTGTTAATTGTGTATATATGTGAGTTCAACCTTTGGGCTACCCAGGGCTATATTTGAAAAGACAGATGACTTTCTTTGTGATACTGATACCACTTTCTTTTTGCAGTGAGAGGGGGAAATGGGCCAGGTTTTCTGGGGATGGGACCAGGACCTGTGCATGCTTTACCACTGAGCTACACCTGTAGCCCCTTCTTTGTTGCTAGGTTTCAGCTACTTAAGCAGGAATCTGTCCTTTAGATTGACTTTGTGTTCTCAGAACAAACCTCTATGAAGGAAGGAAGGAAGGAATGGAAGAACTCGTGGCCTGTAACAGAGACATGGGGCACCACTAGGCAGGATTGGGGACTATGTGAAGGGCTAGAGGTCATTCTTAGTTGGTGAGGCTCTTTCTCAGGATTGGGGAAGGAAGCTAGAGTACTTCAGAGGAAAACACAGAATGGGAACACGTTCTGACTCATGGTCCTGTGACTATCATAGTATCCAGATTACTTCCAGCACCCTAGAACTGGTACAACAATCCCCCCACCAAAGGAGTTCCAGGGGCCATGGAGTCCCCAGGCCTTTTTAGGGTAGTTCACTTAAAGTATGGGCCAGAAATGGTGTCAGTCTGCAAACTGTTTTCTTTCTGTGACAAGATAAGCACTGAAATAGAATTGAGCATAAAATTTATAGTAATTTGATGGAATGGTTTTAAACATGTTGGACCTAATAATAAGATACTTGGATTCCAACCTGTGTGTGGCATCACATATCCATAATCTCAGTGACTCAGAAGGCTGAGGCAGGAGGATTACAAATTGGAGGCCAGCCTAGGCAATTTAGTGAGATCCTGTCTCAAAAAATAAAAAGTTCTGGGAATGTAGCTCAGTGGATGTAGCTCACTCTGGGTTCAATCCCTAGTACAGGGGTGGGGGCAAGGGTAGAGGAGAGAAATTTGGGCTACCTATAGTTTTTTTTTAAAGTATTTTTAAATTTTGGTACTAGGGATTGAACCCAGGGGTGCTTTAGCTCTGAGTCATATCTCCAGCACTTTTTAATAACTTTTATTTATTTATTTATTTTTATGTGGTACTAAGGATCAAATTCAGGACCTCTCATGTGCTAGGCAAGCTCTCTACCACTGAGCTACAGCCCCAACCCTCCATCACTTTTTATTTTTTTATTTTGATACAAGGTCTCACTAAGTTGCTTATAGTCTTGCTAGGTTGCTGAGACTGGCCGTATACTTGTAATCCTCCTGCCTTACCCTCCCAGGTTGCTGGGATTACAGGTGTGCCATTATGTCTGGCTGGGCTCCCTATGATGTATGCTTTTATTCTGTTTCACTTTTCTTGAAGGGTGAATGTGAAAAGACCTCACTGGACTCTGACTCTCAGACCCTGCAAGTTCTTGGCCTCTACTTGCTTGTCAACTTCTCTGCTTGATAAAAAGAGACATACCACACTTGAGTCACTTGGGAAAAGCCCACTGAGACACTATTTTACCCAGTCAAGAATCTAATGTTGGGCTGAGTTTATGACTCAGTGATGGAATACTTAGCATGTATGAGGCCTTTGGTTTGACCCCCAGCACTGTGGAACAGTGGGATGTGGGGCAGGAGGGTAGGGGGGAAACAATCTCATGTATAACTTTCACTTCTTAAAACAGTAGGGTTGGTTTCTATGCCACTCAGTGGGATCAGAACAGGCTTAGCCCTAATATGATCCCCTCTTTCCCCTCTTGACAGAGTTTTAGGTATGAATGCGCATTCATTGCCTATGTATGAGTAATTGGGTCTTGTTCTTCTGTGTACCCATAACACCTGGCATAGAGAAATATTCTTCCATTTTCTAGGCAGCAGAGAGGAAGGAAGTGGAGGTTTTGTGTTTGTGCAAACTTTGTACTTTCTCCTGCTCAGATTCTCTAGAGATCATATAGTTTCTTAAGTGGAATTGAGGATGTCAAGGAAAGGCCTCTACTCCAGGTACGAACCCTGGACTTTGGTCAATAATCTGTTGTGTGACCTTAAGCTACTGACCACCATGTAGACTCAATTTATTCATCTGTAAAATGAGGGAGTAGAGGAAATGGTGAACACTGAATGATCCATAAAGCCTTCCCTAGCTCTCTTACATGTTATAATCCTAATTTTAAGATTTACAGAATTTATAATCTCAGAGGTGATTGTAGACTGGAAATGAAGAAATCATCCTTTTAAGCTGTGAGCATAAGAATCTAATTTATTTTTGAATCCTGCAGTTGGCCACCTTTAAAAGGGGTACCTGAAGGATAATTAATGCCTTCTTTAGAGTCCTCTCTTTGTGTGTGTGTGTGTGTGTGTGTGTGTGTGTGTGTGTGTGTTGTTGGGGATTGAACTCAGGGCCTTAATGCATGCTAGGCAAGTGCTTTACCACTGAGCTATTCTCCCAACCCTTCTTCATTAGCTTTTTTTTTTTTTAATTAAATATATATTTTTCAGTTGTAGGTAGACACAATACCTTTATTTTATTTTTTATGTGGTGCTGAGGATTGAACCCAGTGTCTCACGCATGCTAGGCGAGCGTTCTGCTACTTGAGCCACAACCCCAGCCCTTCATTAGCTTTTTTTTTTTTTTTTTTTTGGTACTGGGGATTGAACTCATGGGCATTCGAACACTGAGCCACATCCCCAGCCCTATTTTGTATTTTATTTAGAGACAGGGACTCACTGAGTTGCTTAGTGGCTTGTTTTTGCTGGTGCTAGCTTTGAACTTGTGATTCTCCTGCCTCAGCCTCCAGAGCTGCTGGGATTACAGGCATGTGCCATCGGGCCTTGCTTTATTAACTTTTAAGCCATGAACAAAAGGAAATCTGAAGCTGAAAACCAGAGCAGAAGATGACTTTGTAGATAGAACAGGCCAAATAGAGTTTCTGAAGTAGTGGTATGCTAGGAAATGTTTAACTACCAGCTTTGGTGTGGCAGGGACCAGACTGGTTGCATTTCCTTATTGTCATGGTGCAAATACTTCCCCTATGGCCGATTTCAAACTACCAATGTGGACTTGGGTCAAGATGCACAGTAGTATATCATATAATATTTCTCTCATGTAGCTATAAATAATCACAATTGTTTGAGTAATGGAAAAAGATAGCAAAATAATTAAGAAATAATGAATTTTGAGTATTAGCTTTGTTTTTATAATAATTCACTTAATTGTAAGTTTGTATAATTTGAATTTTAATAAAGTATGTATTTAATAACCAGTTTGGAAAAATTCTTGAAAATATAACACTTAGCTCTTAGGTATCTCTCCGATACAAACAGCCTCTCACATGCACATTACTGGATCCCAGTGTCTTTCCTCTAGGCCAGCACCTATGAAGTGCAGATTTCCCTTGGAATTTAACACCAAACAATTGTTTGTTCCAGCTGTTCCAGAAAGACCCAGTTCCATGGATCTTTCTGTCTGCCTTCAAGAAGTTTCATGTCTAGTAAACAGGAGATGAAGTGTGTGTTCATAATGTAGGTCAACAAGCATTAAGTGGAATAAAATGCATAAGCGTATGCGTGTCTTTCACGGATCTAGAAAGGGGGCATGCCCAGGTAAGACTGAAGGCCCTCTTCTTCTCTAATGTTCCAGGAAAATGAGATTCCGGAGTCCTAGGGAAGCACTGGGGTTGTAATCAGTGAAGAATCAAGTCACCTTTGCCTTGCCCAACTTCAGGAAACCGAGGCCATTCATGGAACCATGGTATCTCTAAGCCAGAGAGTCCCATTGTACAAGGAGGAAACTGGGGTGGGGGAGTGATCAGGGTCACACAGTGAGTTTAAGCCAAGACAGCCTGGATCCCACCATTCCAGTTTGCCTGGGATTGAGAGGTTTCCTATGACATGTGGGATCTTGGGTGCTGAAATTAGGAAAGTCTTGAGCAAACTGGGATGGTTGGTGACCCTACAACAACAGTGTGCAATCCCAGGCCAACGCTTCTTTCCAAATGTGCACTCTCACAAAACTTCCCAAATCTTTGGTTCTGCCACATTTCTTTTTTAGGTTCCTTGCAGGGCTCTGAGCCTTTAGGGCTGCTTAGTCTGTGGAGCAAGTGGGGGAAGAATTGGGAGGGAATGGAGAGGGGGTGGAGGTGACTGGAGAATGCCAGAAGAGAGATAGGATTTCTGACTTTTTACACTTCTCTGCTAATTAGATAAGGAGGTGGGGAAGGGGGAGAATGAGCCTCCATGCATATTGTTTTGAGCTGTGACAATGAACAGAGTTTAGGGATTTTCAATCTCTGGTCTTCACCCTCCTCTCTGGAAATTTCCCACCCCCTGGGGATACTTGACTTCCAGTCCAAATGCCACAGCTGCTTGAGCTCCTGATCCTCCCTTTGGTCTCCTCAATTTAGCCTCAGTGACTTGCCAAGTTGCCCAACAGTGTTCCCAGAGAAGAAAGAGGGGAAATCTTCAAGTTTTATTTTCAGGTCCAAGATTCCAGGTGTAAGGAGGAAAATAGGAGGCGGTGGGTTATCTGTGGAACATGTGGACTACTGAAGGTTGGGGTACACTAGGGAATCAATCTGCAAGCCATGACTAGATCTGTTTCATGTTGGGGAGTGTGTTTCCTTCATCAGTCCTGAAGTTGCTTAGGGCTAGGCTTTGTCAGTCTCAACCACACAGGGATCTCCCCAAGAATAAGGATATACTTCTCCCATTGACTGAGGAGCCTAGATGAAAGAGGCTACTCCCTATTAGCCTAGTAAGAATTGGAGTTGAAAGGACTCATCCAAGGAGAGGTTTCAGTTTACTAAAACTTCTACTATAGTTTTTTTAATATTTGTTTTTTTAATTGTAGTTGAACACAATAATCTTTATTTCATTTTTATGTGGTGCTGAGGATCGAACCCAGGGCCTTGCACATGCTAGGCGAGCGCTCTACTGCTGAGCCACAATCCCAGCCCTCTATTATAGTTTTTATTCCCTCACTGTTCTAAGCCCCCATTTCTGGATACTGGATAGGATGCAGAAGTTCTCAATCAATATTCCTTGATTGATTGTCAAGGAAGAAAGTATGGAGCTAGTTGTGGGATTTTATTAATCTTCATAGAAATATGCATGTATGCATTC
The DNA here is from genome assembly GCF_052094955.1 of Ictidomys tridecemlineatus. Lineage (NCBI taxonomy): Eukaryota > Metazoa > Chordata > Mammalia > Rodentia > Sciuridae > Ictidomys > Ictidomys tridecemlineatus. The sequence goes on along the minus strand of NC_135477.1, from coordinate 118,565,540 downwards.
ATTTATTTATTCCAAAAATGTTCGTTTACAGTTATGGGTCCAAGTTGAGTTAGGAGATATTTTTACTTGGAGTGGCTCTAACTCCGGACTGAGACAAGTTTAAGCTATTAAACAATCTATAGCAGTACAGAGAAATAAGTTACTCTGGACTAGTTAGAAAGGAAGTGGAGATGATGAAATTCTATAGAAGAGGACTTCTGAGTGAGACCCGCCACCTGGTGGCAGTGAGTGGTACAGCAGGCTCCTTATTGCCAGGTTGTGGGATTTATTACTGGAAATTTAGCCTTTAGTGAGTGGCTGGCACTGAGGCAGCCATAACAGTAAAGCTTATAAAGTGATCTTTGTCCTTGAAAAACTTGTAATGTACTTATGGATATAAGGCATGACTTTAAAAGTTATAACTTAAGCAATACATATTAGAATGTGCACACAAAATCTGTTTTTATTTATTTGTTCTTTTTAGTTATACATGATAGCAGAATCTATTTTGATATAATTATTCAAGCATGGAATAGCAAAACCTAGTTTGAAAAAGGAATTCTTCCTAGGGCTGAGGTTGTGGCTCAGTGGTAGAGCGCTTGCCTTGCACATGTGAGGTACTGGGTTCGATCCTCAGTACCACATAAAAATAAATAAACAAAATAAAGTTATTGTGTTCATCTACAACTAAAAAAAATATTTTAAAAGGTGGGAGATTCTTCCTAGCCTTAGTGGTGCATGCCTGTAATCCAGAGGTTTGGGAGGCTGAGGCAGGAAGATTGAAAGTTCAAAGCCAGTCTCAGCAACTTAGCAAGGCCGTAAGCAACTTAGTGAGATGCTGTCTCAAAATAAAAATAAAATAAAATAAAATAAAAATTAAGCCTGGCTTGGTGGCAAATGCCTGAAATCCTGGCTTGGGAAGCTGAGACAGGAGGATCACAGGTTCAAAGCCAGCCTCAGCAATGGCGAGGCACTAAACAACTCAGTGAGGCCTTGTCTCTAAATAAAATACAAAATAGGGCTGGGGATGTGGCTCAGTGGTTGAGTGCCCCTGAGTTCAATCCCTGGTATGAATGAATGAATGAATGAATGAATGAATGAATGAATAAATAAATAAATAAATAAATAAATAAATAAATATGGATGAGGAGGTGAAGAAGAGGCAAGAACCATCCCTAGACCAACCAAAGCCATGTGCCGCTGCATCCTTGAGTTCAGCACCTGTGTCCTGTCACTGTCGCCACCATGCCCAAGAGAAAAGCTGCAGGGGATGCTAAAATAGATGAAGCCAAGGTGAAGGATGAACCACAGAGAAGATCTGCAAGGTTGTCTGCTAAATCTGTTCCTCCAAAGCCAGAGCTCAAGCCTAAAGAAGGGAGAGAAGCTAGCCAAAGAAAAAGGGAAAAACTTATGCTGGCAAGGATGGGAATAGCCCTGCAGAAAATGGAGATGCCAGATAGACCAGGCACAAAAAGCTGAAGGTGCTGCAGATGCAAAGGGAGGTGTGTGCATTTTTGATAACTGTGTGCTTCTGGTGACTGTACAGTTTAAAATATCATTTTTAAGGGACTGGGGTTGTAGTTCCATGGGAGAGCGCTTGCCTAGCACATGTAAGGCACTGGGTTCAGTTCTCAGCACTCCATATTAATAAATAAATTAAAGATCCCTCAACAACTAAAAAATATTTTAAAAAATAAAATACCATTTTAAAATCAGGTTTTGTAAAAAATGGAAATAAGAAGGGTTGAGGATATAGCTCAATGACAGAGCATCCCTGGGTTCAATTCCCAGTAAGGAAGTGGGTGTTGGGAATGGAGACCCAGAGAGAAGAAATCTTTCTAATGTCCCATGGACTTTGCTGGCAAAAAAAAAAAAAAAATTAAAAACCAAATCTTTGTTAGAAGAGAAAAACACTAGACAGAACCTGTGTCTTCATTTTTTTTTTTCTTTTTTACCAGTTGCTCACATCCTGATTTTTTTCAGCACTTCTCCTGTAGAGTTATTTTGACTTTCATTTGAGTCAATGCTATGCTATCTGAAGGCTCAGTGTCCATTGCAGAAGACAGAATTAGTTTTCTCCATCTGGAGCAAAGTGGCTTGTATGAAGAGAATGAGGAGAACTGTGTTCACACTGGTCCTCAGCACATGTGGTCTACTCACTTTGATGAGTGCTCTTCTTCCCCTCTTCAGGAAGCCTAGGACTCAGAGTGTGTAGCTGAATCCTCCACGACTACTCCAGATATGAAAACGGCTGGTTTTGCAGTAAGACAGATCTGCTTTCAAATACTATTTCAGCTACTTATTGTGTGACTTCCCTATGTAAGTTTTTTTTTCCTCCCCCTATAGTGGGGTTTAAACCCATGACCTCACACATGCTAGGCAAGCACTCTACTGCTGAGCTACATCTCTAGTATGTTATTTATTTATTTGTTTTGAGACAGGGTCTTGCTAAATTGCTGAGATTGGCCTTGAACTTGTGATCCTCCTGTATCAGTCTCCTGAGTCACTGGTTTTACAGGCATGTGCCACCATACCTAACTCAGTCATGAAAGTCTTCCATAAACTGAGTTTCTGCATCTAATAAAATGGATGTAATGCCATCACACTCAAAGTGGTAGTAGATATTAGCAGTAATATGATTCCTACTGATTGTCCACAGGATGAATGTAAACAAGACCACCAACAGGGCATGTTGTAGTTGCAGATTGAGGTCTCTTGGAGACTAACTATGACCTAGAGTTAGGCAGAACATTTACAAGAAAGAGCTCTTGGATCCAACATCAGTGGGAGAAAGTTGAAGGAAACAAGATTGAGCAGAAGAAGTTGGGCTGCTGTGCAGGCCCTGTGAAGACCTTAGCTGGCTTTCCACAGGGGGTGCTACAGCTGGCAGAGCCCTGCAGACTTGTTGCCAGCTGAGGTGAGGGAGCTGGGCTTTCACACCAGTGATGTCGTCAATTGGATGCAGGCTGGCTCTGAATGCCTTTGGTCCACAAGTTCTCCAAAGAGGGCTGCCAGCTGAGTGGCATGGCCACATTCCCAGCAGCTTGGGGTTCTGCCTTCTGAAGGAGGATCTGGGTAGTGAACCCAGTAGCCATCACATCTAAACTCCATAACCAGGCAAAAAGAACAAACCCTAAAGCTTCCAGAGGCAAAAAATGGCATGCTCAAAGGGATGGGAAAAGAATTCTCAAGGGCACCATTAGAAGCTAAACTGTGATGGAGAAGTACCTTTAAAAGGCCCATATTGGCACATGCCTGTAATCCCAGCAAATGGGAATGTTGAGACAGGAAGATCACAAGTTTAAGGCCAGCCTGGGCAATTCAGTGAGACCCTGTCTTAAAATAACATTTTTAAAAAGGGCTAGGGATGTAGCTCAGTGGCAGAGCACTTATCTCGCATGTGCAAAAGCCTAATACTGTCGAAGTTTCATGGAAATTGATTTCTCACCTAGAATTTTATTCTGAGTCAAACCACCAATAAGATGTGAGGATACAATATGAATATTTCAGATATGTAATTTTATTTTGTTTCATCCTCAGCGGGGAGTTATTGGGGATTGAACCCAGGAGTGCTTTACCACTGAGCTACATCCCTAGCCCTATTTATTTTTTGAGGCAGGGTGACAGGGTCTCACTAAGTTGTTCAGGGCCTCACTAAATTGCTAATGCTGGATTTAAACTTGTGATCCTCCTACCTCAGCCTCTCAAATAGTGGGATTACAGGTGTGTGCCAGAGTACCTAGCTAGATATGCAGCTTTCTGTTGTTCTTGTTTTTTTTTTTTCTTCTATCAGGGTTGAACTCAAGGACACTCAACCCCTGAGCCACATTCCCAGCCCTATTTTGTATTTTATTTAGAGACAGGGTCTCACTGAGTTGCTTAGCTCCTCGCTTTTGCTGAGGCTGGCTTTGAACTCATGATCCTCCTAGCTCAGTTTCCTAAACTGCAGGGATTACAGGCGTGCGCCACCACACCTGGTAGATATTCAGTTTTTATTTATTTTTCTTGTTGCTTATTCTGCACTATTTCTTAAGAAGCAACTAGACAGGAGATCAGAAAGACTGAACTCTGAGGAGCAGCTGAGCAGTCTGCAATGGGAGGCTTTAGGGCCTGGGGAAGAAGGTGTTTCTTGTTTAAATCACATAGTGTTTACGGGTATGTCAATAGTTAGTAAAATTACAAAGAAAAATAAGAAATGGTGATTATAAAAGTTTTAGGTTACATCTAAAAAAAGAGGTAGGTGCTATAACAGGAGGAGGAGCTTCTGAGATGCTGGCAAGGTTTTGTTTTGTGACCTGAGGTTTTTTGTTTTCTAAACATGGTGGCACATACCTGTAATCCCAGCTACTTGGAGGTTGAGTTAGGAGGATTACAGTTTGAGGCCAGCCTGGACAATTTAGCAAGACCCTGTCTTCAATAAAATTAAAGGGTTGGGGGCTGGGGATGTGGCTCAAGCGGTAGCGCGCTGGCCTGGCATGCGTGCGGCCCGGGGTTCGATCCTCAGTACCACATACAAACAAAGATGTTGTGTCTGCCGAGAACTGAAAAATAAATATTAAAAAAAAATTCTCTCTCTCTCTCTCTCTCTCTCTCTCTCTCTCTCTCTCTCTCTCTCTCCCTCTCCTCTTTCTTAAAAAAAAAAAAATTAAAGGGTTGGGGATTGTGACTCAGTAGTAGAGCTCTTATCTAGCATGTGTGAGGTCTTGGGTTCAATTCCCAGTACTGGAAGATTTAAAGAAAGAAATTTAAAAAAAGCAGAAGGGTGTGTTTGTCTTATAACAATTTGTAATTCTTCTCTCTCTAAATATATGCGTATACATGTTTTCTATGTCTGTTATATTTTAAAATATATTATTTCAGAAATATTAAAATAGAGGCTGGGATGTAACTCAATGGTAAAGTGCTTGCCTAATATGTGTGAGTCCCTGAGTTTAATCCCTAGTGCTGCAAAAATAAATAAACACACACATACATATATGAAAATAAATAATAAATGGAGGGCTGGGGCTGTAGCTCAGTGGTAAAGCACTTGCCTCACATGTGTGAGGCACTGGGTTCGATCCTCAGCACCACATAAAAATAAAGATTCTGTGTGTTCATCTACAACTAAAAAATATAAATAAATAAATAAATAGTTAGATAGATAGATAGAATGGAAAGTCCTTAACATAGTGCCTGACTTGGTCCATAGAACATGTTCAATAAGTGTTATTTGAAGCCAGTTATGGTAGTTCATGCCTATAATCTCAGTGTCTTAGGAGGCTGAGGCAGGAGGATTGAAATTTTAAAGCCAGATTCAGCAATCTAGCGAGATTGTAAGCAATCTAGTGAGAACCTGTCTTAAAAAAAAAAAAAGGTAGGGAGATGTGGCTCAATGGTTAAGAACCCCTGGGTTCAATCCCTGGTACCAAAAAAAAAAAAAAAAAAGTATTAGTTGAATATGATCTTTCTTCTTTTCCTTCTTCTCTCTCTCCCCTGCCTGACCTTGACCCATCCACTACCATTCATTCCTGAACAATTGCTGTCTACTCTTGATTTCTACACAGGCCTTTAACAGTGTGAAATGTGTTCAAAAAGGAGGAGAGTTAATGCTTGGCTCCAGCTCCAGCTCTGACTTTGACTACTGGTATGTCTTGGTCAAATAATTCCCCTTGTCAGGCGTCTATTTTTCTCGACTGAAAAACCGGTGTGCAGGGTGTGATGGTGCATGCCTGTAATCCCAGAGACTTGAGAGGCTAAGGCAGGAGGATCACAAGTTTGAGGCCAGTCTTAGAAGTTTAGCAAGGTCCTAAGCAACTTAGTGAGACCTTATCTCAAAATTAAAAATAAAAAAGGGTTGGGGGTGTGTCTCAATCCATAGTACCAAATAACAATGACAACAACAAAAACAAACAAAGAAAACAGTGTGCTGGGACTAGATCATCCCTGAAATCCCTTCCAGCTCTGACAGTCTGTGATTCTAATATCCTGAAAAAGTGGTGAGAGAAAGTAGTAAGGGTAATGGGTCATGTGAGTGTTGAGTCAGGCATACCTGGGTTTGGATTCCAGTGCTACCACTCGCTAATAGCTTTCTGTCACTGGGACAAAATATCTGAGAAAACAACCTTAGTTAAGAGGAAAGATTTATTTTAGCTCATAGTTTCTGAGGTTTCAGTCCATTGTCAACTGATTCCAAGGCAGAAGCAACATGGTGAAAGGACATGACAGAGAGGTTGGGGAAGGAGCCAGGGACAAGAAATACCTTTCCAACTGGGCATAGTGGTGCACACGTGTAAGCCCAGTGACTTGGGAGGTTGAGGCAGGAAGATTGCAAGTTCAAATCTAGTCTTAGAATTTAATAAGAATAAAAATTAAAAAGAGCTGAACATATAGTTCAGTGGCAAATCCACAAAAAAAAAGGAAAGAAAAAAATACCTTTCCAAGACATGCCTCCCCATAAGCCCCACTTCTTACAGTGTATACCACCCTTCAATAATGCCCAAATTATTAACCCATGAATAAATTGATAATCCAGTGATGAGGCCAGAGCTCTTGTGATCATCACTTCCCAAGAGCCCCACCTCTGAATACTACTGCAATGGAGACCAAGCCTTCAATGTAAGAGTCTTTGGGGTACATTCTGGATCCAAACCAATAACTAGTTACATGAATTTTAAAAATTATTTGACTGTCCTCATGTCATTGGAAAAGGGTTCAAGGAGGTGTCCCAGAAGGGAGAAGGGGAGCTCAATTCAGCCCCGGCACGGTGTGTTTGGTTTTTATATGGGGGATTGAACCAAGGGGCACTTTACCACTGAGTTATTTCCACTGCCCTCTTAATTTTATTTTATTATTATTATTATTATTATTATTATTATTTTTAACATTTATTTATTTTTTCTTAGTTCTTGGCGGACACAACATCTTTGTTGGTATGTGGTGCTGCTGAGGATCGAACCCGGGCCGCACGCATGCTAGGCGAGCGCGCTACCGCTTGAGCCACATCCCCAGCCCCCATTATTATTATTTTTTTTTAAAGAGAGAGTGAGAGAGGGGAGAGAGAGAGAGAATTTTTAATATTTATTTTTTAGTTCTCGGCGGACACAACATCTTTGTTGGTATGTGGTGCTGAGGATCGAACCCGGGCCGCACGTATGCCAGGCAAGCGCGCTACCGCTTGAGCCACATCCCCAGCCCTTAATTTTATTTTTAATTAATTTATTTATTTATTGGTACTAGGGTTTGAACCCAAGGGCTCTTAACTATTGAGACACATCTTCAGCCCTTTTTATTTATTTATTTATTTATTTATTTATTTTAAAGAGAGAGAGAGAGATTTTTTTTTTTTTTTAATATTTATTTCTTTTTAGTTCTTGGCGGACACAACATCTTTGTTGGTATGTGGTGCTGAGGATCGAACCCGGGCCGCACGCATGCCAGGCGAGCAGGTTACCGCTTGAGCCACATCCCCAGCCCCCTTTTTATTTTTTATTTTGAGACAGGGTCTTGCTAAACTGCTTAGGGCCTCGCTAAATTGCTAAGGCTGACTTTGAACTTGAAATTCTCCTGTGGAATTACAGGTGTGCACCACCATGCCTGTCTAAGTCTCTGTTCTTGGCAGAGTTAATTTATAAGTTTGTAAGTCTTGCCTGGAGTAGTTCAGCCAATGGAGACTCATCCTGATGAGGTAATGCTTTCAGCCAATGCTTCATTGGTTGCTTTTCTCATGGCTTGGTGTTCTGCAGAGGCTGGGAAGTGATGTGGACTAGTTTTAAGGATAATGGGAACTTTTTTCTCTTTTCCCTCCACTGAATTTTCTGGTAGCAGGGCTGTAGAGGGAGCTGCTGAACACAGTTGGTGCTGGCAGAAGTGATTGAAGCCACATGGAAAAATTTTCAGGTTTCCTCTTCTTAGAAGTCCTGCAACTTGAGCTAGCTGTTTAATTGGGCTGGGAGGGTGTCTGTTCTGGCCTTTCAGCTTTCTGGGTTCTCAGCAATAAGAACATGATTGAGATGAAGTCAACCCTAAACCCTGAAGCTCCCAGAGAAAAGCCTGCCAGTCCTTGTATGAATACATCCCATAATGCTTGTCATTAAGTTTTAACCTTGGCCCTGGAGCAGTAGCACTGATGGTAATTCAGGCTGATTGCCTCAACATCTTCCTCACAAAGCTTGAAGGGTGATGACTAAAGGATCTAGGTCTCCTGTCCATCTGTCTTTTCTCTCTATTACTTTTCACTTTGCCCACCTCCATTCTGGAAAATTGCATGGTCTGCACTCTAGTGGCAGGTGAAGCCCCCTTTTGTGGCATGGGGGACCAAATCCAGGACCTCAAGTATGCCAGGTAAGTGCTTGCCACTGAGTTACACCCCAACCCAGGTAAGGTCTTTTGATAAGGAAAACAACTGTTTGCCCATGTCTCTGAAAACACTTGGGAAGCCAGCTTGCAGTGGCCTATGCCTGTAATCTCAGCAACTCCAAAAGGCTGAGGCAGAATCCCAAAGAAACCAAAGGCCAAATGTTTTCTCTGATAAGTAGATGCTGATCTATAATGACAGGGGCATGGGATGAGTGGAGGAACTTTGGAATGGGCAAAGAGGAGGGAGGGGAGGGGAGGAGGAAAGGGGATAGGAAAGATGGTGGAATAAGATGGACATCATTACCTTAAGTACATGTATGATTCCACGAATGGTGTAACCCTACTTCATATACAACCAGAGAAGTGAAAAATTGTTCTGTATTTATGTACAACGAATCAAAGAGCATTCTACTGTCATGTATAACTGATTAGAACAAATAAATAAATTAATGTTTTTAAAAAGGCTGAGGCAGAAGAATGATGAATTCCAGGCCAGCCTCAGCAATTTAGCAAGACTCTCAGCAACTTAGTGAGAATTTATCTCAAAAAGGAAAAAAAAAAAAAGGCAGAGATGTAGCTCACTAGTAGAACACCCCTGAGTTCAATCCCTAGTACCTAAAAACAAAACACACACACACAAAAAAAATAAACAAAAAAGCTTGGAGGGTTCTCTGCCCCGCTTTTACACAAAGATCTGTACAAAACTTCCAGGGAAAGAGGGAAGGAATATCAGCTTCTAGGCTGTGTGCAAACAGAGAAACTTGAGACTGGAAGGATAAAGTCATTGTGGGTGAGGCTGGATGGGGGATAGTCAGAAAGTGCTTATCTCTGACAACCAGGCATATGTACATTTTTTTCTTTATTTATTTTTTTGATTTTGGGGATCAAACCCAGGGCCTTGCACATGCTAAGCTTGTGTTCTACAACTGAGCTACACTCTCATCCCAGGCTAATTTTTTTTTTTCTTTTGGTACCAGGGATTGAACACAGGGGCACTCAACCATTGAGTCACATCCCCAGCCCTATTTTTCTTTTCTTTTTTCTTTTTTGTATTTTATTTAGAGACAGGTTATTACTGAGTTGCTTAGTGCCTCACCATTGCTGAGGCTAGCTTTGAACTTGTGATCCTCCTGTTTTAGCCTCTTGAGCTGCTGAGATTTCGGGCATGCACCACCCTGCCTGGCTCCCAGGCTAATTTTTGCCTGTAATTCATGCTTATTGGGGCTGGGGATGTGGCTCAAGCAGTAGCTCGCTTGCCTGGCATGCGTGCGGCCCGGGATCGATCCTCAGCACCACATACAAACAAAGATGTTGTGTCCGCCGAAAACTGAAAAGTAAATATTAAAATTCTCTCTCTCTCCCTCTCTTTCTCTCACTCTCTCTTTAAAAAAAAATTCATGCTTATTGACAGACACAAAGAAGCAAGACAGCATGCTCATTTTCTTTTTACTTGTGGTGGAGGCAAGAAAACGACACTAGCGAGTTTGTGGACCCGTAAGAGCCACAGAAATGCTCTGTCAGCAACCCCATCATTAGTGCCAAGGACCAAATGGGCTGAAGTTGAACAGGTCATGGGCAAGTTTAACAGCCATTTAAAAACCTTTGCTAGCTAGTGGTGCATGCCTATAATCCCAGCGGCTCAGTTGGCTAAGACTGGAAGATCAAAAGTTCAGAACCAGCCTCAGCAATTTAGTTAGGCAGCTTAGTGAGATCCCATGTCAAAAATTGAAAAAAAAAAAAAAAGGGGGGGGGGGTGGTGGTGCCTGGAATGTAGCTCAGTGGTAAAGTGTTCCTGGGATTCAATCCTCAATACTAAAATAAATAAATAAATTAAATAACAGTAAAATTAGAAGCCTTTGCTATCTGTGGAGCCATTCATTGGATGGGTGAGTCAGATAACTCTTTTTTCCAATTGGCCAAGGCTGATGGCATCTTCTCAAAGAACTCTTACAGGAGAGATAAACAGCTAGGAGAGCGAGTGAGAGAGTGAGCATACTTATTGCAGAGTATGGGTACTATGAAGTAGTTATTTTTTCTGGGATAATTTATAAAGAAGCAATACACACAAACTCTACAACCACCTGGGGGGAAATGAGTAGGTAAAAACTTCTAAAAGAATTGAAGCAAGATAGAATCTGAAAGTTGAAAGTGACAGCATTCCCAAGGTGCATGAACTACTTGGGTAGCTCTCTGGAGCAGGTGGTCAAACTGACTTGTGCATCAGTCCTGCCTTTCACAGCTGAGCTTCACAGAAGGAGATTCTGGGAGATGAAGAGAATGAAATTTTATTCCATCTTGCTGTGTAATCTTGGGAAAGTGGCTCTTTTCTGTGACCCAGTTTAACTGTCTTGAAATAGGAGAATCTTCCTAAATTCATAGGTGATTTTATAAGGAAAGTCTCACACTGTTTAAAAGATTGGAATGTTTGAAAGTTTTAAGATTCTGTTAAATTGTTGAAGCATTCTGAAACTGACCCCACCCAGTCCTCCTCCCAAGGGATAAAGGTCTTTTCTGCATCCTGGTCTTGCTCCTCCCCTCTTACCCCCATTCACAGAGATCTGGCCCTCCCTAGATTAGATTTATTTTAGAGAAACAATGAAAGACCAGGAAGAAAAGGAATAATGAAAAAAAAAAAATAGGAGGCTCCAGGTTGAATTTGCAATCTTAATATGCATTACTGGCTGAATCAGATAATACATTTGTAAAAGTGCTTTGAAAGCTGTTAGCATGGTAATGAATGAATAGTAATGAATCACTCCTCCAAAGAACAGGAGCCATATTTTACTCATTGTAGGACATCCAGTGCCCAGCCCAAAGCCTTACTCCCTCCTCCCCCATATGAGATTGAACCTAAGGATGCTTAACCACTGAGACACATCCCAGACCTTTTTTTTATTTTTTATTTTTTTTGTACTTGTAGATGGACAGAATGCCTTTATTTTATTTGTTTATTTTTATGTGGTGCTGAGGATCGAACCCAGTGCCCCATGCATGCTAGGCAAGCACTCTTCCACTGAGCTACAGCCTCAGCCCCCCAGACCTTTTTTATATTTTATTTTGAGATAGGGTCTCACTAAATTGCTGAGGCTGTCCTCCTGTCTCAACCTCCAGATCCACTGGGATTAGAGGTGTGCGTCACCGAGATCGGCTGAAAATTTTTAATTATACTGAAATTTTGAAAGAATAGTTTAATGAACCTCCCTGTATTCATTACTCAGTTTCAAACTATTATCAGTTAATTACGTAGGTGTTGAATATTTCCAGAAGGGAGTTTGGCAGTTTTTTTAGACATAAATTTCCCATCTTCCTTTTCTTTGGAATATCATAATGAATATGAACAATAAGAACATAGAATCACATTTCCTGTATTTCACTTTAGATTACTGAGGTTTGGGGGGAAAAGCACAAAAAGATGATATTCTTAGGAACACCTTTTCATTATAGGCTATTTAATAAAAGAATTATAAAATAATCTTTTTTTATTTCATAGAAAGCAGAAGCTCAGGCTTAACTATAAACTTGTTATTCATGCCTGTGATTAAAAACCTTGGTTCTTAAAAATAATCACATGGCAAGTGGGTGTTGGGAGACAAATGGAAACCTAGGGCTTACTCATCAGGCTATATGCCCTCTGCTTTGACTATGATAGGGATGGAATGGGGCCAAGGTCTCCATGTTTCTTAGTGTTTCCATTTTATTTATCTTCGACCCTTGTCCTGAAGGCTGGTTCTTTATCTCTAAGGACACAGATAATAGGCAGCCAAGTTTGCCTGAACAGCCTTTTGCGCAGCTTTCAACCTTGTTGCCCAGGAAGAACAGGGTGGCACAAAGGCCACCAGTGGTGTGGATTGCATGGGCACCTAACAGGACTGAGTGTTGGGGTAAGTCACTTCCCTGTGGGATTTCTCACTTGGGTAAAATGAGTTTTTTTGGTATGGTAGAGAAAGTGCAGCTTTTTAGAGTAAAATTGACTAGAGTTTGAATTTCATATCTCTATGTTTCTCAGATTTCTCATCTGCAAAATAGATTGTTTTAAGAAGTGATTTATTTTAGCCAGGCACGGTGGTGCACGCCTGAAATCCCAGCAGCTCTGGAGGCTGAGTCTGGAGGTTCACTGTTCAAAGCCAACCTCAGTAATGGCGAGTTTGCTAAGCAACTCAGTGAGACACTGTCTCTAAATAAAATACATAAAAGGGCTGGGAATGTGGCTCAGTGGTCCAGTACCCCTGAGTTCAATCCCCAGTACCACTCCCCCCGCCAAAAAAAGAAGTGATTTATTTTAAGCCAAGTGTGTGCACACCTCTAATCTAGCAACTCAGGAAGCAAGATAATCTCAAGCAAAACCCTTTCTCAAAATAAAATATGAAAAGGACTGGGGATGTAGCTCAATTGTTAAGTGCCCTTGAGTTTAATCCCCCACTACCAAAAAAAAAAAAAAAGTAATTTATTCTAAAATGCCCAATGGTACATGGCACATAGCCAACTGATTAATATGTAATAGCAAAATGAGGAAATTGAAAGCAGAAAAATAGGAAACAAAGATGGACAAATAATTCACTGAATAGTGGTACAAGTGATGGGGACACAAGATACTTTTTTTGTTTTTCTAGTTGTCAATAGACCTTTAATTAACTAATTAATTAATTTATGTGGCTGGGGCTGTAGCTCAGTGGTAGAATGCTTGCCTAGCATATGGGAGGCACTGGTTTGATTTTCAGCACCACATAAAATAAACAAATTTAAAAAAATTAATTATATGTGGTGCTGAGAATTGAACCCAGTGCCTTCATGTGCCAGGCAAGTGCTCTACCACTGAGCTACAACCCCAGCCCTAACACATGACTTGATCTCATTTTTTTTTTTTAAAGAGAGAGTGAGAGAGGAGAGAGAGGAGAGAGAGAGAGAGAATTTTTTAATATTTATTTGTTTTTAGTTCTCGGCGGACACAACATCTTTGTTGGTACGTGGTGCTGAGGATCGAACCCGGGCCGCACGCATGCCAGACGAGCGCGCTACCGCTTGAGCCACATCCCCAGCCCCTTGATCTCATTTGTAATTAGGGAATAGCAAGTTAAATAATGTGTACTATTGTTTTAATCATATTGGTTAAAAAAAGTATATTATATATGTACATCTGCATACACACACATAATATACATTGTTGGTAAAAGTTTAAGCAAATTTTATTTTTTTAAATTTATTTATTTTTGGTCCTGGGGACTGAACCCAGAGACACTTTACCACTGAGCTATATCCCCAACTCTTTTTATTTTTTCTTTTGAGACAGGGTCTCTCTCTTTTGCTCAGGGCATTCCTAAATTGCTGAGGCTGGCCTTGAACTCATGATCCTACCTGCCTTAGCCTCTCAAGTTTCTGGGATTACAGGAATGCACCCCTGCACTCAGCTACAAGGTTTACTTCTGAAGAGAAGGAGTAAGATTAAGGGCTGAAAAGAAATTTTTACTTTTTATTTTGTTCATTTTTGTGATGCTAGGGATTGAACCCAGGGTCTCATATGTGCTAAGCAAGTGCTCTACCGTTGAGCACTATTATATTCCCAGCCTTCCCAGCCTATTTTTTATTTTTGTAATTTTTGTTTGTTTGTTTGTGTTTTTGTGGTGCTGGGGATTGAACCCAAGGCCCTGGGCATGGGGGGCAAGCACTCTACCAACTAAGCTATATCCCCAGCCCTGTCATTTTATTTTTAATTTTTTTAAGTTGTAGATGGATACAATCTTTATATATATATATTTATTTATTTTTTTAATGTGGTGCTGAGGATCGAACCCAGTGCCTCATGTGTGTGAGGCAGACATTCTACCACTGAGCTACAACCCCAGCCCCCTATCATTTTTTATTATCCTAAATTCTTTGGATTTTCTCAGTGACTATTATTATTGTTATTTTTGATGTCTACATCTGGGAATTAATATGTATTAATATGTATTAATAATTAATATGTATTTTGTATTTGAAAAATTGGTGGTGGTGTGGATTAGACTATCTCTAAGGCCCTTTGTAATTACTTTCCTAGATCTGACTTCATAAATACATAAGGCACAGTAGTTCTGGGGTCAAGAAGGCTAGGAAGAACTTGCACTTAAGAAGGAAAACTTGTATTTCATGGTGTGGGGCTTTGATTGTTGGGCCACTAACTGGGAAATGCTTTTTTTCCCCCCCTCACATATGGGGAATTGAACCCAGGGCCCTGAACATGCTTGGCAAGCAATCTACCACTGAGTTATAACCCCAGCCCTCCAAGTAGCCTCTTTTAAAGATGCAGGACTGCTTGGTAGTGGGAGAAAATGGGTTTCAGTAGTCTTCTGTCCCATCCAAAGTTTCTGGGCCTCTTTAGAAGAGGCAAAACAATATCAGAATTGCAGTGTCTCAGAATCTGAGATCTTCAGGCAGCCTCAAAACCTTCCAGATTCTTCTGTCTGCCTCTTTGTTTCTTTGCAGGTCAGTGTATCAGATTTTATCAGACATTCCAGGTTCCTATTAATGAAATTTTTCTTTAGGTCTTAGGAAGCTTTCTTGGGTTATAGATGTCCACAAACTCTTCTACGGTTTGCACATTTAGCTCCCACCTCTGTTGACAATATCTGGCTTAGAAAAGAGACAAAACCTCTTATTGAAAATAGGAATAGGGGATCAAAGAAGGGAAATTCTGTTTTCCTGCTCATGAGAAACTTGCTCAGACTATGAAAAGAAATTTCATGGAGTTTTAGGTTCGCTCTAATACACTTCAGAATTCCTTGATTTTTAGATTGGGGGACTGATAGGAAAAAATCCCCACATACCATCTGCTTGAGAAATAGAATATTACAAACTCTCTGAGGGTCTCATGTGGGTTGGTGCCTGTGGTGCAGTCTGGACAATGTACAAAGGGGCCTTATTGAGTGGAGGGGAATATAGCTTCTGGAGAATGGGGGCTTCCCTTGGGTACAAAGTCACCGTCCGCTGCTAGGCTGTAGGTCCCTAATCCTGTGCCCACATATCTAATTTATCTGTCCAGAGAATAATTCTTTTCTTGGTTCACCAACAGGCCAATTATTGGCTAGTGGAGAGCCCTGTGTGGTGGGGGGTCACACCTATGTGTTCTATATCTTCTATTAAAAGTAACAATTTTGGATTAACTATTTTTTTTTCTTGATTACCTGCCTTCTTTTGCCCCTTGCCATTTGGCTTTGTATTCATTACTGCTATAAGAAATTATCACAAACTTAGTAGCTTAAAATAACACAACTTATATGTGGGAGCAGGGAGTCTATGGGGAATCTTTACACCTTCTGCTCAATTTTGCTGTGAACCTAAAACGGCTCTAAAGTCTATTGATTGATTGATTGATTGATCGATTTAGTAGTATTGGGGATTGAAACCAGGCTCTTGAGCATATGACTAGGCAAGGGCTCTGCCACTGAGCTATAAACCCAGCCACTTTTAATTATTTTTATTTTTTATTTTAAAACAGGATCTCATCAAGTTGCCCAGGCTACCTTTGAACTTTCAATCCTTCTGCATCAACCTCCTTAGTAGCTGGGATTATAGGAGTGAACCACTGCATCAGGCCTCAAGTCTATTAAAAAAAAAAAAAAAAAAAAAAGACACTAGGGAGGCCAGGCATGGAGGCACCTTTGACCAGAACAATTCAAGAGGCTGAGGGGGAGGATGGCAAGTTAGTGGCCAGTCTCAGCAATTTAACAAGGTCTTAAGCAACTTAGCAAGAGCATGTCAAAAAGAAAAAGAAAGAAAAAAGGCATTAGGTGCTAGCATTAGAGGAACCTGGGAACTCTGTACTATTTTTGCAATTTTCCTATAAACCTAAAATTATTCCAAAACAATTTTTAAAGAGTGAGAAAGGGAGGGAGGGAGAGAGAGAGAGAGAGAGAGAGAATTTTAATATTTATTTTTTAGTTTTCGGAGGACACAGCATCTTTGTTTGTATGTGGTGCGGAGGATCGAACCTGGGCCGCACGCATGCCAGGCGAGCGCGCTACCGCTTGAGCCACATCCCCAGCCCAAAACAATTTTTAAAAAAAGCAAATTTATTATCTTAAATTTTTATAGGTCAGAGGTCTGACCTGAATCTCACTGGGCTGAAATCCAGTCTTTAGGGTGAAATGCAGGGGCCCTCTTGGGGAGAATCTCATTCCTTACCTCCCTAACCTCTAGAGCCTCTCCCCATTACTTGGCTCATTGCTTCCTCCCATTCTGAAAATCAGTAATAATGAATTGAGTTAGTATCACATCCAATCCCTTTCTTTTACCTTCCTCTTTCATTTATAAAGATCCTTGTGATTACAATGGGCCTACCAGGATAATCCAAGATAATCTCCCCATCTTTGGGTCCGTTGATTAGCACCTTTAATCCTGTCTGTAACTTTAACTCCTTTTTATTATGTTACCCAACATGATTCAGAATAGAATGTGGACATCACATTCTCTAGACATCATCATGCTGCTTACCATAGCCATCACTGTGTACTCCTTTGCCACATGCTTGTTTTGCCTACTTCCTAAAAAATATTGCACTTTCATTTCTTTCCTACAAATTACTCACTTCCTCTTTGTCAAGCCTAGAATGTTTTCTGAGCAAGTAAAGAAAAATGATCCAGAGGCTGGGGATAAGCTCAGTTAGTAGAGTGCTTGCCTGGAATGCACAAAGAGAGAAGGAGGAGGGGGAGGGAAGGGGGAGGGGGAGAAGAAGAAATAATACTCAGAGGCTGAGTTGTGGCTCAGTGGTAGAGCACTTGCCTAACATGTGTGAGGCACTGGGCTTGATCCTCAGTACTACATAAAAATAAATAAATAAAACAAAGGTATTGTGTCAATCTACAACTAAAAAAAAATAATTAAAAGAAATACCCTTATTTTGATACAGTAACTGTGTATCAATATCATCATTATATGTATGTATTCTCTGTACATTAAACTCTTGGCATTTACTCAGCAATTAAGCAAAATGGTGCTTCAGCATAAAAAGTAAAAAGGGCTGTAGCTTAGTGGTAGAGTGCCCTAAGTGCAACCCCCAGTACTTCAAAAAATAAAAAATAAATAAAATTGCAAAATGAACACATATACGAAGGACCAGTAAATTAAAATGTGCAATATAAAAAGAATTCTATTAGCAAATATCTGTGTAACCACTAACCAATTAGAGAGGAAGAACATTGACAACACCTCTTCCCCAAAGTTCCCCTGTGGCCCTTGTCCAACACATATTTCCTTTCTCTTACAGGGAAACTGCTGTTCTCTTATAGTAATCAATCACTTGCTTGCCTCTTTTCTTTCCTTTTTTCTCTTCTCTTCTTTTCTCTTCTCTTTCTTTTATTTTTAGTAGTGGGGACTGAACCCAGGGATGTTTTATGTTACCACTGAAATATCCTCAACCCTTTTTATTTGAGAATGTTGCACTAACTTGGTTAGGGCCTTATTAAGTTGCTGAGGCTGGCCTAGAATTTGTGATCTTTCTGCTTCAGCTTCCTGAGTCGTGGATTATAGGCCTGTACCATTGCACCCAGCTTCATAAGTATATTTACTTGATTGCAATTACTCATATATTTGCATTTATTTCTGCTATCTAATGTTTTATTATTTGTCCTGCTTTTGAATTTTATTTTTTATTAAGATTCCCCCATTCAATTTTATCCCCTCTAATAAATTAGAAGTTATACATAGTATTTCATTGATTTTAAAAATTTGTTATTTATTTTTTTTATAGGACTGAGGATTGAATCCAGGGACACTATACCACTGAGATACAGTTGAGGCCTTTTTTTTTTTTTTTTTTTTTTTGAGAGAGAGAGGGGGAGAGAGAGAGAGAGAGAGAGAGAGAGAGAATTTTTTAATATTTATTTTTCAGTTCTTGGCGGACACAACATCTTTGTTTGTATGTGGTGCTGAGGATCGAACCCGGGCCGCATGCATGCCAGGCGAGAGTGCTACCACTTGAGCCACATCCCCAGACCAGTTCCAGCCCTTTTTAATTTTAATTTTGAGACAGAGTCTTGCTAAATTGCTGAGATTGGCCTTGAACTTGTGTTCCTCCTGCCTCTGCCTCCCAAGCTGAAGTGCCACCTTCCTTGGTTGCTTCATTTATTTTAGTGATTACCTGGATATTTTAACATTTACATATAACACTCAACAAATTATAAGTTTAAATTATTTAGCTTCCTCTTAAACAATACAAGGTCTTATAATTCTTTTACTTCATTCACCTTCTCACAATAAGTGTCCAATACATTTTAGACATTATTGTCATTATTTTGGATATTCTATGTTTAAGATTTCTAACATGTTTACCATTTTCTTTTTTCTTTTTACTCCTTGCATTTTGGATCCTCCCCTGGAATTATTTCATTTTTTTCCAGATGCATATCTTTTGATGTTTTCTTTCTTTTTTTAATATTTATTTTTTAGTTGTAGTTGGTTGGACACAATACTTTTATTTTATTTATTTTTATGTGGTGCTGAGGATCAAACCCAGGGCCTCGCACGTGCTTGGCAAGTACTCTATCGCTGAGGTACAACCCCAATCCTTGATGTTTTCTTTAATGAACATATATTGGTAGTAAATTCTCTTTTTAAAAAATTGGAATTTTGCCAGGTACAGTGGTGCATACCTATAATCCCAGCTATTCAGGAGTCTTGGCAAGAGGACTGCATTTTGAGGCCAGCCTTAGCAAAAGCCTATCTCAAAAGAAAAAATAAAAAGGGCTGGGGATGTGGCTCAGTGGTTAAGTGCCCCTGGGTTCAACCTCCAGTACCAAAAAATAAATAATAAAAAAATTTGAATTTTATCTGATTTTTCAAATCTTACATTGTATATCTTACAGTGTTTTTATTTTACTCTCCTCCTAAAAGGTGGTTTCACTGAGGATAAAATTCAGGGTTGATGGTAATTTTTTTCTTAACATTTTGAAGATAAATTCCAATCTCTTTTGGCTTCCACTGTTACTGTTGAAAAGTCTGCTGTTAGCCTAGTTATCATTTCTTTCAAGGTTAATCTGTGTTTTCTTGCTGCCTAATTTTAAATCTCCTTTTTCTCTGGTGTCCTGTACTTTCACTATGCGCACATATCCCTTTATATTTTTCAGCATGACAATTTTCACCTTCCAATATTGAGGATACTTGTCATTAATTCTGGAAAATGTTCAGCCACTATTTCTTAAAATATCACCTTTCCTCTATTCCATTATCTCCTCTTTGAATTCTTAACTAGATGCTTGTTGAATACTTGCAGTCATTATAGGTATTATTCTGAAGTTATTTCCCTGTGTTTTTTTATGATACTTTATCACTAAAATTTATTTTAGGTTATATTCCTTAGAACCTTACCTGTAGGAATTCCAGAGAGAATTTATATTGGTTTATACAAGATGCCTGGGGGAACTGATTTTTAGCTCAGGGGTATCTGGGTCACACAGGTAGTGTGAAATTCTAACCCCTTATATTATACTTCTTATACACTTTTGTAGGAATTCTCAGAGATTTTTGTTGTTTGTTTTTCCTTTTTATCAATTTCATCCTGTTGAGGTGAAGACACTCAGGTATCCTTACCTTTTCCCAATACAGGTCAGTTTTCTTTTCCCCTTTTGTTCTTCTACTGAGGATATAAACCTTCAGGGTTCCCAGTGTTGGGAAAGTTCCCAACTTGAAATATGGCCAAAATGCCAAGGACCCACAGAATAGAGATCCCTTATTCTACTTAGAAGAGGTCACAGAAAGCTTTCCAGATAAAGTGACATGTAAGTTGAATTTAGTTTACTTATTTATTTGATACTGGGGGACTGATCCTAGGAGTACTTTACCCCTGAGCCATATCCCCAGCGCTTTTTATTTTTTATTGAGGCAGGGTCTCTCTAAGTTGCTTTAGGGCCTCACTAAGTTGCTGAGGTTGGCCTCCTGTCTCAGCCTCCTGAGTTACTGAGATTACAGGTGTGTGCCACCGCACCCAGCTGAATTTAGGTTAGTGAACAATAAGTGATAGTCTGTCATGCCATAGCATAACAACACTGCATTCGCCACAAGGTAGAAAGAATGTCATGAGGGCTACGAGTCAAACACAATGTTCATTGCTGTGTCTCCAGCAGTTCCTGGCACAAATGAGGTGCTCAATCAATAATTTTAGTATATGAATAAAAATATGAAAGTGTTTCTAGGTAAAGGAAACAATACATATAAAGGAAACAAAAGCTGGGCAATATGGGGCTTATGCCTATAATCCAGTTTATTTGGGATGCTGAGGTAGAAACATTACAAGTTCAAGGTCTGCCTGAGAAACTTAGTAAGACACTGTCTTAAAAATTTTTAAAAGGGCTAGAAATGCAGCTCAGTGGTAGAGTGCCGCTGGGTTCAATATCCAATACCACATGCAAAAAAAGAAAAAAAAGTGAGCAAGAAGAAACAAGTAGCATGACCTTACTAAAAAGTAACACATTTGGTTTAATTATTTGCTTTTTTTTTGGTACCAGGGATTGAAGGCAGTGTGTGTGTGTGTGTGTGTGTGTGTGTGTGTGTGTGTGTGTTGGAGGGCGGGGGGTACCACTGAGCAACAACCCTTTTTATTTTTTATTTTGAGACAAGGTCTCACTAGGTTGCTTACAGACTCACAGAGTCTGGCTTTGAACCTGCAATCCTTCTGCCTCAGCCTTCCAAACTGCTGGGATTACACATATGAGCCATCATGCTCGGCACCATTTATTTCTCCAATGAGTGGTTTTACAGTGTAAGCCTTGATGCTTCATAGCTTCTCTGCTAATGAGTTTGGGGATTGGAAAAATATTAGATGCTTCTGCAAATAATTATACTCTTGTCATTGGTGGAAAAGAACAGTCAGGTATAAATGTTTGGCTAAACTATGATTGTAGTTGGATTGCAATCTGCAAACATTTGGGCTATCAGTTTTCTATAGAAGTTGTAGTCCCAAAGAAGTGAGGAAGGAAACCTGGTAGTCACATGATAGGAAGGTCCAAAGGCCTAAGGCCTCTGAAGAAGAGAAAAGGTAGGGTATGCAGAATGGCAAACCATCCTGGCTGGATTTCTGATTAAGAGAGCAGCAGAAGGTACATGGTTTTGTGAAGTTCATAATCTCACTGAAACTCTGGGCATTTTTTTCTTTTATCTACATGAACACAGGGAAAGGGAAGCTAAAAAAGAAATATCTGTTCTTTTTTGTGTATTTATTTATTTATAACAATAAAAGTTCTGATAGTGGAAAAAGTATCTAGCTGATTTATCAAGAAAACCAAATTACTCTTATAGCTAAGGATTACATTGCCTTACATTTTTGTCATATACTGAATTCCAAGTTGTCAGGCCAAAAATGTGGACTTGGCAAAGATGGGAGTTATTGTCAATTATTCCAGTTCTCCAAACTGGATATAACTGGCACCAGGGGATATGGGAGTGAATACAGAAGCTAAAATTCACATTATGTTAACTTTGGTCCAATTCCACAAGCATTCTATTCTAAAGATACATAAGATTAAATTTTTTTTTTCAGGGCAGAGTTCATGATTATATTCCCTAGCACAATGCCTGGCCCATAATTGTTGCTCAAGAAATATGTGTTGAATAAATAAATGACACAAACGTTACTTTGGGTTGCTAAGAACAGAACAGTATTTGCCATTATTTGGATGTTGGCGTGGGATTTGTACACTCTGGAACAGTTTCTTCTCTTTGCAGCTAGTAATATTTTTTCTGTGTATGAAGAACACACATTCTTGCACATTGGTACAATGGTCCTGGGCAAAGTGGCACAGTCAGATTTCCAGTGCATTCCTCAGAAGAGCCAGCGATACTACTAATGGTGAGTTGCTTTTTCTTTATCAGAAGATTTTAGTTTTGATGTATTAGGTCTTTTTTTTTGTTGTTGTTACAGTAGAGATGAGTACTTTAAGAAAGAGAAAATTGACTAGTTACTTAATTGAATTTTATAGCATTCTACTGCTTAGCGAGAATCAGGGTAATTCCAACCTCCTCTCCTTATGCAGTAATCTCCCCTGTCCCCATTCCTGCACACAAAACAGCATGTATTTCCCCATTGTTATTGACATCCAAGTCTTATTTTATAAATAGGCAGTGTAAACTTGCTTGAAATTAGAGAAGTGTGTTTGTATTTATTGTAACTTACAAGGTTCAGAAGACCTTAAAAATGGCACCAAGAGTTTAGGAGGTCCTTAGTGGTTCTTGAAGTTCACTTAAAAATAAATTTCCAAGGGGCTGGGAGTATAACTCCGTGGTAGAATCATGTTTAGGATGAACAAGGCCCTGAGTTCTAACCTAGCACCAAACAAATTAACAAATATTTGACAATCTCTGCCTCATCCCTAGCAATAAAATTTTAGATACAGAAGCAAAACATTTCCAGAGACTTATCTTTAGGCTTCTGAAAGCTTAGCAGTGGAGAGTGAAAGAATTGTAACATAAAGTTTATGAAACACTTTTTTCCATGCGATTATTAGTTTTTCATATTTTACCAATGGGGACCCTAAGGTACAATTAGGTTGTTACCTGAGTAGAGTCACAAGGTTCAAAACAGGTCGAGAACTCAAGTGCAATTTTTCTTATTCCAAATTCAAATTCGTAAGTACTAAATTATTTCTATTTTATATATTTATTTATTTTTTGGTACTGGGGATTGAAACCAGGGGTACTTTACCACTGAGTTACATTCCCAGACCTTTTTATTTTTATTTTGGCAGGGTCTTGCTAAGTTGCTTGGTTCCTGGAAATTGCAATGCTCCTGCCTCATCCTCCCAAGTGCTGATGTTGTAGATGTGTGCCCATCTCTTATTTTACTTTTTTTTTTTTAGCTGTTGATGAACCTTTATTTTATTCATTTATTTATATTTGGTGGTGCTGATAATCAAACCCAGTGCCTCACACATGCTAGGCAAGCACTCTACCATTGAGCTACAACCTCAACCCCTATTTTACTTTTTAAGTGATAAAATGGTTAGGGAATAGAAAATATGTTTTTGACTCTTGCTGGCTGCTGTATCTATAATTTCTTGTTAACGTTATATTAAAAAAAATATAACAGCAGTCTTGACTGAACAAATGTTAATCCATATCCTTGGAATCAAGCTCAGTAAAGGTAAGGAAAGTTTCCTTATTGAAAGTACAAGAGATGGGCTCTACATCCTGCTACATCTGGGAAGAATTGAATTCAATAAAAAGAATGTAAAGGAAGTGGGGAGTGGTTTATAAATTATACATTCCTATAATCCTAGTGATTCTGGAGGCTGAGACCAGCTCCCTAGGCAATTTAACAAAACCGGTCTCAAAAAAAAAAAAAGAAAAAGCAGATATAGCTCGGTGGCAAAGCACCCCTAGGTTCAAGCTTTAATTCCCAGTACAAAATAAAAAAAGATTGGGGGGAGGAGGGAGAGAGAAAGAAAGGATGTAAAGGAGGGGGAAAAGTCCATTTGTATTCTCTGTGAATAATGAGTGAACACTTTTTTTTTTTTTTTTTTTGTACTGGGGGTTAAATTCAGGGGAACTTTACCACTGAGCCACATCCCCAATCCTTTTATTTATTTATTTAAACAGGGTCTCAACTAAGTTGCTTAGGGCCTCACAAAAGTTGCTGAGGCCGGCCTCAAACTTGCAATCCTCCTGCCCAAGCCTTCCACTTTTTTATTTTTTGAGACAGGGTCTTACTAAGATTCTGAGGTTGGCATTGAAGATCATTGTGATCTTCCTGCCTGAGGCTCTTGAGTCACTGGGATAACAGGTCTGCACCACTGTGCCTGGAAATGAGGGACTAAGTTATAAACTAACTAAAGAAACAGAGTATTACTCCTTGACTTCAAGTCTCATTTCAGTGACACTGGCAATCCTGGGGAGGCAGATATGCTGAGCTCCTCCCTGGCATCCAGGAGATGGTCTGGATTCCTTCTACAGTGATTTGACTCATGACCTTTCTTCTGAGAGACAAAGTCTGTTCAGAGGAATTTGGTAGAATGCTCACATTCTCAGACTTCAAGTCATCTTGTAAATAAACAACTAACAAAACCCCATCTTAAGCAATTTCCCTGACCTGGTCTAACACAGAGGAATCGTTAGAAATAGACTGGTGCCAGGCATGATGGCGCACACCTGTAATCCCAGTGGTTTGGGAGGCTGAGATAGGAAGAATCACAAGTTCAATGCCAGCCTCAGCAATTTTTCTAGACCCTGAGCAACTTAGAGTCTAGAAATAAAAGAGTAAAAAGGGGCTGAGGATGTGACTCAGTGGCTAAATGCCCCCCATTCTTCAATCCTGGATACAAAAAAAAAAAAATCAAGTAAATAAATAAATGAACACAGATGCTGTATACCAGTCACTTCTTATCCCAGCATACAGGTATCTGAAATACTGTGTTTGACCCTAATAACATATTAAAATGTGGATCTCTATACCTACAGGTAAAACATTTGCAGGAAAAGATTTTGAGATAGGAGGGCACAGTGGCTTGGAAGGCTGAGGCAGGAGGATCACAAGTTTGAGGTCAGCCTCAGCAATTTAGCAAGGCACTAAGCAACTCAGTGAGACCCTGTCTCTAAATTAAATACAAAAAAGGGCTAGGATGTGGCTCAGTGGTTAAGTGTCCCTGAATTTAATCCCCAGGACCCCCCCCAAAAAATTGATATAGTCTTAGCAACTGCAAAGTTTATAAATTCTATTTATTACAAGGTGTGAATTGAGCTGGGTGTGGTGATGCACACCTGTAATTCCAGCTACTTGAGAGGCTGAGGCAGGAACATCTCAGATTCAAGGTCAATCTGGGCAACTTTGCAAGACCTGTCTTAAAATAAAAAGTAAAAAGGGCTAGAGATGTTGCTTAGTGTGAATGTTGAATACCATGTGTGAGGGACCTGGGTTCAATCCCCAGTACTGGGAAAAAAATGTTAAGGGGTTGGGGTTGGGGCCCAGTGTAGAGTGCTCGCCTAGCATGTTCAAGGCTCTGCACCAGAGAAGAATAAATAAATAAAATAAAGGTAAAAAAATAAATAAATCAGAAGTTATATTTTTACTAGATAATATTTTTTTGTTGTTGTTTTGGAGGAAGTTCTGTGCAATGTAGAATGCTTAATATCGTCCTTACTAGTTACCACAGCCACTTCTCCAGTTTTGACAAGCAACAATTAAAACAAATGAAAGAGAATACAAAAAGAAAGGGAGACAGATCTTAGTGGATCAGCAATGCTTTCTTAAGCAGTGGAGGGGCACATTTTTGAGAGGGAGTTTTATAGGGTTTATCAGGGCCAGATCATGGGAGAAGTTGTTTTGATAGGCTTACTTCCAGCTGGGCAGGGGATTTTGGCAGATAAGGGAGATTGTGACAGGTCAGATTTCTGAGCTCCCCTTTTTCCTAAGGGTTCAGGGAAATTTACATTTGTAAAACTCCATTTCCTTCATTCCAGACTCTCAAAGGGGTATAATGAGTTGGGGCAACATCATCATATCTGGCTACTACCTGGTGTGAAGGGACATCCTGGGAAATCTTTCTAGAATCTGAAGGAGAAGCACAGCTTTCACATGTTTTTGGGTGGTGGCTCTGGAGATGGTGGAGACATGTTCTGTTAGAAACCTCTAGAAAGGATTAATGAAACATGGAAGAAGGGAGAAAAAATAAGATAATCAGGAGAATGGAGGTCATCATGGGCCAAATCCAGGTCAGGAGTCCTCCCCACAATCCAGGGGAGGAGGAGATGGTTGCTGGGTTAGCAGCTTATTGCTTTAGTTCCTTGTTCTTTACTTTCTCATCTTATCTCTTACTATTATTGATTTATTAACATAGAAGCAACATTCTTCTCTGAGGAAGAGGCAGAAGCCACCTAGTTCTGCCGTAAGGAAATCTAGGACCCGATGATTTTGCAGGATGACAGACGCCAGAGAATCCATTTGATTTTATAAAGTCAGTGCTGAATTGGCAACCTGCTGGACATCTTAATAAACTGTACTGATGATTTTTATAGTGGTGAATAGAGGTTTCTAATCCCACTGCTCCTGTTACAATCCCAGTGGATATGTCTTGCCCTGTGAGTAAGGGAATAAACTGAAGGGCTCTCTTGTATCTGGTGTGCACTTTTATTGGGAAAGGCAAACTTTGGTTGTTAGGTAAAACATCAATTTGAGGAGTAAGAAAGACTCAGGTACAGAAGCCAGTCCAATTTTTTGGCAGGCAGTGGTAAATATGAGCCGTGAAAAGGAAAAAAAGCCTCAAAATTTGGGGAAAGGGGGAACCAGGGCTGTGGGGCTGACACAAGTGTACATCTTAAGTTCCATTAAAGATCTTTTGGGTTTTCTTTTAAATGCCCAAGTATGGTTGCACTTTGGTTATAATTTTTTTTTTTTTTTTTTTTTTTTTTTTGCTACTTGTTTAAGACAAAGCTGGTCAGGGGCTGAGGATGTGGCTCAAGCAGTAGCGCGCTCGCCCGGCATGCTTGCGGCCTGGGTTCGATCCTCAGCACCACATACCAACAAAGATGTTGTGTCCGCCGAGAACTAAAAAAAATAAATATTAAAAATTCTCTCTATCTCTCTCAAAAAAAAAAAAAAAAAAAAAGCTGGTCAAATTGACCTTGTTCTTATCTTTGTTAAGTGTTAGCTGAGTTCTCTCAGGGGGTTACTCTTGGGAACTTGAGAGAAGCCTCTAATGCCATCTGCCAGGATGGGTCAGAGTCTCCTTGACCATATGAATTCTCTTTGAAACATCAAGGACATCTCCCTCTCCAGTGACTCTCCTCTTTGTAGCATGTGCACTGGTCAGCTTTCTGTTTTCCAGGTTCTGATTGGTCCCCCTGAGTGGGAGGTTATATGGCCAAGAGTCGAAAAGCCCTTAGAGAAGTTCCATAATTCCCTGGGTCTGACCTGGCCTCAGAGGGTAAGAGCCAAATACTGGCTCCCCCCACCCTTGGCCCTTTATTTTCTTAACTTTAGTCTCTAAGCTTTAGTTTTGAATATCCAGCAAGCCAGCTTCACCAGTTTAAAGAAATAGTACTGGGTTTTTACCTTTAATGTCTATAACTTCATAGTTATTTTCCCTCTTCTATTTAATTGAGGTCAGTATTAGTACTGGAAGTCAGCCTTACATCTTGTCTGTCCTATAAATGATGGCCTATTATCTCAAATTAACTCAGGTTGTTATATTCGAAGTTGTACTTTTGTAAGGCACTAATAGATAATAGTTATAAATTTTTGAAAGAAAATACAAACTGAAATTAACAAAAGTAAAAGCATATTAAGTTTATATAGTAGCTATGAATCAAGAAACATAATTTTTATAATCCCAAATCTTTACTTCAAACTTTAGTTTGAAGAATACTAGCTTGGTAAAATGGTCTTAGAAGACATGAAAACATAAAGGAAAATTCAGAATCTGTAGTATAGAGTAATAGTCTAAAATAACAGTTTTTGTTTAAGCAGAGTTGTAGAAACTCTAATTTCTTTAAGACTAGTTTCTTTAATTAATAAAACTTAACAGACACAAGAAATTATCTTGATAGATAAGAGCAGAATAATGTTTTAAGAAATCTTGGTTACTTCAACCTATAGAGGATTAAACTTTGGTTTATGTCAGTACATTAATATTTGACCTTAGGAAAAAGTCTTAAAAAACTTTATAAACTGATTGTTAAATCAGTTATATATATAACTAATTTGGTTACACTTTAGTTCAAACTTTTTGAAATTTACTCTCCACAAAACCTTCTGCCAACTTGCTTACACATTCCATAACTTTTCCTTCTTCTTTTATATTAAAACATAGTTCCATATCTAGAACCTTCTTATATCTCCTTTCTAGCTGTTGATCCCTTTTAAAATTCACAATCTGAAACAATCCTTGTGAAATTTCTGACTTTTTCTAATTACTCCTCTTAAGAAGATGAAATACCTTATGCTATTTACAGTACTTTGAAACACAGGTGAAACTTTTTGTACTCTTTGCATATAGAATTATACCTGTTAGAACTTTTAACTCTTTTTTTTTTTTTTTTATGGTACCAGGGATTGAATTTAGGGGCACTTGGCGGATGAGCCACATCCACAGCCCTATTATTATTATTATTTTAAATTTTATTTAGAGACAGTGTTTCACTGTGTTGCTTAGAGCCTCGCCATTGCTGAGGCTGGCTCTGAACTCCCAATCTTCCTGTCTCAGCCTCCCAAGCCACTGGTGTGCCCCACCAGAACTTTAACTCTTAATGACCTTGCTTTAGTGAAGACCCAGAAATGAAGCAGTCTTAAACAATTTTTTCATTTACCAATTTTTAAAAATACATTTAATGTTTAAATATATTTGAATTTAAGAAGTCAAAAGTACTTGATTTTATATTTAGCACTTGATGTTAACTTTGAAAATTAGTCAGATCTTCTCTAATAAACACATTTATGATTAATCCCATTGATGTTGATGTTAATCTAATTTACTCATTTTTAACTGTAATAACCAAGATTCCTTAATCTGTGTCAGTTAGGGTTTTCTTGTCAAAGTTAAGACTTTCATGTGCCACATTACTTCTTCTAGACCAATATAAGGGATACTTGTTGGACCTAGATAATCATACTAGCAAAAGCAGAAACAGATCAAGCCTGCCTATGTAGGAGGTTAGAAAGAGTTGTAGGTCTCAAATTGACTCAGAAAAGAGCTTGTGACTCTGACAGACTCTTTTGATAGTTATCAGGCATTTCTGTCTATGAAACTTTCCTTTGTAGCCTCCAGCTTTACTTACTTTGGGTGGGGGCTCATCCTGTATTTCAGGAGCGATAAATGAAGAAGAGGGCTGGGGGTCAGGACCTGATCTAGGGAACTTATGGAGTGTGGAGTCAGCAAGAATTAATTGTAGAACAGAGCAAGGGTGGTATTATGATGGCCTTGAGTGAAGGTAAAAGAAGACTTGAAGATAAGGAATTTTAGGCCATTTGCCATTTCATTGGAGGAAATTGTCTGTCTTGAGGATTTGGGGGGTCAAAGGTCCTAAATTCCAAATTCAGGCTATTGATTAGGTTGTCTAATTTAGATTGCAGTCAGATCTGGGTACTTAGCCTGAGAAGGCATTTGCTTTTGAGGTCAGATTGGAGGTGGAGGATTTTGAAATTTTTAATGAGACTACCTAAGGGGGAATACCCCCATGTTGGAGAGGTTTGACTAGGGTGGCAGTCAAGATCAAAGTGTCCCTTGATCTTTCCTGTCACCAGACAGTTTCACCAGAGAATGAGAGGATGTCCCCTCCTGCAATTACAATGGTGGAGGACCCCTAGTGTTCAGATAAGTCAAAAGGTGAGGGTCTCAGAAAGGACACCTCTGTGAGAGACCAGAAGGGATCTCCAAAGAATGAGAAGGCTCGCGTTGCATGTGGGAACAAAATGGCAGAAAGTGGCCCCTGATATGGAAGTCTACATATATAAGAAAAGGAAGAAATTGGAGAGGATAGGGTTAGAGGAGGATACTCCAAAACCAATAAAGGATCCAGTATAGGTTCTTGGTCTGTCCAGAGAGTGTGAAGGCCTCCTTCTATCAGTAGGAAAGAAGGAAAGAAATGGAAGGGAGATGAGAGGAGAAAAGACAGTAGAGGTTCGTTAGGATGGGAAGGGGTAGAGAGCCTCAAACCCTGTCCCGTTTTTTTGGCACCAAATGAAAGCAAATGAAAGAGGATACAAAAATAAAAAGGGAGACAGACCGCAACAGATCAGTAATTCTTTATTAAGCAGAGGAGGGGCATATTTTCAAGAGAGAAAATGGCCATGGGCTACAACAAGGTTATAGGGTTATAGGGTTAAGCAGGGCCAGGTCATGGGAAGATTTGGTCAGTTACTTTTGATGGGCTTACTTTTGGAGGGTAGAGGGATTTTGGCAGATAAGGGAGATTCCTGAGCTCCCTTTTTCCCTGAGGTTTTTGTAAGTCTCCATTTCTTTCAATGTTATCTTCAGACATTGTTCCCAAAATCATGTGGTTGAGAACTACTGTTTTAACTGAAGCACCGAGATATTATAAACAAAAAACCACAACCTCCTTCCCCTAAGAAAACTCACTAAAATGATTTCTGAGATGGATCCTCTCTTGAAACTTTAGAGGATTTTGACAAAAGCAGGAAGATGAATACAGTTAGTTATAAAAGGTCAAATATGAAATATTGAGGAGCTGGGTGTGGTGGTGCACACACATATAAGCCCAGCTACTCAGGAGGCTTAGGAAGGAAGACTGCAAATTCAAAGCCAGCCTGGACATCTTAGTGAGACCTTTCTCAAAATAAATAAAATAAGATAAAAAAGGGCTGGGGATGTAGCTAGGTGGTAGAGTGCCCCTGGTTGGATCCCCAGCATGGTTGCTGGTGGTGGAGGCTTTTGAGTTTCCTGTATACCAGGTGTGGACCATAAAGAGTTGCCAACATGTAGTGGCTTGGGAAGCTGAGGCAGGAGGTTTGTGAGTTCAAAGCCAGCCTCAGCAATTTAGTGCGGCCCTAAGCAACTCATCGAGACTCTGACACTAAGTAAAATATAAAAAAGGGCTAGGAAGGGCTGGAGTTGTAGTTCAGTGGTAGGCGCTTGTCTATTATGTGTGACTTGTCTATTATGTTTGACCTTCAGCACCACATAAAAATAAATAAATAAAGTAAAGGTATTGTGTCTATCTATAACTAAAAACATATTTTAAGAGTGTGTGTGTGGCAGGGCTGGAAATGTGACTCAGAGGTAAGCACCCCTGAGTTAAAAAAAAAAAAAAAGAGTTGCCACTAACCTAATATAGCACTATCAGAAAAAAAGCTCTTCTTCCAGACACTTTTTTTTTACTTCCATCTATTGAAAAAGTCATATTAATTTGAATGAAACAATTTACTGACATCAGCAGGGAAACTGTCAAAATAAATACTTACACAAATCTATAAAGAGGAATATGAAAGGCACTCCCTAGGGTATGGAGAGCACAGTTTATACAACAAAAAGGGGTGGCCCCAGGATCTCTTACAAATGGATCAGAATGAGGGCTGGGGATGTGGCTCAAGCGGTAGCATGCACACCTGGCATGCGTGCGGCCCTGGGTTCGATCCTCAGCACCACATACAGACAAAGATGTTGTGTCCACCAAACACTAAAAAATAAATATTAAAATTCTCCCTCTCTCTCACTTTCTAAAAAAAAAATGGACCAGAATGAGAGTTACCCAGATTCTATGTGACAGAGCCATTACAGAAATGATAGCCTTTAACATACAAGTGGTTGGAGGTGGGCTACCAGATTCGTTGAGGCTGAAAGGAGAAGTATAAACTGCTGGAATAGTTTTCCAGATCAAGGGAATTATGGGTGAGAAACCACCAGAGAAGGGGGTTGATGGTGACATCTACAGTAACTATGAAACTATCCATGAGAAAAAGTCAGTTTTAATTGCATGAGGTGATGCATGCATGTAATCCCAGTGACCAAGGAGGCTGAGGCAGGAGGATAGCAAGTTCCAGCCTCAGCAACTTAATGAGGCCCTAATCAATTTATCAAGACCCCCCCTCCCCCAATAAAAAAATAAAAATAGCTGGGGACTAAGCTTAGTGGTGAAGCACCACTGGGTTCAATCCTCAGTATCAAAAGAAAAAAGCTAGTGTTAAACATCTTTTAAATCCGGGAGTATTAAACCATCACCTGGAGGTAAAAGTTAAAAACATTCTTGCTTTTCTTTCCTTTCCTCTCTCCCCTTCCCTTTGGCTTGTGTTAGTAAGCTGGGAGAGGAGGAGAAAGACTAGGTAAGGTTAGAGAAGACTATGCTCCCGTCTCCAGAACAAACAGTGAGCCAGTTGTCCTCACCTGGAGAAGGAAAGGTTTCACTTTTCAGTGACTCCATGACCATAGAACTTTTTTTTTTTTTTTTTAAAGAAGGGCTTAAACCCAGGGGCACTTAGTCACTGAGCCACATCCCAAGCCCTTTTTTAAAAAAATTGGTTTTAAAAAATATATTTTAGAGACAGGGTCTCACTGAGTTGTTTAGGCATTGACAAGTTGCTGAGACTGGCTTCGAACTCACCATCCTCCTGCCTCAGCCTCCAGAGCTGTTGGGAGCTTGCTTCGCATTGCCTGGTGACCACAGGACTTTCTATTTTTAGGAGAGACCATAGAACACATAGAATCTACTTGAGTTTTCAACTGGGTGTATGAAAGATCTATTCCCACTGGAATGAGTTTAAAGGGATGACAAAAAATAAAGTTCTTTTTAAAAAATTATACCCCATGAGCCCTATAAAATTGAACATTTTGGTTCTGTATCATCAAGTAGATCTACAAAATCTATCTTCCAAGAACATATACTTGCATTTTGGAGGGGGAAAATGGTCATTGAATCAATTCATTTGTTTTCTGAGAATACATACTTTGGGCTTAAGGCACTTAAATGCAAGGAAATCCTTGCCCTCTGGGAGCTTACATCTTGGGTTTCATGCAAAGTATGTTATGAACTTTAACAGTTATGTCAACAAGGGACCTATGTTGCTTAAGTGAAGAAGAGTTAGGAGGGTTTTGATTCTAAGAATTCACTCACAATTTTTACTTTTTTTTTTTTTTGGTGCTGGGAATTGAACCCAGGGTCTTGGGCATGCTAGGCAAGCACTCTACCACTAAGCCACATCTCTAGTCCTTATAATTATTATTTTTTTAAATTTTTAGTTGTAGTTGGACACAATACCTTGATTTCATTTATTTATTTTTATGTGGTGCTGAGAATTGAACCCAGTGCTTCACACGTGCTAGGTGAGCACTCTACTGCTAAGCCAAACCCAAGCCCTTAATTAAGATTTTGAAGCTATCATATTGCCCTCATTCTCCAAGCAGAGAGTAAACCTTCTATTTGAGATGTTTAGAGAGAGATACAAGCCAAATGTACAGATTGCATCTTGACTGAGCTACCACAAAACCAGTCCTTAGTGGAGCAGATTTAAAAACTTACATTTCACTTCACTCAAGTTTAATCATGCTCCAAGAAATTCATTTGGATAAAACAACTTCATAATTCAACCCAGTGAACAAAAGCCGATTTAGAAATCATGCTGTGAATTTATTAATTGATGAAGATTGTAGAGCTAGCACAATTAGTCCTACTAATGTGCCTTAGACAATCACTTCTCATCAGATGTCTTGACTTACTTAAGAGAGCCTCTAAGTGATGAAAAGGCTACTTGTTGAAGTTTGGGATCAGAGTTTGGGCTTTCTATGTTCATAAAGGACATACAAAATTTAAATTTGCTAGGATATAAATTTCATGAAGGCAGAGATTTTATTTGCTGACATTATCTTAAGAGGCCAGAACACAGAAAGAACTCAGAATCTGTTGAAACCGTAAATCAGAATTTACATTTATATGTACGCATATACAAATATATACACTAGTTATATATGCATATACATACATATCTTTATTTATATATAATATATTATATATATATATATACACACATACACACACACACTTTTTTTTTTTCCTTCCCATCTCCCTGTTGC
The DNA here is from genome assembly GCF_052094955.1 of Ictidomys tridecemlineatus. Taxonomy (NCBI): domain Eukaryota; kingdom Metazoa; phylum Chordata; class Mammalia; order Rodentia; family Sciuridae; genus Ictidomys; species Ictidomys tridecemlineatus. The sequence goes on along the minus strand of NC_135477.1, from coordinate 118,531,752 downwards.
TGAGGATCAAACCCAGGGCCTTTCACATGGTAGTCAAGTGCCCTACCACTAAGGTATATCCCCATCCCCGAATTAAGACTGTTAATTGCCCTGAAAAAAGGTATTTGGACCTGGTCATAAGAATCAGTTACCTCTCTCTTGGACAGAGTGGGAGGCTTGCAACACATTCTTATTCAGATTCTGCTGGTTCTAGACTCTTTGTGGACCCCACCCTTCAGTTATGACAGCATCAATTTGGCATGTGACATTTAGGTTACAGATGATTTATTTTAGTCTGACGAAATTTGGGAGCCACCTTGGTCTCTGTAACACATTTACAGATCATCTCATAGGGTGACTTTTTATTTCTATAAATCTTGTCCCGAGTTCTGTGAGGGTTCTTGTTTTATATTTTCCAGCTTACCGACTTGCAGCTCAGGCAGGTAGGGGACAACCGAATTGTGATAGTTCATATTTTTACAGACCCCCAGAGTTCTTTGTGTAGGTGTGGATCTACCCGCCCTCAAGGAGTCCAAAAGGCGGAACACTGCGTTTTTCTCAATGGAAGATCTCAAAGCCCTTAACAGACTAAAGCAAAGAAGAGATTGGCTGACTATTCATATGGTTGTGAGCCTGAGGGAGTTGCAGGGTTGGTCTGGGTGGCTACGTAAGCAAGGACAGACTTCTAGGCTCAAAGAACTCTTTTTATTTTTTTTGTGAGACAGCGTCTCACTAAGTTGCTTTGCTAATTTGAATTTGAGATTCTCTGCCTCTTTTCGGCCTTGCCTCTGAAGCTCCAGCTTATTATATGAAGCTCCCTGCGAGCATGCAGCTTTGCAACTTCCACATTCCCGAACCCTCTTGTTAACAGAGCTTTATGATCTCTGTGGAGTCTAGGTCAGGTCTTTGGGTGAACAGGGTGGGGGAGGGCGAGCAAGGCGCAGGTGCAGCCCGATAGTCCCCGTCTAACCCAAACAGCTGGGAATGGGAACGTGAGTCACCACTCAGGCCTGCCAGGCAGCTTCCGTACTCCTCATCAAGATGAGGGCGCCTCGTACTTTTCTGGCATCCTGAGGGGGGCAAGGCACCCTCGGCAGAGACCAGCCTTACCCTCAGACTTCCGGATTTTCCCTTTATCGCCCTACGTCCCCTTCCCAGTTTCCTTTCTCCTTTCCTTGGTCAGGCACGCGCCTAGCTTCTCACACCCTAACTCAAAAGTTCAAGTGTTGACTGGGGAAGTAACTCAATCCACAAGCGGGCTGACTGCGGCGCTGAGGCCAGGGAGTGTGGGACACTTAGCCGTCCTGGCGGCGCACTCGCCCCGCCCCTCCCACGCACGTCACGTCCGGCCAGGCCCCCGCCCTGCGTTCTCCTCTCGCTCGCCGTTAGGGAGGCTCTGCGCCTCAGCCGCTGCCTCCGTCGCCGCTCCCGCCCCTCCTTTTGCGTCTCCGCCGCTGCCACCGCCGGGGAAATCCGGGGGTCGCTACCGGGCTGGCCCCGTGCCACTGCCGTTGCTTCAGCTTTCCTCCAGTGGCCACCTCAGGAAGAGGCTTGTCGGCCGCGGAGTCACTTGGGGCCTCAGTTCTCGCTCTCTTGCTGTCGCTGCAGGTCCTGGAGAAGCGGCCGCGGCCGGGAAACGGGGCTTCGCGGTTCCAACGGTAGGTAAAAGGGCGGGTATTCGGATCTGCGCATGCGCGGGTCGCCCCTCGCTGCGGCCCTCCTCTCTTTGCCGCCCCCCAGCGCCGAGTCCCACCCCTGTGGGCTCCACTGTGTTGCGTTTTGGTGTACAGAACTGGGGCAGCACCCTGCAGGTGGGCATTCAGTAGAGAGGACCCCGTTTCTGGTGGAGAAAGAAGAAGGTGGGGCTGCCGGGGGGGTGTGGCAGTCTTCGATTTCCAGCCGTGGCAGTGCGCGTGAACGTCTGTGCCCCTCACCTCCTAGGTTCCCCAAAGTAAAAGACACAACGCCCCATGTTTGCTTGCTACCCTCTCCTGTCCTTAGGCCCTGCGCCACCTTGGTGCCCACTTCCTTCATGCTGGGCAGTTAAGTTGATGCAGGAAAAAAAAAAAAGTGTGGTTTATTCCGGGCTCAGCTGCGCCCCTTTTAGAGGTCACGTGAGACCAGGGGTTGTTGACTTCCTTAAATCGCCTAGAGAATATATCCAAAATTGGGCTGTTGGTGCACTGGGGCCTCACGAAGAACGCAGTCTGCAGAAACCAGGCCAGAGGGGTCCCTTTGTAGTAGGGCATTAAGTTTCAGATTGGGCGCCTGATTTCCTAGATAAGGTTTATAGGAATTGAATCAGTTGGCACACTTGTCCAGTGAGAAATTGTTAAACATTTTTTTTGTAATCAATTAAAACCAAATTAATTTTTACAAAAAACGGTCGCATAATTTTATTCGGTTCTCCATTACATCGTCTAATCAGTGAAAAAAAGTTGGACATTTACCATACTTTCAAGGATCTAAGCTAAAAATGGCAACCAAAACCATTGTAATGCTGGGGTGCGTTTGTTTATAGAAGTAGACTTTTTTTTGAATTTCGAATTATTTGACTTTCTCCAGCGGGATTCATGTGGGTTTATGTCTTCGTGTCTTAATCTTGAAATACTTGTTTGCCTGGGTTTCTCACAGGTACTCTGTACATGGTAAATACTTGTTGAATGGAATTGAATAGTCATTTTTTTGTATATCCGTTAGGTGCCCTTCTTACTTTCTTAATCTGTGCATTTTTTAATGTTAAGGTAATATTCTCTCCAGTTTAATGTCTTCCCAGTTAGGCATTTGTGTGACACAGCTTAAGTCCTTGGAAGATGTAGAAGGGCATATCACAATGGCATAAAATTCTTCATAGAGTGCGGAGACTGTTGCATTGTGGTTTTATTAGAATGTCTTTTAAAGACAGAGTGGCTGAAATGTTGTGAACAACCAATAAAAAAAAAATAAAAAAAAAATAAAAAAATAAAAAGCCAAAAATTCAATTAGGAATAGTGATAGAGGAGAGTAAGACTTCTTGATTTTATAGTCAATTAGCCAATAGAATTCAAAGTAGAATTTACATTCTTTAGGAATTTCGATTATATGACAGACAATATTATTATCTTGTATAGGAAAAAACTAGATTGGAGAACATTTTGAAATTTCTTATGCATCCTTTATTAAAAATAAAATCACTAATACCGAGAGAAAAAAAAAAAAAAGACAGAGTGGCTGAAATGAATATAGTGACTTGTGTTTCTCCACCAGTAAAATGACAACTACTTTTTAAATTTTTTTTTGGTATCAGGAATTGAACCCAGGGGTTAACCACTGAGCAAGGACCTTCCCCAGCTCTTTTTTTATTTTTCTTTTAAGACGGGGTCTTGCTAAGTTGTTCAGGGCCTGGCTAAATTGCTGAGGCTGGCTTTGAACTTGTGATCCTCTTGCCTCAACCTGAGCCACTGGGTTTAGAGGCATGCACTGCTATGCCTGGTGACAACTACTTTTATTTATTTTTTTATTTTTTAGTTTTCAGCGGACACAACGTCTTTATTTGTATGTGGTGCTGAGGATTGAACCTGGGCTACATTCATGCCAGGCGAGCACGCTTTGTCCGGCTTGAGCCACATCCCCAGCCCCGACATCTACTTTTATTGTCATGTGCAGATAACCTTGACCTGTCTGTGCCTGGCTCCCCCAAGGTATACTAATTTTAAAGTTGGGGGCTGTTTTGTGTAAATTGCCTTATAAATTGCCAAAGTGTTTTTTTTTTTTTCTTTCCAGTATTGGGTATTGAACTCAGCGGTACTTTACCACTGAGCCATATCCTCAACACTTTTTAAAAAATTTGAGTCAGGCTGGCCTTCACCTTGGGATCTTCCTGCCTCAGCCTCCTAAATTGTTGGGATTCCTGGCCTGTGTTAACTATGCCAGGCTAACTTTTAGGACTGGGCATGTGGCTCAGTGGTAGAGGGCTTTGGTTTCAATCCCCAGTACTAAAAAAAAATAAATATTTTTTCTTTATTTTGTACCAGATTGAACTCAGTGGCACTCAACCACTGAGCTGCATTTCCAACCCTATTTTGTATTTTATTTAGAGGCAGGGTCTCATTGAGTTGCTAAGTGCCTTGCCATTGATGTGGCTGACTTTGAACTCAGCCTCCCCAGCCTCTGGGATTACAGGCCTGTGCCACTGCGCCCTGTTTTAATTTTTTTTTTTTTAATGTATTGCTGGGGATGGAATCCCAGGGCTTTACATACTTAGGCAAGCCCTCTACCACTGAATTATACCCTATCCAAAATAATTTTTGAAAGAATTGTGGTAAAATATAACCTAAAACTTTACCATTTATCATTATTGTGAATCATTTATTGTGATAAAACACACCATAGCATAGAATTTACCGTTTTAATTCTGACCCTCCCCAGTACCTGGGATTGAATTCAGGGCCTCACACATGCAAGGCAGGCACACTATTACTGAATTACAACTGCAGCCATGTTTATTTTGAGACAGTGAAGTTGTTTTGGCTTGCCTGAAACTTGTGAACCTCCTGCTTCAGTCTTGCAAGTATCTGGGATTATAGGTGTGTTATATTGCACTTGGCTTAACCATTTTTCAATGTATAATTCAGTGGCATTAAGTACAAAACAATGTGGTATCATATCACCATTTTGTTTCTAGAACCATTTCTTGTTTTTCAGTACTGTGGTTTGAACCCAGAGGCACTTTACCACTGAGCTACATTCCTATTCCTTAAAATTTTTTTTTTTTTTTTTTTGAGACAGGGTCTCACTAAGTTGCTTAGAGCCTGCCTCAGTCTCCCAAGTCACTGAGATTATAGGCGTGTGCCATTTTACCCAGCTCCATAGTTTTTTATGTAGAAACTCTGTACCCACTAGACTTTCTCATTCCCTCAAAAGTTATTCCTGGTAACCTCTGTTCTATTTTCTTTCTTTGTGAATTTGTCTAGGTTCTGTATGATTTAAAATCATATGATATTTATCCCTTCGTGTCTGGCTTATTTCTCTCTTTTCCTTTTTTTTTTTTTTTTGAGTGGGAATTGAGTTTAGGGTGGGGTAATCACTGGACTGCGTCCCCAGCTCTCTTTTGTTGAAACAGGGTCTTGCTAAGTTGCTTAGATCTTGCAAAGTAGTTGCTGAGGCTGACCTCAAACTTGGGATCCTCTTTCCTCAGCCTCCTGAGTTGCTGGGATTACAGGGTCCAGCCCTTTTTAAATACTTATTCAGTGAGACAAGGTCTCACTGAATAGCCAGGGCTGTCCTTGAATTTGTGATCCTCCTTCCTCAGCCTCCCCAAGTCCCTGGGGAATTAGAAGTATGCACCACTGCTCTAAGCATGTTTTAAAGGTTTATTCCCTTTTTTTTTCCCCCCTTTGGGCATGATAAGCATACAGTCTACCACTGAGGTATAGGCCCAGCCCAGGCAGCCTGCCTCCACTGAAAATTGAACCCAGGGCCTCACATATGCCAGCCTCAGCAACTACAAAATGCTAAATCACTGAGCTACAGAGGTATATTCCCAGACAGGCAGACAGGTTCATCCGTGTTTAAGTGTGTGTCAGAGTTTCCTTTTATCGTAAGGCTGAATAATTATTGTGTGTATGTATCACATTTTGTTTATCCATTCATCTATTGGTGGATATTTGGGTGTAAATTGGTAATTGTGAATAATGTTTCTGTCAGTATGGGTATACGGATAACTTTTCAAGTTTCCGCTGTCAGTTCTTATATACCCAGAATTGGAATTACTGGATCATGTGATAATTTTTATATTAAATATTGTTAAATTTATTTTGAGGGACTACTCTAAGCAAAAATAACCAAAACGGTTTTGATACCATTATGAAGGCACAAATAACTGGGACAGAAGCAAACCTCAAACAGATCAGCAAGCTTTCTTTTATTCTGCAGCGGAGTCAGTCAATCAGGCACTGGAGAGGCTCACTTTCTAGGTAGAAAAATAGCCTTAGATTACAGGAGAGGTCTGAAGTTATATGGGTTACACACTGGGAGATGACTTAACCATTGAAGACTTTTAACAGAACATATCAATATAGGCACTCGGGAAACAGGTTGTGAGAATTTGAAATTTGTTTTTATGGGCAAGAATAGAGGGTCCAGAGTTCAGCATTCAGTGTTTATCTCTTTCCTTCCAGGGTCTATTGTATTGTCACTGGGAAAGGATTTATTTGGAGAAGGATCAATGTTTTAGCTCCTTTTCAGAGACTCTCCTTTTTAGGCTTAATGGATATCTCTTTCCCAGGGATTATCTTGTCACTGGGAAAGGACCCATGTTATCAGTGTGTTGCTTTCTTCCTCCCTCCTTCCCTCTTCCCAGGCCACACTGTTTTGGGGGTTGTCATTTCCATATCCTTCAACTACAGTACCATTTTTCAAAGTGACTGGACTATCTTTTATTCCCACCAACAAAAGTTTAAGAGTTCCACCAGCTTGACAGCTGCTACTTTGGTAATTGGTTTATTTATAATCCTATTGGTTATAAATTTGAATCTCCCACCCGATCCTGCCCTCACTCAAGTACTTGAGATTGAACCCAGACACTTGTATTTAGTGTGCTACTTCCCCAGTATCTTTTACTTTGAGACAGAGTCTTGCTAAGTTGCCCACATGGCCTTGAACTTGTGATCCTTGTTCTTCCAGCCTTCTTAGTTGTCCTCACCAGTGTTTGGCTCTGGTAGTTTTGATTTGCATTTCCCTAAAGGCTAGTGGTGGGCATCTTTTTATGTGCATATTATTTTTTCATGTGCATATCAATTACATATATATCGTCTTTGGAGAAGTGTCAATTCAGGTATTTTTGTTCAATTTTGAATTGGTTCATTTCATAGTTGTTGAGTTGTAGGTTTAGCTAGTCTTTTTTTGTGTGTGTGTGCATTCCTGGGGATTGAATCCAGAGGTACTCCACTCTGAGCTACATCCCCAACCCTTTTCAAAAATTATTTTTACTATTAGTGTTGTTATTATTATGGTACTGGGGATTTAACCTTGAGCTACATCTCCAGATCTTTTATTTTTTTGAGACAGGGTCTTGCTGAGTTGCTTAGTGCCTCACTAAGTCACTAAGGGCTTCTCTTGCTGAGGCTGGCCTTGAAATTGTGATCCTCCTGTCTCAGCTCCCAAGTTGCTGGGATTGCAGGCATATGCCACCCTGCCTAGCAAGTTTTTTTTTTTTTTTTTGTTGTTGTTGTTCTAATTAGTTATACATGACAGTAGAATGCATTTTGACACATCACACATAAATGGAGTATAACTTCTCATTCTTCTGGTTGTACATGATGTAGAGTTGCACAGGTTGTGTAATCATATATGCACCTAGGGTGGTAATGTCCAATTCATTCTATTATCCTTCCTATCCACATGCTCTCTTCCCTCCTCTCACTCCCCTCTGTCTAAACCAAAGTACCTCTGTTCTTCCTAGCTGCCTCCCCATTATGAATTAGCATTTGCATATCAGAGAAAACATTTGGCACTTAGTTTTTAAAAATTATTATTATATATTTTTAGTTGTAGATGGACTCAATACCTTTATTTATTTATTTATTATTAATTTATTTTTATGTGGTGCTAAGGATCATACCCAGTGCCTCACACATGCTAGCCAAGTACTCTACCACTGAACTACACCCCAGCCCCTGACCCTTAGTTCTTTGGGTTTGGCTTATTTCACTTAGCATGATATTTCTCAGCTCCATCCATTTACTGGCAAATGGCACAATTTCATTCTTCTTTAAGACTGAGTAATATTCTATTGTGTATAAATACTACACTTTCTTTATCCATTCATCTGTTGAAGGGCACCTAGGTTGGTTCCATAGTTTCATAGCTATTGTGAGTTGAGCTGCTTTAAACATTGATGTGGCTGAGTCACTGTATTATGCTGATTTTGAGTACTTTGGCTGTAAACTGAGGAGTGGGATAGCTGGGTTAAATGGTGGTTCCATTCCAAGTTTTGTGAGGAATCTCCATACTGCTTTCCACAATGGTTGCACCAATTTGCAGTCCCACCAGCAATGTATTGAGTGTACTTTTTTTCCCCACATCCTAACCAACATTTATTGTTTATATTGTATTTTTGGTAATTGCCATTCTTCTGACTGGAGTGAGATGAAATCTTAGTGTGGTTTTGATTTGCATTTCTCTGATTGCTAATTGTTCAATTGAAAAATTGAACACTTTTTCTTATTTTATTCATTCATTTATATGTGCTATCTGATCAATTGTATTTCTTCTTTTAAGTGTCAGTTCAGTTCCTTAGCCCATTTATTGACTAGGTTATTTGTTTTTTTGGTGTTAAGTTTTTTGAATTCTTTATATGTCTTGGCGATTTTCTCCCATTCTGTAGGTTCTGTCTCCACATTATTGTTTCCTTTGCTGAGAAGAAGCTTTTTAGTTTGATTACATCCCATTTATTCCTGTTTTTACTTCTTGTGCTTTGGGAGTCTTGTTAAGGAAGGCAGTTCCTAAACCAACATGGTGGAGATTTGGGCCTCCTTTTTCTTCTATTAGGCACAAAGTCTCTGTTCTAGTGCCTAAGTCTTTAATCCACTTTAAGTTTTGTGCAGGGTGAGAGGGGTTTAATTTCATTTTGCTGCTTATGGATTTCCAGTTTTCCCAGCACCATTTTTTGAAGAGGTATACCTTTTCTCCTATGAATGTTTTTGCTTTTGTCTAGTATGAGATAACTATATTTATGTGGGTTTGTCTCCGTGTTTTCTATTCTGTACCATTGGTCTATGTGTCTATTTTGATGCCAGTGCCATGCAGTTTTTGTTACTATGGCTATGTAATATAGTTTGAGGTCTGATATTGTGATGTCTCCTGATTTACTTTTCTTGCTTAAAGGTTACTTTGGCTATTCTGGATCTCTTATTTTTCCAGATGAATTTCATGATTCTGGCAAGTCTTTAAAGTTATATTTTATATGAGTTAAATAATTTATTCAAAAGCCTAACATTTCTGAAAATGGATATATATCTTGAGGAGGGTAGGGATTGAGTTCAGGGGTAGTGTACCACTGAACTACATCCACAACCCTTTGTATTTTTTTTTTCTTTTAAAATTTTTATATATATTTTTAGTTGTTGATGGGTTTTATTTTATTCATTCATTTACATGTGCTACTGAGAACTAAACCCAGTGCCTCACACATGCTGGGCAAGCACTTTAACACTGAGCCACAACCCCAACCCCACTTTGTATTTCTTATTTTGAGAACAGGGTCTTGCGAAGGGACTGGCCTTGAATTTGGGATTCTCCTGCCTCAGCCTCCTGAGTAGCTAGAATTATAGGCTTGAGTATTGGCCTGGCAATCAAGGAATTTTTATTTTTAAAGGGTCAGTAATTATGTTGTTGATACATGGGAGAAGAGCTAATTTAGCATATAATTCTTTTTGACTTAAATAGAAAATCATGCTGAATTAGTGGATTAGTGACACCATAAGGCATGTAAAGGAAGGAAACCTATTGGGAGCCATCTTGCTCTAGCACATTGCAGTCTAACCCCTCCCAACACACACAAGATAACTCTTTAAATAAGAAGACAAGTCTTTTAATCGCCACCTTTCCTCATATCTTCATGAGTAGTATTAAGTAGAATGTGGTGGCACATGCCTATAATCTCAGTGACCTGGGAGGCTGAGGGTAGGTGGTTTGCAAGTTCCAGGCCAGCCTTAGAAATTTGGTGAAGCTGTAAACAACTGTATGAGGCCCTGTCTCAAAATAAAAAGGTCTGAGAATGTAACTCAGTGGGAAAGCACCCTGGTTCAATCTCTGATATTGGGGGAAAACAAAACACAACAACAGTATTAAACATTTCCTCATTCTTCTAGCACTCTTTCCTGTCTTCCCTGCAGCTGCCTGCAACATAATGATATGTGAACCATGTAGAACTCTACATCTGTCTATTGGCAGATATCTCAAGAGGTCATTTTCTAAAATTTTTTTTGTTTTAGTTGTTGATGGATCTTCATTTTATTTATTTATTTATATGTGGTGCTGAGAATTGAACCTAGTGCCTCACACGCTAGGCAAGTGCTGTGCCACTGAGCCACAGTGCCAGCCCATCAAAAGGTCATTCTTTGGGGAACTTTCTTCAGATGGTTTTGGAGACCAAATCTATAGATGTTCTACAGTCTCCTTAGGATTGTGAATGGTTTCTAAGTGGATATGTAAATAAAATTTTGCCTTTATTGTAGTTCTCATTCTAAATATTCTGGTTTCTTAAGATGTAAACTGACTTTCATTAGAAGGATTTTCAGAGGAAAAAAAGAAGATTTGCAGATAGATCCAGGGACAATTTCTAGCATTTTTACAAATTCTGAAGTTTAGATGTGTGATTTTTTTGTTGTTGTTGTTTACAATACTTTTATTTTTATTTTTAGTATACATAAAAGGGGAATAGTAATAGTGCCTGCTTCACAACATTGTTCTAGTTACAAGAAATAACTTGTTAGGTGCTTGTAGAGATTCTCTAAGTAATAATTGCTTTACCATAGTTTTTGTTTTTGTGATCTTGGGGATTGAACCCAGGGATTAGAGCATGCTAGTTAAGTGCTCTGCCACTGAGCTGCATCCCCAGTTGTCTTCCTTCCTTGATTTATCTCTGGTTATTGCTGGAAGTAGATTTTGCACCATTTTTTTGATATTTTATTTAATTTTTAAAAATTTGAAATGTCTCTGCTTGTAAATCTTTTTTAAAAATATTTTTTATTAGATGGATGCAATACCTTTATTTTATTATGTTTATGTGTTGCTAAGATCGAACCCAATGCCTCACATGTGCAAGTGCTTTACCACTGAGCTACACCACCAGCCCTCTGCTTGTAAATCTTATTTTTGGTGTAGCCAATATTTATTTCCTTCTCATTTATGTCTTTATTCAGTATATATTTTGAAAACTAAATTATGTGCCAGGCATTGTTCAATGTACAGATTGGAAAGCCTCAATCAAGGCCTCTGGGGATACAAAGATGAAATGACAGGGTCCCTGCCTTCAAGGATATTTTATGAGAGACGTGTTTTTAAATTCCATGGTATGATTGCTGAAAAAGTAAGAGTATATGTTAGCAATACAGGAGAGAACTTTCTGCCTCAGGAAATCAGGGATTTGCCTGACAAGAGAATTTGAAGTTTTGACTGGAAGATCTGAAGAAGTTTGGTGAGCAAGACTGGGATGATCATGGTATTATGTTTAAGGCCTCCAGGCACAGAAAAATGGTATGTTCAAAGTCTGGGAAGTATGAAATGTGAGCCTATTAACTTCAAGTATTTAAATATTGCTAGAAAGAAGAGGGAGCTAGAGAAATGGCAAGAAAGGAGATTTTACTGGTAATTGAAGCACTTGTAGGTCATGCAATGCAATTTAGAGTTTATCTTGTATGCTGTAGTTTCTTAAAACTTTGTATGCATCACAATCACCTTCAAAAACTTGTTAAATATACAGAGGCACAGGCCAGGCTTTCATGGATGCTACATTTTGATTGAGGCCTTCCAGTCTGTACATTTTCATCCCCAGATGGTTCTGATAAACACTGAATTTGGACGTCAATATTCGAGGTCACTGGTTTGGAAAGTGCTTTTGAGGTACTGGGGACTGGGGTTGTGGCTCAGCGGTAGAGTGCTCACCTATGCATGAGGCACTGGGTTTGATCTTCAGCACCTCATAAAGTCAAATGAAGACATTGTGCCCCCCTACAACTAAAAATAAATAAATAAATAAGACATTGTGTCTACCTATAACTAAAAATAAATAAACGAACAAATAATGATGCTTCTATTTACTTTTTTTTTTAAAGAGAGAGTGAGAGAGGGAGAGAGGGAGAGAGATACTTTTAATATTTTATTTTTTAGACATCTTTGATTGTATGTGGTGCTGAGGATCGAACCCGGGCTGCACGCATGCCGGGCGAGCATGCTACCTCTTGAGCCACATTCCCAGCCCCTCTATTTACTTTTAATAAATGTTAATAATGTTTAAATAATTAATAATTTTTAAGTGTTTAATGTTTTTAAAATGTTAATTTTTATGTGTGCTTATTACGTATGTAATACATGTTAGTGTATTGTTTGTTTTACTTTAAAAACAATTTTTTTTTTGTACTAGGAATTGAAACCAAGGTTGGTTTACCACTGAGCTCCACATCTTTTTACTTTTTATTTTGAGATAGGGTCTTGCTAAGTTGTTGAGGCTGGTTTTGATCTTGCAATCCTCTTGCCTCAGCCTCCTGAGTCTCTGAGTTTACAGATGTGTGCCACCATGAGCCTGGCTCACACTTTATTTTAGAAATATACTTAGATACATGGAGACATGCTCATAATTTTAAAAAAATTTGATATTAAGAAATTTATTATTAACACAAATTCTGTCAATAACAAAATAGAAATAATACACCTGAAACCAAAATAAATAAAATTAAAACTTTACTGGGACTAAGAATGTTTACCAATAAATTGCACTACTAAACTTGTTAATTTTCCTTATACCAGGAAATCCCCTGATGAAACAGACGTGGTGTATGCACAGAACTAAACCTTAAAGGAGGCTTGATATAGTTAAAATGAATAGCACCAACTTAACATACATTTTAGGATCCTAGTATAAGAATTTGATTTATATAGAACTAACAAAACAGATGTGGACTTCTCTTGGAATTTTGTAGTATTAGAAGCAGAAAATGAGTGTGAGGCCTATAATATAATAATTGGTAAAACTAGATGGGATGGTTATATGCCAAAATTAGCATAAAAACTTTTGAGAATTTAACATTTCTATACTTCTGTCTTTTGAAATTATTATATTGAGCCGGGCATGTGGTGAATGCTGAAATTCCTTCTGCTTGGGAGACTGAGGCAGGAGGATCCTGAGTTCAGAGCCAGCCTCAATTAACAGTGAGGTGCTAATAAGCACCTCAGTGAGACTCTGTCTCTAAATAAAAATACAAAATAGGTCTGGGGATGTGGCTCAGCGGTTGATTACCTCTGAGTTCAATTCCCAGCACCAAAAAAAAAAAAAAAAAAAAAAAAAAAGAGCATGTATTCCCGTTGATAATAAAGACATAAGAAAGAAAATCATAAATTTTGGAGGTTTTTTTTTTTTTTTTTTGTACTGAGGATTGAACATAGGGCCTTCTAACCACTGAGCCACATCTTCAGCCCTTTTTATAATTTTTTTTTTTTTAATTTCAAAACAAGATCTTGCTAATAAGTTGTTTAGGGCCTTACTAAGTTGCAGAGGCTGGCTTTGAACTTGCAATCTTCCTGCCTTAGGCTCCCAAGCCACTAGGATTACAAGTATGCACATTACATCTGGTAAATTTTGGAGTTTTTAATACCTTTATATGAATTTCTGTTTTTGGTAGTTAGCATAAAGTCTGAAAATACATGATATTTAATAAATGTTTTTGTTAGTGATCAAGATACAATGCAATTTGTAGCTTTAGAATTTGTACAGAAATTAAGTTGAAGAGACTATTAGTGAAACACTAGCAGATATATTTTTTGAAAGAATCAATAATTATGTTTTCTTTCTTTTTAAATTAGATCTTTATGGCTATACATAGTAGTTGGGTTCATCCCGACAAACTCAGGCATGCATGGACATTGATTTCAGTCCATGATCTCCCTTTTCCCTCCCATCCTCTCCACTCTATCCTCATAATTTTCTTCCTGATTTGGAGTCCAGAGCTTTACAGTGGGAAAAAATTGGGGAATATTGAGCAGAAGAATGTAGATTAGATTTCAGTGTTAATGACATCAGTTAGGAGACGTGAGAGGATTTAGGCACTGAGGATTTTATCCACTTTTGTGACTGTTTTGATTTAAATTGCCTTAAATTATGACTAGAGGTTATAAAATAATTAACTGTGGCCATGAAACCCTTGAAAATGTCTCAAAACTTAGCCACATAATCTAGCAATAGATTATCTCCAGGTGAAACTAATTTTTGACTGCTTTGAAAAAGAATGGGATAATGAACTGTCTACATGAAATGCTTTACATTTAGTGGTATAACTAACACCATGATTTGGCAACTGTTGTCCTACAAAATATGCTTGATTCCATTGTTCATTATAATTTTGTGGAATCCCCATGGAGGATTATTCCTGTAAGTAATATGTTAAAATGCATACAGGTAAACAGATTCTTAGGATAAGTATATCCAATATTTCCTCATTGTTGAAATAAATAGTTTACATTTTTTGTTTTGTTGTTTAAAGCAGAGAAATCTCCAGTTTTTTGAATACTAGAGCCCTCTATTACTTTCCAGTTCTGAGTTCTGTGTTAGTATGTGATAAATTACTTAACAAAGTCAGTGTGAATTTAATAAATAAATTACTTAACAGTATGATTAAATAATAGATTCAAATGACTGTTTTCTAATCTAAGTAGCATCTAAGAACTTCAGACAGATAAGTGTATGTGTGGGTTGGGAAGGTAGGTAGCTCGGTGGTAGAGCGCTTGCTTCCCTAGCATTTCTTAGATCCCCAGCACTGCCAAAAAAAAAAAAAAAGTGTACATGCAGTTGACATTTGCTTAGCCTTTGTATAAAATATCTCAAGACAACTTAGGCTTTTATTAATTTCTCAGGCCAGGAGAAACTGGCTGTTCTCTGTCTTTTGAGAATTTAATAATGTGATTTAGATGTTGCATTAGTTTTCAGGGCTTTCTTGACAAATCACTACAACTAGATGCCTCTAAAATGACTGATTTTTAACATATGATTTAACATATTGGTTACATTTGTAATACCATCCTTGTTCAGTTTGAATGAAAGAGGTATTTGTTCCTTATCTACAATGATTTTCTTTTTTTTAATTTTAGAGCTACGCTAGTGAAAAGCTGAATGAATAGAGCAGGGATAAATTTTAGTTTTTCATAGTTTTGATTAAATTATGTAGAGTTAGACATAGTAATGTTCTACAAACTTAAATCTCTATTCTCAATATTTATGATTTTTATTGAGACCCACCTCCTAGTTTTTCTATCTTTGTGTACCAGTGAGTAGCCATTTTAGTAATATATACAACTTCTTATTTAAAAAAATTTTTTTTTAGTTATTGTTGGACCTTTGTTTTATTCATTTATTTATATGCAGTGCTGAGAATCTAACCCAGTGCCTCGCACATGCTAGGCAAGTGCTCTACCACTGAATCACACACAACCCCAGCCCTACAACTTATTTTGTTTGACAGAATATTTTTAAAAATTATATATATATATATATATTTATTTACATATTTATATATGTGTGTGTGTGTGTGTTTGTGTATATATATATATATATATATATATATTTTTTTTTTTTTTTTTTTGCTGAGCATTGAACCAGGGCCTTGCCTTCACGTGGTAAGTGTGCTCTCTACCACTGAGCCTATACCCCCAGCTAACAGGATCTTCTAATGAGTCTTTATTTCATTTCTCATTGCAAAATCCTCCTTTTCTTTATGTTATATAGGTATCAACCTGACTTTTAATGTAAGTTTGTTAAATAAGTTCTTAAGGAAAACTTTTCTAAAGGATCTTTAATATAACTTAACTTTGAAGTTGTTTTTTTGATGAATAGTTACGTAGATGAACTAACTACGTGTTTTAGCAGGAATTTCAGGATGTTTTGGAAGTAATCATCTACTAAAGAGATTGGTTGGGGGAGTGTGGTTTCCTTCCCCTCAAGTTTTGGTGTTCCTCACCAAGGGATATACCGCTAATAAGACTTCGAAAACTATACTGAATGATACTACTCTTCTACTTACCTGAATCTTAGGCAGAGTGTTGCAGTGTAGTTTACAAAGCTTATTAAAAGATTTGTCTATAGAATTCACAGAGGTTGATCAGACTTTAATGTTCAATGTGTTGAACATTAAACACATTGCTAAACAAGTTTTTCCTCCTTAAGCCTATTTATGAGCATTTAGCATTATGCAAAGAAGACTGATTCTGTAGTACACACACATACACACATACATAAACATATACGTATATATATATATATATATATATATATATATATATATATATATATATATAAATTTTTGGTTTTTGGTACTGAGGATTGAACTTGACACTTTACCACTGAGCTATGGTCCCAGCCCTTTTTATTTTATTTTATTTATTTTTTAAATTTTGAGATGGGGTCTCACTAACTCGCTGAGGGCCTCGCTAAATTGCTGAGGCTGTCTTTGAATCTGCAATTCTCCTACCTCAGGCTCCTGAGTTGCTGGGATTATAGGTGCATGCCTAGCTCTCTACTACATGCATGTATTATCTTAGTTTAATTTAATAGCCATGAAGGTATTTTATTTTATACAAGGAAACCTAGGCATAAAGACATGGAAGTTGTTTGTGGTGTGCTATGTCTATAAAATGGTGGGTTTGGTAGTCAAATATCATAACAGAATTTTTCTGGTCCTCCCTTCCTCTTTCTGATTCATTCTTTCATTTGTGCACGCTATTGAACCTAGGGTCTTGATGCATACTAGACAAAGCAGTCTTTCACTGAGCCCTTTGTTCTTCCTGCTATTTTCCCATATGTACTCTTGGGTCACCAAATCAGAAAGCTCAGATAGCCACTATTGTGTTGATTCTTCAATCTTCTGGAAATAGTACTGAGTAGATGAGGAATTAAGGAATGGGTTAGGGTGTTTGTGTATAAATGAAGCGTCCATTGAAAAAAATGGATCAGTTGGTGCAATCTCTGTCAAAGATTCTCTCTTGCAATTCCTTTATTTATTCATCTTTTTCAGAAAGATACTTATCCAGTTTAGCTATCATAATTTGAAACCTTTGCAGAATTTTGCCTTTTAAGTAGATTACACATTTTTTTCAGGCCTTTCAGAATTAGTACCCTCCTAAATGGTAGACTTTACTGCTTATTGTAGTCTCTCTTTACAGCTAAAAATGTGGGAAATTGAAATAATTGTTTTTCTTTCTAGATTAACTGCTGAAGTACTGATCGAGTTCTGCGTTTCTTCAATGAGGAACTACAGGCTGATCTTCTGCCATAATCTTAAA
This sequence comes from Ictidomys tridecemlineatus, assembly GCF_052094955.1. Taxonomy (NCBI): domain Eukaryota; kingdom Metazoa; phylum Chordata; class Mammalia; order Rodentia; family Sciuridae; genus Ictidomys; species Ictidomys tridecemlineatus. Next base: position 118,514,745 of record NC_135477.1, on the reverse strand, counting down.
CAACCATAAATGACAAAAGAATGCTTGCTCAGTGAGGGTAGCTGGTGCAGAAGCAATTTTTTAAACTTAGGTGTTTAAGTACTCAAAGGTAAGTTTTAAAATGGTACCATCTCATGCTCTATAAATCCACAGAGATTTTAGAAGTTTGCCCTCTATAGCTGCCATTTTTTAAATAGTATCAGTTTTTCTTGTAGCTGCTATAAGGAGTGTTGAAGAATGGATGCTGCTTGTCCAAAACTATGTAAATTTATGTCTTTTTCTTGTTCCTAAATTAATTTCTACTGTTACTATGAATTGGCTGGGTTGTTTCCTAATCATGTTGTAATCTTCTCTTGATGTAGGAGTATACAGTTGATCCAGTGGGCCTTATATTGGTGAACTTTAGAATCTTGAGCAGATACATATTTGTTATCTATAGTGTCTTTTTTTATTATAAAAAGGTCTTTCTTTTAAAATTCTCCTTTCCTACATAAAATAATAAATGTTTATTGAATGAATCTTCATGGACTACTACTTTGTTTGGTACCAGGGCACTGGAGCTCTCTGAGCTCTGTTTTGTATTTTATTTAGAGGCAGGGTCTCACTGAGTTGCTTAGCGCCTTGCTGTTGCTGAGACTAGCTTTGAACTTGTGATCCTCTTGCCTCAGCCTCCCGAGCCGCTGGGATTACAGCTGTGCACCATTGTGCCCAGCTTGACTACTATTTTTTTAATGCCACAAATGATTGAAGCCAGTCACCTGAGGCATTGGTGAGGCTTCCTCCTATTGCTTCGTTACTGATCCTAGTTCCTAGAAAGTTAAGGCAAATAAGTATTTCTTCTGAATGAGACTGATTCTGGAATTTTTTTTTTTAAATGTGTTATAGCTGCTTTGTCTTGTTGAAATAAGAGCCAGTTAATCTTGTTCTTATTAGCCCATCATTTCTAAAAAGTGATTCTCACCTGTTTTGGTGTTTACAAATTGAGGGCTGAGATGAGCTTCATATAGCAGATTCCAGAGGTGGATTAGGTTTGACTTTTTACCTATTTCATTAATAAGGTTGGTTAGTAAAGGTCTTTTAGAGCAAGATTTGTCCCTTAATTTGTCTTTGGAACATTAATGCTTGTTGCTGAATTTTGGATGATCAGTTTTGCCATTTGTTATTAAATGTGCAAACACTAAAAGCATTCAGAACTAACTTCGGAGTAGAGAAAATGCTTTCATAATTGTATTGAGTTAAATTTATTTGTAGAATTTATCATTGGTCGGTAACTGGAATATATTTAAATAGTCGAAAACACATTCAGGTGTAAAGCATTTTTCTTTAATGTATACAGTCATATTGCCACCTGTTAATCATTATAGTCTTTTTTTCCTTTTTTTTTCCCTTGTCTTTCATTTGGCAGAAAAGACAGCTTTGATTTCTGGCTGCAAAAAAGATATGAGGAAGAGCTCCTCCCCTTCCTTGAGTAACTGCAACTCCGTTCTTGCTAACAAAATATTTGGAATTCCACTTGATGAGCTGCAGCAGGGAGGACATCCAGACAATGAGGTTCCGTTCATAGTCCGCCACGTTGTGGACTATATTGAGGAACATGGTATACATTTTCTTACTTTGAGGGCTAGCTTTTATTTTAATAAACACAACTTATCCCTCTTTGATCTTGGCTTAAAAATATTTTTTTGGTATGAAAAGTGCAAAACTGGATAAACAATAGAAATTCTTTTTAAGGTTTTAATATATGTTTCTTACTTAAATTCATATACCTAGAAATGATAGTTGCTCAGCCTGGAACATTTTTTAGTGGGGGTGATAGAAATATTTTTAATGAATATAAGGGGTGGGATGAAATAGAATATCCCTCAGAGATAGTGTGTTTCTAGATTGATTTGACAGTTTTAATGAAAATCTGGGGAGCCAAGAAAGGGTTTCCAAAAGTATTAAGTATTTCAGATTGATTGTAGAATGAATATATATGGTCAAGTAGTTGAAGTTGCAGCATATTTAATTTTTGCTTTGAACTAATGTAGGCGGTCTGGAGCAACAAGGACTTTTTCAAGTCAATGGAAATGCTGAGACAGTGGAGTGGCTTCGGCAGAGATACGACAGTGGAGAAGAGGTGGATTTGGTTAAGGAAGCAGATGTTCCCTCAGCTATTAGTCTTCTTAGGTTTTTCCTTCAAGAACTTCCTGAACCTGTTATTCCTGGCAGTTTGCATATTCACCTTATGCAACTTTCTCAAGGTAAAATAATTCTTGTTAATCAGTTATTAATTTCAGAATCCTGGCCTTTTTAGAAGTTTTTTTTTTTTTTTTTTTGCGGGGGAGGGAGGTTTGCTGAGGATTGAACCAAGGAGTGCCTTACTTCTGAGCTACATCCCAGCCCTTTTTGAGACAGGGTCTTGCCAGTTTGCTTAAAGGCCTTGCTAAATTATTGAGACTAGCCTCAAAGAACTTGTGATCCTCCTGCCTTAGCCTCCCAAGTTGCTAGGAATACATATATAGTATTTCAGAGGTTAATTTCTTGTTTTCTCATTTGCTCTTTTGGGCTCCATGGTCTAGACAAGGAGATGGCAACTTTTTGGATCCCTAGTATTTTTTACTATTTTATGATTTTGTTAAACCAAAGTTAGAGGCAAAAGAGAAGGAGGAAAAGGATGGTATTACCTGTTTAATCTTTTGGGAAGGTGATATATCTCTCCATTTATCATAGGTAAATATTGTTATTGTGTATTCATTCAGCTAACTCAGCTATTCATTGAATACTTTTTTTTAAAAAAATTTTTTTTTTTTAGTTGTTGATAGACCTTTATTTATTTGTATGCGGTGCTGAGAATTGAACTCAGTGCCTCACACATGCCAGGCAAGTGCGCTACCACTGAGCCACAGCCCCAGCCCCACATTGAATACTTTCTCTATGCTAGACACTATTCTAGATGCTGGGAATGCATCACTAAACAAAACTTGTTAAAAATCTCTGCCCTCAATGGAGCTAAAATTTTAAAGGGGAGGTAGAGGAAAAATAGATGATAAATAAAATTATGTGATTATGATACAAGATGATAAATGGCTATACAACTGGAGAAGATGTTAGGTAGAATTTGTGTTGGTATAATCATTATATAATATTAATTGCTTATATTTCTTCTGGCTTATAATTTTCTTGTTTTTTTATTTTAATAAACACAACTTATCCCTCTTTGATTATTTTCTTAAATAACCCTTTTCTGCTAAATGCTTAGGTTGTTAAATTTAATTTTCTACCACTTATATGTACAGGGATTTAAAACACATTAATCCAGGGACAGTTCTATTCAATTACAAGATCAAAGTACTGGCCAATTTGAATGGACACTTGGTAATATTACAAAGCATAAAGTTGTTATTGATTTCATTTTTAACGCCCCCCATAGACCTTTATTTTATTTATGTGGTGCTGAGGATCCAACCCAGTGCTTCACACATGCTAGGTAAGCACTTTACTACTGAGCTACAACCCAGCCCACATTTTAAATTTTAAGTAAAGTTCACATGACTATCATCTTTCCCTGATAAACTTTTTAGATTTGCAGAGATAGACAGTATCATGACTGTGGCCTTTTATATGTATATGTGTGTGTGTATGTATATGTGTGTGTGTGTGTGTGTGTGTGTGTGTGTGTGTGTGTGTATATATATGTTGTTGATGGACCTGTATTTAACTTATTATATGCGGTGCTGAGAGTTGGAGCCAGTGTAATTTTGCAGAGATGGACGTTTTCATGACCATCACTTTTTTTTTTTGTAGTTGGTGATAGACCTGTATTTAATTTATTTATATGTGGTGCTGAGAATTGAGCCCAGTGCCTCACATATGCTAGGCAAGCACTCTACCACTGAGCTACAACCCCAGTCTGTGACCATAGCCTTTTACCAAGTTTTTCTGTGCTGGGCAATGATATTGACCAAATTATGTTGTTATGTTGTGTGTATGTACAAATGTGTAACAACAAATTCCATCATTACACACAACTAGAATGCACTCATAAAATATGTGTGTGTGGGGAGTTTTTCTGTGAGTTAATTTTCAGGACCTGCAGAAATATACAAGATGAAATATATTGGATTGATATTTGCTACTGGAGAAATTCTTTATTTTGAGAGCATCTTTGAGAAATTACCCGTTCTTAATGGGACTTGAGATAAATCCCTGGGGTTTAGTAGCCTGTTTTATGTTAGTGAAAACTTATTGACATGATAAACACAAGGACTTGCTTCGGTGATAAAATTTACTTTTTCTGGGGGTTGGGGGGTGGTACCAGGGATTGAACTCAGGGGCACTAACCACTGAGCCCCATCCCCAGCCTTATTTTATTTTATTTAGAGACAGGGTCTCACTGAGTTGCTTAGTACCTTGCTTTTTTTGAGGCTGGCTTTGAACTCTCTCTTGATCCTCCTGCCTCAGCCTCCTGAGCTGCTGGGATTACAGGTGTGTGCCACTGCACCCTTCTCACTTTATTTTTTATTTTATTTATTCTTTTGCGATATTGGTGATGGAACCAGGAGTGTTCTACCCCTTAACTACATCCCCAGTCCCTTTTTATTATATATATATATATATATATATATATATATATATTTTTTTTTTTTTTTTTAAATATTTATTTTTCTTTAGTTCTTGGCGGACACAACATCTTTGTTTGTATGTGGTGCTGAGGATCAAACCCGGGCCGCACGCATGCCAGGCAAGCGCGCTACTGCTTGAGCCACATCCCCAGCCCCCCTTTTTATTATATTTTGAGACTGAGTCTTGCTAAGTTGTGGAAGGTGGCTTCCATCTTGCTATTCTTCTACTTCAACCTTCTGAATTTCTGGAAATACAGGCCTGTGCCACCGTGCCTTATTAAGTTCCCTTGTTAAGAAAGAAACTGGCATACAGGGGCACAGTGGCTTATGCTTATATCCCAGCAACTCAAGAGACTGGGAGACTGAGGCAGGAGGATTGCAAGTTCAAGGCCAGCCTGGGCAACTTAGCCAAGTTCGTATCCCAAGATAAAAAGGGCTGAGGAGCCCCATTTCAGTAGTAGAGTACTTGTATAACTTGTGTGACACTCTGGGCTCAATGCCACCCTAACCCAGCATCTATTTAGGGGAGAAAATTAGATGAGACAACAGAAGAGCTTTTAATTGAGTTCTATTGATAATATTGAAGTTAATTGTTCTTTTAGAATGTCAGGGGAAGAAGAAAGACACATTGTCTTTTTGTGTTCATTCCTTGTTTTCTTTTTCATTCAAGTGGAAAAATATCACTGATACTATTTGTTGAATTGCATCTCTACTTTCCTCATTATTAGTTTGCATTAACTGGCATGGCTAGTGTTTTTTGACTTCTTATATTTGGTACTAGTTTGGAAAAACAGGTATAGTCATGCAAGAGACAGTATGATGAGCACTTTTTAAAAATTAGAAAATTAAGGCCAATGAGTAATAGGTGAGGAAAACATCCCCTAGCCATTGAAAGCTTGAGTTCCTTTCTCCACCTCCTCCTTTCCAATACTTCTCCTACTTAATAAGTGAAATGCAAAGCCCTAAGGCATTTGGCCTCTAGTAGAGGAAGTGAAGTGGTTTTTGAGTTATTATAGTAAAAAGGTGATGTGGGTGGAGTAATGTGATTCTGGCAAAGTATCTGAGCTTTACTTTTTACTTCATTAAGAAAATCTGTCATTATGTTTTTATAGATTATAATAATGAAGATGAATTTGGAAGAAAGTTGAGATTCCTCTTGCAACAGCTTCCACCTGTTAATTACAGTTTGTTAAAGTTTCTGTGTAGATTTTTAGCCAATGTAGCATCACATCATGAAGAAATTTGGTCTGCAAATTCTTTGGCTGCTGTCTTTGGTCCAGATGTCTTCCAGTAAGTTCTTTCACAAATTTTTGTTTAGTTTTTAAAAATGGGTTTGTGGAAGAGAAGCATTATATTTTCTCTCAAAGATCATAGGATACTTGAGGAACCATTATCTTTTATAGTAGATCTGATTAATCCTTGCATCATTTCTATAAACAGTACAAATTAGGTAGGTTTTACAGATGGGAAAACTGAGGCACAGAATAATGCCGTAAGTTGCTCAGGTTTATAAGGTGACTCATTGGTTCTTTTCTAACTTTATGATTAATTTAATAACTCTCAATGTGGACTTTTCTTCTCAGCATTTACACAGATGTGGAAGATATGAAAGAGCAAGAAATTGTGAGCAGGATAATGGCGGGACTTCTGGAAAATTACTATGAATTTTTTGAAAATGAAGAGGAAGATTTTTCATCAAATGATTTGAGCTCAATTACAGAACAGGTGAGAAAATTTTAAAATTCTATTTGAAAATGAGAATTTTTGTTTTTAAGAATATGCTCTTTATGAGTTGACATAAGCTTACACAGAATTTAAGTACTGAACTGGAGTTGGTTCTCTTGATTAAAAAATAGTCAGTAGGTTTTTTTTTCTTTTTGATTGCCTCTGAACAACTTTCTGTCCTCCATTTGGGCAATAGGGAAAAGTCATTTATTTTCAATTTTAGTTTTTGCAGTGCTAGGGATTGAACCCAAGGCCTCAGGCATGCAGGCAAGATCTCTATCAGTGAACTGCATCCCAACCCTTTACAGACTCTCAGAAATTTGAAATTTTTCTGGATTAAAATAACAGGTCAAGATAGTGTTGTAATCGTTCTCATTAATGGAAAGCATCTGGAAATTCATAGGTTAAATTACAGATAATTTTTTAATTCTGTTGACTCTAGAATATCAAAATCCATTTCCAAATGGTGTGGTACTGCATGCCTATAATCCCAGCGATATGGGAGGCTGAGGCAGATGGATCACAAGTTTGAGGCCAACTTTAGCAATTTAGTAAGACCCTGTCTCACCTTTTTATTTTTGAATAAAAAGCTGGACGTGAGCCTGGGTTGTGGTTCAGCAGTAGAGCACTCTTCCTGGTATGTATGAGGCACTGGGTTCAATCCTCAGCACCACATAAAAATAAATAAAATAAAGGTGTTGTGTCCAACTACAACTAAAAAATATTTAAAAAAATAAAAAAAGCTGGACATGGTGGAGCACTCCTGTAAGCCCAGTGGCTCACAGGGCTGAGGCAGGAGGATTGCAGGTTCAAAGCCAGCCTCAGCAACTTAGCAAGGCCCTAAGCAATTTGGCAGGACCTGGTCTCAAAATTAAAAAGAAAAAGAATGGGCTGGGGATGTGGCTCAGTGATAAAGGACCTCTGGGTTCAATCCCTACTAACCCCCTCCCCTGAAAATAAAAGGGAGAAAATATATTTCTAAAGCTATTTTTTGTTCTTTGTTGTTATTCCCATGCTCTGATGACTAGGTTGAGACTGTTCAAGGATCCTGTTTGCTTTTTTCCTTTCTGAAATGGGAGCATTGAAGCTGAGTATTTGCACTTAGGTGGTTTGCCACCAAACTTCTGTTAAGTAAAAACTATGAAGTTATTTATATTTGGGGTGGGGTTGATACTTTATTCTTTTATGGATAATAATGTACCTGGTTTAAAAAAAAAAGTAAAATATACTTTTCCCTGCTCTACTACTGATTTCTGATGTTTTCCCAGAGTATTTTAATGTAAATACAGGTACATATCTTTTCAGTTTAAAAAATTTTTTAAAAAATTTTTTTAGTTGTCAATGAGATCTTAATTTTATTTATTTATATGTGGTTCTGAGAATTGAACCAAGTGCCTCTCATGTGCTAGGCAAGTGCATTACCACTGAGCCACAACCTAGCCCTGTCTCAGGTTTTTTTTTTTTTTAAGTTGTCAATGGACCTTTAGTAATTTATTTACATGTGGTGCTGAGAATAAAGCCCAATGCCTCATGTGCTAGGCAAGTGTTCTACCATTGAGCCACAACCCCCAGCCCCCTCTCAAATAGAAAAGTAGCATAGCACTACACTGATCTGTACCTTGTTTTATATCAAGTATATAGTATGTCTTGTAGATTTTTCTTATCAGTATATAGAGAGCGTGTTCTTTTATTTTTACCTCTGTGTAATTTCTATTGTATAGATAGAATTTTAGCATTTGATTTTATAGTTCTATTTTCACTTGAAAAGGTTTTCTCAGATCAGTTCTGGTTTATGTCTATTTCTAGTATAATATTTAGTAACTCCAGCTGTCACTGTCACATGTGTCCAGGTTTTAATGATAAATTGTATGACTATACTATTTGTTTAAATGAATGAATTACATTTTATTTATTTATTTTTGCAGTACTGGGGAATGAACCAGGAGCATTCTGTCTCTGAATAATATCCTTAGCTCTTTTTTAGTAATTTTGAGACAGAGTCTAAGTTGTCCATGGTGGCCTCAAACTTAAAATCCTCCTGCTTTAGTCTGTCCAGTAACTGAAAATATAGATGTGCATCATCACTCTTAGGTACACTCTATTAGGTGATGGACATTTGGGTTGGTTCCTTTTCTTTGGCTGCAATAATAAAGTAGCAGCTCTTGAAAGGTAGTTTATTATACAGATTGTCTTTTTTTTTTTTTTTTAAGTGGGAGGTAGTGCTTGGGATAGAACCTAAGGCCTTGTACATGCCTGCAAAGCACTCTGCCTCTGAGGTCTATGTCCAGCCCCATCATACAGATTTTCATTAGTTCTGATAGTTCTTGTATATGATTGTGTGAATTAGAAGTTTTATTTCTGAGTACTTATAGCTTTTTTGTGTGTGTGGTATGTAGGGTACTGGGGATTGAACTCAGGGGCATTCGCCCACTGAGCCACATCCCAGGCCCTACTTTGTTTTTTATTTAGAGACAGGGTCTTACTGAGTTGCTTAGCATCTTACTTTTGTTGAGGCTGGCTTCGAACTCGCTATCTTTCTTCCTCAGCCTCCTGAGCCACTGGGATTTACTTACAGCTTTTGTTTAAAAGATTTTCTATTCTTTTGTAAACTTTGACTTTTTAACATTTGGGGTTCATACCTTCCTTAACTTTTAAGGTGAGCATTTTAATCTTTCGTTTTCCTTCCCTTTCTCTCTTTTCCCCTTATTCTCTTCTGAATTCCTTCCTTTTTTTTTTTTTTCCTTTTTCTGTTTGTGCCTTTCCATCTCCATCTTTCAAGTCTCAGTTACTTTAAAGAAATAGTAACAGACGCCAAATAGCAGTCTGTAAGCTGAGGATGAAATCTCTGTGTGTGTATGTATACACGTGTATTTATGTGTGAAATAAATGGGTAGAATTTATGACCTGAATCAGTGATATTTAGACTTTTCTTTTTTTTTGGTAGTGATTATTAAACCTAGGGCACTTTACCACTGAACTACAACCCCAGCCCTTTTTTTTATGTTTTTTTGTGAGACAGGGTCTTGATAAGTTGCTGAGGTTGGTCTTGGACTTTTGATCCTCATTCTTCAGCCTCCCAAGTCACTAGGATTACAGGCATGTGCCACAGTTCCTGGAAGTATCTGAGGATTGAACCTAGGGCCTTTTTTGTGCTAGGCAAGCACTTTGCTACTGAGGTATTATTTCCAACCACTTGATACTTTTTTTTTTTTTTTTGTTACTGGGTATCAAACACTGGGCTACATCCCCATCCCTTTTAAAAAATTTTTATTTTGCGACACAGCCTCATTAAATTGCCCAGGCTGGTCTTGATCCTCCTGCCTCAATTCCCAAGTAACTGGGATTATAGGCATGTACCATTGTGCTGGATTCCTTGATTTTTTTTTTTTTTGAAAGTTTCCAGTTATCATATATAGTTCCTGACTTAAAAATTAAAGAACTAATGTTTCTCTTCTAAATTATTCTTGCTTAGGACTGGGGATGTAGCTCACTTGCCTAGTACTTGCCTGGGTTTAATTCCTAGTACCACCAAAAAAACCCTAAAAGATTAGAACTACTATCCAAATTATTCTTGCTTAAAAGAAAATGACAAGAAGATGACAAGTAGATAGATGTGCTTTAAACCTTAATATATTTCTATGCCTGTAAGTAATCTCATCTGTTGAGAAAATTTGCATGTCACCTTTCTGTTCTTAAATTATGTCTTAAGTCAGCATTTTTTTAGTAAATTAATGGCTGTTCAAAGTGAAATAATATACATATTTGTGTCACTAATTTTCTACATTTCTAAGATGATTTGACTTGTGAGAAATTGGTGATGCCAATTTGACCCAATGTCTTGACTCCTAAAATCTACAAGATATGCCTTACGTTTTATATTGTGGTATAATTATCATGTGGTTTCCTGATGTTGCTGAAATATATCTGTGGCTTATTTGTATTGCATTAGTGATTTTGTATTTTTCAAGCAGTAGTAAAATTGACTTAACATGTATTGTTTTATGTTAGAGTGAATTCTGCAGATTTAGCCATGGATATAAAAGAACATTTTTAGCTTTTTGAGTAGAATGTGCCCAAGTAAATGGGATTGTGCCAGGGGGTCCTAAGTGATCGTGATATGTGTGTGTGTGTGATATAATATATATATATATGTGTGTGTGTGTGTGTGTGTATATATATATAATTTATTTATTTAATCTAATCTTTGACATGTTGCTAATTACCAGAATTCATTTTCTTAACTATTTTTATTAATTTCTGAGTTAAAATGGGTTGCAAGTAACAAAAGTAGAGATTGTAAAGTTTGGTCTTTTTAAAACAGATTTGATAAAGTAGATTTGTGTAGCAGAATGACCCGATAATGTAATTCTCTGAAAGTAGATGAGTGAAATAAAATATCCTCATACTTAGCATAATTTGCTTGTGTGTTTTGAGTTGGTCTAACTTAAATATTCCTAATGTCTTATTCACATATTTAAAGATGTAGGGAAACATGGCCCATCTGGCAGTGCTTTGCTTTTTCTCCTGATTTTGTATTTGAAGGAAGCAAAAATTTATGTAGCACTTCTTTTGGCATTTCATTCCACTAATACAAGTATTTGGCTGTTAAAATCCTGGCAGGGTGGTAGATATTTTTATTAAATACATGAGAGAGATGGTTGGAGATGATTAATAGGTAGTGTTAAAAAAATGACACAGAGTCTAGGTGGACTTTATATGGAATCCTTAAATGAATACAAATCCAGTATAGTGATTTGAAGATGGAGGTGATAATAATGTTTCTTTGTACATTTGAGAAGGCAGGTAGCAGCGTTCTCCACAAACTGGAGTCTGGAGAGCAGGCATTTCACGAGGCCCTAGAGAAGGGAATTACAGCAGTCAAAGAAAGAAGAGATGTAAGTATGGATGAGGGTTTTCCATAAGTGAAGTTGAGGCTGCTGCATACAGAGGGCAAATTCAAAGTAACTTAACAGAATAGGGTGTTGGTAAGAAGGTCAAGTTGACCAGGCAAAGATCAAGAAAAACTTTGAGGATTCAAAGTTTGAGGATTCTAGTGCTTATTCTTTTTTAAAAATATTTTTTTAGTTATAGATGGGCACAATATCTTTATTTTTGTGTCGTGCTGAGGATTGAACCCAGTCCTTACACATGTGAGGCAAGTGTTCTACCACTGAGCTACAGCCCCAGTCCTAATGCTTAGTCCTGTTCGAAATAATAAGTTGAATTCTTACAGAAGAAATTACATTAGAAGGCCTGGGAGTTGGATTTGGGGAGAAGGAAAAAACGCTAGATGTTGTTCACGTTGTATCTTAGTATACTATTGGTAAAAATACTGGAGAATGTCAATTTATGTAAAACTTATTGAATATAATGTAATCAGTATAGTGGAGTAGTCTTTGAAGTTCCTAAGAGCTATTGGCTATAGGAACAAAATGATTTTAAAAAGTCTGATGTAACATATTACAATAGTAGTATCTATATAAAAAATGTGTGGACTGAATAAGTATTTATTCTCAGTTTAAAAAGCCATCTTTATTTTTTTTTTGATACTCTGCAGTTGTATTCAAACTTATTATTCAGCTGCAGTCATTCCCATTTTATAGTTGTGAAAACAGTATTTTCCCCTTCAGTATTTTTCTTGCTTAGGTTACCAGGTTAATGTGTCTTAAGTACATTCTCTTGACTTTCACTAATTAATTAAATACATAGATGAGAAAGAAGGATAACTTTAATTCTTTAAAAAATTTTTTTAAAATATTTATTTTTTAGTTGTAGGTGGACACACAATCTTTATTTCATTTTTATGTGGTGCTGATGATCGAACCTGGTACCTCATGTGTGCTAGGTAAGCATGCAACCACTGAGCCACAACCCCAGCCCAAATTCTTTAAAAATTGATCTGTCATTTTGAATTTTCATCTTTGTGTATAAATTATTTTTTTCTTTTTCTCTCGATGATACCAGGGATTGAACATAGGCAACATGCTAGGCAAATGTTCTACCACTGAGCTATATCCCCAGCTTCCTTTGTGTATAAATCTTAACTTCTTGGTTAATAACCACTTAGGCCAGTGATTATCAGTTTTTCCCATCACAGTTTTGCATGACATGTGATAGATGAGGGGTGACATTTACAAGCATAACAAACTTAGCAATCTGTTGCATATACTTTATTTATGAAGTAAATAGTTTACAAAATGAGGTCATAGATTGTTAGAAGGGTCACTAAAAATTAATTACTGACTAATGACTTTGATACACCAATGGTTTAGAGCTTTTGCTTATGGTTTAGATGGTCATTCTCTTCCTGCTGAAGTGTTTATGTGTATTGTTAATCCTTTCAATCCAGTACTGTGAGGTAAGTAGTATAATATCTATATTCACACATTCCTTTTAGCCACTATAACTTCTCCAAGTCTTAGGTATGAAATGGAAATATTATACTACAGTTTTTTCTGCCTCTGAGGCCTTTTTAACTATCATGTTATACTTTAGATAGTTAATGTGTTTTTGATTAGGAATATCAGCATAATTAACTCTTTGGTTGCAGTTTTACTTTCTGACAGTATTCTACCAACTGTATTTGTATGTCCACCAAGTAAAATACCACTAATATATGTAGTAACTAAATTTATTCTAGATATGTCCATTGTGTTTGGCTAGAATGGACTGGAAGTGTACTTAAAAAAAAAAATATTGGTCCTGGGGATTGAATGTAGGGCCTTGCACATGGTCTACCTCTGAGCTATACCCATAACCTCCAAAAGTATACTTTCTTGCTTATGTTTTTAATGACAAGTATTTGCTTATAAACTCTAAATAAAATACAAAATAGGGCTGGGGATGTGGCTCAGTAGTTGAGTGACCACAAATTCAATCCCAGTTACCCCCTCCCCAAATGGATATTATGACCATGTATAGGTAATTTCTTCTTTGGGATAACTTCAAAATATTTCTCATTCAAAAATATTTAACTGATTTTCCTTCTTGAGTATTTTAGTGTCTTTTTATTAGAATGATTTCCTAATAGAGCCAGTTTGATGATGGAAAACATTTTATAACTTGTGCTTAATGGTCAAAATCCAAGTTCTTCCTTGTTACAGTTTCAATTTATTTATGAAAAATTTAATCTGACTCATTTAGAAGTTTGCTGACAATTTCTAAAGCATAGCTTATACCTTAATGCAAAATTTTTGTGCCTTTCTATTTTCACATTTACTGTGTATCAAAATGATTTATTATACCTGGAAACCTGATAAAATAGAAGTCTTTTGTAACTAATTTTTTAAAAAAATATTTTTAGTTGTCATTAATCTTTTTTTTTTTTTAAAGAGAGAGTGAGAGAGGAGAGAGAGAATTTTTTTTTTTTAATATTTATTTTTTTAGTTCTCGGCGGACACAACATTTTTGTTGGTATGTGGTGCTGAGGATTGAACCTGGGCCGCACGCATTCCAGAAGAGCGCGCTACCGCTTGAGCCACATCCCCAGCCCCCTGTCATTAATCTTTATTTTGTTTATTTATCTCTATGTGGTGCTGAGAATCAAACCTAGTGCCTCACATGTGCTAGGCAAGCGCTCTGCCACTGAGCCACAACCCAGCCCTCTTTTTGTAACTATTATATTTACAAAACCAGTTAGAAAATGAAGCTTTCTTAATGTTAACTACAATGTGCAGGATTTTAATTAGTTTGCAGTCTGATTTATGTTTCTAGTGATGTAGTTATTCAGTTATTACTTTCTGCTTCAAAATATTATATTTTTCTGGTTTATAATTTTATTTGTTTTGTGGGATCGAACCTTGGGCCTCTTGCATGCTAGGCAGGCACTCTTCCTTGAGTCACTGTACCTCTCCCTACCACTGCCAGCCTTTATTTTGAGACAGGGTCTAGAAACATTGTCCAGGCTGGCATGGAACTGGGGTCCCCCTGCCTCAGCTTTCTGAGTAGCTAGGATTGCACCTTGTTCCTACAATTTTTTTTTATTAGTTATATATATGAGAGTACAATGACCTTGACATATCATACATTTGAATCACATGGAATACAATATCTCATTTTTCTGAGTATTCAGGTTGCAGAATCACATTGGTCATGCATTCACATACCTACAATTTTTTTATATAAAAAAGTTGGTGGTCACTCCATAAGAGAGATTGGTTTTAAGAAATGAAGAAATTTTAAAAGTTTGTGTTTATAATTTTCTTGAAGTGTTATGTCTCAGATATGTCATATGAGTTTATTTTTATTCATATAGGTTAATGAACTTTCTGAGGAAGAAGAGGAAGATGAAAAGCTGGAACATATAGAAGAACTTCCAGAAGAGGGTACAGAAAAATCAAATGACGTGCCAGAGGTGGTACAATTAAGAATAACTGAAAACATCCTGGAATCAAGTAATGTTACAGCATCAACAAGGTAAATATTTCAATTGATTGGACTTTACCTTTTGAGCATTTCTTTCTACACGTAGACTCCAACATGATATACAAATTATATCTACATGTAAAAGATTGACATTTTTGAATGAGAAACAAGAAGAAGAAAATTTAAGGCAGCACCCTTACTAAGGAGTTTTCAGTTATTAAAGTTATACCTTCCTTCAAAAATCAAACCTCTTTGGCCGAGGGTGTAGCTCAGTGGTAGAGCATTTGCCTAACATGTTTGAGGCCCTGTGTTCAATCCCTGGCAAAGTAAGAATTAAATAATCAGTCTTACATTTTTTTCATAAAATGTTTTTTATATTACCTTGTTTAAATATATAAAATTATAATTTTATATTAGCTTGGTGATATTTTGATAATTCTATAGGTAGAATTGCTAGAGAAGCATATAGTAATTGAATTTACTTGTATTTCCAGCTTGTAGGCTCCAACTAGGTTGAAGTCTGATTTTATTAAAATAGAGCTTTCTAATCCTTTTCATGATAAAATGAAAGTATTTACATGACAGGCTGAATAAGTTTGGAAAATGGGGTAGGCACCATCCCATCAGATATCCAGGACCATTTTGTGCACTGTTTCGGAAACTTCAGAAAATTTAAGAACTTCTGAAACATAGTTTTGGATTTGCTAAATTCTCTGCTAGTTTTCTATATGGCTCCATGGTTTACTGATCCCTTTTAATTTAAAGGGCAAATCTATCTCTTTAGTCTGTTAGATTTTTTTTTATGTTTATTTTGATTCAATGCTGGTTAAAAAGCAGAGGAAATGATAATTTTGAGTCTGGAAAAAAAATGTCATTTAAAAATAACTGGTAATGCCAAGCACAGTGGCTCATGCCTGTAATCGCAGCTACTTAGGAGGACAAGACAGGAGAATTGCAAGTTTAAGGCTAGCCTGGGCATATTAGAGGGATCCTATCTTAAAATAAAATAAAGGGCTGGGAATGTAGCTCAGTGGTGGAGTCCTTGTCTAGCATGCTTGAGGCTCTGAGGTCAGTCCTCAGTACTGTAAAACAAATAAACAAAAAAACGCTGTTAGTAAGAATTTGGAAAATGAAATCGGCTAGAAGAACCAGTCTGCTAACAAAAGTGACTGGAAATTTGATTAGGATGGTCTCTTTTATTATTATTATTATTATTATTAATTTTAACATAATACCTTTAATTAATTAATTATGTGTTGTTGAGGATTGTACCCAGTGCCTCCCATGTGCTAGGCGAGTGCTCTTTTACTGAGCTACAACCTGGCCCCTCTTATATTATAATTATATATTGAGGTAGTTATTCAGTATATGTGTATATATTAACTTAATGGTCTTTTTATTTTTTTGACATTTTGAGTTAGCTAGCTTGTCAATATTGTACTGCTACAAAATAAACCTTTGTTCGTTGGCCCTTTTCTCGTTTTAAATTGTTTGAGTGGATTCTTTGGCCTCAAGGAGTGTACCTTTATGGGTTTTGGTATTTCCAAACCACTTCAGAAAGACTTGATCCAATTTAAATTGCCCTTAGCAATACATATTCAGACAAATACAAATACATATGTTCTACCCCTGCACCAACCATCGTGCTGGAGATTGAACCCAGGTGTGCTCTGCCTTTTTATTTTTTGAGACAGGTTTTTCCTAAGTTGTGGAGGCTGGCCTTGAATACCTAGCCAGGCTACCAGTACTTTCTTGAGGAAATGACAACAGTAGATTTAAATGAGTGTTTTAAATTTGGTTAAGTTAGAGCTATGTTCTCCAATAAGGTATGTACTTAAACTAATAACAAATGTATGTACTTAAATTAATTAGAATTAAACACAATTTAAATTAAAAAAAATTTTTTTTGGTACCAGTGATTGAACCCAGGAGTGATTTACCACTGAGCTAACTCCCCAGCCCTTTTTTCTATTTTATTTATTTTATATATCTACAACTACAAATATATATATTTATTTATCTATCTACAACTACAAATATATATATATTTGTAGTTGTAGATAGACAGAATGCCTTTATTTTGTTTATTTTATTATTATTTTTTGTAGTTGTGTATGGACAGAATACCTTTATTTTATTTGTTTATATTTTTGTGATGCTGAGGATCGAACTCAGTGCCTCACACATGCTTGGCAAGTGCTTTGCCACTGAACTGCAGCCCCAGGCCTTATTTGTTTATTTTTAGTTTGGGTATTGAGGATTAGACCCAGGGATGCTAACACGGAGTCCCATCCCTAGCCCTTTTTTTATTCTGAGACAGAATCTCACTAAGTTGCTGAGGTTGGTCTTGAATTTTGAATCCTGGTGCCTCAGCCTCCCAAGTTGCTGAGATTAGGTATACATCACCACACCTGGCACCCTTTTTGTTTTGAGATGGGACCTTGCTTAGTTGCTGAGGCTGGCTTCAAATTTGGCAATCCTCCTGTCTCAGCCTCTTGAATTACCGGGATTACAGGCATGTGTCACTGTGTCTGGTAAAATATTTTTAATGACGTGATTGTGACCCCTCCCCCAACTTGTTACATGTGTATTAATAATCTTCAGTATCTGGCTTAATGGATTCTCATAATTTGTTCTGCATTTAATCTGTTGCTATTATGATCTGAATGTTGGTGACTTCTCAAAATTCTTTTTTATAATATTTATTTTTTAGTTGTAGTTGGACACAATACTTTTATTTTACTTGTTTATTTTTATGTGGTGCTGAGGTTTGAACCCATGGCCTTGCTCGTCTTAAGCGAGTGCTCTACCACTGAGCTACAACTTCAGCCTGACTTCTCAAAATTTTTTTGTTGAGATCCTCATTGTCAAGTAGGATTAGTAGGAGGTGAGGCTTTGGGGAAGTGATTAGATTTGTTTGGGGTGAGGTAACCCTCACGGATGGGAACAGTGACCTTATAAAAGTGTCCTGAAAGAGATCCTGCACTCCTGCTATGTGCAGTAAAAGGACAGCATGATTGGACCCTCACCAGATACTGAATCACTATTTTGATTATATAAAGTGGCTGAATTGTGTTCATGTTGATATTTTGTGGAAGATGGGACTTTAAAGCCACAATTTTGGATTTTTGGCTGAGGAATATCTAAGCAAATTTTTAAGAAGCTGCATATTTCCTCTTGACTCTTTTTAGTTATGAGAAGAGAGAAATGAAGATGGAATTATTAAAGGGAAACAACTGAGATTTGAAAAATTTTCAGCCTATCCATACTATAAAGAAGAGAATGCATGTTAGGGAGAGAATACCAAGCTTGTGGCCATACTACAATCTGATAAGGGAATTAGCTAGCTAAACAAAAGTGAGGGCCTATTGTCTAAGACAAAGAGAGAGAAAAAACCCCAATTTCTTGGTATTATAAAGTCCATTTAAAGTGCTTTTAATGCCTTGTTAAAACCCAGAAATTAGAAAGAACAAGAAATTGATAATTTTCTTGTGGATTGTTGAAGCTAGGACTTTGTTCTTCTGAGTTCATTTGTTCCTGATGGTTCAACTTTTCTTTTTTCTTTCTTTTTTTTTTTTTTACAAACAAATCAATCTTTTTACTAGAGAGGCATACCTCTCACACGTGTATTATTCAAATGTACTAACACATGAAAGATCACATCACCTTGTTTATGGATACATTTAATATCCCTTACCCTTCCCGACTTTCAAAACTTAATAGTATACAAAATATAAAATATCTTAAATATTTATAAAAATCGCTAGAAAAAATAGAACGTGTGAAAGTATTTTTATCAGAGTTCTCGATGTTGAGAGACAGCTTAGTTTGCCTTAAGTTCATAACTGCTGAGTGGGTAGGAGTACGCCCTGCCTAATACTATTCTGTCCTGAAGGAGCTTAAATAAAACATAGTAGTTGCAGAAGAGGATGAGAGCAATGGAAAGTGTGTGATTCCACTTCTCCAACCGCAGCAAGGAATAGGGCTGGTAGAAGACAACACTGCCCTCAATAAGGATTAGTAGATTTAACAGCCTTAATTGACGATGAAACAGGAAATAAAAGCGGGCATGGGATACATCTGAAGGCACTGCAACGTTGTAAGGCCCCATGGCTCTATATAAACATCTGCTATGCTGCACCAGCACCCCTTGAGGCCATATTGTATTTTCTGACCAAATGTGCTGTGGAGCATTGCTGTAGGACCCATGTTCTAGCTTCTGCCATATGCCGAGGTGAGAAGCTGATTTATGTAGCAAATCACAGTATTTTGATGGCAGCAACTGTGTGGTAAGCATGACAAAAGCATTGATCCACACCATAATGAGGTGTTCACATGACCAGTGCATGTCATAGTACTGGGTACTCTTTACAAAACACAGAGGGAGAAATGCAACATAGTAGGCACTGAAGAGGGAGTTGAAGAGAACTTCTTTGATTCTGTGGTTGAAATCGGCTTTCAGACATTCTACCTCATTTCCAATGAGGTCTGGAGATAGGGGGCAGAGTTGAGGCGCTTTCCTCTACCTGCTGATGCTGTACCACATAGTTATAGTCTGTGAGAAGAAGATGAGCTCTACTATCTTGGTGGAAACAACAGAGAGGAACATAAACACCAAGATAGCCAAGGAAGAGGAGATTAAGTACTGAATGGCTTCGAAAGAGATTGACTAGGGTCCAACAAAGTACCCATCCACACAAAGTGAGAATCACCAAGTGAACTAATATCAGAACCATGTAGTGAATCATAGATGCTGCACCCGCCTTCGTGGCTTCGGAGATGAGGGCCCATACAAGCCTCCTTGCAAGCATCACCATGATGAACGCTGCCAGGTGATAATGAGATGAAAATTCAGTGAAGTACAAAAGGCAGGATGATTGTAAGGATACCACCACACGGTTTTATAGATGTTGATGTACTGAATGAACAGAGCAACCAAAAGGTAGATGAAGAAAAGAAATTCAAAAAGCAGGCTCCCATCCACAAGCAAGCCAGGAATTTGGCAATGATGCACAGGACCTGGGGTGATTAAGGCTGTGATAGGTGGAACTGGAAGGCCAATGGTGCTACTATTCCTGTTTCTCAAATCTGTTCCATTGCCACAGCCCCCACCAACCAAAGTCTGTAAAGAAGGTAAAGCTGAACGGTTTAGCTGCGCCGACTAGGGCCCCTCCTTCCACCGGGCATGTCCGGGAACCAGTCTGCTTCCAGTGCCACCTGTAGTTGCAACCCATGTTAATGGTTGTCAACCTGTTTCAACTGTATGGAGGAGGCCTGGCCAGTGGGGCGGGATCCCTGGGAGGAGGAGGTGGCTTTAAAGACTAGACCCCAGGCAAGATAACTAGCTCCGGGTGTTAAAGCTCTCCAAATCAGCTGCCTGTATGCAGGCTGTCCATGCCTGGAGGGTTGAAGCAGGGTGTCCAGGTTTCGGGCTGCTAGACCCAGACCCAGACCTAGACCCCGAGTCAGTGGCAAAGCTAAAGCTAGAACCAGAACCCAGCCCCATCAGCACTCATCCTCAGCCACCATTACTGCGGAGCTCTCAACTTTTCTTGATCTGCCTCATTATTGAGAAAATGTGCTGTTAGCTGACTGGATAGGCATGTGAATTGTGGAAGAATTATTTTGCTTTTCTTTCATTCATTGAATCAGATAGCTTGTAAAATATTTCAGTTGATGGATTTTACTAATTCACTGTTTTTAAGTACCAGATCATGATCGACAGCTTCTCTCCTTTTCTGCCCTATAAATGATGCATTTGATATTTCAAAGATTTGTTATATATGACTTATTGACCAATTGTAGTAATGAGAAATCTTCCGGTATTCTCTATCTCCTGTCACAGAGGACTCATATTGGTAGGCAGAGGGAGAAAAGGATTTTTACTTGTGGTTTTAAAAGGATATATGATTTTGTTTTATGTGTTTATTTTTTGAATCCACGGTTTTTTAAATGATAATTTTAGTGTCATTTTACTTGATTTATCTGAAGTCATCCAATTTTTAGACTTGAAAAATTAACCATTAATGCTTTTCAGAAATTAGATTATATATTTTGCATCTATTTTAGCAATTTTGTATTTGTGATAATTGTGTGATTAATGAAAACATATTGATTTCTGTCTGTATTATTTTAGGCTTTGTATTAACCAGCTTTTCATCATTATAATGATAAACTCATGATAAATAACTTATTTCAGTTCATGGTTTGGGAGGTTCTAGACTGGCCCCATCGATTTGGCCTTCTGACAAGGTAGCACATAATGGTGGGAGCACGTGCTAAACAAATTGCTCATCTCATGAGTCAGGAAGCAAAAAAGAGGGAAGAGACCAAGTCCCCATAATCCCTATGAAAGGCATGCCCCCAGTGACATAAGCAGGCATAAATATTTTTGTAGGAGTCCTAGCCAGATTTCAGAATTTTTCCTGTCTCCTGAAAAGTTGCAAACTAATTAGGATAAAATTTGTGGACAGTCAACTGGGTACCTCCTTGTCAGTGTTGACCTCATGTTGCCATCTCCTTACTGTGTAGACTGCAGAATATAATGTTCCTCTCTTTTGGAGAACTCAGCAATGATTATTGCTCAGAAGTTTTTGAAAGCCCATCACCATCCTTAATTATATTTAAAGTGAATGTTTTTGCTGATATTTTTGTTGGGAGTTACAGGATATTCAGAATGACTTGCATGCAAGGCTCTATGTACAGGTATAGTGATCCTTTTCAAAGTTGATTGAAGTTGAGCTAGAATTTATTCAAATATTGTTTGTAGCATTAAATATTTGGAATCGGGAAACTAAAATTATGATCTTTGCATTTGAATTATAAAAATTAATAATTAGAATTAAATTATTGTACAATAGATTTTCTGCTCTAAAGAATATGATGTGATGTATATGACAGCGTCATTTGACTTCATATCCTTAAAAGTTTAGCACTAGGTTTCTAATTTGCTCTGCTTTTACTTGCAATACTGTTCTGGTTTGTATTTTATAATCCTTAAAAAAAATTGACATTAAAAAAAAAGAAATGATGTGATTATAGGCAAATTTAAAATTAGAATTAACAGCAAAGAGAGAAAAGGTCAAGGAATGACTATAGTCCTTAACATGATACTTAACTGAAGACTTTATGTCCTTTGTCATTTAATGTTTGATTTTTCAGATTGGTCTTCCTTGTGTGTGGGTTTATAAACACAACATTTTAAGGTACTTTTTATGGCATAGGGTACTAGTCAGCATGGTCTTGGGTTTTTGTGTGTGTGTGTGTGTGTGTTTGTGTGTGTGTATATCTTTATTAATTAGAATTCATGTCCTTGTTACAACTATGCTGTTTAGCTGCAGATACATAGCTATATCATAAGTGCTTTTACATATATATATATTTGTCGAGCCCTGGTTGTGCATGAGGGCTTTTATTCACAGAATATGGCTAAAATTTGAAAATAAAGAACAGTTAAATTCTGTGAAATCTGTTTTTTTTTTTTTTGTTGTTGTTGTTTTGTTTATGTTAGTACTGGGAATTGAACCTAGGAGTGCTTAACCTAGGATGTGAACCACATCCTCAAAGACTTATTTTTTGTGGTTCTGGGGATTGAACCCAGGGCCTTGTGTATGCTACCAACTGAGCTATATTCCTAGCCCACTTTTTTTTTGAGACAGGGTCTTGTAAAGTTGCTTAGGGCCTCAGCAGAAGTTGATATAAAACATATAGCAAATAAGTTAGTAAAAAACAAATATTCATGTAACCACCACCCACATCTAGGGGAAAAAAAGCCACTAATAGTACCGCAGAAGTTGCTGAGGCCCTAAGTTGCGATCCTCCTGCCTCAGCCTTTTGTGTCACTGGGATTACTGGCATGTGCCACTATGCCTGGCAAAATTTTATAAAATCTGAAAACTAAATCAGTCCTTTGCCTTTCAGAAATTCAGAGAACAAACTTGTACAATCAGTTTTGTGTGTAGTCTTGCAGGTGGCAATCTGATTCTTAAAGGATTGTTTCATTTTACTGTGGATTTGGGGAGGGGTCCTTATTGACACTCAAATAATTTTTTCCTTTATTTTTTTTTTTTTTAATGAAGTGGCCCTTATTAGAAGGGAGCTGTTTATTTGGTTGTCCCAGCATACTCTTCAGGGCTAATGAATTTACTCTTCTGCCAATAATCTAGCTCTCTCATTACTGCTTTTATATATACTTGTGTCTTTTTTTAGTAACAAAAGGGGTAGGAAGCGAAAAGATGAAATACCCTGCATGTGCATCCTATTTAAAGCCATCAGAACTTCTGTAGTTCATTTGAATAACTGAAGACCGGATATAGATCTAGGCCAGTGTTCAAACTTACTGTATGAATAAAATCATCATTGATACTTGTTAAATATGTAGGTTTTGGGGCCGTACCTTTGAAGTGTGAGGGGAAGACACTGGTGTCTACTTTATTTTTCTTTTCCCTTTTAAATTGGAAAATAAATCCTACATATAAAAATTGCTATAAAACATATAGCAAATAAGTTAGCAAAAAAGCAAATATTCATGTAACTACCACCCACATTTAGAAATAAACACTAATAGTAGCACAGTAGCTCAACATTCTGACCTTCCTTCCTTCCCAGTTAGGTGAGGAAGTCATTTTCATCCTAAGTCATTCTGTTATACATCACAATTACCCATTTTACCATTAGTAAGCAATTGGATTGTTTTCACTTTTTAATTATTGACTAATATCATAATACAATTTTGTATAATGTGTTTTTACTTTGACCATTATGAATGATATTGCTGTGATATTTTGTATATATCTTTTGGTATCCATGTAAAGATAAGTACCAGTGTTTGGTTTCAGTATATATTGCTAGATTATTTTTCAAAGTGCTCATTTCAGTATTAGCAGTGTAAGAATTTCCATTGCTCCATGTCTTTGCAACACTTTGTTTGAACTAATGTGGTATATATGTAGTAGTATTTCATTGTCATTTTATGAAGGGTGTCTCCCGCATTTTATACATGTATTGATTTATTTCTCCTTTTATGAAATGAAATGCCTGTTCAGATTTGTTGCCTAATTTTCTATTGGGTTGTTTTTTTCTTATTGATTTGGATTTTTTTTTGAGAGAGAGAGAGAGAGAATTTTTTAATATTTATTTTTTTCATTTTTCGGTGGACACAACATCTTTATTTTTATGTGGTGCTGAGGATCGAACCCAGCGCCCTGCGCATGGCAGGCGAGAGCGTAACCGCTTGAGCCACATCCCAAACCCTGTTTTTTTTTAATTATGTATGTCAGACGTCTTTTTCCCACTCTCTGGTGTACCATTTCCTTCTCATAGTGTGATTTCTGGTGAATGACTCTCTCATAAACTTTTCTCACACCATTCAATATATACTACATTGTCAGGTAATTTTTAAAGCTAAAATGAGTATCTCTCTAAATTTAATAGAGACTGCAGATGTTAATGAGGAAAACCAATGATTTAACTTGTATTAATCAAAATAGCAACTCATAACTTAAATTTAAAATATAAGCCTTAGATAATTGCGCAAAATATCAAAAATATATCCTAGTTGGCATTAAAACTTTTTTATAAAAGCCTCATTTATCTTTTTTATTTTCTACAGAAGTCACTATTTAAACTTTTAGCTTGCTACTAGAAATAGACTATTGGCTATACTTTTTTTTAATGCATATGTATATGGTTTTTCTCCCTAGCCTTTTCTGATTTCAGAAATGAAGTTCTAAAGGACTTCTTTAAAATATGTTATTAAGCAAAGTAGGATATTATGTGTGTCAAACGAAGATGGTTTAACTGTGTTGTCTGTTGAAGCACTTTTGCAGTTTGCTAATGATATACTTTTCCAAGGGAGACCTGGAGATTTTGGGGTGAATGATAAATGTGAATCTCAGTGAATCATGGGAATATTAGCTTGATGATTTGACTGTTCTTTTATAATGGCTAATAGATTGTATTATTATTATTATTATTTTTTAGAGGATCTTTGTAGAACCAATTTAAACATGCATAAAACAATGACAAGGTAGCTATAGATGTGGTATATAGGTCAATAGGGTGTGTGGTGCAAGGATCAATCCTTGAAATGACTAAGTGGTGGCTCAGATGTCCGATGTGCTTAGATATACAGTGTCATTTAAATAGACCTTACCTCACATGATTTAAAAAAAAAAAAAGTCACCTGTATTTATGAACTGCTAATGTTATTCCTATTTCCTTGAATCCAATACAACTGATTTTTCCTTCAGCCTTGGAATAGATCAATGTTTCTTTGAGTGAGTACCAGATGAAGTAGTTGCATATCCTATCCTCCTTCCACTAAATATTAAAGGTCTTTTTGTGTGAAAAATAGTTTTTAAAAAAATATTTTTTTTAATTGTAGGTGGACACAATACCTTTATTTTGTTAATTTATGTGGTGCTGAGGATCGAACCTAGTACCTCACATGTATGAGGCAGGCACTTTACCACTGAGCCACAACTTCAGCCCCTGAAAAATAATTTCTTTAGAAAATTATTCTGCTAGAAATATTTATTCATGCTGTGCTGTTTTCTACTTTTGTTGTTTTTAATCACTGATTTAGTTTTTGAGGGCAAAAGAGCATTTTTGTTAATAGCAGGTATTTTGGGGCCCCCAATCTGGTACTGTGTGAATTTGGGCCAGGTAATTAACATCTTTGAGCTTCAGTTTTATGGAAAGGGAGAAATAATTATAACTTCTAGCTATTGAGAGCTATTAAATGAGATAAATGCATGTCAAGCTCTAGCTCATATTAAATATTCAATAAATACTTAAAAAATTTTTGTCTTATCATTTTTTGTCTTATCATTTTATAATTTTTGTGTTATCTCAAATTTCTATTTCTTTTTTCTTTTTTCTTGTTGTTTTTGGTGGTACTGGGGACTAAATCCAAGGCCTCGCACTCACAGGTGCTAGGCAAGTGCTTTACTATTGAGTCATAAACCCAGCCATCAGATTTATCTTTAATACTTAAAACATTTACCAACAAGATTCAGAAAATGCTTCCAACCTGATATGTAATTGAAAGCATGAAACTGTGTGAGCATGCTGTTCTGTCTATATCAAGGTAATGCAAATGTGACAGTTTTTAGCACGTTGTATAGTCATTTAGTAGTGAAAAAAATATAGTATTTTTCATGTATATCTAATTAGAATAAATTAAAAAATAAAATTTATAGTATTGAAAATTTCTGTAGCTTATTTCTTTCTTTGATTTCAGTGCCCATATATCTCCCACCAGCATCTTACCAGCCTCTGCAGAGTAAGTAATACAGAAGACAAATTTTTAAGAATTTTATATATTACTAAGCTGTAGAGATAAGAATCATATAGTTTATTGTGCTCACTTTAGAAATTACATGTAGGCAGTAAACTAATTACAATTTTACATACTGTAATAGGAACAAATGAAGAAATTCTTACACTGATATTCAAAATAAAAGATGAGTTTTCTTCAGATGATTTTTTGTTCCTTTTGAATAATTGAAAAATGTTGATAGAGCTTTCATTAAGTTTTCTTTAAAATAGAATTTATGTAGAAAATATGAATAATACCCTACATTTTTTATAGCTGGGTGTTGGTAAATTATTTTGCCTTATCAGCTTAGGTTTGGAAGGTCTATATAAAATGGTTTTCTATATAGTGAGGAA
This sequence comes from Ictidomys tridecemlineatus, assembly GCF_052094955.1. Taxonomy (NCBI): domain Eukaryota; kingdom Metazoa; phylum Chordata; class Mammalia; order Rodentia; family Sciuridae; genus Ictidomys; species Ictidomys tridecemlineatus. Next base: position 118,488,400 of record NC_135477.1, on the reverse strand, counting down.
TGAATTATTGGGTTATTGTTCCAATAATCTAGTAATAATTGTGACATTATGCTTGATTGTATTGCATCATCTTTTTCATTTTAAAATTTAAGTTATTATTGTTTTCTTTTGCATATTTCTTTTTATACTTTTACCCATTAAATGCCATAATAATTTGTTTTATTTGTGATAGGTCTTAATATTTAAGTTTATATGGCCATATACCCAGTTAGGGTGCCTGTTTCTCACTAACATGCATTCTCTTTTTTAGTGTTTTAGAAAGAACAATTAGAGCAGCTGTGGAACAGCACCTTTTTGACCTGCAGAGCAGCATAGATCATGATCTTAAGAATTTACAGCAGCAAAGTCTGATATGTAATAATGAAGCAGGAAGTATTAATTGTGTTGAGGAAAGACCTAATAACCAGTAAGGAACATTTTAATTGAGAGTTATAAAATTTTTTTTCTTACTATTTTATTTCTTAAATAATGGAGTTTTTGCTTGAGTATTTCTGAAAATCAGTATAATAGTGACTTTGTGAATACTTTTGTGTAAATTATGTATATACTTAGTTAACATTGAAAATCTTATAACTCTTCCATACTAAGTTCATCATAGCCATTGTTTCTTCCTTGAACACTGGGTGAAGCAATAAACTTTTTTAAAGCTAAGTATATGTTGAATGTAGAATAACTTAAATAAATTGGACTCCTACTCTGTTTAAGAGATGGTCATGCTGTGATCTAGATAGATAGTTACAGGGACAGCAGATTAATATTAGTCTAATGCATATGGTCATTTTGTAATGGTGGACAGAAACATCCTTTGCTGTTTAAATTGTTATCCTCTTCCACTAGCCTTTCCCCGCCCCACATGATTTTTTAGATTAACTGATATTAGGTGAATTTCTATAAAAGTACCCATTATATATGATATCAAGTTCATTGTTTATCTGACATTTTACCTATTGTTAATGTTTTAATGAAGGACAGACTTAACCTATTTTTCTGTCACCTCATTCCTACACTTAGGATATATGTGTACTTCGCTCGGAGACGATGAAATGATTTCATATTTTTATGTATTGTTTGTATTTTGGAGACAGATGTGTGAGATATTCTCAAATTTGGAGTATTGTAGGAAAGTAAAATTTGTTAATTGGGTGGAGTGACTTCTTTGTTTTTGTGGTACTAGAGGTTGAACCATGGAGCTACATTCCAAATCCTTTTTCTTTTTTTTAATTGGTTTTATTTTTTAAATACATGACAGCAGAATGCATCACAATTCTTATTACACATATAGAACAATTTTTTCATACCTCTGTTTGTATATAAACTATGTTCACATCAATTCATGTCTTAATACATGTACTTTGGATAATGATATCTATCACATTACACCATCCTTACTAATCTTTACCCTGCCAAACCCTTTTTCATTTAAAAAAATTTTTTTTAGTAGTAGATGGACACAACACTTTTATTTTATTTATTTATTTATATGGTATTGAGGATTGAGCCTAGTACCTCACACATGCCAGGAAGGCACTACACCATTGAGCCACAACCTTAGCCCCCCCTTTTTATTATTTTTTTAAAATATTTTTTTGGTCGGTTTTTTTTTAACTTGTAGTTGGACATAATACCTTTATGCTGAAGATTGAACCCAGAGCCCCCCGCCCATGCTAGGCAAGCGATCTACCGTTGAGCCACAACCCCAACCCCCCTTTTTTCATTCTTAATTTTGAGATAGACTCTTGCTAAATTGCCCAGACTAGCCTCAAACTTGCAATCCTCCTACCTCAGCCTCCTGAGTAGCCGGATTGCAGATGTATGCCACCATACCAGGTAAGGTGACTTGATTTTAAAAGCGCTAACTAGAATAGCTATTGAATATGAAAACCATGGTTGGAATTTTAGGAATACTGTATTGTACAAGTGCATGTGTGCCATGGGACGCACTGCAATGATAGCCCTGATTTGTGTGCTTTGAGGACATAATTAAAACTTATACACCTGGATCCATAAGGAGTACTTGGGCTGAATAGGAAAGGAAAGGTGGTATCTAAAAGCTGGAAATAGGAAATGTTTTAAAGGATGTAATAGCACATCCCTTGGAATTTGTTTTTAGCTTAGCTTGGGATCTTTGAAACTTGCCCTTTACTTAGACAGTATTCATATTTTCACTACTGGGGAAATGACTCATGTTTCATCATTGGTGGCAGTATCATCTTTGAAAACCCAAACTGCAATATTTTGCATATTCTAAATTGTGTAAGTTGGAAAATCTTCAGTAGAAGCTATTCCTGTTGTACTTGGATAAGGTGTTGAACACTATGGTCTCTAATAGTAAATATATATTAAATCAGGACAAATAGGTCAGTATCATGTAGGAGTGTGTATTGGAAGGGAAATTTCTCTCTCTCTCTCTCACACACACACACACACACACACACACACACACACACACACATATTTAGAAGGCATTTGACTGAAAATTTTCAAAGTCTCTGACAACATCCCAGTAAGAAGGAAAAAAATACATAAATTAGCAGATTTTATGATTTGAGTTAATAGGACAAAATGTGGATTTTTATGCAAAGGACATTATTAATATTTATTTATTTTTTAAAGACAGTTATGTTATCATTAACCTAATCTGATTTTTTTTTAATCTTCATTAATAGGGTTGAGATTGCCGATGATATTATTAATGCCAGTAGTAGTAACAGAGACTGTTCAGAACCTGTGGCTGGCACTAATTTAGACAATGAAGTTATGCAGCAAGATTTTATATTTGAGGATGAAGAAAATAACCAGGTAAGAAATGTTAAAAAAAAAAAAAAATGTTAGGCATGTTAGATGTATAGCTCTGCTTATATCACATATTCTTTTGATACCAGAAATTATAGTTCAGTATGTTTCCTGACAAACTGATTTGTCATGATTTTAAATCTCCCAGAATATACATTCTTTCAGGAGAGTTTGGGAACCATCATTGAGTAAAGAAGTAGGTACAAAACCTGTATTTTAATGTATTTATTGAAAAGAAATAAAGTATGAGGTATTGTGGTTGAATTTTGTTATTTTTCAAAGTTTTTCTGTAGTTTTCAGTTTTCTTGAGGAACATGGTATAGAAAAGGAAAATAATTTTCTCTTTGTAGTAGTTAGGGGAACCCCTATAACAAAAGAAAGATGAATGAGAAAAATGAGTATGTTTAATAACATGTATACCTTATATAAACATGGGAGATGGGGAAACAGTAAATCTCTAAGGGAAAGCTTAAATACCAGCATCCTTAAGATAAAGAAAGAAGGGTATGGGAAAGACCTAGTTATAATGAGATGACTAGGAAAAGCACCCTAAACAAAAGTAAGGTTCAATAAGCAGACTGATAAGAATTTCTAGTCATTTATTCATCCTTCTCTTCCTGGTACAGAGGAGATAGCCTTACGAATGGATATTTACGTTATATAGAAAATTTCTCTTAAAAAAGGGTACTGTATGGTGGGTGTTGTAGCTTTCTGGTAGTGTGCTGGTCTTGCATGTGTAAGGCTCTGGATTCAAATTTCAGCACTTTTGTGTTTGCAATTTCACAAACTAATCCACTCAATATAATCATTACACAAAAGAGGCATATTTTAGGATGGCACAGTCTGAACCCCACTTCTGGGATCTTTACACAGAAATTAGAAAAAACCCAAGAACATGTTTTTATTTATTTTTTTAATTTAATTTATTTTTATGTGTTTATGTGTATGTGTGGTTGCTGGGGATTGAACCCAGGGCCTTTTGCATGCAAGGCAAGCGTCATATTTTTAAAATAACTAAAATATTGTCACTGTCACATTTGTTGGTGGTAGCATTGTTTTGTAAAATAATTAATTGCAATTAATTATTGCACAAAAGCAGAAGGAGGGGAATGGAGGAAGCATGGGGTTAGAAATGATGGTGGAATGTGGTGGACATCTTTATCCAAAGTACATGTATGAAGACACAAATTGGTGTGAATATACTTTGTATACAGCCAGAGATATGAAAAATTGTGCTCTATATGTGTGATATGAATTGTAATACATTCCACTGTCATATGTTAAAAATATTAATTTAAAAAAATGTACAAAGGCAGGACTTTTAAGATGTATTTCCAAGTGTAGTTTTGGTAAGTTTAACATAAGATACTAAATGAATAGATACAGAAGTTTTCTTCACGTTTCCAGTCTAATCCATACAAGAAAGTAACTATAATAAGGAATTTAGAATCAACACATTTGAATTTTTATTTTTAATTGAGACAGATTAATTTAGGACAATAAGGTGTACACATTCAAGGGAGAATGCAGGCTTTTTTTTTTTTTTCCCTCTTTTGGGTAGTGGTAGAAATTGAACCCAAGGCTTCACACATGTAAGGCAAGTGCTCTATCACTGAGCTATATTCCAGCCTGATCTTTACAAATTAATAGCCTAATAATTTGTTACTTTGGCCAAGTTACCTGGCTTCTGAGCTACTTTGTGCTTTCCCATGAACAAGTTGGGGTAATACCTACATTAGAGAATTATTTTGTAGATTAAAGGAAGTAAAAGTATCTGAGTGTGGTGATGCAAACCTGTAATCCCATTACACAGGAGGATTGTACATTTGAGGCCAGCCTGAGTAACTTGGTAAGACCCTGGTAAGACCCTATCTTAAAAAGAATATCAAGGGTTGGGATATAGCTCATTGGTAGAGTGTCCTGGGTTCAATTCCCAGTAAGAATGAGAAGGAAAAATGTGTGTGAGTGTGTGTGTGTGTGTGTGTGTGTGTGTGTGTGTGAGAGAGAGAGAGATGTGTGTGTCCTATTAGATTATTAACTAGAAAACTATCCCAGAGCTGTGTGCAGTGACACATGCCTGTAATCCCAGCAGTTTGGGGGGGAGGCTAAGGCAGAGGATTGTGAGTTCAAAACCAGCCTCAGCATTCCTGGGAAAGCTGGGAATGGAACCACCACTTGACCCTGCTATTGCCCTTCTCGGACTATTCCCTGAAGACCTTAAAAGAGCATGCTACAGGGATGCTGCCATATCGATGTTCATAGCAGCACAATTCACAATAGCTAGACTGTGGAACCAACCCAGATGCCCTTCAATAGATGAATGGATAAAAAAAATGTGGCATCTATACACAATGGAGTACTATGCAGCAATAAAAAATGACAAAATCATAGAATTTGCAGGGAAATGGATGGCACTAGAGCAGATTATGCTTAGTGAAGCTAGTCAATCCCTAAAAAACAAATACCAAATGTCTTCTTTGATATAATGAGAGCAACTATGAACAGAGCAAGGAGGAAGAACAGGAAGAAAAGACTAACATTTAACAGAGTCATGAGATGGGAGGGAAAGGGAGAGAAAAGGGAAATTGCATGGAAATGAAGGGAGACCCTCATTGCTATACAAAATTACATATAAGAGGTTGTGAGGGGAATGGGAAAATAAACAAGGAGAGTAATGAATTACAGTAGATGGGGTAGAGAGAGAAGAAGGGAGGGGAGGGGAGGGGAGAGGGGATAGTAGGGGATAGGAAAGGTAGCAGAATACAACAATTACTAATTGGGCATTATGTAAAATTGTGGATGTATAACCGAGGTGATTCTGCAATCTGCATTTGGGGTAAAATTGGGAGTTCATAACCCACTTCAATCTAATGTATGAAATATGATATGTCAAGAGCTTTGTAATGTTGTGAACAACCAATAAAAAAATAAAAAATTAAAAAAAAAAAAACAAAAAACAGCCTCAGCAAAAAGCAAGGCTCTAAGAAACTCAACGAGAACCCTGTCTTTAAATAAAATACAAAATAGGACTAGAGATGTGGCTCAGTGGTTGAGTGCCCGAGTTCAATCCCCAGTACCAAAAAGAAAGAAAGAAAGAAAGAAAGAAAGAAAGAAAAAACTGTCCCCGAAGTTCAGTTGCTGTTGTTACTTCCACTGATTTGTATTTATTAGATTAATCCCTTTTTATCTATTCAGTTAGTGCTTTTTGTAGTTGTTCCCTTGCCCTTTTCTAGATTATCAGTATCTGCCTGTTTACTGAATCATTCATCGGTATAAAACAATGTTTTTAATACTGAAATCTCTCCCCTATTCAGGGGAAAAACAAAAAAACCCGAAAAACTGTCTCTTGGCCTTTCATACCGATATAGCCTACATCAAGATAACTGTTTCTGTTTATAATAAAATTCTGGAAGGGCTTGTCTATATCTGTGCCCTAAGGCACAGTGCAGTTTTGTCTAGAATACATCATAGATAAATAGCATATATTTATTTATTTTTGGTACTATTTCACTGGCTATAACAAATCCCTTTGCTGATTGACCCCGCCCCCTAGCCCACCCACACCCACCTTGCGTAGCATGTGTGAGGCACTGGGTTTGATTCTCAGCACCATATAAAAATTAATAAATAAAAGTATTGTGTCCTGGGCTGGGGTTGTGGCTCAGTTGTAGAGCGCTTGCCTGGCATGTGTGAGGCACTTTGTTTGATCCCCAACACCATATAAACAAATTAAATTAACAAAATAAAGGTATTGTGTCCATGTATAACTAAAAAAAAAATTAGAAAAAGTATTGTGTTCATCTATAACTAAAAATTAAAATAATAATAATTTATTGAATTAAATTTGTATATTACTTTGTTATATACAGTGGATACAGTGGTGCACACCTGTAATCCCAGTGAATCAGGAGGCAAGATCATGTGTTCTACCCCATCCTGGGCAACTTTAAGAGACCCTGTCTCAAAATGAAAAATGATAAGGCCTGAGGGTGTAGCTTAGTTTTAGAGTGTCCCTGGATTCAATCCCCAGTGCTAAAAACTAAACAGACAGACAAAAAACAACACAGAGACACACAAAAGAAAGCAAGAATTCTTTTAAAAATTGATTTTAGGATATGTTTATGAATGATGGGTTCTTGACCTTGAGAGAAAAAACCAGCATTGGGCCGGGGTTGTGGCTCAGTGATAGAGTGCTTGCCTAGCATGTGAGAGGAGGCACTGGGTTCAATTCTTAGCATTACATATAAATAAATAAAAATAAAGTTCATTGATAACTAAAAAAAATTTTTTTTTTTAAAAACCCCAGCATTTCCCCATTTTCCTCCTACCTTTTCCAGCTAAAATACATAATAATTTTCTTAGTTGAATAGTCACTTTAATTTGGCATTTTTGCTTAATGGTAATATGCAATACTTGGTTACTTGAAAAATTTGAACACATAATTAAATTTTTAATGACTTGATAATTTATATTGGACATGCATGCAGTTTATAATACTGAATATATCCAATGTTATCTTATAGAAGAGGAAAGAATTTCTGGCCAGGATAATTATAGAAGACTTTTTGGAGGAGGGGGATTTCAGACATAGTCTTTTTAAGGTTGGATTTTGTTAAAAGTTTATAGGGGAGACTTAATGGATAGCATGAGTAAAGATTACAGGGAAATATTGGATGTTAGTGAAGCATTGGTAATTGTAGGGTTCAGAGCATTGTGGGAGGATATATTGTAGAAAATAAGGAAATATTGGTAGGTTTGTATGGAGCCTAGAATACTATCTTAAGAACTGGATTTTCTCCACTGAAGGAGAAAAAAGTTTTCTATAGAAAACTTTGAAGCAAAGGGAATGGTGTACCCAGATCTCTATTTTTAAGAAGGCGGCTGTTGTAGTAGACTTATAGAAAATAGATGTAAGGAAGATCGGGGGCTGCGGGGGGTGGGGGGGGTGGGACAGCTAGTAGGTTTTTTGCACTAGATTTGGTGAGAACGTATAATGGTTTGAAATACCAGCACAAGAGAAGGAAGGAAAATAAAAGCAATTACAAAGGTGAAAACAATAAAGATTTAGCTATAAACTGGACATGTTGGCACATGCTGTAATCCCAGCAATTTGGGAGGCTGAGACAGGAAGATCACAAGTTAAAGGCCACCCTCAGCAATTTAGTGAGACCCTGTTTCAAAAAATATAAAGAGCTGGGGATGTACCTAAGTGGTCAGGTGCCCCTAAGTTTAATTCCCAGTACCAAAAGGGAATTTTTAGCTATAAACTTGGGTAAGGAACCCAGTAAGAGATTGTAAAAGTGGTCATTTTTATGTAACTGGGATACAATACCAACATGAATAAAAAAGTTGAGTCTTAAACTTTGGTTGGTGATGGGACTTCTTTGGTTATGAGTGAATGGAATTGCCAAAGCAATGACTTAAGAGAGGAAAAGTAGGTTGAGGAAACCCCAGTAATCTCTGTATTCTTTTTTTTTTTTTAGTTGTAGATGGACACAATATTTTTATTTATTTATTTTTATGTAGTGCTGAGGATTGAACCCAGTGCCTCACACATGTGAGGCAAGCGCTCTACCACAGAGCTACAGCCCCAGCCCACCTCTGTATTCTTAAAGGAAGAAGCAGTGATGGCCATAAAAGTTGGGAATGTCAAAACAGATTGTTTTTACCCTTAAGAATTTTGTGAAACTAAAAAGTTTAAAAAAAAAAAAAGTGGGAGGCAAATGTGCACAAATAAAATAGGAAAAGTATGTTTAATTTTATTTGCTTACTAGTGAGGCTATGTATAAGTCTAAAGTGGTGGTTTTCTTTGCCTCACTGTTGATAAAAAGAATAATAAAGTAACCTGGGAACAATATACTTAATGCTGATGAGGGCAAGTTGAGATTAGCAGTCTCATACACAGACAATTGAAGTATAAATTGCTACAAATTTTCCTGGAAACACATTTATAATAAGAACAAAAGATGTTAAACCTTTATCTAGAAATCTCAAAATCTTAGAGTATATCCTAAGGAAATATACACAAATCAGAGATGCATACAAAGATTTGCCTACTAGAATTCTCATTGTAGGTTTATTTGCAGGAGAAAAAAATTGAGAGACATTAAAAACTTCAATAACTGGGAAATAGTCAAATCATGGTATATCCATATAATGGAGCATTGCTGAATCATTTGATATTGTTTTAAAGATATGAGTAATAGTCATGAAAGTTATTTTTTAAAAATGCAAGTGTAGAATACTTGGCTTAATGAATTACCAATTTTTGTGTATATAAGAAATATGGTAAAATATTTCCAGTGGCCATCTGGCTGATAGGGTTGCAGGTGATTTTACTTTTCTTAGATTCTTTTATTTTTTTTTTTTTATTTATTTTTTTTTTTTTAAAGAGAGAGTGAGAGAGGAGAGAGAGAGAGAGAGAGAGAATTTTTTAATATTTATTTTTTAGTTCTCGGCGGACACAACATCTTTGTTGGTATGTGGTGCTGAGGATCGAACCCGGGCCGCACGCATGCTAGGCGAGCGCGCTACCGCTTGAGCCACATCCCCAGCCCCTATTAGATTCTTTTATATTTAGATTCTGATAGTTTCTATTGATTTATAGTCAATCTAGACATAAAAATTTAATTCCAATTAAATTCATTGGATTTAGTGATATAGATTATTGTTAAAAGAAAGGTGCTTTGTAGGTAGTGAATTTCATGGAAGAAAACAGATGTTAGTGATTGAGGATGAGTATCTGACAAGCAGATAAAAAGATAGAAGCAGTGAAGTGTGGATTTTTTTTTTTTTTTTTTGTACCAGGGATTGAATCCAGGGGTGCTTAACCAATGCAGTCAGCCACATCCCCAGCTCTTTTTATTTTTGAGACCATCTCACTAAGTTGCTAGAGCCTTGCTAAGTTGCTAGGGCCTTGCTAAGTCACTGAGGTTAACTGTAACTTGTGATCCTCTTGCCTCAGCTTCCCAAGTTGCTGGTTTTGCAGGCCTGTGCCAGTGCACCTGGCTGGAATGCTTTTTAGACAAGTACAAGTTTTGTATTGAAAATGAAGGAAAGAGAATTCTAACTGCATAGCGTGATTGTGGTATAGCTCTCCGACCCCCTTTTCTATCAAATGGTGATTTGTGTATATCAACAGTATGTTGAGAATCAATCTCTAGATAGGGAAAGATTAAAAAATGTAAAGAAGTAGGATAATTTGTGGAATACTGCATGGTGGTGGCAGTGAGAAAAGGAAGAAAGATGATTGTTTCCTCAATCACAGGTTCAGTGATTATTTCTAAATAGGAAAAGTTGTTTTTAATCTGCAGTTGAAGGGAAGATACATAATGCTTTTGAACCAGGAGGTATTTGGGCATCTTATTTAAGATTTTTATTATTTTTTTTAATGAAATGCCTCATTTGCAGAGGGTGAAGAGATAGGAATAGGGTTTGTAGTTTGAAGAAAGAGGTAGTTTTTCAAGATCCTGCATGGGGAAAAAAAAATCAAATAGAAAAACAGAAGTCAGCAGATACTCAAGAACCATTGGAGGACTAGCTGAAGTTTGATGGCATGAGTTTGTAGTGAACTAAACTAGCAAGGTACATTGTGTGACATCTTCTTGTAACATTTTTCCACTGGAGGAAAGAAAGCTGATAATAAACTAGATACCATTGGGAAGGATTTTGATAAAATATCTTTAAAATAGTTGACCAGGGTGTAGAGTACATGTTAAAGTGGGTTGGAAACTTGAAATGGGGCTTTTAGTATGGCGGCAAGGTGAAGAAGTTGCCACAAGAGGGAAATGTGAGTTGAAGAGGATATATCAGTTTCAAGTGTCTTGTGACATGGTATGATTCAAGTGGCTTAGGTAAAAATTAACCAAAGTCCAGGAACATGTAAGGCTAATTAAAGTAGAGGTCAACCAACTTATTGTAAAAGGTCAGTCAATGTTTTAGGTTTTGTGGGCATATGGTCTGTCACAACTACTTAATTCTGTTGTGGTAGCAACTAGAGAAAATATATAAACAAATAAGCATGGCTGTATTCCAAAAAAACTTTATTTTAGGGCTTGTGGGGGTTATAGTTCATTGGTAGAGTACTTACTAAGTGTGCATACCATCCTGGGTTTGATCTCCAGCATTGCCAAAAAAATCCAAAAAGTTTATTTATGGTCCCTAAATTTGATTTCTTATATTTTTATGTTATAATATATTCTTTTGATCCCCTTCCCCATGCACACACAACCATTTAAAAATGTAAACACCTTGTGCTCCATTGCAGTGGTGCAGCCTAATAATCCCAGTAACTCAGGAAGCTGAGGCAAGAGAATTGCAAGTACTAAGGCCAGTCTCAGAAACTTAGTGAAATCCTGTCTCAAATGAAAAAAACTATGGATAGGGCTGGGGATGTGGCTCTAGCGGTAGCGCGCTCGCCTGGCATGCCTGCGGCCCGAGTCAATCCTCAGCACCACATACCAACAAAGATGTTGTGTCCGCCGAGAACTAAAAAATAAATATTAAAAATTCATTCTCTCTCTCTCTCTCTCTCTCTCTCTCTCTCTCTCTCTCTCTCTCCTTTCTCACTCTCTCTTTAAAAAAAATGTTTAAAAAAAAACTATGGATATAGCTCAGTGGTAAAGTAAGGCTGGGTTAATCCCTAGTACTGGAGATGGAAAAAGTGTAAAACCATTCTTATATTACTAACCATAAAAAAGTGAGACTGAACTGAATTTGGCTAGTAGCCTATAGTTTGCCAGTCCTGGATTAGAATATTGTAAAGAGACCGAGGTTTTAGCTACAAAAAATAATTTTGAAGATTGCCTGAGGAATTTTTTCTCCAATCTTGGGTACTAGGGATTGAACCCAGGAACTTGTGCATGCTGGTAAAGCACTCTACCACTGAACTACATCCCTAGTGAGAAGACTGTTTCTCAGAAATTGACTTGCAATATAAGGAAATCAGATTATTTTTAACATTGTAACCAACGACATTAAAATAAACTGAAGAATACTAGGTGCTACTCAGACCATAGTACCACAGTGGTTGTTGATTAGCCAATATGAAATTAATCTTGGACCTCTAGTGATTAAATGTTGTATGGGGCTGTAGAGTGTGCTTAACATGTGCAATGCCCTGGGTTCAGTCCTTAGCACCAATTTTTTAAGAAAGCTTTATGTATGGATAACTGGTTTTTGTTTTATAGAGTTCTAAAATATTTACTTCTTGAAAAGATATTGTTTACGGGCTAGGGTTTTGGCTCAGCGATAAAATGCTCGCCTAGCATGGGGGAGGCCCTGGGTTCAATCCTCAGCACCACATAAAAATAAATTAATTCATTAAAAGATATTGTATCCAACTACAACTAAAAAAATAAATATTAAAAAAGGATATTGTTTAGATAGGAAAATTAAGTTTATTTGTATATATTTGTAATTTTGTTATGTATTTCCAAATTGCCCTCCATTGAACCAAGTTTATACTGTCAGTCACTAGCAATGTATACTAGTATCTATTTCACTATGCCCTTGGCAGATTTTTTTTATTACAGTCTGGTTAGTGAAAATTGTAAATTGTGATTTTCGTTTCCATTGACATTTTTGTATGTTTTTTTGGGCAGTGTTGCTGATCAAACTCTGGGCCTCGTGCCTGCTAAGCAAGTGGCTCTACCATTGAGCTAAATCCCTGGCCCTCCATTGATATTTTTGTAAAAATATTCAATGTCTATTTTTTGGGGGGAGTAGGTGGGTAATGGGGATTGAACTCAAGGGCACTAGACCACTGAGCCACATCCCCAGCTCTATTTTGTATTTTATTTAGAGACAGGGTCTCACTGAGTTGCTTAGTGCCTCACTTTTCCTGAGGCTGGCTTTAAACTCTTGATCCTCCTGTTTCAGCTTCCCAAGCTGCTGGGATTTACAGGTGTACGCCACTGCGCACAGCTTCAGCGTCTTTTTTTTTTTTTTTTTTTTTACTTTTAGTTGCCTGTATACTTTTGACATTCTTCTGTTGGATGGTTGGATTTTCCCTTTTTGATTTACAGGCACTTTTATTTATTAAGGAAATATTCCCTTTTTTGTGGTAATCTAAACATTTTAAATTTGTTGTCTTTTGAGTGCTGAAGTTCATTTTTGGCAGTGTCAATTTTATCTGTTTTTTGTTTGTTTGTTTGTTTCCTCTTTAGGTTTTATGTCATAGTTGAAAAGTTCTTTTTTAAAAAATACTTCTGTGGCTTTATTTTCTGCATTGAAATATTTAACTCCTTTGAAATTTATTATGGTGTAAGATATAGAGTGAATTCTACTTTTTTCTAGATGTTTACTTAGTTAACACATAAATTTTTTGAATTACCTATCTTTTCCCCACCGATTTGAATGCCACCCATAATATAATCTAAATGCCTACATAAATTTGAATGAGTTTCTCATTCATTTTCCAGCACAAATGAGAACTATACATCCTTGCCACACTGGATGTTGTTAGTGTTTTGGATTTTGGCTATTCTGGTAGGTGTATAGTGTTACATTATTGTTTGAATTTTGAATTCTCTAATGATGTGTTTCATGTGTTTATTTACCATGTGTATATTTTCTTTGGTGTGTTTTGCTCATTTTAAAATTAGGCTGTTTTCTTATTGAGTTTGAGTTCCTTATATATTTTGGGTAACATGTTAGATATGTCTTTTATTTTATTTTAGTTTTAAATATTTATTTTTTAGTTGTAGTTGAACAAAATATCCTAATTTTTATGTGGTGCTGAGGATCCAACCCAGGGCCTCGCACATGCTAGGCGAGGGCTTTACCACTGAGCCATAATGCCAGCCCATAATAAGTTAGGTACACTGGTATAGCCACTCAGGAGGCTGAGGCAGGAAGAAGAGAAATTCCAAGTTTGCCCACGCAACTTAGACCTGTTTCAAAAGAAACATTTTTTAAAAGGGCTGGGATTTAGCTTAGAAGTACAGCACCCCTGGGTTCAAGTCCCACTTCCCCTCCCCTCAAAAGATATGTTTTTACAAATCAGTATTTTTTTCAGATTTTCTTGTGAAATTTGTCTCTCTAGATTTTTAGTAGATGCAGCAAATTGTACAGTCATTTGGGCTGTTTTAGGGATTTGCAACTGTGTGAAGATCAGTAGTTTGATCAGAGGGCACTTAAGAATATCTGGATTTATCAGTAAACGTCCATAAAACTCATCTATTTCAGAGTACATTCATTTGTGGTACTCCCTAAAGATTGAAATTATTCATGTATTGCAAACAGAAACTGCTAAAATGGAGTTACCTCATTTCTGAAGTGGAGGCCATAAGTATTTGGGGAAACTAGCAGGCAGCCAAGAGGAAGAAATGGCTGTCATTTGACTTTACTATAATGGGACTGCATCAGTTTTGATTATATTAACTCAGTAAAAGAAAGTGGACTAGGGCTGAGGCTGTGGCTCAGCCATAGTATACTTGCCTGGCATGTGTGAGGCACTGGGTTTGAATCTCAGCGCCACGTGTAAATAAATAAAGATCTATCAACAACTTAAAAAGGAAGAAAAAAGTGGACTAGATTGAACTATCTTAGTATGCAGTTTATTATATATTAAAACATATTAGATGCACAGAATGGATTGAGAAATTTTTAACCTATTTAAAAAGAAGTAACTAGCATGCTTGAGCAGAGCTAGGTAAGTGGAGATGGGAGAAAGCAAAACTAAGCAATGTGGAAGCACCAGTTATTTGATGGCTAAGGAATAGGTAGAGATCAGTTTCTGGAAATGCTAACCAGGCCTTAATTAGTTCCTGGCAGTAAACACTGACAGCCCCTAAGATGTTGGTATTATGTCTGTGGAGCAACTGCTCCTACTATTATCACTGCTTACCACAAAAGCTCTCTAGCTTACTTTGAGACCAGAGTGGCTTCTTTCCATTTGAGGACTCTGATGTGTGTGGAAAGGCACAATGGGGAGGGAGATAGGAGTTATTTTGCCAGCTAATATTTTAGCAAATGACCAAGCTCTTCTCTACCCACATATGAACGAATATTTAATCTTTAATGAATTCTGAGGAAATAAATGTGATGAAACATACATTTTTACTAGTATTTAAAGAAAGTGTATATTTCGTTGTCTGTAATTGAACTCTGACTATATTATGATCTGACTTTAATTTCTTTACCCTGAGGCATAATGTACATTGCAGTTTGGCACCTGGTTTTTCATTTCATTCTACTTCCTTCACTGCTGGGCAGTCAGCTTTTACTTCTGTCACTTTATCTTTTATTTATTTATTTTTTTGGTCATTATTACTTTATCTTTTACATTGCCTCCAGTTGCCTTTTTGTTTACTGATTTTCACTATTTGAAAAGCAAATTTAAGAATTATGTTGCCGGGGCTGGGGATGTGGCTCAAGCGGTAGCGCGCTCGCCTGGTATGCGTGCGACCCGGGTTCGATCCTCAGCACCACATACCAACAAAGATGTTGTGTCTGCCGAGAACTGAAAAATAAATATTAAAAATTCTCTCTCTCTCTCTCTCCTCTCTCACTCTTTCACTCTCTCTAAAAAAAAAAAAAAAAGAATTATGTTGCCTAAAGCTAACTGCAGCATATGTGGATATTAATATTAGTCTAAAGCTGACTGCAGCATATGTAGATATTAATATTGATCTTTGTATTTTGTTTCAATTATTTCATTATAAAACATTATAGGATTGGCAATGGAATAGTATGACTTTTTAATATAATTTATTGATTTTAGTATAAGCTTTTTCTTTTGCTTCTCTCATAATAACTCTAAGGTAGACATTAATTATTATTCTCATATTTGTGATGAGGGAGTCAGAACTGGAATTTGAGTTTGGTTCTTTGAGTAAGATATCAAGGCTCTGGGGCTAGGGTTGTAGCTCAGTGGCAGAGCTCTTTCCTAGCATGCGTAAGACACTGGGTTCGATCCTCAGCACCACATAAAAATAAATAAAATAAAGGCCATCTACAACTACAAAAAAAAAAAAACTTAAAAAAAATAGATACTAAGGCTCATTTTAAGCATTTATTCAGGGTAATATTTTAAATATTGGGTAATTCTTTTTTTAATATGCTAGAAACCTTCATAATGTAAGGCTGTGTTCTAGAGCTTAAAGGTTGCTTGAAGTACAATTTTTATATCAGTACTCACACTTTGGGTCTTGGGGCCCCTTTACTACTAAAAATTATGAGGATCCCAAAGAGCTTTTATTTACATAGGTATATCTATCAGTATTTACCATATTAGAAATAAAAACAAAAAAATTTAAAAATATTAATTTACTTAAGCATTATAATAAAATATAAATAAGGTTGCTTTTTCTTTCCTTCTTCCCACCTTTTTTTCCTACTCTATTGCTCAGGCTGGCTTTGAAATTTGGTCTCAAGCTCTCCTGCTGCCTTAGCCTCCTTTGTAGCTGGAACTACAGACACATACCACCATGCCCAGCCACTTTTTTCTTAATAAACAACTATTCATAAAAATTTTGTAGTTTAAAGAGTTGCATTGTTTTATGTTTGCAAATATTAATGCCTGTCTGACTTAGAAGACACCTCAATTCTCACTTTTGCTTCTATTTTCAAAAAGACACCTCAATTCTCACTTTTGCTTCTATTTTCAATCTGCTGCTATAGATTATTTGAGACAGTTCAGCTTTGTGGAGATAAGTAGTTAGAAAAGGGAAAAAGTAATTGATTAGCTTTTTTCAAATAATTGTGCACTTTATTTCATATTAAACAAAACTGGACAAGTAGTAGTTTTTAAAGAATCTGAGAAGAAAATTAAAATTTTGTTGATTTTAGAGATGATCATCAAAAACACCAAAAATTTAATATACCTTATAGTAATGCTCAGGGTATTTGCATGAGACTTGGAAGGTTTTTAAATTTGTGGGGGAATTATGATGATGGTGGTATAACTAAGCTCATTGGAAAATGGTGTGTGTGTGTTGGGGGGAGGTGTTTCCTGTGTCTGAGGAGCACCCTGAGTGGAAAGCAGTTTTTATTTCAAATGCACATGATAAAAGAATCTGGTGAAGTTCTCCAGGACTCTTCTTTTTCCTGTAGGAATTCACCAATTTTGGTTTGTGACTAAGGAAAAACAAAGCAAACAGTAGTAGACAAGTAAACTCAGAAGGCCACCATTTTTGCAGGAGAAT
Source organism: Ictidomys tridecemlineatus (assembly GCF_052094955.1). Lineage (NCBI taxonomy): Eukaryota > Metazoa > Chordata > Mammalia > Rodentia > Sciuridae > Ictidomys > Ictidomys tridecemlineatus. Next base: position 118,471,460 of record NC_135477.1, on the reverse strand, counting down.
AATAATATTGGTGGTACCTAAGAAATGCAGGATCCCTACTATGCTTAATATGATTCAGATTTTGAGGGATGATAAGTTACTGTCTGTACAAAGAAATGCCAGTTCTCACAGGTTGTTATTTTAAATGATAGCTAATTATGACTAACCCATAATCTAGTATCTTAATTTCATTGGCCACTTTCTCTCATATATGAGTGATGGGAGCTCCATTAATACAGTGGTGGTATTCTTTTTTCCAGTCTGTAGGTATACTATTAGAGCCATGCAGTGACCATGGTGATAGTGAGGAAGGCCATCTTGAGAGGTAAATATTTCTCTTGTTTTTAACTAATAAATCATTTTTATATTTATAACTCTTCACAGATATTTGGGTGCAGTATTTAGATTGATCTATACTTTATGACATACAGTTTAGGCAATATAAAAGAAATTCAAGCTTCTTGTTTTAGTAGTAGGGATAAAACATTAAATGTCCAAATATTCAGGAGTTCCAACAACTTCAGACAAACATTAGTTATAACTTGGAAAACATTCAGGGGGAAGAACACAGCCTTCTTGGAGACATCTAAAACTTGTAAGTGATTTATAGAACAATTGGGAATTTATTGATACTTATAGTATACCTGTCAGTGAGTTAATTCATGATCTTGCAGCTGGGGCTAACTAACCAAAAGATTATAACATGTTGGCTTCTACAGATAATGTACAGAATATTTCACTTCCTCTTTGAACTCATTCTTGGTGTGTTCCAAGAATGGTACTTAAGCAAATGTTCATCTCCTTGACCAGCTATAATAGAGCAAGCAATGCCTGAGGCAATGAGATGTCAACCAGATGTAAGTTTCGGTAGATAGAATCCCTTTGAGTTAAAGCTTTCTAGAGTGTTTCAAGGCACTGAAAAGGATTTGGGTCTCTTTGCATCATTCTTTCAGATATGCCAAGAAGTGCATAATAACTTTCTTAGGAAAGATGATTTGATACACAGAAAACACATCAGTAATGAAGTTGCAAACTAGATTCTAAATAATTGGAAATCCAAAACAGCATTACTAATTTGCTGATAGCCTGTTGGCCAGGGTAACTTATGTTAATACCATTGTCTCGTAATTATGAATAGGAAACCTATTCTCTGAAGGTAAGTAAATTCTTTGGAGCCATGTCTCTGGAGCGTCCCCATACTCTGAAGGTCCACAGATTTTCTGCTTACAGCAGTTCCTTGTGCTTCCTTTCAGGAGGCAGGAATGATCCTCTTCCAGCCCAGGGAGTTTTGGAGTTATGGGCTGAAGATTTAAGATTAACAGCATTTACAGGCATCCCCAGAATGATGACATCTGGATTTGATAGAACAATAAGGATCCATTTAGTGAGGACTCAATCTTTTTGGAAAAGTTCTTTCCTCTTCAACTTGTATAGGTTAGCAAACTTGTTTTTAGATCCAAAGAGTACCTTGCTTAGGTGGATTACATTTTGCATGTTTAACACTCTTGTTTCTCAAATTTAAGGGATTAGGTGCTTTGGTCAGCTAGTCGTAGAATCTACTCATCCTACCTAAGCAAAGCAAGGCCTTGAGCTTTTCAGGGAATTTAATTCATTTCTTACACTCAGCAAGAATGAGATGATTATGTATCTGAGGAGATGACGTGCCATATTTAGATCAAGTTAGAACTGGCACTTACTTGTATTGTAAATTTTTCAAGTGTTTTTTGGGAAAAGAAGTTTCCCAAAGTAGGCATATTGATAACCTACTGCATAATAGCAAATGCTCTGTTGACTGGTTGAATAGGTAGAAATCATTTGTGACAGCTTGTTGTTAACACCTGTTCTTAATAGGGGTGAGTTTTTCTGGGGTAATAAAATGTGATCTGAAAATTTTAAAAATTTCCTTTTTTAAAATTCTCTTATATTTAGAGGAGGGAGCATTTTAGAACTAGTAACCTTTGATTACAATATAACCTTGTAATAGAAACAGATTTAAGGTAAAGAACATAGTTATAGTTATACCTTTTTTAAAAAATTTAGAAGTCTCAAAGTAGAATAAAGCTATTTATTTGGTTAAAACTAATTTATTTTACAAAATCCCATTATGCTTTTTTGTTTATTTGTTTGTTTCTATTTATTGTGGATTTTAATTTCCCTTCTGTAAAAAGTTTTTTTGGGGAATGGTTTCATGTGTTGACAGGGAAGTGGGGAGCCTTACTTAATTTTTCTAAATCTGAAGTGATTCTGTGGATCTTTTCAGTATCGTGTGATTTTCAGATATAGGGCTCCAAAGAATGGGCATTTGCCCAATGGTCATTTTCTCCTCTCACATTTTAAATGCTAATTAAATTGGGGAAGAGGAATCTAGGTAAGAAATATGTAATAATAATAACCTTTTTATTCTTAATATTCTAATAACTTTACTTATATTTTTAGGAAAGAATATTTGTTATTTGACAGTGATAAATTGTCACACTTGATTCTGGTAAGAAATATTTTTATCTTATGGTTCTTATAATTGCCAAGGTTTAATGTACCAAATATTCTCATTATTGTTATTCTTTTGCTTTATATTTCTGAGGGTTGAACCCAGGGGTACTGTACCAATTAGCTCTATCCCCATTCCTTTCCTTTTTTTGAGACAAGGTCTAAAAAAGCTGCTGAGGCTGGCCTTGAACTTGTGATCCTACAATCTCTCAGCTTCCCAAATTGCTAGGATTTTATATGCCAGTTATATCTGGCCTTTAATTTTTGTATTGGATAGGTTTAAAAGAGATGTAAATATAAATTCTTTTATCAAATGTTTGTAGTTAAGTGGTAACTTATTTGCGAGTTTTAGTTATAAGATTCTTGGTTATGAAAACAGTTTTTTTTTTTTTTGGCGGGGGGAGGGGGTTACGAAGGTTAACCAAGGTGCTTTACCACTGAACTGCATCCCCATCATTTTTTTTTTTGGTACCAGGGGTTGAACTCGGGGGCACTTAACCACTAAGCCACATCTCCAGCCCTATTTTGTATTTTATTTAGAGACAGAGTCTTGCTAAGTTACTAAGGGCCTCACTAAGTTGCTGAGGTTGGCTTCAAACTCATGATCCTCCTGCCTCAGCCTCCCGAGCTCCTGGGATTACAGCTGTGTGCCATCATGCCTGGCATCCCCTCCTTTTTATTTTTCATTTTGAAATAGGGCCTCACTATGTTGTTGAGGCTGGCCTTGAACTTAGGATCCTCCTACCTTACCTTCCCAAGTAGCTAGGATTATAGGTCTGTACTACTACACCCGTGAAAATACTTTGTGTGTGTGTTAAATTCAATTTTTAATTTTTTTAGTATACACGACAATAGAGTGTATTTTAACATATCGTGCATACATGGAATATAACTTCCCATTCGTATGGTTGTATATGATGTGGATTTTCACTGGTCATATATGAATACAGAAAAGTTATGTCCGATTCATTCTACTGTCTTTCCCATTCCCATCTCTCCTCCCTTCCCTCCATACTCCTCTGTCCAATCTGGTGAACCTCCACTCCTACCACACCCTCCACCCTGCCTATTGTGAGTCAGCATCTGCACATTCAGCCATTGGTTTTTTGGGATTGTTTATATGAAAATTCTTTCTTGAATTTGAATTCCAAACTTTGTTTCCCAATGAGACATTGTAATATGCGCTAATTATCTTTAAGCTGGGAATGGAAAACTTCATGGTTGTGAAATATATTCTTTATTTTAAAATACAGGATTGTAGTAGCAAGATATGTGATTTAAATGCCAACACTGAATCAGAAGTGCCAGGAGGTCAAAGTATTGGTGTTCAAGGGGAAGCAACAAGTGTTCAAATTCCACATTTAGATCTGAAGAATGTTTCTGATGGTGACAAATGGGAAGGTAACTTTACCCACATCCATTATTATTATTATTATTATTATTATTATTATTATTATCGATACTATTATTTGTAACTCAGATAACCCAAGGAAGTAATGAGATCACTGCCCTTTTCTGGACAGTTTTTTTCATTTTAATCTTTCGTTTTCTGTTTCATATAAGATGAGTTGAGTACATTTTACTTAGATATACTAATGAGATTATGGGGCAACTGACTTATATGAATTAGAATTTGTCTGATCCATTAGCTTTGAAAATGGATGTTAGAATTTATTTTTAAAATAAAATCACCCAGAATAGGCTTTCTAAAATTGTTAAACCAGATGCTATCTTTAGTCTTTGAAAATCTGGTGTTAGCACTTGAAGACTTTCTCAGTTTGAACACAGAGCATTTAGCTTCCTTTTTTAATGATTATCAGGAATACTTTAAAATGAACTTCAAGGGCATGTATAACCAAATATTGTATCATATCCCTGTCTCTATCAGGTAATGAAAGTATGATGGGGGTGGAGGCTAACAATTTGCACAAAGAAAAGAAGTTTAACAAGCAAGCAACATGGGTGTATGCATTTCTCAAAACTTAGCAAATGTACACTTAAGATTTTTGCATTTCATTGTATGTAAAGTTTTATTTTTACATGAAGAATAAGAAACTAAACAAATACTGACTTCGGTGAATGATTTGCCTACTGAACTTTTTATGGGGATGTATACCAATATCTCCAGTTTACTTTGAAATCCATTAAAAAAAAGATGATTGGGGTGGGGTTGTGGCTCAGTGGTAGAGCGCTCGCCTAGCATGTGCGAGACCCTGGGTTCAATCCTCAGCACCAAATAAAGAAAAATAAATAAATAAGTGGAATAAAGGTGTTGTGTCCAACTACAACTACAACTAAATGAGATGGGTAAATGTTGTAAAGCAAATGTAGTAAAATGTTAATGATAGAATCTAGGTGATTAGTGTATGAGTGGCTATTGTAAAATTTAACTTTGTTGTATTTTTGTGCACTTTGAAGTAAAATGTTGGAGGAGGTAGGAAATGAGCAACAAACTTGTATCTAGGAGCCTTTCTGTGTCATATGCTTTCCTAGGTAAAGAGAATGAGACAATTTAGGAATATTTATTTATTTGTTGTAGTTGGACACCATATATTTTTTCTTTATATATATATAGTGCTGAGGATAGAACCCAGGGCCTCACACGTTCTAGGCGAGCGCTCTACCGCCGAGCTACAACCCCAGTCCCCAATTCAGGAATCTTAAGCCTAGTTATATATTGTTCAGTCGGATTGAAGATTCCTGAGTTATCTCACCTTTGGCAAGTTATCTGATGATATACAGTGGTAACAGCAAGAGGAATTATAGTGCCAATGCTTTTGGCTCCTCTTGCCACTGTAAATCTGTTCCCCTGATCTTAGGAATGTGTACACGTGCGCATGCACATGCGTGTATGAAGTCTGGGTGTGTTTTGTTTTTGTTTTTTTTTTTTTTTTTGTGGGGAGGGGTACTGGAGATTGAACCCAGGAACACTCTACCATTGAGCTACATCCCCAGCCTTTTCTTTTGAGGCAGTGTCTCACTAAGTTACTTGGGGGCCTCCTTGCTAAGTTGCTGAGGCTGGCCTTAAACTTGGGATTCTGAGTCACCAGGGTTATACCTATAACCCTGCACCTCCACACCTGGCTAAGGTCTAGGTGTTTTTTTAAAGCTCTAACCAAAACATTGTCTATACCAATCTTTATTTCTGTTCTCCTTCCCTCCTTTTTAGATCTAGGTTTTTGGCCTGCCCAATGACATAAGTCTTAACTGACTAATCAAGAAGTTGTCATTTGATTGTCAGGTTGTTCTGGGTTATTCAGGATTTCTGGAATTTATGAAGATATTCCCCAGAGTTAGAGGATATGTTAGCATACTGATGACAGTGAAGATTAAATGTCCTTTTTAGTTATTTATTGAGGCATAATAATTGAAAAGGAGCAGTAATTAACAGAGCATCTGGATTCTAAAAAAGTATTTTTGCTTCTTCCTCTTAGAAGATGCAGATAAATAGCCATTTATGATGTTTGACCTGGCGGGGAAAGTCCTAATTCTAAATTATAAGAATAGATGAGTAATTGTTTTCCATTGTCTGAGAGATTGGGCATTCTCTGTCTCTTCAGCTTTCTGGAAGCTCCTCAAAGAGAATCTGATGCTGGACTATCCCCCACCCCACAATGTCTGAATCCAACCACTTAAGTTGCTGAGGCTATCTTTGAACTCAAGAGCCTCTTGCCTCAGCCTCCCAAGCCACTAGCCAACCCCTATATCTTATTGTAGGGAAAGGAGGTTACCTATGGACTACTGATCCCTGATTTTCAGTGTGTGAGATATTCTCTTATCCATATGATTCAATGGTCATGACAAGTTTATATTAGTCTCCCACTGACTATTACAAAAAGAGGGGCCAATGATCTTTAGAAAGTCAATGGTAGTAGACAGCTGAGTGTACTTGATGGCCACACATGTGCTTGGGAGACTGTATTGTTCCTTCAAGCTTTGCCACTAATAAGAACATTGACTTTTCACAGTTAGGTGTCATGATATTCTAAAATGTCTTCCTTAAGAGAACAGATTATTTCAGACTTCGGAATTAAAGACATTTTGTTTGATGTGGCTCCTAGGAGAGAAGTGGGAATGACTCCAAATAGAGGCCCCCACTTCATTCTCTAGTATGTGTTTTTGTTTTTCTCAAAGGATTACCAGCAGAACACAGCAAACAGGTAGCAGCACATTATTACTAACAGTATGAATTTATAACAGCTATTTAAAAAGACTTAATCTTTCAATGGAGGTGAACCATTTTCTCCTAATTCTGGAATGAAACATAATAGTGGGATCTTTTGAAAGTGGGATTTTATTTTCTGTTAAATCAATGACACTGAAAAGCTTCAAACAGTATCAGTTAAGAGTTTAAAAAAAAAAAAAAACCACTATTCTTTTTTTTTTTCCTTTTATTTTTGCCTTGCTTGCTGAAATGGAAATGTATGTTTGCATTTGTTAAAGTTTGGTTAATAGTAATTTTTTTGAATAGTTTTTGAGCAAAATGCCTAACTAGTTTTAGGGAAATGTTTTTGGTATCTTTGGCTTTGTGTTATGTGTATGGTTTGTTCTGACTGTGCCGTGTGTTCACTTTAGTATTTTTTGCCATTTTTTCCATTTTATTAGCGTCATGCCCTATCACTTTTCCCCTCATTGATTTCAAAACAATGCATCTGCAGAGAGATGGGGAGGGTAAGTATGGTTCACCATAGTTTAGTTTTCTTGCCTTTTTATGGTTCACTCTGTTTGTCTTTTTTAGCCCTTCTCCTGCTGTCCCCAAATCTTAGGATTAAAACTGATACCAAAGAATTGTTTTTGTTATTTCTTTCTTTCCTTAAAACAGATTTCTCATAAAACATTTATTATAAGTAATTTCTGGGACACAGGTACAAGGGTTGCTTTGAAATCACTTTATTGCTGGGTTTATTGTGGGATTGCACGCTCTGTACCCAATTTTTACTTATGAGATTGATTTGGGTTTCAAAAAAGATTTAAGTTTTGTTCTTACTACCCTGTAAAACAGGCAGTGCTTTACATAGCTAATGCATAAAATTAATATCACTACTATAATAATTTTGTTTAACTATTGTGAAGAACAAAGAAAAAATGACTTTTGAAGTTTGACACTGTTGAGCCATCTTTCCTTTTTTTTTTTTTTCCATTATTAATAGCCATAGCATCAAGGTTTTAAATTTTAGTTACAGTCTAGGCATGGTGGCACACGCCTATAATCCCAGCAACTCAGGAGGCTGAGGTAGGAGGATCACAAGTTCAAGGCTAGCCTCAGCAACTTAGTGAGGCCCTAAGCAACCTAGCAAGACCCTGTCTGAATAAACAACAACAAAAAAAGCCAAACGGGGATGTAGCTCAGTGGTAAAATGCCCCTGTGTCAATCCCCAGTGACCTCTTTCCCCAATTAAAAGAATTATTAGTTACAAGTAATGCAAATTTGTAGTGGCAAAGTATTTTTTTATTTTTTTTTTGCCCCTGTGTTCATTGATATTAAAATTCATTTTATTTTTTTTATTTAGGTTATATTTGTGGATTATGTGTATGATTTTTATATGTTCTATGTGTGCAAAGATACCAGTTATATTAACATGGTTACTTTTGAGAGCATTCAGGGTAACTACAATAAGATATATGTGCTTATAAAGGACTAGCACTGTTAAGTTTTTTGTTTATGATGCTCTTGTGGGTATTTAATAAAGTACATATTATACATAGGAATCCCATACTAAATGATAACCACTACAGTTTCATGTTAAGAGACCAGATGCTGACAGGTGACTTAGCTCCTCTTTTAGAAATGTTAGAATTTGGGCTAGGGTTGTGGCTCAGTGGTAGAAGTTTCTTGCCTCACATGTGTGAAACAGTGGGTTCAATTCTAGCACCGTATATAAATAATTGAATGAAATAATTATCCATCCACAACTAAAAAAAAAAAAAAAGAATTCTTATGGAGTCAGAGAACTCCATTTCTGAGTAGCATAGGGAAGAGCTTCCACATCTTAACATAGCCTCTTGATAATAATGGACAAATGTTACACCTGGCAGCATTTGGCTTTTACTTTATGTTCCTAATTAAGGGCTGTTGAGTGGTCACTGTTTCAAAATAAGACTTTTTTCTTTACTTGAAAAATAATATTTTTCCTTATGTTTAGAATATTTAGAATTATATTAAATAATGTCTCTTCCATTCTTTTCCTTTCCTTTCTCTCCTTCTCTCCTTCCCTCCCTCCTTCCCTCCTTCCCTTCATGGGAATCAAACCCAGGACTTCCCCTAAGCAAGCTTTCCACCACTGAGCTACATCCCCAGCCCTTTTTGAGACAGAGTATTGCTTACTTTCCTAGATCTCCTTTGAATTTGGAATCCTTCTTGCCTCAAGTAGCTGGGATCACACCAAATTAGAATTAAATTTTAGAGAGCTTGACAGTGTCCTTTCTTGTTTTGCCACTAGGTTCAGTAATTTAAGCTTTAGCTCCTTTTGTGAAAAGAGAAAACTCTGAGCTAAATCTTGGATAATTTTAAACTTTAGTTGGCATCATGAAGATCCTCATATCTCTTTGTTTCATTAAAAAACATGTGTAATAGATATTTGAAATACTACACAATGATACAATTTAAAGAACCTATAGACTACATTTTGTGACTTTTCCCCCCATATGGACTCAAGAGACCCATCCTACTGTTCTTTATGTTTTACAGAACCATTTCCTGCTTTTAAGTCTTGGCAGGAGGATTCTGAGTCTGGAGAAGCTCAGCTGTCTCCACAAGCTGGAAGAATGAATCACCATCCCATGGAAGAGGATGGTCCTCCAGTATTATCACACCGCAGTTTAGATTTTGGACAAAGCCAGCGTTTCCTACATGATCCAGAAATGCTGGATTCCTCATCTAAAGCACTTTCTTTTACTAGGTATATGATTTTTTTTTAATGTATTTGTAAGAGGTGATTTCTATTAGGTTCCCAGATCCTCTGAAAGATTTAGTTTTCTATACCTATAGGTCAGACCCTTCTCCCCTATAATCCCCATTTCCTGAAGCAGTTTTGCCCTGCTATTGAATTCTAAATTCATTGAGGTATATGTGGTGCTTGAAGTTTGCTTTCAAATGGACATTTCCGTGGTGTATTTGTTTGTTTATTCATTCATGACTATGATACAGAATTGAAAGGGAAGCAGCCAGTGAAACTGATTCCTCTAATATTTTTGTTAAAACTTAAAATTGATTGTGAATACCAAAAACTTGTTTTTCCCCCAAGTTGAACACTTATAAGAGCTCTGAGCTGCTAGGTTTCTTTATTTATTTTCTGCCTTTGTCCAAATAAGTTTTAAATGATTCTACCACTGTGTTCACTAATTTTGTGGTGTGTAACACTGTAGGTTTTTTTTTTTTTTTTTTTAACAAGCTGTTCTTTACTATTAGGGACTTAACTTCACTTTCAAGATATACTTACTAGTAGTTGTGTTGACAGTTGAACATTTAACACAGACTATTGGCTTGTCATTTAAATTCAGGATTAGAAGATCATCCTTTAGTTCAAAGGATGAAAAAAGAGAAGACAGAACACCTTACCAGTTGGTTAAGAAACTTCAGAAAAAAATCAGACAATTTGAGGAGCAGTTTGAAAGAGACAGAAATAGCAAGGTAAGTTTGTACCATTGCCCAGACCAAGCTATATCTAATTGGGTGCTGTGGCACATGCCTGTAATCCCAGTGACTTAGGAAGCTGGGACAGGAGGATTGTAAATTGTAAGGCCAGCATCAGCAATTTAGCGAGATCCTGTCTCAAAAGGAAAACAAAAGAATAAAATGTGCATGTAGCTCAGTGAAAGCACCCCTGGGTTTAATCTTCAGTAACACACACACACACACACACACACAAAATTTTTTCTAATATTAGAACTGGGAGAAAGGGCTTGCAGAGCATCAGTCCACCTCTTTCCTGATGCCCAGAGAAATAGAGACCATATAAACTGGGTATGGTGGCACATGCCTATAATCCCAAGTACTTGGGAGGCTTAATCAGGAGGATTGCAAGTTTAAGGCCAGCCTGGGCAACTAAGTGAAACCCTGTCTTAAATTCTTTTTTTAAAAAAAAGAACTGGGGATATAGCTCAATGTTTGTCTAGCATGTGCAAGGCCTTGGGTCCACTACCTGGTGCTGCCACACACACCAAAAAAGTAATTATATAGATCTGAAAGCAAATAGATCTTTGGCCTTTTGATTTCTAGGTCAGTATTCTTGCCATTGCAACTTTGTCTCTATTTCCCTTTGTAAAACAGCTTTAAAATTTTTAAAGCAAATTCTTTACTTTTAAAAATGATGCTGTTATTTCTGCTCTGTGTAAAAGTTACAAGTTCTAAGATAAGAGTTGCTGAAGAAGTGAAGGAAGAAAAGGAAAAAGAACATATTTTAATAATTAGAACATGTGAAGTGGAAAGAGTCTTATATTTAAAGATGGAGACCCATGCTCAAATCTGCCTTCAGCCAGTTATCTAACCCTGTTCTGGGAGAATTTTTACTTAATATTCTGCCCTGTATAATTAAGGTATAATTAATTAAATATGGATTGAGGATTGAATGAAATCTGTAGTGAGAACTATAAGATATTATGTGGACACAAATTAATGAAACTATTGCTTACTACAAAAAATGTCATTTATTCTGCTTCTTAATTTTCAGCCTTCCTACAGTGATATTGCAGCCAATCCAAAGGTATTAAAATGGATGACAGAGCTTACCAAACTGCGGAAGCAAATTAAAGGTATAAGTATGCCATTTTATAATATATTTGCAGTTTTAAAATGTTCTGTGTAATTTGTGTGAGAATTATAGTTGTGATTTTTGATACTTTCAAATCTTGGGACTTTTGGCAAAAATAGGTGTTTTTTTTGTTATTGTTTTTATTAGTATTTTTTTTAGTTGTCAATGAACCTTTATTTATTCATTTATATGTGGTGCTGAGAATCAAACCCAGTGCCTCACATGTGCTAGATAAACACCACAACTCAGTGGTAGAGTGTTTTTTTATTAGTATTCTTTTGAAAGGTACCCTGCATACACACACACACACACACACACACACACACACACACACACACGTGAACTGGTGCAATACAATTTGGGTTTTTGAAGGTATTAAAATTTTTTGGTATATATTTTGTCTAAAGACTAAAAGACTAGCTAGTCAGGGACTGGGGTATATAGTTACAATGATGGAGCACTTGCCTAGCATGTGGGAGGCCTTAGGTTTGATCCTCAGTAATGGGTAGGGGATATAGTCTTAGTGAATTGTTGACACTGTAAAGACTAAATTGTAAGTCTTCTTGACTCATAAACTAGGCCTTGTATTTCTGGTTGTCTGCTTAGCATAAGCTGTTGTTAAGGTATATTTATTCTGTGTTTAGTGAATATGCTTTTTAATGATTTTTAACCATTACCTGTGCTAAGTATAGCTTATAATTTGGATCACTGTTTTGATTTATTCATTTGGACTTATTTGGTGAAATTCTTAATAGCTCATAAGTATCAAGTACTCTAACATCATCCCCACTATCATGGAATTTTTTATTCTTTGGTTTAAGATACTTTCTCTTAAAAGAGGATTTCATGCATAATGTATTCTGCTGTTATATATAAATTTTTAAAATGAAAAAAATGTGTATTAGGCATTTACATTGGATTGCCTCCATGTTAAGTGAAGTACCAAGAATACCCAGTTATTGTCATCTGATAATGTATAGCTTCATTCATAAACTGTTCTACATTCTCCTCATTTTATACACCCATGAATAAAAAATAACCTCATTTTATTATTTCATTTAAAAAAGAGGATTTCATGAACTAAAATCAATTTCCATGCATGTATGAGTTTGTTGGGATGAATCCAGCTACTGTGTGTAATAATAAAGCTCTAATTTAAAAACAAAACCAAACTTTTTTTTTTTAAGATTACTTCCTCGCTACCTACAGTTCTGCAGAGCATTGCCTTGTTTAAATTCTGATTTCCAACCACCAGTAATCATTGTTAAATTAATAGGCATTAGCTTCCTAGTTTCCCAGTTTTTTTCTTCTCTTAACTGTTCTATAGTACATCCTCTGCATAGTAGCCAAAATTATCTATTAAAAAATCATGCAAAAATGATAGCCATTCAATAGAACCTGTATATATACTGGGGTTGTAGCTCAGTGTAGAGTAATTGCCTAGCATGCGTGAGGCACTGGGTTCAATTCTCAGCACTGCATACAAATAAACAAAATTAAGGTCCATCAATAATAAAAACAAATATCTAAAAAATAAATCATGTTACTCCCTTGTTAACACTGGGCTGATATCCATAAATGTAAGGCCTAGTTTATGACTCAAGAAGACTTAAAATTTCAGTGGGTTTCCCTTTCCACTTAGAATTTTTCTGAGTCCAAATCTTTACCATGACTTTCAATGGCTTGCACACTCTGGCAGACAAGACAACTCTCATTTTCTGTTCCTCTGACATGTAAAGCTGCATGGGCTATTTCCTCAATTGGGGGTGAATGTTTTTCCTCTAAACCTTCTATGCTACATTATTTCCTTATCATTCCATATTTAACCAGAATGAGACCATTAAAAAGGCCTTCTTTGTCGATCTTATATAGTGTTACTGCTCCTCCACAAAGCACACTTCTTTTAGAACTGTGATTCTGTCCTGTTATATCTTCTTTATAGCACTTAGCATTTTTTTGAAGTTATTTCACTTATTTATCTGATTATTGTTTTTCCTTCCCTGCATATTTATATATGCTCCATGAGAACAAGGACGAATCTCTTTTGTTTACTACTGTGTATTAGTGTCTTCTGTTTAGTAGACTTTCTATGAATTTTGATAGAATAGAAAGCTTTCTTGCTGTACATATAATTTGATTACTTTGTTACTTTGAAATATCTGTGCATTTGTGCTATTAATGTATACTTGCTAAAATCAATTGTTAATCTTTCCTCTTGTTTCTGAAATACAGATGCAAAACACAAAAGCTGTGATGGAGAATTTGTACCTCAGACACGCCCACGTAGTAACACACTTCCAAAAAGTTTTGGCTCTTCTTTAGACCATGAAGATGAAGAGAATGATGATGAATCCAGAGTTATTCAGAAGGAGAAGAAGTCATCTAAGGAAGCAACCCTTGAACTTATTCTGAAGAGACTGAAAGAAAAACGTGTTGAGAGGTGTCTTCCAGAAGATATCAAGGTAATGTTAACCATGATTTTTGTTCAGGCTGGCCTTTAGAATCCCTGAAACAAAGCAATTACCATAACATGATTAAGATATCTGAGTAGTCCAACTGGCCTACTTGATATTTACAGATTCATAAACATGTTTTGTTGTTGTTTTTAAAAAGTACTGGATTGAACTCAGGTACTTGCACATTAGGCAAGCACGCAAGCATTCTACCCCATCCCAGTGATTTTTTTTCTATCTCTGATTTCATTGTAGTGAAAGACGGGTAGTATTGACTAATTATGGAAATAAGTAGGTTTTATTTGGTATAGTTGGAGAGTATTCTGGAACATTGGTTCATTGAAATGATAATATGTGTATATCCCATCTATGTATATCAAAGTATATAAATGCATTCTATTGTCATGTATAACTAATTAAAACAAATAAAAAATTTTTTAAAAAGTGATAATATGTGATCCTATGAAACAAAGGGAAACGTTCTGTGGATTTCTGCTTATTCCACCTTATACCATACTGAAAGGTATGATGAGTGTATTGCAGTGTAAAGAATGCACCATCTCAATTGGAAGAGAAACTGAGGACAGGGTAAAGTCTAAGGTTACAAATTAACATTGTTGAATTTCTTTTAGGATCTTTCCACTATACTGCTGCAAGATTTTCTTTCTTAGGGGATATATAGACAGATTGGATGGTAAAACCTGTGTATGTATGTGAAAGTGTGTCTGCATCCACTAGTCTTACTGCTAATAAAAGACTAAGGTTAAGTAAAATAAGTAAAACAAGAAGCTTTTATATATGCCTGCTGTGTGTTGGGTAGGAATGTTATAAATGTTTTACATATATTAATGTCTTTATTTGAATTCTTTGAGGTAGAATGAAGTGTCCTCATTTTATACATATTGGTATATTAAACCTGAAGAGGTTAAGTAATGTACCCAAGCCAGTATTCATAATTTATTCAAATAAAATATAAATCAAGTTATCAAAGGAGTTGCCACCTATGTATTAGAATACCAGATTCTTCAGGACAAAAAATGTTGCCTGCAAATGAATAAGCAAAGATTGCATTAGCCTATGTTAGACTGGTGATAGCCTGCCCTTTCAGCTTAATTAACTTACTTTGTTAGAAGTAAGGAGAATAATAATGATGCCAGTGGATTTTTTCCCTCCTAATTCTAGAAAATGACGAAAGATCATTTGATAGAAGAAAAAACTTCTCTCCAGAAAAGTCTTCTTTACTATGAAAGTCAACATGGAAGGCCGGTAATGTTTCTCTTGATAAAAAACTTGATTTATAGAAGAGCTTAGATCACTTTTATTTTTTATGTTTTTATTAGAGCATTATGCCATTATATAGTAGTTGGGTTTGTTTTGATAAAATGCGTAGAATTTTATTTCAGTCCCTGTTTCCCCTCCTCTCCTCCCTCCTATTCTCCTTCCTCTACCGATCTTCCTTTCTCTCATTTATTTATTTTTGATTGATACTTTTCTACATACACATAAAGGTGAAATTCCCTGTGGCACATTTATATATACATATATAACACGGTTTTGTTATTTTTCTTTCCATTTTCCCTCCTCCCTCCCTCTCTTTTGATTTCCTCCTACTGCATGATCTTCCCTATATATTTATGATGTCTATCACCACTTCCACCTCCTTTCCCTTATTTTTCTCTAGCTTCCGCATATGGGGAAAAAAAACAAAAACATTCAACCCTTGATTTTCTGAGTCTGGCTTATTTATCATGATATTCTCCATTTCTATCCATTTGCTGGCAAATGCCATAATTTCATTCTTCTTTTTAGCTGAGTAAAACTCCATTTGTATACATATACTGCCTTTTCTTGATCCATTCATCTGTTGACAGGCATCTGGACTAATTTCATAATTTGGCTGTGGTGAATTGTGCTGCTATAAACATTCAAGTAGCTGTATTACTATAGTATGCTGATTTTAGTTCTTTTGGATAAATACCAAGTAGTGTGATAGCTGGGTCATGTGGACGTACCATTCCTGATTTGCAGTCCCATTAACAATGTATATTTTTCCCCCCACATCCTCACAAGCATTTATTATTATTTATGTTCTTGGATAATTGACATTCAGATGGTATCTTTGTGTAGTTTTATTTGCATTTTCCTGGTTGCATTAAATTTTTTCAGTTCTGGATTTTTTAAAAAAAATTTTATTTGTTGATGGACCTTTATTTTATTTATTTAGTTTTATGTGGTGCTGAAAATTGAACCCAGTGCCTCACACATACTAGACAAGTGTTCTACCACTGAGCCACAACCCCAGCCCTCAGTTCTGGATACTAATCCCCTGACAGAGAAGCAGCTGGCAAAGATTTTCTTCCGTTCTTTAGCCTGGCTCTTGATTAATTTTTCAAACTTTATTTGTTTGTTTGTTTGTTTTTGAACTTCTGTTGAAGAAATCAGTACCTGCACCTATAGAGCATGAATCACTTTTGAGGCTTCCATTCTACAGAGCTGTTTCATAGAGCCTTATTTCTTATAATTGGGAGATAACTAACTTATTTAATATAAAATTTTCAATGTGGGGTAGGAAGATAAAATTGCTTAATGTTTTGGACAAAATCATTTCTGATAACTAGGGGACTTCCTTTTTATTTTTGGCTTCAGGTGACCAGGGAAGAAAGGCATATTGTTAAACCTCTCTATGATAGATACCGGCTTGTTAAACAAATGCTGACAAGAGCCAGCATCACTCCCCTTCTTGTAAGTAAAACAAACAAATATTTCTCTAGTTCATTTTCTCAAGATGTACTTGTCTGAAAAAATTTATGTTGGTGGTATATTGAAGAAATTTATAACCAAGGTAGAAAGAATAGTAATTTTAAGTTGAGATTACTGATTTTAAAAGGATAGAAACTAATAAGAAGAGCCTAGGATTATTTGGCAGGCACATTTGTTAGCATTTTGTGTATATGATTATGTCAGTAACTAAGTGAGACTCTGTCTCAAAATAAAGGACTGAGGATGTAGCTCAGAGGTAAAGTACCCCTGAGTTCCATCCTTAGCACTGTGGGTGAGGTGGAGGGTATTGGGACCTTATCTTATAAATGGATTATAGATCTAAATGTAGAAGCTGAAACTAAAGAACTCTTAGAAAACATGAGTGAATCTTTGGACCTTGGGTTAGGGTTTTATTTGTTTTTAAGATACAATACCAAAAACGTAAGCAACAAAACAAAAAAATGAATTTGACTTCATCAAAAGTAAAACCCTGGGCTGGAGGTATAGTTCAGTGGTAGAATTCCTTCTTTGAATGCACAAGGCCCTGGGTTTCATCCCCCAGTACTGCCAAACAACAACGAAGTTAAAAACTATGTGCAAACACTTGTGAAAAGACAAGCCCATAGGATGCAAGAAATATTCAGAAATCCTATAAGGGACTTATATCCAGAATATATTTAAAAATTCAAGAATAAAAAGATTTGAACAGACATTTCTCCAGAGAGCATTTATAAATGGCCTGTGAGCAAACAAAAGATTTTGAACATCATTAGGGAATGCAGATAAAACTACCTTGAGATGCCATTTCACACCCATTCGTATGACTATTAATGAAAAAGATGATAACAGTATTGTGGTGAGAATCTGGATAAATCGAATCCTTCATACACTGCTGGGTGGGAATGTAAAATGGTATAGCTACTATTTGGTAAATACTCAAAAGATGTGAAAATGTCCACAAAAAAACTTGTACACAAGTGTTCACAGCAGTATTATTCATAATAGCCTAAATGTCTGTCAGCTGATAAATGGATAAATAAAATATGGTATATCCAGTATTCACTAGAATATTATGCAGCAAAAAAAGGAATAAAATACATACATACATATATACATATATTTTATATATATATATATATACACAAATATAAATACATGGGCGAAAACCATAAAAATATGATGAGTGAAATTAACCAGACACAAAAGGCCATATTATATAATCCTATTTATATGAAATTTTAAGAATAGGCAAGCCCATAAAGACAAAGTGTAGATTAGTATTTACAAAGGGTTATGGGGCAAGGCAAATGAGAAATATCTAGTGGGTTTCTTTTATAGTGATGAAATGTTCTGGAATTAGTGGTGATGGAACTATCCATTTTTAAAGAATTAATGTTATATATGATGATTTTAATAATTATTTTAATAAAGTTGGGGTTTTTTAATGTATTATTTTAGTTGTAGTGGACACAAACCTTTATTTTATTTATTTATTTTTATGTGTTGCTAGGCAAGTGCTTTACCACTGAGCTACAAACCCAACTCATTTTTTTGAGTGAAGAACATTCTTGGGACAAAAAATATTTGACAGCTATTTGTTTTTTAATTTTTTTAATTTGTTCTAATTAGTTACACATGACAATGCATTTCAACACCTCATATATAAATGGAGTGTAACTTCTCATTCATCTGGTTGTACATGATGTAGAATTTCACAGGTCCTATAATCATACATGCACATACGGTAATAATTTCTGATTCATTCTACTATCATTCCTATCCCCATACCCCATTCCCTCCCTTCACTCCCCTGTCTAGTTCCAAATACCTCTATTCTCCCCCATTGTGAATTAGCATCCACATATCAGAGAAAACCTTTGGCCTTTGGTTCTTTGAAATTGGTTTATTTCACTTAGCATGATATTCTCCAGTTCCATCAATTTACCAGCAAATGCCATAATCTCATTCTTTAAGATGAGTAATATTCCATTGTGTATATATACCAGTGTCTTTATCCGTTCATCTGTTGAAGGGCACATGGTTGGTTCCATAGTTAGCTATTGTGAATTGCTATAAACTGATGTGGCTACGTCACTATAGTATGCTTGACAGCTATTTTTAAAAATAAAATTGCAACCAGTTAAAATATATGTGACACTTGTTTAGAATAGTAAAACACTATTGAATGAACTCTTTTAGACTTTTCTAAATATAATTATCACCCTTATGCATAAATAAAAAGGAAAATGCAAGCAAAAATTAAGAACCTCTAAAAGATTTTGAAAATAAAGTTTAATATTTGTACCATAATGAAGTGAAGCTTCACTAAATACTTTAAAACTGTATTATTGAGACTGGGGTTATGGCTTAGTGGTAGAGCGCCTGCCTGGCACGTGCAATGCACTGGGTTCGATCTCAGCACCACATAAAAATAAAAAAAATAAAAAAAGATATTGTGTCCATATACAACTAAAAAAAAAAAAAATCTGTATTACTGATTGTTATAGGGATCTCCCTCCACCAAGCGAAGGAGTCAGATGTTACAGCCAATCATAGAAGGAGAAACTGCACATTTTTTTGAAGAAATCAAGGTAATCCTTTAAAGAACTCATTCTTTAATTGATTTCCTAAAGGGAAAGTTGAAAGCCATAGCCTGTTTTTCTGTTTGGATATCTTTTTAGGAAGAAGAAGAAGATGGCGTTAGTTTATCCTCTGAGTTAAGTGATATCTTGAAAACAGCTGTACATGCACAGACTTCATTGGAAAATTCAGAATCTGATGTTGAAGAAAATCAAGAAAAATTGGCTCTGGATCTCCGTTTGTCAAGTACTCGTGCAGCTTCTATGTATGTAGTCTAGTTTGATTTTAGCCTATGTGTATAATATTGAATTTTTTGTAAAATAATTTGAGCACTTACAAGGGATTAATACAAGTGATTAATTAAGAATTAACCACAAGCTAGATACACCCTTTAAAAAGTGATTTATAAGTACATGTTGTCATTTCCATTTTCTTTTATTAAATATGGTGTGTTTTAGTGGGGCATGATGGCACACTCCTGTAATCTCAGTGACTTAAGAGGTTGAGGCAAGAGGAGCACAGGTTTGAGGCCAGCCTGGGCAAATTAGAAAGAAGACTCTCTTAAAATCATGAGGGCCGGGGTTATAGCCAGATGGTAAAGTGACCCCCCCCCACTGCCCAAAATAGTGTGTTTCAAAAAAAATTTAAAGTAAAATCTTATATTAGATATATATCAAAGCATGCAAACCATCTGAAGTTTTCCTTTAGTTTCTTCTTTATTCCCCAAGAAATGAGCACAGCAAAGTGAAGATGTTCTTAATCCTGAGTTCACATCACAATCAATTATTAAATTTTGTTTTTAAGTACTAATACTAAGGCCTTTCAGCTATTCTAATTTAATTGGTTTGGAGATGGAATAAGGCATTAGTATGCTCTAAAAACCTTCTAGCTGATTTTAATTTTTAGCCAGGGCTAGAACTACTGTTAAGGAACATAATGAATCACCTCTATGCCCTTTTAATGTTTTCTTTTCATTTCAATTTTAGGCCTGAATTACTGGAACAACTTTGGAAAGCCAGAGCTGAAAAAAAGAAACTCCGTAAAACATTACGGGAATTTGAAGAGGCATTTTATCAAAAAAATGGAAGGTTTGTCAAGTGTCATAATACTGTTATCTTTCTCTGTTAACTCACAAAATGTCCATATGTTAAAATAGTGGAATACATAGAATTATAGATAAATTTTGCTTATGAGATGTTAGCATTATTGAAAATTAAGTTGTATAACATTTTTCAATGCTATTATTAATTGCAAGGAAATTCAGAGCTGGAAGAAACAACATTAGATAAAATATTTCACTGTGCACAGTGGCATGTGCCAATAATCCCAGCAACTAAGGAGGCTGAAGCAGGAGGGTAAAATTCAAGGCCAGCTTCAGCAACTTAGCAAGACTTTGTGTCAAAATAAGAATTAGAAAGGGGAAAAAAAAAAAAGGTTCGGGATGTGGCTTAGTGGTTAAATGTCCCTGAGTTCCATCCCCAATACCGCCCCCCCCCCAAAAAAAAAGAAGATTAAAGAAAAAGAAAAATATTAGGGTTGTCCTCAGGAGTTTGGAGTCTGGGTTGAATTGCAATGGTGTGTGTGTAGTGCTGGAGATTAAACCTTTGCACTTGCTTGGGAAACACTACACCACAGAGCTATAGTGATTTTTGTCTTTTTTCTACATTCTTACCCTTTAGGAAATGGTTGTGAAATGAGATGTTTTTCTTTTTAATAAGAGTCCCCTAATAGGAATGGTATTCTCAACTAGTTTGGATTCTCAAAATTTTTATACTGATAACATTGTTTTCAGGCTACATGTTGGGTCATTCCAGGCTGCTAGTTTCTAAGATGTGGCAGGCATGTGCCTTTAATATGTATAGTTGATCGAGGGTTTTTTTGTTTTGTGTTTAGTTTTTCCAGGGGTGGGGGTAGGATTGGGGCTGAATGAAACTCAGGGTCTCGCATCCGCTAGGCAAGTGCTCTACCACTGAGTACATCTCCAGCCCTTTTTTAAATTTTTGAGACAGGATCTTACTAATTTGCCCAAACTGGCCTCAAACTTGTGATTCACCTGCCTCAGCCTCAGTTACAGGAGATCACCACCATGGCTGGCTCCTAGAGGAGTCTTTAAAAATGAGAAAAATATATTCAATTCAGAAATGCTTTTCCCAATAGTAGCTCCATTACAAATTCCAAAATTTGTTTAATTCTGGGAATTAAGATAATCATTATACCAACCTATACAAAAGACTAAGAAAATCTGAAGTGCAGGAATGCATTTTCCAGGTACCTTCTACTTCTCTATATTATCATCAGAAGAAAATTTTGCTTATAATTATGGTTGGGATGATACCACATTTTAGCTGATGATCAAACCGAATTGCATTGGCTCATAATATAAAGTTAGTAAACTGTGCCAACTAAATTTTTGTTTTGTTTTATTTTGTTTTAACTAAATATATGAAATGACTCTGGGTGATTTTCTAACACTAGACACAGACCTACCTGGCAGAGTTTAGTTGTCAATGTTTTGTGAAATGTTGATCATTGATAAAAGAATTATAGCATTATTTAATCTGTTAGAACAATCCATAAAAAATAGAAGTATTTTAGGAATGTTCTCTGGGAATGAGCAAATTAGTTCAATAACCCTTTTTCTTGCAGAGCAACTTTTTATTTGAATATATAATTAGTGATTTTCTTCCTTAGGAATGCCCAGAAGGAGGATCGTGTTCCAGTGCTTGAGGAATATAGGGAATACAAGAAAATCAAAGCAAAACTTAGGCTTCTTGAAGTTCTTATCAGCAAACAAGATTCTTCAAAATCCATATAAAATATGCTCCTTGAAAATTCACGTCATAAAGTCACTTGTATTCCTTGAAGCTGTCATCATGTGTACTTGGCTGGTACTTGAGTTCATTTTGTCAGGCACTCAGAGAATCTCATTTTGTACTTGATTGTGATGCCACTAAACAAATAATGCAAGGGTAAGTAGGCCCTCTCTAGGGAGTATGATATTCCATACTAACCACAGACTGTCCTCTCCACCTTTTGCAAACACGCAGCTTCTTTCATTGTTTTGTACTACAGATACATCCTGTTAGCAAAAGACTAGAATTTTATCCTTTCAACTTCAAGAACTTTGGAAATACAGAGTGTTTTTGTTATTACTAATTTTTTTTTTCATTACTGAAGAAAATTGAGAGGAAATCTTCACACTGAATTCTTCGGTTGCCTTTTTCTCACAGAATGACTGAAAGAAAAGCCTATACAAGTGCACATATGCAACTGTTGTTCTCCTAGAAAACCAAAATCAAACTGAAATTTTAAGTCCTACAGTGGAACACATTTCTGTTTAATTCCCAAAGTGACACCTCACAGGTAGTATGTTAGAAAATTTTATAATTCAGTGGTCACACAGCTCTTGGATGAAGATAACAGTGGGTAGACCAAAAAGTGACCTTGCTTAGAGAACACATACCACACATCACATGCTGCCTATGGGACTTAAGTTACTGTTGGTTCCTAAATTAGTGTTTATCAGCTGGTGATGATGTGATTTGTTTGAATGGGATTCTGTACTCTTACCCTCCCCACCCACCTCCAGATAATGTGAGAAAGTAGCCATGTCAGTATGTAGGAACTCTGATGGTGCTCAGATTTGTATGTTTAATCAAATGGGCCTAAATTGGCAAAATAATCATTATGCCTAAGTAAATCTGTTTTTAACAAGGGCTATACCACTGCATTTACCTTCAAGGGGCTATATTTTTTCTTTTCTTTTTTTTTTAATCAGCAAAATCCATAGGAAAAACATTCTCTAAAAATAGAAACCACCTTTTCCTCAATTACACGCTGTTTAAAGCAGCCGTTTACAAGATATGTGGTGGTATGCCCCTTGTCATATGCTCTTAGCATGTCTTATTTCTCTTGCTTTGCATGGCTAATCATTTTCATGGAATGGTGATATCATTTTTGTTAAAAAATATACAATAGCAGATTTGTGTCAGACTAATCTAAGTGTTAATTTTTTTTCCTGGTGCTTATTTGGATTGATGAGTATCTCATTTTGTGCCCATGTTTTGCATGCCTTGACTCATGCATGGTTTTCTTAACTAGCTTATATTAAAAATTTGTTTTATACAAAATTGGAATTTTACAGCATCCTTTAATAAGGTGAGGGAAGCATGAACCTCAAACTTCTAGCACTATCACATAGTAAGCACATGAAGTAGCTTGATAATAGTGTTTCTAGTATTTCACATTTCACTTGTGTGTGCAATGCCTTTTTTGGGAGGGAGGAAAAATCCAGTGGTAGTAAACATGTAGTTGAGGAATAAAGCACTAAATCCAGCCCTTTTTGTGTGTTTCCTTTTGATGAAACTAGATTATTCATAATGTATTCCTGGTAAAATTGAAATGCCAAAAGATGTATCACTTTTATTTGAATCCATTATGCAGTGTACATTTCAGTTAATTTCTTTAGGTTCCAGACAGGGGTCTAACATCTAATTTATGTGCACTGTATATTGTTTTTAATGAATGTTTTATTTTATATACCACATGCAAAAATGTCCATATGCACTATTTAAATGTTTTAAATAATATATTCCTTCTTTATAATGCTAAATCTATGTGAGTACCATATTATTTTTATAAGTCGGTGCCCTGACTGGTTTCATTTTAGAATTAACAGCTGCTTCATGATGTTGGTTATTGAGTAGAAATAGGTAAAAGTGGCATGGCAGCACTTACTTTGTGTGTCATGGTTGAGCAGCAGTAGGTGGTACAATTAGGCAATTCGTGATAGTTTTACTTTGGTACAAATAAACACTGTATAAGTATAATCAGTATAATTGCATTGCTGTGTCTGGCGCTTCATTGTATAAACTTTTGTAATAAAAGAACTTTAATGTTCTAAGTCATTGTAAATGTGTTTTTCCAGTAAGTGTTAAAAAAGAAAAAAGCTGAGATTTTAAATGTTTCCTTAATGTTCTCAGTCTTGTTACAATTACCTTACCCAGGGACCACATCAGGGAACACTAATTATAGGGAGTGTAAGGCAAGGAAAGGCCACTGATTGCTTTCCTTGGGAAATCTATGGAGAAGCTGCAGAATAGTGTATTGCAATGAATTATCCTAAAAAAGTAAAATTATTACATACCTTTTTGGCAGTGTAGGGGATAAACCCATAGCCTCATGCATAGTGACTCTCTTTAAGTTACATCCACATCGTTTTTTTGAGACAGGGTCTCTATAAGTTGCCCAAGCTTTCTTGAATTTGAAATCCTCCTGCCTCAGTCTCCAGAGTAGGACATACCTATCCCAGCTATTTAGGAGTCTGGACAGGAGGATTGCAGTTTTGAGGCTATCCTCAGCAATTTAGCAAGACCCTATCTCAAAACAAATACAAAAATGTCTGGGGATGTGGCTCAGCACCCTTGGGTTCATTCCCCAGTACTGCAAAATAAATAAAATTCCTTTATTCCCTGGGCATGATGGCATGTGCCTGTAGTACTAGCTACTTTGAGCCTAGACAACATAGAGCAACCCTATCTCAAAAACAAGGGAAAAAAATTAAAATCCCTTTATTCAGTTGAAGTTTTAAAATTCAAAGAACACTGATGTGTAAGATGGGTGCTATGGCTAAGTGACATAAGAGTTTCCCTCTATTTCATGTAATACCAGTCATACACAGTTTTCCAACCATAGAAACATGGCACTTCCAGCATCATTTACATTTCCCAAGCATGACTTCTTATGACCCCGATATAGGTGAATTTCCAGTTTGAAGATAGATACCAGTGAAATTTCCCAAAGTTTGTTCTTCTGTACTTAGGCTTATTCCTGGATACTTTAAATTCTGAAGAATGGAGAATTTTTTTCACTTGGGAGTAATATAATGTCTAAACCTTTATTAATATATCTGTGGCCCAACAAAGTCAGAACATAGTGATATGCTTGAAAGGGAAAAACTGTCTTTCTCCCTCTACTTATATTGACCCATGAACTACAAGCATTATTTTGCACTTTCTCTTCACATTTGTAGAATTGAGTAATAAACCTCATCATAAAAATTTTATGCATGAGCCAGGCAAGTTGTAATATATGGATTGTGTAGTGGGTCATATTTGGTAGCACTTAATTCCTGGAAATCATTTGATTATTATAAACAACCCTGAGGATAATTCAGTTTAGTGCTTTCAAAATGTGTCTGAAATTAGGGCAAGCTTAGGAAATAAACTTGCACAAAACCTGCAAAAGGGGTCCAGGGGGCATTCACACGTCTAGCAGAGTAAGTCTTGTCAGAAATAACCTTATAATCATAAGGTTATTTCACAGATTCTCACCTCTTATCTTATTTTTGTAGAGCTGAAAGCTTTCTCATCACTCGGTTTAGCTTTAAACTGATATAGTGTAATTCCTTCTCCAGCTCCACAGCATATAAAAAGAGTCTAAAAGATAATTAGAAGTTAGTGGAGAACGAGTCAGTAATACACTTGTGTTTAAAGACCACAGGTTATTAGAGTGAATTGCTCTGACAAGGAAGATAGTATGGTGAGCTAAAACATGCTTTATGTAGCTAATTGTGGCTCTGACATTCTAAACCTGCATGGAAAACAGTATCTGTCATACTTGTCAAATATAAATAGCAGTTTCTATCATTTTAGAGATGTAGGGATAAAAACAGTTTTAAGTAAATGGAGTCACATTCTTTGATTTTAAAATTGGGTAGAAAAATTTTCAAGAGATAAGTTCAAGCTTCAGAAAAATAATGTGACATATGTCCTGAATCCTCATGTCATGATGCCTGATAGTACCCTGGTTAAAACAAATGCTTACTCTTGAAATTCTTGTTGAGTGACAGGCTGGTAGTCATCTTCAATTTCTGTAGAATAATACTTCTTCTCAAGCCGCTCTTTCCATTTTTTCATTTTCTCTGCTCTTTGAATCTCCTGTCAATTTAGAGGACAAGTATAAGCCTGATTGGCTT
This sequence comes from Ictidomys tridecemlineatus, assembly GCF_052094955.1. NCBI lineage: Eukaryota > Metazoa > Chordata > Mammalia > Rodentia > Sciuridae > Ictidomys > Ictidomys tridecemlineatus. The sequence goes on along the minus strand of NC_135477.1, from coordinate 118,445,475 downwards.
TTTGCCCTGCCTGATGTTTAGGTCTGTGTATCAGCAAAGGCACTTAAGAGGACTTTGTATAAGAACTATTTAGCATTTTTAGGGAAGTTTGGGGGTTTTTGGTTTTGTTTACAAATTTTCCTCATTACATTGCCTTTCCCTTTTGCATCTTCATCTGAGTTGCTTCCTATTTTATCCTTGGTGTCAAACCTGAGATGTTCTCATTCTGTATGTTTGTTCTTTATTCCAGTTTTTTGCAGTGCTAGGGATTGAACCCAGGCCCTTGTGCATGGTAGGCAAGTGCTCTACCACTGAGCTACATGCCCAGCCCATGTACCTCTAAGTAATTACTGTGTTACTCAATCTGCATAAATCTATCCATGTATTCCCAAACAAGTACCTCATGCCAGAAAATTTGTGCTGCTGGAGCAAAAGTATTTTCATCTGTATAAAGATTAGTTCCATCCTAATAAATGATGGCTTGAAATAGTTATTTTATGGAATTGCAAATGTACACGTTAAATAGCCAGAAGAGTAGATTGGGCTATAAAGCTAATGTCTAGGAACTCAGAATTTTACCCTCTTAAACCTGCTCTCTGTTGCTTGGGTCTTAGGCTTTGCATCCCTCATTCTCCAAACTCTTGCTAACTGGATTTCTGTTAAGATTCTGCCATTATTTAGGGAATGTAGAGGAGAAGGGTCTTTCTGGGATTTTTTGTTTCTAGTAGTACTTCTTATGCAATTTCCAGCAGCAATGTTAGCTCAAGGCTGCAGCATCTAGCATCTTTTGGCATACCCAGAATTCGCCTCATCACATTCCTTCAGAAGTAATCAGCAACAGCATCTTTAAAAAGAATGTTCACATTTTCCCTTATCTTGATTTTGAACATGTACATTAATTTCTGGGCATTATTTACTCTTGTTACCATTGTAATTTTTAATAAACTGATGTCTGCATACATGACATGATAGTATTTATATAAATTATTTCTTCAACTATTTTATTGAATGTTCTTTTTATTTTAATTTTCAGATCATCATATCTAGAAATCATATCTCAAATAGAGGCAGTTTTACCTCTTTTAGATTCTTAAACCTTTAATGCATTTCTCTTACCTAATTGTTTTGATTGACCCCTTTCAATACATCAATATCTTGTCCTCAACATTTGGGTACTCAGTTGTACTTGTTTCTGCTAGGGTATTATTTCTTCTCGGCTTCTCATTGGACAGAGATAGTAGCAGGGAGATATCTATTCCTTAATGTGCTTGCCTCACATGCACAAGGCCTATTAAGGAATTCCAGCAACTTAGGAACCTGAGGCAGGAGGATCTCAAATTTAAGGCCAGCCTGGTAACTTAGACCCTGTCTTAAAAAATAAAATGAGGGGCTGGGGATGTAGCTAAGTAGTAAAGTATTCCTCCGGTTCAATCCCCAGTACTTTCATTTTGTTAATTTCTCTTCAAGATTGAGGTTGAAACTTATTAAATACCCAGCAAATATGGAAAATGATCATGTAATTTTCCTTTTAATATAATTATGTTGATTACCCAATTTTGAACCATTCTTTCATAGAATAAGCCTTATATGAATTATGATATTTGTGTGCTTTTTTTGTTTTATTTTTGGTTCACTGGGGATTGAACTCAGGGCCTTGTGCATTTTAAGCAAATGTTCTACCCTTGAGCTATATTGTGTGCTATTAGATTCTATTTGCTTATATTTTACTTAAGACTTTTGCTTCAAGAATTGTGAGATTAGATTTTTTGTCTTTGTGGTACAATATATAATTATTGTAAAAGAATAATGTAGAACTTTCCCCTTTTGCTCTGAGGGGCTTAAATAGCTCAAAATTGTTTCTTAAGCAGAGTGCAGTGGCGGGCACATGCCTGTAATCCCAGTGGCTGAGGCGGCTGAGTCAGGAGGATCAAGGATTTGAAGCCAGCCTCAGCAACTCATTGAGGCCCTAAGCAACTCAGCAAGACCCTGTCTCTACATAAAATACAAAATAGGGCTGGGGATGTGGCTCAGTGGTTGTGTACCCCTGAGTTCAATCCCTGGTACTCCCCCACAATTCCTCACAGTTTTTTTTTTTTTTAACTTAAAAGCTACAAGAACAATTCAAATATGTTTTTTTCCCCTGAAGTCTTTAGGGGTAAGACATGAATGTTTTATTCCTGAATACTTCAGTATGTATCCTAATACAACAATCAGAATCAGAAAATTAATATTGATTATATTAATATTATTATAATCCTCACTGTCCCATTCAAGTTTACCAGTCAATGGTCCCAATGATGTTCTTATGGGAAAAGGATCCAGTTCAGAATTATGCATTGTATTTTTACTTGTCATTTTAATCTTATTTACTGTGGAATAGTTCCACATGTTTACAATGTGACCCTGATACTTTTAAAGAATACAGGTCATTTATTTTGTGGAATGTCCTTCAGTTTAGGATTGTGTGACATTTCATTATGATTAGATACTGGGATGTTGATTTAATGGCATCCCATCAGGTGGCATGATGTAAATTTGTTCCAGTACTGATGATGTTGCTTTGTGATTGTTGAAGATGCTCTGGGGCTGGGGATATAGCTAAGTGGAGTGCTTGCCTCACATACACAAGGCCCAGGGTTCAATCCTCAGCACCACCAAAAAAGATGGTATTGGTTAGACTTCATCCTAATATTACTGCTTGTCTTGTGTGCTTTTAATAGGTCTCTGTTCTTTGAACAGTTTTACTTTCTGGATCAACAAAATATTCCAGGCTCATTTGTACTTTCCAGGCTACAATAAGTAGGGTCTCCAAGGAGTCCTGCCTCCTGTTAGCAGAGAATGGTATTTGGAAACTAAGATTTGGGTACTCAGTTGTACTTGTTTCTGCTAGGGTATTATTTCTTCTCAGCTTCTCAGTGGACTGATAGTAGCAGGGAGATATCCATTCCTTAAACTCCACATATATATTCCTTAAATTTAATATTTATTGAATATATATATATATGCTATAATTTTTGAAATATTAGAATCATTGGAATAAGTCATCACATTAATAGGAGAGAAATATAATCACTTTATGTACTCTAAATAAATAATGCTACAGTGAGTGTACACCTGGGGACCAGGGGATCTGGCTGAGAGTACTAGGAGAGAGGAAGCACCTGGGATCCAAATGGTATGTCTTAAGTAAGAAAGGATCTCAATTCTGGGAGATATATTTAGAGGTAACTACTACTTTTCTGAATAAAGAAAATCATTACAGTTCCTAACCAGAACTTTTTTGTAAGCAGATTTCTAATAAAGCTACCACTTATTTATGAAAAAATTTAAACCTTACATTTTCATCAAAGCCTTGTCTTCTGGCTTCTTCAGCCAATTCTCCACTGCTTTTGCTATGAGAAATATAAAATAAAAATCAGAGGCATACAAAAGTAAAAAGGGAAGTGATACCATGAAATACATTCTGATGGATAGTAAGGATATGAATTGTATTTTTGTTTTTTATGATAATAAATCCTAATTTTTTGGAAAATGTGATCATTAAGAGTTTCACATCTTTTGCTGTTTTTTTGAAGAAAGTTTACTTTTTTTGCCAGAGGTCTGGGTTTGTGAAGCATTTTGACACACATCATGGAATAAATGTGTGTAAAATTAAAAAATAAATTAAGTATGAGTATTATCTGCAAGTGTTGTGTGTAAAATATTTTCATTTTAGATAGCTAAATATGTTTTCTATCGTTATAGGACTCTCCCAACTTCCTTTAAAGTTTTTTCTCAGGCTAGGGAGTTCAGTAGTAGAGCAGTTGCCTATGGTACACAAGGCTGTGGTTCAATCCCCAGTACCACCACCCCCCCAAAAAAGCAAGAAACCTTTATCTGAGTAGTGCATTATATTAAATTTGTTTAGTGATACCAGGCATTGAACCCAGGGCCTCATGCATGCCACTGAGCAACATGCCAGGACTACTACATTAATTATATTTTATTTTTTGTGGTACTGAGAATTGAACCCAGGGCATTTTACCACTGAGTTACATCCCTTGTTTTTGTTTTTTTGTTCTGTTTTGTTTTTTTGAGACAGGGTCTCAGTAAGTTGCTGAGGCTTGCATTCCCCTGGCCTCAGCCTTCCGAGTCACTGGATTATAGTATGTGCCACAGCATCTAGTTATGTTAATTTTAAATTAGCTTAAGAGTTTCATGACATTCTCAGAAATTAGGAGGCACTACTGAATGTAATGACAATATATTTAGAATCACTACATTGGATGGTGGTAATTTTGAAATCAAAACCTTAACTCTCATTTTTTAAGTTTCTCCTATAATACAGATGGTTTCTGACTTAACCATGGGTCAATTTATTATTTTTCGACTTTATGATGATGTAAAAGTGATATACATTCAGTAGAAACTTTAAATTTTGATCATTTCTTCAGCTGAAATGCTAAGTACTCTTACTATGTTGGGTAGTGACAGTAAGCTGTATCTCCCAGTCACAAAGGAAGACAGCTGAGTCTAAAGTATGCTATGTTGCCAGTGTTTTTTTGGATCCAGGTATACAATAAACACTTAACTATAAAAACAGCTTTGTGTTAGATGATTTTGCCCAATTGTAGGCTCCTAGATTCAATCCCTGGTACAAAATAAATAAATAAAATTTAAGAAAAGTCATCTTACATATTTACGTCTTCATCTTTTTGAGCTTTCTTCAGTTTGAGTTTCTCAAGTGCATTAAAACAACCCTGTACATAATTAAAAATAGTTTAAAACTTCACCAAAAATATAGCCTGTATTAGTAATGTTTAACCAAAGTAAGTTAAATATGAAATATTTATCTCTAGGGATTGCTGTCCTAAAGAAATGTCATGATTATCCTTTCACGTTGCTATAATCTTTGGTTTTTACCTTTGTGAAAAAGCAAAAGGGGTTAATTCTCATGAGGGCATCACACTTGAAAAAAAAATAAGGATGTTAACACTTTTAATATTTGCACCAACATCATACTCCAGATAAAGGATGAAAAGTAATCCACAGTTAAGCTCTTTGCAAGGGCTTCAGTCATCTTAATAGTTTTCTTTTACAGATAAGTTCTTGGAAGAAGTTCTTAAGCCCCACTAACCCCATAACTACTAGGACTTTTTCTCTGTGAAGTGCTATGCTTAGACCCATGGGGTATGTAGAGATGTCTAAAGAAAAGGCAGATTCCACTTCATCAAGAATAGAATGTTGGCAAGAAAGCCAGGAGCTATGAGAATATTTCAACATGAACAGAGGACATGAAAGCACAGTGCTCAAATTACCTGGGAAATAGGTGATGTAAAAAGGGCTTAAATAACTGTAGCTAATGAAGATGGATTGTGACTGTGAGGCTTGACAAGGGCTTGGAGTATTGAGTAAAGACTTTGGATCTATTTTGAAAGGTCCAGGGAAACTGATAGAATCAGAGTAAGAATTGCATGGGAAGAAAGCTAGAACAGTTATGAAGAGCTGCCATAGGGAAGGTTGGTGAAACCTACAGAAAGCCATATAATCTAGTGGTGGCAGTGAGAATTCCAAAAGATTCTTGAATTCCACAAAGACTAGTAAGATCTGCAGGGAGAAAATACACATGGGCCATATCAAGAGACTATGAAAGGGAAGGAAATAAGTCTTGAGCCAGGAGTGACTGAGAATAATATTACAATTAATGGAAACAGGAAAGTGAAGAAGACAGGGTACACGAAATTCTCAGTTTATATTGTGTAGAAATTTGCCAGTATCTAAATTGAAAACTTTTGAGAGGGAAGAAATAAAATAATATTAAGTAATCCTATTTACTATTTGATATATGGAGCTCTGAAATAATTTCAGCTACATTTTTAAAATTTTTTGTTTTAATTAGTTACACATGACAGTACAATGACCTTAACATATCATACATTTGAATCAGATGGGATATAATTTCTCATTTTTCTGAGTGTACATGTTGCAAAATCATATTGGTCATGCAGTCACATATATACACACAGTAATAATAATGTCTATTTCATTCTACTGTCCTTCCTAACCTCCCATCTCCTCTCCTCCCCTCCCATCACTTCTCTCTACCTAATCTAAGGTAACACTGTTCTTTTATTTTTTCCCTCACATCTTCATACATGTATTTTAAGCCAGAGAGAATACTTCACCCCCCTACTAAAGTAGGGCAAATATGAGTAACACTGGGTCAAAAAACAAAACTCCAGGAAGAAAGACCACTAACAGTTGGGGGTTTAAGTGTTTTTTGACCCAAGAGCTAGGAATACAGTTTGCTTTAGAATTATAGTTAGAAAAGAATTTGACATACCTTTTTAATCACGTTACCAAGTTCAAAATCTGGTCTTCTGCCTATTGAATAATCAGCTTTCACTTCAGAATAGGTGTCATTAATTATTGCCAAGAACATGTTCTAGGGAGAAATATTCACACAATTATTTCAATAGATACTTTTGCTGTTGTTGCTGTACTGGGTATTGAACCCAGGGGCACTCTATCTCTGAGCTACATTCCCAGCCCTTTTTATTTTTTAACATACACAGTTTCTCTAGTTGCTGAGGTTGGCCTTGAACTTGCACTCCTCTACCTCAGCTTCTCAAGTTACTGGGATATGCATATGCCACCTTGCTAGGCTAAAACTTAGTTTAAATGTTAGTGATTTTAAAGCAGATGTAGTAGCACGTGCCTGCCGTCCTGGCTATCTGGGAGGCTGATGTAGAAGAATTGCTTAAGCCCAGAAGTTCAAGACCAGCCTGAGCAAAACAGTGAGATTTTGTCTCAAAAAAAAAAAAAAAGTGACTTTAAAAAGTGTCATGTCATGGAATTTGGGGGTGGGGATGGCTCAAGGGTAGAGTGCTCAGTTAGTAGTCTGAGGCCCTGGGTTCGATCCTCAGCACCATATAAAAAATAGATAAAATAAAGGTATTTTACAACTAAAAAATATTTTTTTTAAAAAATACTGGAATTTGTAAAATTAGATTCAAATGTAAAATTAGATTCAAGTTTTAAATTAACCCATTTGGGGTTGGGAATGTGGCTTAGTGATAGAATACTTGCCTGAGATCCTGGGTTCAATCACCAGCATTGCCAAACCAAAAAGTAACCCATATACTCAATAATAAGTGGCTATGCAGAGTACAATGGAACACATATAGCCTGTGGATACAGGCAAATATGATAATGAGAAAGATAGTGTAAAAATAGTGTCTGACCTGGTTACTAATGTTATAATTTATCAATATTACATATCAGAAAAAAATTAGAATAATTATATGTTCATGAGGGATTTGTTGTTTTTTAAGTACTATGAAGTTGCTTAAATTTCCCATCTGACTGCAACTACTAATGACCAGATAACACAATAATATTGTCACCCCTAGTCCAGCTTTCCACCTTTAACTCTGTCACCCTGAGGACTCTTGAATATCACTGGGGAATAACTTCTATGCATGACAAAAAGTATTTTCATGGAAGACATTAACAGTGCCTTGACTGGGAGGCAAGTTTCCTTTAATAGGAAACTCAAAGAGACTTGTTCTTAGTATGTCTGAGAGGCCCGTCTTAGTGACTCCTAGAAAATCACAAAGGGGTGAGTTTTTAGCCATAAGGGCTGTAAGCCATTGAAATATGGGAATGGCTGAATTCCCTGCCTGAAAAGACACAGGACTTTCACATTTTGTTAAAGGATTTCACATGTGTTTAAAGCACATTCCTTGCTAAAATAAGCACCTATTATGATCCCATTTCCCATTAACAACTTGAAAATATTAGTATTCACTAGTCTACAAAAATGGATTATTAGGAATAATAATAATATTATAATATTATTATATTATCCATGCCATTAATAAATTTCAGTGTTCTTAACAGGTAGGCAGTAATACTACAATTTCTTTTAAATGAGTAATTCCATTTTTTAAAAAATGTAGGGAAAAAGGCAGAGGAGAAAATATATAGTTATTCTTACCAGCAGGACGAAGAACACAAAAAAGATAAAAGTGATGAAGTAAATGGGTCCCAAGATCCAGTTGGCTTGCTGAATACCAGCAAAATTAAAATCTCCAAGAACAATTCGAAATTGTGTAAATCTTTGGTAAGAAGAAAGAAGAACATTAGAAAATATTACCTCCTTTTCTATACATACATGACAACTGTTGGGAGTTGTCTTTAGGAAAGTAGCTGCATATACCCTCTGGTTTTAATTATTACTGCAGAGTTCTATAAAATGATGTGGAAAAGTCCCCTTAAGGCAAGACTTGAGTCACCTACCTCAATTGCTGAACAGGTAGTTTAGGAAATGATAGGTTTCAATTTGTTTAACCAATGTGAATTCAGTGTTCACTTACAACATTTGAATCTTGAGATAACTATTTACAAATGGTTTTGGCAGTGACTTCCTTGACCATTTCTGTGCCCTTCTAGAAGTGAATACTTTTAGTTTACCAATGATTTTCAACCCAAGAGCCCTAATGTCAACGGTGTGTTTAATTTTTGTCTTAACTCGACTTTTCCAACAATTTGTCTCTTGGTAGTTTCAAAGTGCTGGTAATGGTCCTCAACATGGTCCTGAGGTTTATTTTATCCTTACTCTAAGAACTCAGTTTCAATGTTAAATACCATTTAAAATATTACAGACCTTCATTTTTCTCATTTTAAAGATGAAAATTAAGAAATTGAAGGGCTGAGAAAATGGGTCAGTGGTAGAACACTTACCTAGCATCAGGGATATATACTTGCCTATACATCAGGAATATAATTTATAAATTGTGTGTTTCTTTAAGGGTTAATCCTGAAAGCAAGGGTTTGGTTTGGTTTGGTACTGGGGATTTTAAAGTCAGGGGCACTTAACCACTGAGCCCCACATCCCCAGCCCTTTTTTGTATTTTATTTAGAGACAGGATCTCACTGAATTGCTTAGGGCTTCACTAAGAGTTGCTGAGGCTGGCATTGAAATTGTGATCCTCCTGCCTCAGCCTCCCAAGCCACTGGGATTACTGGCAGGCACCACCATGCCCAGCCAGGAAGCAATTTTTAATAGTATGTTAAAACTCTTCATGATTATTCAGTTGGTCAAAAGGGAGGCAGTCTCTCTTTTTGCTTTTGCCAATCACATAAAAGGAAACAAGGCTATCTACAATAAAGAAAGAAAACACATTGAAATAAATGGGCTAATTGGAGTCCTAGGACTCAAACATCTGAATTTCCTCCCTAGTACCTAGGTAAGACCTGACCAAACCCCTTAATACTGGTTTGTAATGTTCTACATAAGGTAGAGAAAATGCTGAAATGAAAGAAGACTAAATAGTTTTTCCTTTCTGGCATAGGAGAATAAGAAAATTGTTTTAGTGTTTCTAATGTCATTTTTAAAAATCTTCTAATTAAAGGCATCATTTCTCATTCTTTTTTCCTTTCCAGAAACTAGCTCAATAACTAAAGCTCCATTCAGCCCTTTTCTAACAGGAAAGTGTTTAGATACCTCTGTTCTGTAGAAAATGATGAGAATAAAAACCTAAGCAAGGCTGGGGATGCGGCTCAAGCAGTAGCACGCTCGCCTGGCATGCGTGCGGCCCGGGTTCGATCCTCAGCACCACATACAAACAAAGATGTTGTGTCTGCTGAAAACTAAAAAATAAATATTAAAATTCTCTCTCTCTCTCTCTCTCTCTCTCTCTCTCTCTCTCTCTCTCTCTCTCTCTCTCTCTCTCTCTCTCAAAAAAAAAAAAAAAAAAAAAACCTAAGCAATCTACCCAATGGTTATAATCACATAGGAACTGGAGTCTCCAGACACAAAAGGAGTACTTGCCCCTTTTCTCCTATTAATTTGGAGCTTATACATTTTTTCTGTTCCCTCTCCTTCCAAGCTAAAAGAAACAAATGTTGCCTCAGCAGAGAGGGTTAATTGAGTGAAAATACTACTTTGTAACTTCTTGACACCCTTCCTAACTTTCCAGAGTTCTTCCTTATTGAATTAAAATAACTACCAGATTGTTCAGTAATAGTGTGCCATTTGTCATTAATGTGACCTTTCAGTTTCACTTAGAAGCATTGATTTGGTAGTAGCTATTTCTAAGCATTCTCCAAATATTCTCTTTATTCTACTTTCTGCGCTCTTTAGTGACTCAGATTCAATGTAAATGACTTTCTCGTTCTATTCCTTATATTGCATACCCTCTTTCAATATTTTGTCTTTCAATAATACACTTTTGGTCATTTGTTCTGATCTGTGTTCTGCTTTTATCATCCCTCTGTGTTTTATTTGCTGTCACCTTATCAATGGAGCTTTTAATCTCAGCTACTGTGGTTTTCAGTTCTAAAATTCTACTTTTGGTATTTTTCCAAATATGTCACTTTTTATATTGTCTCCTTTTCTGAAGACATTTTTTGACTTGTGTTCTTTCAAAACATAAGTATTGTTTAATAAGTATTTCAATTTCTAAAGTCTTTGAAGTTTGTGTTGTCTGTTATATCTGCTTGTCTTGATGATGATTTTTCTTCTCCCTTATGTACCAAGTTATCTCTAATTGTGAGAAGCACATTATATATGAAAAAAATTACTTGTAGAAGTAATTTGTGGGTTGGGGTTATGGCTCAGTGGTAGAACGCTTGCCTAGCATGCATGAGGCACTGGGTTCATGCAGCACATAAAAATAAAATAAAGGTATTGTGTCCACCTACAACTAAAATATATATTTAAAAAAGAAAAGAAATAATTTGTGACCTAAGAGGAAGGTAACTTTCTCCAAAGAGGCTTTCTGTGTCAGCCAAGTAGATGGAAACATTCTAGCTTGGGACCATCTTAAGTTCAGGACCATGATACCTAGGTGAATGAACCCAAGCTTCAAGTCTCTATCATGGATTTACCTTTAATTTGAAATTACAGTGACTCAAGCTTCCTAGTTGATGTGTGGAAAGATGATCAGACAGACCTTCCCTAAACACACACATGTTGTTCAGACTCTGGGCTTTGCTTTCTGTCTTTTCCTGAGAGTTGGCCAGAAACACATTTATTTCGTCAGCTATTTCTTCTAGATCAGCAAAAAAAAAATGCCTTCAGGGAAGGATTCTGGGAAGATGGTGGAGATGGAAGTGCCCAGAATCTGTCCCCCACTCCACACACACCTAAATAAAAATTGTACTGGAAAAATCTGTCTAATGTAATTATTTTGAAAATCTGGAGAAGTCCTGCAACTTTCATAATAAGACTTGAACAGTAAATTGTGGTTAATATTTGTTTTGTTTCAGTTCAGCTCAGCAGTAGCTATGCATCCCCCAACCCAGTCTCAAGCTGGTATCCATGCACATGTTTCTGGAGCAGCTTTGTATGCAGCTTGCAAAGGACGGGATGGGGAGTAAAGACCATGTCCTCCAAATATTAGGGCTTATGTTCCAATTGTTTGGTGCTAATCGAAAAGATGCAGATACAGAGGTGGGGAACCATTGTTGCCACCTACTCCGCATTGCTTCTAGTATCTTTTCTGACTAAAACCTCCTTGGAATTTTAAGGGCTTACATCTTCTCCCTCCCACACTGTATTTTTCTTTTTTCCCTTTGGGGAACAGGCATTAAAGATTAGAACACCCAAAAGCAATTGCAAATATAGAAGTTATAAAGTCAATGTGCAATACAGAGAAAGACACAGGCTCAGAGAAAACTAAGAAGATCTTATGTTTATAACTCAAGCTGATACCCAGCATGGAAATAGATAATAGCAGCTAAAAAAAAAAAAAATACCAAAAAGAAAAAAATTCTAGACCTGAAAAATACAAAAACTAAAATGAAAATTTCACTAGAGGCATTCAAAGGCAGATTTGTTTTGCAGAAGAAAGAATCAGTGAACTTGAAGGTAGGATGATTGAGGTTATTGAGTCTGAGAAATAGGAAAAAGATTGAAGAAAGATGAAAAACAGATCCTTGGGGACCGGTGGGACATCATCAAGCAAGCTTGTCATATACATTGTGTGAATTCCAGAAGGAGAATAGAAAGGAACAGAAAAATTATTTGAATAAATAATGGAAGAGTTTGGTGAAAGATAAGAATATCTTCTTATCTCAGGGAACTCAAAGAGCTGAGCACAGTGGCACACACCTGTGATCACAGCAGGAAGCTGAGGTGGGAAAATCACAGGTTCAATGCCAGCCTCAGCAACTTAGGCTCTAGGCAAAATAAAAAGGGCTAGAGAAATAGCTCAGTAGTAAAGCACCCCTGAGTTTAATCCCCAATGCTCAAAAAAAGAAGAAAAGGAAAAAAGAGATAAATTCAAAAAAGATGCCCACAACAAAATATACTGTCAAACTATCAAAAGGCAAAGACAATCTGGATAGCAGTGACAAAAGCAACATCAAATACTGGGAATTCTCAGTAAAAATATCAGCATATTTCTCATCAGAAACACAGTGGAGTGGTATGTTCAAAGTTCTAAAAGGAAAAACAAAATAAACTGAACAAGAATCCTGAATCTGGCAAAACTGTCCTTCAAAAGTGAGAAAGAAATTAAGTAATTTCTAGATAAGTAAAAGCTTAGGGAGCACATTACCACTAGACCTGTCTTACAAATCTGAAAGGGAGTCCTACAGGTTGAAATGAAAGCACACTAAACAGTAACTTAAAGGCATATGAAGGAGTATAGATCTCAGTAGAGGATAAATACATGGGTAATTATAAAAGTTATTGTTGGCCAGGAGCGGTAGCACACCCCTGTAATACCAGCAGCTTGGGAGGCTGAGGCAGGAGGATCATGGGTTCAAAGCCAGCCTCAGCAAAAATGAGGCACTAAGCAACTCAGTGAGACCCTGTCTCTAAATAAAATACAAAATAGGGCTGGGCCTAGTGGCTGAGTGCCCCTAAGTTAAATCCCCGGTACCAAAAAAAAAAAAAAAAAAAAACAATTGTAGCAACAGTTTTTAATTACATTTTTTAGTTTTCTACATAATTTAAAACTTTTCAAATTATAGGTCATTTAAAGTTGAAAGGGCTTTGAGGAGTAGTTATTCCAGTTCCTTCATTTTACAGATAAGGAAATTGAAGTCTAGAAAATATAAGTACCTAATGGCAGAACTGGAAACTAGAATTATATTCTCTTGGTTTGTAGTAAATTATTTTCATTGCTAATTTGGTAAAAGGTTAATTCAGAAAAATGTTATAAAATTTATACATTTTTACTTCAGTTATTTACATGTGGCTTGAAAAAAAGGCAACCTCAGACATTTCTTTAGTTTCTCAAAAATTTAGTGAAAGGTCATAGACAATTAATTAATTAAAACAAACAAACTTATTGCAGTATTTTTTAGAGCCAAAAGTAAATATACACTGCAAATATCCAAACTGTTGACACAAAATTTCCCAAACTTCCTTAAATATAAAGCCATTTCTCCCAATTTTGATCTAGAATTCCAACAGAACAAATTTTAAGAATTGATTAACATATTTTTTTTCATACAGATTGTAGTTGCTTTGTTTACTCAAAGTAAACCTATGAAAATATTTTGTTCTTAATGAAAAGGTTGAATGCTTTGCTAGAGATTGTATCTAGTCACTTTTATAAACTTGTTGCCTATTTTTTACTGCTTTATGCACATAAAGCTATTTTTAAAATACATATTTGGCAGATCAACATAGGACAATCAAGTCAATATCAATTTTTTTTAATATTTTTTTTTTTAGTTGTAGTTGGACACAATACCTTCATTTTTTTTTTTTTTTTTTTAATGTGCTGCTGGGGATCGAACTCAGTGCCCTGCACAAGCTAGGTGAGAGAGCTCTACTGCTGAGCCACAACCCAAACCCCTCAAGTCAATTGATCAATTAATCAATTTAAATTAAATCAATTTAAATTAATCAATTTAAAGATTAAGATGGAGCCCTTTAATGAAAAACCACTTAAGATTTCTTTTGCTCAAAGAATAAATACTAGAGACCTGGAAGCCATTTTCCATTATCTTAGGTAAAATTTTCATTTCCAGTGAAGAATTAAGAATTATTTTTTCTAACTTGACTTCATAATACTTAAAAATGGATATCACCATCCATTGGGTCCTTCAATCCCAAACCTTACTTTGAATATGGCAGTTAGTCTTCAATGAAAGTATTGAACCAAATTTAAATTAATAATTAAGTCTTATATTACCAATAATCATGGGCCTTGCCATGATTTGGGGTTACATATACAGAAAATATAATTACACTAAGAGCTTACATGGAATTTTGAAAAGTGGAAAAGTCGTCAACCTGTGATCCAAAAACAAGAAATCCTAACTGGGCGTAAGCAAAGAATATTATAAAAAACATGATGGCAAATCCTACTATGTCTTTGATACAGCGAGACAAAGTTGATGACAGCTGAGACATTGTCTTATTAAAGCTTATGAATTTGAATATCTGAAAAAGAACAAATTTAATTGAAGTTGTAGAATATCAAATTTATTAATTACTTAAATTAATTTGAGAACTGTGCTTCAAATTAAATGGGAAACTTAATGATAATCAAGGGTGTTTGAGGATTTCCAGCCAACATGGAAGTCCACACTACTTTTTTTTAATAGTTTTTTTTTTTAAATATTTTTTATTAATTGTTGATAAATTTTTTATTTTATTTATTTGTATGTGGTTCTGAGAATCAAACCCAGTGCCTCACACATGGTAGGCAAGCGCTCTACCACTAAGCCACAATCTCAGCCCAGGCCAAACTACTTTTAAAATCACTTTTTCAAAAAAAAAAAAAAAAAAAAACACTTGTTCAAATACTTTTTTTCCCTTTATCACTTTAAGTTGCTATTATACTACTATAGTGTTGTCTTACGTAATCTAATAAAATACAAATACCTTTATCCATGCAAAGAAGATGGTAACAGCAATTATATTGTTATAATAAACGTGCCAGTATGCAAGAAAATAGAAATCTGAATATTTTTCAGTATTTTCCAATAGCTGTCCAAGTAAGAGAAAAAGTTGTATATTACAGTATATGTTGAAGGAAACAGCTGTAAAACACAACTAAAAAATGGAAAAATAAGAAAGGTTAAATTAGAAATTATTTCTACTTCTAAATATTGCCAGCTTATGAAGAAACACTTGAAAAAGTTCAGACACAGTGGCGTATGCCTGTAATCCCAATGACTTTGGAGGCTGAGGCAGGAGGATCACAAGCTTGAGTCCATCCTCAGCAATTTAGTAAGACCCTGTCTCAAAATTTTAAAAAAATAATAAAAAATAAAAAGGGCTGGGGATGTAACTCAGTGGCAGAGGGCCCCTGGGTTCAATTCCCAGAACAAAAAAATGTTAGTAAAATTTGAGCAATTTGGGAGACTGAAACAGAAGAAGGGCATTTGAGGCCAATCCAGGCAACCTAGACCCTGTCTCAAAATTAAAAATAAAAAGGGCTGGAGATGTAGTTTAGTGGTAGAATGCCCCTGAATTCAATCTCCAGTACTGCAAAAAAAAAAAAAAAAAAAAAAGAGTTTAATAAAAAGTGAGGGACAGCGCACATACATTTTTACAATCTTCAATGTACAGAAATTGAAAGTAGTATAATTCTCATAAACATGAAGACATTCATTCCCTGGACCAACCTAATTTACTACCTGCTTTTTTTAGTCATAAAGCACAAGTGTATAAAAATGATGTTACTCTGCATAGGCCATAAGAGTTTCTGATCTATATAATACCTAAAAGTTGAATATTTTCTACCATGTAATATTACAAGGGAAAAAAAACTGCAATTACAAAAAATAAACCCTTCTAGAATGCCTTAACAACCATTTTAAAAGCAGGTTTCAGGTCCAGATTATTTTAGGAAACAGAGCTTCATAACTGCCATGAAACAATTCATTTGCTTTTCTTGCTTGAAATACCCATATGGTTAAACATTTAATTCTGTGCCCTTTGTTAGATATTACTGAGGATACTGGAGAGATAGATGTTACACTATCTGAGAAATTTTCAATCTGGTTTTGGGAAACAAGCCTTAGGTACTAGATTGGCTATAACTACAGGCCAAAAAGGGAAAAGATCAGATTGTAAAAGCCAGACATGTTTGTTCATTGACTATTCCTAATTTCAAGCTCATAACATTTTGTTTTGTCCTACTTAAATCTGTTTATTTTAGAACATTCCTATCACTAGACCTGGCAGTCTTTAGTGGGTTTTTAAAAAATATTTTTAGTTGCAGAGGGACATAATTCCTTTATCTTAATTTATTTTTATGTGGTACTGAGGATCAAACACCAGTGCCTCACACATGCTAGACAAGCGCTCTACCACTGAGCTACAACCCGGCCCAGTCTTTGGCATTTCTTAAGGGACTATTTTCCCAGTCCTGGTGCGTTTGTGCCCACAAGGCATCCTCTAGTTGCTCAAGCCCCCTCCTCACCTTCAGTTTTTCCTAGTTTTGTCTTCATCTTACTTTCTCAATTTAGTGTGAGGAGAAAAGCAAATTTAGACAATGTCAAAGAGTACATTTTAAAGAAACCTGGAATAAAAAATTGCTCAAAAAGATTCATGTTAAATGAAACATGAGGCCTTGTAAGGGATAATTTTCTTTCTTTCTTTCTTTCTTTCTTTCTTTCTTTCTTTCTTTCTTTCTTTCTTTCTTTCTTTCTTTCTTTCTTTCTTTCTTTTTTTTAAAGAAGTCCTACTCACTCTGTTACCCACATCTGCTTCATCTTGGACTCAAGTGACTCTCTTGACTTCATGCTTTCAAGCAGCTGGGACCTCTAGGCACTTACCATCAAGTCAACAAAAATACGTTTTTTGGGGTTTTTTTTTAGTGTGGCTAGAGAAACCCACTATGTGCTTTAATTCATATTTATGGACTCAATCACCTGTTCTAGGGATTTAAAAAAATTTTTTTTTAGTTGTTAATGGATCTTTATTTTATTCCTAAATTTAAGCACACTGCTGAGAATTGAGCCCAGTGCCTCACACATACAAGGCAAGTGCTCTACCACTGAGCCACAACCCAAGCTCTGTTCTAGGGACCTTTGTTTTGTTTTCTTCTTTTCATGTTTTTTTTTTTTTAAGTTGTTGCTGGACCTTTATTTTATTCATTTATTTATATGTGGTGCTGAGAATTGAACCCAGTGCCTCACACATATGAAGAAAATGCTCTACCACTGAGCCACAAACCCAGCCCTCTTTTCATGTTTTTTATTATTAATTTTTGGACTCAGGATTGAACCCAGGTGCTCTCTTCCACTGATCTACATCCCCAGCCCATTTGTTTGTTTTGTTTTGTTTTGAGACCAGGTCTTGCTAAATTGCCCAGGTTGACCTTGAATTTGTGACCCTCCTGCCTCAGCTTCCCAGGTAACTGGGATTACATGCTTGTGACATCATGCCTGGCCCCAGGGTTATTCTGGTTTCTTTTCCTCAAAATTACTAGTGTGGGATGGTATGCCAGAATCTTATTGTTAACAGATGTCAAGACCATGGTATAAAAAACAATCACTACTGAGCTACATCCAGTCCTTTTTATTTTTCATTTTAAGATAGGGTTTTGGGGCTGGGGCTGTGGTTCCACGGTAGAGCACTTGCCTGGCATGTGTGAGGCACTGGGTTTGATTCTCAGCATCACATATAAATAAATAAAGGTCATCCACAACTAAAAAAAAAAAAAAAATAGGGTCTCACTAAGGTGCTGAGACTGACCTCTGTATTTGTGATCCTCCTGCAACCTTAAGATTAGAGGCATGCACCACTGTGCTTAGCACCTGTTCTAGGTTTATGCTGGCCCTCCCAAATACCAATTAAAAAAAAAATTCTGCCTTTTAGTGGCATGTCATTAGTAAGTGCTGTGACAATTCATTTTATGTTTGATACTTCTAGCTTCAAAATAAATCCCATGTGAATAGAAATTCTGTTTTTTACATCTCCCTCATTGGTAGGTTCATATGTGATCCCCTTAGATGATACATATGAATATATACTCACCACCAAAAGTAGTAATTCTAGCCAGTTCCAAATACTTTTTAAATAAGCAGACTTAAATTCTTTTATTTTCTTGATTTCTTGTGTTGTGAAAACAACAAGAAAAATGCAAAATGTGACTTCACAGGAAGCAATAAAATAATCATAGTAGCTAACATATCTGAGGAGCTTCACGGAGTAAAACTGCCATGAAGTAAGTATTCCTCCAGTTGCAGGGAATTCTGCCACCAATCTGTAAAATCAGGTTTGTGAAAGTATGCATTTCAAGTAGTTGTATTTTAGTACTTAACTCAATGTGAAATTTCTAATCTATATTGATGCATTCTTTAATGATAATCATATATTTTATACATTTCCTTGGGGTCGTAAGTTCAATTTAAAATTTTTCTAGCTGGACATTATGGCACATGCCTGTAATCCCAGCAGCCTCGAAGGCTGAGGCAGGAGGACTGAGTTCAAAGCCAGCCTCAGCAATTTAGTGAGGCCCTAAGCAATTCAGTGAGACCCAGTCTCTAAAAAAGGGCTGGGGATGTGGCTCAGTGGTTAAGTGCCCCAGAATTCAATCCCTGGTACTAAAAATAAAAAGTAATCTAAAAGAAAAAGATGTGATTTTAGCCAGACTTTTAGTCTACTTTTTATTCAGATTGCTTGTTCATAACTGGAAATACTAATTTATCTCCATAGGAGGATGAGGTGTTGTTCAAGAAAATGCTGTACTGTAGTTATTGTTATTAGGTAGGACTCTCTTCATAATACTTGAATATTTCAAAAGAGGGAAATAAAATTTCCCCCCCTTCAGTTTATCAGAGAAAACTATCTTCTAAATGTCAAGGTCATATATTCTACTAAAACAAATATTTTCTGTTTACTTTAGGCATTTGATGTTGAAATATAAAGATTTATGTAAACAGAAGCACAAAAACTAATTTATGGCTGGGGTCATAGCTCAGTGGTAGATGCTTGCCTTAAGTAATTAGGAATTTGCAATAATTTAAGGAACAAGCATTTCTATCTCAATGTTACAGTGCAGTTATTACTACCTAAAGATACTAGCAAAATTTATTGGTAATGGAATAAAATGCTTCTAAAACAAACAACAAAAACCAGACATAACCCAGTAACAAACAGAACTGTTAACATCTTGTACATGGTAGTTTCATGTTGGATTGGTGAGTGAAATCAAAGAAATTCAATATTATGATCTGAAGTGCAGAATAATAATGAATAATTGTTTCATAATTGATACAAAAGGAAAAACAGATATTGTCTTAGTGTAGACTATATGCTTCTATAGTTAACAGCTGTTTACATGTGACTTGAAAAAAGAAGGCAACCTCAAACATTTCTTTATTTTCTCAAAAATTTAGTGAAAGATCATGAACAATTAATTAATTAAAGCAAACAAACCTATTGCAGTATTTCTTAGAGCCAAAAGTAAATACACACTGCAAATATCCAAACTGTTGGCGCAAAATTTCCCAAACTTCCTTAAATATAAAGCCATTTCTCTCAATCTTGATCTAGAATTCCATAGAACAAATTTTAAGAATTGATTAACTATCATATTAACTATCATGTTAACAGCTTCAAAATCTCCTGAAGTTTCTAAAAAATAATTTTTAATAAAGGTAACAGAATAAGTATAACACTTAGAGTACTTCATCTAACTTTAAGCCAGTTAACCTAATGATGCTTCCACTCTCATTTGGAACATAGATGTGATTATATGCTTTACTTTATCCTGACCAAGACTATTGGGAGGGTGATTGATATTGGTAAAAACTTCTGATTCTCTGAGGAAAAAAACAAGAACTACAGTATGAAAGACTATGTGGAGAGTTCATTTGTTTTATTCATTTATACAAATTTTAACAGCGATGATGTGTTTTATGAGGTGTTTTTGCTGTTGCACAAGAGCAAAATTCCCTGGTCTGAGAAAACTCTAATTCCATATTCCATTCAGAACAACAACAACAAAAATGTAAGACCTATTAGAGAAAAGTAGATCACTAAAATTTTGCTTCTCTAGTGGTTATTTTCCCACCCCTTCTTTCTAACAGAACCCTAATTGTATTCAGTCATCCCAGATCATTTAAGGGAAGCTGATTAAATCTCCAGACAGATCTAATCATGGTAATCCTATTTCTTTTGTCAGTATTTCATGCTAGAGTCTCATGAGTTCCATCAATTAGCAAGGTCCAGGTTGGGAGGTGACCTAAGGTAACCAAATCAGACAAGCAGAGAGAATTTTTTTCTCTTTGGTTGGTATTTTCCTTTAAAGATATGAACAATTGGGCTGGGGATGTGGCTCAAGCGGTAGCACGCTCGCCTGGCATGCGTGCGGCCCGAGTTCGATCCTCAGCACCACATTCAAAAACAAAGATGTTGTGTCTGCCGGAAACTAAAAAATAAAATATTAAAAATTCTCTCTGTCTCTCTCTTTAAAAAAAAATTAAAAATATCTCTTGAGTCTCCACTTTCAGTTCTTTAAAAAAATAAATAAAGATATGAACAACATATAACCACTGTTGCTGCCTGTACACAACCATCTTGGGGAAGCTTAATACAAAAGAGCACAAAACTGCAGCCACCTTGGGGCTGGGGTTGTGGCTCAGTGGTAGAGTGCTCACCTAGTACATGTAGGGCGCTGGGTTTGATCCCCAGCACCACATAAAAATAAAGGTATTATGTCCAACTACAAGTAAAACAGGATATATTTTTTTTTAAATTGCAGCCATTGGGGCTGGGGATGTGGCTCAAGCGGTAGCGCGCTCGCCTAGTGTGCGTGTGGCCCGGGTTCGATCCTCAGCACCACATACCAACAAAGATGTTGTGTCCACCGAGAACTAAGAAAAAAATATATATATAATAAAAAAATTCTCTCTCTCTCTGTCCCCCTCTCTCTCTCACTCTCTCTTAAAAAAATAAATAAATAAAAATTAAATAAAAATAAATAAAAATAAAAATTGCAGCCACCTCAAAGAAATGAAGCAAGACCCTTGAACTTACTGCAAAAGGTATTTTCCTGACAGTGAAATTGCTGCTATATGGCAGGAATAAATTTTGTTATTGTTTAAGCTAAATTAAGTTGGTGTTTTCTGTTAAAACCAAAAGCCTCTTAAATGACTTAGTGGTGAAGAGCTAAGACTCAAGTCAATTAGCTTTTACTAGATAACAATCTAGCAAAATGTTGTGGCTTACAATAAATATTCATAAGTATTTGCAAAGTTCAGTTGATCCAGCTGAACTTGATCCACCTCAGCTAGTTTGGTACTATATCTGCCATTTGCCCCTGGACCCATTCATAATCTGAGTTGGCTCCATTATATATGTCTCTCATCCTCCTTCTGGATCCAACAAGTCAGCCTAAACATATCCTTCCATGGATACTACAGAAGTGCAAGAGAGCAAGTTCTAATGTACAAACTCATTTCAAGCTTCTACTTATATATGCTAATCTTTCATTGGCCAATGCAAGTCACATGGTTAAACCCTGCATTAAGAGCTGGAGCAGTGTCCACTGCCCAGGGTGGCAGACAAATATATGAAAAATTGAGGCCCTTTTTGCAATATGCCACAGGTTCTAATAATTGCTGGGATGCTGACAACTATATTACATATAGTTTGAAATTTAAATTGCTCATTCTTGTTAAAAATATTTTTAGTTGTAGATGGACATATACCTTTATTTTATTTATTTATGTGGTGCTGAGGATCAAGCTCAGTGCCACATGCATGGGGGGGGGGGGAAGTGCTCTACCACTGAGCCACAACCCTAGCCCAAATAGTTCATTCTTGAGACAAAAATGAATAATTTAATAAATAAGCTAATTCTGAAGGGAAGCCAAAAGATTTTAATAATCTGATAAAAAAGAAAACTGTCAACACTGCATGTCAGATTTGTGCAACTACAGAATTATAAGAAATTAGACTATATTTTCTTAAGCAATACAAAACTAACATATTGTATGTAATTCTCCATCTTTCTAGACATACTCTGAAATAATGAAACAACAAATGCAATGTTGCTTCAACTTCTTTTTCATTTTTGGCATAGAACTACATTGTATTTAAAGCTCATGATTTTAATATCAGCATAAGTATGTACGAACTAGAAACCCAAGTGAGGGCTCTGGATGCTTTTTCAATTCAATATGCTAATATAGAACTTCAAATCACTCACCTGATGATGCAAAACAGATTTACATTAGCATTGTATAGTGAAAAATCAATAAAAATAACTCTGGTCCCTCTTGTGATCCAGCTGTTCAGTCGAAGGTCAATAAACTTGTTTTTGGTTTCAGATTTTGATTTTGATAAAGTGAAAATAAAGCCCCCATTTCTGTAAACACCAACAAATCCCCAATGCCAAGGAGAACTGGTATTAGAAGTAGAATACGTCCATCTGTTAGACATAAAAAAATTAATGAAGAGAAGAGAAAGCCTAATTGAAAAGTCTTCTAAGAATTTAAACTAATCTTTGATTCACATGTGGCAGTTTTTTAAAAGTTCTAGTAGAAAATTCATTAAGTATTAGAATAATTTTGAAGTAAGACAATGAGTTAAGGATTAAGTTCAAAGGACTAGGTGATATGAGAAAATATTTCAAAAATCATCTGTTGCCTGTTGGAACTTAAAAATCTACAAATGAGAATTTTTTTTTTTTTTAAACATGCTATACCTGTTGTCTTGAGTCGTTTAGTCTTTGAGTGGGACAAGAATGTGGGTAAAGGCGCTTCATAGTTTGTCTCACTAAAGTAATATACCATTATAAATGCCAATAAGTAAAAACCTTATTTTAATTAAAGTACACACATCATGCCCAGTGCAGAGGTTGGGGTACACCTGTAGTCCCAGCCCCTCAGGAGGCTGAGGTGGAAGGATTGCAAGTTCAAGGACCGCCTGGGCAATTCAGCAAGACTTTGTCTCAATTTTTTTTTTTTTTTTAAGAAAGAAAGAAAAGAACTGGGGTGTGATGTAGCTAAGTAGTGGAGAAAGAAATTGAACCCCCTGGGTTCTACAATACTATACACACCAAAAAAAAAAAAAAAAAAGAATACAAAATAAACTGCAATGTGTATAACCAAATTTTATTCCCTCAAAACATATTTCAAAGGTTATCCAAAGATTATTGCTTAAACATATTTTTCTAGTAATAATACTGTTTTTTTGTGGGGGAGGGTGGCACTGATACCATTAGGAAAATATACTTATACTTTTATAAAAGGTTCACAGTTGTGTTTTTTTTTTTTTTTGAGTACTTTCTGCACATGACTGTTAAACTGAAACAGAAAATTTTGCTACACCCACTCTCTACTGGTGTCCAATTTTTAACAGGTAATATTTTAAATTAATGAATTTTACGCTTTAGATAGACAAACAAGCACAAATTGTTTCTTACTTTGGTTGTGGAAGAATGACAGGCATTAACTCACAATTTCAGTTAAGTACAGGGATTATCCAAAACATGCTTGGTATTTAAAGTATTTGTAGTTATGAAAATCTGAAAAATTATAATTTATAACTAAAAGATTGGTCTTAAGATTCCAATTTAATATGTGTAATTAAATAATTGATTTGTAATTTTGAGTTGAAAAGGGGTGAATAATACAATATTTAATAGAATGCATCATTATATCATGAATTTATTAAATTTATAAGAATTATACAATCCCTTAAGAATGTCCAAAACTCATGTAAGGAAGAAATAAATAATTCAACAAAAACTACAAAGCAATTGTCATTATTACTATTATTACTATTAGTTTTTTGTTTTTTATTTATATATAGTAGTGGAATGCACTACTATTCTTATTACATACATAGAGCACAATTTTTCATATCTCTGGTTGTATACATAGTATATTCACACCAATTCGTGTCTTCATACATGTACTTTGGATGATAATGATCATCACATTCAACAATCATTAAACCCAGGGCACTTAACCACTGAACTACATCCTTAGTCCTTTTTATTTTTTTTTTGAGACAGGATCTCACTAAGTTGCATAGGGCCTGGCTAAATTGCTGAGGCTGGCCTCGAACTTGCAATCCTCCTGCCTCAGACTTCCAAGCTGCTGGAATTACAGCCGTGAGCCACAACACCCAGAACAAAGCAACTATTCATCCTAGGGGTTCTGGGGAAGTTGTTCAGGAAAGGAAATATAATTAAAATTTATAACATAAATATTGACTCATGACTAAAAATAGTCATGGTATAACTATATTGAGAGACTAAAATGAGTAGAATGGGTGTGTAGAGGAGTAGCATATGAGAGCTACATGAAAAATTGCCTTCCAGATGGCCTTCCAGATCCATAAACTGTAAAATGAAGTAATAGCAGTGCAAGAATGCTATTTGGAAACACGTATACAAGAAACAACTAAAAGAGCAAAGAGTACCTGTTTCTGGAGGGTAGACCTTTGTAAACGTTTGTTATCACTTTGAAAAATACTAAATACAAAAAAGGTAGGGCTAGGTATGTAGGTAAGAGGAAGAATGCTTCCTAGCATATTTGAGGCCTTGGGTTCAATCATCAGTAATTAAAAAAATTTCTACAATTTTCATAGGACAGACAACGAGAGGTGGTGGTGCCAGTGGCTTTGGGCTTTCACATTTTCAACATAAAGTGTAGATGGAGCATTAGCCTCAGCTACTTTGGAGAATAAGGCCACAGGATCTTTGTCAGGTGACATCAGACGCAGCATCTACAGAGCAAAACTACCTTTTTTTTAGTGTGTGGGCAGACACAAAAGATATCACTGAAGTAAGAGTGAGGAAGGAGAAAAGTGTCAGATATATTTCCTAAGGATCCCACAAAGTTTGGGGGGTAAGTTTGAGGGCATCTGGCCAGAACCAGAAAAACTGACTGACTATTGGAAACGCAACAAAATGATGTTTTACCCTGCATGCACTATAATTAAGCATTTCATATACTAAAGCCAGGAAAAGAAATGAAAATGTTTTGCATCCTAAGGTAAGCAAACAACAAACCCCCAAACCCAAATAGGTCACTCCCCTTTTTCTAAACACTGCTATATCCAAAAGTCTACTTTTGAAACTATTGTTATAACCTTACCTGCCAGACCCCAGCCTATATTACTTGGAAAGTACACATATTTTTACAATTTTAAAAGATGCAATGGTTATCTGCTAAAAAAAAGTTACTATATAATTTTATACTTACTCAGTATTAGATTGGAGGCCAAAATCAGACAGGTCTTCATTTTCAGCAGTATATTTGTCATAACATTCAGTAATCAAAGACTGAAAGGATGAATAGACCTTGCATGTGTTATTGCGGACTTTTAGTTGTCGGACTCTGGGGACTCCTAGAATTATGTTCTCATAGTAGATGCGACTGCTGTTCTTCAAATTATACAGCTTCTGGTTAGTATACCATGAGTCCCAGTACAAACCTTCCAAAAGGGGTCCTTCCATATACTTCACAAAGGAAGATAAATGGCATGGGGAAAATATTTTCACATCAACAGAATCTACCTTCATAACATTATACATAAGAGTATGAAAATTATTGAACATTAATAGTAATGATAATGATGCTTCTGTTGGTTAACACTTATTGAGTACTCACTATGTACTAGGCATTGCTCTAAGCACCTTATAATTTAATCCCATCACCCTTCTCTCCTTCCATATTAAAAACTGTCCATCAGCTTGGCTCAGGGGTGCACAACTGTAATCCCAGCAGTTTGGGAGGTTGAAGGAGGAGGATCACAAATTCAAGGCCAGCCTGAGCAACTTAGCAAGTTCCTAAGCAACTTAGTGAGATCCTGTCTCAAAATAAAAAATAAAAAGGTCTGAGGATGTAGCTCAGTAGTAAAGCACCCCTTGGTTTAATCCCTAATGCCATTAAAAGAAAAAAAAAAACTGTCTTCCTATACATGAGTATCAGAGCTGGTCATAGTCACACATCATGACTTTACCCCAAAGTTGTCTGTGTTCTCCCACCATTTTCCTCCCTAATTCTGGCCATGATGATTAATCTGGCTCTGTCCCTGTCTCCTCATTCTAAGGGATTCCAAGCCCAGAGTTCATTTTTTTTTCTTTTCTTTCTTTTTTTCTTGTGCACACACATGCCCCAGAGTAAAGACCCAGGGGTGCTTCACCACCATCCCCCCACTTTTAAAAAATTTTGAGACAAGGTCTAAGTTGTTTAGGGCCTCACTAAATCGCAGAGGTTGGCCTTGAATTTGGGATTCTTCTGTCTCAGCCTCCCAAACCACTGGGATTATAGGCATGTGCCACTCCACCTCGCTCAGGGTTCATTTTAAATTTCCTCCCTTTGTCTTCTTTGCCATTGACCACATACAGGTTTCAAGATAGCACAGTAAAAACAAGGCAGGATGAGCTCCACTAATTCTTCTATTGTTCTTTCTTCCTATTTCATCTGGTCAAAACCAATGATCTATTATTTAGACTTTATCTCACACTCTCACTCTCAGGAAATGACCTTGGCTTCTTGATAAGTTTCAAATTCATAGTATGGCATTCATGATGTGAATTCTGTCCAATTCTTAATTGGTTTTTCCATTTCCAAATGCCCACAATGCCAAACAGCTGCACAGGGAGGATTACTTGTAGCACATATTTGTTCCTTTTTCCTAGAATGCTCTTCTTTTTATTCAATACAGAAGATTGAACCTGAGTCTCCTCACACATACTAGGCTAGTATTTAACCTCTGAACTACACCCCTAGACTTTTTTTTTTTAAGTAAGGTCTTGCTGTTACCTAGGCTTGCCTTGGACTTTCAATCCCCAGTCTCAGCCTTCTGAGTAGCTGGGATTACAGGTGTGCAACACCACACCCAGCCCTTTATTTAACCTTTAAAACTCAATAGCACTGTTATCACTTCTGGGAAGTTTTCCCTAACTGCTTGGTCTGCATAAATGTCTGTGATATGGGGTACCTGAAATTGCTGTTCCCTTAATTGTTTTTTCTTTGTAAGATGAGCATCTTGCTTTGTTTAGTGGGAAAAATAAGTCTATTCCAATGCTGAAGGAATGATTCTCTTTTGTAATTAAAAACAATATAAATTAAATATCTACATAATTATTTATTGACATTACTGTAACATATGGGGGGATACACAAATAGGGGAATGCACCAGTTGCATATCAAAATCATGTATATTGTACTTTCTGGGCAATTTAAGAATTTTTTAAAAATATTTTTTAAATTGTTGATGGACCTTTATTTTATTTATTGATTTATTTATATGTGGTACTGAGAATTGAATGCAGTGTCTGACACATGCTAGGCAAGTGTTCTACTATTGAGCCACAACTCCAGCCCCAATTTAAGAATTCTTAAGAAGAGCAACTGTCATTCATGTGCATTATATATACAATTATAGATTAACTTTAGATCCTAATCCTCACATAAAAAATTGTCTTGTACCTTCCAACTAGGTGTGGTGGTACATGACTGTAATCCCAGAAATTTTGGAGACCAAAGCAAGAGGATCTCAAGTTTGAGGCCAGCCTCAGCAAAACCTCAATAACTTAAGACACTGTCTCAAAATAATAAATAAAAAGGGTTAGGCATGTGGCACAGTGGTTAAGTGACCCTGGGTTCAATTCCGTTACAAAAAAAAAAAAATTATCTTGGGCTGTGGTTGTGGCTCAGGGGTAGAGTGCTTGTCTCCCACATGTGAGGCAATGGGTTCGATCCTCAGCACCAAATAAAATAAATAAATAAAATAAAGGTATTGTGTCCATCTACAACTAAAAAAATATTTTTAAAAAGTCTCATATTTTCCAAATGAAATAGGACTGTCTGCAAAAACATCAAAGTTTTAAAGTTACGAGAACAGTGTCAGTGCAAATAATTAGTTCTCAATACAATAAAAACTAAATATTAATTTGATTTTAATAATAATGGTAATCATTTTTATTCATTCATTCAATGAATGTTTCCCTAATGTTTACTATGTGTACCAAGGATTTATGGAATACCTAAAACTACTCAATCCACAGTCACATGACACCTTACCTTCCAAAAATCAGTTGTGCTGCGAATAGACTTAAAGTTGGTTCTTTCATCTCCAGATACAGAAGTGTCCAAAAATAGAGATGACATAACCTTGTTTAAGTAATACATGTGTGGGTTTACCATCCCAAAAGTCACTAAAGAGAAGAATTTTTTATTTAAAAATTTATGCTTAAAATTTTAGTTTAATGTAAGAATTTAAAATGTTAACAATTTGTTCCCAATTTTCTTTTGAAAAATTGACTTTTGTCTAATTATAAAAGTATTAATTTAAAAAAATCTAAAATAGAAATATTCAAGGCAGAAAGAAGTTTCTTATAATCCCACTACTAGAGTTAAGTTGGACCTAGATTCACTGGGTTTCATGCATATACACTTGAACAGGAAATAAGTTTATCTCTATAAAAATGAGATCAAAGCAGGGGCTGGGGTTATAACTCAGCGGTAGAGCACTTGCCTTGCACATGTGAGGCACTGGGTTTGATCCTCAGCACCACATAAAATTAAATGAAATATATTTCCAACTTTAAAAAAAATGAAGTTTCTTTCTGCTATATATTAACATTAAGTGAAAAAGCATGTTGCAGAACAGTGCATATAATAAAAGCCCATTTTTATTTAAGAAATGATACGTGAGGCTGGGGATGTAGCTCAGTGTTAGAGCACGTGTTCAGCATGTGTGAGGACCTGGTTTCAACCCCCAGCAACATCAAAAAAGAAATAAAGAAATGAAGTGATATGCAAAAAAAAAAAAAAAATGAGGTCAAAGCATATCCACTATTCTGCAAGTTAGCTTTTTCCCCATGTTGAGAATAGGCAGGAAGTATGGTAAGCAGTCAAGGCTAAGGACTTTGAACCAGTCTGGTAAGGATTTGGTTCCTATGGTAGATATAATATTTCCTACTTCCTAGTTTTGATGTGAGAGATTAAATGGTGCTAGAACATTTAAAAAACCATCCTTTGGCACATAGTATGAGTTTTAAAATATATTACCTAGTATTCTTTCTATCTTGGGGGTTGGTGAGTTTTAGAGTAGAATATAGACTAAATATGTCTTTGTGGTCTTTTTGTTTGTTTGTTTGTTTTGTTTTGTTTTTGCCAGAAGCTCTTCATTTTGTTCGGGGTGTTTGTTTTGTGGTGCTAGAGGTAGAGTCCCAGACCTTGTGTATGCCAGGCAAGCACATTCCTAGTCCCAGAAACCCTTAATTTTTAAAAATCATGTATCTTCAACATCATTTCATGGCACACATAAACCTAAAACAGCCTAACAGTTGCATTTATTTCACAATGTTAAATCCACTTGTTGGAAGAGATTCAGTTTGTTTTCAATTTTTATTTATTATAAGAAAAATACTAAAAATATCATTTAGTGGGTTGTGGGAGGCCAAACTAGACCGTGTCTGTCTCCCCTTCGGATTGGTGTGGCATCATTATAGGTCACTCTGGGTTGCCTAGGGAACCCAGACAATAGCCCAATCTTTAGGGTGCTAGCGACTGTGTCTTTGTGCATGGGTGTGTCTTCCCACATCTCCATGGATGGAGCTATGCTCACCTGTTCCTTTGTAATATTACCTCTTACCCTGTTTGGGATATAACGTTCCATGGAAGTGCCCTTTGTATGTTCCCTTCCTTTACTCTGCCCTTGGGTGTGGCCTATCTAGATGTCAGTCAACCTGCTGTCAGCAGACATCATGAAGCTAGGCTCAGCCCCCTTAAACCTGACCCCTTGCCTCATTTGAATAGGTTCTCCTCAATAAAAGGGGTCTGCACGTTTTTTTCTCTCTCTCTCTTTCTGCGGACCCTTAAGGTTAGAGGAGCCGTCACAGCAACCCCAAAGAAAAAGGTATTTCTGTCTCTTGTGTGGTTATTTTGCATGGTCCAGTTATTTCAGTTCCCCTGGAGTGACCCTTAAGGGTTTATGTCGCCAAGAACACAACAGTGGGCCAGGTATGGTTGCCTGCACTTGTAATCTCACTGATTTAGGAAGCTGAGACAGGAGGATCACAATTTGAGGCCACTGTGGGCAACTTAGTGAGACCCTGTCCCAAAATAAAAATTTAAAAGGCTGGGAATATGTGGGTGTGTGTATATAAAATCTTAGTGGAATTATATTTTTTCCATTTTTCTAAATGCTCTGTAATAAGCATGTATTTTTTTTTTTTGCAACTAAGCTTTTTTTGGGGGGCGGGTACCAGGGGTTGAATTCAGGGGCACTCGACCACTAAGCCACGTTCCCAGTCCTATTTTTTATACTTTTATTTAGAGACAGAGTCTCACTGAGTTGTCTAGTGCCTTGCTTTTTGCTGAGGCTGGCTTTGAACTCAGGATCCTCCTGTCTTAGCCTACCCAGCTGCTGAGATTACAGGCCTGCGCCACTGCACCCGGCTGCAACTAAGCTTTTATAAACTTGTCTACCTTCATTTATAAAGTTGATTACAGTTGTCTTTAATTAAGTTCTGACCCAGACTTTCCCCTGCAACACCAATCAATTAATTAGTATACTACTCACAGTATGCGGCACATAACAATATGAGATAAATCCTGTGAGGTTACAGCTACTAATGTTGGGTGTCCTAAAGTCAAAATGCTAGGCTCTTATTAAGTCAATGCCATTGACTCACAAATAGGGGGATGCAGATTGAGAAGTCTTCCCAGTCCTCCTCAAAGATTTGCATTGATTCAGCACAAGCATATTTTACTGTTGATTATGCAACAAGTCATTAAAAAGAACAAAGTTAATGGCAGACACCAAGACAAAGTTCTGTGTTTGGTCTTATTTGTACTTCATGAAACTGAACTAATGCACCTAAATGGCTGTAAAAGAAATCAAATTATAATTGCCAACCCAAGGCATTATGTTCAAAATAGATCTGCCAAATGAAGGGGATAATTATATTCAACCAATATTGACTATGGAAACATATTATGACATTTGTGACCTTAAAAAAAAAGTAACAAAGTTTTGCCCCTTAAAAACTAGAAATACTATCAATAATAGGATAATAATGTCTAAAATGGGTCACTTGTTTTTGAGAAGTTTTGCAACGCCTATGATTTTATAGTCATTTATTTTTTATCTCCACTTTTTTTAATATTTATTTTTTAGTTGCAGTTGGACACAATACCTTTATTTTACTTATTTATTTTTAGGTAGTGCTGAGGATCGAATCCAGGGCCTCACACATGCTAGACGACTGCTCTACTACTGAGCCACAACCTCAGCCCCTTATCTCCACATTTTAACTTCTAGTTCAATTAGTATCTTTGTCTACATCTGTGTACTTACATATACATAGATTTATTAAAAAAATAAAGTAGAGTAACAACTCCTGAAGTGTCGTTCTAATTTCTACTTCCTTTCTGTAATGTAGCTTAGGCTTCGAAGTCCCTGTGAGATACAAAACAAATTTATTATGCCATTTATAGAAAATATATAGGTAACAATGATGGAAAAACACAACTATTTTTAGTTGTTGCACTGTGTGAAGGAAAGCTGCAATGGTTTCAGGTTATTTTTAAATTCTCACTTTAATGGGGCATGGATAATTATGGAATTTTCCTATTGGGGTAAATGGGTAGTCATTTTATAGGTTATAGGTAGTCATTTTTATAGGTTTTATATCACAGTTGTTTCCTCATAGTCCTGTCTTTAAAAAGTAAAACAAATCAAAACACACAACTCCCTGTTCAGACCCTAGTCGCTTTCTCCACCCATCAATACTGACTCCTGCAGAGGAAGGCTTCCGCAGAGAGTGGGAAGGGGGCGTCGGGCTGGAGTTCTGTAAGGCCACGGATCCCTGGAGCAACCCAGCACTTCGGAGACCTGCCTAGTGACGGTCATCGCACAGCAGCAGAAGGGCCCAGTTAGAGCCTCGCAAGGGGAGTGCCAGGTCTTTTCAGGGATTCATTTTCCATTTGTGAAATGGTTCTGTGAGTCTCCGCTTCTCTAAGGGAGGGTGTGAGAGCTAAAAGTGCTGCGGTCACATCTCAGATCTGGAGCTAAAGAGGGCCTTTCCGGGCATTTAAAGTTGCCACACAGGCCTTAGACACATCCCTCACCTCCTCGGTGCCACCGGGACGCCTCAGGCATGGCGGACCCGGTTTACATTGCCAGTTCGTCGGACCCGGGTTTGTCGCGCCTGCGCTATAGTTCGGCGGCGTGCACTACCTAGTCCAAGCGCCTGCGCGAGCCCCCAGGGACCAAGTTTCTGGACAAATTGCAAGTGCGCATGCGCAACGACGACCTGCGGCAGCTCTTCTCCCGACTGGGGTTGAGGATTATTTCTGTCTTCTGCTGCAGAAGGTTATTTTGTAGCTCACTTCTCTGGACGCAGAAAGGAAATCAATCTTACCCCCATAAACAACAACAAAAATGGTAAAAAAAGATTATGGTTGATTTCTTCCCTTGTGGTAGCTTCAGTTTGTCTTGTTCTTCCTGGATTTATTAGAAAATGAAATCAATAAAACCACAAAAACAAACCATCCCATCTAGATATTCTAAATGTACTCACAATTAACTTTAAATATATAGAGTTTATGTATCTCATATTTTTGACGTACAAAGACATAGACTATTAATATTAACTTGCTGGCAGGAGTCAGGAGGTCATAGGAGCAGGTAAGACCTCAGCCAAAAGTTGTCTTTCATGTTTTCCAGTAATATTGTTTTTTTTCTTTTTGTAATGAAAATAGATTTTTATTCTGGTTACAAAAATATGAAAAATTAATACATATTCATTATTTTTAAAAGATTAAACAATAGGAAAACGAATATAGAAAAATGTTAAAACCATCTGTTGTCTCTTTCTTTACCAAGGAACCTACTTGCCCAAACTTTTTCTTTGCCTATACTCTCACATTTTACAAAAGCGGGTTCACTCTATACATGTTTTATAACCTTCTTTTAAAAACTTAATATGTCATAGATATTTTCCTTTATAGGATGAAAAGGAAAGTTATTAATATACATGTATATAGATGATTTGCTTTGTTTAAATATCCTATATGTTTGTAAGCAGATACAAATATAAATATTTATCTAGATGCAGATTTCTGATTTTATTTGTGCAGAAAATGATCTGGTAGATTACAAACCAAAATTTTAATAGCAGGGAATGAAATGGAAGGTAGGTTGGGAGGTGAGGTATGTGTAAAGGAAATTTAAAATTTTTTACTTTATTCTGTATATATATGCATTATCTTCAAAATGTATGTGCTGCTTTAGAAATTAATAGATGTACATAATATATACTGTTTTCTACCAATTAGTATTATTTATGTGATTTTGTTTGTTTGTTTATTTTTTTGTACTGGGGATCAAATCCGGGGCTTTCTGCATGCCAGGCAAGTGCAGTACCACTGAGCTACATGCCAGTCCATATGTGATCATTTAAAATTATTCTATGTGGGGCTGAGGATATGGTTCAGGTAGTAGTGCGCTTGCCTGGCAAGCGGGAAGCACTGGGTTCAATCCTCAGCACCACATAAAAATAAAATAAAAGATAAATAAAGTTATTCTATGTGATCTTATTGCATAACTATATTATAGCATTTAATCAATTGTTTATTTACTGGCTTTTAGGCTGTTTCCAACTTTTGGTATTATGTAAAATGGGGTATGTTTGCATGTTTTCTGTAGTGTCTTTTCAGCCCTAGTGCTAGGGCTTGAGCCACATCCCCAGCCCTTGAACCTCCTGTCTCAACAGAGTACCTAGGATTATAGGCCTGTGACATTGTGCTTTGGTTCTAGGGTTATTTTGGGGTGATCAGTACTCTGCTACTATGGCTTCCTTTCCTCAAAATTACTAATGTGAGATGGTATGCCAGAATTGTTGGGTTTTTTTTTTGGGGGGGTGGTGCTGGGGTTTGAACCTGGGGCCTTGTGCATGGGAGGCAAGCACTCTACCAACTGAGTTATATCCCCAGCCCTGATATGCCAGAATCTTAATGTGAACAGATGTTACGTCTGTGGTATAAGAAACAATCACTACTGACATACTTTGCACTAAAATAAAACACAATGTGTCTTTTTATATAATTTTAAGTTTTTCCCCTATGCAATAAAAAGACACCGTTATCATCAGATGTTTGGTAAGAGCAATGATAAGCTCTCTTTCCTACTTCTTTTGGGTCTGATCATTTCACAGTTAACACTACAAAGGAAGTCCTGTTAAGACTGAAAGATGAAAGATGAACTGTGGATTTTTTCTCCACTGTTTTTTTCCACTGTTAGTATTTATGAATTTATTATGTAATATAGCAAAATGACAACTCAACCAGGAAGACTTTACTGTCCTAACTACTAAGGGATTGAGAAAAAGGGGGAAAAAAGTTGATGGAGTTCAAAATGATATCAGATAATAAAAATAGAGTCAAACTGAGTTTTTAAAATTGATAATAGGTTTTTCTCAGTGATAAGAAAAATATAAACATTAGGTTAAGATATTAAATTTTCTTTCAAACTCTCAATGCTATGTATCAAATGTTGCTATGGTTATTATCTACTGTGAGATATGTAAATCTTGGATCTCATCTATCTTGATTCCTGGTGCATCTCCAGAGCCTTGCAAATAGTAGCTACTCAGTAAATAGCTATTAAATGAATGAATAAAAATTAAACACTCATGACTTATTAGCTTTCTGAAAATATTGTAAAATATTTTACAAAGTAAATCTAAACTATTAGGTTCAGTATTAATAAGAAAGAACTTCAAGGGTGGAGGAGTACATTCTAGTATCTGCTTTATATTTGACAAAAAGAGCATTGACTATTCCTTGGTCTCAAATAAAGCACTCTGAAAAATCTACCCATGTTCAGTTGTCCTCTGTTGAAAGGTCATATCCTGGACTGTCTACACCAGGTAATTATTGGTATGTTTTTACTAGTAACTTCCTAAAAGAATGGTTTAATTCTTCACTTTTCTCTGTCAGTATAGATGCATTCTAAGGCAAATTAAATCATACTATATAAACTGATGGTGGTCTTTAGTCTAAAGTGACTGTTAAAAAATATTCCTGAATTAATACACATTGAAAAATGATTTACTTATGATTTATTTTAAAAACACTACTCAGATGATTTATTTTAAAGATATTCTGAAATTGAGCCATATTGGTTTCTATTTTATTTTATCAAGACAACTGCTTATTCACCACCTCAATTTATATCTAAGTCTTTAGTGATTTATTTAGGATATTTGCATCTAGCTCAATTGATGGCGTTAATATTAAATAAAAGCTGTGAACTTGATATCAAATAATCTAAGTATATAGGTCTTCTTACACATTAAAGACACAAATTATATGTAATCACATCCTCAAAGAATCCAGAAATAGAGACCCACTCCCCCACTGATCTATTATTCTGTATTCCACAGTATTGGGTTATAAACATACCAAATATATTTGTGGTATAGACTGGGTATATTGTATTAAATATCAATTCAGTGACTATTGTGCAAATTAGAAGTTACAATTATAACTATTGATGTTTCCAATTCCAAATTATTTGTAAAAGAATTGATCATCAAAAGTATCAAATTAGCAGGACAAAGTGGTGTAAGCCTGAAAGCCTAGCAATTCGGGAGGCTGAGACAGGAGGATCACAAGTTCCAGCCCAGACTGAGCAATTTAGCAAGATCCTAAAAAGGGATGGGCCTGGGGACTAGGATGGTGGCTCAGTGGTAGAGCGCCTGCCTAGCATGTGGAAGGCACAGGGTTCTATTCTCAGAACTGCATATAAATAAATAAAATAAAGGTCCATTGACAACTAAAAAATATTTTAAAACAAACAAACAAACAAACCAGAATGGGGATGTAGCTCAGTGGCAGAGTGCCCCGGGTTCAGTCTTCAGGTACAGTGCACAATACTCATGCAAACACACACACAAAAGTATCAAATTAGAGACTCACTTGTGACTTTCAGTAAATTTTACGAAGTTGGTTAAGATGATACACACTGCAGTTGTTGATTAGAGACAGTATACATCATGATTTTTTTAGACTAATGAACTATCACTAAATCAGGATGTTTTTGTTTTGGTGGCAGACAGATAAAGAGTTGTTAGAAAAAAAGATGTGAAAAAAAATCAAGTCTGTCTTGTTAAACCTTATTCCAAAACCCCAATACTAGCTAGTTATAAATCTCCCTCAGTACTTATGTTAGAGACACCATCCTGGTAAAAAGCAAAAAATACGTACATGGTCAGGTTATTCTCACCTAACTGCACAGCAGAGCTCATCCTAGGACAAAAGTTATTTAAGTATTCAAAAGAAGAATCACGACCTTGAGTCAACCATTGTGGTTATGGGATGATAGATGTCTCTAAGAGCTGGAAGAGTATGGGCCAAAATTCCTCTAAAACAGGCTGAACGACTGAGACCAAGGAGACACTGGAAGTTTTGGAGGCTGCCAAGTGATAGAGCTGCATTAGTCAGCTTGCTGCATGTCAGAGAACACCTTGACTTTGTCCTGACATGTTTTTAAGTCAGTTCTTTGCTCATATTTGTGCAAGCCTGGATGGTCCAATTCTCTTGCCTATAGGCTAGTCTAAGGAACTAAACCATTTTGTTTCTCTCCTTTGTGCCTTGAGAAAGCCTACTGCTTTAGTCCTCAGGCACCTGCCACTCTCTGACCCATCAAAATATGCTCTTCAGGGCTGGGGTTGTGGCTCAGTCATAGAGCCTAGCATGTGTGAGGCACTGGGTTCAGTTCTCAGCAGTATATAAATAAATGAATAAAATAAAGGTCCATCAACATCCAAAAAATATTTTTAAAAATATGCTCTTCAGGTTCTTTAACCATACAAACTGAATAACACAAGTGAGGTGCTCAGTATACATTTTCATTTCTCTCTTTCATTACTATAGTCAAATTTATGATGAAAATGCACTCTTATTTCTCCTAAAAGAGTATTTTGATTTTCACAGATAACAAATCCATAAATCAAAGTAACTAGACAGGATGTTGAATTTCTTAAAAATTTTTTTTAAAGAGAGAGAGAGAGAGAGAGAGAGAGAGAGAGAGAGAGAGAGAGAGAGAGAGAGAGAGAGAATTTTATTTTTAATATTTATTTTTTAGTTCTCGGCGGACACAACATCTTTGTTGGTATGTGGTGCTGAGGATCGAACCCGGGCCGCACGCACGCCAGGCAAGCGCGCTACCAGTTGAGCCACATCCCCAGCCCGGATGTTGAATTTTTTAAAAATATTTTTTTAGTTGTTGATAGACCTTTATTTTATTTATTTATATGTGGTGCTGAGAATCGGACCCAGTGCCTCACACATGCCAGGCAAGTGCTCTACCACTGAGCCCCAGCCCCAGCCCAGGATGTTGGAATTTTAGGCATCAACTCTTGTGATTGTCTACTTTATGTATATATAAGTCTTTCAGATTAGCTAATGCTTTTTCAGTACTTCTTGAGGCTAAGCCCTGTACAAAGTGCTTTATATTGAGTATCTCATTTATTCCAACAACCTATAAGATAGACACTAACATTATCCTCATTTTATAGGCTGAGAAAAAGGGTGCTCATGGAATTTGAGACTTTCCCAAGAGCATCAAGCCAGTAAGTAATGGAGCTAAGGCATCTGTTCCAGGGTCTGTGCCTTAATCCTGTGCCATGTTCTGGGTTGGCCCTTGATGTGAATGAAAGGACTGCACCAGCTGTCTGATCTTAACATGTTTATTCTTTCCAGGGACCTAAGGCTAAATATGGGTCCCCATGTTAAGGCCATTGTGGTAGGTAAAAATAACACCTCTCTCCCCAGATTGTTCATATCCTAATATCCAGAATCTATGAATATGTTATATAGCGTGTTAGTCAACTTTCCATTACTGTAACAAACACTGGAGATAAATCATCTTAAAAAGAGGTTTATTTTGGCTTAGTTTTGGAGGTTGCAGCCCATGATCAATTGGTCCCTTTGATTTTGAGCCAGTGGTGAAGCAGCACATTGTTGTAGGGAACTGCTCACTGCATCGTGGTCAGAAGAAGATAGAATATGAGGCTGAGGTCCCACAATCTCCTTCAAGGACTTGCCCTACAGTGACCTAAAATGTCTCATGAAGCTTCACCTCTTAAAGTTTCCACCACCTCCCAATAGTACACAGCTGGGGACCACATTTTTAATATGTGGGCCTTTGGGGGACATTTTGGATCCAAACTAGCACATGGCAAAAAGACTTTGCACATGTACTTAAGGTTACAGACCTTAAAATGGGAGGGGGGGGTGTTATCCTGGATTATCTGAGTGGATCCAATCTAATCACAAGTTCTTAAAAAGTAGAAGTGGAAAGTAGATGTGTCAGAGATGAGAGAAGAAAAAAGAAGAGAGATTTGAAGTATGAGAGGGATTCAACCCACTGCTACTGACTTTCAAAGTGAAAAAGTAAATGGGGATCTCGGTCTTATAACCACAAGGAACTGAATTTTGCCAACCACCCCAATGAGCAAAGAAATGGAACTTTTCCTAAGCTGCCAGAAAGGAACAAAGGCCTACCAACATCACCTTAATTACAACCCAATGAGATTCATGTCTGCTTTCAACATAGAGAAATCTAGATGATAAATTTATGTTATTTGAAGCCACCAAGTTTGGCCTAATTTGGCATAGTTATTAAGATTCATCCTGGAATCACTGGCATCTTAATAGCAATAGAAAACTGATAAAATTGGTCAGTATCTTTATTCAAGTTAACTAAATTTTCTTGATGTCTTGTTATGAAGGGACATGCATAAAATTTCCTAACTCCTACTTTTCTTCTTACATGGATAGAAAAGCAAAATTGCATGCCAACTTGTAGGTGATGAGGCAAATCCAGATCATTCTATGTGGTTGGAGCCTTAACCAGGGCCAGTGAACATAGTACCATCATGATATGAAATCAAAACTCCAGGGTTTGTCTAGAACTGGATTAACTAGTGTGAACATAGAGAAACAATCTGCCAATGACTTATTTTCTGCTGTTTGTTCCTGTGTGGTGCCATTAGCGAAACAAAAGGGTGAAACAAAGAACATTTTTATGCCTGGACAAAATCTATAAATTTATGTGCAATAGTAACTACATATGGCATTTCATTTCAGGATAAAAATTCTTTTGCTAAACTGAAGAATATTCCTAGGGGGCGTTGGAGTCGTTCCTAACACATGTGAGGCACTGGGTTTGATCCTTAGCACCACATAAAAATAAATAAATAAAATAAAAGTATTGTGTCCATCTACATCTAAAAAAATTTTTTACGAAAGAATATTCCTAGGTTGGCTTATTCTTAATTGTGAGCAGTAATTTTCTAAAATTCAACTTCCTATTTGATAAATGAATAAAATAAACTACTTTTTTCATATTTTCAGTAGATGTTTAAAAATGAAGCAAACAAAATGTAATTAAAATGTATTCAATGAAATATGGTAATTTTCACATTTTATTTCTTTTAATACTGTTTCTTAAATATATTCAGCCTCTACATTTTCCTTGCATCGTCTGGCAAGTCTGTGTCTCAGATCTTGTTTATTATTCCTTTTTTTCTTTAAACAGTTGACATGGCATCTTATGCCTGTCCGGCAGAGGGAGGGGGCATGTGCCAACTGGGTTGTGTTTGAGAGGACTGTGGGTTTTCTGATGGAGAATGTTGGCTGCCTCATTGATTGCACCAATAAAAGCTAGGTTACTCTACAAATGTTCCAGTGGGGGAGAGTAATGAAGGTATTATCCAGCCAACAAATAATACTCTACTTCTTCCTCCTAACAGAGATGAGAGAACAAAAGTCTGTTATAGGGTGCAGTGGCACACCTGCAATCCCAGTGACTCAGGAGGCTGAGGCAGGAGGACTACAAGTTTGAGGCCAGCCTCAGTAACTTAGTGAGGCCCTCAGCAACTTAGCAAGACTGTCTCTCAAAATTAAAAAATCAAAAGGCCTGGGGATGTAGCTTAGTGGTAAAGTGCCCCTGGTTCAATATCAGTACCTCTTCACCCCCACAAAAAAATTATTATGACTAATTTTACCCTAAACAAATAGTTTATACAGAACCAAAGTGACCTACTCACAGTTCTCTACCACATTCTTCTTCTCTAACTCATGGATTGTGTGGTAATAGCATTTTGCATCATCCCAAGATGGTCTGACTTCCTTCTTAGGAACTGCCAAAGTTCCTTGCCCCTGCTCCATGGCTTCCCAGAGAGAAATCTGGTCTGTCTGGTTCTCAGGTCTAACAGTGTCTGGCACATAGGATATACTTAATAAACATGAGTGCATGAGTTGTTTGAAACCTAAAGCAGGGTTCTTATCTTCTGTGTCTCTTTTCCTCATCTATGAAAAAGTCTAAGGTTTATAGTGACGACTGCATGAGTCAAGGGTCCCACATTCCTCCAATCTGATTGCGATTTCCTAAAGCCAAGAATTAGGTAATATTTCTCTATCTCAATGTTAGTGCCTAGCTGTGCTTTTTTTTCTTAAATTATTTAACGAATACTTTGCATCAGGCCCTCTTCTAAAAATTTTATCATTAGGCAGTGTGGTGCACACCTGTAATCTCAGCTATTTGGCAGGCTGAGGCAGGAGGGTCACATTATCAAAGCCAATCTGGGATATTTAGTAAGCAGCTGTCTCAAAATAAAAATAGGCTGGGGGATGTAACTTAGTGGTAGAGCACCCCTGGTTCAGGCCCCAGTACCTAAAAAAAAAAAAATACTTCACACACTGTGCCTTACTATACTGCCTCACCTTACCAATGGTTGTTGAACAATGAAAACGAAATTTGGCATCTAAAGAGAAAATTGGAAGGGTAGAGTATTTATATAAAAGAAATCCAAATGATTATTATTTTTCCTGCTATTCCATAGTTGATATAGGACAAATGTTGTCACTGTATAAATGTAATGATAAAACCTAGGCTGATTTGAATACTTGAAAAGGATTTTGCTTCTTGGCTAAAAATAAATAAAACTATCGAATTGGTGAGTCACTTTAAGTACTCAAAAATAATTTCAATTTCCGTATGTGACTTAAGTCCTCAGTAGTAAATTATACAAACTTAAAATTAGGTGGGTGGTACTTAGGAGTGGGGGCAGGAGGTTTGCAAGTTTGAGGCCAGCCTTAGCAACTTGGCAAGACCCTGTCTCGAGATTTTAAAAATAAATAAATAAAAAGGTCTGAGGACATAACTTAGTGATATAGCATTCCCGGGTTCAGTCCCTTCCCAGTAATGAAAAAAAAGTTCAAAATTTAGTTATTTTGCTAGACAATTATATTAAGTTTGCTAGAATTGCTGTAACAAAGTACCACAAACTGTATGGCTTAAATAACAAGAATTTATTGTTTCACAGTTATGGAGGTTGGAAGTCCAAGATCATGGTGTCAGTAAAGTTGGCTGTGAGGGAAGGATCTATTCCAGGCCACTGTGGATGACCAATCTGTGTTTTCACCCATTTTTCCTGTGTGTGGGTCTCTCTCTGTTTCCAAATTTCCCTCTTTTTATTTTTCATAGTACTGGGGATTGAACCCAGGGATGCTGTACTTTAGAGTTATATCCCAGCCCTTTTTATGTTATTTTAAAATTTTAAGTTGCCCAGACTGGCCTTGAACTTGTGATCCTCCTGTCTCAGCCTCTTGAGAAGCTGGGATTATAGGTGTGTGCTACCACTCTTGGCCTCCCCCTTTTTTTTTATAAGGACATTAATCATACTAGGAAGTAATTTTAATAAGATCACATTCTGAGAAAGTGGGCATCAGGACTCCAATATATTCTCTTCTTTGGGGGAGGGTGTACAATTGTACCCATAATAACAGAAGACATGGGGGAGGGTAAGATTCTGGGTCTGAATTCTAGCTCTTCTTTTATTAACTGTAAGACCTTGCTGTTTCTTATTTCCTTCCTTTAAATGAAGATAAGATAGGTAGTATCTTCCTCATGCTGTTATGAGGATTAAATTAATTTGTCCAGGTAACACTTAGAATTCTTAGTGACAGAATACATGTGAAATATTCATTCTTTTTAAAAAGAGTCATCAAATATCTACCATGATCCAGGTATTGTTTGAGCTGTTTGAAATACAGAAGCAAAGAAAATAGACAAAAATATCTACCTTCATGCAGCTTTTAAACTGGTAGAGAAAGAAAGACAATAAAAAAGAACACTTAGAATATCAGCCAATGGAAGTGCTGTGGAGAAAAATCCAGCAAGATACGATCTAGAGACTATTGGGTGTTGCAATTTGGGATTAGGGGTACAATTTGAGCAAAAAAAAAAAAAAAAAAAAAACATAATGGGAGGAGACAGTTAAGTAGTTTTCTGCAGAAAGTTTTCTTGTTTTAGATAGAGGAGGGTTTCTGCACCTCCACACTCTTTTTAAAAAATATTTTTAGTTATAGATGGACATAATACTTTTATTTTATTTGTTTTTTAAATATGGTGCTGAGGATCAAACTCAGCGCCTCATTTGTGCTAGGCAAGTGCTCTACCACTGAGCCACAACCCAAGCCCACCTCAACACTCTTGATGTTTGGGCCTGGATAATTCTTTGTTGTGGGGCTGCCTTGTGCATTGTAGGCTGTTTAACAGTATTTTTGGTCTCTATACACTAGATGTTAGCAGTCTTCCTTTCTGCGTCCCCCAGCTGTGACAGTCTGATCACAAAATGTCTCTGGACATCACCACATAGAGGGCAAATCAAATTACTCCTAGTTGAGAACCAGTAAGAGAGAAGAAAAGTTAAAGTCCAGAGACTGGAGCTTGTTAGAGGCAAAGCAAGGAGGCAGGCAGTAGGGAGGTGGGGGAATCAGAAAGGGGAGGGATGAAGCACCTCACCTGTGACCTGGAGACCACTCTTTAGACAAATGGGAAACCACTGGGGGTTATAAACAAAATCACAATGTGACCTGTATTAAAAAAAAAAATCTCTCTGCCTGCCTGATTGAGAATTAACTATAGGTTAAAAGACAGAAATGGACAGCAGGATTGAGAGATTATCATAATAATGCCATTGATTTTCTATATAGTTTAATTTTTTCATTGATTTTCCTGGTTGTCGATGGGGGCAGCTAAGAAAGCTTAACTAAGATGCCCTGGGGAAAAAAAGGCAGTATGGTAATTAAGCCAATTTGAAAGCAAAGGGTTTTATAGGACAAAGAGGGAATATGTTGGGGGCAGTTTGTGCACAGAGCCTTGAATACTGAGAAATTGGAGCTCTAGTCTGTCAGTAACAGGGAGTCTTTGAGCTTGTGCAATGGGAAACTCAGCATCAGTGTGCAGAATAGAAGTCAGAATAATTTCAAAAGGTATATCCTAAATAATATGGGTGAGAGACCCCAAGAGCTGAGATGTGGGTAGAATAAGAATATGGCACCACACCATGAAGGAAGCAAAGGCGGTCCTAAGGTTTAGACCTTACAATCTTTTTATTCTTCAGGGTAATTGTGTTTGTAAGAGGTGCAGACTTTTGTTTCCACTGAGAGGGTTTGTAATCATTTCCAGGATATCCGATATCAAGCCAAAGCAAGCCCACCAAGAGGTTTCAGAAGTGTAGTACTTGGGAAAGGGATGCTTTAGAGGAGAGTGTGTTAGCTTTCACCAAAGGTCTTTTCAAGCAGACTAGCAATTGTAGGTGAGAAAACTGTGCCGAATCCTGGCACAGGGAGAGAACAGGCCTGCATCCAGAGTTCTTTCAGGATGGTCTTACATTTCCATCTTTAAATTAAAAATACCTTAGCAGGTTTAGCAGGGCGGTGTAGGTACACCAAACCAGTCCCATTAAGTCACAGGCAGGCTCAACAAGGACCTCTGCCTCCTTTAGGTCTTTTTGTACTACCGGATTTCAGAAATAAACCCACAAAAGACACAAAATACGCCTCCTTTCCCTCACTCGTTTTATGCCCAGTTGGTTTAAGGCTGTAACAGCTGGGTTCCACCGGGAGAGATGCTGGCCTGGCGTGTCCAGGGCGTGGCGCTTGCGGTCGAGAGCCGGGCGGGGGGAGGGAGAGGGGCCGTACCGGCCGGGCGGGGCGAGCAGGGCACGCGCCCGGAGACGCGTTTACGCGCAGCGGTTCCCCGCCCGCCGCCGCCCCCGCCCCAGTCTGCTTGGTTCTGCGTCCACCCGGCACTCGGAGCAACCCCGGTGGCTGCGCGACAGTCCCCGCCATGTCTGCAGCCATGAGGGAGAGGTTCGACCGGTTCTTGCATGAGAAGAATTGCATGACCGACCTCCTAGCCAAGTTGGAGGCCAAGACCGGCGTAAACCGGAGCTTCATAGCGCTCGGTGGGTGGTTGGGCCCTCCGAGGGTCGCTGCTTCTGGCCTGGCACTGAACTCGCCCTGCACCAGCTGCTGGGAAAAGACGCGGGGCGAGTGCTCCTCAAAGGCAGACGGGGCGAGCAGCATCCTTGGGGACTGAGCTGGTCTAGAAAGCACTGGGCAGCTCGGGCTGCGGGGTCGTGGG
Organism: Ictidomys tridecemlineatus; assembly: GCF_052094955.1. Classification (NCBI taxonomy): domain Eukaryota; kingdom Metazoa; phylum Chordata; class Mammalia; order Rodentia; family Sciuridae; genus Ictidomys; species Ictidomys tridecemlineatus. The sequence continues at coordinate 118,401,116 of NC_135477.1, read as the reverse complement.
CCTTTGCCTGCGGACCAGGTAGCGGGGCAGGAAGGGTGGCGTCTGTTCCCGGGGAGCGGGAAAGGGCCAGCGCTGACGTGTCTGTCCCCGCGGCTGGGCGAGTGTCTCGGTGGACCTGCGCGGGTTTCGCGCCGAGCGCCGGGGCCCTGCGAGCTGGCTCGTTATCGGAAGTAAATGGTAGTGTCCAGACCTTAACCAGAGCTCCGCGGTAGGGGCAGTCTCCGGTTTGGGAGGGCGGGACCGCGAGCAGGTGAGGGAATCCCAGTCTCTCGACCCTCCGCAGAGCGAGCTTCTCGCTGCTGCGCAGCGCGGCGGAGCTCCAGCAGGACGGCCGGCGGGGTGCTTCCCCAGGCCCTCTCGGGCCCCCGGGGTGGGTACGCGGAGAGGCAGGAACACCCCGAGGGAGGGAGGAAAGGCTCGGAGGTGGGGGTTGCCCGGGATCCCTAGAACCGAGGCAGCGCCCCACGGAGGCGCAGGCCCAACCTTCGTGTGGTTTGTTTTTCTTGTTTAATCGAGTGTGGAGCCAAACACCTAGAATAGGCCAAGTCCCGTGGTTTGGACAGGGGCTGCCCCGCTTGAATGCGCCTCTTGCCATCCGACCCACTTTTCTTATCGTATGTCTCCCTCAAGGTGTCATCGGGCTAGTGGCCTTGTACCTGGTGTTCGGTTATGGAGCCTCTCTCCTCTGCAACCTGATAGGATTTGGCTACCCAGCTTATGTCTCGTAAGTGGCTCACCCTTGCAAACATCCCTTCCTGTCCACTTCCCTCTCTCCATTTAAGACTGCTGTAGTAGAATACCTATGTATTTCTGTCTGTCTATCCCCATTTTCCAAGAGAGCAGTAAAAAAGTGCCAGAGGTAGTACCTACTGCTTAAGGTTACACATTTTGGAGCCTTAACTCGGTTCTTGATCAGGCGACTATAGGAAAGGTATTTTTTCATCAAGTTATATTGGGAGGGTGTATACACTCTCATGCATGTACAAATGGGTGTGTTAGATCTCAGACATCCTACTTTTTCTAATGGGGAGATCGAAACAGGTATAGGGAACTGATTGCTTTTCCCCAACAATCGTTTTCATGAACATTTCACCACATGTCTATGTAAATAGACTGCAAAACCCATCAGTTAGGACTTTCTTCATAGAGAATTATTATTGAGACAAGAGGGAGAATTTTAACTTTTTGATTTTATAAAAGGCCAGTATTACCAGTAAACTTGGGAAATGCTTAATCTAACAAACCTTATAAAATGCATCCATAATGTAACTCCTTGATTGTATAAATGACTCATTTTTGTAATTAAACTAAATTAAAAATTAATCTTATAAGGTTGGGAACTAATGAGGTTTTTATTTTATAATGTGTTTATTTTGAAAATGCTCTACATTTCATTATCGCCACTTATTCAAATAGGAATTATTCCTCTCCACAAATGCATTTTGTTTTATTCTGTAAGAAAGCTGGTTGGCTTTTATCTTCATTCAGCTGATTTCTGGACTTTTCCCTATCTGTAGGGATAAAAGTAAAGAGAAAAAATTTTCAGCTGAGAAGCTGAGATAGATAACACATTATTATACATTGTGTCTATTGTTGGTCAGGCTAGAATTTAATATATGACTAGAAGGGAGGAAACATTTTAGAAATAGGTCTGATTTGAACTAATAAACTGCAGTTGGGTAAGTAGTTGTTAGTGTATTAGACTGGTATAGACAATTGGTCATATAATAGAAACTCTTACTTTCAGGACACTGCTTGCTGGTAAAACTAGAGATCCTTAATTTTTAAATTGAGAAGAGCTTTTATCCTCTCCAGCATTATCTACTAATGCACAAACCAGGTTTTCCACATATACTAAGAGTTCCTGAAATCAGATAAGGAAAACTGGTTTTGCTTTCAATTAGGTAAAAGATACAATAATAACAATTTTCCTTAAAAGTTAATCTACTGTCAGGTGGTGTATTGAAAGTGTGTAGGCAACTGATTCAAAATGGCTTGCACGTTGCTATGACTGTAACAGACAAAATAATCCTGTAGTGTACTCCTTTACCACCTTCTTTTTGTTTGTGCTACTTGTAGTTCTTCTGGTTTTATTTTTTGGTACTGGGGATTGAACTCGGTAGCACTCTACCACTGAGTTACATCCCCAGCCCTTTTTATTTTGAGACAGGGTCTCACTAAGTTGCTTAGAACCTTGCTAAATTGCTGAGGCTGTCCTGGAATTTTATCCTCTTGCCTCAGCCTCCTGAGTTGCTGGAATTATAGGCTTCAGCCATCAAGCCTGACTTCTACTTGCAGTTCTTTTAAAAAAGATTTGAAGCATTGTCAGGTGTGTGCTTTAGATGTTATGGATCACATGTGGAACAAATCTTGAGTGGCAGTTTAATAACTACCTTTTTGTTTGATATTCAATGAGCAAAGAATGTGAACTTTTAAAAATACTAAATAACATAATAAATTTTTTTCCCTATATCAGTGCCATTTGGTACCTAATTATGTGAGAAACATTAGTTTCTCTTTTGGTGTGATTAGTTTATCTGTGTGAGCTGTAGAAAAATCAAAAATCTCTTTCTATATGGGACAAGTATATTTGTGGATGTGTGGAAGTTGATGTGACTGAAAATGTGGACAGAACTTGAATGTGTTTTTCTGTGGAAGTGAATTAATTCTAGCAGGGGCTATCTTCAGGCATATTTCAAAGTGTTTTTAAGTCAGCCAATTTCTGCTTCATAATTTCTAGTAATTTCTTAATTTTTTACAGAATCCATTCCATATTGTTGGCTCTTTTTACTTAGAAGAAGCTAAATGTTTTTGTCTTTTGCTAGAAATTTGTGAAATAGTAGAACTACTCATATTTCTGAGTAATGCAGGAAGGTAAATTTTACATATTTTAGAATTCTACTAACCTAGTGTATGCACTTTATTTTCTTTTCAATTTGAGTATTCTGAGACAAAATTATGTTTCTATTACATCTTAATAGGAATTGGAGAAATATTAAAAATCTGAGTGCAGTGGCGCAGGCTCATAATCCCAAGGACTTGGGAGGCTATGGCAGGAAGATCACAAGTTCTAAGCCAGCCTCAGCAACTTAGTGAGACCCTGTCTCAAAATTTAAAAAATGCTGGGGTTGTGGCTCAATGACAGTGTCCCTGGGTTCAGTACTCAGTATTGGGGGGGGGGGAACGTAGTAAATGGAACTTAGTAATTTAAGCAAATTCAGGAAAAAAAATATTTTTTAAGAGAGAATTTTTTTTAAAATATTTATTTTTTAGTTTTCGGTGGACACAACATCTTTATTTATTTATTTTTATGTGGTGCTGAGGATCGAATCCAGTGCCCCGCGCATGCCAGGTGAGTGCGTTACCACTTGAGCCACATCCCCAGCCCAGGAAATTATATTTAATGAGTATTTTTTGATTGTTATTCATGAATGCCTAAATCATAACCCCTATAGATTCTTGTATCATTGGTCTGAGGTATGTCCTAAGTTTTGGGGGTTTTAAAAGTTCCTCAAGCTTTTATAATTTTTAAAGCATTCTAATATTCAGTCAGTGTTGAGAGCCCCTGGTATACAATGGTGGTAATAACCTGTGCTTTTTGCCTGTGAAGAGGAATGGCTTACTGACCCTGTGAATAATCCAGAAGCCTACCTGGGATTCTTTTGTGCAGGAAACTCAAGGAAAACTGGGAGTGTATGCACAATGAGAGTACTCCTAGTTAGTAAATTTTCAGGCTGTTAGAATCATTATAAGTAGCTCTATTCGTTGCTTGTTGCTTAATCAGTGTGATTGTATAATTGTCCAGAAGAAAGAAAGTCCTTGAAAATGGTGGTTTCTAGTAGCACTCAAATCATTGATGCTTAAAACATGACCTGTAATCACTTTCTTAGTCTAGTTGGGCTACTCTAACAAAATACCTTAGTTTGGGTGACTTTAAAAAAAAATTTTTTTTTTTTTTAGTTATAGATGGGTACAATACTTTTATTTTATTTATTTATTTATTTTTATGTGGTGCTGAGGATCAAATCCAGTGCTTCACATGTACTAGGCATATGCTTTACCTCTGAGTTACACCCCAGCCCCAATCTGGGTAATTTTTAAACAACCGAAATTATTTGCTCACTATTCTGTAGGCTGGGAAGTCAAGACCCATGCTCCAGCTGATTTGGTATCTGTTGAGGGCTTGTTTCCTGTTTCAAAGATGACACTTTCTTGCTGCATGGCAGAAGTGGCAAATAGTTCCTTTTATAATGGCACTAATCTCATGAGGGCTCAGCCCTCATAACTTAATCACCTCCTAACAGGCCCATTTCTTCATATGAAATCATTGGGTGTTGGATTCCGACATATGAATTGAGAGAGAAAACAACATTCAGACCTTAGCAGTTATTTTTACTCTAATTATATTCTCCGTGCTTTTCATAATTCCCATTATGCTGCCCAGCCAGTTATTTTTGTTCTTTTTTCATTTTAATTTTTTGATGCTAGGAATTGAATCCAGGAGTGCTTTACCACTAGCTACATCCCCAGTCCTTTTTATTTTTTTGAGACAGGGTCTTACTAAGTTGCTGAGGGTCTCACTAAATTGCTGAGGCTGTCCTTGAACTTGTGATCCTCCTGCCTGAGCCTCCTGAGTTGCTGGGATTACAGGCATGTGCCACTGTACCCAGTTATTTTAAAAAATACAGTTTATTTATTTAACAAATATCAAATGCCAGCACCGTAGTAATAGCACTTCAGATGTGGCAGGGAGTGTGCTTTCTCTCTCTCTCTCTCTCTCTCTCTCTCTCTCTCTCTCTCTCTCTCTCTCTCTCTCTCCTTCTTTTTGGGTGGTGGTGGGGATTGAACTCAAATTTTTGTATATGTGAGGCAAGTGCTCTTCTACTGAGCCACAGGTTCCCAGCCTCTGTCTTGAATAATCTGCTTGGATAAATAGTGACAATGTGGTAAGCCCCTCAAAGAAAATGAATAGGGAGCTTTGTGGTAGAGGATGACAGGAAGACTCTCTTTGGATATTTATGTGAGGTACTGTTTGAGTTGTAAAGGGGCCAGCTAAGGGGAGAGCCAGGCAGAGGAAGTGAAGTGGGCCAGACCCTGAGGCAGCAGGTCTATGACTGGGAAGAGTGGTGAGGGAGGTGCCACGGAGATATAGGTGTATCAGTAGGGAGGGCTGGGACAGAGAACCAGGTGTAGCACATTTCATTCCAGATGGTTGTACGGAGTTTGCATTCTTCTTGATTGTCCCAGATGGGTATTAAGTAGGAGGAAATGTGACATGATTTACATTTTAGGTAAGGTAAAATGTAAGTGACTGTTATAATTTCTGGAAGGAGTTGGTAATCCTGTCAAACTAATTTTTTTTTTTTTAAGTGCAAGGGATTGAACCCAGAGCTTCATGCATGTTAGGCATGTTGGGGGCGTATCACTGAGCTACTCCCCCATCCCTATCCTGTTAAATTCTTGCCAGAAGTGTATTTCCTTCTTTCCTTACCTTTCATCTTTTATTCTTGCTGTTTCTTCTCTTTGGACCATCATAGGGAGCAGTACACAGATTGTAATGTACAATGGTTGATACTGGGCCCAGAGCCTGCAGAAATGAAATTCAGAAAAGCTGATTTGACTTCCTAACTTCTCATCACTCACCCTCATGGGAAATGCATGGGTGAGAGTCAGGTATACCCGGCTCCAGGGCAGTCCTCACTCAATATTGGAGCAGGTAGACAGTTAAAGACTTGTTCAGTGATCACTGGGGACAACAAGTGCCTTATTTATTTATTTACTTGCTTACTGGGGGATTGAACCCAGGAACACTTTACCACTGGGTTACATCCTCAGTCCTTTTTATTTTTTATTCTGAGACAGGATCCCACTAAGTTGCCAAGGGTCTCAATAAATTGCTGAGGCTGGTTCAAACTTGCAATTTTTCTGCCTCAGCCTCCTGTGTTGCATGGATTACAGGCATGTGCCACTGCAGTTGGCCAACCAGGGCCTTATTGTTCATGTCCTTCCTACTGGTTATTCCTATTTTCCATGTATATAATTTCTCTTTCAGCTCCTTGAGTATAGGGCCTTTACTCCCCAACTGCTGTGTTTCCAGACTTCTTGATCATCCTGTATAGGCAATTGGAAATCTAATTCCAGCCTTGTCATTATCAAGAATTGTTGACAGAAATTACTTTTACTGGGCTGGGGATGTGGCTCAAGTGGTAGCGCGCTCGCCTGGCATGCGTGCGGCCTGGGTTCGGTCCTCAGCACCACATACCAACAAAGATGTTGTGTCCGCCAAGAACTAAAAAAATAAATAAATATTAAAAAATTCTCTCTCTCTCTCTCTCTCTCTAAAAAAAAATATTTAAAATATTTAATATTTAGAAATTACTTTTACTTACTTACTGATAAGAGAAGGCACACTACTGGATAACAATAGGTTCCCTCTGTTGTAAAGATAGACCTGCCCTTTCCCTATTACTGAGCTATAATTTACATACTATCCTTTTAAAGTATACAGTTCATTGGCCATTATGTTTATAGAGTTGTGTAAATATCACCACTATTTAATTCTAAAACATTTTCATCACCTTAAAAGGAAACCATCAACAATTTTTACCATTTCTCTTATCCCAGGTCCTGGAAACCTCTAGTTTACTTCCTGCTTGTATGGATCTGCGTATTTTCGACATTTCACATAAATGGAATCACATACTTTGTGGCCTTTCAAAAGAGGTGCAGCCCTCTTTTGAATGGCATTGCTCAAATAAGTGTCTTTTCTCTGAGATCTCTAGGGAATGTGTTGCTGTGTTATACCTATGTCTACAAAGTCTTTTGCCTAAGACAGAGATAACCCAATGTTAGTCATCTTTCTGCCACAGTGACAAAATGCCTGAGAAAACTAACTTAAAAGTGAAAGGATTTATTTTGCTCAAGAGTTTCAGAGGTTTCAGTCTGTGGTCCCTTGGTAGAACACAGCTACTCACTTGATGGTGGCCAGGAAGCAGAGAGAGAGAAAAGAGAAAAGAAAAAGGGTCCAGGACAAGATACAGCCTTCAAGGACATATGCCCAGGTACCTGCTTCCTCCACCTAGGCCCTATCTCCTGAAGTTTCCACCTTGAATAATCTGCTTGGGTAAATCTCCCAGTTGTGCCACAGCTGGGAACCAAAACTTCAACATATAGCCTTTGGGGGACATTCCAGATCCAAACTGTAATACCCCCCACCCCAGGATAGTCCTTGAATGTGAGTGCCGGATCAACCAGGGAACATTAGTTCTGTCCTTGCTTCTTTATTCAAGTAAAATTGTGAGGCAGTGTCCACTAATGATTTGATTTTCTATTTTTATTTTTGCCCTGCAATGAGAGGAAAGGGAGATTTGCTTTCTGTATTACCTAGTAACCTTGTTTAAAATTCTGCAAAATCATCTATCGCTCTTCATTTTTTTATCTCATATTTTTCTTATGAATCAGATTGCTGCCTTCCTGGGCCTTAGAGGTCAGATGTGTATTTTGATTCCTTTTGTTTTGTTTTTTTGCTATGATGGAGATTTAACCCAGGGACTTGCACATGCCACGCAAGTGCTCTACCACTGAGCTACATCCCCAGCCCCCTTTTAGTTTTGAATGACAATAACTGGGACAGAAAAGTGAAGTGTGTTTCCCAAGGTCACTCATAGGCCAGTCTTGGTTTGGAGTCCACAGTAACTACACAGGAATGTAGAAGCATATTTCGGCATATTTTATTGAAAATCTTGGAAAAATCAAATTTGTTTAGAGTCCAACACTTTAGAATCTACATTTAATTTAATGTTTGGAAACATTTGAAATCTCATACCCTCTTCAGTGATGAGTTATTTTGTGTGTGCCTTTCACCAGCCAATTTTATTTTTATTATTTTTTGTACCTTATTTTGTTCATTTTTATGTGGTGCTGAGATAGAACCCAGGGGCCTACATGTGCTAGGTGAGCGCTCTACCGCTGAGCCACACCTCAGCTCCTCACCAGCCCATTTTAAACCCAGCCACCAGTACAAAGGATTTTATTGCTTTTAACTCTTTACATGGCTGCTGGACACGTGTGCCAGCATATTATTTAAAAGACACATATATCCTGTGTAAGGACTTTACAACTATAGCTCATTTAGTGTTCGTGTCAATCCTATTGTAAGTGCTATGATTATTCCCACTTTTATAGGCAAGGAAACAAGTAACTTGATCAAGATCTCACAGTTAGTTGATGGTGGAACTTGTTTTTGAACCCAAGAAGAGACTGGCTCCCAAGTTTTTTTTGTTTTTTTGTATTGGTGATTGAACCCAGGGCACCCTACAAATGAGCTATGTCCCCAGCCCCCTTTATTTTATTTTGAGACCAGGTGTCACTAAATTGCTGAGTCTGGCCTCAAACCTGTATCCTCCTGCCTAATTTCCAAAGTCACTGGGGTGATAGGGGTATACCAGCATGCCGGTTCCAAAGTCAGTATTTTTAAGTTATGCGATTTCCCACGTGGCTCTTTGTCTTGCAGATACATGCCATGACCTTTCATAGAGGAGAAAATTGAACTGTTGATGTTAAGTTTTTCTTTTGTCAAATGACTATGTCAACACATTACCTTCCTGCACCATATTTTCCTCTCAAATGAGGTGTTGCCCTTCCAAATCACATATGTGCCTACAAAAACATATGCAGTGTTTTGTGAACATTAGCAATGTTACTAATAATTTACTTCTGTTGTTGGATGTTATGTAGCTCTGATTTATGATGGCAGCAATCTGTATAGTTATTTGCAGAGACTTGCTCTGATTTACTAGTTCAAGTCTATCTGAAATGAAAATGGCACATGGAGTTTGATTTCTTAAAAGGATGCAGCCTTGCCTTTAGTTTTGTGTCAAGAGGTAACATATGTCAATGGGAGCTATTTGGTCAGATCAGAAAGGGGATTTGAGGGGGTAATTAAAAAAAAAAACACTGTCAGAATATTTATAAGAGTTGTAATGAAAAAAAATTTTAAAAAAGAGTTGTAATATAGTAACCATAAATAAAAGTTACATCACCTTTTTAGCTAGTGATGCATAGCAGTTAAAGTGAGAATACATTTTAGGGAACATATGTTAAACAGAGTGGCCATCTACTTGTTTATTGTTTGCAATGACAGAGTCCTCAATAGGTTCATTACCCAGAGGAGTGTTTGAGATGGCAGCACCGTGGTGTGACTGACACTTGTGAATCAGACACTTTCTGTTTGCAGCCAGTCCTCTGAAGCAGAACTAAGCTTCTTCCTGGTACTGAAGGATGTGCATTTGTAGCTTTTTCTTGGAGTCATTAGTAAGGGGTGTATTTGTTTTTCTGTGTGTGTTTTCTGAGAACCTGTAATGAACTTAAGTTTTCTTCTTTTTCACGCATGAGAACTTGGGAACAGATATGTTTTCTACTGAAGTTGCTATGTTCCTTTTACACTAACTTTTCTCTCTGTATGTTCTTTGCTAAAGTGCTTAAGAGCAGAGCAAAGCATGTCCATGTTTTGCCTTAGAGATGATAAAGCACATTACAAAACACAAGCAAACGTGGCCTTCTGGCTGACTGTGTACTTTGATCAAAAATATATTTTGGCATTCTTCAAATTGTACCCTTAAGCAATACTGAAATCCTAAACATTTCACTTTTGTCATTTTCCTCCTGGCTGTATTTTCACTTGGTATTACTGCTAATTATTGCTGAACTATTTTAAGATAAAGGTGTTGTGGAGAAAACTAAAAATAATAAGATGTTCTTATAATAAATAATTTGTGGCCTTTTTAAAAAAGATTAATTGTAGTCAATAATTTGAGACTTTTTTCCTTCCTGGCCTGTGTCATAAAGAAAAGAAAGTGTTGAGAAGCAAATAAAATGATTTAAATTATTTATTCATGATCTGAGTTTCTGGGTTCTCAAGAAGCTATGGAAAGAATCCCATTTTTCATACTCTGTTCTAGAATGTTCCCTATGAACCTTTTTTAGTTTTTTTTTTTTTAGTTTATTTTTAAATTTTATTTATATGTGGTGCTGAGAATTGAACCCAGTGCCTCACACATGCTAGGCAAGCGTTCTACCACTGAGTCCCAGCCCCACCATCAACTTATGGAAATTTGGTTCCTTTGTCCTTCCTTCTATCTTCTCATTTCCCCTCTGTCCTGAAGTTATCTTTCTCAGGGCTGACTTTGCATGAGATTTCACTTTTCAACTTAATCTCATCATACAGCATTTGAAACAAGTACAAATATGATCTTAAGGTATTTAAAGACTATTGACAACATTAGCAATGAATTAATTTTGAGGAATAAGGAATTACTGTAACAGAAATTTAAGAACAATTTCAAAATTGCTAATGAAATTAATTTTTGTAGTAGTTAAAAAATAGAAACCTGCCCTGAGTTCATTCTGTCACTAGCTCATTCTTCTGATTCCTGGGTGTAGAGCTTATTATCAGTCCCTCTTAGTCACATGGCAAAAAAAAAAAAAAAAAAAAAATATATATATATATATATATATATATATCCTGCAGCTTCTGATAGTTAGGCTGGGTGATCGAGTTAAGGGATCACTTACATGTCATAAGTAACTCTAGACTGCCTCTTGATGTGGCCCTCTTACCTAGGAAAAGGAAGAGTAAATTGTTTCCCACTTAAGTTGTGAGATACTTAAGTTAAATTTTATAATACCATACTTAACATAGATAATATATTTATAGAGCAATTAACTTTATTGACACAGGGTTGTCCTAGTAGAATTCTACTAACTAGGTTGTCTTAGAATTTGTGAATTTAACTTACTGTATAGTATGCTTATTATTTTGTTGGTCATTGGATATTATGGGAAAATACTATATTAAAAAGTAAAGGAGTGGGGCTGGGTTGTAGCTCAGTGGTAGAGTGCTTGCTTAGCATTTGTGAGGCCCTGCGTTCAATCCTCAGCACCACATAAAGATAAGTAAATAAAAACAAAGATATTGTATCCATCTACAACTACAAAAATATATTTTTTAAAAAAGGAGGATGGTATGTGCTCTTTGTGTTTACATAATCATCTTAGAAGATATTTTTTATTTATCTTTTTTCTGTATTGAGAATTAAACCCAGGAGTGCTTAACCACTGAACTATAACCCCAGTCTTTTTTTTTTTTTTTTTAATTTTTAAAATTTTGAGACACGGTCTTGCTAAATTGGGGAGGCTGGCTTCAAACTTGTGATCTTCTTACCTCAGCTTCCCAAGTCTCTGGGATTACAGGTGTGTGTCACTGTGCCTGGCCATTATTTTCTAGATATTGAAAAATCATATTGACCTCTAGCTGTCTCATGGGTTTGTTTTTGTTTGGTGTGGGAGCCCATGGTATAAACAGTAAATAAGCATTGTTTCAGTATTTTATGATCCGTATTCTTTCCTTTATCTCTCTCGCTCTTTTGGTCTTCTCCCTTGCTTTGAAAACACACATACTCTACAGTGAAGAAGGTGAAGAAATACACGTAACTTTCAGATTACCCAGAGTTTTCTACCTATTTCCTACGAAGAAGAAATTTATTGGCATAGAAGCAAACTAGTTTTTATGTTTTAAAATGTGTGATTCTCCCTCTTCTTATGTGAAGCACTGATAATAGGAAAAACATTTTTAATTATCAAAAATCCCTATATCTGGTAAATTCATGCAAAAACAGTCCTGTACATGGTGGATATCACAGTGGTTGTGTCACATATCTGCTGTAACGAAAGGATAATAAACATTATGATCCATATACTTCAAAGACTCTACCTTGAACTCTGGAATATTTGTTATTTAAACATTACTTATCACATTAAAAATAAAAAAGCAGATGGACCAGAAGTAGATTTCTTTGTTCTTTACCAATTGTACATACCTTTCTTTTTCTTCTTTTTTTGTTTGAACTGCTTTTTTGGATACACTGTCAGTCTCTGGCAATATAATTGACTTATTTATACTTTATAATATATACATAGTATATATTATAATATATACAATATATATTAAATATATTTTATATAAATATAAATTATATTTATAATTAAAATTAAAATACTTACTGATGGGTACAGTTAGTTTTAATAGTAAAGTCAGTGCTTTGAAGACATATTACTTAGTTTTATGTGAATTACAGGAACTGAGCTGTTGATGAACCACGTCCAGGATGCAAAATGTCTTGGGTGTGAGTGTTCGGGAGCATATTTTTATGGAGCTGATAATTACTAGTTGTAGCAACCCTTGAACTTAGCTTTTATAAGACTCCATTTCTCATATGTTGAAGCAGGGAGGATTGCATGTTAAACTGCACAGAATCAGGTGTTCTGTGTTTAATTAAATGTGGTTATTTTTATTAATGTATCAAGGACAAAAAAATGAAGTTAATCATAGTCATGATTGTCTAACTTTATGTCATTGAACTCTTAAGAACATAAGGAAAAATTTCCCCAAATAGTATTTTCTTTCATTTATTTTCCCCTCATTTTTTTTTTGGTTGTTGTTGTTCCTTGTCCTATTGGTTTTTTCTATATTTAAATCAGTAGTTTAAGTCATTATTATTCAAAGAACAATAAAACAAAAAAGTTTTATTATTCAGAGTTGCAAGTATGTGGTTTTCTTGTTTTGGTACAACAGAGTATATGTTCCTAAGCAATGGGTATAATTTAGACTAATGATTTTTTTAATATTTAATTCTTTTTAAAATTTTTTACTTAGTTTTGTTTCCATCAAGGTTCTAGTTTTCCATGTCTCCATTAACTCTTCTTTGTAGGACTCCCTCCTCAAGCACACAGGTGCTGGTGAGTTAGGAGTAGAACTATTGTTCTACTTGATTTTAGGTCCTTGAGTGTCATTTAGGTCCTTGGACCCACGGGTTAAGTACAGTGTCAAGGATGTTGAAAATTCTGGGTATGTACCAGCACTGATGTTCTGTGGTGAGTTACCCCGAGTTCCTATTTCTCTCTGGGAAAGAACCTGTTAGGAACTACCTTTCAAGTGTATCAAGGATGTAGGAATTAATATTTACAAAACTTCTGAAGTGAATTTTTTTGATGTATCTTCTGTATTAGGGTCACCTTTTCATTGTATACAACATATACATATTATATATGTATATATGTGTATATATTCACACATACACATAACTACTCCATTCTAATGTAGCAAATTGACATTTTCAAATTTAATGACCTGAATGAAAGTGTTGAAATATCTACTAAGCAGAAATAACCTTTTGAGTCGGAGTTAATGCAGCATTAGAAATGCTTAATTTATAGCTGTATTTAAGTAAGACAATGTAATGTTTGTCCTCAAAATACAGCTTAGTTGAATTATTATTGTTGGAAGAAGAAAATCTCAGTTGAAACTAGACAGAAATAGCTTAAAGACAGTTAAGTTTGCCAGGCACAGAGGTGCATGTCTGTAATCCCAGCGGCTTGGGACGCTGAGGCAGGAGGATGGTGAGTTCAAAGCCAGCCTCTGCAGCTTAGTGAGTCCCACGCAACTTAGCAAGACCCTGTCTCTAAATAAAATATATAAAAAAGGGCTGGAGATGTGGTTTGGTTCAGTGATTAAGTGCCCTGGAGTTCAAGTCTTAGTACAAAAAAAAGTTATTTTCTCCCACTGCTTTTCCTATTTGCTAGTTTTCATTTTTCAATGCTATAATAATAGAATACTTACCATAATCAATATAAAAGTTTTTTAGCATAGTATTTATCATACTTTGTAAATTACTTAAACAACTTTTTTTTTTCTTTTTGTGGAACTGCAGATAGAACCCAGGGCTTTGTGCATGATGGGCAATTGAGCTCTACCCTACATCTTCAGCCTCTGCTTTTCTTTTGAATGCTGCTGTTACACTTCAGAAACAGAGACTCTGTCCTAAAACAGACAAAAACTGAGCACAGAAATTTTAAATAGGTTGTATGATACATATATGAAAAACATTTTTATCTCTTTTGCTTACCAAGAACAAAATAGATCTGAATTAAGAGTATGTAGAAATGGACCATTTCTCAGATGGATCTGTTCTATCTAATCTTTGAAATATGAAGCATTCTTGTCTCTTTCCGGTTCTTCACGTGAGCAGTAGTTGTAAACATCTGGATATCTTAACTGGTAGGTGAAGCCTTAGGAGGAGAAGAGCTGTTCTGAGAACAAGCTGTAGCAAGAAGCAGCAGCTGTGACACAGCACAACATTTATACCAGGAGTCATTAAGAGTGGCCTAAGTAATAATGACCTTGAATTGTCTAGTGTAGGAAGTCTGGAGGTTGGTATTTTAGGGCTGATGCAGCAGAGATCCAAGCTCTTTTCCAGCAGCAGTGGAATTCTTGCTTTTCTTGGGCTATTGCCTCAGTGCACAACATGGTCCATAATGGTGTAGCTCTTTTTTTTTTTTTTTTTTGGTACTAGAGATTGAACCCAGAGGTGCTTAACCACTGAACCACATACCCAGCCCTTTTTATTTTTTTTAAATTTATTTTTTTATTAGTTTTAACCAGTTATATATGACAGCAGAAAGTTTTTCAATTCATTGTACACAAATGGAGCACAACTTTTCTTTTATCTAGTTGTACATGATGTACAGTCACACCACATGTGCAGTCATACAGGTACCTAGGAAAATGACATTAGTCTCATTCTACCATCTTTTCTACCTCCATGCCCCCTCCCCTTCCCTTCCTTTCCTCTCCTTTGCCAATCAACATTCCTCTGTTCTCTCTATACCCCACCCCCCATTATGGATCAGCATCCACTTATCAAAGAAAACATTTGGCCTTTGGTTTTGGGGGATTGGCTAAGGCTTAGCATGATATTCTCCAATTCCATCCATTTACCTACAAATTCCATGATTTTATTCTCTTTTTATGCTGAGTAATATTCAGTTGTGTATATGTACTACAGTTTCTTTATACATTCATCTATTGAAGGGCATCTGGGTTTTATTTTTTATTTTGAGACAGAGTCTCGCTAAGTTGTTGAGGTTGACTTTGAACTCACAATCCTGCTTCAGCCTCCTAGCTGCTAGTATTACAGGTGTGCACTACCATGCCCACTCCTCCAAGTCTTTGGCAAGCAGGAAGCTGCAAGATCAAGAACAAAACAACAACAACAGAAAAAGGAAAAACATTTACAAAATATTTTACTTGTAAGCCTTTTTAATATTATCAACAGAGGAAAAATATATACCAAAGTCTTCCTGCCTATTTCCATCTCTTGTTTCATTGGAGAACTTTGTCACATTGACATTCCTAACAGCAGAGGGGGAAAAAAAAAAAAGAGAGAGATACACAGTCAGTTAGTAGTAGGCAAAGACATTAGGATTACCAAAACAGGTTTAGACTAACCTAATTCATTGCCTGTGGCAGGAGCCTAGCTTCCCTGAGTCAAGGCATCTTCGATTTGTACACACACACAAAATCAGAGCCCTGAGAGTAAGAGGAGGAAGAAATGGCTGGTAGTGAACAATGTCCGATACACATATGAAGTGAGCCTTCATTGGGCAATGATAGCGATTCACTGCTTTATTAAAGGATTCCTGAAGCAGCAGTGTTACTGCAAAAATCAAATGACGATGGGGATTGTCATTTAGCAGTGAATACTTAACTGAGCACTTGTGTGCTAAGGAGAGATTTGAGCTGCAGATACAAATTTGGAAGTTATTAGTATATATGTAGTGTCTAGGTTAATGGGAAGACATAAACTCCGTTTCTATCAAAACAGCTGGGCAGGGCTGGGGATGTGGCTCAACCGGTAGCGCGCTCCCCTGGCATGCGTGCGGCCCGGGTTCGATCCTCAGCACCACATACCAACAAAGATGTTGTGTCCACCAAGAACTAAAAAATAAATATGAAAAATTCTCTCTCTCTCTCTCTCTCTCTCTCTCTCTCTCTCTCTCTCTCTCTCTCTCTCTCTCTCTCTCCCCTCTCTCACTCTCTCTTTAAAAAAAAAAAAAACAGCTGGGCATAATGGTAATATAAGAATAAAAAATCTGGGGCTGGGGTTGTGGCTCAGTGGTAGAGCGCTTGCCTCACATGTGTAAGACACTGGGTTCGATTCTCAGTACCGCATATAAATAAATGAATAAAATAAAGGCCCATTAACTACTAAAAAAAACAATTTTAAAAAAGTATTAAAAACCTGGTCTTATAAGATGCCTAATTGGTAAGTATTTTTTAAAGTAGATTATTGTTTAAAGCAATTTTAGATTTACAGCAAAATTGAGCAGAAGGTACAAGGTTTCTCATGCCTCTTGCCCCCTTTTGCATGGCCTCTCCTACTATCACCATCCCTACCAGATGTTTGCTCAGTTGATGAACTTGCATATTACTAAAGTCCTTAGGTGAATATTGGTAGCCCAGGACATCTCGACTCAACTTGTGTGTTCTTCACATATGTTTAATGCTATCCTTGGGCTATCCTTGATTCTTGCCCCTGTCAGAAAATAGCAGCCAAGATGTGAACAAGCAGATGGTCAACAAAAGTAGAATCAGCTGGTACCAATTACTGGGGCCCAATGGCTGGAAGAGGGTTGGCCAATGAGTCATGGGCATATCAGTAACAATTCAGTACCAAAGAAAAGACTTTTTGCCAGTACATCTTTTTGTTTTTTTAATTTTTAAATTTTTTAATTGAACATGGACACAGTACCTTTGTTTTACTTACTTATTTACTTTATGTGGTGCTGAGGATCAAACCCAGTGCCTTACATGTGCAAGGCAAACGCTCTGCCACTGAGCCACAACCTCAGCCCCTGCAAGTACATCTTTTAGGGTGGGCCTGAAAAAATGTTTTCACCAGCATCTGAATTTTTTTCAAACAGGATTTTTTTTTTTCCAGCTCTTACTGTTATATCATTTGGGATTTGAAACATCTGAGATTTGGAGTATAATTAAAATCCATGGCTAATGCTCTAATCCCCTTTTAGCCTTATTAACTGATAATGAACCTTCTACCAGCTATGCTTAGCTAGAGGGACTAGAGTCTTCTTGCTTTTAATCTCTTACCTTCCTGTGATAATAATAAATTATTACCATGCTATAATTATTGCCTAATTTTTATGAAGAACAGAGATTTATTTAAATTATTACCTATTAATAGAATAGTTACCGAGTGCTTACTTATGCCATTCAGTGTTTCTAAGTGCTTTTCAAGTATTAACTACTTTAATCTTCATTATCAGCACAATGAGGTTTATAATCCTACTTGACAGATGAGCAAGCTAAGGCTTAGAGAGATTGAACAGCTTGCCCAAGGTTAGTTATTTCTTTTTCTTTTTTTAAATTAAAAATTTTTTTTAAATTATTTACTCTTTTTTATGTGGTTCTGGGAATTTAACCCAGGGGCGCTCTACCACTGAGCTAACTCCCAACCCCCCAACCCCTTTTAATTTTTATTTTGTGGCAGGGTTTGGCTAAATGCCCAGTCTGGCCTCAAACTTGCAATTCTCATGTCTCAGGCTCCTGAACATCTGAGGTCTATAGGTGCATGCCACTGTACCTGGCTCTTGAAGGCTTCCACCCACCCACACACCACTCGTGCCCCCTCAGTACTTGGAATGAACCTAGGGCTTCAAATATGCTAGGCAAGTGTTCTACCATTGAGCCACATCCCCAGTTTTGAAGACCTTTTTTTTCTTCTTTTTTTTGTACTGGTTATTGAACCTAGTGGTGCTTGCTTTACCACCAAGTTATATCTCCAGCCCCTTTTTATTTTTTTGAGACAGGTCTTGCATAGTTACTGAGGCTGGCCTTGAACTCGGATCTTCTTGCCTCAGCCTCTCACTGGGATTGCAGGTATCTGTCACAGTGCCCAGCCTTTGAAGACCTTTAAAACTTTGAAACACAAGAGATTCTGTCTAACTGTTGTTAGAGAAGTTTGTTTGTAAGAAAATCACTAGTTGTTTCCTCAAGAGAGAAATTAAATGAAATTGTTTGATGTTCACTTGGTGTTTAACAAAGCCCTAAAGAGATCTAGTCTCATAGGAGGCAGTAGTTATAGAAAGTTTAGTGCCTTTTTTTCTTCCTAAATATAAATCTCCCTTGCTCTTTCATTATTGAAAAATAGTACATACTCATTGCTCAGACCTTTAAAAAAAGAAAGAAAAAGAAAAATTCTATCATCCTACCACCCAGGATTAACTTTTTTTTTTTTTAAAGAGAGTAAGAGAGGAGAGAGAGTGACAGAGAGAGAGAGAATTTTTAATATTTATTTTTTAGTTCTTGGCGGACACAACATCTTTGTTTGTATGTGGTGCTGAGGATCGAACCCGGGCCGCACGCATGCCAGGCGAGCGCGCTACCGCTTGAGCCACATCCCCAGCCCCAGGATTAACTTTGAAGTATATCTTTCCGAATACCTGATGTATCCCTGAGATATCTCCAACTCAATATTCTATCTTTTTTTCATTGATCTTTAAAAAAAAAATAGATTTTTTTAAAAAAAATGTTTTAGTTGTCAATATACCTTTATTTTATTTATTTATATGTGGTGCTAAGAATCGAACCCAGTGTCTCTCACATGATCAGCAAGCGCTCTACCACTGAGTTATAACCCCAGCCCCCATTCTTGATCTTTTGATCTTTCAACATAAACACATCTGCTTTCACACAAAATTAGAATCTACTTTTTTTAATATTTATTTTTTTAGTTGTAGTTGGACACAATATCTTTATTTTATTTATTTATTTTTATGTGGTGCTGAGGATCAAACCCAGAGCCTCGAACGTGCTAGAAAGGGCTCTATTGCCGAGCCACAATCCCTAGAATCTACCTTTCTTTTAAAAAATTTTAATGCATTATAGTTATACATAATAGTAGGGTTCATTTTGGCATTCATAAATGCATATAATGTAGTTTTCTCCATTTTCATGCCTAGTACTATCCACTTCCCTCTCCTCTTTCTCCCTTTTACCCCTGATCCCCTTCTACTGTCTTGGTCTTTATTTATTTACTTTTTAATTGATGCATTATGGTTATATATAAAATTGGAATGCATACATACACCTAGTATGATTTGGTCAACTTTATTTCTTAGTTTTTTTCCCATTCCCTCCCCTCCTCTTTTCCCCTTGGTACAGTGCACTGTTTCTGCTGGTCTGATTTTCCTTCTATTTTCATAAAATTCTCTTAAAATTTTTTATTTTTTAGTTGTAGATGGACACAATACTTTCATTTTATTTATTTATTTATTTATTTATTATTTTTAGAGAGAATTTTTTAATATTTTTTTTGTTTTTTAGTTTTTGGTGGACACAACATCTTTGTTTTATTTTTATGTGGTGCTGAGGATCAAACCCAGGGCCTTGCACATGCTAGGTGAACACTACCGCTGAGCCACAACCCCAGTTCCCCCTTTTTTTAATATTTATTTTTTAGTTGTAGTTGGACACAATATTTTATTTATTTAGTTGAGCACTCTATTGCTGAGCCACAACCCCAGCCCCAAGATTCTCTTTTTTTATTTCTTTTTTTCTATCTTAAGCATATGAAAGAAAATATTTGAGTATGACTTTTTGGATCTGGCTTATTTCACTTAGCATGATGTTCCCCAGTTCTATCCATTTATCATAATTTCATTCTTTATGGCTGAATAGAACTCCATTGTGGAGGCTGGGGATGTGACTCAAGTGGTAGCACGCTCGCCTGGCATACACGAGGCACTGGGTTCAATCCTCAGCACCACATAAAAATAAAATTAAAAAAAAAATGTTGTGTCCACCAAAAACTAAAAAATAATTATTAAATTTTTTTTTAAAATAAAGAACTCCATTGTGTATAAGAATCTACTTTTACGCTCAACACTATATCTTGATCATCTTTCCCCGTTATCTTTTTTAAAGGCTTCAGAATATTTAAATAGTACATTGCCCATAAAATGTATAAATATATGGCCTCTATAATCTCTTAGTTTGATGAATTAGAATTTGATACTACTCTTTCTTTGAACTTGTTCATTCCTGAGATATCTCCAACTCAGTATTCTATGATTCCTGATTCTGCTCCATGAAATTTTAGACCTGCTAACCATTTCATAGAGAAGCAAAGCCCTGGTAGGTGGCTTAGGAAAGAGAAAAAGGAAGCCGCAGCACTGAGCCTAGGTGGTCAGGCTTTGGGTCAGTGGTGAGAATATAACAGTAAGGGTCTGCAGAGAAAAATGGACTTGTAAACCATGGTGTTTGTCCAGAGAAGCAGTATGTGATGTGTAGCCCTGGAGTTCAGAGCTAAGGATCAGTGCCTGCCACTTGAGGATGATATGGCCCTAGAGAGAGGGGACCCATATAATGACAGTAGTCCAGGCCTGAGGAGAGCATGGCTGCAGTCTGCCAGCTGGCAGCTCCAGAACTCCTCTGAGGTTTAGGTAGGGACTGAAAGCCCTGGAGAGGTCGATGTTCCAGCAATGCAAGTATAGGGCTTTTAGGTACAGTTTTTGTAAACAACATGTTTTTTTAAAAAATGTTTTTTAGTTGTTGATATACCTTTATTTTTTATTTATTTATACCTGGTGCTGAGGATCGAGCTCAGTGCCTCACACCTGCCAGTCGAGTGCTCTGCCACTGAGCCACAACCTCAGCCCCTTTGTTTAAATAAATGTTTTTATCTTGAATTCTTTCACAGATTTGAGAATGTTCAGGTGAATGTTCTAGGTCATATTGACTTATTCTAATTGTAGTAGAGACATTATTCAGTTTGCTTTGTACACATAGCTTTTCTCTCTCCACCTCTCACTCATTGTTGGAAAGGGGTAGCCTGCCTCCAGACTGCAGCCCATTCATCCATATGGGTCATTTAGATTTTCTTTCCTAGAAATGAGTAGGGTTGGTGCTGTTAAGATTGAAATTTGAGCTGATGGTTCTCAAGTTTTGTTCTGCATTGTTTGTTCTGATCACCTGCACAACTTTCTAAGAGCACAAGCCTGTTGGAGAACTTAGATCATTCATATCCACCTAGGAAACTTAAAATATATGATTCAGTATATGTACCAGGTAGTAGAATGTATTATTGGAGAATCACCTCTGTCCCTTCACTTAGACAAGGAAGTCTATTCAGAATCTAGATAGATAAATAGCATTTGGGTAACTCCATTTTTAAGCTCTTTATTTTTTTTACCATGACTGTGTTAGAGAACCTTATCCTCTTGTGTGTGTGGTAAGGTAAGGTGATGTGATATGATTATTGAATCCAGGATTCACACAGGTAGGCAAGTCCCCCACCCCAGCCTAGCACCTCCCCTTGCTGCATCTCAGGTTCCCGAGTGGCTAGACTATCTCTTAGTGTCTTTCTTCTATTGGCTTATGATGTTAGGATACTGGAGATGCATTTTTAAACTGTTTTGTTTAAAACAATAATTAAATGCTTTAACATTATGAAGTTCTGTGAAAAGTTTTTTTAGCTTAGTATGACTTTTTTTTTCCCCTTTCTCCTTTCATATTCCTTGGATTTCAACAAAGTTATGATCAATGTGTGTGTTCAGTTTTGAGTTATTTTACTTCCATTATGGTATTCCTATATAGGGTTCCAATGTACTCAAACAGAAACTTTTGAATTCATATTGTTGATAGTTTAATCATGGAATAGCTTAAGACCTTAAGTGAAATATAATTATGTATCTGCTCTGCCCAGGGTGAATATGTAAAAAACACATTTTTATTATAGTCATGACTTAAAACCCCAACTAAGTATAAATAGATAAGCCATACAAAACCAAATAAAGCACAAAGGAAAAATAATCTCACACATGTTCATTCTTTGGTTAACCCACTTGCCTGTGCTTTTCCTTTGGCCTTCTGTTATATTGATTTGGTTCACATGTTACAAGCTACAAACCATGCTATAATCAGCTTTCTTAAGTTCATTTAATGTGATTTTTCTGCTTAAAGTGAATAAAGTGAAAAGTTGGGTTTTTTTTTTTTTTGGTACCAGGGATTGAACCCAGGGGTGCTTAACCACTGAGCCACATTTAATTTTTTTTTTTAAGATTTTCAGATCATTTATTTCAGAAATACAATTCCACTGCCCCTTTTTTAAAGTGTGGCCCCTCCCACCACCAAATCACTGGAAGGTTTATTTCTGCCCCACTTACTCTATTAGTAAGAGAATCTATTTTTCTAGCTCAATCCTAAATCATTAGTGTAGTATAAGAGTTCTATTTCCAGGCAGTTTTAAAGCAGAACTATATCCTTCCTTCTAGTAATTGTAGTGTTCATATTTGAAAATCACTTTAATTGTTGAATAACAGCTGAAAAATAATTATGTTGGTATTTGTCTTTGTCAGTTGGTGAGGATTTGCAGTAAATACAATGTAGATTATTTTTCCTGTAAAACAGTTGCTAGATATTGGAGTACATTAATTAGCTGGGACCATTGTTAGCTAATGGAATGTCCTAATAATTTCTTTGGAGAAGATGTGAGCTGAGTTTGGGTGAGAGGCAAAAACTGGTTTGTTTCTCAGCAGGGAACAACATTTGGAGGACATCAGTTAGGATGGCTTGGGAAGCTCATTTTGGAAACCAGACACATAACTATATAAATTATAACAAGATACAGAATAGAGGTCTTCAAACACTGCTGGGCTAATCAGACATTTTTTCTAAGGAATACAGTTAGGGTCACATTCCAGAGTAGGCTGGGGATGGGCAACCTATAGATACAGAAATAATTTAAGACCATGCTACAATGCAATGGGAAGAGATTTGTGAATTGCTGTATTGACTTTTGTGTATGTTGATGGACAAACCACAAAAAGTTCACTGGTTCAGGATGTCTGGAAGGTTTCCTGCTTCTCATCTGAGCAAACTAAAGAGGAAATTATGGATAAACCCTTGTGAAAACTTTCTTATGGGATCTCAGATTCTTACTATACTCTTCATGTACAGTAAGAATGTGAAAAGTCCCTTATACTTCTGAGTGAGAATAAGCAGCATTGGAATTGTCTTGGTTAACCAAGGCACATTTATTTTTTAAAATATCTTGAGGAGGAGTCTTGGTAAGTTGCTTAGGATCTTGCTAAATTGTTGAGGCTGGCCTTGAATCTGCCTCAGCCTCCCAAATTGCTGGGATTATAGGCATGTACCACCATGTCTGCTTTTGCACAATCTCTAAGTTCAAAACAGCACTCACTTCATCACTTCTGCCTCTTCATCCATTCCACATTAGCAATCATCTCATTCAGCTGTAATCTTTCCCCCATAGGTTACTTTTTAAAAACACAACCATGTTCACGGTCACATGCACATGGTCACATGCACACAGGCACATGCGCACACACAGCTGCTCCTAATTAACTTCACAAGCTCTTTCTTAGTGGATGACTCATCATGATTCAGCAGCCTGTCTTTGGGGAGCTGATTTTTGCAGAGTAGCCATATGTTTTTTTTAGTAGTTAATCTCTCTTAAAGGCTAAACAGAGTTCAGATTTCTTTCAATTTATGGTTTTAGTCCAGCTTAGTTATGATAAATGTACAGATATCTGTTAGGATAGTATAAGATGTTTTGGAGCTTCAGGTTTAGAATATGGATATTCCTAGAACTGAAGGAAATTCCTGTGATTCAAAAGTAAAAGAAAATTATTATTTTTTAAGTTTTCCCATCCATTCACTGAATTAATTTTGTCTAAGTGGAAATGTTATTAATTGACAAGGGGAGGAGAGTCCACACCCTGAGAGTCCACAGCCTGAGGACCCAAGGAAGTCTGAACTAAATGGACACTGTAAGGGTGGTTTTCACCTATTTATTATGCAGTGTGCTGTGGACTTTGAACAGTGCCTAACCTGTGTTCCATGAGTTTGTTTATGAGAAACTCCTACGCCCCCATGATGTACGTCAGCTATTAAAAATGCATAAGGGGGCTGGGGTTGTAGCTCAGTGGTGGGGTGCTTGTCTAGCATATGTGAGTCACTGGGTTCAATCCTCAGCACCATGTAAAAATAAATAAGAATTGTAATGCATTCCACTGTCATGTATTTAAAAAAATAAAATCAACTAAAAAAAAGAAAATGGCTTATGAAATATTAATTTAAAAAAAATAAAAATAAATAAGTAAAATAAAGGTATTGTGTCCATCTACAACTAAAGTAAATATTTTTTTTTTAAAAAAGTGCAAAAGAACTTAATTACCATGAGAGAATTCTTCCTGATATATCCTTGGTGGCAGGAGCCAACCTGGGAATGGGGTTGCTTTAGTAGCCTATCACTAGTAGTACATCGTAGGGCATGGTGGCAGCTCTAGCAGGCTGGATATGTGTGGGCTAGTGCTGATTTCTCTGGTAACCAAAAGACTGGGAACAAGTGGTGATTACAATTCTCCTGACTTCACATTGTCTTTATATTGTACTCTTGCAGTTGGTGCTGCAGTGCATACATACGTTTGCCTGAGTTTCTCAGCGGTGCTGGAGAACAAGCTGTGAAAGTATATTTGTAAATGCTTCTCTGAGATCTTACTAAATGTTGTTTTCTCTTGTATTACCTTTCAGAATGAAAGCCATAGAGAGTCCTAACAAGGATGATGATACCCAGTGGCTGACCTACTGGGTAGTGTATGGTGTGTTCAGCATTGCTGAATTCTTCTCTGATCTCTTCCTGTCATGGTTCCCCTTCTACTATATGCTTAAGGTATGTTAACTTCTAGATCTGTTTTCTTCCCTAAAGCTTCAGCCTAGGACCTGTAGGCGAGGTATAGGAACAAATGCTTTAATGTTGGATATCTGTGGTTATGTCTCAGATTGTAAATAAGAAAATAAAATTCAACGTCTGACTTTCTTTGGATACTGTCTTGGAAACAGCCAGAGCAGTAATTACAAAGGATGGAAATACTATAACCTAGCACAAGTATTGCTGTTGATTTGCTAAGATCCTGACTTCACGCAGTATTGTCTACGTTCAATGTGGAAGCATTGTAGTTTTTAGCAGGTCATCAATTATTTATATTGGCAAGCAGGAGTCATTTATTTATGGAAGGAAAAATGCTTATTTTTTATATAGGTTTGGAGAAAGAAGATGTGCAGATGGCTGTTTGAGAAAGTCATTTTAATGAGGTGGGCAAGAGCAATAGTCAGGGGTTGGCCCTGCCAAACCTTGTGTGAGTCATAGGACTAACCTTAGTTACCAGCAGTTGGGGAATAGGGACATGAAGTCGAAACTTATTCCTGTGAGACTTCTGTGAACTCCTGACTTGCACTAGAGGTGAGTGAAAGTGAAAAAGTTCACACTTTTAATAAGCAGAGTAGTCCTTTTTTCACTAAAAGGGACAGTCTGTCTTCAGTGAATCTTCAGGTATCTTCCACAAGAAGAGGCTCTGCTTCCAGTTAGTAGATGTGATATGAACAGTGCTTCTGGTCCTCAGAGCCACAGTCACAAACTAAATAAGCAGGAGTGGTGGTATGTCTAGCCCTTAGGATTTCTGGGTTGTCTTCTTTTTATTAGTGTTCATTTTAATAAAAGCTACACATGACATAGTTTAAAGGTTCAAATAGTTCTATAAGATTTTGAAGAAAAACACCATTTTTGCACCTTCCAATCACTATCATTTCATTTGTGGCAATTTGTCACTTACCTGTATGTCTCTAAAGAATATGCTTGGTTTAGTTACCTTTTACCGTTTTATACATTAGCTGTTTGGGGTGAGGGTACTGGGAATTCAACTCAGGGATGCTTTACCATTAAGCTACATCCCCATCCCTTTTCATTTTTTAATTTTGAGACAAAGTCTTACCATGTTAGAGGCTGGCCTGAAACTTGGGACTCCTGCCTCAGCCTCCTGAGTTATTGAGATTATAGGCGTGCACCACCACACCCAACTTTTAGTCTCATAGTCTCCCTCACCATTATATTGACATTATCTTGGGGCTGGGGATATGGCTCAAGCGGTAGCGCGCTCGCCTGGCATGCGTGCGGCCCGGGTTCGATCCTAAGCACCACATACCAACAAAGATGTTGTGTCCGCCGAGAACTAAAAAATAAATATTAAAAATTCTCTCTATCTCTCTCTCTCCTCTCTCACTCTCTCTTTAAAAAATAAATAAATAAATATTGACATTATCTTGATTTTTAATTCTCAGTAGGGGTGTGTGTGTACGTCTGTTTTAAATCTATTTGTGCTTTCCTTCTTTCTGGGAGATTTCTCAATCTGACCTTCCAGTTTTCACATTTATTCCATGGATATACTATAACCATTCTGTAATTGATTCCATATATTCCGATTTTGGTTTCAGCAACTATATTTTTCAAACCTAATTATTTTTGCTTGGTTCTTTTTAGGGTTTTCTTGTTCTTATTTTATGTTAATATTTTCTTTTGTTTCATTTAGTGTAGTTAAAAATCTGTTTAAATTATTGGTTAGTTGTTTTTTGCTTCTAACAGAATCTGTAGTTGATTATATTGTTTTTCTTTTGAAATGGTTGTACTCATTAAAATACCATATTATCTTGGACTGCAAACTCATTTTCCTCCAGGGGTTTCAGATGCTGTCAGGCACTGGAGGAAGGCCGCACCCAGTCGATGCTGGTCTTAGCTCTGGGTAAGGGGTGGGTGACATCTGAGGTTAGGCAGCAGAGGAACCAGTTACTGACTCTTTACCCACAAGGCAGCTCCTCAAGCCTAGGCTTTACCCTCCCTGCTGCCATCCTGAAGCAGCATTAGAGATGGTCCTGAATTGTAATTCACAGGTCCAGAAGCTGGAGTAGGAGGGGTGGCAAAGAAGCGGTTTGTTAGTCTCTTCCTGTTTTCCTTAACACCTCACAGGTCATCTATTCCTGAATACCTCAGAGTTAGAAAAGAGTATAAGAAATGTGTGTGTGTGTGATTTTTTAAATTTCAAGGTATGGAAGCCAGACAATGCAAAAATCACAAAGAGAAATATTTGATAAATTTGACTAAAATTTTAAAAAATTAAGTTTCTTTATGAAATGGGCAGCATAAATAAAATTAAAATAATGATACGTTAGGAGGATGTATTTACAACATTTATACCAAGTAAGGAACTAATACCCAGAGTATATAAAAATTTCTGCAAGTTAAGGGGCTGGAATATAGCTCAGTTGAAAGAGTGCTTGCCTCGTATGCACAAGGCCCTGGGTTCAATCCCCAGCACCACTAAAAACATTTTGCAAATTAAAAAGAACGAATGAAGGTTCTATATAGATATTTATATAAAGAAAAAATATGATTTGCCAAGGGAACATGTAACTAGTGATCTGGGAAGTGATGTGATTTAAAATAGGGAAATCCCATATTTTGTTTATTAAATTGGCAGATTTTTTTTTTTGGTGCTGGGGTTTGAACTCAAGGCCTTGTGCATGTGAGGTAAGAACTCTACCAACTGAACTATATCAAATTGGCACATTTTTTTTTGAATTTTTAATATTTGTTTTTTAGTTTTCGGCGGACACAACATCTTTATTTGTATGTGGTGCTGAGGATCGAACCCGGGCTGCACGCATGCCAGGCGAGTGCGCTACCTCTTGAGCCACATCCCCAGCCCCAATTGGCATATATTTTAAAGATTGAAAATACTTGGTATTGATGAATATGTAGGGAAATGGATATGGTTGTGTTATTGTGAAAGCCCGATTTTCTGCTGCTGCCTGAGAGAGCCAATAACTCAAGAGACAGTGGTGGGAGAAGAAGTTTTTAGCAACAAGCTGGCATGTTGGAAGACAACCAGCTAGCTCCTGGGTTGTTCTTGTTGAATACCAAGACAAAGTTTATGTAGATTCTTTTGTGGGGATGTTATCTCAGTCTCAGGCAGGCGGACACCAGAGTAGTTCATTAGTTCTGAGGAATGAGGCAGCTCTAGAATGTGGGTTGTGAGTGAGTGATGTGGTTCTGAGGTCACCGTGTCATCCTGGATCTGTGAATCCAAGACAATAAGGTTGTTTCAAGGTTTGCCACTTGAAGGTCCGTATACCTGCTGTCTGTCACAGCCAGTCTCTTGTACGACTACCTTTTTATTGGAATCAGTACTGTAACCTGGGAAGAGGGAGTGTGCATGAAAGGGGAACTCTTTTAACTGTATCAACTGCTAGTCTAGTCTGCTAGTCGTTAAGATGTGGGGGTGGGGGGACAGCCACGCTTACAATTTGAAAAGAAGGAAGAGAGGAAAAACACTTTAGCTCAGAGTGCAGCTTCAGTAATAGTGGTTCTGGTTAATAGGTAGTGGTATAAATTAGAATAGTTTTTTTGTTTGTTTTTGGTATTGAACCCAGTGTACTTTATCATTGAGCTCCAGCACTTTTTTAAAAATTTTGAGACAGGGTCTCACTTAGTTGCTGAGGGTCTTGCTAAGTTGCTTGCGATCCTCCTTCCTCAGCCTCCCAAGATGCTGGCATTATAAACATGAGGTACCACACCTGGCCTAGAATGGCCTTTTTATGGAACCACTTGACAGTTTTTTAAAATGATACTTAATTCAATTCTAAGGAAATATTCATAGGGTATAATGGTTGCACAGAGATATTAATTGCAGAAACTTGTTATAACTAAAAATTATGAACTGGTAAGTCTATCGATAGGTAAATAATTAATAGAATATCTGTACTGTTAAGTGGAATAATGTGGACTGAAATAGATCCATGTGTATAAATAAATAAATTTCTACATAATTCATTCATTATGAAAAATTATAAAACATTACATATAGTACAACACTGTTTTAAAAAGATAAGGTAAATAAAAAAGTTTAAAAGATTAAATGAAAACATGATCTGTATAGATTGTGTTCATTTTTAATGACATTATCATAGAACACTTGATAAGAATTTCCTCTCAAAAGAAACAGAAGAAAATTGGTCTGTGGAAAGATTTAAGATTTCAAAGATTGCTGGATTTTTGTGTGTTTTTGTCATTCAAAGATATTTAGCATTTGTAAAAATATTTTTATAAACTGAGTGTGATGGCACATGCCTGTAATCTCAGCAGCTTTTGGAGGCTGAGGCAGGAGAATCTCAAGTTCAAAGCCAGCCTCAGCAATTAGTGAGGCTGTAAGCAACTGTCTCAAAAAATGAAGAAGGGCTGGAAATGTGGCTCAGTAGGTAAGTGCCTCTGAGTTTGAGTTTAATCCCTGATACCAAAAAATATATATGTATATGTATTTATAATCTTTAATTTACATGTGGCATATTTTAAATTTAAGATAATTTTGAAGCCTTCAATAAGATCCATCTCATGGCATTAACCTCACAGTACAATTATCTAATGGAAAGAAACTTTTTTCCAACAACCTTTCTGCTTTCTGCAGCATCTAGGATCCTGTCTGCAAAACCACTTCCAGCAGCAGTATCTGATCTCAAGCTTCCAAATATGAGCAAGCATTACTTCTAGTCTGCTCCTGATCACCTTTATTAATGGAAACCACAGAGACAGGGACAAAGTCCAGAATAAGAGATAGTCACTAGAGGCCTATGGAGTAGCTCAGTAGCAGAGTGCTTTCCTAGCATTCACAAGGCCCTGGGTCCAATCCTTAGCACCCCCCACTCCCCAAAAGAGAGACAATCACTGAATCATCTATATCTAATTTGGAAGTACATTTAAAAAGTTGCTTTGTAGCAAATTTTCTTCCTTAATAGTAAAATGAATGTACATCCATTAGTCTCCAGCTGCATGGCATTATGATGTCGATGAGAGTGAATTTACTGTATGTTCCAAATAGATAATATAGTTGAGATGATTAAAAATTAATGCTGGCAATCAAAATGCTTTCTTCCTGAGGTAATGGCATATTCTGAGTGGCTTCAGTGAACAGATTGAGAAAAAGCCTGAATTATAAAGTCTATAGTCGTTTTTGGACAATTTCACATTTTAAGAACTAGCATATACCTTATCTATGTCATACAACAATTACCAGGTGAAAAAGAGATCTTCAAGTGAGGATGTTTAATATTTTATCTTTTGCAAAATTAATGTGGGTTTTTTTTTTTTTCAATTTATAAAGCAGCCTTTGTAAGATTGGGTGAAAATCGGAGGAACCAGTGGCTAGGCATAAAAGCTTGTTTTAAGAAACTAGCTAAAAACTGGATCATGCATGTCCCAAGCTTTGCTGTGATATTTGTCCTTGAGGAGGGGTGTTGAAAATCCACCCCCACCACCACATACGTGGATGGTGCTGGGGATTGAATCCAAGGCCACTCTTCCACTAAGCTATATCTTCAGCCCTTTTTATTTTGAGACAGGGTCTTGAACTTGCAATCTTCCTGCCTCATCCTCCCAAGTTACTGGGATTACAAGGGTGTCCCACCATGCCCAGTGAAAAATAAATTTAAAGACCTCTTTTCTCTGATTAGGAAATTCATGTTTATTCCTTTATTCAGCAGATATTTATTTAGAACCCATATGTGCCAGATTCTGTTCTAAGTCTAGGGGACACTTGGTGACTAAAACAAAGTCCTTGCTGCCATATTATTTCATTAAGGCAGGGCATGTTTTAGGGAAGAAAATAACATGTAATCCTATCACTGTTAATATCTCGGGATAGTCCTTTTTTTTTTTTTTTAAGTGTACAAGTGTATTGGTATGGGTATGTAAGTTTATACTCAGAACATATATTTGTCTTAACCACTTACATGTGATTGAGACCACATTTTTGTATCTCTCATTTTCAATTGATACAATATTAAAGAGTTTTTTCATGTTATTCAGTATTCTTTGATATAGCTCTGTAATCTATTATAGCTAATTTACCCATTTCCTTAATGAGAGTCATTTGTCTTGCTATTATAAATAATGTTGCAGTAAATATTCTTGTGCCTCATATTTACCCATTACCTCAATTTACCCATTTCTAGATTTATTTCTAGAAACAAGATTGGGTAACATGTTAGTCAGCTCCGTGTGCTATGACCAAAATACACAACAAGAACAACTTAGAGGAGGAGAATTTTATTTGGGGCTTACAGTTTCAGAGGTCTGGGTCCATAGGTGGTTGATTCCATTGCTGTGGGCCCAAGGTAAGGCAGCACATCATGGTGGAAATGTCCAGTGGGGAAAACTCTTCAGCTCATGGCAGGGTCAGGAAGCTGAGAGAGGCAGGGGAAGTGCCAGGGGGAAGAATAACCCTTCTAGGACATATCAGCAATGACCTGTCTCTTCCAGCCACACCCCATCTGCCCACAGTCACCAGTCTATTTAAATTAGGATGGATGAATTAGGCTACAGCTCTCATAGTTCAATCACTTTACCTCTGAACATTGCTGCATTAACACAGGAGTTTTAGGGGATACCTCATATCCAAGTAAACTCGGGAAGATTTTTTTTTTTAATATTTTTTAGTTGTAGTTGGACACAATACCTTTATTTATTTATTTTTATGTAGTGCTGAGGATTGAACCCAGGACCTCACATGTGCTAGGCGAGCGCTATATGGCTGAGCCACAACCCCAGCCCAAACTCAGGAAGATTTAAGTCCTAATCCAGATAGTCACCCGTGCTATTCCTCCCACTGACAGTATAACATTTCTCATTTATTCTTTGTGAGAGGCCATACAGGGAAAACTTCCCCTTAACATTTTCTTTTTTAGTTTTTGTGCAGCTGAGCAATTTTTCCCCCTTGAGATAGAATCTTGCTATGTTGTCCATGCTGATCTGGAATCTTTTTTTTTAACCCCAATATTTTTATAGTGGTCAAGTGGACCTTTATTTTATTTATATGTGGTGCTGAGAGTCGAACCCAGTACCCCATACTTGCTATGCAAGCACTGTTCCACTGAGCTGTAACTCCACCCCTGGCCTGGAACACTTGAGCTCAATTGGTTTTCTTGCCTTAGCCTTCCGAGTAGCTAGGATTACAACATGCAGCACCTCACTCATCTTGAGCAATTACTTTTAAATTTAGCCTGTTGCTAGTCTTGTGACAACATTGCAAAGGCTTTCTAAGACTTAGGTTTCTGATCAAGTCATTGCAAAATATTAGGAAATAAGTGTTGTAATATATATATATATTTTTTTGTGACATGAACTCTGTTCTGACCAGGATAGTCCCTGCATGTGATAAGTATATGTCTATCTTGGATATATCTCTTCTGGAGGAAAACTGGATGGTGCTAGCATTGGAATCACAGACATAATTGTCTGGTGTATTGTACTTTGAGTTCATTGTGCAGTGCTGGTAGTCAAAAGGATCCAGTTAAAATCATATTTGCTCTTTGTCTGAGCTGCAGGCAAGAGTGGGCATGTGGTTGTCCTTGGGAGAATTGAAGGCTGGCATTCTGGGGAAGCTTGGTGAAAAGAACAGCCAGATCTGCGTGGGCGATTCTAATAAACTCAGGGTGTTCCTGGGCTGTAGAAGAGTTGTATAGATTAAGAAGAGGGAGTCAAAAAAGCTGGCCTCTGAATATCACTTTGAGAGTTTTGTAGTAATTAACTTGATTTTTAATATGATTTCATTTGAGAACTGGAAAATGTTAAGGAGGTAGGTAGAGAACAGTAATTATTTTATTGTCTCTAGAGAATAGCTAGAGGATACCAGAAAGTACTGAATTAAATCTGGAGTGTGGCCTACAAAGTAATCACAAAGGAGAGGTACAAAAATACAGATTCTTGACTCTGGTGATCTTGCTTTACTTCACTCAGAAAAAATAATCAGCCTCGCTGGATTGCCGAAGGGTTGGCCTCTTCTACAGAGGTTGATAATGTTTCAGAGATATTCAACCATAGTTAAGAACTTTAAGACTTGGTACTACTCCTCCTCTCTAATATGCTTTCATCAATTTGTGACTTCCCTGAAACTCTATTGAAGAGAAATTTGACTCAAAAGAAAAAGACCCTGCCTCTCCTGATCCTTAAACCAGGGAGTCATTTTCACTTCACCTTGAAGCTGTGGTTCTGATGTGGGCGTAATTCATTCCTGAAAATCTGACATTCTGTGTAGGAATACCATCCAGGAGCCTCTTTTCTGTTTTTGATGTGTCTTCTTGCTATTTTGCCTATGCTGGTCTTAAACTCCTGGGCTCAAGCAATCCTCTTGCCTTAACCTCTGGAGTAGCTGGAACCACAGGCTCACATCACTCTATCTGACTCCATTATTTTAATTGAGAAAAATTTAAATATATTACATGTCATCTAAAACACTCAACCAGTTTCCAGCATATTAATACAACACAGCAAAATATCTACCTACAAGTAGCAAATACTACATTACAGTATTAGATGCTAAAAACAATTCCTATTTTTCAAATAATAAATATAGTTCGAAAGAAACGATTGCATGGTGTATAATATTGTGTAGCATATCCCCTTTGGCACTCTGCATGCACTTCTTTGGGGGGAGAGGGGTTTACAAGGGACTGAACTCGGGGGCACTCAACCACTGAGCCCTATCACCAGCCCTATTTTGTATTTTATTTAGAGACAGAGTCTCACTGAGTTGCTTGGTGCTCTGCTTTTGCTGAGGTTGGCTTTGAATTTGTGATCCTCTTGCCTCAGCCTCCAAAGCTACTGTGACTATAGGCATACGCCAGTGCGCCCAGCTGCAAGCTCTTTTTCATGTTCACAAGAAATTCTAACATTCTGTCAAAAATACAACTCAGGACTTTCATTGCACACCATTTTGTTTAGTTATTGTATTGAGTTTTGCTTATGTATGTACTAGAGTTTTCTGTATAAGCACACAGGAAAACATATGAAGCTTGGACATTAAAAATGTAAAGGCTTCCACAGGGAAATGTTAACTTGAGAGATGGTCTGCAGGATCTGCTGTAATTAACCCAGCACTAAGCAGAGGAAACAAAGCTATATATAGCCAGTGAAAAATGCAGTCACTTGCCTGGAGTGATAGCACATGCCTGTAATTCCAGGTATTCAGGAGACTGAGGCAGAAGGATTGCAGGTTCAAGGCCAGTAAGACCCTGTCTCAAAAAAAAAAAAAAATGCTGGGAGTGTAGCCCAGTGGTAGAGTGCTTGCCTAGCATATGTGAGGCTGGGAGGGATGGGAGGGATGGGGGTGGCGGGGAAGTAGTCACTTAATTCTCCATTTTGGATTAATGTAAATGTGTACTTCAGAAAAATAGTTTTCTCTGGCAGAATTCTTAAAATTCACTGAGATCTGCTGCTGGCCAAGCCTAGGGATACTGGAGCAGAGTTGCAAGAAAAAACAGTGAAGGAACTACCCATGGCTTCATTGGAGTGGTTGGACCTTTAACAAAAGAAAGTCCTAGTTTGGGGGCTGGAATTGTGGCTCAATGGTGGAGCGCTTGCCTGATACGTATGAGGCACTGGGTTCGATTCTCAGCACCACGTATAAGTAAATGAATAAAATAAAGGTCTATCAACAACTAAAAAAATATTTAAAAAGAAAGTCCTATTTTGCCATTGAATATGAGGGCGAATTGACATTTTTTCCTTATATTTTTTATCGGTGCTTTATAATTATGCTGAATGGGATCATTAGTACATGCACACAATATAATAATATAATTTGGTCCATAACATTCCCAAATATTTCCCCTTTCTCTTTGCTCTTCCCACCCCCTGGTTCCTTTCCCCGATTCTACTGGTCTCCCTTCTATTTTCACACTTTTTCCCCACTTTTTCCTCTCTAGCTTCCACATATAAGAAAAAAACATGCAACCTTGACTTTCTGAGTTTGCTTTTTTTACTTATAGTGTCCTCTAGTTCCATCTATTTATCAGAAAATGACATTTTATTCTTCTTTATGGCTGAATAAAGCTCCAATGTTTATAAAAATGACATTTCTTAATTTTATTTGTTCTTTTTAGATATACATGACAGAGTATATTTATACAAACGTGGAGTATATCTTATTCTATTTAGGATCCCAGTCTTGTGGTTGTACAGGATGTGGAGATTCATTGTGGTTTATTCACAAACGTACACAGGAAAGTTTTGTCTGATTCTTTCCACTCTTTCCTTTTCCTATCCCATTTCCCTTCCCTTCATTCTCCTTTGTCTAATCCAGTGAATTTCCATTCCTTCCACTCACACTTGTTGTGTGTTAACATCCACATATCAGAGAAAACATTCGCCCGTTGGTTTTTTTGGGATTGGCTTATTTCACTTATCATGATAGTCTCCAGATCCATTTCTTTATCCAGATGTGTTGAAGTTTTGGCTATTGTGAATTGTGCTGCCATAAACATGGTATAGTATGCTGCCTTTAATTAATAAGAATAATTAATTATTTGGATAATTACCAAGGAATAATATAGCTGGGTTATATGGTGGTTCTATTCCTAGTCTCTTAAGGAACCTTCATATTGATTTCCATAATGGCTGTAGTAATTTACAATCCCACCAACAATGTAAAAGTGTTCCTATTTCCCTCCCTATCCTTGCCATTATTTATTGTTATTTGTATTGCTGATGGCTGTTCTTACAGGAGTGAGATAAAAAGCTCAATGCAGTTCTGGGTTTGGGGGTTTTCTTTTGGTACTGGGGATTGAACTCAGGGTCACTCAACCACTGCCACATTCCTAGTCCTGTTTTGTATTTTATTTAGAGAGAGTCTCACCGAGTTGCTTAGTGCCTCTCTCCATTGCTGAGGCTGGTTTTGAACTCTAGATCCTCTTGTCTCGGCCTCTGAGCTGCAGGGATGCCACTGCACCTGGCTCTCAGTGCAGTTATGGTGCATTTCCCTAATTGCTAAAGGTATAGAACAGTTTGTCATATATTTGTTGGCTATATCTATTTTCTTCTTTTTTTTTTTTTTTTTGGCACCCGGGATTGAACTCACGGGTACTTAACCACTGAGCCACATCCTCATCCTATTCTTTTATTATTATTATTTTTTGTTTTGAGACAAGACCTAAGTTGCTGAGGCTGTCCTTTAACCTATGATCCTCCTGCCTCAGCCTCCTGAGTCTCTGGGATTATAGGCGTGTGCCACTATGCCTGGTTCTATTTTTTTCTTTTTGAGAATTGTATGTTTAGTTCATTTGCCCATTTATTGATTGGGTCATATTTTTTTTTTTGGTGGTGTTTTGAGAGTTCTTTCTTTGAGAGTTGTGGATATTAATCCTCTGTCAGAAGAGTAGCTAGCAAGGATTTTTTTTCCCATTCTGTAGGTTCTCCCTTCATTCTCCTTTAGCTGTGCAGAAGTTTTCTAATTTGATGACATCTCATTTATTAATTCTTAGTGTTATTTCCTGAGGGTTAGTGGTCCTATTGAGGAAGTCATTACTTGTGCCTATATGTTGGAGTGTTGGCTCTACATTTTCTTAGGTCTTTGATCCATTTTGAGTTGACATTTGTGAAGAGAGAGTGATAGGAATCTAGTTTCATTCTTGTACATGTGGATGTACAATTTTCTTAGAACCATTTGTTTAAAAGGTTGTCTTTTTTTCCAATATGTATTTTTGGCACGTTTGTCAAGGATCAGATGACTGTGTCTGTGTGGTTTGTCTCTGTGTCTCCTATTTTGTACGGTTGGTCTGTGTATGTTTTTATGCCAGTATCATGCAGTTTGTGTCATATAGCTCTGTAGTATAATTTGAAGTGAGGTATTATAATAACTCCAGCATTAGTTTTTGGCTTAGAATTGTTTTGGGTATTCTGGGTATTTTATTTTCCCCAATGGATTTTAGGACTGTTTTCTAGTTTTATAAAGAATATCATTGGTATTTTGATGGGGATTGCATTGAATCTGTATACTGCTTTCAATAATATAGTCATTCAAATATTAACTTTTACCTACTCATGAACATGGGAAGCCTTTCCATCTTCTTCAATTTCTTTCCTCAGTGTTCTGTAATTTTCATTGTAGAGGTCTTTTACCTCCTTGGTAGGATTTATTCCTAGGTATTTTATTTTGGTGGGGGCTTTTGTGAATGAAATTATTTTCCTGATTTCTTTTTCAGTAAATATGTTATTGGTTTATAGAAAAACCATTGATTTTTGTATGTTAATTTTATATTTTGACTTCACCAGATTTTTGTTTGTTTGTTTTGGTACTAAGTATTAAATCCAGAGGTGCTTACAATTGATCCACATCCCCAGCCCTTTATTTTTTATTTTTTATTTTGAGACAGGGTCTTGCTAAGTAATTTAGGATCTTGTTAAGTTGCTGAGCCTGGCCTCAAACTTAGACTCTTCCTGCCTCAGCCTTCCAAGTTGCTGGGATTACAGGCCTGAAAACCACCTAATCTGACACCACTAGTTTTTTTTTTTTTTTAATAAATCCCTGTGACTCGGTTGCCCTGTCAGTCAGCTCTATGTCCTTTCCCCCCCTCCTTTCCCTTTCTTACTTTCCTTTTATTCATTTGTTCTTTCTTTCATTCTCTTCCTTTCAAACAGGATTGTTTTCCTGATTTCTTTCCTTAGCTTTCCTATACACCAGTAATGAATCTGCTATTAATTTTTATATGTTGATTTTGTATCCTGCTACTTTGTTCAATTCATTAGCTCTAGCAGTCTTGAGTGGAACTTTTTGGATCTTCTAGTATAGGATCATATCATCTGTAAAAAGTAATAATTTGACTTCTTTCTTTCCTATTTTTATCCCTTTTACCTTCCTTCTCTTGCCTAATTGTTCTGGCCAGAGTTTCTAGGACTATAATAAATAAAGCTGGTAAGAGTGGACATCCTTGTCTTGTTCCAGATTTTAAAGGAAATATTTTCAGTCTTTCCCCTTCACTATGATGTTGGCTTTAGGTTTGTCATATATAGCCTTTTTTAAAGAATTCATATATTTATTTGTTCTAATTTGTTATACATAACAGCAGAGTGCATTTCAGTTCATAATATACAAATGGAGCATAATTTTTCATTTCTCTGGTTGTACGCAAAGTAGAGTCACACCATTTATATCTTCGTACATGTACTTAGGATAATGATGTCCATCTCATTCCTACCCTCATCCCTTGTCCCTATTCAAAGTTCCTCCTCCACCCCCATTATGAATCACTATCCATTTATCAGATAAAACATTTGACCTTTGGTTTTTTGAGATTGGCTTACTTCACTTAGCATTATATCCTCCAACTTCATCCATTTACCTGCAAATGCCATGATTTTATTCTCTTTTATTGCTGAGTAATATTCCATTGTGTATATGTACCACAGTTTCTTTCTCCATTCATCTACTGAAGGGCATCTAGGTAGGTTGTTTCTACATTTTGGCTATTGTGAATTGTGCTGCTATAATCATTGATGTGGCTGTGTCCCTGTAGTATGCTGTTTTTAAGCCCTTTGGGGTTGAAATCGAGGAGTGGGATAGCTGAGTCTAATGGTGGTTCCATTCTAAGTTTTCTAAGGAATCTCCATACTGCTTTCCAGCTTGGTTGCACCAATTTGCAGTCCCACCAGCAATGAAAGAATGTACCTTTCCCCCTACATCCTCGCCAACACTTGTTGTTGCTTGTATTCTTAATAACTGCCCTTCTGACTGGAGTGAGATGAAATCTTAGTGTAGTTTTGATTTGCATTTCTTTAATTACTAGAGATGTTGAAAATTTTTTCATATATTTGTTGATTGATCATATATCTTCTGAGAAGTCTGTTCATTGACCCATTTATTGATTGGGTTATTTTATTTTTTTTAGTGTTAATCTTTTTGTGTTCTATATATATCCTAGAGATTAGTGTTCTGATGTGCATGTGGTAAAAATTTGCTCCCATTCTGTAGGCTCTCTATTCACCTCACTGATTGTTTCTTTTGTTGAGAAGAACCTTTTTAGTTTGAAACTATCCCATTTGATTCTTGATTTTATTTCTTGCACTTTAGGGGTCTTATTAAGGAAGTAAGGGCCTACTTTTTCTTCTATTAGGCACAGGGTCTCTGGTCTAATTCCTAAGTCTTTGATCCACTTTGGATTGAGTTTTGTGCATGGTGAGAGATAGGTGTTTAATTTCATTTTGCTACACATGGATTTCCAGTCCTCCCAGTACCATTTGTTGAAGAGGCTATCTTTTCTCCAAAATGTTTTTGGTACCTTTTAAAAAAAATATTTTTATTAGATGTTGATGGACCTTTATTTTATTCATTTATTTAGATGTTGTACTGAGATTCGAACCCAGTGCTTCACACATGCTAGGGCAGCAGTCTACCATTGAGCCACAACTCAGCCCTGGCACCTTTGTCTAATATGAGAAAACTATTTCTGTGTGTCCTCTATTTAGTACCATTGGTCTACCAATCCGTTTTGGTGCCAATACCATGGTGTTTTTGTTACTATTGCTCTGTAGTATAGTTTAAGGTCTTGTATAGTGATGCCATCTGCTTCACTCTTCCTGCTAAGGATTGCTTTAGCTCTTTTGGGTCTCTTATTTTTCCAGATGAATTTCATGACTGCTTTTTCTATTTCTATGAGGAATGTCATTGGAATTTTGATCAGAATTGCATTAAATCTGTATAGTGCTGTTGGTAGTATGGTCATTGTCATATATACCCTTTAAGATGTTAGTATTTTTATCATGAATGGGTGCTGAATTTTGTTGAAGGCTTTTTCTGCAACGATTGAAATAAACAGAATTGAGGATAAAAATCATAGTTATGTGACTTACACTTATTGATTTGCATATGTTATGTTAAATCATTGTGCATCCCTAGAATGAAACCAACTTGGTCATGATTTTTTTTTTGCTACTGGGGATTGAACTCAGGTACACTCAGCCACATCCCCAGCCCTATTTTTTATTTAGAGACAGTGTCTCACTGAGTTGCTTAGTACCTTGCTGTTGCTGATCCTCATATCTCAGCCTCCTGAGCTGCTGGGATTACAGGCATGTACCACCCTGCCAAGCTCACTTTGTCTTCCAGCTCCAAGATTCCTTCTGCATGGTCTACTCTATTAGAGACTTTTATTTGAACTTTTTGATTTATTATGGCTTTTCTATTCAAGATTTGTTTGGTTCCTTTTCAATATCTCCATCTCCTTATTGAATTTCTTGTTCGTATCCTATACAAACTTCATTCAGTTGTTTTTCTGTGTTCACTTGGAATTCATTGATAACTTATGTAATCATTATTTTGAATTCTTTATTGGGTATTTCATTCAGTTGAGTATCTATGTAGTCAGTTGTTGGTGAATCTTGAGCTTCAGGAGATGTTATGACCTTGTTTCCTCCGTATTTTCTGTATTCCTGGATTTCTCTTCCACTCTTACGTGTGGACCATTTTAGGGCACAGTCTTCTCTTGGCAAATTGTTCTGGAATATCAGGTTATTGTGACTTTTTTCAGTATTGTTTCCCTGCTAGTTCTTTGGTGAAGAGTGGCGTATTTCAATACTGCATATATTGTGTCAGAGCTTGAGGATCTCACTTTTCCTATAGGTCTTACAAGAGTGGGGTCATTCTCGTAGATCAGTTAGTTTTGTATATAGCAGAGGATGTGTGGTACTCCCTCTGTGATTGCTCTTGTAGACTTAAAAACTCAATATTCTGAAGGGGTATGGCAACAGTCCCAAAAGAGACTCCTCATTGGTGTGTTACGGATACTGACTCCTTCTGCAAAAATAGAGACATGACTGGGACCTTGGTGCCTGGTTGTTTTGGGGTTTTTAATCTATCATTTGTACTAAAGAATTGTTTGAGCATCATTAGTTTGGATGTAGAGCAAGGCACACTGTCTCTTGGCTGGATGCTGTGTAGCTATATACTTAGTGTCACAGTAAAGTCCCAACACAGAGTGGCCTGGAACTGAAGCTGGTTGAAATAGTTCTCAGCTTTCCTTCTCATCAATATAAAGTAGATGGAATGGGAAGCACTGTGGATTGGAGTTTCGGCTGTACAGACGACATCAGTACATTCCCGGGTGGGGCTGATACATGGTTCTAACGGGAAAATTCTAGCAGCTGGGGTTTAGCTCTCATCATAGGGTCTTTGTTGGGTGGTGTCTCACTGAGAAGCAGTACTCCTGCTGCTTGAGTGATGGAACAACTAGAAGATGCAGCTTTCCTCTAATCCACTACCTTGAACCTGTCTGGATTGGCGTTTTTGTGGGCTTGCCTGGTCACATATATAGTATTATTATGCACAGGTAGAGAATCTTTACCCTTAGCTCACCTATGGCCACACCTTCCTTTGCTTTCTTAACTGAGAACATTCTAGTTTCTATTATCTGTGCTCAATAAATGAGCTTTGGAATCTGATGGGGAAGAGGAAGGGAGAACTGACTTAAAATCCTGACTTGGAGAGAATGGTAGTAAATTGCTTTTGTTGAGTGCTCTGATAAGGTAGGCAGTGTAGTTTCTTTAGTCCAGAAATTTCAACCTTTTGGGAATATATGGAGGAAGCTCTACTTATGGTATTGTCATAATTTTGCTTGTATATTTACATTTTTGAAATAGTTTTATTAGATATCTTTTATTTTAATTATGTGTATACCTCTAGCATTACTTTGAACTTCATTTCAGGTACTTACAGAACATTTGTTTAAAGATTATTGGTTCTAAGATTTGCTTTTATTCCATTTAAGGCTAACAAATTAAAACACAGGTATTCTTGCAACAGAGACAAAGCTCTTAATATGCTAACACACACCCCAAATGCTTTTTATTTTCTTATAAGAGGTAGATTTTTTAAAAATCTCAATACTTGCTTCATACAGGAAAAAACTGAGTTAAGCAGTTAAATAACTTGCTCAGGGTTTGCCAGGTGAGTAAGTGGTACAACCAGGATTAGAACTTACTTTGTCTGAGCCTGTCCTCTTATCCACTATATACTACACAACCCTTAGGATCCCTGTTTGTAGCTGGATGAAGTGGTGTGTGCCTATAGTCCTAGCTTCTCGGGAAACTGAGTCAGGAGCATCACTTGAGGCCAGCCTGGGCAACATAGCAAGACCTCAGTATGAGCTGCCAGTTCTGCATCTCTAGAGCAAACTTAAAACACTATTTTAGAAAGGCATTGTAACTTCTCAATCATTTGAATGCATTCATTGGTTTGGAATAATGATGACTAATCCCATAGAGTTTTGATTTAAGACATAAGAAGTTGAGAGAGATTTACTTTAAGAAACTGATAAAAATACAGATTCTGCTATCCCTGGAAGTGATTTCTGTATTATGATGAGTCATCTGGACTGTGTGGAATATAATTTGGTCAGTATCTTTTAAACAAAAATAACTCAGTATGGTGTTTATTAAACTTTCTAGGGAAATTAGCAAATCTCTGAATATTTCCGCTTAGATGACTTAAAGTGCACAGTTGGTATTTATTTATTAATTAGGGTATAAGTCTTATCTTCTTTTATCTCAGTCTAAAGGAATAGGGGTTGGGGCTCAGTGGTGGAGTGCTTGCCTAGCATGTTCGAGATGAGGCCTTGCATTTGACTGCATATAAATACATAAAATAAAGGTCTATCAACAACTGAAACTAAGAGAAGAATCTGAGGTTAGGCAGAATATTTATTCTGTGGTAGAACAAATTACTGTAACTAACTTAGCAGGATAAGCTTAATATCCATGAAGCTTGTTCTCACTAGGCTTATCTGTACGGGGCTTGACACATGTAGATAAAAATCAGTGTAAGAAAATGTAATGTTTAAGAGTTGTATAATAAAGTCTCTTATAGCTGCTGTAAACTAAACTCCTGGATCTGGTGTGTTTTACCCTTTTTCAGTCTTATCCTTCTCTTTCCTTACTACCCCATTAGTGGTCATGTTTTTCCAAGAAGATCTTCCCATTAGTTTGCAGAAAACACTGGGAATACCATTGGAGAAAATGTCGGACGGAGGCAGTACACACCTTGGGAGTGGTGGAGGTGGGGGGGGGTCTCCTCAGAATGCCCTCGTCCTCCTCTTACCATGCTGCTTCTCATTCTGTGCAGTGTGGCTTCCTGTTGTGGTGCATGGCCCCGAGTCCTTCTAATGGGGCTGAATTTCTCTACAAGCGCATCATTCGTCCTTTCTTCCTGA
This sequence comes from Ictidomys tridecemlineatus, assembly GCF_052094955.1. Lineage (NCBI taxonomy): Eukaryota > Metazoa > Chordata > Mammalia > Rodentia > Sciuridae > Ictidomys > Ictidomys tridecemlineatus. The sequence continues at coordinate 118,358,326 of NC_135477.1, read as the reverse complement.
AGCACCAGTCTCAGGTGGACAGTATGGTGAAGGACCTGAAGGACAAAGCCAAAGAGACTGCAGATGCCATTACTAAAGAAGGTAAGAGTCGGGGACAACTTGGTTCAACACATGGAGGAGATGTGATACAATGGGCTTCATGGCCTTCTTGTCCTCTCAGCTTTCCTTAGTTAAATGCAAAGACCACTAAATGGATTTCTTTAGGACAAGTTTGCCCACTGCCCTTTACTTTTTTTTTTTGGTGGGGGGGGGGGGACCAGGGATGCTTAGCCAGAGCCACATTCCAAACCCTTTTTGAAACAGATTTTCCCAAAGTTGTTGAGACTGGCCTCCAATTTGCAATCTTTCTGCCTCAGCCTCATGAGTTGCTGGGATTATAGACACACCACTGTGCCTGGCTTGCCCTTTACTTTTCCCAAGATCCTTTGTGACTCATTCAATGCAGCATTCAGTAGCCTTCCATGGGCAGAGATTTTAGAGATTCATCTACATGTAGCCTCTTGCACTCAGTTCCTGACTTGTTTAATGGGCTGTTCAGACTGTTTTTGTTCTTGGTCCCAGAGAATGCCTTTTCTCAGCCCCCCTGATGAAGTTATTCAGATGCTTTTTTGTTGAGATGTTGCATGTGTCCCTAGACTAGTAATGAACCAGTGAACCCAAGAGACTATAATCCTTGAATCTTACAGTTTAGTTGAAAGAGACAATAAAATTAAAAGGTTGTATGATAATGCGGAAGAAAATTAAGCAGCTAGAAAGATAGGGAGAACCAGGCACAGGAGGGATGTTTACAGTTTTAAGTAGGAAAATCAGGAGACCCTTACCAAGAGGGCTATATTGAGTCAGACTTGGACATAGTAAAGGAGGGAACCATGGGAATAGTGCTCCAGAAGGAGCTGCATGTGCAAAAGCCCTAAAGTAGGAACAGTAAAGGAGGTGACCTAGAGGGGTAAGGGATAGCAGGAGGGGACACCATCAGAAAGGTCTGCATGGAGACAGGATGACAAATCACAGAATAGCTTTATAGGCCAGTGGGAAGGCTTTGGTTTTTAGTCTGTGTAAGAAAGATAAGGTGCTATTAAAAGATTTTGAGCACAGGATCAACATGACCTGGTCTGTGTATTAAGATGACTGTGGCTATTGCATTAAGAATGGATTAGAAGGGGGCCAGGGTTGTGTCTCAGTGGTAGAGCGCTTGCCTAGCATGCGTGAAGCACTAGGTTCAATCCCCTGTTCCACATAAAAATAAAAAGGACAAAATGAAGGTATTGTGTCCACCTATAACTAAAAACAAAAAATGAATTGGAGGGAGAAAGGGAAGGAAACTGGGAGACTAGCTAAAAGGTTATTGCAGTGATCTGTTTGAGATGATGGTAGTATCTTGGTTTGTACTAGCAGCAGTAGTGGGTAAGAAGTAACCTATTTCTGAAGTAGAGTCAATAGGATCTGCTTAAAATCAGGCATGAAGACAGAAGTCAAGGCCAAACTTTTCAACCTGATCAGGTAGAAGGAGAGAATTGCTACTGAGCTGGGAAAGACTGGATAGTACAGATTTAGGTAGGGAGAAAGAAGAAAAGTCTTTCTCAGCCAGTTGGATGCAGATGTTGAGAGTTCAGAAAACAAGTGTGGATTGTGGGTAGAAGGGAGATGAGAAACAATCAGCTAAATAGACCAGTAGGGAAAAGGAAGGCAAGGTGGGGTCCTTGGGCCAAGCAAAAAGATGTTTCAGAGGAGGAAGTGTGATCCATTGTCACGTGCTGTAGACAAGGTAAACTAGGTGAAGAGGAACCACTGGACTTAGCCATGGGGAAGGCACTAGTGATCTTGAACAGATTTTTGTAGAATGCTGGGAACGAAACACTGATTGGAAGAGATGGGGGAAAGGCATGAGGAATATGGACAGCTGTTTTGAGACAGTCCCTGTGAAGGGGAGTAGAAGAATGGGCTGTAACTGGAATATGGATCGCAGGTCCTGGGAAATTTAAAAGTCTTTAAGGTAGGAGAAATAATACATGTCTGAAAATTAATGAGAATGCTTCAGTAGAGAGCAATTGCTGAGCCCTTGAGTAGACCAGAAATATGATTGAAAATACAGAGAGGCAGTGGGCAGAGGAGCTGCAACATTTTATAACAGAAATCAAGGTTTTTGTTGGTAGAGGTTTTAAGTAGGAAAACTTAGAAGATATTTTCTGATTACTTCAACTTCCTCAGTAAAGAAAGAAGGCCAACTGAGAAGTGATGGGAAGGGGACGGGTGTGAGCAGTTGTCTAGGACAGGGTTAACAGACTGTTCCTAAAGGGCCAGATGATACACATTTCAGGTTTTGTGGGCCATCCGGTCTCTGTTGTGATGCTCAATTCTGCCATTATGCTGTGACAGCAGCCCAAAAAAGCAATTAAAGGAGTGTGGCTGTAGTCTCATGGCCTCTCTAGGACACTGCCAGAGTAAATGGACTGAGACACTGTCATGTGATTCCAGGCAGTGTGAAAGGCTCACCTGAGACTTGTGTTTGCTTTTCTACAGCCACACTCATCTGCAGAGTAGGGTTTTAAAAATTTTTTATAGATGTACACAATACCTTATTTTTACGTGGGTGCTAAGGATTGAACCCAGTGTCTTCCACATGCTCTTATCACTAAGCTATAACTCCAGCCCTGAAAGGGGTGATGTTAAGAGTTGCGAGGTCAGAGTGGGACTGTGGCTGATGTTGGTGACAGTTAAGCTGGTGAAGAGGGAAATAACAGGAGGACGCCTCTGAGTGAGGGAGTGAGGTAAGTTTGTTCTGACTTGCAGCCTTTGTGTTCTCTCACTTGTGGATTGAACCCTGGGGAGCTCTACCACTGAGCTATATACCCTCGGCCTCTTTTAAAAATTTGTTAGTTGTAAATGGACAGAATGCCCCCCCCCTTTTTTTAAAATGCAGTACTGAGGATTGAACACATACTAGACAAGTGCTCTACCACTGAGCTGCAGCCCCAGCTGACCCTCAGCCCTTTTTACTTCTATTTTTTAAAATTTTGAGACAGTCTGTTAAGGTGCTAAGGCTAGCCTCAAACTCATGATCCTCCTGCTTCAGCCACCTAAGTAGAAGGGATTACAGGCATGCTTTATGGCAATTGGTGCCAGTTTTTTTTTTAAGAGCTTTCTTTTCTGATCTTCCTTGCCCAAGCCTAACTGGCAACCCATGGTAATATCATTTCTGTCTAGTTCACCCACATTTTATTGCCTCTTGGTTTTCATACAGTATATCAATACTCAAATTCAATTTAATTTGATACATTCCAAATCAGGGACATAAAAATTTCTAATTGTTTGACACCTTTTAGATGTCTCGTTCTGGGTTCACTAGTGCTTTTTACATAGGGCTATTGAGAAAGAGGCTGCAGTTTCTTTAACTTTGTTTAGCAACTTGAGTAAATGAGAGCTGCTGCCAGGCAGTTGATGAAGAGGGACTCCGGGCTCCATCAAGAACAGCTGCAGGGGCTGGGGTTGTGGTTCAGTGGTAGAGTGCACACCTAGCATGCAGGAGGCACTGGGTTCGATTCTTAGCACCACATAAATGTAAAATAAAGATATTGTATCCATCTAAAAACTTAATATTAAAAAAAAAAACAGCTGCAGTTTACAACCTCACTGGAGGCTTCTAGACAAGCCTCCCCCACCACCATCTCACACACCACACTGGTTCTTATGACACATTCCAGGCCACTTCCTGTCATAGGAGGGATAGCCCAGTTAGTATAAATATTTGTAGTACTGGCACGAGGACTTTCTAGTTTTTGTCACCATGGAACAACACAACTTAGTTCTCATCAGGTTGATGAGTAGTGAAATCTCATAGGAGAGTAGCAAATGAGAATTTGAATGTACAAAGAACGCTACTAGGAATCTCTGCCTCTTTTGATGCAGAAAGGAGGACAGATAGTTTGGGAGACACTGTTACACAAAGAAGCAAGGCTAGATGAACTTCAAGTATTTCATGTCTTCAGGATTTGTGCTCAGAAGAGGTGCCGGGTGTATTTCACGGAAACCCTCACAGCCCTGACCACAAACCCATGGGTGCTGTCATCTGCACATGAGTCACCCGAGCTCCGTTATCTAGTAGTTACCTTAGCCACACAGCTTATATTGCCAAAAGTTTTGATAAAATTTTCTTACCCTCTTTCTTAACAGCCAAGAAAGCTACAGTGAATTTACTGGGTGAAGAGAAGAAGAGTACCTAAACCCTTGAACGGATGGAGCCTTCCCGCCCAGCCCCCTGCACCTTCCTCTTAGAGCTTGACATTATTTTAGGGACTGTGGTATAATCATTTTAATGTTGCCTTGGAAACATTTTTTGATATATTAAAAAATGGAATGTGTTGTAAGGGTTTTTTTTTTTTTGCTTTTACTGTCTGTACATTACATAGGGAGCATTTTAATTTAAATTTAATGCAGTGGCAGTATCTAAATTTTTGAAAATATATTGCCTCTAGGTAGGAAAAGACATGTATGTTACTATCCTGAAGGAAATGTAAACTAAAAATAAAATTTGTATATCCCACAGGCTCTGTACTTTACTGGGCTCACTCTGCATGCATTTTCTCTAAACATTTAGGAAATCTTCATGGTTCTTATTCATATAAATATTTTTAGTGGATTTGTGTGTATACATAGACAGAAGTGTTACTATGACGTGCTTATGGGGAAGAGGCCAGGAGAAGATTGTATATGCCATTTAACATTTCTGTACAGTAAGACCACCTGCCTCAAGCTGGTAGGATTTGCTAAACATACTTCAGAAAATGAACACACATCAGTCATATTTTTAAAAAAAATGAGAAATGAGGTTGAATGGAAGTCAGCTTGGTTATTTTCCTAACATGGTACCCCTGAATGCCAGGAAAGCTTTTTAGAGTAGTCAGTCACTTTGACAACAATTGGGGAAATCTACACACACATAGTAACCTATAACTCCCAATTTTCTGTAGAAATAATACTATTGTCTTATCTGCCTACTAGCTTTACGTTTGTCTGTTTCTAAGATGCTGAAGTGAAAACCATTCCTGTTTTTACTTTTAAAGGTGAGCAGCATGTTGGTTTGGTCTTTTCCTTCCTCCCAGTTGTCATGTGCTTGTTAATATGAGCAGCAATGTGCCTGCCATGACACACAGCTCTAGGAGCAGCTCTGTGGAATGGAAAGGGAGCATGCAGCTTGTAATCTGGTTGGCAGTGCTTAAGTTTAACTGCCTTTGACCTTTAAGGCCAGAGAAAAAGTTAAACTCAGAGTCCTCTTCAGTTGACAAGCAGAATTATTTGTTGTCCATTTAAATGCCTTCATGATAAATGACTTATGACTACATAGTTGAAGTATAGAATAAAAAAGTTTAAATGAATGCCTCTAGCTTGAATGGCTAAACAGCTTATAGAGCTCTGGGGTAGACAATCTGAACTTCACATCATTCTGTTAGGATCCTTTTGAATTAGACTAAACTAGACCAAAATACATGTTTAACAAAATAAGATTAAATATCCAGCCAGTTGGGCTGGGGTTGTCGCTCAGTGGTAGAGCACTTGCCTAGCGTGTGTGAGGCCCTTGGTTCAGTCCTCAGCACCACATAAAACTGAATAAGTAAAACAAAGGTTCTCTGACTACAACTAAAAAATAAACATTTTTTTTAAATGCTTAAAAAAAAATCCATCCAGTAAAATACTTTTTTTTTTTTTTTGTTTAAATTGAGCTGGGGATAGAACCTAGGGGCATTTTACAACTGAGCTACATTCTCAGCCCTTATTATTTTGAGACAGTCTTACTAAGTTGCTGAGGCTGGCCTTGACCACGCTATTTTCCTGCCTCAGCCTCCCTAGTCACCAGATTATAGGTGTGTACCAGTGCTCCTGGCTCAGTAAATGCTTTTAAAGAAAAAAGATATGAATAGCTTTCATAAGATGATATATCATGATGTAAAAAAAAAAGTACCCTAATATACATCAGAGCATTTATTTTTCCTGGGAAAACTGATTATTAGGCATCTTATTACTTAAAGGAAAAAAATGAAGTTTTTAGAAAACAAGCAAAATTGTTATTGTAAGAAAAAAATCAAGCCTACATTAAAAAGAAATTTCAAAGCATTTAAATCCATTTCCCATAAATAAAAACACTTTCCCTGGTGACAGAGGAATGAAAACTAGCAACTTCTAGTATATAGAATATATGATTGGATTGTTAGTATATAAAATATATTATCAGACAAGATGGGGAAGTAAAATATCGCTCATAATTACAGATTATGTAAAAATATCAATGTAAATGCTATTAAAGTATATTCTAAATGCAATTTTTTTGTTGTCTTGATACTACATCTGTCTCCTGTGGTGTACCCTGCAAGAAATTTGTTTTGGGCAGTTGATATGTGTTTTAATGGCAGAAGTTATGAGTCAAGCCATTCTGTCTCTCAATTTCACCAATAAAATATTGCCATGTTTGAAAAACTACTTAAGCCTGTGTCTGGCTAGAAGACAAAGCATTTGTTTGTACATGAATGGTATTTCAGGGATATAGAAAGTAACAGGATTCCTAGTAAACATTTGAAATTCTTCAAGATGAAGAAAATAATTCATTCAGTAATTCCTCCCTTACTGGAAAGCTTCAAGCATTCAGATTAACAAAATAACTGCTCTCCTGGGAGAGTTGTCAACCCACAACTACAGACAAGGAACATAGCCTGCTGGATATGGTAGCGCACACCTGTAATAACTCAGGAGGCTGCAGCAGGAAGATCATAAGTTCAAGGTCTGCCTGGACAATTTAGCAAGACCCTGTCTCAAAATAAATAAGGGCTTGGAATCTACTCAGTGGTGAAGTGCCCCTGGGTCCAATCCTTGGTACCAAAAAATAAGTAAACAACAATAACAAAAAAAATCCTTTAAATAAGTCATCACCTATCCTGAAGGTGTGACACACAGAATAGAAGTGGGTGTACAATATTCCCCTCCTCTTATCCAAGGGGGATATGTTCCAAGACCCCAAGTGGTTGAAACCTCAGATAGGTATGTATATATAGGATTCAGTATTATGATAAAAGTTTATAAATTAGGTAAATAACAAAATAGGACAATTATACCATAATAAAAGTTATGTGAATGTGGTGTCTTAAAGTATCTTATTTTGCTGTACTGTGTCTTTAGATTGGTTGATCTTGAATAACAAACTAAGGGAACCGTGGGTAAGGGGGGACTGCTGTACATAATGTTCATTTGTGTGTGTGAAATTTTTGCTCAAGTGGGGTTAGAGTTGAAAAGCCCCACAAAATAAATTGAATTATAATATAAATGAGAACTGAATTTTATTAACCTCATTCCTCATCTAGCTTGCAATTGTCCACTGGTGATCACTGATTAGAGGAAATACTTTCTCCAAAGAAATCATGCCAGCCAAAAAAGTTTATACCTATAATTAGCACTAGATCTAAAGAATACTCAAGTTACTGCTCTCCTCCTGCATATAGCAATTAATAATATGTGCCTCCAAATCATTCTGTCTTTTAAGATAAAGAGACCAAGTTACGGCTGGGTGCTGTACACACCTGTAATTCCAGCAGCTCAGGAGGCTGAGACAGGAGTTCAAAGCCAGCCTCACTGGGGATGTGGCTCCGTAGTCAAGTGCCCCGAGTTCAATCCTTGGTATACTCCCCCCACAAAAAAAAAAGTTGGGGAGGGGCTTAAAATTTTATTAAAAACACCTACTGCTGGGCTGGGGGTGTAGCTCTAGCATGTGTGAGACCCTGGGCTTAATTCCTAGCATCCCAAACAACCTACTTCTGGAGGCTGTGCTTGAATCAGTGGTCTCCTACATCACATCTATTTTTAATTGGTAATTTTTTACTATATTATAATCATGGTATTTAGGATAACAGAAGTATAATTCAGATCCTTAGCCGTCAAATTTTATAGTTCTATATAGTATCACAGGAAAATAAATATATTTGAATATATTTAAGTTTTTTTCTGGCTCCTGACTATAATATGAATTCAACATCTTTTATAGCACACAACTCACAAAGAGCAGAGAACAAGATGACTAAGTAGAGGGGTTCAGCACTCGCCTCCTCCACAAAGAAAAGCCAAATTAACAGATGTATAGCTGCATTTTGAGATGAGTGACCATGGGAGAATACTGGGAATCCGCAAGAGAAAGACAGGAACAGCAGCAAAGAAAGAAAAAATACCATAGCAAGTTTCACCTTGGCTCCGCAGTTGGGGAGAGGGGAGGTAGATAAGGGCAAAAAACTGATGACAGCAATCCTACGTATTGGAAAGTTTCACAATCTTCACAGACTTGCAGCCCACTTGGATAAGTAACCTGCAATCTGCACAGTATTGTGGCTTTGGAAAAGAACTTCACATCTAGCAAACCACCCAGGGTGCTGGAGTCAGGAACGGTATTAAAAAGGGAAATAGTATCTAAATTTAAACTGCCCTAGGAGCCAGGAGGAAGCTGCCTCTTGAATCCAATTTGGTCCAGCAGAGTGACAGCGACCCAAGGCCACTGGGTGCTCTGCAGGATCGGAGACAGGTTGTTGTAGGAGGAAAACAGAGGACATGGCCCTTAAGAATCAGAAGACCAGGACTGGGGTTGCCGCTCAGTGGTACAGCGCTTGCCTGGCATGTGTAAGGCCCTGTGTTGATCCTCAGCACCACATATGAATAAATAAAAGATCCATTGACAACTAAAAAAAAAAAATTAAGAATCATGAGACCAGGGAACTTGCCCTTCGAGACAAAGGGTGTGGCCAGCCTTATGTAAACTCATCCCAGTGCCAGGACTGAGGGTAAAGATCCATAGGTTCCTCCTGCCTTTCAGCTCCCAGCTCAGGAGCCTATTACTAAAAAGGAAGGAAGGAAACACTGACTCCCGTTACTGCCCAAGGGCGAGGAGAGGCCCCTGAACAACTGTACCTTCTGCACAGGTGCACACTGTTGAGAGCCACAGCCAAAGGGGCCCCAGCAAACTTCCAGCTACCAGCAAACTTCCAGCTGCCAGCTGATGATTGGCTCACAGCGGCCCCAGCAACATCTAGCTGATTGGCTCCTCCACGGAGCTGCTCATTGGGCTGTTTCCCTGCCCTTTCAGACCACGGAGCTGCTCATTGGGGGACTTCTTTGGCTCCGCCCACACAACCCAGCCAATCGGCCTCAAGAGAAGGATTATGGGAGGTGGAGAGGCTGGAGTGTGGGTGAGAGGCTTGTGGAAGCAGGTGGTGGCAGTTGGGCTCTGAGGGTTTTTTCCTGAGGAGTTGTTTTGTTTGGCGTTTGTAGTTCTAAAGATAAAGTTAGTTTCTTTTGACAAGTGGCTCCTGAATTGTGCCCAGACAGACTGTGGCAGCACACAGGGGGCTCCAAGGGAACTTTGCTTACTTCTGGTTGAGGTCTTGTTCCAGGTCAAGCACTGCCATGCAAGCAGCAGAGATAAGCACTGCTGCCACCCTACATATGTGGTTCCCATCACAGTCCTACCTATGCATTTTGTCTGGCCATACACTGCTGCAGACGGGGTGTCACTGTCACTGAAGGGGTGCTGAAGTAACCAACACTGCCTCTCCCTTTGCAACATCTGGGCCCATACAGTGGTAATAGCCCTCCCAGAATAAAGGGCTCTCCTAAGATAAAGGACAAGGCAACATGGCACAGTGAATATCTGTGCACATGTGTAACCGTTGCAACTTTGCAACTCTATAGCCTAGGATACCTAATCAAACTGTGTTACCTATGTGGGAGACTAAGGAGGGGCTACAAGTCAAAGAAACTAACAAAGGGTATATAAGGCAATGCCCCAGCTGTGCTTGAGGCTCAGCCTTTGGATGCAAATCTGCTGAGCCAGTGCCAGCCCTAATAAACACTGCTTCCTGTTAAAAGCCTGTGTCCTGTTTCTCTGTGCAAGAATCCTGCAACATTTCTTGAGGGTTTGCGTTTTGGGATTCAGAGCATGACTTCACCTCCCTTGTCACCAGAGTGCAGGCCCTGGGATGCCAGGAGAAGTGACCTCATCTGGCACCAGCAGACTAATGGATCCATAGGAGACTAGCCCTCTTGGCATGCCAGGGCGAGGACCCCAGGATACAAAGGAACACCATGGGGTTCTGGAACCAGTGCAGGGAGCACCTACTGCCCTTTGGACAGGTAGAAACCCAGGTTCAAGAGGTAGACCTACCCCTAAGTGGCAGAAGGGGAGCCTGATCACTTCCTAGAGTTGCCCTAAGTAGTCTTGATAGCACAAGATGAAGCCACAACTCTAAAGGTACTGGGTGGGCTGGAGACGCAGTTTGAATGTGAGTGAATGGTGACTGAATAAGACTGGCTGAGCCCAAAGTGAGGGCAGAGTCCTGATCCGTAGGTCCATGGTGATCCTCCTATGACTTAGGGCAACACAAGTCTTTCCTTTAGGTTTCTGAACCTGGTCCAGGTTGGGGGGTCTATACCAACCTGCAATGTTGACGTGCCTGAAATCTCTCCATGAGGAAAGCGGCTGGAGACATCCAAAGGGATTACTTACCCCTTCCCTTTTTCCTTCTTCTGCATGTGATTATCATGGAAATGGGTGGCAAACAGAGTAAACTTACTCCTCCCCCAAGATTGTATGATCAAAAAAGAAGATTTCTTTTAATGGGATATGCTAGAGACTATGGAGTTGACTCCTGAAAAACCCCAGACTGCCTTCATTCAGAGTAAGTTGGCCCTCCAAGGGGTCACTAGGCAAAGAACTACATGAGCAGGTGCCCAATTAATTTGAGACCAGAGAAGAAAAGTGTCACTTTTAAATCTAAACTGCTATGGGGCACAAATGGTTATTTTTATCTATTGTACTCTGGGATTCTGCTAAGTGCCTCCCTAATGCTAGAAAACAGGAGAGGTAGATAGAGGGGATCTGGAAAGGCCAGCTAGACCGGGTCCTGGACCTTTTAAAGATGCTTAAGAGGTATGCACTGTGCCTTGGGACAATACAGGCTTTGCCCCAAGCTGTAGGGGTCAGCTCTGCAATTTTCTGCAAATGCCTGATAAAAGAGTGAGGGACCTGGCAATACCAGGGGACACCCCACTTCTTACGATTTTACTCTTTTCTCCAGTTGGGCATAAGGGAGGAAAATGGAAAGATTCCATAAGTACCAGTTTTCTTTAAAAATTTTTTTTTCTGAGGACTTCACATGTTCCCACATTCTTTAAATATCTGGGCTGACTCTAATCTGATCCAAGAGTACACTCTGGTCTGCTAAGGTTTTTCTGTGTACTCCTTTTGTAGAATAATTAAGACCATATCATTTTTTTCAATCTTTCTGAGCTCAAATTTTTTTTTATGATAAATTCACTTTGGCTTCCATACCAATTAGTCTTGCTCTGTCTAACTGAAGTTTATTGCCCTCAGTTTCTCTTTCTGCTATCTTTATTCACAGGCCAGTTGTTCAGGGTTAACTCTCAAATACACCAGAAAAAGAAAGATCTTCTCTTTTGAGGAGTCCTAAGCAGCAAAAAATCAACAGTGATGGAGGGAGTAAATCTGCCCCATGAAGAATGACTGGAACCTTTGACTTCAGGGTTTGCTATGGCTGGCAGACTCTATTCCTAATGTTCCCAACTGCACAGGCCCCTTTCCTTTCTGGGTCATACTGTAAAAATCTGTGATAGTCTATTTTTATTTTCTAAAGGGTTAAATCTAATAGATTTTTAATAAACATCTATAGCTCTTGTCTCCTATCTGTGGAGGTCTAGTACCTACAAAAAAGCTACAAGATATTTTTTTTCCTGTTTTATGTATGTATGCACACCTGTATAATGTATGTCATGCGTCTGTATACGTGCTTGTATCTATCATGTGCATGGTATCAAAATTGGTTTATAGATAAATGGGTGCTCATAAATTTAATAAATGGATTCAAATACTTTTTAGTTCACTTGACTTAAACATCTAAGAAAAAGTTTATTTAAATTGGTTAAACAGATAAGAATAAAGATGTCTTTAACATTACTAACACGTTTTTCTAGGTAGTGAATCAATCAAAAGAATGTATACAATATTTAAAGTGTATCATCATTGCTTCTATTAACTAAAACTTGTCTCATATCTTGATTTTTTTTTAATGGGTAACCTAAAGTTAACAGTTAAGAATGAATAAATTAGGGCTGGGGTTGTGGCTCAGTGGTAGAGCACTTGCCTAGCCCATACGAGGCCCTGCGTTCGATCCTCAGCACCACATATAAATAAATAAAGTTATTGTGTCCAACTACAGCTAAAAAATAAATTTAAAAAATAGATTAAACATAAATGCAATTAGTTTTAATAAATGTTTTTAAAGGAAATATGATTAATTTACAAAGTTAAAATACAAAAACATCAACTGCTAAATATAAATTCAAGTACTCTTGACTTCTTGAATTCCATAAGGTAATATATATTTGAGTATTGAATGTGTTTTTAGAAACTATTAAATGGGGGGAAAAAAAGGACTTTAAGATTGCTTTGTTTCTAGGTCTTCATTAAAGCAAGATTACTAAAAGTTAAGATTCTAATAAGTGTAATTTTATATGCAAAGAATACAAAAGGTTTTAGCTGTGTTTAAAGTATTGCAAAAAGCATAAAGTATTTCATCTTATTAAAATGGAGTAATTTGTCTAAGTTCAGAAATTTTATAAGGATTATTTCAAAAATATAAATTTCAAAAAGTCAACTAGAAAAGAGATAAAAGATTATAGGTTTAGAAATATATTTTAGCATAAAAATTAAAAAGCAATGTCTCTGGAAGAGAAGTATTTTATATGGTAAAGTAAACAAGTTGTAGAGTAAGTTTCACAAGATTTTTGGAGGGTAAATCTCAAAAAATTTGTGTGTAAGTTAGCTATAATTAGCACAATCAGTTAAGGTTATTTAAGGGTTTTCCCCCCTATAAGGTCAAATATTAATGTACTGATATAAATTAGAATTTAATTATCTATGTGCTAAAGTAATAAGGGTTTCTTAAAACATTGATCTTATATCAAGATAATTTCTTATGTCTGTTTGGTTCTGGTAAATAATAAAACCTATCTTAAAGAAATTAGAGTTTGTCCAACTCTGGTTAAACAACTAAATTTTAGGCTATTCCACTACACTATGAATTCTAAATTTTTCTTTAAAAGTTAAACTTGGTTAATAGAAGGACATCAGTGTAATAGTGGTTCTGTTACTGGCCTCTTTTATATTAGATGTATTCATGTCTTCCAAGTATACAAGTATTTTTAGAGCACTTACCAAATTGGTCTTTCTCTAAAGTTGTCTGTAGCAATAGTCTCTTTCAGACTTATGTAGAGATAAATAAATCCCTAACTAAATTTGTTACATTTAATATTTTGTAATTTGATAAATCTGTCATCAATAACTTATATAAAATGTTTTAAATGTCAATGGATTCTTTTTTATTCATTTATATGTGGTATTGAGAATCAAATCCAGTGCCTCACACATGCTAAGCAGGTGTTCTACCACTGAGCCACAATCCCAGCCCAATAACTTGTATATAAAATTTTGTGTTACTCTTTACACTGGGATAGGAATTTAAATGTATTTTGGTAAAGTAATAAGGAAAACTTGGTTTGTTTAAAAGAAGACAATGTGGAACATAAAAAACATTTTTCCACAAAAAGAAAGTTGGGAGCTCTCTTGCTTTCATTTGATTCCTGTTCCCAGTGAAATGGTGTATTGTGTTGATATTCATATAGACTCAGGAAATAATATATGAGAACTTTGTAAAATAGTATTCAAGAGGCAAAGATCAGGGCTGGGGCTCAGTGGTGGAGCACGTGGCTTGCACCGGGGAGGCACTGTGTGCCATCCTCAGAACCATACAAATTAAATAAAATAAAGGTATTATGTCCATTAAAAAAAAAAGGCAAAGATCAGTTTCAAAAATAAAACACTTAAGATGTGTCAAGAGGCCACCTCACCTGAGTCAAGACTGTCCCTCACCTTATTCCATGAGGGACCAACTCCAAGTAGGCTAGACTTAAATTCATTTAAATTTCAAAAGGTAGATTTTTGCTGTAAAAATTACGGTGATCTCAAAATAGGGGATATACTATACAACCAAATAAAGTTTTGGGGCTTATAAAAATTTTGTTTCTTGGTTTATAGCTATTATACAAACTGAATATGTTTTTGCTCTTGTTAATTCCATTTTGTATTTTCCTTTTAAACTTTATAATTGCTGTTAGTGGTTTGCAGAAGTAAAACTTCTAATATAACAACCTGAGTTAATTTGAGATAATAAGCCTTTACCTATAAGACAGACAGGATATTCAAAGCCAGCCTCAGCAACTTATCAAGGCCGTAAGCCACTCAGCAAGGCTCTATCTCTAAATAAAATAAATAAAAGGGCTGGGATGTGGCTCAGGGCTGGGATGTGGCTCAGTGGTTAAGTCTCCTTGGGTTCAGAAACAAAAGATATAAGGCTGACTTCCAGGACTCATACTAACCCCAATTAAATGGAAGGGTTAAGTAACTGTAAAATATAGGCATTAAAGTTAAACCCAGTACTTCTGCTCCAAGACTGGTGAAACTGACCTGCTGGATGTTTACAACCCAAACATGGAGACTAAAGATAAATAAGTAAAAGAGCCAAGGAAAAAACGCAGCCAATATTTTGGCACTTGCCCTTTAAGGTCAGCCAGAACCCAGGGAATATTGGGCCCCCTCTTTAGGCCTTGCACCTTTGATGAGTCACTTTGAACTCCTGCTCAGGGAGAGGACCCTAGAGAACCGGAAGCCAACCATTGCACATGCTGCAAAGAGGAGGGTCACTGAGAGGGAAGTGTCCCTAATGCTTCCAAGGGAAGCCACACGTGGTCAGCAAGACTCTGCCCCATCCTGACAGATGGCACAACTGATAGAAGAGGCTAGAGGAGCTAAGGGCATCTCACTAGTCCCCAAGAGTAACCCCTGAGGAATCTCAGCTGATATTTAACAGTAGATAGGAACCAGGTCAATTCTGACCAACTTGATCTTAAACACCTGGCAGGAGAGTTGTAACAAAAGCCCAGCCATACATGGGCCAGTGTTCATGGCTGAGGTGGTGCAATTGATGACAAAGGGGTTGAAGATCACCTGGAAGTTACACCAAGTAAACTGTCAGGAAACCCACCTACACTGGGACCAAGTATTGCCAATTGCTTTCTTAAGAATTAGGTCTAGGGCTGGGGATGTGGCTCAAGCAGTAGCGTGTTCGCCTGGCATGCGTGCGGCTCGGGTTCGATCCTCAGCACCACATACCAACAAAGATGTTGTGTCCACCAAAAACTAAAAAATAAATATTAAAAACTCTCTCTCTCTCTCTCTCATAAAAAAAAAAAAAAAGAATTAGGTCTAGTCTTACTAAAAACACAGGCTTCTGCCCTTATGAGATTCTTCATGAATGCCCTCCTCCCATTATAAGGGGTATGTGAGAAGATCTAAAAGAATTGGGAAATATTACTCTGGGACAACAGATGCAGGCTCTTGATATGACCCTGACCACTACACACTATTGGGTTAGGGAATGGCTACCTGTGACCCCGAATACAGATGCTCACCCCTTTCAACCAGGAAATGCTATTTGGGTAAAAGAATAAAATGTCCAACCCTCTAAAGCCTCTTTGGGGGGCTCCACTCACTATCATTTTATTTACCCCTACTGTGGTGAAGGTGGCCGAGGTAGTTGGTCCCTGGATTCACCACAGCAGAGCAAAACTAGCTTCTTGTGACTGTGTTCCCCATCCAGTCACACCATGCAAGCAGGCCATTCAAAACAAGCGAGCTCTACCCTAAGAGACCGAGGACAACAGCCCTGCTTCAGTCATTCTGAAAGTGCACTAATCTACCCATGGCAGAAGCTTGAGGAATCGACCACCTGCCAAGATAAATGGATTTACTGTTTCCTGACTGGCTCCTTACTGTAATGCCTTGGTACTGTTGCTCCTCACCGCTCTCTATTGTCACGGTCTTCACCTGAATTTTTGCCATAGGATTAACAAAAACTACTTCAGCTGACTGCCACTAGGTTAAAAAGCTTCTATTAGCAGTCTTTCCCTTCTCCTTGGCAGGATGCTTCATTACTTTTGGTTGTGTTTGATCTGGCTTCTGTCTGTGGACTTCAGCCCCTCACCTGTGGCCCATCTCTCCACAGGATTCAATCAGGCCAAGGTATCCCCACAACCCTACTTTATCACACCCATTTCTCCTACCAGGGAGTAGTCTCAGGAACCTACAGGTTGGATAAAAAGGTCACCCACGTCTGAGACCAGACCTGAATATTGGAACACTAGGGGAATTATTTGGAGGATGGTTTTCAACTTTTGGAGAATTCAAAACTCTTAGGTGTTGTGGGGTTTTATTTTTAATTTTTTTTTAAGTTGTAGATGTATACAATACCTTTATTTATTTTATTTGGTGCTGAGGATCAAACCCAGTACCTCACATGTGCTAAGCAAGAGCTTTACCACTGAGCTACAACCCTCGGTGTTGTGGTTTTAATGCTAGGGGCTGTTTACCTTGCCCGTTACCCTTGGTTGTAAGATCTCCAGTCTCATGGAGTTTATAGTTTAAAAGAGGATGGCCACAAATGTCATGATGTTATGGAAATATAAGCCACTGAATCAGGATGATGCTCTTTGATCCAGAGAGGATCCCAGCATCAAAGGGGGAATGTCCCAGACTTAGGGGCTCTCCTAAAATAAAGCACAAGGCAACCACGGTCAGTATCTGTGTGTGCATATGAACTCTGTCACAACTTGTTGCAACTCTGTAGCCTAGGATAACCGATTAAACTATGTCACAGGGCTGGGGATGTGGCTCAAGCGGCAGCACACTCGCCTGGCATGCATGCGGCCCGGGTTCCATCCTCAGCACCACATACAAACAAAGATGTTGTGTCTGCCAAAAACTAAAAAATAAATATTAAAATTCTCTCTCTCTTTAAAAAAATAAATAAAATAAACTGTATGTCACCATATATGGGAGACAAAGGGGCTAACATGTAAAAGAAACTAACAAAGAGTATATGAGGCAATGCCCCAGCTGCGCTCAGGGCTCAGCCTTTGGATGTAAATCCGCCGAGTCAGTGGGGGCACTAATAAACGCTGCTTCCTGCTAAAAGCTCTGTGTCCTGTCTCTGCCACAATACCACTGGTCAAAGGATGAATGCTTTAGCACTTCTGGGTTTGTCAGTGCTAGAACTTGCTGAGCTAACATTAACAGTGTCTGAGGAAACCTGTATCTTCCAGTTGGGACAGCCATTCCCACTGTAGAAGTAGTCACACACATACTGTCATCTACACCACACCTGCCTGAACTTCTAGTTTCCTCACTCTTGTGTGGCCCACAGTTTGTCCTGTGCCCAAAGTCATTAAAGCCTAAGAGGCTACAGGCAGACTATACTACAGTGCCCAGCTGGTGTCAAAGCCAACATGTGTGACAAACCAACATTCCAAGCTCATCTTCAGGAGAACGCTGCCTTCTAAGAAAGCCACCCCATAAGAGTATTAGAGATATCTGTTCCACCAAATTGTAAATCTCTACATAGGAGCACAAGGAATATGAAAAAATTAAGGTTACATGTCACTTGAAAAAAGTCATAGTAACTCTATAGCAACAGATGCAAAGGAATGCAAATGGATGAAAAGTCTGACACAGAATTTAAAAGAATGAAGCTGGGTGCAGTGGCACACACATATAATCCCAGCTACTCTGGAGGCTGAGGCAGGAGGATAGTGAGTTCAAAGTCAGTCTGGGCAACATAGTGAGATCCTGTCTTAAAAAAATAAAAGAATTTAAAAGAATGATTATAAATTTAAAAAAAACACAACTCAATGAAATCCAAGATAATACAGATAAACAGTTAAATGAAATTAGGAAGATAATACAGGATATGTCTGGGAAACTCAGCAAGGACCTAGGGACTTGGAAAAAGAATGAAAAATCTTGGAAGTGAAAGGCTCAAGTCAAAAAATATAAAGGACCAGGGTTATAGCTCAGTGGTAGAGCACTTGCCTATGATATGTAAGACCTAGGGTTTGATCCCAAGCACCTTAAACACCACCAAAATACAGATGACAGCCTAAACAAAAAGAATGGACTGTGGGGACACGGAGTACTGCATACATGACATATGTTAAGGGCCTCTGAGTGGCAAACCACTCCCCTTGTGCTAGGCGAGTGAGTGGCAAACTGCTGACCCTGTAGGCACAGCCCTGGGTGTGAGGCCACTTGGTGTTATAGTCCCTGTGCTTGCTCCACAGCCCACTCCTCGACTGGTCGCTGCAAGGACAGTTAGCAGAAATTGCATTGGTGGCTGCCTGTAATCTGCTTAGCTACTGCCTGAGTACACATATATGGTAACTGTGCAATAAAAATCAGACCTGCTTCCTGCTTGGTCTCTGGAGGTCTTGAACAGCGACTCCACAGCCACCCTCTCCTCTACCCTGTTCCGTGGACCTCCTCACTGGACAAGAGAGAACCCACACAATAGATCAAGCAAAGATAGACTATCTGAACTTGAAGACAGGTCTTCTGAAATATCCCAAGAATGAAACAAAGTGGGGAGAGGAAGGAATAGATGGAAAGGAAGAGAGCATTCAAGACCTTTGGGATACCAGGAAAAAATTGTTAAGGGCACAGAAAACCTCTTCAATGACAGAATAGCAGAAAACTTCCCTAATCTTGGGAAAGATGTGGATATGCAATATATAGAAGGCTTATCTAATCTCAAGTAAAACTGACCAGAAAAGATCTTCACCACAACTGTCAAAAGTACAAGATAGCTGGGTGCAGTGGTGCATCCCTGTAATCCCAACGACTCGGGAGGCTGAGGAAGAAGGATCATGAGTTCAAAGCCAGCCTAAGCAAAAAGCAAGGTTCTAAGCAACTCAGTAAGACCCTATTTCTAAATAAAATACAAGAAAAGGGCTGGGATGTAACTCAGTGGTCGAGTACCCCCGAGTTTAATCCCTGGTACCAAAAAAAAAAAAAAAAGTATAAGATAGGTTGAGTGTGGTGCCACATGCCTCTTATCCTCTGGCAGCTGAGGCAGGAGGATCACAAGTTTAAGACCAGCCTCAGCAATTTAGCAAGACCCCGTCTCAAAAAATATATATAAATAAATTTTAAAAAATTAAAAGGCCTGGGGATACAGCTCAGTGGTAGAGCATGTGATTAGCATACACGAAGCCCTGGGCCCAACCCCTAGCACAAAAATATAAAATATACACTGACTAGGCATGTTGGCACATGACTTTAATCCCAACAATTCGGGAGGTTGAGGCAGGAAGATTGCAAGTACAAGGCTAGCCTCGGCAACTTAGTGAGACCCTGTATCAAACAAACCAATCAACTCCAAAACAAAAAAGGACTGGGGATGTAAGCTCAGTGGTAGAGCACCCTTGGGTTCAATCCACAGTACTGAAAAGAAAAAAAAACAAATCAGATTTCAAATAAGCTAAGAATATACCTCAGGGACTTAAAAAAACAAGAAGAAACCAAACTCAAGAAGGAAATAATGAAGATCAGAACAGAAATAAATGAAATTGAAACCAAGACAAAACAAAAGTAAAAAAAGATCAATGAAACCAAGTTTTTTTAAAAAGATAAATAAAATTAACAAATCTAGACAGAGAGAGAGAGAGAGAGAGAGAGAGAGAGAGAGAGAGAGAGAGAGAGAGAGAGAGAGAGAGAGAGAGAGAGAGAGAGAGAGAGAGAGAGAGAGAGAGAGAGAAACCAACTAATAAAATTAGAGATAAAAGGGCTGGAAGTGTTTCTCAGTGTTGAGTGCTCGCCTAGCACATGCCAAGCCTTGGGTTCAATCCTTAAAAAAAAAAAAAAAATGATGAAAGGATACCACCAGAAATACAGAGGATCATTAAAGATTATGATGAAAAATTATATAACAAGAAGAAAGGGACAAATTTCTGGACCCATATGACTTAACAGTCATCAGTCATATGGTTTGGATGTGAGGTGTCCCCAAGTGTGAGATAATACAAGAAGGTTCAGAGGAGAGATGATTGGGTTGTGAGCGTCTTAACCCAATCAGTGAATTAATGCCCTGATAAGGATTAACAGAGGTAACTGAAGTGGTAGGGTGTGGCTGGAGGAGGTGGGAATTGGGGTGTCGCTTTGGGTATATATCCTTTTTTTTTAATATTTATTTTTTTTAGTTTTCGGCAGACACACCTTTGTATGTGGTGCTGAGGATCAAACCCGGGCTGCACACATGCCAGGCGAGCCTGCTACCACTTAAAGATATATACCCCGGGCTGGGGATACAGCTCATCTGGGGAGTGGAGTCTCTCCCTGCTTTCTGATCACCATGATGTGAGCTGCTTCCTTCTGCCATTCTCTCCTGCCATGATGTTCAGCCTCACCTCAAGCCCTGAGAAATGGAGCCAGCCTTCCATGAACTACAACCTCTGAAACTGTGAGCCCTTAAATAAACCTTTCCTCCTCTGCAATTGTACTGGCCAGGTCCTTTAGTCACAGTGGTCAGCAGTGAAAAAGCTGACTAAAACAATGACCTAATAAAATGGAAACTGTGAGGACATAAAAAACCTAAATACCAATGATAAGTAATGAAGTTGAATTAGTAATAAAATTCTCCCAGTAAAGAAAAGCCTGGGTGTGGATGGCTTTACTGATAAATTTTATCAAATTTAAAAAAAAGGTTTTTTTTTTTAAGTCGTAGATGAGCATAATACCTTTATTTTATTTATTTATTTTTATGTGATGCTGCGGATCAAACCCAGTGCTTTACAAGTGCTAGGCAAGTGCTCTGCCACTGAGCTACAACCCTAGCCCAAATTTTATCAAATTCTTAAAGAACTAATGCCAATTCTCAAACTATTCCAAAGTAATGAAAAGACGGGATACCTTTCAAACTTATCCTAGGAGGCCAGCATTACCTTAATAACAAAATCAGACAATGACCCAACCAAAAAAGAAAGCATATATTAATGTCCCCAATGAACATAAACAGAAAAAAAAATTCAACAAAATACAAGTAAATTGATTTCAACAACACATTCAAAAGGTCATTCATCATGATCAAGTTGGTTTCATCCCAGGGACTCAAGGAGGTTCCAACATGTGTAAGTCAATAAACACAATACATCGTATCCGTGGAATGAAGGATAAAAATAAGAAAACCTCAATAAAGAACATTTGATAAAATTCAACATCCCTTCATGATACAAATCCTTGAACCAATTAGGTATGGAAAGATCATACTTCAAATTAAAAAAGCCTATGTGAGACAAGCCCACGGCCAACCCATGGAATGGGGAAAAGCCAACAGGTTTCCTCTAATATCAGGAATAAGACAAGGGTGTCCCTTGCACTGCTGTTAATCAATGTAGTAATGTAAGTTTTATCCAGAGTAATTAGGCAAGAGAAGGAAAATAAAAGGCATACAAACAAGAGGAAGGAAATCAATGCCTTTTATTGTATTATCTGTTTGCAGAAAATAGAACTCTATGTAGGAAAACCTGAAACTCCATGGAAAGACTATTAGAACTAATAAATTTAGAAAAATAGCAGCATACAAAATCAACATATAAAAACCACCAGCCTTGACTGAGCATAGTGGCATAGGCCTGTAATCCCAAGGATTTGGGAGGCTGTGACAGGTGAGTTCAAAGCCAGCCTCAGAAGTTTAAGGAGACCCTAGGTAACTTAGTGAGACCCTGTCTCAAAATTAAAAGGCCTGGGGATGTGACTCAGTGGTAAAGCACCCCTGTGTTTAATCCTCTGTATAAAAACAAAAACAAAAAAGCCACCGGCTTTACCAAGCTCTGTGGCAAAAACAAAAAACCCAGCAGCTTTCTATACACCAATTTGCTGGGGAAGAAATCATGAAAGCAATATGAGGTCATTCTGAATAGCTACAATCAAAAATCAAGACAAAACAACCCTAGAAATAAACTTAACCAAGGAAGTGAAAGACCCTTACGATGAAAATTATGAAACAGATAAAAGAAATTGAAGACACAAAAATGAAAAATAACTAAAAAAAAGATAATAAAAAAAAAAGAAAAGAAAAATCACTGTAAAGGCCAAGAATCCCAAGGTAGACTTCGTCCCAGCTAGTTAGTTCACCTGGTTTATCAGTTTCCTATTGCTGCCACTAAATACCACACATTTAATGGCTTAAGACAATACAAATTTGTTACCTTAGAGTTCTGGAGGTCCCAGGTGGGCTGCCTGGACTGCATTCCTTCCAGAGACAGCAGAGGAGAATGCATTTCCTTTTTCCAGATCCTAGATGTTGCTTGAATTCCTTGGCTCGTGAATCCCTGTTACTGTGACTTCTGCTTCTGACATCACTGCTGCTTTTTTTTGCGGGGCCGGGGTACTGGAGAGTTAACCCACGGGAGTTCTACCACTGAGCTACATCTCCAGTCCCCCTCCACACCCCTTTAAAAAAAATATTTTTTTGAAACAGTGTCTAAACTCATGAAACTGGCTTCGAAATTGCAATCCTCCTGCCTGCCCCCAGCCCCAGCCCCAGCCCCAGCCCCAGCCTCCAGAGTCACTAGAATTACAGGCATGCACTCGGTTTCACTGCTGCTTCTTAACTGACGATCCTGCCTCCCTCTTATAAGCACCCTTATAACATTAGGTCCACCTGAATACCACCGTATAATCTCTTCAAGATTCTTGATTTAAATCATATTTGCAAAGCCCGTTTTTGCCAAGTACACCAGCCTATTTACAGGTTTTGGTGATTAGGATGTTAATATGTTTGGAGAGAGGCATTAGTTTGTCTACCATATCTTGTCTCAGGACATACAAGGTCACCTTCAATATCAGAAAATAACTACTCCTAACAAGTACCAGGTTAAGGAGGCGAGTATGCTGGCCGGTAGTTGAGAGAAGGTGTTGAAGGGACAAATGAGGCAAGGCACCGAAGATAGCAGGAAACCATTTTATTTGGCTGCAGCCAGGTTCAGAAGGCCCAGCTTTTGCTGTAATCAGTCAATCCTCTGAACTTTCAGGTAGTTTCAGAGTTTTATACCCAGCATGTAAGGGGAGGGGCTCAGAAGTTCACAGTCTACAGAAGTTCACACAAAAGAAGGCTTTACTTTCACTGTTCTGGGCAAGTTAACCCTTCAAGGACAACCCCTGAGAAGGGGAGAGCTTCTTCTCCCCTTTCTTTCCTCCCCCTGCCAGCTGTTACCATGGAGCCCAGCTGGTAACTTCTCTTATCTGAGAAATGTAGACATCTCTGTGAAGCCCAGCTCAAGGCCAGAGGCCTCTTTTACACATTTCTACAAACTACTATACTGGATACTTTGTGAAAAGCTAGTAAGGGAGTGCCCAGCACCTGGAGTGCTGGTATCTTCTTGGCCAGTGGCCAAGTAAAACAGGGAAACACAAAAATGGGAAGATTATCTACATTGAACTCTTTTGCTGACAGTCCTAAAATCAGCCATGGTGAAGATATCTGGAGAAGCCCAGTTAAGACTTCTGTGGAGAAAGGGGGTGCCACTTCAAAGGGAGCGCAGCCGGGCCAGAGGAGAGCACAGGAAGGTCAGTTAGCTGACTGCACACCACGCTGCAGCCTCACCTCATCTCTGTGGAGGACGCACATGTCCCCATCTGCACACAGATGGCCTGTGGTAGATCAGAGCGAGAGGGCCAAAGACCCACCCCACTCCTTCCACACAGCACGGCAGGAGTTCCTGGTGTGGCCCTCTGCTTCCCATGAAGCCTCAACACAGGAACTGATTAGAAAAGAGTTGGGTTATTCCAATCCACTCACTGATGAGATTCCTAATATGACACTACAGACAGCTGGGACAACACATTTTCAATTCTGTCTACCTTTTTAAGCAGGGTGGCCATTAGTAAATGGGGAAGAATATTTCTGCCCCTTTTTATGTTAACTGTTTGGATTCTTTTTTTTTTTCTTTCAGGGATTTAACTCAGGGGCACTTTACCACTGAGCTACAACCCCAGCCATTAATTTGCAATCCTCCTGCCTCAGCCTCTGGAGTCGCTAGGACTATAGGCATTCGCTGTCACACCTGGTTGCACTCATCTTTTTAGCAGGACTGTTCTACTTGACCCTGGGAGAACTTTCCACAAGGCTGCACTAGTTAGTACAGCTAGTCTTTGCTTTTACATTCTTGTAAATGTATTGCTCTTGCAGATAACCACACAGATGTAAGCGGTCTTTTACCTTTCACTTGAAGTGGGTGTTAAAACTCTTCAAGCCTAATTAATGCAACCACAGCTGAGATGGTAAACATTAATAATGGTAGGTCTTAGGTATCTATCTCCGAAAGCTCAACAGATGCAAACACTGGAGACTCATTTAGCTTGCAGGAAAGTTGCTTTACCTTGCATCTTTTGGGTTTAGGACTATGGCTGGGTTGAGCTGCATACGCTTCTTTGTATTTTTGTTCTGCCCTTGTTTTTTTTTTTTAAGATTCTGACTTGATGGACATCACCACTCCTAATTATCTGTGGACTCTTTCTTATTCCATTCATTTAAAAGTTTAGCCATTTGGAATTTTATTTGTTTAGCTTCAAAGTCAATGATAAAGCTACATGTTAGGGATGACTCAAAAAACCCCAAAAGATCTATTAGAGTAATTGTAGAAAAAGTCATTTGAAATAGTGTGCTATAAAATTCTCTACTAACATGGAAATTTCATGTACTTAATAAAAATAACTGCACGGAGCAATATTAATGGTAGGAGGGAACTAAAATAAGGAGGATTGGTGAAAATCTACTCTTTCCTCTCCAGGTAAAAGAATGGAGGTTTATCCTCTGGAGAAAATAAAAACGGGAGACACAGGCAGAGCTGAGGGAGGGATATTGTATTAAACCAATGGTTAAAAGCTGAGACTGACTTTCCCTATCCAACTTTCATTCACTAGGCTCCAAGCAGAACTTTATCTTACTGGAATATTTTAAGACTCCTCTTTGAGGAAGTTGATTATGATTCTGATATTGGAAATTCTTCCAACCACGAAGGAACAAGATATTCCCTTTAGTGAAACTTATAGACTGCAAACCCTGTGTATGTGCTCAGAACTTCCTTTTTCTTCTGGCCACTTCCTCCACTCCACCCCCCTCCCCTTACAGGGGATAGAACCCAGAGCTTCACAAATTCTAGACAAGTGCTCTACCACTGAGTTCCATCCCCAGACCTTTTTGAGACATGCTCTCACTAAGTTGTCCAGGCTGGCCTCAAACCTGCAATCCTCCTGCTTCAATCTTCCAAATGGTCTTTCCCTCTTAAAATTACCCCAGCAATCCAAGGAAAATCACTTAATGTAAAAGGGATCAAAATAAAAATAACAACAACAAAATGGAATTTGATAAGGCTATAAATTTTACCCTCTGAGAAATAAGAAATTACATACATAAGAATAAAATGCTTAAAAAAGAAAACTTGCAGATGCCAAAAAAGCTTAGAGAAATTGAAAAGATAAATGAAAAATTTGATAGAAAGGTTGAAAGATGGCTGAGAAAATCTAGATTCTAGAACTTAAAAGCAAAGAAAAGGGGCTGGAGTTGTGGCTCAGTGCCAGAGCACTTGCCTAGCATGTGTGAGGCACTGGGTTTGATTCTCAGCACCACGTATCAATAAATAAAATAAAAGTCCATTGACAACTAAAAAAATATTTAAAAATAAAAAAGCAAAGAAATGGGAAGAGGGGGGAAAAAAAGAGAAAATTTGAGGACTAGTCCAGCAGGCCTAATGTTTCAAATAAGTTTCAAAAAAGGTCAAATATCAGAGAAAAATCATCAGTGAAATTTTCAAGATTTCCCAGAACTGAAGAGCCCAAGTTTCCAAATTCAAAGGGCCAACTCACTCAGAATAATGGTCAAAAAATAACCCAAAGCACACTGTTTCGATATTTTAGAATACTGAGACCCAGATCTGAGTTTTGTGGGTCACAAAAGGTCATGAACTAGAATGGCTTGAACTTCCCTTTAGCTACAACAGAGGTCAGAAGACCATAAAGAAATTCCCTTGACTTTCTGAAATAAAATGATTTTCAAGTGTAATCCTATACCTAGCCAGTGTAAAGGCAGAAGGATGCCATTTTTAGACATGCAAGGTCTAGGAATATTTATCTCCCTTGCATTTTTTCCACCTCAGGAAGATCAAGAAGATAAGCAACACACACAGTAATGTAAACAGAATCCATGGGATATACTGAGCTCCACAACAGCAGTGACATGAGTCGTATTCCAGAAGATGGCTGAGAGTGAAACCTGAGTGCAGCTGTGCACTAGGTCGGAAGGGACCAGAGCCAGGCACAGGGTCCTGAAGTTTTGTTTCCAAAGATGAAATAAACTGATGCGAACAAACTTTTTGAAAAGACATTTTTTATAACTGAAAATTTGTAATAGAATTAGTGACAAATATTTTAAAAACTGATCAAATGAAAGAAAAAAACAATAACTAGTTCAAAAGAAAAGTCCAGGAAACAAACCTACCATACTTCTAATTTTTTTTTTAATATTTATTTTTTGGTTGTAGGGCCTCCCATGTGATAGGCAAGTGCTCAACTACTGAGCCACAACCCCAGACCTCGTCTAACTTTATTTTTTTTTAAATTTTTTCAGTTGTAGATGGACACAATACCTTTATTTTGTTTATTTTTTTATGTGGTGCTGAGACTCGAACCCAGTGCCTCACACATTAGGTGAGCACTCTACCATTGAGCCACAGTTCCAGCCCCTCTTCTAACTTTAATGTGCCTAAGAATCATCTGCAGTCCCACTACATATATCTGAATTGTGGACTGGCCCAGAGATATTGCATTTTTTGCAAGTACTCAAGGGAGCCCAGTCCTGCTGGACCCATGACCATCTTTTTTTTTTTGGTGGTGTTGGGGATCAAACCTAGGGCTTTATGAATGCTAGGCTAGTGCTCTATGACTCACTGAGCTACATCCCCAGCCCTTAACATACCTTTGAGTAGCAAAGGTACCACATGGCTCTGCTATTAATGAAATGTATGATAATAAACTATGAATAGTAATTAAAATTATGAAATATATAGGTAAGATGGGAAACACATGTGTGATTAGAGAGAAGAAAGGAAAACTAAATCCCCTCTCTGCACAGATGGAACTCAATACCTAAAATTGAAAACTAGCTGGCTTACCAAATTCTGTATAATTTTCATAATAAAATCCTTAAAAAGAGGGTGGACCAAGGATATGAACACAGTTCCATGAAATAAATATAAATAGCATCTCACATTTGAACAAATGTTCAGCCTTGCTCACTGGAAAAAAGATTCCAATTTTTCAATTAACTATTGGCAAATGAGAAAAATTCCTCTCTGTGCCAATTGCTTTAGAAACAGCAATATATTGCTACAGTAGTTTTAAAACCTTGGCAATCCTTATTGCTCCACAAGTTTACATTCCAGTCATCTTTCTGTGACAAAATTTTCAAGTTTGTTGTCTCAGTATCCATTCTTAACTACTTTCTTCCTTTGATGCCTCTACTGATAAGTGTTGAAAAATTTACATATTCACTTTCCCAGCCTCTCTTGAAGCTAGGTAGATGTGTGCCACAACTCTTACTGAGACTTAAGTCTTCTGGGAAGGATTTTAAGAATTTTTTTGCTTTTTATTTATTTGGTACTGGGGTTGATTACAGGTGCACTTCACCACTGAGCTATGTCTGCAGCCCACCATTTTTTTTTTTTCTTTGAGACAGGGTCTCGCTAAGTTGATGAGGCTGGCCTTGAACTTGCCATCCTTTTGACTCATCTTCCCGAGTTGCTAGGATTATAAATATGTGCCATAGCACCTGGCTTCATTTATTTATGGTACTGGGGACTGAAACCAGGAGAGCCTTACCTACATCTCCAGCTCTTTTTATTTTTTGAGACAGGGTCTTGCTAACTTGCTGAGACTGGCCTTGAATTTGCTATTCTCCTGCCTCAGTCTCCCACATCGCTGGAATTACAGGTGTAGACCATTGTTTCTGGCTTGCTTTGTAGCTAGCATACCAATCTTTTTTTCCTGCCTTGCACTCTTACGTAATAAGTTTGGTGCCATGTCAGCCCTTTCTTATAATAAATATAATAATCTTAGGAACATGCCATGGACAGTAAAGTAGAAAGACACAAAGGGCATCACTAAGAGCTGAACCAACAACTAGAATAATCTCCTTTGGGTTTCATGTTATTAAAAAAACAATAAAGTCATAGATGGGTGTGGTGCTACATGCCTGTAATCCTGGCAATCTGAGAGGCTGAGGCAGGATAGCAAGTTTGAGGCCAGCCTCAGCAACTTTAGCGAGATTGTCTCAAAATAATAAAAAGGGGGGCTGGGGCTGTAGCTCAGTGGTAAAGCACTCGCCTCAAATGTGTGAGGCACTGGGTTTGATCCTCAGCACCACACAAAAATAAAGATATTGTGTGTTCATCTACAAGTAAATACTTTAATATAGTAATAAAGAGGGATGGGGATGTACCTCAGTGATTACGCCTCCCTCCCCCCAGCCAAAAAAAGGTCCTGCCTATATTACTCATTGTTTTCTATTTCACAGCCAACCATATTCCTAAGAGATCTACTTTTCCAAAAAGTCAAGTCCTGAATCATGTTTTACACATACTTCCCCAACTCCAGTACTTATGTTTATATAATTTGCTATATTATCTTCACCAAAAAATTTTTAAGGAGCAAAATATTAAACAAATGGAAATATTCTTTTTTAAAAAATGTTTATTTTAGTTGTAGTTGGACACAATATCTTTATTTTATTTATTTTTGTGTGGAGCTGAGGATCGAACCCAGGGCCTCGCATGTGCTAGGCAAGTGCTCTTCCCCTGAGCCACACTCCTAGCCCCCATATTCTTGTTTTTTAGACAGAATCTCTTTATATAATAGCCCAGATTCAAGTGATCTTCCCACCTCAGGTTTCTGAGTAGCTAGAATCTTGGGGCTTGCTTGTTTGGAATCAGGATTGTTTGATCACAAGTAATAAAAATTACAGAAAATGGGATTTTCTGGAGTATATGAAGTAGCTCATAGAATTCAAGGAAGAGCTAAATCAGTCCTTAGGAAGAATAGGAACTCGCATAACTTAAAATCACCACTTTTAGAAAGAACTCTGAAATTCTAAAGGTCTTTTCCAATTCAGTTCAAGATAATTTTTATTTATTTTTTAAAAATACTTTTTAGTTGTAGATGGACACAATATCTTTATTTACTTATTTTTATGTGGTGCTGAGGATCAAACCCAGTGCCTCACACATGCAAGACAGGTGCTCTACCATTGAGCTATAACCCCAGCCCTTAATATAAAATCAGCAAATTTAAAGCATAAGGACTTTCTATATTACAGAAAAAACAAACAAAACCCCCAGAAACTGAACGATTACTGTAAAGTATTAAAAGAATGATTTACAGACTGTTCATTGATCTCCCCCTATAAGAAAAGTTACCATTTTCTTCTCTTGTAGGGTTGCATTGTCCAAGTTTACACTACCTATTTACTCTCTTAATGCCTCCTTTACTGGCATTAATTGCTTCATAAGCAAAAGTCATAGGCAGTTTGAAAATTTTATTTCATTAACTTAAAAGATGAACAAAATGTGTATTTAAAATCTTATTAAGCATTTATCTGACATACATAGAGGACAAACAGGATTTCAAGTAACTTATGAGACAGTCTACTGCCATTTAAAAATATTCTTTTATCCACAAAACCTCTTAATTGAAAGACAAAACAAAACCTCCAAAGCAACAAATATCTTGTCTTTTATACTGTACAAATGTTAGATGCAAACTTCTGATTTATTTATTTCATTGTCAACTCTGATGATGAAGATGGGAGGTATAAATGTTCCCAGTTCAGTCAAATGATGAAAACAAAAAGCTGTTTCCCTCAGATACAAAGAAGTCTTCTTCATTCATGTCTCTCACAGCAGGATCACATACTTGATGCTCATACCAGATCATTTCTTCTTCTTTCCTTTCCCTTTTTTACTTCCCTCTCCTTGCTGAAGACTTGGGTCACCACCTCCTGTTTTTTGTGTCCTTGTTTTTAGCTTAGGTATCATTTCTGCTGCATACAACATTACTGATTTACCTAGGAACCAGAAGTTAGGTTTAGTGTATAATCTAAGACATAAAAGATCATTAACTTGAATATTGTAAAGTCTAAGAAACTGCCACATCAAGAAAATAGGAAGACATTTTAAATAATCAAATGATCATAAAGACAGTAACTTGCTCAAATTAGTGCTTTTGCTGGAGAAAATATTGAGAACAAGAAAAAAATATTTACGTGTACAAAGTGAAAATATAAAACATTAAGTTTGAAACAAAAATTCTGTTTTGTTGGGTGTGATAATGCATATCTGTAGTCCCAGCAACCTGAGAGGCTGAGGCAAGAGGATTACCAGTTTGAGACCAGCCTCAGAAACTTAGTGAGACCCTGTTTCAATATAAAAATAAAAAATTAAAAGGGCTGGAGATGTAGCTTAGTGGTAAAGTGCCCCTAGGTTCAATCCCCAGAACCAACAAAACAAAACAAAAAACAAAAAAATTATGGTCTTGGTTCTAGTAATTGGCTGAAAGATCAATGAAGAATATATCTAAATACAACAAACTAAAAACAAGAGTCAGACTATCATTATAACTTAAGCTTCTGAAACACAGGGTCTCTCAGCCTTTTAACAACAAAAAAGTCATTAAGCTAAACAGATCTTATTCATATGCCCAGACAATCTATACATACATGCACCCCTGCTATGCCCACCCTAACCAGTTACTTTCCGTACTCCAATAAATGAAGCTCCTCAGCTTTGCTCTTTTTTAGTGACTATTATCTAATTAGAAACAAGAAGCAACCTTTTTTTCAAACACAATTTTTACTTCTATTTTTTTTTCTTTTTTTAATATTTATTTTTTAGTTTTCGGTAGACACAACATCTTTATTTTTTATTTTTATGTGGTGCTGAGGATGGAACCCAGCGCCCCGCACATTCCAGGCAAGCACGCTATCGCTTGAGCCACATCCCCAGCCCTTACTTCCATTTTGAAATCAAAAGCTCTTTTTGCTTGTTTTTGGTCTTTTGAGAGAATATAAGAAAATGTCAAAGAGAAGAAAAAAATATATTGGAATGTATTATCTATCACATTTGAGTCAGAATCTTAATATATAACAATACCTACCAATCCGGATAGAATTTGGTATATAAGAACCAATCAATCTGAATTTGACTAAAAACAATCACATTGTCAAATTTCCTGTCATATTGTTTTTAGTTGAATTAAACAGAAGAATTTAATTAAATTGAATGAAAAAAATTAAATAGCTTCATTTCTTAAAATAAAAAACAAAATTTCAGAAAAATAAATAACATATAAACACTTACCTTACCAATACTCAGAACTAATAGTTCCCTAAACTCTCCACTCCCCACCCCCACCCCACTGCTTTAAAAAAAAAATTACAAAAAAACCCCCAAAACATTTCTACAAATAATATACCTATTCATCTTCAATAAATAGCAATATTTTATCTTTAAATTTACCTAAGTGGTATTTACTATGAACATTTTTTTGTTCACTCAATGTTGTTCTTTAGATTTATTAACAAGAGAAATTATTATTAACAGACTTCAAAGGTCTCTAGGATCTGAAAGAGCAACTAACGTTCACTGATTTATTAATTTCATACTTTTTTTTGCGGGGGGGTGGGGTGTTTACCAGGGATTGAACTCAGGGGCACTCAACCACTGAGCCATATCCTCAGCCCTATTTTGCATTTTATTTAGAGACAGGGTCTCACTGAGTTGCTTAGCACCTCGCTTTTGCTGAGGCTGGCTTTAAACTCATGATTTTCCTCCTGCCTCAGCCTCCTGAGCTACTGGGATTATAGGCATGCGCTACCACACCTGGCTAATTTTATACTTTTAATCTGGGAACAATGACAGTCTTCTAGAAGTTTATAAAATGCTCATCACACAATTAGTAAGTTTCATCACATTCTCAGAGATTCTTAACCTAAAAGAAATTAAAACTACTGTTTACCTCTTTCCATAAGCAATAGTCTTTTCTCTAAATTAATATGTAGAATGTAAATTCATTTACACCTTTCAAAAGGTCAGTTTTAGAACCTCTGTTGTGTCACAGAAGAAAAACATATTCCTAAAGTTTATTTATTCATTAAAAAAAAGCTTACGTGATGGGAACTGTACAAGACAGAGGCTGCCATCTTCCTGTCTGAGCTGGACCCGGACTCTGCCTCTGTATTGAACATCACGATTCCATTCTCTAGAGTACATTTTATTTTTCTAATGTAAATAAAACAAAACAAAAACAGGCTTTTAAGAAAGTCATCATATCAATGAGTACAGAAAATAGTGAAGGAAGAATCACATCATACCTCAACAAACACATTAAGTCCAACTGCTGAGCATACATCTTGAATCTCTGTAGCTGTAGGATTTTCAACAGCCTGAACAGTTAAAAACAAAAACATTAAATAGCTTAGCTTTAAGAGAATACTGTTATACAGTTGTATGAATCACTTTAAATACTATGATCAAAACATGTACCTAGGGGCTGGGGCTGTAGCTCAGTGGCAGAGCACTTGCCTAGCATGTATGAGGCACTGGGTTCAATCCGCATCACCACATAAAAATAAACAAATAAAATAAAGGCACTCTGGCCATCTACAACAAAACAAAACAAAGATTTACCTAAACCCTATCTTTTCTTACTAGGTACAGTGTTTTCACATTTTAATTTTAAAAATTCCTGGGAATTACACTGATTCATACTTGTGTGTCTTTCTTCCAACCAGAACATAAATTTAATGAGAGCAATGACTTTGTTTTATTCACCAGTATTTTCTCTAACATCTAAATTGGTACTTTGACTATAGTAGGTGCTTAATGAATATAGACTGGTTGAACACATATAACCACTTAAGAAGCAGTATCTAATAAAGTTTAATTTATGTTTCCCTATGGCCTTGAAATTTCATCCTATGTGTGTGTGTGTGTGTGTGTGTGTGTGTGTGTATTTTCCCCCCAATGGAAATAAAAAAATATATATTCATCAAACACAAGCTCAAGAGTGCTCACAGCATTATTTGTAATAGCCCCCAAATTAGAAACAACCTAATTAATCCATCAAGAGAACAAAGGAATGTAGTATTCTGCTGGTAGTGGTTTCCAGCAAGGGAATTTTACTTTCCTCCCCACTTTTCAGACAGTTGGCAATGCTTGGTGATAACTAGAAAAGATGGATATTTATCATCTAGTTGGCAGAGGCCAGGGATGTTGCTAAACATTATAAAATGCACAGGACATACCACTATATAAAGAATTATCTGGCTCAAAATGTCAATGATGTTGTTGTTGGGAAACTGCTACAGAGCAATGGGAATTAAACTACACTCAAAGGGTTTAGGGTTAGCTCAGGGGGACAGCACATACTTAAGCATACACAAGGCACTGGGTTCAATCACCAGCAAAAAAACATAAAAAATAAACAAAAACCTACATTCAAAAATGTGGACTAATCTTATAAGCTTAAAGTTCAGTGAAAAGAAGACATAAAAGTACACAGCAAATAATCCTATTTTTATAAAATTCAAGAACAAGCAAGTATAATGTACGGTGCTGGAAATCAGGATAGTGTTATCCTTATATAAGAGAACATATGTGGAGGGGACACTGACTGGGAAAAGACATAAGAAATTTTCCTATAGCTGATAATATTTTTAAAATTTGTGGGCTGGTTACCCAGATGTACTCCCATTGTGAAAATTGCTTGAATTATTAAATTTATATATGTTATATATAAAGTTTAAAAAAATTCAGCCATTCTTCTGACAGAATCTGTCACAGTGGCTTGACAGGGCATTATTCCAGAACAAGTGCTTTGATATCTCTTTTCACCTGAGGCAGCAAAGTAGACTGTACACATTGAAAAAGCAGCAAAATAAGAGACATTAAATAATACAAAAATATTTAATTCATTGCTTCAGACCAATTCGCCTTAAACTTGTCATTAGGTTATACAATGTAAATGACTCTTTAAATGTAGAATATGGCTGGTAGTGGCATGTAATCCCAGCAGCTCGGGAGGCTGAGGCAGGAGGGGGATCACGAGTTCAAAGCCAGCCTCAGCAAAAGTGAGGCACTAAGCAACTCAGTGGCCAAGTGCCCTTGAGTTCAATCCCTAGTACCCACCCCCAAAATAAAAATAAAAATAAAAATATACTATGACACACTGGGCATGGTGGTGCAGGCCTGTAATTTCAGTGATTGGAGAGGTTGAAGCAGGAGGATCCCAAGTTTGAGGCCAGCCTTAGCAACTAAGCAACACCCTGCCTCAAAAATTAAAAATAATTTCTTAAAAAATAATTTTTACTAGTGGCAAAGCACCCCTGGGTTCAATCCACATTACAAACAACAAAACAAAACAAGTAAGAATGTCTTTAATTTTACATTGGGCAGTTTCCAAACTGAAGCCAACAGACCACCTGAAAACTTGAGTTTTCCTATCCCAAATCCCCCTATTTTCCTGTTGCAAGCACTCTACCACTGAGCTACATCCCCAGGACCTGATTCTTCCCTTTTAAAAAGTACTAAAGTAAATTTACCTCTTTAAACTGCAGAGCTGGGTGGCACATGCCTGTAATCCCAGCCACTAGGGAGCCTGAAGCAGGAGGACTGCAGCCTCAGCAACTGAGGGAGGCCATAAACAACTTAGAGAGACCTGTCTCAAAAAATAAATAGAGGGCTGGGGATGTGGCTCAGTGGTTAAGCACCCCTGGGTTCAATTCTTGGTGAAGACTGTCATAATTATGGTTAAAACAGACACTCCCCCACCCCATTTTATTCTTTACAAACACAGGTTCATTAAGAACTGTTTCAAAAATCCCTTCAACCTATGCAACAGTGTCTTTCCGGTTTCATCAACATTAAGGAAAGCACTCTAATCTTGGCTGCTGTTCTCCTCAGGCCTTAAAGAAATGCAGTGAAGTAAATGAAAACTTTGTGGCCTGTTAGGACAACCTCCCTGTCCTAGATATCAGTCACCACTCACCTTACTTATGGGGATCCTCCTTCCCTCCGCGATGGTCTTCTTATTATTTAAATAAGCAGGATAGATACAAATAAACCTGACACAGAAAAAGCACAGCTGTTATAACGAGATCAGTGTTCCAGTCACCATCTTCGTGGCAGGGTCATCTACACTATTAATTGCTTAATTAATAGTTTTTCTTTAAATTGCCTTTTACTTAATTCCCTTAAAAAGAAAACTATTCATTCCCTTATGGAAAAATAGAACACTACTGTTAGAGAAGGTTAAAAACAACAACGAAAACAAAAACCGATACGGTAACTGTTAACGTTAAGCAAAGCTGCCCATCAAAAGTTCCAGGGGGTGGAGTCCACCTTTCTGCACGAAAGCACAGCGTAGGGAGTATTAAAAACTTTGTTATTCTAACTCATGACCTCGTAGCACCTCAAATCCTCTTTTTCTGATACAAAGACTGAGATACCTAGGCTCGGGAATTTAGCGACCCTGCGAAAAGCTTGGTACTGCAGGCTTCCCGGCCCGGGAAGAGACGACGTGGAGTCTGAGGCTCACGTCGAGCGCAGGGGGCCAAGCCCTTCTCAAGACCTGGGGGTGGGGAATTGCGGCCCAGCATCTGCGGCATCGCAGCAAGGCCCCCCACCCCTTTTTTTGGTCCCCAGCTCAGGACTCACCTGTCTTGGTCCGCCGGGGACCGTGAGGCGGCGCAAGCCATGTCCACAGACAGCACAGACTCCGCCCACAGAAAATCAGCCGGAAGTTACGAAACCACCCGCTCTTCCGGCGGAACTCCGACCCACCAAAGTGGCCCTGCGTTCGCTGCTTTTCAACGCCGTTTTGTTCCAGCACCTGTCGCTCGGAGCCGTGACGTCTGGATTGACGTGGCTTGTTAACCTTTCTTCTCGCGAGAAGACTGAGAACGATTCCTTCCCACTTTTCTTCCATTGGAGTGCTTTAGGGGCGTGGATTATTATTTATTTTTTATTAATTAATTAAACGTTTCCTCGTTCCCCGCTTCACACCAAAGTTGGGTGATACTATTTACGCTCGCCCGTGGGTGAAGGCTGTAAGCTGATGGGAGTCTGTGTAGTATGAAGCGAAAATACAAGTTAGAGCAGGCAAGAAAATGTTTTTTATGTTTAATTTTGTTTCCACTCCTACTTCCCGCAGATTGAACCTTTTTTTTTTTTTTTTTTTTTTGTGCTAGGTATTGAATCCAGGGCTTTGAGCATGCCAGGCAATCACTCTACCAACTGAGCTATACTCCCAGTCCAAGATTGAACTTTTTAAAGTGAAGGAATTAGCAAAATTTTTGGTAGTTGCGTTTCAACGTACTATATGTTAGAAACTTTACTATTCACCTTTTAAAACGTCTGAAGGACATCCTATAGACTAAAATTAATCATGATTTTGTATGCTTTGTTGATGTGTAGGGAGAGGAACACTCCACCTCCATCTTCTTAAGAGTTTCAGCTGGCTCCTAGAATTAAAGTGACATAAGGTGGATTAAAAGGAGAAACGGGTAGTGCAAATTTAATGTCGTACTGTAGATTTAACAAAAAAATAAAGATCCAAAGAAGCAGGGCCAGTTACTTATAAACTGCATTATACAAATAATAGTGTGAAGAAGCAACTAAATCATTTGGGTAGGCGTAAAAGATGAGTTATTATCAAAAGCTGTACGGAATCCTCGAGAATAAGGACAGTGTCTTTCACAGGGGAATTTCATTTTTTAAAAAAATGGCAGAAATGTGGAAGTGATCGTTTTGAACCTGCTGTTTTTCACGTGTCTGGTTTACTTAATATGTTATTGAATAGCATATTTTAACCTCTTCAATTGCAAAGCATTACTTCACAGCATTTCTGTTCAACTAAACATACCTTCATTCCTATATTAGCAGTGGCTGTTTATTCCATATTTACAATGGAACTTTTCAAAGAAACAGGTAAGACATTTACTTTATTTATAGATAAAAAAAAAAAAAGACTCAAGAACCAACTAAACAAAAATCTCTCCAAAAGCTGAGTCTCAGTGAGTTTGGATAATTTGCCCATTTGCAGTAATAATGGCTGAGTTCAGGGCATCAGTCTCTCTCCCACTCTGTATATCTCTGTATCTATCTATATGGTGATATAGATATATAGAGCTCTCGTTTTTTTCTCTTTGCGCGCGCGCGCACACACACACACACACACACACACACACACACACACACACACACACACTAGAAATTAAGGAGATTGTCTGAAGTTTAATGCAGTAACCTGGTTACCATGGAGTTGTTTTTTTAGAGCCATTTAAGTAATTGGGGACAAAAGGGCAGTATTGGTGGTTACTTTTTCTGGCTTATACACATTAAGGGAACTAATGACACAGATGATGGAGCTAATATTACTTAGTGCCATTTCTTTTTCTTTTTAAAATTTTTTTTCAGTTTTCAGTGGACACACATCGTGACTTTTATTTTATGTGGTGCTGAGGATCGAACCCAGCACCCTGTGCATGCCAGGCGAGCACGTTACTGCTTGAGCCACATCCCCAGCCCTATTTAGTGCCATTTCTATGCCACTCTGGTATTTAACTCTACACTATTTCTGAAATACTGTTCAAGGAGAGAGGCTTGATTTGTGATATTGCAAAGTGAGAGAAAAAAAGTGATGGAGGAGCAGCCATAATAAGAGATAAAACATCTGTTGAAGGCTTAAGATTAAAAGTATTTAATAATAAAAGACAAGGTTGTGGGTAAAAAAAAAAGACAGTAAAATTTCTTTTTTACAAAGATAAAAACAAAACCCTATAAACAGGGGTGGGGCTTTAGCTCAGTGGCAGAGTGCTTGCCTAGCATGTGAAGCACTGGGTTTGATCCTTAGCACCACAAAAAAATGAGCAAAGGCATTTTATCCATTTACAACTACAAAAATAAAAAAATATTAAAACCATATAAACATACAAATAGGAAACAAAAGTTTATATATAATTTAAAAACCCAGACCAGTGTTGAAACATTTCAGCAGTAGTAAACATCAGAAGATAAGAGTTCTGTGGAAAAAGAATTGTGACCAAAATTATACTTTGTGTGAAGGCAAAAAAATAAGCAATTTTAAACTAAGAGTAGAATTAGAAAGCATATCCCTAATTTAGCTTTTCTGGAAAAAAAAAACAGGAAATATTTCAGCCAAGTTAAATTAATGTAAAGAATTAAAGAAAATCAAAGACATGAAATATAAACAATGATGAATACTGAAAACTGATACTTAGATTTAATTACTGATAATAATAGTGAAGTTAATTTTAATGATTAGTCTGAAAATTTAAAACAAGTGAATAAATACTAGGAAGGACAAAAGAATTAGGGTGCCAACTGAAATAGCAAACATCTCTTTCTAAAATCATCGTAGTCACTGCACCGCCAGGGTCTTCACTGGCCATGCTACCCCAGCTGGGACCTTGGACTCAAACAATGTTGCTATGTTTCTCTTTCCTTTTGTTCTCTCCGTCTCTTCTCCTCAGCCCCCAATTCCTGGACCACCCCAAGAATTTCAAATTCTTGCCTTTCTTAAGCAAACTTACTAAAATCCCCCTATCCAAATTCCAGGTTTATCTTTATAGATCCCCAAATCAAGATCCTCAGCTAAAGGAAGGTACCTTCTGAGAACTTTTCTTTAACAGGATTCATTCTTACAAGAGGATGCTACAGTTTCAGGTAACTGTTCTTTTGTACAGATTAATTCCTGTTTCCAACATTGACAGTCTCACTGTTCCCATGATAATCTTCATTTTCTCTTTGTATGTCTAAATTTTCCCCTTCATTTGGTGATATATTATTTGGCACTTAAAGATTATTTCATGACTGATGTTTATCTTGTTTTCTTCATTGTATTTAATGCCTTTTCTTCAGAATTATGTTTTGGCATATATCTGCCATACTGGCTTCTTTGCATTTGCCTGTATAAGTGTGGTTATACGTTTGGTTTTATTCATCTGGGATCATTTAAAAATCGTTCGGTAATGCAGTATTTCATTTTTTTTTTAGTTGTAGATGGACACAATATTTTTATTTATTTTCATGTGGTATTGAGGATTGAGTCCAGCGCGTCACATGTGTGAGGCAAGCTGAGCTACAACCCTAGCCCGATAGTGTTTATTTTATTATATGTGATCAGTACATTTATTTGGTACTGTTCCTCTACTTTATGCTTTGTTTTGATTAACCCTTCCTCAATTCCCCTTTGTTCTTTAGCATCTTATTCAAGTATCTTTAGTTATTTTAATGATTTACTAGCTAAAACCTGGAAAAACTGACTTATTTTTTTTTTTCGTTGTAGATGGACACAACGTCTTTATTATTATGGGGTTCTGAGGGTTGAACTCAGTTCCTCACATGTGCTAGGCAAGCATTCTACCACTGAGCCACAACCCTAGCCCAACTTCTTTTTTTTTTTTTAAGAGAGAGTGAGAGAGGAGAGAGAATTTTTAATATTTACTTTTTAGTTCTCGGCGGACACAACGTCTTTGTTGGTATGTGGTGCTGAGGATCGAACCCGGGCCGCACGCATGCCAGGCCAGCGCGCTACCGCTTGAGCCACATCCCCAGCTCTGCCCAACTTCTTTTTTAACATTGGGGTTTCCACTAAATTAAAAAAATTAAAATCATGTTCTTCCAAGTTAAAAATAACATAGTATCTGTTGACATTACTTATTTAGCATGTTTTTACCTCTTCCCTACCTTCTAACTCTTGTTTCCCTATTTGTGTTGGAATAATCTTGAATTTAAAATCATAAAAATTATTAAGCATTTAATTTTTTGTTTATCTGGACACTTACACTGAGATTCATTGTCAGAGTAACCACAATTATTTATACTACTTCTTTTTTTGGCAGGGGTAGGGTACCAGGGATTGAACTCGGGGGCTTCTGAATGCTGCATGTTGTTCGGTGGTGTTTTTCTTCTTTGCCATTTGGTGTTGTAGGAATCTGATGCTAATCTTTTTTTTTTGGCAACTATTTCTCTCCTCACTAATGTTTTTAGAACATCTTCCTCTTTCTGGGCATGGTGACACATATCTGTAATCCCAGTGACTTGGGAAGCTGAGGCAGGAGGACTGCAAGTTTTGAGGCCAGCCTCAGCAACTTTTACAAGGCACTAAACTACTTAATGAGACCCTCTCTTGCCCCCCCCTCCCCCAATAAGAAAACAAAAAGGGCAAAAGGTGCCTAGGATGTAGCTCAGTGGTCCTTGAATTCAATCCTTACTTCCAAACAAAATCACCACCAAAAGTAAACAAAACAAAAAAACACAAAGTTATCTTCTATCTTGAAATTTAAAAACTAAGGACACACACCTAATGAGGGTTTCTGTTAGTTTCAGGTTACTCCAGGAACAAATTGAGTTTTATTCACAAGTGCCCCCATTTGGGGGAAAGCAGAACTAGGTCTCAGAAATGGCAGGGACTGCCAGGCATGGTGGTGCATGCATGTAATCCCAGTGACTTGGAAGGCTGAAGCAGGATCGCCAAGTTCAAAGCCAGCCTCAGAACCAGTGAGGCATTAAGCAACTTGGGAGACCCTGTCTCAAAATTTAAAAAAAGGGCTGGACTCCCCCTTCCCCCGCCCCCCCCCAAGAAAAACAAAAACAAAAACAAAGCAAAAAACCTGTAGGGACTGTGGTGGCTCCTGACTTGCCTCTTACTTGCTTTATATGCCTCCCTGCCCCCACCAATCTGTTCCCATTTCCTCTTTTTCTACAGTCTGCTTCCTCTTCTATTAGGCTCCATGATGTCAATTGTAGTAATCAGCCTATGGGACCTTTCAGTTCCCACCAGCCAGAAATTTTCTTTGTGACAACTTATTTCAAATTGATTAGCCAAGTCTTTTTTTTTTTTTTTTTTAAAAAAAAGCTAGACCAAACAAGTCTTTGGATCCTAATAGGTAGTGTAAGTAGGGCACGTAATGTCTGGCATTTCTTTCAATAGCCATTTCTCACTAGTGTTGTTTTATATTCAGTGATCACTTTTGCTACTATACATTGAACATTTTCAATAAAAAAGTAACATAACTTTAAGAGTAAGTGAACAGTCATAAATGTAGAAAAAAAAATTACCCTGAATATCAGAGGAAAGAAAGTATATTTAGCACCAAGAACAGTATTATACATATAGAACATACAGGTTAAAAGAAGCATCAATGGCCTAACAAAAAGCAGAATATACTTACAGATCACAGAATTGAGAACAGAAGGAAAATAACCTGGGGTATACAGAAGCCACATAGGCTCCAACATTACAAAGTAGTATTTTAAACTCAGCATAGTATTAGGGAAATATGGTTAGTGGAAATGAAAAAAAATTATACTATTTCAGCCACAGTGACTTTTGAAAAATTATTTTTGTTTGGTAAATTTTACCCATCTGACTACTCTTCAGCTCTGGGCAATTTACTTTTGCATTGCTGGCACTCCATTCTTTCTCTTAGATGAAAAGAAACCCCACCTGATTATATGAATTCAGATATAGTGCAACTGGCTCCCATCAGCAATGGACTCATCATTTTACTTAATTAATTTTGTGTAACATGATCCATATTATACATAATCAAGAAAAATATGTACTATTTGCTCTTTACAGCATTTATCTTTCATTATTTCCCTCATTAACTTCTAGTGCCCTGATAATTTATAAAGTTTATCCTCAATTATCAGACTGATTTGACCATTCATTAAATATTAATAAATTGGATACATTTTCCTTTCATCTGAAACCAATCTTCCCTCACCTCCAAGTTCCCATTTCCAGTCTCTTCTAATCTTATTGCCATTTCAAATTAAGATACTTTGGCTTTTACAATAATTGTTTCAAAGGAAATATTAGCTGATCCTTCAGACATAATAATGTAAAAATTACTTGTTCATTCATGTCGGTAAGTTTGTTTCTTATCGGGAGTTGAGATGGATTATAACAGATTGAACAGCTCAATATTCAAGTCTTAGGTCTACAGAAAGGAGAATCTGT
The DNA here is from genome assembly GCF_052094955.1 of Ictidomys tridecemlineatus. Classification (NCBI taxonomy): domain Eukaryota; kingdom Metazoa; phylum Chordata; class Mammalia; order Rodentia; family Sciuridae; genus Ictidomys; species Ictidomys tridecemlineatus. The sequence continues at coordinate 118,316,247 of NC_135477.1, read as the reverse complement.
TGGTAGATTAAAAGTTCAGTTGTTGAATTCATCTGGAGCCCAAGGCAATCACTCAAAGAGCTTCATTGTGGTAACTGAGGGCAGTAATTCCCAAAGTGTGGTCCTCAGGACCAGCAGCACCAGCAGCATGTTTGAACTTGTTAAAATACAAATTCTTGGGGCCCACTCTAAACCTACTCAGTCCAATTACCAGGGTGTGACCTGGCTGTGTCATAAGCACTAAAATTCAAATGCACCCTTGTTTCAAAAACCACTGCCTTAGGATTTCTCTGTTGCAGTCCACAGCTAAATAGGGCACAGTCAATCCCTTATCCCTTCCTTTAAATAGCCATCACAATTACTGACTTATCTTAAACCCAACACTGGGCTTAGTATGCCATTTTTAACAAGCATCAACTTGGAGTATTTGGCTTGCTATCAGTTTTGGTAACATCTTGCCAATGTCTCAAAGTAGACTCTACTCATTCAGAGCCATTATCTCTAACTAGAGGTTCTCATCCAGTGACCTTTTCCTCAAGGGACAACATACACTGGTTCTTCTCCCAGTAATGTTGCCCACAGGAATTCCAGTCTTTTTGTAAGTAGAAGGGACTCTTCTTTCATTTCCAACACAATACTACCTTTTTTTTTTTTAAAAAAAAAAACTTGAATTAAAAGGCAACTTTATTCTAATTAACTAACACTTTTATCTCTTTCCACAAAAATACTTGGAAGTAGTTTATAAAAACTGGCATGCAAAAATTCAGACAAAAACAGATATGACCTAGATAACATTGTATCCCTATTGTTTATGGCAGCCTTGGAGAACAATATAGAATATTATTCATAAACAATTTCAGAGAAGTTTTGAAAAAAATTTAAATAGATTCCAAAGATAAATAAATTGAGGTGTTTATAAAGTGGAGCAGTGGAAAGAGTATGGGCTTTGGAGTAATATGCTTTAGTTCAAATGGTGGTACTTAATTTTCTGGCACTTTAGCTTTTAAAAAAACAGCCTCATTCCGTGCAAGTTATAAACACAAGTAAAAACACAAGTTAGATAATTAACTAAATGATGTGATTTCAAGGGCACCAGGTAGGTATGCATACTCCCTGTCACCTCCTCTTCCCAGTGCCCCACCATGCCTAAAAATCCTTTATCTTCTCCAAATGCAGAGTGCATGAATTTTATCATTAAAAATAAACCTTTCATTTATTCAACAAATATATGAGCATTTATCATCATAGTCACTTTTGATCTTTTAGAACAAACTCAGGGAAGATATATTAAGTAAATTATCTTTGCTATTATCAGTGTATTTTCCTTCATGAAAGAGGGCTCCCCCTGAGGTTAGTATAAGGAAGTGGGTACTTCACCCCAACCCCCTAACCAACTGTACACATCAAAAATAAAGTTTTTCTTAACAGGTAAGGATATTTAAATACTCCTCTGAATTTTTTCTTTTTCCCAATGCCAGGGCCTCTTTTGAGTATCTTAATGGCATTGTATCTACTTTTAAAGTTTCATGTGATTTGTATTTTCTGTATATGGCAGAGTACTGATTATATTTGGCTGTAGAAAATATGCCTTAACAGGTAGGGTGATATAAGGTGTTGCATGTTAGACCCAGTAGTAACAGGGAAAAGATGAGGAGGAAAGACAGTTACATTATAGAACATGGAAGAAACTACTTGTACTAAGAATAATCAAAATTTCAAGTATAGAATTCTTTTAAGAAAAAGTGAATACTTATGTGGTCCTGTTATTTCAATGCCTAGACCTGTGCTAGGCAGACACTGATATATATGCCTCTGTTTTAACTGAGTTCCAGTGGAGTAATGGGGGAAAAAGGGTGGAAAAATATTGAAAAGTGAAGAAGTGCTAATCACATAAAGAAAAATTAAAATTTAGGAATGGTTAAGTGCCAACAGTCTTCTTCAATTGTTTTTATTACAGTAGGAGAAATTTTACTCTTAATGCATAGAATTTGAAGAAAAAAATTTATATAAGCTTTTAAAGAGGCCCTTTTGACAATTATTAATACAAATGTGAAATAAGACCCTTCAAACAAATACCAATTTCAGTAATAGTTTACATACAGCAATAATTTATTCTGAAATGTTCATTTAGTTTCTGTTGAGACACAATTCATGTCTCATTAATAAAAGAGCAGCCATCTCACCTCAAATACCAGAATGTACAACAGTTACAGCATAGCAAAAGTTCTACCTACTTTCAGATAAAATCTAGTTCAGGTAAAATAATTTCATTCAATGTTTTACAGTTACACAGATTTTTTTTTTGAGCACAAAATAGTGTAAATTGTTACACTGTAGCTATCTCTATGCACATCATATGACCACAGAACTGTTAATCATAACTTCTGAAATTGAACCGTCATTTCATTCATGCAGTAAAGCAAAGCAGGCTGGGTAAACTTATTCATTGGGAACCATATTACTGTGAATTTCACAGCCACATGATTAATTATGAAGTCAGATGGACTCACAGGACTAAAACAATTTTTTTGCATAAATACCAATTTCTCCCTGATGTAAGTTTAATTAGTTAATAATCTAGAAATGATTGATAACAGCAATATATCATATTTTCTATCTGTAGTGTTCATTATTTTACGATGAGCGATAACTGAAGTATGATGGGATGGATGCTACTTAAATATATGTAAAAACATACTGTACAAATATACTTGGCTTTACCACTTTTTTCCCTATTAAGAGTGCCTCCCAAAATATGACCAGTGAAGACAAAGTATACTCTATCAAATATGGCTTCCTGAACAAAAACCCTCTAACAAGAATCAAACCTATTTACAAAAACTTTCAATCCTTTAAACTTTCATTTAGAACAAAATTTCTATATAGCATTTGTAATTAACACCTAATTTTCTTAGTTTTGTCCTTCCAGCTCTTTTAAACAGATGTCACAAGGTAAGACCCAGAATGGCGCTTAGGACTTTGAGTTCCACTGGATTCTGTGCTGTCAGTTTTTGAGTCTCGTTTCTTGGTGTTATTCACTGGTGTTGGGATCTGAGATGGGCGAGCTGAAGTGCTATCTGCGCTGCTTTTCCTAGGACTTGGGTTGTAATTAAAAGGAGTCACTCTGGCAGCAACAGTTCCACTAGGTGAACTGTGTTTGCTTGAGCTGCTTGAACTGAAAGGGGTACGCTCTGCTATAGAGCTTTCACTAGTCTCTGCTGCAGGAACAGGATTACTCTGTCCCTGTTTTGTCTCAGTTCCTTTTTGGTCTGGGGCATCTACCTGAATAAAGGAGTTCAGGCGGTTTTCCAAACCCATGGTGTGCACGGGGACACTGCCATTACCCCCATTTTGTTTTCCCTGATTATCCTTTAAATCTTTCACATTTGGATTTCCCTTTTCTGAAACACTGTCAATCACTGGGGGAGTATTACCTGTGGGAGATCTTCCAGATCTAGGGTTGTTAATGGGACAGTCCTCAATTCTCACCCAAACATCCTCTGTTTTAGAAACAGCAGGTGCCATTTGATAAATTAGAGTTTTTGATTCAGCACCATTTGTAGCACCCGAAGAAGTATTCTGAGAAGTAATATTTGTGGGAGAAATTTCACTTTCTTTTATTTTTCTCCATGTTCCTTTTGTGGATACTTGGTTTTCTTTAGTTTGTTTTGTTCCTGAAACAGAGTTTACATGTTTTTCATCCTCACTTTTTGCTTTTTCACTGGACTCTGATGAGGCAGAAAGAATTGAAGACGAGCTTCCAGTTCTTCTCCAAGTGCTTACTCGAGGAAGGGATGATGAATGTTTGCTATGCTCACGCTTCCAGGTTCCTGATCTGTTAATTGGAAGTCTGGAAGGACTTTCAGAATGGGAGCGTGCTATATCATGACGCTTTACTGGTCTTCCATCATTATATTCTATAGTGGGACTGAGATTGGGTGGAAGTTTTCGCCATCCACCAGCCTGAACAGATGAATGTGTGGACAGAGACATATCAGGAAGGGAAGGGCTTAAAACTGGTGTTTGTGCCTGAGACCTAGTGGGAGAATCTGGTCTAGAAGATGGAGAAAGAGATTCAAATGAAGCAGATTCCTCCAATTTTCTCCTTAGGGTTGGGCTTGGAGCTTCTTTGATGAAAGTAGACTGACGTACTAATACAGGTCTCTCTGATCGATCAGATTCACTTCCACTTGATTTAGTTGAAGACATTCTAGAAAGTTCTACCTTTTTACTAGACCCATTGCTATTATTCATCTGATTTAGTCCTTTGGAGGCAGACTCACTTCTTGGGATACTACTGGTATTCTTGGATAAGCCTGTTTGTTTGGTAAGGTTTTGTTGGCTCATCTGTCTGCCTGGAGATGTATATGACATTTTCCCAGAGCCTGAAGACTTAGTTGAAGCAGTACTAGGGGATGATGTTCTGGGCAGTTGAGATAATTTGTTAGGAGGACTTATTCCATTTCTACCAGGTGAAATTGAGTTTCGCCCTGGAGACTGCATAGGTCTAGTTAATGGTTGCTGGGCAGGTCTTGAAGGAGTAGAATCTCTAGATCCTGACCTAGAAGGCCCTTTATTTGACCCACCTATTTGTGAAGTCTGCCTGGTAACAGGGCTTAATTCTGATTTCACTGAAGGCTTGGTTCCTCTAGGGGAAGTGGTGGTTGCTTGACCTTCACTAGGGCTTTTGGAGGCTGGAGTCTTAAGGGGTGGGCCTTTTTTAGAAACAGGGCTTGTACTTGAGGAGCTATTTCGAACTCCCGGAATATGAATCATTGTCCTACCTCGAGAGATTGAAGGCATGTTTGTTTGAAGGGGCTGTTTCATTTGGCTGGAAATTTCTGAATTAGATCGAACTTTTCCAGTAATCAAGCTTTTATAAACTTTTTTTCCTCCTTTGATTCCTTTATTTTCAGATTCCATTTTTTTAGTTTCCAATGTACTTTTCTCCCCAGGCTTGAGAATTCGTGGTCCTTTATTACCCGTGAAGGGTTTTTCCTCTTGATCAGGTGTAAGATGAAAAGGTGATCCCAGAGAGATTCCTGATTTCAGTGAAAGAATGGAATCTGAATCAGATGAAGCTTGTCTAGATAAACATGCAGCAGCAGCAGCTTGATGCAAACTACTCACTATGGAATTTGCACCTTCTTGAATAGCTTTCCAATCAAAATTTTCTGAGTCAGGGGACAAACCATGCTCTGAATCTGGTTTCTGTATATCTTTCAAATCAAGTGTCAAATCTTCAGCTAATATGCCACCCATATTTCTGGGACTATGTTTTTCATTATCACCCTTGAGTCTTGAAGGCCTTTTCTTTTTTGGCATTGCAGAACTTATACATTCCTGCAACAGGTCATCTTCAGAATCAATACTAAGAGAACTGAGAGAACTGTTTCTTGAGAAACAAACAGGAGTATCCTCAACATGAAATGATTTAGGAGCATAACCTGATGCCTGGGGTTTACTTGGTTCTCCTTGTGAAGCAGGTGGCGCAGTCTCTTTAATAGGTTCATTTTCTTTGTTATTGTTGTTTTCTTGGTCAATGTCACTAAGAGAACTCAGAGAAGAATTACGAGAAAAGCAAACTGGTGTATTTTCAATAGCAAAATTCTGTAATTTTTCATCAGTTGCTGCCCCTCTATCTGGTATGTCTTTGGATGACTGAGGAAAAGTGGGTTGCTTCTGTAGTATGGGTTTAGACTGGCCTCGACTTATTGGATGTTTTGTAACAGCTTGTGACTTATTAGATGACTGTTGGCTTGATGTTAGTTCTGTGTGGCTGGCAACTTTAGCTTCTGAATCCTTACTGTCTTTCCCCTTTCTTAATTCTGCCTTTTCCCTGGAAAGGTCAACATCATCATCATCAAAGTCTAAAGAACTTAAAGAATCATTTCGTGAAAAACAATAAGGAGTTCCTTCAATAGGGGTGTAATGATGAGGTGAATCAAAAGTAAAACTTCCTCTAACTCTATCTTCATTATTTGGTAGCTTATCATTGAAGTCCTTGGAATTAGTCTTCAAGTTTTGTTTCTTTGAATCTTTGTTGTCTGAGAAAGCTGGTTCGGTATTTAAGTTATTCTTTGAGTCTGTGTTCTTTTTCACACGTGTCCTATACTCGGTATTTTGTGGCATAGGTTTTACTGGTGAAGTAGGCTTCTTTTTCTTACTATCTATTTGATTTTTGTTAGTTCCAGATGAAGACACAGATGCTTGCTGGACCTGGTCCATTATCTTTTTCACACGGAAAGGCTTGTGACTTTTCCCTTTGGGCATAGCAGAATTAATGCATTCTGCAAGAATATCGCCTTCTTCTGTTTTACTGTCATCCAATTCAGGCATAGTTACAGATGAGGTTTTTCCTCTTTGAGCCTCATCTGTACTTCTGCCTTCTGTAGGAATGGTATCTCTTTTTTCAAATTCACCTGACTGTGCCCCTGCTCTAATCCCTTCTCCAGCAGCTAACTCATTTGGAGGGGATTCTATTGTAAGATCACTTAGAGATGTAGCTGTGGAAAAGTTTATAGGTGTCCCTTCTACACAATACACCCGTGGCATGTCATCTCCTGGTGTAAAACTAACATGCTTTTGTGCCTGTAACCTGTTTTGTGATGGAAGAAGTTTGTACACAGGCAATTGACTTGGTTTCCTTGCCACAGGTGGAGGTAATTTTGAAGCAGTCTGGGCTAGCTTTTTGGCTTTGCGTGATGACTTTGTTGGCATCGCAGAAATAATACATTCTTCTAATATTTCAATATCATCATCATCTGAATCATCTAGTAGATCTTTTTCAGAATCAACAGGTTTTTCTGCCTCTTTGTCCTGGTTTTCATTTGATTCTTCAGGCTGCTCTGGTTCTGTTTCATTCCCATTGTCATTTTCATGAACTGGAGGCATTATTCTTAGCTCTACATCTTTCTGTATAAATGGTTCATCAAGGCTTAGGGCACTCAGGCTAGATGAACAAGAAAATCCATCTGGAGTACTCTCTGTGGCAAAATGTAACAAAGTATCAGCATCTGGAAGAACCTGGACCCTCTGAACTGCAGCATTTACAGCAGCTTGCTTAGGTCCACTCTCTCTTTTTTCAGTAGTAGGTACTTTATTTTTAGGTACCTCTCGCTTGGTTTGAACTGTCTGAGGAGGTGGTGGAGGGGTTTTACTTCTGCTTGGTGGCATGGTTTGTCCAGGGCTATCTGGAAGGTCACTGGGGCTTATAATGCCACTTACCATTCCACTGCACGGTTCACTCTGAACAGAGCTGGCAATGGAACGACTCTCAAAACTATCAAGTGAACTGACAGAAGTACATCTGCTAAACATGAGTGGAGTCTCCTGAACATAGTGCTCTGGTGGACTTTTGGGTGTTTGAGCACCACTTTTGGAGGGAGACTTGGCCCCTGAAGAAAATTCAACAGCTTTGTGTCTGGTTGATTCTGTAGACAGACTGGAAGCTTGGAGTCGACTGGGTTTGGTTCTAACATGCTGAGATACTGTTGGAACTTCACTTACAGGATCTTCAGTTGATCTAGTTACATTGTTCTCTTTTATTTCTGCTATTTGCAGAGTATTAGAAGAATCTGCTTCCTGTGTTGTCTGATCACATCCTATTTCATCTTCAGCTGATGACAAAGATGATAATGAACTGCACCTTGAAAAACATATTGGGGTGTCTTCTACACAGTAAGTCTGAATTGTTTCTTGGTTGATAGAGGGAACTTTGCAAGTGGTAGTTTTTTGAGTCTGACCGTTTCTATTCTGTGCTGAACTTGGATGTAACTGAGTTTGCCTTTTTGCATTGGATGAAGGTGTGGATGCCTTCTCACTATTTGAAGAGATATGTTCAGTTTTAGTATTTTGTGCAGATGAACTCTTTGAAAATGGAAATGATGGTTTCTGTGAGGAAGAAATGTCAGTGGCATATTTTAAACTATAATCAATAGGCTGATCCACATGATGCTTTTCTTCATTATATTTTATGCTATAATTTGTTGGTCTCTCCTCTTCTTCATGCTGTTCTTCTTCAGAATAGCGTTCACTATAGTTGGTTGGCTTATCATCTTCATAGTCATCTTCCTGACACAAAGACTGGTTTACATTTTGATTAATTCCATGACCAGAACCCACTCGATTTGTTTCTGAACCATTGGTTCCCCTTGACCTATATGGGGAAACACATTCTTGCTGTCCAAAATGTGGCTGGAACTTAAGGTGTTTATCATCAGTACTCTCAGTATATACAGGGTAAGTGGTATTTTGACTCCTTGATTGTCTCTGCTCATTTTGTTTTATTTCATCTTCTATTATGTGTTTTGGTCTTGCCCATCTTTCATTCTGTGAAGGACTTTGCCTTCCAGAGTTCAACTGCTCATCTGAATATTTAAGACTATAATTTATTGGTGTATCCAGTTCTCCATCATTATCATCCATATGATTTGCACTATGTATTTTATGGGCTAGGTCAGCTGGATACTGACCGTAACTGCAAAATTTACTTTCATCATCTTCAGAATAGGATTCAACTGAAGGTTTCATTTGACCTCTTTTACCATAACCATCACTACTACTGACACTATTTAAACTATCATTTGAAGATCTTTTATATTCCAGTTTACCATAAGGCATAGAGCATGTCCTATTTGAATTTTCTGACTTAGTAAAATTGTATGTGTTTGAATGTGTGTGGGCAGTGGAACTTCTTCTTATTGCATTCCTTTCATCTGTCACACAATGTAATTCAGTGGTAGAACCAGAACTTCTGTCTTCCTGGGAGGTATGAATGGCTGATACTTCTTCCATGACTTTGGCAATTTGGGCTGCAGTGGTTGAGATTGGCAAACCTCTCTTTGAAGAGGTTCCTGGATTTTCTGTAGTTGGGTGGTAGCTGCTTAGGCCAATTCCTCGCTCCCTCTCCAAACTTCTATCTTTTTCAGAACGAGAACTATCTAAACTCCCCCTTGATGATGAGGAGCTGGGCAATACTGTAGTATTCAAATATGGTGAAAGAACAGTCATATTTCCAGTATTAAAATTGTCTGATCTATTATCATCATGTCGATTGGTGTCGAAAACGTAGTCACCATAAAGATTTTGCTTGTGTCTTTGCTTACTACGATGAGATGCCTTAGGACTTAAATTGTCAATGTTGTCAAAAGTTTCAGATAAATGCTGAGCATCTAATTCTGCTTCTAGGGCTTTCTGTTTCCTAACATGAAGAGATGGTAAGCTTGAACCAGGAGACATAATATTGGCGTCCTTATATTTTGCAGGTCGATTTGCCATGAGATTCCTTAAAGCTGCAGCACTTCCCATAGCAATCATTTTGTGCTTTGAATGAATGAGATTCTTGAGCATGCTAACAGCCCCCATATCCCATAATGCTTCCTGGTCTTTAGGATTTCTTGCTGAGAGATTCCACAAAGTTCCACATGCATTACTGACTATTGTCAAACTGTGAGATTTCAAGTGTTGTAACAAAGTTTGTAGGCAGTTGTTCTCTCTTAGGATTTGCCTGGAATAAAAACAAGAAATCACAGAGTGAAAAAAAAAAATCTGTAAGATAGAAAACAGGTAAATCTAAAGATAATTTTACTAAAAGTTAATAATAGGCATGTTAAAATTATACCAATTATTCTATAAATTTCAAGCATTCACATCTTTTGTTCTTAGTTCATTCAATGTTTATTGATTAAAAATACTCATCTGTCAGACTTGGTAATGGCCCTCAGCAGAAAATGTGATTTTCTATCTATTCTACATTTCCTATTCTGATCCAATAGCTTAAAATACTCTTGGCAGGGGGCAGGTACCAAATACATTTATTCTTTTCATATGGTAACAGTTTTACAATTTAAGTGTCATAAATATATCATGAAATCTTAAACTGAACAGGAATTTTGTGGTAATTTAGCCTACACATGCAAGCCACAATGTTGACTACTAATATCTTGGAAGAGGTAAACAGAACTGATACATTTTTTATGTAGTCACAGAGCATACTTTATGTACATATCAGCAAACCTACTTTCTAGAGTAATCTCTATGTCTCCAGTTTAATTTTCTGGCATGTTATCTTTCTTACAAGTACTCTTTGGCAGATTGTGTGTGTTGTCATTATTTTGAAAAATAATGTAAAGTAAAGGTTTTCAAAATATTTAAAGCATGTAAATACAAGGGCTAAAAATCAGCATAATGAACTCTGAGACTTGAAAGAGCACTAGCTAGTTTAATGCATGGAAAACTGAAGTTCATTGACAGCATATTCAGCTTAATAGGCCTTAAAATAGACTGGTAAGGGTGCACAATAAACTTTAATGTGGTGGTCTTTTCTCAATAGTCCAGTAGTCAACTGAGTACTTACTGAGTTTACAAAATACTTTTGGCGTAGCAGAAAGGAATATAAAAACCTTGAAGTTTTACATCAAAAACTTAAATAAAAAGATGTTTATATTCTCTATTAAAAGAACCTGATGCTCTTTTTGAAAACAACAGGAATAACACTGGATATATTTAAAAAAATGAATAAGCTCTGAAAATACTCATATTTTTGTTGACATATTATAGATCCCAAGTTTTAAAAATGTGTGCTCTGACTCTGATCTTTCAGATTTTAGAAACCTAGTAGATTGGCTGGTACTTAAATAATATGATAAGTGATGTTAAGACACCACTGGAAAAATTAGAGCCTTTATACTTTCAGAATCATGCTCATCATTTTGCTGTTTTTAAAATAAGCTTCATATTCCTTTATGCCATAGTAATAAACAAGAAAGAATTTTGTTCTAATATTTATGACTCTTATTTATTCCTCCACACATGGATTATATCTCTTAACATTTGTTTGTCTAATCTCCTTTATGGTACTATAAACTTTATTAGAAAAAATACACTAATGAGTAAAACTGGGATTAACATTTATCTTTTCACTGTACTAAGTGTATTTTGGTTTTGAACTTATTAATAATTATACAAAACACTGCTCACGATTAGGTCTTTTCAAAGAAATGAATTCATGTAGAAAGTAATATAGAACTCTGTATATACCTGTGGTCCTCATTTGTAGCTATCAAGCTGGATACATTCCGTAATATCCCACCTCCACTTTCAATAATGGCTAAAGTATTTGTCTGGCTCCGGTAAGTGAGAGTGCCAACCAAAAACGCAAGCGCACCATCTACAGCACATATATCAGCTTTATTCTCAGTGCAATGTGCTGACAAATTCCATAAGGCACTCAGTACGCTTTTGAGGGTTGATTCCTATTAAAAAACAGAATATGTGTCATCTAATTAGAACTGAAATTTGTTTTTCATGACTTTTTATGTTGACTTCTACTGAACAAAGTTTGTTTTTTGATTTCCCCAGTTTTCCAACTCTGACTAGTAAAATTTTTAAATTTTTTGGCACCAGAGATTGAACCACGGGTACTCTACCACTGAGCCACATCCCACCCAGCCCTTTTTATTTTTTAATTTTGAGACAGGGTCTTGCTAAGTTGCTGAGGCTGGCTTTAAACCTTGATCTTCCCAAGTCATTCACTGGTAAACTATTAAGAAATTTTCATTTAGAAAAACTTTCATAAAATATCAAATAAAATTTAAGCAATATCCCAAATTAAGCATAACACAATATGAAATTAATGGTCTTCCCTGTTTAAATGATACACATATCTTACAGAACTTACAGTGTGTGTGTGTGTGTATACACACACACATACTTCATGTACATTATGAAAAGATAACATTTTCAAATCAATGGAAACTAAATTTAAAAAAGCCTCTATTACTATACATGGATAAGGAAAATCATCCCCCTCCCTCCTCGCCTTCCCTGCACCATAGTACTAGGAATTGAACCCAGGGCATTCTACCACTGAGTTACATCCCCAGCCCTTTTAATTTGTAGATAGGGTCTCACTAAGTTTCCCAGGTTGGAACTTGCCATCCTCCTGCTTCAGCTTCCTGAGTTGTTGGGGAAATAGGGAAAGACATCTTAGAAGTACTGTTAAATGATAAGAGCAATTTGCAAAGCAGTATATACAGTATTACATTTGTATTAAAAACATACATAAATGTCTATATGTGGTTGATCCAAAAGTAACAATGTAACTTATGGAAAGAAGAAAGGATACTGGAAAAATGTTTCAAAGATGCAAACTAATTACAAAAAGTCAAAACTCCCTAATATACAATATCATAGTAAAATGTCAAACTGCACTTGCCATAGAAACATTTTGATATGCAATTGGTCACAATCTCCCATGATCCTGGTGTCAGTCTTTGTACTTATCTCACAAAAAACATTCATTAGAAATTTACTATCTGTTGGGGCTGGGGTTGTGGCTCAGTGGTAGAGTGCTTGCGTAGCATGCATGAGGCACTGGGTTAGATCCTCAGTATCACATGAAAATAAAATAAAGATATTATGTCCACATAAAACTAAAAAATAAATATTAAAAAAAGAAATCTATTATGTGCCTATCATACAGGCACTTCAAACAATTAACAAAACAAAACAAAACAAGGTACTCTAAAAGATTATTGCAGCCTGAATTTTAATAAAATATTCCAGAGAAGACTGTTCTGTAGGAGGATAAGACCTGTACGTTCATAGAGAAGAGAAGACAGTAGCTCCTCGCAGGGGAAGCAGAATGATAAAAGGTATGTAATCCCAGTGGCTTGTGGAGGCAGGAGGACCGTGAGCTCAAAGATAGCCTCAACAAAAAGAGAGGCACTAAGCAACTCAGTGAGACCCTGTCTCTAGATACAATATAGGGCTGGCTTTATGGCTCAGTGGTTGAGTGCCCCTGAGTTCAATCTGGGTTACTACCCCTGCCCCCCCCCCCCAAAAGGTATGGGAGTAGCCAGGTGCAGTGGTGCACACCTGTAATCCCAGTGGCTCAGGAGACTAAGGCAAGAGGATTGTGAGTTCAAAGCCAGCCCAGCAACTCATCGAGGCCCTAAGCAACTCAGTGAGCCCCTGAATCTAAATTAAATACAAAAAGAGCCGGGGATGTATCACAATGATTCAGCACAAAATCCTCAGTACAAAATCCTCAGTACAATCATCAGTACAAAAACCAACCAACCAACCAACCAAACAAACAAATAAAGTATGGAAGCAGAAATCAGGAAGAAGGGCTAGGTGCAGTGGCATACAACTGTAACTCTGGGTTTAATACTATTACCAAAAACAAAAACAAATCAGGAAGGAAGGACTGTAGAATAAAAAGACACAAAGGAGACCAAGGCCCATGCTGGGAACTGTAGAACGTAAGTTCAGAGAGTTAAAATATAGGCTTTAAATGCCACAGGAAACATTATGGGCCTAAATAAAAAAGTAGTTAACTACCCATTCTCTTTATCAAGAAATTAATTAAATGAAACAGTATTGGAGTAGATTTAGACAATGTTTATCAGAGAGCTAGAAAGAGGCAGGAAGGAAATGCTTCCACAATCAAGATGTGAGAAAAGCTCAATTTTAATTGCAATGTGATTGAAGTAAAGGCAGAGCATTTTAAGCTTCTGAGAATAAGAAAGATGGCAAGTCTTTAGATCAGTGAGTCAAACTGCAATTTGCCCAGAAGAGCTAAAGTTAGAAAAACAAAAGTTGCTCTCTGTGTTACTATATGTCAAAGGCCAAGAGTTTTGATTCAATAAAGTTTTACAGTTCAAAACAGAGGAGAAAAGAAATGATTAGGAGTTAGGGATGTGGTGTAGTGGTAGAAAGTGTGCTTAGTATATACTAGGCCCTAGGCTCCATCCTCAGTGTGTATGTGTGCATGCATATATACGTACGCTCACACACAAAATGACAAGGACAAAATGATTAGCAGTTGGAAATATAGGGCTGCGGCTCAGCAGTAGCGCACTTGCCTGGCATGTGTGAGGCATTGAGTTCGATTCTCAGCACCACATATAAACAAACAAACAAACAAATGTCTATCAACAACTTAAAAAAAAACAATATATATATATATATATAAAGTTGGAAATACAGGTGAAAGCAAAGGAGTTTTAGTAAGTTGCGTGATCATAAAGTATAAAATACAGGTGAAGGTAGAAAAGAAAAACCAAAGTGAATCCATAAATCCAGATTTTGCAACCTGGAAAAGAGCTGTATCAGAAGCAAAATCAGGAGAGACTGAAGATGGTATGACTAATTAAATGAAGCAAGTAACTTGTTCAAGGCTTTGGATGTTACAGGAAAAGAAAAACACTGTAGTAGTTAGAAGCCACAGAGCATTTTTATTTTCATTTTCAAAAGACTGGGTTTCTTATGTAGTTGAAACATAAGAAAAGAAGGATCCATTAGAGAAGATGTAGAGGACAAGAGTAAAGTACTCACATTTTTAAGTAAACAGTAAAAACTGGGGCACAGAACACATTAAAGACAAGGCTCTATTGTGTGGAAGGTGTAAGCTAGCTGAACAGAGTTAAAGTGCTGCCATACATGCAGGGGAAATAGGAAGAAGTCCTGATTCTTGATCATGAGTAGTAGTAAATAAAGCTGAAAGGCAATCAATGACTAATTAGAGAAAAAGCATGTTCACAATGACTACTGCACTGAATATAGACAAAGAGGAAACCAACAAACTCTTAATATTGTTAACCAGGAAGCCCAAATCAGAATTGTATAATAGCAATTTCTGATCGGCTAGTTTTTCCAAGATTGGCCTTACATTAAAAATTTATAGATGAAACTGGACATGGTTTTGCACATTCTTTAAGTCCCAGCTACTTCGGAAGCTGAGGCAAGAGCATTACTTAAGGTCATCAGCCTGGGTAACACAACATAACTTAAAAAAAAAAAAGATAAATTTAGGGTAAAATGGCCTTTTCCAAGCAAAGGATAAGTCTTTCCATTTATTATGGTCTTCTGTGTTTTTCAGTAGGATGTATCTTTTAATCTAGCTTTTTAAGTCTGTATCAATTAAATCTGTATGTAGATCTTTAGGTCTGTATTGTCCAGGCTGGTCTTGAACAACTGGACTCAAGTGATCCTCCCACTTCAGCCTCCCTAGTGGCTTAGACTATATGCATGTGCTACCATGCCTGCCTAGTTAATTCTTTTTTATAGCTGAGTTGAATTTTATTGTACAGATATACCACAATTTGTTTACCATTTACCTGCTGACAGACATCAGAGTTATTTCTAATTTATGTTATCACAAACAAAATTACTACGAACATTCATGTGTAATTCTGTGTGTGAACATCAGTTTTTGTTCCTCTTGGGTAAAATACTTAGAAGTGCAATGGCTGGGTCATATGGCAGGTGTATGTTTAACTTAAAAACACTGTAAAGTGTTTTTTTTTTTTTTTTTTTAGTTGTAGTTGGACACAATACCTTTATTTTATTTATTTATTTTTATGTGGTGTTGAGAATCAAACCCAGTGCCCTGAATATGCTAGGCAAGTGCTCTACCACTGAGCCACAACCCCAGTCCCTGCCAAATGTTTTAAAGTGGTTACACCATTTCACATTCTCACCAGAAGTATATAGGATCTCTACTGCTCAACATCCTTATAATACTTGACCAATTTTTAAACTTTAAGTAATATGATCTGTGTAATGGTATCTCACTGTATTTTTGATTTGCATTTCCCTTAGAACTAAGGATGTCATTAATCTTTTCTAGTGCTTAATGGTCATTAATATAACTTCTTTTCTGAAGTGTTAGTTTTCGGCTCAATTTTATTTTACTTTTCTGCAGTACTGAGAATTGAACACAGGGGGCACTCTACCACTAAGGTACATCCCTAGTCCTTTTTATTTTGAGACAGCTTCTCATTAAGTTGCCCAGGCTGGCCTTGAACTGTGATTGTCCTGCTTCAGCCTCTCAAGTTGCTGGAATTAGAGGCATGCACCACTATGACCAGCTCCATTCAGTAGCTTTAAAGGTATCTTTATGCATACCCCAAGCATATTTGAATATTATCTTTATAACTAGTAATTTAGTTGAATACTTTTCTCCTAATAAATTTTCAAGTGTCTTCCAGGTATAAAAAATAGACTTCACTAAAAATACAAAACTAAATAAATAGTGAAAAACAAAAAAAACTCTTCACTCTCTCTGAAAATAAAAGTTTTTAAGAAGAAAATTTAAGCTACAGGTCTTGGCCAGTTGGGTCAAGGAAGCCCAGTTTGGCTAAGATAACTTGCTTGGTTGCTCCCCGATTTCAAGTTTACTATTTTTTTTTTTTTAAACTAGCTTAGTTTTTGAACTAGATACCCTACCTGAAGATATGTCCTAGAAAGAAATTATTACTTGGAGTTTCCTATTGATCATTAAATTTTTAGGACTTTGGGGAAATGAAATTTGGAGAGCTCACAAGTAATACAACAGAGATTCTCAAGAGTGACTTTGTACCTTTTTCTTGAGCGACATTTGGCAATATTTGGAAATCTTTTGGATTATCACACCTGTCGGGGGCAAGGGGATGGTGTGCTGTCAGCTAGTGGGCAAAGGCTATGGATGCTGCAAAATATCCTACAATGCATAGGTCAGCCCCCTAAAACAAATAATTATCTGGGTCAAAAGTGTTTACAATGTCAGAGCTGAGAAACCCTGACTAAACTACCATATACAAATTCTTTCCCCTTTAATACTCCTAGAGATTGAACTAAAACAATGAAGATAAATAGGTCAGAAATTAGGAAATCTCCTGGCAAGGTGAGGGGAGAAGTATGGAGAAGGTGGCAAAAAAAGGTAGCTGACATGAATCCATATTACAGTACTATTTTCAAGGGTACCTTTTTAACTTCCAAAGCACATTCCATCAATGCTTTTACACTTCCAACTTCCCGCAATGTCTTTTTACTATTTACATCTGCTCGCCAAGACAGATTCCTCAAAACACTTGCAATAACCTGCAAATGAATCAATTTTAGAAAAATTTGTATAAAAATGCTTAATACTAGCTTCCTTTTATTTCTAATGCTAGAGGTTAAGAATAAAATCTATTCAGGTTGAGAAAACCTTATCCAAAATGCTTGGGACCAGAAGTGTTTTGGGTTTCAGATTTTGTTTGCTTTTGGAATGTGCATATATACAGTATGCAATAACCTGGACATAGCACCCAAGTCTAAATATAAAATTCATGTTTCATACACATCTTATATATATAACCTGAAAGTAACTTTAATATAGCATTTTAATAATTTTGTGCATGAAGTTTCATGGTGTGTAATTTTCTACTTGTGCTGTCATGTTCAACACTCAAAAAGTTTCAGATTTTGGATTAGGAATGCTCTACCTGTAGCAAAGAAATTCCTATAATTATTTTCCTTTATTCTAATGTTACTGAAACTTTACTCTAAAACATGAGGTACTAAATACTGAGCTATGACTTAAGTCAGAATATTAACCTGCTAATATCCAAGAAACATTTGAGATTCTAAGTGGTACCTGCTGTAAGTCTTCACTTTCAGATTTTAGTTGGGCCACAAGTGCTCTCATGCAGCCTTTCATAGAGCATAGTGTAGCCTGTAAAATTAGATATTAAACAGAGTGTCATCAAAAGGTAGCTTGAAGCTGTGCTTACTAAATGTCAAACCTAGTTTTCACTGTTCATAACAGATATTTCACCTGTAAAAGATGTAGAACAAGATTATCTAGAAGAAAGACAGATGCCCTCCCAATTCTCTGCTATCCTTGTAAAACTGAAAAAAATAAAGTGAACAGATAAGAAATATAAGCAAAGGATTTTAAAGTAAGATCTTTTACCTGGATGGAATTAGTATGTGCCTCACACTTGCCTTGGTCATCAGGATTTTCAGATTCATAATAACAATTTTTGTAATATAACTGTATAAATTCACTATGGTGTTTCACCTGTATATGTACTTTTGCCCTTATTTAGGCAAAGCCCAATGAAATGAGTAAGGATATACAGTGGACTTGAAGTACAGGTTTTTATTAGTCATTGTTTAATTAGAAGGGAGACAAATAAAGAAAGTGAAAAGTAGTTTGTGTATGTGAAAGTAACTAACCTGACCTAACTTATGCACCTGAGCCGTCTTTAAGAAACAGATCTTAAGAAAACATACCTTGTTGGCTACATCTCCAAAAGTCAAGTTTGTCAAAGCCATTCCAGCATATCGTCTTAAAGTAATACTGTAGTGGTCATTAGTAAGCCCATACATTTCACAGTCCACTTGCAATAATTCTGCAATGGCCTGTAGTCCCCCTAATTTAAAAAGGGCAAGAGGAAAAAGATAATAATCTAAAATAAAACAAATTATCATCAAATTGATAATTAAATATTAGGAAAAAGAAACCTCAAAGAATAAGTATATATGGTTTAAATTTGCCTTTAGATTTATAAGCCACAAAAGCTATTATAAAGGACTTTAGTGTAACATATTTATAAAGTACAACTGACAGCTATTCCATTTTCTGCAAGTTATTCCACCCTCCAGCCCCTTGTTTTACTGAATGAGTGTATTTTCTACTTACTGCACATATACTACATGCTGCCAACCATGAAGATGACCGTTTTCTATTACTAGGTCTTTAAAAACATCAATAGAAAAAGGCAACTTATTTTTACTATTAGGGCTTAAAAAACACTCTTCATCGTCGCACATTGTTGCCTAATTACTTTAATATTTTTTATTTGTCAAAATAATTACCCTTAGGAATAATGAAACTTTTAAAAGAAACTGTGCATTAAGCAATGATTATTTTTTCATCAAAAAGAATGTCTGATCAACTTCTAAGTTCTATAAAACTATTTGTGCTTAAAAAAATCTCTTTACTTTTCTTTAATAGTATTGAATACCATCTATACTAGGATTTTGTATTTTCTTTCCCCCTAATTCTTACTACTGGGTATGCTCAACAATGCCCACAGTGGCCAACAGTAGGAGGGCAAGGAGGAAAACAAAGTGAAAGGAAAAGACAACAAAAAAAGGGCTTAAAAAAAAAGTGAAGCAAAATGGTGAGGAAATGAACAAAAGAAAGATAAAAATGCATGTGGAGCTATGAAAAATATTATTCATTATCAAACATTAATAATCATGGGACTTGGAATATTGTTTTGTTACAGAGAAGTGGCTAACACAGAAAAAAAAGGAAAAAAAGATGAATATAGACAAGCAATTCTGGGATAATGTAAGCCTAAATAGGTCATTAATCTGAAAGAAGGCCAGTATATTATGGTTTTATAAATGATCTGGAACTTTGTTTGCAAATTTGCAAACAAAGTTCTATCTTGGACAAGAATTCCAGGCCAAGGGATTTAACTGTAGAAAGATTCACGAAAATCTTTATGACTAGCAGAAATGACAGACAACTTTGACTATAGGGAAATAAAAATTAATTTGTTCAAAGAAAATCTAACTGTATTTAGAAAGATTTTTCTTGAATTTACCTGTGATAGTAGAAAAATATATAATCAGTGAACCAAAACTAGTCACTGTCTTTCAGAAGCTTACAAACTAGAGCAAAGACAGACATTTCAAGCCCAGGGTTAATAAGTGGATTTAACCTAGACCCAGGGTTGGGGGGAGGTCCCGAGAAAAAGGCTAAGAAAATAATGTTTAAGGCAAATCTTTAAGGAAGAATGAGTACTTAACAATGGTGGAGAAAGTATGAGAAAGACGTATTCTGGAAGAGGAAACAGCATGTGTAGAGGCCCTTGAGTTTGAAATATGAATCAACAAGGAAAGGGACACAAGATGAGGCTACAAAAATGGGTAAGATCATGTAAGACTTTCTGTGCCACATTAAGGATTTTAGGCAGAGGAAAGTATAATGAGATGGGCATTCTAAATAGACTACTATATCTGCAATGTGTGGAATGGATTATGACTGGAACAGGGAGTGGCATAAGACAAAATATTATAGAACAAGAGAGACAATGGTGGCTTGAACTGGGGAAGAAAAAAATATTGATTTGAAATATAGTTAAGAAGTGGAATTAAAGTACTCAGTTACTAGATGAAGGGAATAAAAACGAAACCATGTATGACTTTAAAAAATTTTGGCTTAAGCAAGTGGATTGATTTTGCCAAGAGAAATCCTGGAAGAGACAGAGATTTAAGGGTGGGGGAATTAAGAATTTCAGTTTGTGATAGATCAGTTAGAATCTTTGAAATATCACCTAAAGGAAGATGTCAATTAGGAAGTATGATGTGTGTTTAAAACTCAGGAGAGAGAACTTGAACTAAGATGTAAATTTGAAAAACACTGAACACTAACACTAACGTGGTAACTGAAGCCTTGGGAGTAGATGATATTGCAGTTGGATAAAGGAGAAGTATAATAACAGAATTCTAACCCAGGATATTATCAGAGTCACTGCAGACCTGAAGTCTGTGGCTCAGGATATTAATGAGATCCAAATGTCGAGTATTATGAAGCAGAATATCAACAGTGAAGTTAGATAAACTATGTCTTGTTTTTTCATAAAATCCTGCCTGGTATATATAGCAATATCTGGAATGCTTTCTTAAAAAAGATAAAAGTACATCAAAAGAGGGTCCCAAGAAGGCATTAAATTGTCAAAGACTTGAAACCTCTTGTATGGAAAAACTAAACATTTTAGGATTTGATTCTGAGAAAAAAGATTAAAGAAAGATATGATGGGTGTCAACAAAACCATGAACAACATGGCTAATGAAAAAAAGGAACATTCAATAAAAATCTGGCACATTAGATACAAGACAAAATCATTTACAATGCCAGGCAAATAAGAAGAAAAGATTTCAGTGAATTTTGAGGCAAAGAATATAATTCATAGGCTAAAACTATAAATGGATTCAGTAAAATATGCAAATTTTTGGTCGATAGAATAAAAATTGACTGCCCTAAAAAAAGTTAGGATGTTTCAAGGTAATAAGCACATCCTTATACATTTTATTTGATGTCTAAGTTAGAAAATAGTGGTGTGGATGGATGTCCAATATGGTATCTTATAACCTTACAAATAATGAAGGATCAACTGCCTCAGGTAACATTAAATAGAATCCTTAATTCAGTTTATTTAAAAAAAAAAAAGAACCGAGAGATGATGTTTAATTTTTAAAAGTATGTTATTTTTGTTTTACTTAGTTTAGATAGCCACCATTAGCATTAAATGCTCCATTCTAAAATAAGTATCAGGAGCTCAGCATCAATATTCTATAGAGATCAATGTTCCACAAAGTTTCCTGATCATAAGCATCATCTGAGTTGCTTGTTAAATATGATTCTTAGTCTCCTCCCTGGAGAGTCTGTTTGCTACAGGGCTAGAGTATCTATATGTTTTGACAAGCATCTCTGGTGATGTTATGATCTAGAAACTTTGTAAAACACTAAGGCAAATAAATCACAAGTTCTTTGGAAGACAGGGCCATGTCTTATTAAAAATTTCTAGTGCCTAGCACAGTTTCTGGGACAGATTAATATCATATATATGTATGTATGTGTATAGATATAATATATAGTCTAAATATTCTAATACTAATAGGTAAAAGGTTAAATGACCATGATCTTCATATATGCACATATGACAATCCCAATGGACTGAGCTTTAGGATTTCCCTTCATCTAATTGGGATTTATTTCTTCCCTAATTTCTTACTGCCAGATGCCTGTACTATCTTATACTATCTCCCCCCAATTTATAAATCTTAATTCTCCTTTTGCCCCAGTGTAAATTTGGAGACTAGGAGTGAGAGGAAGGTAATCCCTGTGGCTATGTCCCCAGCAGTCACACCCCCAGAGGCCCCATCCTGCTCCTCACCTGAAAGCCCCTGCCCTAGCTCCTGTGATGAAATGCCCCGGGTAGCCTTCCTACCTGAAGAAGGAAGAGGAACAAATACTGAGTCTAAGTTTTATTTTGAAATTCAGATGATTAATGTGTCAGTCCTAGTCTACAGTCCATTGGAACATAGGAACATTTATAATAGAAAAATATCTTAAAACTGGATTTTCTGTTTATTATTATTATTCCTTTCCCGTTATTATTAGCATTAAGAAAAACTTAAAATAATGAGGGAAGAACTCAAGATAAACTGAGATTCCACAGGACACTAGGGGAGAAAAGAGAATCAGGTGGGACTGTGGGGAAGAAAGCATGGCTGAGGGTAGGCCTGAAATTTCAAAAGTACAGAGCCTCCCAAAGTGATGACTCTGAAGGAGACAACACTCATTTTTGGCTGTACGAGTTCTCTGCGTTTAAGAGTCTCATGACTTTAATCACTTATAAGATAAACAATGAATGACAATGATGAGGGCGATAGGAATACAAAGTGGAGGCTGGAATGTAATGTAACGTAAACAGCACAAAAAGCAAGGGCACAGTTACACTAAGATGGAAACTCAGTGTATGGTTCTTGCTGTGGCATGAAAAACTACAGCTCACATGAGATGGCTCAGCATCATGCAATATATAAATATCACATGTGCAAAATGAACCTAGAAATCAAAAACCATTTCATGAAAAATGGGGTGCACAAATGCAGATTATATAAGATTTAGAGCGTGTGATAACACACACCTAAAGGACTAATTGTTACAAAATTAATGAAATGTTTCTAGCATAATGTTTTTCTATATTAATCAGTTTCAAAGACACCATGCCGCTTATGATGAAAATTGAGTAAAATACTGAAAACTGTGAAGATAAATGAAATGCTTAATAATATTTCTTCTTGGTGTTTATCGGAAGTGATAACAGATCTCAAGGAAAATGAAATCTCTATGTTTCAAAATAATTCAGATTACTCTTAAATAAACTGTTACACAGGTTAACCCTGGTACAGGAACAGGAGGGGTCTGTTCAATAATTTTTTTAATCATTGGCTAAGATTCTGAAAATCTAAGTTAGTTTATAACAGGGTAGCAGTTTCTGTTGACTCAGGAAAACCAGGAAAACCAGGGTACAGTATTTTGCTACAAGAAGGAAGTACCTGGTAATAGAAGTTAGCATCCTTATATTTCAACTTATCAATGATTGAATATCTTCATGTAGTGTATTAAATTTCTACCATGATTTAAAAAAATCCACAAGTATTTGTCTATGGCATTAGGAAACATTTCTGTCTTACCAAGTTCATTCATTGCATGTCTATGCTCTTCATCAAATGAAAGTTTCATTAGAACACAAACAGCAGGACAGATCTGATGTTCAACAGGAGCTGGCACTGGAAAATACAATTGATGTAAACCATAATGTTTTGTTACCTGAAAAACAATGATTATACTTAAAAAATACGTAAGGATCATTAGCATATCCCTAATGCATATAAATTTAATGGATTGACAAATATTTGCTGAGTGGATGAGAATAAAGACTACAAATGTGGAACAGAAAATGAATAAAAGCTTTTCTTGGTTCCATAAAAATGTTTACCACTCATCTATCCTTTACCAACTCTATTAATCTAATATCCAGGTAACTTAATCTAATTCAGGGAATTTAATTTAAGTTCCCTGAATGTTTATGGTATAATTAACATATCTAATAATTTAAAATTATCTTCACATGGTGGGATATGTCTATAATCCAAATGAATTGGGAGGCTGAGGCAGGAGGATTCCAAGTTTGAGGGCAGCCTCAGCAATTTAGCAAGGCCCTAAGCAACTTATTGAGATTCTATCTCAAAATAAAAAATAAAAAGTGGTAAGGATATAGCGCACTAGCTCACTCATTAAGCGCCCCTGGGTTAATTCCCAAGTACCTCCTCTCCCTCTAATTATGTTCACTATATGAAAGAATAAAAACATTTTGGAATAAAATGTTTAATTTTGTTTATAACTTTAGCTATTTTCATAAATGTGGGTTAAAAGCCCATGGCTAAGGCAGTAGAATGAAAGTTCAAGGTCAGCCTAGGCAAGTCAGTGACACCATCATTTCAAAAAAATAAATGAAAGGGTCTGGTGAAGTAGCTCAGTGGTATAGCACCCCTGGGTTTGAGTCTCACTATCACAAACAACAGAAACAAAAAAAAAAGAAAGAAAGAAAATGGAAAATATGTATGTACCAATATAATACCTAGTGGATAAAATTTACCAGACTGATACATACATATAATAGATAGTAAAAAATTTAAAGAAAAAGATGTCCCACTAAGCTACATTCCCAGTCCTTTGAGATGGTCTCACTGGGACTGAGAGTAGCCTTGAACTTGAGATTCTCCTATTTTAAGTCTCCTGGATCACTGGGATTACAGGTGTGTGCCACCATACCTGGCTTATGTACAAGGTTTCAAAACTTATTACTTGACATAAGTATTTGTTTGGAAGTAATAATGTGGTGCTGGGGATGTGGCTTAGTGGTAGAGTACTTGCCTGGCATACTTGAGGCCCTGGTTCAATCTCTAGTACCATGAGCCCCCCCCCCCCCCCCCCCCGCCAAAAAAATATCTGGACCATTTCATTATTGTGGTTAGCCAAGAATCAATTCAGAAAGGCAATATTCTCTCAATAATATATCTTATTAGCTCTCCTCATTCCTA
Organism: Ictidomys tridecemlineatus; assembly: GCF_052094955.1. Taxonomy (NCBI): domain Eukaryota; kingdom Metazoa; phylum Chordata; class Mammalia; order Rodentia; family Sciuridae; genus Ictidomys; species Ictidomys tridecemlineatus. Next base: position 118,291,824 of record NC_135477.1, on the reverse strand, counting down.
GGATAGCAGATATAAAGAATCAGCTCTACTTTTTTCTTATCTTAAAAAATTTTAGATTTAAAATAATGTTTATATTTAAGCTTGGAAAAAAATCTGCTGTGGTTTCCTAAATCATATTTTTACCACAATTCCTTTTACTGCTCCCCAAATCAATAGGTTGATATGAAAAAAATCATCTCCTTATCCTGTGTGTGTGTGTGCATGCATGTGCACACATGCGTTAATTCTTACTGGGTGAAGGAAGGTCTTACCTTATATACTTACTGCTGTTGGTTCTTGGCTACAGGAATGAAGTTACGTCCCCAAGGGACCCAACTTCTATGTTCCCTGCTCCTGAGGGAGAAGGGCTAGTGAACAAGGGTCTCTTCCTGAGCAAAGAGCTGGGGGGCTTATTATTACCAGAAACTGGGGCCCATTGCCTGGAGCAAGATGGTATAGTAGGAAGAGTAAAGAGCTAACAGCACATTCAGCCTGTTTGTGTTTCTGGCTCTATTACTTACTAGCTGTAGGCCATAACAAGTCTTTTATCCTCTCTGAGTCTCAGTTTCTACATCTGTAAAATGGAGATGATGATGCTTTCCCTTTCCCTTTTTGTTGGAGGATCACATAACATTAACAGAAATACAGTGTCCACTGAACAGACTGATACGAATGTATGAAAGAGTATAGCTTGGTCACTAGTAGCTGGAGGAACTAATGTAAAGTTGCTTTTCTGAGCTTCCCCTATGGAATAAAAGAGAAGGGCAACCAACAATGTTCTTTCTAGCTCTACTAAGCTTTGACTATGTAAATTTCTTTTAATTTGCTGTTCTTTTTTGATTACTGAGTAGTGTACATAACGTATTCCTTTGTTAATTTTTTAAGGAAAATACAGACTTAAGCTATTATGTTAATGGCATAGACAGCTAATATGAATTAACTCCTTCATTCATAAAGACAACATATTAACTACAAAGTTTTCTAATCTAAAACTTTTACATTTGCTTTCAAACATGCACTACGACGTACATTATAAAGCACATACTTGGATTTTTGTCCTGGTCCATGCCTTGTTCATGGGCTTCCTGCCACTCCCAACAGGTTTCACAGTAAGCTCGTATCTGTTCCAAAAGATGAAGGACTCGGATTTCACGCCTGCCTCTCTTGTCGTCAGGCTGTGAGTGAATGATGTTGTGGAGTGCTGCACTGGCCCTGGCCCGAGCCTCTTTACTGCCCCGGGAATTTCCCAACAATACAGAGTCTTTGTCATTGCCATGTAAAAGCTGGATGAGGAGAGGAAGACATCCAGACTGTCGCATGGATATACAGCTGTCTTGGGAGCTAGACATGGCTAGCAAAGTTCGTGACATATCATCCTTATCATGAGTACCAAGCATTGACAACAATGAATACACCATTTCCACCTGTGGGCCAAATGAGTTTAGAAATACAATTATGACTTTAATATCTAAAAGCCAAGACTAATGAAGTGATGAATGGGATATCTATTGTAACTCAGTAAAAAAACAAAACAAAACAAAATCTTTAGGATGAAGTAATGGTATTTTATCAAAATCTAGACAATAATCAATAATTTGTTTATGTGAATAAATAGTAGCAGTGGTATTATACAGTGTGAAATAAGAAAGTAGGTTCTATCATACTTAAATGCTATTTGTCTGGATTAGGGGTGGGGTAATCTACTAACTATGAGTGAAAACCAACTGATGTCTATATCATGCACACACACAACAAGGAATGTGGTTTATCTAAATCCATTATGTAATTAAAAATTTTATTTTTTAATCTACAACTACAATCATGAGAAAACATTTTTGTAATAATTGTTATTTACTAAATACTAATTCAAGATAATCACTAATTCTGATCAGATTATGATATTTTAAAATTAATAATTTCTCTCTTTTTAAAAAAATATTTATTTTTTTAGTTGTAGTTGGACACAATACCTTTATTTTATTCATTTATTTTTATGTGGAGCTGAAGATCGAACCCAGGGTCTCGCACGTGTGAGGCAAGCACTCTACCGCTGAGCCACAACCCCAGCCCAATAATTTCTCTCTTATAAATGCAAAATATTTGTCATAAAAATGAAAATGCCATGGTCACATAAGGAGTGATAAAGCCAGGACATATAGTCATTTTCTTTTTTTAAAGCCATCTGGTAAGCATTAATTACTTTGACAATACATTCTAAGAATTTATTTAGAAATAGATTAGAAACAGGAAAATAGTACCTAATTATCCTGGACTGTCATCAGCTTCATTTCAGAGCTAGAGGCTATTACATAAAAGTATAGAGTGTTATCTCTTTAACTCAGTTGTTCTCAATCAGGGCCAATTTTGCCCCCATCAGGACACATTTAGCTATATCTTGGAGACATTTTTGGTTATAACAATTGGAAGGCAGAAGTAAGGGAATCCAGTGGGTAGAGACCAAGGATGCTGTAAAAATCCCATAATGTAACAAAGAATTATCTAGCCAATAGTTCTGAGGTTGAGAAACGTGTTCTGAATGTGTAAACATACCTACTTTTAGATATGAAATTTTAGGAAGATAATATAGGACTATGAATAAATCAGATTTAGGTTCAAATTTTGGCTCCACCACTTACAAACAAGCTGGTTGATGCTAGTTAATTTATTTAATTTCTCTGAGATTTAGTTTTCTGAGTTCCAAATAGAGTAATTTGTGAAGAACAAATAAAATAATACATATGGGACAGTGGCTGGCATTCAAAATACATAGTGAAGTCTTAACATTATCATTTTTTTTTACTTCAGTTTTCTCATTAGAGGGATAAGAATATCTCGCAGGGCATTTGAGAGGATTAGCAATAATGTTCATACAATACCTTGGCACACAAGAGATCTCAAGTCGTTAACTATTGTGAATTATAAAAAGGATTAAGCTTCATATTGATCATATCATTGATTACCCTAAAATGCATTCCTTAAGTCAACATTAGTTATTTCAATGTGTTTCTTAAGAGTTGCTATATTATTTAGAAAAAAATGGAATATTTAGTTTTTATTGAAAATGTATTATTTGGTAACATTAAATTTCATCTCAGTTAATATTCTATTAAAGCTTCTGGCTTTATTTTGTAATACTGGGATTGAACCTAGGGATACTCTATCATAGAACTACATCCTCAGCTCTTTTAATTTTTTATTTTGAGGCAGGATCTCTATAAGTTTCCCAGGCTGATAATAAACTTGCAATCCTCCTGCCTTAGCCTACCAAGTTGCTGGGGTTATAGGCATGTGTCACTGTACCCATCAGAGCTTTGGCTTTAAAACAAATATTTTCTTTCTAACATTTTCCCACAATCCTAAAAGATTTACTGACATCTGAGCTACCCTAAGAAAGCTCACTTATCAGCCCTGGGTAACATTCAACCTCAATAATTTTTCCATGCATCTCAATAAATATTAAACACTCATTATGTACAGATACTGTGCTAGATGCTGAAAAAGATACATAAAAAATAGTCCCTGTTTTCCAAAAGAGAGCTTCATTCCAACTGTTAGTGATACAAATCAGGTAAGTGGATCACTTGGGGAGCTTAAGGGGACCCTGAGAATTAGAAAAACAAAGCCTAAGAAGAATTTTGGAGGCTGGCTAGTATTGTTACAACCATTTGTGGTGGGGTAGAAAGTGGTGTATGCCATAGCAGACAAGGTATGGAGGCAGAAAATTACAGGCAATTCAGGAAGTAAGCTAGTCTGGCTGGAGTTTAGGATACCTGCAGACAAGTACAAGATGAGGCTGAAAAAGAATGAACAATTACATAATTTGCCAGTTTTTTAATAATCCTTTTCTCCTTTGTTTATGCTTTTTTTGTATAAAAACAAGGCAGAAAGCTGGGAATGTAGTTCAAGGGTAGAGTGCTTGCCTAGCATGCATAGGGCCTTGGGTTCAATCCTCAGTCGCAGAAGAAAGAAAAAAAAAATTGACGTTACGGAGACCTAGTAAGAATTCTCTTCTAGAAAATATATGTGAACAATGTCTTAACAAAGTATTAATAGCATTAGGAACCAGAGTTTGTAATCTTCTGTTACCTTGGTTCCCAAATGACTTGTCAGTCTTCGAGGAGCAGAGTGTGTGCTACCAGAACTCAAAACACTGGCTGTTTCATGGTCCATTCGTGTAGTTAAACCCTAGAAAGTAAGCAAATTATAGAACAGTAAAATTTATATTATAAATATGGATAGCTTTATATGAAGGTACTCCAAATGAGCCATATATAGAGTAAACAACTAAATATTTCATTAAAAGTATGACCACTGTAAGTCTCAAAATGAATATATATTTGACATTTGTTAAAATTCATTCAACTATACACTTAAAATGAATATATTTTATTTTATGGTAATCTTTCCTCAATAAAGTTAATTTTAAAAATTTCCAGTGAGAGGTTTTTAAAATATCCCTCCAAATAAAAATCTACTTACACCCATGAAGGGAAATCTCAGGTTGGATTAAGAACACTAGAGTCCAGAGTGACTCTCCTTTCTAGACTTAACTCCCTTCATGTGTCTGTATTATTTATGCTGGTTAGACTTGTAGAAATACTTCTCAATTTGTAAAAGTTGTTAGCACTCTCCAGAGTAGACAGACAGCAGAGAAGATTATCTTATTCTTCTTACTTTCTGGCATTCAACTTTCGATAAGATATTGCTTCTTTGAAATGACTAGAACAATAATCCACTTGAATCAAATGTATGAAATATGATATGTCAAGAGCTTTGTAATGTTTTGAACAACTAATAATAAAAAAAAATGAGAACAAAAAAAAAAAAAAAAGAAATGACTAGAACATCCAGTGTCTGGATCTTTCTATATACTCCAGCTTAGATTTCTTGGGGTTCATCACTTCCATAATTCTCTTGCTAGTTTTTAATAGCTTAACGCTATAGTTATTCCATCTCACCTATCTGGAAATGGTGGATATTATTAACTATTTCCTCTTTTATGGAACACTATTCTATTGCTTTGGGATTTCATTCTAAGTTTTCATATTCCCACATATATTCATTAGGGATGCAAAGATCTTCCACACCTTCAATGATCACATTGTTCACTTTTCTTAATTCCAACTTAAGACCTGCAAACTTAACATTTTCAGAACTAAACATTATTTTCCCTCACTAACCTCCTCTTCATCTTGTATTATCACTAAATTGCACCACTATCCTTCCAGCTGCCTACAACAGAAATCTGGAAGTCATTCTTGACTTCTCCTTCTCTTATTCCTCAAACCCAACTTCTAATAAAAGCCTGAAAGACTCTACTTCCTAAATATTTTGAGATATTCAGATTATCTGTTGACGAGATGACTCTCAAATTTGAGGGTCACAGAAGAAACTCTCAGACCACCATCATCTTTCACCAAGATTATGTCTACTTTGCCTTATGATCTTTCAGGTGTCATATAAAGTTAATTTATATCTTTCTCCAGGAACAACTTTACCTTAAAATTAGGTTTAATTTTAGTTTTCTTTCTTTTATTTTGGTACTGGGGTTTGAACTCATGGGCACAAGCCACTGAGCCACATCTTCAGCCCTGTTTTGTACTTTATTTAGAGATAGGATCTCATTGAGTTGCTTAGCACCTCACTTTTGCTAAGCCTGGCTTTGAACTTGCAATCCTCCTGCCTTAGCCCCCTGAGTTGCTGGAATTACAGGCATGAATCGCTGTGCCCAGTTTAACTTTTTTTTTTTTTTAATGTTTGTTCTTTTTGCCTAGGCTCACCTCAAAACTCCTGAGCTTAAGTTATCCTCTAGTGTCAGCCTCCCAAGTAGCTGGGACCACAAGTGTGAGGCACCATATCTGGCTTCTGTTTGCTCACTTTAGAAAGTAACTCAAAAAGGTTCTACTTCAAACATAATTTTGGCTTCCAACTTGTGAAACCAGGCAGATGAGCAGAAAGATACAAACATTTTCTTTGATTTTCTGGGTACAAACTGCATTGAAAAGTAATCAAGTAGGAGATGCAGTTTCTCTTAACACAAGTATTTCAATTAATTCTGTAATTAATTCCTAATGAATTAATGGAGCTAGGTGTTATTAATGACTGTTAATATGGTAATATGGTCTTCTATCAGAATATTATGTGCTCCCTGATAGAAGACCATCATGTTACCTCTATAAATGTAGTACCCCTAAAAAGACTGAACCCAAATATGATCAAATTTCTGGATCCAACTACCAATTCATAGGAAATACAGAAGATAAAAAAATATGATAAACTATATCATGTGAATGTTATCAATAAAGTTTATAGTATGGAAAACTGTAAGAAAAACAACTTCAGTACTTCAAAGAGACAAAAGAGATGTCACCTATAAATTAGATTCAGAGATTCAATAATAAATCCAAACTCATGGACCTTATCTGGGCCCAAAGTAAAAAAAAAAAAAAAAAAAAAACAAACAACAACAACAACAAAAAAACCCCCAAACAACCCCCCCCAAAAAAAACCTAGGAAAAAGACATTTATGAAAAAATTATGAATTTGAATATTGACAGAATGTCTGATGCTATTAAGGAATTACTATTAGCTTCTATGGGGATCTGATAATGATACTAGGTATGTATTCTGAAAAGTGTTCTTATCTTTTGGAAATATACAGTGAATATTTATGGGAATAAATGATGCTGCTTAGATGTTCTTAAAACATATTATAGGAAGTCAAAGTGAATCATAAAATGTTTTTAAACGAGAAGCAGAATGTGCTGATTCACTTGATCTTTTCCCCATTTTTGTTTTGAATTTTATCACTATCTACAAGCTATTATCAGAGATCTGACTCTAAATGATTTAGATACATAGCTATACACTAAACAAGTAAGGATTTGGCCTGTATAATTTACTTCTAGCTTTTCCTTCCATTCAATTTCTTAAGGAGATTAACAACTGATCAAGAGATTCTATTACTAGCAAGAGTATCAGTCCTTCCTTCCAACCACCATTTTTTTTTTTTTAGAGAGAGAGAAAATTTTTTTAATATTTATTTTTTAGTTTTCGGCAGGCACAACATCTTTGTTTGTATGTGGTGCTGAGGATCGAACCCGGGGCGCACGCAAGCCAGGCGAGTGTACTACCACTTGAGCCACATCCCCAGCCCCAACCACCATTTTTTTTTTAAATATATTTTTTTGTTATTGATGCACCTTTATTTAATTTATTTATTTATATGTAGTGCTGACAAATGAATCCAGTGCCTCACACATGTGAGGCAAGCACTCTACCAGTGAGCCACAACCTCAACCCTCACAACCACCAATTTTTTACTATTTATCAGGGACTGTGGGACATGAAAAGGAACAAAATTAGACTTTCCCCTTCTGGATCCTGTAGTCTAGTGTGGGAACACAAATATTAAATAATTAAACAAATAAATATAAAGCTGCAAATGTGATAATCTTCAATGAAGAAAAAGATGCTATGAAAACCTATCACAGCGAGATTTGATTTATTCAAGGCTGTCTGAGAAACTGATGCTTAAGATTAGATACCCATGAACTGGAGTTAACTGAGCAAAAGGGGATGAGAAGAACACTATATGGAAAAGGAACAGAGGTGCACAGGTTGCAGTACACCAAAGAGGCTATTTGAGCTAGTGGGGAGATTTTTTAAAAAGCTGACAAGATAGAAATTATAGCAGTCATAATAAAAGGTTATCTTTATTCTAAGAACCAAGTGAAGCCAACAAAGGATTTTACAAAGAGTAGTTTAGACTTTGTAAGGATCATTCTTGCAAAGTAAATGTGGGCAGGAAGCATGGTAAAAGAGGGGGCAGAATGAACTTTCACATGTTGGGAGACATAAATACACCAGGACAGGTGCTTCGGTGGAGCATCCTACCTTGATCTGGAAAAATTCAAAGACTGATTTCCATTTTCAGTTGAGTGTCAATGTTTATTAACTCTGGGGCAAACAATAGAACAAAAGAATAAACCTCAAAATGTCTTGTGTATAGATTCTATTAAGACAGGTTAAAGGAATTTTTTTTTTTTTTTGAGATGAGGTTTCACTGTGTTGTCCTGGCTGGTCTTGAACTTGTGGGCTCAAGCAATCCTCCTGCCTCAGCCTCCAAAGTAGCTGGGACTAGGGTGAAAGGACTCTTGGCATAAAAAATTGCAGATCCAAATATAGATTGCTCATTTACATTAGGATTTGAGAGTGGCTATTGTGCTGTTTTGAAACAGTGATTAAAAAGTAACCCAATACATAGTATTAGTAGACTTAGTGGCATACAAACCACTGATTTAGTAGGCAAGTCTATAATGGACATTGCCAAACAAACGTGCTTGTAAATTCGAACTAAGTCAATGGCACTATCAGAATTCATCCTTTGAAAAAGGATTGAATACTGGGCCCTAATTTATTGTTTCCCATAGATCCTCACCTCTGCCATTCTTACACTAAAATAAAAACATGTTTCATAAAAGCAACCTAGTGATCAAGCAATGGAAACAAAGACAGTACTTTCTTCTATTTTTCCAAAAGAAAAATGGTTTTAGAGTTGTTATGAATTATAAAAACTTTTCATGTTCATTAAAAAACAATTTAAACAATACATAAAAATATAAACAAGAAAGTAAAACAAAAATCCCAACATTTAGCAATAACTATTTGCAACATTTCCCCAGACATTTTGCATATGTATAAGTATGTATACTGAATTTTTAAAAGTTAAAAGTTACAATTAATTTCCTAAGTCAGTATTTATTATTATCTAATATGCACGTACTAACTGCTTACTCTGTCAAGCTATCAGGCTGTCTATCTGGAGTACAATGGTGAGCAAGACCAGTGTAGTATGACTTTAAGAACTTTAAAAAGGAAGGCAAACAATTAAAATAACAAAAATAGTACCAAGTGCTATGAGAGCAGAAATAGGATAGCTGAGAGCACTTTAATTTAGGGAGATGAAGACAAGGAAAATATTCAGGAAGAAGTTACATTTAGGGGCTGGGGATGTGGCTCAAGCAGTAGCGCGATTGCCTTGCATGCCCAGGTTCGATCCTCAGCACCACATACAAAGATGTTGTATCTGCCAAAAAATAAAATTTCTCTCTCTCTCTCTCTTAAAAAAAAAAAAAAAAGAAGTTACATTTAAACTTAGGGGAAGGATGAGTAAAGCATAAAGAACTGAAGCAGAAGAGATTTTCTAGGCAAAGGAAATATTACTTGGAATGCCTAGTGTGTGTCACTGTGACCAAAATACTTGACAAGAATAGATTAGAGGAGGAAAAGTTGTCTGTGGTTCAGTTCAAGGTGGGCCAGCCAATCCATTGCTTTGGACCTGAGATGAGGCATAACATCATGGAGAAAGGCTGTGGTAGAGGAAAGCTTCTCAGCTCATGGCAACCAGAAAGCAGAAATATAGAATGAGGAACCAGGGACAAAATAAAGTACAAGGCCACACACTCAGTGATCTACTAATTCTAGTCATACCCCATCTGTCTACAGGTATGAGCCAGTAGTCATTCAAATTATTAATCCATAAAACAAACTAATCCACCAATGACGGCTTAATTCTAATAATCCAATCTTTTCACCTCTGAACATTGCTCCACTGACTAATACAGGAGCTCTTTGGGGGACATTTTTAGATCTCAAACCATAATACCCATTCATACTCAAGGAACCAAAGAAGTTTTACTGGAGGCAAATGAGAAATGGGGGCAAACAATGGAAGATATTGCTTGAAAAGTAAGTAATATAAAGAATCTGGATTCTATTCTATGGGCGGTGAGTAGTCACTAAAAGGTTCTAAGTAGTAAGTGATACAATCAGATTTGTATTTAGAAGGATCATTCTTGATTATAATGTGGAGGATACACTATAAAAGGCTGAAGACTGAAACAAAAGTTAGATATCTCCATAAACAAATGTAATTTATCATTTTTAATATTTGCAGAGTACTAAATAGGTTCCATGAAGCTACAGTCTGTCTTTTTCAATTCTCAATTCTAGAGTCCAACACATTTCATTATTTGGTACATAATAAATATTTGTTAATTTAAAAATAATCATCAAGCTGGGTGCAGTGGTGCACACCTGTAATCCCGGCAACCTGTGAGCTAAGGCAGGAGAATTTTAAGTTCAAAGCCAGTCCCAATAACTTAGTGAGACTCTGTCTGGGGAAAAAAAAAAAAGGAGACTGAGGTTGTGGCTCAGTGGTAGCGTACTTGCCTGCCATGCGTGAGGCACTGGGTTCAATTCTCAGCACCGCATATAAATAAAGGTCTATCAACAACGAAACAACAACAACAACAACAAATAAAAGGATGTAGTTCAGTAATTAAGCACTCCTGGGTTCAATCCTGGGTACCTTCTCTGAAAACTAAAAAACGATAAAAAGTAATTATCAATAGTTGTTAATAAGAACCACAACTTTTTGTTTTTTGTAGTTGTAGATGAACAGAGTGCCTTTATTTTATTTGTTAATTTTTGTGTGGTGCTGAGGATCAAACCCAGTGCCTCACACATGCTAGGCAAGCGCTTTGCCGCTGAGCTACAGCCCCAGCCCCAAAACCATAACTTATCTTTCACTGAATACTAACTATATGTCAGGAACTGTGTTAAGCATATATTGCATTTAATTCTCACAATTATTTTATAGAGGGAAAAAAAGCTCAGAGAGTTAGTTATAAGACTATGCTAGTTAGTGAAGGAGTGAAATTTCCCATATTTGCCAACTCCAAAGCCATTTAACCATAGTTGGCTAACTGATAAATTAGCCAATTATTAATTGCTTAATGTACATTTAGGTTATTTCTAAATTTTCTTGCTACTATACATAGCATAAAGATGAATTTCTTCAAATATGTCCAACTACTCTTGATTGATTACCACATCAGCACTTGGATACTGCTATAATAAGCTATACAGCAGGGCATTATAAACTTCAATCAATTTATAAAATTGTTCCCCAGAAAGGTTATTTCATGAAATTAATACCAATACATGAAAATGCCTGTTTACTTCCTAGTGTATCAATACTGAGTGCCACTGATTTGTGGTAACTCAATGACTTGCCTACAAAAACTCATTTTAATTGTAATTTATACTTATGTATAATTATTAGTAAAAGCTGATAATCTTTACACATGTTTATCATTTTAATTTTCCCTGCTTACTTACTGTTCAGGTTCTTTGCCCATTTTTTTGGTTGTTGATGGACCTTTATTTTATTCATTTATTTATATGCAGTGCTAAGAATCGAACCCAGTGCTTCATACATGTAAAGCCACAACTGCAGCCCTCTTTGGCCATTTTTAAAGACTCATTTTTAAATAGATGACTGGTAAATACCCTATGTATTTTGAATTTTAAGTTTTTGCTTGTCATAAATGTTTGCAAATAATGTGATCTTGGCTTTTGTTGCCTTACAATTTTGTTATGATTTTCTGCATCCTGAAGTGTCACATTTTACATAAAACCTATTGTTCCTTCCAGTACAGTTTTGCTAACCACCTCATGATTATGAAAATTCTACCCACATTTTCATCTAACCTTTTACAAATTTTAATAGTTTTAATCCATGACATTAATTCTAATCTTAGAATGATTTTGATGTAGTGTCATATAGATCTCATAATATACTCTGCTGGATATATAAAGGTTTTCAAAATATACAAAAATTGGAATATGATCTAAGACTAAGAGTAGGTCTAATTCTAAGCAAATCACTTTTTTTCCTGTTGGTAAGACTGAACTTTTCTTCCTTTTATCTATGTGTAGAAACATAAACTTTCCAATAGTTACCTAAATAATAGAGAAATAATGCAAATGTGCTATTTAAAAATAATTGCTCTTGAGCTGGGGTGGTAGCTCAGTGGTAGAGCGCTTGCCTACCACATGTGAGGCACTGGATTCGATCCTCTCAGCACCACATAAAAATAAATAAATACATAAAGGTATAGTGTGCATCTACAACTAATATATATATGAATTTGCTTTTAACTGGGTGCGGTGGCACATGCCTGTAATCCCCGTGGTTCTGGAGGCTGAGGCAGGAGGACTGTGAGTTCAAAACCAGCCTCAGCAACTTAGTGAGGCCCCAAACAATTTAATGAGACCCTGTCTTTAAATTAAAACAAAAAAAATTTGTTTTTTGTCATAATTTACTACTTAAAAATTTTCCTGTATACTGCTAACTAGGAACAATGAATGGATATCTCTGTTTTGACTCAATAAATTAAAAAACTTAATTATGAGGTATTTCAGGCTTTAAATTTTAATGAACTAAAAGAAGAATTTTCTTTTTTTTCATGAACAGTACTATTAAAAGTAACCTAAAGGGCTGGGGTTGTGGCTCAATGGTAGAGCGTTTGCCTAGCACATGTGACGCACTGGGTTTGATCCCCAGAACTACATTAAACAAACAAACAAACAAAAAACTAAATAAACAAAATAAAGGTACTGTGTCCATCTACAACTAAAAATATTAAAAATAAGTAACCTAGAAAAATTAAAGTAATTTTTAGTTTTGACAGGAAAACTACCTTAAGGCCAACTTAATAAAATTAAAGTCCTATTTTTTTTTTTTAAAAAAATCACTTGTTTACATTGTAAATGTATTCACTGAAGAAAATTTGGGGAATACAGAATATCCCAATGAAACATTTTGTTAATATTAGACTGCATTTCAATAAAATTCAAATAGAAATTCATGGCAATTTCTATTGATGCTAAAAATACTATGGTGATAGTTAAACATGATATGGCTATCTTTAGCTTTCTGAGTATCAAAATCTTTTTTTTCCAATAAGATTTGAATTTCTACATTAATGTAATCTTGAAGTATAACAGAAAATAAGAACTCTAACAAAGTTCTTAGGATAATTAAAAAACCCACATTAAAATATCTTTGCACAGAATGCCCCCAAGAAGGAACAAATCTATCCAATACAAGCAATAATGAGGTTAAATCACATATATAAACAAAGTCTTTCAAAAAAACTCTACTCACACCAATCATTTAAGACTAACAATGAAACATGACCTAGAGCTATAGAAGTATACTTAGAAATTGATAGCATTATTGTTAAATGTAATAAGGAAAATGACAACATTTTGATACTAAATGCTTCTAGAGATATCCTTTCTAAGGAAATAGATAAGATTTATAGATCATTTTGAAAACCATCCCAATTTATACTTCTTTTTGAATATTCAGATATTTCATTTAAAAATATAATAGAATAATTTATTTACCTGACCACCACCAGAAGTTGCCATGTTGATTTCTGCCACTCCTTGACCTTCATTCTGCCGCTCAGCTTCATGTGAGCCAGCTTCATGCTTGTTCTGAGATGATCTCTGTTAACATGGAGTTAACATCATTACATACAAAAATGGTGTATGCTTTCTCAGTCCACAGCTTCTTTTTTGTTTTGAAGTTCTGAATGCATTAATTATATAGCTTGACAAAGGCATGGATACTGCACATTACACTTCATAACCTCCAGCATGGCTAGCAGTTGGCTACCTCGGTAGAAGGAAAGTGAAATGTGTCCCTTGAGCATTAGAACTGCACAAGACAAAGGATTTTCTGAGATTCACAGAAACACCATCCTCCACCAGCTGTGTTCACATCACTATCAGGAATGTAATCCAACTAGAAAATAACTGTCTTTTCTGCAAGGTCACACGATTCTGGCATTTTACAGAGCTATAAATACAACAATTAAACGATCACCTTTTATGTAGGCCTATTTATACATATTTTCTTACAAATACCTTTTGTGTAGGCATATTTATACATATTTTCTGGCAAAGTTATATGAAACTGACAAGTTCTTAGATTTTGATAATGAATGAATAAAACAGAAAACCTTGCTAATGCAACCACCATCTGTTACATGAAATAAAAATGACAGATTATATCCAGAAAGAGCAGTCATTTCAAAAAAGATTATATCTAGTATAAAGCAGTCACTTTATAAAAACACCACTGCAGAGTCAAAGAAAAAAAACAATTTCCCATCATCTTCCAGAGAAGTGCCTAGTGCTTGCTCTGGGAAAATGATACTCTAAAATAAAAATTATTCTTTAAAAATCTGACACAATAGTGGATATTATAAAATGGCTTCCATAGGAGTTTTTAACCTTAAGCTTTCCTAGATCATTTAAAAATGTGACTTAGAAAATAATTTATAAGTAACATTTCCATTGATGAACTAGTATTAGTAATATGTAAGCAACAGACAGGAGAAAAACAGTAGTATCTGAAAAATCACTCTATAAATTTCATCAAAATTACAAGAGTAGAAATACACAAAGTTAACCTCGAGACAAAATGAATCAAAGACCACTAAGACCACAAAAATGTGACCCTAATGAGTAAAGGTGTCATATATTTAAAGAAAATATAATTACTGACTATCTTCTATGGTCAGTTACTTATACTATGTGTTCCAGAATACAGTGCTAACAAAATTAGACATTATTCTCTTGAAGCTTATAGACTATTCAGACGCACTCAAATAATGAAAACAAAGAAGTTAAAACTTTGACAAGGTGGTATGACAAAGGAATGTGACATGGGCTGAGGGTTTGGGGAAGAGTTGTTTCAGGGAGTGCTGTTTGAATGGAGAAGTGAAGAATAAACAGTTAATTGCAAAGGAGTAGAGAATAAGCATTCTAATCAAATATGATCATACACAAAGGATTGGAAGAAGGAGGAAATGTGGCTTGTTCTAGTGCATTAAAAAATCAGTGTGGTTGAAACACCAAAAACAAGAAACAAAGTAGAATAACAATAACAACAACAAAAGATGGCAAAAACAAAAAATAATAAAAACACTGATTTTTGTTGAATTTGAGTATGGTAAGAAGGGACTCTTAATTTTTCTAAGTTATACTGAGGCTACCTCATTAATATATTAATGGACACGTAAATTGATTTTTTAAATCAAATTTTAAGTGGTCTAAGTAGGTAGGAAACAAAGTAGTTAGGAGGCTAATGAATTAATTTAAGTAGGTGAGAGATGATGGTACTTTACTATAAAGCAGCAACAGAAATTCAACAAGTATAGTAACAGGTAAATCTGATATTAACTGAAGCTCTAAGCACATAAATAAGATTGCCTTAGACAGGAAAGATACAGAGAAAAAAGGAATAAGCCTTAAAGAATGCCTATGACTAATGAGCTATAAAGGCCAGAGAGGTAGGAAAAAACAACAACAAAAAGTGATTACACTGTGATGATGAATACAACAATAATCTTAAAAAAAACTAATGTATACTATGCACTAGTCAACTATTGCATACCATACCAACTCTATGTAGTACTATTATTAATCTTCATACCAACTCTATGTAGTACTATTATTATCTCCATTTTACAAATAAAGAAACTGAGGCATAGAGAATATAAACAACCCGCTTTCATTAGATACTTAGTAAATGGTAGAGTCAGAGCTGGAATTACCATCCAGGCAGTCTCACTTCACAGCTCAAAATAATATTTAAAACTTAAGAGCTTTCATTTTCTTTCTTCCTTCTCTTTCCTTAATTATTTTCCTTTGACCCTGGGATTTAGGCCCCCACTACATTTTTGAATCAGTGTCCAAAATTACCACTGACAGAGGAGACAAAAGAGGCTGTTGCTGATTCTCATGAAAGAATAAAACTCCTCATTTTAATAGTTGTAAAACTTTCCTAAGGTTTTCTGCCCTAGGTTAAAGGGGTGAAAAACAATCTTTGAAACAATTTTTGTTGAGGTTATTTACAAAGCAAAAAATACACACTCACATAATACAACTAAATGATTATCAGTAAAATTTATTAAGCATCACCATAATCCTATTTTAGAACATTTCTATTCTATTATTCTAATAAGATATCTCTGCCATTTTTACTAATTCTAATCCTAGGTAAATTTGCATCAAATTCAATTGTAGGACATAGTGATATTAAAAGAACTGGTATCAAAATTGCTGAAAATAATGTTCTTTCAAAAGTTTTAAAAAACTGCTACCCTCTTTCCCAGTGTTAGCTGACTATAAATCAAAGGCATTTATATTCTCATTCTTTTATGAGAAATCTGTTTTCCATTCATCTAAGTTTTAGGAAAAAGCTTTCCTATTTTCTGAAATTTCTTTTATCCCATTATCTGAAATTTCATCACAATGTGTATAAGATTATTTTCATCTTTGGTTGTCAGATTTTGGAGAGACTGGTTCATTTGAAAAACTATGGCCCTTGATTTTGGGAAATTTTAATTTATTTTCTCAGATCTTTCTAGTTTTCTCCAGTTCTTTGTGGAACTCCTCTTATTTAGATATTGAATCCTCTTAGAATGATTCTCTTTTATTTTTTCTGTTTTCTACCTCATTGTCTTTTTGTTCTACTTTCTAATTTTTTTTTTTTTTGTTGTTGTTGTTGTTTGTGTTTTAGACAGGGTCTGGCTAATTTGCCTAGGGCCTTGTTAAGCAGCTAAGGCTAGTCTCAAACTTCTTGTTCTCCTGCCTCAGCTTCCTGAGTCACTGGGATTACAGGCATACACCACTGTGTCCAGAGACAAAGTTATCTTTTAAACTTGCTATTAAATTTTTTGTATCTGCTATCATATATACACACACACATACCAGGGGTGTGTTAGCAATGAGCTACATCCTTACTGAGCCCTTTTTATTTTGTATTTTGAGACAGGGTCTCACTAAGTTGTTGAGGTTCTCATTGAATTACTGAGTCTGGCCTTAAACTTGTGATTCTCCTGACTTAGTCTTCTGATTTGCTGGGATTACAGAGATGTGCCACTGTGCCCATCTTTGCTATCAAAATTTTAACTCCCACAAACTTCTTTTTTATTCTCTAAATGTTTTGTTCTTGCTTTATTTTTCTTAATGTCCTTTTCTTGCTTTATTTTTTTTAATACTAATATTAGTTTTTAAAAAAATTTTCTTTTTCTTTTAGTTGTCAATGGACCTTTACTTTATTTATTTATATGCAGTGCTGAGAATCAAATCCAGTGCCTCACACATGCTAGGCAAGCACTCTACCACTGAGCCACAACCCCAGCCTTTAATGTTAGTTTTATTTTTTAAGTTTTCTTCTTCCTATAAGAAGAAATTACCTATTTTCTTTTTCTTTTTTTTTAATATTTATTATAGATGGACACAACACAATGCCTTTATTTTTATGTGGTACTGAGGATTGAACCCAGGTCCTGCCCGTGCCAGGCAAGCGCTCTACTGCTAGCCACAATTCCAGCCTGAAATTATCTATTTTCATAATCTTTGTTATTAGAAACTTTCTTAAAATGTCTTGTGGTCATTAGTGTCCACTCATGTTTAAGAGTGAGTGAGTTATAAAAAAGTTAAATGAAGCTCTATGCCTACAGGATAGAGTCTATAAAGTAGAGTGACCTTACAATGCTGTTAAGCTGCACTATTTTCTTTAGTGAATTTTCCAACATTAGGTAACTTTAGCTCTCTTTTCTTGAGTTAGTGATGTTTTTTAAAGAAGTTCTTTCCAGAAACTTGTCTAGAGATGACAAACCTGGATATAAGTGGGAATTCCAGCATTAAGTAAGTAAATTTTCACTTAACTCAATTTTTTTAATATGGTATCCCCAATTTCAGTTACTCTAAGCTTATCCTCACCCAAAGATGGTCATTCTTTGGGGTGGGGGGATCATTCATCTTTTGTTAGAACTGGAAAAGAGCAGTCACTCAGCTCTGTAGAGCTGTAAAGTACTAGAGGCTACAATTACTTCCTAAAAGATTTTCAATCCTCCTGCTTTTTGCCCTATTTAAAACCCTTACATCCAAGGGTTAACTAGTGTAGCCAGTTTTAGAACCTATTAGACTTCACAGTATACACTGGGTTGCTTCATGGCTTTTCTTAACACTTACTTAGGGGGTCACTTCTCCACAACATGGTTACAATTTGTTTATTTATTTTCCAGCTCCCCAAAGTTTATTGTCTCAACTCCCCTGGTCTTTGTGTCTTTCATTTTATCCTTTGACCATCATTTTAATGGGGTTTGTGGAGTAGACATAGGTAAATGTATAAAATCAGTTTATATTATGGATTACAAATAAGGAAAAAGTTTACTTACAGGATAATAGCTAAGTTAATTATCTGATTATATCTAAATGGCCAATTGATGTAAAATATCTACATTGATGTTTCTATAAATCTTAAGTGCCTAAAAGTTATAAAGAAATCAAAATAGTCAAAGGTTTTTGAAAATTCAATTTCATGAAAAAAGTCAGTTCTTTAGAAGAATATCTATATTTCAATGATACCACATTAACTACACATATTTTCTTAGAAAACCTACCTATTTTTTAATATGCAAACAAAAAAGACAATTTACTAACCTCTGCTTCTGTTGCTTGGGACTGTAAAAGCTGTCGTATACGCAGTATGTCCTTTTCTATTTGCTGAATTCTAGCTATTCTTCGCTAAAATGAGACCAAATTAAACATGATTTTATTAAAAAACATTAGTGCAAACAGTATTACTGTGATTATCAATGAACAGATCAGGATTATGTCAAACCATTTTTATGCAAGCAGTTAGAAATGTATATATTTTCACATTAATGACAAATTTGGTTAATTCAGTTTTTTTAATACACTGAAATTTATGCAACAGATCTACAGATTTGTTTAGTAAAATTGTATAAATACAAATCACATATCAAATTGCATGGTTTATATATTGTGCAACTTGGTGTTGAATGGGAGTGGAACTTAGAGGTAGAAAACATGCTAAGCTTATTCAAGGCTCTTTTTATTTAATTTCAAACACCATTCTCCCCTCACAAAGTTATTTTCAAAAAATTTCAAGAAAGAAAATTACACCTGGATTTAATCATTTATATTAATCTAGGCATTAATATTATGTCATGGATGTATATAAAGCATAGTATATCTATAAAGGAAAATAATATGATTTATTTTCATAAACATTGGGGTAAAACAATAGAACTAACACTCCTAAAGTTACCCCTGTTCCATGTCAGTAGTATTTTTCAAACTTCCAAAATACCTACCACAGCTAAACATTATTTTTATTTCCAATAAAAGGACTACATAGGGTTGGGGTTGTGGCTCAGGAGTAGAGTGCTCGCCTAGTGTGTGCAAGGCCCTGGGTTCAATCCTCAGCACCACATAAAAATAAATAAAACAAAGGTGTTGTTAAAAAAATAAATAATAAAAGGACCACAAAGATGGCATAGCTTTGCTACTTACCATGATGAGACTACCCAGTGACCACAAAGCAGGAACTACATACTGAACTACATGGAACTGTAGTTATTTTGTTTTATTATTATTTTCTTCAGTGCTGGGGATCAAACCTAGGCCTCAATCGTGATAGGAAAGTGTTCTACCACTGAGCTATACCCTCTCCCCCTTGGTTTTGTTTTATTCATCCATTCATTCATTTATGTATCTGGGGTACTGGGGATTTAATCCTGTGGTACTCTACTACTGAGCTTCATCTCTTTTCATTTTTTTATTCTGAAAAGGTGCTAAGGTGCTAGGTTGCCCTCAAACTTGTAATCTTCCTATCTTGGCCTCCTGAGTAGTGGATTTACTGATGTGTACCACTGTGCTCAGCTTCTTTTAATTTTTATGAGTACTAGTAGAAGTGAGAAAAACCAAATTACTTAAATATAATGACCTTGCAAATTCAAGTTATTTTTAAAAATCTACATTACAATAGAGACAATACATAGGTTTTAAAAATAAATACTGATAATTTTGTACCATTCATTTTCTGCAATAATATGATAGCTAACATCTTAATACTGAAGTATTAAAATCTGTGTTATAAAAGTAACCTTTTTCTTTTTTGGTAGGATTTTGGAGATGGAACCCAGGGCCTCACACCTACCAGGCAAACAATGAGCAACATCCCCAGCCCCTTTATTTTGAGACAGGTCATGCTAAGTTATCAGGTTGGGCCTTGAATTTGAAATCCTCCTGACTCAACCTCCTGGGGAGCCGGGATTATAGACATGCACCACCATGCCTGGCTAAAAGTAATTGTTTCAATAAGGAAAAACAATATTAGAAGCTAAATAGTTTCCATACTTTTTGGTTACTTGCCCCATCAATGAAACATTTCTGAGCATATATCTCTAATAGATAAATTTAAAAATGCTTACTGCAGCAATTATCCAATGTTATGATATACAAAGAACAGAAAAACTCCAAGTAGCTATGCTAGTTACCCAATCCCCTGCTTCAAACACCCATCTATTTTCCTTCCTTCCTTCCTTTTTAATATAACTGTGCTGATTCTCTGTCATGATTCTGCAAGTAGTAAACTTATTAAATAACATCCTCTAATTAAAAAATTTTATCATGACTAATGCATACCATGAAAACAGACTGAAGAAGAAATGCTTGTACTTTTGGTAAGCATTCTAAAGGTACTGTACAGATAAGTGAATACTTCTAAAACCAGATAGTGAATATCTTCTGTTTTTAGAAACTACCAAACTATTCTAAATTTGATTGTTTCTCTCCTTTCTATAAGTAACCAGCTCTTCTCCATCAATAAAGTCCTAGATCAAAAATTTTAATAAAGGATGAAAACAGGAAATTATATCTAAATTCCTCTCTGATACCGTATTTACTAGTACATTTTAATTATACAGAATAATGAATGTTATTGTGGCATAATTGTACATGCACATAACACACTTAAAATTATAACCTACTCCCTCACCCTCAGTCAACCTTTCCCCCTCCCCGACCCACTTCCCTCTTCTCCAAAATCTTTCTTTTCTTTTCTTTTTTTGTGTGGTGCTAATATTTGAACTCTGGACCTTGCACAACAAATGGAAAAAATAAAAAGCCTCAAGGAATAGAAAGGACAAAAAAAAAATTATTATTATTTGCACATGCTAGGCAAGCACTCTATCACTGAGCAACATCCCCAGCCCTCTACAATCTTTCTACTTTCATATTATGTTTTGTTTTTCCCCTGGATTCCACATGAGGGAAAACATGCAATACTTGACTTTCTGAGTCTGTCTTATTTCACTTAACATGATATCCAATTCACTCATTTTTTTGTAAAATGACATGATTGCATTTTCTTTTTAATATTTTTTTAGTTGTAGATGGACACAATACCTTTATTCATTTGTTTATTTTATGTTGTGTCTTAATTTTAATATAGTAAGCTTTATCAGTCTTTTATTTTCATAATGAGTTTCATGTCGTATTTAAGAAACATTTGCCTAACATGTGTGAGGCACCACATAAAAAAAAAAAAATTAAGTTAAATTGGCACCAAAATAGACCTGGAGACCAATAGTACAGAATAGAGGACACAAAGACTAACCCATATAACTACAGTTATCTTATATTAGACAAAGGCACCAAAACCGTATATTGGAGAAAAGACAGCCTCTTCATCATATGGTGCTGGGAAAACTGGAAATCCACATGTAACAAAATGAAATTAAACCTCTCTCTCACACCATGCACAAAATTCAATTAAAAATGGATCAAGGATCTAGGAATTAAACCAGAGACCCTGTGCCTAATGGAAGAAAAAGTAGGCCCAAATCTCCATCACGTCGGAGTAGGCCCCAACTTCCTTAATAAGATTCCTATAGTGCAAGAATTAAAACCAAGAATCAATAAAAGGGATGGATTCAAACTAAAAAGTTTCTTCTCAGCAAAAGAAACAATCAGTGAGGTGAATAGAGAGCCTACTAATTGAGAACAGATTTTTACTACCTGCATGTCAGATAAAGCATTAATCTCTAGGGTATATAAAGAACTAAAAAATCTTAACACCAAAAAACCCCACAAATAACCCAATCAATAAATGGGCCAAGGAACTAATGACACTTTTCAGAAGAAGATATAAAATCAATCAACTAACATATGAAAAAATGTTCAACATTTCTAGGAATTAGAGAAATGCAAATCAAAACTACACTAAGATTTCATCTCATTCCAGTCAGAATGGCAGCTATTAAGAAAACAAACAACAATAAGTGTTAGTAAGGATGTCGGGGGAAAGGCACACTCATACATTGCTGGTGGGACTGCAAATTGGTACAATCAAGATGGAAAGCAGTATGGAGATTCCTTGGAAAATTTGGAATGGAACCACCATTTGACCCAGTTATCCCACTCCTCGGGTTATACTCAAAGGACTTAAAATCAGCATACTACAGGGACACAGCCACATCAATGTTTATAGCAGCACAATTCACAACAGGTAAACTGTGGAACCAACCTACCTAGATGCCCTTCAGTAGATGAGTGGATAAAGAAACTGGTACATATACACAATGGAATATTTCTCAGTAATAAAAAAGAATAAAATCATGGCATTTGCAGGTAAATGGATGGAGCTGGAGAATATAATACTAAGTGAAGTAAGCTAATCCCCCATACCAAAGGCCAAATGTTTTCTTTGATATGAGGATGATGACTCATAATGGCGATGGTGGGGGGGAGCATGGGAAGAATGGAGGAATTCTAGATAGAGCAAAAGGGAGGGAGGGGAAGGGAGGGGGTAAGGGGGTAGAAGTGAAGGTGGAATGAGTTAGACATTACTACCCTAAGTACATCTATGAAGACACAATGGTGTGAAAATACTTTGTGTACAATTAGTGACTTGAAAAATTGTGCTCTATATGTGAAATATGAAATGAATTGTATTCTGCCATCATGTAATTACATATTAGAATAAATAATTTAATTAAAAAAGATATTATGTCCGTCTATAACTAAAACAAAAAAGTTAAAAAGAAAAGAAATTCATTCCTACTCAGTTTCAGAAACATAATTATGTATATTTTTAACTAAAAAGTTTAAAGTTTTACTTTTGATACTTAAGTCAATCTATTTGAATGAAAGAAGCAAAAAAGGGGGTAAGAAAAAAACTAACATTATGACACATATATATGCATGTGTCAGCATGCGCGTGCACACACACACACACACAATTTATACCCCAACTAGTTGTGAAACTAACAGGCATGGACTACAAAATGCATGATAGTACTAGTGTTAAGGATAATCTGAAGTCTATATTAGTTTATAATTACATCTAACAAAAATAGAATACACTTTATGTTTAGGAAGTTACCACATAAGATAAACCTTATGTTTTGGGAAATACAAAATGTCCTAATAAAAATATTCCCAAGCTTATTATGGAACAGAAAAGACAGTCAAGAAAACCTCTCTATAGAGTTTAGAAACATTAGTCAGTTGTGTTTGTATGAATACAGAAAGCTATACTGAATAGTATGTGAAAATGCTTAATATGCTTTCTTGACATCAGTTAAGGGTAGAAATATGGGAATGTTCTCTATCCAACTCATCTCATCTCCTATAATGTTTTCTTTATGTTTCCTTCTTACCATCCTTGAATGAGCATTTTCTTTATTTTTAAGTGCAAAACTTGGAAGAGCAATGACACATTCTGGATGTCATACTTGATAATAAGAAGAAAAAATCTCATATGAGAGCTGAAGGTAGCTATCAGATACTAATCAGAATCTTTTGCTCTTCCTTATAAAGCAGAACAGAATGATACTGGGGAAAATGAAATATGGTAGACAGAATTATGTGAATAGTATTTAAATTAACCAGCAGCCATGATAAATTGTTATCTTAAAATAGTGCCAAAAAAAGGGATAAGACTTATAAATTTATTTCTCTTCCCCCTCTTTTTTTTATGATGCTGGGGATCAGATCCAAGGCTTTCCATATGCTAGGTAAGGGAACTGTCAATGAACTATATATGCCTGGTCCCATAAATATCTCTAAAAACAAAATTTAATCAACATTAACAGAATTGTAGTAGTTTAAAAACAAGTTACCTGTGCTCGTTTTTCCATATCCTGGCAAGTACCCAGTTGTTCTTCCATTGCAACTCTGATTTGCCTTGCTTCATATTCCAATTGCCTTCTGGTCATATCTGTTTGTAAGGAAAACTAAAACCACAAATAATATAAAAATATCAATATCTAGCATTTTCAACTTATAAATCAAAAGCATATAAGTACCAATAAAATAAATGTAAATCCTTGTACATGGAAAATTATTTTTTATTCCAAGGAGTCCTAAAACTTGATGATAGGTACTACACTCAATCTGGGTCCCTGAGGTGATATGTAGTTAAAGCACTGCCTTGAATTCACAAATGGCTTTGAGTATAATACAATTAATTTGTATTGTTTCATTTAAAATATGTAACTGGTTCAGTTGGGTGAGCCTAACTTTAGTTCCCCTATGATTCTCTCCTCTGAAAAGGCACTACTTTTAATTACTGTAAACTAGCATATTAACATGAAAAAAAAATCAAGAAACAGGTTCATTGCTTTTAAGTTTTGATCTCAATTTAAGGTAAGGATTACCACTATACACATAGACAATATAGAACTTTTCCTTTTGTAAAATGAAGAAAATGAGGTAAGAAAAACCCTACATGTAATAAAACATAGATGGTCATAAATAAATGAGACAAAGTCAACACAAACTTTGGTAAGTATCTAAAAGTGAAGCAAAGTTGAAAAATTATCAGAGTGGGTATTAACTCATTCAAAAATCTACTAACCCTCTAATTAAAATTCCAGACACTATGATAATTGCCAGGCATATAAAGAGATGCAAAGAAAAAGGTAGAATATGATTAGATAAAATAACAGGTAATAGTTATAACGGGCCACCAAACGGAATGAAGAAATGCTATGGATTTTTCATGTTCTATGTGCTTATAGAAAACTGCACATGCCATATGTCCGATTCAAAATAGCATTCCTGCCTAAGAACTCCAAATTGCATTTTAAGAGAAGTTCTCACCCTCTTCCCTTGCAACATATACAACACATTTACATGCAGAATGTAGTTCTATAGGCAGACACAAATTATGGCTACAATATAGATGAAATAGCCTGTATGTTATTTCTTATTCCCACTGAGCCAGTTGTCATTTCATTCATTTGTCTTTCACTTTTCAACCACCTCATGCAAATAAATATATACAGAACATGACACAATATGTTGCAATGTGTTTGAAGTTGTTTTAAGAAATGTCTAATACTTTGAAAAGTACGTAAGTATTTTCACATGAAAATTTTCATTAGTTTTGTACCCCAATATGAAAAAAAAAAAACTTGGGTAATTAAAAAAAATAGTTATAAAACACAAGCAAGTTTAAATGTGTTATGTTGTCAGTGGTCCATAATAATGTCTTGGATATTCTATTAAAGATGATTATTTAATAAATAGGGAATAATTAGACAGTTGATCTTTATTTCAGATAGTAACCAGTTGCTCTTGAGTTTCATATATATATCTAAGTCCTTTCCTGAATCTGACTCCATGTCTCAAATACACTGGGTTTTGTATTCTTATTACCAAAGATAATAGCAAAACTATTTTTTTTTTTTTTGTCCATTAAAAAAAATCCCAAGAAACCCTTCTAATTCCTAATCCTTATCTGGTAACAATTCTCCAGTAACTGTCTTTTGCTACTTGTGTATTTGATTCCCAGGAAGATTTTAAGGGCATTTGTCAGAAAGAGGGATTCCTGAATGACTTTTCTAAGAAAGTGAACATTTAAGCCTCTAGTTTTAGTTCCTGCTCCTCAACCTCCACTCAGGAAGTCTTGCTAATAACTACACATCCTAAAAAAGTTTTTCCTTATTTCTACTTTTACTTTTTTGCCTATCATGTTCTTAAAAATGCTATTGTAACATGAAAAAGCTAAGCTATGAAAGCCAGTTATATTTTAATTAGTCTATTTTTTTCTTTTAAAAATTATATAAATTATTTATGGACAACAGTTAAAACACAGTCTTTTGAGATTAGTAATGTACTTCAGAAGATTTCTTAAAATATGTGCCATTCCATGAATAAAAACAGTTAACAGAGAGTTAGGATGAATAGGCAGCTAACAGGATTTTTTTTTAACATAGCTATATTTGCAAAATAAACTGTAGAACTTGCAAAAATATTAAGATCTATGCCTATAGCTATTGTCATTTATACCTGTAATAGGATTCAAATAATCTTTAAATGTCATATAGAAATAAAAAATTAATAATAGAAAAAATCTTCAAAGCTATTTTTGTTCTAAAAACTATCTGGCATGATTTCTACAATATGGTACCAAAAAATTGGCAGGTATTAACAAACATTTCTAGAGAGTATGTTTGGAAATTCAATATACAGAATTAAAAAAACAGTTGTCAAGTGGAATCCTGAGTCCTTCAGGAGTTAAAGATTTTCTCAACTCAGGGCTTGAAATAAATACTTGTTGGAACATGATTAAATTTAATTATCTTTATAAATAAAAATTTATTACTTCCAATATATTCAGGTTTAAAGTTGATAAAACATATTACATTCCACAAGTTATTATAATTTCAGTTATCCTGAATATGTAATAGATTACCTAGGTACTTCTAAAGACCAAGTTATTAAAGTCTAAAATAAGTTGTACTGCCATGTTACTTACATTTTCAGTTAAAGGAAGGCTATCTATTCTTTTAGTGAGATTCTGAAGTTGAGCATAATACCAGTCTTTTTCTTTTTCTTCTTTGTCAAGATCAGCAAGGAGTAATGATCTATTTTTTAAAGAAAGGTAAGTTTACATAATGCTAATACAGACTGCAAAGAGTAATCTTTACCAGCTGTTATTGTAAAGTTCTCTAATTAAAATATTAACAATGAAAAAATTACTTATTTGGATTCTTGAAGGCAGTCTTAGAGAGTATTGTAATCATTAAAATTTGAATACTAAAAAGTTTGCTACTTTCCCCCTAAGTAAGTTGGTACTCATCTTTACTAATATACTTACATTTCAAGGCTTTCTTCTGACTTATTTATAGTCTAAGGATATGATGAGAGTAAAAAGTACAGATAACAAAATTCAAAATTAATACAAGAATAAAAAGTACACTAAAAAAGTTTAGAAAAGTAGCAATTTTGCTAGAAAACAAATTTGCTAGAATATAGGAAGCTAATACCTTGGACACAATGTAGTTTCAGCTTCTTAGCAGCCAAAATAATAAGAAATATATTGTCTCTGTGTAATAGAAGAAATTATTTGGAGGTAGAGAAACTTCTTGGTTTGAAATTTGAAGATGAATTTATGCAATTCCTGAATAACCCAATCAATGGTGTCTTCAATAGTAATCTACATTGAGATACTGCATACTTGGATCATTATAAACATAAATGCCCAATAAGAATGTCACTGGGCTAACACTCAATAGGTACAAAAAGTACATGGTCTATCTCTTTTTATGTGGTTCTTTCCCAAAGCAATGACTACTATCATTTTCTTGTGCATATTTCCACAGATATACTATAATGATACAAAGGTATGTATGCATGACATGTACATTTTAAATAGCAGCATATTATAATACATGTTGTTCTATAAATATTTTTCACTTAAAAATCTTATTTTGGAGATTGTTTCCAAGAGAACTTAAAGAAGTATTATATATTTTTTGCTAGCCGTGTAATACCCAATATATCCCACAATATTCATGCATACATGAAAAGATATACTATAACCACTTCTTCGTTGGTGGGCACTTATGACCTTTCCAAAATCTTTTGTTATTACAAATATTGTTACATTGAGTGACTTCATATATACCTCATTTCATACAAGATAAATTCCTAGCATACAGTACTAAGAACTTACTGTTCTTGTTAGATGTATACCAATTTAAACTCCTACCATTTTTCACCAATGTGTGTAATCCAACATTTTAATTTTTGCATATCTAATTTTTTAAAAAAACAGTGTATCATTATGGTTTTAATTTGATGTTTCTTAATGTGAATGAGGCTTTTTTTTTTCAAGTTTAAAAACCACCTGGGTCCTTTTCTATGACTTTTTCTTCATCATTTATAGGGCCTCTTCTATATTAAGAATGATAGTACTTTGTCAGTTACTGGACTGCATATATATTTATCAGTATAACACTTGTCTTCAAACTTTATAATCTCTAAATTTTGGGAAATTTTGATTTTCATGAATTCCTATTTGTAAATACTTTTTACTATGATTTCTAGAATTTGGTCATACAGAGAAATGTTCTTCACTCCAATATTACTGTTATTTAAAAAACGTCTTGTTTGATATTTTCTCAGGAAATATGGGAATAAATGAATCTTGGTAGTGAGTATAAGTAAAAGTGTAAGGAAAGTTCTGTTCTTGCTAAAATTTTCTTTCCTTTATTGGGAAGCAATTTTAAAAATAAGCAACTTTAATAGTGAGAGAATACACAGGAAGGAAGCCCTGTTTATGATATAGCAATCTTGGGGGAGCACAGACCAATGAGAAGCTGCTCTCACATTTCTGACAACAAGAACAGGGGCAGTGTAAAAGCCTAAACTCCTTCCACATCTGTATATCACAAGGAAGGAAGGAAGGAAGGAAGGAAGGAAGGAAGGAGGGGGGGAGAGAAAATCATCAAAGAAATAACAATTTTTAAACCTGAAGAAAAACAAATTGTCATATTAAAAGGGTCCAATAAATATTCAGCATGATGAAGAAAACACGCATACCAATGCATTTGAAAGCTTCAAGAGGAAAAATAGCTACTACAAAGGAATGAGAACCCAATTCATATCATCCGATTGCTATCAAACATCTCATCAGCTACTTTGATAATGAAGAAAACTGAGTTTGAGCCTGTATCTATCCAAACTACAAGTCAAGTATGAAAGCAAAATAAAGATTTGTTCCACGAGCAAGAACTCAATCTATTTCTTTCCAACATAGAAATAATCAAGAAGACATAAATTATATCAAGATTACACGGGAAGTGTAATGACAAGAAATTCTACCATTAGAGTCTTGTGGCACATTTAGAAAACAAACGGTCCAAATCAGAACAGAAAAGTTAATGGGCACCAATAAAAATTTTCTTAAGAAGAAAACAAAACCAGAAGATCCTAGTAGTATGGTAAAACACAAATTTCTGCTTCTAACAACATAAGACAATCTGAAATTCTAGAAAACACAATTATAGAGAAAGACATACTCTAAATAGGACTATCTTCTGCAAATAGCAGAGAATGTATGATATTCTATTAATAGAGAGAAAAAAATTAATTCAGGCATACTAACTCCATAGTGACTAAAAACTATAGAGCCATAATGAGACACTTGATTTCAACATCTATAATTAACTTAAAAAAATCAAATACACAGAACAAATTGTTACTAGTGTCAACAAAATGAAAGTAAACATACAGTTGACATACATAGTACAGTTTAAGACATACAGTCACAAGATAGAACAAAAATTAATAAGAATGTTACTTAAGGGCTGGGTTGTGGCTCAGTGGTAGAGCACTCACCTAACATGTGTGAGGCACTGAGTTAGATTCTCATCATGGAATATTACTAATTAATTAATTAATGGTCCATTGATAACTAAAAAAATAAAAAAGAATGTTAAATTTAAAATATAAGAATTAATAAAGTAATAAGTATGCCAGGTGCTGTGGCACATGCCTGTAATCCCAGCAACTGGGGAAGCTGGGGTAGGAGTATGGCAGGTTCAAGGCCAGTGGTAGCAACTTAGCAAGACTGTGTCTGAAAATATATAGTAAAAAAGACTAGCAATGTAGTTCAGTGGAAAAGCATTCCATGGGTTCAATCACTGGTACCAAATAAATAAAATAAATCAAGAACTAGTAATATAAATATATTATTTAGAATTATGAAAAGTAACTCATGGGAAGCAAGACTGGGGTTAGGAAAGGGTGAAGTGGAATATGAATTTTTTAAAATGATGATGCTTTTTAAAGCACACTTAGTGATGCTAATGATCAGTTGGTCTGGGTTGAGAACCTTTGAGCAAAAGCATCTAATAATTCTTTCTTCTCAGATAAAATAACTCTTTATAATATAATGTGTAATAATGCCTGAATCAGAAGCTGGTGAGAGGATGTCTTTTCTATAGTAACATTAGAAAGGGCTAATATTTTAACAAGAAATATATTCTTCACTTGAAGTTAAAAAGTCAGAATATAGGGCTGGGGGTATAGCTCAGTTGGTAGAGTGCTTGTCTCTGAAGCACAAGGCCCTCCCCCCCCCCCACCCCGTTCAACCCCCAGCACCAAAAAAAAAAAAAAAAAAAGTCAGAATACTAGCTTGAAGTTATTTAGTGTGGTATTATATAAGAATAAAAGATATCAAAATCATTGAATTTAAGATTTTAAACAGAGAAATAAAGTTTTTATGGATTTAAATTTAAAGAATGTGGGAAGACTGGAAAGAAATAAATAATGGCAAGGTAGAAAATAAGAACTTTTAAAAAACATATCAGAGAGGTTGAGACAAAGGAACATTTTTATTACCAGTATTCCTCACTACTTATGGCTCCATTTGTTAGGTACTAGTATTCACAGTATACATGTATTTTAAAAATTAATCTTTTTCCAAAATTCTGCTGATGAAACTGAGACATTACCTACATGAAGCAAAATAAACTCTTACGAAAGTATATTCATACATCCTTTCTCCTTAACAGATTCAAAGGGCACAAATAAAAGGAAGACCATAAACCCTCTTTTCCTGCTTATTTTTTAGAACAGTTTTTGATAGTTTAAGTTCAGGGTACGAAAAAAAGACCCATGTGTTATGGTTTGGATGTGAGGTGTCCTCCAAAAGCTCATGTGAAATAGTGTAAGAAGGTTTGAAGAAGAAATGATTGGGTCCTGAAGAGTTTAAACCCAATCAGTGAATTAATCTCTTGATAGGGATTAATGATGCTAACTAAAGTGGTAGGGTGTGGTGGAAGGAGGTGAGAATTGGAGGCGTGGCTTTGGGGTATATATTTGTATCTGACAATTGAAGACTTCTCTCTGCTTTCTGATCATCATGTGAGCTGATTCCCTCTACCACACTCTTCTGCCTCACCTCAAGCCCCAAGGAATGGGGCCGGCCTCCTATGGACTCACATTTCTGAAACTGTGAGCCCTCTAATATAAACTTTTTCTCCCCTACAATTGTTCTGATTGGTCACAGTAGTCAAAAAGCTGACTAAAACACCATGTAAAATTAAAGATGAAACCAAGCTTAACATCACTTCTGGTCCAGATGATTATCATTATTTTTATAGATAGGCATACCTAAAATCAGAAAGTAATGAAAGATCTTTTGCTTTGATGAGATATGCTGGACATTTTCTATATATGGTATAAGAATACTTAATATTCACAACTTCACAATATTGAACCATTCTCTGTTTTACAGAAGAATTTGACCCCAAAATTTAGTCACAAAGCTAACATGTAATATATATTTTACCATTTTGAATGTCTAACAAAACTTTTAGGAATTCAAAGATAATACGGTACCATCTGTACATTAAAGAATATTTTAGGTGACATAAAACACTTGAAAAAAATTTTTGGTAATGATCTATATTCTGATATCTATAGTGAGATAATTTTAACTTCAGGAAAAGAATTAATATGATAGCTGTGAGAAACCAGTACTCATTCTATATGACAAGCAATGTATTTTAGATGGGGAAAGTGATAAATTAAGAAAAGTTTTATTTGTGATCAGGTGTAATAGGCCTTCTATAATGGAAAGAAACATCATTCCCTGGATCTATCAGTCATTGAATTTAGTTTAAAAGATAACCAAAAAGTCAAAATAAATAAATAATCCAGCTATAAATGATGTGTATTACTCAATGTACAGAATATTCAAAGTATTTAATTGATAAAATAGAAGACTTTAGAATCCCAAGAAACTGCATTCTTTACATTTTTAGACTTATTATAAGTACAATCAGAAAAATGTTATTTTTGTGTTAAAAAAATGTAAATTCAGGGCTTATAGCTCCATGGTAGAGCACTTGCCTTGCATGTGTGAGGCACTGGGTTCAATTCTCAGTACCATATATAGATAAATAAAAATAAAGGTCCATCAACAACTTAAAAAAAACCAAAAACCTAAAAAAAAAAAGTAAATGCTCTTCACCCACCATAAATCCATAATGTATATTCTATATTACAAAATACCAATAATAAACTTGGAGTGTATAAGTTAATATGTACTGTGTAATGAATAAAAGTTACCTCTCTTTTTCAAGTTCTTCTAAATATCCAGTACTTTCTCTGCTTCCATTTACAAACCCTCTTCTTGGAAATGACCCCATAGGAACTGGACTGCACTCTCCTGAACGACTTGATACAGATCCTTCCCGGCTTCCATAAGAACGGAGGGACATTTTTGACCGTAGTTTTACTCCAGGAAAATTGCTGCTATCTAAGGTAAGTTCTAAATAAAACAGAGATAAGTTTTTATATAACAACTGCTTTATGTCATGCAAAATATTCCTAATATTGTTTTTTTTTAAACCAACAATAGCTGAGAGAGGATTTTTTAATGTTATCATGGATTTGATTTTTTTTAATATTTATTTTTTAGGTGTAGATGGACACAACACAATGCCTTTATTTTTATGTGGTGCTGAGAATCAAACTCGGGTCCCACCCGTGCTAGGCGAGTGCTCTACTGCTGAGCCACAATCCCAGCCCTAATATTGTTTTAAAAGTAAAATCTTACATTCATATTTTAGCTACAAATATACATGGCTGAATAAACAATTATTTAGATTCAGAATGGCTCGACTTTCCCTGAAAAATCAGCTTGAGTCTCGGAGAAAAACAGGTAGAATTAAAAAGGAAATCAGACAAAATGTTCTTCCTTAGATTCTCTTCAGATAATATTTCAAAACCCAAAAGTAATTTCTGTAACTAGTTTCAGTTATTACTAAGCACTTTCCCTATTTTGTCACTGGAATTTTCAGACAAAATGTCCTTAAAGATTTTTATTTTATTTATTTCTTTAATATGGTGCTGAAGCTTAAACCTAGGGCCTCACTGGTGCCAGGCAAGTGCTTTACCCCTGAGCTACAACCCAGGCCCCTCCTTAGATTCTCTTTAGATAATAATTCAAAATCTAAAAGTAATTTATCTGACTAGTTTCAATTAATACTAAGTCCTTTCCCTATTTTGTCACTGGAATTTTCCAGCAACAAAATGAGAAAAGCATTTTTAAAACAAATTTTGCTAAAAATGGCATTGAATTAGCTTACATATTAGGAAAACAAAGCACTATCCTGGATGGAACAGAGAAAGACAATACTTCTTCAGATATATTTACCACTTAGTCTGTGGCACACAGCATACTAAAATCCTATTTTGTGACTGGCATAATAGCAATGAGCTTTAAAAAGAGCTGGAAAGTATCAAAGAAGAGATTTTAAATAGTTTATTTTAAAAGTCAGTTAAACGTTTAAAGATAGACAAGCAAATACTTTGTACTTTAAATATTACATTGTAATGGGTAAGTCTGATAAACCAAGAAAACTGATATCACTACCCAAGTCAAAAGAAAGTGTACTTGGATTTACATACCACATGTTATCAACTTGGGCTTAAAAAAATTACTTTAAAACAATTTTAAAAAAATCTACCTTTAAGACGCTCTAAAAAATCAATCTGTCCAGAAGAAGCCATAGCTTCATCTTCAATACTTCCTTGTAGTTGTTTAAGTACTTCCTGTGAAAAAAGAACACACAATATTAACATGATAAATTGTTTTTGCTTATGGTTTTGGGGATTGAACCCAGCACTCTTCCACATTTCCAGCCCTAACACGATGAAATTCTAAAAACTTCTTAAAGACATAAAGTGTTTCATGGCATTCAGGTATGCCAAGGGAAAAATGTCATCTTGGATCACTGTGTATATTACCTATTATTCATTATCATTAATATATTATATCTCAATAACAATAAGTGATAATTTGTGATAGTGGTGATTATGAGGAGTCCCTGTGGAAGATACTGTACGGAAAATTAAAAGGCATTATCTCTTAACTTTTAAACAATAAACAATACCATTTTTTAGATAGACCAAATAAGACTTGTTGAAGCTGATTAAAAAAAGTTGTTTAGAATCCATGTCTCTTAAACCTGTATCAACGTGACCACAAAAAACACCACCCAAATTAATGTTATTATCTGTTATTTAACAATTTAATATTTAAGCTTTTATATGCCACATTTAAGTACAATCTGCTAAAATACTGATTTACACTTAGTAGATATTCAAATGACTAATGCTCTGCCTCCTGACTTTTGATGCCATTATTTTCTTTCTTAGGTAAATCCACTCTTAGAATAAACCCTTAAAGCACAGCTCTGATCAGACCTCTCTTTACAAGATTCTTTTCCAAAGCCTAGAGGTAGTTCTCAATCCTCAACATGGATCAGAATCACCTAAAGATCTTATTAAAACATAGACTGCTGATTCAATAATTTGGGATGGAGGTTGAGAATCTGCATTTTGAACAAGTTCTCAACTACTGGTGATGCTAAATAGAGAACATCAAGACATTGCCAATGTTATTCTATGAAGGTTAGGGCTGCAAGTGAATTTTTTTTTTGCTTGTTTTTCTAATTCTTAAACATTATATATTAGAAAAAGTATGAAGATCTAAAAAATTCAAAAATATAATAATAATAAGGATCAAATAAACCACAACATTAGCTACATGATGGAAAACTATGCAACTATGAAAAACACAAACTCTTTAATGACAAGATTATGATAATCTATAATGTAAGAAAAAAGTATGATGTAAAATAAAGATACCATCAAATATGTTTGTAGAGAATGTACAAAAATAAAGAAAAAGGTCACCTCCGTTTCTGGAGATGGGATTATGAATTAAGGGGGGGAAAAAAGGAAGGAGGCAAGGGGAGTGCTTGTGTAGCTCAGTGGTACAGTGCTTGCCTAGCATGTGTAAGGCTCTGGGTTTCATCCCAGAGCACATAAAAATGGGTGACGTTGATACTTCTGCTTGAACAATTTCCTAAGTTTTAAAAATAGTGAATCTGCACAACTTGTAAATAAAGTTATTTTAAAAAATTTTCTGTATTAGAAATCTACTAAGATAAGGTATTATGAATAAAAGCAAAAGCAAATAAGATCACTGAAATTTAAAATTAAAAAATAATAAAAAAAAGACTTTCATGGTAGCCACCTTGGAAAGTTACTAATTTACCCCATGATGTGTACCTTAAATTATTTTTGTTAAGTGCTTTGAGTTTCATATGAACCTTACCAACAAAAGCTGGACTCATAAACTTATAGACATTCAGTTACTTTGCCTTTAAGGTGATACCATCAGTATGATCTGATAAAGAAAAGAAACCTCAAGATCTTTTTCCGCTTTTATTGAGGTATATCATATGTAGGTAAAAATACACACTCATTTTAAGTACCCAATGAATTTTCACATCTATAATCACCACCTATGTGAAAACACAGAACATTTTCAACACTCCAGAGGATTCCCTCAATGCCTTACCAATCCATCTTCATTTCCAGAAATAACTACTATGACTTCAGAATATTATTTCAAATGGAACCATACAGTATATGGTCTTTTGTGCCTTCTGTTTTTTGCTTAACATAGTTACCTGTGAGATACATCCATACAGTTGCATTATCAGTTTTTTTTTTTTTTTTATGACAGGGATTGAGTGAGCCCAAGGGCACTTTACCACTGAGCCACATCCCTAGCCCCTTTTCATATTTTATTTAGAGACAGGATCTCATCGAGTTGTTTAGGGCCTAATGTGAACATATGGTTCATCTCTGGGTTTGCTTCTATTATTTTAGATGTTTGGTCTTTAATCTCCTATATCACAAAGTTCAAAATCTGTCAAATGTCTTGCGGAGACCCGTTGTGTAAAGTAATATCTCCTTTCAGCAAGACTTTGCCTCCTAGCATTCCTCCTTCCTAGTCTATCCCCAGCCTCCTTCATTACAAGTAGACTCAGCCAACGTCCCACAGTAAGAATCAACCATGTGTTTGCAGCTCCTGAGTGCCAACACTGATATCTTGCCGTCATGTTTACCAAGATCTCCAACAGTTTTTATATTTTACCCCTAGCCGAGACTTTCTGCTTGTGCCAATGATAAACATCCCTCTGTACCCAGAATCAACATCTCTGCAGAAGACAATCACCAATAATCTCAGCTCATCTTGATCGGGCTCAAGCATGGTTTTTATATTTCATCCAGAGTTTTTTAGTAAGATTGTCTGAGGTTGCATACTGCATACAATCTTGAAGAGGTACTCAATTTCCAAGAATTTTTAGAAGAAAACATAGGATATGGTTGGGCAGTGCAAACACTATGTAACATTAACAAATTCAATAAAAAATAAATATATAGATTAAAAAAAAAAGAAGAAATGTGGCAACTATATAGCAATTCCAAACACAATATTTGAAAAAGATTTGAGAAATGGTAGCTTTTAAAATGCTGTGTATGTGAAGAGAGCCACAAAAATTAATTATAGAGTAACATCATACACTACTGGGGTAACTAAGTTGATATAACATTTTTGGGTATCAAAGTGATCAATCCATCGTGAAGAAATTAGAAACGAATAAAATAAACGTACTTTGGAAAAAAATTTTGAAGAAGGATATAGTTATTTGAATTTATAAATTCTGAAAAATAGTTTAAAAATCAGTTAATAAGATTATATACTCATTTTTAAAATATTTTAAGCTTTTAGAAATGTTGCAAAATTAATCATTTCAAAAAAATATGCTGTGGTCTGATTAGTAATACCATTTATCAATGAGCAACTATATCATTTCAGGGAAGGCGCTACTTGATCCATTTCTGTTTCCCAGTATATCATAGCTATAGGTTTTTTTCTGAAAGTACACTTCATATTTTTTGATCTCTGAAAAGATACTTCATATGTATACTGTTTTACACTTTATACAGCAATTTACAAATATATTGTTTTGTGAAAACACAACAAAGATGCAAATACTTCATTAATAATTTGCTTACAATTAGACAATTCTAATATTGTGCCATCTCTCAGTTTAAATGCTTCACATCTCTACATGACCATAATTACCCTGTTGTTATGCTTAAAAATTTTTATATCAATCAAATTGAGTTCTAGTCCTGAAGTATACAGGATGCAGAGATTCATGTCTGTAGCCCCAGCTTTTTTGGAAGCTGAGGCAGGAGGATCACTTGAGCCCAGTCTGGGCATCATAACAAGATCTCAACTCAAAAGAAGAATATAGACCAGGTGTGGTAGTGAATGCCTGTAATCCCAGAGGCTCAGGAGGCTGAGGCAGGAGGATCACGAGTTCAAAGCCAGTCTGAGCAACAGTGAGGTGCTTAGCCACTCAGTGACACCCTGTACTCTAAATAAAATACAAAATAGGGCTGGGAATGTGGCTCAGTGGTCGAGTGCCCCTGAGCTCAATCCCTGGTAACCCTCACCCCCAAAAGAAGAATATAGCAAATAATTTTTCTTTTAAAAAAATGAAACTAAAAATTTGCATGTAGCTGATTCCAGGTCATTGAAATCCCATGCAATTTCTGTGATTTATTATGTTTCTATTACAGAGAATTTTAAGCACATTCATAAGTATATAAAATATTATAACAAACCCCTATGTAACAACTCATTCCAATAATCACTGATTCATGGTCAATCTTGTTTCATCTATTCCCACACCAAACCTTTTCCATTTCTACCTCTCCACCTCAGATTTATTTTGAAAACAAATCTTAGACATCATACTTGAAATATTTGTAAATATTTCAATGTATATTTAAATGGGGACCTTTCCTAGCAAGTCATGATGCCAACATTATGCCTAAAAAACAACCACTTGTTAATATCTTCAAATATTAGTCAGTGCTCTAATTTCCCCAAATATTCCCCTGGATGACACACACACACACTCAATGAAAACATTTATAGTTTGTATAAATGTTTTGTAATCAGCAGCAAGGCAATAACCTCTTTTGCCACCAGATGGTACTACTGCATAAATTTTAGACTCAGATCACCTGCTTGGAAGAGACATACTTTGCCTTGGTTTGTAGTAAATAGGCTAATAATGATCAGAAAACATGATTCAATGTTATATAATGTATTACAAAGTATAATAAGCATTTTTTTGTGTGTGTGTGGAGGAGGGAAATAACCATTGTGTTTCACTAAATTTAACACAACTACAAAAGTATCTTTTTACAAATTGGGATGTGGCTCAGTGGTAAAGTACTTGCCTAGCACAGGCAAAGCCCTGTGCGTATCAATACCTCTTAAGACAAATAAATAGGTCCTATTTATTGCATAAATAATTTCATTGTAAAAATGGTAATTGTTGATACCAGATGTCTAATGCTAATGAAACATATGGATAGATTTGCAAGAATGTCTGCAAAGGCTTGAATCAACTCATGGCTGCATTCAGACATTGTTTCAAGTGCTTGATAGCTACACCACAGGGATAACTGGTCAACATGATATTTCACCATAGAAATTTAAGAGTGTGACTTGTATTGCCACTCTCTGAGACTTTCCACTTTAGCATGGAGATAGATCTAAGGGTAGGTTAAAATGTTTCCCTCCATTCCCCCTTCCCCACTTTCTTTTTGGCAGCTTTGGATATTTAATCTAGGGCCCAAAATAAATTCTGTTTGCTGAAGTAGTTAAAAACTTTAAAAAACAGATTATTTACCATCCATCTAGGTCGGTTTGGAGTTCTCTGCAAAATACACCACACTGAGGTAGATGAAATTCTGTATCTTTAAAACTCTGCACTGTGTTGATCAGGATTAAGATACCAAATAGCTCTTTTATCCTATTAGGTAACTGACTCGGGTGTTTTTAAAGTGACTGATACATAATTTGTGGTAAGGAAAAAAAAATGTTTGTTTATAGTCTATCCATTTCCAAAAGGACAGAAGCAAAGAAGACATATTAGAGATCTGTCATTGTTGGGAAGTTTTACCATATAAATTGGCAATTAGAATAGAAGAAAATAATAGAAAGATAGACCGGAAGAACAGTATGCAAAAGCAACAGATTGAACTGTTATGATATTGAATACAAAAGGTAAAAGAGGAGCAAGAGTAGTTACTTCAGTGATACACAAAAGCCTACAGAACAAAGGAGACTTTGAAGTATGTAGAAAAAGTACTGGATAGACTAAGAAATGAGTAAGGAATAAAAGTAGTGAGCAGACAGGAAGAATAGTCAGGAATTCAGATGTTAAAATAGCCAAGCAGCAGAAACAACACAAAGAAGGAAGAATTAAAAAAAAAATTAAAGAAAAAGAATTTAATTTTTTTAAAAAAAAAGATTGTTAATAATCTCCAATTCTATAAAGTTATTAAATTCAGTAAGAAGAGATTCTACCTGAGTAACTGGAAATTAAAATGTTTTAACCTTGATTATTTTAAAATTAAAATGTTTTCCTCATTACAGTCTGCATACTTCATATAACATTTTCTGGAGGTTCTCAGTTTTTCAATGCTTGAAGGTGCCATGGAAATCACCTATGCTTGTATGATGCCTGTACTTTCCAAATAAGACAATTTAAGTCCTTAAGGGTAACCAGAGGTTATATAGCTCAGTTTGTGGCAAAGTCAGGAATAGGAACAGGTACTGACTTTCAGTTAATGGCTCCTTCCACTAGGGCATCCTGATCATCTATCACTGCAGCGCTTAAGAGCTGACAAGATCTGAGGAAGTAGAGAAGGAAGAATATTTTTCATATTTGAGATAAATTCTAAAATCCTGAGGCTAGTTTTTATGAACTACACAGAAAACCTTGCTTCATTGTAATGATGATGAAGTTGGTCTCTTATTTTTAAGTTTAAAAATAACTAAGAACTAACTAGTCTCTTTTAGCTACATTATATGATTCATTCCAAGAATTCAGTATATCTTATTTAAAAGTATAAGTGTCAGATTTTACAGGAATTTACATATTATTGCTTACCTTAAAATACATTTTTGGGGTAAGTATCTTACCTATCATCAAGTCTACAAGAGAGAATATTGAATAAAAAGGGATAAACTAAAATTAAAAGTCACAGTCTTGATACCTTCATATTAGATGCCTCAGTTTCCAGTTTTGTAAGATGATTGGAATTATCTTCTAGCTCTTGTCGAAGATTTGAGTTCTCCATCTTCAGTGCCTCAACTTGCTTTAACAACTGATCATATGAAGCTGCAGCCATCCTTGGCTACCCTTGGACCTATAAGGTTAAAAAGGATTTTGAAATTCACTACTAAAAATATAGTGGCTGCGTGTTTTTAAAGAAAGGGATAAAAGAAATAAAACTCTCGAGACATGTAAAAGAAGAATTGTTAATGCTCTGGTTTGATCTCAAAACAATGTAGTTCAAGCAGTAGCATCTTTCTAGGAGGATGAAACACTGGGTCTTAACTGAAGACAAATGGGATTAAAATAGAAGAAAGAACTTTTAATAATGTTCGTAATCACTGATAAGAGATTTATTTATATTAGTAGTGCTAATTTTGGGATTTTGTTTGTAATAGATTTTGAGCCAGAATGAATTAATGAGATCATACACTCCATTCTATCACTTTCATTCAAAAAAAGGCTAGTCATAAACATCACCCTTCGTGAAGTAGTTCTGAGGTTCTCTTAAGATCTCATTAAACATAGTCATTTATAAAATGGTTATAAAAGAAAGCATTAGATTGAGACTTTAAATCTTTTTGATAGGAAGATGATACATAAGAATTTCTAATATAAATTTATATTAAATTTATTCAAAAGAATGAAGGTAATAGGCTATCCTATGGCATATGTGGTCTTGGGGCCCACTGTACTCAAACTGAGGCTAAAAGACAAAGAAAATGGATGATCTTAGTAATAGACTGCCCAAGAGAAGTGAGGCACAGTATGACTGTTAGTATATGACTGTGAAAGAAGAGGGAGTCTAGGAAGATAGAAAAGATAGCCAGGTAATAGAGATCCTTGATGTGAAGAATTATAGAATGCTAGGAATTATGTTAGGATTAACCAAGTAAGATTTAGGACACCAGTTCCTCGTTTAAAAAGGTTTAATGTCACCCAGCTTGGTGGCATGTGCC
The DNA here is from genome assembly GCF_052094955.1 of Ictidomys tridecemlineatus. Taxonomy (NCBI): domain Eukaryota; kingdom Metazoa; phylum Chordata; class Mammalia; order Rodentia; family Sciuridae; genus Ictidomys; species Ictidomys tridecemlineatus. The sequence continues at coordinate 118,250,831 of NC_135477.1, read as the reverse complement.
TATAATCCCACTACTAAGGAGGCTAAGGCAGAAGGATTCCAAGATTGAGGATAGCCTGGGCATTTAGTGAGACACTGTCAGGGGAGGGGACTGAGGCTGTAGCCCCTACATTTAATTCACAGTACCACCTGCTCCTCAAGAGTTTAATGTCAAACTCATTTTGGAATAAATTCTTGCTGTCTTAATTATCTGATAGTTAAAAGATCTTTACAAGGTTCAAAGATCTTGACATAAAAAAATGATTCTGAAAAAGAAAATTCATTATTTAGGATAAGGCAGACAGGTTATGGCATTGGTTAGTCACAATAATACTGGAGTTCTATAACAAGTCAAAACACTTGGATCTAGAGAGTTCTACAATGGTCAGAGTCACTGATAACCCTGGTAACAACCTGATGGCACGTGAGGAGGAAGGGGACTCCTGGTGGGTAGGAATCATCTGCAAAAGTCTTTATGGTTTTCAAAAACTGAGCACTAGACTTGTATCTTGGGTCTCAATTTCAGGCAAGGTCAATGAAAAGCCTTTGACCTTTTATTTAAATTCATTTTGATTTGTAAATAGATATTTACCACCTACTTTAATGTAATTTATAGGGACATTGTTAGGATTAAGTAACAAATGGCAGGGTGAAAAATAAAAGTGCTAAGTTAATATATAAGTTATAATATGAAAATACACACTTAATTTTCTTATAAGACCTAATGTTGATCTACAGTTAAAAACAAACAAAAACTCCCTTGCCCTACTGAGATACAAGAGATAAAAAGTTTTTTAATTCAGCTTCTTAAAGACAGAGAAGACATCTCAAAAATGAAGAAGAAATTCATAAGTGCACTCATTTTTCTGTTTAACATTATACTATTAATAAGTAGGTCCGGAAATATACAGCACATTAAAAACTGTGGCAGAGGTAAAGATCTGACACTTTAACAATGTAAACAATTAACATTCTTTATTTCAAACAACATTACAGACAATTTTACATTAAAATAATAAGGGAAAAAACAAGTACACACAGGTAGGTTGAGGCAGGTCATAACTTTACACAATCACAATAAGAGCAAAAAGGCAAGATAAGCAGAAATTACTAAAAGTACTCTTTAATAGAGAAAAAAAATTCAGCTCTTCAAAAGGACAATTAAAATTTTGATCATCTCCAGAATCCCAGTCTTAAAAGTTCTTTCTGTTCCAGAAGGCAGGATGCTTCATCTAATTTTACAGAAAACATAGAGACTTCATGGGGGAATATCCTACGTTATAGTCCCTTCAAGATGTAGCAGCTATCTCACCCTAACCCCAAACTGCTTTATACAAAATTTGTGAAATTATAAACTTACTTTGAAATGCTTTTTATGCAGTTGTAAGAATTTGTGCCAAATATATCTTAGCTACAAATCATTTGGCAACATTTTTTTTTTTTAATTTAGGGGATGAGGGTAGTGACTAGGGACTAGGGAGTACCTCAAAAAACAAACAAACAAAATAAAACAAAAAACTTGTGCCAACACATTATAGCGGCCATGTCCTGTGAAACAGGGAAAATCTCTTATTAATCTTTAACTTTATTGAGAGCATGCAAACATCTCAATTTATTTCTCTGCAGTTAAGTTGTCCACTAATGAGATCCCTCATCCTGTAAGTGTGGATGGGGGAAAAGAAAGGAAAAAGACTGTAATCTAGACTTTGATCCAAATGTCTATGTATATCCTAAGAAGGCAAGAAGCGTGGTGTGGTGGTACATACCTGTAATCCCAGCAACTCAGGAGGCTGAGGCAGGAGGATCACAAGTTCCAGGCTAGTATCCACAATTTAGCAAGATCTTGTCTCATATAAATAAAAAAGGCTGGGGATGTAGTTCAACAGTGGTATGGTATTCCTGCATTCAATCTCCCAGTACCACAATAAATAAATAAATAGCTGGGTGCAATGGCAGAAGTGAATGGTGAAAGAAAGCAGCTAAGATCATGATAATCAGAAAGCAGAGAAAGCTCAACAAGGACAAACTATAAACCCTAACAACATGCATCCAATCACCCACCTCCTCCAGCTACACTCTATCTGCTTATGGTTACCTTATAATTAATCCCTACCAACAGATTAGGTCAAGGCTCTCATTACCCAATCATTTTACCTCTAAACTCCTTTGAAAGGACACTCAGGGTCCATGCAAAGTCCAAAGACCATGCCACATACAGGAATCTCGCACAAGAGATTTATTGTCAATAGGATGAGATAAACCAACACAAGGCTGTCCCTCTAAGAGCAGCAGCCGGTTGGCACTCACAGAGCAGCTTTATAGCCTGCAAGAGGAATTTCGTAAGCTGCTTAGGAACTGCATCATAAGCTGGGGTGGGGTAGATGGTTTAGCATGCAAATGTTCTTATGGGAAGTTAATCAGCATTGCCTCAGAATCCAAACTTTGGAGCCGCTAGATAAAATGGCTCCCGACCTAAAATGGCGAATCTGATGCCAATATTGATCTGATGTCAAATACCTTTGGCATTGACTCACACATGGGCTTCTGGGGGGGGGGGCACCTCATATCTAAAACTTAGTAGGACCGAATTTACATACTACCACTGAGCTACAGCCTTAGCCCCAGGAACCAATTTAAATATTTTTAATATATATATTTTTATAACTTTATTTTATTTATTTATTTTTATCTGGTGCTGAGGATTGAACCCAGTGCCTCACCCATGTCAGGCAAATGCTCCATCACTGAGCTCCAGCCCCCAGATTTAAACATTCTGAAACATTTCACTATACTTAAATTATGAAAATAGTATTTTTTTTTAAACTAAAGACATTTAAATGGCATATACTCTTTTTCCAAGGACACATTTATGGTGGTGAGGGACATTATTTTAATTAATTTGTTAACTGGATGTAAAATCCTTAGAGACTCAAGATCTCTGAAGTGAGGATGTCTGTTACCAGATTAGAAGTAGTAGACTTGGCTTTTAGGGTACTTCATATGAGAAAGTTTATATTTTGTATAAAAGCACAACTACTTTTAAATAGGATATCAATCTATACAGTAGAGTATACACTGGCATTAAAAATATGAGGTGAGGGTTGGAGATGTAGCTCAATGATAGAATACTTGTGTAGCATGCACAAGGGCCCTGGGTTTGCTCCCCAGCACGGCCAAAAAAGAAAAGGGCATGGGGTGCAACCACTGATGTCTTACATGGCATCTATCCTGCTCTAATAAAAAGGAAAGAACTGCACAAGATAAAAAAACCCACTGAAAGAATACACTAAAATTCAGTGCTGCCCCTAGAAGGAATGTCTAAGATACTGTGAGAAGAAGTCTTCCTTTTCATTGTGTATATACCCTTTTATAGAGTATGAAGAGCAAAAAAGGTGGTTCTTTAAAGACTAAATATGATTAGAAAGAGAAAGGAGCTCCCATACAGAAAACAAATAAAATTCTAAGGAGGAGAAACTGATTCAAGAAGAAACAGAAAATTTTAATAGTTTAGTGATTAAACATTTTCTCCCTTCTTTCTCCTAACCTCAAAAATATGAGATCCAGAAGCTTCTAGACACTTTCACCAAACTTTTAAGAAACAAGTCATTCCTATCCCAAACTCTTTCAGGAATAGAAGAATAGCAACTATTCTTCAATGCATTTCATAAGTCAATATAACCATAATATAAAATTCAAAGATTATGTGAAAAAAATTATAAAAATTTATGAACACCGATTCAAAATAATATTTTGGTTCTAAACAATATTATCAGAAAAGCTACACAGTGCATAGTAAAGAATCTACAACAGAATCAAGTTGAGTTTATTTCAAGAATAGAATTATAGGATAACATTGGTATCATTATCTGCAATAAAATATTAAAGAAAAAAGGTATGGTGGTATTATAGGTCTATAATCCCAGTGACCCAGGAGGCTGAGGCAGGAGGAACACAAACAAATTCAAGGTCAGTTTAGGCAATTTAGGGAGATACTGTCTAGAAAATAAAGCTGGGTGTGGTGGCATACACCTACAATACCAGCAACTCAGTAGGCTAAGAATAGAGGATCACAAGGGCAGCCTGGGCAATTTAGTGAGACCCTGTCTCAAAAGATAAATGGGACTGAGGATGCAGTTCAGTGATAAGAGTAACCTTGGGCTCATCCCCAATTACCACCCGTCCCTAAGAGAGAGAGAAAAAATTAAAACAGCTTGGGATTTAGTTAAATGGTAGAGTGAGGCAGTGGGTTCAATATGCAGAACTGCTAAATACATTAATTAATTTTTCAAAACCTACATAATCATCACTCCAGACAAGAACAAAAACTTCAGAATCTATTCATTATAAAATACCTCTTAATAAACTAGAAACAGGAGGGGAAGCTGCCAAACCTGCAATAAACACCTTTCTTAATACCGAAATTAAGTTAGAGGTATTCTTGTTAAAAATCAGGAAAAACGTGTCTATTACCAGTTTTGTTCATCATAATCCTTGAAGTCCCCTAAAGCACAATAAATTTTGAAAAAGAAAAACTAAATGTTAGAAAAGGAAAAAAGGGAACAAATTTTGAGAAATATGAAAATGTAACAACTTTGTTAGATTAAAAATCAATATTAATAGATTTTTTAAAAAAATTCTAAGCAGAATATACAACATTCACTTTAATTCTTTTCACTTGACACAAAGCAAGTTTTTATCCTCCATTCTCTTTCTACTAAGACCCCATATTTGACTAGCCTCCTGTCTGCTACATTCTTCTTTTACTTCTCCTTACATTCTGTAAATGACTACATATATTGGTTGGACCCACTGAAGACCATACCAAATATAGGCAGGCTCCAAGACAGCCATCACAATTATCAGGAGCAGGGGTTGGCAAACATTTTTTGTAAGTGTGGAGAATAAACATCATAAGGTTTTGTGGGCCATAGGGCTGTGTCACAATGACTTGACTTTGTAGCTAACACACAAAAGCAGCCCAGAAGATACAAAAATGGACGGGCATGTCTGTGTGCCAATAAATCTTAACGTATAAAAATAGGTAGCAGTTTGCCAAACCCTGGCCTAGTGTATAAATTCCTAATTCTGGTCTTTAAATATCCAAAGGCAACCCAAATAATTTCAAAGGTTATTGAGAAATTCCTAAAATTAGTGTTTTACTTTTAAATAATAAGAGGTAGTCTACTATGTTGGAAAGAGAATCAGAGTCTTAAAGTCTTAAGATCCTTTTTTCAATAATCATTTTTTTCTATTTCCTCATCTTCTAGAAGTCTGTTAAAATTTCAATTTGTCTGCTTTTTATTTTTTTGGCACCGTAAGCTCACACTTCAATTTTTCTTTTTTCTTTTTTTTTTTTTTACCATTACTTTAATAGGGTGTTAGGAGAAAGAGGTAGGAAATGTGATTCATTGATTTACTAGCTTGAAGCAGGTTTTTTTTTTAGAGAGAGAGAATTTTTTAAAATCTTCTTTTATTTATTTTTTGAAGTCACTGATTATGCATTGTCAGATTCAGTTTAATACAAAATCTTAAAGTTTTCACTGGATATTCCCCTAGACTCATATTGACTTTCTAGACTAGTAAAGGCAGATAGCTAATCATAAATCCACTAATAAATACTTTGTTAACACTGGAGTTCATTATTTTGTTCACAATTATATCATGAGAAATAGTCATATGTTTTTCTCAAATCATAACATTCAACATTCATTTATTTGTTTAACAAGAATGTACTTAACTCTTACTATGAATTAGGTACCAAGAGGACTATGACAGTCTATGTCTGTTTTGAACAGTCTAGAAGAGAAGGCACATAAACAAATAATTTTGACAGTTCAATTAGTGGAATAAAAAAGTTTTATAAGGTGTCAGGGATAGTTTCATGGCAAAGAACATATTTGAACTGAGACTTGAAAAATAAGCAGGAGTTTGACAGGCACTCAGAGGAATAAAGAACTTACAAGCAGAAAAAGCATCAAGCAAAATGATAGTTGATGCTGGAATTAGGAAACTAAGTAATTCCATATGGCATAGGCCTGGGGAAGCCTGGAGGGAGACGTATAAACCAACTGATATCTTAGGATAGCTGAACAGCATTTCCATTATATTTATTTCTGTGTTACAGTCATGATAACTTCTTTTCCAATCTGGCCTCCTCTCAAGAATCATTTTAAAGGAGAGATTTTTTTTTTACTATTTATTTTTTAGTTTTTGGTGGACACAACACCTTCATTTTATTTTTATGTAGTGCTGAGGATTGAACCCAGCGCCCTGCGCATGCCAGGCGAGTGTGCTTCTGCTTGAGGCAGGTTTTATATTAAAACCTTTAACTCACTGAATTTTTATTTTTATGTATGACATGAGTATAGTGGTCTAATTGTACTATCTTCCATATGGATAACCAACGATGTTTGTCTTTTAAAACATTTCTTTTCCACTAAACAGAAACGTATTATCTATCATATGCTTAATTCTCCTATATATTTAGAACTGTAACTACAATTCCTTTTTATTAATTTGAGAGAGATTCCCATTTCTATGAAATTCTTACCCTGTATCAGGAATGAATAATTCAGGTTCTTCAATAAGATTTTCTAGTCCCTCTCCTGCCGTGGCAAGAAAAAGTTCTATGCTTTTAAGATCAAATTTATCCCTGGACGTTTGGGTTTTATTTTTTTGTTTGAATCTCCACAAATAAACACCATCATACAAGATTGAATCCTGGTAGTACAGAAAAAAAACTACTGATTTTAGTTAATACAAATCCCTTACTTGGCCACTTAAAAATATTATATGAACTCTAAGAATCTTATAATCTACAAGTATAGATACTTTGCCTCTACTTTTCCAATATTTATACCTCATTTCTTTTTCTTATTATTAGCTTGAAATTCAATATAATGCTGAAAAAACTATCTATCTTCTTCTTTATTTTAATAGGAATGATCCAATATCTCACCATTTAATATTCTTTTTGTGTGTGTGTGTGTGGGGGGGAGTACAAGGGATTGAACTCAGAGGTATTCAATCACTGAGCCACATCCCCAGCCCTATTTTATATTTTATTTAGAGATAGGGTCTCACTGAGTTGCTTAGTGCCTTGCTTTTGCTGAGGCTGTCTTTGAACTCATAATCCTCCTGCCTCAGCCTTCTCAGCCACTGGGATCACAGGCATGGGCCACCGAGCCTGCCCACCATTTAATATTCTTGCTCTAAGATTTCAGTAAACATTTTAAACACATATTTAGGCATTTTTCTTTCATCTTTAATAGAGTGGCTTCTGAATATTTTTACAGCACTTTTTTTGGTATAATCAGATAGTTTATTTCTTTTAATTTGTTGATGCATTCCATTATAAGTTTTTCTAATGTTGGTCCACCCTCTATTCCTGAAATAAACCTTCATGCTCATATTTTAATCTTTAACATAATCTACCAAATTTCAGTATTTCACAGAGAATTTTTATTTAAAAAACCTAGTATACAATTTTTAATTTTTATAACATTTAAAAATAAAGTTTTAAAATAAGCTTATACTAAGTTCATCTTTTCATATGGTCTGGAATATTCTGAATATCTATTTTTTGAAAGCTATTCAAATAAGAAGGTACCTTTTTAGAAGATTCTTTAATGTATTTTAAAATGTCTTCTGTGGCTAAGTATTTTCATGTTTACTTCATCTTGTATCACTCTTATTGATTAATAGTTCACCAGTAAATTATTAATTTCCTCTAGCTTTACAAGTGTGTCTTAGTGTTGTATATACCTTTTCATTTAAAAATTCTTCCTATGATGATATCTCTTTTTCTCGTTCATGTTCTTTTTATCTTGTGTTCCTTTAAACTTTATAGGGTTTTATCTACTTTGTAGATGTTTGGGGAAAAAAATCAACTTTTGGTGTTATTTATCTTTTCCAGTATATTATTTTCTATTTTATTCATTTCTTTATTAATTATAACCTCTTATTTTCCATTGATTTTGTTCTTTTTTTGTTAAAGTGGATTTAATTCATTTATTCACTTACTTTACTAACATTCATTTATTTTCTTCCTTAATAAATAAATGTTGGGGCTGGGATGTGGCTCAAGCAGTAGCACGCTTACCTGGCAAGCGCGGGGCACTGGGTTCGATCTTCAGCACCACGTAAAAAAAAAAAAAAGATGTTGTGTCCACCGAAAATTAAAAAATAAATATTAAAAAAGTTCTCTCTCTCTCTTTAAAAAACAAATAAATAAATAAATGTTAAGAATATCAGTTTTTCTTTTGCATCTAGTCTTACAGATGATGTTCCATAGGTTTCAGTTTTCTCCTCTAATTTTTGGATAACTCATAATTTATCTTTTTTAAAAAAATGTATGTATATTTTAGTTGTAGACCCAATACCTTTATTTACTTTTATGTGGTGCTGAGGATTGAACTCAGTGCCTCACAAATGCTAGGCAAGCAATCTACAACTGAGTCACAATCACAACCCATAATTTATCTTTTGATTTCCTCCTTTATCTTGGTGATATTTGAAAAATGAGCCTTTCCCAACTGCTAAGTGTATAAGGCTTTTTAAGTAATCTTTTTATTGTTAGATATATTGATTGATAGATAAGAGATTGTTGTTTATAAAATTGCAACTATTTGGATTTTAAAAAAATTTAAGCTTTGCCTTGTAGTCAAGAACATGACAAATTTTCATAAACATCCAACTGAGCTTTTTAAAAAAGAAAAGGTATACAAACCCCCAAACTTCAATATCTGTTTGACTGTAGCATAATATTGTTTAAATACTCTTTTTTTTAATATTATTTTTTTAGTTCTCAGCGGACACAACATCTTTGTTGGTATGTGGTGTTGAGGATCGAACCCGGGCCGCACGCATGCCAGGCGAGCTCGCTACTGCTTCAGCCACATCCCCAGCCCTAAATACTCTTATATATGCTCTTATTTTTATGAATTTGATTGGACTGGACCCTAAATTCCATGACTGATACCCCCTATAAGAATACAATGGGAATATACAGACACAGAGACACAATGGGAATGCCATGTAACAACTGAAGCAGAGACTGGAAAAATGCAACTGCAAGCTATCAAAACAAGAAGAAAAACAAAAACAAAACCAAAAACAACTAGGAAAAGAAGCAAGGAATGGATTTTTCCTAGAGTTTCCAGAAGGACTTTTACCCTCCAGGATTGTAAGAGAATAAATTTCTCATTTAATCCAACAGTTTGTAGTACTTTGTTATAAAAGCCCTGGGAAAATAATAAACAGGTAAAAGATAAGATATGTTCCTTGTTATCAAGTAGCTTGTGATCAGATGTAAGCTGATGGTACATCAGAAGCACAAAGTATCTTTGTTTTCTGTCCCAGGGCACCTTTGATAACATGCCCAGTGTGGGGTCCCAACACTCATGAATATACAACCTTAAAAAAATGAATGTTTAATGGAACAATCACTGAGCAAAGGGGAAAAGGATATAGTATGTGGTTCTTTCCCTTCTGTAGATAATTCTGAGGTATATTCTATATGGTTCTCCAGAAAGTCCTGGCAGATCAAGCCACTGTTGTCCAAAGTAATGATCAACCTAAGAACTAGCTGTCCTTTTCCTGTTTCATTCTTTCAAGACCTATATTTCTATTCCTTGGATCACTTTCTGATGAAAAGTATCCACACTAGGGCCTGTCTCAAGGTCTGGTTGACCAGGGACTCAGTCTAAGACAGAAATTACTTACAATCTGAAGACAGATTTCAGTTCAAAAGCATCAAATTATAGTGCTATAGGAGTCATAACCTTCAACAACAACAACAAAAAAAAGTGAAGGAAATATTCAGGACGTAAAAGCAATTTTATAAGAGACTTGAGAGATGACACAATTTTAATGAAATAAATGTGAGAGGGTAGTATTCCAGGAAAAGGAATAGCATGATCAAAGCTCAGAGACTGGAAAAATGACATATATGTAAGAGAACAGAGGAGCATCTAATTTAGTTGAAGTTTACTGTGGCAGGATTAGGGAGGTGAAGGCATAAATGTGAACTGGAACAACACTGCGGCGAAGTGACTAGAAAGTGTAAGCGGTTTGGGGTTTGCATAGAGTACCTAGAGAAATGGTATTGTAACAAGCTTAAAATATACAAAGGGAAACTTAGCAGGGACATGTTGCTTTAACATGTCTCAGTTTTCTGTCAAAAATAGTTAAAACATTGACATAAGTGATGATAAAAGCAAGAATCTAAAAAGTTATACTAGAAAATATATTTTAACACTGTTCACTGACTATTATCTGCTTACTGTATTAGTGGTTGTTATATTCTTTAAACAAATCTGGTAAATGAAAACCTGAACTTTCCCTCCTCTCCTCAGTAACACTCACTCACTGAAATATATTTTTTAATATTTATTTTTTAGTTGTAGTTGGATACAATATTTAAAAAAAATTTTTTTTAGATGTTGATGGACCTTTATTTTATTCATTTATTTGTATGTGGTGCTGAGAATCAAACCCAGGGCCTCACACATGTTAGGCAAGCACTCTACCACTGAGCCACAACTCCAACCCCGTGAAATATAATTTTAGAAAATAGTTTTAAGGGCTGAGGTTGTGGTTCAGTGGTAGAGCACTTGCCCAGCCCGTGAGAGGCACTGGGTTCAATCCCCAGCACCACATAAAAAAACTAAGTAAACAAAATAAAGATATTGTGTCCATCTATAATGAAAAATATTTTTTTTAAAAAAGCTTGTTTAAAAAGTAATTTTTTAAAATAAAATAAAGAACTATGTACATATACCTGTGGTAGACAGAATAATGGTCCCACAAAGGTGCCCACATCCTAATTTCTCTAACCTATGAATGTATTACCTTACATGGCTAAAGGGGCTTTGCAGATATGATTAAACCTTTAGGCAGATTCCCCTGGATTATGTGGGTGGACCCAATGTTATCACAAGGTTTTTATAAGAAGGAGGCCGAAGGGTCAGTCGGGGAAGAATGTGTAACCAACAAAGGCAGAGGTTCAGATTCGGAAAGAGATTTAGTACACTGCTGGTACTGAAGATGGAGAAACTGACCCTAACCTGGGGAAAACAAGCAGCTTCTAGAAAGTGGGGAGAAGGAAAAAACAAAAACAAAAACATGGAAATGCTTCTTCTTTAGATACTCTGGAGAAAGCAAAGTGTTACTGATACCTTGATTATAGTTCAGTGAAAACCATTTTAGACTCCTTACTTTCAGTACTGTGTGAGATAATAAATTTGTGTTATTTTAAACCACTACATTTGCAGTAATCTCTTACAATAGCAATAGGAAATAATGTTCTAAATACAATGATCCTTCTCCTAGGGCTAAATTCCAGTGAAATCCATATGATCTTCAAATATATCAACAAATTCTTTGACTCTATTCTTTGAAGGGGTAGGGTCTCTTGTATGGGCTAGACTTACTGACTACTAATAAAAATAATATGGTAGAAATGATGGTTATGCAGCTTCTGAGAACATGTTGGTCACGAATGGCTTTCTTCTTGCTCTTTCTTGCTGTGTTTCTTGGGGGATGCCAGTTGCCATGTCATGAAGGCAAGACAGACTCTTGAGAAGCCCAACTGAAGAAACTGAGGCCTCTTGCTAATAAATAGCCTAAGAGAAACAGACTACATGAGTGAGCCATCTTGAAATTAGATTCTCTAGTTTAGTCAACTCTCAAATGACTGTGGCCTTGGCTGATGTCTTGACCATGTGTCAGACCACCCAAATAAGACATTCCTAAATTCTTGCCTCACAGAAACTCTGAAATAAAAAAATGTTTATTATTTAAGACACTATGTTGTTTAAGCCACTAAGTTTCTCAGATATGTTATGTAATGATATGTAACTAACATAGTTCATAAAGACTCATTTATAAGGACATATACCATACCATTGTCTGTGTAAGGAAATTTGAAAAGTCTAATAGAATAGCGGAAGGAGAGTTGGGAGAGAGGACAGGAGGGAAAAGCAGGGGATTACAAACTGAAATAGATTTCCATGCATGTGTAAGTTTGTCAGGATGAATCTAACTACTATGTATAATCACAAAGTTCTAATAATAATTAAAAAAAGAATTAGAAAACTTTAATAATAATAATAAAAAAAGAAATTTTGGAAAAAATCTAGAGCTTTCACTAGAGGTAAAAACAAATATTATGGGATTCTCTGCAGCAGAGTTGGCACCACATGCTTGCTTGACATAAAGTAAAATGAGTAGATATTAAAAATGGTATTGAGTTAAAAACTATTCAAGAGCTGGGATTGTGGTTCAGCGGTTGAGCGCTCGCCTAGCACAGGTGGGACCCGAGTTCGATTCTCAGCATCATATAAAAATAAAGGCATTGTGTTGTGTCCATCTACCAAAAAAAAAAAAAAAAAAAAAAAGAAAGAAAAGAAAGAAGATTATCTCTCTTTAAAAAAAATGCAAAAATTATATAAATTAAAAACATTAATCGGCATATGTACAAGAGAATTGAATTTGTACACCTGTGTTCATAGCAGCATCATTCTTAATAGACAAAAGATGAAAGCAATCCAAGTGTACACTGACAAATCAATGAACAAAATGTGGTATACATATATAAAAAAATATTATCCGGTTTTACAAATGAAGGAATTCTGGCCAGGCACAGAAGCACACACGTGTAACCAGCAACTTGGAAGGCTGAGGTAGGAGGATTCAGAGCGAGTTTAAAGCCAGCCTTAGCAATTTACCAAGACTCTGTTTCAAAATAGAAAGGGTTGGGGAGGTGGTGCAGAGGTTAAGCACCCCTGGGTTCAATCCTCAGTACCAAACAAAAAGAAGGAATTCTAATTCATGCTACAGCATAAATGAACTTTGAAGACATTATGCTAAGTAAAATAAACTAGTCTCAAAAGGACAAATATTATGATTCTACTTATATGAAGTTCCTGTACTAGTCAAATTCAGAGACATAAAGTGGAATGGTGATTGCCAAGGTTTGAAAGGAGGGGAAAACTGGGAGTTGGGGTTCTCAGAGTTTCAACTGGAGAAGATGAAAAAGTTCTGGACATCTATGTTGATTATGGCTGTACTACAATGTAAATGTACTTAATGTCACAGAACTATACACTTAAAAATGGCTAAGATGGCTAAGTGCCATGGTGCATGCCTGAAACCACAGCTCTCAGAAGGCTGAAGCAGAAAGACTGCAAATTTGAGGCCAGACAGAACAACTGAGTAAGACCACTGTCTCAAAAAATAAAAAATAGAAAGAAAAATTAGGATAGTAAATTTTGTGTTGTTTTATTGGGGGTATAGCACAGTGCTAGTGCACCTGCTTAGCCTGCCCAAAGCCCTGGAACAAAACAAAACAAACACGAACACATTTGAATGAGTGCCTATAAGAGGAGTGGGACACTGGTATGAATAAAGGGGAGAGGCTGACCTTGTAAATATTGATAGTGCCATGGTCTGATTTTAACAAAGGCAATTTTGGGAACATACCTATTATATAACATTGAAATGTCATCTGTGCCAAAATGAGCATTGGTATTCCTTTCCTCATTAACACTACAGAGATCAAAAATCACATATATTATGATAGTACTAAAAGATCAAGAAATTCCTTCATCTAACCTTCTCATTGCATATCCAAGATACTTAGTACTTCAAAAATAATTTAATTTTCAAAACTATCTAGGATTCCAAGCAGATTTTACAAAAAGGGAGTGTTTCAATGAGTGATCCTACCCTTTCCTTTAAATTAGAAGATATTTCGGATTATATGAACCTTTAAAGATCCTAGGAATATCTCTAGATAGGGCAAAGGGATGGGAGGGGAAGGGAAGTGGCATGGGGGGTAGAAAAGGTGGTGAATGAGATGGACATCATCACCCTAAGTACATGTATGAAGACACGAATGGTGTGAATATACTTTGTATACAACCAGAGATATGAAAAATTGTGCTCTATTTGTGTAATATGAATTGTAATGCATTCCGCTGTCATATATAACAAATTAGAATGAGAATAAAATTTCACATACTTCTGTTATGAGTTCCTTACAGGTTAGTTCTCATGCCTTGTTTCATTCTTCAACATCTTTCGTAGGTTTGGCATTTAGTAGGTACACTTAATAAATATGTAGTGAATATATTTACCCAAGTGTTACTCATCTTTTTACAAGCTCTACTCCATCCTATGTGCTTGGACTCTTAATTCAAAAAAAGGAAGGTGAGATCAAAATTGAAGAAAACATTTAAACATATAAAACTATAAAAGACTGGTTAAATTGGTGGGCAGGGTGGCACATGCCTGTGATCCCAGCAGTTCAGGAGGCTGAGGAGCTAAACAACGCAGTGAGACCCTGTCTCTAAATAAAAAATACAAAAAAGGATTGGGGATGTTGCTCAGTACTTGAGTGCCCAAGTTCAATCACTGGTATCCTCAACCCTTCCAAAAAAGATTGGTTAAATTATGTGACATAACAGTATAAAATATAAAAATGGTAAGATAAAAATCTATATGATAATTAGTGCAAATAAAAATGATAGTTTTCAGTACATAAAACATGAATATTTACTTTAAATATTTGCCTAATTAATTGTGCTATTTCTTAATAGCACAATTCTGATATTAACAATGAATCATTTCAAAGACCTACTAAGTATTTTATAAGGTATTCTTATATTGTGGTTAAAACCCCACAATCATGTGGGATTCCTTTTCACTGATGAATGATTTGTCAGTGATATATGCTTTTCAAATCATTTCTGTTATGTATTATTTTGTGTTATATATTAACGTACACTATTAAATAGTTTTATAGAACTTGATAAAAGAGAAGATTTAAGTTCTTTAAGTCCTCATACAATTCATGACCTTGGTTAAAGTCACAACATACCTGATTAAGAGTACTCTAACATTTTAAGTGAAAATAATACTACACTGAGTCAATCAAACAATAAAATGAGAAAATTCATGTAAAAATGTTATAAACTTTCAAGGAATACATAAATTGAGATTCAAAGAATTGAATAATATTAGCTATTACATTTCATTTGCAATTTCAATGTGACATTTTAAATTCTAGTCACTTTCCATCAAATTTAAAGATTCCCTTAGTACTATTAAGCCTGATCAAGTACTTTTTAAAGCAAAAAATGATTTTTAAAGAATAGTTTTAATTTATTGATGAAAAGCATATAATTTTTTAAGTCTAATTTCTTATTATCTTGGAAAAAATTATAAATCAAATTATAAGTTCTGTTAAGACTTTCTATTACATAAACCTATCTAAGAGCCACAGTTACTGATCTGGAGGGCGTTACAAAGCCGCTGCCATTCTTGTTCAGGGAGTGAGGAGGTGTGGCAGGCAGGTTACCTTAAATATGCATAAAGACAAGGCATTTAAAATTATTCAATCTGAAAACATAATTTTAGACATTAAAGTAATGGAAAAAATAAAAACAACTAAAAACACTTTGTATCAAGAGTATATTATGAATATTCACTAAATATATCTTTAAAAAAAGCCATGGTGCTTTAACTTTAAATATTTGCCTGTAGACTTTATTCAATGATATCTAAAAGTGACCAAAGAGAAATATGAGATTACTTAATAAATACAGATCTTAAATTTAGGCCTATGAAAAAATTATCACAATTTACATTAAAAAGTAACTTGCTCTTGAATGACCTAATTAATGACATAAAAGCTACACTAACAAAAGATCCACTGTTTCATACATAATTTATTAAGATTTCCTGCAGGATTTCTGTTAAATCAAAGAATTTGAGCATCTCTTTTGTGATGTAGGATCTAAGTATCTGATAAATGTCAAAACATTAATAACCTAATATTTTTCTTACTTTAACGAACAATATTTTTTTTCTCCTATTTAGGCTCCACTTATAAGAAACCACAGTTGGTTTCTAATAAATGGATTCTACCCCTGGCATTTGCTGCAAGGTTTCTTATTCCTCTGCAGTTGTCCTTTCAGCCTAACAGAGAGAAAAGCAGTGCTGCAGTCATCCACAAAAAGCCTATACCACTGCATTTTGTAACTAACAAAGACACTGGTATCTTTTTACCACTCTATTCACAGAGAGTTAACTTAGAAGCTATATAAAAGCAGGCATTTTACTATTGCTCAATATTTCACTAGTCAACCAAAAACATCACTAAATCTCTGCATTACCTGCCTCTTCCTCTTCCTCCCATTCCCGTTACCCCTTTATACTAGATTCCACATCAGCCATCTCTGTATTCCCTCTTTTGGCTACCACTGCCTGTGTCCTTGTGGCCAAGGAGGAAAAAGCCTTTCAATGGGTTAGAGCTTTTGCTCCTCGCCATGAATATGCTCCATTCTTTGTTGTCCTCTACCCGTTTCCTTAGATACTGTTATTCCACTCCACTCTGTCAACAGGCATTATAAAAACAAAACCCCCTTCTAGCTTCAAAAACAGCTCTCTCACCAGACTCCCCTTAACACTTCTACCCCTCCCCCTTCTTCCTCTTCTGTCAAAAACCCTGGATCAAAAGCACAGGAAATCCATCTCTGGTGCTGCAGTGGGGGGTGGGGGAGAGAAGGGGGCCGACGCCCCTGCCTCCTCTTTTGGCATATGGCAGCGGACCCTGTGCCAAGGAAAGGCCACCGGGTTAAGACCGTCAAAGGGAAAATCGCCTCCTCCCTCCCCCCGCAGGCGGCCTGGCCATCGAGGCTCCAGCACCTACCCCATTTCCAAGCCCGGCAGCACCTCCATTCCGTCTCCAGTGACACCCCAGCGGGCTGCGCCAATACAGCCACATGTCGGTCACGTGTCCCCAGGCCCAGCCAATCCGCGGGTACCGGACTGAGCAGGGGAGCGCCCTGGTCCGCATCCAGTGGATTACACAGCTGCTTCACGCTCGGCTTCCGATCCCGCACTCTGCAGCAGCACACAGGGACCCGCCCCGCAGCACAGCCAGTATGGGCCCTAGCCTGCACTGGGCCTCGTGAGCCTCCAGGGTATGCCCTCATTGCCCCTACCCAGGCAATCCAGGGAAGCTGATGGTGGCTGACGTGCAGATCAGGGTGAGGTGGGAAGGTCCACACGGCAGAGATTAGCGTAAGATGCTAGAGATGGGTGGGGGAGTAATAAATTACATCTCATTGGCTATGATTCACATGCTTACAGCAAAGACAGAACTAATTCTATTAAATGTATCACCACAAATAATTTTATATTAAAAATCAAGGACTTGTTAGGTAAATCACTCCATTACATTTGAATTTAAAACAATTAACAGAAAAGCTATGATGCAGCACAGCACAGTGGTTGAGACCAGGACCTAAGAGTCACAGTGCCCGGGTTTTATCTTTTTGCCCTTGTCATTCTACCTCTGTAATTTTAGTCCCTTAATCTCAAGTGCTTCAATTTTTTTTTCCTCTACAAAACGAAAATAGAAATATAGAGAAGTTAATAAATACAGAGTAGTATTTATAGCAGTCCCTGAAACAGGGTAAGTGCTTAGCT
This sequence comes from Ictidomys tridecemlineatus, assembly GCF_052094955.1. Taxonomy (NCBI): domain Eukaryota; kingdom Metazoa; phylum Chordata; class Mammalia; order Rodentia; family Sciuridae; genus Ictidomys; species Ictidomys tridecemlineatus. The sequence goes on along the minus strand of NC_135477.1, from coordinate 118,233,357 downwards.
ACTACTGAGGTGCATATGTAATATTTTAATGCAAATTCTACATTCCATTTAAATCTAACCACGTGGATCTTAAATCACTAACTTTATTAGTGAGAAAGGCAGGTTCAAAAACTGCCAAGAATTTAAAGTTCGATTTAAGTTCTGGTTTGAAGTGGGGAAGGGTGTATGTGTTCCATTGTCTATTTAAATTTAACAGGATTCTATACTTCAGGTTTCTAAGTGAAGTATTTTTACTATAGTATTTTTTTAGCTTTTAAAATATATGAAGAGTACACCATTTTATTAACACAGTTATATATATCAAAAGGGGGCACACTCACAAGGTAATCCCAAATATTGGGGAAGTGAGGCAGGAAGGTTTGAGGCCAGCCTCCACCAATTTAAAGAGACACTCTTCTATTACACACATATACACATTACATATAAACATACATACATATAGACTGAGAGAATATCCTTTAGAAGACAGAAATTATAGGGTGATTTTTACGTTTCCTTTGTGCTTCTGAATTTCTTCATTCTATTATAATGTCTGATATATATCTAAAATGCCCTATGTATATGTTGAACAAATAAATCAATGACTTCTACACTACCACATTATTACTCTAATTAGGATTACATATTAAAAGTTTAAATATATTCAGAAAAAGTTTCCCTTCATATTTGATATAAAGGAAATATGTAAATCAATTTGATTCTAGCCTAAATATCTCTTTTATGAAAATGACTTCATTTTACAAAAGGCTTTCAAGATGCTATTTACTGAAAGTGCATGATTCATTGCCCAGGACTTCCATAGTCATCATTTGTGACAAATTTGGAATTTTTCATGAGGCCTAACAGAACTTCCAGAAAGAAAAAGTATCTTTTGAAATAAAGAACATACTTCAAAAGCTCCCCAAAATAACTTCTTAGTACCTTAGGAAAATTTTAAGTCTCTTACTTTTGATTCAGACTATGAGTCAAGAATAATTCAAGCTTTTACTTAGTAAACCAGTAAAAATTTGTCTAAATTTTTACCACAAGTATTGTAGAAATGACAAATGACAAGTTTTATTATTTTTACTTTAAATAGTTTTTGCAGTGCTGGAGACTGAACCCAGGGCCTTGCATATTCATTCTAAGCAAGCACTCTATCACTGAGTTACACCTCAAATCCCATCAAATGATAGTTTTAAACAAAGTTGTGACCATTACATGTTCATTATATACTATGCTTTAAATTAAAAAAAAACAAGCCCGTCCAAAAATTTCACATTTTGCAATGTTGCCAAATAATTATTTAGTAAAAGACTTTTCAAAATAGTTTCCCCAGGGATTCTAAAACTGAATTAAATTTCATTTAAAAAATATATTCTACTATTTTTGAAACTATAATTTTTACATAGACAATCAAAATATATTAGGCCAAAGGAGATCAATGAAGCACTAATTATTTACCAGGTTATATGTAGGAATAAAGCTCCTGCCATCACTACTTAATTGAATTAGTTATATTACCCATATGCTATGTTAAAATAACTTCTGATTAAAATGTAAAACAGAAATAAATTTTACGTTAAGACTGTTTTCTATACTTTTAAATGTATTCTTTATTTGTTCGTTTTAGTTATACACAACAATAGAATGTATTTTGACATATACATACATGGAATATAACTTCCCATTCTTGTGGTTGTACATAATTTGGAGTTACACTGATCGTGTATATGAACACAGGAAAGTTATGGGCAATTCTTTGTCTCTCCTATTCCCATTCCCCATCCCTTCCCTTCTTTCCCCTTTTTCTAATCCAATGCACTTCTATTCTTTCCTCCCCATGCCCCACCCTATTATGTGTTAGCATTCGCATATCAGAGAATATTGGACTTTTGGTCAAACATAGTAATTTTAAAAAATGACCAATCATTGTTTTTAGTAAAAGGTTTCATAAGTAAAGGTTATAAATATGAACACGTAACTCACTTTTTTTTTTTTTTTTTTGGCAGTATTGGTGGGTAATTAAACACAGAAGTGCTGTACCACTGAGCTACAGCCCCAACCCTTTTATTCATTTTTTTTTTTTTTGTTTTGGGGCCAGGTCTCACTAAATTGCCGGGGCTGGCTCAAGTTTGTGTTTCTCCTGCCTCAGCCTCCTGAGTAGCTTGGATTACAGGTCTGTGAAACTGTGCCAGTGCAACAAGATTAACCAGAGTCTTAATGTCTTAAATTTTGTGTTCTATTTTTACATACACATTTGGCCTAATTTAAATATTGTGGTTTAAAAAACTGACAAGAATAGTATTGGTAACAATATTAACTAGTGTAAAATAAGTTAAAAATAGTGCTCCTTTCTGATGCCTTAGTTGACTCCTGTGCTTTTATTAATAAACTCAAGTCTTTCTCTTTATTGGAGGCTTCAGACAGAATAGATTTCTGCCTATAAAAAGATAATTTTTTTAAAATTTAAAAAGTCATTGTAGTATAAATATAACTTCTATAACTAAAACTCCGGTTCATTTAGAAACTTTTCAGTCTTTGGATTTATAACTGTGGTTTGATGGGAAAACATCAGAAAATAGATTTTTAGGGTCAAAATGGTTGGGAAATCCTTTCAATATTTTTCATGGGATATAGGAGGGAAGTGAAATGTAATGTCAATGAGATTTTTAGTGATGTATAAGATATGTGGGAGATACAGTCATAGTCGTATTTTAAAAAAATTAAAATTTTTTTTAAAGTTGTGGATGGACACAATACCTTTTTAAAAAAAATTTATTTTTATGTGGTACTGAGGATCAAAACCAGTGCCTCACAGGTGCTAGGCAAGCACTCAACCATTAAGCTACAATCCCAGCCCAGCTAGATTTACTTATTTGTTGTTTGAAGGATAAAAGTCTCAAAAGAAGTATTCCTAGCCCCAATAATAGATTCTTCAGTTTTTCTTCTTATCAGCAGACATCAAAATAGTTTATACTCCAGCTCCCTAGGCTTTCCACTGCTGACAATGGATTTAAGAAGTTTAGTCATGGAGTGCCTGAAGGGATGTTAATTAGTCTTCCCACACTAAATGCTTCCAAGGTGCATCAGGTTTCCTATGGCTGCCACAACAAATTACCACAAATTTAGTGGTTTAAAACAATACAAATTTAAAACCTTATAGTTTTATTTTATAGTTCAGAAGTCCAAAATGTGCTGAGCTAAAATTAAGGTGTTTGCAGGACAGTATTCACTTCTAGAAATTCTCAAGGAGACTGTTTCCTTGACCTTTCCAGCTTTTTGACTGAATACAATCATTGCTTCATAGTCCCCTTCTTCCATCTTCACAAGGGTAGTAAGTCCTCACTCAGCTGTCTCTGACCTTGCTTCTGTCATATTCCTTCTCTCTCATTTTCCCACCAGCCTCTTCAACCCTTAAGGAAACACTTTTAAGGACCTTGTGTTGAGTCTTCCTCAGTAATCCACAAAAATCTACCAGTTTTCAGATCACCTTAATTCCCCTATGCTACATAATCTAGTAAATTCAGAGTCTGGGAATTAGAAAGAAAGTGGACATCTTTGAGAAGCCATTATTCTGCTGACCTCATTACAACTTTATTTCTATTTCAGGACTTGCATCCTTATAATAATTAAGTTATCTAAACAATTAGCCATTTCTAAAATTTATAGCTTCTTACAGATATTTGCTTCTCTTATTGATACATCAGAAGGTTCCATGTGGAGATTGAAGATTAGGTTCACAGTCTGAATCTTTCATTTTGTAGTTCTATAATGCTAGAAGTCACTTAATTTTTCTAGGATTTCATTACTTCATCTGTAAAATGGGAATAAATATCTGTTTGACTTATTTTGCAGAACTGTTATTAGGATCAAATATGCTATTGTGAGCAAGCTTTATAAACTGTGAAATGCTTTCTTAAAATAAAGGATTCTTAATTGCTCTGCTGGTGCAAATCAAGGTTCACCTCAAACATATTTCCATGAAATGATCTACAATCCTGGCCAGAATCAATTTACCCTCCTTTTCAAAACCTCGAATGTTTGTACCTTTTTTTATGGCACATACACTTTTTTACAATCTTAGCCTATGTGTACAATATTATCCTATTCCTGACTAAAAATCTCAAGGAAAAGCTGGGCATAGTGGTGCACGCCTGCAATCCCAGTGGCTCGGGAGGCTGAGGCAGGAGAATCACAAACTCAAAGTCAGCCTCAGCAATTTAGTGAGACCTTAAGCAACTTAGTGAGATCCTGTCTCAAAATAAAATACAAAAAGGCTAGAGATGTGGCTCTGCAGTTAAATGCCCCTGGGCTCAACTACTGGTACCAAAACAAAAATGAACTCAAGGAAAAAAACCAAAATATCACAATATTTTGTGCATAGTAGGTATTTATTAAATACTGGTTTAAGGAATGATTTAAAATTAATATCTAAAGGACATCTAATGAAGATGCCTTTATAATAACATTAGAGCAACTGCTAAATAATATTACCACAAAATACAACTTTCTTTTTCTTTTTTTTATTGGTTGTTCAAAACATTACAAAGCTCTTGACATATCATATTTCATACATTAGATTCAAGTGGGTTATGAATCAAAATACAACTTTCTACAGAGAAAATGAAATAATTTAGATTAAAACTCTGGCCCTTGTAGGTGAAAAAAATTTGTTGTGACACAGCCATGCAACTAAGTTTATGAGCTCAGGGAGCTGCACTACAGAATCTCTGTAGTAGTGTGAGATTTTTTAAAAAAATATTTTTATTTTTTTCTCCACATTTTAAAATTTGTACATTACAGTTCAACCAACGCCTTTGCTCCAGGGTCATGAAAATAGGGAGGCAGGACAGACCTGAATAAAAGCTACACACTAAGAACTAATCAATAGCTATTTATTTATTTAAGTTGTAGTTGGACACAATATCTTTATTTTATTTTTATTTTTAAAAAAATTTTAAAAATCTTTATCTTTTGTAGTTGTAATTGGACACAATAATTTTATTTTACTTATTTATTTATGTGGTGCTGAGGATCGAACCCAGGGCCTTGCACATGGGAGGTGAGCGCTCTACCGCTAAGCCATAACCGTAGTCCTAATCAATAGCTCTTAACACTTTCCCAATACTTGTTTAACATACATTTGACCAATAGCCTTGGCATTTTTCCAATGCTTGCTTAGCATGGATTTTGATCCTGCCTACCCAGAAGCCATAAGCCCCTAGACTAGTACATTTAAATGGTAACTGCTATGAGGTCCCCTCTTGCCTTATGGGAGTTCTATCTTTTCTTCTCACTTAAATAAATCCTATTCTTTTATGCTCACTCTTCCTCATCTATGGATTTCTTCTTTGAATTTATTAGACTAGGACCCAGAAAGAAATTGGTGATGACCTCCTAGAGTCTACCATTAAGAGCTGCAATAGCCACTTGATAGTAGTGGAAAAGAACAAAGCTTTGATGGCTGTGATCCCCTGAGCTGGCAGGCATCCTCTCCTGTGATTAACAGCTAACACTACAATGGGCTTTCTCAACTTATGAGCTTCTATAGCTTATGCAGATCCCACCTGCCAGAAGCAAAGAATCTAGTTTCCCCCAAACTGTGATTTCAGTTGTACATAATGGTGGGATTTGTTGTTACATATTAGTAAGTGCATGTAATGTAACAATATTATTTGGTCAATATCCCTTCCCAGAAATTCTCCCCTCACTTCCCTCCTTCCACCTCCTTGTGAGGAGATTTGAAAAACCAGTAGGTCACTATCTCTGAACTTAAGGTGGAGGCAGTGGTATGTGCTGCCAGGGGTGAGAAGCATAAGTACCCTCTAGATTGTGCTGTCAAAGCTCCTCACCCCAATATAGAGGGAGACCATCTGGAAATTTAGAGCACTACACAGGCCTTGCTTAGATGTGTGTGTGTGGGGGGATGGGAAACGTGGGGGGGGGACGAGGGGTGGGGACGGGAAGGGGACAGAGACTTCTTACTGTAACAAAGCTTTCTAGGCACCTTGTAAATATACTGGCAATTAACATGACAAAAACATGCAGAGAAATAGACATTAAAAATGCTTTTATCACACTAAGAAATCAAAGAAATAGCAATAAAAAGTACCATTTTCATCTATTAAATGGGCAATAATATTTTAAAATAATATTATATGATCAGGGAGAATACATGAAAATAAGCAATATCTATCTTTCAAAAGTTTTCTTAAAATGCTTATACCCAAACAAGATCAGTTAAAAGAAATGATCCTATGTACAATTCGATACATGCACAAAGACAGTCAGCATTATTTATACTATGAAATGTTTGAAAGAACCTCAATGAGTAGCACATACCTCCAATCCCAGTTATTTGGGAGGCTGAGGCAAAAGAATCAGGAGTTCCAGGACAGCCTGGACAATAAATACTGAGACCACATATCAAAAAAAAAACCCCAAAATCATGTTGTCATCAAATAATGATAGTTTGAGTTCTTCTTTTCCTATTTGTATCCCTTTAATTTCTTTTGTCTAATTGCTCTAGCTATAGTGTCAAGGACTGTGTTGAATAGAAGTGGTAAAAGAGGGCATCCCTGTCTTGTTCCAGTTTTTAGAGGGAATGCTTCTAATTTTTCGGCATTTAGAATGATGTTGGCCTGAGGCTTAGCATAGATTGCTTTTACAATGTTGAGGCATGTTCCTACTATCCAGAGTTTTTCCTAGTGTTTTGAACATGAAAGGGTTCTGTATTTTGTCTGCCTCAATTGATATAATCATATGATTTTTATTTTTAAGTCTATTGATGTGATGAATTATATTCATTGATTTCTGAACCAACCTGGCATCCCTGAAATGAACCCCATTTGATCATGGTATATTTTTAATATGCTTTTGTATGTGATTTGCCAGAATTTTACTGAGAATTTTTGCATCAATGTTCATCAGGGATATTGGTGTGAAATTTTCTTTCCTTGATGTGTCTCTTCCTGGTTTTGGTATCAGGATGATATTAGCTTCGTAGAATGAGTTTGGAAGGGTTTCTTCCTTTTCTGTTTCATGGAATAATTTGAGGAGTGTTGGTATTAATTCTTCTTTGTAGGTCTTGTAGAACTCAGCTGTGAATCCATTTGGTCCCAGGCTTTTCGTGGTTAGTAGGCTTTTGATGGTGTCTTCTATTTGCTTGCTTGAAATTGATCTGTTTAAATTGTGTATGTCTTCTTGACTCAGTTTGGGTTGATCATATGCCTCTAGAAATTTGTTGGTGTTTTTGAGGTTTTCTATTTTATTGGAGTATAAATTTTCAAAATAGTTTCTAATTGTCTTCTGTGTTTCACTAGTGTCTGTCGTGATACTTCTTTTTTTATCATAAATTATAGTAATTTGAGTTTTCTCCCTCCTTCTTTTCATTAGGGTAGCTAAGGTTTGTCAAATTTATTTATTTTTTTCAAAGAACCAGCTTTCTGTTTTGTCAATTTTTTGAATTGTTTCTTTTGTTTCATTGATTTCCATTCTGATTTTAATTATTTACTGTCTTCTACTACTTTTGGTGTTGGTTTGTTTTTCTTTTTCTAGGGCTTTGACGTGTAATGTTAGGTCATTTATTTGTTGACTTTTTCTTCTTTTAATCAATGAACTTAATGCAATAAGCTTTCCTCTTAGCACTGCGTTTATAACGTCCCAGACACTGGAAATCCATATGCAGCAAAATGAAAATAAACCCCTATCTCTCACCATGCACAAAACTCAACTTAATGTGGATCAAGGACCTAGGATTTAGACCAGAGACCCTATGCCTAATACAGGAAAAAGTAGGCCTAAATCTTTATCACGTTGGATTGGGCCCTGACTTCCGAAAGAAGACTCTGAAAGTGTAAGAAATAAAATCAAGAATTAATACATGGGATGAACTCAAAGTTTCTTCTCAGCAAAAGAAACAATGAGGTGAAGAGGGAGCCCACATTTTGGAAGCAAATTTTTGCCACACGCACATCAGACAGAGTACTAATCTCCAGGATATATAAAGAACCAACATTCTTAATACCCCTAAACAAAACAAACAACCTAATCAATACATGGGCTAAGGAGCTGAACAGATACTTCTCAGAAGATATATATTCAATCAACAAATAAATGAAAAAAATGTTCATCAACTCTAATAATTAGAGAAATGCAAATCAAAACTACTCTAAGTTTTATCTCATGCCAGTTAAAATGGCAGTTATCAAGAATACAGACAACAATAAATGTTGGTGAGGATGTGGGGGAAAAAGCACACTCGTACTTTGCTGGTGGGACTGCAAATTGATGCAACCAATCTGGAAAGCAGTATGGAGAGTCCTTAGAAAACTTGGAATGGAACATTTGACCCAGCTACCCCACTCCTTGGTCTATATATACCCAAAGGACTTAAAATCAGCATACTATAGTAACACAGCCACATCAATATTTATAGTGGCTCAATTCACAATAGCTAAACTGTGGAAGCAATCTAGACACCCTTCAATAGATGCATGGATAAAGAAACTGGTACATACACACAATGGAATATTACTCAGCATTAAAAGAGAATAAAACTATGGCATTTGCAGGTAAAACTGCAAATGGATGGAGTTGGAGAAGATTATGCTAAGTGAGGTAAGCCAATCCTAAAAAAAACAAAGGCCAAATGTTTTCTATGATAAGTGGATACTGATCCATAATGGGGGTGCAGATGGGGATGGAGAAAATGGAGGAACTTTGATGGGACAAAAGGGAAGGAGGGATGGGGAGAGGGCATGGGGGCAGGAAAGATGGTGGAATGAGATGGATATCATTACCCTAAGTACATGAAGGACTGCACATAGGTGCGATGCTACATTGTGTACAACCAAAGAAATGAAAAGTTGTGCTGCAGTTGTATATAAAGAATCAATATGAATTCAACTGTTATATATACCTAATTAAATAATTAATTAATTAAAAGAACAAACAAAGAACCTCAATAATTGCTAACAACTACTTGATTAACTATACTTTTGGTACATTCACAAATATGTGACATAATTATATAATTCATGATATAAGGTGTAAATGTAGAATATTTTGTTTTATACATAATACCAAGTAATTTTGGGGGAAAGAGTCCTGGGAATTGAAACTAGGGCTCCTAGTACTCTACCACAGAAATACACCCTAAGCTTCTGCTTTTGTTGTTGATTTTTAAACAAATTATACATGTACACAGAGAAGACCAGAAAGAGATAAACAAAATATCAAGTGTTCTTCCCTGGTGCTTGATTACAAGAATTTTAGTTTTTTTCTGAATTTTATAAAATTCCCACAACCTAACACACATAATTTCTCTATTTTTTTTCAAATCCTAAGTATTTCTAGGTTGGATACAAATCCAAGTCATAACATTTGAAGGAAAGAAAGAGATTAATGTTTATTTCCCAACCTATGGTCAAAGGCAGAGTCAGATTTAGTAGAGGACAAGAATGTGTATACATTGTGTGAGAGGGTGTCTTTGTTTCTATTTGTCTTATCTCCTTTTCTGGATTTATGCCTCAGCACTTTCCTTCAACTCATAAACTCTGCTCCCAAATCGTATGACTACTCCTTCATATCCTTCAGGTTTTGGCATAACTGTTACATTTTCAAAGAGACCTTTCATGATCACTTTATCAAGGCTGGTATCATCCCAAATACAAATGTGTATTCAAAACACTTGAAATCTGAAAAGTTCTGTCTGCCTATGTATTCATTTTTCTTTCTCTGTCATCACTGTTTAACAACTGCAATATAAATTCCACAAGGACAGTAACCTAGATTCACCTGCACTATTGTCTTTCTTGATTCTAGCATTTAGTTCATTTTGATCAATATATAAATATAGATGATATAATAATGAATACAATTCAATTTATAAATAGGGAAGTAAGATATGTACAACAGAAGTTTTAATACAAGGTAATATACTGCTAAAGGATGAGAGACTAGATCATTTCTAGCTAGGTAATCAAGAAAATACTTAGAATGACATTTAGGAATTTTCAGGTCAGAAATTGAATCTTAGGTTAAAAACCTCAAACTTCATCCTATAGGCAACAGAAAAATGTTTCAAAAAAGGATACATGATTAGAGCAAGATCTATAAAAATTAACAGTACTAGTATCTAGTTCCTCAAAGAAGAAATGATTAGAAATTAAATGCCTATTATTAGTAATTTACAGCTAAATTTAGTGGTAAAAGTGTTTATAACTGGAAAATATGTTTGCGGGGGAAAAACCTACAGATGCATAGTTTATAAGGAATTTTACTTTATGTCATTCTAGAAATTTTGAGTTATTTATTAATTCTATATTGTTAATAAAACCATAAAAGGCCACCTTTAGAAACAATTTACCCAATAAATAAAATACTCAAATATTTGTGAATAAGCAAGGAAAATTTTTCTCTAAATTCTTAACATATCCTAATCTGATAAAGCTCCAGTTTCATGGCATGCAAATCCTCATTAACTTTTTTAAATTAAAAGTTTAAAAAAGACTTTGCTGGTTTTTATCAAAAGGTATATCTTGTATAATATTTTCAAACTTTAAACTTAAAACAGTTAAAAATTACTCCCAGAACTACAAGTTTACAATATAAACCTATAAAATGCATTCAAAGATACCAGTGACTTAAGGTCACCAAATCAACCTTAAATGGGAGGTTATGGTATACTATGAATTTGAGAGAATAAGTGCTTTTTTTAGGAAAACTTTCCTTCTGGGAAAACAGTATTAAAATTACTTTAACATTTAATATATAAAATGCCTATATTTTTTGATGAACCACATATCAGTTTATAACACATAAATTATCTTCTTATTATTCATTCAATAAATAGATAAATCAATCAGAACTGATAAAGGAAACCCCAATTTTAACTGATGTTAAAACAAACATAGGACTGGGGTTGTGGCTCAGTGAAAGTAGAGCCCTTGTCTGGCATGCGTGAAGCACTGGGTTTGATCCTCAATACCACATAAAAATAAAATAAAGGTATTGTGTTCACCTACAACTAAAAAATAAATGTTAAAAAAAACATAGGGCCTAATAAGAGTGTTTATTTATTAAAACCAAACAATAGTATTATTTATTAAACCAAATCCTTGGGTTGAAAGACTTGTTTTCATACCAATATCCCCAAATTCTTGCCTTGAATAGGCAACCCTAATAAATACAATTTCCTCTTTAGATATAGATTATCTTTTTTTCCCTTCTTTTTTGGTGCTGTTGATTTAACCCAGGGCCCTTCAAATGCTAACTATATGTTGTGCCACTGAGTTGCACCCCCAGCCCAGATTAACATTTTTAAAACCCAAACTTCCTATTTACTTTTATAAGTCTTTTTAAGCTTTTTGTTTTGCCAAGTACTCCCAGGTAAGGGTAGAATTATCTGATGGGTCACATAGCTTTTATAGATGCAAAAAGATTAAAGAATTGGACTAAATTTCATTTCACAAATACCTTTCTCAATTGACACCAACCATGAATAAACGTCTTTATCTTATACTATTCTACAGTTCATAAAATAGAATAAAAAGCTTTTTCTCTTTTTTTTCAAAGATCTGTTATTTAATTTAAACCAATAGATCTGCTCAATAAAACACTTGGGACTCTTACAGAAAAGGTTGGATACATGTTCTCTTACAATAGTGATCAAAGTTCTTCTTTTTTTAAAGGTCTCCTATGCATTGATAAAACAATTTGGTAGGATTTGTTAACTATTTTACAGAAACAGTCTATATAAAATCTTACTTGCCTAAAAGCTAGAAGGGTTCCTCCTCCTCTTGAAATATTTTTTTCCTAACACTTTTCTGGCATTAAGAACAACATATGTTGCTTAAAAAAAAAAATTTTTTTTTTTAATACTCAGGAAACCTGATTTCCACTGAGAAATAGAAATGAGTGACATTTTCTTTTACTATTTAAATCTTTAACTGTTGCATAGACAGCACTATTTTTAGGGTGTCACCATGATCAACAATAACAACAACAAAAAAAATATAAACTACCCTTACCCAAAAATAATACATAATTATCTACTACTAGAAAGACCCCTCAAAAATTAGTATTCTCTGGACTGTGGTTGTAGCTAAGTGGTAGAACGCTTGCCTAGCACATGTGAGGCACTGGGTTTGTTCTTCATTACCACATAAAAACAAACAAACAAAAAAAGCAGTTAAAAAATTAGTATTTTCTCTCTTTTACAGTATTCAAATGCTGACAAAATAGAAATCCAAACTCATTAGCACTGCATGTAAGGTCCTTTCTGATCTGGCCCTTCATACCTCTTCTTCCTTACTACTCCAGCTATATTTCAACCATTTGGACTCCTATGCACTTATCAACAATTTACTCAGTATTTCATCTACGGGAAGATATTTTTCCTGCTTTTCACCAGGCTAATGCTGACCCAGTTTTTAAGATCCAGTGTAGATGTCATCACCCCAAAGCCTTCCCTAACACCTCTTGCCTGAGTTTAGATCTTCTCCTACAAGCCCCAATATGCTTCCAGACAGTTTACCACTTACCTCACACTTAGGATTATCTACTTATTGGTCTTTCTCAGTAGCCTGTTTAAGGTCAAGACTCTTTTTGTCTTATAAGTAATCATTATATTCTCAATAGTATTTTAGTATTCAGCCTGGTCCAGAGTAGATCCTCAAATACTTATAAATTTCCAATGAACTACCTCTCTCCTACTTTGAGACCCAAACCTGTGAAGCTGTCTCTATCCCAAGCAGTCCAGTACTTCTCCCTTTATTCTCTGAAATCAGTGATGGACCCAACTTATACCTATTTCCCCCATTAGACTGTGAAATTCTGAACAAGGAGCTCTGTGTTCATCTTCACAACTTGTAACAGCATTGTCCCAGGAACCTAGTAGAAATTAAATATTTGTTGAATGAATAAAGAGCACACCTTAAAAAATACAGGTAAAAAAAGAACAAGCATAGGACAAACTGCTAGTTTCTTTTTTATTTTTCCATATTTACTAATAATGGGACCATAAAACTCTAGAAACATTTTGTACTTGCTTTAGGATTAGGGATAGGGAGGGAGCCATTAAAAGATCAAATACTGCAACTTGGGAGGCTGAGGCAGGAAGGATCATGAGTTTAAGGCCAGCCTCAGCAATTCAGTGAGGCTCTAAGCAATTTAGTGAGACTCTGTCCAAAATAAAATGTGCTGAGCATGTATCTCAGCACTTAAAGCACCTCTGGGTTCAATCCCTAGTACCCACATCATACATCAATAAATTGGTCAATCAGTCAATCAAATACTCCCGAGACAGGTCCTTATCACCTCAATTCCTGAAATGCTGTTTATTCTCATCTGCATTTGATACTTATTTCTAACCATTAAGCTCTTGGTTCCCACAAAATTGCCAGTACCTTAAAAACAGGGAGGTACTACTTTAATTGCCTGGCAAAATAGAGGAGGGGCTGTAATGGTAAGAAGGAAAACCTACTCTAGAACAATAAGGAGAGATGAAATGTTTCTGAGATCCCAAATTCAAAAGGTGAAAGAATTTTCCTCTAGAAATAGTGTTATCCGATCTTATATGGGGCTCTTATGACAGTTAATACCGCACATGAATTAAATGGCCTTTTATGGGAAGAGCTTGGGATATAATCATCATGATCAACGATGTTATTCTTATGGGACCATGCCAGATGTTTGGAGTTTTGAACTCCAATTCCTTCTCCTCCATGTTTTCCCGCTCCCACAAAAGAAAACCCAAATTTCACAACAGGCTTGACATGGTGCTTAATATATTTACTAAAATAACACAAATTTATGTAACTCACAAAATTGAACTGTATACTTTAGTACTACATATTAAAAATGCAAGATTAATGTACCAATAAAATAATCAACTTTTCTGTAACTTCAAGCTCTTCAATTTGATTAAAACCTGATGACATCACTTTCTTTTCAGCTTTCTCAAGAGGAGATTTTTTTTCCACTTACATCTCCTATACTTTAAGTCAGGAGGCAGGAAGAGTAAGATACTGAAGAGGTCCAAGAAAGCAAAAGATGTGCTCCCTGAGTCCAGTTACCACCTCCAAACCATTTCTTTTACTTTATTAAACACCCAAGATCTTCTACTATATTACTCAAGTCTGTATCCTCTATTGTAACAAGAATTCTCCTTTTTTTCCCCTTGGTACGAGGGATTGAACCCAAGGACTCTTAACTACAGAGCCATATCCCCAGGCCTTTTTATATTTTATTTTGAGACAGGTCTCACTAAGTCATTTAGGGTCTCACTAAGTCATTTAGGCCCTCACTAAATTTCTGAGGCTGTGAACTTGTGATCCTCCTACTTCAGCCTCCTGAGCTCTGGGATTACAGGTGTGCGCCACAGGCTGTATTCTCCATTCTTATCTGCATTATCAATCTCAGTAATTTCAAAGTCTGTATCTACTTCTCTGGCTTCACAGTTCATTAATTACTTCCCAATACTTACTGCCTTGATCCACTCAAAGACTCCTGTCATCATCAATAATGGCATCAACTCCAAAATCTTAAACAAAATCTCAATAACTAAATCTTCCATCTTTGAAATATCCTTTTCTTGCCCTCTATCTAGTTCATTCTACTATTTCCAAATTCTACATTCTTTTACCTTATTGAGTTCTCCAATCCAATAAAATATGTTCTTATAATTTTCCACTATTCATTACCTTCATCTTTACTTTCCTCTTAAAGTCGACAATAACCACTCCTTTCAAACTTCCAAATCTCTTATTCCTCTTTCCCTTTATTATATTTACCTGGTAAAATCACAACTTTGGTTGAACTGAGCTAATTCACTTTTGCATGTCTTCACTATAGCAACTTATTACACAGCAAGAGGGATAACAGGGCTGGTTGTTTCAGAGTTATAAACCAGAAAGGACAGTCAACACTGCTTAGAGGAGTACTCTAGTTCCAAGAAAGTTTTCTTTCCCACACTCTAAATAAATTCTTCATGTCTTCTTTGACTCCTCAAACCTGTAACAGACCTATTTTACTACCTATTCCTTTCTAAGTTAAAGGACTACTACACTGAGAATACAAAAGCATTGAAGAGAAATTCCCTTACATTTCTCCTATATTACTTCCTTACTGTATACGTATACGTACTTCTTTACTGTTTAAGTTCCCAGCTCCCATCAATGGTTAATACCTCCATTTGTGGATTTCAACTACTCTTGTCTTCTTTAAGAAATCAACTTTTATTAAGTCCCTCTCTCTGCTATATAATAATTTTCTTCTTTTTACTGTATTATTCTTATGAACACACAAACATGATCTAGTATTACTCATCTTTACAAATTCTTCCTTGACCTTAAACTCTTCACTAGATAGGATCCCATTTTTTTTTGCTTCAATATCACACCAATATTTCTTCATTTAGTGGCTTTTATTTTCTCTCTTTAGTTATCCTAAGCCTAAACAATTTCCTTAAGTGCAATTGTGAGGGACACCAATAATCACCAACATGACCAAATTCCATTATCTTAATATTCTTAGTAAAATTTGATAAAGCTAATTATTCTCTTCTTCCTTAAATATATTTTTTATTTTGGCTTCCATTACACATTCTCCTGGTTTTCCTCCTTCCTCCATTTTCATTTAATGGTTCTGTTTCTTCACTAGTCTAATAGATGGGAGTACCCCAGAGCTTGTTCTAGGATTGCCTTCTCTCTTCATTGTTTTCTCACCTAATCTCATGGATTTAAATGTCAACTAGATGGTGCTAAATCTCAAATTTATATCTTCTTTCTCATACTCTCATCTGGATACCCAACTATCTCTCTGATATTTTATGTTGAAGTCTAAATGAGACCTTTAATCTAAACATACATTCAATCCACACATCTCCATGCTCCCGTATCACTTCACACAAACACCTTATAGAATTAAAATTTTCAAATTCTTTTGCAGAGAAATGGATGGCACTAGAGCAGATTATGCTTAGTGAAGCTAGCCAATCCCTAAAAAACAAATACCAAATGTCTTCTTTGATATAATGAGAGCAACTAAGTACAGAGCAGGGAGGAAGAGCAGGAAGAAAAGATTAACATTAAACAGAGACATGAGGTGGGAGGGAAAGGGAGAGAAAAGGGAAATTGCATGGAAATGGAGGGAGACCCTCATTTTTATACAAAATTACATATAAGAGGTTGTGAGGCAATGGGAAAATAAACAAGGAAAGAAATGAATTACAGTAGATGGGGTAGAGAGAGAAGATGGGAGGGGAGGGGAGGGAGGATAGGAAAGGTAGCAGAATACAACAGTTACTAATAGGGCATTATGTAAAAATGTGGATGTGTAACCGATGTGATTCTGCAATCTGTACTTGGGGTAAAAATGGGAGTTCATAACCCACTTGAATCTAATGTATGAAATATGATATGTCAAGAGCTTTGTAATGTTTTGAACAACCAATAAAAAAAGAAAAAAAACCAAAAAAAAACCCCCAAAAACAAACAAAAAAAAGAATTAAATTTTTCAAATTCTTACTCCTCTGAAGATTACCATCATACGTAACAAACAGTTAATTTTTTTCTCAGTTCCATCTTACAATTCACACTATTCTAGCAACACAAATATTCTATTCTTAAACTTATAATCAGAATTCACAACTTTGTGAATGAAAGATACCCTATATCCACTAAGATCTGGATGACACTTGGATCCAATGGCTAGACTGAAGTAATAATATCTACAGTAGAGGGAACTAAGATTTTTGTGTATTTGTGATGGCTAATTTTCTGAATCAACCTGACTGGGTTAAAGGATATCCAAATAGTTGGTAAGCATTATTTCTGGATGTATCTATGAGGGTGTTTCTAGAAAAGATTAGCATTTGAATTAGAAGAATGAGTTAAACAAGACTTGTCCTAAGCAATGTGGGCATCCATTATCCAACCTACTGGAAGTGCAGACCCAAAGAAAAAAGGAAGAGGAAGGGTGAATTCTATTTTTTCCCTTGGGCCGGGACATCTATCTTCTACTCTAGGACAGTAAGAACTGGTTCTCAGGGCTTCCAATTCCAGGACATTCATCAGCCCTCTCATTACTGCCCACTTCATTCTCAGGCTTTCAGACTCATGAATTACACCTGCATTTTCCTGGGTCTTCAGCTTACAGATAGTACTTTTTGTGGGGGTAAGGGGGAGTTACTGGGGATTTAACCTAGGAGCAATTTGTCTAAGCTTCATCCACAGCCCTTTGCTTAGGGTCTTTCTAAATTGCTGAGGCTAGCCTTGAACTTGTGATTTTTCTGTTTCAGTCTCCTGAGCCCCTGATATTACAGGCATGAGCCACTGTGCCTTGCCAGACAGCACTTATGAGAGACTTCTGGGCTTCCATAACCCCATAAACTCATTCTCACAAAATCTCTTCTCTAAATGCCTCTCATGCATTCCCCCCTCCTTCCTATGGGTTCTGTTTCTCTGAAGAACAGTCTAATAAAGGGTTAAAGCTAGAAAATGTGTATTGCAGTATCTAAGAGAAGCTGGGTGTGGTGGTGCATGACTGTAATCCCAGCAATTCCAGGGGCTGAGGCAGGAGGAATTAAAAGTTTGAGGCTTAGGAAGACACTGTCTCAAAATAAAATAAGGGCTGGGGGCTCAATTCCAGAAAAAGAAAAGGAAGGAAGGAAAGAAGGAAGGAAGGAAGGAAGGAAGACTAACATTCAAATATTTAAGTTGTTTTAGGCCACATCCATTTTAAACATAAAATTCAGTTTTGTCAGGAAAACAGACTTTTAAAATACCATATCTTGCAGCAGATATTACATGAATATGGTACACATTTTTAAAAGTACAAGAAAACATGTATGAAACTCAAGTAAATCTATACCTGTTCCTCAACCATCTATAGAGGCAGAGGTAGTCACTATTACCAGTTTCTTTTCTGTCTTTTCAAACTCTAGTCCTCAGAAACCCTAAATTTTAAAAACAATGCTATAGACACTCTGGACAAAAAAATGTATATTATTATAGTAGAATCTAATTTGTGCTTTCATTAAATATTAGTATTATAGAACATGACATACTTAGAAATTTTGAATGATATTTAAGCTATATTTCTAATTTCAAAACTTTATTATAAAGCAGATACTAGATGAGGATAAACAGCCTTCTATTTAAATCTGATCATATAATAATACTTCAGTGTGGAAATCTAACAGAAGTGAGCCTATAGTAAGAGGTAATTAGGAACGAGCAGGTTAGATGTGTCAGATTACAGCCATATAAGCAGATGGGTTGTATGGAATTTCCATTATGGATTACCAGCATAAGGTGAGAGAATCTAGATATTTTACTAATTCCCTGTTTACATAAGCAACTTTTATTGACTTTACTGGGGCTAGAGGATTCACTTTCACGTTCACTTGCTCACTCACATGGCTGGCTGGCAAGTTGGCAGTGGTTCGGACCCCAAGTTGGTCTCTCTCCACAGGGTAATTTAAGTATTCTCATGACAATGTACTAGCTGGTTCGAGAGTGAGCAATATATAGAGACCAAGGTAGAAGCTACTATGTCTTTTATAATCTATCCTTATAAGTAGTATTCTATTACTGTCCTGTAATATCTTACTGGTCACCCACATAGGCTCTATTTAACATAGGCGAGAACTAGGAAAGCCATGAAAAACCAGAACTCCCCCATTTAAGTAAGGATTAAAGCAGCATTCTTGTTTTTAGTGTCCTGGTAATCTCAAGGTGAGTTTGTACAAAAAGGTCTATGCTATACAACCTTTTTATTATTTATGCCCTACTTAGGAAAATGCTTGTTTGAGTATCAAGCTTTTTGCAGTAATTTTTAAAATTATGTTTACTCTCTGATGAGAAAACATATTACGTAAAGATACTAATACTAGCTTTCTCTTTGATGGGGGCGGGGTATAGTATTGGGGATTTAACCCAGGGGTGCTCTACCACTGAGGAACATCCCCAATCCTTTTTATTTTTTATTTTGAGATGAGATCTCACTAAGTTGCCCAGACTGGACTCAAACTTGAGGTCAATCCCCAGTGCTGGGAACTGAACCCATGCCTGTTAGTAAGTGCTCTACCATTGAGCTATATCTTTACCTTATTATATTTTTCAGCCTACCAAATAAGACGCTATCCTGATATTTTATTAATACCTACTCTTAAATTTAAGATCAAGAAGCAAATTAAGTGTTACAACTCTAGTAACAACCAAGATGACATGACAAGAAACAAACTGGCTTTGGTAACATAAAAGTAGAATATGGTTTTCTAAATTTTGTGTACAGGTGAGTTTTAGAAAAGTTACCTGATAGAAGCTCCCTGTATCACTTCAGAAAATACATTTTAAAAATACATTGTTAAAACAATTTGTTTTCATTCTGTAAACATAAAAACTAAATCACAAGAAGATTAAATGATTTGTCCTAATTTAGTTAAAGACAGAGCCAAACACTTGAACCCAGTTTTCTTTTTCTATTGATCCATGGTCAACAATCCTTTTTTCCCCCCCTTCAGATGTTTCTTTCTATTGAATTGACTATTACACTTCTAAAGTTCTGAAGTCGCCAACAGACCATAAAAAGACATTACTTTAGGCTCCTGCTTGAAATCAACAGCCTCAACAAACTTCTGGCCTTGATTCAGGGCCAACCAACTAATTCCTACATACAAATCTGAATATATTTACCATTAACAGAAAGATATCAACCATGATAGCAGTGATTGGTCCTTAATTTCAATAAAAATAGTCTACTCTGGAAAAATAGCAAATGAGTATAAATGTATTAAGTATGAAAAAATTTGCATGCCTTAATTAAAGTAAATGATGATTATGGATAACATAAATAATGAACGAGAAGCCACAACTACTAGGTTTACATAGAGCCTTCAACAACTTCATTAAAAATAGATTAAAAAGCCAAGTAAAAGATTTTAATCTGCAACTCAGTAAAATTGAAATAAATTTAAAAAAAACAAAAAACCATTATAGTCGGGCACACCTATAATCTCAGTGATTCAGGAAGCTGAGACAGAAGGATAACAGTAATTTAGTGAGGCCTTAAACAACTTAGTGAGACAAATAAAAATAAAAAATAAAAAAGGGCTAGAGATGTACCTCAGCAGTAAAGCACCCCTGGGTTAAATCCCTGGTACAAATAAAACATACACACACACACACACACATACAAACATACACACAACAATCTATTTACCAGGCATATATAAGTAATATTTATCAAACATAGATGAAAGGGACCCTTTTCCCATCTAGCTATTCTTATCAATTCCTTACATCTAACATTTTGTCAAGAGAATTTTCATGGTTTAAGTCTAGTTCTTAAGGTCTTAAGAATAATAATATTTAATTAACAGGCTGTCACCTGAATTGAGATGTAAATTTTCTGTCAAAGATCTAATTCTATGCTAAGTCAAGAATCTCATCAGTCCAATATAAACTAATAGGAAATCAAAACACATAATAACTTATCATCAAATATTATTAAGTTGTGGGAAATTTTTTTAACAATATATAATTCCAGAAAGTACGACAGTGAAGGAATAACTGAATTTTGAAGCTACCATGATATGTTATATTGATAAAACACACCTGATTTTCTACCATATCACTTGGTTTTTGAGTGAGTATTACATTTCTGTGAAAATTCCTACTAGTTTCAACTGAGACCGAACTTAATAGTTAGTTAGAATTCATGTGTTCTCAGTGAATATTCAACCAAATTAGTCCAATAATTAAAATAAATTTGTAGATTTTGTCCATAGTGACACTTTTCCAATCTGTAAGTTTACTTATGGCTGACACATCTTCAAGTGCTGTTGATATATAAACTGATGTATGTTAGAGAAGGAAAAGGAAAAACTCTTGTGTTAAAACTAAGAAACTCTTGAAGAAGAGCTATTGAAATACTTTAAATTATATCAGTCTCTGAAATTAAACTATGGCAAAGACAAGATAAAAGATGACTTAGAAAACATCATGGGTAGAATGTCATAAAACCTAATTAAAGATACCAATTATCAAGATCTAATAAACACCAAAGAACACAATAGGGAAAATGTGTGTTATAGTAGTAAGGCAACAATGACAAAATTTTGGAAATGAGATAATAAGAACATTGGCTAAATATGTAAAATGCTATTATAGCAGCAGCACAGTATCATTCATACACTGTCTGAGGTACTTACTCTAGAATAATTACTGCTTTACAGAGGGTATTATTGAAGTAAAAATCTTCAGAAAATGCATATGAGTTGTGTAGTCCTAATCTGAAAAATCCCAAATACTCCAAAATTCAAAACATTTGGAGTGTTGACATGATGTTATAAATGGCAAATTCCACACTTGACCTCATATGACAGCTCACAGTCAAAATGCAGACACACTAAAAATACCACATAGGAGCAGAGGATGTAGTCAGTGGTAAAGTGTGTGCTTAACATATGCAAATCCCAGAGTTTGATCCCTAGCACCATAAAAAAGAATTTTAAAAAACTATATAAGATTACCCAAGACATGCACACATATATATTCCAAATTAAAAAAATTCAAAATCCTAAATACTTTTAGTCTCAAGTATTTTTTGGTAAAGGATACTCAACCCATATGACAGTCTACTCAGGAATAGCACAGACATTAATAAATGCTGAGACTGAAGGCCAAAACAGTTTTACATCTGAATTTAGTCACAGATAGCAAACTTAAAGAAATTAAAATACTAGACTAATGAATTTAACTTAGGAAGTCTAAACTTAATTGTTTATAATAAATATATGATTAATCAAGATGCATTAATAAATCTCAGTATATTAATTAATTAATCAGCATTAATAAATCTCAGTATATTGTTATTGATAAATCATCAGCTATACCTAGTAGAATGATACAGCTGAAAAAACCTTAAGGAATTACTAATAAGGGGGAAAGTCTGAATTTTTAGTCTACTATAACTTAAGCAAGTTACCCACCTCCCTCAGGTTTCTGATTTCAATTCCTAAGACAAGATGAGTGGGATTGGAAGGCACAAGAGAGATTTTACCAAATCTAGAGTTACTTTTAATTCTAAAATTCTCTCTCCTCCTCATTTCATCCCTCAGTTTTCTAAAGCCAAGTGAGCAAATCTAAAACAAAGAGTTACTTCAATCTAACAAAGCAGGGAAGTAAAGAAACTATAATTAACATGAATCATCAACTTAGTGTCTTCTTTTAGCAGAGAAAAAACAAACAAGTAAACAAATTCAGAAGTTCTAGGCTTCCTTATAAGAGGTGTTTTGCATTTTGTTGATGTATCAATTTAAACGCAAAGAGAGATGATATTTCATACTAATAGCTATGACTTATAACAAGTCAAATCGTTATTAAATTTTCATCACCATCGTCCCACTCAAGAACTGCCCTCAAATGAATGCCCATTAATGTAAAGACCACTATAGTTTAGTTTGCCTAGAATTTCTAATCTCTATGTTTGACTTCCATTTTTATTTTTTTTATTTATATATAATAGCGGAATGCATTACAATTCTTATTACATAGAGCACAATTTTTCATATCTCTGGTTGTATACATAGTATATTCACACCAATTCGTGTCTTCATACATGTATCTTGGATAATAATGATCATCATATTCAACCATCATTAATTACTCCATACCTCCTCACTTCCCCTCTAACCCTTCTGCCCTATCTAGAGTTCATCTATTCTTCCCATGCTCCCTCTCCCTATTCCACTATGAATCAGCTTCCTTATATCAAAGAAAACATTTGGCATTTTGTTTTTTGGGATTGGCTAACTTCACTTAGCATTATCTTTTCTAACTCCATCCATTTACCTGCAAATGCTATGATTTTATTCTTTTTAATTGCTGAGTAATATTCCATTGTGTTATATATGCCACATTTTTTTTTTTATCCATTCATCTATTGAAGGGCATCTAGGTTGGTTCTACAATTTACCTATTGTGAATTGTGCTGCTATAAACATTGATGTGGCTGTGTCCCTGTAGTATGCTGTTTTTAATTGACTTCCATTTTTAATGGATTTAACGCTGAATTAAAATTTAAATTACATATGTAATATTTTAATAGTTCTTTATTTAATTAAGCCTATGGCATTCTACCCATCTCTTTCTTGTCATTCTTTTCATTTCTTCTGATATCATTTTTAGTGTTTCAATAGCATTCAATTTACATTAATGTAAAGACTACTATAACTTAGTTTGCCTAGAATTTCTAATATATATATTTGACATCCATATTTAATGGATTTAATTCTAAATTTAAATTACACAGGTAATATTTTAAAGATACATGGTAAGAGTAAAAAAATCATATTTTGTCCCTGAAATGTGAAAGAATACAAAATAAAAATCAGGACATCCACATAGCACAAAAAGAATGCTAATCTTAATTATGAAAAATAAACTCCAGGGGCTGGGGATGTGGCTCAAGCAGTAGCGCACTCGCCTAGCATGCGTGTGGCCTAGGTTCGATCCTCAGCACCACATACAAGGATGTTGTGTCCGCCAAAAACTAAAAAATAAATATTAAAAAATAAAAAATAAAATAAACTCCAACTTCCAAGAAAAAAAAATACTACAGGACAAACTTGTTTATAGTTCCTTCTCAGCTCAGTGTATTCTCCCTCTAACCCCACATAATCCTACTCCAAAATGTTTATATTATGTTCTGTTTGCTTACAAAAAGGACAATTCCTGCCCTAATGTGCTATTCACAATATCAAATATTTTGATTTCTCTAATGAAATAAAATATCTTCTGCCTCTTTCCCTTGGGAGTTTTGCAAATAATAAGAACTAGTCTGATCTAAAAAAAAAAAAAAGTTAAACCACAGCTTTCCCAGGTATTCCTATTTATACTATAAAAGGGCATTAACAAAAGGAATACTTCATTTATTCCTCTTGCAGAAACAGCATATCAGGCAATTTGGACCTACTATCCCTTCAAAAGCAATTTAAAGATTGATAAGATATCAATCTTCTTAAAAGCAACAAATAACTACTAATGTAGTAAGAAATGACTAACCAGCTCAAATCCATTAGAAGTCAGGAACCCAGAAAGGTGATCTCAGCTTTTGCCTTTTGAGTTTACAAACAAGCATTTAAGCTTTGATGTTTGTTGCCTGCAATACAGAACAGGGGAGATGAAGGGTGAAAACACTGTTGGCTGTAGGCTGAGATTCTCAAGGGTTACACTCCTAGAATAAAAAGGAACCAAGAGACTAAACAGTGTTTTCCACTAGTATAATAAAACACATGCAATAATCAACCTACAAAGAGAAAAGTTTTGTTTTGGCTTGCAGTTGTAAAAAGTTTCTAATCCATAATCTAGAGGCTTCATTGCTTTGGATCTCTGGCAAGGTAGCACATAACAGCAGCAATGCATGGCAGAGCAAACTTTCACCTCAGAAACCAGGAAGTAAAGCAAAAAAGGAGAAAACTTGGACCCCAAAATTATCTTCTATGGGACACTAACAATGCTAACGATCTCCCACCAGGACGCACCTTCTAAAGGTTCTACTACCTCCCACAGCACAATGCTGGGACTAAGTGCTTAACACATGGACCTCTGAGGAGGCTACCCTATTCTAACCATAACAAAAACTATGCAGTTAGGTCATATTTAAGTTTCTAGGTGGCCCAGGAAAGTTAAGATATGAAATTTGATTAAGATGGTTTTATACCCTCAGGTATTTGACAATAGCAAGTAAATATCTTCTTTAGAGAAACATTAACTTTATCATATATCAGATTAGTTCTACAACAGACAAGTAATCAGATTCACAGAGACTGGGAAACACTGGCATTAAGAAACAGCAAAATAACTATGTTATTATACTCAAGAAGATAAAAGTCAAACTTTCTTAAATTTTTATTTTTTACTATTGCTTAGACTGAAAACTATAAAACATACATATAAAACTATAATATAGATGAAAAATAAAAATTCTAGTACTGTAAAATAAAATAACCTAAATCAAGTACTTACTAGATGAATAAGCAATAGGTAAAACAGGTGAAAAAAGAACTTTGAAAATTAAAAAATTCAAAATAAAGCCTCAAGGAAAAAACAAAGGGAAAAAAATCGTAAAAGAGGGTTAAAGACAGATAAGATGGTCTTAACATACTAACTTGGAATCCCAAAAGTATGAGAGAGAAAATGAGGCAAAGGTAATATCTTTTTTCTTTTTATTTATTTATTTTGTAGCATTGGAGATTTAACCCAGGGTTGCTTTACTGAGCTACATTGCCAGATCATTTTATTTTTTATTTTGAGACAGTGTCTTGTCTTGCTAAGTTGCCAAGGCTAGTCTCAAATTTGGAATTCTCCTGCCTCAGCCTCTGCAGTAGCTGGAATTACAGGCATGCACCACTGAGCCCAGGAGGTAAAGGTACTATCTGAAGAAACTATGGCTAAAGAATTTCCAGGACTGATAAGACACCAATTCACACATTCCTGAAGTCCAAAGATTAAATGTGTATGTACAGCATGGTGAAAACAACAGAAAAGAAAGATAAAGTTAAAAATCTTGAAACCAAAATGATAGGTACTTTAAAAGGAGAAATACAAAGAGCTAATAATTAGGGAATGGGATAGAATGAAGTAAACATCAACCTAGAATGTGCTGAAAGAATATAAACTGTTATCCTAGAAATCTATATCTAGAAAAAAATATCCTTCAAGAATGAGATAAAATGGCTGAGTTCAGTGGCACACACCTGTAATCCCAGCTACTTGAAAGGCTCAGGCAGGATTACAAATTCAACTTGAGCATTTTAGGGAGACCTTGTGTTAAAAAAAAAAAAAAAAGTGTGGGTAGCTCAACGGAAGAAGTGTTTGCCAAGCAAGCAGGAGGCAAAAACAAACAAGTGAACAAAATCAAAGGAGGTAAAATAGACATTTTCAGGCAGACTAAATAAAATTTTAAATGAAAATGATTCTAAGTGGAAGAGTACAGGAAATGTAAAATATGGTAATACATGAGTTAACTGACACAGAATACTGATAGTGTAAAAGAATAGTGAGGGAAAAGGAAAATAGGAATGAACTAAAATGCACAACATTATATGAGTAGTGTTGCAAGTAAATAGAATTATATGAGTAGTGTTGCAAGTAAATAGAATTCACTTGCATCATCTTGGAAGAAAATAAAGTTATTGGTTAATATTAAACTTTATGGGGCTGGGGATGTGGCTCAACCGGTAACGCCTGGCATGTGGGGGGGCTCTGGGTTCAATCCTCAGCACCACATAAAAATAATAAAAAATAAAGATGTTGTGTCCACCGAAAACTGAAAAATAAATATTAAAAATTTCTCTCTCTTCTTCTCTCTCTTTAAAAAAAATTAGACTTTATAAGAAGTATATTGTGATTTCTAGAGTCACTAGTAAGAGAAGAGGGAAAAAAAGGTCATAACCTCCAAATAATGAGGGGAAAAATCTGAATGATGAAATGGCCAGTTAATCTAAATAACTATATATATATATATATATATATATATATATATATAAATAAATAAAAGGAAAGAATTAGGGAGGGGTGGGGGCATGGGGATAGGAAAGATGGTGGTGTGAGACAGACATCATTACCCTAGGTACATGTTCGATTACATGAATGCTGTGACCCTACTTTGTGTACAACCAGAAGTGAAAAATTGTGCTCCATTTGCATACAATACCCCAAACAGCATTTTGCTGTCATATATAACTGATTAGAACAAATAAATTAAAAAATTTTAAAAAAGAAAGAATTAGCAGATATCACAAATGTAAAGTATATAATATGATTTAAATCCAAATATGTCACATAAAAGACATCTAAAACAAAAGAATATAGGAAGTCTGGAGGTAAAAGAATGGAAAAAGACATGCTCATGCAAACAGTAATAAAGAGAAAGCTGGAGTTATATATTAATCCCAAACTAGATTCTAATGCAAAAAGTACTACTTAAATAAAAGAGGAATGCTTCATAATATAAATTCACCGAGAAGACATCATTATTATGCATTTCTATGCAACCACTAGCACAGCCTCAACTGTATAAGTTGACAGAAACTACAAAGGAAAATCAAATCTTAATGAAATATTTTCACATACTCTTTTGTAACTAATAGGAGCAAACAAAAGATCACTAATAATATTAAGAGCTGAAATACAGGTTAACAAACATGACTTACTGAAAAAAACAACACTACACACACTAACTACAGAGAAGAAAAGACAATAAATAATTGGCCTTTTGTATCCATGGAGTCTGCATCCCATCAATCAAAAATATATATAAACAACTGTACTGAACATGTACAGAATTATTTCCCTTGTCATTATTCCCTAAACAATTCAGTATAACTATTGACATAAAATTACATTGTATTATGTATTCTAAGTAATCTACAGATGATTTAATGTATACAGAGGTTGTGCATGTTAAAGGAGAATGTGTCTTAAAGGAGAATGAAATTATGGCATTTGCAAATAAATGGATGGAGCTAGAGAATATTATGCTAAGTGAAATAAGCCAATCCCAAAGAACCAAAGGCCAAAAGTTCTCTCTGATATGTGGATACTAATTCATAATAAGTGGGGAGGGGAAGAATAGAAGTATTTTGAACTGGACAGAGGGTAGTGAAGGGAAGGGAGGAGGCATGTGGGTCAGAATGATAGTAGAATGAATCATACACTATTACCCTATGTGCATATATAATTACATGAACTGTGTAATTCTACGTCATGTACAACAAGACAAATGAGAAGTTATACTCCATTTATGTATGATATGTCAAAATGCATTCTTCTGTTGTGTATAAATAGAACAAATTTTAAAAAATGAGAAACTGTGGGCTGGGGATATAGCTCAGTGGTAGACAGATTGCTTAGCACATGTGAAGCACTGGGTTCAATCTCTAGTATTGCAAAAAATAAAAATAAAAGAATAAAAGAAGGGGGTATCAAATTATAAAAACTTTCCACTAAGAAAACTCCCATTCCAGATGGTTTCTCTGCTGAATTATTAACAAATATTTATAAAGAAATAATTCCAATCATACATAAATTCTTCCAGAACAAAAATGAGTATCATTTCATTTTTTAAGGCTAGCACAATGTTGATTTCAAATCCTGACAAGGATAATGTAGGCTCTTTCACATGTACATCATTTCATGACTTAGCCCATTACTTCATTCATTTAGATCTCTTAGCTCAAAAGCTTCTCAAAAAGCCCTTTGCTTACCAGCCCATCTAAACTAGCATCCCATTAGGCTTTCTCCTCTGAGCCTATTAATTTCAAAGCTTACATACTACCTGATATTATTTGTGTGTATGTGTGTGTGTGGGTGTGGGGGGGGTCCATGTATAATGTTTTTTGACTATATGCTTCCCACTGAGATTTAAGCTCAAAGAGAGTACAGACTCTGTTTTGTTCACTATTCTTGCCACACTACCTGCACATAGCAGACTCAAAAAACCTGGGATTTGTTTGTTTGCTCAATTAGTTTTATACTATCCAGGGTCTTGCATATACTAGGCAAGCACTCTACCACTGAACTGTAACACCAGCCTCTAAAAATCTTTGTTAAATAAATGACACCTGTGTTCAGCTTTATTACTGAGAAAAACAGACAATCCTCCATATCCATGGGCTCTTGAGTTCAACCAACAGTATATAATAAATATTTTGGGAAAAATGTGTCTAAATTTAACTTGCAGTCTTATTCCCCCTCTTGTCATTATTCCCTAAACAATATAGTTTACTATTTTTTTTTTTGAGAATTTTAACATTTATTTTTTAGTTTTCGGCAGACACAACATCTCTGTTTGTATGTGGTGCTGAGGATCGAACCCGGGCCGCATGCATGCCAGGCAAGCGCGCTACCGCTTGAGCCACAACCCCAGCCCTATAGTTTACTATTTACATAGCATTTACATTGTATTTGGTACATGCTGAGTATCCCTTATCCAAAATGCTTGGGACCAGAAATGTTTGGGATTTTGAATTTTTTAATATTTGCATGTGCACAAGGATGAGACCTAAGTCTAAAAATGAAATAACTTATGTCTTATATACACCTTAAACACAGTCTAAAGGTAATTTTATGCAATATTTTTAGTGCACCTCTTGAGTACAACCTATCACATGAGGTCAGATGTAAATATTCCACTTGCGGTGTCATGTCAGTGCTCAAAAAGCTTTGGACTTTGGAGCATTTCAGATTTTAAATGTTTGCATTAGTGATGCTGAACCTGAATTATAAGCAATCTAGAGGTGATTTAAAGTATATGGAAGAATATGATAGGTTATATGCAAATACTATGCCACATTATACAAGAGCATTCACAGTGGACCCTGGAACCAATCTCCTGAGGGTGCCAAGGGATTACTCTAAAGGCAAAAACACTCCTAAAATTCAGAAAGGCTTTCAAATGAATTCATACTCTATTAATTATCAGAACATTACATATAGGCTTTGGTGGTAGGGGTACCTAATGTTCATAATTCAGGGTTCAACAAAAACTGTTGTATTAGGCACAAAATCATTCAAAATTCTTTCTATAAATGATTGTACCATAAGTCAGAGTATTCTACACATTTAGACTTTAAGAACATAAAGATAATTAAGACAAGGTGAATTAATGCATGAGATAAGGAATAATACAGTCTGTTATATATAATAGAGACATAGAATATAAAATATGGCATAATAGAGGAAAATAGGTGTTTAGAAATGGTTTCAAGAGTGGTGATATTGAACAAATACTTGAAAAATCAAATACAAAAAAATTCTTCATTTTTCTGGGTGTGGTGGCATATACCCATAATCCCAGCTAACTTGGGAGGCTGGGCAAGAAGACAGCAAATGCAAGGCCAGTCTGGGCAACTTTGCAGGACCTATCTCAAAATCAAATAAAAAAGAGCTAGGGATATAGCTTAGGGGTAAAGTACTTTCCTAGAATGCTTGAGAGCATGGGTTTAATTCCCAGGACTTGGGGGGAAAAATATATTTTTCATTTTACTTTGTATGTGAAATAAGGGTGCTGTCTGAAAGTACTACAGTAATTTGCTATCATGAGACAGGTGGCCTGAGAATAAAACCAAAACAAGGGAAATGACAGAGCAGACCAATTAGAGAAATTGGGCCAAGTCCTTCATTTCACCTGAGCCACTGGATTATATCTTAGCTAAAGTTTAACTACAAGGAAGTAACACTTCCTTTTTTGTTTAAGCCAGTTTGAATTTGGTTTTCTGCAACTAAGAATATAATACAGATGAATCCCAGTGAATTCTTTCAAAAGGCACACTATTTCAGTGTGTGGTGGCATTTTTGAAGGGACAATTCTTTGTTTTTTTATGGACCATTCCAAATATCACAGGACACTTACTGTGTTTGGCTTCCACTCACTAATTGTCAGTGGACCTGACGGTTACTATGACAACCAAAAATGTTCCCTACATGTCTCTCATTCCTAAAGGGAACCACAAATAATAGTTGTTACATATCACTGTTTCTCATAGTGGCTTTACTGGGTATGCTTAGTGTACTTAACATCGATCTTTAAAGAACCCAGATATTCTAATGTATCATTCAAATTTATTATAATTTTACATATTAATCCATTTTAAACAGTCAGTTATGATTATATGAATATTTGGTCAAAATTCTTTGTTTAGCTTACATCAACTCTTGGGCAAAAGTTTACTATTGCTGTCTGAAAATTCTTATTAAAACTTACTTCTCAATACAATACTATAAAAAGTATGTCACTGATACTGTTACCTTCTCTTCAGTCATTTGCCTTTTTCCTAGACTGAAATGCCACATATTGATTTTCCTAGCTTCTCTGCAACCAGGTGATAGACATGCCAGGATGGACGTCAGATACAGACTTTCTGTTGTAGGTTTTTTTGCCTAATCAAGAGATGAGAGGGCAAACTCCCATTTGTCTTTGTTAGCTGTCTGTCAACTATGATGCCTGAGTAGAAAGAGCCATCGGCAACTATGATGGGACAAGTACAAAAGTCAGCACACTATAAGGATAGTCAAATTTAAAGATGGAAAACATCTGGACCCTTGATAACATCACTGTTCAGTTGACTAACCATGGACTCCTTCAACTCTAAACTTCTTTTTATGTGAGACACTGTTTAAATCATGGTTAACTGAGTATTCTATAACTTGTGGCAAAATATAAGACATATGCAAGATCTGACCACTGATTGACAATGGAAGAACCACTAAGATGACCGCAAGGTTTTTAAACTAGGTGGCTGAGAGACAGGTGGTTACAAAAGAGAAGTCAGGAAGAGGAGGAATACAAACACAAACACACACACACACACACACACACACACACACGTATAAATACAGGAAGTGAGGGTAAGTGTAGGACATAGATAAAACTGATCCAGTTTGGCCGAGTTAGACTTACGGCAGTAATCTTAAGAGAAACATGCCAAATAGTAAAAATGGGAAGTAGAGTTACAGAAGCGAAAAATAACCACACAGACATAATTTATAATCATAAAGACAAAAACGATATGATCACCAAGAAAATACAGTGAAAAGCATAGATTCTTGAAGACACTTGTTACCTTTGTAGGATCTATTCCACCTCTCTGCACTATGCTGCACTCCTTATTTTTAGAAAGGATTCATTCCATTGGCAAGGCCAGTTAGAATTCCGTCCCTCTTAACAAAGATATTGTTACAGGCTTGGCGGCATGATCTTCTTTTTGTTCAGAGTAGAGCTAAGGATTTTGAGGAAAGGTTAGGAGAGAAGCAGCCTCTCTCTCTTTGAAAGTAAATGGAAAAAGCTATAACGTGAACATTGCTGGTGGCCATCTTTTTGAAGCCAATGTGAGCATAAAGCCCAAATGAGAGAACAAAATTGAGAGAGTAGAGGAGACATTGGACTTTAGCTCCAATGACATGATCTCTGAACAAACAACACTTCAAGTCATTTCTATCTACGTACTTACAATTACATGAGCCAATATATTACTTCTGCTCTTAAATCCTGTTTGCAACCTAACTGATAGAGGGAACAGCTGTGTTTAGGGGTAAGAACAAAGTCAAGAGAGTGTAGGAAATGTGAAGAAGCTTTCAGAGAAATAGGGAATCAAGAAGTACAATGTAGCCAGATGCGGTGGTATATGCCTGTAATACAAGTGGCTTGGGAGGCTGAAGCAGGAGGATCGTGAATTCAAAGCCAGCCTCAGCAACAGTGAAGCCCTAAGCAACTCAGTGACACCCTGTCTTAAATAAAATACAAAACAGGGCTGGGGATATGGCTCAGTGGTCGAGTTCAAACCCCAGTAGTCCCCACCAAAAAAAAGTACAATGTAGAAGAACCAAGAAATTAAATCATCTTACTACCATAGAATGTATTTCACAAATGGTCTAAAGAAATCAAAGATAACGGAAGAAAAGCTGTTGGATTTGGTAATTAGAAGGCCACAGGTGACTTTTAAATACACCAATTTCAAGAGTAATGGAAGTCATGATGAAAAGGAAGGATGATTTTATTAAGAACTGCACAATGTACTAAACAATTGGATGGACATTTAACAGGTATTAACTTCTTCCATACTCACTGGGTGAACTTAGGTACTTTATAAACACAGAATAGTATGAGTAGCAATATGACGACAGCCACAAACTACTAAGTGGTTTTAACAGACTTCAAACACAAGATTAAAAGATTTATCTGGCTCAAAGTCAATCTTCGTCCCACTATATCAGGCTTCTGGAATGAAAAAAAATGAGTCGTTAGGGAAAAAAATAAAAATTTAGTGGCATAGCAGATTCAAAATTCAGAATGGTCTGCTAGAGTTGAAAAGCATACAGCACTTGCATCTGGTAGCCCTGAAAAAGGCATAAGCATGTATGTAGTTTAGAGAGAGAGAGACTGAAGGTGGATAAGAAGTGATATAAAGGCAGTTCTAGAGAGATGGGAAGGGATGATCATGAATACATCTGGAGGGGGTTGCTGTTGAAAAGAAGAAAAGACATTTCCTCTTCTAAGATATGAATAAACAAGGGGATAATATTAAGAAGAAAACTGGGTAGTAGAAGATGGTTTTTTTCTTAATGCAGGAAAAGATCAAGTTATTTGCTATAAATGAGACAAAATGGAACACAAGACTAAAGACCCAGCAGAGTACCCAAGTTGGTATGAAAACTAATCAGTATTCTTTATGTAACTGCTTTTTGGAAACCCTCAGGATTTCAGGGATCAAACTGATAAAGATGATGAGACTTATTCAGGACTGGGGACTAGAAAGGTTAAAACTACAGAAAGTGAAGAATTCCACGCCATCAATAAAAACTTGGTATAAACTGATTATCCTGGTTACATAGGGAAGCAAATGGCATCATCAGTAGGCAAATGGATTGGATGAACAGACAAAGAGGTTTCATAAAGAGAATGAAAGGGAAAACAGATTCTTTAAGAGTGGAATAGTGAGAAGTTTTAATGAAAGTTTATGGTCAGAGAAGTTTTGACACGGAGCTTCAAATCATTTTTCCAGAAGCAGCCAGCCATTGATTGAAGCACAGCAGTTTCAACTTCCCTATTGTCCCTTCAAATGAAAGAACAAAACTGAGAGACAAGGTCTAAAATGTAGTCTTTGGATATGGAAAAGTGAAGGTTGCCAATAAACAAATGAACTACAAGAATCAAACAAAAATATTTCATATTAGAAATGGAACAATTCTATCTCTAAAATTATAAAAGCCCACACATTTGCAATCTTAAAGGGCATACTATATCTCATATATATGTACATATTATACATATATATATATGTTGGTTTTTTTGGTACCAGGGATTGAACTCAAGGGCACTTAACCACTGAGCCACATTCCCAGCCCTATTTTGTATTTCATTAGAGATAGAGTCTCACTGAGTTGCTTAGTGCTTTGCTTTTGCTAAAACTGGCTTTGAACTCCTGATCCTCCTGCTTCAGCCTCCCAAGCCACTGGTATTACAGGTATGCACCACGTTTATAAAAATATAAATATAAGCATTATTTATATTTTTAAGCACACAGTCTATGTTTTCCGGGCTCAATACCTAATCCAATTACAGGAAAAGATGAAATAATCAGTCACAGCAACTTCATCTACTATCACTTTGATTCTACAGTTTGTACTTATAAACCCTGGCAAGGTACCACATAATTTATTTAGGACAGTTTCTTATATCAATAAATTGCGATGAGCCTTGCCATAGTAATAAAGAAGGGAGAGAAGAGACTGGCACAAACCTAAATTTTACAGAAATTATTAAGCATTATAGGAATTGTCAAGCAGTAGCAACAATTGAGAATACAAGCAATTTGAGAAGTTTTGAGCTTAAAAATTTTTTTTTCTCTATTTTAGTCCTTCTTAATGTAACAAAGGGTCTGTACAAAACAGGATTCTAAAGCTTCAGTGTGCCATCTAAGCCAACAGTGAATAAAAGAATGAATCACATATCTTTTCTTGGGTCGTTATGTGATATATTACATTTATAGGGTCTTCTTTTTTAAAGGGAACATAACAAGTACCAATTCTTTCACTGGATCTACAAAACCCAGCCTCAAAAGTCCAGAGAACCTAAAATTTACTACGCCGAAAAAGATTAATTATTTAGATGAACAACCACTTGCCATTACCAGCTTCATTTCCCTACTCTGCATGAGTTCTAAGAGTCAGTCTTTCCTAAACCATCCCAGTCTCCGGTAGACTTGATTTCCCTAAGGTGAACAGAATTCGCCGGCCTCTGGAATACAAGCTTTTTTCTTTGTGACTCCAAATGCCGGGCTTTCCAATAATCTTCCTAGATAGAGAGCTAAAAACTTTGAAAAGAAGCGATAAGGTCGAAACGAGGAAGATCGGGAAGCGACTGAAACTGGAGGGGAGGGCGACCCATCCACCAAACGCGAACCGGGCACAGTTCTCAGGGACGAAGCTTGCTCAGCAGACAGGAAAGGTGAGGAGGGCAGAGGGCGTCACAACCGTGGCCCACCATATGAGAATGAAGAACCTGTGAAGCCAGAGGCCAAGCGGAGGCCTAAAAGGGGGCGCGGGAGGGAAGGGGGTGGGACGTGGAGACAAGGGAGCCGCAGAGCCCGCCGAGCCCCACAGGGTCCGTATCGCTGCGGGGCAAAGTAGAGGGAGCTTTGCCAGGGCGGGAGACGCCAAAGCTCACAGCCTCACTCACCTGCCAGACGTTCGCCCGGCGGCCAGAAGCCTGGGCTCTTCTGCCGGTCACAGTCCCTGCCGCCGCCGGAGCTCCAGGACCGAGAGTCGAGGATGGTACAGAAGCAGGCAAAGCGGCTACGGGACCGGAGCCCAGGGAGACGTACATAGGGGGAGCTGGGGGCCCGGGAAGGCAACTCCGTGCTTCACCTTCCTCACCGGCAGCCAACAGCGCTTCCCGGGAACAGCATCGCGCCAGCCTCAGTCCGCTGCTCCCGGGCCTTCGCCCGAAGCTCCCCCCAAGCAGCGGCGGGGTTTCCGGCGGCCACACTCCGCCCCCTCGCTACTTGGCTTCCGCCATCTTGTTGGAGGCGGGAAAAATGCAATGCGCACGCGCGAATGCTGGCGGGCGTCCCGCTGTCCCCGGGCCCAGGAGCCTTAGTGCGCAGCCGCGTGGGCCACTGCGTTCCTTCTGAGACGTCCAGTTTCTAGCAGTTGGCTTGTGCATATATGGCTGCTGGGGGAACGGACTCATGAGTTGACAGACCTGTTCACCTTTCCTGAAGTGTATTGCAACCAAATGAATAGAATATTCTGCGCACACTGCACTCAGTTATTCTGCAGTCATCTACAGACCTCCAACCATATACCAAGCCCTGGCTAGCCCCTGATGATAGATTGGTAAAGCATGGCTCTAGCGTGCCAAAGGAGCACCTATTCTAGTGGAGAAGACTGAGATGAACAAGTTCTTGTTTTGTAACTGCCCTCCCTAACTCCCTCCCTAGTTCTGTTTCAAAACATACCTCTTCAGGAAGTCCTCCCAGCTTGTCTCTGTTTGATCAGTGTTCTACCTTGCTTTACCCTTCCACCTTAATTTCATTCGGCATGAACAATGTCACTAGGGTTTCTGTTACATACTAAATATCTGTTCCAGGCTCTAGGTTTACAGCAATAAGGAATATAAATGTATGGGACCCATAAGTATTGGGGATATACTAGGGCAGAGTCTTTAAGACAGAGGGAACAACAAAACAGGCAGTTGGGAATGAGTCTAGTGGGTAAGAGACAAAAAAGGTAGACCTTGTGGACATTGCTAGGAGGTATGGTCAGGAGGAAGTGGGGACCAAATCAAGCAGGGGCTTGAGGCCTGGTAAGAAGTTGGGATTAATTACAAGTGTGCCCACTAACTTGTTACTGCTACAACCTGCTACTCCTTTTCAATCGTTTCTAATTCCTAACTTCCTCTGCTTTGTACACGTTGATTTGACTTTTTAGAAGACTTTTTTCTTGTTATTATTTTTATGTTAAATGTGTTATCTTCTAGAGTACTGTTTCAATGTCACTTCAGAAACACCAGCATTCCTAAGTAAATATCCCTCCTACCTTCCCTGTTATTCTCTTTCATTATACCTTATTTCTTCCGTGGCACTCAGGATGTTTTAAAATTATGTACCTATTGTTTCTTTACTGTCTACCCACTAAACAGTTAACTCATTAAGAGGGGAAGATGCTTTGTTTACCAGTGAATACCCAATGCCTAGCACCATGCCTGGCATTGGGTCAGTTAGTAAATATCTGTTGAATTAATGAATGTAAAAGTTTGTCAGTATCTTTTGACCCAACTATCCCACTCCTTGGTCTATACCCAAAGAACTTAAAAACAGCATACTATAGGGACACAGTCACATCAATGTTTATAGCAGCACAATTCACAATGGCTATACTGTGGAACCAACCTAGATGCCCTTCAGTAGATGAATGGATAAAGAAAATGTGTATAAATACACAATGGAATATTATTCAGCAGTAAAAGAGAATAAAATCATGGCATTTGCAGGTAAATGGATAGAGTTGGAGAAGATAATGCTAAGTGAAGTTAGCCAATCCCAAAAAACCAAATGCTGAATGTTTTCTCTGATTTAAGGAGGCTAATTGATAGTGGGGTTGGGAGGAGGCACATGGGAAGATCAGACAAACTCTAGATAGGGCAAAGGAGAGAGAGGTGGGGAGGCAGTAAGGGGGTAAAAACAAGATGGTGGAATGAGATGGGCATCATTACCCTAAGTACATGTATGATGAAGACATGAATGGTGTGAATGTACATTGTATACAAGCAGAGATATGAAAAATTGTGCTCTATATATGAAATAAGAATTGTAATGCATTCTGCTATCAAATATAACAAATTAGAATAAAAAATTTAAAAAACATTTTTTAAAGTTTGTCAGTATCTAAGTAGAGGTGTGCTACGTTGGTTCGTCTTGGTTTTTTAAAATTAAATGTAAGTCACTTTCTATTCATATGTCTTCTCAATTACATTTTAAATAGAAACATGAAAGAGAAAAAGAATGGGATAGAGAAGGATGGGTAAGGCAGTGGGCAGAGATTATATTGCATATGTTTGTAGGTATGGGAGAAAGAAAGCTTTAAATTAATGGATACATCCATCACATGTGCTATGTACTGTGCTAGATACTTTTAAAAAAATTTTATACTTTTATTTTATTTATTGATTTTTATGTGGTGCTGAGGATCGAACCCAGGGACTCGCATGTGCTAGGTGAGTGCTCTACTGCTGAGCCACAACCCCAGCCCCGTGCTAGATACTTAATTCTCACCACAACCCTGCTAGATAGTTTTAATTTGTTTATAAAAGAGAAACATAATTTTGTATTAATTTGATAAATAAGAGTAATGTCTAATACTTATTGTCTTATTTTCACAAAAATAAAATAAATTTGATTTGGTTTTACAGAAATATGGTAGGACTATTGTTAAAAGACTTTCAGATAGTTCCATTTCCTGACAACATGGAGTAGATAAATACCAGATACACCCTAATGCTTTAAACAATTAAAAAAAAAAAACTTGACAAAATATGTCAAACAATGTTTTTGAAGAAGTGGAAAATACCAGATACACCCTAATGCTTTAAACAATTAAAAAAAAAAAACTTGACAAAATATGTCAAACAATGTTTTTGAAGAAGTGGACAACTGGCAATGAAGAATAGCGACAAAGACAGGTACAAGTATCTTGAGTTTCTCTCGCTCTTTTACTCTGAGGGACGCCAGCTATTATCAGGATCTGAATCCTGCCAATAATGTCATGAGAGAACTGAGAAGTGGATTTCCCCTGTCAAGCCTTCAGATGATATCACAGTCTCAGCCAGCAACTTCATGTCAGAACTTTATTTATTTATTTATTTATTTATTTTGTTTTACATTTACAATTTTATTTCTTAAAATTGTGTTTCTGTATTTTTAATTTTTTTTATTTCTTACATGACAATAGTGGAATGCATTACATTCATAATTATCCATTCACAGCACAATTTTTCGTGACTTTGTATATAAAGTATGTTCACACCAAATTATGTCATTATACATGAGCTCTTTTTTTTGCATTACAATTCTTAATACACCTTTATGCCATAATTTATCATATCTCTGTTTCATGTCAGAACTTTAGGCATCTACATTTTGACATAATTTTAGAGAAATAAATTAATATTCGAAGGCAGTTATGAGGAGGTATGAATTCCATTTCTAATCAATTCCATTTCTGGTCATAGAAAAGGCTTGAAGATCTTCTATCATGAAGTCAGTTATACATTTTTATTCCTTTTCCTTTTTCTCTTTAGCCTGTATCAACTGTGTGTGTGTGTGTGTGTGTGTGTGTGTGTGTGTGTGTGTATGTGTTGGAGATAAAACCCAGGACTTCATGCATGTCAAGCATGTGCTGTATCACTGAGCCACCCCCCCATCCCATATCAGCTTTTCATTCATAATACAATGAATTGCTTTTATTTGTTTGTTTATTTTTTGGTACTGGGGACTGAACCCAGGGATGCTTAACCAATGAGCTACACCTCCAGCACTTTTTATGTTTTATTTTGAGACAGGGTCTTGCTAAGTTACCTATGGCTTCACTAAGTTGCTGAGGCTGGGTTTGAACTTCCAATCCTCTTGCCTCAGCCTCCTGAGTCACTGGAATTATAGACATATACCACTGCACATGGAAAATTGTCCTTTTAAAAACTACCTATTTCTTAAAGTTTTACAACTAAAGCAACTGAATATAATAAAGTAAGCAGCCAGAGATGCTGTGCTTTTCTATTTAATGATAGAAAAGAAAGAGAGAGAGAGAGAAAACAAGACAAAACTCCATCTGTATAGAATTTGATAATTAGCCACATCCAATTCCTGGATATCTGGCTTTAAGTGAAATTGAGCATAGTGATATTTATTTCCCTTGACTTTCTTTTACTGAAAATGCTATTTATCCTTCTAGTATTAAAAGTAATGACACCAATGCAATTTGAATATTAAGTTACTGAAGGTTTGTTTCAATTTTATTTTCTATTACCAAAGTGTGATGTATATTTAGTAACAAATTTAGAAATTCCAGAAAATACCAAGAAGAAAATAACTCACCAGGGCCTGGGGCTGGGGCTCAGTGGTAGTGCACTTGCCTGGCATGTGTGAGGCACTGGGTTCGATTCTCAGCACCACATATAAATACATAAATAAAATAAAGGTCTATCAACAACTAAAAAAATATTAAAAACAAAAAAAATCCCTCACCATTTAAGATAACTGTTAAGATTTTGATTAATGCCATTCCAGATTTACATTAAAGTAATTTTACAATAAATATTTTTTTAAAAAAATAGAATCTTAATGAATGAAATTTAATGAAGAAAATCAAACTTTTATTAAAATTTACTTGTATTTCCTTGTACAGTTTATGGTTTGGCTGATAACATCAACAATTCAGCCCTAACAACCAGTCTGAATAACTCAGAGGAATACCCCACAAGACCAAAATGTCCCAGCAGCATGTTGAGAATAATGAGGTTCAAGGAAAACAGCATATGTTTTCACCCCCTCTCCCTTTATGCTGCCATGCTGCCCTAGAATTTGTGGTAAAGGAGTGATTCATAGATTTGTACCAGGATCTTTTTTATTATTATTAGTTCTAATCAGTTATATATGACAGTAGAAAGCCTTTTGATTTGTTGTACACAAATGGAACAGAATTTTTCACTTCACTGGTTGTGCATGAATCACACCATTCATGGAATCATACATGTAAAGATGTTCATCTCATTCCACCATCTTTCCTACCCCCTTATCCGCCCCCCTCCCCTTTGCTCCATCCAAAATTCCTCCACTCATCTCATGCCCTCCCCCGCTTATGAATTAGCATCTACTTATCAGAAAAAACATTAGGTCCCTGTTTATTGGGGATTAGCTTATTTCGCTTAGCATGATGATCTCCAATTCCATCCATTTACGTGCAAATGCCATAATTTTATTCTCTTTTAATGCTGAGTAATATTCCATTGTATATATGTACCAGTTTCTTTATCCATTCATCTACTGAAGGGCATCTAGGTTGGTTCCACAGTTAATAATTGTGAATCGTGCTGCTATAAATACTAAAGTGGTTGCATCACTGTAGTATGCTGTTTATAAGATCTTTGGGTATAGACAAAGGAGTGGAATAGCTGAGTCAAATGGTGGTTCCATTCCAGTTTTGTAAGGAATCTCCATACTGCTTCCCAAATTGGTTGCACCAATTTGCAGTCCCTCCTGGCAATTGTACTAGGATCTTTAGTGGGCTGAAACCATCTCAAAGAAGTGAGAGTCTATTGTGAAATTTTATGAGTTGACTATTAAACCATTACTAAAAATCAAGTGATATAAAATTAATCAAATGGGATATAAAAATGATAATAATTACTCAAAACCTCTCATTTTAAAAATTTTTATTGCATTTTGCTATTTCCCATGCTCCTGATGTTTCTCCATCTATTGTATCTGTATCGTAGAAATATTGTGAAGTGTGCTGGGGCTCATCTTTTCATAACTTGGTTCAGTGATATCAGAGTTTGAAACTGGCCAGGGTGAAATTATTTACACCAGAGAAATCAACAAATGCTTCAAATTTGGGCTTGACTTATTATTTTCTTAATTATCTAGTTATGGATAAAATGTTAATATTATAGATTAAACTTAAAAGTGTGTCATATCTATAACTGTTACGCTATGAATAGTGCAAAGATTGAGGCAATATTCTTCTGGTATTCAAACATTATCAAATTCATTCAAATCACTCACATCATTGACAAATGAGTGAAGTTCCAGTACATATCTTTGTTGTTTCATTTTTATTTTACTCATTAATGTCAGTGAAAATATCATACAAGATTCTTGTTGAAACTATACTTGGGATTTACAATGATAGGTTGGTCATAGTTACGAAAGCTTAGCAAAAATCAATGAAACATTCTAAGAGAATCAATTGACTATATGAAATCCACACGAAAGAATATTGTATATTTTACTATTTATAAACTATGTACTATAGATTTTTTTCTTTTCTTTTCTTTTTTTTTTTTTTTGGTGTGTGTGCCACAGATTGAACTCAGGGGCTAACACATGCTAATCTCATGCTTTTCCACTGATGGTAGCTGTAAAATTTGAAAGAAATTGTGTGTGCGCGCGCGCACATTTCAAAGAGCTGGCTGTTAATCATTTGTCAGTACACTATTGATTAGGAGCAAATGCTTCTTTTTGCCCCACTTGCCATAACTCCTAGCTAATCCTTTTCAGCTAAGCATCTGCAGATGAATAAACAGGGAAAAGAACTGATAGAAAAACAAGAAATTTGGGGGAAAGGCAAAAGAATATAGAAGGAAAGGAAAAGGAAAAGAAAGTTGTCCAGGCCCATCTTGTGTATCCTATTTCCCTTCTGTCTTTTATCATTTTTTTATCATCAACTTACCATCTTTTACCATCAATAAACATTTAACCTCTGAGGCGGAAGATCATTGCCCAACATTTTAGGACTGGGGGCAGGAGTCACAAGTGTATCAGAGATTAGCTGGTGTTAGAAGCCAAGACTCTCCACCAACAATGACCATGCTGACTTTTGGTCAGGTTTTTTTTTTGGGGGGGGAGTATTTGTTTTTGTATTGAACATTAAAAAATTAAGATATAACTTACATACAGTAAAATTTGCCATGTTAGAGTATAGTTCTATGAGCTTTGAGAGATGTATCTAGTTATGTAACTATCACCACACTCAAGATAAAAAAACAATTGCACCATCCTCAAAGGTGCACATGTGCCTGGGGTTTAATTCCCCTCCCCATCTCCAGCTGCTGACAACCACTTATTTTTTTTACCCCAGTATGTCATATAAAAGGAATTATGTAGTAGGTAGTCTTTTGAATCTAGTTTCTTTGATGTACCATAAGGCATTAGAATTGCCCACACACTATTGCCTGCGTTGATAGTTCGGTTCTTTTTACTGCATTATATGAATATACCACAGTTTGTTAGCCTTTCACTGATTGAAAAACATTCGGATTATTTTCAGTGTGAGGTAATAATAAATAAATCCACTATAAACATTTGTGTATAGGATTTTGTTTCTTTTGAGTAAAAACTTCCAAGAGTGAGCTTATGGGGTTAATGGTAAGTATATGTTTGATTTTATATTAAATTATTGTTAATACAAATTAATAAAATAATGCTGAGCATCTTTTCATGTGCTTCTTTGCCACTACTGTATTTTTTGTTGAGATTTCTGTTCAAATTATTTTGCCTGTTTTTAAATGGAATTTTGAGTTTAGAGATCTCTTTATGTATTCTGGATATGTCTTTCAATGGATATGCATTTTAAAAATCTTTTCTCCTAGTCTATACTTTGTATTTTTATTTTAACAATGCCTTTTTTTTTTAACGGTTCATGTTTTTGGTGTCCTATATAAGGTTCTTTGCCTAACTCAAGGTCACAAAATTTTCTTCTATGATTTCTTTGAAAATTTTTACAATTACAGGGTATACATTTATGCCTGTCATCTACATTTAAATTAATTTTGTGTATAGTACAAGGGTCGAATTTCCTTTTCTTTGCATATAGATAGCCCATGATCATTTTTGAAAAGACTTATCTTTCTCCATTAACTTGCCTTTGCACCTTTGCTGAAAATCAGTGGACCATATGGATATATATGGGTTGTGTTTGAATTTTAAAATGAGACTTTCTATGCCAGGGGCTCCCAACTATACTTCTCTGGGGAGGTAAAGGGTATCTCAGGGGCCACAGATACCTAACTCCCTAGTTCCCAGGGATGAGTAAATTCTCACACAAGAACCCTGGAGGAATGCTTAAGATTAGGCTTATTCTACTTTGAACTGGAGGAGACAAACTATTGTCTGATCACTAGCTACTCTGCTCATTCTAATCCTCATATGCCTGAAAACAAGACAATATTGAATATAAGGACACCCTTCATTTTTTTCTTCAATAAACTGATTTGAAAAAAGTTTTAAGGCCATTTTGAACATAATGTATACATCAAAAGATACAGATAACAGTCAAATGTCTCTTTTTAAATTTTTTGTTATGATTGGTAATTATTTATCAAAAACCTCATTATATAAAATGATACATATATTTAAGAATGTTGCAGAGTTGGTTTTTTTCATGCATATCCTGATGCAAGTTCCTCACATGCATCTTTGACAGTAGAATCTTTGCTAGCACTAGGACCACTCCTGTATCATTTATCCCAGTTTTTTCAGAACA
The DNA here is from genome assembly GCF_052094955.1 of Ictidomys tridecemlineatus. Classification (NCBI taxonomy): domain Eukaryota; kingdom Metazoa; phylum Chordata; class Mammalia; order Rodentia; family Sciuridae; genus Ictidomys; species Ictidomys tridecemlineatus. The sequence goes on along the minus strand of NC_135477.1, from coordinate 118,189,546 downwards.
CATCAGCTTTGCTGCGTCCAATGCATGTTATTTGAAATATTTGAATGAAGCTATCTTCAGCAATTTTATCACAACCCACAAGTACCTATTTCACATATTAAAGTAGTTGGCATTTTTATTCATTGTGAACCCATGCATTTGTGATTTCTACATCATAATTATTTACAATGTTGTTGCTGTTATTTTAAAAACAAACATACTTTGGAATTATTCTGTGCCTCTTTCAATCGCTCCATCAAGGGGTATGGGAGGAGAAAAGAGAGGAACGTAAGGCTATAAAAATCCTAAGACTTGGGGCTGGGGTTGTGGCTCAAGCAGTAGAGTGTTCACCTAGCATGTGTGAGGCACTGGGTTCGATCCTCAGTACCATATAAAAATAAATAAAATAAAGGTATTGTGTCCATCTACAACTAAAAAGTATTAAAAGAAAAAACCTTAAGCCTCAAAGTGCAGGAGATTGTGCAAAAGGGAATTGAAAGATAAGGATTGATAGAAGTAGTTTGGATTAGGCAGAGAGGAATAAAGGGGGTAGGGGGTATGGGGAGAGGAAGAATAGTAGAATGAATCAGACATTATTAGCCTATGTATACATATGATTACACGATCAGTGTGATTCTACAACATGTACAACCAGAAGAATTAGAAGTTATACTCCATTTATGTATGATATGTCAAAATGCATTCTACTGTCATGTATAACTAATTAGAACAAATTTTAAAAATTAAAGAGTAAAAATTAAAAAAAAGAAAAAGAAGGATTGAAAAATGGGATAGAGTCCACTCCCAGGAATGCCTTCTTAGGACAGGATAGTGAGCCCTGGAGGTTGACTAAATCATGATTGGCTACCTGGTTACCACAGTCTGAGATCCTAGTCCCCAAAACCCCCAGAATTCTTTTTCTTAATGATATAGAGTTGAATTAGATATTTCACCAATATTCCTGTTTCCCCTTGAATTGGGTCTATACAATAATTTACTTGATCATCTGTAAATCTCTGGCTTTATTCCTGCCTTCTGGAGACCTTCTAATAATTTTTTGACATTCAAAGTAGTGAGAATTTCTTCTTTCTTATGTCTGTATGAAAGGCAAGTTATTATCTCTCTTAATATTCCTGGTCAGGAAGTCTTCTTTGTAGACTAAATTACACTTTGCTTTCTGAGGTCCTTTTTACTTTTGTTTGGAAGACTTCCTTTTGCGGATAGCTCAATTGTTATGGAATCCTGAGTCTCTCTGCCCTATTCCACTGCCTGTGTTTTGTACAAAGTGTGTGTGTGTGTGTGTGTGTGTGTGTGTGTGTGTGTGTGTGTGTTGAGATGGATACGGAACTGGTGTGAATGTTTGCATTTGGACATATGAATTAGAATCCAATCAGGAGACAGATACCACATGGTAATTTGCAGAGCAAAAGTTGAAATAAAGAATCATTAACTATAATAAGGGGTTGCAATAACAGAAGATTGGCTACTCAAAGGTAAAAGTAACTCAAGAATAGAGTTCATATAAAGAACAGATGTTATTCAAGGGCTGAGACAGGGCACTCAAGGAAGAGACCCCTTTGCTCTGGGCTAAGATCCAGATCTACACCTTGTTGGAGAGAGTGCAGACATGGCTAACTGGGTGGGGAAGCAGTCATTGCAATTCAGCCGAAGAGGTGATGGGAAATATTTGTCCGTGGAGTGGTGCCCTTTACTTCTGGATACTGAACGCTGCTATCCTCTTTCCTCTGCTGGAGCCAGGTGCCAAGGGAGCCACACTCCACAGGAGCCCAGTGTTGGAGAACCCAGTGACACACTCTACAGTAGCCTGCTAAGAGGAGCATACCAGTACAAGAGAAGTCCCTTCTCCCCCCAGATCTCCTCTAGCATCCTCCTCTACTGACAACCTTGGCATCATGCTAGCTGGCAGAGGAGAAATACTAACTCCATTATCACAGAGCCGACAATGAAAGGTGAATTTAGAGCTGAGAGGTGATGAATTGATAACTGGCACAGCATTTCCTGACTGAAATGTTCAAGCTTCCTTCTCATTCGCATCTGAGGTCAATATGCATGGAGTTGGAGATTTTTTTTTTTCCAGTACACATGGGGGGGGGGAATCCCTACTCCAAACCAAAAGAGAACTATGGCATGGGGCTGGGGATAACAAAAGTCCCCCTGCTAAAAGAGAAAGCAGCAGTAGCTTCACTAGATGCTGTTCAGGTTCTGGGTGGAGGTTAGATACTGGCCTGGATCCCATTGCCATATGAGACCAAAGATTCTTGTATCTGGGTAGAGGTAGGAGACCATCCTCCAGCTCTTCTTTGTGTGTAATGAACCCATTCAGCCAGATGGATGTTGATGATTTCATCCCTGAGCTGCTCAGTGAGAGTTATTCAGGGTACATTTAACAGCCTCTAACTGTCCTTGCAGTACTAATCTCTCTAAGGCCTGTTCTATGTTGCCAAATGCCACAAATATGATAGTGAAATTCTAGTAGCATGTGAGTGGTAAATCAGGCTGTCAGTGCTATGGCCAGTTATCTCCATAACATCACACAGCACTGAATAGGAGGGTGGGCACTCAAAAGAAGGGGCACTCACAACCACTCACAGCGAATGGTGTCTCTGGCTGTGGAGAACAGAGATACTTCATTGAGTCTCCACAGAAGTCCAAGGTGACTAAAGCTGGTTGCCCCAGGTCATCACTCCCAAGAAACACAGTTCCTGGTGACACCTGAGGTTCTTCCAGACCAAGGGCTGTATTCCTCCAGTATAAGCAATTTATTCACTGTTGAGGAAAGGGGTTCTTCTTGGCCTCAATATCCCCTGTCCTCAACCCCAGCAACTCCATGCTGAAAACATCCTGGCCTAGTTTCCAATATTGATTTTCTTCTTGAGGGATACCTCCAATTTGCTTCAGACTGATAGGTTAGAGTGGTGAAATTATCAGTATCAGAGAGATGTATGTTGCATAGCGAGGAAATGAGAGCAGCAAGAATAAAGGACATGTATCATAAAATCCTAGTAAAACAACAACAACAACAAATAAAAAAGTGATAGAATTTGAAGGCTTAAAGTAATCTATAAGAAAATACTAAATTTTTCTAGGGATAATGTTAAAATTTAAAATTAAGTTATTATTATGAGGAAGAATAATAGTACTTTAAAATAAAGCACTGACCACACTAGGTCTTTGTTTTCTTTGTAAGAATCCTCTAAAATCTATTTGTTGCCAATGTTTGAAGGAGTCTTTAAAAAGTTACTTGGTTTTTGTTGTTGTTTTCTGGTGCTGAGGTTTGAAGCCAGAACCTCAGGAATGCTAAGCATGATGTGTTTTACCACAGATCTACATCTCTAGGCCCTGCTGCTTGGTTTTGAAATAAAGAGTACAAAGATACTTTTTAGTATCTTTGCAAATCCTAGATAAGAGGTGAAAGTCAGGGAAAAGGACTTGGCAAGAGAATGAAGAAAGCAAGAATTTAGCTGAGAATATTTGTATTACTTCTGGGTCCACCTCTTAATGCAATTTAAAACACCTCACCCTTTTCTTTGTAGCAGATTGAGACTCCCAGAGGCAGGGGGACTTCTGACCCTCTTCTCTGGAGCTCTGGGAGGAAAGCACCCATCAAGGTGCTCCTTGACAACACTGAGTAGAAATGGAAAATTAAGTAGAGAGAAGGCTGGAGACATGCTCACAACCTAAACATGAAGGAAGGACACTGTGCTTTCACTAGGTCCAGCAGCTGGCAAGACAGGAACCATCTCAGAATAGGGCATAGTGGCCATAGCCCAGGCTTTATCGTGAGCAGCACAAAGGGTCAGTGGGAGGTTGAATCTTCAAGTTTCACTTGAACCAGGATGGGAGTAAAGGGGGTTGGAGGTGGTGGGTCTTTATCACATTGAGACAGGAAACTGTAAGTTATTCATTTGTATTAACTTTAGTTAAAGCAACGACAGAGGCCCTTGGGGCACTGCCAGACAGTATTTTTCCCTTGCATCCAAAATATCTTGACGGGGGGAAGAGAAGAGGAGAATTCTTGAGAGTAAAGGACAGCTCTTGTATTGAATTTGAGCTCCAAGTGGGCTAATCCCTAATTTGACTGAATATTTAAGAGAACTTTGAAACCGCAATGGTATGGTTACCTTGTGAGTGACAAGACTTGAGTTTCCTCCTGTCATTGAAAATCGAGATTTTAGAGTTAAATTGGATTCCATTATAGAGAAATAAACTAAAACACATTTCTTTCCACTTGAGTTGTAGATTGTGAATTTTAACTTCATTACACTATCCTATTCTCCCATTGAAGTCTTAAATCATTTGAGTGGTGTGCATAGTAGTGCAACTTGGGCGGGAGTAAGTTCAACAGTACAGTATGGGCAGTGACTGTGGGGTTCTGGAGCCAACGCTTTGTGCCCCCGCACCCCCACACCGGTGGATTTCTTCACCTGAGCATCCATCTTGGAGGCTACGGTACTTTCTAACTTCAATGATGACTTCAATGAAGCCCAGTGATGACACAGCCTTTTCAGAGACCAGGACACATTGTGCATTCCATTAATTTATCTTCATATCACACACACACACACACACACACACACACACACACACACACGCAAAAAAAAAAAAACATTTATTAAGTGCTTAGGATATGCTAAGTGCTATCCTGTAAATAACATGTTGGATTGGAAAATAGGAGCTTATTTCCAGGAGCTCAATGAGGGAAACGAGATAAGAAACTGACAAATGCATTCTGATAAAAGCATTTGCCAAATAATTTAGGCCAAATCTCTCAAATAATAGATTCTTTCTCCCCCCGCACCTTTGATGACTGAGAGGGCCAAATGACAAAGGGTAGCAAAGAGGCAGTATGGAAGGTTGGGGCAAGAGCAAGGAAATGAGTAGAGTTGATGGTATCAAAGCAGAATGAGATCAGGATGATAGAACAGAAGTTGTGCAAACATTAGCTTACTGCAGTGGTATGGTTGCAGTAACAAGGGAAGCTTGTTGTTGGAGACTTCCCTTCTCCATCCAGTTTCTTCTTTTACTCTTAGTGAAGTTTCACATTATTGCCAATGGGAAGTCTCCTCTGAAACCTTCTCATTTGACTTGTGGGGAAGTGCAATGGGGCAAAAGCTCTGGTGTTATTGTGGGAGAGGGTTGTTTTCTGGTGTAAGGAGGTGGTGGTGTTAGTATGGTTCACTATCCAGAAGAAGAGGGAGTTGTGAACTGCTACTTGATGGATCTGTAAGTCAGGGAGATGACGAGAAAGACCTTATTTACTCTACTGGCAGGAATATAGGTTTTAAGAAAATTATTATTTTAGGTAGAAGAGTGTTCTATTACAGGAAACTTTCTTTCCTTCCATATTAATTCCCCACTCCCAAAATACACACACACACACACACACACACACACACACACACGGAGAGAGAGAGAGAGAGAGAGAGAGAGAGAGAGAGAGAGAGAGAGAGTGAGAGAGAGAGTGAGAGAGAGAGACATTATGTTACCAGTCTAGTATTCCAAGGAGGGAAAGATGTCATTTATCTTCATAAGAATTCTTTATGCTGGAACATACAATGGAGGTTACTTTAAAATATGAAAGTATGTTCTCTTCATTTGTACATCATTTCATTTCCAAGTAATAGATGTTTTCAAATAGAATTTGGCCTCATATTTTAAAATGCACCTGCAGCTGAGCAATAGGTAGATACAAAGTTAAGTGTGTACTAATTCTGAAATTGATTCCATTTACTTTTTAAAAATTCTATTTCTTAGATGTTTTACTTTTAAAAATCCTCATTGTGGCCTGGAGATACAGTTCAGTGGTAGAGTGCTTTCCTAGCATGGGGGAAGCCATGGGTTCAATCCCTGGTACTGTTAAAAAAAATGTTTATTGTGGGGCTGGGGTTGTGGCTCAGTGGTAGAGTGCTTGCCTAGCGTGTGTGTGAGGCACTGGGTTAGATCCTCGGCACCACCTAAAAAATAAATAAATAAATAAAATAAAGGCATTTTGTTTATCTACACCTAAAATAATAATAATAAAAGTTTATTGTGACTTACTACCGGTGTTTCAAATCCCTTTACTGACCCATACTATGTTAGTAAAGCATTGATACCATGGCATTAAATTAATTTCCATAGTAACTTGTATCATAAACATCAAGACTATGGTTTTGTTACAAAATGTAGCAGATGGGAGACAGAGATAAGAAAAACAAAGCTTTCTTTAAACATAGTATTTTAAAAACAGTTATTAAAATAGAGATTGAAAGGACTACAGAGTGATAGCTTCGAAGTAACTTGTATAATATTTATCCAATTGCTTATTTCTAAGAAATGTGCTTAGGGAAAAATTTTATTTCAAAAATTAGTTCACAGGATCTCACCATAAGGATGTGTCTGATACATTGTTTCTAGGTGCATTGCTCAAGAATCCCAACAGGTACCTGCTTTTTAGGTGCTAAACAAAGATGACCCTGCATTTGTCTTTAGTGAGAGGACAAAATGATCCCTTTGGAACCAGAATTTAATCTGTTTGTGGTTGTGTTTAGAGATATGTGATGCCTAGCAATCATGCTGACAGGGAACAGAAAAGACCAGGGAAGGGGAAGAATAAACAGCAAATCTTGATAATGGGAATATAGGAGATGCAACCACACTGAGTATGGAGTTTCTCACTCTCTGGGATTTCTGAAACAAACACAGAAAGCTAGATCTTGGAAGGATACTGGTTCTGGAGTGAAAAGCTTGTAGAGCGAAAGGGTAGCAGAAAGATACTGAGTGTTGAGTAGCTTAGTTCTTCCTTTAGCTCCTCAGCTGAGTACTTTTCTTTTGGACTTATAGGACTAAAAAACTCTGGGAACCTTAAGCATTTAGATAGGGACCCACATAGCTCGCCACCCAGAGCAGCATTTGGCTACAAGAGAGCCTTAACTAGATCAAACTGATTATGAATATTGAAGTAAAAGGTCTAAGTAATTCTAGCAAAGTGAGCTTTTGTTCAAATACACCTATGGCTGATGCAAAAATTGTCTTTTGGATTTTTAGTCTTTTTGGATAACAATAAAAGTTATTTACATCGTTTTCGTAAATATAGATGACAGTCTATATGCATATATTTATATACATGTGGGTATATATATGAAAAAGTATATTAATGTAGATGAAACTATTGGAATACATTCTCCCACAGCATTTACTAGGGACAGATAATAATGTTTAAAAAATTATTTTTTGTTTCATTTTGTTTGTGGTACCAGGGATTAAACTCAGGGGCACTTAACCACTGAGTGATGTCCCCAGCCCTATTTATATTTTATTTAGAGTTAAGGTCTCACTAAGTTGCTTAGGTTCTGGCTAAATTGCTGAGGCTGCATTTGAACTCGTGATCTTCCTACCTCAGCCTCTGGAGTTGCTGGGATTACAGGTGTGTGTCACCATGCCTGACTTATGAAAAAATTATAGAATCAAGTGTGAAAACTACATACACCTTAACTTCAGGGGGTAATAGTTATATTAGGAACCTACTTCTTGGGGTTGTTAGGAGAAACACAGTATTCTGAATAAAAGGGGCCTCTTATTACCAATCAGATGTCTAACTTTCTCAGAATCCCACAATATCTTTCTTTAATTTTCTTTCTTGGTTTATTGGGCTGAAATTAATGTTGAAATAAGATATAGTCCTCCCTCTGCATTCGTGATTCAACCAATTGCAGGTTAAAAATATTATGGAAAAAAAATTATGTCTATACTGACTATGCAGTCTCTTCTTCCTTATTATCATTCCCTGAACAGTACAGTGTAACAACTATTTACATAGATATTATAAGAAATCTAGAGATGATTTAAAATATACGGAGAGGATGTGTGTAGACTTTATGCAAATGCCATTTTATATAAGGGACTTGAGTATCTGCAAATTTTGGTATCTTGCAGGGGCTCCTGGAACGAATTTTTCAGTTATTGAGGAGCAACTTAAATATTAGATATATATTATAATCCAACTTATTTCAAAAGAGTATAAACTGAGGGGTTTAGAGCTTATGCTAATGAAAGTTACCCACATTCTTCTCTTATTCCATGAAGTACTAGAGTGATAGAAGCTTTTGCACTGGGGCAGTCAAAGCTTCCAGATAACTGGCAAGAAAATGAAGGGCCTGACCAAAGGATGCTGTGCTTCTGGCTCCACCAAGGACAAACTCTTCAGTGGAGTTTATCAGTTGCCATAGGAAAGCAGAAGCGAAGAGTCTATGTGAGTGAGCCTAGAAACTGTACTTCTCCTATGCACGGGTATTTGTTGAAAACCTCACGGTAGGGCTGGAGTTGTGGCTCAGTGATAGAGTGCTTGGATAGTGTGTATGAGGCACTGGATTCAATCCTAAGCACCACATAAAAATAAATAAATAAATAAATAAATAAAGGTAAAAGAAAAAAGATGCAGTCATTGCCTTGAAAGGAAGGAAGGAAGGAAGGAAGGAAGGAAGGAAGGAAGGAAGGAAGGAAGGAAGGAAGGGAGGAAAGAAGGAAGGAAGGAAGGAAGAAAGAAGGAAAGAAAGAAAGAAAGAAAGAAAGAAAGAAAGAAAGAAAGAAAGAAAAAAAACCTCATTGTAGTACTGGCTATGATCAAGTTTTCACAGTTTAAATTTTTTTTGTCAGAAAAAAATGTTCACAATAAATATGACATGTGGAAAATAGACTTTAAAACCGAAAACTGAAAAATAAATATTAAAAAGTATAGCATTATATTAAATAATTTCTATGTCTATAAAACAAGCCTCTTCATTAGTACATTCAATGACTCTAGCTGATTTTCCCAAAATATGTCACATAGTCAAACATTCCCACCAAACTAAGAATAGGAACAAACTGTTAGTAAAAGGAGAGATGGGTGAGAAGTAGACCTTCCAAGACTGAATGATTAAAAATGATCCCAAGTTGAAAAAAGCAGAGATCCACACACCCCCGCACCCATATGCTACAACGTTTTACAACAGTAGCACAAAAGCTTCTGTAATTTACAACAAAAATGGAAGATTCCTTACACATGGGGACATAAAGTATAAATTCTCTTCCCACATCCTATACTAGGGCCATTGTAAGGCAGATACAGCTCTCTTGCCTTGTAGCTTTTTCAAAAGCAGACAATTGATTTTTTAAATTGTCGTATTCTTATTTCCTTTTTAAAAAATACTTATTTATTAGTTTTAGGTGGACACAATATCTTTATTTTATTTTTATGCAGTGCTGAGGATTGAACCTAGTGCCCCAGCATGCTAGGTGAGCGCTCTACCACTGACCTCCAGTCTCAGCCCCAGTCCAGTCACATTCTTATTTCTAATAATGCAAAATAAAAGCTATTGTAAAAAGAATGTTGCTTTAGTTTTTTCCCATGTCTAGTGAAGATGGAGAGCTAGGAATGGTATTCATCTTTGTCAGAAGTCAGGATGGATACAGAAAGGATTTCCTGCATCTAGGAGTTATGGAGCACAAAGCAGGTCTTGATGGATGTGCATTTCCTGTCCCTGGAGAACTTACAGATGACGGACGATATGGCATACATTTGAGGGTGGGGTGGGGTGGTGAGTATAGTAATGGAATCAGGAATGCAGAATATTAGTTACAGAATAACTGGTTGCTGCGTTGCTAAGGAATCCTAAAAATAGGGTATGAATGAATGACTGAGAGGGGCGAGGGGCGAGAGGAGTGGATGGTTCTGTGGTTTTTATTAGGTAGCCCAAACCTGACAAAGGCAGTGCAGAGCTGCTTTCACAGCTGCAGAGCCGAAACAAGCTTGGGCAGCCAAGTCTGAATCCCAACCATCTTGCAGAGTTATTCTTAACAACAGCCTAGCATTTTTTTTCAGTGCAGGCCAGCCCCAAGATAACAGCCCTCCAGATTCACAGTAAAGGCTCAAGCCTAGGTTCCTAATGGACAGAATATAGGTCCCTAGTATCTCCAGCAAATGTGCCCATGTGCACATCTCTGCTCCCACTTCCCACCTACTTTTCAGTCTAAGTGCCTAAGACTCCCACCCATCATGTCACAGTGTGCAAATAGAAATCTAAATGATGAGGGAAGGGCAGGTGATTCTAATTTGGAGCAGAGCTGTTTTTGTTTTCATCCTGGACAAATTTGACTTCTATGGAACTTTTTAGTATGATGATTCCCTGAAAATATTTTAAGAAGAGTTCACTGCTTATCAAACAAATAGAGAAACTCTGTAGGGAATAATATGTTGGAAAATTTGCCTGCACATTTGCCACACTATCTACCTGATAGCATATCAATGGCATGTTCGTTGTTTCCTCTGAGAGAGGCTCCAATAGAGATTATGGCTTTCATCTGTCATGGCCTGCTTGATGGAGTTAACAATTTTTTGTGTGTGTGTGTGTGTTGCTATAACAAAGGGCTTTGCTCACCAGTTTATTTTTCTTTTGGTCAATGGTAAAATATGATAGAAATGATAATATATTGCTGTGTGGACACTGGGCAGATAACAGGAAAATGAGAGCAGGGACTGAGCACATGACAGGAAAATGGAGGGAGGGAAGGAGAGGTGGAGGGAAATGTCAGCTGAAGAAAGGAAACTTAGCTCTCCTCCCCTGAGCAGGTATGTTACTGTAGACCACAGCAGGTAGGGTTCATGTTCTCTGGGTCCCTTTGATGCCTTTGTCCATTCTTTTAAAAAGCTGCTTGAAGGAAGGAAGCTCAGGGCTGTGTTTCCTAAGGTTTCTACTTTACCCTTGCTAGTAATATTATTAGTTTGTGGGTTTAGAGGCTTAGTCAGTGATTTTCGGTTTGTGGGATTACACAAAGGACATCCCAACTGAAGGGAAAAAAAAATCTTTCTTTAAACTTTTCAATGTGATTCACTGCTTCTTCATTAAGTCATTATCTTTTCCTGGTGGGTTCTGTTAACTTTAAAAAGCAAAAATTGAAAAAAAAACCCTTGGTAGAGGTATTATTGCCAGATATTATTACCTTTTAATATGATGACTATCTGATAATAGTATAGGCTACAGAATAGATTTTTTAATTTTTAAAATTAAATATAACTTGGGTATACTAAATTTTACTTCCCTTAGTGTATACTTTTTCAAATGTTGTTAAACACATTGTAGTCATGTGAATACCACTACAGCCAAGACATGGTGAGGTTTCAATGCATTAAAATTTTTTCTTCATCATATCAAGATAATGTCAGATAGTATCCATATCTTTATTGGTCAAACCCTTCTTTTCCCAAGCCTCAGCAATCACTGATCTGTGTTTTGTTCCTTTTCCAGGCAATGTCATATAAATAGGTTCAGATGGTAGCCCTTTTAATCTGGCATTTTGTCACTTGACATAATACCTTTGAGATTCATTTATGTTGTTTTGTGTATCAACAGCTTGTTTCTTTTTACTGCTGAGCTGTGTGCCACACAGTAGGGGTGTACCAGAGTTTGTTTATTCATTTTATAGCTGAGGGACTGCTATGGACTGAATTGTGTCCCTCTAAGTTCATATGATAAAAACCTAAACACAATATAACTGTTTTTGCATAAAGCCAGAAGAAGGTAATGAATGTTAAATGAGGTTATAAGAGTGGGACCCTAATCTGATGGGGTTGAGTTTTCTTTCTCCAAGTACACACTGAGGAAAATTTATATGAGCACGCTGTGAGAAAGTGGTTGTCTGTAAGTCAGGAAGAGAGTTATTGAACTGGTTAGCACTCTAACTTCTGCGTTCCAGAACTGTAAGGAAATAAATTACTGTTGTTTAAGCCACCTACTCTGTGGCATTTTGTTAAAGCAGTCTAAGCAGCCACTAGTCAGAAGGAAAAATCTAGATAGAATTTTAGTCATTCACTATTAGATACTAACAAAGGAATAATCATATGATAAATGAATCATTCCCTAAATAGAGTGGCCATGGTGGGTAGTCTCTGGTCACTAGTGAGCTAGATTAAAAATTCATGAAAATAACGGAGAACTCATAGCTGGAGTACAAGCGTTCATTTCATTGTGGAGAAAAATGGAAGAAAAACCAGAATGAGACAAGAAGATGACTAAGTTGACAGTCAAAATAATGTTTTTAATTACTTTTTGTGAGTAGCTCTGCCTAAAATAAATTAGCAGGATAAGTGTTCATTTCCTTTTTTTCCACCAAGGAGAAGAGAACTGTCCCTCTGAGGAGGACTTTGTGTACTTTTAATTTTTTGTCTTTTATTGATTTTGTTTTTTAAAATACACGACAGCAGTGGAATGCATTACAATTCTTTTTTTAAAATATTTTATTTTTTAGTTGTAGTTGGATCCAATACCTTTGTTTTTATGTGGTGCTGAGGATTGAACCCAGGGTGCACACATGATAGATAACACTCTACCGCTGAGCCACAACCCTAGCCCTACAATTCTTATTATACTTATAGAGCACAATTTTCCATATCTCTGTATATAAAGTGTGTTCATGAAAATTCATGCCTTTATACATGGACTTGTTTTTTCTTAATATACATATACACCACAATTTTCATATCTCTGTATATAAAGTATGTTGACACCCAATTCAAGTCTTCATACATGTACTTTGTATAATGATGTCCATCACATTCCACCATCCTTGCTAATCCCCTGCCCCCTCCCTTTCCCTCCCACCCCTCTTCCCTATCTAGAATTTATCTAATCCTCCCATGCTCTCCCTCCCTACCCCACTATGAGTCAACCTCCTTATATCAGAGAAAACATTCGACATTTGTTTTTTTGGGATTGGCTAACTTCACCTAGCATTATCTTCTCCAACTGCATCCATTTATCTGCAAATGCCATGATTTTATTCTCTTTTATTGCTGAGTAATATTCCATTGTGTCTATATACCACATATTCTTTATCCGTTCATCTACTGAAGGGCATCTAGGTTGGTTCCACAGTTTAGCTATTGTGAATTGTGCTGCTATAAACATTGATGTGGCTGTGTCCCTGTAATATGCTGTTTTTAAGTCCTTTGGGTATAGTCCAAGGAGACGAATAGCTGGGTCAAATGGGGTTCAATTCCCAGATTTCCAAAGAATCTCTATACTGCTTTCCATATTGGCTGCACCAATTTGCAGTCCCGCCAGCAATGTATGAGTGTACCTTTTTCCCCACATCCTCGCCAACACTTATTGTTGTTTGTCTTCGTAATAGCTGCCATTCTGACCGGAGTGAGATGAGTGTGTATTTTTTTAGACAAAAGATGTCTAAAAAAGGGGCCACCTCCTGGAGTATTTGCTAAAGAGAGGTTCCCAGGCCCTACTTGCGGACCTCACTTTCAAAAATGGTTCCTTAGAGATAAATTCTTCACTGTATCATTTGAACACATTAAGCGAAATGACTTGTTTTAAAATGCATCATTGCTTAGACTCAGGTCCTGCCTCTCCAAAAGATGTGCACATACCAACTCTGGTACATTTATATGTACATAGACAAAAGCCTGTGATATTTTATTTCAGAGTTTTATTATTTATTGCAGGAGAGCTAGACAAGTTGATATTACTGAGAAGATTGCTCCTAAAGGCAGATGATGGACTTTCCACAATCCCTGGTTTTCTGTGCATAAAATCCTTCAGTCAAATACTGGATGCCAGGACTGCAATGATGCCTATCCTTTCACACATTTTAGTATGTTGAACCCTGGAGGGAGAAAGTTCCTATGGGCGTCACCATGGGGCATCAGAGGAAAACAGCTGTCCCTGGCTTCTAGTCAACAATCTGCAATGACAAAATGACTGTTTCAGTATTTCTGAATAGTTTGCTTAATAATTTGGAAAGCAGAATGCATTTCTCTGATGCTCACTAAGCATTTTTGGCAAGTAATTTGGGCACATTTATCTTCTCTGACACTGCCTAATGGTGCTATCTACTTCCATGGAGCATGTAGAATATGACTGGCTAAAATGTGTACATTCTGCACTTTACAATAAGGTGTGTGTGTGTCCCACAGTTGAAAGCCACCACCATGGGCACCCAGCCTGAAAAGCTAAACTAACAAGTTCTCCAGTAGCTGTTTAGCAGGGTGTTTGTGTTATTTTAACCTTTGATAGCTGAGTAAGGTCTCAGATCTTTTAGGACTGGACTCAGGAAGTTAAGAAAAGTTTTAATCAAGCCTGTCAAATAGATTCCATTTAAAACCAGTTTAAACTGAGTGGGAAACAAACGGAAGTTAATTAAAAGGAATATTGTGAATACTTTACCCATATTTAAATTCCTGAATCCCAAGAAAGTGATGACAGTAGGAAAATATGGCTTATTGAGACAATTGTATAAATACTTTAAAATTAGAATAATATCATAGGATGAAGAAGAAGAAGAAGAAGAAGAAGAAGAAGAAGAAGAAGAAGAAGAAGAAGAAGAAGACGACGACGACCACAAAGAAGAAGAAGGAGACTTGTGGGAATTTTTTTGTCTATAATATCTTAAAAATTTCTGCAGAAAAACCTGGTCTCCAAGTTAAGATAAAGCAGGGAGGGTAGCCAGAGAAAGAAGGAATCTAAGACTGGTGCTTACATTTCATCTGTCTATAAATTCATACAAGGAATGACAAGCTCTTGTAAAGGAAGGATGAAGCTGTGGGTTAAGTATGTGTAAGTTCCTTGTAACTACTAGAGAAAGAGAATTCTAAGAGACAGACTGCTGTCACTATACGGGGCATGTGCACAAGTGTGGCTCTAAATCTTGGGGTGGCACATCTTCCCAAACCTGTCTATACCAACCCATCCTCCCAGTTCAACACCTAACACAGTCAGCTTAGCTTTTCATTTTGGGATAGGTGATAAAAATATTTCTAAGATGGTTCTTCATATATAAACTATTTACATTTAATCAAGTTTCATAGCATTTCTGACCAGCAATTGAAAATGCTGAGCAACTGAAAGTTACAGATAGATAGAAATATACCAGTCATTCACTGTGAAAAGCAAAGCAGATAAATGTTCTGGATACCTTGGGAATCTTGTCTTTCAAGGTGGATTTCAAATGTTAAATGATACATTTTAGAGTTAGGGTTAGAGAAGATTCCAAAGTGGCAGAGGTCAAACCAGTAAGTATGTATAATATACTTGAATAGTGTCTGTTCTCATCCAAGTGCCAAAACAGGCTTCCCAATCTTTAAGTCTCTTGTTTTCATTTTTGCTTAGAAAGTATTTATTTCCACTACTTAGGAGAGAGAGAGAGAGAGAGAGAGAGAGAGAGAGAGAGAGAGAGAGAGAGAGATTGATTTCCATCTCTATTCCCCTGCTATGCCCCACACATAAGCCTAGACCAAGGCTATCTTTTCCCCTCCCGGGATGTCCCACTATTGGACTAAAAATCTGTTAATGTGACTATGTGACAACATGAATAAAAATCAGTAGGATATAATAATAATAATAATAATAAGAAGAAGAAGAAGAAGAAGAAGTAAAGAAGCCCAGGTTCAAAATTGGGTTCATAAAATTGTTACACAATTATGTTAAAATTATATATGAGATTCCACACATCCAGAGTTTTCTCTTTATTTCAGAATCTTTGGTGGTGCAAAAACAAAGCACTTGAGAGATTAACTTCATATTTGGGTACCAAGTTTCATCCTTTGTCGGACAGAAAGAAAGGTTTGGATTCTTTCCTCTAGGATGCAAATAGACATGTAGATAAGACTCAAAGGAGAGAGACATATAGAAAATGAGGTCAAATAAGTTATTGAAAAAAGATTTGAGATGAATAATTTTTTATTTCATAATTTCCAATATTATTGTTACCATATTGTTTGCAATAAATAAGATTCTTTTTAAAAAGAATCTAGTGGAGCTAGGACCTGTGGTGAACATCTGTAATCCCAGAGACTAGGGGGGCTGTAGCAGAAGGAGCACTAGTTTGAGGCCAGCATGATCAATTTAGCAAGATCCTATCTCAAAATGAGAAAAAAGAAAATAAAAGAAAAAAAAAAGAGTTGGGGAGCTGGGAACATAGCTAGGTGGTAAAGTACCCCTGGCCTTCAATCCCCAGTGCCGGGGGGAAAAAAAAAATCTTTGGGAGGTTTTTTACTGTGAAATCATAAAATTTTGCTGAAAGAAATGAAAGAAGGCAAATGAATAGGAAAATATCCAGTTTTCACAAATTGGAAGAGTTAATTGTTGTCAGTATTATCCAATGTGTTCCATAGATGCAATCAAATCTCTATTTGATTAACTTCTGACTTTTTTTTTAGGAACAGAAATATTCATCTTATAATTCATGTAGAATCTCAAAGGAGTCCAAATAGCCAAGCCAACCTTGAACAAGAAAAAGTTGGAGATCTCTCACTTCTTGTTTTCAAAACTTACTACAAAAAAAAAAAAAACAGTAAAAAAATCAATGTGATACTGGCATAAGTACCCACATATAGACCAATGGTATAGAATAGAGTGCTCAGAAATAAACCTTCTCAACATTTATTTTTTTTCCAAATTATGAAAAGGTTGTATAGCAAGTAGTCAAGTTGATCATGGAATCACTTGTAGGTAAAGGAAGTAACAAAATTTAGATTTTCTTTAGTCTTCTCACGAAAAGAAAAAAGAATATAAGAAGAGAAAAGCATGCACATTTTTTTTTTGCTCACTCAGTAACTAACATCCATTTGAGATCTAAAAATGAATAATCTCTGATTTGAGATTCTGAAATCTGCATTTGGAACACAGCATGTCCCTTTAAAAGCCCTAAGAGAATAAAAGACTTCCTTCTGTAAAATTTCTAAGCTATTTCCCCATTTTTCATGGAGGAAATACAGACAAAGCAAGGGCAAAATTTCAGCATGAGGGCCTCCCCCTGGCTCACAGCCTTGGATGTTGTTAAGCTGGTGAGCATCCTATTGTCATTTGAGAAAGCCAGCTGCAGAGCTAGATAGAGTGAGCCTGTCTCTTCAACTCTAAGACTGTAATTATGCTAAAATGGGATCTTGCAGCAGTGAATATAAAGAGAAGCCTTGGAATATCTCTCCTACACTAAACAACTTTATGGTTGAAAGGAAGCAATTACGGAGAACAAGATGAGGCTAAGTAAAAACAGCCTAACTCTTCAACTTTTTCAGCTTGGGTATTGACAGTGTTGTGCTGACCTCAAACAGGCTACTCCTACCCGCAAAGCCATAATAATTCCGGTTTTCTTCCTGATTTTTAGATCAAGCAGAAATAATTTTTTTAAGTTAGCCTTCCCCTCACTCAATTCAAAGCAACTTCCTAGGTTGGCTTAATACTATCAGTAATTCTATCAAAGTCTCTATGTTTAGTTATCTCTGCCACCAAGACATGGTGAGATACTGGCTATCCAACTAAGCTGATGAATCACCTCGCTTTCTGAAGTTTGTCTGGGAATGTATGAGGTATGAAAATAGCAGAATCTGAGGGTGCTTAATTATTTTTCTTTTCCTGTGATAGAAAGTGCCAGAAACAGGAAATTAGAGACAGAACAGGATTATGACTGAGATGAGAAACTGCAAATTAGTAGAATTTATAACAGTACAGCTACCTTTTCATTCTGACTTTACTGTCTGCAATTAAATATGTGCACCCTGAAAACCCTATCTGTGGTGTGTATTGTATTATTAAGTAAAGAGGAGGTGGCGTTTGAAAACAAGCACTCAGGCTACGTCTGCACAAGCTAATTAGATAACACTTCTCTCAATCATTCTGGAACTCCCCAAATCAACTTTTATCTAAATTATACAGATGGCCATGAAAAGTAATGTATATTACTCTTTTATGGAGGTCTTGGCCAAGACTGAAGTCAGCACAAGGAATCAGGATGGAAAATACAGTGAAGAAAGAGTAAAAAAGTCATGATATCTAAAGGATGTGATTGTCCCTTGAAAATTTAAGACAAAGATAAGAACAATGAGGTCAAATGAGAGATATCAATAAGGAAATCAGGAATAATTATAAACATGCCCAAATCAATAAGTTTCTTACAAATAAGAATAATCAGTTATAAAATATGCTATGTAAATGAGAAGAATTCTTTAAATAAATCGAGGTATTTCAATCTAATGTCATTACAAAGATGAGGTGAATCTCTGTAAAATGACATGGAAAGGTAACTAAGATATTGTTAAGAAGAAACAGCAAGGTCCAAAACAGTAATGTAAAGTATTAAAATAAATAAAATTATATGTATATGCATATATAAAAAAAGCAGATGTATAGTACATATGTATGATATAAAATTTATTTATTTATTATTTGTAAAGAAAAATCATCTGGAAGACCATAACCAAACCCTTTAAAGTTGTTTTCTTAGGAAGGAGGAAAAGCTAGAATTATGACTACTTTTTACTTTCTATATTCTATGTTTCTCTAATATTTGTACATGACAATTATGTTTTATATTTGAAATCCACAAAAGCAATAAAAAATAAAAATCTGAGGGAAAAATACTAAGATTCTCGAGCTTTCCTTTCATAGAGAATTTGAAAGCTTACCTACTTGAGACTGAAATGACACATGAATAGCTACCAAAATGGATTAGAGCTCTAAGGTTTATTTCAGAAATAAAAGTAATCACATGCTAATATTAAATCAAAACATATTTTAAAAGATAGACATAGCATTGGAAATTCTCATTTCCCTGGTGTTTAAATCAACCTTTTCAAACAGTATATTTTTTTTCCTGACTTATGTCAGTAATTTATGTTTTTCTAGGAATTTAGAAAATACCAAAAAGAACAAAGAAGAAAATAGAAATAATCTATAATTATGCTTTCCAGAGATAAACTAATTTAATATTTTTGTGACTGTGTTTCCCTTTAGTCTTTTTATCAAAGCATATGTATGTTTTAAAAAGAGGAATAATAGCTATTTTCATCTGACAACACATGGTGAGCAGCTTCCCATGTCATGCTTTGAAAGATCATCGCAATTTTCCATTACTTTTAAATTTTATTACAAATAATACAGTAACAAACTTATTTATATAAAATGTTCAAGTTAAAAAAAAAGGCTACACAAGCACAAAGACTTTTTCTGTGTTTTATGGGTATATCCCTAGTTCAGGGAACAGAGCCTGACTCTTGGTAGGGAATAAACATTAATGAATGAATCTCTCATTTCCCAGTAGGGCCAGTGGGCTTAACTTTTGGTGCATGTAAGGATTGTCAGGAGAACTTGTTAATGCACACTTCCCAGATATTGATATTAATTCAGAGATGTCTTTGGAGGGTGATTCTGATGCTGGGACCAAGCTCTGGGAAACATGCCTTAGGCTAAATATATAGAAGCAGAATTACTGGATCAAACGTATAGAGATTCTGAAGGCCTCTGATTTATATCATTAATTTACCCTCCTGAAAGATTTTGCCAAGTTTCTCTTTTAAAGTGTTCTCCTCTCCACCTTGAATTATGTAAAACTGCCTATTTTGCTGTCTTTCATCAACACTATATATTATTAACTTTAAAAATTATTACTGATTTAATAGGAATAAGAAAAAAACAGTTTTTCATTAAAATGCAAAAAGTTATAATAGAAAATCATATTCACCTATATTCTCATCATCTAGAACAAAGTTCTCTTGTTCACTTCTTGGCATAGTTGTTCCTCATCTTTATCTTTAATTTTTGTTTGTTTACTGTTTATTTTTACCTGCTTCATTAAGATATAATTGATAAATAATTTAAATATTCAAGATATACAATGTGATGATTTGATATATGCTTTACCACAGAGGGACATCCCCAGATCTTTTTTGTTGTTGTTGTTGAGATAAAGTCTCAGTTGCTGAGGCTGGCCTCAAATTTTCTATCCTTCTGCTTCAGCCTCCCTAGTAGTTGAGATGACAAGCATGTACTTGGTTCACTACTGTTTTTCTTTTAAGTGGCACATACTTGTTATAAAGAATATATAGCAGATAAGGACAAATATAAAGGCTAAAAATGCCCCCATATTGTAAGATGTAGTAGGCCTAACATTGGGAGTAACTTTAGACATCTTTCTACACTTGTCTATTGATGAATGAGAGATGGATGGATAGACTGGTTGGAGAATAAGAGAGTAATACTTAGAGAAAAATGCAACTGTACCATAGATAATGATGGGTTTGCTATCTTGGACACTGTCTGGAATCGCCTCTTTATTTTGGAATTTTGTTAACTGTTCTATCCCAGGATTCATCATCTTTTTTTAGGTGTGTGTTACATTCTTTTCATTGATTGTTAGGTTGTGCTACGAACTAGATTATTCTTTTTATTTATTTTTTCATATTTTTATTGGTGATTATAGTTGTATATATTGATGGGTTTTGCTGTTACATTTTTATACATGCACACAATATATAAAAATATAATTTGGCTAATATCACTCCCAAGCATTACCTCTCCCTCTTTACCCCAACCCCTTGGTCCCTGTCCTCTGCTGATCTCCCTTTTATTTTTAGGAGACCCACCCCCATAGCTTCTTTTTCCTCACAGATTCCAAATATGAAATAAAACATATGACCCTTGACTTTCTGAATTTGACTTATTTTGCTTAACATGATGGTCTCAAGTTCCATCCATTTTCCTGCAAATGACATAATTTCATCTTTCTTTATGGCTGAATAAAATTCCATTGTGTACATATACCACGTTTTCAGGACTAGGTTATTTTTGTGGGCAATAAGAGCTCAATCCCATCAGAGAACTTGGGGGTGGGATGGGGGTAGGCAGTATAGAAGACACACCAGAGTTTACCATGCTTGAGGGTGGAGGAATTAAGTAGTCAACCCAGTTGTGGGCCAAGCTTGCTGGAAGGAGGCATTAACTCTCCAGTTCTTCCTACGTGCCCTAGGAGAGACGAAATGGGTTCTGCTGGTCAAAAGAACTGACTTAGCCTCTCCTAGGATCAAAAGAACCCTCAACAAATTGTAGATGGTGGCAGCTGGAAGTTCAAGAAGCATATGAAGGAATTGTGGATCCTGAGGAGTAAGAGAGAGCTCCCAAAATGTTGGTATTACCCTTAGGCTTTGGATTGTTTCTGCAGCCATCCTGGAACCCTGGAGCATAACACACTTTGAGAAGAATCAATGCCATGGCTTGTTCCTCTATTCTGTTCTCTCCAGGTTTCATTTCCATTATTCCTCAGTCAGAAGATGAAGAAGGTATACCTAGTATGCAGTATATTTGGAAGTATTGGTGAGAATCCTCAGGATTTTGTCTACTATCTTGCACAGTTTCTGGGGTGGTAGTGATATTAGGAGCTTAATGTTCTTGTACATTGAAACCCTCTGCTCTGTTCCAGAAGCTGGTGCTCCCCATTTCCCCTCTGTGCCACGCCCTTTAAAGTTTTTAAAGTTTATTGTATGGTGGTTTAAAATGTGTCCACAAATTCTTTGACATCTTCCTTCTAAAGGGCAGAGGCTGATTCCCTCCTCTTCAGTGTGGACTGGACTTGGTGGTTGTCTTCTACTGGCTTTAAGATGGTGGAGGTGAAGAGATGTGATCAGGTCATAAAAGGCATCTTGACTCCCCCAGCTCTCTTGCTGTTGGATCACTGTGAGGGAAGCCATCTACCCTATTGTGAGGACACTCACTGGTCCGCGGAGAGATCCATGAGAGTTTGTGAGCTGTGGCAAAATAGTTACAACCTCCAGACAAGGGCCACATGGGTGAGTTTGGAAAAATACCTTGAAGCACCTGTTAGGTCTTTAAATGAAAAACATTGAGCTAGAACAACCCAGCTAAGCTTTGCTCAGATTCTTGCCTCATAAAAGCTATGAAAATAGATTTTTTTAATGTGGCACTGGGGATCAAACCCAGGGCCTCAAGAATGCTGGGTAAATGCTCTACCACTGAGCTACATCCCAGCCCATGTTCGTTCTTTTAAGTTACGAATCTGGGGGAATTTGTTAAACTCCAGTAGGATTAAAAATTGCATATCTTGTTCCATTTTCTAGCTTTGCTCTTTTTAGTAAATTTGAGGCCAGTTTTTAAGCTATATTTGATTTCAGTTTGTAAAAATTTGTAGTTTAACTCACCAAATTAAACAAGAAATTTGATATTAACTCTTGAATATGGTATAATTGGTTAACCTTTGCTTTTCACTCCTTTCTGTTGATATACACAGCCATTGGGGACTTAGGGCATTTTTTGTCATTTTATTTCTAGAACAATCTCAGTATGTTCTTCCCCCTTACATTTTACTATAAAAAGAACACTATGGGTGGTGAATATTTTTAATTAGTAGAGATACTTTAACATAGTCTAGGCCAAAAAAGGCTTTAGTGCTCCCCTCAAGAACCTCTTTATCTTACATAGTTTTGTCCCACCTACTTCTAAAAATCCTCTGGAATTCTCGGGCTTATCAATGCTCTCAGTCACCATCACCACCTCAGTTCTGGTTGATATGGATCAGAAGTGGTTGTGCCTCCATATCACCAGATATTCACACTTTCATAGGTTCATAATTTCAATATTCTCTTTTTGAAATCCCTTAAGTAATGCTTTTCTTCTATAAAGTTCATCGGCATTTCATCTTTAGAAATATTGCATGAATAGAATAGAGCAAAGGGAAGAATCAAATGGCTGAGTAGATTATGACCTCATGAAGTTAGAGTCTACAACCTAGAAATTAGATTAAAGCAGACATTCTACTTATAGCAACTCTTACAACTCAGTTTTTATAGTAACTAAAACCACTGTAAAGTAAAAATCTTCTATTTTGAAATGTAAGCATTAGAGAACAGGATTTCCATCCAAACTTGATGACTTGGAGAAAAAAGTCTCCAGCAGAAACAAGTTTAAAACGTAGAACACAGTTGGGTAGTGTTGATGCAATCCTATAATTCCAGAGACTTAGGAGGTAGGAGGCTCACAAGTTCAAGGTCAACTTGGGCAATTTAGCAAGACCTGGCACAAAAAAGGCGGGGCGAGGGGTTTGCTGGGAGTGAGCTTCATCCTCGATGCTGCAAAAATAAATAAATAAATACATAAATAAAAGTTCTTAATTAATTTTAAAACTGTAGAACAAGAATCTCACATACTCTATGTTAAGAATATGTGGAGAACTAAAGAATGCAAATAGTTATTTCATTTGGGCCTAGATATCACAGATACACTTTTGAAACCATAAATTCAAAACCTTTCTGGAAGAAAGAAACATAGCTACCTATGCCTGAGTGGATTTCTGTAAACATATCAAGCGGCAGAACTTTTAAAGTAGATTGGGCTGGGGTTATTAGGGAGAGAGAAAAAAAATGTTCTTCTGGCTGAAGTGAGGCTTCTGAGCTAAGAGTTTGCTTGTATTGGCTGAGACGTTTTCTTAGGTTTCTTTTCCTTTCCTGCTGGTCCCCATTTTATTGTACTCTGCTTTTCTTCTCTCTCGTAGAAAATTAGTTTATGGTAGCTTATTTTGCCTGAGCAAAAGTAATGATAATAAATTTCTAAAAACAGAAGTGCCAGAAGTTCTAATTTTAAAATCAGACCAACAAGGTGGTGTGTCAAGAACTCTCCTTGAGTTCTTGAGAAAAGACCATCTTCCTCAGTCTCCTATGTTTGCAGCTTTCTGAGTATGGAGATTATCTAAGGGAGGACAGCAAAGAAGATTGTGGAGCAGTCCTACAACTTGAAAACTAAGTAGGCCTGCGATTTAGGTCTCTCCATAAAACTAATTATGATCTGTTATTCTCTGTTCATTAAATAACATAATAAGCACCACGGGTTACATTACAGATGTGCTGTGGTTAACTTTAAAAACATGGCATCTCCAGAAGGAATTGCACTTGGAGAAGGGCAAGTTGCATTGCCATGTCAAACTGTTTCTATCTGCCCTGTGGCTGGTTGAACAGGGATCACTTAGCCTGTTCTTATGTATTCTTTCCCCCACTCTTAGCAAGCAGAGAGAGGAGTGGAGGTACACATAAGCCCAAGGCAGATCTTTACAGAAAGGACTCTAGTGTTTTGGTGGAGGTGACCTTGTAGGAGGCCAGGGGGTGCATTCAGGAACCTGCATTCATTATAATGAATAAGGAGACAAGAGTAAAGACCTGTGTGGTATACAATGGCAAACTCAGGGATTCTTGTGCAGTTTTTCTGTGGCATTATCAATCCCTGGGTTGGCATCTTAGGGAAATGTGTTTTTCAAAATGTTCCATTTCTTTTTTAAAAACACTTTTAGTTGTACATGGACACCATACCTTAATTTTATTTATTTATTTTTATGTGGTGCTGAGGATCAGACCCAGTGCCTAACATGTGTTAGGCAAGCACTCTACCACTGAGCCATAACCCCAGCCCTCAAAATGTTCCATTTCATTCTACGACCTGACCTCATACAACATGGGCGTCTCTGTGTGTTTTTTTTTTTTTTTTAACCAATACAGAATATCAGAGACTGAGTAATTTGTAAAGTCTTAAAAATGCAAGTGATTTCTTTAAGTGATTTTAGTGTTAAAACTTCTAGAACGTGCCTGAAACATAAATCTACATCTCTCTTTATCATTCACTATTCATTTTTTTCATTTCTTTCTTATGAATATCTGTGTTTTATGTTTGTGCCTTTCTCAACTTTAGGTCTTGTGACCCTCACTCCATTCTCCATTAGATATTCTACTTCTTACCTAAAATTCTTCCCACTCTCGTGTCTGTTGGCATACTCTCTATCTTTTCAAAAATTCTCTAGAGATTTTATACTCAGTCAGACATTTGCTATTGGTAGGACAAACTCTGTCCCTGAAGTCACATTTGGTGGAAGACACTGACAGCTTCTAATATGTCAACCTCAAAAGATGAGGGATTGAGGGTAAGACCATAATAGGTAACTTTTATTCTTTTTGTTCTATACTTTTCCCCAAATGTTCAATAACAAAAATTTAGTACTTTTATTTAGAATTCGAGAAGATGGATATATATAATAAATACCATTGGAATCCTTTTATTACTTTATATAAATACTTTTTGAAATTGTATATTTTATCTTTTTAAACTATAAGTTTAAAAGCATTGTAAATTGACTACCTATGAGAAATTAGAGATGAATGTCTAAGCTTTTCTTTTTAGAGAATTGTATTTACTAGATTGTTTTTAGTCTACCATTGAATATTAGTAATGATCCTCATAAATCTTGCAAATGAACATAAAACATCTAAGTGCTATTTTACTTCAATTTTTGTGTCTCTGTGGCAAACAGTAAAATGAATTATGGCAAAATAATTGATGTCCATTTAGCAGATGTCTGTTGGGTGTGTCTGTATGGTAGGCTGTCTGCTCAGTCGGGACCACGGGCCTTGAAGTCAGCAAAAGCTGGGTTTGTATCCTCATTTACTACTTCCAATGTCACCTTAAGCAAAATTTTCACCATTCAGAGTCAAGTTTTTCTGACTTGCAAAATGGGATCATGAGATTAAGCATCTGATTGCTATGAGGATTATACAGCCTACAAAATCCAGAGTATAGGAAACTACAAAATGAGTGTCCCAGTTTCTTCAGTGAATAAACTGAAGGAAAATAAGGATGTTTTGCCCTGGAGGAGTAGGGGAGAGAGTAAGAAAGAGACTGAGTATACAATACATTTAGTATAGGACCTAGCAGTAAAAATTGCATATCATTATTATTATATGCCTTCCAAATGAGACTATCCAACAGTTTACTTAAATCAAATAAATGTTCATGACATCCCAATAAGTGTACTTCTAGGTCTTACTGTAATTCATGATCATTATGCTGTCCCTGCTTGCTTATGCAGGGTTATAGAGAGGGTTAATGGCAGATCTCACTCTTGTCCTGGCTTTGATGTTTATTAGATGTGACATCCTGAGCAAATAATGTTTCTACTTCCCCATTTCCTCATCTATAAATCATGATGAATATAAAGATATCTGTCTCTTAAGGCTGTTGTGAAGATTATTACACTGTCAGGTGTGAATACCTAGCACCCTACCTTACACTCAATAAGTATTCAATACATAGTGCTTCCTTTTATTGCGATCACAGTAACAAACATGCTCTCGGTAAGCTTATGATCCAGTAGAAGAGACAGGAGACATCTGAAATGTCCACAGAGAACATAACCCAAGGACCAAGGTGACAAATGATGTAAGACACCTAAAGGTGTTGTGGGTGCACAGGAGTGGGGTGGGGGCGGTGCTTGGAGAGAGAGAAGATGTAAAAGCAGGAGGTCTGTGCCTTTGACCATCAACAGTGTTTTAAGATCCTCCCCTCTGACAGTAGGAGCTGCAATCTCTTGTTGCTGAGCCTTCTTTTTGGAGCAACACAGGGGATGCTGCTGTGAATGCAAACTCCAGATCCCCTCAGATGGCATCCCCTACATGTGCTGATGTGTTGGTTCTGACCCCATTAACACTCTCCCTTCTCCCTTTCACGTTCCTGCCATGCAGCAGCCACTCGATGAAAGTCTTGGAAGAGAGGAGAACCCTCACTAAGGGAAAGGGGGCAGGTAAATAGAGCTCACTTAGGCCCTGGGAGAGGGGGATCAAGGACCTCTTAAGCAGAGGGACTCAGAGGCCTCATTGGGAGGAAGAACTTGGAGCTGTATAAGATAGTTCTCTGAGGTCCCTGACCTCTTTGCCCTACTGTCTTATCTTTCTCAGGCAACCTTCGTATTCCATTAACAATGCTCAGGGCACTAGGGAGAAGTGGTGAGGTGAGTGGGAGGAGCCCTGGATTTGCATCAGATGATCAGTTTGAGTCCTGACTCTAACACTTACATAGTGGCCTCTGACAAGTTGCATAACCACACTGGGTTGCAATTTCCTCAACCATAAAACAGATTTAGTAATACCTGCCCCGAGTATCTCCTAGGAGAATAGGGAGGACTGAGTGAGTTAACGTACATAAAACCGGATTTGTTTATTGTTAGCGACTTTGCTCTCTTTATTCTTGACTTTGAATGTGCTTGAGAATCTTGAAATGAACCATTGACCTTGACCAGGACATAGAAACAGACTTGTTTCTGTAAAGGTCATTTACATTTAGGTATGCTTCAAACATTTTCTTCATTTTTTTTTCTCCCCTCAGGGAAATCCCTGCTTTCTGTGTGATAGAATACTTACTCATCTTTTTATAATTCAACATAAATACTGTAATCACTTTAATGTCATGGGTAGGCAAAGCAGATTTCTTCAAGACTCCACTATTTGCTATAAAGGGTAAAAGATGACCTTGTCTGAAATACAGGATGTAATTATTTCAGGTTCTGAGAAAAACTGTTCTTTGAACAGACCATGCCTTTCCTTTGCAAGTTTCTTTAAAAAATCTGCAAGCTCTAGCAAGAAATATGCCACAAAAATAGAAATGCCAATCTCTAAAGATCTTGAGGCGCTTTCAAAATGATAAATAATTTATTTTCAAGCATCCCTAATATAATTATCTTATTTTAGAGATGAGGCAATGGAGGCTGACAGAAGTTAAGGGACCTGCTCAAGGTTATAAACAGCCAAGCCTGGAATAGAAGCCAGGCTGGAACTTGGAGCTTTGTCTAACAAAAGATTTTTGGTTTAGTGCATTTATTAAAGATAAACTGCAATGTTATATGTGCTCTGGGAGCCTTATCATCTAGGAACTCTCATTCTAGTGGGGACTTCTCTCTAATACACATTCACACACTCATACAAGCACACAACTACACACACACACACACACACCCCTAATGTAAAGCAAACAACAATGAAAACTATCACATCAAAATTCTATGAAAGAAGAGGATGGAGAGATTAATTATCACTAAAGCAGAAGGTAAGTCTGGGAATATTTTTATAGAGGAGATGGGATTTGAGCTGAGGCTTGGCAACATTGATTGGATATTGATAGTGAGATAGAAGGGGGAACAAAGCTAGGTAACCCCAGGTTGAGTATTCTGGTTGAAATCAATAACTAGGGTTTGGAAAGCATAGGAGAAACTCACACAAACAGCCAGTAGAACTGGTTGTGCAAAGAGTAAGGGTCAGTTTGCTGAGGATCTTAGATTCCTAATTGAAGAGGCTGACTTTTGTTAACCAGGAAGAAATGTCTGTGGTGTTTGGGTAGGGAAGATACAAGATACCTGTTCAAATAGGAAGGATGCTATAGTACCAAGTTAGAAGGAGGAGCAATAGGAGGCAAGAAATCAATAATTCATTAATTAATTCAATCACTTAACATATTTGTGGAATATTTTATTATTATTACGTATTAGGTGCAATGCTGAGCACTACCTATACCAATATAAAAAGACATAGTTCTAGCTCCTGAAGTGAACAAGTGCTTCCCAAAGAGGCCAAGAAGTGGAAGGAATAAAATACTTTGCAGGGACAGATGAGGTATACCTCATCTAAACCAGGGAAGATTTCCTAGAGAAGGAACTGTTTGTTATGCCTCTCATAATTATAATAGAATACTTACTCATCTTTTTACAATTCATCATAAATACTAAGAACTGTTTGTTATACCTCTCATAATCTAATCATTTCACCTCTGAAAATTCTTGCATTGCTTTACAGATGAGCTTTTGGGAGACACATACTAAATCATAACTGGAGATTTACCACTGAGCCACATGACCAATCCTTTTTTATTTTTCATTTTGAGACAGAGTCTTGCTAAGTTGCTAGGGCTGGCCTCAAACTTGCAATCCTTCTTCCTCAGGCTCCTAACTTGCTGGTATTACAGGTGTGTATCACTGTGCCTGGCTGAGTTAGGAAAGATTTTAAAAGGAGTAAGACTCAATGAAGTAAACAAGGAAGAAACACTGAAAAATTTTGAAGAGAGGATTGACCTTTGTTCTTTAAATGATATAACTCAGGGCAGCTTGTTTAGAGGCAGGAGTTTAGGGTGGCTTAGGAAATGGAGAGCGCCTCTGACTATCCTGAAAATCTGGCTACAAGATGCGGATCCTTTCAATTCTCTAATAACATAATCTTTACTTCTCAGGGGATAGCCATGAAATAAACACCCCACCCACACACACCATACTCAGATACCATTGAAGAGTATTTGCTATCTCTGGCTAAATTGTAGAGCTGCTGAAACAGAAGGACTATTTCTAGAAAGCAAACCATCTGTGGCATTAGGGTACTGAGAAGTATTTCAGGGGATAGCTTTCTTGATGTCAGTGAAGAAAGGCCCTGTATATCCCAGTGAATTGACCTGGGACCAGGCTGGATATTCCTGATGAGTTACTGTGCAAAAAGGCCAAAAGTGGGCCACCTCAAACCCCAAAGGTTGTGCTAAGGCTCTCATGGGATTAACAGTGAAATAAGGAAAGCCCAAAGCATGTGTGAAAGAAAGAGCATTGAGTAAAAGAGAGATAGTCAAGAGGGGCAGTTTAGAAATTGAGTAATTGTATCAATCCATGACCAAGGGACCCAGAAAAGATAGACCTGGAATGGAAGGATTTTAAAATTATGGTACAGCTGAAGGAAAGAATAATATTCCCTACCCCTTAACTGTTTCCATGGGGTTAGATGTGCTCAAAGACTTGAACCAAAGTAGAAGACGGTGGAATAGAAAAGAAACATGGACTTATTGGAGAGATAGGAAGAGAGGGCCCCTAGAAGAGGGTAGATCTCTATGGAAGTTATTTCTTAAGCCAGAGCCAGTATTTAGTGACTGCCCTCAACTTCTCTGTGTGTGTTTTGAAGTAGCTTTGTTGCACTCAGGATGACTGGACAGAGGATATGAGCCTTTTGAGATTTAATACTTGAGAAAGTTCTGAGAGATGATGATATTTCAAATTGCCGCATCTCTGGACAGTATTCACAATAGTCAACCACCCCTTCATTCTTGAAACACTTTCCTCTCTTGCTTTGTGTGACACCAAAGCCTTGTATATTCCCAGTGGCTCCTTTTAATTTATTTGCTGCCCATTCTTTCTTATTTATTCTACAAATGTTGGAGCTCCTTAGAGGTCTATCACATGTCCTTGCCTCTGCTCCAGCTATCTGATCTCTCTAGGTGAACTCTTCAGGTGGACTCATGTAGTTCCTTGGTTTAAACATCATATATGCACAGATGATCCCCAAATCTGCAGTTCTGGCCACTCCTTGAATTCCTGACTCATGTATCTAAACGTGTACTTGATGTTTCCATTTGGATAACAGATGTCTCAGATTTTATGAGGGCAAAATTGCAATCTTGATTTTCCTGCCCAATCTTGTTCTTTCTGTTACTGCCATCCACCTAGTTGTTCCAGCAAGACTATTCTTGATCCCTTCCTTTGTTTCAATGAATCCATTTACAAGTACAGACCATTCTACTTTTAAAATATATTCCAATCTATTCATTTCTTTTCATCACCTCGGCTAACCTCATGATATGAGTCTCCATCTTCTGTGGCCTGGACTACTGTTAGAGATGCCTGCAGTGCATACCCGCCCCGTCTCTACCAACAAGCATAGAGTATAGCATTTGTATTATGACCTGCAACTCTCCAGAGTCTAGTCACCATCTGACAATTCAGTTCCATCTGGCTTTACTTTCCTCCTTGTTTATTGCCTTTTCAGTTCCTTTAACATGTGAATTCTATATTGAGTTATATTGAAATGATATAGGTACAAGTTGGGAGGAATTTAGAAAGAGGAGGGCATGAGTGAGAAAAAAAGAAGGTGGTAAAACAAAACAAAACAAAACAAAAAAACAAAGTGAGCACATTTTTTTTTTTTTTGAGATAGCTGTTCTGGGCCACAGGGTTCTGTTCTGCTGAGATCTGCTGGAAAGTACACAGAATTATCTCCCAAAGATGTTAACTTAAAGGAGGGGAGGCTGGGAGCATTTGTCTACCAGATCCTGTCCCCCATAATTGAGGGTTTCGTGGAGAACATTAATACCCTGCCTATCAGAGAAAGCAGAAATATACTCAGATGCTTAAGACGGGGTGGCTGATAGTTGGGGTGTATTTGAACTTTCAGGGAACTGTTCACCACAGCTGTGGCTGAAAACAGAGGAGGCTAAGGGGATGCAGTCAGGGGCACCAAAAGTGTCTCCTGCTCCAAGAGCTTTCTTATGTTGGTGGCTTCATACATGTGGTTCTTGTGGCCTCAGCTTCTCTTTTTCCCAACTCTGTAAGTAGCTAGAACCCTTCCATCTTTTAGACCTAAGCTTAAATATAATTTCCTTGGAGATGCCTCTCCTCATCTCTAAGTTATAGCTCCCCTATTAATCTCCATCATAATACTTTCAGTGTATCTGTCAGGATTTGTGATTATATAGTTATATGTTCCATGTTGTTTCTGTTATCTGCATGAGACTGTAACTCTCTGTCTCTCTGTTTATCTCTTCATATCCAAATGCCTAACATTGTGTCTGGCATATAACAGATACACAACTAATGAACAAAGTTGAAAAAGTTGTAAACCTGATCATGTATCCCAGAAATCTATCTCTAATCCTTCTTTTGGCAGGAAAGACAAGAGCCCTGGTTTTCTGTCAAGCCTGTGTCACTGCTGGAAGTGTTCAGGTTTTCTGGGAAAGAATTAGGATAATAGTGGGGGTAGACTTAGGATACCCTATGAACAGGGAAGGACTTGGTAGAGCTTCCACAGTGGTCCTATCTAAGTGAAGAGGGAACAAAAATTGTGAGGACATAGCATCTGCTCTCGTGGAAGTCAAAGAAAGTTATAAATAGCAAAGTAAATAGCACAAATTTAGATAGCTTTAGACTTAGATAGCTTTATGCTAGTGACTAGAAGACTACAAAGCACTAGGCAATGTGAGACCTTGTGGTGGTTGGTGAAGGATTGATTTAGATTGTTCTAAGGAGCCTTCTGGCCTTTGAATTTAAGGCATTTATATCAAATGGGGCAAGGATAAGAGGTATTTGGGGATCTGAAGGAGATTCTTGAACTATTTAAACTAAGAGGGTGCTTGAAAATAGTTCTGCTCCCAACTTTCAAGGGCTGCCCAGCCCTTTGGGAAGACAGTTTCAGATATAGAGCACAGCTGTGCAATTCCCAAGCCAGGGAAAGGAGGTTGGTTCAGTGCCACTTTATGGTAAATGAGTAATTATGCGGGATTCAATTTGGAATTCTTTCTGTAGTTTAAACTTTGAGCTCATGACACATTTTTTTCTTTGGGGTAATGATCCCAAATGGAATGGTCACATTGAACACAATCTGGTCTAATTTAAGTCCAGAATTTCAGCTCAAAAAGTATATTTTTACATTAAAGATATTCTGCATTAACATCTGCTTCAACAACATTAACCACTAGTGCACAATCTGAGTATTAGAAAGATCCTGAGAAATAAATTTGTTTGTTGCTCCATGTCTCTGAAAGACTCCCCTTCACCACTGCTCAATGTAGACTCTCCATCCATGTCTTAAGTGTTCAGAACTTCCCAGGAATTCAGAGAGATGACATTCTGGGGGCACTGGTATGTCACCAAGGGTCAGTGGAATGAGCAGGTTCTGGGATTAGGAGGGCTGGTTTCCAGTTCCATTCTTCCACCACCTGAATGGATAACCATGGGCAGAAACTCCTCTGGCCCCAGTTTCTTCAGCCACAAAGTCCTACTTGGTTTTTTCAGAACTAATACCTTTTGAAAGTATGGAGGCAAAACAGTATGTTTGTGAAGAACTTGGATTCTAGAGCCAGACTATCTGAATTCAAATCCATGTTCTACCACTTACTAGCTGTGAGAATCTGGGTAAATTACTTAAGCACAAATTTAGATAGCTTTAGACTTAGATAGCTTTATGCTAGTGTGTATATAACAAATTTTGAAAGACCATAGAGACTCCTTTCTTTAATAGTGGTTATGTCTCTGGAGGAGACTTGAGGGGTAGGGAGGGAAGGTTAAAAGAGACAACTTTCTACTTTTTCCTTTTTACCATGTGCATGAGTGTATTTTTCAAGAAATAAGCTGGTTAAAAACAAAACCAAGGGCTAGGGTTGTGGCTCAGTGGTACAGCGTATGCCTAGCATGTATGAGACACTGGGTTCAAACCTCAGCATCTTATATAAATAAATGAATAAAATAAGGGTCCATCAACATCTAAAAATATATTTAAAAAAAACAAAACTAAACAAAGATAATGATAATGCTTGGTTTGTCTCAGAAGACATTTGAAGAATGAATGTGAGATAATTTATCTAAAAGCACTTTGAAAAACTGGAAAATGCTATGTCAGTGTATTGCATGATTAAAATAAGAGTGTTTGACCAGAAGATCTAGAAGCCTTAACTATACATGATTGCTGAAATTTCTGGCTTTACAGTATTTGTATTATGATTAATAGTAATTTAACAATAGTATCAGTGAATATATTGAGTATTGATGACAAGTAATGTTGGAGTAATAATGAAAATCAAAAAACTTTTCTGAGAATTGACTTATTTTCCCTTTAAGTAAAGGGTAAAGGATCCCTCCCCAAGATTGTTTGCTTGGAGTTCTAATTATTTTAAAACATTAAAAAAAACCCAAATCTAATATTGAAATTTTCAGTGTTTCAAGTATTTTCCCTTTTTTTAAAGCAGACAAGTATTAAGAAAATATTCCCAAATTAGATCCCTTACAGCCTTCATCAGAAACCCCATCAAAGAAAAAGATTTATCCAAATGGAAACTTTAAAAAAATTAAAATCAGTAAGAAATTAAAAATTAGGTCAGGCATGGTGATGCACGCCTGTAATCCCAGCAACTAGGGAGGTTGAGGCAGGAGGATCACAAGTTTGAGGCCAGCTCAGGCAATTTAGTAAGAACCTACCTCAAAAAAAAAAAAAAATTGAAAAGGGGGCTCAGATGTAGATCAGTGGTGGATTATTCCCAAGTTCAATCAATCTCCTGTACAATTTCTTCTCCTGTACATTTATTCAGAACAATAGTAAAATTTTAAAAATATAAGAAGTGTTCAGAGAGCACTTACTTAGTGCATGCGAAATGTGAAGCCCTGGGTTCAATCCTCAGCCTCTCTCTCTCTCTCTCTCTCTCTCTCTCTCTCTCTCTCTCTCTCTCTCACACACACACACACACACACACACACACACACACACAGAAATTAAAAAGCAGACTAATTTGAAAGATGAAGATTATATAAATGGTTTGAACTCAGGCCTAATAAAAAGAAACCTGGTAGGGAGGAAAGTTCTTCCTCACCCAGAGGAGGGAAAACATCTTTTCTGCACCCAGTCCTGGCTCATGGCTGAGGTTTCTATAACAAAAGACAAAGTAATTCATACAAACATATTTAATATAGGTTTTACACGACACTGGAACCTTCATAAAGAAAGAAAGATCTAATGAAACACTGATAAAAATCTGCATATTTGTATGTTAGGTTTGATGAGGAGTGGACAGTTGTCATCAGCAAATATTATCAGCAAAGACTATGATCTAATGGGAATAAACTGGGGGCACTTAGCAAGGCCTTCTTGTCAGGTTCTTTTGTGTGCCCTGTGTCTTCACTTATGAGAATGCTCCTTTCCTGCAGGGATAGGGAGGGCAACTCTCACATGAGGATCTTCTGACCTACTTCACAGGAAGGTCAGAAAATCCTTCCCAGGTTTTATTATCTGCTTTAGGGCAGAAGAGCTGGGGAAGGCCGAGAGCTCTTTCTGCTTCTTCTGTTTTCTCAAATGCAAAGGTGCCATGTTTTGAGGTTGTACGTCCTGACCTCACCATTCATTTCCCACAAATGGGAGATTCTGAACTGAATTTAAGAAAATATAGTTTATTTGCTAGTGGCTCAGTCTTGAAAAAGGACGTTCTATAATTTTGTAGAAGTTTGATTTCATACAGAATACCAAAGATGATTTCCAAAACTTCCCTGCTCTGGGTTTTGTGAGCCTAACTATACGGCTTCAAGTTGCTCCCTTTTTTTTATTCCTGATTTCCAGGCCTAGCCCCTTTGCAGCAGCCCCAAAGTGTGTGGCCTAGAAGACAAAATCCCAGTGGGGTTTTCTCTTCCCCTGTACAATTTTTTCAAAAAGCAATTTCCAGCCCCATTCACTTTCTCCCAGTACTCCTCATTTCTAGTTTCTAATTATCTCCTGGGATTCTTGACAAATCAGTCAGCCACAGACCCTTACAAAGTTGCACAGTGGTTTTGTGTACACTGCTGTTCCAATCCCTCTGGCCAGTGTCAGGGATTGGGGACCATCCATTTGGAGAAGTACTGGAGTCCTGCATCTTTCCTGCTTCTTCCCAAATCCTGCACAAAAGAAGTGTGTCTAGATTGACTCCTCCACCCTCCTTCCCATTTTCAATCCTCTAAACTGGGTTGCAAGGAGCTGCTTCTCTCCTCCCCTGCGGGGAACTCCACCTGTCATCCCAATTTCTTTGGTTGTCTGGAGAGCAAAATGCAACACTCTTGGCAACGCAGCCACCATTTCTTTTTCTCTTTGAGAAACCCTCTTCCAAATAGCAGCTGGTGGGTGCAGTGACCCTGGCCTCCAAACTGCTGTAGGCAGCTATTTATTTCTTCTTACCACCTGATAATATCCAACCATTTTTGCTTGCAAATTGCATGCTGCAGAAATCTCATGTCTCCTAAGAATTGAAGAAAAAGATTTGGATGTTTGAAGTAAAGTTATAAAGCATTCCATTTTGCTGGTGACACAGGGGTTCAACCACAGGACTCCTGATAGTGTTTTGAAAAGGCAGATTTAGAATGATGCTGTGTTTGTACACACAGCCTGCCTGCCTGGAGATTCCAGGGAATGCCTTAGGTTATAGTTGTCTGGAGGTTGAAAATGGAGACAAAGAATCTCTGCCTTGGAATAACAATTGGCTCTAGAGCTTTGATTTTGACTGGGTCTTTTATTTATACCCTCTACCCAGAATAGACTTTCCTGTATCCCGGATAAGCTGAGGAAAGGGACTGCCAATGAGCAGTGATAGGCAGCAGGGGACATAGGTCTAATATTGAGCTCCTTTGCCCATTTTTTGGGGAGTGTAAATTGTGCATTTAGGTTCTGTGGTCACTACGATAATAACAGTTGATTCTTTACAATGTTCTTCATGTACCAGTTAGGGTATTAAGTACTTTATTTATGGTAAGTTATTTTATCATCATAATAACCTTTCAGGTGGTTGATTTTATTATCTTCATTTTATAGTTGAGGAGACTAGAACTTAGAGAGAGGTTAAGCAACTCATGTAAGATCACACCATTAGTAAGTTACCTAAGTATGATTCATATCCAATGAGTCCGCTGCTCCAGTGACTGGATTCTTAATCACATCCCAATTCTGAAAATCTGAAATTCAAAATGCTCCCAAATCTGAAACTTTTTGAGCACCTCCACAAGTGCAAAATTCTACACCATGAAATAGTTTTATGCACAGTTAAAAACATTGTATGTATGAAGTTCCCTTCAGGCTATGTGTATATGGTGTTTATGGAATGTAAACAAATTTCATTTTTTGATTTCTCATTTCTCATTATGTATGTGCAAATATTCCAAAATTCAAAATAAGTTGAAACCCCAACACTTCTGGTCTCAAACATTTCAGACAAGGGACCCTCAACCTGTACTACCTTTCCAGGGGATACTGGTTTAGAGATCTTTCAGGTTCCTACTCTTGGTTTTATGGATTAGAAAGATAAGTAGTTTGGAGGCAAAGGAGGTTATCCCTAGTAAGATGTAGGGCTGTCATGAAAAGAGCCCATTGTGTGGAAGTGTTGAGATGTTGAGATGAATCCTAGTTCTGACCTAAAATAAAACAGGAAATACTGACTAGGAAAGGAAGATGAAAAGAAGAAGAGGAAGATAAATTAAACTACATCCATTCACTGAGTTAATAAATGAATGTCTTCTCTGTGTTAGTCAATGGGATGAACCTTGTAGATGCTAGTGAAACTGCAGTTTTGAGATGAAACTCGATTCACTGCTTCTGCTGGCAATTGGGGTCTACACAAGATTCAGGCTTCTGCAGCCTAGAAGTTTCGCAGTTCTTAATGGTGGGCCATGGCCTCCAGTGTTGCAGAACACCCCAACAGCTCATCTTCAATTTCTTCTTTCTGGGTTCTTGTCTTGTGATTTCAAAGACTGAAATCCACAGACCAGGATGAGTGAGTATAACGATAGGATTTTATTAACAGGAGTAGAACTCTTGCAGTGTAAGAGGGGACCTGATAACAGGGTTTTTTTGGTCTGAATGTGCTAGTCTGGGGGTTTATATGACATTTGGTTCATTATTGTTTGTCCAAATTGATGCTAATTAGGGCTTGGAAACTTATTGGTCAATTCTTGAGTTTCAATTTTCATTCAAGTCTGCCCTATTTCATTTTCTCATGGCAGGTCAGGAAGCAGGAGGTTGAGGTCGTGGTTGTAGGATGGGGCTGCAGCGCTATATGGAGTGGAATTCTGCAGCAGGTGCTGACTGGACTTTGTCCGGCTTGGCTGCTGAAGCATAACAGATTTGTACACCTTGGCTTGTCTGGGTGCTGGCTCACCACACCTCAAGCCCACTGCACCTGTAAGGCTGGCTTCAACTGGCTGCAGGCAGTGCTTATTAGTGCTTTCTGATCCACCCAGGGCCACTACTCTGCTGCTCCAGTGCTTCACCTCTCTGCCCCTGCTTCTCGGCAGATACAAGTAGGTTAGTCAGCTGGGAAGCCATGTCACTAGGAGTCAGTGGCATGCAAATAAAGAAGATGCATTTTTGCCCTTGGGCAGTGGAGCATCATCCTTGAGTGTCTCACTCTGGATGAAGAAACTCCCCTCCCTAAAAGTCATTAGCCAATAGCTTTAAAGGTCACCTTCAGCAATACCATATAAACTCCTAGCCAGCCCTTTCAGACCCTTCCCTTGTGGGAGCTACATTTCCTTTCTCTTAAAAGACAAAAAGAAATTCTGTCACTTTACCCTCCATTTTCCACCAGTGTCATTCTTTGGATCCGTGAGACAAAGAACCTATACCTTGCTGCTGTGCCTCTCACTGACAATATAATGGAACAGAGTGACCTTGACCTTCATCAATAACTACACCTGAAAGTTTTCAAATTATAGTGCTAGGAAGGAAAAATAAATATAGTAAAATTCTATAAGAGGGACCTGCCCTAGTCTTCCTCAAGGTTAAGCTGTGTCTGGCAGGGTTTTGATGCATTGCAGTTCCCTGGGGAAAGGTGGAGTTGACTGATATCCTTGAATGAATAAAAC
Source organism: Ictidomys tridecemlineatus (assembly GCF_052094955.1). NCBI lineage: Eukaryota > Metazoa > Chordata > Mammalia > Rodentia > Sciuridae > Ictidomys > Ictidomys tridecemlineatus. The sequence goes on along the minus strand of NC_135477.1, from coordinate 118,151,542 downwards.
TTGCAGAAAAGATAGTTATCTTAGTTTTTCATTAGAGGAAGTTTGTCTAAAAAAAACGAAGGGCATGATTTTTTTAAACTCCCTTCTTTCTTTCCTACTTGTTCTCATTTTGATATTTTACACACCCTGGTCCAATGCCCTTTTCTACGCTGTGCTCCTAAATCACTGTTGCTTCCTTGCCAGTAGCAGTTTATCACCTGGCAATTGTCTGCTGAAGGGTTCATTCATCAAGGAGCGTGTCACTTCCCAGTTTGGCAAAAACATCTGGGAGCTAATTGGCTAACCTCAGCTTCTCTTCAGCCTTCTGTTTATCCCTAGAAGGTTTACCTGACCAAAAGGCTGCGATAGTCTTTACCATTTATTAGACTCACTGATTTTTGGATCATAGATCACTTTATTATTATTCTGCAATCATAAGCAGAAAATATATAGTTTGTTATAAAGAGAAAAGTATAACATATAATTTGTTACATAAAGAAAAGTATATAGCTAATCCTATTTCTTTTATTCCCCCTTTACTCCATAATAGGAAAAACTGAAACACTTAAAATCCTAAGATAGTGATACAAAACAAGTAATTACACAGTGATCCAGTATACCTTGTCATAATTACTACAGATTTTGTGGTAAGGACTATTAGTTTTCAGACTGTTTTCTTTTTCTTTGTTATAGGTCAAAAGATCTGATCAGGTTCTAATGCTTTAGCCATTAGGAAATAATATTTAGTTTAAAATTGAGAGAATGATTGCTATTGTTACCACTCATTCTGCTACAACTGCTCTTTGTCACGTGGACATTGAGTGCAGACCAAAGTGTTATGTCATTGTCTCCTGACAGGGGCTTCTTGTGTTTGGATTTCAGAACTTAGAGCCTCTGTGGAGTCAGCTGGCACCAGGAAAACACACACACACACACACACACACACACACACACACACACACACACACTCAAAACATTCTTGTTTCTATTAAACCCTACCACACAACCAGAGCATAAAAACAGACACCAGAAGCCCAAGAAGAATATTTATTATTCCCTTGCAGGACATGCTGGAGGCTTTCCTCTGAGTCAAGGGACTGCTTTCTCACAACCTCAGGGTCTTGAGCCCATCTGCCTCTCAGTACCCTCAAGGGCAGTAAATGCCTGGTTTTCAAAAGGATGTGTCTCGTGGTTGAGAACGTCTGTCACCCTGGGGTGTGCTGAGAGATTCTTTCTAAAACCTCCTGCTTTTTCTAAGTACTTGAAAGGGTCCCTGAGTGACTGCCCTGACTTCTTTCAAGCAGGACTTTCACTTCCAGGTGACTACCCCAGCCTGCTTGAACTGTCTCTTAGGAATACAGCTGGAGAAATTTCATCATTGAGAAAGGTCAAGTGGAAACTATTGCTCAGATAGAAAGTGATCCTTCTCAAAGGGTATAAGTTAAAGTAAGAAAAGTGCATTCTGCTATTCATTCAGGCAAGATCAATTGAGTGACACCATTCACCCATCCTGGGCTGGGGCTGGGGCTGGGGCACACAGTGGAGAGCAAAACAATCCTGGGCTCTGTCCTAGTGGAACACATTGTCTACTAGGAGAGAGATTATTTGCAACGATCATATGAATGTGTGATGACAACTGTGAAAGCATTGAATGAAAGGTAGAAAGCCAGGAGAGTGGGGTGAACTGGGAGGGTTCCCGGAGAACTGAGATTTGAAAGACATCACCCTTCTTGTCTCTGTGTATTTGACTACCTCCTGCCTGTGTCCTTACGTTTGGTTCTGGAACAGATACCTACTGGGGCAGGACTTTGTTGGGAGTAACCCATTCCCAGACCTGTATAGAGCCTTTGTTCAGCACTAGTAGAGGATTTCTGGCTGGCCTTCTGTATCTGCCAGAGTCACCCTAGGCTCTCAAAATTCAAAGGCTGTTCTCCCAGGTCTTCCTCTGACACATTCAAATTTTCCAATAAGGTGTTTGACTGGGAGACACAACTAAGAAGTCATTATTCTTAACCAGAGCATTTCAGCTGCATGACCTCATCTGGTCCTCATGCCAGCCTTGTGAGATAGGCACTCCTTCTGTCACTCCAACTTACAGGTGACGAAGTACACAAGATTGATGTTTCAGCTTTTTGTCCTTGTACCTTCCCTTATCATAACACTTAATACACTTTATTGTCATGACTTGTTTAATTGTGCATTTACCCTGTGGGAATGTAAACTTTATGAGGGCATAGCCCCAGTGCGTCAGTACAGAGACATTGTCATTGAGTGAGTAAATAAGCAAGTGAATGCATTGTCATGAAAATTTGTGTTCTGTTGAAAGAAAAAGACATTGCATTAAATTTCCAGTGACATGTAACCAAACAGGACTACTTTGCTCCAGGTGAGCTGAAATTCAAGGAAACAATCAATGTCAGGGCCAAACCAACTTTTTGCATGTCTAAACTGAAAATCTCTAAAAGATTGTGAAAATACACAACACTTAAGCCTCTTCCCCAAAATTACTACCTCCACCTCTGACTTGTCAGCCCTTGTCCAGAAGACATAGTTAGAACCACCACCACCCAACTTCTTGTCAAGATAATCTGAGTGTGGCTCTTTTACATGTTGGAGCAGAAATCAGAAGTCCTTTATGGCTGGGTTAGAACACTGACTTCATCAGGACAGAGGTAAAGTAGGATCGATGTCTACTGCACCATGGTTCATGCCCCTGTCCTACTACCCTTCTCCATTCGCTACCAATTTTTCTATACTTTCTTTACCCAGCTGCTGTACATAATCCAATGTCAGTAGCACTCCACTCATGATTCTCCTGGGGCACAGGCAAGACATTCAGGCCAGAAGAATTTAGCAAATAGCAAGACCTCAGGAGTTCTCTGGCTATATTGCTTAGCCTGGGAGAACAGATGACTCTTGAGTTTCACAGTGAATCAGGCATTTACTATTCTAGGTTTTTCCTCCAAACTAGAGCAATGGTAACCTAAGAGTTGGACCCATATCACATCAACTTGTGGAACCCAGCTGTTTTATCACCATTTCTGTTGTCACTGTTTAGGGGGTGTTGAGTTTCTTGCCCTAACAACTGTTCAAAGAATTTCACTTGAGTAATTTATGTGCAACTATTGCATAAGGGCTAAGGCAGAGAGGATTTGGGGTTAGAGCTAGATGTGATGTGCTCAACAGAACACTAAAACACAGGGAGGCTAGTGCTTCAGGCTTCTCTACCACCACCCATTGCCATATTGTTTTTATTTGAATGGAAGAGTTGTCTGAATAAGGCCAATAATGTAGAGATCCACACAAAAATTTCTAGTCCTCAGTGGTTCTATTTTGAATAATTATTACTGAGGGGAAAGAAGGTGGGGTCAGGGCTAGGGTTGTGGCTCAGTGGTGGAGCAGTTGCCTAGCACGTGTGAAGCACTGGGTTTAATCCTCAGCACCACATAGAAATAAATAAATAAAATGAAGGTATTATGTTCCTCTACAACTAAAAATATTTTTTTAAAAAAAGAAGTTGGGGTCAATGTAAAAGGGATTTTGAACTTACTATTTCAAAAAGGAAAAGAACAAAATGATAATCTGAGTATTTTGAGTTTATCTTCTCCACACTATTTTACATTGGATATTGACTCACACTGGAAGTGATAAAAAATGCCATAAAAATATTTACAAATAAAATTGTGGTGACACCAACCTTTTTCTTTTTCAGTGCTGGGGAACAAACCCAGGGTCTCATGCATGTTAGGCAAATGCTATACCACTGAGCTCTGCCCCAGATCTGATGCTGAGCTTCTGAATGGATCAGGAAAATACTCACTAGTCTCACTTCTACCTCTTCATTACTTATGTAGCTTTAGACAAATTATTTCTTTTAAACCTCATTCTCATTTGAAAAATGTTGGGGCTGGGACAGATAGTCTCTAGAGTGTTCTTTACAGTAAATGAAATTCTCTGGTTTGAGGAAGTATTGTAAATATCTACAGGAAGCCAGTGCAATCTGTTGTTTTCAGTGAAGTGAAATTGGTTTCTGAGCTGTCACCTAGAAGGAATTTCTTAAACCACAGTTCAGTCAGTGGCAATTTCAGTGAAACGATCTATAACAGAATTTAAATTGCCTTAAAAATATCAAATCATACTGGGGTCTATCTGGACATGTTTAAACACATTGACAGTTTCAGTATGACTTGAAAAAAAGCTACAATATCCATGATTATATATGTATATATTTTAGTTGTAGTTAGACACAATACCCTTATTTCATTTATTTATTTTTATGTGGGTGCTGAGGATCAAACCCAACGCCTCACACAACTAGGCTAATGCTCTACCACTGAGCCACAACCCCAGCCCTATCCATGATAATATTAAAAAGACAACTCAGCGTTAATGTCCTACAGAGAAAACATAAAACAGTACAACCTCTGATTATTAGTTGTTGTAGGATTCAGTGATTTTTTTTTTTTTAATGCCATTGCAAAACTTGTAGTCAGGGAAAAAACCATCTGCTTCAAACTCTGCTGGGACTAAGGCAATTGGAATGTTAGGAAGTACTGTCTTGGAGGGATCAGAAAGCAAGGGCTCTATTGTAACTGCTTACAAGACTATTTCTCAAGAGTATTTCTCATTCTATCTCAGAATCAGCAACCATGTGAAAGTGTACACCCCTGACCTCATTCAAACATTTGGAATTAGAACTGTGGAGGCTGGACATTTTAACAAGCTCCTAAGTGTAGGAAAGAATTGAGAACCACCAGTCTTTAAACACACTTGGGAGAAAAAACCTTTGCAGAAAATAACAGTGACCCTTAAAAGAAGAAGAATCTTCAGGGCCTCTACAATTTTTGAAAACATGTTTTATGTTAATATGTCAGTAGCCAGTTAAAAATAAGATTTGTTAGATCCCTTAATTGGAATAAAAATGGGTTCAAGCCCAGGCATTCCCCTGGAGCTTGGCATGGTGGGCAGCAGAGAATAGTGTTAAGGGCACTGGCTCCTATGCTGGATTGGCCTAGGTATGGGTCTTGTTTCTACTTAACCCTGGTAAGTGTGCTTAGTCTTATAACCTCTACATATATCAACACCACATGGTTGACTCCCAATAAATGTTTGCATAAGTTTCCTATTGCTGCTGTCAAAATTACCGCGATTTAGTGGATAAGCCAACACAAACTGGTTTATACATTTACACAATTTCTTGCAGTTCAGAAATCTAAAATGGGTCATGAGGGCTATGTTCCTCTTGGAGGCTCTAGGGAAAAATCCTTTTCCTTGTTTTTCTAGCTTCTAGAGGTTACATGCATTCCTTGGCTGGTGTTGCCATTCTCCATCTTCAAAGCTAGGAGCAGAGAATTTTCAAATCTCCTATCCCTATGACCTCTGATTCAGTTGTCAGGTCTCCTTCTCTTTTGACCAACGGGCTTCCCTCTTATAAGAGACTTGTGCTGACATTGGGCTCACCTGGATTATTCACGACAATCTCTGCTTCTCAATATCCTTAATCATATCTTTACAGTCCCTTTGCCACGGAAGGTAACATTACACAGACATGGACATTATAGAGAGTGGGTGGCATTATTCTGTCTTCTACAATGTTGTCAAACAAACATTTCTTAACCTCTCTAAACTTTGGGTTTCTCTTCTGTAAGATGGAGTTTCTATAAGGATTAAATGAAATAATGACTATGCATGCACAAAAATAAATATACTATTATAATGATAATAATGTCTTCTAATCAATCTAGAATCAAACTATTTAAAAGGAAGTGGCTTACATATACTAAACTCTCTCTCTCTCTCTCTCTCTTTAATTTTCTTCTTGCTGGTGCTTCATTATCAAGAGTATAGATTTAGGGCTGGGGATATGGCTCAAGTGGTAATGCGCTCGCCTGGCATGCGCGAGGCGCTGGGTTTGATCCTCAGCACCACATACAAAAATAAAATAAAGATGTTGTGTCCACTGACAACTAAAAAATAAATATTAAAAAATTCTCTCTCTCTCTCTCTTAAAAAAAGAGTATAGATTTAAATTTAGGGAAACTTAGGAAGTCTTTGAAGAGTTTCTGTATCAGGGTTTATTTAATAAAGGAAGTAGAACAACTCTAAGTATTTAAAGCAGGTAGGAATTTATTATGGGGCATTAAATACTTTAAAAACCATTGAAAAGGACTGAAGGAGAAAGGTATAATAATGGCCATAACAATATTGAGTTTGGCAATGTTGAGGTCCCTGGAAATATTAAAATGAAATAAAACAACAAAAAAGCAAACCGTGATCTTGCATTTATTTGTTTTCCAAAGAGGATGATTTTGAGCCACATATTGCAATTATATGGTGGCGAAATGTCTATTCTTTGCAGAAACTGAAATTGCTTTTTTGCCACCTAAATACATATATGTATGACACATCAATTTGGTAGCCTACAGTCAAGCAAAAGTTTTTTATTTGTTGTTGGTTTTTAATTAGGAACACTACATTCTCTTCCATTACACTAATTTGCATGGGTCAGAAAAAGATACCTGTAAAGTATAATTGCATATATGATTTATATGTAGTTACTAATAATCTAAAATTTCATATAAAGCATAATTTATATTTAATATTTTCCACTGCTTTATTTATTTAAGTATGTAAAAATATATATATTTTAACCTTCTATGTTATCAAAAATTTATACTGAACACAAAGCACTATGTTGGTTTTTTTTTTTTTTTGGTATAAAATAGAGTGCAAGCTTAGAATACTGCAGTGAACTGGCAGAGCCCCCAGTGGACACCTTGGGTTGGATTTGGTCCACGATATGAGTGTTCTTGGTGGTTTCTTCTCCACAGTGGGGGTGTGTGGAAAGTCCTAGCAAGTCTGGCGGTGTGCCCAGTAATAGAGGGATGGATTTTTTTTTCTTATAAATTGAATGAAACACCCCTCATCAGACCCACCCAGGGAAGGCCCCAGAACAGCTGGGTGGAATTAAATGGCATTTATTCCTCTATTGGTTGTGGCCAGGAGCCAGGAATTCTACACCCCAGACGCTTGCAGCCTACAGCACACATGAACAGCAGTGTTGATTGTGGCTGGAGCCCCATTGCTCTCACTGTGGATAGGATGTGAATAATTAATTTTTCTATTTAAAAATTTCCTGAAGGGTATGGAAGGACTGTTCATTTTTTATTTTTTTGCCTTAGGCTCAGTTTTCCTGATACCCACATAATTCTCATATGTCTAAACACACAAAAAAGAGAGAAATGCTCAGTTACATTCTCAGTTCAGATGTCTCGCACAACAAATCCAGTTGAAAATGTCCACAAAGATCTGCTCTCAGATTTACCAATGACATTGTCACCAGTGACATTCTGAGTACTGTACTTAGGATATCAGAAAGGCTCAATATTACAAAAATATAATTTCTCTCAAATAAACCTGTATGATCTTCTAGAAAATTAAATGTTCTAAAATTATTGAGAATGTTTTGGGTGAAGGGAGAAAGATGTATGACGTGGGGACCAGCCTTATCAGATGAAAAACTTGCTATGAATCTATAGTAATATAAATGGTGTGGTATTGGGGGAGAAGAGCTAGTTGATGGATAACTGAACAGAGAATTCAGAACAAGACCAGTATGTCTAGAGGAATTTAGTATATAATGTATTTTGTAATTCTAATTGATGAAGAAGGTATATATTATTCAGGGGACTGTTCGGGAAAAATTACAATACAGTGTTACCTCTCAGGAGATATTATCCCTCTCCCTCAATCCAGATGGATTAAATATTTAAACATTTAAAAATCTTTAATAGACTAAGAAAATGGAGGAAAATTTTTGTATTATGTGGAAGTAGACAAGCCTTTCTAAATACAACCTAAACCCTGGGATCATAACATGAAATATGGTTTAATTTGATTCAATAAAAATAAAATAATTCATGGAAAAAAAGTATAAGTCCCTCTATACATTTAAAAGGGTGCTTATTCTTAAAATTAAGGAAATGCAAATTAAGCATAAAAGAATACTTTTTGCCTATCAGGCAACTGTAAAATTTCTAAGTCAATATTGGTGAGAGAGTGAGGAAAGGAGTACTTTAGATAGAGGAGTGTTTGAACAAAGCATGATGTTATAACGTCTATGGAGACAATTTGATAACATCAATCAAATTTTTAAATGCACACAGCTTGGCCTAATAATTTTACTTTTATATTATGGAAAAAATATGCCAAGAAATTTATTGCAGCATTCTATGTATTAACAAAAACTATAGTAGAAACAATCTAAATATCCAGCAAGAGAAATAACAAAACTAAATTATAATGTATCCATGTCCATGTATCCTTTTATATATATATATAAAATTTTATTTTTTGATAGTGTGCAGGGTATTGAACCCAGAGCCTTGCAAATGTTAAGCAATACTCTGCTATTGAGTTGTATCCTCAATCCCTATGTGATAGAATATTATATCACCACTAAAAACTAAGTATGTACTGATTAAAAAATTACATTTATAAAATAAATAGAAAAATTCATGATGTTGAAGATTCTCACAGATATATAATAAATTTAAAAAGTGATCACATATATGTAAAGTTTAAAGTCATATGCATGTGTAATATAAATGTACCACATGCCTACTATATTTTTCCTGGACTGAAAACTGTTAATCATGATTATTTTTAGGTTCTAGGGAGGGCAGTGTGTGTGTGGTGAGAGTGGAGGTAGAGGCTAATTAGTAGGAATTAACTGTGGAAAAGTTGATTTGTCTTGAAAGTCAAGAATTTTGAATTTGCACATAGGCAAACCATTGTAGATTTTAAAGAACATTAACATAGTTCAGAAACAAAAGGAAAAATTATATAGTGAAAAAATTTTCTTTTATCCCTATCTTTCATCTTCCTAGTTCACCATCGTCTCAAATAGGAAACCACTGTAAGTATTTTCTTCTGTTTCCTTCACAGTTTGTTTTTTATAAGAAAATGGAATTATGGATACTTGCTTTTCCTTTCTTTCTATACAAAAGTTAAAATTTTTTACATACTGATTTACATCTTGAATTTTATAAAAAGCTTACTCTGAGGTTTTTGAGATCTTATACAAGTGCGTACAGGTATGTATTGTATTTGCTGTTGTCAAATGTTTGTGTCCTCCTGCTCCCAAATTCATGTATGAATCTTACCCCCAAGGTGGTGATATCTTTGGGAGGTGATGAGGTCATGGGGGAAGAGGATTCAAAAGCAGCATTCATGTCCTTTGAAAGGGTCCAGGAGAGGCCCTTACACTCTGCCATGTGAGGCTAGAGTGAGATGCAGGCCCTCAGCAGACACAGACATCTGCCATGACTATGGTATTTTGTTACAGCAGACAAAACAGAATAAGATATGCTCTTTTTGTAGAGCAGCATATTCTTTTATTTTAATAATCACCATGATTTATTTAACAATTATACTATTATTGCTATTTGGACTATCTTCAATACTTTTCTGCAAAAAGTAGTCTTCTCCATATGTAAAGGAATAATATTTTAAAATTTCCAATTTAAGTACAGCATGAACGTCAGTGTTTTAGGGTGAATATAGGATGTGAACTAACGAGTTGGATCACATGTGTATCAGTTAAATATTAGTCCTAGCCATGTCTGCTGGTGGATGTCTGTAATTTCAGCTACTTGGGTGACGGAGCAGGAGGATAGAAAATTCAGGGCCAGGCTAGGGGCCATAACAAGACCCTGTCTCAAAACATAAGAGGGACTGTGGTATAGCTCAGTGGTAAAGCACCCCTGGGTTCAATTCTCATTACCACAAAAAATAAAAATTAAAAAAAATAAAAGTCCTGAAAATCTTTTTGCACATAATCAAATACATAGAGAATGTAGAATGTAAAATCGGTGGAATCCTTGGGTACATTCTCAGAAACAAAACTGACAAATTAAAATGTATGGGTGTCTAACATACATTGCTAAATTGTCCTACATAGGAATCATATTTTCTCTAGATCTTGTGCTAGTGACTATTTCTCTAAAACTATGTCAAAGTTTTGGGATTTTTGCCAGATAGCTAAAAATAGTTCTTTGGGGGTAGTTATAATATTCAATTTTTTTTCTTTTTTTTTTTGATGTTGGAGACTGGTAAGCACATGGTGTACCACTGAATTACACCCTGAAAACTATTCATTTTTCTTAATATCAATGAGCTGAAATTGAAAAACTTTTCATGTGTTTAAGGAATATTTATGGGATTTTCTTGTGAGTTGAATTTCATATTCTTTGCTTGTCATTCTATATTATTTTATATTTATGGATTCTTTCTTACTGATTTCTAGGAACTCTTTCACAATAGGGATTTGCTGATTGTCTGTGATATGAGTTACAACCCCACACCCCAAGTTTATCAATAACCTTTTGACTTTCCTTCTGGTATTTTCATGCCAAGCTACTTTTCTCCCTCTATGGCTTCTGGTTTTTGAGTCATATTTGGAAAGGCATCTACTGCAAAATGATAAAAGAGTTCTCCAGTGTGCTCATTTAATAGTAGTAAAGTTTTCATGTTTAATTGTATTATCTATTTGGAATTTATCCTACTGCCAGTTGGGAAGTATATTGTTTCATTGAAGATTTTTGCAACTTGTTTTAGATAATAGAATGGCCTTTTCTGTACTGATGAATGATAAGCCTGACACAAATATCACTGATACATTTTCTTTAAAAAAATTTTTTTTAGTTGTAGTTTGACACAATACCTTTATTTTATTTATTTTTATGTGGTGCTGAGGATCGAACTCAGTGCCTCGCACATGCTAGGGGAGCGCTCTACCAGTGAGCCACACCCCCAGCCCCCAGTGATACATTTTCTACCCAATGCCTGACCACCAATTATTGGCATTGTAGAGTCATTGCTGGCCTCCTCCAGTGACAGCTATTTCTCCATGTTCTTTTTAGTAAAGTTTTGACTTATCTTGGGTAGCTATCTCTCCTTCATATGTCTTGGGGTAAAGCTTAGTTAACTTAAATCTATAGTCATCCTCCTATTTCCCATCTCAGGAGTTTGTTGCATGTGACCTAGCTCTAGTCAATGAGACTCGGAAAAGATCTGCTGGAAGGCTAATGAGAAAGTTTTCTTTTTGTACTAGGGTCCATTTCATGCTTTGAGTATAAAACTTACATGATTTTTTTCCCCTTCCTCTTCTCTTTCTTCCTTCTCTCCTTCTTCTCCTCTCTAACTACAGGGGAAGTAAGATGAACATTCTTCCCACCCTAGGCCATATTTTCCTGTCCTTCAGCTCCATGACCACAAGCATGAAGGAATCCAGGTCTGGGAACGGGTGGTGCCTGCAGATCTGAGCAAGGGCTATCTCAAGATCACCATCTGGACATGAATCATAGTACTCACATGTGGAACCCAGGCCTGAACTTCCTTTTGAGAGGCTCTTTCTTTCCCTTTGTGTATGGGACAGTAGTTTTTGAGACATTAGTCTGTTATTCTCCTTATTGGCTAGCAAATCCATAAAACTTCTATTTCTTTTTTCTCAAAATCTTGTCTTCATTATTTGGGTTGGCACTGGGGACAAGAACCAAATTTTTGGTTCACTTTCATTCTTATGATAAGGTCGAAAGAGGGAGAAATCTCTCTTATTTTCTTTTGTGGGTGTTTTTAGCTTTTCATGGGACTCTGGGAACCAAAGAAGCCAACTTTTACTTGTTGAGAGGAGGCAGCTAAAGACAAAGGCAAATGCTGTGTTTGGAAGAACGGGAAGATGAAGAAACTGGAGTCCTGGTTGGTGTCATTGTATGTTGAATTAAATACCTTGCAGCCACTCTTCTTCCGGACTTCTGGATGCATGAGCATACATTTTCTTCATTAAGGAAGGTGGATTGGCTGAGTGTGGTGGCACACACCTGTAATCCCAGTGACTTGGGAGACTCAGGTAGGAGGATTGCAAGTTCAAGGCTAGTCGCAGCAACTTGAGATTTTGTTTCAAAATTAAAAAATTAAAAAAGGACTGGGGATAGAGCTCAGTGGTAAAGCATACTTGGGCTCAGTCTCTAGCACCTCACAAAATATTTTTTTAAGAGAGAAGGTAGAGGGGCTGGGGTTCTGGCTCAGTGGTAGAGTGCTTGCCTAGCATGCATGAGGCACTGGGTTCAATTCTCAGCACCACATACAAATAAATAAAATAAAGGTCCATCAACAACTTTAAATTTTTTTTAAAAAAGAGAGAAGATGGATTATTTATTATAATATTGCATCCAAATTCAGTGGTCCACAAGTGTGGCATATAAAATGAAACGCAGTCATAGACGAGCAGAACACCCTTGATCTTAACATAATCTTCAGGTTGGTTTCTTTACACATCTTTTGGGCTAACTCTGTGTAACCTCACTAGAGGAGAGTTCTGATCAGAACATTCAAGTACTTGAAAATATTGAAAAGTTGAACTCACAATGTCACAATATTATTTTAAGTTTAAAGAGTTTACTTATATTTCAAACAGAAGTTTTTTTTTTGTAATTTTACCTTCTTGGTTTTAATGGAAGAAGAACTATCAATAATATATTCAAAATACAGTTCTTGAAAAAAATTAAGAAATAAAAACCTGTAAATAGGGGGCTCAATTTTCCTTTTGTCTCGGGCTCTAATATGGCATGGCATAATATTGTTGGATTCAGCTTTTATTTAAAATATTGTTGTTTGGTTCATCATGGATTTTTTTTTGCGTTTTTTAGGTTCAGCTGTATTTATTAGAAAAATCAGAATAACAGTGGCTTAATAGCAATTTAATTCACTCTCCTGTTAAAGCATTCTAGCAATAGTGTTCCAGAGCAAATGTGGTCCTTCTTGGTGTCAGAGATCCTGATGCCTTCCCTCCTGTTGCCCTGACGTTCTCAGGCAACAAGGTTTACTTCCTAAGACAGACATAATAAACATTGGATGACAACAAGCAGTCTTTGTCAGAGGTCAACTCTGCCTTTTCTTCTACCTTCTAAATTCTTGTTAACTGAGATAATAAGCAATATTAATGTTTGAACCACTTTTGTTTGCTATATTCGAAGTGATGCTTCTTATTTCTTTAGCTTTTCCACTGTATTAATGATGCAAATATTTCATCATACAGCTGAGCCATGATTTACTTAATGCTTCTTCTAAGTTTGAATATCTAGGATGTTTCAATTTCTTACTGTTGATAATAATACAGTGATGAGCCCTCATTACATGTGACATATTGAATTTCTGATTATCACTTTGGAATATAGATTCCTAAACAAATTAAACAGAATAAGTTTTTTTTTTAAAAAAAGTTTATTTCTTTTTTATTGGCAAATAACTACTATACATATTTATTGGATACATATTAAAAAAATCAATGTCATGGAACTTCCCCTGCTGCTCCATATTTTCTTCTAGTAGCTTTATAGTCCTATGTCTTACTTTTAAATCTTTAATCCATTTTGAGTTGATTTTTGTATATGGTGTGAGATAAGGGTCTAATTCCATTCTTTGGCATGTAGGTGTCCAGTTGTCCCAACACCATTTATTGACAAGACTGTTCTTTCCCTATTATGTGCTTTGGCACCTTTGTCCAAAAAGCATCCAAATTAGAAAGGAAATGTTAAAGTGCCCTGTTTGCAGCCAATATGATCTGATATATGGAAAACCCTAAAGACTATATCACAAAAGTGTTAGAACTAATGAATTAATTTAAAAAGCTGGGCAGAGTGGCATATCCCTGTATTCTCAGCTACTTAGCATGCTGAGGTAGGAGGCTTGCAAGTTTGAGGCCAGCCTGGGCAACTTAGCAAGATACTATCCCAAAATTAAAAAAAAAAAAGTCTGGGATGTAACTCAGTGATAGAGTGCCCCCAGGTTCAATCCCTAATACTGAAGAAAAAAAATTAGGAATAAATTTAACCAAGGAGGTGAAAGACTCACACACTGAAAAACTATAAAACATTGATGAAAGAAATAGAATAAAACATAAATAAATGGAAAAACATTCTGTGTTCATGGATTAGAAGAATTAATAGTGTTAAAATATCTACATTATGCAATCTCCAGTTTCACAGTAATCCCTACAAAAAGTCTAATGATATTCTGTAGAGAAATAGAAAAAAAAAACCCTAAAATTCATATGCAACCTGAAAGACTCTGAATACCAAAACAATCGTGAGCAAAATGAACAAAGCTGAAGACCTCACGTTATCTGACTTTTGCATTAATTTTGATTTTTTAGCATTTACATCGATTACTGGATGTTTTGATGTCACCATATGTTTTGTACTTGAGAGGAGTGCCTTGCTTGCCTCATTTGTGCCCCAGCCCTGCTACTGCCACATCCTTGGGGTCACAACACACTTGTGCATAGTTTCTGGATGATGTGACCTGAGTTGCTGTTGTTTAACTTTTGGGGTTTAAAGCTCCCTCATTCTAAGGATGACTAATTTTCCAGAGATCCTCTGATTTTTCCTCCTTGCCTAATATTTAGCATATTTATAAGAGAAAAAATATCCCCCCTCAAAGAAAGAAAGAAACTCCAGCTAAATAAGCCCTAACAACAATTTTTGAGTATGGAACTTCGAGATATGATTTAGAAATACAAAAGCCAGTTGTTTATTTTGGATCAAGTCAGCAGATTGTCATGCCTAGGGCAATATATGTAAAAAGCTCTTTGGAAGTTAAATTTGTTTTATTATAGTAGCAAGTGTTTTTATCTTTTCTAACCCATAGGCAACTGATGTATTTTTCTGTAGTCAGCTGGGGCAGGAGAATTTTTCAGATGAATTACCTCTTATTATACTCCTGAGACATCATTCATGGTGCTATCTAGGATCTTGCCAAAAGTGATTTGGTGGATTCTTAAAGGGGACAGAAAAAGAAAATCAAGAGAGTCATTCCTAAAATAGTAGTCATTTCAATAAAAGATTTGGGTGAAGTGGTTTTTGTGTTTGGGCCCTCTGTATCTTTTTCAACATGGGAGTTAAACAGATTGTTAAGTACTATGGTGGAAATAAAAAAATTGAAATCAGTGAGGAAATGTCAATTTCTCACTTAACAGCATTTGGAAATGCCTGCTCGGCAGGAGGTGTAAAATGTGGCCATTCTACTGTACAGCTTGTGTAGACACAAGACAACCCACGGCCCAGCTGAGATGTTGTGCTCTGGTGTTTTAGTCTTCTCTCTGCTGTCAGACTACCAGCTCATTAGTATTTAAATGAGCTCATAAATATTTCCTGGAAATTCACAGTTGCTTAAGCTTCACCCCTATTCATCTCCTCATTCTCCTTCTTTCATTTTACTTATGCCTTTGTTTCGTAGGCTGATGCATTGCAGGAGGGTGGATCTCATTACATATTAATCCTACTAATATATGGTGATGAGAGTGGGAAGAGGGAAGTCCTGCTAGAGGATAAAGATGAGAAATAGAGAAGGGATGTAGAAGAAAATTTTACTCCATTTCCTTTGTACAAATAAAATTATATCTAATGATGCACCAAAGAAGCCTGTATAAAATAAGAACAGCCCAAAAGCGTATGCCAAGGCAATTCAACCTGAATGAATGTTTCTTTCACATACTCTTTAAAGAAGCTTTGAAACACACGAAACATTTCATTGGGGGCAGGCCCTGGATGTTCCCACTGGGGAGATGGTTGCGTGGTTACAAAACCTCTTCTGTTCAATGTGAGAGCTGTAATTCTAATTATAAAATAATGATGGCAGAGAGGGGCCAGTACCATCATGATATTTTGTATGGTTCTTAGCATTCTGTCAGGGTTCAACACTAATACCCAAATTCAATGCCAAGAGCAGTAGTGAGTGTGAATAAAATTTAACCAGTGACAATGGGAGAAAAATAAACACATCCTATTTCATTGAATTTAAAGTGTCATTGGTTTTATAGAGTCCTAAGAAAGAAAAAAAGGACTATCAATTAAACTGTCATACATTATTGATTGTAAGTGAATCTTGATTATTTCAGATATAAAGAAATATGAATCAGCAACATATGTTAATTTTACAACAGATTGTTCTGGAAAGAATATAGACTATTTGGTAGCTATATGATTTGGAAGAATGTTGAAAATAGTGTTAATTTCTTTAGCAGGAGCACCCAGTCTAAAAAGCAATGGCTTCCAATATTATCTAGCAAGATGTGTAAGAAGCCACACAGAAGCAAAATTTTAGGGAATTACCAAAATGTCACTTGGACATTACCAAATGACACAATCACCACTGATTGAGAACCACTGACAGTGTGCCCAGGATGGGGGACGTGAGGGAGTCTTATCATTGGGAGCCTCGTGTCATTTGCCCCAAAGTTCTTCTAGAAATAAACTTCAAAATAAATAGAGAGACATGCCAGGCCCAGAGGAAATTAAGATATCATTGTGGGCTAAGAAATAGCCAATCCTATTTAATCCAGTCTAGAAAACTTAACCTGGCATTCAAGGCCCCATAAAATCTGCCCTGATGTCGTATATATATATATAATTTTCAAAGTTCTTTTGCATCGTTTGCTTTTTGCTTTTCTTTATGAAATTATGCTTCCAAAAAAATAATTTACATTTTCTTAAACCTATATGGTATCTTAATTCCTGATTTTTGCTTATATCAGAGATTGTCAACCTTGGAACATTACTGACATCTTGGGTTGAATAATTCTTTTTTGAGGAGGCTGTTCTGAGCATGATAAGATTTTTAGTAACATCTCTGGACACTATCCACTAGATTCCATTAGCACCTCCTCCCAGCTGTAGCAGACATTACCAAATGACAGAATCACCACTGATTGAGAACCACTGCTCACTTCACGCTGACATAGTCAAAGAGTGCAAACTTTGGCACCACATGCATAGGAGCTTGAACCCTGTCTCTCTGGAATGGATATTTGATTTTTTTTGTTGTTGTTCTCACCCGTCCTTGCTTTCTAATGGCACTCCATCTTCCTGTGAGGGACTGACTTTTCCTCCACTGTATATAGACTTGAGGGGATTGCAACCTTGGACAGAGTGCCTTGCCCAATGTGGAACTGAGCTTAGTCAATCTCATACTTCCAGCATTCTACGACCTTGTTCCAGCAAAAGCAGGAACAAACTTTGGAGTGAACTGAGTCCTTGGTGGGATGGGTGAGTCTTCCCTACCACCCTTTGTATCTGTTCTAACTCTTATCCTGGTTTTGACTTGGGTTTCTAGATTCTCATCCTTTGTGCATCCCAATGTCCCTCCAACAAATGACATTTTGTTTGGTTATTGTATCAAAACTCTGGAGACTAAGAGATCTCTGAAATAATAGGGTTCATTAAGCCATTCATTGTAGGTGTTAACCAAAAAGAACTAGCTCCCAGCAGTAAGGCCAGGTAACAGTTGGGAAAATGTCTGTAAACATCTAAGAATCCAGGGTATTTTACAGTGAAAATTTGGGAAAGGAGCCATAAGAGAGGCAGCATTATGTGAAGTGGGGAAAGTGTTGGGTTAGGGCTGCGTCAGTTGGAAAAGTCATTGTTGTTTCTGCAGTGGCTGAAATTGTAAGCAGGATGCAGTGGCACCTAGGGCACCTTGAACATCAAGAATGTGAGCCTGTCTTCCTTCCTTCTAAGATTTTTGTTTTGTATACTGAGGATTGAGCCCAGCCGTATTTTACCACTGAGCTACATCCTCAACCCTTAAAAAATTTTTTTTAAAAAGTTTTTTCTCAGCAAAAGAAACAATAAGAGAGGTAAATAGGGAGCCTACATCATGGGAACAAATCTTTACTCCTCACACTTCAGATAGAGCCCTAATATCCAGAGTATATAAAGAACTCAGAAAATTAGACAATAAGATAACAAATAATCCCATCAACAAATGGGCCAAGGACTTGAACAGACACTTCTCAGAGGAGGACATACAATCAATCAACAAGTACATGAAAAAATGCTCACCATCTCTAGCAGTCAGAGAAATGCAAATCAAAACCACCCTAAGATACCATCTCACTCCAGTAAGATTGGCAGCCATCACGAAGTCAAACAACAATAAGTGCTGGCGAGGATGTGGGGAAAAGGGTACACTTGTACATTGTTGGTGGGACTGCAAATTGGTGCAGCCAATTTGGAAAGCAGTATGGAGATTTCTTGGAAAGCTGGGAATGGAACCACCATTTGACCCAGCTATCCCCCTTCTGGGTCTATTCCCTAAAGACCTAAAAAGAGCATGCTACAGGGACACTGCTACATCGATGTTCATAGCAGCACAATTCACAATAGGAAGACTGTGGAACCAACCTAGATGCCCTTCAATAGACGAATGGATAAAAAAAATGTGGCATTTATACACAATGGAGTATTACTCTGCATTAAGAAATGACAAAATCATAGAATTTGGAGGGAAATGGATGGCATTAGAGCAGATTATGCTCAGTGAAGCTAGCCAAGCCCTAAAAAACAAATGCCAAATGTCTTCTTTGATATAAGGAGAGTAATTAAGAACAGACTAGGGAAGAAGAGCACAAGAAGAAGACCATCATTAAACAGGGTTGAGAGGTGGGAGGGAAAGGGAGAGAGAAGGGAAATAGCATGGAAATGGAACGAGACCCTCAGGTTTATACAAAATTACATACAAGAGGAAGTGAGGGGAAAGGGAAAAATAATACAAGGGGGAGGAATGAATTGCAGTAGTGGGGGTAGAGAGAGAAGAGGGGAGGGGAGGGGAGGGGAGGGGGGATAGTAGAGTATAGGAAAGGCAGCAGAATACAACAGACACTAGGATGGCAATATGTAAAGCAATGGAAGTGAAACTGATGTGAATCTGCAATCTGTATAAGGGGCAATATGGGAGTGCATAACCCACTTGAATCAAAATGTGAAATATGATATATCAAGAAATATGTAATGGAGGGGTAAGACAAGATAATACAAATGGAAGAAATGATTTACAGTAGAAGGGGTAGAGAGAAAAGGGGAGGGGAGGGGAGGGGAGGGGGGATAGTAGAAAATAGGACTGACAGCAGAATACATCAGACACTAGAAAGGCAATATGTGAATCAATGGAAGGGTAACTGATGTGATACAGCAATCTGTATACGGGGTAAAGTTGGGAGTTCATAACCCGCTTGAATCAAACTGTGAAATATGATGTATTAAGAACTGTGTAAGGTTTTGAACGACCAACAATAAAAAAAAAAAAAAAAAAAAAAAAAAAAAAGAAATTCAAAATCAAAAAAAAAAAAGAATTTTTTTTTTTTAATTTCCAGGCAGGGTCTCATAAGTTGTCTGCCTGGCCTTGAATTTGTGATCCTCCTACCTCAGCCTCCAGAGCAGCTGAGATTACAGGTGTACACCACCACATCTGGCTTGTTTTCTGTTTTTTTTTTTTTTCAATCCTGTAGCTCATTCACTGATTAACCTACCCAGCTCTCCTTTACATTTTCCAGGTCTTCATAATTAAATATAGAAAATCTCAAAAATTTCCTCCTACGTTAAAAATGTCAGAGCTATTTTCTGTTGTTTACCTCCAAAGACACTACTATTGATGAGTGGTGCGTTTTAAATAAGTCTCTTTACACCTTCAAACCGATGTTTCTTTCCTGCAAATTGAAAATACAAGGCATTTTCTTTTCATATTTCTGTAAGATGCCCTTTTCATAATCTGCACCTCTTTAAATCCCACCTATTCTAGGTTCCATGCTGAATCCTAGAGACGAACAAGATATCCCCTCTGTCTTTTTGGAGCTCACTTTCTTCCTCTGACAAAAATCAATGGCAGAACCCAGACAACAAAACAAAGCAACAAAAGCAAACAAAAACACATTCTGAGTGGAAACAGTACCAGCAGGTCAAATGGCATTGGCTGAAACTGGCTTTTCCCTCAGCATGCCTCCAAACCACTTCATTTTGTGCTTACTCCTTGCTAATGGCCTCCCTTGCTCCTTTTCACCACTGAGCATGGAGCTGGGAGGGCAGAGAGGGCTCCTGTCAAGGAGCTTTTTATGCATTCATTATTGTGTACCCCCAGCCTGGCTAAAGCTGCTGAAGTGTCTGGGATTCTGCAGTGCTGCTAGGTTAGCAGCAGGAGTAAATAAAAGAATCTAGGGTCAGCATTTTCTGTTTCTCATCTAACAAACAAGGTCAGGTATTTCTTTAAACAATCCAGTTCCAATAGCTGTGAAACACAGAGACAAAGAGGGAATGGTTTTCCCGAAAGGCTGGTGGTCAGTCATAAGGTGGGTTTAAGTTTTCAGCTTTTGTTGTGGGAGAGGGAAGTTTCCCTTATCCCAGGCTTCCCCTTTTCAGAGCCAGGAAAAAGAATCCCAGTGAAAGGCTCTTTTGTCTTCCTTTGGTCCTTGGACTGAAGTGCCAGGTGCAGACTTCGGTTCCCAGGGGAGTCAGAACATCATTGCCATCAAGGTTTAAGGCCATTAGTCTGTATTTTCACTGCTTGTTGCTGCTTCCAACTCTGAATCTTGAAGCAGATGAAAGAGAAGGTTGTACAAGCAGGTGGCAGAAATGGTGTTGTGGAGGTCAGGTCTGAAGTGTGGGTCTTTGAGAGCTGAGGTTCAGGCCAGACAGGACCTCAGCTTGAAGATGGTGAGGGTTCCTTTATCTCTCTCCAGCAATCCTTGCCAGGTGAATCCCATGCACAGAAGGCAACCTATACACCTAAACACTTCTCTGTATACCTTCTATTTTAACTCCCCAGTGATAAAAGTTCAGTCTCTTTTGAACAAATTACATGGTTAACAATGTCATTCTGGCTAAGGAAACAAGAAGGTAGAATTTATTAGAGAAAGCTGGGTGAGTTAAAATCCTAGGTCCCAGCACAAACCACTCCTCTTGGGCTGCCCCTCCTTTGATAAATTACTAAGCACTAAATATTCTGTTTCCTGTGGACTGTTTCCTTTTATAAAAGTTTAATAAAATGTTGGAAATTTTCCCTGGACAGAGAAAGGCAACTTCAGTATAGAGCCCAGATTTTCCATTGGACATCTTTAACTGGATGTTATACAAGTGCCCCTCAAATTAATAATGACCAAAGATGATCTCAACCATCATCCACAAACTTATTTTTCTCACACCCTGCTTCTTTTGGTGAATGGGACACCATTGTCCATAT
This sequence comes from Ictidomys tridecemlineatus, assembly GCF_052094955.1. NCBI lineage: Eukaryota > Metazoa > Chordata > Mammalia > Rodentia > Sciuridae > Ictidomys > Ictidomys tridecemlineatus. The sequence goes on along the minus strand of NC_135477.1, from coordinate 118,130,497 downwards.
AGACACCTGGGATCATCTTAGGACCACCCACACCCTCAACATTCCAGAGATCAACAACTCCTGCCTATCTCTCAAATTAAACTTAAAAAAAAAATGGGGACTGGGCACATAGTTTGGTAGTAGATTGCTTGCCTAGTATGCATGAGGATGAGTTCAATCCCCAGTACTGAAAATAAAGAAAGAAAGAAAGAACCTTAGACCTCTTGTTGCTACCTTTCTTCAGGATAAGGGATAACTAGTGAGGGGAGAAAGCCTCAATTAATATAGGTAAACCCAAAGTCACTTTGTATAATACCTCATCCTCTCATCTAGTCCCCTCTCCAAGGTAAACAACTATTGTCAGGTGGTCGATATATGTAGATTTCTATAATGTTTGCATATATATTTTTTCAGATATAAAAATGGAAATATATCATTTATTCAAATTATCTACCCTATGTAGAATATTCTATTCTTCATTTTACCCAAGCAGTATCTTGAAGGTACTTCCTGTCAGCATACATCTCTCTTTTAACCTATACAGTATTCCATCATGGAGAACATAAGTTCTCTTGCCCTTGGGAAGCCACCTCCCACAGCTACCTTGGGAGTTCTACCTCTTTCCTTCAGCAGTGCGACTGTGATCCACATTGGGCCAGTTGGTGTCACAAGAATGGTCCAAAGGTGAATAAGTTCCCTAATCTGGGCCAATCAACATCATGACTGAGACTTGCTGGTTGTTAAGCTGAAGGTATTCCAGGCATCTTGTTCTCATGTCTGCAACTTGTGAGTCTGGAACATTCCAGGAGTCACTTCCATCACTCGCAGCAATCTTCTTCAGGGTTTTCTCTAGAACTTGATTTCATCTTTACATTCTGATTCTTGTGTTTCCTATATTTTAAGGATTCTTTATTATTTCTGGCTCACTGAGAACATTATCTTTTGCTTTCCTGGCCTGTTTTAGATTTTTAATTATAAATCTTGGGTCACTTTTGTTATGATATCTTGCACATGGCCTTGTAATTATCTATTTACTCATCTATCTCCGGACAGGCATCTCTACAGACAGACAATAACTAATTATCTGTCTGTCTGGCATTTGGTAGTCATTCATAAATGCTTATTGCATAACTAAATAAAAAACTAATCTTGTATATACCTTCTCTGGATGGTTCAAGAGACTGTAGTGGTTTTTTTGTTTGTTTGTTTAAAGAGAGAGAAAGAGAGAGAGAGAATTTTTAATATTTATTTTTTAGTTTTTGGCAGACACAACATCTTTGTTTATATGTGGTGCTGAGGATCGAACCCAGGCCGCACGCATGCCAGGCGAGTGCACTATCATTTGAGCCACATCCCCAGCCCCTGTAATGCTTTTTTAAAGTACAAATTTTTGTATTACCTTGTGATGGACTAAATTGACAAATCTTTACTCTCCCAACCAGAATTCCATGAGAGTGGTATGTTTTTCTTTACTTGACTTTATCCTTGACCATTGAACTTTCTCGGGTATTGAGATGTGCGCAGAGACTTGGCATGTGCTTGAGTTGTAGGCTTTGCCTTCTCATGTGTTCCTGTCTTTCTCAATGACAGGATTCTGTCTCAGGTAGATGCCGGCTCAAAGAGGATAAGAGGTATGTGGAGAGATCTGGATCCAATCAATATCTTGCAGCCAGATTCAGCCTACTTAAGATGAACTCCAGCTTTTCTGCAGATGCACGAGTGAGAAGATGGTTATTGCTGTCTACCACTGAGATTTAGAGGTGGCAGGTTGTGACACAATATCATTATAGAAATGGCCACTCAAACACACCTACATCTGAATCATCTTGAGTGATTGTTATGAATGAAGTTGTCTGAACCACACCCTAGGCATAATAATTGATAATCTCTGGGTTGTTTTTAGAAGTTTGTACTTCAGCAAGATCCTCACACATTCTTATGCTCTCTGCTGGGCTACAGACATTAATTACCAGGCTATTTTCAGTGACATGGAAAGAGCAGTAGGTTAGCACTCAGAGAGCTGCTACATTCTCCTACTAAAAACTGTCTTGAGAGGTTTAGGGCTGTGAAAAAGCTAGGAAACAAGATTTTCTCACCAAATTTATTAAAGCAAGTGGGAATTAAAAAAACTTTTTAAGGTGATTAATAAACAGGCACTGCTCAAAAATCTATCCTTACAAGCAGGCATCTACTTAATAACTGCTTGTTTAAATTTCAGTAAAACTACTCAACCTTTAGAACATCAATGATGATACAATACTAATTAATTAAACATTATTTAGTATGTGCTTAGTAAATACCAGAAAGTCTGTAAGGCATTGGGAAAATCAAATATGCCTAATTAAGATAGTGTTCTTACCTAAAGAACTTCTAGTCTAGTTTATCATGTTCCCTTGTGTGTAGATGTGGCAGTTTGGGAATTTTGAAGAAAATAGATGATATAGTTCTTGTCTTTCACATGCTTGCACAGGATGATATCATCCTTTTTGAGTGTTTGTGCTCTTTGGGACCCACCTTGATTCCTGTTTCACGGAGAGATTATTTTCCCCATATTTTAAAATTGCTGCATTATAATTGTACATAATGGTGGGATTTGTTGTTGCATATTTCAACATGTCCCAATATAACAATATAGTTTGGCCAATATCATTCCCAGTATTTCCCCTTTCCCTTCCTTCCTCCCTGACCTTGTCCCTTTCCTCTACTGCTCTCCCTTTGATTTTCATGAGACTTCCCCCTCCCTTCTCCCCCCAACTTTCTTTTCCTTTTTCCTCTCTAACTTCCACACGTGGTAGAAAATGTGTGATCTTTGGTCTTCTGAGTTTAGCTTATTTCACTTAACATAATGTTCTCAAGTTCTATCCATTAACATAATATTCTCAAATTCCATCCATTTTTCTGCAAATGACATAATTTCATTTTTCTTTATGGTGGAATAAAATTCCATTTTATATACATTATATATATATATATATATGAATTTTTTCTGCCACAGAATATGGTATGTATGCGTATGGAACCAGTCTAGGCTGGTTCCATAATTTGGCTATTATAAATTTTGCTGCTATAAACATGAGTATGCATATCACTATAGTATGATGACTTGAATTCTTTAGGATATTACTGAGGAGGGGTATAGTTGGGTCATATGATGGTTCCATGCTTAATATTTTGAGGAACCTCCATTCTGATTTCCATAGTGGTTGTACTACTTTACAGTCCCACCAACAGTGTAAAAGCATTCCTTTTTCTTCACATCCTTTCCAGTATTTATTACTGCTTGCATTCTTGGTGGCTCTCATTCTGACTGGTGTGAGATGAAATCTCAGTATATTTTTTATTTGCATTTACCTAATTGCTAATGATGTTGAACATTTTTCATAAATTTCTTCTTTTGATAAATTTCTAAATAAATTTCATTTTCCCACTTATTAATAGCTTTTTTGGTGTTACGTTTTTTGAGTTCTTTATATATTATAATTATTAATCTTCTGTCAGAAGAGTAGCTAGCAAAGATTTTTTTCTCCCATCCTGCAGGTTTTCTCTTCATATTCTTAATTGTGTTCTTTGATGTGCAAAGCTTTTTAATCTGATACCATTCCATTTTTAAACTCTTGGCCTGAGCTTTAGGGGTCGTACTGAGAGAGTCGTTGCCATGCCTGAATGTTGGAGTGTTGACTCCACATTTTCTTCTAGGAGTTGCATAATTTCTGGTTTAATTCCTAGGTCTTTTATCCATTGAGTTGATTTTTGTATAAGGTGAAAGATACTTGTTGTTTCAATCTACTACTTATGGATAGCCAGTTTTCCTAGCAATATATATGTTTTTGGCACCTTTGTTAAGGCTCAGATGACTGTATCTGAGTGGGTTTGTCTCTGTGTCTTCTATTATTGTACCATTGGTCTATGCATCTATTTCTATGCCAGTACATGAAGTTTGTGTTATTATGGTTCTGTAGTATAATTTGAAGTCAGGTATTGTGATGAGTCCAGCACTGCTTTTTTGGCTTAGAATTACTTTGGCTATTCTGGGTCTTTTATTCTTCCAAATGAATTTTAGGATCTTTTTTTTTTTCTCTTCTAGTTTTGTGAAGTATGTCATTGGTATTTTGATTGGGATTACATTGAAGCTGTATAATGCTTTTGGTGGTATGGTCATTCTAAACAATCTTAATTCTGGCTAACCATGAATATGAAAGATTATTTCATTTTCTTAATTCTTCTTCAATTTCTTTCTTCAGTGTTCTATAATTTTCATTGTAGAGATCTTTCGCCTCCTTGGTAGGATTTATTCCTAGGTATTTTATTTTATTTTTTTTGAAACTATTGTGAATGGGATTATATTCCTGATTTCTTCCTCAGTAGATTGGTATATGGGAAAGCTACTGATTTTTGTATGTTGATTTTGTAATTTGCTACTTTGCTGAATTTGTTCATTAGCTCTTGCAGTCTTTTGGTGGAGCTTTTTTGGATCTTCTAAGTATGGATCATATTGTCAGCACACAGTGATAATTTGACTTCTTCTTTTTCTATTTTTATCCATTTTACATCTTTCCCTTTCTAGCTGCTCTAGCTAGAATTTCTAGTACTATATTAAATAGGAGTGGTGAGAGTGGAAATCCTTGTCCCAGATTTTAAAGGAAATGCTTTAAGTTTTTCCTAATTCACTATAATATTGGCTTTGGTTTTTTATGTATAGCCTTTATGATGTTGAGGTAGATTCCTCCTATCCATAGTTTCTTCAGTGTTTTTATGTGGAAGGCTTTCTCTGCATTTACTGAGACGACTAAATAATTTTGTCCTTAATTCTATTTACATGATGAATTATATGTGTTTATTTACATTTGTTAAACCATTCTTGCATCCTGAGATAAAACCAACTTGGTCATTGTGTACAATCTTCTTGATATGTTGCTGAATATGATTTGCTAATATTTTATTAAGGATTTTTGCATTTAAATTCATCAGAGATATTAATCTGTAGTTTTCTTTCCTTGATGTGTCCTTATCTAGTTTTTGCATGAGTGTGATACTAGCTTCATAGAATGTATTTGGAAGTGTTCCATTTCTTTATATTTCATGGAATAATTTGAGAAGCATTGACATTAGTTCTTCTTTAAGGGTCTGGTAGAATTTAGCTGAGAATACATATGGTCCTGGGCTTTTCTTTGTTGGAAGGCTTTTTATTAGTGTTTCTATTTCATTGCTAGTTATTGGTCTATTTAGGTTATCTATGTTTTCTTGATTCAATTTTGGCAGGTTGTATGGATCTCTAAATGTATTAGTTTCTTCCAGGTTTTCCAATTTATTGTAGTATCAGTTTTCAAATTAGTCCCTAATGATCTGTTGAATTTCTGTGATGTCTGTGGTGATTTGTCCTTTTCATCTCTAATTTTATTAATTTTGGTCTTCTTTTTCTTTTGGTTAGTTTGGCTAAGGGATTATCAATCTTGTGTATCTTTTCAAAGAGCTAATTTTTTGTTTCATGATCCTTTGTATTTTTTTATTCTTTATTTCATCAATTTCAGTTCTGATCTTGTTTCCTTCCTTCTACTGGTTTTGGAATTGATTTGTTCTTATTTTTCAAGGACCTTAAGATGCATGAATAGGTGGTTTATTTCAAATCTTTTTGATTTTTTTTATATAGGCACTAATAGTTATAAACTTTCCTCTTAGAATTGCCTTTAGAGTACCCCAGAGATACTGGAATGTTTTTTCACTACTTTCATTTGATTCTAAGAATTTTTAAATTTCTCCCCTGATTTCTTCTGCCATGCATTCATTATTTAAAAGTTTGTTGTTCAGTCTGCATGTGCTTATGTAGTTTGTGTAGGGTTTTTTTTGTTTGTGTGTGTGTGTGTGTCTGTGTGTTGATTTCTAATTCATTTTATTATAATCTGATATGATATATGGAATTATACCTTTTTTTGTATTCTCTAAGATTTGCTTTGTGGCCTAAAATATGGTCTATTTTGGAGAAGGATCTATGAGCTGCTGAGAAGAAAGTGTATTCAGCTGTTTCTTGATGAACTATTCTATAGATGTCTATTAAGTCCATTTAATTTACGTTATTTTCAAGGTCCCAAGAGTCTTTACTGAGTTTGTGTTTGATAATCAATCTACTAGTAAGAGAAGTGTGTTGAAATCACCTGGTATAATAATTCTGAGGTCTATCTGAGGCTTTAATTTGAATAGTGTCTCTGTTTTATGTTATTAGGTGTACCAACATTTGGGGCATATACATTTACTATTGTTATATCTTTTTGTTGAATTGTTCCCTTACCAGTATGAAGTGACCTTTTATTTTTTCTCTTCTGATTAATTTTGGCTTGGATTCTGCTTTGATGACTGGGAGAATAGTTATACCTGCTTGTTTTGGGGCTCCATTGGCATGGTATATCAATTTTGATCTGTTTACTTTCAGCCTATGGCTGTTTTTGCCTGTAAGTTGAGTCTCTTACAAACAACATATAGTTGGGTCTTGTTTTTTAATCTATTCTGCCACCTTATGTCATTTTCATTCAATGTAACTATAGAGAGATATTAATTTCTGCCATTTTGATTTCTTTCTTTTTTTTCATTGTACACAATTGCAGCACAACTTTTTATTTCTCTTGTCATACATGCTATAAATCACACCATATGTGCAGTCACACATGTATCTAGGGTAATCATGTCCATCTCATTCCCACATCTTTCCTGCCCCCAATGCCCCTCCCCTTCCCCACTTCCCCCTTGCCCAATCACAGTTTCTCCATTTGCCTGTGCCCCCCTGATTCTGGATCAGCATCCACTTATCAGACAGAACATTTGGCCTTTGGTTTTTTGGAATTGACTTACTTCACTTAGCATGATATTCTCCAACTCCATCCATTTACCTGAAAATCCCATGATTTTATTCCCTTTTAATGCTGAGTAATATTCCATTGTGTATATATACCACATTTTTTTCCCATTTATCTACTGAAGGGCATTTAGGTTGGTTTCACAGTTTAACTGTTGTGAAATTGTGCTGCTATAAACATTGATGTGTCTGTATTACTATACTATGCTGATTTTAAGTCCTTTGGGTACCTGCCAAGGCATGGGATAGCTGGGTCAAATGATGCTTCCAAACTCCAAGTTTTCTAAGAATCTGCATACTGCTTTCCAGTTTGGTTGCACCAATTTGCAGTCCCACCAGCAATATACGAGTGTGCCTTTCCCCCCACATCTCACCAACATTTATTGTTGTTTGTATTCTTGATAACTGATGTTCTGACTGGTTTGAGAACATTTATCCAGATTTAATTATACCTAGTTACATCTGGCTATCAAAATAAATAAATAAATAAATAAATGGACCAAAAACTTTACACCATGGTCTTATGAAAGCTATTTATAACTCAATATAATTAAATATATTACTTCATGTTATCAAGTTTTTATTAAGAATAGAGAATATTGTTGCTATAATCTAATTTTAAATGTATTGGGTGGACATTAAAAGTGAAAGAATGAACAACTAGAAAGCCTGCACTACAGAACATCTTCAGCAACATATTCCAAGAAGAGAAAATGAAAAACAATGATAAAAATCAGCAGAGAGAAGTATTACTCTAAAGGAAAATCTAATCAGAGGAGAAACCAAGTCACATTAAATACCAAAAATAAACAAAATGCAGGGAATACAAATCATGTCTCAATAATAACCTTGAATGTTAATGGCCTAAACTCACCAATAAAAAGACATAGACTAGCATATTTGATAAAAAAAAAAAAGACCCAACAATATGCTGCCTCCAAGAGACTCATCTCATAGGAAAAAGACATCCACAAACTTAAGGTGAAGGGTTGGGAAAAATCATGTCACTTACAGGGACTGCAGAAGCAAGCAGGGGTTTCCATCCTCATATCAAATAAAGAAGACTTCAAACTAAAGTCAATCAAAAAGGATAAAGAAGGACACTACATACTGCTCAAGGGAAACATACACCAAGACTTAACAATTATAAATATATATGCCCCAAACAATGGAGCAGCTATGTTCATCAAACAAATTCTTCTCAAGTTCAAGAGTGAAATATACCACAACACAATAATTTTGAGTGACTTTAACATACCTCTTTCATCACTAGACAGATCTTCCAAACAAAAGCTGGAACAAAGAAACTATAGAACTCAATAATACAATCAATAATTTAGACTTAACTGACATATATAGGATATTTCATCCTTAAATGAGAGAATACACTTTCTTCTCAGCAGCACATGGATACTTTTCTAAAACAGAACATACTATGCCACAAAGCAACTATTAGCAAATTTAAAAAAGTAGAGATACTACCCTGCATTCTATTAAATCACAAAGGAATGAAATTAGAAATCAATAATAAAATAAGAAATAAAATCCACTCCAACACCTGGATACTAAATAATATGCTACTGAATGAACAATGGATTGCAGAAGACATCAAGGAGGAGATTAAAAAATTTTTAGAGGTGAATGAGGACATGGATACAACATATCAAAATCTCTGGGACACTATGAAAGCAGTTCTAAGAGGAAAGTTCATTGCATGGAGTTCATTCCTTAAAAGAAGAAAAAGTCAACAAATAAATGACATAACATTACATCTCAAAGCCTTAGAGAAAGAAGAACAAATCAACACCAAAAGCAGTAGATGACAGGAAATAATTAAAATCAGAGCTGAAATCAATGAAATGGATTTATTTCTAATGTTTAATTTGGTCCTGTTTCTCATTTGCTTAGCTGCTCTTCAAATGCTATTTGTTCATTTATCAGTTCTGGGGTTTGTTTTTGATTTCTTCTATGTGGAGTACTTCTTTAAGTAAGTTCTATAGTTCCAGCTTAGTAATTGATTCTTTTCACACATGCTAGCTTAGTAATGGATTCTTAGAAATGTTTCTGCTTATTTTGGAAGGTGTTTATTTCTACTTTGATTTTGAAGTATAGCTTTGCTGGATATAGCAATCTTGGTTGACAGTTATTTTCTTTCAGGACTTGGAACACATCGTCCCAAGTCTTCCTGGTTATAGAATTTGTGTTGAAAAATTTCAAGTAATTCTGGTTCACTTGTCTCTAAATGTGATTTGAAGTTTTTCTCTTGAGGCTTTTAAAAGTCCATTCTTATTCCTTACGTTAGGTGTTTTAATTGTGTGTTGTAGATAGGTTCTTTTTTGACCTTGTCTATTTGGGGTTCTGAATGCATCCTGTACCTGGATATCTACCTCATTCTCAAGGTTTGGAAAATTTTCTATTATTATTTCCCTAAAGAGGTTATCAATTCCAGTAGCCTTCATCTCACAACCCTCCTCAATTCCAGTGATTATTAAATTTGGTCTCTTAATGTTGTCCCAGAATTCTTGTATGTTCTGATTATGTATTATGTGTTTTCTTTTCTTTTTAAAATATTTTTTGTTATGTATTTTCTTTTATTTTTAAATATCTTTTATACATTGATGGACCTTTATTTTATTCATTTATTTATATGCAGTGCTGAGAATTAAACTCAATGCATCACACATGCTAGGTAGCCACAACCCTAGCCCATGTATTTTCTTTTCTTTAATACTGTCTGAATGTTCAAGGCTGACCACTTCGTCTTCCAGCTCTGAGATTCTATGTTCAATATGGTCTACTCTATTAGAGAGACTTTCAACTGAACATTTTATTTGATTTTTATTATGTCTTTCATTTCCAAGATTTCTGTTTGGTTCTTTTTCAATATCTCTTATCTCCTTATAGAATTTTCATTCTTATCCTGTACTGAGTTTCTAAATTCATTCAGTTGTTTTTCTGTGTTTTCTTGGAATTCATTAATTATTTTTATAATCATTTTTAAAATTCTTTATCTGATATTTCATCCACTTCTATGTCTTTGGAGTTAGTTGATGGTGAATTATGAACTTTAGGAGGTGTTGGGTTATCTTGTTTTTTTCATATTTCTTGTATTCATGTGTTGGGTTTTATGTATCTGTTTATATATATTTCTCTTCCACTCTTTATGTGTGAGCCTTTTTATACATGGCCTTTTCTTGCCAAAGTGTTCTAGAATCATCTATATTGAGACCCCCCCCCCCATAGGTACAGTATAGATAATTCTCTGTTTTGAGGGGCTTTTTTTTTGGCCCTGGGGATTGAACCCAGGGGCACTTAACCACTGAGCCACATTCTCAGCCCTTTTTTTTGTATTTAGAGACAGGATCTCACTGAGTTGCTTAGGGCCTCACTAAGTTTCTGAGGCTATCTTTGAATTTGCAGTCCTCCTGCCTTAGCCTCTCAAGCTGCTGGGATTATAGGTGTGTCCCACTATGCCCAGCCTAATTCTCTGTTTTTGCTATAGGAGTGGCTGAAGTTTGAGTGTTGTTAATTTGTGTGTGGAGCAAATTATGCAATTTTTGGCTAAGTTTAGTTCAGCAGCAGAGTCTCTATCCTGTGATCTTGTAGTATCCCTGTAGATTCCTAGTACCTCATCAAAAAAGTAGAAACATACAACAATAACAATCAAAGAAAACAATATACAGCATTAAAATAAGTACCCAGTTCCAACTCTGACATTTACAACACTTATTACCAGAAAAACAGGAATGGTGGGGTCAGTAATTGCCAAGAGTAAAAACAATAAATAACCATAAACTAAATATGGCATTAAAGTAAATAGCAGGTGTTAACTATGTCATGCACAACAGTAATAATTGCACAACATGAATGGTGGGGGTGGGAATTATATAAACCAAATTGTTCTAAAAGATGACAAAAATGCAGTTCATTAAGAATAAAAATAAGATAGGAAGATAGAAGAGAGTTCAGAATGTTCAAACTGTGAATAGAGAGAATGCAAAAGAGATATAGCAAGTGACAGGTGAAAAATAGAAAAAACAAAATAGAGAAAGAGTGAATAAGAGAATTTGGGCATTAGTGAGAAAAGAAAAGAGAGAAAGACAAACAAACAAAAACAAAATAAGCAAATCCAAAACCCCTAACCCTCAAAGACAAGGCAAGGAAAAAGAGCTATGATAAAAATGAGAAACTAAAGAAGTACATATATGTACTATGCCCACAATCCATAAAGATTCTTAATGAAAAATGAAAAAAATAATTGTTTCTCCACAGATGATGAGAATATATGGTCCCTGCCTATGCCTATCTGTTTTTTCTGTTTCTTCTTGAGCTATATACTGAGAGAGAGAGAATAAGAGGTAGAGAGCCAGGGCTGGGGGATGTTAACCTCTTCTTTTTGTGTTGCTCACCAAGCTGCAGAGTTTTATGGGAAGTTCCAGTGGGTGGCGCTTAGGTCTAATCAGAGCTGAGGGACTTTTTGGATGGTTTGTGCCCTGGAGAGATTACATCAACACACCCTAGGGCCCAGCATATATAGATCTTTGCTAGGAGTCTGGATCTCAGGAGTCTCCCAAGAATTCTACTCACAGGCAGGGGAGCCAAACTTTCACACATTCTGGTGTTCACAAACTCAGTCTTCCCAGACTTAGTTCTTGAGTGTTTTCATATCCATCTTTTCAGATTCCCAACCCTCTTTAGCTGGTCATGTGAGTCACTAGACTCATGAGGGGTCTGAGGGCAGCCATGATGCCAAATAAAGATGGCTGCCACCTTTGTAGGCAGTGTCCAGGAAGATAAGAGCCAATGTACTCTTTCTTGTTCTTTGCTCAATGCACCCAAATTTGTGAGTCCCTAAGATGCTCTGTACAGTATTAGGCAAAACCCCTTTTTTCACCTACCACTCTAAGAAACAGTTCTCCTGCTGATTGAACCCCAAGGCATACAGTAACTAGAAATGTAGACTCCCTTTAATCTGCCATCTTGAATCTCCCCCAGGGGGGTGCTGGGGATATGGCTCAGTTGGTAGAGTGCTTGCCTTGCATGCACAAGGCCCTGTGTTCAATCCCCAGCACCACAAAAAAAGAAAAGAAAAAATTGAATCTCCTCCATGAAAAGAATCTTTAAAGTAGATGACAATACAAAATCATTTCTCTTCTCAACCTTGAATTTACTTTAGCACTTTTGTCCCACCATCCTTCTCAAGTATAGTGCCTACGTCCAAGAAATTCTACCACTCAACTTGTTAGTCACCAAGCAATTGCATTTAGGTGCAATCACCTATGTTTGAAGGAGTTAGGAGGAATCTGTTACCCCTTTAAGTGACATATAACAATCCTTCGAAGTTGATTTAGTTTCACATAAGACATTCAAAGAAACTTAAAAGAAATCAGTTAAACTCACTAAGTCACTGTCACTGTTTTTAGATGAACTAGAATAAACTTTGCTCATTGTAGTACTAAATTTTCTACTGAGAGGTGTTCCCATTTGACATTTTTTAACACGTATGAACTCAAACTGAGCATGCTCAGGAATGCATGCCCACCTCTACATACGATGACACAGCTTTCCTATGTGAATAAGTATAAGTGTCCTCCCCAAAACCCCATGTTGTCTTTGTTCAGAGAGAGACACTGCTTTGAGAATTATCTCCAGTACATTCCTTACTTGCTGGAAGTAATAAACCTTTCTTCATCTCCTGGTTGTACTTATTGGCTTTGCATTCACCAAAGACCAAACCCATTTCATTCAATTACTAATGCCCAGTAGAAGGCCAAGGTTGCTGAACTCAGGTCCTGCAGTTCTATTCACTGTGTGCTAGTGAATGGGCATGAACAGAGATAATAAACAATAAACATTCTGATGGAGCACTGCTACAATTACCCAGGCCTTTAGAAAAGCATTTTCAGTAGCAGACAAAAATAAGAGGATTGAAATCTGTGGGGAGTCTCACTCTGATTAATATGCTGCAGAAGAAAGCATTGATTTGTTTTTTGCCCATCTGAGGGTCATCTTCAAACTGTGAAAAATGGGTTACTGAGGTAACATTTGGTCACTGACAATATAGGTTATATGATGTCCTTAATTTTTTCCTAACAATGTAATATTACATACCTAGCAAATTGCAGTATGGCTTTTTTCCCCTGTCGCATTATTCATCCAAATCAAGTCTGCCCTGTGGAACTTGTCTTCTGAAAAAATAAAAAAAGATAACTAGACTCATATAATAATAATGTCATTTTTATCATCTTGTATGAACAATTCTTAATGGCATCAAATGTTGCAAAATGGAAGCATTTATTTAATAAAAATTGTGCCTTTGATCTTATTTTCTGCCCAGAGTGCCCTAAAAGGATATTTAACAACTGTTAAATGGGGAAACAGAAACAGTAAGCTTATGGGCTGAACTTCTTTGGAATTCTAGTGCCCTGATTACATGATACAACTTGGCAGCTCTTAGAGTGCTATTTTCATCATTGCAAAGCCCCATGAATGCCAGCAGTGGTCCAAATGGTATGGCTTAAGGAAGCTCGCATCCTTATTCCTGATACCTAGAATCGGAATCATCATAGCTATTTGTCCTCAGAGGCAAAAGTTATTGTTATCTGTGATGCTTAATTTTAAGTATCAACCTGACTGGGCTAAGGGATTTCCAGGTAGCTAGTAAGACATTATTGTTGGGTGTATCTGTGCAGGTGTTTCAGGAAGCTGTTAGCATTTGAATTGGTGAATTGAGTAAAACAGATGGCCTCCCTAATGTGGGTATGTTTCCTGTGTATCGTCAGAACAGAACAAAATGGTAGAGGAAGGGTGAATTTATTCTCTTTGTTTGAGCTGAGACAGCCATCTTTACCTGCCCTTGGACATCAGTGCTCCTTATTCACAGGCCTTCAGATTCAGACTGAAAGACACCACCAGCCTCAAGGCTCTCCAGCCTGCAGACAGCACATGGTTGGACTTCTTGCTCTCTATAATTTCATAAACTAATTCTTTTTTTCTTTTTTTAAAGAGAGAGAGAGAGAGAGACCGAGAGAGAGAGAGAATTTTTTTTAATATTTATTTTTTAGTTTTCGGCGGACACAACCTCTTTGTTTGTATGTGGTACTGAGGATCGAACCCGGGCTGCACACAGGCCAGGTGAGCGCGCTACCACTTGAACTAATTCTTATAATAAAGTTTCTCTTATATATAACTCTCTCTATGTATCCTGGTGGTTCTGTTTCTTTGGAGTACCTGGATAATATAGATTTTGATACCAAGAAAAAAACTCCAGGAAACTATGAATTTAAGGTATAAAATTTAAAAGATGAGTTTTCTGAATTGGTTCTGGGTTTCCTGAAATTGTCTCTGAAATTTGAGTAGGTTTAAAATACTAATGAGTGTGTTTTCAGTAGTACAGAGAGTACTGATAGTCTATAGTATGAGCAATAGACATATGAAGATAGGTATGTAAAATATCTCCATTGAATACTCCTATCCCATCACTTATAAGAAGTAAGGAGTTAAGTGATTCTGAATGTGATAATTATGAACATTTTTTTTGAGAACTAAGGAATATAATAAAATTGATTGGTTGCCCCAAAGTCACTGGACAAAGAAGCCAAATAAAAAGATGGGCTCCGGAACTTGAATTCCCTGCTCAATCGTTGCATAAAAAACCAAAGAACTTCTGCTTCTTGGTGTGCCCTGAAAGAGAGCTTTATCACTATGACTACAGGCTGAAACTGTGAAAATTAAACACAGAACCTCATTGTGCAATTGACTAAATTATAACACAAGTTTGATTTTCACTTTTTCTGGGTGTCCACTGTAAAAGTGAGGGCACTGAGTAGGAAAGAACAAGATTCTACAAGTTGAGATAAGAACATGTGTGAAGACTCTGGTGAAGCTGGGGACATTGAACTCCTAAATACTAGTTAAGTCTTCTTTGCTAGAGAAAGAGTTCCCTCCAACCCAAGTGACAATGACATCTCCATGCCTCGTGGCAGTGGCTTCCCCACTCAGTGATATTAACCTTCCACCTCCATCTGAAGGCATTAACCTGGCATTGCCTAAGGAAGCTGCTGAGGCAGTTGCCATGCAAGGCAATGCTGATTTTTCTGGGGACTTCTGTTTGTTTCTAGAGCTGTACATTAGACTCAAGTCGCAGCAGATATCTAAATGTGAGGTATAGAATTGTGACTCATGAGGAAATATGCTACACTCCAAAAGAACAACTTGAGTGTGGGACAGACCCAAGATGGCTATAGTTAAGCTTCCTCACTGAAACTTTAGGACAGCTTTGTTTTAGTATGTAGTCAAGGTCATGAACACCCTGATTCAGCATATGTACTCAAGGTCATAAATATCTGCTTGTGAGACACACGCTCACTTATGTAACCTGTTGGCATTGTGCCTTGTTGTTGTTGTTGTTGTTGTTGTTTGGCTTATTGGAAAGATTTGGGGGCTGCTGTTGTCTCTGAATAAAGCATGTCTACTATTCCACACCTTCCTTCACCTGTTGGGATCTCAAATTTGTTTTTTTTTCCAGGGCCTGAGCCCTGGCAGGACATTGAGTTTTCTAGTTTATACAAGCAGTAATCCAGGGACTATGTATGGGAATTGGTATTTAGGGTGTGAGATAATAGTTGAAGGAAATAAAATTAGAACATAATTAGAACTGAATCTATTGATGTGAGCCCACTAAGTCAAGAGTTTGCATTTAATGTTGCAGCTTGGGAGGTTAAAAAAGGCTATTTGGCTGGTAGATGAGTTGGCTAAAATGTGGAATAAAATATGGTCTATCATGAGCTAATTGGAATTGCTTGACCTCCCTTGGTTTAATGTAGAGGGAGGGTTTCAAAAGCTTAGGGAGATTGAAATGTTAGAGTGAATCTATTGCTGAGAGATACTTACCCACAGTGGAAAGGTCCAGAAGATATACCTTTCACCAGTGCTTTGAGAAAGAAGTTTGTGAGGAGAACCCTAGAATCCTTAAATAGCTGTCTTTGTTGGAAGTCAGGTCTTGCAGTGGGAATGAAGTTACTAAGTTAGAAAACCTAAATGTAATGGAAGTACTTTGGATTCTCGGGTGGCCAGGGGCCAAGTGGCCGCAACCAAATGATAAAGGCAAAGTGGGGGGCTGAATGTAATGGCACAGGGAGCCCCTGTCCAGTGCAGGCTACTGAACCAAATTCACTCAGTGAATTTGGAGTGACATGACAAGACTGTGCAGACATGGTATACCTTTTAGAGCTTCAGGACAGCTTCTCCAGCTCCCAGCCTCAAGCTCCCACAAAGGGGAGTAAGAGAAAAACACGAGAGGCTGGTGAGGGAAAGGGGGCACATTCTGAGGCTTGCCTTTTATTGGGGGTGCTATTCCATGGAACATTCTTTCCAAAAAAGGGAAAGGGGTAGGATTACAAAGGAACAGGTGAGTATAACTCAACCCTACTGAGTGACACTCACCTCTGGAGACACACACCTTATTATCCCAGTAGAGGTAAAAAGTCCAGTATATTGCGGGGTGCAATAATTTTTCAGCACCTTTTTACTCAGGACTTAAAGGTGTGTACATAGCTACTGTCCAGAGTGTGTCCTCACAGGTGCACATCTGTAATCCCAGCAATTTTGGAGGCTGAGGCAGGAAGATTGCAGGTTTGAGGCCAGCCTGGGAAATTTAGTGAGACCTTCTCTCAAAAATTGGCTAAGAATGTAGTTCAGTAGTAAAGCACTGACCTAGCATTTGCAGAGCCCTGGGATCATTGCCCAATACTGGTAAAAATAACAACAACAACAAAACTCACAAGGATATGTAGTGTTCATAACGCACAGCCAAATCAAAGAGATCAGAATAGCCTGACTCTCATAAACCTGTGGCATAGGCTGGTTAATCATGTGTTCCTAGAAGAAAAATAGGTCAACTGAATAAATATCCAAAATGAATCATAAAAACAGTCAGACCAGGAAAAGTGGTTAATTTCTATAATTTCAGCAATGTAGGAAGCTGAGGCAGGAGGATCCCAAGTTCAAAGATAGCCTTGGCAACTTTGTAAGACCCTGTCTCAAAATATTAAGGACTAGGGATATCGCTCAATAGTAGAACACCCTTGGGCTCAATTCTCAGTTCTCAGTTTTTTAAAAATCATAATTCCTTAATCACTTCCAAGACCTCAGCTAGTTTTCAGATGTGAAACCCCTCGAATGAAGGGGAGTCCAGGCTCCTCAAGGAAAAGCCACAGTGTACCACAAAAATCTTACTGACAAGAGGCTGATGAGGGAAAGGGGGCACATTCTGAGGCTCGCCTTTTATTGGGGGTACTAATATTTCTCCCAGCTTTCCCAAAGAGATCGACAGTCTTTTACTGGGGTAAGTCCATTCAGGAAATAGACTTTTCAGGGGCTATTGGATCCTAGTTCTGAACTGACAGTGATTCAGGAGACTCCAAATGTCATTGCGTCCCTCCAGTTAGAATAGGGTCTTATGGGAGTCAGGTGATCAATGGAGTTTAAGCTCACGTGTTTCACAGTGGATCTCATGGGTTCTTAAATCTATCCATGGTTATTTCCCAGGTTCTAGAATGCGTAATTGGAATAAACATACTTAGTAGCTGGCAGAATCTCCATACTGGTTCCCTGATCTGTAGAGTAAGGACTATTACTGTGGGAAAGGCTAAGTGGAAGCCATTAGAACTGTCTTTAGCTAGGAAAATAGTAATCAAAAACAATGCTGCTTCCTGGAAGGATAAAAAAAATACAATGCCAATACTGAGGGGTGGTGATTCCCACACCTTTCCATTCATCACTTTGTATTTGACCTGTGTAGAAGACGAATGAATCTTGGAGAATGCTGTGTTTTTGTAAACTTAACCAAGTGGTGACTCCAATTGCAGCTCCTGTACTGAATTGAACAAATAAACGTATCTCCTGGTATCTGGTATGCAGTTATTGTTCTGAAAAATGCCTGCCCATTTCTCCACCCCTGTCCATAAGGGCCACTTATTTGCTTTTGGGTAAAAAAATAAGTAGCACACCTGCACTATCCTAACTCAGGAGTGTATTTACTCCCTAACCCTATGTCATAAGGTAGTTCACAAGCCTCTTGATTGCCTTACCCTCCCGCAAGATCACGCTGGTCTACAACACTGATGACATTAGGCTGATTGGATCCAGTGAGTGAGACGTAGCAACTAGAGACATTGGTAAAACATTTGTGTGTCTGAAGGTGGGAAATAAGTGTACTAAATTTCAGGGGCCTTTTAGCTCAGTGAAATTTTGGGGGGGCAGTTAAGTAGTCTGGGGCTTGTTGAAATACCCCTTTTTAGGTGAAGAAAAAAGTTGTTGCATCTGGCCCCTCCACAACTGAGAAAGAAGCACAAGCCTAATTGGCCTCTTTGGATTTTAGAAGTAAAATGCTCCTGGGCTTTACCTCCGATCAGATAATGAGGTGTGGCTCCAGGAGTAGGCGTTACCCGGTGGGTGGGGTTGAGTTACACTCACCTGTTCCTTTGTGATCCTACCCAATGCCCTTTTTCAGGTAGAATGTTCTAAGAAACAGCATCCCTCAATAAAAGCCATCTTCAGAAAGTACGCCCCCTGCCATGCGTCCTCCCTCCCTCTCTCTCTCTCTCTCTCTCTCTCTCTCTCTCTCTCTCTCCCTTCCCCCCCCCATCAGCCTCCTGTGACTTTCTCTTGCCCTCCTTGTGGGAGCCTGAGGCCGGGAGCCTGGGAAGCCATCCTGAAGCTTTTAAAAAGGTATTCCGTGTCTGCGTGGTATTTTGTGTCACCCCAAATTCACAGGAGTGATTTGGGATCAGTTGCCCCCACTGGACATGGGTAGCAGTCCCGATCCTGCTATATTACCTTCTTTCTCTTGTCTATCATAGGAAATTACTTATGATCCATTGACGGAGGAAGAGAAGGCTCAGGCCTGGTTTACAGATGGTTGTGCACCATGGGCCTAGCCCCTGAAAGTGGACAACTGTAGCACTAAAGCCCTCCCAGGGACATTCCTAAGGGACAGTGGTAAAGGGAATTCTTCCCAGTAGGCATAACTCTGGACAGTGTGCACTTTTCTTAGAAGGAGAAATGGACAGATATGTGATTATATATCTATTCATAGGCTGTAGCCAGTGGTTTGGCCAGATGATCAGGGACTTAGAAGGAATGTGGTGGGAAAATTGATAACAAGGAAATTTAAGGAAGAAGTATGTGGATAGAATCTCTTGGAATGAACAACAACAAAAAAAAAAACCCATAAAGATATTTGTGCCCTATGTGAATTTTCACCAAATGGTGACTTTAGCAAAGAAGAATTTTACTAATTAGGGGGACCTGTTCTGTATAAGTCTCTCTCCAGCCACCCCTGTCATTGCTCAATGGGCTCATGAATAAGGCGGCTATGTAGTAAGGGTGGAAGTTATGTATGGGCTCAGCAACATGTGCATCCACTCACTAGACCAGTCTATGTATAAGCACTACTAAGTGCCACTCTGCCAGCAGCAGAAATCAATACTGAGCCCCTGATATTTGATCATTGCCCAGGGTGATCAACCAGCCACCTAGTGGCAGATTGATTACATTGGACAGCTTCCATCATGGAAGGAGCACATTGTTTCCTTACTGGAATATATAATCTGTTTATAGATTTAACTTTCTGCACTCAATACTTCTGTCAAAACTCCCATCTGTGGGTTACAGAGGCCTTATCCATCATCATGGTATTCCATGGAGCATTACTTCTGATCATGAAACTCACTGCATAGCAAAAGAATTGTGACAATGGCCCAGGCTCATGGAATTCACTAGCTTTATCATATTTCCCACCATCCTGAAGCACCTAGCTTGATAGAATAGTGGAATGGCTTTTTGAAGACTTAGTTACAATGTCAGATATTCAATGCCAGGTAGATGGCAATACCTTGCAGGGCTGGAGCAAGGATCATTGGAAGGTTGTATATGCTCTAAGTCAGTGTCCAAGATAGGAAGTACTGTTTCTTCCACAGCCAGGATTGGTGGTTCCAGGAATCAAGGGGTAGAAATGGGAATGGCACCACTCTCCCATTACTCCATGATGTACTGGCAAAATTCAACTTTCTCTTCAACTTTTTGTTCTGTTGGCCTGTAGTTCCTAACTCCAGAGGGAGAAATGCTTCCATCAGGAGACATAGCAATGATTCCATTAAACGGAAACTCAACTGGCACTTTTCCACTTTGGCTTCTTCTAAATCTGAATCAAAAAGCAAAGAAGGAGTTATGGTGTTAGTGGGGGGTGTTATTTCCCCGAATGCCAAAGGGAAAATTAGACTACTTTTCTCCACAATGTAGGGAAAGAAGAATATGTCTGGAATACAAGAGACCTTTTTGGGTGTTTATCACCATACCCCGTGATTAAGATCATTGAAAAACTACAACAACCTAATCCAGGCAGGACTACTAATGGTCCCAACTCTTCAGGAATAAAAGTCGTGTTACCTGCTAGAATAAAAAATCACGATTGACTGAGAGTTGCTGAATGCAAAAAGAATACAGAATGGGTAGTACAAAGAAGGCAGATATAAATACCAACTACAAACACCTGGCCAGCCACAAAACTGTAATTGTCATAAGTATTTCCTCTTTATCTCATTATGAATACCTCCGTGTGTATAAACATGTATTAAGCAACTATCTTTGTTTTCTTTTCTCTTATTCCTTTGTCATGTGACCAAAGATGTTTTTACATCATATTGTTAATTATATGTTACAATATTTATGAGATGTAAGGAGAAGAGTAAACATCACTCAGGGACATCCTCTCCTGGGGAAGGGATTTTAGGGCATTTTCAGTTGTATGCTGGATAGTTGTATCATGTTAAATGAGCTATGACCTTGTTATTGTCTTTGTTTGGAAATTAAGTATGGTTTAAGGAGGTGAGTGAGTGTGAGTGCCAAGTTCAGAAGGACTTGCTGTGATTAATTTTATGCAGCATCATGCCTGAGCTAAAAGGTGCCCAGAAAGCTGGTCAAACATTATTTCTAGGCATGTTTGAGGTTGTTTCCAGAAGAAATTAGCATTTGAATTGAAGAACTGAATAAAGCAGGTGGCCTTCCCCAATGTGGGTGGGCATCCAATAATATTGACAAAAGGCCAACTTCACTCTCTCCGAATGAGCATCCATAATCTCCTGCCCTTGGACACTGGCACTTGTTCTTGGACTACTAGACTCACACCAGGACTTAAGAAATACCAACTCCTGGATTCTCATATCCTCAGACTCAGACTGAATCACATCATTGACTTTCCTGGTTTTTTTAGCTTGCAGATGGTGGATCATGGAACTATTGGCCTCCAAAACCACATGAGTAAATTGATGATAATTCCCTGAGTTAGTCAGCTTTTTTAAAATTTTTTTTTAGTTGTAGATGGGTGCCATACCTTTATTTTATTTTTATGTGGTGCTGAGGATCAAACCCAGTGTCTTCCACATGTGAGGCGAGTGCTCTGATTTACAACCTCAGCCCCCAGCTTTTTATTACTATGAACAAAACATCTAACAAAAACAACTTAGAGGAGAAAAAATTTGTTTGGGCTCATGATTTCAGAGGTTCATGGTTAGCTGACTACTAGGGGCTCTGTTTCTGTAACTGGGTTGACTGGGCTAATTGTGATTGGCTAAGCGTCCCTCCACCTGACTGCACTCTCCTGCTTCTGTAATTTGGCTTGCTTGCATTGGCTAGACCCCCATCATGGCAAAAAGGTATGGTGGAGGAAGGTTTCTCAGTTCATGGCAGCTAGGAAGGAGGTGGGGGAGAAGGAAAAGAGGAGGAGGAGGAGGAGAAGAAGAGGAGAAGAGAGAGAAAGCCAGGGACAAAATATGATCCTCAAGGCCTGCCCCCACTTACTTACTCTCTCCAGCCATACCCTATCTGCCTATGGTCACCAACCAGTAGACCATTTGATTTATCAACCTATCAAATGCATTAATCCACTGTATAACCCCGATGGTGTAATCATTACCTTAAAAGTCCACCTCTGAACCTTTCTATATTAGGGAACATACTTCCAAAATGAGCTTTTCAGGGGATATTTATAGATCTAAACCATAAAACTTCCTTTTTATATATATTTATATAGAACCCACTGGTTCTGTTTTTCTGAGTTACCCTAACTAATATAGCTTGCAGATGGTGGATCATTGAAACTAATAGAGTATCCCACCCTGATACCCCTTTTTAGGATCATCTATCCTGCTTTCACTGCATGTATTAGCTACTAATAATGGCAGGAAGCTACAACTATGGCGGGGGCGGGGGGTGGGGTACATGTCCTTAAAGTATGGGAACCACCTTGTCCAGAGAAGCCAGGGAAGTTATGAGTTCCCTCCTTTTCATAAGGGTAAATTGTGGTCAGTGACTGACTGGTAGTGGGTGGAATGAAACTCCAGTCCCTGTGCCTCAAGGTAGAACAAACTGTGGTATAATTAATGTTCCAGAGCTCTGCGTGACATTAAGCTAAGGCTAGATGTCTCCTGAAAATCCATCTTTGTTTAACACCTTACCTTCCTCTGTTCTGTTTTCCTCTCTCCTGCACAAGTATTTTCCTGAGAGCACTCTCTGTATTATTTCAACAAATTGCTTACACAGGAATCCTCATCCAGGTTTTGTTTACAAGAAATTTGTCCTAAGATACCTTTCTGGGTAGGGGGTGAGAGAAAACTTTCCTAACAATATAATGATCTAACACTGAAAATAGGTGTTATACCAATGCTGAGACCCTCAAATAACTCTCAGACCACACATTGCCATTCCAATTAAGCCTTTATTGCTGGCCAGCGGCAAACACTCCACTCTCTAAAATCGAGATAGTCAGAGTGACGCACCCCCTTCAGTTTGGCCTCATATTTAAGCCAAAAAACCACAAAAGGGACTTGGGGGTTTAGCCAATGCAAGCAAGCCAAGTTATAGAAACAGGAGATTGCAGTCAGGCGGTGGGAGGCTTAGCCAATCAAAATAAGCCCAGTTGCCCCAGTTATAGAAAAGAAGCCCAGTCACCCCAGTTACAGAAACAGAAGCCCAGTTAGATAGCTCCATGTTCTTGAGGGTTTCCACAACAAAAGGAAAAAACAACTTGCCCCAGTCATGACCTTTCTAGTTGGCATGGCTGTTTCACAAAATGGAGTTACTAAACAAAATGAAGTCACTACAGTCAAGACTTCTATCTCACCACAAAGGTATATACGTTGTTTTTGTCTGTTTAGTTTTTCTTTTTAACTGATTTGAAACTCTTAAGATGCATATAGGCACCCCTGAAACACTTAAATCTGTCAATTTCAGAAGTAGTTACAATAGACAACCATCAAGATAGAATATTTACAGACAGAGATCTTCACTTGAATGGAAATGTTTTATAATCCAGTAGAGTTGCAAACAGAAACTCAAACTTTATATAAAAATTGCAGGATTGCTTTCCCTCTGCTGCTGTGAATCAAACCCAAGGCCTCATGCATATTAGGCAAATATTTTGCCATTATGTCCCAGACCTTTGAAAGTTGTAGCTATTAATCATAATAAAAGTCACCTGTGATAGCATCTTTGGAGAGAAAAATCTAATGTAATGCCCATACATTTAGGTCATAATATTGAGTATCAGCAGACTTTTCACAGATAAATAGCATGAATTTATAATGATAACAACAGTAGCAACAATAATAATTGCTGTTTTTTTAATCCATCATAGGCAGATATTAGATATTTTATCCCAAAATTTCCCAGTATTACTCTATGATCACACAGTTAGCATAGCAAGGATCCCAATTCAACTGTGACTTATCAAGGTATTGCTCTTTCAAGCCACAAAAATTGGGTTAGTGGATGGTAGAAAATTGGTACTGTGCCAGGAGCACCTCCCTTTGAGTGTAATGCCAATTCTTTCCCTTTTGAAACAATGAAGATAATCATCAATTCCATTTTCTTAAGCCTTTGTTCCTTCTCATTTCAAACATCTTTAGTTTTTCTTTATGTTTCAATTTAATGTACTGCCTGTTCACTAGAAGCAACACTTTTTGCTGAGCTACTAAACACAAGAATGTATTAGTTAAACATTTTTTGAAGTTAGGTATAATCTAGAAGTGGCAGACAGTGAAATTCTGAGATATAATTCCTCCCAACATCTTTTTGAAACTCATTGGTCTAGAATATTTACACACTTCAGGTTCTCTTCTCTGTGGCTAGAGAGGAATTTTAGTTACATATTCTGGCTTCCTTTGATACATTGAGGGTGTCTATAAATTTCTTTACTAAATGGTTTTATGTCTCAGCAAAAGGCATATGTGTGTACCCTGTCTTAAGAATAATGTCAAGGTGTTGGTAATGAACTTTCGCAGGCAGAGAAATGGCAGGGCTTTGTATATCTGAGCATATCTCTCCATACCACCCCAACTCCATCACAAGTACTGCTTGGATATTCATATACCTCCCCCTTAATTGTGTAAATGTCCTTCTTATCCACTGTGAGATCCTTCCTGTGTGCTTTGGCGACTCTCTGAGGGACAGTCCTCTCTAGTCATTATCCCTCTCTCTGCATAATATTCATTCATTCTCTCTCTCTCACTCAAATCAGCAACTTTTAAATTTCATTTCTTTCCTTCATAGTAAAATTTGTTGGAAGAATTGTATATACTTGTTATGGCTTGGATGGCTTGGAAGTGTCCTCCAAGGCTCATGTGTTGAAGGCTTGGTCCCTTATGCAACAATGTTCAGATGTGGGGCTTTGGTGAAGTGATTGGATCACGAGGGCTCTGATCTCATCAATGGGTCATTCATTGGGGGTTACCAACCAGTAACCCATTTACTGGGGTCATTGGGGGCATGCCTTTGAAGACTATATCTTGTTACTAGCCTCTTGCAAGCTCTCTGTCTCTTTCTGCTTCCTGGCCACTATGAGGTGAGCAGCTTTGCTCTTCCATGCCCTTTTGCCATGATGTATTACTTCATCACAAGCCCATAGCAATGATGCCAAAAAACTATGGACTGAAACCTCTGAAATCATGAGTCATAATAAATTTTTCTCTTTTAAGTTTTTTTCCTCAGTTATTTTATTACAGTGATAGAAAGCTGACTAATACAACACTAGATTTTCTTAACCTTTTCCTTGCCTTTTCTTCCTGTTAGGCTTCATTTCTAACTCTCCACTGAAACTGCCTTTGCTGAATCATTAATCATTTCTCTGTTGAGAGTCCTACAAATAACAGATATTTTTCTGTCATTATGGCATTTGGCCTCTCAGCAGTGTTGCATGCTGTTGAACACTATCTTGCTTTTTCAGAATCACTTGACTTCCATGAGGTGGTGTGCTGATAAACTAGTTCAGAGTAGTGATGGGGATAACCCTGACTTGCAACATTTTCCTTTTTCCATAGTTATCATGGCCAATATCAACTTCCTAATGTTTAACAGGGTCTTATATGCCACTCAAATTGTAAAACCAGGTATTGTTGAATTTTCCCCTGCTCTGTCCTCTTGCCTTACCTTGCTCTTTTTGTTGACCTGTCCTTCATTGCCAAATAAAGGTCAGCCTTCTTTGGGACTTAGATCTGAGCCCTCTTCTCTTTTCCTTTCTTTCTTCATTGACTATCTCAACCATTCATATTGCTTTCTTTTCTTTTTTTTAAAAATCAGATTTATAATAGGCAATAATTTAAAATTTTGAATTGATACAAAAATACTTGAAGAAGTGTCATGCTTAACTCCTGTTCCAGTCACTCCTAGCCATTAATTCTTCAGGTAAGCACTTTTATTAGTTCCTTATGTATTCTTCCAGCATTTCTTTTGTAAATATAAATGCATATACATGCATGTGTAGACGTGTGAGCTCATGTGTATATTCTGATGGTTTCCCTTTCTTTTTCTCCCTGTGGTGCTGGGGATTGAATCCAGGCTCTCACATATGTTAGCTAAGTACTCTACCACAGAACTACATTCCCAGCCCTTATTGTTCCCCTTTAATGTCCCAAAAGAAATGTCATCAATGTTATTTTACACTTTGCTTCTTTTTAATATATATATATTCTAGAGTTCTTTCCCTATCAGTACAGAGATATCCACATGATTTAAAAAGTATCATTTAAGCCCCAGTACTGCAAAATAAAAACATAATAAGTACCATTAATATGCTGACTACAACCAAATTCATATGTCTGTTAGAGACCCCTCTCTGAGCTCTAACCTTTCCAACTTCTTACCTGACTTTTGACTTCTCAAAGACATCCAAACTGACCAGGCCCAAAATGAAACACTGGTTTTAACTTCCTGTGGTGGATGCTTTTTTGCTGGCCTGCCCAATCCCCATTACAGCTCAGAGACCCATTCCCCATTTGCTGCGTTGACTGCTAATGACTCACAGCTGCCTCTTCTCTGGAGCATTGCCTTTGGCTGAAGAGACCCACTTTGTCCTGGAACTTGTCCTCACAGGCACAGATGGGCCCCTTGTCTGAATGAGGCACAGTCAACTCTACAGGGAGGTTTATGTGGCGATAAGCCTTCCCTTGTTGCATTCTTTCTCTTTCCTTATCCTGCTTCCCTTATCCCTTTTGTGCTTTTCCTGAAGAACACTTCCTCAAAAAAACCATGTGCACCAGGTATGGTGGTACATACCCGTAATCCCTATGACTCAGGAGGTTGGGGCAGAGGGATCACAAGTTCAAGAGTAGCCTCAGCAACTTAGCAAGATCTCATCTCAAAATAAAAGATAAAAAGGGCTGGGGATGTAGCTCAGTGGTAAAGTGCCCCTGCGTTCAATCCCCAGTACCAAAAACCAAACAAACAAAGCAAACACTTGTTCCAAGATCTTTGCATCTAGGAAACAGAACCTAAGACACTCCCTCTACTGTCCTCCTTGGTCTTCTCCATCACAGTTGATATTGTCTTCATTTACCTATTTGTACAGACCAGAAACTTGGGTGCCATTCTTGACCCTTCTTTCCTCTGTCAACTGCATCTTTTCCTTCAGCAAATCCTGTTGAGCCTACCACAAATACATCTTGAATCTAGAGATGTCTTTCCAGGTCTTTCAAATCCTAAGAAGGTCACAGCATGTATCTTACTCATTTAAATTTTTATTTATTTATATTTTTGAATTGATGTTATAGTTTGGATGTGAGGTGTCCCTGAAAAGCTCATGTGTGAGATAATGCAAGAGGCTTAGAGGTGACCTGATTGGGTTATGAGAGCCTTAACCCAATCCATGAATTAATCCTCCAATAGGAATTAACTGAGTGGTTACTGTAGGCAGGTAGGGTGTGGCTGAAGGAGGTGGGGCTGTGCCTTTGGGGTATATATTTTGTTCCTGTTGAGTGGAGTCCCTCTCTTAGCTCCCTGGCATGATGTCTTGAGCCGCTTCCCTCCACCACACTCTACATCACCACAGAACATCAACACCATGATGTTCTGCTTCACCTTGAACCCTGATGGGCAGAGCCAGCTGTCTATGGACTGAGACCTCTGAAACCAGGAGCTCCCAAATAAATTTTCCTGCATTAAAAAATGTTCTTGTCAGGTCTTTTAGTTATAGTCCAGAAAAGTTGACAAAACAATTGATAATACTTGTTCATGATTTTAAAATTTTAAAACTACAAAATAATATACAACATGAGACACCTTCTCAATTCTGTCCCCAAGCCATTTAGTTCTCTTCTCTAGAAGCAAATGCTGTTTCCCATTGGGTAGTTTATTTACTGACACCAAATACATGATGTTTTTCAACACCCATTTCCCAATTCTCTGATACCAACTGGGGTTCAATAATTCAACTCAGCCTCACACTATTTCTTCAGAGTTAGCACAGGCCCCACAGGTTGAGGTATCAGTCCTATAAGACTTCCTCCACTGCTGGGTATGGTGGTGCCCACCAGTAATCTCAACAATTCAGAAGGCTGAAGCAGCAGGGTTGCAAGTTTGAGGTCCAGCCTGAGCAATGTACTGAGATACTGTCTCAAGATAAATTTTTAATAGAAGGGGCTAGGGATGTAGCTCAGTGGTAGAGTACTTACTTAGCTCTAAGTTCAATCTCCAGTACTTAGGGAAAAATACTGTCCCCCTACAGTAACTAGTGACAAATCTAAGATCACTAGGCTACCTGTACTTCTGTCTGATTTGCCACAAGCTTTCTGTGATACTATGAGATTTTACACACACACACACACACACACACACACACACACACACTTCTATATTCCTGCATATATAATGCAGGGTTTTTTGCTCATTGTTGTTACTGATGCATAATTCCTTCCCCAAGGCAGCATAGAAACTAGAATTTCTCTTTTTCAAGGAGGTTCATAGAAACTCTAATCATCCTCTGCCTTTCTATCTTAAACCTAGCCATAAAGAAATTCTCTGACCCACTTTGTCTGATAGTAGATCCCAAGACCCCCATTTCTGCCCCATACCTGGGTGGAAGGAATGCTGTACAGAGAAGCCTTGCCCACTCCCTGTATTAGCTGTTCATCTTAGCCTTTTTTCCCATTGCATTTTTGCACAGTTGTCTACGCTTCAATCATGACTATGCAATGAAGTCTCCGAAAAGACACAAAAGGACAGGAGCTGGAGAGCTTCTGGGTAGCTGAGCATTCAGAGGTTCCTGGAAGGTGGTGCACCTAGAAAGGCAGGGAAGCTCCATACCTTGTCCCTCACACCTTATCCTATGCATCGCTTCATATATATTCTTTATAATATCTTTTATAACAAAGTGGTAAACATGCTTCTGTGAGTTCTGTGAGTTACTTGAGTGAATTAATCAAAACCAAGGAAGGGGTTGTGGGGATTCCAATTTGTAGCCCATCAGAAGCACAGGTAAAATCAACAAAAACCAAAAATACTTTGGGGTTTGGACTGGCAGCTAAAGGTGAAGGCAGGGGGTGGTGATGGTAGTCTTGGGGACTGAGCCCTCAACCTGTGAGATATGATGTTAACTCCAGGCACATAGTGTCAGAATTGAATTAGAGGACACTTCAGCTGGTGTCTGCCGCAGAATTAACTGCTTGTGTTACCAGCAGAAATCGGGATTGGGTTCATAGTCCACGGAGCTGAAGAAAGAAGAATGAATGACGAGGGAAGAATGCTGAGATAAGCAAGTGAGCAGGAATTTTATTAAAAAGGAAAGCAAAAGAAAAAGACTCAGAACTCCCAGCGTAGTACCTGAGAGAGGCAAGAGTGCCCTTTAAGTCTTAAAGCATTCTTTTTTTTCAAAAGCACAGAAGGAGATAGGCTCCTCCTGATTGGTTGCTCACTGTTACTAGGAGTGTGAGCTTTGTTGATTGGTTCTGGATAATTTAGTTATTCCTCACACAGGCTGTGGCTGGATTAAGCAGTCACTTTCTGGGAGATGGAAGCTTCCTTCTTTTCTGAGAAACAGGAACTGTTTTATAACATGTCAGCACATGTTAAAGTGGCTGTTCTCATGCTTGTTTTCTTGTTGACCTTTACTGACCCTTTCCTACCTTCCACTGCCTATCTTTTTCTATCTCAGTCCTCTAATACTGCTGCAAGGGAAATTGGGCAATGAACAATAAGCAGTTTGGGTTTCCCCTTGGGGACAATCCAGTAGATCAAGAGGTTTCGGGGTAGAAGTCATATGGAATGGTTACTCAGTAACTGCTTCCTATTGTTAAGGGATGTTGAGAAGCAGCAGCAAGGATTCCCTTGGTGGCTAGTCCAGGGGTCCCAGATCCATGTCCATGTATGATTCCTTTGTGTCTAGGAGGAAGAGATTTTTTTTGTTAAGAAACAGGAGTTTGTTTAGTAGCATGGTTTCAATTATTCTCTGGAGCAGACTGTGTATGCCGGCAATGACGCAGCACACTACCATAATTAATAGCCCCAAGCACTACGATTAAAAAGTTACCGTGGCATATCCAGCTTTATGTTCCCTTTTTCCATAAAAGAACGTCCATGTGTGTACATAGTAAGATCTGGATAGGACAGGGGAAAACTTTGGAGGTCTCCCTGGACTGAGTAATCGATAGCTGAGGCTTGTTGACAATCACATTCAGGGTTCTCTTCTAGTGATTCCAGAAGAAAGGTGGCTAGGTTTAAATTTGAGCAAGGCCTAGTATTTTTATGAGATGACTATCTGAGAGCCATAATCCCCCTTTAGTACTTAGAATTCCTGAAATGTCATGAGAGGTGTATACAGTAAGATCTCTTTCTAGAGTTATCTTAACTGCCTCGGGGACCAGCAAGGCTACTGCCACCACCACCCACAGACAATGGAGCCATCCCTGAAATCCGTATCAAGCTCCTTGCTGAGATATCCTACTGACTGTTGGGCTGGTCCACTCCTTTGCCTTATTACCCTCAAGGCCATTTCTCCACTCTCTGTCACAAACCAATTAAATTCTTGCTCTGTAGGCAAGCTGAGAACAGTAGCGTGGAGTAAGGCCTTTGTTAGGGCCTTAAAAGTTTAACATACTCTGGTTCCCATATTAGAGTGTCCTTCTCTTGGTGTTGGGTTTCTTTGAGGAATTGATAAAGAAAGGGGTCTGGCTATCTCTCCATACCCAGTGAGTCAAAGCCTGCAATATCCAGTTATCCCCAGAAATCCTCTGGTTTTTTGTATGGTCTGTGGTAGAGGGTATCATCCTATAGGGTCATCCTTTCTTTCCCTAGTCTGCAGATTCCATGTGACAATTATAATCCCAAGTATTGAACCTTAGGTTATCATAGCTGAGCTTTCTTCTTTGAGACCTTATACCCTCTATCAGCTAAATAATTTACTCTGCAGTGACCATTTGATCTTCCTGAGAGGTAATACATAGGAGTTGTACACATATTGGAGGACAGTTACAGATGACTTGTTCTTGAGTTTTGCTAGGTCCTTGGTGAGGATCTGTCCAAACAGATCCCTAAATCCTTGGGATAGCACTATCCATGTCTATTGATATCTGCTACCTGGGTCTTCAAAGGCAAACAGATACTGTGACTGATTATCTAGGAGCATATAGAAAAAGGCATCCTTAAAATGTAATACAATAAACCAAGCAGCAACAGCTGGGATCTTGGATAACAAAGTATAAGGATTGAGTACTACTGGATGAAGAGGGACACCTGCTTCACTGATTACCCTGAGATATTGAACTCAGGATAATTTATTTTCTGGACTCCTAAAATGTTCTGCAATCATGCTAAGTGAAATAAGCCAATCCCCCCAAAACAAAGGCCAAATGTTTTCTCTAATAAGTGGATGCTAATCCATAATGGGAGTGAGGATGGGAGGAGTGAAGAAACTTTGGATTGGGCAAAGGGGAGGGAGAAGGGGAGGAGGTATAGGGATTAAAAAAAAGATGGTGAAATGAGAGGGACACCATTAACTTAGGTATATGTATGGTTGCACAAATGGTGTGACCCTACTCTGTGTACAGCCAGAGAAGTGAAAAATTGTGCTCCATTTGTGTGCAATGCCTCAAAGAGCATTCTGCTGTCATGTATAACAGATTAGAACAACAACAACAAAAATCAAACAACTAAAAAAATTCTGAGCCTCAAAGAAATGCTACATCAATTTCTTTCTCAGTCACCAAAGACAAAAAGCAAAATCCTATTTGTTTTACATCGAATATCACTGGGACATCATTAATTGTAAGTGTATTGCTCATAAATCATAATAGTGGCCTAATGATTAGGAAAGTTGGTTCTGAAATGTTCTTCAATATTTATTTATTTATTTGTGCTTATAATCTATATATTTACTACTCTTGATTTCTGAGATGTATCATGTTTTTAGTTGAAGTATTTGGAATGCTTGAAAAAGATTATGATTCTTCTTTTTTACCATTTTTTAAAAATATAATTATGCCTCCCTTTGCTATTATATCAAAAAACACTAACTAAATACTACCCTGTGGCAAGCTTAGCAGTAAGATTTGGGGTTGCAAATATGAGTAAGAAATGGCCTCATGATGACCATTTAAACTAGGGTGTTCTAGTGAACCTGAAGCTATATAACCACTCTAAAATTTACTGACTCAAAACAACTGTATTTACATGACTCAATGATCCGTAATTTGAAAAGAATTTGGCAAAATCTAGTTTTGTTTTACATCAGCTTGAGCAGCTCAAAGATTAGAAGCTACAATACCTGCAGGCTCCATTACTCAAATGCTGGTGATTAACAGTTGAGTGATGTCACCTTAGTAGCTTGAATCTGCCATAGCACGAGTATGGGAATCAGTCATACACATCAGGGCTATGTATTTATTTATTTGAGAGCTGCTTGTTAAACATTTGAGCACACTACTGAATAGCTGGCACCAACTTTTGAATTTGTGACTAAAAATTCCCACATGTGAAACTCTGAGTAAAAAATGTGCTACTGAATTTTTCAAATGATATTTGGAATTGAGCAAAAGCAATCATACTGGCTTTTCAATATGATTTTAAAAATACATCTTGTATGCATCTGTTATGGTATGGCTATATTTGTACATTGTGTAACAAATATGAAAATGAAAAATAAAATAAAATAAAATGTATTGCAAGCGTTATTACAAATCACAAAGAGTCCCTGACATTTAAGGTTTTTGAATGATCTCCAGTAAACCTCTTTTTGCCTCTTGGTGCAAGGGGTACTGTCTCTGGTGTGGGAAGATGGAGGGGTCCTTCAAAGTTATTTTAATTCGAATTGCACTCTTCTTGCCTGATTTTGCCCTCCATGACCCATACTTCAGGGTTTACATTGCATTCTAATAGATGTAGACATAGTGAGCTCTGGGTTCCCAAATTCATGGTGATGGAGGCCTGAAGTTTTGAGGGTACATCTCTTTCCAATAAAGGAGTAGGGCACTTTAAGACTATCAGGAATGCATGAGAAAACCTCACCCCATCCCATTCGCTACTTACCAGGGGAGTAAAATACCTAGTGATAGGTCATCCAGACATCTCGTACCATCATAGTATCAGAAGAAAGGAGTCCAGGGTAAGAGACAAATATAGAGAAGCTGGCATCAATGTCCAGAAGAAAACCGACCTTTTGGTTCCCTACTGAGAAACATACCAGGGTTCATGCAAGGTAATGGGAGTCACAGGAGCCATTAAAGTTGACTTCAGGCCCCCCAGACCCTGTGCCTCTAAGGACATTCATTCCTTCAGTGATGGCCTTGACAGACAGGACAGAGCCTTGGTGGGGGTGTTGGCATTCCCACTGGCAATGTCTCTCCTTTTCACAGTGGAAACAAATTCCTTTTGTGATTCTAGGTCCATTACACTCACTTCCTCTAACACTCTGAAATCTTGCTCCCTGCAGGGCCATGACCAATACTTCAACCTTCAATTTCTATGTTCCCTTTCCTTCTTCTCCTCCTGATCTGTTATAAAAGACTTGTGATTCGAAGGATGTCATCTAAGGACTGATCAGAGACATATGTTAATTT
This sequence comes from Ictidomys tridecemlineatus, assembly GCF_052094955.1. Lineage (NCBI taxonomy): Eukaryota > Metazoa > Chordata > Mammalia > Rodentia > Sciuridae > Ictidomys > Ictidomys tridecemlineatus. Next base: position 118,097,296 of record NC_135477.1, on the reverse strand, counting down.
TTTTAACTTCTTCCAAATGTCTGGGGCCAACTGAATAATGAATTTATCCTTTAAAATTATGTGATTCAGGATCTACTGTAGTGTGATTTCACAATGGATTCAGGATCTACTGTAGTGTGATTTCACAATGCCTCCCTGAGTTTTTTTCCAGAAAGATTGCAGGGTTCTCCTGAGGGCTTTGATGGATTTCAAATAGCTTAGAGTAATTGATAGACTTCTGCCTCAACCTGAGACCTTCAATGACCAGAGCCTGAAAATGTCTCATTTTTCAATCATCCTGTTCATCATTTGGATCCCATTCAGGCTTATTCCCAGGAACTGCCTGTGCCCCAGACTGATAATTAGATTTACTCCTAGTCTGTGCTACAGAAATACAATCATCTCCAAAATGCTCAGCTGCCCTTAAGACAGTCTCCTTTCCATTAAAGGTCATAATTTGGCTGAGCAGTAACATAATATTCTTCCAGGTAAAACTGAACACCTGACAGAAGTTTTGAAACACCTTAATGTATTTATCTGGATCCTCTGAGAACTTCTCTAAATCCATCTTTATTTGCCTCAGGTCCTGACGGGGGAAAAAGAACATGGGTCTTGGTTGGCCCAGATTCCCTTCCTGCCATCTCCTGAAGCAGCAGTATGTTTTGTCTTCCTCTAGGGGTGATGATGAGTGTCCTAAGTAGAGAAGACATAAGGGCTGTTGGCAGGGGTTATTAAAGGTTGGGACTCTTTGGAATTTCTCTGGCTTTTCTATCCTGATAGGTGTGTCCTTAGATTTCTTTTCTTTCATGGGGTCTAGCTTACACTGATGACAATATTTGGGGGTTCTCAGAGCAAAAAAAGTCTGATCATGGGGGACCTCAGACCACTTTCCTTCCTTCTTATAAGACAAATTAAGCAGCAAGATACTATTAAAGTTTATACATCCCTCTGGTGGCCATGATTCTCCATTATAGAGTTTGTGTTGAGGTCACATCTGACAGCAGAAGAAAATCATAGACTTTTTTGCTGAACATCTGTGGATCAAAATTGTCCGAAATTTTCAATGGCAGGCTAGTGGTGAAGCTGGCATTATTTTGGGGGCTGAAGTTCTCATCTGGATATGAGAAAACAGAACTCAGGCAACTGCACCAGAAGAACTGACCAATCTCATGGGGATGTCTTCCTGAAGACATTTCTTGGCTGTTGGCAATCCTGCCCCTCTAACTCTACATGACTTGGTGGATTTAGTGCTGCCTTACCTGCTCAGTCACACAAGTCTTTGGTTTCTGTATGACAAAGACCGGGAGGAACCAGACTTAGCGAACCTTATTGATCTCCTCTGGCCCCTACTGGACTTTTAGATACAATGGCTGATAATTAAATGTCAATGGACAGTGGGATATATTCCTCTGCTTTGTGTGTCTACAAAATTGGTAAGCCTAGGGAATATGAATTTTTCTTTCAAGCAAGGTCCAAGGACATTACGTAAGGGCAAGGTCGTCAAGGACAAAGAATCATTTTAAAGTGGGTTTTTCATCCACAATCTGGATCCAGGGGTCATGGAAGGACAAAGAGAACAGGTTGTGTCAGAGGACCTTCTGTCTTCCTTATGGAAATTTGAGGGAGAATTTAATGAACAGGCTGTGAGCCTGTGGGTTGGGGTTACCCAGAGGGATAGAGTTCAGCCTTGGTGGAAGGTTGGGGAATGTGTGAGAATGTATCTCCTAGATCCCTAAAGAAGAAAACCATATGGGTGCCTCCTCTTCCCTTACAGGCAAAGGAACTGGGGAGACCCAGAAACACAGTAGGAAAGTCTTCAGTCCTTCAATTTGTGAGAAGAGGGAGCCCAAACCCATCCCTAAAAACCACTCCAGTATATGCCTCTTTCTATGGATAGAGTTTTAGCTATTAGGGAAGCACTTAGGAGGATGGAGTGTGAGGGAGGAGGTGCAGGTGGCTCATACTGAGGTGCCAGCCTCGCTGAATGTTTGCTATGCTCAACTAAAAGCCACAGGGTACCCCAAGGGGCTGTTGGGAAATAGGATTGGAAGAGGGGCCTTTGAGAGTCATCAAAAGTAGCCTCAGTCAGGATCTTGCAGTTGTCTTTCAACTTCACCCAAATCCTAGCATCCAAAGGCAGGCCAGGATCAGGGGCCATGTCTACTTGCTCTAGGCACACCCCAAGCCAGGACAGAAAAGTAGGAACAGCTCCATAGAGCCCAACATGCCTGATCCGCAGGGCAGGTGATTCAGGACAGAAAAACAAAGGAACACATCACCTGAGACTTGAGTGGCAGCCGCACTGATTGCTTTTAAGTGGCTGACAGATAGATGCCCGGTTTTCTGGAAAAGGATAATGAAGGCAAAGAGCGTTCAGAGCAAATGACTTACCTTGGTGGGGGTTGGAGATCCTGGAGGAGCCTCCAAGATGTTATGAGCCCCCAAGATGTTACTGGCAGGAGTTGGGATTGGGTTCATGTTTCATAGAGTTGAAGAATGAACACCATCAATGCTGAGGTAAGAATGCTGAGGTAAGAATGCTGAGATAAGCAAATGATCAGGAATTTTTTAAAAAAATATGTATTTTTTAGTTTTAGGTGGACACATTATCTTTATTTTATTTTTATGTGGTGCTGAGAATCGAACCCAGTGCCTCATGCATGCCAGGTGAGCACATTACCACTTTGAGCCACATCCCCAGCCCTAGGAATTTTATTAAAAAGAAAAGTGAAAGAAAAAGACTCAGAATTCCCAGTGCAATACCTGGGAGGAGCAAGAGTGACGTTTAAGTCTTACAGCCTTCTTTCTTTTAAAGCCACATAAGGAGAAGTTGATAAGCAACTCCTGATTGGTTCCTCACTGTTACTAGGGGTATGTGCTTTGTTGTGCTTTGTTGATTGGTTCTTGATATTTCAGTTGCCCTCCCTCCCTGCTAGGGGTAGCCAGATTAAGCAGTCATTTTCTACAGGACAGAAACTTCTATCTTTTTTGAGAAACAGAAACAGGGCATGTTAAAATAGCTGTTCTTACGCTTTCTCCCTTGTTGACATTCCCTACTGTCTCTTTCCTACTCTCCACTGCCTATCCTTTTCCATCTCACTTGCATGCTGTTGGAGTAAATCCCCACACCATTTGTGTGTGTGTGTGGGGGGGGGTCACAAGAAAGTTCTGTGCTATGAGCATATAATGGGAGAGAGAGATTTAATTTTTTCCCCTTTACTATCTTCAGACCCTTTATCCCCAGCAGGTTCAATAGTTCACCAGAATGACTTATAGAACTCAGGAAAGTGCTTCAGTTATGATTCCTGATTTATTATAAAGGATACTATTCAAGAGCAGCCAACGGAAGAGATGCACAGGGAAAACCAGGGTGAGTGGTGTGTGGAGAGCTTCTAGGCCTTCAGTGGACAGGCTAGCTCACTGCTCATGGATGTGTTCAGCAAACAGCTCACCAAAGCTTGTTGTTCAGTGGAAGGTTCATTACATAGGTATGATTGAAATAAGTCATTGGTGACTGACCTCAATCTCTAGCACCCCTCTCCTTGGAGATCAGGTGTGGATCTAGAAGTGCCCACCTTTTAATTACTTGCTTGATCTTTCTGGTGACTAGCTCTTGTCCTTAGACTATCTAGTCCCCCACCCTGAATTACCTCATCAACTTAAACTCAGGTATAATATGGGCTCAGGCCAAGGATGGTCCAATCACTCATGAAATTCCAATGGCTTTAGGAGCTCTTTGCCAGGAACTTGGGGCAAAGACCAAATGAAGGTTATTATTACATCACACGTATCCTTCCAAAGATAATTGAAACATATATAAACAAATATATTTTCATGCTACTTTAAAAACATACATTATTCTTCATCTTGTTTTCTTTACCTAGCAGTTTGTCTTAGAGAAACCAACCCATTTCAGAACTGAAAGTACATTGCCATTCTTTTGTATTGGCAGGATCCCACTACTTGGAGGTGTCATGATTTATACAATGAGTCCCAATTTATAGATACCAGGGTTGATTCCAATCTTTTGCTACTGTGAACAATTGGAAATAATGTTGTACATGACGATAGGTGAGTGTCATTTTAGTTTCTAGTACCCATTGCTTTCCACAGAGTTGTGCCAGGAATCCCTGACAGAACCTATTTTCCCATACTATTGCTATTATTTTAGTATAATTTTATTTATTTTTTAAGTAAATGAAATTAAACACACTTTCCAATTCTAAGAGCTATTTATTTTCTATTTTTTGTAATCAATTCATTATATACTTTATCCATTTTACCATTGGATGTTTGATCTTATTAAAATTGATTTTTAGGAGACATTTATATATTAGAACAGCTGTCACCTGGATTACTTCTGAAATCTAATTGTTTTTTTTATTCTGCTCTTTTCATAATTAAGCCACACCCAGCCTACTAGCCTAGTGAAAACAGAAACAGGATCATGTCATTACTTTCAAGGCTTACCATTGCTTTTAGAATAAAATTCCAAACTCTTTGCAATGGTCATGAAAACCCCACATTATCTAATGACAGCTCATCTTTTGAGCTTCATATGATTTCTTTTTTGCCCTTTTACCTCACTCCAGCCACACTGGACTTCTTGTAGTTCTTTTAAGATGTCAGGGCCTCTGTGTATGCCAATTCTTCTGTGTGTTTATTATTCTAGTCCTTCCAGAATGACCATGTGGAAGAATGCTTTTCATCTTTTAAGTCTCACATGGAATCTCATTTAAGAAAAAACTTCCTTGTCTACTCTGTCTAGAGTAGCTATTGTTAAGAATTGTAAAGAGTTTTACTCTACTTGCAAGCTAACAATTTAGCCTGCTACAGTTTCACAGATGCTGGTAGAGGACACGGATTCCTAGGTCTGGGACAAAGGACTTTATTATTCACAGCACAATAAGCATTGACAACATCAGCCTATATGTGTCAGTACCTCTTGCTCCAAGGCTCCTGGGAACAATGCAGAAGGGCTCAGATGAGTACTTGCATATGGAGTTGGTCATGTTACAGCAGATAATTTTTTGGTACCACCATTTTAGTGGAAACCAGTAAGGAGAACTATGTAGGAAGACATCTGTTCATGGCAATAAAAAAACACCCATATAAGAATCACATTCTGTTTGTAGCTCTACTTTCAGATTTTTTGGATGTTCTCAGTGTCATTTGTTTCCTTGCCTAATTTCAGGAACTGAGACTGCCAGTTGCCTACCTATTCAATATCCATTTTCTGTTTCTTCCTTTTCAATAGAACCCTAACTTAGAGGGGCAGAAAGACATGTGAACAGATGTACAACAATATCCCAATCCTCCTCACAGAGAGGTGTGGCCTTGTGATTTAGATTTTGTCAGAGAGATGTAATCCCACACTGGGGAGAGGTCCAGAGAGCAAGTAGGTGAGTTGGTACATGCCCTTCTGTATTTTGCTTGCCCTTCCTTCCTTCCTTCCTTCCTTCCTTCCTTCCTTCCTTCCTTCCTTCCTTTCTTTCTTTCTTTCTTTCCTGCTTGGACGGTATAGCATGAAGTGACCTTAAAGAACAGGCCATGAGAATTACAAACAACTTGGCTCTGGTGTCCTCAACCAACTGACTTACTGCTACCAATCATCTGTCTCCATATTTCTCATTACTAGTTAGGAAAAATAAAAATTCTGATTTATTTCAATCACTGTTTTTGGTTTTCTGCTATTTGCAATTGAACTTAATCCCTAACTGATGTGATAGGGGCAATCAATAAGAAAAATCAATGTAGGGAGATATTTTTACACCACAATAAACAGAAGTAAGTGCACACAAAATAAGCTCTCCTACCTCTATTACCAGATTCTTCTGAGAATGAAAATGCTGAGGAGCTGCCAGAATTCTTTCCCTCCTTGTACCCCTTCAAAAGTAGAGCAAGTAAGCTTTTTCACACTGGGTGGTTAGGCAAAGTGTTAGGCAAAAGAGAAACTGATCCACCATCATGGCAATGCTCTTTCCTCCAGAGATTATGGTGCTAGGCCACGTGGCTGGGTCAATACTGCACCGAGTTTCAAGGGCAAAGCTCCAGTACTCCCTTAGGAGCAGAGAGGCTAGGGGCTTAATGGTCTTGGGTTAATGGAAGGTAGGAACAACCTGCATTGTATCAATAAATGCACAAAGCCTTCGAGTCAGGTATGCATGATGTGTAAAGGGCTGAGGGTTAGAACTGGGTAAGTAATTCTGATTGGGTGACAAAACACAGAAGGCATCAGGAAGGAATTCAAAATAGTAGCCCAGAGCCAAGAAGTTGGAGATCTGGAATAGAGGAGAGAATGGAGCATGAGTTTCATGGTGGCCCCATCACCTGCAAAGAAGCTTTCCTTTGCCTGGCTTGTGGCCTGAACAAGCCAGATGGAAGAGACGAAGGAAATTTACTTTTTATAATTAAAATGCTACAAGATTTATCAATTCATTTTTTACCCATTATCCACATCTATTTGCCAAATATCATCAAACCTTTGCGTGGGGACAGGCATCCTTCTGATTTCACACTTTCTTAGTGACCCAATGTATTATTCAGGGGTGAAGGTGACTGTAATGATGAAAAATCACACAAATTTGAGAATTTTAAAAGCCAGATTGGTAATCACAATTGAAAATTCTGATATGGCTGTTGCAATCCTCCTTGACTATCTGACTCCAGTGACAAACGTCTGCATTTTGCAGGACCAAGTTGGCTACAATCTGACTAGTTTTTCTTAAAAATGAATAAATTCCCTACAATCTTTCCTGTAGACTGAATATAAGGTAATGTTATGAGGTGCTTTATTGAGAGGTGTAATCTCAGGTCAGTGAGAGAGAGAAAAAAGGGAATAAAAACAGGGAAGGACTAGAAGCAAATACTAAGCTGGCTATTTCTTCACAAGATTTCAAGGGACACAGTGGATTGCTTGACCACATGGGATATCTTCAGAGAATTTGCTCAGAAAATATGTGGTTTGGAATGGCCTATTGAATAGAGGGAATATTTATTTATTATCTTCCTGTCTCCTGTAGTGCCCATTGATTAAAGGTCACCTTATAAGCCAGGGATGGTGGCACATGCCTGTAATCCCAGCAGTTCAGGCGGTTGAGACAGCAGGATCATAAGTTCAAAACCAGCGTCAGCAAGTAGGTAGGCCCTAAGCAACCCAGTGAAACCCTGTCTCTAAGTAAAATACATAAAAAGGCTGGGGATGTGTCTCAATGGTTAAATACCATGGATTCAATCCTGGGTCACCTTACAGAGTTAATGCCCTACCTTAATCTGTTTTCTGTTGCTATAACAAAATACTGGAGGCTAGGTAATTTATAAAAATTAGTGATTTGTGTAGTTAAGTTCATGGTTCTGGAGGCTGGGAAGTTCAAGAGCATGGCACCAGCATCTGCTTACCTTCTGTGAGAACTTTCTTGTTGCTTTATAACGTATTAGAGTGCATGATGTGAGAAACAGTGAAACAGAGAAAACTCATTTTAACAAAGCATTCCTATAATAACCCTTTAATCCAATAGTCCCTTTATGAGAGCAGAGCCCTCATGACCCAATCACCTCCCCAAGATCCCATCTGTCAACCTGACTGCATAGGGGGACCAAGTTTCCAGCCCACATGTTTCCTACACATGAACTTGTGGGGCACACATCCAAACTACAGCGCCCCTCACAACTCCTGGCTGCATCACTGGGTTCCTCTGGCACCTCACCTGAGTCCAGCAATGGTGGAGGAAGCAGAGACAAAGGTATGTGTTAGGCTGCAGTCTGAATGGGCCTGTGCAGAGCTGTCACAGTGGTGACAGAGGCAGAGCAAGCAGCTAATGTCTGGGAGAATCTAAGGAAGTGAACACAAGGCTGTGTTCTGACAAGGCTGTGTGGCAACCTACCTGGCCATATAGCATATGGAAAGGAGATTTAATTAGGAATGAACGAATAAATAAAAAGAAGGGATATACAATGTGGTTAGGAATGAGGATACTGCAAGATAATGTGCCATGCTTATACATTTTATGGTTCCAAGCTTCCTAGAAGCTACTTCCAAAAAGAAAATCTGGCTGGGTCTATAATTTTTAGGATCCATAGGAAATGTGGAGATTCAGAACTGGGATAGAGGGTCAGTGCCATCACTTGTGGCTCAGTCACTGTAAGCAATTGTTCTCCATGTCCTACTTTGTAAAATGGTGATAATCATAGTACCTACCTCAGCAAACTGTGAGGCTTAAGTAGGCAACAGGTGTAAAGAATTTGATACTGCATGGAGTATTGAAGGGATCCACAAATACTGGCTATTACAATTACAAATTAATTAGTCAGAAGAAGCATAACTCTACCCGAGGTTACTTTCTTTTAGGAAGGTCCTCTATGATGAGTCTCTGATAAAAGTCATCAAAATTTTCCATTGTCACTAAAATAACAGATTCATAGCAATATTGATTATGGTGATCCTGAGCCAAGACTGATGACATCACACTAAAGTGGAGCTCAGAAAATAATTTCTTATGGTGATCCAACATAGGTCAATTGAAATACATGGCTGTCTTCTGGTTTTCCTAATATATATCTGGAACAGATATTTAATTTGGGATTATGGATGAACCTGAAACTGCAAACGACATTATAAGCATATGAAGAGAGAGTCCACAAATACTATTGCTATCCAACAGTAATATGGTGAATATAATATTAACCACATTTATAATTTTTAAAATTATAATCTTAAACCATGTTTTACTTTAAAAAAGTAAAAACAAACAGGTGAAATTAATTTTATTTCTCAATGTATTCAAATATTATTCTTTCAACATGTAATAAAAGAATAAAAAATTCACTTACATCTCTTTTTTTGATAGTAAGTCTTTAAAATTCAGGGTGTATTTTACACAGACAGCACATCTTGATTGAGAATAGCTGCATTTCAAGTGCTCATAGCCACAACTGGCTAATGGATACTGTATTGGATAGCATAGAGCTATAATTTATTTTTTTTGGTCCTCAGTGGCACTCAACCACTGAGTCACATCCCCAGCCCTATTTTGTATTTTATTTAGAGACAGGGTCTCATTGAGTTGCTTAGTGTCTTGTGGTTGCTGAGGCTGGCTTTGAACTTGAGATCTTCCTGTCTCAGCCTCCTGAGCCCCTGGGATTATAGGTGTGCACCACCATGCTTAGCAGAGCTATAAATTTTTTGTCACATTCTTTAATAACTAATGATCAGAGGAGTGAGTAGAATTTATGAAATCCTACATATGATTTCTTTCCCTTTTTGGGGGGATTAAATGAATGCTGTTTTCTTAAAACAGAAAATCCATATGAAAAAAGAATTATCTGTAATTCCACCTGCAGATAATTGTTGATAACATTAAAAATTGATAAAATTTAATTATGGACTTGGTTAGAAAATTGCAACTACAGAGAAATGGATAGTACTTTATTTTCTTCCAGAAAATATTTTCTGTGAATATGTGAGCACCAATAACTACATAATATACTTGGTTATTTACATGGAAAGGACCATTGTACTGATCACCCTATCCTGCACATTATTTTTCTCAGCAAATAATAACTGCTTGGATCATTTTTTTGGTATTAGAATATAACACATCACTTCACTTGTTAAAACCGTACATTGCATTTGATGACATCATGTACTATAATTTATAATTTATATGATCAGTCACCTTTTGATGGTCATTTACTTTTTTCCACATATCTGCTATAGTTATAGGCACTATCACAATGATTATCTGTGTCTACAATCTCATTTGCTTGGTTTACTTTGGCAATAATCATATTTTTAATTTTGACCAAATTACCAAATCCCTCCAAAAAGCTACTAAAATTATATGCTCACCAAGCAGTGTAGCATCTGTTCCCGAATGCTGTTTTACAATTTTTTTTACTCCACAAATAAGCAAAAAATGAAAATTTAGCTTTGCTTTGGTTGGCGTTTCTATCATTTTGAGTAAGATTATTTTTAGGGTTTTGGCTGTTTGCCTTTGTTATTGCTGTTGGTAATAAACTTTTTGTATAGTTTACCCATCCTATTATTTACATGAGCACTTTTTTCTGTCACATGTACTTTTCTATGCCTTCTTTTTTCCAGCAGATATTTAGTGGACATTTAAAAAAAATTTTTTTTAGTTGTTGATGGCCCTTTATTTTATTTATTTATATATAAATAAATGCTGAGAATTGAACCCAGTGCCTCACACATTCTAGGCAAGCTCTCTACCACTGAGCTACAACCCCAGCCCTTAGTGGACATTTTTGCATTTTTTAAAAATAGAGCTAAAAAGTTCACAACAAAAATTTAGAAAATGTAGAAAAGATGATATATGACAAAAAAAATGGTATTCTTACTGTTAGAAAAAAAAAGTCCTGGGCTGGGGATGTGGCTCAAGAGGTAGCAATCTCGCCTGGCATGCGTGCAGCTTGGGTTCGATCCTCAGCACCACATACGAAAAAGATGTTGTGTCTGCCGAAAACTAAAAAATAAATATTAAAAATTCTCTCTCTTTCTCTCTCCCTCTCTCTCTCACTCTCTCTTAAAAAAAAAAAGTCCTGTTTTATTGATTTTTCATAGTTTTTCTAGCCTTGAGGATAATGAGTGATTTGGAGGCATGTTTCCTAGGTCAACAAGGAGGTATGGTAGAACAATATTTTTGAAGTACTAATGTATTTTAAATAGACTTGATGTCTTAATAAATATAATACAATTTAAATTTATTGATGTATTAAATGTAGTTTAAAATATAGAAAATTAATGTTTGCTAAAAGGATTGGTAATTTTCTCCCCTACTCTGCCCCCACTCAAAGAGCCAGAATTTTCCCTGCTTCCCTAAGGATGCTATGGAATGGAAATGAGGGAGGAGGGGGGAGATGCTGCTGAACCCTAAGGGGTAACCCTTTCTTGGCTGGTGAGGATGGGGAATTGGGAAAAAAGAGAAGACTCAAAGACAAAAGGATCTTCTTTTTTTGTCCTTAGGGGATCCCAGAAAAGTGATAAAAGTCAGACTCTTGGGTCCTTTGATCTAATGTGTGAGTGGAGGAAAAAAATCTTAGCCTGGCAGGGTAAGAGAGAGAGGGCCTACGATGATTTTCTGAGTCTCCCGTAGCTCAGAGTGGCCAGGTGTGCATCCACCCTTGCCCAAGATGGGTACAGAAGTAACTTAAAGAGGTCTGTCAGATTATGAGATGCTTCAAACTGGGAAGAGGTTGCCCAAGAGCAGATGTCGGCACTGTCCTTCTCAAAGGCCAGATGGGAACTCAGTTGCCTCCACGGATGCCAGCAGGGATGGATACTGACAATTGGCAACTCTTGGGAACAAGGACATGGCAGAGGATGCCAGCATAGACAGATGACAACCCAGGACCAGATGAGCCCCCTTCATGTCCAGATGTTCTTTCAGTCTCCTTCCACGTCCCCAGGGCAAAGTGTGGAGGAAGAAAAACCCCACATGGAACAAATTTGCCTGGAATCAACTTGTTTCTAGCTGTCACCAAGTAGAATGGGGGCTTAATGTAAAAATCAGAGTCAGTCATGGAAAATACAGAGTTTTATATTTCTGCATGTCTGAGTTCTATCACCAGAAATATTAGACTGGTATTGAGACATGGGAAACAGAAATGTTCTCCATTCTGGGTGGGGTTGGGGGGGAAGGCTCAACTTAGGAAAGGAATTCTTTAGAAAAAATTTCAGGCAAAAAAAAAAGGTATTAGGATTATTTCTCTTTTCTATGTAGATGGGGATTTTGGTGACACTTGCAGCTGTTGATTAAAACAATATAGAAAAATGGAGTGTGTTACTCAGACTAACTTGTTCTGGAAAGCATGGTCTATGGTTTGCATTCTAGATTCATAGTATTGCAGTGAATCTGTAGGAGAAAACGGGAATCTGTACATTCCTAATGTTCTGCTGTTCCCACCACTGCTCAGACACCCAATTAACTATGCTCATCATGTTTAGGTTTAGAAGGGGAAGGAGTGACTGCATTCATATCCCAGAATATGTATATTCATTAAAAGCAGAGATTCTTAACCTTGGTTTCTCATTAGAATCATCTGAGGAGCTTTTAAAAATTTTGAGCCCAGGACCCTATATATTCACAATTCTAGTTTAATCAATCTGCCTTGGTTAGCAATCGTGGGATTCTAGAGAATCAGGGAAGACGGGAAACTTGACTTCACTTTGCTGTGCAATGTCAGTGTGGATTTTACTATGGAGTATGTTAGTTATCCCTTATTTTAGTAAGAGACCTTTCAATTTTTAGGTGGACATATGGCCACCTAAACTAACAGCTTTTTTTTCCCCAGTGCCTTTTGCAATGAAGATGAGCCATTTGATTAAGTTATCCTGCCTACTCTTGCCTTTGCACTGAGAATTTATAGTGTAGTAGGAAATCAGCTCATGGTGGTAAAACAAAAGGGATTCAGGTTTCTTCCATAACAACGGGTCTAGAGGTTGATAGTCCAGGGCTAAAAGAGGTCATCAAGTCTCAGGCTCTTCCTATGTTTCCTTTCTGTCTTTCTTAGCATAGTGGCTTCCTACATCATGGTACAATATACAGTGGTTGTCACAGTTCCAAGTATTGTTTTTCTGTTTAAAGCAGGAAGAAAAACAAAGGGATGGTTTCCGCTGTATCGTTCTCTTTTATTACTAAGACGTGCAAACACTTTCATTGAATCCCCTTGTTATAGTTTGGATTATAAATGCTTCCCCAAAAAAGGCCATGTGATAAAGGCTTAGTCTCCAGCTAATGGCACTGTTGAGAGGTGGCAGAAACATTAGGAGGTGGGGCCTATTTGGAGGAAGCTCGTCCCAGGGGCATGCCTCTTAAAGGTATATTTTGTCCCTGGACATGTCCTCTCCTCCCTACCCCTCTCTGCTTCTGGACCATCATGAGGTGATCAGTTTTGCTCTACCACATCCTCCCCATCATGATGTTCTGCCTCACCAAGGGCCAGAAACAACAGAGAAAAATGACCTCAGACAGAAGCCAAAATAATCATTTCTCTTTTATTTTCTCAGATATTTTGTCACAGTGACAAAAAGCTGACGGACACATCCACTAACAGACTTTCACATTCATCTCATTGGTTACAACCATGGCCTATGGCCACTCCCAGCAACAAGAGAGGCTGCAAATGAGTAGATTTTCTAACCTGTACATTGAAAAGAGCTCAGAGAGAAGGAGATAGAAATGATGTTAGGTCAGCCAACCAACCAACAGCGACCATCATATTTACCTAGTACATCTAGTTGAACATAATTTTTTCATGTATCACTTGGGGAGTAGTTTTGAATCCCATTTCTCTAATTCAAGACTATATAATCTATAGCCTCCACTTTTGCAAAAACCTCCAAAGTGGTTTCTATTTGTAATGTACATTAGCTGAAATACTTGAGAATATTTAATTTGGCTATGCAAGACAAAACAAACAGGATGACTGCAGCTCATTCAAGTACAAAGTATCAACAGTAATTGAAGAGCTTATGAGATACAGACAAACTTATAAGATGTGTTAAGCATAATAATGATTAAATAAGTAGCATGGGACAGAGGTAGAATACATAAAATGTGTTAACTGTAAATAGCAGGTTATTAACCTGCAAGGCATGCTGAGAATAAATAGAACAAATAGTAAATATGAGGTAGAAAGCAAGAGAGTTGCTTACAGACAGATCATTAATGCTCTTACTGGGCTAACAGTTATGTCACCCCTAAATTTGCCACCTAGTGGTGACACTCATATGACTATAATCCCCCTGTGGTAATACATGTGCTGTGTCCAAGACTTGCAGATAAAACTTGTTGCTGTTTGATGGGCTATTGGGAAAGCTGTAGCTGTGGTCAGCAGTATTTGCCCTGCATCCCTCCAATAGCACGTGTGTGTCTTTGGCCTTGGGTGCCTTCTGTCTGTGAGTTCCTTGTTCAAACTTCAACTCTCATCCTCGCGAACACACCATCAGTGGGGGGAAGCATGATGGAGGTCAATGAGGGAGTCATGAGAGAGAGAGAGGACGAATGAACAAGATCAGGAGCAGGGTCTTTCACCTGCTTGTACCCTATCTTACCTGTGTTAACACACTCCATTTCTCTCCCCTGCCCCTTGCTTGTGTTGTGTTGTGTTACTGGGAATTGAACCTGAGGGTGCTCTACCACTGGCCTACATTCCCAGCCCTTTTTCTTTTTTCTTTTTGAGACACTTTCACAAAGTTGCCTAGATTGGCCTGGAACTTGCGATCTTCCCTTTTCAGCCTCTTGAGTACCTGGGGTTACGGCATGGTTCTTATTGTGTGTTTTGAATTGTCCTAATGACCTGCGTGGTTTGAGCATTTTAATTTGCTCTGTGTATATTTTTTTGTTCCATGGCTTAGCTCTGTTTCTGGGATAGTTCTCCTTGTTGGGTACTTTGAGGTTACAATGTGTTAAGATCTTGTCCCACCAACACTCTTCTGTATTTACCCACCTCTATGTATCCTTCACATACTGCCCCAAGTGATGTTTTAAAATTGCAAGACTGATCAGGATTAACCCCTTGTCTCCAACCTTTCAGCAGCTCACCATGGCTATCAGGGTACATCAACTCTCCATCATGGGGTTGCAGGTCCAGCTCCTTGAGAAGCACTCTGAGGAGCAGATTAGCACATAGAAAATTGTTTAAATTTTAAATGTTTAAATTAAACATTTTTAAATTAAAACATGTTTAAAGTTTAAATAAAAACAATTGAGAAGCACTCTGAGGAGCAGATTAGCACATAGAAAATGTGCTAGGGAGTATTATTTGCAGCATTTACATCCCCCAAACCCCCAACATGGACCTGTTATTGGGTGTAGGTTGCCCATGGCAATGGGGCGTGACCTTGGTGAGCTCTCTGCAATTGAGGGCACTTCCTAGAGAGTAGCCCTTTTGGAAGTCCTTAGTCCTGCAGAGGGGTGCAAGCAGTATGACATAGTCCTGTAAGATTTTTCCTGACTGGCTACTGCCATTCTCTCCATCTTATTTCTTGCTTTTTCTTTCATTAGAGGAAAATACACTGAGAAATAATTGTCATTGTCTAAACACATCACAGTCTTCCTTCTCACTGCCTCTCTTCCTAGATGTCCTCTTTTCCCACTGCTTCCACCCCCGATGCCAGTCTGGACCCACACTTCTCAGATCACATCTCTCACCCAAACCACCCATTCCAGCTGCTGAATGGGTTGTCCCTTCTCCAATTCCCTCTGTCACCTTGTGGTTCTGACCAGCTTCTGGGTTTGGGGGAAAAAAGGACTGAAGCCCTGCATGAGGTACAGAAGATGAATGCTTGGAAAGAAGGAAGTCAAAAGTAAATCATGCTCCCCATTCTCAAATGTCTTCTCAGAATAGCTCCCTTCCCTTCTACCCTGCCCTACTGCCCCAAAGCCAGTGATGAGAAACTCTAATTCATTTTGTAACAGAAGACAGCATACTGCAGTTCTAATCTGTGCTTTAAAATTTTAATAGCAGGCTAAATCGAAAAACACGTAGGGAGCATTTTGAAGATGCCCTGCAGCTGGATTTGTTTTATGCTGGAGCAATTTTGCTGCCTGGCTGCTTCCTGCTGAAAGCACAGAGGATATGCTGAAATGCTGCCACTGTAAACAAAACTAGATCAGGCAGAGGCCTTCCTCTTGCACTGACAGACTTACCTTGTAAATTGCTGGCAGCGGTGTTATTTGACAGGCACAGCACTAGGAAGCCAGTGGCTTCAAGAATAAGAACTGAAAGGCATGAATTCTTCAACGTAAGCTGGAAAATACTAGCACTGGAAGGAACTTTAGAAACCATCTAGTCCAACTCCTATGAGAAAACTGAAGCTAGGTAGGTTAAGTACTTTATCCCAGGTCACTCAGCTAAGGAGTGGCAGCTTGAATTAAAACGCAGATTTCTTGGCTTCTTGTCTAATTTTATTCTTTTAACATTGTATTCAAGTTCATCCAAGTTCATGAATATTCAAGTTCATTGCCTCACCTTCATGTTTTTATTTTTGCCACTGTGCATTGCAGAGGATCATGTGTAATTCCCATAATCAAAGTAACTATAGTATCTAAATGCATATGGAGATGGCTATTGGTTCTATCACCAGGAGAAACAGTTAACAAGTTTGCTAATTGGACTTTTGTGTTAATTTCTTTTCTCAAGACTAATTACTTGTTTAATCAAGGCATCTTGCCTTGATTATAAATGCTATCACATAAAACGTTTGATGAATCTTGACTGTGCTATGAGGATCCAACATATGTGTGAAGTGCTTTCATTAGAACTTATGAAAACTAAACAACTAATTAGCTTTGAGATGTTTAAAGTTTAAATAAAAACAAATTCATGCATTTTAGAATTATTCTCTATTTTGTGTATTAATTCACATGTGTATGAAAAATCATAAGGGAGTTATTTGTGGAAATTATGATTTACTATTTCCTTATGATTTTGGGGGAGGGGAGTAAAACTTCCAACATGCCATTAAATTAAAGCAATTTTTGGCATTTAATACTTCTTTGTGTTTCTATGACACTTTTTTCTCCCTGCAGCTCAACATACTTAATGCATATCAATTTAGTAATCCTCATGACAGTAAATCCAGGGAGAGTAGATAGCAAGTAAAATCCCCTTGATCCAGAAAGTTGAGAGTGTGCCTGGAAAATCCAGTGTGCAATTGACTTGCATGTTAAATGCATTATCAGAGTATTTGTGCACTGTATGGAAATTGTTGTCCAATCTATATATGATTAGTTATTTGCTTCTGGGCATCTTTTCAATTAAGAAAAGAGGAACAAATGACAATACAGCATATTGCTGAGATTAAAAACATCAAATTGCAAACAACATGGGTTAATAATATAGGCATGATTTCCTCGGGATGTCCTTGTCTGTAGCTAAAGAAAACAACAGTGAAAGCAGTGAATATATAGAATAAACAAGCCACTAATAAAATCATGATTATAATTTAATGAGTTCCAACTCAGTATTGGGCTCAGATGTTTCTCTAATCCTCATGCTGATCCTGCAAGATGGGCATAATTATTCCTCTTTTACAGATCGTGAAGGTGTCATGATGAGGATTTAAGGCACATCATCAAAAAGTGGTAGCACTAGTCAAGGGGATTCTAGGATTCACTCCCTTCCAGTTCCCTGCCTCACATTACCACCCCCTTCCTTTTCATTCATTGAACAAATGTTTATGGCAGACACTCAGGGTGAACATCCCTAATTTAAAAATCAGAAATCTAAAGAGCTCCAGGCCCAAAAAGTTGTGAGGATTGACATGACTCCATGAATGGAAAATTCCTTCACACCTGATATCACATGATGGGTTGCAATCAAGACACAGATGAACTAATAATACTATACTTCAGGCTATATGTACAAACTAAAAATAAATGTGCTATTTGGACTTGAGATCCAAACCTAAGATATCTCATTATGTATACACAAATGTTTCCAAATCTGAAAAAATCTGAAATCCAAATATCTCATACTAGGGACACTCAACCTGTGCAGATTTCCTGCTCTTGTGACTCTTAACCTTCTTGGTTGAACCTTGTATTTCTTCAAGGAAGTGGAGAGAAGCAAACAGAATAGAGTTAGGTATGAGCTGATACACTCAGGCAAAGAAAATCAAAAGCACAAATATTATCGAACCAAATATTGATTATTCCAAAAATGGAAAGTGTTATGCTTTTCACTTCTTCCCCTTAGGGATTTTATTTTGGTTATTTTGGTACAAACCCAGCACCAGGCACCCTATTGTGGAAAAGAGCAGTATAGTTTGTAACAAATTGGCATAGGAGTTAGCCAGTAATGCCTGCTGTGGAATCTTGGGGAATGTTTAAAGCTTAGGTGAAACATTCCAACCCCTACTGAGTTCCCAGGATGGTGCAATCAGCTATGGCCTAACCAGTTTGTTCCATGTGTCCCCATGTTTCTTCACCTGGTCACAAACCACTCTCCTAGGCATTAACTACGCCTCCCTTACCCTCTACCTTATGCCCAGGAGTGAGCTGAATTGTCTTCTCTCTATAATCATGTCTACTTGGAACCTCAGAATGTGACCTTATTTGGAAATAGGGTCTTTACAGATATAATCAAGGTAAGGATCCAAAGGGTATCTTACTGGATTTAGGGTGAACTCTAAAATCAATAAAAATTTCCTTACAAGTGACAGAAAAGGACACACAGAGATACACAAGAAAGGAGACCATATGAAGACAGAGACAGAGATTGGAGTGATACAGCCCTAAGCCAACAAACACTAGGAGCCACCTGAAGAAATTTACCTGTAGAGGATTCAGAAGGAGCATGGCCTATCAACACATTGGTTTTGAACTTGAGGCCTGAAGAACTTGCAAAGAATAAAATTCTGTTGTTTTAAATCACCACGTTTATGGCAACTGGTCACAGCAGTCCTCAGAAACTAACACAAGCCATCTTTGCCTTTTGATCCCTCTCCTAATGCTCAATGGTTCTCTTAATCCCTTGCCTGCCCTACTCCGTGCTCTTGTTGACAGAAGGCCAGGATTTCTATAACACAGAAGTTTAGGCATCCATTTGGCTGGCAAGGGGAGCCTTGGGCACTTGTTTTGAAACTATACAAACATATAATTTCTACTTGTAATAGTGGTGTTAGGGGCAGCACTTTAACCCTCATTTCTTCTCAGAGTCTCTTTGGAATACCCCACCTACCTACACTTTGCCACAGGGGGATTTGGGGCTCTGTTTCAGGAATACTTCTTGTTCATTCTATTCTGGGAATTACTGTCAGGGTCCCTGAGCATGCAAGATTTCTGCCTGAGCAGCTCCCAAGTGCTGGGTTTATCAAAAAAAGCCAGCAAAGTACACCTGAGCTCAGTCTTCACTTAACATTTTTTAATCTCACAGAAATCCTATGTTTACTCTATTGAGTAAGGAGTACTATAGTTTCCAGCGCCTATCTCAATTTGTACCTACTTCCATCAAAATCCAATCTCCAATGACAGTTCACACACTCGAATATTACAGATAAGTGTAAGTGGGCATCAGGGTTTCTTCTGTCTTAGCATTTATTCTAAATCCCTATAACCTTACCTGTCCAACCTCCAAAACTCCATTTTGAGCCTTCCACTCTTCCACAAAATCCTTATTCCCAGTTTATTGGTTCAGCCACTCACTACAACCATCCTCCAAATTCATCAGCACTTTCTGTCTGCTAAAGAAAAAAATTTCAGACATTTAGTTATAAGCCTGTGTCAAAATTTCTTGCCACTAGCAGGCTGGTTCAAACATGGCAGAGAAACAGTGAGTACTCTTGGTAGGACCACTTTACAGGGAAAAAAAAAATCTGTAACGTGGAATCAATCTGCCCATTTTGTGTGGCCTTTTTCTACAACTCCCTTCTGCTTGGGTCAAGGTATTGAGAGTGCAGATAGTTGAGTTGATCCTGATCTCAAACCCAATGTTGGGTTTTGGCTCCGTGGGTGTCATGCAAAGAAGAAAATCATTATAAGACAAGACAGAAAAAAGAAAAAAAAAAAAAAGAATGCATACCTGAATGTCCCTGGATGCCTTTCAGTCCACTGGGAGGGGAGGTGACTAGTTTCTTAGAACAAGTTTTATTTCCTGTAAGGTTTAGAGTAAATTTGCCCAAGCACTTAATCAGAGAGGCTAATCTCTTCCCAGAAGAAGATTGGGAATTCAGTAATATAAAATAGGTTTGTACCAGACCAGGTTTGAGAGAATTTTTCTTTTACATTTCAAACTGCCAAACCCAGCCTCCCACTCTGACCACAAACTCTTGTTCTAGCTTGCTTGTTCTACTACTTGCATTACAACCATTTTTGAAGCCTACCCAGCTCTCCATTCCTTTGACTCCTCTATTTTCTCACTAAGTAATATCTAACATTTATATGCATGAAGTTCCAGAATATGTACTATCTTATTTCCTACCCATAATCACCCCATGAGATAACATTAGTATCCTCATTTTGCACATAAGGACACCAAGACACCAAATGGTCAAATAATGCAGCAATAAGGCAGGTGGTTTCACTTCAGACTTTGTATTCTTAACCACAATACAATACTGTCTCTATTTTTTAAGTTCGTGAGATTGAAACCAAGTCCTCACCCACATTAGGCAAATACTTTACCACTGAGCAGCATCCTCCATCCTATACTGTCTCCCTACAATGCCAATCTATCAACCTGTCTTAGTCTCTTCATGCTGCTATACCTGAGACTGTGAAGTTTATAAACAACAGAGCCAGGTGCATGGGTGCATGCCTGCAATCCCAGCACTTGGGAGTGTGAAGTAGGAGGATCGCAAGTTCAAAGCCAACCTCAGCAATTAGTGAGGCTCCAATGTTGTAGGGACAGATGAGGAAAGACACTGAGGATAGCAGGAAACAGTTTTATTTGGCTGCAGCTAGGTTTAGAGGGCACAGTTTTTGCTGTAATCAATCAATCCCCTGAACCCCGAGTTCAGGGAGTTTCAGAATTTTGTACCCAGCATGTAAGGGGAGGGGCTCAGAAATTCACAGTCTGCAGAAGTTCACATAAAAGCAGCTTTTTCTTTCACTGCACTGGCAAGTTAACCCTTCAAGGACAACACCTGAGAAGGGGAGAGCTTTTTCTCCCCTTTCTTTCCTCCCCCTGCCAGCTGTTACCATGTGTCAAAATTTCTTGGTAACTTCTCTTATCTTAGAAATGTAGACATCTCTGTGAAGCTCCAGCTCAAGGCCAGAGGCCTTTTTACATGTTTTTACAAACTACTATACTGGATACATGTTTGTGAAAAGCTAGTAAGGGGGTGTCCAGCACCTGGAGTGCTGATATCTTCTAGGCTAGCGGCCAAGTAAAATAGAGCAACACAAAAATAGGAAGTTTACCTACATTGAACTCTTTTGTGGAGACTCTTTTGCTTATAGTCTTAAAATCAATTGTGGTGAAGATTTTTGTAGAATCTTAGTTAAGACTTTTTGTGAAAGAGGGGGTGTCACTACACTAAGCAACTTAGTGAAACCCAGTCTCAAAAAAATTTTTTATAACATGCTGGGGATGTAGTTCAGTGGCAACCCTGGGTTCAATTTGAAATAAATAAATAAATAAACAAACAAACAAATAAATAAATAAATAAAAATTTAAAAATATAATTTATTTCTCACAAATCTGGGCTGGGAAGTTCAAGATAAAGCAGGTTCAATGTCTGGTGAAGTCCAGGTCTCTACTTCCAAAATGGTGCCTGGAAGCCTCCTGAGATGACAAACTTGGTGTCCTCATGTGATTGAAGGAATGAAAGGGCAAAAAGGGCCTCCCTCTTGCATATGGGATTGATGATTCTGTTCATGAGGGCATTCACTTACTTATTTGCTCAGTAGAGCTTCTGTATCTGTCCCCACCTCTTAACACTATCACATTGTCTCAGCACATGGATTTTGAGGACATTCAGACCATAGCACAATTGAATCTCATGTCCATCAGTATCTATCTTGGATAGGCTGGCCCATTATTTCAATAATTCTCTTGGCAAAACCCTACATTGCTTCTTTGCTTGATACCCACAGAGCCAAAACCCAACTTTGGGTTTGGGATTAGGATCAATCCAACTATCTGTGCTCTCAATACCTTGACCCAAGCAGAAGAGAGTTGTAGAAAAAGGCCACACAAAATGGGCAGATTGAGTCTACTCTATAGCCATGTTCACCAACTTAAATGGGCCTTCCATCCTACCTGGAAGTCCTATTCTGCTTCATGGTTTATTCCCTCCCGCTGTCCCTCCTGCTTAGTTCAATCATCTCCATTCTTCTCTCAAACTCTCTCTCTCCTCTATACAAAGGCTTCCCTCATTCTCAGCCTTCTCCTACGGAGAGAAATTAGAACCTAGGAAACTAAATTACCTTGTTTTCCTATATATGGGCTCCTTACATTTTTAGCTTTCAAGGTTCTATTTAGTAGCAAGTTTAATAAAATCCTATAAACTTGCTAGGGATGTAGATCTCTCCTACAGATGGAAGAGAGCAGTTCTAAACTTTTCAGTCACTGCTATTAGAAACACTTCCCATGGTGACCAACTCCAGTATACAATAACCTCCTGCACCTTTATTGATGACCTCAGAGGTTTTTCTCATTATTCACTGACATCATTTGGAGGGCTTCAGGATGCTGGTACATTCAGAGAACACTAAAAAGAAGATAACTTTTTATTTTATTGATATTGGGGATTGAACCTAGAGGCATGTAACCAGTGAGCCAAATCCCCAGCCCTTTTTATTTTTTAAATTTTGAGACAAATTTTCACTGAGTTGTTTAAGGCCTCACTAAGTTGCTGAGGCTGGCTTTGAACTCCTGATTCTCCTGCCTCAGCATCACAAGCTGTTTGGATTGAACCCCAGGGCCTTCTGCATGCAAGGCAAGAACTCTATCAACTGAAATATCTCCTCAGCTCCCCATATCATTTTTTAAATTAATTAATTAATTATTTATTTTTAGTCATACATGATAGCAGAATGAATTTTGACATATAATACATACATGGAATGTACATACATCAATCATATTGTCATTCTATTCTGCTGCCCTTTCTATCCTCCTTACTCTTCCCCTCCTCTCCCATCCTTTCTCTCTATCCAATCTAATGTGACACACTTTTTTTTTCTTTTTCTCATCACAACATCATATATGTATTCTGTATAATAATGAGGTTCTCCTTCCATCTTCCGTGCAACTCCCCTTCTCCCTCTTTTTCCCTCCCACCTCTCTTCCCTATTTAGTGGTAGTCTTCTTCTCATACTCTTCCTCCCTATCCCATTTTGAGTCACCCCCCTTATATCAGAGAAGACATTCGGCATTTGTTTTTTAGGGATTGGCTAACTACACTTAGCATAATCTGCTCTAATGCCATCCATATCATTTTTATAAATTAGAATTTATAGCACTGACTTAGATATATAGATACATATAAGGAAAATGTGTATGCAGTGCCATTTCAAGTGTGGGCTCTTAGCAAATCCTTATTCTATGCATTTACTAGAGCTAAACTGGATAGTTAGTTGGGGGCAGTCCTGGATTATAATCTCAGCATTCATGATTAATCTAGTTCTAACAAAAAAGATTCTGCCTTACTTGTTTGGGCTTCTATAAAACAGAAATTTATTTCTTATGGAGGCTGGGAAGTCCAAGATCAAGGTTCTAGCAGATTCAGTGTCTGGTGAGGCCCATTTTTCATAGATGGGACCTTTCAGCTGTGTCCTCATATGGTAGAAGAGCCAAATAAGCTCCCTTGGGCCCCTTTTAAAAGGGCATTAATCCCATTCATGAAAATCCTGCTCCTCTTAATTCCATCAATTACCGCATCAGAAATCAGCTTTTGAGATATTAACTTTGGGGATGCAAACATTCAGACAATAGTAGATGCTGATCTGACACCCAGCCATATGATCCCACCCATAGACAGCACCATTCCTTAAAAGGGCTGCTAACTCTAACCTTAATCTATATCCTTTTCTTATTGCATCCTAGCATTTCAGCTTGTTTTGGGTGCTAAGAGGGATACTCTAGGAAAGTTCCATTTATCTTCATAGACATTTCCTCTATATTGGTATAAAAAAGAGAATGTCCTTATCAAAGGAAACTATGAGCTCCCTGGGATCTCTGTGGTTAGGTTTTAGGGCTCCTTCACCCATGCAGCCCTCAGGCATGTGCTCGGTTTCCCTCTCCTCCCCCCAGGAGACTGTTAGTATTTTTATTTATCTAAGTTTACTAAAATCACATACACAGTACTCACATTTGTGTTGATTTTTAAAGTTGTGAGCACTCTAGGTTAACAGTACAATGTAGACAATGTACAAACACAAATATAAATCCATATGCTGTCTGAACAAACCATACACTTACCTACATATAGAAGTTCAGGCTGATGAAAAGAAAGATCTTGTCATTTTTGTTTAAAATTGTAGTCATGAGAGCTGGGGATGTAGCTCAGTGGTAGAGTGCTTGCCTAGCATGCAAGAACTTGGTTGGGTTTTTATCTCCAGTTGCACTTGAAGTAGGCTGATCTCATAAGTGTTGTAAATATCTGGTATTTATCAGTGATAGGAGACTCTTACTCTTAAACCTATTTTCACTTAGACCATCATAATTGTTTACAACTCTTTGTCACTTCTTTCTATTGGAGACATTGTCTTCCATGTTTAAACTACATTTCAATTGCCCTTTAGCATCTGCTCCATTGTCTCTACTGCAGTCTTATGCCACCTGCAAATAACTGTAGCATTTGGTACCTGGTAACATTTAAAGTGGATCATGTCCCTTTCTATTTCTACCTCTGGCCATCCATTTGGGGTCCCCACATGACTGCCTGTAAAACTGGTTTCTGATTGTGTCCTTTCTCAAGCTCTGAAATAGTTCCCATAGATTTTTCTTTCTTCTTTAAAAATAGTCCAGTGTGTGAAAAATCATAATGAGTACGTGTGCATTTACCCTACCCTTCTTCCAGCATAATGGTCCTGTCCTGGTATCTTCTGTAGCAGGAGTCAGGGCACCAATCCGGAAACTCACACCATGCCTTGTCTGGTATTATTAGAACAAGCAAAGCCACATGGAATAAACTGTATTTGACAAAGGAAATGATTCGCTCACCTTTTTTTCTTAATTAATTTTGGCACCAATTCCTAAGCTTCTCCAGGGAAAAACTTCCCTCACTAACAGAACCTGTTAGAATGCTAGCAGGAGATTTATCACCACTCCATATGCGTGGAAGTCCATTTTGTATCTAAAGCCTGCATATGCTTTTAACAGAAGCTTCTTTCTCTTAGAGAGGAAGAAATGTCTTTGTTCTCTGGGCTATGTTTTCTTCCTATTTCTATTCTACATGTATTTGGGTCTGGAGATTACAAGTAAGATTCTGGTCTAGATAAGAGGGACAGGAAATAAAATAATCTGATTAAGGCATGTCTCATGATGCCAGAAACAAAATTGTTGTAGTCATAAGTAGATTGAGCAGTAATTAATCAGTGAAATAATTATGTGCCTAAGGAGGACAAAAAAGTAATTTGAGGTACAGGAGGGCAGAGAACTTATTTTCAGAAAATAAAATAAAAATAAAACAAACCAAAAAAACAAAGACACACACACACACACACACACACACACACACACACACACACACACACACAAAACAACCCTGGGCTTGAAGTGTAGCTCGGTGGTAAAGCATTTGCCCAGGATTGATTCCCCAGCTCTGTAAAACAAAAACTAAAAAAATCCTGATTCCTGATTTAGTGGTTCTCAAAGCATGGGTCATAACACTCAAATACTGATGTCATCTGAGACTCTGTTGGAAATGTATATCATCAGACCTTGGATCTCTGAACCAGAAACAGGGTGGCACCCAGCAATCTGTAATTGAGCAAATCTTCCAGGTAATTCTAATTCGTGCTTAAGTTAAGGAGTTAAAGCCTCTTTGTCCGTGGGAAGACTGTCTAATTCCACACCTGGTACGGGAGAATGCTGGGGCAAGCAAATCAAGGGTCAATTTGTATTTCACATGGGCAAATTGATCCCACCCATATCTCATGGCCAAGACTAAGAAGTCTGGGAACTGAGGCCCAGATGCCCCTGCTGCTTCCTTTAGAATTCAAAGGAGGATTTCAGAGCTGAGCTGCTAAAGACTTTGTAGCCAGATTAATTAGTCTCTAGCAATTTCCTGTAAGAGCTGGAAGGGCTGAGTTGGAAACTAGCAACCAATTGCCCTGGTGAGGCAGGGAAGAAAAAGACCAACAGCACTGTTAAAGTCCCACAGAAGCCCCTCCTCTCCCAGAGGGTCTGAAGGAAGGCTTGTCTGTGTAATAGGTTGTAAAAAGCCATTCCTTTACTCTGATGGGAACTGGGCTCAAGAGAGTTTCCCTTCCAGCAAGAAACTGAGGGGAAAAATCAAAATGACTGCCAAATCTTGTGGAAAGCCCAGATCCATGTGTCACCCAGCCTGCTGACTTGTGTGCTTTTCTTCCAGGGTTTCTTGCCTTCTTTCCTCTATTCCTTCTTCCTTCACAGTGGTCAGAGGCCTTGGCTGTGACCGAGCACTCCATGTTGACCATGGGCAGACCACTGTCAGACACAGAACCGGTTCATGTGTAAGCTTGAGTTCATTATTTTAAGCTCTCAGGACTGAGTTAGATGCTCTTTAATGTCCCTTCCAGGTTCTGATGTTTTTCAGCTGAAACTTTCCTCGAGGTCAAGAGCTTCATCCGGTGAGAGATGCAGCTGGAGTTCTAAGACCTGTTACTGCCTTTCACAAATTCATTAGTGCAGCAACTGCCTTCCGTCAGATGTCGTTCTTAAGCTGGATCAGCTCTCTTAGGATTGGCCTGATTTTGAGAATGATGGTTTCTTCCCCCATATTCCTTAATCCATGCATGCATTTGTGCATTCAGCAAGAGTTTATATAACAGAGAATTAGAAGCTGCTTTTGCTAAATGCAGTGATTCTTTACTTAGGCCCGCAGATGCCCAATTGGTAACTGAAAGCAGGATAAAGCTTGGCTTCTCTGCCCTCATTTTCTGTCTCCTTTATTACCTTATATTTTGTGTAGGTTCCCTTTCAGCTGTGCACATAGACATGTTAATGACCTAAGGAGTATTATACAAGATAATTGGCCCAAATTTACCTAAGTTATCTTGTTCGCCTTCAAGACTGAATGAAGTATATGGAAAACAACAATCCCCAGAAGAGGGAAATGACAATGCCCCAAAACTATCTGAAATGGAGGAAGAGGGAAGAGGAAGACAATCATTAATCCTCTTCCAGTAAATCCTTTCCCAGTAACAATGGGCCCCAGAGGGAAAAAAAGGAAACTTTCACCCCTTCCCAACTGTGATGCAGCCTGAAGGGAGGAATCGGATGCTGAAATGCTGGGCCCTGGCCTTTTACCATTTCCCATTACCGTTACCTATGAGTCCTGGAAGGAGAAAGGCAAACAGTTAAGCTGAGGGCAACAATGCTCTTCCTTCCTCTTGAGGAAGGAAGATAAGCAGTGAACACCAAATTCTGAACAAACCGACACACCTTCTGCTTCAGTCTCTGATGATTAATTCACCCTCTTTGCAACCTAAAAAAACTCAAGACTCCTTCTGTAATCAGTGACCATTTTTCTACACAGAAAATGAGCTCCCCCCACCCGTCTCCAGTGCCTGACTGATTGACTCTACTGTGGACTAAAGGAACACTTGCTGATCTGTTTGAGGTCTGCTTCTGTCCTGCGTATTTGTGCTTCCATAATTGTGCTGAAACTGCGTTGGTTATTTTTGCTTACGCTGAGGACACTAAAATAACTAAGATATTTTTAAGTTTCTTGGGGACATTCAACTGCCAGATCCTTGCAGTGATGCCTAGAAGTCATTGCTCTAAACCTGAAGTCATCTTGATTCCAGGAACAGCAGAGCCTTGCAGACAGATAACCCCATGATGAGGTCACCCCACGCTCAATGTGAGCAACTGCTCCGTGACAGGAACTGAGACTGCCCCCTAAGAGGAAGTCATCATCTCATGGGAATCTGATCGCCCCCTCGAGCGATAACTTCTCCAGGGCTACCTTGAAGAAACAGTCCTGAGATAATGATCACCAGACCATGGTCTGACCAGGGATGATCTACTCTACCAACTATGCAAACTCTCCAATCATGCAAACCTCCCAACCCTTGCCTTTGTTCCCCCTTTCTATAAAACCTCAATGTTCATATCAATCCCTTGAAGACAGACCTTTGGTCATGCTATCTCCATATCTGTTCTTTCCAGCATGGCCGCACTGATTAAGGCTCCTTTCCTCTTCTTCACCACTGATCCTCTTTCACCACCATATTGAGATGGTGTCCAAGCCTGGTCTGTGGGGAGCTCCAGCCCTGAGGCCTTCACCTGAGCACTCCAGTGCCACATGCTGAGCACTGAATTCAAGCACTGGGCTTAAATCCCTGGGCTCCAGGAGTGTTGAGGGGCTCAGGGCCATGCATCCTTTTCTCTCCTTTTGCTTTTGTGGAACCTTTCCCCTCTGCATATAATTTCCTTCTCCTTGTCCAGGGTGACTGCAACTTTGCCTTCATAATTAAACTTTCTTTAACCATCTTATGATCCCAAGAAAATGAAGTTTCTCCTTTGTGCCTCCATAGTTAACGCCTGCCACATTTTTTTTTTTTTTTTTTTCAGTCCTGGGGATTGAATCCCAGGGCTCTCCACCACCAAGCTACATCCCCAGCTGTTTTTAGCTCTTGAGACCAGGTCTCACTAAGCTTCCCAGGCTGGTCTCAAAATTAAGATCCTCCTGCCTCAGCCTTCTAAGTAGCTGGGATTATAGGTGTGTACTACTATACCCCACCCCACCTGTATTTTAAACAGTACTATATTTAGTTCACATATTCATGTTCCTTTACCAAGATAGGCTGTGAAATCTTCAAGGACAGGAATAATTTTTTATTCATCATGATATCCTCATGCCAAGCTGGCTATGTATATATGTAGAACAGCCTCAGTAATGCTGAACTGGTGTGTTGATTTAAGTATTTATATTTTTATGCTATTTTTCAGCCTAAAGAAAATTTGAGTCTTTTTTGCTCACAATAAATAGTTGTGAGCAAAAATGTATTTTTAATTAGAGCAATTTTCCTAGAAGTAGACAGTAAACATTAATTATTTAGCCCAGAGAAAACAGACCACAATGAACCATAAAAAACAATCTAAGGGAGTTTGGAGTCTCATCCTCAAAAGAAATATATGCCTTGAGCCAATAAAAATGTAAATAAGTAATTTATGAGCTCTAGTGCTTTTACATATTTGGATTCATGTATGGATTATAAATGTGTGGGGAAGGAAGGGATAGAAATAAGGGGTTTTAATCCATTAATTTTGTGTTATTGACAAGTTGATGCATGTGCATTTATAAAATCTGGCTAAAAACTGTGTTCTTCAAGGTTTCATTAATGGAGTATGTTGAAAAGAAATATGCACACACAGAAAAGTGAAAATCAGAAAGAGAAGTTAATATTATTTATTTTCTATAGTGTCTCAAGCTAAGAACTGCTAATCTGTAGGTTGCTAAGCAGTCCATAATTTGATTCCTACATGATCACTGCTCCTTTAAAAACCATCAGCTAAGGATATCTACCAAGCTGGCTGTTGCATTAAGGTACTGTGTTGAAAAGAGTTATTTTCATGCTCCTAAAGCTCTGTTACACCAGGGAAAGCCTGTGAAAAAGCCTCACAGTGAATTGCTGCCTGTCAGGGGCTTTGAAAATGTTAAGTGCCTTACAAGTGCCCAGCAGGGCTCCTGCTAACATAGTTTTATTGTTCTACCAAATAACTATGGCAATATCATGCCATTCCCCCAACAAGTTTAACATATCATTTGCATTTACAGTGTAAAGTTGTTATTAAAGGCAGGATATTTTTGAAAGTGCAAACATCTCTCTTCTGTAGTGGCACAGTATTTAAGAACCTGCTGCTCAACCACCTGTTCATGTTTATTAATGTGAGAACCATGTTCTTGTCGTCAGCAGATTTCTTTCTTTGGTTGTAATATTGCTTTAAACATATCTAGGATAATCAGCTTTTCCTGATCTGGTAAAGATGAGCCTCCACAGGGTCATGCACTTCCTTTTGCTAGAAAGATCTCTAGGTAAAGGTAACTTCTGGTTCTCATCTTTGGGCCATTTTCACAATTTCACAATTCCTATTTAAACATGGGTATGTGTCACAGGTGAATGGGGAGATGAAATTTGGTTCTTGTGTCCCAGTGAAAGGAAATTTAAAGTCAGACATGAAAAGCCAAGCAAGAGAATTTTATGAAAGTAAAGTGAAAGTAAAGTTCAAGCAAACAGCACTCTCAAGAGTAAAAGAGAGTGAGTGGGTCCTGTCTGAGCAGAGAATGACAAAGGAAACTTAATGCTACTTCCAAATTTATTACTGTTCCATGTTTGCCATGAGAACTGGGATCCACCTTCAGTAGCCTTCACCAATCTGGTATTTAACTCCTCCTTTAGGTTGGGCGGAGGAATTTCTGACCCTGATTGGTCCTTTGTGAAACTGTTCTAGCAACAGAAGTCTTTATCTACAAGTCAATTCTAAGTTAATGTGGGTGCTGGGATCAACTTTCTCTTATTGTTCCTGTGCTACTAAAGAATTTTCCCTTTTGAAATCTACTGGGAATCCTATAGTCATAAATCCTAACTTTACAATGATTCCAGTAGACTCTTGTCAGGAGTTATCCCCATTGATCTTCCCTTCTTGACATATTTCTTTTTTATTTTTATTTTTTTATTGGTTGTTCAAAACATTACAAAGCTCATGATATATCACCTTTCATACATTTGACTCAATTGGGTTATGAACTCCCATTTTTACCCCAAATACAAATTGCAGAATCACATCGGTTACACACTCACATTTTTACATAATGGCATATTAGTGACTGTTGTATTCTGCTACCTTTCCTATCCCCTACTATCCCCCCTCCCCTCCCCTCCCATCTTCCCTCTCTACCTCATCTGCTGTTGTTCAATTCTCTCCCTTGTTTCCCCCTGCTTTCCCCTCACAACCTCTTATATGTAATTTTGTGTAACATTGAGGGTCTCCTACCATTTCCATATGCTTTCCCTTCTCTCTCCCTTTCTCTCCCCCCACTCGTCTCTGTTTAATGTTAATCTTTTCCTCATGCTCTTCCTCCCTGTTCTGTTCTTAGTTGCTCTCTTTATATCAAAGAAGACATTGGCATTTGTTTTTTAAGGATTGGCTAGCTTCGCTTAGCATAATCTGCTCTAATGCCATCCATTTCCCTGCAAATTCTATGATTTTGTCATTTTTTAGTGCTGCATAATACTCCGTTGTGTATAGATGCCACATTTTTTTAATCTATTCATCTATTGAAGGGCATCTAGGTTGGTTTCACAGTCTAGCCATTGTGAATTGTGCCGCTATGATCATTGATGTGGCAGTATCCCTATAGTACGCTCTTTTAAGATCCTCAGGGACTAGTCCGAGAAGGATAAAGACCTTTGTTCAGGAGGCAGAATTGGTCATGGATAAGAGTGGGTACCCACCCAGCACAGAGGCACATGCCTATAATCGCAGCAATTTGGGAGGCTGAGGCAAAGAGATCACAAGTTTAAGGCCAGCTCCAGCAATTTAGCAAGGGCCCTAAGCAACTTAGTAAAACCTTGTTTCAAAATTTAAAAAATAAAATAAAATAAAAAGGGCTGGGGGTATGGCTGAGTGGTAGAATGCCCATGGGCTCAATCCCTGGTACCAAAAACAAACAAACAAAACAAGGTGGGGGCCAGACTTGATCAGGACCATGGGGATTTAGCTCAAAGTCCTTTATAAACAAATTTTAAATCTGAAAAAGCAATTTTGAGAGTTCATTATTGGTAAAAGGGAAACAAGGGTTTTGTAAAAAGGGAGGAAAATCATGAGATCAATTAGTAGAAATAAAATGAGTTACATATTAGAAAAAAGAAGTTAGTAAGTTAAGAAATAAAATGGATTACCAAACCCTTATAGAAAGAACTTCTGGGTAAGGAACTTGTTTCTCCTGCAGACTGTAGGAGAATTCAGTAAGGGACAAATCCAGTAAGGGACAAATAGAGTTGGATACTAACTTTGCCACTTCTTTCCTACCCATCATTACTGCTGCCTGAAAGAAAGCTTGGAGCAAGAAATGGAAGATGTGGCTCAAGCCGTAGCGCACTCGCCTGGCATGCGTGCGGCCCGGGTTCGATCCTCCAGCACCACATACAAACAAAGATGTTGTGTCCGCCAATAACTAATAAATAAATAAATATTTTAAAAAAAAAGAAAGAAAAAGAAATGGAAGATCCTTCTCTGGGCATCGTGTTGTGAATTAATCCGCAACAGGAGCAATCCAGACTGCCTATTGTTTAGATTGCTCTCTCTGCTTAGAGTCAGCCAGAAGGTTGGGTTCACGCAAAGAGTGTTACCACAAAAATACAGGGAGGGTTCCAGAGCAAGGCAGCATTTGGTGGGCCAAACAATCTGCATCACAAAGGCTAGTGGCTGAGACTCCTGCCTTCCAGAACAAACCTAGGCCATGCCCACCAGGGCTGCTGTAGGACAGGTTCTGAGAAATGGGGTGTAATTCTATGCTAAGATTTGTTAAGAGTTTCAACCAAATACTGGAAGAAGGGGGCATTCTGAACAATAAGAAAAGAATTGGAAATGTCAAGATAGATAGAAGAAGAAAGCTGAAGAAATTACAATTGCAAAGATAGACATGAGTGAATAAAGCTCTAAGATAAAGAATAAGGTGTCGGAGATCAAGGACTGGTTATGAAGGAAGATTCTCTGGGGTATGGAGCTCTAGATGCAATATTTCTCTTATGTAGGCTATTAGCTTTGTGTTATTGTGGTGACTGGTTTTTGTAGTATCCTACCAATACCAGTGATTTGTTTAAATTCCTGTTTGACTTGGGAACTCCCCCATGTGAGTCTAATGCTGGATAGCTTCTTTTGGCCCTTCCCTCTCCAGATTATCCCCTTCCACTTTGTCTAAACCTAAGAGGCCACCCTGTATGGATTGTATCAGAGAGCTGCTCTGGCACTCTGGCTTCTAGTTGGGTTTGATCAATGATATGTGCTGTGAGGAGGATGAGAAAAAGGTCAGATCCGAGAAGGAATCCTCCCCACCCTCATCAAAAATGCATCTGTCTTCTGTATTCCCACTCAGTCATCCACGGGGTAGGTTTTTATCCTCGGGCTTGTCTCCTGTGGCTGCAAATGACTGTCACAACTCCAGGCATCACAATGACTTACGCAATGTCTTATCACTCAGGAAGGACAGACGCTCTCTGTCAGGGACTTCCTCTTATGTCTTATTGGCCCCAATTGCACGACATGCCACTGGCCATGGCTTAAAACAACCACCGGTAAGGGGAAGACAATTCCATGATTGGCCTAGAATAGGAGTAGACAAACTACTACCCAGGCCAAATCTGGCCTGTTGCCTGTTCCTGTAAATAAAGTTTTATTGGAACATACTCACACTCGATTGTTAACATATTGTCTATCACTGGTTTCCCACTATAACAGCAGAATTGAATAGGTGTGACAGAGACTATCTGGACCACAAAGTTGGAAATATTTATAGAATATTTTAATAAGAGCACAATAAATTTTATAGGAAGTTTTTTTTTTTTTTTTTGGTACTGAGGATTGAACTCAGGGGTGCTCAACCAGTGAGCTACATCCCCAGCCTTTTTAATATTTTATTTAGAGACAGGGTCTTACTGAATTGCTAAGTGCCTTCCTAAGTTGCTGAGGCTGGCTTTGAGCTCACAATCCTCCTGCCTCAGCCTCCTAAGCCCCTGTATAGGAAATGTTTTTAACCCCTGGCTTAAACTAATTAATAGTCACTCTCAGGATCACCTTCCTTCTCCAAGCACACGGTAGAGTGAACCCCCTCAAAAACCTAAAGTGGGGACCATGACAGCAAGGACAAAGAGGAGATGAGATATTATTATTATGCAGACTACCCCACATGGGCTGGAAGTGGTGGACTGAGATCATCCATGGGCACAGTTGCTGCTATCCTGCAGAAGTCTTGCTGGAGGAGTGTTAGTTGTAACCTCAAGACAGAGGTCCCTGATCATGCCATTTCCTATCCAGGGGGCTGATGTTTTGGAAAAAGCAGGAGACTTAGTCTGTGGCTCAGAAATGCCCCTAGAACATCCCAGTAGGGGAAGGATTATCTAGAGGATAATCAGCCTCTAGATTATGTACAAAGGGGAAGATTGCTCACTAAGAGGCTGAGTGGATTAGAGTTCAGAAGGGACTAGAAAGGGCCTTGAGGCAAATAGCTCTTTGAATGTCATTCATGCCCTTGGTCTCCTTTTTTACAGTAGCTGGTGTAATTAAGTTTAACTTAATTTGTTAAGGTTCAAAAACTTCTCAATATTTAAAATTACTCTCCACAGTATCATACTATAGGAATAGGTTAAGACCTGGACATGCCTAGGCATAAATTCCTTAAATAGCAAAGCATTTAAATTGTTTTTCAGGAAAAGTTTCCAGAATCCATTCAAGGACAGTTTGAAACTGGCTTTCAAGCATGGACACGCGCAGAAGAAGCCTCCTCATTCGCCAGTGATCTTTTGATATCAATAGTTCAAAATCCCCATGTGCAGATCATCATTCCTTCTGCAAAGAAGCATGCAACCTCTGAACAGGCATGACTGCTTTTCATGCTTTTACAAAAGATTTCTAAAACTTCCCGTTTTCACCATCCAATCAATAAGCAGCTTCTCCCTTCCTATAAATTATTCCTCAACCACATAATAGTGGAAAGAGATTTGAGCTTTTTTTTTTTTTTTTAAACTCATGGCTTCCATAATAGTTGAATGTACAATAAAACTGCTTCTTTTTGCAAAAACCTGGTGTCATAATATTGGCTTCTATGCACAGTGGGCAGCAAGCCCTTGCTCAGTATCACTATCTGCAAAATACTTTAGGTATAAAAGAATTTATATTAAAGTTGCTCTTAATTGGTATAAATAGAAGGGGAGTTGATCCTTTTTAGACATACAAAAACCAAAAAGGAAATCTGCTTTCCAAGCAACACGATAACCATATGACACACTATTTTTTTTTTCCTTTAATCAAGCAGTTGTTCAACATTTATTGAGTGTCTATTATGCATTAGACACTATGGTGATCCTGGGGCTCATAACATGATAGTCCAAAGTATGACGTGTTGGCATGCTGAGTATTTCTGAATTGAAGGACATGAGAAGGCCTCAGAAGCAAGAAGCTCTCCTTTCTGCACCCTTCCGTCTCCTCCAAAGTAAGTCAGCAAACTAGAAAGGTCATTCGGACCTCCTTCAGTGAAAGTGTTCTACTCATCTTTTTGGCTGATGTGACTAAAAGATCTGATAAGAACAATTTGAGGGGAGGAAAAGTTTATTCATGAAGGGGTTTCAGAAGTCTCAGTCCATAGAAGGCCAGCTCCATTCCTCAGAGCTCGAGTGAGGCAGAACATCACGGTAGAAGAGTGTGGGGGAGGGAAGCAGCTCACATGAAGATCAGCAGAGAGACTTCATGTGCCAGATATCAAATATATACCCCAAAGGCACACATCCAATGCTTACCTCCTCCAGCCACACCCTATCTGCCTTTAGTTACCACTCAGTTAATCCTCTCAGGGGACTGATACACTGATTGGGTTAAGGCTCTCATAACCCAATCATTTCACCTCTAAACCTTCCTGCATCATCTCAAGCATGAGCATTTAGGGGATACCTCACAACCAAACCATAACAGAAAGTAAGTCATAGGATCCTCATGGGATATGTGTTCTGCTTTATACCCAGAGAAAAGGGATGCTACACAGAGGCCAAGAAGACTCTGAAAAACGCAGGCCTTGCTGTATCCCCCCTCTGTTTATTACCATTAGATCATACCTAGTCATGTCCAATCATGTTTCTGCCAACTTCTATCTACTTCTTTATCAGACTCAGCATAAAGATAGTTTTTCCCTGAGTTTTTGGGTCTTTCTGTAGCCAGAGGGCTCTGCATTCCTGACCTGACACCTGAGTTTGCTGATTCCAGAGAAAGGCTAAGAGTGGCCCAGATCCACAGCAACCCCTCCTCCCTTGGGGGGAAATCTTTAAGTGAGAGGCTTAGGGGACCAGTTCTTGCCAGCCTAGGTCAATCTTCCTTCAGCCAAGTCTACTGGGGAGAGGAAGGCAACAAAAACCTGCCTTGACATTCTCTTTGCCCTGTGATTTCATAGGGAAAAGAAAAGAGCCAGTTGGTTTAGAACAATTTTCAAAGAAGAGAACAAAACAGGGTCTGCAGCATCTCAAAGGGAATTTGAATGTGCAAAGGTTCTCATGGAATCTCACATTTCTTGGAGAATTTGCTTTTTTTCTCTTTATACTTAGGAAAGAAGTTTGTTTGTTTGTTTTAAATTCAAAACCAGAAAAGTGATTTTTGTTCAGAATTTTTCATATTTTATAAAAGTTTTTAAGAAATCATGTCCAGCATATTTTTCGAGTCAATAAAGTCTATTTTCTTGATCACTACTTTTTGTTTAAGTGATCTGCATATTTTATGTTAAGAGCAAATCTTCTCGGCCTTGAGCCACAGGAGAGAAAAATAATAAAAATTCCATGACCATTTAAAAATGATTATTTCTGCATTTCATAGGCTAGAAATTATACCTATGTACATAAAAGTATCTCTTTTTTCCATATGTGCCTATTAATTTGTGATGTTTATTGAGACTTCACAGTGAGCTGATTCCAAGATGGGATCCTAAATGTGATGCCAGGTCTCATTCATGATTTATCCTCTCTGTTCTAGCATCCTGATTTACCTACAGAGAATGTTAAATAAATGTCTGTTGTTAAATAAAATGGAGATAGCCTTTACCTTCTGCCCCTTGCTGTCACTAAAACAGCCTGAAAGAGAAAAGTTAAGGACATTTGCTAGGACCTAGACGGGCAGATTGGAGAGTACATAGCAAGGATATATAACAGATTCATGGAATTAATTAGCTTGTTCCTGAAGCACCCACCTGTGTATGAGTGAGCCTGGAACAGAACAGGGCAGACGTGAAGAAGAAAAGTGTCAGGAAACAACATGCTTTGGGTAAGTTGCATTAAGCAGGGAATGTCCCTGTTTCTTTCACCAACCTTAGTCTGTAAAACTGGAACAATTATAGTCATCTCTCTGGATTTCTCTCCTGTAACAAGCCATAAAACAATTTCCTGACCTATGTCCCCTGAAAGTAGACCTTCCTTCCAGAGAGTCTTGTCCCATACCTGGAGGCCAAGCGTAATCAAGTGCAATCCGAACAATACGGACTTAATAAAGTCTTTTTACTATTAGATCATACCCTTTTGTGCTCCAATTATATTACATGCACAATTGTCCATAAAATGACATAGTTTTCTACTTGGCAGTATGAGACAGAAAGATTACAAATTTGAGACCAACCTGGGCAGTTTAGCAAAACCCTGTTTCAAATTTTTCTTAAAAAAAGGGCTGGGGATGTAGCTCAAAGTTAGAGCATTTACCTAGCATGCACCAGGCCCTGGGTTTGATCCCTAGAAACACAGACAGACAGACAGACACACACACACACACAAACACACACACAGAGACACACACAGGACACACACAATTTTTAAAAAGCATTTAAAAATTCTTAAACCCTTTGATCCAGAAATTCTGCTTTTAGAAATTAATCAGTAGCTATACTTTACCTGCTTGTATAAAATTAGTAGCATTATCAAAACATTAAGATATTAAAAACAATTATTAATATTAGAACTGTCATGTAAATTACTATTATTCATACAATGGAATAATAACATGTTTTATGGTAAAAAAGGAGATGGAGCTACATGTAATAATATGGCACTTCAAAGTACATTACATAAAGAAAGTAAGGTTGAGAAACGCATGTAGCATGTTGTAATTTGTCGTAAAAACAACAACAAAGGCTATGATGTGAAAATATGGACTGATTAGCTCTGGAAGGGATACATAAGAATCTGATTGCTGTGTTTATGAGGAAGGGAACAGGGGTTTGGGAGGTCAGAAACGGAAGGGCGCTGACTTTCTTTTACTAAGACATTTTAGCTTGTGTAGATTTTTTTTTTTTAGTCTATTCCCTATTAAAATTTAAAAAATTTAAATAAAACTGGTGTTAAAAGAAAGGAAACTAAATTTTAAAAAAGAATAAGGTAGCACAGTGTGCTTCTTCTTGCCTTCCCATGGTTCCTGAGTATGTGGAAGCACATGGTAGGACTTCAGGAAAGAAAGAACTCAATTCATTAGGGGAGCATGCTGGATCCAGGTGTGGCTTCAGAAAAGAATCAGAAGCTGAGATGTAAATTCTCCCAAACATTTTATAAAGTGCTTGCTAAACAATAATGCCCAAGATACTCTCATAGGTTCCATAACTTTCCGGTCTTGGGGATGGGTGGTAGAGGAGAGAGGCTTAGGCAAGAGCACTGGCAGCTGCCCTTAGCATCCCAGCTCCCTCTTGATAGGTATAGCCCACCCCATTAATATTTAGTCCTTTTCCATCTACAAGGTTCAGAACTCCTTCCTCTGGTCTGTAGCAGATGGATCTTAGCCCACTACCTGCTCTTGCATAAGGGCTAGCCATGGAAGCCTGCAAAGCTGTCGGTGGTGGCAAACAACACAAAGGGCATGTCTTTATGCAGGGTGATTACCATTGTCTGCAGGACACTGAGCAATGTATTGCTCAGGTTCCACAGGTGCTGCCTTCTCAGTTTACAGATGAGAAGAACGGGGAGGTTGGGGACTCAAGAGACAGCAGGCTGAGTTATGACTGCAATGTGGCGTCTGGTGCTGCCACCACACAGCCCACCTCTTTGTGTGATCTCTAATGAAATAAACACATCTCATTACTCTCTAGGAACAATTTTTATGGTATTTACATTTTCAGCCAATAGGAAGGCTGAAAGGTAGCAATTAAAGTGCTTATCTGCCACCACACTATTGTAGAAGGGAAGGAACACTGCCCTGGGAGTCCAGAACCAGAGGCCTGACTTGCTTACTCACTGTGTGACCTACAAAACAACTTTTCTACACCTCAGTATCCTCAGGATTAAAGACAAAGAGAAGTTACATGTATTGAATCAAATGAAAATGGCACCTGTTTTAAATTAGCTTATAGCTAGTCAAAGTGGGGATGCTTCACCAAAAAAAAAAAAAGAAAAGAAAAATCCATATTCTCAGACTTAGAAGGATAAGGCAAGTGGATCACAAGGTCAAGGCCAGACTCGGCAACTAAGTGAGACTCTGTTTCGGAATAAAAAAGGGTGGGGATGTAGGTCAGCGGTACCGCACCCCTGTGTTCCATCCCCAGTTTTGCCCCACCCATCACATCTGCATTCTTAGCTTGCTTCTGCAAATCATGTGATTTGACCCCAGAGGGTCCCCGACTGGCCCATGCTGCAGTCAGTTGCAGCTGCAGAGACTGCTGCCCCCTTCTCTCTTTCCCTCCACCACCATCACGAAGTCACCTGCCTGATTTTTTTTTACAGATCTGCTGATCTTGCAGGTATTTAGTTGCTGCCCTACTCCTTCTGTCCGCTTTCTTTCACTTTTACAGTTTAATGATTTTAAAATCTGGTCCAGTTGTCAGTCCAGAAAATATAATCCTTTTTCATGTTGCTTAAAGGCCTGGGCATTTTGAGATAATGTTGGTGTAGCAAGCTCTGGCCTGATGCTTTTCTTTTTTCCATTTGCTTGTAGCAGACTATCCTTGGTTACCATGGTGATTACCACCCCTTAATGATACGATGCTCTCGCAAGGGGAATGTAATTTTCTTTAAGCACAGCGGAAAGCAGTGGTAACAGTAGTAGGTATAAAAGCTTTTTCTCTCCCTCTGTCCCTCAGGTACTCCTCAGTTGCCACAAAAGACAAGATCAGGCTTCCGATCAATCTCTCCAGAGAAGCCAACGTGAGAGCGGCTGTCAGGATTTAAATGCCTTCCCTGGGTCCCTGTGCACATGTGGGAACCCTGAGAAAGGCTATTTTCAACCTCTGAAAAGTGTTCTGCATCAAGTCTCATGGGACTTAATTAAAATGATCAGTTTTCACAGCCAAGGCTTTTGACTTTAACTTCCTCCACAAATGAGCATCCCATGAACAAGGAGGCACTGCTCACACATATTCAGAATGAGCGACACCTCTATTTACTGGCTCTCTCTCCTGCTAGAAATCCCAAGGCCTGCGTCTGGCCCTTCCTGGCTACTCTCAGGGCAGTGGAGGACACTCCAAGGCTTGTGGCCCTGCTCAGATCCTCCTCATCTCACATTGGGGGTTCTGAGGTTCTGATCATGTCCAGGGAGATGGAGAAAGATGTGTCCTCTCCCTCACCCAAAGCCTCAAACTTTGGGCACACTATGGGAACCTCCTGTGGGGAGGCAGTGTGGATCTTCTCAGTGCTATCCAGCTCATCAGGACTTTGACATCTCTGATTCCCTGGGTCCAGTTTTAAATCATGGCCAAATAGAAACTGGGTAAATGGAAGTAGCTGAAATTTAAGAAATGGGTTACTGTACCAGAGTTACCTCTATAGGCTTTTCCCCTTTCCTTCTCTTTTCCCCACCTCTTTAAATTCTCACAGAATTAAAGAACTAAATGGGTATATGAGGGGCTGGAGTTGTGGCTCAGAGGTAGAGTGCTTGCCTACCATGTGTGAGGCCCTGGGTTCAATCCTCGGCACCACATAAAAAAATAATAATAAGATATATTTTAAAAAGTGGGTATATGAGAAAGTGAACAGAATCTAGGTGATACGTATACAGAGATATGCATTGTAAAATAATTTCACCTTTTTTTTGGGGGGGGTACCAGGGTTTGCATCCAAGGGTGCATAACTACTGAGGCACATAACAGACTCATTCCTGCTTTTTATGTTGTATTTTGAGATAGGATCTTCCTAGTTTCTCTAGACAAATCAGGAGACTAGGTAATGTTGGGTCTCACATTCTTGCACTGTAACAGCTGAATCCAAGTGGCCGCTGTCCCCTTTCAGTTGGGAATGTTCTCCCCACAAACTGTTCATTCCTCATTTATGTTACTGGAATAAGCCAGTTTCTCAGTTGATGATGATTCAGAACAAACTCAAAAGGAGGAAAAGTCATAAAAAGGGGCAGCTGAAATCTGTTAGCATTGTGTTGTGTGAGAAAATGCAATCCGGCACCTTTGTCTTTGGTTTGTGTGGTCAGGGGCCAAAGCCTCTTCCTCCTTTCGGATCCCAGCTTTAGGTGCTTCTTGGGGCCATTCCACATGGTTTACAGGGGAGAGCACTCAGAAACCACTGGGTGTGGCTGTATTGAAAGGAAAGTCTTAGAACCAGCAGTGTCAGGCTGTATTTACTTTTGAATGCTTGACTTCTGACTAAAACTGCCTCAGTGTACTAAGTAGATCAAGTCTCCTATCAAACCATCACCATCAGTATTTATCATAAAGCTTCATTGTTAGGTGCCAGGCAAAGAGGGCCATGCAGAATTCACGTGTCCTAGAGACTAAATTCCATCTTCACATAGTGTGATGGGGAAGTTGTACTTCTTGTTTTTCTTTCTGGTCTAAACGGGGGTTGTGGATTAAATTACTTTCTCAGGAAATGGATGCTTGTCACAGGGTTTAGTGTTAGGTTTTTGTTTTTTTCTCTGCTATGCTTTTTTCTAGCAGGGCTACACACTCAAAAGGATGCCTTCATTGGGGTGTTCTATGCCTCTGAGGTCTGCTTAGGGTTGGCAGGTCAAAGGTAGAAGCTGTGTCTATGTGAGCCCTGTGAGGAGCTTCATCCATTCTCACTGGTGATAATGATGAGGATGAACTCAGCTCCCTTCAACCTTCTGAAACTGCCCCTAGTATTTTCTATCGAGTTTGGAATATGGTCCCAATCCTTACTGTTAGAAATATCAGGGTACTGCAAGAAATCAGGCACCCACAGGGCGCGGTGGCGCACACCTGTTATCCCAGCAGCTCCAGAGGCTGAGGCAGGAGGATCACAAGTTCAAAGCCAACATCAGCAAAAGCGAGGGCCTAAGCCATTCAGTGAGACCCTGTCTCTAAATGAAATACAAAATAGGGCTGGGAATGTGGCTCAGTGGGCCAGTGTCCATCCCTGAGTTTAATCCCCAGTACCCGGCACCCCTGACACCCCAAAAAGAAAAAAATCAGGCACATGCTCCAAAGTCACTTGGCAAGGCAAACTTCACTTTTGCCAAAGGATATACAACCCAACAAAGTCTGGCAAGCAAGCACACTTGGATGGCAGTCTGCCTGTTTTTATCCCCAAGGCAGCATTGCCCCTTGTTCTGATAGGAGGAACTAGGGGTTAAAATGTATGCAGTTGGCTAATTTGAAATTGGGGAGGGAAAAAAGAAGGGCTCTAGTTGTGGTCGATTCTTTGAGTATACTATACACATTATTCTTGGAAGACAGAGGAACAAAGGAGATTATAGTGGGGGATTGTGACATAGGTATCAGGGTCTGCATTCAGCTTATACAGGGATGTATGTCGTGCATGCAGGGGAGCTGGAAAGACTATATTTTAGCTGTATGGCTGGGAATTAAAAATGGCTCCATCTAACCACACATTGTGAAATTCAAGTTTTAGGTTACAGTAAAAAGGTGTTTGTTACATACTGGGAAACTGAGACTACAGGTTTAACTGATAGGAAAGAGAACATTAATCTTACATTACATGGTCTGCTCCTTGCTTATCTCCCAGCCTCATTTTGTCCTACATTTCTCTCGCCCCACCACACTCCAGCCTCGTGAACTTCTTTTGAGTTCTTAGTCACCCAAAGCTTGTGCCCACCTGGGGCTGCTATACCTGCTCCAGTGGACCTTTGCCTGGGACACTCGGGGACCAGCTCTTGGCTCGGCTGTTTCCTTTTCATTCAGGCTTTGGGGCACCTGCTAGCTTCTTCATGGCCTTTCTGACCTCTGTCCTCTTCCCCTCCCATTCTATTACACTGCAGTGTCATTTTTCATTGCAGTTATTATCTAGAATTATTTTCATTTACTTGGTTAATGTCTGACTCTTCCACTTTGGTGCGGGCTCCACAGAAGCAAAGATCTTGTCTCTAGTATCATAGAATTCTTCATACCGGGAACAAGAATTTAATCAGTGAATGTTAGCTAGGTGTGGTGACGCAATCCTGTACTCCCAAGTAATTGAGAGGCCAAGGTAGGAGAACTATAAGTTCGAGGCCAGTCCCAGAAACTTAGTGAGACCTTCTCATAAAAATAGAATAAAAACTGCTGGGCGCAGTGGCGCATGCCTGTAATCTCAGTGGCTCAGGAGGCTGAAGCAGGAGGATAGAGAGTTCAGACAGCCTCAGCAATTTAGCAAGGCCCTAAGCAACTTGATGAGACCCTGTCTCTAAATAAAATATAAAAAAAGGGTTGGGGATGTGGCTCAGTGGTTAAGCGATTCTGGGTTCAATCCTAGGTACAAAAACAAACAAAAAAAATTAATTAATCAATTAATTAAAATGAAAACTAATAAGCAAAAAATAATCAATGAGTGTCCTCATAACCCAGGAGAGTGAAAGAAGTCTAAAAATTAAGAGGCTGCTGGATTCGGGTGGATGCCTCATGAATATACACGCTTCTGCTTCCCTAATTTGCGTCTGCCTTCAGGAACAGCCTTTGTTGGTTTGACATAGGAGGATATCAATGTTCAAGTAGAGCTGAGAGAGAGGAAGGTTGAGATTTGATGGACTGGTTGATTTCCTTAGAAATTACGGTTTTATAAAATGGCTTTCATTGCTAACATAAAAGACAAGGTTGCCACCTAGTGTTTGGACACATGGATATATGTGTGACACGGCAATATCTCAAAAAAAAAAAAAAAATTGTGCCAGTCTATGGAAAGCCAAACTTCCACAGTTTTGATATGGAACAGAATTTGCTAAGAGAGCATAATTCCCCACAAAGTACCCCTTGAGAGGCTCCAAATCATTTCTCTTCTCATTCTCCTCTTCCAAAAGTTGAGATACTATCCTTTTTTGTTACAAAAGAAATCCAAACCAATTAAGTCCTGTCTAGATCCAGCGTGTTTTCTTGAATTCCACCTGCTTTCCCTGTTAAGGTGTCCTGCTTATTAAAAAAAAATAAATAAATAAAATGAAAAAAATAGCATCCTTCCATCTCAATTACTTTTTGCCATGAGATGGGGGTGGGAGTTTCCTCAAGGTTTAGGAACACATAAAACCATTCCTACTCCTAAGTATGTGCAACCAGGCACAAGACTTGCCTACACTAAAACACCTTGGTAGCCTTAGGCTGGGTATTTCCCATTCCTGATCCAAGTTGAAGACTGGCAAGATAAAAGGGAAGCTGTGAAAAATGGCCAGATGAAGGTGACACCAAAGGAAACCATTTAAGAAAGAGCCTGGGTTGTTGGCTTCTAAGGTATCACTCCAGGAAACTAGGTTATTAGAAATGATGGGAAATGGGTGGTGAGGTGAGCTGGTGGATGGGAATAACCATGGCAACCAAATATCCATTTTCTTATTATTTCACTTTCCTTGAGACTAAAAATAGATCAAGTGTAGGTCACTGCAAACAAGCTCAGCAGTGGTTTACATCTCCTGCAGCAGCCTTTCTTGGCTTCTTTATGGGCATATGAAGAAAATGCTCTTACCTTTGGAA
Source organism: Ictidomys tridecemlineatus (assembly GCF_052094955.1). NCBI lineage: Eukaryota > Metazoa > Chordata > Mammalia > Rodentia > Sciuridae > Ictidomys > Ictidomys tridecemlineatus. Next base: position 118,053,111 of record NC_135477.1, on the reverse strand, counting down.
AAAAAAACCCAGCATAGATCTTTGTCCTGAACACCTAGAGTGTATATCATCTTAATGCATATCACGTTCTATTTTTTATTTTAAAATGCATTTTCTAAGAGTAAATAGGGAATAGATGTGGAATTGCAATGCCAGAATTAGAATGCTTGTTGGAAACCACCTACTCAATGCAAAAAAAAATTTTTTTTCCCTTTGTCATCCTGAGATACAGTTCTATTTAAATCTCATCAGTGTCAAGGAGCTCATTTCTTTGTAATATAGTGATTCCATCTTTAAATTGTTGAAAAACTCTTTCTTGTTTCATTTATTCATGCAACTGTTATTTATTTAGTGTCTATTCTATGCCAGGCACTTTGCATCTAGTGGTTAATAAAGAAAACTTAGTACTGGACACAGAGAAGTTATAGTTTTCTCCCCAAGTTTTTTGGTGAATATGTGTAATGAAAATGATATAGAACAAGACTGTGGTTTTTGTCCTATATGTACGTACTCTGAAGTTTGTAAAGAACTTGTGGATTTTCTCTTACCAACACACCTTGTGGGGTGGTTAGGATTTTTTTTTTGACTGTAGCAAACAAATGGATGAACAAAAACTCGCTCACGGAAGCAAATCTATTTGAGGATAATGGGGTAACTCAGAATTTTGAAGGGAGATGGAGGATCAGCCTGGAGACAACCAAGCAGAGGCAGCTCTGGATCCAAATAGCAGGAACTAATGAACAGTCTTTTTGAGGGACTGATATTGCCACTGCAGTTGCTTTCAATCGTTTGTAACTTTGATTCAGATAGTCTTTTAAAATTTATTTTAAAGTGATATATGAATACATAAAATTATATTTATTAACGAAGTACATTAATGTTTGATGCATGTATACATTGCATAACAATTAAATCAGGTTAAGCATATTTATCTCCTTAAATATTTATCATTTCCTTGCAGTGAAAGCTTTCAAAATCCCTTGTTCTAGATTTTTGAAAGTACAGCTTTTTATTGTTATCTATAGTCACCCTGTAGGGTAGCATACCAGAACTCCTTTTCTTATCTAACTGTAATTTAGTAACATGAGTCAAAACCCTCCCACTTTCCCTGGCCTCCAGAACCACCATTCCACTCTTAACTTCTATGAGATTAACTTATTTTATATTTTACTTATGGGTGGAATCATGTGGTACCTGACTTTATATGCCTGGCTTATTTCACTTAACATAATGATTTCGAGTTCCATCCATTTTGCCACAAATTACTATTTTATTTTTTTTATGGTTGAATACTGTTCCATTGTGTGTATGTGCTGCATTTTATTTATCCATTCATCTATTGATCTTAGGTTGTTTTCAAATCTTGATTATCATGAAGAGTGCTACAATGAACTTGGGAGTGCAGATGTTTCTCTCCCTTTAGCTAGCAGGCTGGCGAGATGAGCTGGGTTCAAAGGAGCTGGCTGCAGCAATAAACTGAGAAAACGGCGAAGAAACCACACAAAACATGAACATGAGTTTCTAAGAAGGAGGGCAGAAAGGCTCTGCGACCTTAAGGGTCAACTCCACACTGAGCAGCTCTGGAAAGGGAACAAGAGACAGAGTGCACCCAGAAGCCCTCTATTTATTAGGGAAAAGACATTCGATAGAATATTCCACCCAAATGACGCAAGGGATAGGGTTTCAAAAGGCTGAGTCTTCTTGTTTGAGGTCTTGTGGCCAGCAGATTGATTGACATCTTGGCAAGTCACACCCATCTCAGGTGCTTTGTGGGATCACAAAGGAAAAGAGGAAAGGCACAGCCCAATCAGCGCCCAAAGCTAGACCAGTCCCCTCATATGGCTCAAATGCACATAGCCCCCACACACAGCCATGGATGGCTCACGACATTTCTCCAACATGCTCATTTCACTTCCTTTTGATATACACTCAGTTGTAAGATTGCTGAATCATATGGTAGCTATTTTTAATTTTGGGGGAACTCTATATTGTTCTCCATAATGGCTGTACTAATTTATATTCCTACCAACAGTGTATGAGGGTTCCCTTTGCCTCACATCATTCTCAGCTTTTATTGTCTTTTAGTCTTTTTAAGTAAAAGCCATACTTACTGTGGTGAGGAATAGCTCACTGTAGTTTTTTTTTATATTTGTATTTCCCTGATGATTAAAGCTGTTGAGCATTTTTTCATGTACTTGTTGCCCATATGTATGTCTTCTTTTGAGATATGCCCATTTGGATCTATTGCCAATTTTTAAATCAGGTTGTTTTTCTACTATTGAGTTTTTGGAGTTTCTCATATATTCTGGATATTAATCCTTTGTCAGATGCATAGTTTGCAAATATTTTCTCCCATTGTGTAGGTTATCTCTTCAGTCTGTTTTTTTATTTTCTTGCTGGATGGAAAGTGTCTAATTTGATACAACCCCATTTTTCTATTATTGCTTTTGTTTCCTGTGCTTTTGAGGCATTGTCCAAAAAGAAAAAAAAAATTCTCACTTTTTCCAATATCCTCTATGTTTTCTTCCAGCAGTGCCTAATTATCACAGCCTCAAGGACCTGCAATTTCAGGGTGCACCAAGGCTCATGCCAAAACTGCTGGTGACACATGCTGAAATACAAGCCCATCTCACTGGAGTGTGGGTCTCAGATTGGTGCAGGGGCAGTTCTAGAGTCTTGTCTGAGCATTGGCCTGGCAATAGCTGTACTGCCCAAGATTGGGAGATAGGTGATAGAGACAGTCTCTTTGCTACTAAAGTTGATTCTAAGCTGGGTTGCACTTGAGTTTCACAGTCATGGGGGTCTCGCACCATCTCAGGGAGAGGGCAAAACTCCAGGCCCTTTCCAAAGATGGAAATATGCAAGCTGAAACAAATCTGTTCCACTGGTGCACAGATTGAACCTAATGATGGAGCTTGGTCTAGAGGCTTTGTCCGTGAACTTTGGCTTGTGTATGGGGCCAGCCTTTAGTTTCTCCCAGGTGCTGGATCTCACTATGGTGACCTGGCACTGGGCTCCAAGATACATCCCTGTACTAGCTTTAGTGCCCTGCTCCCCACTGGGTGGAGTCTTTCCACTCTGCCACAAGGTGGGAGGAGGGTGGTAGAGAGAGTATCTCTGCCACCCCAGCCAAATGAGATTGCCACAGATCAGTCTACTGTATTGGCCTGGCACTATGGGTCATGGATCTTTGCCCAGCACTGGATTTCTTTGTAGTAGGCCTATCACTGGATTTCAGGTTTAATTCCGACACATTAATTCTGTCTCTGTCCCTCAAGCAGGAGCTGCCTCTCCACATACAGGCTGCTAGGAGTTGAGGAGGGGTGACACTGTAACTTCCTGCTTTATTCAATATGTCTTTTCATGTTTTCTTTTTTATAGTAACAGCAGGCATTGTGGCCTCTCACCTGATTTCCTTAGCTCTTATGAAGGTAGTTTTGTGTGTGTATAGCTGCTCAGCAAGGTGTTTCTGTGGGGAGAGGATAACTGAAGGATCTTAGCTGTCATCTGGCTCTGCTCTCAAGGTTCAGATTTTAAGGAGAGATTATGTGACTGGCCCAGCCTGAGTCCCTTGCCAGTCCTCGGTTTGGGTGGCAGCAGAACTTCTTGATCTCCTTGCAGAATGTACACAATGGGTCCAACTGGCAATCAGTCTGTTTTTTCTAAAAAGCACACACAGGAACATTCTCAATTTTTCATGATAGTTTCTGTTAAGACTAAATATCTATACATCTATTTTCTAAAGGGTGAAAAAAAAATCTAACTTTCTCCAACATTCTGGCAGCTCCTCATGTTTTCTCGGAGATCATGACAGTATCTCATATCACATCTGCAGGCTCCTCATGTGCATTGGAATATAATTCACTTGGTCCCAGTGTCGTAAATTCTCTTAAAGCTTCCAGGTGCTGTCACTCTAATATTTACATGACCTACTTTGCCTCTGCAAAATCTAATTTGAATAGCAGTTTCTATGCTAGAAGAGACCAGAGAGTGAACTGTGTGTTTCAAAGAGTGTGTTTCAAATTGTGTGTTTCAAAGCTTTGCAACCATAAAGACCTGTGATGTACTAGTTGCGTGGTCTTGGCCCAATTATTGACCTAGTCTATGTCTCTATTTTCTCATTTGAAAAATAGATATAATCTCATGAGATTGTTGGAGGATCAATTGTATTAGAAAACAAATGGCATCATTTTTTTAACAGATTTTATATGAAGAATTGTTAACTAAGTATTGAAGAAATGAAAAGGCAAAAAGCAAACACAAAGAATATAGCCATAATAGAACAGTTACTGCCCTAGAACTGGGGGGATACATGGAAGGGAGTGGAATTGCTAAAGTTTAGGAGCTTGGAGGAAGCACCTTGCAAAGCTGACGCTCAGACCTCTGAGATGGGGTTGCTGCTCACCTGCACTGTTGTCTCAGGAGCTCGAAGGTGGCACCTGGTGAGGGTGGAGTGAGACCCAAACCTCTGAAGATGGGCACTGACTGACTAGTGTTGAGGTCTCTGGGGACATAATGATGCTGGCTCTGTGAGTGGTGGGAAATGAAAATTGAATCAACTGTGCTCCTGAACAACCTGCTATTGACACCAGGTGAAGACCCATTGTTAGGATGGTGCTGACTGGAACAGTAAGAAAAGAAGGAGCAGGAAGTACACAGGAAGTGTCCCTTCTTCCTCTAGCCTTGCAGTCTTCTTCTAGTGTCCCCAGTCAGCATAGCTACCAGGAATCAATTGATAAAGGAGAATCAAGGCTTGCAGACTCCCAGCTCCAAACCACAGTGCAAGGAAAAAGAAGAAGGTGGGCTTTTTGCTGAGAAACAACAGCTTAATTACCCTTTTGGCTATGCAGCAATCATGAGCACCTTTCTTCCATATAACAACAACAAAAAGAAAAGTCAGGCTTCCATCTCTTCCACCTAAGATGCTCTCTCTTAAGGAGGACATACAGAATCACAGTAGTCATTGTTTTTTATCTCTGGGAGACAATTATATTGTATATCTTTGAACTATATTAGCTAATTCAATGTCTTATCAGAACACTCAGTTACTGAAAGAGTATGTGGTGTTTTTTTTCTTTTTAAATAAGGGGAAAGAAAAGAAATATGAAATTGGTTGCTACCAGATGTGGACAGACTCCAATTCATGTACCAAATCCAAATTTTAAAAATACACTTTTATAAACTGGATCTGGTGGCACATACCTGGAATCCCAGCAAGTTGGGCAGCTAAAGTAGGAGGATCACAAGTTCAAGACCAGCCTCTGCAACTTAGCAAGATCCTCAGAGACTTAGTGAGAGCCTCTCCCAAAATAGAAAATAAAAAAGACTGAAATATATTCAGTGTTAGAGTAACCCCTGGGTTAAATCCCCAATACCAAATAAATAAAATAAAATTTTATTGGAGTACACTATGCCTATTAATTTATATATTATCTAAGGCTGCTTTGGGGCTACAGTGGGAGAGTTGAGTATTTGCAACAGAGACCATGTGGTTTGCAAAGCCTAAAATATTTATCTCCTTTTTACAAAAAAGTTTACACTTTTCTTAGCCAGGCACATGTGTGTGTGTGCACATATATTATGTGCACACACACACTCACACACACACACGCAGAGTAAGTGGCCTATTACAAGTTTCCTATGCTCTCAGCTAGAACCTTAGCTCATCGGTAGTTTATATCTTATAAATTAACCCAAATGTTCATTCCTGAATGGATGTTAGAATGAATTCAGAAGTATCTAAATCCTCAGAGGTTCTGTCTTTTCTGGGTTTCCCGAGTTTTCCATGAACTTTCTTGGTGATACAAGTACTTAGATATGTCCGTGATCCCCTGACTTTGAGACATGATCCTCTCTTCACTCATTTTGTTGTAGCAATACAATTAGCTCTTGGTAATCAAGGTCACTCATCCTAGCTAGTAGCATAATTTTTAAAATTAATTAATTTATTTTAGTTAGTTATATATGATAGCAGAATGTATTTTGATTCATTGTACACAATTTGAGCACAACTTTTCATTTCAGTGGTTGTACATGATGTAGCATCACATCATAAGTACAGTCACACATGTACCTAGGGTAATGATGTCCATCTCATTCCACCATCTTTCCTGCCCCGATGCACCTAATCACAGTTCCCCTTTGCCTAATCACAGTTCCTCCATTTCAGTAGCATAATCTTTGCCTATGGATTTAGGGCACAAGGACCCTAAAATGACCACATGGCATTCTAATTTTCCAATTATATAGAACAATTTTTATGTCCTTGAAAGGAAGCAGTCTTCCCTTTAGGACAAGGGCTTTAAACCAGAAGAGATTGCCATTGCAGGAACAGACAGAAAAAAAAAATCTGTAAGAAAAACTTATTGGGTGTATTAGTGGGAGGAGTAATTCTCACATTTACCTGGACATTTCTTCCTGGATCCATGTCTTCTGGACGTAGATAAAAGAGCACCAAATATTGGTCACTGATTCTAAACACACACTGTATCCTGTAAGACAGAACCACATACTTTCAGGATGTTGTTTTTTAAATGACACCATAACCTAGTTTTCAAAGGACTATCCCACTTTTTTTTTTTAATGCCATCTGCTTCTGGTTGATGGGGAATGGGGTCAGACAGACAGACACTAGGCCTATATATAGTCTCTTTTGTGCAACCTGGTCCGAATGGCACCAGTGCCAGTGATAGACCAGGCATCCTACATTTCAGGGATATATCAGACAAATGAAGGAGGCCAGCTCAGCCAGAGAACCACAGGGTACTCTCAATCTCCAGACTTTTCTGGGTGTTCTTTGTGTTTCTTGCTTTTCTTTCTTTCTTTCTTTCTTTTTCTTTTCTTTTTTCCTGGAAACAGTTCTCTCATTGATATTCTCCTCCTCTCATTGCTGCTGTCAAAGGCTTCTCAACTCAGAAAGAACTCCTCTGCTGGGGTTTGTGAGGCTTCCAAGCTGCAGGGATTTCTTCCTGCTAACATCATGGGCAAAGGCTTCCTAGACCCCTCTGGGCTTCTAAATGGCTGTACACTGCTTGGAATAATTCTCCATGGTCACTCAGCCAGAGTGTGGTCCTGGAAAATGAGTCACTTCTTTTCCTTACGCACAGCTATGGTGTCAGGACAAAGCCAGTGCAGTGTGTCTGAACCCCAGGACATGTTTCAAGTCAGCTATGCCCAGCACATCATTATCCTCCACCCACTTCTTTGGCATCTAATGCAATATAGTTGACATGAATTAAATCAAATATTGTTTTGGTCATTTCTGCTAAAGCCATACTTGGTGAAAGTAATTCCAGTGTAAGTACGTAAGTAACACCAGTATTTCATTGACCTCCAAACAATCATTACATAGGATCCTGCAAAGGAACAAACATTCAAGAATCTGGATAAGTACAAATAATAAGGATTATTGATTTTTAGGTCTGTATGTACGTAAGTGTGCAAGTACTTTTTTTTTTTTTTTTTTTTTTTTAGGAAAAGGAAGGCTGGGAATTGAACTCATGCTAGGCAGGCACTCTGTTATATATATATATATATATATATATATATATATATATATATATATATATCAGCCACAGTGTACGAGCACATTTTTATATAAGAAGAGCAATAATGTTTCTATGTTGAAAAATTTGAATAAGTTTTTCCAGGATGTAGTTTGCCTTTGAATTTTTAAATAATGGAGTTTTTAATTTTTATTTGAGGCTAGTTTTTTTTTAAAGAAAGAACTTTATAAATATTTAAATGACATCTCTCTTACTTCTGATTCTTTGAGTCATTGTGCTTGAATTGGGGCAGCGTGGGCAAAGAGCCAGAGGTCAGTTCTAGCTGTCCTTCTAACCCTATTGAATAGATCATGTGTGACCCTGGGCATCAGCCCTCTGCATCTCGGTTTCCTCAACTACAAAATGAAGTGAGTAGATGAAATGACTTCTGGATCTTTTCCATCTTAAAACTATGGTATGAAATGACACCAAGTAATATGATTTCACTTAATATGTCTAATAAAAGGATAAGGCAGGGACTGAATTTTCTAAAGACAACTCTGACTATTATATTTAAATTCAAACTCAATGATCAAGATAAGCAACTATTGATTCCCATGAAATAAATATGACATATCTAATCTGTGGCATCTTGATTTTATTTCTCCAGGGAATTGGCAAAAGATTTTTCCAATATTTATGCGTAAACAAGAAATTCATTATAGATGGTGGCAGCCAGGAGCATGTGGTCAGTAACTATAAAATCTTTACACTCACAGAACACTGAAGAACATTACAGTAGGTTTTGATTGATTCCCTATCATGTCATGGCTGGGTCAGAACGCCCCTTTAATAACAGTGACTTCCTGTATTTAGCACAGTCTAAACTTGAAACATGAGTAAGAGGACAGAGTCTGACAAAGGTAAGGAGGGAAGAAAAGAGACCGAAAAAGGGATTGGATGAAGGGAGCCCTGTTGTTTTGTGTGTGTTGGGATCTAGCCCAACCTCCTCTGTTGGGAATGCCTTTGGATCAGGATCTGGGGACTGGCCTGAGAAAGTGCAACCCATTCATGTTTTGTTTTCAGCTACTTGCTCATGTTCATACATGGATCCAGGGAAACCAGACATAGTGTAAAGCAAGAGGTACAAGGAGTAACTCAACTGGATTCTGATCATGAGTTTACCTTGTTTATAAAGAAGAGTGACTGAAAGATTTCCTCACAGAGCACCAGGGCTGGCCAAGGAGCCAGATGGGGACTGGGCTGTGAGCCCTTGAGCATGGATTAAGAAGTCAAAGGTGGCAATCAGACTCCACGCTTCATGAGCATAAACCAGTTTAGTTGTATAGGGCTCTCTGTTCAGAAAGACCTCATACATGAAGTTTAATCTTCTGAGATCACCATCTTGAAAAAAAATTTTTTTCCCCTACTGGTGATTAAACTCAGGGGTGCTTTACCACTGAACTACATTTCATTCCTTTCTTATTTTTTATTTTGAGATAAGGTCTCCCTACGTCACTCAGGCTGGCCTTGCACTTGTAATCTTACTGCCTTAACCTCCAGAGTAGAGGTGTGTGCCACTGCTCCTGGAGAAATTTTAATAATTTCGTCTTCAATTTGTTTTTATAAGTGAAGGTGGATGGGACAGTGGGATCAACTGAATGACTTTCAGATGTATTCATCTGAAGAATTTGCCCCTGAATATTTATATTAAAACTTACTGAAACAAAAAGTCAAAACATCATATTAGCCAATAGAAAATTATTGTGCTATATAAAGTAAAAGGAAATTGAAAGCATTATTTCCAAAGTGATTGCATCATATAAATTTCCCAAATATGAACCCAACATATGATAAATCAGACAACGGAGCATGAGCCAGAGTCTTAGAACCTCTGCTTTTGGGCAATCTTGCTTTTCATTTCTTTCTGCCTCCCAGAAATGAATTCTCAGTTGTCCCCTACTCTCAGACTCTTGCAGCAACTACTGCCGCCCTTCCTATTTCCCTGGCTTAGGATCTGGGTGTGGTGGTTGAAAGGGTTGGGGCCAGGCATGCTCAGGTCCCACACATGCCACATGTCCAGTTGTGGGGCTGGGCCTCACTCATCCTGTAAGTATGTATGTATGTATGTATGTATTTTTGGTACCAGGGATTGAACCCAGAGGTACTTTACCCAGTCCTCTTGTATTTTTAAGGCAGGGTCTCATTAAGTTGCTTAGGGCTTCATTAAGTTGCTTAGGACCTCGATAAGTTGTTGAGGCAGGCCTTGAACTGTGATCCTCCTGTCTTAGCCTCCGGGGCCCCTGGGATTACAGGCATGAGCTAGGCTTATTCTGCAAGTATTCTTGAACATGGGAGTGCAACATTAAGCAGCAAATAAAAAACACATAGCAAGTCAAGAGAAAGTGCAGAAGAAGTAGGGTCGGGGATGGGGTAGAGTCGCTTTTTCTTTCACTTTTTAAACAAGAGAACCCACATATGAATTTTGTACTGGGCCCCACAAGTTACATGATTCACACTTGGTAGATGATGGCTGTCCAAGGAGGGAGCAAGGCTGACCTCTGAACGTTGGGTCAAATACATGGCACAAAATGCAGGCTGGAGCCAGGGCAATGGGATCATGAGTTTGAAGCAGGGAAGATAAAAGAAAGGAAAGGAAGTTGAGATCAGATGAATGTGTAGGTAGGGTATCCTGAATCCTCACTCACCCAGTGGTGTGTATTTCAGTCTCTTTTATGTGTGGGTGAGGTCTCTTCTCACTGAAATTCACATAAGTGAGGACAGAAATTGCTATGTGCACAGCCCTTGTTAATCCTTGAGAAGTAAAATGAAGACAACAATGTTTTCCTCATCTGAAAAAGTTTATAGGGGACTGAATTTTTCTTTTAGCCTTCCTATAGACTGGAATGAATTACCATAGTGAAAATCTGGTTGTCTACTATGCATTTAATGTGAATATTACTTTTGGAAAAAATGACTATTACATCCTATAACATTCCTTTTTTTGTGTTTTAATCTTCAGCGGAAAGGGGGAAAAAAACCCTACCCTTATACATTCTGTCTTAGGTCTGACATCTTTAGTCATATATATGGGGGGCATCGATACAGGCCATTGCTCCTGATAATGAAGCCTGGAGAGCAGACAATAAATCCTCTCCACTTGGGCTGCTGGGATCTTGCAGCAGCATTTTGCTCGGAGGCCCTGAGGTTACGCTGAGTCAGGAATGAGGTGCAAACAGCGCTCAGCACACTGCCTATTTTTAACAAAATGGAATTTAATTAAACATGACTCTTGCTCTTAATTTTTCCTTTGGAAGCCTTTATAGTTTTGGAGTGTCTGCTACTAACGTAAGTTAGTAGTAGAAAAATTTTGTTAGTAGTAGGAAAAATTAGTTAGTAGTAGGAAAAACTTTGACTTTGAAACAGACTCAATTCATCAGAATGGCAGGGGAAACAGGGAGGACATTGGAAGGAAGCAATACCTTTTTGTCTGCTGCTTGAAATGTTTATTTATTTAACAAATTCTCATATAGTGCTTAATATTATGTCAGGCACTGTTTCAAGTGCCTTACAAACACCAATTAGTTTAGTAACTTAAGACAACCAGGGCTGACTTATCCAGTAGGCACAAGTCCATAACAAAAAGTTTTAATTTTCTTTCAAAGTCAGAAGAAAAATTTGGTAATAATAATGATCAATATGTAACAATTAATCCATCCATCTTGTATTTGTCTTTGTAGTAGTACAGTTATAAAATATAATTTTAAATATCATTTTATGAAGGAAGGGACCTATGGAGGCTAAAGTGTCTAGGGACCATGAAAGTCATAATATAGTTCTAATAATAGTTTTGCTATGACCTTAATTTTATGAATGAGAAAACTGAAGCACACTTAAGTGACTTGTTTAATTTTAAACAGCTAGAGATCAACAAAGCTGAGACTCAGCTGGTCTGATTCCAGTGTTCCTAGAACACCATGCTGAGATATAAGGATACAGTCATCAATGGAGTATCATGTGTATTTTCCAGATAGCTAAAAAAGTCAGGTTTCTACAAAATCAACACTTTTTGTTTTAATAATTTTAGAAGAAGGTCTCCCATATATGTCTTATTAGATAGCCTGAATGAATCTAATCTTTTTCATGATGCAGCAGTGTCTTTGTTCATAGCTAAAGCATATTGAGTATATTGGAGGTGGGAGTTGGTACTAGGGATTGAACCCAGGGGCACTCAATCACTGAACTACATCCCCAGTCATTTTATTTTTTTCATCTTGAGACATTGCTTTGCTGAGGGTCTTGCTCCATCGAGGAGGCTAGCCTTGAACTTGCTGATCCTCCTGTCTCAGTCTCCTAAGTGATTGGGGTTACAGGGGTGCACCACCACATCCAGTTATATTGAGTTTTTTTTTTAAATGCACCTGGCACCATTCTAAGATTTCTATATGTATGAACTCATTGAAGTCTCACAGCCCTATGAGGTTGATTTTATAGATAAGAAAACCAAAATTAAGCAAAGTTAAACTGTGGGCCCAAGTTTGCCCAGCTAGCTGGTAGCATCTAACCCAGGTGTCCTAGCTTCACAGCTGACCCTTTAACCAGATCAGGCATCTGCTTTGTGTTGTTCAGAATAGAGTGATTCCCTCAGGAGCATCATTCCTACCCCTAATATTTCAGATCCACATGTTCTTTTATGTCTTATGTCAACTTTTCACAATATCTCTTTGCTCCCTGTTAGGCAATTGGCTGATAAATTTATTTACTTGATAAATTTATTGAATGCCTACTATGTGCCAGGTGTTCTGTTTGTTTCTTCAAAACTACTTTCACTGAAGGGCCAGACAGCCCATTTTCTTTGAGTTTTGTGTGTCACGTATTGTCAAAATGAGCTAGGAGGAGGGGCATCCTCATAATTGGCCTTGTAATCCTTATTGTCTGGCCTGATGAGGGTGATTTCTAATACTTTGAGGCCTTTTGGTTAATGTCATTTGTGTCTAGGTTTTCAGCTAAGTTTTCAACGGTGTGTACAGGTAAGTGGCCTGACAGATGTATGAAAGGGGAAAATGCTGGCAGGATACCCCAATTGAGCAAGTACCCAGACAGAATTCATTTGCCTGGTGCACAGCAGTATCTTCATGGTCTTTATTGAATGGTGTTGCATTTAAGAGGGGATAAGAGGATATTTGGCTGTTCTGGATTATGCTTCCCTTAAGACTCAACCTTGGAAACTAAGTCTGAGTTGGGAAGGACTCCATCTCCTTTCCTATATGTCTGTTCTAGTATTTTTATGTAGGAATAAATGCTTCTTACATCTTGATCACTGATCATATCCATATGTCAATTCAGGCATATCCTAAATTGTAGCCTTCATCACTGTTTTAGAACTTTATTTACCATTTGACTATATCTCGAGGTTTTGAAGACAGATCCCTATCAGCAGTTTGATTCTTTTCTATAAGCTTTATATTAGCTTGGTCTTCACAATTCTTAGGAAATGTGCTACCTCATCCCTTATTCATCAGGACTGGCCCAGAGTGCCACAGTGGGAAGAAGTCCACAAACCTATAGAGGATTGAGTTTTGAGGCCATATTGCTTGGTCATCATGGAAATAGTAGAGCCTTTGTGGGATCTGCAAAATTAACTGATATTTTGCATAGGAGAAAAACTGGGAAGGAATGAAAAGTCTCTTGGAATATCTTCATTTAGTAAAAAACAAACCAACAAAAACAAAACTACTCTGGAATACTACCTAAGTTGGAGTTTATAAAGTCTGCAGTCCACAGAATGATTTGAGCCACAGACATGTTTTTTTTTTTTTTTTTGCCATCCTAAACTACAAAACTGTAGATCAGTTGCTTTCATCTAAAAGTCAGGAAATTCACCTTAATTTCATTTGCTAACTTCTTTTGAAAATTGTATGATCCGGCAGCATCAGATACACATTCCTGCACAGCAACAGTTGGGTATACTTGAGCAGTGCCCAGCCATGTTAGGCAGGGCATATACTGACTCACTTGGAGTGATCTGTGTGCAGTCCAGTTTGTCAACTGACATTTCTGGCTGTCTCCTGGACGCATTTGATTGTATGCCCTAATATGAGTCAATGAAGTATATAAGCTCAAAAGTTCAGGATATAAAGCTGGATGCAGTGGTACACACCTGTATCCCAGAGACTTGGGAGACTGAGGCAGAAATGTTTCAAGTTCAAGATTAGTCTGATAACATAGTGAGATCCTGTATCAAAGTTTAAAAATCAAAAGAATTGGGGGTGTAGCTCAGTGGTAGAGCACTCTGGGTTCAATCGCCAGTACTCCTCCCACAAAACATTCAGAACTAAAATACCTGCCTCAATTTTTGCTAAGTTGGTATATTTTTAAAAAAATTATATTGAAAATTAATATATTCACAAAAATTAAAATTGTGCAGAGTATGTACAATAAAAGGTACAAGTCCAATGACTTTATTTATCTAATTCCTTTCTCTTACTCCCTAGAAATCACACCATTAATCATATCTTGCATTATTTTTCTGTGGATATGATTTCTTATCCAAGTAGGTGAGCTACTTTTTGTAAGGCTACATGTATATAAGTTATTGGATTCTTCACGTGCACAAAGAATGATATGGCATATTAAAGTAATTACCTGTATAGAAAACGAAAAACCTTTTGTTGAAGATATTTGGGGAAATGTTTTTAATTATCTGGCTAATTGCCTTCATTAAGCATCCTTTCAGGTCCTTCTTTTATGGAGAGAATCCAACCATTCAGTAGGTATTTATTGAGTGCCTACTATGTTCTAGGCACTATTCTAGGCAAAGTGGGAAATACAGAGACAGACTGAAAAACAAGATCAACAAAATTAATGGAAGGCAACAAAACCTAGTAAGGGAGAAGAATCTGACTTCCAGAGTTGCCACTTTATTTAAAGGTCTGATTTTCAACAAAAAACTACTGGGCATGCAAAACAAAACAAAACAAACAAACAGCAACAACTACAACTACAACAACAACAAACCAAGAAAATAGTCTTGTACGCTTGTGGGGAGGGTGCAATGAATAGGATAAGTCTCCAGATATTGGAATTACTAGATAAAGACTTTATATTAACTATTGCTACACATGAGAAGATCAACATCATTAATGATTGGGAAATGCAAACTGAAAATATGATGAGATTGTCTTCATACGTGCTTGGTTTGACACAATAAAAAGGACAATAATAATTGTTGATAAGAATGTTGAAGAGTGGGCTGGGGCTGGGGCTCAGCAGTAGTGCACTTGCCTGGTATGTGTGAAGCACTGGGTTCAATTCTCAGCACCACATATAAATAAATAAAATAAAGATTTATTAACAACTAAAAAATATTTGAAGAAAAAGAATATTGAAGAAGTTGGAACTCTCACTGATGTAGGGAAAACATTTGCAAATGATTTTTAAAACTTTGGAATTTCCTCAAAATTTTAACATAGTTATCGTATACTCAATCCTCCTGCCTCAGCCTCCCCTGTAGCTGGGACTATGAGTAGGCACCACCATGTCTGGGAGATTGGCCTTTTTGCATTATGAAATATCTCTCTATTTCTGGTAGTATTCCTTATTTTGAACTCTACTTTCTTTGATACCAATATTTAAGTCTTACTAGGACAAATATAGAGTAACTTTTGTTTTACAGTTAGTAAATAGAGTAAATTTGAATGTCTGTTAACTCCATGTGAATTCTGGGAATTTTTCAGTTGCCCTTTGTGCAGTCATGGACTTTCTGCATGCGTACCCTACAGGCATAGCTTAGCATTTAGCTGAAGACTCAAGGGAACCAATGCAGATTTCTCTTTTACTATCGTTTCTTCTCTGATATTTCTTCCTGGCAATTCCATCTGCCTCAGCCTCCCCAGATTCTAATCTCTGTCCCGTCAGCTCGGTGAGATGGTAGCGATCTGCTTGGGTTCCCCATCTCTGCACCACAGCCTGGAAGTGCCTTCAGGCAGAAGGCTGAGTCATCCACAGGGCTTACCTTGTTTGTTACTCTTCTCTCAGGATCGCAATGCTGAACCACCTGGAGTCTAATGTTTCATCTACCTTGTCCAACCTTCTAGTTGTTTATGACAGGTGGGCGAATCTAGTAGAAGTTACTTTCAGGGCTGGAAGCCTTTGGCTGTTGTAGTGTGTGGACTTTATGATTGGCACAGTAGCAGCCATTTTGTGGCAATGAGGGAACAGGAAATCAGCCCAAGCTGCCGTTGGTGGGCTGCTATATCAATCAGCTCTACAGTTACCTAATTCTGGGTCTTGTGTGAAATTAAAACTCCTATTTTAAAGCCAATTTTATTTGGGTCTTATGTTATTTGCAGCTACATTTCCTAACAGAGTCATAAATAAAAAGCCCCAATGTTAGGAGGAGGAAATAAATATATCAAGAAATCTAGGCTAGTTACCGCAAGTTCAAGATAAAAAGGGATATATTAGACTATATACTTCTTATTAGCCAGTAAAATATTCTGATGAGACTCTCCTTTCTTGGGAGAAAGTTCTAAAAAACAATATTATCATGCAGGATTTTATATAAGAGACATAAAAATTAGGAATGTTTAGATGTTGGGAGTATTCCCAGTAGATTAGCAGTTTCTTACTACTGTCAACACATAGTAAGTGCCTTGACTGTCACCTTTTGAGTAAGTGCCCCTTTTACTTCCTTAGTGGGTTTGGCCCTGCAGAATAATTTCCTTAATTGTAATATGGCTGATAGCATGAACCTACAGGATAAAATGGATTTCCTTCTTGTTAAATCTGCTAAACTGAGAAAGTAAATGTGGAATAAATTTGTTGTCTTCACTCCCTCTGATAATACCCATTAGAGAAGATTTAGATGCGGTGGCACATTTCTGTAATCCCAGCATCTCAGGAGGCTGAGGCAAGAGGATCACAAGTTTGAGGCCAGCCTCAGCAATTTAGTGAAGCCCTAACCAACTTGGCAAGATCCTGTCTCAAAATTGCAAATAGAAAGATCTGGAGAAGTGGCTCAGTGGTTAAACACTTCTGAATTTTATCCTCAGGACTAAAAGAGAAGAAGAAGGAGAATAAGAATAAGAATCTCACCAAATGTCATAGTGCTCATTAGATTGAAAGGACCCATACATTTCTCTTCCCAAAGAGCAAGTGCAAGATTTTTGGTTTACAATGTTATAACCACCACCTGAGAGAGTCCTTCTTTCTGGGAAGTGCGCTGAATGGTCCTCAGGTGCAGGACAAGAGAATTATTCTGGGTCCATTGGACTGTGTGACAACATAGTTCTTCCTCTTATTTTTCTCATCTGTAAAGCAGGGCTGATGGTGGCTTCTCTAACTCATAACAGTTGTGAGGATCAAACAGGATAATGCATGTAAAATAGCTTAAATGTGAATCTTGCTGAAAGACACGGACACAAGGCTAGTGGGAGAGCGCGGGGTGTTCACACCACTAGGTTTCTCCATGCAGATAGACTGAGATGACCCCAGCAGCATAGTTTTAAAGAATGTGTAGATCCTTGAATATAGGTCCTCAAACATGTCTAAAATCATGTGGAGGGAATGAAAATGGAGATCCAGTCAAAGGGGAGAGACATAAAATATTGGGCCAACTTGGGCTTTGAGAACGTTTCCATGTGTGGGGACAGCTGGAGAAAGAGTAGTATCCTTCTAGAAGGTGTCCAGAAGGCCTGAAGTAGGAAAGGTCATGAACCCAGGTCTCTTATTTTTTATTTCAATGTATCTGACAAACCTTATTTTGGCGAGTGTAGTCTCCACTTCAAAGCCAAGTAAAATACCTCTAGGTAATGAGGGAACTTTCTAGCATTTCCCAAATTTCTGCAAGTACCCACAAATCACACTGATGTGTCCCAAAAGCATCTTCTTAAAAGAGCAAAGAAAGACATAGGATAATTTAGTGGATTAAAGGCCAGAGGCATGTTCTTGAGACACACATTCCTCTTTGGATATGCTTGACTTCTCTTTGTTACGCAGAACCACAGATTCTAGTTGAAGCGATTTGCCTGAAGCTCAGATGAAGTATACAGTAGTTCAGCAATATTCTGTCACTTGTGCTATAGAATCTGACCCCACTCGACTGTGGAGGTACAGGCTATTTACCTTTACAAGGTATTATTTTGATTTGTAAAACTGATTAGTCTCTTTAGCTCTAGGCTGTTGTGCAACAAAATCTTTTGTCAACAGCAACAACAACAAAAAAATGAATTGGTATTTTCTGTGGAACCTACGACAAATGCTGTGATTGTAAGGGTAAGAATAAATCAAGCAACATCCTGGAAAATAAACCATGTTAAATATAATTTAGTTCTCCTTTAAATGACAAATATTAGTGGTTTTCTTATAGGGATATGTTGAAAGTAAAAACCTGGTAGCTATTATAAATCTATTGGTCAATTTTAATTTTCCCTGAATAGCCTTATTATTGCATTATTTCATGCAGTATTTCTAAGTGGCAGCCATAAATCTCCTTCTATCATACTAAGTATTCTGGCTGTGATGAATGTGGCAGTTGCCCTCTGGGTTGGTAAAACGTGTTCAGGTGTTGCAAGGTCCTGTCAGGTGTTTGACTAGTGAATGTGTCTCATTCTGCTTTTTACTTAAGAAGAGATATTTCTTTATATATGTATACTGGAGATTGAACCCAGGGGTGCTCTACCACTGAGCTACACCCCCATCCCTTTTTATCTTTTTTTTTTTGTTGTTTGTTTGTTTGGAGACAGGTTTTCACTAAGTTGCCCAGGCTAGCCTTGAATTTGCAATCCTTCTGCCCCAGCCTTCCGGATAAAAGAGAAAGAAAATTTTGTTAAATCAGATTTCTCATTTTCCATCTTTTTCATTTAATTAGTACAATAGTATTAGTAGTTTTTCAGTAAAATAACCGTGTGCTTTTCCTTTTAACATGTGTCTGTGAATGGAGCTCCGTGGTAGAGTGTTTGTCTGACAAGAGTGAAGCCTTGGATTCCATCCTCAGCACTGAAAAGAAAAATTAACTTATGTCTCAGTAAGTAGTTGCTTCTGGATTCTTGAATGATATCTTCAAACATAAAATAGAAAATACAGTTCAAACTTATTTTAATCTTGAGACATCCAGAAAATCCTCCGTTAAGAGCAACACACTGGCAGAAGATGGGTATTGAAAAACTAACCTTGATAATTACTTGTTATCTTCTAATTTATATACATCCACACTGAAAACCCATTTAAAATAGAGTAGAACACTGCCTATGTTTTTGGCAAGCGTGTCCAACTGAAACTTGGGAGCTTCTTGAGGCTTCTTGTTGCATTTAGGGAATTTCCTCAACCATGTCTATTAATGGTGGCCTGAGAGCCCATTCTTCGTCCCCAGCTCTGGCACCTTCCTTACCTTTCCTGAGGCCTCAGAGCCCCACGCTGGCAGCCTTCTCCAGCAGATCGTCAGCCCCACACGCTTCCCATAAGCACATTTCTCATTTTTTTTTTCCTCAATCTTTTTTCAAAAACCTCAAATCAAAAGAAATGAACAACATTGGGACAACAGCCTCCAATCTAGGGCTACTTTCATAGCAGAAACTCTTCTCTGTGTTTGACTTGTCAGATCCCTCTATCTTTGCAGATTTGAATCGGGGCAGAATATCCAATCCTCCTGGATATCAAAAATACGGAGGAACAAAAGAGTAGAGGATGGAGGTATCAGGCTTAGGAGATCAAAAGTAGACATGGAGAGATGACTAAATTTTCAAAAGATCCCTTTTATTCTTTCCTAGCTATTTAATAAACAGGCTTTCTGCTAGGTCTTGGAAGTGGTTGCAGGGTTTTTCTAGCTGAGTGCCATCCTATGATGGATTTGGGCGATTGTACCCTCTCTCTTGTTGCCACAGATGCTGCTCTTTAATGGCTCATTTTGCTGCCAAAGTCCCAGCAAGGATGCCAGAAATGAGTTAAGAAAGCATCTACTTTGGAGTGAATCTAATGGATAAGATGACATACTACAACAGTTTACCATTGTCTGATTGCAAACCAAAGAGTGGTACTGGACCTGCTGACCTTGCCCCCAAGCTCTAGGAGTTACACACAGCCCTATCCATCCTTCAGAGGGAATCTGGGTTCTAGATGGTGACTCCAAACTATCATAAAATTCATCCTTTGTCATTCCTTCTCCCTTTCCTAATCAGAGCTTTCCCACTTTAGCACTGTAATCCAACAATTCTGTTTGGTTTTTAACAAATAAGGCTGAGATAGAAAAAAAATTAATAAGAAACTTGATGATTGGAGAGGGTGACTGTCAGCTACAGTGCAGAAAATCACTTGACGTAGTAACATAAGATCACTTTAGGTAGGAGCTCCAGTCACGAAAACAGTATCTCTGGGCCCCAGTTTTCTCATCTACAAATTAGTAAACATGGACTACATGATTTCTGATTCCAAGAATCAGTACATTACAGAAATTTATGATTGGAATGTTAAGTTCTATTTGCTTAATCAGAGACCCATTTTTCATTTCCATTCTCACTGGTGTCTCGTTCATTAGAAAATGGTTCTTTATTAATTTAGCAAACATTTGTTAAATGTTTACTCTGTACCAAGCACTCCCGTAGGCACTGAAAGTACAAAGACCCTGGACAAAAGATGCTCATGGTTTAGTTGTCAACTGCCTCCCTCCTTTCTTTTCCCATCTCCTGTGGTAGTAAATTATTATTAGTTTTGCAGTGCTGGGAATTGAACCCAGGGCCTTGCCCACGCCCAGCAAGTGCTGTACCTCTGAGCTACATCCCCAATAAATTTTTGTTTTTATTTTGAGACAGGGTCTTGTTCAGTTGCCAAGGCTGGTTTTCCAACTTGAGATCCTCCTGCCTCAACCTCCTAAGTAGCTGGGATTACAGGCATGCGCCCCATGGGTTTAGTAAATTTGTGTTTTTTATCCATTTCTCTCACATCAATTCTCTATCTCTTTGATGGCTTCTCTTCTTTTTTAATTTTTAGTAAGCCCTATGAAAGATGTCAGAATAAAATTGGAATTACTTGTATCAAACTCTAACAAAAAAAAATAAAGCCAGTATGTTATGAAGGAAAGAATCTCATGCACATCAGCCCAATAAAGAACTATTGCAAGACCCAAAACCTTAAGCAAAGACTACTGAAACTTTACACATAAAATACTTCTTCAAGGATATCAGTCCAATCACTGACTGTTCAACCTTGAACTGACAGTACTGACAGTACATTGTTATTGATTTTTTTTTTTTGATGGTGCTAGGGATTGAACCCAGGGCCTTGTGCATGCAAGGCAAGCACTCTACGAACTGAGCTATATCCCCAGCCCCTTGTTATTGATCTTGTAGCAAAGGATTATTGTTTCAAAAACAACCTATATAATCCACCTCACTTTGCCTTTAAAAAAATTTCCCTTGCTCAACCTCCTTGATTTTTTTCCCCCCACAGTGCTGGGGTGCTGGGAATGGCACTCAAGGCCTTGAGCATGCTAGGCGAGTGCTTTACTACTGAGCTACATCCCCAAACCTCCTTAACCTCCTTGAATACACACATATTTTACTATGTCACTCATATTCCCTTTTGCAATGTTCATTTCTAAATAAATTATTATTTTGGAGACTTTCCCTCTGTTTTATATTTGGGCTGATAGTTCTAAGGATTAGCTATCCTTTTGTCCTTGTTTCCCTATACTGTCCTTTAAAAGAACTTTCCTCACAAACCACATATCTTCAAAAATGCTCCTGCCTTTGATTACTGAATCTTTGTCCTTGAATCGTTCTTGTCACATCCCTGTGTCAGGTCAATAAGGCAAGGCACAGACACTGTGGATATAGTTCTCTGCCCAGAAGCTTCCTCACATTTACCTTAACCTGTAGTGGATGTTCCCATCTCATTCCCAGTTCTTAGATTTTTGGATTTTTGGATCTTTCCTTTTCTTCACACGACTCATTGAACTTGGCTCCTGTGTTCTAGGACTTCTGTAACAAAGCACGCAATCAGGAAACTTTAAACAATCTAAATTTATTCTCTCACAGTTCTGGAACAGAAGTGCAACATCGAGGTTTCGGTAGGGCCATGCTTCCTTTGAAAGCTCTGGGGAAGAAGGCTTCCTTGTTACTGGTGGCTGCTGGTAAGCCTTAGGACTCTGTGGTTTTTGGATGAGTCAGTGGAGTCTCTACCTCTGTCTTCATATGGATTCTCCTGGGTCTCTATCTCTATCTTTCCTCTTCTTATAAGGACACGAGTCACTGGATTTAGGGCCTACCCTAGTCCAATGTGACATTATCCTAACTTTATTACATCTAAAAAGACCCTATTTCCAAATAAGGCCATAATGACAGGTTCTAGGTAGAAATGAACTTTGGAGGCATATTATTCAACCAGGGTAGTTTTCCTCATGTGAAACTTGGCAAGCTGATGGTGTATCTCAGAATCATGCTGTAGCTTTTTACTCCTTATCATCTTGGGCAAGATAACCCAATCAAGTTCTGTTCCCCAGGAACCAAGATTCAACATCAACATGGCTTCCAGGTCTCCAGCAGATTCTCTGTGGCACCCAAATTTCTAGTATATTGTATTAAGGGAATATTTTTATTTTATTATTATTTTTTGTGGTGCTAAGGATTAAACCCAGGCCTCACGCCTGTTAGGAAAGTGTTCTACCATTGGCTTATATCTCCAACCCAGGGAATAATCTTTCATAAGATAAAATTTGTAAGCATGGACAGCATTGCAGTTTTATCTGTATTACCAAGATCTGGAAACAAAATTGAGAGAGGTTTGATAATTGTGGATATATTATCTGTATAGAATATTATGCTGCCATTAAAAGAAAAACTATGAAAACTATAGTATATGATCAATAATTATAATAGTAAATTGAAAGATTATAAACTTATTTTACCACATACAATATTATTGGACAAATATGAAATAAAATATACAAAAATAGAAATCATAAGTAATTTCTCCATTGTAATTGCTACAGTGTTGCTACAATAAAAATGTTACTTTAGGGGATGGGGCTGTGGCTCAGTGGTAGAGTGCTTGCCTAGCATATGTGAGGGACTGTGCTCGATCTTCAGCACCACATAAAAATAAATAATTAAATAAAAATAAAGACATATTGTCCACTTACAACTAGAATATTTAAAAAAAAATTAACTTTAAAAAGAAAAACTAGATACAGTACTTTCTGTTAGCAAATTTATGTTTTCATTGATCTATTGGATTTTTCTTGTTGGTTATTTTACCACCCTTTGGAAGTCAATATTGTGCACACTGAACTCACCATCCAATATAAGTCATATGATTGAGAACCTCATAGGGAAGTTCTGGCACATCCTATAGCTGAGATGCACAGGGCCTCTGGGCTCTGGTATAGCAGTCTTCACCATAGGAACAAAGTAGGGATAATGTGATCCTAAAGAAGTCTCTGACCTTCAGAGCACATGCATGGGGCAGTAGTGGGGCTGGGCAGGGATCGAAAGGGCATATCTTACAGCATTATGGAGGCATGCATCTTTTTTTATATTTAGTTTTTAGTTATAGGTGGACACAATATCTTTATTTAATTTTTATGTGGTGCTGATGATCGAACCCAGTGCCTCATACATGGTAGGCGAGCGCTCTACCTCTGAGCCACAACCCCAGCTCCCCCCCCACCCCCAAGCATCTTACTGTGCAGGACAGTTTTCCAAAGTCACAGTGTGGCAGCAATAGACGAAATGGCAGCTAGAAGAGTAATTGGTTTCTTCAGTGCTCTCTGTACTTAATGTTTAAAAATTGGATCCTTGGGCTAAGACTTTGGGGTTCTTGGAAAATGTATAAGCACTTCAAGGGATACAGGATTTTCTGCTAATATGACCTGATCAATGCGAAAGTATTTCCTTAGAGAAAGAGAGGTGGCAGCAGTTGAGCCTCAAGTTGGTGTTGTAGGTCATATAGGTTATATCTCTGTTATATATCTTTTGCTCTTATTTTTATTGCAATGACTTTAATATGGTCTTCATTTCTTTTCTTCAGGTGCTTGGCTTGCTACAATAGCAATAAGGGCAATAGCCCTTTGCACCAGTTCATTTATGCAATAGTCGGTTATGAAATGCTCAGTTCTTTGTGTCAGCTTGGCTAGACTAGGGCACCCAGTTAATCAAGCAAACACCAATAAAAATGTTACTGTAAAGGTGTTTTGTAGGTTTAGTTAACATCTACATTCAACTGACTTTAAGTAAGAGATCACTCTCAATAATATGGAAACTGATTTAAATAATTGAAAGCCTTAAGACTAGATCTGAAGTTTTCCTTTAGAAAAAATTCTCCCTCCAGACTGTAGCTTCAACTCTTGCTTATACATCTTACATATATGTATACATACATATCTTACTGGTTCTGTTCCTCTGGTGGAACATTAATATATCATGCAATAAACGTTTGCTAAATAAATTAATGAAGTGTAAAACTGAATAAGAAAGCCTTTTATGCTAGGCACTGATATGATTTCCCTAGATTTAGTGTATTCTTCCACTAAAAAGTCAAACTTCCTTCAACATGAATTTTATTACTTTATTCATCTTCTAAGGCACAGAGTATAATCCCGTTGCTTGAATTTTTAGAAAGTCATAATCTGAGCTCTTTGTCTTATCATATAGTAAGATCTAGTAGTTAAATCATCATCTATGGTCTCAAAAACATCTGAGTTTAATTTAGTCGTCTCTATTTACTATGTATTTGTATCTATCCACTGTGTGTCTAGGATACATTGTGTTATTTTTCTGAGCTTCAATTTCTTCATGTGTAAAATGCACATCTGATAGCACAAATAACTATATATAGAAGGAGTAAACAAGACAATATATCTCAAGTTCTTGATTGAATGCTTGGAAGACACTAAGTCCAAAACAAATGAAATTCTCTCGTATTATTTTCTACATTCTACTCCAACATGAATACTCCATTTTGATCACATTGTTCCTCTCATAGGTCCAGAGATTCATTCACCACCCCAAGTCCTCTCAGAAGTGTCTTCTTTTCATTCTATCCCTTGTCTTATTCCTTTTGCTCTCCTCCTTTATGAATTCAACCCATTTTAAAGGTTGGACCTGAAACTACTTCTACCATGTCAAACCTCATTGACTCAAACTACTTCCCTGTGGACAATATTTTATCTATTTGAAAATCTAGTTCCAGGGATATGGAATAGGTGTACTTTTCCATATTCTTCCCCATTAGGTACAAATAAAATATCTTGATACTAAATATAAAAAAAACATAAGAAGACTTTGAAAATTAGAAAGAAAAAGGCAGAGTATCTAAGAATGTTAACACAAAAAGATTTTGTTTCATATTTCCCAGACTTGGAACTGAAGCAGGTCAAAATTAGAAATGCCAAATAGGAACATGGCAAATTTATGTGCGTATACACACACACACACACACACACACACACACACACACACACAGCCTAAGCAAATACCATATCTAAAGAACTCTTAATCCAAAGGGCCAAAGACATAGAAGCTTGGCAAGACAGAACATTTTTAGACAATAGCAGATCTACTTTAGCCAAACACCACAGAAACACTGTGGCTTCATATAAGTGGCGAAGGCCAGTATCTCATTGGTGGAGGGGGGCGGGGTTCTTCTTCCTGCCAAGGAGGGTGTAGGTCACCTGCGAACTTAAAGTCTAAGATATTTAGTGAAGAACAAAAACAAAGAGTCAGAAATACATTTACAAAAGCGGAGCCCCTGGTATGTCCAGTCTACATAAGAGCTAGAGCTAGACAAAGGAAAGATGGCTCCAGTGGTTTATTTAAGGGGTACATCAGAGGCAGGGATAAGGTTTCTAGGGAGGAATCTTGATTAATGATATTTTACAGTCAGCAGGTTGATTGGCACCTTGGCAGGTCACACTCATCTCAGGTGCTGTGTGGGACATGACAAAGCAGGATAGGAATTCACAATGTGCCAGGGTAGTTAATCAGAGGAAATGTCCATTGGTCATCCCCAGACACCAGATGCTGCTATTCACTAGGCTTGATGCACGGTGGCCCACACGTAGCCCATTGATGACTTGCAGCAGTTTCACTTCTTCATATGCCAGCAAAGTCCTAGAGGGTGTGAAGCATCCTACACCCCAATAGGCACCGTGTCAGAGAAGGCAAATAGGGAGCCTAGGCTTCCACTTCTTTCTCTTTTCTTGTGATTTCAGAGGAGGTATTTAAAAAGCCAGGATTCTAATCACTGACCAACAGTAATGAAGCTACTCTGGTTGCAATGAACACATGAAAATCAAAATTAAAAATACATCATTTACAATTGCCCTTCACCCCCACAAATGACAAACCTACTTAGGTGTAAATGAAACATGTACAGAGATACCACACTAATAAATTGCACAACTCAACATCATAGAGATGACATTTCTCCCTTACTGATGTACAGATATAATACAATTCCTGTCAAAATCCCAGCGATATATTTTTGTAGGCATAGACAAAATTATTCCAAAATTATTTGGAAGGCAAAAGAAGCAGAATAGCTAAAACAATTTTGGAAAATAATGTACTTTGAGGAATAAGTCTACTCAGTTTTAAGCATTTCATGTAACTATAGTGACCAAGATGGTGTGATATTGGAGAAGGGATAAACACATAGATCAAGAGAATAGAGAACTTAGAATTATACCCACAAAATACATCCAACATTTACACATTTTCAACAAGTGGTGTTAGCACAAGCAGATATATATAGGCAAAAAAAAAAATCTTGACATGTCTTACACCTTATTTTTAAAAGAAGCTCATAATGGATCAAGACTTAAATGTAAAACTATGAAACTTTTATGAAAAAACATTGGAAAAAATCCTTAGTAGCTGAGACTTATCTAGTGACTTGACATTAAAAATGTGATCAATGAAACAAAAAAGCACTGGAAATGGTGATGCATACCTTTAATTCCAGCAACTCAGGAGGCTGAGGCAGGATTACTGTGAGTTCAAAGACAGCCTCAGCAATTCTGCAAGACCCTGTTTCAAAATAAAAAATAAAAAGGGGATGGAGATGTGACTCAGTGGTTAAGCAACCCTGGGCTCAGTTCCAGTACCAAATTAACCAATAAATAAATAAACAATAAAACAAGCTGATAAATTGGACTTCATCAATTTACTTCATGAAATACCCTGGTGAAAGGATGAAAGCTAAGCCACAGATTGAGGGGAAATAAATATTTGCAAACCACATATCTGAACAAAACAGTAATAGCTAGAATATAGAAAGAACTCTCAAAAGACCAAAGTAAAAAAGAAAACTCCATTAAGAACATTAGCAAACTACATGAAGAGAATTTTTACCAAAGAAGATATACAAATGGCAAATAAGCACATGAAAAGATGTTCACCATCATTAGCCATCAGGGAAATACAAATTAAAATTACAATGAATGGTTGTGTGGAAGGAGAGATGAATAAGCACAACATAGAATTTTTAAAAAAAATATTATTTTAGTTGTAGATGGACACAATACCTTTATATTTTTAAAATTTTTAATATCTTTATTTTGTTTACTTGTTTTTATGTGGTGCTGAGGATTGAACCCAGTGCCTCACAGGTACAAGGCAAGCACTCTACCACTGAACTACAAGCCCAGACCCACAACATAGGATTTTTATTTTGAAGACTATTCTTTTAAGAGCAGTTTTAGTTTCACAGAAAACTGAGAGGAAAACAGAGATATCCATATATTCCCTATCCTGACGCATGTGCAGCCTCCCCCATTATCAACATCCCCCACAAAGAGATGTTTTAGGTCAGTGAAACTACCCTATATAATACTATAATAGTAGATGCATGTGGTTGTATATTTTTCCTAACCCACAGAATATATGAGACCAAGAGTGAGCCCTAAAGTGAACTATAGACTTGGGTGATAATAATGTGTCAGTGTGGATTCATCAATTGCCACAAATGTCCCATTCTGGCAGGGGATGTTTGTAATGGTGAAGACTGCATACATAGTGGCAGGGAGAATATCTATACTGCATACATAGTGGCAGAATATCTATAACTTTCTGCTCAATTTTGCTGTGAAACTAAAGCTGCTCTAAAATATAAAGTTCATTTAAAAACATAATGAGACATTACTATACGCCTATTAAAATGGCTAAAACAAAAAATAGTGACAACACCAAAGGCTAGATGTGGAAAAATTGGATCACTCACGTATTATTGGTGGGAATATAAAAATGGTACGACTCTGGAAAAGAGTTTGGCAGTTTTTTAGAAAACTAAAACAGCAGCCACCACACAACCCAAACTCCTAGATATTTATCACAAAAGGTTGTAAAGTATCTTTCCCCCACAAATACTTGTAATGAACTGACGCAGTCTGGCTGGGCACAAATCACGAGCCACTCAAGCAGGAACAAACTTTATTTCTGAACTCCACCAGCACACTCTACACATGCTCCCCGCACCACGAAGCTCCTCCAGGAACCACCAATCCCTCCTCCGGCACTTCCCCAACCAATGCGAACTCTTCAGGAATCTCCGCAAGAGCTCAACTGGAACTCAAGGGCAACTCCGTGAGAACTCAAAAGTCATCATCTTAATGGCTCGCTGCCATCACCTCTCAACCACTACTTCTGGCAAAAATGCCATGTGTCATCCCGACTCAGCTGTGGCTCTCAACAATGAACACTTATAGCAACTTTATTTTTAATAGTTCAAAGTTGGAAACAACTCAGATGTCCTTCAGTGGGCGAATGGTGAAGCAAACTGATATATCTGTATATCTGCACCATAGAATAGTATTTGGTTGTAAAAATACTACTTGAAGGACCTTCATGTTCATGGAAACAATGGAAATGTTCTGTATTTTAATTGAATCGATGTCAGAATCCTGTTTTTGTTATTGCACAGTACAATAGTTTGGTAAGATGCTACCATTGGGAGGAAGCTGGTTAAAGGGTACTTAATCAGATGAAACGGCACATTCTTGTAACCCCAACTACTCAGGAGGCTGAAGCAAGAGAATCACAAGTTTGAGGCCAGCCTGGGCAACTTAACAATACTCTGTGTTTTTTTAAAAAATATTTTATTCTAAGACAGGGTCTCACTTTGTTTCTTAGGGTCTCACTAAGTTGCTGAGGCTGGCTTTGAACTGTTATCCTCCTGCCTCAGCTTCCCAAGTCGCTGGGACTATAGGCATGTGCCATTGCACCCAAGCAAGAGCCTGTCTTTAAAAAAAAAAAAAAAAAAAAAAGGACTGAGGCCATCTCAGTGTAGAATGGCCCTGGGTTCAGTCCTAGTGCTGCAATAAAAAAAAAAAATCAAAAGATTCTTACAATTGCAAGTGGTTCTATGATTACTTCAAAATTAAAAGTTTAATTAAAACGAGTTATTATATTCCAGTTTATATTGTTCATTGTTCCAAATGATATTGTCTTGTCTTCATAATAGATTTGAAACTACTCCAAAGTAGGGACTATCTCTAATCTTATCTCTAGCATGGTCTTTTGGAACCAAGTAGACATTCAGACAGTTTTACTAAGTGGATATTGTTCTCTCTCCTGTGTCCCTAGAAGAGAGAAATATAAATAAGCATATGGCTTGAACTCATTTCTGGGGCCAGATGGAGGGAATCTGCCCCATGTCTGTACTATTTCTCCCAAAGAAAAAATATAGCGACACAGAACTGTCACAACAACCATGCCCAGACAAACTCCTTTCCGATGCTCTCCCCACCCCATGGGAATGTTGACAAAAGAGGAAATGAGATAGAGTAAATATCTTGATAATATTTTTCCTGCTTGGAGAAACAGAGGAGGAACTTGTCACATAAAATAACACAGCAGGAGAGTTTATGTAAACTCAGTTTTCTAACTTGAAGCAGATTGCAACAGATAGGGACTTCTGTGCTACCTCTCACTGTACTGTCTCTGCAGCTTCCAAAGTGGCCACAGACTGTGTGCTTCCCTGGTCTAGGAAGAGACACTTGAAGGGGCTAGCTGAGCTGGATGGGAACCAGACACCTTTAGGACATAATAAAGTTCTTTCTTTTGATTGATGTTTCTAAAGCTCAGTGTAGAGAAACCAGTTTTTTTTTCTTTTTCCATTGCATTACTTTTCATCTCTTGTTGCCTAGCGTTTAGTTTCCTATGTATGTTTGTGTTAAATCTAAATATTTGTCTTAATACTAATAAGAGTAAAAACACTAATTGGTCCATTAAAATATGTAATGGCTAATGACAAACCAATAGAAGTTTAACTACACTGTGATTAGCTCTTTAGAAGGCTTAATTAAGATATGATTAGATGGATATTTATAGATCTGATATTAATTGGGTTTTCGTTAAATGACCCATGTTATAGAGGATTAACAAGATGAATAAGACATCATTTCTTTTCTTTGAAGAGCTCACAGGCTAGAAGAAGACAGACATATAAAAACAATTATAACACCATAATAGAAGCTATAACAAGGGTGTGCTCAGTGGTATGGAAACACAGAGAGAAACTAACTCAACCTGTATATGGTGGTTAGTCTTTAAGAGTCATCGAATTTTCTGTGGTTTTCAAAAGACTTGAGTTTATTTCTTGGTTCCAAAACTGTCTCTTTATTTAGCTGTGAGAAATTGTCATGGCCAAGTTACTCAACATCTCTGGACTTTCCCCAATGATAAATTGGAATCAATGATAATATGACTATCTCTCACTAATTTTTAAAACTGCTCATGAATTTGAATGGTGAATCATTACTGCATCTTACTCTATTACTTTCAAATATTTATATGACCTTTATCTATATAGTAATAATAATTATAACCCACAAGTTTTTTGATTCTTCATTCATGGTAGAAGATATTTCATGTTTCTCAAATGCAACTTTTCCTGACACCATGTAATTTTTCAGAACACACACACACACACACACACACGTACATACATATTTGACTAGAAACAAATAAACTGAAAAATTTTAATTAATTAATTAATTTGGTACCAGGAATTGAACCCAGGAGTGCTTAACCACCAAGCCTCATCCCAAGCCCTTTTGTTTAATTTTTTTTTTTTTGAGACAGGATCTTATTAAATTGCTCAGGCTGGTCTCCAACTTTAATCCTCTTTCCTCAAACTCCCAGTCCACTGGCTGGCATTTGTAATAGGTAGAATCCTGACAGGAAATAGCTACCCTGAATTTGAGCGATTTAAAGAAAGCTTGTAAAAGTGACTATTGGCAAAGATATGGAAAGAAAGTAGGGAAACCAGTAGGGAGATTGTCCAGCATGTCAGGGTGAGTAATAGCAGGGAACCATTCCTGGACCTGAAGGGCAAGTGAAGGGAACAGCTATTAGAATGCCCAGAGCACTGCTTGACCGGGGCCATTACTTTAGTAGGTTCCTGGCAACTCACCAGAAAAAAACCTGGGGGAAAGACACCCCACTCTCACTCTTTCCTGATCATCTTCAGGTTCAAACACAACAGAAAGTCAAAGGGCAAAGGAATTCATTAAGGCCATGCACAGAGGTCAGCTTCCCAGGGGAGAGAGCAGGGGTGAAACTGGTGGAGAGCCGTTCTGAAGGGGCAAATAAAAGAAAGTCAATACGGGAGCTTAGTTATTTTTATGGGGAGATTCTACTGCAAAACAACAGCAAAGCAAGAAAACAAATCAATGAAGCAAAACAAACTCAAGACTTGGTTGACAGCTTGTCACTCAATGGCCTCTAAGACAATTCAAACCTACAGGGTTTGATTCATGTTACCTAATGACCATTTGGTTGGGGTGGGGGAGGGAAGGCTGCATATACTGAGAACTTTCCAGGAAGAAACTTCTCCTTACTGTTCATTTCAGATGTGGCCATAGAGGCAGTTTATACAGAATGTTCCCCTTCACAATGTATAACCAGGAGGCAAAGGAAAATGAACAAAGAGCATTTCCCTGAAGGCCAGAGCCAGGGTCTAAAGAGCTTGAGCAGAGAAGCTTCATTCTTACTGTACAGCAGGAGGTATTATGGGCTGTTTTGGGGAGTTTTTATGGCAATCCTCTACCTCCCTCCCCCATTATTGTATACTGTGTGTACTTAGAGCAAATATCTTTTAAACTTAAATTTGCAAGGTCACATGGACTAGAAATCTGGCCTGTGATTTGAAGGTAGTAAGTAGATGAGAGTTTGGGGTTGTATTCTTTGGAAGAAGGAAGGAATGAGTGTGTTGTATATGAAATGAAAATAAGGAAATGTGTGATTCGGGGATGGGGGAGGGCTGAGGGGCACACATGGATGGCCATGCACAAATCCTTCACATACCCTTTCCTTTGCCTTTCTCTACTCAAGAGTCAGAAAAGCTAAAGCACGCCTTCCCAGATTCTGTGTTATTCCCATATAACACAGTTGTGGATATTCAAATGTGGGAAAGGACTCTAAGGATAGGCACACTATTTCCTCCTTTCTCCCTATAATATAAATATGATGTCTAAAGTTGAGCAGCCATCTCCTGACCATGATAAAGAAAATTAAGAAAAAGGAGATGAAACCTGCTTTTCAGATTGTTATATAGCAAGATTTTCAGCCAATGTAATCATAATTTATATAGATTCATGTTACCTAATGACCATTTAGTTGGCAATTTTTGTCGTAATAGCTCTTTAAAACTTATACCACTTCTTGGACACTGATTTCTTCTGCTGGTTTGTTGTCTTCATTACTTTTTCATCCCAAAACACTCTTAAGTAGATATAACACAAGAAGTGACATTTTGACATTATACTTCCAGGCAAAGACACACTCAGAAAAATCCTGACCAAAAGTTGTTAGAGAATAACATATAGGCCAAATATGAATTGCACACCATGTTGAAAAGGTTCTGTGCTGGGTTTAATGTTCTACTGTACCATCTTGAAATTCTTAATAATTTTATCTTTGAATTTTGTGTTTTTATATTATTTATAATTAAAAGTTTTAGAAATTTTTTAGTAGGGAATGTGCCTGATTTCCATTTGAAGCCTAGGTTATTTCAGGTAAGAACTATTTATTTTTTGAAGTGCTGGGATATGAACTCAGTGGTAGAGCACTTACCATATGCCAGGTAAGTGCTCTACCACTGAGCTACATTTTCAGTCCAGAATTGGTGTATTTTAAATAGACTCTGATGGAACAATAGAGCATGCATGTGAGTGGAGATACATGCAATGTGTGTGTGTGCTGTTTCTTTTTGTCTTGTTTGCATACAGCATCTGCTGTGCCCCATGAGAACAGAGTTCTAGTGAAGGGGTCAAGCAAGAGTCAAAGTCAGAACAAGGTAAGCATGTTATGAAAACAACTGAGTAAATGGTGATATAGATAAGGGGCCATGCTTTCTGTTTTAACCAAAGTTACTTTGATTGCAGAAAGAAGGTAATGACATTCTAAGAAATAAGAACAACTGGAACAGTAGCTCAGAGCTATCTGAATCTGTGTCTCTCAAATACCAATCCCTAACACCCCAAATAAATTCCTTTTTGCTTTTTAGAAAGAAAGAAAAGAAAGATGAACAACCAAGAAACCCTATCATATCTCTTTTATTGTGTACACTTAAATTGAAGGTGGGAAAACACAGGGTTTTTTTTTTCCTTCATAAATAAGGCAAAAGTAGAGAATGTTGATGGAACATGCATATATAAAAAGCAAAAGAAAAATAGTTGAGTTAGTTTTGTGCAGTATTTCTACTGTTTTAGTAAAAACAAAATACATATGCATATATGAACTATGAAATACAAATTGTGTAAGATCAGTGAGTCCACATACAAATTAAATATTTATCTATTTGCATTTCAAACTGACATTGCACAATATAAGAATGAATGGTAAATGTTGGGCCTGTTGGATCACATCTATAGTTCCTTTACTCAGAAGTCTGAGGCAGGAGGATCACTTGAGCCCAGGAGTTTGAGACCAGCCTAGGCAGCCTAGGCATCTCAAAACAAAACAAACAAAAATAAATTGATGATTCAGGCCGGGGTTGTGGCTAGCAAGTGTGAGGCACTGGGTTTGATCCCCGGCACCACTTAAACAAATAAAATAAAAGTATTGTGTCCATATACAACTAAAAAAAGTATTTTAGAAAAATTGATGACTCATGTTAATAATTTAAATTTTTCATTTTTATTTGCCTAGAATGATATTAAACAGAAAATTTAAAACACAGAGCAAGTTGGGAAAGATACCACAGCAGAAAGCAATAAAGTCTCATATTTTAGTATCTTTTATATTTTTAAATATTTTATTAGTTGTTGATGGACCTTTATTTATTTATATGTGGTCCTGAGAATTGAACCCAATGCCTCACACATGCTAGGCAAGCGCTCCACTGAGCCACAAACTCAGCCCCCATATTTTAGTATCTTTAACAGCATTTATTTCTTTTCTTTGAACAAGGAGCCCTGAGTTTTGCCCTGGACTCTATAAATAATGTAGTTGGCCCTGAGCATGATGTGTATTTATACATAGCACATAAATTATAACTATAAACTAGTTATGATAATATTAATTAGACATCTAACAACAATGCTCCAATAAACAGTCCTTTATTGAGAGGAGAAGAAAATACAACTTTGCTAAGAGAGTTTATTCTGGGTACAGTGCATAGTTAATCAAAGATTCAGATTCTGTAATATCTGGAGAAAAAAAATTCTCCTAATCTAATGTTGGTGCAAGAAAAAGCAATGGTAAGAGCCATAATTGGAGATATTAGGGGACCTGGGAGGAACTTGGCTCCCTGAGCCTTCCTCAGGAGCCTCCATCCAGTCCTCCTGTCCTGTTCTTTCTGAGCAACAGAAGTATGAATGTCAGCTTGGAAGTGGCTGCAGAGAAAAAGCAGATTAAGGGATGCTGGCTTATAGTAGTCTATTGTTTAAGGTTGCCCTGAGGCAGGGGGCAAGCAAGTACCAGGCACCTAAGCCTGCTGGTAGGATAAAGAAGGCAAGACTATGCACAAAGTCTATGACTTGAATGAATTTAAGGCATTAATTCAGAGACCATAAAATTGAAGCCTACTAAATTTGTTAGGGAATTATACTGTCATAGAATCCCTAAGCATGTGCCTCAACAGTCTCTATGGCTCAATCTCATTAAGGCCCTAGAATTCATATCAGTAGAGAGTGGTCTCAGAGACACTACCACCATTAAAACAGTCCCAATCTCTACTGTGGTTACAGGTATCAAAGGAGACCTTCAGAAAGCAGAATCAGTAATCATGGAAATCAGTGTGCAAAGAAAGTTCCTCCCCCACCCAAAGGGCAGAAGCTGGAGCAGCTGGCACGTAGACCAAGGACTGCCAAAGCACAGAGTCTTTGCTATTTCTGTCCTGCGGGAGAGAATATATGTATGCTATGGTCAGGGACTACTGTGTTCTCTCTTTTCCTAAATGGGAGTTGCTATTGAAGCTGTTCTGCCATCTCTCCACTGTTTATATAGAGTTCTTGGACTTGGTTAAACATGAATAGCTGTATTTGGAGAGGGCCTGGCAAAAGTGGACTGAGAGCTGCTTGAAACACAGAACAGATACTTGGATGAACTTCCTCTGGGGCATTTGCTGGGAACCAGCTTGTTGATATCCTCCGCCACAATCATGGAGGACTTCTGAGATTCTCCTGATGTCCTGGTCACAGGTGCTGCCCTCTGAGCCCCCAAAGCTGCAATGATCAGCTGTGCTACTTTTTTCTTTTCTTTTTGAGTTCTTAGCATCCTGAAGACACGCTGTACCCTGTGCTTAGCTGGGGAGAAGTCCCCTTCTCCTTACATGGGCACAGGAGCAGTACTACCTATGTCCTTATGTCTCACAGTGCCACAGAGTCACCTGTGAAAACAGCTCTTTTGGTGTGTGCCCGAAGCCACTATCTCCATAGGACTCTCTAACCCAAGACCTGGGGCTGGCCAAGGGAACCATTTCTGAGCTCTGCCATGTTCCCTCATAACATATCTTTCCCTCCAGGATGTGGGCATCCTGCCTCTTTTCTTTGTCAACCACCAAAACAAGGTAAACCCTCCTGGCAGACCAGCCCTACCAGTTTAGCAGACAAGCCTGGTCCTGTCTAAATCTCAGCTGTGAATCATTGCAGAAAATAGATTGATGTGAGCATTCCTGTAGCCTATTAAAAAAAAATAACCTCTATGATCTCAGACTGATTGAGTGGAAAATCAAAAGTGCTTAAAACTGACTTGTAATTTGATTTTTAGGTTAGCCCATTGGAACTGGGCAGAGGCGATAGGGGCAAACTATTTTATTAATGTGAAAGGGGTAACATGAATAACAGAAAAAGAGGATTTTTCTTAATCTTGGTGGAGCCAAAAAGTTAAGAATAATAGGTGGCAAGTACCCCCACATTCTAAAGAGAGATCCTAAGCCATCTCAATAGGACTTGCTAAGAGATGACTCCCAACTAGCTGTTGTTATGTCTTCTAGGTTTAGTGAAGAATTGAGCATAAAGATTTTGGAAATCTGGTGGGCACTACGTTCTGTGTCATGGTCCTTATTTTCCCAGTGGGAGAGGAAGGAGGGTGCTGCCTTCTTTCACCTGAAGCCCAGTGAGGATGTGGGGAAGCAGTGGCACTGGAGTGGAGGCTGGTAAGAGCTCACTGGAGATTTTGACTCATGATTCCCAGAGTTTGGAGGATGTGGGGCTTGATTGTTGCTTACAGACTTCTAAGGTGTGACGCAAGGCAATGAGGGAGTGTAGTGGAGGCTGTGCTGGCTGTACTTTCCTTGAGGGGGTGGGGAGCAAATTGCCCACATCAAAGTACATACAGTGATGGATGAATCTTAGGGCACAGTCCCCAAAGAACCACAAAGATAAAGCTAGCTTCAATGCATCGGCCACGCAGTGGGTCAGATCTATTTGTTTCCTTACCCAGCTTGCTCAGGGTATACAGTGAGTGGGAGAGGAAATGTGGAGGAGCCGAATCAGGGAGCTGTGGAGATGTAGAGAACAGTACTCCCCTTCCTCACTGACGGGCTGTGGCTGGTGGCAATGAAAGCTGGAGAGATCAAAGTCTTCACTTTTATCACACAGGACTCATTAATATTGTGCCTGAAAATAAGACCTTTTAATATCTGAAAGGGACTGGAAATCTATGGGATTTGCTGAGACTATCATCCAGGGGCAGAGAAGGGAGATCTGACAAAAGATATCTGAAGATCAAAGTGGGAGAAAAATGAAGGTGCTTTGTGCATGTATCCCGGCGAGCCCAGCTCATTCAACAAAGCTGTCCTATCTAGGATCTGGGGAGAAACTGGAAGGAGAAGTAGTGAACACCGATTTCAAGTAAATGCCTCAATGGAGAAAATTTGAATTCTGTTTACAATGTTTACAATGCTATATTATTTTCACTATTAAAATTGCAGCATTATACAGGAGGCATCAAATGTGGGTCTTTCTTGAAGTTTCCATCAAATGCAATCAAAATTGTTTCCCAGATTGGAAATGTAGCTCAGTGATAGAGAACTTAAGTCCTTGGGTTCAATCCCCAGCACTACAAAAAACAAACAAAAAATTGCTATCCCACCTCCATGAGTCATTCCTTTGGGAGAAAAACAACTAATGACTTGCCTTTTTATTTAACATTCTATCATAACTATTTTCCATCTTATTTCATATTCTTTTGAGTTCAGTGTTTAATGACTTTATAATCATACCCTATAAAATGGTAGATTGTAACAGTTTTTCCTTCACTTATAAGTAATAAAATATGTAGATGGAAACTTGAAAAGTATTTTAAAGCTTGTTTTAGTTATATTCCAAGAACTAGTTGAAATTACTAAGGACTCATGATTATTTCATTTTGAATTTGTGATAATTTGAGGTACAGTAGATTTTTATTAATTACAACTTAAAGTAATTTTTTGCTCTATTAATTTCCGAGTTGTAGAGGTTAGAAAAAATAATAGTCTAAATCAGATCACTTAAAAAAAAGCTCATCAATTAATAATTTAGTCTATGAGGAACAACTTCTAGATTGAGCAATAAATTAATTTGCATTAAATATGATAATTGTTCATTTTACTCCTTATTTCTGTACATACTATATTAATAGTGAATTGCATTTAAAATTATTTTAAATTAAGAATCCTCATGTAGAATAGTCATTTCATTATTGTTTTTGCTTTGTTAGATTTTATCATAACATGCTTATATTATCTGACTCAGAGTTATTTTAAGAATTCATAGTAATTTTAATCCATTGGCTAGATAGTTCTACGGAACTAAATTAGTTTATAAACATAGGAGAAAGTTTGAGTGACAAAATTTCATTTTTATTAAAAGTTCTCAAATACTAACTAATGAATTAGTATTAAAAAAATTATATGAGCAGAATGAAGCATGTTCCAAAATGTTTTGCTAATACATGTAGCTTTATAGAACAAAGCAAGTTTCAATTGCCAGAGAAGAGAGACAGCAGAAATAATAAATAATGCCTGATCTAACTCAATGATGTATAAATATTGAATAATATTCAAGAATAAGGCTGGACTTTAAGGACTTGTTTTGGCACTGTTATTTTTAATATGTACAGGATAACATGGAGAAAGGTATCATAATTTTAAAATTTAATTTGAATTTTTGGCAATATGTCTTTGAGCAAAGAAACCTGGACTGGCTTCTCAGTTGCCTTTGGTAATAAACCTCATAGTGACTGATCTTCATGACCTCATCCTGGAATTTGGCTTGAGTGACCAGTTTTAATCAACCTGAAAATAATGCCTCTTTGTCTATTGGAAAACAAATGGCGACAGATTGGCTCATTCTGCTATAACCATAGCTCATCTGACTAGCTTTGCTCATGAAAGTCTTAGAAAAGTATGGAATACAATTTGAGGAGTTAGTTGTGTGTGAAAATCTTAATAAACTCAGTCACCTTGTAATTTAATGGCCAACAAGCAGCTGTCTGAACAGATTAGCCATGAAATCTCAGATGTGGGGTTGTTTGACCTCAATTTACATATTTTAAAAACCAAATTCTGTTAGAAGGGCTTTCTGAGTGGAGGAAAGAACTGGCTTG
Source organism: Ictidomys tridecemlineatus (assembly GCF_052094955.1). Lineage (NCBI taxonomy): Eukaryota > Metazoa > Chordata > Mammalia > Rodentia > Sciuridae > Ictidomys > Ictidomys tridecemlineatus. The sequence continues at coordinate 118,014,626 of NC_135477.1, read as the reverse complement.
GTTCTGTCTGGTTACAAAGCTACAGAGCAGGAACTGAGCCAGTCAACACAGAAAGCCACTGCTTTCCTTTGTCTTTTAATAATTTTATTAAATTAAAACTGCTTTAGATGATTAGCTTTAGCTCACTGGTCACTTTTGTTCTCTGAGAAGCTAAATCAATATTCACTTATATATACTTGGAAGGCCTGTGGTGGACCACGAAATGAATCATTTATGTTGCTTTTTATAATTATTTCTGAATACAGAGATGATGGTGGTGCTGGGATCTAGAAAACTGTAAATGAAATAATGATGACACTAAAACAGTTTTGCCAAAGGAAGAAGGGGACAGGTAAAAAGTTGGAGGACATGACTAATGGAATTTGCATAGTAATAGAATCCTGCTCTGAATGTACATTATGCTTCCCAGGCTTCTTTGCAACTAGGAGAGGCAATGTTCTAGCCAATGAAATATTTGCAGAAATGACGTGTGTAACTTCTGGGTTGTGCCATTAAGGGAATTCACATACCTGCCCCTACGGTCTCTCTCATCAGCTGCAATCTGTTTGTGGTGGAAGTGAGCTATCCTGGACCACTCAGATGAGGACAATATCTTAGAGATAGTTAAGCGACAACATAGAAAGGGCCTGAATCCCTCCCACCATGGACTTATACTCAGATGGTTACATAACAGAACATAAGCTTCTCTTTTATTTAAGTCATAGTTACTTTGGGTCTTTGTCTTAATAGCACAATCTACTTCTCAACGAACACAATGTATAATAATAATAATGAGTGGTGAGTAGAGTCCTAAAAGTATTCAAATCCAAACTTTAGAAAACAATGTGTGGGTAAACCAATAATATATCTCAAGGATGAATTCATTTGTGATTTGTGGCCTCCAACTATCAGCCTCTTTTCTAAAGCCAGGACTCAAGAATTATTGGAATATGTCAAATTACATTCTACTGTCATGTATTACTAAAAAAATAAATAAATAAAAATTAAAAAAATAAATAAACTTGCATAATGGAAAAAAAGAATTATTGGAAAGCTGTCACATGCTACATATTCCTTCTTCTGTGCTCCAGTTTGTTAAAGCACCCCCTCTCACATAGTCCAATAAAGGTAACCCTGCCTGCCAGACCTTTATCAGGTCTAGACCTGGAATGGGAGGAGGGGGAGGACATAGTTCAGGTTCTTTGTTATCAAATGGGTGATGAACTGTGAAAACAGGAAGCCATGGGTTCATGAGGTGCCAAAAGAGAAGGAATTTAAGGATGGAATGGAAAGTAAGTGCCTTTGGAAGGGGTGAGCATGGGGCCATTCCTTGTCATCTGTGTATTGTACAACTCCTAGGAAATCCATTCTTGACAGAGTTGGAGATGTGAATATGTTAACTCTCCCAGCCACTGTTAGTGGAGAGTCAAGAGATCCTTCTCCTAAACTGTACACAGTGTTGGTATGGGCCAATATTAGTGCTACACTGGTGGAAAACTCTGGCTAGGGCTCAAAACCAAGAATGGAAGGCATCCTTGGGCAAAATTCAGGAAAAGGAAAGAGTTATTTTCTCTTTATAAAAATTATTGAGGATTTGCAGTGCTAGATTGACCTGAGTTTTAGATTAAGTAAAGGGACAGCATCTAGGTCTAGCACAGTCCTGCCAACAACAATAATAAAAGAACAATGAGAGCTGGGGATAAAGCTAAGTGATAGAGCATTTATCTAGCATACAGAAGATGACCTAGGATTCCATCTCCAGCTTGGGGGGGCGGGGTGATGGGAGAGATTGATGAGTAGTTAGTAAGAGTACACGATCAGAAAGATTCTTAAAATTTTAGTCATTGATTAGGAAATCTTAGACACTTGAAATGGTGGTGGGGGAATGGGGAGGGAGAGATTTCCAGTATTATATTTCAACCCTTTAAAAAGCTTTTATTATAGCAAATATATTTTAAGAGTAACTATCCAATATTTCAGATATTTCCAAAAATTGAGTGGAGAAAGGAAGGGAAATGCAGATACTATGAAATTCATTAAACACTGTGTAATGTTCTATGCCAGAGATTATAAACTGCTGCTCAGGTCAAATTTGATCTTGCAGTCATGTTTTGCTTTGCTGATATAGTATTATTTAAAAATTGACATTGGTTGTTAGTGTTTAAAAAGAAATTTCATGATGTAATTGGGATTGAAGCCTCATTTTTGGAAACTAGAAAATGCTCTCTACTGAGCTTGCTATGTTCTCTATGGAAATAGAGTAGCACCTCTTTGCTGTGGTTTTACTTTCTGAGATTTTAGTTACCTACAGTCAACGGAGCTCTGAAAGTATTAAAAATTCCCAAAGTTAATAATTCGTTTTAAATTGTGCAGTGTTCTGAGTAGTATGATGAAATCTTGCACCATTCTTTTCTGTCCTCTCTAGGATATGAATCATTCCTTTGTCCAAAGTATCCACATGGTATATGCTATCTCTCTATCCACATGGTAGCTCCTCAGTTATCAGATCAATGCTCATCATATGGCAGTACTTGTGCTCAAGCAACCTTTATTTTACTTAATAATGGCCCCAAAGTGCAAGAGCAATGATTCTGGCAATTTGGATTTGCCAAAGAGAATCCATAACATACTTCCTTTAAGTGAAAAGATTAAAGTACTACAAAATATTTTGGGAGAGAGAGAAAAAGAGAGAGTCTTTATTCACATAATTTATTATGGTATATTTAAAAAATTATTTCATTTTAATATTTTTTGTTGTTAATCTCTTACTTACCTAATTTATAAGTTAAACTTTATCACAGATATGTATATACAACATGGGGAAAATCGTATGCATATGATTTGATACTAATCTTGATTTGGGGCATCCATGAGGGGTCTTGTAACATACCCCCTCCTTGGATAAGGGGGAATACCGTAGTCAGTGGTTCTGAATAAAGTCAGCATTGCTTAGATGGCGCCTCTACTTTTCAGTACACCACAGTTCCCAGTTCCCACCTGTCCTGCCACCTTTGTATCACCTACCTTGTAGATATTTGAGTCTGCTACTGCAGCTAGATTTGGAACAGGTACTATTTTCCCTCATAAGGACCTAGTGTTTGCTGGTAAAGTATAAACATCATAAATATTTATTGAAGAATGAATGAATGAATAAGAACCGTTTCTGCCTAAGTTTCACCAAAGCTGATGTCCATGATCACCCTTAGGCTAAAGTAAGTTAAGGCCATTGATTTGATCATCTTCCTTGTAATTCTGCTTACAGCCAGGGGACAGGCAAACTGTCTAGGCCAGATGTTGTGACTCCATCTCTAGGGGTACAACTTTTGCAGTTATTCCTGATGAATTTGCTAAACTTGGTCATGCTCTTTATTTTTTATTAGAATCTTTCTTTTCCCATTGCCCACAGTCTGGTATTTCATGCTCAACTGAGGCGATTTCTGGGACTCTGCCCACCTTTCTTTGTGAAGCCTGCATTAGATGCTTTGTTCAAGAAAAGATGACGTTTTTCTGGTGACCTGATTTTGCTTATCAGCTTTTTCAACAATTTTGTGATTTCAGTCATTTCCTCAGGAAACTGTGCTTGATTCCAAATGAAACACTTAAGTGTTTATCTGCAAGTAACATATGAAGTGTCCCAAATGCATTGACTTTATGAGTCATTTAAGAGAAAGGATGATTAGAGGAAAATGGAGAGTGAGAGTGAGAAACAGCTATCAAGAAAGGAAAGATTGTTTTGTGGCCTCAGCAGAAGGAATAGGGTAGGGATCTTAATCTAATCTTGAATGAATAATCTAATCTTGAATTACACTGGCATGGTATAGTATAACGCCAAATGTAAAGCTCTTCTAAATTAAAAGTAAATCATCCAACTCATGTTTTGGGGAAGAGACCTCTGTAATTCTGGTTTAATATGTTTCTACCATTTTCTTTGCCCTGCTGTGATTCTGCTCCTTTATTGTGGAAGCTGGAACAGCGAAGAATATCTCCTTAGGTTTCTGCAGGTTATTTGGTGTTTTGTAACTAAGCCAGAAAGGATTTTAAAGCCCTCTCAGAAGGATACAGTATATTAAAAAAAAATAGTACTAAATTTTAGTTGCCTCATTACCAAGATCTTTAAGTCCCTGGTGCTACCAATATTGTTTTAAGGTAACTAATAACTGTTCCCCTAAGACAATTCATGAAAGCATTTCCTGATTTCATCTTAGTGCTTTCTGAGCCCCCTTTCCAAAGCCTAACACTTGAGGGAGACAGAGGCAACCTACTCTTTCTGGAACATCTATTTTTTTTTTAAATAATATACAAATATATTTACTTAATTACATTACAAAATAAAGAAAACTTTACATGTTAATAAAGTCCATGTGGAAAGATTACCTTTCCCCCCTATGATTAATGCATTTATTTTTATAAGGAATATTGATAAACAGTTTTTCTTTTTTAAAAAAATTAAAATTTTAATTTGTTATATATGACAACAGAATGAATTATAATTCATATTACATATATAGAGCACATTTTTTTCATATCTCTGGTTGTACACAAAGTAGAGTCACATCCTTTGTGTCTTCATACATGTACTTAGGGTAATAATGACCATCAAATTCCACTGTCTTTCCTACTCCTATGCACCCTCCCTTCCCCTTCTTCTCTTTTGCCCTACTAGAGTTCATTCAATCCTCCCATTCTCCCCCAACACAGCATATTATGAATCAGCATCCTTAAATCAGAGAAATCATTTGGCATTTGTTTTTGCCTAATTTTGCTTAGCATTATATTCTCCAGCTCCATCCATTTACCTGCAAATTCCATGATTTTATTCTTTTAATTTTTTTATTCCATTGTGTATATATACACCACATTTTCTTTATCCATTCATTTATTGAAGGGCATTTAGGTTGGTTCCATGGTTTAGCTATTGTGAATTGTGCTGCTATAAACATTGATGTGCCTGTGTCCCTTTAGTAGTGTGCTGTTTTTAAGACCTTTGGGTACACTGAGGAGTGGAATAGCTGGATCAAATAGTGGTTCCATTCCCAGTTTTCCAAGGATTCTCCATACTGCTTTCCATATTGGCTGCACCAATTTTCAGTTACACCAACAATGTACGAGTGTACCTTTCCCCCCACATCCTCACCAACACTTATTGTTGTTTGTATTCATAATAGCTGCCATTCTGACTGGCATGAGATGAAATCTTAGAGTAGTTTTGATTTGCGTTTCTCTAATTGCTAGATATGTTGAACATTTTTTCATATATTTGTTGATTGATTGTATATCTTCTTCTGAGAAGTCTTTTCAGTTCCTTGGGCCATTTATTGATGGGTTATTTGTTTTTTTGGTGTTAAGATTTTTGAATTCTTTATATATCCTAGAGATTAGTGCTCTATCTGATGTGTGGTTGGTAAAAATTTGTTCCCAATTAGTAGCTCTCTATTCACCTCACTGATTGTTTCTTTTGCTGAGAAGAAGCTTTTTAGTTCGAATCCATTCCATTTATTGATTCTTGATATTAATTCTTGCACTATAGGAGTCTTTTTAAAGGAAGTTAGGGCCTAATTTGACATGATGAAGATTTGTGTCTACTTTTTCTTCTAATAGATGCAGTGTCTCTGGTTTAATTTCTAGGTCCTTGATTTGAGTTTTGTGCATGGTAAGAGATAGGGGTTTAATTTCATTTTGTTGCATGTGGATTTCCAGTTTTCCCAGCAACATTCGTTGAAGAGGCTATCTTTTCTCCAATGTATATTTTTGGTGCCTTTGTCAAATATAAGATAACTGTAATTATGTGGGTTAGTCTCTGTGTCCTGTATTCTGTTCCATTGGTCTACAAATCTATTTTGGTGCCAATACTATGCTGTTTTTGTTACTATTGCTCTGAAGTATACTTTAAGTTCTGATATAGTGATGCCACCTGCTTTACTTTTCTTGCTAAGGATTGCTTTAGCTATTCTGGGTCTCTTATTTTTCCAGATTAATTTCATGGCTGCTTTTCTTTTTAAAAATATTTTTAGTTTTAGATGGACACAATACCTTTATTTTGCTTATTTAGTTTTATGTGGTGCTGGGGATAGAACCCAGGGTCTCACACATGCTAGGCAAGCACTCTACCACTAAGCTACAACCCCAGCCCCTGCTTTTTCTATTTCTATGAGGAATGTCATTGGGATTTTGATTGGAATTGCATGAAATCTGTATAGTGCATAGTATATTGGTAGTATGGTCATTTTGACAATATTAATTTTGCCTACCCAAGAACAAGGTAGATCGATCCATCTTCTAAGGTCGTCTTTAATTTCTTTCTTTAGCATTACAAAAGAGGTGAAAGACCTCTACAACAAAAACTACAGAACGCTAAAGAAAGAAATTAAAGAAGACCTTAGAAGATGGAACATCTATTAAATGTGCCTGATATACTCTACCTTGCCAAACAAGAGGTAGAGAGTGGTGGCTGGAAGGAGTATTCTAAACACCTTGGAGATAAAGTAGTACAAGAGAATAGAGATAATTCATATGATGAAATAGCCCCCGATCAAATAGTCAGTCATTGAAGAAGATAAATTTACATAGTTCATCTATTCAGTTCATTTCCTCTTTCATTTATCCATTAATTCATAAAGCATGTATTAATTTATATTTAGAAAAATATAACATGAAAAAATCAAATGGCTAGAGAAAAGAGTATGTAAGATGTAAAAGCACTCAATGTTTGTTAATTATGTTTATTAGAAAATACAATACTATCACAAAGAACACCTATGAATTAATAAGAAAGAAAAAACTCATAGAAGATTATGAACAGGCAATCTTATAGGAGAGACATCCTAATTTCAATAAACATGTAAAAAATTATGTTCATCCTCACTAGAAGCCAGGAGAAAACATCATTTAAACAATGAGATACTATGTTTCACACATTGGGTTGGCAGAACTAAAAAGAGCTAGTGAGGAGTGAGAGAAATAGTTGCCATAACTTTGGGGAAAGAAATCTGGTCAACCTATTAAAAATAAAATCATACCTATTCTCTTTGGGCATGTGGTACCTTTTGGTTAGAACTCACAGGGACTCTGCAGCTCTGGAAAAGGCATGTGACTATTCAAAGTCTCTGTCTGCTTGCTGCATGATGAGAGAGGGAAGGTAGAAGTAGAGAAAAAACTTCATTGCAAAAAACCTGCAGATCAGATGATGGCCAGGATTCTTGTCCTAAACAGTCATCTTGCCCAAAAGCCACTTAGGAACAGTTTCCATAGGAGATGGGAGCCTTCTTAGGTAGAGGTTTGTGACCAAATGACATGTTTTTGATCCTAATTGCCTGGTCTAGAGATGCTTTAAAGTTCTGTAAATCTCAAGAACAAAGGTTATTATTTCACTGGGCCATTCTTGTCCCTGAGTGGTTTGCTCACATGCAGTTCCTAGCATATTGCACAATGGACAGGTTAGAGGGACCCCTTTGCTGATCACCAAACTCACAGTAATGAAAGAAAACATACTTCACCTGATTGTTGTGAAAGACAGGGTCAACTCAGTGTCTAGCTTCAGGTACCCAGGGTATATGCTGGGAAGATTTTATGTGCACGGGAAAGCTGGTAGGGTTTTAGTCAATCAGAATTAGGTGCCAAAGATCAGATTTAATTTTTGAGAAGGATGCTCTGGCTGCAGTGTTGAGAAGGTGGTGGATAGTCACAGGGCTGGAGGCATGAAGATGAGGTCATTTTTATGTGGCTGTGAAGAGAAGACCAGATGCAAGGAGATGGGGATATGTTGTTGGGGCAACAGGCCTGAGAGGAGAGGATACTATTAAAACACTCGAAAGGGCAAATTAACAGGACACCTAAGTGAATACTCAAGATTGGGTTGGTATAGTGCCAATGTCTTAGGAAACAGGTATGATTCCAAACCTCTTAAAAGTCCAGGAAACAAGGCTACCCTGCATCAAATTTTGAAATAGTTAAATTCACATTAAGCTCTTCCTTTTACCATTTTGTTCATTAAATACCAAGGCGCTCATGCCCTCCTAGATTTGCCAGAACTCTCTGCCACAGAGCCCCAGCAAATCATCTCCCACCAGTAATACTGCAGCCTTATGAAGCTTCATCCTTCCCAGGCAATAAGTAAACTGTGAGCCACTGGAGGGCAGGGATTGTCCTGTTCATTACTGTTTAGTCCCAACCTCCAGCCTGTGTTTGTTACGCAATACCTGCTAAATAAATATTTGCTGATTCTGTACGTTCATCTCATTGTTAAGATAATTAACTAGATTGCACCAAAATACACAATGTGTGTCTTTCCATAAGTCACTTGTTAACCCAAAGGAATGTATTAATGATGGAGAATCCTCTGGGAGATGAAGAGCTTTTAGAAAACTGTCTTCTAGGCCTGTCAAATCCTACAATGCATGCAGCCATCTAGCCAAACTGTATTAAACTGGCTTGACAAAACAAAATAAAACAAACAAAAAAAGAAGTCCTGAATCCTATGTTTGGTTATGAGAATCTGATGAAATAAATAAGACTCCACATGAAGCATTTAGAAGAGTATAAATAAAATCAGTCGCTCAAGTTCTGTGACAATCCTATTCCTGTCCTACAACAACAACAAAAAAAGTCATTGTATGGAGCCCAGAACCTATACGCATTAGAGGGCTTTATTTAATGATATTAATTAATGGTATGCAAACATGTGAAATTTACATTAAGAGTTCTTTAGCCTAGTCCACAATCTCAGTCTTTCATACTGTATCTATTCTGGACTTTCCACCACCCAAATTTGCTCTACTTCTCCTCACCCTTTGTGTGTTCCCAGGCCTACTAGGGCCAACAATGACCTCTTTTGCAATATGCACTCTGTGTGTGTGTGTGTGTGTGTGTGTGTGTTGATAATAAGGGATCTTTTCCTTTCAAGAACTAGAACCAAACTCTGGAGGGCAAAGGCCTGGCCTTCTCTTTACTATGTCCTCTATGAGTCTCTGTATTTGGTGCATAGTGAGGTCTCAGTGAATATCTATTGAGTTGAATTAGAATAAATCATAGAAAAAGGAAAGATTCTCAGGGTTCTCTGACTGGGACAAAAAGAAGCTGTGTCTAGAGGTGGAAAGCAGATTCTGAAAATAACAAATGTATTACTGATCCCCAGAAAGGCCAGGCTATTGCCTGCAAGGCATTCTACTCTTTCAGCCCTCATTTATATCATGTGCTCAGAAACAAGGGATTCTTTGCTGGTCAGTAATTATAACAATCTCAGAAAGGCAACAATTATTTACTATTTATTTTTTCAGGCAATGTTTTTCATATTTTAATTCTTTCTATATTTCTTTTCTATATTTTGTTCTAAAATACAGAAATGCTTCCTATATTTTAATTCTCCTCTTAACAACCTACAAAGAGAAATTATTCTTGTTTGATCATTGACATAAAACCAGAGAGTCAACAGGCTGGCCCAAGGTCACTGGGCTAATAAGTGACGGAGTCTTCTGGTCTCTGAACTTGCATCACTTCCTCCTACCTCATCCCCTTTTATGGATTTTTTGTGGCAGGTACTTCCTCACCTCCCCTACTGCAAATGTAAGGAAGACTAAGAGAGCCATTTATGGTAAAGTGGAGTAAGTGTTCTGATAAGGGTTAGTAGAAAGGACTACAGAAAACACAGGGAGAGATATTAAGTCAGACTGGGCTCCAGAGTAAGCCAGGCTTCTCAAAGGAAGGGATCCACGGATATAGTTTTGAAAATAGCAGGGGTGTCATAGGCAGAGAAGGGAGAAAATTTGTCTGGGGAGCTGAACTGCTAAAGCACTTGGGTTTAAATCCTGGTTTATCTGTGCAGTAGCTGGATGGTCATGGTTACTTAACCTCTTTGAGCTTCGGCTTACTCATCTTAAAATGAGTAATGATTTGTATTATTCAGGGCTCTGATGAAAAGCAGATGGGATAATGTAGGGAAAGCCTTAAGCTCATTGCCTGGTGTGAAGAAGAGGTTGGTAAACGGCAGTGGTGGTGGATGGTGGCTGTGGGGTGGTGGTTCTTATCACGATTGAAAGTGGTGGCTTGGGTAGAGCCCCTGGAACAGGCAAGACTGGTGAGAAGGCCACTGAGTAAACTGAGGAAAGAAGAATGGAAAAGCCAGAACTCAGGCAATAGCAGTGGGAGTGGAGAGAAGGAGAAAATATGGGAGAGATTTCAAAGGTTATAGATGAAGGAGAATCTGGCGTTTGGGTCGATTTGGATAGATTATGAATTAAAGTGAGGTGGTGGGAACTTTCCTTCAGGTTTCTGGCTCAGGTGCCATTGCTGGAGTAGGGAGGAGGGAAGAAGAACATATGTTAGCACATGTGCTGTTTAGAGTCTGAAAACTATCTTTGGCTCCTGTAGAATCAGGAGAAACTTAAATCCTGTCTCTTGGGTATGGAGGGTTCAGTCTGACTATAAGGATGAGGAGGAAAATGGTCAGCATATCTTTAACCCAACTTCATGTGCTCATTAATATTTTTGGTCTTGATGAATGCCGGAACAGTGATCCCCAAAATATTTAGGATGACATTTTTGGTACTGGGGACTGAATCCAGGGACACTTACTTAACCACTAAGCCAAATCCTCAGCCCTTTTTATATTTTGAGACAGGATCTTGCTAAATTGCGTAGGGCCATGCTAAGTTGCTGAGGCTGGTTTTGAACTTGTAGTACTACTGCCTCAGCCTCCTGAGCCAGTGGGATTACAGGCATGCACCACTGCACCTGGCTTCGTTTCCCTAGTTTTTAAACATTTTTCATCTCAGGAAGATTTTGAGTTAAGGAATAGAAACAAACCCAGGGAACCCAATAGTTTTTGTTTTAAGGGACCTGTGCACATTTGGTACTTTAAGTATTTTAAAATATTTTTTTATTTTTAATATTTAAGGAAATTAAGCCTATTAGAATAAACAAGTAATCTGTTCTCAATATAGATTTAGAATTTAATAATTAAATTAAGCTTGTGATTATAAATCAGAAAATATAAAAATATTTTACTAGGTTTAAAAAAAGGATTAGAAAGTTTTAAAAAAATGAAAAAAATATCCTTAGATGTTTAACATCTGTATAAATTTATTTTTTTAAGGTTTTTAAAATAATTTTAAACTGAAAAAGAAATTGCATATATTTATCATGTAACAGAAAGACTTTGTGTCCCTTTAGATAACTGAAATATTTAAGAAGGAAATTAAATATAAAAATGAAGTTTAAATGCTTAAAGTTATATTATTATATAAGACTATTAATTTAATACATCAATCAAATCTTAAAATCATTTGTTAAACTGGGTGTAGTGGTGTTCACCTCTAAACCCAATGACTCAAGAAGTTGAAGCAGGAAGATTACAGGTTTGGGGCCAGCCTCAGCAATTCAGCAAGGCCCTGTTTCAAAAAACAAAACAGTATTAGGGATGTAGCTCTGTGGTAGAGTATCTCTGGGTTCAATCCTCAGTACCAAAAAACAAAGCAATTGTTAAAATTTGTTAGTTTAGAGATTAACATATGATATGTAAGTGAACCAAAAGTTCAAGAAAGACCTAAAGTTTTCGTTTTAACATATAACTTATTTAAAACACACACACACACGCACACACACACATCTGAATAGTTTCTGTTCCCAAAAGCCACTCAAAGGCATAAAAACATCACTTTGATATAGGTATGTAAATTAAAAAGAATACTGTTTCCTAAATAATATACATATATACTTTAATAATGTATTCTCATATAAACATATCATATGTTGCATGTTATTTATAATAACAATACATTCTCAGTGTTCATATGTGCATATTCCAGTTTCCTTGCATAGGAGAAGTGACTGTAGGCAAACACTGCACACTAAGGGTTGGATAGGCTGTCTGAAAGCTGTTTTCATGGCTTTGATATTCAGTAACCCATGTAGAGAACAAAGGGATTTTGCTCCACAAAGCCTAATTGCCTGCTGAATAAATAAATAAATAAATAGATGAAGTACTGCACGCATTAAAGGAAGGTAAATATTGATCCTGACACCATATGTTTGCTGGATGCCAGCTGAAGTGAGCTGGCAGGTTCCATCAGTCAAGGGGCCACTAGCCCAGCAAACCTGTCTCTACCATACAGGCACACATTCTGGGAAGAGACAAAAATGTCAATAAGGGCCTCCTGCTTGTGCCTTAATCTCTCTCAAGTCCCCCTCCCTACCAAAGTCTTCCACCAGCTTACAAAATAAAAAAAAAAAAAATCCCAAAAGGGAAGAAAAGGTTGGATATTGATTGTCTAGAAAAAGATGTTCCTGCGAGAGCCTTTGTTAACTCAGACTGAGGAGGATATGCAGAGCTGGGTGGCACATGCCTATAATCCCAGCAGTTTGAGAGGCCGAGGCAGAAGGATTTCATGTTCAAAGCCATCCTTAGCACCTTAGTGCGACCCTGTCTTAAACTAAAAAAAAAAAGAAAAGAAAAAGAAAAAGAAAGGATATTGGGTCAAACCAGAATGTACAGGCCTTGCTGTATGCCCTAGTCGGGGAATGCACCCACTCTCAACCCTCACCTCTCCGAGCCTGGATTTACCGATCCTTATGGTGAGGGTGACAATACTGGCCCTGCCTTGGTCACAGATTTCAGAAGTTCATGAGAGGTTTATTATAGAATACAGGCCTGGAGAAAAGGACTGTGGATATAATAAATTAACTATGACAACTTCTGAGTAGCATCAAGTTACTCTGGAATATCCCCTCACTCCTCCTTTGCTTTCTGCTCTGCCCTGTTTTGCAAGCCCAGAGCAAGTTCAAGCAGGAAATTCCTTCTTTCCTCCTTGTTCAAGTTCCCAGTGCAGCATCCAAAGCACCCTGGAAATGTTTACCCTGATTTTCATTACTTTTAAAATTTCTTTAAAAAGACTAATCCAAGAAGATTGAGAAAGACTTGTGAAATCATTCACAAGAAGTTTGTAATACTGGAGTATTATTATTATTATTATTTGTATTTCTATTTCTATTCTGTTTTATGTGATAGTTGCAATGATTTCAGATTTGTTCCATAAGTGTTCACTTCTGCATTTGTTTTTGATAAACAGACCTAAAATAATGTCTTTAAAAATATCTTTTAGTTACTGACTCCTATGGATGTAAAAGTAATATAAATCTATAAAAGACTTTCATGGGAAAAATAGAAAAGCAGACACAAGATGTTAAAGGTATCACTTATGACATTATCATATGTATTACATTAAAAGATAATTTATTGAGGTGAAATTCACATAACATATAATGAACCATTTTAAAGTGAATGATTCAGTCACATTTAGTACATGCCCAGTGTTATGCCATCACCACCTCTATCTAACTTCAAAATACTTCCATTACTGCAAAGTATTCTTATTCATTGAACAATTTCTCATTTCTCTCCATCACCCACTCCTCACCCTCCCTCCCCAACTTCACTTCTGGCAATCACCAATATATGTTCTGTCTCTTCAGATTTATTTACTTGGGATATTTCATATGAATGGAATCATATGACAGGTGACATTTTATATTTGACTTCCTTTATGTAGCAATATTTTGGAGATTCATTTATGTTATAATATATATGAAGACTTCATCTTTTATGGCCCAGTTATACTCCATTGTATATATAGTTCACAATTTGTTTATCCAGTCATCCTTTAAGAAGCATGTGAGTTGTTTCTGTCTTTTAATTATTGTGAATAAGTGCTGCTGTGAATGTGAGATTATTGTACTTGTTTAGTAACTGTTTTAAATTCTTTGGGGTATATACTTAGCAGTGGAATTGCAAGACCATATGGTTACTTTATGTTTAAATTTTTGAGGCATCATTAATTATTTCCCATAGCAGCTGAATGATTTTAAAATTCTCACCAAGTGTAGGAAGATTTCATTTTAACTGACCCTCATCAACATATAATGTCTTTTTTTTTTTTGGTCTCTCAAAACAGTTTTTGACTTACAGTCTATTTGGTCTGATGTTAGGATAGCCTCCCCTGCTCTCTGTTGGTTACCTTTTGCATGGAATATGGTTTTCTATCCTCTCTTGTGTCTTTGGATCTAAAGATACTCTCTTGTAGATAGCATATAGCCAGATCATGCTTTTCATCCATTCTGCCAAACTCTGCCTTTTGAGAGCAGTTGAATATACATACATACATACATATAATATATATATATATGTATTATATATATATATAATATATGTAATATAATTGTAATTACAATAGTGAAGGGCTTACTGCTACTAAGTTATTGCTTGTTTTCTGTATGTCTTATACAGTTTTGACCCTCAGTTCCTTCTATTACTGCCTGATTTCATGTTTATATTTTTATATTGTTCTACTTTGATCACATTCTCATTACAGTTGTGTATATTTCAGATATTCCTCAGTTAACTTGGGAATTATAATTAACATCCTAAATTTACAACAATTTAGTTTGGATTAATAACAACAACTTCAATAGCATATAAAAGCTCTGCTCCTACACTGCTCCATCCCACCTTTATGTTATTATCACAGTTCATTTTTATATATCTTATACCCTATAACAGATTTAAAATTATTTTAATGCATATGTCTTTAAAATCACATAGGGAAGAAAAAGTGGAGTATAAATCAAAAATACAGTAATACTTGCTTCTGTATTTGCCCACAATTACATTGAGTAGAGATCTTTATTGCTTCATTAAGTTTCCATTTATCATTGAGCATCCTTTCATTTCAAACAGAAGGACTCCCTTTTGCATTTCTTTGTAGGGCAAAACTGATGAGATATAACACTTATCTGGTAATATCCTAATTTCTCCATTTTTGAAAGATAGTTTTGCCTGATCCATAATTATTGTTTAACAGTTTTTTTCCTTCAGCATTTAAAAGTCAGCTTTTAAGCTGGTTAAAGATCACTTGCCTGTGAGGACTCACTTCTTTCTTTCTTTTTTTTTTTTTTTTTTTTTGGCAGTGCTTAGATTGAACCCAGGACCTTGTGCATGCAAGGCAAGCACTTTACCAACTAAGCTATATCCCCTGCCCCTTACTTCTTTCTTGATACCTTAAAGATTCTCCCTTTTTGACAGTTTGATGATAATGTGTTTCAGTGTGGAAGTTTGTCATAGTTATGGTTCACTGAGTTTGTTGGATGTGAAAATTCATATCTTTCATCAAACTTGGAAAGTTTTTCCAGATAAAATATTATAGGCTTATTTTTAAAATTATTCTCTCCTTGAGTATGCAAAATGAGAACTCCACAAAATGTGCATTTTTTTACTTTGCAGCTAATAAATATATAAAATAGAAGTTTGCTTAAATTTATGGTATTTATGTATTAAAGCAAGATGTTATATTAGAAAAAAACACATTAGTTTGGCTTACATTATACCATTGTACAAATCATTGAATACTGAAGCCACAATGCATAACAGACTGTTTGCATAAAATTGTTAAAGAAGTAAATTAGGTGTATTTACCTGACTTAGGTCTTAAATGCAGTTTATAAATCAAAAATAGATTTTCCTTGGCAAAGTATGTAACAGCTTGAGAACTTTGGCTTCCTCATTTGGTATCTTTAGAACCAAGATTCACCAAGCATCATCATGTAGGCTATCAAAACACATTTTCTGTATCTGAACTTCTTCCTCTTCTTCTAATAGCATAACATATCTCTTAGAAGATAAAGAAAATACAAGATGACCTTTATACCTATATTGGCTCAAAACAAAATTCAAAGGAAGAGACAGGGGAAGAATAGAAGTTCAGTAGATTAGACAAAGGGAAATGAAGGGAAGAGCAGGGGGATAGGAAAAGGAAAAACAGTGGAATGAATTTGACATAATTTTCCTATGTACCTATATGAATACACCACAGTGAATCTCACCATCACATACATCCACAAGAACAGGATCCTAATTAAAATAAGATATACTCCATGCCTGTACAATTATATCAACATGGATTCTAGGGCTGGGGCTATAGCTTAGTGGCAGAGCGCTTGGCTAGCATGCATGAGGCACTGGGTTCACTCCTTAGCAAAACATAAAAATTAACAAATAAAATAAAGGCATTCTGTCCATCCACAACTACAAAAAAAATTAAAAATGAATTCTATTGTCATTTATAACTAAAAAGAACCAGTTAAAAAAATTCAAGGGAATTCTGATATTCCCTCCCCTCCAACTCTCCCCTTGGTGTTTTCTAAGTCCATGTTCAAGTTCGATTTAGAATTGGAATGACTGGTCAAGTAACAAACTCCACCTGTTCTTTGCTCTTTTCCTTTGGATTCCTTCTTTCTTTTGCTTAGCCATTCACTAGCTGACTGGCTGGGAACCTGACTGTGATTGTAATGCTGTGCTCTTCCCCACAGGAAGACTGTGAAAGGTAAAGAAATATGGAATTCTTTTCTTGTGGAGTGGGTCATAGCCACTGTTTGGGATTTATTTATTTATTTATTTATCTATTTATTTATTTATATTGGTTGTTCACAACATTACAAAGCTCTTGACATATCATATTTCATACATTAGATGCAAGTGGGTTATGAACTCCCAATTTTTACCCCAAATACAGATTGCAGAATCACATTGGTTACACATCCACAATTTTACATAATGCCCTATTAGTAACTATTGTATTCTGCTACCTTTCCTATTCTCTACTATTCCCCCTCCCTTCCCCTCCCATCTTCTCTCTCTACCCCATCTACTGTAATTCATTTCTCTCCTTGTTTATTTTCCCATTCCACTCACAACCTCTTATATGTAATTTTGTATAGCAATGAGGGTCTCCCTCCATTTACATGCAATTTCCCTTTTCTCTCCCTTTCCCTCCCACCTCTCTGTTTAATGTTAATCTTTTCTTCCTGCTCTTCCTCCCTGCTCTGTTCTTAGTTGCTCTCATTATATCAAAGAAGACATTTGGTATTTGTTTTTTAGGGATTGGCTAGCTTCACTAAGCATAATCTGCTCTAGAGCCATCCATTTCCCTGCAAATTCCATGATTTTGTCATTTATTAGTGCTGCGTAATACTCCATGGTGTATAAATGCCACATTTTTTAAATCCATTCATCTATTGAAGGGCATCTGGGTTGGTTCCACAGTCTAGCTATTGTGAATTGTGCTGCTATGAACATCTATGTGGCAGTATCCCTGTAGTATGCTCTTTTAAGGTCTTCTGGGAATAGTCCGAGAAGAGCAATAGCTGGGTCAAATGGTGGTTCCATTCCCAGCTTTCCCAGGAATCTCCATACTGCTTTCCAAATTTGGCCGAACCAATTTGCAGTCCCACCAGCAATGTACAAGTGTACCCTTTTCCCCACATCCTCTCCAGCACTTGTTGTTGTTTGACTTCATAATGGCTGCCAATCTTACTGGAGTGAGATGGTATCTTAGGGTGGTTTTGATTTGCATTTCTCTGACTGCTAGAGATGGTGAGCATTTTTTCATGTACTTGTTGATTGATTGTATGTCCTCCTCTGAGAAGTGTCTGTTCGGGTCCTTGGCCCATTTGTTGATTGGGTTATTTGTTATCTTATTGTCTAATTTTTTGAGTTCTTTGTATACTCTGGATATTAGGCCTCTATCTGAAGTGTGAGGAGTAAAAATTTGTTCCCAGGATGTAGGCTCCCTATTTACCTCTCTTATTGTTTCTCTTGCTGAGAAAAAACTTTTTAGTTTAAGTAAGTCCCATTTGTTGATTCTTATTATTAACTCTTGTGCTATGGGTGTCCTATTAAGGAATTTGGAGCCTGACCCCACAATATGTAGATTGGAGCCAACTTTTTCTTCTATCAGACACAGAGTCTCTGATTTGATATCAAGCTCCTTGATCCATTTTGAGTTAACTTTTGTGCATGGTGAGAGGAGGGGATTCAGTTTCATTTTGTTGCATATGGATTTCCAGTTTTCCCAACACCATTTGTTGAAGATGCTATCCTTCCTCCATTGCATG
Organism: Ictidomys tridecemlineatus; assembly: GCF_052094955.1. NCBI lineage: Eukaryota > Metazoa > Chordata > Mammalia > Rodentia > Sciuridae > Ictidomys > Ictidomys tridecemlineatus. The sequence goes on along the minus strand of NC_135477.1, from coordinate 117,996,713 downwards.
CTTTTAGCCCCTTTATCAAATATAAGGTAGTTGTAACTTTGTAGATTAGTCTCTGTGTCCTCTATTCTGTACCATCGGTCCACCCACCTGTTTGGTACCAGTACCATGCTGTTTTTGTTACTATTGCTCTGTAATATAATTTGAAATCTGGTATCACTATACAGCCTGATTCACACTTCCTGCTTAAAATTGCTTTTGCTATTCTGGGTCTCTTATTTTTCCATATGAATTTCATGATTGCTTTATCTATTTCTACAAGAAATGCCATTGGGATTTTGATTGGCATTGCATTAAACCTATAGAGAACTTTTGGTAATATCGCCATTTTGATGATGTTAGTTCTGCCTATCTGTGAACAGGGTATATTTTTCCATCTTCTAAGATATTTTTCTACTTCTCTCTTTAGGGTTCTGTAGTTTTCATTGTATAAATCTTTCACGTTTTTTGTCAGGTTGATTCCTAAGGTTTTTTTTTTTTTTTTGAGGATATTGTGAATTGAGTGTTTTTTTCTCATTTCCGTTTCAGAAGTTTTGTCCTGCCACTTTGCTGAATTCATTTATTAGTTCTAGTAGTTTTTTGTAGACCTTTTTGGGTCTTCTAGGTATAGAATCATGTCAGCTGCAAGTAGTGATAATTTAAGTTCTTCTTTTCCTATTTTTATGCCTTTAATTTCTTTCTTAATATATTTCTAGAACTATATTGAATAGAAGTAGTGATAGAGGGCATCCCTGTCTTGTTCCAGATTTTAGAGGGAATGCCTTCAATTTTTCTCCATTCAGAATGATTCTAGCCTGAGGCTTAGCATAGATAGCTTTTACAATGTCGAGGTAAGTTCCTGTTATCCCTAGTTTTTCTAATGTTTTGAACATAAAGGGATGCTGTACTTTGTCGAATGCTTTTTCTGCGTCTATCAAGATGATCATATGGTTCTTATCTTTAAGTCTATTGATGTGGTGAATAACATTTATTGATTTCTGTATATTGAACCATCCTTGCATCCCAGGGATGAATCCTACTTGATCATGGTGCACAATTTTTTTGATGTGCCTTTGTATCCGATTCACCAGAATTTTATTGAGGATTTTTGCATCTAGGTTCATCAGAGATATTGGTCTGTAGTTTTCTTTCTTTGAGGTGTCTTTGTCTGATTTCAGAATCAGGGTGATGTTGGCCTCATTGAATGAATTTGGAAGAGCTCCCTCTTTTTCTATTTCCTGAAATAACTTGAAAAGTATTGGTATTAATTCTTCTTTAAGGTTTTGTAAAACTCCGCTGTATACCCATCCGGTCCTGGGCTTTTCTTGGTTGGTAGTCTTTTAATTGCTTCTTCTATTTCATCCATTGATATTGGTCTCTTCAAATTGTGTGTATCCTCCTGACTCAGTCTGGGAAAGTCATATGACTTAAGAAATTTATCTATGTCTTCACTATCTTCTATTTTATTGGAATATAGGTTTTCAAAATAATTTCTAATTGTCTTCTGTATTTCTGTAGCATCTGTTGTGATATTGCCTTTTTCATCCCGTATGTTAGTAATTTGAGTTCTCTCTCTTCTTCTCTTCATTAGCATGGCTAAGGGTCTGTCGATTTTATTTATTTTTTCGAAGAACCAACATTTAGTTTTGTTAATTTTTTCAATAGTTTCTTTTGTTTCAATTTCGTTGATTTCCGTTCTGATTTTAATTATTTATTGCCTTCTGCTACATTTGCTATTGTTTTGCTCTTCCTTTTCTAGGGCTTTGAGATGAAGTGTGAGCTCATTGATTTGTTGGTTTTTCCTTTTTTTGAGGAATGATCTCCAGGCGATGAATTTTCCTCTTAAAACTACTTTCATTGTGACTCATAGATTCCGATATGTTGTGTCTGTATTTTCATTTATCTCTAAGAATTTTTTTATTTCCTCCTTTATGTCTTCTGTAACCCATTGATCATTCAGTAACATATTGTTCATTTTCCATGTGATGTAGGATTTTTCCTTTCTTCTTTTATCATTGATTTCCAGTTTCATTCCATTATGATCAAATAAAATGCATGGTATTATCTCCACCCCTTTATATTTACTGAGGGTTGCCCTATGGCATAATATATGGTCTATTTTTGAGAAGGATCCATGTGCTGCTGAGAAAAAAGTATATCCACTTGATGGTTGATATATTCTATATATGTCAGTTAAGTCTAGGTTATTGATTGTGATATTGAGTTCTATAGTTTGTTTATTCAACTTTTGTTTGGAAGATCTGTCCAATGGTGAGAGAGGTGTGTTGAAGTCACCCATAATTATTGTGTTGTGGTCTATTTGATTCTTGAACTTGAGGAGAATTTGTTTTATGTACATAAATGTACGTCGCAGCACCATTATTTGGTGCATAAATATTGATAATTGTTATGTCTTGTTGGTAAATGGTTCCTTTTAACAGTATATAATGTCCTTCCTTATCCCTTTTGATTAACTTAGTCTTGAAGTCAATTTTATTGGATATGAGGATGGCTACCCCTGCTTGCTTATGAGGACCGTGTGCATGGTATATTTTTTCCCAACCTTTCACCTTTAGCCTGTGTATGTCTTTTCCAATCAGTTGTGTCTCCTGGAGGCAGCATATTGTTGGATTTGTTTTTTTTAATCCATGTTACCAGCCTATGTCGCTTTACTGGAGAGTTTAAGCCATTAACGTTTAGAGTTACTATTGATATATGGTTTGTACTTCCTACCATGTTTGATTATTTATCTCTTTTTTTGTCTAATTTAGTTTGTTTCTCCATGATTAGCTTCCCCCCCCCCGTCCTCTGTCTTTACCGAGGCACTTCCCACTGATGATTTTGGTTGTTGTTTTTCATTTCTTCCTCGTGTAGTGTTTTGCTCAAAATGCTTTGCAATGCTGGTTTTCTGGCTGCAAATTCTTTTAGTTTTGTTTATCATGAAAGATTTTTATTTCGTTGTCGTACCTGAAGCTTAATTTTTCTGGATACAGAATTCTTGGTTGGCATCCATTGTCTTTCAGTGTTTGAAATACGTTGTTCCAGGATCTTCTTGCTTTCAGCGTCTGTGATAAAAAATCCGTTGTTAACCTTATTGGTTTACCTCTGAATGTAATCTGCCTCCTTTCTCTTGTAGCTTTTAATATTCTCTCTTTGTTTTGTATATTGGATATCTTCATAACAATGTGTCTTGGCGTTGGTCTACTGTGATTTTGTGTGCTCGGTGTCCTGTATGCATCTACAATTTGTATATTCATTTCCTTTTTTATTTCTGGAAAGTTTTCTGTAATTATTTCATTCAGCAGGTTACTCATTCCCTTGGTTTGAATCTCTATACCTTCTTCTATCCCAATGACTCTTAAATTTTTTTTTTTTTTTTATGTTATCCCATATCTCTTGGATGTTTTTCTCATGATTTTTAACCAGCCTTTCTGAGTTGGCAAGACTCTTTTCAAGATGATATATTTTGTCTTCATTATCTGACGTTCTGGCTTCTACTTGCTCCACTCTGTTAGTGATACTCTCATTTGAGTTTTTAATTTGGTTTATAGTTTCTCTCATTTCTAGAATTATTGTTTGATTTTTTTTTATAATCTCTATCTCCTGATAAAGATGCTTAACTTCTTCTTTTATCTGTTTATGTAATTCATTTTCAATGTGTTCTTTCACTGTTTGAATTTGCTGTCTCGTAACCTCTTTAAGGTTCCATTCCATCTGTCTAAAGTGTTCCTTGAGTTCCTTATATGACCATTTTTCTGATGGCTCTAGGTCCTCCTGAATATTTAGGCTGTCCTGCATTGTTTGTACTCCTTTTCTTCCTTGCTTTTTCATGCTGCTAATGTTACTTCTTGTTCTGTTTGACTGCTGAGTTACTGTTTACTCCTATAAATTTATTTGATGCTTGGGAGGAAAGGTATTAGAAGGGAAGGGAAGAAGTCACTAAAGAGAATGAGAGTAAGCAGGTAGAATTCAAGGAAAGGGGAATAAGAGAATTGAGAAGAAATGAAAAGACAAAAGAAAAAATAGAAAGAAAAAAAAGAAAAAAAAGAAAAAAAATAATAAAAAAATGAATATTAAAAACATTTTAAAAATTTTTAAAAATATTTAAAAAACAACAACAAAAATGAAAATGAAAACAAAAAAAACCCAAAAAACCCCAAATTTAAAAAAAAATTAATAAATGCAGTCAGAGTTTGATTAACTTCTCTTCCAGTAGGTGGAGCTCTGCCCACTGGGCCAAGCTTCTCCTCTCAATAGGCGGGAACCAATCACTGTGCAGCAGCTCTTCCTCCCAGACTGGGTGGGTCTCCAATCCTGGGTGCCTAAGGCCTTCTCTTGTGTCTAGTCACTTTCTCACTTTTCCTCAAGCCAGACCCCGCTCACTGTTGACGCTCCCCACAATACTGGCTACACGCCAGGTCTGCTGCTCCTGGGAGCTCTGTTTTCATGAATGCCTGGGCACACTCTCCCTGTTTGCCATTCCCTGGGACCCTAAGTTTGTAGAGCTTGGGGCTGAGAACCCCCAGCGAATTTGCTTGCCCTCCAGTAGCCACGCCCCTGGTAGATGGTGCAAGAGACCTCAGTTGTCAGCACTGGTGGGAGCAGTAGCCGGGAGTTCCCCGCCGTGAGTCCCGCACCACTCCTGATTCCCTTGGTCTGGCTATTGCGCTCACGGGAGAGCTGGGAGGTGCCCTTAAGGTTTCCCTGCTGTGTGGAGAGGGAAGGCTAGGGGATTACACACCTGTTGCCGCTGGTTTCAATGAATTTATCTCCTCCGCCGCGTTTTGGTGACATCAGTTCTCTGCCATGGTGGTATCCCATGCAAATGGTGACAGTTCATTCCCTTTGCCGGGTGACCAATGCAACGGGTGGGACCTGACTGTCTCTCCCAAGCCCTGTTTCAATCCTGTGGCCATGCCTATGAGGGCTCGGTTGGCATTTTTACTGTTTGGGATTTAAAAGAGCCTTTTGATGTGTAAGTTGAGGTGTCCAACCTGGAAAGTTGGCCATTACTTTTTCAAGTTCAGTTTCTGTTTCTTTCTTTTTCTCTTTTGAAACTTTTACACTGTTTCTATTGGTCCACTTGATGGTATTCCACAAGATTTTTAGGCTCTGTTCGCTTCTCTTCATTTACTTTCTGTCCCTTGGACTTGATAATGTCCATTGTCCTCTGAGTTTCCCCATCCTTACTTCTGCCTGTTCAAATCTGCTGTTGGACTCCTTTAGGGAATTTTTTATTTCCTATAGTTACTATACTTTTTAGCTCCAGAATTTCCATGTGGTTCCTTTTTAAAATCCCTATGCCTTTATTGATAGACTTGTTTTGTCATTATCATTCCTCATTGTTTTGTCATACATCATTTTTCTAGTTTCTTTTAGTTCTTTGCCAATGTTATCCTTTTGCATTTTGAATATACTTAAGACAATTGATTTAAGGTTTTTGCTTCATAAGCCAAATGTCTAGGTTTCTTTGGGGATAGTTTTTTTTTTCTTTTCAATAGGTTGTATTTCTCTGTTACTTTTTAAAAAAATATTTTTTAGTTATAGAGGAACACAATATCTTTATTTTGTTTATTTATTTTTTATGTGGTGCTCAGGATTGAACCCAGTGCCTGAGGATTGAACATGTGTGAAGGCAGACACTCTGCCACTGAGTCTCATCCCCAGCCTCTTTTTCTTTTCTTTTTTTTTTTTATAACTTATGAAATTGTGATCCTCCTGCTTCAGCCTCCTGAGTAGCTGGGATTACAGGTGTGTAATGCCATACCCCATTATATTTCCTGTATCTTTGTAAATTTTTTGTTGAAAAAAAAATTAAGTGACTTTTTATCAAAAACTGGACATTTTACTATTATAATGTGTAACTCCAAAAAGTGGATTCTCTCCTTCCCCCAGAATCTGTTGTTCTTTATTGTAGAAGGTACAAGCTATATTTTTGCAAAGACTGAATTTCTTGAGATATGTTATATCTGAAATATCTGTTCCTTTCCTTGTATTCAGCTAGAGTTTTTTTAAGAGAGAGAGAGAGAGAGAGAGAGAGAGAGAGAGAGAGAGAGAGAGAGAATTTTTTTAATATTTATTTTTTAGTTTTCGGCGGACACAACATCTTTGTTTGTATGTGGTGCTGAGGAGCGAACCCGGGCGCATGCATGCCAGGTGAGTGCGCTACCGCTTGAGCCACATCCCCAACCTTCAGCTAGAGTTTTGACAGGGATTTCTTTGAATGCCAGGAGCTGAAATAAAATCAACAAAATAAAAGCTACCTCTCTCTGTCTTTGTGGATTGGCCCTATGTTGAGGGTAAGACACTCCTTCAACATTTTGCCAGACTATTTACAACTCTGCCTTGGGCTTCACTTCCTGCTGGCACTGTGTTGGGGATTAGCCAAAGGCAAAAGCCGAGGACCTTCCCTTATTAGTTCTAATCAGTTATACATGACAGTAGAAAATTCTTCAATTTATTGTACACAAATGGAGCAGAAATTTTCACTTCTCTGGTTGTGCATGAAGTACAGTCACACCATTTGTGCAATCATACGTGTACATAGGTAATGATGTGTGTCTCATTCCCCTGTCTTTCCCACCCTTTTGTCTCCTCCCCACCTCCTCTTTGCCCCATCCAAAATTCCTCCACTTATCCCATCACCTGCCCCATTATGGATTAGCATCCATTTATCAGAGAAAACATTCAGCCCCTGGTTTTTTGAGATTGGCTTATTTCACTTAGCGTGATATTCTCCAATTCCATCCATTTACCTGAAAATGCCTTAATTCTCTTTTAATGCTGAGTAATATTCCATTGTGTATAGGTACCACAGTTTCTTTATCCATTTGTTTCCACAGTTTAGCTATTGTGAATCGTGCTGCTATAAACCTTGAAGTGGCTGCATTAAGGTAGTATAATGTTTTTAAGTCTTTAGGGTATAGACCAAGGAGTGGGATAGCTGGGTCAAATGGTGGTTCCATTCCATGTTTTCTAAGGAATCTGCATACTGCTTTCCATATTGATTGCACCAGTTTGTATTCCCACCAGCAATGTGTGAGTGTGTCTTTTCCTCCACATCCTCGTCAACACTTATTGTTGTCTATATTCATGATAACTGCCATTCTGACTGGCATGAGATGAAATCTTAAAGAGTAGTTTTCATTTGCATTTCTCTAATTACTAGAGATGTTGAACTTTTTTTCATATATTTGTTGATTGATTGTGTTTCTTCTTCTGATAAGTGTCTGTTCAGCTCCTTAGCCCATTTATTGATTGGGTTGGTTGTTTTTGGTGTTATGTTTTTTGAGTTCTTTATATATCCTTCCCCAGCTCACTTCTGAGCATGTATCCTGTTCTGATATGCATGTGGTTTTCTAAAGTTTTCATTACGAGTTTAAAAAGAATTTTTTTTAGTTGTAGATGGAAACAATACCTTTAATTAATTAATTTATTTATTATGTAGTGCTGAGGCTTGAACCCAGTGTCTCACATGTGCTAGTCAAGTGCTTTACCACTTAGCCACAATCCCAGCTCCCACATGAGGTTTTTTTAAATTCCCTTACTTCCCAAAGAGACTTCCAGTTTTGCTTCCCAGATTTTAGGTTGTCTACTGTAAGTCTTAACTACAACATTTTGCCCCAAGTGTCTGCAGGTTTTTCCATTCACCTTATAATGTTTTAAATCAATATCTGTTGCTTTTATGTCCTGAATGTATTCTGAGGTAGGTGGAACAGGGACAGGTGCCTTGTATTAGTCCTTCAGATAGCATAGACAGGTTAGAACAGCCAAACAGTATAATTTGTGATAAGCTTTGCCCTGTTTTCTCTGGGCTCCATCTTTAAGATGGGAACACGGGCTGCCATCTTTAAGACCACCTGAACTTCCCTTCCTGTTTTCATGTCTCTCTTCATCCTTCTTCTCTCCCCTCAATTATTAAACATTTTGTGAGTGCATAGTATATCTGAGAGCCTGTGCTTAAAATAATAATAATAATTATTATTATTATTACTAGTAGTAGTAGTTGTTGTTGTTGTTGTAGTAGTAATGTGCCTGGACTCACCTACCTGAAGACAAGTAAGGTAAAAGTTTCAGCTGAGTAAATCAAGTGATGTGATAGTGGTGCCAGCAGGACACTATGCCCTTTAGGAGCAGGAACTGGGCAACAAATAAACTGAACCATTAGGTGATAGAGCCTGCTGAAACCAAGTTTAATGACATTTATTCAGTATTTTTGATGTTTTTCTACATATGTTTATCTGTAAGAAGCAGATTTTGGGGCCTGGCGATGTGGCTCAGTGGTAGAGTGCTCACCTATCTTGCATGAGGCACTGGATTTGATCCTCAGCACCACATAAAAATAAAAAATAAAGGTATTGTGTCCACCTAAAACTAAAACATAAGTGTTAAAAAAGCAAAATTTTTACAAATTTATTCCCAAGATCACCCACTATATTGCAGGGCCCTACAAATCTGATAAAAATACTCATGGAACACAAATACATTATTGGTCATGAAAAGCAGGATTAAATATTAAATGACAAACGTTTTACATAAATACAATGCAATATATTTCAAAGTCAAAGAAAAGTTAATTTTGTAACCTCTTCAATATTTTGAATTAAACTTTAATTATTATATATAATATAGAATTGACTCCTCTTACAAACAATATAGCAAGTATGTTATTGTCACACAATATGAGAAGTGTTGTTCTGACTTGATATGTATTGAAGTTTCTTCAAATGGTCTTTCTTACTTAAAAAGAGAAACATGACTTTTTGCTTTCAAAGAATCAAATCAAAATATAGCAACCAATTAATAGAAAGAAACCAATAAAAAGAAATGATTAATTGAAATATTAAGCTGATTTGACAGAATCTCAGTCTTTCGGCCCATTGAGTTTTGGCCAAAATCCATGTTTTAAAATGTTTTAGTCTGAAGATTGATGTAAGCATTGTGTTTCATTCTATTGTTTTTGTTATGTGAAGCAGAGTGTGGTTTAAGATCATAAATATTAAATGATTAGTTATTTGGAATACTGAATGAGAAAAACTCATTTAAAATTCAAGTTTCTGGCACTTACTACAAATAATCTCTGTAACTTTCTCTTTTTCTTCCATAAAAATAGAAATCCCCAAGCTAAAATAATAACAATTATTTAGAAGTCTTTGAGATTATAAAATTATTTCATAACCATGGAGTCGTAACCTATAAAATTTAAGATCCAATCAAGAATAGATTCTTTAAGGGCTGGGGATATGGCTTAGTGGCGGGATACTTGACAAGCATAATAGATTCTTTAAATGTGAAGGAAAAGATAAATCAATAAAATGAAAAACCTGAGGATTTTTGAAAATTCAATTTATTTCACTATTTTTTCAATAGCCTTTGAATCCAACATATAATCAAACCAAGTGGCTATAGATAAAAAACACAATTTATAAAATAAAATATATGATAAGTACATTAAGATGGTGAACTATTATTCTGTGCTAAAAAGAAATGAGTTATTAAGCCATGAAAACACATGGAAAAAACTTAAATGCTAGTTACTGAATGAAGGAAGCCAGACTGAAAGGGCTACAATACTATATGATTCTAACTGTATGACATTCTGGAAAAGCCAAAGCTATGGAGGTAGTAAAAAGATCAGCAGTTGCCAGGAGTTGGGGGAAGTGAGGGATGAACATGCAGTGCACAGAGAATTTAAGGGTAATGAGACTACTTTGTATGGTTCTACAATGACATGTCGATGCCATTATACATTTGTCCAAACCCATAATGTACCACACCAAGAGTGAATTCTAATTCCTTCATTTTGAGGATTTCTGCTTGATTTTATTTTCAGAATCTCTCTCTCTTTATTGAAGTGATCTTTTACTTCCTATATTTTCTCTCTGATTGAAAGTGAACCCTAATTTAAACTATGAACTTGGGATGATAATGATTTGCCAGTGTAGGTTCATCAATGCTTTGGTGGGGCAAATTGACAAGGGGAGAGGCTGTGCCTATGTGGGGGCAGGAGTATATGGAAAGTCTCTGTGCCTTCTGCTCAATTTTGCTGTGAACTTAAACTGCTCTGAAAAATAAGGTCTATTTAAAAATACCATACCTATAACAAGCATATTAAATTTAATGAATGCACTTATATTATTTTTAAATTAACAATGATAATAATTTTGAATATGTAAAATTAACATTAATTTTAATTTGATTAAAATAAAGCCATTAAAATAAAAAACTATTAAATTCATTAACATTTTTAAAGTGAAAAGTATTAGTACATTATATGCAATAGTATTACTATAAATATTAAATAAAGTAAAAGACCTTGATTTAACTCAGGTCTTTTTTTTTTTTTTTTTTTTGAGCAAAGTGTTCAGTATCTTGCTATATTTTACAGGAATGTCACCTCAAACTCCTGGGCTTAAGCAATCCTCCTGCCTTAGCCTCTGGAGTGGCTGGCATACAGGTGCACATTTCCAGGACTGGTTCTGACTCTGCTTTTGTAAACAGCAGCACTAAAAAAGTTTTGAACCAAGCTGAGCACTGTAGTATGTTTAGCAGCATTCCTGACATCTAACCATTTGTTGTAAGTAGCATATCCTTGTTTGTTACAACCCCAAATTTCTCCAGACATTTTCAAAGGTACACTGGGGCACAGGGCGTAGGATCACTGCTTTAATTGAAGCAGCAGAAATATCAAGTGATTACATTAACAAAATTATTTTCTTTCACATTTTACTTTGTTATGTTACCAGGGTGAAAGGCCCCATACCAGATAAATTGTGCCATAAGCAACAACAGTGATGTCATAAGGTTTGTGGTGGCTAGAAAAGCAGCCAACTCAAAATATAAATATGCAAATCTAAAATTGAGTGCAGCTGTGAAGGGCAATGATCACTTTTCTTCATTCTGCCCTCTCTTCTCTCTGCACATAGTCAAGGAAAGGACCTTCTTTTTGAACACTAGTTTTCGCCAGCATAATCATTCCATGCCATGTACTGCCTAGCCATGTCAACAACATGCTAATGAAGAAATGCAGTGGAGTGGTTTGAAACTCTGCAATTTCCATGTTGTTGCATGATGGCAGATTACCTGGGAAGAGTAGGTGGTAAGTCCACACCACTTAGTGGTCCATAGCCTTTGTCCATCCTTGAAGATAGTCTGGCTCTGATTATCTTTGAGCAGAATACAAAAAGCCTCAGAGGAATAGTTTTAGCTTAAAACACTTGCCCAAATTCCCTATAAAATTTGTCCAGTCATACAACCAAAAAAAAAAAAAAAATCTTACAGCATAGAAAACTGAGAGTGATGGCCAACTTCAATTACAACATATGGAGTGAATTTCCATTGAGAATAAGATCTGGGAAGTTGGCCTCTGTATGATGCCATGGAGACAGGGAGCATGGTGTGGAGGTCTCCTTCCACGAGTGATGTTCTGATGGCAACCCTTGGTGTCAAGTTGCTGAAAATCAAACGTAGGCATGCATTAGTGGAAAAGAATGTACCTGGACTTTTTCAACTGGTTATGAGGGTTACCTCAGCTAAGAGACATGCCTTAAACTTTTTCAGTGGCTTGCCTTCACCTACATATTTATAACTGAAGGATTAAGCTTGCTGCTTAAATCCCAATACAATTGAGTTTCAGCTTAGGCTATAGTTAAACTGACTAGGGACATTCTGACACTTATTGTGACAGGCGGATGTGTCCAGTTTGACCCTTGAAATAGGCTTATTTGTGTGGATGTAGCCGTCAAAGATGTAAGACAGTGGCTCCTCAATTGGTGATCATGTCTTTTCATGTGGCATTTCCATACAGATACAAGAAAAGAACATTTCTCACAGCAGTAAATCTTCAAAGAGAGAAAACAATGTGGTTATGAAAAGCCCTCCCCTCAACAGTGACTTTATAGTGGCTCATCTCCTAAATTTTTCCAGTCTGCTTGCATGGGTATAGCCTCCTGGCTTGTTCTCCTGTCCTTGTCTTAGGTGACCATTTGCATTCCAGTCATCACACACAAATTTCAGCTGCTGGGAAGGAGGACAGAGATTCGCATCTCTTCTCTTTTGTAGAGACTCTCAGAAAGATGTTTAAAAGATTCTCAGGAAGTACCATTTAATATTTAACATTTACATCGCTTTGGCCAGGTTGAATCATAGGGCTGTAGCTTCCTGCAAGGGAAACTGAGAAATATGCCCAGCTAACACATTAGGCTTTAGTTGCAGGGGTGGATTATTTGACACATTTTGCTTTAACGTGTAGATATTGAGAAAGTAAACTTGAATCTCAAATTCTCATAAATTGATCTTTCAGATAATTATTCAGGAACTCTCTCTTCTTACCTCATTCTTAATCAACTTTGCCATGCATGGTACATTTTGGAGTTTGGAGTAAATTAACTAGTTAAAAGCTGTGCCATGCATTAATTATCATTAGTCATTAGTCGTTGTCATTAGACATTAGTCATTGCAGAGGGGCTTCCTCTGCACTCAAGCAGCTTGTAATCTTGTCTGGAGACAGACACATAAAATGCACTTAGTAATACAATACTATAGGCAGGAAACAATCAATTCAACAAGAAAAAAATGTGGTGGTTTCCTAGGCTCCTGTTTTGCACTTTGATTTTATATTACAGTGATCAGTTGAAGTAAGATTAATACTTGCTAAGAACTATAGTTCTATAAGACTGCACACTATGAAGGCACAAACAGTGTTTGTCTGACACACAGTGAATCACCAATGAGTGCTAATTGAGTAGTAAAGTGAATGGAAGTAGGTGAGTGAAAGAAAAGTCTGAGTAGCATTTGTAAAATGTATAATTCATACATGGAAATTTGTTATCTGAAAATATATAGTTGTGAAAGATACCAGGCATAGAATGATTATTTTCCATGAACATGTGATCTTCATTTTGAACTATGACTTACCAAACAACCCTGTACATTTAAACTGTGATTTGTGTAGAAGACATTCGTTGGTTGATCCTGCCTACGTTCTAAGCTTCAATTGCCTAGTTATTTCTTCTGGCTCATATTTGGAGGCTCACATGGTTCCAGAGATACCAGTTATGTGTATTGCTCTGGAAGCATGTTTTGGTCTAGGCTAAGTCATTCATTCAGCAGTCTCCTTTTAGCCATGGTGACCATTCCTGAAATCAATGTTGATCATTCCTGAAATCAATATCTCCTATCACCAACACTTTCATAGCTTTTACTAATTTACTAGGTGCATGGTTCTAAATGCTACATTAACCCATGTAGTTCCTTACATCAACTCCATAAGATAGGTGCTATTTCAGTCCCCTCTGTGCTGCTCTGAGGCACAGAGAGGGTAAACAGTGTGTTGGGATGAATTCTGAACTTAGGCTTTGGAATCTGTGCTCCTAATGACTTCATTGTATTGCTTGTGACTCAAACTGGTCCATGAGAATGAACCTCAGGCTTCAGCTAAGAAAGTCAGGATGGGTGGCTCACTTCACTGTGTGTGGTGTGGTGAGCAGATGTGAGTCCTGGAACTGCTCCAGCATCTGATTGCTTTAGGGGAGGTGAGGCTCAGTTCAAGGCCAACTCATGGAAGGGAGAGAGGTGAAAGGACACAGAAAAGTGGAATCGGTGCCTGGATGATACTGTGAACTATATAATCGGTGAGGCAATAAACTCTATTTAAAAGGTTGGTTTGAATTGGGTTTCCAAAAGCATTTTGACATCTCTTGATTTATAAACTAATGATAAACATGTACTCTTTCTTATATACATCTGCTTTCTTATATACAAAAATACATGAAAATATTTGTATCTGTGTCCCTTCTTACATTTACTGATGAACATAGTATAAATACAGACATTAGTAACATTAAATAAGCCATTTCAGAAGAGAAGAGTAACATAAACATGAGCCTACTTCATACCATATTTCTTCAATTATCAAAGTGATTATTTTCACATTTTAACATTTCTGAAGTTAGGGTATATCCTATAATTGATGGGGTCTTTAATTAATTGACAATGTTTTTATTTCTTTCCCAGTGGTAAATAATAGTTGTGAATATAATTAATGGAAGCTTAGGTTCAATGAGATACAGTAATTTGATTATAATTAGATGTATTCCCCCTCCTAAGTATTGTTTTATCCTATCTACAACCTGGAGTAAGTGTATTTAGATAGACACTCCAAATCAAGTGATGTCAAGATGCTCTTGGAAACCCAATTAAGCCTACTACTAAGGGCAAGAGTCTCATGGTCAAAGCCTATTCTGCCAAAAATGAGATACTTTATCTTTTTGTGTCTCAATAACTTCATCTGTAATATCATTAAGAAATAAGATTAGGTTTTATTAACTTTCTTCTAGCTATTAGATGCTATGGGTACCCTGAAATTGTATTACTTATAACTGTTCTACAATATCACCAGCACTACCAACTACAGTCATAATATCAATAAAGCATGCTCTAAACAAAGGCCAAATTAATTATTAAATATAATTTCTCACTTTGGGCAACTTAACCAACACTTCTAAAGAAACAGATATTACAACTCTTTTTGGTATTATCTTGGACATCTCTTTAAGTGCTATATCTAATAGCAAACAACTTTTATTTAATACCTCTTGAGTGTGAATTCTGCTCTGTCAGTTTGCACAAGGAAGGTCTGAATTGTTTACCATTGCCCTGGTTGCTTGTCTGAGTTAATTTTTCAAGAAAATAAGTGAACATCTCATAAAACTTATGAGATTCAAGGGCAAATCACAGAATCCACTATTACTTAGGACCAAGAGAATTTTCAAGAGAGAAGTGCAGATTTCAATACACAGCCATGGTTTCTCCAACTCTTTATAACTACAGCAAATGAAATTGCTTTTCTTGTTTTTTTTTTTTCTGGTTGTATTGGGGATCACAACCAAGGACTCTTCATGCTAGGCAAACATTCTACCACTGTATTCATATCCTCCAAAGTTGCTTTAAAAGATGGATAGCTGAAAAAGTAAGAGTTTGTTAGAGGCGAATGAAGCTAGAGTCTAGTTGAGGATGTGCAAAGGAAATTTGCATGTACCATGATGGAGAAAAGGCTTGTACGAATCATCTCATTCATCACATGAATCTCTCGAGCCTACTATCATCCATCAAGCTCTGTGCCAGGCTCGTGGAATACAACAGTGGATGGACATGGCCCTAACTTTATGGAACTACAGTCGAGTGAGGGGGTAACTATACAGATTGATTACACATGTGACCCCACCTAAAGCTGGGAGTCAGAAGAGTTTCCTGGAAAAGGGAGAAGAAAGCAGATACCCAAGTAGCCAGTGGGATCCACCGAGATGCAAATGGGACAGTAGGTGGAGGTCTGGGGAAGAGAAGTGTTTCAGCTAAGAAAATAGCTCATAAAATGAGAGGATATAAGGATTCAGGGACTAAATTCAGTCATTTGTAGACCAACCACTGAGCACCAGGTGACAATGTTTTCAGAAGAGGTTTTACAGACAACACCCCCCTTTCCTATGTTTACCTGCTCATTTTTCTTTTTTATGTTCTTTATTTTCATTTTTTTTTTAATTTTATAAGATTAATGCTTGAGCTGGGCATGGTGATGCATGCCTATAATCCCAGCTGCTCTGGAGGCTGAGGCAGGAGGATCACGAGTTCAACAACAGCGAAGTGCTAAGCAACTCAGTGAGACCCTATCTCTAAATAAAATACAAAATAGGGATGAGGATGTGGCTCAGTGGTTGAGTGCCCCTGAGTTCAGTCCCCAGACCCCTCCCCCCCAAGAAGATTAATGCTTAAAATTAAAAATATTTATCTGGCCACAGGAATGATAGTCAAGGAAGAAAATTTATAAAAATAAATAAAATCAAATGCTTTTTCTGCAGGTACTGAGATAATCATATGATTCTTGTCTTTATTGATGTGATGAATTATTACCAAGTATAACTAATAAGAACAAATTAAAAGAAAAAAAAGTAAATAAAATCACAGAAAACAGAGTTCACTCACTAGGCACAGTGGTACATGCCTGTAATCCCAGTGGCATGGAAGGCTGAGGCAGGAGGAATGAAAGTTCAAGACCAGCTTCAGCAATTTAGCAAGGCCCTTAGCAACTTAGTCAGACCCTGTCTCAAAAAAGGGTCGGGTAGGGGGATTTAGGGGATGTAGCACAGTAGAAAAGTGTCTCTGGGTTCAATCCCCAGTACCATAATAAATAAACAAATAAATAAATAATAAAATGAAGTTCACTCACAGTTCTGCTATAGAGATAATCACTGTTGATATTTTCCCATATATAATTCCAGCATGCATTCCCATTTAAAATGATGATATCATAAATTAAACTTCATCTTTTTCAAGATGATTTTAAATATGTAGTACATGTATGAATAGCAGGTTACAAAATTCTGAAAAAGAATACAGTAAATGTCTCCAATCCAGCTTGTCCACCAATAATTCAAATACCATCTCTAAACAATCATTTCAGTTTTTCTTGTCAACTTCTTAATTAGAAAGCTAGATCTGAGTTCAGATGTTTCCTTGCCAGATGTTACACTGGGTTGCTCCTTTCCTGGACACCGCCTTTAAGGAAGAGCCATGTGTTGTTACCAGAAGACAGACATGGAAAATCAGCAGGTTGGATAAGAGAGTCTGGAGAGCATGGTGAGGCAGAAAGAAGATGGGGCTACTGCAAGGTTTCTGGTAGAACTTAAAATAAAAATGATTGCAAGATAACTAAAAGCTAATTTTCCTATCCTTTCTCTCAAACTTTTATGAAGTGACTAATACCCATATCACCAACCTGTTGTTATATTAAGTTGATAAACCTTATGTAGGGAGAAAATCAGAACATATTGAAGAGGTAAAATAGTCAACATGTTAGGATTTAGGTTTCAGCCTACAAAAGGAATCCCATTCTAAATGGAGGCCAGTTTCATTAACTAGCAATTTGACAACATTCTTTTTTTTTAAAATATAAGAATCTATTTTCAGTTTAAGTTATTCAATGTGCCTTTTTTTTGTGTGTGTGTGTGTAACTAGGGATTGGACCTAGGTACTTTACCTCTGAACTACATCCTCATTCCTTTTTATTTTTCAGTTTGATATAGTGGCTTGCTAAGTTGTCCAGGCTGGCCTTGAATTTGCAATCCTTCTGCCTCAGGCTCCTGAGTTATTAGGATTACAGTTGTGTGCCATTGCACCCAGCTTAGTCAAGGCTCTTTGTAAAACATTCAAACTTTCTTTTAAAAACAAAGAAAATTGGACCTTCCTATTTTGCATTATTATGTAAGCTACTGTTTTTCACCTTTTCTTTTTTTAACCTTAAGACTTACCTCAGCTAATTTTCCATGTCCATAAATCCATTTAATCTTTTGGGGGTGTTCTATTATATGCACACACTATAACTAATTTAATAATTCCCTAGTATTAGGCTGTTAGATTGTTCAAAAAGTTCTAATATTACAAACATGCTATAGTTAGTATCTTTTTACATATATCCATTCCCATTATTTGATAAATATAAATTCCTTGGTGCTGAATTTCTGGATCAAAGTGTATGCATATTTCAATTATTGAATTTATGACAGATTACATTCCAGAAAACCTGAATCAATTTACAGTTGTACCAACAATGTTTCAAAGTACCCATTTCACCATACTCTCGTCAATCTTTGAAATCTCTTTTAATCGAATAGAAAAAAGATTTGAAACTGTTGTTCAAGGAATTAAAAAATGCCCCTAAAAGACTAGACTTATCAACTAGTGCCTCCCACCCCTATGTTTTGCTAGCTTGCACTTGAACAGAGAAGGGAGACTAGGGCTTTTCAAAGTCAAAATTCTAAACCACTTATGTTGAAAGTAAACCATTTTAATACGTTCATCAACAAAGGTTAATAACTGTGTCAATTAAGAATATCAGTAACCCCAAAAAACATTTATCTGGAGATCACCTGGATGAAGAAATAGCTTAGATGGCAGGGAAGTCTTGGGAGATGATTTCCCTTGCAATGTGGGTAATACCTTGAGGCATTTCAATAAATGGGTTCTTCTAAGTACTTAGTTCTTAGAAGAGAAAATAGCTGGTTAATGACACATATGTGAAGTGAGTCAGAAGGTAGAATGGCCTTAAAAACTGGATGTGCCTGGGCACATACTATATTAGAAATAAAAGTGAGTATTTTCAATTAGACTAGGCAGCAGTATGATGAAACCAAAATGGGGATAGATCCTTTCCCCAAAAACTGTTCTTTCTGATATTATCTGCTTGATAGGGTCTTCAATACTTTTCTGTGACAGGCATTAATTTGATGGATGAGGTAGAAATAGCAGGGAGGCAACTGGTTAAGAATGAACCATCCCTCAAATTACTCATAGGTAATTAGAAATAATTTTTATTATTATTTTTAAAGTTAACCTCGAGAGCATTGGTTTTCAAAGTGTCCTTGCCAGCCCGCAGAATAAAGATCACCTGAGAATGTACTAGAAATGCACATTCCCAGGCCCCACTCCAGAACATGAGTCAGAAATTCTGAGGGTGGACCAGAATTCTGGAGATGCCCTTAAAAATAACAAGTCTTTTAACAAGTCTTCCTGGTGATTATTCTATATTGCCCTCAGATTTTAAGTAATTATTTTCTTATATCATCAATATTTTCAAGATTTTTTTTCTTTTTCAACTAATGTTTGAAAGTTCAGAAAGCATAAAATGACAAAAAGGTGACAGGAGACATGGGTTGTTTAAATATTTCTTCCTAAGAGTGCTTTAAGAAGAATTCTGTGTTTGGCATTTTGAAGTGGGGGCTGTAAGTGAAATCTCTTCTTCCAGGATGAGGATTCCTAAATCCTTTCACAAATGGCTGGCATATTTCCAAAGAAATATATTTATTCTGAATTTTTGTGTCATTTGGTTCATCTATATTAGCCTTATTGTGACAAAATATCATCTTGACCAAAGGAAATATTATTTTTAAAAAGTCTCTGAAAAGAGATCAAAGTCTTTGACACAAAGCTTTTAAAAAAATAAGTTTATGAAAATTTCTTTCTACCTTTTTATCTGTGCATCATAGTTGTAGATACAATGTTTTAAATAGAGTGTATTATGTTGTGCACATGTTGAAAAACTATGATTTTCCTGGAAAACAGTTTGAATAGTATCTTGTTTTTCTGGATAGGCAGAGAAAGTCTCCCTAGGAAATCATGTGGAAGGTGTATGTTCACCTTTAAGGAAACCGCCAAATTGTTATCCAAAGTTGTTGTACCATCCTACAGGCATACCCGTAGTGTATGAGAATTCAAATTGCTCCATGACCTCAGTGACGTGTCGAATTGTAGTAGGTAGCTTGGTATGACAGACATTTCATTACATATGTAGTTATATCTTATAGTGATTTTCATTTGCATTTCATTGATTACTAATGATGGTAAATATCTTTCTATGTGCTTATTTGCCATTTGAAGATATTCTGATGCAGCCATTACACTTTTAACCTAAAAATAAAAGCATAAATCCATATAAAAACATGGATTCTTACTTTCGTTTCAGTTGTGTCTCCTCAAAATTCTTATTGAAGCCCTAATCCAATAAATTTATGAAGAAATGAGGCTATAAAGGAGAAATTAAGATTAAATGAGATCATAAGGGTGGTGCCCTAATGCTAAAGAATTAGTGTCATTATAAGAATAGAACTTAGATTGTTTGCTCTAGGAGAGAGTTCTCTCATTCTTTCTTTCTCTTTCTGGCTAGGTGAACACACAAAGAAGAGGTCATGTGAGCACAGGAAAAGGTCATGCTGGAGCAATGATCTTGACTTCCAGCCTCTAGAACTGTGAGAAGATAAAGGTCCATTGTTTAAGTCTGAGTCTATGGTGTTTTCTTATGGTAGCTGGAACTGACTAATATGATCTGCATAGAAACTTTATTTGTAAAAGTCAAAAATTGGAAACCACCCATATGAATGGGAAAACAATTTGTAGTACATACAATTGAATATTGCTAAGCAATAAAATTGCATAAACAATTTATAAACATGGATAAATCTCAAAAAGACTGTGTTGAGTGAAACAACTAGACAATAGTGATACTGTGTGACTCTACCTATGTAAACTCTTCTAGAGTAGATAATCTATAGTGACAGGATACAGATCTTTGGTTGCCTGGGGGCAGAGATGTGGTGAAGAATGGGAGGGAAGGATTATAAAGGTACAGGAAGAAACTTTAGGGGGGTGATAGATATAACTAGCTTTACTGTGGTGATGATTTTATGGGTATCCTCATATATCAAAACTTAGTAAATTAGCTGGGTGCAGTGGCACATGCTTATAATCCCAGTGACTCAAGAGGATAAGGCAAGAGGATTTAGAGTTTGGGGCCAGTCTGGGCAATTTATTGAGAACTTATCTCAAAATAAAAAGGGTTGGGGATGTAGCTCAGTGGTAGAGGGCCCTCCATTCAATCTTCAGTATTGTAAACAAAACAAACAAAAACAAAAAATATTATTTTAAAAGATATATGCAGTTTATTGGCAATTGTACTTGATAAATTGTTTTTTTTTAAAAAAAAAAAAAACCTGTGGTCTTCTTATCTCTAGGAAGCCCTAATTTTGTGTTAAACAGGCTTTTAATTTTACTTTCTTTAGACCTTGACAAAGAAATGGAAAAGAAGATGTCTGAATCAGAAAAGGCTATTATATGTATGGCATGTCATGGCTTTGTACCTTCTCCTATGAGGAGCCTGGAACAGAATTTCTGCTCCACTCCAAATCTTACCACTACCATTGAAGGTCAAAACCGAATCAGAACAGATCAAAGGGCTGAGGTTTTGGCTTAGAAGTAGAGAGCTTGCCTGCATGTGTGGGGCACTGGGTTCAATCCTCAGCACCACATAGAAATAAAATAAAGGTATTGTGTCCAAGTACAACTAATATATATATATATATATATATATATATATATATATATATTTTTTTTTTTAAACAGATCAAAGAACCATAAAAGAGGTGGAAGCAAAACTCAAAACTGGAATACAAAAGATTAAATGTAGACCTTTTTGATTTTTGTAAGGTTACAAAAATTGGATACCATAAAGAGTGATAATTCATTAATCTTTCAATTACTTTTAGTAGTTGGTATTAAAAAAACCCCTATATTACAAAACAAAATCAAAACCAAAACACCCTCCTCAAGTAGTGAGGCTAAAATCCAGAGGTGTCAGCAACTGTGCAAAATTTTGACATTACATCCCAAAGTTGAAACAAAATTTTGTTAGAAGTTCAAGACTTGCATCACTTTCACAGGAAGCTTGGAAGTAGGCTTTTATTCATCCTTTACATAAAGTTCATCCCAAATATAACTTTATCGTATTTTGAGGGGGTGTGCTGATATACTATTTATACTAAACTGTAATAACATGGAAGGACAAAATTTTCGTGGCATATCAGTATGGAAGGAAACCCCCCAACGCTGCAAATTGTTTATTTTTACTCTGCTGCTGCCATAATCATGTTTTTGTTTTTTTAGTTCTAACGTCCTAGGTTTTGAGCAAATTCTTTGAGCTTTAGCTACCCAAGCTCAAGTGGTAGAGAGGGAATTCAAGACTATATTTGAATCTAATAATATCGAACAGAGAAGTCTGGAGGGCCTCCTATCCACACAGCTCCGCGTCTTCCCCTCCACGACTTGCATTAACTTGCCGCTGCTTCCCAGCTGGAGAACACAGATTGCACCTGCTCCGAAGGCCAACGGGGTCCTGCGGGGTTCCTAGCTCAGCCTCCGTTGCTGGTGCACAGACGCGAGGACCCACCAGGGGTCACTGTAGCCTCAGAGCTATTGTGCCCGCCAATCCTGGACGCGGCCAGCCGCGCGGAGGGCGTGGGACTAAGATCGCTGAACGCTAGGGTCGAAGCAGAACTGCGCCTGGTCCTCCCAAGCCAGCCTCCCGGTCTCCTAGGGAAACCGAAACAGCGAGTCCCCAGACAGCAGCTCGGCTCGGGCGCGGCGCACAGCTTTCTCGCGCCGACCTGCCGGCACCTAGCCATTTGGACCACCTCCACTCCGCCCTCTGCACCCAGCTGAGATCCCGCCCAGAAGGGGCGCCCCTGCCAGTCAAGGGGATCCCGCTAGGGCTTTTCGAAGGCATCTGGGCTGGGCCCAGCTGCACCTGGGCTGCTTCCGCCCGGGACGCCACCCCCAGCGACGCCCAAAGAACTTTCCCCGGAGCCCCCGCGGCCTGGCGCGCCCGGGGCACACCCCCACCCTCCCACCACTTTGCCAGCCTGGGCGCCGGCTTCTCAGCTCGATCGCCCGCGGATCCTCGACTCCCGGCTTTTCTGGCTGTCCTGCAAAAGCAGGACTCCGCCGCGGCTGCAGGACGTTCCCCGAAGGAGAGCTTGAACTTGGCCACACACGAACCCTGGTAATGAGTTCGGGAGCCCCCAGACCGGACCCTTGTCCCGCGACGAGCTGACGCCCCCTCGCTGGTCTCGGTAAGGAGCCCACTGTCCTTCTTCGGGTCTCTGGATGTCCATGGGATGGAGTGTTGTGGGTAGCGGTCTGAGTGACGACTCTTGCCACTGCCTGTGAGCCCTTGGTTGAGATGTCGTGGGTACCCCTGACACAAAAGAGAAGCCGAGAGCTCCCCTTTTGGCCGACCGGTCGGGCGTGTGGGGCGGGGTCGGTGGTGCAAGTCCGCTCCTGCTGGGGACTCCACAGGCTGACGAGCCGCGGGTGCGTCGCGGCCACGCTGGAATTGGTGCTGGTGGAGGGAGCTGTAGAGCTTCAAGGGGGCCCTTCCTAGTCCGAGGAGGGCCTCGGGCACTCGTCTCTCCTTTTCTTGTCTGACCCCCATTGCCAGGAGACTTTTGTCGTCCCCAGGTCTGTGGAGGGGCCGCGTCACCGCCGCCTTCAGAAGAGTCAGAGCCGGAGCCGCAGGATGCACGGGGACGCGCCGCCCTCCGCGCCCAGTTCCGCCGGCACTTCCCCGGCGGCTCCCGGGCGCTGACTCTCCCAGCCTTCTCCGCCCTCCTTGCTTCTCGCGGCTCCAGGAGGCTCCGCAGCTCGGCTCCGGACTCCACCGGGAGCAGCTTCTCTCGCTTTCGCCACGGCGCGGACAGTAAATTAATGCTTCGTGTTTGAGGGGAGGGGGCGGCTTGGCGCTCGGTCATAGCTTTCTCGCCTGGCTGGAGACGGTCGCAGTCGACATGGGCTGTTTCTGCGCTGTTCCGGAAGAATTTTACTGCGAAGTTTTGCTCTTGGATGAATCCAAGTTAACTCTCACCACCCAGCAGCAGGGCATCAAGGTAGGCATGATCGGGGGCGCGTTCTCGGGGTCGACAGCAGGGCGGGCGCAGGGGTCCGCGGCTTTGTCTGAGGGCTGTCACGGGTCGAGGCTGGCGGCCGCGTCTCTGCGCTGTGGGAAGGAGAGGCAGATGCCCCCTGCGCTCAGATACAGGGTGGACGTGTTACGGTGGGTTAACTTTCAGTTCCTGCATCAAGTACTTCGACGTCGCAGAGGTTACTCCATGCACCAATCCAGCCGCAGCCCACCGTCCTGCAATGGAGACCAAAAGTCTGTCCACCACCGATTTTCTTTTTTCACCAAAGCTTTTAGGCCCCTCGCAGCTCCGAAAGAGATGCAAAATTGAGTGTAGAGGCTGCACTTTACCCCAGGGTTGCAGGCACGATCGACCTTGGTTTTGTTGATTTTTTTTTTTTTCATGATAGCATTCTTGGAGAAGTAAACTAAACTGGTTTCACTCCTTGAAACACATTAACCGGGGTGTTGTGATTGTGTTGTAACTGAGTAAGGCTACATTTGTACTGAAAATAATTTCCCTTTCCGCGAACGAACCGGTTTAAGTAAACGTCTCACAGTTAAGTAAACGTCTCTCAAAGCTACTCGACAATAACTTTGCTTTTAGTTATTAAAAATGCGATTACTGCTATTTACCTACAAAACCCGAACAAACAGGCTGCAGACCTTTCACAGATCCACTTCCTTAATTTTGAAGAGTACCTGACAACCTGAGGATGCGCCTGCGCGCTTGTTTCGCCTATTGCAACAATTGAACTACCTAGAGGAGACCCGAATCCGGAGCGTTTTATTGTTTTGCTTCCCTTTCCCCTTCAGTTTAAATCACTGAGGTTTTTTAGATAACGCGGCGGCTGAATCTGGTGAAGGGAAACCTCCCTCCCAACCCCCAATAGAGCCGGCTGGCTGGCTGAAAAATCTAGTTCAGGCTGCCAAGAGCCCTCTCCTCTCAGAAGTTAATCCTGATGGGGTAGGCCTGGGCATTTCCTTTTGCGAATCCGTTTTAACACAGCTGGATGCGTACTGAAGTAACTGTTCCTGGCTAAGAGTCTCAGCGTTGATGATGCCATTTTTGGTGTACAGCGTTCTCATATCACACACAGGTGAACTTCTTTTGCAGGAGAAAAGGGTGAAGTGATCTATTAAAGCTATGAGATTGTTAACCCTTTCTTTAGGAAATTGTTTTGAATATTGTTTCCACAGTAATTAAAATAAGCAAAATGTAGTCAGGTCTCATTTGATATTTTCTTTCAGGACCAATAAAACAGGATCTTTTGGGGGAGAGTGTTCATTTTGTATTTTTAACTTTTATGTTCCCAAACATCCCCCTCGGATGCCCACAGAAATCAGGAAAAGAATTTACAAAATGATGTAACATTCTGTGGTGTGCTATGTGAATAAAATAGGCCAAAAAAAATCATAAAACATTCTAAATTCTTGATAATACATAGATTCTCTGGTGTGGGAGTGGAAACAATTAGAAAAAGATAAGTGATGATCTGATGCGGAAACAACAAAGAAATCTTTCTGAAGTGCAAAGTCTCAGTTCATCTGGAGTCTAGTCATCTGCAGTGTGAGCTTCCTATTTAATCATAAAAGCCATGCCCCTGTCAGTGGTGGAGCATGTACATTTTTCTGTCAAGAGGGCAGCCAAGACTTGGGATCAAATGGAATAATTTTGTCAAAGAAACATGAATCAAACGTCCTGATCCATAATTATTTTTAATAACCCAGTGGTGCTTATCTTGTTTTACAAATGGGTTGAAAATTGGTGAGTGATTCAAGAGCAACAGCAACTTTATAATACTGTTATCTTGGCTGTATGCCATATAACTAAACAATAATTTAAGTGGGCTTTGTTGTAAGTAATCATTTCCCAACAGGCTTGGTCTCTTTCAGTGTCACAGAAGCATACTATGTTATTTTGATGGCCATGTGTGTAACATAGATATTGTCTGTTAAAGTTAACCACATTATCAGTAACTACCATGCAACCATAAAAATGTATGTTAAGCACCTTGTGGTATGTACTAAATTAAACATTTGGGTATTTATAAGTGGCATAAGGTATGAAAAAGCAACCTTTTATGTAAACGATGCTCATACCTTGAATATGTGTATGTCTTTCTGCACATATCTGACTTTAAAAATTTTTTCCTAACCTTCCTATATCATAGATATTAATATTCCATTGTATTAATCAGATAAAATCAGCTCCTACTTTAGTTCATAAATGAAAAAGTAAATAATTACTTCAAAATTAGCCAATAGTTACTATTGTGGTGTTTTACCGTGAGATAATACATTCAATGATTTTGATTATCACTTCATTAAAAACAAAGTTAAGCAGGTAGCATCAATTAGCTAATAGTCCCTGAAGTGAACATAGAAAAACAACAACAAAAAAAGAATTTTCTTGTATTGCTGCTATAATAATGCATTATGGGTTGGAAGATTAATTGGAATAAAGTACAATAATTATGAGAGAAGCTTTGTAAAACATTTTTTTTCCTGTGTGCCATTTTGAAAAACACCTTTTGAATCAAAATACCAGATTACAAATTGAAAAGTTATGAAGTAATTTTCTACAACTTAAAATTTTTCATTGACTTTGGAGAAAAATTGCAGTTTCTATAGAAAGCATTTTAGCCTGAAGACAATAGTTATATTTTGTATGTTCAGGTGAGTATCATTTAAATGGAAAATGATTTTGTTTTAAAAAATAATTTGAAAAATAAGACACAATATTTTTGTAACCATATTAATAGGTTTTTACATTCTTAACTTGCTTTAGAGGTAACCTCACTTGACAAGCAGGAAATCTTTTTCATGCAGTTCATAGATTGAGTCCTATCCAAGATTTAACTACCCAAGTTTGTATAAACTGAAAACTATTGGTTGTGTGTTGATCCCCACAATAGCTTTTAGCTGTTTGTTCTCTGCTGCTATCTCTATTGTTTATTCAAGTAAGAATTTCTGCTATGGTTGGTCTCAGTTTTTTGAGTAGTGTTTGGTTTGGGAAACTTTTGTTAGGTCTTTTGTTTTGTGTGCTAGGGGAGGTAGAGATCTTTCTTTCTTTTAGAAAGTAGACTTGAAAGTGGCTTAAACTAATTTTTGGATTAGTTGGTTAGCAAAAGATTTTTCAGGGGAAAAAAGTTACAGGTTTGTTTCTAAATTTAGCCCTCAGAATTGCTTGCTGTTGCAAATATAAATAGATTAATATTTTCATTTCAAAAAATTTGATCCTCTGAAATGAATACCAAGGTACTCATGATTCCTTTTAGTGTTGACTAAGTTAATGAAACCTAACATGACAGAGAAATTGGAACCCCTTTAGCTTTTTAAAGGAATTTATGGAGATATGCAACACAATTTACCCAGTTAAAACATACAGTTCACTCATTAACTGTTAAAAAATGTTACCTCTTAAATATCCTGAGATTTCTGAAGGAATACTATAAGTCAGTTTTAATGCTTTGATGAGAAACTTCCTAATAAACCAGAAAAACAATTATAAGGTGAGAATTTAAAGTATATGTGCCTTACCAAGAATTGTAATTTTCATTTCATTTGAATGGTAATGAAAATGTCTTAGAAGATTGGGGAAGAAAGTGAAAAGCAACAGTTTTTCATAAATTATATTAAGCATCTATGTGAATACCTGTATCTTTTATTGTTTTTTTTTTTTTTGCTGTTTCTATAGAACACATATCTTATAGACTTGAGGACCTTATAAACATTGGTTGAGGCAAGAAATCATATAGTAACATTTCTGGTAATGTAAGCTGACTGGGGTCTGGAATGGTCAGTACATTAGATGGGACTAGGATAGAAAATTCCCTTCTCTACACTGTTTCCAGCTTTTTTTGTTTGTTTGTTTTAGTTGTAGATGGACACAATACCTTTATTTATTTATTATGTGGTGTCAGGGATCAAACCCAGTGCCTCATGCATGCTAGGCAAGCGCTCCATCAGTGAGCCATAACCCTGGCCCCACATCCAGCTTTCTAAGATTCAGATGTGAGATCTGTGTTGTGGTTGCATAAGATGAACTAATATATAACCTGCCATTATAAGCAGTTTATTTTTATTGGTAAAATACTTTTATCAGCCATAACTTAAATATGATTTAAAAACTAAGAGGGAGAACATTGTTTTGTTACCTCTAGCAGCTGATGGCCTACCTTCTCCAGGGGCTTATAATGTTCTTGGCTAATGGTGGACCACATTCTTTTGCAGCCCAGTTACGATGTCTGTTCTTGAATTCTATAATGTGAAGCTTGAACTGAATTTGAACTGAACTTGAATGAATGCAGTGTTTTTGTTGCTTTTGAGCATGGGTGGTAAGGTTAAATCTAAATTGTAGGAATAAAAGTCCAGGCTCTACTTCTTATTGGCTCTGTGGACAGTGGTTTTTTATTTTTATTAGGACACTTACACTCAAGATGGGAATGTAATTTGTTTGTTTGGTCAGATTTTATTTGAGACTGTAGGGCCAGGCAGTTCTTTCCTGTGGTAGGTTGTCCTTTCCATTGTGTGATACGTGGCTGCATTCTTAGCTACTACCCAGGAGATGCCAGTTGCACCTCTTCCCTAGCCATGACAACCAAAAAATGTCCCCATGTGTTGTCCAGTGTCCACTGATGGTCAGTATAACCGTTGGCTGGGGACCAGTGCCAGAGAGCATGTGGCTTCCTTTATTCTTAACATTTTTGGTACTTAATTTTCGGCAGGATGCAGGGTAACCTTGAGATGTCTCCTGTTCCCTCCCTCTCCTTGGGAGTGGTGAGTTGTTTATCTTTTATTCAGTGAAAACAATATGATTTTCTGTGTCTTTTAATTTGCTTATTTTTATAGTGGGAGCAGTATAATGGGAAACAATAAAAGCCTTTGCCCTGAAATCAGACCTCCTGGTTTTAAATTTTGTCTCCACTAATACTTACTAGCTGTGGGGCCATCATGAAAGATACTTATCTTTTCTGAGTCTCAGTTTCACCATGTGTAAAATGGGTACAAATCAGAGTACTCACTTCACACATCCACAGTGACTTCCATGTGGTGAGCACCCGGAAAATGTTATCTATCCTTTTCCTCCTCTCCTCTCCCCCTCTTTTTTTAAAAAATATTTTTTAGTTGTAAATGGATCTTTCATTTAATTTATTTATTTATATGTGGTACTGAGGATCCAACCCAGGGCCTCATACATGCCAGGCAAGTGCTATACCAATGAGCCATAACTTCAACTCTTCTCCTACTCTTTTTTGAAATGACTTATTCTTGTCTAAAATTGGGACTTTATTGTTTGACTCAGCACCCTACCTGATTGATTTAGCCCTGCCTGACTAAATGACTTGCTCTCTTGTCAGGCAGAACCGCTCAGTCTCCCAAACATTCCATACTTCCTTGAGACTCTCTTTGTGCATGGGATTTCTGCTGATTGGTATACCCTTTTGCCTTTCCTTGAACACATCCTCACTCATCTGAACCATCCTTTAAGACTTGAATAAAGTGCCTCATCTGCTCAGAGGTCTTCAGCTGAGCTTGTGACCAGGCAGAATTAAGTGCTCATCCATGCCTCTCACACATCCCTCACACAGCACCTGTCATGACATGAGCATTATTTCTGGGCTCTGTCTCCACCAGCAGCTGATGAGCCCCTAGCTGTGATTCCAGCAGCTTGAGCCACATGCCTCATGTAATAGATGCTTGTTAACTACAATTCAAATAGAGGAATGAATGGAGTGTTACAGTTGGAATAGTCCACATTGAAAATCTTTAATATGGATAATGAGGTTCCTTTGCCACTTTATTTTTACTAGAAAAGACCTCCCAAAAAGTGATTCTCACTGAAAAATATATGTTGCCAAGATACTTGAATTTTATGTTGATAACATATAGAAAATGAGATGGTGCCGTGGACTGACTACATGCAGCACACTGAAGAGCTAACTAGCAGCTGTTTTAGAAAACAGACACTGTTTTTGTCTTGTAGGGGTAACGTCAAGTCTTTTTCTTTTTAATGTAACTTTCTCCTTTCAATTTGAGTCTTTGGGAAGAAGTGCACATTTCATGAATAGGTAATAGAGCCTCATACTTTAATTACCTTCCCCCCCCCCACCCCCGATCTCCTGTTCTTTAAATTTTGAGAACAGTGTTAGTTGGGCTCACACAATCTGGAGCCACTGTAGTAATTTTATTTATTATTTATTTTTGTGGTGCTATGAATTGAATCCAGGGCTTGGCACACTAAGCAATCACTCTACCACTGAGCTATGTCTCTAGCCCCACTGCTATAATTTTTAATGTTCCTATTTTATCTATTTTACTTTTGAAAATGCATAAACGAATCTGACATTCATCTAAGGCTTAATAGAAAAGCCAGAGTGATAAGTTAAATATTGGGGTTTTTATGAAAAATTATGTTTTCCATTCCAACAGGAAGTGCATTTGTCTGCAGGCCTGTTACAAACATGACTGTGCGCTTCATACCTCTCTGAGATTGACTGCTTTGGCTGAGCCCTCTGACATTTAGCCCCATGTAAGGCTTATACACTTCACTCCAGGTCAGCCTGCTTTGGTTGCGGTGACTTGCCCTTTGCTTCTGCCCCATGAATTTTGTTCTTAAGTCTTGTATATTAAGATTAAGCAGGCACCTGTTATCACATGTGGTAGGCCATAGACTAGGTGTGCTAAGTTTAGGAACCAGTCAGTTTACTGTGTGACTCAAAGAGCTTGTAATTACAGTTTGGAGAGTGTACCATTCTTAAAAATGTGGATCACATTCCTGTGCCTCCTGAACCGTGTGTGTATTTCCTGTTTGTTTTCTTTTTTAAGGGAACCAGCATT
Organism: Ictidomys tridecemlineatus; assembly: GCF_052094955.1. Lineage (NCBI taxonomy): Eukaryota > Metazoa > Chordata > Mammalia > Rodentia > Sciuridae > Ictidomys > Ictidomys tridecemlineatus. The sequence continues at coordinate 117,966,616 of NC_135477.1, read as the reverse complement.
CTTCTTAAGTGCTGCTGCCTATTGTTAGTCCCTTTCTCTGTTACTAAACATTCTTGGGGAAAAAAATCCCCAAGGGCTGAAATGGCTTCTCTGGGGGATCTCCTAAGAATCAGCTCAAAGACTTGAAAGGGCTGGTTATGCTTCCAAAGGGGTGAGAAGTTTGTTTCCTAGCAGAGGAGATTGACAGGCCCAGAGGAAATTAGAACAAGAGAGATGGAGCAGGCAGGGAGAACCGGGGAGTGCCTTGTGGGACTGCTGAGTGTTAGCCTGTAGGGACAATAGCAGAAAGGTCAGATGGCAAGGGAGGGATCAGCAGGCCCCCGAAAACCAAACACTGCAGTATATTGTTTAGAAATGACACATTTTGAGCTCTGGATTGGCTCTGAGTTTCCAGCTTTGTGGGGATGGTGCTCCAGAAGGTGGCTAGGAAGTGCTTTGTTTAGAGTACAGCTTTCCACAGTGACTGGCAGGAACAAGGCTCAGGTTTCTGAGCTAGCCACAGAGGCCATTTGCATGGATAAACTATTCAGTTCCCATCTTGTCCTTCATTCAGATCTGAATTTGAGAAGCAGTTTTGAGCCTCTGCTGTCTTAAATGTCACTTGTCAGATTTAGTTTTTCTCCCCCATCCTCACTGCTCCCAACAGCGTCTTATGGCCTTCACTTCACACATCATACCAGAACAAGCCCCCTAATTGGGGTGCTGTGTGGTCTCCTTCAACCCCTCCCCCACTGTGTTCAAGTCCTGGTCTACCACATAATTACTGGCTTTGTGATTGATTGGACAAATGATTTTTCTTGAGCCAACCTCAGTTTCCTCATCTGTAAGTTGAGGGACATGATATCTTTCCCAGGATGAGGTGCAAGAATTTGAAAAAAGGATTTTGGGATAAAAGATGCTCAATAAATGGTCACTGCTAATATACATGATCTATTATTTTCAAGTATAATTGGTTTTCAGTTACAATTTGGAAATTCTAATCCCCCCAACTCTGCCCAAGTACTTTCTGAGGGGTGTGAGTGGTTGACTGGATAATCATAGATACTAATGACTTGTCAGATCTCAGTGTTTCAAGGAGAAATAGTGTCATCTTCTAGCTGTGCATCTACTCACGTTGCTTTAGCAACGACTGGAGTATGGAAACTGCATCTCTACTCTTACATTTCTAAGGCCATATCCTTAGCCCCATTGCCTTCTTATTATCTGGCCTGTATTTTTGACTCCCTCCTAGGCACCACAGTGGATGGCCCCCTTCAGACCACCTCCTCTTCCTGTGCTCCTGACTTGGGTGAATGATACCATATTCTGTCCTTATCAGTTAAGATGCTTTAGATTCCACTGTCAGCTGCTTCAATGTGATGAAGTTTATTAGCTCACCTATAGGAATCTGGGAGCGAGGAGAGAAGGCTCAGGATAGGTCAGTGACACTGTGGTCCCTGCTTCTTGCCATCTCTTCTTTCCTCTGCATCTGGGGAGTCAGTGCTGTCAGAGGCTGTAGCAGATGGTTCAGTGGTTCTTTAGATGAGGAGATGATGTTTGTATACAGTAATGTTCTAGTTAGGAATATAGACAGTCTCTTTGCTAGGAGAGAAATGGCTTTCTCCATGAGTTCTGCAACAGACTTTTCCATGTGTCTTTTAGTCATAATGAGTCTTGTGACCATTCTTGAGTCAAGATGGCAAAGAATCTTCCTGGGAACTGGGTAGAGCTGGGATTAGTGGCTGAGGCTAGTGGCTGCACAGGAGAGGAACTGAGTCAGGAAGGAAGAAGGGGAATTGTGGATGCTGTGGCCACCAACGGTGTGCTTTCTACTTCTTGGGCCAGGATTCTTAAATTTCTACATCCTTCCAGGTCTTGGAGTTCCTGTTTCAAATATCTTCCAAATTTATTGCCCTTCCCCCTTTTCTCATTACTATTGCCTTGATTCAGGCCCTTCTGGGTTCTGAACAGTTCAGAACTGAACAGTTCACAGTACCCTTCTAATCCCTGCCCCTGCTACTGTTGTTAATTCCATGTGACTACATCTAGGGTGGTCTTTCTGGCCCCCTGTGTAGAATACTGCAAAGGCTAGTCTATGTCTTAAGTTTAAATTCCTAGTAAACCAGCAGCTCTTGGGGCCCTTCATATTCAGGCACCCTCATCCTTTCTGTTCTTTCTTGCCACCACTTCCTCATGCCTGGCTGGCTGTCCTGCCAAACTCAGCTTCCACGTCTTTGCATTCTTGACATTCCTTCTCACTCCTGTCTTTTCTGTGTGGAAAGCCCCAACCCACCTCATCTTGTCTGAGTGAGGTACTAGCCTCTCCAAGCAGTGTAGTGCTTAGGTGTCATATTTTCTGAAGACTTCTTCATGGTGGAGAGCTGGAGATGCCCTCTTCTGACCCTGCATCTCACTGCAGAGGTGTCTGTACTTTCCTGACCATCTCTCCCTGGAAGGAACATAAGTTGGGTGAAGAAGGCATAGACTTTAGCTGTGGATAGATATGGCTTTAAGCTGCGGTCCATTTGTTAGTGCTGTCATCATGACCAGGTCACCTTCTTTAAGTGTGCTTCTTCATCTGTAAAATAGATAATGCTCTCCACCTTATCCTGAGATGCTATACATGAAACCTTTAGTTCTGTGCCTACTGTGTGGTAGCTGGTGTTATTAGGAATGGAAAGCCTGGGTTGGGGGGAAACTAGATCTTTTCTATGGGATTCCCAATCAAGTTCAGTTCCTAAGGAGCAGTAGACATCAATGAATTGATGTTGAGTGGATGACTTAATAAATGCACCTCTTTGTGGACATAAGTTAGTATATCTGTGAAAAGAAAAAAAAAACAAAACCTCTTTTCACTGTTTAGTTTTTCTGGTACAAATATTATACCTGTTTGGCTCCTTAATTTCTTATTTAATTTTTAAAAGCAGCTTTATTGGGATGTAAATCACATACCACACAATTCACCCATTTTTAGTGTACAATTTGATGTTTTTTCCATATATTTCTAGCTAGCAACCATCACAATAAATTTTCATATATTTTCATCACTCTGAAAAGAAATCTTATACCCATTAGTAGTCACTCTCTGTCTTTCCAACCCCCCACTTCTACTATTGCTAGGCTACTACTAATCTTTGTCTATAGATTTGCATGTTTTGGATATTTCATATAAATGGATTCACATAATACGTGGTCTTTTACGACTAGCTTTCACTTAACATAATGTTTTCAAGATACATTCACTGTATAGCAGGTGTCAGTACTTTGTGTCTTTTTATTGCTGAGTAGAATTCCATTGTATGTATATATGCACTGTGAAGATTCACTGTTGCTGTGAAGATTTATGTACAAGTTTTGGTGAGGATGTATGTCTTAATTTCTCTTGTGTATATACCCAGGTGTGGAGGTTTATTATTATATGGAAGTGCCAAACTGTTTTCCACAGTAGCTGCATCATTTATCATTCTTTCCAGCCATGTAAGGGTTCTGCTTTCTCCATGTTTTTCGACAACCCTTTTTGTAATTTTCTTTTTCCAGTGGGATTCTGTGGGATGTAAAGTAGTATCTCAGTGCTGTTTTGATTTGCATTTCCCCTTGATGACTAATGAGTTGAGCTTTTTATGTCCTTATTGGCTATTTGTATATCTTTAGAGTAGTGTTGATTGAGATTTGTTGCCAATATTTTTTTCCTGGTGCTGGGGATCAAAGTGAGGGCCTTATGTATACTAGGCAAGCCCTCTCCCTCTGAGCTACACCCTCAACCCTCTTTGCCAATTTTTAAAATTGGGTTATTTGTTTTCTACTTATTGAATTTCTTACAATATATTCTGTATACAAGTCTCTCATCAGATATTTGATTTGCAAATATTTTGTCCCATTCTGTGAGTTGTCTTTTTACTTTCTTGATGGTATTGTTTTCAAGTATAAAGAATTTTAATTTTGGTGAAAGTACAGTTTATGTTTTCTTTTGTTACTTTTGCTGTTGGTATTATAGTTGAGAAACCATTGCTTAACTCAAAGCATGAAGATTTATTCCTGTGCTTTCTTTTTAAAAAATATTTTTTTTGGTTGTAGATGGACATAATATGTATATTTTATTTTTATGTGGTGCTGAGGATCCAACCCAGTGTTTCACACAGGCAAGTTGAACACTCTACCAGCCCCTGTGTTTTCTTTTAATAGTTTTGTAGCCTAAGGTCTTACATTTAGGTTTATGATCCATTCTTTTTTACTTTTGTATAAGGTTATCCAGTTGTCCTAGCACCATTGTTGAAAAAACTGTTTTTTTTTTCCCCATTGAGTTGTCTAGGCACCCTTAGGGAAAAAAAAAATCAATTCACAATAAATGTGAGGTTTACTTTTTATACTTTCAATTCTGTTCATTAGTCTATATGACTCTGTATGGATCTTGTTAATTTTTATTAATTCCTTGGTAAGTTTAGTAATTGAGCAGAGAAAACACTTCTAGTTAAAAACATTTAATATTTTGAGAAATTTTTCCTTAAACTTCCTGGGTATGGTGACATTGTTTTACCCACGGTTAAATCCCCAAGAACCTAGAAGAATGCTAGGCACATAGTGGTGCTCAGTATGTATTTGTCAGAGGACTGATTGAAGGATTGTTTTAGTCATACTGCTGCTATTGCTTTTGTAACTTGAAACTGTGATTGAATATTTAGATTTCTAAAACTTTCCTGTACAAGCTTTGAGTGTTGCTATTCATGTTCTGCAAGGGATCTGCCTTTGATTCTTTCTGTAAATCACTTGGTGGAGGACTGAAAAAGGGTATTTGCATATGTTTTGTGAATAACTTTTCTTTGGTAGTTTTGATAGGTGAAGATGCTAGAAAGTTAATATCACTTAAATATGTATATGGTTTGTCTCTATTACCTTGAAATACATTGAGAAATTGTTCTGAGCAGGGTGATGTGTGCTGTTTTTCTCCTCCCTAGAAAAAAATAATACAGGTGGCTAGAAGACCACTTTTGAACATACACACCCTCCCCCATCACTTTCAACCCCAAACTTCAGGGATTTCTAGCAGGATTGTAGGTTAATGTCTTGGGAGCAGCTGTGGCTTTATGGAATTGGACTAAGATCCCCTATGACTGAGGGAAATTGTAGCAAATCTGAGTGGTATTGAAACTGGCATAATGTAAGCTTTTCAGTCTTGTCTGGATTGCACACTCTCAAAGTCCGTAGTATTCAAACCCTTGAAAAATCCCAATAGATATGCAAGATACAGCAGCTCTCTTTGTGAAGAGAATTTTAAGCATCTAGTGTAGATAATGCCATAGCATCACAAAATCTTTCACACAAATTCGTTTCCTCTCATCACTGCTTTTTTCTGTGAGCCATTCATTCTTTTGGCCAATAGGGCAAGGGTTTGTTTGGTCCTTGGTACTAAACCTGTGCGTGGTCACATACCCTCTGTTAATTTAGCCCCATGATGCTCCCTCAAAAAGCAGCAGACAGCTGGGGTGAGAGTGTGGAAGAGGTGATGTAAATTACAGCTGGCTGGCTGGATTTCACTTACAGTGGAAAGTTCGATCTGGCATAGGCATTAAAATCATCTAATTCAGCAAACCCCAGCCCTACCCCCTACCCACCCAATTCTGCACTTGGGCCTAGAGATCCTTGTCTCCACCCAGTTCTTTTTGTTTCTTTGTTCCTTCTTTCCTTCCCCAAGGATTGAACTTGGGGGTGCTTAACCACTGAGCAATAGCTCCAGCCTTTTTTTTTTTTTTGAGACAGGACCTCACTAGGTTGCTCACAGTCTTGCTAAATTGCTGAGGCTTCCTTTGAACTTGTGATCCTCCTGCCTCCACCTCCCCAAACCCTCCCAAACCTCTGGGATTACAGGTGTGCACCACTGCACTTGACTTGCCCCCAAATTTTCTCGTGGTTGACCCACTTACACTTTCTTTTCTTCTTCATAACTTGGAAGGAAGGCAAGGGAAGGAAGAAAGGATTGAGAGTTGGTTGTGGTGGCAGAGTTCCTATCTTCTCCCATGCTCCCAGCCTCTCCCTGAGGTTTGTTTTGTTCCCTCTCTGCCACTTCTCTAAATCTAAGTCTTTCTGTGGTTTATCCTGATTATCTTCTGCTGTCTGGGCATTTGCATTTGTGGAACTCTTCCTGGATAGGACATTTAAAAATAAAATACAAGATTGCTTATGTGGAATTTCTTTTCAGAATGATAGTTATTGCAATTTTTTTGGCTGGCTATTTTGAAAATGTTTATAGAAAAGGTCTAGGATAACTAATGTAATGGCATGGTTTTAGGACTTGGATCACTCTGACTTTTTCCTTGGTCTTTATTTTGTAAATTTTTTACTCTGGGTTCCTGCAGCTTTGTGCTGACTCTCTCTTCAGGAAAGAAAATTAAAAACTGATTAGTGACCCATTTTATTGTCTGGAGGAGGGTGAAGAAAAGAGAGGGGAAGGTAAAATTGTTCTTTCATTGAAAGGTTCAGATGGGCCAATCATCAGGAGGCTAATAGATCTTTTCCCCTGATAAAGATTATTTCAATTATTTCATGCTTCTGCTGCTGTTTACAAGGGCACTTGGAGGATATGCAAATTTTCCAGAATTCCTCCGAGAGCCTGCTTCTTTTTGCTTTCTGACACTGTTCTTACATCATGTTCTGAAATAATTTTTTGAAGGTAATAGATTTTGAGTGTGAAGGTATATAGGGATGTGAACCAGTGCTGTGTGTCTGTGATTGTAGGTATGCATTTATGAACTCAATTGCATAAGAATTTATGCAGAGCTTCTTGTATACCAGCTAGCTTCAGGATTTCTGGGTGGGAATAATGAAATAGAAGGAGTGCTCTTGTCCATTGGTTTAACATATAGGTAGACAAATGTTTGCTTATAAAACAACAAAGGATGATATATACTCAAGTATTGGGTGATGTGGTAGAGATTCTATTATGTACAGGAATTCCTATAGGAAATTGTTTCTGAAATACCAAGATAAGGATAACCAAGAAAGTTGTATTATAAAAAATGAAAATAGGTTCACAGTGTCTTCTCTTAAACCCTTGGGGCCAATGTGTTTCAAGAGCCAACATTTTTCAGGTTCTAGTAAGGTATCTGGTATATATTTTATGTAACCTTTCCAGCCAGGTCTACAGCAGTACCTCATAAACCCAAAATATTAATATTTTTCAATCTAACATCTGTATATTTACAATAAGTGGAGGCAAGTGAGACTATAAGAAGCTTTATTGCAATTTATAACAGATAATAACTATCAATTATCTGTTGCTATGTAGCAAATTATGGCTATGTGGCAAATTATAAAGAACCAGTGTTTATCAACTATAGTTTCTGTGAGTCAGGAATCCAGGAGCAACTTAGCTGGATGATCTGGTTCATATATTGGCAGGCCTCAGTTTCCCAGTGGCCATCAATGGAAAGTCTCTGTTCCTCGCTACATGAGCCTCCCTGTAGGCTTCTGAGCATCCTTGCAGCATGGCAGCTATCTTCCTTCAAAAAAGAGGTGGGGCAGGAGGAGACAGACAAACAGCGAGACGGAGTCTCAAGCCTTAACATGGAAACTACAGTCTTTTTATCCTGTTACTTGTGATAGGTTTTGCTGGTCTTGTCAACCAACCTCATGTAGGTGGGAACTATAAAAGGATTTGAAGACTAGGAAGCGGGGAATCACTGAGTACCATCTTGATAATGGATTACTGAAGTCCTCAAATAAGTCTGGCATTAAATTTAAGATAAAGCTTTCAGTTTTCATATCTTCTTGGATTTTAGATTGTGGAGAAGTGATTGTGGATATATATAGACTTTGGTTTCCTGAAAATGATGACATGTGAGATTGGTCTGTGTCTCTGAAGGCTGTCCAAGATGGAGAGGCAATGGGAACATAAGAGAAATGGGTTTGATCTGGGCAATGTGCAGACTAGTCATCTCCTGTGTGCCATGCCCTCCATATGATGCCGGGGATAGATAATTTTTAATGCCCTGGAGTTTAAATTTAAAATTATGCTTCAAGTAATAATCAGTGTTTGATGAAAATATTTTTACTGAGTATCTACAGTAGAAAAGACAGCCTATACAGTGGGAGAAGAAGAAAATCTAGACTCTGGATTTCTCTTCCAGTGCCTTCATTTCCTACCTCGAGAAAGTCATTTAGTGTGTTGAAATCTTAGCTATTCCATTTGTAAAATTAAATGGACATTAATAGTATCCCAGTATTATCATAGGCATAGGGAGACTCAAAGGAGATAATGGCCGAAAAACTATTTAAAAATTTCAAGTGCTGTAGAGTGTTAATAATTACCTTGTGGGGCTGTCATTTTCTCACTAGTGACCTTTGGCAAGTTATTTAACTCTGCCTGAGTTTCTATCAGCGAAATGAGGTTAATAATAACATCTACCTCATATGTTGAATGAAATAATTCATGTAAGAACTCAGTATAGTGGCTAGCACATGATGGTATGATAATTACCAAAATAATAAAAGTTAGCTGCTATTGTTTTGCAGACATATAGTGCTAAACCTAAAGGGATTTTTTAAAAAGTGAAATCATGACTTGGAATGTCTTTGACAGTTCTAAGCAATGAGGAAAGTACAGTTAAAAGGCATTTTATTATTTGCATCTGCATTTGCTGATTAGACAACTGATTTCTTACTTAGGTGCAGTGCTATATGCCTATAATCCCAGCCATGTTGGAGGCTGAGGCAGGAGGATCTTAAGTTTGAGGCCAGGGTTACTTAGTGAGATGCCTAGTGTCTCAAAATAAAAATAGGGCTAGGAGTGTAGCTTAGAGATACAGTGCAATGCCCAGTACCTCAGGTGCAGGTTGGGGGAAGAACAGAATGATTTATTGGGATGAACAGAATTTAAAACTGCTACCAGCTTCTTCCCTCCTTTGATATTGACCTTTATGTACAGCTTTTCAAATGTTTGGCGGTCATAGCTGAAAGTAAATCTCTTTGTATTTCTGATAGGATAGTATTGGAGAATGGATGGGTCAGCTTGCCTGCTCAAACACAAAATTATCAGTGTAGATAACTGTGATCACTTGATAAAGATGTGTTTCAAAAAATGAAGCTTAGATTTGAGAACCTATCAGGCTTTACTAGTGAATATTCCTTGTAGAAATAAATTTTCAGTCAAAAAAGAAGACACAGTTTTTGATTATTTTGTTAATGGTTTAGCCTTTGTCTTAATTTGAACTCTGTCCTTTTTTTGGGGGGGGGGACATTTAAAAACGCTGATAAGTCATTGTTTTCTAGAACCTTTGTCCAAAAAACCCTAGATAATTTGGACTTCCTTCAAGCTATTACATGAACCCAGGAGAACAGGTTGTGACAGGGTCATAGAAACATCTGTATTGACACAGGCATGATGGCCACTTCCAAGGGACAGCTATAAAGGGAGCCAGACCCTAGACTGGCAGATCAATCCCTAATCCCCTAGGTCACACATTTCCTTTGTGAATGGTGGTGATGAAGCTTGGAGCCCACTGTATAATTTCAGGTTAAAAAAACGAGTTGTTTTCCCACTAGAAAGTGCCCCCCCCCAATGAGCCAGAGGGAAAAAGATAAGTGACCCAACATTTAAATGCCATATTTAATATTTGGGTCAGTTGTGTTTAAGAGTAAACATTATGACTAACTGCTCTCTAGGAAATCCTTTATCTTCCTCTTAAATATTGTCTTCAACAGATGAGTGGTATTTATGTCATGAAACATTTAAGGTATGAAAACCAGAGCTACTGAAAACAGGTGTGTATATTCAACACAATGTACTTTGCTTTACTAAAACAAACAAAACCCTTGTATTTTTGAAAACTTTCATTATAAATTGATTTAGCTTAAAATGCTCCCCATCTGGTGTCATAGAAAAGTTGAAAAGTATGCAGTTGAAAATTTATGTGATAAATTGCTTGCAGTTTGCAGAGCTTTCCATGTGCTTTCCCCAGCTTTTTCACTTGTTGCAGTAACTGCTGAATCCACCACAGCCATGATCCTGACCAAGGCCACTGTGGGTCCTCAGCACAAAGCAGAAGACAGGCACATCTCTGCTTTGGTTCTACCTCATCCACAAGTGATTAGATAATTTTGTGACTTTTGCATGAAGTTAGGGTAATGAAGTCACAACAAAATGCACCCTGGGCCCCTACATTGGACAAATTCTGCTGCTCTGAGTGGAATCCATGGCTTTTTAGACAAGCCAAGTTACTAGTTTTCTAAACATGCTCAGCCAAAAATGGTGAGCAAAAAACGCTTAGGCTACCTGAATGGCTTATTGTGAAGCCTCTGTGTATTTTGTCAAGAGTTTGGGATCTCATTTTGACTAATCTTCTCCACAGTAGATCCTCTGGCATTTAGCTGTACTGCTTGTGTTAGATTTGGTTAGATTCCTATTGTAGGCAGAGGGGAATAAGAGACAACAATATTGATTATTTATATAATTTGCTGTGAAGCTAAGAGACTTTATACTCCCCATAAATTAAAACTTTGGGGCAAGAGTAAAACCTTGTACAGTCCCCATGTTATTCGTTATCACATGATTCTAGTGTTTCTGGTTGTGTCATTGCTTGCAGGAATAATACTTTAAAACAACCTCTCATTGTGTATTAGCATCCACATATCAGAGAGAACATTTGACCTTTGTTTTTTGGGGATTGGCTTATTTCAGTTAGCATGATAGTCTCCAGTTTCATCCATTTACTGGCAAATGCCATAATTTCATTCCTTTTAATGGATAATATCCAGTTAAACACACACACACACACACACACACACATACACACACATACATATATATGTATGTATGAATGTATCTATCTATATATATATCACATTTTATTAATCCATTTATCTATTGAAGAGCACCTAGGTTGGCTCCATAGCTTAGCGATTATGAATTGAGCTGCTATAAATATTGATGTGGCTGTGTCACTACAGTATGCTGATTTTAAGTCCTTTGGGTATAAACCGAGGTGTGGGATGACTGGGTTAAATGATGGTTCCATTCCAAGTTTTCTGAGTCATATCCATACTGCTTTCCATAGGGGTTGCACCAATTTGCAGTCCCCCCAATCAATGTATGAGTATACCTTTTTCCCCACATCCTCACCAACATTTACTGATAGTTGTATTCTTGATAATTGCCATTCTGACTGGAATGAGATGAAATCTCAGTGTAGTTTTAATTTGTATTTCTCTAATTGCTAGAGATGTTGAACTTTTTTCATATATTTGTTGATAACTTGTATTTTTTCTTTTGTGAAGTGTCTGTTCCTTTGCCCATTGATTGATTGGGTTATTTGGTTTTTTTTTTTTTTTGGTGTTAAGTTTTTTGAGTTTTTTATGTATCTTGGAGAGTAATGCTGTGAGGGGCAGGTGACAAAAGTTTTAGGACACTGATTTTTAAATTTTTTTTTTTTACTAAGTTTTCTTTATTAGGGCTACTTCATAGAGTAAGGCCATATGTAATTAAAAGTTGTGCACAAAGAGTGAGGGAGTCGGTTGGGGTTGTGGCAGAGCTGCAGAGTGCTCGCCTAGCACATGCAAGGCACTGGGTTCGATCCTCAGCACCATGTTAAATAAGTAAAATAAAGGTATTGTGTCCAACTACAGCTAAAAAAACTTAAAAAAAAATAAGAGTGAGGGAGTCAATTCAACAGAAGTTTTAATAGTACTTGCAAGGTGCCCAGGCAATTGTTGTCTCCTGCAATGTCATACTCAGTAGTGTTTAGTAAATGTTAATACCTTTCTCTTTTTGATATTAGCAGGATGTTGTGAGGGATGCAAAATGAACATGCATGAAATTATAAGAACTAACCAGGTTCTGAAGTTCAACAACTCGAGAGGCTGAGGTAGGAGGATGGCAAGTTTGAAGCCAGCCTCAGCAACCTAGGGAGACCCTGTTTCAAATTATAAAATAAAAGGACTGGGGATGTGGTTCAGTGGTTAAGTGCCCCTGGATTCAATCCTCACCATATACCTTCACCTACCAGAAACAGTTACATGTAGATTAGGACTGGAAGTATGATTGATCTTGAGTGAGGAAGAGACTTGGGAGCCTGTGGAGGAGTGTGTCTTGAATTTATTAAGGATAAGTGGGCTTCAGATATACAAAAGGTGAGAAGTTGCCCCGTGGAACTCCTGGGACAGTGAAGAGGCTGGCTGAACCCAGAGGCAAAGGGGGAGATCAGCTTGCTTCCACCTGGTGTTCGGTAAGGGAAGGACTGGAAGTTCATGAAGGGGTGTGTGACCTGGTGTGGGAAAGGTCATAGTAGAGGAGAGCCCAGGTAGTATTTAGGAAATTAAGTGGGCAGTCATTGACTGCAGACTGGACTAGAGCTTGGGGAGACTGGAATCTGTGGGATGATGAGAGCTGGGGTTCCCCATTGGCAGGGGATAGAGTAAAAAAGATAGTCAGGAGGCCTCGGACCATCATTCATTGAACAAATATATTTTGAGACCCTTAAGCTGCCAGGTACTGGGCGGGGCTCTGGATGCAGCCGAGAAGCAGAGTAACATAGTCTATGCTGGTGTGGAGTATGCAGCTCACTGAGGGACCTCAGTGATGATCTCACAGGTCTAGGAAGGAAATGTTGACAGTGACATTAGAGTGTACACCAGGGATCTGTTGGAGTGAAGTGTTGCTCACAAAATGGTACATGGGATGAGTGACAGTGCCGTGGAGGCAGAAGTGCCAGGGAGTGGAAACAGCCTATGCAAAGGCCCTGAAACAGAAACAGAAACAGACTCCATTGTAACTGGGGGGTGTAGTCAGGGGAAGAAATGAAAAAGCTGGTGATATATGTGACCATTGTGAGGGTAGGTGTACAGAGAGGAGGATCGACAGGAACTGGGTAGTTTGATTTGTGTGGGAATGATGGATTTGGAATTCAATTCCTGTTTATTGCTTTTCTCTTCACACCTCAATACTGGTTTGTCCCTGGAGTTCCACCTACATGCTAAGACTCATTCCCAAGGATGGCTTATTTGCCTAATTATAACTCTGTGCAGCTGGAGATTGTTTAATGTGACCTATCTGAGATCAAAGCCACAGCAGTTTCATTTAGGTGTACTCATTAAAGTGTGTCCATTTTTTTAGAGAAATGTGCCCTAAAAGCAGAATTTTCTGTTTTCGACAACTGCTTTATGCATTAAAAACTTTGGGTTTATTTTAAAAGATAATTTTTAAGAGACAATGAAATTTTTAATTATAACATAAGTACTCTGAATTCTAAAGCTTAAGATTAGTGAAGTTGTCGGGAATCAGGTTTTTTTTTTTCTCAAACATATACTTATTTCTACTGTGGAGCTTTAGCTGTTCCGTCTCCCAGAGTTCTGCATGGCTTACCCTCACCTCCTTGAATGTGCTCATGTCTCTTCTATTGAGGTCTTCTTTGACCTTCTGCACCCTGGGCTTGTAACACATACTTAATGAATACCTCTTTTTAACATGGGTTACACTTGTATTTTTCTGACTGGCTCTAATCAGGTGTTACTGTAATGCATTTTTTTTTTTTTAAGCATAGGCTTCTGTTAGCTTCTTTCTTCTGGAAAACACCTGACAGGGAGTGAAAGAAAGTCTCTAAGATACTTGGGTGTGCTACCTTGAAGTCCATGTTTTGAAGCCCATATATTACTCAAAGCCTGTGAAATTAAATTGGCAATCTTTTTTTGTTAATATTTACATAGGATAGTTGAACTGATTTTTTTTGAGAGAGAGAGAGAGAGAGAGAATTTTTTTAATATTTATTTTTCAGTTTTTGGTGGACACAACATCTTTGTTTGTATGTGATGCTGAGGATCGAACCCAGGCTGCATGCCTGCCAGGCGAGCACGCTACCGCTTGAGCCACATCCCCAGCCCAGTTGAACTGATTTTTGAATCTCTAGCAAACATAGGCCTATTGGAAGAATCTTACGTGAAAGAAAACCTCAAGTTCTAAAGAAACACTTATTAGGGGACTATTTATTACATAAGGGACTGGTAGCTCTCTCTCTCTCTCATTAACTACTAAGTACAGAGAGTGGACAAACTTAGAAAAAAGAAAGGGAATGTGAATTTTTTAAATAAAAGAATTCTCTTTGTGTTTCCCTATCTTGAAAAATAAATCTTTTACTTCAAATAATTATTACTATACAATGAATACATTGGACTAAGTTATCGTTAAGACCAATTTCCATCTTGAAAGTTGTATGTTATTCTTGTCTAAATATTCTGCTTTGGCCAGTTAATTTTATGCATCATTGTATGAATATGCCACATGTATCCCTTAGCTGATTGGCTTAGCATGTAATTTTCTTCATCCTGAGTCCTCTAGAAAGGAAATTTCTGTACTTAAATGCACAGAGGTTCTTTTTAAGACTCTGGACTCATAGGGCCAAATGTTTTCTAAATAGGCTGCACTGTAGATTAATGGTTGATGGTTAGATTACTGAGGTAGGAAAGTTGTAGCCAAATCCTGGATCTGCCACTGACTAGCCAAATGATTGAGGATTTATTTAATTCCTATTCCTTCAGTTCTTCATCTGGAAAATGGAGAATGATGACTATACATTCCACATAAGGTTGTTTTAAAGATGAACTGGAATGCCCTCTAACTGCTATAATTTTATTGTATTCCCAAATTTTCATGAGCATAGAACGTTAGTATATAAAATGTCCTTGTCAGTTTGCTAAGGAAAATACAAAGTTTTTTAAAAAAAATTACTGTTGAGGTTGCATATTTTTCTTTTTTTTTTGAGGTTGCATATTTTCATGTTGACTACTTGATTTTTCTGTAAATTCTTTTTTAATGTTTCAAACTACTTCATCATACTAATGGTTCTTTTCTTAAAATGTATAGCCTTATGGCATCCTTCACTCACACGACATGCACTTGGTATCCTTAACAGCACTAAATACAGCACTAAGGCTGCACAGTTTGTTCAGAAGGTCCTCTATGAATTTTTAGACATATACATTTATAATACGTGAATACTTTTGGTAAAAATCATTGTTTCTGATTTTATTTTTTATACTTCTGTTTTAGTTTACCTGGTTTTAGATAAAGTCTGTGAGTGGTTTATAGAATAAGTATTTTACTTGTCAAAGCAAATCTCAGAGTTGATTCCTTGGGAATTCTTAAAATATGAAAATTCTCATATCATACTTACAACATGTTGGTCATTATAATTTAAAAATATGTTCGTAACTTCCCTGAAATTTCTCCTTTCAGAAGTTGGAAATGAATCCACCTGCCCTTGAATATGGGAAAGACCCGGTAGCTTTCTCTTCTATCCTTCTCTGTATGTCTGTCCATCACTTGTTCTGTGGAAAGACAGCTGACTTCTCTCCTTAGGCCTTTGAGGTGAGGAGCTGAAGCCTCTTGCCAAGAGCCAACAGGTGATTGAGCCATTTGGAATTCAGTCCTGCAGCCCCAGGCACACCTTCATTTGACTGCAGCCCTGGGTAATACTTGACTGTAATCTCAGGAGGGACAAGGAGCCAGAACCACTTGACTTAATTTAGCTATTCCTGGATCCCCTACTTTTAGATACTGTGTGAGATAATGTTTTAAGTCATTAAGTTTTGGAGTAATGTGCTACACTGTAGTGTTATCCTATAGTTATCCTGCAGTGTCCTGTAGATGTCTGGTATTATTTAAAACTAAAATAAAAACTCAATATGACACTCTAAAACACTGATTATGCATCTGGAAGAAACTGCTTATTGAAGTAATGTAGACAAAGCCTTTGTTTAAAAGTGTGAAATGGTTTTCTTGCAGTGGCATTCTTTCATATTGTTTAAGTATTGAGAGATACAGAATTTGCTGGGCAGGTGTGGTGGCGTGCACCTGTGCACCTGTAATTGCAGTGGCTTGGGAGGCTGAGATAAGAGGATCACTAGTTCAAAGCCAGCCTCAGCAAAAGTGAGTCACTAAGCAACTCAGTGAGACCCTGTCTCTGAATAAAATACAAAATAGGGCTGGGGATGTGGCTCAGTGGCCGAGTATCCCGTCCCTGAGTTCAATCCCTGGTACCAGTGAGAGAGAGAGAGAGAGAGAGAGAGAGAGAGAGAGAGAGAGAAAGAAATATGCTGAATTTATTTGTTAGAAATCGGTTATTGAAAGTTTAGAATCAGATAGACTTGGTTTTGTGCCTTGGCCCCATCCCTTTATTGGGTGAAATTGAACTGGTTGCTTAGCCTCTGTGCTTCCTTCAGGATCCTCCCTTGTAAATAGGTAAGGTCACTGCTGCTACTAATTCTAGCATTGTTGTGAGAATCAAGTGAGAGAATGTATATTATACCAAGTTCTTATTAGTACAGTCTTGGTATATTATAAAGCCATTATATATTTAAATTTTTAAAAATACCAATACAAATATTTTCTAATATAGGGAAATGAAAATTCTGAATGAAATAATTTTCTCATATTTGAAAATGTTAGATATTTGTTTTTTAAATGATTGTAATTCATGTATTTCTACTCTTGTTCCCTGAACTTACTGCTAAGCTCCAGACATTTTATCTTATTTTTTTTTGTACCCATCAGTTCCTCTCCTGGGATAAGAAATTACTTTAGTATAAGTTCACAGCTCATTAAGTTAACTTAAGAGCCAACTGCTTCAGAGGTCCTCAAACCAATAATTTACTCTTAAGTGTGTGTTTACATCTGGGAACTCATAGCAGGGGGTTAAAGGGGAGAGTAATGGCCATGGAAACTCCCTTGCCAGTGCTGAGGCTGTCCCCTGCCTAGCTGGCTCCCAAGACCAGTTACCCAACCAAGATGCTATTTTGAAGACTGAAGAGAGCTGTTGTGCATACCACATAATGACACAGAGAATGGAGCAGCAGAAGCTCCTGAGCTGCCCCTCACATGGTAATTGAGCAGGAAGATAAGAAGCTGTGGCCAGATCTTTGAGAGAGTAGTCTGCTGCTGAGGTGGGTGGGGTGCAGAGCACTGTTTTATGTCAAGGCAGTCCATGGACTTGGGGTTTTTCATACACAGCTTATCTGTTCCAACCAACCCACAAATCTGATTTAAGTGATTTGGGTGGTGTCTTGAGTTTGGATAAAATTAAAAACTTCCCCCAAGTGACTCAGATGTACAGAGGGACTTGAGAGCCAGAGACAAGTCCTTCCTCCCTTCCAACTCACCCATATGTGTGTGCTTTAAAAGCTCACTCTGGCTGGTGTCAACTTTGCATTGCCCTTTTAAATGGTGGGAAGGAAGGAGGTTTATTTTTGTGAAAAATCACAGGCTGTAAACAGATACTGTAAAAGGGTAAATTGTTTGCTACCCTCTTGGGTTTTGATTAATTTAATGATCTGTGAATTTCTGGTGAAGCGATTTGCATTTCTGAGTCTTTGTGCTGCAGCCCTTACAGAGAAACTTTTGGGGTTTCGTATCTTAAAAATTTTCTTTGCCAGTCCTTGTGCAGTGGTATAAGATTGGAATGCTTTACTTTTTTATTTCTTTATTATTGTTAATGGTGTTGTGAAAAATTAGGTGGATAACCTTTACTTTCCTTTTTATATGGGGAAGGTGGAAGATTAATAATTCTCCTAAGGCTAATCTGATGTTTTTTTCTTTACTATAATTGTATGATAGTGCTTTATTTATTTATCAGTTCTTTCTTTCCTTTCTCAGTACTGGGGCTTGAACCCAGGGGTGTTATACCACTGAGCTACTTCCCCAGTCTTAATTAATTAATTAATTAATTAATTTTTTATTTTGAGACAGAGTCTTGCTAAGTTGCTGAGTCTGTCCTTATACTTGGGAAACTTGAGATTTGCCTGCCTCGGCCTCCGAAGTTGCTGAGATTAGTGGCTGATAGTACTTTAGTGCTTTAATAAAATGTACAATATATGAAGTTGTTTCATATATAATGTCATTTATAGATAATGTTTATTTGAGAATATAGAGTTTCCCAGACTGTACTTTGGAAGTCTTGTGATAAATGTAAAAATTATTTCACAACTCTAAGGAAACTTGGAAATCATGTAATGCAGTTACTTTGAAATATTGTCACCTGGGACTGGGATGTAGCTTGTAGCTCAGCGGTAGAGCATTTGTCCAGCATGCCTGAGGGCCTGGGCTTGATCCCCAATACCTAGCCAAAAAAAGGAAGAAAATAAAAAGTCACCTTGCAAAAACAAAAACAAAAACAAAAAAACCTATTACTGATCTTTTCCAGGCAGTTCTTAACCTTGGAGATGCTAAAAGTTATGGGAAGGGTTTGGAGCCCTGGGAATGGGACAGCGTGCTTGGTGGTATGATGTGGAGAGCACCTGGGTTGGACCGGGTCCAGGCACTATACACGTGCGTACCAGCCTTAATCCCTGGTTGAAGCTGAATCTGGCCAAATTGGAGATGGAGGCATCATCAGCAAGCATCAAAGGCTGCCGAGAGACTTTGTGAGCACAGTTATCGGGCTAAATTCCAGTGTCGAGGCCAGAACGGGTGTTGGCTCCTTGATTCAGAGTAAAACAGCGCAGGTCCCTAACAGTCCTCTAGGGTGGGGCGCTTACTTACTGATAGAGAGGAGGCAGCCTTCAGGCTTCCCTCTCCTGCTCTGGCTTCTCCCAGTGCCTGCAGGGCTGTGATTATGCTGATTAGTCTCAGTGGGAGGGAAGCGCACCCTTCCCTCTGGGTTTCTAGGTTTTGTATTAGATGCCAGGCTGAGGCCCCTCACAGGCACTCTGGGTATCCAGGTGGCAGTTTTCTCTTGTAGAATTTTTGTTGTTGTTGTTAAAGCAGGGACCCATGGGTAGGAACTTTTAATGGTGAGGTCAGTGTGGGAAGGAGGTAACAGAAAGGAAAGAATCTATCATCATCATTGCTTTTGCTTCCTTGCAGGTGATGGCTTTCCATCCCCACTGAGCTTCTACTCAGTCCCCAGCATCATGTCTGCAGTGTTTTCCTTGATGCTATGGAATCAATAACCTGCTTTGAGATCATCCCGTATTTATGATCCTTACATGCAGAATTTTTTAAAAAGTTGGTACAAGAAATTTATTTAAAAACTCTATTTTGATAGTATGTCCTAAAGTGAATGCTCATTGAGATCTTTTACATCTGAGACAGACCAGAGCCTGACAGCTGAATACAGCCTTCTGCTATATTGAATTACCCAGGGAATTCCTTTCCCCCAGAATCCTTTTTAAATCAATATTAGGTCATACAAATACGATCAGAAGTCTCTGTCTTCCATAAAATAAAATATCAAAATCAATATTAATTTTTATGCTAATAAAATCAATTGCTGAAGGTTTGATGTTCCATTGGAAGTTATTTAGAATCAGAAGTAATTTGATGTGAAGATATGTATGTAAGATTTGAGTAATTTTATGGGCTGGGTTTACAAGGCGAATGCTTCAGAGGCTGTTTCTTTGTACATTTTCAGGCTTTAAGGTATGATGCCCCTCAGCGGGTGACGGTGCCTTCCTTGTGTCTTAGTGCAAACAGCTGTGCTTATTAAAGGAATGACTAACAGGCTGAGAGGATGTAGAGCATCCTTTCATCCATCATGCCTTTGAAAAATATAAGACACCAGGGTTGAGTTCTTTATGAAAGTAGCTAGAAACACGTGTAATTGAAAGGGCTAATTAAGCCATATTAAAAAATTAATTACTTGTCTCGAGATGAGCTTACACTTTTGTTGCTGAAACAGTTAAGCTAGAAGGAGAAAGGAGTAGTGTCCAATTTTCAAAGAATTCAGAACACTTTGCCCACATTATTTCAGAAACGTTTTATTCATCTGAACACCCACCAGGAGCTGGTGAGGCCAAAACTCATTATCTCTGAGTGATACATATTTGAAAATTTGAGAGAGAAAAAATTTCACCTAAAAAATACATGGATAAAATTGGATGTGATGATTTTTGTTTTCTCCTTTTGAATTTTGTGTTCTTTGGCCTATTGGAATCTCTTAAGATGTTTATGGGTTAGGGGTTGGGGTAAAGCTCAGTGGTAGACTTTGGCCTAGCATGTATGAAGTCCTGGGTTTGAATCCCAGCACTGACCCCCCCCCCCCACACACACAAAAGGATGTCTCCTCTCTGACTTAAGATTTTATTTTTAATTCTTTTAATTCCAGTAAGTATATAATTTCAGTGGGCTAAAAGATGACTTTTTCACTTGATTATGTTTTCTGCTTTTGGTAATGCAATGTATTTTTTTCTCATAAATTAACTAGTCCAGCAGTTGGTGGTTCAGAGGATTAACAATGTAGAGCTCTAGTTTGGCTTTTCTGTGAGTTTCTTAGCCTTTTTCTTGTGGTTTCTAGAGTTGATAAGAGCGTGGTACTAACTGGGATTCTGTACTCTGTACTAGTTTTCTGTACCAAGCCCAGATTTTCCTGTACCTTCATTAGACTTTCTCCAGATTGCCCATCTCATGTTTTTCTTCCAGGTGGCCTGATTGGTACAGTATGTTTCTGTCAGAGGGGAGCATTTTTTCCTGGAAGCACCCCTTCTTCATCACACCTCCTTTCCCTTGGTCCCACTAGCCAGAACTATAGGCTGTGGAGGAAGCACCTGGCAGGCTCAGGTGGGAGGCTGCCTCTTCAGGCAGGCACTTTACCTGCTTTATAAAAAGGTAGAGCTGAGATCATATCCAGGGATCCTCTGTGCTACTTCAGTCTCTTTCTCAACATGTCATGGGCCTCTTGAGCTGGCACTGCTTAGCTGTGATCAGAACTGAGCAGCCCAGCAATTGAATGAAATTCTCAGTTTTTAATATCACCATTCTCAGCAAATATTGGGGCCTAGGGGAACACTTGTTTACTGCCCATGCTGAAATGTCTCCAAACCAAGGCAAAATCCATGACTCTTCCTTCATCTGTTTATTTATTTATTTATGCAGGGGATTGAACCCAGGGCTTTGTGCTTGCTAGGCTAGTGTTCTACCACTGAGCTCCATTTCAGCCCTTTTAAAGTAAATCTTATTTTGAGACAGGGTCTTGCTAAGTTGTTCAGGCTGCTCTTGAACTTGTGATCCTCCTCGATCTCTGGGTTTACAGGTGTGTACCATTGTGCCCAGCTGTTTTTCCTTTAAATTTTGCCTTTAAATAATTTTTTTTTGTCATTAAAAAATTCCCACTGAGATTTCAGTCTTATGGTGCTATGCCTATATTTCATTTCGGAAAAACTAAAAATTCAGACTTTGCATATAACAACTTGTTCTTTTGCTTTCCATTTATTCAAGCTTTCCTGTCTTTCGGTTAAGTTTTAGTTTTTTTGTCATTGAAATATTACATCTTTCTTTTTAAGGCTATTCCTAAATGTCATATTTTTGGTTGTATTTTGAATGTAGTTTTTATTGCATTCCATTTTTTTTAAGAAAAGAAAATTGTTGGTTTATAGGAAAGTTGAAGAGAATTGTTTATCTTGTATTTTTTTATTTTACCAAACTTTACTATTGACTCCACTTAGTTTTAGTTGGAATGCTTTGGGATTTCTTGAATAGTTCAAGTTTTTCAAGTTGTTCTTTGTTTGGGAATCATCCCTTCCTTACGTATCTAAATGTCATTACAATGAAAACAAATTCTGTATGACTGAGGAGTGTCACTTACCTTCTCACATACTTATTTCTAAGAATCCTCTGTGGACAGCACTGACTCATCTTGGTTGGTGTTTATCACCTCTTATCGGAGACTTTTCTTTCCAGCTCTTCCGGGTCACTTCTGACTTCTTATTACTGCTTTGACGTGTTTCCACTGGACTTGGCTTTACCCCAAAGCATAGTTTTTCCTATTCAAATGTGGATTGGGTATAATGAGATTTATTTATTTCTTCAGGTTTGAGAATAACATGAATAAAATATATGTCAAAGCAGGACATGGTTCTCTTTTAATCCCAGCTACCTGGGAGGCTGAGGAAGGAGGATGGCAAGTTTGAGGCCAGCCTGGGCAACTTGGCAAGACCCTGTCTCAAAATAAAAAATGAAAAGGGCAGGAGATGTAGCTCAGTGGTAGAGTACTTGCCTAACATGCAAAAGGCCCTGAGTTCAATCCTCAGTACTAGGAAAGGAAATTTGACACTAGGACGTCAGACACGTCTGCTCCCAACACATTACATCTTTTAGCTACTTTCCTTTCTGCTGCCCAGTTACCAGGCCTGTTCCTTCACTCTCCACCCTAGGTGAGAGTCTCCTCTCCTGTCTTTTTTGGCTGGGTTCCTAGGCACCAGACAAGTCTCTGACCACCCTCAAAAGACCCTGGAAGAGATACTTCTGCTTTATAAGTATTTAACACTCCAATCTGAATAACTTGACTTGAATTACTCCACTGGGTCAGAATTTTTTCCAATCTAAAATGCAAGTTCACCAAAGGGCTACTCAAAGGATAGATTACAACAATATGATAATAGGGTCTTTCCCACTTTCTAGTAGTTGTATCTCTTCTAACTACCACAGGTTAGAGGTTTTTTTCTTTTTCTTTTGGTACTCATGATTCAATCCAGTGACACTTTACCACTGAGCTATATTCCAAGTCTTTTTTTGGTAGCAGGGATTGAACTCAGGGGCACTCAACCACTGAGCCACACCCCCCGGCCCTATTTTGTATGTTAATTAGAGACAGGGTCTCACTGAGTTGCTAAGTGCCTCTTCAGTTGCTGAGGCTGGCTTTGAATTCAGTATCCTCCTATCTCAACCTCCTAAACTGCTGGGATTATAGGCCTGCACACTGTGCCTGGCCCAAATCCTTTCTATTTTTTTGAGATAGGATCTTGCTAAATTGCTTAGGTCCTTGCTTAGCTGCTGAGGCTGACCATGAACTTAGAATCCTCCCGCCTCAGTCTCCCTGATTGGTTGATTAGAGTTTTTGAATGATGTGCAGAAATGGTGTTGACTAATTGAAATGGCTTATGTGTTGCTCTTTTAATATGACTAGATTCAGGTGAAGAGTGTTAGGTTAAAGAAAGAACTTTCTCCTCTTAATTTACCAAGAATTTAAAAACATTTAGAATGGGTGTTAAATTATATCAAGTGTCTTTTTAAATACTGAGTTGTTTTTCTTTCTTTCTTTCTTTCTTTTTTTTTTTTTTAGTTAGTCTTTTTTTGTGTGTGTGTTGCTGGGGATTGAACCCAGGGCCTTATGCATGTGAGGCAAGCCCTCTACCAACTGAGCTACATTCCCAGCCCCTAAACACTGAGTTTTTAAGATTTGGCTAATTGATATAAAATACATATTCTAAATATCTTTTAAAAATACTTCTATTCCTGAAGAAATACTACTTCAGGGCATGCCATTGGATGTAATTTGTAAGCATATTATTTAGAATGGCTGTAGTAGCTTTTTGTCACTCTCCTTTTAAGGGAGATTGCCCAGTCTGCTGACATTCCTTCACTTTGGAGGATGCCTTTTTCACAAAATGGAAGTACATGGGTGAGTAACTGAGGCTTAACTTCCCAGGCCTTTGAATATTAGTGTTTGGAAAGTTTTCAGGCTGAGTTTGGTTATAGCAGTACTGAGTTCGGCAGCA
Organism: Ictidomys tridecemlineatus; assembly: GCF_052094955.1. Lineage (NCBI taxonomy): Eukaryota > Metazoa > Chordata > Mammalia > Rodentia > Sciuridae > Ictidomys > Ictidomys tridecemlineatus. The sequence goes on along the minus strand of NC_135477.1, from coordinate 117,943,171 downwards.
GTACTGAGGCATGTGCTGCCTTTGCAGTGCCAAGGCAGCATCCTAACTTCAGTACTCAACCTTGGTCACTGCTTCTGTAACTTGACCTTCTTTGGCCTTTGCTTGTTTTGCAAACCTGTTTTTTCAGTTCATTCTGGAAGTTGTCAGTATGCTTCCAGAAAGTGGCTTCTCCGCTTAGGTTTGCTAGAACCTGACTGGTATAATAGCATAGTGGGATGGAATATGAACAGATCTTGGTTCAAATTCTGGTGTTTTCAGTGACTTTGGGTAAACCACAACCTTTCTGAACCTCATTTATAAAACCTTTCAGAGGAGTAGGAAGAGTAGCGATAATGTTAGCTAAACATCATTTCTCACAGCAAGCAGTCAGTGAACTATCAGTAATTACCATTACTTACAAAAATTCCATAATAAATCAATAATGCTTTATCTACAATCCTGAAATCCTCGCTGTTTTGAGAACTTAGACTTTTTTCCCCCAAAACTTTTGATTCTAAAACTTGACCTGAAGTGGGTATATTTGAGGGAAAGACCTATCTCTGATGTGAGGCAATTCATAGTCTTTATTGATTGTATTTAGTGTAAATAATCATGAGATTTTGCAGCAGAAATGTCATAGCTACCTCAGACTCTCTGAGGATATGTGAAATATCTTGGAAATGCCCAGAAGGTACCTTTTTGAAGTTAAAAGTTCTCAAATCACTTTTTTTTTTTTTTAATACTGCAGATTGAACTCAGGGACACTTTGCCACTGAGTTACATCCTCCAGTTTTTTTTTTTTAATTTTTTGAGATTGGTTCTTGTTAAGTTGCTTAGGGCCTTGCTAAGTTGCTGAGGCTAGCCTTGAACTTTCTCCTTCCTCAGCCTCCTGAGTTCCTGGAATTACAGGTGTGTGCTCTGTGCCTGGCTCAAAAGTTCTCAAATCTTTCTTTAAAAAAATTTTTTTTGTTGTTGTAGATGAACACAATATCTTTATTTTATTTTTATGTGGTGTTGAGGATGGAACCCAGTGCCCTCCGCGTGTGAGGTGAGCACTCTACCCCAGCCCAAAAGTTCTCAAATCTTGAACCACATCTGGCTCCATGAATTCTGGGTAAGAGATTTGTGAAGGATTGATAATGTATACTGTCCCTCTTACATAAGGAATTTCAATATGGTCTGGAGGATGATCTCAATGCATCTGGGTCCTCTGGGTGAATGAGATACATGCTTCTTCTCTTTTCCATTTGGTTGAGGTGTGTGTGGGTATAGTGGTTTTTCTGACTGTTGTGGGAACCAAGTTTATGCCAGCATCATAAAATTAATTGGAGATATTTCAGGGTTTTTTTTTTCCTGTGCCTTGTGGTAGATTTTGTAAGTAGAGATGGACTGCTCTTTGACACTTTCACAGAGTACATGTTCAAGACTATCTGAAACTACTCTTTTGCTTTTCCTTTCTTTGATATTATTCTCTCAGTACTTAAAAAAAACTCCCTTAATAATCTATTTCTACATAGATTCAAATATTTCTACATAAATTCTTCCATTGGCCAAATAATTTTCAAGAGTTATTATTATGGATGAGAAAATGCAAGCATCTGCCTTATTTCTCAGTGATTATTTTAAATTATTTTATAGACTACCATGAATAGTTATAACAACATCTTGTTTTATGAAACCATTTTAATAAAATCTTATTGAACAAGCAGGGGTAGAGGGAGCAGCATCTTTAACTATAGGTAAATATATACCATTGATGCTTTTCTTTTTGGTTCTGGGGATTGAACCCACGGTGCTTGACCACTGAGCTACATCCCCAGTCCTTTTTATTTTTTTATTTTGAGACAGGGTCTTGCTAAGTTGCTTAGGTTCTTGCTAATTTGCTGAGGCTAGTTTCAAATTCTCAATCCTCCTGCCTCAGCCTCCCAAATCACTGAGATTATAGGTGTGTGCTATCAAACTATGCCCTTAGATACTTTTCTTACTCATCCTTAATTGTTTTCAGCCTCCTTCTCCTCCTCCTCCTCCTCTTCTTTTTTTTTGTAATGATCATAAGTTTTATTTCTCTGGCAAAGAAATCCAGAGGTAACTTGGGGTTTACATTTCTTTTTTTTTTATAGTTATTTCTTCAAGAGTTTAGGTGCCCCCATTGCCCTTACAAGCTAGTTGCAAACTAGTTTTGATCAACTATTACTTATTAAAAAAATCTTCACTTCTTTGTGTGTGTGAAAGGTATTCATTAAAAAATACACATAAGCAAAAAGCAAAACAAAACCAAAACTTTACACCACACAGAAATAAGCACAGTTAAGTCTGAGATATGTATGTATGTATACACACACACAATTTGGAATTGTATCCTACATATGTGAGCTGATACTAAATATGCTGCTTTGTAACCTGTTATGTTTTTACTGTACATATAGAATGAACATATTTCCATGCATATGTGTGAAACTTTCCAATTGAAAAATAAACCTGGAAAGTAGGTTAAAATCCAAAATCCAATAAAATGCTGATAACAAACTACCTAAAACAATACTGCCATGTAATTAAAAGTAAAATGAAAGTTAAAGATACATCAGAAAATGCTAACATAAAGAAAGCAGGGGCTCGATTTTAATATCAGATAAAAAGGAATTCAAGGCCTGAAACACACAGGATAAGGGCAGCTGCATGAATTCTTTGCTTCCAATGCATTATCATGAACTTATTTCTTGCTCTTTTGATATCTTCCCTAAGCCTTTCCAGCTCATCTACTCCTCTAATCATTTCTTGAGGGTCCAAATGCCTTCAGGTGTGTCCTCTTTAAATCCTTGGCCAGGTTGGGCAGGCCCTCCTCCAAGATTTCCTTCTGCTTCCTGGCTTACACCTTCTTGGGAAGGTTGAGGATTTCTTTCTGGTTCCTGTGGTACATCTTCTGAAGGATGGTCTTCTTCTGCCTTTGGCATGTTCTGTTTTCCTTCATTTTCTTCACATGACTTTGGCATGTCGATTTTTTTTTTATTATTTCCTTTTGGAATAAATTAATCCTGCAGGAATCCAGGAGATTTTCTTTCCTCTTCCCTCACCTCGATTTCTGTCGTGCCCCAAAGACAAAGAATCCTGAAAGGATCCTGGGTACTTTTCTCCTTCTCCAGCAGAATCGAGCTGCTTTGGAGAAACAGGGCCTGGACTGTAAAGACTTCTGTACATGTCAACTCTCTGTCAGTCACTTCTAACTAATCTAACTCTGGTCTTAGCCTTTTGCTGAGTCTGAGATCATGGTCTCTCTTGAGTATAGTACTGCTGACCACAGCTTTTCAGAATGACTGGGATTTCACGTAAGAGCTGAGCATCTTTCCATGCAGTTTGCCATTAGTGAGATTTCTTTTTCCCTCAGAAAGCAGGATTAATTAGGCACGTGAGCATTTCATATTTCTCTTTTCTTTGCTCCATTAGCACCAAACTCCCAGGCTGCTCAGAGTGTTGTCCCAGACCCGCCTTTTCTCCTAGTAACCTGTATCCTCTTCTGTTGCATTTCTTTAGCCTTGGCCTTTGTGTTTCTGTTTTTAACCCAAACTGGACTTTATGAAGGATGAGTTTAGACTGTCGTCCTTTTCTCAAAAGTACTGAATGTTATGCTGTAGTTTTATTGGTGGCATATAGGATCTTATTTTGTGATAAAGGAATTTTAGATGTTTAGTAGATATGAGGAAACTAAGGAAGCATTTAGTAAAGTTCTAATTATTTTAAGATAAAATGCTAAATGTTTGAAGGGAGATTCATCTATTCTTTGCTTTTCTTTTGATACTGAATGTCAGTGGGCTGGTTTAGTCCTCCTGCCCCAATTACCCAACATGTACGTGTCCCATAGATAATGAGTATCTACAAAGAGTAGTAGGGAGTTCTGATCTGGTGCTTGCCCACTGTGCTTTGTCAGCTGTGTGAAGGTGTTTGTATATGTGCACTCCTGTGTATACCTTCTCACACCTGTATACTCCTTCATATCTCTACCCACCTACAGACTACCTAATCCATGGGAGAAATGGTATAGACGAATGGAAAACACACCACAGTGGAATGACTTCCAAATTCAGCCCCTGATGTCAAATTTGTGCTGGTTAAAATTAGACTTAAACCTACTAAAACACTTAAACCAGTGTCTTCCATGATGAAAGCTGCTCTTCCAGACCTTTTTTAAAAAAATTAATTAATATATTTTAATTAGGTATATATGACAGCAGAGTGCATTTTGATTCATTGTACACAATTGCAGCACAACTTTTCATATCTCTGGTTGTACAGGAAATAGCATCACACCATATGTGCATATACTAGGGTAATGATGTCCATCTCATTCCACCATCTTTCCTGCCCCTGGGCCCCTCCCCCCACCTCCCTCCCAGGTTTCCTGTTACATTGGAGCAATTACATTACTGTGTTCAGCTGAGCATCATTGAAGAAGGAAGCTCATTGCTAGAGAACATGTACAAAAAAATGGTCTCAAACCACTGGGCATAGATTCAATGTTTCAGGGTTCACTTCAGAGGCATCCAGGATCTGAGAGGAGAGACCAGGAGTAGCCTCTGTACATTCTTTATCTTCTCTCTCCCCCACTTCCTCAAATGGATCTACCTCTGGAAAAATAGTGATACTGGGCAGAGGGATATTTGAGCATCTTTATCATCATTGTTCCCTGAAGAGGTGCAAGAAAACAGAGTAGCCATGGAGAAAGTAGTTCATTCTAGGTGTGGTGTGCTGTTCGTTTATGTTAATAATATGTTGAGTGTCACCATGGAAATAACTGGTCTCAGCAAGGCTAAAGGGCCCCCTTCTTTATGGAATAAAATTAAATTGCTGAATCTTATGAATCATGAATGAAATGCTAGAGCTAAAAATGACCATAAAGAAAATATTTGGAACACACATAAAGGTCACTTCCAAGTACTTGTTATTTGCTGTATGTTGCAGTCAGAATTCAGTGATTTAGTAACCTTTTATTTTTAAGTATACTTTTTATTTTGAGGTAATTCATATGTAGTTTTAAGAAATAGAGATCTCTTGTCTTACCCATGCTCCCTCAGGGGAAACTTCTTGCAAAATTTTAATAGTGTCACAACCAGGATATTGATACTGATAGTCAAGTGATAGAACATTTCCTCAAAAATTCCTTATATTGCTCTTCTACAGCCACATCCTTTCCTCTGCATCTTTTGCCTCTTCTTAAATTCTGTAAACCATTATTTTGCTTTCTATTTTTGTGATTTAATCATTTCATGGATGTTGTATCAATGAAATTATGCCTTTTGGGTTGGTTGGTTTTTCTTCATTAACATAATTCTCAGGAGATTCATCCAGGTTTTTGAATGTGTCAATAGTTTTTTCTTACTTTTTTAATTCTACAGTGTTGTTGTGCCAAAGTCTGTTTAATCATTCACCTGCTGAAGGATGTCTATATTGTTTACAGTTTTTGACTTCACAGATAAAGCTGCTGTAAACATTCATGTATAGGTTTTATGCATAAAAGTAAAATTTTATTTCTCTTGTTTAAATGCCAAAGAATGCAGTTATTGGATCATATATATGGCAACTGTATGTTAACTATTTAAAGAAATTGCCAATTTGTTTTCCAAAGTGGTTTTATCATTTTACAACCCTACCAACAGTGTATGAGTTCTTTACATCCCAACCAGAGCTTGGTATTATCACCTTTTGAAAATTTTAGCCACCCTGTTAGGTGTGTAGAGATAGCTCATTGTAGTTTTCACATGCAATTCCTTAATGGCTGATTGTGTGCAGCATGTTTTTATGTGCTCATTTGTTGTCTGTGTAGCCTCTTTGATGAAGTGTTTCCTTATTTTTTTGCTGATGTTCCAAATGGATTATTTTTCTACTGTTGAGTTTTGCAAGTTCTTTACATACTCTAGATGCGTCCTTTGTTTGAATATATAGTTTGTAAACATTTTCTGTCTGGAGCTTTTCTTTTCATCTACTTTCCAGAGTATTTAGTGGAACAGAAATTATACTTTTGATGTAGTTGAGTTTATCGGTTTTCCTCTGATGATTTATGCTTCTGGTGTCAAGTGAAATAAACCACTGAGGATAGTCATGGAGCCTCATTTTCCTAACCCAACCCTTTGGAGAGACAGATGCTTTCAGTCATTCAGTCCCTGGGGATGTAGCTCCCCTTGAGGGATTCTTGTCTTTGACTCATTCGATAATCTCATTTGAAAAGTCATTCTAGATCCATCAAGCCAAAGACAAATTATGGTGAACAGGCACCAGATTTCTGTAGGCCAGTATATGGCTGAACTAAGGTCCAACGGGTTCCTCCATCAAAACAAACATCTGTATGTTCCCATGAACAATCCTTGCCCAGCAGTGAATCTACTTCAAGGGTCTGAGCAACATGATGGCATTTTCCCCAGATCGTTTAGCATGCTTTTAATTGCTCATTGAAGAATTATTATTATTATTATTATTTTTGACCATGGCTACGTGAAAATCTTTGTCAGGTAATTCTAACATCTGTCATCTTGGTGTTGGAACCTGTTGGTTGCCATTTCTCATTCAGTTTGAGCTCTTTCTGGTTCTTGGTATGATGAGTGACACTTTCATTGAAACCTAGACATTTTTGTATTATTTTTGGAACTTTAAATTCCATTCAAACCTTCTGTTTTAGGAGTTTTTTATAACACTAGTAGAGAAAGAGTGTGTGTTTTGTCTTATTTTGCTATCTGTTATCTCCTAGAGAATTGAATGTAGAAGAAGGAGCAAGGTGAGTATTTTCAAGGGTTGACTTTGCTGTTCCCACATCCTTCTGGGGCTTTAATTTTGCTTAAAGATCCTCTGAACAGGATCACAAGTTCAAAGCCAGACTCAGCAAATTAGTGAGACCTTGAACAACTTAGCAAGACCCTGTTTCAAAAAATTAAAAAAGGGCTTGTGGTTAAGTGCCTCTGTGTTCAATCCCCAGTACCCCCCACCACCTGCCAAAAAGAAAAAAAAAATCCTCTGAGAAGTGATTCTCAACCCTTTCTGTCCTTTAAAATTATCCAATGGAGTTAAAAACAATAATATCAGAACACAGTGGTCTCTTCCTATATCCTGAGACTGATTTGGTTGGTTTGGTGGAGGTTAGGCACTGGTATTTTTAAAAAGGTTTCCAGATGATTGTCACGTGCAGCTGGAATTGAGAGCTACTAATAAAGAGAACTTGAATGTTAAACGTCACACTATGGTTTCTTACATTTTAAAAAAGCCTGGTCTCAAACTCAGAGATTTTTTAATTCATTCTTAGTGGTGGTGATGAGATGTGAAAGGCCACAAGATATGTTTGGCCCATCATCCTGATGTGGCAGTTTTGTCTGATAATAATGTTTGAAGTTACCTTATCTCCCACCCAAGGCAAAAATCAAAACAGATCTTTTACAGAGCAGAACATGAAACTTGCATGCATTTTTAAAGAAAAAGCCAGGTAGGATGCTAGAGAAAGCTCACTTTTGTGGGGAAAAGTGCCGGAGGTGTTTATGGAGTTCTCCTACTTGGGGGAGATTTTGGAGCTATTTGAAGACGAGCTCTGAAGACCTAGGAGGCAAAATAAAGTTGAGCAATGTTTATAATTTATTGTTATGTAACTGAGGCAACTGGACCAACCTTATGTTTTATAGTATGAATCATTTTTATTTAGAAGATTTTACCCCTTTTCATCATCTTTAACTGGAAAAGTATTTGTTCCCCCTGAACAAAGATATTTCTTAGTACAGTGCTGCTCTGGGTGATGAGAGTCCCATGGCTCTGAGTTCTGAACTTAGGAAATGCTTCTGTCCATTCTTAGAAGGTTAAACCAGGAAGCTGTTGGATAATGAGGACATTCTCAGCCTTTTTGTTTCCGTTCCCAATCACTGTCAGCAGAGATGAACTCCTTTCTTCCTGGCTACTATTTGTAACATCAGCTTAATAGTCTAGTTGGGGACCTGAGTTATTCTGTTGGGGATGCTTCTGACATTTGAAGAATGCCATTTATTTCGGAGTTGAGTGCTCGTTCAGCACTAATAATTCTCATAGTGAAAAGTTCTCACCGAAGATGGGTGCTTCCTACCCTGCAGGCTCACACTCTGGCAGAACTGACAAGTATGTACAAGAGTTGCTCTTTTACTACATAGTGAGTGAAAAAAGATGAATGTTTTCCCTTCTTCACATATTAATCTGATTTTTTGGGAGTGATCTCAAACTTGATGAAAATGAATTCAATTTCAGCACTATAGAAACCATGTAAACATTCACCTGGATGTTTCTCCATCAAAATATAAGTTGGATACTCTTACTAAATTGCATCTTGAACCTTCCTGCGATTGATGACTGCAGTTGTCTCATCCTTATTTCTGAACAGCATGACTTTGGAGCCAGACTTCAGTAGGCAGTCAAGAACATGGGGCCAGCAGCCAGACAGCCTGGGTTCTTTTTTTGGTGTGGTGGTGGTGGTGCTGGGAATTGAACCTAGGGCCTTGTGCATGCAAGGTAAGCACTCTACCAATGAGTTACATTCCTAGCCCCAGCCTGGGTTCTAATCCTGCCTCAGACACTTGCCAGTTAGGCAAGTTACTTCTTTATATCTCAGTTTCCCCTTCTATAAAATGGGGATAGGATTTTGATGAGGATGATACATGCTAATACATTGAAAACTCTAATACATGGCATCTAATAATAAATTAATTAGCTATTGTTTTAATGAAAATAAAATTGGCTTCTAGTTTCAGCACCCTTATATGTGAAAATGAATTCAGTTCCCAGGTTGGGCTACAGGGAAGAAGAAATCACATCAGAGCAGATGGGAGTGGGAAGAGGAGAGGAGCATGTTGACAGGGAGCTGGCCTAAGGGGACCCAAGGCTGGACATTGTAGGGATCCCTGGTCCTATCAACATTCCACCCTTCTGGTGTCCCACCTCTCCCCTTACTGTTCATGACTTGTATAATTTTTAGCCTCAGGCTAAGGGAACCATAGACAGGGGACTGGAAGTGGGGTATTCCCACTTCCCCTTTTCTTGTGGAGAACCAGGATGGAACATGGGTTCCTGGTCAGTCTTCAGAGTATTCTAGGGTCCCAAGTCTATACCTGAACATGTTTTATTTTTTTTCCCCAGAAGAGACATTGTTAATCCTAGTTATTAAATTATTTAGTGATTGCTCTTAAAAAGAACAGTATAGACATGCTGTTATATATTGCATTGTATGTCAGGTATTTTGAGGGAATATCTATTCGCCTCTCTGTATTTACCTCTAGTCTATAGGTACCATCATCTCTGGCCCAAGGTTCTGTAACAATCTCCTGTTTCCACTGCTTGGTTCCTTGACTGCTTATTTTTCTATGTAGTAACCGTACTAAGTCAGCTTCTTAAAATTATTCAGTGGCTTCCAATACATTTTGAATAAAATCCTAGCTCTTTTCATGACCTACCAAGACCCATGACACCTGTAAGATGTGATCTGGCTCTCATCTTGGATAGCTCTCCCTTTTGCACACTATCCTTAGCCATGTAATTCTTTTATTTCTTAATTGCACTTACTGGTGCCAATCTAGCTTTTAGCAGTGTTGGATTCTTTCTGTTCAATATGGGTAGCCTCCAGAATCTAGAAATAGGAGGGTGCTATCCATCCCTTCCCTTTGTAGTCTCTTGCTTCTTTTTGGTAAATTACAATGAAAACAATCTCTGGTCTTAATTCTGGCAGGACTAACGTTACAAGTACAGCAAGGAAGTATCATAAAGAGCCACTTTGGATAATTGAACTCTGTCCTTGGGCACTCTGAATAGCACCTACATGAATGGCTTCCTTCAGTATAAGATACAGTGACAATGGCTGACAGTGAGACTGGCCAACTGTGGCTTAAATTAGCATCAGAGTCCTCTGAGGAGTGAACAGCAGCAGTATCCAGGGCTCTCATCTTGAGTCCCCTACTGGAGATGTCAGATTTTTGGCTTTGCTAAGTTTTTGTATTTTGTTGCAGAAATGGTGGGGTCTGTTTAGTTTTTTAACCAACTACATGTCTTGGTCATCACTTATTTCACAAATGAAAATGATTTCCAATAGCCCCTTTGTTAATTAACAATGGTTTTGTTGAGTTTTTAAATAATGATATTTAAAGTGCTAAGCCAGGAGTGCTGGAGCCTGATAACAATACTTGAAATGCCAGCTAACAGCTTCGAGGGTGTTGAAGTCATGAAATGTAGATACACGGACATATAAGAGTATATATGTACTGTGAGTTGGCTATCCCAAAGTTTTCCTATATTAAATTACCAAAATTATAATAGGTGGAGACCTTGTCTGTTATATTTACTATAGTATCTTTCTCACTTCACATAGTGCTTAGTGTAAGATAGGTGTTGCATGAGTGGATAAAATTAATTCCTTGTTATCTAAACCAGTTTACAGACTTGTGGAGTAAAACGAAAGTTGGTGATCTATAATTAAAAAAATTTACCTTTTCTAAAAATCCCAACATTTAAAAATTCAACTAAATGAAGTTTATATCTGGCATCGGTCAAAAATTATTAGTAGAACATTTTATGTGGTACATTGAACATATCCTTACCATTCATATGCTTAAAAATGTTATCTAGTCAGAATGACAGGAAAAAAATTTTAGGAAAAACATCCTTGAAAATTCAGGAAAGAGATGGAGTGCCATCAAAAGATTGAAACATGAGTAATTCAGGGAAGATGGAAAAATTACCGGCTTGGTAAAGAAATAAAAGTGAATATAAGTGAAAGCAGAGTATTGCTGCAGAGGGGGAAGCAGCTCTGGGGACCTATCACTCAGTGCCAGAGGCACTGGAGGCACGTGAGGGCTGAGGACACTTACCCAAGGTTCATGCAGGACTTGGAGGCCAGTGGACCTTCCCCTTGGGCCTTCATTCTAGGAGGCTAAAGGGAATTCTGCTCAGGCGTCATCTTGTCCCACTAGGCAGGGTGGGGGCTGCCAGACAATAAGCTGCCCATCTCCCTCACTGTATTCCTGCTGCTTCCCAGCAACAGCCTGGCCATTTTTCAACATGTCTTTAGTTGTACAAAGGAGATAAGACAGCTATATATTTTTTAAAGCACCCCTGGTTCAGTTCCCACAGGGGTTTTAAATAGGCTAGTAATAGACATTTGTATTTTCAGTAGATCTCCTTGGGTTGTGTCAGGAAAGTGAAATAAAGGGATTTGGACTATCATCAGGAAGCTCTGATAGGAGACTTTATAGACTTCATATCTCCAGGTAAGAGAGATTAAGAGCTTCAATGAGTACTGAGAAAATCAGGGTGGAAAGGAAAGGATTGATTTTAAAACTATTTAGAAGATAAAACATACAGGAATTGGTAATGGATAGATGTTGGAAATGAGGGTAGAAGAGTTTAGGATGGCGGTCTCTGGTGTGAGAGACGAATGATCTTATCATTGATGGCTGGGGCAACCTTGGGGGCATTTGTGTCGAGTTACTACTGCTTCAGGCACCAAACAACTGTCTAAATATAATGTCATAGCTGGTGAAAGGACTCTGGAGCCTATGTGAGAGGTGAGAGTTGCACCCATGGAAGTGGATAAGATCGTCAGCTCCAGGGAGAGCTTGGAGAGGGCAAGAACAGGATCCGGAGGTTTGTGGGGATGAAAGAGGATTGGAGATAGAGGAGTGTGAAGGCAGAGTGCGACAGAAGGTTGAAACACTAGGGAAACAATAGTTAAGAAGTGAGCAGAAAAAGAAAAACCAAGAAAAGACAATGAGCAAGGTAAGTCGGAGATCCAGAAGAGCCAGAAAAATCAAGGAACATCATAGTAGTTGTGGGAAGGAGAGGTCAGAGATAGCAAATGTGACAGAGGCTTCCAGGAAGACACAGGCTGCAAGGTGTGCAGTGGATATGGCAATACAAGAAACCAGCCTTGGGAGAGCAGGTGCAGTTGAAGCAGAGGTATCAGAACTGGGCTCAAGAAAAGGAGGGTCTGGGAAGAGATGGAGGAGGTCACACACCCACAGTCTTCTTCAAGTGAGAAGCAGGGAAGCAGTGGATGGTGTCTGGAGGGACTTACTGGATGTCAGAGTGGATTGTATTTTTTTTAAAGGAGTGACTAAGGCATATACATTGGGGACAAGGTGGTGTCCCCACTGAGGAGAGGAGACAACAAACGAGGCAGGTACTAGAGGAAGTGGGAGGGAGTGATGTCAATCACACAGTGGAAGGATGGCCTCATAGAAGAGCATTCATGCTTTAAGACATAAGGGGAAGAGGAAATGTTTTACATGTAGGGATGGAGAAATGAGGTGGGTATGAAGGCTTTGCATTAAAAGGCTCTGTGTGTGTGTGTGTGTGTGTGTGTGTGTGTGTGTGTGTGTACATGTGTACATACACACATACACATTGGGGATTGAACCCAGGGCTGATAACCACTGAGCTACATCTGCAGCCCTTTTTAATTTGTATTTTGAGAAAGGATCTCACTAATTTTTTTAAAAATTGCTTTTATTTTTTAAATACATGACAGTGGAATGCATCACAATTCTTATTATACATATAGAACACAATTTTTCATATCTCTGTATATAGAGTATGTTCACACCAATTTATGTCTTCATACATGTACTTTGGATAATGATGTCCACACCTTCCACTATCATTGCTAACCCCTGCCCCCTCCTTTCTCCTCCCAACCCTCTGCCGTATCTAGAGTTTGTCTATTCCTTCTATACTCCCTCTGTCTACCCCACAATGAGTAAGTCTCCTTATATCAGAGAAAACATTCACCATTTGTTTTTTGTGATTGGCTAACTTCACTTATCATTATCTTCTCCAACTCCATCCATTTACCTGCAAATATCATGATTTTATTCTCTTTTATTGCTGAGTAATATTCCATTGTGTATATATGCCACAATTTAATCCATTCATCCCCTGAATGGCATCTAGGCTGGTTCCACAGTTTAGCTATTGTGAATTGTGCTGCTATAAACATTGATGTGGCTGTGTTCCTGTAGTATGCTGTTTTTAAGTCCTTTGGGTATAGACTGAGGAGAGGGATAGCTGGGTCAAATGGTGGTTTGGTTCCCAATTTTCCAAGAAATCTCCATACTGCTTTCCATATTGGCTGCACCAATTTTCAGTCCCACCGGCAGTGTATGAATGTAGCTTTCCATCCACATCCTTGCCAACACTTATTGTTGTTTGTCTTCATAGAGCTGCCATTCCGACTGGAGTGAGTCAGAGTAGTTTTGATTTGCATTTCTCTAATTGCTAGAGATGATGAGCATTTTTTTCATATATTTGTTGATTGACTAAATATCCTCTTCTGGGGATCTCACTAAATTGCTTGGGGACTCACTGAGTTGCTGAGGCTGGCCTTGAACTTGTGATACTTCTGCCTCACTCTCCTGGGTCACAGCATTATAGGCGTGTGCCACCATGCCTGGCAAGGCAGTCAATTTGTTCAGGTTTACTTCTTGTATCTTTAAAGGTAATACTAAATTGAGAAATAAGATTAACAAAAGACTCAAAGCCTATGGGGGGAAAATTTATTATTTTCTTTGCTGCTTTTAAATTATTTTGTACCATAAGCTATTTTCCCCTCAAAGTTATCTCATAATACAAACTCATTTCACTCAATTAAATACAGTTGTGGACCATCTTTTCTAAATAACAATATGAAGTCATCTGCTTTGTGTTTCTGGTGAACACAGTAGCTCATTGCCACACCACTGTGAAGATTTGATTCTGGCTTATGGTATTTGGTGTTCTTTATTTTATGAAGCAAGCGGTTTACGATTTGTTAAGCTAGGTACTTGGGAAATTATTGACAGCACAATCATAATGGAATGTAAATGTCATCCCTGTGATCTTTCAGCCTTTCATATTTTCATTGTATTTCTGAAAAGAGAAATGGATGTTTTTATTAAATGCAAAGGCATCTGCACACAGCATGTTCAATTCATGAATTTATGAAGCACTTACAATGTTGCTCAGGATGGTGTTGTTTGGGGGGGGGCATCTCCTTGTCCTGAAAGGAGTTGGTCATGAACCTTGCTGAGTGGGGGACCTGGAGTGGTGAGTTCCATAGAAAAAGATGGCAGGTACCAAGACAGAAAAGGAGAGGAGAAAAGACCCACATAGAATCTTTACCAGGGAAGCTTACATAAGAGTGGGTGATGGGGAAGATGGGCAGTGTTTTCATGAACACTGAAACATTTGTGCCTCATCAGAGATCTTAGAAACAGGAGGTTTGATAGGCTTTTAAGAAAGAGAAATTATTTGAAGAAGTGGAGTGAAACAACCAAGAAGTTTTATTTTGCTCTAAATCTATGTAGAACAGATCTGAGGTCCAGCACTGGAGCTCATCAAGTATTGGGTGGGATGATCCAATGATTAGGCTCTTATGTGTTTAAACACAAGCTCTTTATTTTGACCCTCGGTGCAAATTTTGTCCTGCATGGACGTGAGGTATTAAGCAGAGCTGAGTGATTTGGTCAGGCTGTTGAAAGAGATCTTGAAGTCTCTTGCTAGTTTTGGAGCAAGTAAGATAGACCCTCTTTTTAATGTGGAAAGGATTAGCCTCACCTGCTTCCATTTCATGAGGCTTGGTCAGGCTCAGGCTCAAGGCCTGAGCCTGTGTGTGTTGTCCTGGCAGCAGAATCATGCTGTGTTGGACCCAAGTGCTGCCCTGACTAATGGCTGAGATGAGCATATTCCATCTCGTCTTTCACATAGATCCCAAGTGCCTACTATAAGGTTTATGTGGTACCTACGGGTTTCCCCAACCCCTGCAAACTGCTCTCTCTGTCTTGAAGGGGAGTCCATAGTATCTCAGGATAAGACATAAATATAAAAATGCAAATATCCTCATATAAGGTCCTTTCTGAACTGCATCTTTTGTCACTGTAGATCCGTTTCCATCCTGATCCACTTTGCTCTGTTCTTGGGATACTGACCCATGTGGGCAACATTAAGTCCCTTTGCCTTTTGGCCTTTCTGGTTCCAGCCAATGGAAGGCACTAGCAGGGTGAGAGGGCAGAAGGAAAGTGAGGTCACAGCGTTTGTTTCCAGTGTCTTCCTGCAGGTGGATGTTTCTCTGCAGAGGTCCAGATTCCCGTTTCCTAATCACTGTTCTCTCTGGGTTCGGACAATGCCTTGCACCTCTTGTTCTTCCAAGCCTGGCACTGGAAACAGCTCCCTGTTGTTGCCAGCCCCAGAGACTGTGCCATCTCTTGTTGTTTCTCTGCCCATGTGGGTAGATAGCGCCCTGTCAGACTCTCCTCAGTTACTCTGCCAGTGATGCTGTTTCCTGCTGGGATCCCACAGAACACTTTCTTTTTTCTCTTTCTAAGGATGAATAGAGACAACCTACAAAGAAGGGCAGATACACTGCAATGAATAAAACTAGGAATGAAGAAGGTGAAAACAGAGTGTGGCAGAGGTAGGGGGTGGTGGGGACACAGTCACTACAGATTCTGTTTCACTCTGACTGCACAGTGATGCCTGGGGTGTAATAGATGCCTCATTAATTTTCTCCCGTCTTTTCTAAACTTTCCCTTGTCCCTTAGTGAGTTTTTCTTCAGCTCACTTTACCTGGGGGCCTTTTGATCTGTGCCCCCCACCAAGTTGGTCCACTTTAGTTTCCCATTGCTTAAATCCTTTATCAGCAGTGTGGATTCAAAACCTCTGGTTTACTCTCTTCCCATTGTAGTGCATGTTTCCTTAAATAAATGGGGGGAGATCAAGGCCACAGATTTTACTTTGTACTTTGTTCTATATGAGAAATCCTTGAGCTGAACGTTTTGAAATCTGATGCATTCAAAATTGAAGTCTTTTGAGAAAAATATGACGGGTTCAAATTGAGGAATGTTCTTCTACCCAGTTCTTCTCAAAACTCAGTCATCAAGCTCAAGGAAAGCCTGAGAAAATGTCACAGACCAGAGACGGTTAAGGAAATGGGATGACTTAATGTGAATATGGTCTCGGACATTAGGAGAAAACTAGTGAAATCTTAATAAAGTGTGGAGATCAGTTAATGTTATCTCCTTAATTGTAGCAAATGTATCATGGCAACGTAAGATGTTAAGATAAGAGGAATCTGGTACCATACAGGAGCTCAGCATGTATATATTTGTGATTTTTCTGTAACTAGAACTGTTCTAAAATATAAAGGTTATTTATAAAAATCAATATCTTTAATGTCTAGGTGAGTTGATATTAAATCAAAGAGTTTGTTAAACACATAATTTTTCTATGCTCAGTATTTGAGGATGATAAAAATATTTGGACTCAAAGCAAAGTATGAAATTCATGATATTTTCTGCATAATTTTGGCCTGTTAAGATCCTCAATTTTTGTCTGGAATTTTTAGTCATAATTTAACAAGCATTTATTTGGTACTTGCTTTTTGCCAGGAATTAATCTAGGCACTAAAAATACAGCAATAAAGAAGACAGACCAGTTTCTTTGTAGTCAGGAAATAGATATTTTTTATTTTTCTGGATATTAATCTGGAAAAATTCTTTCTCAGACTTTTTTTCACTGCAGTGCCCAGTCCTATATGCAGGCTCTAGGTACTAAAAGTTCCATGAATGTAAGTATATAAGAAAGGGGTGGGGGAGAATAGAAGTTCACTGGATTAGACAAAGGGGAATGAAGGGAAGGGAGAGGGGTTGGGAATGGGAAAGACAGTGGAATGATTTGGACATAACTTTCCTGTGTTCACAACCAGTGAAACATCACAGTACATTTAACTGCAAGAATGGAATCCTAATTAGAATAAGTTATACTCCGTGTATGTATAATATGTCAAAATATATTCTACTGTCATGTATATCTACAGAGAACAAATAAAAAATATTTTTAAAAGAATAAAAATATATGTTATAAATTCCACTTAGATCTATTATGCATTTGTTCATAGTTAAAATTATAGTTTATATTCTATTTGAGAAATGAGCCTAGACTTAGGGACTATTCTTAACAATTAAGCAGAGATGGAATTATGAATTGGAAAGCATTTGTGTTATAAATTTACTGGGGTGTTGGGCATGGTGTCAAAAAACCCAAATCCCAATGACTTGGAGGCTGAAACAAGAGGATCACAAGTTTCAGCAACTTAGTGAGACTCTCAGCAACCTGTCGAGACTCAATCTCAGAGTGTGTGTGTGTTTGTGTAAATCGCTGGGGATGTAGCTCAGTGGTAAAGCAACCCTGGGTTCAGTCACTAGTACCAAAAAGAAACAACAACAACAACAACAGATTTATTACATATAGTTGTTAGTACAAAAAAGTACTTAAGGTATGAAAGAGGTTTTAGGTTTTTCTCAGTCAGGATTTAGAGAGAAATCCTTTGTGCAAAATCAGGTTTCATCAGACATATTAATTTGATAAGGAGAAAGTGATGCTTGATATGTGATTTTCTTGTAAGTGTAGTATTCATGAAAAGAGAAAATTGCTCCTCCTTTATTGAGTTTCTCAATAGACTATGTGTTTTGCCTTGGTGAGAATGTGTTCATATCATGGTGTCTATCATCTAGGAATTTGGCAATAATACAGATGTTGCTGGTGGGAAATTAAATGATCTTAGTAGTAACTCCAGAGTAAGAAAATAAAAACAAATTTAAACATTGTAATTGTAGTGTGAACTTTGATTACTGCCTTACAAATAATATGTGCCTGAAAATATTGGCATATACTTGTTATTATTTTTCCTAGAATATATGCTGAATATATTGCTTTTTTGAAAAGTAGACTTCATTATTGAATAACTTTTTTTAAGTTTCACTCTGCAATCTTACATGAAAATGAGGCCAGTGTTTGGTTGAAGTCGGGAAAAACTAACATGCATTTATTTACTTTTAGTTTTTATTTGTTCTTTTTAGATATTTTTGACAGTATATTTTGACATATTTATACAAACATGGAGTATGTGTTATTCTAATTGGGATCCCAGTCTTGTGGTTGTACATCATATGGAGATTCATTGTGGTGTACTGATATACATACATAGGATAGTTATGTTGGATTCATTGTACTTCTTTCCTATTCCCCCCATCTCCCTTACCTTCATTTCCCTTTGTCTAATCCACTGCACGTCTACTCTTTGCCTCCCCTTTCCTTGTGTGTTAGCATCCATACATCAGAGAACATTTGACCTTTGATTTTTTGGGTTTGACCTATTTCACTTAGCATGATAGACTCCAGATCCACCCATTTACTGGCAAATGGCATAAAGTTGCTCTTTTTTTATGGCTGAGTCATAGTCCATTGTGCATTTATACCACATTTTCTTTATCCATTCACCTATTGAAGGGCACCTAGATTGGTTCCATTGCCTAGCTATTATGAATTGTGCTGCTATAAATATCCATGTGGCTGTGTCTCTGTAATATGCTGATTTTCAAGATGGTGGAATAGAGGAAGTTGCTTTCCAGGCTGTTCTGTGGCATGAAACAAGAAGGCGGGTAACATGTAGTTTTACTAGAACTGCTGACTGCTGCACTATGGAACTGCTTAATCTAAAACTGTAAGTTTAGTATCTAGAATTTTGAACTATAAGAATATTCAAAGATAAGGATAAAGCCATTTTCTACTTTTAGAAAATAATGCAAGCCATTTAATCAGATGTGGGATGACTTGTCATATTTGATATCATTTATGCAGTGTTATTGTTTTAAAAATGATGTTTTATTTTAAAGATGGTTATGTATTTAAGGGAGGGGTAAAGACCATTTTTAATGATTACTTTAGAGAACTTAAGTTGAGCCAAAGACTTGTTGTTTTCCAAGATTCAACTTTGTGCAGTATTGATATTAACCTTTATGGAACCGATATGAATGGTGAAATGAGGTCCGTGTTTTAAAATTAGTGCTGTTTGTCTTATTAACTTAAAATAGGATCTAATGGTAGACAGCCAAATTTGCTGGTATTGCCAACAGGCCCAAGAATTCAAAATAGTTTACCTTGAAGGCTTGGTTTATGAAGAAAGGAGAAAATGTCAACATAAAACATTTTTAAGGATGAAATTCCTTTATTATCAGTGGAGTAGAGGAAGGAGATTGGGGGTGGGAGGAGGGTGTGGGAAAGGGAAGAAGGGTGGAATGAATCTGACCTAACTTTGCTGTGAACACGGATGAATACATCACACTGAATTTCATCTTCGTGTATATCACAAGGCACTAAGTAAAGAAAACAAAACTATAGATAAATAGAGGAAAGATCAATAGAATAGAGGGAAGGGAACAGGGGAGGGAGAAGAGAAAGAAAAGGAGAAGTACTGGGGACTGCATTAGAGCAAATTATTCTATGCTCATCTGATTTTGTCAAAATGAACCCTAATATTATGTATGACTAAAATTAAATAATAAAAACTTCTCTGGAGAAAAAAAAGAAACTCTCTATTTTGTTAGATAACTACTTTTACAAATGTATTAGATCTGTAGCCAGGACAAAATAAAGTTTTTGTTGTTAAATATCAGTACCTACAGAATTCTTGCGGATATTCAAGTTTTGAAGCATGGTTTGTTGAGATAGAAAGTGATAATTTATATAATTAAGGATAACTTTAACATATAACAACTGTATAATCATAACTTTTTAATCATTAAGTATAACTTTAATATATGACTTACATGTAAAATAAACTCCTCAAGGTTTTCAGGGACATTTTTCTAATTTATTCTTGAATATGAAGCAGGAAATAAGTTGTTTCAAAACCTAAACTCAGTAATTTTTATTCCATCCATGTTAAGATCATAGAACATTAGGAGAAAAGCTTTTGAAATCAGCTATATTAGATAATTGAGTGCCTCTGGCTAGATAGAAAAATAGAAGTTTCTCTAAGTAAGCACTCAACTGAAAGTTTAATGAATTACTTATTGCTTTTTTTTTTTTTTTGGTACTAGGGATTAAAGCCAGGGGCACTGAACCACTGAATTACATCCTCAGCACTTCCTTTTTAAAAATTATTTTTGAGACAGGTTCTCACTAAGTTGCCAAGGCTGGCCTCAAACTTGGGATCCTCCTGCCTCAACTTCCCAAGTTGCTGGGATTACAGGTGTGCACCACCATGCCCAGCTCTGACGGTGTTCTTTACCTTATTGGATCACAGACCCATTAGATTGCCAGAGAGTCGGGTGAGGAGAGACTCTATCTCTGGATTCTTTTTTTAAGAAATGTGAACAACCATGTAAATCTTCCAAAAACAATTTCATTGAAGTATAACCTGCAATAAAATGCACTATCTTAAATGTGCAGCTGAATGAACTTTTACATAGAGATACAATTGTACCCCTGAAATCAAGTCACAGTATCCAGGGATGCTTTCTATATACTTCAACCAGTACTCCACCCAGAGATAAACCACCGTTCTGACTTTTAGCACTGCTAGTTAATTTTCATGTTTTTGACATTGTATAGATGGAAGAATATAATGACATACTCTTCTGTGTCAGTTTTCTTTCACCTAGCATTATACTTTGGAATTCTTTCACGTTATTGTCAGTAGCAAGTTCTTTTTATAAAAAAATTTCTGTGTGAATATAGTACAGTTTATTCTGTTTATGGGCATTGTTTAGCTGTTAAAAATAAAACTCTCTTGAACATTCTTGTACATGTCATTTGTTGAATGTATGCATTTTTCTTTGTATATCCCTAGAAGTAGAATTGCTGGGTTTAGGGTAGGTATATATTTAGCCTGAAAAGATACTGATATGTGGATATCACAATTTACACTCCCATGAACAGTCTATAAGAATTCTAGTTGCTCCATATTCTTGCTGACACTCAGTATTATCTTTTAAATTTTTGCTGTTCTATTGGGTAATCTTTTTTATGGGAGTATAAGGGGATTATAGTTCTAATGATCAACCATGAACACATATCAGGGTCTTGGATCAAGAAATTCATGACTGTATGACAGTTATGTTCTCTGTCTCTGGGTGGAGTTTTTCATTTACTCTTAATTTGTTCAGTTCTGGGAGAATATTCTGTAATCTATAAACTAAACTCTGAAGTTCATCATAGTTAAACCTTCTTGAAAAGGAGGGAGTAAGCTAGAGGGTAAAAAACTAAATGACGTGTGTGTATGTAATACACATATATGTGTGTGTGAGCTCACAGTTGGACATACAGAATGAGGACAAATCATTACCAACTCCTGCATGGAAAAGATCCCATGTAATCAGTCTGCCACCAAGAGGTCGTCTGATTTTTAGGGGGTGTTTCCTTCTTGAGCACTGGGGCGTGATTTTTGCTGTTGGTGGGAGTGTGTTGTTGGCAAGGGCTAGGTTTGTTTTCATGAAAAGTCTTGTTGAGTTCCTCCCAGAGCCTCTGCTCTTGCCACTATGGTCACTTGTGTTTGGTCTGTTGATGAAGCACTCGTGTGGCTGGTTGGAGAAGCAAACTGAAATCCGCAGGCTTGAAATTTTGTCCACTTGATTATTAGGAGGCCCTTCTCTAAATGAATGCTCTTTAGTGTACATTCATATGGGACAAAAATATTTTTCAGACAATGTGCTCATTCTCAGAGGCCCATCTTCTTCCCTTGACATCCTAATTCTTTCTTCCAAAACTCTGCTTTTCTCCCCCAAGTCTGACCATCCAGGTTATATTAATCTTTGCCTGTGACTCAGTGTAGATCCATATTTCTGGCTATTTCTCATTGTAGGTAAAAATGGACAACAGGTGCTGATCACAGTTGTCTTCTGGGATGATTTCTCTTTGAAGTCTTTTAGGGACACTCACTATTGGAGATGTAAGACTACAGCAGTCTGGGTTTGCTTGGTGCCAGATATCATGCAAACCTTTATAAACCAGATGCATGTTTCCTTCTCAGTCAGCAGATCATAAGGAAATCTCCATGAAGCCTTTAAGTGTGGTGAGGAGTAGGTGTAGGTGCTAGATGTATCTGAGACATGTGCTAATGCACTTTACCCTATAGACCTGCTTGAGCCTGATCTCTTTTATACCTTCTAGAGATTGCTTCCGTATCAGGCCCAACATAATGGCTTGGTGGGTAAGACAATATTCAAATTATTGTGAGCAGCTTAGGTCACATGGTTACTTCATGATCTTTAATCAGGTTTTGATACAAGCTAGCAGCCATTGCTAAAGTTGTTCTCTGCAGAAGAGGGTATGACTTTGTTTTAGAATCTCAGCAGATTGGGCTGATTCTCTGTATCTTAATGGATTCAAATGATAGAATTTGATGCATCACAAGACCCAAGTGGCCTAGTAGTTTGTGCTGTAGTCCAGCCTTGAGGCAGAACCATCTCTTGCTTTGGGTCCCATTCAACACTGGCAGACTTGTAGGTTGCCATTAAGTGTATTTAGATTTGGTATGTATTGCCTTTAAGATGCAAAGTAGCCTGTGAAGTATTGTACCTTTTTTTTTGTACTAGTAATATGCCATTAAGGATGTCGCACCTTATATTTTACTTTGTTGGGTATATTCTGTCCTGTTTCATGCCACTGGATCTCTAGAAATATTATGATGTTGTAGCCCTTGAATTTTCATCTTTTCCCCACTATTGAGCTTGCATGTATCTTGCCAAGATATTCTAAATGATTTATTACTTCTTATTTATCAGGTCCTGTAGGCATGTTGTAATGCATGCTAATGATTCAGTATGATGGTCTGTAGGATGTTGGGACAATCAATATCTCTATAGACTAGATCATGGCAGAAAGGATAGTTTTTATAGCTCTGGAACAAGAATAAAAAGTATGTTCTTTTTCTTCCCCCAGTACTGGGATTGAACCCAGAGATGGCCTACACTAAACTGTATCCTTATCTCTCTCTCTCTCTCTCTCTCTCTCTCTCTCTCTCTCTCTCTCTCTCTCTAGACAGGGTCTTCCTAAGTTTCTGAGGCTGATCTTGAACTTGCACTCTTCCTGACTCAGCTCCAGAGTAGATGGAATTACAGGTGTGCACCACTGAAGCTAGCTTAAAAGTATATTTTTGACCTTTTGAAAAAAAATCAAATGACTTCTTGAGTTCTTTCCATGTTGATAAAACATTTCCCACTTCAATATCTTTATATTCAGTGCCATATTTGCTCCAGGAAAGGGACTTTATTTGGTAAATTAGCTATATTGGAGTCATTGCCTGAAAGGGTTTACAATAGCCCATTCTCCAAGATCTGTGTGCTGTATAGACCAAAGAGGTATGTTAAGCAGGGATGTGAAAGGAATTACTATCCTTGAAAATTTCAAGTTTTGATGGTGATGTATTCATCTCTACACTTTTTCCTGTGGATGTGTTTTTTCTTTTGCTTTATCATCCTGA
Organism: Ictidomys tridecemlineatus; assembly: GCF_052094955.1. Classification (NCBI taxonomy): domain Eukaryota; kingdom Metazoa; phylum Chordata; class Mammalia; order Rodentia; family Sciuridae; genus Ictidomys; species Ictidomys tridecemlineatus. The sequence goes on along the minus strand of NC_135477.1, from coordinate 117,919,920 downwards.
TAGGAAAAAGAAATACAGTCTTTTACTTAGTCTTTTTTGTCATGATAGCCTATACTTCATGGCTGGGGAGCCATTATGGGACTCTTACCCGTGCTTTAGTATGTTTACTCCAACAATACATTCAAAAAACTGCAAAATAACTGTAAGGTGGCTCCATGGATTTATGAGGCCCATAGTGAAGTTGAAGAGGCCAAAACTTCATGAATTACTTGACCACAAATAACTATTGGACAGTGGCAATTCAGGCTCCCAGAATTTAGGGGAACTCAGTCTTTTGAAATGTAAGAAGGTAAGGATTGCTCTCTGAGGGAAGCAAAGTAAATAGAATGTGTATTTTGTACTTTTGTTCCCAGCTCTGAGATATCTCATTATACTCCGAAAGGAGCATCACCTGGGGGTAATTAAAGGACAACAGGTGAAGGGCTGAAATTATCCAGGGGTGGTGTTCATTTGCAGGCAGTAGTTCTGCAGAGGTTAAAGTTGTGTTAGGAGAGGGTTTGGAAGAGTACTCCTTTTTTCACACGTCCTTAATGGTATTCTGGCTCCTAAGGAGGAGTGTCAGCATAGTGGAAATTGTGTTTCAGCTGTGAGATTCAACTTCTGCTGATACCTAAACACATTTAGCACTCCCCAAACATGTGAAACATCATTTTGAAGTGTGAAACATACTTGTGGAAAAGAGGTTGTAGGTGTTTCTTTTTCTCACAAGAATAATTTGTCTCAAGAAATTTTAGAGTTAATTTTTTGATTATTTATGTCAAAATTCGAACATATTGAACACTTGATCTGCATGTACTGCATTAATTTCAAACATTTTCGTTGCATAGTAACTATCTTGAAATAGTTTTTGGCTCCTAGCATCTTACTAGTTTTGAATAAGGAAGAATATCAACTTATTTTCTTTTGCAAGTTAATGAAGTAGATTATCTGGTAGTGACAAATGAAATATGAATATAAATCTGTGTTTTTGCGTCTTTATGTGGAATTCTAGGAAACAGAACCAAAGGCATTTATTGGCCAAATTTCCCAGCCTTCTCCTTTTTCTCTGAGGCTATTTTAAGTTTCCCCTTCTTTTATTTATTTATTAATTTGTTTGTTTGTTTGTTTTTGTTTTGGTATTAAATTAAAGCCAGCCTCAGCAATTTAGTGAGGCCCTAAGCAACTTAGCAAGACTCTGTCTCAACATTAGAGAGGGGACATAGTTCAGTGGTTAAGCATCCCTGAGTTCAGTCCCCCATCCTGGGGATGGGGAAAGGGGGAAGAATTGGCAAGGCTCAAGGTAAGGAGAAAGTAAAAGAAAAAAATAAATAAAGGAAAAATAAATAAGGGGCAGTGATAAGCCATGAAAATATGGACCCAGTTTCCTGGCTAAACAATGTACTACAGATGAAATATGAATATAAATTATTCTTAAATTAAAAAAATATTCTTTGGAAGGAAGATGGCGGCGAAGGGAGTGCATCATCCCAGTGCACCATGTCACTGAATGGGGGAAAGACGAGGTGAAACGGCTGAAGGCTAGCTTGTTGGGAATTTCCAGTGAAATTGAGGTGCTCCAGAATCTAGTGGACGGATTTCCATCGCTCGAGGTTCGGGTGCGGGAGCTCAGTGGAGGGCGATTTCTCTGCACGGAGGGTCGCATTGCCTGATAGGGAAACGCCCCGCAGCTGGAGTCTGCGGCATGCGCGGGAAGCGGTGAGGTGCCGGAGCGCGGGTGCAGCAATGCGGATTCTGGGGGCTCCCGCCAGTGGTACAATGGCCGTGCTTAGTGCTGAGTTCTGGCTTTGAGACAGAGGAGAGAAGTGGTCCAGTTCGGATCCCGACACCGGTCGGACCACGGAGGAGGACAGCAGCCGCCATCTTGGAGAAATTGATGTAATTACCCCTGTTTTCTACTGATCTCAGCGCATTCAGCTACGGAACAGGTGATTTCAGGCTGGTATTTGCCTGCGTCTCCCAGACAGATCGCTCAGGCTTGGGGCTGGAGAACCTGTGGGGAATACCCCTGGGGGCTTGTTCCTGGCAAGGCGTGTGCTGGGCTCCGAGTGGCCGGATTCTGGTCCCTGGGGCTGCCTTGGCTCAGGGTTGGGGAACCTGCAGAGACTGCGTGTGGGGGCCAGCTCCAAGTGGAGCGTGGGCTGAGCTTGGGGCGGCTGGGTTCTGACTCCCGGAACAGTTTTGGCCCGGGGCTGGGGAGCCCGCGGGGACTGCGTCTTTGAGCCTGCGCCCAGCGGAGCGTGCACCGAGTTTGGAGAGCTTGAACGGCCGGGCTCTGGCTCCCGGAGCTGCTTTGGCCTGGGGCTGGGGAACCCGGGGGGGGGGGGGGGGGGGTGCTCCTTGGAGCTAGCCCCCAGCGGAGCGTGCATCGGGATCCGAGAGGCCGGGTTCTGGCTCCCGAAGCTGCTTTGGCCTAGGGCTGGGGAACCTGCGGTGACTACTTCTCGGTCAGGGTCCTGCTGGGTGCTGTGGGGGCCGGGGGGGCAGAGTGGAGCTGCCGCAAGCGCCCAGAGCAGGCCAAGTGACCCGCCGGCGTGGTATCACCACACCCCAACTGCAGCTGGGGCCAAAGAGAGTAGCCACCCACGCCTGGAGTAGGACCAGCGACCTGATGGCGCAGTAGCCAAGTAACTCCATTTGGAGTAGGGGCTGTGCAGAGCCGCCGTCTGAGCCTGCAAGGTAGGCAGACCTGCGACCCACTGGCAGGACAGGCCTGGTAGCCTGCCAGCGTGGGGGACATGTAGCACCGAGGCAGTCACGTCACACTGATTGGAGTGGAGGTGGAACAGGGCCACCGCCCGTGTCCGGAGGGGGCTCAGTGACCCGTTGGAGAGGCAGTCAGGTACCCCCATTGGGAGTGGGGGCTGTGCAGAACTGCCGCCCGAGCTCGCAGGGTGGGCAGACCTGCGACCCACTGGCGGAACAGGTCTAGAGGCCTGCCAGCGTGGTAGACACGTCACACCAATTGGAGTGGGGATCGAGCAGAGCCTCCGCCCACATCCGGATCAGGACCAACGACCCAAGGGCGTGGTAGTTACGTCACCACAATTGGAGTCAGGGCAGAGCAGAGCCACCACCCACGCCCGCAGCGGTGGGGCAGACCAGCAACCGACCAGCATGGTAGACAGACCACCCTAATTAGAGGAGGAGCAAAGCCACTACCCGCCCTGCAAGGGAGACTTCCCAACTATACAAGAGCAACATAAATAAATAGGGGGTAAATTTCAAAAACACAACAGTTTCACCAAGCAGAAAGAAACGCGAGCAGTATGAAAAGACAAGGAAAGAAAGGACCACAAGCAATGCAGGTCAACTCAACTTTAGAAGATATAGCTGCAACAGATGGAATGTCAGATATAGAGTTCAGGATATACATGCTTCAGATGATCTGGAGTCTCAAGGAAGACATGAGACAGTAAAATCAGACAATGAAAGATCACATTGACAAGGAACTACATAAACAAATCCAGGAAGTAAAAGATCAATTTCACAGGGAGATAGAGGTAATAAAAAACAAACAAATAGAAATCCTAGAAATGCAGGAAGCAATAAACCAACTTAAAAACTAAATTGAGAATACTACCAGCAGAGTAGATCACTTAGAAGATAGAACATCAGACAATGAAGACAAAGTATTTCAACTTGAAAAGAAGATAGACAGCTCAGCAAGTCTGCTAAGAAACCATGAGCAGAACATCCAAGAATTATGGGATAATATTAAAAAACCAAACTTAAGAGTCATTGGGATACAAGAAGGCACAGAGCTCCAAACCAAAGGAATAAACAATCTATTCAGTGAAATAATACGAGAAAACTTCCCAGACTTGAAGAATGAGACAGAATCCCAAATCCTAGAAGCCTACAGGACGCTGAATGTGCAAAATCATAAGAGATCCACACCTAGGCACATTATAATGAAGATGTCCAACATACAGAATAAGGAGAGAATTTTAAAAGCTACAAGAGAAAGGAAGCAGATTACATTTAGGGGTAAACCAATCAGGATAACAGCTGATCTCTCAACACAGACTCTGAAAGCTAGAAGATCCTGGAATAACATATTTCAAACACTGAAAGAAAATGGGTTCCAACCAAGAATCGTGTATCCAGCGAAATTAAGCTTCAGAATGGAAGATGAAATTAAAACCTTCCACGATAAACAAAAGTTAAAAGAATTTGCAGCTAGAAAACCATCTCTTCAAAAAAATCCTTGGCAAAACATTACAGGAAGAGGAAATGGAAAATAACATTGAAAACCAACAGGGGGAGGTAGGACAGTAAAGGGGGGAAAGTAATCAAAGAGGAAAACAAATCAGGTTTAGTAACATTAATAAACAAATATGGCTGAAAGAACAAACCATATCTCAATAATAACCCTAAATGTGAATGGCTTAAACTCACCAATTAAGAGACATAGGCTAGTTGAATAGATCACAAAACAAGACCCAACAATATGCTGCCTACCGGAGACGCATCTGATAGGAAAAGATATACATAGACTGAAGGTGAAAGGTTGGGAAAAATCATACCACTCATATGGACTGCGGAAACAAGCAGGAGTGTCCATATCTAATCAAAAGGGATAAAGAAGGATACTTCATACTGCTCAAGGGAACCATACACCAACAAGACATAACAATCATAAATATATATGCCCCAAATAATGGTGCAGCAATGTTCATCAAGCAAACTCTCCTCAAGTCCAAGAGTCTAATAGACCACCATACAATAATCATGGGAGACTTCAACACATCTCTCTCACCACTGGACAGATCTTCCAAACAAAAGTTAAATAAGGAAACTATAGAACTCAATAACACAATTAAAAACCTAGACTTAATTGACATATATAGACTATACCACCCAACATCAAGTAGCTACACTTTTTTCTCAGTAGCACATGGAACCTTCTCAAAAATAGATCATATATTATGTCACAGGGCAACTCTTAGACAATATAAAGGAGTAGATATAATACCATGCATCTTATCTGATCATAATGGAATGAAACTGAAAATCAATGATAAAAGAAGGAAGGAAAAATTATGCGTCACTTGGAGAATGAACAATAGGTTACTGAATGATCAATGGGTTTTAGAAGACATCAAGGAGGAAATTAAAAACACAGTTAAATGAAAACACAGACACAACATATCGGAATCTATGGGACACATTGAAAGCAGTTCTAAGAGGAAAATTCATTGCTTGGAATTCATTCCTTAAAAAAAGAAAAAACCAACAAATAAATGATCTCATACTTCATCTCAAAATCCTAGAAAAAGAAGAGCAAAACAACAGCAAAAGAAGTAGAAGGCAAGAAATAATTAAAATCAGAGCTGAAATTAATGAAATTGAAACAAAAGAAACAATTGAAAAAATTGACAAAACTAAAAGCTGGTTCTTTGAAAAAATAAATAAAATCGACAGACCCTTAGCCATGCTAACAAAGAGAAGAAGAGAGAGAACCCAAATTACTAGCATACGGGATGAAAAAGGCAATATCACAACAGACACTTCAGAAATACAGAAGATAATCAGAAATTATTTTGAATCCTTATACTCCAGTAAAATAGAAGATAGTGAAGGCATAGATAAATTTCTTAAGTCTTATGATCTGCCCAGATTGAGTCAGGAGGATATAGACAACCTAAACAGACCAATAAAAATAGAGGAAATAGAAGAAACCATCAAAAGACTACCAACTAAGAAAAGCCTAGGACCGGATGGGTATAGAGCAGAGTTCTACAAAACCTTTAAAGAGGAACTAACACCAATACTTTTCAAGCTATTTCAGGAAATAGAAAAAGAGGGAGAACTTCCAAATACATTCTACGAGGCCAACATCACCCTGATGCCCAAACCAGACAAAGACACTTCAAAGAAAGAAAACTACAGACCAATATCTCTAATGAACCTAGATGCAAAAATCCTCAATAAAATTCTGGCGAATCGGATTAAAAAACATATCAAAAAAATTATACACCATGATCAAGTAGGATTCATCCCTGGGATGCAAGGCTGGTTCAATATACGGAAATCAATAAATGTGATTCACCACATCAATAGACTTAAAAATAAGATCCATATGATCATCTCGATAGATGCAGAAAAAGCATTTGACAAAGTACAGCATCCCTTTATGTTTAAAACTCTAGAAAAATTAGGGACAACAGGATCATACCTCAACATTGTAAAAGCAATCTACGATAAGCCACAGGCCAGCATCATTCTGAATGGAGAAAAATTGAAGGCATTCCCTCTAAGATCTGGTACAAGACAGGGATGCCCTCTCTCACCACTTCTGTTCAACATAGTTCTCGAAACACTGGCCAGAGCAATTAGACAGACGAAAGAAATTAAAGGCATAAAAATAGGAAAAGAAGAACTTAAATTATCACTATTTGCAGACGACATGATTCTATACCTAGCAGACCCAAAAGGGTCTACAAAGAAACTATTAGAGCTAATAAATGAATTCAGCAAAGTGGCAGGATATAAGATCAACACGCATAAATCAAAGGCATTCCTGTATATCAGCGACAAATCCTCTGAAACGGAAATGAGGACAACTACTCCATTCACAAAATCCCCCCAAAAAATAAAATACTTGGGAATCAACCTAACAAAAGAGATGAAAGACTTATACAATGAAAAATACAGAACCCTAAAGAGAGATATTGAAGAAGACCTTAGAAGATGGAAAAATATACCCTGTTCATGGATAGGCAGAACTGACATCATCAAAATGGCGATATTACCAAAAGTCCTCTATAAGTTCAATGCAATGCCAATCAAAATCCCAACAGCATTTCTTGTAGAAATAGATAAAAGAATCATGAAATTCATATGGAATAATAAAAGACCCAGAATAGCAAAAGCAATTTTAAGCAGGAAGTGTGAATCAGGCGGTATAGCGATACCAGACTTCAAACTATACTACAGAGCAATAGTAACAAAAACAGCATGGTACTGGTACCAAAACAGGTGAGTGGACCAATGGTACAGAATAGAGGACACAGTAACCAATCCACAAAACTACAACTATCTTATATTTGATAAAGGGGCTAAAAGCATGCAATGGAGGAAGGATAGCATCTTCAACAAATGGTGCTGGGAAAACTGGAAATCCATTTGCATCAAAATGAATCTGAATCCCTTTCTCTCGCCATGCACAAAAGTTAACTCAAAATGGATCAAGGAGCTTGATATTAAATCAGAGACACAGCGTCTGATAGAAGAAAAAGTTGGCTATGATCTACATACTGTGGGGTCGGGCTCCAAATTCCTCAATAGGACACCCATAGCACAAGAGTTAACAACTAGAATCAACAAATGGGACTTACTCAAACTGAAAAGTTTTTTCTCAGCAAAAGAAACAATAAGAGAGATAAACAGGGAGCCTACATCCTGGGAACAAATCTTTACTCCACACACTTCAGATAGAGCCCTAATATCCAGAGTATACAAAGAACTCAAAAAATTAGACAATATGATAACAAATAACCCAATCAATAAATGGGCCAAGGATCTGAACAGACACTTCTCAGAGGAGGACATACAATCAATCAATAAGTACATGAAAAAATGCTCACCATCGCTAGCAGTCAGAGAAATGCAAATCAAAACCACCCTAAGATACCATCTCACTCCAGTAAGATTGGCAGCCATCATGAAGTCCAACAACAACAAGTGCTGGAGAGGATGTGGGGAAAAGGGTACACTTGTTCATTGTTGGTGGGACTGCAAATTGGTGCAGCCAATTTGGAAAGCAGAATGGAGATTTCTTGGAAAGCTGGGAATGGAACCACCATTTGACCCAGCTATTCCCCTTCTCGGTCTATTCCCTAAAGACCTAATAAGAGCATGCTACAGGGACACTGCTACATCGATGTTCATAGCAGCACAATTCACGATAGCAAGATTGTGTAACCTACCTAGATGCCCTTCAATAGATGAATGGATAAAAAAAATGTGGCATTTATACACAATGGAGTATTACTCTGCATTAAAAAATGACAAAATCATAGAATTTGGAGGGAAATGGATGGCATTAGAGGAGATTATGCTAAGTGAAGCTAGCCAATCTTTAAAAAACAAATGCCAAATGACTCCTTTGATATAAGGGGAGTAACCAAGGACAGGGTAGGGACGAAGAGCTTGAGAAGAAGATTAACATTAAACAGGGATGAGAGGTGGGAGGGAAAGGGAGTGAGAAGGGAAATTGCATGGAAATGGAAGATGATCCTCAGGGTTATACAAAATTACATATAAGAGGAAAGGAGGGGTAAAACAAGATAGTACAAGTGGAAGAAATGATTTACAGTAGAGGGGGTAGAGAGAGAAAAGGGGAGGGGAGAGGAGGGGAGGGGAGGGGAGGGGGGATAGTAGAGAATAGGATAGACAGCAGAATACATCAGTCACTAGAACGGCAATATGTAAATCAATGGAAGGGTAACTGATGTGATACAGCAATCTGTATACGGGGTAAAATTGGGAGTTCATAACCCACTTGAATCAAACTGTGAAATATGATATATTAAGAACTATGTAATGTTTTGAATGTGAACGACCAACAATAAAAAAAAAGAAAGCTAAAAAAAAATATTCTTTCCAGAATCATACCTTGTAATCATTTTTCTTATTTGAAGCAAATATGCTATTGTTATTAAATGACATTAGTGTTTTCTGACTAGATAAGAATGCATATAAAGCAAGTTTTCTAATAGTGCCTTAGCATATCATTTGCTAAGCCCTCAATATCAATTAAACTGTTTGAACTATATCAGCTATGAATGATAAAATGTATACCATTCATCTGTGGAAGATGGATGTTTATTATCAGGAATCTTTTCTGGATGGTTTTCATGAATGCAGAACTACATGGCAGGGAAAAACAACACAAAAATAATTGTTTGACTGGTATTTAGCTTATGTTAAATTTGGGGGGGAAAGGGAAGAAACTGAGTAAAACTGAATTGAATGTTTCCTCCACATCTACCCTACCTAAAATTTGACTTGCTCCTGACCATGTGGCCCCTCCTTCTTGTGTGCCCATCTGTAGTACATTGTTTAGCCAGGAAACTGGGTCCATATTTTCATGGCTTATCACTGCCCCTTATTTATCTTTTATATATTTATTTATTTATTTTTATTTTTTACTTTCTCCTTACCTTGAGCCTTGTCAATTCTCTCCCCCCCCCCAAGTATTGGGGGATTGAACTCAGGGGTGCTTAACCACTGAACTATATCCCCTTCTTAATTTTGAGACAGAGTCTTGCTAAGTTGCTTAGGGCCTCACTAAATTGCTGAGGCTGGCTTTGAACTCTCCATCCTCCTTCTTCAGCTTCCTGAGCTGCTGGGATTACAGGTGTGTACCACCATGCCCAGCAGCCTTGCCAATTCTTGACTTCTAGTTCCTCCTCAACACATATTTAGGCCTTTGGCAATTCATACCCACTGTTTTCCCCTGCAGCTATAAGAAATCTTAGTAATTCTAACATCATTTGGCACCATGATAACTAACTTTTAATAAGCTCTTCTTAGGTTGCAGGCACTTTTTAGTTTTGGGTGCTAGGGATTGAACCCAGGAGTGCTTTACCACTAAGCCACCTCCCCAGTACTTTTTGTTTATTTTTGAGACAGACCCTTGGTAAGTTGCTGAGGCTGGCCTTAAACTTATAATCCTCCTGCCTCAGATTCCCGAGTCCCTGGGATTACAGCCACTAATGTGAATCACTTTTGAACTAGACTTAGTTATTACACCATTTTGAACTAGATGAACTAGACTTAGTTATTACACCATTTTGCACATGAGATTATTTGCTCAAGGTTACCTTACTCAAAATTGACAGGTCTGGGTTTTGAACTCATTTGGCTCTAGTGTCTTTGTTTTTCTTTCTTTCTTTTTTAAAAATTTTTATTTTTTCCTTTTAATTGATGGGATTTTATTTCTTTTTTCTTCTTTTGTTGCAGTTTTTATAACTTTATTTTACTTATTTATTTGTTTTCTGTGGTGCTGAGGATCAAACCTAGTACCTCACATGTACGAGGCAAGGGTTCTACCACTAAGTTACAACGCCAGCCCTAGACTCCATGTTCTTTTTTCTTTTTAAAATTTTCTTAGTTATAAATGGAAACAATATCTTTATATTGTTTATTAATTTTTATGTGGTGCTGAGGATTGAACCCAATGCCTCACATGTGCCAGTCAAGCGATCCGTCACTGAGCCACAACCCCAGCCCAAACTCCATGTTCTTAGTTCTACACCAGTGGTTTTTCAAACCTGATTTCATCTGGGAACTTTGAAAAATGCTGATTCCAACTAAATAAGAATTCTCTGGAGAATGGGATCCAACTTTTAAAAGACTTTTTGAGTGTGATTCCATTACACAAAATTAAGAACCATTTGCACATTTAATATGGCAGCTTCATAAGCTTCCATATTACATGTACTTATTTAAGTAAATGAATTGAAACCAACATAAAAAATTCAGTTCCTCAGTCATACTAGCCACAGTTCCAGGGCTCCATAGTCTCATGTGGCCAGAAGTTTCTGTTGTGGACCATATAGATTCAGAATATTTTTGTCCTTGTAGAAGTTTTATTGTACAGCGCTACTCTGTGCCATGCCCCCTCCTGGCTGTCATACTGTCTTCCTCGGTCTCGTGTTATTTACAACAGCCCTCTGACATGGCTAAACCATGGGCCTTTTCATCACCTGGAACTTGTCAACTTTGCAAAAATCTTTTAACTAATCAATCCTTCTTTGACCACATCCTCCTATCTTGTCGTCTCTCCAGAGAACACAGTTAGCCAGCTCCTCCATCAATCTATATGTTTCCTCATTGTCCATTTCCTCCAGGCTTCATTTCTCTTTACCATTTTTTTTTTAAAGAGAGAGAGAATTTTTTATTATTTATTTTTTAGTTTTCGGCGGACACAACATCTTAGTTTGTATGTGGTGCCGAGGATCGAACCTGGACTGCACGCATGCCAGGCGCGTGCGCTACCCCTTGAGCCACATCCCCAGCCTTCTCTTTACCATTTAATTTTGGACCTCATGGTGTCCTGGCCATTTCTTCTGATGTCTTCCTTCTCTCTTTCTTTCTGCTACATCCACAACTTTCTTGATGGGTACCAAGCCATTCACATTTTCTGCTTTTTCCCATTGCTGCTAGAGGAAAGTCTTCCATCTTCTAATAGATGTCATTAACTTTTCAGTCTCATTTGGAAACTCAAATTTGCTTAGTGATTCTTTTTTTTGGGGGGGTGGGATTTACCAGGGATTGAACTCAGGGGCACTCAACCACTGAGCCACATTCCCAGCCCTTTTTTGTATATTATTTAGTGACAGGGTCTCACTGAGTTGTTTAACACCTCACTGTTGCTGCGGATGGCTTTGAACTCACGGTCCTCCTGTCTCAGCCTCCTGAGCTGCTAGGATTATAGGCATGTACCGGCTGCATGGTGATTCTTATACTTCTTTTTATGTAGCTCCTTTCCCCCCACCCCATAGCAACCGTTACAGACCTTTCATTGCCTGGTGTCTGGTCTGCCCACCCTACTCAGGCTCAGATGAATGACCTGGAGGGCATGCAGCATCAACTTTCTGGCTTCCCTCCCTACACCTTTATCACATCCTTTGTCTGAGTGGAACTGCCCTACTCCTTATCAAGGTTCACCTCTCCACATGGTTATCTGAGCCCCATCTTCCTGGTACCAGGACTTTGCTGAGGTCTTTCCCATTCTAAAGAAGTGTATTCTTGACTGCCTCCCTCTAAAGTGATGCCATTATCCCCCTCTTTTCCTGTTCTGACAAACTTCTGCATTTTTCAACTCTGTCTGCCACCCACACCAGGCAGTCTGCATACTGAAACTGTTCCTTCTGTATCATCCCTGACCTCCAGATGCCGGATGTGTGCTCTGCAGTGATATTTGAAGTTGTTGCCATTCCTCCTTTGCTGAGACTGTCTTCTCTGTTGGGGTCCCTGGCACTGTGCTGTCTGCATTCTCCTTTTTGCTCTCCAGCTGCTTCCCAGAATCCTCTTCATGCCCTGTCTCCCAAGGCCTTTGTTACATGAACTGCACTTGATTTGTGAGGATTTTGAACCTAACTTGATCAAATATTTTTCATTTAAACCTCATCAGCCTCAATACTATTGCTTGGTGTGAATATTGTGCATAAGTAATATTATTTAATGAGATAAGGTTCTAGCAAGATTTTGTAGAGGAATAAATAGCTTGTTTGGGAATGCCTTGAAATTCAGTTTTGATCTTCACATATGTGATTCTAAATGGACAGATGGAATCCCTAATAGATGTTTGGGAGTTCACTGAGGTTTATTTTCTCTCTCCACAAAACACTTGAATACTTCGTCAGTATCACTGTCATGTTACCTATCAAGTAGTGTTTTTGCAGATTTGCTCTGAACTTGCACCCTACCCTGCTGCTCTTGCTGGCTCTTGCTTTTCCCATGTAGAGTGATGCTTGGGACTTCCCAGCTGCTCCAGATTTTGTCTGCAGCCAGGAAACACTTAGAATTAACATGTTTATAAGTTACAGTTTTTCTTTTAACAAAATAGCTTTTCGTAAATTAGGTTTTGACCATATTATTATTTGTCATATCTGCAAATGATTAATTTATTTAGAAATTTATGAGGACTATGTTCTTGGAGATACCAAGATAAATAAAACACAAAAGCCATGGCTTTTGAGGAATATGTACAGGCTACCAGGAAAAGACTATGTATACTTTTAGATTCTAACACAGTCTTGATGCAACAAATGGACAAAGGTGGGAGGTTTCACAGAAGGGAATGAGGAAGTCTTTGAAGGATGCAAAAGGATTTCCATTGGCAGAGCCTAAAGCGAGGATGGGTAGTTCAGGTGGAGGCCGAGGCCAGGATAAAGTATAAAATGTGGCACATGTTGGCTTTTACTAAGTGTGCGAATTTGACTGGTGGAAGGGCATTTTGGGAGTTAAACATGGAAGGGCGAATTGAACCACATAATAGAGAACCTGAAATGCTAATCTAACCAGTGTAGATGCTATAAGTAGTAGGGAGCCTTGGAAGGTTTTTGTTAGAGGAGGGGTGAGAAGATCAGGTTTGGGGAAGATGCACTGGGAAGTGAGCTGTAAGCTAGGTGTGCTGGAGGGTTTGAGGCAGGGCTCCTGTGGCTGGTGGCTAGATGTGGGAGGGGGTGATGAGGTGCTGGGTGGTCAGGGATGCTGAGCTTCCCCTTTACTATGCTCTGCTCTGAGCCAAGACTCTGATTGTGTCTTTGGCCGCTCAGCTTCTTCAAGTTAAGATTTTTTTTTATTTTTATTTCTTCTAGTTCTAGTTATCCTCTCACTGCTCTATTCTACTATTCAGTTGTGTTCTAAAATATGCCCAGAGGTCAGGAATTGAAGGAAGGGAAGAAGAAGTGAAGGCAAGGAAGAAGAGAAGTAAGTTACAAAGTGAATCAGTAAAATCTGCAGGAAGGTTCAAAGGCGTGTCTGACACAAACATAGCAACTGTCAGTGGGTTTTTTGTTGTTGTTGTTGTTGTTGAATCCAGGGGTGTTTAACCAGCTCCAGCTCCAGCCCTTTTTATTTATTTTTTATTTTTGAGACAGGATTGTACTAAGTTGCTTAGGGCCTTGCTGAGTTGTTGAAGCTAGCTTTGAACTTGTGATCCTCCTACCTCAGCCTCCTCAGCTGCTGGGATGACAGGTGTGCACCACCATGCCCGACTCTGTTCTTAGATAAGTTCATACATTAAAACTTGAAAAGTTTGCTTGGAAAGTCATGCTTACAGGATGTGGAAGAGTGACAAAATATAAGTGCTTGCCTAAATTCTGCATTTTAATAAGCAGATATGCAGTATCCACACTGCCTGGGGGAATTGCCAGGGAGCTTCTCAGTTCTTTAAAATTCAACTTATTCCACTTGCATTTTCCTCACCCCTTTTCCCACTATTGCTTTTCCATCTTTAGTGGGAATATCCACAGAGTAAGAGGCAAAAGATGTCTTGGTATGATACAAACACAGTTTGGGCCTCATGAGTCCTCTTGATGAATCACACTGGTGTGTGTTTATGTATAGGACAAAATGTCATCATGTAAGTCAGTCTATGATATATTTTCAGCTATTATCTCAGAAAGTAAAATAGACATTTGTTAATTTGTTGTTATGTTTGGAACAGTTTAAGAACTCTAAAAAATGTATAGAAATCTTGTTTAAAGAAAATATACAAAGAAGTAAAAAATTTTAAAAAACCATGAAAAAATGTCATTTGTTCTGGTAAAGATGCACTATATACTATATAATTTTGTATATTATATATAATATATACACATACACACACATATATAAATATAAATTACATACACATACGCCACATGATCCCAATAGGAAAATCCCAAGAATCAATAAAACAAAATTTTCAGTGATCCTTTAATCCACAAGTATTTAAAAATTACATAAATTTCAACTTCCATCAACATTTTAGGAATGAAAGAAGCCAGGCATGGTGGGTGCACACCTGTTATACCAGCAACTTGGGAGCCTGAGGTAAGAGGATTGCAAGTTTGAGACCTGCCTCAGTAACTCGAGTGTTACTCTTATCTCATTTTAATTAACTCGAGTAACCACAGGTGGTTAGTGGCACAGTTTCATTTTTTTTAAAAGGCATATCCATAATCTTATTATTTAGCCAAAAGTCTTAGAGTAATTCATTAATATTATTAAATAGCCAATAAACATTAACCCTTCTAGTTGCTTAATAAGTCTAATAAATTATTATGTATTTTAAAACAGTTTGTTTGAATTAGGATTTAAATAAGAGTTTTACACTGTAGTTGGTTGATCTGTCTTCAAAAACAATAGGTTCTCTCTGTTTTGTTTTTATTTATTGAAAAAATTGAGCTATTTGTTCTTGCTAGATACTATACCTTACTTATTTTATAGAAGATTTGGTGATGATTTACTCTCTGGCTGCTGAACCTAGCTTATTAACATTTTCCTGAAATGATGGTGGTAGTGGTTGCCGTGGTGGTGATGGTGGCACTGATGATGATGGGGAGGGTGGTTGTGACGACAGTGACATAGCTGTACCACAGCACTAGTTCTGTCCTGTGTACTGTAAGTACTTTACATATATCCACCCATTTCTTCTTCACAACAGCCCTACAACATTGATGGTGTTGTTATCCCCATCTTCTAGGTTGTTCAAGTGACTTCCCCAATGGTCATGTGGCTAGTATCAGAATTCAGATTCAAATCTAGGCAATCTGGATCCAGAATCTGGATTTATTTTTTCTTTTTAAGTAGCTAAATAGTCTTATTGACTTTTTTTGTGAAATAAAAAACATAAAAGAAATCACCATGAATGAAGGCCCACAATCAGCATCCATCAGATGCGCCAGCCACTTGGCTCTTGGAGCTGATAACACAAGTGTATGAACGCTCAAAGTGTGAATCCTTAACCATCCTATGTTGGCTCCATATTCTCTTTCCTCTTAAACACATGGGATAAGAAATTCATTTTTAATTTTAGGAACTTGGACATGCTTGACATTATGAAGCTAAATTTGACCAAGTATTTTTCCAGGGCTGATGGGAGAATGGAATCAATTAATGCTTCAAAGCACTTGAGAACCTTTAATGTAAAGACTTGATGGAAAGTGTTTACTCGTCTGTAAAGTCAACTGCCTGCTATTTCCAGATTCTTATTTGTGCTTTGTATGTCAGTTGCTTTCAAATGGAATCTATTCCTATAGGCTACGTTCTGAGTGTGACACTTTTATTTAAAGTCACATATGCGTTATAGAACGCCTCTAAGAAACCTGTTTAGAAACTCTTCTGTCTGAAGCATTTTGCGTAGTTTGTAGATTATATTTCACTTCTGAGTTATGAGAGATTTGTTTGTGCTGACAAGATTGCTTGCTGAAATGTGCTCTTGGGAGTGAATGCCTCAGAAACATAGCAACTCACTATAAAACCTGAGGATCTGCATGCTGGAGTCTTTCTGCTTTGTATGCTGATCTGCTAACTGGGAGCATAAAAGCAAACCTGCTCAGGTATACTTCTTTGGATCTACCATCCTCACTTCCTTAACCCAGCTGGCCATCCCTGCTGGCTGTTGCTGCTCAACATGCAAAGGAAGAATGGATACCTCCAGCTCTAGTTTGTTTCACATGTATTAGATTAAACTGGTAATTAACACTGTGCTTAGAAAAATGGCCCGACTGATAAAAGGGCTTAGAAAACGTGCCTGGTGCTATTGGAACTTCACACAGTGCCCTGCTGGCCCACCCACTGGTCAGGACTGCCTGTCATCCCAAGCACACTGTGTGCGTTGTGCTGAGCAGCTTCTGTGACTGCATACTGGTCAATGCTTTAAAAATGCTATCAGGAAAGGCCAGTGACAGATAAGGTGTACTTCATATTTCTACAGTTCAATTGGAAAAGAGAAAAAGGAGAAAGCATAGGGAAAGAAATGTAGTGGGAAAGAAGGAAATTGAGGAACTAGTTGGATACAATGTATCACATCCATTTATCACAATCTCCTTATCTCACATCACATGTGATGTTTCTTTGTTAATATCTGTTTTTCATTAACATAGTTACTTATTAACTTATTTTTTTAAAGTGAAGTTTTTAAGTGGTTTTTAGGTTAAATATCTAAGCAGTTCTCTAACAGTTTTATGGGGTCTAGTTGTTTAGCCTTTCATGAATTATCTTGATCCAATCTATGGGATCAAATAGTTTTATTTAGATTTTTAGATAGATATTTGAAGAAATGTCCTCACTTTTGATTTGCTTTCTTGATACTGTTATACTGTCTTCACATAAGCTAAAATTATATACAGAATTTTGGATTATTGTGCAAAAAAGTTTTTCAGTTTTTTTTTTTAATTTAAATATAGGGCTGTATATAAGGTGTCTAGTTTTTTAAGGAATGTAGTTAAAGGTAAAACAAGGTAGTTTTTAACATTTTAAATTACTTCCTTTTGGGATTGCTGGATGTTAGCCATAAGCGAAGATGTTTTTAATGGTTTATCTTGATCATTTGTAAGGTTATAAAATTGGCTTTAGCAAAGTCCTATTATTTTGATATCCTAGTTGATAATTACAGTATCAGATACTTTAAAGCTATATTTGATGATTAGACTCTCACCCTTTGACCAAGGAACATGGCCACATCTGAAATGCTCCCTCAAAGTGATTCTTCCTCTTGTCACTCAATCACCAGGCCTGTTGATTTGTCCCTCCAGCATCTCTTGCATCCATTTTCTCCTTGCCCTTCTCTCTCCCCTGTCTTGACACTTTCATTCAGCAAATGTTCTCTGAGTGCCCCTGCCTATTAGGAAATGCATTAAGATGGTCTGGAGGTGGAATGTGAACCCAGCATGAAAGGCAGCGGGGTTGAACTGACATTCTGGCAGGGATTGGCAAACCTTTTCTGTAAGAATTAGGCAGTGCATATTAAAATATGGCTTTGTAGGCCATAAGGTCCCTGTGGCGACTATTTGACTTTGCCTCTGACAATATGTAAAACAGTAGCATACCTGTGTTCCAGTAAAAGCTTGGCCAGTGGCCATATTTGGCCCCTGCACTGTAGTTTCTCGGTCCTGTTCTAGAGGCAGGTCATACACAGTTACCCAAACAGTGTGTGTGTGAGGTGGTGGAAATGGCAGTGAAGAAGCGAGGCAGGGAGAGGCCATGAAAAAGCCTGGGGTGTAGATGTGGATATTTTCTTTTGTACATCAGCTGATAGAGGAAGCCTGTCTGTTCTGAAGAAGTTAGGAAAACAAACCGTGGGGCATGTGGTGCCTTGAAGGGCCTTCTTGGCCTGGACCACAGGACCACCAGGTGTGGCCATGTTGGGCTTGTTCAGGGAGCAGCAGGGAGGCAGGACTGGCTGTGGGGAGCCAGGGCAGAGCACGCAGGCAGACTGTGGTGGTGCCAAGAGAAGAGTTGGTAGAGTTCACCAGCAGCTGGGGAAGAAACACTCTCCAGAGAGAAGTCAGCCTGTATAGGGAGAAGTGGGAGGCATTGTGGGCCTAGGGGAGGAAGCTTTGATTTGACTGGAGGACAGATCAGAAAGGAGTCTCAGGAGCATGAGGACCTGAAGTCGGTGAAGTTGGCCATGAAGGTTAGGCCTGGGAGTTTTGACTATGCATTGACAGATTTTTAGGGGGCGGAACTGTCTGCTTGTGCTTTTGAAACACAAAGTGACAGATGGTACCGAGGAGGGCGAGGGGCCAGGTGTGGGTGTTTGGGGGCTGAGGCCTGACCTGAGGCTGGGCTAGGAGACCTTCTCACTGGGCCAAGCAGAGTCTTTTCGCGTGCATGTGCCATCTCTGCAGCAACTTGTTTGTCTTCTTCAAGGAATGCCTGCTCTCATCTTCACTCCCAAGGAATGGCCTAGAGCTGCTTCTCTCAGGAACCTTGGCTGATCATTCCAATTGAAAGTGTTGGCTTTCTCCTCCTAGATTTCATAGCTCTTTCTTCCTGGCTCTTCTCTTCCCATATAGGTCAGACCAGGTCATGCCACTTGCTCTTAACACTTCTTAATAGTCTTGAGGGCAAGGGATAAGTCAGTGAGAGTGGGATCAGGAAAATGAACTTAGTTAGCTATTCCACACCTAACCTGTGACCTCAGGTAAGTGACTTTGCTTCTCTACAGCTCTGTTTCCGTATCTGTGGAAGGAGATAGGAGCATTACCAACTTCACAGGGCTCTGACAGTGACTGAGATATGCATGGCAGCACTTCAGGTAGAGTCTGCATGTTTTAAGTGTTTGGTAAACATCAGCAGGTATTAGTAGCATCACTGTTACATTATAACAGTGCTTAATACATACCTGGATTATAGTAAATGCTCAGCAAACATTGGTTGACAGGAGGAATGTGGGATTTTATTGTAGATAGATGCAGACTAGCCTGAATTGTGGTAACACTGACAGCAACAGATGGCTTTGGTCTCTGTAAGGATCAAATTGTGGAATTTCAGAGGAACTTCTGTGTAGCTAGATATCTTGGAAAGATATTTAATATAAAGCAAAAGCTGATAAAATGTCCTTTTACGTGAGTTAAAAAAAATCTCAGTACACATGCATTATCAATATTTATGATCAAATGTTTTTGCATCTTATAAAATTTGTACATGACAGGCTCAAAAGACAAACACTGAATAATAATGATATCCACAATGTGTTTTGCTTCCAGACCAAGAGGTAGCTTCATTGTTTGGGTTCTCCATGACCCTGTGAAATAACTACAGACAGGTGGTCTTGTCTTTTGAGCAAGGTATGTGAGTGCACTCTAAACCTCTAATAAAAAGATGTTGTTTTTTGCTCTAGAGAGATCAGAAATAGTTTTTAGATATGACCTTGAAAAATGTGAAAGATATATAATTAATCCCAGATACTTCTAGAATACTACTTACTCATTATTCCTACAAGTAAAGTTTTTTCTGTCTGACCTTTGCTAATGAGAGGTTGTGCTCTTGGTACCCTAGTGTTCCAGCTGCCAAGTCTTTGGACATTGTGGTCATCTCCTTTCTGTACTTTTTTCTTTCCCTATCTTGCCAAATTTTCTGATATTGCATTGGATAAATTCATGGTAAGCCCAATTACAAGGCCCCACCTAACCACAGGGGACCTTACCACTAGAATATTTGGAGAAAAACTTTAATAGCCACTACAGTTATTTATTTACATATATGTATATATGTTAATATGCACGTGTTTGCATACAGACACATATATACACCATCACACACTTGCAGTAAAGAGCATCACACCACTTTGGAGCATTTTGGAGGAGAGGAGTGGAGGAGTGGAAGGGATGAAGAAATCAGCTTTTGTTGTGGTAAAATTGTGAAGATGATGTTGCAGGCCTCATATCTCACACCCTGCAAATCAACTTACCTGCCAAGTAACATGCAGAGAAATTGAGAATGGCAGAGGAGAGTGTCTCACTCCACCCAACACTAAACAGCTTACTTTGAAGCTTTTTAACAGTGTTTTCTAAAAGACAGTCTGTCCATTTCCAGTTCCCTAGGAAATAGACAAGTGTGCCCTTCAGTTTGTGTTTTGGTTACTTTTTTGGTGCATTACTGTTGTTGAGGAAATTCTAGCCTTAACTCTACTTCTTCTAGGGTTATGCAGGGTTTGCCACTACCCCATCTTTATCCAGTTTTGGTCTTAAAATTAACTTAGAATTTGTGCTGTTGGTCTCTGAATTTGCCATGGTTTCTTAAACTGCCAAATGTCTGTCTGCCCTCTAATCCTCCTTTGTATCTTTGTTCTTGTTTTCCTTTTATCTGGTAGGCCCTTCCCTTTTCTTCCCACTCATCCAAATCCTTACTTATTTAACTTATTTCCTCCAGGAAACCATTCCTGCCCTAGTAGAGGGAGTCGTGAAGTACAACTATATGGACATGTAGGAGTGGCATCAGGTGGATTAAAAAGACTGGGAAGTGGTACTGTTTCTAGACAAGGAAATCCAGTTGCAAAGTCTCCCTGGACAGAAGTCCTGTGTGGCCAGACCCTGGGAAGAGAAGAGAGAAACACCACCTGTGATGGGTTGGGACATTGTGAAGGAAGGGCTTGGATATCAAGGTACAGGAATTTAGAACTCCATTGAAGAAGTTTAATCAAGAAGGTGTTAAAGTGAAGTTTGCGTGCTAAAACACTGTGGTGGCTGTGTGGGGACAGGAGTGAATGTGAATGTGAGATAACAATTTGAAGACAGTTGGAGTTGTTTAAGGGCTTGCACAGGGCGTTGGTGGTGGAGATGGAGCATTGAGGACAGATCTATCTTGTCATAGTAATCAGAATGTCTGGCTGGTGTCATTGGGTGAGAAGAACCACCAGTTGGAGGGCCTGGATGAATGGAGTTGAATATCCAGAAGTATTCAAACCGAAACAGAAGTGGTCAGTTGTATTTTCTGCTTACATTACTTTTACACTTTCCTCTTAAAGCACACTGTGTTATTTATTTTTTTTTTTACAGCATAAAAGTTTCTGACTGTTCAAGGAAGGTTCTTAATACTGAGCCCCTCAGTGAGTCTGGTGCTTGGGGATTCAGACTCTAGTGCTGGTGCCTTGGTTTTGTGCCTCTGAGAGATTGAAATCTTTCCCCTGTCCTCCTGTATTCTGACTGAGCTGTGGCTGCATCCTAAGCAGGTGTCCTTTGTGCCCAATCAATGCAAAGCCTTCTGTCTCTTTATTCTGATAGAGTGGTTATGCTTGGACCACATTATTTTCATAGAAATGAAAATAATTTAGGGGGTGAAATTTTACCCAAATCTAGGCCAGCGTTTGGTGAAACATTTCCTGAAGCTGTTTTCTCTGCAGAAAGTGTGTGTTTGGTTTTGCCCAGTAGGATGTCTGTGGACACATAACCTGTACCCTCATTTTCTTAAACTCACAATTGCTGGTATGTTGCAGGCCTTGAGGTGACCTGGAGTGGGTGCTGAGCTCGTGGTTTCTGTAGATTCACAGGGGAAACTGATGGCAGCAACATCCAGTCTGAGCAGAGAATAATTCAATGTGATATCCCTCCTGGCTAATCAGAGGCCTGGCAGACAGCTGGGTTTCCAGAGAAGCATTTATGTAAAAAGAGAGCAGTGACATGTGTCTTTGGAAAAGTGGCATCAGATCTGTTGTCAGTATATAGCACTGGGGGTGGGGATTGAGACTCCTGTGTGAGTGGAGGAGGGTGTGTGTGGAGGGGAAGAGAACCAGAGAAAGTCAGGCAATATTGGAAAGACACATTCTGCCCCCATGGCCAAGCTATCTATTTCTGAGAACAAGGGTTGCAGACATAGCTCCCCCATCTCTGCTTTGTCTGTCAGGGTGTGATTTTTAATATTCATCTACATCCCATCTCCTGGGGCTTGGTGTCACAACCATTATCCTTCTGTGGTGAGCTGGCTGCAGCTTCCCATGGAGACCAGCAGTGTGTCTCCTTAATTGGCTGGAGGGTCAGTGTGCATTGACATGCACATTCCTGCTGTTTCCCTTCCCCCTCTTCTTGATATCTCTTCTCTCCCCTGTGCCCAGTATATTTCCTAGAGGGGAAGGCCCAGCAGAAGCAGGAGGAGTTTGGAGTCTTGTTGATAAGTGCAGGGTGCAGCTTCTCAGCTATAAACTTGTTCCCAAACTGGGATCTCCTCTAAGCCTTTTGAGGGGGCACCTCCATTTAACTGATGGAGAAAAAACATAGTCTTGCAGTTAGGGAGCTATTGGTCAGCAGAGCAGCTACTAATGATTTCAATATTCTAAGTGTTTACAGGCTTTGAGGACTCTACAGTATCTTACAAAATGTGAGTTACACTTCAGTCAGTACATCCCATTTCTATCTCCCACATGCTGTATGCCATCTGAGTCTCTGAAGAATTTTTCTTCAAACCTGGGACACTGATCTCTCGAGATTAGTTGCTTTGAAACAATACAGAAAGAAAGCCTTTTAACATTTACAAATAGCCACTAAGTATATAAGCAATTCTGCAAAAACAACAATGTACTTTTTGGGGAAAAAAGTTGGTAGATAAAAATGTTTCATCATATTTGTGCATAATTTCATTTGCTATTTTGTTTTCTTTGTACATTCTTTTATCCTGAGAACTATTAGTAGGACATAAAATATGACTTTCTATCAGTCAAATTTTAGACTTAGGAAAGAAAGCACACTTAGGAAAAAGATGGTCAGGAGTGGAGAAAGTGTGTCTAGGTGGAGGAGTGGAAGAGGTCCTGAGGAGAGGGTCTGGGTGTCGTTCAGCATCAGTGCCATGCATCTCTCTTTACCCAGAGATTTATTATAGTTTTTTAAAAATAAAAACCGACAAGCAGTTATTTCATGGCAGACCTTTACACTCTCTGAAATGCCCCCAACAATGACACAGGCAGTGACATAAAAGAGGATCAAGGTTTTGGGTGGTCTCCAAGCCAGACTGTTAGGTCAAATAATAGAAGAAGTACTACTCCAACTAAGGCTGTGTTTCAGCAAGAATGGTTGAAAAAGTAGAAAGAGTAGAATAAGAGAAAAACAACAGAAACCTTGGGAGAGAGAATTAAAAAACAATATGCTTTCCTCTCACTCTCCTTCTTAGGGTTTCTGGAATGGGAACTTGAGAGGCTGGACTTCACAGTAATGTTGGAACTGCCTCCTTGAGGGTAGAGGCAGAGGATGAGAATAACCTTTTCTCTCCTTGTCTTGATTTTCCCTTCCACAAGATCCTTGTATACTCCTTTAGTCTCTGTTCCTGGTTCATCTGGTTTTGAGCGGGGAGCTCTTTGGTGGCATTCCTGTTTCTTAATAAGACATGATTTTTTGTGATTCTGACTCCTGGCTACCCTTGGCAATCACCTGGATACTACTGGGTAGGAGGAGAGAGATTAGGATTTGAAAATGGTGCAGGCAGTTCTCACGTGCTCAAGAAATGTCTCCTGTTGAGTTGGTAGCTCCCCAAGCTGCTGCTGTCCATGTTGGTTGGAGAGCTGGTGTTTGCCCCCTTGCCCTCAACCTCACCAGCTGTCTTGTGAGGATATAACATCCTGTTGGTGCTGTGCCAGGGTGGGGGCCAAGGACTTTGCTTAGACACTTCATAGGGTGCACAGTAGTACCCAGAAGTCTCTACTTTGGTGACCCATGTCTGGTATCCTCAGCTGCTCTGACCTGAGACACAAAATTGACTGTGATTCAGGGTCCAAGAGATTAAGCACTCTCACTCACCAGCCTTCTGAAACCCCAGCATATCTGCCTTCTGTGTTGTGGGATGCCTGGGGGGGGGGTGGGGTGTTGCAGTTACAATAGGAACACAAAAGGAGAGTTTAACCTCCCCTTTGGCATTGTTTGGCAGTACAGGGTCAACACTCTGCACTGGCTATGTGTCTGTCCAGCAGATCTGAGTAGTTGCATATGCGTGGTGGTGGGGGAGGGTGTGGAGGAGTAATATTTTTGAGCAATGGCAAGGCACCCATTTAAGGGTCCATTCTTGGCCTGTGTCAGTCTTTCCAAGAAGCCTGTGAAGGAAGTGAGTACAGAGGAACTTTTCCAAGTTCATATGAGTATTAAGTAGTGGGAACTAGAATTTGAACTTGGGTTTGCTTGACAGAGTCTAGAGTCCTTGGCTTCTCTGCCATGCTGTTTTAGGATTTATAAGACTAGAAAGGTGGTTCCTTAGCATGTTGAAAAGGTGACTTCCTGTTCTTGAAATGGCCTTCTGACCTAAACAAGATGCACAAGGTCAGGAATCAAAATAATACAGAAGTGCGTAGATAAAAGAGTGAAGTCCCTCACTCTGTTCACATTCTTTCCTGCTAACTTCTGTCTTCAAAGTCCATTACTATTGATCATCTTCTAAATATGTGCCAAAATATTCTTATGTTAACATATGTTGATACACAGACCCAAAAGTATGATCCTCTTTTGTTTATACTAAAGAGAGAATACTTTGCATGCTGGAGACAAGATGCATGGTTGTAAGCATGGGTTCCACGGCCACACAGCCTGTGTTCAAACCTTGTCTACTTACTGTGTTTAAGGCACTAAGTAATTTACTCTCTGTGCCTCAGTTTCCTCATTTGCAACATGATTTTTCTGTTTGGATCTTATAATGTTCAGAATTTAGAGCAATGCCTGTTGCTTAACAAATACAGAATGAATGTAAGCTGTTAAATTATTGCACCTTGCTGTTTTTTTCTTAATTTTTTAAAATGTGAATGCTTCATCAACACTTTTATTTTCTTAAAAATAACTTAGGAAATTATCAAAATTTACCCTATTGTCATCTTTCAGTTCTGCAGAGCCTGTTTAGCACAAATAGAGGCTATGATTGTGTGTCTCTAACATTTTGTGTTGGGGATGAAACCTTAACCAACTATGTGAGGCTTTGTGCTTTTAAAGAGAACTTTTAAGGGATGGATGTTTTATTTGATATTTCAAGCCAGCCTGTGATGTGGGTTGAGCAGGTATTATTAATTCATTTTGCAAATAAGGACATTGAGTTTGAAAGTGATTCAGCAGACTTGCTGAAGGTCACATACCCTTGCCTAGACCTGTGAAGATACCCCAGTATTTAATTTCTGGGCCACCTGCCTCCAGAGGGCCTTGTTACCATCAGCTGAGGAGAGGTGGGGGGCTGAAGCTGCTTTCCTCATGGTGGGATAGGTTGCTCACATTCATTTATA
Source organism: Ictidomys tridecemlineatus (assembly GCF_052094955.1). NCBI lineage: Eukaryota > Metazoa > Chordata > Mammalia > Rodentia > Sciuridae > Ictidomys > Ictidomys tridecemlineatus. The sequence goes on along the minus strand of NC_135477.1, from coordinate 117,894,734 downwards.
TTCTCCTTTTCCTGTATAGAGTGATGTAGAGTTCATTTGCAGGACAGTCCTTGGGATTAGAGATGTATTATCCTGCCACTAAACAGATAAAATCAGAAGGGGGCGAGTGGTAATGTTGCAGTTGTGCAGCGGAAGGAGCAATGAACCAGAAGGCAGGAGGTGCAGGCGCTCAGCCTCTGCATTGTCTAAAGTGATGACTTAGTCTTAGATCCCCTCCAGGGTTACAGATGAGGATATAGGGCTGGAGAGCACAGTGGCAGTTCCAGTTCACCCAACTGGTTTACAGCCGAGCCAGGGCTAAATAGGGAGGGTTTGTAATGAATGGACTAGTAGTAATCAGCATCCTTTTCCTAACTCAGCAGTTTGCTATCTGTAGTTGCGTTTCTTTAGCGAGAAAAGCTTTGCTCTAATGCTGTCCAATAAAAATATAATATGAACCACGTCCCTTTTTAAATGTCTAGCCACATTTAGACAGTTTAAAAAAGGAAATTAATTTTAATAACATTTTGTTTTACCCAACATATCTAAAACATGTCATCAGTGCAAAAATTATTGTTTTTCATGTAGTCTTAAAAATGTATTTTATATTTGTCTCAAGGTAGAGCAGCCACATTTTGAGGACTCAACAGCCACATGAAGCTGGTGGCTACTATATTGGACTATACAGGTTGGGGCTAATAATGCATACGTTGTTCAAGTAGCTTTGAAACAAAACCTGTGCCTTTTTGCCAGCATTTCACTGTGTATCTTGGTTAAATTCCCTTAGAATGGAGAAACTGGAGGTAGTTTAAGAAATGCCACAGAAGAATCTTAAGTTTTCAAATCTGTGATTTTGGAATTGATCATTCACAGTTTAAAATAATTCATTGTGTAGACTTTAATGCTTTCAGTGCATTTATGTTTTCTTCCAGTTATTAACTATTGAACCAAACATTGTGAAAAATGGAGAAGTTTTGTCAGGTGCTTGGCCACTTGAGGATTAATGAGTAAGTTCAAACATTTCAGACATAAAAGTAATAAGTTAAACTGGGTGTGGTGGCACAGGTCTGCAATTCCAGTGGCTCAGAAGGCTGAGGCAGGAAGGTTGCAAATTGAAGCCAGTCTCAGTAACTTATTTAGACTCTGTCTCAAAAAATAAATAAAAAGAGGCTGGAAATATAGCTCAATGGTAAAGTGCCCCTGGGTTCAATCCCCAGTCCAAAAAAAAAAAAAATTAAGTCAATGGTATAATATAGTTGAAATTATATAAATTTGATTTCCTCATAGCTTTTTAGATGAGTGTTGGTTGTTTATGGGGCATTGGCCTGAATGAAGTTTTTTCTTATGGATTACTTTTTTCCTTAATAAATAGTCAAATTATAGATAATAAATTCCTAGTCATACCAGCTTCATCAGGTAAATTTCACTTTTCTCTCTTTCTTCTTTGTGTCTTGAGATCTCTTGTTTATCTAGACCATATCCTCAGAGATTTCCTTAGATTAGGGTCATTGATTAAGTTGCTTCTTAGTTCTTACATGTCCGAAACCAGTCTTTTGTTTGCCCTGACCAGTGAACGACATCTGGGCTGGGAATTTTCCCTCAGTAGTCATTGTTTAATTGTGTGTTCATTTCCAGTGTTGCAGCTGAGAAATCTGATGCTAATCTGCTTCTTTTTCCTCTATAAATCTTCTGTTCAGTTTGACTGATTATATGATTTCCTTTTAATCTTTAGAGTCTCTGCTGACTCCCTGAAAAGACTGATGAATAACCTATAGATTAGGCAAAGTCAGGCTTACTGTGTATAGCAATTAAAAAAAATGGTTACAATGAGCATTTTGGAGGAAGGAGGGCAAAGATGAGGAAGATGAGGATTTTTACAGTTTGGTATAAGGCAGGAGCATGTTTGGTGCAGGAGCATGGAATTAGTCAGTTTTTGATAAAATAATTGAAAACTTGTGAGGCTGAGTAGGGAATATTTAATAAGGAATAGCTGAATTTTCTAGATAAAGTGTTTTTTTTTTTTAATGTTCTGAAACAGAGTTAATGTAACTTCCTATTCCTGGCTAAGTTTTCTCAAGTAGTAAAGACCTGTTAATGTAGACAGTAGAATAGAGAAGTCAAGCTAGTGGCAGACAGTAAAGTGTGTGGCTGCAGATTATTTGAATTCTTGCTTTAAATCTTTCACCAAATCAAGACATGAGTCTTTTTTTTTTTTTTTCCTCAGCAGTGTTGCCTGAGCTTGTAGGGAGCCCTGTTAATCTAGAAAATCACTCCTCCTCTCAGCTCAGGGAGGTTTTCTTTCCTTCTGAAATTCTTCCATCTCTCTCCTAGTTATGTCTTCTTTTGTTCTTGTTTCTCCCCCAGGAAACACTGTTATCCGTGTGTTCTGGCTTTGGTTACATCTTCCGTTCATGTGATATTTTCACTTATGACATCCAATCCATCTCTCAGAGCTGAATCGGTTCTTAGTGGTGACTGTGCCCTTTTTCATTTTGTCAGTTGAAATTTTCTTTTTAATATGTTTATTTGTTTTTATGTGGTGTGGAGGATGGAACCCATGCTAGGCAAGCGCTCTACCACTGAGTCACAACCCCAGCCTGTCAACTGAAATTTTAATTTCAGAAATCAGGTTATTTAGTTTTGGAAAGCCTCCATGTGTGTTCTGATTATATCTTCTGGACAGTTGCTATTACCTTTCCCCTTTATTTTCTTTTGTCTTTTTCAGAGTTGCTGTTTGTTCTGGTTGAAAGTAGATTGTAATTTTTCTTTATCTTTTGATGGTTGCCAGTTCCTTGGGCTGACTGTAGCACTCTTGGGTAGTGGCAGATCATCAAGTGCTGAAAGGAGCGTGTGTGGTGTGTTTTGTGGTAGATGGTATAAGCCTTCAAACTGGGACCTGCCAGTCGAGGTCTGAGGAGGGGGCTGCTTGGTTCTGGAGAGCAGTTTAGCTCCTCATTGCAGTGACCTTTGAAGTCTCCTGGGGTCAGTTGGATTAGAAATCTTTTCAATTGACTAACCAGCGTCTTCCTAAGTAGAACCAACTTAGGTTTCTGGCTAGATTGCTTCAGGGAACTTTATAGTCTGGAGTTACCCAAGTGAGTCCTTTGGCTGTGACAGATTTTAAGTGCTCTCTCTGGGAATTTGTGAGAGCTCCAGCCTCAGATGCTTGCTCCAGCTTTCCCAGTGTAGGTTGAGTACTCAGGTTCTAGAATAGGAAGTCTAGGCTTTACTCTTGGTGCCCATGGTTTCCAGTGATCTCTCACCTTCCCTTTGTCCTGCCTTTCCTTTCTTCCTTCCTCTTCATGAGGTCTTACTGTGTTGTGCGGGCTAGCCTCAACTCCTGGGTTCTGGTGATCCTTCTGCCTCAGCCTACCAATTGGCTGGGGCTGCAGGTGCATGCCATGACGCCTGGCTTGTTTCCTTTCTAAAATGAGGAAAATAATACCTACTTCCTGATATGAGGATTATATGAATTTCACACTTATGAAAAGATGCTGCACTAATCGTTATTATTATTTCTTAATGCATAGGGTTACTGTGCAAATTAAATGAGCTCATATGTGTACAATACTAGCATGTGCCCAAAAGGTTAGTGTTATAGATTTTATTATTTTACATGATTATCATGACTTATGTGACTTGGAACTATTACAACATAAAAAATATTTTAAAAGCCTCATCTTATCTTTTAAATTTGGAATCTTCCTCCAAATTAAGAAATCTTATTAAAAAAATCACATGATTTTAAAGTTGGAAGGAAAGACTAAGTGAATTGTAAACTGTCAATGCTGTAGCCACCTCATGGGGCTGCTTTAGCTGGCAAAAGAAAATAACCCTGTGTGCTGGAACTTGTGCAGGAAAGTTTAGTCACTACTGTGCCATTATTTTAACATTTGCTATTATTTTTTTAAAGCCCTTTTTATTTGGGAAATATAGTCTCCAAGTATTTCTTTAGTTGTGGTGTATTAGGGCCAAGGCAGAAGCACACCCCAAATCAGTAACTCAAAGCAGAAGTTAGATGTTGTAAACATCAAAATAGTTGAACCACAGCACTGGTAAACTGTGCTATTAATTTAGGAAAGAGCATTTTGCCAAACAATATAGATAATAATGCAGTGCTGTTTTCATAAGATAAAGCAGTAAGGCATTTATAGATTTGTGTACACTATGAAGGTACTTTCCTGCTTCTCTGTTATTCTCATGAGGAAATGTTTTAGACTATGAAATGCCTAAGGAAGGCGTCTTTTGACCAAAATACTCATATTTAGTCATTATGTTACTGCAGAGAAGGTGGGAAGAAAAGGAGGTTGGGAATATACCTCATGGAGTCACTTGCTCATGGCTTTTTCTCTTCCGGCTTATTTCTAACTGCCCAGCACCCATCCCTCTTTCTGCCCAGACCTGGGAGCATCTCTTCCTTATTGGTTCTGATTCTTCTGGTCATGTTCTCTCTTCTGTCATCCCAGGCTTTTTAACTTTCCATTTAGCACCCTGACTTAAACTAGCATGTAATTATGAGTTTCATAGGTATCCGTCCTGGTATCAGGCAAGACTCTCAACATCCTGGAGTTTCTATGACCTGAAATCTCCATGACCCTTTATCTCAAAGCCTTTCAGGAAACTCAAGGCCATTTACCTTTGGCTCTTCAGTCAGCATTATTGTGACTGCTAATTCACAGGCCGATGTGGGCCAGGCAGGTCCCTTAGGTGAGTGAGGTGGCAAGGTGGGAGACCGCAAGGTGTGGGGGGGACTTGCAAAGTGGAAAGCATGTTCCCACACAACAGGGCAGCTGCAGGGATACCTTGGCTAATTTTTGCCAGCTGCTTTGGACTGCTGGAGAAGGCAGAAAGTAACAGTCCCTGCTTTCCCCCGTGGCTCTATGAAACATGGGCTTCTATTTGTCTTAAATACATCAATGGAAATAAAGACTGAGAAAGCAGCTTGCATGTCCATATTCAAAGACCCTGTGCTCAGTTATCTCCTCCAGCCTTGCTGTCCCTGGGGCTCTTCTCTCTCCTTCAAGACAACCTAACTTCTCAGTTCTTAGGGAATTGCTCAGGCGGAAAACAGACTTCTAACAGGAGAGTAGCCAACCCCAGCTCCACTACTGCTTCAGATTTAAAGAATGGCACTTTTAATATTAAAAAAGAGTAAGAGTAGCTAATAAATATTAAAATGACTTTAGTGAGATGTTGGGTCACTTTAGGGGGAAAGTTTTAAGGAAACATTATAATGTTTCATAAAACCATAGTTTCAGTGGAATCCTATGTTATGTTGTAGGATCGATGTTGTAGATGACCAATGTGAAGGTTGCACGACCTCCTCTTCCCACTTTTCCCACACAGCTTTCTCCCCTTGCTGATGCCTGAAGACACAAGAGAAGGGCTGAGAGTTAGGCCGGGTGGGAAGAAGGGATGATGTGGGAACAAAATGCAGGGTGACCAAGAGAGTTCTCTTGGATGGAAAAGGTCTGGAACTTTTGAGGTGCCTCAGATAAGAGAGGATTGGAGATTTTGTTTAACTTTTTATCTTGAAATAATTCCAATCTTATAGAAGAGCTCTAAGAATAATACAAAAAACTCTGTACCCTTGATTGAGTCATTTATAAATACAATGGCAGTTTTCTATTCTGACTTTCTACATGTATTAGTTTGCATTTTATTGTCTGGAAGTACTTTCTCTTTTCTTGATGTATCTACTAATATATGTATTTATATTCACCTGAGTTCCTGGATTCCTCTTAAGGGGGCTATAATCTGATGCTAGCATTTATTTTTATGAACAAATTTTATCATATTTGGCCAGTAGGAGTCCCTTCAAACTAAGGCCTATCTTCTTTTGAAATGGCCCCATTGTTATTTGAATTTTTTCCTTTTTGATGCAGTAAACTGTTTCAGGCCTTATCCTTTTCTGGCTTGGACTTGGAATCATCTGTTCTCCAAGGAGTGAAGAATGGTACTTAGAAGCCAAAGATCTGGGCATTAAGTGTGGTCATTGTTTTTGAGGTGTTATACCTTCCATTCCTTCTCAGTGAGCAAACCTAAAGGGTTGTTCACATATACATATCTATTTCTGTATTTATGAAAACATATTAATCATGTATTTACAATGGATTCCTCTGTTTCCACAGGGTTCTATATAAAGTTTTCTCCTTTGCTATATTTGTAGCTCCTTTCTCTAACAGAAGAAACCTGGCTTTTCTTATTCTCAGTAGATTTGCTATGGTGGTTAATTTTATGTGTTGACTGGGCCACAGGGTGCCCAGATACTTGGACAAACATTATTCTGGGTGTGTCTATGAGGGTGTTTTGGATGAGATCAACACTTGAATCAGCAGACTGGGTAAAGCAGATTCTCCTGCCCAGTGTGGCTGGGCCTCATCCAGTCTGTTGAAGGTCTGAGTAGAATAAAAGGTTGAGTGAGGCAGAACTCATTCTCTGCCTGCCTATCTTGCAGCTGAGACATTGGTCTTCTCCTATCTTCAGGTTTAGACTAAAACTTATACCATCATTTCTCCTTGTTCTCAGGCCTTTGTACTCCAAATGAAACTTACACTCTTGGCTCTCCAATTTGGCAACCGCACATCATGGGATTTCTTAGCCTCCACAACTGCAAAATCCAGTTTCTTATCATGAGTCTCTTTATTCATGTATACGCACATGCACACACCCCTGTATCTATACCTGCCTAGCAATCTGTCTATATACACACATGCTTATCTTTATTATCCTATTGGATGGGTGTGAGTGTACATATAAACATGTGTAATGGTTCTGTTTCTCTGGAGAACCCAGACTAACACATTTACTTATTGCTTAATTCCTCTTCATGTAGCCAGTCTCCAACCCTTCCTGCCTTGTTGAGCCACCATCCTTACTCAAATACCTTTTATAGCTTCACTTCTGACCCCACCATGCCACCATCATGCTTAGCCCTGAGCTTGCTGTCTATCTGTAACAACTGTTGAGAAGGGGGAAGGGGTACTACTGGCTTTTCAATAGAAATTTTCAGCACTTAAGGAAGGAAGGAGGAGAGAGGGGGAATGATTTATTTGGCTTATTTTCTTTGTGTTTTTGAAATATGAAAGTGAAAATCATTATTTGTCTTGTGGCCCTGTGTGTTAAATCTGACGCTACTCTCTGATTGTGCTATTGAAAAACCTAACATATGTGGCTCAGTCACTGTAGAATTGTCTGACAGAAAAAGGGGGACTTGCTCTCTGAATTTATACTGTGTTGTGTGAGAGAGTTTATACTTAATTGGGATTTATTGGCTTTTTAATAATTCCACTGGTGTTCTTAAACGTGCTTTTGTACTGTATTGGTGAGTGTTGTATAAGACAAGTGCCGTTTCTCAATTCTGAAAAGAATTCTAGAAAAATAAAGGCTTGATCATGACAATACGGGAGTTTGGGAATATGTGCTGTGTTTTACCCAGTAGGAGTATTGTTCAGGGGAAGATGTGTGCACCAAGGAAGGATATCCAGTTAATGAGACAAAATATTTATTCTGCTGACAATGGAGACAACAAGCCAGTGCCACAATGCACAGGGAAAAGCCTCGAAGTAGCCTTGAAACAGGGGCTGAAGAGAGGGGAGGAGGATTGGGAGACTAAGGTAGGTTTGGAAATACCTTTGAACTGGGAATCTTTCAGGCTTCCTTATCTAAAATGCATGTTTTACTTGTTTAACTGATAACAGGAAGACAGGAATTTCTGATGTTCAGTGTTAGCTTTGACTCTTTTTTTTTTTGTAGGGACCTACGTTTTTGAAGCTGAGAACATTTGCATTTGACTATTAATCTGGTTAACTATGGTTGTGTAGTTGTGTACCCAAAATGTAGTGGCTTGTACCAATAGTCATTATCTCATGAGTTGTAGGTCAGGACATTGAGTGAGGTTTCGCTGGCCATTTTTTCTCCGTGTGGTGTTGAACACTTGTTGATACTGAGCAGGCAGTTGATGTGGTCTGAGGGTGTAAAATGTCTTCATTCAAGGCTGGGTGCTTGGGACAGGGCATCTCTGAAAGGCTGGCTCAGAAGAACTCCATTTCTCTAGTGTATTCCTGTCTTCCCATGTGCTCCCTCTGGGAAGGTAATTAGATGGCTCAGGGCTCCATGACACCAAGGGAGCAGCCAGTTGCTTCAAAAACAAATCTGGAAGTGTCAGCTGACTGTCACTCCTGTGCTATTCCATGTGTGAGAACAGTCAGAGGCTAGCCCAGAGTCAAGGAGATGGGAATTAGACCCCATCTCTTGATGGGAAGAGAGAAAATAAGTTTGCAGCAATCTTAACTGTATCACACTTGAAAGAATGATGAGTAGAAGATGAATGATTATGGCTTTTTCTTAAACCTTCTATATCAAATAACTGTTAGATGTTTTTCATATGAATTTATAATAGTTAATATTAAACAGTACCAGGGAGGGAATGTGTTTAGAAAACAGATTCTTGGCTTAACCCATGCTGGACAGCTCAGTAAGACATGTGAGTTTGGAACCAACTGAATGTCCTGGATAAAATAAGGTTATTAATGAATTCTGAGATTTTTCATAATAGGGTCATAGAACCCATTTTCTTTTCCTTTAAAAAGCCAAAAATGGGGCTGGGGCTGGGGCTCAGTTGTAGGGCACCCACCGTGCATGTGTGGGGCCCTGGGTTTGATCCTCAGCACCACATAAAAATAAATAAAGATATTGTGTCCATCTATAACTAAAAAAAGTTTAAAATAAAGCGAAAAAGGGTGTGTTATGAAAACACCCCCTTTGTTTAATACTGTAGTATGGATTTTGCACTCTGACTTATAAAGCATAGAATAGACCAGTAGGGTTTCTTTTTACTTTATGCTCTGTTATTACCTATGAAACTTTTTTTGGCTAAAAGGTTAATTTCTAAAAACTTTCTATTTTGAAATAAAATAAAAACATATTTATAGAAGAGTTGCTAAGGCTAAGTTTCTTGGATTCACTCAGCTTCCCCTTGTGTTAACATCTTATAGCATCATGTTGAATTTGTCAAAACCAGGGAATTAACATTGATACCATGGTAGTAACTAAACTATAGATTGATTTTGAATTTTAGAATCCTATTCTGAAATCCAATTCAGGAAACCACAATTCATTTAGAAACATTAATTTTTTTCTTTTAAGGTGCTTTTTAAATGAATTATGCAAACTTTAAAAAAAATTCTTCTATTATATACATAACAGTAGATTGAATTTTGATATATTGTATATATGCAAAGTATAACTTATTCTAATTAGAATCCCATTCTTGTAGTTGTACATGATGTGGACTTAGAAAGATTAATTTTGGAGGTTCATATCATTTGAAACATTTCAAGGATGTCCAAGATAGAGATGAAAATTTGACTCGCACTTTGGGCATTTATATTTATCGTGATTTAATTTGATGCAAACTTGATAAAACCAGACTATGCCTTAAACTAATCTTGGAAATAGCACCCCACTCTGGGAATTCTGATTTCCGTTATCAAAGAATGGTGCTATAAATCTCTGAGTTAATTTGTGGAACTGCTTTTATGTTTTTTTGTTACATTATGTTATCAATAAGATTTTTCTTTGGGTAAACTCCTATTCTAAGAAGATTTGTAAGAAATTGGGAGAGGAAAATGCTTGTTTAATGGCAGTTTGCTGCATTGATTTTATTCCTGGACATTCACTTAGCTAGCCTTCTGCCTGTGGGCAAGTCACCTATCTCTTGGGTCTTAGTTTCCTCATCTAAAAAGAGGAAAGGCTGGTTTATCAACATATAAAGAATATTGCCTATTTTGTAATATTTATCATTAAGAACATACTTTTGTATTTAGTATAATGGAGCAATTCTAAAGCTTCTTAGTTTCTTTGAAATTATGAAGGACCTCAAAGAACTTTGGTTTATGTGGGTTATCTCTATGTTCACCATTATTATAGATTGAAACTGAGAAATCTTAAAAAATGAATTTATTAAATAAAACCCATTATAAAAATTACATGACATCAAACTTTTTTTAAAATACTTGTTATTTTTCAAATGCAAAACAATTTTAGTGAGAAGTGTGGTATTGTTGTTACATTTTTGCAAATCTCTTCAATATCAGACTTAATAGAAGACAGCTGGATTCTTATTGCTGTTGTCATATCATATACTGTGAAACCTCTGGAAAACTGTATATGTGTAAGAGGAGAGAAAATAACAAGTATTATATCAGAAATATTGTTCTGACTTCATGGACTACCCCAAATTCTCTTGTTCCCCCATGCTGGAGAAGTATTAGTGTAATAGAATGAGCTTGGGCTTTCAGTCGGATACTTCTGGGTTGGAATCTTGCATTTACTACTATTTTCTGTGTTGCTGCAGCCATACTATTTATTCTTTCCCAACCTGTAAACTTATTTGTAAAATGAGAATCAAAATGTCATGTTTGCATACCTCTGCGGAGATTAAATGAAATAAAGTATATAAAAGCATCTAGCATATGTCCTTAAGTATAGATGACCAAAATATTTTCATTTGTTCTGTTTTTGTTTTGTTGCGGTTTGAAATTTTACAGAAGGTAAATTGGGTAGAGGAAAATATCCTAAAGAATAGAACAGAGGCTGGGTATATAGCTTAGTTGGTAGAGTGTTTGCCTCACATGAACAAGGCCCTGAGTTCAATTCCCAGTACAACCACCAAAAAAAAAAAAAAAAAAAAAAAAAAAGAAGAAGATAATAGAACAGATTTATACAACTATAATGCATCAATAAAATTGTGGGGGAAAAGTAGAACATGTATAAAGAGAAAAAAATTGAGCTGAAGTAGATGGTCTACAAATATGGCCACCTTTGATTCTTCCAGTCACTTACTAGAGGTTCATGTCATCCTCCTGTCAAGAGATGGAATGTTTCCCCTCCCTTCTCACCTGGATGATCTTATGACTTGCTTTTGTCAGTAGAGCTAGCAAGAGTAATACTATGCAGCTTCCACTCTTGCTCTCTCCAAGCCCTAAGTCACAAAGGAATAAAGTCTTGCTGGAGAGAGACCATATAGGAATGGAGGCTGAAAGGAGGGAGAGACCCCATCATCTCAGCCCTTCAGTCCACTACAAGAGGCATGCCAGTGTGTGAATGAGGTCATATTGGATTCTTGAGAGTCCAGGTGAACCTTTCTAGCCAAAACCAATTGTCCTTCTAAGTCCTGGCCAAATTTTCGAATCATGAATCAATTATTGTTGTTTTAAGTCACTAACTTTTGAGGTTGTTACATAGCAATAAATGGTTGAAAACTAGAAAAAAATTATCAAGGTGAACAGGCTTCTGTATGTGAGAAACATAAATAGCACCTTGAAAAATTAACAACTTTACTAATTTTTTTTCATGACAAAGTGAGGATTTTCTTTACAAATGAGAATGCGGGTAATTAAAAAAAAAACCACCCAATGATGCTACCATGCTTGCCTGAGAAGGGAGCTCCTGAGGAAGATCTTCTCCACACAACTACTTTACTTTACCCAAATGGGCCTATGCTAAAAAACGTGATTTGTGCTTTCTGTGAGAACTTGCAATCTCTTATGCTCAAAATACTAAATAACGATGGAATGAATTTCTGAGGGCATGACATTAAAGAAATTTTTGCAGGGTTCATTCTGTCTTTGTGAAGAAGTAAGCTGTTTGTCTCCAATGCAGTAGTTATTCTGTGTAGCTGGCAAAAACCTGCCTTTCTGGTTTGTAATGTCATGTTAATCAGCAAAGGTGTTATTACTCATTTGAAGTATTCTTTGTTCTGGTTAAAAGCCCCACGGATGGTATTTTCAAATAAACTTGACCTTCTTTGGAGTTTTTCTTAAGATTATAAGTCTCTGGTAGCTGTGTTCTTTCCAGAATGTTGCTAGTGTGAACATAATCTATCTCTATTTGCAAAGTTAAATTGTATAATTCATAATCCAGAAATATGTCAAGGCAGTTATTTACTCTAAATTAAAAAGTAAATTAATGTGTTCTAACATTTAATGAAGTTTTTCTGAATATAATTATAAAGGGTCAGATACTTTATTTTTATTTTCTTCTTACCTATCTTATTTCTTCCTAAGAGACAGGTTTATATCTAGTCTTTTTTGTTTTTCTTAATGATAGAAAAAAAATTCTTATCAGATTTATTTCATTGAATAAAAATTATTCATCTTTATATAGAGTTTCATATGGAAAATTCAATACCAGGCCCCTTTATTTTTAAGTATCTTACAAATTTCAAATAGAACACACCAATTCCTTATAGCATTAGCCACTAAGCAAGGTGAACATTGTGAGGGGCAAACTCCTACTCTTACAGGAGAGGAAGCTGCTGCCCCTATAAAAGACTGTTAACGTACCTTTCACAGGTAAAACTCTTCGAAGAAACTTACAAGGAGCCAGCCAAGATCAGTAGTCACTCTGGCTCATTCTTTTAGGTGACCTAGAGTAAACTTGGCTCACCATACCACTAAATTGAGCATGCCCAGAAATGTTCATGTCTACCATCTTTCCTTTATGAACATGTGCTCTGTGACCTTGAACTGAGCATGTGCAGAAATGTGCTTGACCCTATATGAATAGGGTGCTTTTTTATATGAATACTTAAGAGGATCCTAGAATAAAATCTCCATGTTTCTTTGATTGGAGGAGAGCCTTTGCAAATAATCCCAGAATTGTTGTTGTTTTTAAGATTTTTTAGATGTCAGTAGACCTTTATTGTATTTATTTATTTTTATGTCGTGCTGAGAGTCAAACCCAATGTGTCACACATGCTAAGCAAGTGCTCTACCACTGAGCCACAACCCCAAACCTCAGTGTTGTTCTTTCTTGCAGCAAGTCAAGAAGTCTTTCTCTATTCTTTAATTGTTGGCTTCACACTCACAGAGAGGAGAACCCAGTGAGTTCAGTTACTATTACCTTTAGAACATGCTGAGTCTATTGGAATTATGTATCTGAAACAAGTGTGCATTTTATTTAAAACCGAACTGAATAGTTTTGAATTGGGCTGATATAACAAGACAAATTAATCCATCCTTTTTCTATTTACTTTCATAAGTTTGATTGATCAAGAAAAATAAAAATTGTCCTAAGACACAGGGAGAGAGGTTTAATGTTTTTAGGATTGCATCTCTCTTCTTCCACTGTTTATTGTCCTTTGAATTAATTCAATGAACTTTTAAGGAGTTCTAACTGGGTATAAATTATTGAACTATATGTAAAGGAAGTGATGTGTAATACTTAGTACCTGCCCTCAGAATGTCTGAACATTAGTAGAAAACTTAAGAGAAGTAATAAATGACTTTAATAAAAGAAGAATGGCTTAAGTATCAGAGACAGGCAGAAGTAAGAAACTTCGTAGGTTTAATGGATGGAGAGGTTATAATGAGGTTAGGATGATAAGGGCAAGCTTTATGCAGAAGGTGGCCTTTGAACTGGATCTTGAAAGATAAGCGGGGTTTTGGTCATGACAGAGATCAGAGAAGTTATTCCAGATGAAAGGAACAGTATCATCAGGCCAAAATCCAGAGAGACTTCATGAAACCTGAAATGTTTCATAAGAAGAAGCATGAAGAATTTTTTTCCTGATATAGGTGTTGAAATTCATGTCAAAAAGATATTCTCTCAAAAGTCTCATTCATGGAGGTCCATTATCTTTGATAAAATTTTAATTTATTTGTTTCAGAAAATTCTTAAGCATGTTGCTAAGTGCTGCAATTGTATCTCATTTTGTGATGTCTTAATGATTTCCCCATTTGGTCAGAAATTTCTTCTAGTAATGGGCAGAAAAAAACCTGGAATGTTTTTAAGTAGAGTCACCATGTTTTTTCTTTGCCAAGGACTGAAAGAAGTAAAGAATCAAGTTTTCCTTGAGTTTCAAATGAAACTAACCATCTGACTTGGAAGTGAAACCTTTATTTCAGGGTATTAAGGGTGGGGGCCCATACCTTCCATCATGGTATATAATGGCTTATAATAGTTTTACCTGCCCAAGGGGCTTGGGAAAAACTCAGATAAAAAGTCCCGATGTAACTTTTTTGGGGAATGTATAAATGTGGTTAGTACATTGACAGCTTACCACCATACTCCAATCTAGTCTCCATGCATTTCTTAACACCTCTGGGTACATGACCCAAATCCACAAGACTACTGCCTCCATAAGCAAAATGAGGTAATGGTGAATTCTTACTGGTATGATATATATTTTTAAAAATATTTTTATACAAGTAATATATATATCCCATAAGAAGTCAAACATACAAAAGAGCTTCTCATGGAAATCCAAATCTCTCCTCATCTCACTTTTCAGAGGCCACTTTTAGAAGTTTCTTAGTCACTCTCTAGCCCTGGGGTTTCTCTAGTGTTCTGATAGGCCAATAAAGGACTTCTCCCATCATAGCTCATGGTGTCCTATCCTGGATGCCCTTCCTCTCCTCTGGAATTGATTAGTGTGCTTTTTCCATCTTCTAGAGGATAATAATTTGCTGATATGTAATGAGGACTTAAAAAATATTTGAGCCGTGGACATGGTGGTACACACTTGTAATCTCAGTGAATCTGGAAGCTGAGGCAAGGGAATCACATGTTCAAGGACAACCTGGGCAACTTAGCAAGACCCTGTCTCAAAATAAAAAAGAGCTACTTGAGTTCTATAGTTTTTCTATAATTCTGCAACAAGAATAGTGTTGCACTGTAATCTATCTTATAGACTATATGTATGAATGATTCTGATCTGTTTTTTAAGAGATGTTTGCAAAGGCCCCATAAAGTTTTATCTTATAGATTATAGGCAGTGAAGCTAGCAATAAACCCAACTTAATACATACCATACTCATTCTCTGTTCATTTGATTTTGGAAAAAGTTGAGCATATTTAATAGTTTCAGGGATTTCATTTAACTTAAAAAATTGTGATATATTTGGGCTGGGGATGTGGCTCAAGCGGTAGTGTGCTCGCCTGGCATGCGTGCTACCCAGGTTCGATCCTCAGCACCACATACAAACAAAGATGTTGTGTCCGCCGAAAACTAAAAAACTAAATAAATATTAAAATTCTCTCTCTCTCTCTCTCTCTCTCTCTCTCTCTTTTTAAAAAATTGTGATATATTTAATTTATAAATTTCAGACTGATACAATAGAGTTTTAGAAAACTATAAGAAATGCTTTGTTGATATGTGTATTCCTATGTAAAACACATGGCTTCTTCTGTGTATATTTTTAAAAATTAAAGAAATGCACATTTAAAAAAATAAAAATAGAGCTGTTTGTAGCCCAGTGGTAGAGCAACCCTAGGGTTAATCCCCAGTACTGGAAAAAAAAAAAAACACTTTTTTTTTTTTAATGGTCATGTGTTTTTTTCACAATATCCTTGATGATGCTTACTTATTCTCTCTTTCAGTAATAAATCCTGGAACTGGCCCACTACACTTTAGTTCCTGCTCTGTCTCTCATGTTAGTTCTCTGTGAATTCTTAATTTCTTCATTCAAAGATGATTTCTTAGGGACATGAAGACTTTATACCTCAACTGCAAAATATAGACCCACCAGCAATCTCTATGAATAACCCACAAGAAGAATGAAATTATCTATAAGAGCAGCAGGCATAACAATGGAGTAGAAACTGGGAGAAAGATCATGGAAGAGGTCAGTTAGGGTAGGCCTGGCAGAAATGTGAGCTGGTGATGTGCACCCACGCTAGGAGCAAATCTTCTACTGGCATCCATGCCTTCTGAGTTTTGTCTTATTACAGTATGACAGATGAGAAGTTAAGAGGTTTTCATGTGCATATTTGTTTGAAGTGGTGACAGAAATATAGTACTTCTGATGTTTGGCTCTGCTCCCAGTGCATGTGGAGACATACCCGCACTGCATAGAATGCTACAGCAGGAACCATGAAACATCACGTTTCTTCTTAGGTCAGCACTAGATTCACTGCATAACACTGGATGCTTTCCTTGTGGTTTCTCTGTAGAGGATAACAAGATATGCTAAAAAGAATAATATTTGTAAAGTGTTTGCACCACCAGTTTCTATACAAATGCAAAACTGTCACAGAGGTTTGACAGACTATATTCTGGTATTTTTGGAATGATAGTTTTAGAAAATGGCGATTTCCTTCTATACATGAATTCTTTTACAGTTTCCATATACATTCTAAACTATTGAGTTGGTTTTCTAAGCTTGCTTTTATGTATATTCTTCATGAGTACAGTATTAGATCTTTTTTAAGTAGTATATTATGAAAAAAAACCCTAGTAGTTCTGGTGGACATAGGAATATGAAAGTCATTTTCAAAAAGAAGGCTTCACTTACATATTTTAAAAACTCTGTACCATTTCATTGCCATAATTTAATGCATAAATCTTTCCTTTTTTAATTCATGAACCACTTATTTTTTAAAATTAACTAATTAATTAATTTTATTTATTTCTTACATACATGACAATAGTGGAATGCATCACATTCATAATTATCCATTCACAGCACAATTTTTCGTAACTCCGTATATAAAGTATGTCATGCCAAAGTATGCCATTATACATGAGCTCTCTTATTTATTTATTTATTTTTGCATTACAATTCTTAATATACCTTTATACTACAGTTTATCATATCTCTGTATATAAGATATGTTGACACCAAATTCACATCTTCATACATGTATTTTGTATCATGAATCTTGTTTACTTGCTTGGATAGAAAATTAGGTGGAGTTGTGTGGCTGAACCTGCTCTAGTTATTTCACCTGTTCTGTCTGTGCCTGGATAGGGGAAAGGACCCATAGGAGAGATGAGATCAAGATGGAAGATTAGCCTCTGTCCCAACCTTCCAGAAATATTTTGAGTAATAGGAAAGATGTATAATCGAAAATTTGATTTCACTTGGCTAGAAATTATAAGTATTCCTGAAAGTCAGTAGAAGAGAATTGAAGGTGGAAATCATTGCTCAAAATGTGGGCAGGAGGATCATGGAGGAGGTAGTGATGGATTCGGGAGCACTCCAAGCTTAGTGGATGTGGGAAAGCCTGGGTAGCCATCGTGGTGAGGTCTGGAGTCTGTGAAATATACAGTGTCTTTCCCATAAAATCTTCTTAAAGTGTACATTAGCCAGAATCAGCTTTAAGAACTATGCCTGATGCACTTAACATTTCTAGGATAAACTATTTGTATTCATGGTGATATTTTTTATACTCTATTAGACCCAATTTTTTATGTTCCTACTCAATATTTTTCTTAAGACACTGGCATGGCTCTTGGACTAAATATCACTGCTCCCAAGGGAAGGTAGGTGCTGGATTGCTTGGCTATTCCTACTGACTGTCTCAAGAATGCTGGACATGGTAGTGCATGCCTGCAATCCCAGCAACTTGAGAGACTGAGGCAGGAGGATCATTAGTTTGAGGTCAGACTTAGCAAAGCTCTAAGCAACTTTGTGAAATCCTGTCTCAAAGCAAAAAGTTAAAAAAAAAAAAGGTTCTAGAGATATAGCTCAGTGGCAAATGCCCCTGAATTCAAGCTTCAATATTCAAACATACAAACAAACAAACAAACAAACAAACAAAAAACTGGAAAATATGGCTCAGAAGTCAGTCACTACTCCTGCTTTACACAGCTGATACCACAGATAGAAGTCTGTATTGCTGTGCTCTATCTACTATTGGACACTCCTCTGCCCTTGGGAGCTGCTGCCATGAATAAATTCTAAACTCTTTCTGTATCTTTGCATCACTTGTTGAGAAGCCAGAGTCATTGGCTGAAACTAGGTCAGGCACCGTGGTCTACTTTCAGGTCTTGAGGAGTCTGGTTCCAGCCTCTACCAAGACTCATACAGTGGGGGATTCTCTCCAAGTAGGGAGGAGAATTGATATTATATACCCAGAACAAAATAAACTAAAATGAGACCTTCTCTGTTGAGAATATTTGAAGTCAGAAGCTCTTTTAATGTAACTCATAGATGAAAAGACAAAAATCATATAATGTTTTCACATTTCTGAGAATAATTTGATAGAATTATCCCCCATTTTTTATTAAAAACCAGAGGAAGGAGGAGAGGAGGAGGAGGAGGAAGAGGGAACTTCTGTTTGATAGAGTATACATAAGGGCCATGCAACAGCCAGTTAACTTAGTGATGAAATTTTAGAAGCTGTTCATTAAAACTGGGAAGAAGAGAAGCGTGCCTATCCTCACAACTACCATCTATCCTTCAGCTGAGATACTAGTTAATGAAGGAAGAAAAGGAAAATAAATATGGGAGGCATTTGAAAAGGAAGAACCATAACTCTTATTTGTAGAAATGTGATTATCTGAAAAGATACCATAGAGAAACCATTATAACTGTTGAGAGTTTAGCAAGATGGCTGGGAATAAGACTAATGTGGAAAAATTAGTTGCTTTCCAACACGTTAGAAATAGCCAGTCAGAAAGTATAACAACAACGGAATTATAAAATACTTATGAGTGGGCTGTGGCTGTGGCTCAGTGGTAGTGCACTTGCCTGGCATGAGTGAGGCACTGGATTCCATTCTCAGCACTTCATGTAAATAAAAAAAATAAAGGTCTATCAACAACTAAAAATGCTATTAAAAATACTTAGGAATAAGCATGTATGAGTTTTCCATCACTGTGTAACAGATTGCCACGTGCACAGCGGCTTAAGCATACCCCTGTTTATTATCTCTCTGTTCTGTAGGTTAGAGGTCCAGACTGACAAGGCTGGATTCTCTGTTCAAGGTCCCACAAAGACAAAGAAAAGAGTGTTGGTCTACTGGTCTCTTATCTGAAGACTATGGGGAAGAATCTTCTAGCCCCTTTGAAGTTGTGGGCAGAATCCCATTTTGGTGATGGTGGTACTGAGTTCCCCTTTCCTTGTTGGCTGCTAGCTGCAGGCTACCCCTGCTACTTGGGACTGCTCAGATCATTTCTCAGATGTCCCCTTTCAATTTTAAATGGCAAAGACTTTTGGCTCCTTCTCAAGCTTTGAATATCCCTGACTTTTCTTCTGCCTTCCCCTTCTGCCGGAGAAAGTGATTTATATTTTGGAGCCTATGTGATTAGATTAGGTACACTCTGGTAATCTATTTTAAGGGTTGCTGTGCAGTCATTCAGTGATAGCTAATCATATTCACAGGTTTCCAGAAATTGAGACAGGACATCTTTGGAGGGGAGTGGGCATTTGTAAATTTTGCCCGCCATGAAGTCTAAATAAAATTATATGAGACCTACATATAAAAAAAAAGTATAAAATTTTCTTGAAACATATAAAAGAAAACCATGTTGGTTTTACTTGGTAAATATTGTATCATTCCCCTCTTCCAGCACTCATCCATTCTGTCAATCCAATTTAATTCCAAATTCCCAGCAGAATTGTTTATTAAATTGGCAAGCTGATTCTAAACTTCTAGTAGAGAAAAATGTCTAAGAACTGGCAAAGGCAATTTTGTAACAGAACAATGGATGTCAAATGAATGATATTAAACTAAATTCATTAAAATATTGGGGATGTTGTTCCAAATCTATGAGAGAGAATTGAGATTTAGTAAATGACAAAGTTGTTTTAAATCAAAAAATGGAAATGGTGGCCTTTTTAGTGAATGGTGGTACAGTTATCTATCCATTTGGAAATAAAGTTAGGCCCAGATCCCAAGCACAGAAATAATTTCCAGATGGGGTAAAGAGCTAAATATACCAAGTAAAATTGTGCAAGTATTAGAGGTACCAGGAGAATTTGCTCATAAACTTTGGAAATGCAATTGGCTACTAGTAAGTACACGAAAGAGCACTTACTTTTATTAGAGTCGGAAAAATATAAATAAAAATACCCCCCATCTTTTTCTCAGATTGGAAAACAATTGCTCATGCAAGTTTTGGCAAGGGAGGGGGAACATCTATTCTCACTGTGTGAGTTATAATGGTCTTCTTGGCAATGCCTGTCATAATTTTAAATATGTATATTCTTCAAATGAGTGATTTCACTTCCAGATTTTTACCTCAGAGAAATACACATCCAAGAGCGCAAAGATTTGCTAGATGTGGAATTGTTATTGTAGCAGAAGATGTCCAACCACCTGTCAAGAAAGGGCTTTTTGTTTTTAAATAAATTGTTTAGTGGATTTTGAAAAAGGGACCAATTAAATATAACCAGCATAATTTAGAGGAACACAAAATACCTAAGGAATTTTGTAACAAGAACTGTCTTCTTCAAGTATGTACTATTGTTACTTCATATCACTCATTTTATAATACATTTAATCAAAACATTTCCCTTCCGTTAACAATCCATTTTCTAAAAGCAGTGTAGTATCGAGTGCTCACCCTGGGTGCATGAGCATGTAATGGTAATCAAAATCCCCTACTTTATTGTCACAAAGCATGACTTGGAGATTTTTCTTGCTACCCTGCTAGTGATGGGGCACAAGAAAGGGAAGTTCTGACTGATCTGTGCCTTGATGGTTAAGTGTTTCTTATATGTGTGAAAAACTGTTATTTAACATATAATAACAGTTTTTCACACATATAAAACTGTTTTGGTGCTAGGGATTGAACCCAGGCTCATGCATATGCAAGAACCTTGAAGCATCAGTGTGTGTATCAGGAGGGAAGAGAAGATGATTAACTTTTTAGGTAGATGTCAGCATTTAAAAAGCAGCCAGAAGAGCTGGCACAGTGGCACACACCTGTAAACCCAGTGGCTTGGGAGGCTGAGGCAGGAGGATTGCAAGTTCAAAGCCAGCCTTAGCAAAAACAAGGCGCTAAGCAACTCAGGGAAACCCTATCTCCAAATAAAATGCAAAATAGGGCTGGGGATGTGGCTTAGTGGTCAGAGTGCTTCTGAGTTCAATCTCCAGTATACCCCCCCCCACAAAAAAAAAGCAGCTAGAAGAAATATTTACTTTATGTCTTTGCTTATGTGAAAGAGATCAAGTAAAATATTTTCACAAGGGCTTTTCAGAACATTAACTTTAGCAGCTTTAATCTAAAGGTTTTTTTATTGAGGATTCAAAAATAAAAGCTCTGGCTATTATTATTTCAATTTTATATATCTTCTTATGATGATATGAGAGTAATGGTGAAAACTGCTTTTAAAAATGAAAAAAAAAAGTATGTTTTTTTTAACCAAAGTGTTCTTTGATGAATTTATTAGATGTTTTTTATATCTTTATATTTAAATAATTTTGTCCAAAGATACTTTGTAATCCCACAAGAAAGAAGCTTATACTAATTTAACAGTCACTACTATGTAAGAATTATTTTCTAAAGCAGCTTCTTTAATAAACTTTAAATTACATTTGTCTTTGTAATTGAGGTAAAACCTAAAGAGATACTATGGTCTAATAAAAAAGGTTCCATTGTGAAGGAAGCTCATAAAAGATGAGAACTGTGATTGTATCCCACTGAAACACAAGACAAGATACCTTGTGAAAAAAAATTGAACTGTGAATTATTTTTGCAGAAGTCAACAAAAGGTTCCATTGTCTTGGACCATGTCTTCCGTCACATAAACCTTGTGGAGATAGATTATTTTGGACTGCGTTATTGTGACAGAAGCCATCAGACGGTGAGTACAATGACTTCCTATTAAATTTGTCTGCTTATAACTTGTGCTCTCTCTGGCATTTTGGATGTAGTCCTAGATGGTTAGGTTCTTTGTAACGGAAAATGACTGATAACCACAAAACTGTTTTTTTCCTGGTAATTTCTTTGCATTCTCCCACCCTTTTTGGGCAAAAGTCTGAAGAGTTGCTGGACTCGTAGTTTCTTTGTGTGCAGTCCTCTTTGTAAATGGTTTATGTGGCTTCCATTTTTGCAACCATATTGAAGTGAAGTGCTTTCCATTTGTGCTGTTAGGGGTATTATATAGGAAAAAAACTGTCTAATCTCTTGAAGAGACAGGCCTTTGAAGAAAGGAAATGGTTTAAGAAATACATACAGTACACAAGTGTTAAAAAGGTGCCTATGCCTATCTAGGTTTTAAAAGTGGTTTGAACTGTTATAAAATAAAACAAGTAGGGGTTTTCATTCATGAGTTTGACAGAGGAATAGCTTTCTAGAGGTAAGAGTAATAAAGGCAATCTGGCTTTTGATTCAATGTCAGTTGTTCACATGGTTGACTTGGAAGATCTTCCTGTTTGGTCAGATGGTAGAGAGTTAGAAATTTGCCACAATGGAAAGATTTTAGAGGTGATGATTTTGGAGGATGAAAGGATATTCATTAATATGACTTTTGGTTTAGTCTAAGGAAAAATCTTAGCCTGAGATAGACACACTAGGATTATGCAAAATGCTCCCATGCTTACCTTAAAAATACCCGATTTGACCGGCCTTCTGTTTTTTGCCCTGTGCAACTGTTGTTGGACTAAAGATTTCCTCCTCTTTCTTCATCAGTTTTCCCAGTCTCCACTAGGCCATTTGAGATGCATTCAGTGAAGAGCCTGATTTTTTGAGTGGCATTTCTGTGCCCTACTCCAGGAATGTTCTGGGATAAAAGGCAGGCAAATAGAATGCTGTTGATGGTGATAACTTGTGGTTTCTCATGAGCTAGTCTATTCCATTTCACAGGAGGATTTAACAAAATAGGAGTAAAAAATGGGCATGTTGGGTAGAATGGTGTATAAAGGAATAGCTTTCTAGAGGCAAGTGGTCATTAATGTGTACTTCAAAGAAAGGCAACAGACATGTTTAGAAGTTCACTGAATTCTGTCTCTGTAGCAGAGCTGTAAATCTATACTGAAAGATTAAATTGAAGCCAATAGAACGTACTTTAAATTATATTCATATTTCATAAATAATATTTTCCCAGCAGAGAAAAAAGAGAAAAATACATTTTTCCTGATCTTAATCTAGTATGTCAGAACTTGCCTGGGAGGGTTAACTGTCTTGCTAAAATTGTATAAAACTTATTACCCTCTTTTTTTTCCCCAAAGAAAAACTGAAAAGTAAAGAGAATCGCAAACAATGGCTCTTACTGTTTCAAAAGAATTAATAGTGTTGATAGTTTATTGAAAGTTTTATAGAGTTTATATTAAGTCCAATTTTTTTTTCTGTTACCTTAACTCCTAAGGTTTGGCATCTGTGATAGTGTTTGTAATACAGGTTTTAGGAGAAAATGAAATTATATGCTTAGAAGGAGAAAATTATTAAGTCATGTTTTGATGTGGTTAGAACATTGGCTATATAAATGACATGAAAAAGTACTCTTTGCTTTCTGAATTTGCATTTTCTCTAGTGAACTTAGATAAAATAAAGGTAAACAAAAGGAAAAATAGAGATGATTTATAAGCATTGTTTAGTCTTGACATGTTCAATTGCATTGTCTGATTGCCTTATAGTACCCTGTAGGAGACTTTCAGAATACTGTCATGAAATTTTGTAAGTATTTCAGTATATTAGTAGGAGCAGCACTACATATACCATAGTTACTTAAAGCAAATAAAAAATTTTAAGAATATCTTTATGTTAGAAGAGTTGGGATATAATGAAACATACTTGTCTTAAAAACCAAGTAATAGTTTCCTGCATGTTGCTTGAATTACTGTGCATTAGATTTTTTTTAAAATATATTGCTTTTCTTTTCTTATGCCCCAAGATTTATTTTTAAAGGGTAATGGCTATGTAATAATGCTCAGTAAAATGAATATCTCCATTAAGATCTACTTAGAGAAGACTTTGAGACCTGAAGATAGACCACTTAGGTCAATTCTGGGGGCACATAAAAGAAAGTGGGAGAACCATGGATCAAAGGGAAGGAAGATAACTAGGAATGAAGAGTGCTTACATCAGTGAAAAACCCTGGGATCTTTCTCCTTTCCCTCTCCTGCCATTGGCAATGGATTGTGACTTGGAGCCATGTTGAAGTCCGACTTGGATTGAGGCCAGTGTCATCACAAGTGCCTTTACGTGTGAAAGGCGGCTGGAAAAGTAGAGAGGATGTAACAGTGGAAGCAGAGGTTGGAGCAGTGTAATTACTGCAGGGCACTTGAGCCAAGGAATGCAAGCAGCCTCTGGAAGCTGGAAAAGGGGAAGAAATGGATTCTACCCTAGAGCCTCTGGAGGATAGGCAGCCCTTACCTGCATTTTGATTTTAGCCTGTGGGTTTCATTGTGGACTTTTGACATCTAGATTGTAATATAATTTCTGTTGTTTTAAATTTATGATAATTTGTTATAGCAATGGGAAGAAACTAATACTCATGGATACAGTAGGGGAGAATCTTATCTTGCTTGCTCAGTGGGAATATAAAGCTGTATTATTTCAGAAAGAAACCTGAAACACTATTACTCTTCCTGAGTGATAATATTTCATGTCCTCTGATACAGATGATTAGGATTTCCTTGTGCTTATAGCTGTGTGTGCTTCCCCAGATGTATGGGAGCAATATTAGTGGCTGCTTCAAGAGTATTTAGGTACCTTATTATGGGAGATGGATGGTGAGTTCAGTTGATGATAGGCAGAGAATTTAAATTGTAGCATTGACTCCTTCATTTTAAATAATTGGAAGAAACTTGAACCACCTTTTGGGTTTTCAGATTTTATTAGAAGTGGAAAGGCAGGAGAATCACAAGTTTGAGACCTGGGCAACTTAGTGAGACCCTGTTTCCAAATTAAAAGTTTAAAAAATGGGGCTAGAGATATAGCTCAGTGGTAGATTACCCCTGGCTCAATAACCAGTACAGAGAGAGGGAGAGAGAGCAAGCGCATGAGAGAATGTGATATGGTGGAACAGATTGCTGCCTTTAGAGTCACAAGATAGATGTGAATCCTGTGTCTGCTCCTAATAAATGATCAAGTCACTTAATTTTTCTAAATCTTGATATCTCTATTAGTCACGTTTCTGTTACTATAATTAATCCCTTAAGATGGGTAACAAATAAAGCAAAGAGATTTATTTACCCACAGGTTTGGAGGTCCAAGAGGGTAGTGCTGGCATTGAATCAGCTATGGTGAGGGCCTCATAGCAGATAACTTTATAGTGGCAGGAGTGTGTGTACAAGAGGGAAAAATCACATGGATAGACGAAATGTAGGAGAGACTGTAGTGGGACAGAGCTGGCTCTTCTATAACAGTCCTCTTGAGAGAACTAACCAGGCTGCTGTGAGAGGAGCATCAGTTTCTTCTGAGAGGAGTGCCCTCAGCAATCTAACTTGTTTTCACTAGATGCCACTTTTTAAAGGTTCTACACCACTTCCCAACACCACCACACTGAGAACCAAGCTCCCAACACATGAGCCTTTGAGGGACACATTCAGACCATATTCAAACCGTAGCAACCCATAACAACATCCTTATCTGTAAATCAAGAATAAAATGCCTATTCTTCCTAACTTTCAGAATTGATGTAAGACCAAATCAGAATGCATGAAAGCTTTGTAGATTATGAGGTGTTAAACATGTAAATGGTCTTTCCTTTTGACACTAGCCTAGGAGAAAATATTACTGGTGATTTTTTAAAAAGTACAATAGGGAGAAGAAGGAAACAGTCTGGAGGAGAGAAGAAAAAAAAGCAAATAAACTCCAGAGTCTTGAGATCACTTTTGAGAAATTTTAAAAATGAGTTTTGATGATTATTGGAAGCAATAGTAAGGATAAATGGGATATTCCAAAACTGCCTCTGGTTTTATAGTAGTAGGCATAATCATGTCTTACTTTAATATTAGCACTTGAGGCTCCTTTACAAATTACTCCTTCAAAGGCAGAAGTCATATATAATTAGAGGTTTTCTCAGAAAATGGAACTCAGCATGGCTTTGAGAATCAGGCTGCGGCATCTGCTGCCCTTTGACTTCAGAAGTTAAAGAAGGGGGAATGCATGAAGCACACAGCTAAAGGCAGTATGTAATATCCTCTTTCCCCAGTGAACTCTTCCTTTGCTTCTCCAAGACAGTAAAAGCAATCAGAAGGGAACTTTACCTTCTGGACCAGCCTCCACCCCAAACATACTTAGTTGCTTCTTTCCATCTTTCTCTCTCTGGTCACAAGAGAAGAGTCCCAGGGCTTCTGACCTGGACCTTGTCACTCCTTGCTTTTTCTCTCTGGTAGCTCTAACTTCCCTTTCCTACCCACCTGTTGCCATCAGTGTTTGGGCATGTTCAAGTCTTTGCATTTAGATTCCTCTCCCTCTACTCCCGTGCCTTTCTCTTTTTATTGCCATTAGTTGACTCTGTCACACCTGAGCTCCAGAATGCTTTGTCTAAATTCATTGCCCCTATTTCTTAGATCTCACTCATTCCTAAATTTCTCACAGTTTAGTTTTGAGTCTTATTGTGTAATTGAAACTGCCACCTACCCCTTGCCTGAGAGACACTCTAGTCCTCATCTCACCTGACCTTTCTGTTACAGCATTGACACTAAAGAATCTTCTCATTTGTTCTTATGACACCACATTCTCCTTGCTTTGCTCTTTTCAAATTTTCTTCTACTCATTTCTGTTCAATCTCTTTCATGATCACTTTCCCTCTGTCTATTCCACAAAATGGTAACGATTTACCAAGATTTTGCCTTATTCTCTTATGTTCTAACTCTGTATAGGCTCACATACTTAATGCTACCTCTTCTGGTACTACTATCTTTGAAATAGTCAATATCTTTTAAATATATAAATTAAACTGTATATTTGTATTTTCCCCACTGCTCCCAAATGCTTTGAGTGTTACTGAACAGAAACAATCATCATCCACTGAGCACTAAAGGGCAGCCCAGCTCTGTACTCTGTGTCCTGAGTAATGGTGCTGTCCTTTGTATCCTGGTATCATATTTTGCCGTATGTGAAAATATCACTGTCATCATTGTATGTTCTGGCAAATACCCAAAATGACTGTTAAACCATATGTACGTGATAACGTTAGTCCTGTTGCAAAGAAAGAATGGAAGATTGTCATGTTACATTATTACAAATCAGAACTTTTCCTTTCTGGGGTATCTTCAAGCACCTGGTAGTAGAACAGAGGGTAAAGATGAAGAAGCAGAGGAGTGTTCTTTGACTTTATGAAGAGCATCATAAATCGCACAGTGGCTGGGAGGACTGATGACAATGTATGAAGGATACTTGGGGGCCAGGGGGAAACATGCAAGAAAAGTATGACTGAAGAGTTTTCATGAGTAAGGGGCTTAGAAGGGAATTCTAGAAGCATCCTCATAGGAACTCAAAGTACCGAAATGCTAATTTTCCTGTGGATTGATACACATTACTCTCCCTGTGTAGCCTCCTCTGCTCTGTGGTTTAAATTTTTGTCTAAAGATGAGTGACCCCCAGAGCTAACTCGGATATCTCTAGAGGCATTACACCCTGTAAGGAATACAGACTGGGTTCAAATCAGGCTGTACTACCTGGGAGAGCTCTGTGGCATTGCGGGGCGGGGGGGGGGCTCCCTAACTTCTCTATTTCTCAGATTCCATTTATAAAGTGGGATAGTAATAGAGTAACAGCCTCATAGGGTGGTTGTGAAGATTGAAGGAAATACCCAGACAGTTGCTTTAAACCTGTGGCCAGTGTATAGCTCTTGCTTACTGCTTGAATGCCCCTCGGGTACCTCAAATGCAGTGTCTTCAAAACTGAAGCCATCCCAGGGCGTGGTGACACATGCTTGTAATCCCAGTTATTTAGAAAGCTGAGGAAGAGGATCACACATTTGAGGCCTCCGTGGTATACTGGGACTCTGTCTCAAAATTTAAAAAAAAAAAAAAAAAAAGAGTGGTGGTGGTGGTGGCTGGAGACCTAACTCAGGGGTAAAGTGCCCCTGGGTTCAATCCCCAGTTCTGCAGTAAAAACAAACAAAACTGAAGGTATCATCTTTCCTTCTAAGTCTGCCTTTTTTTTTTTTTAATATTCCTGAGAGGGTGATTTTTTTTCAATCACTTTTTACAAATCATGTATGTATATGTAGTTTTAGATTGAGATTAAAAATTTTACCATAAGTTATAGTACATGTGAATCTTCAGCTTATCATAAACATTGGAATTGTAAAATCCATCACATTACTATTAAATGTACCCAATCACTTTATATATCATATTAATTTGGACTTCATTATCTGCCTTTAAAAAGAATACATGAATCAGCTCTTCATTAAAAGTCAGAAATTTTACTTTATTACTTTTAATCCATAAACTTGTATTTTTGATTCCATGTTCTCCATAAAATTTTCTCTTACATTTTTATTAATAAGTTATGTTTCCCCATAAAAATATTATACATATAAATAGAAATTTTACAAGTTTATTTCCAGAGACCTTAAGGCCCTAATTGTTATTGTTGCCTGTGGGTAGTTATCACCATGATTGTCACTGTGTAATTAATTAAAACAGCAAAGTATTATGCATTTTAATAATTATTAAACATAAAAGTATTTATTGGAAATGTATCTTTAATTATACAAATGGGCCTCTTTTTTTTCAGTGAATCCATATACTCCAGGCCGATTATAATATGTTCTTGGAGTGAGATAAGGCTCAGCCATAATTTTATGTCTATTTTTGTTTTTTATAGATGTTAGCAATGAGTAACCTTTTTATTTTAGAAGAAAAAGGAGTTTCAATAAGGGAAGATCACTCAATTTCTTGAACTTCTTCTGTATTATATGTCAAAAATTGCAGAGTGATCTGTCATCTAAAATTATTTTTGGTAATCTCTCAGGTACCTCAAACACAAGATAGTCATCTTCTTTCCTCCAAAGCTACTGTTTGTTATATTCCTGAGAGCAGAGATTTTTTCAGACCACCCAGTTGGGGTGTCCTTCAATTTACTTGAAAGCAATGAATTAAAAACCACCTGGTTTAATTTGTTAATCATTATAATAAT
Source organism: Ictidomys tridecemlineatus (assembly GCF_052094955.1). Taxonomy (NCBI): domain Eukaryota; kingdom Metazoa; phylum Chordata; class Mammalia; order Rodentia; family Sciuridae; genus Ictidomys; species Ictidomys tridecemlineatus. The sequence goes on along the minus strand of NC_135477.1, from coordinate 117,865,981 downwards.
CAACTCCATGATTTATGGGAAATCTGTTTTAAAATGTTTATTAAGAATTATCAAAATATTTTTAAGTATGTTGTTTTCTCTTTTATGTAGAGGCACCTGATTTTATCCCAGTATAGTTATTAGTAATTAGGAAAATTAAAAATTGTTAGTTTCAGAGATGGGTGTATTGCTGTCTCGAGTGTGTGTCTAAAAATTGTTAGTTTCAACCTACATTTGCCAATACAAGATTTTTGATAAGATGCATTTATCAAAATCATATACTTTATGCAATTATGTACTTTATATATGCTTTAGAATCTTGGAGCTGCAGACTTAGTTAATTTGGTTTATGGAAAATGTCCAACATACAACTCTTTGGCAAAGTCAATCATCATTAAACCCCTCAGCCAAATCAGCTTGCTTTCTGTCATTTGTCTATTTAAATAAAAATGTTAACTTAGTTCTGTGAGAAGTATTGCACTTGGAGCTCTTTTCCTAAGATGGATAGATAGATAAGGCAAAGGCTTTTGTCACCTAGAGGAGACAGATCTGCCTTCAGTGAAGTCTTTCCAAGGAGGCTTTGATTTGTTTTATTCTTATGGGACTCTTCCTCTCACGAGCCAGGCATATTTTTATCATAGCAAGAGGATGAAAGTTGAAAAATCATTAAACCAACATCATCACTCCTTCTGCTGCTGTACTCTAATAAATCTGATTTCAGAACACCCAAGCTATGTGCCAAAATACCAGGCATCTAACACTTTGCCTTATCTTTGCCAGAAATATGTATAAAGTGGGGAATGATATAAAGCTGTCTCTTCTGGCTTATGGAGTCTTTATTAAAGCCATCTTTGTTAACCCCAATACTTACAAGTGTGCCTATGATTTTCCTCGAAGTGGGGTGATGGGCCATGGCAGGTGGTCTGCCATTTTATTAAATGAGAAAGAAGGCCTTTGAAAAGGTATGCAATGGAAAAAGAGGACTAATAAAAGAAAATTATTTTTGGTAATCTCTCAGGTGCCTCAAACACAAGGTAGTCATCTTCTTTCCTCCAAATTTCAGGCCTATTCTTGATAGACCAGTTTTAGTAAGTAGTATATGGGGAAGCTGAGGATCTGGGAATTAAGCTCTTTGAAACTCTCTGTTGCCTGGATATTTCCTGGGCAGTCCTCATGTATGCATTCTTAAGGCGTCCATACCTTTATTTGAACAGCTTAGTGAATGCCACCACCATCCACCTAATGGCAGGAGCTAGTTCATTTCCAGCTGATGAGCTCCGCTCCCCTCATGGCTCACCTGCCACCAAACGCTACTTTAGGGAGTGGAAATGGATACTGTCAATAGCTAAATTGGCATGACTGGTTGTAAACACAATTTAGGGTTCTTATGGTCTCCTGCCAACCTCTCCAGAATCAGTCTACAAACTTCAATTTTAGTTAAGGTACTAGCAGATTAACTTGGATTTCTGTAAAAGCTTTTGACAGGACTTCTCGTCTTTGATCTTGCTACCTCCAGTAGGTTTTCCCTACCTCATTTGCAGTTTTCTCTCAGAAAGGCATCCTTGATGGTGTCTCCTCTGTGGCTTAAAATTCTTTAAAGGCTCCCTTGCAGGAAAATACAAACTCCAAAACATGGTTTACAAGGTCCTTCAAGATATAGAGCCCTTAACCAAGGTTATCTTGAGCTCTTTTTCTTCCAATGTGATTCTGCGGTCCCCCACCTAAAAGCCCCGCTCCAGGTACCTTGTAGCTACCCTGCACCACCTGCAGCTTCTGATCTGTACCGTTATATCTCAGAGTGTTGCATCTGCTGCTTCTGAGATGAAACACTCTTGTTCTCTTTCTCTCTCAGTTTTGCCTGGTTGAATCCTGTTTCTCTTACCATCCATTAGTATCTCTAATGTCTCCTCCTCAAAGCTTTCTTCCACCACCCCCAGAAATGCTTTGGGCCCTCTTCTTTCACTTGCAAATACCACCTTGTATTTGCCTGTTAAATAATATCACTGCATAGTAAATGATCTATACTGTTATTGAAGGAAAGAACTTCCCTGGACTGTGTGGGCAGGCTGGTTGGTGGTGAGGGCCTTGACAACAGTGCTCCCTGCCTCCATGTCTGTGCTCCCTCCTTTTCTGCAGTTGAAGTTGTCACCTTATTATGGAAGACCTCTTCTATTGTTTACTTTCAGTAATGAACAGTTGTTCACTGCACACTTTGAAGAGCCTTGTAACCATGTTTTGGAATTTGTTCACTTTCAGCAGATTTCACCTGGTTTTTTTGTTTTTGTTTTTGTTTTTTAAAGAGGGGCTGGGGCTGTAGCTTAGTGGCAGAGTGCTTGCCTTGCATGTGTGAGGCACTGGGTTTGATTCTCAGCACCATATAAAATAAATAAAATAAAGCTTTAAAAAATAAAAAAAATTTAGAAAAAGAATAGAAGAAGCATTACTGAGATGTTGAGAAGTTAGCTAAGAAGTTGATGGGATCATAAGGAATTATATGTGGTATTATAATATTCTGGCAGCTACTGGGTGCTGTTAAGAGCATTTTTGTCTAGAAAGAGGTAGGGTAGCATAATGTGTAATAGAAAAAACGTTATATGAGGATTTGAGTCCAGGAAATGTCACCAGTAGCTGTATGGTTGTAGAGCCTATGCTTTATTGATTAATTAATTGATTGATTGTACTGGACATTGAACCCAGGGGTGCTTTACCACTGAGCTACAACCCCAGTTCTTTTTTTAAATTTTTTTTTAAAATTCTTTTTTGAGACAGGATCTTGCTAAGTTGCTGAGGGTGTCACTAACATGCTGAGGCTGGCCTCGAACTTGGGATCCACCTACCTAAGATTCTGAAATCACTGGGATTACATGCATGAGTCACTATGCTGGGCATCCATGATTTTAAAAATTTGCTTATAATAAATAGTGCTTGCAATTAAAGGGTAAATGTTTCTACTTCTCTAGACTAGACAAATAGTGTCTGGTAAGAAAGAAAGAGACGGTGTTTTTCTGGAACATTTCTATTTAGAAAAGGTCTTCTCTATCCTGAGCACAGTCAGGTGAAGTGTCATGAGAAGTTAGGAGCTCACATACTTGAAAGATACTGGGGGACCCTGCCAAGCAGCACCTGTAAAACTGAGCCTCTATTGCCTACTTTCCTCACTGTAGCACCTGGGAAAAGGAGAGCATTCTTTGACTGATTTTTAGTTTCTTTATTGTATATGATAATTTTGACATGGATTCAGAAATGCTCTTGAAAAACCTAGAATTGTCAAGAGAACTGTACGAATTACCTTGAGCTTAGTCTTTTTATAGTTTTTTTTTTCCCTTTCCCTTCTCAGATGTTTGATCACAGGCACTGTGCGTCTTCCATGGATTTTTTATAATAAAATATTTTATCCTATAGTTTTCATAAATGTGTTGCTTTCCAGATTAAGGAGTGTGAAGAACTGAATTCTATCTTAAGTAGAAAGTTCCTTCTTCATTAATGGTACCCAGTGCCTTTTTTCACCAAAGCTAGATTAAATAGATGAACACTTGAAAATGATAAAGGTACAAAATTCTTTAAAACAGAACTATCAGGATTGGTGGAAAAATCAATATGTATGCATACGTTAATATATTTATATGTAAAACATGGTGTGCGAGTATTATAAGTATTTTTCTTGTCAATAAAATAGGTGCTTGAGAAATTTCTGTGACTGGCTTCTTCTTCTTTGTATAAATATATGAAAGGAATATGCCTGAGTTATTTTTATTTTTATTTTTAGTTGGACACGATATCTTTATTTATTTATTTTTATATGGTGCTGAGGATCGAACCCAGGACCTTGCACATGCTAGGCAAGTGCTCTACCACTGAGCCACAACCCCAGCCCAATGTCTGAGTTCTTTATCATTAACATTTTATAAATTGGACTGTCCTTCCTGATTAAATCAGAATGAACTATAAAGGATAGAATTTCAGACAGTTGATTGATGGATAGCTTATGAGAAAGCAGTGGTTTTAGAGTTAATGATTCTCAGTGTTTTTTTGATTATTATAGGAGCACATTTCATGGGCCCAGCAGCCTATTTATATGGAATCTGTTGGAAATTTTAAGTATGAAAGGTTAAGATTGGACTGAGGAGCTGTTTTTTTGGAACTGGGAGTCAGCAGTTCTGAATATGTTAAAATCCATGGAAGTGGAGAGGCAAGATGAATAGTTGGACTCTCAGAAGGCTAGAGTCGCAGTAGTAGTCCCTTGGTTTTTGAAGTCCTGAAACTAGACAGTCATGGAGGGAGAAAGACCCATGTAAATACAGAAGAAAAGGGGTGAGACTTCCACGTGCCCCTGTTCTAACCATCTAATTTGTGCACTCTGGAGTTCGGCACAACCCTGTGGTGTGGTGCTGAGGAGGAGGTCTAGGCCCTACTGGCTTTATAATCCTGAGGGTTGGCCTGGCTCCTCTGAGTCAAGTTACTTGGCAAGCTACACCTGCATTCACTTTGAGCTACTGGAACACGTATTTAATTTCTACAGTTTCAGGACGTGTGGACTTCCCATGTTGTTGCTTGGCTTCCTCAGAACATACTGGTTGGTTTTCAAGGGCAAGCATCCAGAAGAAGAGGGAATGAAGGATGGATAGCAGGACAAAAGCTGTACTGTGGCAGAGCAAGGCTATCCACAGAGCTGGAGCAACTGCAGATGTCCTGGGCACCAGTTTTTGTGACCATGGAAGAAAGATTTCAGAGAAGGTACACATAATAGCAGGCATAAGTTTATTAGAAGAGAAGCGAAAAGGAGACACTCTCAGAAGAGAGAATGGGTCCTCTCAGAGAGTAAAGGGATAGTGCGTGCCTCTCTGGCCCTCTAGTTTTATTGAGGGTCCCAGGGAAGATTCCAGAGTGTTCCACCACATCCATCTCTTCTGACTGATAGCAGGATTGCATTAGACTTTCAAGTTGTGGCTGCTATGGTCTTACCCCATGGAGGGGAGATTTTACTGTTATAATGACATGCTAAAGATCCTCTGGGTCACCTTGGCCTACACTGACAGGTTCTAATTGGAATTGTTCCTACATATTTTATGGTTAGGGGACTTTGCTTCTAATTATCCTATCTCCCTGCATCCTGGAATCTGTGTAAAGGTCACGAAAGTACCCCCTTTCAGGGTGACTTGTGTTCTTATCGACAGGTAGGAGTCTTTGGGTCTACATTTCTCCTGCAGATAATAGGTTGCTTGCTGAGAAGTGTAGCATATCCTATTGACTTAAGCCAGGCAGGGTCAGAATGGTCTCCAGTAAATTGCTTTTTAAAAGAAAGCGTGTAGGGGTGAGCACAGTAATCTCAGTTTGTAGAATTATCCCTTAACCTCATGTTCCCACTACTCAAGTCTGTTACCTATCAGTATCACCTTTTATGAATCAAGTCTCAAGAGTCAGACAGTGTTACTTCTGTTGCTTTGAAATAGGTCAGCCCGCATGTAATGAGAGGAAATATTACATTACACCTTTTGATAGGAGTAGTATCAACAGTTATGAAGACATGTTTTAAAGCATGAGAGTCTTTTCTCTGGTCAAAAAAATATTTGTATTCTTCTGACACATAAAATGCACTCATGCCGCCCATCATCTTCTTTATTATGACATTGGATTCACACTTGAAGTCTAGAATCTCATCAAATAAGACTCTGGGTACTTTTAAGTTCAACTCCAACTCCTTGAATACAGTTCCTCTTGAATTGTGAATTAAGATAGTGAGAAAGCTATATGGCTCTACTTCACAAGCAGCAATACTGGTGATATGCATAGGATACCTGGCAAAAACATTTCTAACTAACTAATGGAGTTGGTTTAGTTTTTTTATAGTTTAGTTTTTTTTAAGTTGACAAATAATATTTGCATAATTTGAGTTTGGAAATTTATCCAGACTCATGTAGCCATTTCTTTGATTAGGGCTTGGTCTTACTGGCTAGAATTTGTTTCATTGTGATGCCTGGCCCTGCACTTGGGCCTCTTGGTTCTATTTACTGACTTTTCTTTATTTTTCATTCTGCTTTTTGCCAATGAAGATTGGGGAGTTCAGAGGTTTCTCGCTTCTTTTCCGTCTGTAATGTCTGTTTTGTTTCCCTCCCAGCCCAAGCTGGAAAATTCTCTTAAAAAACTGTAGATTTCTTATGAATCAATTTTTAATCTACTTTGTTAACAAAGGAAACACAAATTGCTTTGAAATAAACTCTTTTATATACCTTGGATTCCCTATAAGACTATTGAGGAAAAAAGCCCTTAGGATTTTTAGGGGAACTTTTTTGTTATTTTGAAAGGGTCTATGAGACATCATATTAAATCTTTTTGAGCATTTCAAAAAGTTTTTTTTTTTTTAACCATTGCCTCAAGTTTTGCTGATAGCATACTGGATTCAATCTTTGCCTGGAAGCCATGTCTTAATTATAACACCATTTGCCTTCTGATAAGACAAAGAATAAGAAAGTTTATTTCCAAACCCAGTAAGTCCTGGATCTTTTATATTTTAACATTTTTTAAGCTTATCTCTCTCTTGCATTTCATTATAGGCAGCAAAATGAATCCAATCGGCACATTCACCAGTCTGCTTGGAAATCTCCTTATCTGGATCATCCAGTCCATTAGGTACATTTTTTATTTTCCATGTTGCCACTGGCAACAGCATCTCTAAACCTTCTGCCCCTCCATAAGGTTCCCTTTCTTCCTGCTTCCAGTAGCTTTCTCTTTGCTTTTCTTTATGCCTTTGCAGAGAGCCTCCTTCAGAGCCCTCCGGCTTCTGCTGATACTCTCCTTAAGGTCCTTCTTGGTGCCTCATCCAAAAAACATTGAGTGGAAAGTGAAGGGAGTGGGGTCAAATCACAGGCCTTTTGGATCAACAAAGGGAATTTGACCATAAGGAAACTAATAGAGGATATTGGCCTGAAAAGATCTGATTCATGCTTTAAAAGAATTCCTCTAACAGCAAAGGTAGAAACAAGGATACCATTAAAGGAGTTTAAGAAATATAGGTGAAGGCAATGGCTGCTTGACCCGGGATTTGAGAGAATTTTTCATATTGTTTCTGTTTTGAACATAGAGCCAACAGGATTTGCAGATGGATGCTCAGAGCTAACAGAAGAGTTTTGTACCATTTACTTGGATGGGGAAGATGGCAGGAGAACAAGGGTTTTTTTTTTTTTTTCATTGATTTGTTTTTGGGGGAAGTGGAATCATCCATACCCTTTTGGACATACAAGATTTAAGATTCTAATTGACATCTAAGTGGAGATGTCAAATAAATAGTTGGATTTAGGGGAGATTCTGGTTTGGCTATAAATCTGGTAGTTGTAGTATATAACTGGTGTTCACAGCCTTGGGCTTCAGTGTGAAGTGTGAGCCTGGGTAGTCTGGCCTTTCCTGGTTAGGAGACGAAGAACAACTAGCTAAGGTGGTGGTGAAAGTATGGGCAGTGAAGAAAGAGGGAGAAGCAAGGGGAAGGGCTGCCTTGAAGCGTGTAACAAACATTTAGGTAAGTGGGTAAAGACTCTGTTTCTGTCATTAAACAACAAGAGGGTCATTGCAGTATTCTGGTGATGCTCCTGTGCTGTTTGGTTACCACGAACACATTAATTTTTCACTCTATTAATGAAGTGCAATATCGTTGGCTGTGAATTATTTATAAATAAGTGTGAGAAATGATTGTTTATTGATAGCATATAAATTCAGGGTGGGGAATGATGGAGATGCCAGACATCCAGGGGTTGTTCACATGGGTGGTGGCACTAGTGACACCTTTACTTTCTGAAGGTGCACATATTCTGTTAAGTGCACAAAACTAAACTATTGTATTAAATTATCTATATGTATATGAAATGTGTATAAAACATAAATGGATTTTATGTTTAGACCTGGGTCCCATTCTCAAGATCTTTCATTATCTTTATGGAGCATTAGAAAACCTGAAAAAAAATGCATTTTGGATAAGGGATACTCAACCTGTGTTAAAGTGAATTTAGGAGAAGATGAGAGAGAGATAATATAAAACAACTTTTGTTTTCCATATATTCCTTTTAAATGTGGAAATAAAATGGGAAGATATAGGAATCAGAAAGCTTTTTATTTTGACCAGGTGCCATGGCCCATGTAGTTATCCCAGCAACTTGGGAGGTTGAGGCTAGAGGATCACAAGATCGAGACCAGCCTCAGCAACTTAGTAAAACCCTTTCTCCAAATTTAAAGGGTTGGGGGTGTGATTCAATGGAAGTCCCTCTGGGTTCAATCCCCAGTACCAAAAAAAAATTGTTTTTTTAATTTTGAAAAAGGCATGAATTCAGCCAGGAATGATTTTTCAGAAAGGGAAACAGTGGTGGTACAGGAATGAGCAGATAATTGGATGCACTTAAGTGGAGCATGGACTGTTCCTCCACAGTAGTGTGAGAGAGGACAGGACACAGCACAGAGTCAGGCAGATTGGTGTGTGGCTGAGAATGCATAGGCCTGTCCTCAGTGAAATAACTGAGATCTTCAGCTGAGAGTGAGATGCTGGAGGTTTAAGAACAGAGAAAGTGTCAAGGAGTTATTTAGGCACGTAAGATGGTACAACATAGTAGAATTCTGGGTGATTCCAAGGGTTCCCTTGGATTACTGATGAGTGAATGATTGAGCTTTCAGTTGTGTGTAGCCCTTGGGTTTCTGCACAGGAAAGGGAGGGAGTTTAAGTTAACCATGTGTGGTCTCCCCTGTCCCCATGGACATTGTGGAGGGAAGGATGTGCCAGGGAAATGAGGACAACTGCAAGTGAATGATTACAATGGATAAATGAGGGAGGTCAGGGCATGGGTGGGGGGACAACAGGAGGAACAATGAAATACCAGTAGGATCACTGAATCGGATGTCCTCGGGGAGTTAGAATACTAGAGGAAAGAAGCTGGGAAAGAAGAATTGGTAGTTGAGAATGATAATTTGAAATTAAAGTTATGCATTGTGGTTCAGATAGTAATCTAGAGTACCTTGGCCTGGGCATAAGTTGAAAGGAATTCAGTTCTGTGGATGTTTTTCTATACTTTGGGGCAAATTGTTTACTCAGTGTTTATTTCTTCATTTTAAGTGGTAATTTAATAGTTTCTGCATCATCAAGATATTAAGAGGATTAAACAAGAAATAAATGTAAAATCTTCAATAGTGCCTGGCACAGGTAATTTAATATTAGTCATTACTCTTGTTATTTCTTTAGCCCTAAGAGTGATGCCACAGTCCAGAGGCCTATGGTGACTCATTGCAATTCACTTTTGCTGAAAAATGGTGCCCAGTTACAATTTCCTCTGCTTCCAACAACAGGCCCTTGGTTTTTTTCTCTGCTGAGAGAGTTTGGTTATGGTGGTTTTACTGGGAGTCCTTAGGCTTTTGTGATTCATAGCATGGAGCAAATTAAGACCACATCCTGTTAATGTTGCTTAGAGGACCTGGGAGCTCTTTACAGGAGGGCTGGGAAAAGCACAAATAGCTGTCATCACAATCCTGGATTTCTTGGAAAATACGTGTGAATTATATGAAGTCTTTAAACTCCCAAGAGAGACCTGTTTTGTCATTTTTTGAAATCTTTGTGCTCTAGTCCCTGACAAATGACCATCTCTATTTTTACTCCCCAGATCAAGAGGTTGTCTTGCTATATTGAAAAAAACAAAACAAAACAAACAAACAAAAAACCTACAGTGTGTTTTAAGGCCTTTTCTTTGGCTTACAGAAAATATTATTAAATATAAATGTAGCATTCTTAGATTTTTCTAAAGGAGAATCAGTATTATACCCAGTGTGAAATAAGATGCAGCAAGGCTTTTATTATTTTATTCTGTCTGTTTTTTACTTGAGACTTTGGAGGATTTATTCTACTTTTAGAACTCTAGGAGACTCTAAAAGAACAGTTGGAAAATGGGAGGTTGTACCCTGGATTTAATACATATCTTTTCAAGGTTAGGCTATTGATTTACTGGACAGCATTAGTGTTTAAAGATCTAATTCTGAGACTGTTACCTAGGAAATTGATGAAATTGAGACATTATCAGCCAAGGTGAATGAAGGAAGCCCAGGGCAGTTTAGCCAAGACTGTCATTGTCCGAAGGGCCTGTCATTTCTCTCCAGGTTACATCAGTGCTGTTATTAAAATTGACAGGACTGATGCAGTAAGGTTACCTAACTGCTTGCCTCTCCCATCCTGGGAAAGAATAAGAGCCAGAGAGGATTGTGGTCCTGACTCCTTAGTAACTGAGTGTTTGGGAGATGGTGTATTAACTCTCTCTTATATTGGTAGCAGACTGTATGAAGTATGCACGAGAGACCCGGGTCTGTCTTGGTAGATTGTTATCTTCCTACAAAATAGATTCTCATGCGATATGTGAACTACAAACAACAGGATGTAAGTTTCAGATGGAGAGCAGTGTCAAGCAGAAAAGTGACTTTCCTAGAAAATGAACAGGTTGAATGTTGAGAGAGACAATATGAATACATGTGTTTCTCCTCATATTCACCTGGGCAGATAAGACAGCTGTGCACCCAAGTACCATTCAGAAAAGCCACACAGGAGTGTGGCCAGTACCACATTTTTACAGCTGGATTGATGTTTCTCTTTCCTTTCACCATGGGCAGGTGGAAAGTATGGATAGGAGATTTTTCTTTCTGGAAGTTCTCTTAGTCTATTTTTGTTGCTATAACTGAATACCTGAGACTGGGTAATTTATAAAGGATAGAGGTTTATTTTGGCTCATACTTCTAGAAACTAAAAGTCCAAAATTGGGCAGCTACATCTGGTGAGGGCCTTGTGTATATTAAAACATGGTGGGCAGGTGGACGTGAGAAGAAAATACAAAGCAGAAGGGACGGTCTTAACAACCCACTCTTGTGGTAAATAATCCAGTCCCTGGAGAACAGCATTAATCCATTTATGAGGACAGTGCCCCCTGTGACCTAATCACCTCTTAAAGAATCCATCCCTTCTCAGTATCATTACACTGGGAACCAAGTTGCAATATGAATTTTGGAGGAGACAAATCATAGTCAAACCACAGCATTCTCCATGAATGTTGATTTTTTTTTTAAGCTGAGTATTTGGGCAGCACTGATTTTGTTTGCAGAGGATGTGGAGTATTACATTTAGATGTTGTCACTTAAAAAGTGGACCCATTTGCTTTAAGAGCAGTTGAGCTGATAGATACATTTCTTACAAAATAAGGTTCTTTTCTCCGCTATTTATTTTGAGGAAAGTTTTTTTTTTTTTCCTCCACAAACACACTATTTAGTGGTTTTCTGTTCAGCAAAGCCTTCGTATACCCACCCTGCAGAGTTGATTTTCTTTGTATATTATTTTATTATCTTGCATTATATGTCATATACACATTATTATCTCACTTAACTACCTTATATTATAATTATATGTCTATGCGTCTCCCGCTATACTGTAAGTGCCGTGATGTTAGGGATGGGTATTGTTCATCTTTTTGTGTTCTTGTGCTCCCCAGGACAGTGTCTGACGTGATGTATAAAGAACAAGTATAGAGAATGTCTATATATGTTAAATGAATAAATAAAGGACACCCCAGGATTAGGGCCTGCCTCTAGAATATTGGCATTTGTGCCCAGTTTTCTGGATGTAGTCCTTAAAAGTGGGGTGCTGTTTTCATTGGCAAATTCTTGAGCCCTTTTTCCTCTTAAGATTACAGAGCAGCATCCCGATGTGTCTCATTGTGATCTGACATGTGCTATGTTTGATTGCTTGTTGATAATGAGTGGTGACAAGTGCTGTCATAGTGTGGCCGATTTGGTTCCAAGGTCATATCTTTCCCTTGGTTGAACATACGTGGGTTTTGCATTTCAAGATGTTGGCTTATGAAACCTGGTAGGTTGTGTTTATTATTTGTGTTCTGGAGCATTTATCATTGTCTGACCTCTGTAACCCCTGGTTTCCATTTTGATCAAATACCATTTGTGCCATGGCAAGCTCTGGATTAATGCTTAGCATATCTAATGTGCAGTGGAGTTGATTGAATGGCCTTTGAATCTTGTCTCTTCTTTTTCTTGCTGCAGAATTATCATTTCTAACTCATCTCAGGATCTTCATTACATTTTTTTGCTTTGTGAATTATTTTCCATATTTCTTATTGGTGCATTATAATTATTTATTAATGGTGGGATTTATTGTTACATATTCATATAGCCACACAATTTAAGAATATAATTTGGTCAATATCATTTCCTAGGATTTCCCCTTTCCCTCTCACTGGTCCCTTTCCTCTACCAGTCTCCTTTGGATTTTTATAAGATACCCTCCCCCACTTTTCTAGCCTTTTTAGCTTTCAATACCAGAGAAAACATGCAAACATTGATTTTTTGAATTTGGCTTATTTTGCTTAATATGATGTTTACTTCATAAATTTAATCATTCTCATGGGGAGTGATTTATTTTAGAATTGTATAGATCATTACTAATGTGACATTTAAAAACAATTTTTTTTTTAGTTGTAGATGGACACAATGCCTTTACTGTATTTTTTATATAGTGCTCAGGATCAAACCCTGTGCCCTCCACATGCGAGGTGAGCACTCTACCACTGAGCTACAACCCAGCCCCATTAATGTGATATTTTTAAGATATGTTATTGAGTCTTTGTTATTCCACTTAAAGAGCTTCCTTTCTGTTTTCTTTAGCTGAATTTTGATTGGCAAACACTCTGGAGACAGGAAAATAAAACAAACAGATGACAAAACATGACAGAATGTATACACATTTTAAAACATCATATATTACCCTACTTATATGTACAGTTTTTGTTTTGATGAACCCATTTAGATTTTTTTTTAAAGAGAGAGTGAGAGAGGAGAGAGAGTGAGAGAGAGAGAATTTTTAATATTTATTTTTTAGTTCTCGGCGGACACAACATCTTTGTTTGTATGTGGTGCTGAGGATCGAACCCGGGCCGCACGCATGTCAGGCAAGCGCGCTACGATTTAATTATAAATTAAAAAAAATTTATTACCAAAGACAAATGCATAAAAAAATTTGTAAAGTTTGTTATGTTGGAGTGATGATGTTAGAGAAATTAAAAAGCTTTCCTCCAATTTGTTCATTAATAATTTCAAGACAAGATTAGACAGAGACAAGGTTGGAGCAGAGGCCCTGCCCCTTTTCTCCTTTCTTGCTGTGGCACTTATTGAGTCCTCATATAGAAGTGATGTGTAAGGCCAAAAATTGAGATTGATATTCTAAGTGCTTTGACATCTGGGCTTCTCTTGTGGAAAAGTCCCCCAGCTCAACAACCGTCTCAGACCCCAGCCCACTGGGATTTTGATCTCAGCCTTGCGAAACCTGGGGCAAAGGGACCCACTGACTTATAGAACTCAGAGATGATAAATGGGTGTTGTTTTAAGCCTCTAACTTTGCAGTCATTTATTATGCAGCAATAGAAGCTTAATGCAAGTGTTAGTGGGAATTTATGTTTGTTTTCTTTGGTTTCTCCCTCTTTGAGAAATATAGCATTAATCAAGTCATTTTATTTAACATGAATGACAAGAAACAGTCCATCTACCTAATGTTTCCATTTTGTGGGAAGAATTCTTACACAGAGGAATGGGTGTGTGCTCTGTGTCCAACACACAGCTTAACATTTGCATTGGTTTTGGTCTACTTGGATGAGCCACGGTTTCCCTATGAATCACTATTTTAACATCAAAGTCACATCTTCAGTTATCGTGGGATCCAGAAGCACTTCACTGATTACAGCCTCTGCCTCGAATCTTTTCTGTTTGAAAAATGAATGCTTGTAGACCTCTAAAGAAATGAGAAATGATCAATACCAGAATAATGAGAATTGTATTTTAAGTTGTTCCACTTGTGTATGTTGGTTACTTTCCTTTCTAAAATACTTGGAAACTTGAAGCTACCATATGAGTGACAGATAGTGAAGACATTGTATGCACAAATAAGAGTTTAGTATGTAATCAAATGAGTATGACACATACTTAGTGTGGAGATAAAAGGCAAGGGGGTTGTATGAAATATTATAACTATTACTTATAATTACTCTGCCTGTTATATAAGGCATTTCTTCCCTCAGCCAAGGGGAAGGAAACAGGAAACTGGCAGGCAGGCTCTCTTGGACTTCTCTTGCAGCCCCTGATTCCTGCTCCAGGAGTGACGGGGGAGATGTGAATGCTCTCAGCAGGGCAAGCCCAAGAGTGCTGGGGACGAGGTAGCTTAGGTGGGCCAGCTCCTGCTTCCTTTCTTCGTTCAGGACCATGAGGAAACGGAATGGGGCAGCTTGGCCTTAGGGCCTCTCGGATTTGTCTAGAATAGTGGGGGAGAAGCTCCATCTCTGCTTCCCTGTAGGTCCTCCAGGACAGCCCTTGGCATCTTTCCCTCTGTGCTTATGTGAGATCTCCTGGTTCCTTATCTGTGCTTCTGTGGCTTCTCCCTGCAGATGGAGAGATGAGGCTAGAGGCTTGAATCTCCTCTCTTTCAGTGATTTTATTTCACAAAGGTGAAATTTAAAGGAAAGCCTTTTCCCAGGACCCAGAATTTTCCCACTCCTGCTTGAAATTCAATTCATTAAAGATTAATTTGAATTAATAAGCAAGTACCTTAAACCAGCTGACAGCAATTATAAAAAATGACCCTATACCTTAATAATAATCATCCCTAGCATGTGATACATATACTTAGTGTGAGCCCCGGGCTGTTCTAAAGGCTTTCCGTGAAGTAACTTATTGAATCAGTGTAGAAACTCTGTAAGGAAGGTTCAGAATGTCCAGTCACTTGTCCCTGCTACATAGTGATGATGAGGAGATCCTGAATGGCATCCCCATGTTCCTGCTCTGGGATTCAGGTCCTCAGCCACTGTACAGAGCTGCTCTCCTGCATCTTTAAGGATGATTTGATTTAATTTGCTTTTTCTTAACACGTAGAGCAGTACGTGCAGGGGATAGGACTGGAAGTGAAGAGGTTGGGGGCATTTTGGGAGGAGGATGACTCTAAGGGGATTGCAATGGGGACTTTGGAAAGACACTTGGAAGGCATTCTGCATGGCTTTTGTTTCCCCACGAATAGTAGCAAGAAACCCACTTGCAAGCATCTTGGTTTACTGGCTTTATAATTAAGATAATAATTCAGCCAAGGGCCCAGCAAGCTATACCTCTCTCCTCTGCCTCTCCCTTGACCTCAGCATCATTTTTCTTTTCCTTTAATGTTTCAGTTGCAGAAAGCTCTCATGTATGTTCATGTACATATATGATAAATGAAGTGTTTTATTTAGCAAGTATTTAAATGTCACTTAAATGGCATTTTGCAAATATTCTTGAAGTAAAGGCCAATGAAAAGTAACTAATTCTATAATTACCCTTTTCTGCCTCACACAGTATTGGCTGGATCCTGCAAAAACCCTTGCCGAACACAAAGAACTGATCAACAGTAGGTATTTAATTTTAACTTTGTTGAGGGGGTGGCTTGATGTAAGGTCTGTGGTTTGTTAGGTGCAGAAATGGGTGTAAGTCCTGTTGAGGTGAGTACTAGTGCTCAAGTACCAGAGTATAGAAATCGGGTATTCCCATGTTGCATTGCTAAGCTGTCTGCAATTTTAGTTTAATCAGACTCTGAGTAGATCCTAATGCTGTATTGAATTTCTCCTAGGGGTACATCTTCCCTCGATTTTTTTTTCTGCGATTTTTCTATATGCTTGTCGTTAAAATTTGGCCTTAGTATAGAAAAGGCAGAGGGGCATTGATTTTGAAAGCAAGATGAGAGGTTATGGAGTGGTTTTAATTAAGGGGTGTCCTTGTGACCTGAAAAATTATTGTGGCTTCAGAGAGACACAATCCATTTTCAGGGGTTAGCTTTTGGATTTATCAATGTGGATATTACTAGGATACTCAGTACAAATAAGTATATATATTCTTTAATCTTAATATAATTTCAATAGCTCATTTTGTATTTATAAACACACACAGATTGTTTAAGTATACAACAGAATAGCCCTTTAAAATTTTTTTAAATTGTAAAATAGGCATAACAAAATATACAATTTTGACCATTTTTTATGTACAATGCAGTGGCAGTAAGTGCATTCACATTGTTGTGCAGCCATCAGCGCTGTCTCTCTAAACTTTCTTCATCTTCCCATGCTGAAGCTCTGTACCCATTGGAACATTTGGTTCAAATGTGTGAATTGTTGCCCCTCAGAACCTACTGGGTTCTTTGGCCTTATGACCCCATTCCAAGTCTGTACTTTTCATCTGTACTCTTTCCCCATTGGTTGCATATGGTTCACAGATCCCAGTAGAAACACAGATAGGCCTTGGAGATGAATTGGATGCCAGGAACTGCAGACCTCCACCCCCCCCCCAAAAAAAATAAGTCCTGATTCTCTCAACATCAGCATCATTTTTGTTTCTCTACTTTTCCGCCATTGTAGAAGGAGCCACCAGAGTTTACAAATTATAGCTCTAGCCCATTTGAACCAATTTTTAAAATTCCAATTGGAAAATTAGAAAAATTTCAGGAATGATTATTTGAAAATAAACATGCAGATTTCTTTTATAAGGAGGAGGTTGAGATTTTCATTGAGGTTATAAAGAACAACATTGAAATTATTTTAAGTTTCATTATTAAAATGAATGTTCTTTGGCACATTGTAAATGCCCATTTACATGATAGAAAATATTTCTTTAAATATCACAGTAAAAAGTAATTTTTGTCCTAAAGATATTAATACTGTTAAAAGTTGGATATGCAATAAGAATGAAACTCTGTTACAATTGAAGAAATATGATATCACTGAAGAATACTTACATATAATTCCATGAAACTACTTTGATACTTATTGAAGGAAAATGGCTCTCAAATCTCTAATAGGATAGTCAGGAGGAACATCCATTAAAATAACAGAACATTAGCTAGTCACCAAGATTCTTGTGGGTAAGTCATAAAAAGCCTTGAAATTAGTCTTTATGAATTGTAGGTTAGGGGATTCCAGTTTCTGGCTCCTGACTTTTTGGCTAAAGAAAACTAATATTCATTTCAGATTGCAGAGTTTCTTTAATGTTGAGTGTATGGAATGACATGGATTTAAGATAATAATTAAGCTGTTTACTTCACTAGCACCTGATTTTTGCAGTTAGTCTTAGAATAGGAAGCCAAAAAAATATGGCTAGCCATAGTCTTGTTCCAAAACGAACATTTCCTTACCCTTTAATTGCTCTACCAAACAGTGATGTATATGAGAATATTTTCTCACACTAAAGGATTTAGAAGTTTGGTTTCCCTGGGAGGCTGCGTAGAACAGTGCCGAAACAGCACTGAACACTGAATACTTGCAAACTGTGGTGGAAGGCAAATTGCTGAACTCCTCAGCATCTGTTACCAGGTGGTTGTGGAGAATGAAGTGTTAATGAAACATTTTTGTACATTACCAAATTCAATTCAAAGTAATGATGCCTTAATTTAGAACACAAGGCACTTCATGTGGGGCTTTTTGAGTGGGGAATGGTGGGCTTATTTGGGCAAAAAGTCCTTTAAGAATATTAAGTCAAACTGGTTTTTGTTGTGTATTTTTTCAAGTTCTGCTTAACTGCTCATTATTGAACACATTTCAAATAGCTGTGCTTGGTGAATAGAGTGTAATCTGTCATGTGCCACAGAATGAAAGCAGCTCTGTGGTGTGGAGAAGGCCTCTTCCCTTTGTGCGCTGTCTCGCCAGCATCTGTGCGCCTCCCCGCCCTCTAGGTGCCAACCCCAGCTGCCTGTGGGCACAAGCAGGCCCATCTGCTCAGGAACACAGAGCTTGATTGACATAGACAGAGCATCCAAGGGTGGACTTCCTGGTTCTTCTAAATATTTAATAGTCTTGCCTCCCTGACATCTATGTTTAGGGGTAGAGGTGTTGTTTGTCAGAAACACATAGTGCTTAAGTAAATATTAAAACATATAAACATCAGTAATTTTAAGAACTTATAATCAACTCTAAGGATAAAAAATTAGAGCAAAGTTTTTAAAATTTTGCTTTCAAAAAATATCACCATAAAAAGTACCTTCCTCAGGAAGACACAGATGAGGGGAGAGACCCTGGCCTTGATTGTCATCTGTATACTTGAACAGGCCTATGGGTTATTACAAACATAAACATGCGTGTGTGTGATAATAATAAATAACATAGTTTGCATATTATAAACATGTCTTTGTTACTTGTTCTGATTGATTTTTTGCCAGTTTCTAAATTTGTCATTTTATTTACACAGTTAAAAATGAAAATAGAAAGACCAGGCTTATTGTCAGTTATTCAGAATGACAGCCTTACTGGGATGTATGCTTGACATCTTTTCTTATTTGTTTGTGTGGGAGCCCTTTTGTTGAAGAAAAAGATTGCAACTGTGACCATCAGTTGGTGCACCAAGCAAAAAAACCTTTCTTAAAATAAAGCACATTAGATTTAGTTGGAGAACAGCTTGAAAATATGCAGTTTTGAAAATAGTGCACATTCGATTTATACCTTATGACACAGAAATATTTCTAGTAAAAACATAATATATTGTGGTTGGCACCCAAGGGACCTTGGTCCTTCTGCACAATGTGAGTGTTTGATTACTTATTTTATATTTGCATGTGTATGTACAATTCCAGGCTTTGTTTCTGATTATTTTTTATTGTTTGTAGACTTAATTTTTCTGTGTGTGTTAAATGTATGAGGCAAGAAATGTCTCTTACACATGTAAGAATATATTTTTACATTCACAAGAATTTAAGAATTAAACAATTATTGTCCTGAATCCTATGACATAGCCCCCACTGATAATTAAGAAAATTCTAACTAATCAGTTTAAAAGTAGAAAGTTTCTAATCTCATCTTCCAAAATTTGCCACTGATTATAATTTCTTATGTATTTTCCCAGGAAAAAAACCCCACATGTATTAACTAATACTTTACTTTTACTCAAAAAGGACCATATTTTTGCACCCAGGAATGTAGATTGGTGATCTTTTCCACATCAGCATGTAAAGAACTCCCTGTCAGTTTGAGTAGTTGCTTGAGATCAAGTGTATGTGCTGTGGTTGGGTTGACTTAAGTTGTCCGCCTACTGCTGAGAGTTTGTTTCCAGTTTTTGTAGAGAAGTTGAAAAAAATTTTGGATGGTTTTCTAAATAATTTATTTTGTTTATCAATATCCTTTTTTTGTTATGAAAAACTATATATATTAGAACTTATGAATAATGAGAAAATAGAAATAATAAAAATTGTGTACAACCTTGCTAACCAGATAAAAGAAACAGTGACATTCTTGTGTATTTGACCCAGCATGTTGTCTACGTTTGCTTGTGGACACATACACACATATATACATACGCATTCATGCATAGTTGAGCTCCTACTGTTGACAGTTCTGAACTCTACTTTTTCCATTTTGTTTTCTTATGTCAAATTCTTAGTAGCTATGTAAAATTATAATGCTACTTTGGCTATAAAATGAACCGTAGTTAATTTCTATTTCTTATTTTAGCTGGACCTCCATATACTTTGTATTTTGGTATTAAGTTCTATGCTGAAGATCCATGTAAACTGAAAGAAGAAATAACCAGGTACAGTACTGACTTTGTTTTTGAACAGATACATGTAGGGTATATACAAAAGGCTTTATTGGAAACAAATAAAATTGGGGTTGAGCCTTTGGATAGTGTCTACATGGTTTTGTAATTTATTTCCTGTGAGGATTAAATTTATACTAGCATTGTGTGAGGCAAATCAGTGTCTGATGATAGATGTGTTTGAAAACTGACACGAACCTGGGTGACACGATGATAGATTTTGTATCTGCTGTGTTGGGAGATTCTGTATTATTACTGCTAAGCATGCATTCAGCCTTTGTATCCATATAGAAATAGCCATTTGAACTGTAGAAGGCTAAAATAGTAGAAGGCTATTTTGATGCTTGGTTTACATATGTAAATATACATTTGAAGAGTCAGTTGTTTCCCTTTTATTAGTTATTCAGGTGTTTAATTTATCTCTAATAATAAAATAATAAAATATCAGTTATTTGGGTGTTTAATTTATCTCTACAGGAAAAGAAAATTACTTTTACTATTAAGAAAGGAGAGAAAACACTTGTGTTTTCATTTACTACTTTACCTTGGTCATCAAATATTTTATTTCTGTAAAGGCAGAATTTCCAGTTGGTATTAATTAGGTGATCAAAATAGTCATGCCAACATTCAACAATGATTTATAAAGAGCAGACAATAGTGTGTTTAACTTATTTGACCAGTGACCTGGCTGCATGTGGCACCAAAAACAAAAGCTTTTTCCCTAACTTAAGTGACCAATTTTCCAGTGAACCTTTATCAGGGGTTCAAATAGAGCCTCATACGGTATTTTAAAAATTGGAAATCATATCTTTGAGAACTAAGGCAGCCTGTGGTTTTATTTTATTTCATCCCTTCATCTTAGACTTCTCTTTTGTCTTTATTTTGGACTGCACACAGAAGAGTGAGAAGAGGGCAGGCTAATCAAACCTTTTCCATCCCACTCTGAAGTGCCGCATTTAGGCCTCATTTTCGGAACACGTGGATCCTGCACTCCTGTCTTTCATTGTCACGTTGTTACGGAGCACACTGAAAACTGGGACGCCAGTTCAGGCTTTCCCAGTGTACATCTCTCTGGGAGAAGGGCCATTGGAGCAGGAGGAAATGTTCACACAGGGGTGGTATTTACATTAGAGTTTCAGGAGGGAAACAGTCCTAGTGATATGAAAATATCTCAATACCAGTAATCATTAGGGAATTGCAATGGAACAACATTTTATTAAAATACAGTGAAAGTTCCACGTTTTGAAGTTGTCCCTATGTCTCAGTTTCTTCAGTGGTTAATTGGAGATGTAACTGTCTCACAAAATTTTATGAACTTTAGAGAGAACGATGTATTTGAAGCTCCTATAGTTGTGTTTGGCTCATAGTAAGTGTTGAATAGATGTTAATATTTATTATTTCATTCATTGTCCTAAAAATACAGTGAAATTGGATTTTAATTGGGGTTAGGTTCCAAATATGTTTGATTTAGTGTTATCTGACCTCTGTTAACCACATATTGAGTAATCAGAAATTTCCCTTCAGGATCAACTAATGACTTCTTAACAGAACACAAGGATTTGTGTATAATGTCTATTTCTAGTGTAACCTGTTTTTTCCTCAAGTATTAGATCAAATCATATAGCTAAGAACCAGGGATGGAGTTGATTACAAATGGTGGTTATGCCCCTCCCTCCCTCTCTCCCTTCCTTCCTTCCAAAATATGTTTTTGAATTTAGGTAAGTCAAATGTGCATTTAATGTGATATCACTATATACTAACTATTAAAATGTGCTGAAGAGAAAGACATTGATTTGCATGAATATGTTAACTTAAAGGGACAGGACCTGAAAAAGTGAGTCAATTACAAGATATAATTTTGGCAAAAGTAAAAACTGAAACAGAAAAGGCCAATACCCCAACTTATTTATTTATTAGTTTAGTGCTTGAGATCAAACCTAGGGGTGCTTTACCAATGAGCTACATCTCCAGTCTTTTTATTTTTTATTTTGGGCCAGGCTTTTGCTAATTTACTGAACCTGGCCTTGAACTTGCCATCCTCCTGTCTTAGCCACCTGATTTACAGGGTTTACATGGGTGCACCACTCCCTGGCCCAACATATAATATTAAAGGAAAAGGGTACTTAGGCCAGCATTTTCAAGTTGTTTATAAGTTTATTCAAAAATTGTTCCAACCTAATTTGTGTTGCATACAAAATACAATGCTGTATAGTAAACTTGCTTATATGTAATCTACAGAATTTTGTTTGAAAATCATATATTATATGGATCTTTTCACCATCTGACCTATTCTTTTTATTCCCACATAGTGTTCCATAATTTATTTAACCATGCCTTTGTAAATGGCCATTGAGATTATTTTCTTTTTCTTTTTTTTTTTAAAGATTATAAATAATGCTGCAGTGAATCTTCTCATGCACATACAGGATCATACTAGATGCAATATTTCAAAAGGATAGTGTACTTAGGGGAAAAGGACTAGAAGTGAATGGACTAGAATGGGAAAAGTCTAGGGTTCTTCTATAGCATGCATGAGGCCATAGGTTCAATTCTGGAAAAAACAAAAACAAAACAAAAGTAGGCAACAAAATTCAATTAGGATCCCTTTTATCATTTGTACTATGTTGTCTTTCTGGGTCTATACAGAATAAATCTAATCTCTCTTCTTTAGTCCTTCAAATAATTTGTGTCCTTATGAGATCTGTTAGGCTTATTTATAATTCTAACTAAAATATTTTAATATTCTTCCATGCATGAAATGTCATTTATACTTTTGCATCCTATGCAAATTTGATGAATGTATAACACACACATTGGTGAATAAGACAGGCTTGGGCTCAGACCAGCAGAGGTTCATTTTATTAAAACTTACTAGTTGTATATTTCTGAGAAGATTATGTAATCTTTTCATTTCTCACTTTTCTCATTTGTCTAAGGGAATTATAGTATTTCTTCAAGAGGATGACTGAAGGAATATATAAATTAATCCATGAGAAATATTTTAAATGATACAAAAATTTTAAGTGTTCAATAGATAATAAGGGTAGCTAAAATGGAAATAATGATGGCTATTTTATATTTTTCAAATAGATTGAAAAATTAGGAAAAGATCAGTGTGGAGCCCTGAGCTAACTCTTCCAGGTTTAAATCAATCCTTTAATCAGAACTCTCTGGGTGTAGGTGTTCATTTAACTATATAATCATCCTGCTTCTCTCTCTGGCCTGCTTTTCTAGAATTTGTTGGTCAAGACAGACTTCCCTCACTCCCTCATTCTTCATTCAGTACCTACAGGGAGCTCAGTATTCCAATGCTGAGTGAAAGGGAACTCAGCAGTGACCAGGGGGAGCTCTGGTTTCAGTCTACCTGGAGAGAGAATTCCCCGATGCCTAGCTATGATGCCATTGCCATTTCCCTGAACTTCTACACATCTAGCAACTTAAAAAAAAAAAAAAAAAAAAAAGTTATGTCCAAATGACTCACTTATAACAGATTTTTTTTAGCTTATAAAAATGGATGTTTGATTTGTTATTATCATTCTCTCCCCACCTACCTTGAACTGGGGATTGAACTCAGGGACACTTAACCAGTGAGCTACATCCCCAGCCCTTGCTTTATTTTTTTTATTTTGAGACAGGGACTCACTAAGTTGAGGATGCTGGTCTTGAACTTTCGATTCCCCCTGCCTCTGCCTTGAACATTGGATTACTGGTGTGTGCCACAATGACTGGCTGCTATTATTTATCTTTTGTAATCCATAATCTCTTCTGTGTGAAGATCAGCTGATTTTAGTTGCTTTGGTCAACAGCTCAGCCATATGTTTACGTCCTGAATCCCTGCCACCTCCTTTCATTATAAATAATAGTCCTTATCTCCCTCAGAGCCAAGGTGTAAGGCTCATATTCCATTATGGATACAAATGGCATTTATGAACTTTAAAGGGCTGTGCAAAAATGTAAGGTGATAATATTGCTATTTGTTCCCATATCATTCATCGGTTTTAAACTTCAAAGTAAGATTGTTATTTCTGATCTTTATTTTCTCTTGAAAATCACTAGATGTTTCCCTTGTTTTACGTCTCTAAGCCATACCTGCCATTTCTACTCACTATTTAACTTCATGATGTTATAAACATTTTCTATATCCCTCACATTTAAGTTTTATTAATACTGATTAGACTGCTATCAAATTCTGTGTTCCTGCTTTTTGTGGGATGAAGAAAACAGTCCTGCTCATCATCTCCTGTGTAGATAGGTTCTCCTCCTATAGTCTTGTACTCACATTCAGCTGGAGTGAGAGATCAAATTTCTACCTGCCCCATGTCTTTTGGTTTCTGCACCAGGATCTCAAGTCCTTGGAAGGTTCTCTTCAGATGACGACTCCTCCTCCTTCTCCTCCTCCTTCTCCTCCTCCTCCATTTTTTTAGTTGTCAATGGACCTTTATTTTTCATTTATTTTATTTATTATATCTAGTGCTAAGAATTGAATCCAATGCCTCACATGTGCTAGGCAAGCACTCTACCACTGAGCTACAGCCCCAGTCCTCTCTTTAGGCTTCTTGGTTTGAGCATTCATGATGTTTTTTGATAACAAAGTCTCATGGAGAAAGGGTGTGGGGGGGTCATTTTCCATTTGAGGCTCCTGTAAGAAGGGATCTTTCTGCCCCTTCTTTATTAGCATGTCTTCTCCTTTGTCCATTCTTCTTAATAATTGCTCCGATAATTGCTAAATTGTGTATGGTCCTCCGTGACTTACACAGCCTTGGTTTCAGTTCATCTCCTTTCAGCAAACATCAGATGCGTGGACAGCTGTGAGGCTAATGCTTCTAGACCCTCACTTGGGTAGTGCTGGTTGTAGTGCAGTCTTCCATGTGAGAGCGGGGAAGGTCATCCCTGCTCCCCCAGGACTCATGATCTAGTTTGCGAGACAGTGCGTATGCATCAATATATTAATTTCCATAAGCAAGTAACTAGAAATTGCTTTATGGAGCCCTATGCTTTGTAATATACTATGTTCTGGAAACTTCCTTGTTAAGCACATCATTTTTAATCAGCATTTTTTTCCAATAAGGTACAGTATAACTAGGTTCATAATATAATTTCCTGCCCAAAGCCTGACACTTTAAAGAATGGTAAGCATAGTTATTAATAATCATACCACTCTAATAGGCTTAAAGAGGATAGAACCATCCTAGGCCAACTAGGGTATAGGTTCGCCCTAATTAAAACCAGAGACAAACAAGGACTCAAGCATTTCTTCTTAGTTTTAATCAGAATGACACAGAAGGAAAGACCAAGCAACTTTAAATCTTTTTCGTTTAAATAAAGTAATAAACTGTACTCTGACTCCCATTAAATAGACAAAATAAGTTATATGTAATTAAAATAGGCTCTGAGAGACTATGAAGTGTTTAGCATATGAAAACATGATCATCATCATAAATTTGTCTTATATGCATCTAATTATGTAGCAAAATTAATAAAATTTTTAATTAAAAATAGTTCTCTTGCCTTCTTTGATTTTGGTGGGTTTTTAAAACTCAGTAACTAAAAGATATCTGGTATCTTTAAAAGGCAGGCTGCCCAGGGAAATTAGAACAGATGTCCTTTTTTCTTCTTAAATTTCTCAGAAACAGCAAATAGCATTCATGGTTTTCCCTCACTTCCTTCCATCCATCCATCCATACGTCTGTCCATCTATCTGTTCATCAGTATTCCCATCTATCATAGCTGTTTATTGAACAGTTATTATGTGTGGATCCCTAGATAGCTGGAATGCCTCATCAATATGATATGGTTTCTTTTTCTTTGTGTGTGCTTGTTTATGTTTCAGCTTTGCTTTGTTTTCTCATCTCCCTATTTCTCTTCCTTTATGTCTTCAAAGCAAGTTCTTGCAGTATTAAGCCTCTTTCTGTATTTGGCAAGGTACTTGACTATTTAGTCAGATGTTATAAAAAATCTTCATGAATATGCATCTTTGACTTTTTTTTAAAAATGCTCCAGGAAAAGAAATTCAAAGGTACTAATAAAGAAGGAGGATCTAACAAATGCAAGTTTCCAGCAAGCAGAAGTAATTCCAGCAAATGTCTCTAGTTTATAAACGGTTTCATTTAAATTCTTCTATTATTCTACTCGATATGTCTCCCCTGTAAGAGGAGTACAAGTGGTCATTACAAAGTGGATTTGGTATTCCAGGGAAGGGAAAGTAGTTTAGTGGGGTTCAAAAAATGAATGCAAATCAGGAAGTAGTGGTGGTCCCTGATCTGTGGCAAGAGATTTGGCTTGAGAAGTAAACTATTGAGCTGGGCTTAGTGGCACATGCCTGTAATCCCAGTGGCTTGGGAGACTGAGGCAGAAGAATCATGAGTTCAAAGCCAGTCTCAGCAACAGTGAGATGTTAAGCAACTCGGTGAGACCCTGTCTCTAAAAAAAAAAAAAATACAAAATAAGGCTGGGGATGTGGCTCAGTGGTCAAGTGCCCCAGAGTTCAATCCCTGGTGCCAAAAAAAAAAAAAAAAAAAAGTAAAGCAGAGATCTTATAAACTATCTTAGGAGCTTGAACTTTATCCTGAAAGCAGAGAGAAGTCTTTAAAGGCTTTTTAAGTCAAAGAAGTGACATACTGCTGTTTACCCCTAGGGAAGGTTGGAAGGAAGGTAAGTATGGATAATGGCAAACCAGTTAAGAGGTTTTAGAAATCCAAGGCATAGTGACCTGAACTAAGGGGTGGAGAGAAGTTATCACTTTCCAAACCAGCATATTTAGTGATTCAATGTGGGAGCCTGGGGTTATTACAAAGTGTTCCAAGATTGCTCCTTGCAGGCATCTGAGAATGGTGGTGCCACTTACTGAAATAGGCAGTGGGGAAGCATGGGGCTTGAGCAGGTTTTCGCTCAAGCCTGCGCTTGCCATCAAAGTTACCACCTGCTTTTTGGTAGTTCTCAGTGCAGTGTCTTACAATTGGATTCCCCCTCTTAGGGCTTTGTTGTGAGTCGTTGAAGATGCTGTTAATCTCAGCTGATGTTTCTACTTCATTTCTCTCACTTTCTCTGCCTCTCCCAATGATGTCAAAAGTCACCTTGCAAGTGAAGCAAAGCCACAAAAGGATAGTCTGGGGTGTGTGAGTGTGTGTGCACACATGTGTAAGTGACGGTGGTCAAGCCTGGTATTGGTTTGTTAACTTGGCTCATAAATCTCTGTCCTCTTTCAGCCCAGTGGCAGAAAGATTGAATAAGAAATGACAAAAATAAGAGAGTTCCGGGGTCAGACTGCTTAGGTTCTTGGTGAGATCTTAGACAAGTTATTTTCATCCCTATCAATTTCCTCAATTGTAGAATGGAGATAATAGGATTGGCCTCATTTTTAAAGTGTTACCTAATGTTATTGTATGTAAAAATCCTTAGAATGAGGGCTGGGGCTGTAGCTCAGTGGCAGAGTGCTTGCCTAGCATGCATGAGGCACTAGGTTTGATCCTCAGCACCACATAAAAATAAATAAAT
The DNA here is from genome assembly GCF_052094955.1 of Ictidomys tridecemlineatus. Classification (NCBI taxonomy): domain Eukaryota; kingdom Metazoa; phylum Chordata; class Mammalia; order Rodentia; family Sciuridae; genus Ictidomys; species Ictidomys tridecemlineatus. Next base: position 117,838,912 of record NC_135477.1, on the reverse strand, counting down.
AAAATTAAAGGTATTGTGTCCAACTGCAACTAAAAATATATACATTAAAAAATCCTTAGAATGAGATGTAGTGTTTACAATGTTTAGAGTAGTTTTTAGCACTGTAATTTAAATAGGTTTTCTTTTGGCAACATGAAATGAGCAAAGCCACAGATAATGGACAGGGTCTTAGAAAGTGGGAGAATTGATGGAATTAAACCTCATGATCTTTTTGTCTTGGACACATAATTTTGGGCCTTGTAACACTGTAATGGAGGTGGGATCCTTGTGAGTTATTCCTCCTGGTAAGAGCCTTCTGTGGTGGTAGTGGTGGCAGGGACAGTAATGAAAAAGGCGAAGTACCTTCTATTCAACCTTCACATCCATCTATAGGGTGGATACTGTCACTCTCCCAGTCTTGCAGGTAAGGAGACTATTAGGGTAAGCAGCAGCCCCAGATCCCAGAGCACTGAGCAGTGGAGCTAGGATGCAAGCCAGGCAGTTACCTTAAGAGCGTGAGCTGCTTAGCCCCAACACCACCAAGTTGCTTCTGAAAGGTGTGTTCTGCTGGTCTGATCCTCAATTATTTCCTAGCGCTCTAACAGAAGAATGGAGGGTGACTTAATTTTCACTAACATGATTAGTTTTGATTTTGATGTTCAGGGCCTGAGACTTCAGATTCGAGTCGTGTAAGAGATTGTTAATCTCTTTTTTCCATTTCTCTTTTAGATATCAGTTTTTCTTGCAGGTGAAACAAGATGTGCTTCAGGGCCGGCTGCCCTGCCCCGTCAACATTGCTGCTCAGCTGGGAGCCTACGCTATCCAGTGTATGTCCCACTTCAGCGTATTTGCTTCAGAAATGTCTGGGGGAAATATTTGAAGTTTTCTTTGTATGCAAGTTGATATCCTAAAACTCTTCTTATCAAATGACAGTTGGAAAAAAACAAACAAACCAAATTTAGTCAGAATTCAGGTTTTGACCAGTATCCTTCAGAAGAGGTAAAACTGGAGTCAATTACATTTCCCTTGTAGTAGGTTGCATGGAGTTTTAGTTGCAGAAATAGCATTCATTCTTGTTTTAGTGGAGGGCCTAAAGATCTGCTCTACTCTCCATCCCACTTGATTTCAGTGCCTCTACACCCTGCCCCCTCCCTGACAAATTGTTGTGTCTCAAAGATAACGTTGCTTCTGGGCAGTTGTTGTACAGACTTCACATGGTCAGGTGCCAGCACCAAGTTCAATGTGGCACACGGCTCTTGACATCAGTGTGTCAGCCATGTGGGATGGCTCTGGGTTCTTCTGTCTTTTTAGAGACTAAGGCTGAGACTATTTCTACTAATGATTATTGAACACCTTTTAAGAATCAAGCTAGGGAAACAAGACTGCATGATTCTTGGCCCTGCGAAACTTGTAGACTGGAAATTATGTAGAAATAATATTCCAGGAAAGCTGTGGAATAGATGAACTGGGTTGGGCTTGGAAGGTAAGTTAACATAGGGAGGAGAGTTTTTGTAAGAGCAATATAGTGAGCTTCCTGGTTTCACTTTGTTTCTTTGTTAAACAGACAGAGTATGTACAGCATTGTATTATGTTTCCATCACCATTATTTGAGGCATAGATGTTTGAATCACATGTTTTCTCTCTCTCTCTGTGTCATTGAGAGGATATATGGGGGGTAACCTCCAGCTTTTCTACCATATGTACCCTAAAGTCTGTTTATAACATTTTATTTCATATAAACTGATAAGAATAATTGAAAGGAAAATCTCAGGAAAAGCAGAAACACAAAATTTATATTTTCAAGTCAAGATTTTATGTCATCCATATATGCTCATCATATTTTAGTAAAATGTTTAGTAGTTATACAGGTATTTATATGTTTAAGAAAAATATTCACACATGATAAGGAATATTTTTAGAAATGTTTTTCTAAAATAGCATAAAATTATAATTTCTTCCCCCCCCCAGCTGAACTTGGAGATTATGACCCATACAAGCATACTGCAGGATATGTGTCAGAGTACCGGTTTGTTCCTGATCAGAAAGAAGAACTTGAAGAAGCCATAGAAAGGATTCATAAAACTCTAATGTAAGAATCATATCGTATGTTTCATCAGCCATCAGTGGTCACTGCAGGTTAATGACAATCATAAGAAAAGTTTTTAGAACAATAAAATTTTCACCTGTGCCTTGAACATTCTAGCTTGATTTCTCTTGTAATAACTTTTACTGATTACAACACTAAAATGCTCATCAAAAGCTCAAGAGATTTTAAAAGTACAATGTAGAAAGTCAATTCTAAAAGCCAAAGTCACCATATATTTGGTCAATGATACTGCAGGCCTGTCTCTGTGCATAACTTCCCACAGACAAAATTTATTTTGCATAAATTTATGTATTATGATCTTATGTAAGTGAATTCATTCTGTAAGTACTGTGTTTTACAATCTTTTTTTTTCGTCACTAGTGTCTTATGAAATATTTTTAACTGTAAATATTATTTTTAACTATAAAAAATAACCACAAATGCCTTAATGTATTCTAGATTTGCTCTGGGTTAAGTATGTAAATTCTTTGCAATTAGAAACAAAGTCCTATTCAGGCTATCACAGTGAATCTGGAAATCACGATGACATGTGTGCAGCCTCTGAGGGCGTTGTGTTAACACCACATGCACTTCTGACAGTAGATGCGCTCCCCTAGTAGGATTTTCAATTAATAGCCTGGAGCATTGAAGTTATAATTTAATTATACTTATTTTGGTTAAATCCTCTATACTGATTAACTTCGCTTTTTTTGCTTCTTATGTAACATTCCCCCTTGAATATACTTGGTTTCAGATCTATTATAGTCAAGGAAAAAAAATGTAGAATTTATCTGCTCAACAAAAAAATATTTGCCTAAAGGATCTGTTTCAGTGAGTAGATGCAGAAGTCAGTTGCTGAATGGTAATCAGAGAAACCTGGCTCTGCATGTTGTATTAGCCTGTGCTAGAAGGCTCTCCAGCCTGGTTATAGAGTCCTTCATTTTAAGGTTTTACTAAAGTGGATGCTAAGAGAGTGCTTGTTATAATATCATAAAGGGCAGTGTGTTTGGTACATTTTGAGAATATTAATTCTACCAGGAGTTTCCAAGCACAATTGTGTTTAGGCATTATCATGGAGCTTTAAATAAAGGCCCTCAGACATGTTTTATGTGATGGTGTGAATAGTGTGACTGTTTTACTGGGAATTAAGCATGATCAAGGCTTGGTAGCTTTCTTGTGTCTAACTTGTGATGAATATTCTTCACAGATTTCACAAAAAAAAAAAAAAAAAAAAAGTACATTGCGCGAGTTTTTCAGCATGCCTGGCTGAAATGAGGGAGTGTATCAAAGCAAATTAAATTTCTAAGTTTTTAGAAATTCATAGGTCCTTTTGTTAACCATTCCAGTGTCTGTCTGTCTGTCTGTCTGTCTGTCTGTCTCTCTCTCTCTCTCTCTCTCTCTCTCTCTCTCTCTCTCTCATACACATATATACATACACACTCTTAATTTATCCATGGAGATTCCTGGCAGATGCTTGCTCTCATTAGGAATCGGTGCTATTTTCTGTATCTATCACCAGTGAACATTTCTCTATTCTCTGTTGAGAAAATAATAGGTACTGTTACAATTTCTGTATGTTAACTAATGTATTTCTAAACTTCATTGTGCTCAGAAGATGTTGCTATGACCCCACTAAGAGGTGGGGACCCCATTCTCCTCTCCTTTCCACCCCTGTGCTAGCTCCTTTCTCTTCTGAAGCAGAGCTGCTGGTGCAGGGAGACATTTTGCTCTTTGTGAAGTGGAGGCTTTTTAATTTGCGTGCTTAGGTCCTCAAAAACCTCTTTGGGGGTTTTTGAAATTGAGAATTTTTAATATATGTTGGGACATTAGGGATAGACTATAATGAGCAAGGATCTATTTAGTAAATGAAATTAACTTAATATGTATCACCTCGAAACATAAAATTTTGTCACCAGCAAGGTGAAGTCCATCTTGAAATACAAAAACTTATGTTCACATTAATACAAAGGGTTATTTTTTCAGTGAATACAATGAAGCTGGTTTGCAACCCGTGTAAGCGCAATAGCTAAGGGTAAAGTAAGGCTCTTTGTTTTTTTGCTGGGTACAGGGGTCAGGCTCCTTCTGAAGCTGAACTGAATTACTTGAGGACAGCCAAATCCCTGGAGATGTATGGTGTTGACCTCCATCCTGTCTATGTGAGTAACATTTAATTAACACAAAATATTTTAAGCTGATGACATTTTTCTTAAAAAGTCACCAAGACTCCCAAAGGAAAACGGTAGTCCTGTTGTTCAGCAAGCAGATGATACCTTTTCATTTGTGTTTTTTGAACAGAAAGCAGCTCTTGCATGGATTAAACTCTAATGAATTTTGCATAAAAGTCTGTGATTATATTACCATGTGTAGAAAACAATTAACTGGACTTGAAAACACAATCTGGATAACAGTTCCAAAGGGTTTAGCTAAACATCAAAACAACTTAAAGTTGGTCTATATTTGATTGTATTAGATAGAAAACAGGAAGATTTTTCCCAAAATAGATTTGATGGCTGAAAAACACAATTCAGGTTTCTAACCAGGTAAAGCAAGGGTTAGGTAGCGGTCTGGGTGTACCAATGGGTGGTTCTATGTTGACTGTGCAGGTTCTGTCGCTGTAGGTATCACTGCCTTCATAAAAATATTTATTTTCTTCAGTGCCTGATGAAAACTTGCTAAATATAGTCAGCAATTAACACTGGATCTGTATTGAGTGTTCTGAATCCAGGTCTTACCTCTGAGGCATTTTTCTTATACTGCCAATTGATTATTCTATGCCAGTGAGATTGAAATGCCATTGCCTTTGATTTTTGTACAAGTGTACTTAGCTGTACTTAGCAATAATAACATTTGATTATTTGAGAAAATGAGCAAAGTTCTTAATTCTCTATAGGAAATTGCTGAAGAGTATATTTAGGCTTACTTTTCATCAGTTGGATCATGGAACTCAATTTTTAAGGAACCCTGATAAATCTTTCTCTCATGCAAATAACCCACTCATGCATTCATTATATAATATGTCTTTTTCTCATCAGTATTTTTTGAAAACAAAAAATCTCTCTCATATTATTTTTAGAGAATGAAATGCATTCCTGGGTACACAGTCAGTGTGGCAATAAAAGTTATAGATTTGGGAAGAACAGTAATTCTTTGATATATTAGATTCCAATCTCATGAGATCATTAAATGCTTCATAGTTCCCTCCTCTAAGAATACTCTTAACAGCCTGTGATCCCAGTGACCCGGGAGGCTGAGACAGAAGGATTGCAAAGGCCAGCCTCAGCAATTTGATGAGGCATTAAGAAACTTAGTGAGACCGTGTCACAAAAATAAAAAGGGCTAGATATGTAGCTCAGTGGTATAGCACTCCTGGATTAAATCCCCAGTCCCCTCTGCCCCCCAAAAAGAATAAGATTTCATGGAGTGGTTATTTTTCCCCATCTAGTCATATTAATCTTGTTAGGCTTTTAGTTTTGTTGTTGTTTTAATCTGCTAGAAATTTATTGAGAAAGTCTTCTGCAAAATGCTTCTGTTTCTGTCATCTTTATCCTAGTTAACCATCAGACTTTTTCATTGTTAGTTGGAATTTATGGGAAATGAACTTGATATGTTAGAATCTTCCATACATTTAAGATTGAATTTCTAGGGCTGCAAGTGGGTAACAGCTGATATTCTCCCAAAACATATTGTTACCTTGTGTTTCTGTGATTATAACTTTGCAGGCTGTTTGACAGTTCTGTACATGTTCTTGGTATCCACTCTGTGACTTTTAAAATTTTAGGATCTTGAAAATATTCATAGCCCAGAAATAAAGTTTATCCAGTCTTTACCAGAAGAGATTATATTTTTAAAATTTTAAGTAGTCTTAAAGTTAGGGCAGGAGAGAACACGATAAACCTCAGAAAGTTCAAGTGTATGTCTGTTGATGGCTGCTGGGACTTTCTGATGAAGGTTGTGGTGTAGTAACCTGGGCCTCATGATTATCCATAACAGAGTAAAATTAAGACAAGGCATTGGAAAGCACCCTTGGTAGAAGCTAGTGGATCTCAACTTTGGCTATTCAGAGAATCACTTGGGACACCTTATGTTGTTTTGATACTCTGGCCCCTTCGCTAGAGATTCTGATTTAACTGGTTTCTGTAGCACTCAGTCATTAGCATTTTAAGCTGCCTGGGAGATTCCAGTTAGTGTGCAGCTTGAGTTAAACACCACTGTGGAAGCAACATTGGATAAATCAATCAGTGGCCAGAGAGGTAGTTCAAATTCCTTTTAGTAAATTGAAGTTGCAAGTATGAATTAACATGGAGGTAGAGAAGTTCTCTTAGGGAACTTTGGGGGAAAAAAAAGAGCATCAAGTTAGTCACTGTCATAACTTAGCTGGATTTTTATGCAGATGTCTTTTAAAAAGTAAATCCAACATTAATCCAACAAAATTATATTTATATGGCCAATTGTAGTTTTATAAAGAGCTGTTATGTGAATAAACTCATGGTTTTAAGTTTGTGTTTGTTTTTGCAGGGAGAAAACAAGTCTGAGTATTTCTTAGGATTAACTCCCGTTGGTGTTGTTGTCTACAAGAATAAAAAGCAAGTGGGGAAGTACTTCTGGTAGGTATAACTCCAGGACAGAGTTGGTATAAAAGCTATACACTGCAGAGCTGGCATGATGGTGCATGCCTGTAATCCCACAGCTTGGGAGGCTGAAGCAGGAGGATCAACAGTTCAAAGCCAGCCTCAGTAACTTAGCAAGGCCCTAAGCAAAGCAACTCATTGAGACCCCGTCTCAAATAAAATGCAAAATAGGGCTGGAGATGTGGCTTAGTGGTTAAGTGCCCCTATGTTCCATCCCTGGTACAAAAACAAAAAAACAAACAAACTATACACTTACTAGACTTGTATGTTAGTGAAAGTGTTGGGGAAAAGGAAACAAGTACGTTTTCCATAGTTCATAAATAAAAGAGTGCTATTGGATATAATTTCCTCTCAATGTACCTTAGTGTATATATATATATATATATATATATATATATATATATATATATATATATATATATATATTAATCTGTAAATTTCAAGCACTGTGGGTCTGGACTCTCTTATCCATGGAGAGAGTATGTAGTAGGACTTCCCACCCATTCCAATGTATGATATGAGCTGGAGGTCCAGCACCACTCTAAGTTTTAGCTCTAACTAGGGAAGGGTTGGAGGAATTGGGGAGCCTGTGCTCCTGCATATGTCTGGGGAGGTGGTACTGTCAGGGCCAGTGGATTCCAAGCTTATTTTTGTAGTTAGTGGAAAAGCATAGGATAATGAGAATGGAAGATGTCCAGAGCAAACGACCCAGAGGGGATTCTGCAGTCACCTCAGCAGTATATAAAAGAGCCAATATTCACTAGTCTTTTCTCACTGTATACGTCTCTGAATTTCTAAAATACTAATTCTTTAAAAAGCAGTGACTACACCACCATCTGCTTTGTTTTTCAGGCCTCGGATTACAAAGGTTCACTTCAAGGAGACTCAGTTTGAACTCAGAGTGTTGGGAAAAGATGTAAGTTTTTGTGAGCACTTAGCATAAGTGAGAAGGGGGAGGGTCTTATCTGCTCATTTTTATAACTTAGAATACATTGTGAAATAAAAAGACATGTTTTCTTCGGCTGCAGCCACGTGGAACCAGGTTAATTAACTGACATGCACAACTTCTCAAGGAAGGGAAAAGGAAATGAGTAGAAATGAATGAGAGGGTAATGGAAAAATGTCATTTTGGTTTTAGCAAGGGAAAGCAAAACATTTCCAGGACTGAAGAGAGAAAAAAGAGGTGATTATCGTTATTACTGTAATTTGCTTTTCTGAACTGCCCGTGAAGGTAGGATTCATGTAATCTAAAAGGTGTAGCCTGCATACAGGACTGCAAAAATGTGTCCTAATTTTGGTCTAAAATCAATTAAACAACCTGTTGAGAGTTACACTTCTGCTCTTTCCTCACCGAGTGGGATAGACAACCCAGATGAAAATTGTGGGCACTTTCAAGGGAGAATGTAAGGTGAAAGCCCAGAAATGCTGACCTTCACTGCCCGTTGGATGTGTTTGGTAATGGACATGGGTCAGCACCTGGCTGTGCTTTAGCATGCCTTGGCAGGTACTTTTAGGAAACTGGTCAAAAGAAAGCATGGTGTGAAAGCTTCCTTTTGATCTACCTATGAAAATAAAGCACTCTGGAAGTGCTATTAGTAGAATCCTTATAGGATAAATGAATGGAAATATAGTGTAGGAAAATTTATCCTTATTTCTTTTTTGGTTCTAACCTTATGTGGGAAAAAAGCTAAGTGTAAATGGAATTGAATTGACTTTTTTTGATTTTAAAAAGATCTTAAAAATAAATCAGTGCTCACATGTCCACATGTGAAGGTATAGCAACAGTTCAGCTGCCGCGATAGTTGGGACTTGGTGTTTGGCACATCATCTCACCTGTAGTTGGTACTCAGTAAGTACCTGTCAAATGATCAATGAACTGATTATTGTGAATACAAGAATATGTACTGTCAGTTCAGAAAACCTAGTACTACCTTTGTTATCTTTTATAAAACAAAACAAAACAAAATAATTATCTCACACTGAACTATATGGCAAGTTGGCATTTATTGATAAAATTATATTGAAAGAAATGTTTCAAGGTGTTTTTTATAGCAGAAGATTAATAAAGTGATAAGATCTCTCAAGAAAGCCTTACTATTACTCAAAGTATTCTTTTCCCTTATACCTAAGTATTTTTGTGAAATATTGGTAAACTCCTTTTATGTTGTTATTACAGTGCTTTAAAATATCTTCTACAACCTCACGACAAATATTTGGTAAAGTCAAAGATAACCTTGCCAGACCTGGTGGCATATGCCTGTAATCTCAGGGACTTGGAAGACTGAGGCAGGAGGACAAGTTCAAGGCCAGTCTGGGTAACTAAGCAAGACTCTGTCTCAAAAAATAAAAAGATCTGGAGATATAGTTCAGTAGTAGAGTACCCTGGGGTTCAATCCAGTACTGAAAAAGAATTAAAAAACAATAACAACAATAAAGCTAACCTGAATTTTTAGCTGTTTAGATTTCTTCAACATAATGCAAAACTAACAGCAGCAACACAATGAACATCATTGTGAATTTTTCCTTCTGTCTTTCTTCCTCTCTTTTGAGGCCAGGGACCCTTTATTACTGAGCTACCTCCCTGCTCCTTTTTATTTTTGAGACAGGGTCTCATTGTGTTGAGGGTGGCCTTGAACTTGCATTTTTCCTGCCTTGGCTTCCTAAGTCTTGGAGATTACAGGCATGCACCAACACACATGGCTCACTGATTATATTTCAATGTCAATCTCTATGATATGACCTGGTTTTCTAGATACTTTGTTCAGTCCTTGTCCCTTCCAGCTTTGAGATGGTTTGTGGCCTTTTTTTTTCTTTCCTTTTTTTTTTTTTTTGGTACCAGGGGTGCTTAACCACTGAGATACATCCCCAGTCCAGGGCAGTGAGGTGGGGATTTATATATTTTATTTTGAGACAGGGTCTCACTAAGTTGCTTAGGGCCTTGCTAAATTGCTGGGACTGGCTTTGAACTTGTGATTCTCCTGCCTCAACCTTCTGAGCGTCTGGGATTACAAGCATGAACCACCATGCCTGGCTCAGCTTTGAGGTAGAAAAAGGATGTTTGAGAAGCCTGAGGCACAATACACTCCTGGGTGGTCAAGCCTAGTGTCAGTGATCTTTAGTAGGGTGACAAAACAGGTCACTTAATGCAGGGGCTTGCATCAAAGGAATTTTTAAAATTGTTATTAAATAACACATTAATTAACCTAACCATTCTATTTCCTGAGCATTCTCGCTTGCAGAGTTTTTTCTTTCTCCACCAGGTACCTTTCTGGGAGGCAGTGATTTACATAATGGTAGAATTAAGTTGATTATTATGGAGGCCTAACTGTAATCACAGATTGAATTAAAAAGCCCCTTAAAACCTAACACCTGGAACAGAAATCACATTTAGCTTGAAAAATGGTTGAAATGCTTATTCTGCTGGTTTTCTGGTCTGCTGGTATGGTCAGAGAGACTTAACTCAGTATGTCCAGTGCTTTAAGGCTAAATTCAGAGACACTTTTATGCATTATTTATATTTCAAAATAGGCTTTGTGGTTTAAATAACACCTCACAGAAAATAAAACTTTTGGTATGAAGATTTTTTACATGATGATGGTATCAAATCTGAGAAAGACACAAAGAAGAAAATTACTGTTTCTTATTATCCTAAAATCCAGAGGTAATGATTATTAACATTTTGATATATTTGCTCCTAGATTTTGCCCTACTAGTGTGAATGTATGTATATAAATATATATGTATTCATGTCATTCCCTATATGATTTCATACATGCTTTTTACTTAATATTGTATAATAAGACTTTCCCTTCTTTTATTATACTTATTCATATGTACTTGCTAGGTGTTAGATAAGTTTCATTTTTATGTGATTTACTCCTTTTCTTGCTATTGCAGGTTTAATATTTTCCTCCTATTTTCTTAACTGATTTTTGCTAGAAGTGAAAGCTATGGGATTTTATGTGTTTATCTCAGATGGGGCCATTTTTCCCAATTCTTGTGTTTTAGCCAAGAGTTCTTCATTTGATTCTCATAAAATTTTATAGCTATATGTCATTTTTCAAGTGAAAATTATTTATTACTCCATTTCTGCTGTTTTTCATATTTAAAGTGTTGTTGGAACTTCTGGAAGTTTTAAAAGCTATCACCACTGAGGCCTCCTTGCTGGCCTTAGTGATTCTACCTCTAACCTATCTTTAATGAAGTCCAGAGATGACAGTGGTTCTGTCTCAGCAGAGCAGCATGGCAGCAGCTGAAGAACTGAGAAACTGTTGGATTCCAGACTTAACCTCCAGGGCTTCCTGATATGGGGAGATATGAGAGAGGATTCCTGGTGATTTAAAGGTGTTTGGTTTCAGAGGAAGGATGAGCAGGACTGAGAAATGACTACTAGATTTAGAAATGTAGGAGGCCATTGACAAAACTTGTCTCAGTGGATTGGAAGAATGAGCTTCAACGCAGCCATTCCCCTCTTAGAAATAAACGCTGGAGAGAAACACAATACAGTTGTGCTCTGTGCAGTACTTAAGTAAAAGTTAAAACAATGAAAAGAGCCATAAGTCCATAAATAGGAGAATGAAGGAATAAATTGACATACATCCATTGAGGAAAAAGAAGGGGAAGAATAGAAGAGGACTTGGAGATGGTGAGATAGACAACTCTCCTGGGGAGTTTTGGCACAAAGGGATTAAATAGGGATGCAGGAGCATCAGGATGTGAGGGGATCACAGCCACCATGAGGGACTGCAGGTGGTATAAGATAGGAGATTTAGGGGAAGGAGAGAGCATGCTCTGAAACAGTACTGGCAGCAGTAGGACCCTTCCCCGCTTTAAGCCCTGTGATGCAAGAACAGTAGGGGACAAAAAGCACACCATTTGGGAAGGCAGCAGTGGCAGCTATGTCCTCAGGGGAGCACCAGCTTTCTCATAGTGCAGGAGGGTGAAGGAAATGTGAGAGAACAGACTGAGAGGTGTTTGGGATTTTGCTGATGAGAACCCATGAATTCCAGAGGGCATAAAAGGGAGGGATTCAGGAGTTGGGTATGGTGGAGATGGGCACAGATTAGGAGAATGAGTACAGATAATGTGCTGAGCATTATTTGGAGATAACTGATACCAACAGTGGTAAGAAGCATGCGGAGCATTGGTCTAGTGGGTTCAGGGCTGTGACTGTTGGTAGAGATTTTCGGGCTGCTCATCCTGATGATGGGATAGAAGGCTTAAGGAAAGGGGATGGTCCCAGTAGCTAGTTCAGTCTGACAGTTTTTGGGGAGGGCCTCTCTTTCTTGTGTACATGTGTTGACACTTGACATTTACTGGTGGACTTGAGGATTTGGGGAAATTGGGTGTTGCAGTAAAACTCTGGGCTTCAACCTCCATGACCAGATGTGCATTTTGGAAAGTTACTGCAGGGTGAAACCCTACACAGATGTGAAAACAAAGGTGGTCAGGTTAGGAGATAGCATCAATCAAGGGCAGATGAGGACTGACCAAAAGAGTGGAGAGAAGTGGGCAGATGTGGGGGGCATTTAGGAAGTAAATTAGGAAGTTGCTTCTACTTGGTAGCAGATTCAATGTTTTTGTAGAATATGGGGAAGAATTTAGGATCATACTCAAATTTCCTGGTTTTAACCACAGGGAGAGGGTGCCATTCCTAGCACCAATCCCAGAACTTGGTATGTAGTAAGCACATTTGAGGAGTAAATGAAAGGATGAGAAAACGATGCTGTGATTACTCTGATATGCAGTGCATCATGAAATAAACCTCAGCTAAACTTGCTCAGCGTGACAGGATGTAGGACCAAAAAGTTCCTGGCAACTCTGGCCATGAGAAATTAGACCCACTTGGCAGAACTCTTGGTTGGATCTGCTTTGGGGAGAGCACACAGGAAGTGATGATGACCAGGAGCTGGTCAACAAACCCAAGAGGTCTGCTTATGTAAGTGGGGTGTCCTTCACAGTTTAAATGACCCTACAGGTTTAAAAATGCACTTTTTTTAAAAAAAATTCAAACTTATAAAAGTGGCTAAGAATGAAAATATTACAAAGAACATGCTTATTTTTTGTTATCCAGATTAAACTGCTCTAACATTTTACTCCATTTCCTTGGTATTTGTGCTTTCTCTCTCTGTACTCACACACGATTCTTTTCTGAACAATGTGAGAATAAGTTGTATGTGTCACAGACTCTAAAGACTTCGAGGTGTATTTCCCCCAAATAAATATTATCTCTGATGTAACCTCAGTACAGTTATCAACTTAATAAATGTATATTGTTCTCATACTTTGATCATCTACTTTTTAAACTCCAATTTTGGTGGTTGACGTACGAATATCCTTTATGGTATTTCCCCCTAACAGAAGAGAGTCCAGTTAACCTCCCTCAATCTGGAACATTTTTATATCACTGACATTTTTTAAGAATACAGTTCTATCCCACTATTGTAAAACAGAAAGCTTCTTGTTTGGTGTTTTTCTGCTGTTTCCTGAGGTAATGTATTCTCAGCTGTAAGGCTGACTTGAAGTTGTGTCCATGTCAAGGTGGCACATCTGGAGACACACGATGACCATCTGTTCTTTGTTGGCTCTTAAGTTTGATCACCCAGTCATGGTATTGCCCAATTTCTGTACTCTGTAATTCTTGTTTGGATCTTGTTTTCCCTGACCCTGAAGCTGGTAAGCAGTCTGTAGGGAGATAAATCAATGCAAATGCCCTGGTACTCCTTAAAATTTCTCTGTATACTTAGCATTGAGTAAGGATTCTTGATAGCAAAGTCCTGATTTTCTAGCCCTCCCACTCCCTCAACATTTATCAGTCAGCTCTCAGCATTCCATTATAAGCCAGAGTTCCACCTTCTCTTTTTATTTATTTATCTGTTATTGGCATGGACATATTAATCCTCTTCTTTTCCCCAGTAATTTATAATTCATTACTGTATTTAACCATTTTGAGGTTCAGATTGCCTAGATTTGATCAGTAGGAGTCCCTTCAGCCTGGTTCCTATGCCCTTTGGACCCATCCCCAACATTTATTAGGTACTTTCTTCCTTTTTGGTCTACTATGATATTGTAGGTGCATCTTGTATGTATCCTGGTAACAGGCATTTCTCCAAGGAACTCTGGTTTCTTTCAATGGGAAATGGTAAGATCTTGGTGCTAGGTGTGGTCATTGCTACTAGGACAACTTTGCAATGGAAAAAGCTAGGCAATCTATGCCTGCATATCCTCATAGGTCGAACATAGTACATACACAAATATAAATACATACATATATAATCATACACATACTCAATTGTATTTTAGAAATCATGAGGTCACATCATACCTCCCCAAACCCACAAGGATTCCTCCTTTTTGCCATCTTCCATTTCATATTTTCATGTCCTGTCTTTGTCTATGAGAACTTTGGCTTCCAACAGCAGCAACACATTTACTCATTTGCTCAGTTCTAAAATACATATCAAATAGTCAGGATTGCTTTGGCCAAACCGCTAAAATTGTTTGCAATTCTTTCACCCACACGCACTACCTTGCCAAGATGGAGGGCCTGTGCTATGCTGTGTTCAAAATCTACTGGGTGGGTCCTCCCTCCCACCCTCCCTTTCTTCATTCCTTTCTTTCTTCCTCATTACTGTGGTTGTGTATTCACTTGAAATCTAATTAGGTTTGTTTCAGTTTGTTTTCAGTTATGGTTCCCTCCCCTTCACATTCTTGCTCATTTAATTTTATGTTTTGAATATGTAGAAGATTAACATGCTTCCAAAAATCAAAGATATACAAAAAGGCTCAGAGAAGTTTAACAGCCTCCCAGATTCTTTCAGACTCATTTCTTCACTCTTCTCTGCATATATCCAACTTCACCATTCTCTGATTAATCCTTTTTATGTCTATTTTTGTAAAGATAGGCAGTTATATATTTTTTCCTTATTTTTCTTCTTTCTTACTCAGAAGGTAGCCTACTATGTAGGCTCCTGCTCCTTTGTTTTGTTTTGTTTTCCTCCTAGAAATCACTCTATATCATCTGTTCATTAAGAGCTTTCTTGGTTCCTTTTTTTGTACAAAACATTCCATTGAGTATATTTCCTATAGTTCATTCAAGCAGTTACTTATACTAGAATATTGAGGTAGTTTTCAATATTTTGCATTTAGACATTTTCTTTCCTTCAATAACTTTTTGCATATGTATTTTTGGAGTGGTATCTGTGAGGTAAATGCCTAGGAATGGAGTTGGTTGGTCAAAGGTAAGTGCCTGTGTATTTTGTTTGGTATTGCCATCTCTCTCTCTCCGCATCTTTGTACATAGGTTGATTTCATCTCTTCCCCCAGCTGTTCCTGAGTATGGATCTTCAGTAGTATTTGGACCCTGATACCATATGATTGTTTGGTGGGAGTCTTTCAGAATGGTTTAGGTCCAGGGCTCCCATTTACTCTCTATTCCCTGGGTTCCATCTACCTACATTTTCTTATCTGTAGAGGAAGGGTGATACTATCTGTCTGAAAGAGTTGTCATGAGGCTAAAAGTTCCCTAGTCCAAAGTTAGACAAGTCACAGGCATCCAGTGTAGGACTGAGTTGAAATTGCCTTTGTGTTTTGCTGCTTAGGGCTATTGAAGTCTCCAACAGGAAGGGACTCAGGGTCACCTTGTTCTTGTCAGTCTTGTCTGGTGAATAGCTTGTGCCAGGGCAGGAAGGAAAGTCCTGGTCTTCCCAGTCCATGAGGACTTTTCTTTGCTTCATTCATTGTTGTTTTTTGTTTTACTTTTTCCATAATTAAAATGCATAGGTCATTTGTTCAGAAGGAGTCAAATTTCTCCTGTGAAAAATTAAAGTTACACCAATAAATTTAAATTAAGAGCATCAGTAGATCTTATAAAATATACCTTCATCTTAATAGCATAACAATATTTGTTACTGAATTGTTTTTAACATTTGTAAGATTGGGGACAAAAATTGTCATTAAAACAAAAGTTAAGTCAATATGCACATAGAAGAGAGAAATGTTGATATTTTGGAAATAGTACAGGTTCCCTAAAGAGCAGCTGAAGAAGAAAGAGAGTCGGAACAATAACAGAAGTAAACCATATGGACTTCAAAGTTTGCATCAGTGAATTCCTTCAAGTGGGAAGCAGAATGACCTCAGATGGGCTCTTTGCTCACATTAATTAGGAAAACACTCCCCATGTCACCAGCTAGTGGGATTCTCAGTGCATATTAGCACACCAAGAGGTCTGAGTGCTTACCCCAGTATTCCCCATCTTTACTTGACAGTATAATCCTTTTATGCCAATATCTTGACAATATTGTTTTGAGAAACATTCTTTGGTGGCCTTTATATAAAGACAAAGCTTCAAAGAATAAGATAATGTATATACTTCATCTTTTAAAATTTCCTTCTGACTTCCCTTTCCACATAATAACAAAATTGGATTTTTTAAAAAAAGAGATCACTCCAAATTCATTAGCAGGTTTGAATCCAGGATTTCTAGAAGAGAGGGTAATTAAAAATATGAGGAAAGCCCTTAAAACAAAATTGTGTTCAGGGAACAGTGGTTGTACACCTATAATCCCAGTGACTTGGGAAACTGAGACAGGAGGATCACAAGTTCAATTTAAGGAAAACCTGTCTTAAAATAAAAAACAAAAAGGACTGGAATGTAGCTCAATGGCAGAACACCCCTGGGTTCAATCCCTGGTATAAAAAAAAATTGTATCTAGTATCTCATATATACCAGCATAATTAAATTTTTAAAACTAGTAATTTAACTTCACCATTTAGAAAGATAAAATTTCTCAAAACATATAGGTTTTATAATAACTCTTGGTACATAGTTCCAGTTGAAGAATAAATTTGTTTCACCACTCTTCTTCCTTTGCTTTATCAATTATTTATTTTAGTCATTTGTTATCAGTCTCTAGTTATTTCCCCTTGTGCCTAAAGTAGTTAATGATTGCCAACTAAATATATAACCAATTAAATCTGTAAATTTGTACAGATTGCATGTAAAAACTAAAAAAAAAAAAACTAAAACAAAACAAAAATCCCACAATACGTTAGACTTGTCATCTTCGCATTTTAGCCTCTGCCCTATCTTGATAGAATGTTGTTAGAAGCCTCTCTGCTGTAGGTCTTCAAGTATGTATGTAATGGTGGCATCTTTCCAGTGTTAGAAGTACTAATCTCTCTTACTCTTAAATAATGGCCCACATCTTATATTTTGAATTGCTTCTTGCAACCTTGGATGTGGGTCAAGTGTATAATAATGAAATGAAGAAGTTCATCCTTGTACTTCTAGGGAGGCTGGGTAAGGCATTGACCACTTGTGTGGCTGCTTCCCCAAACAGAAAGAGGGAGAAAACAGAGTACAGACCATGTGTGTAATGAGGATCTGTGTTAAGGACACAGGCTTGTGGGAGGCAATGGAGCTGGAGTGGGCCCAGGGAGGATAAGTGGCTGTGCTACTTGAAGTGTTGAGTCCTTCAGTGATACTGTCAGTAATCTCAACATGTGTAAGAGAAGCCAAGCAAAGTAGATTTATTTCTGTAAGCTTGGCAAAGAAGATGGATAAAGAGTCTGAAAGGACCAGAGGGACTTAGATTGGGAATTTGTACAGGGCCTGAATACTTGCATATGATGGAATTGGGAACTTGAAGCAAGTTTACATAGAGACCCAAGGTACAAGGCCAGGTACTATGGCACATGCCTGTAATCCCAGAAGCTTGGGAGGCTGAGGCAGGAGGATTGCAAGTTCAAAGCAAGCCTCAGAAACTTAGTGAGACCCTGCCTCTAATAATAAAAAAGGCTGGGGATGTGCCTCAGTAGTTAAGGCCCCTATGTTCAATTTCTAGTATCAAAAAAAAAAAAAAAGAAAGAAAGAAAAAGAGAGACTCAAGGAACAATGATAGGCACATGATGTAGTATCTGAGTATAAAAGTGACCTAAACTTGAGTAGTTCATAAAATAAAAAGAAATAGATTCGGACAATATCTTTGCTTTGGCATGAAATGACTAACACTATAACGGTATTTAAGTAATTTTGCAAAAGCAAGTGTTGGATTCTTGGACAGTATCTTTAGCAGAATCTTAAAATGAAGTGCTTCAATTAGGAAGCTGCTGCTCTTTGTATGGATGAGTGAAAATGTGCTAACTGACCATTTGGAAAAGATTTAATAGGTAGAAGAGTGATGGAAAGAGACATTTGAAACACCGTGCCGGTTCATTCAGGCTAACAGTTACTGCATGTAGCGAAAGTACATAGAATGTATTTAGAATACCTAGTTCCTATTTTGTTGTGTTAACCCTCCTTTTAGTATTTATATCATTTTGCCAACACTAGGATAAAAAGTAGGCAGCTTGTCTTAAAGCCCTCTAAAAATGGAGAATGAGTCCCTACTTGATTTGTTTGTGACAGAAGTAATTAGGAGGTCTGTAGGGAAACTCTTTTGTTCCTTTTAATATATTCATACCCAAGGAAACTTGAGAAAAACCTAATTCTGGCTGGATTTTATATGCTTTTTGTTCTTTGATTAAGAAACAGTAGATTAAAAAGTATATTAAGAATTAGGTATTCCATGATGAGATCTGTTCTTACAAAAGTTAAAGAATGGAGATATGATGGTGAAGAATAAAACAAAAACTAGTCTAAGAAAAGTTTGAGATTTGAAGGAGATGTATTTTATTTCACTTAATACTTTTTAATTTCTTTCTAGTTTTGAAAATTGGATTATACGTAACTAAGTTTTTGAAAATTTGATTTTGGTACATAAATTAGACCTTATTTATAGATGCTTTGGCCAAAATGTGAAAGTGTCTTGTGTCTCAGTTTTCCTGACCAACACTTCTAGGTAGTAAGGCCTAGCACCTTCTGCCACACCCAGTGTTTCTGTTGTTGTAAGGCACAGGGAGATGGCCAGGTTTTCATGTACTGAGGGAGGTAAGCTGGGAAGGCAAGGACAGCCTGTCCTGGTGTCCCCTTTGTCTTAACCACGTATCCTGTCAGAATGCAATCACAAGCAAATTTATTTTTAACTTATTGACCTGTTCATTTCATTTTAGGATAATCCAGTTCCCTTAAAAGCACTCGCTCCTTGTAATAAAAATAGTGGTACACTCAGGGAAGGGGAAGCGTGGCCAGTGGTAAGAGGGAGATTGAGTTTTGGTTACTTCTGGCTTTTGTACAGTTTATATGTCTCTTTTATTTATATTTTTTCTCTGTCTCTGGGGTTAAACACAGAGGCTGGCACATGCTGGGTAAGTGCTGTACCACTGAGCTACGTCCTCAGCTCATATTTTATCTTTGAGATAGGGTCTTGCTAAGTTATTCAGTTAGTCCTATCTCAAACTCCCAGGTAACTGGCTTACAGGCATGAACTGCTTCACTTGGCTATGTTTTATATTTTTTAAAAGAAAAATTAAAAAACCAAAAAGAGTCCCCCTTAAAAACTCCCATCTCCTGATAGGAGCCTGGGCTTTCCCGTGTTACCCTCAAGAAACTTGTGTGATCTCCTTTGCACCCATTCCTGTTTTCACCCCCAGTTTCTTTTGCTATTGAGGAAAGCATTTTCTGAATTCATTGACTTGTTTTCCCCCCTCAGCTCTAATTTTATAATCTCTACCCCTTTCATAGAAGTCACCAAGGATTTTTTTCACTGAGAAATGAGTAAACTCCTTTGAAACCCAGTTTGACCTTTTTGGGTCATTTGAGATTTGTGCTGTCTCTTCCCAGCCTTTCTGAAACCATCATCTCCTGGTTCATTTTGACCACCCCCCCAGTCCACCCTCACACAGTCTGCATCTTTCCTGTCATTCCACTCTGCGCTCTCTTCCTGAGCCATCTCATTTCCTCTCAGGCAAGATTGCCTGTGTCAGTGGCTGTGACCTCTCTCCTGAGCTCTGCACCTGTGTGCTCACACTGGCCCACTTGCCATTCCATGGGCACCTCAGGATCCAGGTATCTCCTCCTGAACCTATTATCCATTCCCTTGTCATCCAAATCCCTATTTTTTCCCACTTGCTATATTTTAATACTAGTATTCAAGCCAGAAACCTGAGATTCATCCTAAATTTTTCCTTCTGCCTGATAGAAGTTTGGAATTGGAACTAGCCTTTGTGTAACACAGAGAGGTTGGCTTTGTTTCATTTTACAAATAGAATGCTAATTTAGGTAGCGTCATTCCATTTGGACTTGGGAAGAATTTCACAGGTATGAATATTCTGTCTGTCCTTGTTAAAAGTGGGAGACAAATCATTTCGATTATTTCTCCGTGTTCTACAGTTCTGTTTTTGAGTCTGTAAGAACCTCTTTCGGAGGCATTGCTGCATTTGAGATTCATGTTTG
This sequence comes from Ictidomys tridecemlineatus, assembly GCF_052094955.1. Classification (NCBI taxonomy): domain Eukaryota; kingdom Metazoa; phylum Chordata; class Mammalia; order Rodentia; family Sciuridae; genus Ictidomys; species Ictidomys tridecemlineatus. The sequence goes on along the minus strand of NC_135477.1, from coordinate 117,818,886 downwards.
GTTTTTAAATTTGAAGCTAAATCATCAATGATATAATTTTGCGGAGCTTGAGTTTTATTATTATAGCATTTATATTGTATTTTGTTTTTTCCATTCAGTCACTTAAACTAATAGTATTTTTTTAAAAAAATATATATTTTGTAGATGGACGCAATACCTTTATTTTATTTATTTATTTTTATGTGGTGCTAAGGATCGAACCCAGTGCCTCACACATGCTAGGCAAATGCTGTACCACTGAGCTTACAACCCCAGCCCTAAACAATAGTATCTAGAGTATGGCGGTATACATCTGTAATTCCAGCTGCTCAGGAGGCTGAGGGAGGAGGATTACAAATTGAAGGCCAGTCTGGGCAATTTAACAAGACCTTGTTTCTAAAATATGAAAAAGGCTGGGGGTTGTAGTTCAGTGGTAAAGAACCCCTTGGTTTTGTCTCTAGTACTGCCCAAAAATAAGTATCTCATATAAAAATTAGAATTACCTTTAATGTTGCCTTAGTTTCTTTTGTATTAAGTATATTAAAGAATCAAATAACTACTAGATTAAAATGATTAAAATTTATACCTGTTATGTGACATTTTATATCTACCATATCATTTAATTCAATAAATCCAATAACTTGGTACAGAATGGGGAAGAACTCAAAATCAGAGATGTTACTTCATTTGCCCAGATTACATTGCACTGGTGGCTGCTCCTCTCAGTGGTTCCTTCTGAAATTTTTAATCTTTTTTTTTTTTTTTTGGTGTGTGTGTGGTACTGGCCATTGGCTAGGACCTTGCACATGCCAGGCAAGGGCTATACCACTGAGTACCACCCCTGGCCCCTGAGGTTCTTTAGACATCAATTTGAGTGTGACCTGTGCATCCCTTAATTATACTTAAAGACTGGATTTATGGGCCTCTGTTTTTTATTGGGAAATGATTTCCACACAGTCAGTGTTTTTTGCTTGTCAGTCAGTGGCAATTTATGATGGGAGATTTGGCAGTAATTCAGTGCCATCACCTGGATTATGCATAGCTGTGAGGTGATGTAGAAGTAGATAATGAAGTTGATTGCAGTACGATTTAAACAGAATTTATATTTTGTAATTTTAATTAGTGGAAAGTGATTTTAATAAAGCCTTCCAAAAATAATTACTAAGAGACAATTACTCATTGTTTTATGGGTTAATAATCTCTCTGCCTACTTGGTTTTATATTACCTAAAAGAGGGACTATCTGAAGAGTGTTATGGCCAGTAATTCAATTCTCTCTCTCTTTCTCTCTCTCAGTGCAATGAAACCTCATTCTTTTTTGAAGCTGGAAGTAAAACCGCTTGCAAGCATCTCTGGAAGTGCAGTGTAGAACATCATACATTTTTTAGGTATGTTAATTGGATAGTTTTGTTCATCATTTCTAATAAATGAAAATGGCATTTGTTTTTATAACAGGAATTGTGTCTGCAAACAGAAATTTTAAACTTTTCTCTTTTTTAATTTATTTTGGCTCAGTTCCCTGGATGGCATCATATACACATGTGTGCACATATGTACATGTTTGTATACATACATATATATACATAACACAATGTAGACAGTACTTTTACTGTAAGAAAGGATCAATGGTAATTTCTTAAAGTTTATGTAGAAAATGCAGATTTGACTAGCACCTGTGTGGCATTGGTGGAAATCAAGTATTCTGCTGTGGACATAGTAAATTTGAAAAGCCTATGAGCCATCCATGTGGTAAGGCAATTGGGTATACGGGGCCCGGTGGAAAGGTGAAGGTTGATGGTGTAACTTTAGTAGATATTTAATAACAGAAGGGATTGGTTGAGATCAACTATGGAGAAAACAAAGAGAGGGAAACTCAGAAATCTAAGAACTGAGCTTTGGAGACAAGAAGAGCCAGCTGAGGGACATGAGAAGGAACAACCAGGAGAGGATGTCATGTACTGGGAAATCAGGAATAGGGGCCAGCAACTATGTGCAACCTTCCGGGGAGGGCAAGTAAGATGAGGACAGAGAACTGACTACTGGATTGTGGGGACACTTTTTCCTTATTTCACATTCTTGTGTCATAAAGATAAGACAAAATTTTAGCAGGTAATGCTTTAAACTTTATTGCTTTATTTTCGTGTGTAAAAAAAATTAAAACAGGATTGAATTCTCCCCCTTATTCCGGGAGAATTTTGATTTGTATGGAACAATTTAGCTGAATTGCATAGTGTTGGAGAAGTATTTTTGTAAAATGACTAAAGTCCTCTTTATGGTTTGTGTCAGGGGAGGAACATGGCCCAGGAAGCCTAAGACTTTGCCTGCAGGTCAGTGGGACAGGGCTGGGAGCCATGGCATTGTCTGTTCAAAGTGCCCTGGCATGGGAAGTCCTGGAACACATTATACAAACAAGAGCAAACCATCATATCTGTCATGAATGACTTATGAGAATCTTAGGAAGAGTAAATCAGCATAGTGACAAAATTCCCAAGATAACTTAAACAGAGAAAGTTAATTCACAACTAAAACCTCCTAGGATAATAATGTGTATGATAATTTTTAGAAAGTATAAGTATTTGGTATCATACATATGTAACATCCTAAGGTGTGGATGTGTGTCACATATGAACTTACAATAGCCAATTCCTGATTCTTTCACTAGCTTTGTTAAGCTGTATTGCACTGTTAAGTTTTCAGTACAGCTTTTTGTTCAAATATTGTACAAGTATCTGCATTTATGAGTCTTTGGTTTTCTTTTTAAAATTAATTAGAATGCCAGAAACAGAATCAAATTCATTGTCAAGAAAACTCAGCAAGTTTGGATCCATCGGTTATAAGCATCGGTACAGGTAAATGGTATTTTTTTCCTTGGGGTGTGTGCCTGTAAATAAGTATTTAATTCAGCTGCCCACATAACATGCACAAGGAAGTGTGCGATTTAATTTTTTTCTTATTTTACCCACAGTGCCAGTGTATTTTGTAAGCATAACAACTTATTAAAACTTTCTTGACAAAAATGATTTTTCAGAATTAATTATACTTAATGTCTGCATTAGCTATGTTAAGTTTAGGACTTTTAGAATATAGTGTAACATTGTCTTCGGAATTTAATTTTGATTCAATTATCACTTATTTCTAATTTATTCTATGATGATGAAACAAAATAGATATTCTGAATATTAACTGATGGATTGTGTTCTTAAGATCTTCAGTTGATCCCTTATTATAACACAACATATACTTAATACTGTATATCAAACACACTGTTGATGTGCAAAATTATTGTATGTATATAGTAATGAAACAATTAACATATTATATCTTGACTTTATCTGAGCAGCTACTAAATGCCATTGTTGTGCTGTTTTCCATTTATTGCTTCATTTGGTCATCATAATCTTCTGTAATATTCTCTTTATTAATATACGAGGAAACTGAGGCTCAGAGAGGCCAAGTAGCTTCTTACGGTAACACAGCTAAGAAGCAATGAGATGGGATTCACACTCTAGCAGTCTAACTCCACAGCCTGACCTTTTAACCATTAGATTAGCTTGTTGGAGAAAAAGCCTGACTGTCATGCAGCTAGGTAGGTGTTTGTGTCTTTTTCTAATACCAGCATTAAAAGTGGAAGTGAGATCTATATGGAAAAAGGATTTGTTTTAATTCATTCTGTTCAGTGGAGAGCCTGTGGTGTGCAGGGTATGGTATCAGGAGTCCAGAGACACAAAGAATCAAATCTAACCACCTCTGCCTTCAAAGAGCTATAGTATTCTTCAGGTGGCACTGCACGACCCCAGGTCTTGAAAACCCATGCAGGGTGCAGAAATGCCACACAGCTGGTGGGACGCTGTTCTGTTGGTTCCATTGGTGATGTCACTGAAAGAAATGATTACACAGGAGATTTGAAAATAAAGCCCACTCAAGTGTTTATAGGAAAGCACTGTGCCAGGTTTCAATTCTTCTCTTTTAATAACTTGCTTTTTGAGTCTTAAATTTGAGACCAAAGACAATAAAGGAGTGACTAGTAATGAATTCGTTTGTACACAATATTCAGTTGAATGTTTGCTTATTTAATGACTAAAAATAAAATGTTAATTGTATTATAGATATTCCTGGTTTTTAATATGAAGGTATTTATTGATGTTTCAATATTTAACCTGCAGCTTTTCAAGGTACTACATAGAAAGTGAAATAATTACAAGTAGTTTAAGGAAAAGATTGTTTACTTTTATACTGAGAAGAGTAGCCAGTAGCCAGTATGTAGGCTATTCTTCCAGTTGTGTCATAAAACACTGCCAGGGTTATAAAGAAAATGTGTAAAGCTATCTCCTTGTCACCAAAATGGAGCTAGTGAACAGACATCTGCCTTAATGTTTATACTATTAAAATTATAATTAGGGTGTTTAACATATGCTGTAGTTGGCTTCCACAAATTTAGCCACACCTGATTTCTCAAATTTATTGAAATGCAAATGTTGTGGCTACTGGGAATTATTATTAGAAAGTTATTGGATTTTGCATATTTAATATGATTTCTTCCAAGAATGTAATTAAAGGTAACCTTTGCAGAATTGGAGGTTCTGCTAAATCTGTTCTAATTTCTTGGCTAATCTTAACTGCCAAGTAAATCTTAATGAAACGCAAATCAACACATCCATACATAGGAAGCACTAACCTAACACAACCCTTGGAAGAAAGCTGTTCTATCCTTGTAGACAGAGCTTAGGCAGGGATGGGTCTCTGACTTCTGAATGGTCATTAGCACATAGATTGTTTAATGTCGAAAGATAACACACAACCCACCTTTATCCAGCATCATATGCCTGTCTCTGTTTTGAGACAGTCAGGCAATATCCTCACCTGCAAGCAGAGCTCTGAAACACAGACAGCTCCCTGCTTCACCTTACAGGCTTTAGAGTGTTGGGGAAAAATAGCAGCCTATGAAATGGCTGCAGTGTGTGAATGTGAGTCTCTGTGCACATAAGGGTGTGAGTTTATATTAGTATATATGAATATTTTGAGGGGTGTGCATGTACACGTATGTGGTAGGTACATGTATGTGATGGAGGAAGACAAGTGTTCTAGTCTTTATTCTCTCTTCCATTTTAGGGCTTTCAGAATGCCAAGGAGATTACTATATCTTTTGGGAAATCTAGTCATTACTTAATGGAAAAAAACAGACATTTTAAAATTTAACAATTTTTAAATTTTAAAAAAGACATTTTTAGTGATGTAGGATAATCAGATTTCAAAATTAAATTGGAGGACAATGACTGAGGTGAATCAGGTGGTGTTCTAATTTTCTCTCTTTTTTGGTACTGGGAATTAAACCCAGGGGTGCTTAACCACTGAGCAACATCTCCAGCACCCCCTCCCCTTTTTTTCCTTTAATTTTTAAATTTTGAGACAAGGTCTTGCTAAGTTGCTTAGGGCCTTGCTAAGTTGCTGAGGCTAACTTTGAACTTGTTATCCTCCTGCTTCAGCCTCCTGAGCCACTGGGATTGGAGGTGTGTATCATTGTGCCTGGCCCTATTTTTTTTAAATTATCAGGGACCAACAATCTGAAATGGAGATTGGTTACATATTTGATTGATTAAATGTCTTATTATACATTGCTATTTCCTTTTCTAAGCCCCTTAAAAATTAACTTTGCTCTCATCTGATGTTAAGTGTATAGGAGACTCCTGGTTTTGATGAATGAATAAGTTGTGTGGGATTAGTACTCCAGAAGTGAGAATGAGGCCTGAGAAACCCCACTCCCCAGAAACCCAGATGTTCTTCTCCTAGGACTTAAATCACAGGTGCCCTCACGGGATCTCACATTTCATGAAGCAGAGAAGAGACCAAGTTCTCATGAGAACCTCCTTAGTCAGGTGCTTGCTTTCACATGGGCTACTTTATTCAATCTATATGGTGACCTGCCAAAAGAGGTATCAGATCCCCAATTATACAGATGAGAAATTTGAGCACCTAAAATAAGGTAACTGAACTAAGGACCCTTAACCACTGAGTAGCAAATCTGGAACTCGAACCCAAGTGCCTCTCCTCCCCTTCTTTTCTCTCTTGCTCCCTGTGAGGCTGAAGGACTTCTGATAGTGTCACTTAGCATAGAAGGGGGTGTATGCCAGAGTGTGAGAGGGCAGGGAAGTGGGTGATCGTGGAAACAGAACTCTGCCCCGTCACAATAGAGAGTCTCCAGACATGCAGAGAGACCCTATAACCATACACTGTCAATTTCTATATGTACTTTCTCATCACTTTCTACTACAAAGAAATAGAACACTACATAAAACTATTTCTGTTAGGATATAATAAGAACAAATAGAATTATATATAAGAAAAATTAGAGTGCAGAGATTTTTAGAAATAAAAATCTGCTGAGGACCAGATAGCTAGAGAAAGGCTTAGCTATGTTTTCAATAGGGCTTGTTGCTTCAAACCAAAGGCTAATTGTTCTGTCCCTTCTCCCATGCCACAAGGCTGTGCCATTAGGACCATCTGAGGGCAGAAAAATTGGTGTAGTACTGGGACCTGTGCAAGCTGTGGCAGATCAGTTTGTTTCTAGACCTTAGCCTTATTAATCTTGTGATGTGATTTTCTCATTTCTCCTCTGTTCCCAAGAGAGAAACCAAGAGGTAAAATTGAATAATAAAGTACAATCTCATTATAAAATGTCTCAGTGGTTCACATATTGGATTATATTTTCACAGCAAATATTTTTTTTTCTCTGTGTAATGAGGTACTCAGTGCCCAAGTCTTTCTAAAAACAGAGAAAGTCTTGTGTCAGTAGATCTGATCTTCATACTCCAGTCATTTTTAATAATGAAATTCTGCTATATCTGTGGAATTTTTTTTAACTTTTTCAGAAATTTATGTTCCCTTATATACCTTTGAAAAAAAAACTAGGTGTCCTTTCACTTGAAATTTAACTATCACAGCTTGTTCCCCTCCACTCCATTTCTCACGAACTGTTAAACATGAAGTACTGTCACGGATGGAATTTGGCACCTTAATTCTCAGAGTAGGTCATTCCTGGTAATGTCCCAAATAGCCTGATGAGAAGTTACTTTTTTTTTTTCAATGAATGTTGTTGCACTTCTCTCTCTCTCTTTTTTATTCTTTATTTTTTCTTTTTTGGTGGTACTGGGTTTGAAGCCAGGTGCACTCTACCACTGAGCTGCATCCCCAGCCCTTTATGTCTTATGTTAAGACAGGATCTGGTAAGTTTCCCAGGCTGGCCTCAAACTTGAAATCTTCCTGAGTAGCTGAGTTTACAGGCATGCACCACCTCACCTCTTCACCTGGCTACAGTCATCTTTATTTCTAATAAAAGTGGATAGTGAGAAGGGGAAATATTCAAAGAAGCATATAAGATGAATTTCACATTGTTGTTGTTTAACCACCTTTTGGGAGACATTTACCAATCTTTATTCTGTAAATGTAGGACAAATAGAATTGGGGGCCAGTAAAAGACTTTTTTTTCCCTCCCAAGATGGCTCTCCTTATAGTGAAACAAAATAAACATATAGAAATGCATTTTTTTTTCTGTACCTAAACAATGTTATCCGTTATGAAAACTAGGGTCATTCACTGGCTCAAATTCACCAGTTGTGGAATTAATTTCTAGTAAAATACCTGTTCACTGAAATCTAACAAATGAAATTATACAATTCTCTGGGAAAATTACTTAAGAAGCCTTGTCCAGCCCCAGGGAAAGCTCGCCCTCTTGAACCCTCATGGAATCTTTAGAGAATATTCTAGGCCTGCTTCCCAATCTCCCATGTGACCCATTAGGTGAGGTAGGCACAATAAATGGCTAATTGTGCCATGGTGGGTTTCAGAATAAAACAACACAAAGTGGTCCTTCAGGGATGCTTCACAGCTTGCCCTGTAAGGAAAACAGGGGACTTCCCTGTGGGATTATTGTTCTTATGTAATTTCACCTGACATGATTTACCATTGAGTTGTAGAGCTCAAGAAATCAGAAACCTTTATTTCTAGCCCATCATTCTTCTTCTTCTTTTTTTAATATTTATTTTTTTAGTTGTTGCTGGACACAATACCTTTATTTTACTTATTTATATTTATGTGATGCTGAGGATCGAACCCAGGGCCCCACACGTGCTAGGCGAGTGCTCTACCGCTGAGCCACAACCCCAGCCCCCCACCCTACAAATCTAACTCCTTCTTTAATAAACCCTTTCTTCCTGTTTCTCTCTCATAAAGATCTTCCTCCTAATATAAATTCTCATCTAAAATTTAATGTACTTCCTTAGCCAGTATTACAATGAATAATATTAGAAACCTCTATATGTGGATGACCAGTCGAGTCTTTGTGTTTCTTCTTCTTTACAGCTATTCTGAATGAGCTCTTGTTTAATTTTGTAGCTGTGTGATTTTACCTTTGCTAATCAAAATGTTGCATTTTCAAGTGGCAGGACAGCTTCACAAATGAGCCGAGACCTTTCTATTCAACTTCCCCGGCCTGATCAGAATGTGTTAAGAAGTCGAAGCAAAACTTACCCTAAGAGAATAGCACAGACACAGCCAGTTGGTAAGTCGTGATGCCTTAAGTCATCTGTGTAACTTTGCATTTTCTTTTAGGCTCATGGTACAAGACATGCTCAGGTAGTGACTATAATCCTGTATGTAGTCTCTTTATTCCTTTTTTTTTCTTTTTTGGTACTGCAGATTGAATCCAAGGACACTTTACTATTGAGCTGCATCCCTAGTTCTTCTTTATTTTTGACAGAGGACCTCACTAATTTGCTGAGGGGGAGAGTCTTGCTAAGTTGCTGAGGCTGTCCTAGAACTTGTGATCTGCCTGCCTCAGCCTCCCAAGTCATGTACCACTGTACCTGGCTTTTTTTTTTCTTTTTCTTTTTGAGACAGAGTTTGCTAAGTTACCACGGCTGGTATTGAACTTGAGAACATACTTCCTTAGCTTCCCAAGTCACTGAGATTACAGGTGTGCACCATCCCACGGGGCTTCTCATTCTTACTAGTAGACTATTTAGTTTGACCTTGGTAATATTCAATCAGTAATTATTCATTTGTAGATAAGTAGTCACTTGTAGGTAAGTAGTCATCCTGACTTGCTTAAGGATTATAGTTTATTTTTGAAAGGGTTTTATTTTATAAATAAAATCTCAGCTTAGTAATTTCTTTGGTTATTCGACATTGAATTGAAACAAACTCTTTGTAAAAGTCTCCTAAAAACAAAACAAAACAAACAAATAAACAAAAGAAACACCGGTGATGTAACTTAATTTGTACAAAATTTGTTTGGGTTTTTGTTATTGTTTGTATTTCAGTATGAAATATAAAACAGAAAGTGCATGAAATACAAACATGCATATGTGTATAGGGCATATACACATGTGTCCATGGGTGTGTTGTGTACACAAAGTTTAATATAACTAGTACCCCCACCCTGAGTCCCTCATGGCATTTCTTTGATCATATTCTCATCATCCAGTCTCTACAGTTAGAAGAAATCCTGTCTAACTTGTGATCATTATTTTCTTACTTTCCATTATTATTTACTTCTGATAGAGCCTTTGCCTGTTCTTAATCAGGCATGTGCATCTTCTTTTGCATCTTATTTTTTGTATCAACATGACATGTAGTGGGTACTAAAGTGTATTTATTTTTCTTGCTGTGAGTATTCCAGAGGTTTTCAATTTTATCTATTCTATTGTTGGTAGACATTTGGGTTTCTTGAATTTTTTTGTTTCTCATGTAGATTATTTCTTTAATAAATTAATCAGTTTTAATTTGTATGTTTAGTGCTCAAAGCCCTCAGAATTTTACTGTAAAATAATGTTGCTGACTTGGGTCTGTGGCTTGCTTATAGATTACCCTTGTCTAACTCTCTCCAGATTCATTTCACATATAACATCTCATTTTAGTCTCACAATAACTTTGTTTGGTGGAATGAGGCAAGTATATTCACATTTTATAAGTGAGGGAGACACAACCCCAGCAGCTATACAGAGGTAGGGTTGGGGAAGGAACCCAAGGTCTCCTGGGTCTTTCTGCCATATTATGTGAAGTCAATAGAATTTTTAAAAATATCTTTATTTTATTTTTATGTGGTGCTGAGGATTGAACCTAGTGCCTCATGCATGCTAGGCAAGCTCTCTACCACTTGAGCCACAATCCCAACCCCTGAATAGAATTTTTAATGATAGTAGTTAAATCTGAGCATCATATGAAAATTTGCAAAGCATTATGACATCTACTGTTTCATTTAATCCTCATTAAATGTCAAGCCTATGAAGTGTATGAGTTTGTTCCACCATTTCTGGGTGTGAAGATGGCATCCGACTTATCATTTCTAAAGCCAAATTAAATCCAAGAAGGTCCCCTTCTTTCATTGAACTGGGAGGAAACAATCCTTGTCTGGTGGTTCTATAGGGGCAGAAATAAAACATGATTTAAATTTGTAAGAGATTACCTTGCCACATCACTGTTACGGTTATTCCTCACTTAGCTGATGAGGAAACTGAAGATTTCAGACAGTTGGTCAGTATTCGTATGGAGCAAGTTCAATTAGTTACCAATTAGTCTGGTTACCAATTAGTCTGAGTACAAGGAGACAGAACACACTCAAGTGTAACAAGTTACATGGAGTAGATTTATTACTTACAGTTAGGTAGCTTGGGACAAAAGAAGACTAGAATCTCTTGTGAGTTGGTCCTCCAGAGCTCAGTAAAGCTTCCTGGGACAGAGTCTTAATGGAGTATGCTTTACTTCCACTACATCTTAAAGGACCCTAAAAGGCAGCTCACTCCGGATTACATACCTAAGTGGTCATGTGGCTCACTAGACTTTAAAGCTTTGGTGGACATCTTGCTTCTAGAGAAGAGAGGAACAAAGCTCAGGCTGTCCTCAGCAGTTTCTTCCTAACTCAAGATGTTACAGTCCCTAGGAGAGACAGGAATAAGGGCTGGGCTAATCAGGGTAGTTCCTCTCTATTTTAGGATATCACATTCCTAGCATTTTTTACAGTTATTCTTGAGATCCACAGGCAAAAAGCCTGGGTTGGGCCAAGGCCACCCAGAGAACTTTCTTGCAATTACATAATAGTCCTAGGCCAAAAATTCTAGTCTTCTAATGCCTAGTTTTATGCTTTATCTTAATACTTTGTATTACTCTTATATGAGCAGTCTGAAGTCGCATTTGGATCAATTATACTATAGCTATAGTTAATAAGAAAACCTTCAAATCCTATGCTATTTCTGAAACACCATGAATGTCTTATAAAATTATTCTGAGATCAACTGAGAATATTAAAAACATTCACTGCCTCAAGTCAACATTTCATTCCACTTGTGATGTTGGAATCACATATGCTATCTCTATAAACCTGTGCAATTTGCTTTTTTTTTTTTTTTGTCTCCTGTGCTTTTATGAAATATCTGCATATAGTCTACTGGCTGGAACACTTTTTCTTTGTGCTTTCCATAGAATCCTAAATACTAGAAGCTGGATTTAGGGACAAATCTTTTTTTTTTTTTTCCTGGCTTTTGTAGATTCAGCCAAATACAGTTTTCACAGAGCAACTTGGAACTGTATTGCGCTGTCAAATCCATACTAACAAGGTCACTTCTCATTCTGTTCTGCTGTGAAAGAGCCCCCTCCCCTGTAGCATGGTCTGTTGGTTGAGCATATTGGAACAGATTCCTTCTTCATTAGGGGATAAGGGTACAGGTGGGGCATGACATGGAATAGGTGTCCTTCTCTGAGGACAGCCTTCTAGCATCAAGTGGGTCTTTAAAGAATGTGACATGTGGTATGCCTTTACTAATATCAAAATATATAGTTATTTTATAAGATTTAGAAAACTTAGAACTTTCCCTCACAAAAAAGAAAAAATAAAGCTTTCATATTCAGTTCTGTCTTCTAGTACTAGCTATGTATTATTATAGCCTGTTAATTGTTCATATATCTTTCCTAGAAAAATGGAATGATAATGTTTTACAACAGAATTGTCTTTTTTAATATATTATGAAAATGTCCTACATCTTTACATGTTCTTATGCAGCACCAGTTTAATGTCTGGACGATGTTCTGCTTTATAGATTTTTATATAAATGTGACAATTTATTCAACCAATCCTTAATTATAGATTTTTATATAAATGTGACAATTTATTCAACCAATCCTTAATTATCAGATACTTAAGCTGTTTTAATATTTGAAAACTATAACTATAGCAAATATCCCTCTAGTAATGTCTTTAAGCATTCATGATTATTTATTATATATTTTAAACAATGATATATACCAATCATTTTTATTCTAAAAAGTACCTTATATAATCCAGTGTTTAAGACTGCTAAAAGCACATTCCACTTTGAATTTTTTTTAGTAGCTTGTGCTCCACAGTACTGTGATCTGTTCTATAAATCCCTAGATGACCCTCCCTATGACAGTATGATTGTCCTGAGTGAGGAAGTACCGCTTAGCAAATGCCAGTGATCCAGGGTTGCAGTTGCTATCATGCTATGTAGGAAGAATATTGTCAGGGATTAATTTTCTTCCATTTTTAAAATATTGCATTTTCTTGTTTTTCTATTTCAAATGTACTCTGCATTTCGTCCTAATTGACCCTGGCTGATAGAAAGGCTGTGGTGGGCTTCTGATTCAGAGCAGAGGTTTGAAGAGGCTCTCTAGTCTTCATTGCACCAGAGTGGCTGTGCTTGTTGTATGCATGCTCCTTTTCCAAGCACTGCAGGCCCCACAAAGTGGGCAGTCTGTGTAAAGCCAGTCTGAGTGAGAGTAAGAGGGGAGGGGTCTGTGATCAGTTTGGGATCCTCTTGGGCCTAAGGTCCAGTCTACCTAAAGAGATCTTCCTGTCACTCTGCTTTTTCCCATCTTCCTCCTGCTCTGCTGCTTCAGAATAGCCCCTCAGAAGCTTCCTTTCTCTGGAACTTATTCATGGGTAGTTGGGCGAGAATGAACAATGGCTCTCTCATTATTTTTTTTATTCAAAAACTCTTTTTAATTGGACTGGAATTGGAGCTCAGTGGTAGAGCTTTTGCCTAACATGCAGAAGACCCAGCCCTGAGTTGGCTCCCCAGTAACTCTCTAAAAAAAATTTAAAAAAATTTTTTTTACTAGCTAGAGGAAAACAAAAGTGTTACCTTAGTAAATTAATTTGCCATAGTTACTTTCCTTATTATTTAAAAACACAGAAAAAGTTTTTTATGATAGTATACTATATTTGACAGAAATAAAATTATAGTTTAAATAAGGAGATTTATTTTTACCTTAATCAGGCCAGATATTGATTTTTGTAGAGGGAATTCTGTTGGAATTCTTTTTTTAATATTTTTTTTAGTTGTAGATGGACACACAATGTCTTTATTTATTTTTATATGGTGCTGAGGACTGAACCCAGTGCTTCACACATGCAAGTAAGTGCTTTACCACTGAACTACAGCCCCAGCCCTAGCCCTCGGTATTCTCTTTAAATGAAATTTTAGAATTACAGTTTTTGGATTATTAGTACACATTCTCACCTCTCATTTAACATTTATGTATCATAAAAAACAAGTTGTGATAGAAAGGAGATTTTTACTTTTTGTTAGTTTGTATCATTAATTTATAGTAATGACTTTTGTTTTAGAAGATAGTCTCTTATTTCTTCTGAAGTTAGAGTAATTCAATCCAACTAAATGACTATTCCCCTTAACCGTATCCCAGTTCTCTATAAGTTTAAAAAGCTTTTTATTCACCCCTCAGTAAGGAACAATAAATGCCTGGTAGATAAAAAGCTATTGTGTTTAGAATCTGCCAAGTGTAGGTCTTGGCACCTCTATGAGGAAGTACATTCCAGAGTCAGGAGTTCTGCACCCCACAGCCTGCTGCCCCACCCAGAGTTCAGCGCCAGGGCAGGCAGCCAGCATTCCTTGCAAATCAGAAATGCTTAGGTGGAGTTTGGGGTAAATCAGGAAGAGAGTTGCAGATGGGAAAAGTGTACATTTGTATAGCCCTTTCTCTGATAAGGTGTTGTCAACTCATGCAGGTAGACTTGTCAGAAGAGTCTCTGTTATAGGTAATCAATAAAGACAGAATATTTAGATATAATCCATAATTACCTGTAAGGAAAATATTGGGTGAAACCAACCACAGTGGATGAACAATGGTAGGATTCTCTGATGCAGCATTTTAAGGTCATAAGTGTATCCCACTGATGGACACAGAAGCAAACGATCACAGCAGCATCTTCAGACTGAAAAGCACAATAGGATGACATATATCATAGCACATAACTAATGATTCACCTGGGGGTAGCTGGCCAGGATTTCTGTTTGTGACCTGAGGTGGGTGCACCAGAGCAGGAGAGACAGAGAAATGATTTGATATAGTAAAGTACAATTTCACTTGGGTCAGTGTAGCTGGGCTTTTGAGAAATAGTTAAGAAAGTAACCATTGAATGTTCAAATTCCACACATTTCACTAAGATTTTGCACTAAAATGTCATAAGGTGATTTGTTCAGTGACATTACTCTCTGCCCAAAATATTTTAAATAAGGAATGCTTTAAATACCAAAGCTATAGCATGAAGATCCATTGGTGCTATTAAGCAGCTTGTGTATTTTATGTAATACAAACATTTCTTTCCTGGAACAAAAAAGAAAGTAATTATCATATATTGGGCACTTCCTCTGGTTGGCATATTGTGTCAGATGTGAGAGTCAGCAGAAGCTCAGCTTGGCTTTTGGCATTTAGGTCTTTTTTTGTTAAAGTCGAGGAAAGGCTACTGTGTGAAGAGACCAGTGTGTCAGAAGTGGTGTGGATCTGGTAAATCTGTGTTCAGCTTCAGTAGTACATGTGTCAAATGTGTAGCATTATAAAGGCACTTAGCCAACCAGAGCTTCCATCTGTGAAATGGGGATATTGCCCCCTGCCTCAGAATCATCAACATGGAAATGGTGTTTGAAATGAGCTGAACGTCCTGTCAGACTTTGGTAGGAGTTTGGTACGTATACTTTAGTTTCCTTCTCCTAAAATAGAAGGATTTCTTTCTATATACAACATGAAAAGGTCTGCAAATCCACCTGTCAGTGTTTGAATTATATTTACAATTATAGTGTCCACTTTATATACAAAGGATAATAGGATTATGTTACAGAGCTGTGGGCTTGAGAGTGAGGGATGGGGAGAGACCATTTAAGTATAGTGAGTGGAGCTTGGGAAGGAAATTGGGGAGTTTCATTTTATTCTAGTGGATTCAGTATAAATAGGGAGTGGGGGAAGTAGGCAAGCCCAAGCACACTCTGCCTGCAGGTTCTTTTGCCCTGCTCACCTGCAGATCTTAGCAGCCAGGCATATTGTGAGCACATTTAGGGGTTTTCTTCCTTACTGGGTTTCTACTTTTCAGCGCAGCTATTTTTAAAAATCATGGTAAAATAATTAAGTTCACTGTATCCACCATTTTAAGGGTAAAGTCAGCAGCGTTAAAGATATTCACATTGGCCTACAACAGATCACTAGAATGTTTTTCTGTGTAACACTGAAACTCAAAACCCACTGAACACTGACTCCTCTCCCCTCTTGGTAACTGCCTTTCTACTTTCTGTCACCACTTTCCCCTCCTCCTCACTCCAAATGCTCATTGCTCTCCAGCCCCATTGGGGTTTTCTGTGACTATGAATTGGAAACAGCAAACTTCTCATGGTGCATTCTTAATATTGATAAGACTGTGGTAATTTTAAAGTTCACATAATTACTCATTACATCTTCTGTGTAAGGTAGTGGTATTCCCCCACCCCACTCTTCTTCCCCCCCCCCTTACTGAGGATTGAACTCAGGGTCTCACATGCTGGGCAAGTGCTCTCCCACTGAGCTGTATACCTAGACCCCATTCTTTCCTACTTAAAGTAATTAGTTGCTAGCCCCACCTGAGTGCATTTTTTCAAGCAGACAAGAGAAGTAAAAAACACACAAAAAAGGGCAAAGCCTGCAGAGCTCAGAGAGGGGAAGCAAAGTTATTGAATGAGGAACACACAGAAGGCAGGGTTGTGTATCAGGGATTTCAAAAGTAAGCCCCAACCTCTCAGTTGGTCCAGAAAGTTATTAGATCAACAAGGTTACTTCTATAGTATGAGCTGAACTTTGGCTAAGTTGTCATCACAGAGACTTGATATTGCCTAAATATTCAATAGTAGGAAACTGACTTAATAAAAGAATATGTTTCCCATCTCTATGGAACACCATGTCTCTGTTAAAAGAATCTGAGAGTGGGATTTGAACTTGTGTTGGTTTGATTCCATGGTTCCACAGTGCGGGCCATGAAAAGCCAGGCTCCACTAGGAGCCCACCAGGGGGCAGGAAGATTAGTGACTCAGTGATCATGGAACATCCCTGCATGCCTGGCTCTATGTGGACACTGTACAGATAGTATCTTACTCCTAACTTTTAGAAGGTGCCTTGACTCTGAGTGTTCAGGTAAAATAGCAGAAGATGAGACTTCTTCAAGACCACACAGCTGGGGTCTGTACCCTAGTCAGTTAGTGTTTGTAATGTAGAAAAAAACAAACAAACAAAATGTATTAAATTTGTATAAGCTGATATGGAATGATCTCCAGGATATAGTGTTAGTAAGGTGGTGGAGAAGACAAAAAAGCATGGATTCTGGTATTGTATAATATGTTCCCATTATATAAAAAGACAAAAATTGAGAGGTGGGGGGAGGATTCATGCAAAATTACTTGCAGGCAGGATGTGTTACAAACTGGTAATAGTAGTGGCCTTTGGGAAGTGTTCTGAGAGAATAGGGATTGGAAGTGGGAGTGAGATTTATTTTCATTTGAATTTTTTCCATGTTGTAATTTTTAAAAGCCCTATAGATAATTGTCAGGAATGCATTAAGTTTGCAAAAGCGTTTCAAATGTACATTCGTTTCCAACAGATATAGTCTCAAAAGGCTCAGAGTTAAGGACACTGATATTGTAATAGGAAGCATGCAGTGTCATTTACAGAAAAAGTAATGAAACAATTCCAGACTACTCATACAAAATTCAAGTGTCAAAATTTCTCCCATGATGTAACAGATATAGCCTGAGTCTTTGAAGAGAGGGCCACAAGACACATTTATACATGAACATGTTAATTCAGGGTAATATACAGAGGGCTGCAGATCACTCCTTTTTCAAAGGAGGAAGACTTGGACAGTGGAAGAAGAAGATAATCAATTTGTGTTTTAGGCGAGGAAGTAGAGGCTGGAAGAGGTGATTTGCAAGTGTACTTGGTTCTGCAGCTTGGAGGGTGTCTGGGTAAGGCTTTGAGGAATGTTTGGAAAAAGTGAGGATAAGGTGTCTGGAAAAAGATGGTGACATAATAGCTCCCATACCTATTGGGCCTTTGATGTTGATTGTGAAGTTTGTGTTTATTTATTCCTTCTGGGTCATTTCAAGAAGAAAAAGAAAAAAATTACTTTTAATTTTCATCCAAGAGAATTAGAACAAAGCATTCTAACCAAGAACTGTTGAGTAGGTGTTTAGAGAAGATTTCTAGAAAATTTAACACTTAGTTTTGGAGAGTGTGATTGTGGCTGTCCTTTTTCATGGTGACAGATCAGAATTAGATAAGCTACTGAGATGTGGTTGAAATCTGTGTTCCCACTCTCTCTTCACCCTGACTATAAGAGTGTCTGCTCTGAGGGAGATTTAGGTTGCTCTTGTCTGTTTATTTAAACCTTTGCATTGAGAAGGCCTCTGGTGAAAAAAAGAAGAACATAAAGTTGAATTTGATTTCAATAGACCAGAATTCCAGATCTAGCTTGGCTGTGACCTGTTGTAACATGTCACTTAGCATTTTGAACTATCCTTAAAATAAAACAATGGGTACATAAACTTTAAAGATTCCTATTCTTCCTTAACTTCTGGTTTACCTGTCATAGCGTTGGAAGGACTGAAAAAATATATACATATAAATATAAAAGAATTTTAGAAATCTTTTTTCCCTCCAATTCTATTGTTTTTTAATTTAGCTGTCAAAGCAAAGCTGTCAGAGTTTAGATCGCAAGCCTTTTTCTTTTTGTCAATATTGTGGTTTTCTCAAGTAAACTTTTAAAGACATCTTTTGAAAAATATAATTATTAATACATATTAATTGTATAAATTAATCTGATGCACTGATATTTCCATACAGGCATGGATAGTGTCCACCCACACATTTACCCTCATCTCCCTGTCCCCAGCCCTCTTCCCAGCCTCTAATAGTTCCTCTTGTACTTTCAGGTCATCCTTCTTTTTTGTTTCAACAATTGAGGGAAAATGTGGTACTTGTCTTTCTGTGACTGGCTTATTTTGCTGAACATGATGTCCTCTAGTTACATCCATTTTCCTACAAATGGCATGATTTCATTCTTATTTATGGATGGATAAAATAAATATATATATATATGTATACACACACATATTTGTACATATCATTCTGTATGAATATCTTATTTTCTTTATCCATTTATCTGTTGATGGGCACCTAAGTTGATTCCATATCTTGGCTATTGTGAATAGTACTACAATAAACACAGGCATACAAGTATCTCTTGTATGTTGACTTCATTTCCTTTGACTCTATACTCAGGAGTGGGATAGCTACATCATTTGTTCTAATTTTAATTTTTTGAGCAACTTCCATACTGTTTTCCATAGTGACTGTTCTAATTCACATTCTCACCAATAGTATTCTAATTCACATTCTCTTTTTTATACACAGCCTCACCAATTGTATTATTTTTATTAAATTTTTTTTTCTTTTTTGGTAATAGCTATTTATGGAGTGATATGGAATCTTATTATAGTTCCAGTATGCATACCTGTTATGGCTAAAGATCTTGAGGCATTTTTTCATAAATTTATTAGCTACTTGTATTTATTGTTGTGTTTTAGTACTAGGGATTGAACAGAGGGGTACTTTACCACTAAGCTTCATCCACGGCCTTTTTTATTATTTTATTTTGCAGCAGAATCTTGAGTTGCTTAGGGTCTTCTCTGAGTTGCTGAGTTGTCCTTGAACCTGTGCTCCTCCAGCCTCAGCCTCTGAGTCATTGGGATTACAGGCATGTGCCACCATACCTAGCTGTATTTCTTCTTTTGAGAAGTATTGATTTAGATCATTTGTCCATCTTTAAATGGGATTATTTATATTTTTTTTATGTCTTTATGTATTCTGGATATTAATCAGGTCAGATGAATACCTGGCAAAGCTTTTCTCCCATTCTATAGGTTGTCTCTTCCTTTGTTGATTGCTTTGCTATGGTATAATTCCATTTGTCTGTTTTGGTTTCCTGTACTTTGGGACTCCTAGCCAGGAAATCATTGCCTGAGCCAATACCTTTAAGTGTTTCCCCTATGTCTTTCTCTAGTAGTTTCATAATTTCAGGTCTTATATTAAGGTCTTTTATCCATTTTGAGTTGATTTTGGCTGGTAGGGTCGGGGTGTTTACCGGGGATTGAACCCAGGGGCATTTAATTTGTGAGCCACATCCCCAGTCCCATTTTTTATTTTTTATTTTGAGACAAGGTCTCATTAAGTCGCTGAGGCTGACTTTGAACTTGTGATCCTCCTGCCTCAGCTTCCCAATCCATTGGGATTGCCAGTATGCACCTTTGTGCCCCGCTTTGAGTTGATTTTTTGACAGAGTAAGAGATAGAAATCAAGTTTGTGTTTTCTATGTGTGGATATTCCGTTTTCCAAGCACCATTTGTTGAAGAGTCTGTCCTTTCCCCTGTGTATAATTTTGGCACCTTTGTCAAGAGTCAGTTGGCTGAAAATGTATGAATTTATTTCTGGGTCCTCTCTTCTGTTCCACTGGCCTACGTCTGTTTTTATGCAAAGCAATGCTGTTTTGTTACTATGGATCTTTGGTATGTCTCAAAATCAGGTATTATAATGCTTCCAGCTTCATCCTTTAAGCTCAAGATTGCTTTGGCCACTTAGACTCTTTTGTGCTTTCATGTGAATTTTAGGACTAAAACCACATTTTATTTTATTTTATTGCAGTACTTAAGATTGAACCCAGGGCCTTATGCATGCCAGGCAAACACTCTATCACTGAGCTACATCCCTCCTTTTAAAAATTTTATTCTGAGACAGGAGTTTGCTGAATTGCTGAGGCGGGTCTTGAACTTGGGGGTCTTCCTGTCTCAGTCTCTCAAGTAGCTGGGATTACAGGTGTGCACAATAACATCCTGCTGATTTTTTTTTTTTTAATGTATGGTCTTTACCACCTCAGAAGTTTCACAGACTTGTGAAAAATATCTTCCCAGATTACAAAACTTATTTTTCTCATCGGAAATGTATAACATTATTATATTTGCAAAACCTTTTAGCTGATTCTTTAAAACAGAGTTCAAATGAGAATCTTATGGATAAATTGAATAAAATTAATTGTAAAAGCCTTTGCTTTACTACAGTTTTTAAATTATTCTTTTAGTATAAAATGACCATATGAATCTGAGATTTTTATCTCTTTGCTTAATTCATGGTTAAAAGTTAGTTCATTCTAGAAAGGCTTGCATAGCTTTGTCTTTGCCTTTTACTTCTTTCTTTGTGAACATAACTCTATAGACTAGTCCTTTCTTGAACTTGCTTGTACTTTTGGAAGTCAGCAGTGGGACTGGCTCCACCTTGGTCATTGTTTTTCTCGAAGTTCTTGATGCTCTGTTTTGATTTTACTAACTTGTTAGGCAAACATCCCTGTTAAGAATTCTTACCCCGCTTTCTTCTACTCAGGCAGGGGTTGGAAGGTTTGTCTTTCAGCCATTCAGATTCTGTTTTGGGGGTAGATATTCCTGGGCAGATGGCGTCTGAGATTCCACACCTTTGTTTTCCTATCAGATTCAGGATTCCTTGTGGTGGTTCCTATTGCCAGCCTTTTCTTCAGACTTTGAGAAATCTGGGATGTATTTGTCTGACTCTTTCTGCCTTACTTATTGATATCAATACGGACAATGTTTTGAGTTCCCAGAGTTCAGGGTTATTTTGGTAGGTGTGGGGACAGGAGGTGTGAGGCAAGGGTGAAGAGAACTACTTTCCCTGCAGAGGGAGGAGGTGCCCATTTGGCACTTTGAACACTGCACTGTACAAATCCTGAGGCCAAGAGTACAGAAAGGGCATGTGGGGGTGCTCTGTAACTCTGGCCTTGCCTAGGGTAACAGTGGGGCTTCTGAGGAAAACTGGAATCATAGACCTTTTCCACAGAGGCTGAAATGGAATGCAGCAGATGAGTCACTCAGCTGGGTGGAGCTGAGTCTTGTGCAGCTTCTTTTACAGCCCAGGTACCAGGTGCACCCCTGAACAGAGAAGCTGTTTTGCAGAGAAAAGAGAGTGGAATTGACTCATTCTGAGAGCACTGAGAGATCATGCAGCGTTGCTGTTTTTTACTACATAATCCTTTTAGTAACCTTGTGAGGAAGGTGGAGTGGGGTTGTGTTTTGCTTAAAAAAAAAAAAAACAGTGAAGAAGCTGAAGCTTAGAAACATGAATTGTTTAGGGTTACACTGAGTACTTAAGCTGGGGGTGTAGCTCAGCGGTGGAGTGCTTGCTTAGCCTGGGCAAGCCCTGGGCTTGATCCTCAACATGCGCACAAGAAAAAAAAGTCCTGATCACAGATAGTAAGAGCAATGTCAGGATTTGCACCTAGGTTCCTAGAAGACTCGGGCGCAAGATTGCAGAATAAATGGAAAACAAAAAAGGGTGTGAAAATACACATCCTGTTTTTCCCCTATGATGCAATTTCTTCCCTGACTTGTTTCAGCAGATGTTCTTAAGAAGACACGACATTCTGTTCACTTACAATGAGCAATTGAGCCTGCTTAAAATCCAGTTTAAAAAAGAAGTGTCTAAGTTTCCTGGGACATTTTACCTAGCAAAGGGGGGAAAGGCAGTAACGGTGTTAATTACAGTGAGCTTTAGGCAGATCACATAGTCAGGTGCATATATTGTTCAAGGCTGTTTTCCTTTGTTGACACCCTGTTCTATTCTGCCTTAAAGTCTTATTTTCATCCTGTAAAGGATTTATTAATATATGTCAAGTCTGGTTAGCTTTTCTCTACAAAGTTAATGTTTCTACTCTTCTTAGGAGTGTTTAGCATTCCAAGCATAGCTGGCAAAATTAGAAAAGCAAGGAGAACTAAGGGCCTATTATATGTTCAGGTTAAGGTCATAGTTTCAGAGAATTGCCATGAATGACATTTTTTTTCTTTCCTTTCTTATTCACCAAGAATTTATTGAGTATCTCTTTGGCACAAGACCCTATTCTGTGAGGCATAGATGGTTGAATAAAACTTGGCCCTTTATCTATAGAAGCTTAGTCAGATAGAGATAACAGGGTACTCATTTATTTAGCACTTATTAAATATTATGCACTATGCTAAGGAATTTCTATAAGTTTTATAATTTAATCTTCCTGTTCATGATATAACCCCATTTTGTAGATGAAAGAACTGGGGCCCACAGGAGTTTAGTATCTTGCCCAAGATCACAAGATCAATTGACAGAGGTAAATGGGCAGAACTGAGAAACAAATGTAGGTTTGTGGAACTTTCAACTTTGTATGCCTAACCGCTTTGCAAGACTAGAGAAAAAGAGAATACCTGGTTCAGGGGAGCAGGATATGTCAAGGGTTGCAGAGTGATGTCCTGAAAGAGTGGCAAGTGTTCAGAAGGATAATTTGCTGTGGCTAGAGGCAATCCATGATCCTGTTGTATAGTTTTTGAAGGCCAGATAAATTAGGGAAGTAGATTTTAAGCTGGGGTATGCAGCTACTGGGGTGGAGTGTATGTAGGGGAAAAAAATTAATAATTTTTTCTTATCCATTTCTGGGTTCATGATTGGGGCCTGTATAACACATGGCAGATTAACAAGAAAACACACAGAAATCTGTTTAATTGAAACTTTGTATGACACAAGAGCCTTCAGAACTGAATAACCAAAGAAATGGGAGAACTCTATTTTTATGAAAGTCACACAGAGTGTGATTAGGGGATAAATGGGTATGGTATAAAGGGGAGGAAGAGGCAAAAAGATGAAAGAGTGAGTTTCCTACGTTTTATGACCTGCTTCAGGGGAGAAGGGTGTGTGTGTGTGTGTGTGTGTGTGTGTGTGTGTGTGTATTAGCTGGGTCCAGTGGCATGCCTATAATTCTAGTAACTTGGGAGGCTGAGGCAGGAGGATCACAAATTTAAGGCCAGTCTCAGCAACTTAGCAAGGTCCTAAGCAATATCGTAAGACCCTGCCTCTAAATAAAAAAATAAGAAGGACTGGGCATATAGCTTAGTGGTAAAGCAGCCCATCTCTAGTACCCACCCCCTAAAAAAGGTGTATGTGGAAGTGGGACTTCTTCTACTGTTTTTTCAAATGCCAAGGTACCCTATTTTAGGGTGATATATCCTGAACACAATCAAGAACAGATGGAGATAAAGAGGAATCAGAGAGTTTAGACTGACTCAATGCTATATTCTCTTTCCTGTAAGAAGTCTAACATGGTAATAGGCATGCTGATTCTTCTCTCCAACCTGCCTTTTTGAAGTAGCTTGACCTTCATTCTGCCAAAAAAAGAAGTTCTTTCCCCCATCCTAAATCTATTAAACTGCTTTGTCTTTAAGTGTTAAACCCCCTGGGTTGGTGTTGAAAAAGTAAATGTTTCTTATTGTCAAGCAACATATGCATTTCTAAGTCATTTTCTCATTTTGACTTAGAACAAAATTGAAGGAGGATGCAATGGATTTGTTACCTGATAGAATATTCAAAATTATTTTGGATAATATGTCAAAACTAGACATATAAAACTCTTAGAAGTCCTTTGGGACAGTGGTGGTGTCCACATGACAGGTTACCTTAGATACACCTCTACTTTGAACAAGTTTTCTCAACATAGGAAATCTAGTAGAAATAGGGCTGCAGTGTAGCTCGGTATAAAGCAAGCAGTCCTGGGTTTGATCCCCAGAGCCAAAAAAGACAAGTAAAATAAATAAAGGGGTAGATTTTTTGCTATACTGTTTGAATCTAGCACAAAAAGAAAATTTTAAATAGATATGATATACATAATTATTAGGGATAATTTATCTCATTAAGAATTTCTAGCAAAAATTTACTTTTTATATTTAGCAATTATTTTATTGACATTTATATGGTATACTATTAATACTACTAAATATAATAACTGGTTCAGAAATTATTTGTAGTACTTCGAGCTCTCACCAAAGAAAATCCCAGGACCCCTCCCCCCGACACAAAAAGGCTCCATTGTTACATTCTGCCAACATTTAAAGAAGAACTAATATTAGTTCTCCCTAAGTTATTCTAAAGAATAAGAAAGAATTTTTCCGAACATATTTTATAAGGCCAACATTACCTTGAAATCAAAACCAGACAAGAATGTAATAAAAAAACAGAAACTATAAACCAATATCCTTGATGGACATCAATGCTAAAATTCTCAACGAAATACTAGTAAGTGAAATCCAGCAGCACATTACAAAGATTATTCACCACCATCAAGTGGGATTTATCTCAGGGATACAAGGATCTCAGGGAAATAAGGATTGTTCAGTGTATGCAAATCAATGAGCATAATGTATCACATCAGCAGGACAAAGGATAAAACTTATGAGCATCTCAATAAATGTAGAAAGATGTTTGACAAAATTCAACACCCCTTTATTATAAAAATTTGGAACAAATAAGATATCGAAGATATGTTCCTCAATATAATAAAGCCCATTTCTAATAAACCAACACCAACATTAGTTATGCTGAACCAGGGAAAAACTGAAAACTTTCTCAGATCTGAAATAGGACAAAGAGGCCTACTTTCATCACTTTTTTATTTGACATAATACTGGAAATCTTAGCCAGGGTCACCAGGCAAGGGAAAGAAATACAGCATCCAAATTGGGAAAAAAGTCAAATTGTCACTGTTTGCAGATGACATGATCTGATATGTAGAAAACCCCAAAAACTCCACCAAAAAAAAAAAAACTATTAGAGCTAATAAATCAACTTAGCAAAGTTATAGGAGAGACAAAAATCAATATACAAATATCAATATATGCCAACAATGAATTGTCTGACTAGAAAATAATTCCATTTACAATAGCTACCAAATCCCAAAAAAAACTAGGAATAAATTTAAACAGAGAGGTGAAAGAGCTCTACAGTGAAAATTATAAAATGTTGATAGAAAAAAAATGGAAGTGAACAGAAAAAGTGAAAATA
This sequence comes from Ictidomys tridecemlineatus, assembly GCF_052094955.1. Lineage (NCBI taxonomy): Eukaryota > Metazoa > Chordata > Mammalia > Rodentia > Sciuridae > Ictidomys > Ictidomys tridecemlineatus. The sequence goes on along the minus strand of NC_135477.1, from coordinate 117,793,669 downwards.
TCCTGTGGTCATGGGTTAGAAGAATCAGTATTGTTAACATGTCCGTGCTACCCAAAGCAGTTTATAGATTGAGTACAATCTCTATCAAAATGCTGATGGCATAGGGCTGGCGGTAGAGGACTTGCCTAGTGTGCTCCAGGCCCTGGGTTCAATTCCTAGTACTGAAAAAATAAAAAATGATGTTCTTCACAGAACTACAAAAAAATTATGAAGTTTATCTGGCACCACAAAAAAGCCTGAATAGGCAAAGCTGTCTTGAGCAAAAAGAACAAAACAGGAGAAATTGTATCACTTGACTTCAAAACATACTGTGGAGCAGCATGAGCAAGGCTCTGATCTGGGTTTAGTCCCCAGCATTGGGGGCGGGAGGGAATATATGTATATGTGTGTGTGTGTGTGTGTGTGTGTGTGTGTGTGTGTGTGTGTGTGTGTGTATGAAACTATGAAACCCATTCTTCTACAGCCAATTGATTTTTAAACAAACATGTTAAGAATACCCACTAGAGAAAGGGCAGTCTTTTCAAAAGTGGTCGTTGGAAATTAAATATCTGTTTACATGCTAAAAAAAGAAACTAAACCTAGACACCTTTCACCTTTAAAAAAAAAAATCAACTCAAAATGTACTAAAGACTTAACTATAAGACCTGAAACTACAAAACAACTAGAAAAAACAGGAGAAATTCTTCAGGACATTGGAATGGGCAAGAGATTTTTTTTGGACAAAACTCTGAAAGTGCAGGAAACAAAAGCGTAAAACAGACAAATGTTATTTGCTCAAACTAAAAAGTAAAGGAAACAGTCAACAAAGTAAAGAGAGAGAATGGGAGAAAATCTTGGAAACTGTACTTCTGAGAAGGGGTTGATATCCAGAATCAAGGAACTCCACTGAAAAACACAACTAATCTGATTTAAAAATAGGCAATAGACCTCAATAGACATTTCTCAAAAGAGGACATATAAATGGCCAGCAGGAAAATGCAAAAGTGTTCAATACCACTAATCATCAGGAAAATGCAAATCAGAACCACAGTAAGATATCACCTCACCCCAGCAAATATGGCTATGATTATAAAACTAAGATAATCAATGCTGGTGAGGAAGTGAACACTCTCGATGGGATGTAAATTTGTACAACCATGGTGGAAAACCATATGAATGGTTCCCCAGAACTGAAAATAGAGCTGCTGTGTGATCCAGCAGTTTCATCCCTGGTTATGTATCCAAAAGAAATCAGTGTGTCCAAGAGACATCTGCACTCCCATGTTTATTGCAGCAGTATTCACAGCTTCAAGTGAAAACAACCTAAGTGTCCATCAGCTGATGAATGGACAAATAAAATATACATACTCAGCATGAAATATGATTTGATTATAAAAAAAAGAATGAAATCCTGTCATTTGCAGCAGTATAGATGGTAATGAAGTGAAATAAGCCATCCATAAAATGACAAGTACTGCGTGATCTTGCTCCTATGTGGGATGTAAAAAAGTTCATCTCACAGAAGTTGAGAGTAGAAAGGCAGTTAACAGAGGCTTGGCAGAGTAGAATACAGGGAAGGGATACATGGAGAAAGGTTGATTAATGGGTGCTAAGTTGCAGTCAGATGGAAGTAAGAAGTTCTGGTGTACTATTATATAGTAGGCTGACTATAGATAATTATGTGTAATATTTTAATATTAGTGTAGTATGTACAATATTATAATGCCATACCTTTTAAAAGTTGGAAGGATTTTGAAAGTTTTAACCATATGTAATGATAAATGTTTAAGGAGATAAATGTTTAAGCTGAGGGGCTGGGGATGTGGCTCAAGCGGTAGCGCGCTCGCCTAGCATGCGTGCGGCCCGGGTTCGATCCTCAGCAGCACCACATACCAACAAAGATGTTGTGTCCGCCAAGAACTAAGAAAAAATAAATAAATGTTAAAATTCTCTCTCTCTCTCTCTGTCCCCCTCTCTCTCTCACTCTCTCTTTAAAAAAAAAAAAAAAAAAAAAAAAAAAAAAAAAAATGTTTAAGCTGAGTTAAATATTGCACAATACAGGCCTGTATTGAAGCATGACATGTTAACCCATTAATTATGTACCATTTTTATGGTTTTTGTGTGTCATTTAAAACTGGGATGGTATTTTATTACATTGGCTACATTCAACTAAGTCATGAAAGTTTCATTTTAAAACATCAATTTTTATGCCTCGAATTATATCCTTTGGTACTCTTTAAACTCTTTTTTTTTTTTGAGAGAGGGGAGAGAGAAGGGAGAGAGAGAGAGAGAGAGAATTTTTTTTAATATTTATTTTTTAGTTCTCGGCGGACACAACATCTTTGTTGGTATGTGGTGCTGAGGATCGAACCCCGGCCGCACGCATGCCAGGCGAGCGCGCTACCGCTTGAGCCACATCCCCAGCCCCTCTTTAAACTCTTGATGAAAAATGTTAGTTATCATCTTAGATATATACTCCCAAGTGCATAGTTTTAAAAATTCTTTTATAGTAATAACTTGTGTGGAAAAGTTAAGGATCTCTGAATTACAGACACCTAGAGATAAGCTTAAATGTGAAAGTAGACAGAATAAAATATTTCCAGTTTTTCCTTAACCAATAAGCCTTTTAATAGCAATCCTTATATACAATTATGTATACTCTATGTTTGTATTTACTTTATATATTATTATAGTTTTATCATATAATAATTTCTAAAGCAGTGAGTCATCCCCCACTCTACACTGAAACAGAGCCAACTTTACTTCTGGTCTGGAATGATCCCCCTACCCTAGACCAAGAGGACATATATTGTGCAGTTTGGGAGTATGTGGCAGGGGAAGGCTTGGGGTATGTTGCTGAGAAATTGGGAGGAGTTACTGTCAGGATTGGATGTGAACATTTATTTAACTCTGTTCCCTTGAATTGTATCCTCTTGTCATGGGAAGTGCCTCCTGACGCCTTTTGAGGCCAGCCAACTATTCCCAGATAGGTGTTGTCTTTAGAGAGTCCAAGAGAGCTAGAAGGAAGGACAGCTGCCTTCTACTTGACCACATCTGGCAGTCCCTCAGTGCTGGACATTCTGTTCCTCTGAGGGCCTAGGAGAGTGAGCTAAGCATTCCCAGTCCCAAAAGTGCCCTTTTTGTTCTGAACCTGGCTTTGGGACCCATAAGCAATAGTGTCAGTGGTACCCTCTCCCTTGGTACATGCACCTCTGTAGTTTGACGGAGGGGCAAGGAAGGAGTGCCTTCATGTTCACCCAACTCACACCTTCAAATTGGTGGAGCAGAGGAACTGGGAGCGTGCCGGGTTAGGGAAGAGGAAATCGGAAGTAGACCAACTTGAGAAGGCAGCTATGAAGCACAGACATGTTTTTCTCCCATCTTTCCTGTCCACACCCATCTTTATAAGCTGTCTCCCAGCTTGTTAGTGGAATGCCTTGTTCAATCTTGCAATTGGCATGTAGCAGACAGTGTCTTAAATCTGTATACTTGTGGTAAAGAAGTAACTGTGCTTAAATGGCACTCTTGGGGCTTTGAAGGCAGAAATGCTTTACCAAAGCAGGGCTCTGGAAACTCTTTTGAGATGAATGAGCCAATGTCAGGCATTTAACTTCAAATAATTAGTCATGGGACACAGGAACATTTAATTATCCAAATTTTGTGTCTAGAATTTTTTTTAAATAATTTAATGAGTGTGTGCTCTGCCAAATATAAAATCTTCCATGATGATTGGGGAAAAGATATGTAAATTTTCCTCTTGGCCATTTCTCTGTTTGACCATAATTTGTGGCATTAAAATAATGTTTTATTTGTGCTAATTTGCTGCACTCGCTGCCGTTTCTTCTTCCACAGTACCCAGTCTAAAGTTGGTGAGACCAAGGCAAAGTGACTTTGTATTGTGACTGAGAAAAAAAGCTGAAGTGTTATTTCCAATTACTAGCTTATTCTTAATTCATGAATATCATATTTCTTCAGATAAGTTGTAATGGGTTAGATAATGTAAATCAGATAGCTTTTATTGAAACCTGACAGTGTATTATGTTAGGAATAGTTATCATCTGTCCTGATTATTTGTCTTAAGCATTAGATGTAAATTTTTGTTTGTTTTGTTTTCTAAGGTTGGGGAAGAAATAAATTGATTAAGTAAGATAAAATTTAACCTAAAGGTTTACAATTTTATATTTGAGGGGCTTTAAAGAAATTATAATATGTTACAAACCCATTTTATTCATTAGCAATGTACCCTTTACCCATATATCAGAATAAGGTATCCTCACTATCTAAATATATGGGTTTATTTATTTTTTCATTTTAAGGTCACCATTCACCTTCTACTTCTACTCTGAATTAAAAACTGTGCCAACATTTAAGTAACATCAAAGATTTGATTTAGATTGACAGGTATCCAATTGAGTTATGAATTTCGTACAACTTATATTGCTATTTAAATGCAAAGTATTTTTATAATCGAAAATACATGTCTATTCATCACCCAGTCTGTACATCACAGGATGACTTTTAGGAATTACCCTCAATCAAATAGCTGAATAGATTCTGGGAAAACTGCTTCTGTTTCTGGCGGTCACTCTTCCTGAACTGAAGGCAAGGGTCACTTAACATGAAGGCACTCAAACGTGAACAGAATTAACCACACAAAAGCCTGGTAGTGGTTCAGTGAACACAGGCTGGAAGCATTTGGAGATAGTGTGTTAAAAGCGAACAAATGAGACCCTGGGGCTCTGGACACTGGCATTGTGGTGCTGTCTAAACTGCAAGAAACTGGGTGGGCCCACTGTCAGCCATAGTATCTTCTAGTCCAGAAATAAATATCATAGGCTTGAACTCGATTTGGTTCATTAACAAACTGTAGCTGTCCCCTGATAAACTTGTATTTCAAATATGACCTACTTCTTGAAAAAAGGACTTTGTCTTTTTAACATGAACAATATGCTATGTAAGATGAATTGACACTCTTGACAAATCTAAGTGGTTTCACTAGAGCTAATATTATATTACCTAACATAGAATACATAGACTTATTTAGGAGCCTTAAAAACCATATGTCAATAACTGATCTTTAATATAGGTATTATGTGGCTTTGATTTAAAAGAACACTGTGCTATAGCAGAAGGCTGCTTTTAAAGCTCTAAGCAGTAGTCTTGCCCTGCAGGATTTTGGCTATAGGTCCGCTTGAGACCCATCTCATATGCTACCGTATCCAGGAAGTTGTTGTCATTGTTTTTTGTTGTTGTTTGTTTTGATTTTGATACTTGTTAAACATAGTATTGTTATTCTGAGTTTTCCTTGCTAGTGGAAAACAGAAACAGAAACAGCTTCGCTTAATAAGAGACCTCTGTTGAACACCTCCCATGGGCAAAACCCTATACTGCAACACAAGGGGACACAGGGATGCATCCTTCATTTTCTCTCTCTCTCTCTCTCTCTCTCTCTATATATATATATATATATATATATATATATATATATATATATATATATATATATATTCAGTTGTAGGTGGACACAATACCTTTATTTTATTTTTATGTGGTGCTGAGGATCAAACCCAGTATACCTCACGTGTGTCAGGTGAATGCTGTACCACTGAGCCCCAGCCCCAGTCCTGTATCCTTCATTTTAATAAGCTCTTAAGGCCTATTTATTTATTAAGATCTTAGGGCCTTATTATATATAATTATGTTATATAGTCTTTCTTGTGTGTGTTATAAATATTTTTTAAATATGTGTGGAATAATCCTTGTTTCTAGATAGTTTAAGGATGGGGAAAAACTATTGAGCTTTATCTAAAAGATAAAGAATTACTCCAAATGGGTTGGTTTATGATGTGTAGGAAATTTGTTTCAATTCTTTTTTTTTTTTTTTTTTTGGCACCAGGGATTAAACCCAGGGTACTTAACCATTAAGCCACATCCACAGCCCTTTTTAAAAATTTTTTTTATTTGTTTTAATTAGTTACACCTGACAGTACAATGATCTTGACATATCATACATTTGAATCAGATGGGATATAACTTCTCATTTTTCTGAGTGTACAGGTTGCAGAATCACATTGGTCATGCAGCCACGTATATACACACAGCAATAATAATGTCTGTTTCATTCTACTGTCCTTCCTTTCCCCACTTCCTCTCCCCTTCCCTCCCATCACTTCCGCAGCCCTTTAAAAAAAAAAAAAATTGAGACAAGGTCTCACTAAGTTGCTGAGTCTGGTCTTGAACTTGCAATCCTCCTGCCTCAGCCTCCCAGGTCTCTGGGTTACAGCTATGTGCCTCAATATCTGGCTCAGCGTTTTAATTCTTTAAGTGGATGGTAGTTAAATTATTTACTTTGTCATTACCCATTAAGTTGTTTATATTTGTGTTTTATTCTTTTCTCTAAGTCTTATTATAATTTATAACTCGTATAAATGAAAACATGAATCCTTCAGAGGAATGAGTTGGTCAGATCATACTTCTCTGTAACCCAAATTCTCACCTAATATAGAAGATTGTTTCTGGAACGTGGTCTGATGAGGGGGAAAAAAGTTTAGAGAAAGAAAACAGAGTTAGGAGTGCATGTTGGTAAAATGAAAAATCAGTAAACCTAAATAATGTATCACCTAAATTTCTCTGCAAACTTCAGTAACCAAATGTCCTAGCATTACTGAATTGATTTACTTTCTCCTTAAATGGTGGTATGGCAAAATCTCACTAATTTTAACTGATTAGGAGGATAGGTATTACTTTTAAGGGCATATTTAGTGACCTTAAAGAAAGCTAATTGTTGAATTGGGGTTAAGGTTAGCGTATAAATGGATACTTCAGAAATGCTTCCAGTAAGTTAATGCTTTTAAGTATAGATCTGTTATTGTATGGATCACATAGCTGTGAAGCAGGAGAAGACATATAACTTTTCTGGACTTTTAGTACAGAAAAAAACAGACTATGCATATAAGTGATGAATAGTTTATAAATTTTAATATAAAAGAACCATGAATTAGATTGTTTTACTGACAGCAACGTATCTCATTTGTGCTGTATGAATGAAAGTTATGTTAGTAAATTAGTCCTGACGGTTGAATAATTTATTTTCAAATCTTGCCATACTGCTTCTGAGTGTCTGTGACAGAGAGCATGCTTGTAAATTCTTTTGGAAAATCGTGTGTGTGTGTGTGTGTGTGTGTGTGTGTGTGTGTGTATGTGTGTGTATTTTTTGGTACTAGGGATTGAACCTAAGAGCATTTAATCACTGAGCCACACACCCCTAGCCTGTTTTTTATGTTTTATTTAGAGACAGGGTTTTGCCAAGTTGCTTAGGGCCTCACTACAAGTTCCTGAGGCTGGCTTTGAACTCACAATCTTCCTGTCTCAGCCTCCTGAACCACTAGAATTATAGGCATGCACCATCATACCTGAAAAAAGCTTGTATTTCATTTTAAAAATTATGATTAGGATTCTGCAAATAATCAAATATTAATTTCTTTAAGAGTACATATAAACATAGCATGCAATTTTTCTATGTGAAGGTATTCTTCAGTTTTAATTTTAGCTTATTCATTAATTTTGGAAAATTTGATTGGAAGTAGACTAAGTGTGCTTAAACAACTTCACTTTCCTTAAAGTGAGTGATTGTGAGACTAAGAAAAGACTAGTCAGTCTAGAGGGATGATAGTTTATTCTTAAGCTTTGGCTGACATAATGTTCACCTTTACTCTGCTCTTTTGCGATTGATATCAGTGGCACTGGGAATTGGTCTCTCTGATGTATCCTCCTTTCCCTAGCCTGTGTAAACAGCCCTATTACATGAAGGTTTCTTTCATTAATATTGTAAATCAGTAATACCTGTTGAAAACAATACCACATTTAAACAAAGCTCATTAGTAACAATTAAAAATATTAATGTTAGGCCACACCTATTGTCTGGTACACAAATAAGTTAACATCTCCTGCCCTGGCTCCAGGGCAGTACCACATGGGGTTCCGCAGGTGAAAAGCAGCTCCATCCCAGGTCTGCGTCTGCAATTCTGAGAGTTAGCCCTTGTGATTTTAATGGTGATGTGGCCATGGCAAAAGTGACTTAGACAATGACACTGTCCACATTCGATACACATGGAGTAGTTCACGGGATTGGGTTGTGTCCCATTTATTATATCTTGCAAAATTTACCCCATGGCTACTCTTTATAACATTGAATTTGGAATATTGTTCAGTTATTCTTACTGGCTGCATCATAAACTCACCTTTTAGTTCTGGATATATCAGACTCACCCGTCCATATCCAGATTCCAAAACAGGAACAAAGTTCAGATATTGAATCCCCGTCGGATTCCTTAGAATAATAGTTTTAAGAACTCTTATTTGAAATTTGTTTTCTATGTAAAAAGCGTATTTATTAATGCCTCTGTTTCCAGGTGGGTAACCAGACATGCTTCCAAACTCCTCTGGAAGGAAGTTGCCAATTTTGGGAGTGCTCAGATGTTCTTCTTGTCTTTCAGTCTTGGTTGTCCGTGAGAGAAGGAATTCTTCTCTTTGTTGTTTATCAAATGCTCTCTTCATTGGATGTGCCTTTCACTTGTCCTCTGAAGGATCTCTCTCTTATTGTTGCCCCATTATGTAAACTGACTTTTGGGCTGTTCTTAGGTGGGGCCTACATGGTAGATGGACAGCAGTGTATTGTGGTGGGTGATAGGAAAGTCTCTTGAGTCAGTCTGCTCAGTTTCAAAGCTATGTGGCCTTAGGATATGGGACCTATCTTTGAAAATGGGATAATATTAGTATGTACTTCATAGGATTTTGGGGGGGGATTATCTGAGTAAATATGTGTAAAGTGCTTGAAACAATACCTGATGCATAGTAAGTGCTCAATAAATACTAGTGCTTTCTTAATATTGCCAACTCATCTTCAGAACTCAAACCCTCAGAGGTTAGTGATGAGTATGCTTTGTGTTCAAGTGTTTTATGGACATATACCTGCAAGAGCAACCCTGAGGAAGAAGTTTCTGAGTGCCACATAAACTTATTTGAGGCATATGGGCATCCTCAATGGCTGTTTCCCCTACTCATCAGAATTGCCTCTTCCCAAGTGAAGTCATGAACATTGGAGAAAAGTTGTCACCAGAGCCCATGCATCTTAGTCCTAAAGGCTTTTCAGCCTCTGTCCTGAGAACAGGATCCAGAGCTTCAAAACTAGTGTCTCACTTATCTTTATTTTGACCATGATTTCCAACATCGCATCTGCTGTGGGCTCCCTCTGCTGGTCCATCTAGCATGTATGCAAATCTGTGAAATAACTGCTTTTAAAAATTCAGTTTTAGGTTTTTAGAAATGTTTGCATAAAAAACACATTTGGAAAATTTGTTTTGTATGTGAGTGATACACATAACATCTATCTTACTCGGTTTTGCTATTCAGATTATGAATAGGGATATTTTCAGGTTTGGTTTTTTTCCTTCTTTTTGGTTTGATTTCAGACAGGGGCTATCGTGTCATGCTGAGAATTTCTTCACAATATAGTTACCAAGAACTATTATGTTTTACATCCCAACATATGGTATTAAATATCCTAGAATCTTATATAAACAAAGTAAATAATGTCCATTATATGGGAACTTAATTTACTCTGAAAGTATCAAAAAGTCACTGCTTAGACTTCTGGAATATGGTTGAGTGGTTAGTACATGTCCAAAACTAGTACCTCATATCTGGGCACTATCTTGCACACTTGTGATCCCAACAACTTGGGAGGTAAGGCAGGAGGATTGAAGGTTTGAGACTTGGTTCAGCAACTTAGACCCTATCTCATAGTAGAAAAACAGGACTATCAATGTGGCTCGGTGGTAAAGTACCCCTGATTCAATCCCCAGTACCAAAAAGGAAAAGAAAAAGGTGGTGGGGGGAGGGAGGAAAGAAAATAGTACCTCACATTTTTTGGATGGTTCATTATTTATTAGGAGTTATAACCTATGAGTATAATGTGCCACAATGTCCCTAAAATTGCATTTTAAAGTAATAATTCTGCTAGGCATGGTGGGATACACCTGTAATTCTAACAACTTGGGAACTGAGGCAGGAGAATCACAAATATAAGGCCAGCCTGAACAATTTAGTGAGGCCCCAAGCAATTTAGCAAGAGCCTGTCTCAAAATAACAATAAAAGGGATTAGGGATGTAGCTTGTTGTTTAGGCACCCCTGGATTAAATCCCCAGTAAAAAAGAAAAAAATAAATAAATAAAGGGTGGAGGATGAAGCTCCATGATAGAGTAAAACTGGGTTCAATCCCTATTACCTAAATAAATAAATAAAAATAATTTTTCTGTTTCTTTATTTTCTTTATCTCTGTCTCCTTTCTCTCTTTCGTGTTTTCTTCCTTACCTTTCCTAATAGGATCAAACAGCATAAACCGGATAACTGCAAACCTGGAAAATGGAGAAACTGAAGGAACAACTAAAATTATTGCACCTTCACCAATAAAAAGGTCAGTAGTTACTAAAGAAATATGCAACCATACGCTGTCATATGTCCTTGTTGGCAAGGTTAAGAATTTTTTCACTTTGATAATTAACTGATTTTGATCCCTGGGTCCTGTAGATAGTCTCTGGGCCAAGGACTATTTTAAAATGCCAGTGAAATATTAAACATAAAGACCTGCCTCTCTTATTGGAGAAAATGCTTTTACTGTCAGTGTGATGAACTCACAGATCATCCGTGGTCTGCATTCGCAACAGCAAAGTGAAAATTCCATGTGATTTTTTTGAAATGGTGTGATATAATGGACTAACTCACAGGGACTTATGAAATAAAGTAGATGATATTTATGTGTAATGTACTGTGTTCATTACAGTAGGGCACCGAACTGTGGCCCCGGAAAGAGAGTTTATAGCATGTAGAAGCATCAGAGCCTCAGAAGTCAGCAATTGCATATGTATGAAGAGTTGTTACGGTCTTCTGCATCAGTTTTCCCAGAGGCATTCCCCAGTGGAAAAACCTTCTCTTAATATATTACATGGATTGTTTTCCTGAAAGATCTGCCTTGTTCTCCTTTCAGACACTGTTTCAGGGTCATTTTTTTTTTCCTATCTCCAATTATGTTCATGGAGTAGCATTAGAAACATACAATGAGCCGCTTTCATAGGCTGGCTTTCTCTTTAGAGGTTGCCCCCATACATCATGGAGAAGTTCAGGCACTCATAGATACGTGACCTGCAGAGATTTCTTACATCATTGACTCCATCTTTTGTTAGTAAATGTTGGTGTCTTCCTTTAGCTAGAGTGTGGCTACTTTGAGGAATCTAGTTTTATAATTCCTGCACAATAATAATTTCTGCACAATATTATATTTTTAAAATTTATTTATTCAAATTTGTTATATATGACAGCGGAATGCATTTCAATTCATAGTACATATAGAGAGCACAATTTTTCATGTCTCTGGTTGTATACAAAGTAGACTTACACCATTTGTGTCTTCATACATGTACTTGGGGTAATGATGTCCATCTCATTCCACTGTCTTTCCTACCCTGCTGTCCCTTCCTTTCTCTTCCCTCTCCGTTGCCCTATCTAAAGATCCTCCATTTCTCCCATGCCTTCTGTTATGGATCAGCATCCTCATAACAGAGAAAACATTCGGCATTTGTTTTTTTTGGGGGGGATTGGCTTAATTCACTTAGCATAATATTCTCCAACTCAATCTATTTACCTGAAAATGCCATGATTTTGTTCTCTTTTAATGCTGAGTAATATTCCATTGTGTATATATACCACATTTTCTTTATTCATTCATCTACTGAAAGGCATCTAGGTTGTTTCCACAGTTTAACCATTGTGAATTATGCTGCTGTAAACATTGATGTGGCTGTGTCCCTGTAGTATGCTGTTTTTAAGTCCTTTGGGTATAATAAATGAGGAGTGAGATAGCTGGGTCAATGGTGATTCCATTCAAAGTTTTCCAAGGAATCTCCATACTGCTTTCCGTATTAGTTACACTTCACAAGATTATTTTAAGATATGAAGATTCTCAGAGTTTTGCAGTTTCTCGCAGGGTTTTGCCTACCTACATGAACTTTTCTTCAGTTCCAAGATATTACAAATTTTCTTTTTGGAATGACACATTCTTTTTTTAAATTATTAAATAAAATATATATATACATATATATATATATATATATATATATATATATATTAAATGAACCTTTATTTTATTTATATGTGTTGCTGAGACTCAAACCCAGGATCTCACACATGCTAGGCAAGTGCTCTACCACTGAGCCACAACACCAACCCCAGCATCTGGAATGACAGATTCTTTGAATGATACACTTCCATCTACTGCCTCTGCTGGTTGACCTCACACTTACGAACAGGGAGTCAATGTATTCTGCACATATAGGGTATGCTTAAAGTGGGTCCAGCATCAGAACAGTAATCTTCCTTGAAGATCAGATTCTGGGTCTTTTAGAGCATACATAAAGGAATTCAATCCCCTTTGCGACTGCATTCCTGCTTAGGGGTAGTACTGACACCTGAGGGCTCCAAGTTACCACTGAAGCTCCAGGTGTGAAACAGCTTAGGAAAAACATGGAATTAACCTGGAATTTCATTATTATTATTAATGTCGGTCTACTCTCAATTCCTCTTTCATCTCCCTTTTTTTCCCTACTCCCCACCTCTTGCTTTTTCTTTCTTATTTATTAAATGCACGCACAGTTTCTACTATTGTATTCAATCGTCACCATATTTACTAATTTTTCTCATTTCAAAAGATAAACTTTTACTTTGGGAATTTGAACTTTAGATTTTTTTTAAACCTTTATAAAAATAATATATTGTTCCTATATAAAATGTACCTGCTACCTACCAAGACTATGGCATATATGCCTTTGTTGGATGTATTATTTCATAGGTGTCTATTAATTCCTGTATGGATATAGTATGCTAGGGTAGCAGTTCAATTTTTTTCCTTTTGAAATGACCTTGTCAGAATTATGAACTCTGCTATATTCCTATTCTAGGATCTCTCAAAAAGCCAGGGTTAAAAGTAGTTAGGAGTTAAGAAGCTTTACCTTTTTCTGGAGCTTAGACTCCTGATGAAGGGAGAAGTGACACCCCTCCACCCCAACTGGTAACCTCTGAAGAGTCGCCTTCCTATGTGTTTCTAAAACAATTTGTTGGGATTGAATAACAACTCAGTTATATTTACCTTCTTAGGGCAGAAAGATGATACTAAGTCAGGAAATAGCATTTGAAAGTAATTCTGATCTGGAAGGATGAAGCCAAGATTTAGCGGAAGCTGAGGAAAGGTCATTTTGGGCCGCCTGAGCCTGCACAGGGCTGACTGACCTCCACAGATTCAGACCTGAGTCCAGAGCCAGGGAGTCTGCACTAGTGTTGCCCAGAGAGCGCCAGTCACATAATCCTGGGGGCCCAGGTCTCCTTCCTCCTCTGCTTGCTTCTCTCCTTGATTTTGTTGTTATCCTTGCTTCCTGTCCTGAGGTGGACACTTGAAAGTTTATTAACAAATGATAGATCTGCCTTCTGTTGACCTAAAGCAGTAAAACTAGAAGCAAGGAGGAAGCCCAGTGGAACTTGATGGAGAAATATATTTTTTCAGGCAGGTACCTCATGTTCTTTTTGGAATGAGTCACAGGTATGAACAAGCAAACACACATACACACACTCCTTAGCAATTGTTGAGTAATTTTACTAAAGAAATCAGTATGTGGATTTACTTCCCTTTGTTTTCTAGTTAATTTATTTTCTATTCTTTTTTTTTTTTAATTAAAGCTTTAAGAAAGTAAAGAATGAAAACAGCCCTGATACCCAAAGAAACAAATCTCAAGCACCATGGGAAGAAAATGGCCCCCAGAGGTAAAGGGACTCATTCTTTTTATAAAGAACAGTAAAAGGAGATAGCAATCTCAGCTCACTGACTAAAGGAATCCCACCACTATGTGATTGCTCACTTGGGGAGATTTCTAAGTTAGCATGACTGGTGGGAATTTCTGAAGTGGAAATCAATAGTATGAATTGTTTGTGGGAAGCACGGGTGGGTAGTGGGGATTGACCACATGGGGGCTCTACCATTGAGCTACATTCCCAGGCCTTCTTAAAATTTTAATTCTGAGACAGAGTTTTGCTAAGTTGCCCAGTCTGGCCTTGAACTTGGGATCCTCCCACTTCAGCCTCCCAAGTCACTGGGATTGCAGGTGTGTGCCACCACACATGACAATAGTATGTCTCTTCATGTGAAACATTTTTCCTGAAAAGACAGAAGGGAAAACTAATTTAAGAAATCATCTGAAAGTTCATTAGGATGGTTTAGAGTAAGATAAAGTTCTGCAAACTCTAAATGACACCTTAATGATAATTTCCCCTGCTGTGTAGTTCTTGTAAGAACTTCCAAGTAGACATGCTGACTATTCCTCTTTCACTCCAGTGGGCTCTACAACTCTCCCAGTGACCGCACTAAATCACCAAAGTTCCCCTATGCGCGGCGTCGAAACCCCTCTTGTGGAAGTGACAATGACTCTCTGCAGCCAATGAGGAGAAGGTAAGCTGAGCACAGCTCCTCTGTTTGCAGTTTTCAGCAAATGCTTTGGGTCCCAGGTGTGCTATTATAACAGGTGATTCTCAGAATGCCATTACTGGTCATCTTCTCAAGGTAACAGGAAGTTTATTCTTTTTTGAGATAAAGCAAATTAGGGATGGTGAAGCATTTATCTGAAACAGTCAGAATTTTAGAGAAATAATGATGAAATATCAATGGGAACTTGCTTTCTGTATTTTAATTAATATATTTTTAAAAATATGTCTTATATGTACTATGCTAATGATATGTGTAACATATATATTATATAGTATAAATAATATATATTAAATATTTCTACCTGGGAGGACAAAGCCACAGTTATCATGTTTCTTAGCCAAGCGCGGCTGCTAAGCATAGCAGACTTACATCATTACATAAATACCAGTGAAACCCTTTCAAAGCACAGAGAAAATGAATCCTGTTATCTTTGCCATAGCAGCTCAGAATGTTTGTGTGATTTTTCTTGTGTATGTATACCTAATCTTTATACATTTGTAAGTTTTGGACTCTGCAAAGCAGGCAGAGTAATGTGACAGGTGCAAGAGAGGAAGCCCTAGAAATGACATACCAATGGAATTTCTTTCACTTCTCAGGGGAAATTACTTTGGCCACCCCACATAAAGTCACATAAGTGGCTTTTATAATTATTAAAAGTTCAGGTCATAATGTCAGATAACCATCAAAACTCTTTTTATGCACATTGTGGGTTTAGAAGCCGACTCCTCCTCTCTCCTGTGCCCTTGTTTAGGCTTGTTCATCCTCCCCTTTGATATCTTTTACTGTCGATTTCCCATTCTTGCTCCCCAGCTTTCCCAAGTTAAGTCCAACTTCTCTCAAACCCTTTGATGGTGAAGAAGAGTCTACGTGTCCTTCACGGAGTAGGATTGAGAAGAGGGAGCTAGATCAGGCCAACAGTGAGGAGTTAGAACACTGGGTAATGGCTGGTGTTTGTTCAGTGTCTGTTACATTCCAAGTACTGCGCAAAGTGTTTGCTGTATATCTCACTTGATTCTGAGATTAGCTGTCTGGGAACTGGCATTTTGATACAGTCATGAGGTATTTCTAGTAGAGAGGGATTATTCAGGGAATTGGTACAAAGATGTGAGTAGGATTTGAGGCACAAAAGGTGGAGAATGGTATAACCCAGCGATCTTTCCCTGGACTGGTGGAATACAAGGAGAGAAGGGGTTGTTATTGTCCAGAAACCAGAGCTGTTTCTGCCTTTGAGCTGGCCTTCCTGAATCTGCACTGCTGCTGACATTGCTGGAGGCACCACCACTCTAGTGAAAGCTCTGGAAACTACTTTTCAGGAATGTAGGAGTGGATGCCACGGTTTCTGCCAGAAGCAAAATCACTTCCCCTTTTTTTCCTACCTTCAAATCTTGCCTGAGTGCCTCTCTAACTAGAACCCAGCTGGCAAGGGAGTCCAGGAAAATATAACTTCTTAGTTTCCAGTCTTACCAAAAAAGGGGAGATTATTGGTGGGTCAGTATGGTGATGATTGCCAATGAAAAATACCTGGCCAGCATTATCATCTCCTTTCCATAGATGAGAAAACAGGCTGAGGGAAATGGCAGTAGCTTGTCTTTTGTGGCACATATGGAATTTGAATCCAGGTCTGTAGGTCTGAAAAAGATGGGGATAATGAATCATTTAAATAAGGCTCCATCCTGCCCTTACTAAACTTTCTCCTTGAGACACCAAGAGTTTGTTCAACTTGTACAACTCTTAAAACCAAAGCAATGTCACTACAAAACATTTTAAAGCCCAATTTGTGTTTGTGTGTTTTTAGGGCATTAAGTGGTGGAAAGGACTACATGTATTAAGGACTTGACGTTGTATTATTATTGTCCAGTGGGTAGATTTTTATAGCTTTTCATCTGTAATTATTAGCACAATTTGTCAGCACTCCCTAAATAAAATTATTACATATGCTAAATAATCATTTTGATTTTACTACACTTGAAAATAAATTTACCAAGATTTGCTTAGGAATATAAAAATTCAAATTGTTTGAAATTATATGGATTATATACACTCCCAAGTCCAAACTTAATGACTTCTATACTGAGATATGTTTTCTGCTGGCTTCCTGTGAAATACAGAGAAGCATTTGAAGAAAGCGGTTACAGGATCCTTTCACTGGCATATATTCCTGGGAAAGGACCATTTAAATTTATTGAGAAGAGAATCTTTTTGCCTAAGTATCCGTAGAGACTTCTGTCTGTTCTGCATGCCACTTAAAGATCTCTTGATGGGCATGTTCATTTTGAGAAGACCAGACATTGCTGCATGTTGGCGTAGAAGAGCAAAAGTTCATTGTTTTCTGTTTCTTTCCACTATAAATGACCTATAAATGTCCCTGTCCTTGTTAGTCTTGTTTTATCTTCATACAAATTTACCTTGCTCCTGGGCACAAATCCCTTCATTGCTGGATTAACTCTGACATTTAAAACTGAGATTTGTCATCAGCGTGGAACAATCTCAAGAATTTACAGTTAATAATAGGAAGTTCTATTTTGCTTTGGATACCAGGATAAATATGTTTTGCAAAAGATACCAAAATTTCTTATTTGTCACTTGTTTGTCATGAGTTGGATGTAGGCTATCAAATTTTGGCCAAGTCTACTTTAGTGGTCCTTAACTTTTTTGGTGTTCAGTCCCTAGGGGAAAAAGGTACATATAAACATTTTCATATAGTTTTCAGGGTTTATGGAGATCCTGAGACCTGCTTGTTTTAACATTTCTGTTCTAGGAAAAGATAACCAGCACATGTTCTGGAAGTACAATGTATTTGCACAGCTTCCATCTTTACATTAAAAATCTTTATTGAGTGCCATTAGTCTGCCAGGTAGTATGCTAAACAACACTGACAAAATTCTTGTCCTTTGAGAGCTTACCAGATGTTACAGGAGACATTTATGTATTATACAAAAAAAAGTGCAATGGTGACTTTAACAAGTTATGTGAAGGTACATTGTCTTTTGCTTAGAGGAATTAAAAGAAAATCTTGTTGAAACCTAGCATACATACAGAAAAGCACATATATCATAAGCATAACTGCTTGGTAGATTTTAACAAATCAAACACCTGTACAACTGTTACTATTAAGAGAAGTTTGTTGGATCAAGCAAGGATTTCCTGAAGCTAGGCATGTGAACCAGGAACTGAGATAAAAGCAAAAGGAAAGGAAAGATCATGCCAGCCAGAGGTAGTAGAAGGGAACAGAAAGCATTCATGAGAAGGAAAGAAGACAGTGTTGTTCAAATTCTGAGAGTGAATAGAAATATAAATGAGTCCAGAGAGAAAGATGGGGACAGACTTTATAGCTCATCTGGGCTTGTTCAGGAATTTGATTCTTAGACCAGTAGTTGTTATAAGGGAGTATGATAGCATGATTGCATTTGTGCTTGTAAAGTTACTGTCCTGTGGAGAAACAGTGAAAGAGGCTAGTTTTGGAAATGGAGAGACCAAGCAGCAGGCTGTATTTCTGACCCTTCTTTCTTCACTCCTAGAATGCTAGAAGCTAGGCTTTTATCTCCCAAGCATGAGATGAGAAAATTCTACTGTAAAAAAGAGACAGGTACAAGAGAAATACCTACAGATCCTGACTTTGAAAGGATCCCCAATGAAGTGGTAGAGGCTGCCTCACATTACAGCAAAGGTATCAGTTAACATGCTTGGCACATCTAGATGGCTGTGGTCTCTTGATTGCTTAGTGCTGAGATAGGAAGAGAAAGCCATTATGAACTGCATATGAAGGTGGCTTCTGTCTTAAAAGGCCGACTGAAACAAACAAATGAGATGCAGAGAGAGAGAGAGAAAGAGAGAGGGGGGAAGGGAGGGAGGGAGGGAGGAAGGAATGCAGTGAAGGGGAACTCACAGGAAATAGATGATATAAGAAATAAAGAAAAAATTTAAAAACCATTACCTTTAGAAAAAGAAAAATATTGTATCAATGAGTTGCCACAAGAAGGTGGAAGGACTAATCTTAGTTGTCAGGATAGATTCATAAATAACTGAAATATTTTGGTAAGTTTTGAGATTTGGTAGCAGGGAGAAGAAAGAGTCCCATCTGATGGACACTTTTTCCTTTGGAAGGAGAAAGAAAAGTCATATGCTGAAGCAGAGATACCATGGGCCAGGAGTCCAAGAGAAGGAATTAATACTGCTTTTCAGAAACATAGTCCTTGGGTCTGACAATGATGGTGAGATTGCTGGACCACGTTGTGGCCCCGCTGAAGGTTTATGAATTGGATTTCTGTCGTAGTAAGATGCTTTCTTGTGAACTCCCTCCAGCACTTCTCAGCTCACTATTTGGAGAGAACCTGGGTAGTTGGATTTACCCATGTGTGATGTTTTGCAAAAAGATGCAGTGAAAGGCACGTTATTGAAATGGGGAACTAGGAAATCTAAGTTGGATAAGGAGGACAGTGAAGAAAAGTGAAAGTGGAAAGTGGTAAGGTCAATAGGCAGCCTTACTGGGATCAAAGAAAGGGCATAATGAAAATCGTTGAGTAAACAGTAATGATCGTGGCTTACATTTATAGAGTGCTTATAATGGCCCAGGTCCTGCTGTGCATTTAATTCATTTGCTCCTCATAACAACCTTTTATGGGAGGTTTATTAAAAGTGAGGTACTAAGTAGAGAAGTAACTTGTTTAAATCACACAACTTGGCAGTGGAGGAGATGGGATTCGTATTCAGGTTGTTTTGACCTTGGAGCCTGCACTTGAACCAGGATGCCCCACTGGAGCTGCTTGAAGGTCAATGGCAAGTGGTGAACAGGAAGAAGAGGAGATTGTGGTCCGGGAGCAAAGTGTTTGGAGGTGGTTACAGATGATGTGGCCCAATGTATAACCATACTATACGTTGCTGAGTTGTGGTGGGAGAGGTTTAGAGAAGCAGTAGAAGGACTTGAAGGACAGGATGTTGAACAAGGTCATCCAAATAAGAGTTCATACCCCATTTGAATCAAATGTATGATATGTCAAGATCATTGTATTGTCTCAAGCAATTAATAAAAAATAAAAATTAAAAAAAAAGAGTCGATATCAGTTAGGCCATGGAAGAAATTGGTTTAGAGGATTGCAGGCCTATAAACTTCAGACTTACACCACCATTGGCTGAATGGAACTTAACAAATAGCTACTTGTTGCTATTTGTAGACTGCAGCCCCCTCTAGAGTTCTGGCTTCCTGAGGCCAGAGGGTGGTATGTTGTGTTTCTGGGACATAACTGTGTGGTAAGTCAACAGACACATAACAGACATGAATTAACTGCAGTGAAGCCTGTCTTGATATGCTTTCCTTAGCCAATTGATAATGTTCTGTTTTCTTTAATGTCTTCTTTTGTTTTCCATAGGAAAGCCCATAACAGTGGTGAAGACTCAGATCTAAAGCAAAGAAGGAGGTAAAATACCAAAAATGGGCAAAAATGGAAGAGTCAGGGAGAGCGGGGAAGGGCTAGCAGATTAGCTCAGAGTTGAGGCAAGAATGGGATTTTTTTTTTTTTTAACTTTCCCACTGACTGGTTTCAGCTGGTTCTCAGTCTTCCATTCTGTTCTATCCTTAGACATTTCTCTTTTTCTTCCTGCTCCTTTGTGTTTCAGAGGAGCTATCAGTTAAGTATTGCTAGTTTATAAATCATTCCAAAACTTGGTGTGGTTTAAAGCAACAACAGCCATATCTTTATGTGTGTACTATATGCACACATATATATTTATTTATATATTTACGTATAGTTTAATTCTGTCCAGTGAAAGACAGTTCTTTAGTTGGTCTTGCTCAGGCTGTGATTGATGGTGGCAGAAGCTGGGTTGTCTAGCAGCTCTTTCTGTCTCATGTTGAAACTTTGGCAGAAGGATTGAGGCCTAAGACCTCTCTATCTGATCTGTCTGCATGGCCGGCCTGGACCTCTTTAGATGGTGGCTGGGAGGGAGCAGAAGCAGTCAGTCCTTTTAAGGGATAGTTCTGGAATTGGCAGAGTATCTTTCACACCTCATTAATCAGTCACAGAACCTATAGAAATTCAAGGGCAAAAGAAATAAACCCTGCCTCTTTGTATAGGGGTAGGGAGGGGTGAGACTCTTCCTCCATATTTAGTCACCACAGGACTCACAGCTTTGCCACGGCAGAGTTTTGTTAGTTTTTGTGGTCCTTTCTGGAAACATGATGACATTTGCCTTAATCTGTTCCCGTCTTTCCCCTGTCTTGCTGTTTCCCTGGGCTGTAGTCTTGTTCTGATGTCTGACTGAGGTCAGAAGCACTGACTGGGAGAGGGATAAGATAGCTCTTTATGTTTGGATTAGTCACTTGACTGCAAAATTAGTTCAGAAGAACCAAATGAACCTTTCTGAAACTTTTCATTTGTCTTACACCTGGGTTTTCTCCTTTGCTCTTCTCATTTTTGTCTTCAGGTCTCGATCACGCTGTAACACAAGCAGTGGTAGTGAATCCGAAAATTCTAATAGAGAACACCGGAAAAAGAGAAACAGGTAATGTCTAAACAACATAACTGACGGGAACTCTGAAATCAGAGGCTGCTGTTGGTACTAGAATCTGTGTGTCCCACTTATTCATGAACCTGGTTTTCTCATCTGTGTTACCAGGAATCTGACCCATTAGTTTAGGAAACCTCAGCTCTTTCAACTGAGTATTCAGTCCTTACAATAAGATGATTAAACAGTTTGATAGTGAGGTCCCTTTTGGTTTCTATTTTTTAAAAAGATGATTCCCTATTTAGGTACAATGTGTAGTGAATTTGCTTAAGTCTGACAGCAAAGTTTACCATTTGTAGAGTGACTTCTCCTTGTGGTATATTTAATGTGACATTACTGTACCTTACCCAACCCCAAGATTCCATAGTTTTGGCCTTTTGTAGATCTCTATGCTATACATGTTTACATTCATCTCCTCTGTCTGTCTGTGTCACTCTCTCTCTCTCTCTGTTGGTACTGGGGATAGAACCAAGGGCCCTGTGCATGCTAGGCTACTGTTCTATCACTGAGCTACATCCCCAGTCCTTGTGTTGTCATTCATGTCAGGCACACACAGGTTAATAAATACTGTCAGTTCACATTTCTAAGATTCATTTTTAAGAGGTCATTAATACACTACTTGGCATGTAATCAGCATTAGCATTGGCTTAATGCATTCATCTCTTCTCTGTAGTTTCAAAATATATATTTGCAAACAAGTATTCATGGTATTAAGGAAAAGAGCACCAGGTTGGGAGGCAGAAGAAATTAGTTACCGGTCATACCAGTTTCAACCCAGTGGTTTTCAACCGGGAGAGTTTTGTCCTCTCTGCCTCCTCCCCAAGGCCATTTGGCAACATCTGGAGACTTTTTTTCCTTTCTTTCTTTCTTTTCTTTTCTTTTTTTTATCAGTATTGAGCAAGGAGATTGCTATTGACCAGAGATGTAGCTATACATCCCACAATACAAAGGACAGCTCCCCACCACAAAGAAGTGTCTCGTAGTAAAATAAATCAGTAGTGCCACTGTAGAGAAACCTGTTTTCATCAAGTGTGGAACTTTGCTTTTCTAGGTCATTTTTTCCCCCCTTCAGACTAGATAATCTCCAAGGCTCTTCTTTAGTACTTGGAGCCCTGTGCCTGGCACAAACTGGATCTGCCCTAACTACAAAGCCTGCATCACAATAGCCCAGACAGCATTGTGAGAGTGGACCACTTTCTTAGGAAGAGCTTTCGATATGGAGCCTTCTTAGGGACTGGAGTTGCGCCAGATAGATGTGAGATCACAGCGTGCTGCAATACTTTTCTCAAGGAAATGATCTGTTTCTTTACCTGTAGAAACCCAGTGTAGGAGGTGGCTTTCCCTCAGGAAAGAAAACCAGGTTCTAAAAATCAGTATTTCTGTATAGACAACAAAAAACAAAGCAACCTCCAATCCTACTTTTTTCCTACTCAAAACTTGTACTTATTGATCAAAACAGAATTTTAACATGTCTTTGTTTTGCTTAGTATATTCCAAATTGTGCTCATACTGCTCCATTCTCAACTGCTCAGAAGAGAGCCTGTTTAAAAACAATGCTTTTTAGGGCTAAATGTACTCATGGCGACATTTGCTATTAAAAATGAAACACTATTGAAAGGTTGCCACCAAATCCTTAAATTGCTTACTGATCTGGCATCACTAGCTTCAGTGTTCCTCCTAGGTGTTTCCTCTTTGGAGAGCTTTCTCCTCTCTCCTCTGGGGACATTATTTATTTAATTAATTTTTTAAAAAGACATCCTCTAGCTTATTTTTTTAATGTTATTCATTTTTCCAAATTTAAAATTTTTCAATTTATTTATTTTAATTAGGTATAAATGACAGCAGAATGCATTTTGATTCATCGTACACAATTGCAGCAAAACTTTTCATTTCTATGATTGTACATGATGTAGCATCAAACCATATGTGCAGTCAGATATGTACCTAATGATGTCCATCTCTTTCCACCATCTTTCCTGCCCCCATGCACTTCCTCACCCTCCCTCCCCTTCGTTCAATCAAAGTTCTTCCGTTTTTCCAATGCCTCCCCCTTCCCTGTTATGGATCAGCATCCACTTATCAGAGAGAACAAAAACAGGAATTAATAAATAGGATGAACTAAAACTAAAAAGCTTCTTCTCAGCAAAAGAAACAATCAATGAGGTGAATAGAGAGCCTACATTTTGGGAGCAAATTTTTGCCACACACAGATCAGATAGAGCACTAATCTCCAGGATATATAAAGAACTCAAAAAACATAATACCAAAAAACCAAACAACCCAATCAACAAATGGGCTAAGGAGCTGAACACTTCTCAGAAGAAGATATACATTTGACCAAATAATATTTGAAAAAAAAGTTCAATATCTCTAGTAATTAGAGAAATGCAAATCAAAACTACTCTAAGATTTTATCTCATGCCAGTCAGAATGGCAGTTATCAAGAATACAGATAAAAATAAATGTTGGTGAGGATGTGGGGGAAAAGGCACACTCATACATTGCTGGTGGGACTGCAAATTGATGCAACCATTCTGGAAAGCAGTATGGAGATTCCTTGGAAAACTTGGAATGGAACCACCATTTGACCCAGCTATCCAACCCCTCAGTCTATATCCAAAGGACTTAAAACGCAGCCACATCAATGTTTATAGCATCTCAATTCACAGTAGCTAAACTGTGGAACCAACCTAGATGCCCTTCAATAGATGAATGGATAAAGAAACTGTGGAATATATACACAATAGAACATTACTCAGCAATGAAAGAGAATAAAATTATGACATTTGTAGGTAAATGGATGGAGTTGGAGAATATCATGCTAAGTGAAGTAAGCCAATCCCTGGGGACGTTTTTTAGATTGGCTTTCTTGGTGCTAGGTAGGAAGCGTGTTTTAGAATGGAAGTGGTTCTGAATATTTAAATGTCAGTGTGCTTTATAGCTTTCACAACACATTCACACATTTCAAATGAAGGATCCAGAAGGCGTTCTCACTCATTTATTCTATCTGGAGAAATATTGCTCTAGGGTTGTATAAGTTTCTACATCCATAGAAGATCTAGAGTCTAGCTCTCAAAGGCATGACAAAAAGTGGGTAGAGGAAGTATGTCTTTCAGTTCTGATCTCCACTCCTGCAAATTCTGGTGGTACCAGTGTGCCCGGAGGGAGGGTGCAAAGTCATTACACTATTTTTGGTGCCACTTACCTACTATGCTGTGCTACTGCCAGTCCCTCCCTCTCATTATGAGCCTTTTATATTTTGCCAGAATGCACTCGTTCTTCATGATGCATGGGCCTGAACATGTAAACACTAGCCTTGCTTCTGTCCCAGTATGTCTTTTGTTCACAATGAAAGGTTGTTTCCCAATGTCTGACTTCCTACTTGTGCAGAAGACTTCTTTGGGGGAGAGGTTGAATCTCTTTGACCCCATCTGCATTTCCTTTTCCCGGCTGCTGGTGGGACCTTGCATATCCTCAGCACCGACTCCAGAGCCCTTAGGATGGGGTCCAGCAAGTCTCTAGATGCAGCAGTTCTGCTTGCATCATCATTCTCACCCCCATCAGCCCGCTCCTGACGCCAGTTTTCCTGTCTTCACTTGGGAGGCTGTAGCCTGGGGAGGACAGCTACTGGACGGATCTTCTTTTCAAAAATCTCTTTTGAAGCCTGTGATGTGTCCAATAGAACTAGAGAGTCAGCTTTACTTTCGGAGGTTGTGTGTGATCTTTGTGTGTTCCTTTTGCCTTTCCTTGCTGGATTTTTTTTTTTTTTTTTTAATGGGAAGTCTTTCCTGTTCGGCTTGAGTATACTCTGTGCGAAGGTTGTTTTTCTCAGAAAATCAACCCACTGGGGCTTAACCTGCTTTACCGTTTCCATGCTTAACAATTTAAACATCTCTCCATTTGTGTGAAGAGAAACAAAATTAATAAAATAATGTTTACAAATCAACTTTAGAGCAGGCTTTTAACACCATTAAAAGAAAAAAGTAGGGCTGGGGATGTAGCTTAGTTGGTAGAGTGCTTTCTTTGCATTCACAAAACCCTGGGTTCAATCCTCAGCACCACCAAAAAAAAAACAAAAACAAAAAACCCCCCCTGAAAATCCACTCCAACAGTGGAGCATTAATACTAGAAGCAAGAGGTGTTGTTTTGAGTTTAATTTTTGAAAACTATAATTGTAAATAATCCCCTCCACCCCCCTCTGTCACCACTTTTGGGTCCAGAACTAATGAAGCCAGGTGTGTGAAGATTCTCCTAGTTGTGCATTAACTGTCAGGTGTCATTCCACAGTGCTTCCTACAACTCCAGTAGGTCACTCTCTTCTCTTTGGGATGTCGTTTATGTCCTCCCTTACCCCTTTCCATTTCAGTTACTCTCCTTCTACTGTATTCATAATCCTGTGGGCATCCTGCCATCTTCTAGGTTTTGATGTTTGAGAAGATGATTTTTTGCTTCTTTTTTGTAAAGCAGCTGGGGGTTGGAGCAGAATTTCCCGCCACATTATCTAATGTGATGGTCACTGTTTCCACTAGTTTTTCTACTTGTATCCTCATCTCCCTCTCCACTCTCTGCCTCCTGTTTCACTCTTTGTATTTTGTTATTTTCCTCAACAGTTTTCTTCTTTTTCTTTCCTACTCTTCCTTCCTTTTTTTCTGCTTAAGAGCCAGTGATTTGTCAGAGTATAACCTCAGGTTTAGCTCAGGGTGTTGGTTCTGCCATATGCTGATAATTGTCTTGGAGTAACTATTTTAACCAATTCAAATTTGGGGTTTTTTTTAAATTGTTTTTTACACAAATGGAACACAACTTTTCATTTCTCTGTTTGTACATGATGCAGAGTCACACCATTCGTGCAATCATACAAGTACCTACGATAATTATGTCTATCTCATTCCACTGTCTTTTCTACACCCATACCTCCTCCCCTCTTCTCATTCCCCTCTGCCCAATCCAAAGTTCCTCCATTCTTCCATTGACCTCCCCATTATGGATCAGCACCCACTTATTACAAAGAACATTTGGCTGTTGGTCTTTTGGGATTGGCTTGCTTCACTTAGCACTATATTCTCCAACTCCTTTCATTTACCTGCAAATGCCATAATTTCATTCTTTTAAGTCTGAGTAATATTCTACTGTATAGATATACCACAGTTTCTTTATCCATTCGTCTATTGAAGGGCACCTAGGTTGGTTCCACAGTTTAGCTATTGTGAATTGAGCTGCTATAAACATTGATGTGGCTGCATCACTGTAGTATGCTGATTTTAAATTCTTTGGGTATAGACTGAGGAGTGGGATAGCTGGGTCAAATGGTAGTTCCATTTCAACTTTTCTAAGGAATTTCCACACTGCTTTCCAGAGTGGTTGTACCAATTTGGATGAGTGTACCTTTTCCCCCACATCCTCTCCAACACACATTATTGCTTAAATTCTTGAAAATTGCCATTCTGATTGGAATAAGATGATATCTTAGAGTAGTTTTGATTTACATTTCTCTAATTGCTAGAGATGTTGAACATTTTTTCATATGTTTGTTGATCAACTCTATATCTTCTTCTATGAAGTGTCTGCTCAGTTTCTTAACCCAATCAATAAATGGGTTATCAAATTTGAGTTTTTAGTCCTTAAAGTATATGTTTGGTGGGAGAGAAGGGAGGCATAACAACTTACTTGTTTTGTTGAATGAGTTACTGTAAAGATCAAATGAAATCCACAAGGTAAGGGTACTGTATGGTGTAGAACCACACAGTCCTGTACTAATTCCAGAACCACTGTTTCTTCTCCACCTTCCTGTCCTCTACCTCTCTCCCAACCTTTATTTTTGTTGGTCCTATTTTCCATTCTCTCACCTTTTCTATTTTTACATATTTGGTTGTTTTTATACCAACTCTCTTAACCTATGGTTTATGGGTGAATTTGGGGGGTCTCATAACCCCATGGAATTGTATGTACAGTTGTGTGTGCTTAAGATGTACAGCTTTCTGGAGATCACATCTGTAGCTTTTATTAGTTTCTTAAGAGGTTTGTATGTGATACCTCCTCCCAAAAATTATAAAATGTTCACTGTGATCTAAATTGTGAAGGGTAAATTGGTATTGGGAAATGAAACTGGTATTTCAGTTCACTGATAGAATTAAAAGCTAAAATGTTTAAACTTTCTTTAGAGATTACTTTCTTTGGTATATTGACTTGTGAAACAATTGTTTTAATTAAACTCATCAAATTGAGAACCTATAAAGCACAGGCACTTTGAAGTTAATGACCCATGTGAATAGTAGAGTGTGGTAGTTTTTGCTAGTTAGAGTTTTGAATCCTGTCCCTGAGATGAGAAGGATCTCTGTAGGCCTGAGCCCTGGGGACCATGCCCTGGATTACCCAGGGCTTATGCAGAAAGAGGACCGAGAAAGTAGATTTATCAAAGGGAAACCTCTCCCAAATCAGCTTTCCCTGAAAATACCTTGAGCTTAACAAAATATTCTTCACATTCGAAGAAACTGGTCTGAAAAATATCTTTTGTACTCATGATGGAAATCAACACTCCTCTGGGCACCACTGGAGAGACTCTTTGCATTTCGCAGTCATTCGTTAGCTTTGATGTGTTGCTGGGCTTTTAGAGTTTTAAGTGGGAGATTTGGAGGGTGACACAGAAAAGTAGTCTGGTGGGTTTTTTTTTTTTTTTTGCATAAGTGAAAAAGTGAGAGTAACTCTGGAGCTTGGTGAGGATTAAAAGAGTAAGAGAAATGAAAGAAGCTCAGGGAAAGAGCAGGACTAAAGGAAATTGGCAACAGGAGACCATCTGAACCTTTCTCTAAATACGAGTCATATATGTGAGGCTATGTGTGTGTGCAAATTAGGGAGCTTGTGTTGAGAGCCTGACCCTGCTTTGAAGAGTTCTGTTGTTTTGAGGAGGTTACTTTACCTGTGAATCTTAATTCTTCACATGCAAATTGGAATAATGCCTACCCTGCCCACCTCCAGGAGGTAATGGATATATGTGAAAAGTGGAAAATGCCCTGCTTCGGTAATTGTTATTAAATTAATGAGAACACTCAGCAGTGCTCTGGGTTATCTGAAGTCCCCGTGTTATATGTAAATCGAGGCTCAGCTCCCTTGAACAAAAAAAAAAAAAGAAGTCAGTGTTTTGAACTTGAATTCCTGAATTATTATTTCTGGTATGAATGTTGTAGAGTTTATTCCTATCTTTTAGATGTCTTTTAGGATCCTTTAGTCTATTAGATGTCTAGTACTATCTGAATAGTGGATTAAGAATTTTATGTTAAGCTCAAGGTATTTTCAGGGAAAACTGATTTGGGAGAGGTTTCCCTTTGATAAATCTACTTCCTGGGTCCTCTTTCTGCATATGCTCTGGGTAGTCCAGGGCATGTTCCTTTAGGCCTTTTATATTATTTTTCTAACAAAACAACAACCCCCCCCCCTATATATCTGTGGCAGAAATTCTGTACTATAACTAATGGGGACAGTATATCTGAGTAGGGTGAATCCAGAAGCTCATGATTTTGGTAGGATTTTGTGTAAGTGGTTAAAAAAAGAAAAAAAAAAACAAAAAGAACTTTATTAGTATCCATACCCTAGGAATAAATGGTTTTGGATGTTAGCAAACTTAAACCAGTGGAAGAATCCACATAACCTGAAAACAAGGACCTGTTTCCTTGCAAGCATTCCATACTGTCCTGTCCCTGATTGATGTAAAGATAAAAATTGGTGATGGTGAATGTTGTGGTTATGGAGAGGACAGTTCAGACAAAGCTAGTGGCAGCTGATGCTGGTCACCATGCCATAGATGCAAGGGCTTCTGATTTGTACTTTAATTGGACCAAGATTTAGACCTATAACATGGGTGATATAGGGCTTCCAGAACATCATCCAAGTTAACAGAAATGACTGTAGAAATGCACAGCCACAGCAATGGAGAAATGCTGTTGTATTACTGAGTGGGAGCAAAACAGGATAAAAAATATTGAAAATAGGAGAGTTTGAAAGGGAAAATGCACCATAGGTAGCTCATCTTGGTAACAGGAGCACGAGGAATAAATGGAAGAGACTGAAGCAACTTTAAGAGCAAATAAGAATAATTTATTGGTGATAGGGGAAAGTGGGAAAATCAAATGGATTTATTTGCTTGCTAGTCTCAAGGGAGGATGTTGACAGATGCCTGGAACCAACTTAAATTTCCCTAGGGAATAAAAACTACTAAAAAAAAAAAAAGAAGATTGCTTTAGAGCAGGTGATCCAAAAATGAGTGCAGTTGATGAGAACACAAGTTCATGATCAGTTGGGATCTGCTGATTTAATTTTAACAATGGAGTGGCCACATGGAGCAATTGTCTGGAGCATTATGCTATAGTTGAAGAGTAGAAATTTGCTTCATTGTGTCTGACTGGCCTGGAAATAAAATAGAAATAGAGAAATATTGAGTCTTAAAGTTAGAAAAGATTGGCTGGGCCCGGTGGCACATGCCTGTAATCCAAGCAGCTGGGGAGGCTGAGGCAGGAGGATTGTAATTTCAAAGCCAACCTCAGCAAAAGTGAGGTGCTAAGCAACTCAGTGAGACTCTGTCTCTAAATAAAGTACAAAATAGGGCTGGGGATATGGCTCAGTGATTGAGTGCCCCTGAGTTCAATTCCTAATACAAAAAAAAAAAAAATTAGAAACGATCTCTGTAATAATTTTGTATATGAAGAGACTGAAACCCTACCAAAGCAGACAAGTGATTTGCCCAAGATGTGAGAGCCAGATTGGCAGAGGTGTGGAAATAGATAAAACCCAAGAGCAAAATGGGCTGCTCACATCAGCTTGAAGTTTCCTTTTACATTGAACTCCAAAAAATTCTCAGGTTCAACATTAATCATGGCCATTATTTCAGTGAATTAGAAGTAAATTAAGAATTGATGTAAAGGAAGGTCCTATTAGGAACAAAACTGATAAAGAGAGAGGACAAAGTAAAACCCAGGGAGATTTGTATAAAACTTAATTTGGTAATGTGAAGAATTTTGCAGAAGAGGCAGAAATATAATAGGGAAGCAGAGACTAGGAATAGTTATTATCTTCATTATTGTTATAAAGTGATTATATGGCATTTCATCTTCTAAACCTTTTCAAACTTTAATTAAGTGTCAAATGCAGTTAAGATCTACATTGCCCATGTACTCTAGGAAAGTAGAACATTAAGGTTTGGTGAGAAATTGAGAAAATATATTAGAACTCTCCTATTATGAAACATTGCTTGAAGTTGCTGTGTTTGGAAACAACCTTCACCTTGGACATTAATTAAAAATCAAAGCCTTGTTACTATGTACTTCCTACTCTTGCTGTTCACTCTCTGTACTTGTTTGATGGGGAAATATATGAAGTGGGATGCATGTAGATTATCATTTGGATTAGAGAGTACAAGAAAGAAACATTTCTTGGTTTTTTTGTGGCTCATTGTTACAACATTTGAAATAATCAGATCTGTAATATAAATGACAATCAACTCTTTGCCCCCTTGATCATTTCATAATTATGATGTAAAAGCATTTTGATTTTTTTAAAAGTTTCTATGTCAATATAAGGTTTTCAGTTTTTTATACTTTATAATGTTTAAATCTTTATATCAAAATTGTAATATAGCAGAAAAGGAGGGGAACAAAAAGAAAATACTTGTGTACCTACACTTAAGAATAAATGAGACTTAAAAGTAAGAATCATTAGAGGAAATATGCTTTTTCATTTAAAGATTTCTTTATTACTCATGCATAAACAAAATAGATAGCTTCTGTCTTGTAAGTACTGTGTGCTACAATAATAGTCTTGCTTTTAAAGGCTAAGATTTTTTTTTTTTCTTTCCAAGTAGCACCTGTGTTTTCTGGAGCAGTTCAGCAATAGAAGAAATGACACTTTCATTCTTGTAATGAGGCACCATTAACCAGAGGCTTTTTGTAAGGGTGTAATTTCAAACTTCATTACAGACTGAGGCTGCCGTTCCACCATTACTCAGGAAAATGTGCTTCTGTTGTGACTCTCCAATGGGCCTTACATTTTTAATGCATCTTGTTAGAATATTTATGAAACAGGATCACCAATAGAGGGCATCTGTCTTTAAAGCATGTGGGTCACAAGGATATTAACTGACAGGGAGTCACTGCCCTCACTTGAGACTTTTCAATTAGAAAAACAGAAGTTAAAGGGACAAGCTGTCATCCAAAGTTTATTCTGATTCAGTCCTTATTATAGCAAGGAAAAAGGAAGTATGTATGTGTCTGGAGTTTTAATTTTTTTTCATCATTATCCAAGTATAAAAGTCACCTGCGAAATTTACAATGGATGAGAATGAGCTCACAATAATTGTGCTTCTTTGAAAAGTCTGTACTCTGGGGAAAGTTTGTGTTTGCCTAAGTCATGCCCCAGTCTTGCTTTAGTAGGTTTAACCTCTCAAAAATATGTAAAGATCCCGACTTCCTGATAAAAAACATTTCACATTGTAAAATTTAATTCTGCCATTGAGCTGTGCAGCAATTTCATTCAGAATGGAAACTACTGGCTAATAGACTCCAGGGATAGGAGCAAGAGACCTGGGTTTGTGTCTAATCCTCAGCCCAGCATTTGAGGTATGGGTTCCTGTGGGAGGGAAGGTTCCAGCTTACCAGCTTGACACCTTCCCTTCTCTCTTCCTGAGCCTGATCCCTCAGCTCCGGAAGTGTCCAGGGCTGCTTATACCAGCTGGCCTGGCAGGAACTGTCATGTGATCCATGGAAGGCTTGTAAATGTAGGTTCTGGCATGAAGTATGTATGTATACAGGTACACAAGTACCTGTATGGCATTGTCAAATGGGAATGTTTGTTTCAAAGTACGATTAGTGATTATGACCACAGCAGTGTACCTTCTCATGTTTTTCTTCAGATATTTCTGATGTTAATATCCATAGCAGTATATGTCCAATTTTAATTTCCTCTGTACCTGCTAGGAGAAGAAGGAACTATGTTCTTAAAGTTCTGAAAAGTACCATGACTGTGTCCTGTTAATCTTCAAATAATAGCCTATTAGCAATGAAAACTTTGGAGAGGAAATGTACACACTTCAAAGCCTTGGATAATTTTTTACTTAATACAGTTCCCCTTTAATCTAGAGATTTTAAATTGTTTCTTCCTCATAAGGTGCTGTTCTTTTCAACTTGAATTTGCTTTATGTGATCTCCATTTAAATTCTATGTGGAATGAATATTTGCCACCATTTACTGATTTACACTTAGAAGCAAAGCCAGTTATGCAGCCCATAGTCTAAGTGCCAGAACAGAGGAACCAAGAGCCATCTGTTCAGACAGAAAGGACTCAAACTTGCCTGCGCTTCCTGCTTGGTCTCCTGCAGTTGTGCTCTTGCAGTTTCAGTACCAGGTTGGGATCCTGACAGTTCCCAGCTGTTCTCCACAATGGGGAGGTGCTCACTCAGGGCAGCTTCCTGCTGAGCTTACATAAATTAAAAGTTAAATGCTCACATAACAGGTGTTTGATTTTTGCTGGGAATAGTCACAGCTTCACAGCATCATTGCCATGCATTCCAGACAGCATCCACACGTTAATGAAGCACTTACTTCAATTAAGTACTTGTTTCTTTCTCCTCCCTCCTCCAATACCCCACCTCATTATTACTAAGACTTGATATATCTATATCCAAAAGCGTCTGCAGACTGAGTGTGGCCCATGGATAGGGTTAGAGTCAGACAATGCCTTGAAATTCAGACTTGTTTGTCAATATGTGAACATTGGAAACGTTCACCATAGAAATTCAGTTTTGTGGGTTATCTTTTTTAAAAGTAGAGGATTTGCTAACACTATTCTGTGATCTCACATGGCGACGGCCTGTGCCCCACAGAACCCTTCCCTATTTTTCTTTCCCTGCCTGGTCCCTGGCCACATCAGGTGTACACCCTTCATTTCCTATTCCACAAGAGAGCAGCTGCATCAGAATAGTGTATGCACACATGTGCAGCTGCTAGTGCCTTATGCCAGCCAGCATGTTTGACTTCACACTTCTAGTTTGCTATCTTAAAAAGGGGAATTATACCTTCCACCTATTGTCCTCGATAACATGGATGATTAATGTGAATTTTTAAAAGCATTGCAAAATAAGATTATTCATTGCTATTTAAGTAGCATATTTAAAAAATGATTTTGTGCCTGTAATCCAGCAACTGCAGAGGCTGGGGAAGGAGGATTGCAAGTTCAAAGCCAGTCTTAGCAACTTAGTGAGGCCTCAACAACTGAGCGAGACCCTGTCTCAAAATTATAAAAATAAAAAAGGCTAGGGATGTGGTTCAGTGGTTAAGCTTTTCTAAGGTTCAATTCCTGGTATCAAAAAAAAAAGATTGTGTTTCACATTGGCACTCTATGCTACACCATTCTTTGTTTAGTCAGAATTTAAATGTGTTTTGAATGAGTTTTTATTTGATACATCTTTTCTTAGAAAATTTAAAGTCAAAGAAGCCTGGAAAAAATTAACATATTTATATATTTATTTATGTCTCTGTGTATATATTTGTACATATGTACACACACACACTTATCTACTTTAGAATATGTTAATCCTGTTAATACTTTCTTAGCTTTCAGTGGTTATAATAAAATTTCTGTTGTTTAAGTGAAAAGCAAGTTTAGGATGAACGGAGAAACAAGGCACCATGTATGGGTGTTAACTTTAGATGAATGATTTTTCTTTTCAGAATACGGCAGGAGAACGATATGGTTGATTCAGCGCCTCAGTGGGAAGCCGTGTTAAGGAGACAAAAGGAAAAAAACCAAGCAGACCCCAACAACAGGCGATCCAGACACAGATCTCGCTCGTATGTTGGCTCTTTTTATACCTTGATTCAAAAACACTGAGCTTCAAGTAGCAGGCAGATGCCCGGGGCTTTTAATGTGGTGTAGCCCAGCCACAATTACCCTGTGCATATTTGTCAAATTTACCTTTATTTGTGACTTTCACTAAATATATTTGAAGCTATAGAAGATGGAACACAGCCAAAACAAAATGTCATAGAAACTCAAGGCTATCAAAACTATATTTCTGTTTTGTTTGTCCTGTTTTTAAACAAATGCATATACCCAGCTGGATAAATAGAAATAGTCTCCTTTGTTCTGAATCCTGGCCTTGGTGAAGTACCTGCTGCTTCTCTCAATTTGAGTCTGCAGAATTGTCTGAAGTCTTGC
Source organism: Ictidomys tridecemlineatus (assembly GCF_052094955.1). Classification (NCBI taxonomy): domain Eukaryota; kingdom Metazoa; phylum Chordata; class Mammalia; order Rodentia; family Sciuridae; genus Ictidomys; species Ictidomys tridecemlineatus. The sequence goes on along the minus strand of NC_135477.1, from coordinate 117,759,404 downwards.
TCCAGACCAAACCAGATGTGAATGTCTTCCCATCAAATTACCATTTGTGAGCAGTAGTCAGCGATTCATTACACTCCTGTGTTGGGGTTTGTGCACTCCTGTTGCTAGGCAATGCCATGTGTGAGCACAATTACCGCTTAGTGGTGAGATTGTCAGTCCCTCAAATTAATTTTCTTCAAGCTGATAAAGTTTATGTGTGTTTGTGTGCAGTGTGTGTGTGTGTGTGTGTGTGTGTGTGTGTGTGTGTCTATGCATCAAGATTTAGACTGCCCATTTGCCAAAGCATATCTTTTTCAAGTGAGCTGGGGCTACCTATAGATCCCTTTGGTCCTGGATGGTTTGTATGGTGTCATCTACACATGGGAGGAAGGATTAATGTCTGAGGTAAGGCAGTGGAAGGATGTTGAGAAGTTGATACAGAAAAAAAAAAAAATCTGTGGGAGCTTTGAGGGAGACAGGTCAGAGTGTGCCTGAGGACAGCTGTGAGCTCTAGGTCAGGTTAGCAGGCCACGAGAGGACATGAAGGGACACTTCTAGTCTGAGTAGTCTTAGATGCTGATGTTTTGATTAAAACTTAACCCAGAGTGTTTTTTGTTTTTTGTTTTTAAGTTGGTAGTACATCACAATCAAAGATTCTGTTCTTTTGTAACAGAAAACCTTTTAGGTTTAGTTGTCACTGAGCAGTATACACATTATATATTTATTCATTGCTTTATGTTTTTGTTTGGAAACCTAATTAAACTGTCGTTCTTAAAGCAGAAGTCAGAAGTTCCTTTGTCATTTTTTAAAAACATTATTTATTTTTAGGGTTCTTTATATATTCTAGATATAAGTCCTTTTTCAGATATGTGTATGGTGAATACTTTTTCCCAGCCTGTCATTTGTCTTATGGTCTGAACATTCTTTTTGATGACCAGACATTTTAAATTTTGATGAAAACCATTATTTCATTTTGTTATGTTCTTTATAGTTAATTTTTTGCCTACCCCAATATTACAAAGAATCTTTCATATGTTTTTCTTTTTGCTTCATGGATTTTGTTTTTATATTTAGGTCTGTGGTCCATCCAGGATTAATTGTTGCATATGTATTAAGTAGAGATTGAGACATACATCCAGTTATTTCAGTACCATTTGTAGCAAAGACTATTGTCATTGAAATGCCTTAGACCTTGTGTCTAAAATAAATTACTATCTATATGTAGGTCAATTTTACTTCGTTGATCTATTTATTTGTTGCTAAATGACCATCCTGTCTTGGTTACTATAATTTTATACTAAAACTTGAATAAACGGTGTAAACTCTCCAACTTTGTTCTTTTTCTTTTTCCCAAGATTGTTTTACCTTTGCTTTTTATGTAAATTTTTGAGTCAGCTTTTCAGTTTTTACTACTCACCCAAAAAAGACTGTAGGCTTTAAATTAGGATTATATTTATAGATCAATTTTGACAAAATTAATATCTTCCCCACCCATTTATCTGTCTTTAACTTCTTTCAGTAACATTTTACAATTTAAATCATTGCTATATTTATAGTATTTTTGTTAAGATTAATCATAAATATTTAATATTTTAATGATATTGACTTGTATATTCTTAAAAGTTGTCTTAATTATTTGCCAGTCTATTGAAAAACATGATTGTAAAAAATATATATATAGTATCTTGCTCTCCTAGAGCTTTTTAAAATTCTCTTATTAATTCTGGAAGCTTGCCCCTTTTGGGGCAATTTCTTGGAAATTTCTATAGACACAATTATATTGTTTATAAATTCAGGCGGTTTTCCTTTATTTCTAATCCTCTTGCCTTCTTTTTCAATTTTTTCCCTTATTGTGCTGGCTAGCTCCTCCAGTACAGTGTTGAATCCCATGCTGAGCAGGAGTGGGAGGAAACTAGATATTGTTGGCTTGTTCTTTCTAGGGGGAGGCATTAGACACGTCACATTAAGTGTGATACTAGCTCTGAGACTGAGGAAGATCCCTTCTGTCCCTAGGTGCTAAGAGTTATTGAACAGTTTTCATTGTGAATGATTTTTGAAGTGTGTTATGTGCTTTTTCTGCATCTCTTGAGATGATTGTTATATGGGTTTTTCTTCTTTTTTTTTTTTAGTGTAGGAATTGTATTGGTTCAGTTTTGAATAACATATTGTAAAAAAAATTCCAAGGTTCAGTCCCTTGTAGTCATGATATAGTATCCTTTTAGTACATTGCTAGATTCTATTGGATATTATTTTGTTAAGATTTCTCTATATGTTTTTGAGAAATATTGGCGCATAATTTTTTTGTAATACCTTTGGTTTTTTGGTAGCAGAGTTATAGTGGATATGCAAAATGGCTTCCTTCTTTGTTTTCTGAAAGTAAACAAATTGAAATCAGCATTATTTACATTTTAAATACTTGATACAATTTACCAGTGGAATTCTCTCTGCCAGGGATTTCTTTGTGGGAAGTTTTGAAATTGCAGACTCAAGTTCTTTAACACATGTGGTGCCATTCGTATTTTCTACTTGTTATATTAGGTCTCTATAATTTGCGTTCTTAAAAGAGTTCACATAACCACATATAGTCCTTCTCAAAGTCTGTGTATCTATTGACTGCTCTTGTTTGTTTGTTTCTTTTCCTAGAGTATGGTTATAATTCCCTGACTCATGTCTAGTAATTTTTTATTATATGCTGGAAATTTTAGAAGACACATTGTAGGAGGTCTGGATTATGTAGTCTTCTTTTAAACAGGGTCAAATTTTGTTGTCAGGCAGTTCAATTTCTGTCCCATCCTCTTGATATTATCAAACTTGTTTAATACGTCATAAAATGGGGCTTTTGTCATCAGCCTAAGATATGTTTGTTCTCTACTCTAGGCTTGGTCTCTGCTCCCACAGCCTGGCCTTTCTAGGGTATTAGTTGAATGCACACAGTCCTCAGCATGGGTTCTGCACTGTGACAGCAGGACTTCACCCTGCCTGGTGCTTCTGTTTGCACTTAGCCTTTCATCAGCTGTGCTATGTTAGGTCTCTTGGGGTCTCACTAGCGTATGTGGAGACTGTGTTTCGTGACCAGACCCCATCAATGTTTTAAGAAAAATCCTCATACAAACTTCTAGAGTCTCTAGAGCTGCCTTTTTTTTCTCTCATCCTGCACTTGAGTTTCAGCCTGGTCAACAGCTTCAGTCTCTGATCTCTGCCACCTCAGCAGTGTTGCTTCCTGAGTTGCACACTGGGAAGATGGGAAGATTGCCCCCCCCCCCCCCCCCCCGCAGAAAGCTGGAGCAAGTAGGAGCTAACCCTGGGCTTCCCTTCACTCAAAGATCACAGACTTCTGCTGCCTGATGTCTGCAGACCTTTGCTTTGTGTATTTTACTTTAGGTGTATCATTTACTTCATTGTGGCAAGAAGCAGAAGTTAAGGAATGCTCTTTTGAAACAGAGAAATGACTTTAAGTTGGGAATTGTTTCTATCAGATCAGCTGGAATCAGAAAAAAATAATCTAATGGTACTTTAAATTTAAAATTTTATTTAAACATTGAAATTTTACCTATATGATCAAATTATCAGATCATATAGAGGATTTTCTCAGAACAGTGCAGCTGTATGAAACAGACCCATTAAGAGTTAGGTGTGTATCTTTCTGGAATTTATAAGCAAACTATAAAAAGATCTAGCAAATATTTGAGATGATTGTATGGCTGAGCTTGATTAATTAACTTGATAACTTATATGGCCAAAGTACAGATAAGATAGAAAAAGAGTGTTTCACTCAGAAGTTGCTCTGACCCGGTAAAAGCAGATTGACAAAGAGTAAACAAGCAAAAAGGCCAATTGGAGTTTGCAGTCATCTAGGTGAGAAATGATCATAGCCCAGAAAAGATGATGGTGATGGAAATAGAGACCAGTGGATTTTGAAAGTAGAGCTTGCATATTTGTAGTATGAGAGGAATTATGGATGTTGTTTAGTTTTTGAGCTGATCAACTGAGTGGGTGACCATGCCATGCCGTTTTACTGAGAAACCAAGGAATGGGCTGAGGATATGAAAGCCAGACTTTCTGTTTTGTTAGGTTTGAGTTGCTAAACAGGCAGTCAAATGGAAACTCTCTGCAAGATGACAAATTACTTTATATAGAACAAACTGGGCTGTCTTTTATTTGCGTTAAAAGCACTGAACTGAAATACAAGGATCTTGTCTGGTAAATCATTAAGTACAGTGCCACTTAATATATTTTCTAGCTACATTGCTATGACATTCATGTTTACTATCGTTAGAAACAAGTCGGTCTCAGTGAAAGCACATTCAACCTGAGCAAGCGATATGGGGAAAAGCACTGAAGCTCAAACAATAGTTTTGAAAGGTTCGGCTTGTGTGCACAAGTAGACATGGGCTCCCTCTGGTGGTGATACTGTCTTACTGTTGTCCTTGAAAAGTAATTGATAATGTGGAAGATGGGTTTGTTAGGGCGAACCAGTGTTCTCAGTTAAAAACAAAACAGAAGTTTGGTATAGTCGTTCAAGATTTAATGTGAAGTTTCTGGAAGGGATTCCTGAGCAGTCTTTAAAAGCTAGGTTGCTAGGCTCCAAGGCTTCCCAATATTTCTTTAATTTGGAGAGGAATTGAGGGAGAAGAGTAAGCTATCTCCTAACTTGTTTATTCTGACCACGCAGAAATAAGATGAAAAATTACCAAGAAATTTGTCAAATACTTTGAATTCTGTAACTAAAGATAATTTTGTGAATTCAACTATTTTCAATTCTAAATTTCCTATTTGAGCTATGATCAGTGTAAAGATCACAAAAGTAATACAAGTCAAATGTTGCTATATGTACTATTTTAAAATACAATATGGCATACAAATGTAGTATAGTATATACTATCATGTAATAATATATAGTATGTACTATTGTATAATGTTTCTTAGATAACTGGAGAATTTGGAGGTTATATGAAAAGACTATATGTAATAATGGAGTTTAAATCCTTTATAAATTTATAAAATGTTCTTGTTTTGGGCTTTTGAGAGAAGGGAATTGATTTGTAAATAAGGTTTCAGTCAAACTAATTTCTCTGATTAATTTGAAGTGGAATATTTGTATGAGGTGTAGATGAAGGATGCTTTTAGAAAATATTGGACTGAATGTTTATTTTTTATACATGTCTTATCTTTGGACAACTCAGTAGTCTATTTCCTGAGGGCTTTCTTTGGAGAATTTAAGTAAAACATCTGCATAATGAAAAGTCTTTTAATTTATGAAAAATGACTGCTAATATTTCACAGCTTTCTAAATCCACAAAATGATGAGTTGCAGACAGAACATGAATTCATCCTAAATTATTGATTAAATGAGTGCAGATATAAGCATAAAAATAATATCTTCTTCATTAACATGTAGCTGATGGTCATATTTTTTTTCAATCATAGGAGCTCTAACAGCCAGAAAATTATTATTATTTTCTTTTAAAGCTTTGAACCTTTCTTTTTGTCTTTAGTTGTTTGAAAATACTGGATATTTCAGTGCTCAGTTTAGTTAAAAATATGATCTTATGGTGCTCTAGGACTTAAAGACTAAATTCCTGAATCTTTTAGGAACAATATTTATGGCTAGAAGGACTGATGATCTCATTCAGGTTAAGATAACATTTCTGCTAAGTCTTCTGAGATAGGAATGAAAGGCATTTCCTAAGGAATTACAATAATAATAGTTTTTTAAAAAATACTTAGAAACTACCTTTTTTCCTGATAATTAATATAAGAAATTATCTTGACTTAAAATATCAGAAAAGACAGGAAATAATAAATATGAAAATTAGTTGGGTATGGTGACATATCTACAATCCCTGCACTTAGGAAGCTGAGGCAGCAGGGTCATATGAGCCTGGGAGTTTTGAGACCAGACAGGGCAATAGCATGAGACTCTGTATCAAAAAAAAGAAAAGAAAAATAAGACACCGCTGTAATCCCAATACTCAGAAATATCCACTGTTACCAGGATTTTATATATTATTCATACTTAGGATTTCTCATCACTGGGCCTGATAGGGTGGTCCTGGGGTGTATGACCTCCTTGCCCATTATTTTTCTCATTCTCCCTCCAATCTTCTTAACAGCATTCAGCTTTAATCTTATGCCATCAAATTATACCACTTGCCACTCCTCCTTATTGTTGTCATCAACTATGCCCTGGTACTTTCCTTATTCTTATAACATTTCGTTCCTGCCTATCATTCTCTGCAGTACTATTTCAGTAGTCACCTAGTGGATCTTTATAAATAACTTTGTCTCTCAGTTTCACTCCCTAATCTTAGCCACTTCTTAGGTCATACCCTTGACTAATGGTTTTTAGTTGGGGGCAGCATTGCTCCTCACAGGACAATGTCTAGAGTCATTTTTGGTTGTCACACTGGGGAGGTGTTATTGGCATCTAGTGGGTAGAGGCCATAGGTGCCACTAATCATCTTTGAGTGCCCAGACCCTTACAACAAAGAATTCTTACCCAAAATGTCAATAATGCAGAGGGGAAGGAACCCTCCTATAATGTGCAGATAGCTAATACTGTCCTCACTATTGTACCTTTCTGAAATACGAATGATTATCAGCAAAACCAGCTTCTTAGCCTAAATATTATGCAATACTCCAGACTCTTGAGTAACTTTCTATGAGAATCAGATGCTGGTATATTTAGAACTGAATCACCATTGTCATAAAATGGAAAAATAACTTGGTGCCTTTTTACCACCTTCTCAGAGATTGGCATTTACTGGTTTAGCTTAGAACCTGGTGAATCAAACCAACCAAATGTAGGAAGGCAGATTTCATTCAGGAGATTCTTCCAAAGAAGTAGTTTTTAGAAGTGTGTGTGTGTGTGTGTGTGTGTGTGTGTGTGTGTGTTTTACGTATACAATTTTATTCTTATAACAAGCAAAATCTACATTTAATAATACCGTTCTTGTTCTGAGACTAAGTCTTCATCCCATTCCCTTAATTCCTTTTTGTTTTGACTCCTTTTGAATTGATTCCTAGGTCTTCATTGACACGTTGTTCTCCCCCAAAGACAAAACTACTTCTTTAATTCAGCGACTAGAAAATAGCTTATCATATTCTGTAGGCTCAGAAAGTTCTGCAGGAACTCCTCAGTCATACCCTTATTGTTGAAAGCATTGATGATATCATATGTTGAAACAATAGTAGAGCCCCCGAAATGCTGATACAGATGATCAACATAAAATTCCACAGGACAGAGTACATCAGTGGCTTTGCTTAACTCTTGTCCTTTCAATTGTTAACGTTTAGGAACTTTCTTTGGACCTATTAACTAGACCTCTTGTTCTGATGAGGGGACTGATGAAAGTTTATCATTTTCTCAATAGGAAAAAAATAATTCTGTGACAAGAATTTAGGTGATAATAGATTTTTAGTATTCACAGCTACAGTAGGAGTTCAAACTAGGAAGAACAGGAACACATGGACATTGATTTCAGATTTCTCATTCTGTGACATTAAAGACTATGGTATAATTTCTACTGAAGTAGTTCTTGAGGAAGGGATTTGTGGATTGACAGTTAAGGATAGAAAAGAACATATAAAGAATGGCCACATGGCCGGGTGCAGTGGCACACACCGAAATCCCAGTGGCTCAGGAGGCCGAGGCAGGAGGATCTCAGGTTCAAACCCAGCCTCAGCAACTCAGTGAGGCCACATGATTGGAAGCCAACAGATAGCTTTAGCTTTTGTGGACCTAGGTTTTGGTTGGTGCAGAAATGTTATACCAGATGTCACATGAAAGATGGATTATCTGTATATAGTCTGCCATCTGGGATGTCCCACCAGTTGCTTTTCCCTTGTGGTTATTGGCTTGTATTAAGTAATCACAGATCATGTTGGGACTCTCACCTAGTAATAGTAGTTGGATGAGTTTTTCTTTTGCCTTTACTTAGCAATAGCTAGCATGATCAGAAACCAAAGTCCCTGAATCATTATTGATTGTACAGTCACCACTGGAGGATACGTGGATTTAGCCCTGCAGTTCTAACCTCATCAAGTAAATGAAACTCTGGTTATGGGTGGTTTTTATGTGATTTTTTCCCCCTTCAGTGGCACCATGAGATGAATTACCTGGTGTTTTTGTACTGACCATTGCTGTAGCCCTCCTTGCTCAGTCTTTGTCTGGTCTCAGCTGGCAAATAAGACCTTCACAGTCTGAAAACTATTAAAGTTAGCTATTAGATTGCAGATAAAGCATATTTTCAGAGGTGAGCATTGTTTTCTTCATTTATAGGAGAAGCCCTGATATTCAAGCAAAAGAGGAATTATGGAAGCATATACAGTGAGTATTGAGTTTTCCTCATTGTTTTTAAAACTCGGGAAGTTTGTTGTTGTTGTTGTTTTAATCCATGTAGTTTGAAAATAGTTACAAGAAAGACTGTTGTAACAAAGAGGCAGCCTCCATCTGAGGCCTGGCAACTAGTCTTATCAGCATGACATGTACAGGCAGCCCTATCACCTCCTCTCCTGGGGTCACTTAGCTTACCTGTAAATGGACTCAGGCCAATAGTTTACAAATGAATACCAAGGGGAATAAAATCCAGAAATAAATAGATACCTACCACAGGGGAGGGAAGCAGAATTGTCATAGGAAATGAGAGACAGTTGAAAAGTGTGGATGTAGTAAAACTGAAAGAAGGCAAAAGAGCTCCAGAAGAGGTTTCCTCCCGTATTACCTTGTGCACATTCTCATGTTTTCATCTTTGCTCCCAGCTTATATCAGTCTTATTAACACTGCATTTTGTGACAAAATTTGAAAGGGAAAACTCATTTGCTGATTGTGAAAGAGAATAGTGTGTATATGAGCATGGCCACATTTATTTTCTTGCTTATTTCCCTCTAGAAAGGAACTCGTGGATCCCTCTGGAATGTCAGAAGAGCAACTGAAAGAGATCCCATACACTAAAATAGAGTATGTCTTTGAAAATCTTTTCACAAAAGTTTTATTTGTGCTTCTAAGGAAGTTATTCATTCTTACCCTTTATTTGTGTTCCATAGAGTGCTTTAATTTGTCTGTATATTTTAACTAAAGTTAAAAGTGAATATAGGAAGAGAGGTAGAAAAAGGTGTATCTTACTTCTGCACTCTAGTCAATATCCTGTTAGAGGCCCCTTTTGTATGTGGTAAGTGCAAGGGGGCTTTTGATGATTAATGTCTGTTTTAGAATAAATTCTTGCTGGGCACAGTGGTGCATGCCTGTAATCCCAGCAACTTGGGAGGCTAAGGCAGGAGGATTGTGAGTTCAAAGCCAATCCCTCAGCAGATTAGTGACGCACAAAGCAATTCAGTGAGACCCTGTCTTTAATAAAATATTAATAAGTACTGGGGATATGGCTCAGTGATTCAGCACCCCTAGGGTTCCATCTCCAGTACCTGCCCCCAATATATATATTTCTGAAGTATTTATTTATTGGTAAATAGTTTGCATTTATCCACTATTTTACCATCAAGAGAATTATGTTTACCACAAAACTGTCATGTAAGACCAAGATGGTCCCTGTCATAGAGCTAGCACATTCAGCTGGATAGTCTTCATGAAAGCCTGATAGGTACCCCTGGTTGCTCATCAGTGTGGCTACAGCATACCTTTTACTGTGTTTCCTGCCTTGCTATAATTGGTTCAGAGAAAGTGGGAGCCTTCTTCCTTGCTTTATTTCTCTTCTGCAACACAGGCTTCTTTCCCACTCAGAAGAATTGCTGATTGGTGGCCTCCAGCCTACCCTAACTTGTTTTTATGCCAAAGATTGAATTTTAGATATAATTGAATTAAGATATAATTGACAAAAATTATAGATACTTATGATATATGATGTGATATTTTAGTGTCTACATTGTAAAATTATTAAATCAAGCTAATTAACATACCTACCACCTGACATCATGTTTTTGTGGTCAACCACATTTAATATTAACAACTTTCAAGTGAAGATTAAATTCTTATTTATTTATTTATTTATTTGGTGCTGGCTCAGTGATTCAGCACCCCTAGGGTTTATTTGAGAGAGAGAGGGAGAGAGAGAGAGAGAGAATTTTATTTTTAATATTTATTTTTTTAGTTCTCGGCAGACACAACATCTTTGTTGGTATGTGGTGCTGAGGATCGAACCGGGGTCGCACGCATGCCAGGCGAGCGCGCTACTGCTTGAGCCACATCCCCAGCCCCTATTTATTTAATTTTTGGTACTAGGGATTGAATCCAGGGACACTTTACACCTGGGCTACATCCTCAGTCCTTATTTATTTTTTATTTCAAGACAGGGTCATGCTAAGATGCTTAGGGCCTCACTAAGTTACTGAGGCTGGCCTCAAATTCGCAATCCTCCTGCTTCAGCTTCCCAAGTCATTAGGATTACAGGTGTGTGCCAACATGCCTGGCTGGAAATCAAACTCTTAATGACAGTCAAGTTAGTAGTTATGATAATGATCAACTTTTTCTGATAGTAGTTCCATTTGTCTGCAGTGTAGATTTTTCTTCCATACTACTGGAAAGCATTCAACTGTAAGGAGTAATTTCATTGAAAGTTTGGTGGCAAATATATACATATATGTATACACACACATATATATATATACACACACGCGCCTATATATACATGTACATATATATATTTGTATATATTATGTACACATACCTTTGAATTCATACAAATATTATAAAGAGCTCCATATTCATGTATGGTCAAGGAAGCATTTTCCTATTGTTAACAGGTAAAATTTAAGTCACTCATGCTTTTAGAGTCCAGAAGAGACAAATTTTATTTTTTTGCACTAAGGACTAAATTTTGGGGCACTCACCACTGAGCTACATCTCCAGCCCTATTTTGGGTTTTATTTAGAGACAGGGCCTCACTGAGTTGCTTAGTGCCTCGCTTTTGCTAAGGCTGGCTTTGAACTCATGATCCTCCTGCCTCAGCCTCCCAAGTCACTGGGATTATAGGCATGTACTACCATTCCTGGCTGAGACAAATTATTTGAATAATCTGTCTGATGGTAATTTTTTTTCTTTATTTTTTTAGTTTCAAAATTAAGGGAAAATTCCAAATTATCCTGTTTTGACTTTTGCCATATTTGTTTGTTTTTTGTGTATGGGTGTGTGTGTATATATTTTTATTTGTTTGTTTGTGTATTTCTTGTTCAGGACTCAGGGTGACCCAGTCCGCATCAGGCATTCTCATTCACCACGAAGCTACCGCCAGTATCGAAGGTCCCAGTGTTCAGATGGAGAGCGATCTGTTCTCTCAGAAGTGAAGTAAGTAGGTAGCCTGGGGATGTCACCTGCCTGGTGGCTCTGGAAAAGCAGAGTCTGGTAAAGCTCTCTGCAGTGATGGAAATGTCCTATATCTACACCATCACCCTCTTTCAAGTTAAGTTCTGATTCTAGGTGTTATTCATTCATTAATTCTGAAACTCATCTCTGCAGTTCAAAAACAGATCTTGTACCACCACTTCCAGTGACTCGTTCTTCAGATGCTCAGGGTTCTGGTGGCTCTACAGTTCATCAGGTTAGTAATAATAAAGTTCTAAGTGTTGTACTGATGGCCATTTTGAGAAGCATTTTGTGCTTTGGGGAGTTCCTTCAGATGAATCATTAACTTCCTTTTTGAGATTCTATTCAAATAGGAGAAGGAATGAGGAGGCAGCGCTCAAGACCAAGACACAGCCTAATTAAGTTAGGAATAAGAGGTAGAGGATAGTATGAGGTTTAAAATGTTCTGAACCTTGTGACCATGCCAAGTATTTTGAAGACTGAAAGATCATTTGATTAAAGAAAAAATAGCATCACTATTTAAAAAAAAAAAGTCTTTTTAGGTATTTTTTGAGCCAGAGAAACAAAGAGTAGGTGATAGATTAACAGGTGGGGTGACAGATGTTCAATTGTCAAACAGAAGAATTAGTCCTAGTTTAGGTCTGTCCTCCCCATTAGAGAGAATGAGTTTCATGCTGGAAATGTTTTACAAATGTGTTTAAAAGGGAATTCAAGGACACAGTAGAGCACCTTGTTGTTTTAAGAAAATTAACAATCAGTGGAGGTACACAGATGTTTCAGGGAAGCACTGTAGCAAGTGTATTTCTATAGTGTTTGAGATCATCTCTCATGGTCTACTTTTTAGCAAAATGGGAAAAATGTGGGCTGAATAAGATATTTGGATATATAGTTGGGTAAACAATCACTCCAAAACCAAAGTTAACGTTTATGAAGGATCAGTGTCAGCCTATTGTTTACAATTCTGTGGTTTTCATTCTTGTTTGGATGGTGGATTCCTTAGAAGAGCCAATTATAACTATTGTCTCTCTCCTCATCAAAAATGTATGAAAATGCATACATCACGGACCACCTGTTAAGCCTGATCCCAGTGGTATCCATGATTTTCTACCTTTCATTTGCCCTGTTTCTTTCTTTCTTGGTGCTGGGGACCAATCCCAGGGCCTTGTGCATGCAAGGCAAGTGCTTTACCAACTGACCTATATCCCTAGTCCTTGCCCTGTTTCTTTCTTATCAATAATTCAAACAAGGATGAAATAAGTCTGTGCTAATTTTGCTTAGATTCCCTAGTAACAGATTCTGAGATGGAGATTTACAGCAGGAAGTTTATTAAAAAGTATCCTTAGGATTAAAACTTGTTGGGGAGTGAAAGAGAAGAGATTTGAGAGGAAAGAGTTGTGTGATATAGTCCCAATTAAGGCAGTAGTTGATTCTGTGGGAAGCTCCAGAGATGGCCCTTTATCCTACCTTGTAATACTACACACTCACCATTTGGCAGTTATCTGATAAGGAGTGCTTCTGGGAGAGTAACAAGGCTCTTTTCAGCAGAGGGTAGTTCCTGGGAAGCAGCTCAGTTTTGAGCCTTAAGTAGTTAACCCTCCTGGCAGCTGGAGGAATGAAAGTCTTTGTCTGGAACAGAGATTTAGCAGTAAACACAGCTTCTGCTCTAATCTGCTTACTGTTTGATTAGTTAAATCTGGGAGAGCTAATAAATTGTCAAAACAGATAATTTGTTTCAAGTTGAAAGTACTTTTTCAAAGTTACACTCATGACTGATAGTTTGGGCTTTGCCTTTGGAAAGCTCAAACCTCTTAGGATTATTATGATGATTATCAGTAAGCACTAATAGATTTCAGAGGTTTTTTTTTTTTTTTTGCCTTATATTTAAGTTGGTTTCAACAAGAACAGGAATTTTATTCTACTGAAGTTTTACTTTTCTAACTACTATAGATCCTCAACATAATTACCATCAATAAGGAATTTCAAGAAACACAAATTGTACACAATAAATGTTGAAAAGGTAGCTCTTTGTTGCATACAATTACTCAGGTGCATCTTCTGACCACTGGCTCTGATTGTGAGCCTGACTCTGGGATGCATTTGATTTAAAATTCAACAACTAGGTAATGAGCATTTCTAAAGCTTGACATGCACTGGTCTGAGCAATCATCAAAGTATGGCCAATTGACCAATTTAGGCTGCTGCCTGTTTTTGTACAACCCAGAAGGTAATAACAGTGTTAAAAAAAATAATATGCAAAAGAACATAGTCTACAATCTGGCCCTTTACCAAAAAAATGTTTGCTTATTCTGGCCTACTTAAAAGTAAACAGGCAAAATAATTAAAATAGTAAGCATTCTAAAGAAATAAAGATCTAGGGGCTGGAGTTGTGGCTCAACAGTAGAGCGCTTGCCTTACAAGTATGAGACCCTGGGTTTGATCCTCAGCACCACATTTACAACTAAAAAAAAAAATTTGTATTTTTTTTTTTAGTTGTAAATGGACACAATATCTTTATTTTTACTGTGGTGCTGAGGATTGAACCCAGTGTCTCACACGTATGAGGCAAGAGCTTTACCACTGAACTATAGACCCAGCCCTGGATGATTTGTTTTTTAGGTCCAAATGACTCAAAATAGGAATATGGATAGTGTGGCCCATATGTGTGAGGATATATTTCGTGGAAGAAAAAAATGCTTCCCAGTCTGATCTATAGACCATTTGGATCATTGGTAAGGGCAGGAAGGTTGAGGGAAGTAGTTTGAGATACTGTCAGTGGCATTCTCAGGGCTTCATCCAGTTGTGGATTGTGTACAAAATTCAATTCTAGAAGTTTTGGGTATTGTGCCCAGGCTCTGGTAACTCAGCCAGCCTTTTTCTCTATGATGAAGCAAGCGCTCACATCACAAACTCTGATAAGTGAGGGGTCCCTTAAGTCATTGTGCTGTGCATATTGTTTCATTCAGTGACTTCTGAAAACAATTTATAATTATGGAAGATTTTAAGTTACTTTAAGCTGTATTTTCATCTCTCTGCCCTGCTTGGAAAAGTGGGAAGATTGAGTCTGGTTTAGGAATTATTCATTAAAAAAATGACTTATTTGGGTGAATTATGCCTAAATTTCATGAATAAAATTCACCATGTACATAATCGTCAAGACTGACATATTTTAAAATTACATACATTTTAAATATTTGAGGGAGTATTTGTCAAACAGCTTTTGGTATTATGAACCTGAGTAATAATAACCTGATGTGGTTTTAAAAATAATTGATTTGGCTGTATTTGCTTCTGACTTATTTTTTCAAATTTTCTTTTAGAGAAGAAATGGGTCTAAAGACAGCCTGATTGAAGACAAATCTCAGACATCTACAAGCAATCTAACTGGAAAGCACACAGCAAAAACAATAAAAACTATTCAAGCTGCTCGCCTCAAGATAGAGACATGATCCTGGTGAAGGGCCAGGAATGGGAGTGGGAGGGGTGTTGTGTGCCACTGGTACTTTGAAACTGTGAATTTATTCAAACCTTGCAAGTGTTTCTTCAGCACAAGAAAATAAGAATCTTTTGGTTCTTTAAAGGGTCAACTACAGCATACCTATGCTGAAGGGCCTTTTAACTGGAAGGATAGTCTTGTAAAAACTCTAATTTTCTTTTCTGAAACAGGGTAACAAACTATCCAGCTCTATCTTATGTCTGTCCACCACCAGATGCTTCAACCTAGAATCCTGGCCTGCAGCTGGCTTGCTGTGCAATAGTATACCAAGTGGGAGGAAAACCTTCTTCCCAGCTCTTGGTGGTTTTCAGCTTGTGCTGAGGTGCACAAGGACTAAGACATCACTTTCAAACTGCAATTTTTACTGATATAAAGTTCTTTGTAATATTGTATTTTGTGGCATTAAGTTCCACTGTTTATTTACAAATGTTGTAAAAAGCTTTGTTTTTAAGTGCTGCTTTTAATTTCATAAGTGCCCTAGTTGTGTTTTCTGGAAAAAAAATGAGAAAAAGGTTTTAAGTGTGAATTTCAGTTGTCATTCCACCTTACTTGCCTCTTAGTGATCTTTTCAGACCTTTCCTCTCTGCAGATGACTTTTCAACCTATGGGGAAAATACAAATAACTCATCTTCCACCCTTTCTACCTGTACTTTGGATGCCATCTCTCCTCAGGATCCTTGTCTCTGCTTTCTATATATTCTTTTCCTTTTCTTATCTTTGCCACCTGGGTTTAAACATGACTACAACTTAACAGTTTTTTTTTTTACCACAAATCTCTCAAGCTACAATTTTTCTTCTCTATTCTTGGCTAAATTCTTTGAAAAAAAATGATCTTCATCTTCAGTCAGTGCCCTCAAGTCATCAAATGCCTATTTAAAACTCTTATATGGATGCTTTTCCCACCACTCCAATAAATCTGTCACTTAATCTCCAAACTTTTATTCTTAAAACATGCTCCTCCTTCTGATGTAATTCTCTTTTGCTTCTACCATTCTGACCATACTTTACAGTCCTATACTCTACCTTTCTATTACTTATTGAGTTTTTCAAACCTCAGATTTAGAGGACCTTTCTCTACTCAGGTTTCATTTATTTCCATGGCCTCAAGTGTTTTGCTAAGAGGCCACTTGGATTTTTCAAAGGCTTCAACTAGCCAAGCACTGGCCCACAACCTAAACTTAGGGCCATTGTCAGAGTGTAAGCCTAACTCATTATGGACCTCTATATTATCAAATCCTGTTGATTTTGCCCTTTTAAATACAGTGGTCCAAATCAGTCATCTCTTGCCTGGACAACTGTAGTGGCATCTAATTGGGCCACTTGCTCTGCACTGTTATCTTACGGATTTTCTTTTCTTGCTTTAATAAAACACAAGCCTTACATGATCTGGTCTATTTACTACCTCTTTAACCTCATTTTGTAACATGCCTAGCTCCTGTAATAGCCATCTCACAAGCCTCATTGAACATTCAACTCTAAACCAGAGTACTGAGAAAGGAAAGCAGCCAAAACTGTCATATGAAGCAGACCCACATTATCTAAGGTCTCTGCACATGTCATTTGTCCATATTCACCTTGGAAAAATGGCATCTACCTTTAGTCAACTTTGCTTTCTCAGGTTTCCCAGATGTGGTCAAATCTCACTGTGGTATTCATCTCACAAAGGAAGCTTTACTTTTGTGATATTTGACTCCGATAAAGGGTCCCGGCGGGTGGAACTGTTTTGCTTATCATTGTGTTCCCAGATCCTAATACATTACTTTTAAATAAAATTCTGAATGCCTGAAAACACTATTTGCTCTTTCCTATTAAGTAAAGGAAGAATCATTACCCAGTGTCTTAAATTCAAGAAAACCATAGTAGTTTGAATTCATGGGAAGAAAAGTATTTATTTCCCTTCGGCTTGCCAGAAGCTATCATAAGACCATCAGTGGCCATGATAGCAGTGATTATTGTTTTTTAATATTAAAAAAATTGTCAATAGAAATTTATTTTATTTACTTATATGCTGTGTTGAGAATCAAACCCAAACATGCCAGGTACGTGTGCTACCGCTGAGCCACAGACCCAATTATTTCAATACTCCTCAGACTCCTGGAAATTTTTAAAATGATCAAGCAACTTTTGAAGACCAAACTTCCAAAATCCGTACCAAGGATGTCCTGAAATAAAAGAAAATACTCAATTTGAAAAGTATATATTTACACATTACATTCTAATATATTAATAAAGAACTTAGTAATAATAAATCAATGTCAGAATTAAAAGTCATATCATTTCTGGATTTTATGCTTGAGATTTATCAAGTTTTTTTTTACATTTACTAGAAAGAAACAAATCTAATGATATCCAGAAGTAGAGTACTATGTTTTTACTTTTTCTCTTCAATATTGCCTACTCAAGAAAAAGATCAAACCTCCACAACTTCTACTTTGATATCATCCTACCTTAAGTCACCTTTGTGCTCAAGTGTTCAGAGATCAGTAGTCCACTTCAGGCATCCATTTTTCACCTGAACAAAAATTAGTTGAAACAGGTTACAAGAAACACATACTGAACACTGTTCGACGCATGTATATACAAATTAATGTAAATGCAAACTGTCACTTATGCAGTTCCTACACCAAAAATATAAAATTTAAGGGCAGGAAAAGGCTGCAAAGTATTTATTTGTGCCTTTTTTGACACCACATTCACTAGTTTACAAAAGTGAACGGGCAACACAAAGGCTCCGTGAAAACAAAAAGTTTGGCTCTACCATGGCAGAGGCTGCTGACTGGCTGAGATGAAGTGCTTACTGCTTGAAAAGAATACAACTAATCCTACCCGTTAATGAAAATTGAAACAAAACTTTAAACGGTGGGTTACAATTCTTATCCCGAGTAAGCTGGTCAGTTTGCTTACAAGAAAACTTACCTACAAAGTTGGTGATACTCATTCAGTTTCGGCCAACCTCTGCGCCAGAGGACACGTGTAGTGATCTGCATTTCAAAGGGCACTCGACCCACTTCACAGTGAGCTCGGGCAGGCACAAAGCCATTTACATCGTGGGGCCTTCCCGGGTCACGCAAAAGAGATTTGTACTTACGCCCAAGACTCCCTGGCGTACAATCGGCGATCAATAAAAGCAAATCTAGTTAATGTCCCATTTCCCGGGAAGGGAATACAGGCCGAAGTCGGCCTCAGGCCCTCACTCAGATCCTCGGAGGATGTGGCCCTTAAGGTTAGGCCGCTGCCGTGCGCATTTGAGTCCCGGGCTCTTAATCGTGGCCCGGCCATCGCAGGCGCCTCATCAGGCTCAGGGCAGTCGCCCTTACTCCTCCGAAGCCCGGCGCTCGGGCGCGGGAAGCCGCGTGGCCGCCACTAGCCATGCCGGGACCCCAAGCACACCACAGACCGCGAGAAGAATAGGAAGAAAAAGGCAGAATGGGCCTCCCACAATGCTTTTCAACGACTGGAAGGGTCCACTGTGCTAGAGGCGCGGGGAGAACGGACTGTACCATAGGCTGCCGTACTCTCGTGTGCCGCCATGTGGCTGGAGGGAAAAGCGCTCAGTGAGGGGCTGTGGGACTGGTTTCTTAAGGAAAGAGGAGAGGAGGGAAGGTCCCGTTTGAGGATGGGTGACCAGTGTTTTCGGTAGGGAAGGAGGTTTTATCAAAGGTGGATATCCTACCATCCCTCCTCCCAGGGTTGATAACGTATGGTCAGTACTGAGCAGCGGACATAACCCAAAGAACTTGGGACCCAGAGTTTTGTTGGTCGACACAAAGAACTGTCGTGTCCAACTAAGGCAGAGTAAGTCATTCATTTTTAAAGGTTTTATTGAGTACTTAGAGTGCTCTAGGCTCTGTCCTAAATGCCTGGGAATCCGGGTGTGAATGAGACCGACAAGGTTCCAATCTTACGTTCTAGTTGCACGAGGAAGACCCAAAGCCCTTAAACGCGGATACTGTAATTTCACACAGTATTAAGACCCCCCGCCCCTCCAAAAAAAAAAAAAAAAAAAGCAAAAAAGGGTAAAGCAACAGAGCAGCGCTGTCCAGTAGAAACGCAGTGTGAACATGAATGCAATTTAAAATTTTCAAATTGCCACATTGTAAAACATACGAACAGATTAAATTAAGCAGTCCAACCTATGCTAAATATTATTTCAACAAGTACTCAATATAAAATTATTAATAGGATGTTTCATATTTTAAATTTCTACTGAATCTTAAAAAATGGTGTATGTTTTAAGCTTCAGTTCAGACTATGCACATTTCAGGTGCTCAATAGTTCACTGGACTAGTGATAGAAGATCTGGAAGTGAACTTTTCTTTCCTTGTTGGTCATTGAATCCTAGGGTGCTTTACCACTGAGCTACATTCCCACCCCTTTTTGTTTTTTATTTTGAGACAAGATCTCACTGATCTCACTAAGTTTAGGCCTGGCTAAGTTGCTGAGACTGACTTGGAACTTGCAATTCTCCTGCTTCAGACTCCTGAGTAGCTGGGATTACAGGCGTGCACAAGTGTGCCAGGCTGGAGGTGAACTTTGAGTAGAGAGTGTGGGGGTGATCACACAACATCTGGGGATAGCTGGCCTTGGCTAATGTGATTGGAACACAGTAGGAAGTGCAGTGAAAAGATGTGGTAAAACAGGGGGGAGCAAGTCATTCAGGGAGAGGAATGGTATTTCATGTTGTAATTTTAGAGTTTATTATCACCACAGAAATAAAGCAGAGACTGTTAATTGGCTCCCCACCACCACCACCAACCATAACTCCTTGAAGAGACAGGAAAGGCAATGAGAAAGTAATAAACAATAAAATCTTGTTTCTGTAAATCCCAGCAGAGACTTAGCCAGAGATCACAGTCTCTGTTTGAACCTTTGTTTCTTTGAAGCCTAGCGCTAAAAAGCAAACAAACAAAAAGCTAAATGAATTTATCTCTCAACTCATCAAGTTGTATACATTAAATTCTTATAGCTTTCTGTATCTCAATCATACCTTCAAAAAGTGGTTTGAAAATAGAAAATGAAAATATAGTTACACAGCCCAGTGGTCATCACACAAGAACTTACCTGAATAATAAGAAAATCAATTTGGGAATAAATGTGTAGCAATCAAAAGAAGGTAAATAAATCCAGATCTGCATTAGGAAGTCACTGTCACATCCAGGGTGAGAGAGGTTAGATGTAGAGGAGATACCACCAAGAATGTCATTTAGACACTGAAACAGTCAGTGTGGTGATCATAGCCTTGCCTTCTCCATAGAGAGAGGATGAAGAAATTGTTTCCTTAGGTAAATGAATCACCACTCTGAGCTTGAATTTCCTCATTTACAGATAGAATTTACGCACATGTACTATATGGCTCAGTTTAAAGAACTAAGAAAAGTTTGTGAAATTGTGTAGCACTGTGTATGGTACATAATGACATGTAATAAATTACTCAAATGAGTTAGGCTCTTCTGAGGTTTATCCCACCCCAAGTTTGGAACCTTCCTAGATTAATTTGTTAAAGAAGGGGTAAGAGGGATATTCTGCTGTTTTTCTTGTAAAGATTTTGTAGTTTTACTCTCAACTTGTTCTCTTCTCTTTTTCCCCTTTTGTATCTCTTTCCTAGACTTTGGGTGATACAAGAATAGATAGATAGAAGAAAAGTGGTTGTTACAATATTAGATTAGCATTCAGTGTCAGGAAATCTAATCTAAATTCTTAATCTTCCTGTCCCTTTTGGCCTCACATGTCCTGGTAAGCAAAACCCAGTAATTAAGTATAGGTAAGCAGAAAGGATGAAGAAGATAGGGGATATGTCTTACCTAGTCTCCCTTCCATACTTGCCTATAGAGCTGAGGCACTGTGTAAGGACACACAAGCCACACACAGTGTTAGTGCAAACATAGAAAACTCAGTTTCCCTGTGTAGCAGGCAGAATGATGCTCCCCCACAAAGTTATCCATGTCCTAATCCCCAGAATCTGTGAATGTGCTTACATGAGATAGCAAAAGGGGCTTTGCAGATGGGATTAATGTTAGAGACCTTGAAATGGGGCATTAAAGATGAGAGAAAGAAGCAGAAGAGTTAGAGAAAGAAGGCAGAAGAGATGGGACATGAGAGGTGTTCCATCCTCCATTGCTCACTCTGAAGATAGAGGAAAGGGGCCACAAACCGAAGAATACGTATAGGCAATCTTTAGAACCTGGGAATGTCAGCTCATAGCCAGCAAGGAAAAAGGGAATTCATTTCTACAACAGTACAGAGTGAAGCTGAATTATTTCAAAAATTTAAATGAGCATAGAAGCAGATGTTCCTCTGGAGTCTCCAGAAAAGAACACAGCCCTGGGTAATACCCTGATTTTAGCCCAGTGAGACTCATGCCAGACTTCTGATTTACCTACAGAGCTGATAGATAACAGATTTGTGTTGTGTTAGCCCTCTAAATTTGTGTTAATTTGTTATGGCAGCAAGAAAAAAACCAATCATGTGAGGTGAAGAGTGGGTGAACTTTATATTTTACACCATCTTTTATTGTCTCACCCCATCATCAAGAATATAAATGAGATTTTTCAGACAAGGTATGTGTATTCCATTTTATAGTACTTACTCCATATAAAGTTGTTATGGGTGTAGGGATCCAATTAGATTTTTTCCATATAGAGAACCAATTTTCAAAGATTGTTTATCAAATAGCCTATCTTTGCTATACAAATCTATCATGCTGCCATAGTCATATATCAAGGTTTTGTTTGAGTAGGTCTGTTTCTTCACCATCTATTCTGTCTCTAACTAGTCAGTTTGTCTATCTTGTATCAGAATTGCACTGTCTTAATTTCTGTATTTTTATAATAAGTCTTGATAAATGGAAATGTAATTTCCCTGTTCCCCATCTGTATCGCCACCCAGATCCTTTGATTTTTCTCTTAGGTGTTGTCTCTTTTCTCTTATAATATTTAGAATTAGCTTGTAAAGTTCAGTGAAAAGCACTGTTGGGATGTATATTGGAATTACATTGAATCTGTGATAGCCTGGGAGAAAATTGATCTTTAGGAGGATGGGATGATAGTTAAATTTTATGTGTCAGACTTGTGTGAATCACAGGGATCCCCATTTGAGTAAACATTGTTCTGGGTGCTATCAGTGAAGATGTTTCCAGAGAAGATTAGCATTTGAAGTGGAAGACTGAGTAAAGTGATTTTTCCTCCCCAATATCAGTGAAAGGAGAATTCATTTTTCCTCTGCCTGACTGACTCTGCCCTCTAGGCCCCTATTCTCAGGCCTTTGGACCCTCCTAAAAGCTATACACCTGTTCTCTGGTTCAGGCCTTTGAACTATACCACTGGCCTTCCTGGGCCTCCAGCTTGCAGAGAGCAGATCTTGGGGCTTCTCAGACTCCTCCACAATGGTGTATGCCAATACCTTATAATAAATTTCTCTCTCTCCCTCTCTTCCTTTCTCTGGAGAATGTTGCCTAATGCACTATGCTGCTCTTTTTGTCTCTTCAACGTCTTTCAAACAAAATTCAAAATTTTCTGGCATAAAGATCTTACACATCGTAAGTTCATTCTTAGATCTTATAATTCTGTTGCTATTGTAAATATTTTTAATTAAAAGTTCTGTGTAGTTGCTCTTAACATGTAATCAATATAATTGCTTTTAAATATGGATATTAGATAATTTACATAATTTAAAATGTTTTGTAGATTCTTTTTGGGCTTTCTCCTCAATCATATTCATCTCCAGAAGCTTTATTTCTTCCTCTTTCATTCTCATTCGTGTGTGTGTGTGTGTGTGTGTGTGTGTGTGTGTGTGTGTGAGAGAGAGAGAGAGAGAGAGAGAGAGAGAGAGAGAGAGAGAGAGAGAGAGAGAGGGAGGGAGAGAGAGGGGTGGGGAATACTCAGGGTAGGACCTCCAGGAGAGATGCTGAACAGAGTGATGTCTTAGACATCCTTATCTTGTTCATGATTTAAAGGAACATTCTTATTGTTTCAGCCTAGGTATGTGATGTGGATGACATTTTTATGCCTTTCCTATTGGGTTAGGGAAGTTTCCTTCTCTTTCTGGTTTGCCAATAGCATTTTTGTCATAACTGAATGTTGAATTTTATGACCTGTTTTATTCTTCCTCTATGAGTATGAACATTTTTTCTTGTAACTTATTAATATGGTAAATTGTATATGTATACAATTTACATATTATATAAATGATATGTGTTTTAATATATATCTCACTGGTAGAATTTGTATGGCATAGATATTCATATCAATTTTGATGTTCTGACACATGATTCTGTCATTACCAATTATGTTTGTAATATAACTTGGGCATTTCCTATACATTTTTTGGGTGATGGTTTGAAAATTTTATGTGGAGTTTTAGGTCTTAAATATAGTTTTCCCTAATTAAAATTTTAGATGAAACATTGTTTTGAGGGATACATTGTTGTATGATGTGGGGACATTATATGCAAAGCTAGCATACTAGTAAAACATTAATCTGGGAGCTGTCCTAGAGTATGCTTGTACTGGCTTTTAAGTTTAGTTAGACAACTTTTCTATTTTTTATTTTCTGTGAAAAATTTTGTATGATTTCAGAATTATAATTATTATTGAAGCTGGAGATCAAATTCAGGGCTTTATGCATGATAAGCACATATTCTACCAATGAGCCGCACCCCTGGTCTCTACATTTTCTTAATTAAGAAAAAAACCCCTCACTTTTAGTAGTGTCTAGGTCTAGTATTTTCTTCGTGGGAAGATTTTAAACTGCTGATTCAAATACCAAATGTCTTCTTTGATATAATGAGAGCAACTAAGAACAGAGCAGGGAGGAAGAGCAGGAAGAAAAGATTAACATTAAACAGAGACATGAGGTGGGAGGGAAAGGGAGAGAAAAGGGAAATTGCATGGAAATGGAGGGAGACCCTCATTGTTATACAAAATTACATATAAGAGGTTGTGAGGGGAATGGGAAAATAAACAAGGAGAGAAATGAATTACAGTAGATGGGGTAGAGAGAGAAGATGGGAGGGGAGGGGAGGGAGGATAGTAGAGGATAGGAAAGGTAGCAGAATACAACAGTTACTAATAGGGCATTATGTAAAAATGTGGATGTGTAACCGATGTGATTCTGCAATCTGTATTTGGGGTAAAAATGCGAGTTCATAACCCACTTGAATCTAATGTATGAAATATGATATGTCAAGAGCTTTGTAATGTTTTGAACAACCAATAAAAAAAAAGAAAAAAACAACAACTGCTGATTCAATTCCTTAATGGTCCTAGGATCATTCAGTTCTTCTAGTTCTTCTTCAGTTTTGGTAAGTTAAATTTCCAGAAAAATCTCCACTTTCCCTATGTTTTTAAATTTGTTTAAAGAAATCTTTTCATTATATTATCTTTTTAAATCTCTGATTTTCCTTATTTATGTTATCTTTTTCATTCCTAATGTGTGCCATGGGATTATCAATTTTATTATTAATCATTTGGTATTTTAAAAAGTATCGACACTAATTTTTCTGTTGACACAATTTATATTCCAATATTTATGTCACTTTAGCAATAATAAGTCACTCTATTTTCATTAAAGTAACCAAGTTATATTTTATTTCAGATTTACACAAAGTTTGGGGAGAGTCTTTTTATGTTGGCATGGTATAAAATAAATATTCCATGTTGATTCAGTTTTTGCATAGTATTAGAATATTTTCCATGCTGTTCTTCATTATCAATAATGATTTTTTAAATTTCCTTGCAGATTTAAAAGAAACCTGTGAATAATATGTAAAAGTACATTAAAATGTTTTCTTTATTGAAGGAATTTGACTTTAAAATTATGTTATACATTCTTTTATAATTTTTTTAATATTTATTTTTTAGTTGTAGTTGGATATAATATCTTTAATTAACTTACTTATTTTTATGTGGTGCTGAGGATTGAACTGAGGGCCTCATGTGTACTAGGTGAGCACTCTACTGCTGAGCCACAACCCCAGCCCCTATTCATTCTTTTTTTTTAATTAAATGTTTTCAGTTGTAGATAATCACATTACTTTATTTATTTATTTTTACGTGGTGCTGAGGATTAAATCCAGTGCTTCACACATGCTAAGCCAGTGCTCTACTACTGAGCTACAACCCCTAAGCCCTATATTCTTGAATGTAAAAATATCAAAATGCTGAACAATTGCTGCTTATTCAAAAATTACGGGACTGGGGTTGTGGCTCAACGGTAGAATGCTCGTCTAGCATGTGCGAGGCCATGGATTCAATCCTCAGCACCGCATATAAATAAATAAATAAAATAAAGGTATTGTGTCCAACTACAACTAAAAAAAAATCACAATGCACATACAATATGCCCCAGATAAGAGGGAAATATTTAGAGAATCACAGCCTCTTGAACAAGAGTCCCCAGTCTTTCTTCTTTGCTAGCAAAGCAATAAAACTTCTTTTTTCTTTTTCTCAAATAAAAAAATAAGAAGGAAATATTTAGAAATAATAACTTGTATAATTCTAGCAGAAGGAAAAATTAATGATCATCTTAAAGCCCTAAGTACTTTTTAGAGAATTTCAGTCGAGCCATAAAGTTTATTATCAGTCAAGGTGAACTGGAGGTTAATATTGTTGAGTGTTCTCAGTTGCCATGATGGTGGAAGATCCACTTGTCAGTGGACATTGTCATATTGTATGATAGTTTCAATTAACCAGTTTATAGTCATATTCACATTGCTAATTTGATATTTTTAATACTTATTATTAAGGTATTTCCCAACATGTTCAAATATTTTTCAATGTTTCACTAACTGTGATTTGGCTATATTGGTGTGTACTAGGTAAATGTATGGTTCCAAATATTTTCATGATTTCTTCTTTGACTTGTGAGTTATTTAGAAACATGTTTTAAATTTCATATGGGATCTTTTTGAGTATGTTATTTTTCATTATTTAGTTGTAATACTTAATACTAAGTAATAGAACTATAGGCTTTTGATTATACAAGATTTGTTTTTTACATGTCCTACAATGTAGTTAGTTTATTTATTTATTTTTTAAATTTTGTTTATTTGTTTTCATGTGGTGCTGAGGATCAAACCCAGTGGTCCTTCACATGTGTGAGGAAAGCACTCTGCCACTGAGCAGCCACAACCCCAGCCCTAGTTAATTTTTGTAAATGTTTTATGTGCTCTACTTGTTTCATGTTACATTCTATAGTATGTCTTTTATATCTAGCTTACTAACTATATTAATTAAATCTTCTACACCCTTACTTATTTGTAATCTGCTTAATCTAGAAGTTATTGTATGTTTTAAAGTCTTCCATTATGATAATGGATTTATTGATTTCTATTCTTATTTTTATTATTTTGCTTTATAGATCTTGATATTATGTTTAGTTGCATCCATATTTAAACAATTGATATATCTCTCTAATTAATTAAATTTTCCATTAATATATAATCTTCAAATTTGTTTAGTTTTGGTTTTGTTTTAAAACTTTTTTTCATGAACTTTTTTGGTTCTTTGTTTGGTTTATCATTTTCCATCCTGTTACTTTCAATTTTTATGCCCTTACAGTAAAGCTATGTCACTCTCTTAAAATTCATTCCAGCTACTCAAACAAGATCTTAGACTGGGTAATTTATAAACAACAGAAATATATAATTCTGGTGGCTGGGAAGTCTAAAATCAAGGCACTAGTGGTTTCACTGTCTGGTGAGTACCCACTCCTCATAGATGGAATCTTCTTGCCACTTTCTTACATGGTAGAGGGACTAACAGGCTTCCTTAAGTCCTTTTATAAAGGTACAGATTTCATTCATGAGGGTTAATTTCTTTAAGTCCCTGTCTCTTAATGTTATCACCTTAGAAGTTATTCAACATAGGAATTTTGGAGGGACACAAACATTCAGGTCATAGTTGTCATGTAAATATGACAATGTTTTAAAAATTCAGATTTATAATCTTTGTCTTTTAACTAGAACATTGAGTTCATTTATATTTTATGCAAGTATTTACATTTGTTTTAATTTCTACCATATTATTCTATGTTTCCTTTTCATTTCTCTTATTCTATATTCCTTTTCTCCTTTTTTATTTATTATATTTTGGTTTCCTTTGAATTTATTGAATATTGTTTTCATTTAATATTTTCTCCTGTCATGATGTGGAAGTTCTATGGCCAATTTATAGTCTTTGAGAGATTCTCCTCAAAAATTTAACTCACATATCTAAATTAACAAAGACTAAATACATAAAATAATGTATGTAAAATATAAAATATATTCATTCTCTCCTTTAACAACAACAAAACATGGACCTTAGAATACTATGTCTCTAGTCATTCCTTGCTTCTCTTGTATGCTATTATCTGGGATTTTAATTATTTCAGTGCATATTTTTACACTTAAAAATTCAACACAGATCCTATTATTTTATACCATTATTAAATAACTTTTCTTACAGGTTATCATTTCTTTGATCATCATTTCCTCCTGCATCTCAATTTATTCAAGATATTTTTTGTTCTTTCTAATATATGTGTTTTAGAGAAATTTCTACTCTAATTACTTGGGAGCTTGTTAGAAATGAAGCATCTCAGATCCCTTCTCAACATAGTGAATTACAATTGTATTTTATCAAACTCTGCAGGTATTCCTTTAGTGAGAGTCTGCTCATAGTCAATTCTCACAGCCTTTATTTGTCTGAAAATATTGTTTCATTTGCGTTTTTAAAAGTGATTTTGCTGGGTGCACAATTTTAAATTGATGGTTACTTTTCTTTTGAAGCTACTATTCCCTGTACTGTATCTTTCATTTTATGGGGAAAGTCAGAGGTCAGATGAATGCTTATTCCTTTCTAAGTGATTTATCTTTTCTTCTCTTTTTTTTGAATGATTGAATTTTATTACAACATGAATAGATGTGATTTTAAAAAGCCTTTATTTTGGCTATGATTAAATGGGATTCATGAATCTGAGTCTTGGTTTCTGTCTTATTCATCTCTATATTCCAACTCACTAATTCTCTTTCCAGCTGCTAACAGTGAGAAGCAGCCCTAGTAGCCTAATAGATAAGGCACTAACCTTTTAAACACTATTACTATACCTTATTTTTCTAGGAGTTCCTTTTTTTTTTGAGAGAGAGAGAGAGAGAGAATTTTTTAATATTTATTTTTTAGTTTTCGGTGGACACAACTTCTTTGTTTGTATGTGGTGCTGAGGATCGAACTGGGCTGCACTCATGCCAGGCGAGGGCGCTTCCGCTTGAGCCACATCCCCAGCCCCTGGTTCTTTTTCAAAGATGTCGATTATTTGTGATATCTCTTGCTTCTTTGTTATGTACCTTCTTTTATTTCTTGAAATATAGTAAACACACTTATTTGATACTTGTCTGATAGGCCAAAATTGATAGTCTTACTCTGTTTTAGCTGACTCTCACTTGTTGTCTATTTTCTCAGGGGATGGTGGGTCTTTCTTTTATTTTGAATCTCTGTTGTTTGGGTATCAATTTGTGGTAACTGTTTGGATCTGTTCTCTAGGAAGGATGTATGTTTGTTTTTCCTGGGTCCTGGTACTTGAGGCACCACTGTCCTGGGGGCACTTTAGTTTTTTTTCTTTTTGTTTTGTTTTTAGTTTATTTACTTATTTTTGTTATAGATGGGCACAATATCTTCATTTTATTTATTTATTTTTATGTGGTGCTGAGGATCAAACCCAGTACCTCACACTTGCTAGGCAAGCGCTCAATTTGTGGTACTGGAGATCGAATCCAGGGACACTTTACCTCTGAACTACATCCCTTTAATTTTTCTTTTTTTTTTTTAAATTTTGAGACAGGGTCTCACTAAGTGGCCCAGGCTGGTCTCAAACTTGAGAGAACTTCTGCTGCAGCTTTTGGAGTTGCTAAGAAGGATTACAGGTGTATCCATTGTGCCTGGTCCAGGTCTACTCTTAGACCACATAGATAGTGTGAATTCTTAATCCTCTTACATGGGGAGGGCTGTTGTTAGTAATTTTCAAAGATGTTCCCCACCATTTTATCCTTTTTCATATTGTAGAGGGTAATTAACCCTTCTATTTATCTCCAGAGGGTGATCCTCTTCCCCATTTATTTATTGAGGATATTACCTTTCAGGGGACACAACTTTGTGCGTGGTTTGTTAGTTCTACTTTGCCTTGCTCAGCCCTCGGGTTTTATCTCCTGACTTTCATGTGACTCTATGAAGCCTAAACTCCAAGCCACCAAAGATAGGTTAATATCCCAGGAAAATGACAGCTCCAGAACTTCCTTTGGGTTCTTGTTATCTCATTTGTTGACTCAGAGGACTTCCTTTATTTTTCAACTAATTCAGCCAGGCATTTAGAACAACACTTAAAAAATATTTTATCAAGCATTTTTATTTGTTCTGATTAGAGGATTTAGATATGGAATATCTCTCCTGCCACATTGGAAGACCAAAGCACCTTTTATGTTTCTTGGTCAATTTGTTCCTTGAAAAATTATCCAGCTTAAGAACATCAGAAGGGTTTATCACTAATCCTGTTCTGTGTGTAAAGGTAGCAATTCTTTCCAAAGTAATTTATAATTTAGGGCAATTTTCACAAAGTCTGTTTTTAAAAAATCTTAAGTCAAATTCTTTGTGAAACTGACAAAATTATTCTGAAGTTTATTTGGAATGATAAACTGATAATTTAGAATAATTTAGAAAAAGAATAAGGAGGAGGAATAATTTTCTTTAAGATACTATATATTAATCATGTTATTTAATATGAAATATAATATAAATATAAAAAATAAATATAAAACATTTTCTGAATTTGGCCGGATAATCAAATTAGCATGGCAATGGCACAGACATTCTTGACCAATGAAATGGAAGTTGTAAGTCAGAAATAGTTTGTAGTGTATATTGGATTTCTTTCTTTCTTTGTTTTTGTACTGGGGATTAAAATCATAGGCTTTTACCACTGAGCTATATCCCCAAACCTTTTTATTTATCTATTTTTATTTTGAGACAGAGTCTCACTATGTTGCCAAAGCTGGCCTGAAACTTATGATCTTCCTTCTTTTAGCCTCCTGAATTGCTAGGATTGCAGGAGTGTGCCAGTTGTTCTGGCTAATATATCTTGGATTTTAATATGTCTTAAAGCAAAATCAGCAGAGGAGGGGTGCTTGTTCAATACATGTTGCCATCACATGAGTGACTGATTTCCACTTAGAAAAAAAGAAAAAGAAATTTACTTGATAATATAATGCAAAATAAGGCCTATGTAGTTATGCAGTTTAACAAATGAATAAAAAAATCAAATGATAGAAAATATAGTAAAAATATCAAAGTAAAAACATTTGTTTGAATATAGAAAATATTTACTAAACTTAAGTCAATTTTTAATAAGTTCATTTTATTAAATTTTGAAAAGATTTATCCCAAATAAATACTCACATTGGAAAAAAACAAAATCATTTTTTTGGAAGTATATAGAAACTAGTTACAATGATTGATGGGATAATGGAGACTTTATTTTGAACTATTAGAAAATATTACTCCTAATAATTAAAATTTATTTAGTAAATAAATAAATAAATAAGATAATTGATAATCTTAATTTGGTAAAAATCTAAAACATCTATGTTTAGGGTTAGGGTTAGGGTTAATAATTAAATAAGAAATTAAATTAAATGATAATTAAAAAGAAATTCCATATATTACTTGGTCAAATTCTTATAATAAAATATAATTATAACTAAATATAATTCTTAATAATAAAATAGTCATGTATATTTATATGAACACTAAGGAATCAATAGAGTCAAAGACAAAAAGAGACATTTTACAAAAGAGAAGCATGAATGAATTCTAAAACATCAAGGAATCCTATAAAGAAGTATTTTTGTAATTTTACTGGTTTCTGCTACTGCTACTGTTTAACTCCCAATTTTGTTTTTCTGATATTTATGCATTGGTTTTTATTAAAATATACATGACTCTGTTTGTAAAGGCTTTCTTTTTTTCTTATTTTGGGTGTTAATGACCTTAATTTTGTGGGGAGGGAGTATTGGAGATTGAACCAAGGGGCTCTTTACCACTGAGCTACACCCCCAGACCTTTTTAACTTTTAATTTTGAGATAGGGTCTTGTTAAGTTGCTGAGGCTGGCCTTGAAATTTTGGTTTTCCTGCCTCATTCTTCTGAATTTCAGGGATTACAGGTGGAAGCCTCCACATTGAATAATTTTTTTTTATTATTGACTTTTTATTATGGATTTATTAATCATTATGCTAAATGTATTCACATATAAATGATGTGATTAACTAAGGTGTAGTTTACTTTAATTTGATTAACAAAGCCTTCATGTAAAATCTCTTCTGCACCACCATTTTAGAGATCTTGCAGGAAGGATTGACTTCTCAGTGAGTGATACTGCCAAGAGACTACTAAATGAATGCTAAATCACGAGATTTAGAACAGGTCTGATGCCAGTACATGTAGAAAACCACCAGGTGGCAGTATAAGCTAAGCACAGAACCCACACTGGGACACGTTCATACTATTACACAGAACCACAGTGAGTCACAGTCATACAATTACACTTTAATTGGAATGAATTTAGCAAACAAATCTCATAGTTGAATATATATTTGAATATAACCATCCCATCTCCTAGGAATTTTTAAACTTGGTTTTCATACTATTATTTAATTTTTTTTTTAGTTGTAGATGGACACAATATTTATTTATTTATTTTTATGTGGTGCTGAGGCTCAAACCCAGTGCCTCTCATGTGCTAGACAAATGTTCTGCCTCTGAGCTATAATCCCAGCCCCATCATACTAGTATTTTTTAAGAGACAAAACATTGATTTTCTTTTTTGTAAAGTAGTGTCTAGTTGCATGGAAAAGACTTATTTTTAATGTTATTTGAGTAGCACAAAAGAACATCTTATGCATCCAGTTCAGATGAGAAGGAAATATCTCTTGAGTGATGATATTCTCTGTAGACAGAAGTATGTATCTTAAGTTAAAATAAAGCTGGTGGTTTAGCTAGGAGCCAGCCTGTCAGGAAACATACATAGCAAAGGGGGTTAAATTATTAATAGATACTTCTTTAGTAGGTTATGCAGCTCAATCTGTCTTTTTAAGTAAGGTATGACTTGATTTTTGAGCTTAGCCACACATCTGGAAATAAATAGTGTGTGCAATTTTCACAATTAAATATATGTGGCATGTTTTTCATGTCCACACATTTCCAAGGATATTTTTATAAAAATCGGTTTCCATATGAGTAACTGCTTTTTGTTGGCATAAGGGCTTTTCTTTGGAGAGTAGACAGCACAGGAGGATATTCTGTGAGGAAGATACTCTTGCACACCACAAAATAAATCACTCAAACACAAAGCCTGGTTTTTGATGAATGACTTTAGTTATATTAATGTTAACATTGTTTTTAGCTACTGAAAGAGAATTCCCAGCTGCTTCATTAGATTGGAAGTCTCTCAAATGGATAAATTACATCCCTGAGGACTGGGTCAACTTGAAATTGAGAGTACAGAAACCCTTCATCAAAAATCATGGTGAGAACAGGAAGGGTTAAAACATGGGAGAAGTCTGAGGATTCTGATTCTTCCAACTTCTAAAAAGGGAAAGCAGCAATTTCAGTAAACTCTGGTTTAGCATAATGAATGTGGTCTCTATAATATACAATCAGATAAAGGCTTGTTGATTCCCTATAGGAAGCGTCTCACTTATTCATGAGAAGCCAGAATAGGTTTAGCACCCATCAGAGCAGACTTCCTTCTTTAACTTGGTATCCACTCCAGAGCTGAGAAGGGTAGAGAACTCGGGAACCTGAGTTTGATATGAAGGGATGTTTCCAGGGATGTTCTTGTTCTTAAAAAAAACCTTTTTACTGGTGATTTGATTGAAAATGTTATAGACACTCATCAAATTCACTGTGATGTGAAATTAAAGATCATAAATTAAATGATTAATTCAGGATCCTAAAATCTTAGGTTGGTTAAATTAGGTACATATAATATGAGTGGCTTTAAAGAGATGACATGTAAACTTCACTATTTGTGTTCTAAAATCAACAGTATGTATACCAGAGAAGTTATTCTTAGCTTTAGCACATCTGGAAAAGATTGAGGAAATGCAGTTGTCAGTGATATAATGTAGATCAGGTGTGTACCCTGGCTGTCAGCTGTCAGCAGAGTAAATGTTTATTTAGTTTTACTTAGTTTTCATTTTTGTAATGGAAAGAGGGGACACCCCCCCCTTTCTCTTGTTGACTGGACCAGCCTGTAGGTGCTACTGTATCTCAAGTGGGACATTGGGAGGTTACTCCCTAGTCAAGAGGTAAACAGGAGTTGTGGCAGCTGTGTGATAAAGGGCGTGGCTACAGGAGCTAACTACATTAGAAAATGCAACATGGAAACATGGGGTGAAGAGGCATCACGTATGTCCGTGTCTGTTATGGGAGAAGGGTTTATACTTGTTCTGTATGAGCCAAAGGGATCAAATTAGATCAAGAGGGTGGAAATTTTAAAGAGCCAGTTTGAATTTCATATAATGACTTTTTTGATGGTTGGAAGCAATCACAAATTGGAACGCACTCTTTCGTGAAATGGTGATTTCTCTTTCATCAAGGTGGTTGTGCATAGATTGGCACGAACTTGGAAATATTTTAGCAACTGCTAGATGGATAGAAGAATTTAAGCTCCTTTTCAGTTGTGAGAGCATGGGATTATTAAGCTGTTACTAAACTAGCCTCAATCTTTTGAGAGAAAGCATGTTGGAAAATTTCTCAATATTAATTTATTCCAATAATCCCAATGTGTGTTGTTTTTCTTTTCAGTTTCTTTAGTTAGAAGAAGAAATTTTAAGATTTTAAATGTCACTTTTATTCCTCTTGTCTCAGAGATATGGTCAAAGCCCCAAATGTCAAGATAAACAAATCCTAAAGGAGTTGCCCAGGTAGGTTTTATTAAGTGATCACGTGACTAGTTTTGCCTGTTTTAGCCCATGGGTCACCTCTGGTGTTTGGGTTGAAGAGCTGGTGATGCAGACCCTTTGGGAAAGAGAGTCATTGGTATGTGGCAAGGTGTCCCTTCCCCAGTGAGGAACTGCTGGGAGCACTTGATATGTATCCCCTAGAGATTGGTAGACTCAAGGACAGTGACATCCACTAGGAGACACTGTAGCTGGAGCTACAGTGCACAAATGAGAAGGCTTTGTTGGGAACATTTCCTACCACCACCAAATGGATGTGACAATGGTGCATCTTTTGCCTGGTCAGAAGGGGATAATTTTAAAGGGAACTTTGCTCAACAGGTTTGCCTAGAGCTGCCAGCAATCAGGGACTGATGAGGAACACTATACTCAGGCCATCAACAGTGGGCAGATGTGAGGAGATTAAGAGATTAACTCTTGACACCTGGGTTCAAATCTTGGCTCTGCTGCTTGTTCACTGTGTTGCTATGGCAGAGGTAGAGCAAGACCTGTAGAAGAAACGAACCTCACTTCTGCCTAAATCTTAGGACAGTATCTCAGGAGAGCCAATTTAAATTGGGGAAAAGGAACTTTTAAAATACTAAAGTAAGACTATGTTTGCAACCTAAAGGGACAGAGGGAGCTATCACTCTTTCCCAAGTTTTCATCTGAGGGTGAAAAAAGAGTCTAGGAAGCAGGTTTCAAGGAACAGGGTAGGAAAGAATAATGTTACTTCTGCTTGTATCCTGTGCAGACGCTCAATCAATGCAGCCTAGCTACAGCTGTGAGTGGGAATGCCAGAGGCTGTGGATGGATTCTGGACAGGATTTTTTACAAAACAGCAGCAATAATAGGCAATCAGTCTGCCAGTTTGGGTCTTAAATTTCTTTACCTATATGAAGACCTCCTGGGTCCTTCCAGCTCTGTAGTTCAAGGTTTTCATTTCCCATTACAATCAAAATTTGGTGTGTATATTTAATTTCACAAACCAAATCTTTATTTATACCAACATTTTTTCCAGAAAAGATTGAGTTAACTGAATTTTTTTTTGGTTGACATACTAAATATAGTGTTAAGGTTTTCTTCTGTGTTCCTCCAGTAGTTTTCCTCTCTGCTAAACTTTATATAAATAAGCTTAGTAAGATATGGCACTTCAAGCACATGTATTTTAAGACTCTTCCCCATATAAATCCTGCTGATTCAGTCTACATGTGGTGTTTACATTTTCTAGATGAAAAATCTCAGGCAAACTAAATTCAAGAAGGTGAAAGGAATGGTCAATTAAGCACAGTTGAATATTAAACAATTCCTCAGACCTCTTGGGATTCATGAGATAGTTCTGTATTTTCTTCCTATTTGCAATAAAAATAGAGTTTGTTTTTGAATTTTAAGTCTTTTAATAACACGACTGCTGTCTCAGATAACATAATTTTCCATAAATTCCCGTCAGTCTCTGACATGTTCTTGAAAGAGGTGGCAGAGTCAAATAATTTCTTTATCTAGTTGAGCTGTTTTAAATGATACAGTAGGTTCACACTTTAGTTCAAATGAAAATGAGACACTCATTAGAAAACGATAATGTAGACAGAATGAGTGGGCAACCCGAATCTTCACCTAACTAGTTCTTTGCTAGAATTTCTAATTTCTGGACTATTGCAATAGCAATAGTTATAGTTTATTATAGATTTTACTTGACTATGTACTTATTCATTTTATATTTTGTAAGACATCCAATCTTTTCAATAACATTGAGTAGGAATTCTCAGTTTAGCATTGTATGTGGATTACATATTTATAGATGTAGCACTATGTCACATTTTGAGCCAGAACAGCAGTAGCAACAATTGCAACACCTGTGGCCCCAATACCTTCAAACTGAGATGTCTTTTGTTATTTTCACCTAATTTAGATTTAAATAATCTCTAAGTTTTCTTATCTTAGGAGCCAAAGCTCCTAAGATAGATCATCTTTAAACTTATATATAAATTCAGCCATGGCAACTAAAGCCTCTAAAAACCTCAGTGTCTGGAACACCTAAAACCCTATTAGAATGTGATGAGAATATTTGTATGTTGCTAAGAGAAGGAGAAGTCAAATAAAATGCTATTCCTTAAAAGTATGTATTTTAGTTTGATTTCTCAGGGCTGCTCTATATTATGGTGGTTAAGAAAACCATAACAAGTAGTAACAGAGACAGAGGCAAGCACAGAGCCCTAAATTCTATTTCTGAGGGCAATTCATTTTCTGCCTCCTTGAATTATGAATTCCAAACCAAGGATCCAGGCTAGTGATTATAAGGGATGACTGTACCTAAAAGAATTAGAAAGTGACAGCAGCATAATTTATTGTTTTAGGCTTCTGGTAGTGTTATTTTTGGCAATCCAGGACATTTCCCATGCTTTCCTACTCCTTTAGTCTAGACTCTGGTTTCTTGCTTTGTATAGCAGGATAAGCTCATAACCTAAAGTAGACAAATAGCCCAATCTGGTTGCTGTGATTGGATCAAATATGACACATGACCAAGCTGAGCCAATAGGAGCTCTTGTCTGGAATTTTTCTCTGTTGGAGTCAATAGGGACAATTGAGATTGCTTCTGTGTTTCTGGGGTCAGAAGGGTAGCAGAGGAGGCTACCTTTGACATCCTGTGCAGAAAACGTGTCTGCATTAGACACAACAAGGTCAACACAAAGAGATACAGGAAAGGAGAGAAATGAAGGTATTGTTTGAGGTCTGGATCTGGTTCTGCCTGACATTACTTCAGATAAATCACTCCTTTTTTGTATGTTTGAATTTGCATTTCTGTCATTTGTCTCCTAATATATCCTTCAAACAGAAATATTACCAAAAATCTTGTTATAAAATATTGTTTCATAAACAAAAAATATAGATTATTTTTGTTATGAAGATGAAAAATATAATCTGTTAAATCTCTATTATATGCTAGGAACTGTCGTAGACTCTCATGTATTTTTTTTCACTTAACCTCACAATAACTATGTAGTACCTGTGTCAGTTATCTATTGCTCACTAACTTGTTCACCCAAACTTATTGGTTTGAAACAATAAGAATCTATTTAATTCACAAATCTCTATCTTGGTTGGGTGATTTTTTTGGCCTGGACCAGGATCAGCTCATTTTAAATGGGCTTGCTCATGAGTGTGTATATATTATCAGATTTCAGGATGGGTTCACTCATATGCCTAGAATTTTCAGATCCTCTCAGCAGAGCACACACAAAAAGGAATGACTGGACATTGTCTCCATCAGGCTAACCTGGCTTGTTCACATGGACATTATGGAGTTCCATGGCACAAAGTGGTGGAGACATATAAGTTCTCCCAAGGCTCACCCTTGGCCCTTGCACATCACAGCATTCTGTTGGTCCAGGAGTGAGGAAGTAACCTCTGTTCTAATGAGAGGAGCTGAAAAACCAAAATGGGTGTGGGAGGCAAGGAAAAAGTGGGCACATAACTGTTCTATTATAAAAGGTATATATGCATATACTTCAAAAGTTAAGAAATTTATTCAAGGTCATAATGTTAGAAAGCAACAGAGACAGGATTTGAGCCTTAATCTTCTGACTGAAAATCTCACTCTTTCAAGATTTCTTTCTAGTCTTGCTGATTGATCTATGCAGT
Source organism: Ictidomys tridecemlineatus (assembly GCF_052094955.1). Lineage (NCBI taxonomy): Eukaryota > Metazoa > Chordata > Mammalia > Rodentia > Sciuridae > Ictidomys > Ictidomys tridecemlineatus. The sequence continues at coordinate 117,722,013 of NC_135477.1, read as the reverse complement.
CCAGATGTCACAGTGTAATTAGTTTCTAAAGTTCTATCCTTAGATCACTTTTGAATTATTTCTAAGTTATTATGAAGAATTCTTTGTTGTAATAAAAGTATTAACTTTCCATGAATAGGTTATTCTTGACCCACACTTGTAAGTATTTTTACTTATATTCATGTCCATGAGAAAATTAAGTTCACATTTTCCTTCCGTTGTCCTCCTTCTCCTCCTACCTCTACCTTGCCTTTCTTATTTCTGATACTGGGTATTGAACCCAGGGGAGCTTTACCTCTGAGCTACATTCCCAATCCTTTTTATTTTATTTTTAAATTTTGAGATGGGATCTCACTGAGTTGCCTAGGGTTTTCCTAAGTTGCTGAGGCCGGCCTTGAACTTGCCATCCTCCTGCCTCAACCTCCTAAGTCACTGGTGTTAACAGGTGTGCACCACTGCACCTGCCTGAGGTTCATATTTTCATCTTGTAATACAGCTACTATTTGAAATACCAGATGTTATTTTAAAAGAATAGATAAAATTGCTTGTAGTACCTAGTGAATTCTTAAGTGAGGAAATAATGAGTTCATGCAGGTGGGAAGCTGGAGGATGATGAATGAAAGGATTGGCAGGTGTTATGGTTTAGATGCATTGTTCCCCAAAATCTCACGTGAGGCAATGCAAGAGGTTTGGAGGAGAAATGATAGGGTCAGAGCCTTAACATATTCAGTGAATTAATCCCCAACAAGATTAACAGAGTGGTAACTGGAGGCAGGCTGGAGGAAGTGGTTTATTGGGGGTTTGACTTTAGGGTATATATTTGTATATATTTGGGGTATACATTTGGGATATATATTTGTTGTATATATTTGTATCTGGAAGGTGGAGACCCCTCTCTCTGCCTCTGATCATCATGTGAGCTGCTTCTCTCTGCCACACTCTTCCACCATGATATCCTGCTCACCTTGAGCCCCTGTCTTGGTTGGGTGATGGAGTTGGCCTTCTATAGACTAAGACCTCTGAAACCGTGAGCCCCTAAATAAACCTTTCTTTCTTTATAGTTCTGGTTGGGTCCTTTAGTCACAGCAGCAAAAAAAGCTGACAAAAACAATGGGCTAGAAACAAGTTGTCAGCAAACCAGAGAGTTCTAGAACAGTGGACCTCAATCCTGTAGTATCCTAAGGAAAGGAATAGTGGCAAGTGGCCATTGTTTAAGCTGAGGAATCTTATAGCTTTGTAAGGTTCCATGCATATCCCAGAGCCAGTGTTCTCCAAGGAACTTCAAAAGAATAGAATATGGGGAATAAAGAAGAGGCATACAGAACCTGGCATTGTACTGCAAAACCAATATGTCCCACACTGAGCCTCTATGAAAAAAATTTAGCTCAAGTGTTCTTTTCATCCTCCCTTTAAAGTCTAAGTGCAATATATCTTATACCTGTAACAGTCCTGAAGATGTTTATGAGGAGCAGTGGTCAGGTAGGCAGCTTTATCTGAATTAATTACCAATAGAACAGAGGGATGGGATTAAGAAGAAACGAGGATGAGAGGACATGTGGAATGAAATCTACCAAATTATGCTATGTCCAAGTATGAATATGCCACAGTGAATTGTACACACATATACAGACATACACACACGATTATAATGAATGACTTGAAATAATAATAATAGAAGGAAGATCAGTAGAATAGAGCAAGCAGATCAGGGGAGGGAGGAGAGGAGGGAAAGCAAAGGTACTGAGGAATGAGCTTAATGAAATTTTTATGTGCAGGTATGAATCCCACTATTATGCATAATTATAGTGAACCAGTAAAAATATTTAAACATGACTAAAACAATGCACAGATTGCTGGAAAGAAAGGAAGATCAGTGTGGTAGAGAAAGTAACAAAAAGAGGCAACTTCCAGGAACTTTCTTCTTGCAATTGCAGCGGGTCTTCTAACCTTTGGGATATAGGCATGAGAAAATGGAATGTTTAAATGGTTTAAGTGAGGCAGTGAGGAGGAGGTGAAGCAGGACAAGCAGGAGGGTATATATAGGTTGGTAAAGAGAGCAGATTGTTTAATGAATTTTGAGCTGCCTACTGGGGAAAAGGTGATATATATACGCACACACATACACACACATACATACGTATACATACATACATACATATATATACATATATACAGCTTAAAACTCATTAAGTTTATACATATGTACATATGTATATGTGTGTGTGAATATATATCTATATATATGTGAATATATCTATATATCTATACAGATGTATAGATATATGGTTTTGTTCTCTTCCTTTTCTTTTTGTTCTGTGGATTGAGCCTGTGGCCTTGTGCATGCTAAACACATACTCTGCCACTGAGCTCTACCTCTAGCCCCTGTATAGTTTTTAAACATCTTAGTATCTGGTATCTTCATATTCTTTTCATTATGGTTTATACACCAAAAGAAAGTTTGGGATCTGGTGGAGTTGGAAAGAACTGCAGAAAGTGTTCCCCAGACTGGGATTACACTTTCCTGGAATTTCTTTCTACTTTTTTTTTTTTATTTTAATTTTTTATTTTTTTGGTACCAGGGATTGAACCTAGGGGTACTTAACCACTGAGCCCCATCCCCAGCCCTTTTTGTATTTTATTTAGAGACAGGGCCTCACTGAGTTACTTAGGGCCTCACTGAATTACTGAGGCTGGCTTTGAACTTTGAACTTTGATTCTCCTGCCTCAGCCTCCTGAGACTCTGGGTCTCACGCCCAGCTTTTCCTGGAATCTTTTTAAAGACTTACTTTAAGAAGGGTTTTGCATTGTCTATTCAGAAACACAGAGAGCCATGGATTTGGAGAATCAGTATTCCTCTTTTCTGTTGATCTCCATCTGTACTCTGGCACAGGATGATTCAGGAAAAAGTAATCTTTCAGCCTAGGTCAGAGAAGTTGGGCACAGTGGAGCTGGAATCCGAGGACTCTGGTACCTGACATTCCTAGACCCTACATCTATGAATTTTTGTCTGTATCTGGTTGTCATCTCCTTGCAGTTCCTTTCCCCTACGTCAGAAAGGTACAGAATTCTAACTACAAGACTAAAATTCAGAAGTCACTTTTCACTTGAGACTGTAGATCCCATTTTAAAATATTGAGGAAAACCCAAGGAAATGAAAAGAAACCAGATTAGTACCCATTGGATAGAAATGTATTTGTGAAAAGTGGCCAAAAAATAAGAAAAAAAATTCAGTGAGGGCAACCCACTTAATCAGATTAAGTTTATAAATCTCAGGATTGAGCTGTAGGAATGCCTTTGTTGATAAATAAAGAGGAACTACCAGCCACTGGAACCATTTAGCTTACATTCCTTCAAAGCACTAAATAAATTAGAGAAAATTATGTAATGTTTGGAATTTCACTGTGATGTGTGACAAATACTCAAAAGAAAATCAAAGAGTTGTTGAGTTTGCATTTTTGCAGTGATTGACCAAACTCCTTCTAAATCTGTAATTAAAAGGGGGAAGAAAAGCAACCAAACATTAAAACAATTTCCTATTTTTTTAAAAAAGTTTGTTTATTATTATTATTTTTTTAGTTGTAGGTGGACACAATGCCTTTATTTATTTATTTATTTTTATGTGGTGCTGAGGATTGAACCCAGTGACTCACAGGTACTAGGCAAGTGCTCTACCACTGAGCCACAGCCCCAGTTTCCTATTTTCTATCTTCAAGTTTTGGATGAAGACTTTTGATGGTTTTTCTTTTTTTTTTTTTTTTAAAGAGAGAGTGAGAGAGGAGAGAGAGAGAGAGAGAATTTTTAATATTTATTTTTTAGTTCTTGGCAGACACAACATCTTTGTTTGTATGTGGTGCTGAGGATCGAACCTGGGCCGCACGCATGCCAGGCGAGCGCGCTACCGCTTGAGCCACATCCCCAGCCCCTTTTGATGGTTTTTCATCTTTGATGGCTGTGTAAGTCAGCTTTCCATTAATGTAACAAGAGATAATCATAAAGAGAAAAGGTCTGTTCTGGATCAAAGTTTTTGAGGTTTCAGTTTGTGATCAATTGCTTTTGAATCTGGGGTGAGGCAGCACATCCTGGCAGCAATGCATGCCTGTTCACCACATGACTGGGACATGAAATAGAGGAAGAGGAAGGAGCTGGGGTCCCATATCCTTTTCAAGGGCATGTTCTCAGTGACTGGAAGATCTCTCACTAGGTTCTATCTCACAAAGGTTTCACCACTTCCCAGTAGTATCATGGGCAAGGGGCCAAGCTTTTAATGCATAGACCTTTCAAGTACACATATTCCAAAGCATAGCAGTGACTTAGCCTTACAAAAACAAAATATAATCTGAGTGATTTCTAGAGTATTATTTTTATTAACACAAGTTTACAGAATTTTAATCACACATCCTATTAAAGGGTATATATCCACATGATTTATTTCTAGTGATGCTAACCTTAAAGTTAATATTTTCCCATTTCATACTCTATTTTTTGGAAGCAAGTTTTAAGTCTAGCACATACACACAAGGATAAGAGATTAAGCTACACCTCCTTGGTTAAGATGTATGTGGGGAGAATATCTATATATATTTCTGTAAGAAAAACCTGTCTGTTCTTCTTTCCTCCCTTTCTTCCTTCTCCCCTCTTTCTTTCTATTATTCATTTATTTATACCATGGTCAATGTTTGTATACTTATTTGATATTATTTCATAATCCAATTCACCATTATAAACTAATTGCTTTATTTTGTTGTCCAAATTCTTTCAACTTTTATGTCATTTATTTTATTACATTGTGTAGTATTGGTGTAAGCTTTCTTTTCATTCTCTAGTCCATTCACTGTCTATTGCTGTATAACAAGTTACCCTCAAACTTAGTGGCATACAACAGCAAACATAGTTTATAGTTTCTATAAGTCTTGAGCCTAGGTACAGCTTAACTGGGTGCCTCGAGTCCCTCACAGAGCTTCAATCAAGATGTCAGTAGGCACTGTAGTTACCTCAAATCCTCTATTCCTGACTATAGTAGTGGTACTGGGTGTACTTCCCCATATAATGCTCTTTATCTGAGGTTACTCATGAAATTCCCCTACCACCCAGTAATCTCTTCACCAGCCACTACTTTCACTGAATGGAGAGGAATCCTTGAGGGACTTACATTATCCAGGAGGTAGACAAGTCCCTACACTCAAGGGTTATAAAATGGCATGAGTGTGAGGAGGTAGGAATCATGGAGGGCTGTTTTAGAGGCAGCTCACATACTCAGTATTCTAGAGTTTCATCTAGTCACTTTGATTATTAGGATGGAAAAAGGGAGAAGAGAAGGGGGAAGCTTTGAAAACAAAACCCTGATGGACTTAACATTTTTATTAGAATAATTTGACATGTTGTCATAAAGTATATGGCATTTACCTTTCATTATTCTTATTGGTCATTTAAGCATTTACTTATTCATTTTGGAGTATATGACATGTAGCTTCTAAGTCAAATGTGGTTTTTCTGACTCCCAAGGTTTTTGGAAAACATTTTTTTTTTCTTAGCTAGCCCCTATGTATTTATAGATCATTTAGGCTCTACCTTCTGAACATCACTTCCACAGGTGCCTGGGATTGCTGAGATTTCTCATGCAGAACATTTGTGAACTTCAGAATACTGATGTTATGGGCTGGAGTTGTGGCTCAGTGGTGGAGCACTTGCCTAGTATGTGTGAGGCACTGGGTTAAATTCTCAGCACCCCATATAAATAAATAAATAAAGTTATTGTGTCCATCTATAATGAAAAACATTTTTTTTTAAAAAAGAGAGTACTGGTACACTCTGGAATTAGGGCATGCCATTGAGGTGGTGAGTGAGGGTGTTGTGTGCAGAGACAAGATAGGTGCTCAAAAGGCACTGGTGATTTCAGGCAGTGTACTATGGAGAGACCAAGTTGGAAGGAATTCTACAAAAAATTTTTTTAAGGTTTTTGGGTAGCCTTAGAGAGGTGAGCAGAGTGAAGAAAGGGCAAATATAACCTTAATAAAGTCTGTGGATGGATTTAGGTTCTGTGCATACCAGGAAAACTGTTAAAAAGGCAGGCACCTGGAATGTTCTTTTAAGGCATCTCCTTTAAACTTTGGACTTAGAGTGGATTTCCCACCTGGAGAGAAAGGTATTGTTCAGAAGCAACTCAGGCCCCTTGAGGTGGCACAGCTGGACACTTACCACAGAGTTCTTTTTTTTAAATTTTTTTATTCTAATTAAAATACACTTTGATACATCTTACATAAATGGAGTACAACTTCTTATTCTTCTGGTTGTACATGATGTAGAATCATACAAGTCATGTAATCATATATGTACATAGGATAATAATGTCTGATTCATTCTACTATTCTTCCTATTCCCATACCCCTTCCCCTCCCATCACTTCCCTCTGCCTAATCCAAAATAACTCTATTCTTCCCTAGGAACTCCCCCCACCCACCTTGTGAATTAGTATCTGCAAATCAGAGAAAACATTTGGCTTTTGGTTTTTTGGGATTGGATTATTTCACTTAGCATGATATCCTTCAGCTCCATTGATTTACTTGCAAATGCCATCATTTCATTCTTCTTTAAGGCTGAGTAATATTCCATTATGTATATATACCACATTTTCTTTATCAGTTCATCTATTGAAGGACACCTAGGTTGGTTCCATAGTTTAGCTATTGTAAATTGAGCTGCTGTAAACATTGATGTGGCCCTATCTCTGTGATATGCTGACTTTAAGTCCTTTGGGTATAAATCAAGGAGTGGGATAGCTGGGAAGGAGCAGAGATACATAGTTCTTTTCAGTTTCTCTGAGTAAGGCATATTATATGATAGCTACCCAGGTGGAAAGATCCTGGTGCCCTGATAAATGGTGTCCACTTAATGTGTGAGGGGTAGATGTGATGACCTGAGCCACATTCAGAGACTCCTTTGGAGAAGGACATGAATCTCCTTATCAGACTCCAGAGCATTTCTCTGCATTGGAAGTTGATGCATCTAAGACTTTAGTGAAGCATATCTCTATTTTGTTTTGTTTGTAGGAAAATTAAGAACATTTTCATGATAACTTTGCCTTATAAGAAACCCTCATCTTGGGGCTGGGGTTGTGGCTCAGCGGTAGAGCGCTTGTCTAGCACGTGTGAGGCCCTGGGTTCGATTCCTCAGCACCACATAAAAATAAATAAACAAAATAAGGGTGTTGTGTACAACTAAAAAATAAATATTAAAAAAACCCCTCATCCACTAACATTGGAGGAAGACCTGCTCAGTCAGGGTAGGAGAAGAATGTCATAGAAAGCAGAGGACCAGAGAATGCAAATGTGCACCTTTAGGATCTGGCCTTGGGGACTGGGGAGGTAGCTCAGTGGTAGAACTTGTGTGTTTACTATGTGTAAGTCCCTAGGTTCAATCTCCAGCACCAAAAAAAACAAACAAAAAAGTAAGTCTGGGTTCAGTAGATGCCAATATCTCCTCTTTCTGCAGATCCTAAAGCCTGGATATAATATAATGGAGATTTCAGGAAAGGAGCAATTAGAGCGGAGATTTATACTGGGGAGCCTGTTCACAATGCCTGCTTCCTTATATAAGTCAACAGCAGCTTTTCATCTCCTGGCTAAAGTAAGTGCCTCAAGGCTTCCTCTCAGTTCAGTGAAAATGATAGATGAGTCTGAGGGTCGGCTGGTGGGAGAAATTTCATGGTAACTTCAGATAAAGAGCATTATAAGGGAAAGAAACACCCAAGGTCTATTCTTATGTATCTCATCTTTGTGAAACTCAAAGAAAAATATCACTCCTGTGATTGGGGGCTGCTTTGTGCAAAGCAGGTCTTATAATTTTTGGGATTTGGACTCAGGTCTTAGTTTGGGGCATGTGTGTTTATTTGCAAGGGGGTTTTTGGCAAGGGTGAAGAGTAACACCTGGATATGAACTAAATATTCTTTTCAGGTATGTAAATATTTAATTTAGCAGGAGAATATGATGGAATAATATATTTGAGATTTATTTTTCGCTTCTTTTGGAACATCTCTCCTTTCCCCATTGTAGCAGATGGGCAGCTCTGAGCTCATCACCTCAGGGAAGGGAAGTGACAAAGTCGAAAGAGTCTCTCCAGAACTGTGTTCCAAAATTCCAAGTCCTTAGAGGGCTAAGTGTATTTTGGGGATGGACAGAATATTTAGAAGGAAGGAAGGAAGGAAGGAAGGAAGGAAGGAAGGAAGGAAGGAAGGAAGGAAGGAAGGAGGAAGAGAACAGGGCTTCCCCTAAGATTAGAGAGAAAAATCCCCTAGACTGGAGTGTGAGAAGGGGAACTTGCTGAGCCATGGGTAGGTCTCAGAGAGGGGCTCTGAGCCCTGGTGACTGAGTGCCATCTTGGAGGAATGGCTTCATGGACTGCCTCCTAGTCAGGGCCAGAGATGACCTCTGAGATATTCCCATACACCAGGGGGGCCTGATGCAGCAGATGGTTTCCCATACTGCAGTCTGTAGACCCTACCTGTCCATCTGGCCTGCCATCAGTGTTCCAAATGAGTTTCCACTGACACATTCTTTACAGTGAGTGGTCTATGTGGCCCCTGCAGGTCAGGTAGCTTCCCTGGTTGCCTCTTCAATGCCAGGATAGAGGAGAGGGGTCTTTTTGTCCTTATGAACCATGCTAGGACACGGACATCTATGTGAGGCCATCTGTGGAAAATACGCCTTGATGTACCTCAGGGTCAGTCTCTCTAAAACCCTAATGCCTTTTGAGGTCCCATTCTCATGCCAGGTATGGGGATCCTCAGATTCCTGGATTCTTGTTGAGTCTCCTCAGTAGAAACTAAAATGAGACTCAGAAAATCACTAGAGTCTGCTTGAAAGGAAAAAAAAAGGTTAAAAAACCCCACAAAAATTTACATATTTTTGTATTGGGAATTTTCTGTGGGTCAACCTGATCAGTGGTGGCCAGAACCCACTCTTGCTGAGGTAAACTGTAATCACTTCTATTACAACACTACTTTGGACATTCCAAGTGAGTTTCTAGAGACAAAGATTTCAGGCTCTGAGAAGTGGTCAAGATTCTCTGATAGTAGAATTTTTAAAAGAAATGCATATCAAGCTCCTGCTGCAGACCCTCAATTCATATCAACCTCACAATGGTATGTCTTGTACATATCTTGGCTGTGGATCATTCACTAGGTTTCATAGATTGGTAAGACATCTACTAACACTCCAGGTTTAATCTTCAAGGCCAGTGGAACAGAGCTTGTCTTTGTCAGTAGCTCCAGAATATCTTGCATATCACTGGATCTTGACTGGCTCACACGCCCACCCCTAAACTCATCACTGTGAGTAATGGTGGCAGAAGTAGATGGTCAGAGGAGGGTTGTCCCTTATTATCTGTGGGTGTACATTCTTTGACTGCTTGTAGGTATGTGAAACCTTGGGTAGTACCAACTCCTGTCTGCATATGCTTTATTTTTTCATATACACACATACCTAGGATAAAGTTTATAAACTAGACACAGTAAGAGATTAACACAATTAACTAAAAATAGAGTATAACAACACAGTGCAATAAAAGTTATTTAAATAAGGTCTCTTTCTCTGGCTCAAAAAATGTTTTTGTATAGTGTTCCATCAGTATCCATGGGGGATTGGTTCCAGAACCCCTGGAGGATACCAAAGTCTGCTGATGCTCATACATAGTATTTGTGTATAACCTATGCGTGTCCTTCTGTGTACTTTAAAGCATCTCTAGACTCCGTATCCTATCTGATATAATGTAAATGCTATATAAATGGTTGTACTGTATGTCTTAGAGAATAATGACAAGAAAAACGTATGTACATATTTAGTATAGGTAAAATTTCCCCCAAATGATTGGTTACATCTGCAGATGTGGAACCTGTGGATATGAAGGGCCCGTTGTATTACACTCAGCCTTCTTGTGATGACGTGAGATAATACAATGCCTATATGATAAGATAAAGTGAGGTGAATTTGTAGGCATTGCAACATAGCATTAGACTTCTAAGTAAGGGTTACTTGAGCACAAGTACTCCGTTACTGTGACGGTACACTAAGTGACTAATGGGTGGATAGTGTATGTGGTTTATATACTCTAGAAAAGAGATGACTTATGTTCTGGAAGAGACAGAATGGTGCACTTTACAGCTATGAATTGCTTATTTCTGGAATTATCCATTTAATATTTTGGACTGTGGAAATTCAGAAAAGTGAAACTGCATAAAAGAAGGACACTGTTGCTTGTGTACCCCTGGAGATAGAGGTGCAGTTAACTTCATTACAAGTCCTTGGACTGAATGAGGAAAAAGTTAGTTTCCTAGAGGAAAACTAGAATAATATGATCCTGACAAAGGTGAATGGTAACTGGGTAGAGAAATGACAATCTTTTAAAAAGTTAAAAATGTTTGAAACTTCTGGATAGATGAATGACATTTGACAAAAGGAGGTAGGATGCAAAGAGAAGTCAGATCAAAGACACAAAGGGCTAGGTTGGATGGGAATAAATCTAAGGGACAGAGTGGGATTATATTTGAGTCTATCCTGAAATGACATGAATAAAGCATAGAATTCGGACAGGCAATGAGGAGTTTACTAAATTTTGGGTCCCTATTGCAGTCTGGATTCCAAATGTTCTCCAAAGTTCTATGTGTTGAAGGCTTGATCTCTAGCACATCCCACTATTGGAGGTGGTGAAACCTTTAGAAGGCGGGGCCTAGTGGAAGGAAATTAGATCATTGGGGGTGTGCCCTTGACAGGGATATTGGGATGCAGTGCTGCTTCTCTCTCTTTGTTCCCATCCTTGAGGTAAAGGAGCTTTCTCTGACACATGCTCTTGTCATGATGTACTGCCTCACCACAGGCTCAAGCACAACAGAGCCAACCAAACATGGGTTGAAACCTTTGAAACTCTGAGCCAAAGTAAAACTTTTCCTCTTATAAATTGATTATTCCAGGTATTTTGTTACAGTAATTGGAAGCTGATTAATAGAGCCCCTGTTTGATTTTGGCACAAAGCTGTTTTGCCTTCATGCTTTAGTTCTAGGCTCTTTATTCTTCTATATTACAGAGGACCTGAGACTTTAAAGGTAGCTCATCAGAAAAGCTAATATTTAGATGAAGTGTTTTATCCTAAGTATAATAACAACTTTTCAGTGATTATTATTAATGATAGTGTGTTGTACGTTGTTCTCTATTACTCTCTCTTTTTCTCTTTCTTTCTTAGGTTAACTATTCGAAAATATTGTAGAACAGGAGCAAAATTATGTTCCCCAAAAGATCACTGGAATTTTTTTGCTATGCTTTTTCTATCACAAAAATGTGATTAAGATTAATTTAAAATAACAGAACTGAAGACATGTTTTACTTGCTTTAAGCAGAGGCCAGATTCAATGTAGAACATTTGTATCCTTCATTGTGGAACAATTATCAGCTGATTTGTATATTACATAATTCTTATTAGTGGCTTAAAACCACTAATCAATCTTTTTAAAAATTTAAAGACATAAAATAAGAATATTTAACATTTTGTATACTATTTGATAAAATTATTAATTTTTAGCAAGGTCTTTATGATTGCATTTAGAAATATATGTTGTTATTGTTGTTTTAGAATTGGCAACAACTTGGACTGGAGCATTTTAATAGAAAAGTTAAGAATGGAAGCTTTTTTCTATAAGAGTGCTGGTTAGTCTTACATTTGTTTTGGAGATCTAATCGTTGCCATATGTTAGACCTATCAAATGAATGATGTAATTTAGGCTGCTTGTTGTCCTGCCAACTGCTCCATGCTGCCTCCTCACTTTTAGCAAGCATTACTCCAATATGTGCATATATCACCCAGCAGTAGTTTCTTATACAACCCTGGTAGTCCTTGGGCCCTTAACCTTATCCATCATCTACATAAGCTCTATCTTTTCCCAATGTAATTTAAACTCGTGAAAAAAAATCATAGTAAACCTTGGCAGAGAATGTGCTTGAAGGATAATAGTTAACTCAGTATTCTGATGCATGATTAAAAAACCAAAGCGAGGGTTTCATGAAATGAAATCATGATGGATGAATTCAACTTTCTCCACCATGACAGTGAAATACTTCTTCTTTTATGAGACATTAGATGGTACATTTCACCATTCTGAAGAATAAGATGAGCAGAGCAAAACAAAAAGCAACTTATATATTTTGTCACCTCTGGTGACTTCTATCTAGAAAGATACAAAGTTCCATCTGAGTATCTCAAATATTTATGGAACTATAACCCATAATCTTTCAACTTTATAAATGAACAAACAGTCGATCCATGACTTATTCCAGGTTGTTATTTATATATCTGTATTTATTGGAAGAACAATTTGTAGGTATTTTATTCTCTAAGTTATATTAGGAGAAAAATCTGTGATCAATAAATACATTTGAAATTTATTTTTTAACAGTTTGAGTTGCACTGTCACAATCATCCACTGTTTTGAACTATGATTTTTCAAAGAGTAAGACAGTGAGAATTTTCTCAGCATTATGAGAGAATCCTAGAATTTGCCACTGTGCAGCTTGAAAGGCTTTTATATATCTTTTTGTATTCAAACATTAAAACTACTTATTTTAACCTGGTATCCTCATATACTTTCATTATGGCTGATTTCTTTTTTGCTACCCTTTTTGGTTCTTTTTTTCTTTATACCTAGGATTAGTGAGATAATTTTCTTTAATTTACACCTTTTGCATGGTCCAGCAGGATCTAAAATTAATCCTTTCCTTTATGGCAGTTGTACTCTTACGTAACCTTTGGCTCCCACATGTCATCCTAATGAACTTCCCCATTTCCTACTGTTCTACAATCTGTCTTTTTGGCATCTTAAAACCTTCTGCACTCTTTTTTTTTTTTTTGGTTGGTGTGTTGGTTTGCTAGGACTTCCATAGCAAAGTACCACAGAGTGGGTAGCTTACACAACAGACAATCATTTTCTCACAATTATGGAGGCCAGAAGTCAGAGATCAAAGTATTGACACAGTGGATTCTTTGTGGGGGTGGGGCATGAGGGAAAGGTATGTTCCAGGCCTTGCTTCTTGGCTTTATAGATGGCATCTTCTTCCTGGGTCTTCATGTTGTCTTTCCTCTGTAAGGGCTAATGTCCAAATTTCCTTTTTCTATAAAGGACACTGGTAATATTGGATTAGAATCTACCCTAATGGCCGCATTTTAACTTAATTACTTCTGTAAAGACCCTAGCTCCAAATACAGTACTTTCTGCGATGCCAGGGGTTAGGAAAACAGTATCTGAATTTTTACTACTACTACTACTACTACTACTACTACTGCTGCTGCTACTGCTACTACTACTGCTGCCACCATCACCACCACCAGGGATCGAACCCAGGGACTCTTATCACTGAGCCACATCCCTAGCCCTTTAAAAAAATATTTTATTTAGAGACAGGGTCTCACTGAATTGCTTAGGACCTTACTAAGTTGCTGAAGATGTCTTTGAACTCATGACCCTCCTGCCTCAGCCTCCCGAACTGGGGGGATTACAGGTATGTACCACCTGCCCAGCTCTATATCTGAATTTTAGGCTGTGAGGATATGATCAAGCCTATTGTAAAAGGAAAGAATAGCATAGAATTATTTAATATCATATGGTATTTCTGAGATACTGAGATTTTATGTAAAAATATAGATCTTAATTATTAGGCTAAAAATAGGGATAGTCACTTGCATAGTGATTGTGATCTTCTGGAAGTTGAAATGCTAAGCCGAGAAGATTTACAATTCTCTTTCCCCTGATCCATGACAAGAAAATAGCACAAGCTAAATTAGATGTTTTCTTTTACAAATAACATTGCCAGAGACTGGGTAAATTTTAAAGAAAAGAGGTTTATTTTAACTCTTGGTTCTAGAGGTCCAAGGTAAAGGTGCTGCATCTGAGAATGGTCTCTTTGCAGGGATGGCCCCAAGGCACTGAAGGAATCACATAGCCAGAGACTCTGTGTGTGTGTGTGTGTGTGTGTGTGTGTGCATGTGCGTGCATGTGTGTGTATGTGTCCTTTGTCTTTTTTAATCTCCTTACGAAGTTATCATTATGCAACCATGACAACTTCACCCTAATAATCTTATCTAATCCTGATCATCTCCCAAAGGCCCTACTTCGAAACATCATACCTGGATTAACTTTCTAGGCTATTTAGTACATCATGATGGGAATTAAAGTCTAACATGAGTTTCAGAGAGGACAAACCTCTTCACATAGTAGCAAGTATGAGCCTAAAACAGAAATGGGAAAACCGATCCTTGAGAGCCTTGAACAACAAATGGTAAAGAAAAATACTCATTTTAATGAATAGTTGTATTTTTATTCAGATTGCAACATATACATGCAAACCAACACTCGCCCACCCCAAAATTTCAACAATATGTTGCACTCAATATATGCTATTTCATGGGAGTTAATTATTTCTGTATTGTCATAAAGTCTTTAAATATAAGAAGAGACCCATAAATAATTGTAAAAGATTGTACCATAATTCCAAGGTGGCCAAATGGATGAGAACCTCTTTCTTTGGAGTCATAATAAAACATTGAATTATTTCAAGACTCAGGTGTTACTAGAAGGCATGTGAGATCAGATGCTCTGCAAATAGCTTTTGACTTTTATGCCATTGTTTCCTCCTCTGAATAAGAAGTTATAATTCTATAGAGATATGAGTGACTTTCATCATTGTCTAGTATAAATAACTTAGGGTAATGCTGGTGGAGATTAAATTCTAGAGATAGGGTGGCCCATTCTGAAGGTTTTTACCATATCAAACCTATGTCTGTCTGCTCTGATCACTGGGCTTCCAGGTTAATTCTGGGGGCAGCTCAAGGACAAGGACCAGTATTGGAGAAGGAAAGAGTGAAAAGGAGATTCTCAGCTTCTTCCTCCAGGAAATTGACCTGGCCTCAAGAAGTGTTGCCCTGGATTAAGGATGCCATAACAACTCTGTTATGAGCTGGACCTACTTCTTTCATAGTGGTCACATTTAGAAGAGGGCACAAGAAAGGAAATGGGACAAAAACCTCCACTCAGTGCTTGCTTTTACCAAGAGGGTCTCAAAAAAGATTATATATCACACATTGAAAAAATGCTCTTTCAAAATCATACATTTCTGCATGCTTCCCATTTTGCTTTGCCTAGTTTTGAATAAGGAGAATTATGCCATAGTAGGGTATTAAAATTCCCTATGTAAATCTGCTTGCATTGTTTTAGAAGTCACACTTTTTTTTTTTGAGTCACATTTAAAGTAGGGCTAGTGTGTTTGAGAAATGATGGAAATTATTGTCAGGTGTTTTCTTTCTAAATAGAATTTTTTTGAGCTATTAAAAAGGACAGTGATCATTAATATGCTAAAGTCTCCAAGTTGCTATTTCATTAATGGATAAAAACTGGGCAGCTTATCCTTTTTCTCAGAAAGTATTAGTGATTTCCTGTGGGTAGCAAGAAGTAGGAGGAAAAAAAACCTCTCTTCCTGCACTCTTCCCCAGTTTCCTATTATTTTCTATGACAAAAAAAAGATGCAACCTGTTCCTCTTTCCCAATTTATTACTTCCTCTCCTGTACTCAATCTCTACAGACCAATTCTCACCTCAACTCTTTTGGTTGTACATTTCATTTATTTCTACAATCCTTCCAAATGACTCAAAAATGTGGATGTATATGTATTCTTAGAGGTGTCATCTCACTTGTTTTAAATTATAACACCAAACAGAATTTAAATCAAGCTTTCTAAGTCAGTTAAATAAAAGGTTTGGTTATAATCCAAGAGTTATAGTTATTCTTATTTATGAAGTTTCCTGCAAGAGACTTTTCAATAATGAGAAAAGGACTACAGTGATAAATGACCATTGTCCATCTTGCAGGTGAGGGAGTAGGATGATCTCAAGGCTCTCTCCTGTCTCATCCATGACTTGAATAGACAGTTCAATGTGCTTTAGATTCTCAAGAGTCCTGCCTCAGGGAAGGGGGCTGTCTCCTGTGTGTGTATACTGTCAGTCTTTGGTAAGATGGCAGATATCCTGGCCTTTTTGACTGATTTCTTTGGGCTTTTCTTTTCTTTACTATTTATTAAAGGTAAGTTAAAAACTAGAGTTAGTGGCTATGTTGGACTCTACAGTTTGAGAGAAGAATTGGTAGGATTCGAGTAGGAATTTTTTAGAAATGAAAACCTTTGGAAATTGTCTGCTTATTTTTTGTAGCAAAAAATAAATAGATTATACAGAAAGTGGGCAGAAAAATAGGGATTTATTTCTCTTGGTGTTATTTGAGGGCAGAGAGCTGAAAGTAAGATATTTATAGGTATGTTGACCTAGGAGCCAATTGAAGAACACTGCTAAGGATAAACTCTTCTTGGTAAATGGTAATAATCCTCAGGGTGATAGAAAGATTAGGAAGAAAGATATTCATATTTATTTATTTTTTACAGGACCTATCAATATCATTTTATATTTCAACCAAGTAAGCCATTCAAAGTACTCACTGTGAAGAAATGGTAAGTTTAAGGTGATTTGGTATGCTATTTACTCTGATTGGATCACTACCCAACGTATACATGAATCAAAATAATACTTTGTATCTCATAAACATTTACAAATGTGACACAAATTTATGTGTCCATCAAAAAATGAAAAGCAAGAAGACAATTATAAAGAGAAATGAAAATTTATTTCTAAAAACAAAGGGACAGTCAGTTTAGAAGCCAGAGCTTTTAAAGCCTTGTTGGTCAGGTCAGAGATGTATCCCCTCAACCATACCAATTAGTATTGGTATATGTGTAAAATGTTCAACCTGGTGAAGAACCAATTCCTTAGAGGGATGAGGAAAAGGACATAAAGAATGACCCAGAGAAGCTTTTGAAAAGTAGAAAAGCCTGTATAATCCAGAAGAAATTTATTGATAATTTGGGGCACATCCATCATTTTTCTTCAAATGAGCTAAGGATCCAAGGTGTCTCTTGGACTGTAAGAAGAATTTATTGAAGGTCCTCCATGTCAAACAAGTCTCAACGTTAAAAAAATAAACAAACAAAAAACCCCCAATATTTTAAACAAATTAAAGTACAAAGAAAAATTGGTGGAGAGAGATGGACAAATCACCATCAGAGCTATGAAGATCTTGGTGGGGACTAATGGGTTGAGAGCAGCCTGAGTGCCAAGGTGGGAGCCTTAAAGTTGAGCAGGAAATGCTTTCCTTGCCCAAGGGCCCAGGGAAAAGTTAAGATCCCAGATGGGGAATCATGAAAGTTTCTAAGTATGATGAAAAGCAGTAAAGGATGGACTGAAACCTGGGTAAGCTGAATATTTGAGGGGTGGGTGTAGAAACAGCAGAATAAGAAATAATAATAAATTACAGGTAAAATACATATGATTTTTGGCAAACAAGATGATCATCCACTGAGAAGAAAAATCATAAAAACAATCCAATCGATAATAGCTTAGAAATACCCAGGAATAAACCTAGACCTGGAGGTGAAAGACCTCTATATTGAAAATTATAGAACTCCAAAGAAAAGAAATTTAAAAAAGACACTAGAAGATGAAAAAAAAAAACTCCCATGCTCCTGGATAAGCAGAATTAATGTTGTTAAAATTGCCCTATTACCAAAAGTGATCTACAGATTTAATATAATCCCCATCAAAATACCAATGATATTCTTCACATAACTAGAAAAAAAGCAATTTTAAAATTTATATGAAGAAACAGAAAACAGAGCATAAAGAGCAACACTGGAGGCATCACAATACCTGATTACAAATTATACTACATAGCCAAAGTAACTAAAATAGCATACTATTGGCATAAAAACAAACATGTAGAAACACAATAGAAGGCACAGAGACAAACCTACATAGCTGCAGCCACCTGATTCTTAACAAGGATACCTAAAACTAACACTGGAGAAAAGACAGTCTCTTTAGCAAGTGGTACTGGAAAAACTGGATATCTGTCTGTAGAAAAATGAAACTAGATCTTTATCTCTCATCTTGTACAAAAGTGAACTCAAAATGGATCAGAGACCTAACTGCAGGACCAGAAACTGCAAGTGTTAGAAGAAAAAATGGGAAACACTTCAACATACAGGCATAGGCAAAGACTTCTTGAATAAGACTACTATAGCTCTGGAAATCAGAGAAAATATCAATAAGAGGGATGGTATCAAATTAAAAGACTTCTCTACAGCCAAGGAAACAGTAAACAGAGTGAAGAGAAAAAGAAACAGACAGAATGGGATAAAATCTTTGCTAGCTGCTCCTCTGACAGAGGACTAATATTCAGAATACATAAAGAACTAAAAATAAATCAACATAAAAAAACCAAATAACCTTATTAACAAATGGACAAATGAACAGACACTTCTCAAAAGAAGATGTACAATTGACCAACATTTATATGAAAAAATATTTAACCTTTTCAGCTATCAGAGAAATGCAAATCAAAATTACACTGGGATTCCATCTTACTCCACTTAGAATGGTAGGCATCAAAAATACAAATAATAATAAATGCTGATGAGGATGAAGGGGACAGAGAAACTCTTATACACTATTGGTGGGAATATAAATGAGTCCAGACACTGTGGAATTCAGTGTGGAGATTCCTTGAAAAACTAAAAATAGATCTACCATATGAGCCAGATATCCCATTCCTAACTAGTTGTCCAAAAGAATTAGTCAGCATATCTTAGAGATTCATGCATATCCATGTTTATTGTAGCCCAATTCACCCCCACCAAGTAATGGAATCAGCTTGGGTGTCCGGTAACAGAAGAATGGATGAAGAAAATGACACATACAAGTTTTTTCAGCCATAAAGAAGAATGAAATTATGTCATTTGCAGAAAATGGATGGATTGGAGACTATAATTTTGAGCAAAATAAGTCAAACTTGAGAGAAAATTATGTTTTCTTTCATATGTGGAAGCTAGAAGAAGAAGAAGAAAAAAGGGAGTCAAAAAAGGGAAGACGGTTTTAGTCAGTTTTTTTTTTTGTTGTTGTTGTTGTTGCTTTGACTAAAAGGTCTGACAAGAACAACTTAGAGGAAGAAAAGTCTATTTTGGTTCATAGTTTCAGAGCTCTCAGTCTATAGACTGCTGATGCCATGCTCTGGGCCCAAGGTGAGGCAGTACATTATGGCAGAAGAGCATGATGGAGAAAAGCAACTCAGGACATGGCCACAAGAAAGGAGAGAGAGAGAGAGAGAGAGAGAGAGAGAGAGAGAGAGAGAGAGAGAGCGAGAGAGAGAGAGCGAGAGAGCGAGCTGCTCACCAGGAACAAAACAGATGCCCCTGTGGCATGCCTCCAGTGAAGTACCTCCTCTAGCCATACCCTACCTGCATACAGTTACCATGGGCTAATCCGTATTAGTGGATCAAGTCATGGATTAGGTTACAACTCTCATAGTAGTCATTTCACCTCAATGTTCTTGCATTTTCTCACACATGAGATTCTGGAGGACACACATCTATCAACCATAACAGAGACCAGTAGGGTAAAGGAAGTGGGAAGAAGAAGGGAAGGATTGGTGAGGTACTGGGGAGTAAAATTGATCAGATTATATTTTCATGTGTTCACCAATATGCCACAATAAAACCTACCATTTTGTATAATTAGTATGCATCAATGAAGAAAAGATTTAAAAGGGGTGATTGTGCAGCTAATACTTGACAATGAAATGAAGCAAATCTGAGAACACCCACATAGTTATGGGAAACAGGGTTATTACTTGACAGTAAGTAGCAAGGGGCAACCAGCTCCCCAAGGCTCAGGAAAGCTATCTGGTGGAGAGTGGGGGATGGAGTATGTTTCATGTGCCCCCCTTGCACCCCAGCTGAAGGGTCCCAGACAGTACTCCTCTCTGAGTTTTATATTTTAGGAAAACATTAGTGTTTGGGCTACAGCATTGAAAGACATCCTGTTTCAGGGCCAGGGGGACTGGTTAGTTAGTCCCTTCTTATCTCAGAACATTATGTTCTCAGCACACTCTTCATTTGTTCTTGAGAACTAAGAGAAACAAGGGTGGGGAGAGAACTGGGTCGGTCCAAGGCCAGATGGAGAACTGTTCGCAAAACCTACTAGATCCAATGGCCATGCTAGTTTATATCTGTGTCTGACAGGATCATGAGCTGGGAAGAGACCCAGCATTGGTCTCACCACCAACTGAGATGCAGCATATCTTGCGCATTAGCTAGGAAAAAGGCCAGGAAGGGGACATGGGAACTGTGATACTCATTCACTTCATATTTCCCCAGAATCTAGGGAGCGTGGCTACTATGTGAGCCTTCTTGAAGCTGTGGTTTTATCATGATTATATTTGTGAAGCCTTATCAGTTACCTGTAGTGAAAAATTTTTGGAAAGAAAAATATAGCCATTTACTTTTTCCAGAGACAGGCAGTATGAGGGAAGTGGAGGTGGAGGAGGTGCCTATATTGGTCTGCAGAGAGAATCAGGAAGAAAATTATCTATAGCAGGGATCCTCACTGAGGAGGTGGGATATGTTGCCCTGGAAGGAACACTAGGCAATGTCTGTAGATATTTTTGATTGTCAGGACTGTGGGAGAGAGTGCTATGGACACCTAGTGGGGAAAGGCCAGGGAAACCATTAAATATCAGACAGTGCACTAGATAGAATCCAGCTATCCCACTCCCTCCACCAACAAAAATTTGTTGGGTCCAAAATGTCAATAATGCAGAAACTGAGAAACCCTGATTTAGAGGCAAATGATGTTTAGAAGCAAATGAATGTTCTTCAGCTGAAAACAAGGGAAGGGAATAGGTCTTTCAATCAGTTACTAGTGCAGGATAGGGGCAAACTGGGAAACTGCTAGAAAGCAGGTAGTGTCTCAGGTATGGGAGTGAGATGGGGTAGGGAGTTTGGAGGAATGGCCTGCATTTCTTACCAAATGTTTATGGATTTGAAGCCAACATCTATTACTTTAAAGGGGTAGTTAATTTTCTCCAGGTCCCTTTTCTGGAAATATTTTTGGTTAGAATAATTCTTGCCTACTCATGTGCCCATTTTATACTGTTCAGAACCAGAAGGAGGAGACAAGATATACATTCTCTTTTAGATTTTCTCTACCTTGAGAAAAAAATTTTGATTAATGCTGCTTCTTTCTTGAGCTATCATTTGGCTCTCTTATTTCCTTTAATTTCCTCTGAATGGCTTGTGCTTAGTGTCTCTCTGTATTAGTTAGCCTTTAGTTGCTGTGACAAAAATTTTTGACAAAGAACAATTGAGGAGGATAAAAACATGATTCTGGGCTCATGGATTTTAAGGTTTCAGCCCATGGTTGACTGACTTCATTGCTCTGGCCCTGAGATAAGACAGACTGTCATGGCAGAAAGGCTTAGTGGGGGAGCGTTCGTCAGCTCTGAGCAGCTGGGAAGCAGAGAAAGCATGTGAGGAGCCAGGAACAAAATATAAATTTCAAAGGTTTATATTTCCTCCAGACAAACACTACCTGCCTACAGTTACCACTCAGTACAGTAGTCCTTTCAGATTACTAAGCCATCAAATGGACTAAACCACTGGTTGGGTCACAGCTCTTATAATCTAATCATTTTACTTCTGACCATTTCTGCCTATGAGCCTTCAGGAGAAACCTTATATCCAAACTATGGCACCCCCTTTTCTTCCCACAGTCTGTACTTCTTACCACTCCACCAGGTCTATGCAGTGAGCATTCAATAATGTCCTCCACTTTGCTCTATACAGGTCATTTTAATAGTTTTTACTCTGCTTGTCCCTTTCAGGATTGACACTGCTCCTTTACACATTTTTTTTTCTCCTCGGAATTCTCTTTCCTTTAGTTATCCACACCCTTTATCTCCTCTTTTTCACCCCTAAATCCCTCTCTTGCTTCTTTCTCTCTCAGTGATTACTCCTGGTCCCCATAACCAGAGCTCATGTCTTACTTTTTTGAGTATATTTTGTTGATGATTTTACTTATTCACCCTCCTCCATCAACTCATTGTGGTTGTTGTTTTTTTTTTTAATCTTAAATTACCAGACTTGTCTTTAGTCCTGTTACAGATCATTAGTGCCGAACTACTGAACAATTCCACTTCACTTCCATGCTATGCTTTCAAAATATTTGAGTATAGAGCTGATCATTTTTTTTCTCGTCAAGTGCTAAGATTTGCATGAAACCTTTAAGATGTCTTAGAGCAAAATTCCTCTGTTGTACACATGATTTGCCTCTTTGATACCTAGCTTTCCCTGTATCTAATTTTTCAGATTTTTCTTGAGACTTTGCATTTCTGTACCAGTGAGAAGTTTGACTTTTTCTCATTAGTGAACATCCACTACTATACACAATGTTACTTATCCATCAAGGTCCCGGTTTATTGACCCTATAGCTGCCTAATTTCATCCATTGTTGATGAAATTTCCACTTTAGTTAATCTGAATTTTGCAGTCTCTTACTAATGTGCAGGTTAACAACTCTTAGAGATTAATTCTTTTATCATTCACTGAAACTTTGTTATATTACATTGCCTAGGTAATATTGGTATTCAGGAAAATGTCACTCCTATCTTGGGTTGGAATGTAAGCTATGCAAGTTTCTGCCTCTGAGGTAGAAGTTAGTGGGCAAAATAGGGTAGAGGCAGGAGGACCTTTTGGAACTTTCAAAATCACATGGAGCTGGCAGTTGTCACATGGAAGGTTGGCCCTGGAATACTTAATTCTTCTTCTATTTAAACCTTCCTGCTTCATATGGCAATTAACACCCTCCAGATCAGGAACAGTGGGGTCTTCAGAGGTTGTCAGTAAGAGTGAGAAAAATGATATTGGATGCAGAGAAGTAGAAGGAAATTAAAGTGAGTTCCAGGGTTTCTTTGTCCTAGTTATATGCAAATAAGTTAATAAGCCTGATATGCTTTGCTTTAAATACAGTTTTGAGAATTTGCATGAAATGATTTTTTTTTTTTTTTGCAAATCAAGCTCTATTTTAAACCCACTATTTAATATTTGCTCTGGCAATTTCCATTAGGTTGCAAAGAGTGCTTAAAAAATACCATACTTTTTACTTTAGAGAAGCTATCTATACCTTTTAATATCAGATTTGTTTGCATTTACTTCATGTTTGATTTCATAATCACATAGCTAGGGGAGGCATTTCTGTTCTGCCATTGGTCAATAGCTATATTAAACTGGCTGCTTAAAGCTGGCTCAAAGAGAATTAATAAAAACCAGATCTTTGTACTGCTTACTTTTCTCAGTTAAAAGCCCATGAGCAATTTTAGGTTAAAATAGTACATTAGCTTAAATCAGCTATACTATTACCAGATTCTTAGCAGACTTTTATTTCTCTTTGTTCCTTTACATTTTATTCCTTTATGCCTTTCAGCTTCTTTTCTACTTAGAAACAAGAAAATTATAAATTCTTTTTTTCTTTCTCTTCCTCTTCCCCTTCTTTTTCTTTTTACATATCTAGAGGTCAGGGATTTACTGAAGACAGTGAGAAAGATGTAGCATTTGGCATTTGTATTTAGAATACATTAAATAGACATCTACCTTAGTGTGTGACTAATTCACAAAGGCAAATATGAATAAAGTTCAGAAATTCATATGATTCAGAAAGAAACATAATTTTGGGTTTCCTTAGCATTTTAGCTATATTTTCTGACAACACTGCTTATGGCAGAAAAATAAAACTAAAACTTTTTAGTTAGCTACAGTCCTAAATATTGGCAGAAAGTCAGAGTTGGCAGAGAGGTTTAATAAAGATATTTAAAACATCTAAGTAATTCAGTTTTACTGAGATTCTTACATTATAGAACTTCAGACTAGATCCTGTTGTTTCTGTGGGTGGATATTTGGCAAGGGAAAAAATCCACCACATTTCACACAACAATGTAATGAAATTGGAAGACTTGGGGGTCTGCTTTGTTTATTTTCTATTTTTTTGTAGTATGCCATTGCTAGAGATAACATTTTATCCATCTTGGAAAGTGCTGTTTATAAGGTAGGTGAAATTCCATTACTGTCAGTTTACAGAAGTGGGAATTTCACAAAGGCAAAAGTGAAGCCTACTCCAAAGGCAGGTAGCCCTCTTTCCTGATTGTTTCTTCTTGCAGAAAATGTCACTGACATAAAATTTCTCTTAGAAACTACATAGTACACGTGGATAAAGTCCAGTGTTGGAAGTGACATCACACAACACCCAGGCTTTAGATAAATTACTAGGGCCTCTAAAACAAATGAAAAAGAGCATTGTACATTGCAATGCTAAATTATCAGGATTTGTATAATTGTGTCTTTTAAAATTAATGTGATAATAGTAGTTCTTCAGTTGCATAATAGAGATATAGATATGGGTTGTTTTCACATGGGATTGATGTTTTCTAATGTAAGAAATTCAACTCAGTTTCAGAACTATGCTAATGTGAGAAATTCAACTCAGTTTCAGAACTATGCTCTTTAGGTTCCCATGAAAACACTAGTAGGTAATTGTCAAGTGTTGATAGAGCTCATTTCCTCCCCTCCAAGTCCTTTCTCCCAGAGAACCCCAAATAATCTTTTAAATACTTGAATTAGATCCCATCATTGTATTTAGAAATCCTTCAGTGGATTTTTGTCCCATTCAACTTTGAATAAGATCCATTTACATTCCATACAATGCTTCATATTCTACACTAGCAGTTCTCATGCATCTTGATCTCAGAATCCCTTAACACTAGAACATTATTGATGTTCTGCAATAGACTTTATGTGAATTATACCGACCAACATTTGTTATACTAAAAATTGAAACAGAAATTTAAAATATATATTAGTTCATTATTTAGAAAGAATAATATATAATATATATAATTAAAAATAGCTATATTTTTTCAAAATAGGAAAGTAGCAAAAAATGGTGGTGTTATACATTTTTGCAAGTTTCTTTAGTGTTTAACAGAAGATGTTTGAATTTTCATATGTGTTTTTTCATTTATTTTTTTTATGATACCATACGCCTTTTGCCTCAAATACTTAGGCTTACTAAGTTGCTGCAGTGAGGTCTTCTTTTGCCATCCACTTATGCAGTCACCTTCAAATCCATTATCCTATTTTTACTTTCTCCATAGCATTGAAAACTATGTAAAATTATTATCGTGTTCATGTTTATCACCCATCTCTACCCACTCAATTATAAATTCCACTTAGGCAAGAACCGTATTTGCCTTACAAACCATTGTGTATTGGTTTTCTATTGTTGCATAACAAATTACAGCCAAATTTAGCAACTTAAAACAGTAAACATCTATCATCTTACAGTTCCTGTGGGTTAGGAATCTGGGTGTGGTCTAGCTGAGTGCCTCTGGCTTCTGATCTCTCCTGAGGTTGCAGTCAGGCTGGGCTGAAGGTTTACAGCTTACTCCTGTGGTTGTTGGCAGGCTTAGAAATCTGCTTTTGAGGTAATTCATGTGGGCCAAGTCTGCCTCCATATACACAGCTGGTTTTCTCCAGGGTGAGAGAGGGCATCCAAGATAGAAACCACAGTATTTTCATAATCCAGTGTTGGAAGTGACATCACACATTTTTGCCATTTTTACTCATTAGAGGAGAGTCACTAGGTCAAGCCCACACTCAAGGAGAGGGGATTACACAAAGGTGAACATTGAGGGGAGATCATTGGGGATGAAGAGGCTGTCTACCATCAGTTGTATCCCCAGGAACTAGTATAGTATCTGACCATAGAAGATAGATAGTAAATACTTGTTGAATTAAGTTAATGCCTATGAAGTGCTTAGGGGGTTCAGCCTTGTTTCCTGAGCAGAAGAGGAATTATTTACTTAGAAGATTTTAAAAAATGTTATTTTTTATGGCTCCTTTAGTTCTTGACTATTTCAGTAGTTGGTATAAGCCTACATAGAAAGGAAAATGTTAATTTCTTCTATGGGATAAGCACCGCGCTGGTGCTTAAAGTAAGAAATTGGGGGGCTGGGATTGTGGCTCAGTGGTAGAGTGCTTGCCTAGTATGTGTGAGGCACTAAATTTGATTCTTGGCACCTCATACAAATAAATAAAATTTAAAAATGTCATCAACAACTAATAAAATATTTTTTAAAAATGGGTGAATATGTTAGTTCTGGGCTGTGATGTATTCCTTCAGGGGAAAGCAAAAGAACTTCCTATTTTATCTATTGTTCTTCTTACATAAAATTTCATCATTCAGAGTACAGTCTTGTGGGACCATTGTTCTCATCTGATATATTTGTTTGGCTTCCCTAGGGCAAGGAGCATATTGAGTATTCTGATTGGCCATATTTGTTATAAGAAGCAATAATTCCAAATTTATTAATGTTATCTGTAATAATTTTGATTATCTTCTTCAAATATAATGTGCTTAACTTATTTTTTTATATAGAACTGCCTTATGTATCTCTATTATAGCTAGTCTTAACATTTAGTCATTAGATATTATTATTTTACACTTGTTAGTCAGTCTTTAAACTCTATGGAACTTGTTTGGGAGTATGACAACAAGGAGCATTGTTGTTTTGAGTAGAAAATAGTATATGGAAATCAAAATCTGGGTGGCCAGAGATGCCTATTGCTATTGGTGGTGTGTCCTTTAATTTTGACCCTCTTAGAGTCCGAACCCATTCAGACACACAACACACATACACAGAACTTTTTAAAAGAATGATTTCATTCTAGCAAAAATGTTTCAGAATCAATTTTTTTTTATTAATTATAACTGAAAATGAAAGGTAGTTTGTTGATCTTATGATTCTGGTTTAGTAAAATGTATGTAAAAAGAGCCATTGAATACATTTAACCACGTGTAGGATATGAATCCCTTGAATGATATGTCTGTGCTTTAATAATTTAATAAATGATCTGTTTGTGACCTAAGGTCACTAAATAAATAACAAGTGGATTGGGCTCTTCAGGGTTAACCAATAAGAACAAAGCCTTGCATAAATGTGTCTATTTTGGTATGTGCCTGTGAAATAGATTGGGAGCTATTATGCCTGTTTTACAGACGCAAAATCAGAAGATTCCCTTAAGATCTTTGTTGCAGTCTTAATAGGGCATTTTTTTTTTTTTGGTCTCAATCTATTTGTATTCCACAGTTCCATTGCTTTGTGAGCAGTGCAGTTTCTCAGGGCAAGCATACCATTTTAGGCAGCAAATACCTTTTGCACTCTTTTTTTGTGGGGGAGGTGGCTGAATTGTTCTGCCATGGAGTCCACCTCAATGAGGGTTTCAGAGGCTACTTAGCATGCAAAAATGTAAAAAAAATCCAACCATGAAATTTAGGGGCTTTTATGCATCCTTTGGTATGTATCTCAACAATGCATGTCAAGCCTAGGGACTTCTGTATGGAATTAGGAATGCTCCTTTGTTTCCTTTCTAGAGAGGGTCCCTGGTTACTCTATTAGTCTTAATTATAATTGTTTGTGTTCTAATCCTAACCTATAGATGGCGCTTGGTGTCAAGTGGTGGGAAATGCTCTGTGGAGTTGGCAATTGTTGGGAAGTCAGCCATTTGGCTCTGTACAAGTCAGAGATGGCAGATGTGAGTGATAATTCATCTCATACACATTGACTTCTTACAAAACTTAAAATAATATAAATTTACAAGTACTCCTCTTTCAGTGAAGGATTAGTTCAGGATAAAGTTGTGGGAGAAGTCTTTCTATTCCTGTGGAGTGGGTTTGGGCAGCCCACCTGGTGCAAAGTTAGCTTACTGTAGAAAAAGGAAAATATTTTCAAAAGTCCTGTATTTAGAGCTTAAGGTTTACTCAATTGGAAAATTTAAAGTAAAAATGGGATGAGAATAAAATGCAAGAGGGTAAGAGAGAAATCCAGGGGGTGTAAAAAAGAGTGGATATATTTACAGCTTTCTTTATAAAAATAAATGTGCAATCATCAAACAGTCTTAAGGCACTTTAAGTTCTTTATTCAAAAGAAGGAGGAAAACATACTTGAATCATGGTTGCATTGTGGGTAAACTGACTCTCTTTACTTGATATTTTCAGCAGGTATTCAATGATGCTTTTAGAACTGGGGGTCTGGCATTTTTATATTTCATTTCTTTTTGGTTTTGTTCCACTGTGAGTTGAGAAGAAGTGATTGGCTTTCATGTATAACTCGCAGTAATTTATTATATTTCATTCTCCACATTGTGTACACAAAAGCATGTTTCTGCTGTGGCTACTGCATCAAATATCTTCATGATTCTGCAGATGACCTTTCTTTACATTGAAAGCACTGATTAGTGGTTTTCAGGAAGAGTTCTATCTGCAAAGATATGGCATATATACAAAGAATTTTTACTATTAAATATTGTTAATATATAAGATTTCCTATTTATTCTGTAACTTGGGGAAATAAGAGACAGTTGTATCCCCTTTGTTTTTCTCAGTCAGATTTTCTCCAGACACTCTTTCAAGGTAGGCTACTTAGAAATTCAATTGCAATCATCATGAAGGTTCTGCTCTTGCCACGCAGATCACCCAGATGTTTCAGGGGTGCTCCACAGTCCAAATTGTTGTGTTCCTTTGGTCTTCAGTTCTTATCTCTTTCTAGTTTCCTAGGACCCATATCAGCATTGTTACATCTGTGCTAAGACAGCGTGTAGGATCTTTGTCCAAGGCACCTATGGATGTGTTCTTAGTATTCTATGCTCATTTATCCTCCACAGGTTACCTTTAAAGTACATCAGAGAGCCAGGCACCTTTTGGGGAGGGGTCATGTACATACATCTCTGTGGAGATGAGCTGTGGTCCCTCTGTTCTTCAGAGACATTTCTCTTACTCCCTTTACTCCAAGCCATCACCTCCCTCTTTTCTTTCTCTGAGATGACCCAGTGATTCTTTCTATGACTTTTAAGTTTTTGAACATGAAAACCAGGAAAAGGTGTCATATTTCAGTAGTTTCTGTTTTATATTTAGACATAAAAGCACTTGAGGCAAGTCGAGGGAAAAATGTAAGAAGCTTAGAAACCCCTTTGGGATTAAGGAGGGGAAAATACCTATGCATAGGAGAATAAAAAACACATATTGATATTCTGATAAAATTTTCAGTGTCATATTATTTTTTTTATTCTTTGGAAGATTAAAAACCAAAAGGCATGTTGATGTTTAGTGTTTAATGGTTAGTAAACATTCTCTCAAAATATATTAGGAATCTAAAAATAACTTTGTTCTTGTCACCCTAACCAGAAAAAAGTTTTAATTTATGTAACTTCTTTTCTAAAGAAAGAGAAGTTGAGTCAATAAACCTTTTCCAGGCAGAAATAAGGGAATGAGAGGAAGCCTCTTTGCAGTATACTGTTTTGTAGAAGCAGGACCATCAGAAGCAGACCTGCTCTGCTGCAGAGGAACCTGGTGGGACTATGGTAGGATTAGGCAGAAACCAAAAAATTTTCAGCTCTTTATTTTAGGCTGGACTACTGTGTGACATCTCCTTACACTATCTGGGCAATACTTCTGACTTCCATGAACATGTGTCTGCAGGAAGTGACATCCATGGAAAACCCAAGAGAAAATCTACCCTTCAAAGGAATCTAAGAACCTTATGAGACAACCATTTTAAAAAAATTAGATGATTTCTAACACGTCTGGGAACTCTGTAGGAGATAACTATTATCTTAATAACCATAAAAGACATGCAGAGTTAAATCTGTCCTCCCTCCCCCCCCCCCCCTCCCTCCCTCCCTCCCTCCCTCCCTCCCTCCCTCCCTCCCTCCCTCCCTCCCTTCTTTCTTTCTTTCTTTCTTTCTTTCTTTCTTTCTTTCTTTCTTTCTTTCTTTCTTTCTTTCTTTCTTTCTTTCTTTCTTTCTTTCTTTCTTTCTTTCTTTCTTTCTTTCTTTCTTTCAGTTCAAACTCAGGGTCTCAAGTATGCAAGGCCGCATTCCACCAGACTCAGCCCTGTGTCTTCATTCTAAGTGTCTTTAACATATCATACTGTTGCTTCATTACTAAATTGGAGAAACAGAAATCTAGAGCTTAATAATTTTCTCTTGATTTTTAATTTCCATTTTTACAGAAAGGCATGGAAACTTTTGGGTATGACCTGAGACCCAATAGTTGTGTGGAGATTGTTTATACATATCTAAAAGAAAAATATTACCACAAGACTAGGGAATGAGAACTTCTTATCATATAATTTCTCAATTTCTCTGTAAGAATATACATCATTTAAGGAATGAATTCTGGATACTCTTACAGTGTTGAACCCCTGTTGGGCTTTCTTTAGGGATGGGATTCCAGCTTTTCTTACTAGAAAAAACACAGTTTTCCCCCCTATCACAGGCAAAGTATGTTTGTCTTCTAAGGCTTGTATCTGATGACCTGACCAGCCCAGGACCATGATGATGTTACCAACTTGTTGGTTTACATGGTTAAATTACTTTATAATGTAAAACTGTAAGAGGAGCTAGGACATTAAGAAATCTCCAATTCATTAATTTCTTCAAAATTCCTTGTAGAGCCTTTTAAAATATACAAGTGTCTAAGCCTCATTGAGTCAGAATCTCCTCTTAGTGGAATCCAGAAACCCACTGATCTTGTCAATCACTTGTCTCTCAGAGATGCTACCACCTAAAACCATCTACAAACCAGTGAAAAAACTAAATGGCAGTTAGTATGGCTTTGTTTTTCTTTGACTTTAAACACCTGATCAGAGAATTCTAAAAAGGGAAAACTGCCTCAAAATTAAGAGAGTTGAAGTTTAAAGGTTTTCTATTTGATAACTGGTTTCTATGTTGAACAAAAGGTATTGGAAGTATTAGGAGGCTCTATGAAGATTTTTATGACCAACTAAAATGGAAGGGCCGCTGTACTCAGACTCTCTTAACTTGCAAGCCACACTGTTGGGACCAAGTGGACTTACTCCTTAATCACCCTTGTAATATTTAAGGGGCATTTTTGTAATGTTTAGAATTTACTCACCTGTCTATGTTTACATTTCAGAAGTCAAGAGATTTTTTTTTCTTTAAATAAGATTTGGGTAAGATAAAGTACAGAATGAAGGTAAAAATATTAATTGTATCTATTTCTATACAGCACAGGCCTTTTTTCACAGCAAAATATTTTTAGTGTTAAAAAGTGAAGACTTTATAATTTATAATGAGCAAATTTTTAATTATGACCCTCTCGTTTGAGTGAGAAATAGAGTCAGAAAGAAATTACTTCATTTAATTTTAGTATTTGAACTCTATAAATAGAAATGAGTTTGTTAGTCTATTCAGTAACATGATTTTGAGATTCCTCTCTATTTATGCTATTGTATAAAATTTATTAATTTTCAAGCTATGGACTTTTCAGAGTATAACTATGCAAATTCATTTATCTGTTGTACTATTGGTGAATTTTTAGGTTATTTTCAACATTAAAGATACTATTGCTGTGAACTTTCTTTTTAAAACCTTTGCTGATAAATAATTTACATACCATAAAAATTCGCTCATTTAAAATGTATATACATTTCAATGGTTTTGAAAAACTGTGCAACTATCACTAAAATTTAAGAACATTTCTCCTCTCTGTACCCATTAATATTCACTCCCTCATTTCCCCTTTGACTCTCTTAGTGCCTAATCTACTTTCCATCTCTACAGATCTGACTGTTCCAGACATTTTATATAAATTCAAGCATACAATATATGACCTTTGTTGTCTGGCTTCTTTCATTTAGCATAATGTTTTCAAAGTTGTCCTTGTTGTTGTGTGTGTCAGTACTTCATTTGTTTTTATTGACAGCTGGTATAACATTGTTTGGATACACCACATTTGTTGGTTCTTTTGTGAAGTGATGGGCATTTGAATTGTTTCTTTTTTATGGCTGTTATGAATAGTGTTGCTCTTCATATACAAATTTTTGTGAGGAATAAGTATAAGTTTCATACAAAGGTAACTAGCAGTGAAATTGCTGCATCTTATTATAACTTTATATTTGATATGTTGAGAAACTTCCAAACTGTTTTTCCAAAGTTACTGTACCATTTTATATTCCTACTAGCAATGTATGCAAACCACAATTCCTCTACCAACACTATTTTAATAATAGCCATCCTGGGCTGCGGATATAGCTCAGTTGGTAGAGTGCTTGCCCTGAACATACAAGACCCTGAGTTCAATCCCTAGCACCACACACACAAGCACACACACAAGACCATCTTATTGGTATTTGCATTTACCTAATGACTAATGATGTCAAACATCTTTTCATATTTTTATTAGCCATTCATATATCTTCTTTTGGGAAATGTCTATCAAACCATTTTGCTATTTGAAAGTTTGACCATTTGTCTTTATATTAGTTATAATTCTTTCTATATTCTGGATATAAGTCACTTATTGGTTATATGATTTGCAAATATTTTCTTTTAGTCATTGGATTATCTCTTTACTTCCTTGATGAAGTCCTTTGAAGTACGTTTTATATTCTGGTAAATTGTAATTAACTTTTTTTCTTTGGTTGCTTGTGGTTTTAGCATCACATCTGAATAACTACTGTCTAATTTGGAATCCCCAAAATTTATACCTAGGTTTTCTTCTGAAATGATAGAAACTTAGTTCTTATGTCAACTGGTTGTATAGCCACATCACCTTTTTTTAGAAGGACTAAAATAGGGCCTGTGCAGTTCCAAAATCCTAAGGATTCTAATGTCTTTTCTGATGCTGAACAGTTACAGGAGGAAATGTCTCAAGATTTCCATGTCAATAGCACCTTTAGTTTGCATAGTGCAGTATAGTTTAATAAGTGTTTGTACACGATCTATCTCATATGAGGTCCTTAGCTTCTCCCTGCCTTTTGCTTTTTACAGATTAAACAGATGAGTAATAAACGAATTTCCCCCCTTGCTGTTTATTATTTGGCTTTGCCCATTCCAAAAAATGTCATGCAATATGTTGCAACCTCTAAATGTAAAGTTACTTTCCATATTTAGTGGAATTTGGTAAATAAAAATAACTTAGAGACAGTAATTGATAATTATAGTCAACTTTTGAAGAATTTATTATATGTGAAGTAATTTGAATAAGTCTAAGAAAATTTCACAAAGGATAGATTCATGAACATTGGTGAAATTTTTGTTATAGTATTTTTGTTCCTAGATTATAACTAAATAGAACTTGAAATAGAACAATGGTCTGATTCATGATTCTGAAGATTCTTCTGATCCAATTAATAAATTGAATTAATCATTATTTCATTGTGGTATTGTATATCTAACAGTCTACATTAAAAAAAGTGAGATCCCAAGAGAATGAAATTGAGAAAGCTGAGTAATAAATTGCCATAGTGCACATGTAATATTCTGCAATGTTTCTAATAACCTCTCAGCTATAATTTTTTAATGGAATACAATAACTGTCAGAGACAAAATCAATACCTTGAAAGTACACACTGATGTTCTGTGAAATTAGAAATTGACCTTTTTTCCTTATCCAATAAATACAAATTGGTTTAGATATTTGGAGCGCATGCAGTATTTGAAATACAAATCTTATATGTATCTCTGTTGCAAAATACATTTTAAATACTGTAAGTGTACCTTCTTCCTTATTCATAATAGATTAAAATATAAATAAATTTGATCCTATATAGTTACTAATCAAGACAATTTTTATTTCAATATTTGTAAATTACAACTTGAACAAAAATGATACTTTTCAAACTTAGACATTTTGCTATCAATTAAGAAGGTAACACTATTTTCTCCCATAATTCTTGTGCTTAAAATTCATAATATTACTAATTTGGGAGTGATTATGCATATGAGATCTAGTTTACGATAGATTTTTTTTTCACAAGGAATGAATTGTGTACAAATCAAGCTCACTATATCAACTTTATAAACTCTGAAAATGTTTTCACTTTTAAAATATTTTGGATAGATGCATTGTTGAGATTGTTAATTCAACCTGCTATTATTTATTCAATTCTTACTATTTTATAGACATTTTGCTCATTGTTTTTCTAGCTTTGGTGTTTGAAAAGAAAGATAGAAAATCAGCATAAAATAATATAGGCATTTGGCTTTGCCTTGGGAGCTAGCTGAAGACTGACTTTTGCATTGGCACATATTTGCTAAGTAGCATGTACTACTGTTAGAATCTCTACCATCAATTCTTTTCCATGTTTGTGGCTACAGAGGAAGTATAGAGTATGCTCAAGGGCATGGACCCTGGGTCTACATGTGGTCAAATTCAGTTCCACCAGTTTCTATTCATGTGAACTTGGGTAAAGTATTACCTTTTTTCCTAATGCCATTTTTCATTGGTAAGCTGGAGATAAGAATGTTCCCATGGGTCTTTTGAGAAGTTAAAATGCAATGTTGCATGAAAAGCACTTAGAGCTATTCCCAGAGGGAAATAAAGCATAACTCCCCAAAGTTTTTTTTTCTATATCTTCTCATATTTCTCTACTCCTATGTGATATTTAGCTTTCAGAAAATGAAAGAAAACATATTTTCCAAGTTGTGGGAATGGTGCCTTGCAATTAGGGAGGTTTATTAACTGTATCAAGTACTATTTAGCAAACAAAGATTGCATGGTTGTACTAGTTGTAATCAGAAAGAAAGTGATGCATGGGATCTTTGTGGAACCTTTGACATTCATACTCTGTGGTTTAAGCCATTTTCTTGGAGTCTGTAGTCTATGAATTCCTCTTTCCTGCCTAACTCCCTTGTTTGCTGAAGCATAGCCTACATAAGGGCATGGTACTTGGGATATCACCTAAAATACCCTGTTGTGTTTAACCATTCTCTATTTCATTGATACACTTGATTGATATTTTGGCTTGGAACAGAATTTTAAGTAGAAAAAAATATTTCCTCTTAGATTTTGAAGCCTGGTTCATTGCCTTCTAGTATTCAGTATTGCTATTGTGAAATTTGATACCATTCTCATAATCATTTTTTTTCTATTAACAGACTTTTTCTCATTAAAAGCTTTTAGGATCTCATTATCTGTGGAATTCTGAAATTCTGTATTGATGGATATTTTTTCATTGTTCTGGTCACTTGGTTGGCTCTTTCAAACTGTAAATGCTTTTGGTTCTGAAAAAAATGTATTATTTCTCTTACCATTTCTCTCGCCATCCTCCCTTTTCTCTCATGTTAGTATTCTTATTTACTGGATATACTGGTTCAATTCTAGGGTTTGTTTGTTTGTTTTTATTTTTCCTTTCATGTTTCTATCTTTTGAAATTCTTTTGTTGTTATTTAATTTTCTTGGTGATTTATTCTGTTTTGATATTCAACCATTTTATCAACTTCTATATTTTGGATGTTTTATGATGAGGGTCAATTTTCTTTCTTTTTTTCTTTCTTTTTTTTTTAAAGAGAGAGAGAGAGAGAGAGAGAGAGAGAGAGAGAGAGAGAGAGAGAGAGAGAATTTTAATATTTATTTATTTTTTTAGTTTTCGGTGGACACAACATCTTTGTTTGCATGTGGTGCTGAGGAACCCGGGCCGCACGCATGCCAGGCGAGCGCGCTACCCCTTGAGCCACATCCCCAGCCCCGAGGGTCAATTTTCAAGAACTCTTTCTTATCTTTGATCATTATGTAGCTTTCTTATATTGTTTTATTAATATATCTTTTTTCTCACTGAGAAAATTAATTATACTTAATTTAAAATTTTCTATTATGTTGCTTTGTTTCCTATCTCCTTTTTATTTTTTTCTTTGCATCTCTTTCTTTCATGTTGTTAGGAGTTGAGCAGGAAAGGGTTAACTCTGGCAAGTCTGGGTTTCAAATCCTGCAGTCAAGATTGGCCTTTGGCTGGCTCTTGGGTGATAAACTCTGAGCCTTAGGGATATTCTGCCTGGAAGATTGATTTGGTAAGCCTGAGGCCTTGGGTTGCACTACAGCAGTTTGATCAGATAACTTATGCTGCTGATGTGATTTATAGTAAATACCTGTTTTTGTCTGGAGGAGGAGCTGAAGTCTGAGTAGCTGAGGTCATGATACAAGTGCTGGTTGTCTATGTGACCGACTCTCCAATAAGATCCCTGAACCTCAAGGCTCAGCTGAGCTGTCCTGATTGGCAATACTTTCATTGTGTCACCACTTCATTGCTGAGAGATTTAAGTGCATCCCCTTGGTAACTATGCCAGGATGGGACAGTGCCTTGTTTCTCTTGGACTTTGCCACATGTGCCTTTTCCCTTTGCTGATTTTAATGTGTATCCTTTGATTGTTATAAAATATAATCATAAATATGTCAGCTTTTGTGAGTCCTGCAAGACCCAGTGAATCATTTAGCCTGAGGACAGTTTGGGCAACCCTCAGCACACAAAGGATTATCAACTCTTCATATTTTGTGTGTAAAGGACTAAATGCATATTGGGTTCTCAGAATATGAAGGCAAGATTTGTTCATTTAATAATAGGGCAGTTGTTCTTATGGTGTTGTTCAATAGTCCCTAAGGTCTCAGAGAGCTTTGCAGGGAATTCATTAAGTCAAAATAATTTTTGAATTAATACCAGATTTTATTTGCCTCTTTCACTATGTTAACATTTGCTCTAATGGTACAAAACAGTGATGGACAAAACTGCTGAAGCCTTTGCTGTGAACAAAGGAAGTAGCACTAAGCTATACTGGAATCCTTAAGTACCACTCATTGGCACAAAGAGAATGCTAGCTTCCCTTGAGACTGACCTTGATGACACAGTAAAACTTATGGATTAAGTACACAGCTTTTAATATTTTATTTGAGAAAGTGAGAAGTATGCGTATAGCACTTCTGCACACAGAGATCAATGACATTCTCAAGAAAAAGCACTAGTGTAACTGTTTGAGAGTTGAAATACCATTTTCTCCCTCCAAGGAGACCATTTTTACTTGAAAACATGACTGACAAACTATGGTTATTCAGATGTGGATCTTTGGAAGAAATTTCCTTAAAAATGAATAAAATGAACCTATCACTTAAGGAAAACAACTGACTACCTCTGAAGATAAAATTCAAGCTTTAAAGAAAAAATTAATGGGTTGGAAAACTTGTATTGGCTACTGGGAACTTGATATTTACCAATACTTACAGAATTTACTGATGAGATCAGTGGAAATGTTAGCAGATATGATTTAAAAATATTATATAATGAAATTTTTCAACATTTGGAAGATCTGTATTGCTTGGTGAGCAAAGGTTTTCCAAATGATAAATTGCACAGTGTTACAAAATGACACATTCAAAGTGCAAGATACACCAATAGACTTTAATGTAACAAAGTTAAAAAGTTCATTGAAATAGTTTCAGATTCTGCCATGCAATTAGCCTTTAAGAAACTACTGCTTTTCAAGTGATGGTGTAGTTTCAATATGCAATGATCTGAAAAAGTATTAAATATCTTTCCCTCTTCTAACTATATATTGCTGTGTGGGTGCATTTTCTTCATATACCTCATGTAAAACAACATGTTGCAACAGGTTAAATGCAGAAGCAGATATAAACATCCAAATGTCTTTTACTAAGATAGACATTAAAGATATTGCCAAAATACCACTATTCTACTAATATCTTTTTTTTGGAAAATATTTTTCATAAAAACATGTTGTTTTGTTATGTAGTGATTTTGCTATTATTTTGAAATTAACATTTAAAAACTTTTCAAATTTAATTTCTAATGTGGTAAAATTTGATAGATATAACCTGAATAAAAAAGAGCTCTTCAAGTGTATTATAGAGGTTCTTATCAAAAAGTCTGAGAATTGCTATTATAGTGTTTAGGTCTTTTCATTGGGATGTTACCAACTTTATGATTTATTGATGTAGTTTTCTGAAATTGTTCATCTTTTTCATATAGGAAGCTCTTATGTGGGGCTCTCTGATAGCCTTTTGGGAGTAGGTCAGAAGAAGAACTGGCAAGTCCTTTAGTTCACTGTGTAGGCTTTGGGTTAATCCCTGCTTTTCAGTTCTGTGCCACATTTCTGTCCTCCATTTTACTAGACGGTCATGGCTCAGGTGTTATGATTTCTGTTTCCTCCAAGCACAGTTTCGACTCTCCTGTCAGGTTGGGTGAAGAAAGGTGGATATATGTAGTGATTCACTTTTTGTTAGCAGACTCCTCTTCCTCTGTTCTAGTGTAGCAGTCTCCACTGCTCCTTCTATTTCAATTTTCTGATCAGTTATACTTTAACTCAAGGTGGTTCCTCTGCTGATACTGTTTTAGGCATGTGGTGTGCTGCCCCCTCAAAAAATATCCTTTGGAAACCATGGGTGATCTTGTATGTAGTGAAAATGTTGCAGATGAGCTGAAGTTATTGCAGACTGGGAGAACATTCTGGATATTTGGGTGGGTCCTAAATGCAGTCACAGGTAACTACTGGGAAAGAAGGCAGAGGCAGATTTGTCACAGGCAGCAGTGGAGCAGGACCTATGAAGTGGAGGCAGAGATCAGAATGATGATGCACAATCCAAGGAATGCCAGAAGCCATCTGAAGCTGAAAAGGTGAAGAAGGGCTCCTCTGGAGAAAGCCAGACAGCCAACACCTTGCTTCCTTCCACTGATGGGACTTTTAGACTTCTGGCTTCCAGAACTGTGAGGAGATTAATTTCTATTATTTTATTCTATTACAAATTTTTTATGTGTATGGTACTGGGGATTTATTACTAAGCTATGTTCCCAGCCCCCCCTTTTTAAAAAAATTATTTATTTACTTATTATTTTGAGACAGGGTCTCACTGAGTTGGTGAGGCTGGCCTCAAACTTGTCATCCTCTTGCCTGAGATTTCTGAGTTACTGGAATTACATGCATGCACAACTGCCCTGGGCACTAATCTCTATTATTTTAAGCCACCAAGTTTGTCACAATTTGTTATGACAACTTCAGGAAGCTAATCAAGACAAAGTTGTTGTTGTTGTTGTTGTTGTTTTTAATCCTTCCAAGATACTTAGAGGGGGTTTGAGAGGTATACTAGGGTTTGTAAATGCCAAATGTAACCAAAAGTTTTTCAGTGAGTTTCTAACTGCCATGAAGATGAAGCAAGGCGATGAGAATGAAAATTATACCAGAATAGAATTCTTATGATGGTTTTGAGTGGCTCAGATATCAGCAGGGGTCCTAGATATTAGTCACTTCTTTTGGATTCTTAAGAAAAGAAGTTCATCGAAGTGGTTATAACTTATCTGAGATTTTTAGACTAGTTAATGACAAGTATGAATTTGTGATCTAGCCCTGAAACTTGGAAATGTTTTGGACTCACCCATTTTGGGGAGAGGAGATATATTTCTGGAGATGCTCTGTTGATCTATTGGTGTGAGAGGAATTACAGATGTCTGAGCTGTGTGATTTCTTTTTAAATGACTGTCTCATACATTTGCATGCAGTTTAGATAAGAGAGAAGAGAGTACTGCTTCCCCACTTTTCTATGCTAGATGTTGGGGATACTTCTCACTTATGTTTGTGCATGAGCTAGAGGTCATGGAAAACTGCAAGGGAATCTGAATCCGAAATCTGGAGCTGCAGCAGCATTCTGAATCACCGCTAGGCCAGTGCAGAGACTGAGTGATGGAAGTGGGCCCTGAAGGTGTGTCTTCCTTTCACAGTCAACAAATGTTAGGTAGCACCTGCTGTGTGTGAAACTCCATACCACAGCCATCTGGGGGGAGAAGTAACTCCCACTGCGCTCTTTCTTTTACACAAGTAATCAGACTGCATAAGAAATTATAATGCATTTAGAAAGGTTTAGGGGAATTATTCCCTGAGGGGAATAATTTTTGAATTCTTGGAAATAACAGAATTAAAAGCATAAATTTTAATGTCTGGAATTTGCAACATTAAAACCATTGAAAGGTGAACTATTATTGGATTGTATTGATACATTATTAGGGAAATCTCAGAATTTATAACACAGTTGGTATTTAGACATTCTCTACAAATTAGATTTTTCTTTTCTTCATGTGAGTAAAAATGCTTGGGATAGTTTAGTGATAGATACAGATATTTAAAAATTGTGATGAATAAGAGATGACAAAACCAAAATTGACAGGCCAGGCCAAATAAACAGAATTATATTAGAGGAATGAAATTACCATTTTAGGCAGCTTGCCCACTGGGCTATAATTAGGCCTACTGATATTTTTTATGGTGTTTTATATGCTGCTGGTGGCTAGTGAAAGTTTAAAACACAACCAGAAACATGTTCTGCAATAATAAATTTTACTTTTAGTATAGAAAGACTTGAATATAAAACTATTGACAATTAATTAAAAAACACTTCTCCTAAACAATCCCCCTTAATATCTGTCCACTAACTGACATTGAAAGAAATATTTAATATTAAAAAAATGCATTTCTTGAAAATTCACTGAATATTGGCTAAGTCTCTAATTAGTGCTCATAGTAAGAGTAGGGAAGAAACACTGGGCAATAAAGGAAGGAGAGATCCTAGGTAAATAATATATGAGTTAGGAGGGCACAAGTTAACAAAGGGCTAATGTACTGAACCCTGGCCTTAGGAGAAAAACAACTTTCTTCTACTGCCTGCCTTGTTCCAGAAAGTTCTAAAGTTAACAGATGTGTGTGTATATGTTTGAGGGAGAGAGAGAGAAAGAAAGAATGAATGCAAGAGAGAGCAAAATGTTAAGGGTAAAGAGAAGAAATCAATAGTCATTGATATTAAAATGGAGAAAGAAATAACATTAATTAAAATTTTATGCCAGTTATGGACATTACTGTTTTCCAGAATGAGTTTTTGATTGCCAGCCACAAAGATCCAAGAAGGGCCTTAGATTTGAGTCTGAGATTCTGCCAGCCATTCAGAAAAGAAATATTTGGAGTGAATTTTATATAACATACAAGTACATTTGTGGCTCTGAAGATGCAGAAGTATCCCTGCAGCTGGGGACAGGCAGGTATTTCCTGAAATCTTAATAGACATATCATCATGTGATACAGTGAATGACATTCTCAGCCAAACTCATCTGAGGGTCATTGTGTATGTAAGCTTCACACCCAAAAACAATTTGGCAAAACTATTCCTACAGGGACTACTATACTATAGATCATGTTTGTAGCTGGATAGAGAGACCAGAACTTGCTTCTTTAACAAATGTGCTACTGAAAGAAAGAAATGGAGACAGCTGGGCTTGCCTTGTCTTTCTGTCCCTATGTGCTGTTTCATTGCTGAGCATTACATCAAGAAGTGACTAAATGCAGTTACTTGAACAGAGAAGGAAGTGTCTTTCTGCATAGAAGCAAGAAAAATGGAAAAGACTGAGGCTCATTATATACATTTAAGCAGCCCATAACTACCCTTCTTCACTTATTATATACTTGCAGGTATGGACCTATGGTTGGTTCTTTATCCTGTAGATGAGTGGGCGTTTATCTAAGCACAGAGTCATTGAGTATGGATAAAATACACATACACTTCAGTGATCCTTCCTGTCATCCTAAGATCCAGTGGGGCCAATGCAGAGACATTTGCATTGCACAACTTCAAGAAGGCATCATTTAAAAAGAATTTTATGTGAAAGTCCAGAAGAACCTGGAGCTGTGCTACTGAAAGTTCTAGGAGGCTCATTTTTCCCATTTCAAGTACACACCGAATATTCGAGATGGGACGAAGGTACTGTCTTAGATAGGCTGAGTCTTTTTTTTTTTTTCTTGTCAAGAAAAGAGACAGTTTTTCATAGTAGCAGAGATGCAAAAGCAGCACAAATGAAGTGTAGGCCTACCGACTCCTGCTCTATATTCTGTTGGAGTTGATGGCTATTGGACGCACCAGTAAATATAATTTTCAGAAGGTTAAAAAGATGATTTGCACAAATATAAACACCTGTCACCAATTTCACTTGACTCTTCAATTAATGTAGGAACCACTAGGATGGAACACTGATTCTAAAAGTATTTGAGAGACTGGGCATTTATAGGAAATTCAATAAAAAAAATGTTTAGAGGAGATTGCTAAATTAGATTGGAAACTGGTTAATGATCTAACAGGCAATAGACTAGAACATAGTCATAGCATATGTTTTTTTTTCCTCTACCCAGCAGAAATCATTTGGATGAAGTTCCCTTTTTTTAAAAAAAAAAAATTTATTTTCTAGTTGTAGTTGGACACAGTATATTTATTTTATTTTATTTATTTTTATGTGGTGCTGAGGATAAAACCCAGGGCCCAGCACATGCTAGTCAAGTGCTCTATTGCTGAGCCACAACCCAACCCCGGATGAAATTTCTTAATATTCCTTTTAAAGAATCAGTTGATATAATCCTGACTCTTATCAGGAGATGCTAGATATCCTAATCTCAGTGAAGGTGTTACAGTGCTAGGTTGCTGTTGGATTTTTAATATTGATTTTTATTAATTTATCTTGAAAGCACACACAAGGTATTATCACATCAATCCCTTTGGCCCCAGACTTTATTTCTGGTATGACCTGAGAAAAGTCAGGCACAATGTTCAACCTGAGTGACTGGATACTTCACAGGTGAATGACAAGAAAAAAGTTGTCCATGATTGTAATGGGAAAGAAGGGAGCTTTATCCTCCCTCCTGCAGCTCCTCTTTGGAATCTTAAATTACCTAATTCTTATTTCAACCCTTAGGTTTATAAGTAAAATCTCCCACAGGGACAAAATGCCCAGTGTCTTGGTTTTTAGGACAATGAGATACATACATGTTCTGAGGAGATTTATTCCCCCTTGAAATGTAAATACCCAGGGACACAATACTCCAGTCAGGGCAGTAGCCATTTGGCAGTCTTGTGGTCCTCTGGATGAGAGAAATTAGTTCCAACATTAGGGAAACAAATGATTTATAGATGTTATCCTTATGGTAAGGGAAAAGAGTTTCTAGGAGAAAGGAAAAGCTCCTTTTTCTGAGAGTTTTCTATCTGTCCATTACATGTATTTCTGTCTCAGGAGGCTAGAGTTTTTTAAGGAGCAAATATCATAGGTGGGTGATTCTCAAAATGTCCCTGGACCAGAAGCACCAGCATCACTGGGAAGTTTATAGAAGTGCGAACTTTTAGACATTAGGTTACATCAGGTTTACTGAATTAGAAACTCTGGGGGTGGGACCAACAATCTGTTTCCTGGTCTTCCAGGTGATTCTGACGTAGGCTAGTTTGGAAACCAGTGCTGTAGCCCATGCATTCATGAGCTACTCCCAGTGTTTCTCTTATTTGCCACCGCAGTCTATTTGCTCCTCCTATGCATTGTCAACTCTTTACCAACTAATAAAGTCTATCTGCTGCCATGATAAGGTTCACTGTCATAATTGTGGGTTTAAAAGTAACCAGAAAGAATAAATTTATATGAAGGAAGCATTTTGTATAATGAGGAGATTAAATATTCCTGTTTCTGAAGGGCTGTAACAATTAGACTAACAACCAACTATTTTGATGATTTAAATATAGTCATCTGAGCATCAAGGGGCTGGATAAATGATAGTGAATTTCTTCCATTCCCTCAAGGCAAACAGTATTTGGAAGGCCAAATAATAAGATGATTTCTTGATTGAAGAATAACTGAGCAGAATTATGCTTTATAAGATTCACCATGCAAAGAACAGACATTTAGCACATATTATTCTGTGTTACATATTGTATCATCAGTACATTTAGGAAACAATAATGACTATTTTTACATGTCTCATAGGTTTTTTATGTTTTTAATTTGTTGGAATTATTGTGTCATTTACCTCTCTTGATGCCAGAATTTTAAAAGTGTTCTGTGGTGATGACACTTGATTTCTGGTACCCTCACAAGGGGGATGCCAGAATTCCCTTTATCTGTAAACAGGGTATTCTCTTACATAAAAGTGGGTTTCATCTTATCAGTTTGAACTCTAGGGGCTTAGGAGAAATGACCCATTTGCTCAGGTAATCTGTCCTTCTGGAACATTAGTAAATGACATCAAACCATATAAAATTCCAATTCTAAAGTCCCCTAAGTTCTCTTGCAATTCTCTTCCAGTTTTATGAATCTAAGCAAACAGAACATCTGGGATTGATCACAAACATTTCCAAAATTCTTGTTATATTTCCATGAGCATAAATCTGATTTGCTTGGCTTTCATGACCAAGATCAGAAGAATTAGTCCATAGAAGAGAAGAAACACATACTAAGGAAAATATAATTATTAGCATGTGTTTTTTCAGCACTGAGACATTGATGTCAACCCAAGTGCAAGTGCAATATAAGAAAAATGTGACTAAGAAGAGATGCCTAAATTTAGGTAACAGTATGTTACTTGAAATTAAAGAGGGAATAATTCAGAACAGCATAAATACTAACATGTGCACCATAAGCATTTATGTCTTCAGATACAGAGAATGTTTGTGTGCTTCCTGCATCACTCATTTTCATAAAGCAGAATTGTTTTTATGGATGGTAGAATTATTCCTTGCAGTACTGTACTCCTTCTTGCTTCTGAGACTGGTTTGGGAGGAACAGTTATTACTTTTACAGTTGCTGGCATGTTTATCCTGCTTTCTGTGGCCATTTTGTTGTTCCAAATATGAATAAATAGGACCAAGATACCTAATCACTTCCCCACACTACCCATTCCCCCTTCCTCTTGAGAATATTGCTTTTTAAAAACCTACTTTAAAAGGAATTTTTAAAGGTGATGACTCAGTTGTCATTTCTCCTTTTATCCATTTTTCAACTTGGTACCTGTTTTCCTTTGATTTTGAGACTGCTTAGCACCCCAGATTGTGGAGAATGACTGGCATATTTGGTTTGGTTCGATAGACCCACAGTAACAGAAAAGAATGAGTGCCTGGCATTGTTTACCAAAGTCTCTGAGTAGGCGGAAGCAATCTGGTCATACCTCCTTCAAGACAAAGTCAATTACAGTTTTGTTTAACATGACCCTGTTCT
Organism: Ictidomys tridecemlineatus; assembly: GCF_052094955.1. Lineage (NCBI taxonomy): Eukaryota > Metazoa > Chordata > Mammalia > Rodentia > Sciuridae > Ictidomys > Ictidomys tridecemlineatus. The sequence goes on along the minus strand of NC_135477.1, from coordinate 117,677,215 downwards.
GGCATGTGCATGGTGGCATGATGATTTTCCTAAATGAAAACTCACCCACACTCTCTCCAAATGGAAAGACAAAACAAGACTGGGCTGTGCACTTGTTGTACACTTGTTCCTGCTGTTATATGGCCTTCCCCTTAGGCGCCCCAAGTGGCCCAGGTCTGCTCTAAGGGCAAGAATGTTCTTCCTTGTGTGTCTTCCTTTCCAGCGAAGTCTGGGGTTCTCTGTTCCATGATGCTACCACTTGCTTTTGTACATGAATGTGTGTTGGGGGTGGTTTCCCTTTTCCAAGGATTTGGCTGAGAACTTAGGTGCAGTTACTTCCCTCTTGCTTCAAAGAAAAAGCACAGAATCTTCTTATTTTAATAGGTTAACAAATAATTTTGAAAAGGGATAAAGGAAGGAAATAATAAAAAGATCATACTCTGTAAAGTTAGAAAGTATTTAAGAAATCTGACAGTTTCTTGGTTCTTCTGGGTTCTTTCCTTATCCTTCATTTTCTAATTGTCTACCTTGAAAACCAATTCAATAACGACAAAACTATGACACTAAATATTATGTGCTGTGTACTCTGAAAACATAGCAAAGGAAAGATCCAGAATACCAGATATATTTTATTGGAAACAAGTTCAGCAAAAGGATAGAGAGGACACAAATTTGATTATAAAATTGATTTCTAAAAACTAACTAAAATCTGCGTGTAGTAAGATTTCTTAATTAATACACAGCCTATGGAAAAAAATTTCCATTTCCTTACTGAAACAGAATAGATGTAGCCCTGCTTTGCAAATAAAATAAAGGGCTGAGGAGGTAACTGAAGGTGTCTTTGTTGATTTCAGTACCATCACAACTGAGATTTACAAATGTCACACTCTGTGCTCCTCAAAAAACTAAGTTGATCATCTTCCTGTTTGCTTCCTTGTCTTTCTTGAGTGAATCGTGTAGTTGTGTACAGTGACTCTGTTTTTTCCTTCTCCAGCTGATACAGTTTCAATGATTACTGGAAATATGTTTCTCCATGATTGCCTGGCACTGAGCAATGTATCCATCCTAATATTGTGCTCTTCCTTAGGAAGGAAGTTAATAATGTTAACTTTAAAGTTAACTCTAGCACAGTAAACCATGTTTTATGGCTCTAAGTTTTTATTCTTGGCAGTAGAAATGTGCTTGGTGGTTAATTTTATTCCATGCTGCAACCCAAGTGTTTGTGTCTGACAGCTTTAAATAGAAAACACTAGTGTTTTTAAAGCAGACCAGTAACTATTGGTATGAATCAAGTAATTTTGGGCTAGAGATGGGTAGTGAGTAAGACCTCCTCTCTTCTGTAATTGTGTTGCAACTACCTGCTCCTGACATGACAGGTGGGCATTAAATCTGGAATCACTTTTTTTTTTTTTTTTTTGCTTCAAGGATGACTTTTCCTGGCTGGACAATAGATGGAAGGGTGAGATTTTTTTGGTTAGCTTTCTCTTTGGCTTCACAGTGCACTAGGCTTTCTAGAATGGTGAAACAGGAGAGATAAGAAAGATGTGAGTTAGACTTCTTGTGCTGGGGATAATACTAACGCTACCTTCCAAGGTTATAGCCAGGATTAAGTGAGAAACACGTCAACAACTCTCAGCATAGAGCTGGCACATGGTACTCAGCAAATGTTATAACTGTCATTTTCATCAGCTGTGTCCCTGGGCCATCTATATAAATTTCAGTTTCCTCATCTGTGAGATTGGGGATATACAAATACTTATATCTCATCATTGTTAGGTTGTAAGGACAGAGAGTCCTTACATACATACACTGGGTGTCGGCAAAGAGTCACTCCTCACCAAGTGTTAATTATCCTCCTTCAAGAAAGCCAGATCTGTACTTGATCTAGAAATGTTACCCTGTAACTGTTTTATTGGTAGGATACCAGCAGGATTGAACTTTATTTCCTTTTTAAATTTTATCTTGTTCTTGAGCCCTTTCTGTCTGATCTCCTTTCTTTGTCTCAGGAAACTCCTTTGGAAAGATTCTACAGTCTTCTAATCCTATTCAAGAATTAGAGATGGTCCCAGTTTCAGATGTCAGAAACTTCAGAACTTCAGTCTTATCTCACCACAAACTTCTATTGCTATTACATGTCCCCCCTCTTTCCTAGATCTTTTCTTGGACTTGGAAGGAAATCCACAGTAGGGAAGTGGAACATAGTTTTCCCTTTGACAATTCCTTTTGGATATTTCATGTTTTCATTTCTGTCTTTGAGATATCTCGTTCCTGCATGGCAAGGGTGGGGGAGAGGAAGGAGAGGGAATGCAGCATTCGAGTCTAAGCGGATTAGGCTGAAGTAGTGCCCCTGTGTGGCCACTGTCTCAAAGCTCTTCCTTTCCAGGTCACTCTGTCACGTTCTTAAGGAGCCTCATTGTAGGAAACCTGCAGTTCCTTGATGCAAGAGATATTTTTCTTGCTGATGATTTTGTACTTCCTCTCAGGTCTGGCCCTGGTGGTCCACTGGCCAGCCTTCCTGGTGGAGCTGTTTCCGTCTGAAGGCAGTGTCTAGCCTGCCATTTGTGTAATGTGTGCCTGCTCCCACTGTGGGACCCCTCTCACCCTCTATCAGGGCCAGGCGACATCTTCATGAAACCAGGCTGTGACTCCTCATTTTGGAGGAGATGGTCAGGTTCTCTCAAGATCTTCCTGTTCTCTGCTCTGACATAGGCCAGTGGCGGGCCCTGCTCAACTTGCTCTGACTGCTTCAAGGCACCCATTCTTCGTGCACAGCATGCAGGTGTAAAGATCATGGAAACAATGTTTGAACAAGGGAAAAATAGTAAGAAATCTATACAGCCCTCAACAAAATGACTAATTATAAAAACATTTTATGGATATAATAGCATAGGTAAAGAGAGTGAGGTAGGTCTGCTTACTTATGTGGATTTCCAAAATATGTTTTGTGGGTGTGTGTGTGTGGGAAAGCATATATTAGTACAATATATACAATACCCCTTCAAAAGTCTCATGTATTTTACATTTACATATATGTAGTCAGAAAGCATTTGGAAGGGTAGCCAGCAAACACCAAGTTAGGACAGCATGTGAGCACTGGTAGTGACAAAGTTTTTTTTTTCTTTTCTTTCTTCTTTTGATTTTTGTTCTATACTTTTACATTGGCTGGACTTATATTTGTTATATCTAAAAGAATAAGCTCAGTCTTGTTTTTTTTTATGAGAGAGGAAAAACAAAGCCCTACCTACACATAAAGCTAATATTTATAAGGCATAAATAACAAGGTGATAATTTTAGTCACAGTGGCATCTATCATAAATCCTTTAAGTTATAAATTCTAATTTTTAATTAAGAGACTGTTTAAATGTCACTAATTATTTTGGAGGGACTAGAAAAGTAAATAAATTTACAGCTTCTCTGAGGAGTCATACCGAGGGAGATCAATAAGAAACTTAAGCTCTAGAGGAGGACAAAAGCATAAGTCAATGGAAATATCATGCAAGCAGTTTTTTAAAATGCATTTTCAGAAAAATTTCAGAAAAATACCCATCTATGTTATAGGTGATCAGAGTAGCTATGCTCTCAGGCATCGTGATGTGAACCACCCACTTTGCTTTGCCACACCTGTCCATACAGCCTAACATAGCCATCTACCTACTCCCTGTCACACCACCATCCTTTAAAAAATCTTGACATAGTACTCACTACTCTTTGGTTAAGGTAGATAATAAATTCCTTGAGATCAGCTTCATCTTGTTCCACAGTTTTTCTAAAACTGAAAACAGTGGTTGGCACTAGAAGGTGTTCCATGAGTATTTGTTAAGTGAGTGAGTGGCATTCACCCTGTCCCTAATTAGACTTTTGCTGATTTATTCATCAAACCTTTATCAGGCCTTGCCATATATTTAGTACTGTACTAACTAGTTAGTTTTCTTCTGTATGAAATAAAAATATCAAATTAGGTGATCTTTATAGTTTTTTTCCCACCTTGTAAAATATGTATTGTGTTCATGATGATATGTGCAAACATTTCTTATTCAGTGTTTACATGAAATCTGATCTTCACTGAAGGGAATGGGTGCCAGGAACCTGTTGCTTGTGATCAGCATGTAGCCTGGGCCTTAAAAATGTGGCATTGGCCAAGTTGTTGCAGAAGTTTCATTAAAATATCTCATTTAATCCATATATAATCCAATCTAAGGGTAAGCCAAATGAAAGTAGTCCTAAATGCAAGAATACCACAATGAAAAATCCAAGTATATATAGCAATAGAAAGTAAAGTTTCTCAGCCAATATTTAAATGATAATTCTTATGTGTCTTAAAATACAAGACTTGAGCCAGGTGTGGTGATGTGTGCCTGAACCCTGGCAGCTTGAGAAGCTGAGGCAGGAGGATCACAAGTTTTTATTTTTTATTTTTTTGTCAATCATGTTTTATTTCTTTGGAATCTGAACTAAGTAATTAAAAATATAAAATCCACAAGGTTTTGCAAGTTAAAAGTAAAATGCCAAGGCCTTTATGCTAACAAATTATTTTGTATCTAGAAATACTTAGGAAAATAAGAATGGATTGAAAAGCTGTGGATGAGAAATGGAGTAAAAAAGCATGAAAAATGGCTCAAATTCACTCATGAACTTTCTTTAAATTTTTTTTTAAAAAATTGTTCCTTTTAGTTTACAGGGCAGTAGAATGTATTTTGACATATCTTTTATACATGGAGTATAATATAACTTCCTATTCTTATGATTGTACATAATATGGAGTTATACTGGATGTGTATTCATATATGAATATAGGAAAGTTATGTTTAATTCATTCTATTGTATTTCCTATTATAATCTCCCCTTACATTCCTCCGCACCTTGTGTAATCCAGTGAACTTTGATTTCCCCTCATCCTACTCTATGTTAGCATCCGTATATTGGAGAACATTCAACCCTTGGTTTTTTGAGATTTTTCTGCTTACTTTACCTTCAGCACGATACTCTCCAGTTTCATCTGTTTACCGGAAAATGCCATAATTTCTTTCTTCTGTATGGCTGAGTAATATTCCATTGTGTTTATATACTACACTTTCTTTATCCATTCATCTGTTGAAGGGTACTTAGCTTGGTTCCATAGCTTAGCTATTGTGAATTGAGCTGCTATAAACATGGATGTGGCTGATTCACGGTAGTGTGCTGATTTTAAGTCCTTTGGATGTAAACCAAGGAGTGGGATAACTGGGTCAAATGGTGGTTCCATTCCAAGTTTTTGGCGGAGTCTTCATACTGCTTTCCAGAGTGATTGCACCAACACCAATTTACAGTCCTACCAGCAATGTATGAATGCACTTTTTACCCCACAGAGGACTGCAAGCTTGAGGCCATCCTCAGCAATTTAGTGAGACCATCAGAAACTAAGTGAAAGCCTGTGTTAAAATAAAATAATAAAATGGGCTGAGAACATAGCTCAGTGGTAAAGTGCCTCTGGGTTCAACGGTTCAATCTCCAGTACCAAAAAAAAAAAAAAAAAAAAAAAATCACTTGAGGGATTTTACTTGTAAAGCTTATTCTAGAATACATTCCACGGTGAGTTCTTGAGGACTGATTCCAAGGACACAATGGATGATGAAATTAGAACACACCCCATCCAAACACAAGTCTCCCAGTGATGATACCTTACCACCCCCATCATGATTTCTGAAAACAGTCAGCTACTTCCTGACAGATGCCTTTGTATCTCATTTAAAGATATGGGTTTACAATATCCATGCTGTCAAATCATGTTGCCTTCTACGAGAACTTGTCTCTGAGCTGGCCATTCTGGTTCTTTATTCTCATTTATGGAGTGTAGTTTATCTTCATTCTGTTACTTTGGTTTTAATGTTCAGAGAGTCCTGTTATCCCCACCTTGGATTTTTTTCTGTTTGCCTTCAGTATTTGCTACTTTCTAACTTGTAAGCCCTTTTCTCCTTCCATTATCCTTAAACTATTATGTATCATCTTTGTTTGCTTTTAGTGTTTCTTCCAACTTAGTCATTTCCAAAATGACTTTCTCTTTAGCTTCTATTTATTTTCTTAAAATTTTTACTTTATTTTTGAGTTTTTTCTTCAAATTTACGTATAATTTTTTAAAAATAACTTTGACTAAATTTGATTTAGTGGATTGTAGTTGGATCTGTTTTATGGGCAAATCTTTCTGGCATCTACTCATTGGCTAGAGTGATGTGGTTCTTGGTGTCTCTCTCTCTTCTAATAACCTTGTACTAGATATGGCCAAGATACTTTTTTGTTGCTCATATTTCATGTGAAACTTATTTTCCAGAAGTTTTACAAGATGTGACTCAAGCAGTTTTCTTAATTCTTCAGTGCGCTCTCTTATTGTTATTATAACGTGTTAAAACGTATATTTACTTGCTTTTTCAGATTTCCTGGTTCTATTTTTCTCTTCTGCTTACCAGGACTCTCATTTATTTCTGCTGTTTAAAGCTTGCTGGATTAGATTTCACTCCTGGAAGTTTCTCACTGTGCACTCTCCTGAGAAGGATTTCTAGCTGTTTGCTTTTGTCATTCAGGTGAGTCAAACTACTTTGATCTTTTTTCAGTATTTACTATGCAGCATACACTATTGGATTGGGTAAAATGCTGTCCAGTTTCAGTTCTGTTTTCAGATCACCTGATCTTGCTTTCCAGGAAATCACTGTTCACTTATTTCCCTCTTTCCTTTCCCAGATCCATCAAACACTCACAGTTTCCCTTTGCCTTCTCCCAAAGAGACGGTGGCACCATGTAGGTCTTATGGATGTTGTTAGTTTACCATTGCCTGCTTGTATTGGGCGACTAGTAGGGCTGTTTTTTTTTAACACATACATACACACACATTTTTTTGGCATTATATATATATATATATATATATATATATATATATATGTATTTTGGTAAACGTTGTTTTGTTTTTCCATTGAATTATTTTTTAATGTAGGGAGAGATTCTTTATAAATGTGTTTTACATGAAGTGATAGCCTCATTAAAATTACATACTAAGTTCTTATAAAAATACATTATTGCTATTCTTCTCTAAGATCAAATGCACTGATTCAACAGCAAAAATAATATTTAATACTTTTATTCCTCAATTCAATAGCCAGTGAAAACCAATTTTTAATATTTCTTTTATTTATTTTCATTTTAAATTTTAATAAATACTGATAAATTACTTCAAAGACCTAGCTGCCTTTTAAATTTTTATTTATTTATCTATTTATTTATATTTTGTTTAATTAGTTATACATGACAGTAGAATGCATTTTGACACATTGTAAACAAATAGAGCACAACTTCTGGCTGAAAATGGTATAGAGTCACATAGGTAGTGCAATCATACATGTATGTAGGGTAATAATATGTGTCTTATTCTACCATCCTTTCCATCCCCACAACCCCTCCGCTCTTCTCACTCCCCTCTGCACAATCCAAAGTTCCTAAATCCATCCCCCCCCACACTTATGTATTAGCATCCACTTGTCAGAGAAAACATTCGGCCTTTGGTTTCTTGGCTTTGGCTTATTTTGATGAGCATGATACTCTCCAGTTCCATCCATTTACCTTCAAATGCCATAATTTCATTCTTTTCAAAGGCTGAGTAATATTCCATTATATATATGTACCACAGTTTCTTTATCCATCCATCCACTGAAGGGCATCTAGGTTGATTCCACAGTTTAGCTATTGTGAATTGTGCTGCAATAAACATTGATGTGGCTATGTCCTTGTAGTATGCTGTTTTTAAGTCCTTTGCGTATAGACTGAAGAGAGGGATAGCTGGGTGAAATGATGATTCCATACCCAGTTTTCTAAGGAATCTCCATACTGCTTTCCATATTGGCTGCACCAATTTGCAGTCTCACCAGCAATGTATGAGTGAGGCTTTTTCCCCACATCCTCATCAACACTTATTATTGTTGGTATTCCTAATAGCTGCCATTCTGACTGGAGTGTGATGAAATCTTAGAGTGGCTTTGATTTGCATTTCTGATTGCTAGAAATGTTGAACATTTTTTCATATATTTCTTGATTAATTATATATCACCTTCTGAGAAGTGTCTGTTCAGTTCCTTGGCCCATTTATTGATTGGGTTATTTGTGGGGTTTTTTTTGGTGTTCAGCTTTTTGAATTCTTTATATACTCTAGAGATTAGTGCTCTATCTGATGTGCAAGTGGTAAAAATTTGCTCCCAAGATGTAGGCTCTCTATTCACCTGATTATTTCTTTTGTTGAGAAGAAGCTTTTTAGTTTGAATCCATCCCATTTATTAATTCTTGATTTTAGTTCTTGTGATATAGGAGTCTTTATTAAGGAAGTTGAGGTCTAATCTAATAATGGTGGAGATTTGGGTCTACTTTTTCTTCTACTAGACATAGTGTCTCTGGTTCTTGATCTACTTTGAGTTGAATTTTGTGCATGGTGAGAGATAGGGGTTTAATTTCATTTTGTTACATATGGATTTCCAGTTTTCCCAGCACTGTTTGTTGAAGAGGATAACTTTTCTCCAATGTATGCTTTTGGCACCTTTGTCTAATATAAAATAACTATAATTATATGGGTTGTGTCCTCTATTCTGTACCATTGGTCTACCAGTCTATTTTGGTCAGTGAGCTCTCTTATTGTTATTATAACATGTTAAAACATATATTCACTTGCTTTTTCAGATTTCCTGGTTTTATTTTCCTCCTCTGCTTGTCAGGACCGTCTAACATAAAATACCTGTAACACTAGTCTATTTTGGTCAATGCACTCTCTTATTGTTATTATAATGTGTTAAAACATATATTCACTTGCTTTTTCAGATTTTCTGGTTCTATTTTCCTCTTCTGCTTACCAGGGCCCTCTAATATTAAATAACTACTCCAAAATTATTTTGGTGTCAATACCATGCTGATTTTGTTACTATTGTTCTGTAGTGTAGTTTAAGGTTTGGTATAGTGATGCCACCTGTTTCACTCTTCTTGCTAAGGATTGCATTAGCTATTCTGGGTCTCTTATTTTTCCAGATAATTTCATGACTGCTTTTTCTATTTCTATTAGGAATGTCATTGGGATATTGATTGGAGTTGTATTAAATTTGTATAATACTTTTGGTAGTATGGTCATTTTGACAATATTTATTCTGTCTATCTAAGAACAAGGTAGATCTTTCCATCTTTTAAGGTCTACTTTAAATTATTTCTTTATCATTCTGTAGTTTTTGTTGTAGAGGTCTTCCCCCTCTTTTGTTAGATTATATTTTTATTTATTTATTTATTATATTTATTTAATATTTTATTTATTTTTTTGAGACTATTGTAAATGGGGTAGTTTTCTTCATTTCCCTTTCAGAGGGCTTAAATTCCATATATCTTCCTGATTCAATTTGGGAAAATCATATGACTCTAGAAATTTGTCAAAGTCTTTGATATTTTCTATTTTATTGGAGTACAAGTTTTCAAAATAATTTCTAATTATCTTCTGTATTCATACAGTGTCTGTTGTGAAATTTCTTTTTCATTACAGATGTTAGTAATTTGAGTTTTATCTCTCCTCTTCATTAGCAAGGCTAAGGGTTTGTCAATTTTATTTATTTTTCAAAGAACCAACTTTTTGTTCTGTCAATTTTTTCAATTGTTTTTGTTTCAATTTTATTGATTTCATTTTTTCCCTGTTTTCTACTGCTTTTGGTGTTGATTTGTTCTTCTTTTTCTAGGACTATGAAATGTAATGTTAGGTCATTTATTTGTTGAGTTTTTATTCTTTTAATATATGAGCTCAATGCAAGAACTTTCCTCTTAGTATTGCCTTCATAGTGTCCCAGAAATTTCAATATATTGTATCAGTGTTCTCATTTACCTCTGAGAATTTTTCAATCTCCTCCTTGATGTCTTTTGAAACTCATTGTTCATTGAGTAACATATTATTTAGTCTCCAGGTGTTGGAGTAGTTTTTATTTTTTATTTTGTTATTGATTTTTTATTTCATTCTGTTGTGATCTGATAAAATGCAGGGTGGTATCTCTACTTTTTTGTATTTGCTAAGAATTGCTTTGTGGCATAATATAGATCTATTTTAGAGAAGGATCCATGTGCTGCTGAGAGGAAAGTGTATTTGCTCATTGAAGAATGATTATTCTATGTGTCAGTTAAGTCTACGTTATTGATCATATTATTGAGATCTCATTTCTTTTTTCAGCTTTTGTTTGAAAGATCTATCCAGTGCTGAAAGAGGTGTGTTAAAAACATCCACAATTTTTGTGTTGTGGTTAATTTAACTCCTGAACTTGAGAAGAATTTGATGAACATAGATGCTTCATTGTTTGGGGCATATATATTTAGAATTGTTATGTCTTGTTGGTGTATGGTTCCCTTGAGCAGTATGAAATGTCATTCTTTATCTCTTTTTATTAACTTTAGCTTGAAATCTACTTCATTTGATATAAGGATGGAAACACCTGCTTGCTTCTGCAGTCCATGTGAGTCACATGATTTTTCCCAACCTTTCACCTTTAGTATGGATGTCTTTTCCTATGAGATGAGTCTCCTGAAGGCAACATATTGTTAGGTCTTTTTTAAATCCAATCTGCTAGCGAATGTCTTTTGATTGGTGAGTTTAGGCCATTAACATTCAGGGTTATTATTGAGACATAATTTGTATTTCCAGCCATTTTGTTTATTTTTGTTATTTAACTTGACTTGGTTTCTCCTTTGATGAGTTTTTCCTTTAGTGTAATACCTCCCTCTGGTGATTTTCACTTCCTCTTCATGGAATATTTTGCCAAGGATGTTCTGTAGAGCAGTTTTCTAGTTGCAAATTCTTTTAACTTTTCTTTATCATGGAAGGTTTTTATTTCATCATAGAATCTAAAGCTTAATTTTGCTGGATACAAGATTCGTGGTTGGCATCCAATTTATTTCAGAGTTTGATATATGTTGTTCGAGGATCTTCTAGCTTTTAGGGTCTGATTTGAAATACCTGTGCATAACTTAATTGGTTCCCCTTATATGTGATCTGATTCCTCTCTCTTATGGCTTTTAATATTCTCTCCCTATTTTGTATGCTAGGCATTTTCATTATAATGTGCCTTGGTGTGGATCTGTTGTGATTTTGTACATTTGGTGTTCTGTAAGCCTCTTGTATTTGGTTTTCCAATTCATTCTTCATGTTTGGAACATTTTATAATATTAATTCATTGAATAGATTTTTCATTCCTTTGTTTTGGAACCCTATGCCTTCTTCTATCCCAATAACTCTTAAAATTTGTCTTTTATACCGTATTTCTTGAATGTTATGCTCATGGTTTCTTACCATTTTAACTATGTGGTCAACATTCTTTTCATGATAACATATTTTGTCTTCATTGTCTGAGGTTCTGTCTTTCAAGTGGTCTAATCTGTTGGTGATGCTTTCAGTTGAACTTTTCATTTGATTTACTGCTTCTTTCATTTCAAGGATTTCTTTTTTTCTTTCTTTTTTAAGAATCTCTGTCTTCCTATTGAGATCCTGTATTTGCTTTTGCTCTCTGTATTTGTTTATGTAGGTCTTTGTCAAAATGATCTTTTGCTGCCTGTATTTGCTTTTATATGATCCTTTAATTCACAGAACACTTTAATTATGTACATCCTGAACTCTTTCTCTGTAATTTCTTCTGCTGTGCTGGCCATCGATTCTAATAATATGGTATCTTGATTTGTTTGGGACACTTTCTTTCTTGTCTTTTCATGTTGCTTGTGTGTCTTCCCTTCTAGCACTGTGGATCCAAGGCATTACTATTTTTACCCTATAGGCTTATAGGGTACTTGTAGGATTCCAATACTTCTCCTTTGAGGGGAAGGACAGTGTCAACATATCTCAATATAAACAATATACAACCTTAAAAACAATTAGTTGCTATTAAGATGTTTATAGTTTGGTCATAATGTACTGAAATGGTGAATTCAGTTATTATCTACAATATAATCAATAGATTTGTAAAAGGGTTTACAGTTTCTTATGGTGGACGAAGAACTGGGGGTGAGGTATAGGATGATATGCTGAGGAGGTAGGAGGTGAGGATATAGTGGTATTATATCTTACGAGGTGTGGAAGAGAAATCTAAAGAAGAAGATCAGTAGCAGGAGAATAGAGAAGAAATAATTTTGGGTAGATAAATAAGTGGGAAGACAGTAGAGTACATAAAAAACACACACATATATTAAGAAAAATAAAAAAATGTTAAAATAGTAAAAATTGGAGGGAAAAAAAGAATATACAGCACCTAACTCTAATATGCTATTCAGACCTCAAAATCCTAATGCACACAAAGTACTTGGTTTCACATATGTTGGAGATGAGAGGGTGGGAGAATAGAGAAAGAGAAGAAAAAAAAATCTCAAAGGAAAAAAACAAAGATTCTTTTGGTTGGAGATCAGTATCTTTCCTGCTTCCCATCTCATCCAATAGGTGGGGTCATCTGTTGTTAGATGGTATCTCTGCCCTTAAGATGATGAAGGTAACCAGGGTGTCACTGTGCCCAGTTAGCAGCTGCTGGGGAGCAGAGGGAGTTAGAAACTGGGTATCTGGCCAGCAGGAGTTCCAAACTGGGAGTTGCCCCCACTAAAGATGGTGATGATGGTGCCCCAAGATGGCTGCTTTCAGCAATGGTGTATCGGGTTGGGTCTGGGGAGCTGAGATTGACGGTGTTGGACGCAGACATAGAGTTCAGGGAGAGCTCTGTGGCGTGCAGTATGTGGTTTTGGCTGTCTTCAGAGCCTGTGTGAAGTCAGGCAACTGCGAATAGGGGACTATTTCTATTGCTGCAGAGTCCCAAGATGGAGGTGACCGGGGGATACCCACATTGGTAGATGGAGGTCTACACGGGAGTGGTGGCCAGAGTTCCTGCACATGGGTATCTGCTGGGTGTCCTGTATGGGAGCAGCATCCAGGATTTCTGCCCAGGTGGATGGCTGAAAGTTCTATGTAGGTGCTGATGATAACGATCCTAATCGGTCATCTGTAGGTAAGTAGTTGGAAGACCTACTCTGACATGAGGCCTGGATCCCTGCACAGGCATGGTGGCCTTGATTCCTGTGTGGGAGCAGGAATATTGCTCACCGAGAAACAATATTCTCCCTCCCAGGTCACAGAGCAACACAGAATGCTGCCTCCCTCTGGCCAGCCATCTTGAATCCACTGCATTATCTTTTAAATGTGTTTTTGTATTCAATTTGCTTAGCACTTCACTTTTTTTTTTAATTTCAAAAGTGAGATGCTTTATTATTAATATCCCATGATCATAATCAGCTTTATTATCGTTATTATTATTACTCCTAGGTGTTACCAAGAGCAGAGTGTTTGGGTGAACTGAAGCAGAGGGCATGTTGCTCTGTTTTTTATTTCAACTTTAAAAAATATTTATTTATTTATTTATTTTTGCATTACAAATCTTAATACACCATTATATCATAATTTATCATGTCTCTGATTATATAAGGTATGTTGACACCAAATTCACATCTTCATACATGTATTTTGAATAGTGATGAGGGTCTCCTTTCACAATCCATGTTATTCCCCTTCTCCCTCCTTTTCCCTCCCACCCCTATTCCCTATCTAGAGGTAATCTTCCTCCCTTGCTCTCCCTCCCAACCCCATTCTGAATCACCCCCCTTATATCAGAGAAGACATTCGGCATTTGTTTTTTTGGGATTGGCTAACTTCACTTAGCATAATCTTCTCTAATGCCATCCATTTCCCTGCAAATGCCATGATCTTATTCTTTTTTATTTAGAACTTCACTTTAAAAAAATAATTTTAGTTGTAGGTAAACACAGTACCTTTATTTTATTTATTTGTACGTAGTGCTGAGGATCAAACCCAGGGCCTCACACATGCTAGGCGAGCGCTCTACTGCTGAACCACAACCCCAGATAAATCACTTTTGTTGAAGCTGGCTTTGAACTTGCAATCCTCCTGCCTCAGTCTCCTGAGCTTCTAGGATTACAGGTGTTTTCCACTGTGCCTGGCTCCAATAAATCTTTAATTTGTTCTTTTCATGTTATTCTTTATTTCTTGGAAGTTCTGTTTATGGATTCTTACCATCTTCTCTGTATGGTAGACTTTATTTTCTAGAGTATATATTTTGTCTTCATTGCTTGAGGTTCTATCTTCCAAGTGGTTTATTCTGTTGGTGATACTTTCTATTGAATTTATAATTTGGTTTATTGATTCCTTCACTTTGAGGATTTATACTTTTTTTTTCACAATCTCTAACTCTTTGTTGAAGTGAGCTTTAACTTCCCATATTTTCTCTTTGATTTCACTCCTTATACTCTCCTTTACTTTGCAGATCAATTTAACTATGTATGTTCCACACTTCTTCTCTGACATTTCTTCCACTGTGTTGTCTATGGATTCTGTTGTGGGAACATCTTGGTTTGTTTGAGGTGTGTGCTTTGTTCCCTTGTTCTTTCATTTTGTTTGTTTGTCTTCCCATCTAACACTGTGGATCTGAGGCAGCACACTTTCTACCCTGTAGTCTTACAGTGTCTCTGAAGGCTTCCAGTACCTCACCTTAAGGGGGAGACCATTATTAACAGCGCCTAATGTGAACAGCAACCTTCAACTAAATAGCTGCTATTGAGTCATCTACAGTTTTGTTCAATAAACAGAAATGATGTGTTCAATTATTATCTACAATATAAACAGTAAGTTTGCTAAATGGGGTGTACTGTTTCAAATGATGTACAAAGAGGGGACAGAGGTAGTGTAGGATGTGATGTTTATGAGGGAGAAGGAGAGAAGATAGAAAAATTTATAGTAAGAGCAAAGGAGGAATTAATAGAGGTTGGCTGTTATTATGAGAGAAGTGAGAAAGAATCAGGGAGACAGCTAAGTGAGAGAGAAAATATATACAAATTTAAAAAATAAAAATAAAAAAGTAAAAATATAAGACTATACAACCAAACTATAATATACCATTCACACATTCTGCTTGTCAATAAATTGATGCATGAAAAATGTTTGGATTCAAAGATGGTACAGATATGAGAGGGGGGAAAATGGAAAATTGAATGACTGCTTCCATTGGTTTTCAAAAATTTTCTCAGTTTCCCTTCTCTGCCAATAGGTGGGGTTATCTGAAGTTTAATTGTAGCTCTAGTAGGATTGGTGCCAAACAGGTTAGCTGGGCAAGCTGATAGCAAGATGCCCTCGCGCTCCCTTCCAGTCTTCCCACCTTCCTTTCTGCGAACTTCAGGAATCACTGAGCTGTTTTTCTCCAACCTGTGTTCCCCTCCAACCCTCTGGAGAAATGCCCCCAGTCCTCAGCTTTCCATAGGCTTGCCAGGCCCAGACTGGCCCATGCAGTTCCAGCTACAATCTGATGGACCTGGGCTTCATATTCCCCAGTCTCTGCCTTGCTTCATTCCCAAGATCTCAATCCCATTTCAACTTGCAGAGAGACCACAAGGGATGTGCTCACACAAAGGAGTGACTCTACAAAGAGGCAGTGAGATGGCAGATACTAGCACACCTAGCAGAAAGACCTCAGGTGCAGCCAGACCTGCAGGTACCCCAACAATATATCTCCAGGCCCTGGATGTGTCCCCAGACTGAGGCAACCATGCCCTGAGATGGGTATGGCAGCAGCAGCAAACCTACAGGCCCCTTGACCCTGGACTCCCGGTCCCTGGCTTGTGTACCAAGATGGCGGTGGCTGCCTGTAACCAAACCTGTGGGTACCCTGACAATAGACCCCTATGCAGCAACCATCAGCGGGTGGTCTGTACGTGGTCTGCAGGCAAATGAAGATGCTCCTTTGATGGACATTGGGCAGCAAGTGATAGGCAGGCTAAAGGCTGGTAAACAGGCAACCTTCCAAGGGTCCAGGGGTCAGCCAGCAATCTGCATGCAAAAGGTGGTCAATATACTGGCAAAGGAGTGGGGATCTCAGTGGACAAACGGGGGTTGGGGCAAAGAGCAGGGGATTGGTGGGCAGCGAGTGCTGTCTCCGAGAGAAACAGTATTTCCTCTGCTTGATTCCTGAGTCACAGAACTACAAGGAATGCAACTTCCCTCTAGTTCTCCATCTTCAATCCTTAATATTTCTTTTAATGAATCCGATCTGTTGCAGAATTCTATAAAATGTTAAAATATATTTTACTTTTCCAATGCATATTCCCTTCTATCACTTATGATTCACTGAAGCCACCCTCAGAACCTTAACACAATAGTATAAAAATAAAAACATATGATCATGCCATCTACCATTTAAAATACATGTACAGTAATTATATTTAGTTATGTTAGCTTTCTATACACACACACTATTAGATATAACTTGCTATCAGAGCAATAGAGGCAAATTGGGGATTTTTAATCCATTCCCTGATTTCTTAAAAAGTATCAGATATCTCTTTTTCAAGTGATGTGATATACATAGCACAAATCTATATTTCTGCTTTTGTGTGGATTTTTAAATCCTATAGTTCCAGAGTCATGAAAATATATGAGTTTTTAAAACAGTGACATGATTGGGCTGGGGATGTAACTCAGTTGTAGAGCGCTTGCCTAGCATGTGCGAGGCCTTGGGTTTGATCCAAACAGCAATGTGATGATAAGGGTTGGCTATTGTCCTAAGTGGGTGGTAGAAAGGAATAGTTTCTTGTTTTTAGAGAATTTATTCTTCCAAAATTATCTTTTATCTCTTTAGGTTAATTGAAAGATTTGGTGGTTTAAGATGACAAGAAAGATAAGGTTATTCAGATATGAATAGTTCTTGGTGTTTACTAGGTCTCTCTTGGAAGTACCTGACATTGCTGTTTCTCCAGGCCATATCTGGCAGGAGGCAGCTGCTTTCAGCTCTCTCTTGCCAATTTCACCAGTTCTGGCCCTTCTAACTGCTGATTATTTCTGATACACACATTGTGAATAGCTGCAGTTTCCAGCCCTGCAGTTTTTCTGGATTATTTCAGAGATAGCTCCAGCTGCTGGGAAGATGGTCCTGTCAGCAGAACATCTTGTTCAGAGTGGTCTGATCTATGTGGACCACTTTCTTCCTTTCAGGGGCAGTAAGGTAACACAGACCACTCCTGCCCTAGCTTTCTGCCATATGTTAAAGTTGGTCTGGCATGTATTCTGTATGAGAAACTATGTATATACATGTACCTATATATGCATGATATATGTATGAACATATACACATATACGTGTAAGTTTAAAATATTCATATGATTTCCTATTATATAGGAAAAACATCACAAGCAAGTGGAAAAAACCCCAATCATTAGACTATGTATATTATCTGCAAAACATAGACATGTATATATGCAGGTAAAAGATATATAATCTCTCTCTCTCTCTCTCTCTCTCTCTCTCTATATATATATATATATATATATATATATATATATATATATATAGTGAGAACATTATAGAGTATACATACATAAAGTAGAATAACATAAGTCAGTTACTTGGCATGGCCTCTTGATGCAGTAAACATGAATTGTGTGATTATACTGCTGGTGTGACATGGTATATTGTTTTATGGTAAACTTTTTTAATAAATAGAGTACACTATAAAATATATAGTATAGTAAATACATAAACCAAAACATAGTCTTTTGTTATCATTGTCAAGTATTATATACTGCACACAATGTATTATCCTTTTATACAGCTGGAAGCATGGTAGGTTTATTTATACTAGCATTACCACAGACCTGAGTCCTGCATTGTACTCTGATGCTACAACAGCTACATCACTTGGCCATGGGAATTTTTCAGCTCTATAAAAATCTGATGGAGCCATTGTTAAAATATGCCCTTTGTTGTTGATGGAACACATATATACATACATACAGAGTCAACAATACCCTGAACCTTACTATAGATTTGAACCAATAAATATTAAGTCCTCAGCTCATCTTTGGTGGTCATAATGATAACATCCAAAAAAGTTCCACTTACTACTATGGTAATTGACTAAGCATATGTGTCAGTCAAGACAGGTTGTGTGTACAGCTGTAAGAGGTAATCCTCAAATTGTGGTGGCTTAAAACAGGAACATGCCCAGTGAGAGTAACAGTAGATATCTGCTCTTCTCAGTCACTCAGGGACACAGGATGAAGAATTCACCACAGTCTCATGACACTGCCACCTCATAATACATTTATTTGATTAACCCAGCAGGCAGAGAGCTCTGGGGAG
This sequence comes from Ictidomys tridecemlineatus, assembly GCF_052094955.1. NCBI lineage: Eukaryota > Metazoa > Chordata > Mammalia > Rodentia > Sciuridae > Ictidomys > Ictidomys tridecemlineatus. Next base: position 117,659,040 of record NC_135477.1, on the reverse strand, counting down.
TGTCACACCAGTAATTAAATGTTTCTGAGTAGAAGAAACACTCAGCACTTCCACTCATAACATTGACTCGAATTAGATTCTTGGCCTTTTCCAGTGATAGTGTGCCAGGAAGTGCAGTCTAGGAGGCAGATCTGCATGTTAGTAGCCTGGATAATGTCGACCACAGTACAAGGTTCTTTCTTGTCTTAAGTCAAATGAGATCATGACACCTTATGAATTAACATCCTTCCGTGTGTGTGTGTGTGTGTGTGTGTGTGTGTGTGTGTGTGTTTTGATAGATTTATCTGCTTCTAACTTTAACCCCTGGAGATCTGGTGCAAGGATTCCCTTCTTGCCAAGGTCAGCACCTATGAAGTTTTGATTACAGAACTTCATTTTGAATTGTAGATTTTTAAGATGACCACATACTCCACCTGAAAATGAATCTAGAAGCAGATGAGAGAAGGCGAAGAATATCTCCCTCTGAATTGAACAGTGAGACTTGTACTAAAGGGACTGTGAGGTACAGTTATCTAGCAGCTATGAGAGATGTCATCCAAAAGATGAGAAGGGGTGAAGAAGCAGGCTGTTACCTACTTCTTCATGAAGGATACCCAGGAACACCTAAGGTGTGCACATGTCTATCTGTATACATAATCCAAACTACTACCAAGTTACTGGAGATGGGTGAATATTTACTTCTATTTCTGTGAGTCTTCCCTATGTTTTGCAGGGGAAAGAAAAAAATTTCTCCAGGTAACTCACTATCTCAGAAATAACTTATGTTTTGATTGGGAAAACTGATTAGTAAATTTCATTTTTGTAAACTTCTTTCACAGTTTGCATTATTGCTTATACCATGGAAATATGAGGATGTAGAAGTATATAGAATAAGTATATGCACATTCACATAGCATGTTGTTGTTAAGTGGAAATCAATATTGAAGTTAATTTTTATGCTACTGAACCAATGCAAGGTAGGATTCAAAATTTTTAGTTCAAATGGTGCAAACTCCTCTTCACTGTGCTGAGAACAACAACTCCTAGGAGGCTTTTTGCTGATAAGAGATCTCCAGAGGATTAAGAAGGAGTAGGCTTGTCCAAGAATATTCTTTGATTCTTAGTTTTATTGGAAACATCACCATCCATCTTGATATAAATAACATTCCATTGCTTCCCCAACAGAATTCTTAGATTGCTGACTTGGCAAAGCACAATTATTTCCATTTCTTTCATATCGTTATTTATGCAACTAAGTACTAGCTTTCCAACATTTCTTGCCTAATGGCACTTAAAATCAACAATCCAAGCACTTTGGGGAGATAGATTGTGTCGGGGTTGGGTGTTAGTGTAAAGTTTTGATGGAAACCATTCCATTTTCTTCTATTTTTTTTTCAGTCAGTGAACGGAGGAGGTGGAGGTGGCCACACCTAGGATGGAAATAAGAGACTGTATAAATGGGGGCTCAAAATATATGGACTTGGCAGTAAAAAAGTAGCAAAGAAACAAAAGTAAAAGAAATGGTATCTTTTTAAGCTCTCTTACATTTTCATTTTGTTTTGAAATATTTATTTCAATAGTCTCACTCCCCAGAAATAATGGTCACTAACAGCTTGTGTATATTCTTCTGGAATTTATTTTTAAATTTATAACAGTGATTTTCCTTGGCTTCTTGTCTTCCTCCTTTTTCATTCTTCTCTTTCTCTTCCTCCTTTGGATTTCTCTCCTTTCTTTCCCTCTCTTTCTTCTTTACATCTTCCTTCCCTTCTCTTATTCCTGTTTCTCATATCTCTCTGTCTTATTTCCATCCTCTTCTTCTATTTCTGTATTTTAAATTGGTATATACAGTATTGCTGGGTCAAAGGGTTTTTATTGGGGGGGGATACCAGGGATTGAACTCAGGGGCACTTGACCACTGAGCCACATCCCCAGCCCTATTTTGTGTTTCATTTAGAGACAGGTTCTCACTGCGTTGCTTAACACCTCACTTTTGCTGAGGCTGGCTTGGTGAACTTGAGATCCTCCTGTCTCAGCCCCTGAGCTTGCCAGGTTCACAGGTGTGCAACACTGCTACAAGCAAAGGTTTTTAACTTCTAAAATATCAGCAGATTGCTAAAAAATATTATGACAATCAATATATTAGTAATTTCTCTATTAAATCAAGTTGCTTTAAGCTGCATCTCTCCAGACACTCATCAGTACTGTCTAGTATCAATTTTTAATCTTTGGCGATCTTGTTTGAATTTATTCTTTTTTTCATAAGCTTGTCTCCATAAGTTTATTGGCTCACAATCTTTCTATGATTTTCCTATTCATGTATATCTTTTCCCCTTTGGTTTTATTTGCCTATAATACCAACTTCAATGTGTATTAACGTGTTATATATTGATGTTATATATTAACATATTGGGGATATTAGAGAGATTTTTTTTTCTTCTCTGTGTATTGACTATACTTTTCCTTTATTGCCATTGTTTTCTTCATTTGGTTTATGGAATATTTTCAGATTTTCATGTGAACATGTATAACCACAATTTCTTCTGAGTTTCATGTCAATGTTTAGAAGTGTCCCTCCATTCTCAGTTTAGAATAGATACTTATCGTTGTTTCCTTTAGTTCTTTTTGTGAATTTACTATTTTGCTTTGTATGTCATTTTATCATGCTTCTTGAATTTATTTTGTAGTAAGATATAAGGCATGGATTCAATTTAATTATTTTCCAAATTGCTATCCTTTTCCAAATGGCTGGCTCATTGTGCAAGCTGCTTTTGTGAATAGTTCATTTTTCCCTCTGCTGATTTGAAATATGGGTCCTTATCAAATACTACATTTCCATATAGTTGGATCTATTTTGTTTTATTAATTCTGACTATCTGTTTCTGTGCTGATATACTGTGGATTTCTTTTATGATCATAGCTTTGATATATTTGAATACTTAAGCGGTCTTTCGCTTCCCTTTGCTACAATACAGTGTCAGCTTCAAAAAACAGTGGAGATATTGATTTTTATAACACTGAATTTATAGGAAATATAATGACTTTAAATTGAGTCTTCCTATCCAAAAATAAAGTGAAACTTGTTCTTCAAATCTTCTCTTTTGTCCCATAGCAGAGTTTTATAGCCTTTTTCTTGTGAGAACTATGCCTTTCTGATTAGGCTTTCTTAGAATGTTTTGTAGTTTTGTTTCAGTTATAAATATAAATTTATAAATAGAAAAGTATTTCTATCATGTTTTCTAAGAAAATAGAAAACTGCTATTTTTACATATTAGTTTTAGATCCAGTCTAATGCTGAACACTTTGCTTTCTTCCAGCACTTTCTCAGCAGCTTAACTTTGGTTTTCCAGACCCACAGTCATATGGTCTATAAACAATGACATTGCTTTATTTTTTTATATTTCTAGATCTATTATTAAAACTAACAGAAATTTTCTTTTTAAAATTATAACATCACTGGTGAGGTTATTGTGAATGTTTATATTATTTTTAGTCAGTATATGCCACAAATTCTTTCATAGTGGGTTTTCTTCACTTGTGAATTCTGTTTTTTGAATCATCTTTCAATTAGCTATATTAAGGATTCACTATATATACATATACATACATATGTATATATGTGTATACACATACACACACAAACACACACACACACACACTTAGAAAGACCTTTTAAGTGATTTTATTCAGAGTTGTTGCAAAATTGGACATTTTCTCCTGTTCTATGCATGACATTGTGCCTGAATGTGTAGTTCTTGAGTTCCATCCCCTCCCCTTCAACATTTTGCACATGTTTCTTTGTTATTTTCTTTGTTATGATCTTCAGTGGTGCTAAAGTGAAGTCTGAGATTATCCTTTATAAAATATCATGTTTGCTTGATTCTTCTCTTTGGGTGCTTATCGGAGTCTATCTTGGTCTTCAAAATTCAATAATGTTATTAGGAATGAACAAGATTATTTCCTTATTTTTTCGTGGAACATAATAAACCCTTTCAATGTGAGCCTGTAGGTCTTCTTTTAGAAAAGGAATGCTTTCTTGATGAATAATTTTATCTTATTTCTGTCTTTACATAATGACTGGCTTCCAAATATGTTCACTGCTGTGTCATTTTCTTGAGCTTCACCTCCACGTCACAGCTGTGTTTTCCCAGTGTTGGTTCACCATTTGCTGCTTCCAACTTGATTTTTATTTCTGTAATTGCATTTTCCCCTTAATTTTCTTTAAAATCGCCCTCAGTCCAAACAGCATCTCACCTTTGTTCCCTTGCATCTCATTTCTTTGATCTCATTACCTATTTGAGATATTTTGTCTAAAATCTTAAAATCATTTCCTCATTAGCCATTTGATGGATATGTTCCATTCTTTTCTTTCCCCTCATACCATCAACCTTATTAATACATTTATGCATGTCATGAATTTTTTTATTGCAATGGGGGTTTGAACCCAGAGCTTCAAGCATAGAAAAGTACCCTACCACTGAGCTACAGCTGTGGTCTTATTTTTTTAATTTTTATTTTGAGACATGGTCTCATTAAGTTGCTTGCATTGGTTTCAAACTTTCAATCTTCTTTCTTCAACCTCCAGAGTAGCTGGTATTATAGATGGGTGCTACCACAACAGTGCACATCATTAATTAAAACTTTTTTATTTGTTTTAATTAGTTATACATGACAGTAGAATGCATTTATCCACTTTGATATATCTCATACATAGATGGGATATAATTTCTCACTTTTCTGAGTGTACATGTTGCAGAATCATATTGGTCATGCAGTCACATATATTCATATAGTAAAAATGTCTGTTTCATTTTACTGTCTTTCCTAACTCCACATTCCCTCCTCTTCCCTCCCATCACTTCCCTCTACCTAATCTACGGTTATGTCATACTAGACAAAGGTGCCAAAAACATTCACAGGAGAAAAGATATTTAACAAATGGTGCTGGCAAAACTGGAAATCCATATGTAGCAAAATGAAATTAAACCTCTTTCTCTCACCCTGCACAAAAATCAACTCAAAGTGGATCAAATACTTAGGCACTAGAACAGAGACTCTATGCCAAATAGAAGAAAAAATAGGCCCAAATCTTCACCACATTGGCCTAGGATCTGACTTCCTTAACAAGCCTCCTAAAATGCAAGAAATAAAATCAAGAATTAATAAATTGGATGGATTAAAATTGAAAAGCTTTTTTTTTAATCAAAGAAAATGTGAGGAGAAAGCCTACAGATTGGGAGAAAATCTTTACCACATGCACCTCTGATAAAGCATTAAATTAATCTCTAGGAAATATAAAGAACTCAAAAAGCTTAACACCAAAAAAACAAATAACCCAGTTGATAGATAGGCTAAGGAACTGAACAGACACTTCACAGAAGAAGAAATACAATTGATCAACAAATATATGAAAAAGTGTTTAACATCTCTAGCAGTTAGAGAAATGCAAATCAAAACTACTCTAAGATTTCATCTCACTCTGGTCATAATGGCAATCATCAAGAATACAGGCAACAATAAATGTTGGCGAGGATGTGGTGAAAAAGGTATACTCATACATTGCTGGTGGGACTAAAAATTGGTGCGACCACTATGGAAAGCAGCATGGAGATTCCTCAGAAAATTGGGAGTGGAACCACCATTTGACCCAGCTATCCCACTCTTTGGTTTATACCTGAAGGACTTAAAGTCAGCATACTATAGTGATGCAGACACATCAATGTTTATAGCAGTTCAAGTCACAATAGCTAGACTATGGAACCAACCTAGTTGTCCCTCAATAGATGAATGGATAAAGAAAACGTAGTATATATACTCAAAGGACTATTACTCAGCTTTAAAGAAGAGTAAAATTATGGCATTTGCCAATAAATGGTTGGAGTTGTAGCGAAATGCTTAGCAAAATAAGCCAATCCCACAAAGCCAAAGGATGAATGTTTTCCCTAATATGCAGATACTAATTCACATCATTAAATTTTAACTGATATATTAGTTGGGGTTGAAATATAGACACAGGAAGCTATTTTAGCTATTTAAAGCACAAGAAATTTGTAGCTGGAAAGTCTGTATTTAACCTCACTGAAAGGGAAGGTGGAGCTGGTTGTAGGCTGGGCTACCAGGAATTATTCCAAGAATTTTTATCATGGTAATTCTCCATGGTATCTGGTATCATAGTATACTAGAACTGGTATACTATGATAGCTGCTCCCTTTGTGACAGTTAGGAAGCTGCTTGGACACAGGTGGCAGTTGTAGGTACTATGATTGTGAGGATGTGGTAGTAGGAGTTTGCCAAAGTTGTCTTCTTATTGCTTCAATTTTCATAGTGAGGTTGGAAGTAAGATCATCTAAGAGTAAGCACGCTGGGAGAGATGATGATAGGAATTTGAAGGAAAAGGGGAAAAATAATAGTTGATACTGATATTGATGCCTATAAAAGGGTAGCAAATAGACAAGCTATTGAAATGTGGCATGAACGATAAGGAGCAATAGGAGATTGTCTGAGGTTTGTGACTATAAATTCAAAGTGAAATCAGTCAGGGTAGTGTGTCCAGCTGCAGGATGCAGGTATGGGTGGTTCGAAGGTTGTATTTTACTAAGGTTATACATTTGCCAAAGCAAGGGAGTTCAGGGCATGTAGCAGGAAGAATTATAATGATTGATCACAGAAGTAAAGCTGGGTAAGAAAGAGAGAGGCTATCAAGAGGTGAGGTACAGTGGAATATGGTAAGGCTAACGACCTGGAGTCTTAGTAGGGTCAAAGTGTGCTTATGCAAACATGGTTCCATGCAAGTTCTTGCTTTGTGTCGCTGGTTCCTAACTAGATAACTGAGTGTTGTGCTTTTGAAGACTTTCATTTATAAGTTGCTAGAGTATGTGTAGACTAAATTAATTATGCTTTTGTCAAAAGAAAGCATAGATAGTTGATATTGATGCTTATATATACCCATACTACTCAAATTCTTTAATGGCTTGAGGGTGAAATTCAAAAGCATAACATCATAAAAACTATGATTAATGAATTTTTAAAAGCTATGTTAAAGTATTTAGGTTAAATGTTTTGAGATTGTATTAGTTTTCTATTTTTGAGTAACAAGTGACCCCAATTTTAGTGGCTTAAAACAATAACTGTGTTGTTTTGCTTATTGTTCAGTAGCTCAGCAATTTAGTATGGTATTACTGAGTTCTTTGCTCAAGTAACCAAAAGGCTGAAATCAAGGGACTGGTTTGGATAAGTTCTTATTTGAAGAGTTTGGAAAAATCTGCTTCTAGACTCTTTTTCTTGTTAACAGAATTCAGTTCCTTTTAGGGCCATCGTCCCCGTCCCCTTTTCCTTGCTGGTTGTCAGCTGTGTGCTGCTCTCAGATCCTTCAGGCTACTCACATTTCTTACCAGGTGTGTTAGACAGGATTCTCCAGAGGAAAATAAGCAATAGGATATTTATATTTATTTTACCTGAATGTTATTTATTTATTATATATTATTTATTGTATCTTGCAATTGTGATAGGTGAGAAGTTTCACAATCTGCCATCTGCAAGCTGGAAACTGAAGACCCAGGAGAGATGGTGGTGTAAGTTCTTTGAGTACAGGAGAAGACTGATACCTCAGCTTGAAAGGAGAGAGAGAGAGAGGGGGGGGGGTAAATTCTCCCTTACCCTGCCTTCTGTTCTGTTCAGGCCTCCCCACATTGAAGTAGGCAATCTGCTTTGTCTACTGACTCAAAACACTAACTCTATAGATAAACACTCTTATCTACACACCCACAATAATGTTTAACCAAACAGCTGGGCACCCTGTGACCTAGTAAAGTTGACACATAAACTTAATCATCACCACTTAACTTCTTTTATTTTCAAAACCAATTTGATAGACTGAACAATGATCCTCCATCCCAAGATTTCCATGTCCTTCCAGAAATCTGTGAATATGTTAATTTACATGGCAAAGGGGATTTTGCAGATGAGATTAAAATTTTTGATAGGGAGATTATTCTGGATTATTTAGGTGAGTCTGATGTGATCACAAGGGTCCTTCTGGGGCAGAAGGCTATGAGATGACAGAAGCAGAGATTGGAGTGAGACAACCAGGATCCAAGGAGTACTACAGTCCGAAGAGCAAGGAACAGGTACTCTCCTGGTGACTTCAGCAGGAGCTGGCCTGGATGACACTTTAGTTTTAATCCCCTAAAACTCATTTTGAATTTTTGACCTCCAGAATTCTAAAAGAATAAATTTGCATTGTTTTAAGGCACTAAATTCACTATAATTTGTTACAGTAGGAATAGGAAATGAATACATTCTGCAATGGGAAACGGCTCCTTATGCAGCCACACTTGGAAACTCTCTAATTCCTCTTCTGAGACCAATGAGAGGAACCTTTCTGCTTTTAATGGGCCCACATAATTAAGTCCAGATCACTCACAGCTGAGCCCTAATTTAAGGTCAACTGATTTGAGGCCGTTATTACAGTTGCAAAAATCCCTTCATAGAAGCTTAGTTTAGCGTTTGATTGAATAGCAGGGAGAAAATATGTGCAAACCAGATGCCAGGAGTCTTAGGAGTTGTCTTAAAGGTTCTGCCTCCCACAGAGATTAACATTTTTTGAAGTGTTTTGGGAGTCATTTAAACATTTAAAATAATTTAAACTTGAAATTTACTTGGTCTTATGATTATTAGGGAATAATTTTTAAGAGTCCACTGCAATTCTGAAATTATATAGCAAAATATTTAATCTGTCAATTTCTTTAGCAGCAAAAGTGACAGTCCTCTCCAAATACTTTCTGTCCTTGCTTCCTCTGTTTTCTTCCTGATGACAAGGCTGCTGCTTTACAATGCATGAACATACAAGGAAAGGTTTCCATGGCTCTAATTTATTCAAAGGACATTTGCGATAGATTTTCTTTGGATGCATGCCTCTGGAGTTTTTATTGACTTTATATTTCCTTTTATAGCTATTTAAAGGGTGTTTTTGTCTTTTTTTGCAGTCATTTTTAACTTACTCCTATCTCCTAGGATACTATGTCTATTTTCCTACCTCTGTTACTTATCTGTGTTTAAGCATTTTTCCCAGTCTCATAAGATTACATTTCTTTTTTTTTTTTGGTGTGTTTCTTAATGAAATTCATTTAATTTTCTCCTTTGCATTTTACTTTGCACTTTTCTTCTTATTTATGTGAACTCTTGTGTGTGCCAGAGAGTGTACAATGGAAGGTGAATTCCCTCCTTTTAAATGTTTCATCATAGTTTGTAAACTATGTTTATTTGATAAACCAGCATTTTATTAGGAAAAGAACTTTGGGCTTGATAAAAAGTTAAAACTGAATTATATTTCTTTAACAGACTCTGCTTTTTATAAACTCTTTCTTAATATTCATTGAGAGAACAAAGAATCGTGCTTTTAATTTTCTATCTAGACCAATGGAGGAACACAGGTTAAAAGAATAACATCATAAGGTTTCTGAATGTGCCAAATGCTTTCTCTGCAAACATCTTGAATATTTCATAAGCAAAGTCTCACAAAAAAGGTGACATTGCTTTATGATTCCTGCCTGGGGAATGAAAACATAAAACTTAGGAATAGAAATATCAGAAATGGAAGACTATAGTGAGAATATTGGCTAAAATTATATCCTTTTGGCATTTCTGAAGTCCACACATGTTTTTATTTAATGAGGAATCTTATTTTGCTAATTTGCCAAAAGAAAATGTCAAATTAATGATTAAATTGGTTTCATCAAGATGTTTATTAAAACCTGATTATATTAGCATATATGCAGCAAATATTACGGTTTCTATATTTCTTAGCCACTCAATAATATATTTTTGCAGATCTTACCAGATATATTACTAGTAGGTAAAAAGTTCGATTACTTAGTTTAAATTTACATTTTTACATAGTTAACAATATTTTAGTACTAAATCTAAAAAAATAGAAAGATATGAAGAGAAAAACTAATTAATTATTGGTGGTTAACTTTCTAAGTATTTAAGAGATTGTACACTGTAGGAGAATTCTGGAATTTATTTCAATGTGTTAATCATATATTATAACAATAATGTAATATATATGTTACATTACTCTAAGATGTATAAATTAAATTATACATTACTCCAAAATGTAATGTGTAAGTTAAATTACTTCAAAACTATATGTCTTATAGTAATGTGAATTATTTCCATGCTCAAAGGTTTATGCTTGGCCACATTTTGATCTAGTGTGGAACAGTTGAGCAGCTCTTCTTTAGGCTGCTGATTGGAATATATCTTCTTTACATTCATGTACTGTTCTATGACCAGTGTCTAATCAGCAGTTTTTCTGGCAAAGAGCAGGAAAACAAGAACCATGCTTACCTCTGCACACTCTCCATGTCCATCCTCCTGTAAGGTTTCATTGTCCAAGAATTAGTCACATGACTAAACCATGGAGGAAAGTGGAAGTGAATACTTACCAAACACTTATCCAAAAATCCAAACTACCTTGTGTGTTTTTATTTTTTATGCTTAACAGTATGAAAGATTGAATAAATCCTTTTCTGTGAAATGATATGCATATAAACTAACTCGACCCACCCTCAAATCTCAGAAAACAGTTTAAATTTGTGGATAAATTTGCTAATTGTTATTTTAGGATCTGAGATGAACTTTTATGTGTTTAAGCAGCCATTTGCTTTGTTTTAGCTATTTTAATTTATACACATTTAGTGGATTGATAAAATCCACATTTTTCCTTTTTTTTTTTTAAAATCTAAGAACAAACATCTGACAGAAAAAGGAAATAGGAGAGTGCTTGTCCTGTTAAACTGTCTGCTGTACAGAGCAGAAGCCACGTCTGTGTCTATTCACTGCTGTGTCTCAGAACCCAGCCTAATACTTTGCTTCTCAGTAGTTACTCTATAAATACTCAACTGGGTGATTACCAGCTTGCAAGAAGAACTCCTCTTGTCTTCCTCCTCTATCTCTGTTTTCTTTCATATTAATACATACTGTGTCAAAGAACATATATAATATTTTCTTAATTGCCGCAGTCTGGCTGGGCACAAGATCACGAGCCACTCACAGCTTTGTAGATTCAAACAGCAATTCTTTATTCCCAAACTCACACCAGCCCTCTACAAACACGTTCTGGGGAAATCCACGTTCTTCTTCCAAAATTCACGTACTCCACCAGGCTTTGAATCCCAAAAACTTTCTGAATTCCACAAGAACTCAACGGGAACTCAGGCAGCAGGATACGCCCTATTCCCAGCAGGAATAACCTTAAACCTGGAACTGCCCTAAACCCAGATTGTCCTAAACCGGGAACGCCTTAAACCCAAGGAGCGGGATACTCCCTAAAACCTGCAGGATATACCCTAAACCTGGATTCGCCCTAATCCAGTAGGATCCTCCCTAAACCCGGATCCACCCTGGTCCTTGAGCAGGGTCACCTTTCTCAAACATACATGCAATGTCACAGCAAATGTCCAAGGCAAGTCCATTTCCACGAGTCCTTCCTCTAAGCAACATGGGGTACGCTGGCAAGGAAATTTCGATGCGTCATTCCTACTTGGCAATGGCTCTCAGCACTTAATTATGATAATTAGCACAAAATTTACTGTTCTAATAATTTTAAAATGTATAATTCAGGGTCACTTACAATGTTGTGTGATCATCTCCACTGTATAGCTCCAGTACTTAAAAAAACCCCCAAAACACACCAAATGGAAATCCTGTCCCTTTTAAACAGTCACTCCTCATCCCTCTTCCTCAAGCCTCTTGGCAACTACTAGTCTACTTTATGTCTCCATGGATTTGCCTATTTGGGCCATTTCATTAAAAATGGAATATATAATATGTATAAACTCTTTTTGCATTTAATTTCTTTCAATTAGCCTCATGTTTTCAAGGTTTATTCGTGTTGTAGCATGTACTACCAGAAGTTCATTCCTTTTTATGGTTGAATAATATTTCATTGTGTGGAAACACTCAGTTGACAAAAATATTTTATATATGTGCCAGTTGATTTCAGATATCATTCAGAGTATAAGACATTAACAACCCGAAGTTTTGTTTTCCTCTGTGGAACATAGCAGTGGAGAGGGACTTTCTTGCAGAATTTTCTTGGAAAGTGAAGAAGAAAGAACTGGAAAGTTTTTCAGAAAAATAATATCAACTCAGTGAATAGTGAATTCCCACTTGCCTGATTAAACTGTGATAATGTGATTTATTATTTTCTAAACTTCAGTCTAAATTACTATGACTGGATATCATGATTACTTGACAAAAACTTGGTAAAAAACCAGGAATCAGCAGCTGGTTATTTTAATTACAACTTTCATCTTGTGTATTTCACTTATTTTCTGTGACACATTCCTTAGTTCCTAAACAGTAACACCCTATTTCTTCTCAGGCTTTATGTGCCAATTTTACATGCATTTTCCAGTCTCCTCCTGCTCTCCAAATATGTTTTAAGTCCCAGATCATGTGAAATTCTGATTTAAGATTTTAAATATTCCCCTGGAAGGTTTATTACCCAATTAGAATTTGCAAGGGGCTGCTTGGCTATTTCATAGCCCATAGACGACAAAAGCAGTACAGTGGAATTAATTTAAAAAATTGAAAAATAAGATATATGATTAAAATGAAAGGGATTGGTATTATGTAACCTAGAGAAAGGAAGGATGAAACCTTTAATACATGAAAGACTATTAAATAGAAGAGGATGAATGGTTTTCTCTGTCTTTCACGAGAGTAGAATAAAAGGAAATGAATTTATACTATAGCAGGTAGGATTTCGACTAGAAATAAAAATGCTTTCAAACTTTAGGGAATGTAAGGTGGTTTATCAGTATCCTTGTTAACCCCAGAAAAAATTTAAGGAAAAGAAATCAAAACCAAAGAATTCCTTTCATTGTTAACATTGTTTATTAAGAGGTGTTCCTAAACACCCATCTACCTGTTGTGGACGATCTCAGCCCCTTAAGATAATAGGCAGTACCAGATTATCATATTTACACTCTGTAGAAGTATCCAGAGCATGTTTTATAGGAAGGGACCACTCAATAAATTTTAGTTAAATAAATAAGTTCTCTTTGTTAAAGACAAGAAAACTGGAGTGGTATGATAACTGTCCACTGTAAGATCACATAGCTGTTAACAGGATCAAATTCACATAGTAATTTAAGACAGAGGGTAGATATGAGGCAGAAAACAGAATTCTACCTGTTTTGTACCTAAAACACTAAATGAATAAATCATTCTGGAATTGGGCAGAGCTTTACCTTCTGTGCCCTACATACCAGAACTGTTTCCTTATCAACAATTCAATAATGTATGGTTAATTGATCATGTCAGTGCCCTGATTCTACTTAGAAATGTACATCTATGTGCATTTCCTTTAAAAATGATTTAAAACAATGCATTCAGTAACTATTTACTGATTTACTATATTACATTAGGCATTGATTGCCTCAGTCCTGGTACTAGGTAGTCCATAAGATGGCAAAGATGTCTGTGAAATAATGTGGAGGAAATTATCCCTTCTTTTCAAGGAATCTGGTGATAGTAAGTTTAAAAATTGGAGGAAGAAAAAAAAAAAACATTCCAAAGGAGTAGCCTTGGGTTCCTCTAAAGGTGTCAGGGTGCAGGCCCACTGCTCCCCAACACTCCCTTTGGGGTGCCTCCTGCTTCCCTTTTCCTGCAGCCCCATTCACTCCTCCACCTTATACTGCTTCCAGCATTTGCTCACTGCCTTACCAACTTCTCTAGAATTGTAACCCACATTTTCACTTTCAGGACTTGTAAGGTCCTGAAAGAAGAAAGATTACTTAAAATGGCATTTGACAGACTGCTGTGTTGTTGTAGGGTGGGGAGAGCGCAGAGGTCCCCAAAACAAACCTTGAGCCTAACTTTGAGGTGCCAAGTCTAGAACCTTGTTTTGATTTGTCTGAGGAAAGTAAAGTAATAAGAATTAAAATCTGTCATGGAAGGAAGAAACCTTCAAACCACCCAGACAGTAGGTAATGAGAAATTGTTAAAAATACTAGTTACAAAAATATACCAATTACCAATTACGCACAATTGCCATGTAGCACAATAATGATCATTATTAAATATGTCAGATTAGTTTAACATATGGTTACATTCATTTAATCTTAACAATTTATGCAGATCAATTTTCAAAATTTCTTGCTTTTATAGCATGCTCAGAGTATATAAAACAACATAAGGAACAATACTGACACATGGGATAGAATATTCACCTATATAATTATTCACAATGTTTGAGTTGTTATTTCATCAATAATGCTGATATTGAAAAGGTTTATATGTTGAAATGGAACGAGACTATTTCAAGGATATTTCTAAATTGCAGCAATTGGCATATTGTTCTAATTGCCTTTGCTGCCTTCCCTAAAGGAAACATTTATTTTCAGGGCTTGATAGTCTTGGCATAGTAAGAAATTGTTCCTAATGTTAATTTGAAAAGAAACTTAATCATACTGTTTGAAATTTGGCAATTTCAGGATTTCTAGTTTCCATCTTCTGCTTTCCCAGCAAAAACTGAACAGAGAATTGGATTTTCCACTCATCAGATATGTCACTCAAAGCATGACCTTTTTTTTTTTTTTTTTTTTAAGATAAGATTTAACCAAAAGGTAATCAAAGGGAGTCTCTCCTTTGTTTAGGCACTACTTTTAACATTAGTAGAAAATAGTATTGTGTTTTTATTTTGCTTTTGAGATAGAAAAATTAAGGTGGACACTATCGATATCAAATAAAGCAAAACTGAGGGATAAACTTTTATAATTAATAAAGGAAAAAAAAGTGATTAATGGCTTAGATATCAAGAAGGCCCTGGGCTGACCCATTTAAATGCAATTTCTTTAACCCTCTAGAGTTTATTATCAGAGTTGAGTTGCAGTTCTTTGTCATCAATTTCATGTTTGTTTGCTTTTTCCCTTTCCCTTGAAGGAGTTATCCTTGATTCTTGGCAGTCTTGCAGAACTTCAGTGCAACCAAGGACTTTTGTGTATTTGAATTCTTAATTGTAAACATTGTGACAAGCTTTGGCAAGCCTGGGAGTTGGCAGAGTTGGTGTGATGTCATAGAAAATAATTTCCTTTGTTTTATTTAAAAAAGGTTTCAAAGTTTCCCCCCAGTAAGTTTGGCCTTTATCTCAGGCTCTAAGAGAGTCCTTTACCAGATGTCAGATCCCAGACGTTATCTCTGACTTCTAAGGACCTTACCCAGGCTGACCTGGATGACTCCCCTTCACGAATTGAATACAAACCTCTTAAATAT
The DNA here is from genome assembly GCF_052094955.1 of Ictidomys tridecemlineatus. Lineage (NCBI taxonomy): Eukaryota > Metazoa > Chordata > Mammalia > Rodentia > Sciuridae > Ictidomys > Ictidomys tridecemlineatus. The sequence continues at coordinate 117,643,782 of NC_135477.1, read as the reverse complement.
CACTTCATTTTTCTAGGCCAATGTACTGTCTTTTTCTTCATTATTTTGCCCTACCTTCAACCTTTGTCTTAGGCAATAATTTCCCTCCTCAATACCCATAGCATGAAAGTGATTCTGCAATCCTGTCATCTCCTTCAAACATTTTTAGAGAGGGGTATTGATTTCCAACTTGATTTTATCCTCTGTGAACATTCAGGTTACAGATTGATGAGTGTGATGTCGGTTAATGGTAAAAGCCTAAAACAAAATATTAAACAAGTGGTTTGTTGGCACTTGGGGGAAAAGGTCAGTGTTGAATTGCAAGGGCCTGTCTGAATTTTCTGGGAAGAAATAACAAATGGCAAATAAATCTCCCTCTTAGCTAGGTTACCTGATCAGGAGGTCAGAGAAACTTGCTGAAAAGTGGCTTCAGGAATAAGGTGAAAATAATATATCTGAGTGAAATGGCCATGTATGGTAGAACAAACAGTTGTGGCTATTAGTGAAATTATATTAATTTAGGAGGTGGTCTTTAGAGGTATGTCAAAAGCCTCTAGTCTTAGTCCAGCCCCAGTCAATATTTTGATTTATAATTTGGAACAGCTAGGGAAGACCCTTTTCTATTTTCTTTTAGCTAAATCCTATTTGATCTTCAGAACTCCAATTCCAGAATCCCCTTCCATTGGAAGTCTTCAGTCACCCTCAGGTTTGATTTGGAGACTTCTCTGTATGCCTATATTCATTTCCCACAGCAAAGACCCATGTTGTTAACTTAATATCCGATAGCATCTGGTACTTAGAATCCAGCAGTAGTTTTTTTTTTTTTTTTTTAAATAGGGGAATGAATGAGTGAATAAATGCTGTATTTATCATTATTTTCACATGACCCAAAAATGACATGATAAATAACACATTCGAGATTCAGAAAGAAGGGAGTGGTTGAAGAAAATGGTCCAACTAAAACAAAGAGGTTCAGTATCTCTGCTCCATTGATCTCACCATGTTTCGTCACCTCTTAACTCCTTGCTGCTCTCTGTCACCTGCTCACAATGCTTCATTTCATGGTGGATGATTATAATCGCTTTCGTGTACTTCTTTTTCTTTGAGAAAACCATGACTCTAGGTAAATACGGTTCTTGCATCCATGGATTATCTTGGCTGAAAAAAAGCCCACATTGGTACTGACTTGTCTGACTTTAAATTCATGACTACCGGCCTGAAATGGTGGTCTTTTCGTGGCTACTCCTACCATTTATTTTATACATCCCTCATTTGTTTTCCCCAACTCTGTTAGGCGGCCATTTTAGATTTTCTCTCTCTTTCCTCAAATGCTTTTGCCTTCTCATTCTTGCTGTCACTGAGAAATATAAGAAATCCCATTAGAACCTCCACCTCACCTCCTCTGCACCCATGTATATCACCTTCATTATGCTCCTAGGAGAGGAACTATTTGTGATCCTGAGAGAGCCTCCTTTGTATGCTGGATCCCACCCATCTTGTTTACTCAAGAACATCATTCCAAGAATTCTGGGATTTCTTACAAAGTCATTTTTTATTCTCTATTATGTCACATTTATAATAATACAAGCATGCCATTATTTCTTTCTTGAAAACAACAACAATAGAAAAACCTAAAAATTTTCTTAGCCAGGAGTGGTGGGTAGGCACACCTGTAATCCCAGCTACTTGGGAGGATAAGACAGGATGATCCCAAGTTTGAGGGCAGCCTGGGCAATTTAGTGAGACTCTGTCTCAAAACAACGACAACAACAACAATAAAGGATGGGGATGTAGCTCAGGGGTAGAGTATTTTACTAGTATGCCCTAGCATCTGGGTTTAGTTGCTAGTATTGAAAAAAAAAATGAACCAAAACAAAACTTAAACCCCCAAAACTTTAAGTTTTATTTCTGACCACTACCAGTTGTAGTGGTCCATGCCTCTAATCCCAGTGATTCAGGAGAACAACCTCAGCAACTTAGTAATACCCTCTCAAAATGAAAGAAAGGGCTGGGGATGTAGCTCAGCGGTATAATGCTTCTGGGTTCAATCTCAGTACAAAAAAAAAAAAAATTAGTTCTGCCCCACCCTCTTTATTTGGCAGCAAATTCTTCCAAGTTGTTTATTAATTACTTATTAATGTTAGATACTGTTATTACTTTCTTGTTCTCTTATAAACCCACAATAATCATGATTTTGCCCAGATAATTCGATTAAAGCTGTTCTTGATCTTCATCTTAACTTGTCAGCATTCTCTGGTACTGTTCATTATTTTTCTTCTTTCTTACTGATGATACACTGTCTTCCTTTGGCTTTCAGGATGCTATATTAGTTTGGGTTTTTACTACTTTATTAGATACTCATATTCAGTTCCCCAGCTTATCTTTTCTCTAGGGCCTCTTTATGGACTAGAAGTAGGAATTACTCCTTGGTTTTCTTCTCTTTCTGCATTCTTTGCTCTGATGACCATATAGTTTCATGACTTTAAGCCACAGATCTATATATTGATGACTTCCTAATTTATATGTCCATTTCAGTTCTCTTTCCTAAACACCTGATTTTTACAACATGTCTAGGAATGATCTCTCACCTGGGCCCAAATCTGCTTTGACTATAGTGCTCCCTATGTCAGTTAAAGGCATTTTATTCTTATAGTTTATTAGGCCTGAAACTTTGATGTTGTCTTTCTTTTTCTTATACTCACATCCAGTCAACCAAGAAATTATGTTGACATGACACTAGCTTTAAAATATATTCAGAATCTTACGTTACTCAGCCATAAAGAAGAATGAAATTGTGGTATTTGTTGGTAAATGGATGGAACTAGAGACTATCATGCTAAGTGAAATAAAACAATCCCAAAAAATCAAAGGCTGAATGTTCTCTCTGATATGTGGATGCTAACACATAATAAGGGAGAGAGAGAGGAAAGAATAGAAATTCACTGCATTAGGCAAAGGGCAATGAAGGCAAGGGAGGAGGGATAGGAATGGAAAAGATAGTAGAATGAGCTGGACATTACTTTCCTATGTTCACATAGGAATGTGCAACCAATAAAGCTCCACATCATGTAAAACCCCAAGAATGGGATCTTAATTAGCATAAGTTATACTCCATGCATGTGTAATATGTCAAAATACACTCTCCTGTCATATATATCTAAAAAAGAATAAATTTTAAAAAATAAAATATATCCAGAATCTCATCTTGTGTCATCACCTCCATGATTACCTCCCTGATCCGAATCACTCTCATCTCCAGCTGGATGACTGCAGTAAACCTCACGGTTTCTCTGCTTCTCTTTGGCCCTCTCAGTCCATGCTTAACATAGCAACTTCTGCTCAAAACCCTGTCCCATTTCATTTGGAGAACAGGCCAGAATCCTTACAATGGCCACAAGACCCTCCTTGTCTCTCACCCTTCGTCCCACACTTCATCTCTTCCTCCTCTCCCCCTTGCTCCCTCTGCTCCAGTTGCCATGCCTCCTTGCTGTTGCTCAAACACACCAGTTGCTTTCCTACCTCAGGGTCTCTGAGTTGGCTGTTGCTTTTACCTGCAACACTCTTTCCTGAGTTACCTGCCTGCCTAATTCTGTCACCTTCTGCTCAAATGTCACCTCCTCAGTGAGGTCTATTCATGCTTAACCAGCCATGAAATACTAACAATGACCTCCCTACTCGGAGCACTTAGATTCTATTCTCCTTTTTCTTTTCTTTTTTACATCACACTTACCATTTTTTCCAGCATACTTAATTACAAATTTATAAAATTTATTGCTAATTGCCTTTCTTCCCTTCTGGAATGCAAATTCCACAAGGAATTCACAGATAAATCTTAAATGCCTAGCTATGACAACATATTATAAGCACCTAATAAATATTTTGTTTGATGAATAGACAAATATCAATTTTAAAGCACTTCACAATTACATGGTAGATAAGTTGTGACTTAACATTTGCTCGTGAAAAGGATAAGCATTTTAGTCAGATGTCAATACAATAAAAATCACTCTTATCCTCTCCTTGTTAAGCGAGTCAAACATTGGGCTATGTAAGTACTAAGTAAAGGAAGTAATAATCCATTTTCCACTTGTCCTACAAATATTTATTAAGTAGCACTTAAATATTATTGTCCCAATATCTTGTAGTGAAAAAAAATATAAATATACTTGATCTCATGCAGTTGTATTCTAGTGTCCTTTATTATACACTGGACATTATGTAGTATTTAGTATTACACTAAATACCACTCTGTTACAGGTGTTTTTTTCCAGATCAGTCATATTGTGTTTATCTTGGCCATTATTCTTTAAATAGCATATCACCCTGCTTACGAGCGTGAGCTTTAACCAAGAGAAAGGATCTGAATCTTGGCTCAGCTATATATTTCCTGTTTTATCTTGGGCAAGTTATTTAAATTTTTTGAGCCCCCAGTTCCTCATCTATAAAATGTGAATAGTAATATTTTTAGCAAATGATTATTTTCTTAGAGTGCTAGGCCTGACCTACTCCAGATTAATACCTCTCACTGTACATATCTTAATGCCCTAGAAAGACAATGATTTGTAAAAGACATTTTAGTCTGACAGTTTTGGTATATAATATGAAATGCAATTATGTTAAGAAATAAACAAATTTAAAATGTGTGAATGTCTTGCAAAATCTTTTATTTGATTAAATATCAGGTAGATCACTTAAAGAATTTATTGTTTATCGTTAGATATTTTACATTTAATGTAATATCTTGTGTGCTTGCAAAAGCAAAGAACATATTATATAATACCTAATTATTTGATGATGAAAATATTATATATAATTAATATATGTTGCCTACCAAGTTATCTCTGTAACACAAGAATTTGGAAATCATATCCATTTCATAAATATAGCTTAAAAAGCATCTAATAATAATTTTAGGCATAAAATTTATTTATTTTAAATACATTAGATTTGTTTCTAAGCTACACAAAGAGGTTTGGGAAGTTCACTAATCATCAGGATTTGCTTTGTTTCTGGAAGCCTCAGGAGAAGATGCTACAATAGGTCTTTGGAAAAGATCAGGCAGTGTCCTGTGCTTGCTGTGCAATCCATCCTTTTCAAGGCTCTCTCCTAACCTGTCCATCTGGAGTAACTTCTGCTTACCAGTGAATAAATTTCATTTCATGGTATTTATGAAAATTTCACAGCATCAATGAGCCTCATCAAAATCATTCTCTAGACATCTCTTATGATCAGCACCACCTTGTCCATTTTGTTATCACCTGCCTGTCATTTGCAGCCTTGGAGATCACACCATCTCTTATTATAACAGCATATTGTAGCAAACTGATTTTCTATTATTACATGGTATGATTAAAAATGGCTGATGATTGAGAATAAATTAATTACTGGAGTGCTTGCAGTATTCAAAGTCTCCAACATATTATCTTCTATTATACCATATACAATTGTTATAAGGATTTTAAAAATGGTAATGCATATAAAGATCATAGCATGCACAGAGTAGTCCCTTACTAAATGTTTTCAATTATCATTATAGTGAAAATTGGTGCATGCTTAGAGAAGAATTTCCAGGATTATTAACAGAGTTAGTATCATGTGAGGCCTTTTTAAAAAAGAAATTTTGCTTAGCTTAAAGAACAGAAGAGAAGCAAATGAAATCTGTGTCCTCTGACATGAAAAGCTCTCAAGCGGGGATTGTGGGTATAGCTCAGTGTTAGAGCACTTGCCTTGCATGCACTGAGAAAGTTAAAAGCGCTCTTAAGGGAAGGAACTTATAATTTATGTGGAGAATCAACATTCCTGAATAGGACCATGATTTCAATTTTAATATATGGAAGAAGTTACTAGAAATATGACCTTGCCTGCCTTAAGTGGAGGTGAGGTCTCTGTGTCTTCCAAGTGTACAGTGCAGATGGTGCCTATCACAAGTATTTCTGAAAGATGCTTTCATGAGGTGGGAGGCTGGAGCAGATAACAATAATATTTCTTTCTTTGCTCCACGAGTTCAATGAATATATATATTCATATTTTCTTTAGAGCTTCCCCATGTATTATCCACACTGGCTGATGAGTTACTAGGTGACCAGAACCATACCAGTGCAACTTATATTTTCTAATCGCTAACCAAGTGCTAAGTATATTATAGGCACATTCTACTTGGATTAGATAAAGCTAATTGAATATGTCTTTTTCCACTGAAGGACACTGGGAGTTTCCAACCATTCCTGGAAATCATTAAATTAGGATTAGTGATTATCTTTACAGAGAATCTATACTGCATGGCTTAATGTTAGGCAAGGTCAGGGATTCATTTGTTTATTTAGCCTTTCATTTTCAAATCATTCAATAAGCATTTATTGAGTGCTCCTTCTCATTAAATATGCTTGATGTTGGGGAATAAAACAAAAAAGAATTTTTTGGCTCTATTATTAATGTGATATGTACTTGCATTGGAAGACTATTTTGATGTGAAACATCTGTGGGGTGTTTAGTATACTTGAACACAGGAGGGAAATTAGATTATAACTATGAAGTTTTGTTTTGACTGTATTTACATACAAATGCATGATTGTATTAGAGTTTTTTGCAGTTAAAGTGATAGGATATGCAATCCAAATTGGCTTAAGCAAAAAAGGGAACTCATTGGATCATGCTTCTGAAAGTCCAGGGTATTTCTTGTTTACAGCACTGCTAAATCCAATGTATTGGCATGGGGAGCACCGATCCACACTTTCTATCTTGGTGCTGTATCTACAGAATTTACCTTCCTTCTCAGGTGAGCTTTCTCTTTGGGCTGTCCTCTAGAACCTGAGAATTACACCTTCTCAGGTTTGAGTGTAGTAGAAAGGAGTTACTCATTCAAAAGCCTGTAACTCTCTCTGATGCAATAAGGGGTTTGGGGGCTGGGAGACAATGTTCTGAATGGCCTTCATGGATCATCTGTTCTATTGCTACACCTAAAGGTAGATGTGGTGCTATTGGAAGCACTTAATTTGAGAGATAGCAAGAAACAGAACCCAAGCCTTGTCACATGAAGAAAAGGAACATATTGTGAGCAGTCACACAGATACACATAGCAAAGAGTCTTGTGGCAGGTGTGGAACTATTCAAAACTGCTGGGATTGGAAATGGAGGAGGAAGGGCTTCAGATTTACATCATCTCATGTCTTTCACCATTTACATCTGTGATCAAGCACCCAATGTAGAAATGCTGTCACCATGTTTTTTAAAATTATGAAATATTTTATTTTCTTAGTGTTACAGGGCAAATGTGTTTTAAATTCATACCATAAGACATTATTCAATTTACAAATTATTTATATTGATTCAGGTTCTCTTTTGGGATGCACCAGTTCAGGAGCTTATAACGCAGACACCTATAATGAATAATGGGCATCTAAAGATTTTTAGATTCTTTGTATTGCTAAATGTGTCACTATCCATAAATGTGCATTACAGACAACAGATTTTTTTTATTTTTTGTGTTATCTTGGCTTCAAGCTTCCCTCATGAAACTGCTAAGGACACAGTTCTTCCTCTTTATTAAAAAATAACTACAACAAGGGCATTAACAACACCACAAAAATGCTGCATCTATCCCTAAGGGTGTATTTTAAAGATAAACATATGCTTATTTTCAGAGGGGAAGAAATGTACACTTGAATTCCCTATTATATAAGAACCCCACAGAGGCAATACAAGCACCTTCATGCTGCCTGTTGCTGTGAATTTATAAACTCATACATATTATCAAAAAACCCAGCAAGTCATATCTTATCTCCATTTTTTACATTTCTCAAATGTCTGATTACTCTTGACCATCTGTTTATATTTGAGAAGCAGCAAAGTACTGATTGGAATCAGTATGTTTGGATGGGATTTATAGACTGGTGGATATCATCAATTTGGTCAGCAGTCTTTTCTCTCCAGCTGTGAGTTTCTTATAGATTTTTATTCTTGAACAATGTTCAGAAAAATACGACTTCCTTCCTGTGGGATATATTAATGGTTTTTAGCATACTGAATAGCAGGAAGAGGGGCTGTGGGAGGTTCACTGTCTTCTATGTAGATAAAATTGAATCCTCTAGTTTTCAGTAAGGCACTACAGTCCAGCTTCCTCTATCCTTGGTGTCCTAGTCTAGAACCCGCTGGTTCATTTTTTTGGGTGGGGATTGGGGAAGGTATGGTTGCCCAGCTGTAAGGTTTGGACCTGAAGTTTTCCTTGCTCATTATGTAGGCTTTTGAATTGGATGCAATAATGATTGCTTCCTCCATTTCTTGAGACTTTCCATGATTCTGAGAATGGCTAACTTCTCTTTTTATTCTAGTTTAATCTCTTTTTTATGGTTGTTATGTATCTATGTTTAATATATATGTATACACTTTTAGTACATGCATATGTACCAATACCCTTATCATTTAAGATATCTTAATTTATTATAGCAGATTATGGGCCTTTTAAAAAAATATGTTCTAATTAGTTATACATGACAGTTGAATGCATTTTGTACAAATGGAGCACAACTTCTCATTCCTCTGGTTGTACATGGTACAGAATCACTCCAGTAGTGTAATCATACATGTATATAGAGTAATAATGTCTGTCTCATTCTACCATCAGCTTTTTTTGGGGGGAGGGTTGGTTTATTTCACTTAACATGATATTCTCTAGTTCCATCCATTTACCTGCAAATGCTATAATTCTATTCTTCTTTAAGGCTAAGGAATATTCCATTGTGTATATATACCACATTTTTTTATCCATTCATCTGTTGAAGGGCATCTAGGCTGGTTCCATTGTTTAGCTATTATGAGTTGAGCTGCTATAAACATTGATGTGGCTTCATCACTATGCTGATTTTAAGTCATTTAGGTATAGACTGAGGAGTGGGATAGCTAGGTCAAATGGTTGTTCCATTCCAAGTTTTCCGAGGTATCTCCATACTGCTTTCCATAGTGGTGGTACCCATTTGTAGTCCCACCAGCAATATATGGGTGTATCTTTTCCCCCATATCCTCACAAACATTTATTATTGCTTGTATTTTTGATAATTGCCATTCTGGAGTGAAATGAAATCTTAGAGTAGTTTTGGTTTACATTTCTCTAATTGCTAGAGATGAGAACAATTTTTTTCATATGTTTATTGATCTTCTGTGAAGCATCTGTTTAGTTCCTTAGCCCATTTACTTGTTTTTATGGTGTTAAGTTTTTTGAATTTTTTATATATCCTGGAAATTTGTGCTCTGTTTGAGTGTGTGTGTGGTAAAGATTTTTTTCCCATTCCGTAGTTCCTCATCTTATTATTGATTGTTTCCTTTGCTGAGAAGAAGCTTTTTAATTTTATTATTGTTGATAGACCTTTATTTTATTTATTTATATGTGGTGCTGAGAATTGAACCCAGTGCCTCACACATGCCAGGCAAGTGCACTACTGCTGAGCCCTAACCTCAACCCATGAGAAGAAGCTTTTTAGTTTGAATCCATTTCATTTATTAATTCTTGATTTTACTTCTTGAGATTTAGGAGTCTTGTTAAAGAAGTCACAGGTCCTAAGCCAAGATGATAAATATCTGGGCCTACTGTTTCTTCTGTTAGGCATAGGGTCTCTGTACTATTGCCTGTTTTTAATCCACTTTGAGTTTATTTTTGTGTAGGGTGAGAGATAGAGAGAGGTTTAATTTCATTTTGCTACATATGAATTTCCAATTTTCCCAGCACCATTTGTTGAAAAGGATATTTTTTCTCCAGTATAAGTTTTCAGTGCCTTTGTCTAGTATGGGATAAATGTATTTATGTGAATTTATCTCTGTGTCTTCTATTCTATACCATTGGTCTATACATCTATTTTAGTAGCAATACCATGCTGTTTTTGCTACTATTGCTCCGTACTGTAGTTTAAGGTCTAGTATTTTGATGCCTCCTTCTTCACTCTTCTTGCTGAGGATTGCTTTGGCTCTTCTGGGTCTCTTATTTTCCCAAATGAATTTTATGATTGCTTTTTCTTTTTCTATGAAGAATGTTGTTGAAATTTTAGTAGGAATTGCATTAAATCTGTATAACAGTTTTAGTAGTATGGCCATTTTGACTATATTAATTCTGCCTATCCAAGAGCATGGAAGATATTTCCATCTTCTAAGGTCTTCTTCAATTCTTTTTTTAGTGTTCTGTAGTTTTCATTGTAGAGCCCTTTTAGCTCTTTTGTTAGATTGATTCTAAAGTATTTTATTTTTTGAGAATATTGTGAAGGGGTGGTTTTTCTAATTTCTCTTGTAGTGGATTCATCGCTTTTGTATAGAAATGCATTTGATTTATGGATATTGATTTTATATCCTGCTACTTTGCTGATTTCTCTGGAACACTATGAAGGCTATGCTAAGAGAAATGTTCATTGAATTGTGCTCATTCATTAAAAGAATAAAAAGTTAACAAATAAATGACCTTACATTACATCTCATAGTCCTAGAAAAATAAGAACAAATCAACACCTAAAGCAGTAGAAGATAGGAGATAATTAAAATCAAGGCTGAAATCAATGAAATTGAAACAAAAGAAACAATTCAAAAAATTGACAAAACAAAAAGTTGGTTCTTTGAAAAAATAAATAAAATTGATAAACCCTTAGCCACTCTAACGAAAAGGAGAGAAAACTCAAATTACTAAAATTTGTGATGAAAAAGCAAATATCACTACAGACACGAATGAAATATAGAAGATAATTAATAACTATTTAGAAAATTTATACTGCAGTAAAATAGAAAATCCCAAAGACACCAACAAATTTCTAGAGGCATATGATCTGCCTAAACTGAATTAGGAGGACATACACAATTTAAATAGATCAATTTCAAGCAAGAAAATAGAAGATGCCATCAAAAGTCTACCAACCAAGGAAAGCCCAGGGCCAGATAGATTCTCAGTCAAGTTCTACAAGAACTACAGAGAAGAATTAATACCAATACTTCTCAAATTATTCCATGAAATAGAAAAGGAGGTAACCCTTCCAAACTCATTCTATGAAGCTAGTATCACCCTAATGCCAAAACCAGACAAAGACATATAAGGAAAAGAAAACTTCAGAGCAATATCCCCGATGAACATAGATGCAAAAATTTTCAATAAAATTTGGCAAACTGCATACAAAAACATATCAAAAAAATATTGCACCACCATCAAGGGGGTTTCATCTCATGGATGCAAAGTTGGTTCAATATACATGTATTAGGGTTCCATAGAGGAACAGAATCAACAGGAAGTATGATTATAAAAAAGGGACTTATTAGATTAGCTTACATGCATGATCAGAAGCTGGTTAGTCCACAATGGCCGTCTGCAGGCTGGAGAGCTGGAAGAACCAGTAGCTGTGCAGTACAAGAGGCTGAAGATCCAGAACAAAGGGATCAATGGTGCTATCCTCATCTGAGACCAAAGGCTTCTGGCGAATCCCTGGCAGAGTCCTCTTTGGAAGAGAGAAGAACGGAGAGTTTGATATCCTCAGATGATCACAACAGCAATCAAGAAGCTGTTTAAGAAAAATAGAGCTTACATCTGCTGCTGCTGCCTTGTTGTTGCAACTTTTATTCCATTTAAGCCATCATCTTATTAGATAGTGCTACCCATGCTTAGGGAAGGTCTCCATTTCAGTTGGCTATCCCACATGCCAATCATGATCCCTCCCCCACCCATTGACACACACTTAAGCCTCAGCATCTCTTAATCCAATCAAATTGACAATTCAACTTAATCCTTACAATATGGAAACCAATAAATGTAATCCATCACATCAATAGATTTAAAGACAAGTATCATGTGATTATCTCAATAGATGCAGAGAAAGCATTTGACAAAATACAGCACCTCTTCATGTTCAAAATAACTAGACAAACTAGGAATAGTAGGAACATACCTTAATATTATAAAAGCTATCTATGCTAAGCCCAAGGCCAACATCATTCTAAATGGAGAAAAATTGAAAGCATTTCCTCTGAAAACTGGAACAAGGCAGGGATGCTCTCTTTCACCCCTTGTATTCAACATAGTCCTGGAAACTCGAACTAGAGAAATCAGACAAAGAAATTAAAGGGATACACATAGGAAAAGAAGAACTCAATCTATCACTATTTGCTATGACTTGATTCTATATTTAGAAGATCCAAAATATTCCACCAGAAAACTTCTAGGTTTAATCTTCCTTCTGCCTTCTAAATAATTTACCACTTCTCCTATGCTTTCTGAATTTATGTATTTTCTTTAGAGCTATACAGCTCTAGTTGTACTAAAATTAAAGATTTTATTACCCACTTTCTTTTTAGTGTGAATTTTTAAAAGAAGTGGGAAAAAACTTCTTTACTATCTTGACATCATGTTATCTAATTTAGAACCTTCTTGATCTTGGTTTTCTCATTTGTAAAATAAGCGAATTGGCTTCTAAAGATATAAATTCATCATTAGTTTTGTCTTAATACTTATATACAGTGGTGTGTGAGTGTGTGTGTGTGTGTGTGTGTGTGTGTGATAGTTTTATTGATGTAGCACACATTTTTCCTATCAGTGGCCTGAAAAAAATTCCTAAATGTTCCTAATTCTTTTACTTTAGGTGTATAAGTTCTGATATATCCATAGTGATGTTTAATGGTGCCCACATAACAGTGATTAGCTAATTGAAACATGTATTTTAAATGGGACATCTTCCAAGCAGACCAAATAATAAAAAATAATCATGGTTATTTATTAACTGCCATGAGTATGAGATCCTTATAACTTTGAAAAAGTGATTTTTCCAAAATGTGATCAAACTAAAAATATTCTTTAGTGATACAATTACTTGCTTTTAAAATAGTTAAAAATACTACATAGGCCAGTCATGGTGGCACAAGCCTGTAATCCCTGTGGCTGGGGAGAATGAGGCAAGAGGATCACAAGTACATAGCCAGCCTCAGCAACTTAGTGAGACCTTGTCTCAAAATATCAAATAAAAATTGGACTGGGGATGTGGCTTAGTGGTCAATCACTGCTGGGTTCAATCCCTGATACAAAAATAAAATAAAACAAATCAACAACAATAACAACAACAACAACAATAAAAAAACTCCAAAACCAACCAAACAAAAAAACTACATAGGAACTTTTACACCTTTTTCTTTATTTTAGATGAGTCTTTTATTTTATCGGGATTCAGATACTAACTCATACATTGGAGAAAGAATGATTTTAAAAGTAATCTTTAAAACTTTTATATTCCTTTGTAAAATCTTGAGATCTAACAGGTTTCCTTGGGGTATTTGCTCTTAGAAAAGCAATTATAAAAATTTTATGCTGTATTATTTTTATAATTGCTTTTCTAAGAGCAAATACCCCATATTTGGGATTCAGTTTTAATATATTACTCTGATTCATAAGCCCAAAGGAACATATTTCTTATTTATGTGATTCTTTTTCTCCTTTCCTCCTCCCTTTCTCCATCTCTCCTGTCTCCTGAATGCTTTTAGTTCTATTTTTTCACTAAGAAAAAGTTTTTGCATGTCTGGCCAAAGGCCAAAGGCGAATGCCAAGTAAACTCAGTCACCTCTTTCAGGATTAATGATGGGATTTCTACCCAGCATTCACTAGGTTTGCTATGTTCAAGTTTTGCCAAGATAAATCTCTGGGCAGTTCTGTACTTGTTTGGAAGAGGACTTGAGAAAAAAGTTTAATCATTTGAGGGGTTGATTTTCTGACAGGTCAGCAGAAAACTGCTTTATTGAATCCAGGTTAATGCATTCAAGTAAGACTCAGGAAATAAAGGGTATTGGCTTTGGCAGCAGGTTTGGGCAACAGTCAAATGCCAGGAGTTCTTGGGAAAGTCACCAATGAGCATATGTATCTCTGGGGAAAATTCCTTTAAACCTATAAAGAGGCCATTTTTCTAGTTAGGCAGACATAAAATATTAATTGTTTCTAGACACATTGGATAGAGAAGGAAAAATTGGGTGCTGGCCTAGGTTCATCATATGATCATGATCTCTATTAGCAACAACCATAATATCAGCAAAACCATGGATTTCCAGAAAGCCCTCCTCAACTTTCAGTGAATACATAGGAATAGAGGAGTAACTGGGAATCAAAGGGCCATGCAATAGAGAAGAAGAATGAAAATGAGAGTTTCAGGTACAGAATGAATATTACTGATGGCAGTGGGGAGAGGATGGAATGAGGAAGTTTTAAAAGATTCTGAATGAACACATGCTTCCAAATGCAGTATCATGTAAGAGAGAGGTCATCTTTTAAAATCCTGAAGACTTGTAGTTCCCAGAAGTGACCAGACCCAAATATGACTCATGCTCATCAAAATGCTTACATGATTGAGGTAGACACAAGAATTCCAATTTATTTATTTACAAAGGAAAATATAACTTCTGTGGGTTGGGAGCACATGTGGTTGCATGACTTCACAATCTCCCTGTAGACAAACTTCCATGAGAAGCTTTATCTTGGATAGAAAACATGGACAAAGTACAATGAGTTCAGGAACTATGATGATAGTTCAGGAACTATGTATCATCAGTCTGTTCTTTCCCCAAATTAAACAACTTGGAGTCAGAAAGTTCTTGGTAATCCTGGACTCAGAACAAGGGGACTTTAAATAAACTCTGCAGTGGTAGCAGTCTAGAGATGTGTGATGCTTTCATCTCTTGAGAGGGATGATTGTGCCAGATGGGCCAGAGTATCCATAGTCTGATGGCAGTGACTTCCAAGAAACAGATCTGCAATTGGGCAGCTTTGCACCTGGTCCAGAACAAGGATAAGCAACCTCCTTTTTTCAATTTACCTGGATTTGGGGGATTACTTAAACTTTACCTCTGTTACCTTACTTCTTTTTAATGAGAGAATATTTCTGGGCAAAGTGTACTTCACAACTTATGTCAACCCACTGTTATTCTCCAGGATCCATCCATCTCTTTCTTTAGCCAACCAAATTGGAGAATTGAATGGTTATAGAATAGAACTCATCATGTATGTATTTCCAGTCTACACTGTGGCTATCATATTGATAAGTCATCAGAACTTCAGTTTGGCTTTTGGTTAGATATTGTGGTAGTTTTAAATATGAGAGAGAGAGAGATCCCAGAGTACTTCATTTGTTACTTCTATATTCTTTACTCTTTGAATCAGGAATACAACATTGGGGTGGGGTGGTCTGTAAGTAAATAAAGGATATCTAATTCTTCAGCTCCTGAGCTTGTAAGTACAAATAACCACATAAGATTTATAAGGCTGTTATCATCCTATTTTAAACCCCAATCTCTTATACCTTGATTCACTCTGGATAGTAGAGCATAGTGATATTTGGAATTGGTGTTAGTTCAGAACCCGTGAGCAATAGTACAAAAAGTTTGAGTTTCACATTTCCCAGTGCAAAATTATCCCTGTTAATGATATAGGGTCCTGTATAGATGGATAATATCCATAGAAATTTTTATTAAGAAGACAGAAAATGTCCTAATATTTGTTTCTAAATGTTCTGAATGCTGGTATCTCCTTTGCAAAATCTCTAAAGCATCTGTTATAAAGTATTAATATCCAGAATATATAAAGAATTTAAAAACCTTAATACCAAAGCCCCCAATAACCCAATCAATAAGTGGACAAAAGAACTAAATGGACATTTCTCAAAAGAAGAAATACACATGAACAATAAATATATGAAAACAATGTTTAACATCCCTAGTAATCAGGGAAGTGCAAATAACTACAATTAGATTTTTATCTCACTTTGGTTAGAATGTTAAGCATTAAGAAAATAAATAACATTAAATGCTGGCAAGGATGTGGGGAAAAAAGGTACACTCACATTGTTGGTGGGACTGCAAATTAGTATAATCACTTTGGATAGCAGCATGTAGATTCTTCAAAACACTAGGAATGGAACCACCATATGGCCCAGCTCTCTTACTCCTTGGAATTTATCCAAAGAAACTGCAATCAGCACACTGTAGGCATTTCAATATTTATAGCAACACAATTCCCAATAGTCAAGTTATGGAATCAACCAAGAATAGATGGATGAATAAATACACATCAATAGATGGATGAATAAAAAAATATGGTATATGTACATAATGGAGTTTTACTCCGCCACAAAAAGCATGAAATTATAGAATTTGCTAGTGAATGTATAGAAGTGGAGAACACTATGCTAAGTGAAATAAGCCAGACTCAGAAAGTCAATGGCGAAATGTTTTCTCTCATATGTGGAAGCTAGGGAGAAACTAGGAAAAATGGATGGTGGTGGTAGATCGCATGAAAACAGAACAAGATCAGTGGAGTAGAGAAATGGGACTGAGGGGGAATGAGGAGGAAAAGGGAAAAACTGTTGAATTAAATTGACCAAATTAAGCTCTGTACATGTATGAATATATCACAGTGAATTCCACCTT
Organism: Ictidomys tridecemlineatus; assembly: GCF_052094955.1. Taxonomy (NCBI): domain Eukaryota; kingdom Metazoa; phylum Chordata; class Mammalia; order Rodentia; family Sciuridae; genus Ictidomys; species Ictidomys tridecemlineatus. The sequence goes on along the minus strand of NC_135477.1, from coordinate 117,627,390 downwards.
TATGTATCTATAAAACACCAATAAAAAATAAATAAATAAGGAGAAGGATGACAAATAGTGTGAAGGAAGGGGAAAGAAGGGAAGGAAAGGGAAATGGAAATGCTAGGGATTATAATGCAGCAGATGATATTCCATGCATGTATGAATATGTCAAAATGAACTCACTATTATGGATAACTTTAATACTCTAATGAAAACATAAAATTTTTTCTGGACACTTCCAGGGATACATGTAAAATGTGGGCAAGTTACACATGTTTATATTCCTCTCATAGAAGGAGAATTCCCTTCAAGTTAAGATAGGTCTGCAGGTTGAATATCCAAAAAGAAAAACAGAGAGCCTGTAGATGTCCATTCCTTACTTTCAGATCCAACTCATTTTCTGAGTTGCTGAATAAATATTTCATCATTTACTCTCTCTCTTTCTTCAGCAGACATTATAGTTTCCCTGTTTCTTGATACTTCAAACGATATTTCAATAAATATTTTTACTCATCTCTGAGCATTTTTAAGGATTTGTGCTAAAATGAGGGCTTCATTATCAAATTTATTTTATTTTGCCTTTATTTTGGAAAGGCCATATTCTTACATCCCTTCCCACTTAAAGAGAAGATTCAAAGTAGGGATAGGAGCCGTGCACAGTGACACCCATCTATACTTCCAGTAACACATGGGGCTGAGGCAGGAAGATCACAAGTTTGAGGCCAACTTCATAAATTGAGTAAGATCCTATCTCAAAATAAAAAATAAAAAGGGCTAGGGATGTAAAGTGTCCCTGGGTTCAATCCCCAGTACAAAAATTAAATTAAAAACATTAAAAGTTAGCTATAGGAATGAACTATGGTAAACAGAAACAGAAGGTTGTTCAAGAAAAAAAAAAGACACAAGTGAATGGTAAATGAAACTCCTCTGAATAAATAAATGAACAAATACATCTGCAAAACAAACAAACAAACAGAAAGCTCAAATAATTTGACCAGCAATCTAGTACCAATAATGAAAATCAGCCTCTAAAAGATACTGTGAAAAAAGCTAGGCTACACCAATTATGGACTTCAGAATCTGAGTAGGAACACTGAAAAATTTAGAAGAGCCCCCAACTTTCAAAGGACAGATTCAAAATATTTAGTTTTCTATGACAAATACATATAGCATATCATTTTGTATATTCAATGCCCTTGTCTCTCTTTTTTCCCTCCAAGCTTACAGGAAAACACTATATTTATTTCTGACATTCAGAAGAGCTGTTTCAGTCTCAATGTTGATTGATAGTAATAGATATAAGGATTAATAAAAGAGATGTGTTTGGTGAGTCACTGGCACAAGAGCTAAAAACAGGCCATATCCCAAGGTAAATCAAGCAGATCCCAGCATCATCTCACAGTGTTTTGATGCTATGATTGAAAGCCAAAGGGAGAAATATATGTTTGCCAAGAAACATCAATGCCTTTGACTTCTTTCAACTTAGACTGCTTGGTGGCATTCCCAGGGAGCTGGTGAGGTCTGGAGGGGAAGGCATAAAGCTACAGTCAAAGCCCTATTGAAAAAGGGTTGCTTTAAATTTTTATTTTAAATGCAGGGATATTTCATGGTGAAAAATTCTAAATGGCAGATATTAGCATGAAGTGATAAGCTAGTCCTCACTCATATCTTAGCAGATCTACCTGACTTTTTAGTGATGGTCAAAAAGGCAGGAGATTTTATTTTATTTTTAATTACGTTTGTTTATTCATTGGCTTTTGTAGTTATATATTCATTTTGATATAATTATCCAAGCATGGAATATATCTTACTCTAACTAGAACCCCATTCTTATGGATGTACACCATGGTGGGATTCACTATGGTTTATTCATATATGTACATAGGAAAATTATTTCAGAGTCATTCCACTATCTTTCCTTTTCCTATTCTCTTCTCCCTTACCTTATTTCCCTTGTATCTAATCTACTGAATATCTATTCTCCCCCTTTGTCTCCTTATTGTGTGTTAGTTTTCACATATCAATAAAACACTTGACCTTTTGCTTTTTGGAATTGGCACATTTCATTTAGCACCATAGTCCCCAGATCTATCTATTTACTTGAAAATGTCCTAAAGTCATTCTTTTTTAAGGCTGAATAACACTTCATTATGTATATATGTCACATTTCCTTTATCCATTTATCTATTGAAGGGCATCTAGCTTGGTCCCATATCTTAGCTATTGTGAATTGAGCTGCTATAACACTGATGTGGCTACATCACTACAGTATGCTGATTTTAAGTCCTTTGTTTGTATACGGAGAAGTGGGATAATTGGGTCAAATGGTGGTTCCATTTCTAGTTTTGTGAGGCATCTCTATACTGCTTTCCATACTGGCCGTACCAAATTGCAGTCCTTCCAGCAATGTGTGAGTGAAACTTTTCCCTTGCATCCTCAACCAACATTTATTTCTACTTGTATTCTTGATAATTGCCATTCTGACTGGAGTGAGATGAAATCTCAGTGTAGTTTTAATTTGCATTAAGTCAGGAAATTTTACTCACATTCCTCCTTATATCCTATTAATGACCTTTAAAAAAGACAAACCTGAAAACAAAAATGGAAAATGCCTCAGTCAATGATCTTATACTAATAGTGAAAATCAACCTCTATATAGACATAAAAAATTAGGATAAACAATATCACTGATTTTTATAACATCACAAATACTTTATCTTGTTTTCCAGGAAAGCAGTTTCATACATAAGTATAATTCTGAGCTCATCTTAACTAATCCTAGATTATTTGATTATTTTCTAAATTAAAAATATTTCTCTAATTTGTTGTTGAATCTATGCTTTTGAAGTTTACTATTGTTCATATGAAGTAGCAGGATGAAATGCAAGGACCAATGAGTCTCCTTCAAATTGCCACTGTTTCTTTTCTATCAGTCAAATCTAGAATTCCTTCATCTAGTTTGGGTTCTTGCTTGACCTTTAATTCAGCTGTGTGGGCTCTGTTGAGCTTATTTGTTCCTGAATTGAGTAGTAAGCCTTGCCCTTTTCATGGCTGCTCTCTGAAAACAAACAAAAATCAAATCCCTAAACAATTAACTTAGCAAAAATATATGCCATGTGATGTTGTGTTTCCTCAAAAGTTCATGTTGAAATCCTAATCTCTAGTACCTCAGAATGTGACTATATTTGGAGAGGGACTTTACTGAAGCAATTAAGTTAAAATGAGGTCATTAGAGTGGGCCCTAATCCAATATGACCAGTGTCTTTATTAGAAGAGGAAATCTGCACACTGATACTAACAGAGGGAAAATTATATGAAGAGATAGGAAGAAGTTAGCTATCAACAAACCAAGGGTGAGAGACCTGGAACAGATCCTTCCCCCTAGTAGCCCTCAGAAAGGCCCTCATGCTGATTGATACCTCTATTTTGGACTTGCTTCCAGAATTATAAGATATATTTGTTTGAGCTACCTATACTTTGTTATAGCAACCTTAGCAAACTAATACTGATTTATTCCTCAGAATTTCCTGCCTGAAACTCCTTATACATTTTAGATTTAATTGAAAATTACATTTCATTCACTAAATAAAAAATCATAGTATAATAGTTTCTCTCTCCAAACACAATATGACATGACATACATAAACTTCATTAGAAAATATTTTAAAATCAGGCAATTGTGATGACATTTCTTTCTTTGCATGTGATTTATGTATCAGTTAAAAATTATTATATCCCTGGTTCTCTGTCTGGGACCTGGGTCAATTTTACCTGTATTGAATACATACCATAGAATCTTCGTCATGTGTGTTGGCTTTCTTCAGGTTTTCTTAGTTTAGTGATTATTTGTCATTAATTAATATTTCTGAGGAGCCTACAGATTTGAAAATGTCTGTAAATTAGCAGGGAAATGAATAATCTGATTTTTGGCATATCTATATAGCTGTATGCTAATTTCCTGATTTTTAGAATGAATTTATCTTGCTTTGATAGCCTTTGGCTAACAGGTTAATTTTATAGTTTGTTTTTCTGAGCATCTGGACAACTTACTCTTTACTCTAAATGTTGTTTGTTTTTCTTCTTTCATACTTTTTACCACATAGAAAGGGGAATCCCCTATCACTTCAATATCACATTGAAGCATGAGTACATAACAGACAAGTTCTTGTCACAGGTCAAATGTTGTACCACATTTACACCTGAGAGGTAAGTTGGGAAAAAAATAAGGATATTTCAGCCTCCTTAATGTTAAGCTTACCTCACAGCTGGGTGACATGCATACTAATGATTAATGTTACAGTGAACACATGGAATGGGTTTATGACTTATGAGTAATTCCTTAGTCTTCTCTCTGGGAAGATGGGAACTCAATGTGAGGATAAGCTTGAGAAGTGTTATTAAAACATTTCTTTTAGAGTTTCCAGCAAGAAAGAGAGCAGATTGTTCAGTGACTTGAGATACAGGCATGAAAAGAAAAAAAAATAGGGTCAGGTTACTTGCCAGGAGGTTAAAACCCTGACATGCTTCTCTGCTGAAGTAAAGATCTTTGTGAGTGTGTGGTATTGAGGACTGAACCCAGGATCTGGCTTTCAAGCTATCCATCTGGGCTATATTCCCAACACGTTTTATTTTTTATTTTCAGACAGGGTCTTACTAAGTTGCCCAGGCTGGCATTGAATTGTGGTCCACTTGAATAGTTGGAATTAGAGGCATGTACCACCATACTTAGCATAAACATCTTAAATTGGCAAGAGGGAAAGGGGGTCAGCTCCTAGTCTCCATTTCACCTCATGATCCTGGACCTTAAAGGACACTGTATATTAAGCCATCTTAATCATTTGGGTAGAACACAAGTCATTTTTTTCACTTGAAGATGAGACCTGGTATCATAGCAGTTACGAATTGAAATCCTGTATCAGCAGATAGTTGATGAAAACCAATGGAAGGATCAAGATGAAATAACAGAACCACCGGTCAAGGTTATAAAAGAAAGCATTCAAGGAACAAATGAAAATTATTAACTAAAGATGCTTCTTAAAAATCTTTAGAGTTGCCTGGCGTGGTGGCACAACCCTGTAATCCCAGCTCCTTGGGAGCCTGAGGCAAGAGGATTGCAATTTCAAAGCCAGCCTTAGCAATTTAGCAAGGCACTTAGCAACTCAGCGAGACCCTGTCTCTAAATAAAACATAAAAAACAGACTGGGGATGTTGCTCAGTGGTTAAGCACCCCTGGATTCAATCCCTACTACTGCCCCCTCCACCAAAAAAATCTTTAGAATGAGTCAAGTGGCTATTATCCAAAAGAAAAGGAAAGAAGAAAAGGGAGGAGAAAAAGGAGGAATAGTAGAAGGGAAAGGTTCCTATGAAAATGAGTGACTGGAGAACACAAAAGTAGTTCTTGAAATTAAACATTTGATTGGCAAATCAGAAATAATATAAATGCAAGGGTAAAAAGCAGAGTGAATATTGCTGCAAGCTGAATTGCTAGTCTCTGTAATAAAATATCCCAAAACCTGTAAGAAGAAAGAAAATGATGGTAAAAATATAATGAAAAATTAAAACACAAGCATATTAATCTGTGATGTTCAGTACCCACCTGATAGGAGTCCCAGAAAAAGAGAACATGAACATAGAAAATGGAACAGATGAAAAGAAGATAATAGAAATTTCCCTTGAGCAGAAAGGTTTAGTTTTCAGATTAAAGCCTGCCTTTATTATGGAGATTTCTTAGAACTCTTGGAATGGAACCACCATTTGACCTAGCTATCTCACTCCTGGGTCCATACCAAAGGACTTGAAAACACATGATTACCCTAAGTACATATATGAAGACACAAGTGGTGTGACTTGACTCTGTGTACAATCAGAGTCATGAACAATTATGCTCTATATGTGTAATATGAATTGAAATGCATTCTAATGTCATATGTAACAAATCAGATTAAAAAAACACCAATGGAATATTAATCAGCACTAAAAGAGAATAAAATTATGGTATTTGCAGGTAAATGTATGGAGTTGGAGAATATCATGCTAAGCGAAGTAAGCCAATCCTAAGAAACCAAAGGCCAAATGTTCTCTCTGATAAGTTGATGCTGATCCATAATGGGGGTAGGGCATGGGAAAAATGGAGGAACTTTGATTGGGCAAAGGGGAGAGGGAGGAGGGAAGGAAGTATGAAGGCAGGAAAGATGGTGGAATGAGATGGACATTATTACCCTAGGTACACGTATGATTGCACATATGATGCGACTACATGGTGTACAGTCAGAGAAATGAAAGGTTGTGCTGCAATTGTGTAAAGTGAATCAAAATGTATTCTGCTGTCATATATACTTAATTAAAATAAATAATTTTTAAAAAGCTGCCTTTATCTAGCTGTATCCATCTGAGACTTCCAGTCTTTAAGGATTAAGAGAAAATTGTGAAATTTTTCAGAGGGGGGAAAAATCAGTCGATCAAAGATATAAGTGAGAAAAGAATAAGAGTGAAATTGTAGTTAGACTTCTAGGTGGCAATGTGGGATATGGAGGAGTTTAAGTCAGTTTTTTCCATCTGTGAGGAGATTGAGGACTCTTTTCCCTTGCCCCTCATACTCACTAGTATTAATTCTAGTTCTGTCCTTTGGTTCAAATCTAGATGATTATATTTATTACCTGTAAAGAATCTGAAAACTGCAAACTCATGGGCCCTATTCCAAGAAATGTGTATTTCAGATCCAGCAGGTGGGTCTGGGAATCTGTCTTCTAAAATGCTCCTCATTTTGAAGATAGTTGGCTTGGTTCACAGTCACTGCCCACCCAACTCCATTAGTTTGGACATGAGACCAGCTAGGACTCATTCCTCCTTGTTCGAGGCTGACTCATTGTGCTCCATCAGAGCCCTTACGAGCCTCATGTGGCCAGAATTCAGGCCACAATAATCATATTCATGACTCTGGTTTCATTTCAGACTAAACATGTCTTAGATGACAAACTAACAAGAGATGTAAAATATTTTGGGAAACTCAATCCTATTAGTAACTGTTATCTTTCATTTCTGACCTGCCAATCATTGTTGGAAGGCTCAAATTTTACAACTAGGATGAAGAGCTTGGGAAGAATTTTGCAGTTAAATTGTAGCTGTTCCATTCAAGTAGAATTTATTATGTGATTTTTCCAATGATAGTTTACAGATTTGTCTTATTTACAGAGAAGGCCCTAGTGTTGCCTTTAGTCCTATTGAGTTTATCATTAAAAGAACATCTTGGGGGCTGGGGATGTGGCTCAAGTGGTAGCGCGCTCTCCTGGCATGCGTGCGATCCGGGTTCGATCCTCAGCATCACATACAAAACAAAGATGTTGTGTCCGCCGATGATTAAAAAATAAATATTAAAAAAATTCTCTCTCTCTCTCTCTCTTTAAAAAAAAAAAAAGAACATCTTGTTGGGTGTGGTGGCAGGAGGATCACAAGTTCAAATCCAGACTCAGCAAAAGTGAGGCACTAGGCAACTCAGTGAGACCCTGTCTCTAAATAAAATACAAAATAGAACTGGGGATGTGGTTCAGTGACCAAGTACCCCTGAGTTCAATCCACAGTACAAAAAAAAAAAAAAGAACATCTTACACTGACTGCAGTCACTTGAAAACTTGAAATAGAGCAGTAACCCCTAGGGTACAGTATTCAATATGGCTCTGAGCAGCAGGGTCAGTTACACACAGGAAATCAAAATCTCTAATTTTGTTGGAACCACACAGTCTTAGCAGACCTCATTCATGCTGTGGAGGATGAGCTTCACTACTCTGTTTGCATATTTAGACAAAGAAGGAAGGCAGATTCTGTGCATAGAGCCATCAAGAGAAGGTATGCCATTCTTATAGTTGAATGCTGCAGTGATAAACCAAATGAATAGAACTAAGTTTTTTTTTTTTTTAACCTCTTTGATTATTAGAAAAGGAAATGTGTGTGGGCAAAAATGCAATGTAAATTCCAAACGCTAATCAGATGGGAAGAGTTTGTATTAGCATTATTTGTATGTTTTTGTTTTGGAAACAATGGCAGACTTTTCAAGGCTCTCTCCTTTCCTGTTTGAATTTGTTTATTACATTTTCATGTGATGAAATAGATCCATCAAAAACTTTGGTTGCAGTTTTCTGCCCTGGCTCTTTTTTCCCACCCTCTGTGACTGTTCTCTCCAATGTGTTTCTTTGTTCCCTTCCTGTAGCCTCTTTTAAAATTTCTTCAGAATCTTTTTAATATTAAAGAAAAAGGAAAAAAAAAACCAAGAAAACCAAACATTTTTAAACATCAGTTTTATTAGTAACCATCACCTTCACATGGCTACACTGAGCCTCTGAAGCATTAATAGTGCAGGTATGATTTAGCTGGCAGACCTTTCCTTTGAAGATACAGTAATTCAATTTCTTTGAGATAACTAATAATTAAATAATTTTACCAGAAAAGATGGGCAAAGTAAATTTTGTTTCAAGGAAATCTCCATGTGTTCAATTAAATGTGTGTTGGGATTTCTAATATATTCCTTTCAGGTCCAATAAGTTAGAAATTTTGATTATAGTTCCAGGTACCTTTTGCAGATGTGATTTAAAACTGATAAAAGGCCTATCAAAGAATGCATTTGAGATACTGACTATAATTTTAGGAGTTAATAAAAACCATGACCTTTATATTTCTGAATTTCTTTTGAAACTATGAATATTTGATTGACCTGAGGAAATAAAAACAAATGAAAACTTAGTTTATGTGAGAAGTCCAAAGATGGTTCTTGTGATCAGCTCCTAATGATTGTATATCTGGGAAAGAAGAGACCCTAGTAATTCTAATTTAAACTTTGCATATTTGTGATATTTATTTTAAACATGTCAGTAGGTCAGTTTGACATATTTTCCTTTCTCCTTTTTTTCTAACTTGAAGACACATTAAGTACTATCAGTATACTAAAGAAATAGAATAGTCTCATTACCAAAGGATATGCTTTTTTTCATTGTGTTCTATATACATTTGTTCTAAGGTTTCTGATTATGTTTTTTAGTGTTGTTAAATAAGAACTATTAAAAACTAGTGTGGGTACATCTTGGAGATAATAAATGGTCACTTAGACCTCAACGGTAGTGTTGTCATTTGTGACCTGGTGTTTAGGCAGTGTCTGGAACTGGCAGCATTATTGATGGAGAGCTCTCTTTCTGCGTCTGCATAAATTTATCCGAGGTAGATTCGATGTCTGCAGATGTTAGAAGAGTTTTCAAAACTATAGTACTATTTCCTCCTTTGTTCTTTTTATCATGACTCTATTGTGTAGAAACAGTTTTGAATACTTTATCATGTTTAAATATTTATGAGAAAACAGCAAGTTTACACTACAGTTAAGTAAAAAGAAGTGAAGACTAAAAATTTAAAATAGACTGGCACATTTTTTGATAAACATGGCTTTTTGCACTTTTTTGTTTCTTTTTATTGTTGGAAACTGTTTCTAGAGAAACTCAAATGAAATAAAGTTAGACGTAGAGTCACATTTGAGATGAATATGGAGGAAATACAGTTCTTTCTTTGTATTTTTGGCAACAAACCATATTCTGCTTCATACAATTATTTTCAACATATCACATTCCCTTTGTAGATTCTACACTCTGAGGGTTTATGGACCTTCCCCAGGATATAGCCAAATCCTTGGCACATAAGTGCACTGATTAAAAAATAAACAGACAACTAAAGTTTCTGCTTTGCATCCTAATGTCAAGATTAGAATCAAATAGATTACAGTCTATTTGAGGAGAAATATTAGGGTAACTGCAACCAAGGCAGGTTGAAGTAGATACTTCAGTGGTGATACGAACAAAATGATGATGGGGCTACCATAAGAGGACTAGTATTAAGGGCATCAGTGTGATTCACAAAGAGAAGTGACATTGAGCCCGAGTCTTTAACAATCAGGAAAATTTCTGCAGGCTAAGAAGGTGCAGGAAAACATTTCTAGCTTAGAAGTTGGAGAAAGCACCACCCAAATGAGGAATAGAAATCAATTCTATAAATGTGGAGCTCATCTTCCTAAAGGCAAGTGGGAGGGTCACAACACCTTTCTTTTCGAGGGCTGTGAGGAATTCTGACTTAGTTCTGCAAAGGGAGGACAACCAGTGAAGATTTTTGAGAATTAACACACTGCAGCCAGGTGTGGTGGCATGAGCCTGTAATCTCAGCGACTCAGGAATCTATTTTTCATAAATTCTTTCCAACTGTTATATAAACTTTGATTTTTTCCCATGGATATCATAGATGTCTTATAATTTGCCTCCAAAAAAAAACACAATGTATTATGCTGTAATTTTTCTTTTAAAAATAGATAAAATGGTCAGGTGCAGTGGTGCACTCCTGTAATCCTGGCTGGGGAGACTGAAGCAGAAGGACTGCAAGTTCAAAGCTGGCCTCAGCAACTTAGCGAGGACCTAAGCAACTTAGTGAGACCCTCTCTTAAAATAAAAAATAAAAAAGGCTGGAGATATGGCTCAGTGGTAAAGCACCCCCTAGATTTAATCCCAAGTACAGAAAGAGAGAGAGAGAGAGAGAGAGAGAGAGAGAGAGAGAGAGAGAGAGAGAAGATACTGTAAATTGTAAGAAGTGAATCTCTGTGGGAGGAGCATGGCAGGTAGAAATGAAAGGAAGGGACAGCTATAGAAGACAATGTAGATATAACCAGCAGCAAGAGGAAACTGATTGGATATGATCCTGACATTGTCTTCCTCAGAGCTGAGGGTTACTCTTAGTTACAGTACACAGTTGAAATTTCTGACACATGACACATGAAAGTCTTCTTGCAACTGCATTGATTCCTTTCTCTTTTCCTGTACAGGGGCTTGCTGTGCTCTTCTTGCCATTCTTCATACTCTTGCATATTCTCTTGATTTTGAATATTTTTTTACTATGCCAGATGTACCCTTCTCTTCTCCTCTAGTTTCTGAAGATCTACTCAATTCTTAATATCTCATGTCAACTCTTACCTCATTTATGAATGTTTTACAAACTTTGCCTCTCTTGCTCCAACAGCCCCATCCTGTTGTTCTGTGGACCTAGTCTCTCTCTTCCCTGCCTCCCAAAGCAATCTTTTATAGCCTTCCTTTATAAAACTAATCACATGATACTACATATCCGTTAGGATAGCTAAAATAAAAACTTGCAGCAACATCAACTGCTGGTGAGAATACTGAGAAACTTAATCACCCGTGTGTTGTGTGAAAATGTACAATGGTACAGATGTTCTGGAAAAGTTTGAAATAAAGTCTTTAAAAGAAGCTAAACATTTGACTACCATGTGACCCAGCAATTGTTCTCTTGGGCATTTATTCCAGAAAAACAAAGATGTATGCACACACTAAACACTATACCCAATGAAATAATTTAAGGCTGGAATTGGCTGAGATGTCCTTCAACAGGTGAATGGTTGAATGAACTGTGGTAGGTGTATACAGTAGAATGCTACGCAGCGATAAAAAGGGACAAACTATTGATAAATGCAATACTTAGATGAATTTCCAGAGTTTTATGGTGAGAAAAAAGCAAATCCCTGAGTTTAAAAATTGTATGAATCCATTTACATAATATTTTTGAAATGACAAAATGTTGGAAATGGATGACAGTGGTTACCAGGGATTAAGGGAATGGGGTAGGTATGGTTATAAAAGACATGAAAATCACACTTGTAGTGATAGAACTGTTTAATATCTTGGCTGTTGTGCTCAATATGTGAACCTGGAGAGGTGGTAAAATTGTATAGAACTAAAAAACATAAGCACACAAATGAGTTTAAATAAACAGGTGAAATCAGAATAAGATGGAGGATTATGTTGATAGCAATACCCTAGTTGTGATATACTGTAGCTTTACAAAATATAATCATTGGGAGGCACAAGGTAAATTGTGCAAGGGATCACTCTGTATAAAGTTTTGCCATTGCATATGAATCTACAATGGTTTCAGTAAAATTTCAACTAAAAAAGAGCCTAATCCCCATGGGATTGAAAATCAGTTTAAATAGCCAATATTTTGTCTCTCAGTGTCTGTTATGGTTTGGATATGTGGTGTCCCCCAAAATCTCATGTGTGAGATAATGTGAGAACGCTCAGAGGTGAGATGATTAGATTCTGAGAACTGTAACCTAATTAGTAGGTTAACCCACTTGACTGGATTAACTGGGTGATAACTCTAGGATGTGGCTAGAGGAAGTAAATCTATTTTTCACTAGTACGATAATATAGCCTCAATATTTGTCCCTCAGATTAGTTTGGAAGATGTAATGTGGCTCTTGGAAGCCCTAGTTAGTGTTACCAAGAGAGCCCTAAATGACACAGCTAAAGGGCTCTCTCGACTCAATACAGAGGTAGCGTTAATGAGAAAAGCTATTTTACACAATCAGATGGTGTTAGATAATTAACTGCAGTTTGAGGGGACACCTGTGCCATTATAAAAACTTAATGTTGTATCTAAATTCCTGACAACTTTGCTAATGTTTCTAAAGCCTTAAATGACCTTCACTCACAAACCAGTGCCATGTCGGACCCCGCCTTAAGCTTCAGTGAGTTACTGTCTTTATAGTTTTCAGAGACTGAAAACTAGTCAAAAAAAGCTGCTGATTGCTTCAGTGACCATTGCAGAGGAATACGACTCTGCTCTCTTGTTTGTTGTTGTCTTAGCCTGGTCCCTGCCCTGTATATTCCTCATCCAGTCACCCACCAACTACCACCATGAAACCTTAGACCAAGATCTCTTCTTCCTCCTGACATTTACCATGACCCTCCAGCTCATCCTGATGCTAAATACACGTAACTGCCCGTGCCCTGCCAACAGAAAGCAAGATGTTCCCTACACTGACAACACTTTCCAACAAGAAAGTTGATGAGACCTCGATGACTACTTCCCTAAAAGCTTTCAGGGTCTCCAGTCCTTGGGGGAGAAGATAGTAGGCAGCTGATAGAAATAAGCTGTAGGAACATGAAGTTAAAGGGATAATTCTATAGACTGGTCCTACTATGCTGCCCCCCTCCCCGCACAATGTGCTTTCATCTCAAAAACAATTTTCCTAAGGACATTTTGGTTTAAGTCAATAGGATATGTTACATTCCTCAGCAAACAACCTGTTATCTATAGAGCTATTTTAATTAAAACAAAGCTCACTGACCATAAAATCTGTAGAAAAGCAAGTTCCAATTAGAACCAGTCATGTCAAGCCAAGGTGACCCACAGTTGCCTTTAGATTTTAAAAAATTGTTCTAATTAGTTATATGTGACAGTAGAATGCATTTTGACACATTATACACAAATGGAGCAGAACTTCTCATTCATCTGGCTGTACAGGGCACAGAGTCACATCAATTGATTATGTAATCACACATGTATATAGGGTAATAATGTTCATCTCATTCCGTTATTCTTCCCACCCCCAAACCCCCTCTCCTCCCCTCACTCCCCTCTGCCCAATCCAACGTTCCTACACCCCCCCACCACCCCGTATGGATCAGCATCAGCTTATCAGAGAAAACAATCAGCTTTTGGTTTTTTGAGTTTGGCTTATTTCACTTAGCATGATATTCTCTAGCTCCATCGCTTTATCTGCAAATGCCGTAATTCCATTCTTCTTTAAGGCTGAGTTATATTCCATTATGTATATATACCACTTTTTTAATCCATTCATCTGTTGAAGAGCATCTAGGTTCATTCTGTATCTTAGCTATTGTGAATTGATCTGCTATAACATTGATGTGGCTGTGTCACTCTATGTTGATTTTAAGTCCTTTAGGTATAAACCAAGGAGTGGAATAGCTGGGTCAAATGGTGGCTCCATTCCAAATTTTCTGAGGAGTTTCCATACTGCTTTCCAGAGTGTTTGCACTAATTTGCAGTGCCACCAGCAATGTATGAGTGGACCATTTTCCCCCACTTCCTTGTTAACACTTATTATTGCTTGTAGTTTTGGTAATTGCCATTCTGACTGGGCTGAAATAAAATCTGAGAGTAATTTTGATTTGCATTTCTCTAATTGCTAGAGATGATGAACATTTTTTTTATACATTTGTTGATTGATTGTATTTCTTCTTCTGTGAAGTGTCAAGTTCAGTTCCTTAGCCTATTTATTGATTGAGTTATTCCCCCCGCTTTGGTATTAAGTTTTTTTGAGTTCTGTATATATCCTGGAGAAATGCTCTACCTGAGGTGCATGTGGTAAAGATTTTCTCCCATCCTATAGTCTCTCTCTTCACATTATTGATTGTTTCCTTTGCTGAGAAGAAGCTTTTTAGTTTGAATCCATCCCATTTTTTGATTCTTGATTTTACTTCTTGTGCTTTAGAAGTCTGGTTAAGGAAATCAGTTCTTAAGCGAACACGGTGAAAGATCTGGGCCTACTTTTTCTTCTATTAGGTATAAGGTCTCTGTTTTAGTGCCTGTTTTTGATCCACTTTGAGTTGAATTTTGTGCATGGTGAGAGATAAGGGGTTTAATTTCATTTTACTACCTATGGATTTCCAGTTTTCCCAGCACCATATGTTAAAGAAGCTATCTTTTCTCCAATGTATGTTTTTGGCAACTTTGTTTAGTATGAGATAAATGTGTTTATGTGGATTTGTCTCTGTGTCTTCTATTGTGTATCACTGATCTACATGTCTATTTTGGTGCCAGTGTCATGCCATTTTTGTTAATATGGCTCTGAAGTATAGTTGAAAGTCTGGTATTGTGATGCTTCCTGTTTCACTCTCCTTGCTGAGGATTGCTTTGGCTATTTTGGGTATCTATTTTTTTTTTCAAATAAATTTCATGATTAACTTTTCTATTTCTATGAAGAATGTCATTGGGATTTTAATTGGAATTGCATTCAATCTGTATAACAGTTTTGATAGTATGGCCATTTTGATAATATTAATTCTGCCTATCCAAGAGCCTGGGAGATCTTTCCATCTTCTAAGGTCTTCTTCAATTTCTTTCTTTAGTATTCTGTAGTTTTCCTTGTAGAGATCTTTTATCTCTTTTATTAGGTTGATTCCCAAGTATTTTATTTATTTTTTGGAGGCTATTGTGAATGAGAGAGTTTTCCTAATTTTTCTTTTAGAGGATTCCTCATTGATGTATAGAAATATATTTGATTTATGGCTATTGACTTTATGTCCTGATCCTTTGCTGAATTCATTTATTAGTTCTAGAAGTTTTCTGGTGGAATTTTTTTGGATCTTTTAAATATAGAATCATGTCATTGGGAAATAGTGATAATTTAAGTTTTTATTTTCCATTCATATCCCTTTAATTTCTTTTGTCTGTCTAATTGTTCTAGCTAGAGTTTCCAGGACTATGTTGAATAGAAGTGGCAAGAGAGAGAATCCCTGTCTTGTTCCAGTTTTTAATTGCCTTTAGATCTTTTTATTTTTATTTTATTTTATTTTACTTAAAGAGAGAGTGAGAGAGAGAGGGGGACAGAGAGAGAGAATTTTAATATTTATTTATTTTTTCTTAGTTCTCGGCAGACACAACATCTTTGTTTGTATGTGGTGCTGAGGATCGAACCCTGGCCACACGCACACTAGGCGAGCGCGCTACCGCTTGAGCTACATCCCCAGCCCTGCCTTTAGATCTTTAGCATGTCTTTATAATAGTAAAATTTGCCCTTTATGGGTTTCACTTGGGTACCTGTGGATAAGACCACATGCACTAGGGACGAAAAATGTGATACAGTCCTACTGTCAGTCAAAAGTTGAGAGGTAGTACCTGGGCTTGACTCTGTAGAAACTTTGCTAAGACTCTCAATAAAACTGGAAACATAGGGGATACATTGTCACTTTTTCCTCTGAGAGAACCCACTCTCTCTTGAGTGTCTTTTTCCCCTCTACTTTCCCTTCTGATAAACTTTGCTACACTTGTAGTTAAAAAAAAAAAGATTTGTGTTGGGTGCATTGGCATATGCCTGTAATCCCAGGGACTACAGAGGCTGAGGCAGGAGGATGGTGAGTTCAAAGCCTGTACCAGCAACTTAGCAAGGCCCTAAGCAAATTAGTGAGACCCTGTCTCTAAATAAAATGTATTACAAAAAAAAGCTGGTGATGTGGTTCAGTGGTAAAGTGCCCCCTGGATTAAATCATGGGTACCAAAAACAATTTTGTTTTTTGAATTTGGAACTCAGTGGGAAATCAGAGCTACCTTGGAATCTGTAAGATGAAATGTGAACTTACTATTTTTTATTTTTATTTTTTGTGGACAGTTGATATGAGTCATGGAAAACCCAGAGGGATTCTCAGGATGAAAAAGTTAAAGAAGTCCTGAGGTGACCCTACGCTGATGCTAATTGAATTCCCTTGACAAAGGATCTTAAGTATTGTAGAGCTGTTACTGTTTTGAAATGAGTGGAGGGAAAAGAATTTTCCCAGGGTGTTTCATTGGAGACCAAAAGGTCACCCAGATTTTGTAGTTACCAGTCACATGCAAATCAGAGTTTGGATTAACTGGTGACTCAA
Organism: Ictidomys tridecemlineatus; assembly: GCF_052094955.1. Classification (NCBI taxonomy): domain Eukaryota; kingdom Metazoa; phylum Chordata; class Mammalia; order Rodentia; family Sciuridae; genus Ictidomys; species Ictidomys tridecemlineatus. Next base: position 117,610,930 of record NC_135477.1, on the reverse strand, counting down.
ACCAAGGAATTTGGAATTGAAAGACATGGACTTGTCCTGATTATTTTATTGTTCGTATTAACTGAAATCAGTATGATTTAATTTTAACATCAAAGCTTAAAGTATGTTGGTAAAACATTTAAATTTTTATTATCTTTAGCAAAGGAGTTCAGAATAAATCTATACATCTGCAATCTATTAACAATTGGCAGCAGATTTATGTTTGTCATACCAGAGTTCCAGATGTAACCTTTTTTTGTATTTTACACATCTCACAGAACAATCTCACTCAGGTTCATGATTTCTATCATCCCTGTAAATCTTTTTTTTTTTTTTTTTTCCCTCAAGGCATTTCCAGTTTAAGCCTGTGTCCTGAGGAAATTCCTAATAGTCCTCCTGTCAGGAACTTCGTTTACCTCTTTTCTGAACTCTAGACTTACAGGTCTTTTTAGACACTTTAGTCTTGAAATAACATAGATTCTTTCTCTTCATTATGCCCAATATTGAACAAGTTACTTTCTTTCCTTTATTTATTTATGTATTTTTACTCCTTTGATGCCCTCATCTCCTGTGGTCTTCACATACATGTTGATCCCCCATTGCAGTCACAACCCTTTACATTTTTGGAGTTGTTACTCATAAACTTTTGGGTGCTTCCTTCCCCCATTCATGAAGAATTCTGTGTGGACTCGACCTCAAAGTCTCTTTTCCCTAAGTTCTACCATCTATCCAAAATATTGAAGTCATCTTACGTAGACAATTGTGACAAGCAATCTGCTTTCTAGACACTAACCCCTGCTATTTCTTGTGGGAACTTGCTCAGTGCCAAGAAATGAACCATGATTACTATAACCAGTGATTCTCATTCTTAGTTATCTATTGGAATCTTTTTGAGATTCACTGATTTCCTGATAGTGGTATTTCCCCTGAGAGATTCTGACATAATTAGTCTGAGATGGGGCATAGAGATTGGTGTTTTCTAATGTGCTGGTTACTCTACAGACAATATTTAAAACATATTTTTTTAGTTGTCAGTGGACCTTTATTTTAATTTATTAATATGCAGTGTTGAGAATTGAACTCAGTGCCTCACTTGTGCTAAGCAAGTGCTCTACCACTGAGCCACAACCCCAGTCCTCTGTAGACAATTTTAATATGCAAGATAACCATGACTCTAACCACCTTATGGCAATCTCAGTTATGTTTGTGATTGGTCCAAGGCAAACCAATTTGAGAATTTCTACCAAGGATTTCTTGGAAAACTTTTTTCATGATAAAAAAATAATTTCCTAAGAAAAAGGTATCTTTTGCCATTTCTATTTATTTTTTGGATGCCATCCTATGAGGTTACTTATAGCTGCTGCTAGCTGTAGACACTGATGGAAGTAAATATTCTTATATTAAGGCCACATTCTATGAAGTCTTATGTATTTTTCTCAAAGCCCAATTATACATTTTGCCACCCAACTTCTGGATCTGGTGTCAACAAACTTTCTATACAGGGTCAGATGGCTTCATGGGCAATATAGTTTCTGTTGCAACTACTCAATACTGCCACGGCAGTGTGAAATCAGCCACAGACAATATAATAAAAAATTGAGTGAAGCTGGCTTCTAGTAAAATGTTATTAATGTAAAGAAGCAATCAGATTTTATCTCTGAGCTGTAGTTTGTGAAACGTGCTCTAGATCATTATTAAGAAGTGGCAGGGAGTCAGCTTCCATAGGGCTAATGATGTCTTTGATATTCTTGGGCAAGAGATTAACTTTCTCTTATGGGATAATATAGGACATTTCTGCTGAAGTGGGAATTGAGTGTAGGGGAAGCAAACAAAAGTGTATTACCTGACTCAGGGTAAGAGAGAAGATTGTTAGGTGGCAAGAAACTTAGGGTTCTCACAGAGATTTTATATGTTTGTTAATAATGGCAGAGTTTTTGTTTGTTTGTTTGTTTTTGCTTTGTTTTGTTATGGGATCAGAGAGGAAGAGCTATTGCCTTTTATGAGATTTCAATGAAAATTCATTTTGACAACATTCAACATTTAGTATTTGAAGAAAAAAAAATATATATATATTGCACAGAAAGAAATATAATTATAGCACAACAAAAGGTCCAGATGAGATTTTGATTTATCAGACTTGGAATCTATTAATCCCATACTTAATGGACAGATTTTTCCTCTTGCATGAGTCTTATTTAATACGCATTAAATAAGCATTAAGTAAATTTCGTTTTTGCTGACGTTTATTAGCATAAATTCTGGTCTTTCTTTAAAAGTCACAAGTTATGAGCTAGGGTTGTAACTCAGTGGTAGAATGCCTTGCACGTGTGAGTCACTGGATTTGATTCTTAGCACCACATAGAATAATAAATAAAATAAAATTGTGTGTCCATCTACAACTAAAAAACAAAAACAAAAAACATTTTTAAAAAGAAGTACCAGTTAGTTTTAATCCATCAATTCACATGTTTTAAGGGAAGCCCAATATATTCTACCTGACTTTGTACAAAAAGCCTTCACTGGAATGTTGTATATGCTTAGTTTTTCTGTGTTGTAGAATTTCCCTTGAGGTTTTTAGCTGGACAGTGAGACTCATTATACTCTCTAGGGGAAGAATAGGAACCCATTGTTTAGATGTATAAATCTCCCACAATTGCCTAAGGAAAGTTGGCAGGATTTCTTTTCTTCCTTATTTCACCTTTATAGCCACATTTGCTTATTTATTTAAATATAAATTCATTTATATAAAAATCATAGAAGCATAGTTATTACCTTTAGGGAAGGTGATCAGGAGCCTGGGTTAGGGAGTCAGAGAGACTTGATTTTGTGTAATGTTTGAAATTTCCTATCTGAATTTATACTTTATAAAAAAATGTGAAGTTACCTGTATTTTAAATATTGCTGGATATGTGTGTGGTAGGTAGAGTTGGTAGAGTTGGCAGATTGAGATGGGAAAAGTGTACAATGAAATTTATTTCGGGTCTTATACCTGCTAGGGACCACTGTGTATAATTACATATTTAGCTTTTGTGAATTCTTGCCAAAGATGCATACATCCTGCCTTATTTCTTTATACAAACTCAACCTAAACATGAGAAAACATCAGGCCACAGATCTGTGAAGCTTATCCATTGTGATTTAACAAGTTGGTAAGTGTTATATTCATATGTCCGTTCCAGTACTGTGAAGACCAGCTGCTAGGTTCCACTTGTCCATACTTGACTGGGCTGGTGGGAGCTGGTGGCGCAGTTGATTGGAAGTTAAAATTACACAGAATAAGTGTCATGAGATAAGAATAGGACCTGGGAGGAGTAATGAGCAAATAGAAGTTATAAAGAAGAAAAAAAGAATAAGTGCAAGTCCTCAGGTAGAAAAAAATAAGTTACAGAGTAGATGATGAGGAAGCCAATTTGTAAGGCAGGAGAAGTAAAAAACCTGTGTCAAGAGAAACAGAGAGATATATAGAGTGTAACTGGGTTCCTTTCATGGTACAGCCACTAAAAAGACACCAGAATTTTTCTGCTGAGATCCCCTGGAGCTTCCCCTAATTCAACTCCTTTCTTTGTGGAGTTGGTCTTTTCTGATCTTAGATCCCCATGTGGTCTGTTTTTTTTTTTTTTCTTTCCTTGACTTAGCTTGAGTGAGTCTGTATTCCCTCCCCACCCCCCCAACCCCTCTCCAACCCCCCCCAAACTAATTCAAACCAATTAAAATTCCTGCTCAAGAAGTCATCATTTTCTCCCCAATACAGGTTGCCTTTAGCTGAGGAAGCTAGGGTGGCATTATCATTTCTAGTGGCTATGCCATAAGTTTTATATTCCTTATTACATGTTAACTGAGGATGTAAAACTTTCAAGAATATTCATGATAAACAAGTGCAGAGTGCAAATGATATGCTTAGGTTAACATACAGAAGAAAGTATGCATATGTGAGAGGAAGGGGTAACTGAGCACAGGAGGAGAATACAAGGAATTATCCAGGGTTAGTCCTGGGAACAACTATGAAATAGCCTTGTGTCTTTGTCCATCCCTCCCTTCTCAGGCAGACATCATGAATCCCATTTCCAACAGTCTTGGCTCCCCCAACAAATCTTGCTTGAGTTGCCATTGTTATGACCCATTTTTCTTCATCCACACTGTATCTTCTTTTGGGTTGAGATATCTACAGAGATCTGATGGGTCTTGTAAACTAATGAAGCAGTAGGGGATAGAATTTGTTGGTTATTGAAATTGTAGGGCATTTTTCACTTCTGGAAAGATGGATTTTTTTTTTTTAATCAAGGAAGACTGCTATATTAAAACTACTCTTAAATCTCATTGGCTTAATATTATATGTTGTATGCTCATGTTACATAGCTGAATGGGTTAAGGGCTGTTGGGTTTGTATCTGGAGTGTCCTCCAAAGTCTCATGCATTCAGAGGTGGGCCTTTTGGAAAGTGATTGAATCATGAGAGCTCTGACCTTATCAGTAGATTAATCCATTGATGGCTGAATGGACTATGAGAAGGTGGGAACCAGTTGGAGGAATTCAGTCACGGGGGCACGTCTTGGGAGGGTTTATCCCCTTCATCTCTCTCTCCTCCTCCCACCCCCTGCCTTCCCAGTTGCCATGAGCTGAGCAGCTTTCCTTTGCCCCACCCTTCCACCATGGAGTTCTGTCTCAGTCCAGGGCAATGGAACTGGCAGACCATTAAAAATGCTGAAACCATAAGCCAGAATAAGTCCTTCCTCCTCTAAGCTGTTCTTATCAGATATTTTGGTCACAGTGATGAAAAACTGCTCCATGCTGTTGTTTAGAGATCAAGCTTGCTTTCGGTTTTAGTTCCACTAGCCCTCCACTGAACATTTTGCATTTGGCTAGGGTGGAAAGTATGAAGAAGGTACATCTATTTTTTTAAGCACTTTTAACCTATGTTATCTTGTCATTTTTTTTCTCATACTCCATTGGTCTAAATCCTAAAAGGCTGAGAAATGTAAGGTTAACACAGAAGAAAAAAACATGGCTGTTGGTGAACACCAGAGATCTCCACCATATGCTTTTGTCCAAATGTTGGAAACACTCTACTTACTTTTTTACTTTGCTGCTCTTAGGGTCATAATCATAAGAAATATTTCTTGATCGGAGAGGCTTTAGTACAAATTCAATGATTTTCCTGTCAGTTATAAGCACAACAATACCTCTTGGGGTAAGGACTGTGGCAAACACAGCATGCATGCTCCATCTAACAGGGGAAGCCACTACAGAGCTCTAATTAGTACATGAGGAAATCTAGACTTAGTGTTTCCAAGTCTTCCAAATTTTCAAATGAAAATGAAAGTGTGAATTTGTACGTAAAAACATCCCATTTTCAATATGTAGTCTAAATTATAAAATAGAAATTTCCCATTTTGATTTCCTGGAATTTATGAAGTGATTCTCAAGGGAGATGGCATATAAATATCTTGAGTATGAATGTGCGTGTGTGTGTGAGGGGGGTGGGGTGGGTGGAGATCAGAGCCAACTTCACTGCAGGTTTTAATATATTTTATTCCTTCTTTTCCCCTTCTTCTCTCCCCATTTATTGCCCTTGACCATGGTGAGGTGTTAGCTAATACAAATATGAGTCTGTTCATAGGTGTTTACATTGTAACAAGACTCTTAAAATATAAATCAAAATAAAGGAATGAATCTTTAACTACAGAATTTCAGGTGGGATTATTTAGGACAATTTTCAGTAGACATTTCTCTGTGATCTTCCAATCATATATTTTAATTGTTTGTAAAGGTGTGTTGGATGAAGAAAGGTTTTACTTCTGTGAAAACGAAGGTGCCATATCCATATCTTCCTGTGAACTGACTGACTTCATAGTTATGGATCTGTCATGAGCCAGAATGTCCCTGCCACTATCCTCTGTTCAGTATCCCCTCTATTATTACTTAGCAAGTTTTGGCTCTCTAAACTGTGAGTGGCCCATTAGTACTGTGGTCTGAGTATGGATGGGCTCCTGTGAACATTTAACATACCTTGTAGAAATTAATGCAGAAATATTAAAATTGAAGCATTGGGGATCATTTGGATATTGCAAAGTCAATGTTCACAGGATACATCTGACCTACAGATGAGTTTCCTTAGCCCAGTGTTTTTAAAATGTGAATTTAAGTGTTGTTAAATGGCATGCAGTCTCCACTTTACCACACTCCCTAACACTCCCTCTCTCTTATGTCCATTTTCACATCTTTATTATTTTAGCCTGATCCTTGGATGCACTTGATTTTGTGATCCCTGAATGAGTCCAGTGTTCTCATCTCACTGGTGATGAAGAGGTATTGGGGTGAGGGTACTGAGAAGGAGATAGAGGTAGGAGGCAAAACAGGCAAAAAGCCAGGATCTAGAAAGAGCTTAGGAAATTAGGAAATTGGGCAATAGGACTTTTCTCCTATGTAAAAAGTATACCAAAGGTCCAAAAGATCTCTGAATTACCAGGGAGGTGGCAGAGGCTGTTTTTGCTTACCCAGTGACCCTTCCTCTTTAATATTGCTGGATCCTAGACCCTGACTCCCACAACTAAGACTATAAAAATGTTAGACATTTGCTTTCCAGTGCCGGTAGTGATGGTCCTAAAACATACTTTCAATGAGGCATAAGGGGAAATAGGACTGATTTCTTGCCTGAAAAAAAGAAAAACTATGTGAGTAGTATTACTTTCATCACTTTAGGTGCAGTTGCAGGAAGGAGCACAGCTGTCTTTTATAATGGGGCAAAAGGTTGGAGGATAAAAGCCAATAGGCTGAAGGGGGTAGGCCCAAGATAGAAAAAAGTCTGGATTCCTGATAATGTTACTGAGCTAATGAACAATTCCAGGGTCTGTGTAGCTTTGGGCTTTCCTTTATTTGAAGGAAAAAAAGAAAACTTTTATATTGTCCCTTTTCTGTTGGGTATTTTGCCAGTTGCAGCCCCAAACATCCTCATAGGTACACCCAGTAGCACTCAGTATGAGCAGAACCAGTGGAGTGGTGGAGATGCAAAGCGACCAATTTAACTGAATTTGAAGGAGAGAAAATAATGTCTGCCATAAGAAGTTTGGCTGTGATGGGAGGTTGAGAAAGAGGAGATTCCATTCTGGATGAGAGGGCATGTGGGTATTGAGGGTGTAGACTTTGGATTCAGAAAGACATTGGCTCAGATTCTAATTCTATCATTTGTTACTTACAAACAAGTTACTTAATCTCTCTAAGCCTCTTTTCCCTTATCTGTCAAATGAGGATTAAAGTAGAAATGTATCAGAGGTTTGTTATAAGAGTCAAGTGAAGTCACACAGGGTAAGCTCTTAGTGCAGTGCCTAGCAAGTGTTTAATACATGTTAGCTATGATTTAGGCCATTACTATCTTTAGCCTTTTATATCTGCTACTGTCTTATCTTCCCCTGGATTGCCCCATAAGTACCTCAAACTCCTGGTGCCTGCTCATCCCTCCCTCCCACCATATGCTCTTAATTTCTTCTAATTAGGAAAATGTCTTGAGTGTACCAGAAAGACATGTGGTGTGCTGTATGAAATTGGATGTTTGGGCTTGGACAGATTTAATTCACGGAGTATGATATGTGCTGTCTGGTTATCCAAAGAACCCAATAAAAGCTGATCTCATCCTACTGATTGAGTTTGCTGACACGATTATCATTTCCTTTGACTTTTTTTTATGATCCAGAATGACTTTGTTGCCAGCATCTTCTGATAGAAGGAATTACTTTTCCAGGAAGTGCAATCATGTTATTTATCAAAAGAAACATTGGACAATCGGAATGGACTTCAGAGCCGCATCCTGAGCCATCTGGCTGACTCTCAGCAAGAAACTTTTTTATCCTTTAGAGACTGAGCTCTAGCAGCAAGCTGTAAACATATTGGAATGAGTTATTCAACTTTGCTATGTGAAGAATAACCCATGTATGTATACAAAAGGATATCTGTAAAGGAAGGAAACGGTTACTGAATGTTTTGTCTCTGTTTCACTTGTCCTTCCATTTTAACCTTACTTTTTTTTTTCTTGAAAGATGTTTGAATCTGCTTATGAAGACAATATTTTATGTAATTTACTCATTTATTCAATATTTACTGATCACCTACTATGGATTCAAATTGTTTAAGTGCTGGATTACAGGGCCAAATGAGTCAGATGAGATTCCTGCTATTGTGAAGGTGGAATCCTGGTCTTCAGAGTTCAGAGAAGATGGACCAGAGTCAAAGGCACTTGGGTATGGCCTAAGGAGGAATGTCCCAGGAAACAATTGCCAAAGTTGTTGTAGAATCTATATTTCTTACTGTCAGGAATGCCATTAAACCATTATAAATTTTTCTTTTTTTTTAAAGAGAGAGCGAGAGAGGAGAGAGAGAGAGAGAGAATTTTTTAATATTTATTTTTTAGTTCTCGGTGGACACAACATCTTTGTTGGTATGTGGTGCCGAGGATCGAACCCGGGCCGCATACATGCCAGGCGAGTGCGCTACCGCTTGAGCCACATCCCCAGCCCCATTATAAATTTTTCTATCATAAATTTTTCTAAATATACTTTTTCACTATAAAGTATACAAAGGATACTTTGTATACTCCAAAGTATACAAAGCTCCTATTTAAGTAAGAAGCTATTATATGGTCTTTTCTGAATAAAGGCAATAATGATTCCTTATTTGGTTTATTGTACAAAATTGGTAAAATGTTAGGCCTCAAAACATAATATTCACATAGTTAACCTATATTTTATAGGTTATCCCAATTCCCCTCAATTATCACTGTAAAAAGATTTCACTCTAAGTAGAAGAATGAGCAGATTAATTTGTGGAAGAGTTATCCATGCTGGCTTAGTTAAACAAAAACAAACAAGCAGCAGGAGGGAATGTGAATTTAGTGAGATGTTGGCAAAGAACACAAAACAACAGTGAGTCCTTAAGGTAAGTGGATCTCATCCTAATAATCACTGGTAAAATTATAGAAGTTCCTTCACTTACAGTCAAATTGCATCCTGACAACTCATTGTAAATAAAATATATATCACAATTTGAAAATTATTTAATACACCTAACTTCAGAACATCATAGCTCAGCCTGTGTACATTAAACATGATCAGAACACTTAAATTATCCCGCAGTTGGGCTGAATCATCTTATACAAAGCCTGTTGTATAGGGCTGGAGATGTGGCTCAAGCGGTAACGCGCTCGCCTGGCATGTGCAGGGCACTGGGTTTGATCCTCAGCAGCACATAAAAATAAAATAGAGATGTTGTGTCCACTGAAAACTGAAAAATAAACAAATTCTCTCTCTCTCTCTCTCTCTCTCTCTCTCTCTCTCTCTCTCTCAAAAAATACCTGTTGTGTAAACACCTCATGTAATTTATTGAATACTGTACTGAAGGTGAAAACTAGAAATGGTTGTATGAGTGCCTTTTGTACCATTATAAAGTTGAAATATTGTAAGTTAAACCACCATAAACCTGGGATCATCTGTAACTATTTTGGGGGAAGAATAACAGGAACAATCAATTCCATTTGAGGGTAGTATTTCAGGCAGGGCTGGGGCCTTCCAGGAAAATGAGGCAGTGGTAAGGCTGCCCTTTAAACACTTATTCTTGCAATAAGTCAGAATGATTTCAGATATGTGGCTCAGAATAACAGGCATGAGTTCATTAGAAGGGACAGAAAAGGGGAAAAGGGGACACTCTCAAGGGAGAGAATAGGTCCTCTCAGAGAGGAGGGAGAGGGTGTGCCCTTCCTGTTCTCCAGTTTTATGGGGGGTCCTAGGAAAGTCTCCAGAGAGTTCCACCCAAGTCCACATCTTGACTTTTAACTGATGGCAGGATGACATCAGACTTTCAAGTCCCCACTGCCATGACAATTCCAGGTCACTTTGGCCCATGCTAACCTGTTTCCATTGGAACCTGTTCTTAGAGATTTTATGGTTAAGAGGAATTATATTTATCTCCCTGAGTTCTGAAATCTAGTCTGTGCAAGGGTCACAGAAGTCCCCCCTTTCAGGGTGACTTGAGCTCTTCTTATCAGCATTTTGGGGCCTGCACTGCATTCCTCCTATAGATGACAGGTAGTTTGTTGAAAAATGTAACATCCTGTGGACTTAGCCAGTCGGGACTACAGGTAAATTGCTTTGTAAAAGTGAAAGCATATGGGGTCAGCATGTTGGGCGCAGTTAACTGAATTAGTCCCTTAACCTCTTGTTTCCACCAGTCATGTCTGTCGGTCCCCTGTCAGTTGGTATTTGGATGTGAGATTTGTAATTACAAGTTGAATAACTTAAGAAATCAGCCAGTCCCAAAAAACAAAAGGCCGAGGAGTGTTCTCACTGATATGTGAAATGCTAACCCATAACAAGGGAAAGGAGGGAGAGGAAGTATAGAAATTCATTGGATTAGACAAAGGGGAATGAAAGGAAGAGAGGGAGAAGGGAATAGGAAAGATAGTAGAATGAATCAGACATAACTTTCCCATGTTCATATAAGAATACACCACCAGTGTAACTCCACATCATTTTCAACCACAAGAGTAGTATCAAAATTGTAATGGGTTGCACCCCATGTATATGTAATATGTCAAAATACACCCTACTGTCATGTATATCTAAAAACAACAAATAAAAAAAATAAAGAAGCAGAACACACATCCTTACAAAAAAAGAAACATAAAATGTGGCATTTGAAATTTTTAGCATGAATATTTGTGTGTGTGGATGCTGATTCTCTCTTTATAACATGCCTATGTTTTTAATATAAACAGTTTTCTTCTCACTTTTCTTAGAACCACACCTTTTCTGAAATACCCTACATCTCTCAAGTTAATAACTAGGCTTCCTTAAAGAGTCTCCATTTAATCAAAGGTCTTATCCTGTCCAGTCATGGTCCTTTTTAGGGATCTTAGAAAAGGGAGCAAAGCCCATTCTCCCCCTCTCTGAAATTCTGAAGCTATAAATATGGTACTTGGTGGGAGGGGGTTAGTGCTCATGTTTCCCACATGGCTTGGTCTGCATAATCAAAAGATGAAGCAGGAGCCCAGGGGAGCAGGATAACAGCGAGAGTCCTTGGCTTTAATTGTTCTCAGGTTTGGTGCCAGATTTCTGTTCTTGAATTGTGTAAGACATACTGCTATCCTGATTTCCCCTTTTTCATTAAGCTAGTTCAACTTGTGCCTCTGTCACATGCAATCAAATGATTCCTGACTAATGCAATCACCCCTACTACTGCCCAGTATAAGCTCTTCCATTAATTCTGGCTCCTCCTTCTACTTCCTGAACCCCTTTTGTGTTCCTTCCTCCATACCTCTGCATTGTGACCATGTCATTCTTTCCTCTCTGGAAGCTCAATCTTTACTAGAATCCATCCAAGTCCCCCTATTGTTGCATATCTTTCTTTGCCTACCTCAGCCCTCAGTAACAATTTTAGGATTTAGTTAAAGTGAACAGCAATAGTTCTTACAGTGACAAGAGGGACAATAGTTCTATAAAGAGATGCTATTGTATGGTATTGTACACCCTATTTTTCAGGGAGGATGTATTTTAGAAAACAGGACCACTGACTTAACTAATGTCACACAGGATTGTTACAGAATAGCTGTCAGTATCAAACATTCCTGGCATTTTATACTGATAATACTGCTTCCATTTTCTTCAAAGGACTGGCACTCATGTCATGCTATTGACCCAGGTTTCCTCTAGGTGTTTTTCAAACGACAGTAGGTCAGTTGTCCCATACTGTGAGATTTTTATGATGCCCTTCTCATGTCACCAAGATTCTACCAAACTCTGAATTTACTGAGCTTTATCCTTTGTTTTCATGTGTACTTCTTTGAGGGGAACACCAGCTGCCTTACAGCTTGTGTAAATGTAGCATCCATCATGACATACTCCTTGCTTTCTTTGGGGCAAGGGCAACCCTATCACCTTTAAACATTGTGTTAGCCTTTAAGGGGTAAAAGCTCTTTACCAGACCCCAAATAATTGGCAGAAATAAATGAAGATTGAGGCCTGAGGACACCAGAAAAACACACTCACTGCAGGAGAGCAGAGCTGCACACTCAAGGGGGAGGGATTTTGCAGTATGTGCAAAGACTCTTGCTGGCCACATGCCCAATTCAGTGCTTGGAGCATGGGAGATGTTCAGTGCTAGAGAACTGAAACCACATATACATTGCTATCTGTATATGTGCGTTGGGGAAATCTTTCAGAAACAAAATGCTTTATAACAAATTGTGGGTGGGTAAGATGGAATTAAACCTGGAAGCCTGATGACATGTGGAGAATTAAATATAAATACATATCCCATATTTATAAATTTTTCAATAAACACAAATGAACTCTAAGATGCAGAACCTTGATTTTTGGCTTTTGAAAAGAAATGAGAGATTCTTAAAGGTGAAAAATTTAGATCACAAAAATAATAGAGCACAAATTAGAATATAAAGGCAATTGTAAGTCTGAGCAGGAATGATCATTATTCTCATTAATGAAGACAGCAAATTAGAAGGAAATCTCATGGTAAGCAGCATGGGGGAAGACAGAAAAACCGTAAAATTTGGGTCACAGGGTTTGGCATGCTGGTGAGAGAAGCGGAATTGCTTTCTTAGAAAACAAGACTTGTGGGCAAATAAAGTATGCCTCAGTGAAAATCCTGACAGACCTCCTTCCTGGTCAAATGACTCTGGCATCTGTATTATTTAAAAATAGCTTTTGGTAGCTCAAAAAATATGGGAAAATTTTTTTCCTCCTCAGAAAAAGCTAACACTTGCAAGTATTACATGTAGATAAGAGTGCACATCACAGGTCCATTGGGTTTCATCTTAATAAGAAGTTACAACTATCAAAAAAGAAAGAAAGAAAGAAAGAAAAGGTAGAAAATTTGCCATGCAGGGAAAATTGTAAATTAAGATTTCTGCCTCTGGCACTGCAAGATCAGAAGAAATGCTGGGGGATGGATTTGTGAGAAATGAGTACAATAAAATACAGAGGAAAGAAGCCTCTCTTCCTATTGTGCTCTTGTGGTGACAGCATGAAATTGTCACAACCTAGTTAATTCATTGCAACTCCGTCACGTCTCTCCCCAGGGCCAGCAGGGCCAGCTTCATGGATGTGCAACCTGGTATATTTGCACATGGCCCTGCCTCTGGAAGGGGACCCATCCTTGGCTTATTTTTTTGTTGTTGCTGTCTTGAAATTCTTCATAATTGTATCTTTGTGCTTATATTTTATAGTGTAGTCCTATGGGACAAGAAACAAGCACATGAGTAGAGGAGACTCTCCAGGTGTAGGCTTTCAGAGATTCAGGCACCACTAGCATAGGCAGTGTATGCATTGAGCATCTGGCCAGGTATGCACATGCCTGGGATGGTCCAGGATGCTATGAAGTACCAAAGGTGGGGAGGACAGCGAGGCCCAAGACCTGGGTCTAGATTGGCAGTGGTAATAATAGCAGCCATGGGCCCTGGAATAAGGAGGGTATGTCAATAGCGTAGGACGAGGACCTGAGCTATAATTTGGACTCCTGGTGTATTTCTAGAGCCAGTCCTGTGGCTTGTGCAGAAATAGTTTCTCACCTGAGCACTGACATAGAAACTTCTATCCTAAAAGCAGTAAATTTTGTCAGTCAATAATTAAAAACTTTATTCATACACATGACCATGGTAAGAAAGCATATCAGGAGTTTATTATAATTCTTCAAAGAGTTTTGAATCCCCGGATTTGAAAACTACTTCAATGTTATTGAAAATCAAATATTCACAGACATAAACTAAATTTAAAGATTGTCAAACTGAATAGAAAAAAATTTCATATTTTCACGTGAAGTTTCATGTGAACAATTATTGAGGAAGAGAATTCTAAATTAAATTTTACTTATAATTGAAGATACAGTGATAGACTATATAAGCAGATGTTTTGAATTGTTTACAAATTAATGAATGACACAACTTTTGATTTTTCTTACAATCTCCATTTCAGAAAATGCTCGAGTAAATATTAAAATGCCATTGAACATGTAATTAACTTACATGTGAAATTAAGTTCAGACTTTCTTGAAACCAATTTGTATGAGGAAATAAAAATCTTTTGTAAAAAGTTTTTTGAATTTAAATATACTAAAATTTAGATTTCAAAATAACTTATGAAAAATTTATTCCAGTGTTGACATAGTCTATCAAATGCTCATTACAGCTCTAGTAAGAGTTGCATAAGCAGAATGATCTTTCTCAAAATTAAATGTTATATATTTATGATATTTATTTTGCCAAGAGCAACTTATGTGACTTTCAGTTATATCAATTACAAATTAAATATTCTGATGACCTAATAAATGAATTTGCAACAAAACAAGTAAAAAATTCTTATGATCAATCAAGATACCACTTTTATGTGGGAGAGAAATAAGCTGTTATTTTGGGTTTCTATTGACACTGAGTCTAATCCTGATTTGTTGACCTATATTGCTTATTACATTTTTTCCCACGTGCTGAAATATAGTTGCTTCTCAAATTTAATGTTCATATAAATTACTTGGATTCCTTGTTAGATTGCAAATTCTTATTGGAATGGGGCATTTAAGCTCCATGTAGATAAACATTTGGATAGCAAAATTTTCACAAACCATGTTAATTGTAGTCTCTTCCTAGGTTTGGGAGACATCTTTTAAAATTAATTAATTTTAATTGACAAATACTTATAAATTTAGTCAATAATACTGTACGTGTACCTCATGTACAACATGATATTTTGAAACATACACACATACATATATAGTGGAATGGATAAATTGAACTACTTAACATAGGCAAAACCTCATATACTTTATTTATTTGTTTTTTTTAAAGAGAGAAAGAGAGGTAGAGAGAGAGAGAATTTTAATATTCATTTTTTAGTTATGGGTGGGCACAACATCCTTGTTTGTATGTGGTACTGAGGATAGAACCCGGGCCGCACACATGCCAGGCGAGCGCGCTACCGCTTGAGCCACATCCCCAGCCCCTATTTATTTGTTTTGATATGGGATCTTGCTGTGATGCCCAGGCTGGTTTTGGATTTGCAATCCTCTTGCCTCAGAATCCTGAGCAGCTTGGATTATAGATGTGCACTATAGCACTCAGATTTATATACTATACTTTTTGTGTGTGTGTGTGGTGAGAAAACTTCATATCTACTCTTAGCTGTTTTCAAGAACATAATATATTGTTATTGACTATAGTCACCAAGTTGTACAAAGGATTTCTTGAACTTATTCCTCCTATATAATTGAAATTGTGTCTTTTGACCAACATCATCTCAGCCCCCATCCAACTGCCCCCAGCCACTGGCAACCACCAGGCTTCTCTCTTGTTGTATTATGTCAACTTCTTTTAGATTCCACATGAGTGAGTTCATGTAGTATTTGTCTTTTTCTGCCTGGTTTCTTTCACTTAACATAATATCATGTAGGTTCATCTGTGTTGCAAATGGCAAGATTTCTTTCTTTTTATGGCTGGATACTTCCATTATATATACATACCACATTTTAATTTATCCATTAATCCACTAATGGATTCTTAGGTTGATTCCATATCTTGGCTATTATAAATAATCTTGCAATAGACACAGGAGAACAGATCTCTTCAAAATACTGATTTCATTTCCTTTGGTTGTATACTCAGTAATAGGACTGTTAGATCATATGGTTAGAATTTTTAGAAAGCTCTATAACTATTTTCCATAATAGCTGTCCTAATTTGCATTCAAACTGACAATGTGTAAGTGTTCCTTTTTCTCCACATCTTTGCCAACATTTATTATCTTTTGTCTTTTAGGTAATTGCCTTTCTAACAAGTTCAAGGTGATATTTCATTGTGATTTTAATTTGTATTTCCCTGAGGATAAGTGATATTGAGCATGTTTTCATATACCTGTTGCCTATTTGTTTGTCTTGTTTTGAGAAGTGTCTATTCAGGGCTTTTGTTCATTTTTAAATTAGCCTATTTGTTTTCTTGCTATTGAGTTTTTGAAGTTCCTAATATATTCTGGATATTAACCCTTTATCAGCTATATCATTTGCAAATATTTTCTCCCATTCTATAGATTGTATCTTTACTCTGTGGATATTTTATTTGCTGTGCAAAATATTTTAGTTTCATGTAATCCTGTTTGTCTATGTTTTTGTAGTCTTGTTTTCATGGTTATTAAAAAAAAAGCATTGCCCATACCAACATCAAGAAGTAATTTTATAGTTAGAGATTTTACATTTAAGTCTTTAATCCATGTTTTCTTGTATTTGTTTATGGTATGAAATCAGATTCAGATCTCATTCTTCTGCATGTGGATTTTCAGTTTTCCCAACACTATTTATTGAAGAGTCTCTTCTTTCCCCATTGAGTTTTATTGACACCTTTGTTGAAAATCAACTGACCATGAATACATGGTTTTATTTCTGGGCTCACTATTCTGTTCCACTGGTCTATGCAACTCTCTTTATGACAGTACCATGCTGGTGTTTTTTTTCTTCCTGTAGCTTGGTAGTATATTTTGAAGTTAGATAGTGTGATGCCTCTGGCGTTTTTCTTTTTGCTCCAGGTTCTTTTGGCTATTCAAAGTCTTTTGTGGTTTTATATAAATTCAAATTTTGACTTACACGAAGAATTTCATTGAAATTTTGATGGGAATTGCATTGAATTTATAGATTGCTTTGGGCAGTACGAACGGGGAGACATATTTTAACTTAACTAGTAGTCAGTATGAAGAGGTAGACAGACCATCAATCAATTTTATCAGGCTTGATGGAAAAAATGCTACATTGTACATCTCCCCTTGGAAATTTAGAGTCTTTTAGAGATTGTTTCTCAAAGTGTAATCTGTTGTCCACTGTGTAAATAAATTAATTAATAAATACCATGTTTAGAGGGGAAAGAACCTCAAAAAAAATAGTTTCCCTCTCTCAAGGCAGTGGTAAAATCAGATGTGATCTCTTGGAATTAATGGCTTAAACCATTATCTCTGATGCAGAATAAATTTGGAAATTACTACCTCAAGATTAAGGGAAACAGAGTTATGAGAGGTCAGGACAGAAAGAATACTTAACATTATCTATTTCCTCAAGGAAATGTGTGGTGAGGTGGTTGGGAATAGAAAATGAATGCAGACTAAAGACCTGGAATCATGTTCATGGATGATTGGTACAAGGCAGCACAGGTATATCCAGAAGGAACATTGATTAAATACCCATCACTAATGTTGAACAGAATGAAACCACCATTTTGATATTGGTGTAAAAAGAGGAGACCTATGTATGGAAAGGTAGGTTTATTTTACTTGATGTCTTGGAAGCACAAATAAATCCAAATCAAAAAATAAATTCAGAACTGCAAATTTTAGTTCTCAAGACCAAATTTACTTTACAATTTATTGTTAGGGTTTTGCTTAATTATAGTTAAAAAAATTACTCCTGGAAAATGCCTAACAAATCTGTCTTTTTCACAGCTTAGAAAAGAGATCTTGCAGAGGAGATTTAGTAAGAAGAAACATTTCAAAACTTTATAAAGCACAAAATGGAAAGATAATATTCCCTTACAAGTCTATTATTAGATTTTATATCAAATGAGTGTGGAAGTACAATTCAGAGACAACAAGAGTTTTGTTTCATATTTCTTCAAGATGGAGAAAATTCCCTTCACTACTCCTAGCCCTGCACAATCCACCAGTATCCTTGTTTTATCTGATAACCCTCCCATTTCTGAGTTGTTTCATATAGTAGAAGCTCAGAGTTTAAATTACTTGTTATCCATCCTGATCTCTTCTCCTCTGCAGAACTTAATCCAATGTGCAGCATATTTAAGCTGACCTATCCTAGTAATGGAGACCTTATTCTGTCCCGTGGTAGTTCACATTGTGGAGAAGAAAGTCCAAATTTATCTCCTCATATATATTATCCATTGTTCACTGAACTTCTAAGGGCTGCTTCTACATGTCGTCTTTTTAAATATTTAAAGAGAATCAACCTTCTTTCTTCAGGCTAGACACCACCAATTTCTTTTCCATCTAGGTTGTAGATGACAGAGGAGCATTTATCTTCCTTATTATAGCTACTGTATGTCTATTAATATCACCCAAGATCTTTATTAGCTTCTTTTTTGGGCAAAAGTCATATGTTTTCTTGTATTAATCTTACAGTTGAATCCAATCTTTATGTCTTTCCCGTGAGTGGTTTGGTGATGCTACTGTCCTTCTTATATTTGTTCTTTTACAGTTTGGGGTTTGAATTGCTTTGATTTTCTTCTGCTTTTGTTCCATCTAGTGTTTTGGTCTCATGGCTTTTTGATTCTTATTTCTGCCATTCAGTGTATTTGCTTTCTTCGCAGCATCATGGAATCTGCAGATGCGATGAACACAAGTTAAATATTTTAAGCTATTCCATTGAACAGGTAGCATTCCGTACTCTATCATTAGAGACTCCTTATTAGACTGGCAATCTTTCATTAATCAGTACATGATGTTCATCCATCTTTCATCACTCAGTCCGTTCTAAGTGTCCCAGTATTTGGCTCATATTTCTCTAACTTGACCACAAGATTGTATGGGGAATTTATTATATTCCTTTATAGTATCTGGATGCATTGTATCTATAATATTTCCCTAAATCAGTCCTTTATCTAAAAATTAGAAAGAAAATCTGGCCTATTTACTTACCCACCTGGAAGGGGGCAGTGGGTCAAATGGAGAGGACTAGATTGTGTAGGGCCTTGAAAATCATGTTGAGGAGTTATGACATAACTTTGTTTGATAGACAACAGGGAAACTCTTGAGTTGAGCAAGTAAGACAAATAATTGCATTTAAGTGATTTATAGTACTGGTAGCTGCCCAGTGCTGAGAGAAGCTGGGATCCAGAGGTTCAGAAAAACTGAGACTATGAAGTCATGGGTGTGGGTATTGACTGTGTATAGCACATTATGAAGGAATTCTACAGTGAAGGCCATTAGCTTTTGGCTAGAACACGTTTTCCTAACTGAAGCGATGGTGTTGAGAAATTGCTGACGCACTTTCCAAATGAGAGTAGCTGTACCACTTCTCACTGAGCCAAAATCTCTTTCCTTAGAATTGTCTCTGTCCAGGTTCTCTTTCTGTGAATGACTTTGAAAGTTTATTCCTTTATTAATGTAACAACTTCTTAAATATTTTAAAACAGTTCCAATTTTTCTTTTTTTCAGAGCAAATATTTCAAGTTTATGTACTAGGAATGTTATTTGACTTAGCATTATCTGAAAAAAGAGAGTCACTTTCTTATTCATGGCTCTTATTAGAAAAATATAAATCCAATTATCATAGTTCATCTTACTCTTTTAATTTTTTGTACTAATATGGTTTCAGGATTACAAAAAGTTTTAGCTATAGTATATATATTTTTTAAGATTAGGGAGGGGAGGGGGGATAGGGAGGGCAGCAGAATACAACTGGCACTAGGATTGCTGTATGTATACACATGGATGTATAACCAATGTGATCCTGCAATCTGTACACGTGGAAAAATGAGAATTCATACCCTATTTGAATCAAGTGTATGATAGGTCAAGAACATTGTATTGTCTTGAGCAACTAATAAAAAAAAATAGACTAGGACTAGAACCACCATATGACCCTGTTATATTACTCCTTGATATGTATCCTCAAGAATTAAAATCAGTATATTATAGTGATACATGCATACCCATGTTTATAGAAGCACAATTCACAATAGCCAGACTATGGAACCAGACTAAGAGTCTGTCTATGAATGAATTGATAAAGAAAATGTGATATATATACACAATGGAGTTTCAGCCATAAAGAAGAATGAAATCATGCCATTTGAAGGAACATGGATGGAAGTGGAAACCATTATGTCAAGTGAAATAAACCAAACAGATAAACTCAAGGGTTATATATTTTCTTTCATATGTGGAAGCTAGAGAAGAAAAAGGAAAATAAAGGAGTGTGTGTGTGTATGTGTGGGGGGAGATCTTATGAAAAAGGGTGGGGGACTGAGGAATGATATTGGTCAAATTCTATTGTTATATTGTGTGTGTGTTCGAATTCATAATGAGAAATCTCAACATTATGTACAACTATAATGCACCAATAAAAATTAAAAAAAGATTAACAGAAAAACAGATTTTTAAAAAGATGTGAGTGATATCTCTTTATCTTGCCTCCAAATCAAGATTTTATTGAAAGAAAACGTTTACCACCTAGAACCTTTGCAAAATAGAATGAAAACCATTTTCTGATATTTCATGAGTTATTCTTTACTAAAACATCTAAGAATAGCCAGGAGACAGGGAAAGGAATGAGAGGAACAAGGTCTTGGATGTCTTGGCTGAGGTCAGGAGGTCTGGTGATTGAAGGTGAGATTATGAAAGTGAAGAGTCTGCCACTGGTAAGTAAGCTTGGTGGCAGGCTGGGGACTTTAGCTTTGACATGGTAGACAAGCCTAGAAGTCACTGCAATGCTTTAGAGAATGAATTATCATATCAGAAAAAAAAATTAATCGTGTAGTTGTGTGCTATATGGACTAAAGAGGTGGTCACCTGGGAGCTTACAGTGAACTTGAAGTGAGACAGTAGAGCAAAAATTTTGATGGTGGCAAAGGTAATGGCAAGGAAAGAAAATTGTAAATAGAAAATTTGTTAGAGAGAGGAGTTGTTTTTCGTATGTTAATGATACACAAATGGTCTGGGGCATCAGTGTTGTCACACATGTCTATCCACTGGATCAAGGTATCTCAAGCCAGCACTTCTGGCATTTTGGGATGGAAATGTTTTTATTGTGGGAGAGTTGTCTCCTGCTTTGTAGGATGTGTAGCAGCAGCCTTGGCCTCTACCCACGAGATGACAACAGTAGCCTTCTCCAAATTGGGACAACACAAAATGACTCCAGACATTGACAGATGTCCCCTGGGGAGCAAATCTGACTCTGGTAATTTTGGTTTCCTTATAATGTGGACCAAAAAAAAAAAAAAAAAAAAAAAAACTAAAACCAAAACCAAAACCAACAAAAAAAACAATAGGTTGGAAAAAATGAAGGAAGAAAATAGCAAATTTTAAAAATTTTGTTACCTTATTTTTTTAAACCAGCAAATTTTTTAGATAACCAAAATATAGGATTCTTGCCTTCATTTTCTTTTTGGTAATTCTTTCTTTTAGGCCACGTTTTCTGCTTTAATTATTGTATTCCTTTTATCCTTCTTTCATTTCTTGTATTTGGCTTTTTTAATTCTGTTTTTATGTTTTTTTCCAATCTTATCAAAGCTATATATTTTACTTTGCTAATATGAATTATTTTTAGAAATAGAAAAGGTCTTAATAAACTTCAGCAAAAAATCTTGTTAGCATTATATCACTTCTCCGGTTGCTAGTAGTTTATCTTCTCAAATTCACATGCCGATATCACAATACCAATAATTTTAAGTATTTACCCACTAATTTAAAAACAATGCATAGATTGGAAGCAAACTGATTACAAGTAAGTAGAGAGTTAGAACAATTACCTTAGACTTTTTGATTTTATTTTAATCAAAAGGCATTATTCTCCAAAGAACTATCACTTTCTGGTTTTTCATCACCTGCTAATGGCTGGTTTCTTCAAGAAAAATTCTTGTTGAAGGGAAATTACCATTAATTCCATGTTCTTCCATATTTAGTTTTTAATGATACTCTTTTTTTTTCTGATATGCTTTTCCTGAGACATCTGAATCTTTAGTATTTGTTGCCCTTTTAGGATGAATTTCTGCTAGACAGTAATCTGACTTTCCTTGATCTAGGAGTTCTGGGTGGGGCCACTGACCATCACCCCTGGCCTTGTGGAAGGACCATTCACATTATGGCTGGGGCCCTGTTAGTTAGCTCCGAGGCTCCAACCTATGCTTCCCTTTCCTTAACTGCCCATTTTCCTGGTCTCCCAAATTGTGATTTTTTTTTTTTTTTGGACAAGAATAACTGTTTCTACTTAGGAGACATACAAGTTATTTGCAATGCTTGAACCTTATTTGGATCCAGTTTTAATACATTTTTAAACACACATATACACACATGCATATTTATGAGATAATGGAGAAACTTAAATACTGACAGAATATTTATTAATGTTAGAAAACTGTTCATTTTAAGAAAGGTGTGATATTTTTATTGTGGTTTTGTTTTTAAAAAGAGCCCTTACTGGGCTGGAGATGTAGCTCAGTGGCACAGAACTTGCTCAAGGCCCTGTGTTCAGTCCCCAGTACCACAAACAAAAGTAGTCTTTCTCTTTTAAAGATATATAATTATATATTTACTGATGAAATTATATGACGGTGGATTAATTTCTAAATAATCTGGGAAGGGTATGAAGAGATGGGTTAGATATAGATGAAAGGGGATGGGCCATGATTAATTCTGGAGCATGTCAAGAGTATCATTCACCAAGAGTGAACATGATTTATCCCAGGGATACAAAGATGATTCAACATACACAAATCAATAAATGCAGTACATGACATCAACAGAATAAAGACCAGTAAGCATGATTATATTAATGCAGAAAAAACATGCAATAAAACTCAACAGTGCTTTATGATAAAAAACAAATTAGATAGAGAAGGACTGTACTTCAACAAAATAAAAGGTATTTATGATAAACCCACAGCCAACATCAAACTGAATGTGGAAAAGAAGAAAGCCTTCTTCTTGATTTGGTTTCTCTTCCATTCTTTAAGATTTGAGCTGATTGCTCATAGATTCTCTCTCTAATATGCCTTTACAATTATATATGATTTCAAAATCCAAGTCAAACAAAACAAACTGCAGGAACTCTTCTATTCAGCATGTCCTCAACACTCCAAATTGTCATTCACGTGATTATATTATTGCTTAGTCCCTAAACATCTTAAAATTCGGAACCTCTAGTTTCTAAAACCAGAAGAAATTAGAGAGTTTGTAGTAGTCAGTGAGTCCTAAACTATAGGATTTGCAACAGGAAGCTCTATAATAGGTCCACTTGAAAATCACAAATGTACAGTAAATAAAAGCAGGTATTTTTTCACTGTAGAAATATGATGAAACTCATCATCAAAAAAAATACCATCTAAAACCCTTTTAAAATCAACTTAAATGAGCAGTAAGTATTATAGACAAAAGTAGAATATTTTCAGAGCATTTTTTTTACCATATAAAGCAAAATGAAGGGAGAATAATTGTCTCACATCAAATATAATTTTATTCTACTGTCAGATTTAAAAAGCCAGAAGTGAACAACCTTTCCATTTTCCATATTTATTACTTCTTGTTTCTTATCTCAGTTCTCTCCCTTTCTCCCCTCCCTTTGATCTTCTCAATAGGAGAAAATGTCCTTCTCTCATCTAACCATGGACACCTTGAAGTCTGGAGAAGGCATCATTTGTCACGGCAAGTCATCTCGATGACACTAAAACGCCTCTGTTGGGAATTCTACTGTAAGACCACTTTGACAATTTTGAGAGGTCAGGGAAAAAAATCAAACCAAAGTGTATCACTGCTAAAACAGACGATAACTTTGACAACCTCTAACAAACCAAGAACAGGAACACAGTAAAGAGTTTCCTTTTCTTATTAAAACAATTATTAGACATTTGCCTAGAATTATTTTTTTCTGGCTCAGAGGAGTAATCTGCTTCTCTAACTTTCATTTATTTGTTCCAGCTGTGCCTCTGGATGTAGGTATAAAATGTGAAATCCCCTTTCCACTTGACAGTTGTTCAAATATCTGAAGATGAACACATGGCATATTAAATGTGCCATCATAGAGCCTATATTTTCACATCTTGTCTCAAAATTGTCATGAGAGACCTAATCATGTGCATAGTAGAAAGCCAGATGTCAATTCACATTAAGTCAGTGAGATGTGGAGGGCCTTGGAGAATCAAGACGCAATTCCATAGCATAGGCCTCCATCTCTGGTCCCAACCCACTGTACACATGCCGACTGTTTTTTGGGTAAGTGCTCTGACACTTGGAGGACATGTTTAGGGGTGATGATTTAAAAACATTTTCACTAAACATATCATGTGTTTCCATATTGTTTTGCATTTCTTTGTAAATATTGATCTTTCAACCAAGACTCTCCATCCTTCTTCCCCTTTACTGTTATTCTTCAAAACCCAGATCAAATACCACCTTCTGAAAAATTTGCCTTGGCTCATTTAGGCAGAGCTCACGATGGTTTCCCACTTCCTTCCTGGACACATAGTTTCTGTCTCATCCTTTCTACTTTATAATGTAACTTAAATGTCCGAGGTTTTTTTGAGGACAGGGACAGACCGTGTCTTTTAACTTTTTGTATTCTCACCACTTATACTCTCAGAGTGGGCCCTTGATAAATATTTTTTGAATACACTATGCCTGAAGAATTAAGGCATGCTCAGATAAAGGTGCAAAGTTTTGGAAAGAATTTTTGGAAGAAAACTAGTGTGATGAAAAAAAAAAAAGATAGGTATGGTGGTGTATACAGATAATCCCAGCTACTTCGGAGGGGGAGGCAGAATGACTTCAAGTTTAAGGCCTGCCTGCACAACTTAGTGAGACCTCTGTCTCAAAATTTTTAAAAAAAAGTATTAAAAAGAGCAGGGGATGTAGTTCAGTGATGAAGTGTATCTGGGTTCAATCCCTAGCACCTTCCATCCCCCCTCCAACAACAAAAAAATGAGACAGCAGTATGCAGTGGTGCATGCCTACAGTCCTAGCTATTGGGGAGGCTGAAGTGAGAGGATCTCAAGTTTGAGGCCAGCCTCAGCTAATTTAGACCCTGTTTCAAAATAAAAAGTGCTGGAGACATAGTTCAGTGGTAGAGCAACTACTTCCCCCAAATTTAAAAATTAAATAAAAAGAAGGAAGAGAGTCAATAGAAGATATGGCCAGCAATGTAGAAAAAAATCTTTGGGAACAAACTTTATGGCCTCAAATGATTCTCACACCTTGCCCAGAGTGTTCAAAAGGAAACTTGTGGACCAAGTCCCAAGGTATCCTGTGGCCATGGCATGTGTGTAGCAGAGTGGATGCTCAGTACTCAGCCCAGCTTGTACATCGTCCCACTGGAAGCTTGTACTTTAAGCCTGTGCAGTCCTGGATTATTTACCCCCAGAGTAGTAATCCCTGCCTCAAGTCCTCTAAATTAGTACATGTACCAGTTCATTACGATACACCTACTATTGCCTATGCTTCACTGGTGCTGGTATTAGACTAATCATTGCTCACTATATCTTTTTTTAAAAGTATTTAAAAAATATTTTTAGTTGCAGGTGGACACAATACCTTTGTTTTATTTGTTTATTTTTATGTGGTGCTGAGGACCAAACCCTCACACATGCTAGGCAAGGGCTCTACCACTGAGCTATAACCCCAGCCCTACTGTATCATTTTTTAGTTTTTAAAATTATTTTTAGTTATGATGCAACACCAGGATACACTTTGACATAATCACAAAGCATGGAACCCAACCCGCTCTGATTCAGTCCCTGGCAATACTCCAATGCCTGCTTCTCTCCCTCTACTCCACTGATCCTTTTTCAATCTGCAAGTTCAAGATAATGTTTGATTTTAAAATCTATTTATAGTTTACTTTTTTTAAAAAAAATAGTGTCCTGTCCTATGGACATACCTCTTGCAGACACCCACCCTGCCCCACCTCCATCCACATACATATGAAATCCAAAATATTTAAAATAAATCAACATACTACAATTATGTGGCCACATCAATGTTTTTAGCAGCACAATTCGAAATAGTAAAGCTATGGAACAAACATAGGTACCTTTCAATAGATGAATGGATAAAGAAAATGTACATATACACAATGGAATATTATTCAGCCATAAAAAAGAAGGATATTAGGGCATTTGCTGGTGAATAGATGCATTCAGAGATTATCATGCTAACTGAAATAAGCCAGGACTCAAAAGTCAAAGGTCCAGTGTTTTCTCTGGTATGTTGAAGCTAGTCTTTATCTCTTTTACTAAATAGCCCTCTTTTCAACTTTCTTCTATATTGATTTTCTCCCTTTCAGTGGAGGTTTTCTCTCTCCTTTCCTCCAAATCATTTTTCCCTTCACTCTTTCATCCTTCTCCCCGATCCTTATGATCACTTATGTCAATAGCTCTCACTCTTAAACAGGGACAGGAGGTAGGATTTCGGAGCTCCAGGTGTGTTCCAATAACTGTCACATATGAGCTTCTTTTTTCACTTCTTGCCCTGCTGCCTATCTTCAGCTGCCTCCTTTCCCCATTCGCCTACTCGAGTTATAGAAATATCTAGAAGGAAGAGGATAATATTCTAGTCTGTCATCAGCACTACTGTTCCAGAACAATATCTCAAGCCTCAGGAAGATAAAGAAGAAATAAAAAAATTTCCTTCCATCAATGAGCATGATCAAAACCAAATAATCCCCAACATACAGAGACAAGGAGGATCACTCTTGGAGCAGTCAAAGACACAGTTGAGTCCCTCTTACACTGTATTCTCACTCCTGCCTAACTGGATGGCTTTATGTAGGTGGTGGAAAAATGCCCTTAGGGAATGCAGTGTGGAGACAGGTGTCCCATATTGAAAACGCGGGCCTTTTCTCCTCTTTTTTATTCTCTCCACCTGCCAAAAGTTTCTGGGGAGTACAATCAGTTATATGATTTTTTTTTTTTTTTTTGGCAAGAGGAGTAGGAAGGTGGGGAGGGCAGGCAGCAAATCAAGATCTATAGGCAAACTTGGTCCATGTGATTCAGACAGATGGGTCCTTAGTGCAGGTGTGCCTGGCATGGGAATGTGGGGTGGGGAGAAGGAGTTCTAAGTGGAACCACGTGGGAAAGGATCCACATTGTGCTTTAGCCTGCCCTAGTCAGGAGCTGATTATTGCTCTGCCATTACCCTGAAACATGGTATGCCTCACAAGTAGGATTAGGATCCAGTGTAACAACTCCAGGATATTTGAAATAAAACTACAAAATAAATGAGCACAATAACAACTTGAAATTTCAAGTGAGCATGAGGAAGAATGAGAATAGGATGTTTTTATATCATTGAGAAGAGTGTAAATTGGTGTATTACTTTGAAGAGTATTTGACATTTGGCAAAATTGAATGCTCATAGGCTCTTCTAACCAGCCATGACACTGCTAAGTTTACACCCTAAAGTGGGGGTTTGAGATTTAAAAAATCAAATAAATTCTGTCAGTTTTGTAGGCCATAAATTCGCTGTCATAACTCCTCCACTCTGTCATTGTAGCATGAAAGTAGCCATCCACAGTATATGCACAAATGAGCATAGCTGTGTTACAATAAAACTTATTTACAAAAGTAGATGGTCTGCCAGATGGGGGCAGAAGGCATAGGTGATTGAGCCCTGCCCTAAAGAAACATTCAATCATACACATCAAAGGAAATGTGCAGGAATGTTTATAATTGAATTGTTGGTAATGGAAAAACTAGAAACAACATAAATATTCACCATTAGAAGAATGCATAAATGAATTAACATATCTCTATATAGGCACACGTATATATAATTTAATGCTATACCAGAATAAGTGAATAAATAAGAGGTTTCCACATTATCATGAGTGAATTGTACAAATGTGCTGAGCAAAAAAAAAAGCAAGAAGGAAACATATGGCATGGTATAATTTATTCTAAGTTTTAGAAAATACCAAATGATTATGCGTATTATTTTGAGATATATACATTCGTAGTAAAGGTATGTAGACATTTTGGGAAAGACAAATATCATATTCAAGATAGTGTTAACCTATGGCAGAGAACAAGGATAGGGCTCTCAGGGAAGGACACCCAGGAGACTTAAATTGCATGATTAATGTTGTATTTCTTAAGCTCATAGAAGATCCATAAATGGTGGGTAAATGAGTATTAATATTACTTTACAGACTTTTTGTATATCTCAAAGTTTTATGAGTTAAGGAAAAAAAAAAACCTCTCTAGGATTTTTATCTTAGAATGTCTTTGTCTTTGCATTGGACTGCAGTTTTTGAGCCGTTGTTGATAGAAGTTGCAATCACTTTGAATCTTCTTCATTCATTCCAGAGTGTGGTCCACATGCTCCATCCACTGTGTCCATTTTGTGAAGTACTTAGCATGACAGCCTTTGTGCAGGAATGGAAATGCTTTAACAGCTTTGATTGGCCAGCATCAGTCTTGTGATTAAAGTAGGTTTGCCATGGAAAATTGCTGGTTGAGGGGAGAAGGCTTTCAGAATTTTGTTTTGTTTTTCTTTTATCTGTCTTGAGGTAATAGCTAGTTTTCCAGGTTTCATGGTTTTATTCTTGTTCCCTGTGTTTTCTCTTTGTACATCCTAGGAAGAGACTTATCCACAAAATTTGTCCTTTGTTAACATATCTTACTTGGATGAGTTTAGGTCATCAAATCTCTAAGTTAGGTGACTTTTGTGTTCTCCAGAGAGGATGAGAAAAAAATTGCAAATGCTTTCTGCATGGGGAATTGATTAAGTTCAGATTTTTCCCACACTGGAAAGATGCTG
Organism: Ictidomys tridecemlineatus; assembly: GCF_052094955.1. Taxonomy (NCBI): domain Eukaryota; kingdom Metazoa; phylum Chordata; class Mammalia; order Rodentia; family Sciuridae; genus Ictidomys; species Ictidomys tridecemlineatus. The sequence continues at coordinate 117,582,450 of NC_135477.1, read as the reverse complement.
ATTTGGATTCACAGACATGATATGAGTCAGACACAGCTGGGAACATATCGTCCACTCAGAGTGAGCTGTTCCATGCTTGGGAAAGGTGACAGACTGGTGGGGCGGGAGAGGGAAAAGTTGGATTTATTTTGGTGTTTAGGAATTTTTTCCATGAAGCACACCTTGGACTACCGAACTAACTTTTGCATGGTTCTTAGGCACACACAGCTGTCTGGGAAGGGCTCTTGTTTTTGTCTCTGCTGGGCATAAAACACCCATGGTCTTTGAACTTGATAGATTTGAAATATGCAGGATGGATTCTAGCCTACAGATTATTGACATAGATCCAAAGACCACAAGAGCATGTCACGTGCACCCTGCAAGAGCAACGTTGAGTTACTATGAAGATGTAAAGTTTATAGTTTACATTGTTGTGGTTCTAAAACAGTGGGAATTCATCTCAGGGAGAATTGGCCAGCATTTATCTAGCACAATGCATTCTATTTTGTCCACAGCTGTTCACTGCCATACATTTCTGATCCAAAATACAAAGTTATCCAAAAATGTGGAACACATTGACCTGGTCTTTCCACCAGGGAAGAAGCATTACAGGAAAGATGACATTATTATAATGAAGCTTTTGTGGGAAATTAAATATTTCTGGATTCAGGGGGAAGATTAATTTCCTACCTCTTTTAGTAGCAATTTGTCTTCATTATTTAAAATTTAGGATTAACAAATGGATTTTCCAACAAATTTAACTTTGATATTAAAAGAATTTAATATGGCTCTTGAAAACAAAGGGAGCAGTAAGTATTGTATTAGAAATTATTTGTAATGTGAATAAGGGTTGCAGGTATGGAATATGACATGTGAAATACTAACTGGAAGTAAGTGGCATAAAGAACATTCAGAGAAATGCAAATGGCCAACAATTACAAGAAATAATGTTCAGCATCCTTAGCAGTCAGGGAAATGCAAACCCAAACCACATTTGGATTTCATCTCACTCCAGGTAGAAGGGCAATTATCAGGATACAAATAATAATAAATGTTGGCGAGGATGTGAGAAAAAAGGTACATTGTTGATGGGACTGCAAATTAGTATAACCTCTTTGGAAAGCAGGATGGATATTCCTCAAAAGACTAGAATGGACCTGCCTTTTGATCCAGCTATCCTACTTCTTGGCATTTATCCAAAAGAACCAAAATCAGCATACTATATTCATTCATGCATCTCAATGTTTATAGGAGTACCATACACAATAGCCAAACTATGGAATCAGTCTAAGTGTCCCTCAATGGACACATAAATAAATAAAATGTGGTATATACACACAATGGAGTTTTACTCAGCCATTGAGAAGAATGAAATTATGGCATTTTTTGGTAAATGAATGGAGCTAGAGATATCATGTTAAGTGAAATAAGTCAGATTCAGAAAGTCAAGGGTCAAATGTTTTCTCTCATATGCATTAGCAAGGAAGAAACAAGGAATTTAAAAAAGGGAGGATGTTATTAAAAAATAGAAAGAAGAAAAGTAGAGTAGAAGAAGGGGATTGAGAAAGAGGAATGAGAAAGGGGAGGAACTACAGAATGAAACTAATTAAACGATGTCCATGTATGAATATATCTCAATGAATTTGTTTTATATATTGCTATAATGCACCAATTAAAATAAATTAATAGAAGAAGGACCAACAGTAGAGAAAAGAGATCAGGGGAAGTAGGAGAGGAAGGAACAGAAAGTACTAGTGATTAAAATGGAGCAAATTATGTTATATGCATTTGTTTATATGCATTTATTAAAATGCCCAAATAAGCCCACAATTATGTAAAACTATACTGCACTAATAAAAACATAAATAGAAAAAAATCTCAGTGTTTCATTAACTTCATAAGAAGTCATGTTTGTAAGAAATCAAGAAGGTGGTTAATTACCTTAAATGTATCTGTTAACTAAAATATATTACCAAAGTATTGCTTGCTAAGATGTCCTATCTTAAGATACATAATAATAATAATTAAAAATTATTACCTTAATATATTATTCTGAACAGCACTCACTTCTTGAGAAGAAGTACAGTGCTAAAATGTAGTAAAAGCCTACTGTTAGTTCAACCTCTATAGATATGACCTGGCTAATTTCTCTCTTGAGATTTAGGGTTTTTTTTTAAATTTTTTAAATTTTTAAAAATTTTTTTTTGACTTTTTATTGTTGGTTGTTCAAAACATTACATAGTTCTTGATATATCATACTTCACACTTTGATTCAAGTGGGTTATGAACTCCCATTTTTACCCCGTATACAGATTGCAGAATCACATCGGTTACACATCCATTGATTTACATATTGCCATACTAGTGTCTGTTGTATTCTGCTGCCTTTCCTATCCTCTACTATCCCCCCTCCCCTCCCCTCCCCTCCCCTCTTCTCTCTCTACCCCCTCTACTGTAATTCATTTCTCCTCCTTGTATTTTTTCCCTTTCCCCTCACTTCCTCTTATATGTAATTTTGTATAACCCTGAGGGTCTCCTTCTATTTCCATGCAATTTCCCTTCTCTCTCCCTTTCCCTCCCACCTCTCATCCCTGTTTAATGTCAATCTTCTTCTCATGCTCTTCATCCCTACTCTGTTTTTAGTTACTCTCCTTATATCAAAGAAGATATTTGGCATTTGTTTTTTAGGGATTGGTTAGCTTCACTTAGCATAATCTGCTCTAATGCCATCGATTTCCCTGAAAATTCTATGATTTTGTCATTTTTTAATGCAGATTAATACTCCATTGTGTATGAATGCCACATTTTTTTTTACCATTCCTCTATTGAAGGGCATCTGGGTTGGTTCCACAGTCTTGCTATTGTGAATTGTGCTGCTATGAACATCAATGTAGCAGTGTCCCTGTAGCATGCTCTTTTTAGGTCTTTAGGGAATAGACCGAGAAGGGGAATAGCTGGGTCAAATGGTGGTTCCATTCCTAGCTTTCCAAGAAATCTCCATACTTCTTTTGAAATTGGTCGCACCAATTTGCAGTCCCACCAGCAATGTACAAGTGTACCCTTTTCCCCACATCCTCACCAGCACTTGTTGTTATTTGACTTCCTAATGGCTGCCAATCTTACTGGAGTGAGATGGTATCTTAGGGTGGTTTTGATTTGCATTTCTCTGACTGCTAGAGATGGTGAGCATTTTTTCATGTACTTGTTGATTGATTGTATGTCCTCCTCTGAGAAGTGTCTGTTCAGGTCCTTGGCCCATTTGTTGATTGGGTTATTTATTATCTTATTGTCTAATTTTTTGAGTTCTTTGTATACTCTGGATATTAGGGCTCTATCTGAAGTGTGAGGAGTAAAGATTTGTTCCCAGGATGTAGGCTCCCTATTTACCTCTCTTATTGTTTCTTTTGCTGAGAAAAAACTTTTTAGTTTGAGTAAGTCCCATTTGTTGATTCTAGTTATTAACTCTTGTGCTATGGGTGTCCTATTGAGGAATTTGGAGCCCGACCCCACAGTATGTACATCGTAGCCAACTTTTTCTTGTATCAGACGCCGTGTCTCTGATTTGATATCAAGCTCCTTGATCCATTTTGAGTTAACTTTTGTGCATGGTGAGAGAAAGGGATTCAGTTTCATTTTGTTGCATATGGATTTCCAGTTTTCCCAGCACCATTTGTTGAAGATGCTATCCTTCCTCCATTGCATGCTTTTAGCCCCTTTATCAAATATAAGATAGTTGTAGTTTTGTGGATTGGTTTCTGTGTCCTCTATTCTGTACCATTGGTCCACCCGCCTGTTTTGGTACCAGTACCATGCTGTTTTTGTTACTATTGCTCTGTAGTATAGTTTGAAGTCTGGTATCGCTATACTGCCTGATTCACACTTCCTGCTTAGCATTGTTTTTGCTATTCTGGGTCTTTTATTTTTCCATATGAATTTCATGATTGCTTTATCTATTTCTACAAGAAATGCCATTGGGATTTTGATTGGCATTGCATTAAACCTATAGAGAACTTTTGGTAATATCACCATTTTGATGATGTTAGTTCTGCCTATCCATGAACAGGGTATATTTTTCCATCTTCTAAGATCTTCTTCTATTTCTCTCTTTAGGGTTCTGTAGTTTTCATTGTATAAGTCTTTCACCTCTTTTGTTAGGTTGATTCCCAAGTATTTTATTTTTTGGGGGGGATATTGTGAATGGAGTGGTTGTCCTCATTTCCATTTCAGAGGATTTGTTGCTGATATACAGGAATGCCTTTGATTTATGCCTGTTGATTTTATATCCTGCCACTTTTTGGAATTCGTTTATTAGCTCTAATAGTTTCTTTGTAGACCCTTTTGGGTTTGCTAGGGTTTGCTAGAATCATGTCATCTGTAAATAGTGATAATTTAAGTTCTTCTTTTCCTATTTTTATGCCTTTAATTTCTTTTGTCTGTCTAATTGCTCTGGCCAGTGTTTCGAGAACTATGAACAGAAGTGGTGAGAGAGGGCATCCCTGTCTTGTTCCAGATTTTAGAGGGAATGCCTTCAATTTTTCTCCATTCAGAATAATGCTAGCCAGAGGCTTAGCATAGATTGCTTTTACAATATTGAGGTATGTTCCTGTTATCCCTAGTTTTCCTAGAGTTTTGAACATAAAGGGATGCTGTACTTTGTCGAATGCTTTTTCTGCATCTATCGAGATGATCATATGGATCTTATTTTTAAGTCTATTGATGTGGTGAATAACATTTATTGATTTCCGTATATTGAACCAGCCTTACATCCCAGGGATGAATCCTACTTGATCATGGTGCACAATTTTTTTGATATGTTTTTGTATTTGATTCACCAGAATTTTATTGAGGATTTTTGCATCTAGGTTCATTAGAGATATTGGTTTGTAGTTTTCTTTCTTTGAAGTGTCTTTGTCAGGCTTAGGAATCAGGGTGATGTTGGCCTTGTAGAATGAATTTGGAAGTTCTCCCTCTTTTTCTATTTCCTGAAATAGCTTGAAAAGTATTGGTATTAGTTCCTCTTCAAAGGTTTTGTAGAACTCTGCTGTATACCCATCTGGTTCTGGGCTTTTCTTAGTTGGTAGTCTTTTGATGGTTTCTTCTATTTCCTCAATTGATATTGGTCTGTTTAGGTTGTCTATATCCTCCTGACTCAATCTGGGCAGATCATAAGACTTAAGAAATTTATCGATGCCTTCACTATCTTCTATTTTATTGGAGTATAAGGATTCAAAATAATTTCTGATTATCTTCTGTATTTCTGAAGTGTCTGTTATGATATTGCCTTTTTCATCCCGTATGCTAGTAATTTGAGTTCTCTCTCTTCTTCTCTTCGTTAGCATGTCTAAGGGTCTGTCGATTTTATTTATTTTTTCAAAGAACCAACTTTTAGTTTTGTCAATTTTTTCAGTTGTTTCTTTTGTTTCAATTTCATTAATTTCAGCTCTGATTTTAATTATTTCTTGCCTTCTACTTCTTTTGCTGTTGTTTTGCTCTTCTTTTTCTAGGATTTTGAGATGAAGTATGAGATCATTTATTTGTTGGTTTTTTTCTTTTTTTAAGGAATGAACTCCAAGCAATGAATTTTCCTCTTAGAACTGCTTTCAATGTGTCCCATAGATTCCGATATGTTGTGTCTGTGTTTTCATTTATCTCTAAGAATTTTTTAATTTCCTCCTTGATGTCTTCTATAACCCATTGATCATTCAGTAACCTATTGTTCATTCTCTAAGTGATGCATGAATTTTCCTTCCTTCTTTTATTATTGATTTTCAGTTTCATTCCATTACAATCAGATAAGATGCATGGTATTATCTCTACTCCTTTATATTGTCTGAGTTGCCCTGTGACATAATATATGATCTATTTTTGAGAAGGATCCATGTGCTGCTGAGAAAAAAGTGTAACTGCTTGATGTTGGGTGGTATATTCTATATATGTCAATTAAGTCTAGGTTATTAATTGTGCTATTGAGTTCTATAGTTTCCTTATTCAACTTTTGTTTGGAAGATCTGTCCAGTGGTGAGAGATGTGTGTTGAAGTCTCCCATGATTATTGTATGGTGGTCTATTAGATTCTTGAACTTGAGAAGAGTTTGTTTGATGAACATAGCTTCACCATTGTTTGGGGCATATATATTTATGATTGTTATGTCTTGTTGGTGTATGGTTCCCTTGAGCAGTATGTAGTGTCCCTCTTTATCCCTTTTGATTAATTTTGGCTTGAAATCTATTTTATTTGATATGAGTATGGACACTCCTGATTGTTTCCGAAGTCCATATGAGTGGTATGATTTTTCCCAACCTTTCACCTTCAGTCTATGTATATCTTTTCCTATCAAATGTGTCTCCTGTAGGCAGCATATTGTTGGGTCTTGTTTTGTGATCCATTCTACTAGCCTGTGTCTCTTAATTGGTGAGTTTAAGCCATTAACATTTAGGCTTATTATTGAGATATGGGTTGTTCTTCCCGCCATCTTTGTTTATTTGTGTTACTAAACATGGTTTGTTTTCCTCTTTGATTATTTTTCCCCCCTTTACTGTACTACCTCCCACTGTTGGTTTTCATTGTTATTTTCCATTTCCTCTTCCTGTAATGTTTTGCTGAGGATGTTTTGAAGAGATGGTTTTCTAACTGCAAATTCTTTTAACTTTTGTTTATCGTGGAAGGTTTTAATTTCATCTTCCATCCTGAAGCTTAATTTCGCTGGATACATAATTCTTAGTTGGAACCCATTTTCTTTCAATGTTTGAAATATGTAATTCCAGGATCTTCTAGCTTTCAGAGTCTGTGTTGAAAGATCAGCTGTTATCTTGATTGGTTTACCCCTAAATGTAATCCGCTTCCTTTCTCTTGTAGCTTTTAAAATTCTCTCCTTATTCTGTATGTTGGGCTTCTTCATTATAATGTGTCTAGGTGTGGATCTCTTATGATTTTGCACATTCGGCATCCTGTAGGCTTCTAGGATTTGGGATTCTGTCTCATTCTTCAAGTCTGGGAAGTTTTCTCGTATTATTTCATTGAATAGATTGCTCATTCCTTTGGTTTGGACCTCTATACCTTCCTGTATCCCAATGACTCTTTAGTTTGGTCTCTTTATGTTATCCCATATTTCTTGGATGTTCTGCTCATGGTTTCTTAACAGTCTTGCTGAGCTGTCTATGTTCTTTTCAAGTTGAAATACTTTGTCTTCATTGTCTGATGTTCTATCTTCTAAGTGTTCTTCTCTGCTGGTAGTATTCTCAATTGAGTTTTTAAGTTGTTTTATTGCTTCCTGCAATAAAATATTGCTTCCTAGGATTTCTGTTTGTTTGTTTTTTATAACCTCTATCTCCCTGTATAGTTGATCTTTTGCTTCTTGGATTTGTTTATGTAATTCATTGTCGAAGTGATCTTTCATTGTCTGATTTTGCTGTCTAATGTCTTCCTTGAGACTCCCGATCATCTGAAGCATGTATATCTTGAATTCTTTATCTGACATTCCATCTGCTGCAGCTATTACCTCTTCTAAAGTTGAGTTGACCTGCATTGCTTGTGGTCCTTTCTTTCCTTGTCTTTTCATACTGCTCTCGTTTCTTTGTGCTTGGTGAAACTGTTGTGTTATTGAATTTTCCCCCTATATATTTATATTGCTCTTGTATAGTTGAAAAGTCTCCCTTGCAGGGGTGGGCGGCAGCTGTGCTCCTCCTCCAATTGGGGTGATCCGTCTACCATGCTGGTGGGCCTCTGGGCCTGTTCTGCCGGTCAGTCGCAGGTCTACCTACCTTGCAGGCGCGGGCGGCGACTCTGCTCTGCCCCTCCTCCAATTGGGGTGACGTGTCTACCACTCCCGCAGACTACTGGGCCTGTTCTGCCAGTTGGTTGCAGGTCTGCCTACCTTGCAGGCGCGGGCGGTGGCTCTGCTCTGCCCTTACTCCAATTGGGGTGACGTGTCTACCATGCAGGCAGGTCACTGGGCCTGTTCCGGGCGCGGGCGGCGGCTGTGCTCTGCCCCTACTCCAATTCTGAGATTTAGTTTTTATCTGTAAAGAATACATTAATTAGCTCATAGGTGTGTTTCGAGGATTTAATAATATAATGTAAAGCAATTAGTATAATTTCATGCATTCCCAATTAGCACTCAATACCTTTTTTTTTGTAGTAGCCTTCATCTTCCAGATTTTTTCTTTTTAAAAATTTTTAATTTTTTTTCTAATTAGTTATACATGATAGTAGAATACATTTATGCACTTTGATAAATCATATGTGAATGAAGTATAATTTCTCATTTTTCTGATTGTATATGTCAGAGAATCACATTATTCATGCAGTCATAAATGTATATAAGGTAATAATATTTGTTTCATTCTACTATCCTTCCTGTCCCCATATCCCCTCCCTCCCTTTACTCCCCTCTATCGAATCTAAATTAACTCTATTATTCCTTAGCCCCACCCCCTTATTGTGAATTAGCATCTACATTTCAGAGAAAACATTCAGCCTTTGTGTTTTGAGGGGATTGGATTCTTTTGATTAGCATGATATTCTTCAGCTCCATTGTTTACCTGCAAATGCCATAATTTCATTCTTACTTAAGGCTGAGTAATATTCCATTGTGTGTGTGTGTATATCACATTTTATATATATTATACATATATACATTTTATATATATATATATCACATCAGATAGATAGATAGATAGATAGATATAGATATAGATATCTCACCTAGGTTGGTTCCATAGTTTAACTATTGTGAGTTCAGGTGCTATAAAGATTGATGTGACTGCATCATTGTAATGTGCTGAGTTTAAGTCCTTTGGGTATAAACCACGATGTGTGATGGCTGGGTAAAATGGTAGTTCCATTCCAAATTTTCTGAGGTACCTCCATACTGCTTTCCAGAGTGGTTGCACCAATTTTCAGTCCCACCAACAATGTCTGAGTGTACCTTTTTCTTCATAGCCTTGCCCATATTTATTGTAGTTTGTATTCTTGATAATTGCCACTCTAACTGGGGTGAGATGAAATCTTAGAGTAGTTTTGATTTGCATTTCTCTAATTGCTAGAGATGTTGAACATTTTCTCATATGTTTGTTGATTGATTGTATATCTTTTTCTGTTCAGTTTCTTAGCCCATTTATTTATTGGGTTATTTGTTGTTTTGGTGTTAATTTTTTGAGTTCTTTACACATCCTGGAGATTAGTGCTCTATCTGTGGTGTATGTGCTAAAGATTTTATCCCATACGGTAGGCTCTCTCTTCACATTATTGATCATTTCCTTTGCTGAGAAGAAGCTTTTTAGTCTGAATCCATCCCATTTATTTATTTTTGATTTGAACTTCTTGTGCTTTAGGAGTCTTCTTGTGCTTTAGAAGTCAGTTCCTAGGCCAATGTGGTGAAGATTTGGGCCAGTTTTTTCTTCTATAAGGTGCAGGGACTCTGTTCTAGTGCCTAAGACTTTGATCCACTTTAAGTTTTGTGCATGGTGAGAGATAGAGATTTAATTTCATTTTGCTACATATGGATTTCCAGTTTTGCCAGCACCATTTGTTGAAGAGGATATCTTTTCTCCAGTGAATATTTTTTGTGCCTTTGCCTAGAATGAGATAACTATATTCAGATGGGTTTGTCCCTCCTATTCTGTACCATTGGTCTATATGTATTTTGGTGCCAGTGTCATGCTGTTTTTGTTACCATGATTCTATAGTATAGTTTAAGGTCCAGTATTGTGAATCCTCTTGCTTCACTAAGAATTGCTTTGGCTATTCTGGGTCTTTCATTTTTCCAAATGAATTTCATGATTGCCTTTTCTATTTCTATGAAAAATGACCTTGGGATTTCAATTGGAATTGCTTTGAATCTGTACAATGCTTTAGCACTAAATATATGATTATATCTTTAAATGATTGCTATGAAAAGTGTGAAATCAATATGGTTGACTATCACTCATCACTTACCATGTCATATTTCCTATAAATGGAACTAGGTAGACATAAATTCTAGGTAGACAACTTTTTTCAGTTCTTAATTGAAACTGTATGCAGTCTGCACTGATGAAATCTGAATTATAGAGTTTTTTCTCTAGCAAGTTTGATATTTAGGATCTCAAAAGACAATGTTTTAATTGATTTTAAGAGAAAATTATTTTTAAGTACTACTTTGTGCAGACAATTACAACTATGAAATGTAGTGTTGAGGAATGGGTATAAAAATAGGATAGTTTCTATAGTTAAATTATATCTTTAAATTTATGTCTTTCACAATGTCAAATTTTTTTCTTGTGAGAACATATTAAATTGTGTGTAAATAAAATTCATTAGCTAAATTTCACTATAGAAAAAATTTGGAATAGTAATGAGGAGACTGGCATATTGTTTTTCTTACTTAGAAGAATTATTATCTATTTCTTACTTGGTCCATGTTTGGTTTTGATTTCCCATTGCTTGACTACAAAACTGGAGGGAGGAGCAAAGATGACAACATGTCTGCTGTGGGGGTGGAGCCCTGGGGATCTGTATTCTGGTGGGGAAGGAGAGTAGAGAGGAAATACAGTGCCTTCCACACAGGTGTCAGTCTCCTAAGAAAATGGGCCTCGGAAGAGGCATCATGGGGGAACTTCATTTACCTTTTCTACCAGCAATTTACCTAGAAAGGTTGAGAACAGAGGGGAGAAAATGACCAATCCATTGTAATCACAGATAAGAAATTTTTCAGGAGTTATCTTACTGTGGCTTGAAAAAACATATTTAACACATTTTACATCATGTGTAAAATGAAAAATTTGGAATTTTGTGGTGGTGTTTTACAGATCAAATAAGATTTATGAAAATGCTTTAAAGCCCAAAGCTCCATACATGTAAAAAGGAATACTGTGAAGAACTTCAGTGCAGGGCCCATACTTAACTCCCAAACATTTGCCATTTGTGGTGTTGGCAGTACTTCATTAAAGTTCATTTGAGGATCTGTTTTTTTGGAAGCAGCTGGTGGCATAAATTCTATGCCCACTTTTTTTTTTTTTTGAGAAGGAAATTAAAGTAAAAATGAAATTGGATTAACTTGACAAGATCTTATCAGTGGATGATTAGTAGAATTGGCAATTCCAAATTAGCTCATTCAAATTTCATTCTTTTTACACAAGTTTGTATGAAGCTGTATCAGAATCACTTTGGAGAGAGTCCTCTCCTCATTTCTCGGTCCATTTGTTACAGGTGGGAACCATACTACTTTCTGTATCCCCCAGCTGGGGGTGCATCCCAGATCTTCTTCTTTTCTTTTCTTTTTTTTAATTGTTTTTTTTTTAGTTATGCATGACAGTGGAGTATATTTTGATTTGTTATACAACCATGGAATACATCTTATTCTAATCAGGACCGAAGACTTGTGGTTGCTCATGATGTGGAGATTCATTGTGGCATATTCCTATATGTACATGGGGAAGTTATATCAGGTTCATTCCACTGTCCTTCCTATTTCTGTCTGCCCCTCCACCCCATGTTCTTAATGAGTGTGCTAACTGTCCTTGGTCAGAGAGACTCTTTCAGAGTTGAGCACTAGGTGAGCCAATCAGAATGAATGCTAGGAAAGCTGAGAGTATCTAAATGGGTTTGTTAAACTTGTGATCATTTTTTCCAACTTTTTACAGAGATGCTGATGGTGAATGAAGCAGATGCTGATGGAAATAGGGCTGAGAAATAGAGACAAAATGTCCTAATGATATCATGTAAGACCCTGGATCCAAGTGTTCTGAAGCCAGATTCAGCTCTTACATTCTTTGTTGCATGTGTCAACGATTTCATTTTTGTGGTTATTTTGAAATTGGAAGAATGTCATTTACAACAAAATGCCCTATTTTCTTCCCCACTTCCCTCTCTTCTTCCATTTCCTTTCTTTTTCATTTTCCTTCCCTTTGCTTTTTATCCTTTCTTTTCTTTCTTTTCTCCTTACTTGGAAGATCTTTAATAAGAAATTATAGCAAATAGGATGAACTCAAGGCCTTGAAAACTAGAGCAAGAGTGCTGGGACTTTATCATTTATGTCCTAAATAATTTTTAAGTTTGTTAAAAGAAGTATGTAGTAAACCTTGAAGGATGAAGGGCATGCATGCGTGGAGAGCAATGTGGGTGTCACCCAACCTATAAGTTCTTACCTTAGACCATTAATCTGTTAGGATACAGATGTAGAGGCAGACACAAGTAATAATAATAACATTTAAGAAAAGAATGGATGTTGTTATGGTTAAGATATTAGGAGTCCCCCAAAAGCTCATATGTAGATAATGCAAGAAGGATTAGAAGACAAATGATTGAGATATGAAGCCTTAACCTATTCAGGGAATTAATTTCCTGATAGGATTAACTGAATGCTAACTGAAGGTGGATAGGGTGTGGCTGGAGGAGGTGGGCATTGGGCGTGTCTTTGGGGTATATATTTTGCATCTGGCAAGTGGAGTCTCTGTCTGCTTCCTGGTCATCATGTGAGCTGCTTCTCTCTGCCACACTCTTCCACCATGAAGCTTCGCCTCACCTCGAGCCCTGAGAAATGGAGCCTGCTGTCTGTGGATTGAGACCTTTGAAACTGTGAGCTCTCAAATAAGCTTTTCCTCTTCTACAATTGTAGATTGCCACAACAGTGACAAAACTGACTGAGACAGATATTAAGTATATATTTGTAAAGTTTCACAAAATGAAACTTCACTGACATAAAAATAAATTCTAGGGAGAATAGGATGAAACATAAATAAATAGAAAAGCTGAGGGATAAAGAAGAAGTTGATGCTGAGGTTTTGAGCATATATTGTATCAGGGCAGCCCCTTCTGGAAGTTTTCCTTGGTGGGATTACTTTTAGCTTCCCTTCCCAATCTTTTGGCATCCCTTGCCTTTTATTCAGCATTGCAAACTCTAAAGAAAGTCCACCCGAACAATCCAAATTCGAAGAAGAAACCTTTCTTTAAATTCACAGAACTGAGATGTCCTTGGTAACATCCTTTCTTAGTGACCAGCCCCAGGAGATCAAAATCCACTGTGATGCCTCCCTGTGGGAGATCCCACTTAGCCTGCAGCCTCACTGCTTCCTTTCCTCCTCATTGAAACCCTTCAGGCCCTGAACCTGGGAGAGGTAGAGAGCTTAGAGGAGCTACCCTTTCTATCTTTCAAGGAGGAGCCTTGAATAAACCTGATTCCTTCATACCAACACTCACCTCCTGAATATTGGTTCTTGGTGTGGTGGGCAGCTCAGACATTAGACTCTGTTAATAATATGACAAAAATTATTATCAAAAAAAATGGGAAAAGGGACTGGGGTTGTGGCTCAGTGGTAGAGTGCTTGCCTGGCATGTGTATGGCACTGGGTTTGATCCTCAGCACCACATAAAAATAAATAAATAAAACAAAGATATAAAATTGGGGGGAGGGAGTGAACTAGATGAAGTCTACCATGGATTCTAGGCTGAGTTTTGCTGAATTTGAGTAGGGCTTAAAGAAGCATGTTTGGCACTCAGAGACAGCATTGCTGAAAATATCAATCTGGAAATCATTCTAATCAAGATGATCTTGGATGTTGGGGCAGAAATTAGTCAAGGGAAGCAATCAAGATAAAAACAGATACCCAAGATTTTAACTGTAGGAAACAAATACAATTAGAAGGAGGCAGGAAAAAGAGAAATGAGGAAATAGGAGAGATGTCCAAGTTCAAAAAGTATAAAGAAATATAATTGTACTGCCAAACTAAGAAATATTTAAATTTCAAGGCAGAAAAATCAGTGGTCTTAAATATTATGAGAAAAGCAAAGAGAATGTTATGTATGAGTACTTCATCCAATATGTTAAGAATATTTTTGTAAATTTTCACAAAATAAAACTTCACTGACATCAAAATAAATTCTAAGGAGAAAAGGACGAAACATAAATAAATAGAAAAACTGAGGAACAAAACTGAATATTCATCAGTTCTCTTAATAGAAGAAAAATTTGTAAACTTGTGTGGTGGAAAAAGTCATGAAAGAAAAGTTCATTAGATTTGATCACATTAAAATGATATTCTTGAATGCAAAATAAGTTGTTAGGTAGTAGTTAGTAATGGGCATTGAAGTTCATATCAAGTTAGGATTATGGTTTAGATAGGAAAAATCTTCCAAAAGCTCATGTGTGAGATAATGCAAGAAAGCTTAGAGGTGAAGTGATTGGGTCTTGAAAGTCTTAATCAGGGTGTTAATCAATCCACTGATAGGGATTAACTGGATGGTAATTGTAGGCAGGTAGGGTTGGAGGAGGTGGGTCCCTGGGAGCATGTCTTTGGGGTTTATATTTTGTTTTCCTTGAGCAAAGCTCTCTCTCTCTCCCTCCTTTTTCCCTCTCTGTCTCCCTCTCTCCCCAACCCCCCATTCTCCCTTCTTGGAGCTGTGTCCCTAGCTGCTTTCCTCGGCCACACACTTCCGTCATGATGTTCTGCCTCCCTAGGAATGGAGTTGGCCATCTATGAACTGAGACTTCTGAAATCATGAGTCCCCAAGTAAACTTTTCCTCTTCTAATTGTTATTGTTAGGTCTTTTGGTTACAGTGGCCAAAAAACTGACTAAAACAGTTATTCTTTATTTTTTTTTAATTACTGCCAAGGCAGATGACTAAATAACTTGTAGCAGATAACTTGTAGAAAAATATCAGATGCACAAACCTGGAGAATAAGCAAACAGAAACAAAAGGAATTAACTGGGTAGCTAATGGGGAAAACGTGTTGGAAAAGAAGGATTAATGGGACTAACTCTCATTGGGGTTCGCTGAAGTTAGGGTAAAGCTAGGAGTTATGGTCAGATATTGCAGAAGGGAGGTTTCTTTAGTAATGCAGGTACACTAAAGAAATTTCTGACCAGCTACTGACCCCAGTTCCCACATTAACACAGGATTGACTTGTAGATGAAGTCTCTACTAACAGGATGGCTACCATGACAGTTCCGGAGAGAACCAATAAGGGTTAAAAACTCCACTGCTCATCATAAAGGTAGAGTTGAACATTTGATTGGCAAACAGTGAAGCAGGTAGACAAGAGTTCCCCAGGCAAACATCAAACATCAAACTGTTTCCTTTGTTGTTCTCTGTTCTCTGCTTGGAGATGAACTACTCTCTCTCTTCTGAGAATGCTCTTTGCTTGAGCCTTACTCTACTTTAACCTATAATAAAATTCTTTTTCATGACTTTTAGTTTCTGACTTTACATTTCCTTTCATCAGAACACAAGAACTGAGGTTTGGAGATTTAGCTCCCCACTCTCCTGTAGAGTTACTGACTAGGAAAAATACATGTAGCAAAATATGACAAATAGTTTATCAATTTTATAAAGAGCAAATAGGAAAAAACCCAAGGAAAGTATTCACAAAACAGTAGATTGTTTTATATAGTTGTCTTCTCCAGGTATCTATCCTCCAATTAGACTTTAAGTTCTAGGAAGGCAGGGTTTCTGCCTATTCTGATTCCTTCTGCAATGCCAGCATTTGACACACTGTGGTAGGGTAGGGATGGTGATGCTATTTCCTCAGATAGGGATGCAAGAATGAGAAGCAGATTTGGTGTGGAGTTGAATATAGGTTTTCCTGGGCTGGCTTTGTGCTGAAGATGAGATGTTCAGTGATCATCTGTGATATAGTGTTCTGGAGCTTAGGGGAGATGTTCAAACTGGAGCTTTGAGAGTTATCAGCATTTAGTTGATGATTGAAGACATGAGCTCTTTCCCACCCAGGGGAAGTATGTAGAATGAGAGAGGGCTGGGGAAATGATGTCCAGGAAGCCCAGTATTTAAGAGTAAGACAGAAAAGGTAAGGAAAATTGGGACATTATGTTCCTATTTGCGTTTAGGGTGTGTTTCACAAAAGGAGGCACAAGTAGAACACAGGGAGTGCTCAAAAATGCTAGCTATTATGAAAAGTGAATAATGGCAGGCAGTTTTACTAATGTGACATTGCATTAATCAAGGGTCAGAGTGGAGATGCAAAAAGGGAGCTGATTGTCAAGCCTGTCTAGAAAGCTGAACATAGAAAAGAGGAAAGGAAAGAGAAGATGGGACAGCAGTGACGAGATGGGAGCTAGATATGTACAAGAGATCAAAGGACAGCAGTAGAGGATAATACTTTTATTGAGTGCTACCCAGTGCCAGGTACTGTTGTGATTCAATTTCACAATAACCCTACAAAAGTAAGTACTATCCTTATTCATATTTTATAATTGAGAAAACTGAGAAATGGACAGTTCTAGTGACTTGCCTAATGTTTATTGCTACTAAGAGGTAGACACAGGATTTGACCTCAGGCATTCTGACTCCTGAGTCCATGTGCTTAATCTCTTCTCTGTACTGTATGTACTGTCTTAATTATATGCGTAATGTGCCAGGCATGGTGGCACACCACTGTAATCCCATTGAGTCAGGAGGCTGGAGCAGAAGAATAGTAAATTTAAAGTCAGCACCAGTGACTTAGAGAGACCCAGTCTCAAAATAAAAAAGTTAAAGAGATGGAGACACAGCTAAGTAGTAGAGTGCCTCTAGGTTCAATCCCCAGGGACATGCGCGCACGAGTGCACACATGCACACTCACACACAGAGAAGTCTATTTCTAAGGCTTCTATAGTACCACAATCTGATTTTTTTAAAAACTAGTGTTTTAGAAGTCTTTAAACGAGAATATCAACTACTGTATCATTTCAGATTTCTTTTGCAGTCATTTTGTACCCTGTCCCTGATATTTAATCCTGACACACACTTGCAGTTGTTATTGAGAACAGAAATTGCTTTGTGATGGATAAAAGACACCTGCTGTATTGCAGATGTAGTTTGATGCAGCCAAGACACCAGGAAAAGCAACGGAGCCTTTTTTAGAGCTGTTTTTAAGCTGCACCAGGGAACTGAAGCAATGACTGCAATACATGTGACCATGACTCTCACTTATCAGATGGGAAGGCAAATCTACTGAGACTTTTTAAAGTGAGAAAATTCAGAATACCCACACTTAAAGAAAATATGAATCATTTTTATTTTGGTGTTAGTTGATGTCATTCTCCATAAAATATTAAATGATATTAAACATTTTATGTTAAACATCAGAATCAAAATTTTATCAGCAAATAGCATTATATCCTTGCAATTTTTCTTAAAATGCTTGTTATAAGACAATAGAGAAAATGTCTTTTGTGAGGTTAACTTAATATAGCTATTTTCATGAGAATAAAATTGTACTTTATGGAATTGATCCCTGATATAAGATACTACAAAAGCAAAACAAAACAGAAATTAGTTTTGCTAGCCTATAAAACATTGGACTGAATGTACATGGTGTTAGAAATGTAGATTAAGCACGAGTGAGTTTTTTATTGTGTTGATATAATAATTAAACCTGCTCATGGAGGAAAACATAGGTGTGAACAGGATGGAATCTATGCAGAGAACAGTAATTTAAAGATTTCTGTTCCTTTAGTTGGGTTCTTTTAGGTCAACTTGAATGAGTTTTAACACATGCATACCGTGCTCTGGGCCAGGATCATTAAAGCTTTTACTATCCATCCCATTTCCAGATATTCTATCTCAAATACACTAGCCTTGCCCTTATGAAATGTAAAATTATTTTGAGCTGAATTATGCACCCCTCAAATTCATATGCTGAAGTCCTAACCCCTAGATATTCAGAATGTATTTGGAAATATTCATTAGAAAATTAATTGAGTCAAAATAATACCATTAGTATGTTCTCTAATCCAGTGTGAATGGTGTCCTCATAAGAAGGCAACTCACATACAAAGACAAGACTATGTGGACATAGAGAGACGATAACCATCTATAAGCCAACAGGGAAGGCCTCAGAAGAACCTAAACCTGCTGACACCTTGATCTTGAACTTCTGGCCTCCAGAACTGTAAGAAATAAATTTCCGTTTAAGCCATCCAATCTGTGGTACTTTGATATGGCAACTATAGTGAAATTAATACAAAAAGGTATGGGGCTTCCATTAGGGTACACTCCAGATTATATAACAATATAGTTAGCCATAAAATATGACTGAAATTTTCCAGATGAACTTTGTCAATTCCTTCCTTGACAATTGAATGCCTGCTTTTTAATGCTTTGAGAAACAAATGTTTGATGTTCATAGTTTGTAACTCAAAGGTTTCTGGGATCCCATAGTCATTCTGTGGTTTCTCCAAGAAGCAACTTTCAAGTAGGAATCAGTTGATCTCATACTTGCCCTGACCCCTCCAAAAGGAATTCCATTTCGTAAAATAATGTACATTGTGGATTTTATTGACGAGTTCATGGAAAATAGGGGAGAAAGTTTGTATCACACACATACCTGAAGACTCACTTTGTTATATGTGCCTCCTCCCTTGACTTATGTTTACTCTATACCTTTTTGTTATTATAATAAATGATAACCATAATTATAATGATTTGGCTGAGTTCTTTGACTCTTTTCTAATTATTGAGTCTAAGGGTGGTTCCATAGGTGAGGGTGGCCTCAGACATCCCTGAACTTGAATTGGGTTTCAGAAGTGATTCTTTTCTTTCAGTCTTTGCACCAGGAAAAGTGCCCTTTAAACAGTTTAAAGGAATTGAGGACCTGGAGACCACTATTCCTTTGGGGGAAATAGATAGGCCCTTAAGCTACCTAGGAGTTCTATTTAATAATCCACATAATTGTTTTATGCTCTAACAAAGACTATGTCTTTTTTTTTTTTTGTATTGGGGAATTGAACTCAGGGCTGTATCTCCAGCCCTCTTAATTTTTTAAATTTTGAAACAGGTTCTCAATAAGTTTCTTAGGGCCTTGCTAATTTGCCGACGTTGGCCTCCAACTTGTGATCCTCCTGTCTCAGCCTCCTAAGTCTCTGGGATTACAGGTGTGTGCCACATTGCCTGGAAAGGACTATATCTTTTTAAATTCTGTTGCTTTATCAGAAGGGGGATGTTGAACAATTCTTTCCTCTGTGCACTTAGATAGCTGTGCCTTAAGCTGATGCTTGTTCTCTGGGATAATATGTGATTTCAGGAAGAGAGAGGAAATAGATGTCAAAAGTTCCATATACAAAATTAGCGTTTGAAAAGGAGAGCAGGAATGAACTTTACCTCTGCTAGAGATCATAAAAAAGTTTGTTAAAAGCCCTGAATAATTCAGCTTTGATTTGTGTATTTAGTAAATTGTGGTTGGACACGTCCTGCGTGTAGGACCCTCTGCTAATCCTGGGAGTTATTTCAGCAAAAAAGATAGATATGACCATAGATGCTAAGAGGCTACATGTAACTGTTACTTTATTTAGGGAAGTCTTATTCTTACTTTTGGTAGCATTTAAGATGAAGACTTCAAATGTACTAGCATTTAGCTTTCAACCTCTAAGTGCATTATGAAGGTGAAAGATGTGGCTCTCCTGCAGGGTGGGGCCAATCCTATTGTCAATTGTCTTGTAAAGAACTTGATCCTAAGGCAGGACAGAAAGATATGAGGTGGATCCTGGACCACTGGGAAGGGGGCTTCAGGAGATCCTCCTTTCCTGGGGCAGAGTGCAGAACATTTCCCACAGGTGAGGCTAGCTTGGTTCCTGCTCTTGGAAGCAACTCTTTGGTTAGTGGGGGAGAAACCTGGATGGACCTAAAGCTGTCTACTCAGAAGGTAGCCACAGAGAGTAGGGCTGTAGTCTATCTTCTTTGTGACTCTTCAGTTACTTTTCTGTGTGCCTTCAGTTAAAAAAACTCTTCTAAAGTTGCTACTTGGCCTTTGTTCTCTCTGTGGGAAATGAAGAGGATCATGGTCATGCAATTAGGACACCATTATGAGGGCAAAAGTGTCAACGGCCTCTTCGCAGGGATGAGTAGTGTCTCCTTCAAATCTACATCCTTACCACAGCCTAGAAATGTGAATTTATTTGGAAATAGGGCCGTTGCAGATGTAATTAGTTAAGATCAGAATATACTGGAGTAGTGTGTGCCCTTGGCCCATTGACTGGTGTCCTTATAAGAAGAGGAAGAGAGGCACAGAGACACAGAGATAGACATAGGGGAGAAGGCCACATCAAGGTAAAAAGCAGAGGTTGGAGTGATGTGACTACAAATCACAGGGCACAAGGATGGTCAGCCACAATCCTGGAGCTAGGAAGAGGCCAGGGAGGGTTCTCCTCCAGAGCCCTCAAGGGAGTATGGCCCTGCTAACACTTGATCTTGGACTTGCAGCGTCTAGAACTGTGGGGGAATAAATTCCTGTTATTTGAAGCTACCCAGTTTATGGTACTTTGTTTTGATAGCCCTAGCCAACTAATATAGCCCCTGTGGTAGTAAAACCTGGGGCATACCATTAACACAATAGGAAGGGGATGGTATTCCTTTCTTCAAAGATGCACATTTTATGTTCTGAAAAGGGATACACATTATAATTTTAATCTACAATTTTAGTGTTATTGTTGCAGGAATAATTTTATCCAAACATAGTATACTCTTATTTTGTCCCATATTTGAACTTAATTTTATTCCACTGGCATAGCAGAATCTTAATCCTGATTGAACTGATTTTATTTCTCTTTTCTCTCTGGAGTTACTGTTGAATTTTAAGGCACCTGTGTATGAGTATGGAAGGGAATAGGACTTCAATTGTCCTGGTGGCATCTTTCCTACTAGGGTCTACCCAGAGTCCATCCTCTCCTCTACTCCTCAGTCCTTGACCTCCAATGGTCAGTACTTTACTCCTTTGCTCCTGCTCTTTAGAGAGTTCATTGGTGCTTTCTTCTAAGTCCAGTCATGCTAGAGTATGGTGATTTCTAGGAGGTTTCCTAAAGTTCTTTTGCTCTGTGCTCAGAGTTTGGCTGAAGTTGTTCTTTGTTTTAATGTAAAATTTTAAAATTTATATATGACAGCAGAATGCATTATAATTCTTATTACATATATAGAGCACAATTTTCGATAACTCTGGTTATATACATAGTATATTCACAATTGGTGTCTTCATACATGTACTTTGAATAACAATGATCATCACATTCCACCATCATTAATTGCTCCATGCCTCTTCCCTATATAGAGTTCATCTATTTCACCCATGCTCCCACTCCCTATCCCACTATGAGTCAGCCTCCTTATATCAAAGAAAACATTCAGCATTTGTTTTTTTCTTGGGGGGGGGATTTGCTAACTTCACTTAGCATTGTCTTCTCTAATTTCATCCATTTACCTGCAAATGCCATGATTTTATTCTCTTTTATTGCTGAATAATATTCCATTGCATATATATGCCACATTTTCTTTATCCATTCATCCACTGAAGGGCATCTAGGTTGGTCCACAGTTTAACTATGTGAATTGTGCTGCTATAAACATTGATGTGGCTGTGTCCCTGTAGTATGCTGTTTTTCTGTCCTTTGGGTATAGACCAAGGAGAGGGATAGCTGGGTCAAATGGTGGTTCTATTCCCAATTTTCCATGGATCTCCATACTGCTTTCTATATTGGTTGCACCAATTTGCAGTCCCACCAGCAGTGTATGAGTGTGCCTTTCCCCCCACATCTTTGCCAACACTTATTGTTGTTTGTATGCATAATAGCTGCCATTCTGACTGGCATGAGATGAAGTTGTTCTTTTGCACTCTGCTGTCTGCTCTTCTCACCCTCCATTGTGGTCGGTCATGAGCAGAGCTTGGCTTCTCTGTGGTATACAGAGGGGAAGGTGAGAAAATGGTAAAGAAAAATTATCAACTAGTTTAAGAAGTATAGTACATCCAGTTTTCTATTCTTGAAAAATAATTACTAAAACTTCAGAAAATTTCTACAAAAGTACACTTTTTTTTGTCCAGATGACCCTTGCATCCCTTTTCCAACTCACACACCTCACCCACTTCCCCATAATTCAGGTCTCTATCTGGAACGTGTTCCTCTTGGATGACAACTCCCACAGAATCTGGCTGTGAGGGCTCTCCAAAGTTGTGTAGGTAAGTTAGCTGAGGTTATTACTTCTTTACCTGGGGTTGCTTGTTCTCCATTCTTCCAGAACAATACTGTTGTCTCCAGGCTGCTCAGTCACCTGTGCTGGCAGAGCTTCCTACCTGGGATAACCCTGTGTTGGGCTTCATAGATGGAGTACCACGCAACTCATTGCTTAAGGCAGCAGGTAATGTTGGCTGGTTCCAAAGATGGAACTACAGTTGCACCTTCCTCCTGAGAGTCCAGGAGAACTCGAAGATCAAGCAGCTCAAGAGAAAATAGGCTAAAGGGACTTAGGTTTTTCAGGTCCCATGTAGCTCTACTCAATGGACCCTATATGGTGTCTGAATTCATCTAAGTCTTTCCTAAGTTCTGAAATAGTAGTTTTGGGTTCTCTTAATGAATGGAGTCTACCTTGTAATACTTATCTTTGGATATCACATTCTTGTAAGGTTTTTTAGTAAAGCAAAAGAAATGGTTCAGTACTTGCTGACCAATTGGATATGGGAAATTAGGAAAGCTGAAGACAAGGCATCTCTCATACTAGAGAAAACCTGGAATTTGGATTGTTGGTAAGTGAGGGGCATAGGTGAGAAAAAATGTGGTTATTCTGTTCCTGACCCAGATGGTAATAGTTTCTGTCAATAAAGGATTATGGGCAATGGCTTAAGATAGAATAAGCCAGGAGAGTCTGAACACACCAGCTATTAGAGTCAAGTTGTAGTTGGACTAAAATCTTTTCCTTTTTATGCTTGACCACTTAAAGATTATCCCATAATTATTCCATTTATTTTCTTTTGAAGTGTCAGATAAAGGGCTGAGCCATTTACCTCATGGGACCTCGTCTGGTTAGGGCAAGCCCTAATCTGTTGTTGTGAGTGATCTTTCTACTCAACTTGAGAAGTTTGGAATTTCATTCACTTGGCTTTGGGTACAAACAGGACAGAATATAGGAATTATTTTGCCAAGGCACTATCAGGAAGAGAGCTTTGGCTTCCTTGGCAGCACTGGTTGAATCATAGGTGAATTACATGACCTTTCAGTTGGCATAGGGAGGCTAATTCAGGGTCTTAAATACCAAATATCCATATTACAAAAATCTCTGTTGGAAGCTTTCTCCGTATAACAAATATTTTGGAAGAAACATTTTCCTAAAATATTAAAATAAACCTTTTTAAAGAATGTAAAATGTTATTGTTTAATGGGGATGAGAAAACTACTCAAAAAGTTTATAGTTTTGGAAACAAGTCCTAACCTTTTTGAATAAATGTACATGGGTCCTATTTTTCTACCAAATGAATGTTGATAATTCTGAACTTATACCAGTTTTGACTTAAAATCTAAGTCTAAACTTAGACACTTTGGATTACTCAGATAATGGATATGACTATATCATCGTAGGATGGCTGTGTTATTTCAAGTATAGTGTTTTGGATTATTTTAATCATTCATGCTAATACATTCCATTCAATGTATGTTGTGATGACCTCTTTCTCATTTTCACCCATGTCAGTGTATTCTGAAGAACATCTCAACCTTAAGAAATGCTGATGGATATTTTTGTTGTTGTTGGAGGAAGACAGCATAGAGGGCAGTTTATAGTTACCATGCCTTTCTCTTTGCAGAGGGACTTCTCTATAGTCTTTAATGTGCTATATGAATATTTTGAATCTCAACTTTTTCTTCCTTTTTTGGGGTATAAAATATCAGTTAATATTATTCAGGATACTTTTTTATGAGAAAGTTTGGGAAACACTATTCTAAGGATACAATGATATGCAATTGGTTTAATCATAACCAGAGTGATTTCAGTCCCTACCAGATGGTTGTGGAAAGTAAAGTCCTGAAACAACTGTTATCTCCTTTTTCAGAAGGCCTTATGAGAAAGATATCCATTTGTTTCAGATAGCCTTATATAATCTTTCAAAAGAGGAAAAAATAAATCAGAACATCCATGGAGAAATTTGCAATTCTATGCTTTCAGGATGTAATCTTTTAGAACATTTTACCAATAAATATTCCTTTGTCCAACAGGGTCAGAGAGTTCAGTCTTAGAAAGTGTATTAGTTATTTCCTGCTGCATAACAAATTTCCCCCAAACTTAGTCTATGTCCATCAGGAATCCAGGAGTGGCTTATCTGGGTCATTTTGAATCTCTTATGAAGTAGCAGTTGGGCTATGGGTAGAGACTACCATCATCTTAAGGCTTGATTGAAGCTGGAAGTTTTTCTTCCAGCATGACTCACCAACGTGTCTGTTGGTAGGTGGCCATCTCAGTTCCTCACCATATAGGCCTCTCCTTAGGCTGCTTGTGTGTCCTCATGACACAATGGCTAGTGTCATCTACCCAGGGTGATTAAGAGTTGAGTGAGTGAAGAGGAAGCCACAGTGCCTTTTAAGGACTAGTCTCTGAAATGGTATATCATCTCTCTTTGTTAGAAGTGAGTCACTAAGTCCAATTCCCAATCTCAGAAGAGAATTAAGCTTCACTTGATCTGGGGAAAAGAAAGAACTGTGTTCATATTTTAAAACTGCAATAAAGGGTTTTAATAATAAGGACATGAGAAGAAGGGACAACATAGTGCAGTGCCTAGGCCATCTAACCAAAGACTCAAGTTATTTTCATTGCTTACTCTGCCATGCTCTGTGCCTTGGTATGTGATTAGGTTAGTTTCCCATATAGTTGCAAAGTGACTACCTAAGTACCAGCTATCATCTACAGTGACAACAATCCAGCAGGTCAAACGAATTGGGTCTACAAACGAATTATGACATTACATTTGAGTGTAGAGACCTTTTCCAGAAGCTCTTACTTGGTTTGCTATCTTTACTCCCTGATAAGAACTCCATCACAGGCTTATAATGAAACTAATCACGAGCAAGAGGAGAATTTCTATGAATGACTTACTCCAGATTTAGATGTATTCCTGAGCTAAGTGGTCACCTGGGCAAAAGTGATACTGGAACAAATTAGAGTCCCCTTCATAAGAAGAGAGGAAAAGGCCTACTAGATTGGCAATTAACAGCTAGCTGGCCATGAATCTTTGACTTCCTTCCATATGATCTTCCTGTCTTTATGTCATGGGTGTAGGGCTATAGCATCATCTCTTTAGTAAAATATGAAAACTTACACTTGAGACAGAAGATTAAGTGTGCATAGCTCCTCAGTAGTTAATATAAAACTCATTCTAAGGTGGAAAAACTTTTCAAAAAAAATGTAATCAAAAAATATATCCTTAACAATATATGGTGTTGATAAAACAAAAAGAGGTTAAAGACAAAACTAAATTCACCACTTAGAATCGTATCATTAAGGGTTCTGGGGGACACTACATTTCTTCTCATTTGATGTTACTAATAATGTGGAATTTGTCCCTAAGGGAGCCTAAAGAGAATTCCTGAGCTGTGAAATCAATTAAATTACATGTCTGATATTTCATTCCCCTTCTGTATCCCTCCCAGTTTCTCACTGCTGCTGCTCTTGCTAAATTGGAGCATTGTGAAAGGCAAGACTCTAGGCCTACTTGCTCTTGCTTCTCATGCTCCTGGGGCCTGAAGAGCTCTTCATGGAGACTGCAGCATTGCTTACCCAAAACCTGTCTCCCCAGTGGTCCATCATGTCTCAGCTTTACTGTTTTAGTCTTCAAGGAGTTTTACAATTGCTGAACAATTGTCTGAAGACAGATTGAGGAGAAAAGAAAGGAAAAAATGGAAGAACAATCTGCTCTTTTTGGAAGGAAAACTAAACTTGCTTAGTCTAAAAGAGTTTGGTAAGGTGCTTTGCATTTAATAGGTTCTTATTCATTCATTTGCTTATTAACTTGCATATTAAGCAGGGCTAGTTTCCCATCATTCAGGGAGCAAGTGAAGAACTCTAAGTGGAAAACATGGTTCTCCACACAAGAATTGACTTGCCAAATTGAGAAACACAGATGTTCCAGTACACAGAATGTGTGGAAGTCACTGTAAGTATCTCTCATTTCTTAAAGAATGTTGTGTCAGTTATGCACATGTTAGAGAAAGAAAGGAAGATTTATATTTGAAGTCAATTTGTCAATAATCAGAGGATCTAGCTTTAAAGTATCTAAATATCTGTGGCCAGACAAGCTCCATAGAACATGTGATATGGAAAAGCCATTGTCCTGAGGCCAGACCTCTGCAGAGGTGCTTTGTTGGTGTTGGCTCCAGAGACCCTGAGGCTGACAGCAGCAGTTGGAGGGGGCGGAGGACTTAGGAACTGTCCAGCCCATTGATTCTCTTTAAAATTTTGCTTTTGTACATTTCTTAGTACTTTAAAGCTTGTTTTTTTTCTTGGATTGTATATTTGCTCTAAGTAGCATAGCACTTTATAAAATATTCATATGTCAAAATTAAATGTAATATTTTGCCAAGATTAATTTGGAACTAAAGGCATCTAGGGGCCCTTAAGAAGTTAAGCAACCAACCAAAAATCTTAGCACCATTTGCTAAATGATCCTTTTTCTTTGTTACAGAAAGGGCAAGTGAGGAGAAAAGCATTACTCAACCCACCATTTTAGTACTGATTGACTCAAGCATTAAATACAAAACATATATATTTGTTATATGGCAAAATATTTTCCATTATGGGAAGTTATGCATGTAATGACTTAAAGAGAATCAAAATTAGATTCTGCTCTAGAATATGTTGTTTGTTTGTTTGAAACTGGGACACATAGCCTCTGGGGGAACATGAAGATTTTCCAAAGGGTATATCCACTAGGTTCACTTTGAGGAATAAATTCCCATTCTTTAGCTTATAAATATATTCATTTCAATATGAATATGCCTGTGGTCTGGGGGTTCTCTCCTCACATCTCTGCTTGTACAGCTGCCTGCCTTGCCACCTATCCTAAATTTGACTATGGCATATTGCTTAGGAATTAACTATTAGGATTTCCAAGGGACAGCTCTAGACCTCACATCTCATGGGGGAGCATCCTGTGTGTGGGGGAGAGAGAGAGATAGAGATAGATATCAAACTTCAGGCCTCAAATTCACAGCAGAGCTTCATGCTCTTTCTATGTCTTTTAAAACCAGATTCCAAAAGTCAGATGATTAACACAGATTTACACATGTAGTACATTTCAATTCAAATACAGTCTTTTTTTTTTTTTTGGCAAAATTCAAGTCTACTTTTCCCGATTTGAAGTTGGGAATTTTATTTGTCATTTTCCTTATAAAGCAGACAATTTCTGAAAATCAGAAGTTTCAAGATTTTGAGGAAAATATATTTAAAGCATACATATTATATGCCAGAAATCACTACCCTTCCAACTATTTAAATTTATGATAAAACTTCTAGATATTAACTAAAAAAAATCCCTACAAAAATGGAAATCAGTTTGCAAAATTCCTTTAGGGCATATTTGAGCAAATGTATTTGAAGACCACAGCGGTAGAGTGCCATCACGCCTCGGAGTGGGAGGAGCAGGAGAAGTGCGGAGACCATTGGCATCATTCCATCTCTTTTGTCTGCTCTGCCTTCCTCCTGGAGTTTCCCCTCCTGTAGATTTCTGGCTACCAGGTTTCCCCAGGGCCAACAAAGCCTCATCCCTTTTCTCAGACCCACTCTCCAACCCATTTTATGTTTCATTCCCTTAGAGCCCTTACCTCTGAAAACAAGAAACTTATCATTCAGCTCATCTTTTGGATTAAGAATGGACACTGGCCATTCTTTTTTGGTCTACCCATCATGTGGTTTAGAAATTTCCCCATCTTTTCAGTCTTAACTGGTATGATGAGCACATCTCCCACAATAAAATCTGGGAAGTCAAGATAGTCTCTCTTGTGGTTTGGATCTAGGAATAGCCCCTTAAAAGCTCATGTTAGGCAATACAGCCTTGTTCAGAGATGAAAAGACTGAATTATGGGAGCTATAACCTCACTGGTGGATTAATCCATTTGATGGACTAATAATTTGATATTTGAATGGACTACTGGGTGGCAACTGTAGGCAGGTGGGATGTGACTGTAGGAAGTTGGTCATGGGGGTGGGCATGCTCTTGGATTGTATCTGTCCCTGGCCCCTTCCCTCTTCTTTCTGCTTCCTGGCTACCTTGAGGTAAGCAGCCTTTTTCAGCCATGGCATTCCACCACGATGTTTCTACCTTGGAGCCAGCTGATCATGAACTGAATCTCTGAAACCACAAGGCAAAGTAAATCTTTCCTCCTCTAAGTTGTTCTCCTCAGGTATTTTGACAACAGTGACAAAATGCTGACTAATGCAGTTCCTTTTCAATTCCTCATAGTCATAGTAATCACTTCTAAGCACTTGATAAATAGTAACTTATTTAATCTCCAATCCTTTGAAATAGGTACTACCACTATAAAATTGATACATTTGAGAAAACTGAAGCACAGAGAAAAAGTATCTGGGTTATGGTCCCGCAGCAAGTAGTTGGAAGAGCCAAGATTTGAAGTCAGGAATCTGACTTCAGAGTCTAAGCTCTTAGTCACCACGCAAAGGCATGGTTTCCCAGGTCCAAGTAGTCAGATATAATCAAAGCACATTTACATTTAAGAGCTCGTGCTTAGAGAAGCGGTGACAGGAGACTCCATCTGAACCAAGGAGGGCCACCATGGCTGCCACATAAACCTTCCAAGGGCAGCAGTGGCAGTAATGCCTGTGATAACAACTGGGGTCTAGGGTGGGGTTGGGAGTTGGCTAGCCAGATACACTGCATCTTGGAGCACTCAGGAGGGGCAGCAAAGGACCACTTTTAGTGTATGCTGTGACAATGGCATTGGTTGTGCAACTGCTTCTCTGCCTCTCCTTGTAGTTCTGGGAAAGTGACTATCCTCTATCCATCCTATTCTATTATGCAACTATAAAATATATGTATATGTAGCTATATTTACCACTATATGATATATATAATATGTGTGTATATGTATATATATATATATATATATATATATATATATATATATATGTAGTTACTATGTATTGCGTTAGCCAGAATTTGTTCTTGTTGCTTGCAGTTAAGGACCTTGATGGTAACCTTTTAAAGGAGGTGGTGGTAGAGTATTCTATGTTTTTATTCTTCTTGGCTCCTAGTAAAATGCCCTGTAGGGAGCAGGTACTCAAAATACATTTGTTGCATAAATAATGAGCTGCTGCACAACAAGGTGCTCGTGGATGATAATGACTTATAGGGGCAACTCCTCCGGAAATATCAGCATTTAGATGCAAACCCTTAATGTCCCAAGGCACTGATTATAACCCATTAATGGGCCATGAAATCAATTTAGTTGGTTGAGCTAGCATTTTAAAAAATGAAATAGGCTCTATTATAACAGAAAACAATGGAGTTCATTATAGGTAGAAAGGACAAGCATTATGTCACAAAATATTTGTTTTGGTTGTGTTTATGTGGTGTATGTGTGTGCGCGTGTGTGTGTGTGTGTGTGTGTGTGTGTGTGTGTGTGTGTGTGTGTTTTGGGGAAAGTATCCTGCTCTTACTATGGGCCAAGAATGTTTGGAAACCGTGCCAAAAGGGTAGATGTGACTAATGATCAGTGTGTCACACTTCCTGGTAGAAGAATAGAGGGAAGGATTTGAAGGCATTGTTTTGAACTGGCTCCATGATTGCCTATACCGCAAACTGAAGGCAGGCCCAAGAACACAGGCATATTTACTCAGACTGTTGTGAGGGGAAAGAGAGGGCCACAATTCACTCACCCTGCACTCACTCCACCTTCATACATACCTGTTTTAGGGAAGATGGATTGTTTCATCCATTATAGAATATACCATAGCTACTCTGGTGCGAAAGTCAGTAAAAATGGTAAATTGGTGTGTTTAAATAGTTCTGGTCTCTTAAAATTTTTCCATAGTGCATAATCACTAGTGTATTTTCAAGTATAAAATATTCACAGTAGCTATAATATGTCAATGTATTTTCATTTCAAAATTTACTGTGTTTTTCTGTACTCCCTCTTTCAGCTTCATCCAGTTGGTACTTTAGAACTTAACCAGGCTACCTTGCTTGCAGCACCTGAGAAAAGGGCACGCTGGATTAATCAGTCTTATATCTGATTTGATCATCTTGGACAGCTACTGAAGCAAAGGAAAGCTGTCTGCAGAGAGGGGAACAGGGCCAGTGCCAAGTGAGACACAAGATACCAGGGACCGCCCACAGAGTCACGTGGCGGTGTGGTGGGGAGGGAAGCATTAGAACTCCTGTTCTTTTGAACTCCACTTCCCAAGAGGACCCTGTGCTCTTTCTCTGTGATTGCCTCTTGCAACCTGACCAAACCACTCCAGTCATTTTTTATTTGATTCAGTGTCTTAGGTCAGGTTCCCCAGAGGCTGACTCTGCGGTGAAGAATCATGTGCAAGTAATTTATTAAGGATATACTCCCAGGAGAAACAGGAAATAAGTAGAGAAAGTGTTAAAGAGTGGAGAAAGGGAAGGTGTGATTTCAAGCAAAGTTCATGGAAGCTGGCTTCCACCTCAGAGCTCTCCTGACCTGAGTCCAGAAAGCTGCACTTTCATTCTTTGCACCATCAGTCATTGGTTCAGAGCCTTTGGGGAAGAAGGCAAACTCTCAGGAACAAGCAGCAGCCAGTAGACCTAGGGAGTTCTCACAAGAAAAGTTGCCATTGTGGTCCCAGAAGCCCTGATGTAATGAAACCTGCACAAAGGCTCACAGACATAGTTCAGGGTCCTGCAAAGGGCACTGGGTATGCCTCAAAGTA
Organism: Ictidomys tridecemlineatus; assembly: GCF_052094955.1. Classification (NCBI taxonomy): domain Eukaryota; kingdom Metazoa; phylum Chordata; class Mammalia; order Rodentia; family Sciuridae; genus Ictidomys; species Ictidomys tridecemlineatus. Next base: position 117,551,840 of record NC_135477.1, on the reverse strand, counting down.
TTCACTGTAGATGTTTTGAGCTGTTTTCTATGCCTATAACTTGAAGGGAGTTTTATTAATGCATAGATATAGTTCAAGAGACTAACCAATGAAAAAGCAGAGAAAGATTTTTATTTAAAAAAAATGGAAAAACCACTTCCAACTTTAGGCCCTATTCCTAAGTTAATATCAAAGACAATTCCATGTTAAGCTTCTGAAGCCTCTCATCACTACAACAGAAATGTTCAACCTGAAACAGTTCTGTAAGCAGAGGTTGAGAAACCAAAGAGCTCCCTTTTGCATTGTTTTCCTGATGATCCACAGATCTGGAGTGAGAATATATCCCCTAGCCTAGTTCCAACTTTTCATCTGACTACCATTTATGGTGCAAATTCTTATCCACCAAATGGACTCAAATCTAAGTACCAGTGAGTATAAGTAAGTTTAATTTTTGCTGCTTGAGGACAATTGCTTTCCCTTTATTTCTAACTCAAAGTTGGCATGGTTTTAGTTTTTAAAGTGCATCTGTGGTTTGGCTTGGATTGAAGATGCCCTCATCCATCATTAGGTAACTTTTAAAGCTGATGTAATTTCAGAGTGCAATCATTTTTACTTCTGTTATCCTCAACTACCCTAATAGTTTTTTTTTTTGGTAGTAATAGTCCTATCCTTATAATCAGAGCCAGATGGGACAAAGGTAGAACTGGGGATTTACCCTTTCTTCCTGAAAATCTTTATTATACTACAAAAGATTTGTGAAGTAGGAAAACTTGTTTCAACGTGAATCCCTCGTTCCTAACTCAGTTGTTCTATTAGTTCCTTCTTTTGTCTTCTGCCATTAAGTCTGATCTGGTCAGATGAATTCTCATCTTACTCCTTGGCAACTTAGGACCCTGAACAATGGATTAATCTATTTGTCATTCTTTCTGTAAGACATAGTTAGTTGGTAATATAACCTACTGTGCAGGAACAGACTGATTAAAGACAATATGATAGTTCTCCATTTCCTGAAAATATCTGCAAAATTTAAGAGGGCTATTTTTATAAGAGGCTATTTTTATAAATCTTAAAAATTAAGTAGTATGAGATAGTAGGAAGAGTGCTAAAGTCTAGGATTTGAAATTAGAAGTGATATGGGACCTAACCCATATTTAACACTACTTATTTCCTAGGAGATCTCCCATGAATCACTTAACTTCTCTGAATCTGCTTGACCTGCCTTTACTGTAAGAAAGGAAGATTAACACTTACCTTCCATTTCTGTTATGATATTTAATTAAAAACTATGTAAGTTTCCAGGCTAGTGGCTAATATATAGAAGATATCTTCCATATTTTAGTTAGTATGTTAATACTGCAAGCCAAATAAGTGACTCAAAGTCAGTTGCTAGTCAGTTGCTAATTATTCATGTGACTTCATTGAGACTTATTACCTGAATGAGCAGGTGAAATCTATCAAAGAATTGGGTGACCATGTAACCAATTTGCACAAGATGGGAGCCCCAGAATCTGGCATGGCAGAGTATCTCTTTGACAAGCTTAGCCTGGGAGAGACTGATAATGAGAGCTAAACCTTAGGACGACTTTCCCATGGATGTGGAAGTGACTTCTCTTGTCACCAAGGCAATGCATGCATGTTGGGGTTACCTTCACCTTTTCTATAAGTTGTACCAAAACATCCACTTATGTTCTTTAATTTGTTATGATATTTAATATCATAATAATAATCCTTCAAATAGAGAAATTTGGTACCCCCCTTGCCCCCCAAAAATAAAAGAAAAATAATTTTGATCAGAGCTGGGCATGGTGGTGCTCAATTGTAATCCCAGTGCTCGGTAGGCTGAGGCAGGAGGATCACAAGTTCAGAGTTAGTCTCAGCAATTTAGTGAGGCCCTGTCTCAAACTAAAATATAAAAAGAGCTGGGGGTGTCGCTCAGTGGTTAAGTGCCCCTCAGTTCAATCCTTAGTAACCCCACCTCCCAAAAAAAGAAAAAAAATATCATAATCAGATTGGAACTTGCTTGCATTGGAACAAACTGGTCTGGGGTAGGTGGGGGGGGTTATTAGTCTAAAGGTTGTTTAGGAATGATCAGCACCAATGAAAAGAGGAAAAATATATATCCTTCAGGAAAAAGGTAGGGAGCATGTTCATAGATTATAGATTATAAGCTTTCAATTGAAAAGTTAGTGCAATAGACCCACATTCAAGGAATCCAGGAGACAGGGGAAGGAGTGAGAAGCTGGGTGGCTGAAGAAGGAAGGGTCAAGGTATAAGTCCAGGTCCATTTGAAACAGTCGGGGCAGACCCTAACCCATTTTGCCAGGATGAAATCAGATGCTTATGTGAGCCTCCACAGACGGTAAGAAAATTGGAGGGAAGAAAATGATGAACAAAGAATGGAAGAAAAATACTGGGAAATGTTGCCATAGCAACATATGCCGATTCATCAGTTGGGAAGAAAATTTAGAGGGGCCAAAAAAAGTGCGAGTTCTGCTCCAGTTCAGATATTGGATATTTAACATAAAATCTGTAGTCCCAGATGAGCTGACTCTACTAGATTTAGATCTTTGTGAGGTGGATGGGAGTGCTTGCAACCTGAACTCTGGAGAGACAAATAGCAATCTAATTTTGTCTTTGATACTTATCAACTATATACCTTTGTACAAATTATTTAGCCTCCCTACTCCTCAGTGGCATCATGTGCTTGGCACATAGTAGATAGGCAATGAGCACAAGCTATTTTGGGTTTGGATTCCATGCCTATCTAAAGGATTCCTCAAGCTTATTCAACTTGTCATATGGTTGTGTCTATTTCCATGTCTTTAGTTGCTCATAAAATTAACTTTTAGATCCTATGACCAAATCCAAAATAAAGTCAGGTTGAACCTGAAGAATACATGCATGAGTCAATCTTTTTAGCATTCCCTTTCCCTCAGAGTTGTGAATTATTGATGAGTTCTGTGTTCTTGGGAAGAAGTCCAAGCACATGTCCAGCTCACTATGGCTCTTAGAGGGTCGCTCCAGAATGGTTTCTGTCACATAGTTGGTGCTCAGTCAACGTCTTGATGAACAGCACTGGAAATATGGATAATACCAGGCAAAATCAACAGACCAGAAATCATTTTGTTACTGAACACAATGTTGTAGGATTGAACTAGCAAATAGGTAATGTTTCTGCAGAATCTAAAGAAATACTAATAAGTAAGATAAATGGCTCCCCTATTCATCAATTTATTCAGAAAAACGTATTGAGCAGCTACTATGTGGCAGACATTGTTACACTAGATATCCAGAGAACTGGATGCAGGATTGATACTCAGGAACCTGGGTTCAAGGTGAAACCCAGAACACTTGAGTGCAAGGTTGCTACCCAGGATTCTGGGTGCCAAAAAGATATCCAGAACTTTGTGGGGGGAAGGATGATATTCAAATTGGTGGGCCCAGGGGTGTTATCTGGAGTCTTGATAACAACTGTCCCCTGCACTAAACACAATTAGACAATTAATCTCCACACACTAACCCTTTGTGATGTTGATACTTGATAACACCCCTGGGCCCACCAGTTAAATTGGTAATCAGGTTACTAGAGTACTAGTCAGAACTGCCATTGGTAGTGGTAGTGGTAATATCCTGGAGGTGCTCTTCTCTGTCAGGTTGGATCCTTCCGCCCAGCCTGTCTGAAACATGACAGAATAAGAAGGCTGGGGTGGAAGGATATCATTTGTGGGACTCACAATAGCAGCTATATAGGGACTGGTTAGAAATATAATTTTCTGAAACCTGTGTTTTAACAAGCTGGGCATACTGACACATGCTGGCACAAGGTGGATGAGTTCCCTTCTTCACAGGGCTTCCTGTTTCTGCGTGACCCTGATGGCATCAGAGGGCTTATCTCCTGGGAGAGCTTTGAGTCTGCTCCAGTCACAGAAGCCAAATTCTTCAGCTGCACAGCCGAGTTTGTTGCTAGTGCCAAACAACTTCATGCCTAAACCCCAGACTCAGCAAGCATTTTTAAATCTTAACACCATTCATATACTTTGAGTCTTGTCTTTAGATATAATTTTAATATTCTATAATTTTTTTTTTCTTTTCACAGAGAAAAACCAATCATACATATGAGAGTCTTTTTGAGTGGCTCCATTCTTAAGGTCTTTTTGATTGTGAGAACACCCTACCAAGTGTCCCCTGCACTGAACACAATAGCCAATTAATCTCCACATATTGACCCTTTGTGATGTTCCCTGTGAGAGTTCTTATTATAGAAGAAAGAAAGATGATTTGACTTGTTCTTAAAGAGAGGTAAGTGGCAAGTTCTTTATTCAATCTATATTGTAAAACTTTAAAATGCTTCCATGTCAGAGACTAAATGAGTGTTATCCTTCTTTGGTATACAGAGTATACAGTGTGAAAATTCAGGGAGCTCTGTGGGAAATCAGAAGTGCTCCTGTTTTAACCAACATAATCAGGTACATTTGGCTAGCTGAGAATAATTGAACTTCAGGAAATAGGAAACATGACAGCTTTCAAAAAATTCAATAATTTATGTTTTCTTGTAAATATGCCTTATATGACCACAGTAAATTATGTCGTGCCCACTGAAACTAACTAATCAAATCAGTCTTCTCAGAGAAAAGAAAGAAATCACAAAATAAAACTGTGGTCCATGCATTTAATGATGACTGGCTGCTTAATCCATGAAAGGAGGGTTTGCGGTTGGAACCGCAGGGATGGCAATGCAGTGATGGCAGAGCAATCTGTATCCAATTGTGCTTCACATGCTCATCACAAAGCCTTCAGATGAATCGTTCCTGCTAGATCTGTTATCTGGCGCTGATAGGAAAGGCTGACAGAACACAGCTTGGCACTGAGACTCTGGGAGGAATTTGTGTTAGAAAATGAAAACTTTGACATGTAGGTGGGATACGTTTGATGTGCAAGCCATTACAAAAGGATAAATGGGGATTCACACAAAAATACTTTTCGGCTGTAACCTTAGTTCAAGTGTCTCTGTTCTCTTTTTGGTGGTTTTAGATCATAAAGACTTAGAAGTCACTTGGGACTGCTTCATGTGGGGAAAGCAAATTTATCACTCCAACCCATTTCCTGAAGATATCTTGAGCTGCTGAATACACTAACAGAGAAGCTGATTTCATATATATATATATATATATATATATATATATATATATTCATAAATGAATAAATTAGCTCTTTATAATACATTCTAAATTCCTTTCATCGAGCAATCATATATGTATATATATATATATATATATAATAGAATATATAAGAATAGTGTTATTTAAAGAAATACTTGTGATTGAGCCCCTCTCTCAAATGTACAAATTAGTACTTTATTTTTTTTGGTATCACTTCCTTAAATTGGTGCTTATCACTTTTCGACTTAATTATTTGTGATGGGCTTAGCACTAGTATTTTACTCTTGTTTTGTTAGCATTTAACATAGACACTGGTATTATAAAGAAACAATGTTAAATGAATGAATGAATGAAACCAGTGATGAATGAAGATAATATTAGCTTGAACTCATGATTGATGTTGTCCATGGAAGCACAGCAGTTGTTTGCTTAGTTTTACCATCTTACTAACTAGTCATCGTTCAGTTACTGAAATCCATTTCCCAGTTTACTGTTTTATTTTAGCCTAGTTTTAAGCTGGCATATAGTTATATAAATACATACCCTCATGACTATTTTCTTAACCAACATTCAAGTACCCATATGTACTGGCATTTAAGTTAGTGCTGGGGATATAAAAAATACAATATGTTGATAATTTCTACAAGAATATAGTAAGCAAAGTATTTATTGAAGTCCTTGGGAGGAACCCCTTATCCATCTTAATGCGGTCTTGGAAGACCTCTTGGAAGAGTTGGGTCAAGTAGGAATTTTCCAGGTAAAAAATAGTAGAGCAAGAGAATAAAAAGCACAGAGGTCAGTTATGATCAATAGGATTTCACAAAATATTTGTTATGTGCCAAGAAATGGAAGTAAAAGTTTAGTGCAGTGATTATTTGTGCTATTATTAAAGGCATTTAAAATTATTGAACATTTACCATAAAGTTATAATAATCAAGACAGTGGTATTGGCATAGGAACAGGCAAGTAGATCGATGAAACAGAAGAGACCAGAAATAGATTCAAACAAATATATTCAACTAGTCTTTGGCAAAGAAATTAAGTTAATTCAATGGTGAAAGGATAGTTTTTCAAAAAAATTTGCTAGGACTATTGGACATCCAATGTAGAAATTTGAATCAAAACATTGTCCTCATATCTTTCACAAGTATTAACTCAAAATGGATAATAAATAATAAAATGTGAAATGAAAAACTATAAAACTGCTAGAAGATAATAGGAGAAACGTAGGTGACCTGGTTTCGGGATGAAATTTTAAGTACAATGACAAATGCATGATCTATGAAAGAAAAAAAAACTGATGTTATATTTTATTAAAATGAGAAAAATTCTGATTAGTAAGAGGCATTGTTAAAGAGAATGAAAAGGCCAGGCAAGGTGGCACACGCTGGTAATCCCAGCAGTTTGGAAAGCTGAGGCAGGAGGATCACGAGTTCAAAGCCAGCTGAGGCCATGTAGCAAGGCTCTAAGCAATTCAGTGCGACCCTGTCTCTAGATAAAATTCAAAATAGGTAGGGCTGGAGATGTGGCTCAGTGGTTGAGTGCCTCTCAGTTCAATCCCCAGTACCAAAATAAATAAATAAGTAGTAGAGAGACTGAAAAGACAAGCCACTGACTGGAAAAAAATATTAATAAAACATAAATCTAATAAAGGGCTAGTATCCAAAATATGTGAATTGTGAAGACCTCTTAAAATTTAATACTTGTAAACAAACAACTCAATATTTTAAATGGGTAGAAGATATGGACATTTCACGAAAGAATAGATATAGATGACAAGTAAGCTTTCAAAAAGACGTTCGACATCACACATTGTTCGAAAACTGCAAATTAAAACAATGAGATCACTACACATCTATTAGAATGGCTAAAATCCAAAATGTTGACAATACCAAAGGTAAAAAGGATGTGGGGCAACAGGAATTCTCATTTATTGCTGGTAGGAATGCAAACTTGTAGAACTGCTTTGGAGGACAGTTTCTTGCAAAGATAATCACTGACTTGCCATGTGATCCAGAAATTGTGCTACTAGGTATTTAGCCAAGTGAGTAAAACTTATGTATATATAAAGACCTGCACATAAATGAATGTTTATAATAGCTTTATTCATAATTGCCCCAAACTGAAAGCAATTAAGATATAATTCAATATGTAAATGGACAAAACAACTATGGTATATTCATAAAATGGAATGTGAGTCAGTGATAAAGAGAAATGAGCTATCATGCCACAAAAAGACATAGAGGAACCTGAAAGGCATTTTCATAGTAAAAAGATAGTCTAAAAAGGCTATATACTCTAGATAGGGCAGAGGGATAGGAGGGGAAGGGAGGGAGCATGGGGTAGAAATGATGGTGGAATGAGATGGACATCATTATCCAAAGTACATGTATGAAGACACAAATTGGTGTGAACTTACTTTGTATACAGCCAGAGATATGAAAAGTTGTGCTCTATATGTGTAATATGAATTGTAATGCATTCTGCTGTCATATATCCAAAAAATTAATACAAAAAGGTTTTTTTTTAAAAAAAAAGAAAGTTTAGCAGGTGTTGAAATGTAAAGAGTCACTACATTCAAATCCATCTCTGCCCAGTGAATAATAAATTCTAAGAGACTTTTTTTTAATTAAAAAAAAGCCAGAAGAAAAGATAAATGTTTGAGAAAAATGTGTTTAACTTGAATTAAACATTATGTGATACATATATTTAGCATTACATGGTAACCCATTAATATGTACAACTTTTACATTTTTTTGTATCAGTTAAATGAATTTAAAAAACTATATACTATAAAATTCCAACTGTATGACATCTTGGAAAAAGCCAAAATATGGACATAGTGAAAAGATCTCTGGGTTTTCAGGAGCTTGAGGGGACAGGGATGGAGGGATAAATAGGGAAAGCATAGGGAATTTGAGGACAGTGAAAATGCTTAGTCTGGTACTACAATGAACTGTGACACTGTACATTTTTCAAAACTCATGGTACAGTACAAGGCCAAAAGTGAACCCTATTGTAGACTGTGGACTTTAGTTAAAAATGATGCACCAATATTATTTCATTTATAAAAATAAAAAATGTATTACATGCATGCAACTTATCAGGGAAACAGAGAAAAGGAGTATATACGATTTTTCTATACTTTTTGCTCAATTTTCTATAAACCTAAAATTGTTCAAAAGATATTATCTTAATTACAAAAATGTTATTGAAAAACTAGTTCTAGTAATAATTAATATTCTAGTTTAAATAATCTGTGTAGACAAATTATTTTTATGAATTGATTGACTAAATTGAGGTAACTGAAGCTTTTTGCTCTCAAGGTTCAGAATCACCTGTTAATTGTTAGTTTTCAGTCTGTGATAAAATTGTAGATCTAAAAATTAGAATAATTTGGATCTTAGAATAAGCTTTGTTTCTTGAATATATATATATATATATATATATATACATACATACATACATGTATCATATATATCTTATTTATTTATTTATTTGGTATTGGGGATTGAACCCAGGAGCACTCAACCACTGAGCCACATCCCCAGTCCTATTGCTGTTGCTGAGGCTGGCTTTGAACTCAATCCTCCTGTCTCAGCCTCCCAAACTGCTGGGATTACACATATGTGCCACTGTGCCTTGCTTGAAAATATTTTGACTGGATTGGCTAAAGGAGAAATCTGTCCATCACAAATGCTTTTCTCTGTGTTACTACTCATTTAATAAAGGGATACTAATTTTTTTTTCATCAGAAATGTTGGAAAGACTCTAGGTCCCTAGACCTGTTACTATATCCTAATATACAACCACTTCTGAGAGGTTTGATGATCCTTGATGTTTCAGTATTCACCAAGTAGCTTGTTATAACCAACAGAAATTATGACAATTATTTAGAAAAAATATATATAATTTCCTAAGTCAGATCATAGAAAGCATAGTTCAAATGTGAACTATCACACTCTTCCACTTAGAGTAAACTTTATAATAGCCAGTAGTTTATTCTTTAAATGTTATCATTGTGTGTGTAGGAGGGGTACATGCACACATGTATACTTTTTGCATGCATATAATACATTTTTTATTTTTATAAATGAAACAATATTGGTACATCATTTTTAACTAAAGTCCACGGTTTACAATAGGGTTCACTTTTGGCCTTGTACTGTTCCATGAGTTTTGAAAACTATACAGTGTCACAGTTCATTTTAGTATCAGACTGAGTGTTTTCACTGCCCCCCAATTCCCTGTGCTTTCCCTATTTATCCCTTGGTGACTAATAATTTCTTCCAATAATTTATTAGCTTTTTGGTAAAATTGAAATGCTTCACACAGTTGATCGATTATTCACTCTCCCCTTGATTCACTTTTTAAAAAAAAATCCCTCTCTTTCTGTATATATAGTCATTAAGTCTCAAGATTGCAATGCCATTTGTATGCTGATGATACTTAAACTTTTATCTCTGGACCAAACTTCTCTCCCAGACTTCAACTAATAAAGCTGTTCCCTAATGGCTAAGAATGCTAAGACACTTTGATATATGTCATTTCCTCCCAGCTTGCTCTACTTGCCTATCTCAGTTGATGGCAAATATTCAGGTCAGATTTTTTTTTAATATTTATTTTTTAGTTACAGGTGGACACAATATCTTTATTTTATTTTTATGTGGTGCTGAGGATCAAATCCAGTGCCTCATGCATGGTAGATGGGCGCTCTACCTCTGAGCCACAATCCCAGCCCTCAGGTCAGAAGTTTTAAGACTCTTTGTCTTGGTACTTTTCTTTTTTTTTCTTCAGTAGATTTTGTTTGTTCTACCTCTAAAGTATAACCAGAAACTTGTCAATTTTCACCAACTTTTTTTTTTTTTTTGTACCAGGAATTGAACTCAGAGGCACTTGACCATTGAGCCATATCTCCAGCCCTATTTTGTATTTTATTTAGAGACAGGGTCTCACTGAGTTGTTTGGTGCCTAGCTTTTTTCTGAGGCTGGCTTTGAACTCGAGATCCTCCTATCTCATCCTCCCAAGCCACTGGATTACAGGCATGCACCACTGTGCTGGCTCAATTTTCATCATCTTTGAAGTTCCTATTCTACTGCAATCTGTCTTTGTCTCTTGTCTTAATAACTGTAATAGCCTCCTGCTGGATTTTCCTGCTGCTTCGATTATCTTACAGCTGTTCTCAATGTAGCAACCGGATTGATCTTTAATTAAGTTAATAGTATACCACAATTCTGGTTAAAAATCTCCAGTTGCCCAGTGCATGGAGCAGGTCTATAATCCCTGTGGCTGAGGCAGGAGGATCATAAGTTCAAAGCCAGCCTCAGCAACTTAGTGATACCTGTCTCAAAATAAAACACAACGTCTTCAGTAGCTCTATTTCTCTCCAGTAAAAGCCAGCATTTCACAATGAACTATAGAACTATGACCTATACATGATCTGGCTTCAGATTACCTCTCTAAATTAATCTTCTACCACTATCCACTAATGTTAGAGGATGTAGTTAAAAGTGCACACTAAGGAAAATTCATGGACTTGAATACCTTCACAATTTGTGAGAACAAAGTTGCTAACAAAGCATTCAAGAAAGACAAAAATAATCAAACAGTTAAATTTTAATTGATCTTTCATTAGTGAAAACGTGGATAATTTATGTTTTCCTCTTTGTACTTTTAAGTCATTTTCTACAATATGATATATTAGCTTTAAAACTAACAGAACCATATATTTGTCAACAGAATGAAAAAGAGAAACCTTATTAATAATAGAGAGCCAAGTTAGAGAAAACCCAGTGAACATGGAAAAAGGGAAGAATATAATTAAAGGCTTATAGTCTATGCCAATGTTTAGCAATGATGAGATTAAAGTAATGGAAAGAGGTTGGTAATAAAGAAGTCTCAGTAAAATAGTGTCCACTGGGACAGTGACTGGCCAAGAAAGCAGAAGGAACGCTAGCCTGTTTAACACGGAAGGCAGCCACACAAATTTTATCAAGCATGGGAAAAGTAGATTGTAAGAAGGTTCATATGAAAATATACCTGGTTGAGAACCAGCTCAGATCATTTTGTGGAAAAAATGAAATGAGCAGTTCATGTTTGTTGCCATGCACTGAGAGTCCCTCTGCAGAATGCATGGCCAGAATATCTTCTCTTCTTTCAGTACTAGATTAGTTGTCAAAACATCTGTGTTCCTCTTATTTTCCTATCATTTACCAGCTGTTGGACCCTGGGCAAACAGTTTAATTTGCTTGAACAATAGTGCCCCTATTTTATGCTAGGTATATAAATATCTCCTTTCCCCATTATTGTTCCAAATGATAGTGAAGAAAAAGATTTATCAGTATGGAAAATACTTTGAAAACCACAAGTTCTTATTTAACTATAAGATTTCATATGTTATCAATAGTAGTATATGTTAATATCTGATAGAACTAGGTTTGAATATAATAGAGTGATATCTGTCCTCCAAAACCAACAATATAATCAGGAATTTAATAATATTAAAGATGTTTTGAATATCGAGAGAATAGGTGGTATTTAATTTAGGCTTCCCAAACTGTCTGGTACCAAGAAGAAAGAGTAATATTATGACCCATACATCTTCTATATATTTCTTTCCCAGTTCCTGCTCCTACTCTAGTGCCTAGTAGACTTGCTCTCAATTTTGCAACTGTCAGAAAACCTAGAAAAGAGCACAGGGGTATTTGCTCAAGATGTTTTTTTTTTTAGCAGAAAACAAAGGACCATTATTAACTAGTAAGTCTACTTGTTGACTGAGATTGAATGAGGCTGATCTTGTGTAAAGTGAGGAGCAAATATGAAGTAATGTGGGGGGCATAAAATATTTAAGTAATTCCCAGATACTAAGCAGACACTCTGGTTAAATCATTTGTGGCCTCTTTGATGATTACCTTTGTAAACATAGACTTCTGGGTGTTTTTTGTTTTCACGTTGCATATGCTGTTAGTGGTCACATTTACATCTTGAACTCTAATCACTTCAGAGACCTCTAGACTCAAGTACTTAACTGCCTGCTGGACGATTTCATTTAGATGCTTCACAGGCATCTGGAAAGAAACATGCCTAAAAGAAAAAGCTTGATTTTTTTCCCTCTAAAATCTGTTCTATTGTTTATCTTCCCCATTTTAGTAAATGTTCATCATCCACTTTAATTTATTTTTATCACAGCACTGAAATTATCTGAAATCATCCTGTCTAGTTATTTGCTCTTTATTGTTTTCTCCCTCCACCTATGATGTCAGCTGCATGAAAGAAGGGAATGGCTCCATCCCAGCTTGAAAAGCAGTGCCTTTACATTTGCTGTTTGTGGGTTCCCTCCATACCCCCATCTTCTCTGGGAACCTCACTTATTTCTTATGACCACTAATTCCTGAGCCCCACTGTAGTCTCGGTCTCTAATGGGTCCAGTGAGACTTAAGATAAAAGTTAAAGATATCTGTTTAAACATATCACTCAGTGGTGAAAACAGTTGAAAGTATTTTGATTTGATTTTTAGTTCCCAAATTGTCTCTGAGTCAAAATGATTGCTTCATCAATATCCCCAGCATTAGTAGGGGAATGCATCTTCAAAAGGCCTGGTAGTCAAAGCTATTCCCTGACACCTTCTATTCAGATGGTGCTAAGTTTATACTACTTGCCTTGGCATCTTCTGCTTAACTTGACTTATGGCTTTTCTAATGATTAAATGTTTTATTATTGTTAGTTATGTAGAAGATCTGATTTCAATTTGCTGTCATCACCATATAAATACTGTGATGACTCTTCCCTTTGTGAGAACAACTCTCCATCTGGGTCTTGACAGTACTTCTTCCTGGTGATGATCCTTAAGGCACGCATCCATAGGGCTGTCTCTTTTGTACATCAACTATCATGGTCTTTTTGCTTGAAAATAAAAACCATTCATGCATCCTGGATTATCAGTACAGTAAAGAGTTGAGCCAAGGTTAAAACTGCTTTGAATCAGTAGGTTAATCTGTCTTTGGAACTAGAGAATTGTGTTTCAACACAGAAGATACCGTGGTCTTTAAAAAAAAAGCTACTATTTTCTCATGTGGGTTGACTCCAGATGATCATATTTAGGGAAAATCAAAGTCCCCAAATCCCACCAAATTTAATTTTGTTTCAGCAGGAACCCCAACTAGAAAAAAAAATCTCTCAAACTTATGCTGTCAGGAAGCCTGATTAGAATGAATTCATTCTGACCCTTCACCACACAAATGTCAATTAAAAGAAGCCAGTTTCCCCCCAAAAAACAATAACATTAATAACATTACCCATCATAAATATAGCCATTTAAACATATTCTCTTCAAATCCCTACACTTGAACTAAGATAAGCCAAGAATTTTTACTTGGAAATTTATCATTACTTATTATTTGCAACAAAAGTAATCCACAGGGCTGTCATTGTGCCTTTTAAATCACCCTGTAAAAATTCTGCTCCCATCACTAGGTCTCATGATAGTTCTAAGATGGTAAAATGAACTGAATACTCAGGTCCCCCAGAATAAATGGGAAATCATGACCCTCGAGATAGATGTATTTTTATATATTTTACAATTGTTATTGTTGAAGAAGAACTGACTTGAGTTTATTATCATCACTATATAAATAATGTGATGACTATTTCACTTCATGTGAACAGCTTTCCTCCCCATCCCAGGCTTGAGATTGTCCAGCTCTGGCAATGACCTTAAGGCCCACACCCATAGGGCTGTCTGCCGTTACCCATCAACAATCAGTCTCTTTGCCTGAAAATAAAATTCATCCAGGCAGCTTGGATCATCAGCAGAATAAAGAGCTGGGCCTTTCTTATTGACCTTATTTTTCTATTTTCGTGTTCTAAACTGAGTGTATAGTTCTCTTACTGTAAGTAGTTTTAATTTGCTTTGAAAAATATGGAATAAAGTTTCACTAGAAACCTTTTAAAATGACATTTGAATGTCATCCTGAGATGATGCACAGTGACAACTTAGAGAAGAAAGCAAAAGAGCTCTAAGGATTCACCCATTTTGCCTTTGATCAATGAAACAACTGCTCTATTCTTTTCTAAAAGTCCTCAATTATTTTCTTTACTCAACTTAGTGTACATAACATCCATCAACTATATGTCTGTTGCCCAAGTTAATGTTTTTGTGTTATTTTCCTATTTAGTTCTGAACTTTTGTATGATAATTGCAATGAAAGCGAAAAGCTATCCTGATGACTGGAAGAAATTATTTGCAGCTGCTGGGGTTTTACCCTTTGTTTTGTTTTTCTGGGATTTGGATGGTATCTTCATCTAGACAGGAAGATCTGGCTGCAACTGTCGTATTACAAAGCAAACCCTTCTGACTGACTTGGACTTCCTGTGTAGTATCATGAGACTTGCTGTTGGTATGTCAATGGCAAACATGGTGAATCAATAAAGCTGTTTTTCCACTGAGTTCTGGATTTGCTCTAATTTAATGCTTGGTTCAGATAATTAGTATTTTCCTTTAACATAGTAGAAGGTTCATATTGCTGGTGGGCTTGGCTTTTGTTAATAAAATATCCACTGACTCTCACATTCCAAAACCTGTGTTTTCATAAGACTATGGAAGCACAAGTTGGCATCTTGAATAGTTGCCTTGTGGCAGTAGGTCTTGAGGGACTCTATTTGCATTTTCTGCATGATTTTGTTAATGCATACAGAGGAAAAAGTAAAAATGTTAATTATATTAGATTGTAGGCACCCTTTATACTAAAGGTTGATCCATATCACATTTCCTTTAGGCATTTTCTATGTCTCTGTTTTTGAAAAAAAATAGAGCAAGTGGATTTTTTAATACTTTTATTTTATTTATTTATTTTTATGTGGTGCTGAGGATCGAACCCAGTGCCTTGCACGTGCTAGGCAAGCACTCTACCCTACTGCTGAGCCACAACCCCAGCCCCTGAGCAAGTAGATCTTTTTAATGTGCTAAAATCCATTTTAACTTAAAAGAAAAAACCTAAGAACTGTATAAACGTGGTAAAAATATAAAATTGTTTAAACTTCCTTATAATGAACAGTTAATAGTATGACTTCTCAGGGCATGGTGGTATACGCCTGTAATCCTAAAAGCATGGAAGGCTGAGGCAGGAAGATCACAAGTTCAAGTCAGCCTCAGCAACTTAATGAGGTCCTAAGAAACTTAGTGCAACCCTATCTCAAAATAATAATGATGATGATGATGATGATGATAATAATAATAATAATAATAATAGTCTGGGATGTAGCTCAGTGGTTAAGTGTTCTTGAGTTCTGTGTTACAAAAAAAAAGAGTATGACTTCAAGTAACTTCTTTGTTAAATGTATAAATGATAAATGTGTGGGATTAGTTCCTTTCTAGTGCATTCTGAAATGTGGCTTCCCTTTCCTCTTTCATCTAACCCACTTCTACTTAGGGTACTTTTCTGCAGGACCCCAAGTACCATGTGCATAGTGCCTTTATCACCAATTTAAATGAGTTCCCTCTATTTTTTTTATTTGCTTCTTTTCTTTTTTCATCTTCTTTTTTTGTAATCTCGTTCTCATTCTTTCCTATCCACCACTCCCCCAACGGTCCACAGAAATGTATTAATGTCCTTAAAATACATTTGTGGGTAGTCTTTACAGTATGCACTCTTGTGTGTTGGAGTCTTTAATTTACATGAATGATAGTGTGCTTTCTTCTCTTCTCACTAGATTCTCACTTATTTTATTCCTCACTCTTCTACTTATTGCTGCCTAGTGTCTCATAGAATGCATTCACTCCTCATTATCATAGTGGCCATGTGTGCACACATTCTCTGTAGACCTCAGTGAGAATTTCTCTTACATGCACCCCAGAGTGTGATTGCCATGTCAGAGGTCATACATAACGTTCCTTTTTCTTTCACATATTTGTTGAAATCCATCGATCCACTAATAACCATCACCCACTATTGTTCTCTTTGCTATTATGTTTGTTCATTTTGTACTCCTACATTTTTATTTCAATATGGTCTTGAGAAAGAGGCAAATGTATGTATTTGTTATGATTTGTATCTGGAATGTCCCCCTAAAAGGTCCTGTTTGGTTTAAAAGCATGATTCCCACTGCAGCAAGGTTCAGGTTTAAGCAATGATTAGGGCTTTTACCACATCAGTGGATTAAGCCAACATGTCGATAGCTGTATGAATTAGTGGGTGGTGGCTGTAGGCAGGTAGAGTGTGGCTGGAGGAAGGGCCCCTGGAGTGTGGACTTGAGGACTATGCCTGCTCCTGACCCCTTTCTCTCTCTCTCTTTTCTCTGTGGTTGCCATGAGCTGAGCATCTTTCCTCTGCCTCATCCTCTCCCCTAAATGTTTCTGCCTTGGAGCATGCTGAACATGGACTGAACCTCTGAAAGCATGGACCAAAATAAACCTTTCCTCCTCCAAGTTGTTCTTGTCAGGTATTTTGGTCACAATGACAAAAAACTGACTAACACAGTGCTCAATCCAACATTTGAACCATCTTCTTTTTAGTGTATTATAGTTACCTTTGGGAGTGGCACAATGAGGCAGGAGAGAGTTTGGAAAAGGCATTGCTATTAATAGTACCTGTGTGCTCTTGAAACCTATGATCTAATAAGTGGGGCACAGATAAGATGAAAGATTGCATTTAACAAAAGGCAAGTGTTGGAAATCATCACTGCTTTTTAATTTAGGGGGCAACAGATTGATTTGCAACCCAAAAGCATGGCAGCATTTCTGGACCTAAAGGCTGTTGCCTTGACTGACCCCTATCCTAAGCCTGTCTCCACTGCGAGGAGAAAAAAAACAAACAGTAAGCTACTCCATGGCTAGCTTTTCTTCAATACTAAACGTACTGGACCATGTAAGTCTTATAAAGTACCATGATTTTAGTAGTTCATTTGACAGGACTTTTCCTTCAATTTCAGATGATTTTGTGATTGTTCTAACAAGGTACTTTCAGGAATTCTGCTGCAAAGTAATCATATTTGTGTTTTCTGGGCCACTCATCTAGATGACTGTGAAAAGGTTAACTCCAATTTGTACTTGGGTAAAGCTGGAGCAGGACTTTATAAAAAGGTGAATGCGTTGCTATCAGGTCTGCCTGCATCTCAGCAGCAAGGCCTCTGGCAATGTCAGCACTTTTTAAAATTAGAGTTTTCTGGATAAAACCTGTCAGACATGTGTTCAGTTGGTATTGAATAGTCTCAGTGAAAAATAGCCAGGCAAACCTCAGATGCCGGGGCATTCGGCTATATGTTAAAGCCCTTAACTTCTTCTTTCCATTTTTTATGTCCACTAAATTGTCCAAAATTCAAGTTACTGCTCTGTATTGTGCAGGATGCCTGTTCTGCAGGCCTCCTCTGTATTGCCCTGCCCAGATGAACTTCAAAAGCCGGTGAAGGTGTGCAGTGAAGTTGTGAGCAGCCAGAAATAACAGTATCTCACCAAGAGTAGCAGAAGTGACAGCTGGAAGAGGTATTGTGATCTTGGATATAGAGTGCTTGATTGGGAGTCAGTGATTCTGTGTCTTGTTACCCTTGGTCTTTTTATCTGTGTAGTAGGGATAATGATAATACAAGTCTCCCTGCCACTTCAGAAAGTTACCATAAGCAACTGATAAAATAAGGTACCCAGAGGTTGAAAGGCATCCTTTTCTGGCATTATAGGCTAAATTGTGTCTACTCTCTCCCCTGATTGATATGTTGAGGTCCTAACATACCTCAGAATGTGGCCCATAATTGAAGATAAGGCCTTCAAAGGTTTAAGATGAAGTCTTTAGAGCAGACCCTAACCTATTGCAATCGTTGTCCTTATAAGAATAGGACCTCTGAACACACAAGAAGAGAAGTGATTGACGTGGATAAAGAGAGGAACAACCATGCAGGGACATGGTGACAGTGTGGCTACCTGCAAGCCAAGAAGAGAGGCCTCAGTAAAAAACAAAAGGTACTAACCCATTTGATCTTGGACTTCCAGCCTCCAAAATCATGAGACATTGCATTTCTGTGGTTAAGCCATTCAGTCTGTCCTGTTTGTTGCAAGAACTCTAGAAAATGAATGGACCTGGTCTACTCAATCAGATATTTTTTATTTGAAATGATCTTCTGTGGAGCATTGTGCCTGACTACAAGTATTAACAGATTTAGTCCTCATAGCCTGATGATGTAGGTGCTCACTTTACAGAAGAGGAAATAGAAACAGAGGCTAAGAATTTTGCTTACTGTTTCAGAGGGCATAAAGGGTAGAGATGAGGCCCAAACATAGGCTCAAGATTTCCTGCTTTAAATTCCATTAAATTAAATTAAATTTCCTTAAATCCAATTTGCTGAGATTCATCTACTTATATATTAGCATTTATTTATTTATTTATTTAATTTATATATGACAATGGAATGCATTACAATTCTTATTACACATATAGAGCACAATTTTTCATACCTCTACTTATATACAAAATATACTCACATGAATTTGTGTCTTTATATATGTACTTTGGATAATAATGTCCATCACATTCCTCCATCATTTATAACCCCATGCCCCCTCCCTTCCCCTCCAACAACTCTGCCCTACATAGAGTTTGTCTATTCCTCCCATGCTCCCTCTCCCTATCCCACTGTGAATCAACCTCTTTATATCAAAGAAAACATTCGATATTTGGTTTTTTTTGGGATTGGCTAACTTCACTTAGCATTATCTTCTCTAACTCCATCCATTTACCTGCAAATGCCAGGTAAATTTTATTCTCTTTTATTGCTGAGTAATATTCCATTGTGTATATATGCCACATTTTTTTTTTTATCCATTCATCCACTGAAGGGCATCTAGGTTGGTTCCACAGTTTAGCTATTGTGAATTGTGCTGCTATAAACATTGACGTGGCTGTGTCCCTGTAGTATCTGTTTTTAAGTTCTTTGGGTATAGACCGAGGAGAGGGATAACTGGGTGGTTCCATTCCCAATTTTCCAAGAAATCTCCATACTGCTTTTCATATTGACTGCACCAATTTACAGTCCCACCAGCAGTGTATGAGTGTACATTTTCCCCCACATCCTTGCCAATATTTATTATTGTTTGTCTTCATAATAGCTGCCATTCTGACTGGAGTGAGATGAAATTTTAGAGTGGTTTTGATTTGCATTTCTCTAATTGCTAAGTAATGATGAACATTTTTTTTCATGTATCTGTTTGTTGATTGATTGTATATCATCTTCTGAGGATATTAGCTTTAGGTATTATCATAAACCGAGTGTGTGTGTACGTGTGTGTGTGTAAATATGTATATATCTCCCTCTAAAATTCATATTTTGAAGCCCTGTCCCACATGATGGTATTTGGAAATGAGACTTTGGGGTGTTATTAGAATTAAATGAGGTTATGAAGGTGGGGCCCTCATAAGCAAAAACACTGAAAAATTTGCTTTCTCTCTGGAATAAGAAATTGGCTTCACTAATGAGGAAGAAGTCCTGACTAGAACCCAACCTTACTGCCACACTAATTTAGGACTTCTATCCTCCAGAACTGTAAGAAAATAAATTTTTGTTGCTTAAGTCAGTCAGTCAATGGTACATTGTTATGGCAGCCTGAGCTGAAAATCCAAGCACCTTCTAATGCATCAGAATTAATTAATTTCCTGTTATTCTCCTTATCCCTCAGAACTCCAGCAAATATTCATTTAGCATTTGCCACACTGGATAAGGCACTGGAAAAAAGACATTGTACCTCTTTCAAAGCACTTTTAGTCTAAAAGGGAGGTAAGCATCCAGACAAGTATTTTCAAATAATGCCATTCATTCTGTGTTTGGAATTTAGCCTTAACTTCGATTACTTTTTAACATGTTATAATTTTGCTTATTTATTTTAACTATTTCCTTCTTCAGAATGCAAACTCCATGAGGTCAGCAATCTTTATTTTCTTTAATGTTACATTTGAGTTTCCTGAAACAGTGTCTGGCACATAGTGGGTGTTCAAGGAATGTTTGCCGAATGAATAACTACAACTTAGGTGAGATAACATTAAATACATGATCAGGGTATCACAATCAAGAAAAACATAAGAGCCTCTGAAGATCAGGGAAAACCAGAACCTTCAACATAGGCGTAGAACCCATAGGTGAGAAGCCCTCAAGTGGGAAGCCAGGCCTGTCTGACTCTAAACCTCTTACCATTTTCAGCAATTCCATTTTCTCTCTAAAAAAAAAAAATCTAAAATATTTTCTTTATGTAAGAGAGAGGACAAAAGAATAAGTTAAAACCTAAAATTACTGCATGAAAAAACTTTATATTTAGTATATTAATATTTAACATTAGCAAGCATAGCAGCAAATGATGAATAATATATAGCTAAACTTAGGTTTAATGATCCATTCTTCCCTGGGTGTTGGTGAAAGTGTCAGGGAAAGTTTTGGGTACTGTCTCTGGCCTGGGTCCTCTCATTCAGTGGTTCCAGTTCCATGTCTTCAACCTCAGTTACTCACACTTTAAACTGTCCTCTTGCTTCCAATGTCAATGAAGATACTGTCTGTGAAGATACCGTCCGCTTGCCCCTCCCCTTTGTATAACTGCAGCTGGGGATGCCATATTTGACTATAGCTCTTTGGGTGTCTCCTGGTCACACTGGATTTGCAGGGATAGAACACCCAACTCAACTTGGTCTTTGAACTTCTTCCCTAAGAATTCAGTTTGTGTTCTTTTAGCATCTATAGCTATAAAATCTAAAAAACCAGAGTTATATCAACTATGATTTTGATCATGTCTAGTAAGAATGATGAATAGAACCATGCTGACGAGTGGGGAGATTCCTGACAGTGTTCAGGTCCCCGGTTCAAATTGTTTCTTGCCTCCAGCTGCCTCCGTAAGCCTGAGTTTTGTAAAATACTCTGATATTGATACAAATAAGATTTCCTTTCCACTTTGCCAGTTCACTGTTGCTTTTTATCATGTGGTTACAAAAAGCAGCTTAACTATCACATCTAATTCCCAGTCTCCCTGCCTTCAACTGCTCAGAGTTCCTTTCTAAAAAGAAGGCTTTCTATGTTAGCTATACAGATTTATTTCAAATAGATTTCAATTTCTGTCTAATTTTTTTTTTTATCAAACAGTGGAAGAAACTTCAATAGACACAGCATTGCCAAGAAGTCTCCTCTCAATGGACTCTTAGTGTTAGCAGAGAAGATTTCAAAGCTCCTTTCAGCTGAGCAAGAGAAAAGGAATGCATATGTGTGATCCATGATGATGCTCCACTTCTTGGCACAAAAGTTACCTGGAAAGGTGATCACTTGCTGCTTGTTGCTTATCTTAGTGTACTCAGGCTGCCATAACAAAATGCCACAGACTGGGTGGCTTATACAAGAGGAATTTATTTTCCTCACAGTTTTAGAAGCTGGAAATCCAAAATCAAGATTCCCAAAGGATTCAGTTTCCAGTGAGGGCTTTCTTCCAAGCCTGCAGATGGGGCCTTCTTGCTGTGTCTTTATATTAGCGAGAGAGAATGGAGAGTGAACCCTCTGATATTTCTTTTTATAGGGGCACAAATCTTATACGATCAGGACACCATCCTTTTATTTTACTTAACATGTAAGTGCTTCTTTGTTCCAAATACAGCCCCACTGGGAGTTAGGGCTTCACTGTGTGAACTTTGCAGAGACACATTTACTCCACAGAACTCTTTAATACAGAGTTATCTGTTTCGTGGAGTTTTGTGTACTTGAGTGCATTCATTTAACAAATATTGGTCAGTATCTCTTTTTCTCAGGCTGTGGTAGAAGTCGAGGTGAAATCTGAAAAAGACAGCAGGGTACAGTTTGCACACCTATAACCGGCAGGAGGCTGAGGCAGGAGGATCACATTTGAGACCAATTATAGCAACTTAGTGAGAACTTGTTTCAAAAGAGCTGGGGATGTAACTCAGTGTTAAAGTGCCCCTAGGATCAATCCCTGATACTAAATAAATAAATAATGAAAAAGATAGGTTTTACCTCCAAAGAGTTCTCAGTGTAGTAGATAGGTAAGCACCATCTAGAAAGTGTTACTTAGGATAAAGGGAGAGTGGAGAAAATGGTTACCTTGTTTAGGATGATGTATTCAAGAAGGATCTCATTGAGTAGACAGCACAAGAGAAGTCATTAGAGCATGACTTCTCAGGAGGTAGATCTCAGAACAGGAGGAACCCTCAAGATGGAAGAGACTGGCAGCCACACACACTCTGTCAATGTGAATGGGATCATAGGGCCCAGGGCAATGAGTAATGCAGGACTGCAGAGGGGAGGGCAGAGGCCAGGGTCAAACCATGGAAATCCTTTGTACTTTTCAGTGGCAATTAGAATTTATCTGATAGATCTATGATTAAATTTGGTGCTATAAAAATTTCCTGAGAGGTTTATTAAAATTCTGACTCCTGGGCCTCTTGAAATTCTGATTTGATAGACCTAGGATGGAAACAACACAAATCTTTATGTTTTGAAGGTCCGTAGAATGATTCTAATGTTGATAGTCCATGGAGAAACACTTTGAGAATCACTGGTATGGAGGACGGGAGAGCATGAGAGAGTTCTTACGAGTGGGAGTAGAACATGCAACCCCAGAGGTAAGTTATTGAACACAAGGACACAGTAGAATGAAGAACAGACTGAGAGATAGGGGAGAAATAGTCTTGATAGGTGTAAGTGACAGATTAGCTTTAGGGAATTAAGAAACAGGTACCAGTTTAAGAAACAATATTAGAGTAAGGAGATTTTGAAAAAGAAAGTGAGTTAAGAATTGGAATTCTGAGTCATATCAAAACACATGTTGTCATTTTATTATTAGAGAATGAGAGCATTTTAATATAGTGTTAAGAGCATAGACTGTCTACCACTTACCAGCTCTGTGACCTTTTTTAAAAAATATTTTAAGTTGTAGTTGGACATAATACCTTTATTTTATTTGTTTACTTATGTGTGGTGCTGAGAATCGAATCCAGTGCCTCACATATGCTAGGCAAGCACTCTACCGCTGAGCCACAACCCCAGCCCCAGCTTCATAACTTTGATAGGTTTTCCATGCCTCAGTTTCCTTATTTGTAAATTGAATTGTTGCAATTCCTTCCTCACAGGATCCTTATGAAGATTATAATTAGAAAACAGATGAGTGCCTGGCAGATAGAAAGTACTGTAAGATAAGCAATAAATAAAATCTGATCAGTGTCATGGATGTGAGCAAACATGAGGTCTCCACTGTGCTTTCTGTCTCATTCTCACCACCCTTAAATAAGATACTAATGATGAGGGTTTTTTTTTTCATGTTGACAGATTGCTTTTTCTTCATTTTTGTTTTGCAAAGTGGATACTCATAGCCCAAATCCCCTTGGGATTGTCTGTGGAAATTGGACTTCATGGAGTGAGGCCAGTGGCTCACCCCTCTGAAGAGCTTTGGGATTCATGCTCAAGGGGAGGAGGATTGATAAAATGGTACCCAGGCTTCCTTCTTCCCTTTGAGCCTTCTTATCACTAATAGCCTATCAAAGTGTTGTGTGAAATCAAGAAACCAGTACACTTTGCTCTACCAACTGGAAATGACTCCTGTAGTAAGAAATGTAATGAGAGTTAAGCTGGGTGTTCCAGAAGTGATGAGCCAGGTTAGCGTGATCACTTCTGAATGGTGTGTATGAAATAGAACATTGTATTTTGTCTGTAATGTAAATTGATGTAGTGGAGGACAAACAGAGTAGTCTGGTTATCTAAGGAATTTTTAGCTGGCAGAGCTCTGTGCCCATGAGCCACTATGTAAACTGTGTGTGATATTCTGAGTGGTGGAAACTACAATAAGCTTTCTGTGTTAAGCAAATTTTATTTTTTCCCCTGACACATTACT
The DNA here is from genome assembly GCF_052094955.1 of Ictidomys tridecemlineatus. Classification (NCBI taxonomy): domain Eukaryota; kingdom Metazoa; phylum Chordata; class Mammalia; order Rodentia; family Sciuridae; genus Ictidomys; species Ictidomys tridecemlineatus. The sequence continues at coordinate 117,527,851 of NC_135477.1, read as the reverse complement.
GAAAAGTGATTCTCTGGCAGTTAAAAGAATGCAAGTAACAATAAGTGTTGTCGAGGATGTGGGGAGAAAGGTAGGTACACTCATACATTGCTGGTGGGAGTGCCAACTGGTGCAACCACTATGGAAAGCAGTGTGGATAGTCCTCAGAAAACTTGGAATGGAACCACCATTTGACCTAGTTATTCTGTTCCTTGGTTTATACCTAAAGGACTTAAAAATCAGCATACTACAGGAATGCAGCCACATCAACATTTATAGTAGTTCAATTCACAATAACCAAGCTATGGAACCAATCTAAGTATCCTTCAATGGATGAGTGGATAAAGAAAACATGCAACATATACACAATAGAATATTACTCAGCCATAAAGAAGAATGAAATCATGGCATTTGCCAGTAGATGGATGGAACTGGAGAATATCGTGCTAAGTGAAATAAGCAAAACCCCCAAAACAAAGATTGGATGTCCTCTCTGATATTTGGATGCCAACTCACAACAAGGGAGGGGAAGAATAGAAGTCCATTGGATTAGACAAAGGGGAATGAAGGAAAGGGAGGGGTGAGGGACTAGGAAGGTCAGTAGAATTAATCAGACATAACTTTCCTAGTCTTGTATTTGAATACACAACAAAGGTAACTCCACATTATGTATAACCGTAAGAATAGGATCCTAATTAGAATAAATTATGTTCCATGTATGTACAATATGCCAGAATACATTCTACTATCATGTATAACTGAAACAAACAAATAAAAAAAGTGATTCTCTCAGGAATAAATGTAATGAGGAGTGTTTTATTTTTAAATGATATCTCACAATCTGGTGGAAAGCATTCTATACTTCCCTTTTCCTATTTGTCTCATTGGTCTATTATTGTAAGATGTTTCTAGATGTTGAATAGTTAAGGAGATGATTAGGGAGAGAAAATTCTAAGGAGTTTTGGAGCAAAGAAAGTCACGGAATAAGGGAAAAAAAATTATCTCTTGGCACAATTTTGAAGTAGATGCCCCTTGCCTTTGCTTCTGATTTCAGTGCTCATTATCTACAATTAACTCTTTGCAAAAGTTCTGATAAAATAATTTTCTTATTCAAGAGGTGAGTGGCCAGGAAAGCTTAAATGTTTCCCTTTACCTATGGTATTTGCATCTTAACAGAGTTTGGAGTCCATAGTACAACCCTTTGATTATGTGATTTCATACCTAGTCAGTCAACTCAAGAGTAGAAAGGCTTTATTGTTTTAGATATGGTTTTCCAAGTCTATCTGGGTCATCCTCCTTAAATTGCTTTACTAGTGTGGAGTGTAGAAGAGAGCCATCTGAGACACCTTCTGTGTGACTTGTGGTCTGGAATAAGGCAAGGTTAAGACAGGCTTAAAAATGAGTCATGGGGACACAAACCAAGCTTCACAAGCCATAGACTGGTGTTTATGGAGGGAAGAAGTGTCTCTCTTCCCTTTGCCCAGACCTGAGTAATCCTGGGAAGGTTTTCTTCAAAAGTTTATGCCTCCAAAGGTCATTCCTATCTCCAGTAGAAAAATTAGACATCTCAGCCTATTTTTCTAACATCAGCTCCAAACAAGCCAACTTAGAAAGGCCTGTTTAATTCCCAAAACTTCTTCCCAGATGGGGCTGACTTCACTTGGACCTATTGTGAAATCTAGAAAGCAAGAAGGAACTCTAAAGGGAAAGCACTGGTTTTTTTTTTTTTTTTTGAACAATAAAATCTTATTGGATAGATGAAAAGTCACTTAGGAATCAAAGCCATCTGTCTCACTAAGTGAAACATTTTATGCATTCTTCATGTTGGACTTGTGAAATTCTTCCAGATCCAGTTCCCAGTCTTACCCTATAGCACACATATAGTATTTTAAAAATATTTTTTTAGTTGTCAATGGAATTTATTCTATTATTTATATTTAGTGCCGAGAATTGAACCCAGTGCCTCACACATGCCAGGCAAGAGCTTTATCACTGAGCCACAACCCCAGCCCACACATGTAGTATTAATATGAGTAATTCATGAGAATAATACTTGAAAGATTTAAAAACACATGGCTTATGTTTATGTTTATAGCATAAACAGCCAAAGTATGGAACTAGCCTAGGAGTCTATCAGTGGATGAATGAATAAAGAAAATGTGATTATATACACATGGAGTTTTTTAATTTAGCCATAAATAAAAATCAAATTATTTGCAGGAAAATAGAGTGGAACTTAAGAACATTATATTAGGCAAAGTAAGCCAAATTCAGAAGATCATGGGTCAAATGTTTTCTCTCGTGTGGAAGCTAGAGAGGACAAAGCAGGAGACTAGGAATCTCATGGAAATTAAAAGAAGATCAGTAGAGTGAAGGGACCTGGGGTAGGAGAAGGAGGATGGAAAGTTCTAGGGAGTGATAACAGCTAAATTATATTGTTAGATTGTGCATGAATGACATGTAACAACAAATCCCAACATTATGTACAACTATAATGCACCAACAAAATAATGAAAGAAAATACTAAAACCCAAACCCCACATGTCTTATATTTCAGTGTGTATCTAGAAGTGAACATGCTCTATGCTAGAACTTTATGACACTTCAAACACCAGCAGAAACTGGCTCTGGTGCAAGTGGATAAATCTATTTATGCGTCCAACTCTTCTCATCAACATCTTGTTCTTCAGCCCCTGAGAACTCTCAGAACTACAATTATCATACCATGTTTAAGCTGATGTTTGTCTCTGGCTGTACCCGAGACTCTTTGGTTATCTTGATTTGTGGAGGGAACGTTTGTGGGGATGGAAAAGGAATGAGGCAAAAAATGTCTAGGTCATAAGAAGATGTAAGGTCTGAAGGAGATGCTAAGGATCCACCTATCCTTTTCTTCATCCTTTGTGGTGGGAAAAATAATGCCTACACATGACGTATACATCTCAATTCCTGAAATTGGTGTATATGTTACTTTAAATGACAGAAGGACTTTGCATACGTGAATAAGTTTAAGGACCTTATGGGAGATTATTCTAGATAATCTGAGTGTGCCAATTCAAATCACATGAGCTCTTCAGAGTGGAAGTAGTTAGAAGCAAGATGAGATATGAGAAGGACCTGACCCCTTATTACTGGCTTTGATGATGGAGGAGGGGGTCATAAGTCAAGGAATTCAAATGGCTGTTAGAAGCTGGGAACAATCCTCAGTCTACAACCAGCAAGAAATTAAAGACATTGGTCTTAAAAAAGTGACAAGACTTGAATCCTTCTAACAACTCAAATAAGTATACAAAATGGATACAAAATAAGTATACAAATAAGTAAACAAAATTTCCTAGAGAGGAATGCTACTCTAGATGTGTTGATTTTATCTAAATGAAACGCATACTGATTTCTGTCCTAAAAATGTACAATATAATGAGTTTGTGTTGGTTTAAGTCACTAAGTTTGTGGTAATTTGTTATGGTAGTAATGGAAAACTAATATCCCTTCTTTCTGTCCATTCTGATGATCACTCCCATTTATCTCTCTCCAGTTATTCTTTTGGCCTGTCAAATATCATTAGGATTAAAAGTAATGGTGGCATCTTTTAATGAGTCCTTAAAGTGTGTCAGGCATTTTGATAAATATGCTACCTGAATTGTTATATTTAATTTTCACAACAGCCCTTGAAGTAGATACTTTTATTTTACTCAGCTTATAGATATCCAAATTAAGGTTCAGAAAGGTTAATAATTCAATATTTCATTGCAAAGAAATAACTGATATGACCTAGATATCAACTGGGAATCTAGGATTCAAGGATCCAAGTAAAACTTGTTGGAACATGGACAGTTTCATGTTTTGTAAAAATTCAAAGCCCTTCCCAGCAACTTGACAATGTTTTACTCCTACATTCTTTTGGCTGATAATGTAATACAGAAGATTTTTGAGAAAGGTTAGGGCTAACTACTTCCTTTCAAAACTTGCTATCAGAACATAACTGAAAGCAATTCTCACTTCAAATTCTGCCACAAATACACTTGCTAAACAAGTATTCATTTTAATAGAGGGCAAACACAGTTCATAAACCCATAAATTAGAACATCACAAGTGCTTAAGCAGACATGATCAATTCCAGAGACAGGATTCTGTTGCCTTCAGAGGTGACATGGAAAACTATCAATCCACCTAATGGACTGGACACAAGAGTCCTCAAAGAGCAGGCATGAATGCTTTGATGGTTAATTTTATGTATTCAATTACCTAGAGCAAAATGTGTCCAGATAGTCAAATATTATTCTTTTTCCATGTTTTAGGAAGAGATTGACATTTAATTTGGTAGACTGAATAAGCTAATTGCCTTGCCTAATATGAATGGTTTTTGTCCAATCAATTGAAGGCTTGATTACAAGGAAAAGGTTATCTTCCCTCAAGTAAGGGATAATTCTTCTTGCCTAATGACCTTTGACCTGAGACATAGGCTTTTCTGCTTTTGGACTTGAGTGGAAACTTCATCTCTTCCTGGATTTCCTGTCTCCTGGCCTTTGGACTCTAACTATACCACTGTCTCTCTGGGGTCTTCAGCTTGCTGGCTCAACCAGCAGATCTTGAGACTTGTCAGCCAATTCCTTAAAACAAATCAATCAAACACACACACACACACACATACACACACACATATGGTTGAAACATATGTATGGCATACATATAGCTGATGTATGTGCCACATATATGAAATATATATGATATATACATAATGTGCCACATATATGAAATATATATGATATATACATAAGCCATATGTGTGTGTGTGTATATATATATATATATATATATATATAAACTAATACAGATGCCATCTCTAAAAGGTCAGGCTGTGGTCTGCTCCAGAATTTTTTATCTTGGGCTAGTTTCCAAGTAACAAAGTACCACAAACTGTATGTCTTAAAAACAACAGAAATTCATTCTGTCATAGTTCTGCAGAGTAGAAGTCTAAAATTAAGGTGTTAGCTGGGCCATGTTCCCAGTGGAACCCTGTGTAGAATCCTTTGTTGCCTCTTTCCAGCATCTGGTGGTGGCCTTCAATCCTTAGCATTCCTTGGCTTGTCACTACATAACTCTGTCTCTGCCTCCATGTTCAGGTGACATTATCCTAGGTGTCTCTCTCTTCTCTTCTTACAAGGACACCAGTCATTTTGGAAACGACTCACCCTGCCTTATCTAATTACATCTATTCTAAATAAGACCAGGAGGCTAACACATGAGGGAATGGATGAGCTAAATACTGTAGTCCTCTCAGATAGACATTCCCCTTCGAAAGATGCTATTGTCTCTCATTTCCATTAAATGTTGCGGATATCTATACATTGCCACTTAACCCTTTAAAATAAAGGTAGAGATCTTCACATTGTTTGAAATTTATAGGAACTAAATTAACAGCTCACTTGTTTTGAAAAGTGAAATATACCTGTGTTTTGGTCCATTTGTTATAGAAAACCACCAGGTTCTACAATGATAAGTAAAATGAAAACAAGCACCTCCCTGCTGTTACTCTATTCAATCTCTTTGTGGAGCAAAGAAATCTATTAACAGTTTAACTTAGGATTTCCAAAATATATTTCAACATAAAATCTGATTGTTTCTTTGAGTACGTGGTAGCTATTTTTTGTTATGTGGTAGAACACATTTGGAAATGCCCTGGACACTGAGACCCTTTGAATGGCGTCTGACTCCATGTTTCCATAAAGTCATCTTTTCTGTGATGAAATAGGGGAAAGACTCAGTGTCAAATTCTCTTTGAGTTAGCATTTCCAGTAGCTTTTAAAATACCATCATTTTTTTTCTCAGTGGAACAAATAATGAGAACACTTTCATAATTTCTTTGCTGAACTTTAAAAGATCAATGCTATGGACAGAGGATAGGGGAAATGGGGAGAAATTACTTAACAGGTACAGAGATTCTTTTTGGAAAGGTACAAATCTTCTACAATTAGATAGTGGTGATGGTTGTGCACCACCTCGAATGTACCAGAAGTCACTGAATTATACTTTGAAATGATTAAATTGGTAGATTTTATGTTATGTGAATTTCAATTTGATGATCTGAAAAAAAAGATGATTGCCTTAGAGCCAAGATTCATTTTTACAGTTAGAGTGGGCAAGCAGCATCAGATAAGGGTATAAAACAAGTTTTTTTTTTCTTTTTTTTTTTTTTTTTTCAGAGTAGAGAGTAGAAATTTATTAAAGGACAGAAGAAAAGACTTCTCCCGGAGGAAGAAGGGGACCCAAAAGGTGGAATCCGTGGAAGTGTGGTTGTTTCCCCTTTTTATAGTTCTTTCAGTCATGGAATGTAGGTTGGAAGGCCTGAGGGGTGGGACACAGGAGGGCCAAAGAAGTAGTCTGAGCAGGAAGGACTTCATTATCACTTCTTTGTGATGGGCTCATTAACATTTCTTTGGGATGGGCTGTCTTCAAATCTGTTGGGGGCTGTTCATTAATACTTCCAGGTGGACTTTGGCCTAGGCCCTTTTCGGAACTTCATTAACATTCCATGAGTTGTCCTGTGTTTTCCCTGAGTCATTCCCAGCATGGCCTCCATTTTAGATTTCACTCGGTATTAGACCCGATTTACCTAACTACACTAACTACCTAACTTTAAATCTGGCTTCATTCCCCCCTCTAATTTGGGAACTCCTTACTGCTGTAAGGAAAGGGGGCGAAGAAAAATCTTTCTGGCTTCTTCAGGCTGACAAAAGGGGCGATGTCGGGGCAAGCAGTTTGGAGTCCCCTTTAAAAATATTGGGTCTATCGAGTGGTCCATGCTAAAAGTCCAATTGAGAAGTAATAGGCTGGAGGGCCATTCAAGTGATGGGTGGTCTATAAGAGAAACAAGAATTCATTAGTACTGGAACCAGATTGATGCAGCAATAAATGCCATAGCACAGGAATATGCCAATGAGTATGATGGCAAAGACAAAGATTAACAATGTTTACCACCAGGAAGTACCAAGAACCAGGAGTTAAGATATTGTTTCCATGACAAAGTTGAGGACATGACTTCTATCTGAGCATGTAAATCTTTAAGGATATTTGTCACATTGCCAGAAATGTCAGCGATGTCAACACAACATTTAACTTTTAGGGTTACAGATGTCCTTTCCCTTAAGGGATAGTTTAATTTAATATCATCTGATCTTGCAAAATCCTTTTACTAGTATGACCTGTGTCTATTAAATTTTGTTACCTAGGGCTGGATAACCATACTAACAAACACCAAGCCTACCTGTGTAGGTTAGGACTATCTGTGGGCCTTAAACTAAAAACTACTCTGGCAGTTCCTTTTGATAGTTATCAGGCATTCTTACCTAAGAATCTCTTTTGTAGCCTCCAGTTTTACTTATTGTTGGAGATTACATTTAATTATTATAATTATTTAAAATGTCCAGGAATAGCTATGACTGTCTTTGCTAAGTGTTTAAGATGAAGCAAGTCAAACTGACTTTGTTTTCATCTATTGTTAACAGTCAGCTGAGTCTCTGGGAATCCTCGGGAACTTCACAGCAGCTTCTCAGTTCTGCTAGTGCCATTTGCGCTAGGATGGATTCAGGCCTTGCTTGACCATGTGCCTTCCCTCGGAAGCATCAGGGATGTCTCCCTTCTCTGATGATCCTCCTCTTTACAGCAAATGCACTGATTGGCTTTCTGTCCTCCACTGGTCTCATTAATCTCCCTGATCAGGAGGTTATGTGGCCTAGAGTTGCAGAGCCCTTTGGAGAAGACCCTATCCCTGATTCAGACTGACTCAGAGGGCAAGAGCCAAATATTGGTTTTCTTGGCCCCTTTAATTTAACTTTAATTTTAAAACTTAATCTTAAACATCTACCAAATAAGTTTCAACAGCCTTATACTAAGAGTACTGGACTTTAATGTCTATCTCTCTTTTGTAGGTGGTTACTCCTTATCTTAAGTTAACCCAAGTTGTGAGTTCTTAAAGCAGTACCTCTTTAAAACATTAACAGGGAATCCTTAGACCATCTAAAAGCAAACTACAAAACAAAACTAACTAGGATAAAAACATATTTAAGTTTTTTTTTTCTTTCTGAAAAGATGGTTCTATTTCTCAATCTCTTCTTGTGATTCTTATTCTCTCTATTTTAAACCTAGGATTTCCTTGCAGATATTTAAAAATCTTTTGCTTATTGGTGCTATGGACTTATGTGCCCTTACTTCAATTCATGTCAAAACCCTATCCCTTAATACCATATTATTAGAGATAGGGCTTCTAGGAGTGTGGTAGCCTGGGTATGATTAGTATGTGTTCTCCAGTGGTTTTTGGTTGGAAGCTTGGTTACCAGAGTGGCACTGTGAAAGGTGGTGGAACTTTTAAAAGGTGAGGCCTAGTGGGAAGTAATTAGGTTATTGATGCCATCCCCCTGGAAAAGATTATGTAGGTCTTGTGGTACCCCCATTAGTTTCTCAAGAGTAAGTTATTGTAAAAGAATTATCTAGCTTTATGATGCCATGATGTCATCCACCAAGATGTGTTGCATGTAGGGGGTCCTTATCAGAGTTGCTGCCATGCTGTTTGGAATTCCAGCCTTCCAAACTGTGAGCTAAATAAACCTTCCTTTCTTTACATCTCAATCACAGGTATTTTGTCATACTAACAGAAAATGGACTGATACAAAGAGTTAATAAGGTTAAATGAGGTTATACAAATGGGAAGATACAATTCTAATTCAATAGGATTTGTGTAGGGAGGGAGGAAGAGAGAGAGAGAGAAAGAAAAAGAAGAGAGGAGGGGGAGGGGGTGGAGTAGGAGGAGGAGGAAGAGAGGAAAAACACTCTACACACATGAACCAAGAAAGGGCTACATGAGCACACAGTGAGAAGGCTAAATCTGCAAAGCCAGAAAGGGACCCCTCACCAGAACCCCACTATGTAAGCACCCTGATCTCAAACTTTTAGTTTCCATAACTGTGAGCAAGCAAATTTCTGTTATTTAAACTTCCCAGTCTGTAGTATTTTGTTATGGCAGCCCAAGTTTAAACATTAGGTTTGCTGAATATTACCACTACAACAGCTCCTGCCAGTGTATCCATAGAGAAATCTACAAAAAGCCTCCACATTTCAAGGAAATGTACTTCATTCGAATTTGGCAGGGAGTGGCTATATGTCACATTCTTCCTCAGTGTAATTATGCCATTGGTTACATGCAAGAAAACATTTTGCAAGTCCAGATATTGCTAAATATTTTTGGTGCTGCCATTACATCTGCATCTCTAGATCTTATACCTGCGTCTGCTAACTGGGGTGTGGGGGAGGGAAAACTTCAGCACTGAGAGAACTTCAGTGCTCCTTCACACCCCTGAAAGGAACATTCTCTTTATCCCTTCAGCGTGAAGCAGGGGCTGTCACTAATTTGTCTTTTAAAATTACTTCCCTTGAATAAATAATAATTGACTCATAAAATTTCACATAAAACATCACTTTACCAGCTTCCCTTTTGAATCATCAAGATAACTGAGCAAAATTATTAGTTCCTTGCCTAGAATAGGCTTTTAAAAGTAGAAGATTTATATACACTATAATATATGCTGAAAGAGTTCCCATTTGGTAATGTCATAGCATTAAATAAAGTGAATAACCTTCTTTTTAAGTTTTATTTTTTTAATTTAGATTTTGATAGATACTATATTCCCATTGGGTCTAATATAAAAAAATACGAAGAGCACACACTGAACACTCTCATTCTCATTCTTTTCTTTTCCCTGTAATCCTTTTCTATTCTCTCAGATAATCATTTGATTTCATTTCTTTGTATCCTTCTGGGGAGGTATTTCTCAACCTTTTAAAAAATTATCATTCCCCCCAGGGAGACTTTTAAGATACACTTTTCCTGATTATTCCCCCACATTTAACACACAGATATGTCATGTATCTCTTTTTTGCACTGTATGTGAGTCTTTGTTTTATACACAGAAAGATTAAGATACCTCCTGCCCAAGAACACAGCTTTGCCCCTTGGAGATGGTATTGCCCCATTGGAAATGTACATTCCAGAGGAGTTTTGTTCATATGCATTTATTGTGATGAGATGTCATTGAGTTTGAAATATCAATAATATCTCATGGTAATATTTCCATAACATTACATTAAAACATCTTAATCTATTTTTATGGGTTCATAGGGTTTGTTTTACAAATTCAAATTAGTTTATGTATGAACAACCCCAATAGGGCTATTTAGGGCATTTCTAATCTTTTGTGTTTATAAAATACGTTGCAACGAATAGACTTGTACGTGTCAATCACTGACTTCTATGGAAAACTAAAGACACTGTGATTTCCTCAACAAGCTTCCTTTGATAAGTACAGACTATGCCCCATTCCTTTAAATCTTGGTGAGCTCCATGCCTGCTTGAACACCAGAATGTAGTAGAAATAATACTGTTCTAGTTTCTGTACATTAGGGGACTGAGTCTATTTTAGAATAGTTGCTGTTGGAGCTAGTTGCCAAGGTGTGAGGAAGTCCAAATGGTCCCCATGGAGAAAAAGATCCCAGATGGCAGCCCCAACTGCGATTCTAGCCAAAAGCCAGTACTAGCTTACTGGCCATGTGGACGAGCTCTTTTGGAAAGGAATAACAGATAATTGGAATAAAGTCTTTATGTTATTCAACTGCTCATCACCATTTGACATTAATTATGATTGCTTCTTGAAATACTCACTTTCACTTGTTTCGGTGGCACTACACTCACAGTTTTTCTGCCAGCGGTTTCCCAACAGTCCTCCATCCTCCATCCTCCCAGTATTGCTTCCTTTAGCGAGAGAACTCCACACCCTGGAGTCCTGCCTCAGCAGGAATGAGGCTGCCCTGCCAGCCTCACTGTGCTCCTTTCCACACTGTGGAAAGAGCTACAGCTTCCTTTCCCTGCTGAAGGAAGCAGGTGCTCACACTTAACTGGCTTCCCTGATAGCTGACTTATGTCTTGGAAATATTTCAATGACATTCGGTTTTCTGCACCGTCACCTATCAACCTTCCTACTCTCAGAAAAATTTACATATATTTTGCATGGATAATTGCTGGAGTCAAAGTCCATTATGCCTATGCACAGGGGATTTTAATTCTTATCCAAAATATAGACATTTAACCCCAAATAATTTACAAGTACTTCATTCCCAATGGAGGTTTAATACAAAGTACTGCATTTGGTTGATTGCTTGTATGTTGTGGCATAATACATTTCTATTGATAAAAATAAGTATGCTCTTAAAGGTAGATATATAATGCCTTGAGAATAAGTAGTCTTCCTAACTGCTCAGAAGAATATAGAAATATAGTCATTATGCCAAAAAGTAAATCAGACTATAACAAATAAATGCACCATTTCATTCATTTCAATTTTTACATGATATTGAAATGGAATAATAACCTATATATTACATCTGTCAAACCTTTAAGAACTCTAATAACTTTTTGGGCTGGACTTGCCATTGTTAATGAATGCTATTTGTAAGAATTTAGAACTTTACTGGGTAACATTATTAGAGTTATCTTTAATGAGTTTTGTTTTTATTCTTTTCATACCTGCTATAGGGGAGCTACTGTTCTTTGACCATATTCCTACATCTAATGCAGAATGTTTCTCAGACTAGAGTTTATGATAACCCAATGAAAAGTGTTTCAAATCATTCTCCGTAACAATATACCAGGTACTATATTTTCGTAGTTCTGAGATCTAATCATAAAATGACATGTTTACATTTTCATGGCTTCTTATGTTATCAGGTATAACACAATATGATAATTGATACAAAGGAGATCTATAGAAGATAAAATGGGCACAGAGAATGGAATCTAACGATCCCTGGGGAAATCAAGGAAGACTTCTGTTATGGTTTGGATGTGAGGTGTCTCCCAAAAACTCACGACTGAGACAATGTGAGAAGGTTCAGAGGAGAAATGATTGGGTTGTGAGAGTCTTAACCAATCAGTGACTTAATCCCCTGATTGGGATTAACTGAGTGCTAACTGAAGGCTGGTAGAGTGTGGCTGGAGGATGTGAGCATTGGAGGTGTGGCTTTGGGGCATGTATTTTGTATTCTGGCAACTGGATTTTCTCTCACTGCTTTCTGATTATTATGTAAGCTGCTTCCCTCGGCCATACTCTTCCTCCATCATGTTCAGTCTCACCTTGAGCCCTGAGGAATGGGGTCTGCTACCTATAGATAGAGACCTCTGAAAATGTGAGCTCCAAATGAACTTTTCCTCCTCTATACAGTTGTGCTGGTTGGGTTGTATAGTCACAGCAGTGAGAAAGCTGACCTAAACAACTTCATTGAGAAAACAGTGCTTGCACTGAGTCTTCTCCACATGTGTCATCTTTTCTCTGTTTCCCTTTGCACTTAGCAGCCCCCACCACTCTAGTGTATCAGTAGCCACCAGAATCATTATTATATAACTTTTGGACCCAGGCATCTGTGCATTAATATGAACGTAAATATCTGTGTACCTACTTCTTGAACTGAGAAAATTAGAGAGGGGACATCACATACTTGTCTATTCCAAAAAACAGAGCCCAAAACATCATCTTGTGGATAGGTCCACAAAACACTTTCTAATGTCTGCATCTGATGCCTATGAATTCAAGGTGCCTTTGGCAGCTCCCACTTCCAGAATGCTTCCCTTCTAAATGTATTCTGGGTGGTTAGCTTCTTCATTATTCCTTTTCCATCTGTTTTCTTTCAGGGATTCCTGATAATTTTTTTTTTTGTTTTCAAGATTTAAAAATTTTCCTGTCATTTATCAGGATTTAGGGCAGAAAGAGACAGAGTCTTGTGTTCCCAGAGCATCATCTTGATCCAATCTCCAGAGCATTCATTATTGAAATTTTTTATGAGCAATGAACCATGAAATTGTGTATAAAGGCATGTTTGAAATGTTTCCCAACTGTTTCTGAAAGATTTTTTTTCCTTTCTTTACATTGGTAAAATGCTTCTAAATATATAAAGCATTTTCATACAAATTATTTATTACTTCCTAATATAACTTGTTTGGACTTGGCTCTTTTTAAATGACGTCTATTTTATGTTGGATGATGAACATTAAATAAAGTTAAAAATATGGAATATGTGGTCTGTTAGGGATTGTCTTGAAAAGTAGGAAAGGAGAATTTCCCTCAGAACACCAATTGTAAGCTGAGTTTAGGAAAGATTGAAGGAGAGGCTGGTGAGGTGATTCCTATGATAATCTAAACACTAATTGAAAAGACCCAGGATTAAAGTGCTAATAGTTGAAATGTACAAAAAGGTATAAATGAAAGAAATATTTCAAAAAGACAAATGGCTAGTCTTGGTAAAATATTGGCTGTGACAAGAAGAGGCAGATAGAGGGGACTCCAAGGTTTTCAGTGTAGTCTGCAGGAGACAGCGGCATCATTTATGGAGACAGAGAACGAAGCAAGTGCCCCCTGGCCCTGAGTGCACACACTCACTCTGGTGCCATAAAACAGGTGCTGTAAGCCCTGAATTCAGGAGAAGGTGATTTCATCTTGGGCCTCATCCAAGAAGGTTTATTCCTGGAAGTCCTAGAAGAATTTCATGACAGCATAATTCTTCATTTATAACATGATTATGCAACTCGCACGTAATAGAAGAATCATAAATAAGACTCTAGAGTATTTGCCTATTCTGAAAATTAGCCCAAAGCTCTGAAAGAAATTTGGAACAGCCTATAAAGCCAAATTGATGAAGAGTAAGAATACAAAAAAAAAAAAAAAAACAAACCATGTATAACATGACCTGTATGTTGATCCTGACTTGGTTTAGACCCATGTTCACAGCCCCAAGAAATAATGTTACCATGGGACTGTTAATAGTAGGATGACCCGATTAAAGACTGGGCAGATAAAGTTGCCTGTGGGATGGTAGATATTTTTGGACTTCTCAGTAAGATTCCTGGAACCATTCTGTTTTCAGCATGGCCGGGCTTGACCTCCTCTTTCAAACTTTGGAAAAATAAATAACTACAGGTATGGGTGGGGAGGGAAGGGGTGAACCAGCAGGGTGCAAAGCTGTGCCTGGCTCCAGATCCCCAGCAGATCTGTGAGCCCATCAGTGTTGCCCTTTTAAGACCTATCCCCCACCTCTAATCCCCCAGGGCTTCTAACAAGTTTACATCTTTGATTTCCTAATTTATACTAAACAGCAAGAGGAGGTACTGTGAAACATTTCCTGGCATGCCCATCTCTGGCTCAAATATTGCTTGTTCACTTTGGCAAAAATGTTTCCATCTGAAAGTAATTTGTCCTTTCTAAACTTTGTATCATTTCTCTTTTCTATGGATGAATATTTTGCTGCAACATCTAAACTGTGCCTGGGATTTTCTCTGGGCAGCTAGAACTAGTGTCTAACTGGTACTGTGATGTCCCTTTCTGAGTGCCTAGCAGTCAAAGACAAAAATATGTGCTCAGAATGACTCCATCTTAGATAAAAGCCTTTCAGTGGGTGAGAGACATGGAGCAAGCTGTCTAAGCTATAGCTTGCAGCATTGGGAATGACCTCTTTTAATCATCTTTTTCAGGCTCAACAACTCACATTATATAATTCAACTCATGGTAGATGATACAAGAGGCATATGGGCAGCAGGATCTACCCCTAGAGCTCTGCAGTAGAAAGTAAGAGAAATTAGTCTTTTACTTACTTAGTCATTCATTTTTTATGGCTTGTTCTTTGGTTAGTCACTAATATGTAATATTTCACTTTGTTCATCTTTCTTGGTGGGAAATGGAAATGAATATGGAGATTTTTGTAGGAATTTCTCTGGCATAGAAATGTGTCATGTCCTCCTATTGGTAGTGGATGCCCTATAAATATACATGTTAAATGTAGATGAGACTAGACCAGATGATCCTGATGCCCTGGAATTGGTGGAAGAGACCTAGGCTGTGGAAAAATAAAATCATGAAGGTAGATAAAGGTTTAAAAAACAGAAATTAATTTTGAAGGGGAAGGTAGAAACAGGAGCCATGGACTTTCAAGTCACTGATTCTCATGATTGAGTATGCATTGGAATCTCATGAAGGGCTTGTTAAAACACAGACTGTCAGCCCTACTACCGGACTTTCAGATTCAGTAGATCTGGAGTAATGCACAAAAAGTTGCATTTCTAACAAGTCCCCAGTGATGTTGATGTTGGTTCCAGGGATCTCACTTGGAGAACCATTTATCTGGATCATTTTCTTATTTTTAGATGCTACAGTTTAAAAGTGAGTATAGTGTTTGAGTTATAAAGTAGACTCAAACAGTGGAAGATTGAATAAGTCATTTGAAAAATCTTTAGAGTTTATTCCTGGCTTGGAACTGGAAGGGATGGCCACTCTGGACAATGGCTACTGTCACTTCCTGTTGTTTTTAGATACCACAGGAAGGTGGACAGCTATTCTTTTCCTCTCTGCTGCCATCCAGGGGATAATGGAAAAAAGCATATGAACCCATTTGTTTTTTCATTTAACAAATATTTTCTTATTATGTTCTACTCCCTTTTCTAGAAGTTGGGTGTTTAACAATGGACAAGATCAACAAAGATTTGTCAACTCATGGGACTTGGATTCTTTAGTATGGTGAAAAGAATTTAATTCAAGAGATTCCTTGTTCCCAAGGAAGACAATTTAGTGATCCATCAGATATTTTTATTGGTCACCTGCTCTATCCCTACTACTGTCATTCTCAGCTGGAGCTAGAACTAAGAATAAAATAGAATCCACACACTCAGGAGGCTTGAGGCTGCTAGAATTTGATTTGGGGAGTATTTGTTGTGAATGCTCATTTCTCACTAAGTGCTAAGCTATATGATACTAATTTCAAGGTCAGTTGTTCAGAGGTAGGGGAACCATTATGTGGGCTGGAGAACTACCAATTTGGCTTTTGGTTCTGCTCCCTTTTCTGTAATGTGCACCACTTGTGCTCACGGTAAAGCTAGTACTACACAACACCACATGGGCCTATGCCCTGGCCTAGTTCTTTCTCAGATAAACTGGATGTGGTGATCTCTGTGGACCACGGTATGCAGTGACAAACACTAGGTCGAGGCTCCCACGCTTCCTCCTGGCACTCCCAGCCCTGCTTTCCAGGGAAATATGCAGGCCAGCTTCCATTTGTAAATTGAGCACATGAGCTTTAAATTCTGCAAAGATTTCCTATTACAGCTGTGTTTTGTTATGGTACGGCAATATTTAACTAGAGAGTCTCTGTAAACAAAAATCTGAGGTAAAATTACAAAGAGAACAAATTGACACACACGGAAACAAAAGCAACTTAAAATGAAGAGAAACTGAAACAAATAAAAGGAAGAAATACTGAAACTGGTGTGAAACTTAACAAAAAACAATCCAGCACCGAGTGGAAAACTATCTATTGAAAGTATGGATAATCAATTGATCAATCAACCTATCAATACATCTGCTCTTTTTATCAAAAGAAAGCTTAAAAGAGGACAGATTTACGTTAACGTGTTTTTTGATGACTCTGGAAACAGTCAACAAGCCCATTTGAGTTTTGTCAATCTTCAAGAGCATAAAACAGATAAATCTGAAGGTCCTGATGTAACCCAGAGGGTGGTGGTCAGGTGCTGGAAGCATCCCTCCTACTGCAGGCAGGGAGAGGTGCAGAGTGTGGGATCTGGGATTCACATGAGGCTGGTGACACTCTGGCCTCTGCTCTTAATCACCCACCTCATTGCTTTAGACACAGTACTTGATACAGACCTGGATGAAAGTCCAAGACAACTGTCTGAGAAAGAATTCATGTCTTCAGAGCTCCAAAATCCAATCTCAGGATGTGAGGAGGTTTGTTTAGTTGGCTTATTATGTGTGTTCAGGAATGAGTGTTATGGGTAGAAAGGGCTTTGAGCTATGACACAAGACCACTGGATCCTTCAGTGACTGTGTGACCTTAAGCAAGTCCATGAATCTCTATAGGCATCATAAATTTTTATTTGCTTAAAATAATCTACTTCATATTTTTATAATTGCATTGAAAACAGCTAGATTGTCTATGTGGATAGAAAGCATCCTAAGTAGAAACATCTTAGGTCCTTCCTCTTGATTATCCCTCCTCTGGTGGCAGGTGTGGACTAACAAGGGAGGGAGGGACAAGGAGTTGATCTCAACCAAACCTTTTTCCTCTAGGATCTCTCTACACTCAGATCCTTTCTAATAACACCACAGCAGAGTGCACAAAAAAGGACTTTTGTCTTTTCACAAACATCCTTATAGTTGCCATTGGTTTTTCTTTCAGCTTTCTTTCCCCCTCTAACATATCTTTGTTGTTCATTTTAGCCCAATTTCATCCTCATGAAAGTACTTTTGGGTGGTTGGTCCTGTGCAATTTGTCCTGGTCAACAACCCCTAGGGATAGTCTAGCATGTGGGGTTAACATGGAGGTATTTTCTTTCTTAAATATTAATGAAATCAGCCTCTCTCAAGAATGTCTTCGAATCCCCTAAAGGTTCTTAGATGTTGCAGTTTGCATTTATCTATTTACACTAGCGAAGTTGTTGTACAAACAGGCACTTGGCAGTCTGTCAGTCAGGGTCCTTCTGGCTTCACATCACAGGGAGATAGAAGTGTGAGTTAAATGAGCCCAGCAGGCATTTAACCTCTAGGTCTGGAAAAATCTTGACTCATGGAGTGATTTGAGAAGTAGGACTTCATTTTTGGTTAAAAAACTCAAAGTCCCTCAAACTAAAGTCTCTCAAAGTAGTGGATAAGAGCTAACGTTGAATGGCTACTCTGTGCCAGTAACTGTGCTAATAATCCCCAGAACAACTTACCATGTGGAAGCATTCTGTTCCTATTTTTCATTTGTGGAAACTGAGGCACAGAGAAAATATATTGATCAAAGTCTCAAAACTAATAAGTGTTGCATACAGTTTATTTTCAGATCCTAGGCTTTTAACCATTGTTCTACACAATCCTAGTGCAAATGTACTCCCTACAGGTGTGTACTTTGGCATAGACACTTTCTGGAACAATTTAGTAACACCTATGATAAGAAACACTCATTCACTAATTTTACTACCTTAGAAAAATGCATCCACTCATTCGTTGTGAGGCACTGGTTGTACCACTGTTTGTGTTAGTGACTTCAACAGCCATCCATAAGAATATGGATGAATAAACAATACTTAACACATACTGTGGAAAAATACATAGCTATTAAAAAAGAACAAAACAAATGGTATCATACAATTTATATTAGAGCTTATTTTCTCTGTACATAAATGTGTGTGAAAAAAATATGTAATAATGGATGCAGAATAATAGCAGTAGTTATTTCTGGGAAGAGCAGAAGGGAATATAATAGGGCTGGTAATCAGAGGGGCTCTGAAGCTATTGGTAAAGTGTTCATTATTTTTCATGCTTTATTATGAATTTTCACTTTAATATCTGTCTATGTAAATGAAAATAGAAAATAAAAGATGGATAGACATAAATTAATTGATTAAAAATATTTTTTCCTTGTAAAATTTTAGCTGTAAAAATATCCTCAGTAGGATTATAGAATCATAGGATGGTGGGGCTGGAAGGGGCCCTAGAGATTTTCTAGTATAATATGCACATTTCACTAATGGATAAACTGGAGCCTGAGGAATTACATTGCATGTCTATAGTCTGGCAGAGTTCTTGCCTCAATAAAGCTGGGCCTTGGAGTCTCTGGCTTCCTCTGAGTTTTCATACTCTCCTCATCATAAGCTTGTGCATGCATGAGCCATCAACAGGTAAACCCCTGCAAAGTGCTACCTGTCAGATCCCAGGAGAGGTTGGCCCATGCAGGGTGGACTTGGTGTATGAACATTGATAACCCTCTGCATGAAGGGCTGCTCAGCCCCCAGCAACAGCCTTGGGCCAGATTTTTTTCACAGACTTTATGACAAGTCTCCCACATGCATATTCAATCACGAAGGAGTGTTTCTATATTTAAAACTACATTTTTTTTGTTTGTTTTGGGTAGCTGTGTGGCTTGGATTTTTGTTTTTAATTCTTCTTTGAGAATAAAGAAAAGGAAAAAAATCCTACATTGCTTTCAGCTTGTGCAGCCTCCCCAGAGGTGTGAGATATAAACACAGTCTGTTTCCTGTGTGGCTTTCCCAAGGGCACTGAAAATGTGATATTTAATTGACTGTTCCATGTCTTCAGTTCCTTGGTGAAGCAGCAGAGAGACACAGTCATAAAATGAGAAAGAGCATCTGTGGTTGAATCATGGGGAACAAGAGCAGCTCAGGAGAAAAGAGCAGCTTCCACATGCAGTTCAGACCTCAGAGGGATGCTTGGAGGGGGTGGTTTATAAGTTTATATTAAACCTAAAAAAAAAAAAGAATGATATTTAAGAAGTCTGAGAGGAACCACTTTTTTTTTTTTGCATTTTCTTATATTCGTCTGCCCTTGCAATCCAGTCCAAGCTGAGCTATGTTGGCATGCTGTTAAGAAAATAACTTTGGTTCTCATTTTCATTGGAAGGAGTAGTAATAACAGTCAACTAACTTGCTGAGTGATAGTTTTAACGATTTTTTTTATAATTTAATTTTTTGCAATTGACTTTCTTTTCTAAGGCAAAAAGTAGGTTTACAGAAAAATTGAATGGAAAACTAAAAGTCCTCATGTAGAACCCTCTTCCCTCCAAAAGTTCTCCTATTCCTAATGTTTCTCATGGAAGTGGCACATTTATTCTAATTGATGAGCATTATTTTTTTTTGAGAAAAAGGAAAAATAAGTTTTATTGCTTTGCTAGCCTCCTGTCTAAAAGCCTCCTGTCTGTGATTCTGCCCATCTAGGAGATCAGGGTTTTTTTAAAAAGTTGATTCAAAATATATATCCCATACGTTCTGTCAGGAGTTGTATTTCACTTGTTAGTTTGAGAGAGAGTCATTTCTGAGATCTTCTGGTACCATCCCCAAAGTCTGAATTATTTGGTTACTATGGTGAGTGTGTGCTCAAGACAGATAATTCTACCTAGGATGGGGAAGAAAGGTTATCCTGTTTCCTCTGAGATTTGGGAAGGGAGAAAGGAAGAGAAAGAAACATGTCTATTTTAAAAATAAGTTGAATGGGTCTGTGGGTTGTAGCTCCGTGGTAGAGTGCTTGCTTAGCATGTGTGAGGCACCTTACCTCAGCACCACATAAAAATAAATACAAAAATAAAGGTATTGTGTCCAACTGCAACTAAAAAATAAACATTTAAAGTAAATAATTTAAACAAAGGTATGTGTCCATCTGCAACTAATTTTTTTTAAAATAAAAATAAGTTGCAGGGGCAGAGCAGCAAGAGCTATAGCCAAAGCATAAAGTAGGCTACCGTTTTATGTCTCCACTGCAGTTTCTACATTCCATTTCCATGTCTCTAAGTACTTCCTACTGAAAGAGGGTGAAGTTGGGGGAAGTGACCTAGGAGGTGAGGTGTGGACAGTGAAGGGCTTTCAGCATCAGGGCAGCCTAGAGGTCCACAGTGGCAGATGGCAGGTGACTGGACAAGGCATACAGTTGGCAGGGATCATGCTAAACAACAATAAACACAACAGCAAAGCATTACTTTTTTGGTAAGTAATTAGCACAAAAGCAATTAGAATTTCAACCAGTCTGTGAAAACATCAACCTATAGTCATACCAGTGAAAAACAAATCAAGTTTATCTATGTTGGAGTTTAGGAAGATTTTTTAAGTCTATGAGATCAGGCTCAAATTAACTCAGGACAAACTTATGACTCTAGAGTCCTTTGTGATAATTATTAGGAATTCCCATATAAGAGCCCCCTTCTTTATAGCCTCCAGTTTTACTTTTGGCAGGGCCAACACAAGTATACATCTTAAGTTACATTAAAAAGAAAATAAAAAACATTGTCCTTCCCTTTAAATCTCCATGTAGGATTGTGCTTTGGCTATTCTCTCCTGCCAAGTGTTTAAGAACAAGTTGGTCAAAATTGACCTTGTTCCTATCTACTGTTAAAAGTCAGCTGAGATTCCTCAGAGATCATTCTTGGAACATATATGAAGTCTCTTGGTTCCTTTAGTTTTCCTCTATCAGTGATGCTATCTGCTAGGACCATACATGGCTTCTCTTGGAAGCATCAGGGACATTTATCTTTCCAATGACTCTCCCATTTGCAGAATCAGTACTGGTTGACTTCCTCTTCTCTAGGGTCCCCTCACTCCCCTGTTCAGCAAATCCAGTGACTTACCAGTATTTCAGGGCCCATGTAGGGGTCTCAGATGAATACTATTAACTAAAGTCCTTGGTTCACACTATTAACTAAAGTCCAAAGTTCAGTCTTCAGGTTGAATAGCCTATGGATTTTGACTAGTGTATAATGACATGTATCGACCATTACAGTATCATAACAAATGATTTCTTTGCCCTAAAATTCTCCTATGCTTCACCTATTCGTCCTTGTCTTGCTGGCCCCTAACCCCTGGCAAACACCAATCTTTGTCCTTGTAGTTTTGCCTTTTTCAGGATGTCACTGAGATGAACTCATACAGAATAATTCTTTTAAAATTGGGTTTATTGAGACAAATTAACTCTTTTCAGGTACTAGGGGCTGTGACTGTTAACATGTGTATACAGTAGTATAACCACCAACACAACCAAGAAACAAAATGCTTCCCTCACCTAAAGATGTTCCCTCATGCCCTTTGTATTAAGTTCTTTATTGCACTTTTGATCCTCACAGCAAACCTCTGAGGAAGTAACTCTTCCTCTATCCACTTTACAGTGAAGAATCTAGGCACAGCATGTATTAGACAGCACAGTGACTAATTGACAGAGCCAAGATTTGAACTTTGGCAGTTTGAATCCAAAGTCCATGTTCTTACTGTTTGGTTTTAGTGCCTCAGCGTTCCATTTGTATACTCTAAAAGTGGATAGAACATACAATCAAAGGAAAAAAAAAAACCTTCCAATTTTTTCTAGTAAAGTACATATGGCCCCCCAAACAGATGTGACTTTCCCAAAGTACCATGTCATTTGTAAGATGAAACTAGAACCTTGGACTCCCAGCTTTAGATATGACCTCAACAGAATACTTTGCTCAATGTGTCTCAGTAAATGTTTGCTGAATAAAAGAGGAAAGAGTACACCCCCCCACACACAATATGTCATATATATGGGACAATATGGGCAGAGGCACAGGGGTTTAACACAAGCAGCCTAACTGAGGAAGAGGAAACTAGAACTTAGATACAATGGTAGAGTAGACAATCACTGTTCATAGTGATCCAGAGGGAAATGGTCTTTACTGTCATCTTCCCATGTGCCAGACATCACATAAGGGTCAATTATCTCACCTGAGTTTCACAGAATCTTCCAGAAGTGAATTCTTGCCACCTCTATTTCTTACATGTGACTATTTAAGCTTCAAGTGGTTAAGAAATTTGTTCAATGTCACACACCTAGTGATTGATAGACTGTAATTCAAACCCTGTTTTGTCAAAATCTAAAACTCTTTGTTTTCTACTGAAGCACAGTCTTTCTTAGGGGTTATATTAAGGCCTAATCTGATAAATCCTTTATCAGTTCTTAGAGAAGCAAAAGGGAAAAGTATTAATTTAGGGAACTGTGTTCACAGTGTTATATTTAGGACAGGGAGTGATAGAGGAAGAGAATGGAAGTAGGGTACCCAGCTAAAAAAGGTTGTATTGAATAATGGTGACACTGATGGGAAGGAAAAATATAGGTGTTATTTGAAACAAAACACAGCAATGAGAAAAATATACATTTCTAAGAGAAATGGGGATGGGGGAGCAGTTAAGGTTAACCATGAGATTTGGAACTATCAGAGAATGAAAAAAAAAATGATACTGCCTTGGAAAGAAAAGATAGGCCTGGGAAATGGAATCATGTGGGTGGGGGAAGATGATGACATGCTTAGTTTGGGACATGTTGACTTGAAAATGATGGCTAAAGACATAAAAGGAAATATGTTGAAATATTTGAAAATATGAGTCTAGATAAAAGTCAGGACACAATATCAAACTGGAAGCCTTCTGCACTGAATAAAGTCATGAGTCTATCAAGGAAAGAAATTTAAAACAGAATCTTGAATCACACCCACAATGGGTGATAGAAAGACAAAGAGAGTCTAAGAAAGTTACTATATAGGGAATAACTAGAGAAGTAAAAGGAGAGCAAAGATGGGCAGATAGATGGTAGATAGGTAGATAAATGGATAAATAGATGGATAGACCAACAGATGATAGAAAACTCTTAGCTGTAGATAGACAGGGAAGTTGCCATGAAGAATATATTTAGAAAAAGTTTACAGAAAAAGTAACTAGCAGTCAAATAGCATAAAGGCAGTGTATCAATTAGGACACCGGATCAGCTTTCTATAACTAAGAAATTTAAAAAGGCAGTGTTAGATGATTCAGGGATGGTATGGTGATTCCATGATCACCAGAGTCCCAGGGAACTTCAGCCTTAATACTCTGCCTCTTAAAACTGGTCTTACTTTTCATGGTCTAAGTTAGTTTCTCCACTTCTGTCTGACATTTCTTTTTGAGCCTGCAGGAAGAAAATGGAAACAGAGAAAACCTGCCTCAGAAGTTGCACATATAACTTCAGTTTGGATCCCATGGTCACACCTAGCTTCAAGGGAATCTGGAAAATATGTTTGAGCTGTCACGTGTCCAACAGGTTTCAACTCCTAAATGTGTAATAAGGAAGCAGGGACATTGGGGGAAATCCTCACCATAGATGAAAGAATAATAATTTGGAAAAGACCCTTGAATTTGACAAGTTGTTGGCACTTACAGATGTCCATTAAAGACAGGTGTGGTGGCACACACCTGTAATCCCTGCAGTTTGTGAGACCAAAGCAGGGGAATAGCAAGTTTGAGGGCAACCTGGGCAACTCAGCAAGACTCTGTTATAAAATAAAAAATACAAGGGACTAGATATGTAGCTCAGGAATACAGTGCTTCTGGGTTTAGTTCCCATACTACCTACTCCCAACAAAACTCTATTTAACTCTTTTTTTTGCATCTATTCTTGTTTCCTTCCAAGCCATCTTCCATACTTCAAGTTAGAAATAAGTTTCTAAGATGTAATTCCTCTGCTTAAAGCTTTCATTGGTTCTCCAGTATTTCCAAGATAAAGTCTCATACTCTAAAGATTGCTATCATAGTTAAAACTCTCTCTTTACTCTTCTCTTTATTTTTATCTTTCACACACCCTATTGCATCCTATATTCATATGTCACTGTTTTTTTTTTCCTTTTTTTTTGTACTGGGGATTGAACCCAGGGGTGTGTTGCCAGTGAATTACATCCCAAGCACTTTTTATTTTTGATTTTGAGACAGGGTATTGCTAAGTTGCTGAGGCTGGCCTTGAATTTAGTATCTTGAATTTGGTATCCTCCTGCCTCAGCCTCCAGAATCACTGGGATTATGGGCATGAGCCACTGTGCCAGGTTCACTCAGTTGCTTTTTTTTTCCCCCAGTTGACTAGAATGCAGTGCTTTTTTTCTTATGCTTCTGAGGTATTGAATCCCTAGTTCCCTCCTTTTGTATGCTTTCTCCTACTTTGGATGGATTCCTGTCTTTCTTCAGGTTAGATACCACATCTACCATGGTACTTTCATTGATCTCCAAGAACTGTGTTTTGCCTGTATCTATTTATTCCAGAAGTACTCTACATGACAACATATACCACTTATCCAAATCTGTCTTGGCTTCTATGTGCTATCCACAAAACTATTAGTTCCTTGAAGATAAAGATAACCTCTATTCAAATATGTGCATCCAGAGGTTCTTCCAGGGCTAGAATAAAGTAGGAGATCCAAAAGTGTTGGTTGAATAAACAAAAAGCATTACTCCAATGAGAGAAAGACTCAAAAGGTATCATTTATTAAAGCAAGTGAAAATACTTATTTTTTTCTGCCTGCATAATGTTGTTTATAAGGCTTGGGCTTCTCTGCTTCATAATGAGACACTTTTCACTCTGCTGACAAATGACAAAGAAAATGAATTACTTTGACAAGGAACATTCAAGTGTGGCATTCATCTTACATTCTGAAACATTATTGGATGCCATGATTCCATGTCTTAGAGTTAGATTGTTTTTGGCAATTCCCATTTCAAGGAAGGAAAAATTGCCTATTGTAAAGGAAACATCTATAACCCACTATTTAGCAGGGCTGTTAGAGCTTATTTGCTCATTACCATGACAACCACCAGCTCAACACTGCGCTGTAGTATTCTTGTCTAGACAGCACCAAATTCATCAACACTTCCTCTTTTGTATGCCTGATTTTAAACAGGCAGGTGTATATCCAAGGTGCTACTGAAAAGATTTTTCTCTCCATGTGGGCAAAGGAGAGTGTTATAGGCATCCTGTGAGAATCTAAATGGCTAACACTGAAATCTTCACTGATTTGAAAGCATTAGCATCCATCTATGTTTTTCTTTTTTAATAAAACCTTACTAGAAATTAAAAAAACTAGAAATATATCCATATGGCTTGCCAACTATGTCTAAAAATAGTTGACGTGAAAGAAAGTGCTCACTAGCTGTTTAAATCTAAAAAAAAGAGTCAAAATGTCTTTTGTGTTTTCTTTGTTACCATTATTCAGACATAGTATCAAATAGATACTCAAAGCCATAAATCATACATTTATTAGCATAAAGTAGTTGAAGTATTCTTTTTAATGGAGGAAAGATCCAGTAAGTTCAGTCCCACTGAAACTCAGGGTCTTGGCATACCTAAGGCAAGAGAACTTCCTAGGAATTTCTTGGTCTTAAATCTCTGGCAATGCAGTAAAACCAATCAGCAAAAGTCCTTCAGGAGTATTCTGAAATGGAAGAATAAAAAAACACATGTACATTTCCCCTCAGAGCTGATACAGCTATTTCGATTGACCAGCTGGTTTGACAAGATTATGGATATGCAACTTTGAATTACATTTGTATACAGGTAAATATGTGACTGGAGACTCTGTATGCAATTTATTTTAATTTGACCGTAAATAACTTGAGTCAGGCAGGGACACATGACCCAAACCTTACATTCACAAAGACCATCAAATTTAGAAATTTGACCTTGTCACTAAGCAAAGATATGCAAATAGTCAGAGACAGGATTAGAACCAGATGGCATTCATCAGATAAACTTGGGTCCATTACTAGACCATAATGCTTTGAAGAACATTATAAGTTAGTATAGTTTACAATGACCATTATTATTGCATGGTCAGAAAGCAATTAACAAAGATCAAGTGGAATTTATCTGTGGGATACAAGGATAGTTCCACATTTGTAAATCAGTGAATATGATGTACCACATTAACAGAATGAAAGATAAATATTATGTGATCATATCATAGGTATATGAGGAATGTAACAAAACAAAGAACATGCATGACAAGCCATAGGTTAATGTGACTTGGGAATATCACTTGAACATTAGGCTTAGACTTGTGGAGAATGCCTGTGGCAACATAAAACTCAACTTCTGTCTCTTAGTTAAATGAAATTTTATAATTTGATGTCACAAAGTCCAGAAGCAAACTGCTGAACCAATATTTCTGTGTTTGTTTTTGTTTTATCTTTTGCTTCCTGGTTATTTAATGGCTGGGATAACTCCAGTTCTTAAATTCATATACAAGGCAGGCAGAAATAGTCATGAAGTTCTATTAAAGAAAAACAAGAAACATAAAGCCTTCACAGAAATGCTAGGAGATCTTTTTTTCATGAATCATTACCCTGGATTGTATCATATACCATTAGCAGCAGGGCTGGGAAAACAAATACCTAGATTGAGAAAAAGCACATCTCTCAACCACAAATAGGATTGTGTTAGTAACCAGGACTGGACAATGTGATGAATGGTTATCAGGGAGAAAATTGGGTCTGTCATTTGCCCCCTCTGTAAAATGGTCCTAACCTCTGAGCTTTGCAAAACAACATAAGCTTAGTTTGTATCTGGAATGTCCCCCAGAGGTCCATGTGTCTCCAGCTTGGTGCTATTGGGAGGTTGTGGAAACTTTAAGAGGTGGGGCTTAGTGGGAGATTTTAAAGCATTGGGGATGTGCCCTTGAAGGGTATGATAGGACCTCTTTGTTGCATCCTCACCATGAAGTGAGCAGCAGTGCCTACCGTGTGCTACATGCCATGATGTGCTCCCTCACCATAGGTCCAAAGCAATAGGACCAACTGATCATGAACTGAAACATCTAAAGCTATGAGCCAAAATAAACTTATGTTTATAAGTTGATTATCTCAGGTATTTGCTATAGTCATGGAAAGTTGACTACTGCACTGTACAAACTAATATGCATATAATATGAAATTATTCAACACTGAATTAAATCACAGCAGGCACAAAAATTTCATTCAGAATTCATATTAATAAAATAAATTTACCTTCTACTTCTGACAGAGGACCTTAGGTAATATTATACACTAGACTAGCATGCTTTTTTTTTTCTTCTTTTGCAATGTATAGGACTGTCACCATAGCAATGATGGTAACCATAACAGTTAGGTCACCAACACTTCATTACAATTTAATGACAGGAAGGGAAGGAAAAATATCTTGTCATATTAGTTGTATGGGAGAATTTTGGTAAGAACAGACTGTGACTTGGCCAGGACATCTGCACTCTTAAGAAAACAATACAGAAAGCCAAAATGTCAGTTTTATAGCTGATTTCAAAGAGTCAGTGTTCTGAGGCATGGTGTCCTTAGGTGTCATGTGGAAATATGGGCTGAGTGGGAAAAACTCACATATTGAATCATTCATATCATCTCCCATGATTCTGGTTATTTCCTTCCATCCTCTGGACACAGAATGTCTTCTGGTACCCTTGCTATAGTAATAGCCAACCATATCACACTCTCAGATTCTCATTTAATTTTTTAAACCAGTTCATCTTGCAATAATCCTGTTAAATATTAGGGTACAACTTTGTTAAATAGTACTTGGTATGGTCGATATAATTTAAGACCATGAGAATGCATGCTAGGCATGTTTTGTTAATCTTACTAAAGGGGTATAATTTCATGAATATTTAGTCAGTAGAGTATAATTCAGAGACATGGCATCCCATTCTGATACCTCTGAAGGTATCACTAAAATATGGCCATTTTCCTCTGTAGACAAATTTACATTATCTTATCTATCAAAATTTCAGTAGCTGTTTATTTATTTAATTAAATTCATATTCAAAGAGTTTTAGTTATCTTCAGTATAATTCTTTAGAGCTGTTTGCATATACAGTGCCACATAATGATGTTTCAGTCAGTGAGTGACCACATACACAATGATGGTCCCATAAGATTAGATTGAAGCTGAAAAATTCTTATTACCTAGCAATATTAGAGCCACCATAAGGTCCTTTTTTTCCCCACCTCAGCATTATTTATTGATCTGTTTAAATCATGACAAAAATGAAATTAGATTTTTCAGTAAGCAAAATTTACTCTTCTTAGAGGCAATACACTTTAATCTATTATAAGATCTTTATACAATTGCTCAGGTGTTTGTGGTGATGCTGGTAGAAAACAACTTACTAAGCTGCCAGTTATATAAAGGTGTAGCACATTCAATTAAGTGCAGACATAATACTTAATGATAATAAGTGACTATGTTACTGGTTTATGCATTTACTGCAGTATACTCCTTTATCATTTAGGGTATACACCTTTTGCTTATAAAAGTTTGCATAAAAGAGTATTGTATGTTATTGTAGCCAGCAGTAGCCTCATACATCTGATGTTTACCACATCTCATGATTGCATCAATAGGTTGTTTTAAGTGACTATCTATACCACGTAGGTATATAAATACACTGTATGATGTTCATACAATGACAAAAATGCCTAATGCCACTTCTCTCAGAATGTATTCCTGTCATCATGTGATACATGACTGTACATCATATAGATATGCATACATATCTGTTTTTACATATGTGTCATATAATCATTACAAATTTCAAGTAATTAAGGGATTGTAGAGGATGACAAGTCTGAAATTTGTAGAGCAGGCTGGTCAACTAGAAACTGTTAGGCAGGAGATGATGCTATGGTCTTGAAGCAGAATTTCTTCTTCCTTGAGAAAACCTCTTTTTGCTCTGTAGTCCTTTCAACTGACTGAATGAGGCCCACTCACATAATCAAGAATAATTTTCTTTCTTTAAAATCATGATTATAACTCCACATCAGCACCTACATTAGTATTCGGTTGAATAACGAGCTATGATGGCCTTGCCAAGTTGACATATAAGACAACCATTGCCATGTCATTTAGCTTATTCCTCTAGCCCTGTGATATGCAATATGGTAGCTGGTTACCACGTTAAGCGTGTGAAATGCAGCTTGTCTGAGTGGAAGTGTCTTACAAGCACGAATCCACATCAAACTTAGAAGACATACTATAAATAAAAAGAATATAAAATAACTCACTGATAAGTTTTATATTGATTACATGTTGAAAGTGATAGCATCTTAGATATGTTGGGTTAAATGTAATAGTTATTGAAATTAACTTAACTATTTAATTTTACTTTTTAAATGTGGTTATTAAAATTGTTAAAAATACATTTATAGGGGGATGGGATTGTAGCTCAGTGGTAGATTGTTTGCTCTGCACATATGAGGCACTGAATTCAATTCTCAGTACCACATTTAAAAAATGAACAAATAAAATAAAGTCATTGTGTCCATCTACAACTAAAAATATCTCAAAAATACATATATGATACACACATTTATACTTCTTTAGGGTGGTGCTCCTCTAACCTCTGTTTTTTTTTCCTGTAATTCAGAAATTAGACTCTAAAAGTTTGATTAGAGTTAAACTTGACCTGTAAGATTACATTATAAGCAATCTTCTATATTTGTTATGACAGTAGAACATATTATCTTTTATACTATCAGTTGTTTAGAGTTTGGACACTAGATTGAGGGATGCCTCTCTGATTCCTCTAAGATAAAATTATCTTTTCCCCCTTATAGCCAGAAAGCAATCCACATGATGTTACTTTATCACCATACAAAAATCTGGTTTCTCATCAACAATTCACCTAATGAATTTAATAGCAATTAATAATCCCTGCCTGAATCAATAATTTCATCAGGAATAATTTCCTTTTACATAATTAATTGTCATTTTTTTCTATAAAGTAGAAGTTTCCTGTTCAATTCAGGCCATTTGGTTGCTATAAATTCTTATTGAAAAGATAGTATAAGGGGCTGGGGTTGTAGTTCAGTGGTAGAAGGCTTGCCTAGCATGGGTGAGGCACTGGGTTCAATTCTCAGCACCACATATAAATAAATAAAATAAAAATCCTTCAGAAACTAAAAAAAAATTTTAAAAAAGAAATAAAAGATAGGATAAATTCTTACCATTTTAAATTACCAGTTTTTAAAATAAGGAATTAATGTATTTCCTTACTGAAGTAATACCTGCATGAAGGTTAACAAAATACTTTAATCTTGCTTTCTTTAAAAAAAATCATTATGAACTCATGGATTTAAAAAAAATATATATTTCAGCCAACTTCAATTTTTTATTTTGTGCTTGAATTTTCACAACTTAAACTGTGGAAACTTGTTAATAAGATTTCAAGTTTCCTTTGACACAACCTCATTAACCCTGGAAAACTTTCTTGTTTTCTGGTATAATAACCTATTCCAGGCTTCGAAATTAGGGTTAAAGGAGTGCTTTATTAATACAAGAAATCCACACATGAATAAGGCACCCAGAAAGATCCATGTGTGGATCGCTGAAGTTCATAACTAAAAACGTAGGACACCCTATTTTAGTTACATCCACAATGAAAATCTCTCTTCCGCTTGGTTACCAGGCCTCTGCAGACTGCAGGGTCTCCTCTGTGTCCCAAGGTGATAGGAATTTCTAGAGCTAAGGATCCACAATCATTGCCCACAAATTGCTGGGAAATAAGACAGTTTGGAATGCTCTTCTCCTCCTACTCTAGGGCTCTGGAAGAGAACTCAGACTGTCTTCCTCCTATTCTTCACTTTCTTCTTTAATACTGGCTTCTCTTTGAAATGTTCTGTCTTCTACCCAAGGCAATAAATACCACTATTTTGAGATAGAAGGCCAAGGAAAACTTAAAGAAAAAAATGTGTGTTTCCAAATTTATTTTTCTTCATATTCCTCAGGAGAGATTTACTGTTCTCTAGCTTAGTTCTGATCCTTTCCAACCTCCAAGGTCTTGATAAAGTGTTTCTTTTGCATAGGAAGCTACCTTTCTCCTTTTATTCTAGTTATATTTCATCTTTGTCTTTCTCATGAAACATATTTTATTCGTTTATTTTCTAATTTTACCTTTATTTTTTGTGGTGCCGGGGATTGAAACCATGGCCTTGTATATGCGAGGCACTCTATCAACTGAATTGTTTCCCCGGCCCTCACTTATTCTTTCTATAAACATGCATTAAGTATTACCTCAGAATGCTTATATTTTTGTATGAACTAGACTGTATACTCTTTGAAAGAAGAATTCTTGTCTGGTTCATCATTTTCCACCTATTCAATAAATATTTTTTGAATGGAAGAGGGAAGAAATGATAGAATGAATAAGCATAAATTGTTGACCACCCAGATTGCAGGAATCTTCTTTCTTCCGCATGTTCTAATGTGCCAGGATGCCTAAGTTCTTGGCTTTCCACACTTCTCATAAAAAAAACTTGCTTTCCTCTGCATCTACTTTATCTTCATAAGTCTTTTTAAATTTTGTATTATTTTTAAAAATTTGTTCTAGTTAGTTATACATGACAGTAGAATGCATTTTGACACATCATACACAAACGGAGCACAACTTCTCATTCCTCTGGCTGTATATGTGCAGAGTCACATTGGTCGGTCATGTAATCATACATGTATATAGGGTACTAATATCTATCTCATTCCACCATCCCTTCATAGGTCTTTATAAGAGAAAGAAATGACCCATCCTTAGCTTCAGACCAGCTCTTCCATGTACCTTCTGGTCTCTTCTTAATTTCCCTAGGATCTTGATGCAGCAATGGTCTCCCTTCCTTTATATTTAGCCTTTCCAATGGCTCCCTCTATTCAGGTTCAAATGTTTAGAATGTTTAAACTCCCCACCTCTTGCCCCAGCATGTTACTATCTGCCTCTCCATTTCACCGCCTGTTACTTGCAACTTTAAAGCGCTACTCCAACCTTACTGGAGTATCTGACCCTCTATCTTGGTTCACCCCTCTTGCTTTTGTATGTTCCTTATTTTGCTCGAATATCCTTTTTCTTGAATATTCCTTTTCTACTTAGTTTTACCTCCCCATGTCTCATCTTAAGCCCGTGTTTCTCTGCGAAGCCTTGTAATACCCCTGCAGAAGAGCTGGTTATGTTCCACCTCTACTTTATAATTTCACCTGTAGCCAACTGTATTATAATTATCTGTTAGCCAATCTGCCACTCCCAATGACTGTGAGATCCTTGTGGGCAGTACAAGATCATATTAATAATATGGGTATTCATTCTGTAGTAGGTCCTAAAAGCCTTAATTGAATGAGAGTCATCATTTCATTACCTGTAGCTACCGCACTGTGCTCAGGAAAGATCCTATAATAGTCCAGGCCAAAGGGTGTGTTCCTTCTGTCGCCAGCCCTGGCAAGGCCAGCATGACCTTGGCAAGATGGTTTCTTGTATTAACTAGGAAATCAACTAACTTTCCTGTTTGTATAGTATGTTGGCCAAAGGAAAGATGGCTGTGTGTGGCGAAAGCAGCAAATAAAAAGACCTTCTGTGCAAGGAATATTCATCCACAGGAGGGGCTCCTTGAAATTTAAACCCTTATTCAAGGAAGGCTAAATCAAGTCTTGCTCACATATGCAAAGACAAGTAGATAGTTGTGAAATTCTTTATTTTTGAGTCTGAACCTTCTGCTAAAATAAGTAGGAAAAAAACATTCATAATTGACAATATTGAGTATAAATTCTATCATTTTTTGAAGTGGAGGGAAAAAATCCCTTAAAATCATTTGTAAAATGATTTCATTTTTCTTACTCTTTCTTTCTTTCTTTCTTTCTTTCTTTCTTTCTTTCTTTCTTTCTTTCTTTCTTTCTTTCTTTCTTTCTTTCTGTACTGGGGATTGAACCCAGATGCACTTAACCACTGAGTTACATCCCCAGCCTTTATTATTATTATTATTTTGAGAAAGGGTCTTGCTAAGTTACTGAGGGCCTCACTAATTTGACCTCAAACTTGCAATCCTACTGCCTCTGTGCTCTAAGTTGCTGGGATTATAGGCATGTCCCACCATGCCAGGCTTTCCAATTCACATTTTAAAGATGAAGTATCTGAAGTCCTAATCACGGGAGGTGACCTGTCCAAGGTCCACAGAAAATGGGCAAAACTGGTTCTTCAATTTAAAAACACCCTTTAAACTTCATTATGCTATATAAAAAGTACATGACGAGTAAAAGTTACAATTTCTGGAATGCATTATGGCACTGTAAAATAGTTTGGTAACAACTTGAATATACTTCCAAATATCACTATATTTGCTATTTTCTTATATTGGTTTATGTCCTGATATCTATCTTTTTCTGGCACTTAAAATATTATTAGTCAGAAAATAACTATTAGTCATTGAACTACAAAATGCCTGGTTCTACTTTTGGAAAGGTCATGGAGCTCAGTGACTGAAGTAATGGTAGCTGCAGTATTTGATAAGGAACAGCGAAGAGTCTAAAATTTTACCTGACTTGTAATATTACAGTTAGCTTCATGTATGTTGACAGAAATCCTAAGACTCCTAGGTTAGGATCAAAAACTATTACTCAAAGCAGAGTGCTGGAATTTGTACTGGTGTTCTAAACTTCACTTGCTATAGGGCACCCCAAAGAAGACCAGATGATATCTGCACTCAGTGAGTTGGTGTTATAGGAAAGTGATCTTAACCTAAGGAATTCAAATCTTTTTTAATAGACAGATAAGACTTCCTGCCCTTTGCTTTGGAGAGAGACACTACCACTATCTTCCAAGGCTGTTCATGGTACAATCATAGGCAAATATTTTTAGAAAGATAGTATGGAACCAAGAGAGTCAGTACTGCTGGTCACAAGACAAGCAGAAACAAAAGGGATCCTGGAGTGTCATTTCCCATAAATACCTTCCCCATATTTTTATATTCTTTCACTTCTGTCAAGTTGTCCCTTGAGTGTGACATTCCATAAGCCACACTGATTAATCTGACAGAGGTTAGGACCAAATCTTTTGAAGTAGTCTTATGTAACATCTAATTAGGGCTACTATCATCAGAACTATAAGTAACAGAATGAGGCCATTGTGTAGTATTGACCTCAACCATGCCTCCACAGTTTCAGAACCAACTAGCTCTACAAATCCCATAAACCATCTGTGTCCACTGTAAGGAGTCAAGTGGTTTTCTCTTTAAATTGTTTGGCCTGAGGCACTCATCTAGGTGTAGTGGGATATCCTAGTAAGTGGACAGATTCCATCAAGGCCTGCAAGAAAGAAGTCTAGGACAATTCTGACATACTTAATAACTCTGGCCTGTGAATTGAGACTGATCTAAGACCCTATCAGTGCTAAAGTGGTGCTGTTGGTCAGTTTAGCTGAAGTCAAGGAAACATTTTGTGTCACTTTTTCTAATTGAAGGATTCTCATTGTAGGGAAAATTGCTCTGAGGGTGCACATAAATAATAGATCAGAATCTTCTCTGGGAAACTAAGAGTAACTTTATTTTGGAGAAATCTGCACAATCATCTAAGGACTATAAAATCTACAGGTGGTGTTTATCAAAAATATTATCAGGTCTCTCATATCTATCTCTAAAGTGCAAAATATCATGCTTTAAGGAGGGAAGTGAGTTAATGCATAGTTTCCATGTAAGAAGTACAGTCTGAGGAAGTAATTGTTGTTTCCATTCATTAAGCCTATTGAGTGGGACCTACATCAGTCAGGGCACAGGTTAACAGTGCCTCCAACATCATCTCCCAGCCAACTTAGAGTTCTACATTTGCTCAGCTTAACAGAGTCAAATCCTTGTTTTTGAAGGAAGTGCCTGGTGAAGTTCAAAGTGCCCTCTTTGTCTACAGCACCACTTGGGTGGCATTTGTCTAACCCATGGAATGAATAAGTATCAGTTATGGTAATGAGTGGTAATGGTTGTGATCCAAAAAGTGCTGCCAGGTGTTTTGCATGGGACATGTAGAAGCCGAAGCTTTCTTATGCTGCTTCTGAGTTTTCTCAGTGAAATTAAGGGAAATGATAACCAAATTGAGGTCAAAACCATCTGGTGGGGAATGGCAGATGTAGAAGATTTTAAAATTTGTTCTTGCAGTAGTTACAGGGATAACCGCACTAGGGCACTATCCCTTCCTGAAGAAAGTTCCTGTTGGTTCTTAAGGGTGCAGATCATGAATGTCCTTCCTTCCTCTATACCTACTGAGATCTAATGTGTTCCTTCCTGGGGCCCAGGAATATAGCTAACCCTCCACTACCACATACTTCTTATGTCTCATTCTAGTGGTTGTAACTTCACCCTATTTCAGATTAAACCTACTTACCCTTAATCCTTTTATCCAGAAGCATTCAATGTAAGAGAGTAAAGAGCATTTTTATAAAACTTAAAGAGAGGACTGGGGACTGTGGCTTGGTGGTAGAGCACTTGCCTGGCAGGTGTGATCCCTGTGTTCCATCACCAGCACTGCAAAACACAAACAGCAACAACAAAAACAACTTATGGAGACCCTTAGTCTTCTACTTGAGCCTGCATTAGCCAATCAGAAAGAAGTTATACTAAACTATGTTGTCCTTATTGTCTAGGACTATATCAAACCACAAGAATACCATATAGTGCTGAAGAATTAAGTTTAAATTCTTTAGGCCCCTCTTGGTCTGGGTGCCACCTGGCAGGTCCAATGCAGCAGTCTGCCAGGAGCAGGTAGAATTCACGTTGCACAGAGTATGATCTCCTTCACTTTGAGATAAGTAAGTTAACTTTTAGCAAAAATCACAAACCTAGCATGAGTAAGTCTCAGCATCAGAAATAGTATCATTTAGTGTTTTCCAGTCTATCATGGTAGATATATTGCCACATCCAGTAAGATTATGGATCTGGACAGAAATTGTGCAATCTGAGTAGAGCAGGCTTGATTGGCAGCTTGATTCTCATAAAAAAAAAACATGCTATTACTGTGGGCTTCTGCATGAATGACCCATATGTTTGGATCAGCAGTCACAATTTATTTTCACTGTTTACAGCCCTCCAAAGAAGCCAGTCCATTGGAAACAGCCCAAGAATTAGAAAAATAGGATAAGTTTTGTCAAAGGGAATATTGGCCAAAGTTGTAAGAAAGACCTTGAGTTCTTTACCTATTGAAGATAGATACCATGCCCACTTTTGGTTCTGCATTGATGGCACTGTAATTGAAATACTACAGCAGTCCAGGAGATATCATTTATTTCAGATTAGTTGAGTCATAAATGAATCAGGCTCAGTCATTTAGAAGAACTTCTTGAAATAGAATCCCACTGAGATAGTGGCTTTGTTTTACGAAGTATGGCAGGCAATAAGGTTTCCACTAAGAGTTTAGCTGGTATTTCTTCATGTAAAGCCAAGATTATGTTTGCTATAGGTTGGTAATGTTTTTAATATACCATTTCCATTTGACAAGCAAGACTAGTTGTGCCCTTCACACCTTATTAGTTGTTGAGTCTGAGTTGACCTACCCTAAAATGGGATTATCAAGCTTGGAAGTTAAATTGGCCTCCAAGGATCAGGTGCTCAGGGTCAGCAATAGCTCAGCAGAAAGTTAATTGCTGCTTCCAAAAGTCATCTATTTGGTAGGCATTTTGAGGAAGTAATGAATCCAGAACCACATAGATGCTTCCAAGTGGAGGCTTTCAGTCCTTCTGCCAGAGACTACAGTGGACAAAACACCAGTTACAGAAAGCTTATGGCTCAAAAGGAATATTTAGGTTGTTGGGTTCAACTGGAGATGAGGGAGAGAGATGTCTGGTTAACAGCTTATGCCAGCACTTCTCTACATGCACTTTTTCCCATTTAGGAGAACTGTAGCTGGCACTTATGGGACAGGGAAGAGCAAGCATCTAACAGCTATTTCTACTATAGTTTCAGATGTAGAAAGAGCAATAACAGTAAATTAAATTAGTGCAAAAGATTCAACCACAAAGTCACATTAGCTTTCATTTCCCATTGTACGTTTTGCCCAATCCTTATTAGTAGGATTTTTATGTCTACAACCTTCATAGAACTGGCAAGATGGTGACCGGGGCACCTAAATCCAACTGCACTGTAAAAGTTGGAGTCCTTTTCCTCCCTGAAATTTCCCAGCTTCTCCAACAGGTGTATTTAGCCATTGGAGAACAAGGGAACCCCAAGCACAACCCCAAATCTTAAAGCAACTTAGGTTGGAAGGACAGGGAAAGATCAAGGGAAATGAAGGGGTAGGAGGGCTCTGCACCAACAAACACATCTTTGCATGCACCTTTAGGTTTGAGTGTTAGAGTAGTGCCTTGTGGTTCAGTCAAACCAACTTCTACTATTTTAGACTTGCCTAATGCTCTCTATCAGAAGATGAGGTCATCATGGCTGACACAATTTCTTTTAGCTTGGATCCCTCTTGACTCAGCAATGGCAGCCACATTATTTTTCACTGGGGCTATAGTGTTTGCATCCTGTGTGTAACTTGGGTTTGATTCATTGAGTGGCACTGTTTTTAAGGAATTCTTCTTAATCCAGGGCATTTTTTGTCCACTTTATCCTAGTAACATCTAAGTTTTCACTTTACCTAAGGTTAGGGGCATTTTCCCAGGTGGCAGGGCTAACCATAAGAATCTACCTTAATTCTTCTGGCTGCGTTTCTCCTTCTCCAGTGTGTCACATTCATCAGCATTGCAAACCCAATCTAGAGCAGTAAGGTCCAATGTATTAGTCAATAACTCATCTGTGTTTTTCCATGAGAGTTTGTTTAGCTGGTGGCATGGTCTATGGGAGACATAGCTGAGCTTAAAGGGTTAGAAATGAGTGGGGCAAAGTCAGTAGCTAGTCAATGTCCAAGTACACTGTCCTCTGTCCTCTAACAGACCAAGGCAGAATTAATGGATTGTGAGACCTCACCTCTAACAGACAATGGCAGAATTAATGGATTGTGAGACCTCAGCTCAGGCAGCTGGTTTCCAGGAGTCTGGACTCATAGGATGATGTAACAGGTATTTACCAGGTTTTGTTCTCTGAGTTCATCCATTGTGAGATAGGAAGAAGACACTTGATGGTGGAACTGAACTTAAAAGCTAGAAAGAACAGATGTAAAAAGGTAGAATCTGAAGTTAAAGGTCAATCAGCCTAAAGGAAATTAGATATATGTGGGTGCAATCGGAAAGAAGCCAGAATGTTAAGGCACATTGTCTTTGTGGGCCAGTTGAGCATCAGGTTACTTTGGAAAAATAGGCTTAAAATATTATTTCTTTCTAGGTCTTCTGATATGGAGTCTTGCTGATTTCCCTGACTTGCAGATGTCCCTGCCAATTCCTGCCCCTGCCAATTCCTGCCCCGTGTGGCTGCCAGAGTTCCATTTATGAAACCCAAGTCTGATTATGTTGGTATACTCTACTTGAAAACCTGTCCTTGATGTCTCATAGCAGAAGATAAAGTCCAAATTCATTAGCATGACATTTAATGTCCTTCACAAGCTCGACACAGTTGACTTTTCAACTTCATCTATTGTGTCTCCCTAACCTGTACCAGGTGTTCTGGCCACAAAGAATTATATGGTTTTCCCCCAGATATGCCGTGCTCTTTCATATTGGTTTCCCCGCCTGAAATTGACCTTGTCTTTCTCTCCTGAAAAACTATGAGGCTGAATTCAGCTGTCTCACCCTCTAAACAATTTTCTAACTTGCAGGCTGTGCCCCCATGATGTCACATGCAGATTGATTATGATATTCTAGTAATGCAGTCTCTATTACTATATTGTCCCCAGATTGCATCCTTCTTGTGGGAACTTTTCTTATTCATCATGGTAGTCCTTGGCACATATTAGCTACTTATTTAATATTTGTTTCATGTGATGTATTGATATATTTATGATGCAACAAATTGTTTCTTTGAAGTTAAAAAAAAGTATTTCATTTTACCATGTTAAAAATCATTTGAGGGCCCCTAATAATCTGGATTATTATAAATAATAAAACTAATGAATCAATTATAATAGTAATAATTTTTTATTAACTATTCATTGTTATTTCCAAAGCAATCAGCAATAACTGCTGTAATTATACCCTTTAATCTTTCAAGTTACTAAGTATGAAATCAAGGTGAAGTTATCCAAGTGACAGTAGGTAAACTTAGTTTTAGGGAATGTGGTTTGTTTTATTTTGTTTTAAAAGAGACATATGGGAGAACAAATATATATATACACACACACATATATATGGCATTTTTTTTCCTGTGATGCTCTTACTTGCTCCCTATTGTACATCCTCCTCATATCTACACTCTCCTTTCACCCACTTCAAACTCTCTCCACCTGTTGTCTAGAAAACAAATATTCTAAAGAAATGGAAATTTGGGGTATCAAGTGCCTAAAAATACAAAATGTGCTTATGGAAGCACTATTTGAAGTATTTTCTGAAGGAACCTTTCTAAAACATACTTCTTGTGTCTTTAGAATGTATTGAATCTCTAAAGAGTTAAGAGGTACTTATTCAAACTGAAGTGCCACAGACATGACCATTTTCTGAAATAGTACAGTAAATGGATGGCCTCCGTTTACATAACACTGGAGAACAGCCTGGTTTCTCAGTAGCTTAGGCATTGTGTGATCATGTTGCAAAACTTTGACTCTGCCAATGACCCTTGTCTTTTCAAATATTACTGGAGTTAAGAAAGAAATTTAGTATCCCCAAACAGCCTTTCTGATCACCACGTTGGTTCCATAACACTAAACTACTAGTTAGAAGTCAATCCAAAAAGTGAAATTGCCTTACATTAATAAATATTGTACAGCAGTGCCCATTCTTTATTAGTAAAGTTTTATCAGATTCTTCTGTTTATTTATTTTCCTTTCTTCATGCATGCTAGGCAAGTGCTCTACCCCTGAGTTACATCCCCAGGTCCCTAACTTATATCATCCTTCTCTACATAAGGAAGACATCACCACTGAGCATGGAGAGGCAACTATTCACAAGCAGTTAGAATTGGCATTCAAGAAAATATCCATTTTCCATTTTTCCTCTAGTGCATAAGAACACACATCCAAATAAGAAAATGAATCCCAGGTGCAGTGAAGGAATCCAACAAATATTAATTAGATACTGTTGCATGTATTTTATGTGGACTCATTTAGTACCCTTTCCAATCCTCTTCCAACTTGCCAACTTCCACTAACTGGGAAGTTAAACATAGTACTTTGACACTTCCCTTCAATTAGACTGCAGCCATAACTTAGGTGCCACCATGTGTCCCTCAGGAACACTTGAAAACTAAAACAGAAACTTGAGGCTATGCCTTCAGAGACAGAATAGATCTTCTGGTAAGCACAGTGGAGTGCGAAGCCAGTACTTCTAGAATCACTGTGATGGAAATTGTGGTGTTCACATCTTAGCTTGCTCAGGACTAAGCTTTGGACTTGAATACTTACTGTGTGAAATTGGGCATTTTGCCTATCTGCATTGTTCCTGGCTAGGTGGTATCTCTAGTCCTACTGCATATGAATGTGTCTTTTGCTGTTTGTAAAAAAATTCTGTTTGTCTATTGTGTACCAATCACATATTCTCTGTTCTTTGGTGTATTCAAGAAAAGGAGATAGACATTAAACACAAAATTTAAAAACTTGAGCTGTAATTGCAATTGTGGAGTTAAAATGGAAAATACGTAGGGACCCATGGAAGATAAAGTAGTTTTCAGTATGCCCTGACCTAATCTGTCATTCCACTATGCATTATCCATTTGCAATTTAGGAATAGCAAGAAAAACAAATGATCACCTTGTTATGGACAATTGTTATCTGGGTGTCTTTGGAAAATATAGAGAAGATTTGGCTTTTTTGGGGGTAGGGAGTACTGGAGATTGAAGCCAGGGGTACTCAACCACTGAGCCATATTCCCAGCCTTTTTAATTTTTTATTTTGAGACATCATCTCACTGAGTTGCATAAGACCTTGCTAAGTTGCTGAGGCTGGCTTTGAACTCACATCCTCCTGCCTCAGCCTCCTGAGTCGCTAGGATTATGGGTGCATGCCCATCTTGGCTTTATTTTTTAACCCATTATGTGTCAAAAATCTGACATCACTATTCATGAGCATGTATGCTAACAGAATATTAAGGTAATTTAGGTCAAAGGAAAGAGTGCATGATAACTATGCACACTTATAGCTAGAATACAGCATTGTCCTTAATTCTAAGATAGTAAATACTTGGGTCATGGGATACCTTATGTCTCTTCTCTGATTATGAATTAGCTCAAAGTCAACATATGTCTAAAACTATATTAT
Source organism: Ictidomys tridecemlineatus (assembly GCF_052094955.1). Taxonomy (NCBI): domain Eukaryota; kingdom Metazoa; phylum Chordata; class Mammalia; order Rodentia; family Sciuridae; genus Ictidomys; species Ictidomys tridecemlineatus. The sequence continues at coordinate 117,486,371 of NC_135477.1, read as the reverse complement.
ATATGAATTCCTGTTTTGAATGGTTTATATTACTTTACATAAAGAACTAGATCTTATTCCTTTTCTGCTATGATGAATTCATTTATCTTAAATAATGTATATTCTATGTACCTTTGCACATAAGGCATACTGGAACATGTGCTGAGCTGGCCCAGAAAAGATTGTAAATAGCTGATACAAAAATTACATATGGAATTCTACATACCTTTGAAATATGAGATCCAGCTTTGATGAACCTTACGGTCACAGTCAAATGTGGAATTTAATTAACTTCAGATAAAAATCCTGTCAAATTTCTAATATGATTATATCCTCACTGATTTTCACATAAGTCTGCCCCTCTGTTGGTATATTGCTATAGACAAAGAGAATGATGTACTTGAAAAACACTGGATTTGAAGTAAAAAATAACTCATATTCCTTTGCCCTTCATACTAGCTCTGTAACCATGATCATGTTATTTAGTTTCTTTGAACATTTTGTAATGGGAGAAATAATACATGTTTTACTAGATTTAGACTTCAATAAATATGATTTCTTTCTCTTTTTCCTTATTGCCACTATCATCTCTGGCCTCTCAGAATTTCTAGAAACTATATGTTCATATCATTAATCTGTTAACCAATTAAACACATATTTATCTATATGCATGCATTTATGTATGTGTATAGGTAGATGCAATCCACTCGAAAAATAAATTTGTAAAATACCTAAAAACATATTTTCAATTAGGAAACACCTATTAAAAACTTAGTAACAAGGCCCCTGTTTGTCATTTGTCTTTATGAAATAACAAATTTATTAGATCAAGTAAGAACCTGAGGTTTTTCACTTAGAGGACATATTGAATTACTCCGGACTTCTGCTAAGAAATGTAAAACAATAAGAATTAACTGCCATTTTGAAACCCCAAATCTTTATGATTGACAGGCTAGACTATAATCTTATAGAGCTCAACTTAAATATTTTTCATTAATAATGAAATTATAAATAATGCTAGTTAATGAATGATTTTATATCTGGTTATTAAATAGCAACACACATTTAGAAGTATAAGATATATGTATGACATGTGAAAATTCTTGACATAGTGAGGAAAGTAACAAAAATCCTATACTAAGGTTGCTATGATCTATAATAAGTTATTGTTATTAATCCCTTACCATGCCTAATTTGTAAATTATCATAGTCATGTGTGTGTAAGTGGGGAAAAGGTATACATTGGGTTAGATATTGTCTGAGGTTTCAGGCATCCACTAGAGATAAGGGATTCTTGAGTCTTCATTATTTTGGTAGCTCTCCAATATGCAAAGAGTAAACTTTCATTTTTCCTGTTGAGAAGTTTGGTCTGAAAAAGCTAGTCCACCTTTCATTGGGATTTGTCTATGCTTCTATTTGTGTATTTTGATATACAGGCATCATTAACTAACACTGTTCAATTAACAATTAATATTTTGCAAATTAATTGTTGTTTAAAATGATAAAAAAATTCATAGAGAGAAAATTCTTGATGCATTTTCATAGAAGATGTGTTGGTACCATTTATAAAGCAACATACCCTACAAATATTATGGCAACATGGGATCTTTTGTTCCCTCAAAAAACAATGTGAACATTCCTTCTGCTATAGATAGCCTCTTCTTAGTCCCAAGCCATGGCTAGGCTAAAGAGAAGGTGAAATGTTGGTGAAGTAGGAGTTTCCAGTGCCAGAGCTAGAACTATGAGCAGGTTGAATTCGATGAGAGAGAATGGGAGAAATGAGAACGTGAAGCTGAAGTTACGTCTCTGCTCTAATTAAGGTTTTTTTTTTTTTTTAAAGAGGTTTAGCTAAGAAATTCCAATAACAGACATTTTAATAGAGTAACTGTTGGCATTTGTTTTTGTCAAGAAATTTCTTTGATGCTTACTGTTCCTAAATATTTGTACTCTGATGTGTTTGGATTCAGATTTAAAAGTATAAATACGTTCTTAAGCACAATTACATTAATGACCTCAACTAGCATTCCATTAAATCTATTTCACACTGCAGTTGAAAGGATTTTTCCCCTAATGTACATATGTTTGGTTTTAAGCAACTTGTTTTTTTAATAATGTAAATTTTAAAAATTTATATATGACAGTAGAATGCATTACAATTCTTATTACATATATAGAGCTCAATTTTTTATATCTGGTTGTATACATAGTATATTCACACCAATTCGTATCTTCGTACATGTACTTTGGATAATAATGATCATCACATTCCACCATCATTAATTACCCCATGCCCCCTCCCTTCCCCTCCCACCCCTCTGCCCTATCTAGAGTTCATCTATTCCTCCCATGCTCCTGCTCCCTATCCCACTATGAATCACTCTCGTTATATCAAAGAAAACATTCGGCATTTGGTTTTTGGGGATTGGATAACTTCACTTACCAGTATCTTCTCTAACTCCATCCATACCTGTAAATGCCATGATTTTATTCTCTTTTATTGCTGAGTAATATTCCATTGTGTATATATGCCACATTTTTTATCCATTCATCTATTGAAGGACATTTGGGTTGGTTCCACAGTTTAGCTATTGTGAATTGTGCTGCTATAAACATTGGTGTGGCTGTGTCCTTGTGGTATGCTATTTTTAAGTCCTTTGGGTATAGACTGAGGAGAGAGACAGCTTGGTTCAAATGGTGGTTCCATTCCCAAGATTTCCAAGAAATCTCCTTACTGCTTTCTACATTGGCTGCACCAATTTGCAGTCCCACCAGCAATGTATGAGTGTACCTTTTTCCCCACATCCTTGCCAACAATTATCATTGTTTGTATGCATAATAGCTGCCATTCTGACTGAAGTGAGATGAAATCTTAGAGTGGTTTTGATTTGCATTTCTTTAATTGCTAGTGATGATGATCTCTCACCATGCACAAAACCCAATTCAAAATGGATCAAGGACTTAGGAATACAACCAGAGACCCTGCATCTATTAGAAGAAAAAGTAGGCCCTAATCTCCATCATGTGGGATTAGGCCCCAAATTCCTTAATAAGACTCCTGTGGCACAAAAATTAAAATCAAGAATCAACAAATGGGTACGGACTCAAACTAAAAAGCTTCTTCTCAGCAAAAGAAACAATCTGTAAGGTGAATAGAGAGCCTCCATCTTGTGAGCAAATCTTTACCTCTCACACATCAAATAGAGCACTAATCACTAGGGTATATAAAGAACTGAAAAAGATAAACATCAAAAAAACAAATAACCCAATCAATTAAATGGGCCAAGGACCTGAAGAGACACTTCTCAGAAGATGAGGTACAATTAATCAACAAATACATAAGAAAAGGAGTTGATTTTTTAAAGAAGGAGTATGACAAAGTGGAAATAAAAATGTGTCAGGAGCTGCGTTTCAGAATCCACATTCTCAAATGAGTCATTAGATCACACAGTTCCTCAGTGGTCAAGTCAGGAATACAAAAAAAAATAATAATAATAACATAACATGGAAAGCAGAGAAGTCCAACAGGGCTGTGGGGTTGCACAGCTCCGGTTACCATTCAAGGGCTATGTGCCTGGTATCTTCTAAAGTGTTGCAGCAATAACCCTACGTGTAAAGTTAACATCTGTACTGGTGGTTCTCAGACCTGTCTGTACACCATTATCAGCCAGTAAAAATCTTAAAAACAGTGACTTCAGGCCTATTCAATTGCAATACTCAAAGGTTAAGTCTCAAAGAATTGACCATATATTTCCTAAAGTCACTAAGCTATTTTGGCTGCAAAACAAACTTTGAAAAATTCTGACCAAACTAATTCCCACCTCTCTTCCTAAAATGCTGTTATAGATGTAGACTCTTCTTGTTTTTCAGGAATTCTTGTTTTTGTTAATAATCTGCTTCAATCATTGATGACAAAACTCTTTCCATCCTGTTAACATTTGACCACAAATTAAACTTTTTCAATCTTTAATAATGTGGAAAAGGAAAGCAGATCACACTTGTCTAATTTTTAAGTATGTGAAAAAACACTAAAAAATGTAACATATATCTATGATTGGCCATATATGCCCCAGTTTTATCTTTCTCCAACTAAACAAAATCAAGAGAAAATTCCACTCTAGTACTCCCCAAACCCTTTCCATTTTCTGTCTTTTTTCATTATTCTAAAGTTGGTGTTGATCATTTACATACATATACATTTCCATATGTGTATATACCTTCATTATTTGCATGTTACATACTTGCAAATTTGTCTACATTAAAACTTATTTGGAACCTCGAATCAGTACTTATGAAGCTTTGCAGTCATTTGCAGTCCTGCAGCAGTGAAAAATTGGAGTCATTGATGAGTACATTCTTAGCTTAGGTTGGACAAGGTGATCGCCTGCTTTCTTGTCTTGGCTCTCACCCTGTCAGCGAGTGGACTTTTCTGTGGTCTATGTAGTGCCACATTTTCCACATTTTGTCATCTTTGTTGGTGATTCCTGTTTAGAATGGCCCTCAAGAGTAGTGCTAAAGTGTTACCTAGTGCTCCTGAGGGCAAGAAGGCCGTGATGCACTCATGGAGAAAATATGTGTTAGGTAAGTTTTGACAGGCTTGAGTGAGTTACATTGCTGTTGACCTTTAGGTTCAATGTAATGAGTCAACAACATATATTAAAGTGTCTTTAAATAGAAACATACAGAAGACAAATTGTGATCAGGGACTTTCAGGAAATTAACCCTGTGTTTTCCTTGTGAGCAATGGTTGAGCATTTGCTAATTGGATGTTCATGGAAACTTTATAAAACTTAACTACCACAAATAGAATCGACTCTATTTATAAATAGCAAATTGTATTGTTTGATATATATTTAGATTACTAAATATCTTTTGGTTACTTTTTTCACTTAACACTGTGCTATTGAGATTTATACATGAATATCTAATTATTTGATTTTAACCTCTAAATTCCACTGTTCAAAAAGACCAATTTATGTCTTCTTAGCATTGCTATTAGATTATTTTCAAATTTTGTCAAACAAGGTAACAGTAAATGATTCTTTGTGTATATGCATGAGAGTATCGTTAGTACATTTCCAAAGGAACACAGTTCTTTAACCTCTGTTATTTCAAATATTTAAGAGAAATAACTATATTAGTTTTAATATCTCCTCTTTCAGACTCAAATAAGATATCCTAATTCTTCATATTCAGCATCCTATTCTGTCAGTAATCTTACAAAAGAATATCATCGGGCACATGACAAAACAGAAAACTTCTGTTTATGCAAGCCTTAAAAGTAATAGCAGAATGATTATTCTTGGTACATAATAAAGGATTTTATTTACTCATGTCTTTGTGTAACACCACACCACTACTATTATTCTAGAGAATACAGTTTTTAAGATTGACTTTTTAAAAAATGAAGTTTCTTGAAAAAATTATTTTAAAAAATCTGAAAAATTGGCTTTGATAATTATTAGATTTAAAATTGCTACCTCTGTAATCCGCGTGACTCTGGAGGTGAGACAAGAGGTTTGTAAGTTCAAAATCAGCCTCAGCAATTTAATTGGGCTCTAAACAATTTAGTGAGACCCTGTTTCAAAATAAAAACTAAAAGGTGCTGGGATGTGCTCAGTGGTTAAGAGCTCTTGGGTTCAAACCTTAGTACAAAAAAAAATTGAAATTCCTAATATATTCAATTTATTCTTCATATAACATCACTGCAATTATTCTAAAAACTAATTTTTTAAAATGTAAGCTCAGTATTTAATTTTTTTTTCCTCAAAAATAGCCTGCAATCTTCTTCAAAGCTGCATCTGGCAGATAGTAAATTGAAAACAGCTGATAACATAATTGACTATTCTGGGTATATCATAATAATTAATTGAAACTTGTGAAATTTCTGATATTCTATCCTTTTGATGTACCAAAAACAAACAAAAAAAGACTCTTCGGTGTGATTTCACCTGTTATTTTTATGGAGAAGATGTTCACTATAGTTGTTGAACTGATGAGCTCAGAATCAATTCTGTTAAATATAGATCTTTTTGTATTCTAGGATTTTTAAAAGAAGAAAATTTAAAAAATCAATAATCTAAAAAAGAAATTAGGACTGAAACAGAAAATTAAATTCAATCTCAGAAAGTTTCAAATTCTAATTGACAAAGTCTACAAAAGTTCTACATTTCACATCATACTTAATGGTACAAGTTTAAGCTTTCCCTCTGAGGTCAGTAATGAGAAAAGGAAGTCTGTAGTCATCATTTCTATTCAATGATGTGCTGAGGTCCTATCCAATTCAATAAAGCAATGAAATTGATAAGTAATAAAAGAGTTGGAAAGGAAGAAATGAAACTCATAATTTATAGGCAACATAATTTTGATTATGAAAAAATTAATCTACAGATAAAATGTTAGAATTAAGCAAATATAGAAAGATGGGAGAGTGTGTATTAATATAAAAATCAATTGTGTTTCTATGTATTAGAGATAATTAGAAAATAAAAATTTTACATTATATCATTACAATATTATAAAAAGACACCAAATATCTAGGAATAAATAAATTCAGACTTCTCAATTTTCTGTTGTGACTTTCTTTTTAACTCATCTATTACATAGAACAATATTACATAATTTTCAAATATATGAGGATTTTCTATTTTTTAATATTTATTTTTTAGTTGAACACAATACCTTTATTTTTAGCCTCACATGTACTAGGAGAGCGCTCTACTGCTGAGCCACAACCCCAGCCCCAGGAGTTTCTATTCTTAAAATCAATTTCTGGCTTAATTCCATTGAGATCAGAGAAATCACACTTCTTAGAATTTTAATTTTTTCTAAGATTTATTGTAATTCTATTTATGATGTGGCCTAAAAATAAGATTATAAAATGGATTAATATTCTATATGAAAGAAAGAAAATTGAGTACTACTGGTATAATTATAACTACCATCAACTTTGCTAATTATTTTTTTCAGCTTCTTTATTTTCACTGATGTAGTTATCTGCTTATTGTCAATACTTTGTGATAAAATTTCCATTCATGATCCTTTATTTGTTTACTTATTTTTTTATTTCTGGTCTTTTTTATAGTTTATGGTAAGGCTTCAATCATGTAAAAATTTAGAAATATAATTATTTTCATGCTGAATTAACCTTTTAAAAAATTTGTAGTATACTTCCTACCTTAAAACCTACATTTTTCTTATTAGTATAGCTATTTCAACCTTCTTTTAATGTTTTCATGATATTTTTCCCATCATTTTACTTTCGATATTTTTGGTTGTTACAATCAATACTTTTAATACAGTGTGAAAATTTGGGGATTTTAATTGGATATATTTAGGTCATTTACACATAATAAAATGGTGATATATTCAGTTTAAATATATCATTTTACTATTTTTTGTTTCATTTTTTCCCTTCTTTCTTTCATTCCTTTAGATTAATTGATTGTTTTTATTCTACCTGTTTCTTAGCCTGGTGAATGTTTATATTCTGTTATTCCTTTTGGGTATCCTAGATATTCTGACAGGTAACTATATTTATTGCAGTCTAACATATCTTTGTAATTTTAGCACATTTTATATGATGAAATGACCTAATAATAAAAATAATACTTGAAATCCTATCACTAACATTCATCTTTTTGTAATTGTTGCTATCTATGTATTTTTGGTTTATGTGTATTTCTTCTTAGATGTATGTCTTGATGTATATTTTCTGTTCCTTTTTTTCTCTGGGCTTCAGTTTGTATATTTTTTACTCATCCACTTTCCTTGTCACTAATCATCTCTTATGCCTAGCATTTTAATTCCCTATCAAAGTATTTCTGTACATATTTTCAGTTTCAAAATTTTCATTTAATTTTTCAATTGATACTTTTATGAAAAATTCCAATTGATACTTTTATGAAAAATTCCATCTTTTTAGCCATTGTTAGAATTTGGATCAGGAATATTCCCCAAAGGCTCATGTATTGAAGGCCAAGTTCTCATATGGTGGTGCTAAAGGGATATGGAGCCTATTTGTAGGGAGTAGGAAACTGGGGATGTGTCCTTGATGGTTATATTTTGTCCCCTTCGCCTTTTGTTTCCTGGTTGCCATGCGGTAAGAAACTCTGTTCCACCACGTGTTCCCCTCCATGACATTCAGCCTCATCAAAGGCTCAAAAGTGATGAGGCCATTGACTGAAACCTCTGAAACTGAGCCAAAATTTTTGCTTCCTCAAGTTGATTTTCTCAGGTATTTTATCACAACAATGGAAAATTGACTAGCAAAGACATTTTCTTGAGCACACTTTTACAAACAAACAAATCTTTCTACAATAACTCAATCCTTACACTCCAAGTAATTTTTCTTGAATTATAAGAAAGATTTTGATAAAATTACCATAGTCTGTAGATAGTTTTTTCTTTCTTCAGAGAAGATTTACTTTTTTTGAGAGAGAGAGAAAACGAAATCTAATTAGATATGGAAATGACACAAGGCTCGGTTTTGGGCTTGCCAATTTCCAATTTTCTTTTCCTCCTGGGGCATTGCTTTACTAGGTTCTCACTTGTTAACCGAAAACCTGGATTTTTTTTTTTTTTTTTTTTTTAATCAGGCCTGTCCTTCTTTGTAGATCTGGGACTGAAATTCTTGTCTCAGTAGCCTATAAGATTGTTAAAGTCTTCAGTCCAATAGGTTTCTGCTAGATTTCTGTCCAATTTTACTCCACTCAGTTTAGGATGTGGCAACCTCAAGAGGGTCAGCTGACTTTGGATTCACTTCTTTTGATTCGTTGCTAAGTCCAAATCCCTTTCTGTCCTTTCAGTCCGTCTGGTATTTTGTGCTTCTTTTTTCTCCTGCTAGTTTATCCTGTTCTTTTTATTCCTTCTAGCATCCTTTATACCCTTTGTCTGACTTCAATGGTTCTCTATTATTACTTCCAAACACAGTATTCTCCAGTTCAACCACCAGCATCCTAAAGTTCTCAGATCAACAAGTTTTCTCCTGATATATCCTAGGGTAATCTGCCTTTCAATCTTTTGCACATACTCCTATTCCTCCAGTCTTTCTAAGTCTCTTGGATCCTTCAAATCCCAGTCTCTCCCAGGAAACAGTGAAGGAGTTGTAGCTAGCACTGAGCCTTGTACATAATAGTTGCTCCATAAATATTGTTCAAGGTATAAACTAATGAATGACAGACAGTATAATTTTGTAGCCCTACAGAGTACTTTTAATTCTGCATTTCTCAAAAGATGGGTAGAAATAAAAACAAAGTTATGGAGACAGGGGAGAGGAAAAGTTGTCATTTTTCTGTCTTTTGCCTTTTATTTAGTATTAAGCTCTTTGAATGGCATGTAATTATTTCTACTCTATTATAGTCCAGAACACATCCCGGTACAGGATGAATAAGAAATCTTGTTTGGATGCTTGCCTGTTTCTTGTGTCTTGATTAAACATTTGAAAATTTGTATAAATAGATAAGTCAGAGACTTAACTCCCTTTGCATAATTTTTCTTTTAATTTTACTGATCATATCTGCAGGTGTTCAGTGTCCAAAGTAAATATATCAAATAATCTAAGGACATTATATTTGCATAACTGAAACTTGTGCTTTTTGATTTGCATATGCCTACCAGCTTTCATCAGAAGCCTACCCAAATTCTTACACAACAAAGAAAGGCTGGTTGAAGGCTTTTCTTTTTATCTTTCTTTTTATTTATTTATTGGCTGAAAGTTTTAAGGCCCTCTCTTCAACATTTGTACAGTTTAGGACTATAGCTGTTAACTGTTGATATATGTCCAGAGCTCTTATTAAAAGGATTTAAAGGCACACATACAAAGGGATTGCAAAGGTAGATTCTATATCCATGGAACCTGGAGTATATTAGATGCCAAAAGGGTGAAGAAATAGCATTCCCCATGTTAATCCTATTTCCTGAGAGAATGGTGGAATGTTAGCTGGGAAATTGTTAATGTGATCCCCCAAAACAAAACACTATAGTGCTTTGCTGCTTGAAGGTGTTTTTCTCCCTCTTCCTCCTACAACAACTAGTTTCTTTCAAAGAAATCAATTACTAAAAAGAATGTGATCCATATATCATTTGATATTATTATCTATAAAGAACACTTTGGACAATGTTCATTTTTACAGAAATTGACTTTTAAGACTGAAAACATTATAAAATTGGAGGTTTAAATAAAAGAAGAAAAACCAATAAGTGTGTCTGGGAAATCAAATGGGAAGAACATATTAGAACATAAATGGTTTGTTCTATTTTTTAACCCATTATTGCTGATTCTCAGTTTGGCATATCAGCTATCCTCAAGATTATGGAGATTGCTAATTTTGGAAAGAATTTTTTATTCATTTGTTAAAACTGTAATGATAGAAGAGAGACTTTTTTTGTGCTTCTAGCCATATATGCCATATTCTTTGAGGCCCTTGAGAGAAAATTCTGTAGGTGGGATTGCCATGAAGAAGCCAGCTCTGCCACTCATCAGTTAAATAACTTTGGAGGAAGCACTTTACCCAGAATTTTTGTAATTTGTAAACTGGACATTATAATGCCTGTTTCACAAATTGATGGTCAAAGTCAAAAGATATACTTATTGTATATGAAAACACAAGAGTAAAAATACCTGTAAGACAAAATTCAGTGCTGGGCACAAAATCATATGCTGTAAACCCACCTGCCCTGGTGGCTGAGGCAGGAAGATTTCAAGTTAGAAGCGAGCCTCAGCAACTTTAAATTATCAAGAACCCCCAGCAACTTGACCCTGTCTCAAAATTAAAACAAATTAAAAAGGTCTGGGGAATGTACCTCAGTGGAAAAGATAAAATATAATAATTGAAAACTGGAATTTTAGGTTAGGCTGGCTTTAGTTAAAATTTGATTCAACAGCATACTAATTATTACCCTTGCCAAGCTACTGAATTGCTATAATTTTTAGTTTCTCACCTATAAAATGAGAATAAATCACCTCGCTCTTGGGAAATTGTGACATATATGATATCTTATAAATATTATGTAAATGTGAAATTTATGCAACATATAGAATACATAGTAACTAATGATGATAATGCAATGACAATTATTATTTATTAGAATTGCCACTAAGTTATATAGAAATGGCATTTATATAAATGAGTTATGCAATCTGGGAATGAAGCATTGGAGAATGTTAAGGATCTCAGTTGGTTAACATGGGCATGAATTTTTTAGAGAAGGGATGTAAAGATAAAATATGTTTTATAAAATTTAGAAATCTTTTACTTTTAAGTCATCTGCTTAAATTGCTCAGTAGAATGTTGATTACAATATAAAACTGGGCCTTGTTTTGTGTTAGCATAATACAAAAGTATTTTCTTTCATTATCTCTTTTTTATATTAAATGAAATTATTGCATACCTAATAATTTAATTTAAAATATTTTTTCAAAGATAAGATTTTATGTTCTTTGTTTAGATCAAAGTAAATGTTAAAAATATCTAGGCCACAGTATCTTTACTTTCTTTAAAATTAGAATGGGGAGCTGGGTTTGTAGCTCAGTGGTAGAGTGCTTGCCTTGCACATGTTGAGAGACTGAGTTCGATCATCAGTACCACATAAAAATAAATAAATAGATAGATAGATGATAGATAGATAGATAGATAAATGTATTGTGCCCACCTACAACTAAAAAGTTTTTTTAAAAAGTAGGATGGATTTTTTTCCCCAGAAAATTTTTAGGGAGCAAATAAAGATGAGACAAGTTGAACTCAATTTCATCTAATTGAGAAATACTGGTTTTTAATTTTTTTGTTTTGTTTTTTGGTACTGAGGATTGAGCCCAGAGTTGCTTTACCACTGAGTTACATTTTCAGCCCTTTTTATTTTTTGAGACAGTGTCTCACTAATTTGCTGAAGCTGGTCTCAAACTTGCTATTCTCCTGCCTCAGCCTCCTGAGTCACTGGGATTACAGGCATGCACCACAGGGCTGAGTCTGGTTTCTAATGTTTAAAAGTTATATTTGCCTTTTATGTACTGATTATTGCTTATGTAAGACCAGGCATTAGTGAAGATAAGACATAGAGAAGACCAGATTATTGGCTTCCATTCCACTTATTCATCATTGTATGGAAACCCTTCATGATAATACCAGTAAGTTAGAATCAATAAAAACTGCAGCCAGGTCTGAGCTTCTGCTTAACAATTTTATCTGTGAACAAAGGCTTAGCTAATGTCAAGAGAAGAATAAATATCCTGGTAGAATATTTGTCCTGCTCTGGAAGACTCCCTCGACTCTCGAATGGGCAGCACTCCCTTGCGGAGTTGGCGAATTGCACTTTGAGACATTCCAGCCTCCAAGACTGGACAGAAGGCCACAGACAGTTTCAGATGTAAGTACCTTGCAGGAAGTGTGCCGTATCTTGCTTGTGTGTGTGTGCATGACAGGGTCAGCAAAGTTCTGTTGAAAGAGGTGGGAGCTGAGTCTCAAAACTGACAACCCAATTTTGATTTCTCACTCTGGGCATAGAAGTGACAGCTGAGCAAGCACATAAAAATGTTTACCAAGCTGAGGTTAAAGACAACGCATGTCAGGTTGCACATATTTTTAACAATTATTTTATTTTCTCGGTGGTGTTTAATGTTCCAGCAATAGGAGAGGCAAATTCAGAAGGATTAGTTGGAAGCCAGGTCTTGCAGAACCATAGGAAAAGGAACAAAGGTACACAGAGATTAAGGCTAATGGCGAGGACTTGCTGATGTGAGGCACTTTGAAATGTAGATTGGAAAGAGAAGGAAATAATGTTCAGTGGAACCTGAGATTCAGGGAGAAAATGGAAGCAAAGTTAAGGAACACAGGTTAAGTGTCTATTCCACATGATTTCACTGTGTTTCTCAACAACAGGTGGTTTTATGCTCTACAATTATTACATGTAAGACTCCTTGGTTTTTCTTTCCCCAATGAACACCCGGAATCAATTCTCTCAATTAATTTAGAGTATTGACCGGATAAGCCAAGTAATTTTCAATAAGTATGCAGTACTTGTAAAGCACTTGAAAGAATTACTTCAGTTAACATTTGGTATTACCTGTCAATGATGAAACATAATTATAGGGCTCACACAATTCAGCTGCAATTTTGTACAAAATAATAAAAAAAAAAGACTCAGTATGCATGAAACTTGTTAAGAAGGGAACCAATTTTAGCAAAGGAAGATGCTCATTCAGTCTCTGCAGTGATATAAGAGCTTATAAAATTTGTATTCTAGAAACTGTATAACATAGGAGGTTATATTGCGGTTCTACATGTTGAAACTTATTTTCACTTTTGGGATTCCTCCAAAGGAAGTTGTATTTTCCTGTTTTATAAATACAAAATGAATCCATGTGAGGTTTTTAGAGTGACAGTATGGAGATTCACTGAGGATACCTCACATCAAATATAAGACTACTGTGACAGTGCATGTGGAAACAAGGAAGACCCAGGTCCTGGCCAAGCACTGACTGGGAGCTGACTTGGTGCGGACTGGCTTGTGGTGCAGGAGCTGAAAGGTTGTTCACAGTCCAGATGGCACTTGGGCCCTGATGATCTTGGGGCTCCCTAGCAGCAGAGTTGTTAATTTCTAATTTTTCAACTGCTACCAACCACCCCACACTTTGCTCAGTATATTTTTCTGCTTCTTCTCCCTCAAAGCTTCTGTTGCCCCCTGAGCTCTGCAATGGTTAATTATGGTTAATAGTTTACTTTTCTTATATGTATCCACTGCTTCCTCTCCACCTCAACACTCTCTCTCTCTCTCTCCTCACTCCTGCCCTTACTCTCTCTACTTTTCTCTCTTGGTCTCTCCTCTGCCCCACTCTCTGTCTCTCTTTTTCTCTGCATATCTATCTGCCAACTAAGGCTTCATTCAGATTTATCTAAGAGATTAATTGGATTGATTCCTGGATCAATATTGTCCATATAAGGTAGAGCTTGCACCCGAGCCTACTTCAGAGATTCTGGATAGTCTAGAAGTGTGTTATGAAATCAGCCCATAAACACATGCAGTCACACACAAACCAGGCCCAATCTGCAAGACGCCAAAATTTATGTCTATCAAAATAACATCTTTTATGAAAAGGACTGCAGTAAAAACTCCGCTGATGGGATCTGCAGGTGTATTAGGTGATTTTAGGATTGAACTGAAGACAGAATCATAAAATCATAAATGAACCATTTTTATCCAGAGTTACACAAATCTAGAGTAAGGCATTTGGCCTAACTTCAGTAGAAGATAAATGAGAAGTGGAGGGACCTACGTTGGGACCAGTAGGAAGAGGCCATATGAAAATGTGATTTAACATCTAGACACATAAATTTAGATTTTATTACGTAGTGAATAAAGTAGCATTAAGAAGTTTTGAACAATAAGTTGATGAAGGCAGAATTTAGGAAAGGCAAACGAAGTGGTACCAAAGATGCAGAGGAGAGCAAGAACCTGAAGAGAACAAGGTCATTTGTAATTATAATGAAGTCATAACAAAATACTACTCATGCAACAATTACCTGTTAGGTACATTCTATATTTTAGCACATGCTATATGTTGGAAAAGCAATGGTTAAAAATGTGACAAAGTCCCTGCTGTGATGATGGAAGGTACAGAAAAGCAAAATTACACTTAAAATACTGAACTGTTCCTACCATAGGAACAGTGTGGAGGGACCAGGGTGGCTCATAGGAGGCCTATGAAATCACAACCAGAACTACAGGGATGTCTTCCTAAGAGGGAATATGTCCATGTTTGAGACCTGGGAGCTAGATAGAAATGGTCCAAGCATGGGGTGAGGTTAGGGGTAAGGTGGTGGTGAAGAATTCAGTTCCACAATAAAGACTAGTATTGAGAAATGGAAAAGTAGAATATGAAAAAGTTTTGCCTGATGAACTACCATAAGAGAAAAGAGAGTTTTAAATTTTTGTTTTAAATATCAACCATTTAGCACTTTGCTAGAAGCTGGTGATACACTCATGAACAAGAAAGACATGTCCCTCCCCAGAAGACATTTCTAACACAGTGAGTTGGGGAGGCAGATGAGCAAGTATAGTAAGTGTATAGTATAGTAAAGGAATTTCTGAATGGGAGAAAGAACTGAGATGATAGTCCATTGGAGAAGAAAAAAAAATTAGTGCATTCATTTTGTGTTATTCTAATTAGTTATACATGACAGGAGAATTCATTTCAACTCATTGTACACAACTTCTCATTTCTCTGGCTGTACACAATGCAGTCACACCATTTATGCAACCATACATGTATATAGGGTAATAATGACCATCCTGTTCCACCATCCATCCCATCCTACACCACCTCCCTTTCTCTCACGCCCCTCTGCCCAATCCAAATTTCCTCCATTCTCCCCCCACTTCATTATGGATCAGCATCCGCATATCAGAGAAACTTTTGGCCTTTGTTTTTTTTTGGGGGGTGGGATTGGCTTATTTTGCTTAGCATGATATTCTCTAACTCCATCCACTTACCTGCATAATTTCATTCTTCTTTAAGGCTGAGTAATATACCATTGTGTATATATACCACATTTTCTTTATCCATTCATCTTTTGAAGATTGTCTATGTTGTTCCATAGTTTAGGTGTTGTGAATTGAGCTGCTATAAACATCAATGTGGCTGCGTCACTGTAGTATGCTGCTTTGAAAGTCCTTTGGATATAAACCAAGGAGTGGGATAGCTAGGTCAAATGGTGGTTCCATTTCAGGTTTTCTAAGGACTCTTCATACTGCTTTCCAGAGTGGTTGCACCAATTTGCAGTCCCACCAGCAATGTATGAGTGTGTGTACCTTTTTCCCTGCATCCTCACCAACACTTATTGTTTCTTTTATTCTTGATAATTACCATTCTGACTGGAGTGCAATGAGCAATTTGAGTAGTTTTGATTTACATTTCTTTAATTGCTAGAGATGATGAACATTTTTTCATATGTTTGTTGATCAATTGTATTTCTTCTTCTGTGAAGTGTCTGCTTGGTTGCTTAGCCCATTTATTGATTATGTTATTTGTTTTCTTGATATTAAGTTTTTTGAATTCTTTATATATCCTGGAGATTAGTGCTGCATATGAGGTGCAAGTGGTAAAGATTTTTTCCCATGCTGTAGGCTCTTGCATCACGTTATTGATTGTTTGCTGAGAAGAAGCGTTTTAGTTTAAATCCATCTCACTTACTGGTTCTTGATTTTACTGATTGCATTTCAGAAGTCTTGATAAGGAAGTTAGGTACCAAGCTGACATGGTAAAGATTTAGGACTATTTTTACTTCTATTAGGCACAGAGTCTATGAGCTAATTCCTAGGTCCTTGCCCCACTTTGAGTTGAGTTTTGTGCAGGGTGAGAGATAGGGGTTTAATTTCATTTTACTTCATATGAATTTCCAATTTTCCCAGCACCATTTGTTGAAGAGGCTATCTTTTCTCCAAATATATGTTTTTGGCTCCTTTGTCTAGTATGAGATAACTGTATTTATATGGGTTTGTCTCTGTGTCTTCTATTCTGTACCACTGGTCTACATATCTATTTTGGTGGCAATACCATGCTGTCTTTATTACTTTAGCTCTGTAGTATAGTTTAAGGTCTGGTATTGTGATGCTTCCTGCTTCACTCTAGTTACCAAGGATTTCTTTGGCTATTCTGGGTCTCTTATTTTTCCAAATGAATTTCACGATTGGTTTTCTATTTCTATGAAGAATGACATTGGGATTTTAATGGGAATTGCATTAAATCTATATAATGCTTTTGGTAGTATGGCCATTTTGACAATAGTAATTCTGCCTATCCAAGAATATTGGAGATCTTTCCATCATCCAAGGTCTTCTTCAATGTCTTTCTTTAGTGTTCTGTGGTTTTCATTGTATAGGTTTTTCACTTCTTTTGTTATATTGATTCCCAAGTATTTTATTTTTGTTTTGAGGCTACTGCAAGTGAGGTAGTTTTCCTAATTTCTCTTTCTATACATCACTGATGTATAGAAATGCATTTGATTTATGGGTATTGATTTTATATCTTGCTACTTTGCTGAATTCATTTATTAGTTCTAGAAGTTTTCTGGTGGAATTTTTTTTGAATCTTCTAAATACAGAATCATATTATTGGCAAATAGTGATAGTTTGAGTTCTTCTTTTCCTATTCATATCCCTTTGATTTCTTTTGTGTGTCTAATTGTTCTGGCTAGAGTTTCCAGGACTATTTTGAATAGAAGTGGTGAAAGAGAGCATCCTTATCTTGTTCCAGTTTTTAGATGGAATGCTTTCAATTTTTCTCCATTTAGAATGATTTTGGCTGTGGGTTTAGCATAGATGGCTTTTACAATGTTGAGGTATGTCCCTACTATCCCTAGTTTTATTGGTGTTTTGACCATGAAGGGGCTCTGTATTTTGACAAATGCTTTCTCTGAATCTAATTAGGTGATCATATGTCTTGTTTCTTTAAGACTATTGATGAGCAAATTATGTTTATGATTTCTACATGTTGAACTAACTAACACTATCTGTTTAATATGTTTTTTATGCGATTTGCCAGAATTTTATTGAGAATTTTTGTATCTATGTTCCTCGAGGATATTGGTCTTAAGTTTTCTTTCCTTGATGTGTCTTTGTCTGGTTTTGGTGTCAGGGTGATACTAACCTCATAGAATGAATTTGAAATTCTATTTAATGGAAAAATTTAAGGATTATTGGTGCATTCTTAAGAGAAGTAAAAGTTATCCAGGTATAGAAATGAGAGAAGACTCTTGCTTCAGGCAAAGGGAAACCCATGTATACATGACCAAAAAAAAGGAAATACTGAACTATTGAGTGCTTGTAAAGCAGGAGAAAAAGTCAATGCTGTGTTCCCTGATAAACAAAAACCTGATTTAATTGAATAATCTGAAATAAAGAGTTTTGCTATAAAAATTAGCCCTTTTTCTCTTTTTAGCTCCACTGTTTCTTCTTTACCTAATATTCAGAATTGGTGGCTCAACTTCACTCATAGAATTGCTTAGTCATTTTCTGTGGAATTTTTATAAATTTATAAAATGTGCATAATAAGGTGTGTTGTAAAGGTTTCCACACTGTCCCTGAAAGCTGAAGCTGCTTTAGGATTTCTAAATGAACAAATAACTTCCACTCCCACTCAATCATTTCAACTATTTAAAATTAATTTATTTATACTATTTTTATAAAACTATTTATATACACACACACACACACACACACACACACAATAGGAGTTTTACTCAGTCATAAAGAAGAATGAAATTATGGCATTTGCCAGTAAATGGATAGAACTGAAGAACACCATGCTGAGTGGAATAAGCCAGATTCAGAAAGCCAAAAGTCAAGTGTTTTCTCTCATGTGCAGAAGGTAGAACTAATTAAGGGGGAAAAAAGATGGGGACCTCATGAGAATAAAAGATCAATGGAAAACAGGAAGAGGACTGAGCAGGGAAAGAGGAGAGACAGGAAAAGGGAGAAACTGGGATGAAATTGACCAAATTACGCTGTGTACATGTATGAATATACCACAGTGAATTCCACCTTTATGAATACCTATAAAGCACCAATTAAAAAAAACAATAAATAAATAAATGTAAGATCAGTAGAATAGACAAAGAGGAATGGGGGAAGGAAAGAGGAAGTACTGGGGACTGAAATGGAGCAAATTATATTCCATGCATGTATAATTATGTTAAAATGAACCTCAATATTATGTATAACTCTAATGCACTAATAAGAACAAAAAAAAAATCCTTGTTGGCTTAAAGGTGAATTTCCTTGTTAAAAAAAATCAGCATGGGGATTTAAAAAATAGAATATCTTTCTATAAATATAAATCCTTATAAATCAAAATCAGTTTAATTGTTTTAATCAATATCATTTACATAATATTTGGAAATTTCCAGGCAAGATTCCTTCATGTTTACTAGTTATACTTAAAAGCCATCTGAAAGAAAGGTTAGGATTGTTATTCTCCGATGATGGAATAACCTGATGCGACCTAATAGAGTTAGTTATTTGTTCCATCTTATAAGAGAGACTGCCCTAAAGTTGAGTTTAAAATAGAGCCTCTGGTTTTCCAGTTGTTTAACATTGAATCAAAAACTAAAAGGTACAAAGTTTTATTTAGGGTTCTTTTTTTTAAAGCTGAAATCAATAGTCAAAAACATGAAATTGTTTTAAAGATAAATTAGGCTTAATTACCTTACATGAAGTCTTGTAAAGACATCAGAATTTGTCAGCCCACATTTTTTTAAAATAGACTTTCCAAGTTGCAAATTCCTCAGCACAGTCCGTTCCCTCTCCTCTAGCCAAAAGCCACATCAATCCTGGCTCTCCCTGGAGGTCTGGGCAGGACCAAGGCAGGTCTCAGGGCTCTGCTGCCAGACTATGATCTCTGGAGGTCCGATTCCCACTCCAAAGCATGTTACTAAAATACAACACAACACATACAATTAGAGCAGGCTTGTAACCAGATCCATAGTTTGATCCGTTTCGGGGGCAATCAGAGAGACCTATTCAAACCCATAATAGAAAAGTCTTGAAACGTCCCTTTAAAAAAGAAAGAACATCAGAACTCAAACCATAAAGGTTAGAAGGCTTGTGTCACATGTTTAACATCCTCATTTTGCTTTAAGAATTCCAAGGCTTTGTTATGATCAGATTGATCTCCAAAGCTGGTAGTTTTAACAAATTCATTAAATCGTTCACCAAAAATACTTGGTGAGGAGGTATTGTTTTCTCTCTTATACTTCTCTAAACCTCTTTTCAAAGCTGCTGATTTGCTGTGACAGAATGTGGACTTAAGAGAAGAGTGCTGGAGGCCCATGCCTTCCCTGCACTGGATAGAGAAGGGGCGATTTGCACACATTTTTAAAACCACACAGATCTCTTGCTGTCAGCCGGTGTAGAGATGCACTAAGCTAGCACAGAACATAGCCAAGCTCTTGATCAGGCAGTTTTGTCAGGTAGCTGTTTCCCTCCAGAGGGAGAGTTGTGTGTAGTGTACTTTCTAATTTTTTATTTGTTCATTTTAGTTATACATGCCAATAGAGTATTTTTATACAAACATGTGTTGTGTTCTTTGACCCACGGGAGGACAGGGCGAAACAAGAGGGGTACCCATGTCCTTATTTTTAGGTCTATACATGGTCTCTCCCCAAGATTTCTTTTTTTATTGTTCTTTTTAGATATACATAACAGTAGAATGTATTTTGACATATTACACATACATGGAGTATAACTTATTCAAATAGGATCCCATGCTTGGGGTTATACGTGATGTATAATTCCATTGGTCATGTATTCATACATGAACATAGGAAAGTTATGTTCAGATAACTCTACTGTCTTTCCTATTCCTTTTCCTCCTCAGAAAACTTGGAATGGAACCATGATTTGACTCAATTATCCCACCCCTCAATGAACCCAAAGGACTTAAAATCAGCATACTTCAGTGACGCAGCCACATCAATGTTTATAACAGCTCAATTCACAATAGCTAAGCTATGGAACCATCATAGATGCCCTTCAACAGATGAATAGATTAAGAAAATAGGGTATACATACACAATGGAATATTGCTCATCCATAAAGAAGAATAAAATTATGGCATTTGTCAATAGATGGATGGAACTGGAGACTATCATGCTAAGTGAAATGAGATTTCTTTTATTTTGGAAAATTTCAAATCTACAAGAGAGAGGCAAGGATAATATAATAATATTCATCTACCCTTCAACTAGATTTACAAATTTTTAACTGACAAATAAATTTGTATATATTTATGGTATAAAGCATGATATTTTGATATAGATACACACTGTGGAATGATTCAGTCAAGCCAAATAACATATCCATTAATTCACATATTTATTGTTTTTTTTGTATAATAGAACATTTAAAATCTACACTCAGCAATTTCCCAGACCTTTCAAAACTTTATTATTAACTATAATTACCATGTTTGTATAATAGATCTGAACTTATTACTCTTTGTCTAACTGAAATTTAGATTCACCAATTGTTAATATCGGGTCTCATTTGCTTAATCTCTCTCTTTCTGTCTCTTCTCTCTCTGTAACAAATACATATGCTTATTTATTTATTCAGTCATTCATTTATGTGCTAAAGCATTTGAAAGCTAGTTGCAAGCTTTGTAATACTCTACTCCCAAATCCTTAAGTATTATGGATTATGGATTTATACAAGACATGTCCATCCAAGACATGGATGGACATGTCTTGTATAAATATAATACAGTTATCACAATCATGAAATTTAACATTTATATAGTATTATCTAATGCAAATTCATATTTTAATTTCATCAACTCTCCTAGTAGGAACTGTTTGTTTGTTTGTTTATGGGTACTTTACCACTGAACTACATCCCAAGCCCTTTAACTTTTTTTATTTTTATTTTTTAAATTTTGAGTTGGGGCCTCACTAAGTTCCTGAGACTGGCCTCAAATTTTCAATCCTCCTGCTTCGGCCTCCCAAGTCTCTGGGATTACAGGCATGCATCACCATGTCCAGCTTCCCAAGAAGAACTCTATGGCTCTCTTCTCCTGGGTTCCATTAAGAGTATGCATTGCATTGACTCTCATGTCTCTTTGGTCTCCTTTGTATCTGGAACAAATCCCTAGCCTTTTACATTTTTTTTCTGTATATGACAGTGACATTTTTTTAAAGAATACATACTAGTGTTTTTCAGGTTGTTCTTTAGTCTTAATTAGTCTGATTGCTTCATCATAATTGTTTTCTGGATATGATTTCTTTTAAGGAATACCACATCAGAAACTATGTCCTCAAGGAGCTCATGATTCTGAATCTTTTATTTTCTTCAGTGTGGTTATGCTATTTACTTGATAAACAGGTTCATTTGTTTCTGTTTACATTAAAATTTGGATTCCCCCATCCTTTGTTAGTTAATTTTATTATTTAACATAAAATTCTAACATGGCTCCAAAGCCCAAACTATATAAATTGATTTAATCAGTGAAATCTATCCCATTTTCTATATCTCCTGTGTCATATATATATATATATATAAAATTTCCTATATATAATAGGCTTCTTCCTAAACATAACAAAAATCATGAGTTTGATATTCTTCCTGCGCTTCTTTGGGATGTATACATACACACACATGTATATACACACATACACATGCCCACAAATATACCACATATACTGTTTACATATACTATTTCATTCTGTTATTCCGATAATAACTCCATGTAAGTTCATGTAGCTCTTCCTTTAACCACTACAAAATACTCCATTGTGACAGTTTTTCCAACTTATCTCCCTCGTCTGGGCATTTAGATTGCTTCCAATAAGTAGCTACTACAATTATGCAATGAACACCCTTGTGCATATTTTTTTTCTGTATTGTTGTAGATTTAACTGTAGGGTAAAATTCTAGATGTAGAGTTGCTGGTTTGAAGAATAAATATCTTTGCAGCATTTTACCCCTGCAGAGCAATTTTGCAATTTTGTGTTCCTATTAGAGAATCCACAGTTACTGTGTTGTCAAGTTTCTAGTTTTATCACTTGATAGGTGAAAATGGTGTCTCAATTTAAATTGCATTTACATTATCATGAGTGAAGCTGAATCTTTTTTCTGTGTTTGAAAGCTTTTTATATATGCCTTTTATGTCCGTTAATGACATATAGTCATTTTTCTAGTAGTTTTTTTTTCCTTTTTTGACTTAGTATTTCTTTACTCTCAAGAATTCTATTACATGTTAGGGATAATAACTCTTTACCTATATTAAATAATACAGATATTTCTGCCGATTCGTATTTGTCCTTGATTTTGCTTACAGTTTCTTTTTCTGTCATGGACAAATTTTATTGTTGTTTAATGTAGTACAAATTGTCATATATGTCTTTTATTATATCTGCATTTTGAGTTATAGTTAAAAAATTTTGCTTACACTCAGGTTATAATAATTTCATATGTTATCTTCTATCCTATTAGTTTAACATTTAGATCACTGCTCTATTTGCTTTTTATTCTTATATATGCTGTGAGGGATGGTATCTTTTTCCATTTGGGGCTCTAGTTTTTCTAAATTTATCCATTTTTTTAATGTTTTCAGATGTGATACTAAATTTCTCTGGATTTTCTATTCTATACTGTGGTCCTAATAGTCACATATCACATAATTTTAATTCTAGAGGATTTGGTTTACATTTCTAATGAGGCAGTCCCTCCTTCATTTCTTTTATTTTTCTCATTTTCTTTTAAGTTCCTCTTTATTAACCCTTTCCTGATCATACTAGGAAGGGTTCCATAGAAATTTTGTTATTTCTGGGATGAGTGGGATTGATTTTATCAATTGTCATTATATTTATAAATTAATCTATTGAGAACTGATATACTGCTGATATTTGTCCAATCCAAGAATGGGGAATATCTTTCTATTTATTCAATTCTCCTTTTGCATCAATGAGAAGGCTTGAGAAAGCATGTATATTAAGTTTATTCCTATTTTATCTTTTGTCTCTATGCATGATTTTTAATCTCCTCTCATCCAAATTTTAGTACTGGTCTCTGTGAGGGACACAGAATAAAAAATGACACTGAAAAATTTCTATCAGGAAATATAACTGATATGATAATACATCCAGAGGATTTTTAGATGATAGGACCATCAATTACACTGAACATCCTTGCTTTGTGACAATAATAAATATTAATGGCATTTATGTGCAACCTGGCCTTTCTACTTGCATCAATATAAATGCTCTGAGCAATGAAAGATAAACTTAACATCTGCTACAAAGGGAGGCCCCAAATGTTAAAATATCAAAATGAGCATGTAATTAAAAGGAAACAGATGAAAGGATTAGGAAGAGGGATCATTGTAAAGACGCATGCAGAATTTAGACATAGCAATTTGCCATTTAGTGAATGTGCATTTGATACAAAATATTCAGTATATATTCCCGTGACTTTATATAAAACTAGATTTGTCAAAATCTCTAAGATTAGTGTTTTCTACCTTTGATAATCACCTCCATTAGTTTTTGTGATGTTCTCTCTTTTAATCTTCTCCTTTGGAGGATTCACCTACTCTCATTCAACTATTTTTCCTTTCAGATAAAAATATATATATACATAGCCAGCAAGGTCGTAGTGTGTGACTATAATCCTGGCTACTAGGGAGGCAACGGCAAGAGGATTCTGAGTTTAAGGAAAGTCTGAGCAACATAGAACCTATCTCAAAAAGATATAAATAAATAAATAAATGTCATCCCAGACCTTACCCAAGTAATAAATCCTTCCTCTGAAATCAGACTGTATGGATAGTGTCAGTGGCACTTACTAATTTCCACTGACTTGCTCCACTGTTTTGTTAAAAGCGTCTTGCTTAAAATCAAATTATTCGTTTTTCTGAAATGCCAATTTTTCCTTTGGCAATAACATTCTCACAGTTTCCAATTTCACCATTTCTTAGCCATTTATACTCAATCAATTGACAAATTCCGTAATTCCTTCCTCATATTATTTCTTGTTTTTGTTCTTTCAACTTCATTCTTAAGGTCCTTGCCATCATTTGGTCCAGTATTGCTCAAAAAGTCATCTTGGAGCCCATAGTCCCTTGTAATCCACAAAATATTCTGTGGGCTATTTTGCATTTTCAGAGAGAAAGCTGTGAAATGATTTTTCACATACATTTAATAAATTTGAAATTAAAATTAATCATAATTTTTAAAAGGGTACAGTATTAAAACATACAAAATTAAAAACATTTTTTTAATAATCTTTGTTCTAATATGTATTGAAGTACAAGTTGATTTGCTTTAGCTAAACCTCAGGTAGTGGGGCACATTTCAGTAGACATTTTTTATACCTTTTTTTTTTTTTTTGTAACTTTTACACTTGTTTAAAAAGATTATGCTGATCTAGGCCCTATTCATCTTTGCAGGGAGCGAATCTTTCCTGGCTGCCATGTGTTAATGAGGTGTGTGTTGCTGTGACCAAAAGACCTGATAAGAACAACTTAAAGGAGGAAAAGTTTATTTTGGCTCACAGTTTCAGAGGATCAGTCCCTGGTTGGCTGACTCCATAGCTCTGGGCTCAAGGTGGGGCAGAACATTATGGCAGAAAGGCTTGGTGGAGGAAAATAGCTCAGTTCATAGAGAACTACTTACCGAGGACAAAATACAAACCTCATAGGTACAACCCCAGTGACCTACTTCCTCCAGCCACACTCTGATTGCCTACAGTTACCACCCATTAATCCATGTAAGTGGATTAATCCACCAGTTATGTCACAAATCTCATAATCTAATCATTATATTTTGAACATTCTTGCATTATCTCAAACACAAGGTTTTTGGGGACACCACATATGCAAACGATAACATATGACTTTCACTTAGTCTCATCTGCATAAGTCACCAGGCCCATTTTTTAGAAACATTCTGGGCTTCCCAATGTTTTGAAGACCAGACTTCACTATAAAAGTCTTTGACAATTGGGGATTGCCTGCCTAATCATTACCTATTTCTTTTGTCCAAGAAAAACTGCCCCCCTGCTGCTCTTTCCAATGCTGTACTTGACACATCCTTAATGTCTTTTTTTCTTTTTTGTGTTCTTAGTGTTAATGCCGCCTCACTTGAACTTACTCTCAATTAAGTCTTACTTTCTCTAAAGGTCTATTTAAATTCTTCAGTAAGACTTTCTTGACCACTCTGGCCAGCAGGATCTTCTCCTTAATGGACCGTTACATTGACTTTTAAATATAGTTACATGTCAGAACTGTCTATAATAAATTTGAAATTAGGAAAGTACATATACTCAGGCCTTTTGCCTGGAGAGTGTGTTCCATAGGCCTGAGGATATAATCTGGGAACCTTATTTTTTTTTTAAGTGGCATCAGGGATCAGAGTTGGCTATGTAATTGGCAGAGTGCCATGTAAAACAAAAATGCTGGACCCCTTCTTCCATATCCAGGGGGGAAAAATGCTATTAAAAGTTTAAAACAGAAAGATTATTCCCCTTTCCCACAGTCTCTCTCAATTGGTCATGGCATATTTTACTTGCTATTTAATGTCATTATTAAAAAAATCCATAAAACTAAGTTATTAGAATGAATTTCATTGTTCATCTTTCTATTGTACAATGCCAGTTTTAGAGGCAAATATAAAATAATTTAACACATGTGGGTTTTTAGGTAGCTAGTTATCCATGAATGGGTGGGCAAGGAAGGACAATGATGAAGGACTGGAAACCAGAGAGCCTTACCTGACAGGCAAGCACCTGGAAAATGGGGGCCCAGTGTGTCAAAACCTCCCCCAGGCATAATCACATCCCCTTCAGAACTATTGCTTTGAGATCCTGTTGCTTCCCCCACCCCACCACCAACCAGGCCATCCCATGAGTGGCCTAGACCTTCCTTTATCACCAAAGCTCTAACAACCCCCAATCACCCTGGCAACACACCAAAAACTTCCCAACTCTGTGAGTACCACACCATCCTCTCTTCAAGGCAGTGAATGCAGTTCCTACGCTGTCAGTCAAAAGGCAAGAGGTAGACTTAGGTAGGACTCTCTGGAAACTTCCCTAGGACCCCTAATAAAACTGAAAGAAAGGAGTGGCATGCTGTCCTTTTATCTGAGAGGAGCCGATTTCTCCCTTAAGAGTGTCCCCTTTCCTTTTTTGGGGGGGGGTGGGTGGGTAAAAAATCATGCCTATTACTCTGAGTGACATGTCTGAAATCTTCCTGGACATGTTGTCAAGAACCAGTGAAGAGGGGGCCTCTGTGGCTACCTCCCTCCACTTTGTGGCAAGACTCATGCCCTGTAACAGAACCACTGAAACCACACAATTGATACTCTGTAGCTCGTACAAGCATATGCACTTTTTTAAAAAATCGAGACTGGAAAACTTCACAAGCCAGTTGAACTGTTTTAATTTCAGTGTTTGGTGTGCATACCTTCTACCAAGACTTGATTCTACTTCCTGATGAGAAAGAAGGACTAAAAACATAAAGAGCTCTGACAAGCCTTCTCTTTCTTTCTGTGTCATCATTTTTGGCATAAGTGGTAAACACAGAGAAGTAACTCAAGTAGAAAAGGAACAATGAGGATTCCTTGGTCGCCATCCCTGCCTTCACGACTTTAAAGCGAGTGTGTGTTGAGTGGGATGTGGCCTTTTGGGCCTGTGGGCACCCCCATGTACTCAGACAGATTATAAAGGTAATAAGTTGTTCAAACAGAAGAAGATTAATGCTCACCGTTGAAAATAAGGGAAAGACCTCTCTCCTTTTTCATAGAGCCCTTACTTTGGAAAAATTGTAATGACAAGTTTTTTTTGTTTGTTTGTTTGTTTTTGTTTTTTTTACTTTTGCTTTGAAATGTAATTCTTTTAAAAGTTAATTAAACCTTTTGCCACCTGATGGCCTAGGAATGCCTTTCTCAAGGCATCTCTCTTTTGGGGGGTGGGATGGGGACCGGGGATTGAAACAAGGGGCACTCAACCATTGAGCCACATCCCCAGCCCTATTTTGTATTTTATTTGGAGACAGGGTCTCACTGAGTTGCTTGCACCTCCCAGCTGCTAAGGCTGGCTTTGAACTCTCGATCCTCCTGTTTCAGCTGCTGGAGCTGCTGGGATTACAGGCTCAAGGCATCTCCTTGAAATGTACTCAAAGCAGATAGATTGGCACAACCCTATAATTCCAGAAACGTGGGAAATTGAGGCAGGAGAATCACAAGTTCAAACCGAGTCTGGGCAATTAATTGAGAACCTTGTCTCAAAAGTAAAATTAAAAGAAACTAAGATGTATCTCAGTGATAGAACACGCCTGTAGCCCCAACAACACACACACACACACACACACACAAAATGTAATCAAGGGAGATAGATCTCTATCTTCTAGTTTCTGTGGAACCCTACTTCTGTAGGGCATTGCTTCAAAACTACCTCCTGTACTAAAGATATGGAAGTTTTTTTATTTACTCATTTTGTTTTAGATAAAACCAATTATTTAACATAGATGGTTATCCCAATTACCAAGTGAATTTGGATGAACTGTATGTGACAAATGATGCTGTCAAGTCCTCTTACTTGATGACTATTGATTTATCTTGAGGACATGCGTGCAATGGGTTGCATTTGCTTGGCTATGTAAAAGGTTGGGATTTCTGCCTGCAATTTCTTTAGCAGGATGCCTGTGATGTATCACATTCTAATTGAGTGTTTATTCAATAATAGACTTGTTTTTATCCTCTTCTTTCCTTGTGCAGAGGTTTCTGGATTGGTAAGAGACTTTGGTTTTCAATGTACCTTTCCATCAATGTGCACTTTGAATTCTGCTGAACTCCCATGATCCATCAGAATTCTGTGCTCGTGGTGAATGATGAACACTATGTGGAAATGGAGAGGCAAGGAATAACAGTGGACTGGTATGTCACACATGTTCCATTGTTCCATAGGACTTCACTTACAAGACACAAGTTCAGAGACAAAATTATAAAGAATCTTAAGACAGCAACAGCGGAACATTAAACCAACTACAGGCTCTATAAGACTTTACAGGTGGCATAACCCCCAAGCTGGTCCTGTTGGTAATTCTAATATGGACCCCTGATTGACAATCACTGGCTTACAGCAAATACCATTGGCTCTGGGCTCTAACATTATACTTAAAACAATGAAGACAGCATTTTATTTTGCTTGGTATTTCTTTTCAAATTACATTTTATTAAATATAAAATTTCATGACCAACAAATTTTGAAAAGACAAATTCTTTCACTGAATTTCATTATACCTACCTTTACTCCAGAGAAATAGACTATTGGCTAAGCCTTGGAAATGTTTTAGTTACAAATAATTTCCTAAGTAAATAGCATCACCCTTTGCCTGATTCAGTTTATAGACCCAGAAGTAAATAAACATGTCCTCTCAACAACCCTGAATCAGAAATAACTGGTATTAAGTCAGAAGTTATTTTATTCCTTAGTGAGGATATAAAGCCAGACTCAGACTTTCATGCAAATATTTGTATATACAATACAATAGCAGATTAGAAACATGTAGGAAACTTTGACAATGGAGGGAGAAAACAGAACAGAAAGATTTTAAAAGACATGTGTTCTGGGATTAAGTATCCCAAAATATTATCTTTAACATGTGTCAGTCATATGTTGGATTTAACAATGATATTGCCAAACTTTCCAGAAAATATTAAAATATGTATAGTGTATTATATTGGAAGAGGATTAGAATTATGTAACCAATTTCTAATGATTTGTTCATTTAATTTTTAGAATATTTGGGCCTAACTTTTGATTTCTCACTTCTCTATAACTTTATATAAAAAAATTTACTTTAATAATATTTGTTAAAATTAAGTTTGCCTGTCTTAAAATTCAACTCCACCAAAAGAAATAAGGTATTCTTTTCAAATAACTGCTCTGTTTACAATATGTAAGTCAAAATAATCAAGTTTGGTCATTGGATTTAAGGCAAAAACTGGATAGTTATCTAAGCAATTCTGATGATCTGTGCTTCAAGTCCAAAATAAAAACTGCAAGTGTGAGCTATAAAATGAGTTCTCTAACAGACTTGGTGGGTCTTGCTATCGTTTTCACTGAGCTTCTACACATATCTTTGTTCTCTACTTTAACTCCACATTTTTCCTTCCATAAATGCGTTCTATTGAATCGTCTAAAATCTACCTCATGCTATCACTTTCCTTTTCATAAGGAAACTAATTTTTCTTCAGAAGCTAAAAAATCCCATCTTCATCAGGGCTTTTGCAGTTGGAAGGTTATTCTGACTCACTGTGGCTGCTGTCAGCCTTCTCATTTTAATTATCTTATTTAGTGTGCTCATTTCGTTTGAAGATAAAACTGGCACAATTTCAGACTCATTTGACATCTGAGACTCTCAACCCAGCTACTTTGCTCTCTTGGCCTTCCCAGTTTAGCTGCAAAAAAAATTCTAAGAGCTCCAGCAGGATTATCAGCCTTATATTTAGTATCAGAAAGTATATTTAAGGGATGGACTCCATAAATTCAAGGAAAGAGAGATCATGCAGAACATGATACTTTTAAGGTCTGGGCTCCTGCTCTAAAATATTTTTCTTCTCTAAATTCTAGTATATATAAATTTGATCTCAACCCTGTTTTTATGTCTTACAGGATAACAATAGGTTAGTATTACTCTATTATAATGTAAGGCTACACACAAAAAAAAATAATTGCAAAAATAAAATAAAATGCCACAGCACAAAAATCAAGCTCTAAGATTTTCAACATTCCCCCAGCCCTGACATTATATAGTGCCTGGTTAGATAAATAGTGACCCTTATTTTTATTTTCTTATCTATCCAGCAGTTTGTGTGTATTTGCACTAGTGAGTTTTTATATCTACCTACCTATCTACCTAGACTAGATCCATCTATTTATTTACAGGTACTATGGTTGCATTTTCTTGTCTCCCTAGTGAATAGTGTCATTCTTAAGACTCCACTATTCTTTCAGCAGAATGGGTGTTATTGATTCTTTAATTTTTCCTCCTATCATCCGAATTTATAGCAGAGACAGCAAGTGGCTATGTACACTTTGTTCTTATTTGTGAGTTTGTGTTTGTTTAATGATTTCATGCAGGCTAACATTCTCTCTGCAATATGATTTAAGCTTCTTGAGAACAGTGAAAATGCTACAAGCCTTTTGTGTTACTTTTGGTTCTGATAAAATGACATAAGGCAATTAGAGTGATCATTGTATTATGAATGTTTGATTGACTAAGTCAAATGTCACCAATTAGCAGTTATTCATTCATCCTTCAAATATTTACTGAGCCAGACTGCAACACCCTTGTAGTCTCTGACCAGGTATTTCTTTCAAAGTATTTTCCCTTTGCTATAATTGTCCTTATAATCTCTGTTTCACAATACCATGCAAATAAGAATTATATGACGAAGCTGAAGACTTTAAACTTGTCTTGACTCTGTTGTTTTTGGCTCAGAGACTTTGGGGTGCCCGCTCAGAGACTTTGGGATGGCTGTAATAAGGTGGTCATGATAGAACAACAGTTCCTCCAAGATATTCTCATTCTTGTTCCCAGAGCCTGTGAATATGTCCTCCAGATGGCAAAGCAACTTTGTGCTTGTAATTAAGCTAAGGATTTTAAGATGTGGAGACAGCCTGGGTGAGCCCAGTGTGTTCATAAATGACCTTAAAAGATGGAAGAGGGAAGCTGCAGAGTCAAAGAAGGAGGCATGAAGACAGGAGCTAGAGGCTAAAGGTGAGAGGGGAAAACAAAGAGAAAGACTGGGAGATTTGAAGACACCATGTGGTTGGGTTTTGGAGGTAGAGGAAGGGGCCATGAGCCAAGGAATGCAGTTGACTTACAGAAGATGGAAAATGCAGGAAAATAGATTCCTTCCTATAACCTCCAGAATGAATTCAAACTTGCTAACATTTTTATTTTAGTTCTTGCAAAAGCTATTTATAAGTTCTGACCTTCAGAACTATATGGTAACAATTTTTCATGGTTTTCAGTTTGTGGTGGTTTGTAACAATGACAATAAGAAATTAAGACAATGATTGAAAATTCAGGCCTTGCTATTCAAGGACCCAGCTTTGCCTCAGTGCCTGTCTCTACAAAATGGGAATGAAGAAAGCACATTTTTCCTAAGGGGGTTGCTTACCTCTACTTGAGCACTACAAGATGCTTGTTTGTGCTGCATTCTCTTTTGAATTGATTTTTAAATGTACAATATATTTTATGTAATTTTGACCCATTTAATTAGCTATTCCCAGAAGAATTAGCTAAATTTTATGGAAACATGTATTCTAAAAGCACTTAGTGAATTTTAATGCATGAATGGTTTTAAAAGCAAAAATAAAAATGACTCAATTTCTGAGATAAGGATGTAAATTCTTCAATTCAAATATTAATAACAATAGTAACAAGTTTGCTTCGTATATAGTTTGAATAAATTCTTTTTTAAAACTCTAGACTATAATGAGGATGTGACGCCAAAATATCAAAGGAATGATTACAGCCATGGAAAATTTTAACGTCAGGATAACTCAAATTGATTGTCTACACAATTTTAATTTGCTAAATGAAGGTCAAGTTTCCAGTACATTCCTTTGTGCAAACCTTCCTTGTCAAACAGATTTGGCAAAATCACCTTGATGTTTCCTAAGGAATCAGCAGTCGTGAGTGAATTATAGCCATGAGGCAGCTGGTTCACATCTTCATTGTTTTTATTCTTGTGTATTCAACTAATAATAATCCACCTGTGTGTTTCTATATGTTTGTGCAACAGAAATTCTAAGGGTGAAATAGAAACACAATATGGAAAAATGTTGGCGTCCATTTATATAAACCTTTACAATGCTACATGAATCAAAGATACTTCAATTAGTTAACAGTCTTAAGAGAAAGGAATTTATTACCTTGAATTATTTTTAAAGTTTTTTTTTTGGTAGAGCACTTTTAGGTTTATAGTAAAATTAACAGGAATGTACAGATATTTCCCCAAATCTCTCTATCCCTAAACAAGTCTTTCATTATCCACATATAGGGTAGTACATTTGTTACAAATGATGAACCTATAATGGCACATCATAATCACCAGAAGTCCAAAGTATACATTGGGTTTCATTCTTAGTATTGTACATTCTGTAGGTAGGTTTGAACAAGTGTATAATGACACGTATCCATCATTATACCATCACATAGTATTTTCTCTGTCCTACATATTATCTGCATTCTGCCTATAATTCATCCCCCCTTAATCCCCTGACAATAAACTGATCTTTTTACTTTTTTATATTTTTGCTTTTTCAAGAATGTCATATAGTTGGAATCATACAGTAAAAAGTATTTTCTGATTCACTTCACTCATTTAGTAATAACTATTGAAGATTCTTCTATGTTTTTCATGATTGATAGCTCATTTCTTTTTAGTGAGGAATAATATTCTGTTGTCTGAAAGCACCTCAGTTTATTTATCCTTCATCTGCTCAGAGTATCTTGGCTACTTCCAAGTTTGCAGTTATGAATAATGCTCCTATGAACATCTGTGTGTAGGTCTTTGTGTAGACAGTTTTCAACTCCATTGGGTAAATTAAAAAAATTTGGATTTACTACATACTGGATCATATAGTAACAATATGTTTAGTTTTAATTAAAAAATCTAAATATCTTCTTGAGTGGCTGGACCATTATTCATTCCCACCAGGAATTGCTCCATATTCTTGTCAGTATTCAGTATTGTTAGTGTTACACATTCTGGTCATTCTAATATCTATGTAGTAGTATCTTGTTGTTTTTAAATTACACTGAAATTTTATATTGAATTCTAAATGAAAACACTTGTTACATTGGTTTAATTTCTTTTCTGTTTTCTAAAATTGTATGCTATAGATTGCACTCAGAAAAAAATTTTATAATAGATATTATCAATAATTTTTCTTAGCATTCTTTGAGTATGAAGCATTATACCAGGAAGTAAGAAGGGTTCCTCTAATGGTTAATTTTACATGCCAACTTGACTGGGCTAAAGGAAGCCCAGGTAGCTGGTAGAACATTATTTTGAGGTATATCTGTGAGGGTGTCTCTGGAATAAATTAGCATTTGAATCAGTAGAATGACTAAGGAAGATCCACCCTCACCAAAGTGGGTGGGCATCACCCAATCTGTTGAGGGCCCAAATAGAACAAGAAGGCACAGAAACAGTGAATTCTTTCTCTTTCTCTCTTTGAGCTTGGACAATCCATTTTATCCTACCTTCAGATATTAGGGGGTCCCAATTCTTGAGCTACAGGACTCTTGTAGTTACACCACTGCACCCTACACCCTAGGTTCTCAGACCTTCAGACTTAGACTGAATTCCATCACTTCCTTTCTTGATATTCCAGCTTGAAGAAGATATATTGTTGGATTTCTCAGCCTCTATAATCACATGAGCCCAATTTCCATAATAAATCTCCTTTTTATATCTCTATACATCCTATTTGTTCTGTTTCTCTGGAGAACCTGACTAAAACAACTCCTACCACCTGACACTTCTCAAAATAAAAAATTTTTAAAAAGCAATACAATAGAGACATGCCCGTAGTATTTCATTTGAATACATAGCACCCAGTTTACTAGGTGGTTTCTAACATTCATTCAGTAAACTGTGCCCCCTTTTCTTTTCCAAGGTCCATTTGTATCCTTTACATACTAGTGATGTTCAACTTCACAGAGTTGAGAAAGCTGGAAATAACAAAGACCCACCAAATGAAAAGAAACATCATCAGAAAGGAATTTTCCCATCCTAATATGACTTTAGTATGTGCCAATTTAACTAATGGCCAACTACATTACAAATGAAACACATAAAGCTAACTCCTGATCAAATCATCAGCAGTAATAGATTTTATTTCATTCCATTAATTTCTTTCTATTTTCTTCTCTTCCTTCTATTACCTATTCTCTATTTTTTCCCTTATTTTTGAATGCTAAAAGATTACCACAATACTTTTTGCCTGTGGGTCTGTCATGTCTAGCCATTTTCCTTCTCAAGAATATGGTAGATATTATTTATATATGCAGTGTGTCTTAGAGAAAATTTTACTTTGCCTTTGTCCCACATGGAACCTGTAAGAGGAAAATCCAAGTTTTTCACTGCCTTGCTAAGACCATATCCTTTTGCAAGTTAGTTATTTTTTCTTGCACATTAAATTTAAACTGTACAATTTTTACAATTTTTTTGGATTTTAAGGTATTGCAAACAGCATATACATATTAAACTCCTCCAAAAATACTATACAGTTGCACTAGTTATTTATTGAATGATGATCTGTCTCATTCTATACAGAATATTTAAGGTACTATATGCTATAAACAAGGTGGTACAAATTTGAATATAAAGAATTTGAGCCAGCCATGGTAGTGTACCCCTATAATCCCAGCTACTTAAGGGAAGCTGAGGCAAGGGAATGGCAAGTTTGAGGCCAGCTTGGGCAACTTGGCAAGACCCTGGCTCACAATAAGAACTTGAAAGTACTAAGGATATAGCTCAGTAGTAGAGGGCCCCTAGATTCAACCTCCAGTACTGGGGTGGGGGTGGGGGGTAGAAAGGAAGGAAGAAAAAAGAAGGAAAAAATGTGACTAGGAAAATGAAACTGTCAGGTGAATATGCATCCCTGTAGGCCATGAGGGCTTATAAGACTTCAAAAATTTGCTGCTGTGTCCTGAATGGGATTTAAGCTAGAATTTTCTGTGTATTTCTTATTGTTAGTCCATCAAAATACATACAACATAATAATACATTTGTTACTACAGTAGCTGTCATGTCTATTGCAAGATTTTTTACTTGGTGTGCCGTTTGCCTTTCCATTTTGCTTATATTTTCTCCTGTCTCAATTTTATCGTATTTATAAGTGTCAAACCCATCAATCTTGTCCTTTATTGTGTTTTCAACTTTGTGTCATGGCTAGGATGCTCTTCCACAACTGACAGCCATAAGACTTCATAAATATATTTGCTTTTTGTTTTTTCCTAAGTAATCTCATGTGAACTTACATGGAATAACTCAATATTAATTTTTGCCCAAAGGTCAAAGACTAAGAGAGAGTCAATAAAGCCTGCTAATAATCTCATAGTACTGACAGAATCTTCTACAAGTCAAGAAAGAGTATCTACAACTCTATTGTAAGTATTCTGACCCGTGCTAGAGAAACTATAGTCTAATTATTGAATGCATTCACAGAAAGCAGTGACACCTCCCTGCCTGGAGCCTCCAGCCTTCCTTACTTAATATACACTTAAAAATTTAAACCAGGAATCTGTCAAAGAGAAATCTACCATAAAATGTACCTGTGAATGTAAGTAAGGAAATTATTTTTCTCTTGAGAAACAACAACATGGGGATAGATAGAGAGACTCCACTCTCTCAATTTAGGTAGAATCAAACTCACTTAAAAAAAAAGTTGTTAAAATGAAAGCTGCACATATGTTCTTAACTGTGATAATTTAATTGTGATAAAACTTATTTTCCACATATTTGATGGCATCTTTTTCTGATACTTGTCTAGAGAAAAGTTTATCAAGTGAGTAAACGTATCATATTTCTCCAGAGAAATGGAACCAGTAACACACACACATACACACACACACACACACACACACACACACACACACACACACACATAGAGAGAGAGAGAGAGAGAGAGAGAGATAGAGAGAGAGAGAGAAAGAAATTGGCTTACATGATGATGGAGCCTGGCAAGTTCAAAATCTATAGACCCCCTCTTGCCAGTTTGAGTCTGAAGGTTGGAAGCTGATGTAGAACAAGGAAAAGCTAATGATCCAGCTTGTCACGGAAGAGCAAATGCTCCAAGGTCAGTAGACAGGGGAATTCTCTCTCACTCAGGCGAGGTTCAGCCTTTGTTCAAGTCAAGCTTCAACAGATTGGATGAGGCCCACCCACTTTAGGGAGGACCTTCTGCTTTAATCAGTCTACCAATTAAAATTTTATTCTCATCCAGAAACTTTCTCACAGAAACGCTTGGAATAACGTTTGGCCAATATCTGGGTGACCCTTGACCCTGTCAAGTTGACACATAAAATTAACCATCACAGTATGTATAATTTAAAAATACAGCTATGTAGTCCAAATATTACCTATGCTACCCTGTCCTTTGAGATCCAAGAAAAATTCATTTAAATTCCATTCTATGTGAAGTAGATTCCTGGACTTCTCCCCAGTCTTTCCAGGAATTTTGGGTGTGTAAGAGACTGACTTATGTTCTTCCCAGTCTGACTTGAAGCTCTGGCTTGAATTATCCTTTTAAACGCTATCTCAGTGTCCTTGTGTGCTTTGTCCTTACTTCATACTGGGTCAGCAAGGGCACAGCTCAGTTTCTTTTCCTGGATTTTCACATGTGACAAAACCAACGTATACATCTATATAAATATAAAT
This sequence comes from Ictidomys tridecemlineatus, assembly GCF_052094955.1. Lineage (NCBI taxonomy): Eukaryota > Metazoa > Chordata > Mammalia > Rodentia > Sciuridae > Ictidomys > Ictidomys tridecemlineatus. The sequence goes on along the minus strand of NC_135477.1, from coordinate 117,449,448 downwards.
ATGTACATAAATATAAATACACACACCTATACTTCATCCAAAGTATTTTCATACAGGATAAGCTGTACAAAACTCTGGATAGGGCTGGGAATGTGGCTTAAGCACACATGGGTTCGATCCTCAGCACCACATAAAAATAAAATAAAGACGTTGTGTCCACCAAAAACTGAAAAATAAATATTAAAAAAAATTCTCTCTCTTCTCTCTCTCTCTCTCAAACAAACAAACAAAAACCTCTGGATATCAGACAAGGCTGGGTATGATCAGGGTGGTATGGCAGTAGACAAAACTCTGGATATCACAGGAAGATTTCCCACATCTGATATGCAAATATTTATTGTAGATATTTCTTATCATAAATATTTTGGCCATTTTGGCCCATTCAATCTCCAAAAGTGGGATGAATATACCTTAGGGTGTTGTATTATAGTTCCCTGGGCTCATGAACACAATATTAGAACTTCTGTTTAAATTTTCTTTCATCTAAAAAATAAGTAAGAGATTAAGCTTTGCCAATATAAGATCAATAGTACTATCTGTATTTATAAATTTTAAAATAAATATGGACATATTTGAAACCCCTGCCCAAAAGTATTTTCCTATTTAATATGTAGAATCAAAAATACATTCAGAAATTACTGCTTTAACTAGAGGAATGATTTCTTAAGTTTTCATTTCCTATCTCTCCTCAGTACTTGTCTCCATCGTCTCTTAAGAAAAATAATGTTAATAAAGGTAAATTATTTATCTCTTAAATTCTTATAGAAATGGAAAAGATTTCCTTATTAATGGAACTTCTTCCAGTGCTTATTCCCAACTCTGAGCTAGGTTGTCTTTTGCCCTTTCAAGGATGTATTTACTGTAATTTCCTTCCCACCCCGCCAATCTCTGGAACAAAGACCCAATAAGGTGATTGACATTCCCATTGTTAGGAGAACCATCCAGTGCTTAGTTCTCTCTGTCTCTCTGTCTCTGTCTCTCTGTCTCTGTCTCTGTCTCTCTCTCTCTCTCTCTCTCTCACACTCACACACACACACACACACACACACACACACACACAGGCATTAGAACTGATGGGTGTGTGGCTTCACAATGCTTTCCTACTAAGATTACTGAGAAATGATGAAGAGAGGCTGTATGATGATGAAGGTAAAGAGTGGCTGTAGCGCCTTCAGCAAATACAACTATCTGCTGGGATGTGGGAGGAAGTGCAGCAAGGGGGTGTCCAGCAGGGTAGAGAATATAAGACAGAGATTTGTTGTTGTTTTTTTTATTGACAGTTCTAATAGTTATTGATGGCTCCTTTCCTCAACTTATTTGGCAATGCAAACCCTTTTCTTAAAGATCATAAATGATGTCAAAACACCACTCATTATTCTGCAGAACATAGTTTGAGAAATGTTGTGTTGTGCATAGCAAATCAAAGCTAGTGTAGCACACACACATAGCTCAGTACCTGACCTTAAATGTATGCTTAATAAATAGAACTTCCTTTTCCCTTAGTAGGCATAGATAATTAGCTGCCCATGAAAGATTCATGCCTTTCTTGATTATTGTTGTTTAAAAGGAAAGGAGATATCTGCTTCAGTATAAAAAGTGTAGTCATTTTATTTCTCCTACAGAGATTAACATTGCCAAATCTCCAAAGGTTCCTTGAATGTACTGTGTTCAGATGCAATGGTATTAATTATGTATTGCTCATCTATTGTATTTATTTCATACTGAATTTAAGAAGGATGGTGAGTGCCTAAAACATATCCAGAGGAAGATGACAAGAATGGGGGCGCTTTCCCAAATCTTCACATCAGGTATGTGTGACAGGCTGGTTGATATTTAGAACAGAACAGGAAAAAAAAAAAAAAAGAAAGAAAACTTAGTGAATCCATGCTCACCATCTTTGAATATTTAATACAGTCCTGTCAACAACTTTGGAGGCTGAATTAGGCATGGTGGAAGAGTTTAACTATTATTCCCTAGCAATTAAAGTTGTTTGAAAAATTGAATGAACTAGAACTTCATAAGTTCCCTGTTGCTAGAAGCAAATGATGAGAAACTGAATGATTAATAGTGAAAGATAAAGGATCTTTGCGGGGAGATTGGACAAGTTGACTTTTAGGCTCTTTTCTTGTTCCTGGAGGACTTGAAGAAAAGAGATAACCACCGGCGCAGTGGTACACACCTGTAATCCCAGGGGTTTGGGAGGCTGAGGCAGGAGGATGTCGAGTTCAAAGCCAGCCTCAGAAAAAGCAAAGTGCTAAGCAACTCAGGGAGACCATGTCTCTAAATAAAATACAAAATAGGGCTGAAGATGTAGCTCAGTGATTGAATGACCCTGAGTTCCATCCCTAGTACCACACCTCCTCCAAAAAATAAAAAGAATGACCTCTCTTCACTTTTTTCCCCTAGGTTTTGTGCTTGCTCTCATCCAACTCCTGAATCTCCCTTTCTTCTTATTATCCATCCTTATTGTTTCCCTCATATGAACTATGCAAATCAGGAAGACATGAGAGCACTTTAGACCTTGCCTCTGCTTCTCTCAGTAAACACAACTTCACATTTCCTTTCTTCTCCTTACCATCAACTCACCACTCCTAAGCCATGTGTGTGTATGAATATATGTATGTAGATGTGTGTATATCTATTTAAATATATTTAAATATATATATATTTTTATTATATATATATATATATATATATATATATATTTAAATGCTGGTGTTACCACAGAATGCACATATTTTTACCAATAGCCTTGAAAACATATAATAAGGAAGTTAGCCATTTTAAGATAGAAATGACTCATATCTGAGTACAAAAATCTGTTTCTCATTAATGAAGAAAATCATGTTAGCTATTTTGTGGTTCAAAGACTCTATACTAAAGAAAGAAATGAAACAGGGAACCTGGTGATGGATTGCTGCATGGAACACCTCCTCTTCTTTCTCTTCAGGAAAGGTAGACTTCTGGCTTGCAGTTCTGTATATTGCTAATGTCCTTCCTAGGCAAGATACTTAGTGACAATAATTATAGGCCTGATGATGTTATCACAGGAGCTCTGGCTTTCAAGACTGCTCTTGGCTGACCTTGTGGAAAGTAATTTCATTCCTATATAGTATTGTCATATTATTTTATAAAAATAAGTGGAACAACTTGAAAAATATATACTTAATTAAATGCCTCCTTTTAGCATGTATTGTAATAATTCTCACATGAGACCTGGAGTTGAAATAGGTAATTTTCAGTCAAATAAAGTTTGAAAATTCTTCAAGTTTTGTGCATTCTTGGGAAGTCAAAATGCAGATTAATATATTAAAGGTCTTGAGAAGCCTACAGGAAAGAAACCTGTCTAAGTTTGTCTAAAATAACCTTTCTTCACCTTTTTTTTTTTTTTTTTTTTGCCTATGCCAACCTCTTTCTCAAAGATCATTTGGTTGGCACAATACACCATTGTTTTACTGGACAAAATTTGAGAAACACCACATTAAAATACATCAAAGAAGTCTGGCATATGTGTGACCCAGTTCCTGATTTTAACTAGGTGTCTAATATCTTTTCCAAGGCAAAGATAACTAGCTGTCCACTAGAGATTCATTCTTTTTATCTTTCCTGTAGTTTTACAAGAAAACAACAGCTCAGCAAATATTATATTTCCAGCTTCTCATGCATCTGTATAAACCCCTGCATATAGTTTTGGACAAAATCAAATATACCACATATAGACCTAGGCTAAAAAAAAATAAAACAAATCTGACATCCTTTGCGACCTCCACTCCAACCCCTTGGGTTGGCTGTATTGTGCTGCTGAGAATAACAACAACAACAAAAAGTTCCATGTGCAAGATAGCAAACCTTTTATCAGCCTAAACTCCCAGATTATATGTGGAGCAGAGTCTTCTTCTCTCTGAACCAAAGGATTGCATCTGAATATCTAAGAACATTAAAATTGCAAAAGTAAGAAAACACACCACCCAGTAAGAAAATGATCAGAAGATTTGACAGATACTTCACAAAAGATGTATGGAGAACTGGGAAGCATACGAAATGATGCTTAACATCATTAGTCATCAGTAAAATGCAAATGCAGTGAGATACCGCTATACATCCATTAAAATGGTTCAGTTTTTAAAATATAATGATACCAAGTGCTAATGAGCATGTGGAGAATTGGAGTTCTTCACTAATGGTAGCATTTTCTTAAAAGTTAAACTTATGTCTGCCATAGTACTTCGCACTGTCATTCCTTGGTATTTACCAAGAAAAATAAAAGCATACACCCACACAAAGACCTGTACACAAATGTTGGTAGCAATTTTATTGGTAGTATACCCAACCTGAAAGCAACCCAATGTCTATCAACAGGTAAAGGAATAAACCCATTGTGTTTTATCCACACAGTGGAGTATTACTCAGCGATAAAGAGGAAAGAACAATTGATCCAACAAAATGGATGAATCTCAAAATTGTGCTGAGTGAAAGGCATACTTTAGTTAAATGGTTCCATTTAAATGAAATTATTTAAAATGAAAAATAACCCATAGTTAATAGAAAGGAGACCTGTGGTTGCCTGTGGATTAACATAGAGGAATGGAAGGCTTACAAAGGGCCACAGAAAAATTTTTGGAATGATGAAAATCCTTGTTATTTTGATTCTTGTGATGATTTTATGAGGATATACATATGTCAAAGTGGATCAAATTATATAGTTTAAGTATGTGCAGCTTAAATATTTCAATTATATCATGATTAAGTTGAAAAAATTGAAATATGAAGAAATTTAGCTTGGCAAATTTTCACCTTTGTTCTACCTCATGAATTTCAAAACCAATCTGTGAAAAATCTACTGGAATTTGTACACATTGAAACACATCTGGGGCACAATTATTTTCATCCTCAACAGACATACTTATCAACTTTTATTTTGTTTCATCCTCCTGAAATTGAGGATAACAATGACAATTTTGATTGAATACTTGAGCCAAATAATTTTCTAGCATGTATTTCCCCGCACATATAGAACATAGGAGATAATGTTGGGAAGATTTTTAACCTTTTAAGGAAACTAAAATTTCAAATTTTTACCAAACAATAAAACAGGAATTTACACAGGCTTTCTGAGTTGCCTTAGGAAGTTAGTGCATCCTCCCTCTCCACCTCTTATTGGAGGAGCCAGCAGAGAGATGTTAAGTAGGTCTACTGTGACTAACTCAGCTTGGTAAGTCTATTGAGACCATCACCTGAAGTTAAGAGGTTTCCTGCCAACATAGTAGAACAATGAGGTCTTCTTTCCCTGAATTCCCGCAAAGTTCAAAAGAGTCTATTTAAAAATACAATGTGTTTCTTTGTGGTTCTATACTCACTTCTTTGATGTTTTTATTTATTATATATTTTATGGGAAATTTCTGGGTTTCCCTATTTTACCTAACAAAATGTTAGTGTCAGAGTTCATTTAGAACTTTCAGATGCCTGGAGAATCTATTCTCAGCTCTACTTTATAGAAGAGTCAAACATTTCACATAGCTAAGTATAAATGAAATTAAATACTAAAAATAAAGAGTCCAATTTGAAATATAGGTTCTCCAAGTTATGACTATATTCTGCCAAGGCTGGCAGAAAATACGATTGCATTAATAAGGTTCACCAATTACACTCCAACATGTGCAGAGATGAATCAATGCCTTTTTAGGCTGATAGCTAATACATTGCTTTAGGTTTGAACATTTTGAATGAGCTCAATTATATGGTGGATTTACTAGTCACACTGATAAGCTGACAGTTTCATATACAACAGAATTTCTGTCCTCTCCACATGGAAATTCCAGGAACATTGGCCATGGAAACAGAAATTCAGAATTTAGTGAGATGCATTAGCATTAGAGTAAACATTTGGAGTGCTACAGCAATTAGAGCTCCATTTATTAAGCCCTGACCTAGGGTTAGGTGCTGTGCTAAACAAGTTATTAACAATAATAGCTAAATTTATAGAATGTTTATTTAGTGACAGATACTTTGCTAAATACTTTACATGTTTTTTCTTTCATTAATCCTAATAATTTTAAATATAATATTAGTTTCATTTTACAAATGAAGAAACTGAGATGAAAACACAGCAAATTTCCAGTTACATGGTTACTAAATAGTTGAATCTAGAAGAATTTATTCTTTAGTGTTTTAGCCACTTCTCTTCTTTGATATCCTTCAGGGCTATGTTTTTATATCTGGAAAAGTGAATCAACCCCATGCCCATGCCTACCATCCCTTGATAGCCCTTGTCTTTCAATAGACTGAATTCTTCAGGTGCAAAGGATAGTGCTGAGCTCTAATAAATGCCAAGAAAAACAAACGTGTGATCTGATTCTTTAAGCTTCAAACAGAATTCGCCCAAATTTAATCACCAAGTTCCTCTAATATTCTTTGGGGGATTCTGTGAATTAGGATATATTATTTATCTTTTACAGCCTAAAATTTTATAACCAAGCCTGGCTCCTTAAGACAAGAATAATTGTTTACTATTTTGCATAGTTTCTTTGAGTCAGCAATTCAGTTAGGATGCAGAGGACATGGCCTAACTATGTTGAACAATAAATATATGGGCTGTCAGCTGGAAAACTTGATAACTGGCAAGCAGAATCATCAGAGAGCTTGCTTGTCCACATTTTTAGTGGTTAATGCTGGCTGAGCACTTGGTTGGATTTGTTGGTTACAAAACATACACACACACACACACACACACACACACACACACACACACACAGCCTTTCCATGTTGTGTGGACTTACTCATGTAATGATGATATTGTTTCAAGTGCAGGCATCCTGAGAGGAAGCAGGAGTCAGATGGAAGCCATCTGGCCTTTTTAGATCTCACCTCAGAAAACATGAAACGTCACTTCCATCATTTTATTGGTTGAGTCACATAAAAGTCCTACCTGACTCAGGAAAACTCTATGTCATGACAACATCCCTTTGTAGAAAGACCATGTGGGATGGTGTTATGCATTTATGTGGCTTCTTTACAATGTAAAGTTTGCTACAAGAGCAACAGTGAGGAATTTCAAAAATTTCCATGTTCTTAGCTCAATTTAGTTAGTTCCATAATGAATTGTCTAACTGTTCTGCATGTTATCTGCCTATTTTCTACCACACAAAACAAGATATGAAATCCAGCCTACTTCCATGATTTACACATACAAAGAATTATATACTCACCAAACACTCACAAATAAACATATTCACTAATACAATGTCCAGAAATAACCCATGCTTTTTCAGCTGATTCTCAACAAAGACAATACAGATATGTATTAGAGGGGTTGTGGCTCAGTGGTAGAGCACTTGCCTAGCATGTATGAGGCGCTGGGTTAGATACTTAGCACCACATAAATAAATAAATAAATAAATAAATAAATAAATAAATAAATAAATAAATAAAAGCTATTGTGTCCAACTACAACTAAAATTTTTTTTGAAAAATATGTATTAAATAAAGGACAACCTCTTTAATAAATGGTACTGGGAAAACTGGACATTCACATGTAGAAGATTGAAATTTGACCCCTATCATCTTGTATATAAAATCAGCTTTAATGGATTAAAGAGGCCCTGAAACAATAAATATTACTAAAGGAAAACATAGGTGGAAATACTTCAAGACACTGGTAAAGGTAATGGATTTCTTACTAAGACTTTGAAAACATAGGCAACAAAAGAAAAATAGACAAATGGAATTAAATCAGACTAAGCTATTTTTATACAGCAAAGGGAACAATTAACATAATGAAAAGACAATCTATAGGATGGGAAGTGATTTTGCAACCTATTCATCTGACAAAGATTCAGCACTTTGAATGTGTAAGAAAATAAAAAACTCAGTAACAAAAAACAAATAATCCAATTAAAATGAGCAAATGATATGAATAAATACTTACCAAAAGAAGAAATTGAAATAACCAGAAAATTTATGAAAAAATTTTCACCATCATTAGCCATCAGGGAAATGCAAATACAATGAGATCTTATCTAACCCCTATTAGAATTGCTTCTATTAAAAAAACAAAAAATAAATACGGGTGAGAATGTGGAGAAAAGGGAATTCTCATATACTGTTGCAGGAATATAAATTAGTATAAAAACTATGGAGAATAGTACGGAAGTTCATTCAAAAGCTAAAAATACTTTTACTCTCTGATCTAGCTATCCCACAGATGGGTATTTATACAAAGGAAATTATATTGGCAAATCAAAAAAATAGCTTCACTTCTGTAATATATTGCTGCACTATTCACAATAGTTAAGATATAGAAATACCCATCAACAGATGAATGTATAAGAAAAATGTGGTATATAAAACTCAATGTAATATTATTTAGCATAAAAGGACTGGTATCTAGAGGCTGGGAGTGTATCTCAAGCTAGAGTGCATGCTCAGTATGTATAAGACCCTGGGTTCAATCCTCAGTGCTAAGGGCAGATTAATTTAAAACAAAATTGAAAGAAGAATGATATCATATCATTTGCAGCACAGTGATGGAAACTAAAGGACATTATGTTAAATGAAATAAGCCAGACACAGAAAGACAAATACTGCATGTTCTCTCTCATACGTAGATGCTAAAAAATGTTTATCTGAACATTGGATAGTGATTACTAGAGGTTAGAAAAGGGAAAAGGGAGTGGTAATAGAAGGAGGCTGGATAATGGGTACCTAAACACAATTAGAAGTCATAAATTCTAGTGTTCTACATCATAATGGGATGAGTAAAACTCATGATAACCTATTACATATTTTGTGAATAGCCAGAAGAGAGGAGCTTGAAGGCTCCAAACACAGTGTAATGATAAAAGATGGAAATGTTAATTGCCCTGATCAGATCAGTATACATTGTAAACATGTATTGAAACATCACATATGTAATTGAGTTATATATTTGTAACTCAATGTGTAATTGGGTTACATATTTATATGCCTCATCAATAATGTAACTATTATACACTAATCAAAATAAATTTAAAAATGTTTAAGGAAATGGAAGTGCTAACTACCCTGATTTGATCATTACCTATTGTATTCATGTATTGGATTATCATACTCTACACCATAAATATGTACTTTAAAATAGTAATTAATAAAGACATTTAAAAGACTCATTGAAATCTTTTCCATGCAGCATCCTCAGCTGTTTACAGTAATGGATGGCAAAAAAAAAAAAAAGGAAAATAGAAAACTTAAGATAGAATATGGGAAACCCCTAATTTCAAAGGCTCTAAGAACTCTTATATTGCAGGGTTTTTCTCTCCCTGTTTCCTTCTATTTTCTTTCCTACCTCTTCTTTCACAGATGCAAAAACTTTAAGTACCCTCCATAATACCATGGAAAGTAATTCACTTTAGCTCTGCTGACTCTCCATACCTATATCAGTGCCTAGACTCTGTCTGAACATCCAAAGTTTCTCTAATGTATTCTACTAAACCCCAGGCCATCTAAATCTAAGCCTCACCATTTCATCCCACTCCATCCCATTTTACAAAGGAAAGGAGGAGGGAAGAGATTTATTTCTCCAATTATATGAATTACCTCTACTCCTACCCCACCTTCCCCATGGAAAAGACAGAAGTTGCTACATTCGGTTGTGGTTTTAAATAACATTTCCCCCCTCTGCATTGCACTAGTGTGGATTGGAGTATAGCCAGTACTACCCACTCAAGTTTTCCATCTCTAACTTCCAAAACATTTAGGGAAAACCTCAGCCTTAGATATTATGAATATTGCTTAAGAACAGAGTTTCTCAGGAGAAAAATCACCATCCAATAAAGGAAGAGCCCTTACATTCTTATTTTTGTCTATAGGTAAGACATGCTTCTGTCCTCTTTCTGACTGTGTAATTCTCAGTCTGATTGGGTTCTGTTCAAAAGCTTATCCTTAAATCCTATAAACTTTTAGAAATAGATTCGTCTTTGTGGAAACATGTAAATATGAAAGAAATGCTTCTCAAAATTTGTCCCTATATAGCCAGAATCTGGAAGATATCCTTCCCATGTGGCAGCTATAATACAAATGCCAACTATTTTCTCCACAGTTATGTCCTCCCTACTGCCCTATCCATCTCCTTCTTTAGCCTACCCTAACCCTCCCCTCCCGGTTCCCACAGAAGCGCTGAAGGGGAGTGCACCGTGTGCTGCCACATACCTTTCCATAGCTGTATGAAGTATGGTGCAAACCTGACCCAAACTAGTCCAATCAGATTGCTTTTCTAGGACAGTGGGATAGGACCAAAAGACAGCAGCTAAGTGGTCTGAGCAAAGCAGAGCCAGCTTCTCTGCAGAGACTGAAGCAAAAAGCGGATGCTGAGAGATGTGACATGGATGCAAACTGGCTTTTGAGAGCTGGTGAAAGAAATATAGTTTGTGAAAGCATCTAATTCCAGCTTCCAGGAGATCTTGACACTTCTCTTACCCCTGGGCTTGCTAAGATTTCCCAACTTTTTTTCCTCATTATTTTTATTCGGTGTGTATTTTCAGACAGACAAGGTACCATGAGCTATATTTTTCAAGACAGTTTTCAACACATTCACATTTTACTCAATGTGTGCATCAACTGCATGAGTTGTTTTTATCATATTTTCCCAAGTGTGGAAGAGTAAGCTTGCCTTTCTATGTTAGTTTGTAACCAAGTGAACAGAGGTTATTCTGTACAGAGTATGAGAAGGAAAATGAAAAGATTCTTTTATTTATCTTGTTTTAATTTATTTATTTTCTGTGCAAATATGTTGTAAGTAGTGAAGAATTATAAATCAAAGAGTTTCAGGAAGGTATGATTGATATTCTTCTAGGACCTTCATTAATACATTGTACCTAGGACCTTTAAAATAATAAAACATACTTTTAATACTGAATGAAATGAAATGCCATTGTGAACTTCTTATTCTACATACCAAAGCTTTTTTGATTTGTTTGGGTTTTGTTTGTTTGTTTGAGAGAGGGCTCCTGATGTTGTTCAGACTGGCCTCAAAGTTTTGGCCTTTAGTTAATCTGGGACTACATGCATGCACCATTGTGTCTGGCTCAAAGAACTTTCCTAAGAGATCGTATGCTTTTTAAAAAAGAAATATTTTTTTCTTAGTTGTAGATAAACACAATACCTTTATTTTATTTATTTATTTTTAGTGTAGTGGTGAGGATCAAATCCAGTACCTAACACATGCTAGGCAAGTGCTCTACCACTGAGCCACAACCCCAGCCTCTGAGATCATATACTCTTTAAGTATCTCTGAAAATATTTTGCATGATTACTGTCTCAAGAGTGAAGTTTATTTGAGAGGGCTTCCTGGCAGGGGTTTTCAAGATGTTAAAGAATATGATAATCGTCAGTTTTCTTAAGAAATCTCTGCTTTTAAAGTTGTCATAGCCCAAAAAAAATAAACAAAAACAAAAAACAGTAAGCAAAAAAACAAAACAAAACAAAAAAAACTTGCAAACCATTTCTGAGAAATGTGTATCCATTTCAAGAAATGTGGTCAAATGCATTAACAAATTTTAAAAAATGTAATGGAGTGTGGGGAAAAAAACTAAATCATGATTAAACAAATAAGGAGTTTGACTCTTTCAATTAGATTATAAAACTATATGTGAAACTCTTCATATCAAGGATTCATATCACGGAGTCACGTAATGTGCAAAAAGGACATAGCTCAGAGGAAAGGAAGTATGCTCAGCATTCACTATGAAGGTATGTAAACTCATGGAGGCTTTGTTCCCTCACGTGTACCATGGGGTAGCAACATTATTTACTTCCATGGTGTGTTAGTCAGCTTTTTGTTGCTCAGACTGAAATATCTGACAAGAACAACTTAGAGAAAGAAAAGTTTATTTTGGGTTCATGGTTTCAGAGTTTCAGTCCACGGTCAGCTGACTCCATAGTTCTATGGGCCTGAGGTGAGACCCATGGCAGAAAGGCATGGTGGAGGAAAGAGGAAAAGAAGGGGAGAGAGAGAGAAAGAGAGCGCTGTGCACAGGTGCACCAGAGACAAAACATAACATGCTCTCAGTGACTTCCTCTAGCCACGTCCCACCTGTCTACAGTTACCACACAGTAATCCATCCAAATTATTCATCCATCAAATGGATTAATCCACTAATTAGGTTATGATTCTCACAATCTAATCATTTCACTGCTGAATATTCCTGCATCACCACCTGAGCTTTTCGAGGGTCATCTCATAGCCAAATCATAACAAATGGGATATTGTGAGGATTTAACAATCATGCTTGGAAAATGCATAAGTGTGCTCAGTAAATCTCAGATTGTGGTAGTGACTGTTCTCATCTTTATTACTATAAACGCATCTGGAAATATCAACACAATTTTCTTGGTATATGAAGAGCCTGGTGTGCTGACGAGAGACTGGCAAGCAAAGACCATTCCCTTTTCTGGGGTGTGTGTGTGTGTGTGTGTAAATTATATTGTTATATTGTGTGCATGTATGAATATGTAAAAACAACAAATGCTACCATTATGTCAACTATAATGCACCAATTTAAAAATGTGACAAAAAAGATGGAAGGATTAAACTGGCAAAATTTGGTCTGTACAAAAATCCCATAGTTTCTGCCATCAAGTCTCAATTTCTTTGGCTTTCTTAAGCCTATTTTATTCATGGGAAAAAGAGAGAATCTATTTTGATATTTTACTGACTTATCTTTCATGTTACTAGCAAAACACTCAAAATCCAAGAGCTACCCTCCCCTATTGATATGCTCAATCATCAACCTGTGTGATGTGAGCCATCACGCAAGCCGTCAGGTGGCAGTTGAACCAGATGAAAGATAGTAATCCAACCTGCTTCCTGTTGGAATCTCACCATGCTTATCCATATCCCAGACAAATTTCCCCCTTTCTTCTCCACAAAGGCAATTTTACAAGACATATTGCACCGTGTCCTCAAAACCTTTGCCTTTTCTTTCTTGGATCACTCTAAATAAACAGCATTTTGAACTTAAAAACTGAGCTAGAAACTCTTCCATTGCTGAATACCACAAGCATACATATCATGATAAATGTGCAACTACACCAAAGCATTATTTTAGTTATTCCTATACTTCTCTCTTTCATACTCCCACTATTCCATTTAGAAGGAAATTAGTGTGTGTTTACATGCACATAGTTCAGAATTCAATTTGTACATAATGGGTCCTGGTGAGTTATCCAATTCCCTTTCCAGGGACAATCACTGCTAGTTTCTTGTGATAAATATACATGTAAGAAACACACATACAGAAAATGTAGCATAGGTACACACTGAGAGTCAGGATTCTTTTGAGAGAATTAAGCTCTCATACTCTAAGGCATCCCTCACATGTAATAAATTAACTTTTCTCCTAGGCATTAGGAATGGTATTAATTATATGCTCCATGGGAGAATTGAGGAAACAGTCACCAGTAATTTTCTGTGTGCTGTGCTTCAAAGGAGAAACTCTAGTTGAGAAGTGCTTTCACTTCACAACCTAGACTGGAGATTTTATATGCAAACATATATACATATTCGTATGCATATGTATATCTACATACTTGTTTGGGTACATATAGAGTTGCTATACTGCTATACTCTTTTTTTCTCCTCATTTTCAATATCTCTTTCCTGTTTTCTTTTTGTCCATTTTTATTGAGTTACGAATTAGAAAGTGCATTAATCCTAGGTATACTTACCTGATGAAGTTTATGTATTTATATACTCATGTGTTCACTATTCAGATCATGATGTAGGAAATTTCCATCCCCATAGAAACCTCCTTCATGCCCTAGAGGCAATCTCCAGTCTAACTTCTATCATTATATAAGCTGATTTTGATGATAAAAGTTAGGCTAGAGATTTCATATAAATGAAACTGTATGTAGATTTTTCTTTCTCTCTACGTGTCAGAGTGCTTTTCCATGTGTAAATTAATGTTTCCGTCCATTAATTCTTTCTATTGCTGAGTATTATTCCATTATATGAACAGGCCCCTATTTATTTACTCATCTTTCTGTTTATGGGAATATGGGATATTTCCAGTTTGGGGCTATTTTGAAAAAGGCTGCATTGGAAAGATTTTTCCATGCCTTTTGGTGGATATATGTAGGAGCGGACTGGGTCATGAGATAGCCATGTGTTCGACTTCAGTAAACATTGCCAAGTTTCCAAAATTGTTGTTCCAATTTTGCTCATTCTTTTTAACAGTTGCATAGCATTATATGGACTTTTCCGTGAGTTACTTAAACTAGCCCACTAATAGTGGAAAAGTAAGCTGTTTTTAAACATTTGCTTGGAACAAAAAATGTCCCAAATATTATCCTTTATCTAAATCATTTGCACATATACAAGCTTATTTAAAGGAGAAAGTATAAGAAGTGAGTTTGCTGGACCCAGTGATATTTGTAGTTTTAATTTTAGTAGATATGGCCAAATTGCTTCCCAAAGTGTTTCAACAAATGCATGATTCTGCCAATTTTGCAGTTGCTTCACCTTGTACTTACACAGTAGATAATCAAATATTTGGAACTTATCCATTCAATAGGTATTAATTATGGTTTGTTTTTGTAGTTTTTGTTTAAAAGCCTCTTACTATAGGTGATAGTATATTGTTATAAGATTTGAACATTTGCATTTCCTTTCCTGTGGCCTCTCTTTTGATACTCTTGCCATTATTCTATTAGGTTGCTAGTATTTTCTATTAAAGAAATTAAATCCTTTCTTTGAGATATGAGCTGCAAATACTTTTCCCTTAAATTGTTTGTCTTCTGTTTCTATTGATAGTTGAGGACTAATTTGGAGTATTTCCTTGGCATTGGATTTCCATAGCATATTTTATAAAGCCCCAGTCTATCTTTCTTCCATCATCCACAAGATGCATCTTGATTGTTATTAATGAAAAAAATTATGTTCTAAATACACTTCTCCGGATTATTGAAAAATAATCTTGCTTTAACACACATTCCATAAACTTAAAAGGAAGCCTGCATGTTAAAAGCAATGGTATAGGGGTTGGGGTTGTTGCTCTGTGGCAGAGCACTTGGCTGGCATGTGTGAGGCTCTGGGTTTGATCCTCAGCACTGCATATGAAAATAAATAAAATAAATGATGTCCATCTACAACTACAAAAAAAATTTAAAAAGCAATATATAAACATTGATGTGGCTGTGTCACTGTAGTATGCTGATTTTAAGTCCTTTGGCTATAAACCTAGGAGTGGGATGACTGGGACAAATGATGGAACCAGTCCAAGTTTTCTTAGGAATCTCCATACTGCTTTCCAGACTGGTTCACCAATTTGCAGTCCCACCAGCAATGTATGAGTGTACCTTTTCCCCTGCATCCTCACCAACATTTATTGTTGCTTGTATTCTTTATGATTGCCATTCTGACTGGAGTGAGATGGAATCTAAGTATAGTTTTGATTTGCATTTCTCTAATTGCTAGAGGTGTTGAAAATTTTTTTCATATATTTATTATCAACTGGCCACATCAATGTTTACAGCAGCTCAATTCACAATAGCTAAACTATGGAGCCAACCTAGATGGCCTTCAACAGATGAATGGATAAAAAAACACTGTGGTATATATACACAATGGAATATTACTCACCCTTAAAGAAGAATGAAATTATAGCATTTGCTGATAAATGGATGGAATTGGAGAATATTTTGCTAAGTGAAATAAGGCAATCCTAAAGAACTAAAAGCCACATGTTTTCTCTGGTATGCAGATGCTAATTCATAATAAGGTGTGGTGGGGAAAATGGAGGTATTTTGGACTAAATTAGTAATAACAGAGGGGAGTGAAGGGAGGGGAGGGGTATAGGGGTAGGAATGATAGTAAAATGAATAGGACATTATTACCCTATGTGCATATATGATTACATGACCTGTGTAACTCTACATTATGTACAACCAAAAGAATGAGAAGTTATACTTCATTTATGTATGATGTGTCAAAATGCATTCTACTGATATGTATAACTAATTGGAACAATAAGAAAAAGCAAAGGTAAGTAGACAGAGCATAAGTGTGGCTCCTATGTTGACAAAATTCTCAAGAAAACAAATGGCGAGTTGCATTACTAGCAAGATTTTGTGTTGGGTTATTTATTCCTATTTGGGAGGTATATGTGGCTATCTGGTGCCTCAGGCAACTCTAAGGCAGCCTACAAGTTCCAGAGTGATTGCTAGGCACTGTGCACTGCTCCCAAAATTCTTGGTCAATTTGAATTGTCCTTTAATTGAGGATTGAGCTGGAAGGTGTAGCTGAGTGTTAGAGTATGTGTGTTGCATGTGTGAGGCCCCGAGTTTAATACTCAGAGCGTGCGTGCACACACACAGACAACAGACACACACATGTGCACAAAGAGAATTGGTATAAAAGGTTAATCTAAGTAGTGATATCTCTGAGCTTCTTAAACTACTCGTGTTATTTTTCAGGAACATTTCTCGAGACCCACTGGCCTCTCCCCTTAAATGATGTCACCCGATGACATTCACTCACCTCCCCCATCAGATTCTTTGCAAACAGGGACCATTTATCGTTTGAACCAGTTTTCTATTGCTGCCGTGGCAGACCACCACACCTTTGTAGTTTCAACAATACTCGTTTTTCATCTCATAGCTCTGCAGTTTAGAAGTCCAGGTCACCAAGGCTCATGTGAATCTTCTGCTTAGTCTCATCAGCAGAAATCAGGGTGTCGGCATGGTGGCACTCCCTTCCGAAGGCTCAAGCCTTGAATCCACATCTCAGCCCTTTCAGGTTGTCATCAGAATTCACTTCTGGGGCCCCATTGCCTTGTTGACTGTCAGCTGGGATCCTCTTTCAGTTCCTAAGGCCATCTGAATTCCTGCCTAAACTGTCCACTCCATCTTTGAGCCCACAACAGAGGCTTGACTTGCCTTGACACCTTGAGTGACACTTTGAGTCCTTCTGGAATCCCCTGTCCACGGCCTCTCTCGGCACTACAACTGAAGGGAGGTTCACTGCTTTTAAAGGCCCATAAGGTTGGGTAGGTAACCCAGGATGATCTTCCAATGTTAAGATCTATAACTTCAATCACACCTGCAAAATCCCTTTTGCGAGGTAAGGTCACATATACGGTGACATTCAGAGTCTGCAGGGATAGAATGTGGACACCTTGGAGAGGTCCTCATTGTTGCCTCCTCCCCTTTCTCCTTCCTCCCCATTTGCAACACTTGGCACAAGGCTGGAATTGAAATCTGAGGAGAACTAAATGAATGTTGACTGGTTAAACGATGTCTTGGAGTTTTCTGTGCTGAGACTTTGTCTAAGTTCTGGGACTACATATTGAACCAACCATTTGTCAGGTTGTCTGTAACTTCCCAGAAGTCCACAGTAGAACCCAAGGGAGGAGCTTACTTCCCTCCACCTTTCCCCTCAGCCTGAGCGGAAGGGCCTGCCTGGTCCAGGATTGTGATTCTGTATCTCTTGCTCAAAGTTGCACCCTTTGGGTTGCCCTAAAGAACTCAAGATTGCAGGACTCTGCGGGGAGAACAGACTGAACTCTGTGACAACACAAGCTATTTGGACCTGACAGTGTTTTTAAAAAAAAACAGGAAAGAATATTGGGTACTCTATAGAAGAATACTGGGTAATAACATTGGGATATATATCCAACTTTAGATAATCTCAAACCTTGTCTTTGGTCCTCAAGCCTTCCTTGTACAGAGTAAAGAGACATCCCTGCATTAGAATTTTGACAACTTACCAGAGGCAAGTTCTTGTGAATCTTTGTTGCACAACTGAAAATAAAGTAAATAAGCATCTCCAAATTGTTTGAGCAGAAAGATTTTGACTATTTAACTCTCAGTTCTTGATTTGAATGAAATAAAATGAGTGTGTTATCTCTGTTTTCTTGGTGTGGTCAAGGACTAATAAGTAACCTCTACATATTACTTATTATTGTGTCTGTTTGAGAGAACTGGATATTTACCAGTTTTTAATACATGTTTATAATTTTATCTCTCTACTATTTTTTCCTTCCTTGAACAAGGGATACATCTTTAATCCAAGAACATAGTACAGTGCAGGGTATATGGTAATTTCTTCAAAAAATTAAAAATAAATAAAAGCTTTGAAAAGTAAACTAAAGTTCTGGGCTCTATATCTCATGCACTCTTCTGCTGTCCATTGGGTTCCACAGCTGGAGACGTAGAGGTGATACATGAACAGACTTAAAAAATGAAAGAAAATTTACATTACAGTAAAATTCTGGGATTTTTAAAACTATATTGACTTATTTGACTATAGATAAACATGGTACCTAAAATAAATCATTCAAGAATCATCATTTTGTTATTTAAGAGAAACGAAGCAGCAGTAACTATTAGTAACAAGATAACAGTATCTAATCCAAAAACTGTCATGTTATGAAACACAGAATAATTTATATTAAACTCTTATGATTAATAATACATAATAAAGAAGATTCGTGGGAAGAAACATTTTAGGAAAGCAACATCTTTCAGGTGCTGAGTCAAAGTGATAGTTGTGTTCCTCACGGGAAATTTATGACTCTCCTGGCCAAAGTCTACAATTGTAGGACAGGAGCATATATACTGGTGCATTTGGTAAGGGACTGGATGAGACAACTTGATCTTTCGTCTCTGAAGCAGTGCACCTGTTCCTTCACACAGGGCCAGACTGTGCATGCTCATAAAGTGCATAAAGATGTTGCTGCAGAGGATCACACGTTCAAAGCCAGAGTCAGCAACTTAGCTAGGCCCTAAGCAACTTAGAGAGACCCTGTCTCAAAAAAAAAAGGGGGGGGGCTAGGGATGTGGCTCAGTAGTTGAGTGCCTCTGGGTTCAATCCCTGGTACCACTGGGGGGAAAAGAAAAAAAAAGATGTTCCTACAAACTGATCCATGATTTGCTTATTGCAGCTAAACTTACAGATTTTCAGAAATTAAAGTATTTCTTGAGTAGAAATATAATTGCATTTTTTAAACAAAAGTTTTTCCGTTAATGATAAAAATATCAAAATTATTTCTATAAATATAGTAAAATAAGGATAGAAAAGACAAGAAAATTCTTTCAAAACTATTGAGGAATTTTAAAAAGTGAATCACAAACAAGCAAACATAAAACTTATCTGTCCTCTCATTTCTAATTATTTATCAGGAGTGCAAAAGTGAGGACTTTAACTAAATAACTATGTTTGAGATAATTGACAAGCCACAGCTCAAGGGCAATTAAAGAATTGCAGTAAGTGGAAGAACTCACCTGTAAATTTTCACACAGTAATTCCCTTTCAAGTTCTTAAGTTACAGAGTTTAGAGTGTTAGAACTGAAAGGGATTTGGAGAACTTGCTACTCTAAATAAACCTTGTGTTGTACAGATCATAGAATTTTTAATAATTTCATTTCCCCTAAGTTTTTTTCTAATTACATTATAATTGCATTATTTTACAGTGGCATTTATAACAAACTATCAGCTAATTGATTTTAATAAGAGATTAAAATAAATTACACAGCCATGGTTCTTTTGCTTCAATTCTTTACCTAAAAATTGAAGACATACAGAACACTCTCAGGGATTATGGTATAATTTTTAGTTTACATTAGGATAGGGAAATGCTGAATTTTGATGGCACAATAAAGTTATGGCTCTAAACGTTCTATTGGCACATACGTGCATACATAATATATACATACACATGCAATGTATATTATATTAGTGTGAATTTAAAACTTCATTGTTTTAAATAGACAATACATACATATTTACATATATTAATATGTATGTAAAAAATCTATGAAGCTTCTGGTTAGACAATGCTGCTTTTAAATTCTCTCTCTCTGTCGTCTATCAACTGTGTATGATCTCAGGCCGATTATTTACTCAGTAATTCCAGATAAGTTAAACTGAGTGATAGAAGGCTAACCTGAAAATTTTATGAAGCCTAAGGGAGATAATACAGATGAAAGTACTTAGCATAATACTTTTCAAAAACACCTGCTCAATAGCCTCTCTTTTCGTCTTTTCCTTCTTCACCTACTCCTCATAATCAGCCTGCATCATTTCATTCTTTCTGAATGAAGTATGGGTGCTCTTCTTCTAACAGGTGTAATACGAAATATTATAGTAAATATCAACATAGATTAGAATAAGTTTGAGCACTTTGTTCTTCAGGTGAAAACAAAATTTTCTATACTTAGTGTCTGTTGAGAGACACAGAGAGAGGGGGGGTTCTATTCATAAACTTTGGAAAATACTTTGAAAAAACTCACTCAGTCCAAGCTACAGCTCCTTCTTCTCTAGCTGTGTCAGGAATAATTAGGAATAATTCATTATTTTTTCTTCCTGAAGTCTAGTCAAGTTAGCATCAATTTAATTTCAACTTTGGTACTAAATTGAGCCTGATCTTGGTTAATTAAAATAAGAAAACTCATTCTAAGACCTTGAATAATTTTGAAGTTAAAAAGCTTCCTTTATAGCCTAAAGAAAAAAATTATAGTTTCTTATAGTTCTTCACAAATTTTGTGCATGTTTAAAACTGAATATTGATTGTTTAATTTATTATTTAATTTACAGTGATTATTTATATAATCACTATAAACTATTTTAAAAATCCAAATTCTTTCATATCTATACATTAAGCAGATATTTTGCCTACGTAGTGTCATGTTTTTGTGTCAGACATTAGGGAAATAAAAACACAAAATAATGATCCCCAAACTCTGCAGGTGAGACAGCAAATACAACAACTCATAATATAGAAGGTGTGTGCTAAACTAGAAGGATGCTTTCCTTTCTGATCTCGTCTTTCTTACTCTGTTCTCTTGATATCTATGTTCCAGCCACATTAGCTCATTTGCACACACCTCATCTCTTGAACATCCCCAGTGGTTCACTTGCCTTCTCACCTGGTAGGAATGCTCATCTCTTTCTTTCTTTCTTTTTTTTTTTAATTCAATGAAAATAGCTTTAATGTTTTAAATTTTTGTTGTGTGGTTATCTTCCTTGTATGTATCACTAATCTTTTTTAAAGAAGGGTCAGTATAAAATGAATAAAACTTCTAAATCTGCCTCATATGAAAGGAAAATTGTAAGTTTTTTTATTTAATTGATTTTATTTGTTTTACACACATAACAGCAGAATGCATTACAATTCTTATTGCACATATAGAGCACAGTTTTTCATATCTTTGTATATAAAATATGTTCATGTCAATTTAGTTGTTGTTGTTGTTGTTGTTTTGCATTACAATTCTTATTACACATATAATTGCCAGCTCCATTTCTTGATTCAGATCTTAGCTCTGGGTCAACCTAAAGAGAACTTCCCTGAATACCATTTCCCTGAATACCACTAATTTGCATACTTATGTCCTGAATTTGTGATTGTAATTGTAGAATTAAGTCCCATTAAGACAAGTGTTCCTGTTCTATCTTGTCCATTGCTCTATCTCCTGTGTTAGACCTTGCCTCAAATGCAATAAGTCCATACTCAGTAAATATTTATTGAAGATGAATGAATGACATGTACATGGAAGTACAGGAGGTACTGTGATGCTTGAGCTGAGGCTTGAAGGTGCAGGATTCACACAAATTTGGGACTGAGCGGAAGAGGGATATGAGGAAGTTTTCTGCTTTGATTGAGTACATGAAAGTGTGACCACTGGCATAAACAGGGAACAGAAAAAAAATCTCACCTTTCCAAGGAAGATGATGATTTCAGTTTTGGATAAGGTGAATTTGTGATGCTTGTGAGTCCTTAAGGTGGGGATGTGACATGAACAACTTCATATAAGGAAATAAGTTTGCATTGAGCTAGCTATTTCTGCTACTTTTTACCTTGCAATGCCACTTAAAATCGTTACCAACGAACTTCACCAATGCTTATATTCTTCAGAAACTGCTTTAAAACATAAGATATTTTTTGGTAGTTGACAGCACATTTTGTGAGAATCGCTGAAAATATACTTTAAATCTAGATTTTCAAAAACTTACATCTTGTTTATTCAATTAACTTGTTTTAGAAAATATGCTTATATATATGCTAAAAAAAAAAAAAACCAAAACAGTTCTATCTAATCTCAATCCAGCCTAAATCAAGTTGAAATCTAAATTCTTGACTGCCTGGATTCCTGAGGATATTTTTATATCTCACCCGTTGAGGCTTTGTTCATAAGTATTTAAATCCCTGGAGTAGCAAGGGTGTTAAAGAAAATTGCAACTTATGAAGTGTTCAAAAAGAATTCAGGACATTTAAACCCACAAAACTGTAAAAAAAAAAAAAAAAGTAAATCTGTTGACAGAGGAATGAAGATGTTTCTGAACTTACCAATCAATAAAAGCTTATACTCCTTTGATTTATGACAAATAGAAATTTTCTTCCCTTGCCAAGCCCCTCCAGTGGAAATGCACTTATTGACCCCATTCCCAAGTCTTTGGTCCTTCTTCCCCACCAAAACTGAAAACCCAGCTTCCTGGAGGAGAAAGACAGTTTGAATTTGAAGTTGTGAGGAAAGAGGAGAGACAACGTGTTCAGAAGGCCTCAGAGACAATGGGGAAGGGAGCTCCCAGAAGAGAGATAAACTCCTTTTGGTTGTGTATCTGAAGGGGACCTAGTACGTGAGAGGTAACTTGGTGAATAATAGCAAATTATCTTGTCCTATCCTCTGTGTTTGAATTTTTGATTATCTAAACCATGAGATTTTTCTAATGAGAGACGTTTTACCCTTTCAATACTCAGGAATAATAGCCAGATATTTTAAAACACTGACATGTTGGTACAAAATGAGGTAAATTCACTCTAATGAAAGCCTGATAATTTTTCTTGGAACTGTCCTGATTTCAGCTTTTAAATATGAACAATCTCAGAAGTCTCAGGGATGCTGTGTGGATCTTCCCAATCACAGTATCAAATTATTAGGATGCTTTGAAAACCAACAAGAGTTAAAATTTTACAATGTTTTAATAATGACTGGGAAACATTTTTTATTCTAGCAAAACCATTCATTTAGGTTGAAAAGATCGTACTGAATATCAAAATCAAGATAAACTTGAAAGTGCTAAATCTGTGGACATTTTAGCTGGCACCGTGGCATATCCCTATAATCCCCGGGGTTTGAGAGGCTGAGGCGGGAGGATCACAGGTTCAAAGCCAGGCTCAGCAACTTAGTGTGACTCTAAACAAGTTAGCCTCAAAAAATGACAAAGACTGGGGTTGTGGTTCAGTGGTTAGGTGCCCCTGGGTTTAATCCTTGGTACAGAAATAAATAAGTAGGAACTGTAATATGTGTGTGGAGTAAGAAAATCTGTTTTTCAGTTCTGTTTTCTGACCAATGTTGTTATTAGTCTTTGCTGGATTAACTGGTAAATAGTGTGTTTGAAAAACTATTTGTGATATAATAACCTCAAAGAATCACAAGCAGATTTAGGGACACTTTAGGTGCCATTTTCACAAATTGTTCTGTCTAAAGAACCCTCTCATTCTAGGAAAATGCCAGAATTTATGTGGTAGTAGAAGGAAGATGAGTCTTTGAGAAAGTGGAGGAGTACTAGTTAGAGAAGCAGTCACGGGTGAATAATTTAAGAGAAATCAAAACAGAAAGGACTAATTATGCCCAATGGATCTACAGAGCTCTGAGCTTTTAGTTACAGTAAGAGTGGTTCAAGAGCACGATGGTCAAGAGACTGGATTTTGCTAAACATGAGTTTTCCCATTCCAACTCTACCGCCTGAACTGTGTAAAGTACAGTTGGCCCTCTGTCTCTGTGGGTGCATTCAACCAACCTGGGAAGGGAAATATTCAGAAAAATGTCGTATCTATACTGAACATGCACAGATATTTTCTTGTTATTTCCCCCTAAATGATATAGTATATCAACTATTTACATAGCATTTATACTGCATCAGGTATTATAAGTAATCTAGAGGTGATTTGAAGTATATAGGATGATGTGCTTAGAAGATATGCAAATACCACGCCCCATAGATTTGGGTATTTTTAGTCAGGAGCCCAGGAACCAATCCCTATGGATACCAAGGGATGACTGTAACCTTCCTCTACTTCAGTTTTTTTTTTTTTTTAATCTGAGAACTGAAGATACTGATGACACAAATGTCATAGCACTGATTCAAAAACTACGGAGCTCTTAAGCTAACAATGCCTACCCATGAAGAATATTTGTTTTAAATGCGATTTTCTGGAGAATTAGGGCTTTTATGAAAAGTAAAGCAGTGTAGAGTCTCCACACTGATGATGTAGAGGGTCCAATCAGTGTTACTAACTAGAGCGGGGATCCCAAGTGACTCCCTTCATTTATTCTGTTTCCTCATCTGTGAAATAGGAGTAGTGAAGTCTTCTTGCAGCTTATAAGACATATACTAAAAGATTCTTACAAGTTAGAACACACAGTACAACAGACACGTGATATTATTGTCGAATGCATGATATTATTGTCAAATACAAACACCTTCGTTACTTCTTATTTGTGTTTTTCGGTAAGTTCCAGGGACCATACCACCTGACAGCTGAAGTTTCTGGCTGGGGGACACCTTGTGAGTCTTACCACAAGGAGAGCCTAATGTTGGAAAAAGAAGAACTTCATTCCAAAGGCCAAGATTCTCTGTCTTCCAGCCAGCCATTTCTGTTACAGGACAACCTCCTCCTTCCACCTCTGCCTCTAAAGTGAACAATACCATATTGGAAGTTAGGCAAAGAAGGTGCATAAATGAAAGTGCCCTAAACCCTATCCGTGACTACCTTGGGCTCTACTGAATCTTGCAATTGGAGGCTAAGCCCACTATAATAGGAGCCACTATAACAGGACAAAATGTTGCTCAGCGGTCTAGGTTCTTGAGTGAATTTTAAAATTAGATTCAGTATATGTAGAATTTTGTTGTAATCATGATCAGAGGATATGTAAATTTAGAGGCTTTTATGTTGTTGTTAATCTACTTCTTGGTTGAGAAAACAAGCAGTGCTTTGCTAAAACAGAATAGTATATCAGCTTCTTACAGCACATTTCTGTTCTTTTCTCAGTGTTATGGAAAACATCCATTTCTTAACTTTTAGTTGATTTTAAAATTCATATTTTCCCTGGGGGAAAAACATTCTTCATTGACGCAAATTAGTTAGCACATGCACATACATGTGTGTGCACATATGCACACACTGGGATTCTAAAATAATTTTCTTTTACTTATTTTGGAATGGCATTAAGCAGCAGTATTATTTTTGAAGTTTTGCAACAGAATTCAGGTCAGTTTTAAGGTAAGCAGAAGGACAAATTTTAAATGCGTTTCATATGCTTTGTTTTGTGTGGTAGGATAATCTGGATAAATTTTTTCTTTGAGACATTCCTTTCATTTATCTCTTTGTTTCTGCAACAGCCTCCTTGTTCTTCACCTCCAGGAGAAATAACTTGTCTTTTCCATGGATTTTCAATTGTTTGCAGATGTTGGACAAGATACAAGTTTGAAAGCACTATGGTTTTCAAAATTTCCTCACCTCTTACCTGTATCCTTCATCTTTTAACACCTTGTTCATCATTTTGTTTTGCAGACTGATGTAGGGTACAAGTCATGCTGTATCCACTTTTGTGTTCATATGTTACATTTTGCTAAATTCCCATCCATTTTTCCTTATATTGCCAACATGCTCAATGTCAGTGTTTCAGTTCTTAGATATTTTGTGTTCCTTCCTGAAGCTTAGAGAATTCTCAAATTTGAAGGCAATTTTCTGAATATATTCTCAGTGTGGGTTTCTCAGTGGCAAGGTGGAGAGTCTCTCATCAATGCTGCCCTTAGCAGCTGTGTAAATACAGCTGGAAAGTCGCAAGTGGACAGAGTCAATTGTAAATAGGTTTTCTTTCCTTTATGTGTTTTGGGATACTGCTCTGAGAACCACAAACCATGAATTTCATTTGAGTCTCCATGAATGCAACTTTCATACACATAGTTAAGTGGCCTTCTGGGTTTAAACAAAGCCTTGTCCTGGGTGGGATATATCTTCTTCAGCTATACAATATCCCAAATCTCCTAACAAACACATCTACATATTTTGTGTACATATTTTGTGCAAAGGAGGTATATTCATTTATTAGGGCTGCCATAACAAAGTACCACAGACTATGTGGCCTGGACAACAGACATTTATTTCCTTATAATCTGTAGGTTGGAAATCTGAGATCAAGATATCATCTATATAGGTTTCTATGGAGCTTGGCTTGTTGATAACTGTCTTTGCCCTGTGTCATCGCATGGTCCTCTCTCTGTGTCCTCATTGCCTCCTATTAGAAGGACATGATTTCAAATTGGCGACCAATTGTATGACCTCATTTTATTTTAACTCTCTCTTTAAAGACCTACCCTTCAAACGCAGTTACAATCTGAGGCACTGAGGGTTAGGGCTTCAGTATATAAAGTTGGGGGCGACACTGTTCAACCCGTAAAAGGAAGGAATCATATGGAAAATGGAGACAGTGATAAGAAAATTAGTCCAGCTCTTAGAACATTAAATAGGTGGGATTTACATTCAACAGATACAAAACCAAGCTCACTATTACCCACTTCTCTGCCCAAATCTAAAGTTATTCCTGTATTTTCTGTTTTATGAAAGGCCACAATCATCCAAGAAGGCACAAAAACAGAAACCCGGAATCATCTTAGATTTTTTTCTCCAGTTAATTTTCCATGTTCTATGAAGGCCACAAGGAGTTCTGCAATTCTACCTCCAAAATTAACTACTCCCCTCTTCCTTTCCATGGCTTCTACCTTAATTTGGGTTATTCATAATTACTCACCTGGATTATTCAAATAGTCATAAATAAACAAACATACACATACACACACATACATAAATTGCTCTGAGAATAATATTTTTTTTGGAAGAAAATCTGTTCATGTTACTTTCAGTTTAACTTTTAAAATAGTTTATATTACTTTAAGGCTTGCATTCAAATTTCTTAATTCAAATATACAATGTGATTCTTTCCCTTTAGTCTGATTGGTTGAACTTAGGTCACAAGCTCAGTCAGTTATCAGATCCAGGTAATTCAATACACTTATTAGCTAAAATAGTTAAGATCTTTTTCTAAGAATCACCTTTCTGGGCCTCATGGGCTATATGGTGAAGGATGGAGACCAGGACAAAATCAAGGTTTCATTAAAGAGGAGGAAAGTGCCAGAGGATGTTAGGTAGGCAACCAGTAATGTCTAGTCTATTTCTTCATGACATTTATGGTCTAATGGTGAAGACAGAAAAATAGAGTCAACGTTAGAGTCTAGTGTGATGAATGCAAGTGGAGAGTTCTGCACAGGGTGTACTGTGAACACGAAGATTCCTTCCTAAGTGAGATTAGGGGCTCAAAGACAGTTTTCTAAAAGAGGAATGCCTATTTTTTTTTTTTCCAGTGCTGGGGATTGAACCCAAGAACTTGTGTGTGCTGAGTCTACCACTCAGCTATACTCTCAACACTTAAGCTAAATTTTTGAAGGAGCAAAAACCAGCAAGTTGAAGAAGGGAAAAAGAATATTCCAGTCGGGGGATCAGCTAGTGAAAAGGCCCAGGAGTTGTGCAACAGTGTGAGTCACTGGGGAGCTACACATCATCCAGCTCACCAGAGAGGCAGGAGCTGAGCAGAGGGAGAGGCCCAGACAGACCATGAAATATCTTGTAAGTTTTATTCTAGAAACCTACCTGTAACACCTATTTTTATCATGTATATAATGCTATGTGCCAAGCACTGTCCACAATTTCACCTAATACAATACTTTGGTACTGTGGTATGAACCCCAGTTGAAAGATGAAGAAACTGACAGGTTTCTGTTAAATAACTTATCCAAGAGCATATAGACCCAGATGTAACTACTTTTCTACATTAGCCTTTTGCCTGGAACTCAAATTCATGGAACTTGTTACCCCAAGCAATGACATTGACTGAAAATTAACAAAGTTGCAGGAATATATATTTATGAGAGTTTGGGCTATATCAGGATACTTTTGAGAATATATTATCTAAAGGAGAAGTAAAATCCTATATTTATAGTACATCCTCTCCTTTTGCCCAAATAATGAAATATTCTTTTGCATAATTGCCAAGGATAGAATGAAAGGGTCAGATTCTGATCCAGGATTTTAATTTTTTCATACCACCTGGATATTACCATCATCAGTCAAATCTCTTAGCTCTGTCCCAGCTTCTGCTTGAAATGCCCCCTTCCCCCTTCTTCAATTTGGTGATTCTTGCTTATTCTTCACAAATTCAGCTTAGGCATTAGCTGCCTTAGGAAACTTCTCGAATCCCTGGTTTGATTTAGAAAGGAGCCTTTGTATTCACCGACTACCTTCCACAACTGTCCTTATTACACTTCACCATGACTTTGGCTTTGGCTCTCTTTCCGTCCCTTCACCCTAGACTACAAACACAATGAAGATAAGGACATTGATTGCCAGCTTTTCCTCTTTCCTAAGAAAATCCTGATTTCATTCAGGTGTTTGTCCCTCCATGTATTCCGTAGATTCAAAGGGGACCAGCTGTTTATACCACAAGGAATAGACTTGATTAAGTCAGTGTTTCTCAGCTGGGATGAGTTTTCTTCTCCAAGGAACACTGGCAATGTCTGGACACGTATCTGGTTGTCACAAGTAGGGATTGTTACCAGTGGGCAGAGGCCAAAGATACTGCTAACCATGCTACATTGCATAGGACAGCCTCCTCCCCACCTCAATCCGTGTCCTATCAAATATTTATTGGGCCCCAAATGTCAAATATGAGTGAAGGGTTAAGATATGCTGGTTTGACTCAAAGTCAATCTTTGAGTGACTTTGCTTCCTGACTGGTGATGGTCTAGGGATGAATATATGCCTTCAGTGCAACCAGACTAAAGTGAAGGACTGATATTTCATGATTGGGAGAGAGATGGATGAAAAGCCTAGAAAGTTAAGTCTCTGTCATAATTGAGGCTAAGTGTGACCTTTATCCTGTAATGGAGCTGGGGATACCCTGATTAAAAAGCACTTTTAGGAGAGTGAGTCTACTGTACAATTCTCAGACTAGATGGGGGAAGAATAGATCATAGTAGTTAAGGAGGACTGTGAAACAGCTATTGCTAGAGTTCCTGAGTCAAATGATATGGTGTGAGTTCCTTATTATCCTGCAGGTGTTGGAACAGGCCCCTAAACCTAGAAGGGACTCAGGAATATTTCTTGGGTAGTTGGAATATAGCTGTTATCTGGAATATAGCAGATGAATAGGCTCTGATTCTAAGCCAGTGTTGATTATTAAAAACCTATCACCTGAATATATACAGTTCCAATGAAGAAAAACTAACGTTTAAAAAATTCCCAATTTTCCTGTTTTGAAAAACATCTTGGGTAAGCTTTGCATAAACCCTAAAGTCCACATGTCTGTGTATGTTTCCTTGTATAAATAACTTTTGAACAAATACTCCTGGGATAGATTTTGGTGGTCTTTTCCAAACTTATGCTGAGGTGACAAAGTTCTCCAGGTGGAAGAAGTGGAAGTGCCTTTGACCAACTTGTTAGGATTTAGATAGGAGAAGCTGCCCTGGACTTCACCTTCTTCCACAGGGGGCCTGCTCTTCACATTTTCCTTCTAGCACTTCCCTGCCAGGTGAACAATGGCCCTGAAGGCATCAGGGAAGTTTGTTGAAATTTGTTTTTTCCTTTTTTTAAATTCATGATCCCCAGGTAAAATGTTTTGCAGGAAAATGATAGAGATGTTTTAGATGAATTCAGAGAAACTCCTACTGGGCTCCTCAAACATCACACCTGGTGTAGTCTAAACAAGTACCTGTGGCTACAGTGACTTGTAATTTGCTAGGCAATCCTTTGTCCTGTAATGGGCTTATAGAGAAGTTAATTTATTCCTTTTGAATTATGAGTGTAAACTATTGCTTTTTAAGGTTTGCTATTTCTGTACTCAATATGCTTGAATCTAAAAAATAAGACATTCTGTAAACATATGTCTAAAAATTGAGTTTTGTAAATTTGTCTTATTTTCCTTGACTGTTAAAATGGAAAACACTGCTTTCAGTGACTAGGGATAAAATGTGGGTAGCAAATTTAGAAGATATTAGGATCCTTTATATATTTTTTCTTGGCAAAGTAATTTAATTAGGAAATAATCTTTCCCTCTAACATCTGACAGTTACCATAAAACGATATCCTGCCCTGTGGCAAAAAAAGCCAGTTCGAGTTCTTTGCAAAAATTTGAGCTATTATTGTACTATGAAAAGATAGATTTTAAAGAAGACGAGTTTTTTTTTAAAAAATCAGAAATAGCAAAGCTCGCTATTTTTTTTTTTTAAACCAACCCTCAATTTTAAAAAGTACAATTTCAGAGGGGCAGTGGGGAACGTGTTAAATCCTTCCTGGAAGGAGAAGTAGCACCAGGGCAGTAGGTCTTGGGCTGATCACGCCAGGCCACGGCTCTAGCTCTATGTGCTTGTGCTTGTGTGCACGAGTGTGCCCCAGTGCTCTCTTGTGATTGTGTGCACGTGTGTGCACGCGCACACTGCGTGCGCAGCCACACAACCTGAGCCCGGTTTTTAGGGGTGCTCCCAGCCTTGGGCTTCCCCATGGGCGGGAGTGGGCGCGCGCACTCAGCCCAGGCGGCAGAGCCCGTTCCCGGCCGTGAACAAACGCGTGCAGCCCGGGCTCTTTGTGTACGGTTCTACGCCGCCGTGGGCACCATTTTCTTCTTCGCTCAGGACAGGCACATAAAAGGGAAGGCGGCTGCCGCCCGTCGCTGTCCTCTTTCCCTCAGATGCCCTCTGCTGCAGGTTTATTATTACAGTACCGGCCGCGCCGCCTCTCCCCACTGCGCTGGCGGGCCGCCGGGCTGTGCAGCGCCCTGGCCGTCTTCACGCCTGGCGCGCCCCCAAACCACCTCCTCCGCCTCCTTATTTGTCTGAAAAGCAACCGCACGTCGAGGCGGAGAAGCCCGCCAGGGCGTGGGAGGCAGGGCCGGGGTGTGTGCGCGCCGTGCTCCCGGGGCGGGGCCGGGGCGGCGCGTAGATCTGCGGGTCCGCTTTGTCCCCCAGGGGCCCGGCGCGGCACAGTGGGGGCTGCGCGGCGAGCTGGTCGCCCGGGGCACGGGCGTGGGGTGCTGGCAGGGCGCGCGCGCGCGCGCGCACGCGCGTGCTGGCCGCTAGCCGACGGGGCCCTGAGCCGCCGATTCCTGCCGAGTAAGCAGTCTGGCTCCTCGGCGGCAGCACAGTGGCAGCAATGCTGGGGCGCTGGCGCCGAGCCAACTCCATCAGAATTAGCTCATTGTTCACTAGTACACTAGCGGGAGGGAGGGCGGGAGGGAGGAGAGAGAGAGAGAGGGAGAGAGAAAGAGAGGGAGAAAGAGATTGATTTAGAGAAAGAGACACCAGGCACACTCTTGGAGAGAGCGCGCAAGGCAGGGAAACCTTCCCCTCCTTCTTTTCCAAGGCTGCACTTCTTGGAAGTGAAGCCGGTTTGGGTTGTTTCCCTTCCCCCTCCTCCCTCCTCTTCCTCCACCCCTTTCCCCTCCCCCTCCCCCCAGCTGTCTTTCTAGCATGATGCCCTTTTTCATCCACATTTGTGTTTCAGGTGTAGAGAGGAGAGAGAGTGAACAGGGAGCGGGGCTTTTGTCTGTAAGTATATGCCATTCTCATCCCCGGCTGGGAGCGCTGCTTTCTCTTTTGTGTCGATTCCTTGCCGTTGCTCTTAGCTGGACCCTTCAACCCTGCAGAGTTCATGCTTCTTCCCTCTAAATTTTAAAGAGCTGAAACAGATACCTTGGAGAAAATCTAGCATTTTGGTCCTGCTGCATTAAAGGCTAGAATTTAACTTGAGCTTTTTTTTTCTTTTTTATGCACAAGTTAAGAGGGAGAAATGAATTCTTTTGAGAAGGGGTGGGGTTTTGCTTGCTTGTGTGGGTAATTTTGTTCTTCTTGCTCATAAAGCATTGTTAGCAACTATTTTGTTTCTTTGCATTAAATGCACTTTGTTGCATACAAGCTGCCCCCCCCCCAACCCCAATGAAATGAATTTGTGTCCTTCCATCTGTGCACTTGATTACTCTTTCCTCTTTCAACGCTGCTGCCGCTGAGGGTCTTTTCATGCTTTCAATCTTGCAACACTTTTTTTTCTGCATTATCTTATAAAGCATTTGAACTTGGGGTGGGGGGAGCTTAAAAATACATGACTTTTTTTCTCTTGGTGATGATGATAACCTGATTTGCATTTATATGTATCTATAATAACATTATAGGAAAACTCCAAGAGCTTATGACACCCTTTTTGAGAACTTTAAGTTTTTCCATTCATCTTAATTTTTGCCATAACTTATATTAACAAAAGAGCTGTGCTCTGATAGCATAAAGGTATAAAGGTTGAGGGAAGATCACTATAGATTGTACGTTAATGTTTGTTTGGTTTGGGGAGAAGGGCATAATGGTGTATATTCCTGACTTTTTTCCCTGTGTAGGTTTTTTTTTTTTTTTTTTTTGTTAACACGGAAGGTTATGTAATGCAGTGCCATTTCCAAAAATATCCACTCTGAGGCATTACACTACACAGTGGAAGGCTGATTCCTATTCTGCCGTCTTGATTGCAAATATACTGCCAGTAGTATGTCTGGGAACAAAGAGCAGCCAGAAAACAATCTATTTTTATCACTTGATTCTACTTTTGAGTTGCTAAACCTTTTGAACTCCTCTAATTTAAAGATGAACCAAACACTAGGAGTAGCCCAAGGCTCTGCAGAGCCAGGTACCAGGGATTCCTTTGTCCCTTATTTAAACCTATAGACCACTTGGAAAGCTCTTTCTGAAACCCCAGTAGTTACTGTAATTTGCATGTAACTTATCTTAACCTTAGAAAGTGGTTGGTTGTTTGTAACCTCTAAAGAGGCTTTTTTTTTTTTTTTTTTCATTTGCTGACCTGTGGTGAGGCCATGTGTCTACTGTGTTTAAACATATTTTGCAGGTTGGTCTCCCTGGACTGAAGAGAGGGAGCATAGAAGCCCAAGACTATTAAGATTCTCAAAATGGTAAGAATTGGTCATCAGAGGAAATTCTCAGTAGCTTCTTATCAGTCTTTATTACATATAAATATCAGCCACCCACCTTCATCTGCCACAACCCTTCATTGTTCCTACCCCAGCTGACCTTTAAAAGGTTCTATCTCCAGCATGTGGGAGTTTTGCAGTGCAGCAATTTGTGTGAATTGGATGTAGTGAATTAGATCTTTTGACTTGCAATCATTTTAAATAGAAAACGAAAATTCCTCTTTCAGAGTGAAGATTTATTCAACGGGAACAACAGAAAGTATTCTGTTCTTTAAGAATGACATGTTGTGATGTTCATGAAGGGGGTAACACTGTGTAGCATTCAGACAAAGCAATGGGTCTTATATTACAGATAGCCAGAACTTAGCCAAAAATTATGGGTCTGAGTCCAGCTCCAGTATATGCTATCTTTAAGAGCAATATATGAAAAAAATGAATTTTGTATTAGTATACTGTATCTGTTGTAATTCAAATATATTTGTGGAGTTTTGTTGTTGTTGTTGTTGTTGTTGTTTTTACTGATTTATTACTGTATTTATAAGAGACATCTACTCAGTTTTAGAAGTCAAGCATGTTACCTCTAAATAAAAGTGCAACTATTTCTGATAAGGATTATGATCCATAGAGAAGGCAGTTTAATGTCTGATAACTGATGAAGTAAAGAAATAGAGGGAATGCACATTAAAAACATCTGAATTACTATATTAAACTTCTTTGAAAGATTCTCTCCTTGGAAATAAGGTTGAACTAAAAAAACAATAGAAATGTTATAAAACTTTTCATGAAATTACAGTATGTCTTAGTGCAGATGTTTGTACTTTTTAAAACACCTCTGCCACTTAGAATGTGACCCTTCAGAATTAGTTTTAGCTGTTTCCTTTAAAAGAGGGTGGAATTTAGTTAATCAAAATTGAATCTGATATACTTCATGTTATCTTTGAGAACAACCAAAGAATAAACTTCTAAGGAGAAAAATGAATCAGAGGCAATTAAACGAGTTCAGATTGACTTTTATTAACAAGTAAACTTTTAAAATTTTTTATGTTTGCCTCACCTGTCATTTCAACAAGTGGATATTAAAGCACTAAATAAATAGATCTTACTTGGGCCAGTATGGTAATGGCCAAATTAGGAAACCTGACGTAGGAAGACAAAAGAAGTTAACATAAAATTAAGGTAATCAATGGGTTTCTGCAAATGGTTTCTAACTTCATATTAAATTCCTTACTGGCCATTGGCATAGAGTAATAGGATGATATTAAAATAGACTGCTGTGAAGTTTTTGTTTACTTAATTCTTCTACTGTCACTGAACAGACACATCATCTTGCCTCTGGTTTTGTATCCAGAACCGTACCATGGTGTGTCACTGCAGCTAGACCACGAAGATTTTTATGTTGCAATATGTCAGGTGATGATTTTGGTTAAATGTAAATATGACCACTGACCCTGCCATACCACCCCTATAGGTCAAGAGCAAAGAGCAAATATCATGTTTCTTCAGTAGTGAGTGGAATGAGCTTTAAGAAGGCAAGTATGCCTGCCAAAGCCAAGAATGAAAGTTAGAACCATTCAAATGCAGAAAAGCAAATGCAAATTAATATTACATGTTAATTTCTTACAGTTGTCATTTATGTATGGTGGCAGAAAGGGAAATCACAATTTGTTGCTCTTGGAAAGATTTTTACTCATGAAAAAAATTCTTACAACTTTTTGGTGATCCTTTCATCAAGATGTCAGTCCCTTTTGGCACAAGCCCATTGCTTGAAATTAAACCACTGACAGTTATTGTCTGTGGGTGATTCCAAGTAACTTTCTAGCAATTCTCTTATTCTGAAAGTCTGAGCTCTTAAAAAGTCTTTGCACATATTAATGTAATAAAAAAGTTTCAATTTTTTAAAAAATTTATATTAGTGAACTTATATTTTTAAGAACTTTCTCCTTTTTGGCAAAATGAAGTTAATTTTCTTTTCCTTGATTAAAACTGGAATTATTTTGCAGATCTCTATATCTGTCTTACTTAGAGACTTAGCCCACAAACAATAGAAACTTTGTGATGGAAGCTGATTTAGCTCCTGACCACCCCTAAAAAAAAATATATATATATATATATATATATATATATCTGTACATACACGTGTGTGTGTGTGCGCGTGTATGATATATATGTGCATGGCTTTTTTTTATCAAACTTGTATTTCAGTTAATATAATATAAAACACTAAAGAGTTCCTAATTTTAGTGTATTTAGGCTGTTTGGTAAAGGGTTTATTTCAAATACAAATTAATAATCAACTCAATCCAGTGTAAGAGACTTATCAGTAAGCTCCAGAATTCTAAACAGTGATTCAATATCCAATTTTTTCATACCCTAAAATGGTAATGTTTCACAACAGAAATTTGGTAACATGTAGGAATCCTACAGTGCCTTTTGCATTATCCAAAAAAAAAAAAAAAAAAAGACACCACTTTGTTTACCTCTGAGGCACCATTTGTATTGTCTTTAGTGTTTGGGCCCCTTTAAGTACAACTGCAGGGGGCGCCATTCACATAGATTATAGTGTGTATGGTAATAATACCTGGGGTTGGGCAACCTTGAGTAAAGTGTTAATTTTGAGTATAAAGTTTACTGTATCTTAGTTGATCCTTATATTCTTTTCAGTAACTTCTTCAACATTTTCAGTTTCTAGGGAACATGCTCCTGCCCTTAGTTTCTGCAACTGGTAGAGTCTGCAGAGTTTTGCAATTATTGTGAATCAGTAGAGATCTTCAGCATTTTTTTCATTTATATTTTACTTTTTTCCTATATTTTAATTTGTAGGACTATATTTTTACTTAGGTATTTTATATTAAAGGAACTAGACACAGGTATGTCAATAAGAAGAATACACTTCAGAATGAGCTGATGATCCTATTGAGTAATTTGAAAAGCTAAATTATTTAATCCAAGGTTAAGTCTTGATTTTCAACATGATTACCCTCTACACAGTAAACTTGCCTCCCAGTATGTGTGTACTGTGGAATCACCATGGAATAAGTAAGGGCTCATTATGTTTCAACAGAGACCTAGGAATTAGAAAAATTTAAGTTCTCTTTATGGCTGATGCTGAGCTTTTTTAAAAGATGAGTTGACTCCATTGTACCATTCATAGAGCTCTGCTTTCTGCTTAGTCTGTGATTTGGCATTCATGGGCTTACAAGAAAACTCTTTGCAATAATCTCTCCATTAACATAAGGTTTCCCTGTTTAAAAAATACACATGAAGATTGGAGAGGGCTGAGGTCCTGTTTGTAGCCTGTGCCATTGAGTTTGGAATGTAAATTGACAAGTTGCTCTGGTAGAGATGCTGAAGATAGTTTCATGAAGGTAATTTTATATGGTACTTTATTCTGTTTCACCAAACCTTCCAATGCACTGTGAGGGGGAGAATTAGGAATTGTTTGGGGAATTAGGACAGTAGAGAAAATCTATCTGGGTTTAATTTCAGTCCAGCTTCCTCTTGAGCTATGTAGATAATTCAGATAGAAGAAGATATTTGAGCAGAAATCTTGGAATAAATAGCTATTCAAACTCCATTTTAACCTGATACTGTTCTAAAACCTTAGGTATAAATCATGAAATATGCTGACAAATCCACTATATTTTAAATCTTAAGATTTCTTTTTTAAAAAAATATTTTTAGCTGTAGATGGATATAATACCTTTACTTTATTTATTTAGTTTTTTTAAAATTTGTTTTAATTAGTTTCACATGACAGTACAATGATCTTGACATATCATACATTTGAATCAGATGGGGTATAATTTCTCATTTTTCTGTGCCTCACACATGCCAGGCAAGTGCTCTACCACTGAGCCACAACCCCAGCCCTAAATTATAAGATTTCTAAAATAGGAAAATATGCTTCTATAATATAAATATTTTGTTAAAATAAATGAGTAACCCCCCAATATGAATTTTGCATGTTTGAATGTTCCTCTAGCTGGTCATATGAAGACACAAAGTACATTCAGGTGAATCAGAATGACTGGGGAGCTTGGTAGGATATGCATCGCTTCCTTGGTCCAAGTTTTTCCTTGGTGCTGTTCCTGGGTGGAAAGTCTTTTAAGGCCATATCCTCAGAGCCTAAGTGAAATGGAGGATCAAAATAATTATCTGAATAATTATGCTTTAAAAAAAAGGCCATGATTTTGTCTGATTCATCTTGGTAATTCAGAATGTTGCTGGAGTGATGTAGGAGTGGGAGGGATTTGCTTGAATTATCTACATAATTCCTGTGCTATACAAGAACAGACTAGTGATAGGAAATCTTACCAGCAAATCCAATTCGAATATACCAGGGGGAAATGAATCAAAAATACTTGGACTGTGTCATCTTTGCTGATCAAGATATATTGCAAGATTCCAACTTTAAACTCCTCTGCTTTGAACTGGAAAACAGATTAATCATTAATCTGAACCCATATCTGTAGAAATTATGATTGCTAAAAATATCATTTATCAGATCTAAATTTATCTGAAATAGATATTTCTAGAAGTATTTTTCACCCAGAGAAGCCTCAAGAATACTTCATCTCAGTGATTGAAAACATAGCAATGATCCTGAAATATCAATTCCATTATTAGAAGTAATGACATGGTATTAATCTAGCTGGCATTATTTGTTAGATGAGTCTTATGCATTTCTTTGACCCAACTGAATTATAGCCTTCCCACCCCTGCCAGAGAATTTTTGAACTTCATACACAGTTTTAGGAAAGTATTAAATACGTGATAGAAACAATAAATATTTGGTGTATGCATGCTAGTATCTATTGTTGGAATTTTTATTAGGTTTTAGTGAGTTAATAATGATTAATTTTTGTAAACTAGAAGTAATTTGCAGCCTTAACCTCTCCTTCTAAACAGCCAGGAAATGGAAAACAAATGTAATTTTAGTTTACACAGCAAATTATTTCCCATTATTTATTAAAAGGCTAAAAACCTTTGTGGTTAAGCTGTAAAGTATGGCACTTGCCCAAAAAAAAAAGGCTTGTGGTTGCTCACCTTTACCAGCTTTCAGAGCTACACTGTGGGTAATATGGTGAGTGCTGCCTGTCTGGGTTTGATCCAGCTGTGGTGCTCAGAACTCACAGCAGCCATAAAAATCCCCTTCTGAATCCAGGAGGAGATTTGCTCCTCATATTGGAACTTTAATGCTCTCACATATTTCTAATATAATCTGATTCTGTGATCCTCAAAACACAAAGGCAATATACCTGAAAATACTGAATCAAATGAGAAGAGTTAGAAGTAGGATTATATATACCTTGATTCTCATGTCTGTTGAGCAACAAGTGTTGTTTGGACATTGTGTTTTTCTTTGCATTGCAGAAGGTACACACTTGGCCCCTGCCCTCAGCAGATTTATATTTTAATTGTGGAAGGAAGACAAACATGCATGAGAAACTTAAGGCAAGACAATATAATCTCAGGTAGAGTTGGTAAGAATGCAGAAGAATGATTGAGGACAGGCGACTGGAGATAGCAGTGGAAAACTTTTGTTAAGAAGGTACAAATGAAGCTAGAGCCAGAGAAGGCAAGAATATAGCATGCCTGCTACCACTCACTCCTACTCCGTGGCAGGTATTGCTAATCAGCCTTGACACCCATTATTATTATTCACCCTGAATATAATTTCAGAACCCTCAATATAGTGTTCCAGGAAACCATTCACAGTTGATTGGCATTGACACAAAATTTCGAACCTAGAAGTGAACTGTTTGCTCCTTGAGAGCAAGTACAGTGTCTTATGAAGCTTTTTATTCCTTCATTATGGACTTAACACTAGTCCATAACAAAACATTGAGTGAATGCAGAATTAAGAATATTTGAGTAGATTTAGATGAGAGAGGAGTATTCCAGATAAAAGGAATACATTAGAAAGTGATGCTTGCAAAAATGCTTCCTCTCTGTTCAGGGTCTCTGTGCTGTCAAGGATGGACCTCACAAATTAGACCTAGATGTCAAGGATTTGATGTGCTAAGGAGTAGGAAGCCACTGAGCAGTCATCTCAGAAATTACCCAGTGTTCTCATAGCTTATCAAATTCTTTCAGGTTCTTTGCTTTTTGATTGTGTCTAACAGAAAAGAACATAGATCCTCACTCACATATATTTTCTGATTAAAGATAGAGCTTACTTTATTTGCTACCTCTCACTCCCATTGAGGTGGTGGGAAAAAGAAGGTCTCTAACTAGAAAGAACTGGGAACTTCCCAGGAAGAGGCAATAGCACTTTCACTAGGAATCCCTGCAGGTTCAGCATTGTCTGCTTTGCCACAGGGGGTATTGCTGCTGTGCTGGTCACCCAGAGGAGGCACCATGCTCCTTTCAATGAGGCAGACTGGGTGCAGGCATGTGCTAACCACGGGTGCTCAGCCGCCTGATCCTCTGTGTCTTCCTAATGGGACATAGTGAGTTGCACTCAATGTACAAGCCAGAGATGAGCATCAATCATAATGAAACAATTTACAACTTGAGGCCTACAGGCTGTTACTCATGTAGTGAAAGAATTTGGCATTCTTTTCCTACCAAGTGGAAGGAAATCCAAACCTTCATTGACGTATTCTAATGGGACTTTGGAATGGATCCCACATCTGTGAACCAGTATGATCTCTGCTTCCATACCTAACCAGGGTCTGGCATATCCCCAGTGATCAATGACTGCCTAAATGTCTCTGGAAGAAGTGAATGAGCCAGTGGCCATGAGTACCAGACAATTTGTTGTTTCTGGCCAGAACCATGTGGCCTAGTTTGGGATTCAAAACCACCAACAGCCTGACCTTTGTTATAATAGTCCAAGAAATGAATAACCACATACTGAGTATAAATTCACTGCTCAAATCCCCTCTCACTGAGTATTTTAGAAGTGTCAGTGTTCGGAAGGTAAGGAGGAGAGAGCTACGTGAAATCAAAGCTTCCTACAAACACAGCTCCTGAATTTCATGTTCCCTTCTTGGTTGTGAGAAAGTTCAGAAAGCTAGGTTTGTATGGGCTTCTGAAAGAAAAGTGTCAGCTTAAGGTAGAGTCCCACATTTCATCCAAAATGTTGGCTGTGGAGTGCCATCACATACTAGGTTATTAATGGTATTTTTTCAGCAGGCGGCAGTTTGTCTCTCAGGGTCTCATTGAGGCAGTCTTGACAGTAGAGCAAAGTCTGCTCTGGTTTGACAAGATAATGAAATCTTTTTAAATAGAATTATTGCCTTGTTAATGCTTTTGAATGTTTTCTAATCTAAGCTTCCCCCACTCTCCTTAAAGTGTTAACTTTACCAAGCTGGACGTATCTAAAAACCCTTGATCTTAGACTCTTTGGTTCAGTGTTCATCTTTACCTTCATAGAGTTAGACATAAAAATAACTTGAACTTGAGAAGAAGGAAAAGATCCATAAGAAGAGAGGGTAGCCAAAGAAAGAAAGGTCTGTTTGCCTCTTTTAAGGCTGAAATGGGGAACCCAGAGCCATTGATTAGAAAGGAAGGAAGAAGAGCTGAACATTTTGTTGCCAATAAATAAAATATTGAGCCAAAACCTCACCAGTAGGTAATTAGAACAAGAGGGGGATTCATAATGTGCACAGAAGTGTTGGTGTGACTGCCTGCTTCTGGCTGATCACCCCCTGCACTCAGATCACCATCACACACCACTGTCCTTTGATTACTGGGGCAGGTAACAGCCTTCCTGGCTGGACTGAGTTTGATACAAATCCAGCAAGGAAAAGTACTACAGTCCAGTGACTGAACAGAGAGAAATTTACAGAAGTTGTTTTGTTTAAAACAGGTCCAGGCATTTTGAGGACACTTTTATTGGCTAAAAGTTGGTGTGTATATAAGGAGCCTATTCCGAGGGAAGAGTAGAAAGGAAGAGAAAATGTTGCTTCTTTGACAGCCCACATTCTGAACTGTCAAGGAAAAGCTATGGTCAGTACTGAGATGGATAAAACTTATTGACTCAGATAAATTTGACCCTAGTAGGGATTTGGTATGAAGTGCTTCCTCTGTAAGGTACGGCTTCATGCTCTTCCCTAAGTCATCCTAGTGAAAAAGATCCCAAAGGCTTAGTGGGACCATGATCTCAGAGTCTGTCCTTATGCACATCTGCCAGGTGGTTGCTGAATCTCAGTATTTGTCAGTGTGCTGTGCAGGTTTGGCAGCACATTTTCAGGCACTTAGCCCAGTGTCTGCTACTTTGTAAGAACTCAGTTACAACTCGCTGAAAGGAGGA
This sequence comes from Ictidomys tridecemlineatus, assembly GCF_052094955.1. Classification (NCBI taxonomy): domain Eukaryota; kingdom Metazoa; phylum Chordata; class Mammalia; order Rodentia; family Sciuridae; genus Ictidomys; species Ictidomys tridecemlineatus. The sequence goes on along the minus strand of NC_135477.1, from coordinate 117,408,140 downwards.
ATACAGTGCAAGGGATTCACCCATGGTTTGAAAGCTTGCACTATCAGGGCAATTCAATTGTATGGTTAAGAACATTAGGATTTGAAAAGATGAATTGTATTAACTAGCCCACCTGTCTCCTGAATAGACCTTCCTAGGATTTGGTGGCTTGGGTTGTATTTATTTATTTATTTATTTATTTAAATGTGCATATGTGTATATGTGGGTGGTTGAGACAAGGTTTCACTAAGTTGCTTAGGGCCTCACTAAGTCACTGAGACTGTCCTCAAACTTGTGATCCTCCTGTCTCAGCCTCCTTAGTTACTAGAATTATAGGCGTGAGCCACAATGGTAGTTTTGTTTTGAAAAAAACATTTTTTTGAGGGGATTAAAAGTTTTCTTTGCTCCTCTGACAATTCCAGCCCAAAGTGATGGGACACATTCTTTGATAAGATGCTCACTCTATAGGGTTACAAATTGTCTACCAAATATCTAATACCTCAAAGAAAGTAAGTACTTAGTAAATATTTCTTGGGGTAATTGAGATTATATACCTAACCACTTCAGGTAATACAAAATCAGAAGTCGTGCTCTTCTCTTCTATGAGCTCTTCTTATCTTCATGATTTTAGTTCTTAATTACTTGGATTTGTCTTTTCCAAAGCCTAGGTGCTACGAACCAGAACTGACTCTCCACTTCTTACTGCTCTGTGGAGACTTGGGTCTAGTTATACATTTTAAAGTGCCCTGGCTTGCATATGTTTTTTTCTTCTTGATAATAGAATCTTGAATTCTTCTGATCTTGTTGTTGTGGTCTGGGAGCCAAGTCTCCATGTCTTTTCATTTAATCTTAATCTTCATTAAGTAACCCCTCCCACCTTTTTTTTTTTTTCTGTGAAGACTGCTTTTTAAACTTAATTTTGTTATCTGAGTCTTGGCTATCTACACTCACAATCAATTCAATCAGAGATTCAATTAAATTTGTTCCTTGGCCTCATAGAAACAATTCATCTGATAATTAATGTTTGAGTTTTTACTGAGCTGTTCTTTTGCTGTTTAGACAAAGCTGGAGGGATACCACATCTTTGAGGCTGAATAGACCACTCTGTATATAATCTGAGGATCAAATATGGTGTACTTCATTGCTGGCTATTTGATATTTTTGTGATGTGAGTTACTAATAATTGGGTTCTTACTCCATCTGCATCATTCCATTAGTCTGTCTCTAGAACTGTCTAGATTTCTAATATATTCATTTAAAGTTTCCAAATGGAATCAGGTTAAATTTATTTTTCTTTGTGAATTTACCATTCTTAGTAGTTATTCACTGCATCTCTGTTCTAATAAGTGTTTATTTTCTTCCTTTTCCAATTAGGATCACTTTATATTTTTATGCAGTGTATGGTTTGTGTCTCTGCACATCATTCATAAAAGTGAGATTTTAATTCTCTTCTCTTCTAAGCAGTTTGTTTTTAAATTGATTAGAATTTTGAAAAAGCAAAGTTATAGTGAACATGATTCCAAATGTATTTGATGACAGATACATGGAGTTAGATCATCTATTGGTAGCTCATCTGAGGAGGAGCTGTTTGAGAGTTCATTTGGGGGTCATATTAAAACAATTTGGTTTCTCAGCAAATGCCTTGTATAATTAGCTGCAGTGATTGCTAGATATTTGTATTTGCTGAACATTTCCTTCCAGGGAATACTGAAAATAGACAAAACTGTGATTACCATTATTGCTTGGGTTTAATTAGATCCAAAGTCTTAATGTAGCCACACCAAGGTTGCTGCTCTCAGACTAGTCTTTCCTCAGAAGCAATGCAGCTCTTGAACACTGGAGAGCATATCCTCTGACAGTGTCCTTAAATGTGACTTTATTTTTTTTTTAAGGTTTAGTCATATTTGAAGGGTGGCTATTGGAAACAGGCAAGAGAACGACAGATAATTTGGAGAAAATTACACTTGACAGTAGGTATCAGAAATCTCTCTACATTTTATCACAAGAGCACTAAAAGGAGATGCTCAGCACCTACTTGGGGGATGGATAATAGGCCTCAGCTTTCCAGGGGCCTCCTGGTGACACTCCAAGTGGCTCTGGGGAAACCCTAGTATAGATCACTTCTGACAGACAATCTTTGAGAAGAGGGGCTGAGTTTGTCTTCTGTCTTCTCTGTTTCTTGGTTTTGTGACCTTGAGCCAGTGCTCGCTCTCTCTCTCTCCCATGGTATTCTCATCTGTGGAATGGTGAGGAGGATGAGCAAAGATCCACTTTGGTGTCTGATCCTATCACCAGCACTTTACATATATTGGTTCATTTCATCCTTGCAATAAAACTGTGAGGATTAAATTAGTGCACCAGGAAAGCATGACTAAAATTTTAAAAACCCAAACATTATAGGCTGGGCGTGTATGGCTCAGTGGTACAGTGTGTGCTTAGTGGTTCATCCCAGTACCCCTGGCAGGGGAAGCCAACCCTTCCCCCATCATTATAATGGATTCTTTGATGCTTTTTTACAGAGAACTTCTGGTCCCCAAATATACATATTATGCTTGTGTGAGTTCCAACAACCCACATGTATTGCACATAGCTCTCTTCTTTGGGGGAAGTGTAAATTTGATGTTTGGTTTACAATGGAAGAAAGACTGAGGGGGAAAAAAAGTAAGTATGAGGTTGAAGTCTTGTTGAAGACAGCATTTGGATGAAAGTCTCTAGTTTCCAGTGCCATCTTTTTCATGGTAATAAGAATACAGATGATTCCTTTTCCAGGGCACTTCCCCCTCTTAATTTGATGTTCTTTTTGCAATTACTTTCACGACTCCTGAAGCATGTACTTCTTCACTGACTCCTAGCCCTGAAACATCCAGAGGTTAGGGGCTCCTCCCTTTGTTCTTTTGTGCTTCCTATGCGTGAAAGGAGCCCTCATCCAAGAGAAGCCTTTGCACAATCCAACTTGGCTCTGTCAGTGGGGTTGAAAATTCAGGTGGTATATACGGCAGTAACACATTCATTCTCACCTTATCCAATTTCTCTTGTAGTATTAGTTTTTTTGCTAGTTTTTCCAAAGAACAGGTTACAGGAAGCCTTTTAGTGGCCTCTTTATGACCTGAACATTTGTAGCATGCTGATAGAGATCTGGATATATTTTTCCTTTTATTTTTTTTAAAGGTCAAACTTCTTATAAGAAAAGATATATCCTCCTGCAATAGAAATCACTTTCCCTCCAAAGTTAGTGGTCTGTTATGATGCTATTTGCTGCTGAAGAGATATCAGTCTTTAAATGACCAGGACAGTGCATGACAAGCATTGAACTGTGAAATGACTTTAGCTGAATGTTGAGGACTTTGTAACTGCCAGGAGAAGAAAGTACATTAATGGAAAGAGTGAGTAGTTTCTCTTGGAATGAGCATTTGTGGAGAAAATGCAGGCTTTTCTGGAAAGCTTAGTTTTACACATGTCAAAAAAAAAATGCTTTGGAACTTCTTTAGACTCTTCAAAAGCAACTGACTGTCTTATCCCACCCAGACCATGGAAAATTCCAGATTCTATGTATAGATAAGTAAGTATGATCCCACTAACTTTTGACTGAAGGCTTTAACAAAAGAAATGGGATTTTTAAAGTAATCCGTGCTGGTGAAAATTTTTCCACAAGATTTTAATGGTTAACAGTAATTTTTGGACAGGAAGAAAGAAAGCATTCTTGGTGACTAGAAATCAGGCTTATAATAGTTATCTGAAGGTGAAACCTGGGGTAGCATATGTAAAATTATTCAAACTAGCTAATAAAGGCAAGTCTGGATGTTTCCTATTAACCTTGGAATGTGTTGGAAAAAATCCTACTATCCAGATGTCCAGTATTGGAAAGCATAGCAAGAGCGTTACTCTCATTTGTGGTAGAGAATACTGTTCTAAAATTCACAATTGTGGTTTAGTGTGCTGGGGCATAAAATAGAATTAATATTTAAGCATCCTTCCTCTTTTTTTCTTCTTAATGTACCTTAAAATTAGGGGAAACAGCACAAGATGTAATGTTTCTTATTTCTTGGTTGCAACTGAAAACCAATTTATATAACGGAATAGGTGGTCCAGACTTAGAACTGAGATGTGTTAAGTAAATATTTACTTGAGAGGTAAAAGATTTTATTAACATATTTGTTGGGGTCATGGGGTAAGGAAAAGCTTATGCTATGCATTTATTAAGTGCCTGAGGGGCCTTTTTGCTGCAAGTTGACAAAGACTATTTTTCCTTTCTTTCATTTTTTAATTTTTTTTTCTGAAAAGAGCAAATATCTTCTATTATGGCCTCTACCTTCTTATTGTTCATTCAAACTACATAATCTCAAACCACTTTTAAAAAGCTCCTTTATTTTTTTTCCTCTTTGTTTGGAAAGTCTTCTTAGATATTACTTAGGAGATTTGTTTCCAAGCTTTATTCTTGTACTATTTCTCCTGGTTTACTTTGGGCTGTTATCAGCTATTTGAACTTTGTTTTGTCTTCATTACTGAAGAGAAAAATAGCCCATTAAAAATCAAGATTTGAAATGTTGAACTTACTTCCTTGAGTTCAGTCCACAGTTTGGCTCTGATTTCTGTACCAGGCTGACCTCCAGTCCAGGGGAGGGTGCCTTGGCAGAAATCTGAGAATTCCTCGATTGGAGACTCCCTTTTTTGGATTTTTGGAGTCTTTAGGTGGATTGCTTTGTGCTGAGCATGTTCCTATTGGACAGGAGCGAAGCTGAGATGAGAGGAGGAGTTTGCGCAACCTAAATATTTGCAGTTGACCTCAGAGTTCACCCTGCTTAAATAAGCCAGTGGCTGCCGCCCCTGGCCTTGAATCACACACCATCAAAGCCCGGAAAACTCACATAAGGAACAGTTTTAAATAGCGGTGAAGAAGAAAAGTCGAGTACTGTTGTCAACCTTTTGTGGCTTGCCCCTGACTTGATTTGTTGCTCCCCTTGCAAGTCTTTGCTGTTATTCTTAGAAATCAAATTTTAAAAGACTCAGCAGCCAAACAAACAGAATATTCTATCGTGGAACAGAGTGACTGGAAGCTCTTTGTGCTGAGGATTAATTTCACATGTAAACACTTTCATTTTGTTGCCAGTGAGGAGATTTTCATTTCCTTTCTCTGCCTCGTTGAACTCTAGAAATAAAATTCCACAGCTGTCAGTTCCCACATATTCCTCAGCGTCCTCTCAAGGTGGCTTCACAATGAGCAGAGTGAATTTAGAGGATTCCACGATTAAAGTCTACGCAGCTTGTTTCAGACACCACAACTCACAAAGCAAAAAATTAATCTTTGGCCTGCCTGACATGTGAAGTTGAACAGTAACATAATCTACTGCCCAGTGTGACTAAAATGTGAACATTCCCTGGGTTTATCCTGGGGATATGCACCCAAAGCGAAGCTAATGCCAATGGGTTTAATCAACTTGGGAGCTCTTATTGTCTTCTTTATGAAATATAGTATCCTCCTCCCCCCGCCCTACACTATTGCTACATGTGAAGGACTTGTTAGACCAGGCCACTCTCTCAGGAAACCCTGAAAGTGTCAGCAAGGTAATGCAGCACAGTCACAAAGGCCCTGCTTTCTTCCTAGCAGGAGCACATTTCTGGTTATTGAGCACAAGAGTCAGGTGTTCATTCGTGACTCTATAATTACCCATTGTTACCACAGCCAACTCCTGTGTCTGTGTTTGTTTAAATGAGGTCAGTGCATATTTCATTTAGTGTCCAAGCAAGAATGTTTGCCAATTTAGGCACTAATGCTTTTATTCTGCTTTCTAGAGTGTGCAGAGATTACACACATCATCTGAATGGCCCCGTGTTCTGTGTACTTACCTTTTGTCTTCCAGTAGCAATGGTTTCCCCCACTGTGTGCTTCTCTTGAAGAACATTTTCTAGGCTAGGTGGATCTCTAAGATTAGGTCTCCAGAGGGACAGCACAGCGCATCATCTTTTGGCACCATCTGACCTTTGATGTAATGTTGTTCAGAAAAAAAATGATCCTTGCAGTTCATTTATGGTTTCAGTTTACGTTCTGCCCTCACATGACCAGCAACACTTGGGAGCTGAGTGGCTTTTCAAGAAGATTCTTAATAGTGTTACTTCAAAGGGTGTTTGCAGAAATGAAGTACATGTATAGGTACATATATTCTTTAAATGACAGGTTTCACAACATCTTGGCCAGTTATGCAGAACAGAACATGTACATATGTGGGTACACAGTGTTTAATTGGCTGAGAGATTATGAAATACACTCCTTTATTACACAAAGAATTAATTATGCAGGTTGGACACCTGCTGCCCTTAGCTGCTTTCTTAATTGCAGGGGATACACCTATCCTTGTTAAGTCTAAAGGGGCCATGTGTGCACATTCTTTAAATTCACAGGACCCCATCAAGGACAAAAAAATATTACGATGAGGATCTTGAGCAACAAAATTATGCATCATATCTTTATGTCAGATTTCTTTGAAGGCGTGTTAACCAATTAAGTAAGCAGCATTTATGTATATGGTATATTTTTTATCTGAAGAAAGATATCACCCTGCCTTTGAGGGTCATTAACACAGGACAGTGAAAAGAAAGATTGGTAAAGATGGTAAATAAATAGGAGTGAATTTTGAATTTAGAAAGAGATAATAGATACAATTTGAATTTTACAAATGGTATAACAGAATCCGTAGGAAACATCAAAGCACTTTTAGATCAATTCTGTATATGAACAATGCTGTTAGAAAATACACAGCAAGTTTTGAAACAAAGAGCATACAGAATTTAAGCAGTAATCTACTTACACATGTTTTTTAGAACCTGGAAGAGAGGTCTCTGGTTTCCCCTACATTTTATCTTTCTAATTTGGAGTGCTAGTTGTCAGCTATAGTTCATATCAAGTAACGATTGCTAACAAAATAGTTGCCTTATAGGCTTCAAAAATGAAGTAATTTCATTTTGCACTGTCCAGAGAGTAAAACAAGCCTCAAGAGAAAGAACATTTTATATACAACTTGTATGCTATGATGGAGTCTCTACCTGCAAACACATTTAAAAGTATCAGTAAGAAATAGTGCATTTTCACACAAGCCATATTTAAATATATAGTAGGTTTAAATGTATGACATGCACATGAAAGCAACATATTTATCATGACTAGTGAATTTAATTCAATGGGTTCTTCACATTGTTCTGTTATTTTTAAAACTAATCATTGGTGAGATAAAAGTACCATTGTAGAAAAATAAGTATTAACTAATAGATCCAGTGAAAAGTATAAACATATTTTCCCAGAATTCAAGAAAAACGTTTACATAGTCTCCAAGTAGAAATTAAAATTTCCTATTCCTCTATATTTACATAAACCTTCATATTTTCTTAGTTATTGAGGGTATGGCTTCATTCTCTCATTCCCTATATAACTTGTAAAAGAATAGTGTTCTAGAGAGTTTTGAGGATTTTATTTGTGCAAGAGCAAACAGTTTATTTTATACCTGGAAGATAGTTTTAAAAGAATGTATACTTGTGAAGATTAAGGCAAACTCTGGTTTAATAAAACAAAACAAAACAAAAATCTAAGGTATTTTCATGTGTATTACCCAGAACCTTTGATTTCTGAGATGCAAACCACTTGCAACAAGAGAGAAGTCATTGAAATATTAAAAAAGAAAAAGTTAGTTTAGTTGGTCTTCATGAAAAACACCAACTTGACTACAGAACAGTGAGTGAATGGGACATAGTATAAGCCCCAAGGTCATCCTTGGAGCATCAGTTGACTGACACCAAGAAGAGTAAGCAACTTTCCAGTCCAGCAAGGACAGAAGGACAGGGAATTTATCTCTGTTTTCTGACCTTCAAATTGTCAGCATTCAAAATCCTTGGTCACAAGGCCATTGTCAGCTCTGAGTCTTCTGAATGAGTAAGAAAGGTTGTGGGTAGCCATCTTACATGGTGTTCCTTCCCTGTGTCTATACCTTATTCTCTTCTTGGAAGGATAGCAGTCACTTTGGATCTCAGCACACACCGAGAACATCTTTTTAATTTACCTCTGTAAAGCTCCTCTCTCCAAAAACATTCAGATTCTGAGGTACTGGTAGTTAGGACTTCAGCATATGAATTTGAAGGGATACATAACACACACTTTTAAGATTATCTTTGCATGGGTTGGTCACCCCTCCTTGGCCCACTCCCGGAATTGAGCTTCTGGACAGCAGGAACTCTATTTCTCTTCTAATCACCACAGTGTCTGGCACATTACAGCTATTTCATGAGCTCTTAGTGAATGAGTGCATGGAGATTGGTAAGAAATTTGGAGTTGAAAAGTGGCATGGTGTTCCTCACTGCCAGTGGTAGAGCCTGAGTAGTAGTCGACTAGATAATATTCACATGGGAAATTGAGGCAGAGAAAACACAGTGCACTCAAATCAAGACACTTAAATGGAACACGAGTGCTTATTGCTGTGACCTCCTATTCTCTGTGTCCAGCACTGAGAGTGAAATGACAGTTGAAGCTCTCTCATGCAATCCCAAAGGTCAGGTCTGAGTCATTTGAGAGCAAGGAGAGTGATTGTCAATAGATATTTTTTTCCTTAACTTCTTCATTTTAGGATCTCAAAATACCACAGGTTTAAGAAAGAATAATAATATATAATAGGTAGTATTTATTTCCATTGCCTAACGCCTTTTCCCCAAAGCAGCTTTATTTAAGGGACAGAGAGAAACTGAGAAAAAGAAATTTAAATAGACCCTTTAGATACTCTATCTAGGGATCTGTACATTCTTAGAGACCAGCCAAGCAGGTTTTAGGGATGTATCTGAGAATCCTCTGTCCCTGCCATTTTTGGCTTAAGGTCCTGACTTTGAAAGAGATTAGAAGTCTTTACCTCAAGGCCAAAATGACATTATTTTTTCCTGTAGTATACAATGATTATTTTATGATTCAAATACTAAACAATGCCTAATTAGAAATGTCTTTGGTACATTTGTGACCAAATAAATACATTGCAAAAGAAGGAATACATCTGAAGCAAGTAAAAAATTTTCTTTAGTTGTGGGTTTTGCTATCAAGTACTAAATATTCCCAAGTTCAATGGCAAAAGTCATTGGCCATTTTTCTTAAGAAAAGGAGATTCCTTTGGAAAACATATTGTTCGAATAAGTGTAATAATTTCTGAAAGGCAAGTTATTTTGACTTATAAATTAGACTTGAGTTATTGATGCTTTGAAACTAGAAGTTAAATCAAAAGCATGGTGATTTCGTTAAAATGGTATCTCAGAGAAGCACAAGAAAGAGAAATGACAACATTTACTTGACTTTGCATATCATTGCTTCCATATACTTATTAAGTTTTTACATGAACTTTTGTCAACATTTTTGGCTTCTAAGGAAACACTAATAATATTTTAAAATCATGTTTAAATCATGTTTCTTAAAGGAGTAGTGTTGGAAAATGATCATTTTATACTCATTTACATTAAATGAACTCAAAATTTGGGGTATCCTAAAGTTAAACTGGAATTCTATATGTTATGACTTTGGTATATGCCTTGAAAAAAATGTGTGCGTATCTTTTATTGTAATTTTGTTGTCATTACCCATTCTGGGCTCAAGAGAATGTCAGGAGTGATTGCATGTCCCAGAGCAAGGCAGATGGTGTAATATTTCAAGAAGGAGCTGGGCAGAGGAGGGGAAATCTGTGGAAGAGGAAGGTGGATTAGGTTTGAGGGAACCACTTGGCTCAGACAGTAGACCCGGTACAAAGTAAGAAAATAGCATCAGTTCTTGCAGGATGAGCTCTCAAGTATGTAACACTCACTGTGGGTGGTGACCGTGGACTTGTGTAATTTTGAGGTAGAGGTGGTAGGCGATTTGCATTCTTGGATAATGTGAGGGCAGCAGGATAGTGGAAAGAAGAGGGCTTTGAATCTAGAAACCTAGTATGAGTTACATTCCTACCCAACATGGTCTGTGTTGCTTTGGGTAAGTTGGTTGACCTTTTTGAGTTTCAGTTTCCTCATCTGTATAATGATATTAAGACCAACTCACAGACTTATCATCAGGATAATTATATAATGTATGCAAAATTGCTCAGTAAGCTGGGATGTGCTATAAACATTACTGGTGAAGAGTGAAGATAGTTGCTGTTATATTATCCAAAAGAGTGAATGCAGTTAACCACCCATATTTCCTACTCCAGACCTCCTCTGAACCAAATCGATCTGCTGGGACATACAAAATATTACATTCAGCGCAATGATTAGTGCTTTTAAAACCCAAACTGACATCTAAATCCACTTGTTCATCTATTAATGAGGTGTGATTCTTAATTGTTATTTATTAAATGTGGGACTTATTTATAAAACTTAGAGAATCAGATCTGGAGGGAATGTTACCTAATTTCATCCCTCTTTTCCAGCAGGGCTGTAATCAAATGTGAATTAGCCCTGACAGATGGTTGTTGGATTCTGTTCCTAAAATTTTTAAAGAAGATTTCACAGTTTTCTTCTAAATTCTTTTAGTAATTGAACAATTCTTGTGCCAAGTTCTTTCTTATAGCTGACCTAAATCTGTAGTTGTAATTTTAAGTCCTTTCCCCCACTCCTGTCTTTACTGGAGATGGAGAACAGCTGGTCAGCAGCTTTATGCTAATAGCTCTTTGTATATTTAAAGAAGAGTTACTCAGTTTGCTTCCCTCTCTCCACCTCCTCCTACCCTCCAGAATCCATCCCCTAGTATTCTCTGAATCATTCATGACAATGCTGCCCAACTCCCTACCCCTCTCTCAGATGCTTGGCTGTTTCATCCAGCTGGAAAGAATGTGTTAGTGGCCACATGGCCCTGGAGACAATCAGGAAAGCTCCTGCCCACTACTTTGTGCATAATCTTTACCCTAATAAGAAATGATTAGAATAACTCCTGACAGTGTTTGATGGGTACCCAACAGACACATTTATGTCATGAACATGGACCTTTGCAAGGATACTTACACACAGGTTGCTTTGCAAGTTAGGCCTCCCTGGTGACTTGGTGCACCTGACATGCCATTGAGCTACCACTTTGCTTGCTAAAGATAACATTGATTGATATCTCTGCTCCATTGGACTTGATCTTAGAAGACATTTAGCTAACACTCCTGAGAATAGTGTACATTCAGAAGCACACTAACAACTGGAAAGAGTTAAAGGGTTTCTCCAGCACTCTTAAGTTGCAAATGGGGGAAATAAGTGATCATTGAGAATTGAGCTCATTAAACTGATCCCAGGTGATTTCAGGTGCTTTTAATCTGAACATGTGTATTTTTATGTCTCTGTAGGTTTACTACCCAGAACTCTTTGTCTGGGTCAGTCAAGAACCATTTCCAGACAAGGAAATGGAGGGAAGGATTCCTAAGGTAAGATCCTGATCTACCATTTTTGATGGGTACCTGACAGACACATTTATGTGAACACTATTTTCAATTTAGTGGTATTTGGGGAAAAATGTTATTTCTTTTTCATTTTAATATCCATTATATGCTACTGTAATGGTCCATTAGCATGATACTGTGATGACCTTGGAAAGAATATATATTTTTGAAAACATAACGTAAAGTCCTGTGACTCTTATAGTTCACTTTATCTTCCCTTCTTGCCAAACAAGTAAAAAAATATATTTTTATGTAAGAATCATGGAATCAATTTGTCACATGTGCATTTTACAGATTCCTTGTTGGACAAACTCAAATATGATAAACCTAAAAACTAAAAGAGGTGGTTAGAATCAAGGGATTTTTTTTTAGTTGTAGATGAATATAATACCTTTATTTTATTAATTTATTATTTATGTGGTGCTGAAGATTGAACCCACTGCCTCCTATGTGCTAGGCAAGCACTCTACCACTGAGCTACAACTGAAGTCCCGAGGATTTCTTAAAAGTGTGAAATGATGACCTTTTCTTCTGCTAATAATTCCTGGTGTCTGATAAGATTCCCTATGAAACAAAGTGGGAAGAACATAAAAACTGTTTTATTCATTTTCCTAATTTTTAAGTTGAAAAAAACATTTTATATTAATATGGTTTTGTTGCTTTGACATCTTAGTGTGACAATTCTCTGCTTTAAGAAAATTTTTAAAAATTTATATTTCAGCATCATTTTAAGACAAACAAAAATTTTTCAGTTTTTACCATAGATACCTTTAGACTTTGCCTTTTAAGATAGATATCAATTTGACCTCAGGGAGGAGGATTGTACTTTTTATCACTGACACTAATTTTTCAATGAATAAAGAAAAAGTCTGTTGGAAATAAAATTTATATTCAAAAGTTTTATATGTGTCATTGACTAATGGTAAAGCCTTCCCCCAGAAAACACTGGTATTTCAATGTTTAAGAAACTCTTCTTTACTCTAAAAAGTTTTAATAGTTGCAGGAGTTGAAGAGATTGTGTCAACTGGAAGTTCATACTGAAAGAAAACAATCCTAAATCATTTTTAATCTTTCAGGGAATTTCTTAAGGTCAAGGTTGAAGTCATTGGCTGAAAAGTAGAGGAACAAAACAGCTTAGGCCCTGCCTGATCTTCAAGGTCTTTCAGGATTCAGGCCATAAGCAGTCAGACAAAAATACTCATCTCTTCCTTCATCATCCCATACATAATGGTCCCTAAAGACTGAAGGATTTGAGTATTCAAAAAGGCTGGGAATGGGGTAGGGAAAGGATGCGTTCAGTGTCCCCCATAGACCTGCTCGTCTAGTGTTGAAGAGAGCTAAAATACTAGAGCTGTCCACCTACAGCAGCAGCACAGCACTAGACTGTGTGTGTGTGTGTGTGTGTGTGTGTGTGTGTGTGTGTGTGTGTGTGTGTGTGTCTGGGAACCAAACCCAGGGTGCTCTGCCACTGAGCTACACTCCAGCCCTTTGAAAGATATATACTTTTCCCCTAGACATTTTTATTGAGCCAGATCAGGGTATAATTCCCCTGAGGCAGCTTAGGGTGAAACAGAAATACAAGCATAGCCTTTTCCTTAACTCTTGCTTCCTTAGGCATCCAAAAATTCTTCTGTTTGATACTGGTGACATCAACCAGATGGGTAAGAGCAGATGAAGCTCCTCAGTGAGGTCAGCAGTGTCACCCTTAACTCTTTGGAAAGCCATCAGGGATCAGATCTTGCACACACTGAAGCATGCATGCTCTAGGGGGTGGGCACAATGGATTGCAAGATCCACACCTCTGCCATTTTAAGTTGCCTCCTCTCTAAATAAATGAGTAATATTTTAAGCATACACTATTTTTCTTTCTCTAGCAGTTTTGTTTTGACAAAGCACATCTTTGCATAATTGAAAGGAAAATAATCTTGATTAACTTGGTCCAAAGCACATTATTGAGTAACTGGGGGCTAATCTTCTAGTAATCATCAGAAGGGAGGGCCACCTACCAGAGACATATCAGCTGTAGTGACATCCAGGAGAGTAGGTCTGTGGGGGACACTGGACACCTCCATTCCCCACCCTACTCTTAGCCTTTTTTAAAAATATTAATCCCTCAGTCTTTAGGGACCATTTTATGTGGGATAATGGAGGAAGAGATGATTATTTTTTTTTCTGAATGCTTATAAGGCCTGACATCTGGAAAAACAAGATGTCTTTGTGTCTATTCTTCCCTCTTCAAGAGGCCTCCTTCCCTAGTTGTTGAATCCTAAAACTCCTTTAGTGTAACAGAAAGACTATTCTTTAAGACAGAATGGGTGAGGGATAAATGGGAGGCAGACTAAAATCTAGTAAGTCCAAGGTTCTAAAGGGAAAATGCACAGAACTGTGCCCACCCCCTACCAGGACCTCCTCTCCTTGCAGGCATGTTAGTCTGTGGGCCCTCAGGGTTGGTCCTTCAACAGCACACCTCCATTCACAACTAACCACAGTGGGCTTGCTGGTGCCCCATTACTTGGGTGTCTGTCTCCCATTGAGCAAGTTAATTATGAGCAGGTTGGGCAGGGAATGTTTTTGTTTCTGTTTTGATCTCTGTGGGCTTAGAATCTAATAGCGCACTCAAGCACTCACAACATGAATAATGAACAAAAAAATGCGTGAGTATTTTTAGGACCTCAAAAGGAAGGGGGAAAAAAGTAAAAATGTTAAATACTCTGCTTCCCTTTTTTTTTTTCTTTAAAGAAGTACCTCTTTCCAAATTACCAGGTTTTCCATTTCATTTTCTTGTGTATTTTTCATGGAGGTGAAAGGGTACTAAGACTGAAACTTGTGTTCAGAATGCAATTGTTCAGTAAGATAATTTTTATGAACTTTTGATTTCCCTTCCTTGCTGGACTGTTGACAACTAACAGCTATTGAACTCTTCCTTTGTCCAAAACCTAAGTTTGTCATGTCCTGACTATGCTAACTGATCGACTGAGGGGGAGGTAGTGAGTATGACATTATTTTAAAAACACCAGCAGATTTCTCTTTTTTTTTTAATTTTTGGATTAAAATTATTTTCACAAGTACAAGGAGCTGACAAATATTATAGCAATTTTATCTTAATCCTTAATGGTATGTGAGTGATGAAATATATTTTAATTTAATTTTCTGGGTTTTCCCATTGGTAGATACTCAAACAACCTCTGAAATCACAACTTAAGCCCTGAAGCATTAAAAGTCTATATTATGTGGATTTTACATACATCCTACAAATGTTATATGCTTTCAAAGTCTGAGGTATTTAAGCAAAATTTAGGCACACCAGTTGTTTCATATGGAAAACCTGTTCAGTAAATAAGACTTCTTAAAGTTCAATTATCTGCTGCATTTTGTTCAAACTGAGGTTGCTGGAAATGTTTATTCAGTTTTGTGTTGTTTAGAAGAGGTTCTCAACTTCTGAATTCTTAAAAATAAATTCAGATGTGATAATTTAAAGATAACCAACTAAGAATATCACTTTAGTCCAAGTCCTTATATCTAATCAAATTCATTTTTATTAAAACACGTCCTGTTAGTACCTGTGACCTGAGCAAAAAGCAAAAAGAGAGAGAGAAAAACCAGATCCTTTAATAGATCCTTTAAAACCACAAGGGACTTTTTTTTTTTTCCAAGAAAACTCCAGCAATTAATGGCTTAAATAAAAGACAGTCTGTTGTCAAGCTTCAAGCTTTAGTATATTCATAACTGAACAGTCCTTGTGTGGTTAGTTAAGACTTCTGTATTGCTTGGGTAGTGGGCCTTATTATCCTGCTCTCTTGCTGCCTGGTTGGGATGGAGGGCTGCTGTCTACTGCTGGCCCCTTCAGTGTGTCAGCAGAAGCTGTATGGTGGATGATCATCAGTCACACTGAGGTTGGATCATTGTAAGTCAGAAACACAAAACTTTGCTCATCAGGTTTAGAAAAGCCCCACTCAACCCAGACCAACTGAATCATGCACTTATCTGGCCTTGTTTTCCCACTGTCCTCCTCTTTCCTACAGCCACAATTCAGGCTCCCCTCACATTATTTCCTTACCAAACACTTCCATTCTTGGTGTCCTCTTCTGGTTCTGACCATTAGGGCCCACATAGAAGGTGCTAACTGCTTATAGAATAAACCACACATAGAAAAGATTTATGCAAGTAGTTTTAAAATATTTTTGTTATATTTTAGAAAGCAGATCATTACTTCTCACCACACCACCTGCTGCACTTTAAAAAAAAAAAATTTACCTATGAACACTCCTATGAGCACCTCTCATCCAGCCTGACGTTGGGTCGTATCTGACACTACCAAATATCCCCAGAAATCTGACTCTCAGGAATGCTGCCTCACACATGGCTGGCCACCACCACCATTAGAGAACCACTTGATTGTACTGAAGCAAAGGCGGTTAGTGTTTAATTGCTTCATGCCCCCACAGACCTAATATTTACATTTGGGTGAACTGTGTTTAATATGTAAACCGTTTGCAGAATAGCAGGAGTTCAAGGATAAAAAGTGGGTAGGAAGGTTGGGGATGTAGCTCAGTGTGGATCCCTTGCCTAGGATGTGTGAGGCCCTGAGTAGGTAGGAGAAGCAGAATTTAAAAAAAAAAAAAAAAAAAAAAGATGGTTTCAGAAGCATGACTGTTTGTCTTTTTTCTCTCTGTGTGTGTGTCTGTCTGCATCCACCTGCTTTATAGGGAAGACTTCCTGTCCCAAAGGAAGTGAACCGCAAGAAGATCAATGAGACCACCGCTGCCTCCCTGACTCCACTGGGCAGCGATGAACTCCGCTCCCCAAGTATCAGTTACCTCCACTCTTTTTAATCGTAACACCTCCATTTGTATTACATATGGTGTATGGGTATTGATGAGGTCATGGTATCATATATGGGATTTTTTTCTGTGTAAATCATCAAGTATACGAAGAAACTATGGGACTCTGAGCCTTGCTTTAGAGAATTTACAGTGGACAAATAGGTATCATCAAACCAGTTTTTAATCATTCTGACTCAAGTGAAAATGCTCAGAATTTCACACTGTGAATCCACGTTTACAATCCCCCTACAGGTGGGCCTTCAGGCCTGGTTCGCTACAACAGTGTCTTCCACAACTCAAACTCCCACTGCTCTCACACAACTGGTCCACTCCTGCCTTTTCACTCACACAGCTCCCGACTGCTTCTTGCAGAGGCTGAGAGTCCCCATTTTTTTTTTCATTTAGATGTAACAAGCCTAGTAGTTTATGTTCATCAATTGTCTGTATATCTCTATATTTTATCCATGTACTCTTTTGATGTATAGAAGTAGTTTGAAACTCATTGTTTCCTTGTGGTAAGTGACCGAGATGCTGCCACAGGACCTGAGACACTGATGAATGGTGCTATTTTGGACTTTCAACATGCTCCTTGGCGAGGTAGCTCTGATGGAGTTATTTTTTATTTCCATGTTCTAAGAAGGTGTTGGTACTCTGTTTCCCTGAATGTTGTTCTCTAGACTGGATTGACTTGTTTTCCTTGTGTCTTCAGTGTGGCTTTCTTCCTCAGTGTTGTAGGTTGAGCGAATGCTACCAAGAGTGTGAGAGACTGTCTTGATGGCTGGCACTCATGGATATGCAGTCACGGTAGTGGGAGCAACCACAAAACTGTAATTTACTTAACAAATCTCTTCCAATCCGTAGCCTCGCCTGCCTGACTTACAGAAAGAAAAGCAATAACTTTACAGGCATTTTGAGATGTCTCTTTGGATTCTTTCTTTTTGACCAGATAATTTTTTGGGGGGGTGGGTGAGGGATGGGGGTGGGTGGTAGTGGGGTGTGGGGAAAGGTCTACTCTTTAAATAAATGCCATGTGAAAAGAATCCAAAACATTGGCATCTGTAGGAATATGAAAATTCCACCTTTCCCAAGAATTAAGTTGAAAAACTGTATTTACAAAGTAATAATAATGATGATGATAAAAGGCAGAGCAATGTTTTTGGGCAGTTTTGACAAGCAAGGGTAGATTTTACATTTTTGTCCTTGCTCCCAGTGAAATGGATAAACAAAAATAAAATCAGATAATACCATCTACTCATGGAATGTTGTTGTGTTAGCCAGTCTGAAAGCCCACCTTAATTTTTATATAACTTTGTCTTTTAGCTCTTCCTTTGACAGGGCAGGCCTTGTTCTGAACTGTACCGCTTCTGACTGTTAAACACCGATGACGCATGCGCTGCACTTCGTTCTCTTCTTGCGCCCCCATTGGCCTGAGTTTCTTGTGCTTTACTCCCACCCCCCTCCTTTGTTAGAATAGGTATATCAGCTGTGTAAATAGAGCAAGAAAACAGTATTCTGCATCTGTGGCATTTATGTAGAGTTGCAGTTGTGTACTGCTGAAAATGCAGGCTTTTGTAACAATGTGATCTTTACTGATGCACTCACAAGTACCCAATGTATTTTAGCTATTTTAGTAGTATTTGTTCAATAAATATGCAAGCTGTAAAGGAATTGTCTGATTTGGCTTATCGTTGAAGAAGAGTCCTACTTTGGAATGACTTCATTGGAGCATGCTAATTTTTGTGTTCCCAGAACCCTTCAAGTCAGGCCTGTAAACCCAGGGGCACATATCAAAAGAGAATCAGTTCTGCCTTTCATGCATTTTCCCTTTTGAGGGCTTTATGAGATTAGGAGCTGGGCAGGGCCTCATTAAGATGGTATTAGCAGAGCTGCCTCTGGACACAAAAGAAATCAGACCAAGATCCTTTTATTTCTTGACTCTTTCTTCCTTTCAGGGCATTCCCACATACCTCAAAACTTGTTCTTTCTCACTCCTTCCATTAAGACCTACTCTGTGGTATTCTTTATCCTTACCAAAAGATACCTGACCTTGCTTCATGGAATATTTGCACTTTTACACAGACAAAAGGCTTAAACTTGTAAGAGGATAGAATTTTGAGATAGAATTTTAAGTCACTTCATTTGGATGTACCCAGATACATGGAATTCAGCAGATGATAGAATGGCCTCTCCAGAACCTTCTGGAGGTCTCATGTGACCTTGAAACCTGGCAACTCAGGGGATTCATACTCCCCAAATTGGGAAAAATATGCTGGTCTCTTCATGTATTATGGGAGTGAGTGGAACTTTAATTTGTGTACAAATCACTAAACCAGGTGATTGGGTTCAGATATTGAGGGATCACCTGAACAGAGGCTAAAGAATAGAATTCTGAGATAAAAAGCCAGAGGGGTAAGGAAGAGGAGCTGAAGAATGAGCATCAGATGCTGTCTGGTAAATCTTGGGTTTTTGATCATGCATGTCAAGAGGGACTTCTAATTTGCCGGTTGCTGAGTTTACTTTGAAATTAATACACATCTCAAATTTTGATTGAGTTTCCTACTCACCCTCAACTTTTAATCTTTTTAAGAGAAAGTATCCTTAGGGAACAACTAAATCTCAGGTGCCTACCACATAATCGGATTTTTTTCAACCTGAGGGGAAAATTCTTAAAATAAAGACACCCTCACTTCTTTGTAATCCCATCCAGAAATGGATACATCTGGATGTAGGGGAAGCCCTTCTTATATTTGATTTCCTTTAAGCTTATAAACAGTCCTATTTCCCTCACCCGCCAGGCTCCCATCGCCTGTGGGATTGTCAAGTTGTCAGGGAATAACCCCTGACTTCTTGCCTTGTTCTGAGAATAGAAAAAGGTGATGAGATTGAGCCATGGGGGTGGAACAGATGGATTGCTCCTATCTATTTCCACATTAAAAAAAAAAATTCAACCACAATTTGCATCTTGGAACAATGAAAGTTTCACATCTCAAAGATTCTGTTGATCAGGAATCCAGGAACAATTTAACTAATAGTTATTGCTCACGACCTTGCGGTTGCAGTCAAGATGTCAGCACGGACCACAGTCCTCTGTAGGCTTGACTGGGGCTGGAGAACCGGCTGCCACTATGGCTCAGTCCTGTGACTGTTGGCAGGATGCCACAGTTCCTCTATTCATGGGCCTCTCTATAGAGCTGCTTGAGTGTCTTCTTAAGTTCCAGCTTCCTCAAAAGTAAGTAATTCAAGAGAGGGCTAGGAGTAAGCCAAAATGCCTATGATCTATTCTCACAATGCACCATCATCTATCATTTTCTGCTCATTAGAAGCAAGTCATTAAGTATAGCCCACACTAAAGGAAGAAGGGAATTAAGCTGTACCTCTTGGAAGAAAACCAAAGAATGTTTGGACATATTTTTTAAATCAACACACTATCTGAAGTTAAAGCACTCCGGTAATTGTAGAGCAGGGGTCAGGTATAAAAAGAGGTAAAACTGGAATCATAACTACTTCTTTCTGCTGAAAAAGTTTTCCAGTCCTTTGGAGCTGAGAGACTAAAGGTAGAAGAGGACAGCAACCAGGAACTATATAATATTTGGGTTGCACAGCCTCCATTTATTAATCGTTAAGTGCTATCAACCCCACAAAGGATATTTATAGAATGTTATTAGAAGCTTTAAAAACAAGAAACCTAAAATAAAAGACGTTTAAAGTTCTCTGAGCAAATCGTGCACTGTGGGATTCACTGGTAACAACTCCCTTGATCTCCAAAAAGTTTGAAATATTAGATGATTGACCCTGCAGTGCTCCTTAAAGGTACAGAAATCATGGGTGAGGATCAGCTATAGACTTGTTAGAGTAAATAACTGCTGAAGCAGAGCTAAGAATTGGAACTGGCTGGAGTCAGAGACCCCAAACTGCGTTGTTCTTTCACCAGAGGCAAACATAACACCATGTTATGTTTGGGTGGAAATTGCCAACCAACAATCATGGACTACGTATAACCTATAGGCTTGTTTTATTTTGCTTACAATGTGTTTTATAAAAATATTAATTTATTTGCCATTATTGACAAACTGGAAGATTTTGCATGAAAATATGGATTGAAAATGAGAGATCTAGGAATAGTGGGATTGGAGCTGAGATGAAGTCTCTTCCTTTGGATGAGGCACGCCCCCTCCTTGATTCAGCCCTCACCACTCTTTTCTCACACCCTGCCTGCTTCATGCACTTACATCACTGCCCGCCTCTGTTGGTCTGGCAGTTTACAACACTAATCCTCTGGTTCTAAGGGATGGTGATGCACTTATTTTCACCAAAAAAAAAAAAAAAAAAAGACTAGGAGACTTATACTCTTTGTTTTGATAGTTGGAGCACTTGGAGTACCGTGGACAACAGATTGGAAACAGAGGCATCTTAATGCTGATTCCAAAACTTGTCTGCTGCGATCTCATTTGAGCCTTTCCTGGGCCTTTTTGAAACTATTAAGTCATCCTCCTCCCATGGTAAAAAAATCTTGGATGGGGTCAGGCTAGGCTCTGTATGGGTAGAGTAGATTCATGATTTTCAAACTGAAGTATGTGTTCCTAAAGGCATGCAATGTTTTCCAACGACTATATGCTTATGGATAGTTTTAAGACCCTCTGTATAAACTATATTCTTTCCTAAAATTGGTTGTTGAGAACAAGTCTAGGTTTATAATAGTTCTTTCCCCACACACCTTTCTTATAAAAAAATATATAGAAGTTTTACCCATCCCAAATTTCAGTATGATACATCGTCCTTAACATGACACCCAAAAACCCAAGTGTAGCATACTGAAAATTTCCTCTAATGATAATAATTAATCTGTAGAGCTTGGGGCTCTCCTTTCTGAAATACATATTAAAGGTGAATATGATGTTAATAAGGTAGAAATGGGGCTTTTGGACTCCCGTGTAGGTTTTCAAAATTCAAGTATGGTAAAGTGAAATGATGGGCATTTAATTTTGATTTCCTTTTCTTTCTCCTGATTTTTATTAAAGAATGTGTTGCTCTTGAAGGAAAATCCTGAGAGAGTAATACAATGAGACATTTGTTAAGAGACATCAAATACCCCAAATGGCTTCTTTGTGTGATTTTTTTTTTAAGTTGTCAATGAACCTTTATTTATTTACATGTGGTGCTGAGAATCGAACCCAGTGCCTCCACATGCTAGGCAAACGCTCTACCACTGAGCTACAACCACAGCCCTCTTCAAGTGATTTTTAAGCAGTTGTTTTTCACTATTTCAATATCTATCCCTAGGTTGTATCTTTACTAGGAAGAAGTTACTAGAAGTAACTTGGAACAGCTGAATCAGCATAGATTTGCAATGCTGATTTATTTTAATTAATTAATTAATTAATTTTGAGACTGAGTCTTTCTATGTTGCCCAGCCTGGCCTCAAACTCTCAGATTCAACCTATCCTCCTGCTTCAGCCTCCCAAGAAACTGGGACTAAAGGCATGCACCACCATACCTGGTTTACTGATTATTTTACATGTAACTAGTAAATTTTCACAAAATACAGTGTAAAATGTGTGTGATTTGGTTAAATCCAAGGATTAAAAAAAACTTTCATGTGGATTCTTCCATATTTGATGTGCATTAGTTAACAAAATTGTCAAAACCTATTGTATCAACTAATGGCATGAAATTTTTATCCAATTACAGTCAATTATCATCATCTTTTCTCTTCTAAAATGTTTATTATCTTTTTCATAATTGCAACAAAAAATGTATGTGCTGTCAGATTGATTAGAAGCCTAGAACTTTTCTATGATTAGTGGAGTTTCTGATTTTTACACTAGTTCTTACGTAATTATTGTTCAAAGGTAGTCAACAGTGTTCAATAGCTGCACATTATTTCTCTAGAGATAGGATGTACTTTGTATCATTTTTTTCTTGTATAACATGAGGGTATATTGATCATCTAGCTTTTACAATTTATTTAAACATGCAAAAATTATTAGATCTGTATTATCTTGATTTTTATTGTTTTTAGTGATCAGTTTTATAAGATATACTTTTAGTTTTCATAGATTTTTAAAATAGTCCTTGAAATAGCTATTTGAATTGAAAAATGGAAGTCAACCTTTTTTTTTTCCACATAAAATGTATGTGATTTGGCTAACCAGTGTGACAGTGAAGATTAACCTTGCTGATGAGGGTTTTTTTGTTGTTGTTGTTTGTTTGTTTGCCAAACATTTCCTATGAATGAATTTACTCTGTACTCCAAAGTAGAGATAATATATTTGAAGCAAGAAATAAGATAAAAGCAGGGCTGGGGTTGTGGCTCAGTGGCAGAGCACATGCCTTGCACATGTGAGGCACTGGGGTTTGATCCTTAGCACTACATAAAAATAAATGAATGAAATAAAAATATTCTGTCCATGTATAACTTAAAAATTTTTTTTAAAAGATAAAAGCATTTTATAAAAAGCTATTGTTTAGGCAATAGCGTTACCAAATTTAAAATATATTTTCTGCCTGAAGAGAGAGAGTTTCAAAAGGCAGGTCTAAGTGAAAGTATTATTGTACAATTAATAATAACTGATAAATCATAGTAAAGATCTCTTGCTATACTTCTCAGAAATTGAGAAAGTGAATTATTCAAAAATCGGAGAATAAATCTCTTTGCTAGTCAGGTGCTTTCCAAAGTGTTGCTTTAAAAAAAAAAATATATATATATATATATATATATATATATATATATATATATATATATATATATCACCTTATCAAGTAGTCAGATGACAGAAAATTAAAAATATTTTTGATAGTAGGTCATCCCATGAATTTTGACATATAATAGAGTTCCAAGAACTGAATTTCATTGCTATAATAAAACATTTTAAATTTATCCAGCTTACACCTATGAAAACAAAAAAAGTAGAAATAGAATTTATGTTGCCCTCCTGTTCACCTAAGCAATAATTATATTCATCTACAGATTCAGGAACTAAAAAAAACCCAAACTCATCTCATTGAGATACATTTTTGTGATATAATTTCACTTTACATGTTAATGGTTAGTTTTGGTTTTCATGATGTTTTAATCAGTGGTGTATTGAGAACAGTAATAATTCAATCACACATTTTTAATGCTTAGAGCTTTACAGTCAGAGAAAATAAAAGGACAAGTTCAATTTAGATAGATTTTAATTGCAGATAAATGTGGTAGGATGGTTAAATACATGCAAACAAGAATCATATTATATGAAGGTAAAGTTCTTTGGAAGAAGTGAAAATAAAATTTAAGGAGAAAAAAGGAAAAAAGCCAAATTTCTGAAAGTTAAAAAAATATATATTTATTTTTAAAAAATGGAATAATGGTATGTTACCCATTGTTGTGGCATTTAGATTTAACCACATATATTTATTCAAGAATTTTGGCTATCATTTTAAAGTAGAAACATTTATAATATGCCCCAAACTACATCCTTTGAAAGTATTTAAACTTAAGATGAAAAGCTTTACTGTCTACTTAAAACGTGTACAATGGTACATTGCTAAGAATATTTTTAGCAGGTATAAGAGCAAAAGCATTTGAAAACCTCCGGGTTAGACAACAATCTAGGTGTTGTATTTTGAGGAACTTGCTTTTGGGGCCAGACATACTTCCCACGTAGCCACAATGCTTGAATATCCCCCATTATTCTTTCCTTTTCTTTTCAGTACTGAAGATTTAACTCAGGGTTGCCTTACTACTGAGCTGCATCCCTAGCCCTTTTTGCTTTTATTTTGAGACAGGGTCTTGCTAAATTGCTTAGGGCCTCGCTAAGTTGCTGAGGCTAGCCTTGATCTTGGGATCCACTTGCCTTGGCTTCCTGAGTTGCTGGGGTTATGTGTGCGTGCCAACACACTCAGCCCCTATTCTTTTAAATATATATATATATATATATATATATATATATATATATATATATATCTAATTAGATATATATATATATATTCTAATTAGATATATATGAGAGCAGAATGAAAAACTTAACACTGTATTATTTTTTTTGCTAGAACTTTTGAAGTTCATTATCATATAGTACAATAGGGAATAAGACCCTAAGGGAACCTAATACCAGTAATGTTTTTGTGGAGAAGGGAGGAAAAGGTGCAGATTACCTTTCAGTGCTCTACTCGGGTGAGCTGCAGGGACCACTGACCATATGGGGCAATAGTGGAGGAAGGTCCTAGAAGGCATCATTTTGTCTTACACTGCAAACCTAATGACTCTGTAAGAGATCACCAACCCTTCTCAGAGCCTTTACTTAATTCCTTTACTGATTCATGTTGTTAGTGAAAATATCCTTTTCCTTCAGATTCTTCATTATATCTCTATATAGCACATAAGAAGTGCTAGTCCATGATCACACTCATGGAATGAAAGAACCACAGTTTGCTAGAGAAGTAGGACTTTACATTGGGCTCCAATCCTTTAGTCCTTAAGACCCCAGCACCCCTGAGGGAAAGACTGTAGTGCACCAAGTAGTTCATAAATCTTAGGAAAAGGGAGTTATTTTTTCTTTTATTGCATGTGTCCATTAGGCTTACCTCTAAACATAACTGTACAGAAGGAATACAAAATTAATCTATTCCCTCACACAATACACAATGCCATTAGTGCACAGCTTAGTTGTTTCACCAAGAGACCCATGTGGCTATGTGAAAGCCTCATGGAAAGAGAATTTTAAGAATGCATTAATTTGTTGATTCTTTCAAGTTGAGCAGCTTTAATTATTAGTTGAGACCTTTCTGAGCCCAACGCTCCTATTAATTTCCACCAACACATTGGTCCTTGCTGAGCTCTCAGGCTGCACAGAGAGCTGCCTCTTTCTTCCATGCAACCACATTCTACATCCTGTTCCCTGGTCTTTTCTCCTCCAGGCTGAACTGCGTTGGTTCTTTTAGCCAGTTTCCCCCTGATCCATTTTCTGGGACTTTTAACACCCCTATTGCCTTCTCATATAAACCCTGTCTGTGATGGACCCAGCTCCTTTTTAAAAAGTGATGGCTTCCACTGAAGAAGCACATTGTGTAATGCTCTGGTTGCTAGGGCATTCTGACATAGCTAAGCAGAGGGAGTGAAGAGTGAGAGTTAACATCCAAACAGCTGCTGGAGAGCCCCATGTGCTGTGCCCCACTTCATGCTTTGGGCAGCCCCCATCCTAAGTGAGATCTCCACTGCATTCCTTCCTCTAGTGCTGTTCCCACCGCACCCTGAGAAAAGGAGAGATGTTCACTTCTTTTCTTGAAGACTCTACATCTACGCTTGTTCTCTCCTTCCCTGGACTTTGTGACAAAGCTGCAGGATATCTGGGAGAGGGAAGCAAGCAAGAAGCCTCATCAGCCCTTCTCCGGAGATGTCTCCCTGGCTTGTTCCATAAAATACCAAGGCTAGTCTCTGAAAAGCAAATGTTCCCCGCAGAGCTGAGGGACATTGCTTTCTAAGAGATAGGGGTAGCTGGAACACTAATTTGTCATTAACAGCTGGGATCTGCTTTGTCAGATGTGATAATGAGGGAGTATTTGATGTAAGTTCTTGTGGAGGAGGAGTATTAGCTCAGAGGGACATTTTTAAGAAATGTGGTAGGCAGCCCCTGGGAAGAGTGTGAAAAATAGCCACTTGCTCATTTTATGTGTAGGACATTTGAGGGATTGTCACATGTATCATTTCACATATGGCCCCTCCATAACACTATGAAGTCAGCATCATTATCTCATTTGAGGGATAACTCATTGCTCAGAGTGAAGTGTCTTCCATGGTACCCCTTTAGGAAACCTTACTATTTCCAATTTCTCTCTTTTTTTTTTTCATGTTCTTTCTCACTTCTTATATTAGTCCAGAAGAAACATTAGAAACTAAGAAAATTAGTACCAGAGAAACAAAGTCAATTTGTTTATCTACATCTAAGAGATCTATTATCAGGTATCAACTCATACAGTTATGAAAGCTGAAAAGTCTTATTCCCACTATCTTAAAACCAAAGACCTGGGAAAGAGTATAGTTCAAAACTCTGAGAATCAATGGTGTGTATTCCGTTTTTGATCTGATGTCCCAAGACCAGAAGCACCAAGCTCTGAAGATCAATGTACCAGTTTAAACAGTCAGCCTGAGAGAGAATAAAGCAAACTTCCTCTGTTTATTTTGTTCTCCTCAGACCCTATGTGGATAGGCTAATGTTCCCTGTACTGGGAGGTCCATCTGCTTTTCTCAGTCCACTGATTCAAATACTAATGTCTTCTAGAAGCACTCACAAATAATGTTTAATGAAATATCTGGGCATCTCATAGCCCAGTCAAATTGATGCATAAATTAAACATCACACTTCTCCAATATGTAAATTTTCTCTTAAAAAGTATAGTCATTTTGACCTAAGAACTTTAAATGGCTAAAGAGGTGTCTTAGTTTTCATGAGTATATATGAGGTGAGATGCTGAGGTTTCAGACACCCAAGATGGGAGATGAGGGACGGAACAGCATTTTCACACCTGCATGATGTAAGACTCTTATGGTCTTTCTGAGCCTGACTTTCAACAGGCTGATGCCAGCAATTTGTTCTTGGGCAGCAACTCTTTTGCAAAAATGCTTCCTCCCCTAAATTCCACATTTCTAGAGTCTCTTTATGTGTATCGTCTGGCTGGAACATCTGCCACTGTGCTAATCCCCAGGGTTGATTTGGCTGATCTGACTGGCTGGGTGCTGTTTCCTTTCTCCATCATTATTCCACACAAGTGCCTCCCAGAGTTGTGTGGCAATTAGAAATAGACAAAGGCTGTTTTCTAGAAAGGGACACTTACCAGTTACACACAGAAAAAGTGCTCTGGCCTGGTTTGTTGGTTGAAAAATTAACAGTGGAATGGAAAAAAAAAATGACCTTTTACTTTTTGGTGGATGAAAGTGACAAGTGACAAGATTTTTGTTCTTCCAATGGCATGACAGAACAGCCATTCTCAGAGCTGACTCCACCTTTGATGTGCTATCTGGGGCTCCAGCCTCCCTAGTCAGCCTTTACCTTCCCTGTGCTGAGGTTGGGGAGGGACCCAATCCTGTTAAGTGACTTGGCGCTTCTTTGGATTTTGGCACCAGTGCTCCAACTTTCACCTTAATCATCTTCACAGTCTTGGACCAGTGGTTTTCCTGTCACTTCTCTTTCTATTAGTGAAGAGTCAAGAGCAGGAAATTATTACGTAGCTTTGCCAAGTTCAGGGCACTCAAAAAGAGTCAAAAGCTCTAATCTTTGCATAATTTTAAGAAATATGAAGGTAATTTAGAATTTGAGAGTCATTTTCATCCAGTAGTTTTCCACCCTGGCTACATATTAGAGCTGGTTGGAGAAACCTTGTAAAAAAAAAAAAAAAACATCTATGGCCAATTTCATCATTAGGAGAGTAGAGTAACTCCTCCACTCTCTCCTCCAGGACAGATCCTGGGTGTTCTTATCCTAATTTTTTCTTCAAGTGATTTGGAGATCTGTCAATCCTTTCTCTATCCATGATCATATATAGTGAAAAGTTACATAATGATAATTGGGCCATCTAATGAAGGCCAAATAGAAGGTACTGATTAGATAAGGCAGCAGGTACCACCATAATATAAAAAAGATAACTAGTGGGAGGAATTATCCCCTTTCTGCAAACCCACAAGGCTCAGGTCAAGTCAAATGACATCTTGGTTTTAGGCTTTGCCCTGCTCTTAACCAGCTGCTTCTTTATCTTGACATGACTTAGTTTTCTAATTTGTTATATGGGAAGAATAATACCTACCTTGTTAATTATAAAGAGATGCTGTGAGAATGAAAGGCACTTCCTTGTGAGTGGTATGTGGGGGGGGGTTCTTTTTTTTTTTTTTTTTAAGGGAATGGCTATTTTAAAAAAGGAGAATGAATAGAGGACAAGTATAGAAAGGGGTAGAAAGCCTGTGGCAATCATCTAGGAAGACATCCAGGGAGAAGTAATATGGAAAAATTCAAGATGGTAGAACTTGCAGGAACAGAAAGGAAGGCAGAAAATGGTTTTAATCAAGGTACATTGTATGTCATCTTTGGGAGACAGGGCAAGGAGGACATGAAGGGCAACAGATCTGAAGAGGCATCCAATTTTGTCCCAGTAAGTACATAGAGAAATAGACACAGAAGGCTAAAAGCAGAGTTAACTTCCACAAGGTATTAGAGTGGAGTGAGGGGGGGAATAGATGGTAGGAAGATGCCCCGTATTCCAGAGAAGGTGCATGTTGGGATGATGATCCACAAAGATGTGGTATGGAAAGCCTTGTTATTTCCAGGTCAAGTTGGTGAGCCCTAGGGACTTACGTTTTGCCATTTTATTCCTAAAACAGAAAAAAATTGAGGAATATCTCATTTCAGCAGGAATGTCAAGTTCACTTTGAGCCTTAGCAAGAGAAATAGGACAAGAATTTTTGGCAGAACTGTAAAGGGAGCCACTGAACAGAGTTAAGCCAAAGCTCCAGGAGTATGATAATGAGTTCAAAAGACTTTGATTATCCCAGATAAACCATCTCCTTAGGACCAGTAAAATGTCTGGCCACAAAGGAATTCAGGTCATGCCAGTCATGAAGAATTCATTCCAAGTACATAAGATCAAACCACAATAACGGGGCAGTAGATATGACTGACATCTTCAAGAACTTGACATGAAAGAAGAATTGGAACTGAGTGGGTTAGCTGCACCCAGGATGTACAGAAGCAACCTAGGGTGGTAAAAGAAGCAGAAGAACTGAAAGAACATAAGGGGAAAATATATATAGGAGCTAAAAATGATTAATTTCTTGAATTGGGTGAAGAAAAATTTTAAAAGCATTAATAATGGCAGAATACCTACAAAAAGATCAGTAGTAAATCTCAAAATAGAAGGTGGCTACTGTTGAAGAAAGAAGATGGGAAATGTGAATATCAAATCAGACCTACAAGGGAGTAAACCAAGACAGTATTATGTGGAGAAGTCAACTAAGACTGTGAAGAAGATGGTGAAGCTGCCCTAATAAAAGTTGTAGCATGTAGATTGTCAGGCAGAGGAGTATGATAATGAGTTCAAAAGCATGTAGATTGTCAGGCAGAGGGGGCCAATTAGAGAGAAAAGAAAGGAGAAACTGCTCAGCTTCTGGAAGAACAGAAGAAAAATGGCATGGTCACATAAATTGACACAGAAAAATCTCAAGAGTACTTTAAGGAAAAAAAAAGATTTAATCCTGTGAAATCAAAGGAAAATTCAAAAGAGAATCAATATACTCAATTCTGTCACCTATATTTGGCATTTTGTTGTACACTATTTAATATTAGCTCTTATCACATTAAAAGCAGGTAATAAAGAAATTATTACCCCCAAAAAAGCAGGAATTCAATTTGACAGAATTCAATTCAAAACCCATTCATGAAAAAGTTCTTTAAAAAACAGGAACAGAAGAAAATTTCCCAAAATTGATTTAAAAAAATACAAAAATTTCAGCTAACAGTACACTTGACAATGATAGACTGAAATTTTACCTCCTGAGACTGGGAATAAGATAAGAATGTCTGTTGTCACTACTTTTATTCATCATAGTGTTAGAAGTTCTAGCCAGTGCAACAGGGCAAGAAAAGAAAAGAAAAAGCACATAAGCTGTACTATTTGTATATGATACTATTGTCTATATAGAAAATCTCAAGGAATCTACACAAAATATTCCCACCACTAATTGAATTCAGCAAGGCTGCAAGATTCAAGAAAAACAGAACAAAATCAATAGTGTTTCTGTATATCAGCACCCATGGACACCAAAATTTATCTATCTATCTATAATAAAATAGAGATGTATTTATATATGTGTATATGTGTATATACATATAGATACACATAATTTATAATCACTCAAAATAAAAAGGAATATTAAGGAATAAATCTAGCAAAACATGTATAGGACTTTTATGATGAACACTAGAAAATGCTAATGAAGAAATCAAAGAATTTTTCAATTGTAGAGACAGGCTATGTTCATTGATTGGATGACTCAACAAAAAAAAGATGTCATTTCTTCCCAAATTGTTATATAGGTTCACCACAATTTTTACCAAAATCTGAGAAAATTTGTTGTAGATATAGACAAGATTATGCTAAATATAGACAAGATTATGCTAAAATTTTATGAAAAAGTGAATACATTGAAATAGTTAGAATGATTTTTAAAAAAATAAAGTGAAAAGAATCAGTCTATTAAATTTCAAGACATTGTACAACTACATTAATTAAGATTATGATATTAGCCAAAGGACAGATTCATAGGTTAATTGGAAAAAACAGAGAATCCAAAATAGATTTACATAAATATGCCCAAATAATGTTTGATTAATATGGAAAGTTATTTCAATAGAGGAAGGATAGTCTTTTCAACAAATGGTATAAGAGCAATTGGGTATCTAGAAGCAAAAAATAAAAGAGAAAGAAACTCTGTCTGATAATATATAAATATTAATTCAAAATGGATCACAGGCTTAAATGCAAAATGTAAAACTACAAAATATTAGATAAAACGTGGGGACAATATTCAGAGTCTAGGCTTAGACTTGACACCAAAAACAGTGCACAAAAGGAAAAGTTGACAAGCGGGACTTCATTAAAATTAAAGAATTTTCTTCTATGATAGACTCTGTCTAAAGGATAAAAAGATATGATATAGATTGGGGAAACAGGGTTGCAAATATCATATTTGAAAACTAATAGTATCTAAGCGGGTAAGAATCTCTCAAAGCTAACCTATACAGTCATACTTTGATGATGATAATGTAAAGTGGTGAAGCAGCTTTGGAAAAGTTTAACAGTTCTCCAAAAATTAAACAGAGTTACCATAGACACAGCAATTCCACTCCTAGGTATTTATACAATAGAATTGAAAAGATGTGCAACAAAAACTTGTATAGGAATACTCATAGCATTATTCATAATAGCCCCCATGTGGAAAATACTGAAATGACTGATGAATAGATAACAGAAGGTGGTACATTCATTCATAAAGCAAATATTCAGTCATAAAAAGGAATGAAGTCCAGATATATGCTACAACATGGATGAACACTAAAAATATATGCTAAGAGAAACCATTTACAGAAAAACATATTACATGATTCCATTTATATTAAATACTCAGAACAGCAAATTTATAGAGAGAAAAGTAGATTACAGGTTGCCAAAGGCTGAGGAAGGAGGGAAGGAGAAGTGATTGCTAATGGATATGGAATTTCTTTGGGGGGCTTTTGAACATGGTTTGGAGTTATATAGTATACAATCATTTTACAACCTTTCGAATATAATAAAAACTACTACTGACTCATATAGTTTAGAAGGGTGAATTTTAAGATATTTGGATTGTGTCTCAATTTTTAAAGGTTCAATAGTAAGAAAACAACAATCCAATTAGAAAAGTACAAAGACATCAAATGACCAAATTCACCAAGGAGAAGATACAGATGGCAAAGTAAATGTATGAAGATACTCAATATAATTATTTACAGAGAAAAGCAAGTGAAAAGCCACAATGACATATCACTGCAAACCTATAAGAATTGCTAAAATAAATCAGTAACAATACTAACTGCCGATGAAGATGAAAAAAAAAATTGAATCACTCATACATGGCTGGTGAGAATGCAAAATAGCACCATCCCTCTGGAAAATAATTGGATAGTTTCTTACAAAATGGAACATGCTGCTAGTGTATGACCCAGTAGTTGTACTCCTTATGTTTAACTTCCTAGATGCATGGATATTTATATCAGCTTGATTCATAATAGCCCCACAGTAGAAACAACCCAGATGCCTTTCAATGGATTTGCAAGGAACTATACCCCTACAATGGAGTACCATTCAACAATAATAAGAAGTGGATTATGGACACATGCAACAACCTGCATACATCTCCAGAGAATTATGATGAGTGAAAAAAAGAAAGAAAAACAATCCCAAATGGTTACATACTTTGTGATTCCAAGCATATAATTATTTTTGAAAAGGTGAAATTGCACAAATAAGAAACATGTTCGTAGTTGTTGGGGACTGGAGAGGAGGTACAGGAGGGAAGGAACACATAAAAGTGCAACATGATTGATCTTGGTAATGATGAAAATGTTCTGCATCTTCACTGTATCAATGTCCTGATTGTGATATTGTACTGCACCTGTATTTTTACACGATGTTCTCAATAGGAAAACTAGATAAAGCTTATATGTAATCTATGATCATTTTTTACAATTGTGTGTGAATCTACAAATATCTCAAATAGAAAGATTAATTAAAACAAAGGAAGAAAAAAATATTGGATGTCTGAAAAATATTCCATGATGGAACAATTTCTTAGTTATTGTCTACATTGAACATTTAAGTTGTTTCCTATTTTTTACCCCCTAAGTAAGGCTGTGATGAACCTCTGTGTCCCCAAAGCTTTATGTTTCTGTTGTGTTTTCCTTTGTGTTTTGTCAACCTGCTTTCCCAGAAGTTAGTATTGAGTTGTTATGGTTCATTCAGATGTGAGGTGTCCCCCAAAAGCTCACGTATGAGACAATGTAAGAAGGTTCAGAGGAAAAATGATTGTGCTATAGTCTTAACCTAATCAGCGAATTAATCCCTGGTGGGATTAACTGAGTGGCAATTAGAGGCAGGTGGGGTGTGGCTGGAGGAAGTGGTTCACCGAGGTCGTGGCTATGGGGTATATATTTTGTATCTGGAGAGTGAAGTCTTTCTCTGCTTCCCAACCATCATGTCAGCTGCTTTGCTTGGGCATATTCTTCCTCCATGATGTTCAGCCTCACCTTGAGCCAGGAGGAGTGGAGTCTGCTGTCTATGGATTGAAACCTCTAAAACCACAAGCCCTCAAATAAACTTTTCCTCCCCTACAATTGTGTTTGTCGAGTCTTTCAGTCACAGCGGTGAAATAGCTGAATAAAACACAAGTTGAACTCTTATCAATAGAGTAGACTGGTGTCTGTTCTAGGATACTTTTACCAGATGTGAGATCTCTGCTAATTTTGTACGTGGATTACAAAAAGTACTTCATTGTTTCTACTTGCACTTTTGTATTAGCCAGGCTGAGCATCTTCAAATGCTTACAAATCATTTATATCATTTTATGATTAATCTGTTAAGCAGCAACCAAGGGATTCCTCTAATACTTCATGCATGACACAATGGGCACTGGAAACGTTCTGAGCTGGTTAAAAATTAATTGTAATTCGTTAAAATTACAGACATATTTGGGTGTTAGGGGAATCCTGAGGTGAATTATAACCTAGAAATTGGAGGGATGAGCAGTGTACCACAGCAAAGTCAGAGGTGAGAACCAAGACACGATTGGGCTTGGGGGAAAGTCAGGAAATGATTTCTATATGGATAGTAGTACTACAGCAGAGACCTCACAAGTAAAGAACTAGGTATAAGCTTCTGGTGGAAGAGGAGCAGAGAGGTAGATAAATATACAAAATTGTGCAAGAATCAAATGGCATAAAAATACAAATGGCAGAGAGCTTGAGAGGCAGTCCAGGGCACAATTTAAATTCCAGAAACAAGGTCCTATTGTTTCAGTGGAGACCAATCCCATAAAAATAATGTGAGGTTGGGATTGATCGAAGATGAATTGTAAATTGGAGAATGCAAATATTTTGGTAGATGTCTTTGCACTTTTACCGATGAAACATTATTCACATTGCTTATAACAGGAATAAAAATGCAGTGGGAATGCTTTTGACCTTTTTTTGTTTGTTTGTTTTTGGAAAAATGGCACAGAGTTTGAATGAAGAAACGAGAAATATAGACCAATCCGTAAAACTATAAGGCCAGAGAACCCTCCTGTGAATACAAATGGAAAATTATTAAGAATATAAATTATACCTAGAAGGAAAGAAAATGGGCCAATATTCCAGAATCTGCATGTTGCAGAACAGTAAAGAAATTTCTCTATGTCTAACCCTCTCCTCAGCAGGAATCTCTTCTGAAACATTCCTAACACCTTGAATGAATTCTTCTTGGACAGTGCCCTTGGATAGTGCCATTTCCGATTTCTGATTCTCACAGGTAGATCTTAACCTTCCTTCTGGAACTACACAACAATAATAATAATAGTTTATATTTAAAAGTGCTAACTATGTGACATTATATACATCATTCCCTTTAATTCCAACAATGTTAGCAAAAGGCAGTTTTTATTGATGCCTTTCAGATGAAGAAATAAAGTGCAAAAGAGATTGTATAGTTTTCCAGGCCAGTGCAAGGGGACAGCCAACATTGAATCAATGCCTATGTCTCAGGCTCATTTCTCTTAAGCATTTTGTTAGGTTCTGTTAAACTGCCTCATCGATCTAAACTTGTGTTTTGTTTTGTTTTTGAGAGTTCTGTAAGTTTTGGAAGCAAGATGTCCCATAAGAGTAATAGATTTCTGCCACTAATACAATGTCACATCTGCCTCTTGTGATTTCCTTATGAAAATATGGTCAGATTACACTAAAGGAGAGCTGGGATTTCAAGTTGTGCAGACTGTATGGGGTAATGATGCTCATTTAATAAGCGTCTGATAAACTTGTGGCAGAATTTAGTTGGAGACTTGCTTTTGTTATAACGAAGTAGGGACTTTGTAGAGAGGTAAATAATCTTACCCACCACTACCTATTATCTATCCAAACTATCTACCATCACCTGCAAAAACAAATAAAGAAAAACCTCAGAGTCAGTGAATGATCTC
The DNA here is from genome assembly GCF_052094955.1 of Ictidomys tridecemlineatus. Taxonomy (NCBI): domain Eukaryota; kingdom Metazoa; phylum Chordata; class Mammalia; order Rodentia; family Sciuridae; genus Ictidomys; species Ictidomys tridecemlineatus. The sequence goes on along the minus strand of NC_135477.1, from coordinate 117,373,203 downwards.
CCTGCTCAGGAAAGTAAGCAACAATTGGTCTCAGGCAGGTTTCCAGGAGTGAGCATAATGGGCCAAGTGATCTGATCAGTGTGGAATGGTGGAAGGCCATCAGTTTTCTCTCCCTGGACACTTCTTCTTGCACAGCTTAAGGTTGCAGCAGTTCTTGTCAGACTTTGCAGTGACCTCCAACAGGGCTATGAGGCTTGGCCTGGAGCTGGGCCATTTATATTCTTGCTGCAGAGCCATCTCCATGAAAGCACAAGGTGCTGAGTTTTTTTTGTCTCATCCAAAGGTAGCTTTTCCATGCAGAAAAGGCTATTCAGACATTTGTTTATTTCCAGAAATTTATATTCAGTTTATTAAAGTCACCAATTTTTAGTAAAGTTCAATTTATAAATCTCTAAGCCTAGCAATTTCAGCAATCACAGTAATGGCCTTTGAACAATACTTAATCCTATTTTTAAAAATAGCTAATTAAAATACTCTCACATATCTCACACTGCATTTGTAAGTTTAATATATTTTATTTCCCTTTAGGGTAATTTGATTGCCCAATTGGCAAACTTTCCCAAGTAATAAGTAATTCATATAATTTAATAAATTAAGTTCATAAATATTGTGAGTGCTGAGTTCTTTAAGTGTTACAATTTCCATTGTATATAATGTTAATAAGAATTTCACTGTAAACCACTAGTCTGAATAAGTTACTTAATTAGATATGTAAATTGAAGCTTCACTATCAACTAAAATATAATTCCTAAATATTACAAGTAAATAAAGCATTGAATATTGTTTCCTTAATTTTAAAATGTTAATTTATTAGGTTTCAGTTTTCTAAAAATATTTTTCCACTTAATTATTTTTTTACTTTTTTAATTGATTTGATTATTTTTTAAATACACAACAAGTAGAATGCATCACAATCCTTATTACACATATAGAGCACAGTTTTTCATATCTTTGTATATAAAGTATGTTCATGTCAGTTTATGCCATTATATATATACTTTTTTTTGCATTACAATTCTTAATACGCATATATACCACAATTTTTCTTAATTCTGAAATTGAATGATATTTTCCTCTTAAGGACAATAAGTCTCATTCTAGTTAATCTAAGTTCAAATAATCAGTTTTGGGTCTGGACACTGACAGAATTCAATAAATTTTACTTATACAGGACTGATAAATTTAAGGGAGATATTTCATGTCGTCTATTTTTAAGCCATTACCTATTTCCTCCTGGATCTATTCATAGAAATCCACTACTCCCTAGTTCTTGCCAAAGGGAATTACATGATTGATTCTCTATCTCTTAAAATATGGAAACTTTTCCCCACCCTAAACACTTTTGATCACGGCTAGCTTGCTACATTCTTTTTTGTTGACTTAATAATATTACAAATATTAAAGTGAATTTTGGATGTCTCCTATATGACTTAAAGGCACAGTTGATATTAAATTTTTACTGATAGTCTTTTTGAAAAAAAAATAAAATTAATATTTCGTCTTTATCTGGTTAGGCTTTGATAAGATCATTTTGGATGCTAACTCTGCTCTCTTCTTCAGTTTCATTACATCCTTGACTTTGATAAAGTTCTCCTCCTTATCTGGGGCTTTGATAAAGGTCTTGACTAGAACAGAATCCCGCATGGTATTTTGGAAAGTCTCTGTCCAGTGCTTCTTTGGTCTATAAAGCAGCTTCCTTCAGGGATGCCACACCTGCCTGAGCATGGGGCTCATTTGGAGAGCTCACTAAAGCTTGACTTTTGCACTTCACTCCATAGCCTCAGGGGCTGCCACTGGAATCTTGGGCTGTTTAATAAGTTCCCCCAGGTGACTCTTAAGCAGCTGTTCTGGCATTAGTGCAAAGACCAACTTTCAAAACTTTCAAGACAAAAATTTCTGTCTTGACTATAAAGACAGAATTAGGCACTGTCAAGCGCCTTGCTTGGGTCCAGACTCACTAGGTCCCCAGCACCTCTGTCTATCTCAGGAATAACCATAGCCATAAAGACAGCAGTCTGGCAGGACTTCTCCTTGTGATACAGATGGGCTCTGAACGATCATCTCCCATCTCACCAGAGCTCAGGACTCCCCTGAGACCGAGGTTAGTTATTTACCATGTTCAGTCTTCAGAATCTGCATTATTTGCTCTTTTTAAAAATTAAGTCCTTTGCATTCTGCTGTCATATATATAAAAAAAAGAAGGAAGGAAGGAAGGAAAGAGAGAGAAAAGAAAGAAAGAAAGAAAGAAAGAAAGAAAGAAAGAAAGAAAGAAAGAAAGAAAGAAAGAAAGAAAGAAAGAAAGAAAGAAAGTCCTTTCCTTTCATTTGGGTCTCCCATTCCCATCTGTTCCCAGTGATCATGGTTGGTGTTTTAGCAATTACTGTGGGGAATCAAGTTACTAATGATCAGCTTTCTCTTATCCATGAATGTATGTTTTCTAGGCCTGAAGATAAAACCACAGAAAGTTATTTTGGAAAAAAAAATACAACAACAAAAACTGTCACAAGCCGTTCATGGGCTGTGTGTGTGAACCATATGCATAGTAGCCATATGAGGGGACAGGTGTGGCATTGCACACTGATTGGGCTGTGTGATGCAAGTGAGCTTCTCCTTTTGCTCTGCCTATGATCCTACACAGCACCTGAGATGGGTGTGACTTGCCAACATGTCAATCAATCTGCTGACCACAAAACATCACGAAGGAAGACTCCACCCTTGAAACCTTATCCCCTGCCTTATTTGGTGAAGAACATTCTATGGAAACTCCTTTGTGTGTCCACCCAAGAAAATAAAGAGATTCCGGGTGCACGCTCTTTTTCCAGCTCTTTGCAGCATGGAAGCTGACTTTTAAGGTCATAGAGCAGTCCCGCCCTCCATATGAAAATCACTGCTGTGTCCTGTGCTTTTTCACCATTTTCTTGGCTTCATCGTGCGCCACCACTTTTGAACCCAGTTCATCTCATCAGCTCAGGTCTCTAGTGAGAAAAACAAAACAACAAAACAAAAACCCATATCAAAGAGAATTTGAGTAAATATATACAAATTAGATTCCCAATCAACAACTCTGGTCATCTCGGACACTTGAAGAATAATTCATCTGGTCTTTATCTGAATAGCCCTTGAGTGAAGTGACCTTCCTGCATTTGTGACTGATAATCACTTGGTGGTTTCTGCTGTTCTGTTTGTGTTCCTATTTTGTCCAGTTCTCCCAAAGCTGTGGCCTTCTCTTACACCATGGCCTAACCTTACTGTCTTCTTTTTCTAATTATTCTAATCTAAACATTTATCATAGGGATGCATTTTAGCGAACATACTAGCACCAGAATATTACCTCTTGTGTGAATCCCTTTTCCAAACCACACTTACTTGAAGAGTCATCCATACCTAACAGTCTGAGGAGCATGGCTGAGTGGCTACTTCTTTGACCTGGAGAAAGAGTGAGGACTTCCTTCTGGAGACTAGCATAAGAACAGGAGCTGGAGGACCTGCATGACAATCTGCTAGGGATCCTGGTGGTCTTAATGTTGGTGTACTCCCTAAGTTCCTGTGTTCAAATCAGAGCCTTAGAAGGCAAGGCCTTTCAGGTGGCTCCACTTTCATGATCAGGATTAGTGCCTTTATAAAAGAGGTGGAAGGGAGCTGCTTTGCCCATTCCATCATGCGAGGACTCAGCATCCATCCCTTCAGCTCTTCTGCCACATAAAGGTGCTACAACAAACTGCCTCTGAGGAATGGACCTCACCAGACATTGAGTCTACTGAAGCCTTGATCTTGGACTTTGCAGCCTTTAGAATTCAAGAGATAAATTCAATTATTGGTAAATTGCCTAGTCTGAGATATGTTGTTACAGAAGCAGGAACAGACTGACATAGGGATCATGAAAATTTCAGCACTCATTAGTCTGTGCATAAGAGATGTGAAAGAGGTGGGAGTGTGGGGGCTACTCTGTGAGGTTGGGTCTTGAACAGGAAGATGTTTGCCACATTCCAGATATTTCCAATGAGAATTCTCTGATAATCCAATCACCTGAATCCCTTCTTTCTTTTCTACCTCAACTGTGGAAACTTTGCTGACTACACTGAAAAGCATTCTAGGATTCTGGAGAAAGGGAGGTCATTTTAGGTACAAGTCAATAGCACTAAGTTTCTGTAAATATTACAACACTAAACAGAATTTTTCAAAGTTTTGAAATCCTACTCTCATGGCAGCAGAAGATATTGTATGCAGAGATTGACAGTGTTGGAAATGAGATTTGAAGGTAAGAACAGCAGTGTTTCTGAATGTTGAACTAAATTGAAGTTCTGAATAAGTAGATAATCAGATTTATTATTCAGTGGTAGAGGCTTCGTATTACTGCACAAGGTTTAAAGTTGTCATTTTGTGGTTCTCAGTACAATAGTGTTGTTGACTAAAGCAAATAGAACTGCATCCATGGAAGAAGTATCTATAAAAACCTGTCCATTAGAAGATCACTGTTGAGAACTTAATGCATCTCCTTGGTCTCCTGGAGTGTTTGGTTTTTAGCAACCTGCAGGAGGAGAATGAGGTTGGCAACTGCTATCCATCACCCATGCATGCACACAAGCCACCTATTTCATAACACCTGGAGCCACCCATAGTTTCAAGTTTAGGGAGAATTTTTTTTTCTCATCAAAAGGAAAGATATCTAGAATTTTAGCATATATTTGCATGTTGACTTTTAAACATATGGGATCATATACTAAAGTAAGTTTGATTGCATTTTTACTAGGCCAAACTCAATTCAAGGGATTGGCATGTGTAAAAAATTCTAAATTGATTAGATTTGGGTGTATAGGAGAAAACACATTGGGATGCATGAACTTGAAGTAGAGAAGTCATTTTAGGACCTTCCTAGAATCATGAATAGTACTTTAAAAAACAAATTTAAACTACAAACAATCTAATCAAGTCCACCTTCAAAATATCTCTTTGTTTAATGTTACCTGCAGTTCAATATTCAATTCAATAACAGAAAGGCATTTTTTTTCTTCACTCCTTCTAGAAATTCTAGGAGATTTCCTCAAGTTTATCATCAAGCTGCAACAGCACCTGAAGCAAGTTAGATGTGGACAGTAGGGAAGTCTTGACATTACTAATGTCACGAAGAATGATTTGTATGTTACGGCTGTCACTTTGTGGAAATGAAGTACAAAGCAATTGGTTTTAAAAAAATTATCAAGAGGATTCTCCCTCCTTCTTGGCTTTTAGTTTCCTCTGAAAGAAGAATGTGTTGTGTTTTGGTCTCTTACCAAATGCCCTTGATTGACCTCCCTCATTTCCAGAATTCACATAGCAACTGTTGCTATATTTTTCTGAAGTAGGATTTTTTTTCTTTCTTTTTTCAACTCTAAAGGCAAAATATAACTGAAAACACAAGTTCAAATGTTCAAAGGAGGTAAAAATGTCCCAAAATCATATAGCCAAGGGAAAACCTCTTTATCTTGAAGATCCTTTTGCTTGCATACAGAATTTATACATACATCATGATTTTATTTTCAAAAGTAAAATTATTTTAAGCATATTAAATGCAACTTAGTGCTTTCTTTTTCTTAGCAACATATTGTGAACATTTTTTATGCCAGTTTATGCATCTCTCTCTCTTCTTTTGCATGTCTGCTTAAGTATTCTGTTTTTTTAAAAAAATATATTAGAATTTAATTAATGAGTACCATATTGGTGAACTTTTAAATTATCTACACTCATTCATTATTACAGATAATTCTGCAATTAACATATTTGAATAAATATTCTTTGTTCCCATGTGTGGGTATTGCAATGGGGAAGGAAAGTAAGGTGTCTTAAAAATGAAATCATAAGGAAAAAGTATGGGTAAAGTTAAGGTTTTCAAACTTTTTGCCGAACTATCCCCCAGAGAGACTGCACTAATTTATAAAACAACCAACAGTAAATGCCAGAGATCAGGAACATTTCCTCAGGCTTCCTGCAAATGCCACAGTCTGGCTGGGCACAAATCACGAGCCACTGAAGCAGGAACAAACTTTATTTTTGAACTCCACCAGCACACTCCACACATGCTCCCCGGGAACTCGCCCAAATGCCACACAGCTCCTCCAGGAACCACCAACTGGAAATCCCTCCTCTGGAAATCCCTCCTCCCGCACTTCCCCAACCAATGGGAACTCTCCGGGAATCCCCAGGAGAACTCCAAAGTAGTAGGCCAAGGTGGACAGTAAAGGTCTAATATACAATCGAATCAATCCAGCATCATCTTAATGGCTTGTCTCACAACCAATTCTATTGGCAAAATGCCAGGGGCCATTCCGACTCAGCTGTGGCTCTCAGCAGCTTCCTACGAATAGGTCCATTGTGCTAAGCCACTGCAGATAGTATGATGTGGCATCATAGTATCTCATGACATATGGAGCTTCATCCTTACCCCACACAGTTCACATGGCCACATGAACTCAAGTTAGTAAGCTGCAAAAAGGGCAAATACTTCCATGACCTGGCTCAGCAGCGGGCTCTATTGACCTTTACTCAGAACCTCTCGATCCATTTCACATTACTGGTGAAATTCCAAACCTGACATCTCAGGAAACTTAGTATTTCTAAGGTGGAAGGAGGCCAGAATGGAGGAGGATGTGGTCTATTTCAGGAAACCCAAAGTTTAAACAGTGCTCTTATTTTTCTTCATATTGACCTTTATTAAACATTGTAGTGTATATAGCTTTCAAATGTCCACATACATATGAGTGCACACATGTGAACATACGTATAGACACATGGAATCTGTAAAGAATATTCATTCATTCATTCATTCCCCCTCATCCAACAAACACAGAATTTCTTTGTGCCAGGAATCTTGCTAGATGCTGCGAGACAGGCAGAGTGGTGAACAAAGCTTGTGTCTAAACTGAATGCTGTGAGCCCATCTCTAGGGCCAACCAAGTTGGTTAGTTAGACAGAACCATTTTTTTTTCTCTGCCACCCCTATTTACATGTCTTCTCTAAAGACATTTTACCTCCTAGAATCATCTTTGAAAATGTTAGAAGCAGCACAGAAAATTACTGTTAGTAGTTCAACAAGCATAGGAGACATGCTATGTTCAAGGCATTAAGCTTAATATTGTAGGAATATAAAGATAAGTAAGACACAGTCTCTGTCCTCAAAGAACTTATCTTGTAAGGAAACTGACAGGCTTAAGACACCTGAATTACAGATACCTAAACACAGTGTTACAACTTAATAGAAATTAAACAGATCAATTCTTCATTAGGCAATGTAGTGAACAGAATAATGATTCCCCCTAAAGTGTACATGCTCTAACCCCTGGAACTGTAAATATGTGAATTTTAATAGTAAAAAGATTGGTAAGTGCGATTAAGGATTTACAGTGGGGAAATTTCTTGGAATATCTAGGTGAGTCCAATGTAATCATAAGGCCCCTTTTAAAAGGGAGGCAGGGAGGACAGAGGAGAAGACAATTAATGATAGAAGCAGAATAGAATTTAAAAATACTGCCCTGATGCTTTTGAAGATAGAAAAAGGGCCTTAAGGCAATTCGGTGCAGATGCACTGAAGTAGATGAAAAAGGCAAGGAAATGCATTCTCCTCTAGTGCTTTCCCAAGTAGCATAGACCTGCTGATCCTTTGATTTTAGCCCACTGAAAGCCATTTTTGTTGTTGTTGTTGTTTTTACTTCCTTAAATGTAAGACAATAAAATTTTCTTTTCATTTTTAAATCACTACATTGTGGTGGTTTGTTACAGCAGCAATTGAATACAGAGCATTAGGGAATGTTAAATGGGGAGTGATATTTCAGGGGGATCTTGATGTATCCCTGGGATTCTGTCGGCAGGAATGAAAAATGGAATTACAGGCAAGAAAGCAGCAAGGGCAAAGGGGCAGATGTGAGAAAGTACAAGGCGTGCAGATTTTAAAAAGCCTGGGAGCCTCTCGAAAAAGGATAAACCTGGATACTGACTCAGTATCCAGGATGGCTTCAGAGTGAGGAGTGAAGGAGATCACTTTTTCTTTCTTTCTTTCTTTCTTTCTTTTTTTTGGTGGTGGTTCTGGGTATTGAACCCAGGGCCTTGTGCATGTGAGAGAAGCACTCTACCAACTGAGCTCTATCCCCAGCATCCAGGGGATCTCTTGAACACAACTTTGGCAAAGGGGAGGAAAAGTGGGGAGGAGACATGGGGGCAGAAAAGATGGTGGAATGAGATGGACATCATCACTTTGGGTACATGACTGCACATATGGTGTGATGTTACATCATGTACAACCAGAAAAATGAAAAGTTGTGTTGCAATTGTGTACCATGAATCAAAATGCATTCTGCTGTCATATATACCTAATTAAAATTAATTAATTAATTAATTTTTAAAAAAAGAATTTGAGTCTTAGAGTTTCAACTAGAATTGCATGAAGAAGAGGGTGGGAAGGACACCCTGGCCAAAGGAAGGGATGGACGAAAGGGGACAAGAAAATGGCAGCAAGAATGAACAGGGTAATGAGGAGTTTCGAGAAAGAAAGCAGACATGTCTAGGACAGGTTAAGGAGCAGCTCTAATATCTGGCCAAGGAGACTGAACTTTTGTAGGAAAACACTGAAGGAATTTGAGAAGGCCAGTGAGACAGTTTGTCACCTGTTTCCTTTTTCTCTGCAGAATGAGTATACAAAACAATCCCAATGCCATTTAGCTGCCCCAGGAACTGGCTGATGAGTGAGATGGATAGAAGAAATAACTTCAGGCTTTGGGGATGCACAGCTCACTTACCTGGATGTGTAATTTTGTTTGACATGCAAAGAACTGACTTGTAAGGTTTTGATGTTAACCTTATAAGACCAAGTCCGTCACCCACTGCTTGCCTCTAAGTAACCATGTGCTTTGGCTTCCTTGTTTGCAAACAGCAGGTCACTGAGCAAAGCCTCAATTACTATTTGGTCCAACAGAACAAGCCAGGAGTCCAGAGCCAGGACTGACTGATGCTACTGCTAAGTGGCCAGATGGGAGGCAGAGGACACTATTGGCTGGATGGCATTCTTTAGAACATGGGCCTTTGCTGAAGACTGAATGAAAAAAAGCAGAAAGTGAGAGCACAGAAAGAGGGACAAGGGCAAATTATGCTTCGAGCATTCATGCAGAGCCACAGCAAAAACGATAAGCAAACAACTTAAAGCATGGAACCAGCTAAATTTTTCACATATTACAAGAGAAACAACTGGGCCTCAAAAAAATTGCTGAGGGTTTCCTTGGTAATTCATATTTATGACCAGAACTCATCTTCAGGTTTCAAAGGACTGACCATATGAGTCATCCATTAAGCAAGAAGTTTTGAATCAGCCATAGGCTAAGTGCTCATCTAGTTGTGGCCATGACAAATACCGGAGATACATATTTTAAGGGTAACCCTGGGTCACTGTTGAGAGTTCAGTTTGTATATTTTCTTGGAAAATTTTGGAATCCTAGGGCCATATTTTTTTTTTGAGGCTGGAGATGGGAAATGGATTTTGGCAAGATTTACATTAATTCGGACACAGACAGTGACTTTGACACAGGGCAATTTTTCTCATATCTAAATACATCTACACATATAGACAGTGCAACCTTGATGATGGTGCTGCTTTGGAGCCTTCCTGGCAGTTTGTACTGAACAATTTCTCGTGGTCCTTCCTAGTTTTATGAGTTGATGAACCCAGTAGGTCTCCCCAGATGTCATCTTCAACCAAAGAAGCTAAAGGAGCACCCAAGGTGACACCAGATAACATTGCAGTGTAAGAAAAAGAACTCAATGAGAGAACACAGTAAAAAAAATGTTCATTTTAAATCTTTGTTACTTGTATTCTTGATAATTTCCATTTTGACATGAGATGAAATCTTAGTGTAGTTTTTTAAAATATTTTTTAGTTGTAGTTGAACATAATACTTTTACTTATTTATTTTTTTATTTTTATGTGATGCTGAGGACCAAACCCAGCGCCTCACATGTGCTAGGCGAGCAATTCTACTGCTGAACCACAACCCCAGGCCCCTTAGAGTAGTTTGGATTTGCATTTCTCTAATTGCTATAAATGTTGAACATTTTCTCATATATTTATTGATTGACTATATATCTTCTGTGAAGTGTCTGTTCAATTCATTAGTCCATTTATTGATTGGTTTATTTTTTAAAAAAATTTTAGTGTGTGTGTGTGTTAAGTTTTTTGAGTACTTTCTATATCCTGGAGATTAGTGCTACATCTGAGGTGTGTATGATAAAGACCTTCTCCCATTCTGTAGGCTCTCTCTTCCATGTGATTGATTTTTCAACTTTGCTGCGGAGAGGCTTTTAAGTTTGAATCCATCTCTTTTATTGATTCTTGATTTTACTTCTTGCCCTTTAGGAGTCTTGTTAAGGAAGTCAGGTCCTAGGCTGACAAATAAGATTTGGGCCTACCTTTTCTTCTATTACGCGCAGCGTATCTTGTATCACTCTAGTTAGAATGGCAGTTTTCAAGAATACAAACAACCATAAATGTTGGTGATGAAGTGGTGAAAAAGGTACACTCATACATTGATGGTGGGACTGAAAATTGAGGCAACCAATATGGAAAGCAGTATGGAGATTCCTCAGAAAACTTGGAATGAAACCACCATTTGACCCAGTGTGGCGAGGAGGCAAAATTGTGACGTATGCAGTCGAGGTGAGAAATAAAGAATGTCCACGCCCTTCTGCCCCTTTCAATGCTTTATTCACTCAAATTACTCAATACAATTTCACTCTATAGGTTTTTAATCAAGAAAACGACAATCCTTAATGCCAAGTACTGCAATAGACATAATTAATTCACAGCAAACAATTCTAGATTAATTCTTAGCCCTGCAAAACACACTTAATCATGAGAAGCTAATGACAGACATTTCCTCTGCATGCTAAATTCAAAAGTCTTAAGCCTTAGGCTTTAAGTCCAGAAGATGCACACACACTCAGACTGCGGTGACCAGGTCCGGAACCAAGGCAGGCTTTTCCTGGAATGGAGTGGATGACCGGTTGAGGAGAGGGTGGTAGGGAGATGTTGCGTCTCTCACCAAGGTCCAGATGAGTTGGTAGAGTTGAAAATGGGGAGGATCACGCAGAGGCTCAGGAAATGATGACAAGTGATGGGATATCAGGTCCTCATCAGGTTCTCCAGCTCGAGTGCATCCTTATTTTGGCTGGCTGAATCCCTGTTCATTTGCTCTATCATTTATACTAAATTTGGGGGTTTTGACCCCCCTTTCAATCCTTATCAGCTACCACCAGATTTCTCAGTGAAATCATTTACCCTGGGGTCAGAAACATCTGGTCTGGTGGTCTCCACCCTGATCTTCTGCTTTTCCCTCTTATCAAGAGAGGACAGCCTGCCAGGGGCTTCACTCTGTTTATCAAGGTGAGGGGAAGTAACTTGTTTGAGGCCATACTGGAGGGCTCTGTGAGTGTTGACTGGTGAAACTGCAGGTTTCAAACTGGAGTTTTTAAAATGGAGTTGCTTAGGCTCAGGCCCAAGGCCATCCTAACACCCAGCTATCCCACTCCTCGGTTTATACCCAACGGTCTTAAAATCAGCACACTACTGTGACACAGCCACATCAATGTTTATAGCAACTCCACTCACAATAGCTGAACTATGGAACCAATCTAAGTGCCCTTCAACAGATGAATGGATAAAGAATCTGTGATATATATACACAATGGAATACTACTCTGACTTAAAGAAGAATGAAATTATGGTATTTGCATTAAATGGACAGATCTGGAGAATATCATGCTAAAATAAGCCAATCCCAAGAACCTAAAGGCCAAATGTTTTCTCTGACATGTGGATACTAGTTCACAATTCAGCTAGGCATGGCATGTGGGTGGCACTAGGGAAGAATAGAGGTACTTTGAATTAGGTAGAGGGAGTGAAGGGAGGGGAGAGGTAAGAAGGTAGGAAGGATAGTAGAATGAACCTGACATTTATTACCCTATCTACATACATGACTACACTACTGGTGTGATTCTACATCGTGTATAATCAGAAGAATGAGAAATTATACTCCATGTATGTATGATATATCAAAGTGCATTCTACTGTCATATATAACTAATTAGAACAAATTTTTTTTAAAAAAACTTTATTGCTGTTGCTATTGGAGAATCAGTAAGTTGGAGAAATAAGTCTGTGCCAACAAAACTTGACTAAACTTGTTATTACATGGCCATTGGCTTTTAATTGCTAAAAGACAGATTGCTTCTGATCTAAAAATTCAGAACTTGCTTACCAAAAACACTAGGACTAAGTTCACTGGCATACTTGATGCTTATGCCAATAATATTTTTTGTTCTAGAAAGTAAAATTCAGAAAACTCTGAAGAAACTTTGAAGTAAACTGTGAGGCAAGTGGCATATCAACATCCTGAATGCTTTGTGTAATTTTCTCTGTCACCATTAACAAGAAGAATGAAGTACTGGAAATCTGCCAGGGAAATACTCAGTGAGTGTTTGAGTGCCTGCCTTGAGTGCATTTGAATGAAGTATTCGATGCCCAGAGGTGGTTGGGAAGTTGAGTGCAGAAAGCAGATCTGCCTGCAGCACAACTTGCCTTCTCTTAACCATGCTCTCGTGTGCTGGGCCTAAAGACTGGAGGCTTCCTTCCTTTCATGATTTTAGCCCTGCAGCCCTTCCCATCATACCATACCACGAAACCCTAATGGAGGTCTCTCCATGAATATATAAGTTAGCCTCCAGAGATAGCCTGGGGTTCCAGAAAGGCAATCAGTTAAAAATGATGCCATGCTTTGCAGAGGACAAGAGAAAGGATCAGAATAAAGAAAGAGGCTGTTATCCTGACATTGATGTTGATGCAGAGGAGGCCCGGGGAGACTAAGTAACCATGGGAATCTGCAGTCTCTGGTTCTTGCAATCTCACAGGGAAAATTTCAAATGAATTGCACTGAGGTTATTGGAAAAGTGAGAAATGAGGATAACATACAGGATAGGCATTGCATGGTCTGTCTCCCAGGAGAACAGTGTGGCTTTTCTGGAGTTGGGGTCTTTTATGGATTTTGTGTCCTTTTGTCTATTTCTCAGCAATTTCCTCCCTCCCTTCCTTCACTTCTTCCTTCCTTCCTTCTTTTCTTCCTTCTTTTATTGTTTGTGAGAATTGTTTGTAAAAGAACAGGAAGAGGTACCAGAAATGCACTTACACAAAGGAAAGGCCATCTGAGGACATGGCAGGAAGGCAGCTATCTGGGGCTGGGGTTGTGGCTCAGTGGTAGAGCGCTCACCTAGCACGGGCGAGGCCCTGGGTTCGATCCTCAGCACCACATAAAAATAAATAAATAAGTAGATAGATAGATAGATAGATAAAGGTATTGTGTCTAACTACAACTAAAAAAAATGAATATTAAGAAAAAGAAGAAGGCAACTATCTACAAGCCAAAAAGAGGCCCCACCAGAAGCCAAAACTGCCTACACCTTGATTGGACTTCCATCCTCCAGAACTGTGAGAAAATAAATGTGTGTTGTTTAAGCCAAACACACTGTGGTATTTGTTATGGCAGCACTAGAAAAATAATTTAACTTCAATGTCAACTAGTTCTCCAGCTTTCTGGGTAACTTTTTCTTTCAGTTCCAACGATGATAATAATAAACACAGACAACACAACAGTGATCTGGAGCCCCATTCTGTGTGGTATGGAAAATTGGTTCGACCAAATTCTTCTTTACCCTCCCACCATGAACTTTTGAGAACTCCCTTGGGAATGCTTTTATGTTCTATTAAACGACTGGGTCATCTCTGAACCCTTCAGCCAGATTTCTTTCTCTAATCTGAAGCTTCTTTTATGTCTTCTATTTTCATCTTTTGCCATCTAATAACTTGTTCCTTCTCTAAGCATGGACAATGAACTCTCCCATATGGACATGGTAGTTCCTCCAGGTACCAACTAAAACTATGCAGCAATGATTAACAAGGATTAAAGAAATACTGGGAATAAGAGAAGGCAACTGCAATGCAAAAAGAGAAAATTTATAACTAGTTTCGAGACAGGATATTTCCTAGAAGGTCCATCTACAGTTTTCTTTTTTTTAATATTTATTTTTTAGTTGTAGTTGGACACAATATCTTTATTTTATTTATTTTTATGTGGTGCTGAGGATCGAACCCAGAGCCCTGCATACGCTTGGCGAGCGCTCTACCATTGAGCCACAACCCCAGCCCCCCATCTACAGTTTTCCATAAGGTTTTCCCAAAGGCTCTCTCATTCCTTAGCTCCCTACATCCTACAGTAGAAGGACTGTCTAACTTCTGTAAATAGGAAGACTTACTTTGCTCTTCTTTAGCCAGAATTGAGGGCTCCAATCTCACCTCATTTCTGAGAAAAGGGAATAGTCCTTTTTTGAAGATAGGGTCATAGATGGAATGGAAGTTTGCAGAGGGAAATCCTCTACCCTCCAGAAGGCATCTCCACAGCCACTCACAGGATGTGATCTTGCCCACAGCAAGGCATCAGGTTTCATTTCTCAAATTCTGCCACACAGTTGCACAACTAATGGGAGTACTAGTGCAGGACCCCTCACTCAAGGTAGTGCATTCTCTTCATGACATTCATTAATTTAAAAACAAGTCCTTAAAAAAATCACATACCATCTTTGGTAGGCATTCCATGCCTTGATTTAATAGAGAGCAAAAGAATCATACCTCAGGTTATTGCTTTCTCAAAGACTTGCTTACTGGTGGTGAAAGTTGTGAACTAGTATGAAAAATTTTCCCAATGAAAGAAGATGACTTTGACATACCTCAGTTAGGGGTACATGCTTTTCTCATGTTCTTTCGTTTCAACACTAATCTTCTAATATCTCACTATGCTGATGACAGCCACACAACAGATCTGCCTGGACTGGTAACTGCACTTTCTATAAACATAACAGCAACAACAATAATAGTAATTATAATACAGATACCAGTTATTCACATCTTAAGGTGTGAGAGGTACTGCATTTATCATTTTATAGACATTATCCTGATTCATCTTCATCACAGCCTCCTCTGAATTAGGTAACATAAGCCCCCACTTTATAAAAAAAACTTGATTTAGAAAAGTGAGCAATCTGACCACCAATCCTATCTCTCAGAATACTTTCTCCTTTTTTTTTTTACTTTTACTCCCTTTATTTTCCTTTTCTATACTTATGCTAGGGATATATCAGTATAGATATATCATGAGATATAAGAGATATAAGAATATGATACTGACAATATTTTATTTGATTGAATACTGGCATTCCTGTTAGCCAGGGTCATAAAGAATATGTTTGTTTTTTTCCAGGAAAACTAAATATTCTGAATTAGTTTTGGGGGGAAAAAACAGAATTGTTTTAAAATTAGCTCTATTTATATTGATAACTTAATTCAGTTAGACCAAGATTTAATGAGAAGATTGAAAGATCAAGATGTATGCTGTGCCATGGTGACACCAAGTAGAAAAAGGAATGTCCCTTCTTCAAGGATTTTACATTGGAGTTACCATTAAAGCCTCCTCTTTGGGGATAGGTTAACCTGTACAAGCTTTCTGTAAATATTTCAAGCATTCTTTGCTCTCTGAGAATAAGAATTGAACTTGACCACAGGAACCATTTGAAAGTTCATCTGGAAACAATCAAAGTCCCACAGCTCTTTCAAAAGGCACATTAAGTGATACCCCTGGAAATTGGTGTCTAAATATTCTCAGAGAATAAAAACCTTCTATTTTCTAACCACAAATAAAAAATAAAGGAATTGCTAGCCTGACTCCTGCTTAAAAGGCCTTTAGGGGAAGGATTAAGGTGGCTGACTATGTGCACATAGTCAGGTAATACGGAAGGACATATCCTGGGGCAGCCACTGGTTTAAGCAATCCCCAACTTACTAGCAAAACATCGAGTAAAGGAATTAGCTGATTGGGCAATGATAAACCTTGGGTAGGCAAAGGTCAGTGCTACTAAGATTTCCTCATTTGGAAAATGATGTCAGGAAATTTAGCATTGCACAACAGCATCTTTTTTTTTTTTTCAAAAGGAGAAAATTCTGGTGTTGCTTTCAGAAAAGCTAATAAATACTAGAAGATATTTTTGGTGAATATCTTTCTGGTGGACATAATGCTATAATTTTCTACTGCTCAGAGGCCTAGGATATGGTGATGTTGGTCCTCTTTTGAGAGAACAGAGACAGTACAGTGTGAGAGTGGGATCACTTCAGCTAATGAGAGACAGTTGTTAAATTTTCACAAAATTTGAAAGCTGAATTTTAGAATATTGGAAGTTTGAAATCAGCCATGGTGAGGGTATTTATACCGAGGAAATGAGCAAACACTATTCAAGTAGACTATTTTTTTTTTCTTGTGGAGAAAAAAGTTTTCTAGTGCACTCATGTCCAGACTTTTAACTATTGCTGAAAACCACTCCTTTCTGTATTTACTCTGAAACCTGTGTTTCTAAATTGCTATACTGTGTTGATTTATTTCTACTGTGAGGAGGAAGATACTGCTATGGCTCTCCAAGTGCTAGGTAATGGAAAATAAACCTTAAAAATATTTACAGTGTATTTTTAAGGGCACCAGGAATTTCTAATAGCTCACATTTTCCAACTTTACCTTATTTTTTATGTTCTTTCTCACTTTCAACCTCCAATCTTTATCTAATTTTTCTGTGTGAATCATGCCCTTAACATGACACTATGTAACTCTGCCAAAGAATTTCAGGTAATATGTTGTAGGCATCCCTCTGTATGCCACTAACTGTGACCTTTCTCCCTGCCTCACTCACCTTCCCTAAGACAATACCGACTCCCCCTTGCTCTTGTTTCCCAAGGTTCCACCTGCTCAGACATTACACTTCTGAGTGCTTTATGCATTAACATGCTGTCAGATCAGGCGAGGCAGGCAGCGACCAAAGAAGGCAGATGTAAAAGGGCCGCTGGCTGAACAGGCTTTATTGAGATATCACTCCCGGTCAGAACTCCATCAGACCCACAGAGGGGACAGGGGAAGGGTCTGAGGAGAAACCGCGTGGAAGCTTGACCAGACTGGACTTTTATGGGGCTTACAGCAGGAAGGGAAGGGCTTGGGACAGGAAAAGGTGTTTTTTAGGGTCCCTTGCCCCCTTGGAGTTGGTCTGGGGAGTTGGCTGAACTCCAGGATTGGCCAGGGGGTCTTGCTGATTGACAGGCCTTAGTCAGGAGATCTGGCTGATTGACAGGCGTTCCCTCCGGCATCTGATTGATGTTCTTTTCCAGCGCGGGCTGCTTTGTTCTAAGTAGCCACCAAGTTGCCACCACCGACCTAACACATGCCACCCTTGCTACCAATGGAGAAGTTCCTAGGTGCCCCTGGAGATCCTCCCACTGGAGAAGGAAGAACAATTTTAGAAGACGATGAATGTGGTTCCAAATACTTTTTGTATGGAAAATCTCATGTAACTCTTCGTCTTTCTCTATGGTAGACTTTTGGGGGAGGGGGAAATAGCAGCTCTAACCATCCTTTTTTTTCCTCTTTTCTTGCACATACATCTTCAACTTCATCTGTACTTGTGTCCAATCATCTTCAAAATCTGTAACTGCTTCTTTTTTTTCTGTTTTTTTTTTTTTTGAGCTTGCTTTTTATTTCCTCACCTTGGCATTTCACTTCTTTCTCTCAAAATCATTAGGAAAACATGGGATTATAGTCATAGCTATTGGAATCAAAATTAAAAAAAAAACAGAGACTGTTATACAGGACTCATAGCCTGCTGCCATGTGGGTGAGTGTCTACAACCACCAGTGATATGGGCTGCCACTCCCTTTTGAGCTGATTACTAGGGTAAGAATTACACTTTGTCTGCTTTCTTTGTGTGTTAATAAGTGTGGTCAAAGTCATGCTCCTTGAAGGAATAGGAATCTCACCCAAAATAGGGAATCTTTAAAAGAAAATGAGTTTTTGCTTTGCAAAGTATATTTGGATTTAAATATTCTAGAAGAAATGGAGCAACAGCTCAGAACACAAGTCTCCCTCCAATCAATTTTTTCCATTCCGAGTGCCAGAGATCACCCTAAACAAAATCAGCACACACTGATCCAGGAGTTCACCACTATTAGTGTCGGCCAAACCAATAGGAGCCACAATGGAGGCAAAAAGCCAGAACTGCAGACACTGCAGGATGAAAAAGAACTCTCATCTGTGTAGTGAGAAGTAGTATGTACCTGGGAGGGTGGACAGGAAGGCGTTAGAGACCCAGGGAATCAGGAAACATACTCACAGGGCTAGCAGTGAGAACCCGCTTTGTGATGGTACTAGACAGTGACACCAGATGATGTCAGTAGGTGAAACATGCACGGCACTCCCATAGCAGCTTCACTATAACTATGGAGTTACAGGGAGCACATCGGATAGTGGCCAGCCAGAAACTCGGTTGTTAATATCTTAAAATGCATCCCCAAAGAGAAAAGAGGCAGGCCTGTGTCACTGATCCGTGGGTAACTTGTATGTAATTTATATACCTAGGATCAACTTCCAAAGAATACTATCTATAAGCCAAGTGTCAGGGTATTAAAGATACTCATGAGAAGCCAATCCTCAAAACCAAAGGTCGAATGTTCTCTCTGGTATGTGGATGCTGACACACAGTAAGGACGGGGGAGGGAAGAATAGAAGATCATTGGATTGGACAAAGGGAAAGGAAAGGAAGGGAGAGAGGATGGGATTAGGAAAGGCAGTAGAGTGAATCAGACATAACTTTCCTATGTTTATAGATGAATACACCACCAGTGAAGCTCCACATCTTGTACAATCACATGAATAGGATCCTAATTAGAATAAGTTATACTCCATGTATATATGTCAAAATGCACTCTGCTGTCATGTATATCTAAAAAGAACAACAACAACAACAAAAAAAGAGATACTTATGCATGCAGCACTCAGTGAAGAAAATTATAAACCTGGCTCCTTAGATACCCAATTTCTGAGAAAGGAATCCATGGAGTTTGATTATTTCAAATCTGAAAATAGCTAAATTAGAGGAGGAAGATAAAATCATAGAACATTGGGATAGAAAATGTGAATTTGCCAATTCCATTATCTATTTCTTCATTTTAAAAAAATAGTGATACAGAGGTGTAGTTGACATAAAATAAACTGCGTATTTTAAAACATATTGATGTTTTAACATTTTTTTTAGATCTGTGAAACCACCACCACAATCCTCAAATTTTCTTCCTGCCTTTTTGATCCTTCCCACTCTACCTCCTTTGCTGTAGGCAACTATTGAGTAACTTTCAGTCATTATGGTTAGTTTGCATTTTCTATAAAAAGAATCATAGACCCATAGAGTGTGTATTCTCTTTGAATTTTTTAACTCAGCATAATTATTCTGAGATTCATCCATGTTCTCCTGTGTGTAGGTGATTCATTTCTTATTGGAGGGTAGTATTCCACTGTGAGGATGTTGTCTATTCATTCCCCTAACAATGGATATTTTAGTGCTTTCTCATTTGAGCTTTACAAATAAAAATGCTATGAATATTCATCCTTTTAAAGCCAAAAACAAAACAATCAAACAAAACTCTAACTTTATTTTAAATATTAATATGATGAATCAGGACTGTATTATAACTTCAGAGTCCTTAGATGCTTTTGCCTTTGTGGGCCCCTTCATCCATTTAAAAAATAAAATTCAGATTATATTTTACAACTGTGCTGGTAGCAAATCAAATATAATCTAGACTGGGTGAATTATTATATATTCATATTTATTGTATTCTTTTTTATTCTGATTTTAAAAGAAAGTAAGCCTAAACATTTTGGTAGGCCTCTAAAAGTGTGGTGAGCTCGTGGTACTTTGCTTACTATGCCTAATGGACAAGTTGGTCCTGTGCCTAACTTAAAGTACTCTTTCTCAGACCCTAGCCTCTGAGGGTAACCTTGCGATATGAACTCAGAGCTTAAGCATTCTGGAAGGGATCGTGTCCTTTCCTTCTTCTCTCAGCCTGCAGTTAAGAACATGAATTTCATACATATAGCAGCCATCTTGCAACCATTATGTGATAATATTTTCATTTTAAATATGTTGTTGCATAAAACAGAAGGAGTCTTGTTCCTGTTCTCGAACTCCAGCATTAGCCAAAAATCTTATTAGATGAGGAAAAAAAAAAATCCTAGTTGTTTTTGTTCTTTGTTTTAAGCACCTAACTTCTCTCCTAACCTGTACCTTACCGCAGGGCCTTTACACTCTTCTTTGGGTCAGGGATGAGATCGGCACTTCACACGAATATGTTCTAAATATCAGGAAGTAGCCTGGGTATCTGGGAACTTATGAAGTGGCCATCAGCACAGCTGGTAAATGTAAGACTTAATAATTCTCTAAGAATAAGGACAGTGTGGAGAACCTTTGCCTACCTCCCAGGTGAGTCTATGAAGCTTGGAGTCTGTAAGAAGTCATGCTTCTTGTCATGTAGCTGGTGGCATGCTGGGGTGGGGTGAGGGTTTTACTTACTTTGTCCTGAGACAGAATCTTGAGGTCTAGGCTTTTACGGCTTGCCAATTCCACTATATCGGCAGATGTTGGGAAGTCTTAACGGGGAAGAGGGTAATATAAGAGAGAATTGACCCAATCTTTTCAGGAACATTCAGCTCCTGTAAAAGGTATCCCTTAAGGATGAAGTCAAAGACTGTACTCTATTGTTCTAGATTCTGTTCAGGTGATGAATGAATCCCCCTGGGGACAAAATGGGGCAGTTCCTATTCCAGCTTTCTTGGAATCCCAGGAAGTAGCAGGCACATGTCCCTGCATCCCTGAGCTGTGCTGGATTCTTTATTAAGAACATAGTAACAAGTGAAAAATCAACTGTGAAATAAAAACTGCAGGAAAGCTTTCTTGATGAAACTCATATTAGAGTAAAACAGTCAGAAGGTAAAGAGCAGTAGTTCCTAAAGTCTAGGAAGAGAAAGTTGGACAAATTATTTTTTAGGTAAAAGACTTTTGGGGACACCCTATTCTACTGGGGGCTAATGTCATGGATAATATCTTCTACATATTCATTTTAATTTTCATTTATGTGTTTTTTAATTTGTTTACTTACTCAGTACATTGAGTACTAGTGTGAGGTAAAAAAAAATTTCCTGCCCTCAGGAAATTACTGAGCTAAGATGGCCCATTAGATGAAAGTGAAGACAAACTAGGCACGAAGACTAATTATAGCTATGATGAATATATGATGAATGCAGTGGTTCCTAAATTTATCTGCCTATTGAATCAGCTGGATATCTTTTGAAAGTTCCAAATCCTGGGCTATGTACCAGATCAACCACAATTTTGGGGATCAGGCACAGTTACTGGTAGGTTTAGAAGTGATTTAGGAGACACAAATGCACAAACAAGTTTGTGAGTCACTGATAAAAAGGATAGAGCCTCTATTCCTATAAAAACAAAATAAACTGAAGCCCAGTCGTAGTTTGAATTAAGCCTTAAAACCTTAATACTAAAAGTGGGGTCTCTGGAAGCTGGTTAGGAAAGTAGAAATTTGGGACTCACTCCAGAACTACTTAATGAGGCTCTGCATTTAACAAAATCTGCAGGAGACCTGCTGCAGTTACAGTGACGTCCGAGAAGCACTGCAAGGTAAAACTCAGGCAGGCTGTTAGGAAATTAGGAATGTCATGTGTATACAATATGTACAGGGGAGAAGTAGGAGGAAAGGTTGGAGAGGTTCATCAGGCCAGCCAGCTGAAGGCCTTGAGTAGTCTTCAAAATGTACCTCTAGATGATATGTAAATTCTGGCAACTCTGGAACACTTTTGCTCTCTCTATATATGCTTGACCTCAGGAAAAGTCAAGAAAACTAGGTTAGTTACCCTTTTTTTTTCCAAAATGTTTTGGAACTTCAAATGAGTTTGGAATCCAAACTCTACTTTATACAACTTATTGTATAATTCCTTACTACACAACTTGGCCGCCCTTTAGATTCTCTGAATATTTGACTATTTCCACACACTGTTTATTTACAATCAATAAGAATCTGTGAACTTTGGTTATAAAGAGCCAGATAAGAGTTGGGAGATTCAACATGGCAGAGTAGAGGTGCCTGCCACTTGCCCACTTCAGATTGAATCTGAACAACTGGAGAGCAGTTGTGAATGGATTTGGCTAACTGTGGAAGAACACTGATGTTTAATAGTGGACAGGGAGTTGGAGAAACCCAGAAACTTTGGATAGTGGAACAGAGGGTGAATGGAGTCCCTGTGGACCAATCACATGGCAGCACAGAAGAGGATGGAGGTAGAGGTGAAAAAGGAAAGTCCTGATGTATACCACAAGCACAGAACTGTTGTTTCACAGAAATTCAGTGCAATGAGACAATAGATTTGGGATCTGTGCAGTAAACTGGCTCCAGAGAAGTTCTATAAACTTTCTAGCATATTCTCACTTGGTTGAAACAGGGAGCCATCTTAAGAAGGTCTCCTCTGATTTTACCACTCTGGGAGTCAAAAGCTCCTGTGTTTTCCTGCCTCTGAATCCCACTGGCAAGATTACTATACTGGCTCAGTGTGAAACTGCCTTAAGAGTCAATTTTGCTCCAGAGGAGAGTCTATGATACAAACTTGTTGAGAATTATATACAGTGAGAAACTGGACTATTATGTGTAAAGGAAGAGAGTATGCTTTCCCCTTAAAATTGGTGGCTTGAGAATCTAGCTTCAGGATTCCAGGGAGAAAGTAGTCCTGTGTGATTTGGTACCACCGGAGCCAACTTTCAGAATATCAGAATAAGCAGATTGCCTAGGGCCTGCCATCACCCCTGCTCACCTCAGGTCACATAGTTGTGATTCCATGACCTCTCCCTACACTAAGAGCGTGCAACACAAAAGGCACCAAAATCCTTGACATGCTGTAGTGTCCAATGCCAGATTTGCCCTTGGAGTGTACAGTGCAAAGCACACTGGAGAGGGCCTGTGCCAGACAAGTTCTCTACTTCACGCTACCTTGGAGACACATTGCAATGCTGGTGTCTATCCATTCTCAGAGAACACAGCTCAAACAACTCTGGAGTAAATCTTTGCTTGGGGAACTGAGTTTCATCCTAGTTAATTTGGCTATGCAGTTCAACTGAGAAGTATTCCAACTGGTTCTGGCCACAAACTACTGCTGTTTTCCTAGGGAACACAACAAAGGAAGGAAGGGGGTGAATAACCTTCAACCTTTGTTCTCCCCAAGGAGTGCACAGCCTAAGAAGACATGGAAAGAAGGTATATTCAACATAGAATACAATTATCTATTCTGAGCCTGCACAATTGAACATGAGAAGAAATTTTGTTTTTTATTAATTTTTATTAAATTTTTTTAAAAATTATTTATTTATTTTTTAGTCATATATGACAGTAGAATGTATTTTGATATATAGTACATATATGGAATGTACATACATCAATCATATTGTCTATTCTATTCTGCTGCCCTTCCTATCCTCCCTACACCTCCCCTCCTCTCCCATCCTTTCTCTCTATCCAGTCTAATGTACACACTTTTTTTTTCTTTTTCTCATTACAACATCATATATGCATTCTGTATAACAATGAGGTTCTCCTTCCATCAACCGTGCAACTCCCCTTCTCCCTCTTTTTCCCTTCCACCTCTCTTCCCTATTTAGTGGTACTCTTCTTCTCATGCTCTTCCTCCCTATCCCATTTTGAGTCACCCCCCTTATGTTTTTTATTTGTGTATATATATATATATATATATATATATATATATATATATATACTGCCGCAGTCCGGCTGCAGCAAAATAACCGGGAGGTGTGAGGGGGTGGGGGGTGGGGGTGACGAACAACTTGTGTACATTGATACAGCAGGAGTGGAAGCCGTTTATTGTAGGACAGGAGGGGTATTTATACATTCCACACAGCTTATCTTAATTAACATAAACTCCATACAGCAGTCAACCAATAAGGAATCTCCACACTTAATGGCTCGCTGGCATTACTTCACAAACCACTCCCTCTGGTAAAATGCCAGGCACCATCCTGACTTGTTTACAGACTCTAACAATATGCTTTTCTTTTTTGCATTTTCTTTTCTTTCTTCTCTTAATATCTAATTTTTTGTCTTTATTTCTTCTTTTCACTTTTTATCTTTCTCCTGCCCATCCCCTTTTTTCCCTTTTAAACTTCGGACCTTTTCTTCCTCATTTTCCAACTTTTCTTCATTTTAAAATTATTTTATTTTTATTTATTTATTTTTGTTAGCTTTATTTTTTAACTTTTTAGTTTATGCTATATTATTTTTCTTTTTTTGTTACAGTTGGTATTGTGCTGGTGGTTATTTTAATTTTGCTTTATTTCTTTATCTGGTTTATTTTTGTTGTATTATTTGCTTTCTTCTTTCTATGCAGTGCTGGGGATTGAGCCTGGCACCTTGAACATATTACTGGGTGGGTTCTCTGCTGCTGTATTATACTCCCAGGCCACTACTAAGTACTTTACTCCAGCCACTACTCACCTTATCCCTGCTCAAATCTTTGGGAGATACTTAAAGAATATAGAGATAAAATCTCTCAGCTTTGACTCAAGTAGGCATGGCTCAGGGAGCCTAAATCCCCATTCCTAAATATTTTTCCCCATAGCAACAGCAAAGAGAAATAACACAGTGATTGTGGGTACTGCCACCTACAGGAAACTTCAGCATAGGTTGCTCTCATACCTTATTGGACCACATACTGCTGATAAGACTGAAGGAGTAACCAAGAGGGTACATGTTGTACATTCTTCCATCCATAGCACAACTCTCTGAACTACCAGAAGGACTCCACATTTGCAAGGCCTTCAAAGAAAGTGGATCCTTCAGGTTCCAACATAGTATGCAGTGTCAAAACCCTCTAATCACAGTGAAAGAGACTACATGGAAACTACACTACCAAGTCCAATTCAAATTAAACTCAATACTACACAACAATCCAATATCCCAGGGCACATTGTCAGAGAAGGCTGCTTACTAAGAACATCATCAAAAAAAGTGTAAGAGATATAGATCTAAATAGATGCACAAATCTCAATATAGAAACATGAGAAATATGAAAAACAAGACAGCATGGCATCTCCTAAAGTTTATGACTCTCTATTAACTGATGACAAAGATGTTGAAGTGGATGAGATGTCAAAGATTTTAAGAGAATGATTGAAAAAGTCAACTGAAAGACTCACCATTAGACTAGACCAAGTAGAAGAAAACATATCAGGATTTGAAGATGAAGTTGAGAAAAGTCAACTGAAAGACTCACCATTAGACTAGACCAAGTAGAAGAAAACATATCAGGATTTGAAGATGAAGTTGAGGAATTATCATATTCAAAGAGTAATAAGAAAAAAACGCAAGACCTCTGAGACATCATTAAAGACAAATCATATACATAATAAGAACAGATGAGAGAGAAGAGTTAGAGCCAGAGGCATAGAAAGCCTATTCAGTGAAACAACAGAAAATTTCCCGACTCTTGGGAAAGACGTGAACATCCAGGTATAGGAAGCATTTAGAACTGCAAATACACATGACCAGAAAAGAATTTCTTCTTGATATTATTATGTGAAACTGCTGAAAGTGTAGTTTAAGTCTATAAGAAAGAAACACCAAATCATACTTAAAGGCAAACCCTTCAGAATACTTACAGAACTCACAGCAGGAATGCTAACATCCAGGAGGGCATGCAATGATGTATCTCAAGTCCTGAAAGACAATAACTGCCAACCTACATTACTATACCCAGCAAAATTTTCCTTCAGAATTGAAGAATAAATTAAGACTTTCCAAGATAAGTAGGAACTAAGAGAATTTATGACCATTAAACCAGCATTAGTTAAGGGAATCTTACACCTAGATTAGAAAGAAAGATAAACACAACCAAGAGAGCATGGGAAAGAATAAATTTCACTAGAATAGGTAAACAAACAAGAATTAGTAAAGATCAAACACTGTCATTATGGAAATCACCAAATGTATCAGAAGAAATGTATATAGAGTATTCAAAACAACCAGAAGAAAAACAACAAACTGACTTGAAAAAGTACATACCTTTCAATAAATACCTGAATATAAATAGATATAGATACAGTTCCCCAATTAAAAGACATGGTTTAGGTGCTTGTATTAAAAAAAAAAAAAAAAAAAAAACCTAACAATATGCTACCGAAAGAAGCTCACCCCACCAGCAAAGATATACAGACTTAAAATCAAAGAGCCTCCTATGTTCATGGATTGTGAGGATTAACATTGTTAAAATAGCCATACTACTGAATGAAATCTACAGATTCAACCTGACCCCCTGCCCCAAAATACTAATGACATTCTTCATAAAATTACAAAAAAAAATCCTAAAATTTATTTGGAAACACAAGCAATCCCGAGCTAAAAGAGCTATGCTGGAGGCATCACAAAATTGGATTTCAAAGTAAAGTACAGGGCCATAGCACTAAAACCAGCATGGTATTGACATAAAAAACAGACACATAAATCAGTGGAATCGAGTAAAGGGCTCAGAAGTAAACCCAGACATTCACAGACAACTGATTCTTAAGAAAGATGCCAAAAACCTACATTGAAAAAAGGACAGTCTCTTCAAAAAATAGTGCTGAGAAAACTGGATAATCAGATGCAGAATATTGAAACTACAACCCCATCTCTCAACCTATAAAAAATCAACTCAAAATGTATCAAAAACTTCAATTTAAGACCTAAAACTTTGAAACTACTAGAAGAAAACATAGAGGAAACACTTCAAATAGCTCAGGAAATAAAAGCAAAAATTGACAAATCAGATTATATCAAATTAAAAACTTCTGCACAGTAAAGAAACCAATAAACATAGGTACAAGACAATCTACACAATGGGAGAAAATTCTTGTCAGCTATTCATCTGACAGAGGATCAATACTCAGAATATATAAAGAAATCAAAAAGCTTAGCAAGAGAAGAACAAGTAATCCAATAAAAAAATAGGCAAATGATCTGAACAGATGCTTCTTAAAAGAAGCAGAAACAGCTAAAAAATATGAAAAAATGCTCAATATCTTTAGTTATCAAGGAAGTGAAACTCAAAGCTACATTAAACTACATCTCACCCCCTTCAGAATGCCTATCATCCATCAAATCAATAAATAAATACTAGAGAGGAAGCAGGGAAAGGGAAACCCTTATACGTGTGGGTGGGAATGTAAATTAGTATAGCCATGACTAAAACCAGTATGGTGTTTCCTCAAAAAACTAAAAATAGAAATACTACATGATCCAGTTATCCTACTCCTGGGTATTTTTCTGAAGGAAGTGAAGTCAGCATACAAAAAAGGTATCTGCATATCCATGTTAATTGTGGCACTATTCACAGTAGCCAAGATATGGAATCAGCCTATTGCCCACCAACAGATAAATGGATAAAGAAAATATGATATATATACACAACAGAGTATTACTCTGCCATAAAGGAAAATGAAATCATGCCATTTGCAGGAAAATGTATGGAATTGGAAAACATCATGTTAAGTGAAATAAGCCAGACACAGAAAGACAAGTATTGCATGTTTTCTCTCATATGTAGAAACTATAAAAGGAAAAAAGAAAAAAGAAAAATTGACCAGAAAGTAGTAGAAGAGGGATTGTTAGGAAAGATGAAGAAAAACAGGGGTCGGGGAAAGAGGGGGAGGGCATGGGAGGGAAGAAGCACAATATATACATGTATGAAAATGTCACAGTAAGACTCATCGATTATACAATTAGCATGCACTAATAATTATAATAAAAAGCTTACCTATCATATTATTCCATTTACATAATATTGTTGGGAATGACAAAAATGATGAAATTATATAGACAGAGAACATCTTAGTCGCCACCAAGTGTTTAGGATGAAGATGGAAGTAGAATGAGTATAAAGGGATAGTGTGAGGGATCCTCATGGTGAGGAAACACTTGTGTATATTGACCATGGTAGTGGTTACACAAATCTAAACACATAACAAAGGCATGTGGAATTTTACATACCCATACATAAATGAGTGCAGGCAAAACGAAATATGAATAAAATTTGTGGATTATACCAATATAATATTGTATGACAGTTATATAAGACACTATCATTAGGGGAAACTGGGTGAAAGGTACTTGGAACAACTCTATTACTATAGATTTACTTCCGGTAAATCTATATTATTTAGAAATAAGAAATACCATTAAGTTAAACAAAAATGAGAATAGAATGCAACTAGAGATATTCAGAGGAAAGTAGAGGATTCTATAGACAATCTGCAAAAATATTTTCAGTTTTAATAGAATTTATAGTTTTAGAATTTATAGGTAACTGTTATGAAGAGGATAGTATAAAGTTGTATATAAAGGCTCTGGTGTATATATTCAAAAGTCAGGTTCCTTAGGCAAGATGAATTTTAATCTATCACTTCCTGGTGAAAGAATGCATTCCAATTCTGTATGATTAATTGTTCCGAAAAGAACGATCTCAAGGTTTTGGGTCTATGAATTGTACAAACATACATATGCTAAGAATGCAGATGCTTTGTTTTGGATTATATTAACAGTTAAATCAATAACCAGAGCAAAGAAGAACATTGAGAATGCATGTGTTAACAATTCAGAAACATGGAAAATGTTATCATGTATTTTTTTTCCTGGTAGAATTTTAGAGTATGTTCAACTTTTTCTTTTATTAGAGTACATTTCTATTTTCTTCAGGAAGCACATGTACTTTGTATAATGAAATGTTAATTTCTATAAGAAAAAGATTTTTAAATAAATAGAATAATATATATACAAAGAACAAATAAAAATGAATAAGTAATAAAATAAAATAAAATTGTGTTACACACACACGCACACACACACACAAACACACAAAGCTACAGAGGGCCACTGCATCCTATCCCAGGGATACCAACTACATCAAATAATTCCAATTGTATCTACTTTATATAATGTGATTCTTTGCATCCCTTTAAAACATAGATTTGATAAAAACAATGTTAGAAAAATTCTAAACACAACTGTGGATAGATGGCTCCCTGGACTATCCTAAAATGTCAATTTTGTTAACTACAGTAATGCAGGACAGGGTAAGCTACTGTAGAATAAAGCTGTTCTGGGTTTTGCGAGAGACGCAAGGTCCACTGGCTTTTCTTGTCAGATGTAGAGGTGGTATGAGCCCACTGTGTTACTACTGTATTATTCTCAAAGTTTTCTGGAGAATCAGATCCAGTGGGAGTGTGGGCTCTGCGTGTGTGTGTGTGTGTGTGTGTGTGTGTGTGTGTGTGTGTGTGTGTTTGTAGATACAGAGTCAAAGAGAGAGAAGACTGGTTCACATGATTATGAAAGCTGATAAATCACAAGATCTGCTGTGTTGGAAAGCTGGAAACCCAGGAGAGCTGACAGTTTAATTCCAATTATAAGGCCAGCGGGCTGGAAACCCAGAAAGATTCTAAGTGATTTTTTTTTTTTTTTTTGAGACTAAAGGCGGGAAGAAAAACAACAATGTCCCATCTTGGAAACAGGCTGAAAAAACTCCCTCTCATTTCAGGTGGAGAGAGTCTGATGTTTTTCCTATCTAAGCCTTTAGTCTATTAGATAAAGGCCACCTATATAGAAAAGCTTATCCGCTTTGCTCTGGCTATTGATTTAACTGTTAATATAATCCAGAAACTCTTTCACAGAAATAACCAAAATAATGTTTGGCCAAATATCTGGGCACCCTGTGACCCAGTCAATTTAACACATAAAGTTAATCATCATATTCTTTAAAAA
The DNA here is from genome assembly GCF_052094955.1 of Ictidomys tridecemlineatus. Classification (NCBI taxonomy): domain Eukaryota; kingdom Metazoa; phylum Chordata; class Mammalia; order Rodentia; family Sciuridae; genus Ictidomys; species Ictidomys tridecemlineatus. The sequence continues at coordinate 117,343,412 of NC_135477.1, read as the reverse complement.
AAAAGATATGGCTAGGCCATCTGTATCAGACGTGAACTTTTCCTGACTTACTTTTTGTTCCCCTCAAATTTCTCTGGATTGTTTACCTGAGCCAACCTTGACCACTCTGATAACACAGCCTGAGAGGCTCCATGGCATCCTGCAGAAACCTCCCTGGAAAATCATCACCATCTACTGTCATCTGGAGCTCTGGGATGCAGCAGTCATCAGAATGCCCAGAAACGTAGGGTATTCATTTCCATCTAGCAGCAACATCTCTTCTCCAACTCTATGACCAATTGGCTGTTCTGAGATGCTTTGAGGCACTGGAAAGTATTGAAGATGCATGAATCTAAAACCAGAAGACTTAAACCCTAGTTCTTCTTTGTTGCCTTAGACAAGTAACTTGTTACTCTCTTTTGCTTTATGTGTAAAACTGGAATACCCACAGCCCTTATAAGACTTTAGGAATCTCAAATCAGCACAAAATAAACAAATGGTAATTCCTTTTATTAATTTTTAGTGACAAGAGCCAAAAGCATATAAATCACCAATTTACCACTATTTTTACATCAAAACTCCTGGAGGGCAGAAACCATACCACACGTAGCTAAGCAGGTATCTTAAACAGATATGTACTTACCATGAGTTTAGCTGATGATAAAGGAAGAATGTTCTATTCTTTTCCAATCAGCTTAAAATTTCTTCATTTATTTCATAGTAGATATATCTTCCAGAAATAGGCCTGCGAGATAAAAATGCAGGATGCCTGGTTAAATTTGAATTTCAAATAAATAATGGGTACTATTTTAGTATAAGTTTGCCCGATGTATATCAATTGTTGTTTATGTGAAATTCAAATTTAACTAGACATTCTGTATTTTTATTTGTTAAACTTGGCAATCTTATGCAAGAGGAGTTGACAAAAATTCATGTTAGAATTTCATATTAACATTTTCTTAAGTGATGAATATTTAAAATATATCATGTGGAAAACCCCATATTTGAGAGTTTCTAATGGTTTATATGATTATTTGCCATTAAAATATGATTTACTTATAAAGCTGAAGGACTTAAATAGTGTTTCAGCCTTGTGAGTGTTGGTCATAAGATGATGATAGTAGTATTTAATTTACAAGGATCCTTTGAAGTTTACCTGAGATTACATGTCAGAAAATTTTTGTAAATAGACCCCAAAGAGTCTTGGGGGAGCTTGGCTTCTGCTGACCAACTTACCTGCTTTTGAGTCCCAATGTTGCCATTGACAGTGCTGTGTGGGTTTGGAAAGGCTATTTAACCTCTCTCTGCCTTGTTTCTTATCCACAATATGAGAATAATGATAAAACTTGCCATCTAGGATTTTTATGAGGAGTAGAAGAGAAAAAATGCATATATTGTGTCTAGTGTATAATAAAGTATTTAAATGTTAGGTCTTTTTGAAAATCTAGAAAGAGTCTCTCTCTATAAAGGCACTAATATATGGTAATGGGAAATTGGGGCCTAACTCCAGTATAAACTCCTCTATGTGCTCCTTATAAGATGCTCGCATTTCAGGTGCTCACATGATCTTGTTGAAGGAATTAATTAATATAGGAATTATACTCCTGAATGCAAGCACTTTCCTAAATATCTAAGAATGCTGATGTTCCTTGTACTCTGAATATGTCTTTATAGGCTTTCTGTACAAATGTAACAATGCCATGGATCTTTAAATCTGACTGGATCATTCTTGTTTTAACCTTGTAAAGAACACTAATGTCATCAGGAAATTATAACAAGTTTTAAAATTGATGCTTTGATCTTATAAATCAGTTTGGAGCATCAACAATAGCCATACTCCTTATTGATCCAGAGCTTTCTGTGTGCTGTTTCTTCCGAAAGAATCCTAAAGAGGTCACTTAAGCATGAGAAGTTCAGCTGTTAGATCAGGACCTCAGACCAATGAGCCAAGCTTAGTGAGGCATTAGGGACTATAATGGACTTATCCATCTTTGAAGGGGGGTTCAAAGGTCAGAATTGCATGTGGAGAGTCCACAAATCTTTTTTTTTTGAAGAATAATAATAATATTATTGCTTTTACTATGTATGAAGGTTCTAGGTTCCTCGGTGATTGATGATTACTAATGTTGAAGGTATGACCTAAAAATACATACTTTCAAATTTTCTTTCTGGGACTATCCAGATTTTCCTGTTTCTTTATAAAAACAAGGAGGGATCAGATCACAGACCACCTATTTTTCTTCCAAGGTTCAAGTTTATTTGATTAACTGGGTGATCAGTGGCCAATTGTTCTAATAATTGTGTTGCCTCTTGCTAATGCTGTGATCTTAAATCTTGCATTAAAAAATTTTTAAAAAGTAAATCTCACCACTTAGGCATAGAGGCATGTTTTAGTGAATGAGTTGTCAAAAATCTTTGGAGCATGTTTTAAAAAATAGATTAAGTGGATAGAGTTTTGACAAAAAAAAAAAAGGGAGTTGCAGTAACTCACTCCTTCTTTATGGCCAGCCCTGCCTTGGGTGGCACTGTCCCTTCTCACATCCCCATCATCTCCACCCACTCACACTTCTCTCACCAGCTGTGCCAGGATTTCATACAGGGAAGTCTTTATGTCACACAGCCCTTTCAAATATCACATCGAAATCATCTTTATCAGCTTGAAAACTTGGATCCCTCACAGAGTTCCTGGCACTCCAAACAGCGGAAGCCCTGTGTGAGCTGGAGGCAGGAAGCCACCGAGGCAAGGGCACCCTCTGGCTGACACGCATTTTCAACAATGTGTGTGTGCCACTGAACTGCTGCTTCTCTACTCCTTTCAAAGAAAGGATGCTTCAAAAACGTTGGGACATATGAGCTTCGTGATGCACATTGAATAGAGGGAATCACGCATCGTTTAGAGGTTTTCCTGTGCTTAAGGAAACATACGGTGCTCATGTTCTCTAATGTATGAATCAGAACCCTGAACTTATCTGTTGAAGCAAAGAGATAGAGTACAGTATTTGAAATTAGAGTTTTTTTTTTTTCCAGAAAAGCCTGAGTAGATGGTAAGCCTATTTGGGTTTCCAGACCAGATCTTTCTTTGCTTTGATATTCTCTGGGAAGTTAGGCCTGTCTGGGTTTTTTTGCTGAACTCTCAGTTTTTCTTTCATTGAATGTTTACATTAGTGTTTGATGTTGATACAAGATCTGTTTTTTTTTTCTGAATTATTTGCCCATTACGCAGGTCACAGGAAAAAATATCAAGATATCAACATCCTTCATGCTGTTGGGAACTCAGTAGTTGAAAAACTCACCTGGCATGGCTCCTAAATATAAATGAAACTAATTTAGGCAGATACCATAGGCCATGACAAGTGTCATCTATGATAGCCTCTCTGCTCTTTGTTTGATGTCAATTTCCTACTTTTCCCTGAAAGTATTCCTTCTTTAAAATGTCAATAGCAATAATAATAACAATAGGGCTAGGGTTGTAGCTTAGTGGTAGAGCACTTGCCTAGCATGTATGAGGCACTGGGTTCGATTCTCAGCACCACAAATAAATAAATAAAATAAGGATACACCCACAACTAAATAATAATAATAATAATAGTAATAATAATAACATCAAGAATAACAAAATTGGTATTTAGTCAAGGCTTCCTAAGTACCAGGGACTTACTAATTCATTTAAATATCCCCCATGGCTTCCTTTAGATCCTTTTTCAGAATTTTGAGAGTTTCCTTGAGGGTATTATTTTTAAAAATGTAAACTAAAACCTGTTGAATCATTAAGTGCAAAACTTGGAATTATGGGAAAAACATCAGAAAGTATGGCAAAAGAAAATGTTAAAAGCGCTCACAATCCAGTCTCAAAGATCATGAGTGTTCTTGGAAATCTTGCCATTGAATGCTCACAAAACCAACACTGGCATTATGAGGTGGGATCTTGTTCCCTAGTGTTCACCAGCAAAGATCCGAGGGAAGCAGGGTTCCTCCAGGTGATGAGGAAGCATCTTCCCATGTGGTGTGAGTTCAGAGGTACCCGTCAGTCTTCTGCTACCTGGCCTGATGTGTTGAAACTGAAATTCTAGCCCTTTGGCTTAATCCTCCGTCCTCTGTACTCATTCCTGCCCCTATAAATACCTGGGAAAGTTGAGGAGAGGGTGTGTAATCCCAGATGTCTACTTAGAGGACACTGTGCTGGAGGACTTGTCTTGGTGCTGCATTTGCATAGTAGGCATAGAGTGTGTTTAAGTAAATGCATAAAACTAATTTGGTGTACTGATGAGGAGACTGTGGCAGGGGCAGGGTAAAAATCCACCTAGGACAACCCTTGATTTTGGCATATAGTTCATCTATCCAAGGAGAGAAACTTTACTGTAGAATGCCCAAATCAAGTATCCTGAGCCAAAAGAGAAAGGGCATAGTGGGACAGTATAGGAGGCAGAAGGGGCAGAGAAAGGTATCCAAGATCTTGGCTCTTATGTCAACCTTGTGTGGGGGGCTGGTCCCCCCCAGGGGCCAAACAGCAGTAAACTCAGCTTGCTTTCTTTGTCCGGATTGAATTAGAAGGAAGTCAAGGAAGCCTGTGTGATTATAAGTCAGGAAAATGTGAGTGACTTTTAAAAACTTGCAACATCAAACTTTCCCATTGGAATGGAGCCAACCTGGGGCAGATGGGTCAAAGTCAGCTTTTGGCTCTCTTGCTCGCTTACTTCAGGAAGCAGAGGAGAGGGGATATGAAAAGAGAGCAGAAAGGTGAAAATACAGTCATGTTGCATTGAGTCCCAGGATGGGAGAAGTACAGGTAGACAGAGACCCACTTATTGCTGATAACAGTCTGTAAAAACAAAAACAAAAAAATCAAACAGCTCTCTGCTCAGGAATGAAAGAGGAGGGAGGAGAACTTAGTGGAAAGTCAGGGCTGCCTGGAGGCATAACAAATAACCACAGGCTGGAAAAGTACAGTGTGAGGGGAAAATGTGGGCTAGGCAGATTCCTCTGCAGGACTTCAGGCTGTTTTGTCTGGCATCCTATCAATTATATTACTGTTGCCTCTTTGAATTTGGTCATCTTGTGCTCTAAGTAAATGCACTCCATATTTTATGATCCTGGAGTAGGGAGAAACTTCTAAGCCTAATAGGAGGCCCAGAAAACATAAAGCAAAGGTTGACAGATTGGAATAATTAAGAAGTCAAAACTTGTGTTTGGCAGAAGCAGCTCACATGAACAAATTTAAAGGCCAAATGAGGACTGTGGGAAAATACTTTTTATACATAAAAAAGGCAAAGAGTTAATGTCCATAGTAGTTAAAAGGGTCCTATAGAAAAATAGAGAAAGAGCAAAGACAGAGGAGGGGGACAGAACATAAAATGGGCAAATAAGAAGAAAATTACATATGATCCATAAACATTTGAAAAATGCTCAAACTCACTAATAATTATTGTAATTCAAATTAGCACAAAAGTTAATTTTTTTGTTAAGTTGGCAAAATTTAATAAAATTTGGGATGACATAGTATTTGTAAGAGATAAAAAAACTAATTTTTTTTTCATATTTTGCTAATGGGAGTCAAATTGCTGTGGCATTTTTGAAAGACGATTTGGCACAAATCTGGCACAAAAAAAAATTTAATTTAAAATAAAGTCACTCTACAACCCAGAATTCCTGCTGACAGGATTCTATTCTTAAAAAAACACTGGCTCTAGTGAGGAAAATGTGTGTGTATAGATGTGTTTACACATTGTAATTTTGTAACAGCATAAAACTGGAGACAACTCAAAGGACATCAACAGGGAAGTGGACGAATAAATCATTTAACATCTACACCAGCTAATAGTATAAAGACACCAAATAGATGAGGTGTGTGTAAATGCATTGACATTGAAATATGTAAAATGAAAAAAGATATGCAAATATACATTCATGTATATATACATACACACATATGTATTTACATAGATACACAAATATATATACACCCATGTGTATATAGTATATATATATATATATATATATATATATATATACACACTACATATGCATTTGTAGACATATGCTGTATATTCTATTTTTATGAAAATGAAAACACATATCTACACTTGTACATACATTGAAAAACTACATACAAACACACAAATACACACACACACATTCATACCTCTCATGGTTAAAATTGATCAAGTATAAGAGGATAAGGCAATTGAAAATTTTTTTCTATATTTCTGTATTGTTTGAATTTGTTATAGCATGTACAACTTTTTCAGTTAAAAACCACAACAAAATTCCAGATTTTCAGGAGGTTGAAACAAGAGAATCACAGTTTGAGGCCAGCCTGGGCAACTTAGTGAGACTCTATCTCAAAATAAAGCTTAAAACAAGCTGGGGATGTGGTTCAGTGGCAGAGTTCTTAGCTACCATGTAAAAGGCCCTGGGTTCAACCCAAGAGCTGGAAAAAAAAAATGTGCCCAGGAAAACGTAAGAACTTGCCACGATGCAACTAAACCAGTCAGGGTCACTCCAGGTGAATTGGACTGGCACTAAATAATCACACAGACACAGAAAGTACTTTTTTCTTGGGGATCAGTGACAGCTCCTCAGCCCCAGATCCCAAAAGGGAGGCAAGAGAGGCAGACAGAAGAGAAAGAGCACGCTGGAAACCCTATTAATTGGGGGGAAGACACTTGAGAAATTTCCACCCAAATGAGGCAAGGGATTGGTTTTCAGGGGGGTGGAGCCCAGTCCCATTGGGTGACGCCCACTCCCCAGAGCTTCCTTGCCCAGGGAAGATGAGGTCCACCTGTTTTCTTGCTGCTAGTGGAAGCCAGTTCCACACCACCATTGCTCAAGGCTAAGGGTAGTGCTCAGTCATTGTGAGGTCCCAGTGAGTCACTGTGGGAGTGTTTGAAAAGTGGTTGGCACACAGCAAGTGATGTCGATTTGCTATTACTGAAGTTGTATCTCCTTCTTCCCTACCTCTGATGTCGGGGGAGAAAAGATTCAACTCATTTCCTGGCTTCCCAAAGACACAGGTCTTTCAGGATTTCCAAAGTGAAAAGCGGGCAGATGGCACAAAGGAAAAGGCTGGCCTGTGGACCCACCATGGTTTTCCCAGGATACGGTCTTTCAAAGAATCAGAGAAGGTGGCAAATGGTGAAAGGGCAAGATCACTCTCTAGTTTCTCATGGAATCAAGTCAATGGTGGTAGAGATTCTTAGGGTTCCATAAACTTGGACTTGGTAGTAGAGAGAAGGAATAGAGGGGCCCACAGGCTATTCCTTGGAATTGCCAATCAAAACAAAAAATATTGGGGGAGGAAGGACAAAGGGAGAAGGGAGAAAACGGCACTGACCAGTGGATTCCCCAACATAGTGAGGACCAGCTGCGAATCTGCCAGTGATGGAGTGGAACACTGGCTCTGCTGGGGTAGAGCCTGGCAGATGATGACATGGACTGCAGGATGCCCCAATTCAACTAATGAATCATCATTCTAATGCACTAGTAGACTCCCCTTCTTTTAAAGCTCTGTAGCAAAAGGTTAAAACTAAGGGTTGGAGAATAGAAAAAAAAATCCTTAAGATAATTTCAATCCCAGTGCTTATATAAATTTTTATAATTCAATTGGGCTGAAAATATTACTATAATGGACTAAATTTAAATTGGATTAAAAAGGATGAGTATTCATTCCAGAAAGATTTTTCAGGGTGTATGTATGTGTGATGGGGAAAGTACTTGAAGAAGAGAGTCAGGGCTTTAGGACCAAGAAAGTTTTATGCAATCATGAGAATAAGGCAGGAATTATGCTTGCACAGATTTCTAGTCTATTCTGCTCTTTTTTCCTTCTCTTTGTTCCTAAAGAAACATTTTCCCCTCCCCTTTCACAGAGTCGTAAAGATTAAGGAACCCAGGATAAAGAAATCAGTTTATCTGCAAGGTAAAAAGAACCAGAGAGGTTTTGATTGTTGACAATGTTTTTCTGTTTATAAATATTGTAATAAAAAAATACACTGGGAATAACATTCAAAATGGAATTCAGGAGATAAAATAGACTTGGGATTGTATCTCTACCTCTCTGCCTGGTTTCCTCTTTTATAAAGTTGGGCACTTGATAGCATTAGATTACCTCTAAGATTTCTTCCATTACTTACATTGCAATCTCTTCCCTACTTCCTGGAATTGGAGGGACCTTAGCTGTCAGCACAAAACCTCTACCAAAGTGGGAAAAAAAAATCTCCCAACTTTATGGGAAAATCCATGTAGTGTGTTAACTTTTAGGAATTAATATTTTTAGTATAAATTGATAATTTATACTAAATCGATAATTTGAATCAAATATAATGGAATTGTCTTGACCAAAACAGTGGTTTCCTCTAGCATGGTTATCTAACATTCATTTCCAAAGATTTTGTATGTGGATATGGAATTAATCCACCAAAAGACCTGGGTCTGGAAACACAGGCTGAATTTCTCAAAAGTTCCCTGCAAAGAAGTACAATGACTAGACTATTCACACACCTTGGCCATGTGATGTTCAAGGATAAACCAGGGATGTTCAAGGATAAACACTACTAGGACTGGGTTTTGCTAGTGGCAGCGACACACCCCTAAACTACAGGACCTCAATAACTGCAAGAGGTTATATTTTGTTCAGATGAAGATATGTAGACTCTCTCATCCAGGGTTTCAGTGCAAAGGCTCTCTTCACCTTGTCTGCCAGTATCTCAACAAGTGACTCCAAGTTCATCCTATCAGGCGAGAAAATGGATGGAGGAGGCACCACAACAGTCAAGGACCAGAGTACCACATCACTTCTGTTCTTATTCCTATCTGCCAGAGCACAGTCACATGGTCCCAGCCCCGTTCAAAGGATCCTGAGAAATGTAGGAGAGAACATAGATATTTAGTGAATACTATTTGTCTCTGGATGAACTGATGTTTTAATCAGGGACATAAAGATTTCAAGTTAGTGAGATTCCTTACTTCAAATGTTTGGAACAGGCAACTAAAAGCCCTGGCTTTTAAATATGTGGTTTCTTTAGTTATTTTTACTCTAAAATAAAAAAATAAGTCTAAACAACTGGGACAACTTTGCTAGGAAGCGAGTCTTCTGAAGTCTTCATCACATCTAGGGATGAGGCTGCTTTTGTGGCTGCATCACATTGTTAATTCATAATAAACTTTAAGCCAGCTAAAACCTTCACAGAATTGTGAGGAGGAACTGCTGCCAAGCCAGGCTTCGGACCTCGTACCTGTGCTGTTCACTTAGCTTTAGACCTTAATGCAGGACTGCATATTTATTAGGTTACGTGTCACTCTGTTATTTTCAGACAATTGTCTCAGCCTTCTGAATTTTTAATTTCATCATCTATTGTAACAGCTATTTCTTCAAGAATTGCATCATCTACCAATTTGATGAGTGCATCTTGAAAAAATAGGCCAAGGGCAGAGTCCTCCAGTAGAACCCCAGAGACCTCCCTTGAGAAGCATCTAAATTCATTAATGAGCACAGTGGGTTTATTTGTTCCACTAGCTTCAGATCTTCTTACCTTATTCTCAACCAGTTCATATTTCTCTACTTACTGTAGGATTTCATAAGATTTCTTAGCACGATCTTATTATCTTCTTTTCTAAGCCCCCTCCTACTTCTGGATTGCTTACTGGTAGATGGCACCACTGTCTACCCTACTGTGCCAGAAATGTGACAGCAATCCCCAAGTCTGTTTCTTCTTCATCCCCTGATAAGAGAAGTTGGGTTAATACTGCCACTTTTCAAACATTAGTGACTGCTACCCACTAATGCCTGGATGGACGCATCCAAGCTCCTCTCTCTGTCTCTGGTCTTCCTTCCTCCCCTCTGTCCTCTTCCTCAATAGAGTGATCCTTCTAAACTGTAGTTGTCATGCTACACCCTTGAGTGAAGGCATCAAAACTCCTCAGTGTAAGGTTAACATTAAAAGAATTTAATAAGTAGTTTGGCATGGGCGACAACCAATCAGAAGGCCAGCAGGGCACCTTTCCATTCAAGTGTGTCCAGGTGCACCATCTACCCACTTCTCCCCCTCCTAGGGGTTTCAACAGATCCACATTTGCACTGTAGTGTCCTGGTCCTTCCTCAGTCCTCTCAAAGTTCCTACCTAACTCAGAAGCAGCAGGGAACTTCATGCATGTTGTCTCACTACCTTATTTTTGGTAGCAACTGGCCATTCTTTTAGATTTGACTTTATGGAGTCAGAGCCAAGGTTTTAGAATTCAAAATAAAATTGAAAAATAAAATTCAAAACAGAATTCAAAAATAAAATCAAACAAATACAGCAAAATTCCCATTCTTACCCTAAAATGTTGACCTCCTAGAAATGAAAAGGGTTTCTTTTTATATTCTCAACCAGAAATTGGACTCTGTTGTTGTTGGATTTTTTGTTTGTTTGTTTGTTTTATCTTCTTTCAGGCAATCACCCTCTCTCTGGGTCTAATTAAATACCAAAAGCACTTCAAGTTATGAAAAATTCCAAATATTATTCCAATTCGTTGTTAGGTTGTGCACCTCCACTACTAAAATCAGCACCATGTGGGTAGGGAACAATGTTTGATCTCTGTTTTTTCTAGTTCCTGGAACATATTAGGTACTGGATAAATGTTCACTGAACAAGTAAACAAAGGTATGCTGTGTCAATACCATTTTGATAATTAGCCATGTACTAATATTACAAAACAGAAAATGGAATGATGGGATTTAATTTCTCTGTTGTAAGTTCCAATTACAGAAATAAGAAAATGTATAGCTTCTCTTGAATAGGATTTCAGAAACCACAGGGATTCCAAAACCACATCTGTAACAATCAATTTTTGCAAGAGAAAAAGGATGTATACATAAAGAGAAAATGTAATAACATGTTTGCACATAATGGCTAATTTCACTGTGTTAGGGTTATACCATTTTTCACATAGAAAAGATTCATTTTGTTTCCTTCTCACCTTTATGCATGTTTCTCCCATTATAATGGTAATTAATGCCATTTTATAAAGCTAAAACAGTAGTTTTATTTGGATCCTTCTTTTTAAAGTCTGTTCAGCTTATTGGACTCTTGACCCCAGAATTAGGCTTTAATAATGAGTATCTAAAAAAAATTAAAACAGTATTTTCCAGGTGCTAAGTATTAGCTCTATTAATTGTTTCTAAATGGACTTTTAAAAAATTTTTTGTCTTTTGTGTGATTCTCCTTTCTTTATGTGGCATTTAAAAGTAAATTATCATTGACTTTGGTCCTTAACAACTTTCAGTGGCTTAGTGCCATTGATCCGTGCCACCACTGATGCCACCTCTGTGGCACGATTGTGCAGGTGAATGCCATCATTGCTGTGCTGATAGGAACAGCATTACAAAGAGGATGGAAGAGAGTGAGTTCTGGATCCAGAGAACCTGGTTTGAATTATCACTCTGCTACTTGTCTGGGGGAACTACTTATTATTTGGAATTTGTACAAAGAAGCTAACATCACATGCAATTCAAATGGTTAAATAAGATACAGTATGTAAGGTGACTGTTATAATTTAAAGCGACAGTGAAGAGATGTCACCAAATTGACATATGAAGCAAATGCCTTGCTCTCTGAATCCCTTGGCTCTCACTGGAAACAAGAGCTAGGGCAGAGAGTGGATGTGAGACAGGCCACCTGCACTGACTCTCCACATGGCCAGGGCTGGCTCAGCTGTCTTGGCCTACTGGGTCAGGGTGCTCTTCTGTCTCTCTGCATTTGCAGAGAGAGGAAGACCACACTGCTCACCCCACACTCTCCTGGTTCTACCAAGAAAACTTTCACTCGCTGGTCTGCAAGCACTGGGTCATCACACAGACAGATGATTATTAAAAGTACAGGAGAAGACTCTCTCAGAGTGTCACTTGGTCACTATGTTAGCTGTGTGTGCCTGCATATGAAAAACTAAATATAGTGGGCTTTCTTTATCTTCTCATTTCATTTTTATATCCAGTTCTTGAAAAGATATTTTACTCATTCTTAATTCAAAAAAAATTAAACCCACTTTGTAGTTCAGCTGTTTTCAATTACTTTGCTCCACTCCCTCTCCATGTTGTTCTGGGCACTCATTTACCTGCTGAAGGATTTTCATGAGGCAACCCTCTGCTCCTTGTCAGTCACTGAGGTCACACTGGCTCCACTCACCTCATCTGCTCCCTGTGGAACCTGCTGGTTCTGAATAAGAGAGTGCCAAGTAGAATACAAGAGTTCTGTTCTTTCCTAGCCACCATTCCCAAATATTTGTTAGTACATAAATATCAGCCCACAGATGGTATTTTGCCGGAATCACTATGTTTCCTCTATATTTAAATCAATTTAAATCTTGCCTGGTTCCCCTTCCATCCAGGCTGGTAGGAAAAACAATTTCAGCCCTTATTGGGGATCCCCACCTCAAGGACTGTACAAAAGAAGGTATGTATCCCCAGAGCATCTCATTGTCTCCTCTAGTCATGGGCCATGGCTCTGATGGTTACCACTGAGATGCTCATTGTTACATTCCAGGGAACTATTGGCTCCAGCAGCCATTCTGAGGGCACTGGAATCTAGAGTTAGTTTTCCTAGGTGCCTCTGCAGCTAGCCATGGTTTTTCTTCTCTTCCTCAGGGTTCTACCAAGAAGCAGAATGTGGATTCTTAATATTGCAGGGACTCTCCAAACCTCATCTCCTTTCACATTCTCAGGAAAACTCTTCCTTTTTCTACTGAACTTGAAAGTCACCACTTTTTCACTCTTTCCTCTCTGGAACACCTGACATAGTTTCTTCAAAGGTATAAACTTCAAGATGAGATAGGAAAGGCCTTTGATATCGAGTATTCTGTTTATATTAAAATGCTTGAAATGAAAAGGGGGAAAAATACAGAGTAAATTAGTTGCTCAAACATTATCCTGTTCAATCTTTTGTAAATGAATAAACTTTAGTTAAGAGAAGCATCAAGGGAAGTGCAGGAAGCAGGGAGAAAGGCAGCTATGGCACAAAGACATTTGTGGAGATGCTGAGAGACACAGAGGGGGCTGCAGTGGATCTGTGGATTGCGGGGGCGGGGGGGTGGCGGGGGTCATTGCTGCAGCCTGTGTGTGGTTTCCTGTGAGTCTTTCACAGTGATCCCCCAAATGAGGCCTTTACGTTGTTTCACTAGCACGTCTTCATTTGCATCTTTGTTGATTCATGTCTCTTTTCATTCTTTGTATTTTTCTTTCTTTATCATTCCTCAACAACAATTTCAGATCATCCTCACACATACAGCATAATTATCATAGAGTCTGATTTTCTTTGTCAAGATATCGGATGCTCTGAAGCCTGATTGCCCGGTGATCAGTCATTTGGCCAACTTCATAAAGGAAGTAGTCCACAAGTCAGCCATTGTAAATAGTCAGATGAGTAGATCAGATCAGATGTGATCTGAAAGTTGAGCAACTGCTCTGCAAGTGATTGAACTGGTTTAGTGTATAACTGTCACTTTAATTCTAAAGTCCAAGGGCACATTAGCTTTTTGCTACAACCTGAGAATCTCATGCTTTTTGCATGATTGCCATCTTTCCATCGTGTTTCAACCTATATAGCAAATGTGAATTTCTGGGCCACTGCTTCCCATTTCATTTATTTTACATGTTTATGCATATGTTTATAAATATTTAAACCTATGAAAGTTGTTTGTTATATTTCTATTATCTACCTTTGTTGCAGAACATCTGCTTTCTTTCACATCCTCAATATAAAAATGATTTTGAGCTAAACAAACATGTTATAAGCTTATACAATTTTGTAGTGAATGATTTTCTGTGTTGTTTTTGAAACACAGATTGCATTTCAGTTCTTTTCTCCACATGCTTTCATTCTGAAGAAGAGAGGTCAGTATGTAATGTCCATGGGCCAAATCTAAACTATTATCTAATTTTGTAAGTAATGTTTTATTAGAACACAGTCATACCAAATCTTTCAGGTATTGCTGTGGCTTTTTTCACACTTCAGTGTCAGGAGTGAGTGAGTAGTCATGACAACTGTAGATCTTTCTAGAAAAAGTTTGCTGAACCTTACTATGGAACAATAACATAAAGCCCTTTCCATCACAGAATTTTCCAGCTTCAGAGCTGGAAAAATACTGGTTGAAAAACTTTGTTTTATAGATGAGAAACTAGGACCATGCCAGAGTCAACTTTTAATGAGTATACCAAGCACTTGCTTTAGCAAGTATTATCTCAATTAGTAACAACAAAGTTATTTTTCTTTTATGGATAAGTAAATCAGGATACAAGGCCTTAAATAAATTTCCTGTGGTCATCTAGATATCACAATAAGGAGGTAGGACTGGACCCAGGATTAGGAAGTATAGAATCATTATGCCATTCAGGCTCTAAAGTAAAGAATTCTCTCTAAGTCCCACAAAAAAAAATAGTATCAGAACCCATAATTAGTGCCATTTTGAAAAGTAAATGTATATTTTCATCTCTGTGCTCTTTGGCCAAATGAAGAAGAACAACCTCCATTGCATCTTTTTTTTCCTTCAAGTTTTGAAATAAAATACACTGGCCAGATGTTCTGGGGTAAAACATCTGTCCTAGCATCTGACCTGGAACCAGCTTTTTCCTGAGAGAGTCGCACAGCTACAGCTCTGTTTCTGGACACTTGCTCAAGGGGTGATTAATAGTTTACATAAACTAGAAGTGAACCACCTACTAGAGGCTCCTCAGCTCTGAGAAGGAAATGGGACTCTTCTCCACAAGTAAACCTATTGTGGCTTCCTCTTCCCTGTGCTCAAAAAGTTCTTCCCTGTGCTCGGAAACCACTATTTGTGGTCAAAACATTCATAACCAGCATTTCCAACTGGGACAATAACCTAGGTCTAAATGCCGCAAGAATTATTGAATCAACATAAAATTAAACTGCCCCTTAATATTGTACAGCTTTCATCAATTACATTATTACTGCAGTTTCCTGACCATTGAAGTACTATTGCATAGTCAGGACTCCAGCATCTGGTCAAGGACCTAATCCCACTCCCTTGGAAATGTTTAACTCTTATTCTTTAGTCAATCTTGCTTTGTAGTTTGAATGTTTTTATCCCTTCAAATTTTGTTGAAATTTAATCCCCATTTTTATGATATTAAGAAGTGGAACCTTTTAGGGAAGTGATTAAATCATCAGTGCTCTATCTTCATGAGTGAGAGTTATTGTCCTGTAAAAGAGGCTTCAAGAGAGTTGCCTGGCCTTCTCCACCCTTCTGACATCTGATGGCATAGCAACAAGGTATCATCTTGGAGGCACAGAGCAATAAATAGGTTGGCATCTTTATCTTGGACTTCCTAGCCTCCAGAATGTGAGAACTAAATTTTTATTTATAAATTATAAATAGGCTATTATGTTAAAGCCACAAGAAGAGACTGATACTTGCCTCCATGTTTTAACTCCTTCATCTTTTGTAACTTGGCTCTCTCCTCAGGATTCTGATATCATCCTTCCTACATATTTCTCCTGAAATGAAGACTTTCCCTGTGCCAAAAGCCAGGTAGCTAACACTGCCCAAGAAAGTCCCACAACTGGGCAGATTACTATTTCATTAAAAGTATGGTCATCACCTTCTGCTGATGTTAAAATGAAACAACGTGAGAAACTTCTGTGCTTTGCTTGTCAGTTCATATTCTCATTTCCATGTTAATATTCCTCTCAAACTCCTGAGGCTATCACCAATCCCAGCAAATGGGAACTCTCCATGCCTCCACACCTGCCTGCTCTCAGACCCCCTTGTACTTTACTACTCACATTTGACAGTGAACCCTTCCTGCTAGGGAAGGCCAGTAAATAGTTCCATAGGTTTCCTCCATCACATCAAATCTCAACATCTCAGGTAACCTGCACTGACCATTTTCTCATTTTCAGAATGGTCTCAAAGGAGGTTCACCTGAGCAGTAGTCTGACAAGTTAATTCATGAGAGGAGAAAAGACATCCCTGAGATAAATGATTATAGAAATACAGTATCAGTTTGCATGTCTAACCATGTAACCACAGAGTATAAATTGGTCCCTCTTGTACTGAATAGAAATTTAAACTAAATGAAGTAAAACAAACAACAACCAAACCGCACTCCTCTCTAACTCTAATCTGTCACAAATGGGTCTTAGGATCATTCACACTGTAGGCTACAAGGACGCAGAGATGGAGTAACTGTTGCCACCTGCACTGAGGTTAACTGGCTGACAATGGCTTGGAGTCTGCTGAAGTCCTCAAAGCCAACATAGTGGAAAATTCATCTTTGACTATGTGAAAATACATATGAACTGCTAAAGGGAAAGAATGAAACTGAGAGCTGAGCAAATGACAATTTAAATATTATGAGCAAGTCTGTCTGCCAGTCCCGTCACTGCTCATATGACCCAAAATAGTGTTGTCAGGGAGGAGAAAAACTAATCCCTGGAGTGTGTCCAACGCCCATCTTCATTATCTCATTCCTCATCACACAGACACTGAAGTGATCATTATTGTCAGCTCAGTCATCATGGTGAGTCACCACTATTATCTTCAGAGCCAAGCAAAAATATCCAGGATGTACAGTGAATATTCTGCATTACTCTTTTCCTGAGTGTGTGTGTGCATATGTGTGTATGTGTGTACGTGTGCGTCCGTGCACACACCTTCCATATCCTTATTTATTATCCCCATATTAAAAATGCTATGGTTATATTTTGCATGTGTTAAGGTTATTTTATTCTCTAAACTGTTATCCAGTTTACATTTGTAAAAATACATATATTGCTACAGAAGCATGTATCCATCAAACCATATATACTTGGCTTTATATTCATTTTAAGGGATTCTCAAGACTTACTTCCAGAAAATATTGTACTTGACTTTACAACCATCCCTTACATAAATTGCAATCACTGTGACATTGACAGTAATGCTGCTGCTGGGATATAGCTCAGTGGTTTTCAGCTTGCCTAGCATGCACAAGGCCCTGGGGTTTGATCCCCAACACTGCTAAACAAAAGCAAAAACACCCCACCAAAAAACTCGAAAGTGATGCTGTTTTCCAGGACAAAAATAACTTATCTAATATATGTACCTAAAATGTTACCTGATATAGAAAATAATAATATAGAAAATAATAATACAATGTAAGAACTACAGAAAACCTGGGAAACTTTTCCAGGGGGGGAAGCCTTTAAATCACACTTTGAGTTAAACTTATAGTTAATATAGTTAAGTTACTTCTATCTTTATAGAGTTAAAACATCTACCTATCTAGTTTTGAGTATAAAATATCTGAAATGTGAGACAATTCCAAATAAGGTAAGTGCTAAATAACATTTAGTGCCTAAGATATATTTCTCATTTGAATAAGAATATTATAAAAATAATGTGTGCCATTTCTTTTACATTAAAAGTTAGTTTTTCCTCATCCACATAAATATAGTCAAATATTTAAATAAATATCCCCCTGGTAAGAATCCACATTATTATTAACCCATGTTAACTTAGATTTGCTTCACTTTTTCATGTACCTTCAGGCATTTATTTCGAATTAGCTATTTCCATAATACTTGATTTTTGCCTGTGTTAAAATTTTAAAAGTAAAACAAAACAAAACAAGCCCTCTTTCAACCTCTTCAGCCAGTGTCACGCCATCTCATCTGAAGGCAAAACTTCCTAAATTAGCTAAAGTTATCTGCAATTCTAAAACCTGACTAATTCAATCTTTTCTTAAGTGGTCTCCATGACTTAATTCCTTTTCCAATCTACTCTCCAAACCACAAATAGAGAAACTAAAAGCATAGACCTCATCATGACTCTCTCCATCTCAAAAATCTTTCTATTGCCCTTTGTTTATCTTAGGATAAATTCTTAATTCTGTACTGTGATTTATGAGGTTCTTTGCCACCTGGTGCCTAATGACTTCACCACTCTTGGCTCTTCTGCTCACTTATGCTGAGTTCTTGAACATCAATCTTTCCTCATTTTGATTCCAAAGCTGTGTTAAGTTTGCTTTCACTTGGAAAATTCTCCACACTGTTTCTGGTCTGGGACTCTCTTCTTTCCTGATCTCTCAGGGCTAACTCTTATTTACCCTTCACCGCTCAGATTAACTGCCTCTGCTCCACCAGGGTCTTTGTGAGTTTCCTGTATGCTGTCAGTGTACCTGCCCTCATTATTCACCACACTTGCAGGGACTCGTTTAATGCCTGCAGAAAGATTCTGTGCAAATAGAGTCCAAGCCTCTCTTTACAAGTTTATAATCTAAAAAAGGTGTTGGAGAGACACACATTCATTTTATCAAGTCTAAAAGCCATGAAAGAAAACATATTTGATTATATTAAGAACTTGAATTCAGTTTGGAAAAAAGGTATCATAAACAAAGTATATAAGCAAATGAAAGACCAGGGAAAATATTTGATATATATACCCAATTTAAAATGTTCTACATGTTGTCATATTGTCTAATATTGAAAAAAGAAACCCCAAAATTCAGCAGTTTAACACTCATATTATCTCAAAGTGTCTGAGGATGAGGAATCCAGATGCGAATTACCTGTGTCTTCTGTATCAGAGTTTTGCATAAGCTTATAACCAAGGTGTTAACCAGACCATGGTCTTATATGACGGGTTGAGCAGAGAAGGATTTGCTTCTAAGTTCATGTGGATGTTCACATGATTCATTTCCTTGAGAATTGTTGGTGTTAGTGTCTCAGTTTCTCATGAGATGTTGGGGAGGGGTCACATCAGTTCGTTCCCATGTAGCCCTCTCTACTAGACAAGAATGTGAGAAATGCCGCAGAAAGATTACTGGAAAAATGGAAGTCATACCTTTTATAACTTAATCATTCAAGAGAAAAAACCCACCATTTTGCAATCTGCTCATCATTAGAAACAAGTCACTAGGTCTAGCACATGCTCAGGAAGGAGCATGGCCAGGATGCAGGGTCACTGGGAGCCATTTTCGAAGGTTTTCCACCACAGTGACATACAAACTGCTTTTATACAAATTCATTAGAAGAAGAAAACTTAATATGGATATGAGGATAAGAATAAGCAAGTCACACAAAAGAATAGGAATAGGTAATTCACATGAGAGCAAATTCAAATGATCATTTTACATAGGAAGAGATTCTTGCCATCTCTAGCAGTCATGGGAATGCAAATTAAAGCAGCATTGAGAGGGTCTATTAGCACTTCTATAAAGCTCAAATCAACTTATAAAGATGAAGAGACACTTTCATCATGCTTTGTTAATGAAAGTGAATTCTGTAGCCTTTTTGGAAAGCAATTTGTTTAAATCAATTAAAAACAGAAATATATGTCCTTTTGATTTAGAAACATAATCCAACAAAATAAAATCAAACACACACATACTTACTATAGTGTTGCTTTGGTTTAAATAAATAAATAAATATATATATATATATATATATATATATATATATATATATATATATACACACACACACACACACACACACACACACACACCCCTAAAAATAAAATGGGTAGTTTTCAACTGGGAAATTGTAAGTGTGGCATGTGTATGTATAATATTTAACCATTAAAAAGAATGATTAGGAGGGAGGGAGAGAAAGAGCGGGGTGAGGTATGGGGAGGAGATGGCACAAAAGAGCACAATATGCGTTTATATACAGTTACATTAATTCATGGCCATGTGAACAAAGAAAGAGGTTTTTAAAAATTATGAAGGGAGACCCTCATTGCTATACAAAATTACATATAAGAGGTTGTGAGGGGAATGGGGAAATAAACAAGGAGAGAAATGAATTACAGTAGATGGGGTAGAGAGAGAAGATGTGAGGGAAGGGGAGGGGAGATAGTAGGGGATAGGAAAGGTAGCAGAATACAACAGTTACTAATAGGGTATTATGTAAAATTGTGGATGTGTAACCGACGTGATTCTGCAATCTGCATTTGGGGTAAAATTGGGAGTTCATAACCCACTTCAATCTAATGTATGAAATATGATTTGTCAAGAGCTTTGTAATGTTGTGAACAACCAATAAAAAAAATTTGTTTTGAAAAAGAAAATACCAAGGTCAAAAAAAAATTAATGGCTTAACTATATTAAATGACCAGGGTAAATTTTCATATTCAAGAGATTCATATCTACAGTAGGAGTTTCTTTGAAAATCACTTAGTGACACATAGTACACATATTTACATGTGAATAAAGAATGGTGAGGGGAAACATGAAGCAACTTTTCTTCTTTTGCCATGCTGGGTAAAGTAGCAACTTTTGAACATTGGTTTCCTGTAGTGAGCTCATTAGGGGTAGTGATATTTGAACAAGACGTGGGAGCTATGTAATAAACAAAACAAAAATATAAAATTTATTTCTATGTGAAATGTAATATGATAAAATATATTTTATTCCATTTAAATAACAAGGTGGATAGATAGATAGATAGATAGATAGATAGATAGATAGATAGATATCCACAGATAAAGAAGCACACAAAAAAAGTCACTAAAATGTTCATAGTGGAATTCTCAAGATTGGGATTCCAAGTAATTTTTATTTTCTTCCTTATAGCTTTATTTTTAATTTTTTTAATGTTTAACTTAAATTTATTTTTAACCAATACATAAACACATAAATTGTACATATTAATGGGCATCATGTAATGCTTTTGATACATTTATACATTGTATAATGTTTAAACAACTGAAGTATTCATAAACTGATGAATGAATAAAGAAAATGTGGGACATATACAGCATGAAATACCAGTCTTAAAAAAGAAAGAAATCCTGTCATTTACAACAATCATTGTGTTAATTGAAATAAGCTAGGCACAGAAACACAAGTACCACATGATCTCCTTCATTTCCCTAATATTAGTGATGTTAAATATTTTTCAGGTACTTATGGGCCATTTGTATTTCTTTGGGGAAAATGTCTATTAATCTTTATTTCCCCCTTTTATTGTATACATTAATTATACACAATGATGGGTTTCATTGTGATACATTGGTACGTGCTTATAACATCATTTGATTAATTCTCCTCCCCACTACCTCCTCTTACCCTCCCCTTTCACCTTCCCCCCAGCCCTCTTCCTCTTCTTTTATATTGGTGCATAATAGTCATCATGTACATCCTCCCTTCCACTTTTATGACATTTCCCCCTTTTCCCCATGAGCTTCCACATATGAGGGGAAAAAAAGTACAAAACTTGTCTAAGTCTGTATTGCCTATCTTTGATTGGATTATTTGTTTTTGAGTTTTGGGAGTTCCTTTTATATTCTGGATATCAACCTCTTATCAGATGTGTAATTTGTAAATATTTTCTCTCATTCTGCAAATTGTATCTTTGCTTTGTTGATTGTTTTGATTGTTTTCTTTGCTGCGTAGAAGCTTTTTGATGTAATTCCATTTGTCTATTTTTGCTTTTGTTTCCTGAGCTTTTGAAGTCTTATCCAAAAAATTCTTGCCTGTTCCAACATCCTGAAACATTTTCCCAGTTTTCTTTCAGAAGTTTTATAGTTTCAGATCTTACATTTAAGCCTTCAGAACATTTTTAGTTAATTTTTGTAACTTTGTGAGAGATAGGGATCAGATTTCATCTTTCTGCATGTGAATATGACATTTTTCCAGCACCATTTATTGAAGACTCTCCTTTCTCCAATGCATATTCTTAGCGTCTTTGTAAAAACTCAGTTGGTTGCCACTCTGGAAATAAGTGTGGAGGTTCTCCAAAAGACTAGGAATGGAACCACCCTTTCCCAGCTATACCATTCCTCGGTATTTATCCCATGGAATCAAATTCAGCATATGATAGTGATACATGTGTTCATAGAAGCACAATTCACAGTAAATAAGTTATGGAAACAGGCTAGGTGTCTGTGGACAGATGAATGAAAAAAAATATATGTATGGGTTTTATTCAGTTATAGAGAACAAAATTATGAGATTTGCAAAAAATGGACGGAAAAGGATAGCATCATTTTAAGTAAGACAAATTCACAAAGTCAAGGGCTATATGCTTTTTTCATATATTAAAGAGAGAAGGAGAAAAGGGGATCTTATGAAAATAGAAGGAAAACCACTGGGGCAGAGGAAGAGGACCAGTGGGAGGTAGGAGGGAAGGGAAAAGATAGGTGCTGGGGACTGAAATTGATCCAATTGTTATGTACACATATGAATATGCTGCAATGCAAACTACTGTTCTGTATAACTATTAAGCACTAATTAAAATGTTTTAAAGCTCAGTTGACTATAGAAGCAGTGGTTTACTTCTAGGTTCTTCGTGCTATATCTATATTTGTGCCAACACCATGCTATTCTAATTGCTATAGCTTTGTATTGTATTTTAAGATTCTCCTGCTTTGGTCTCTCCACTCAAGATGATTTTGGCTACTCAAGTTTGTATTGTTTGTTTGTGTTTATAGTTCTATAAAAATTTTAGAATTTTTTTTCTAGTTCTGAGAAGAATGCCATTGATATTTCAATAGACATTGCATTGATTGACTTATTTCAAAAAATTATTATTTAATTTGAATGAAATATATTTTTAAATATACATACATGTGCATATACACGTACATGATACATATGTGTATCTATATAATAACTTATTGCATGATATGGATGTGGAATGATAGAAAAAAATTATGTAATAAGAAACAAACAAGAAGGCATTTTATATAAAAGATATAGTATAAAAAGAGGTACTAACTCAGGAAAGCAAAATGTCACAATGAAGGAAAACAAGAAGTTTAATTTGGACCATAGGGAATAGGTGGGAGAACAGCAAGATTCTAAATGTAAGCTGGAAATAGACTCTGAAGGACTTTAAAGATAATTTAGACTTCATCCAGTAAGCAATGAGGAGCAATATTTTAGTGTATGCTTACTTGATAAAAATCCACTGGAAGCTGAATCAGGTCCTGGTGTTCTGGACAGAATGGTTAAGAGGGGCCTGCAGACAGGGAGATCATTAACGAGATTAATTATATAGACAGGGTATGAAGTGGGTCATGTTAGGGGAGAACAAGAGACACAGTGAGTTCTACAAAAGAGAGTGTAAAGATGGCATGGAAAATTTGAGGAATATGCAGTCTGCAAATATGTATCACACAGGCATGCTGTCTTGTCCTTATGCTGGTTTAATAGAAGATGGACTGACATTCTGAAATAGCTAAGAAGAGAGAGAGAGAGAGAGAGAGAGAGAGAGAGAGAGAGAGAGAGAGAGAGAGAGAGAAGAGAGGAGAGAGAGAGAAACTTTATTATCCATAAAGAACTGTGCATGCTTGTCTAACTCTGGTTCTCTTGTCTTTAGGACAATCTAGTAAGAGGTAGAAAGATGATATGGTATCCCCTTTCTCAGATAAATCAATAAATATTAGAAAGGTTAAGAAAACTGTCCACTCTTACATAGCTGAGTTCAGCCTAAAGATTTGACCAAAAGCTGCCGATTGAGCTGGGCACCAACCTTAGCCTTTGGAAGGCTGAAGAGCCATGGCTTTCAGCATTTCTGGACAAGTGTATGATCATTGACAGCAGGAGCTACCAGGGTACAATCAAATCTAATTAATGCAGTGACACCTTTTAAATTAATTATTAATAACTTCATATTCACCTTAAAATATGGGGAACCACTCCAGACATAAAGTAAAAGTTTATTTCTGTGATTCACATGTTGAAATTGTAGAAGTTATTAAAATTATGTAATAACTTATAATGAATGTAGAAACAGCTAATTTTATGGAAAAATCATTTTAAATTGTCTTCTAAAAATATTCAGAAAGCATCTTACTAAAACAGTGCACAATATTTTAGCTTGTGGCATTACTTCAACAAAATTCTTCTAGTAGGTGATAAGATATGTCTTTATTTTGGCAAATTACTACTACAGAAAAAGAAACATTTAATAGCTGGGTGGCAACATCACTTCTTGCAATATCTGAGATTAATGGAACTGTCCAAAAATATATCATTCCTTGATTTACCTAAATGGAAAGTGAGAGGCCATTTGGTCTTGCAGATTTGTGGTGTAATTACCATGGATGCAACCTAGTACCTGACAATACTGAAAAAGGACTATTCCTGGAGCATAATGTGAAATTTTAAAACTTGTCAACTAAAATATTTAATAGCAAAGTTGTCATAATACTTAAATTATTATTGGACTAGAAATGCATTCTATGATGAGCTGACATTTAGGTTGGCCTTGACTTTTAAAAAAGGTTATGTGAATGCTTGATAATTGGCTGCTTTGTATCCCACTAACAGAACTAGCCAGTATATATAAAAGTCTGGGTTCAAATCTAGGCACTAGCTCCAAGTGTGTGCTCTTCTCTGCTTAGCACACTTGTTTCCACTAGCAAGAAGAAGATGGGTGCAGAGGAATGCTAAGTTTTTTGTGTTTGTTGTTTTGTTTTTTGTTGGTACAAGGGATAGGGTCCAAGGGACACTTAACCACTGAGCTATATCCCCAGCCCTTTTTATTTTTTATTTTGAGACAGGATCTTGTTACGTTGCTTAGGGCCTCACTAAGTTGTTGAGGTTGGCTTTGAACTTGTCATCCTCCTGCCTCAGCCTCCTGAGTTGCTGGAATTATAGGTATGAACGGCCACACCCAGCTTAGCTTTTATAATTATTTGGAAAGTTTTATTTCTCTTACTGTTAACTAAAATCCCTCAGAATCAGTAGTAAGATCACATACAATTGGATTTATCCAAAATATTGTTTGTGTTTCCTCCAAGAACCTCTAGTTTCCTTATACTAGAGGAAAAAGATCCATGTGCTATGTCAGCATCAACTGACTTGGGTCTGGAAGTGGAGTTGACCTGACTTACATTGTTATGTAACAATAAACACGGTATTATCCAGAATAAACTCTTAACTGGCCTAAACTTATTTCTTGGAAAGTGTTCTAGGTATTTTCCAAAAAAGACTAGAGAAATATAGGAAATTAGCCAGCTTGGCATTGTTTATCCAAAAAACCTGCCAAAAGTCTGGCCCCATTTGCCAGTGTCAATACACTAGAGTGCAAACATGCTCTTGCGCAAGGGACATTATGTAGCTAGAAATTAATCTTAATTAGTCACTCCTTGTCCAGGCTGGATGCTACAGAAGAAAGCCCAAGTTCTTTCAGAATCAACGTACCTACAGTCTCTGGTGAAGCTAAATTGAATTGCCTTTTTATGCAACAAGGGAGGAAGGCCCTTGGAGGGCTTTCTGGAAACTGCTCAGGACCAGTGGCCTGGGGAACTGTTTTCTTCCTCATTGCTTTGTCCAAAACACTGGAATTAAAGTTGTGATCAAAGCCTCTTGTATTTATTTAGCCATGGTGGGCTTTGTTTTGTCCTCCCCTGACAATTTTTCAGCAGCAGTGACCAGGATGCAATTCTGCCTGAAAAGGTCAGTCTTTGATTATCGGGAAGAATTTGCCATCTCTGGGACCTTAGAATGTGAAGGCGCTCATTCACAAATAGCAATATGGATGGAAAGAGAATAGTGTGCTATGACATCGTAACAAGACACATCATGAGGTGACCATGACCTATCAAGATGTCATTGTGATGTGCTTTACGAACAATATGTTCTCTAGACTGTCAGGTACTAACCAGTAGATTGAACTTCCCACTTTAAGTAGGCCTTTGTTTAAGTTACTCTGAAGGGTTCAGCCAAAAGGATGGGTTGTGACTTGTCACAGTTTTTGGCATTAAACCTTTAAGTTTCATATAAATTACTAGACAAGAGTTTATCTAGCTTACCTTGTTGGCAAAGCCCTTTCCAGTACCAACCAGTGCTGCAACTTTCCTTCCTTCAGGGATTAGAGTAAAAATAGTCTGTCTCTTTATAGCTCACACTCAACACTCAGAGAACACAGAAGAGAAATATGGAAAAATATCTTCCTCAGGCCAATGTCTCACTTTCTTCTGGTTTGGCCCCTTGTCTTTGAGTGCAAAAGTATGTGGGAAAATGTTTGTATTTGTGATTGACTTAACAGGAACAAAAAAGAAGAGGAGGGTCAGATTCCTCCTATTAGTCCAGAGATCAGCTTCCAAATCCGCTTTTTTTTATATTCTCCAGTGTAATGGACCTGACCAAGAAAGGAGAGAACAAGAAAATTGTATGGGAAATCATGTCCTCTGTCAAGCCAAGACCACCTAGTAGATTAATCAAAGAGCAGAGTCCAGAGAACCACAGGATAAATATTGGAAAGGATGTCTCCTTAGACATAGGAATGCAGCTCCAACCCCTTATTTCTCCTCCAACCCCTCATTTATTCATCTTTTCTATATTTTATATAACCAGAATTTTTCTTCCTCTGTTTTCTCTACTTCTGTAGCTTCTTCGGAAACTGATCACTTTTTCCTTATCAATTTTGTACCATGATATGGGTCATTTTTCTAACACTAGAGATGCTAAAAGCTGCAGACTCTGCCAAAGAGTGACTCACAAATCTCATTAGTATTAAAAATTTAAAACCTCATGGAATTTGAACAAAAGTATTCTCAGAATGTTTGAAATCCTATGAAAATAAAGATAAAAAACTTTTTAAAAGATAGCAGAATAAATAAAGAAATTAGAGTAGTAATGGTCAATTATCGAGTACCTGCTATGTACTCTAAGTCACCAATGACCAAGTTTTATTATAGCAGCATCAATTATAAGGTATTCTTCTCTTCAAAGGGGCTTCTGGAAGGAGTCCAAGAAACTCAGAAGTATGTTTTCTTTCTGAGCATTGACTCTGGCTCTAGAGATGAAACCATGGAGGGTTTGAATCTTCAAAATTAATGCCAGTGACTGCTTGACAGTGAGCCATGGTGACTATTGCCAAGTAGTGGAGGAGTGTGGTGGGGCCGGGAGAAGGAAGAGCCAGCCCAGTTCTAAAAACCATTATCTTGTGGGTTGTCATGGCCCTGATTTCCAGAGTGGAAAGCTGGACTTGAGGGTTCAGAGTTAGCTATGGCAGTGGAGTACAAGGTTGAATAATAGCAGAGTGAAGCTCCAAGAGGACTGGCAATGTGCCTTTTTAGGAAATGTCAGCAGCCAAGCACATTTGCCATTTTTCTGTCCCTCTCTTTTTAGAGTAGCATTAAATGATAATGTTTATATATTTGGTAGTTTCTTTGTTTCATGCACTGTCTTGGTTTACATGGATTAACTCACTTATCCAAATGTCAATCAATACTATCATTCTTTATTTACAGATAAGAAAATTATGTTCATAGAGGCTTAATGCCTCATCTAAGATTGCACAGCTAGTAAGGGGTGAATTCAGGATGTCTGGGTGTCCCCACCACCCTGTTGCACCATACCCTAGAGTAATTCCCTTCTTGATTCCCCATCTTCATTGCTGTTCTTCCAAAGGCACCTGTACTCTTTCATGTAAATTTTCCCTCTCTTGCACATTATCAACACTACAATTGTTGGAGGCTGTATCCCACTTGAGAAGGTTGGAAAGATCACTTGACTACGTTGTGTTCTTAAGTGGAGATGATATCTTTCCTAGGGTGGGAGCACATGAAGTGTAAACTCTTTCCATGATCAGACCAATCCACAATATTTGTGTGTCAGAAGCCCAAGTCATCCAATAACCAACCAGAGAGTCAAATTGTAATAAATACAGTGAAATGTGATAGGTTATAATGATAAAGAGTCACCGAGAGATCCAAAACTGCCTTCTAAATTGTCAGTTGCTACTTACTAGTGTACTAACAATGTATCTATTGTTAATATAGTTCTGGTTCCAGCAACGTGATGGATTGAGCTAGCAAACATGCAATGTCCTTCTAACGTAATTATACAGAATTGCTGCACAAAGTAGAGCACAGAAGTTTTAAATCACACCAAAGCTCAGGGAAGAAAATGTTGTGTGCTGAAAATGAAGAGCAAGTCCAAAGTTATTGCTCTGTGCCACAGGTATCTGGTTGGTGGGCTACTATTCTACTAACTCTGATGCAGGGACTTGGGTTCTCTGTCTTGTGGCTCCACCATCTTCATTATATCATTTCTAAGATCACTATTTATTTTTATTATACTAATGAAGGGTAAAAGAGCACAGATGGCCTGTTGGGGAAATTTGTGGGCCAGCCCTAAATATGACCTACCTCACTTCCACTCCTATCCACTGGACACACATGACAGCATCTGGGTAATACAATCAGGCTGTTCTCCCAAGGAGAGAAGAAGCTGGGTTTGGAAATTAGCCAGATATGTCTTATGGTAAGCAGAGTAAGCCTACCTTATAAGTATTCTAGATAAATGAGAGTTGGAGAAAAGATGACAAATTCGTAAAGTTCCAAGTGCTTACTATTTTAGGGATAGTAGATTGAGAAACTATTAACTGACTAATTAATAAGTAAATCTTTGTCAATGGGTGCATTCTCTTTTGACCTTCCTGTCATCCAGACAGATAAATTTGGTGTCTGAGTGCTTTTCTTCCATCAAGATAAAAATGTGATATATAATTTTGCAACAAAAGTACTTTTCCATCAATGAATTCCTGTATGTCCAATAAAGACATTTCTTGATTCAGATAAATCTGTTTTTCTTTCACCACTCAAAATCGACATGTATTTTCTGCTTTTTGTAAAAAGCGATGAATGAGAGTCAATCAGGAGGTTAATATATCTGCACATGTTTTTAGAGGTAAATGAGTTCAAGTGCCACCACCAAATCTGCTGAATTATAGATGTATTCAATCAGATGAAAACATTAATTTGGTTTTTATATTTCTGAGCATTTGCTTAATATTCATCCCACATAAGAATTTAGTTTAACATAAAGCTTAAAGGTTGTTTGATTTTTCTGTTTGCCCTAAAATTTGAAGTTTATTTGCTAGAGGTGTCAAACCAGAAGCTAAAAGTGACAAGGAGAACATACTCTGTGCTATGCACTGTTTCTTGTATGGAAGCTTTCACAAACTTCTCTTTCTCCATGGTGTGGGGACATCCTTAGGGTGGTCTGCCAGCCTTGGTTTCTTTTAGAGAGGTTCACTGCTCAGGGGGCTTCAGAGTCATTGTTTCCCTCCCCCATGTCCTGAGGAATGTCACTGGGGCCTCACCTATGCTTTTCTCTCTGCCAGATGCACCATCTTTATCCTTCAGATATCAGCTTCAACTTCATATCACATCTTAGGGAAGCCTTTCTTAAACTATGCTGCAATGATAATCTTGTAATATACTCTGTAAAATGGGGTACTTCAGTGTAGCAGTTTAGCAATTAAATAGAGACATGCCTCAACCTATTATGGGCTATGCCCTGATAAATCCATTGTAAGGTGAAAAGATCATAAGTCAAAAATGCTTTTAAGCTCTCTCTGCTTCCTGGAACTATGTCCCCAGCTGCTTTCCTCTGCCACACCCTTCCACCATGATGTTCTGCCTTGCCCTGAGCCCTGTGGAATGGAATTGGCCATCTATGTACTGAGAGCTCTGAAACCTTAAGCCCCTAAATAAACTTTCCATTCTTAAAAAAAAATGCTTTTAATACACCAACCCTACCAAACCTCCTAGCTTAGCAGCAGGGTAGTCTTGTGGAGTTGGGTTGTTCACACACAAACGTGCATGGTCATGGTGACCTCACTGTGGTTTGCTGCTGCTGCCAGATGCCACAAGACAGTCCTGCACATTGCTGTCCTTGGAAGAGATCAAAATTCAAAATGTAGTCTCTACTAAATGTGTAGTAAGTCAAATCATCCTAAGTTTGGGGATGCCTGTAATTACTTATGAATTTGGCTGTTCAAAAAATTTTTTTTCTCTCAGAGAATGTAACCTCTGTTTTGGGATAGGCCATATTTGTCTTATCCCTTGTTCCTTGTTCAGTGTTTAAATAAAATGAACATCAATAGATGTTAATTAATAGCATCGATAGATGTGAATTGTGCTTATCCATAAACAGTTTGAAAGGCTTTGCCTGTCTCCCTAATATGGATCTCTATGGCTTTTTACCAAGAAGAAGACTAGGAGAATGCACCTTCACAGATCCTCACAGCTGAGAATATTTCTATTCCCCAGTTTCTCTCTGCTAGGGCTTACTGGTGGTTCCCATCTACCTCTAAGTGTTCCAGATACAGCACTAAGGATTCTTCAAGGAGAAGCACCAGGATCATTAGGTGTTATCTTTGGCCCGCACATGGAGGAGCTTTAAGAGGCATGATACATGAAGTTTCTTTAATTGTGTTTGGACTTGGTATTAAAATAGGACAAATTCCAAGGAAGTAAAACTTGTATCAAAGAAGTCTGAGACCCTGAGGTGGATCTGGGGGTCTTTGCATCCTAATGTGATGATAATAATCCTGGTTTATTTCCCAAGTATGTTCTTTGGACCTCTGGGAATAATGCTGTTCAATTGTGCTGCAGGGTGAGTCAGGCCTGAGGAAAAGCACCACATACTCATTCTTCTCATCTGGCATCCATTCAACCATCTGAAGGGACTTTGGGAACCCAGGGAAGCAGGGAACTTTTATAATTCTTTCACGATTCCATTTCTGTCCCCGCCAGAGGTCTTACTGAGGATTTTCTCAAGGCCACAGCTGCAAGGGGTTGTCTCAGGTCAATGAGAAACACTGATCCGTCCCTTGCAGTGAGACTAAATAAAACTGTAAAGTCAATAGGGTTGTGTTTTTCACAGGGATCCCTGAATATATTTAGTGTATCCAGGGACACCAGACCACAGGCACCTCCATGTGGTGTGAACCTGACCCAGGATTCCCCTACAGCTGGAGTAGAGAACAAAAGACCCCAAGAAAGGTCTTCTTTCTGTGATCTGCAAGTGGGTGTGTTTCTGCCATAGTTTTTATTTAAAATTTCATTATTTGGCTTTTATGAAATAGAGATGAAACTGATTCTTCCTTAACTATTTCTGGAGAAACAGGTGAATAATTATATGTCTTTTATGCTAAACCCTGAGAGGTATTTGAAACTGATCTTGTGGGGAGATAAGGAGTCAGCCTGGTGGGGTTGTCACCTGGCCACTGGGGTGGAACCTTCCCCTAGCCAGATTCTCCACATACTTGCTTCACAGGTCTTTCCTCATGAGTGCCAACTTTGTGCTTTGTGGAAACTCTTGCCTTGTACCTCTTTAACACTTATTGGCTCACTTGTATCATAGATTTTTTAAATTGTTCTTCATAGATAAGTTTTCCTAAGAATGATATGAATATCTCTATCCAAAATATGAAATTCACCAAAGTCCAAACCTTTTGAAGCACTGACACGTTGTCACAAGTGGAAAATTCTACACCATGAAACTGTTTCATGTACAAAATCATTTTAAAATATTATATGATATTGCTTTAGGTTATGTTTGCAAGGTATATATAAAACATAAGTGAATTGTGTGCTTAGACTTGGGCCCCTTCTCTCAAAAATTCTGATTATGGGTTTGCAATTATTCTAACATCTGGAAAAAAAGTCTGAAATCTAAAATACTTCTAGTACCAAGTGTTTCAGAAAAGGGATATTCAATTGGTGTATGCTTTCTGTGAAGTCCTGTTTGGTGCTAAAAGTTGGCTTGATCTCCCCTATACCCAGAAGTATTGTATTGTCTCCTTGCATTTACACTTGTTTTTTTTTTTTTTTTTTTTTTGGTAGAGAATCCAGGAAGTGATTGTATATGCATAATGCTTACAATATCTTGGTGTATAATTTCTTGCGCCTCAACAGATGAGTGATCTAAGAAGAGTAAGACTAACCTCTTGAATTAATTCTCATGTTGTTTACTTTCTATGAACAGTTTTTGCAAGTCCTGAATCATCAATACATGAATTTGACGACATAACCTGCTAACCTACATATATTACACATATTTTCCCCAAAATAATAAACTTAAAGAACACAAATAGTTTCTCAAAAGCTAGGCATTATTTCACAGACCTTATAGAGTTTCTCCCTACCCCTGCCCCAGAATCAACTGCAAGATTCTGTACAGATGCTGCTAGCTGATTTCTGTTATTTAAGCTTCTTAGCCATAGGAGATCAACTCTTTATCTGTGTGCATTACTACCTAGCTAAAGGCACATTTTTCATCCTTCCCTGCAGTCAGCTTTGGCTATATTATTAGGTTTCAGCCAATGAAATGTAAATACAATTGTTAAGTGGAGGTTTGAGGGAGAAATCCCTTTGAAAAAGCATCTTCTCCCTTTGCTGCCGGATCATTAAATGTGATTAGGAGGATCCTTGGGTCTTTTAAGGACAAGGGCTGCAACCAGGGATGATGGAACTGAGACCTGGAGGGATCAGGGTTCCTGACTACTCTGTGGAGCCACCTTATCAATTCTGGACTGCCTAGATTTGAAATTCTTTTTGTGTGATGAAGGAATAAGAGACATCTATTTTCTTTAAACGACTGCTTTTTTGAGATTTTTAATTTTTTTCTTATTTGCAGCTAATGCTAATTCTAATTTATACAACCATCTACCCTCCACTTTATACCACTGATCCAGGGATCCATGAATGAGTGTAAGTATTTTCAATCTATTACTTTAAGGATAAAATGATAAAACTGTGTGTGATAACTCTGATTTCAAGAGCTAATGTATTTGCCAAAATTCAAAGAAAAAAGTAGAGCATAGAACCATCTATCTTTTCTTTCTTGCCCTTTCTGTCAAGTGTAGGATTATTAAAGTCATTACTCCAGAAAAATTTCCATTGCTCTCCAGAGTCCATAGCTTCACATCCCTCATTTCCAAACTTGCATCCTCTCACTTCTATTCTTAGTACACACAAAATGAAATTGTTTGCTAGTTGTACTGAGTCAAGATCAGAGGGCTAGGGATGTAGCTCAGTGGTAGAGTGCTTGCCTCACAGGCAAGAGGCTGTGGGTTCAATCCCCAGTACTGGAAAAAAAAATAAAAACTCAACTTTAAGCACTGGGGCTGGGGATGTGGCTCAAGTGGTAGCGCGCTCGCCTGGCATGCGTGCGGCCCGGGTTCGATCCTCAGCACCACATACCAACAAAGATGTTGTGTCCGCCGAGAACTAAAAAATAAATATTAAAAATTTAAAAAAAAAAAGATCAGAGCTCTTCTGCAAACAAAGTTTGATTCCTGAGCTTAAACTAAAGAAATATGATTTGTGTGCACAATTCCCGGGATCTATATAAGATATCTGTTCAAATAAGAAGTTAATCCAGGAAACAAAATATTCAAAATGGAGTTGATTATAATCATATCACCACAGTTCTTCATCGTTTTCTTAGCGGGACAAAAAATCTTAAACTTTGTTCTTGGTGAGGATTGTTTAAATCATGGATACTAAAATCACCAGGATATCAGAGTAGAAAAGGCAGACAGGCTATGTTGCTTTTTCAAAAAGAAAGGAAAGAATTAAGCATATTGTTCTCAAGTATGCTGTTACTTTAACATGCCCAAACTCCCCTATTCTTTTTACCTGGAGTCAAAACTAGGAACATTCCATAGATCAGAGATTCTACTTAAAGTAAAAAGTATATGAAAAAGATACTGTGTGAAGAATGTTGACTTTCTTTGTATATTGACAGGCATAGAAATACATTAATTCTCTTGAGTCTGGTTGTCTCCAAATGATTTTTCTCTCATTTGAAGCAAGTGATTGTGCCATTAGACTGATAAATATCATCTTGTTAGAGTTGAAAACTTAAAAATTCTAAGCACACATGAATGGAACTTTGAATACCCTATTTCTGGAGTGAAATGCATGTGTGAATTGTAATAGCTGCTAATTTCATGATCATTCACTCCTAATTCAGTTCCCAATACTTCCAAAAGAATTGTCAGAACACAACACATACAGAATTGTTCAAATCATTTTTAAGTTATTCTCATTCAGCTCAACTTTGCCATTCTAGAGAGAAGGGGAAATAACTCTCAATTAGAATGAAAATCAAGGTATAGCCACTACTGAGAACATGAGAGGACTTAACTGTGATAAGGAGCTGTAGGATCTTTCCGCCCAAGATTTGGTCATTACAGTCCAGTGTCAACAGTTATCATTAATGGCTGTTGCAGAATCAATTACAAACCAGATACTTGCTCTTTAACTTAACAGAGGGAAATAAATTATTCCACACTGATACATACAACAAAAGCAACCAATCTAGAAAAAACAAAAGAGAATTATCTGGTAGCACTCATGATAGCTATAATGAGTATTAGCTCATTTGCTGAGGGCCATTACCAAGTAGGAATGACGCATCGAAATTTCCTTGCCAAGCGTACCCCATGCTGCTTAGAGGACATTCCATGGGACATTGCATGCATGCTTTAATAAGGTGACCTTGCTCAAGGACCAAGGCGGATCCAGGTTTAGAGCTGATCAGGTTTGAGGAAGTAACCGGCTCCTTGAGTTTAAGGCGTTGCCATTTTAAGATAATGGGTTTTAGGGAAGTTGGAAGTTGAAGATTATTGCTGGGATTAGGGTGTTCCTGCTGCTTGTTCCCGTTGAGTTCTCGTGAGATTAAAATGGGATTTGGAGATAGCCTCGTGGAGTAGGTGAATTGTGCGGGTAGACTAGAGAACGCGTTTTGCCCCTGGACCTGCGTGGAGGTGGTGTGAGAGCTGGAATAAAGAATTGCTGTTTGAACCTACAAAGCTGTGAGTGCCTCCTGAATCTTGTGCAAGCCCAGACATTGGCATTTTGGTGGCCCGTACGGGGATGTCTGAAGCTTGGGGGTAAGTGAATTTGCTCGATCCTGAAGGAGAGCAAATAAATGGGTGACCATTTCAAAAAGCAACGTGTTCTTGTTTTGATTTATTTTGTTTTTATTTCAAGTTGCCTGTTCCTAGAACTTTCTCAGGCAAACTGGGGAAAATGGTTGACTCAAGGTTTGAAGTTGTTCGCCTCCGAGGAAGAGAGATTGTTAGAGGAAGGAGGCACCCCAGTAAGACCAAGAAAAATTAGGGCATTTGTTGATACAGTACAAAAATGTAGCCCATGGCTTTTTAAAGATGAGTTATTAAGTATATCAATAGGACCATCATGGTATCCTGTAGAAGGATTTTTCTTCAACAAGAAAGAGATGGCTAGTTCTGTTTACTATACTTGTCTAAGATCTTGGTTTTTACAGATATCTGATTAATTTACAAAGCTAAAGTGTTAAAATATCAACCACTAAATATGAAATCAAGTACTCTTTACTTATTAAGTTCCATAAGGTAATATATTTAAATATTATGTGTGTTTTCATAAATTGGTAAATGGAAAAAAAGTTTAATATTGCTTTGGTCTGTGTCTTTGCTGAACAAGGTTACTAAGAGTTAAGATTCTATCATGTGTAATTTATATACAGAGAGTATAAGAAGTTTCAGTTGGGTTTCAATTACAGTATAATAGTACCTTAGAAAACATAAAAGTATTTCATCTTATTAAAGTGGAGTAATTTTATAAGGGTTGTTTCAGAATGTGAATTTATAAAAAGTGTTAATGGTTAAAAAAGGGATATAAAAAGGTTCAAGATGTGGAAATGTATTTTAATATAAAAGGTTAAAGGTTTAATAAATGTTTCTAGATGAGATAATCTTAGTGCTGCGGATGGTAAAGTAAAAAGTTGTAAATGCCATTTAAAAAGATTTTGAGGAAACTAGACTTACTTTAAAAGTTTGAGAAAGGAAGAAAGAAGAAAAAAGGTATTTGTACATGGCAGATTGAGACAAAGCTTCTCAATGGAGTAAATTTAAAAAAAAGCCTTTGGTTGAAGGGCAGCCATGTAAACTAACATTAAAGCGATTTATACAGAATCTAAGCCTCGTTTAAAAGAGTAAAGCGTTAGGTGGTGAAAAAGTACATTTAAAAGTACAGTATAGAAGATAATTGGAAGGCTTTGAAAGGTTAAATTGAAGGTGGTCGAGATACCTTCATGGCGGAAAAAAGATTGTTTTACTCATCAAACTATTAAAATGTACTTATTAAACCAAAAACAGGGAGATGAGATAATCTTTGTGTGGTAAAGTAAAAAGTTGTAAAATGTCTAAGTACATTGCAAAAGGCTTTAAAAGGTTAAATTGAAGGTGGTTAAGATGCCTTCATGACAGAAAAAAAAATAACCCATGAAAATGGGAAGATAATAAGATAAAAGATTTAGATAAAGAAGATTAAAAATTTGAAGTGGAAAACTTCAAAAACAAAAGTACAGAAAGGTAAAAAAAAAGAGAGAAGATGTAGAAAGATAAAAAAGACATAGGAAGATAAAAAAGATGTAGAAAGACAAGAATTTTATACCCACAAAATAGGAAACAAAAGAAAACTAGGAGAGAAAAAAGCAACTAAGGGTAAATATAAAAAGCTTAGAAGAAAAGTAGAAGATAGAAATAAGATAAAAAATGGTTGAAAATGTCAAGTAAAGGTATTTCAGATAGAAAATGCAAAAGGCTAAGACAACTATGGTTTAAAACCACATCTAAACATTATAAGGACTAAAATAATTCTAAAAAGTAAGGCAAAATGCTTTTGAAAGACTTAAATTTAAAAGGATCTTAAAGGGGTATATATCCCCCAAAGATAAACTTAAAATAACCCTTTTTTTTTTTTACTCTAAACTTTCTAAATTTGGATTCATCAGGACTTAATGCTGCGGAAAGACATGTATCCAAAAAATGTACATAAGCCTAAGGTACTTTGGAAAGATATTCTAACAGGACAATGGAAAGCTTCTGACCCAGTGTTTGTCTGGAGTTGGGGTTCTGTTTTTGTGTTTCTACAGGGAGAACAGCAGCCGATTTGGATTCCAGAGAGGTTAACCAAAACAATTTCTACAGAAAAGAAAGATAATTTGACTCAAATCCATAACAGCTGATATCCAGAGCTCCAGCTTGGCTATTCTTACATCTGCGACAGTGATTAACCAAGGATAATGTCTCTTTAACATCATTGCCAAAATTCCCATCTCCATCCCAGTGCCGGTGAAGACAAAGAAAACCAAACTACAGCTTCTATGATAGCTACCACAGTAAACTGTATAAACTGATGCATCAATGAATATAACTCAACAAGTAATGCTCAATCAAGGACTTGATTTACTTTGGGAGGAAATGGACATATTGATAGACTCCTCCGATTTGAACTGCCTACAGAACTTGCCTGGACTATTTATCAGTTGCATGCATTGTGAACTATCGTCTGGTGCAGCGGTTTGTGGTACTGCTGGCATATTTTTGCTGATGGTGTCACCAGTGATGCAATTTCCTTGCCAGCGCACCCCATGTTAATTGTGGTAATGCTGACATCTTTGCTGATGGTGTCACCAGTGATGCAATTTTTCCAAAGGAGCCGTCAATTGGCTTGGTGTCGTGGCATTTCTGTATCTTCCTCCCTTCTACTAGTGATGGTCTAAAATTTGGGGGCCAACAGAGGTGAGGCAAGAACCTCACCCCCCCACTGGCACCAAGGTTAAATTTGGGGGCCAACAGAGGTGAGGCAAGAACCTCACCCCCCCACTGGTGCTTAGGCCTATCCACAAGCATGGCTGAATGCTGGACCGGTAGTCAGCGACGGGTTGATCTGATTGCAGTGGATTCAACCTAAGACAGGAAATTGACGTGTAAAGGTCAGTTCTCCCATGACGGGTAAGAACCACATGTTGAATTGGACAACCTACCAGGCACGGTCCTAAGCCACATTGCTTGTTGTTTAATTAATCAGAAGGGGGGAGATGCTGAGGGCCATTACCAAGTAGGAATGACGCATCGAAATTTCCTTGCCAAGCGTACCCCATGCTGCTTAGAGGACATTCCATGGGACATTGCATGCATGCTTTAATAAGGTGACCTTGCTCAAGGACCAAGGCGGATCCAGGTTTAGAGCTGATCAGGTTTGAGGAAGTAACCGGCTCCTTGAGTTTAAGGCGTTGCCATTTTAAGATAATGGGTTTTAGGGAAGTTGGAAGTTGAAGATTATTGCTGGGATTAGGGTGTTCCTGCTGCTTGTTCCCGTTGAGTTCTCGTGAGATTAAAATGGGATTTGGAGATAGCCTCGTGGAGTAGGTGAATTGTGCGGGTAGACTAGAGAACGCGTTTTGCCCCTGGACCTGCGTGGAGGTGGTGTGAGAGCTGGAATAAAGAATTGCTGTTTGAACCTACAAAGCTGTGAGTGCCTCCTGAATCTTGTGCAAGCCCAGACATTGGCATTTTGGTGGCCCGTACGGGGATGTCTGAAGCTTGGGGGTAAGTGAATTTGCTCGATCCTGAAGGAGAGCAAATAAATGGGTGACCATTTCAAAAAGCAACGTGTTCTTGTTTTGATTTATTTTGTTTTTATTTCAAGTTGCCTGTTCCTAGAACTTTCTCAGGCAAACTGGGGAAAATGGTTGACTCAAGGTTTGAAGTTGTTCGCCTCCGAGGAAGAGAGATTGTTAGAGGAAGGAGGCACCCCAGTAAGACCAAGAAAAATTAGGGCATTTGTTGATACAGTACAAAAATGTAGCCCATGGCTTTTTAAAGATGAGTTATTAAGTATATCAATAGGACCATCATGGTATCCTGTAGAAGGATTTTTCTTCAACAAGAAAGAGATGGCTAGTTCTGTTTACTATACTTGTCTAAGATCTTGGTTTTTACAGATATCTGATTAATTTACAAAGCTAAAGTGTTAAAATATCAACCACTAAATATGAAATCAAGTACTCTTTACTTATTAAGTTCCATAAGGTAATATATTTAAATATTATGTGTGTTTTCATAAATTGGTAAATGGAAAAAAAGTTTAATATTGCTTTGGTCTGTGTCTTTGCTGAACAAGGTTACTAAGAGTTAAGATTCTATCATGTGTAATTTATATACAGAGAGTATAAGAAGTTTCAGTTGGGTTTCAATTACAGTATAATAGTACCTTAGAAAACATAAAAGTATTTCATCTTATTAAAGTGGAGTAATTTTATAAGGGTTGTTTCAGAATGTGAATTTATAAAAAGTGTTAATGGTTAAAAAAGGGATATAAAAAGGTTCAAGATGTGGAAATGTATTTTAATATAAAAGGTTAAAGGTTTAATAAATGTTTCTAGATGAGATAATCTTAGTGCTGCGGATGGTAAAGTAAAAAGTTGTAAATGCCATTTAAAAAGATTTTGAGGAAACTAGACTTACTTTAAAAGTTTGAGAAAGGAAGAAAGAAGAAAAAAGGTATTTGTACATGGCAGATTGAGACAAAGCTTCTCAATGGAGTAAATTTAAAAAAAAGCCTTTGGTTGAAGGGCAGCCATGTAAACTAACATTAAAGCGATTTATACAGAATCTAAGCCTCGTTTAAAAGAGTAAAGCGTTAGGTGGTGAAAAAGTACATTTAAAAGTACAGTATAGAAGATAATTGGAAGGCTTTGAAAGGTTAAATTGAAGGTGGTCGAGATACCTTCATGGCGGAAAAAAGATTGTTTTACTCATCAAACTATTAAAATGTACTTATTAAACCAAAAACAGGGAGATGAGATAATCTTTGTGTGGTAAAGTAAAAAGTTGTAAAATGTCTAAGTACATTGCAAAAGGCTTTAAAAGGTTAAATTGAAGGTGGTTAAGATGCCTTCATGACAGAAAAAAAAATAACCCATGAAAATGGGAAGATAATAAGATAAAAGATTTAGATAAAGAAGATTAAAAATTTGAAGTGGAAAACTTCAAAAACAAAAGTACAGAAAGGTAAAAAAAAAGAGAGAAGATGTAGAAAGATAAAAAAGACATAGGAAGATAAAAAAGATGTAGAAAGACAAGAATTTTATACCCACAAAATAGGAAACAAAAGAAAACTAGGAGAGAAAAAAGCAACTAAGGGTAAATATAAAAAGCTTAGAAGAAAAGTAGAAGATAGAAATAAGATAAAAAATGGTTGAAAATGTCAAGTAAAGGTATTTCAGATAGAAAATGCAAAAGGCTAAGACAACTATGGTTTAAAACCACATCTAAACATTATAAGGACTAAAATAATTCTAAAAAGTAAGGCAAAATGCTTTTGAAAGACTTAAATTTAAAAGGATCTTAAAGGGGTATATATCCCCCAAAGATAAACTTAAAATAACCCTTTTTTTTTTTTACTCTAAACTTTCTAAATTTGGATTCATCAGGACTTAATGCTGCGGAAAGACATGTATCCAAAAAATGTACATAAGCCTAAGGTACTTTGGAAAGATATTCTAACAGGACAATGGAAAGCTTCTGACCCAGTGTTTGTCTGGAGTTGGGGTTCTGTTTTTGTGTTTCTACAGGGAGAACAGCAGCCGATTTGGATTCCAGAGAGGTTAACCAAAACAATTTCTACAGAAAAGAAAGATAATTTGACTCAAATCCATAACAGCTGATATCCAGAGCTCCAGCTTGGCTATTCTTACATCTGCGACAGTGATTAACCAAGGATAATGTCTCTTTAACATCATTTTTAAATGGCATTTACAACTTTTTACTTTACCATCCGCAGCACTAAGATTATCTCATCTAGAAACATTTATTAAACCTTTAACCTTTTATATTAAAATACATTTCCACATCTTGAACCTTTTTATATCCCTTTTTTAACCATTAACACTTTTTATAAATTCACATTCTGAAACAACCCTTATAAAATTACTCCACTTTAATAAGATGAAATACTTTTATGTTTTCTAAGGTACTATTATACTGTAATTGAAACCCAACTGAAACTTCTTATACTCTCTGTATATAAATTACACATGATAGAATCTTAACTCTTAGTAACCTTGTTCAGCAAAGACACAGACCAAAGCAATATTAAACTTTTTTTCCATTTACCAATTTATGAAAACACACATAATATTTAAATATATTACCTTATGGAACTTAATAAGTAAAGAGTACTTGATTTCATATTTAGTGGTTGATATTTTAACACTTTAGCTTTGTAAATTAATCAGATATCTGTAAAAACCAAGATCTTAGACAAGTATAGTAAACAGAACTAGCCATCTCTTTCTTGTTGAAGAAAAATCCTTCTACAGGATACCATGATGGTCCTATTGATATACTTAATAACTCATCTTTAAAAAGCCATGGGCTACATTTTTGTACTGTATCAACAAATGCCCTAATTTTTCTTGGTCTTACTGGGGTGCCTCCTTCCTCTAACAATCTCTCTTCCTCGGAGGCGAACAACTTCAAACCTTGAGTCAACCATTTTCCCCAGTTTGCCTGAGAAAGTTCTAGGAACAGGCAACTTGAAATAAAAACAAAATAAATCAAAACAAGAACACGTTGCTTTTTGAAATGGTCACCCATTTATTTGCTCTCCTTCAGGATCGAGCAAATTCACTTACCCCCAAGCTTCAGACATCCCCGTACGGGCCACCAAAATGCCAATGTCTGGGCTTGCACAAGATTCAGGAGGCACTCACAGCTTTGTAGGTTCAAACAGCAATTCTTTATTCCAGCTCTCACACCACCTCCACGCAGGTCCAGGGGCAAAACGCGTTCTCTAGTCTACCCGCACAATTCACCTACTCCACGAGGCTATCTCCAAATCCCATTTTAATCTCACGAGAACTCAACGGGAACAAGCAGCAGGAACACCCTAATCCCAGCAATAATCTTCAACTTCCAACTTCCCTAAAACCCATTATCTTAAAATGGCAACGCCTTAAACTCAAGGAGCCGGTTACTTCCTCAAACCTGATCAGCTCTAAACCTGGATCCGCCTTGGTCCTTGAGCAAGGTCACCTTATTAAAGCATGCATGCAATGTCCCATGGAATGTCCTCTAAGCAGCATGGGGTACGCTTGGCAAGGAAATTTCGATGCGTCATTCCTACTTGGTAATGGCCCTCAGCACTCATTTAATCTTTATAGCAACTCTCTGAGAGCCTATTATAATCCTGTTTTAGATATATGCTAACTCAGGAAAGAAACTAAGTCATTTACTCAAGGTCACCCACCTACTAAATGATACATCATGGTGAGTCTATCTTTTCATGATCTATGATTCTAAACACTACAAACAGTATAATGTAAATATAATAAGAAAAAGATGTTGAAGAAATGCAAATAAAACTTAATCTCATCCTGCACGGAGGCTATCTCTTTCAACCTGCAGAGGTATTAGTATCTGATTAATAGTTTCCTTTGGGTGATAATTCTAAAAGGAATAGTAACAACTTGTTTGACTATAAATTACACTCAAGAACTCTGCTTAGTGAAAATAAATGTGAGCCATGAATTTAGAATTATGCATCCT
This sequence comes from Ictidomys tridecemlineatus, assembly GCF_052094955.1. Taxonomy (NCBI): domain Eukaryota; kingdom Metazoa; phylum Chordata; class Mammalia; order Rodentia; family Sciuridae; genus Ictidomys; species Ictidomys tridecemlineatus. The sequence continues at coordinate 117,301,332 of NC_135477.1, read as the reverse complement.
CTGAGCGGCACGGCTCTTGGTCTCCCCTCCACCACAAGTTCAGCCTGTTGAAGGCATGTAAGTATTTATCATTCTCTGAAAATATTCTCATTCTCTCCAAATATTATTGTGTGGACCTGCCAAATGGATTCATCAGCTCTTTATATGCTTTCCCACACACTGTATACTGATAATTCAAGGAAGTAGTCTGTCATCTTTCTTTCAGAAAAAAAAGTGAAAAATAAATGTTTGTTTCTGGTGCTTTCAATCACCTATTTTTTTTCTTATTCACTATTGGTACAAATTATTGAAATTCTGTTTCTATCCTAGGTAGGAGAAGTAAAATTTAACTTATTTGTTTTTATGTGGAAATAGTGGACAGTGGATAAATCTGATGAATCACCTGGAAACCAGCCTGAGTTGAGTGCTGTACATTAAACAGCCTCTAGAGACCCTATTTATGAAGAAGCAAGATGCTTTATGAATGTTGTAGCTGAGTCTCTGCTTTATAGATTATTAGACTCAAGTATCTTCTAAGTCATAAAATCTAGTTACTATTTTTATTTCCCAATTATAGTGAAACCTGAGAGCTCTGAGTGACTTGTTGAAGGTCATACAGTTATTGGCAAAGCCAGAACCTCACTCATGTCCATAGCCTCCTCCTGGTGATCTTACACACCGTCTCTCTGGGTGGGTGGTGGGGCACAGAGAAGGTTTCTTTTGAAATATACAAGAGATGTCTAAGGTGGTACTAAGGATAAGAAAATGTTACATTGTCTGGCTTAGGGAATCTCACACCAACTTTTAGGAGTTAAGACAGGCATTTTCTATTATTCTCCCCAGAGATGCTGTAGGTTCTAATATTTGTACATTTTTTTTTCTGAATTCCCAGTAGGTTGTAAAGGGGCTGGAATACAGAGCATGTTACTATGTATCATAGCTCCACTATATAGACACATTGATTAAAGATGTTACCTTTTCTCTACAAGTTTAAAATTTTCTACTTTTAGTGTTGCAGTGTTCATTCTAGCTCAACCATGGTACTCCTTAAAGCATCCTGGCTTCTGACTCTTAGAATTCCCCCCCAAGTCCTTGAGGGAATTCTTTCTTTTAAGTGAATCCAGAGTACCTTTCTGCTGAGCTACATCCTCAGTAGCTTTGATTTTGAAACAGGGTCTCACAAAATTTCTGAAGATCTTGCTAAGTTGCTGAGGATGACCTCGAATTTGTGATCCTCCTGCCTCAGCCTCTTGAATTGCTGCAATTACAGGCATGTGCCACTGCACCCTGAGCCATTACGCCCTGCTAGCTTCAAATTTTCAAAGTTGTTTTATTTCTTAACATTATCCTTTCCAAACCAATAACAAAGTTCTCTGACCAAACCTTAAAAAAATCCCTCTTGCACCCTTTAATATCCTTCAAAAGACCTCTCTAGACCTTTACTTAATTCAAATAACAAAAAATTAGAAATCCATTCATTTCCCTAAAAGCCTGATTCAAATTACTTTGAGCCTCATTCTTTTCCATATTTTTCCCTTGGTATTGTGGAAGGAACACTGGAATTTGGATAAAAATAGCTGAGTTGTAGTTCCAATGCAGTAATCTATCAGCTCAAATTTTAGGGAAAAAAAACATTCACTTTTTCTCAGTTTTCTCATTTTGAAATGATGACAGATGACAAGAGTCTTATTCACTTCATTGGATGATCATGCCATCAAGAGAAATGACAGTGTTCTTTGCTCATCATAAATCAACACATTTAGTCATTAATTTAGTGTCAGACTGTGCTTTTGTCAGGTATAGTCAATAGTGACCAGTCATTGCCATCTTAGATGTGAAAACGTTTCATAAATTGTGGAGTGCTATTTTGTTATTATTCTATACAAATTCTACTTCCTGGAGTTTCCTTGCCTCTTTGGCCTTATTGTTTAAAAGCCCAGGACACCTATATCCAGAGGAATGAAGTTGCAGGCTTTCCAAAGATAAGAACTCATACAGAGGATGTCAACTCTACATCTTCTCTGAGAAGCCAGAGGGCAACTTCTCACAAGTCCTTGCAAATAGTAACAGGGTGAGTCGGGCTGACATGGAGACAGAAGCTTTGGCTTCATCCTCAATGAGCTCTGCGTTGGCTCAGCATTGCTCTTTGGGTTCTGCTGTTTCGTGTTTCAGCTAGCACAGATTCCGTGGTGGGGGAGGCAGCAGCCATCCTAACCACTTCAGTCTGTCTTCCAGACGTGGCCTTTTTCTCTCATTGGTTTGTCTTGAAGACATCAGAGACTCTCTCTCTCCCTTAATTCCTAATCTTCCCAGAAAGATTGTTATTTGGAAGTGCAAGCGTAAGATTGGAACTTTCATCTACTAATCCCAAATCAGCAAACAAGAGAGAGAAACATCTTAGCAGCTATCTGTCTGTAACTTTCTTTCTCCCAGATCTGTAATCAGTGCCAATTTCCTCACTGCCAACACATTCACTATAAATTTAGACACTATCTGTTAAAGATCACTTCCAAAATATAACATTATAGGTTTTCACTGATTTTCCTGAGCCCCATTTACAGTGTACTAATCTGTGCCAGCATGTTTTGGGACATAGAGAAAAAAATTAGAGGTGGAGAAACATCTCTTCATGGAACTAGTTATGTGTAAGTCTGGAACATGTTAAATTGACTGAATATTCTGTCCTTGTCTCCTAGCTTTTTCTGGTGCCAGGATATTCTGAAATAGACACTTGGTTTGCAGCTGATCTTGAAGGGGAAGCATCATTGCTTTTCAGGGCTTTGTGATGAGGCAATCTATATATTCCCTTTTCATAAATAAATTCTATACTTATATAATCATCTGAGGTCACTCTGGGAATCCATGCTGAGAGTGGTGACAGCTTCTGATGAAAGAATATTTAGAAAAAGGTGAAAAGGGTGAGAAATATATTGAAAGCATCCTCATGTCATAGAAGAATCTGGTGGCACGAAAGGTTAACAAATATAGGCATATTCCACCCCTCTCGAGAAAACTAGTATTTTCTGAGTCTTAAAAAAATAAATCAATCAATCACCGCATACCCAAGCTGAGAGTTCACATTGTGTACCACATTTCCCAGGAGAGTACCACCTGTGCTAAGAGCTAGTCATCTTGTTGTTGACAGGTTTCAGTAAGCCCAAGCACATGTAGCTGAGGAACTCCAGGTATGACATTGACTAGGGAATAAGACCTGAATTATTATTTCCAAAATGCTACTTTGGCAATCATATCTCAAGCCAGGAGCCTCAGAACAAATGAGTATAAAAACAATGAAGCCAATGTTGTATTCTTCCCTCCTGCAGTCTCATGAAGGCTATGTCAATAGGGTCAATATCATGTGCATGGGCCAAGGTAGCAAGGTCCATGCTCCCACGTGTTTTTTTGAATTGGAAAAGATTATCCAAATTCTTCATATTCAGAGTTGGTAAATCATATTCAGAGAAAGGCAATGAACTCACACATTGTTTATTGACCTTACTTAAGCATTTCATACCAACGTGTCTGGCAGCTTTGGGAACTGTTGTGTAAGCAGGGTTACCCAGAAGCGATTGCCAACATTCTTAGAATATTTCATGATCAAGGATTTGGTGAATTCAGAGTGAACGGCATTGCCCCTAACACATTGCTTTTCATAAACAGATTTCAGTACTGAAATAGACCTTGTATAATTGTCCCTTTTGAAAATGTAGTCTTTCTTGGCAATCCAAGTAGTGCACGTCAATTGAAGGACTGATTTCTACAGGCTGACACCCTTGAGGAGAATAAATCTGGGCTGATGACGGAATATTTTTTTGTGCACAAAAGAAAAGCAGCACAATCAACTCCCTGTGGGTTCAGGAAGGCATCACAGGTCGAAAATTAGGTTGAAGAGTAAGTATCAAGTATCAGGCCCTTTTGGGAAAACCCCAAACATAGCCAAGAATCCTTGGCAAGATCATATGACTGAGAGCCTGATACTTAGCTGCCTGGGCTGCTGGATGCTATTTGATTCTTTCAAGAGACAAATATTTAGTATCCAATCAGCATACATGTCTCCTGATAGACACAAAGAAAAAATTATATGTTTAGAAGGACATCATGGTATAGGATGTTTGGACTAAAAGGTTGTGACCTGAATGGTAAGAGACAGGATTATAGGTCCTCACTGTGGAAGGTATTTGGACTTCTAAGCAGAGTACAGAGGGATAGACCTTGAAATCTTGACTTTGTCACTAGCTAGCTAGGTGACCTTGAACAAATTACTTAACCACTGAGTCACCAGTGAGATGAGGACAACAATCAGAAAACCCACATGTGGTTAACTGGGAAGACTTAAATGAAGATTGTTAAACATAGAATTGGTCTCAGGCATAATGCAGGCTGAAGAAAGGGGGTAAAATAATCACAGGCTTAAATGAACAAACATTTAATGTGTCTCTTTAGGGAAGGATAAGTAAATACACAGATAAATACATACCAGAAATAGATCTGTACATAAATGGATATTTGACACATGTGGGGGTAATGGAATAAGCTCTTTAGTAGATGATACTGGGACACTTGAATATCCAAATGAGAAGAAAAAAAAAAGTTGGGCCTGTACCTCAACCCATAAAAAAAAATTTGTTCAGGATTGATTAAACACCTGATTGTAAAAGACATAATTACTAAGCCTTTGTAAGAGTCTAGGGTATCCTCCTGAGCTGAAGGCATGGAGTGCTATGGAGCTAGGGAAATACACAGAGGAAACTTCTGGGTGCTAGGCAGACTCAATTTCTAGACCCAAGAGACATATCTACAGTCATACATTCCATAACTATTCTTTTGGCTGCATATGCATGTCTTATGCACTCTTGTATACATGATCCCTTTTCACTCTCATATTCCCTATGGTCTCCATGACTTCTTTATGCCTTGCAGCATATCCCATGGTCAGTCCATTTAGAGGACAAATACTTTTTTGTGGGGGGTCACTGGGGATTGAACTCAGGGGCACTCAACCACTGAGCCACATCCCCAGCCCTATTTTGTGTTTTCATTTAGAGAAGCGCCTCGCTTTTGCTGAGGGTGGCTTTGATCCTCCTGCATCAGTCTCACAAATTGCCGGGATTACAGGTGTGCCCCACTGTGCCCAGTACTGGGGATTGAACCCAGAAACACTCTACCACTGAGCTGTGTCCCCAGCCCATTATACTTTTTATTTTGAGACAAGGTCTTGCTAAATTGCCTAGGCTGACCTTAAACTAGGGATCCTCCCTCAGTCTCCCAAGTTGCCAGGATTATAGGTGTGCACCAATGTGCCTAGAAAATACTATTTTTAGTGGAAAAAAGTAAAAAATATAATATTTTATTTATGTGGTAGCAAAGATAGGTAAATTATAAAATAGTGACATGTTTGACACAGTTCTCAGTTTGAAATCTGTCAAATTGATTGTGAATGTTAGGTTTTTCTCTCTCTCTTTCTCTTAAATTTCATCTGTCACTTGTGCTCACATTCTGGCCAGCCCATCTGTCAAGTTATAGTCCCCAGGCCTCTCCTGTTTGTACTCTGATTCTCCTAAATCACTACTTCGCTCCTGTTTCATTCTAGCCAAGTTGTTTCTTCTGGTTGGCAGATACATTTCTAGCTAATTCTTGCTTTCTGATATACGTCTCTCAAAATATATCTTCTTTTTCTCAAAATTGCTAGTCATTCCAATGTCCGTAGCTTAAAATTTTGATGTCGGGACTACATTTCCATTTTGTGACCTTACTTTATCCTTTTATACTTATTGATTTTAAATCAGAAGACCTAAAAATCTATATTTACCGGAGCACCTTTTGGGTGCTATATTTAGATGAATTAAAATAAAGCTCACAGAAAAGTTAGTAAAGAATAATTTTTATACTATCAATGTTAACCACAAAGCACATGTTTAGGTCACCCTTCCCCTTAACTAGAAAAACATCTGATCAGTTACTCTGTCCCACCACACCCATATACTATTTGTAGGCAAAATCCCTACCACAGGTGGGACTATTCATATTTTCCCTCCAAGTACTGTCCCAGGCACACCTGTCCTGGAGTGACTGCCCTCACATTAACATTAGATCTTTTCTTTAGTTCTGCTAATTTCATCAAACAGATGCTAGCTCCTGTAGGGTTAATTTTTCAACAGGCTCCTTCTTCAGAGGATTCTGGTATATGATTCATTTTTAAAGGGTGGGCAAGCACTGCTCTAAGGTACTCCTGCTTATCCTGTTCAGAGCAGATGAGAGACAAGGTAAGAGACCAAACCACGCTGTTCCTAGGACATTCAATCATGATACAAGACAGCCTGGCAGAGAGAACAAGGTCAGGGAGAGGTTAGAAATCAATCCCATTAAGATCAGAACTGTGATATTTGTGGTTCGGGCATATGATGGGCCTTTGTTGATTTTTCTAACCCCTACAGTTTAGCTTCTGTATGTTATCTTTGTAAAAAGTATCAAGGTAAGACAGCACTCCAGAAAGGATTAGAGATAACATTCATTTCTTCACACATTCATTCATTCAGCATCTACACTGTGCTCAGACTAGAGGAAAAAATATAGAAGAACTATACATTATGATCTAAAAATCAAAATGAGAGAAAATATAATTATTATACACATTGAGGAGAGAGAAAGATGTGGTACCTAAGCTGGAACTTAAAGCTAAAGATTATTAAGGTAAGAATATAGGAGAAGACATTGTAGACAGAAGAAAACCACCTTATGAAGCACTAGAATCCAGGGATACACCTAGAATGTTTGGGAACAGTGAAGGGACAAGGATGAATGATTGTAGAAGGAAGTAACAGGACAAAACGTAAGGTTTAGGGTGGTCTATCAAGCAGAGGTCCTTGGAACATTTTTCTTGTGGAAAAAGTGGGATTTTGGAAAGTCTGATTTGCCAATATGAAGCAAAATTGCCTAGGCTGATCCCTTGAACTAGGGATCCTCTCTCAGTCTCCCAGGTTGCCAGGATTATAGGTGTGCACCAATGTGCCTAGAAAATACTATTTTTAAGGTTGAAAGGGGAGCAAGCAGAAGACAGAGGCCAAGTGAGGATGCAAAGGAAGGGAGAAAGGAGAGGGAACTGGATCAGCTGTTCTTTATCCAAACATTTTTCAACTAGAACGACTCAGGGAACAAATAAGGTCTAAATGGATAGCCTGAAGCAGGGCAGGGAAGGGAAGGAGGAGGTCCTGTCTTTTGAGATGGTGGCTTGCATTTTGACTCTCAGAGGCAGAAGACTCAGATTCTTCCTGCTTAGTGCCAGGAGACAGCCCCACTCTCCTCTTATCCATCCATGGCTTTGCAGTCATTTCTTTCCCCAAAATGTAAGCTCCTAGAAGACTCTTGGACTCTGAGGTAAATTGTAGGTATTAATAATGAAAATAATTGCCTTACTATTTATTATACATTATATGTTTTTACATTTTGAGATATTGGTAAATGATATTATGAAGCTTTAAAGATTAGTAAGAAATTAAAAATAGTATTTATTTTACCTTTGACCCATATGTTTACTATAGTTTTTATAATGTTTTTATCATTGTCCAGGGAGGGAATAGCTTGAGACTAAGTTTCAAATCAGAGAGTTTAATTCAAATTATTTTTTAAAACATTATTTTAACTTTGATTATGAATTTCAATGGAATATTTACATTTTATTATGAAAATTTTCACACATATATCATATATGTAAAATATACTTTTTCTCTCTCTCAGAGTAAAAAATTTACCGTAATAAATATCTACCCATTACTCAGATTCAACAGATAACAGCATTTTACTATATAGTACTTGCTTCAACTAGCTCTTCATTGTTTAAATTGCTTACATTTTATAGCACGTCCCTAACATTGTATTATCTTGCCTAAATATTTTTCCATATAGAAATAAAGATATTTTCTTATATAACTTTGTCCCCAAGAGCAAAATCAAAAATAATTCTTTAATCTCATTCAATAGTATATCCATTTTCACATTTCTTTGTCTTGAAATGTTTTATGGACAGGCATTTTTATTCATTTACTTATTTTTATATTAGTATCTAAACAAGGCCCACACATTTAATAATACCTTTTTCCATTCATCCATCTTTTTAAAATTGAGGTATAACTTTCATATAACAAAAAGCATGAATTGTAAGTGTACATGTGTTAGGTAGCTTTTTGTCATTGACAAGAACAAAGTAAGAGAAGGTAAGATTTATTATGGCTCACAGTTGCAGAGATTCAGCCCATGGTGGGAAGGCTCTGTTACTCTGGGCCTGCGGCAAGGCTGAACATCATGGCTGAAGGGTGTGATGAAGGTAAGTTTTTACCCTGTAGCAGCAGAGAAGAAAAGAAACAAAGACAGAAACGGAGATTGATGAGAGACTTAGAAAGGAGAGAAAAAGAGTCAGGACACACCCCCAGTGAACTACTCCTCCATCAAGGTCCTGCTTTCCAGTAGTTCATTGAACTGTCAATGGATTAATCCATCAAATGGTTAAATTCACTGATGAGGTTAAAGCCCTCATGATCCTCATGATTTTCTAAAAGCAATACCTCTGAACCTTGTTGCATTGGGAAACATACTTTAAACACATGAGATTTGGGGGCACATTACAGATCCAAACCATAACAGTACATTACAGCTCATTTTTGATAAATGCATACATGTGTGACGCACACCCTTCCTTATAAAGGTGTAGAACAGTTCCATCAGTCCAAAAAGTTTTCTCATGCCCCTTTCCAGTCAATCCCCAGCTGTTCCCAGGAGAAAATCACTCTTCATAGATTGACAATTCTTGAAGTGCATAAAAATGTTATAGAACATATGCTGTTTTTGTGTCTGACTTTTTTGCTAAACATAATGTTTTGGGGATTCATCTGCCTTTTTACTTGCTTTAGTACTTTATTCCTTTTATAAAAAATATTATTTTTAGTTTTAGGTGGACACAATACCTTTATTTTATTTATATGTGGTGCTGAGGATCCAACCCAGTGCCTCACATATGCTAGGTAAGCGCTCTACCACTGAGCCACAACCCCAGTCCCACTTTATTCCTTTTTAATGCTAAGTTTTATTCCATTATATGGATATACTATAATTTGTTTATCCATTTACCTGTGAATTTACTTCTTTCCAGCTTGGGATTATTATGAATAAATGTTCTATAAACATTCCTTTTAAAGTCTCTTTGTGGATATAATTTTTTTTTATTTTGGAAATTACTGGCTTATGTAGCAAAATGTATGCAAAAATTTACATTATATTAGGGACTTTTTCAAAGTAGTTGTTCCATTTTACATTCTAACCAGGAATGCATGTGATTTTTGTTTGGATTATGTCCTTGTCAACATGTTGCATTTTCTGTGTTTTAAATTTTAGCCATTCTAGTAGGTGTGTAGAAGTTATCGCTACCTCTTTTAATTTTAATCAGTGCTAGGATTCTTTTTTTTTTTTTTTTGGTCATTGTTTTGCTTCAGAAGAACTGAAAATGTTGCATATTCTGGTTTGCCTCAATATTTCTTCAGTAGTTTAATTTGTTCCTTATTCCATTTATTTCCAGCAAACATTTCTGCTGCTTTTTATTCCCTCATGTAGACCTATGTTTTTATGTGCTATAATTTTACTTCTGCAAGAAAGAATGTTGTTGAAATTTCTTATAATGAAGATCTGTTGGTGATGAATTAGCTTTTGCATATGTTAAAAGCCTTTTAAACTTTGCTTTTGAAATATAGGGCTATCTAGAATGCTATATGAACTGTTTTATTGTCATTGTTTGGTACATTAAAGATGTTGTTCTATTGTCTTCTAATGTATCCTATTTTCCATGGGAAATATTCTGTAATCTTACCATTGCTCCTCAGTATACATGTGGTGTGCCTTTTTTCTGTGACAGCATTTCTCATTGCCACAGTTATTCTGATGTTTCATGTGTGCTTTTTGTTTTGTTTTCTTATAATTGATTTTTAGTAGGCTTATTGGATCTGTAGGTTAGAGTTCCCACCGAATCTATAAAATTTCACCATTATTCAAACATTTTTCTGTCCCTTCCTGATTTTCTCCTTCAAAGATTGTAATTACACTGGTACTTCAAGTTGTCCCTCAGTCCATTGATAGTACGTTCGTTTCTTTTCAATCTTTTTTCTATGTATTATTTTCGTTTTTTATCGCTGTGTCTTCAAGTTTGAGTTCATCTTCTACACTCTCTAATCAGTCCCTCTAGTATACTTTTCACCTTAGACATTATAGTTTTATCTCTGGAATTTTTATTTTTATATTTACAATGTTTCTCTTTGCATGTTTTATATTTCTTCCAGTTTATTGGATGTATGAAATTCTGTTGTAGTAACTTTTTAAAATTTCCTTGACTAATAATTTCATCATCTGTGTCATTTTGGGGTTTATTCAACCTACCTAAACAAAAAGCATAGACTCTTTAAAGCATAATATATTTAGTTAGGACTAAACAGGGAGCATTTTAATGTGGAATATGCATGTCATGGGAACTATGAGTATATTCAAAGGGGATGAGGTAAAGGGAATCTTTTAAGGGCAAAGTGAGAATTACTTAAGCTACTTTGAAAACATAGTCCTTGGCCACAAGTATTAATGACAAGGGTGTTCCAGGATCAATAGCAAGTGTGGAATCAGTGCAAAGCTGAACAGACCATTATTGGTCAGAAGTCCTTGAAGAAGGGTTTTCTTTGTAAGGCTGCAGTGGTCTTTGTGCAATGCAAGGCTATGGTTCTAGCAGTCCTTTGTGATAGTTCTTATTATCAGGCAAATGCCCATAAAATTTGTCCTTCATAAACTCCCAATTTATTTACTTTTTGTGAGGATTTGATAAAAGTGATTCCATTTTTTTTGTGACAATTTTCACTTTCAATTGACTTATTTTTTCCTCATTATAGATTGTTTTCCTGCTTCTCATGATGTCTGGTAACATTGGAATTGTTGCCAGATCTTGTTAATTTACCTTAGGTGGAGTATGTTTCTGTTTTCCTAAAATCATTTATGAACTTTGATCTGGGGCATAGTTACGTTACTTGAAAAGAGTTTGGTCCTTTAGGTCTTGCTTTTAAGCTTTTTAGGTAAGACCAGAGCAGTATTTAATATAGGGCTTACTATAGTATATAGGCCCTTATTAGTTTTTTGTCTGATACCCCATGAATTGTGAAGTTTCACATTTTATCCAGGGAAATTGGCACTGTTTATTGCTTCAGACACTGTTCTCTCTAGTCTTTTCAGTGGTACTTTCTCTGGCCTCTGGCAATTTTTTTTACATGAATGCTCTGATAAGTGATCAACTAAGAAATCAAGGGAGACTGAAGATTTTACAATTTCTTTCTCTGACCACCTCTTACTTCTTTAATAATCTGTTTAACTCTAGCCTCATTTACTTCCTCCAACTCCCAACTGCTTCTCTTTAGCTCTGAACTTCACCCAGGTTCTCCCCTCATACTACAGTTTGGAGACTTTTCCTAAGCAGTAAACTGAACAATGAAAAAATCCTTCACTTTTGGGGGGAGGTGGAGTGAGGGTCTTCATTTTTGATGTTCAATGGCTTGAGTTTTTTTTATATTTTTGCCAATTTTTTATTTAGTTGTTTGAGTCAGGAGAAATAATTTATACCTCTTCTTGGTATACCCCATTACCTCATCTTGGTCAGAATCACAGAAATGTGTACAAATCTATCTTAGGTCAGCTTTATGGTAGGAGCTGCTGAGGCACAGAGCAGTCAAGTGACAGATGCAAAACCATATGGGCCAATTGAAGAGGATGACTGTAAGATGGCACTCTCAGCCAGAAAAGTAGCCTGGAGTACATTAGACATTTTACTCTAGTCCAGGAAAAATGTCATTTCTCTTAGACAATATGGCCATGGGAATAGCTTCACTCAGCTCACCCCAACTATCCAGAGCCTCTAGTGAGGGCTCTTAAACAAGGATAAATGGTTAGGCTGAATTTTAGGGATGGGGAGAAATAAAACAAGATTAAGGTCATTGTAAAAACTTCAGTCTTGGATTATGTAAGTTATAGTCTATTCTCTCCCCCTCTGAAGCTTTTAGTAAGATTAGTATGGTAATTCTAAAGACAAAACAAAACAGAAACCATGGCCTAACTTTATCTTTTTTCTGTCTAAATAGTGACTGTAGAATTAGAAACCTTTGAAATGCACTATTTGTCCTTTGGTTTCAGACAAGACACAGCTGAGAATCTGGATGAAGTAGAGTCCCCCAAGTGTACCTCTGCTTCTCTATCTTCTAGGGAACACAATGTCTTAGACAGTCTGCATGATTTTTCTATAAATTCAGCATTCACCCCAAAGCACATAATACACATAAAGGCCCTGCAAACCGTAGTTTTCAGAGTAAGATGTTAAATGATTTTCAAGGTATTCTAAGGGAGAAATAGCACTTGCTTTCTTAACATTTCATTTACTTCATGCAGCCTATCCATTTTCAGGACTGCATGGAAAAAAAGTATTCATTTCTACGTTTTTGGAAGCATGACTTGATAGCACACTGAACATCAAAAAGTTTAACACCTATCTCCTGCCTCTTAGAGACTGAGCTCAATATGGTACCACCAAGAAATTCAGTCAGGATGGTTTCTAGCATGGAAAGAAGAAGAAGACAAAAACACAATGTAGGAAAGCCCCAGTGGCATGATTTTTAAGGGGCCCAGTATATAGCTCAGTTGCAAGTATTTGTAGGATTTGCAAACTCTAGGCTACAATGCATTATTCCTTATTATTACTATTTTTATCATTAAGTGGATCCCCCATAAATGTTGACGTTAAGGGGTCATGCATTAAAACATGGGGGTTATTTTGAATGGCCAAGCTAATAGCTTTATAGCTCTGGGCCCCATGCCAGGCAGATGGGGGTATGCTTTGTGAGAATATCCTTCTGGAATGTCACTATACTCCAGAGAAACACAGAAAATATATCTTAATTTTGAGAAATCTTTTGGGGGATACTTGTGATGACAAAATTATGTGTTCTGACATAACTAGGTCTGTCTCCTATTTATCAAGGTGAACTTCAATATCTGCAGTGGTAGCTTAGAAATTTGAAAGGAAAACAGACAATCTTGGTAAGAAGCAATTAGAGAGCTGGCCTGTGTTGGCACTTAGCCGCATTGCTGATTGTAAGAGCATCCCATGAAGCTTCACAATAAAGACTTCCTTGGGGGACTCAACTTCACCTAGATTCTCAGCTGGGTCTTGTCTGAAACCAATGGACAAATACTGCATTACAAAGGTTTCTAATTCTACAGTCACCATTTAGACAGAAAAAAGATAAAGTCAGGCCACTGGATTTTTTTTTTTTTTTTTTTTTTTTGCTTTAGAATTGTCTAACTAATCTTACTAAAACAACTTTTGGATCAAGTTGCTCTCCAGTTCAAGATTCTTTTTCTGCTTTCTGAATGAAGACTAAGACATTCTTCCTCATTTTTAAAGTCTTCAAGGAAAAGTCTCTGTCCTACTTCTGCCTTGCTTATTTTTCACTATTCCTAAGAGAAAGAGCATAGCTAATTTTATAGAAAATGTACTATGTGCAAAGCACAGAGTTTGATATTTACATAGATATTTTATTTGATTAACATCATTTTAATTTTTTTTATTTTTTAATTTGTTCTAATTAGTTATACATGACAGTAGAATGCATTTTGACACATTGCACACAAATGGAGCACAACTTCTCATTCCTCTGGCTGTGCATGGTGCAAAGTCACATTGGTGATTAACCTCATTTTAAAGATCAATAAGTTCAGGTGAAGGTTCAGAGGTCTTGAGTGATTTGCCTAAAGTTACAGAGTCAGCAAAGGATAGCCAGGCTTATAGAAATAAAACTTGCTTTGATTCCCAAACTCAGATTCCCTTAATTGTATATCAGACTAAGTACCATATTTCTTTCCTTTAATATATAAGCAATGCATAAATAGAGCTCATTATAAAGTAATTGAGAAACAAATTAGTATGTAGAGAAGCATGTGAAAGGTCCCACTCATTCACATCTAACTCTCCAATGCTCCCCAGATGTAATCATTGCTAGCAATTTGTGCATCTTTCTCATCTTTAACATTAATAAATATGTATGAAAAAATACACATGGAATTATATAGATATAGATATAGATATATAGATATGTGAAAAAAGTTCTTAAACTCACTTCTTTTAATCAATATCATGTCACAGTGACATTTCCCTGAAGCATATCTAATCTGTCCCAATGATTTTAACAGCTATGTAATATTTCATGTGTTCAACATTTGAATACATTAACCTTTATATGGGAACTCGCCCACTGAAGGACATTGGGATTTCCAGATAAACATCTTTATACCCTACAGAGTATCATGCTAAGTGAAATAAGCCAGTCCCAAAAAAACAAAGGCCAAATCTGATTTGTGGATGCTAACCTAAAACAAGGGAGGTTGGAGAGGAGAATAATAGAAATAGATTGGACTAGACAAAAGATAATGAAGTAAAGGTGGAGAGGGAAATAGGAAAAACAGTAGAATTAATTGGTTATAACTTTCTGAGCCTTGTATTTCTGACCAGGGTAACTCCACATCATGTATGTCCACAGGACTGGGAAGCTAATAGAATAAGTTATACTTTATGTATGTATATTCTGCCAAAATACATTCTACTGTCATGTATAACTAAAAATAAAGTTCTAAAAATATTTATACCCAACTTTTTGGCTAGATAATCAGATGTAAAATGCTGGCTAAAGGTACATTCATCTTTCGTTATTGCCAGCAGCATATGCCAGTGACAGTTTATCTGTAGCCTGGTTTCACCTCACTGATTATGGATAAAGTTGATTATGTTCTTAACCATATTCATTATTGCTTTTTTTTTGTTCTGTGAATTGCTTATGATAACTTTAGCTCATTGGGGAGGGGGGTAATTCTTTGTCTTTTTGTTTTGTTAATTTTCTCTTCATGTTATGATTATTGTTCTTTGTTATATTAACTTAAATATATTCTCTCAAGCTGTTGGTTGTCTTTTTCCATTATTTATGATGTCCTTAGTCATGTGAATTTAAATTTGTAATGAGTTTAATCTCAAGTTAAATTTTAAGTTTAAATTGAAATGTGTTCAAGTTTATTAATCTTTTTTTTTTTCTTTATAGCATCTGGGTTTTGTGTTTTGCTTGGGGGAGGAACCTCTCCTCTCATCTTAACACCTTTGGCCAGAGGAGCAATGTAAAAACTTCTTCATTTTTTACTCTAATATGGCATTTCATTTAGAATTTATGTCTATATTTGATATTAAGTAGGACACTGAATTACACTTCCCCAAAGCAAGGTTTCCAGAACCCTTATTTCTAGCAAAGGTGGACTATTTCTTCTAAGGAAAGCTGAAAAGATAGAGGGAAAGGTAAAATGTCACAATCTTCAAAACACCAAATGCCTGACAAACTAATGAATGGGAAAGAATGAACATAGAATAGAATTTTCAAAGTAGCAGAGAGAAGTGGAGAGAGAAAAGCATGAGTTACTGTGCATTTGACACATTCTTAGAGTTGATTTATTCATCTATTCAGGAGTTGGGCATCTTTGTGCCAAAGTGACATGTCTACTGTATCCCACTTTTCCATGCTAGCATTTTCTGATTTGGATAGAAAAGATCATGTTAACTTCATCATCTGAGGTAGGAAAACATCCTTTTTCTATCCTTATAATAGTTTATAAAACAGAAACTTTCTGTCCTTGCCAAGTTTGGTAGTAATCACCTATAGAAGATCAAGAGTTATGCCTTGTGCTGTATAGATCTTTGAGTCCTCTTCTATTTTCCCATAATTTTGCAGTTTTTTACACTTCTTGAAGATACTGCTTGCCTATAGAAAATTTATCTCATTTAGTATTTTATAGTATAAAATTTAATCCACAACTATGATTATGTCTTTTTTTCCCCTCATATCTGCTGTATTACTTTGTAGTACTCAGGGTGTCAGATGGACATCTGGTGCAAGATTGGTTCTCATTTCTATGGGGTAACTCCACCTCTAACCCTAGGATAATTTTAAGATCTTCTGCTATCTGTGTCTTATCCTTCACGACAGTGTGTGTAGGTAAGAGATTGTCCCATGTACCCTGCTCAGCACTAAGTGGGCCATTTCATGTAAAGATTCTTTTTGTTGTTGTTGTTTTCTTTCTTCAGGTTATCACTGATCCTTACCTACATTTTTTCCTTTATATTCTCTATCCTGATGGATGTAGGATCTTTTAATTCATCCTTTATATTACGTATAGTTTCTCTCATTCCTTTCAACATTTTATCATTTGTTTTTTTTATCAGTTATTTTCTGGGAGAACTTTTACTCCCTAAAAAAAAAAAAAAAAAAACTACCCTAAACAGGTTCATTCATTGTATTTTATGATTATAGTTTTTAAACCTACCATGCTTGTAAATGCTTTTTTAAAAAATCATATTAAACTTGCTTACTGAATGCAATAGCTTCTCTTAAACTTCTACATTAGTTATATTTTAAAGGATTATTCTACTTGTTCTGATAAATCTTTTTCCTTGGGGGTTAATGATTTTGTATGTATTTTCATGTTTTAATCTTGATTTTTTTCTAAAGCTTTGTGATTCTTAGGAGCATTTTCACTTTTCCAGTTGAAACTTGGCTCCCTTCTCTGGGAAAGATGCTTCTGCTTATCATAGCCTGTGTCAGGTAGGAATGTGCTGATTGATGGGCTATGCCATGACTTCATTTTTGATTTTCCTTCTCAGTGGTAAATAAGTTTCTAGACAAGGGGGTTTTTCTGTAAAAATTTTCTGTAAGGGACCAGATAGTAAATATTTCAACTTTATGAGCCATATGGTTTCTGTTTCAACTATTCAACTCTTGCTGTTCCAGCACAAAAGCAATCAGACACTGTAAACTAATTGGCTGTGTTCCAATGAAACTTTATTTTCAAAAACCTGTAGGAGTCCAGCCTACAGGTTTGCTGATCTCTGACCTAGACCATTACTTCAAAGATAGCACTGATGGGCACAGGCTGACCAGCAGTGGCAGGAAATTTTAGTGAGAGAAATAAGATTCGGCATTGTTTGGGGCTCTGTAGCTTTACAATTTGACTCTATTTTTTCCTTCCCCATTCTTGGGAGGTTGTTCATATCCCTTAATACATTCCTTTTTCTGCTCAAACTAGAAAATAGATTCTGTATTTGCAGTTTAGTAGTCTGATTTATATACCCTCCTATTTTATATTATAATAACTCCTTTAAATTTCTATTCAATAATGGTGCCTTTTATTTCTTGTACTAGTATAAATTAATTCTATCTACAAAATGGTTTTCTGCCATCTTATGCAATGTTCTCATTCTATCACCTTGCTGCACTATTGTTCAGTTAGTTTGGGAGGAATTTTAAACAGTGAATGTTTATTTTCTTCAGCTGTTGTCTGAGGTTCTTGCTGCTTTGGCTCTTGAGGATCATATTCTCCAGCCTCCTGGTTTGTGAAATGTTCAAGTCACTTGTATGTGCATGACATTACAGGTGTTTTGCTCTCAGGGTGCCTGCCCTACCTATATACAAGGCTGAACCTGAGGATTGCCACTTCCACCAAGACAGCTCTGACTTCTCCAGCCTTCATGAATGTATCTGTTCTCTGAACTCTCAGCATGGTTAAACATCACATAATTGATATTGAGTTAATCTAGTTGTTTAAGGTAGTTACTATAATAATAAGATATAACATGTACAGGTTCTTTACTTTTGAAGTTCATAACACTTCAAAATATAAATTTAATGCAAACTGCACAATGGCACAAGTCAGACTCCACTATTATTATCCTCGTTCTGCAGGTGAGATAACGTAGGCAAAGTACAGGGAAAGAAAAATTTCTGTGGGCTTACACACAGCACAATCTGAATTCCTGAAATGCATGATCAGGATTCAAATCTAGAGTCTGGTTCCAGAATCTTGGCTTTCTCCACCACACTGCCTCCAGGATGCTAGTTTCGTTTCCCCTATTAAATTGCAAATTGTTCAGATTTTCTCTTGGAACCTAATTAAGGATGGTGGATCAGAATGAATATAATTTGGGTTTTTTTTCCAGATTGATTATAGCATCATCTGATAGCCTTTTAATCATAATATGGTATCAGTGGAAGTTACACTGATCCACTGGGCTTCTCTAGGTAAAATCATGAAAAATAATTGCTATCCTCCTGGCATGTTCCTGAGACACATGAAGTCTTATATTCTTGTATGACTATGACTATGGCTTTTGGGAAGAGTCCACTTGGGGTCTGCAGGCATCTAGCAGTTATCAGAGGTGGCACTTGAATCCCAGCAGTAGGCATTTAGTTCACTTTTGATAACTTCCATGTTCAAATCAGCTGGTAGTTATTAGTGAAGGTCATATACACTAGGTCACAATGTTCACCCTTTTGTTCATTTTCAAAAAGCCAAGACTATGAGTCTCTGGAAGTCAGATGATGAAGTCCTTATTTTAATCTCTTTTAACTTTTTATTCTGAAGCACACATGCATGCACACATGCACATACACATACACCACTCGTTATGTATTCAACAAATATTGATAAAATTGAAATAAACCTCACTTTACCTCGTTGACTATAGCAAGATAGCTGGAAGGTGGTGTAAAGACTTAGCTAAAAGCAACGTGTGGCAAGGTGACAGCTGAGAACCAGGAGGTTTTGAGTCCTAGGATTGATAGGTAAAACAAGCATCATCTCCAAACAAACAAATGCAGACAGAGGAGTTTCTGTCAGGAGACATGATTGCTCCCATTTACAGTGTGTGACGTGGTTTGACATCTTATGAATCATGAATTCTAGAGACAAAGGACCAGATCCTCCTTTGCCTCACTTGGGAAATGATTGAATTCCTTACTGTCTGTATTACCAGATTTACTTGTTGGGAGTTTGAGGAGTGTGTGCGTGTGTGTATGTGTGTGTGCGTGAGCATGTGAAGGAGGGTGTTTACTGGAGAAGGGAGTACTCCAGAGTGGAAATTTCCTTAAGATTCTGCCATATTTCTTTTAAAACATTTTCTAAATTTTCAAATTTACTTGTTATTTGTAAATATTTTACTTTTAAGCCACACAGTGCTTCCACTTCAACTTATATCTTAAGAGGATAAACCTTGCATTTCCTTGCTACAAATTTCCTCCTTTAACTAATCTTTTCTGTCTCCTTCAATTCCTCACAGCTTTCCCTGAGGTTGAGCAGGGAAAGGATGTGATGACAGAGGCTGAGGTCCAACAGCATGACGTCAACAGTGGCAGTTTCTGGCCTTGGGAATGGAAGAAGACTTTGTAGTATCGGGGCCATGAACAGACATTAAAGAATGACATTTTTCCAGGCTGCAGATCTAGAAGCTTCAAAAGACTGACGCTAAGCATGGGTTTTTAAAAAATGTAACTTTGTAATTATCTTTCTCTCCCATGGAAAAAAACCCAGACCCTTGCCCGGTCTAAAGGAAGTCCTCAAGAAGAAATCTATACTACCTTTTAAAGGCCCAGGTATACACACAATATTTGTGAGCCCAGCCTCCCTATAATCCTGGAGGGTCAGATGTTTATATCATTTTTAAAATGGAAAATTGCTGTTAATCTTGAATGTTGAGAGAAGGGAGAAGCAGGAAGTTGTTGTGGACATAAAATGACAAAGGCTGAACTTTGAAATTTAAAGCAGGAGAATTTACTACCTGACTTGCCCACTGAAAGCAGTTTTCACAGTTCCTTCAAGAGAGAGAGAGAGAGAGAGGAGAGAGAGAGAGAGAGAGAGAGAGAGAGAGAGAGAGAGAGAGAGAGAGAGAGAGAGAGAGAGAGAGAGAGAGAGAGAGAGAGAGAGAGAGAGAGAGAGAGAGAGAGAGAGAGAGAGAGAGAGAGAGAGAGAGAGAGAGAGAGAGAGAGAGATCACTGAATCATGTATATTTGCTCACAATTTACTGTAGTTTGGATATCTGCCTTCATAGAAGGTCACTCATGCAAGAGTGTCTACTTTAACAAGGACATTTCAAATGCCACTTTCTTGCTTTTCTATCTTTTCTATGTTCCTCATGCTCTTTTATTCCAAGATCTATAGTAATATCCCATAAATAATACTGTAAATAACAAGTGCTAACAGGAAGTCTAAAATCTAGGATCCAGTTATATCTTCCAGGAACTGCTTTTTGCTTTGAACAAGTCAAATAGTCCCATTGTTCTACAACTTCATGTTTAAAAAATGAGAGGGAGTATATCAGAAAATAAAAGCTCTCTTTCAAAATATTTGATCCCAAAACTTATACTAAAATTGCATCATCTTTGGTATACAAACCACAAGGGCAGGGTCTTGATCTGTTTTTCTTTTTTCTTTTTTCTTTTCTTTTTTTTTTTTGTAGATGGACACAATAACTTTATTTTATTTATTTATTTATTTATTTTTATATGGTGCTGATAATCGAACCCAGTGCCTCACAAGTGCTAGACAAGTGCTCTACTACTGAGCTACAACCCAAGCCCCTTGATCTGTTTTTGTTTACTACAATGCCCCCAGAGTTTAGAGCAATGCCTCATGCTCACTATTGTTGAACAAAGAGTGAATAAACAAATAGAAAGTATTGGTTCACAAAAAGCTGTGATTCAAGCAGAATGATCATATTGAACAGGGGAAGAAGGAGGATTCAGCTTCACTCCAAAGGAAGGGTTCCTTCTGTCCTCTAAAAGATGTGCTGGTGTTGTAAGAGCCCAAATAGAAAAATTGATGAGCCTCATCAGTAGGTAAATATGGACATGAAAAAAAGCCTCAACTTCAGGTGACAAATGAGCACCAGATTCTATTGGCATGTAGGGCAATAGCATGTAAATGTGGAAAACCACAGTTGAAGGACAGAGATTAACCCAATCACACACACAAGTAGAGTGGAAAAAGCCTGTGAGTCAAACTCACTACAAATACAAGAAAGCTGTTGCTGTGAAAGCAAACTTTTTGTAATTTCTGGCATTGTTCAGATCCTTTTTAAAAAATTCTTTTTTAGTTACATACAACACCAGGATACACTTTGACATAATCCCAAAAGCTCGAAACACAACCAGCTCTATCTAATTCAGTCCCCTGCACTCTCCCAACACCCCATGCCCCTCCATCCACTCTAGTGAACCCACTTCAATCCATTTACAGTTTTCTTTTTTAAAATCTTTATCCTGGACTGGGGTTGTGGCTCAGCGGTAGAGTGCTCACCTAGCACATGTGAGGTGCAGGGATCAATCCTCAGCACCATACAAAAATAAATAAATAAATAAATAAAGGTATGAAAAAATATTATATAAAAAATTATTGTCCTGTGGATACACCCTATGCCAGGACCCACCATGCCACATCCATGCATGCGCATAGGAAAGTTCGGTTAGATCCAATGTTTTTCCCTTTTCCAGTCCCTTCTTCCTCATTCCCAATCCCTTTCATCTGCTCTACTAATCTTTCCTCTATATTGATGAAATTCCCTCTCCCTACCTTTTCTCTTTCTCTTTCTTTCTTTTTTTCTTTCTCTCTTCTATTTTTTTTTTTTTTTTGTTGTTGTTTAGATGCTTTTTAAAGTTCTGGATCTTGTTTGATTTCTATATTTTTAATATAAGGAGTCTATAAAGGAGTAGGAGAAATAAGAAATTACTTAAAGGGAAGAAACTAAGCTCAAGCATTCACTACTGCTTTCTTTGGAGGACACTAAGTTATAATGCTTTTAACATTACTTTCAAGTACAAAAAAAATTTTTTTTTATTTGTTGTGAAGGAAAACTTCCTGGTCAAGAAGTTAACTTAAGAAATGAGTAGTTTGGAGGAAACTTTTTTGTAGAGCAAAATTTTTTACACTGTGCAGAGAGTATTTTAAAAAAACACACAATCCTTTGGAAAACAGTCTGGCAATTCTTCAAATGATTAAGCAGAGAATTAACCATAAGATTCAACAAACCCCTTCCGAGGTAGGTATCTAAGAGAAGTAAAAACATGTGCCTACAAAAACTTATACATGCATGTTTATAGTAGCATTATTCATAAAAGCCAAAAAGTAGAAATGCTGAAATGCCCTTCAGCTGATGAAAGGATAAATACAATGTAGCATATTCACATGACAGAATGTCATTCAACAAGAAAAGAAATAAAGTACTGATACATGTTACAGCAAGGATCAACCTTAAGACTTTATGCAAAGTGAGAGTCCAATCGCAAAAGAACACATATTTTAGAAATCTGTTTGTAGAAAGGGTACAGAATAAATCCGTTTGTAAAACCAAAGCAGGCGAGTGGTTGACTACATCGAGGGGTAAAAGGAGTGAAGAGGAACAGGTAATGGGTATAAGGCATCTTTGGAGGTAATGAAACAACTTTTAGATGATGATGATGGTTGTACACATCTGTTAATATACTGAAAACTATTGACTTCTACAGTTTAGGTGAATTTGGGGCATATACATTTTATCTCGATAAAACTTATTTTTTAAAAATATGCATTCATCTGAACTCAAAGGGTCTAAGGATAGCCAGGCAAAGAATGTACCATATGGCTACTCACCAGCTCTAGATTCCTATTATTCTGTGACTTTGACCCATAAAAGTACCAGACTTAGATAGGACATAAAGATTAAGTAGAATGGGATATTTAGAAAAGGTCATCAAGACCAGTTCATACAGATGACAAGGAAGATGCTTTTCTCTCCATGCATGGGCACACATGCTATAGGGGACCAGTTAAGATATCTTTCACTGCCCAGAAGTGAAAAGTAGCCATGTACTGTTTTCCCTAAATGATTGTTTTTGACTCCAATCCTTCTTCCCACTTCCATTCTTACAGTCCTCTACATAGAAAAGACAGTGTGCTCTTTTAAAATGCAAATCAGAACACAAAACTCTTCCTATTGTGCTTAATGTGAAATTCAAATTACTATCCCTCTCCCACAAGCTTCAGGTAAACTGATTTCTGTTTCCTCCCCATTCTCACCTTTACCCACAGCTCCAGCCACACAGGTCCTTCCTCTACATCTGGCCTGAGGGGCAGAGCTCATTTCCTCCCTCTCCCCTCTGCTGGGAGATGCTCTTCCTCCTGATTTCACATGACTGGCTGCTTCCTTCTTTTTATTTAGGCCTCTTTAGACTTGTCAACCCCACTAAAATATACTGCCTTATTGTTGGTTCCTGTCATACAATGAACACTCCATAACTTTTGTTGGAAGCATGAATAACTTAATTACCAGGTTCTTATTCTTTTGGAGGAGCTATAATATTGATTTCCTATATCAATCCCACAGATATGCATGTTATAAACAGGGAAGTAGAGATATGGTCTGTGTGAGGTTGAATAGCATTTAGAGGTGGAACTTTGTTCTGTGTAGGGTAATTTATTGGGAGAATAATTTAGTGATTCTCCCTGTGTTTTCCTTTCTCTCACTCTGCCAAGCAGTTTGTCAGGCTTTGCACTTCCTTGTTTCAGGGATTGCTGCTGGGTTGTTGGAGGGCAGTGGCTCTTCCTGTGTTTGTATGTCTTTCCTGTGTTTCTTCTAGTTTAAGAGTTGATGTTAGTGCACTGGAAGGGTAGGGGGTGAGGAAGATGCCTTTGAAAGTAACTAGCATGAAAAGGAAAATTCCAGAAGACTGAGGATGAGACCTGGAGCTAGGCAACATGGTGTCTCGTTCATTGCAATAGTCCAGAAGACAGAGGAGCATGGTTCCAGGAACAACTCAGAAGGCTTTCCTGCCTCAGTACAACTTCACCTCCCAGGCAGGTCACAGGAGGAAAAAGCTGGACAGTAAGGGATTACCTAGGTTTAGTCCATGGTGATACTAGTGTGTCCATGATGAATGGAGGAAGCCATACTCTAAAGCACTATGCTATTTCATTTTCCATCTCAAGTTGCAAAAATCAAACTCAAAGGAAAGTGACCAGGGTTGGAAGAGGGGAGGGAGGGGGAAGTGCTGGGGAGTGATATTGGCCAAATTGGTTTTTTGTTTGTTTGTTTTTTTGTTTGTTTTATTGTGTGCATGTACTAATATGTAACAACGAAGCCCACCATCATGTATAATGCACCAATTTAAAAAATTGGGGAAAAAAATAAATAAAAGTCACCCAATCTCCCCGAGGGGGAAAAGCGTAGCATTTAAAAAAGATGGTGGAATGAGATGAATATCATTACCCAAAGTACATGTATGAAATGTGAATATACTTTGTATACAACTAGAGATGTGAAAAAGTGTGCTCTATATGTGCAATATGAATTGTAATGCATTCTGCTGTCATATGTAACAAATTAGAATAAAAATAAATTTTAAAAAATTACTGGGTCAGGATTTGACTAAACGCATATGCCCACTAGAAATCTATTCATACTATCAAAGGAAAAGAAAACACCTTCCCCAGAAAGATGCTGAAAAGTAAGACTCTCTGCAAGGAAAATCAGATGACAAGGAAGATGCTTTTCTCTCCATGTATGGGTACAGATGCTATAGGGGACCAGTTAAGATATCTTTCACTGCCCAGAAGTGAAAATTAGCCATGTACTGTTTTTCCTAAATGATTATTTTTGACTTTCCTATTACACATGCCGGCGGAAAGATGGGTGGGTGTATATTTTAAGTTAGACTGTCAGTTGGTCTTATTAGATGATGCTTCAGAGATGCTCAGCTTTAGATACATATTGTGCTTTCAAAAATATACTGATATATATATATATATATATATATATATATATATATATATATATATATATACTAGCAAGAGTCAGCCAATGACCTGTCAAGGGTTCAGGTTCCCTGGGAATGTCATTTTTTTCATGCAGGTTCATGATAGAGCTCTGCTCCAATGATTTGTCCTGCCTTGACATCTGAAGATCTTCTCTGGTCTAAGGAGTCAGCTCCTTCCCTTCAGTCACATCAGCCTCTATAACAGGGCCATGTTGGCCTCACTCAGGAATGTATGGAAGGCTTTCTACTTACACTATGAGCCCTTTGGAAGAGGCTACTAATCTCCTTCACTGAGTAGTTCGAAAACAGGACTCTGCCAATATTTAACTGGTGAAACTGTCTAAGTGAAATCTAAACTGGGGAATGTGATACGATTAAGTGGTTAAGCAAGATTTACGAGGTAACACATTCCTGAGCAGCCAGGGTGGGTGCCACAGTCCAGTCATCGGTGAACTTAAAGCTACAGATTGCTTCTGCTACTCAACACATGAAACAGTAATTTATATAACATGGAATATAAAATGGTATTTTCCTGTCTTCAAAAATCCCAATAAACCTCAAATAGTCTCAGCAGCTTGAATAAACAGAGCTAAATGCATGACCTTGCTCTTCCTTTGCTGGATTAATTGTCCCTATCCTCCCACTTAGCTCCACCCTACCTCTTCCCATGGCTGCTCTTCTCTCCCAGCATGCCAAGTGCCAAACTTGCTGCCTCTCAAGCAGGACATTATGACTGATGACTTCCTAAACTAAGCTGTATACCAGGCTCACCCAAAAAACCTGAATCTTCAGAGTTCTGCAAGAGTCCTGCAAAGACCGACAGGCCAGTCTCTGCCCTTTCCCCTGAGAGAAGCCATCCTACTGGACATTTTGCACTTATGCTAAATGGAATGAAGCAAAAACTGAATACCTGTTCTCCTCCAAAGGGGTTCACAGTACTAGTACCAGACTTTCTCTTGGTGACACATTTTCATTCCCCTATCTAATAATAGTCAAGTCACCTGACAGTTTTTCACCTTCATTCATTCCTGGCATTCATTCTACCATATATGAGAAATTTTAAAATTTCTTCTACAGTCTCTGCTTTTCCCTACTCCTCCATCCAAGGTCCATGGCTTCTGTCTGTGATTGCATAGCCTGCAGTCTAGATCCACTCATTCATCCTTAGCCCACTATCAGATTTTCTATATTTTCTATTGTTTATTCATTTGTGCAACAAATATTTATTGAGTCCTACAGTGTGCTGGGTACTATTCAAGGCACTGAGTGTAAATTTCTAAAAAATAAAGTATGCCTAGTCGTGGCTGTTTTGGAGCTTGCATTTTTAATGGAGATTGCACAAATTAAACAAGCATGTGGTACATCTGATGTGGCAGTGGAGAAGAAGAAGGCCTTGAAAGGGCAACAGAGAATGTTGGGGAGAGGGTACTGTTTTGCATTGGGTGGCAAAGGAAGACCCTTCTGAGAAAATGATAGTTTAGCAGAGACCTAAAGAAAATAAATGAGTGAAGATGTAAGTGAGCCATGAGAGCATTTGAAAAAGGAGCAGTCTATGGAGGGACAACTGTACAATGCAAAAATTCTGAAGCAGAAGCTACTTGGTGCATTCAGGTAGCAGCAGGAGAGCAATGTAGCTGCTACAGAGTGCTGAGAGGAGACAGCATAGGTGATGTGGACACAGGAAGTGGGGAGGGCCTCAACTGGATGATATAGGAACTTGCATGCTCTTGCCTTGGCTTTAAATTTTGATCTGAGTGAGATGCAGAGCCAATGAAGAGTTTGAAATAGAGTTATAATTAGAAACTTAAAGAAGTAGTCTGGCTACTTATTTAGAATAAGGGGGAAAGAGCAAAATGGACAAGCTCATTTGGGGAATCATTATAGTAATCCTAGTTGAGTGATGATGGTGGCTTGAACTAGGGCTTAGTGGCAGAGATATTGAGGACTTGAATTCCAGAAATATTTTAAAAGTAGAACAGATAGGGTCCATATCCCAATGCCCCAAATCTGTGGGAAAAAATAATATATATAATATAATATAATATAATATATATATATATATAACATGGCTAAGAGGAAATTAAGATTACAGATGAAATTAAGTTGGCTAATCAGCTGACTTAAGATAGGGAGAGAATCCTAGTTATCCAGGTGGGTTCAATACAGTTGCAAAGTTTCTTAAATGTGGAAGAGAAGAGTGAGAGAAAGATGTATGATGATGGAAGATACTTTCTTGGCCTTGAGGATGGTTGAAGGGAGTCATAAAGCCACACATGTGAGTGACTTTTAGAAACTGAAAAAGGCAAGGAAATGGATTTTCCCCTAAGCCCTGCAGAAAGAAGCACAGACCTGACAGCAAAAGTACCTAGATTTGAATCGCATGAGACCTGTGTCAGTCTTAGCTGCAGAACGGTAACATAGTAAAATGTGTATTCAATTAAGCCATTAGGTGTGTGGTAATCTTTTATGGCAGCAATAAAAATGAATATAGCACTCTATGGCTATTTGATTCTTTCAGAGCTGTTATAACCCCCAAATAATTAGTCAATTCCCAAACATTCAAGACATTGGATATTCATTTAAAAATCCCCTCTGTCAATGCACATTTTAGTCAGAGTTCTTTTGGTTGTAAGTAACAGAAAACATAGCAACAATTTTCTTAAGCTGGAAAGTTGGCTTAATAAGTGAAAGTTCTGGGATTGGTCTCACTTCAGACAGAGAAAAAGAAATGCTCAAATGTTTGATGTCATTGGAAATCTCACCTGTCCTCATGCTTTCCTCTCTGCTCACTTCATCCTCAGAGAAGTTGTTCTTACTTGGCGGCAAAGATATCTAGAGGCAGTTCTAGGCTTGTATCCTCTGACTTAGTAACCCCACGAGAAAGAAGGGAACTTTCAGCACTAGGGGTTGTCAGATACCCAGTTTAATAGTCTCATCTGCCTGACCCTGGTCAATCATGGTGCCCGAAGGAGCACTATAATCTCCTTGCCAGGTCTGTGTCATGTGCCCATGCTGGAAGTCTAGGAGTAAGGTCAGCATCCTCTATCCCAAATATGTGGAATAAAAACAAGGAGAATCCATAGAGAGCTCCTTTATTCTACAATGCCAGAGCAAGGAGTAGTGGCAGGATATCAGGAAAGCAAATTAACTTTGATGTCAGATACATTTAGGTTCCAATTTCATTTCTGTTCCTTTACTAACTAGGAGTCTAAGAGCAAATCATACAACCTTTCTGAACCTCACTATCTTCATATGCAAAATCATGCAATAATGCCTCTCTTATTGAGCAGTTCTTAAATAAGATCATCTGTGTAATACTGGCTAGCATTATGCTTGGCATGAACTAAGTGTTTGGGAAATGTAGATTCCTTACCCTTTTCCCATCTGGTGAAGGTCGACAACCTACAGAATACTGCCGCCCTGGCTCACATTCCTCCAGTTTCCAGGAAGCTTCACTCTCCTTTATCTTCTCCCAACCTCTCCCTGGGGGAGTTCTAGAATCTTTCATGCTTCTCTAACTGAAATGAAATGCTCTTCAGTTATTTATTTAGAAGCAAAGACCCCCCTGTGCTCTGGATGGGACCTTGTCTGCAACGGAAGGAGAGTGCGTGGTCAATGTGCCCACAAGGTTGCTTTCTTTCTCCCCACAACCTAAAGAACTACATTGCCCTGGGGAAAGTGGATGCTACTTGCACTTCAAGGCACAGCAAGTGAAACCCCACATGTATATGGAATTTGCTAAATCTTCAGTGTATCAATAGCAAAGCTGGGGATGATTAGTCAGAACTAAATGGAGCCAAATTTGGTTGTCCTCAAAATTATCAAATTAAGGGGGAAAATCTACCTGACATTGGACCAAGATCTATACTTTTCACTATCTCACATCTTATCCCATGTCATCACTGACCCATATCAAGAGCTATAGCAGGATTGACAGAGCTCTGCAGAGAACTACAAACAGCATTATCTCAGTTCTATGAGGACTTAATGCAGAGAAACTAGGAAGGGGTAAACAGAGCAACTCCAAGTCCTTTAAGACCCACCGTTAGTTTTTACTTCCTCAGTTCTCTGGCTTAGGCATCTCAGACCTTGACCATTCATGATAGGTATGTTTTGTAATGAACAGAGTTTTCATCAATGCCTACATGTAGCCAGAAGATAGAAAAAAATTCTGAAAATTCCATTCCACTGGAAACTAAGTGGAAAATCACAGTGCAAGCTTATTTCCAAAATAAAGATAAACAATCCAATAGTGGGAGGGCAGGGGAAGAGGGGAAAAATTGGGAAAAGAATGAATAAAGGTAAAGAGAAAAGAAAGCTCTAAAGTTTATCTTCAAATGTCAGGGGATAAACTGAAATGAAAGTGCCCAAGTACACAGAATTAAAATATTATTGAGTTATTCTCTGAAATCTATAAACATAAATAATGGCCTCTATATTAGCCTACCCAAACTGGGCACAAATCCCATTAATGGGTCTGTTTTAAAAAAATTCTGCAAACATCATTAACTCACCCTAAAGCTGCTTCCAAAAGAAATGTCAAGTTACTTGCTAACTTATTTAATGATACTAGTAGGGAGATGTAGGTCACAAAAGAGAAGGCTGCAGAGGAAAGAACATCCTTGAGATCTGCAAAGCTTTGGATAAGACTATGAAAATGGCTGGTTTTGATCTCACACATTCTCAATTGACTTACTTCATCAGTCTTTATTTTCTGCATTTTCTTCCTGAGGCAGAGAGAAAAATTTGTGATCTCTTATTTTACACACTTAGCTTCACAGAAGGAAAGCAATATGGTATACTAATATGGTAAAAAAATGATAGTTGTCTAAATATCTAAAACAAAAATCAAGGGGAAGTATCACCATGTTATAATTCTGTGAGAACTGAGTTAGACATGTGTTCCGATTGGTTGGTGGTTTGGTAGGGTGGGTTTGCAAATATCAGACTCTGCTAATATTTTGCCCTATGCCTCTTTGTATATGCCTTACTAATCTTTAATCGGGGTGACCCTCCTTTTCCTGAGGCTCTGTTGGATTTTGTTCCATTACTGTGCTCATTCTCTTTTGGTGTTCTGGGCTGCCCACAACCTTATTTGCCATCCATGTGCTCAGATCTGTCTTCTCTCCTGAGCTCCAGAGCTATGTAACAAATGTTTCATTGGAAAATCTCTGCTCAGGCTCCTCAATGCAGTTGTCCTTTAAGTTATTTTAATTCCCTCTCAAAATTGCTGTGTTCTTAGTACTTCTGCCTCAACAAATAGGAAACTAGGCAACATTCTTAACACCTGCTTCTTACCCATTTTCTATATCCACTCAATCCTTATACCCCATCTGTTTTACCTTCTAAATAGTTCTTGAATCAATTCACCTAATTCTATCAATTTTTTTACAACCTTGATTCAATGTCATGACACATGACTAAATCAGTCAGGGTTATTCTAGGTGAATCGGGCTGGCATGAAATAATGGGTTCTTTCTTTGGGTTCTGTGACGGCTCCTCTGACCCAGCTCCCACAAAAGAGGCAAGGCAGGCAAGAAAGAAGGAGCAGGGCTTGAACCCGGGTTTTATTGGGGAGAAACCATTCAAATGAGGCAAGGGATCAGGTTTCAGGGGATGAATCTAGCTTCTGATGTCTTGCTGTCAGCAGATTGACTGATATCTTGGAAGGTCACACCCTCATGTGCTGTGTGATGATCAAAGGCAGAGCAAATGAAGGGGACACATACATGCACAGCCCTGAAAGAGCAGCATCATTAATCCAGTCCACTTTGTGCTCTCAAGATGCTCACAGCTCACACACACAGCCCATGGCTGGCTCACCACAATTCCAAAAATGTGATATCAGGAGAGAGTGTCAAGTAGAGGCTAAGAGAACTGTCCCTGGAGTCAGGGTTCAAACTCCAGTGATACTGCATAAAATTAGTAAACAGGTCATTTATACTGTTTATGCTTCAGGTTTCTCAATAGCAAATAGAGATTACAACTCTCGGAGTTGTAGAAATTAATGATAATGCTTGCAAAGAGCTTAGAAGAATGCCTAGTATCTCATTGGCTCAAGAAAGTATTGATTGTGGCTACCGTAATTATTATAACTACTACTATTATTAATCATCATGCATTTTATTAAGTGAATCTCTCACCTAACTGCATTTCCTTACATCCATTGTCACTTCTTTCCAATCCTTTCTACACATTTATAGGAACAATGTTTTCTTAAAGCAAACCCTATTATAATACCACATTATTTTTCAGTCTCCTTCAGGATAAAGCCCAAATACTTGGCTCTTTCCTGCATCTCTCTTGCAGCTAGTCCTTCCTACATCTCTGCTCTGTTTCATGTGACTCTTCTACTTAGCCACACAGATAATGCCCGCTCTCCCCTCTGCTCCCCATTAACTTCCCCTTGTCTGTATTGGGGGAATATAATTGGAAACAAAATCTTTTTCCATCCCAGAAAACCTTTTCACGAAGGTCATAGAGACAAACAAAATAAAAACAAAAACAAAACAGTTTTACTAGTGAATAAGAATTAAACCAAAATGTAACGTGATTTAGCACTGACAATTCCCTAAGAGATTGCAAAGTCAGGAAGAAATATCACCCTTATTATAGCCATGTAGCTACAACCCTTTACATACATGTTTTTGAGATAAACAATAACTATTCCTCAACTGAGAGGAGTTGGCAGTATCATTTGTGACACATAATTCAACTGACTTACTTGGTAATTGGAGTAATGACTGTTAGTTAATTGGCTTTATGCAAAGGAAAAACAAACTTCTCACATCTTTGAGAAACGAGGTGGTTTTGCAACTTGGAGCATGAGAAGACACCCACTGATGTTACATTCCTACCTACCCACAGAAACTGGGGGATAGCATACTATCTCCCTTGATGCTTGCATTTCAATGACACTGTTCTTGGGTACTTAAGGAAGGCATTCCTGGGTCATAAAGCCATGAAAAGCCTACTTGTTTCCTGAAGGATTTATATATACATATATATATTTCAAAGAAAGGAGGAAGTACTAACTTTGCAAAGAAACTTTTCTGAGACAATAAAAGGGAAGGAGATCTCTTTTCTTATTTTTCAATAGGGACAATTTAGTCTCTTATTCTTAATTTGTATTTGTGTGCAGTCGACTAGGTCATGAGTTGCCATGTCTGTCCATGGATGCTTCTCTTCCACTATTAATTTGGAGCAGCCACCAGTATTTCATTCATCCAATATTTATTGCTGATCAAATGCTGGGTACTGGCTATACGGTGAATAAACTGATATTATCTTGTCTTAATAAAACTTATAGTCATTAAAGGAGCTAGACAAATAATGAAACAAATAACTGTATAATTTAGAATGTGACAATCATAAATCAGGCTGTTTTTAAATAGAAATATTTTGTTCAAGAAAAAAAATGATTAAATAAATACATTTCCAGAGCTCTATATTTGAGGAAGAGAAACTTCTTGGACAAATAAAAATAAAATATTAGAATTGGGAATTCATTTGTAGTCCCCACAGGACATGACTGTCTTTTAGTCTTGTGGACAGAGTGGGCTGAGTATGTGGAAACTGATTGTGCTACTATCATCTGCCCATTTCTTAGAAGATAAGAGGGTCAGATGAACAAACATCTTACAGAGATGAAATATCAATGCTAAACAGGGCCAGGCAGTGATGTTCCATGGCTCTAGAACCTGTGATCCCTGTTTCATTGGATGCTAATTAGGAAAAATATTCAATTCTCTGCATGTTGGCTTGCTGATAACCTAACCCCAGACCATATATTTCATTCAAGGACTTGTGAGAAAGGATTAGTTATCCAAGGTTTGTGATGAGAAAGAAGCAACATCAATTCCAGCAGGACTTCTTCCAAGGACCCTGCCCATGTGAGCAACATCTGCACCAAACTTACTCCCATCCTAAATCCCAGCCACAGATATGCCCACTAATCTCCAAAACAAATCCCATTGTTCTATTTTACGCCCTATTTTTTTAATGTTAATTCTGATCCAGTTAAGGAGGACCGCTCCTTAGAGGATGTAATGATTGACAGCATAAACAACTCTTTTGAAGCTGTTTTGTCTGTCTGGGGGAATATCTTTAAAGATGAACAGCCAGGGATTTAATGCCCTGAAAGTATAGATCTCTAATTTATATTTGGTGGACTTGGGAGGGAAGAATTCAAAGAGAGGCAATGGTTTAGTATGCACCAAAATCACCTATGGGGATCTAATTTAATAGTTCTGGGTTGGAGCCTGAGAATTTTGTTTCTAACATTTCCCAAGCAATGCTGATACTGCTGATCTGGCAGCCACACTCAGAGAATCACTCTTATGACCATGATCTTGACTCTTGACCACATATCAGAATCATTTAGCATGCTTTTTAAAATACTGATGCTAGAGTACTACAGCAGACCAACAAAATCAAATCCCTTGGAATAAGGCCCAACCATCTGTAGTTTTAAAGTGCCATAGAGAATCAAGGTTGAAACAATTTATTTTAGATAAAGCCCTGGAGACCAAAAGCAAAGGAATGAGGGGCATTAGAAAGGGTAGTATATAAACAACCTCTCAAAGAATGTGGGAAGTGTATAGAGTGACTTTGGAGCGTGGTCAAGTCTGATTATGTCCAAGTCTCTTCTATGAAAGGTGGCCCAGAGAAGTGGAGTGACTTGCCCAAGATTTCAGTATACATTAATGGCTAATCTAAACCTGAAACCAAATCATCATGATTTTCAGTTCAGTGATTATTTTTCCTCTCCACTAAACCTTGGATGTCAGTTCTAACAGTCCTCAAAGAACTTACGAAACATTCATCTTCAGATAAACAGAATAAACAGATATGAATATATGATGTGATAAATCCCATGTTATGGCGACAGGAACACCAAGGTGAATTATTTAGCTCCATTTAGTAGAAAAGAGTAAACTGATGAGTCAGCATTTACCTGTACAAAGGACAGTTGAGAAATCGAGAAAAGTACAAGCCAAAGCTCAGAGTATGACGTGGCATGGTTTGTAAGTCTGTGAACCCTTCAGAAAAGCTGCAGCATAAAAAGAGGCAATGAGAGAGGTAATGAGAGAGGCACTGATTCACTCAGCAAGTTATGGAATAAATACAGGGCAATACATTTTAGATAGGCTACTTTGTCAACATGGAGAAACTTGATTTGAGGAGAGCTAGTCTCAAAGGCAAGGGACCATTTACAGTGCTGTTGAAAGAGTTTAGGGGAGATCTAGTAATAGATCTAGTTTTTATTTTTTGAGACAGGGTCTCACTAAGTTGCTTAGGGCCTTGCTAAATTGCAGAGGCTGGCTTTGAACTTGTGATCCTTCTGCCTCAACCTCTGGAGTTACTAGTATTACAGAAGTGCACCACTATGTCCAGTTTGATCCATTCTGATGAGAAATTTGACTCATACAAGAAAGAGAAGAATTAGGAGTAGTAGTAGTGGGAAATAAAGTGAGATATCAGTTTATTCATGTACAAAATGATTGATCTGTCAGTTCAGACAATTCATTCTTTCTTCCTCACAAATCCCTGAGTACTTGATCCTTGAGCCTCATTGCTGCTGTTGTTCAACTATGCATTGCTCTTATGGAATGATGCCAATGAAAGAACAGCAGATATGATGGCATTTGGCTCTTACCCAGGAATATTTAGTATTTGGGAGATGTTTCTTACAAATGTTTTGTTTGATTTTTTTTTTAAGTCCAGACAATTCCTTTGTGTATTAGAATTCTCAAAAAAACCCAAACAAACAAACAAAAAAAAAACAGAAGCAATAAGATAAATAGAGATAGATATATGAGTAGATTTTTAATAGGAATTGGTTCATGCAGTTTTGAAGGCTAAGAAATTCCACAATCTGCTGTCAGAAAGTTGGTAGTATGACCTGGTTCAAGTCCAAATCCAAAGGTCTAAGAATGTAAATTAAGGGTTTTGGTGGAAGTATTCTTTTGTCTAAGTCCAAGAGTCTGAGAACCAGGAGCTCTGAAGGCTGAGGACAGGAGAAGATGGATTTCCTAATGCAAGCAGAGAGTGAATTTACCTTTATTCTGCCATTTTGTTCTATTCATGGCCTTAATCAACTGAATGATGTACCCATAGTTGGAAGAGCCACCTGCTTTACTTAGTTCACCAACTCAGAGGCTGAATTCTCCCACAAACACCCTCATGGACATATTAAAAAATAACATTTCTCCAGCTATCTGGAAATTTCTTAGTCCAGTGAAGTTGGCACATGATGTTAACCATGACAGCTTAAAAAATCAATAAAATATAAAAATAAATAACAATAATTGTTAGGCTGCCACAGATGCCGCTGCCATGCCTGGAGCGCTCTTCTCTTAGCATGACCTTGGACCTTCGACAAGAATTCCCATGCTACTTCATGGTCGCTGCCACTGAACAGGAGCCTCCTGTCAATTGACTGCTGCCTGCACAGCTACCACCATTGCTGATGCCTCTGATTCCGCTGCTGCCAGCCTGAGATAGCCTGGAGGTCTTCTTTCTAGGTGCTGCTGCCATAGAAAAAACAGGTGCCTCCGATCCAACTGAAGCCAACACTGCTGCTAACCCCCAGAGTTCACCTGGTGACGTTGCCCCCACAGCAGCAGTTGCAGCTATAGCTGCAGCCACTGCTACTGCTGATAGCTTCCTGCTTCCAACCACCACTACCGCTGGTACCATGGCCTAGAGAACTGCTTGGGGGAGAGAGACTCCAGGTTTGGTTGCAGGTGGCTGCACCCACTTTGGGACACCAGTCAGGGCCTTGGGCCCAGGTGCCGGCAGGTTTACCACCACAAGAGCCTCTGTCTGGGGACTCCAGATGGGATCCACAGGTCCAGTGTGGGGGTGCCTGTGGGTTTGGAGGAGCCTGGGGTCTTCCTGCAGAGAGTGTTGGTGGCTCTTGTCTTGCTGCTGCATCTGGGGGTTGCTCCTTTGCATGAATGCATCCCTGGTGGTCTCTCTGCAAATAGGAGCAGCATTGAGATCTTGGGACTGCATCATGGCTGAGCCTGAGGTATATGAAGCCCAGATGGGTGGGATAGAGGCTGAGTTTTCAAGGGCTGATCTGGGTTTGGTGATCCCAAGAGATGTCAGAGACAGGGCTTAGCAACTGTTGAACACTGACAGAGATACTTTGACTTTCCAGCAAGATTTATTTTATTTTATTTTTTGATTCATTAATCTCTCTACCATATTTGTAACAGGATGTTTTTAATGCATCAATATGTGGAAGACAATGATATATGAATGGTGTTTTGCATTTTTGTTGTATTCTTTTCTCTTTAAGAATACAACATGTTATATTCTTTTCTCTTTGTTCGTATTCTTCCTCTCTCTTGTCTATTTTCTTTCTAACTTTTCTTCAACCAACAGCCAATCTCTGTTGGCTCCTCTTCCACTCTTCCTGTGAATTTTTACTTCTAGCTTCTCTCTTCCTCCCTCACGAATATTGCATACTACACTACCTCTGTTTTCTTATCCACCATTTGAAATTGTAAATTGTTTTAACAAATATTCTGTTTGTACTATAGATAGTTATTGAACTCATCATTTTAAAGTGAGAAAGCAGTTGATGCCTTAGCGGGTACTATTAGGTTTAAGGCCAAATGTTGTGTACACTGGGTGCTGTTGATATTGGTCTCACCAGTAAATGTGAAGAGATAGAAACCTTCAGAAATACTATAGGTCTACAGCACTATAGATCTACAGGGTAGAATTTATCCTGCCTTAGATTCATACTTTCAGATGAGAAAACAAACTAACAACATGAAAAAGAAGGGACTAAAGTGCCTCAAATAAACCAGGATGCTTCAACAACAGAAGCCACTTGATAACACAGTAGAAGAAATGTCCAAGAAGTAGTTCATATTGTATAGTTAAATTGATATGTGAAATAAAGGATAGCATAAGGAGTGAAATCAAAGAAAAAATACAGGAAGTGAAAGACCACTTCAATAAATAGTTAGAGATAGTGAAGGAAAAAAAAACACAAGCAGAAATCCTCAAAATGAAGGAATCAGTAAACCAAATTATAAATTCAACAGAAACCATCACCAACAGACTAGACCACTGGGAAGACAGAACCTCAGCCAATGAAGACAGAATATATAATCTCGAAAGTAGAGTTGACCATGCAGACAAGAAACCATGAACAGAACATCCAAAAATTATGAGATAACATGAAAAGACAAAATTTAAGTGTTATTGGAATAGATGAAGGAGCAGAGATACAAACTAAAGTAATGCACAATCTTTTCAATGATATAATAGCAGAAAATTTCCCAAGCCTAAAGAATGTAGTAAAAACTCAAATACAAGAAGCTTACAGGACCCCAAACGTACAAAATTACAGCAGACCCACACCAAGACACATTATAATGAGCATGACTAACACAGAGAATAAAGGTAAATTCTTAAAGGCAGTGAGAGAAAAAAAATCAAGTTACATATAGGAGAAAATCAATTTGTATCTCAGTTGATTTCTCAACACATACCCTCCAAGTTAGGAGGTCCTGGAATAATATATTTCAAGCTCTGGAAGAAAATGGATGCCAAGCAAGAATTTTATGCCCAGCAAAATTAAGTTTCAGATTTGAAGATGAAATTAAAACCTTCCATGATAAACAAAAATTAAAAGAATTTACAACTAGAAAGCCTATAATATAGAGTATTCTCGACAAAATATTCCATGAAGATAAAGTGAAAAAAAATGAAAATCAGCAAAGAGAGGATCTACTCTAAAGGGACATTCAACCAAATGAGAAACTAAGACAAATCAAAAACCAGAAATAAATAAAAATGACAGAGAATACAAATCATATCTCAATAATAACCTTGAATGTTAATGGTCTAAACTCACCAATCAAAAGGCATAGACTGGCAGATTGGATTAAAAATCAAGACCCAACAATATGCTGTCTTCAAGAGACTCATCTCATGGGCAAAGACAACCATAGGCTGGGGGGTGAAAGGATGGGAAAAAACCTATCACTCATATGGATTGTGTAAACAAACAGGGGTTTCCATTCTCATTTCAGATAAAGTTGACTTCAAACCAAAGTTAATCAGAAGAGACAGAGAAGGACATTTCTTATGAAATGTCCTTAAGGTAAGTACATATTAGTAGGACATAACAATTACAAATATTTATTCCCCAAACAATAGAAAATCTATATACATCAAACAAACCCTTCTCAATTTCAAGAGTCAAATAGACCACAATACAATAATACTGAGTGAATTCAATACATCTTT
Source organism: Ictidomys tridecemlineatus (assembly GCF_052094955.1). Classification (NCBI taxonomy): domain Eukaryota; kingdom Metazoa; phylum Chordata; class Mammalia; order Rodentia; family Sciuridae; genus Ictidomys; species Ictidomys tridecemlineatus. The sequence goes on along the minus strand of NC_135477.1, from coordinate 117,263,362 downwards.
CTCACTACTGGGTAGATCTTCCAAACAAAAACAAATTAAGAAAATTATAGAACTAAATAATACAATCAATAATTTAGATTTAACAGACGTATATAGAATATTTCATTCATCAACAAGCAAATATACTTTCTTCTTAGCAGCACATGAATCCTTCTCTAAAATAGACCATATCTTACGCCACAAAGCAACTCTTAGTAAATACAAAAAAACAGAGATAATACCCTGCATTCTATCAGACCACAATGGAATGAAATTAGAAATTGATGATAAAATAAAAAATATAAGCTACTGTAACAAATGAAAACTAAATAATACACAATTGAATGATGAATGGATAGTAGAAGAAATCAAGGATGAAATAAAAAATTCTTAGAGGTAAATGAGAATGCTGATATAACATATCAAAATATCTGGGACACTATGAAGGCAGTACTAAGAGGAAAGTTTATTGCATTGAGTTCATTCATTAAAAGAATAAAACACCAACAAATAAATGACCTAACACTACATCTCAAGGCCCTAGAAAAAGAACAAATCAACACCAAAATTGGTAGAAGACAGGAAATAATTAAAATCAGAGATCAGAGCTGAAATTAATGAAATCAAAACAAATAAACAAACAAAATTGAAAAAATTGACAAAACAAAGTTGGTTCTTTGAAAAAATAAATAAAATAGATAAACCTCTGGTCATGCTAACAAAGAGAAAAAGAGAGAAAACTCAAATTAGTAAAATATATGATGAAGAAAGAAATAGCACAACAGACACACCTAAAATACCAAAGATAATTAGAAACTATTTTGAAAATTTATACTCTAATAAAATGGAAAATATCAAAGACATCAACAAATTTCTAGAGACATAAGACCATCCAAACTGAATGAGGAGGTTATACATGATTTAAACAGATCAATTTCAAGTAATGAAATAGAAAGCGCCATCAAAAGCCTACCAAGAAAAGCCCAGGACCTGATGGATTCTCAGCCAAGAAAGTCTTCTACAAGACTTTCAAAGAAGAATTAATACCAATACTCCTCAAAATATTCCATGAAATAGAAAAGGAGGGAACTCTTCCAAATTCATTCTATGAGGCTAATATCACCCTGACACCAAAACCAGACAAAGACACAACAGGCAAGAAAACTACAGACCAATATCCCTGCTGAACATAGATGCAAAAATTCTCAATAAAATTCTGGCAAATCACATACAAAAACACACTAAAAAGAGAGTACACCACACTCAAGTGGGATTCATCCCAGAGATACAGGGTTGGTTCAACATACGAAAATCAATAAACATAACACATCATATTAATAGACTTCAAAACAAGAATCATATGATCATCTCAATAGATTCAGAAAAAGCATTTGACAAAATACAGCACATATTCATGTTCAAAACACTAGAAAAACTAGGGATAGTAGAAAAATACCTCAACATTGTAAAAGCTATATATGCTAAACCCAAAGCCAGCATCATTCTAATTGGAGAAAATTGAAAGCATTCCCGCTAAAAACTGGAACAGGACAAGGATGTCCTCTTTTACCACTTCTATTCAACATCATCCTTGAAACTCTAGCCAGAGCAATTAGACAAAAGAAAGAAATTAAAGGAATACAAATAGGTAAAGAAAAACTCAAACTATCACTATTTGCTGATGACATGATTCTATAGCTAGAAGATCCAAAAAATTCCACCAGAAAACTTCTAAAACTAATAAATAAATTCAGCAAAGTAGCAAGATATAAAATCAATACTCATAAATCAAACACATTCCTATACATCAGCACTGAATACACTGAAAGAGAAATTAGAAAACTACTTCATTTATAATAGCCTCAAAAAATTAAATAAAATACCTGGGAATCAATCTAATAAAAGAGGTGAAAGACCCCTACAATGAAAATTACAGAACACTAAAGAAAGAAATTAAAGAAAACCTCAGATGATGGAAAGATCGCCCATGCTCCTGGATAGACAGAATTAATATTGTCAAAATGGCCATACTACCAAAAGCATTATACAGATTTAATGCAATTCCTATTAAAAATCCCAATGAAATTCTTCACAGAAATGGAAACAGCAATCATGAAATTTACTTGGAAAAATAAGAGACCTAGATTAGCTAAAGCAATCCTTAGCAAGTAAAGTAAACCAGGAGGCATCACAATACCAGACCTTAAACTATACTATAGAGCTATAGTAACAAAAACCAGCATGGTATTGGCACCAAAATAGACTTGTAGACCAGTGGCATACAATAGAGGACACAGAGATAACCCCACATAAATATGGTTATCTCATACTAGACAAGGTTGCCAAAAATATTCACTGAAGAAAAGATAACCTATTCAACAAATGGTGCTGGCAAAACTGGAAATCCATTTGTAGCAAAATAAAATTAAACCTCTATCTCTCACACTGCACAAAAATTAACTCAAAGTGTATCAAAGACTTAGGCACTAGAACAGAGACCCTGAACCTAATAGAAGAAAAAATAGGCCCAAATCTTCACCACGTCAGCCTAGGATCTGACTTCCTTAAGACTCTTAAAGCACAAGAAGTAAAATCAAGAATCAATAAATAGGAAGAATTCAAATTAAAAAGCTTCTTCTCAGCAAAGGAAACAATTAGTAACGTGAAGAGACAGCCTACAGACTGGGAGAAAGTCTTTACTATATAAACCTCTGATAAAGCATTAATCTCTAGGCTATATAAAGAATTCAAAAAACTTAACACCAAAAAGACAAAAAACCCAATCAATAAATGGGCTAAGGAGCTGAACAGACACTTCAAAGAAGAATAAATACAATTGATCAACAAATATATGAAAAAAGTGTTCAACATCTCTAGCAATTAGAGAAATGCAAATCAAATCAAAACTACTCTAAGATTTCATCTCATGTCAGAATGACAATCATCAAGAATACAGGTAACAATAAATGTTGGCAAGGATGTGGTGAAAAAGGCACATCCATACATTGCTAGTGGGACTGTAAATTGATGCAACCACTATGGAAAGCAGTCTGGAGATTCCTCAGAAAACTGAGAATGGAACTATCATTTAACCCATGTATCCCATTCCTTGGTTTATACCTAAAGGACTGAAAATCAGCATACTATAGTGACACAGCTACATCAGTGTTTATAGCAACTCAATTCACAATAGCTAGACTATGGAACCAACCTAGTTGTCCCTCAATAGACAAATGGATAAAGAAAATGTGGTATATATACTCAATGGATATTATCAGCTTTAAAGAAGAATAAAATTATGGCATTTGCCAGTAAATGGTTGGATTTGGAGAATATCATGCTAAGCGACATAAACCAATTCCACAAAACCAAAGGCTGAATGCTTTCTCTAATATGTGGATGCTAATTCGCAATAAGGCTGGGAGCACTAGGGAAGAATAGCATTACTTTATATTAGGTAGAAGGAAGTGATGGGAGGGGAGGGGAGAGGATGTGGGGATAGGAAAGACAGTAGAATGAAACAGACATTATTTCTGTATGTATATATGTGACTGCATGACCAATGTGATTCTGCAACTTGTACACTCAGAAAAATAAAATTATATCCCATCTATGTATGATTTGTCAAAGTGCATAAATGCATTTCTACTGTCATATATAACTAATAAAAACAAATAAAAAATTTTAAAAATAATTGTTAAGGAAAATGTTTCTAATGAGAGCATCTGATGTCAAAGTTTCTCTACAAAGTTTAAACTTTGTGCATGAAATGAAATGTTCCTACTTTACTCTGAAAGAGACAACAGAATCTTTTGAGAAGATTAAGAAGATTTACTTAGGAATACCCTGGGAAAGTTTTAAGCCCATGATCAGCCTTACATTATTATTATTATTATCAATATTATTTTATTATTATTATTTTTGGTACCAGAGATTAAGCCAGGGGCACTTAACTACTGAGTCAGACCTCTTTTAAAAATTCTTTTTATTTTGAGACAGCATCTCACTAAGTTGCTTAGGGCCTCACTAAGTTTCTGAGACTGGCTTGGAACTCACAATTCTCTTGCTGCAGCCTCCAGAGTCACTGGGATTACAGGCACATGCCACCATGCATGGCCAGTCTTGCATTCTTTTTTAATTTTTTTTTTAATTTTTAATTTTTTATTTGGTACCGGCGATTGAACTCAGGGGCACTTGACCTCTGAGCCAAATCCCCAACCCTATTTTGTATTTTATCTAGAGGCGGGGTCTCACTGAGTTGCTTAGTGCCTTACTTTTGCTGACACTTGCTTCTAACTCGTGATCCTCCTGCCTCAGCCTCCTGAGAAGCTAGTATTGTAGGTGTGTGCCACCATGCCCAGCCAGTCTTACATTCTTAATAGAAAATTCCAGCTTTCTTTTTAGGGTGATTTCCAGATAACATCAAATTGTCTTAAAAATAGGCTTGGCAGTAGTGTACTAAGAAAGTAACACAAAAATCTCATAAGCTAATCTGATAAACTGGATACTCTACTCTTAGACATCCATTCCTTAGGGTTTGGATGGGGCCTTCTCCATACAGGTTCTCCCAGTTTCCTTTCTTTCACCTTGTCTCAAAACATCAGACCAGTGCTATACAAAAATGTCGTCTTATAATAGCAGCAGAAGCAACATGTTAGAAATGCTAATTTTCTGGGCCCTGTCTAGATGTACTGAGCTAGAACTGCTCAGGCATAGGACCAAAGAATATGTGTTTTCACAAGCTCATCACTGTCACCCCTGTGCCTGCTCAGAGGCTCTGTTTAGGCTCCTGTCTTATTCATCTCTATGTTAGATACCTTCCTTTGCCCCTCCAGATCCACTCTCCTGCATTCTCACACTGCTGTGTCCTAAAACATAGATATGTACTGATAACAACAGTGATGTTCTGTAGGGTTTGATTAATAGGTTGTCCCAGGGAAGGAAGATGTGAGAATGGCAAGGTCAAGATATTTTATTTTGCCCAATGCCTTACCTTCAAGGTCATCAAGGACTGAGAGTATCCTGTAAATTAAAGTCGCAGCTTCTTATAATTTGTCCTTCTCCATGCAGCTTTCTCTGACTCAGTTTCCCTCCTTTCACCCTTGTTTGTCTAGTGGTGGTAATGAATTCAGCACCCTTTCTGTTAATAGCCACAGGAACTTACACTGTCCCTTGTGCTTTTCCTGTAACAATTTTTAAACATTCATCCAAATTAAATGAGAACTACTTTCATTTTAGTATCCTGAGAAAAAACTATGTTTCCAGGACCTAGAAAAATAGTTAATAAATATTTACAGAGGAAATAAATGAAGGAAAAATGTATAGAAAGGAATAACCCTTTTCAAGAGTATCAATAATTAGTTGCTTATGACTTTATAAGACTTTTAAAAAAAACCCCAGCTAAAAAAAAAAAAAAAACCAAACTGGATATAGAAACATGGGATATGGATTTTGACAAGTTTAAGCTCCAGGACACTGGCTTCAGGAGGTACTGGCCTGGATACAACTCTGGTACAGTAAATTGGAGGTAACTGATCATGACTCAGCTAGTCTACAGGTGTATTGATCTCAAAGGAGAAAAAGATGTGATAGCAATTCAAAAATAATAAATAAAACTTCACGTTTTAGGAAGAATGACCAGTGAAGCAATAAACTGAATCCTGGCTTTTATGGGTAATAAAAGACATTCGACTGGCTCATGCTTAAGATGTGACAATATTAAGGACAAAAATTTAGAGCTTGGAATGGTGTCATATCTGTAGTACTCTTCAAACATTTTGAAGAATGACTATTTTTTTTTAATCCAAGGAGAGATATAGATCTACAGATATCAATGTCCCCTATCTTAATAAGATCTGTTTATTCTTCTTGTTAATAGTTCTGGTACATTCCCCAGCCATTGTCAGCACTGGATACCAGTGAATAAGGATTGTAAAGACATAGAAAACTGGTAATTCCTGAGCTGGTTCACAACCCTACACTACCCATCACCTTATTGTATTTTTTCCAGTTCAGGCTTCCAAAGCCATCTGTCAGCACTTTAACTTCATGTAAACAAACACACAAAAAAATGGACAATCAGCTTTGTTTGTTTAGAGTGGGTCTCCTGGCTGTCTGTGTATCCTGGGTTTTTTTAAGGACAGCTAAATTTACCAATTAGATTATCAAAACAGGCAATCCTGGAAAGATTTTTTTTTTTTAAAGTTTCCATATATAGCCCAATGTTGTATATCCAGACCTGCTTCTTCCATCACTTCTTTCACCCAAAGTTCTCTCAACATGTCCTGATTCAATTCTTCATATTCTATTTTGGTTCACCCACATGTCAAATCTTGCTAAGCAAATGGAAACAACACTCAACATATCTCTTCCTGTCAACAGCAACATCTGTGTTCGAGTCATTGAAGACTAGATCCCAAATTTCATTCCACTGTTTACTCTCAAATCAAACTTTGCAAGGAATGTGTACGGGAACTTTCCCTGTTGTTCTGGATTGAGGAATGCAAGGGCTCCGAATCAGTGCCCTCATTGAGTATCTTGTGCACCTTGTGCCTCGATTACTAATTAAAGCAACTAATCTTCAAACAATTTTTCCACTACATAATGCATGTTTTGCCTACGAGAATGCAAATTTAACAGCTTTGCCAGGCACCGTTTACCTTCTACTGAAGACTGGGAAGTCCTTCATACATAGTCATCAGTATGAAATACCATCTGGTTAAATTGTTCTAACCTCAGAATAGTAGCTTTGGTATCTGTGACTAAGTTTTTGTACTTAAGTCCCTGCAAGGATTAGTTCTACTTTAGGTCACTGAATGCTAGCAGATTCTACTTTCTCAAAGGAGAAGACAGACTAATAAAAACTGTCCCTACGAAATAACACCTAATCCAGGCAGAAATGAATGTTTGAGTGGTTAATAATTTGCAGTATTTTAAAATGCATCTGAAAAAAAAAATGTGAAGAAGAGAACCATCTTCTCCTTCCAAAGCCTTTCTGGGATCATTATTGTATATACCATTGAAAGGAAGGCATAAGGTTTTTAAATTTCTGTAGGAAAAAACAATGTTGACCACAGTTGTTGGTATGTACAGGTTTCATGTCTTGTTGCCCACATCACACCAAGTGTCCAAGTGACCGTCATTTTAGACCATTCATTGTATGTCATCAGTCTCCTGTTGGAAGTCCTGCAGTCATTTCAAACCCAGCAAGTCAGAAATAGATCTGCTTACTCTTCCCCTCACTTAGTCCTCTTCTTTTTATCTCACTGAATGGTAACTTAATTACCCCAGATGACCAGAGTGAAATCATGGGTGACGCTCCCATCTCTAGTCACTAAATCCTCTTTTTCCTATTTATATATATTCTAAATGTTATCATTTTTTTCCTCCTCATCTGCCCACATCTTTGTTTTACTCCTCAAAATTTCTCACCAAAAAAAAAAAAGGAATTATCCCTTGATTATTCTGCCTGACTACAGCTTGTTTGTTCATTAATTCTTCATAGGAAGGTCAAATTTATTACAAATATGATCGTGGGCTTACACATTTTTCAGTAGCTTTCACACCTGAAGATAATTTTTTTTAAAAAAAAACCAAACACACACTGCCTTTTAAACTTCCTTGGTCTATACTTTCAGCCTTGTTTCTGGCTAATTTTCATATCTCATTCTATATTCAAACCATAACTACTTGTGGTTTCCTGAACAAGGCCTGGCCTTCACACACTGGCTTAGCAATTAACCAGAACAATTGTATCCCTGCATCACATTTGACAATGTCTAGAGATATGTTTTATTGACAGGACTGAGAGGGTGCTACAATGTACACAGGGAAGTTTTCCATAAGAATTTCTCATCCCTAAAGGTCAAAGTACTGGGGTAAAACCTTGCCTTTCTACCTTCTCTTTCCTTGTGTAGCAGAGACTGCTAATTATCCACATTATCCATTCTGTATCTCCCTTTTAATAATCAAATATCCCAGATTTTAGCTGGGCATGTAGTTACTTAGCTAGACAACCGTCCCAGCCCCAAAGCAGTCAAATGTAGGCATGTGTGCAGAGGACAGTTCGCATAGCAGGCTATCCTTAGAAAGGCCTTCTTGCAAGGAGGACCCTTGGCTGGTAGTTTGGACTTCAGGAGGATTCTCGAAAGCTACTAACAAGAGTAATTTACTGGACATAAGCTGTGCAAAAATATAGTTTATGCTAAACATCTTCTTTCCTTCGGAGAATCTGGAATTTAAGTGTGGTCAGCAGAAGTTGACCAGACAGTGACAATGACCAGCTTAATTAAAATCCTCAGTATGGAGTCTCTAATGAACTTCCCAAGTAGACAGCATTTCATACATGTTGTCACAATTTGTTGCTGAAAAACTTAAGTACAACATGAGGGACCCCACTGGGAAATGACTCTTGGAAGTTTCTTCTGGGCTTTGCCCCATTAGCTTATTTTGCTTTATATCCTTTGGTTGCAGTTTGCAATGGCCAGGAACATAGCTGGATGCTAAGTCCCAAGAGTGGGAATCATTGAAACTGGGAAAAGAATGGGGACTCCTGACACAACATGTGACTCTGTGCTGGGCATTAAGAAGTGAACAGAGGCCAACCGTGCTGGGTCACACCCTTTAAAACAGAAAGTAACAGTGTTCTTCTTCCTCTTCCTTCTTCTGTAGACTGGATTGTGGAGGTGGTACTCACAGGCCAGCTTTTATCAGATGAAGGAAGTCCATTCCCTAGGGCAGAGGTTGGTCAATTTTTCTATAAAAAGACCATGTGGTCGCCATTGTGATTACTCATTTCTGCCATCAAAAGTAGCCATAGAGAATATGTAAATGAATGTCTGTATTCTGTGTTCTGATAAAACTTAAAAAACAGGAGGTGTGTCCAAATTTTCTTGTAGGTATTAATTTGTCAATTTTTGCTCAATAGAACAGAGTTAGGGTTGAAAGAAGCTGGGTGAAGTGGCACATGCCTGTAATTCCAGCAGCTGGGGAGGCTGAGACAGGAGGATCATGAGTTCAAAGCCAGCCTCAGGAACCGTGAGGTGCTAAGCAACTCAGTGATTTATTTAAATAAAATACAAAAAATTAGGGCTAGGGATGTGGCTCAGTGGTTGAGCACCCATGAATTCAATCTCTGTTACGAAAGAAAGAAAGAAAAAAAGAAAGAAAGAAAGAAAGAAAGAGAAAGAAAGGAAGAAAGAAAAGGTTGAAAGAAGTTCTTCATTGCTCTCACTTTTCTTCCTATCTTGTGAGCAGAGTCACTGACTGTTTCAGAATTTTGTTTGTTTATTTTCAAGGATTTTTGTGTAGTGAACAGCCTTGGAAGATAGAGATAGTCCCTAGAGCAGAAGGCAAGTGTGTGCCCCAGTTTTCCTCTTGGGAAATATTCAGGCAGACATTGCTAGTCATAAAATATTTTATTTCCTAAGTTTAGGGTTTCTCTCATATAAAGTAATCCACTGCCAGTAAAAGCATCTCTTGCCCCTCTTAGTGTGCCCTGAAACATGGAAGCTCAGATAACTGGAGTAACTGTTGATACTCTGGCTACCACTACTGTGAATCCAACCATGAACCTGTGACACATCAGACAATAGGCTTACAAGAAGGACACAGTCTGAGACCTTCATAATCTTGACAGTCGGAAGTTGGTCCCTAAATGATTTAATGAGGTAGAACTTCCTACATCCTTGTGTTACATAACAAAGAAAGAAATTTGTAACTTGTTTGAAATACTGGGGAGTAGTTCAGTCTAAACTCCAATATTCTTTGGCTAATTCTTTTTTTCTTTTTCTTTTTTTGGTACTGGAAATTAAGCCCAGGGGTCTCTACCACTGAGCTACAACTCCAGCTCCCATTTTTATTTAATTTAATTTGAGACAGGGTCTAAATAAGTTGCCAAGGCTAACCTCAAACTTGCAGTCCTTCTTACTTCAACCTCTGAAATCCCTGGGATTGAAGCTGTGGACCTAACTCTCCTAGGCTTCAATTCCCAAGATAAGGGTCATTACCATAAGAAGTCTTCTTTGAAGTAGACCAACTACCATCACACATGCAAATCCTGGGATATTGCTATCCCCTCCTCAGTGCTTCTATTGCATTCTATGCTTATCTGTATCAGAACAAAGACTTTTCTGAGATGCTTTAATCTATAATTTCTTGGGAGCAAGCACCATTCATCCTCATATCTTCGTCACCTCCCACAGTGCCCACCATATATAGTAGGACTTGAAACAAATATATTCATGTGGCTGATCAAGTCCACCTTACTTCTGAATGAAGGGAACATAACTTATTCAGTCAGAGTTCTGTCTGAAGGCATTCCCCTAAAATCTTCTGTGTTCTAAGCTACATTTTAAAATGTAGGCTCATTTTAGGGGTGTTTAGGTGTCCAGCATTTGAAAACCTTTTACCCAGTGAACTTTATGTTCATTTTTCACAGGACAATAGTTCCTCCTCGGTGAAAATAAGGACACAAAAAAACATCCAAATAATTCAGGTGCTGTCATTTTCATAAGTATTTTCTGGTGCAGCCAAGGGACAAGTGATGCACAATAGGACTTATTTGTGAAGGACAAAACTGCTCTATTGTGGGCAGAATATCTGGCTCTCTAATGTATTCTAAGTCCTGCACCACTCCATGCACTCACAGCTCTATACAATGGTGTTCCAAGCACCTTTTTATAACTGTGCCTCTGTTTTTGGAAACAGCTCTGATGGGCATGTTGAAATGAAAGCTTCCATATTTATATAATTCCTATTTTATTTTAGCACAACCATGGCTGGGTGTTAGTAGATTTGTTCTGAACGTGTACAAGATAACATCTTGATCATTACTGGGCCCCTTTAGGTACAGCTCAGAACTTCTCTTATGGAAGTCCAAGTGTGGAGATACAGGTACACTCTCTGCATGTCAATATTCTAACTAACTGGGCCACCCCTTATAGTTTGAATTAAGCACATCACTACCCATATGCACTATCTTCTGATTCTGAATGTTCGTTCATATGATTTCCATCATGGATATTTTTCTTGTTATCTGTATTCATTAGTAAAGTAGCATGGACCCCATGGTCCATGTGTTACCAGAGGGATCCAGAAGTAGGACCAGCCTGTTTCTGGGCTTGATATCTCCTGAGGCTTGCTGGTATATCTCTTTTGAATGTCCATTATTAACCGCCTACAAAAGGATAATGTTAAACAGAACAAGCCCTAAAAATAACTTGACTATAATAACAATAATCTCCTATTACAAAGTCTAACAAAAATCTATTTCTGCTAGAAAGCATCTAAACTCCTATAGCCATCATTGCTTCTCTTTACATTCCACTTTCACAGAACTTGTTGCCTGCCACAGACAATTTAGGCTTAATGACACACTGAGTTGTGTTATTCAATGTTTCATTATATGAATTATTTTAATTTTCTTGAAATTAGGGCTCTGCTTTCACCTTTGCTAAAACAGTTAACTTACAACCATTGTATTGCAGGTGCTCAATAAATATTTATTGATTGGTATATTTCTAAACATTGTAGAAATGAAGAAAAGCTAAAATAACAAGTGCCATGATATAATGGGCATCAATGATAGGAAAACTGGTAAGTGTGGTAGCTGGGGCCTCCTGAAGGATTTTAATGCTTCCATTATAAGAACTTCCTAGTATGAAAGGCCTTAGGTGGGAACTCCCTGGCTATTCCCTGAGTTCTGAAGTCTTTTTTAAAGTCATATCCAAAGGCCCTAAATTCACTGTCCAGAAAGAAAACTCAAGCTGGTATTATTTTACAAGTCACCTTAGAGGATAGATCTTAAATTCAACAGATGTCTTTAATGACCCACACACAGGATGGAACATTCCACAGGAGCTCTTGGATCTTAGCACAAGGCCATGTAGGGTGAGTCACATGGGGCCTGAGAAAAAACAGATGCTTGGGAAAGAAGTAACAGGAGACACTGGAAATACTGTATGGTCTAGACTGAATGCTTCAGTGGTCTCAAGATAAACAAAGCAGGCCAAGGGTGAAATGTGTGAGCTCAGTTGGCTTTACCCATGAGAATTCCAGCTCCTATCTTCAGGAAACAGCTAAAGCAGGTTTATGCTACCCCAGGCAAACTTGGCATGCACTTTACTCTCTTTCTTGCAGCATGATTAATGTATTTGATTTTATAGGACAGTACATCACATTGCAAGCTTTATCTCAAGATTCCAGGGCTTGGTCTTGGGACATATGGAAAGAAGATCTCTGCAGGCATCTCCTTCTAGTAGAAGATGCTGAGGTACCTTTCATTGCTGAGGAAGGATGGGTGTTTTGGAGCTCTGACCCAGCTGTTTGTTCGGTAGTTACCTGGGACAGATCAGGTTTGATGTTCAGCATGCTCACCAGGAATAGATTTGCAAAGGTTGCAGGAGGACTGCCTGGATCTGGAAGAGACATCTGCTCAGAGCTTTAGGTGCTATATGCAGATGGTGTTGGAGAATGTTATCATTCATGCAGACATGAAAGATTATCAGTACAAATCTCCCATTTGACACTCCAGTATAACAATGCTCTAAAAGTAGTGCTTGCAAAATTGTCTCAGTTCTGTTCCCTTTTCATCAAATAATTTGGATCAATCCAGGCTCTGGTACTTTTGGAAAAAGGGCTTTGTTTAGCTGGATTCACCAACATGTGCATTAAGATGTTGCCAGAACATTGTCTCAGACTTCCCAGGGTAACTTCCTGAGTTGGCTTTGTTTCCACTCATCTGTTTCTGACCCTTACTTTGATACTTTGACTCCAGTTCTGCTCAGCCCCACCAGGCTGACAAAATTCTTGCTTTATTATTCTTTTGAGCCTAACTGGACCTTTAATTAACATCCCCCCCCCATTGGCCTAGGCCCCTATTGGCATCTTTCCGGTATCCCCTTCTACAGCTGCAAGTTTTTCTCCAGGGAAGCCCTGATTGGAGAGGAACTCACTCTGCATTTTCCCCCTCAACAGGAGGCAGATGTAGTAAACAAGATGTAGTAAGAAAGATGTAGTAAGCAGTTCTTTAGAGACGAGGTGTAATCAAGTTACGTTAGAAAAGCCAAGTCTTAATACTTAAAAGATCCAAGTGTTCAGTAAATAGTTAGACTATTATAATGTTTAGTCTAATTATTGACTAGTCAAAGTAATGTCGAAACCATAAAGACTTCTAGGACCACAGGTGGCAAGTGTCAGAGGAGGCCCTTACAACTGACCTTAATAAGCAAATAAACTTTTGATTCCTTGGGGGGAAAAAAAAAAAAAAACAACTCCTGTTTGAGATTCAAAACATACAAATAGAATTCAAAATTAAGCTTATGATCCATTAATACAGTGGCACCATACAGAAGTAATAAAAATAAACGAAGAAATATAATTAGTTTTATGTGCACAAAGTCTTCTGAGGAAAATCAGGGGCCAGTGTATGCACATAAATGTAATTTAAGTCAATGCTGTGGACACTAAAGCAATGCTTTTTAAACTGTCAGCTTTTCAGGCAGTCTTATTCAAATACCTGAGTCTGCATTCCCAAGATAGGTTCAATTTTTCATGCCTCTCAGCACTAATATGGGAAGTTAAGGACTGTAAATAAGCAGTAATGTTTTTCTTTGTGTTAATATTTATTTATTTTCCCCAGCAATGCCTCTGTGAAGTTTCAGTCTGTTCAATGAAGAAGAAAACCTTTAATTTCCTGCCTTTGGACTTGTGGTTCTACTGTGCCCTCTGTCCAGAAAAATTTCTCCTTTCATTTTTTAATTTTTTTTTTCCTTTCTAAATCCAACAACTCTTTGAAGGACAGATCAAGTCCTACCTCTTCCTCAAAGCCTTCTATGATCACACTGGCCAACCATGTTTCCTTTTTTCCTTTTGGTCTTTCAAACCCTTACACTATTCATTGCCCTCTCCAATCTTCAGGAATTGTTTAGTTATAAGAAGCAAATGCCTAGGCCCATGGAAAGGTCTTAGATTAGCATATAACCTCATCTACTGTTGCTTTCTATTAAAATATAGTTCTTTAATTAATAATTTAGGCTTCATGTTTTAATAATATCTTAGGTCAAAGATGAAAAATGACTTCCTCTTAAGAATATTTTGAGAAGATGGGAGATTGGGAAATACCAAGGATCTATCTTCTCATGTTGATAAAAATTTCACTGCCAGAGTTTGTCAGATAGGATTATTTTATCACTCTGCAGTCTTTTGAAGGCCTGTATTATCTACCAGAAGGCTTGGGCGATTGCTGCATCTCATCATAAAGGTACAGACAGAAAGGTGAGTAGCCATCATTGTTGTACATCTCTCCACAGGTTCAAGTTCCTCCCCTTCCAGCTGTAGTGATTTCGGGGAACTTAAAGGGATCATGTCCTTTCCAATTTATTTTTAGTTTTTTCCCTTCTGGGAGTTAAACTTTAAGAATAAGACATTCAAATATAACTGCATAAGTGTGTGTGTAGGTGCTTCAAAAAACTAGGAATGGAACCATCATATGACCCAACTATCCCATTTCCTGATATTTATCCAAAAAGAACTAAAATCAGCATACTATAGTGATACAACCACTTCAATGTTTATAGCAGCACGATTTATAGTAGTGAAATTATGGAATCAGCCCAGATACCCATCAACAGATGAATGGAACAAGAAAATGTGGTATATATACACAGCAGAGTTTTATTCAGCCATAAAGAAGAATTAAATAATGGCATTTGCCGATAAATGAGTGGAAATGGAGAAACTTATGCTACGTGAAATAAGTCAGACTCATAAAATAAAGGGTTGAATGTTTTCTCTCATATTTGGAAACTAGTGCAATTTAATGGAAAGGAAGTAGTGGGGAGGGGATCAGGTATCATAAGTATATAGGAAAGATTAGTGGTATAGAAGGTGGAGAATGAGAGAGAAGGAGGAAGGACGGGAAAGTGGAGGAAAGATGAAAGGAATTTATCAAAATCATGTTTATGCATATATAAATGAACCAAAGGGAATTTCACCTTTATGCATATGTAGAAAGTCTCTATCAAAAATAAATAAAAGAGTGAAAGGAAGACCAGTAGAGCAGAGGAAGAAGAACAAGGACAGGGAGGAGAGGAGGAAAAGAAGAGGTGAAGTAAAAATTAAAATCAAATTTCTTGCATTTATTATTTTGTCAGAGTGAGCCCAGCTACTGTGTATAAATATAATTCCATAATAATAATTAAAAAACCCATGTACACAAGGAAATTTAGAATGTGGCCACACATGCCTAGAAAAAGGCTCACAAAAGACCTGAGAAGGCCTTAAATTTATGCCTCAAGCTGATTCACAGCATAGACAGCCTAAAACAATTAAAATAAAGTAAGAATAATAACAAAATCTAGCAAATCTTGGGGAAAGGGGAAAATCAGTTTTCCTCATTCCCACAATATTAGATTCAAATGTCCAGAAAAAAAAAGTCAAAGTTACAAAATCAAGATTAAAAAAATCAATAAATTTTCTGTTCACCAACGATGAATCTGCTGAGAAAGAAATCAGAAAAAAAATATCCATTCACAATAGCCTAAAAAAGAAAATACATAGGAGTAAATCTAACTAAGGAGGTGAAAGACATCTACAATGAAAACTATAGGACATTGAAGAAAGAAACTTTTTTATTTTTTTTTTAATTTTTTATTTTTTTATTGGTTGTTCACAACATTACAAAGCTCTTGACATATCATATTTCATACATTAGATTGAAGTGGGTTATGAACTCCCAATTTTACCCCAAATGCAGATTGCAGAATCACGTCAGTTACACATCCACAATTTTACATAATGCCCAATTAGTAATTGTTGTATTCTGCTACCTTTCCTATCCCCTACTATCCCCCCTCCCCTCCCCTCCCATCTTCTCTCTCTACCCCATCTACTGTAATTCATTACTCTCCTTGTTTATTTTCCCATTCCCCTCACAACCTCTTATATGTAATTTTGTATAGCAATGAGGGTCTCCCTTCATTTCCATGCAATTTCCCTTTTCTCTCCCTTTCCCTCCCATCTCATGACTCTGTTAAATGTTAGTCTTTTCTTCCTGCTCTTCCTCCTTGCTCTGTTCATAATTGCTCTCATTATATCAAAGAAGACATTTGGTATTTGTTTTTTAGGAATTGACTAGCTTCACTAAGCATAATCTGCTCTAGTGCCATCCATTTCCCTGCAAATTCTATGATTTTGTCATTTTTATTGCTGCATAGTACTCCATTGTGTATAGATGCCACATTTTTTTTATCCATTCATCTATTGAAGGGCATCTGGGTTGGTTCCACAGTCTAGCTATTGTGAATTGTGCTGCTATGAACATCGATATGGCAGCATCCCTGTAGCATGCTCTTTTAAGGTCTTCAGGGAATAGTCCGAGAAGGGCAATAGCAGGGTCAAATGGTGGTTCCATTCCCAGCTTTGAAGAAAGAAACTTAAGAGGACACAGGAATATGGGAGAGCCTCTCATATTTGTGGATAGGAAGAATTAAAATTGTTCAAATGGCCATACTATCAAAAACAATATACAGATTCAATGGAATCCCCATCAAAATGACATTCTTCATAGAACTAGAAAAAGTAGTCCTAAAATTCATTTGGAAGAATAAAAGACCCAGAATAGCCAAATCAATTCCAAGCCAAAAAAGCTATGCTGGAGATATTATAATACCTGACTTCAAATTTTACTATAGACAGAGCTATATTCATGGTGCCAGCATAAAAACAGACACATAGACCAATGGTACAGAATAGTGATTCTGCAATCTGTATTTGGGGTAAAAATGGGAGTTCATAACCCACTTGAATCTATATGTATAAAATATGATATGTCAAGAGCTTTGTAATGTTTTGAACAACCAATAAAAAAAAATGAAAAAAAATTTTAAAAAAAAGAAGACAAAGAGACAAACCCGCTCAGATATAGTCATTTGATCCTTGACAAAGGTACCAAAAACTACATTAGAGAAAAGACAACCTTTTAAACAAATGGTGCTGTAAAAACTGGTTATTCATATGTAAAAGAATGATACTGGACCCTTATCTCTCACCTTGCACAAAAAAACAACTCAAAATGGATCAAAGACCTAGGAATTAGACCAGAAACTATGTAACTCCTAGAAGGAAAGGTAGAGTCAACACTCCACCATTCAGGCAAAGACAATGACTTTCTCAATAGGATTAATAATGTTCAGCCAATAATGCCAAGAGTTAATAAATGGGATGGCATCAAATCAAAAAGCTTCTGCACAGCAAAGGAAACAATTAGGAATGTGAAGAGAGAACCTACAGAATGGGAGACAATCCTTGCTAGCCACTCTTCTGACAGAATATGAATATCCAAAATATACAAAGAACTCAAAAAACAAAACCAAAGGAAAAAAACACCAAATAACCCAATAAATAAATGGTCAAATGAATTAAGCATGCACTTCTGAAAAGAAGAAATACAAATGTCCAACAAATACATAAAAAGTATTCAACATCATTAGCAGTCAGAGAAATGCAAATCAAAACTACACTGAGATCTCATCCCAGACCAGCCAGAACAGCAGCCATCAAGAATACAAACAATGATAAATGCTGGAGAGGATGTGGAGAAAAAGGAACACTTTTACATTGTTAGGGGGATTGTAAATTAGTACACCCTTCATAGAAATCAGTATGAAGGTTGTTCAAAAGACTAGGTGTGGCATCACCCTATGACACAGCATACCAGTCCTCTGTATTTATCCTAAAGAATTAAAATTGTCATGTTATAGTGATATGCATATCTGTGTTTATAGAAGCATTATTCACAATAATAGCTAATCTATGAAACCAGTCTAGTTGTCCTTGAACAGATCAATGGATAAAAAAGTTATATGTATCAATGTGTATATTGATATATATACATATATATGTATACACACAAAATGGAGATTTATTCAGTCATTAAAAAATGAAATTATGTCATTTATGGGAAAATGAATAGAGCCTGAGAACATTATGTTAAGCAAAATAAACCAAACTCAGAAACTTGATAGTCATGTCTTTTCTCTCCTGTGTGGAAGCTAGAGAGCAAAAAGAAAAAGAAAGGGGGGATCTCTTGAAAAACAAGGATGGAATCAGTAGAACAGAGCAAAGGGGATGAGGGACAGGGAGGAGAGGAGAGGGGTGAAATGCTGGGAGTGATATTGGCCAAATTGTATTGTCATGTTGTGTTCATGAATGAATAACAACAAATAACAAATTTTACCACTATGTACAACTAATAAAAAATACTTCAGATTTAAAAAACACCAAGAAATGGAAAATTATAACTCATTTAAAGGGAATAAACAAATTAACAAAAACTTCCTGAAAAGATCTACTAAACAAAGACTTTATAACAACTGTCTTAAAGAATGCTCAAGGAGATAAAGGAATATGTACAGAAAGAAAAGAAAAAGGGGGAGGGATCATGAATAAAATAGAAATTTTGATAAAACCTAAAAGACATTAAAAAAGAAAATCTGTGGCTGAATAGTGTAATAACTGAAGTTAAAAATTCACTAGAGGGACTCAAAGGCAGGTTTGATCTGGCAAAAGAATGGATCAGTGGATTTGATAATAGAATAATGGAAATTATCAAAAGTGAGACATGGAAGAAAGGATACCAAATAAAAATGAACTGAGCCTAAGCGACATGTGGGATGACATCAATTAAACCAACTATGCATTTGTGGGAGTTCCAGAAGAAGAGGGAGAAAGTGGTAGAGAAGTACTTAAATACATAATGGCTGAAAATTTCCCAAACATGGCAAAAAACATAAATACAAACATCCAAGAAGCTCAATGAATTTCAAGTAAGAAATGAATATAAAGTGACTCATACCAAAATACTTTATAATCAAACATTTCAAAGACAAAGAGACAGGTTTGAAAATAACGAGAGAACTAATTCATCATATGCAGGGGACCCTCAAGAGAATCAGCAAATACTTCATCAGAAATTTGGGGGGCCAGAAGACACAGAGCCAATATACTCAAAATGCTAAAATAAAAAAGGTTCAATCAAGAAAATCCTTCGAAAGTGAGAAAGAAGTAAAGATACTCCCAGATAACCATAACCTAAACCTGAGGAAATTCATTACCACAAGAATGGTTCTGCAAGAAATGGCCAATGTCCTGTAGAGTTAAAGGACACTGACAGAAGTAGCTTGAAGCTATATGAAGAAATAAATATTTCAATAAAATTATTAATTATTTGGGCAATTATAAAAGCTAGTATTAATGTAACAATAATGTAAAACTTCAATTGTTGTTTAATGCATAATTTAAGAGACTAATGCATATCAGAAACAATTACTAGTGTAAAAGGTATAATAATTGGTAACATTTTGTTTTTCTACATAATATTTTAGATGAATACATTTGAAAGAGTCACTAGTTTGTGTTTGGGGGCCTGTAATATGTAAAGATGTAATTTGTGAGACCAACAAATAAAAGAAGCAGCTCTTTATAGAGCTATAAAGAAGCAGAGTTTTTTTGTATGCTATTGAAGTTAAACTGGTATAAATTTAAATTAGAGTGTTATAACTTTAGGATGCTAAATGTAATCTCCATGGTAACCACAAAGAAAATAGCTATAACACAAAAGAAAATGAGAGAGGAATTTAAACATTTCACTATAAAAAAATCAACTAACCACAAAATAAGGCAGTAATGCAGGAAGTAGGCAGAAGGTGGGGGAAATTATAAACTATACAGAAAGCAAGTAGACAAATGACAGAAGTAAGTCCTTCCTCATCAATAATTACTTTCTAAATGTAGTCAACTCTCTGATCAAGGACAGTGATGGGCAGAATGATAAAACCACATGATCTAACTATGTACTGTTTATAAGAGACTTACTTTAGAGACAAAGACTCAAATAGACTGAAAGCAAAAGACAGAAATAGATATTATATACAAGTAGTAATGGAAGGAGAGTAGGAGTGGCTTTGTTATGATCAGACAAAATAGACTTTAAATTAAAAAAACAAGAGGCAAAGAACATTATTTATTAATAGAAGATTCAATGCATTGAGAAGATATAATAAAAATAACACTAAGGCATATAATGATAGTTCATCAAAATAAATAAAGCAGAGACTGGAAGAAGAGAAAGGGGAAACAATAGCTAGAGACTCCAATACCTCCCTAAGTAATGGATAGAGCAATCATAAAGAAAATAAATAAGGAAGTAGCAAACTCAAGCAACACAATAAAGCAACTAGACCTAAGAGACATGTTTAGAACCTTCTGCACAATATACACATTCTTCACTGCATGTGGGTCATTTCCCAAGATAGACTATCTGGTATGCCATAAATTATGTCTAATTAGATTTTAAAATGTAGATGTCGTACAAAGTATCTTCTCCACCCACAACAGAGTGAAGTTAGAAAATTCGTTATTGGAAGTAAGACTGAAAATTCCACAAATTTGTGGAATTAAACAACCAATGGATCCAAGAAGGAAAATAAGTTTAGAATATATTTAGAGACAAATTAAAATGAAAATACAACATACCAAACTTAAGAGAAATGATGAAAGTAGTGCTAATGGGTAGATTTATAACTCTAAATTCTTATACTAAAAATAAGAAATATCTGAAGAAAGGGACTAGGGGATGGAGGATGGAAGGTGGGAGGGAAAGGGGAAATACTAGAGAATTATATTGGCTTCATTATATTATTTTATTGTATACATGAATGAATAAGTAATAATGAATCCAAACATTATGCATAATTATAATGCACCAATAAAAATATGAAAAAATAAGAAATATCTCAGACCAACTATTTAACCTTACCACTAAGGAATAAACTAAAGAAGAACAAACTAAATTCAAATTTATCAAAAGGAAGGGAATATTAAAGGTTAATCAGAGATAAACAGAGAATAGAAAAACAAATAAAAATGTCAAAGAAACAGTTTTTTGAAAAGATAGAATTGATAAGCTTTCAACTAGATGTACTAAGAAAAAGGAGAGATGACCCAATTTACCAAAATCAAAAATGAAAATGGAAATGTTAGTACTGATTCTACTGAAGAAAGAAGAATTAAAAGAATACTTCAAACAACTTTCTAGTAACAAATTTGGGGTCCTAGGAGAAATGGACAAATTTGTAGAAATGCAAAATCTACCAAGACTAAATGTATAAGGAAACAGAAAATTTGTATAGTAAGGAGATTGATTCAGTAATCAAAAATTCATCTGAAACACCCACCAAAAACATGCCCTGGATTTGCTGACTTCATGGGCGATTCCTGCCTATCATTTAAAGAACTAATACCAAGGCCCAGGCAACAAAAGAAAAATATATACAAATTAGATTTGGGGAATATTAAAAAATTGGGGACATCATAAGACATCAGTGGGATTAAAAGGCAATTTATAGAATGGAAGAGATTATTTGCAAATCATGCATTTGATGAGGGATTCTTAAATATTGGGAATACCTAAATTCAATAGCAATAACAACATGAAACTTGAAAAATTGCTTATTCAAACAACATACACAAATGATCAATGGGCATATGAAAATATGCCCCACATCACTAATCATTAGGGAAAAATAGATCAAAACCACACACATTCTTTACAGTGGTTAGTATTACAACAATAAAAAATGAGAAAAGCAACAGAAAAAAAACAAGTGTAAACAAGGATGTGGAGAGATTTGAACCCTTGTTCCAATTAGTGCAAAATATTATAGCCACTATGGCAAATAGTATGTCATATTCTCAAAAACTTACAGGGAATTACTATGTGACCCAAGAATTCTACTTCTTGGTTCTATAGTCAAAAGAATTGAAAAGAGCATTCTTGAAGAGATATTTGTACATTCACATTTATAGAAGTTTTTTGGGAGGAGCAGGGGACAGAGAGGTACAGGGGATTGAACTCAGGAGCACAAGCCACTATGCCTGGCCCACACTCATAGAAGTTTTAATCAGAATAGTTAAAATGTGGAAGCAACCAAAGGGTCCATGTATAAGCAAATAATTAGATATTATGTAATACATATATACAATAATTATATATGTATATATGCATACATACAATGGTATATTATTCAGCAATAAAAATTTAAAAAATGATGAAAGGTGCTACAATATGGATGGACATTGAAGACATTATGTAGAATGAAATATGCCAGTCATGTAAAAACAAATATTTAACAGTCCCACTTATTTGAGCACCTTAGACTAGTGAAGATCATAGAGACAAAATAGAATGGGTATTGCTGGAAGTTAGAGAAGGTGGGGATGAGGAATTATTATTTAATGGGTGTTGTCATCTGGAATATTCCCCCAAGAATAATGTGTTCAAGGCTTGGATTCTAATGCAGCAATGTTCAGAGGTGGGGCTTTGGTGAAGTGAATTGGATCATGAGGGTGTTAAACTCATCAGTGGATTAATCCATTGATAGCTGAATCAATTAATGGGAGGTGATGAAAACTATAGGTAGTGGAGCATAGTTGGAGGTAGCAGGGGACATGCTTTGAGAGGGGTATTTCTTGTCTCCAGCCCCTTGCCTTCTACCCCCCTCTCTCCTTCCTGGCTGCCATGAGCTGAGCAAGCTTTCCTCCACTGTATCCTTCCACTATGATGTTCTGCCTCACCTTAGAGCCAGAGCAATGGAACCAGCCAACCATGGACTGAAATCTCTGAAACCCCTGAAACCGTGAGTCAAAATAAATCTCTCCTGCTCTATGTTGTTTTTCTCAGGTATTTGTTATGGCAATGAAAAGCTGACTAACACAATGGATATACAGTTTCAGTTTGGAATTGGTTTTTGTTTGTTTTTGAAAGTTTCAGATTTACAGGATGAAAAGACTTGGGGAGGTAGATGATAATAGCACAACCTTAAAAATATATCAAATATCATAGGATCATACACTTAAAATAGGTAAAGAATAAAAAGTTTAATAGCAAACAAAAATATGATTATTAGAACAAGTGCAAACAGGCACCTCATGAGCCATATTCAATTGAGAAAGTGGGTTTGTTTGTTTGTTTGTTGCCCTATGCAGTGCCCCACACATTGAGCTACCCATTTTTTTTATTTGATATTGTTTGTTTTGCAGAACTAGGGATGGAACTCAGGGCTTTGCGTATGCTAGGCAACCACTCTACCACTGAGCTACCTCCCCAGATCCTACCCAATACTCAAATTATTAGATGCTCACTGTTTTGAAATTGGGAGATTTCACCCCAGAATATGCATTTCTAACTTTTCTTCAGCTATCTGAGAAGCTGACAGCACTTGAGTTGGCATTCTCTAGATTGATAGCTCCTTTCTTCACCATTGATGCTGAGTGTTCATTGCCTTTCATCATCTTCCAATCACCTCACCTTATTGTGTTGTATCTGTCTTATCCCCATAAGCATGTGAATTTGCAAGATTCCTCTTCCTTAAATTGTTTTTTAACAATAGTTTAATTCTTTAATGCTTTATTCAAATTTTAATAGCAATTTTAAACTTTATCTTGTCTTCACTTTCAGTATCAAAATTCTTCTACCTAGCTCATTCATTCCAAGAATCAGCAAGAGAAGCAACTTAATTTCAAAAGGTCTTAACTATTTATTTTGAAATAACTTGTATTATGATCAATGAAACAGAATAAAAGACACAGAGACAAATCCACACAGATACAGTCATCTGACCCTTTACAAAGGTGCCAAAAACATGCATTGGAAAAACAATAGCTTTTTAACAAATTGTGTTGGGAAAACTGGATATTGGTATATAGAAGAATGGAGCCAGATCCTCATCTCTCATTCTACACAAAAGTCAACTCAAGTGGACCAAAGACCCAGGAATTATCCTAGGAACTTTTCAACTGCTAGAAGAAATTAAAAGTTCAACACTCCAACATTTTGTCACAGGCACTGACTTTCCTAATAAGATCCCCAAGGTTCAAGAAATAAAACCAAGAATCAATAAGTAAGATGCCATCATATTAGAAAGATTCTGCACAACAAAGGAAACAGAAGTATAAAGACAGAGCCTACAGAATGGAAGAAAATCTTAGCTACTCTTTCAACAGGGGATTAATATCCAGAATATGTAAAGAACTCAAAAAACTTAACACCAGAAAGACAAATAACCCAATCAGTAAATGGCAAAATGTCTGTTCTAAATATATATTTCTCAAAAAAAAGTAGTAGCTAATAAATATATGAAAAAGCGTTCAACATCTTTAGCAATCAGGAAAATGCAAAACAAAATTACACTAAGATATCACATCAGTCCAGTTAGAATGATAATGATCAAGAAAACAACACAATTGCTGGTCAGATGTGGGGGAAAGATATACTTTTACACTGACAGGACTGCAAATTTGTACAACCACTTTGGAAAGTAGTATGGAGATTCCTCAAAAGACTAGGAAATGGAACTACCTTATGACCCAAATATCACTCTCCTTGGTATTTATCCAAAAGAACTAAAATCAGCCCACTACAGTGAAAGATGCACACTGATGTTTATAGCAGCACAATTCACAATAGCCAAGTTAGAGAACCAGCTTAGATGTCCCTTAACAGATGAATGGACTAAGAAAATGTACACACACACACACACACACACACACACACACACACACACACACACTCAGCTATAAAGAAGAATGAAATAATGCATTTTCTTAGTAAATGGGTGGGACTGGAGAACATCATGCTAAGTGATATAAGCCAGACACAGAAAGTCGAGGGTTGAATGTTTTCTCTCAGATATGGAAGCTGGAGAAAGAAGAGAAACAAAGAATAAAGAAAAGGAGTATCTCATGAAAACAGAAGAGAGATCAATATGAGTGGAGGAAGGAGTTTGAGAAGGAGGCAGGAAGGGGGGATCCTGGGGAACTCCTGGGAAACAAAATCTTCTAAATTATGCTATTTCATGTATGAATCTTGCTTTTATATATGATTATACTTGTATATAATCATGCATATATAATTAAAATAAAAATCATTATCATAATAGAAGGGACATCAGTAGTAGAGCATGTGAATCAGAGGAGGGAGGAGGAGAGTGAAAGAGAAGGCAAAGGGAAATGAGATTGATCAAACTACGTTATGTGCATGCACAAAAAATGGCATATGAATCTCACTGTTATATATAATTATAATGCACCAATAGAAGAAAAAGAAACAATCTGTCTTCCAAATACTCTCAATTATTGCAATACTCTTACTTCACTGTTTTTCTAACGTCTTTTTGAAGAGAAACTGATTACTATTGCCTCTTCCATTCAGTTTGGCTTAAGTCTGAAGAGAAGGTGACAACATTATCCCTGCTCAGCTCCCTAAAACACTGGAGAGTTACTAATTTTTCAATTTACAGCAAAAATGTCTTCCACACCTTTGAGGGTCACCCTTGCATTACACATTATGATAAGTTTACTCTAGAAAATAAGAATTTGTACCTCCATGGACCTCAAAATTGTCTTGTTCTTCCCCTTTGAATGAGACCCAAGGAACCAAGCTGGCATTCATGGAAGGCTAAGCCTAGGAGACTAGCTGTGCGGCTCAGTATAGACCCTCCCTGATCCGCACTGTAAATATGCAATCAAATCTCGTGACACTCTGAGCTAATGGAGTTCAGCTACTAGAAGGTCTTTGGAGGGCAATCAGGTGCTATTAAAAATATGCTAATGGCAGCTTGTGATCTAGCAGCAGGACCCCAGGATTTGGGGTTGGCATGGCAACTGCCAGCAGATAGTTCACGCAGAACAGGCACCACAGAAAGAATTAGAATGAGCTGCTTAAGTGCAAGTGTTAATGAAAAATACGGAACACAATTGAGGATCAGAGAGAATGCTTAGTGCCCTCAGTGGCACAAATAAAAACAAAAACAAAACAAAACAAAAAACTTCACATACTTGCACAAAGCACAACTCCTGAAAGTGAAGTTGGATGTCTTCCTTCCTACTATGGTCATAGAAGGAAAAACAGGCACAAGGAAGAATTTATTATTTCGCCTGTTTTATAGAGGACCTGTGACGTTGAAATCTGTGTGTTTCATATGTGAATGACAAAAGTGTCACATGTGTATGAGTCTCCTTGCCAAGGCTGAAAGAAAAGGTCTGACAGGGAACAGCTTTCAGCAATCCACTATATCAAAGGCAGTACAGATGGTTGTTTTTCCTTTTAGCTTAACTGAGTATTAAAAAAGGAGGGGTCCTTCACAAGGACATATTTACCATGTGGAAAGAGATCAAAACTGGGGCTTGTACTGGGGCAAATGCATTACTGGACAAACAATGTGTTTAAATGTGTGTGGACACGTGTACATTCCTGTATTCTAGGTGTGCCCTGCATTTTTTTTTCCTCTTTCTCTCTGCCTGAAGCTGGAAGTTTCATTGTAAGTCAGCCTATGCCTCTAGGAGCCTGAGACCACAAAACTCAAGATTTCTGTTTTCTCATTGCAAAGGCTAGATGCCGCTGTAAGTGATTTCTCATGGTGGGGATGGATAAAAAGCATGCTAAGTGCACCATACCCATTAGCTTGGCTGGGCCATATAGCTGAGGGGGTTGACAGAGTAAAATAATGTGGAAGGGAGCTATTGCAGACAGGCAGTGATGGGAACAGCTTCAGGAAAATAGGGGTAATATAACTGCATCTAGCACAGAGGCTCTCATGTGCTGAAGATGGAAATGAAGAAGCTGTTAAAGCAGAAAGTAGGCACGCATGTCCCCGGGGGCTGAGGGAGAAAGGAAACAGAGAGGCAGACAGATCATGAATTAAGTGAGCTTGGGAATGCAAAGAGGACACTGGGAAAACTCTCCTGAAAGCTCAAAGAATAATCTGTATGCAGGAGAGTAGAAGCAGGGCAGAGAAGGAATTCAACCCTCAATGATTTATGCTTCAATCCACATTGTCCTTAGCCTAGCCTGAAATCCTTGCTTTGGGAAAAAGTGTTGTCATCTGAAAAGTACACTTTAAAATTACTTAGGCATAATTTCCTTTTCATAGTCACTTCCTTCCTTCTCTTTAATACAATAGTCCCTTAAAGAAAAACCAGGGGAGAAAAGCTAGTGGAAATGCGTATGATTTGAAACAATTGCTATTGTACTAGACATGTTCAATTAGCAGGAACTGACAGGTGTTCTGCTGCTGAAAGCATGGACCTAGGGATGTCTTCATATAAATAACATCTGGGGAATCAAGGCTTTGTGGGGAGAAGCTGAGATTTATAACACTTGAGGTGGGGGCTTAATAATTCTGGATTATTTTCAGAAATTCAGAATTGCAATACATGATTTCTAGGACCTTCCTAGAGCCTTGGAAAGGGCCTGGGTAAGTGAGGGGCAGTGTCAGATAATGCTCATTACCTACTATAAATCACTATGTGAATACCAGTGGGGTACTAAGAAGCAGCTTTCCAACAAGAGGCCCTGAGGCAAGGAAAAATAGGGGTACGTTTGTTCTTTTTATTCAATCACCCCAGGCACAGCTTGGGCTTAAAACACATTGTTGTCTGCTCATTAGACTAAATTCTGCATCCTGTACTGCTAATAGCACTTCCTGAGGAAATGGGCTGAAATTCCAAGATAATATCACTAAGAAACCAAGTGACTTTAAGGCATATTTTTAGGAATGCCTAAACAACTAGTATTTCACCTAAAATAAGACATGTTCTCTTGGTCTTGTAGCTGATCTGATTGTGATTGGTGGTGGTGTGTATGGTATGAGATGAAAGAAGCAAAAAAAAAAAAAATGTTCACCTTGAATCTTTCTACAGGCCAAAGGCAAAGCAACACATTGCTTTCATAGTAAGTTCAAACTTAATCAAAGCCATCGTTAAATAGTGTGATGTCCCTAAAGAATGATTTGATTTTTGAGAAAATAGATCACTGTTATAGAGAAATCTTTTGCTTGTGAAATTGCAGGAGCACCCCAGGCATTTAAATGGGCCAATGTTGCTTACTTTCATCACAGGGGTTGTTTTCCTGTCTGGTTTACTCTCAGGGAGCTGGTGAGTCAGGCACACAGGACATGAATGGAGGAGCCAGGACTTTCTTCTCTTAGGGCGCCCTCTCGTGGGATTTGCATTAGTTACCTTGCAAGGGAAGGGGCACTCCAGTTGCCTCACACAAGGACTCCTTGAGAAGATTTATGTTGCCTATAAAGCCTGTCATTGGGCCTCATCCAGAAATGATCTCCTCTCTCTCTCCTCACTGTGGGTGAACAATTGGATTTCTCCATTCTATTACATTCTTCTGTAAAAGTGTGTTTCTTACTCATGGGTAGCCCTGGAGTTCCAAAGTCAGACAAGATGAGTGTCCTGAGCACAAACTACTTGCATCCTACTGGGACACTCCTTGAATCCTCCTAAATGTGCAAAAACCTAAAGAGCCTGTCCCTTACCTCCCTCTTCCCTTGCCATCATCCTTCATTCCTGCAGAAGCACTTGAACTGTTCTCAATCACTTTTCTCTCCAGGCTCTCTCCCACACCCGCACCATGCTTCCTCTTAATCTTTAAATCTTAATCATCCTTCAGATCTCAGCCTAAAACTCTGGGAAGGGCTGCACTCATCCTCCAAACACAGAGTTTATACATCTCAATGCTTCCACTGTCCTCCATTTACTATCATCATCTCTCACTAGACTAAGCTCCCCAAGGACAGAAATTCTGTTTCTGTCCATGTTGTTTCTGGTTGTGACCCCAGCGTCCATTCTGTTGTCCACAACATAAGAGATGCTAAATAGGTGTTGAATGATAAATAATCAGACATCATTCTCGCACATTGCACACACCCTGCTTAACCACTGATGTATTCACATTCAGTGCAATTCTAAGGCAGAATTGAATTACCACCGATTTCTTTATAAGCAATTCCCCACACATACTATGTATCGTACATAAAAGGAATTGATAAAGAAGTTAAAGAGAATAGAGTGATAGCCAGAGAAGATTGGTGTCTACAAGGCCAAAGCTTTCCCTGCTGAGAGGACAAACTTCTCCGTGGATTTAGCATGTCAATGGTCATGATTAGAAACACTATCACAAGCAATTTCACTAAGTGGTAAAAATAACTGGTTCTGTGATCAGAGGCATTGGCAACTTTAATCATGTTTCAAGATTTCTATGAAGAACAAGGGAGTAGGCAGTTTGGTGTCTGTTGTAAAAAGGTCCCTAAGCAGGTGTTACTTTTTATTAAACCTCAGCTTTCATGTAGCCCCAGTGAAAGACTTTGATTTGGATGGCCTTTCAGGACCAAGGTGGAGCTTTATATCTCCCCAAATTACTATACCCACTTTGAACTCTCATTTAGCCCTTTTGGCTTCTCATCAGACTCAAGAAACAATCTAAGACTGTGAAAAAGCATTTTAGAAAAGGGTAATTACTGTGAATGACTAAAGAAGGCCTCCCAGCACCAGTGTTACCATGAGGTCTTAAAAACCTGCAAATCATATGATAATTATTCGTGAAGTTCCTTGGCAGCCCTTAAGTATAATTATGTAATCTGCAAGGCAGGGAATGTTTTCCAAACAAGCATAGATGCAAAAGAAAGCTAATGAGCCCCTTCCTTTCTTATTAGCATAGCTCAACTCCCAGGTCAAAGATGACCAAGGTATAGGCAGCAACCTGTCACATCAGAGAGCACTCTCTTTCCGGTGGGAAGGCAAATCACTAGTGACTGGCCCTTGTCACCAAACATGACAATGCCTACTGGCATTAAACAGTGATTCTGTGACTTCATGGTTTGTTTCCTTTTAGACACTGAAAGCAAGGTATGCATTTACTAGATGAAATACTCAAGTAACTCCTAAAAATTTTAAGATTAACTCACAACAAATTAAGTTGATCCGATGAGGTGGATGGGAGGCTTTTAGTTGGCGTAGATTGTCAGGTACAGTGGGGAAATCTGGATAAATGGGTCCATAAAGCCTGTTGGTTCTGCTCCTGATCCAAAATGAGGGTTTCATTTGTCTTCCTAGGGAACACTATGATGATTTCCTATCCCTCTGGAGCCAGAACTGCCCTGGTGTGAAATGCAGCAGCCATGCTCAAGAAACAAAGCATAAGACAATTTTACAGCTCAGGCTAGGAGACCAAGAAAGACAAATCTAATGACTATTTTGGGAGATATTGAGTGAAAGGTAATTTTCAAAACTCAGCTCATCTCCAGCTGAGAAGGGCTTATTTAGCTGCAATAGTGACAAGTGGCTTATCCATGAGGATGGCAGATGAAATCATTACATTGTGAAGGTCTCCAGGATAGAGACTATACGTTAGTCTTCTTGGCGTCAACAAGACACACGTTGTGACACACAGACAGCCATCAATAATAGCCATATTAATATGATCCCTTCTCTGCAAAAATCAAGTCTGCTTCCAGAACTATTAACTTACAGCAAATTGTGGCAGTGGACAGGAGGGAGAAATGGGAATAGAATCTGCAAGAGTATAGGCTATGGTACTGTCCCTGTGTATTCCTGTGTGTTCTCCTTTTCCCACCCAACCCCAACTTTGGAGCTGCTCCACTCTAGCCCACAGAGGGATCTTCCTCTTCAGACTTCTATCTCTAGCCAGTTAACCTGATAGCTTGGCAGGATGGAGTAGGAAGACTCAGTATAAATCTTGGTCTCACACCACAAACAAAACACCAAGAATGATTTTTTTTAATTAAAAATTTATGTTTGGGTTTATTTCATAAAAATATTTATACTAGGGAAATATAGAAAAGTAGAAAGAATTGAAAGAGTTACTCAGAATCAATGTAGCCTACCTTGCTTAGCATTTGTATCTAATTTCTATCTTACCTATTTTATAAGCAGTATTTTATTTTTTCTATGATTTTGGATATATAACATATATAATTTAACTTTAATGTGAATCATAACTATTATATTATTATACACTCAAATATTTTTAATAGTCAATGGATGATAGTGTCATAACTTATGTACATATTTCTCTACGGTGGCAACTTGGGACTCTTTCTAGTTTTCACTTTTATCAATAGTGCTGTGAGGAATGCCTTTGGGCATGTAGCATTCTCTTTCTTTAAAATTATTTTCTTAAAGAAAACGTTTATAACTTAGTTTCAGGTAAAGAGTTCATAGAAATAACACCAAAATAAGATCTATAAAGAAAAACTAACGAGAGAATTGAACCTTGTCAATTTAAAAATTTTGGTCTAACTTAAGATACTCCCATGAGAATAGACAATCTGTAGACTTGGAGAAAACATTTGAAAGTCACACACACACACACACACACACACACACACACACACACACATCTGTAAAAATTCAACACATGTAAAGATGTTCAACATCATTAGTCATTATATAAATTTAAATAAATCCTGAACTAGCTATCTATCCACACCAGTGGAATGGCTAAAATAAAAAAATATTAACAATACCAAATGTTGTTGAGGAATTACAGCTCTCATATGTTGCTGGTGGAAATGCAAAGTGGTATAGCCATTCTGGAAATGCTTTACAGTTTTAAACAAATGTAAACAAGCCTTTACCATCTGACCCAGCATATCTATTCCTGGCTATCTACCCTAGAATAATGGGAACTTTTATTCACACAAAAACTTGGACACACATATTCACAGCATCTTTAGCTGATAATCACTTATTATCCTTCATAAGTAATTGAATAGATGAGCAAAATTGTGGTATATCCATATAATGAAATACTGTCACGTAGTATTCCTACACTAAACAACTTGAATAAATTTTAAAAGCTTTATGCTGAATGAGAGAAGTTGGCCTCAAAGGACTATAATATTGTATAATTCCTCAAAAAGAAAAAAAACTAAATATAGAAATCAGATCTTTGGTTGTTAGGGGTTTTGGTTTCATGAGATGTGACTATAAAGGGATAATCTGAGGAGGTATTTTTGAATGGTAGAACAATTCGATATCCTAGTTGTGGTGAGGGCTACAAGAATCTACTCATGTGTTGCATCTTATAGAATTCCACTTCAAAAGAAAAAAAAAGTTGCTGTATGATCATTTTTCAAAATTATGTTAAAAAACAAAGAAGATATTTGTATCAGGGATTGAACTCAGGGTCACTTGACCACTGAGCCACATCCCCAGCCCTATTTTGCATTTTATTTAGAGACAGGGTCTCACTGAGTTGTTTAGCACCTTGCTAAATTGCTGAGGCTGGCTTTGAACTCACAGTCCTCCTACCTTAGCCTCCTGAGCTGCTGGGATTACAGGTATAATCGCCTGGACAAAGAGCATTTTTTTTTATTCCAGTTCAACAGTATTCTTTAATTAATTAATTAATTAATTTT
This sequence comes from Ictidomys tridecemlineatus, assembly GCF_052094955.1. Lineage (NCBI taxonomy): Eukaryota > Metazoa > Chordata > Mammalia > Rodentia > Sciuridae > Ictidomys > Ictidomys tridecemlineatus. Next base: position 117,231,098 of record NC_135477.1, on the reverse strand, counting down.
AATTAGGTATATATGACAGCAGAATGCATTTGGATTCCTTGCAACACAACTTTGGAAAAGGCTCTAAAAGTTGCATAAATGGGTCAAACAACCTCATGAGATGAGTCATAAGGAGCTTCATTAACTATTTAGTTCAACTGGCAAGACTGGCATGAAAGAAAAAAATAGTTACATCCTCCTGCTTCCATGCTGTTTGTAGTAAATGTTTCAGTCTCTTCAGTGAAAAGATGTGCTGTGGAGAGTTATAGAATAATTTTTTTCTCATGAATCTGATCTAGAGAGGATATGAAGAGGATAGAGGAGCACAGGGAAATTGCATTGTGAAACTTTGTCCCATTCTGCAGAAAATCTTGGTTAAATCACTCTGTCACCAGGTGTTCTGCAGGTGGCAAATAGGGTTAGCTCTGTCTCATGTGAGTACTGTGTCCACAAGACAAAGAAATCCAGAAGGCTGGTCTTTGGTTGGCTAGAGAAAGCTTCTGATAAGAGAAAATACTAATCAATTATAGCAAATGTATAATATCTGAAAAATTCAGAATTGTATGCTTATTTACCAAAGTCAAGACAAAAGGCTTGTCTTACAGGTATAATCCCACTGTCTTAGAGGCTGAGTCAGGAGGATTGCAAGGCTAGCCTCAGCAACTAAATGAAACGCTGTCTCAAAATAAAAATAAAAATAAAAGGTCAGGGGTGAAGATAAAGTGCCTCTGGATTCAATCCCTAGTACCCCCCCCCCGCAAAAAAAATAGGAAGAAGCAGCAAATCAGTCTTTGTCATCATTGCATTATTTATTAGTTACGTGAGGATGTATGCACTTAAATATGTAAATCATTAGGAAAATTTTTTTACCCTCTAATACACTATTTTATCATTATTAAGTGTTCTATTTAAGAAGGAAAAGAATGCTTAATATATTTTTCTATTTGTTTTGCTTATAAAAATAAGTAATCATAAAAGATATGATAGAAAGTTTTGATTCAACTATCATGTATATTCATAAATGTTTATTTCATCTTCCCATTTTTCTCTAACTTTTCTGGTAGTCTCATAATACTGAAAACCTCAGAGTAATAAAGTAGCATAGATATGTAAATAAGGAAAAGAATTGCAATTCTAAATGAATCAACCATGAAATAAATATGCAAATACATTACCAACTTCATGTTTATTGAAATAATGAATTATACACACTGTAAAATTGAAATATAGTAAGAAAAATAATATATATCTCATTTGAATTTGTATCAAAAAATCTAAGATATTAACAATCTAAATGTTCCTTAATAGGCTTTGTCAGACCTTGAAATATGGATAATATAGCATATTTTTTTCCCAAATTTAGTTTGTTTTGTTCAAATAAAAGAGTTCAAAGAATAGTCTTTAAAAATTGAAGCATTCATTAAAGGTTCATTGTTACATTCCTTACAGATGAGGAGGCCTAGAGTCATAGAGAAGAACAGGCATCTGCTGCTCTTGTCTGGAAGTCAGTGCCTCGCTTCCTACTCTCTGTCTTGAATGGCTGTCCTTCCTGAGCCTTTAAAGTGTAGAATGTTTCCTGAGTTGTTGGGGAAATTTTGATTGGTCAGATGGTTTTCAGGGGACAAGAAAAAGAATCCTCGGGTCACAGAAGTTTCTTTGATATATGCAGGTATGTAAACTATGCCACTGTTTGATAAACACTAGGCATGGTATAGTCTAGTGTACTTACCTAACATGCTAATTCTCTATCCCAATATCATGAATTTCATGTCAAATAAAGTCAGAATCATTTCTAAATGAAAAGCACAAATTTAAGAAATATTTGACTTTATGGTTAGTAAAATAAACCAGAAGAGAGAGAGAGAGAGAGAGAGAGAGAGAGAGAGAGAGAGAGAGAGAGAGAGAGAAATACTGTATGATCTCACATAAAATCTTAAATAAGTCAAATACATAGAAACAGGGAGTAGAATGGTAGTTGTCAGGAGAGGAGAGATTGGGGAAATGAAGGTCAAAGGGTACTAAGTTGCTGTTATGGAAAATGAATATGTCTATAGAGAGAACTATAGTTAACAATAGTGTATTCTTAAGTAGAAATTTGCTAAGGGAGTCTATATCAGGTGCTCTTAACACAGATACAGATACACACGTATGTGAGGAGGTGGATATGTCAATTTGTTTGACTATAATCATTATTTCACTATGTATATATATATATCAAAGTATCATGTTTTGCATCTTAAATATGTACAATTTTTAAAAGGCAAGTAAAGGTCTGACTCACTAAATATAAAACATTTGCTGCTGGTTTCAAGAATTTGGGCTGAAATTTCAAGTTAAATTAGGAGAGAGGAAGAATGAGATAAAGAAGGAAAGAAGCCTCATGTTTTACTATGATGTTCTTGAGACAAAGGGTGAAAAGGGTGTCTTAGATTCTGGACTAAAATTCCAAGATTCATTTTTTGTTTTGTTTTGTTTTGTTTTGAGACTGGTTTCTCACTGTATTGCTCATGCCTTCTTGGAACTCCTGACTTTAAGTGATCCTCCTTCCTCAGCCTCCCAAGTAGCTGGGACTACAGGCATGCATCTCCATGATGCATGGCTTTTTTCTGGGAATTTTTTTAGGGGGTTACTAATATTTGTTATGATGAACTCAAGTCAGTTCAGGTTAGTCTAATTTCAGGTTCATCATACCCCGGAGGAGACAGCCCACAAACTCCAACACCATATATTATTGACCTACAGTGAAACACATTCTAGTTGCAAACAATCAACTGTTCTAAAGCTGAGGACTTGTTTGCATTTGGAAAGACAGAACTTCTTTGTTTGTTTGGAATATGTCAAAAACCAAGAAATAACCTAATTTCATTGGCTTTATTGATGTCTTTCCTCTATTTTCCTACCATAAGACCATCTCCTCATGTTCTTTTTCTCTATTTAAAAAAAATGGGGGAAAGTCATTAGTATCTTAAGTGTTTATTCAGGGAGCTATGCCAGGAACTATACCAGTAAGTAACCAGCCAGGAGGGAGATATTCCGTCTTATGTATCCCCTTCCTGGCCATTTGGTGATACCAGAATATTCATGGGATTATCATCACATCCTTCTGGAGGAAAGAGATATGTTTGAAAAATTCATCTGCAGTCAAGAATAGTTTGATTGAAAGTTTTCTTCTCATGTGTAGGGGGAAAAAATTTAAAGTAGAAGAACTATGAAGAAAGAAAACCAAGGAGAGGAGGAAGAGAGAGAAAGGGAAGGAGGAGGAGCAGGGAAGAAGGGTGCGATTGATTGGGAACACAATATGTCCACGTAAGGACATGTAACAGTGAAACCCATTTCTCTGAACAATTAATATGAGTTAATACTTATCATAAAAAAAGAACAAGGGAGTTTTTTGCTACCCACTCAAGGACACTTGTAATTTAAGAGAAAGCAATTCAAAAGCCAAAAGGAGGAAATAAGTAAAAGAGAAATTCTACGTGATATGTATATGTATTTTTTCAAACCTCTGGGACAGACATTTTGGAGTGAAATGGCCTTCCTTGAGCCCTTTAAGTGGTACCACAGAGCTCAGTAATGGACAGAATTTTCTATTGTATATCTGCTCGATTGGTTGAGATGTCCCCTGGCTGTGCAGTTCCTCTCATTTCATAACACCAGCAATGTCAATGTCTTTGGTGGGAGAGATCTTGTTTTATTCATTTCTGGGTTCTTGGCATCGGGTACATAGCATGGCATTGGAGAGATGCGTCAGGCAAGTTATAGAATGAATGGATAAATGAAAGCTCACGGAAGCTGCCAGGTAGAACCCATGACAATGGGAATCTATATGTTTTAGTAGGTGGAAGTGATCACTACCCATTTTCAATAAATATTTAACATAATTTAAATGAGGGAAAAGCACACACATGCACATGCACTCCCAAAACAAAAACAAACAAAAAAAAGGAAAAATGGGGGAAGTCATTCAAGGAGAACTTGGTAGGGATAGCCTTGTGTTCATTTATTTAATCATTGAATAATTTATGTATTTATTTGGCAGATAGTCGTCAAACACATAGCATGTTTATGGCTCTGTGTTAGGCTCTTGAAGATCACCTTCAAAGAGTTTATAGCTGGGCTTAAATGCATCATGGCCCTGACAACTGTCCTGAAAAATAACGGAAGTGAAACCCCAAAAGAGAGTGGAAGGGCATTTTTCAAAGGTCATGCATGTGGGTAATATGCTTGTCCCTCAAGCCAAGAAGCTGAATGGACATATTCAAGAGGCACCATACATAGGAAGGTACACGAGCATACCAGTGGTGTATCTATTTGTCAATCTGACTTCAAAGGTTGGCTCCAGGATTTCAAGGAATACTTTTCCCCTTGATCTTCTAACATAATTTGACTTTCTCCCCTTTCAGTTTCAGGAGGGTCTGAAAACAATTTTAATACCAGCACAATGATATATTATTGGGATTTTTTTTTTTAAAGGAAAGAGAGAGACAGAGATAGAAAGAGATGTGTCTCTGGTTTGATCCATGCTGTGCTTTGGCAGCGCGATGCCAAACACATCACTCATTACCTTTACTCTATTTAAAAAGAGAAGCAAAATTATCATATGCTTGTCCACTTTGCTCTGTAATATACACACGTAGAGTAACTCTAAGGGAAAGGATAGGAATTATTATTTTTTGCCTGCCACCTGGGTTATGCCTAAATTTCCTCAATATTTATTTTGAGGAAGTAACAGGAAAATGTTGGCCCAGTTGCAAAACCAAGCTGTTAGATTTGTTGTCTACAAAGTTGAGAGTTTGATCTTTTTTTTTTTTTTTGCATTTTTTTTATTGGTTGTTCACAACATTACAAAGCTCTTGACATATCATATTTCATACATTAGAATCAAGTGGGTTATGAACTCCCATTTTTACCCCAAATACAGATTGCAGAATCACATCGGTTACACATCCACATTTTTACAGAGAGTTTTATCTTGAAAGAAGATGTTCACGACAAAGTTTTACGTATCTCAAACCTGACTGCAGCTTGGCTTGTAAGAGGGGTCGACCTGCGAGTTGGCAACTGGTAGCAACTGTTCACTGAAATGACTGAATGATGCTCTTGACCCACAAAATATTATCTACACCTATAATCATCTAACTAAGTTGATATTTAGATAAATATAAAAAGGAAATTTCTCTAATTGCATTGAGAAATAGAAGAGAAAAAAATGTCTTTTAAAAATAGGAGTGAAGCTGGATACAGTGGCTCATGCCTGTAATCCCAGCTACTCAGGAGGCTGAGGTAGGCAATCACAAGTTCAAGGCTACCCTTGGCAACCTAGCAAGACTCTATCTCTAAATAAAAAATTAAATTAAAAAAAAAGGTTGAGGTGAAGTGCCCCTGGGTTCAATATCAGTACCAAAAAAAAAAAAAAGGCACATGTGTAAGCATGAGGAATATTACTCTAGAATTCTGTATGCAGCAGAGGCAGAAAACCACTGATAAAGAATCTTGTAGAGAAGATGAATATAACATGTAAGTTTACTTACATATCTGTAAAATTCAATGATTCTATGATAAATATGTTGCTCCATATTAAACATTGTTCAAAGCATTAATCTCTTATCTACATCTATCTTCCTTTCTTCAATTCCTGTCTTTCTTTAGTCAAAAACATTAATAAAACATTGAAAAACACTGATATCGTTTTGTGCATGATTATATGTCATACAAACTTGTTAGGAATATATTCATGTAACACATATTCATACATTCCTGAATATGATATGATTAAAGAGATTGCTAGCCCCAAATTATATAATTGATTTATTTGGATATCAATTTATTTATTTCATCTATCATGAATGTCAAGTGCCAAGCAGTGACATTTGGTCATAAAGATCAGCAAAACACCCTAATTGATTTTTTTTCCTATTTCATTTGCTACTAAAGAAATTGGTTATTTGGTGATTACATCCTCAACTTAGTGAAGGATATACATATCATTAAAACCAATGCAAAGAGCCATTTATAAGCCTCAACTGGGAGTTCATATTTGCATTTTCTCACAATAACTTTTTTCAATGAAATAATAATAATATGATAAATATTTGTAAAGCAATCCACATACATAGTTGATATAGGGCTTTTTATATTTTCTACCCTCATAATAAACTTACTGCTGTTACCATTTTACAGGTAAAAATACCTGGGCTCAGAAGAGTTGAGTGGCTTCCCCCAGTTACACAAATGTAAGTGACTGAGTTGAGGATGGAAATCCGGTTTTATGATTTTTTAGTTCCACATTCCTTTCTACTTTTTTCACAATTGAGAAATGTTCTGAACACTTCCTCCAAAGAGGCAATTGAGTTAATAATGGTGTTCTTTAATTGCTGTTTGAATGCCCTTCATTGTTAAATACTGGAATGAAGTAAATGTAAATACTACAGAAATGTGCTCTGTAGGAGCAGATATTTACCTTCAGCAATGATATGCATTTAAATGTTTATAAGATCTGCTACAATATAATGAAACTGCAAATCAGACTTTGCATAATTCAAACTGAGCATATATCATACCTCTATCTACATAACTCCAAAACAATTGTCATTTAATTTGATATCACTAATTATTTAATTTGAATTAAACTTTCCATTCCTTAGTCATACTTTTTACATCATAGAAGTAAGACTTCTATGTAAAAAAAAACATTAATTCACAAATGAGTTGAATAATTCAGTACAAAATATCTGTTTTTTATTACATAAGTTATTTTTGCTAATATTTTTTCCAAAGAAAACACAATGCTTTACTTTCTAATCTGCTCACAGATAGAATACAAGCTTTTCCAGCACTAAAACTCTATCTGTATTATTTTTTTCCTAACAAGTAGCTAGGTGAGTATTCTGAAATATATATTGAGTTGAATCAAACAGATGGGCTTCCTACAATATCCTACTGTATGATCTTTGGTGATTTTCCATAACAATTTATGTTTCCCAATAAAATGAGAACCATTGCTTTCAACATGGAGGAACAATCTATCTTTCCTAAATCATCTCCATTCCTTGTTTTGAGACCATTACTCTCCTGGTTTCCTGCTCTCTCTTATTTAGCTTCTGCCTCTCCCTTTAATGTTGGTGCTCCCCAGGATTCTCTTTTCTACCTTCTCTGTTCCTTCCTACCATACCCCTGGGTATCTTTATACACTAATAATTCCCAATTCTATGTCTGCAGCTCAGAGCTTTCCACTGAGTTTACACTAACTGCCCTCTAGAAAGCTTTACGGCTTCATTGGAATACTGCACAGATAACTCAAACTGAACTTAATCTTCTCCACAACTGACTCCTCTTGTTATATCCATTATTCACTTAGACTTCCAAGTCAGAAACCTTAGCATAATCCTTGTCTCTCTCTACCCCTCCTCCTTCTCCAGCTCCTATGAGCCATCACATCCTGGTGAATCTTCCTCCTTCAAATCTCTCAGTGCTCTCATTTCTCCATTCTCACTACCATAGTTTTGTAGAGGCTTTTATCCTTTCTCTAAAACAATCTGGCCTCCCAAACCATTCTCCATTATATGGGCTGAGTCTTCCTTATAATGTGAAAATACAATCTAGTGCCTCCTGGTTTAAATTATACTTTGTTGGCTCACTCTTGCCCTGTGATAAAATTCTCCTTCTCACTAGAATTCACAGGTCTTTCATGATAGGACCTTTATCCTCTCACCTAGCCTCTTTCTTTGCTCCTATCCTCTAGTATGGTCATATTAACCTTCTTTTATTCTTCTACATATGTGCTATCTTCCCTTATGCTTATACCCTGTTGTAGATGTCTTAAAGAAGAGGAAGAGGAAGAGGAAGAAAATTTCTGGAGAATGAAACAAAAATGTTATCCATAGCCAACATGAGAGTTAAAGGAACCTTGAAACTTTCTTGGTCTCCCGATTCCCATAGTTCTTTATTTGGTGACATTGCACACACTTCTTCTGCCCTTTTCTCCCCTACTTAACGATTAAATTAATAATGGCTAGTATCTGCTGAGAATTTAATATGCACAAACCATTTTTATTAACTGCCTTATATATCTTATTTAATTCTCATACCAATCTTAAGAAACAGGTGGGTTTTATCCCCACTTTACAGAGGGTACTGATGAGCATAGAAGTCAAATGATCTGGAATAATGTTCTAAGCTTGAACAATTAGTTAGTGGAGCAATTTGCTCATAAATCTGTCTACAACCAGACTTAAAGAAAATTGACATTTCTTAGGCAGCCTAGCTCTGATCTGTAAAGACCTCATTTTCATGGAAGACTTTTTATTGCATGAAAGTTATTTTGTGACAGATAATAAGTGTATTAAATTTTATTTTCTTTACTCAGTGATTTCTATGTGCATGTCATGAACTTTCTCCTGGAGAAAAAAATAGAGCATGACAATTACCTTTGTTAGGCTATTCTTTTCTTCCTTACTGCAAATTACAGATTGTGAAAATAAAAGAAGATTAACTATGGCAGCTTAAGCTATCTGAACTGAACTGAATTCATTCAAAGCTAATTCAATCAATAGATTCAATGGCCTTGTAGAGATATGACCTTTTTCATGAGGGAACTAAAGGTATAATTTATTAATGACATCATTTCAAACCTTTATGTATATAAACAAAAATCTTGAACTTGAAGGACACCCAAAGATGAAATGCATGAGCCCAACTTAGTAGAGTGTATTAGTGGCAATGCTTTCCTGGCATGGAAACCAATGTCACACCAAATTAATAAGATGTCATCTTTAAAAGAACAGAAGAGGTTTTAGCATCTAAATGTGTACCTTTTTTATTTTGCATATAGCAAAGATATTTAGAAGGAAATGTGTTTAAAATCAATACAAACAACAAGCCTCTCCTGAATAAGACTCTGATCAGATTCAGCTTGAAAGTACTAGAAAAAAACTTACATATTCTTCCCATGAGAGTCTATCTTCTCATGTATTTTTCTCATGCAACTGATTTTAAACCTAGCAAACATATTACATCAATCCCCATGTGAATAAATCAGATAATTATATTAAAAATACACTGTAATTGAGAGAAATGAGATTGTGGAAGAATTGAAGGATGTGGGGGAGGGATATTTGCAAAACAGTGGCTCATATTGCAAGAAATATGGTCTATCTTGAAAAAAACCCACCCTTTTTCTACTTAGAAATAATAATTCTGTTCAGGCCAGAGTAAAGTGGATTTGGGTGCACTTTATCATAGACATGTTCATGATGTTATTTCCTTGTCATCTGGTGGTCTAGACTTAATTGACTTTCTGAGAATTGGCCACAAAGGCATTTTAGAAACATTTAACTCTTTCATCTAAGTAGGATACATATAGTAAACTATTATGCTACTCTTGTGACCAATAGGAATAACTGCTGGTCCATATTGTTTAAATTAATCTCACGAGTAGAATAAAGCACTTGGTTGATATCAAAGAACAAATATACTCTACTGCATATTTTGTGTGGTGTGTGTTTGTAACGGTAAGCCTGTGTCTCATCAACAAGAAAAATAAGGAAAAAGATGTTGGTGTGCTATTTTCAACCATCTGGATGGATAAATAAGATCACTACTAAGAGTTAACTAGAAATTGCCTGATGGTCAAAACAGACACTCATTCAGAATACCTTAAATCAAGAGAATGTTTCCTCCTGTTAGACAGCCATTTTAAAAGGGAATTTGAAATCACTGCAAACAGTGTTTTCAAGGCTTCCTTTAACAGAGACAAAGGCTCTGCCTGTATAGAATCACATTGGAACTATTTGAAGGACAGTCAGCTTTTTAGTGGATGAGTAGTTGCTCAAATTCCTTTCCCAGGAGCTATCATCAAAGCAGTCAGGAAGATTCTTTTTTGTCCTTGCCATCCCCGAGTGTTTCTAAAACAGAAAGTAGAAAGCTTGCTGGCAAAAATGGGAGAATTTGGTCAAAATTGTCCAGTCTCTGAACTAGACTTAAACTGAGTAAGAATGGGTCACATGAGAATTCTGGTCACTTAAAGACAAATGAAAACTATTCAAATTTTTAAAAATAAAATGAACAGGAAAAACAAGTTATATGTAGTATATGGGTACAGGAAAAGTAAGAGTGATTGATGCAATTAGCCAGTTTGATAGAAAGGCTAAATCAGTGAGAGTAGTCAGAGTTGCTGTGTGAGTTGCTAAGATTTTAGTTCAGTTTAAAAAATATTTATTCTGCTTTCTCATCCATGTGATCACCATTGTTATAAGTGATAGAAAAAGACATTGTCTTTGCCTCAAATATCTTAAACATATAAATCAATATTTGCAGTTTATTTGCATACTTTGGTAATGAATATACAAACAAGAAAGAGAATTTCTATAGATGTTGGAGTAAAAAAAAAAAAAAAATTGGTCCCAGGGGAAAAGAAGAGGATCAGAAATCGTGTCCCATTTTCTGTGATGAAATAGGGAATTTCAAGATAAATACTGATCAAGATGGCTTTAATGTTCCCCTCAGCTTAACTAAATTTTAGACAGGTTTCTTTCTGATTCTAGGCTCTTGACTTCCCTTTTGTACAGCACTAACTTTAGAAAACTGTAATTGTAAATTCTCTGCACCCTTTGAGATGTAAATCTTTTAAAATGTCCCTTGCCAGTTTCACAGCTCAGGACTTTTTTTTTTTTTTTTCCCCTCAAGTACCTTGGAGCCATCCCTTTGAAATGTAACTATAACCAAACAGCAGCGCCCTATCTCCCAGTCTCTGTGGAAGCGGGTAGCAGCCTAAGTTCCATGGTCACCAATTAGCAAACACAGATGAACTAATCACAGAGGAAAACATTACAAATGCAGGACTAATGCAATGTGCCGGACATATCCTATCTATTAACTTCCTCCCTAACATCCTCCAGTGTGATTCTATTAGCCCATCTCTGCTCTTCAAAACCCTCCTGCCAAGGATCTCAAGTTCAAGGCCAGCCTGGGCAACTTAAAATAAAAACTAACTAAATAAAAAGGACTAGGAATGTAATTTAGTTGTGGAGTGCCCATGGGTTTGATTCCTAATACCTTAGGCTGTGCGCACGTGCGCATGCACACACACACACACACACACACACACACACACACACATAGATACACACACACACTCATTCACACCAAAAAACCTCTGGCCTTTTTTGTGAGTTGAATTGAGATCAGACTTAGTTCTGGTCTTTCTCCTTTATTTCAATAGCCTTCCTTGCCTGTAACACTTTGTATGGTCTATTTTGCTTTAATAATAGACAGTTGAATGGGCAAGCAGGGAGGAGCTTTCCTGGCAGAAAACACAACTCCGGAGAAGGTCTGGACTATCAGATTCTACAATAGATGAGATTTACTCATATTTGCTGTACGTGTGAGGCTATATTCTCTCTGACTACACCCACCTTTGTGTGCATGTATCTCTGAAAATTTTCTACCTCCACTCCAATAGCAGTACCAGGATGCAAGTACTGCTTCTAATAAATCCATGCATTGACTTACACTCTCCTTCCCAATCTGCAGAGATCTTATCAAAGACCTATATCCTCATTCCTTTCTATTGCCATTTCCCTTGGATCCTGCCATGCAATTTTCTAGGCAAGTAGATTTAAATACAAATCCCTTTGCCTTAACCCTATCCTAGATACAGGAGGAAAAATTGGCTAACTTTCCAAATGGGGCATAAGGAAAATGGAAAATTCAGGCAGAAAACAAGTTAATATCTTATGTTTATCAGAACAAGTCAACCTCCTCTGTAAAACACTTCTTAATGCCACAAATATCAGAGGTCTTATTTTCTTGATCACAAAATTCCACATTACCCTGCATAAGGAAGACTCTGTTCTGGAGTACCCTGGCATTGTATTTCAAAGTGCAGAATTCTTTTTAGTCTGTCTCCTATTCAGATCTGTAGTTAAAATTCTCCTATATCCACTCAGCCCTTCCCATCTTGATAAAAACATCTTAACGGATCTTCTAGAATGGTTGTGCCATTTTATAAAAACAAAACAAAGTAAGGCCAGAAAACTGCAGGCACAAATATAAATTCACAAAGCAGCACAGTCTGGATTAGGACTCATAATTCCTACTTACTTATTTAGTGATTAGTCCCTCTAAACAGCCCACTGGTATCCCTGGGCAACTGGCTTGACCATTCTAGACTGCAGATTCCTTATCTGCAAAATATGATAACAATATCTACTTCATAGAGCAGTTGTGAAGGATATAGTATGGATAATCCCTGGTGCAATTGGGTAATTTGTGTTCACTAAGCATTAGTTGCTAGACACCTCTCCTTTCCTTTTTCTATCATAGCATTTATCACACTGCACTGATATCATTTATTTACGACTCTAGATAAGTTCTTTTAGGGAAATAATTATTATTTTGTTGAGTATCTATCCATAATATTACATCCAGCATATTTGCTTAATAAATATATTTTTTTAATAAATGAAATGTTAAAGTGCTTTAAAAGAGGTATAAACATAGCCATGGGCTTTATGGGCACTAAAACTATTTAAAAAATAACTCTCCTGTAAGAATTATATGGAGTTATTATTTAATAACTAGTGTGCAGAGTTTCTATTTGTGATGATTAAAAAGTTCTAAAAACGGATAGTTGTGATAGTTGTACAACCTCGTGAATGAACTGAAAGGCACTGAATTCTACACTTAAAAATGGCCATATTCAGCAATTATGAAGTCAAACAACAACAAGTGCTGGCGAGGATGTGGGGAAAAGGGTACACTGGTGCATTGCTGGTGGGACTGCAAACTGGTGAGACCAATTTGGAAATCATTATGGAGATTCCTTGGAAAGTTGGGAATGGAACCACCATTCGACCCAGCTATTCCCCTTCTCGGACTATTCCCAAAAGACCTAAAAAAAGCATACTACAGGGATACAGAGTCATCAATGTTCATAGCAGCACAATTCACAATTCACTGTGGAACCAACCTAGATGCCCTTCAACAGATGAATGGATTAAAAAATGTGGCATTTATACACAATGGAATATTACTCAGCAACAAAAAACAACAAAATCATGGCATTTGCAAGGAAATGGATGGTATTAGAACAGATTATGCTAAGTGAAGTCAGCCAATCCCTTAAAAACAAATGCTGAATGTCTTCTTCGATATAAGGGGGGCGACTCAAAACAGAGCAGGGAAGAAGAGCTTGAGAAGAAGATTACCATCTAACAGGGACAAGAGGTGGGAAGGAATGGGAGAGAGAGGGGGAATTGCACGGAAGAGGGAAGGAGACCAGCATTGTTATACAAAAATACATATAAGAGGATGTGAGGCAAAGGGGAGGAAAAAAATAAATATAAAAATAAGAGAGAGTGAGAGAAATGAGTTATGGTAGTTGGGGTAGAGGGAGGGGAGAGGAGGGGACGGGGAATAGGAAGGGGATAGGAAGGGCAGCAGAATACAACAGACACTTGTTTGGCAGTATGTATAAATGTGGCTGTATAATCAATGTGATTCTGCAATCTGTACACGGGGGAATAATAAGAATTCATACCCCATTTGAAACAAATGTATGATATATGATGTATCAAGATCAATGTAATGTTTTGAGCAACCAATAAATTTCTGATGCTTAAAAAAAATGGCCATATTTGGGCTGGGGGAGTACTTTAGTGGTAGAGCATTATTCAACATGTACAAGGCCCTAGGTTTGATCCCCAGCACTGAAAAAAAAAAAAGGAGGGGATGGTTAAAATGGCATGTTTTATATATTTTACCACATTTTTAATGCAATGCAGCCTTCTTCAGAAGTTGTATCCATACAAAATAAAAATATTTTATAGTATTATAAAAAGAAGAATGGAGTCCATGTTTAAGACCATAGGGACTTGGTCTCAATCTAAAAGTTAATCTTTCTCCCCTCCCCACTAACACAAAGAGAATGTGATGTGAATCACTCCCCCAGCTCCACAGTGTGCCAGATAGAGACAGCAGCAAGGGCCACAGAAATATTTTTCCTGCATGTGCAGAGGAGCAATTCCTAGTGAAGAAATGACTGGTGAGAATATATCAAGGAATTTTAGATCAAATCCAAATGTGTGGGACATGCAGATACATGACAAAGAGGTGTTTTGTATTTACATCACTGATCGACCAGGTAATTGGATCTTAAATTTACACAAGATGCTGGATGAGTCACTGGCAACCTCCTTAGCATCCAGTCTCTCTTCTGTCCCCTCATTCCTCTGCTGACTGTTCCCCATAGAACTGCCTTCCATTCAGAGGGAGCCTGGAATTAAAGAGGTCTTCCTCTACTATTAGGATGGAAAGATCAAGATTCTCTCACCTGGAGTACACACATTAGGCAAGCAGTGCCTCTTACAGAATGCTACCTTTTGCCAGGCTTCTCTGTCTGGGTGTGCTGTCAGGCTGTGGAGGTCCCCTAGTCCTCGAGCAAGCCTCCTGGACTCTAAGAGGAAACCTCTGACACCCTTTTACTTTCACTCCTTTCTCCCTATTTTATGAAAGAGAAAGTAGAAAATATGCAAATAGAGGTGCAATGCTGAAAAATTAAATTTCTTTTAATTATAATTTTTTGTAGCCTATCTTTATTCCAATATTGTAATTTTGATCAATGCAGATTTATACCATGTGAAGGTTTAGATATGAGGTATCCCACAAAAGCTCATGTGTGAGACAAGTTCAGAGGTGAAATTATTGGGTTATGAAAGACTTAATCTAATTAGTGTGTTAATTAACTGATTAACTGGTGGTAACTATAGACAGGGTATTGCTGGAGGAGATAGGTCACTTGAAGCATGCCTTTGGAGTATATATTTTGTCCTCAGCTGGCTGTAAAAATCATAGCTAGTGTTGTGTCACCATCTAGTGTTCAAAATTTGACTTTGCAATTGAAAATTTAATTTTCCTTTCTTTCCCCCCTTCCTCTCCCCTCTCCTCCCATCACTTCTCTCTACCCAATCTAATGCGACACACTTCTTTTTTTTCTCACATCGTCATATATGTATTCTGTATAACAGAATAAAATAGACATTATTATTATTAATAATAATATTATTATTATTGCTGTATGTATATATGTGACTGCATGACAAATGTGATTCTGCAACCTGTACATTCAGAAAAATGAGAAATTATACCCCATCTGATTCAAATGTATGATATGTCAAGATCACTGTACTGACATGTGTAACTAATTAAAACAAATTTAAAAAAAGAAAATTTAATTTTCTCTCAAACATTAGCTCTCCAAATTATTTACTGTCTAAATAATGCTTAGAGATAGAAAATGTACAAAAAAACTTAGACTAACAAAAAATAATAAGTATGGGCTGGGGATGTGGCTCAAGCGGTAGCGTGCTCGCCTAGCATGCGTGCGGCCCAGGTTCGATCCTCAACACCACATACCAACAAGGATGTTGTGTCCGCCGAGAACAAAGAAAAAATAAATAAATGTTAAAATCCTCTCTCTCTCTCTCTCTCTGCCTCTCACTCTCTCTTTAAAAAAAAAATAAGTTTGATAAAATCAGATATGAGTGATTTCAGAATGTTTCATAAAGAGCCTTGAAACTTCTGGGTTTTCCCAGAAGTTACTGTATACCAGAAAATATTCTGAATGCTTTTCAATACTATATGTTTAATATCTGCAACAACTTTATGAGGTATGTTCTTTTATGTTCAATTTATAAAAGAGAAACATAAACTGAGAAATGAAATAATTTGTTCTAAGATCAACCAACTATTTACTGGCAAAGTCACAATTTAAAAACCAACAGGCTAGCTCCAGAACCTTAAGTCTGTTTAGCACAGGGTAAATATGTACACCAGGCACAATTAGACCTGTGGAATCATAAAGGCTTTCCACTAAAGTTTGCTAATAATTTAACTCACATGTGGTTTCATTTCAAACATGAAGAAGACATAATTCAAGGGTGGAATTTTATTAATATGTTTCTCAGAGAAACTTCAGAGCCAGCAGGAACTTGACTTCAAAGGTTGGTGTAAGGTGGATAGGTTAAGAGGGGGAAGCAGGGCCCAAGTCCAAAGGAAAAGCAGAACCGAACCGAGTACAGGCAGCAGTGGAAGGAAGGTGGGGCATGGAGGTTGGTGAACAGAACCAAGTGACAATGTGAAGAACAGAAGGACTTGTGCAGGAAAGAGGAAAGTTACCAAGATCAGTTTGGGCCACGTGGTGTGTAGAGAATCTTGACTTCAGAATAGGAAGTTAAACTTTATCCATGTGGTTATAGAGAACTATTGAGAATTTCAAAGTTAATATCTATTGCTTTTCTATTTTTTTCAAAAGCAAGATATGCCCAATGTGGAAAACAAATCTACCTCTCTTTATTAATATTTGGTATTTATCTTCTGCTATTTGCAATATATATATATATATATTGCAAATAGCAGAAGATATATATATCAGATTTCTGTGAGATTCCTTTTTAAAATTCCTTCTCTTTCTCTCTACCCCCTCTTGCTTCCACATATAAAAGAATGCATTTGCCTTCATTTTCAGAAGCTGGCTTATTTCACTTACCTGTTATCTTCTTTTAATATATCATGAACATACACATTTTACAGCAAAATTAATTACCATATAATACAAAATGATTTACTCAATCTCAAATTTTTGAATTAATTTTGTATCTTTGTTAAAAATCAATTAGTCGTATATTTGTGAGTCCACTGTTGAGTGCTCCAGTCCATTTTACTGACCTATCTTTATTCCAATATTGTAATTTTGATCAATGCAGTTTTATATCATGTTAAGGTTTAGATATGAGGTATCCCACAAAAGCTCATGTGTGAGACAAGTTCAGAGGTGAAATTATTGGGTTATGAAAGACTTAATCTAATTAGTGTGTTAATTAACTGATTAACTGGTGGTAACTGTAGACAGGGTATTGCTGGAGGAGATAGGTCACTTGAAGCATGCCTTTGGAGTATATATTTTGTCCCCAGTAAGCAGAGCTCTCTCAGCTTCCTGGTGCCATGTCTTGAGCTGTTCTCCTCAATGCTCCATGCTCTTCTACCATGTTGTTCTGTGTTACCTCATGCCCAGAGCAATGGAGTTGGTCATTTAAGACTAAGAACTCTGAAACTGAGACCCAAATAGACTTACCTCTACCTTGTTTTTGTCAGGTCTTTTGGTCACAGCAATGAAATAAATGACTGAAGGTCAATTTTAAAATTAGATAACTATTCTTTTTCAAAATTGTTTTGGTTAATTTTGTCCTTTGCATTTCCACATGAACTTTAGAATTAGTTGTCATTATCTACAAATGAAGAAGCTGAGATTTTAATCGATATTGCATTTTACCTATAGATTAAATTATAGGGAGAATTTAATATTAAATATCTTTATTTAGTTTGCATTGAACACATTGAACAGGTCATGCACATTTTTTTTCTCATATTTATCCCTAAGTGGTTTATATTTTTTATGCTATAATTTTCATCTATAGATAAAGACAATTTTATTTCTTTATTTCTAATCTGGATGCCTTTGATTTCTTTTTTCTTGACTGATTGGACTGACTAAAGCTTTGGTACACCGTTGACTAGAAGTCATGAGAATAGATGTCGTTGCCTATTCCCACATGTTAGGGGAGAGCATTGCATCTCTCATCACTAAGCATGATACTAGCAACACAGTTTTCCTACTAGATGTCCTTTATGAGGTTGAGAATGTTCATTCTACTTCTTCTATGCTAAGTGTTTCTATTGGTTTAGATGTTGGGTATTGGTTAATTATTTTTCTTCATCAATTGAGATGATCATATTGTTTTTCTTTTTTATACGGTTAACATAGTAAGTTATTGGTATTCTTGTATTTTAATAATTTTTATTGGTGTGTTATAATTGTTAAAATTGGTGTGCAAGGGAGGGATACCGTTGGGATTCACTGTAATGTGTTCATGCATGCACATAATTTCCCAACACCATTTGTTCTGCAGTGCCTCTTTTTTCTTTCCTCACCTCCCTTTCCCTGTTCCCTTCCTCTACTCTGCTAGTTTCCCTTCTAATTTTATGAGATTCTTTCTTCACTTTCTGTTTTTCCCCTCTAGTTTCCACATATGAAAGAAAAATCTTGACATTGGACTTTCTGAGTCTGGCTAATTTTGCTTAATATGATGCTCTTAAGCCATTCATATTCCAGTAAATGACAAAATTTTGTTCTTTTATGGCTAAAAAATACTCCATTGTGTATGTCTACCACATTTTCTTTACCCATTCATGTTTTGATGGTCACATAGACTGCCTCTATAACTTGGCTACTGTGAATTGCATTTTTATAAATAGGAATATGCATGAATTGCTATAGTATGCTGACTTTAATTCTTTTGGAAAAATACCAAGAGTAGTATAGGTTGGCTAATATGGTGGCTCCATTTCTAGTCTTTTGAGGAACCTTCATGCTGATTTTCATAGGTTAATGATTTACAATCCCACCAATAGTTATAAATATTGCTTTTCCCTACAACCTTGCCAGCTTCTATCATTATTTGTATTCTTGATGATTTCCATTCTAACTAGAGTGAGAAAAAAATCTCAGTGTAGTTTTGATTTTCATTCTCCTGATTGCTAAAGATGTTAAACATTTAAAAAGTATATTTGTTGGTCATTTGTATTTTTTCTCTTGAGAAGTATCTGTTTAGTTCATTTGCTTATTTATTGAGTTATTTTTATAATTGCTTATTTATTTTGGTGTTAAATTTTTGGAGTTCTTTACACATTTTGATTATTAATCCTGTCAGAAGAGTAGCTACCAAAGATTTCCCATTCTGTACATGCTCTCTTCATGCTCTTGGTTTGCTGGGTTTTGCTATGTTGAAGCTTTTAAACTGATGCTATTCCATTTATTCATTCTTGGCGTTATTTCCTAAATTTCAGGAATCCAGTTGAAGAAGTCATTGCTTGCACCTTATGTGATAGTGTGTTGACCCTATGGTTTATTCCAGCAGTTGAAAAGTTTCCTGTCTAATTCCTAGTTTTTCACTCATTTTGAGTTGGCTTTGTGCAGGGCAATAGATAAGGGGTCTAGACTCATTCTTCTATGTATGTATCTAGTTTTCCCAGTAATATTTGTTTAAAAGGCTATTTCTTCTCCAATCTGTGTTTTTGTCAAAGATCATATGACTGACTGTATCAATTTTGGTTTGTCTGTCTTCTATTCCATTGTTTATATGTATGATTGTACATCTATGCTATGCTGTTTTTGTTACTAAAGATCTGTAATGTAATATGAGATCAGGTATTGTAATGCTCTAGCATTGTTCTTTTCACTTAGAATTGCTTTAGCTATTCTGTCTTTATTCTTGCATATGAATTTCAGGACTGTTTTTTCTAGTTGTGTGAAGAATGTTATTATGGTTTGGATGCAAGTTGTTCCCCAAAAGCTCATATGTGAGACCCGAGGAAAAGTTCAGAGGAAAAAATGATTGGGTTGTGAAAGTCTTAACCCAACTTGTTAATTAGTCCCTTTACAGGGATTAACTGAGTGATAACTGAAGTGGTAAGGTGTGGCTTTGGGTATATATTTTGTGTCTGGCTAGTGGAGTCCTTGCTCTCTCTCTGCTTTCTGATCATGATGTGAGTTGCTTCCTCTGCCACATTCTTCTGCCGTGATGTTCAGCCTCATCTTGAGCCTGGATGAATGGAAACTGTTGTCTATGGATTGAGACCTCTGAAACTGTGAGCCCCCAGATAAATTTTTCCTCCTAAAATTGTTCTGGTCAGATATTTTAGTCATAGCAGCAAAAAAGCTGACTAAAAAAAAATGTCATTAGTCTTTTGATAGGGATTGCATAGAAATGTAGGTTGCTTTTGGTGATATAGCCATTTTAACAATATTAATTCTACATACCCAGGAACATCAGAGGTCTTTCTATTTTCTTCAATTTCTTTCTTATGTGTTCTGTAATTTTCATTTTAAAGGTATTTTACCTCCTTTTCTAGATTTATTCCTAGGTATTTTATATCATTTTGAGGCTATTGTGAATGGAATTATTTTCCTTATTTCTTTCTCAGAGGATTCACTGTATACAGAAAAGCTGTTGATTTTTGTGTGTTGATTTTGTATCTTGCTACTTTGCTAAATTTGTTCATTAGCTCTAGGAAAATTCTAGTGGAGTGTTTTGGATCTGCAAACTGATAACTGTACTTCACCTTTTCCTATCTGTACATATTTTATTTTCTTATTTTGCCTAATTGCTCTGGCTAAATTTTCAAGCACTGACTGAAAAGGAGTGGTGAGAGTGGATATCCTTGTCTTGGTCCTTATTTTAGAGGAAATGCTTTCAGTTTTTCCCAGTTCACTATGAAAGAGGCATTGGCTTCATTTGTGTGATTTGAACCATCCTTACATTCCAGGAATGAAACCAACTTGATCATGATGTACAATTCTAATATATTGTCAAATATGATTTGCTAATATTTTATTAAAGATTTTTTCAACTATATTCATCAAGGATATTGGTCTATACATTTCATTTTCTTTCTTATTTGATTCAGGAATCGAGTGATATTAGTTTCATAGAATAAATTTAGAAATGCTCTATCCCTTTTTATTTCATGGAATAAATTGAGGATTATTAGCATTAGTTGTTCTTTAAAGTTTTGATAGAATTCAACTGAAAATCCATTTGATCCTGGGGTTTTCTTTGTTGAAAAACTTCATATGAGTGGTTCAATTTCTATTAGTTTATTTAGTGTTTCCATATAATTCTGATTTAGTTTTGGTGGGTAATATGTGTCCAGAAATTTATCTATTTCTTCTAGATTTTCCAATTTAAGAGGGTATAAGTTTTCAAAATAATGATCCTAATGATCCTCTGCATTTCTGTAGTGACATTTCTTTATTCCCCTCTAACATTACTAATTCAAGTCTTCTCTCTCTCTCTCTCTTTTTAGTTATTTTGGCTAAGGATATATCAATTTTGTTTATCTTCAAAGAAGCAACTCTTCAATTTATTGATCCTTTGTATTATATTTTTCTCAATTTTGTTGATTTTGACTCTGATCTTAATTATTCCTTCCTTCTACTGGTTTTGACATTTTTTTTCATCTTTATTAAGGGTCTTGAGATGCATCATTTGGTTGTTTCTGCAGGATCTTCCTGATTTTCTTATGTAGGCACTTGTAGTTATAAACTCTCCTCTTAGCACTCACTTTATTGTGTCCCAACATTCTAGTTTGATTCCAAGATGTTTAAAATTTCTCCCCTGATTTCTTCTATCGCCCATTCATCATTCAAAAGTATATTGTTCAAATTATATGTGTTTAAAAGAATGAGATCCTAATTATAATAGGATATATGCATGTATGCATAATATATCAAAACAAACTCTACTGTTATATATATATATAAAGAACAAATAAAAATTCTATGTGTTTATATAGTTAATCTGGGATTTTTTGGTATTGATTTCTAATTTTATTCCATTATTATATGATAAGATACAAGGAATTATATCAATATTTTATATTTGATAGTGTTTGCTTTGTAGACTAAAATATAGTCTATTTTGTAGTAGGGTGTTCCATCAGCCATTGGGAAGAAATTATATTCAGCTGTTGCTGTATGAAATATTCTATAGATGTCTCTTAAGTCCATTTGATTTATAATATTTTTTCTGTTCCAAAGAATCTTTACTAAGTTTATGTCTGAACTGCCTATCTATTGGCAAGAGAAGTATGTTGAAATCACCCAGGATTAATCTAATGGGGTCTATCTGAAGCTTTAATATGAGTAGTGTCTGCTTTGTGCAATTAGGTGCAATAATGTTTAGGCATAAATATTTACTATCCTTGTATCTTCTTGCTGGATTGTTCCCTTTACTGGTATGATGCTACCTTATTTTTCTCTTCTTATTATCATTAGCTTAAAGTTTGCTTTGTTGCATATGGGGGAAGATAACTCCTACTTGTTTTCAGGCTCCAGGAACATGATATATTAATTACTATCCTTTCACTTCAGCCTGTGGCTGTTTTTGCCTGTAAGTGAGTCTCTTGCAAACAATATGTAGTAGGCTCTTGTTAGTACACACAGATGTTTATGAATTCATGCTGTTTTAATGAGTTTGGGGGTTTTTTTGGTCACTGTGAAAAGACTTGACATGTATGATTAGAGGAGGAAAAATTTATTTGACTAATGGTTTCAGAGGTCTTAGTCCATAGGTGACTGACTCCGTAGCTGTGGGCCCAAGGTAAGGGAGAACATCATGGGAGAAGGACATGGCAGAGGAAAGCAGCTCTGAACATGCCAAAAAGAAGCAGAGAGAGCCTTGCTCTCCAGAGACAAAATACAAACCCAAAGGCATGCTCCCAGTGATCTAATTCTCCCAGCCACACTCTATCTTCCTACCACTACTGCCCAGTTAATCCACATGGTAGATTAATGCACTGATTACGTTAAGGTACTCATAATCCAATCATTCTACCTCTAGACTTTTTTGCATTGTCTCATATATGAGCTTTTGTGGGACAACTCATATCTAAATGATAACACCTGCCATTTTGATTAATTTCTAATGTTTAATTTGGTCTTATTTCTCCTTTGTTTAGCTACTTTTCAACTGAGATTTGCTTGTTTGTGAGTTCTGAGGTTTGTTTTTGTGGGGTATTTCTGCTTTAGTGAGCTTTTTTTTTGTCAAAGTGAAAAGACTTTGGGGTTTGTTTTTGTCTCGGGAGAACAAGGCTCTCTCTGCTTCTTTGGGGTATTTCTTTAGTGCCAGCTTAGTAGTCATGAATAATTTTAGTTTCTCCTTGTCATGGAAGAATCTTTTTTTTTTTTCAGTTTTGAAGGGTAGCTTTTCTATTTAGCAATCCTGGTTGACAGTTATTTTTTTCAAGTCTTGTAACACATCACTCCAAGCTCTCTTGGATTTCAGAAATTGTGATAACAAATTGTAAACAATTCTGATTGGCTTGCTTCTTAATGTCACCTGACATTTTTTTCTTGCAGCTTTTAAAATTCTATTTTTGCTTTCTACGTTAGGCATTTTAATTATAATGTGTCATGGAGAGGTTCTTTTTAAATTTTTTCTGTTTGAGTTTCATATTGCATCCTGTATTCTGGATGTTCACCTCATTCTCAAATTTTGGAAATTTTTCTGTTATTATTTCCCAAAAGAGGTTACTCTTTCCATTAACATGCTTCTAACAATAGTATTCAATCCCAATTACTCTTAAATTTTGTCTTTTAATGTCTCAGAGTTCGTATATGTTCTGATCATGGTTAATTATTTTCTTTTCTTTAATACTGTCTGAATGTCCAAGGTCAGCCATTTTGTCTTCCAGTTCTGAGACTCTGTCTTTAGCATATTCTACTGTATTAGAGAGTCTTTCAAATAAACCTTTTATTTGATTTATTGTCTCTTTCATTTCCAAGATTTCTGTTTGGTTCTTTTTCAATATTTCTATCTCCTTCTTGGATTTCTCATTCATACCCAGTACTGACATTCTTAATTAATTCAGCTGTTTTTCTATGTGCTCTTGGAATTTGTTGATCATTTTTATAATCATTCTTCTAAATTCTTAATCTGATATTTCATCCACTTCATTATCTTGGGATTAAGTTGCTATTCAATCATAAATTTTAAGAGGTATCATCTTTTTTTTTTAATATATCTTACATTCCCATGTTGGGTTTTTATGCATCTGATGGGAAGGATTTCTCTTCCACTCTTACATTTATACCTTTTTTTAGGGCATAGACTCTCTTACAAAGTGATCAGATTAAGACACCCTCAATGATATCCACAGCCTTGTGTTAATTGTCTCTGTTTTTGCTGTAGGAGTGGGTGTCTATGGATAGGTCCTAAGGGCCTATCCCAGCCATTCATACTTGGAGTCTGGCCATTAGTTTAGGTTTTTGTATCTTCTATTATTTGTATTCAAGTATGGATAAAGTTTGAATGTTAATCATTGGTATATGGAACAATATGCACTCTCTTTTGGCTCAGTTTAGTTCAGCAGCAGTGTCTCTACCCTGCAAACTTATAGTGTCCCTATAAATTCCTAGCACCTCACAGAAAAAGAGAAAACAAACTATAGCAATAACTAATGGAAGCAATGTGCAGCATTAAAATAAATACCCAGTGTCTACTGTAACATTTACAATACAATTACCATACAAACAGGAATGGTGGGATCAGCAATTGGCCATAGCAAAAACAATAAATAACTGTGAAGTAGATTTGGCATTCAAGTAAACAGCAGGTGCCAACTATGACATCCACAGCTGTAACAATTGCAATAACACAAATGGTGGGGCAGGAATTACATAAACCAAATAGTTCTAAAAGATGGTAAAATATAGTTTATTAAAAGAAAAAAATTGATAGGAAAGTAGAGGAGAGTTCAGAATTTTCAAAATGTGAAGAGAGAATGCAGAAGAGATGTAGTAAGTGATGGTTATAAAAAAGGAGAAAAATTAGAAAAACAAAACTCAAGGGAGAGAGAAAGAGAACAAGAGAATTTGGTTGTTAGTGGAAGAATAAAGTCTCGAAGAGATATAAACAAATAAACACAAAATAAACAAACCAAAAACCCTAACCCTGGAGAGACAAAGTGTTTCAGTCAGGTTTTTTTTTTTTTTCTTTCTTTCTGCTGTAACCAAAAGACCTGACAATTATACAGAAGAGAAAGTTCATTTTGTGTCTCATGGTTTTAGAGGTCAGAGTTCATAGTTGGCCAACTCCATTCCTCAGGGCCAGAGATAGAAGATTATGGCAGAAGGATGTGACAGAGGAAAGCAGCTGGGGCCAAGGCTCCATGAAGCATAGAGAGACTTCACTTGCCAGATACTAAACATAATCCCCAAAGGCATGTCCCCAGTGACCCACCTCCTCCAGCCATACTCTGTCTGGTTTGATTCTTATAAAGGGGATCACTCCATGGATTGGGTTAAAGCTATCATAACCCAACCATTTCACCTCTAAACCTTCTTGCACTGTCTCACACATGACCTTTTGGAAGACACCTCATTATTTAAACCGTAACACAAGGCAAAGAAAAATAATTACATTTAAAAATGATAAAAATGCTGGATATGTCAGCACACACCTGTAATCTCAACAGCTCAGGAGGCTGAGGCAGGAGATCTAAAGTTCAAGGCCAGCCTTAGCAATTTACTGTGGCCCTAAGCAACTTAGCAAGACTCTACCTCAAAGTTAAAAATAAACTAAAAAGGCCTAGGTATATGGCTCATTGGTTAAGCACCATTGGGTTCAAGTCCTGGTATCAAAAAGAAAGAAAGAAAGTTGGGGGTAGGGAGGAAGGAGAGAGAGAAACTGATACTTGAAGAAAAATTAAAGAATCCTCCCTCTCCATTGAGGTATTCAAACACAGTTGGCAAAAATGGGAGGTCACTGCCTATTCCCAGCTGTACTTCTGTTTCTTCTTGGGCTATTTACAGAGAGAGCAAGGGCTCAGGGTTGTTAAATACTTCCTCTTTTTGTGTTGCTCACTGAGGTGTCAATTGGTTGAAATAGCTCTAAGTTTCCCTTATTTTGCAGTATATGGAATGGGAAGCCGTGTCAGCTCATATCTGTAACCCCAGCAGCTCAACCTCCTGTTGATTGGAGTTTTGTTCAGACAGACCAGGTGAGTGTATTCCCAGGATGGAGCTGCTGCAGAGTTTTACCAGCGGAGTTCTGAAAGCTGAGGCTGAGGTCTTAATCAGGTCTTAGGGGCTTTGTTGGGGAATACCTGCTCTGGAGATATTAGATCAACACACCCCTAGGGCTTGGAAGGTGCTGATCTCTACTGGAAGTCTCGATCTCAGAAGCCTCTTAAGAATTCTATTCACGCAGTAGTGAGCCAATCTGTGACCAACTCTGCTGGACTTCCAGGGTGAGTCCCTGGGGATATTCCCATCCTCCTGTTCAAATTCATGACCCTCTCCAACTGGTCATATGAGTCACAAGACTCAAAGGTAAAGTGAGTTGACCTCTTCTCTGCTTTTTTCTGACTCGAATTTCCCTGGGCATCAACTTCTTTGTGCCTATTTCACTCATATTCTGTTAGTACACCCTAGGTCACACATTAGGTGCTTTCTGGGATGGTATGATCATGATTGCTATGATCTCCTGGACTTCCACAGCAGCAAGCTGCAGTGTGGCCTCCTCAAGATGGTTCTGCCTCAGTTCTCCATTTGCCAGTTAAGAAAGACAGAGCACCTTCCAAACACCAGTTTGCTGTGCAGGAAAGATCATTCTGCTTTTCTGATCTACAGGTTTTTCCATGTGAAATTCATTTCATTTCTCTCTGTGTGTTACCCCTCCTCTCTGTGGTGAAACAACACTGCTACCACAACCGGCTTGGCTCAAATTTACCCTTTATTGTTTGTTCAATGCACCTGGATGTCTGAGTCTTTTAAGACACTCTGACTTTTCCAGTATGGAATTTTAGTGAAATTCCTCTTTCATTCCCCTGGCGGAGAAGGAGTAGTCTCACTACTTGAATCCTGAACCTCAGAGACCAACTCCCAATTCTTCATTTCACTGATCCTTTGTGGGTTTTTTTTTATTCTCTAATTCATTAATTTCAGTTCTGATATTATTTCCTTTCTTTTATTGATTTGTAATTTTTTTTTATTTGTCTAATGCCTTGAGATGCATCATTAGGTCACTTTTGGGGGATTTTTATGAATTTTTTTTGAAATATAGGCACTTATAGCTCAAACTTTCCTCTAAGAACTGCCTTCATAGTGTCCCAGAAATTTTGAAATATTGTATATCTTCTCATTTAATTCTAATAATTTTAAAATTTCTTCCCTAATTTCTTTTATTACCCATTGAATATTCAAAACTGTATTGCTCAATCTCTGTGGTTTTATGTAATTTCTATGTATTTTCTTACTATCAATTTCTAATTTCATTTCACTGTAATCTGATAAGATTCAAGGAATAATGTCAATTGTTTTGTATTTGCTAAGAGTTGCTTTGTGGCCTAAAATGTGGTCTGTTTTGGAGAAGGTTCCATGAGGAGCTGAGAAGAAAGTGAATTCAGCTCTTGTTGGATGAAATATTCCATGTCTGTTAGTTCCTTTAGATTTATAATCTATTTTAGGTCTGGAGAGTTTGTGCTGATTTTGTGAAAGGCCTTTGTGAGAGAGGTATTAAAATCACCAAGTAGTATTGTATTGGGGCTTAAGTCTTTATGTTTAGTGGTGATTGTTTTATGCAATTAGATGAACTAACATTTGGGGCATAAATATTTACTATCATTTTATCTTCTTGTTGGATTGTTCTTTTTTACAATATGAAGTGAACCTCTTTGTCTCTTCTGATTAATTTTGGCTTGAAGACTCTGTTGAATATCAAAGTAGCTACTTCTGTTTTTATTTGTTTCCATTTATATTGAATATCATTTTCCATTCTTTTACTTTAAGCCTGTGGCTATCTTTGCCTGGAAGATAGGTGTTTTGCAAACAACATATAGTTGGTCTTGGTTTTCATCCATTCTTCCAGTTATACAAAGATGTTTAATTTCTGCCATTTAAAAAATCTGTAGTTGTAGATGGGCAGCATGTTTTTATTTTATTTGTTTTATTTTTATGTGGTGCTAAGGATAGAACCCAGTGCCTTACACATGCTAGGCAAGTGCTCTGCCAGTTAGCTATAGCCCCAGCCCAATTTCTGTCATTTTGATGGATTTCTAATGTTTAATTCAGTCCTATTTCTTATTTACTTAGCTACTCTTCTAAGGAGATCTATTTTCACACTCTCTTTGTTGTTTTTATCTTCTTTTGTGTGTAGTATCTATTTAAATATTTTTACTAAGTTGTAGTGCCAGCTTAGTAGTCATGAATTTTTTTAGTTTATGTTTATTTTGGAATTTTATCTTTTATTTCTTCTTTGACTCTGAATGATAGCTTGGCTGGATATAGCAATCTTAGTGGCAGTTATTTTCCAAACACACTCTCTCATATTTTAGAGTTTGTGCTAAAAAATCAAAGTATTTTTCTTTTTTAAAAAAATTTTAATTTGTTCCCATTAGTTATACATGACAGTAGACTGTATTTTGAAATATCATACATACATGGAGTATAACTTCCCATTCTTTCAGTTGTACATGATGTACAGTTATACTAGTTGTGTATTCATGTATGAACATAGGAAAATAATTTTGATTGATTCTACTATCTTTCCTATTCCAGTTCCTCCTCCCTTCCCTCATTCCCCATTGTCTAATCCAAAGTATGTCTATTCTCGATGCCCCCCTTATTGTATATTATCATCTGCATATTAGAGAGAACTTTGGACTTGGTTTTTAGGATTGGCTTATTTCACTTAGCACAAGAGTCTCTGGTTCCATCCATTTACCAGCAAATGCCATAATTTTATCCTTTTTCATTGCTGAGTAACATTCCATTGTGTATATATACCACATTTTCTTTTTCCATTCATCTGTTGAAGGGAACCTAGGTTGGTTCCATAATTCAGCTATTGTGAATTGAGCTGCTATAAACATTGATGTGGCCATGTTACTCTAGTAGTCTAAAAATCAAAGTATTTCTAAATGGCTATCCTTTCAATAAAACCTGATGGGTTTCTCTTGAGGGTTTCAACATTCTATCCTTGTTCTCTGTGTTAGGTATTTTAATTATAATGTGTTGTGGACAGGTTCCTTTTTGATCTCTTGTATTTGGGGTCCTGAATGCATTCTATGTCTTGGTGTCCATCTCATTCCCAAAGTTTAGAATTTTTTTCAGTTATTATTTCCATGTAAAGATCACCCATGCCATTAGCCTATGTCTTAGGACCCTCTTTGTTTTCTGTGATGCTTAAATTTTGTTTCCTATGTTGTCCCATATTTCTTGTATATTCTGTTCATGATTATTTCTTTCATTTTCTTTAATTCTGTTTGAATATTCAAGGCTGGCCCCTTTGTCTTACAACTCTGAGATTCTTCTACTTAGTCTACCTATTGGACAAGCTTTCAGCTGAATTGTTTACTTGATTTATTGTGACTTTCATTTCCAAGATTTCTGTTTGGTTCTTTTTCAACATCCCTACTCTTTATTGAACTTCTCATATTCTATACTAACTTATTAAATTGGTCACTTATTTTTCTGTGTTCGTTTGTAATTCATCAAACTTTTTCATAATCATTTTAAATGCTTTATCTGGCTTTTCATCCACTTTGATATATTTGGAGTCAATTGCTGGTGAATTATGAATCTTAGGAAGTCTCATATTAACTTTATTATTATTTTTATTTCTTGTATCACTATGTTGACATTTGTGAACCTGTTGGGATAAAGTTCTTTTCCATTTTATGTGAGAATCTTTTTAGGGTATAGCCTTTTCTTGGTGAACTGTTATGGGATATCAGGTAGTTGTGAATTTTTGAATATATTTTCAAGTAGGTTTCCACAGATGTAATTGATTTTGGCTAAAGCCCCTCAGAGAAATGGTGTCCACAATTTCTGTGTTCTTTTTGCTCTTGCTTTAGTAGCAAATGTCCGTGCATTGGATCTGGGACCTTTCCCTAGCTATTTCTACTTGGAACCTAGATTTCAGTTTCGAGTTTTCTCTTCGCTGGTTTTTTTTTTTTTTTGTGTGTGTGTGTGTGTGTGTGTTAAAATATTACTGAAGTTTGAATGGGGTTATGTTGAGTGTGTGGAGCAAAGTGCCCAGGTTGACTAGGTTGGGAATTAAGCTCTGCAGCTGTGTACCTACCCTGTGGTCTTACAGTGGCACACTAGATTTACAGCACCTCACGAAAGGAGGAAATAAATAACAGCAACAATATTAGGAAAAATATAGAGCATTAAAGTAAATCAGGTGCCTACGATGACATCTTAAACCACTATGACACCTTAATAACCACAAAAACAGGAATGGTGGGTTCAAAATTAACAACAAACAATCATGACTTAAATATAGCATTAAACACCAGATGTCAACTACAACACCCAGTAATATCCTCAATAACATTAATGGCGGGGGCAGAAACTATGTGAACTAAATAGTTTTAAAAGATGGTAAAACACAGTTCATTAAGAGAAAAGAGAATGGGTTACGAAGGCAAAAGAAGGCCAAAGGAAGTAAATAATATTCAAAAAGTAAAAAGAAAGAAAAATAAAAAAGACATAGCAAGTGAAACCCAAAAAGGATGAGAAAAAAAAGTTAAAGAAACAAAATAATTAGAGAAAAAAAAAAAGAGAAAACAGGATAATTTGGTTATTGGAGAAGAAAGGAGAGAAGGAGTAACAAAACAAACAAAAACTAAGAAAAAAGAATAAACACCACAAAAACTTAACTAATCCTCAAAAAAAGGGCAATAAAGAAAGAAAAATGATTATTTATATATATTTATATATTAATATACATATCACATATGTATTATGTAACACATATCACAAACACACACATACGCAAATAAACATACCAAGGAAACCACACAAAAAAATTCTTAACAGAAAATGAAAGAATTTTCTCCACTGAGATGGTTGAAACTGTGGACAAAGATGAATATTTACTACCCATAGCAGGCTGTTCATCTTTCCATTCTGTGGAGCGGGTATGCACCTCGAGGACTGGGAGTCATTAAGTCTTGCTCACCAAGTTGATAAGTGGAGTGGGCTGGAACTAAAGCTGGTTGAAATTCCTTCAGCTTCCCTGAGTACCAGAACAAAGTAGGATGAAATCTATCTGTTAGAAACATCTATTAGAGTTTTGTACAAAGATTAGGTTGATACTAGATAGGGCTGATGCAGAGTTCTAAGTGAGAAGTTCCAGAGACTGAAGTGTAGCTCTGGTGGGAACTCTGAGCATCTGTTGGATGGTATCTACTATAGATACCTGACCCTGACGAGGGTCAGGCAAATGCTGACCTCTGCTGGGCATCTGGATCTGACACTTGCCAAGAATTCTACTAACAGGGCAGGGTAAGCAACTGCCCTGGGTGGAGGGAGCACAGGAAGGTCTTGTGTATTTCAATGCCCAAGGCTCAGTCCTTGAATGTAATCAGCCTACCTGTTTGATTTCCTGACTCTCTTCAGCTAGTCATAGGAGCCACCAGACTTAATGGAAAAATGAGTTGTAGATTCCTCTGTATCCCTGAATACAATCTTCTCTGTACTTGTGTTAATCACATTCTTTCAGGTTTACCCTAGGCCACATGGTAGGTGCTCATCAGAACAGTGTGGCAATATTTGCTATGATCTCCCATGTTCCCAGAACTACAAGCTACAGTGTGACCTCCACAAAATGGTTTCCTGCCTCAGCTATGTTTGTTTACAAGTTTTCGAATACCAGCTCATTGTGAAGCCTCTGAATCAGCCCAGTTTACCTTTCTATTTCTCTCCCTTTGTTTTAGCTCTCCCTTCTGTGGTGACCAGGCATCACTGCTGCTCTTGGTTTGGCTCTGATGTACTCATTCTTATCCTCTAATTGAAAAACCAGAATTTCTGGGTCTTTCTGTGACTGTCCAATATTGAATTTCAGTGAATTCCTTCAGACATCCACTGTGCTCAAAAACAGTATTCCCAGGGGCTGGGGATATAGCTCAGTTGGTAGAGTGCTTGCCTCACATGCACAAAGCCCTGGGTTCAATCCCTAGAACCACAAACACTAAAACCAACAGTATTCCCATTGCTTCAGTTCTGAGCCATGGAGTAATTATAAAGTACATCCTTTCTCTACTTTGTCATATTTGTTTTCTTTGGATTTCAAATGTTAAACTAACCTTGCATTCCTGCAGTTAACACCTTTTGGTCATAATGTATTATCTTCTTCATATATTGTTGGTTTTTATTTGTTAAATTTGGCAAGAATTGTTGTTTCTGTTCATAAAGGATATTTTTTTGCAGTTTTTATAGTTATTTTTTCTAGTTTTAATATAATACTAATGTGGGCTTCATAGAATGAGTTGGCATTAATTTCTGGAAAAGTTTTTGCTGAAATAATATTATTTCTTCTTTAAATGTTTGCTAGAATTCACCAATAGAGGGCAACTGAACATGGATTTTTGTGTGTTGGACAGGCATAAAGGTTTTAAACTTTACATTCAGTTTCAATTTCTTTGATATAGTACTTCTTAAGTTATCTATTTCTTCTCAAATAAGCTTTATGGTTTGTATTTATTAAGGAATTTGAAACATTTCTTATTTCTTAAGTTGAGACCCAAAGTTGTTGACTAGAGATATATATATATATATTTAATATAGAGATCTAGAATAAAAGAACAGAAATTCTCTAATTATCATTTCAGCTATATACCAAAAATTTTTTAGATGTTGCTTTCATTTTCATTAATTTAAAAATTTTAATTTCCTTGAGATTCATTTTTAAAAGTATTTTTTTAGTTGTAGATGTATAGAGTATTTTCATTTATTTATTTTTATGTGGTGCTGAGGATCGAACCCAGGGCCTCACACATGAGAGGAAGGTGCTCTACCACTGAGCTATAGCCCCAGCCTCAGATTCATTTTTGATGCTAGAAGTGTAAAATTTTTAAATATATGGGGTTTATCCAGATAACTTTCTTTTACTTATTTATAACTCAAGCCCATTCTCAGAAAAATACTTTGTATGTCTTTTATCATTCTACTTTGATTGCAAACATAAGTTAAAGTCATGTTTTTTGACTCATATTATTTCTCATTTTTGTGCTATTATAGACAAATATTGGATAAAGATGAACTTGGAATCTCAGCATTCTATTATTTTCTTAAAATCTAAGAAACAAGTTCTGTGTCAAAGCCTATTCTGTTTACAAAATTTGTTTATACTATTACATGATTTCATTCATGTTTGTATTCAATAGTGTACAAAAACATTTTTAGATCAATAATTATTTCTATACAATGCTCTTAATGACTGTATAGTATTCCATTTTATTAGTTTGCCAAATTATATGTAACAATCCTCTATTCTATAGAAATCTTGACTTCTAACTTAGGACAAATTTCCATAATGATTTTAAAAATCACAGATGGATTATTAGCTTGTGGAAAAGAATTGGACTTAACAGGCAGTGATTTGGGGAAATTAGTCAGGAACTAGATTTGGGCTGATAAGGACTGCAAGTAGAGAAAGCTATTCAGACCATCTGATTCTAAAATGGGGGCAGGAAAATGGAGATAACAGGAAGGATGAAAGAAATACCAAAATGAAATGATCCATCATGCTTAGCAACTGATTTTCTGGGAATTAAAATCAATATCTTTAAAGAAACAGCATTTTCAGATAAGATCATATTTTCACATTTTAAAGTATTTTCTCAGCACTTGTGCTTATGTGTCAAACAGTAATGTTTCTTAATTACTTAAGAAGGATTTTGTTTTAGTTAGCTTTTTTGATGCTGTGACCAAAAGAGGAAAAGTCTATTTGACTCATGGTTTCTGAGGTCTCAGTCCAGAGACATCTGACTCTCTTGCTCTGTGCCTGGGGTGAGCTAAAACATCATGGTAAAAGAGGATGGTGGAAGAAGAGAGCTCAAGACATGGCCACAAAGGGCAGAGACTGCTCCACTCACCAGGTATTAAATATATACCCCAAAGTCAAGCCCCCAGTCACCCACCTTCTCTAGGCACACTCTACCTGCCTACAGTTACCACTCCGTTTTTTTTTTCCTATCAACAAATGAATGCACTAATTGGGTTGAAACTCTCATAACTCAGTCATTTCACCTCTATAAACTTTCTATAAACATGAGGTTTTGGGGGACATCTAATATCTAAACTACAACAGGTTTCTTCATATATTATAAAAGGAAACCAGGGGAAATATTTTCTAAAGCAATTCTATCTAAAGAAGAACATGGTACAACACTCACATTATTTTTATAAGGAATTCTCTTAGCCTCAAAATGTCCTGCCCTTTTGAATTGTATACTTACCATATAAAGACATAGTAAACGTCATAACTGTCTCTAGTCTTATTATGCTTTTCTCTATTATTAAATTGCAATGTTTCAAAGCAAATGACTGTTGATCATTTAATGTGGAGAAAGAGAACTAAGCCACCTGAGAGGACACAGTCCGCATCCCGTCTCCTGCATTGCTTCACCGGTGCCTGGAGCGTGGCAGGAGCTTGCTGGGTATGTTCAATGAAGACAGAAGGTCTATGGGATGAATCTTTCAGTTATACCTTTCATTGCCCATCTCCTTCTCTTTGCAGTTCTCTTTCCTACCCCCACACCAGAGTTGAGTTGGCTTACTGGTTCACTACTGTCTCGAAGCCTTATATTTTTTATCCAGAAAATGAACATGTTAATTTCAACTGTATTGGATACAAATAAACAGAATGGTAATGTTCTAAACGGTTTCTAATATCCTATAGAATTATAGGGATGAGCAATAACGTAAGTTAAAGGTTGTGCTCTTAGAAACAGATGTGAGAGTCACACTGGGGACATTCAGGAAGCCACCTGCCTATTTAGGAAGGTTTTTACAGTTGCCAATTCTAGAACTATTTAGCTTCTACCTCCTGGATCTAGGAGCCACTAGAGACAAAGCAGAGGCTGCCACTCTGCCTGTTTACCTCTCACCTTTCAAATCTTTCAAGATATCATCTGATTGGCATAACTAACTCACAACCAGAAATGTAGTTGCATGGGAGGCTCAGAAATAGTTTTTATTTGGATGGTCCTTGTGTCCAGGTTAATTTCAGCAGTTCCACTGAGGTAGATTAGAAGGGGAAGAATAGATATTGGAAATCATCGAGTAGTCTCTGCCCTACACACCCTATTTTCATTCCCAGTATCTCTTAGTGTCTTCTTTCCCAAAGAACAATTTATAACTTACCCAAGAGTACAACTGCAAAGTCCTACCCAGAGACTGAATCCAGATAAAAGACCAGGATCTCAGAGTGATTCAAAGTCATCATCAGCAGGTCCAGATATGGCCACTCTTGGCATATCATCTAGGGAAAGACAGGTAAATTATCCTCTCATGCCCAGCGCCCGCGCGCGCGCGCGTGCACGCACACACACACACACACACACACACACACACACACACACACACTTCAGTGGAAGACTAGGAACAGCATAACTGCAAGAAAAAGTTCCCTGCAGAAAAAAATATTGTGTTGGGCAGGAATTGCAGACATCCATGCTTTGACAGTACACTACTATAATTTTCTGGGCTAGCTCATCCAACAGCCTGTAGTTTCTTTCTCATCTCCATGACCCCTGACATTATCTTCTTGAGAGTCTTTTCTTGTCCATAAGCTTCTCAGCTACATATGACCTGGGAATTAAAAAATTTACCTTTCTTGGAGCTGAAAATGTTCATATCCCACTTTTTTGTGAGGCTTTGGCATGCAAAGTTTATGTTTTCTTTGGTTAAAAAAAATTCTCATAAGCTTCATAGGTTTTCCTCTTTTTTCTGGTCAGTTCCAGGGTGAGAATTATATCCAAAGAACTCTAGATATTTATATGTATTTAAGTCTGATGATCTGATTTTAGTTATTAGCTAGATTCTGCACAGCCTCTCTTTTCAAATAAATAGTGATATTTTGGGTTAAATTTTGTCCCCTTCATTCCTCTCCCAAAAATGTGTTTGAGTTCTGACTCCTAGTACCTCAAAGTATGACCTTATTTGGTCATAATTAATTAAGATGTAATTAATTCAAAATGAGATCATTAGGGTTAGCCCTAATCTGACTGACTGGTGTCCCTATTTTAAAAAGAAAAATTTGGACACAGGCATGCCACATACAGAGATTACCATGTGAAGACAAAGGCATAGATATAAGTGATACATATCTACAAGTCAAGAAATCCCTCAAACTGGCAGAAAACCACCAGAAGCCAGGGGAGGGGCATGGAACAGATTTTTCCTAGCAGTCATCAGAGGAAATGAACCTTGAAGATATCTTGGTCTTGGACTTCTAACCTCTAGAGCTAAGACAATAAATTTTATGCCTAAGTCACCCAGTTTGTGGGATTTTGTTATAGCAGCCCTAGAAAATTAATACAGATTTTTATCCATAATTCATTAAAATAAAAACATTTGAGTGATAGAGTAACAACCTTAATCGGACCTATTCTACTGGGTTGAGTCCTGCTGTCTAACTCAAAATACTTTGAAGAGGTTCTTGTAAATATCTGTGGTCACAGTGTTCCTTCAGAGCAACATCTTCTTTGCTTGCATGTAGAGTTACAGAGAGAAGTGACTTTCAATAGGCACCTAATTATTGCTCATA
The DNA here is from genome assembly GCF_052094955.1 of Ictidomys tridecemlineatus. NCBI lineage: Eukaryota > Metazoa > Chordata > Mammalia > Rodentia > Sciuridae > Ictidomys > Ictidomys tridecemlineatus. The sequence goes on along the minus strand of NC_135477.1, from coordinate 117,194,946 downwards.
AATATTTAGATTATCTGACATAAGTTTAGATTCTCTGTCTTTTCCTTTGCAGACATATTTCTTTTGTCTCCCTGCAGCCTGGCTAGATCTCCATATACTTCATCTCTCTTCTGTAGAACTTTGCTGAACATAGCAAAAACAACAAATCTATAGCACCATTCTGAATTTTTCCAGTGATCTAGCCTACAACTACAAGCTTGATCAGCATGTAATATCCCTTCCAAGATATTATAGGAAACTATTTGTCAAATTCTTTGTCACTGAATAACAAAGAGTCTCCAGTTTTCCAGACTGCTATATCCTTCCTTGTCATTTGCTTCCTGGGCCACTAAGCCAAAGAATTGTGCATTAATATATTTTAGGAAAGCATCCCACTTCTAAATCCCAAATTTTGTACCAGAATATAATTTATTTTAGGTAGTTTAAATAGAAAGGCATTTAGAAAAAGTTTTGCTAAGGCTTAGAGAATCAACCGGAGAGCTAAAGAAACCCTCAGAATGCTCTGAGAAAGTACAACAGAGTTGGGCCACTGTGATGGTCAGCTTTCTATCACTTTCTATCTCAGGTAAAACAAATACCTGAGATAATCAACTTAGAAAGAGAAAAGGTTTATTTTGGCTCACAGTTTCAGAGTTTTCAGTTCATAATCAGTTGTCCCATAGTTATAAGCCTATAGTGGTACATCATGGCTACAGTGCAAGACAGCAAAACCACTCACCCCAAGGCTGGGAAGCCAGAGAGAGAAGAGGAAGAGGTTGGGGTTCCACTCCTTCCTACTATGCCCCACCACTTAAAGATTCCATCACCTACCTCCCAACAGAACTTGACCAAACCTTAAATACATAAGCTCTGAGAGATCTGCCATGATTATAAAGTAATCTTGAGCCAGGGAAGGAGTTGGGAGTACAGAAACCTGTAGTAGAATTGCAATAGTAGCAATAAAAGTATGATTTCTGCTTTCAAATCTTTCATGAATGCATGCAGTTAGAAGAACACAGGCAATTCAGTACTGTATCTGTAGGAGTGTCCGGGAGATGTCTGTTTTTCTGGACTATGATGTGTCCAGCTGAAAATCAAGGGTTGTAGTTGTATGAAAGAAAAGAGGAAAGGAGATATTACAGAACAATAAAAAGTCAGATTGTGAATGTAAAAATGTTAGGATTATTTCTGGCATAGAGTGGGCCTTTATTAATGGACAGATTTATGGAATTATAAGAAAAAAGTCAAATCAGATGCCAAATCAAATATGTAAAAGGAAAACTATGTCACAATTGTTTTGAGCTTTTTGATATTCAGGTGACACACAATGTTCTCTGAGCTGGAATATTTGCGAAAGTAACCTCTGGGTTACAAAGTTCATTCTCTGAAGTAATAAACCCTATAAGATAAAAATCTTGATTCAATTGAACTCTCTTACACTTTATTATTTCTCAAGTGATTTCACCTCCCTATATTTTCTGTTATGATCCAAGGAGATAAGGGCGCTAAGATGTGTATCAAGCCTGGTTTATTTCTTTAAAAAAAAAAATCCTAAACCTAGATTTGTGAAATACAGTTTAGATCAGAGGTCAGCAAAATTTTGCTATAAGGGGTCAGGGAGTAATGACTTCAGCTTTGCAGGCCATAGAGTATCTAGTACAGTTTCTAGTTATGATGTTGTTGCATGGAAGCTGTCATAGATAGTACATAAATGAATTACTGTCCCTGTCCCAAATAAAACCTTTTTTAACAATAAAAGTAGAGGCCTAATTTAGAAAATTCATTATAGTTTTCTGACTCCTGTTTTGGATACTTGCATAGGATAATTTTTAAAAAATCATCAAAAGTACCTTGCTGATCTCTTATGATGTGGATTCTAGCTGGCTCTTTCCCGTCTATGCTGTAAAGAAAGGGTCCTCTTTTTTTTCACACACTAAAACTGATTTCTGATTTTTGAGACAACACTTTCTTCAGTTTGTTTTCACTTTAAGGTCATATGTCAACATTCTTCTCACCATTGGTGAACCTGAACACAATGTGAAATTTCTTTGACTTCATTAAGTATCTTCATAATGTGAATAGAAAGTTGCTGATGACTTTGGTCAGTTACACATGCAATGACCTTAGTGCTTTTCTGTTGGCCTCAGTTGTGGGCTGGTTCACCTACAGGCTTCTGATATCTTTAGGATACCATGAGAATTTGTGAGTTGGATGGCCTCCCACACTCTGTTGGAAATTTCAGTTAGCCTCAGTCTGGCTTTTTCTATGGCTTTCCTGTCCTAGCAGGGTTTCTGCATTTTTATTGAGAGGGAGCACAATAGAGTGACTACGAGTGAAAGATCACATGACCTCTACCACTCATTAGCTATGTGACCTTAAGATACGTTTTAAGCCATTCATGCTTCAGAAATATACAATATAGGGATCATGATATTACCTACTTAAAGCAAAGCCTGGATTGTGTATCAAGAAATCCTTAGATGCAATTTGTAGTGGAGAATTTGGTAACATCTATTTATACAACTTATGATGATTATAATATTGCTAATGGACCTTATTTTTATCAGAATATTTAGATACCTGAACAGATAAATTTTGAGGCTTTTGTTTGCTTGGTTTTGTTTGAGTATTGTTATAGGCCAGGCTATTTGGGCAATGACCAGACAGACTCCATTTTACCCTGAGACTCCATATCAGGTAAGAAATGCTTCTCCCGTGAGAAAGCCCTATCTCTGTACCCATTAACAGTTACCTAGCATAACACACTTGGCAATACAAAATAGCAATTTATACAATCTAAAATTGTTCTCTATGCCTTCCATTTTTCTTGGACATGTACCTTGTCAGAGATTGATTGTCTAGACATTAGTAACATTCTTTAACTTGTACTCAACTAGGGTCATTTTGACCCTCTTCCCTTCTGCTTGCTTGCTGCTGTGCTAACCTGGAAAGTCCTGTGGGAAATACCCATTGCATTGTTTCGCTAACTGCCCAATTTAGTTTCTGTACCTTCTTGCTTACAGCTATGTCAACCCAGATGTAGTTTTTGCCTTTAAATATTGGAAAACGCTCAGGCTTGGGTCTGTTCCTTGCAGAGACAATTATGGATCTGGTGGGGAGCAGTCGCCAGTTGGTGAGCTAAAAAAAGACTCTTCAATTTGGACAAAACTGGGACTTGGTGTGTTTTCTGGGTGACTTGCCCCACAACAGTAGGGTCCACAATGAATATTTCCTATATATCTGTTAGGGTCTGTAAATAAGTCAAGATGGCGCCTGGCATTTTGCCAGAAGGAGTGGTTTGTGAAGCCATTAAGTGTGCAGATTCTTTATTGGTTGACTGCTGTATCTAGTTTATGTTAATTAAGATAAGCTGTGTGGAATGTATATATACCCCTCTTGTCCTACAATAAACGGCTCCCACTCCTGCTGTATCAATGTACACAAGTTGCTCATCACCCCCCTGTTATTTTGCTGCAGCCGGACTGCGGCATATATCAGTACATTGTCTTTTACTATTCAGTTGCTCTAAATTTTCTCAAAAATACCCTTATTTTTAAAGACAATTGAGCATAAACATTAACCAATATAGCAGGCAACACACACACACAAAACTAAATTACAATAATGTAACAGAAGTGTGTACCACAGACAAGTCACTATTCAACCCATTGGTTCTTAACAAACATCTGTTCCTCTAGCCTACTCACTTCTCACATAAACTTTGCTTCCTCTTCTTTTTGAATGGTTCTGAAATAGTAGTCAGACTGGTCTGTGTTGGTGACATCAACCTAAGGATGTGAATCACCCAGGGGGACCCTTTAGAATTCATCTACCTAGATTCCCACCCCATAGATTCTGACTTAGTAGTTTTAAGGTAGAGCCCTGGAATCTGGTTTTTATTTGGAATTAGGTGCTTTACCACTGAGATACATCCCCAGTATTTTTTATTTTGAGGCAAGGTCTTGCAAATTGCCAAAACTGGTTTTAAACTTTGCCTCAGTCTCCTGAGTTTCTGGGATTATAGGTATGTGCCACTCCACCTGGCTGAAGTCTATATTTTCAAACGCCTCTCCTGGTGGCAGACGTGTGAGAGATTTGGGGACTTCCACTCCATACCCTGATTCATGCTTTCACCCAGCTGTTTCTCCACTATCCTCACGCCATTTTCTTGGTGCTCACTCGGGTGCCAAATTGTGCCAGCCTCTCTGAAGCCACTGTCTTCATCAGTTACAACAACCCTGAAAAAAACAGAATCCCTTATTGCAGGTAAGGAAACCAAGGCTCAGTTTTGTTGAGTAATTTGTGCAAAGTCTTGAGCTATGAAAATAAATAAATGCCTGGCACAGTATACACAGTATAGCAGTGACTCTGAGAATATTTATGGATCTGACCCTTTCTCCCACATCACTCCCTACCATTTTATTTACAAGATGATGTACTTAATATTAATAGGTGATATTAGCTCATTTACTTCAGCATGGGAAAGGTTTTTCAAGGGAATGGGCAAGCCTTATATTTCTATGAAAGTCAGGGATTGATTACAAGGAACAGAAACAAGATACCCATTGAAAAGGCAAGAAAAACACATATTGAAAAGATCTAGGAGAATTTCATGGAAACCAAATGTGGACAAATACAGCTAGGCCTTATAAAAACTGGATTCAGCATAGGCTTAGATGTTTGAGATACTTTTGACAATAAAAGTAAAAGGGATTTCTTACACATATATTCTCCCAACATGTGTATGTATATGTTTGGCCATACCACAACAGTTGCTCCAGGTAACTGCATAAGAATGCCGGAATGGTGTACCTTGTCTCCTCAAAACATAGATGAAACATTTCAGGCCCTCCTTCTTGCATCAGCTACTGCTAGAATGTCTGCTCCTAGCACCCCACCTCCTTCCTGCTTTTTCCTGACTTCAGGTCAGAGAAAGCTGACTGCTGAGTTTTTTTTTTTTTAAATAAAGGAATGTATTGAATTACATAAATAAAAGGTAGGATTAGATTTGGCTCAGGAATTGGCTGACTCTATCTATACACTCAAATGATAGCATCTGGTCACAGCTTCATTCTCTTGACTCCACTTTCCTCTGGGTTTAAGCTTTATTCATGTAAATGGTGGTGCCCAGGAGTTCCAGTCTAACTTCACATTTTAGGCTAGCAACTCCATCAGAAAGATAGCTTTCTTTTCTTTCTTTTTTTTTTTTTTTAATATATTTAGTTGTTGATGGACATTTATTTATTTATTTATTTATTTGTATGTGGTGCTGAGAATCGAACCCAGTGCCCTGTGCATGCTAGGCAAGCACGCCACCATTGAGCCACAACCCCAGCCCAGCTTTATTTTCTTAACATTGCCAGAAATCTCCCAAGGAATGAAACTCCTTGAAACAATTTGGGTCATTTGGCCATTGATAATATATCCCTTTGCCAGAATAGTTGTGATGTACCAATTAGCCAGTTCTGGGTGTTGTTCCCAGTCCTGAAGCTAGGAGCAGACAGGGCACCCTAATCTAGGAACCATAGCTGGGAAAGGAGTTAGTTCCCAAAATTGAAGTAGGGTACAACTGGTGGAATAAAGGGAAGTAGATCTTGGATTTTTCAAAGGTATTGCTCTCTAAGGATCCCTTCCCCACCTTCCCAGCACCAATAGCATCCTCACCCTCTTGTATGGCTGCTGGAAATATAACAAAGCTGCCCCAAAACAAGGGAAGGAAGGACAATGGTTTAGTAGAATCTGATCAAGGAGGAAAAAAAATTGCCTACCCCCACTGGTACTGGGGATTAAATCCAGGGCTTTGTGCATACTAGGCAGCTGCTCTACCACTGAGCTACAACTGTCACCTTTTAAGTTTTTATTTTGAGACAGGGTCTTCATAAGTTGCCCAGGTTGGCCTTGAATTTGTGATCCTCCTGCCTCAATCTCCCAATTCAGTGGAATTACAGGTGTGTACTACCACACCCAGATAAAAAGAGCACTCTTACAGAACCTAAGAAAGAATATAAAAGTATAAAAGTTACCTATGATATGTCAAATACACTTCTTCACAGAACACAGTGAATTTTGGAATAACACCTAAGGTCAAATTGTGTCATCACTTTATGGTCTGTATCAAGTTTTTCCTGTTTTTTGTTTCGGAGCTTCAGCCTTATCTCTTGAAAAGCTATTAACACCCAGGGCTTCTTTTCTCTCTTTAAAAGCAGATGAATCACACATTATTGGTGTTTTCAAGGGATTTTACTTTTTCTTACTAATTGGTGTGAAGTCATGACAGACAGATGGAGATCCAGGATTCAATTGATTGCATAACATTCAACTTCCTTTATTATTACTAACTGGTTTGCAGAAGAGCCAGAAATAGAACACAACTATTTAGACTAATAGTTCATGCATTATTCAACAAATATTTATATTGGGCCTCCTAATTACTCAGATCCAGGGAAAAGATATGGAGTCCTGCCTTATAAGAGTTTACAATCTTTATAAATCCACTTTTCTTTTATCCCAGTTCCAATTTCTTCATGATCTTAAAATGGGGATAGAGCTGACCTTGTCATCCAGACTCAAGTAGACCTCATGGTCAAGCCTTTTTCTTTTCTTACTTTCTTCTTCTTTTTTTTTTTAACATTTTTTTTTCAAAATTTATCTTTTCCTTTCATTCTTCTTTTATCACTGACTCCAAAGTATTAGCAGACAATTCCTTAGTAGCAAATTTTTATAAAATATTCCATAGTTTCTAATGTATTTTCTTGGCATAATCACAGTTGAGTTTCTATTATTCGCAAATAAGTAATTCTCAGCATGCAGTATATCCTCAGTTCTTGGTATTGGTGGCAGGTATTTAAAGAATATTTGTTGAATTAAAGCTACAAATTTTTCTGAGTTAAAGTTATCTAAGTAACATGCCTGTAATGCCAGCAGCTCTGGAGACTGAGGCAGGAGGATCTCTAGTTCAAAGCCAACTTCAGCAAAAGTGAGGTGCTAAGCAACTCAGGGAGATCCTGTCTCTAAATAAAAAGTACAAAATAGGGCTGGGAATGTGGCTCAGGGTTCGAGTGCTCCTCAGTTCAATCCTTGGTATATAAAAAAAATCATACTCTTTAGCTTTGCTACACATCATTATTATTTTTGTTAATGTTAATATTTTAAAATACATTATTATTCCTCAATATGCAATGTTTGATTTTCTCTTTGACCAAAGAGTTTGGTAAACAGATGTTTTTTAAAAAAATTAAGTAGTTGGGAATATTTGCACATGGGTTGGTTTTATTTTGTTTATTTCTAAATTTAAAGTCTGCAGGTCATAAATTGTGGATATATTACTTCTGTGTTTTGGAATTTTTCTTATTTCTTCTTGGAATTTTTTTTTAGATATATTCATATATTTAGTCAGATTCTAGTCAGGGGTTGGTAGGGAGACTGCTTTGGATAACTTTCTGTATAGCTGTTCAAATTATTATATGCCTGCCTTTTTGGCACAATAACTGAACTCTGGATGGAAACCTTATTCCCTGTTTTAACTCTTTAGAGGGGCTATCTCTCTGTTGTCCTATATACTATAGCTCCTTCAAATATACAATGAGATATGTACAGCAGTAGTACGTACCTATTATCGTGCATTGCTATTAGGATTAAATAAGTTAAAACAGTGTTAAATAAAATCTAGTGTGCTGACCATGACAAGCCTTTGAATAACAACTCCAGATATGTTATTATTGTTTTTTCCTGTAACTTGCAGTTTTATTTTAGTAGCATTCCACTTTGATAGAGATAGGATCATTTTCAATTACTCTAACTTCACTCTAACCAAGACAAACAGGGTGAGAGATGAAGAAGAAGAAACAAAAGCCTTCCGAATATCAGAGAGGAAAGAAAAGAAATCATGGGTGTGTGTGTGTGTGTGTGTGTGTGTGTGTGTGTGTAACTGAGATGTAATCACAGGGGGTATAACCTTATGCAAGACCTCCTTCAAAGAAAAAAAAAAAAGAGTTAATTTTGTTTCAAACATTTTTACAGGATTCTCTGAGAGAATACACAAGAGTTTGTGAGTAATGTTCCCAAAGCTGAATCCTAATAATGAGAGACACTAATTTTCTACTTTACTGAAATGTTTATGAGGACTTCTTCCTCTCCACTATTAAACCCTCAGGGTAAGTTTGGGTGTTTCATTTCTGGAGACTACTGTTATACACAGGTGTTTGACAAAGAACTCTGAAGCACAATATAAATTTTGTGGGGTTTAAGAGCCTCAGTTTTAGAGTCCAGCAGACTTTGACCAAATTTCAATTCAGTCACTCAATAATTAAGTAAACTGCCTTAACATCCATGACTGGGTGTTTTCATATCTAAAATACATCTACTTTAAGAGGCTGTTAAGTGGATTCAATGAAATGCAAAATATGTAAAATTTAATTCAAAACACTGGGAGACCCTCATTGTTATACAAAATACATGTATGAAGATGTGAAAAAAAAAAAAAAGAATAGCATTACCCTAGATTAGGTAGAGAGAAATGATGGGAGGGGAGGGAAGGGGATGGGGAGATAGGAAGGATAGTAGAATGAAACAAACATTATTATTACTGTGTGTATATAGGTGACTGCATGACCAGTATACTGCAACGTGTATACTCAGAAAAATGAGAAATTATATCCCATCTGATTCAAATGTATGATATGTCAAGATCATTGTACTGTCATGTGTAACTAAGTAAAACAAATTTAAAAAATTTAAAAAAAAATACACTTTCCCTTAACTATCTCAAGTTATCCAAACAAGGAGCACAATAACTGACTCAAAATAACTAGCAAGTCAATGGAGCTTTAAAACACACAAAGAACTTTTCCATTACTATCTCACAAGCAATCATAAAACAAATTATTATTCTTTTTGTATATAAATAATGAAGATAAAGTTGACCAGAATTGCAATTTTAGCAGATTAAGTGCCTTCACACTGGAAAACATGCTTCTACACTCAAGTAGATGAAAATCTTTGTGAGGTTGCTAAATTCAACCATCACCCTCTCCTCTTTAGTTTCAAAAGTTGTCCTTTGAACTCTCTAATCTGAAGACAAGAAGACCGTTTCACTAGTGATCAAGTCACTGTGCCTGTGACTATTTAATGCTTTACTTCCCAGCGCTTTCAACTCCAACACTTAAGTCAGGATAGGCAGGAGGCTGGAGGGCGAGTCATCCTTGCTTTTGCACACCTTGGGCTTGGGCACATCCAGGACTTTTGGTCCTGTAGGGAGGTGTAAGGCAGCCCTCTGATCCTAGGATTTTCACAACAGAGAAGAATTTGGACCAGGTTTATCCCTCGCGCTCATTGTTCTCTCGGCCTTGCGATCGTTATCGCTCCCAACAGATCAACTGCCTTGCCAAATTCTTTCGCAATTAATTGGCTTCCGTAGGCGGTGACCCATCTAAGCCCACAGTCAACCCCAGACACTCTAGGAACTCGGAAAAGGCTCGGGCCAGCCCAGACCCACGCGAAATCATTCCATTTCCCGGTGACCAATCAGCGCTCCACACGCTGCCGCGCCAGCCAATCCTAGCAAGTACACACCGTTCCTACCAAGAAGTCCCACTAGTCCCCCGAGCACCTAAATCCGAGCAAGGGTGGAGTTGGCGGGGAGCGTCCCGCCTTGCCCTGAAGCGCTCGATCCTTCCAATTGGCTGCGACTGGCAGGGAGTGGATTCCCATTGGCTGCTGCCTGCCGCGCCTCGCCTGGGAAACTGAAAGGGTCTGAACTCCTCTGTGTTGCTGGAGGCAGCGAGTCCGGCGTTTACCTGCAGCACCGGAGCTGCATCCTAGAACCTCTGGTGTTGGCGGGGAGAGGTAAGGATCCCCGGCGGGCGTGGAGCGGGCGCGGGGAGAAAGGTGACTGGAGCATCCGGGGCGTCCTGCCGAGTGCGGAGCTGTTCTAGAGGTGGGGTGAGGGAGGCCGCGGTGGAGATCGGGGATGGCGGACCCTGCTGTCCCGGGGGATGTGGCCCTCACAGGGGAGAGGGAAAACAGGACCGTGGAGAGGAAGGGGAGACCGCCCGCCAGTTTAAGGATTTTTGACGCCAGCTAGGTCTCAGTTTCTTCATCTGTTAAATGGGGGAGGGGCGGCAGCGATCAGGCTTGTCAGGCTGTGGTGAAGGTTTTTCTGAAGGCATGCTCTGAGAAGGACACAGCGCTTCCTGGTTCTTGGTGGATGCACCGTTGGCGCAGGGTCCGTCCCCTCCCACCAAGCTCAAGGAGATGATTTCCCCGGTGCTTCCTGTTTTCCAGGTCCGATGCTGTAGGTATCAACTCATATAATTCCTCAAAAAATAACTGCTCCTATTTTTATTTTCTTAAATTTGCACTCGAGAAAGATTACCCGAGATTTTGGGGTATGGGAGCCAGGACAAAATTTGACAAAATCATTGCGGAGTAAGGGTTTTCATGTTCAATCTCTTACAGCTGGTGATCAGTTTGCATCATTTTTTTCAAGAATTCAGACACCCTGTGTTGGAATTTGGACTCCTTCACTTATTTAGCTGTACGATCTTAGACAAGTGACTTAACCTCCCTGTTGCTGTTTTCCCATTCTGTAAAATAGGAGTAATGTCAAGATGAACCCTTATTGTTGTTTATGAGGATTAAATGAAATACAGTGTAAAACAACCAGAAAAATTGAACAGTAAGTGATCAGTAAATGTTAGCAATTACTATTTTAAATAAAGGATTAGAACATTAAGGATTTACACTAACCTGGACTCAAAAATTAAAGCTGTTATAGCATGAGAATTTAAATGGCAAGTGTTGTAAAAGCTAATAAATTAAGGTGAGCACTTGAAACAAAGGATCATAGTCACGCTGCAAAAGTACGCTTTCAGGTTGCATTCCCTTATTTAGTGAGTTCCTGCAAAGACCAGTTTTAAAAGTGAGAAACTACAGGACTCAGTTTGAAAAGCCAAATTACCAGATCAAGATTGATTGGAAAGGAAGCATATGCTGAAACTTATATGTTAGAAAATATAACTCAGGTCATAAGGCCTTAGTTTTCCCTTAGTTTGCACAACTCATTGGGGACAGTCTATGGTATGTTAAATTGAATTTATTCACATTCATAAAAACCATGTTAATTAAGTAATGGAAGGTTAAGTAATTCTGATTCTTGAGCTTCTTTAACAAGTGTATTCTAACCTAGTCATACTGTGTAAGTACAAATGGATCTTTATGGCATTTACTTTTTATTTGAGGGAAAAGTGTTTTATTGTTTTATATTTAGAAGGAAACCTATGACCATTTTACTGTAAGATATATATATATATATATATATATATATATATATATATATATATATATAGGATAATAACTGGAGTTGGATTGGTTAAGACTGGATGGCCTCAAGAACCTTTTTAACTTGAGAAGGTTGCTGACTCTATGATGGCATCTTCTGTTATCACTAATGGTCATTCAAAAACATGGATATAGAAAACATAAACATAAACAGAAAGGTTAATTTAAGGACAGGATATGGAGATGGAAGTTAGTCAACACTTGCCAAGAGTATATAATCTTATAAAGAGATTATAAGATTCTAATAAGGTTAAGTGTTGCCTATTCTGTTTGACATGTGTTACAGTTGGAGAATTTCCTGATATAAAGTCAGGAAATGGAATAAAAGATTGAAATAATAAGAGGGAATCCAAAGTGCTTTATTGTATCGGGAGAGAACCAAAGCGTTGGTAACCCCAGTGCCATTCACTCTCTTTGGTGTTCAACATTTTGAGAGATGCTCAGTCATGTCTGTTCACACAGAGATAGAAATTTAGGCAGTTACCTTTGTTTTGTTTTAAACTTATTCGTGATGAAAATAAATCCATGCAAGAATTAACCACCTGCTTAAATACTTTGCACTAAAAAGAAAGCTTCCTGATTTTATAGTTACTTTTTTCTCTTCCTACCTCCCATTTCACCAGCCTTTTAAGAAACTATAAGAAGTTTTTAATGCTTTAATTGTTATTATTGCTGTTAATGTTTATTTAAAGGGTGGAATTAGTCAACATTAAGAGCAAATATACTAGATTCTTGGTAAATACTTAGTGTAGACCTCTGAGAATTGTTATCTTTTCATTTTGGTCATGAGAATTTGTTATTCAGAAGCTCGATAATGATCGGTGTAAATGGGCACACATTAGATATCGTGAGGTCTTTCATACATGAGATTACCAGCTCATTCTCTGTATATTTTCCCTTTTAAAATTCACTGGATTCCTAACTGAATGCTAGATATAGGAGTATAACAAGCTACATTTCCTGCCCCCAAATGTTTTACAATTAAATGGGAAAAGATAGTATATAATTATAATACAGAGTTTCTGTAAGGAAGTTGGGGAATAATTACTAAGACAAGCACCTTAAAGTTTCAGATTCTGTGTGTGTGTGTGTGTGTGTGTGTGTGTGTGTGAGAGAGAGAGAGAGAGAGAGAGAGAGAGAGAGAGAGATGCTGGGGATTGAACCCAGGGTCTATGTGCATGCAAGGCAAGCACTCTACCAACTGAGCTATATATCCTGCTCCCAGATTCTCATTTTTCTTGTTAGCTTTTATTGCTTGCTTTTTCTGTGCTGGATCTGCACAGATATATTTGCTTATGATAATTTCTATATCACCTCTGATTTCTATCAAGGAGTTTTGAAAAAATACTCTTATCTTCCAACCACAGGAACATGGCAGTGACCTTTGGGTTTAAAGAATGTTGTTTAATCATAATGATCACAGTAATAGATGAATATCTTTTGTAAGTTCTAAGTGCTCTAAGAACTTGTGCTTGTTTGACATAGCCCTCAATAGAGTCATTGTATAGTCAAGTTGGCAGCCACTTGAGTGGAGATTAGATATATTCGTGACTGGTAGACAATTAAAATGAGCTCATCTACTTTCTATGTATGGTAGGATATGTACATATTATACATTTTACATCACTTAAATGGATCTTAAATTCTATATTCTTAAATTTTCTACACGTACTTTCTCATATTTCTATGTAATTTTTAAATTTACCAGTTTTAATGCTTTGTACGCTTTACTTTGCGCTACTTAAATATTGACTACAACTTTGATTTATTCCTGTCTGTCACCTTTGGTTTTTAGATGAGTGGTTCTCAACCCTGGCTAGGTGACAGAATCATCAGTGAAACTTTTTAAAGACCTAGATTTCTGTGTCCTAGCCCAGAATAGATCCACTGAATCAGACTATTTGGCAGTGAGCCCTGAAATCTAATATGTAAAACCAGCAACAACTACTACAGAATATATAACAAAGGTGGATCTGATGGTCGTAGCATCTGTAGTTGAAAATTGCAGCCTTATTCCCTAGAGGTTTGAGGCTTGAGATTTTTATTTAGATTTTTTCATGTTGTTCATCCATCTTAGTAATTTCATGATTCTGTAATGAGTAGCTTTTCTCCAAACTTTCTGTCCTTCAGTCTTTTACTGGAATGGGAAGAACAGAGATAAAATAGGGTAAAATAGAAATAATACTAAGAAATCAAGCTCTGGCACCAAAAGAAGACAAAGTAATATCAAATCTTGTTTTGAAGGAAAAGTAGTGTGCCACATAGTATGTAGGTGTATAGGAGGTAGTGATAAGACAGACAAGGATCCCTCTTGCATGAGTTGGGTATAAAGTGGTAAAAGAGATGAAAAATATCCCTATAAATAAACAAATTCATTTAAGATAATGATAGGCACTATGAAGAAAATCAAATATATAATAGTAACTTGCAAAAGGCTATATTAAGGACAGGAGGTTTAAACTTAAGTTGTTGTTAATAGGTTAAGATTTAGGATCTAGCAGTCTAGGCAGAGAAATAACAGGTATAGAGACCCAAAGCTCGTGATAAGCTTGTCCAGTTTGAAGGACACAAAGAAAATCCCAGGGTATGGTGATGTGAATAGGAATCTATTACTATTAAGGATGATTTCAAGCTTTTTGACTTGAGAACCTGAGCTCAATTACCATTTTAATAGTAAATTATTAACATGAGGAATACTGATACTAATTTAGATGCTCCTTAGGATTGAAAGTCCAAGTAGGCTCCAGATCTCTAACTTGCCAGAGAGATGAGGATTAAAGGTAAGTATTTGGGTGTAAGCAGCACATATATAAGAGAGACAATGCCCCCTTTTGGCTCCCTCCATTTCCCCTTTTATTTTTTTAGATGGGCAGTTTTAATAACTGTCAGAAAAGTGTGATTTTCATTCCTGGCTATGGGTTATTCACCTTAAGAGCTTTTTCAAAAAACCCATGCCCTGGTTCTATTCTCAGAGATTCTGATTAGCTTATCTGTGGTGGGGGCCAGGTATAGATATCTTTTATAGCTCTTCAAGGAGAATCTATTGTGAAGCCAGATTTATGACTTCCTGGCATCAAACTACAGGATTTGCTAATGCTCATCTTGGTCTCTGTGACAGAGAGAAAAATATGGAAGGCCTGCCTGATGTTGCTTCTTTTTCAAGTCGACTCAAAAACACTCTTATCCAGTACCATAATATTGAAGATGACAATTGGCGAGTTGCAAAAAAAACGGTAAATTAATCCAGTTACTTCTTATGTTTGGGGTATATCCAATGAATCGGTTGATGACTTTCAAAATGATATGAAAAATACAAATAAAAGATCATATTTGGAATGGAAGTGCAAGACAGATAATTATTTAAATAGGGTTTGTGGATCATTTTACAAAGAAAGAAACATCAGTAGTAATCTTACCCTGCTTTTATTTTAGATATTAAACATGAGAGCAGGGTCATGGCAACCAGAACCTTAAGAATAGCTTTCTGAATCAACATAGGGTATTATTATTAGTAATTTGAGGGAGTATAGTAATTGATAGTTTGAAATAGTTTCAGATATGGGAACAAGACTTCAAAGGTGGTCAGTTAGTATTCATCTTTACCAGTAACTTGCCCAAAATGTGACATGGCTAAGTGCACTCAGAACCAAGCCTGGAAGTCAAGACTCTTATAGACCTGGTTATTCTGTGCTTTAGTTGTTCTGATGTTCAAAATTACTTGGGAATTGATTGGGGGAAAATGTAGTAATTAATTCAAAATAACACAATCATAATAAATGTGAGTTGTTTAATTTTTAAAAAGTTGTGAACAATTTAGAATAAAATATTTAATGTTCTTAATGTCATAGTATCAGTAATAAGTACATAGTAAATAGATAAGATAGAAATAAGGCAAATAAAAATGGCCACTAGAATAGGCCCATCACTGAGTCTTCTTGTGTTTGAGTATTATTAAGCCACTAAAAATATTTTTGAAGGTCTGTAATTTTAAGTACAGTGTGATACAGAAGAAATTCAAATATGGATCATTTTGTGATGTAGATAACTTTTATGCATTTCTAAAAATGTACTTAATAGTTTTTTTTAATGTAAAGTCAGGTGTTTTTGACTTATAAAATTTCATTCCAGCGTTCCACCTATGTGATTTATGTAATTATCACAGTAATGTTTTTTATCTTTCTAGAAAGATGTAACAGTTTGGAGAAAACCTTCAGAAGAATTTAATGGGTATCTGTAAGTAAATTTTGTAGTTTTGTGTAACTCTTAAGATATTACTAAACTTCTATGTATACACTGTCACTAAATGATTATTGCTAACAAAATTTGGCTTTTGCTTTAAAAAATGTAAACTTTCTGGAAAGTAAATTGGTTCCTTATGATTGAGAACTTCAAAAATGTCTTATCCTGGGCTGGGGATGTGGCTCAAGCGGTAGCGCGCTCGCCTGGCATGCGTGCGGCCCGGGTTCGATCCTCAGCACCACATACCAACAAAGATGTTGTGTCCGCCGAGAACTAAAAAATAAATATTAAAAATTCTCTCTCTCTCTCTCTCTCTCTCTCTCTCTCTCTCTCTCTCTCTCTCCTCTCTCACTCTCTCTTTAAAAAAAAAAATGTCTTATCCTTTGTGGACTGAGTTGGTGGTGAGGAGGTCATAAATAATATCAGATGGCTGATAAAATCTTAATTTCTTAGGCTAGGGTACATGACTCAGTGCTATAACATGCTGTATTCTAAGAATTTATCCTGAAGAAAGCGTCAGCAAGATAATAGTGATATAAATAGTTGCTATTTTATCATGACATTATTTAGATTTTTAAAAATGAAACAACCTGAAAAACCAATGGTAGGAGTGGTTAAATTATGAAACCTCTGTGATAAAATATCATTTGGCCTTTAAAATTGTGTTTTTAAATATTATTTAATAGCATAAGAAAGTGCTTATAATACAAAGAGAATAAAGCAGAATACTAAATGGTAGGTAGCATAATTATGAGTATTTTAAATATGTTTTTATTATTAAAATGTTTTCTTGTGACCAGATGTTCACTTCTAGATAGCAGCATTATGAAGATT
Organism: Ictidomys tridecemlineatus; assembly: GCF_052094955.1. Taxonomy (NCBI): domain Eukaryota; kingdom Metazoa; phylum Chordata; class Mammalia; order Rodentia; family Sciuridae; genus Ictidomys; species Ictidomys tridecemlineatus. The sequence continues at coordinate 117,178,557 of NC_135477.1, read as the reverse complement.
ATTTCTCCTTTTTGGTCTTTGCATATAGATGAATTATGCCTATTGTTAAGAAAAATATATTGTTTTTCACATCCAGTGGAGACAGCTGCTTTGTGTAATCAAAGTAGAATGTTCACATCCTTAGGATTCACAACCCTTTAATAAAAATGAAATTGCTGACTCCACTGAGTATATTCAGAATATGCTAAAGTATAATATCATAACTAATGTTTCCAGAAAGTCGAATTGTACAATATTTATAACAAGGACCAGAAAAGTATAGTTTGAGCATTATAAACAAGTATGCAAAAGTTGGAAAGTATAAAAAGTGCCAAGGGAACACTATGCTTGGAAATTTGGAAAGACCTCATGGAGGAGCTAATATTTGAATTGAGACTTAAAGGAATTCTTAAGGAATGAAGAACTGATTGAAATTCTAGTCAGAGGAAATTGCACCTATTACTTAAACATAGATGAGAGACCCTTTTAAAGAATATTATTTAGGAATGTGTTTGTATAGCCAGAATATAAAGCATGGGTGTGAGGAGAACTTGTGTCCAGAAAGGCTTTGGATTCTAAAGTAAGGAAAGCAGTGTCACTTGCTCTCTGCACACTCCTCTATTTGTTCCTTAGGTGCTCAAAGGATTTTGAAATAATGCTGTGAACATGAAGAGTTCTAAGAAGAGGTTTTACCTGGGATCCATGGCTAGAAGTTCCTCTCATATTGTATACAAAATTTCCTAACAATATATATTTTCCTAGGAAAAGTTATGACTTTTTTCAGATTCTTAAAAGAATATATGATCAGAAGAGGTAGAAACTGATAAAGTTTGAGTAGACACAGACTACCCAAACTAAGGCATGCAAGTTGAAAAGAGCAAGTGACTGTGAAAGAGATTTAATGATGGTAGTGGTGGGCCTAGTGGTGATGGTGATGATAACTAACGTGTTGAGAGCAAGATAATGTACTAAGTACTTTATATGTAGGAAACCATTTTAATAAAATCAAAGTGATTGATTCATTCTAGCTGTGGAATAGATTTTAAAGAAAAAGGAGAGTCAGAGTTGAATTCCAGATTTCTAATTTGTGTGACTAGATAATTTTGTGTTTATTTCCCATCCCCGTTACCCCAAGTTAGAGAATATAAGAGGGAGGAGAAAATTTAGAATGAGGGAGAATTAAGTTTAGCTTGAGACATTTATAAAATGATTAAACAGCTTCAGATGCTTAAAAATAAGTTACTGATAGAGTTGAAACCAAACTATCCCATATTTCATCTCCCAAAGGTAGCTACTCTCCTGAAGCTGTGTGTATAATTCCTGTTTCAAACCTTGACCACACATTCATATGTCCATAAAAAAATAAAAACATATTATCTGATATGTTCTTTATATTATTTGTTTACAAATTTGTCTGTTGATAGATTTTTAGGTTATTGTTGATTCTGGGTTCATGTTTCCTTACACAAGCGATTTTCTCTGGGTCTTAGTGATGAACACCATACAACTTTACTAGACATTGCCAAATTGCTCCTTAAAGTAGCAGTTTTAAGAGTTCTCACCTTCCTCCTTTCAACAGTGTCACATTTTTAATCTGCTAATCTGAGGGGTATAAATGAGTATATACTTGATTACTAGTGAAGTTGGCCATTTTTTGTATATTTATTGATATTTCAAGCCAATCTTAATATACCTTTTGCCCATCTTTTGTTTGGATTGTCTTTTTCTCACTGGATTATAGGAATCATTCCTGTGTCCTCTATAATAATTGTGTGTCTTTTTATATGTGTTGCAGGTATCTTCTCAAAGTGTATGAGTAGTTTAAAAATTATTTTTTTATGTGTGGTGTGCACATTTAAAATTGTAACTGATCTTTTGTATTATTTGTACTTTTGTGAATCTTGTATATTCAAGAAATCCCCCTGTATTCTGAAGTCACAAAGATCATCTTGTATATTTTTTCTCTAAGCTTTACATTTTACACAGAAGTATTTAATCTATCTAGAATTAATCATTTTGTATGGTGTGAAGTGTGAATCCTAATTTATTTTCTTCATAAAAATTTTTGTTGAATCTAAATATTGCTTATGGAAGAGTACCTTTTCTCCCAATGATGTGTACTGTTACCTTTGAAGTGTGTCAAGTTCCCTGTATTCATGAGTCACTTTTTCAGTGTTCACTGGCCTATTTTTCTGTACCTTTTCATTAAAAAGCTTGTAAAAATTAGGGTAAAAATATGCACAGACTGATATGTTTAATGATAACTGAGGAAAGAGTAATATACAAATTAAATGGAAGTATTATAGTGTTCTGTGGACTAGTTTTGACTATATTATAACATGAAAGGACTAATGAGATTTGAGGACAAATGGTACTTTTAATAAAATAATTGGTAGAACTTAATTTACCAGAAAAGTCCTAGGTATTTACTCCTTTCTAAAAAACCTGCATTAATTTTTACTTCTACTTTCAGTGTTAGTTCTGAACTGTGAGGGCATCTTGAAATTTTTCATACTAATTATATTTAACTTTATTTTTCTATCTCCAGCTATAAAGCTCAAGGTGTTATAGATGACATTGTCAATAGTGTAATAGACCATATACGCCCAGGGCCCTGTCGCTTGGATTGGGACCGTTTAATGACTTCATTGGATATTTTGGAGCACTTTGAAGAGGTATCTGTTCAGAATCATTACTTTCAGATTGTGTGTGTGTGTGTGTGTGTGTGTGTGTGTGTGTGTGTGTGAAAGAGAGAGAGAAAAGGGGAGAGAGAAAGTGTGTACTAGCATGTACATGCATGGGAGCATGAGCATTTGTACACAATTATATTCATATTCATTTTATCCATTGTGTTAAGAATAGGCGTGTCTAATAGGATATTCTTAAAAACATTTGAGTTTCCTCATATTAATTAAGGGGTATTAGTCTAAGTTTGTTTTCTACAATAGCTCCACCCTTACTGCTTAAGAAAATCTTTTTCATGAATTTTAAAACTTTAGTTAAAGTTCAAAAATCTGAACTTCTGAAAACACCACAATTATATTTAGGTTTCTAGGCAAATGTATATTGTTTTTTCATTAATCCTAAGTCAAAATCAAAGACCAAAGTAAAAATGCTACCTTAAGCATTAGAGAACTGTGTATCCCAAACAACTTGTTCTTTTCTGCCTTTGTTAATTCATTTCTTAATATATTTATGTTTAAATTAAAAATGTAATATTGTAGTTGAAATATTTGTAAGTTTTTATCTTCAGCAGTCTAAAACAGCCTATACCCCTAATTAGGAATTTAATTTCCTCATTAATGGAATTTTTAATCTCTAAATATCTTATTTCTATCTGTATAATAGTAATGAGTTTTAGAATAGGGATCTACACCTGTTAAAGTCATTCTAAGAATTATCATGTAATAGTAAAATATTTTAAATGAATGTTAGTTTTTTATTGGAGATTACATTATGATGTATATGGGTATATTCCTGTAGTAGTAATATCTGTCTTATCTTTCTTCATTTTTAAGAATTGTTGTGTGATGCGTTATACTACTGCTGGTCAGCTTTGGAATATAATTTCCCCAAGAGAGTTTGTTGATTTCTCTTACACTGTGGGCTATAAAGACGGACTTTTATCCTGTGGTAATTATCTCAAAATTCTGTACTTTCTTTAGTTTGATTTATATATTTGAGTTTTCTGGACTGGAATTTTGTTTCTTTATGGAGATTTATTTTCAGCCCTCATAGTTAATATTAACATTTGTAATTTTTTTTTCAAATTCTAAACCTTAGAGAGTATAATAACAACATAAGAAGGTTTTTAAAAATCTTTCTCATAATTTTTTGTTCCCAGTTATCTGGTATCCTTTAGTTAACAAGTTTCAGAAATGAATTCACAATAGACTGCCTCTGAGAAAGGAATTCAGTAAATGGATTTCCTTCCAAACCTGTTTCAGATACTGTCTTCTTGGCATGTGTACACACACACATACACACACACATATATACACACACACACACACACACAAAATAGATTTGATATATGTTAGAATATTTTTCTTTGTTTGAACTGTATTGTATTTTTTTTATGATTTAAAATACTAATCTTGGAAGGCTCCTGTTTTCTAAATACATATATTTTTTAAATATATGTATTTTTTTCTAAATACGTATATTTTTTATGTGTAGTATACACTTGAATTTACAGTTATAGGTAATCATCTACTTGTTTATGCTTAACTAGTCAGTATCAAAGTTAGATATAGTAGTGCCTGTGAGAAATAGTTGTGGTACCATAGATTAGATTATTAATGCCTTAAACCTTGACTGTCACAGCCAAGATTTGAAGTTTCTAACAAGTTACCAGGATGACATGATGTCATCTGATTTGAAGGAATTAGAACATTCCCTATTACCTATCTACCCAACCCTTGTGAGAATTCTCCTTAGTAATTATCTTCTTCATTCTGTCATGGTCCCTCTTGGGGCTTTAATTTCCACCTATATTGATGAGAAGAAACATATTTAAACAAATTTTGTAGTATTTTTAAATGAGAGTTTAAACACATTCAGTCATTGCTATTCACAGTTTTATTTTAAAATTGCCTTGTAGGAATAAGTCTTGACTGGAGTGAAAAGAGACCTGAATTTGTTCGTGGATATAATCATCCCTGTGGTTGGTTTTGTGTTCCACTCAAAGACAATCCAAACCAAAGTCTTTTGACAGGCTATATTCAGACAGATCTATGTGGAATGATTCCTCAGTCTGCGGTGGATACTGCCATGGCAAGCACTTTAACCAACTTCTACAGTGATTTACGGAAAGCCTTACAAAAGGCATAATATGTTCAAACTTGCAGTACTGTGACCCCTGACTCTGCTCTTTCCCTCCTGCTGCAAGTCCTCTAAAGATCATCTATTTTTCTCTTCTGCAGAACCTGTAGAAACATTTGGGATGTTTTTTGTAGCGTAATGTTTTATTTTATTCCTAAATTAAATTTCTGTATAAAAGAGATTATTGTTATTATTACATAATATTAATAATGTAATAATTGGTAATAATAATTAATAATCATTGCATATTATTATTATTACATTTTCATTTGTCCATTGTTTGGTATGATAGTGTGTCTAGGAATGGAGAGTGTGACAGAAATGCATAAAGAAGTAAGTACAGTTCTTTGGCTTAGACTGTTCACATAAATTGAATAGTGCCTCAGTGTGAATATTTTGATTGCTTAGAAATTAGATGAAGCACAAACTTCATGTTTTCATACTATTTAAGAGCTTTATGAACATTTATAGAATTTTAATTTTTTTGAAGGTAAATGTTAGTCTTTTCCTTTTGGTGTTTTCTATTAGTTTGCCAATGTCTTGAACAAAAGAAAATAAAGCCTTTCTTTATATTTTATAAGATAGACTTCATTGTCAATTGAACTTGCACTACTTTAAGTATTAAAGAGACCAAAAATGAGAAAAGAATAGTAACTGCAGATATAATTCAAATATAATTTAGTTTTGATATCTAGTTAACATTCTTTTGTAATATCTTTATTACATTTGTGCATTTGTTTTGGGAGTCTGAGAGCATTTATGCATGAATGTGATAATGCAAAACAATTGCCAAATATGTGTTGGGTATACTACACTGATTGAGCAATAGTCTGGGTTGTGTGAAATGGCTGGTGGTATCTAGTAATCATCAACAGAGTCATCTCTAGGAAATCAGGATCAGTGAACGTACATGTTTCAATTTTAGAAGTATTACTCAACTCAAAGCACTATAAACTGTAACATAAACATGTAAACATTCACAACTCTGATATCACTTTTGTCTAAAACTATAACAAATATATTCATAGACACAGACATTTTGTATTGATTAGAATGAACTATTATAGGTCCTTTGTTTCTATGGCTGTCTTAAGTCATCATTCTTTAATGATTTTTTTTTTATTTCAAATGATTCTTTGGCTGTTGAACTATCCACCTAGTTTACTTTTAAGTTGAGAACCTGAGCCCACTCTATGTGTCTTTGTAAATCTTGTATGTATATATAGGTTTGTGTACGTGTACATGTATTGAAATCTCAATGTTCAATGTCAATTCTTAATATGCTACTATTACTATTTCTATTATTTCATTTCTTTTTCCTTTTTTTGGTGGGAGGTGGGGGGGCATAATATGGGATAAAGTGAGCCCTGGAAATAATTACATGCAGGCAGGCCGCAGAAAAGCACAAAAGTATATAGTGGTTCAGGTGCATGAAGCCTTGATCTTTGTTTAACTTTAGAAATGTATAAGCAGCTATTAGGTGATATTTTAGATTATTTTAGATCTGCTGAGCTCCAGCTGCGTACTGCTTATTAAAAAACAGCTTATTGAGATAAAGTTGCATAATCTACAGTTTATCCATGTTAAGTCTATAATTGAATAATTTAAAAAAATATATTTATAGAGTTATGCAGCTAAAACTAGATTCCAGTTTTAGAACATTTCCATCACTCCAAAAAATCCTTTTTGTCAGTTTGCAGACTCATATCTAACCTAAGTTTACTACAGTTGCCAGTATAAAGAAGATGATGAAAATGATTATAATAGGTCATTTTTGGTCTTGTTTTTAAGAGTGCAAGTGTGTGTGATTTAAACTCAGGAACCTTGTGATAATATAGTAGACATGTTATCTCTAATGTCATAATTTAATGTAGGATTGATATTAACGTATAATTGAGTATGCTGTTTGTATAAGCAGTGCCGTAGGATAGAAAAATAATCTAAGCCATGTATGTAATTTTAAAATTTTCTAGCAGCCACATTAAAAAATAAAAATAAGCAGATGAAAATAATTTTAATAATATATTTTATTTAACTCAATATATCCAAAATATTCTTATTTCAACATGTAGTCAATGTAAAAAAATTATTGAGATAGTTTATATTCTTCTGTACTAATTACTCGAAATCTAGAAGTGTGTTTTGCTGATTGGGACTAGCCATATTTTAAGTGCTGCTTAGCCACATGTCAGTGATTACTGTAATATTTATTATTCAGCATAGTTCTGTACTGTATTTATTCATTTGTTTTGCTACAAGGTGAAGTAGATAATTTCATGAAATTACTTTCTCAAGTAGAAGTCTTCTGTAGTCTCTATAGTCTTCAATACTTGCTAAATAGGATATCTGAGTTTTATAAATAAATCAATAAAATAAAATTATTGAGTGACCCCATGCTTTGGGCCTCTAGTAAGGTGCCACATTATTGGAGGCATGTGGTACAGCAAACTTCTTACTTTATGTGGTTCAGTAGTAGAGCAGTGTTTGCCCACATCTGAGGTACTGGGTTCAATTCTCAGCACCACATAAAAACAAATAAATAAAATAAAGGTATTGTGTTCATCCACAACTAAAAAAAAAAAAAAATAGTGAGCCCAAATATTTTCCTTTAAAGATAAATAACTTTTGATAAGGCAATTGTGGAAGTGAAAAAACATAATCTGCCTTTTATATGTGGTTGATTGTTTTCTGTACTTTATAGTTAGTATGTTCTAGAAACTTGTATATATAGAAAATAGTCAACATAGTACTGTTTTCAGCACATAGTGGCTATTTTTTAAGGAAATTAATTTCATACAGTAAGAAGTAATTTGTCATAAATGACACTTTTGCATGAAATACTGGTTTGTGTTGATAACTCTTAATTAGTCCTGGATGTTTAAAACAATACTCAGCAAAAATAATTACAGGAATTTGATGTTCTGTGTCAATCTATAATTTAAACTGCCAGAGTAGGAGAGATTGTAAGTTAGGAATCTCTTCATCTCAATGTTCCTTGAGATTGGATGTATTTGAAATTGATTTCCATATGTAAAATGGAGATTTTAGTTTCTTTTTCCTCCTCTGCTCCTAACTGAAGGACATTTTATCAGTACTCAGGTTGAATTAAATTAACATATGAAGCTAAAAACTCTGTAATTGAGGTTGCCTCTGAAGAAGATAGGAAAGCCCTTAATTGTATATTGAACTTTTAGCTCAGAAATTTGATGTAGATAGCAGTTTTACCTCTTTACTCAGCATACTAGCATCCTTAGTATCAGATGTTAAATCCAGTTTCTTTTTATTAAGTGGATACTGTAGCTTTCTCAACACAATATTTAAATTAACAAAGGAACTAAGGGAAATTTGGACTTTGTCAGATTTCCATTAGCACCTGTATTGTATAATTACTAGTCCATTGTATCTCCATGCCTTTCTTGTTTTCTTTTTTCTGTGCGAGAGATCAGATCAGGGCCTCATGCATGCTAGGCAAGTGCTCTACTATTGAGCCACATTGCCAGTCCTCAGTTTATCTCACTGCATTTCTGGAAATAGGGCATAATAGGATTGGAGCATAGAAGAAATATTAGATTCATTCAAAAGCACAGAAAGTTGGAATTATAATTTCTTCATTATTGTGTTGCTTCTAAGTGTTTTACATATGTAGCTGAATATTAAAATTTTATCTTTTACAATTCAAGAAAAGGTGTATTCTATATAGATATAGAGTTTATAATTATTTTATGAAGCAGTTTATAAAATAATAGCGGCATTATTAGTATGAATAAAATGCATACTTATTTTTTAATTGCTATGAAATATATTAGAATAAAAACTTGTAGACACATTTGTAATGGGTCATTGATCTTGTCTGAGTAAGTTTCTTTAACCTTAAATAATGACTAAATATTTAGTTTTATATATCTAGATTTAAAGTACATAATTTAACTTCATAAACAGTTACAAGTGAAATATATAAACCTGGAAAATAAAGTTAACAACACATAGGATAATCTCCCACTAACCTCATATATGTTAGCCACAATACTGCTGCTTCCATGGTGCTGAATCTTTGCTATACTGTATTAGCTTTCCATTACTATTATAAAATACCAGATGAAATTAATTTGAGAAAAAGTTTACTTTGCCTCACAGTTTTGGAGCTTCCAATCCAGAAGCAAGTGACCCCATGCTTTGGGCCTCTGGTAGGGTGCCACATTATTATGGAGGCATGTGGTACAGCAAACTTTTTACTTTATGAGCCCTGAAATGAAGAGAAAGAAAGAAATCAAGGTTCCCCGTCCCTTGCAAGGGCATGTTCCCAGTGACCTGTGGAACTTCCATTGCCACCTCAGACTATTACTACCCTAGGATCAAGCCTTTAACACAAGGGCCTTTTGGGGGCATTCAGCATCCAAACTATAGTAGTTAATATATACTTAGATAGAATGTATTCTGCCTTCATTGCAATAACATATGGTCAGGGTTTATCATGCATGTGTTCAAATAATATACTAAGTTGATTAGAAACTATGGATAATTTCATTTAGAATTGAAAAAAGCTGTAAATAATTATAAGGACACCCATGATTCATATTATAAAAAAGCAATTAGGGATGTGTGTAATTGGAAATATGATTATCAAGTGGCTTAAACAAATGGAAAGTTATTTTCCTCATTTAATAATAATAATAATAATAAAAACCCTGGTACTATCATCAGAATGTTTGTGTTCTCCCTGTACATTCGTATAATGAAATCCTAACCCCCAAGGTGATGGCTCTAGGAGGTGGGGCTCTGGGAGGTAACTAGGTCACCCTCATGAATGTATTTAGTACCCCTATAAAAGGCCCAAATGAGATCCTCACTCCTTCTGCCATGTGAGGACACAGTGAGAAGGCACTCTGAGGAAGTTGGCCCTTACCAGGTCCCAAATGTCAAAGCACCTTGATCTTGAAAGTCCTCCAAAAATGCCAGAGATAAATTTGTTTACCAATCACCTAGTTTATGGTATTTTGTTATAGCCCCTGGAATAGGCTAAGACATCTGGGTATAGGTAATTTGTCAATGTTTCTCAGCTCAAGGTTGTCAGACTCAGTGTTTCCACAGTCGTCTTGATCTTTCCCTTGTAATTATAAGATAACTGGCTGGTCCTGGAAATACAGGTGCAGTCAAGATGCAGGGGAAGGAAGGGCATCTCTCAGCTTCATCTATCTTATCAGAAAAGTATGACCTTTTTTCTAAAAGCCTCCAGTAGCTTTTATTCCTGCTGGTCTGGATCACACAACTATGCATAACTGTAATGGTGACTGGGAACAAGCACAAGGGCTCCTAGCTTCTGGGAGAGGCAGCTGACCATAACTGGAGAGTCAACCATACCATCACCCACTGGATCAATTTTGGGAAGTGTGTGTAAAGCTCCTGTAGATGTTGTGTAGAAAATGATGGACCCTTAATGTAGAAATGAAAAAATAGTAATTTGTTTTCTTCAAAAAACATTTTGAGCCCCTTTTAATGACAGATGCTACATGGCTATTTCTAATTGATGTAATGAGGTGATGGAATTTTCCCTTGTAGGTTGTTTGGGTTGTTTGTTGATAATTGATGTCACATGGCATCCAATGTGAATGATCTGTGTTTGTATTGTTGCCCTGTTTCTTTACTTTGGACTAAAGGGTTCATATGGAAGGCCTTCATAGTCAAGCAAGGACAGAAAATGCTGAAAAATGAACTGCAAATATATCCCAGGAGATACCGAGGGTGGGTCCATACTACTTGTGTTATAAGTTGTACGTGATTAGAGAAGTGCAGAATTCTGTGATAAAAATATGGAGGAAGCAGAGGGTTTATGTTCCAAAATAGGCTTTTATTCATTCATATTCTTTTCCAGAAGCTTTACCTTCCTACTTGTGTGTGTGTGTGTGTGTTTTTTTTTTTTTAAAGTCCAGGGCAGCTGACTTTTGATTAAAGGAAGGAAATAGTCTAGAGATTGCACAAAACCAGATTGAAGTAAAAATAAGGCAGATTTCATATATCAAAAATTGATTAATTGATGGGAGACCATTTCCCTCAGTTCCTGAAATTGAGAGGTCTTTGTTTAGAATAAAAATGTCTTCTCAACAAAACCAAGATTTTGGACCTAATGGTGGTGAATATATCAAGATGTAATTCTGAGTTTATTGTTATTGAGAAAAGAAAAATAATTGAGGCTAGATTATTATGCATCTGTCATAATTGTAGAGATTATGCAAAAATGTGTATGATGTCATGACTGGTTGATGTAAAAAGGTCTACAATATGATTACAAATTTGTAAGAAAAGTAAACTAATACTAGAGAAAAAGATGATGATTGTTTTTGGAAAACATGGTAATTTTCTACTCTTCTATATTTTCAAATTTTTATAATGAATTATCAGTTTTTATTTGAATTGCTACCATTGTTTCTAGTAAATTGACTTCCCAATACTGAGAGAATTGGATGAATAAATAGTCTGTTTCTTCTTAGTCACTGTAAACTTATGAAGCCATGTTTCTGGATATGATATCTATTTAAATAAAATGAGCCTGTTGTATTAAATAATTACTAGTGTTCCTTTTTGATAATTTTATGGTCTTACTGTAAAGAAAATAAATATTTGAACACTCAGTGTTTAAAGAAAAGAAGAAGAAGAAAAAAAAAAACTATAGCTGGGTACAGTGGTGTACAGGCTGAGCAAGAGAATTGCTAGTTTGAGGCCAGCCTCAGCAAGTTAGTAAGGTCCTAAGCAACTTACTTAGCCTTGTCTCAAAATAAAAAATAAAAGACTGGGAATGTAGCTCAGTGATCAAGTTTGTTAGCAAACTTCCTCTAAGTTCTATCCCCAGTACAAAAAAACAAAAACAACAACAACAACAAAAAAAAAACTCAAAAACACAAACATTAAACTTAATGTATGATTTTATCTGAGAGAATGGGAAAACACTCAAAAAATAATTCAGCTTTATGTATCAGATATAAGGAAAATGTTCATGTGTCTCTCTTGAATCATGGTAACATTTCAAATCACAGAATGCAAAGTTTTGGTGGGCTCTTAGATGATTTATTACCATACTGTACATGCAAATTGCTTACACATTTCCCAGTAGCAAGGTATAGGCTTTTGGCATGTTCTGACAATCTGAATAAACTTACACAAAGTAACATTGGCCCTCACTTAAGTCAGTTTCTAAAATTAATCTAACATCCACTTTTGCTGCCATCACACATTCTTTCTTCAAGTTTCTGGAAAACACTCCAACTCCCTTGCCAAATGAGCATATTTAATCATTGAACTGGATTTTCCAACCTGAATCCAAGAAGATAGTGAGCTCTTGTGTTGTATACCCCAGTCTTTGGGCAAAGGAGAAAGAGCCAATGACTGTTGTGTCCCATCTATACAAAGTAGGAGCTCTGTGGTCAATTACCACCATTGAAGAATATGGTAGCTCAACCAAAAGCAAATGGGCATGATTTTGATGAATTCTCTACAAACATTTTCTTTATTTACAGTTATGGCCAGGCTAGACTTAATATATGTACCTAAAAACATTGTAATATATCTTTGTATTAAGGAGTCAATAGCACCATTTGACAAGTTTTAAAAATGAAATGTTCACAGCTCCTTTTTTCAGTGCTTTTAAAATAGAAATTGGGAAGGTAGCCCATAATCTTAGCTGTGCACACTAAAACATTTCATACTTTGTCCTCCAAATCCTACAGGCTTTTGCTGTTGGCTAATGCTTTGCAAGCTAAACTAGTGAAGTTGTTTCCTGTATTCACTATTTCATTAACTTAAGCCTCCATGTGCTATGGGGTAGCTTATGGCCCTTTAGCCCAGAAAGCTTTTGACAACCCAGCAGTACAAACTTCACATCTAGGAAAGTTCAGAAAAGACACTCCAGATAATGTCACATAAGGCTGAAAACTCCTTTTAGGACATTTTTTCTTAGTACCTGCTAACTTAGGTTTTCTATATGTTAACTTCTTAGTTTCTTTTTCCTTATTCAGATAATAGTTCATCTTTGACCCTATATAGTCATTCACTAATCACACATTATCAGAGATAAGCAAAGTTGCAAGACAACCAAAAGTATTTATACTGTGATCTGATTCTAATTGTATATGTTTTTTAAAAACAAGTTTCTTGAAGATGAATGTAAAAATACTGCCTGCAGTAAGTAATATAAAAAGGAACCTGTGGAAGGTGGGGGTTGAACTGTCCAGATCAGATAACTTAAAGGGCTAAAATAATGATAACAACCTTGATGTAACCTTGATGTGGGCCTTTGTTAGCAAACTTCAGTAGGTGATTTTCCGGAGTAGCAAGAGTTTTTAGAACTCCAGTTCTGCAAAACTTAGGCAGATAATTGCTTTAATAGTTTCCTCTGCTTTATCAATGGAGACCTGGCCAATGCAGTTTATGCTTTCAGTGACTGAGTCTTTGCTTTAATCAATGACTTGTAAAAATGTCTTTGATATTTTGGATGATTTTCATTCTGCTGAGGGGCATACCAGATGAGCCAAGCATATATGGCAGATGTTCTGAAGAAAGGCTATACTTGTTTCTGACCAAAAACAAGAAAGGAGCAGGGAATCTAATTCAACTTTGCACCAAATCTGAGGCTTTACTGCAAATTTAGCAACACTGCCCTCTGGATTTTAGTCTTTCCTACATAGTGTTATTTCTTCACCACTTTGTCTTGCCTTTCCCCTCTCTGCCTATGCTCTCAGGTCGATCTTCAGTCAGACATGCCCCCTTTTCTCCTGTCTGCAAAGATTCTTCTAGTCCTTCAAATCAGCCCATGTGCCCATGAAGCTTTCCTTGATCATTTGTAGCAAAAGAGAGCTTTTCCCTGTTTCCTAGAAGGCTACAACCTGTCCAGATTTAGCACAGGCTTGCCTTTTCTTTCCAACTGAAAGCTCACTTCTGGAGGGTGGCACTGGGTTTAATTCATTTTTTTCTTCTCCACTGCATATAATAGTTTCTCAGTGAAAGTTTACTGGGGAAATGGGTACCTAGGATAGGCTATTTCTGAAAATCTTCAACATTAGCCAATCATGTCCTTAAAACATGCTTCCATGTTGGCCTACTGTTCCCCTAAAATGTGCTGTTTGGTTTTGAGGACAAAAACCAGCTCTTTGATCTACTCATTTGCAAGATATTTAACTCCATCAACAACAATCTTCAAACTCTGAGCAATTCAGAAAGTAGGAAGGTAAAAATGTAGAGTTCTTTATTTACATTTTGTCATCTTCATCCTCTTCCATTCCAGTCCCATTCTAAATTGGAATAGCCAAATAGCCAAACAAATATTTCTCTTTCCTATACATACATCAACCATGGCCAACTGGTGGACGATTCATATCTTTTGTTCCTGTGTTCTATACTATTGATTCCTGCAGTCGCTTAAATAAAAGAGTGTATTATTTAGAATCATAATATTTATAATTTTAGGTATTCTTAATAATAGGCTGATAATGAGTTTTTTACTTCAATATGTAACTTAAATATCCTTTAGACTACAGATGTTGAAAGCCAAACTGAAACACAAGAGTCACGAATGCCTAAATGTCTCTCAATATCTAGGTTACCTGCTTCCCTTAAGGCAGATATTTTGGAATGAATAATTTCTCTGTGACAGAAATAGATGAAGAAAAGGGCCCTTCTTGAATTTCTAAATATGTAAGAAAAGTAAAGGAAGCATTTACTCAAGACCTTCTCTTCAAAGAAATGAAATATAGAACACTCAGAAAAGCATGGGGATTTAAATGTTGCTTTCTTACATAAAAGATTTGGTCATTTGCCTATTCCCTTGTCTGTTGATGAACAATTCTTTATCAGAGAAAATCACATAATAGAGCATATTTTCTAAAATTATTAATGGAGGTTCAATTGATATAAATTGTTTTAAAATACTCTAAGAGATTCAGAATCAAAGAACTCTCATTTCTTAGCTCATTAAGTAACAGCTTCAGATTGGCTTAAATGTGCAAATGCTAGCATAAGGTACAGATGATTATGTATTAAGGTATTTATACGATTTTTTAAATATAAGGATCAAGTTTCTAAAGCATGCTCAAAGTACCAGAAATCTTAACTTCCACTCTCAGCGAACTCCATTCATTTAAATTTCTTTTTTGGGGAATGATGAAATTTTGAATTTTCAATTTGGTAGAGAAATTTTACTGTCTTGTGTCCAGCAGTTGTTGTGAGACTGTCTACAACATCAAACAAAACTCACCTAAGTTCTGATGAAGCAAATGAGAATCAGAACCTTAATCTCAGGGGGATGGGGAACTACAGTACAGAAAACTGCATTCCTAGAGGCCATCAAAAAACATGGGGTGCTGCTGTGAAAAACCAGGGCCATCGAATTTTTTTTTTTAATTTTTTTCCTGTAAAGGACCAAATAGCCAAACAAACATTTTAGGCTTTGTGGGTTGTACGGTCATTTTTAAAAATACTCAACTTTCCCCTGGTTGTATGAAAATAGCCACAAACAATAGTTTGGATATGTTCCAATGAAAACAGCCTTTGAAAGATTTGCTCTGTAAACCACAGTGACTCCTGAAAACTCTTCTTTGGAGATTTCAATTTAATTCCTGGAAAAATTATGTGGAAATTGATTCTGTAAAATGTATGTAAGTTTTTATATGTATATCTCAAATATGTAAGTCGTATTTCCATTAATAAAAGAGCTAAAAGAATGATTGGCATTCAGACAACAGAATATAAACACCAGCCCCTGACTCTTATTAACAATCCCTTTTGCTTATATTCTTAGTTCCTGATCATAAGGAATTACTTAAATCAGAAGCCAGCTGTTCCCACTAACTGAATACATAAGTCATTTTAAAAAATTGAGGGAAAAAGCAACATCTGTTGGACATAGAATGAAAAACTATTAAGTCATTTTGACCTAACTATTAATGAATGGACATAATAGAACATTTTTTTTGGCTTACAGATAATTATGAAAATAATACTGAGACTAATGGTGCCATGAAAAGAAAAAAATAATAAATATGCTATTTATAGTTGATGCCATGGTATATGAACTGTATTGTGGGTGTGTAAAATAGATTAGGATAAATGGAGGCCATTATGAGATGATAGTTTTCAAGTATGACTATACTTATATTTTGCAAAACAGATGAACTATTATCCATGTATCAAGAAAAAAAGAAAGGGCAAACCTAGTAAATTTTTATCATTTGAAACTGATTGTTAGAATTAGGGGAGAGCTTAAGAAAAACAATAGCTTTCAAAAAAAGTCTAAGGTAAAGTCCAGGGTATTTGAGTAGCTTGTAATAATCTTTAGAATGGAAAGTAAGGATTATTCAGTCTGACCAAAGATTAAATATCTGTCATTATTAACACAATGAATCATAGCAAAGATCAGATGGGACACAAATATTCCATATCTATGGATTTTCCAGGTCAATCTTAAAATGCACTGAAAACAACTATTTAGAAGGACAAGGTGATTTTTAAGTCTTAATCTTGTTGAGAGTTTCAAACTAAATTCTGGGTTAATAAGGATCTTTGTTTTTCGAGCTAGTCTGGATGTTCCCGCCAGGGCTTTAGAGGATCTCACAACGCTATACAATGGGTGGCCACAGGGATGAAGTAAAACATTGATTTGGGATTAATGGTAGCAAACCAAGACAAGGAAAGAGTCAACAACTGGTGGAATCTTGCACCATTATTGATCAATGGAAATATACTAATATTGAAACAAACCACTTTCAAGGTTTCAGTCAGAATGTGGGAATTGGCTTTCTCTCACTTGGCTAATTTCAGCTCAACCAGGTGGCTGCTTTGATTGTATTGTATTTCTCTGGAGTAGCATCTGATTCTTGCAAGCTTCTTAGGTAGTCTGATTTTCTGGCAAGGCTTCTATCTTGCTCTAAGGGTACCTCTGGGCCAGATGATAGGGAACAGAATCAGGAAGAAAGCTAAAATTGTGCAAAGATCAACTAGAATATCACAGAGCATTTATGAAAATCTTTTTTAACCAGATATAAATTAATCATATTTGTTTTTGCTCCCAAAGTTAAGTATGAAAATGATTGGAGTGACATATGAGCTCATATGATATTCACAAAAATATAATAACAACAAAATCTTGCCCTTAAAAATTTTAAAGTGCAGGAAGAGGATATGTTGAACTTGGTTATTATTGGGTTGTCCCTCCTCTCTTTTCTGTTTGTCAAGGTACTGGAAACTCACCCTGAATGTTTCAAGGGAATAAAAGGACTTAGAAATTTGTATAGAAAATTATTGGGTACATTTCTATTTATCAAATTGTTATGAATATTATAATACCAATGTTGAAATTACATGTCTATGTTTTTTTTCAAAAACATTGCATATACACACAGAGTCTAAACATTAAGCAGTGTTCAACCAATAAATGCTCAAATTTAGCAATGACCCTGAACAGGAGCATTTCACTGCTGATCATTAAGGAAATTGGAATATGACTTAATAGGCAGTAATTACAAGGATATTACAAGTCCTATTACATAAGTAAATGCCTACAGACTTTGCATCCTCCCTAGTAGACCTAGATAACCAGACAGTATACTCTGCAGTGACAAATAAATTACATAATGGCATTGTAATTATGCAATTGGTCTCCATTCTGTATATTTTGTCAATTATATATCAGGTCCACCTTCATCAAGAAAATCCTACTGTTAACTCACTTTGTTGACCTCTTTTTAAATTTTTTTTTTTAATTGACTTTGCAAGAACAACCCTAAAACAGAATAAATGGTTTACTAATTTTATCCTTTGCCTTTTCTGGCATTTACTTTTCTTTTTCCAATTTGAAATGCAACCAGCTGCTTCTGTGCAATAAAAACTAGATTATGAAACAAAACAGCCCTCTTTAAATTTTCAGCCTGTAGGCAACCCACGATCAGTCGCCTTGTATGTGAAACTGGAAATAGGCATTGCTAAACATTCTAAATTACAAAATATGTTTAAAATACTATGTAATTGAGGTCACAGTAAAAGGCAAACTTCATGTCTTTTAAAGTCTGCCACTAAAAATGACTATAGAAACTTGATGATTATTCTAAAATCAGTATTTAAAAAATTTCTGAGTCTATTTTTAAAATCCATGTGTAATGGCAGTGTTGATTAAACCCTTCTAACGACGTGTAAAAAATGAGAGCCAATAGTCATTTCAGGGTAACTGATGTGATATCACCATTCTCATACAGTCTTCATCATGCTAATTTATAAGTTTCAGTAGATTTCTAGAAAGATATATTGCCTGTGACACAAGAATGGTATACTGGTTCAGAATTGCAAATTGGATTCTGTGTGTAGTCCTTTCTCAATGGGGACACATAGTGGACCCACAGCAGACACTGGTAAGCAGGAATACTGTTGGCTTTCTGGCAGTACTCAAGAGGCTCTAGTCTGTAGTTAGCATTACAGGGCCCAGAGAAAAATCAAGAGGAACTGTGGCAAAGAGATTACTCGGCAATGCTCAGGAAAGTGCTGTTCTTTGAAGTTGTGCTAGGAAACATTTCATCAAGCCATATGAATGGGTGGGAATAGCCAATAGCTTTTTGCTTGTTGCAGTCTACAATATTTCTGAAATATTTTCTCCTTGGCCTCTCTTCAATTTATGAATGTGGGAAACTGAGGCAGCTCAGACATAAGCATAAAAGTTCAAGTGTCCCTTTGCTTAAAATAAAAAAAGTACTCTAGACCAGTGCCATAGGCAATAGCCATGAGCTACATGTGGGTTTTGACTGCTTGATATACTAAAGATATGATATATACTCCTGATTTCAAAAACTTAGTATAAAAATAAGAAATCCAAAATGTTTCATTATTTTTTGATTATATATTGATGTAGCAAATTTGATATATTAGGTTAAAAGATACTATAATTTCATCTTTTAATTTTTTTAAATGTAACTAATAGGAAATTTAAAATTACATATGTGACTTGTATTACAAGACAGCTCTTGTTCTATATAGTAAATGCTACAACCATCTTATTCTAATTTCTAGTCCATGTGTCCCTGGGACAAATGTTTCCTTAATATTTTGAAAGAAATTACTGGGTTTTTTAAATGGGTTTTTTAGATTTTTTAAATGGGGGATGTAGTTCAGTATTGACTCTTATGGTAAAATAATGTAGTTTACACTATGCATCTGAACTTCTCAAAATAGAAACCAATAATGCAATGTGATAATTGTCAGTTCTAAAATGCAAAATATTGTTATTAGTTTTGCTATCTTGCTTTGAGACTACATTGTCAGAAGTAACCTTATGAATTTTTTCCAAATTAAGTCTCTATTTGCCTACTGTTATTTAGCTAAATCATCCTTGCAATAGACAATGTATCCCATTTCAACAAGCAATGTTCTTTCAAAAGTGATAACATGATGATGCTAGCTTAGATTTTATTTCTATGAAATCTGAATTACTTTACTGAAATGAACATTTCTGTGAAAGATTGACTTGTTTCCCACTGAAACGACTTCATTAGTCACTATATGGGCATTATCAG
Source organism: Ictidomys tridecemlineatus (assembly GCF_052094955.1). Lineage (NCBI taxonomy): Eukaryota > Metazoa > Chordata > Mammalia > Rodentia > Sciuridae > Ictidomys > Ictidomys tridecemlineatus. The sequence goes on along the minus strand of NC_135477.1, from coordinate 117,159,214 downwards.
GACTTAACATATGGATTAAAAATCTAAAATCTCCATCGAAATTTTAGAAGATGCAGTTTACAGATTTAAAAAGAGGGAATTACCTTCATGTTCTTGAGTACTCACCAAGGAAGGTCATGTACAATCATTTAAATGGTTAAAAATGGTTAAATTCACTCTGAAACTGTGTGGCTGTGGCAATGGTAATGCTGTTTCTATAATCCACAGGGACAACTGATCCAGTCAGCCCCAGTGTTGGAATGATATAACCTGCCCTTGGAATGCCAGATGGGAGGGATGATATGGTCTGATCTTCCAACTAATTGCTGTTCTCTAATAGAACCCCATTTCCCTCTCCTATTTCCTCTTTTGACAAATGGAATACTACACACACACACACACACACACACACACACACACACACACACATACACACACACTCACGGGGGGAAAATTTTACCAGGAAATTACTCTTCTTAAATGGGAATCTTAATGGTTAATGAAGAAGACATTCTTGCAAGTTAAAAAGTGAGCCCTTTATAATAGCCAAAATTTTAATTCTAAGAGGGAATAAAAGAGGGAAGAAGAGGACAAGTACTATTAATAAAAATAAAACAAAAAAATGATCATCTGAACTCAGATTATGTGCTTCTTCAGAGTCTTTTCCTCTATGGCTGTGACCTATCAGATCCCTAAACTATGGAATACCAGAAGCCCTACCTTATTTCCTTTCTCTGAGAATAGGAGATTTGTGCTTGGAATGCAAAATGTACACTGAGGTCCAATAACCTCCAGTAGCCACAGAGACTTTGTTTTCCAATGTAATGGTTTTGAGGAGGAGCCAAAAGAAATTAAGATCTCTATTTTATGAGAATTTTTATATGCTGGTCATTTTTATTGTTTTCATTTTGGACTTTGAAAATTATTCTTTTTAAAATTATTAAAACCCACCACAAATGTATTACATTATGCAAGATTTTGGTAAAATATTAATTTCAACTCAAAGTAGAAATAAATTCGAGGTACTTGGACTCAGTGTAATTTCTTTAAGGGAAAAATGGTTCTGCTATTAAAGCCAGAGAAAAATACACTGGAGATACAAATTATAATAAAATATTAGATTCTAGCTTCTCAAGAGTATGATCTGAAATCATTGTTTTCTTCATTTTTATTCACTTTTTAAGGCAAATAAAAATTTGTGCACTAAATTTCTTGACATGAAAAACTTTTTCGCTACATTCCAAAATGTGAGCACTTTCATTCCAAGTGTGAGAAAAAGATATACTATATTTCATAAGTATCCTTAAGCTTATAAAGAATTTATCTAGACATTGTCAATTGGAGGGGAAAGTTTTTATACACAATAATTGTCTTTTTCTAGTAAAGTCAATAATGAATGATCTACTCTATTCAGACATTTTGGCACCAATTTGTGGAATAGTTTTTTTCTAACTATTTGAAACTTTGTAATTATAGATTTATCCATAAAAATGTTCCTATCTATAGGTTTTATAAATTCATGAATTAATTTTATTTGCAAAATGAAAAGGAATTAATTCTGTTACCCCTTTCCTTCCCTGATTTTCTTTATTCTTTATTCTTCCTTAATTTTCTTAATTCCTTAATTTTGTCTACCTGAAGAGCATCTTATTGGACAGTAGGTGAAGGGAAGAATGAAATTCATCATGTGTGTTTAAAATACTTTCTCCAGGATTGTTAAAATGTCAGAATTAATGGCAGAATTAATTATTAATAACATTTTGACTTTTTTGATATGGTGTATATAAGTAAGAGGACATTCTCCACATAAACTTTAGGGGCATATGAATTCATGGCCCTTATAAGTATGCTTCAATTTCTTACCATTGTAAATGGAAATTTTTTGCACTTTCTGTATGACTATCACTTATATATCCATTTCCTTGTAAACAGTTTTGAACACATTAATGATGAAAAATATTGGGTAGGCCATGGAAATATATTTTATAGCATCTCCTAGTATTATCTGAGAAGCAGTTCAAAGGAATTACTGCCTTGTGAAGAAACCTAAAGGATGTAGGATGGCTAGGTTTTCAAAGGAAAATTAATTTGAACGATTTTACTTAAAATGTCTGCCACTGGTTGCTGAAAATGGGTGTTTTTAAGGGTCGTGTTTACTTGCAATTTCAAATTTAACTCATCGGTACTAGGTATCCATTACATGCCATAGAAAACACTATTATTTTCATAAAGCAGTCACATGCATTGAAGTTAGGATTACCAACTTGTATATATGTATTTTTTTTTGCACCTCAAAAACAGAATCACTATTAGTGCATATCATGCTTCCACACCCTTCCTTGCTGAAGGACAAAGCACATAAAATGCCAGAGTTTGACTTCCAGATCTAAAGGAAGTCAACTTAGTACTCTGGCAAGATCACATCTTGTTGTGGAACTCCAAGTCCCACGGCAGGGTTTTCCTGCCCTTCTCTGGGGTCTGCTGCTTCCTCCACAGTCTTCAGTTTCTCTTCCACTGGGCTCTCCTCCATTTCTGGGTCAGCAATCTTTATCTCGTCCTCCAGAGCATCGGGCTCCATCATGGGGACTTCCTCAGCATTTATATCTTCATCTTTCACCTCCTCTAAGGACTGCACCTTCATCAGCTCAGCCTCTTCACCCTCCACGGCCACTTGGGGCCCATCTCCTTGGGTGTTCTCTACTTCTGGCATCGCTTTGATGTTCTCGCTGCTGCTTTGGATTGGAGAAGGTTCTTGGCTAGTCTTCTGGCTCTCCTGGATGTTGCCATGGCTGCTGCTGGCACTTCCCAAGCGTGAAGAAGCCACCACAGCCTTCACGGCTGCCTGGTTGGAGACAAAAAGGCATCAGATGTGTCACCTCCACTTAAAATCCCAAATCAGAGCTAAACCCCTACTTTGTTTTTAGGGAGTATATTTTATAAGTTGGTGTTCAGTCTTTCAAAGTATGTTCTTCTAACACCGTTGGATGAAAACTTGTTTGGAGAATGAACAAAAAAAATCTCTCTAATCTCAAATTAGAGTATTTCATAATCTGGATAACTGATGACTCATATAAAATTTTAGATTGTTTCCCAAAGTATTTGTTTCCTGGAACACTAGGATCCATGTTACATCAACACTCATCCAGGGTATTTCAAATTAATTTGGCCATGGAGCCCTTCAGTTTATTTAATCTATATGAGCCAGTAAAAAAAGGTTGAAGAGAACCCTAAGTTTGGAGATCCCCTTCTATAACTAGTTCTAAATACCATTATGTCATAGAAAAGTATACAGTCTTTGTTTTATAAGTGTTCTATAGGAAATGGACACATTTTGATGAATAATTTCTAATTTCAATCATGTTAATGTTTATCAAGTTTAGTTATTTATATTATGAAGTCTAGTTTCAAAAACTGTTTTCCAGTTTTCACATATTTAGGAAGGAAACAACTTCCTGAATAAACATCAGTTTCTTGAAAAATGCTGTTCCAATTGTTTAGCCTTAATTAGATGAGAAGCAGTAATAGTGTATTTGGTGACCAAATTTCAGTATAAAAAAAACCTTTCCCCTACTATTAATGATGAATTTATGAGAAGAAACTGGAAGTAGCTTAATGTCAGCACTGTTGGGATTTCTAAGCAGGATTTTTCCCCCCTGGTGCCACTGAAAATGGTTACTTAGTCCTAGAAAGAGAAGATAATCTTTTTAAATAATGTTATTGTATTTTTATACATTTATTTATTATTTATCTATTTATCATATGTTGCTGAGGATCAAACCCAGTGCCTCACATGTGCTTAGGCAACCACAGCCCCAATATTTGTTTTTTAAACAAAAGAAAAAATGTCATTTTACCTTAAGTTTGCGTCGAGCATTGAACTCCTGGAGCTTCTTTTGAGCAGTATCCATGTGTACAAAATTGGCTGCTTTACCTGTTACCCACGGGTGCTGGAGAGCTTGAAAGGTAGTCAGCCGTTTTTTAGGATCCAAAACAATTAATTTTCTGACCTGAAATGATAAAGAAACAGATTTAAGGAAACTTTTTTGGTGGCTTGAACATGCCCCTAGCTTGTGAACTTCTAGGTCTTGTTCTATTTTCTGAGCAGTAGCACTAATTATACATTTTTTTTAAAAGGGTATAAGCCCTCAGGGGACACAGTGGGCAGGAACTACTGCAGGTAGCAGTAGATGATATTCCAACCCTACTGAAACCTGTCCCCCAAGAGGCAGACTGCTTTTGAGCAAAGGTCAGAGAAACAGGTCCTGCTTGCCTCTGATTCTTTGAAGGTAAAACCAGCATCTGAATCATTCTAAGCTGTACTTCAGAATCACCTAGAATTCAGAACTTAAAATACATCTCCATGGCAACAGAATCATTCATGCATCATCATTCTTTCCATGGAGATTAAATGGCAAACAAAAGGGGCAATAGTCCAACTATTTTATGATATTCCTGGGATGTGTAGTTCTTTTTCTTTAATCTTGGGAGGGTGCTCCAGCCCAGAGCTAGAGTAAAAGTCATTTTAGAATCAAAAAAGTCACTGGCTTTGGGGTATGATTTGCTTAAAGGGTTAAACTCAACCAAAGGCAACCTGTTCTGAAAGGTCCATTTCTGCTTCTCAGAATGGCAGGCAATAAATGGCCAAGAAGATCAACAAATAAAATAGTTCCAAGCCTTGGACTCAGAAGGAGTGATCTGATATGAGAGATAGTCTATTTGAAGTCAAAAGATGTGTGAAGTTCTGATTATGTCTCTACTTTTGAGACCTAGACATAGACACGAAGTAGGTTTCTACAGACACTTCCCTAGGTCCTTTTCTTACATGATTGGATCTGATTAACACCTTAATTCCCTTGTTTATGCATTATTATATGCATATAATTAAAAAAACTAATAATCTTTAGAATTAAGGTTACTTAGAACTACTGGCTCCAGTTCTCAAGAGAGGGATTAACAAACTCAGATTTAGTACTTGCCTAAGGTTAGACATTTCTAGTTAGTAGAGCTTGTATTTAAACTGAGATCTGTATTATGTCAGCATTCATCTCAAGTGCATCATAATGTCTCCAAGGGAGTCAATCTCTCTGGACTTTGGCCTGGTAAGAAATGAGGGGCTTTGGCTGAAGAAGGGAACCCAGGCCAATAAAATCAAGCAGCAAGTGAAATAAGGAATAAATAATATCTGGTTTGCCTTTCAGTCTTTTCTGTAACATTTATAAAGGACTGCATATTTGGGTTGGGGACACTGGATTTGTCCAGAGACTTCCACATCCTGTGTGGAGTGTATTTAAGAAGGGCACAGGAAGAGGCAGGGAGACCAGAGAGGAGGTTGTGGTCCAGGTCCTTCAGGATGGTGTCTTGGATTGGGATAGTGGTAGCAGAGGTGGATAAAGAGACGTCTGGAGTGTGGTGCAAAATCCTCACATGCCACACACAGCGCTCCTCTTCTCCATCTGCAGGAAAATCCATGGGCCCTAAGTGATCTATTCCATGAAATGAGAAGTAAAAAGAAGAAATGTTGATGGAGGAAAAGTCCTGGAACAGGGGTCTGGAAACTGTAGTCAGTTTTAATAGTGTTCTCCTACTAGCAAGATGTATGATCTTTGGCTGTGCCTTCAATTTTCTTTTTCTTTTGTGTGCTAGGAATTGAACCCAGGGCCTTGTGAATGTGAGGCAAGCCCTCTACCAACTGAGTATATCCCCAGCCCCTGTCCCTTCAATTTTCTGGTCTTTAGCACACTTATCTTTAAAATGAGGGAAAGAGCAGATGACTCCCAAGATCCCTCTCAACCCTCTATGATTCAAAAGTCAGCTTTTGGTTATTCCTGTGTGGGTTTTCCCCTAGATCACTGATGATAAATGTTTTAACCACACATTCGTATCATCTTTTTAGAAGAGGAGGACCCCTCCGAAGAGGGTGTTTCCTGAATGCAAATGAGCTTCTATATTAGCTTATGTGAGAAGCAGTGTAAAAGAAATAAAATACACTATTACTACTTCATGACTCTATGTCAAGGATCCATAAAGGAAGAACTTGTATTACCTTCCAGGATATTTTAGTAAGTTTGGATGAAATTTCAGGAAGTGACATTATTTTATATGAAATCTATCTAATTCTAGGTAATAATAAGCCATGTTAAAACAGAATTTTGTGTAAACTAGGTTTGCATTTACTTAGCACAGTTTTTGTCATAAGCAAGTCTCTTCATTTGTCAGGTGGTAGAAACTCATTAATACAATAACAATTGTAGTTTGTGATAATTTAGCTAATGAGGAGTCAAAACATAGCTACCTTTCATTATCTATAAGAAAAATGCATTAATGCTTCTGCTCTCAAGAGTCAGGTAGAGGTTTTGAAGTCAGAGGGGACAAAAAAGGGACTACAAAAGTAATCTGCATCAGGGTGTATGATATATATGTTGCCTTTGAAAAGACTAGGGGAATTAACTAACCACTAATTATTAATCAGAGCATAATCTTTAAAATGTCCATTAATTCGTTAAATATGAATTTATTCCATTGTGTTTCATTTTGTTTTGATCACACTTACCAAGTCCTTGGCATTTAGAGATACTTCATCCCACCAGGGGGAGATAAAGTAATATTCGCAATTCAGAATTCTCCTGAACATGAACTGATCGCCTCTTTCATCATAGAATGGTTCAAATCCACAAAGTCTAGAGGGGGGGAAAATACAGGAAATAAAGTATCTTTAAAAGACTATATTTCATCAAATTTCTACAGAAATTCAAGCCCTCCTTTTTTCAATAGAAATAATACATAAAAGTAAGTCTACTCAGCACAAGTATATAATTGCCTTGTTACAATTCATGATCAATAATGTGAAAACACAGTCACAACTCAAGGAAGTAAGAATAGTGAGTATGATTTATGAAAAAATATAATTATTATGATGACACAAAAAGAACAATAACAACAGCATACATTATTATAAGCACTATGGTAAAGATTTTCCATCAATTTTTTCTTCATGAGAATTAAGACAGGTTGATTAGAGTTCCCATTTAGTATAAAATGGAAGAGTTAGAATTTTGAGAGTAAAGAGGTTAAAAAATGGAAATAAGAGTTTTATTTATTTTTATTCATCTCTATTCACTGAATTTCTCCATAGAAATATAGGATCAGGCATGGTGGCTTGTGCTGGTAATTACACTGACTTAGGAGCCTGAGGCAGAAGGATCACAAGTTCAAGGTCAGCTTTAGCAACTTAGATCCTGTTTCAAAAGAGAGAGAGAGAGAGAGAGAGAGAGAGAGAGAGAGAGAGAGAGAGAGAGAGAGAAAGGGGCTGGGGATGTAGGTCAATGGTAGAGGACCCTTCCTGGGTTCAACCCCAGTGCTGGAAAAAAAGACTTAAAATTCAGTGACCAGATGCCAACAACAAACAGCCTAAATTTGCCTCATCCTTGTAAGTGAGCCTCTTTCTTTCATACATTTTAAAGATATTCCACCTATATTCATCTTCACTTTCCCACAGGATCAGCATGAAAATGAATAAGAAAAGTGGGACAAAAAGGAACAGAAGAACATTTCTGGCATCCTAAAGAGAGGGTGAGAGGAAAAGCAAGTTGCCAATTCTCCACTTCCTAGAGACAGGTGGGGGTTCTGAAATCACTGGGACAAGAGGGGAACTGTCAAAATGAGCCCATGTGTTGCATATGTTGCTTTTGAAAAGATTGGGGATAAAATAATGATTAAAAGACGTCTTCTCAAATTATTCCTTTCATGCTGGCTAGGTTGGTGCAGAGGATGAAAAATTTAAGTGTATCCTAAAATGATGGGTTTCTATGAAGAAGTATTTTCTTGTGTTCTTTTACTTATGGAATATTTCTTTGGGAGAGTCTTTGTTTCCTCCAAATATCCTAGAGTCAGCCACATTCTCCTCCCCCATGCGGCTTCAGGCTGCTCCTGACCTACCTATGGAAGGAAAGCATAAAGACAGAGGGATGCTTGTCCATCCCTGGAGAAGAGGAAAGTCATCCTTGTCTGGCCCTCCCATCCCTCCACAACACTAGGAAAGTGTTGCTAATCGTGAAGAAATTAGCCAGCTTTCCACACTCAGTTAAGGAAGCTCCTTGCATTTCCCCTTCTGAAACTCTGAGAACAAAAGTGATAAGCTAGAGTGCTTGAGTACTTTTTTTCCATCTCAATTATGTCAACATTAGCAAACACACACACAGTGCACAAACCTTTCAGAACTGGTAATACTTTAATTCCAACAGTGACAGTTGAAGGAGATGCTGGGAGGATATAAGCTTGTAGTGTTTATACAGGGAAGCCCCAGGCCTTTGGGAAGAACCGTAGTGTTAAAACTGAAGGAGAGGGTTTGAACTTCAGATGCTATGTGATTCTGGTATGATTGCTGCAGTAGTCAAAGGCCCAGTCCTGCACTCTAAAGAAAGACCAGAATTCTTGGGAGAAACAAAAGAATGGCCTTTGTTTCTAACTTAACCTCATCTTTAGAAATGGGTCATGGCACAAAAATGGCCTGGTGGGGACAAGCTTTTAAGGAGAGAGTAAAGTGTTAAAAGTAGAAGTCATAGATGAGGGGCAAGGGGAACAGAGGTATTTATATCTATAGTAAGAATGACACTTCTATTCAAAGATAAGCACCAGAATTTATGTACACACAGACAAGTAGATGTAGAACAGATACTTCAACATTTGGGAGATGAAGAAAGGATTTAACTGATGCTCATAATGTAGCTCTGTCATAACATTTACTTTCCCAGGAAGCATCGGCAAAAAGTCATCAGCTCGAATTCTTCCTTTGGTAATTTCTGTACTTTGTTCCCCTTTGATTCTAGGTCACTTGGTGCAATGAGACAGGTGTCTAGAGGGCACAGTTTCAGGCCATCAATAGGCCACTGAGTTTAGGGGAAAATGTGCCCATGAACCTTGCCAGGTGGATTTCATCAATTATTAATGAACTACAGATTAAGCAAGAGGTCCCCAGGTTTACAGGATGACAGAAATTAGTGTGAAACTTTAACTCCATATTAGTTCAAAGCAGCATCTCTGTGTTCATTTTTGGAGCCACTACTTTCACTTTCAATAAAAATTCTTATTAATTAATGACCTACAGAGAATAAATATAAAGACTAGTTTGTATAATTTGGCAATGGACTAGGGAAAAGGAGTTGGGGTCAGGAAAATATTATCTTCCAGGTCATCATAAAATGTTTCTCCAATGATTGCATTTTCTCTTTTATGTTCCTATGTCAGTGACCCATTCCATGGAATTTTCTTCAATCCATGCTTCCATCTTTCAGGGTGCATGTAACTTAATTTCCTCCTTCCATCTCTCAAAGTTCTCTTATACTATAAATGCTTCAAATCTTCCTAGTACATTTTGACACGGATTGTCATAAGGTACATTTACACTTCATTCACACTCTAAGTGTGAAACCAAACCTGAATCCTTATTTGTATGGTTTGGTTTTACACTTAATATGAAATACAAATGTGTATATGAAGTATGATATATTTCCTGCATAATTCAGGGATGATATTCTTTCTCTAGTATGAAAGAAATCTCAAAGTAGAGTCAGGTGCTTATTTTAATGAGCTAAGCATTTCTTGTGGCAAAAGAAAAAAAATATGGCTCACTACCTCTTAAATCAAGCTTTAACACATTTCTAGAAACACAGGAAATTAAATACTGAAAATATCTTTTGCGATTATGTATTAGCAGATTGCTATTTTATGGATTGATTTTTAAACCTTTTTATCTGGGCTATCAACCAATGTACCCACCTGGGTGAATGCAGAGTCTGCTAACTTGCCTGGAAGTTCTGTTTCAATTATGACATTCTGTTCCAATTATTCCTAGCTCACATGACCTACACACTGCACTTTCTAAGATCACTATTAAAAACAAAACAACAACAAATTTCTGCTATGGACTGACATGTTCTCCCCCACTCCAAATTTACAAGTCGATGCTGTAACCTCTAATATGATGGTATTTGGGGACGAGGCCTTTGGTAATTGGGTTTAGGGAAGTCATGAAGGTCATGATGAGGTTAGTGCCCTTATGAGAAAAGACCACAGAGTTTGTGCACTTCTCTCCCACCCCTGCTGTGTGAGGACATGCTGACAAGGGAGTTTTCTGCAAACCAGGAAGAGATCCTCCTCACCAGAACTCAGCCAGGCTGCACCCTGATTTTAGACTTCAAGCCCCGAGATGTGAGAAAATAAATGTCTGTTATTGAAGTCACCCACTCTGTGTTTTATTATGGCTAATAAATTTGGGGCTGGGGTCATAATTCAGTGGTAGAATTCTTGAGGTCCATGGTTGGATCCCCAGCCTAAAAGGAGAGGGAAGACAAATATACTTTCAAACCCTCAAAAATCTCTTTCCAGATTTGACCAATATGGGTTCCAAAAATTAATTATGCATTACCATCTAAATGGTACTTATTGACATCTTGCTTTTCAGTTTTTCTAAGGAAATCTTATTTTCCAGCCAAACCTCTGTTTGGTTTACGACTTCCCTTGTCATTGCCTGCAATTCCATCATCATTTTGATACATTTCCCCAAATTCCTTATTTTTTATTAGGCAGTTGACCTATAATGGAGTTGGAGATACCAGAGGGTGAAATATTTAGCTCATTTGTTTCCTCCCAATGAAAACTGTGTAGGGTTAGTTTGAAAAAGGAAACAAAATTGATAATGAAGATGCATTTAAAATATTCTGATAAAAAAAATGTACCAATTTGGGATTGCTTAAAAAATAGCCATTTGCTCTCTTAAAAGGACTAAAGGCCTAATTGTTTTCAGCAAGATGCAAATAAAATAAAACAAGAGAAAGTGTAGTAGGTGGACTTTGATTTCACATTCTGTATGGTCATCAAATAATGAATTGTTTCCCAAATCTGCTATACATTGCATAGCAAAAATGAGATATAGAAAAGCCCTGGGCAGAGGTTCTGGTCCCAAGAAAATTACAAAAGAAAAAAAAATCATTTTGAGAAAAATTCTATCACCAACTATATTTAGTGTGAACAGAAAATCACAATAATCATCTCGGTTCTTATGAGAACTATAGATACCTAGAAAATGTTACACAAAGGCAAACGGCTTGCATAAAGATTGCTTGTCTACACTTACAAGATGTAGGTAATTATTCCTACAGACCACATGTCCACCTCTGGTCCATAGGCACAGCCTCTAAGAATTTCAGGTGCTGCAGAAAGAATGAAAACTGTGTTAGGTTGGAGCTTACATGCAACATTCACATGATAATAACAAGCAATGGGGAAGAAACAAGTTCATCAACAAAACTTCAGAGCCTTTTCATAATCAGACTTCTCTCCCCACAGTATGAGGCTACAGTGTTTCTTACGTCTACTTTAGTAGGAGATCTTCAGTCTTTCCAGGTGTGGGATACATAAAAAATATTGATTATAAGATTCTTCATTGGAACCTCATGATATAGCTTGAATCAGAGATATATCTCTGCTCCCAAAGACCTCTTACTTTAAAGAGAGCTTTGTACATAGAAAAGGAAGAAATCAAAGTCAAGCACAGTAAAAGGAAATGGAGGCACAAGGATGCCACCTTGGGATCTGCAGGGGCCACCCAGCAAGTGCCTGTCTAAATGTATGGGGGACAGGACCAAGGAAGAGAGCAGAAGGATCAGCAAATTTCTGACTTTGGTACGCTGGAAAAGAAGCTGGGAGGGGTCTGGGTACTTGTCCTTGCATTAAGAATTACAGGTGAGTCCTCAAGGAAAAGCTATCCCCAGTCAGTTTGGGGTCATGGACTGAGAAAGGGGGACTTTGTGCACAATCAGCCTGCTTATATTACCCCTGCCTACTGTTGTGAAAAGGAAGCACTTCCCAGCCACAAAATGGCCCTGGAGTGGAGAATAACAAAGTATTTTATATTTTTATTCCTCCAGAGATGTGAAAATGCAAAGTTAACTGGCTGTGGCAGTTTGCACTGAGGATTGGTGTAGTTAGGGTTTGCATAACTAACAAAGGAAGAGAAAGAGAAGTGAGAAACCTACCATCTATGGAGAGAGAGGGTTCAGGTGTACAATCCAGAATAAGATGTTCTTCTATTTTGAACTAAAGCACTATCTGTGCTTTGTGGGTTCCCTGAAGAAGGAGCAGCTTGAGAAATGCTGAGAGTTCCTTGAGGAAGGTCTTTGGGACCAGGACATCACACTCTCCTCCAGGGTGGAGGCTGGAGAGCGAGTGAACTGGATCCCTTTGCCATGCAGGCTGTAAATGTCATATCCAGTGGGAATATTAATGTGAGCTCTGGAACGAGGCTGTCGTGACGGGTCTCTGGATTTACTGGAAGGATTACTGTGGATTTCCCACTGACATCTTTCAATACTATCCTCTACGGCACCCCTTTCCAATCAGGATTTTCTCTTTTCTGCAGAAATTGTGTTACATAAAATATAGAGATGAAGAGCCTGCACTGTGACACGAGAGTGTGCATACTAGCACACCAAACAGCAATTCAGCAAGATGGGCCCTTAAAGGAATTGTATCTGGATCCAAGTCATTTTTCTTATTTACAATGAACTATATTCCTAGAAAATATTCTTTTCAAGATTTAATTCTAAAAAAATTTAAAAATGCATACTCAATGCCTACTTTGTTCACTGTCAAGTAGCTCTCATTTCCTGGGACAACCTGCACCTCCCAGAAGGTGCTTTTAAGTCTCAGCAGCCCCAACAGTGAACTCCCACTTGCAAATGTTTGTTTATCCCGATGCAAAGGGAACTCAGATTAGGCTGCCACTTCCAGGAGGGCTGCGGCTGCCTGTGTGTGTGTGTCCCTGGGAACTCTTCCAGGCTGGGAGCTGAAAGCATGCATAATTAACATGCATATTTAACATGCATTAGTCCTTCCAGACTCAGGTCATCCCATTAGATTTTTCTCTGGTCTGAAGTGTTATCAAGCCCCACAATCACATTTAATCATAAATATAGAAATACTGGGAAGGATATTTTATTCACATTTTATGAGTCTTGGGTTTTGTACCTTTCAAATCTAAGTGAATTAGACTCACTGAGTTTGAAGTTTACTTTAAGTTTTGACTTGCTACCCACTGTGGTATAAGTTAAGGATTAGTTACTGATCATCCAAGCAAAAAGAGAGGCCAGGCACCAGCATCTGACCCTGCAGAACCTGCTGTACTTCCCACCTGTCCTGCTACTGTGGCTGCTGTGGATGCTGTCCTGTGGGAACGCCTCCTGTCAGCTCTGGAGAAATCAGGCCTCCCATCCCGTGCTGACCAGTGACACACTCCCCCTAGGGTCAGGTGTTTTTTCACCATTTCTCATAGTTCCCAGCCTAAGAGGTCCAAACAGCCTGAACGTTGGAGGACAAAGTGCCTTTGGGATCCACTCTAAGGAGCATCTGAATTTCTCACCTTCCTAATATGAATGCCAACACACTCTCCACAGGCAGTTTATTTCCTTGTAAGGTATTATGCTGTAATGTGAGTAAACCTGTGGTGTGAAAGGCTAAATTTCCCACAACCAGATTAACTGAGACAAAAGAAATATAAAATGGTCTTGCTCTTCATAATAAAGTTCTCTTAAAAAAGGATGTTAAAAAAACCCTAGAATTTAAAATATTTTAGTCAAAATATAAAGTTAGGATGAAGCAAAGTCTAAGCACGAGACATAATGAGATATCATTCTCAATAGCCTTTAAATGTTTTCAAGTACTAGTTAGTTTGACCTTGACTTTCTATAGAATCAGCAGAGTACTCCCATGTAATCTACCTGAACCCTTTCCAAGAGTCAAAAGCTTTTCAAAATAAACTGTGGGCTCTGGCACTCCAGTACTTTAAGTCTCCTGGGTATCCAGTGTCCTCACAAGTGATTCTCTAATGTGATCTCAGAGTGAGAGATAGTTGGTTACTCTCAATTTAGTTCAAGAAAAGATATTCATTAGTCTACATTTTAATTTTATAAACACTTGGTTGTTCTTTGTATCTTTTTTTACACCTCATTAGCAAAACAAACTACACAAAATTGGGGGAGAAGAAATTATTTCAAGGTATAAAACAGTTTGTTAAAATGTATTTTAGAGGTTAGGGGTATAGTTCAGTGGTAGAATGTGCCTAGCACCAAAAACATAAAAATAAAATATTTAAAAAATGTTAAAATACAACCATCTTTTCTGAATAGTCAATAACCATTTAATAATTTTCTGGCTGCTTTCTAAGTGAGTCAAACTGTCTGCTACTTTTTAAAATCACCTTATCATTCATGTTACTGTTCATCAAACAATGAATTCCACAAAGTTCTCAGGATATCTCCTACCCCAATCTCCAGCAGAGTCTAATTTTGGTAAATGATCTCAGAATTCCCATGATTCCAGATAAATCCTTTAAAAAAGTAATTTCAATTGCATATAAAATCAAACAAAAATTCAAACTTGGTATTTATTTACTAATGAGCATGTAGGCCAGGGAGTGATGATTTTTTTTTTTATAAGATGATAACACCCTTAAAACATTTAGAGACTGAAAGTCCATCTAGAGATTATAATGAATTCTACTTTATCAAATAAAATCACTGTGATCTGTTTGGGAAATTATCCTAAAATTAAAAGTATCAGGTATGGCCAATCAATTACTGGGACCATTGATCCTCGATTTCCCCTTTTTTCCTAAACTCCTGGGAGAAAAATAAAGGGACACTTGGTTATTGACTTCCTTCCTTTCTTCAGTGTCCTAGACGAGCTGTATGATCCTTTGTACTTATTGAGTTAAAACTACAGAGTGGCCTTCTTTATCAGATGACTTTAAGCTACCTAATAACTTTTGGAGAAAAATATAAGACACTAAGTTGAAACTAAGAAATAAATAAATTCATTAAAAAAAGAAATGATTTATTCACTCACTCATTGAATAAGTCATCTAACAGTTATTAAGCATCCTCTATATGATGAGCCCCAACAGGGTGTGCTGAAGGAATAATGGGGACCTAAAGGGAACAAGAATCTGCCATCATTGAGCTTACGGTTTAGTTGGGGAGACAAATGCTAATTTAAAAAAATAAAAAAATAAAAATGCAAAGTAACAGCTGGAAGTGCTTGAAGGGTTAATGCTTTCAGTAGGGAGTTGGCCTAGACACAGAGGTTAGGGAAGATGACTGGATGAAGCCAAGTTTGAACTGAGATAAAAAGGTCCTAGAGAAGTTAACTAGGCAGAGGAGAAGAGGGCAGTGGTTGAGGAAAGATAGAGAAGAGATTTCAAGTATTGAGCACCTATGCAAAGATCCATTGGCAGGAGGGGGCAGGGCACACTCAAGGATCTGATAGAAGCCAGTGAGGCTAGGGCACGGCCAGGTGTGTAGTGAGGCCCAGGTGTAGTGAGCTCCTGTGAGGCCAGACTGCAGATTGGGTTGTCAGAGTTTTGGTTTGTTTTTAAATTCTCTCCTCTGCTTTCAGTTGAGCAATTCAAAACATATGGGAGAAAATACCTATGTGCATCTTAAAGCCTAAACTTGACTTTTCAGAACTACTCTCCCTACTACAGCCGAGAGGAAAACACAGGTTTTTCACTGTACAGCATTACAGTGGGGAGCCACAAAAATCTACTGTATTTTTCACTCAGCATCTGAAGTCTCATAAACTGTACCCTGGAGACGCAGGGCAGAAAGAAGAAAAAGAGAGAGGGGATGTAGCTGGAGGAAGTACACCAGTGTTTGGAATTCTCTGTCCCTTCCTGTTCCTGACTTGATCAAGGAGCCAAAAGGGGAAGAGCGCACTCAGGGGCGCTGTCTAGGGCTGGCAGCAGTGTGGACAGCAGAGAAGACTCCAAACTGGGTGCTTTTCTTAGCATCTGTACCTTGTGAAGTCCTTTGTTTAGCTGTCACCTACATTGTAGGCTAAGAAAAGTTCATAGCCCAATTCAGATTTGGTGCACTTTTTGCTTTGACTGCTAAGGAGAATGGTAACACTCCAGGCAAGTATGCCCCAGTGCCATCCAAAGGAGCCGCTGAGACTGGAACACACAGGAGACTTCCAGAGGAGGTTGCCTCCGACTCTAACAGCAGCCTTGTCATGTTACCACAGTGAATTTCAGAACAGTATCAATTCTATGGGTGCCATGTTGAAGGTGTGAAGGGCTGAGGAGGAATTTGAAGCCTCTGTCACTTTAGATATCTATGGCTGAAGAGCAAACAAGTTAGAAGGATGTTTTCAAACACAACTGCTATGCTGCATGTTCTAAATCTTTCCATTCTCCAGTACTCTCGATTTTTTTTTATACTGCAAATACCAGTCAATCCAACTCCCACTTCATGTTTTTCACTTTAACTGTTACAGCAGTCTTCCTTGCCACATGAATCCTGTAATTTTCTCTTTGTATAAATCTTAGAAATGGGTGAAGAAAGTCTATTGTTCACCATCTTTCTTTTAATTTTTAAAAATAATACCCTAAAGAGAAAATCAAATACCTCAGAACACCTAGTGCTTTCAGAGGAAAGAAAGGGGAAAAAAAAAAGGCACAAGTTGTTTTTATTAAGCTGAAATTGGCTTTTCTATGATACCATTGAGATAATCACAATTTTCTCCATGTGGTCATCTCACTATTGTGATGGATGCTGGCAAAGGACTATTTGGTGTTGAAAAGTTGCCTTTGGATTGTTGTGGGGTGAGGTGCAGTATAATGAATGCAGTTCATCCCAATACCAACATCACATAGGACTACCTTCTGTATATGGAGATGCAAGCATGAAGTAGTAGACTTATAATTTAAACTCTTAATCCTATATTAGGTATGGCAAATACTGTGCTTTTCTCTAAGGGATCTATAAACTTTCTGACTGATGATTATCAATAATTCTTTTGAAACTTTTTATTTTTATTTTATGCATATACTTTATGTAATAATATTCTAAAATGGAACATTTTGTGGGTGTTCAGGGCCAAAATAATACATTTTAAGCAAGTCTTCTACCCACTTGCCATCAATCACCCCTTCCTTTTGACCTCTTTTCCTCCCAGCATTCCACCCTCACATATGTAATAATAGAGCTGAATCCTCACAGAACTGTGAATTCTTTGGCACAGTTGGTTCTCTTCTTCAAGTAGTGTCTTATATAGAAGTGGGAATGGAAAATGACTTATGGTGGGGAGACCCAGAAATTAAGGCTTGCCATTACATTAAAAGACTGTCTCTAAACTCAAAGAGAGCAAGAGAAGTGAGGGGAGGATGCTGTTGACAATCTCTTTGGATTCAATTTTATCAGCCATCTCAAACCAAAATATACTTGATTAACATTCATTTATGTAAGTGGTTGCCATAATCCTCAACTTAGTTTACATATACAGAACATATTGGTGGTTTTGTGGTTATATTATTTAATTCCATCTACTGTATGTCTATTGGGTGATAGACAAATTCACAGGAATTTTCCTTCCCTTCCCTGGCTAAAAGCCCCAGAACCTGAGTTTTTGTGAATATTTTCCAAGCCAGAGAGGCAGCCCTTTTGATTGCTGTCAGGCTTAGTTTTGGGAATATTGTTTTGTATATGAACTCAAAAATTCGCGCTCTGGGTGACGCACACCTCTAATACCAGCGGCTCAGGAGGTGGAGGCAGGAGGAACTCGAGTTCAAACCAGCCTCAACAAATTAGCAAGGCCCTAAGCAACTCAGTGAGACAAAGTCTCTAAATAAAATATAAAAAAAGATTTGGGGATGTGGTTCAGTAGTTAAGCACCTCTGGTTCTATAACCAGTACTAAACACACACAAAAAAATATAAAAATAAAAAAAATCTCTGTGCTTTGTGACATCCATTCATAATTCTTAATTTTGTTCTCTGGGGCTTCCTTTGCTACCTGAAGTTCTATAAAATATGATAAAAATGTTCCTTTTCTCTCCAGCCCCCTAATGGTAGTCCTGCCCAGGAATCAGCTGGGGTTGTCTCCTTTCTGCCTTGAGCAAGCATGGTAACCTTATGATAAATCCCATCTGTATGTTGATAACACTACATCTGTATCAACAGCTGAGTTCTTGCCCTTGAACTTCGGATACACACCCTTCTGCCCACAGGTTCTCTCCACTTAGATACCTAACAGACATCTCAAAATTAACAATCCCAGACCTGTTTCTCCAAGGGTCAGTCCCATTTCAGTAAATGTTAACTCTATTCTCCTGGTCATTAGCTCTCCCCTCTCCTCCAACCAACCTGTCTCCTTGACGGATCTCACAGACACCCAGGTATATTCCTGCTGTCCCCTCTACAGGAATGTTCCTTTCCGAGTTATCCATGTGACTTTCTCTCTCCCTCATATTGTTCAAGTTTTTGTTCATATTTTCCATTTTTCCCATGAAGAGTTCTACGGTCACCTATTTTAAACTACAATTACAGGCTCCTTTCCCAGCTTTATATAAAATTACTCCACAAAGATGATCACCTCTGTGTAACTTATCTATTTATTTTATTTGTCTTCTCCCAATAAAATGTATGATCCCTAAAGAAGAGTTTTTGCTTTATTTTCTTCTGTTTAGTTGTTTGCTATATCTCTAGCACCAAATCTCATAGAAGCTCCGTAAATATTTTAGTAAATGAGAAAAGGACTGAATGTCTGCATAAAGAAAATTCCTCAGAACACATCATGTAGGAAAGCACCAAGCCAATAAAAAGACAAAAAGATTCATTTTCTTCAAATATCAAACTTCCCAGACCACTTAATACAAGCTTGCACCCAACCTTCAGAGGCCCTGTCCTCTCCAAGGTCAAGAACACGGTGAGCTATTGATGACCTTTTCTCACCACCCTTTGGGTGTTCACAACTCCATCCTTCCTCCACCTGGTCTAACTCAGATGTAGCAAACATGCCTATGACAGATGATGGCTTAGGGAGATGATGGCTTTCTCCTTACATCAGGGAGAAAGAAGGAGAGGGAGAAGGAGTATTTAATTAATTCTTGAGTGAGATTATTCCTTACTTGGTTAGATTACCAGCAACATTTGATTCACTTATATTTTTATGTTAGCTATTTATTCTTTTAGAAATGAACATAAATGTTCTTTTATAAAACTATACTGAAAGCTTCTATTTTAGATTATTCAATTTACTTCTTTTATTCCATTTAAATTTTCCTATATTTTTTTGTTACAGAAAATGTAGCTTATGGGTCAAGTTAACCTTTTTGTTGAGCATTGAACCAAACTTTCCTCTGTTCAACTGTAAACTATTTAAAATTTGTCTTAAATTTTGGCAGAAGTAACCTAATGAGTTATTTTCTTTAAAAAATAACAACAAGGGGAGGGAAAGGGAAAGTACAAAGAAATTATATTGGCCAAATTATGATGCTATAGTGTACCAGTATGTAACAAATTTTATCATTACAACTATAGTATACCAATAAAAATGTGGAAAAAAATACACATGTAATTTAAAATGTTTAAAAAGTAGCAATGTGGCAACTTTGTGGCATAATTTCTGTAACCATAATTTGGTATAACTGGCACTAATGAAAGATAAGACTTGGAGAGATGTTTTGTTAGTAGTATTTAAAGAAACATTTTAAGTAATAATATTCACATGAAATGTTGAGTGTTGGGTCCACCTAACATACTGCAGTAAGCTTCTTAAGAAATTTTTCTTATTGAGAAGTTTTCAGTTTCTGGATGCTTTAAAATGACTCTGTACTCTGTGTGCATGTGTATGTGTGTGTACATATGTGTATGTATGTATCTATGTTAGGGAGAGACTGAATTATTCTTTATTAGCTACTAAAACATTAACTAAATTTTAATGTTTTTTCCTTCTGACTATAAAAATATTAGAAACCCATACTCCCAACAAATAAATAATTCAAATGAACTTTAATTCCCTTGATAGTCTATGTACTCTGAAAAGCTCATTGCCCACATAAATAAATACACAGCAATGAATCCCAAATATATAAGGGGTACTGGCAGATTAGATGCTAAAACTGACTTACTGAACTTCAGCACCTTTCCAATTTCATTCATATTCTTTTTTAAAATCCTAATATTTCTAATTTTGTAAGAAATATTTTTTCGTGCAACTGAAAAAAATATCAACAAAACTGTTACTTGAAAAATCAACCTGGTCTTTAAAAGGTTTGTATCTAATTTCTTTACTATTTCTTATGGTTAACTTTAAAAAAAAATCTACTCTCCAGTTTTAGGAACCGTTATTTATTTTCAGAGAGTTTAAAAACCTAGAAAAATATTTTAAAAGTTGTCATAAAACCATAAAAAAGTTCAGAAACTATCAGTGTGGGTTAAATCTGTGGGGAAATTTTTAAAAGTAAGTCTTTTATTAAAACAAAAACTGGGCAGAGATGATGTCATTTCAAAGACTTCAAACCCAATTCCCCAAACATTAGGACTTGTAAAATGAAAGGGATCAACCAAATAAACTAATATATTTTAATAGTAATAATAAAAATGATTATGATAACCCTAACTCATTACTATAATTACTTTTATCATGCCTACATTTATTACGTGTTCTAGTTAAAAAACTTTGCATACACTATCTTATTTGCTTGCTATCATAGTCCTATGAAAGAAGCATTATTATTTTCATTGTATAGCTGAGTATTTAGATAAGATTTAGATATTTTTGCTAATGCATTAGGCATAAAACTCCTAAACCTAGTAAAGTGAAAACACAGAGAACATCCAGCAGTCCCTACCTATCAGCAGAAAAACAAAACGTGGACAGCCCACACCACTAGCCACCCTCATGCTCTGTGGTGAAGGTGAATTGAGAAAGACACCTTTTGTGCCGTAGTGCGGATGGGGAGTAGATATGATTTTAATATTGAACATCAGGTCCAAGAAAGTCACTTTTCTGAGTCTATCACTATTTGCTCATTATTTAGGAGGTATCATTCTGGAATATTTTCAGAGCAAGATGGTGAGGTTGTCTCTCTTCTATCCCATGCTTTTTTAAATCTTGCCTTCACATGCTGTTATGGCGTGGATGTGAGATGTCCCCCAAAAGCTCATGTATGAGACAATGCAAGAAGGTTTAGAGGAGATATGATTGGGTTATGAGAACCTTACCTCAATCAGTGAATAATCCCCTTATTCAGGGATTAACTGAGTGGTAACTGAAGGTGGGTATGGTGTGGCTGGAGGAGGTAGGTATTGAAGATTTAGCTTTGGGCTACATATTTTGTATCTGGTGAGTTTCTCTGCAGTCTGATCTTGACGTGAGCTGCTTCCCTCTGTCACACTCTTCTGCCATAATGTTCTGCCTCACCTTGAGCCCTGAGGACTGAAGCCAAGAGCCTATCAACTGAGAACTCTGAAACCCTGAGCCCCCAAATATACTTTTCCTCTTCTACAATTGTTCTGGTTGGGTCTTTTAGTTATAGCATCAAAAAAGCTGACTAAAATACCATGCCAAAAGTTAATGTTCTACCTTTAGCCGTCATTTTTTTTTTAACTATACACCTCCATTATGGAAGAATTCATTGGTTAATTAGGCAGCATTGGTTTTTAAAACAAGCCAGCAGTAGTCTGAACATACAGAGTATATGTATTTCTCTCTATATGGAAACTCCCAGAATATTACTTGTAGGAATAGGTACCTGTGGCCTCTAAGTGCAGAGATCTTTGCATATAGTGGCAGCTCATTCTTCAACTGTTGAATAATTAGCTTTCATTCTGGTTTATGTAGAAGCACAACATATACTTGCCATTGCTAAAACCCACCAATAGCAAACACTGTCATGCTCAGGGGCCTAGAACATGGGATATTTTTTAATTAATATTTCATCTGAGTTATGTCAATAGAACTGTCTCAGGAAATAATGAGACCTTGGCAAATGTCAAAAGAAAATAAATTCTTAACAGCTCTGGACTCTGAAGATAGAATTTGAATAAGAGTACAAATATGAAATATGAGCATACATAGTTTAATTAACTAAACTTATGAATATTAGGTAATTGGCATTAGACAGAAATTTTCTTTTACTTAACTCATTACCGTGTTGCTTTCTTTTCTACTTTAACAATATTTAATTCTGTTCTGTGATTCCCATTGCAATTAATACTCATAGTTACATCGTAGCACGTCACTAAGAGTCAGTGGATGGATCCTTCCTTCCTTCCTTCTTCCCTTCCTCCCTCCTTCCCTCCCTCCCTCCCTCCCTCCCTCCCTTCCTTCCTTCCTTCCTTCCTTCTTCTCTCTTTCCTGAGGAAAAGGTGTTGAGAATCTCTTCAATGCTGAATATTTTGTGGTCTGCTTTAGAAAACTAATCATTGATTTCATTTATCTGGGCCACAGATTTTAATTTTCTAGTCTGGAATTTGGTTTTGACTATGTATATTTCCTAGGAAATAATGTGTGTTTGCTGAAACATGAAGCATCTGTGATTTTTATTTTGTGATTCATTTATAAGTGAACCCTCTCTTATTAATAGCCTGGGGCAATGGTTCTATTAAAGAGACCTAATGGGTAGCTTTTCCTTTTTTTATTTCCTGAGAATGACAAATGATATACATAAACACTCTCAGAAGATGTAATTTGGAAAGCCTTCCATTAAGAGTAGAAACTAGACACAGTGTATGTAAGAATAATTGACCTTGGATGTAACCAACCTTACAAGCAATAGATAAAGGTCACACCTTTCCTCTGTCAATTATATGGGTCTCAGACCTTTTTCCAAGTTAAGTGTAAAGTTTCTGTATTATAAACACTTAAAAATTTTTCTGTATATTTTGATGGTTTTGACATAAAACGAACAAACAAAAAACCCTTTCTGGTTGCAGAAAAACTGCCCCTTTGGGGGCTAGTTAATTCTTAAAGACAACAAAGGGCCCTTTTTGAGGCATCTCTGCTTTTTATACACAAGCGAACCAGCCAATCCAGAGCCTTTCCTAGCTGGTTGTTATGTCCTAGGAGGCAATATTCTCTGCTTTGATCACCTCTCCTCCAGAAGGAAGTAACTGAGACAATCCTGTAGCTTAGAGCCCATCAAAATTATTCAAACAAGCCAATCCTAAAATGCTCAGACTACCACTTTCTTTCACTCAGAAATCCCAATAAAGACCTTAACCCAAACCTTCCTTGACTCCTATCTTCTGCCTCCAGACTACCCTGGTGCCTTTCCCACGTGGCCCTGCATGGTATGCTGTGCCTCCTGTTTTTAAGACCTGAGAGTGTAATAAATTTCTTTCTTTTCCTGGGCCTCTTCTCTGTCTCTGGTGGCCATGCCCACCTGATTATATCTTAAAAGGATACCAGGCCCTCTCAGGGTAAAGTCAGGCTTTCCACAGCAGGATAGTGATTCCTGCCAGTGTTGCATGTGATTCCTCCCGTCTCTCCTTATAGATGGACAGTTTCCTCTCCAGCTACTTATTCTTGGAAGACATACTAGACTGATGATGGTACTTATATGTGGTGAGGAGAGAAGGGGCCAGAATTGAGGGTGGTTGTCAAAGGTTTTTTTTTTTTTTAATTAAAAAATTTTTTTTTAGTTTAGATGGACACAATACCTTTATTTTGTTTGTTTATTTTATGTGGTGCTGAAGATAGAACCCAGTGTCTCACGTACAAGGCAAATGCTCTACCGCTGAGCCACAACCCCAGCCCCTCAAAGCTTAATCTTACCTGAAAATGATATAATCATTTTATAAGATGGAAAAAATATAAATATTCATTTTCACATTAAAATTCTTGTTCTGTTTAAAGCGTGGATCTTGTTTATGGTCCAGGGACATGTGATTTTGTGCCTGGTGTTCCTATGGTTTCAGGTTTTCCATTGTTTCCTTTACAGAAGCGAACCCTTAAAATCCTGCTTCCTCTTAAACCCCAATATTATGTCTATCTATAATAAGCTAATTATATATGTGTATTTATATATATTTATATTATATATGCTTATATAACACAAAAATCCAGCTTTGTCTCTACTCCCATTTTGAAGTAATATATCCATGTCTTTCCTTTGAGCCAAGAATTTGTATGAATAAATATGTATTTATTTATATACAATTTGAACCTTGCTTCTGTATATAAATATATTAACCTTAATCATTATTTACTTCCAAGTCTGCTCCATCCTATATAAATGATAGTAATCCCATAGGTATGTTTAGAGTGCACAGAGCATTTTTATCTTCCCTCTCAATCCCCAGAATATTTCCCTGAGGTCAGCAGAGCTACCTGAACTGCAGGCCTCTCCCCTCCTTACATTATGGAAAATAACTCCTTCTGGGCAAACCACTACCTAGAGCAGAACTGAAGGATTAGCGTAAGCCCTCTCAGCCACTCAGCTTCCTCTTTTCCTGTTCTGTAGCCTCAAGGGTGACATACGCCTCAGCAGGACAAAAATAATCAACAGAAAACAAACCTCCAAGATAAAATGATATTATCTATAAAATGAGCACATTTATGTCATGGACAAGATGGTAAACTACTGTTGTTTTTTTTTTTATAATCATATTGTATTTAAAATCTGACTGGATTGAGGAGTAGAGCAAATATGTTATCCCTGGAGATGGTATTTAAGGAGTGAGAGCATGTGTATACATTTCTCCCATTAGAAAAAGCATGAAAAAGCATTTAAAACAGCTTTCTAATTTGTCCATTTTCTTTCTCTTTCCCTTTCAAATCCATCCGTTTTGTCATAATCCAGATATTTATAAAATGACAAATGGTATACATAAACACTCTCTTGATTTCAAAATACTGTCCTGGCCAGGCGTAGTAGTGCATGCCAGTAACCCCAGCGACTTGGGAGGCTGAGGCAGAAGGATCAAAAGTTCAAGGACAGCCTCAGCAATTTAGCAAGGCCCTAAGTAGACCCTGTCTCAAAATAAAAAATGAAAAGGGCTGGGGCTGGGGCTCAGTGGTTAAGTGACCCTGGGTTCATCTCTTCAAAAAAGAAAAATAACAAAACAAAAAAATCAAAACACTGTCTTGATTCAAAAACTTTTTGAGTCATCATTACCTACCAAATCATCACATTCCTTAGCCTGAAGTGCAGATTTTTTTCAAATATGGCTCATCCTACCTTTCCAAATCCATCTATACCTTTGATCAAGAACTCTGTGTTCTAGTCTTACAAAGTGGCAAAGTGACAAACAGCCTCTGAACTTGCCAGGTGTTGCCGCTTCCCCATAACTTCACTTTCCCTGTGACCAGTGACAAAGGAATGTCCTGCAGCCCCACTTGTTGAACTCCTATTTATCCTTCAATGTTCAGTTCAAATGCCCCTTCTTTAGAAGACCTCTTCAACCAGGATCAATAGTTCACTTCCTTCTGTTTTCCTGAGACTTTGGCTCAGATAAATCTTGACTTATCTGATTTACTATGTAAGGGCCTTTCTTCTTTTATAGACTGTGAAATCTTTGAAGAGCAAGACCACATCGTGTTTATCCTTGTAACCTCAGAAGTTAACATGGAGTCTATTAGACATTCAGTGTTTGTTTTATCCCTGAGTGAATCAGCCTCTCTTGCAGAATGGACACTCTGTAATGCTGTAAGAAAGAACTGCACTCATCACTATTCCCTGAAAGGGTACTGCTTGTTCACAGTCACAAAAGGGATTCAGAGACATCACTAGTTTCTGATCCTCTTTCTGATCCTCCCATTTCAGATCTGCTCAGTTCTCAGAAATTTGTTGCAACCTACCCACCTTTGGGGAATATTCAATGTTTAGAATTGGATAATGATTATTAAATTGTCCATCAGCTTTCTTCTTATGGGGAATCCTTAATTTGTTTTATTGTTCTTTTCTCAATTCTCTTTCAATCCTCCTATCGATTGGTCAACATTAGCAATGATAAATGCAAGGATTTGTTTGTTTTTGTTTTTTTGATACTGGGACTTTACTGGGAATTTAAACTAAGGGCTGTCTATCACTGAACTATATATATCCTCAGACCTTTTTATTTAAGTTTTGCTGAGATTAGTCTTATACTTGCAATCATCTTTCCTCAACTTCCCAAATTGCTGGGATTATAGGTGTGTGCCACCATACCAGGCTAAGTGGACAGTTTTGTTTGGCACATGGTACTAATTTAACTCCACCTCCATAGCTTTAGACACCTGGACACATGAAAGAAATACAGAAGGACAAATAAGGACACATGACTCAGAGACAGGGAAAGTATGTACGGCATTACTAGGAGGGAAGGGCCATAGAGGGATTGACAGAGGTCAGTTCTAAGGAAAATGAAAAGCATTAAAACAAAATAAAATAAAAGAATGCCTATAGCAAACATGGTAGAGTGAAATGGTTTTCACTTCCCACCGCCCCCCAGGCATGGAATCTTATTTTGTAAGTCTATGATGAATTATGTAATCCAAACTCATTAAAAAAAATGTTTTTAGGTGCTACGGATAAAGCCCAAGGTCTTTATGCATTCCAGGATCTACCACTAAGCCACCCCCAAATCCCTCAACCTCATTCTTAATGCTGTGGTCTAAATGTTTGTGCCATCTCAACATTCAGATGATGAAGTCCTAACATCTCCCAAGGTGGTGGATAATAGGAGATAAGTCCTCTGAAAGGTGATCAGATCATGAGGGTGGAGCCCTTGTGAATGCAATTAGTGCCCTTACATAAAAAGCTCAAGAGAAACCATCAACTCAATAAATTGTTGTTGTTTATAAGTTATCCCATCTAAAGTATTTTGTTATAGCAGTCTGAATGAACTAAGACATTTAGTAACAGAACACTGAATTAACTTAGGATAGCAGCATGTCCAACCAAAAGAAGCATTGCTAGCTTCCCAGACAGAGTAGAGTTTGTGACTAAGTATGGCTATTAAGATATAAGTGGAAGTGACATGGGGCTTCAGCAAGTCTGTTTAATTACAAAAAAGTACATCATTTTTCCAATTTTTAAAATTTCTGCTGATGTAATGACTGATTTCAAACAGCCACTTTGGATTGTGAGAGAGACAGGGTCCTTGATGCTGAGATCTATAGAACCTGCAGAGCCATTGCAATGGAAGCCACAAAGACTGTGTATCTCTAGACTTCTAACATAAGAGAAACTTCTACCTTGTCTAAGACACACAATTGGGGTTTTCTGAACTTACTACTAACTGACATATTACTCTTGGCCTCAAAGAGGTTAGGATCCAGACAAGAACACTTGGCACGATGTAAAGATTTAACAGAAAGACAGATACACCTAAATCTATGCAGTTATTGGAATTATGAAAAATTAAGTTGGAAGAAAATAGTGTGCAAAATTCACCAGGGAAACTAACTCATTAAAAGCAAAAATATAAAATGCTTACATGAACCTGGAGTCATAAGAAGAGGTATAGAAGAAGGTACATAAGGCTATTAATATTGACTACACGTTTTGATTTTTACTCTTTTTGCAATTACTTTTGCAAGTAATACTTCTGAGGTTTAAATAACCTAAATAGAAGACATTTTTAAATAAAAGGAATAATATACTGACTTATCTATGTTGATTTTTGAAGGCGAAATTCTGTGCATTTCTAGGCCCTTCAATACCTGGAGTCTCAAACCCAGGCCACTAATAACCAGATGTGGAATTTTGGGGAAGTCACTTAAACTCTCTAGATCTTTGTAAAATGAGAATGTTAATAAACTCAGGGTTCCTTCCAACATCTAATTCTGTAGATTTAATCATATTTTTATTATTTATTTTTTAGTTGTAGATGCACACAATACCTTTATTTTATTTATTTTTTATTTTTATGTGGTGCTGAGGGTCTGAACCCAGTGCCTCACATGTGTTAGGCAAGTGCTCTACCACTGAGCTGCAACCCCGGCCCAATTTAGTCACATATTTGCTTCAAAGAATATTTTACTGCCCTTCTCAAATCTGATTTCTACATATCCAAAAGTTGTTAAAATGAGTTAGTTAGATAGTTCTTCTCTATTTCTAAGGTGTGATTTAGAAGAACAAGTCTAGTAACTCCAAATGCCCCTCTTTCCCTGTGTTTTCATAATGACCCTTCCAAACACGTAACCTGGTATTTCTCAAGGTGCTGTAAGTTGGGGGTTTGCACGTCTGTTCTGTAGGTTCTCACTCCCTGGAGTGGGGTTAGTGTAGAGATGTATCACCCTGGTGCCATGCAGTGAACTCACTATATAGTGCCAATTAATACAGGTTTGCTGAAGAAATGAGTGAGATAAAGATTTATGTAAAAAGTCAGATCTTGGGAGGAAAAGTCGATGACTGATAATCTTGTGACTGATGACATACAATTTCATCTCTTTTCCTTTTCATCTACATTAGGATTTTAATTGATTTGTGGAATATTCATTAATCACCAAAATTATATGAATTCTAGCTAATTTTGGCAAGCTTTATTGGGTTTTTAGGTTATTGTTGGATTAACACAGCCATCAGGAAAAAACAAACCACTACTTTCATGCTAGGATGGACAAAAAGATTTTGTTCTGTTTCTGGATTGATTCATAGACTATACATAGGGTACCTCCAGCCTGTTCTGGGAGATCAGGCAAGAGGATACGAGGATCTTAAGCATGGTTCACCTGCAGGATTGGAGGAACTTTCTTGCACCTGAAGTCTTTGTCTTGAGGGGCAGGGGTAGCTAGGCCATCGACATGAATGAAACCTAAAGATTACACCATTTTCATGTTATCCAGTATACCATCTGAATAAATTCACCCTGTTTCCTAAAATACCCTCCTAAGGAAGAGCAAATAAGAACATGACAGAAGGCTCTTGGCCAATCATAAACTCTGCTACTTCCCTATCCTATTCCTGGGGATTGCCTTTCTATTCTAGAGTGAGTCCAAGAGTAGCTTCTGCCCAAAAGACATTTTAACAGAGATGTCCTAAAACAAATATCATTTTGAACCCCTCAGGAAGAACAGGAGGTGGTCATGGAGACTCACACCAGTTTTAGCCATTTATAAATAGAGATATTAGGTGTTAAAAATAAAAATTGGGTCATTAAATAAAAATAGATTTCAATAAAGGTAAAATATCAGTATCAAAGATCATACCGCAGTACCCTGGGGTTCCACATACTGTCTTCATGAGCACTTGATGTTCCACAATTTTAGAGAGTCCAAAATCAGCTATTAACACAAGAAAAAAAAATTAATGAAGCAAATCTTTTCTCAGTTTTTATAAATACTTTTTCTTTTTACCAAAAATAATTATTTATTTGTTTGCTTTTGTATTTGATGGTGGGGTACACATGTGTGGGGGACAAGTCACCTGAGAGGAAGCTAAGGAAAAAAGTCATTATTTAAGTAGGAGAAAAATATGACTCCCTAAAAACATTTGCAAATAAATTCATATTTAACCTTCATTCTTCTAAAACATTCCAAGCTTTTAGCAAATAAGCTATTTTCTTAAGCAACTATTAATTAATAGTTGTGATATTTTGTCTCTTGTTATTAATTCTGAGATTTATGTGACAGTAACTATAAGAGATGATATAGACTTAGTGGTATCATTCAGAATCTTCCATTGTTGAAGATTAAAAAAATTAGATTTTCATAAATGTCGTGGAAATAAACAGAAATATCAAGACATTTTCTGACTGAAGAGAAATAATGTCTGACCTATTATATTTGACAGATAATAATTTACTTTCATATGACAAATGTCTTTTTAATGCAAAAATCCTTTTTACTTAATCCACAAAGTATTACCTAAGTAACATATTATCAAAGGTGCCACCATTGTGATCTCTTGCTGGGCTACATCTCTTTCCCAGGAAACATCAGGAAGCTGCTCAAGGCCACTCTTTAAGAGAGGCAGGTGCAGAACTGAAACCATTTTAGACTTCAAAGATAAACCCACATTTCCAGGGAGGTGCCTGATCCTTATCAGCGAAAGCAACAGGAAGCCCTTCAGAAAGAAAGGCTCTCCTGCCTAAATTAGTATCTATCCCTCCTTTTAAAGAAATTTCTTGAAGGATCAAATCTTTGAAAGGGATGTCAAAGGAAATGGAAACTCCCTGCTGTCTGCTGCCTTTCAGGAGTGATTATGAGAACAGGCTTACTGCCAGCAGGACTTTCAGGATTTTTTTCATTACGTTCTTGCATTCATAAGGCACATTCTGTTGTCTAGGCTCTTCCCTCATAGAACAGCTTGATTTTCAAAGTTGGTAACGCTTGTGAACGCAGTGAACACGTCAGCTCAGCGCTGTGACAGTCAGCACCAGAAATACAATGACTTTCAGAGGTTTTAGTACAAATTCTGCTAAGGAGAATTCGTGTAAAGTTTTAAAAAATTTTTGGAAATGATGATTTGTTTAGGAAGGTCTGTGGAAAATAACATTTAATATATCATTTCCTAATACACTGATTTAAATTTTTCTTTGGGTAGATTGGAATTTCTCAAAGTTCATCTTCGTATTCCTCCAAAATGTTTATTTGGGAAAAAAAGAGTCAAAAAACTTTGGGGAAATCCTTGTAGTGCACTATATGTCAGTCTATTCATTAACATTTTTTAAGGGTCTTGGAAGTGCTGCAGAAATACAAAGCCTGCTTAAGTTTAAGTTGGCATTTTCTAACTTATTTGACCAACCATAACACCTCTGCAAACCACTCAAACCCACGCACTCCAACAAAAAGGTCTTATTCGCTTTTATTTACCTTGCCTAGGCACCAGAGTTCATGAACTACATTTTGGGAAAATCAGACCTTAATTTATATCTGGTTATATAAACAAGTGTCTCAGAGGCCAGATTCATCAATATGTACTAAGCATTTTGAATCAAAGTTCCTGATTATCTAAAATTAGACTCCAAATAATTTGTAAAATAGGAATCAATAATCAAAGGAAGCATTAAATCTATCATTTTTTTTCCGCTTATAAACTTATCTACAAAACACAAGGTCATCTCCTCAGGTATGTTATTGGTAAGGACCATAATTTCTTTGTGTCTCTAACAAAGAAGCACCAACTTCTAGCACTGATTTCTGGATTAACATTCCAGGATAAAGTATGAACTTCTAAAACAATGCATATTCCTCCAAAATTCAAATTAGGGATGGAACAATATTTTAAAATTCCACAGAACAAATTTCTTCTGCTCTGGGTAAAGGGGTCATGAAACATCAGGAAATATTCTCACCGATTTTGAGTGGTGCATCTGGGGCTGGTGTTGCATAGAGAAGATTTTCTGGTTTGAGATCACGATGTACAATCCCATTTTCATGTAGATACTGCATAGGGAAAATACAAAGTACATTCATATAATTCTATTTATGTTTTCAACATAATACTTAATCTTTTAAGAACTATCATAATTTTATGTTATGCAATTCAACAACACACATTATGATTTCAAAATAAATATCACAAAGTGATATTGTTTTAAACTATATACATTAACAAATAACTTAAGAGAGCTTAGGGTTATAGCTCAGTGGTAGATGCTTGCTTGAGGCCCTGGGTTCTATTTCCAGTGCTGTCAAAAAAAAAAAAAAAAAAAAAGAAAGAAAGAAAGAAAGAAATATTTGCTCCTCAGAGAATATCATCACTCTCTTTAGGCATATTACTATATCAATGGGAATTGTTTTATTATTATTGTAATAAAATCAAGGTGCTGTGAATTGAAATTTGTCTAGTTTATATCTGAAAAGCATAGTTATATGTGTGACCTTAGAAACTCACACCTATAGCAAAGATGTCATAATTATTGTTTGTCAGACTTTTAGATATGAGTAGCTATTATTTAGGACTCTCTTTAATAGCATAAATATTACTCCATGATGATGAATACTCTCATAAACTCTTCTGAGAATTAGGAGATCTATTAATATGGAAATTAAAAGTTATATTTGAGATGAATCGTAAAGATTACTTCTAGCAGCTATACTCATTTTATTGCAATTAAAATGTTTGTAAAATTCTGTATAATCACACATGTAGCATATTCTCATTGTAAATGCTAAAGTCCTACATGACCTCTGCTCCCCATTTCTAGTTCTTTCTTCAAACAGAACCACTCATCAATTTAAACTATTTTTTCATAACATTGGTTTGAACTTTTTTCTATGCATTTATAAATGTAAATATATGCATACATACAAGGAAATATACCTTGTTTTCTCAATTTTCTTACTCAAATGTATCATTTATATTATTTTTAACTGCCTTTTCCCCTACTTAATACATCTTTGAATCATCCACTTAGCACTTCAGCTTTTTTTATTTAACTTTTATACCCACTATGTTGGATGCATCATGATTAATTTTGTTATTCCTCTTTGATGGACACTCAAGTTTATTTTGATTTTTAAAAAATTTACAAAAAATGCAATGATAAACATTTTAGCATTTGCATATTTGGGTAGTTCTGCTGGCATTTTTTTTTAGGACAGGTTTGGTAATTGGGCCAAAGTTACACGGAGTTTTTATTTTAATATACACTGAAAAATCACTCTCCTAAAAGACACCATCAGTTTTCACTCACAAAACAGCTGTGTGTGTTTGTGTGTGTGTGTGTATATATATATATATATATATGAATTCATATTTTATATATATATGAATTCATATATATGTATATATCAGGTCTGGTTCCTTTCTGCAGAGTATCTCTCTCTCTATATATATATTATATATATTTAAATTATTTTAAAGTTTTAATTTCTCAGTTTAAACCATTACTGCAGTGAACAATGCTGTATGTAACTTATATAAGCAAAGGCTTATATATGTATATAATTACTGGCTCATGCATGAAAAACTGTTAATATTATAATATAATAATATTATAATATAATTATATAATATTATAATATAACTATATATTATAATGTAACTATATATTATAATATTATATTATATAATATTATAATATTATCAGTTTTTCATGTATGAGCCAGTAATTATATATAATTGATAATATTATAATATTATATATAACTATATATACCTATTATATTATAATAATTATATATAATTATATAATAATATTATAATATTATTATATTATAATATTATCAGTTTTTCATGCATGAGCCAGTAATTATATATATAATTATATATATATATATATATATATATATATGCCTTTGCTTATATAAGTTACATACAGCATTGTTCACTGCAGTAATGGTTTAAACTGAAATATTAAAAGTTTAAAATAATTTAAATATATATAAATATAATATAAATATATATTATATATGATATATAATATATACAATTATTATACATATATAATAATTGTATATATATATATAGACTCTGAAGAAAGGAACCAGACCTGAGCCTCCTTGAAGAAGTCCTGCATGGGATGTGTTCCCTGTAGGAAATACCACCTGAGCCTCACAGGAAACAGAATGGGAGAGTATTGACAAAAGTAACAGTAGGCAAATGAAGAGCCATTCATTGATTACTCAGAGAAACTGGGCTGAGAGAAATGCCCTACAACAGAAGTCCATCAATGTGTTTCAAAGTGGAAAAAGCAACAGGCACTAGTAACCTACCAAACCCAAGGATCACCGATGCCGGACCACAATTGTACCAGTCAGGTAAAATCTATCTTTACCTTTGGACTCCTCTTCCCCTTCAACACCCTCACATCTCAACCCTGAAAGGACCACAAACAGCAGCTAGCTGTTCAAAGAAGAGCAAGAAAATTCAAAGAGAATTATCAAGTATCCTTATCCTCCATATTTACAAATTATAGATCTCTAAGTTCTACTGTGGAAGTTTAAAATTGGATGTAAATCTAAAATTTTGGCTTTTTCCTCACTCAGAAGTGATTGGGAAAGCTATGGGAATGGCCTGAAGTTTTATTTGTCACCAGAGCCAGGAGATGAATTTGCAGAGTGGATTTTCCAGAACAACAGTAAGAAACATAAAGTTGTTTTTGCTCCTGTCTCACTAGGTTTAGCTCACATATTATATTAAGTAATTATCACATATAGGTAATAGCTTACATGTAGTAAACTCTTATTGTTATCCAAGCACTATTATTAATAGCTTAGTAACTTACTTTATCCTCACAACAGCTCTATGAATTAAGTCACCTAATGTTTGTTCTGCAAATGAAGAAACTGAAGCACAAAGAGGCCAAGAGATTTGTACAATGTCACAATTAGACATTGTGGTTGGGATTCATTTAGGCATTTGGCAGCAGAGCTCACACCGTTGCCTATTATGTGATTCCTAAGGTACTGGGCAGAAAATTGATTGCTTCAGGGGAAGGGATGAGAGAAGATAAAAATGAAGAAGAGGGCAGAATAATGGAGGGGAAAGGTAATGAGAGAGGGAGGAGAAATGTGAAATGAAGAAATGATAGAAGACTATGGTTGGCCTTGTATGATAACCAGAGAAAGTCGGCCACATTCTTTTTTTTTTTTTTTGAAAAAAGAATGCTTTTAGTTGTAGGTGAACACAATATCTTTATTTTATTATTTATTTTTATATGGTACTGAGGATCAAACCCAGTGCCTCACACATGCTAGGCAAGTGCTCTGCCACTTAACTACAACCCCAGCCCCATATGCCACATTTCTTAACAAGGAAAATATCATATCTTGATACCAGCTGGGTTGGGAAGGGAATATATAAGTACCTCATATTTCTGAAAAACACCTAAAAATTGCACATTTGGGCATCAACATTGATTTTCTCTCTAATTTTACCTAACTTGGAAGTTTCATTCCTTTGGAAAAAAAAATGACACAAAAATTAGCAACATGATAACAACAAATGAAATGACCTGTTAGGTTTTGATTTAGGAAAGTACTTATTAGATGAAGATTCTCATGAAATATTGTTCTGGCTTTCTTGAAGAGAAACCATGGTTGTATTCCAGGTGCAAATGAAATAGACAAACGAATAACAACAAACAAAAGGAAAGAGAATATGGGACTCTATGAGGAGAGCTAGAGTGGATTAACAAGAAGGAATGTTTTAGAGGAAAATATAGAGTTAGGAGCTAAGTACTATTAGAGGAACAAACTCAGAAAAAGAAAGCAATGGAATGTTAAAGATCTTAATTTTGGCTTTTAAACAGACCTAGGATAATTTGCCATAAATTACTTGTGTAGAAAGGTTACCAAAAGGTATGCTGCAATGTGGGGAGAGGCATTTATATGTTTTTGACAGGAAAACAAAAATGGCATTCACTATTTTATTTAGTTTACAAGTAGGCCCATAGAATTTCTAAACTTTACATTATATGAAATGAGGAAGCTAAGAATGAGGAAAATGTGGAGTATGATCTTTTATTTTCCCTCAGGATAAAAAAGTATCAGGAACAGCATCAATCTTGGAGTATAAGTTCTCAAGAAATGTTTATATTCCTTAGGGTTAAAAAGAGCCTTTGCTTCTATAAGTTACATACAGCATTGTTCACTGTAGTAATGGTTTAAACTGAGAAATTAAAAGTTTAAAATAAATTTAAAATTTTGTCTCCTTTCTTTCTTTCTCTCTCTCTCTCTCTCTCTCTCTCTCTCTCTCTCTCTCTCTCTCTCTCTCTCCCTCCCTCCCTCCCTCCCCCTCTCTCTCTTTCTTTCTTGCTTGCTTGCTTGCTTTTTTGGTACTGGAGATTGAATTCAGAGGCATTCAACCACTAAGCCACATCCCGAGCCCTATTTTGTATTTTATTTAGAGACAGGTTCTCAATCAGTTGCTTAGTGCCTAGTTGTTGCAGAAGCTGGCTTTGAACTGGCGATCCTCTTTGCCTCAGCCTCCCAAGCTGCTAGGATTATAGGCGTGCACCACCATGCCTGACTAAAATTTGGTCTTTTTCTAGGACAAAAATTAGTGAGTGGAGTGACATTCTTTCACAGCTTTGCAAATTTCATTAATCTCTGGCTTAATATAGGACAGCTGGATTGTCATGTCTGCTTCTATGCCAGGTCTATTGTAAAATCACACATACAGCCTCTGGGAAATTCCATCATACTCTAACAAGAAAGAAGAAATGTCTTTGCACTATGATAAGACAGTTTGAGATTTTTTTTTTAAAAAAGTCCTCCAGAATATATTTTGAAAACTTCTTAAGCACTTAAAGACATAAAAAGAAGTTTAAGAGTTGAATAATAAGCATGCTTCCTTTTATTTTCAAACTAGGTTTTATGAAGTATAGACCTCAAATGTCATGTAGCACTAATTTTAAATGCTCCTCAAAATTGTATGGTTATGGGAAATTATGCACAGGTAATTTATAATATTGTATTAATGACATAGTACATCTAGGTAATATCTGATTATGGGCATATAACATCTTTTCAACATGTTGATTTTAGATATTTTGAATCATGAGGATTCAACATAAATAGATAAAAGCACTAGAGAAAAACAAAGATAATAACTGGATACTATAAAATAAGACAAGCATCTAAAGTAGTAATAATTAAAGTAAACCAAAGACAAGAAATCAGAATAAAAACCTATAACAATTTGAGAGGTTTATAACATTTATATTAGTCTGTCAATTTAGTAGAGAGAAAAAATAAATCCAACAATTGTATTGTCTAACTACTAATGACTACTAATGCTTGACAAACTATAACCTTTAAAAAATAAATCAGAAGAAAAAATAGCCAAGTGTGCACAAATCAATTAAAATCTTAAAAAATAAGTGTGTGGGGGGAGATAGCAGTGGGGGTGCAGTCAGAAGCAGGAAAGCACAATTTCCTGGCTCAAATATTTAAAGTGAAGTATTAGGGGGGAAAAACATTATATGAAGGCAAATAAAAGTTTATCTGAAGCGAAGTCAAGATAGGAAACAGACATATGCTTAAGGATTTTATATTAGTAAATTTAATGTTTTGTGTGCTAAAGGAATACATTTGATTAATTTCATTTCAATGTCATGCCTTCAGTCTTGATGAAGTTTTGATATAAGAAGTATGCATATTAAGATTTCTTTAGCATTTTTGAAGCAAGTTTTAAAGAACAATTCATGAGTGGTACTCAGGGCAATGCACCCACGTGTATAATTTATTAGCCATATGGCCCTAAATAATTTGTCTACCCTCTACCTCTTGGTGCTGTCATCTGCATTGCACCCTTGGCAGGTGACAGTGAGAATCAGAGATGAGTTGTGAAGGAATAGTGCGTTGTGAGTTTGTTGTGTATATCCCACTTCATAAATGGTCTATTTGTGAAGCTATTAGGATTCTGTTGTTGTTGTTTATGTACTTTGTTAAAAACAAAAACAAAACAAACAAACAAACAACAAAAAAACACATTTGGAAAGTTTTGGAAAACTTGCTCTTTCCTGGAGAGTCATAGGTTACTTTGATCAGAAAATACCTGCTTTGTAGTTCATCATACTTATCCATTCTGTTTATTGTTTAAAAACTCAGTGAAAAAAGGCTTCAATTACAATAGCTAACCTAGTTTGTGTGCAATTACATCTCCCTTCCTTTACTTGCTTATTATTCCTTTTTCTGCTTGAATATGCCTTTTTCATTTGAAAAAGACCTCCACCCCAAAGACACAAGTTAATTTATAAGTATATAAAATATATCATAGATTAGGTTTCCATTCTTCCCTTTCGAAATAGCCCTAAGTGAAATATGTACTGAATTTGTTATATATACTTATAATTTATGGTAAGAATGTTTGGAAGTCAGAAAGGGAACAGAGTTTGTGGCAATCAGGATTTGAAACATTCTTGTTATGATTTTATTAATTACAAAACAAAGTTCTAAGACACACAGTATTTGTCACTGATAAACAGTCATATTTCAAACCCTGTTAATTTGTTTTTGCTGGATTCTCCCAGGATTCTTGGCAGTTCTTCAAGAGCCAGCCGCAGGGCTACTTGGATCTCATCCCACACCCTCCTACTTCCTGAGAAGCACTGGCCACACATTCTAAACTTCTCTTCACCTCTCCCTCTTTGAAATCTCTTTCTTAGCTTTCATCATATAAATACATTCTATATACTTTGGTCATCAAAAAGAAACAAGAGCCAAGCATAGTGGCTCATGGCTGTAATTCCAGCAACTCAGGAGGCTAAGGCAAGAGGATCGCAAAGGTAGCCTTATCAACTTAGCAAGGCCCTGAACAACTTAATGAGACCCTATTTCAAAATAAAAAGGTCTGAGAATATGGCTCTGTGGTTAAGCTTCCCTGGGTTCTATCCCCAGAACCCCCCCCCCCCCCCCCCCCAAAAAGAAACAAAAAGGAAACTATCATCACTGGCTGCTCTGTCTGCCTTGAATGCTTCCTCATCATTTGTCACCTGGCCAGTGCTCTGCACTCTCAGAAATCAATTGGAATGAATGTCACCTCCTCAGGGAGACTGTACCTGTCCTTCTAAACTGATGCAAGTGCTCACTGTTATGTCCACTTGGGATGCTTTCTGATTCTCTTCACAGCATGTAGATCTCTTTGCAGCCTTTCCATTCAGGATGTCTCTTTCAATAGACTAGAAAAACTCCACAAAGATCAGAAAAGTTCCCCAGACACTTGGTTTCCTTCACAGTGCCTGGCTCTAAGTTTGTGCTCAATAAGTGGTTTTGGATGATTCACAAGTAACTAACTTTTGCTCTGGATGTGAATGTTGTTTTAATTTTTAGTGACTAACATAGATAGTCAAAGAATGATGGTAATCTGAACCTTGTATTCATTTGCCATTTTTTTGTTTGTAATGGAAGTTGAAGTTGTTAAGTAGAAAATTTTCTGCTTACATTGTGGCAATATATTTCCATAGCAA
Source organism: Ictidomys tridecemlineatus (assembly GCF_052094955.1). Lineage (NCBI taxonomy): Eukaryota > Metazoa > Chordata > Mammalia > Rodentia > Sciuridae > Ictidomys > Ictidomys tridecemlineatus. Next base: position 117,120,618 of record NC_135477.1, on the reverse strand, counting down.
CATTACTTTGATATATTTAGCTAAAGTAAGGCTTGTAGCATCTGTATGTTTATAAAATATATGGTATTCTTTTTAGGTAATGGTACTTAGTCACCTCAAAGGTGTTTGCTGAATATTAGATGAGATTGACATTGTCCCTTTGAGAAGAGCCCCAAACCGGGAAGAACACTTTAACTGTAAGATCCAGCAGAGGAGTTTCATCTTGCAAGTGACATTTTGAATAATTATATAATTAGTTTCTATCCTATAGTGGCTCCAAGTTGGTAGTTATGGCTGGGTTAATTTCTTTACATCCTTTGAAGTTGATCAGAATATCCAGTACACTGTATGCCTCAGAAGTTTGGAGAAATTTGAAAATTCATCTGTTTCCTCTTCCCTCTCTTTTATGTCTGAAACACTCATGTAATTGTGCTTGCCAATGCAATAAAATGGAAGTGATACGGTGACTTAAGTGTCAAGTGGCTAAAGGCGTATTGATGTGACCAGCTGTAATATCCTAGAAAGCAGTGGACAAGCTAAAAGGCTTCCATTTGTAGATGAAGGAGCCTGATGGAGTCCAGTTGCTGACCTTGCGGGTAGGGTTTGTATGGGTCCCTTGCAGCTCTAGGACTAGTATTGCTTAAGAGTGTCTGAAGAAAGTAAAATGTTGCTGGAAATGCTTACTGGGGTAGCAGTATCATGGGGAAAGGGAAGAAGATATTGGAAGAGAGGAAATTAGGAATGCTACTGAATAGGGAAATTTGGAGAGTCAGGTTAGAGCAGACAACGGAAGAGGTCAGGAACACTCAGCCTCCAATACTTGTTTCTGCTTGTGGTGAGAGTCTCCTGGTTTACTAAATCATCTTGGAGGGAAATGGATACTTTCAACATGTTGTAAATTCATTTTCTTATTTCAATTGTGCATGGGATAAAAATTTTATCAAATGCATATTTATAAGAAAGAGCTATATGAAACTGGTGGAAAATACCATTTGATCCATACTTTTTTCCTAAAATTCAACTAAAAAAACTAAGACATTCATTCATTTTAGGCTTTAATGAAGCACTTATATTTGATTTCAGTAAAATCATTATTAAGTGAATGGTTATTTTAAATTAGGCTTCAGGCCCACATACACACACACACACAAAAGCAATAAAAAACGCTGTATGTCCTAATTTAAACAAGCAGGGCTCATGCTGACTGAACACATGTATATAAAGAAAACAGAAGCAATGTACATATAGTCAACAAATAAATTGGTGTACAAAACTTATTTGAATATAAGATTAGAGCAAATGCATATTGGGAGGCAACAATCCAAGGGGACTTTGAGAATGGTTAAAGAGGAAACACATTTGAAATGTATTTGATACATGTCCTAGAAAAAATGAGAATTTAGTACTGGAGGCTACAGAAAGTTTTGAATAATTAAATGGAGGTGGTATTCAGGAAATAATGTATAGCTTTGGAAAAGGCACAAAAATGACTTGTAATGCAGAGAAAGAAGCAGCAAGCAAATATTTGTAATGGAAAAGAAGAGACCATGTTTGAGCACAAAAGAAATGAGGAGAGCTCCTGAGTCTGCAGAGTTTGGCCATGCAGGGCCCAGAGATCTTGAGTTTGGCCCCATAGAGAGCATAAGCTCTTCACATTGCCCAGAGAAGCTGACTGGGCAGCACTCAGGGTTAATGAAGAAATAACTTCATTGTTAGAGAGTTAGTTTCTTCACAAAGGTGAGGAAGCTGGAAGTAATGTTATTAAAGATGACTGTGCTTTAGACTATGGAATATGCTTTACATATTAAAAAATTAGAGTGGGTATTTGGGATGTATTAGAAAAAGAAAACACTTTCGGATGCAAGTGAAAGGTATATGAAACATGAGAAAGGGTGAAAATTTGTACATTTGCCTTGAAAAACAAACACATTTACAGATGTATTTCCTAAGTCAAGTACACGTTAAGGCATAAGATAGGATAAGAAAGGAAAAAAAGGAAAAAAACCCCAAATCTAACTTGCCATTTAGTCTTTTTAAAAAGGCAATAATCAAAAGTTCAAATTCTTTTTTAAAGAGACAAAGATAATACGGCTGCTCTGAATTCAGGGGGTGTCTAGACATGTAATTAAACTCTCTCTATGGTCCTAACAAAAACTGTGTCATTGTGTAATGAAAGCTACTACATAGTAATTTAGTTTAATTACCACTATGCTGTGTTCGATGGGCTGTGTGTAGTTAATTGATAATGTCTCAGGAGTTGGTAGGAGGAAGTTTGAATTTCTTTAAAAATCTAACAGGACAAGGAAGAGCCAGTCATTAAAAAAAAAGAAAACAGTATTCTGGCTACAGTTTTTCTATGAGGAAGAAAATTTAAAGTGCATGAATTTTTTTTTCTATAACTCAGAAAATTTAGAATCAATATACATGAATTTAAGTAAGAATTTCAGAGTGAATACTCTCCAGTGTTGTGTCATATCTGCTTTGGAGATCTGCCACTCTTATTTTCTTCATCCTTGATGCCTACTCTATGATTTCCACAGAGTAGATGAGAGCCCGTGACGTAGATTCACAAGTCTGGTTAAGCTTGTCTGACGGTGGGATCTGTGGTAAGCCTTGATCTTTAATGCATCCTAGGTCCAGAGGAATCCACTTCAGGCAAGGTGGCCAAGCTCTGGGTCTTGTAGGCACTTTTACCTCTTTCAGGGTCATCCTCCATTGCCTCCTTCTCCCTCACTAATCTTGACCAATCAAGATTAGTGATATAATTCCATTCATATCTGTTCATTTCATTTGTTCTTTCAATTTACATTGTCAACTGCTTGGTAGAGCCCGCCATGTTGCCTATGGATATTATTATATTTGTCTTTAAGCCGCCCCTAAGTATCAAATACATTTAGGTATTTTTGTAAATCACATATTTTACTCATTTAAATGTTTGATTTGAAAACAAGAACAAGTCACTTTAGTAAACCCTCATTGCCTATAACCTAAAGTCTAATCACCTCAGGATAAAAATTAAAAGCCCTCTAAAATTCACACCTAATTTTTGGCTGTGCAGTATCCTGGGACAATTCTCATAAGCCACACAACCTTCATTCCTGTAATGCTAAATGTATTCTCACTATGTTTCCAGATGATAATTTTTCATGTGCTATTTTCTAAAGATTCTTCTGGAAATAGTACTACTCATCTCCCATGTTCTTCCAGAATTTGCTACTCCTCCATTTAGAGATGGAATCTAATTCTCCTTCCCTTGGATCTGGGCAGGATTGTAACTTCCTGGTGTCTAATAGAATGCAGGGGAGGTAATAGTGACTTCTGAGTTTAGATAGTAAAAGTCAGTGCAGCTTCTACCTTTTCACTTTATACTCACTGTTGGATCCCTAAGCTGTCACATGAAAGGTATGAAGTCTCAGGTAACAGACATAATAAACTCTCAGAGATATTAGTGGAGACAACTCTAGGTGATTTCCATCCATGAAGCTCCCAAACATTTGAGTCTTCTCCACTAAGACCTCAAACATTATGCAGCAGAGATAATTATCATCCCCACTGTGTCTTGTTTAAAGTCCTAACCCAGAGAATTCATGAGCATGTTAAGCGGCTGTGAGGATATTTTTATATATAGCAATAGTATTTGGAACATTTAATAACCCAGATCAATACCATATCCTTTGTGAAATCTTCCTCCAACCCTACAGAAAAATGAATCATTTTGTCTGCTTCCTGCAGCATTTTCTTTACATCCACAATATAATACTTTGATGTTATCATAGTTAAGTATGTGCTTGTCCATCTAAATGAAAAATATTTCTTGAGAGCAGGATTTATCTTATTCACCTTTGTACCCATGGACTGTAGGCACAAGGGCTGGTATATAGTAGGTTTTTGATAAATTTTTAGAAAAATAAGGCATGAGAAAAAAAAGAGTGAAGGATCAGAATTATGGACTAAATGAGCCTCTATGACAGACAGAACAAAGATACATGAAATACTCAGGAATAACAACAATTTTCTTAGAAGTCTAGCACATGCTTTCACTAGCAAATATTTACTGAATAACTGAAATGGCAGGACTACCTGAGATGGGACAGGACAACTCCTAATATGTATTGATCAGGATAGATGTTCTCTCTCCATCCCCCTTACAAAGTTGTATAGCTCTGTGCTCACAAGACTTCAGAAACTCAACTCATCTTGCTCTTTGTTTGGGCATTATCAATACCTGCTTTGGGTCACCAGTCTGAGAAGTAAAATGCAATATGAATTGATCAGTTCTATTTTGCAATGTACAACCAAATTCCCTCTAGTATTGCAGGTAGTGATGAACTGCATCAGATTGTGTATGTCAGATGAAGTCATTTTCCCTTTAGTTTTGAAAGCTATTTTCATTGAGGTTAGAATATCAGATTCCCATTTTTCTTTTCTTATAGTACATTGATGATCTCATTCCACCATCTCTTCCTGCACCATTTCTGATTGGAAATTTGTCTTCAAGTCCACTATTGTTTCTTAAGTATCTAACTTGCTATTACTTCTGTCCAGTATATTTTTCATCTTGGAAACTATAGTTGTATTATAATTTTTATCTTTAGATGTTTGATTTCAGTCTTTTTAAAACACATATTCTATAAATCTGCTCAACATGCTCAGCTTTTCCTCCACCTTCTTTAATATGTAGAATAGAGTTCTGTCTGCTATTTTTTTGTATGTGTCACTTTTATGTTTGTTTCTATTTGATTGGTTGACTTCTTTCCTGCCCCTTTGCATGCCTTCTAATTTTTGACTGGAGAATAAACAGTGTGAATTTTATCTTGTTGGGAGCTGGATATGGCATTTTAAAATTTTGGTTTTGATCTAATTAAGTTACATTTCTTGGAAATAGTTGAATTCTTTTGAGGCTTGTTTTTAAGCTTTGTTGTGTTTGTCTACTCATCTCTTGGGAACACAAGGGTAAAAAATACAAAGAGTTTAGTCATTCTGCTGAGTGAACACTGCACTATTCTTTACATTGTGTAGTGTTGCCAATCCAGTTAAATGACATTGTAAAACAATCTAATCTGTTAGAACTCATATGAAGAGGTTCAGAGTTAAAATTTCTGAGTCATTAAATAATAAGGTAGAAATGTCATTTTAAAGCCAAATTTGAGGCATCTCAATATTTTCATTTCATAGAAATTCTATGTGAACATAATTGTTTTATTTTTTTAATGTGAAATAATATTTATTTATACGCAAAGTTCATGATTTTTTGAATACACTCTTCAGTACCAAATGAATATATATCTACTAAGTTGACTGTATCTATCATAAAAAAAATCATACTAATTCCTTTTAGCCTATCTCATCATTCTCAGTAGTTAAGAAAAGTTGAGTGAACAAATGAAGAAAGTCCTGAATTCTGTGTGTTCTTAGTCTATTTGTAGTTAGTCTTTTTTTTTTAAATTTTTAATATTTATTTTTTAGTTTTCGGCTGACACAACATCTTTGTTTTTGTATGTGGTGCTGAGGATCAAACCCGGGCCGCACGCATGCCAGGCGAGCGCGCTACCACTTGAGCCACATCCCCAGCCCTGTAGTTAGTCTTAAAAAAGATTTATTTTATAAAATGTTGGAGGAGGAGCTGGTAGATACTTGCATTTGAAAGCACATAGAGCTACAGTCAACAGCAGGCTCTAGAGCCACCTGTGCCAGGTAACAACAACCTAAAAAGTCACAGGGGCTGTACTGTATTTTATGATCCTACAAAATAGGCATGGATGGGCAACTACTTGTGAGGAAATACAATAATTGAATGGAAGTTGAATTTGGTTACAAATATATGAATACCTCTTCTACACCATCTTTTATTACTAACTCACATCAGAGATTTCAGTTTTTGATTTTTCCACCATTTTAGATATTGAGCAAACTACAGAGCTAAGTGCCTCTGAAAGAGTTATACCTGTGGAGCTATTAGTATTCCTACCTACTCCTGCCCTAAAAAATAGAATTTGCATTTGCACATATTCTTAATTTATTTGAGACAGATTTAATTTTTTAATTATAGCAAGTAAAGTGATTCTCTCTTGTTGTGTCAAATATGTAGTTTCCTAGAACCGAGTCCAAGAATAAAAAAAGCAAAGGAAAATATAAATAGGCACACCTGCTGTGGCGATGCACCTGTCTTTAGAAAAACGTGTGACTTTTCCACATTGCATGATATTTTAGATGGATCCCACATGTCTGATTTCAGTCTTGGCCCCTGGATTCCTGCCATGCTTAGTCCTCTGTCTGCTCATCTGTGTCTATGGCTTTTGGCCCAACAGTCTATAGCAGGGTATGGTAGTGGAAAGAAGATAGCAGAAGGATTAATGGCATAAACTATGAAGGCATCTTTTATTCTGTGTTCAAAGCCTGATTCTCTCAAAAAGAATGAAAAAAAAATTCTAAATTTTTTCTGTCTTGGAAAATGTACTAAATCTCTGTGTCTCAATTTCCTCATATGTGAAATCAACTTCTAAAATGGATCTGGTGGCCTTGTAGGTGTGACAATTCTGTGAAATGATGCCCATAAAGCTTTTAGCTAAGGTTTGTGCCACACGAGTAGCTAATAACTCATAGTAGCAACAGCTAAGATTAGTTGTTACTGAGATTGTTATTGTTAGGTCTTTGTCACATGGGTTCCCACTAAATACTCCTCCAGGACTCTATCTACTCTATCTACCTTCAGTTATTTTCAGTAGAGCAGACCATTTAGCCCCTATGCCAAACGGCCCATTCTGTGAGTAAACAGAAGGTCTGAATGTTGTAAATAGGTAAAAAGGCTCCTCCTCAGGGATATTCAAATTACAATAAGGTAGTATTTCTAGAATTCTACAAAATCCAGAGCCATGAAAACTTGTGTATGGCTAAGTTTCTGTAAAACAATTTCACTGACAAAGTTAGGAGGATGATTTAAAAGTTAGACAGCATGGCTCTGGATCAGTTCCTATATTCAAGGAAACATTTCAAAGGGTAAATTGCACAGATGGTCAGAACTGATAACTTGTTCAACATATTAATCATAGACATTTAAGTGTTTTGAGGTTAAATTTTGAGAAGTAGAAACCAAGATTAGAATGCAAAGTGAAAAATCATGTTTTTCAATGTGGACTTCTCCTTGTATTTACCATGTCGAGTTCTATGAAATTAAATGCCTTTTCCAAAATGTGGGGGAATATGCCATGTCTCTGCTTAGACTTTTAGAAGCAATTGTATTCCATGAAAAGTGCCCTTGGATTGGTATTATATTTTTTTAGAAATAACATGATGAAACATTTTCTTGAATTATTGAACATATTTGGGGTCCAATTTTGTTTTAAAAACTAATTGTAATTCTAGCAGCTCAGGAGGCTGAGGCAGGATGATCACAAGCTTGAGACTAGGCTCAGTAACTTAGCAAGATCCTGCCTCAAAATAAAAAGGCTTGAGGGCCTGGGTTGTAGTTTAGTGGCAGAGCACTCATCTGGAATGTGTGAGTCACTGGGTTCAATACTCAGCACCACATAAAAATAAATAAATAAAATAAAGATATTATGTCCATTTACAGCTAAAAAATTCATAATAAATAAATAAATAAATAAATAAATAAATAAATAAATAAAGTCCTGGGGATATAGTTTACTGGCAGAGTGCCCCTAGGTTCAATTCCCAGTCTTCCCCCAAACAAGAAGATAAACAAAACAAAAGTATGCATTTAAGTCTAGCACAAAAATATTTTCAGCACACAAAATGCTAGGACCCTAAAAATGTATTTATAAATAACAAGGGGTTTCAGTCAATGAATGATATATTGTTCCTGTTCCAAGTACAAATACAAAGAGGCATATGGAGGGTGTGGATGATAGGGGAAAGGATGACAGATACAGATGAATAAGTCATCATTCCTGTCTAGCAACAACCCCAACTATCCTAAGAGAGAACTATGGACAATTAATCATAATATAATAGGATGAGTGCTAGAAGCTGAATGGTACAAAGTGCCATGGAATCTCAGAGGAGAAAATTTCTTGAAATCTGGAACTTAAATCTCTTAGGAAATGAAAAGATAAAATCAAAAAACAAGTGCATGCATTCACCTTCAGAATTTATCACAGTGAGAAAGATGTGGGTTGGACTTCAGATGGAGAGTAACTCCTTTCAGAATTTGTTTAAGAAATGGGCCATGAAATCAATCAATTATGCATGACTTCAATTCTTGCACTTTACTGTTTTTAATTCAAATTTTAATATTTTATTTGATTCTTGTAACCTTATGTTATTGTCAAGCATCCTCATCATTTATGCAAATACCTATACAAAGCTTCACTTTTATTTCAACTTTGTTATTTGTTGATAACTTTTCAACATCAAACTGGCTTCAGTGTCAAAGTACATGAAACTTTTGAATAAACAAAGTATATGCTTTTAAAAGACCTCTCTTCATACCATTTTAATGTTTTCCTAAAAGTATGCAGTAACTTGTATGTCTTGAAGACATTTCTCTCTGCTTTTGCATTTTGCAATATTTTAGTGTGTTCATTATTGCTTTTCTTCTTTGCTTAAAGTTATTTAAAAAGGGGATGATCCAACTCCAGTGTCCATCAACAGATGAGACAAGTAGATTTCCTTTTGTAACTAATTATAACCATCTACCTCTTAATTCTATGCTGAAGGTCCTATAAAGCTACTCTAGTCACATTTCTATTCTTTAGCAATTTTCTCAGTCATGGTTTGAGCACTTGAGTATGAGGAATTTATTCCTGAATAGTTACTTGGAGTGATTTGCTATCTTCTCTTGAGGAGAACATCACATGAGGGTCAACAGTTCTTCAAGGTAATACTTCCAAAGATCCAACTGATTTTCACATTTCAAGCTTTTTCTTAGTCTACTTTTTCACATTTGTGAGACTTGAAGTTCGAGCTTAGTTACTGGGAAAATAAAGAAGTCGGAATTGACTCTGAAAAAATAATTCCCATAAAGTCAGATGATATGCTAGCTACATGTCATAACAGGTCTCAGTCTGGTGAGGGCGCCCTAGTCAACTCCCGCTTTTTCCTCTATCTTGTCTTAGCATCTATCTTCACTTTACTCCATGGTGATCCCTTTTACAGTTTGGAAGCTTGTCGACAAATACTTCTTGTGCCCACTGTTGAAACTGTGAAATTATTTTTGTGTGTTTTCATTATACACAATAAAAATTGTGAGAAAAGAAAGTAAAGCATCAATTAGTAAACTCATCCTTAACCCAGAAATGCTAACACCTCCATTTTGCATATTACTATCATACCTAAGAAGTGTGAGGCTATTATTTAATCATAATAAAACTCAACTTTCATTAACAACAGAATATTATATTTCTTGAGAGTTCTCATTCTGACCCAGAAATACAATATATTCTACCTGATTATTTCAGAGAACTATTGATTGTTTTCAACACCATTCCTGAATTAGCCATTCCCAAAATAAAAATTCATTCCTTTATGGTCAAAGACATTGAAAATACCAGATTTACATCATTTTCCATGTAATACACAATAGGGCTTATGTCCTCAAGACAGGAAATTTTTCATATTTTTTGTAAAGTAACTATTGCCAGAGAGTTAGGAAATAAGTATCATGGCCCCATCCTCATCCTCCAATATATAATCAATAAAAAACAATATAGAAATAATTAACCAGAGGTTAATCTTTTTCCCATTTACCATCCTAGGAGAGAAATACACATAAAGAGAAAGAATCACTGATCCCCTTCAAACAACAGTAACTCTTTCTTAAAAGAGGATCATTGTCAAAGGAATCTTGCCAGCTAGGAGCCTTTTCCTTGTGACTAGAAGTAGGTAGGCAGAAGATGTCCCATACAAACTGTGTATGTGCAAAGAAGAAACTGTCCTCTTGGAGAGCCCATTGTGGATGGCAACATTCTTTGCATAGGAGTTCAGTTTTTCAGACAATTCAATATCAGAATTACAGGCTATGTTTTTGTGCAGTACAATGTCAAAGGAAAGAAAATAGGCACAATTATCAATTAGGGTGAGATTTATTTTTTTTTAAAAAGGTATTATAGGGTATAGCTCAGTGGTAGAGCACTTGCTTAGTATCTAGGAGGCCCTGGGTTCAACAGTGAGACTGGGGGGAAAAATGGTATTGTGATAAAATCCTCTTTCCTGGACTATGTACTTGTGCTTAGCAGCTTTAAGATGTAATTAAATGTGTACCTTTAAAATATTATTTTCTTATAGCTTGATTTTCTACCTTTCCCCCTTATTTTATTGCTAATAATCATATAGATCAATGGACATAGAAACAATGCATGCCTTTCCTGACCTCAATGACACTGTGAGTGCTTATGTTATCTCCTCTTCTTTCATGCTGCCATTAACTATACCGTATGTCTTATCCTCACTTGGGTTACCCAACTGTCTTTCTCCAAAGTTGATAATTCCATGACTTTCATTCCCTAATCAACTAAAACCTGGCAGGATAGATAAGAAAGAACTTCTGAAGACCATAATCCAAGGACATCAATCAAGAATCAGGTCATATCCATTCAGTAACTGCACGTTGATGACATGTTAATGGGTTTTTGTAAAAGTAAAGATACTCATCTCAATCTCACAGCTTCTGTTCCAATAAAGGTAAGTGAGATTCTTTTTTTGAATTTTAATTTGTTATATATGACAGCAGAATGCATTACAATTCATATTACACACAAAGCACACATTTTCTCATATTTCTGGTAATACACAAAGTAGAGTCACACCATTAGTGTCTTCATACATACACTTAGGGTGATGATGTCCATCTCATTCCACTGTCTTTCCTACTCCCATGCCCCCTCCATTCCCCTTCCTCCCCTTTTCCCTTTGGCCTTATCTAGAGTTCATCTAATCTTCTCATGCTCCACCACCACCACATTATGAATCAGCATCCTTAAATCAGAGAAAACATTCAGTACTTGTTTTTTGGGGGGGATTGGTTAACTTCATTTAACATTATATTCTCCAACTCCATCCATTTACCTGCAAATGCGATGATTTTATTCTCTTTTATTGCTGAGTAAAATTTCATGTGTTTAAGCCACATTTTTTCTTTATCCATTCATCTACTGAAGGGCATCTAAGTTGGTTTCACAGTTTAGCTATTGTGAAGTGTATTGCTATAAACACTGATGTGGCTACATCCCTGTAGTATGCTGTTTTTAAGTCCTTTGGGTATAGACTAAGGAGTGGGATAACTGGGTCAAATGGAGGTTCTGTTTCCAGTCTTCCAAGGATTCTCCACTGCTTTCCATATCACCTGTACCAATTTGCAGTCCCATCAGCAATGTATGAGTGTGCCTTTTTACTCACATCCTCACCAAAACTTATTGTTGTTTGTATTCTTGATAGCTGCCGTTCTGACTGGAATGAGATGAAATCTTAGAGTAGTTTTGATTTGCATTTCTCTAGTTGCTAGAGATGTTGAATATTCTCTCATATGTTTGTTGATTGATTGTCTATCTTTTTCTGAGAAGTGTCTGTTCAGTTCCTTGGCCCATTTATTGATTGGGTTATTTGTTTTTTTGGTGTTAATATTTTTTAATTCTTTATATATCCTAGAGAGTAGTGCTCTATCTGACGTGACTGTGGTAATTTTTTCCCCCAAGTTGTAGGTTCTCTTTTCACCTCGATGATCATTTCTTTTGCTGAGAAGAAGCTTTTTAGTCTGAATCCATCCCATTTATTGACTCTTGATATTAATACTTGCACTATAGGAGTCTTATTAAGGAAGCTGAGGTCTAATCTGACATGATGGGGATTTGGGCCTACTTTTTCTTCTAATAGACGCTGTGTCTCTTGTTTAATTCCTAGGTCTTTAATTCCTAAGTTTTGTGCATGATGAGAGATAGGGGTTTAATTTCATTTTGTTGCATATGGATTTCCAGTTTTCCTAGCACCATTTGTTGAAGAAACTATCTTTTCTCCAACGTGCATTTTGGTGCCTTTGTCTAAATATAAAAATAACTGTAGTTTTGTGGGTTAGTCTCTGTGTCCTCTATTCTGTACCATTGGTCTACAAGTCTATTTTGGTGCCAATATCATGCTGCTTTTGTTACTATTGCTTTAAGGTCTGGTATAGTGATGCCAACAATTTCACTCTTCTTGATAAGGATTGCTTCAGCTATTCTGGGTCTCTTTATTTTTCCAGATGAATTTCATGGCTGCTTTTTCTATTTCTATGAGGAATGTCATTAGGATTTTGATTGGAATTATATTAAATCTGTATAGTGCTTTTGGTAGTATGGTCATTTTGACAGTATTAATTCTGCCTATCTAAGAACAAGGTAGATCTTTCCATCTTCTAAGGTCTACTTTAATTTCTTTCTTTAGTGTTTTGTAGTTTTTGTTATAGTTTTGTCTTTCACCTCTTTTGTTAAGTTGATTCTCAAGTATTTTATTTTTTTGAGGCTATAGTTAATGGGGTAGTTTTCCTCATTTCCTTTTCAAAGGATTTGTTACTGATATACAGAAATGCCTTTGATTTATGGGTGTTGATTTTGTATCCTTTGCTGAATTCATTTACTAGTTCTAGAAGTTTTCTGGTGGAATTTTTTGGGTCTTCTAGGTATAAAATCATATTTTTGACAAATAGTGCTAATTTGAGTTCTTCTTTTCCTATGTGTATCCGTTTGATTTCTTTCATCTGTCTAATTGCTCTGGCCAGTGTTTCAAGAACATTGTTAAATAGAAGTGGTAAAAGAGGGCATCCCTGTCTTGTTCCAGTTTTTAGAGGGAATGTTTTCAATTTTTCTCCATTTAGAATGATATTGGCCTGGGACTTAGCATAGATAGCTTTTACAATGTTGAGATATGTTCCTGTTATCCCTAGTTTTTCTAGTGTTTTGAACATAAAGGGTGATATATTTTGTCAAATGCTTTTTCCTGCATCTATTGAGATGATCATATAGTTCTTATCTTTAAGTCTATTAATGTGATGAATTACCTTAATTGATTTCCATATGTTGAACCAACCTTGCATCCTTGGGATGAATCCCACTTGATCATGGTGCACAATCTTTTTTATATGTCTTTGTATTCGATTTGCCAGAATTTTATTGAGAATTTTTGTATCTATGTTTGTTAGAGACATTGGTATGAAATTTTCTTTCTTTCATGTGTCTTTTCCTGGTTTTGGAATCAGGGTGATATTGGCCTCATAGAATGAGTTTGGAAGTGCTCTCTCTTTTTCTATTTCCTGAAATAAATTGAAGAGTATTGGTATTAGTTCTTCTTTAAAGGTCTTGTAGAACTGAGCTGTGTATCCATTCAGTCCTGGGCTTTTCTTGGTTGGTAGGCTTCTGATGGCATCTTCCATCTCATCACTTGTAATTGATCTTTTTAAATTGTGTATATCATCCTGATTCAATATGGGCAAATCATATGCCTCTAGAAATTTGTTGATGCCTTTGATATTTTTTATTTATTGTAATATAAGTTTTCAAGATAATTTCTAAGTATCTTTTGTATTTTTGTAGTGTCGTTGTGATATTTCCTTTTTCATTTCATATGTTAGTAATTTGAGTTTTCTCTCACTTTCTCTTCATTAGCATGGCTAAGAGTCTGTCAATTTTATTTATTTTTTCAAAGAACCAACTTTTTGTTTTGTCAACTTTTTCAATTGTTTCAACTTCATTGATTTCAGCTCTGTCTTATACTGCTTTTGGTGTTGATTTCTTCTTGGTTTACTAGGGCTTTGAGATGAATATTAAGTCATTCATTTGTTAACTTTTTCTTCTTTTTAGGAATAAACTCCATGCAATGAACTTTGCTCTTACTTTGCCTTCATAGTGTCTCAGAGATTTGGATATATTGTATCTGTATTCTCATTCACCTCTAAGAATTTTTTAATCTCCCCCTTGATGTCTTTTGCAACCCATTGTTCATTCAGTAGCGGATTATTTAGTCTCCAGGTGTTGGAGTAGCTTTCATTTTATATTTTATCATTGATTTTTAATTTCATTCCATTATGTTCTGATAGAAAGTAGGGTAGTATCTCTCCTTTTTTTTTTATATTTGCTGGGAGTTGCTTTGATCTATTTTTAGAGAAGGATCCATGTGCTGTTGAGAAGAATGTGTATTTGCTTGTTAAAGGATGAAATATTCTATATATGTCAGTTATAGAAGAAGGCACAGAGTTTCAAACCAAAGGAAGGCACAATCTCTTCAATGAGATAATACCAGAAAAATTTCCAAACATGAAGAATATCGGAAAATCAAATACAAGAGGCTTCCAGGACACTAAATGTACAAAATTACAACAGATCTACACCAAGGCACATTATAATGAAAATGCCTAGCATACAGAATAATACAGAATAATGATAGAATCTTAAAGGCCACAAGAGAGAGGAATCAGATCACATATAGGGAGATACCAATTCATATCTCAGCAGATTTTTCAACCCAGAACCCTCAAAGCCAGGAGATCCAGCCCCTGAAAGAAAATGGATGCCAACCAAGAATCTTATATCCAGCAAAATTAAGCTTTAGATTTGATGGTGAAATAAAAACCTTCCATGATAAACAAAAGTTAAAATAATTTACAACTAGAAAGCCTGCACTAGAGAACATCCTCAGCAAAATATTCCATGAAGAGGAATTTAAAAACAACAATGAAAATCAGCAAAGAGAGGTATTACACTAAATGAAAAACTAATGAGAGGAGAAACCAAGTCAAGTTAATAACCAAAAATAAACAAAAATGGCTGGGAGTACAAATCATGTCTTAATAATAACCATGAATGTTAATGGCCTAAACTCTCCAGTCAAGACATAGACTTGCAGATTGGATTTTAAAAAAGACCCATCAATATGCTGCCACCAAGAGATTAATCTCATAGGAAAAGACATCCATAGACTAAAGGTGAAAGGTTGAGAAATATCATATCACTCCCATGGAATGCAGAAGCAAGCAGGGTTTCCATCCTCATATGAAATAAAGTAGACTTCAAACCAAAGTTAATTAAAAGGGATAAAGAAGGATATTTCATACTAGTTATGGGAAACATTCATCAACAAGACATAACAATAAGAAATATATATGCCCCAAACTATGGAGTGTCTACGTTCATCAAACAAACTCTTCTCAAGTTCAAGAGTCAAATAGACCACAACTCAATATTTCTGGGTGACTTTAACACATCTCTTTCACCACTGGATAGTACAAAGAAACTATGGAACTAAATAATCAGTCAATAACTTAGACTTAACTGACATATATAGAATATTCCATCCTTCAACGAGCAAATATACTTTCTTCTCAGAAGCACATAGAAATTCTTGACTAGATTTTTTTAATACCCTCTTACTTTGCCTCACTAATTTTTGATCCTAGGCAGCTCCCAGGGTGATGTTCTGCCAACAAAAGTTTCCTCCAGATCTCCTCCTTGACAGAATCACATGATCTCTCTAGCAAGTCACCTAAGTCCCTCAGGACAAGCCTCCTTCTTCCTCTTCCTCAAGCCCCAGGCCTCCCCATATGTGCTTTATTTTCTAGTAATACCACTTTTACTCCATTAGATTCCATAAATACTTGTGATAGAAAAGGACTATTCCAGAATTTTCATACTGGCTGTGCGACAATTTTTCTTTAAAACCTCAATTCAGTTACAACTTCCTCTGGCAAGATTTTTCTGAATTAGTTTCTCTCTGGACATACAGAATAGCTTTTTCCTTTCTGGTACTTTTGGGTCACTTGGTGCACTGATACCCTCTTAGAGCCTTGTGTCTGTGTGTCTGCCTGCCCACTGTATTGGTGAGCTTCTTGATTTTTGTGTCCTAGGGCCCAGAACAGAGTCTAGCACAGCCCAGAGGATGAGGAATGGTTGAACAGACCTGTTGACAACATCCGACATTTACAAAGCCCTGAAACAACAAAAGGTATTTAGAATGTAACCAGCAACATAATATTTTGTGCACAATAATTGGAAAATTCCTAGATATGTGGTCTAGAATTCATTGTGACTCTTTTGGGAAACAAAAGAGGCCACATAGACAGAACTGGATGAACTTCTGATATCATTATTATAATTGCTAACAATTATGTTCAGAAACATTTAAGGAGAAAGATACTCTTCTTTCCAACCCCTGAATTTTTCTTAGCTCTCTAATTTCCCAATATTGACCTATAATTCAGAATGTAGATCATATTTCTGATGTAAATTTTCTGTCTGACAAAATATCTATGCTTTTATTGAGCACTAATCTACTATGTTTATAAACTAAAATACTAGAGTATGAATAGAAATTTTGTTATTTATTTTCTGCTAACTATGATCTCTCAAATTCTTAGTAAAAATATATAACAATGTTTATGTTTTACTAGTAAAATTTTCATTGTAATGATTCAATGCTCTGAGCCTTGCATTAGTTAAAATCTATTCTCTAGAAGCTAGTGTTCAAATTTGAGTAATAAGAAATCAAATTTCCCCAGGAAAAAAGGTGCAAATAACATAGGAACTGACAGATTTAAAAGAAATAATGAAAAAAATCTTACATTTTTTGTTTTAGCCTTTCATTGCTTGACCGAACTTTCAGAATCTTTTTATTGACAGTAAGCAGACAAAGCAGGAATGATAGTCACAGAAACAAGGAACAAGTGTCAGAAGCAAGCTTAGTTTTAATATCCTTAAACCTTATTGTCCCTTCACATCATACTTAATCCTGATTTAGCAATGTGCAGGTGCTAGAGATTCAGTGAAATTGAATTTTTGGAAATTTGTGGGACAAGAATCTTTTTATCTAGGAGTATGCCCTTTTCGCTATGCTCCGATGAATGGAAAATTATACCAAAGAATCGTTATTAGGATATACTCAAAAGTTTATCCAGAAGGAGTTCAGTATCTTATTGTTTCAAGTAATAGGGTATACAACTTAAGGTCACTGAAATATTGAGGAAATATTATTTTCTTCTACAAGATATCAAATGGGAGGAAAATTTCAGGGGTGTCATTCTCCTTTTTTCTCTGCCTTCTTCAACACGAGTTATATTGCTCCTTGTAATTATGAGATAGCGAAATAAGTTTCCAGCATCATGTGCTGAATAGTCTCTCGCCCTGGGTTCTCATAGTAAGTTTTCTCCCAAATTCATAAACAGCCTACCCCTCAGAATTCACCAGGCAGCATCAGTCGTTGCCGGTGCCCTAGAGGCAAGACAGTCTGGGAAATGGAGTTCTGGCATTTTCCATCTTTCTATAAGAACTCCCCCGACAAGGAATAAGAAGTCAGAATGGGAGATGGCTTTAACCTGTTAAATCACATAAAGCTCAATAATACAATGCTTCTTAAATGTGTGAATGTTACCAAGCACAATACTGAGTACTAAATACAGATGGTAATTTATGTTAGTGTTGCTTCTCTTATTTTGATTTTCATTGACTTATAGAACCATCTCATGTACTTTAGTAGATAATGAACATTTTAGAAAACTCTTTTAATAAAAATAAGAACTTTAACAATTTATTTTTGTATTTTAATAACTTCCTGTAGAATTTATTAAGCTATTGTCTCTCACTTTTGAATTCACGTTTTTTGTTTTTGTTCTTTTTCCCATACTGAGGATTGAACCCAGGTACACTCTACACTGAGCCACATCCTCAAGCTTTTTTTTTTTTTTTTTTCTTTTGAGATAGGGTCTCGCTAAGTTCCTCAGGCTGACCTTGAACTTGAGGTCCTCCTGCTTCAGTCTCTGGAGTTGCTGGGATGATAGATGCGCACCATTGTGCCTGACTAAAGTCACTCCTTTATCATCCACTTTATGATGCAGAGATTCGAAACCCAAGTCACATTTTCCTTACCTGCTGATTCCCTGTTTGATCTGTCACAAGAGGGTGTGAGGGAGAAAGGGTGGGAGGCTGGAGGGGGATGAAAGGAATTTCTCCTTTCTGTTTGCTTTTGGAGTCTGTTTTTCTGCTGGTTATTCCCATGTGACTCTAAAACACTCCTTCACCTTGCAGGGGCAGGTCCTTCTGTGGCTGCTGTTGATTCTAGTTTGTGTTTTTCTCCAAGGCTCATCGGGACAATATCAGTACCCTTCCTCAGTAACAGGGCTCCATTGGCTGAGAGGAGGGGCATCGTCCTCAGAGATCTGCATTCCAGGCTCAGGAATTCTTCTGAGCTCACTGACACCAGCACCGCAGACTGAGTCCTCATCATAGCTCCACAGAACATCTCCTTGAGTCTTGTCAGTTTTAATATTTTCAACCTCTTTGTTTGGTTTCCCCAGAACGAGGGGGGCTGTTTCCTGCCACTGCCACTTCTACAATAGTTTAGAGATCCCCTTTGCCCTTTCAGTTCTTCAATATCCAGCTCAATATCCATCCATTCTCTAAGAAGTGAAATCTGTTTGTTTCTTAGGGGAAGAGTTATAGACTAAAAACATTTTTTACCCAAAGATCTTTTGCTATTTCATCTTTTCCTGATTCCTTATATCATATTCATTTCCTGCTTTTCTTTGATGTTCAAATATCATATCATTTTTTTTATAATTTTAAAGGGTTCAGTGCTTCTGTTCAGTGCTTCTGTTTGCAACTCTTCACCGCCATATCACAAGGCTAACACTATTCTAACCAAAAATCTATGTGATGTGATAGATGAAACATTTAATAGTTCTCCTCAATTACTCCCTTGTACTGTTTGTACATATGTATGTGTTTATTTATTTATTGGTCCTGGGGATTGAACCCAGGGGTGCTTAACCACTGAGCCATATGCCCAGACCTTTTTATTTTTCATTTTGAGACAGAGTCTTGCCAAGTTTCTTAGGGCCTTGCTAAGTTGCTGAGGCTGGCCTTGAACTTGTGATCCTCTTGCCTCAGCCTCCCGAGGTGCTGGGATTACAGGTGTAGACCATTACGCCCAGCTCCTTACTTCTATTTCTTAAAAAACATTTATTACTATAGTCCATATGTACAAGTTTCTCCAGGCTTCAAACTCTTGTCTTTAAAATCAAGACATCCCGAAGAGAATTGTAACTAAAACAGAGAGAAGAAAAGCTGTACCACTGGTGGGAAAGTGAGAGGGATGAGGACATCTGGGGTACAGAGGCAGAGCAAGATATTAGTGGTGGCAAGGCAAGGACTGGAGGTAGAAGCCACAGCAAGAGATGTCAGAGGAGATTGCCAGTTATTGCTACAAGTGTTTGGAAAACTATGACATTGTGTTAGGGCAAGATGACCCTTCCAGAATGTCCAGAGTGACCTGGACTGACTTGGGACTACAGGAATTCATTTCAAGAAATAATATGCAAGAAGGCTTAAGAATCGTCCTTGAAAGGCTAATAGAATGAACTCAGATCCAAAGGGGAAATCGCCTTTTAAATTCACTTTATAAACTTCTGCAAATACTATTGAAAGCCCGCAAATCAGAAGTAGCAAGGTTATGTTGGATAAATACCGTAAAATACACAGGGCAAGAACTGGGATGGAGTGGGGAGTGAGGGGTAGATTGTGAGATATGTTGCAGAAGGGGCATAATTATACTTGCAACATACTTCTACCAAACCTTTTCAATCTTCAAGCTTTCTGCTTCTGTGCTTTCAACAACCAGCCTAGATATAGCCTTATAACTGTGTAATTTGGAAAAATGTGAGATGTATCACTGATTACTTTGAGTTCCCAACTGTCCCATTTTTTAGAGCTATCTATAGCTTTGTAGTTGACAATAAACTGTTTTATAAATGTCAGCCATTTCTCACAAGTTTAAAATTGCTTTCTACCTGTGAAATTCTTAGAGATATTATTTTAATTTAAAAAAATTAACCCTTAGTTACAATAACTAGAGAAAATTTGATTTTTCTAAAGCTTTTTTCAAAGACTGCTTGCCTTAAATATGATAGCCTAGTTTCTAAACAGGAGCTTTGTGAATAGGTAAAATAACATTTAAAAATATAGGAATTGGCAGAGGATTAATCCATTTATCTTTGCAGACCTGGAATAGGTTCCTCTGTTCTATGTGGAACACTCCTATCTGGAGCATTTTTGCTTACGCATTTTTTTTTTCCTTAATTGGTGTAACTCTGAGAGGTGGAAAATCTGATGCTGAAAACATGCATGTCTCATTTACTGAATGGGAATAGAGTTTTCTCTGTCAGCTGCCTGAGGGATCCCAAATTAAAGAATGCTCACCGTGATAATCAAAAGAGTCAAGAGCTGATCTAAATGAATGGAGGCAACCAGCACAAACATACTGAAGAAGGTGAGTTTTGACTTACAGGAAAAGAATGAAATGATAATACGGGAGCAGAAAAATAATTTCACGAGTCGGGAACAAGTTATAACACTTTGCTTTATATAAAGTGAATAGGAATGCAATAGTAGAGATTCAATCTATGTGCCATCATCTAGGAAGATAAGCTAGATGGTAGCTATCCTGGAGTGCTTTGATTATTTTAATTTACTTGCTCAGTAAATATTTACTGGGTATTTACTGTCCTCAGGTACTCTTTTAGTGACTGGAAATATGAGAGAACTACACAAAATTCCTACTTTATGGAGTTAGATACGGAGCACCAAACATGGACAAAATAACGTATACTTTCAAATAATTGTGTCAGTGACAATAAATCATGGTAAAAGAATTGAGGGTGGCTTGGAGGTAGTGGTAGGCACTATGTTAGAGTGGTCAGGGAACATCATTCTAGAGAGGTGACACTTCAGTAAAGAGCAGAAAGAAATAAGCAAGTTAAAAAAGATGTAATGAAAGCTGATTGCAGGCACAGAAACAAGTACCTTGAGACAAGGATGAACTTTGAGCTCTCTGAGGGTCATAAAAAAGCAAAGCAAAACAAAACGTAAAACTCAAGAAACAAACAAACAAACAAAAACAAAAGCTAGTGTGACTCAAGCACAGAAAAGGAAAGTGAAAATTGTTTGCAGTGAGATTGAAATGGCAGAAAGAAACCTGAATGTGGAAGATCATCCAAGATATGTTAAGAAATTCTGATTTTATTCTATTTTTATTTTCAGGGGTGGGGAGGCTGGGGATTGAACTCAGCAGCAATAGACTACTGAGCCACATCCCCATCCCTATTTTGTAGTTTATTTAGAGACAGGGTCTCACTGAGTTGCTTAGTGTATCGCTTTTGCTGAGGCTGGATTTGAACTCACGACGGTCCTGCCTCCACCTCCCAAGCTGCTGGGATTACAGGTGTGCACCACCATGCCTGCTCTTTTTTTTTTTTTTAATATTTATTTATTTTAGTTCTCGGTGGGCAAACACAACATCTTTGTTTGTATGTGGTGCTGAGGTTCGAACCCGGGCCACACGCATGCCAGGCGAGCGCGCTACCACTTGAGCCACATCCCCAGCCCTCTGCTCTCTTTTTGATGGTATGCTATTGGTGGTAAAAGCATGGAAATGGTCCAGTTAATTTATGATTTTGGGCAGGGAGTTTTTGGGATTAACTTCAAACTTGCAATCTTTCTGTCTTGTCCTCCTGACCCACTGGGATTATAGGTGTGTGCCATTATGTTTGGCAGATTTGTGATTTAAATAATAACTCTGAATGATACAAGGGAAATGGACTTTAGTTAATGGATGTACATTCACCAATTAGAAGGTTTTGCAGCATTATGAACAGGAGATGATGGGGACTAAAGCCAAGGGTTAGTAAAGATGAGGAAAAAATGGTCAAATTTATGTTGTGAATTGTAGATTATTGGGATGTGAGGTAAACAAATGGAGAGTGAATTCTAGAATTTTAGCCAACAATTGTTGCATGATAGCAACATTCACCAAGATGAAAGAGATTGAAAGAACATTGTAAAAGTTCTATGCTTGTATCAGTGAATGAGAAAATAATTACATACATCTACTGTAAAACAGTTTGACTTATAAAGAATATGGAAGTATGGGAATGTGGGGAATGACTTAGTTGTTCACAGAAAGGTTAGTTCTTACATGATAAATAATTAGGGCTTCCGCCAAAATGAAATCATACCCCCAAATGTTTTTACGGCAAACAACATACTATTATTCAAAAATGCACCTAGAATGAATTTGGTAGTGTCCCCTTTTCTATTTCATGCAATAATTTGAGGGGCATTGGCATTAGTTCTTCTTTAAAGGTCTGGTAGAATTCATTGGGGAATCATTGCAGTCCCAGAATTTTCACTGTTATAAGGCTTTTTATTATTGTTTCTATCTCATTGCTTATTATTGATCTGTTTAGTTTTTCTATATCTCCTGATTCAATTTTGTAGGCCATATGTGTTCAGAAATCTATCCATTTTTTTCTGTCTTTCATTTTATTGGTATAGAAGTTATCAAAGTAGTCCCTAATGATCTTAGGATTTCAGGCATGTCTGTGGTGATATCTCCTTTTTCATCTCTTTTCTAGATTTGGGTTTTCTCTCTCTAATGGTTATTTTGGCTAAGAGTTTATCAATCTTATTATCTTTTCAAAGAATTAAAATTTTGCTTCATTGATTCTTTGTATTATTTTTTAAAATTTTCTATTTCATTAATTTAGCATTTATCTTAATTATTTCCTTCCTTCTACTGATTTTAGAAATAATTTTTCCTTGTTTTTCTATAACTTTGAGATGTATTGTTGGGTTGTTTATTTGTTGATTTTTTTAACACAGGTACTAATAGCTAGGACCTTTCCTCTTAGAATTACATTCATTGTTTCCCACAGATGCTGGCATATCTCTACTCTCATTTGATTCTAAGAATTTTTATATTTCTCCCTTAATTACCTTCATTGTCCCTTCTTTGTTCAAATTTGCTTTATTCAATCTCCATGTATGTATGTATGTAATTTCTATGTTTTTTATTGCTGTTAATTTCTAATTTCATTCCATTATGCTTTGATAAGATGTAAGGAATTATATTGATTTTTTTTACATTTATTGAGAGTTGATTTGTGTCCTAAAATATGGTATATTTTGGAGAAGGTTCCATAGGCAGCAGAGAAGAAGGAAAATTCAGCTGTCTTTGGGTGAAATATTCTATAGATATCTGTTAGGATCATGTGATTTATATTTATTTAGTTCTGAAGAGTTTTCAATGATTTTGTATTTGGGTGATGTAACTATTGGTGAAAGAAGTATGTTGAAATGACTCA
The DNA here is from genome assembly GCF_052094955.1 of Ictidomys tridecemlineatus. Classification (NCBI taxonomy): domain Eukaryota; kingdom Metazoa; phylum Chordata; class Mammalia; order Rodentia; family Sciuridae; genus Ictidomys; species Ictidomys tridecemlineatus. The sequence continues at coordinate 117,097,532 of NC_135477.1, read as the reverse complement.
ATATTATTATACTGGAGTTTCTGAGTCTTTATATTGAGTAGTATTTGTTTTATGTAATTACATGCACCAACATTTAGGGCATAAATATTTATTATCATTATATCATCTTGTTAGATTGTTTCCTTTACCACCATGAAGTGACCCTCTTTGTTTCAAGAGACCTTCAAAGTTTGCTTTGTTAGATATGAAAGCAGCTATACCTGCTTACTGTTGGTCTTCATTTATATGGAATATTCTTTCCATCCTTTCACTCTTGGCTAGTGGATTTCTTTGCTTGTAATATGACTCTTCTGCAAACAACATATGGTTGGACGTTGTTTTTTAATCCACAATGCCAGCCTGACTTCTAATTAAAGAGTTGAGACCATTTACATGCAGTGTTATTACAGAGAGATATGTATTATTACCAACCGTTTTAGAATGCAGTGAAAAATCAGGAATGGAGAGGAACATGAATAATTAGTAGCAGCAAAAAAAAAAATACTAGAAGAGATAGTAGCAAAAGGTATGTTTAATGTGTCAGACTCACTCACAAGAAATAATTGCCCTTTTCCCTCTGAGAGCGCCGAATCCTAACCACTAGACAACCAGCTTTTTCCCTTTGAACAGCCCCTTCTTCCCCATCCCAGGCTGGTTCCTTTGGCCACTTTTATTACAAAATTCCCATCCTGTTTACAATTGGTTGGATGAGGGAAGGATGCTAGGATAGAGTTGAGTAAATCCAAATGCAGCTTTTGTCTTGAAATTTGGAGTTAGGATCAAATAATATTTACATCCAATTTCAGTTTTATTGTAATATGCTAACACAGGAATGTTAAGTTGACCAAATGTCACTTTGTGAGTCTGAGAAGAGAAAGTTGGTTGGAAGAGAGAAGAGGAAAGCAGATAATGAGAAAAACAAACAAACAAACAGCAATGGGAGAAGAGAGTCCTGACTACCTTCCATGCTGCCTGGCCAGGATTCTTCACATAATTCTGTGTCTTTGCAATAACCACCTGATTGTCTGCATGCTGTTGTTAAGTACACTGACAGGCACACTAGAAGCTCTCAGAACAATTATTCTGAAGATTACCCCATCCTGAAATATCTTGTCAGTAGAATGTCATATGGGGAGGAGGGTGGCAGCCTGAGGGGCAACTGTCCCTCTCCTATCACATTCCTTGATCACTATCTCATGTAGATCAGAGCATAACACACTTTTGTCCCAGGAAGAAAAATAATCTGTCTGAAAAATAGTATGTGATAAAATTTAAAACATATTCAAGTAAATTGCAAATACACATACATGGCATGTGAACTCGAGCATTGATGACCTGTTATAACTTTATATTCATACAAAGTTTTCAGCACACTTTTTTAAAAAAAGCTTTGTATTGGTATAATATATATAGAGGTCAGTAAACAAAGCCTACTGACTTTCCACAACTGCACTTATCTGTGCAATCAGCACCCAGATCATGGAACACACTATCACACAATTGTTTTTATTTATTTTAGTACTTAGGAAATAGGAATATTTGAATAGATTTACAGTATCAGTTAAATCTTTAAATGAATATTCTGAATCTGAAAATTCTTCACCTATTTTGCCCTCTTTATTGAAACATTTCTGTGACTTCCTTACATTGTCTCAATTAATCTTTTCCACAACACTGTTAGGTTGAATATTTGCGCTTATTTTATAAGAGGAATTTGAGGCTCAAGGGTATTTAGTGATGTGTCCATGCACATATATCTATAAATTGAACTCAGTTCTGTTTGACTCTGAAAGTACCCTTAACGGCTGCCTGTCAGATTTGGACAAAGTGATGTGGATCATAGCCATTTGTTTATTTGAATAGATAAACTATGGTGAATAATAGTAGGGAAAAGTGTAGTTTTAAAATAGGTATTTAAGAGGTCCATGAACTACCACTATTGAAATAAGAAGTGACAAAATAAAAATAGGGATTGCAAGAGATGATTCTAGACTTACATATTTAAGAATAGAAATTGGAAGCAAATAGAAGTGTTTTTTTTAAAAAAAATTCTATGCCAGAAACATTCATAGCATGATGAGGAGTAGGATTAGGTTTATGGATGTTTGAAGGAAGATTCAAATGAATTTGGAAAGGTAAATGGGAGAAGAGAAGGGAATGGAAGAGTTGAAATTATTCACAAGTTTGCAAGTCTAGGAAACCAGGGTGATAAAAAAAAAAAAACCTGGAATGAAGTGGCATAGTGAGAATATGAACTTGATATTAGATACTCATATAATTAGGAGCTGTGTTGTTCCTTCAAATGTAAAAATTTGTGGCATCCTTTCCCGTGTTGTTTACTCTTATTTCAAACTTTTTTATTCCTCACTATTGCAAAAAGACCTAATGCTTTTACAGGAAGGTGTTATTTGGAAAGACTGAGCTATAAAGTAAGTTAAACCTGGTGTTGATAGTTCAATAATGGATTTGGTTAGAACATATACACTGGTAATTTCTATGGCTCTATGCAAATATTGTGAAACTTGATTCTTCTTTTCATGATTGGTGTGTAAGTTAGTTAGATATCAGGGTCCCTCCTTGGTCCCCTCCTCCCTCCTACTCTCTGTTTCTCTTTGCCTTACTTCCTTTCTCCTTTCTTTGCTCCCTTGGTTTTTGCTGTGGGTATAATAGGACATGTGCTTGTATCACTGGATGATTTGAATTTTAGTTAGATAACTAACTCTGAATAATATCGTATATTTTGATTCTGGCCATATTTTATATATTTGGCTTTTTAAATGACTATGATATCCATCCTCCCTTGGGCTCTGTTCTCTTTGTTCAGGAAAAAAAAAAAAGTTGTTTTGGGTTCATACTCAGTAAATGAATCACCAAGGTGTCCTAGCATGTGTTAGACACCATTAAACATATGGGAAGGTTTTAACCCAGCGTAGTCTGTTTTATCTAGGCAAATATTTCCCGATATCCAAACAAGCTTCTCGAAATTACATATATGTAAATGTGTATTTATTTGTTTCTATTATAACTTTGTAAAATTCATATCCAGTGTAAATTTTTAATTTGTATGTCTTCCTTGGAAAAAAATAAAATTGCCACAATTTTTTTCTTCCCAATTCAGTCATTTCTCATCTTGATGAAAAATCAATCATCTCTATGCTCCAGGGTCTATATTTATCACATCCAACCTTTCTCCACTTCCACACCAAATTAAAAAATGATGAAACAAGAAGGAAACAAACTCAAGAAATGGGGAAGCTTATTACAGTCTGTGCTTCTTAACTGACGATTCTGTAAAACAAAGAGGTGATGAAGAGCCAAGCACGGGGTTGCTGTTATTTTTTACTTACAGCGACTGCCTCCAGGATCTGTTTGACGGCATTTGCAGCGTCTCGCTCACTATAATATCCCTTTTCCACAATCCTAAAAAAAACACGAAATGCTTCTCAGACACATACATTTAGTTGAATAGATGTTAAGAGAAGTTAATTAAATCAGTGTCAAAGAAGATACATCTAAACAATTGCTACAAGCTACCGTAACACCAGGGAGAGAGAGACCCATAAACTGGCACTCTAAACATTTTACTTTGCTTAGGAAAATGAAAAACATTTATTTTGCCTCAGCTTAAACTGTTCATCCTATTTGAGGAGGAAAAAAAAAAGTCCATCTTGTTTAAACATTATATGGTGAATTTTAAACATTCCAAGTTGATACTATAAGATGAAACATTCCAAGGTAATTGTCACATAGCTTTAACAATGATTAATTCAAGGCAGTCTTGTTTTATCTGTTGGCTTAAATAAATATCTATTTTATTTTGCATCCTCCTTTATTATTTAAAAAAAAAGGGTCAGACTCATCATATAACTTTATTCCTAAATATTTGAGGTATCTTTAAAAGATGAGATATTTTAAAGTCATGATCATAATGAAAATATCATACCCATAAGTTATAATTCCTTAATATTATCAAATATGCAGTATTTTAAGTTTCAAATGAAGCTTTAGTGAGTAAACTAACTAGTCTAATCATGAATTGGAAAATTTGTAGTCTTGTAACGAAAATATCATATAGACAGGATTTTCAAGAACCACTTAATAATCATCTCCTGAATATTATTATTATAATCTAGTTTCTAACTTTATTTAACCTAATGTACCAACATCATCCAAAAAAGTACAAAGATGGGAAGGGATATTCCCTCTCACTCTCATTCTTTGAAAAGATGATGCAAAAATTTCAATTATTTAATTTTCCAATCCAGTTATTTAGAACATTGGCAAGAAACACTGACATCATCTTTTTTAAAGGTTGAGAGACAAAATATCCCTCCTCATCTTTTTATTTTTTTATATTTGGACACTGTTATGCATAAGGTCAAATAAAGTGAGAATGTGGACTATAATATTCAGGGGATGGTTATTAAGTGGTTGCCTGAAAATCCTGTCTGTATGATATTTTTTTATTTTTTTACAAATCTGCAAATTTTCTAATTCATGATTAGGTTAGTCTATTCACTAAAACTTTAATTGAAATAAAATCTTGAACTATACTTTCTGAACATTTAAAAATTAAGTATGAAAGAAAAGAAAAAGAAAGACTATTGTGACAGAGTAAGTGGAGTACTCTGCCATGACATCATGTTCTGCATTTTGCTCTAAATGTAAACTTTGTGATACATCCATCAACTAGCACAAGTGCAATTAGCATCTCCTCTGTGCACTAGACCTGCAGCCTTGGGAGTTTGGCTTTCTGTAGTCTTGTTAAAGGAGAGGAATTTTTTATAAAAATGATGGAAAAGGCTGACTGATGGTTAACTTCCTTTTCAAACATTCCTTCTCTCCAGAAGATAAAATTGTTTATTTCCAAGCCTGCAGAAGAAGAGAGTGGATTTTTCCCATAGTCACTTACCCAGGCTAGAGCTTTACTACAACTGCTACATCCCGGGGTAATGCTCATGTCTTAGTCTATGCAAATGGCACATCTTGGAGTTAACAGAGCCAATTTGCAGAACCATGAGTCATTTCCCCACATTGTCTATTAAATGAACATAAATGTCATTTGTAGAGGCGATGCTTCATTCAGTAGAAATTTCTCTCTATATTTTGGTTTATTATAAAGTCTTAAGCTTTGGCTTAGATGTGGTATTTGTGTGTGTTTATTTGGCTATAATTTAGGGCTAAATATCTATTATAGACTAAATGTTTCTGTGGCCCCCGAACATCATATATTGGAACCCGATCACGAATGCACTAAGCACTAGTAACAGAGGTGAGTAGGTCATGAAGGTGGGGCCCTCACGAGTGGAAATAGTGCACTTCTAAAAGAGGCCTCAGAGTGCTGCCTTCCTCTATACATCATGTGGGAACACATGAGGAAAGCATCATTTATTAACCAGAAAGCATCCTTTCACCAGATATTGAATTTGATGGCACCTCGATCTTAGACTTCCCGGCCTCAGAATTGTGAGAAATAAACTTCTGTTGTTTATAAGTCACCCAGTCTGAGGAATTGTGTTACAACAACATTAACGGATGAAGACCTTTATTCTAGAACATGCTCTTGAGTGAATGCCTAGGGATGGGCTGGATGTAGGAATGAATTTTCTTGGGATTTGTTTTCAGGTAGAATGGAGGGAAGAATAAGTATATAAAAATAGTTACTGGAAATTTCACTAATTTCCCTCAAAATGTGCTAAATTCATAAAATAATTTGTCTAATTATAAAGAAGATGCACTCCAACAGTCATGCCCGTTCATTATTTTATTCAATAAATATTATGGAGTGACTATTATGCACTGGGTACTCAGTGGTGAATAAGATATGGTCTCTTCACTCCTGGGGTTTCTCCTGGTATAAGTGGGTAGGCAACAATCAACACGGTGTGCTAAATGCTGTGACAGAAACATTAGGGAACAGCTTAAGAGCTGAGAAGAGGCAGTAATCTTCTGGAGGCCTCCTAGGGTGGATGAAGAATTCTAGAGATTGCTCAGTTCTGGCCTGAAGTGTATAGAAGTTTCCCAGATATGGGAAGAGTGGAAAGTGAGGCTGGGGACAGGTGAGGAAGAGAAGCATGAGATCAGGCAGGAGGAAAATTGTTTTGAAAAAAAAAATAAAAGAGAAGAAAATTACAGTGAGAGTTCAAGCATGAAGGTAGGGTGTCAACATTTATCAATATTTTGGACTGTCTAATGTGAGCCAGGTACTTGCTGGATATAAAAAGATTTGGCTCTTCGCCCAGGTGAGACCACAAAATGTAAATAAAGTAAAGTAATAAACAACAACAACAAAACATTATCACTGATATGATACAGGTTATAATTGTGTTTGTGCAGTGGGTTTGGAGCAGGCATTGGTTGATTCTGTAGTGAGAAACAACATCCCTAAAGCAGGTATGTGGAGCAAGGACACCAAATTGAACACCTTCCTGACTTTATCTCAGTGCACACTCCATACACATAGGTCATTGGAGGGTGACTAGAAAGATCAATAGAAGTGAACTTCTCAATTCACCAACATAAGTTTATAACTTAGAACTATGACTATAAGTGAAGATACTAGTGACCGAGCAAAGGAAAATAAATTCTTACAATCCTTTTCTGTCCATTTAGGTCACATGATGGCAGGTATGTTTGTTCAATACCTTTGGCAGGATGCTAAGTAACATTCTCGGTCTTTGCAAAAGACCATTGCTTGGGGGGTGGGGTTGTGGCTCAGTGGTAGGGCGCTCACCTAGCATGTGCAAGGCCCTGGGTTTGATCCTCAGCACCACATAAAAATAAATAAATAAAAATAAAAAGGTATTGTGTCCAACTACAACCAAAAAATATAATAATAATAAAAGAAAGACCTTTGCTTGGATCACTCAGCAGATCCTCGCTGTAAGCCTTGCTCATGGTAGACAGTCAATAAATACTTGTGCATCAATACTAACCACCAAATGAATGGATGTCAGAAACATTTCAGACCATAAACATCTGGACAATTCTTTTTTTTAAGAGAGAGAGAGAGAGAGAATTTTTTAATATTTGTTTATTCTTTTAATTTTTGGCAGACACAACATCTTTTTTTGTATGTGGTGCTGAGGATTGAACCCGGGCCGCACGCATGCCAGGCGAGCACACTACCGCTTGAGCCACATCCCCAACCCCTCTGGACAATTCTTTACCTAATTCCTTATCATGGCAGAACAAAAGCACTAGACTTGGAAGTAATCACCATCACAAGTGCCTTGGCTGTGGCTCCCAAGGGAGAACAGCCACATCCATCCTTCCAGAAGTTGAGTGCAGAAAGCAGAAGGGTTATTTCAGGACTTCAATATAAATTCAGCTCTAGAGTTTTAGATATTACTATAATAACATGCATCTTTTTCAAAACTCAAAGTAAATTAGATCAAAGGGATTAAATTCAGCAAAATAGAGTATTTATGTTGTAAAAGTAACACAATAATTCCTTCACACAATTTGGCTGGCATTTTAAAAAATTGTCAATTAAATTGAACCATGGATAGATGGTCAAGGATTTATAACCTTATATGAAAGATACTAGTAACTGATTTTTAGAAACAATGAAGGTATGCAATCATTGTAGGGATTTTTAAAGCTATAAAAATAGGGAGATAATTTTGGTTGGTATTTTTATTTTTTTCTATTTAAACATAGTAATTGCTATATTTACCTTCATTTCCTCTTCATGATTTGTAAAATAGTACAAAAGCAGTTAAGATGATACCAGCATCTTAAGATCAATTTCAAATGCCCAGGGTCATGTAATTTACCTCTATGCCACAGAGTTCCACAGCTTTCCACTGTGGGCTGATCTAGAAGGTTCAGTGTTAAATCAAATGTCTCCCAGGATTTTAATAAAGACACTGACCCATACCCAAATGTCTTAAAGTCAGCATACTATGGTGATACAGCCACATCAATGTTTATAGCAGCTCAGTTCACAATTGCTAAGCTATGGAACCAGCCTAGTTGCCCTTCAAGAGATGAATGCATTTAAAAAATGTGATTATATATATACACACACACAGACACACACACACACATATACATACATACACAAACACATAATTAAATATTACTAAGCCATAAAGAAAAATGAAATTATGGCATTTGCAGCTGAAACTGGAGACTATCTGCTAAGTGAAATAAGCCAATCCCCAAAACCCAAAGGCCTAATGTTCTCTCTGATATGTGAACACACAATAAGGGGGAGGGAGGGAAGAATAAAAGTTCACTGGATTAGACAAAGGGGAATGAAGAGAAGGGATGGGATGGGAAAGACAGTGGGATGAATCAGACTTAACTTTCCTATATTCATACATGAATACAGGACCAGTGAAACTCCACAGCATGTACAACCACAAGAACGGGATCCTAATTAGAATAAGTTATATTCCATGTATGTACAATATGTCAAAATACACCCTACTGTCATTCGTGTATATTTAAAAAGAAAAGAAAAAAAAAACTGACCCTAAAAGCTGTCTGGGGAGGCCCATTCTGCAGTCGTCCACAGGTTCTGTGGGGACAGCACATTTTCCTAGTCCCTCTCTGCAATCCTCCGGCCTCCACAGGACTTTTTCCTATGATACTGTGCCTTTTACTTTCACTGCTTGCCACACAAGTCTCTTCTCCTCAGTTGGTCTGTTTTCCTTCTCATCATTTTAAACTTGTAAGATAAGAAAACATGTATGGGTAATGCCTGTTTCTCTCCAAGGGTCTGCTTTAATACGTGACTCTTGTGCATTTGCTTCGACACACTAATTGCCACAAATTGAATTGAGCACATCTCCATCCAGGCAGTCAGCACAGGCCCTGCAGCTGAGAAGCTCTAATCTGATTATATCCTGAGGCCCCCAGACTTCCTGGCATGCAGATTAGGAAGTGTACTGCTCTGTCCCCTAATCGCAGTGTTTGCCCAAATGGCTGCATTATTACATGATTGTAGGCTTAAGTGAGAAAGACTTGGTCTGATGAGAATGTGTACTCAGGACCAAATGTCAGAGGAGAGAAGCCCCGAAGTATAAGTTTCAGAAAACAAGTCTTAAGGCTGCCACTACACTATAATGTTGCCACATACAAAATTATACTTAATTAATTCAGCAGTACCTGTATAAGTCTACCCACTCCTCTATAAGTTTCAGTTATGCTTTTTCTCATTTCATTGATAGTATTTTTGTTTTGCTTTTTTTCTCTAAGAAACTTCCTCATGGAGTGCTAAACTCATATATGTTTTTTTAAAAAATTATGGTTCAAAGGTGCTGCTTGTACCTGTTATATTGAAAGCTAGGGAGGGAGTCCGGGATAGTGGATCAATGTGTGTGCTGGCTAGGGAGTTGCTGTACAGGAGAAATAGGAAACCAAATCGAATTGTAGAATTCGATTGGAATGGGCCTAAGGGATTCCTAGTCCAATTCTCTCATACTATAAATAAAAAGGCTGACCCAAAGACTTTATATAAATTGCTGAAGAGCCGGCTGTTTATTCAATCATTCACTTGACAAATATCTCACAACTGCTTGCTTTCTGCCTAGCCCAACATTTGAAATGGGGATTGAAAAACCATCCTTACCCTGGCCAGCATGTTATGCTTTTGGATATCACTTTGCTCTGGAAGATTTGTCCTTCTACCTTCTAGCTGCTAATTTTCAGTTTCTCATGTAAAATTTAGTTCAAAAGATTCTACTCCTCTCTGAAGCCATTTCAGACTCCATGCACAGTTTCTATATCTCAGTTAGAGCAATGATCAGCCCCACATGAATATTTGGAGCCAAACTTGGGGCCAAGCACCAGCAAATGCAAAGTACATTATGATATATCCTTTCGGTATTGATTTTTAATCTTTATTTTCTCTTTTGGGTCCCCAGCCCTCATTTATTTTATTTTTATCTTTTGATATTACAGCTGTCTGCATAAGGCCTAATAGACATTTTTGAAAATTTATGGCAATATGAAAAACTAATTAGAATCCATAACACAGAGTTCTTTTCTCTTTTCTAGACCTTGAGTTCCTTGAGGGTGGTGATAATGTACTGTGGTTAACATGGTAGTAAGAAGAGAATAAAGTGGGTAGTGAAGTTAAAGTCTGTGGGTCAGGCTTTTCATTTATAGTATGAGAGAATTGGACTACGAATCCCTTAGTTCCATTCCAAAGTTAGAACACTGTGCTGAGTACAGTTTGTAAGTGGTTTTGTTTACATTTTTTTTTTAAATTATGGACTTGAATGGCAAGGAGGTAGTGGTCTTCTGGACTGACCTGATGGAATCCATGTTTTAAATGTGGAAGGGAGTGAAATTAACTTTAGTTAGAATTCTACTGCTATGAGAGGGAATGTGAAGGCTCCAAGGGCAGAAGCAATGGAAATGCAGGAAAGGGACGACTTTGAAAGGCTCTCACAGGAAGAATTATGGGCAGAAGGAAGTAAAAGGAAGAGGGAGAAATCCATGCTGATTAGTTTAGCAGGTGAATCAGTTCACAAGGGTAGGGAAGGGAAACAAGATTAAGAGTTGAAGAAGGATGTTGGGTTCATTTGAGGACATATTAATTTACAAATGCCAAAGGAGCATTTTGGTAAAAATGCCCCGGTGGATTGTTGATAGCACAGCTTCATCTCTGCTCAGAAGGCTGTCATCAGTGTGGCCCAGGCCACAGGCACGTGTCAGATTGACCTGCAGAGAATGCAGGAAGACGGTTCAGGGAAATGTGGACCGCTAGGAGATGGAAAGGCGGAGAGGAAATAGGACGGAGATCAGGAAGGAGACAACTGGAAAGTCAGATAAAAATCAAGGGAAACAGAAGCTGTCAAAAACTGCATGGGAGATAGGGAGAGGTGTAGTCCCATGACACAAGACGACACAGACCAGATGTGTGTCAGTTGCTGAAGACTACACATCTTTGGAGATACGTATCTCTAAAATCTATGGTCCTCAGCTTCAGCAGGAAGCTGAGGACCATAGATTTTTGGTGCTCCTCAGAAGTTTTTATTTTTGCCATGTGTGCTCTAACATTTCCACTTTGATACTTTAAAACTTTCATCTCCCAATTCCCCATATTTCTTATATATGTATATGAAATCTTCCTTGTTTTGGCTTTTTTTTTTCTTAGCCTTGCATTTTTAAGGTTCATCCATGCTACAGTATGCATCAATAGCATTCCTGTTAATAGGGAATGGTATTGCATTATACATTTTGTTTGTTCATTCACCAGTTGATGACATTTGAATTATTTCCTCTCTTTTAACATGCCCCACTCTACATGCAGGAATACACACTGAAACTCAAAGAACATAAACTTGCTGATGCCCACAATGTTTGCTGGGCTATGAGAAATAAAGTCCTTTGTCTCTCACCCAGGAGCCTCAGATGCCATGTCAGCATCCATAAAAGACTAAAAGGCTAATTTAGTAGCTGATAAGTAAGATAAAATTATATTTCAGCTCAAACAATTATTCTTCCAGCTCTGTACTTCAAAATTGTTTTGACTAATCTAGGTCTTTGGTTCTTTGGCATATTATCTCTTTCTTTCTGCTTCTAAGGAAGAAGGACACTTTTTCTATGCTGAACAAATTCCTTTATATGACTCTAGACCTCTTTCCCTCTGAAATGTTCCAAATATAAGTCCCTTTCTTATTTATTTATTTATTTTTTAAATACATGATAACAGTGGAATGCATTACAATCCTTATTACACATATAGAGCACAATCTTTCATATCTCTGTACATAAAGTATGTTCACGCCAACTTATGCCATTATACATGTACTCCTTTTTTGCATTACAATTTTAATATACATATATACCATAATTTTTCATATCTCTGTTTGTATATAAGATATATTGGCCCCAAATTCAAATCTTCGTACATGGATTTTGTATAAGGATGACCATCACATTCCACCATCCTTGCTAATCCCCTTCCCCCCTTTCCCTCCCACCAGCATTCCCTCTGCCCTATCTAGAGTTCATCTAATCCTCCCATGTTCTCCTTCCCTACCCCATTATGAGTCACCCCTCTTATATCAGAGAAAACATTCAGCATTTGTTTTGGGGGATTGGCTAACTCCAAACATAAGTCCCTTTCACACAGACCTTTCATGCTTCTCCTTGTGGGCTTCTTTCCCAAGAAAATCCATGTGTCCTTAGTGCTCCATCTTAAAATAACCAGTTTCCATTTATCCTGGGTCCCCTTCAACTACCTCACCTCTATCCATTCCTTGATAGCCAAGCTTTCAAAAGCAACAATAACAACAACAAAAAACAAAACAACACCCCATCCCCCAAAACAACAACAATAACAAAAAAAAAAAAAAAAAAAAACCAGGACCATACATCTTTTTCAAAGTATGTTTTCTTCACATATGGCCATATAAAGCCACACAAAGAGATATCCATGATCAAAAAACAACTCTGCATATTAATGCATAAATTTGACCCAACACTCACATTGGACAAAATGTTAGACTACTAATCTGAAGTTGTTTTTATTTATTTATTTAGGGGTGCCTGGGTTAAAACCCAGTGCCTTGCACATGCTAGGCAAGTACTCTACCATGGAACTATATCCCCAGTATAGAAGTTTTATTTTTAGATATACACATATCAACATTTGCATGATGTAATGAAAAATTCACACACTTTGAAATGTGGTATACTTGAGTCCAATCTTACTTCATTACTGTTGTTATTAGAATCTATAAGCTAAGTGACTTATTGATAAAAAGTTATTGAAAGTCTCTGATCCTCAGTTATCTTGCACGGATAGCAGGCCTTGCCTAGGTAGCAGGGCCAACTTTGCATACATATTTCTGTGAGAAGGAAATGAGATGATGGTAGTAAAATGTCTTGCACACTACAAGGTTTCCAGTAGGAATTCAAATACGGCCCACACATAGTGACCAATTACCATTTCTGGATAATCAAATATTGTAGAACTTCACTTCAGACATATTAATGGTTAATATTTAACGCAACAGTCTTCACAAATCTAGACTTTCCTTGAATTTGGTTAATCGGAATATCAACCACCACACAACTCTAAGACTGGGGCAAGAAATAGCCTAAGTCCTACTTTTGGAACATCTTCCTAATGGCAATGTTCTGAAAAATCAACTGGTTTTCATCATGAGTTAGAAGCCCAGAAATGCTGAAATAGAAAACTATAAGACTGATATTTTTAAAAAAATCTATTTGAAGACATTAGAGAGTTACCAAGGAAGTGAAGGCTTCATCAACCTAGATCTAGGAAGGAAAACCCAGCAGAGCAAAGCTGCCATTGCTTGCCTCTGCTTTCCCTCTGAAGGCATGAACCCATTCTAAAGCAGCAGCTGAGAGCTGAGAAGATGGAAAAGCTTCTGGCCATCTCACAGAACTGAGGGGACGAAAGGTAGGATCTGAGTTTTGCCATGGAAGAAGAACCCCAGTGAAATCCCCTGGCTTAAAGTTGAGACCCTTAAAGAACAGAGCCCTATGAATAAGAATTGACATGAAATAGAGGAGCCCTTAGGAAGCCCAGCTTTGAATCAGCCCAATACCTGATTGCATCAGAGTGATCTCTTTTGTATCTTAAGTGCTTGTCAGAATAAAAGAAAACCTGTTCTTGTGGAAGGAAACAGCATTCAAAGCTTCAAATTCTAAAACCTTTCATATATAATATTTGGCATTGGCAAGCAAAAGTATAAGAAGAAAGCAGAAAAGGCAGGAAAAGAAATTTACAAGGTGTTTGGATAATGGAGTTACCAGACAAGAATCAGGAAAAATGCTTTTGGTTTAATCAGTACACAAAGGATATTGCTAAATTAATTGTGGTAACTATGATAATTTTCTGGAAAAAAAAAACTTGAAAATTTACATCTTAAAGCAAACACCTTCTCCACTTAAAAGGTTCAATGAAAATGATGTTGAGGTTTTAAGAATTATGATCAGATTGGGAAGGATTGAACAATAACTTTGGGTACTTTCTTTTTCAACTGATGGCATAATACACTTATATAGATAAATAGATTTTAATCTTTTTCTTGAACATCAAAAGCATTGTTTTTATTCCAAAATCCATCATAATTTATCCTATGTAACTCATTATTTAACTTCTATATGCAATAGCAGATTCCACCTGGAGTATGAATATGTTTAATTTTTTACATACAAGCATCATAGAATAGATTTTCTGATAATAAAATACAACTAGTTTGACTATAATGAACTAACATAATTGTCTCTTTCTCAATTGCTCCATTAGTTCATTCATTAGGTGCTATTAGAGTCACCATTAGACAAGGAATGAATTCTCATTATCACAACTAAATAAATTTGAGTTTGACTTAAGTACAGGAAGAGATCATATTATGATTTCTTTACTTTCAAAGGAAAAAAACCCTCAATAGATTATATTAAAAAAGCAGGATATATTTTCAGTGTGATGTAATTTAAAGATAATTGTAGAAATAAGTAACTTAATGGAGATGCCAAATTCGTCTCAGCTATGTCAATGATGTGGACAATGTTTAGGGGAAAAAGTCTATCTTCCAAAACCACTAACAGCTTGGGAGTGGTTGAGTGCTTTACTGGCTATCTGCCATCTTTTGGGATGTCTTCTGTTAAATATGAATATTTTATCCATTTACTTCTGCAAATGAAATTTATCAATAGCACTTAGGTTTTTATTTTTTCCTAGAACTGAATTAAATTCTACTCCAAATTCTTTCATGGAAGAAAGCTTGGGACACGGTGATACATAGAGACTTTTGACTCCAAATTAATTCAAATAAACAGAGGCAGGAAGGTAAATAGTGCTATTAGTAGATGAGAGCTTCAGTATGTCATTCCTAACTGCAATTATTTACTATTAAAGAGTGTAAAATTTCTCTCCAATAAACCATAATTAGCAGAGAAATATGCAAGTTCTGCTCAGAGAAAACTCATGGCTCCAAAGCCAGTGGGATCTGCCTATAAACTAACTCTACTAATGTACCTAAATAATATGTGCACGGAAAAGAGTCAGCAAAAGGGGGTGTGAAAAATGAAGCCTTAATAGGCAAATTTTGGCAATAGCCAAATAGGCTAGTTCAGAGGAGCACATGGGAACTTGATAGTTTTAGAATAAGATTATATATTCTTAAAGTATATTCAAGTTGTTAAGTTCTCTTCACAACATAGAACAGCTTTAAATTTGTCCCGAGGTTCAGAGAAGTTAAGTAAATTACTCTAAGTTAGTTATTCACCCTTGAGTGGTACAGTCTGGATTCAGAACTGTGAATCTAACAAACAAATAACCAACACCGGAAGGCTACCCATGCCCACTTTCTGTAGTGGACTCACTATTGAAAATATGAAAAGAGTAAAAATATGAAAATATGAAAAGAGTAAAAATTTTTTAAAAATCCACCTGTTCTAAGGAAACTTCAACAGACAAACAAAATTAGATTTCTGTTAAAGATACATATGTAGTTACAATCCAGGTGGCCCATTTTGTTCCTTCCCACCTAAAGATTCAAATCCTTATTGGGTAAGGTTCAAAATAAAAGACAGAATAGTTGAAAAGACAATCCAAACACTTTGGGATACTTTTGAAGAGGCAGCAAATTCAACTGGGTGGAGTAAGGATGGGAAGGAGGTATCTCAGTTCATTTCAGCTGCTATAACCAAATGTCATTAACTGGGTGATAATAAACCACCACGATTTCTTTCTCACAGTTTTGGAGGTTGGGAAGTCCATGCTGAAGGAATCCGCAGATTCAGGGTCTGGGCAAGTGCTGGCTTCCTCACTGAGTCTTTTCACTAAGTCCCACACACAGAGAAAGGGGGGGGTATCACTCTTGAGCCTCTTGTATAGGGCACTAATCCAATTCATCAAGGCACTGGCCTAGTCACCTCACAAACCCTCACTTGGTGGTGAGGGTTTCAATATGTGACTTTAGGGCAACACAAACATTAAGGCCATAGTAGGAGGGAGAAGGGTTTCTCTCTCTACACAATCAAAACTCATCCCCTTTAGATATCGTTCTCCTCAGAGTCCACTCATTGTAGCAGTTACTTAGTCATTCACTCAGCAAATATTTATGGAGCATTTATCATGACCCAGGCACCCAGTCTCTCCTTTGTCTTCCCCTTAAACCATATCCCAATTCTCCCTCACTGCAGGCACACTCCACCAGTGAAAGCTTCTTACCATTTCTAGTGTGTAACCTACTTAGTCTCTTTACCTTCTTCCAATTCCATCTTGAACATAGCAGAAGACTCCCAAGAGCCCAACAGTGCAAACAGGGAATTTTCCTGAGTGATGGGGAAGATGGAAAAACTATAGAAACATAAAGCTTGTCTGCCTGTCTGTTCTGCCAGATTGAAAGGCATCCTTCCCTCCTGCATTCTCAAACCATTCCTTTGAGAGATGAACTATGAGCAGATAACTGAAATTGGCAATAACTGCCAAAAACAGAAAATGTTTTACCCTGAAACATGGAACTCTTTACAGAAAAGTAGATTTAAAAATAATCATTGGAAAAGTATTGGTTTCTATAAGTTTGGGGATTATTATAAAGAACACTATTAGAGTATAGATTTAAATTCTTATGGTTTTCTGCAAATATTTTTTCAAATTATTTTCATAAATATTACTATTTAAATTAATATGATTTTCAAAATTCTATTTTTTATTGTGTTATGTTTGCAAAGTTAAAAAGATGTTATAGTGGTTCTCTCTTTATTCCAAATTTTCATCTACCTCTATCTGATTAATTACTATCCACCTTTTTTCAACATCCTTCTTTTTCAACATCTATTTCAGGGAAATTTATCAAGTAGAATGCTCTTTTATTATGCTCTTTTATTTATTCAATTTCAGGAGAACTTCTCTTAGATTATATTTTGGGGCCAAAAGCAAGCATTCCTGTGGTTAGATATCTAGGTCTACCTTACCTGTCAAATAGTTCTCCTCCTGTGACGAGTTCTAGGACCAGACTGATTTCTGCAGGAGTTTCAAATATTTCTTTAAGTTTTATCTGGGGAAAGATATACACATATGTCAATGATTTCACAAGTTCTTTATTTTAATCTTCCTTGAAACTATCTAAGATTATGGCTAAAATAACATTCTCTCCAATAAGTAGTATTGGATCATTGTTAGTAAAAGTCCCTCTTTCTAGTATCAGGTAGATATTTGTCACTCTCCTTTTGGGTTGTTGATTTTGTCAGTTACATCATCTTTTTCAAAGGTTCTATTAAGTTTTGACACTTTTCATTTTGGCAGTTGAAGAATAACTGCCTGAATTTTGCTAAAATATTCCAACTTCTGAATATCATTAGAATCAAAAATAAAACCCAATTTCCTATATCAGTTGGATAACATCATGGTTGCTAGAGATGTAAAATGCTTCTTTCTCTTGGAAAGAAAGGACTCTGAATTAGGGGCCTGAGTCAGCATAGAACCCATTAAAGCCTGTATGTGAATAATATCCTCAACAGCTTAACAGTTGCTAGTAGGCAAAGGAGGTCCTTAAGAATGAGTGGTGGGCCAGGCACGGTGGCGCACACCTATAATCCTAGCAGCTCAGGAGGCTGAGGTAAGAGAATTGCAAGTTCAAAGCCAGCCTCAGCCATGGCCAGGTGAGGTGCTAAGCAACTCAGTGAGACCCTGTCTCTAAATAAAATACAAAATAGGGCTGGGAATGTGGCCCAGTGGTCAAGTGTCCCTGACTTCAATACCCAGTACAAAAAAAAAAAAAAAAAAAGAATGAGTGGTGGTAAAGATTTCATGGACCACACCAGTATTTTCATTACATTCAGATAATCCAAACTGCTTTTTCTGTTTTTTCTACATACATCTGAGAATCTAGTGTCCAGTACTGATCCACATTTGAAGAAAATTCCACATTGGCCTCTCTTTGAAGAGAAAAGAGAAACTATAAAAGTAGTGATTGGGTATGGCAGATTTTTATATTGCTTTCCCAAAGCCCCTTTCCCCCTACTTTATTGCAAACAGAACCCTGATTTTGTTCAGGAAAGCAGGATGCCTAGGCTTCCTTGAATAAGATCATGATTTTGTTCTGTTTTGTGGATCACAACTGGTCTAAATGATTTGTGACAATCCCATTTCCAGTCTAATAGCATCCATGATTTTGTGACAGCTTTAGCCAAGAAAATTTGAAAAGAATTCTGCTATACCAGTTCCTGAGAAAACTTTTCTCATCTGACTCAGTTGGTGAGACCTTCTCCCTTGAATACAAACCTGAGGACTTGTGAAAACTGTGCAGCCATCAATTTGGGACCATGAAGGGAAAGCATGAAGGTGAAAGTCAATGCACAGAGGAGGGTAAGACCAAGCATGGGTGGCTTCTGGGTCCTGGACGGTGTCAGTGAGGTGAATCAATGCTGAAAACTTTCTTACTTCTGATTATTTGTTTTAATTGTTTTTGATTTTTAGTTGTAGATGGACACAATACCTTTATTTAATTAATTTCTTTTTATGTGGTGCTGAGGATTGAATCCAGTGCCTCACATGTTAGGCAAGTGCTCTACCACTGAGCTACAACGCCAGCTCCTGACTTCTGATTCTTATGAGAAAAGCATTTGCTGATTTGTGGCTAAATGCATTCCTAACTCAGACATTAAGTTGTAAGCACTTTGCTTTGAGCCTCAGCATTGCAGTTCATCCCCTCAGAGAGCACAAATTTCTCAGAGAAGTGGGCAAAATACATTTTTTTAAAGTAGATGGCTTAATTTATAAAAACAAGTTATGGCCTAGAAAGTGATTTTGTTCTTTTTCACTTCATTGGTTCAAGAAAGCTTTTCACTAGGCATTTCTCTCAGAGGCTTTGTCTGGACATAGATGGAAGCAGAGATTCTGAGGACATTTTATTTTCCCCATTCAAGTACATCATCTATTTGCATCTTCACATTGTTTCTGAAACAGATACTCTCTCAAAGGAGACAGAAAGGACTCTTGAAAGCAATGCACTTCATCACTGGCCCTGTGGGCAATGGCATATCAATAAGATAGGCACACAAGACTGAGAAAGCCAGTGTTTTATGAGAGTGAAATAAAACTTCCCAAATTCTATGCTTGTATGCATGGAAATAAAGGTTGTATATATTACTTTGGAAATGAATGAATGCATTTGCAGGGTTGATTCAGACCAAAAATGGAAAATGTGATGAGACAAGGACAAGAGCTAGACCCAGTGTCCCCCAGAGGTGGAAGAAGCCCTTTCTCATTATTAACATGGACAGTGAAAAACAACAATCCCTTTCTGCAGCTTGAAAGCATTGGAAATAATAGGTTAAAAACCACTTACAATGTTTGGATGTGAGAGGCGAAGAAGAACTCCTATCTCAGTTCTTACGATTTTTTTGTCCACCTAAAAGGCAAAATAAAAAAGAGATAAACTGAAAGAAAGTCCCACCTTAGAAAAATCTTCATTGTAACAGAGATCAGAAACAGCATTAACCCCCTGGGTGAATCAGACAAGGGGAGAAGTTAATCCCTAGGAATTTTGCTTATGTCTCTTTCCTCCCTTTCTTTTTCAGCTGCATGCCCCACCTTTCTGCTTCAGATGTAAATTAGAGCTGGTGACTAACAGGGACCACAACTTGTCAGACCTCTTTCTTGTCATCTTCCTGCCTTTCTTGTTAAAAGTTGTCATCATCACTATTACCGTATGGCACAAGTTCCTCTCAACCTATCCTTCCTCCTTCTCTTCCTTTTTCATTCATAGATGTTTCTGGCTCATACCTAAAGGAACTGTCAATCACTTCTGCATTCCTCATACAAAGGTGGCACATATTCACACCTAGCCAACCAGAAACTCCGTTCCCTGGCCATGTGGTGATGGCATCAAAGACATTCAGCTGGCCCAAGTCATTCCAGAAGGTCCTATCCAGAAATTGTGCTTAAATAATCAAGAATGAGGTATTCTCTTTCTCTCTGAAATGATGAGACCAAAGACTGTGCATCTATCATGACCATTTTTTACATCATATGGAGTTCACTGCATTGAACATGAAGCCAACAAGGAAAAAAGAAAGTTTGGTGAGATGTGAAGAAAGAGTACTCTTCATATAATGTAATTCCTAGTGTTCATTTATAGTTTGTCCTTTGAACTTCCTAATTATATGAGCCACTAAATTTCCTTTTTTATGATTTTCAGTTTCTATTGCTGGTCATTAAAGAACCCTAGATGGTTTACCATTTGATCTCAGTGTTGGGGATAATGACCATTTAATTTACAATATTCAAAATTAGGAATGTTTTCCCCTCTCTAGGTCCATGATTAACTTTTCTTCATCACAATGAGTATTTTGGTTCTCTAAAAGTCATATGCAGACAGAAGGGTTGAGCATACTCTTCTCCCAGCAAAAATCCTAAATATACAAATACACACACATACATACACATTTACACATATCCTATACCCTTACTGTGGTTTCTGCAATATGAGCTGTCCATATTGGATTGGCAGAGATCACATGGTTTAGAAATGAGTGTGAAGAAATTTATGTGCAATGTTAGCCAAACTGTGGGTATATCCAACAGCCTACTGAAGAATGGGTTCTACCCATTAAGTTACTTCTTCTGAGGAAGAAATGGTGGGCTTGAATAGAAACCCAATCCCATTTCAGTGGTGATAATTAATCACAACTTTCAAGAGGACGAACAACATCTATTAATTCAATTTTGTTCTCTAATGAAAATATTAACACAAATGGACACATTATTTGAAAATAAATAAAAATATTCAAAGAAGTGTGTTATAAGTTTCATGTGTTTTTTTCCTCAGTTGATAGTCTTGGTAAAGCCTCTTAAACTATTAAAAAAAAGTCTTGATCATGAATGTGATCATTTAGAAAACTCAGGGTATTCTTTTGGGGGGGGACACCAGGGATTGCATTCAGGAGTACTTGGCCACTAAGCCACATCCCCAGCTCTATATTTTGTATTTTATTTAGAGACAGGGTCTCACTGAGTTGCTTAATGCCTCACTTTTGCTGAGTCTGGCGTTGAACTTTTGATTCTCCTGCCTCAGCCTCTGGAGCCACTCGAATTATAAGTGTGCATCACCATACCAAGCAAGCTCGGGGTATTCTAACATGTTCGTGCCTGAGAAAATTAGACTAAAAGTAAATTTATAATTTATTTGTAAACAAAACAAAATGTATTCTACTTATGTAAAATGGAAGCCAGTCTGTGCAATCTAACATACTTCTTAAAATGTGCATGAACAACCCATATAAAAATGCAGCATCAGATATAAATTCTGACTGAAAAGAGGGGAGGAAGATTTGATCTGTCCATTTTAATACTTGACAGCTAATCTAGACAGTTACATGTGAGGACAGATTCACTATGAGTAGAGAAAAACAAGTTGGTAAGAAATAACCTAACTCAAATGACTGTACCTCACATTGACATATTCTGGGCTTTCATAATGAAGAAATATAGAAAGACACATATTTTGATACATCCAGTACTCTGAGACTCAAAAACTTTGGAAGCTGTTTCACCAGTCTTCCCCAGATACTAAAGTGTAGCTACTTTTCTGGACAACTCATACTATAGGATTCAGACAGGCTGTGTATTGATTAAAAATTTTTCAATGGCAAGTAACTAATACTTAAGTTTGAATTTGCTTAAGCTAAAAGGTGACTTATTGGGACACTCATATACAATTATCTAAAGATATAAAAAGGTACGGTTAAATCCAGAGGTTCTGGTTTGGGGTATCTCTTCTTGCCACCCACCCTATATTGGTGTCTTGTGTGTCTTCCTCTTTTTTTCTAAATAGTAGGAAACGTGACCACAGAAGTTCCAAGTCTATATTCTTCAGTCTCATATCAAAGGGAAGAGAGGCCTCTCTTTCTACATCTATATGCTAATGTCAAGTAGTATTCTCATTGGCCTTGCTTGTTTTCTATGCCTACTCCTAGGGAATGTGTAACTATGAGAAGACTGAGCATGGGTCATGGGCTCTCCCCTTTGAGCAGAATGGAGAGGGATGGGGAGGGTTGATTCTCAGGAAAAAGGATGTTGGCAAGCAATGAATGCTCCCTTATTGATTGCTTTCAATATTTGATCCCTCTCTTTTACATTTGCAGAAAATCCTGAAGTATTACCTATTCTTCTTCCATTTCCCAGGTTAATAAATAAATTATTAATACTTAAGTTATAATAAGCACTAATATCAGTAGATTTAATATTCCATTGTTTGACCATTTAGCAGTAATCCACATGGGGTTACAAAAGTGATCTAGGATTTTGTTCCCAGAAACATTTTTTAATCCATACTGAAAAAACTGATTTAAGGCAATTGCATAGCTGCTGAATGAACCTAGCAGATTATGGAGCATCTGTACCTGGAGTTCAATGGGTTATTCTCTACTTCTGGGCAGTAACTTTGTCAACTATTTTGATGTTACTGGTGATATAAATTGGAGGTAACTAAAGCAATCTAGAAAAATGATGACTCTAGCCAATGTGAAAGGTTGGAGCTGAAATTTGGATGAAGCAGTTCCTGAAGCTGTATGCTTTGGGGAACAGAAGACAATCCACAGTTTTTGTCATATTTTCAAAACTTGAAACAGAAAGAAAAAGTGACCTAAAAAAAAAAAACACAGGAAAATAGGGCTGGGGATATAGCTCAGTTGATAAGTGCTCACCTCACATACACAAGACCCTGGGTTTGGTCCCCAGCACCACAAAAACAAACAAGAAAAAACAAAAAGAAAAAGACTAGAAAATGTGGTCCATGTAACTGGAGGAGTCAAGGATCTCTGAATTCACTTTTTAAAATGTGTCTGTAAGGAACACATGGTGCATAGTAAGAGTCTCATATAGGTTTTATCTGCACCTCCATTTTATACTCTGTGGGATATATGAAAACAAACAAATCAAATAAGGTCTCTCGCACAGAAATGTTACAATCTCATTTGTGAGATAAGACTTATCTACATAATGCCATCTGAAGGTAGTGAAAGATAGTAAAGAAAGACTAAGTTTTGCTTTAAAAGTTGCATTGTTCAGTGGAAGATCATTTTCTATGAATTGCTAATATTTAAAGGAGGTTTATTCTAAAAGACTTTGACATCACTATCCATTTAAAACCCACACTGTTGTCAATATGAAATGAAGACTGAACTGTTAAGAGCCTGCACGGGGATTGTGTGATATGTGGGTTGCTGATAGCCAATGAGTGACATCAGACAGCCCAATCCACAGGACAGCATGGTCCAGGAGGGAGCCAAATGATAGAACAAGACTGTGAAAGCTCACTGACTTTGTGAGCAAAAAAAAAAAAATGGTGAAAAATTTCCATTGATAAATAGATGTTCCACTTTTATAAAGGAGAGATCTTTGAATAACAGAAGCATTGCCAAAAAACCCGGATCACATTAATAAATCTCTTCCAAAGAACTCTTGCCTCACTTTTTGTTTCAATTTTGGCAGATGCTGTTGAAGAAAATTCTGATACAGATTATTATTTTTGAAAAATCTTAGTGTATATTTAAAGTATACAGCATGACATTATAAGATATAGTACAAAAGTTATTAAAGCGAAGCAATTAATACATGAATCATTTACGTAATCATCCATTTTTTTTTGTTTTTGTGGCCGTTGCAGCTAAAATTTACTTCTGTAGCATGAATCCCATATACAGTACATTTTTGCTACCTATAATGATCATGTTGTACTTTAAATCTCCAAAATGTTTAACTCTGTGATGCAAATTATTTTTATCTAATTGTCTCTTCAGGTTGATGGTGATTTTTGGTATTAGGATCTATTTTTCTGCCTGTACATTTAGGGATTATGAAATTTAAGGTTGTCCCTCTTATTGTCATATATTTCTGAAGAATGTAAATGATAACAGAGGGAACCTTGAAATTTTTCACAAGATTTTTTTATGTTCAATAAATATTTTTCCAACACAAATATAAATTTCATTTTTATTTTAATGTTATGTAGAATATATTACATATTAGCATGTCTTTCTCTTTTAATTCTCTGAGAGTTAAATTATATGAATTCCAGAAATATTCAGAATAGGTTGGATTGCAAAAAGTCTAGAATAGCAACCTTCTAGTATGATCACTTGTTTTGAATTCAGAGTTAACTTTTCTTTAAAAACTAAAATTTTGAAAAGGGTATTGACTTTCCCAGTATACTTTATACTATTGTTTCTCAACTCAAAATGTGGTCTCAGGGGCCTGGAAGGACCTTCTAGGAACTGTGAAATCCTCTGCTTTCCAATTTCATACCTAAGTAAGTTCAGATTGTGTCATATGGCACAAACAAAACAATGAATCACAAGAAATTGAAATGCAGAAACAGCCGAATTCAATTTGTCTTGGATTAAGCCAGATAGTAAAGAAATTAGTAAAACAATGCTACTTTTTTCACTAAGCATTTTTAATTTTGGATAGTATTGTTACAAATATAACTATACTATATTATATATTAGTATGGCTATATTATTACATAATAATGAAATTATTATTTTCATTACAATGAAAATATTTTGTTACAAATATTATTTATGTTAAATTATTATAGTTTATTTTTAAAAAACTTATTAACATTTAAAACTTCCTCAGTTTTAATATCTTATACAGTAAATATCTGTATCTATTTGGGGTGCTTAATACTTTTATGAGTATAAAACATTCCTAACCTCACCAAAGTTTGAAGACTATGACTCCTATAACTGCAATGTTTGGAAATAGAATAAAAATAAAGAAAAGGAAAATTCTGGTAACAGCAATTTAAATGAAAGAAAAATGTGAATACAGGCTCATTTGTTTTCCTTGAAGGCTGGAGTTGAGGTTGAATAATGTACAGGTCATGACTTAAGGAGAGGCTGAGAAGGTTGAAGCAAATAAGGATTTTAGAAGAAGAAACTTAGAAAAAACACCATCAACCTAAAGAAGAAAGAGTGGTGATGGCCAAGAAAACAATCAAGGACAAAGCTGAGAGGGAGAAGGACAAAAGGCAAACAGATCAGACTGTGAAGCCAAGAACAATACCCGACTGAGGCTGGGAAATACTTCCCAGAAAACTAAGCAAAGAACCACTTATGATCCTTTTGAAAGGACATCTCAAAGCTTGCTCTATAGCCCTCCATTGGGGGCCAGTTCTCTCCAAAGATGTTCTATCTAGAAGGTCACTTAGGAGTGGATCTTGTCAGCCATCTCTTCTCAACTTTACCCACATTCCTCTTCTCTTCCTCCTACTGCTCAATTCCTCTTCTGAACTCCTGGGGATCCCAGTAGAGTGTGAGCTCTCACACTGCTCTCACATTCAAAATGAATAGTAGTTTGTAGAAAATAATTGTCAAGCAAACCACAAAAGTCCATGGACAACTACCTGAAGAGTCATTAATGCCACTTGAAATTAGCATCCAAGTGCCACCATAATTAGCATCTTGAGAAACATCAACAGATAGCTTGAACAAACCAACATGACAAAAATATTGAAACCCAAAAGACCTTGAAGAATGTTAGATTTATTTTGTTACTAATAAATTTCAATTCTAAAAGTGAATTTTACAAAAATTTTACTAAAACTTAGGGGATATATAGAACAGGTTCCCAAGAAAACAGACACGGGGCAACATTCCAATGTTATATTTGAGAGGTACAAACCCATTTTCAGTGAGAGGAAAATGGAAGTGCCCAAAGGTAGGAGGTACCAAAATGTAGTCAGCAGAGTGGTTACTGTGTCACAATGAGTTGTGAAGATATCCTGCAGGTCATCAGGCAATAGTATCCAATTAGCACACAGCTCTTCACCACAGAGCTGTCCCATGCCACCATCCTTTAAAGTAGCCCATGAGAAGGAGGAAGGGAAAGCAGCTTAACTGCCCAAGAACCTCCTCCTATTTCCAACTGGTGAAATTTGGACTCACAGGTTAACTTTTCCATACTCCTGGGGTGCATATGCATTTTCTTTGGCAGTCTCAGTCAAATCCAAAAGAGGCTGGAAGATCCAGAAATTTCAGGTGTGTCTTGGTGCCTGAAGTGCTCAAAGGCCGTTCTTGCCCTCCTTCACCCCAGCCCCATCTACCAGCTTGGGTAGCAGGTGGGCAGACTCTGAGGAGGCCCATAACAATTTTGTCCAATCACAGAGCATTCTGGAGTTTTTGATACCAGATAAAGTAGATTGACAGCAGTGGCACTGCCCTCATGCTTTTCTAATTTATAATGTTTTACTGCTTACCAGAAGGAGTTTTGTCTCCCGCTGACATTCTTTGTCGTTGCTCTAATTGCCAACATGAAATTAATAATCATCAAGTAACTTGTGCACATGGGATTTTTCTACAGTGATTTATTTTAGCTCCTCTACTTAAACTACCTTAAGAATTCAAAGAAATATCTTCTTTCATTGTTGTAAAGTCACTGTTGAAACAGCCAATATTAAGAGTTTCTGATATACTTTTTTAAAAATATTTATTTTATAGCTGTAGTTGGACATAATACTTTTATTTCTTTTTTCTTTTTTTAATTGATTTTTTTAAAAAAATAAATGGCAGAATACATTACAATTCTTATTACACATATATACCACAATTTTTCATATCAGTTTATATATAAAGTATATTGACACTCAATTCATGTCTTCATACATGTACTTTGGATAATGATGTCCATCACATTCCACCATCCTTGCTAATCCCCTGCCCCCCCTGCCTTTCCCTCCCACCCTTCTTCCCTATCTAGAATTCATCTATTCCTCCCATGGTCCCCCTCCCTAACCCACTATGAGTCAGCCTCCTTATATCAGAGAAAACATTTGGCATTTGTTTTTTTAGGATTGGCTAACTTCACTTAGCATTTCTGATATACATTTAATATTAAACATACTTTTTGAAGATTGTACAAGGAAAAATTAATAAAGCAATTTAATAAAGGAAATTATACAGATTTATACAGTTTCAAAACTTTATGGAACTCAAGATTTGTTAGTACTGAAAGAAATCCCAATTTTGTATCTATTCTGATAGTAGAGGTGAAATAGAAAGAAGTGGATAAAAAATATAATCTTAGAATAAAACTACAAAAAAGTTTCCATCATTGAATGGGGCTTATCAGATATGAACCCTTCATTAAGATTCACTGTTAATGAAGCCATGTGTGGTGTTGCACACCTGTAATCCTAGGCTGAGGAAAGAGGATCACGAATTCAAATCCAGCCTCAGCAAAAGCAAGGCACTAAGCAATTCAGTGAGACACTGTCTCTGAATAAAATACGAATAGGGCTGGGGATGTAGCTTGGCAGTCAAGTGCCCCTGAGTTCAACCCGTGGTATCCCCCCCCCCAAAAAAAAGATTCACAGTTAATGCATTGTTGTGCTGGTGCTGAGATTATTGAAAAGAAGAGGAAGGACTGAAAAATATGTAAAGAAGAAACAACTTAGAACTTAAATAAGAAAAAAGGAAAACCTTTCTTTGCATGGTGGGAATGCTGGCTGTAAAGAGTGATGAATGAACTGGAGAAAAGGAGGAATATAAATATAACACGAGATTTAGGCAGCACTTGAGCCATTTGACATATATTATTTATTTATTTGAGATTTAACCCAGAGGTACTTAACCACTGAGACATGTCACCAGCCCTTATTATTATTATTTTTTAGTTTTAGATAGGGTCTTGCTAAGTTGCTTAGGACCTCACTAACTTGCTGAGTCTGGCTTTAAACTTGACATCTTTCTGCCTCAGCCTCCTGAGCTCTTGGGATTATAGGCATGTGCCACCAAGCCAATGACATTGGCTTTCTTAAATGCAGCCTTGATGTAAGCTCCCTAACTTAAAATCCTTTTGACAAGTTGGGATGACCTATGTCACTAGGGCTGCTGTTGTTCTTCTTCTCCCTGCCCCTACCCCCCCCCCCGCCCCCCGCCCAAGTTCTGGAGGTCAAATCCTGGGCCTCCTGCACGCCTGGCAAGCACACTGAGCTTCTACATTCTCAGCCTTTGTTCTTGCTTGAAATGTTTCAGTCAAATACAGCAGCACTTCTGCATAAAATCTTAGCCTCATTTAATTTTCCCTGAAGGATCTGGGACCATATCTCTCCATCCTCCTCCTTTGGCTTGTTTTTGGTTTGAATGATGCATAGGGAACGTGATGGGAAGTACAGAATTGTGCTTCTCACATCCTTTATGAGACCAGGCAGAACATAAATTACTAATGGTTAAATAAACAATCTAGTCTTTCAGCTTTCACAATGATTCTCTTCTGCATAGGTTCTGCTTAATTTAGCTCCCTGATTTTGACACTCAACAAGAATATGTTGACACTAACATGCTTGGTGAAAAGACTTGACAACTGAAGTTGTGTTCGATTCAAGACTGACAGTTCTAGTCTACAAGGATTTGAAAACTTAGAATTGCTGTTTGAAAATGTAAAAACCAAATGTGGAACACATACAAATAAGTTTTCTTATATAAAATGAGTACCTTCAGTATCTACAGAATTCTAACCAAGCCTGATAATTCCCTTTATCTTCTTGGTCTAATAGCAATCTGGGCAGGTCATGACTGTGTTACTTCTTACACCATCTCAAGAACTAATCTCTTTTTGTCCCAGTAGGAAATATACCACAGTATCTGGAAGTATCCAATAAATGTCCTTCTTGCTCATTGTCGCTATGTCCCAATCATTTCTACTCCCTTCTTCCTGTAAACATAACATTTTTTAAAAATGTCTACAATCAGCCAATAAGACTTTCATCATCTTCTCCCTGTTGTAGTCATGTTGCTATGTTCATGTCACCCATACCTACATTGAGGATTTTATCCCATATATCTCTATCCCAACAATTACTATCATCATTCTCAATAACCTCAACCACAATGTGATGATTCACTGGACATTCTTGCCTCAGTTTCTTTACCACTTACTTGATTCCTCTTAGGTCTATCTACCTCTGATTTCCCTTAGCAACCTATTTCCTTGGTCACATCTCAAATTTCAGGATTACCATCAACTGAACCATCTCAAAATTCTTGACTGCAAACATTACACATTCTGATTCTACTTCCTATCTTAGCAGCTCTTACTTAGCTTAGATTCCATGGTTCATTAGTATAAGCACTGCTCTTCACATACCCCAACTTCTCTGCCTTTTCTCTCTGTTATACTTCCCATACAAATCCCCTGATTTGGTTAAACTCCACTTTTACTCTATGTCTGGGCCTGAGCTGCAGTGGCTGAAAGAAAATGTGGTAATCATGTTGGCTGGTACCATTTTAAATTTACGACTTCAAGTCTTAAGGGGCCCTCAGCTCCAGCACTCTGCAATAGAACATTTTTTACCTTCTCTTCTCCAACTTTTGGAACACCCTTATCCTTTCATCCCCCTCTCATGCTCTTGCTTCCAAATCACTGAGAGGGTATAAACAATCCAGGGAAAACATCTTCTCATCAATCATTTGACAATCTATATGCGCTGTATTCTGTTGGTTTTATCAATTTATTTAACAAATAATTTTGAGCACCCATCATGTACAGATGCTATTTTGGGCATGAGAATAAAATAGACTTCTGGCCCTGAACAAATAAATAAATGAAAAATCCAAAGTTGGTAAGTACTATATAGAAAGGAAACAAAACAAGGCAAGGTAAAGGAAACAGAGTAGTGAAAGGTACCGCCTGAGTCAGTGAATCTCTTTCTGATAAAGTAACATGTGACAGCTATATGGGTAGAGATAGAGAAACAAAAACTGTAAGAAAGGCTCTTAGCTATGACTAGGGCCTGGAGCCACTGACAGCTAGGTCAGTTTAGCCAGGGCATAGTGCTGGAGGAGGGAAGTAGCAGATGATAGCAGAGGCTCTTCATGGGCATAAAACACCATGTTGACCATGGTTAGAAGTCTGTATTTTAGTATGAGAGGAGTCAGGCACAGTCAGAAGTTTGGAGAGAAGAATTATATGATCTTAAGTTTTAAAAGGATACTCCAGCCCTTATAAAGGTGAGGTCATCTGATGAGGAGAGTAAATTCAAGGAGACAACAGTAGGCTGTGGAAGTTATTCAGGGGAGAGATGAAGGGAGTCTGGGTAAGCCCAGGTAGAAGCAATGAGGGACATTTTTTTCATGTTCCTAATTTTTTTTCAAATTAATTAATTTATTTTAATTAGGTATATATGACAGCATAATGCATTTTGATTCATGGTACACAACTGCAGCACAACTTTTCATTTCTCTGGTTGTCCATGATGTAGCATTACATCATTTGTGCAATCATACATGTACCTAGGGTAATGATGTTCATCTCATTCCACCATCTTTTCTGCCCCCATATCCCCTCCCCCTCCTCTTTGCCCAATCAAATTTCTTCCATTTTTACCATGCCCTGCCCCCATTATGGATCAGCATCCATTTATTTTAGAGAATATTTGGCCTTTGGTTTTTTGGGATTCGCTTACTTCATTTAGCATGGTATTTTCCAACTCCATCCATTTACCTGCAAATGCCCTGATTTTATTCTCTTTTAATGATGAGTAATATTCCATTGTGTATATATACACACCACAGTTTCTTTATCCATTCATCTATTGGAGGGCATCTAGGTTGGTGAATGGACATTTTTTTAAGGAAGAGTCATAGAATTAAAAGATGGGTCATCTATGGGATGTAAGAGAAAGAGAAGTATAAAGGTTTTGGTCTGATAAATGGGAACAATAAAATTGTTTTTCAACAAGGCGGGGAAGATTGGGGAGGAGTGCATTGTACCAAACTCTGCTGCTGTTCTTCCTCTTCTTTTGTTCCAGCTCACTGACCATCTTTGAAGAAACCAGGAGAATTTCCTCTTGTGGTCTTCCACTTTGCATTTAGTCGTCTTTGGTCTCCCATACCTTTCCGTGTGAGTTTGGTCTCACGGAGAAGAAAAGGGAAGATGCAGCTACACAGAAGAGGTGATGGCTTAGAGGTAGGTAGATTGACAGGGGCAGGAGGTAGGCGTAGGTTGTAAGGGAAACCAGTACCCTATTTTACATTTATCACTGTCTAGCATGAAGAAAACTTTGTTGTGATCAGTATGAGAAGACAGACTCTAAAAAAGCATTTCAATCAAGTAATCTTGGCTTTGAAAATTGTGAAATTTAATGTTTTTTGATACTTCTGTTACTAACCACCTCCTACTCTCTGCAAACTCTAAGACATTAGGAAAACCCAAAGAAGAAAAGCAGAGCTTTTCAGTAGAGGAACAAGCCAAGGATTGGACTAGAATTGCAACCAGATGAGAATATCTTTAAGAAGTTTAATCCAGAAAGAAAAGCATCTGTATTTGAGAACTTGAAGCCTCTGTAATACAGGCAGCTGCAGAGCAGGTCAACTCCTCCAAAGGAAGTCACCTCTGCTCCTTCTTACTTAGATCCTCAGTACAAACCCTCATGCTTACAGATGCTGGACAGCCTCTTCACAGGGAACAGTCTTTTATTTGACAGTGAATGAAACAGCCTTAAGCTTCCTGGGAGAGAACAGGCAGAACCAAGATTATACAAAAGATCTGGATGACACTAGACTTACTAGAATCAGGTTTGCTTAGCAAAGGGAGGAAGAAAAGAAAGGAAACCTGATATAGAAAGAGAAAAGGCCTTCAGGTACTTACACAGCACCCCATTCTCTAGCTTCTTTTGTCTCTGCATCTCTCCCGTGAATTGAGAATACATGGAGGTAACCCTGATCTATGTTTCTCATTTTAAAAAGACCTCCTTTCTCAATCCCTCATCATTCCCTTCTGCGTCCAAAGCATGTGTCAGTTCCCCTCCAATGAAAATGAAGCATTCTTTCTCCACTTTCTCACTTGGGAGTGAAAGAAATAAAATTGCTTATTCTCATATCACTATTCTGGTCTGGCTTTTCTTATATTTTAAAGGCTGCAGCAGCTCTATAATATTTCTTGTTTCTCTGCTTTGATTGTTACCCTTTAGAATCAGTCCCTCTGCCACAGCAGCCCGAATGATGTCTTTAAAATGTAAATCAGATCATGTCACAGTGGGTATCCCACTGTGCTTAGAATAAATTTAAACACTACCATGTGCCATTAAATGCAGGCTGGCTTGGTCTCACTCTATGGGTCTGACGTCATTTTCCTCCCTACACAGGCAATCCAACTCCTAGACCAGGTTTCAATGCCATTGCACTGGCTATTTCCTGTTCCTCCAGTTTTTCTTCTGCACTCAGTTCACTGAGTTGCCTTTCCTGGCCATCCATCAAAAGTAGCTGCACTCATAAGCCATGACCCATACCATTTTGTTTTATTTAAACATTTAGAAAACTCTATGTTGTCATTTAATTACTATTTCATTATATTTTGCTCCCACCAGAGAATAAGCTTTATGATAGAGTCTTATCTATTTTTACACATTGGAATCTCCAGCATTATTTATTCAATCTCAGTTGTATAGTAATTTGTTGAATGGAGGAATAATGTAAGGGAAATCGTGGTTAGATGCAAAAGGTTAGTGGTTCAAAAAAAAAAAAGATATCCTGGTACAACATAGAACTTTAGTTAGATGAAATCAAAATTTGTTATTCAGTTCTCATCCTGTCATTTGGGGACTATCTGACATTTTTTTCATGCCATTGACACTGATGAAATGGAGAATGCCTATCTTGCAGCCAGAACTGAATATCTATCTGGAACCTGAGTTGCTTATGGTTTCCAAATTATTAAGCTCAAAGAGTTATTCCACTACTTATCTACATTTGAGTTCTCTCAAGGTAAGTGAGGGGCATTCTAAGAATGCAATTCATAGACTCTCACGTGAAGTTTCTGATTTTATAAATCAATTGGAGTAGATACTGAAATTCCTGCCTGTTGCCCTCACCCATTGCAGAATGTAGAACTTTTATTGTTGCCAGAAAGGAGTCCTGCTCTTTTTCTTTGAACAACATATATGGTCTTCACTTAGAGTGATCATGTTTGCATAAAAAACAACCCACAAGTGATTAAATTAAAAATTATAGAGAAAAGAAAATTGTAACAGAATTAGAATGTATTACCCCTCCCTAAAGAAGCTCTGTGTCCTCAGTAAGTAGAGAGTTCTAGGGATGCAGCTATGGATTCTTTGTTTTGTCTCTGTGTCTTGCAGGGGCACAGAGCTTTGCTGGGTACCAACTCTCCATATCTCCCGAGAAGATGCCAGCATCAGCATGGTCAGATCATCTCAAAAAGGACACATATATCCTGTGAGCAAAGGAGAAGTGATATTAAGCCTTCAAATTACTTCTTAAGTCTTATGTTGTCAGAGCTGGAAGAAAACAAACCTATCATCCATGTATGCATAACCTACATATGAGTCATATATGTATGTATATATGATAGCATGTTTTTAAAATAAAATGATGGGCTAGGGTGTGGCTCAGTGGTAGAGCACTTGCCTAGGACATGTAAGGCACTGGGTTAGATCCTTAACACCACATAAAAAATAAATAAGATAAAGGTATCATGTCCATAAAATAAAAATAAGTAAATAAATACATAAAAATGAGAAGCATATCCACCATGGTAACACAGCTGATCATCAGTGTTTTATTTCCTTCCAGCTTTTAAAACTTTAAAAGGAAAATGTGATTTGCTACTTTTTCACAAAACACATCATAAAACTTTATGGATACTTAATATTTATAAGCAGATTACCAGAGAGTTTCTGGGGGATTCAGTGGCATCAATGCCTAACCCAAATGTCGGACATTTATGATTCTTTTCAATTTGTTATTAATATGAATAATTCTGTAACGAACATCCTTGGGTGTATATTTTTAAATATTCAATTCTATGGCTGGCTATTAAGAGTTCTTTATAAGTTCCCTTAATCTATGTAAAGATTACTTCAACTTCATCATGTGTAAAATAAGGATTCTAATTACAACCATCTATTGTTATTGTTATAAGGATTAAATGAGCACATGTGTGAAATTTCCTGGTCCATGTAGATGATAAGAACATGTCAGTGCCTTACCTCAGATGGCATTTAAAAGGTAAGCATGTTCTGTTTCCAGTTTCCTATTTCATGCCAAAGAAGCCACCACAAAGTAGAAGATAACTAAATCAAAATCCTAAACTATAGACCAACAGAATCTTCTAGACTGATGGTAATCAAACAGAGAAACAGATGCCATTTGCATTAAGTAACTACCTTCCCTCACCTTTTCTGAAGAGTGGGATAAATGTTGCATTTTTTTGTTTAATTTTCAGGAAAGCTTTAAGATCATTTCTTATGTTTTCTGGTTATCACTGACCACCAAAATCACTCATCTGTTGATTATGAATCAGGATATCAGCTATGCTGTGGTTAAATTCTCGTTCTAACAGAACCATCCTTTCTTCTTAGTACCTTCCAGTAATTTTCATATGGTCAAGACAATACTTTTCAAAATGCTTCTTAAATTATCAGGAAGTCATGCATACCACACAATTTAGTTTCCATTTTATATTCTTCAGTCAAATGATGATTCAGTTGCATGATTCCCAATGTATCTGAAGAGAGAGAACTTTACACTCCTGACAGCCCTGAGATATCCTTTTGATCTTTTTATTGATTCTTCAAACCAAGTAATTAGCTATTAGTTATAAAACCAAGTAATTAATTATATTCAAAAAGCTTATGACTTTATAACATATTAAATAATAACCTATTAAAAATAAAGAATATGCCTGGAATTATTAGCATTTTAAGATTCTTCAATTTCATTTTAGAATTAAATTCTCTACCAAGAGTATTTATATGTAAAAAATAAAATACTTGTGTGCTTGTGGAAAACAAGTTTTAGCTTATTTCCTACTTTTTTCTGGGCAATTAAGGCCTTCTTCCAATATCCTGGTAATTATTGCACAAGGATATGAAAAACTTCCTTTTAAAAATGGACTATTGAAGAAAAAGGGCTTTTAAGTGATTCTTCTAGAGCTATTCATTACCAGAAAATACACAAGCAAACAATGCTGAATGAAAAATATATAATCATTCTTCAGGGCTGGAGTCAGAAAGAGATCTCTAGAGAGATTTTTAAGGATTTAAGGTTTGAGGGCAAAAATTCATTGACAACATTATTCCATAGTCATATGTTCTTCCTAGCTGTGAAAGTCTGGATTTGCCTTCCTTGCTGAGTAGGCATCAAAACCTTGAGTAAATACCAAAGTTTGAGTGTTCTTGAAAAGGCCAGTTACTTCCAGAAATCAGAAATGAAAGTGCGCCAGCTCAGTACTTCTCAGCATCTCTTTCCATGCAATGATATGCATACCCTCAAATGCTCTCATTAGCACATCCTTAATCTCCTCTGCATTACAGGACTCAAGGTTTAAAAGTTTCATGTAAGTGTTTGGGTAGGTATGCACACATTTCATGTTAATACCCCATCACTTCTCCCTTTCTCATACTTTTATAGACCATCAGGATTCGAGGAGGCAGAGGCCAAGGGGCCTGTAATACATATAACTGGTCTGATCTTTGATTTTATGCTGCTAGGATGGTTTGGTGCTGGAGTGTGTGTCAGGGTTTTTTTTTTTTTTTCCTTTCTCACACAGCTGGTGAAGCCTCTGATCTGTGCTGAGCTATCTGTAGCTACAGGTGTCCTCTGGTGACAGTCCTGGTGTGGGGCCTCTTTAAGGAGAACACACTCCAGTCCCTAAGACTTTTTCTGAATCCACAGGCCATTGAAGAACAGGGCAATGGAGACACAGCTTTTAGAGAGAACTCAGACTCAATATTTACCCTAAAGAATTACATTTGAACCAGAAGAAACTAAGAAATCTTTGACTAGAAATTTGAAGTATTTCCCCCCAAGATTCTCAGGGGTACCAGGTTCAGGAAGATATATACATTTCAAATTCTTTTCCATTTCCTTTTTATAATTTGTTCAGTTAATTATACAAGATAGTAGAATGTACTCTGATACATTATACATACAGGAGTATAATTTCTCATTCTTCTGGTTGTACATGATGTAGAATCACACTAGTCTTGTAGTCACATATTGTGTAAGGTAATAATGCCTGATTCCTTCTATTAGACTTTCTTTGCCCATATTCCCTGCCCTCCCTTCACTCTCTTCTACCTATTCTTTCCTAGACCCCCCAATTTTAATTGTCATCATAAATACAGTATACTTTTGCCTTTTTTGTGTGTGTTTAGATGGAAGTTTAGTTTTGACTTGTTACTCACCCATGTTCCCCCTTAAAAATATGAGAAAAAATTTAAAAGTAGTAATCTTGCATATACTTTTATTTATCAATAAAAGGTGCCACTTACAACATAGTACTTTATTATGTATACTGCACCTTGAAATTGATGAGAACACTCAACATGCTCTGATGTCATGATGGAAGAAACAGTTCTAGACTATTCTGATCCCCAAATCTCGGAAAAAATATTACAAGTGACAGCTTGGTATGGTGTGAGAAAAAATAAATGGATATCAATATCCATTTGATACATTTTTCAGACTTCTGAAGTAGAGATAAATATAAGCAACATTAGCTGAATTTACCCTATGTTAGACATTTTCTACAGAGGGGAAATTGAATCCTGATGTACACAGCCTGTGGACATAACTGCATACCATCTACTGTTAAGACAAAGAGTTAAGGGACTCATATCAATACCTGTGTGAAATTTGTATATCTCATGGTACCCTGTTGTTGTTATTTCATTTGTTAATTTATAAAATTTGTGAATTGGTTCATTTTGTGTTGCTATAACAGAACACCTGAAACCGAGTACTTCATAAAGTAAAGAAATTTATTTGGCTCATGATTCTGGGAATTGGAAGGTCCAAATGGCATGGTGCCAGAATCCTGGTTAGGGCTTCTGGGTGATGTCAACATGGTAAAAAAGTGGAAAAGGAACCCCATTTTAAATACCCCATTTTTAAAAGGAAGTTTTTCATATCCTTGTGCAATAATTACCAGGGTATTGGAAGAAGGTCGTAATTGTCCAGAAAAAGTAGGAAATAAGATAAAGCTTTTTTCCACAAGCACACAGGTATTTTATTTTTTTACATATAAATACCAAGTTTGTGGGGTAGCCTCATTTTATAACAGCCTACTCTGGAGACAACTAACTTGGTTCTGTGGGAACTACATTAATCCCTGTCAATGATGGTATCTCCATGACCTAATCATCTCCTATAGCCCCCACCTCTCACAACTACCCTGTAGCATTAGGAACCAAGATTTTATCATGTGAGCCATTGAGGACAAATGATATCCAAACTATCGCAGTCAATACTGTATGAGAAGACTCATTAAACTAAAGTTCTTACAGAATTTGGAGAAAAAAATATGTTGCTTGTATTCTTGGACCATAGAAAATATTATTTGCCCTTGTTTCACAGTAGGGCATAGAAGCTGAGTTCGGCTTCCCTAAGTCTGTGTCAATAAAGGCTTGTCATGATTTATCAGCTTGGCAAGGAGTAACATCTAGTTGCAGCTCCAAATCTTAGGTCAAGATTATTCCTGACATCTTTTTCCCACTAAGGGCCTTCATGGCATAAATAAGAAAGGACCAGTTCGGAGACTCACAAGACTTGGGTTCCATTCTAAATGCCATGTGCACTTTGGAGAGTCAGTTTTCTAAAATTCCCATAAATAAAATAGTCCCCCAGAGAATTCTGCACTAATGTGAAAGAGGATAGTATACTGGGCTTACTAATTAATGTGGGCTTTATTCTTATTTAGCATTATACTTCTCTACTGTTGAAACTACTGAAGTGACATATGGCTATTTGAGAATGCTTAATTAAAAAAGAATTGAAAATTAATTCAATCTTGAAAACTATTTGGATATCTTCTAATTAATATCCCTTGGTACATACTCATTATTTTTTCCTCCTTTAGCAAATTAATGGCTTTGAAGTTTCATGACTTGACCTCTTCTTAACCTTCCTTCTCTTTTCTTTTATTGTGTGGATGGGTATAGCTCTTACTACGATTTATCTCTGTATTATAAAGAAATATATAACTCAAAATTTCTTAAAATATTTTTCTCTGCTAACACTAGGATTATAGCTTTCCCGCTGCTCACTAAGCTGTGAATATTGAGACTGACAGGTCACTTTCCTACTTTATCTCCCAGCATTGCGGGTTGTGGCTCACTGTGCAGCACTCCAAGTTCTCATGTCATGACCCTGAGTTCCTATCTACTGTCCCACTGCCCTGGGCTCTCCCTTTGAGCACAAGCCATTTTCCTACTCAGCTCCCTGAGAAGTTTCTCCCTCTGATTCCACATGTCCTTTTTCTGCTTCTTTGACTCCATTAGATAGCGGAGATCATTTTAGTGCCAACCACACATGGCTTGTCAAAGTACCAGGAGTTAAATGTGGTAATTCAAGCAGATGGTTTCAGCCAAATGTGTTCACTTTTCACATGTGTTTATCTTTTGTTCAATAGCACAAAGAACTGTTTGATCCCTCCCCCCACCCCATTAGCTTGCCTCTGGATTACAGTGTTTATTTATTTTTTTTAAAGGCAGCAGCAATGAAATATGAGGGTTCAATATATGAGAAAATGGATAAGCAAGCAGGATTATAATACATTCCAGCAATGTTTACATCAAAAACAAAAAAGCAAACAAACTCATAACAATGAGCTTTCTACAAGAATGTTCAGACTTCTAAGTGGACCATCAGAAGGTAAAGCATACAAATCAGGCCAAGATTTAAACATGCTACTCTGCCACCTTCTCCCTTTAATAGACGTATACTTGTTACAAACTGAACAAAAATATCCCTGTTCCTCTTCCAGGAAACCTGGCTCAATAGTCCCTATGAAAACCAATAGGTTCCAACTGATAAACGCTTGAAGAAGTTACACTTCACTTGTTATCTGCAAGCTACTTTCCTTAATGTGTTCTGAGATCTCAAATGGGACCCCCAAAGTCTATTTGAGCTGGTGATTTATTATTCTCCTGTCTATCATTGACCAAAGTGACTTTGTCTGTACTTCCAGAGCACACAGACAAGTGGTTGAAAGTAGCTAACTGCAGTATATAATAGAAGCATATCTTTAACCAGATTGAAGCATCCATCTCTCATATGTACAAAATGAATGATTCATGTTCAGTTTTCTGTCTTACCAAAGGTTAGGCAGAAAGAGAGAAAACCTCCATCTTCCATCCCTGAAATCTGTGCAGTTGAGGGTTAGTGAGGAAGTATAGAGGCGCTCCCTAAGGAGGTTGGAGGTTCCTACTCACAAAGCCAGAGAGTAGATACACTTCCTCTTCTTACTCAGAAGGAGTCCAATTTATTTTGTAACTTATGTATTTATTTTAAAATTTTACAGCATTTATTGAGGTATAGTTGACAAATAAAAATTATATATATTGCCCCACCAACCAGCAGACCCACACTGTAGTCCAGGCCCAGGCCTAGTATCATCCCTGCTGACCTGTGGTGGGGCCCAGGCCCAGGTCAGGCCCTGCACTGCCCCACAAACCCACCCAGGAGCCCAGGCCTAACCCACCTCTATTTTGGGATACTGCAGCCATCACCATAACTCTCCCCACACAGTAGCCTCCATCTTGGCATAACAGACAGGGCCTGGAGGCAGTTGCATCTCTAATCAGATATTCCAAAGACATTGTAAAGTCCACTCTTTCAGTCTCATCTTTGAAAGTGGCTGCATCTATCTTGGGACACCCCTACTGCTATTTTGAGTTACCTCCACTCTTGCCGCTACCACATTTAGTTGTAGTAGCATCCATTATGAGACATCACCTTGGCATGGGAAGCCCAACACCAAGGTGAGGTACAGGTAATATACAGGGACACTACAAGATTATAGGGTAGAAACTGTAAACCTCAGATCTGTACTGCAAGAAAGGAAGACACATAGACAACATGAAAAAAAAAAAAAAACAAGGGAAAAAGTGCCCCAAACAAACCAAGATAATACAGTAATAGAATCCATGGAAAGTGCAGTTGATGAAATGTCACAGAAACAGTTAAGAATGTAAATAGTTAAAATGATCTGTGAGTTAAAGAATGACCTAAGTGAGCAACTATAGGCAATACTTGATCACTCCAACAAAGAGATAGGAGAGCAAATATAGGCCACTATTGATCACACCAACAAAGAGATAAAGGAGCAAATACAGGTATCAAAAGATTACTTCAAGAAAGAGATAGAGATTCTGAAAAAAATCAGAAATTCTTGAAATAAGAAAATAATAACCAAACTAAAAAACACACACACAAAAACCTCAAAAGAAAGCATCACCAACAGACTAGATGACTTGGAAGACAGAACATCAGATAATGAGCACAAAATATACATTTTTGAAAATGAAGTTAACCACACAGTGAAGATGGTAAGAAACCATGAACAGAATATCTAAGAATTATGGGATAGCATCAAAAGACCAAATCTAAGATTTATTGGGATAGAAGAAGGCACAGGGATTCAAACCAAAGGAATGCACAATCTCTTCAATAAAATAATATCAGAAAATTTCCCAAACATGAGAATGAACTGGAAAATCAAATACAAGAAGCTTACAGTACATCAAATGTACAAAATTACAACAGATCTATGCCAAGGCACATTATAATGAAAATGCCTAGCATACAGAATCTTAAAGGCTGCAAGAGAGAAGAATCAGATCACATATAGGGGGATCTCCAATCAGGCATCCCAAAGCCATTGTAAGGTCTCAGCAGATTTCAGCAGATTTTTCAACATAGACCCTCAAAGCCAGGAGATCCTGGAACAACATATACCAAGCTCTGAAAGAAAATAGATGCCAACCAAAAATTTTATATCCAGGAAATTAAGATTCATATTTTATGACAAAATAAAACCCTTTCATAATAAACAAAAGTTAAAAGAATTTACAGTGAGAAAGCCTGCACTACAGAGCATTCTTAGCAAAATATTCCAGAAGGAGGAAATGAAAAAACAACAATAAAAATCAGCAAAGGGAGGAACTACACTAAAGGAAAGGCCAATCAAAGGAGAAACCAAGTCAAGTTAAAACCAAAAATAAACCAAAATGTCTGGGAATACATATCATATTTCAATAATAACTCTGAAAGTGAATGGCCTAAACTCATCACTTAAATGATGTAGATTGACAGATTGGGTTAAAAAAAAAGACCCAACAATGTGCTGCCTTCAAGAGTCTCATCTCACAGGAAAAGACATCCACAGATTGAAGGTGAAAGGATGAAAAAAAAAATACCACTCATATGGACCACATAAACAAGCAGGGGTTTCCATCCTCATATTTGATAAAGTGGACTTCAGACCAAAGCTAGCATTTCATATTGCTTAAGGGATTCATACATCAATAAGACATAACAATCATAAATATCTATGCCCCAAACAATGGGGTATCTATGTATATCAAACAAACCATTCTCAACTACAAGAACCAAATAGACCACAACACAATAATACAACACAAGAAAAACTAAACAAAAAACTATAGAACTCAATAACACAATCAATAATTTAGACTTAACAAATGTATATAGAATATTCCATTCATCAACAAGTGAATACACTTGCTTCTCAGCAGCATATGAATCCTTCTCCAAAATAAACCATATGCTATGCCACAAAGCAACACTTAGCAATACAAAACAAGAGATACTACCCTGCAATGGAATGAAATTAGAAATCAACAATAAAATAAAAAATAGAGGCTACTCCAACACCTAGAGATTAAACAATATGCTGTTGAATGACACATGGATAACAGAATACATTGGAGAAGAGATAAAATTCTTAGAGGTAAATTAGAACTTCAATACAACTTACCAAAATCTCTGGGACACTATGAAGACAGTGCTAAGAGGAAAGTTCATTGCATTAAGCTCATTCACTAAAAGAAGAAAAAGTCAATAAATAAACCACCTGATAGTACATCTCAAAGCCCTAGAAAAAGAAGAGCAAACCAACACCAAAAGTAATAGAAGACAGGAAATAATTAAAATCAGGGCAGAAATAAATGAAATTGAAACAAAAGAGGCAATTCAAAATATTGATAAAATGAAAAGCTGGTTCTTTGAAAAAATAAATAAAATTGACAAACCCTTAGCCATCCTAATGAAAAGAAGGAGAGAGAAAACTCAAATTACTAAAATCCATGATGAAAAAAAAATATCATGACAGAACACTATTGAAATATGGAAGACAATTAGAAACTATTTTGAAAGTTTATACTCCAGTAAAATAGAAAACATCAAAGACACCAACAAATTTCTAGAGGCACATGATCAACCCAAACTGAGTCAAGAGTACATACACAGGGGCTGGGGATGTGGCTCAAATGGTAGTGCGCTCGCCTGGCATGTGTGCGGCCCTGGTTCAATCCTCAGCACCACATACAAACAAAGATGTTGTCTGCCGAAAACTAAAAAAATAAATATTAAAATTCTCTCTCTCTCTCTCTCTCTCTCTCTCTCTCTCTCTCTCTCTCTCTCTCAAAAAAAAAAAAAAAAAAAAAGAGGACATACACAATTTAAACAGATCAATTTTAAGCAAGGAAATAGAAGATGCCATCAAAAGTCTACCAACCAAGAAAAGCCTGGGACCAAATGGATTCACAGCTGAGTTCTACAAGACCTACAAAGAATTAATACCAATACTCCTCAAATTATGCCATGAAATAGAAAAGGAGAGAACCCTTCCAAACTCATTCTGTGAAGCTAGTAGCATCCTGATACCAAAACCAGGCACAGACACATCAAGAAAAGAAAATTTCAAACCAATATCTCTGATGAACATTGATGTAAAAATTCTTAATAAAATCCTGGCAATTTGCATACAAAAACATATTTAAAAAATAGTGCACCATGATCAAGTGGGGTTCATTCCAGGAATACAAGGATGGTTCAACACGAAAATCAATAAATATAATACATCACATCAATAGACTTAAAAATAAGAATCATATGATTATATCAATGGATGCAGAGAAAGCAGTTGACAAAATATAGCACCCTTTCACGTTCAAAACCCTGGAAAAACTAGGGGGAGTAGGAACATACCTCAACATTGTAAAAGCTATCTATGCTAAACCCAAGCCCAACATCATTCTAAATGGAGAATAATTGGAAGCATTCCCTCTAAAAACTGGAACAAGACATGGATGCCTTTTTTTTAACCACTTCTATTCAACAGAGTCCTTGAAATTCTAGCCAGAACAATTAGACAGATGAAAGAAAATAAAGGGATATGAAAAGGAAAAGAACTCAAACTATCATTATTTGCTGATGATATGATTCTGTACTTAGAAGACCCAAAAAACTCCACCAGAAAACTTATAGAATTAATGAATGAATTCAAAATCAACACCCATAAATCAAATACATTTCTATACATCAGTGATGAATTCTCTGAAAGAGAATTTAGGAAAACTACCCATTCACATAGCCTCAAAAAAAATTAATACTTGGAAATCAATCTGACAGGTGAAAGACTTCTACAATAAAAATTACACAACACTAAAGAAAGAAATTGAAGAAGACCTTAGAAGATGGAAAGATCTCCCATGCTTTTGGATATGCAGAACTAATATTGTCAAAATGGCCATACTACTCAAAGTGCTATACAGATTCAATGTGATTCCAATTAAAATCCCAACATCATTCCTTTTAGAAATAGAAAAAAGCAATCATGAAATTCATTTGGAAAAATAAGACACTCAGAATGGCCAAAGCAATTCTTAGCAAAAAGAGTAAAGCAGGAGACATCACAATACCAGACTTTACTCTAGTATACTACAAAGCTATAGTAACAAAAATGGCATGGTATTGAAACCAAAATAGACATGTAGACCAATGGTACAGAATAGAAGACACAGAGACAAACACACATAAATACAGTTATCTTATACTAGACAAAGGCACCAAAAACATATATTGGAAAAAAGATAGCCTCTTCAACAAATGGTGCTGGGAAAA
Source organism: Ictidomys tridecemlineatus (assembly GCF_052094955.1). NCBI lineage: Eukaryota > Metazoa > Chordata > Mammalia > Rodentia > Sciuridae > Ictidomys > Ictidomys tridecemlineatus. Next base: position 117,053,660 of record NC_135477.1, on the reverse strand, counting down.
CTGGAAAACTACATACAGCAAAATGAAATTAAACCCCTATCTCTCACCATACATAAAATTCAACTCAAAGTGGACCAAGAACCAAGGAATTAGACCAGAGACTCTGTGCCTAATAGAGGAAAAAGTAGGCCCAAATCCTCATTACATCAGATTGGGCCCCGACTTCCTTAACAAGACTCCAAAGTCACAAGAAATAAAATCAATAATCAATAAATGAGATAGATTCAAACTAAAAACTTCTCAGCAAAAGTAACAATCAATGAGGTGAAGAGAGAACCTATATTTTGGGAGCAAATTTTTGCCACACATATATCAGATAGAGTACTTATCTCCAGTATAATATATAAAGAACTCCAAAAAACTTAACACCAAAAAGAAAAAAAAAACACAATCAGTAAATGGGCTAAGGAGCTGAACAGACACTTCTCAGAAGAAGATATACAATCAATCAACAAATATATGAAAAATGTCCAACATTTCTAGTGAACAGAGAAGTGAAATTCAAAACTACTCTAAGATTTCATCTCACACCAGTCAGAATTACAGTTATCAAGAATACAGACAACAATAAATGTTGGTAAGGATGGGGCAGTGGGGAAGCACACTCATACATTGCTGGTGGGACTGCAAATTAGTACAACCACTCTGGAAAGCAGTGTGGAGATTCCTTAGAAAACTTGGAATGGAACCACCATTTGACCCAGCTATCCCACTCCTTGGTCTATACCCAAAGGACTTAAAGTTAGCATACTATAGTAACATAGCCACATCAATATTTATAGCAGCACAATTCACAATAGCTAAATTGTGGGACCGATCTAGATACCCTTCAATAGATAAATGGATAAAGAAAATGTGGTATATATACACAATGGAATATTATTCTGAATTAAAAAAGAATAAAATCATGGCATTTGCAGGTAAATGAATGGACTGGAGAATATAATGCTAAGTGAAGTAAGCCAATCCCAAAAAACCAAAGGCCGAATGTTTTCTCTGATAATTGGATGCTGATCCATAATATTGGGGGAGGGCATGGGGAAAATGGAGGAACTTTGATTGGGCAAAGGGGAGGGAGGGTTGGGAGGATGCATGGGGTCAGGAAAGATGGTGGGATGAGATGAACATCATTATCCTGTGTACATGTATGACTGCACATATGGTGTGACACTACATTGTGTATGATCAGAGAAATGAAAAGTTGTGCTGCAATTGTGTACAATGAATCAAGATGCATTTTGATGGCATATATACCTAATTAGAATAAATGAATAAATTAATTTTTTAAATTATGTATATTTACAGTATACAATGTGATATTTGCATATACATTGTGAAATGGTTATCACAATCAAGTTAATTAACATATCTATCACCTCACATAAGTACTTTTTTATGGTGGAAAGAATATTTAATATCCATTCTTAGAGCAAATATCAAATATATATTACTATTTACTCTGGACACTATGTTATCGATGAGGCCTCTAATTCATCTTATAAATGAAAGTCTGGACATTTTGGGTAATGTCTCTCTCTCCCTTCCGTAGTCTTCTACTCTCCTTTTCTATGAGTTCAAGCTATTTAGATTGCACATGTAAGTGAGATCAGGCAGTATTTGCCTCTCTGTGCCTAGCATAGTTCACTTAGCATAATGCTTTCTGGGGCTGTTGAAAAAGGCAGGATATTCTTCCTTTTTAAGACTGTAGATTCCATTATATATGCCACATTTTCTCTATTCATTCATCAGTCCACAGACTAAGTTGTCTCTAGATATTAGTTTTTGTGAACCATTCTATAGTGGACATAGGAGGGCAAGTACCTCTTCATGTATTGATTTTGTTTCCTTTAGATTTGGTATTGATGGATCATATGGAAACTGTTTTTAATTTTTTGAGGAATCTCCATGTTGTTTTCTGTAATGACTGTGACAATTTACATTTCTGACTAATGCTTTCCTTTTCTCCACATCCCTACAGCCCTTGGTATCTTTTGACTTTTGGATAATAGCTGCCCTAACAAGGTGACATCTTATAATGGTTTTGATTTCCATTCTCCTGATGATTGGTGAATTTAAATTTTTGCATAAATATCTGTTGGCCATTTATTGTCAATTTGTAAGACAGGGGCTGATGGTTTCCCTCACTGATGGTACTTGTTCCTATATCATTAAGGCTGTCTGTGCTTGGCAAGTTGGCAATTGCTGTAGACTGAATGCTAGTGTCTTCTAAACATCATATTAAATGAAGACAAAACTTATGCACGAAGGAGAAAAGATAGCTCTGTTTCCTTCACACTTGATTCACAGTTTACAAAGTGCATAGTAAAAATTCCACTGATAATTAATTGCAAGCCCTTTGGTCATATGTCTGAGACAATGAAGTTATATATGAGCAACAAAAATGGCACTTCCTGTGAATCTGTAATATTTCAATATAAAAAGTGGAAAAACAGGCCATCTTTGTGCAGGAGATATTCAGTGCCACACACTTGTAATTTGGCAACTTCCTCACTATAAGTCTTTAAGTGGGAAAATAACCAACCAACCAAAAGAGCACTTCAATCTATTTTCCTCTCTTGTTTAACTTACAACTTTCAAAATAATTCACACCAATGACGCAATGAGTCAAATGGGTATTGTTACAGGAAATGTCCAGGCTTTCCAGTATAATAAAATAATAGTTACCTTTCATTTTCTATTTTCTGGCACTTTAATAAATCTATAATAGTCAGTGATATTTATCATAACATTAAGAGGCTGCAAGATCTTGAAATTATTCCTGAATGGCAAAAAAAAAGAATGTTCAAAAATGTTCAGTTATTTGAAGATGATCTCACTGTTAAGTCTGTTGTTTTTCTCCATACTTTTCATTATGAGAATGTTCATACATACTGAAATGTTAAAATTACACTGTCCTATATTAAATAATTTGCCACATTTGTTTTCCCTTTTCATCTTCCCATATGTTCCCACACTCATACATAACATACTTTTTGTTGTTGAATAATTTGAAAGCAAATCATATGATGCTGACAGATATGTATTTTAATGTATTCTAATTCTTTCAAATGTATATATATATATAAAGTACATCATGTAATATCCATATATAAAATAAATATTAACACAAACACGTTTTTCTTATTGTTTTTACATGTTAATTTCTCACAAGGATTGTTTGGGTTTTTTTTTTTTTTTTTAGTGAAAATGCCCAGTTTTCTAACATGAGAATTGATTCATGTTTATTATCAGTATTAACTCCATCCTGTACCTGACCACCAATGCATGTGTCCTATCTTAAATAATTACCTTGCAACTTTCTTTTGGATAATAGTTGCCCTAACAAGAGTAAAGTGACATCTCATAGTGGTTTTGATTTTCATTCCCCTGATGACGAAGTTAAATCTTTGCAAATAAATGAGGATAAAACTCAACCTAAACTGGATCAAAATCTTAGACATTAGAACATAGACCCTATGACTAAAAGAAGAAAAATTTGGCCCAAATCTTCACCTCCATAGATTTAGGAACTGACTTCCTTAGCAAGACTCCTAAAACGCAAGTAAAATCAAGAAACAATAAATGGGATGGATTCAAACTAAAAAGCTTCTTCTCAGGAAAGGAAAGAATCAATAACATGATTTTCCATGTGAAACCAGTGCTTTGATTTATATTCTTATAGATAAGTCATGGCATTTTCTGTCACCTAGACATTTGAGAGACTAACTGATTCTCAAAGATGAGTTCTCTTTTTTTCAAATGGAAAATAAGTCCATTATTGCTAGTATAACCCAAAACTTCCTAAAATATTAAGCTGTGAGAAAGAAATTTAATATTGGTAAATTTATCAAAATTTAGGTTAACTCTCATTTAAAAAAGTACTTAAATAGATCCCGAGAAAGGCAACTAACATGATCAAAGAATTAACTTTAAAAAAGATAGGAGGGGTGGGGGTGTAACTTAGTGGAAGAGCACTTGCCTAGCATGCAAGAGGTCCTAGGTTTGATCCCCAATATAGGGAGAAGGGAAGAGGGAGGAAAACTTTTACATTAACTTTATTACCACAAATGGGATGAGATTTCTCAGGTTAATTAACTTTTGAATATGATGTGTTTTACTCATCTCCATATAACATATTGCATGTAACATTTTGAAATTCACCTTAGAGGTCCTGCTTGAAGGATAGTACTATGGGTAGAATTGTTTCTGCCTCAAAAATATATATCACCTTAACTGCCAGTACCTCTGAATGTGAACTTACTTGGAAATTGTGTTATTGTAGATGTAATTTGTTGAGATAGGGCCATGCTGGAATAGAATAGGTCTCTTAACTCAATTGTACAGGTACCTTATAAGAAGAGCAAGATTTGGACACAGACATTCAGAGGAAGACACACAGAAAGAAGATGGCCACATGATAGGGGACGGAGGCAGAGATCAGACTGATGGAATACCAAGGATTGCTGTCTCTCTTCAGAAGCTAGGTGAGGGATGTGGAACAAAAAATGAACCCTACCAACACTTTGGCTTTGGATTTCTAGCATCCAGAACTGTGAGAGGATACATTCATATTGTTTGTAGTTTTTTTTGTTATGCTACCCTTGGGAAACTAAGATAGATAGAGAGAGAAAGAGAGAGAGAGAGAGAGAGTAGATGGAGGAAGGCAGACTAAGATTAAGATTCCGGCCTATTAGGTTTAGGTGTAGGCATAAAATGAGTTCTTCAGAACCTAGACTTAAATAATATAGTGGTCCTATTAGTTTTAAGTGAATCACATAAAATTGTTATTTTCGGGGCTGGGATTGTGGCTCAGTAGTAGAGTGCTCACCTAGCTAGCACTGGGTTCAATCCTCAGCACCACATAAAAAATAAACAAACAAACAAATAAATAAATAAAATAAAGATGACTATGTCCACTACAACTAAATATACATATATATATAATATTATATGGATATATAAATATGTTTAAATATTTATACAATATATAAATATTAATGAGAAAATAATATATATTTATATAATTACATATAAAATAGATATTATATATAAGTATATAATATGCAAATATATAAGCCATTTTCATAGGGCAAAAATGAATTAATAGACAAAACTGTATTATATTCAACTTAATAGATGGATACATAAATAATTTAAGTTTCCCCAAACCCCTTTTCATCTTCAGCAGCAAACCCATTGTGGAATTGTCTAGGAAAATATTTCCCCTGCATGACTTTCCCTCTATAAATAGCTTTTCAGAGTCCATTCATTTCATTTAGCTAAGGAAGTTTCCGTCTCCATGACCCATATAGAATTAAACACTAGAGGCAATCGCTGGGCAAGGTTTTGCCTGCTCTCTCTCTCATTTGCACATCGCTGTGCACAGTTTATCCTAGAAGACAATACTGGGGATTCCATCTCATTTACATTCAAAGCTAAGGTTCCTCCAGGGGAATTTTTTTTTTTTCTCATTCCATTTGGCACAGCAGTAACTGTGTTTGACAACATCTGCCTTACAGCTCCATCTGACACTTGGTTCCCGTCCACATTCTCTTCCTGCTTGTCTTTTGAGGAAGATATTTTCACAACAGAGGTGGAAAGAAGGAAAGTAAGGGTGAACCACGGCTGTATTTTTTCAATTAATATGAGTCAGGAGCTTACCAAACATCTTTACCTATCTCTTACTCCAAAGGTTGTTGACATAAATCACTATTCTCTAAACCAGCCTTTTTTTTTCTTTGGGATTCTTGAGCATTCACAAGTAATTTCTGGTGTTTATTTCCTTGACTTTCAAATATCTATCCCTTCATAAAATGTTTTCAGCTAAAAAAGTAAAACACAAAACAACACACACACAAATTTTACCAACAATGTTTTTGATCAACAAAAGATAGAACTCAGTTTAATGATATTTTGTATAAACTACTGATAAAGCACAATTTGTTTTCATAACAAGTAGATATTTAATAGGACATTCTTTTCCATAAATTTTTAAATAATCTTTCACTCAGATAAATTATATAACTAATGGAAAATTCCAAACCTTGTAAATATTAACTTGTATAATTATCTACTCCAAACAGAATTTTCATAACATAGAGTTTACTAGTAGCAATTGCCTGTGAATTATTACCTACTTTGATTAAACTAGGGTTTTTTTTGTTATTGTTATTTTGATATGGCTTTAAATTCTAACAGATTGTTTGAAAATGTTATTCTATTTCCACTTGACTGGAAATCCTATGCCATTATGCTATTCATTATACGAAGTTCTAAAATTTCCCTGTGCTGGACAATATATAAACAGCCGGTGATACTAAACTGCCTTTAAAGGAAAAAATTTCTTGGCCTAAAAAAAAAGGTAATATTTGACTTCAAAATATATGACATTTCTCTTCTCAGTAAACTTTGTGAATAAGTTTCAGAAATATATATAATGTGTATGTATACGTAGTTCACATATTTGTCCACATAAAATTTGAATAAGGAAGAATGTGGTTGTAAAGAGTACCTTGGCCATTATGGATTTTTGAGTAGAAACTACTTAAGGATAGAGAGTGTAAATGAAGGATTAAATCTACACACTTCTCTCTTGGGGACAGACTATCACACAGGTGCCTGCACTTATTTTGGAATCTCACCTGCTACATTTCTTACTTATTAGCGATGAACAACCTGAGACACTTTGCCTCTTCCAGCTTGCCTATCATTTGAGAATAAACTCAAACAAATCCTTCTTTCTTTTCCAAATACAAACCCAGCCATTGAAAGTTAAGACAAATTAGAAGCTGATGACTCCTTTCACAAACACAGATATCTGTATTTCATTTCAACTTCTTATAAATGGCAAGCTTCTCTAGGATATCAAAGAGTGACTCTAATATGGAAATGTTAAAATGTGTCATCTATGTATATACATCTCCCAGACCACGGCTGGTATAGAAAGCCAGGCTTCCCTACCAGCTCTCATGCATCTCCTTTACACAGTTCTCCCCACAGACCACATTCGCTGCAACATCCCGTGGCTTTCAGACAGCCATGAGGATTCCATCAGACCACGATCCACTTGGCTTGCTCTCTCCCCTTCAGGAGTCACACCCGTCAGCTGCGCATAGCAGCTCCCTGGCCCCTTGGTCCTTTGAGTCAGATTCCTGACTGCTCCAGGTCACAGGTCCCCCAGAGATGCTATTATATAATGAAATAAACTTACTGTTTTCTTTAACACTTTGAGAGCATAAGGCTTCTGGGTCCCCTTCTGTTTGCATCTGTACACAATGGATGTAGCACCCCTTGAGGGGGAAAAAGACAAAAAGAAAATGTTATGCTTTGGACATGAATTAAAGGGATAAGTTTGAAAATAAGTGTCTCTTGCAGTTACCCTCTCAAACGACAAGTGTTTATAAGTTCCACTATACCACGGGCCCTATATGTCAAGAGGACTTTTTTTTTCCACAATTGAATACATTTTGTTTAGAAAATTCTAGGTTTTTAGACTGCTCTTTTTAGACCCTCTTTTCCTCTCACCCCTTCTCTACACCAATAACAAACAACAGGGCTGCTTCATTCAGTAGGCACGCAAGTAAATCACGTCCTCAGGTAAACATAATTTTTGAAGAACACCCATCCAAATCAGAATCCTAGAGTGCCTAAAGGTACCTGTTGAGTAAAATAAGCTGTATGACTTCAGGGAGGGGTTTCAGTTCAGGACTTTTGTAAGTGTCCTAACCGTGCATTTGGCAAGGGAGCTGGAGAACCCCCTACCCCTTGCTCTCTTTTTTTTTTAACCTATTAAGGAGAATGATAGGGAAGAATGTAACAGCTATCTTCCTATGTTTGTAAGGTTGCTAAAAAAAGAGCATTAAAAAGCAGGACAGTGTGGTACAAACGTTCCCACTCCACACACAAAGCAAGAGAGTAAGAGAAACAGACAAAAAGAGAAGTACAGACCAAACAAGCTAAAGTTTCAACTTCAGAAGGAGAATATCTGGAAGTATCTTAAAATAAGATCAGCTTGAAGTAAACCTCTCAGACTTTGAAGAGCAAGCCAAAGGCCCTCTTGTGATATATTCAGTCCTATGGTTCTGAAATTCTAGGTGGGCACAAAGGTTTATAAAAATCAAACACATATCTAGCTATCTAAGCACAATAAACTTTTAATATAGCCAAGAGAAGTCGGTTCTAGTGGGTTCTATTTACCAATGGCCAAAAAAAGTGTTACTATTTTTAAAGATCTTTGGTAAGAAAGGACATATACACAAGATAAAGTGTTCTAGAAATAAAATAAGTGACAATAAATATGAAATTTACTTTTTTTTACATTTACCTGCTTTAAAAGATAACTAAAGAAAATATATTTTTAATATCTTTATTTTATTTATTTTTATGTGGTGCTGAGGATTGAACCCAGTAGAGCAATCACCCAGCCTCGCACATGCTAGGTGAGCGCTCTACTGCTGAGCCACAATCCCAGCCCAATTAAAGAAAAATATTAACAACACATTGCATTCAAAGCATATGTAAAAGTAAAATGAATGACAATAAATGAAGAATAGAAAAATAGAAGTTGGTAAAATACTGCAGTGAAGTCTCTCTGTGTGAGGTGCATGATATTATTTAAAGATAGATTCTGATTAACTAAAGGTTGGTATTATATGACCTCGCACAACGGCTAAAATAATTATTTAAAAGAAAAGTCAATAATAAACCAATAAAAACCTAAAATGCAAATAATCAAAAATGCAAATCAAAACCACAATGAGGTTTCATTTTTCTACCTTTTAATTTAGCTGTTATCAAAAAAGGTGAACAATCCCAAGTGTTGTTGAGGGTGTGGACAAAAGGAAACCCTTGCACAGTGTTGGTAAGAGTGTAAATTAGTGTAGTCATTGTAGAAAACAGTATGAAAGTTACTCAGAAGATTTTAAAAATAAAACTGTGGTAGAACTTATGATCCAGAAATCCCATTACTGGCTATATATTCAGAGAATGAAACCAGCATGCCAAAGAGCTCATTCTCTCGAGATCATTGTAGCATTACTCATAATAGCCAAGATATGGAGTCAACCTAAGTGTCCATTAATAGATGAATGACTAAAGAAAATGTGTTATATATACACACTGGAATACTACTAAGTCTTTTAAACAAGAAATTCTTGCTATTTTCAACCACTTGGATGAAGGTGGAGGACAGTAATGAAACAAGTCAGACACAGACAAATATTGCATGATTTCACTTATATGTAGAATCTAGAAAATGTGAATTCATAGAAACTGAAAGCAGAATGGTCAGGGATTTGGGAGATGTTGCTCAAAGGAGACAAGAACGATGTATTATATCTTGAAAATCACTAAGGGAGCAGTGCATGTGTTAATTAGATTGAGTTAGTCATATCACAGTGTATACACATCTCAAAACATCATATTTTATGCCATAGAATGTATAATTTTTAATTATAAACAAAAGATTTTATCAAAATTATATTGAGATTTCAATTGACTCTAGTAAGAATGGCAATTATCAAGAATATAAATAATGATAAATGCTGGTGAGAGTGTGGGAGAAAAGATACACTTACACATTGTTGGTGGGACTTCAAATTAATGCTATCACTCTGGAAAGTGTGTGAAGAATCCTCAAAAAAAAAAATGGACCCAGCTATCCTACTCCTCAGAACTAAAATCAGCCACATCCAAGTTTATAGCAGTGCAATTTACAATAGCCAAGTTATGGAACTAGCCCTGGTGCCCATCAGTAGCTGAATGGATTAAGTAAAACTCCATTGTGTTAATGGATTAACACAATGGAGTTTTACTCGGCCATAAAGAAGAATAAAATTGTGGAATTTACCAGTCAGTGGATGGAAATAGAGAACATCATGTTAAGTAAAATAAGCCAGACTCAGAAACTCAAGGATTAAATGTTTTCTCTCATATGCAGAAGCTAGAGCAAAGTAAGGGGGGTAAAGAGGGGTTGGGGGCAGATATCATAAAGATATAGGGAAGTTCAGTGGAGCTGAAGAAGGAGATTGATGGGAAGAAAGGAAGAACAGGAAACAGGAGGAAATGCAGAAGGAATTTGACAAAATTATGCTATGTGAACATATAAATATGCCACAGTGAATTCCACCTTTATGCATATCTATAAAACACCAATTTAAAATGAATGAATAAATGAGTAAAGTAGAGAAAGGAGAAAAAGGGAGAGAAGTTGAGAGGGAAAGAGGAGGCCACGAGGGACCGAAATGGAGTAAATAAATCCCATGCATTATGGTTATGTCTCTATGAACTTAATTATTATTTATAACTATAATGCACTAATAAAAACATTAAAAATAAATAAATGAGAGTCTTGAACATATATCTCACCAAAGAAAATATATGGATAGCAAATAAGAATGTGGAAAGATGCTCAACTACATTATTCATTAGGGAAATACAAATTAAAACCATAAGAAAATGGCAACTACATACCTATTTGAGTGTCTTAAAATAAAAAGACTAGCAAGGATGCAGAGCAACTAACACTCTCATGCTTTGCTGGTGGGAATGAAGAATGGTGCAGCCACTTTGGAGAAGAGCTTGGCAGCTCTTAAACATATCCCGGGACCCATCTGTCTCACTGGCAGATATTTATCCAAATGATATAAAAACTGTGTTCATTTACAAACTTGAACACGTATCTTCAGAGCAACTTCATTAGTATTTATCAAAATCTAGAAATGCTCCAACATCCAACTGTGAAACAGATCAACAATCTACAGTATATTCATACAATGAATTTCTACCTAGAAAGAAAAGGGAATAAACTAGGGTGCTCTTAACAACCTGGATGAATCTCTACACAATATCCCAAGTGAAAGAACATCATTTCAAAAGGCAATATACTATATAACCCAATTTGTATAATATTTTAAAGACAAAATTATAGGGATGGAAAATATATCAGTGGTTTTTAGGGGCTCCGAAGTTGGGGAGATATTGACTGCAAGTAAATATGGAGACTTTTTTTTTCTCATGAGAGAATTGCTCTATATCTTTTTGTGTTGGTGTTTGCACAAATATATTCACTTGTCAAAAAGGCATAATTGTGTAATAAGGTGAAATTTACCATAATTTAAATCATATCTTAATAAAAGTAAGTAAAACATTGTTCTAGAAAAACCATATTGTTCAAAGGCAAGGGCAAAAACCAAATTACCAAAATATAGCCTATAGTATTCATTCCATTCTATTTTCACTTAACAATAGGTAACTGAAGAAATCTTAGAGAGAAAAAATTTAAGAAAATGTGACTTGCAAACATTTGAAGTAAAACCAAAATCTAATTTTTATTTTTATGAATAATTGAAAAAGTTAGCAATTGAAAAGTCAATATTACTCAATAATTCATGTAAAAGAAAATATATTATAAGGCATATATTGCTTAATTTCCTAATCTCATTAAATTACCTCATCAATAAAATTTTCAGTATATCAATTCTTATTTTAGAAAAACCTTTTTTAAAAATTAACAAACTCTCAAGACACAAATATACTAGAAATAACATTTTAAAGACTGAAAATAATAAGTTAAAAGAATAACCTAAATAGATTTATATGAAAATAACATTTTAGTAATTTCTCAAAAACATAGCCTATATTCTTTGTTGAAATTTAATGGTTGCTCAAGTTTGTAAATATAGAAATGGAATCATGTTTTCAGTATATTTATATAAAAATAGTGTTTTTACATAAAACATATTAACAGTTAACTTTTAATATAGATGGGACATATTGTACATTTTGCATCCTCATTTCAAAATATATTATGTAGAGAGAATTATTAAAAAAATTATCTGAGATCCAAAAGAAGCAAGAGATTATAAAATAGAAGATATTATTTTTATGGGGTTATTCAGCTAAAAAATAATGCTTCACTTTTCATGTCTATTCATTTATAGCATGTTCTTTAACAAAAAGACCAGGAGTATAAAAATTATTCCAGTGAGATCTTTTCTGCTATGATTTTTATGACAAAGAAAGGAAATCAATACTCTTGAAGTTTGACTTTTATTTTCAAATTGGTTTTCTTTAACAGAAATATTAGGGAAGTTATTTCCAAGTTCTATCCTCATCAAATGGCTGGATATTTTTTAAAACATCTTAAGGCAAAAGGTTAAAAACATAGACCACCACGTTTTTCATCAAACAGAAAGAAGAGAATGTAGTTCAACCTGTAATGTTTGTAAAACTGTGTATAGTGTAATGATTATAATACTGTGTACAAATAACATATTTACACAGTATAGTGTATCTCTCTCTCTCTCTCTCTCTCTCTCTCTCTCTCACACACACACACACACACACACACACACACACACACACATACACACACACAACTATTATTTCATTAAAGCTATTAAGAAACACCTGATGTTGGCATCTGGCACTGGGTGAAACTTATGGGTGTGGGGAAAAGCTCTAGATGTAATTATTTATTTGCCACAAGATGTTTCAAGTATACAGTCCTTTACTGCCACATTTACAACTATGTAGCATAAAAAGGGGCTCTTTATCCTGTACTTCATCTACATATTCCTCATATTCAATACTTAAGGACAATTATCAAAACCTTTTGCAACTATGTCTGGATACATGCTTTTCCTCTTTATTTTTTTATTATTATTATCTCATCCCTTTGCTCTTCTTGTTGCTTTAAAGAAAGAAAAACTGATTTAATTTTATATTTTACTCCAAATGAAATCCAGGTGTTTTGACATAACCACCCATCCACTAGTTCAGAGACAGATACCCAAATGCATTCAAAGGTCAAGTACAGAGTAAATATGATTCAAAATGGAAGCAGAAATTCCTAAGTCTGGATTCACATTAATGCTTTGGGGAATTTTGATGAGATTGTACAATATTAAGTAAGGCATTTTAGCAGTAAAGTCCTTCTCCCATCAAGGGAGGTTTTTAAATCAGAGATTGGCTTTCTCTGGGAGGATCTAATGGGACATTTGTGATCCTTTGGGTCACAGTAACAAAGCTTGGCTTCTTTCCTTGCTCTTTGGAAATGCAAGAAAACTTCAGACACAGAATATTCTAAAATGTACTAGCCTGGAGGAACTGTTGGCACCTTTGTTTTTTGGTTTCAGCTGTGTCTCTGCAATGATACCCTTCATGGCCATGTAAAATTGTCTTTGCTAAGGTTATTAGGTCTCATAAATTACTAGAGTTTTGTTTTTTTCCCCTTGAAATGGAAGCAAAAATCATTTTCATCTTTTTTCTAATGTTGAAGGTGCTTGGTTAAAGTATATTTATGTCAAAATATTAATCACTCTTTTTAATTTTTTTAGTTGTAGATGGACACAATCCTTGTATTTTATTTATTTATCTTTTATGTGGTGCTTAGAATCAATCCCAGTGCCTCGAAGGTGCAAGGCAAGCGCTCTGCCACTGAGCCACAACCCCAGCCCCCTATTAACCATTCTTAAACATTTCAAAACATTTAATATTGTTCGTTTCTGTATTTGATTTTTAGATTTTTAAATTTTCCTTGTGTATGTGTGTGTTTTTTGTACTGGCAGAAAAGATCTTCTAAATGCTCTTTCTGAAAAGGTCTAAAAGCAAATCTGTGACTTCTAAAAACTGTCAATCAAACTTGAAAATATAACGTGTGCAACGCTACATCCATCTCATTTCTCCTGAGTGACTGACTTGCTATTCACAAGCCTATTCTTTTCATTGATTTTTAGATTGGATGAATTACTAAAATTTAGCTCTTCTTAGGTGTGAAAGTAGAGTCACATGAAGGAACACAAATCCAAAAAAAAAAGACAAATTCTCTCAGTGTTTAATGTCAGCATACATCTTGCTCCATTTCCAGTGACAGTTTTTCATTGTTTTATTCTCCATCTCCGTCAGCCAGGAACTCCTCCATGCTCTTTAACACTAGGATGCTTCACGGTGTTCTAAAGTCATCAAAGAACAGCCCCCCATACTCCAAATTTGAACCTTAAATCAACAAAGAACAGGAAGAAAACTTCTCAATTGATTTAATTACTGATTTGGCATTTTCAATGTGAGACTTGAAAAATGACTAACGTTTAGAATTTAGAAGTTGCTATTAGACACTGAAGCAGTTAAAATTACAGTCCTAAAGTAAATCTCAAAAATATCATATCAAGGAATGATACTGAGCCCCAGACCTTAAAAACTGTCCAAGCCAAGGATTTTAATAAGCTAAGGGTCAGAGTCCATCCATAAATATACTCTCCCTTTTCCATTTCATTAATACGCTGAATCGTGTTGGAAGCAAGGGTGAGCACCTCATGCCATGTCATCCCATGGTCTACTTGGCGTTTTGACTGTTTTGACTATCTCTGTGACAGATTCCTTATTTGTTGTTTCATCCTGATGTCAGCTTACTCCACATACACTGTGTTATAGGTCTAACTCCTGACCCACACTCCTTTCTCAAAGACCTTACTCTGGCAACCACTTAACTCTTCCACTCTGATGGCCAACTTGAGCCATGAACCATTATCTTTGTGTGGCTCCACTTCCTCAAAGCCTTGCTTGCCTGCCTAACAGATTCCTTCAGTTGTTGCCTCTCCGCATCTAATTGTGACTTTGGTCCTAAGGCTGGAATCTCTGCAAAGACTGACTTTAAAATGACTCTGTCCTTTGATAAGGTAAAAGCTTCAAAGCTTTGGAATTAAAATGCTGAATTTTAGCTACTACAAAATAAAAGCAAAAGCATCCTCACATCATCAGGTTAGTTTAAGTTATTTGTTCCCAATCACAAAGTAATATAATAGCAAAAACTGTGGAGTAAAGGGTCATAATACTCATGAGTCCTTCTCTTTGTTTTCTTCAAAATGTTTAATGTCTCACATTGTTAATCATTGGTATCAATTAACCAAACTTTTGGTGACTACTTTTCTTTTATCAGTGAGAGTGTATGTGCACATGTGCGCAGCACACACAAATTAAATTTTGATCGACCATTTAATGTCTTAATACATTATGAGAATAACTACAGCTCTTTTTTCACCTTAACCCTCCATTCTCAATTCTGTTTCCTGCTATTCCATACTATATATTGTAATATATTTAATGTATATCTGTCCAATCCAACTTTCACACCTTCACATAAGCTTATTTTTATAAATAAGCAATATGTACCATTGTTTTATATACTTATTTATCATAACTTATAGTATAAGTATTAGTTTTACCATTTATCTAAGCCCTCAAGTTGCATGTTTTCCACTGAAAATAATGTTCAGATATCTGCAATGTTGATTAATATAGATCTAAATAAGTCCTTTTTACCACTCATATTTTATATATTCAATGTGGCTTTGATGGACATTTAGCATTTTAGCAACTTCAATAAAAAATGTAATGGATATTTTATAGCAGTTTCTCCACAATTTATTTCTAACTTCCTAGTAGGCCTATATTCTTTCCTTTGTACAAGACAAATCTTTTGATTTATTAAGTAAGAGCCCCAATGTTGTAATCCCTGAAGTAAAGCACACCATAAAAATGTACTAGGTCAGCCCAACAAGAATATGTAATCATTTTAGAAATCTTGCCCTGTAACATTATGGTTGCATTACAAATAGGACCAAGGATAAAATATGATTAATTTTGAAGGAAAATGACTTCATTGTAGTTAACTCTATTATAAGGATGAGGCTGTTAAGAACTATTAAAAAAAGAATACATAAAACTAGGGTCATAGCTCAGTTGGAGAGCACTTGCCTAGCACCCTGAGTTATATCCCCAGCACTGCAAAATAAATAAATAAATAATAGAATTTTAAAAAGCTTAAGTTGTGTGGGTGCGAGCAAGATTTGTTCACATCTTCTGGTACCAAACCAGGCGAGTGGACCAATGGTATAGAATAGAGGACACAGAGACTAATCCACAAAGTTACAACTATCTTATATTTGATAAAGGGGCTAAAAGCATGCAATGGAGGAAGGATAGCATCTTCAACAAATGGTGTTGGGAAAACTGGAAATCCATATGCAAAAAAATGAAACTGAATCCCTTCCTCTCGCCATGCACAAAAGTTAACTCTAAATGGATCAAGGAGCTTAATATCAAATCAGAGACTCTGCGTCTGATAGAAGAAAAAGTTGGCTCCGATCTACATATTGTGGGGTCGGGCTCCAAATTCATTAATAGGACACCCATAGCACAAGAGTTAATAACAAGAATCAACAAATGGGACTTACTCAAACTAAAAAGTTTTTTCTCAGCAAGAGAAACAATAAGAAAGGTAAATAGGGAGCCTACATCCTGGGAACAAATTTTTACTCCTCACACTTCAGATAGAGCCCTAATATCCAGAGTATACAAAGAACTCAAAAAATTAGACAATAAGATAACAAATAACCCAATCAACAAATAGGCCAAGGATCTGAACAGACACTTCTCAGAGGAGGACATACAATCAATCAACAAGTACATGAAAAAATGCTCACCATCTCTAGCGGTCAGAGAAATGCAAATCAAAACCACCCTAAGATACCATCTCACTCCAGTAAGATTGGCAGCCACTATGAAGTCAAACAACAACAAGTGCTGGCGAGGATGTGGAGAAAAGGGTACTCTTGTACATTGCTGGTGGGACTGCAAATTGGTGCAGCCAATTTGGAAAGCAGTTTGGAGATTCCTGGGAAAGCTGGGAATGGAACCACCATTTGACCCTGCTATTGCCCTTCTCGGACTATTCCCTGAAGACCTTAAAAGAGCATGCTACAGGGATGCTGCCATATCAATGTTCACAGCAGCACAATTCACAATAGCTAGACTGTGGAACCAACCCAGATGCCCTTCAATAGATGAATGGATAAAAAAAATGAGGCATCTATACACAATGGAGTACTATGCAGCAATAAAAAATGACAAAATCATAGAATTTGCAGGGAAATGGATGGCACTAGAGCAGATTATGCTTAGTGAAGCTAGTCAATCCCTAAAAAACAAATACCAAATGTCTTCTTTGATATAATGAGAACAACTATGAACAGAGCAAGGAGGAAGAGCAGGAAGAAAAGACTAACATTTAACAGAGTCATGAGATGGGAGGGAAAGGGAGAGAAAAGGGAAATTGCATGGAAATGAAGGGAGACCCTCATTGCTATACAAAATTACATATAAGAGGTTGTGAGGGGAACGGGAAAATAAACAAGGAGAGTAATGAAATACAGTAGATGGGGTAGAGAGAGAAGATGGGAGGGGAGGGGAGGGGGGATAGTAGGGGATAGGAAAGGTAGCAGAATACAACAATTACTAATAGGGCATTATGTAAAATTGTGGATGTGTAACCGACGTGATTCTGCAATCTGCATTTGGGGTAAAATTGGGAGTTCATAACCCACTTCAATCTAATGTATGAAATATGATATGTCAAGAGCTTTGTAATGTTGTGAACAACCAATAAAAAAATAAAAAATTAAAAAAAAGAAGAATTTTACTTACTGATTGTTAAGCTTTAAAAAAAAAAAGATTTGTTCACATCTTCAAAAGAATTTGAAATCACTGGGTTTTTTTTTTTTCCTCAAAGTGGAACTGAATTGATTCAGTAAAGATATATGAAGCCCTGTACAGGGCACTTTAGGAGATGATAAGGATGGTTTGGGTCCTTAATGGACTTCTGAAATAATATGGAAACAAGAAAAGAACATGTAAAAATGTAATTTTTAAAAGCAGGCCAACTACTAAGAAAGATTAGATTATGGGACTTTGGGTAGCATGACTTTATAATTATTGTCCAAGCCAGAATGATTTTGAGAGTGGGATGGAGAGACATTAATGCATTATGTCAAAAACCTACACATAAATCAGAACTATCTTCAGCACATTGGAACCTTTAGTCTCATTGTTGTTGAGGACTAAGAAGGAGAGAGCTGGGAGACTTCCTGTAGAGAGGCAAATTTAAATTTATCTTTGAAGTTGATAGAGACTAATAAGAGCAAGAGAATAGACCTGCAGGTGTTCTAAGTACATGGCCTACTGCAGCCTCAAGGGACATGGGAGAGTTCAAGGAGTATTATACCTCTAACAGGCCTCTTGGTCTGGGAAATGTGGAAGAATATATAGTGGAATATTTTGTTGGAATAGCAAAAGTGTTTTGAAAGACTACACACATGAGACTATGGAATTCAAAGCTTTAATCTATATATAAAGAGGCATATTAAAAACTTCTGAGCTAGAGAATGGGGTGAGGAACTAGAAAAGTATTTTAGATAACTATCTGGCATATAGAATGGAGTCAAATAAATTAGTTTTTGACTCTACAGCAATTAAAAACCCAGCTCTCCAACTCCTTAGTATTTATCCAAAAGAACTAAAATCAGCATACTAGAGTGATACAGCCACATTAATGTTTATATCAGCACAATTCTCAATAGTGGGGGAATCCCATGTAAAAAGTAGGGAGACCAGTGGAGTAGAGGTAGGGGATAGAGGGGGACATGAGGAATGGGAAAAGGGAGGAACTATGGAATGAAATTGATGAATTTATGCTATGTATACATATGAGAATTCTACATTTATGTACATCTAATCAGCACCAAATAAAAAATGAATAGAAGGAAAACCAGTAGAATAGAAGAAGAAGAAAGGGAAGGATATAGGTAGTATGGGGGACTGAAATTGAGTGAATTATATTCCATTCACATATATGATTATATCAAAATGTTCCTTGATATTAAGTACAACTATAGTGCACTAATACAAAATCTTTTAAAAAAGATTTAGTCATCTCCAATGTTTGCAAATCCTTTTTTCTTAAATGAAGAAAAATAATTTACCTGATGCTATCTCATTCCTCACAGATGATACTATTCTGACATAAGCATAATATAGTTTGAACAATGTTGAATATTCCTTTCTGGGAGACCTGGATACCTTCAGAGCAAAATGCAAAACACAGTTATTTCTGTCTTAGTCAAGCTTCTCCAAAGAAGCATGCAGAAAGTAAATCAGAATGAGACCATTGGTTTCATTCATAATATCATTATTATAAATGACATGTTTATATCCCATGACTTCTGTTATTGCATAATCTGCTTCTCCTTTAAAAGTCAACAATAAAGCACAAATATCAGGTGGTTAATATTTTCATCTCTGATATAACAACAATGTGTTTCTAACAACTATACTACAGGTTTTACACAATTCTTAGGACTTTCATGGTCATCACCTCCTTCATCAAGGAAATCTTTATGGTATAAATTTATCTGAAGATGTCCCCTTCTTTTTTGAAATTTGTTTTTGTTTTTTGATAAACTTCCTTGGAGAGCCTCAAATTTGATTTATTACTTATTTCTTCTCTTATTATCTCATGGTTTTCAAAATCAAGGTAGAATTTATATGGTATAAAATGTACAGTTCTTCAGAATTCAATATAATGAGTTTGGCACATGCACACCCCTGTGAACAACCAACTCATTCAAGTTGAGAATATTTCTGTTTCCATAGAATGTTCCTAATGTCTCTTCCAATCAATCATCAATTCTGTAGAAACAACTATTCTGATCTGTAATTAAGGTTTAGATTGGACTGTACTTGAACTTCGTATAAACGGAATCACACAGTATATACTCTTTGTTCAGTTTTCGTTGCTCAACATAATGCTTAAAATTCATCTTGTTGCATGAGGAGTTCATTTTTTATTGCTCAGTGGTATTCTATCTGTATATTAGTTCTCCAGAGAGGCAGAAACAATAGGATGTGTGTATATACACATACATAACTTATTTATTTATTCTAAAGAAGTGTTTTATGTAGGTTATGGTGATTGAGAAGTCAAGACTGAGAAGGACTGATAATATAAAAGTTCCAGTCTGAGTCCAAGGAACTGAGAAGCAGAAGCAGTGATGGTATGAGTTCCGGTCCAATTCTGAGTCCAAAGCCACGAGAAGACACTGGTTCTAGTATGAAGATAGATGGAGAGAGAAGAAATTCTTTCTTAGTCATTTTTCTAATAGGCTTTCAATTGATTAGGTGAAACTCACTCAGGACAAGCTATTTTAATCAGTCTACTGATCTAAATGTTAATCCTAGCCAGAAAAACTCTCACAGATGCACCCAGAAATAATAATATTTAGCTAAATATCCGGGGACACCATGGATCACTCAACTTTGACACAACTTTGTTTGTTATATATATTGTAAAATTTCTCCCAGTCAATATTTGTCATGCCATAGATTTTAATGATGTCTTTTAATAATGATAAGGTTTTAATTTTGAAGTTCAGTGTATCAATTTTTCTTTTATAATAAATGATTTTTTTTTTGTCTTAAGAAATCATTGTTCATTCTGAATGGGTGAAAATACCCCAGTTTTCTTCTATCATTTTTCTGATTTTAGTTTTTCTGATCTTGTGTATAATACACTCTCATTAGCTCTATATTTGTGCTTCAATGTATGTATTAAAGAACATTTTCCCATGTGTTTAGCTAGTTGTTCTATCACCTTAGGTTGAAAAGACTTCCCTACCCCATTGCATTGCCTCATTATCTTTGCCAAATAATCATTTGGCTATGTATCTAAGGATCTGTGTCTGGGACCCAGTCTTGGTGTGTCTCCATCTCTCTATTGTTTTGTGTATGCCCTGCTATGCTGACTACTACAGTTTTATGTAATTTTTGAAAACAGGGTAAATTTTTAACTGTAATGTAATTTTTAAAAGATTTTTGGCCTACTCTAGGCACTTAACTGCTTCTGACAAGTTCTAGAATTTATTTATTAATGTTTATCAAAAGTTAATTAGGATTGTATGAATCTACAGATCAATTTGGAGAGAACTGACATGTGAATGCTATTAATTCATTCAATGCGTTTACAGGTTATATCACTCCATTTAGGCTTTCTTAGAATTCTCTCAGCAGTATTTCATATTTTTCATAATAAAAAATGTTTCATGTCAATGATGGTGGGGGGAGACAGCAGAAGTGAGCTGAGTAGAAGTTCTGTCTCCTCACAACACAGAAGGAGGCAGTGAAGAAAAAAGCAGAATTGAGAGGTGGGTGATAAAATAAATGCTCTGAAACACAATATACCGAAGTCTGAGACCTGGAGAGACTAGAAGATAGGTTACCAGAGTAGAAAATAAACTCAGAGTTTCCTAACCCTGCACCCAAACCAAGGTAAGGGAAGCGGGAGGAGCAACAGAGAAAGAAAGAAAGAAGGGAGCAGAAAATCTCTAAGCTCACCCACTTAAAAACATTTGGAAAGACAGACAAAATTTAAAATGGGACAGTAACAGCAGGTCCTTAAAACTGTGTCAACAACTTATATCCAAATCATGAAAAGAAAACTGAGCCAGGGGTCTGCAGCCATCTTGTGGAGCCCTGAGTCAACCAGTCACCCCCTTCCATCAACAGGGCTTCTTCCCACACCCAGACAGCGGTGAATTAAACCAGAGAGAAGTTCCCTGCAGTGGGACCTCTTAAGAATGAGGCCAGAAAGAACTTCTAGAAGGACAACTACTAGCTGAAAATTGCTGAAACCCCCTCTCCCTTCCCCTTTCTGTGCTGGGAAGTACGCCTAATTCACCTAGCCTCTACAGTCCAGGCAAGTGCGGAAAGCTTTTTGCAGCAATCACAGAGACAGCAATGAAGCAGCTTTGGCCCTGAACAGAGGAAAGCAGATTCACCACTGACATTAGGGGGAGGCACACTGGGAACCTAGGGACAGTTCCCAGGATCACAAGGCTTACCAGAGGGAAGCTGCCTGAATACCGAATGACATAGAAAGCTGGTTTGTGGATGGTGGCAGCCACAGACAGAAGGCTGCTAGGATAAGTTCTGTGAATACCCCAGGGAATTTAAGCTAAAGGCACCCACAAAGATAGCCTGAGGGAGATCAGTTAAGGCAGCAAATTAACAGAGCCTAGGCAACAGGAAAAGGCTGTTCCCAGCGTTAAGTGATGCACAGCCTGACATGTGATCACAACTGTGGAGTGAAAGGGCACTGTTTGGATACTTGTGGGAACTTGCATCAGACTCAATAAACAGGGAACCAGTGCCACCATTCACAACCTGTGGTAGTAAAAACTAGAGTCCAGATGAACCACCTGAGTCCCTTCAGACAGTGTCCCAGAGAGCAGCATCAGCTGGGGGAATGCTTCTGCATCACACAACACCCACAGAAACCCACAACCAGAGTTTCTGAACTCATAGCCACCAGGATCTTCACTACCACAAAAAGGATCCTATAGAGTGGAGTAAGCACAGGGGGACTCACAGAAAACACAGGGACATTCCAGAGCCTGAATACTGAACTCCTACCCAGAACTGAAAGAGCCAAGCCTCAATACTGCACCCGCTAAGCAGTTACCTGAAGGCCCCTGAGCTGACAAACCAGAAGCCCCTGGTAGGAATTGGCTCCTGAGCCCATGCAACTCTGAAGAGATCTGCAGCCAAAGACTGATGGACATCTGACAAATATCCAAACCCCAATGAAATACAAACCAAGATTCAACAAGAATTTTCTTCACCTACTCATGATTTACTATAACTATAATATCAAAATTGATCAGACAAATAACTCTTTAACTTGAATGATAATTGTTACCCCAATAGCCAGTGTTGTAGATTCAACCCATTTGAATACATTTCATCTAACGATTTAAAGCACTGATTGGAATCAATCTTCCTATCTTTGTTTTCCTAGCTGTAGTTTATACTTGCTCCTCTTAACACCCTATTCATCCTCTTGCATTATCTACTACCTCAAATAACCATAATTCAACTGTTTCTTCTTTCTATTTTGGTGTAAATTATTATTTTACATATTCTCTCTTTCCCTCCTCTCTCCTTTTTGCCCAATCTTTCTTCCTCTCCCCCTTTAGCCTTCATTTAAGGTTACAGAAAGTTTATTTAAATTAAAAATGAATTCTTTTGACCTATTCCAGGACTGTACTACAAATTTATACCTGGATTTAAGGAACTATGGAGAACAATAATAAACCAGTTTTTGTTTCTTATAAGGTTGGCTAGAGTGAAGCTTGAATCTGCAATGGTTATGGTAAATAAGATTCAGTGGTATCTCTTAAAGTGGTGCTGATATTGAGATTGGCAGAGCTCACACATTGACTTAAAATATTATTATCTGGATATTCACCCAACCTGGGGCTCTTAAGAGAAAGAAGATTTCATAATAGTCCTTCACTTAAAAGAAGTGAGAACTACACCAATAGGTGGGCAGACATTCAAACAATATGAAAAAGCAGGAAACTAATCATCCCCAAACATCCCATAATGCTTCAACAACTGACTTTATCAACACCACTGAAGGAAATGTCAGAAAAGATATTTAGAAAGTTCTTAGTTAAAATGGCTTATGAGCTACAGGAAGATGAGGAAATGAAATCAGACAGAAAATATAGAAAGTAAAAGATCACTTCAAAAAAAGAGACAGAGAGTCTGAAAAAGAAAAAAATCCTGGAAATGAAAGAATAAATAAACCAAGTTTAAAATGCAATGGAGGGGCTCGGGTTGTGGCTTAGGGATAGAGTGCTTACCTAGCACACGTGAGGCACTGGCACTGACCTTCAGCACCTCATGAAAATAAATAAATAAAATAAAGGTATAGTGTCCATCTGCAACTTTTAAAAATCTTTTAAAAAAACTCAATGAAAAGCATCATCAGTAGATCAGACCACTTTGAAGATAGATTTTTAGGCCTTGAAGACAAGGCACATAATCTGGAAAATAAAGTCAACCATAAAGAAAACATGTTAAGAGACCATGAACAAAATATTCAAGAAATCTGGGATAACATTACAAGGCCAAATTTAAGATTCATTGGGGTAGATGAAGGCTATGAAACACAAGCTAAAGGGATGCACAATCTTTTCAATGAAATAATAGCAGAAAATTTCCAAATCTTAAGAATGAGATGGAAATTCAAATAAAGAGGCATATAGAACTTCAAATTTAAAAAATCAAAAAAGATTCACTATAAGACACACTATAATGAAAATGCCTAATATATAGAATAAGAACAGAATTTTAAAAGCTGCTAGGGGAAAATGACTGGTTACATTTAGAGGTAAAACAATCCAGATTTCAACTGATTTCTCAACCCAGACCCTAAATCCAGGAGGGCTTGAATAATACTTATCAATTTCTGAAAGAAAATGGATGCCAACCAAGAATACTATACCCAGCAAAATTAAGCTTCAGAACTAAAGATGAAATAAAGACCTTCATGATAAACAGAAGCTAAAAGAATTAATAAGCAGAAAGCCTGCACTACAAAATATACTAAGTAAGATATTTCATGAAGAATAAATAAAAATAAAAATGTAAAAACCAGCATGGAGAGAAATTAGACTAGAAGAATAATCAAGTAATGAAGAATCAAGTCTGATTTAAACATTAGAAATAAATAAACATGGCAAGAAATTAAATAATCTCTCAACAATAATATTGAATGTAAGTAGTCTAACCCTTCGATCAAAAGACATAAGTTGGTAGAATGAATTAAAAAAAAAAAAACCTAATATGCTGTCTGAAATAGACTCACCTCACAGGCAAACTCATCCATAGACTGAAGACAAAAGGATGGGGGAAAATGCCATTCACATAGGACTCATAAACAGGCAGATGTAGTTATTTTAACATTAGACCAAGTGAATTTCAAGCCAAGATTTACCAGAAGAGACAAAAAAAGTTCATTTCATTCTGCTTAAGGAATTCATACATCAACAAGATATGATTGTAAATATTTATGCCCCAAACAACAATACATCTATATACATGAAATAAACCCTTCTCAATATTAAGAATCAAATAGAATACAAAACAGTAATATGGGGTTACTTTAACATGCCTCTCTCATCACTGTTAGATCATCCAAACATAAAGATTCTACAGAACTAAAAAATAAAATTAATAATATGTACCTAACAAATATCTATAAAATATTTCATCCATCAATGATTGAGTTCACTTTCCTCTCAGCAGCAAATGAAACATTTTCTAAAATAAACCATACTTTAGGTCACAAAAGAAATCTTAGCAATATTTTAAAAAATAGAGATAATACCTTGCATTTTACTAGATCATAATGGGAAATTAGAAATAAATGATAAGATTAAAAACAGAAACTACTCGAACACCTGGAGATTAATAATGCACTTTTGAAAGATGAATGGATAGCAGAAGAAATTAGGGGAAAAAATAAAAGAAAATTCTTAGAAGTAAATAAAAATAGTGGCACAATATATCAAAATCTCTGGAACAATATGAATGCATTTCTACGAGGAAAGTTCATAGCATTGAGTTTATACACTAAAAGAATAGAAAAGTAACAAATAAATAATCTAACTTTACATTTCAAGGCCCTAGATAAAGAAGAACAAACCAACACCAAAATCAGTATAAGACAGAACATAACTGAAATCTGAAATCAGAGTCAAAATCAATGAAACTGAGGTTAAAAAAAATACAAAAGAGTAATCAAGCAAAAAATTGGCTTTTTGAAAGGATAAACAAAATTGATAAACTCTTAACTAAACTAATCAAAAGAAAGAGAAAAAATGCATATTAACAAAGCCTAGAATGAAAAAGAAAATATCACCACAGATAATACTAAAATCCAGGGTTCATCAAAAACTATATTGAAAATTTATACTCCAATAAGCTATACAATCTTTAAGATATTAACAAATTTCTATAGACATGTGATCTCCCTAAATTGAAGGATATAGAAAAATTAAACAGATAAATATGGTAATAAAGTTGAAGCAGTATCAAGTCTTCCAACAAACAAAAGAAAAAAAACTTGCATAGGTTCTCAGCTAAATTCTACTAGATCTTTAAAGAAAAACTAATACCAATGATTCTCAAATTATTCCATGAGATAGAAAAGGGGAGAACACTGCCAAATTCAATCTACAAAGTTAGTACCATCCTGATGCAGACAAAGACACATCAAGGAAAGAAAATATCAGACCAATATCCTTGATTCACATAGATGCAAAAAATCTTATTAAAATATTGGCAAACTGCGTATAAAAACACATTAAAAAGATAGTGCACCATTACCAAGTGAGTTTCATCCTAGGGATGCAAGTTTTGTTCAACATATAGAAATCAATATATGTAATTCACCAAATACACAGACTTAAGGACAAGAATCACATGATTATCTCAATAGATGCAGAAAAAGCATTTGACAAAGTACAATACCCATTCATGTTTAAAACACTTGAAATACTAGGGATTTACTCAACAAAGTAAAGGCTATATATGATAAATCCAAGATCAACATTATTCTGAATGGAGAAAAACTGAAAGCATTTCTTCTAAAAACAGGAACAAAGATGCCCACTTTCACCCCTCCTATTCAACACAGTCCTTGAAACTAGTCAGAGCAATCAGGCAAAAGAAGGAAATTAAGGAACGTGAATAGGAAAAGAACAGCTCAAATTATCTCTTTTTGCCAATGACATGATCCCATACTTTTAAAACCCCAAAACTCCACCAGAAGACTTCAAGAACTCATAAATGAATTTAGCAAAGTAGCAGAATACAAAATCAACAGCCATAAATCAATTATGTTCCTGTACTCCAATGATGAATTTGCTGAAAAAGAAATTAGAAACATGATCCCATTTAAAATAGCCTCACAATAAAATAAAATAAAAAACTTGGGAAATAATCTAATGATGTCTACAATAAAAACTATAGCACATTAAAGAAAGAAAATGAAGAAGACCTTAGAACATGGAGAGATCTCCCATGTTCTTGGATAGGCAGAATTAATATTGTCAAAATGGCCATACTACCAAAAGCGCTATACAGATTCAACTCACTTTCCATCAAAATTCCAAAATGGTACTTTTCACAAAAGTAGAAAAGTAGCCATGAAATTAATTTGGAAAAATAGGAGACCCAGAATAGCCAAAGCAATCCTTAGCAAGAAAAGTGAAGCAGGAGGCATCATGGTACTGGACCTAAAATTATGTTACAGAACTATAATAACAAAACCAGCATGGCACTAGCACCAAAACAGGCATGAAGATCAATGGAATAGAATAGAGGACACAGAGATAAACTCACATAAATATAGTTATCTCATATTAGACAAAGGCACCATAAACATAAATCAGAGAAAAGATAGTCTCTTTAACAAGTGGTTCTGGGAAAACTGTAAATCCATATGTAGTAGAATGAAAATTTAACCCCTCTCTCACCCTGCAAGAAATTCAACTCAATGTGGATCATTGACCTAGGAATTAAACCAGAAGACCTGCATCTGCCAGAAGAAAATGTAGGTTCAACACTCTAACATAAGGTTCAGGAACTCACTTCCTTAACAAGATTCCTAAAGTGCAAGAGGTTTAAAATAAAAAAGTCAATAAGTGGAGTGGCAACAAATTAAAAAGTTTCTTAACAGAAAAGGAATCCAGAATGTGAAAAGAGAATCTTTGGAATGGGAGAAAATCTTTGTCATCTATTGTTCAGATAGGGTATTATTATCCAAAATATACAAAGAACTCAAAAAACTTAACACACACACAAAAAAATCAATAAATGGGCAAAGCAACTAAACAGACACTTACTTCTCAAAAGAAGAGATACAATGGCCAATAAATATATGAAAAAAATTTCAACATCTCTAGCAATTAAGAAAATATAAATGAAATCTCATCTCACTCCACTCAGAATGCAATTATCAAGAATACAAGAAACAATAAATGTTGGCGAGAATGTGGGGAAAAAGATACACTCATATATTATGTGTGGGATTGCAAGTTTGTGCAACCACTCTGGAAGGCAGTATGGAGTTTCCTCAAAAAAGTAGAAATGTAACCACCGTATGACCCAGCAATCCTGCTCCTTGGTATATATCCAAAAAGTCTGAAATCAGCATAGTACACTGATGCAGCCACATCAATGTTTATAGCAGCACAATTCACAGTAGCTAATCTATGGAGCAAACCTAGGTGTTCTTCAACAGACGAATAGATTAAAAAATATGGTATATATGCACAATAGAATATTATTCAGCCACAAGGAAGAATGACTTTATGGCATTTGCAGGTAAATCGGTGGGTCTGGAGATTTTTGTGCTACATGAAACAAGGCAGTTCCCCCCAAATCAAAGGTTGAACGTTTTCTTTGACATGCAGAAGTTAATCCAAAATAAGGTAGTGAGAGGGGGGACAAAAATTAGAAGAAAGATCAATGGAGTAAACAAAGGTGAATGAAGGGAAGAGAGAAGGATGGAAGAGGGAAAGACAGTGGATTGAGTCTGACTAACTTTCCTATGTGCATATATGAATATACCATAGTGAATCTCACCATTATGTATATCCACAAGTCACTAAAGGAAAAAAGCTACAAAGAAATAGCAGAAAGATCAGTAGAATAGAGAGAAGGGAACAAGGAGAGGACAGAAGGGCAGGAAAAGGGAAGCACTATAAACTTAATTAGAACAAATTATATAATTATGTAAAAATAAATCCTGATGTGATGTATAACTAAAAGAAATTAAAGAAAAAAATGTGTCTCATTTTTTGCTAAAGTCAGTTCTTATTGTTTTTATATTTGACAATTATAATGATGTTTTAGAATTTCCTTTTACCATAGTTTTAGTATAAGTAAATACAATTAACTTTTATATGATGACCTTTTGTCCTAACCTTGCCAGATTAATTCTCTAGTCTACTAGGTTTTTGATTTTTGGTAGAATCCTGAAGATTTTTTAAAACAATGTTAGTTTTCTCCGAATGAAGAGGTGTTACGGTTTAGATACTAGGTGTCTAATCATGTGTGAAGCAATGCAAGAAAATTCAGAGGTGAAATGATTGGGTTATAAGAGCCTTAGCCATATCAGTGAGTTAATTCCCTGGTAGGATGTAAATGAGTGGTAACTGTAGGCAGATAGGGCGTGGCTGGAGGAGGTAGGTCCCTGGGGGTGTGCCTTGGAGTATGTATTTTATCCTGTTGAGCATAGTGCTCTCTCTCTTCTGCTCCTGGCCTGATGTCTGAGCTGCTTTCCTCCACTATACTCTTCCACCATGATGTTCTGTCTCATCTCAGGCCCCAAGAATAGAACCAGCCCTCTATGGACTGAGTCCTCTGAAACTGTGAGCCCCCAAATAAACTTTTCCTCCTTAAAATTGTTCTTGTCAGGTCTTTTGGTCACAGCAGGGGAAAGGCTGACTAAAATAGAGGGTTTGACTTCTTCCTTTCCAATTCCTTTTTTTCTTGACCAAATACACTGGTTGGCCCTTGAGAACATTTCACTAAAGAATTGAGAGCAGACATCCTTGCCTTATTCTTAATTAAGTAGTTGTTTTGGAGATAGTAAGAAAAAAAAAATAAAAATGGATCTTTTATATTACCTGCATTCTTCTATTTTCAATGCTCTTCATTCAGTCCTATAAATCTGAATTTCTATCTAGTATTTTACTTCAACCTAAGGAACTTCCTTAATATTACTGGGGCTCAGGTGTGCTGACATAGATTCTCTCAGCATTCATTTATTTTTAAAATGTCTTTACTCTTATTTTTGAGGCATATTTGTTTTTACTGGATGTAGAATTCTGGGCTGACAGGTTTCTTCTACCTACCCCCTGAGCACTACCTTCTGGTCCCCATTTAGTATTTCTCATGGGACATTCACCCACATTCATAGCATTGTCTTCCGATGTGCATGTCTTTTCTTCTTTCTTCGGCTGTTTTAAAGATTCTCTATCTTTGGTTTCTGGTCTTGACAATATGCCTAGGTTTGGTTTTGTTTGAATTTATTATGCTTTTGCTGCTCAAGAGCTTTTTGAGTCTGTAATGCTCTTCACCCATTCTGGGAAATGATTCCCTAGTGTTCCTTTAAGCATGTTTTCTGCCCAATTATTTCCCTCCTCTCCCTCTGGAACATACATTCCGTGTCTGTTGGCCTTCTTGGTAATCCACCACAAGGCCCTGAGCCTTTGTTCCTTTTACCAGTTGTTTTTCCCTCTACTCTTCATGTTGGATAACTTTTATAGATTTGTCTTTGAGTTCACTGTCACTTTTTTTCTGCAGCCTCCAATCCACTCTTAAACTAATGATTTTTTATTTGTATAACACACTTTTCAGTTGTAAATTTTAATTAGGCTCTTTGTTATAGTTCCCATTTCTTTGTGGGTATATAAGTTACTCATTACACCTATATTTTTCTTTATGTTCTTTCATGTTTTTGTAATAGTTGATTTACAAAACAGTCTTCATCTGTTAAATTCAAAATATGGGTCATCTCCAAGTCTTTTTTTGGGGGGTGGGGTATAGGGACACTCTATCACTGAGCTACATCCCCAGCCCTTTTTATTTTTCATTTTGATACAGGGTCTTCCTAAGCTGCTGAAGCTGGCTTCAAACTTGCCATCCTCCTGCGTCAGCCTCCTCAGTGCTGGGATTACTGGTGTGCACCACCACACCTGGCTTTCAAATCTACTGACTGCTTCCCCCAGCCCCATCCCACTGATTATAGATCACAGTTTCCTGCTTCTTTGAGCGTGTAGTATTTTTTTGTTATAATTAATGATAGATATTTTAAATGACATATTAGTGAGTCTGGATAACAACTTATTTTCAATAGAGTTGAATGTTTTTCAGTATCAGGCAGTTAAAATCTAAAAACTTCTTTTGATCTTGTCAAACTTAGCTTTATTTGTTGTTAGGATAGATCAACTTGAGTTCTGACCTTGATCCTATGTTGTGGTCCTTGATCCAGGGTGTGATTCTAACTCTTAAGTGTGATCCTTTTGAGGTCTTAATCAAATATATGAGGTTCTGAGTGCTGTTTCTCCACCCTGGCTTGGCCAAGGATCTAATTTCTTCCAATCACCCTTGAGTATTTAACGTCTCTGCTTAGCTCTCAGCCCCTCCACAGTTGTTCCTCTTAGTCTCATAAAACTTCCTCGTATGTTGTTCCCAGCTAAAGAGCCAAAGTGAATGTGGTTCTCCCCATAGTTCAGAACAAGAAGACAATGTCTCTTGCACTGTGTCCAGGTTGTTTGTACCAGAGTTCCAAGTGTCTGTCCTGCTACTCCATCACTACCAGAAGCAGAACTCCTCCCTCACAGTCTTAACTTTTATTACCTCACTGAGTTTGAATTGAATATTATTGTTACAAAAGAGAAAAATGTTTACTCTTCATGCATTTGTTAAGAGTATATTACCAATGCTGACAAAACCTGTGATTGAAGGAGATTAGCAAATGATACATCTCTGAGAGAAAAATCAACAAATTCCCTGGGGCACCCCAGGCAGCTTTTCCAACATCTACAGCATCTGTTATTGCTTCTGGAGAAGAAAGGAATTTTGAGGCATGAGATATAATTATATTATGTCAAAACACTGTGCCCCCCAATTTTTCCTGTTGAAGAGATGATCAAGGATATATATTTTAGGACAAAATAATTAACCCATTTTATATCGCAGCCCTTGAGACAACCCCCACTGCTACTTCTGAAGGATTTATGTGGCTGAGAAAGCTCTGCCAGATGGCCAATCTAGACAAGAAAAAGATTTCCTCTCTCCCAGCTGTGACTTAGGCTTTCACTGAAATTCAGCAACATCCAGCATTTAATATTAATCAACTGTACGGATTAGAAGTCAGTAAGCTCATGCCTTCAACAAGAAGACTAGCAGAGACAAGGCTATTGGTTTATTTAGCATACAGATGTGTTTTGTTTGGCCAACAGGGTGTGTTGAAAAGTCAAATATCTTGCTAACATTAAAAATTTGTGATATTTCATAAAAAGACTCAGATTTTCCTCTTCTCTTGAATTTGGTAATGTTAACCCTGTGTCCAACAGCAGGTGGTGAGACCAGTAAAGGGACTGTCTATTTGGGGGGGGGTGTTTATATTGCTCTTAACCCTCCCACACATGATCTCACCACCCTCCCAGCTCTTGTTGCCCTACACATTTGCCTTCCCTGACCTCATGAAGTGGGAGAGCTGGTAAGCAAAACAGAGAAATGTCTAAAGTCTCCTTTCCAGAGTAGGTGGGATTATCAATTAAGAGAACTCATTCCACATCTCTGCATGACAATATAATTAATCCAGTTTAGTGTTTAGGAGTTCTATGATTATCATTTCAGTTCTCTAAAACAAAGATACCATGGATATTAAGAGGAGTCATTATACCAGGACCAATATAAAAGTTGACATTGACACTAACTTTACATTAACATTACATATTAACAGCGACATTCCATGGATTAAGGACGAATCCTGATTGCAGAGGTGTTAAAATATGAAAATTGCAAATTTTAATATCAGTTAATAATGGTAATGTATATGAATAGTACCACACATTACTGCTTCCTAGGTTGCAAATCACTTTCAGTTTGTAATTTCTATTCCTCTGTAGCCTCTTAAATAGGCTGCAGGTCTCTAGTGTTATTTTCCTTTGGTCCTTCTCCATTCTACTCTTGGGAAGATCTTTCTACGATAGAAATCTGACCATGACTATCCCTATGTTCATATTCCTGTGACAATGAGAATGACTGATTCTTTAGCATGTCATATGAGATCATTTACATCTTACCCTTCTCTTTTCTGGCTCTATCTCCTTAGTACCAAATTCATGGGGTCTTAGACCATGCCATCTTTTGGCCTGAATCACCTCCTTCAACTTGCTAGTGAACAAGTTTTTCATTTTTCTTTAATTCAGCTCAATTTTCATCCATTAAGAAATACCTACCTAGGGCCTGGGATGGTGGCTCATTGGTAGAGACTCACTTCGCATGCATGAGGCACTGGGTTCAATCCTCAGCACCACATAAAAATGCAATAAAGATATTTATTTTTAAAAAAAGGAAAAAAGAGAAATACCTATCTAAAAAGAACCAATAAAAACAAAAGAAATATGTTCCATGGCATCCTTATCACAGTCTTTCTACTCCATGCTGGACTCCCAGGAAGCAGCTTGACCCACTTTTAGAGTTAATTTTTGCCCATGGTCTATGTGCACACAGGCCTTTCTAGAGCAGAGCTTGCAAATAGCCATCTCTTAAGTTGATTCTATGCTTCACAGCTTCATTTTGCCTATGAAATATTTAGAGAACTTTTAATTGGATGTCAACATTAAAAGTAGGGTCATTTCAAATTTTAAGGAAACTAAGTGCAGAAATATGGGGCTGATATTCCTGTAGAACCATGATCAGCTGACGCTGGCTGGCCTGCCTCATTGAGATTGACGTGCTGTCTACATGTGTCAGGCAAGGCACAAGTCCCCTGGTTTCAGTCATTTACAATAGAAGTGTGGCCTCGGCAAGCACTGGAATTCACAATTACTAGTATAGACTGGGAATTCTCTGTATTCAGGAAGCATCTTACTGATCTATCTATGCCTGGCACATAGAACTAGAGTTCAGGAAATATTTTAAAGATCAAAATAAGTACTCTGGTATGCTAATCATAACAGACCAGCATGAGGAAAGGTAGGTATTGAAATGTACATTGTGACTTCAAGATGAACACCTGTGCCCAGCTACCTGGTGCATTTCATGTAGACCTGCAATACTGAATTGGAGAATTAAAAAAAAAAGAATGAATAATTCTCTATTCTTCACTATTTCTGTTATAAGAGTTTAAATCTTACATGAAGGGAAGAAGGAAAAAAAGGAGGAAGGGTGGAAGGGAGGGAGGAAGAATATTATTTTCAAAGAAGAAAAATATAGCACAAATTGCACTTATACCTATTTACTATTTTCCATCTATTTACAGTATTTGTCATGATGAAACTGATAAAATCATGTTATTTCTAACCTATTTGGGATGTAAGGTATTACCTACACCATCATCATTTGTCCGTTTAGATATTTGAATTTGTTCCCATTAGGCCACAGCACAACTCCCTGATGTTAATATAATTGCCTGTTTCTTTCATTGAGGCCAGGAGATTTGTTCCATTATATCAAAATTTAAGAGTCAGTCTTACAATTAGAAATGACAATGCTTCTCTGGACAGTGTTGTGTGAATTGAATAGCCATGAACTGATAGCAGAGCTTGGTGTTTCCAGTTTATTGATGCCCCCCACCACTGAAGAGCCATACTGTCTTC
Organism: Ictidomys tridecemlineatus; assembly: GCF_052094955.1. Classification (NCBI taxonomy): domain Eukaryota; kingdom Metazoa; phylum Chordata; class Mammalia; order Rodentia; family Sciuridae; genus Ictidomys; species Ictidomys tridecemlineatus. Next base: position 117,019,581 of record NC_135477.1, on the reverse strand, counting down.
TTTCCTCCTCCCCTGAGGTAACAAATTTGATCTGAGCATGAAAGAACTGTTCTGCACAGTTATGCTAAAGCAGCAGCCCTAAGAGAATCTTATGCTTATAAACACCATTCAAGGAGCCTCATTTTACTCCACCCAGAAAAAAAAGAAATCATCTTTAGGATTTTATTATCTGACAATTTCTAGGACTGGCACATGGTCCACTAAACAGCCAAGTGGACCACGAAGAACTGATTTAGCTAGTCACATTTTAAGATATTACTTAAGTGAGTCATTTTGTGCAATAGATAGTATACTTCCATCTAATGCATTTACCTAAGTAATGTACTTACATAAACTATTTATTAATTTTTATAAATACCTCCTTGCCATAAATAAAAGGCCAAGATATAAAGGTTTAAGTAATTTGTGTAAATGCAGTTCTCTCTGCATGTAACACAAATCTGCCCCCCCTTTCTTAGCAATCTGTCTTCATGCACTGTACTAAAAGACATTTTATCAATATATTTAATACTTTTCAAAAAAACATGTAACTCCATTCTTTTTTAGGATACTAGATTCCAAGTTTATTTGAAAAGAAAATGTAAACTTTGCATTCAGACAATACAGAGTCCATTTTCAAAATTTATTGAGAATTTCAACTTGGCCACAGCAGAGCATTAAACCAAGTTCAGAGCCCTCCCTACACAGAAACCTGAGGGGACTACATGTCCATGAAGCTGGCCCTGACCAGAGGTAAACCATTTGGCCTCCATGAACCTCATTGCTCCCCTGCAAAAGTGGCAAAACCACATTCCCAAATTCACCTCATGGAGTCAGTGTAATGAATCCAAAGATAAGTTTGGACTCTCTGTAGGCTTGAAAATGCTTTATAAATATGTGTCTTTGTTACAATTATTGTTTGAGGTGTATGATCTTTTTCATTTATTTAACAAATATAATAAAACATTCCCTAAGGGTCAAGATTGTTGTGAATGAGCATTGCTTATTCCCCTGTGAAAACACAAAGTCTTTCTTAGAACTACAAGTTTACCATGATTTTATACCAATTGGGAGATGGACAATAACATATCTATTGGAACAAGGGTCTACTAAACAGAGCTACCTAGCACAAGTGGGATGCTTTAAAACAAACCTAAACTGCTTCAAATTCCCACGTAATTTAACCCTGAAGTTTTACTTTGTGTGTGTGGAGGGCGTGGGGGTACATTTAGTCCCTGCATTGACCTGCCTCCAGTTTCACAAGCATCCCCTTCCCCGCTCAGTTTCCAGGTAGAAAATTTTCGTATACATTTTCTAATCAACAGCAGAGGCAGATTTATTCCATCTTGCTGATGTCAGTGTTTATGAAGAGGGAAGCCTGAGGTCTCTTCATTTCTGAGCTCTTGGGTCTTTGGGGCAGGATTTTGTTCCCTGTGGGAAGAAGTTTATGGTTCTTGTTTGTTTGTTTGTTTTAATGCCTCTTCAGTTATTTTCCTGTGTTTGGCTTTTGAGTCAAAAGCAAAGAAAAGAGATTTAAACTAGTTAGAAATTTCAAAGTGAATTTCCAATCTACTCTTTATCCTCAAAACAAATCAGAATCCAATTACAAAAATCCTCAAATTTTATAGTGGAGGTACAATATCTTCACTTTTTGTTCTGGTTTTGTTCTCACCAGCTTTTTTTTTATTGGTTGTTCACAACATTACAAAGCTCTTGACATATCATATTTCATACAATAGATTGAAGTGAGTTATGAACTCCCAATTTTTACCCCAAATGCAGATTACAGAATCATGTCGGTTACACATCCACACCAGCTTTTTTCAGAGAATATTTAAAGACCAGTGAAACTGTACAGTGTCACCATTCCTATCACTGAAAATGTGCTATTCATTGAAATTATAGATTCCTTTTCCTTAGTGCTTTATCAATGCAGGCAAAACATTGAGAGAGTGTCCCTTTCCTCTTATAACTTGGGGGCTAGGGACATCACTCAGTGGTACAGTCCTGATTCTGGGTTCCTTTGCCAGCACCACAAAACAAACAAACAAAAAACAAAACAAAAACTATAATCTAACATAAGAAAACCTGTTTATTGTTTATTTGTTTGTTAAACAAGAAATCCTATCATGAATGGAGTTCTCAGGTGACAGTGAGAAGGAGACTTCTCTGCACGTCTTCATGCTCTTTACTGGTCCTACTGAAACATCCATTTAAAGCTAAAGGTTTAGTCCTCAGAGGTGGAGGAAGATAAGCCAACATCTCTCAGAGTCTCAGAGTTAAAAGAAAAAGTCATCTTGGGTGCTCTAATCTTCAAAGAAAAAGAGAAGGAAAAGTGTGTTTCCAGATGTCAGAGTAAGCCTCCTGGGCAAAGGGCTTTGGGGTGGGACTAAATGGTTGAAAACTCCTAAGCAGTACAGTGGCCATCACAAGTACCCCAAACTGAAGGCCCAAATGCTGCCCATAAAAAAGGAACTGAGCTGATCCTTTACCTCCCCTAGGGCACTGGTGATATCCCCTGCCCTTTTACTGTTGGGTGGCAATAGCTAAAGGCAGCTGGTAGAAAAGGATTAGACTCCTGGGCCACAAGCCAGGGCTTTGATGTGATTAGAAAATATTGGAAATCCTTGGAGAAATGTCAATTTTCTCTTCATTATTAGGAATGCTTGCCGAAGGCCATGAAATAATTTGAGTTGTCTAAAAAGGTGCAAGAGATAAAGGTAGCGGTATATTCTGGTTCCTACACTAATTAGAAATGCATCAAATTATTGCCTAATGAGTCCAATAAATGATATCAAAAAGCTTTTCAATGCCCTCTTTAAATTCAATCCTGGATGACTGAACTGCCTTCTGAAGAAAACAGAGGCATGTGTAATTTACACAGACTAAAAGGATTCTGGTTATGACATTGCAGCTCTTTGCAATCTTTTAGGTGCCAATCAAACCATCTAGCAGAAGAAGCTGCCACTGGCTGTAGACTGGGAAAAACTGAGAAAGAGCCTATTCAACAAAACATGGTAAAAATTGTCTAAACATTACCAAACAGAAAATCACTTTTCCCCAAGCTTTTATTTAGCTCCTCCTACGCACCTTGAGGGAAAGGAAAAAAAAAAAATTAGTGAGTTTAAGTCTAAGAGGAAAGACAAGAATGAGATTGAGAGTTTCTTTATATCCAAAAAAAATATAGACCATAGTCTTTAACAACTAAAATTGTCATGAGAATTAAATGAGATGATTTACATGAAAATTTCCAGCATAATGCTAGGCACATAAATGGAACTGAGTAAATTTTAGCTTCCTTTAGTCTTCCTTACTTTATCTGACTTCAAAATTCCAAGCAAAGACTAACCTAGTCAGATAGACAATGACTCATTAACAAACTTGTTCCAGTTCGATTCACCACCTACAATATCAATGTCTCAAATTAATCTGAATTAACCAATATCATTAAACTACATGAGCCAAAGGCTACATAAAATTAAAAATAGTTTACTGTTCTCTCATTAATAAATTGAAAACAACTAATGCTAGCAAAAGTTTCATCTGTGCAAAGTGAACTCTTCTTTTGCTGATCAATTTTGAGGTCAATTAACAGTTTTTTTCATGAAGAACTCTGGCCAAAATCTCACCCAAATGCATATAAATTCCAAATACAGTACAAATTAATTTCCCAGACCATTCATCAATGAATAAGATAGTGAAACATTTATCAGGAAGTAAAGTGTCTCAAACAGAAATAGCCATGTGAAGCCATAGTCTGAAACCTGTTTGTAAGATCATTTTCTCATTTCATTCTTTTTTCCTTGATAAAATATTTTAAAAATCTTCTATTTGTGTTCTGAGATTTCTGATTTCCACTAGAAACTCTGAAATATTTTATAAGGAAATATTTCATTTAAGAAAGCCTCTACTGCTTTGATTAAGACTGCTAGAATCATGAAAAATGTGGGCAAACCAGGTCTCTTGGAACACAGAAACAACTGACATTTAATAAGCAGTTACTCTAGACCAGGCATTGTATTACACTTATCACATACATTATGTCATTTAACTTTCAGAACAACTTTATCAGCTAGGTACTTTAATTTCCTTTGTATAGATGAAAAGAATAAGTTATAATTACATGATTATTCAAGGCTGAACAATTAGTAGGAGGTGAATTTGGAACTTGAATCCATTTTTCTCTGGTGTTAGAGCCTATACCTATAACCACTATAACATCTGGCTTATTTAGTGATCCCTTAGCCCAGATCCTCTGGGTATCTATGAGCAATTCACTCTGGTCTTCAGGTTCTGGTATCCAGGAGCACAAGAAGCCCTTGAGCCGTGTTGCAGGGTGCATCACCATGAAATAAAGATATTTCCTGTAATGAACAAGAAAACCATATCCTATTTGTGCCTCCTTGACTTTTCTAAAAATCACTGTAACTTTTTTTTTTTTTTTTTTTTTGTGGTACCAGGGATTGAACTCAGGGGCATTTAACCACTGAGCCATATCCCCAGTCCTTTTTTGTATTTTATTTAGAGACAGGGTCTCACTGAGTTGCTTAGAGCCTTGCTAAGTTGCTGAGATTGGCTTTGAACTCATGATCCTCCTGCCTCAGTCTCCTGAGCTGCTGGGATTACAAGTAGTGTGCACCACCATGCCAGACTAAATTGCTATAACTTTTAAAGTGGCTCTCTACATATACCAAAGAGTTGGCAGATTAAAGAAAAAGAATACTAAAGAAACAAAATCAAAACCATACTGCAACAACACAATCTCACCTCAGTGTTAATGAAGCTTGAGAAGACCTACAAATTATCCAAACTCATTCTCTACTGGAATGACACCAACGACAGAAACATGTTTTTATATAATATTTATGATTGTCAGGCTTTGCAAAACTTCTCAATGAAAGCAGAGTCCTTCAATTTTGCTTTGTATGACAACTCTGCATATGAACAGAGTGTGTAAGGCTAGCTCCATGCAGCCTGAATACTTCCAGGCAATCTTTGGGAGGTCACAACTGTCCAGAACACCCTGTGTCAGAGTGATTATGTAAAATTTGCACCCTCTCCTGAGCCCCTTTTCCTTCCAAAAAGAATATAGGTTCCATTGGCACAGCATGTACTTTAGAATTTTTTTTCAAATGAAAAGGAAAGACAAGATCAATAATCCTTAAACCAGATATCTCAGAGACACAAGGCAAGCAGCACAATGTTCTAATCCCAGCGCCCTCGCTCAGGAAGTCTTCCCCAAACCCCGCAGCTATGCAGGTGGTGACTGCCACTCGGCGCGAGCTGCACCCTCCACCAGCCAAGTTTAGAAAATCCGAGGAAGAGGATCTAAGTTCTTTTTTCCTTTTTTCCTTGGACATGATTATAACCTTATGCCAGCTAAACTGAAGCCACATTGCCTTGGAATAAGAAAGGGGTGGAAGGAGGTTATGGGGGGGGGGGTCTGAAGTTTTCACATTTACCGTCAGTGGTCTGACTACAGGAAGATGAATGACATCAGATTCTTTAATAACTTCTTCTCTGCACATAAATCCCACTATTTAAATCCGACTGTATTATACTGTCATTCTTAGAATGGGTATGTGCAAGATCTGTCGTATGGCTGTGAGAATGGAGCTCAGTGCTGCTGTCAGATGAAGAGCTGCAGGGGCTCACCATAATCGCAGGCCAGAAAACCGGACAAAGCATTTCAATTGAACACAAATAAATGTCTTATATGATAGAAAAGAAACATATTTACAATCACTTGTTCAACTAACAGTAAAAAAAAAAAAAAAAGAATACCAATACACTTTTTTTATAATTCACTGCAATTTTCCTTAAAGAAATGTGTCAGAATATATTCTTAATCTTAAAACTATACTGCATTCCATAGGACAGGGATTCCTGAAGCATGAAAAACAATACTAGCTATAATTGTTGTGGAGTTTCCATGGACTAAGTGCCAGGCTTTGCATTTATATCTACACTGCTCCAAGCCATCTTCCACACTGCTGTCAGAGTAAGTTTGAGCCTTAAAGCTGATTTTGTCATCTTCTTTTTAAAACTTTTCAATAACCCTCTGTTGCCAATGGATAAAACTCAAATTCCTTAGCTTGACATCTAAGACCATCTATAGATTGGCTCATGTCTTACTTTGCCCACAGACTCCGTAACAACATCAAGCCTTACTGAACTTCCGGCAACCCCTTGGAATCTCACTATGCAGCACAATACCATTATGTACATCATAATACACACAGAACAAAACTTTTGTGTGGTGGTGGTGGTGCTGGGATTAAACTCATGGCCTTGTTCATGATAGGTACGCACTCTATCCTGGAGCTAAACCCCAACCCCTTTTTAAATTTTTTTCTTTTTTCTTTTCTTTTTTTTTTTTTTTTGTTTTTTTTTTTGAGATGGAGGCTTGCTAAGTTGCTAAGGTTGGTTTCAAACGTAGCATATTCCTGCCTCAGCTTTCCAAGTCACAGGGCTTCCAGGTATGCAACACCAATCCTGGCTTTAATTTCTCTTTTTAAAATGAGTTAAGCTTTAGAGAACAGACATTTTGAAGAGATGCTGGAAATTAAGGTGGTGATAGGTGGACACCTCTGCCATGATCCAGAAGTGAAAAAATGAACCCAGGAGGAACAAGTTGAAACTGAAGAAACAGCTTTGCGTCTGTCCACCCAGAGGAAGGTCAAATATCACAACTAGGTAGGCAATAAATGGCTCAGAACCAGGGAAATGCAAACTCATTCATGAATTTGGCATTAGATGGTAGAACTTCAGCTTCAATGAGACTTTATGGAGACCATTAAATACAGCACAGACATACATTCTACCCAAGGGTTGACAGGGCCCCCAGAGAGGGAATGAGGTGTTGATTGCTAACCTGCAAGACTGATCACACTGCCTTCTCTGCTGTTTACTCCCAACCACCCAAGACCCAAGACCTGGTACAAAGACTTTCCTCACCTACACCCTCAGCCCCAGCAAAACTGATGTGACCATTCAGGTGGGATGGCTTGGTATGGATGCCTGACAACTTAATGACCTGAAGTTATAACTCCTGGGATTCTTGACCTCTGTGCCCTCAGGATTCCTGAACCTGTGAAACCATGTTGCACTTTTGTGTGTGCTTCTTTTTCTGAACCCACAAGATCCAAGAACCACACCTCATTCATTCATGTCTCCAGCATGGATCACAGACCCTGGCTCCTAGAAGAAATTCCTTACATGTTTATGGTATAAAGGAATCAGCAATAAAATAAAGCAAATGTAACCACAGTATAGATAAACCTCATGTGCAAGAGGAAGGCAAATTATATCTCAATTATTTTATTTCTCACCTATAATTAACATTACTTTAAAAATCACTAGGTATTTAATTTTTCCTCTCAAATAAATAATGGGATTTCATTGTAAGATTACAAAAATATTTCTAATGAGTTCAATATATAGTGCTAAAATCCAGATAATAAGCTATTGCATAAATAATATTAGGAGTATTTTACATAATTGGCTTTTCTAAAACATGAGTCACTAATTGAACATCTCTGAATCATATCCTATTTCCCCATTATATTAAATTTCAATACCAGAGATATTTTGCTGTCAGTCAGATTAATCCTTAAAGAGGATTGTTCCTGAAATTAAGTTTTAAATTTTATCAGCACACTTTGTGGTCTGTAGGCAAATATCTATAAATAAATCATGATAAGTACAGTAAAGGAAGCTAATATTTTAAAAGGGAATATTGATAAGTTCTCTCATAAGCAAAATATTCTTATATAATCCTTATTACCACTGCCCATCTTATATAGCTGTATATTTGGATTTTTAAACCTTGGGTTTTCAAAATTAAGGCATACCTATATTTTATTAATAAATAAGATACTTTAAAAAATAATAACCAGTTTTGATGCATTTACAAGGTAACTCTGGGACCCTAAAGATTTTAGGCAGTTTCCCAAAATGTTTTAATTCAACCAGTTAATAACTTGAATACTGAGAGAATATGTATGTCCTGTAAATATAAAATTCTTTAAGTATTGTCACCTAATTCAAGTGCCAGGTGGATAATCATTCCAAAATCTCTTCAGAATAAATGTTCCTTAAACAAAGAGACATTTATCTTATATGAAAAGCAGCTGAAATTTAATCTTTTTTCAAGTGAATTTTAGATGAAATAAATGAAGGAAGAATCAATACACAAAAAATCACAATGGTTTATACTTTAGTACGATCCTAAAACATGAATCTGAATCTCTAAATGAAATCAAGTTTATGCATAGATAAGTTTCAGAATCCAGTTGAAACAGGAATCTCAATATGATGGTGGAGGGGACAGTATGAGAAGGCTGTCTTACCAATAGGGAACAGTTCTCCTCTGAATTGGAAAATTCAATTCATTGGTTATTTTATCATCTTCAGACCCAGGTAACCTTTTGAGGGTTACATTTACCAAGAAAAATCCATCTTCCTCCCTTGGTCCTCTCCCATTCCCGCTTTAAGAGACCGATAATGCTTTAAATGTACTGAGGGATCCCTGCCAGACATCTCAATCCCAGGAAGAGTTTTAAGTAAGATCAAGCAAGACCTAGTTCTTTCAGTCATCCTGTCTGAGTGCTACCACCATCCATGTGAGAACAGGTCAGCACTTATCACCAGAATCATTCTTTGTTAATTCCTATCATTTGATGACAAGTAAATGTACATATTTATATTCATTATGACTATTTAGCTTTGATATATGCTAATCATTCCATAAAATGTGCTGAGTTGTTCTTGAAAAAGCTATTTGTTGCCATTTTCTAGTAAATAATCTTTTCAATTATGGATAGGAAAAGATGTTGCCTGAAACATACAGAAACAAATAGCAGTTGCAGTCAGGATGTCTACAAATGGCACCTGAATAAGCCTGATTTTTTTTAAAAAGGAGTAAGACGAAGTCATTAAAACTTCTTCCAGTGTGTAGATTTCAATTATAGGTCAGTTCAAATTGCAATTGTAAATTGTAATTTGCAAATTACAAATTTCCCTTTCAAAAAATAAAAGTCTATATCTAAAATTATGGTCACTGAGTTTATGAACACATAGGTTGAAAAGTTTTTAATCTATTATTTTTCTGAACCTATTTGGCTCCTCAAAATTAACTTCTGGGTTGGGGTTGTGGCTCAGTGGTAGAGCACTTGCCTCACACATATGAGGCCCTGGGTTCAATCCTCAGTACCACATAAAAATAAATAAATAAAGTCTTACAGTCTAAGACTAACATTATCCTGAAACCAAAAGTAGATAAGGACACATCAAAAATAGAAAAATTACAGGGAAATAATCTGATGACCCTAGATGCAAAAATCCTCAACAAAACATTAGGAAACTGAATGTAACACACATTATAAAGAATACGATTGGAGATACGAAAAATTGTGCTCTATGTGTGTAATACGAAGTGTAATGCATTCTCCTGTCATATATAACAAATTAAAATTTAAAAATATTAAAATAATAAAGAGTACTCATCATGATCAAGTGGGATTCACCTTAGAGTAGAGGTAATTCATCATATATTAATCAATAACTGATACACTGTATCAACAGGGGAAAGGAAAACAACCATCTGACCACTTCAATAGATGCAGAAAAAAGCATGTGATAATGTTCAATATCTCATCATTATAAAAAAACAAATTATATATTGAGAGAACATACCTAAACATAATAAATGCCACTTATAATAAACCAACAGCTAACTTTATACTGAATGGAGAAAAGATGAAAGCTTTCTAAAATCTGCAACAAGATATGTATGCCTTCTTTGAACACTTTCATTCAACATTGTACTTGAAGACCTAAACTGAAGAATCAACAAGACAAAAAATAAAGGGCATAGAATTTGGAAATTGGGAAGTCAAACCACCACTGTTTACAGATTACATAATCCTATATATAGAAAAGTCCAAAGACTCCACCAAAAAAGCTATTAGAACTAATAAATTCAGAAAAATTGCAGGCTACAAAATCAACATACAAAAACTAGCAACACTGTCATGTGCTAGTTGTGATTTTCTGCAACAGAAATCAAGAAAGCAATATGAGTTACAGATGCTACAAAAAAAAACCCTAAAAATACATTTAACCACAGAGGTGAAGGATTTCTCCACAATGACAATTATAATATGCTGATGAAAAAAATTAAAAACAAAAAACAGGAATATATTCTGTGTTCATGGATAGGAAGAATTCATATTATTATAACATCCATATAATTCAAGTGACATACAGAATAAGCCCAATTCCTATCAAAATATCAATGCATTCTTCACAGAACTAGAAAAAGAAATTCTAAGATTTGTATGGAACCAGACACACACACACACACACACACACACACACACACTCAAAATAGCCATATCCATCTTGAGCAAAAGGAAAAGAAAAAAAAGAAAGGAAAAGAAGAAAAAAAGGAGGCATTATACCACCTTACTTCAAAATACACTACAAAGCTGTATTTGTCAGAATAGCATGGTCTTGGCATAAACACAGACACAGACAGTGGAACAGAATAGAGAGCCTAGAAATAGACCCACACATGTACCACCAACTGATTTTTGTCAAAGGTGCTTAGATACACATTGAAGAAAGAACAGATTCTTCAATAAATGGTTCTGAAAAAAATATATATATATATCCACTTGCAAAAGAAGAGAGCCCTTAGTTCTCATGAATTACAAAAATTATCTCAAAACAGATTAAAGATTAAAATGTAAGATATGAAACTATTTGACTACTCAAAGAAAACATGGGGGAAATGAATCAGAATATTGGAATAAGCAAGAATTTTTTTTTTGTACAAGATTCCTCAAGTACAGAAAACAAAACCAGAAATAGACAAATTGAATTAAATCAAACTAAAAATCTCTGCATACCAAAGGAAACAAAAAGAATGGAGAAACAACACACAGGATGGGAAATCATATTTGCAAACAATACATTTTTGCTATCCAGAATATTTAAGAAATTCCACAAATTCAGTAACATAACATAGTAACAAACTATCTGATTTTTTAAATGGGCAATAAAAATGTCAACAGACATTTCTCAACACAATAATTACAAAAGGCCAACAGATACCTAGAAAATGCTCAATATCAGTATCATACAAAGCAAAACTATAATGAAATATCACCTTGCCCCAGTGAGAATGGTTATTATCAAAACAACTAAAGAGAACAGGTGCTGACTGGGATGGGGAGAAAAGGGAACCCTTGAAAATTATTGGCGGGAAGGTAGACTAATATAGACATTATAAAAGTCAGTATGGCACTTGCTCAAAAAATTAAAATAGAACTGCTACATGATTTAGTGATCCTTATTGGGTATGTATCCAAAGAGAAAGAAAGGAATACATCAGACATATGCATTCCCATGTTTACTGAAGCACCATTTACAATAGCCAAGACATAGAAACAACCTGAGTATCCATCAGCTGATGAATGGATAAAGAAAATATGGTACATATACAACATGGAATACTATTCTCTGTAAAAAAAAAAAAGAATGAATCTTCTATCTCTCAACGACATAAATAGAACTGGGGATCATTATGTTAAGTGAAATAAGCCAAGCACAGAAAATCAAGTACTGCACGATCTCATTCATATGCAGAATCAGAAAAGTTGAACATATAGAAGTCGAAAGCAGAATGGAGTACCAGAGGCTGAGGAGAATGGGGTGGGATTGGAAAAGGTTGATTAATAAGTATCAAGGCTCAATTAGATAGGACTAAGAAGTCTTAGTGTGCTATTTGCACAATAAGATGACTATATATAAGCTATTATATTTCAAAAAGCCAAAATAAAAGATTTTGAAAGCTTTCATCATTTAAAAAAAAAAGACAAATGTTTGGGAAAATAGATATGTTTAGCCTGATTTAAATAGTATACAATGTATATGTATATTGTAACATCATGTTATCCATTCATATATACATCTTTTATGCTTTTTGTATGAGGGACCATTTTTTATTTAAAAGTTTGTTACAATATTTTATTCAGCTACTTATCTAGTTCATCTATCATTGTATTACCAACAGCCAAGAGTGAGTAAATATTTCCACAAAAAGGGGCAAATATTAATTTTATATTTATTTTATATCTTATATTTATTTTAACCTTCCTCTTTGAGAAGAAAAAAGACTGAAACACTATCAGTGATTTCATTTTTACTAAAACAGTACCTATCACTAGGAACTTTCTTCAAAAGGACAGTTCTAGAATTTTAAAATAATTTTAACTTGAGGAAAAAGCAAGTCATACTCCCAGACAAAGGAAAGTTGCAGACTACTAAGGAGGAAAAATAGAAGTGTCTTAACCTGCAGTCTTTCTGAGTGTGCCCTTCCACTCTCACATTTTTCAGTTTTATTAGCGGTAGCAATTCTATTTTGTTTCACAGTCTCAGGAGCAAAGCAGCCGCATGACTCAGACATTAGCATACAATTGCTCTATGATTTCTATAATTTTGTTTAACTTCATTGCCTCGTGCTTTGCCTCATTTTACACCCTCTCTTATTTTCTTCAGCTGATAGACATAATAGATGAAAATGACAATGAAGGCAAGTGTGCATAGAGAAGGAGCCTGGGTCAGAGTCCAACTTTAGCTGCCTCCTGTGAGCAGGAGAGGCTATATGCAGGCTTGCTCAGTATGTGTTCCCCATGAGAAGCTCTGCATAATAGATGCAATTTGAAGATATTGTGCAATAAGTAAATTAAGCAACCAAAAAGAAAAACCTGTACTATGTCAAATATGGGCATATGATTTGAAGTTATAAAAAGTTTTAAAAACACATGAATGGGAGGAAACCACCTGCTTCCAAAAGTAAAGTGCTGGCTATAAATGCTGACCACAGAGACAACTAAGAATTTCTAGTACTACATTTTAAAATGTAAAAAATAAACAGGTGCAATTAATTCAATAATATTTCAATATAATCAACACATCATGAATTTTCCAAAATGTATCTAATGTATGTTGTATATATCCAAAAGATGGTCAGGGTAATATGTAACCAATATAAAATTTCTAGTGAGGTACTTTACATTCTTTTCTTGTATTCATGTATTTATATACATTACGTGTATTTCACACTTACAGCATACCTCATTTCTAGCAAGCCACTTTTCAGTTGCTTGTAGCCACACATGGCTGCCTAGCACATTGGACAGCCCAAGTCTTAAACATCAGGAAGAATTCTGACCGTACAGCTGTCACTATGGAATTTGCATTTCACAACTGATTTTTCAGGGAACCAGATAATGACGTGTTACCACTATACCTAGAAGACTTGCTGATTATTTAATTAATTCTTTCAACTGCTGCCTCAAGCCCCTTCTCCCTTCCTCTCTCCTTTTGGGTTTCTACACCCATCTTCAAAATCATCCCTAACATTTCATTCCTCCTCAGAGCTTCCCAGAAACACTGCACTTCCAGATTTTTCCCTTCTTTGTTCTCCCAAGCCTTTTGATTAACACAGTTGCTTGCATTCATAAGATACACTGGACATTGAGTAAACAAAAAGTTATTTACACAGTTAACTTTTTCCTTTTAATTCTGAACTGGCTTATACTTAAACACAAAATAGCCTGGCTCATTCCTTTAAAAAAAAAAAAGTTCTCATAAAGCAAACTCTATACACAAATTTCTCTGTAATTTCCTTATCTTCCTTCAGGAAATACCTGAGACATTTTATAATATCTTAGAGAAGTTCAAAACCTTTTTACTTTCGATAAGATTACATCTCAATAACCCCATTGTAAGCCGAAAATATCATATGTCAAAAATGCATTTAATATATCTCACGTACAAAACAACTATCATTTGGCAATATGATATGCTGTTGAATGTCAGTTATTTCCCTTCATGTTTGCAGGCTGACTGGGAGCTGTGGATGGTGGTGGCGGCTGCAGCGGCTGCGGCTGCTGCGGCTGCTGCTTCTATCCAGAGTGTATTGTATATTACTATCCCAAGAAAAGAACAAAATTCAAAGTACAGTTTCTATAGAATGTAAATCATGTTGGTGCCATTGCAGAGTCAAAGGTAAGTCAAAACATCATTAATTGAACTGTGGAAAGTCAGAGTCTGTCTGTATAGTAACCCCTTAGCATAATAGGTGGTATTTTCTCAACTGGCCTCATATACACCTTTTGTCCCTGTCAGACCTCATCTGTTTTGTTCTTCTGACATGTATTCCTTTTCTTCAATGCCCTCTTTTTCTTTCTCCTTGAAATTGCTATTCAAACTGTGGTTTCTGTGTTCAAATGTTGCTGGTAGACAGAAGGACACGTTCTGCACAAAATGAATGCTAGCCACAAACCATAAAACTGACTTGGAAGAGGTGATGAAAGCTGGCTCAAGTCCCGTTCTCCTTAGTCAATCCTACTCGCGTTCTCTTCAGGAGTCAATCACACACACACATTTCATCTTAAATCTCAACACACATAGAGAGGAAAGGGTCAATAATGTCAAGTGTCATGGTCTAAAATCTGCTCACTGCTCTCTCTGGTCACTTACAAAGTCACTGCTGATTCAATGAGGTGGTTTTCCTGGAATACTGGAGATGGAAAAGGGGGCAGTAGAGGAATGAGAAGTAAATGGAAATTGAGAAGTAAAACCAACTTGTCAATACATTTTATAAGGAAACTGGGGTTTTAGTACTCCTTTCTCACTGCCCTTCCCAAGCACAAGAGGTTGGGCAGAATGTCAAAGTGGGGCTCCAGCAGTCTTGCTTTCACTTTTTCATGCTGGACTGCACTCTACAGCCCAGTTTTCCCACTGGTTCCATGGTCTGTAGACCCTTTTATCTACCTCCTTTGGCCTCCTTTGGGTTTCTCTTTTGGAGAGCATTCCCCTAGCTACAGTCTTGGCATTACCTGGATGATAATTTGGACACTTTTTCAACCCGTGTAAGCTAACAAACATGCCTCAGCTGAACCCTACTTTCCTCTGTGTGGCTTTGGGGCTCCTGTTCTCACCGTACTTCCAAGGATAATATTTCTATCTGCCCAGCTGGGATCTATGAATGATAACAAGATGGAATGGAAGGAGAAAAGGGCAGTTTGTTTTTCTGGATAGAATAAATCATAGCTGAGTTCCCTAGCTTTTATTACAATTCTGCAAAGGAGATCATTGAAAATAATCTAAGTATTTTACATTAGTTATATTTCAATGAAAGATATACTTGTTTTATTTCAAACAAATACTTTTACTATTGTTAATATGAACTCCAATTTGATAATGCATGTTTATAATTCATATTTATTTAGAGATTTGATATATATGTATATAACTTTTAAGTGGCCAGTAATGAATTCTAAAAATAAAAGCCTACAGAAATGTAAGCTATTACCCAATTGTAAAATGTTTCAGTATGGAGAAGCTTAGAATAAAATTAAGCAATGTATTCCTACATTAGTTGCTTTGGTGAGCACTTGATTTCATAAATTTGGAAATACCACCAATTGTAAAACATAACAAAAGGGAAGAAAGAGTTGTGAAGTACAATTATAGGATGCTGCATTTATTGTAACACATATTCTAATTTCAGAGAGGTTAAAACATGCAAAACCTATGTGTCAAATTATTGATGAAATTCAGAATGTTTTACAGGTGCTAACAACTACAGATGAAAGGTCACAGTTTCAGTTAGCCATGTGTTCATGGTCCTGGGGATGGTTTTTCAAGCCTAGAAGAGTTAGTGCCAATAGATGATATATGACAATTGCAATGTTAAGATGCTTGTATTGCCAGGCATGGTGGTGCATGCCTATAATAACAGCGACTTGGGAGGCTGAAGCAGGAGGATCACAACAAGTTCAAGACCAGCCTCTGAAACTTAGTGAGGACCTAAGCAACTTGGTGAGACCCTGTCTTAAATTAAAAAATAAAAAGGATTGGGGCTGTAGTTCAATGGCAGATTTCCCATAGGTTTAATTACCAGTATCAAAAAAGAAATGCTTGTATTGGCACATAAAAAACATTAGATATATTTTACAGCTCTATTTTTCAAAATCATTAGGGTCAAAGCCAGGTGGGAGAGGTAAGTCACTCACCTTTTTTTAAAAATTAATTTATTATTTTTTAAGGTATAGATAGACACAACACAATGCCTTTATTTTTATGTGGTGCTGAGGATCGAACCTGGGTCCCGCCTGTGCTAGGCGAGTGCTCTACCGCTGAGCCACAATCCCAGCCCCAGGTGACTCATCTTTATATAAAATTTAAGGGGGCAAAAAGACATTAATCATCAAAATTATATAACTCCCAGCCAATGCAGAAAATGCATGCTAAACAAAATGCAATTTTAACTAAAAATAGAATCAGTATAGCTGAATTTCTTTTTGTTGTTGTTTTGTTTTGTTTTGTTTTTGCCATAAGCTCCAATATAACTTGGCAGGGTACCGAGAACCACTAACATCTTAATTGGAGGTGAGTTAAAATCTATTTCAAATGGGTTTGACAGAGCACATTGAGCTATTTTTTCCACATTTTAGCTTGACTTTGGAATGCAACACTGCCTCAGGAGAATTTTTAGAAGTTATGAATAAGTTGATTCACCTACACAATCAAATTAATTGCATGGTGTCCATACAGGTGTTGAATATTTCTGGAAAAAGAGGAGAAAGTTTATTATTTTCACTGTTGGATCTTAAAGTGAATTTTTCTAAATTCAATTTTTAAATGGTGCTAGAAATAACTCATTGTAGCAATGGACGTCTGAGCAAAGTTTTAAGAACTTGAAATTTTAATTTGTGTTTTAATTATAAATGTCTGAGCTTTCATAATTAAAGACACTTACAAGCAAGTTAGATGAGCCACCAGCCAAAGCAACTCAATACATTTATTTGTTTGTTTCTGGCCAATCTTAAATAATTATAAGAAGGGATCATTACGGTTTTCTCTTTTATAACTTCATAAAGGTTTTAGTCAATACCAATTTCACTGAATAGAACCTTTTTTTTTGGTTCATTTCGTTATGTGTCTGAAATATATGGATTCAGAACTGAATATCCCATAACTGATTCAGTATTGTGCACAGATCCAGAATTGCTGCTACCGAATCAGAAATGTCTGTCTTTGGAGGCATTAGGCTCATCATTGAACAGAAGTTCTCCAAAATTTGCAACAATATCATAATGAACCCCATCTCCTGGGGGTTTCATCTGTTTTTGTTTAAATTCCTGCTCATTTGATTACTACTAATTTTTCATGCCAGCCTAGCTCCTCTCCATCCATGGGTTATTCATATATATACACTAATTTGCAGACTTGTCTTATGCATATGTATAAATGATAAATTATTTTAGGTTCAAGATATTTATTTAATAAATCAGTCAGAGAATGCAAATGTGAAAACAAATAAACAAAGGAAAAAAGCAATTAATAGCAAAGCTTTAGAGTTTGCCATCTGCCCCCTTTAAAAAATGTTGCTGAACTAGGAATTTTTGATGAGGACTTTTATACAAAAGGCCATCCATCCATGGCATCATTCCTGTTTTCCTGAGTGACAAAATGCAGGCATGGTTATAATGGAATTGTGTTCCCTTGGTTTTAGTGATTCCATGTGTCCTGAAGGGAAGGAAGGCTGACTTCTTTCAGAGGAAGCTTAGGTTGAGCTGTCAGATGCTTCTTTCTCCAACATGCACAATGAACATGTTCATATTTGCTGTATTCCGAAGGGGTATAGGTGGGATGTTGAGAGGGTGGCAAAAAAACAAAACAAAACAAAAAAATCCTGCTAATTTTCTAAAGAATGGCATATGGACTCTTATATGATTTTGGTTTTAGCAGTTGAATTTCCTAAAAGAATACATAAGTTGTATCTTTCCCAAATAAAAACAGCTGTAAGGACATAACATCATCTACCCTCATTGTAAATACAATAAAAATTCCCTCCTGAGAAAAGTCCCCTTGCCCCATGATCAACTAAATAATAAATGAAGGCTGGTAATAGGTGCAGAACTCAAAGACAACCCATAAACCCTAATTTTAGTCATATACTTAACCCCATTGTTAAAAATGATATGACAAAATACAAATTGTCCTTGCTCCTCTCTCATTCTCTGATCCTTATGTTCCCCTAACAACCAGAAGGCACTTGAGAGAAGGAATCATCCAGCATCTGAATATTGTAGAATATTATAGGTTTCCCCCAGCAAGTACTTTCCAAGATAGACTTTGGAGCAAAAAACAAACAAACAAACAAAAACCGGCATCCTTTCCCATGTGTTCCATGAGACCGTTTCTCTAAAACATAGCTGCCTTATTTCAGAGAGCATTTGCAAACACAGATCTGGGCTGACATCATCTTGCTCGCCAGTGTTAATTATGGTTTTCATAGACACCACGTTGGAGGCTACAGATTAAACGTACACTTCTTAGGAATCATTTTAGGTCTAGAGTTCTTGAACTGAAATCCCCATACACTTCCCTCTCAGTATGACAGTAATAGAATACTGATATCATTATTTTTAGATTGGGAAGTGAGCATGATGATGCATTTAAATGAGAAATTTTTCAATATGGAAGGATGTAGACAACAGTTGCATTTTAAAAGATATTCTTTGTTGACTGTTGAAAGCTCCCTTTCACACAGTGCTACTCATCTGTAGATATTCTGGCTTCTTTTTTTCTATTTTAGACTTTTAAATAGGAGAAAAAGAGGAAAGTCAATTTAAGAGAGAATTATCATGAAGAGTTAAATTTGAAAGCCAGAACAACTGCAAATAAGCCCTACTAAACCACAGTAGCTTGCAATATGTTTTTAATTTGGAATTTAAAACTGTAAGATTTTTTCACATATTTCTAAAACAAAGTTTGCTTCAATGTTGTGTGTAAAAAATTACCTCTCTGTAAGGATATCAGAATTTAAGGTAATCAGCTTTTTAAACTTTCCCTATTTAAAATGAAAAAATATAATATTTTCATGTACTACACATAGCATCTACAGCAATTTCACAATTATTTAAGATAAAAATAACTTGATGTTCTATAATCTTCTTAAGAATACAACCTGCTTTAAAAAAGAGGGGAGAAAAAGTCCACTCATTTGGGGACATGAACTCAAACACCAAGGGACTTGCCACAGGGCTTATTCATGTCACTCAGATTCATGTTTTCCTGAGTCCCCATTGGATTCTCTCCAAAATACTAGGAATCAGCAACATTTGCAACAGAATGGTTTTTGTGTTTATGTAACCTTTAGATGGTGCTGGTATTTATTTATAAGAAATCACAATCTTGCTTTTGAACATGAATAATATAAATCTCACTCATGACTCTGGAAATCCTAGGATGAAAAAAAAAAGAGGTAGAATATGCACATTTAATCTTTTGATCCTTTTCTTTTTCCCTTTTTTCTTAGTTTAAAAAAATACACCATTTCTTCATAGCTTGAGGCAGAGAACTCATATAAGATTTTTAATTCTGTGAAATTTTTGAAATGGCATGCACCCATTTATCTATGTACAAACACATGCGGTATTTGCAGGGCAAAGAGTCTGAAGCTGTCTTCACATTTTCCGTGATCCAAAGTAGTTGCAGGATTATTCATTAATATATTATTAGATAAAGAAAATTTTACATTAAGGAAGATGAAGAGTCACAGTGGATTTTCTTTAATGGAGCATTGGCACAAATCTTGCCATAGAAAATTGACATATTTTTTCCATTCAAAAATACTTTCATGTTAATTTATTATGTTAATAAAACTACTGGAATATCACGTTTATTTAGTTCTAAAAAAAAGCAAAATACAAGAAATACTTGTGCCCCTAATTAAGTTATTTAAAATTATGCATGTATGTATATGTAAAACAACTAGAAGATACTATGGAATTCGGGGCATTCCCCCCAATTTACATGTATAAATAACATGCTTACCATTGTACATATTTGAGGTTTTATAAGCCCATGAATCATCTGTGCAGTTCTTAACTTTTCTGCTAGTGGAACAGGCTGCCATTTCATTCATGACATCAAGACAAGCATGAACAACGCCCTGTATATTCTTGTTTGAACAAACACATGAACAAATGGGGAAGTAAATAAATGTAGAAACACAAACCAATGAATTTTCTACCATTTTCTAAGAAAGAAACTCACTCAAAATATCATAATACTGTAAGGACTGCCAATATAATCTAAGCTTTTGAAAGTATAGCATTTCCCCCAGGAACTTAAATTTACATACAAGCTTAATTTGAAAAGTCCAGAAAGCCTCATAACTAATATTTTCACAGGGAAGACTACTCAACAACTAACTAAAGGTGTTCTGTCAATCAGTAAACTTTGTATCTTGGTCTTCTGGGTATCCCAAGATCCAGAACAACACAAGACATGTTTTTCTTCTGCACACAGGTTTTCGGCAGAAAAGAATAAGTGAGCATCAATTATGTGTCCTTTACTGACTTTCCAATTAAAGGAGAACACTGGTCATATTATTTTAAAAATTATTTACATTTACTTTAACAAAAATCAAAATCTTGCTCTGTCAACTCTTCCAGAAAAAAAAAAAACATAGCATGAAGGTTGTTTTTCTTTCTTCTTCTTCTTCTTCCTTCTTCTTCCTTCTTCTTCCTCCTTCCTCCTCCTTCCCTCCTCCTCCCTCCTCCTCCTCCTCCCTCCTCCTCCTCCTCCTCCTCCTCCTCCTCCTCCTTCTTCTTCTTCGTGTGTGTGTTGGGGGTTGAACCCAGGGGTGCTCCATCACTGAACTACATCCTCAGCCCTTTTTATGTTTTGTTTTGAGACTGGGTGTTGCTAAGTTGCCCAGGGTTGATTTCAAACTTACAGTTCTCCTACGTTACCCTCTTCAAGTAGCTGGGAGTGCCCTCATGCTCAGCCTATAGGTAGTTAATGCCCAAAATGCTGCTTTCAAGCATTAAATTCTATAAGAATTAATTCAAAAAGATATTTAAAATATATTTTAATGATTCAAATTTATGATTATCTAATGTCTAAGAAAGGAATTGGCATTTTCACACAATACTATTAAGGAGAGAAAAATACATGTTTTTCTCAAATTATAGTCTTTTTGTATCATTAAAATAATAAGGTGTACTTTTGCTACATTTATTATCTTTTTTACATACATACACATACATACCTTACATAGCAATATTTCACTTCATTAAGTAATTTGTGGCTGATAGTATGTAGTTTGAAAATATATTTTAAAGGAATATAGGTGAATTCAAACATGATTGTGATTCAGAAGATTACTGAAAGCCAACCTGTTTCAGACACATAATAACCTTTGAGGGTGACATGGAGATAACTGTGAGGAAACAGTGTCCTTGTTGCTACTGTCAGACCAATGAATGTGCCCACCCTGTGTTAGCATGACCGACGTTACATTTATGGTTTCATGGAAACAAAATCACTGTAAACATGCGTGTTTATACCCAGCAGACCACAGATTTTTGTGCAGAATGTTAGAAATAAAAATATATATCCACTCTAGCTTTTATATTTTCTTTTATTAAGAGCCTGTACATTATTTTAACACATTTTGTTTGATATTGAAATGTTATTCTTACAAAATAGCACATTTTTAAGAGAAACTAAATATCTAAAACAATATATGAATATGTTTGAATATGCATATATAAATGAATATATATATATATATAATTTCAAATGTAGATGAGAGGAAAATGTAAGAAAGTAAAAGCTCTACATAGAAGTTTAAAAATACAGGTTAGTTAAAGTCTTAAGAGAAATATCAGATAATATAAATCACCAAGGAGCTAGGTACTGCAAAGACATAAGAATGAATAAGAATTTCTACTACCTGCTTTGGTTAACTTGAAAAGTGATGCAGTATGTCTATAGATACCAAGGAAGAAACTTTGGTTTTATATGGGAAAAAGAAACAGTCATTTCTCATCATTTTGCCATTATTTAATTTTTAATATGCATTTATTATATTTTTTCTAATAAAAAACGTAATGCATGTTTCTTATGAAATATTTAAGGAATATATGAAAGTATATAGGAGAAAAAACTTCAAGCACTAGAAATAGTCATTGTTAACACTAGGATTCCTCAAACTGTCATCATTTTTGAACAAATAGTGAATATATCTTCTGTTAAATAAGTTAAATTCATATCTATACTAGATACTGTGGCATAAAGATAAGCAATTCTTAAAAAGTTGGCACTTACTTCATTTCCAATCTTCAATCTTATAAATACACAAATCACAGGAACATTGTTTCTGCTATTCTTTCCTTAGAATTTCTTGTGGTAACATAAGGAGCCAGGTGGCATTTTCTTAATTTAAGTGACATTTGGACAATATAAGCCTAAGTTTCATGATGGAATCCAAGTCTGCATGTGCGGTTCCTTGCATTTTACATATTCACTTGTATATAAATCTTAGAGAGGCATGATTTTAGAATTGAAGGGCACCTACCTCATACCTCCTCAGCAGGTCTCCTACTTCCTACCATGGCATTTCCTTTCTGATACCACCACTGACCACCAACATTGACCCACACATGTGTAACCTACACATGTGGGAAAGTTAATACTCCTTAATATATTTCAGTGACCAACTAAAGAGCCACCAGACAAAAATTCCTCTTTGTTCTGCCCTGATCTCTGCCTCTGATGAGTACTCCCAAGCAGCATTTTATAAGGCCTACCAAGCCACAGTCGCATGAAAGCCAACAACCAGTAATGCTTGGTGCTCAATGGCTCAATAACACAATTTCATATTGGCCCTCCTTCATTTTCTATTTCATTTTTCTTCCCTCACTCCCAGTTCCTGGGATTTAATTCCCTAGTTATGTGATAGCGCATAAGAATTTTTTTCTCAGGTTTTTGAAATGCTGGGGAGCATTTGGTGGCAAGAAGGTATAAAAATATTTTCACAATCATGGGAACCACTGGCCTTCCAGTCTTCTACCATTAGAAACAGTTGAACTAATCACACAGTGAAACAGGCAGTTCTAAGATCATCTTGGGTAGCAGCTAAGGGAAATTCTTTGGGGTTGGGAGGTGTGTAACTATTTTCCAAAATCAGATTCATGTACTGCACCAATAGCATATATGTAATGAATACTGTACAGGTCTAAACTGCTTGGGTCTGGGGACTTAGTGACAGAAGTAAAACTGACCCTTCTCACTAATACTCAAAATGATCCACTTGTGGAACTTGTACTTACTGCCCCCATAATGTTAGATTCTGCCAGAGTAGACAATTGTGTTCTCAGGAAGACGCTGTTTTCACCAGGGGATATAGGACTGCTCTAACTAAATTTTAGAGATCTCATGCTTAGGGACCAAGAAGCAAAGAAATGAATTGCTATCCTCTGATTCCTGGGAGGGGCAGTCAATCCTGACCATTGACTGAAGCAGGAGTCTCTGATATACAGTGAGGATGTGGAGGAGTGTGAAAGGAGGGTGAGTCACTGGATTCCTCTTGATTTACCTATTATAATGGTGAACCAGCAACTGCTGCAGCCACTGGTCAACAAAAACAAGGCATCTGAAGGTTCATTCTTCTCAGGGATAAAGAAATGGAACTATCCAGAAAGCAAGCCACCAAGCTTGGTGCAATTGCTGACCAAAACTAAGAAAATCTTGAATGGATGGTGAGAGAAATTCACAGTGATCATCAACTACAGCCATGAGAGTGCCTACAATAATAAAGATGATTATTTGTCTCACTACCCCTCTTAATTCTGTTAAGAGATTATGACAGACCACTGCTCTGATGGAGGCTACTGTGATAATTAGACATCATGAGGACAGCTTGTATCCTCAAAAACTGCTCCCATTATGAAAGCAAGATACTTTACCTCATGCCTCCCTCAGGATGCCAGACGAACAGACTCCACTCAGCACCTACACAAATGAAACCCAGAGGTGTGGGGTAGGGAACATCCTGTGGATGTGCCTATGACCAATAGCAGGCAGGAGTTGGCAGATAAATATTTCTCTTTTCTTTCCTACAGTATCTTCAGAGGCAGGTTATTGCTTATTCAGAACAATTCTCTGAGTTTGAACAATCAGTTGCAATGAGCAGTGCCCTGCTCAGTAGTGCATCTTTTTACCAGCCCTGCTTTCTGCTTCGATCCCCTCACAATTTACTCCTGTCTCTAGGGATTTAAACCCTCTTCCTCATACTCTGCTTTAAGGGGAAAGAAGCCTAACAAAGATTGTTACCGGAATATGTAAATAGTCTTCATAAACCAACAAAAAGATAGATAAAATAATTGAAAAATTAGCAGAGGGTCTAAATAGAGGCTTCATAAAAGATAAATCTTGACAAGCAATTGAAAAAAAAAACATGAAAGATTGCTCAACTGTTAGCAATCAGAACAATTTAAATTAAAATGAGTCAAAGTCTTAAAATAATGTGATTTAGTAAATGCTAAATAATGAAAACTCTCATATGATATTGGTGGGACTGTAAATAGATGTATCCTCTTTGAGAAAAAACACATTATCTAATAAAGTTGATGTATGTAGCCCCTAAGAGCACCAGCTTCATTTCCAAATATCTACCCTAGAGAAACTCTTGCACATATGCATCAAGATGCAAATCAAGATATTCAGTGTATCATACTTATATCAGTCCAAATCCAGAAACAATCCAACTGTTCATGAACAAATGAAAAAAATAAATAATAGTCTATTTTTTTTACAATAGAATACCATATAGCAATGAAAATAAAGAACTACAAACTATCCTCAAAACATGAATAAATATTAAAAACTTAATTTGGGCAAAAGAAAGAGACCAACATTCATATAAAATTCAAAACAGACAAAACTAAGCTATATTATTTAGGACTGTATCCTTACTGGTAAAAATACAAAGCAAAGCAAGGAAATTGATTATCATAAAAAGTGAAGTGTGTGATTAGAAAAAGTCCTGCCAGAAGCGTCTGGAGTGCTGATTCCCATTACTTCTCCTGGGTGGTTGGTTTTACTTTATAATTTCATTAGAGACGAAATCTGTATCTTATATAATTTTCTATACCTGTAGGGTTTTTTCAATAATAAAGGTTAAATGTAATCTTTAATTTGCTTTTTGTATGAGATGCCCACTTTTTAAAATATTACATTATCTCTAACAGTCACATGAGGAAATGCTATAGAAGTTCTGTTGAATAAGCATGTAACCCTTACTTCCATAATCTTAAAAGTATTAAAATACAAAATAGAATGCAAAAACATTATGACATTTTGGAAAAAAGGTCAAAAAATATGACTTCATAATAGAAAATATTATGTTTGTAAACTTTTATTAATATCTAATCATACTTTCCATTACCATTGACAGTATTGAAAATCTAAACAGAATAAATGAAATATAAATCATTCAAGATTTCTTATCACCAGGCATAATGGAGCACATCTGTAATCCCAGCAACTCAGGAAGCTGAGGCAGGAGAATTGCAAATTCACAGCCAGCCCCAGCAATTTAGAGAGGCCCCAAGCAACTTAGAAGACCGTGTCTCAAAATAAAATAAAAAAAGGGCTGGGAATGTGACTCATTGGTTGAGCTTCCCTGGGTTTAATCCCTGGTACCAAAAAAATAAATAAATTTAAAGATTTCTTATCAACTGTATTATGAAAATTGAATTTTATGTTGAAATATTAATGAAAGCTTTTTTGTCGATCTCTTCCAAACTTTAATTATATCCACTAGTACAATCCCCCAGTTCCATGTTACTGTATCTGGAATTTTGTTCCTATAATGTCATCTGCCACGCTCCATCTCTCTACCCTCTGTAGTGTGGACTTCGTACTCTGAGCAGTACTCAGGAGCTTTTCTAATGGCCTATTTACACTTTTGGAAAGAGAGAAAGGAAGTTAGCTTTCAGTCTGCAGGGACTCCTAGGTACCTGACATAAAGAAAAAATTACAGTTAAAAATGGTTCAGGAAGAACATTCTTATGAAAATGTACTAGTATCTCCACCAATCAGCAATAATTTAACAAAGATTGAATTAACACAGATTGTAATTTAAAAACTCTCAGAAATGCACTTTAAGGATAAATAATTTTACTGAATGTGGAATGAGGGGAAAGAAAGAAAGAAAGGGTCAGAGAGAGAGAGAAAGGCTAACAAACCTACAAAATGATAAATGTTGGGAAGGAATGAACTGTCTAAAAACACCAGAAACTTTACTTCAAAGAAGTTCACCCCTTGAGGAATCAGATATTTATTTTAGTAGCATTAGTTGCGGATTTTTGTCGTCTTCTTATTTTTCCTAATGTATATCAACTCACAATCTACTAACAGGATTAGATTGAATTTTAGGATTTTAGTGTTGTGTATTCAAATACATGAGTATTAGAAATACTAATTTTTAAAAAAACTTCATAATCTTAATGGTTTAACAGTCCTTTTTTTTTTGTTTTTTTCAGTGCTAGAAATAGAATGAGGGCCTTGCACGTGCCAGGTAAGTGCTCTATCACTGAACTACACCCCCAGTCCACAAAGTCTTTATAACACAAAATTCACATAAAAGTCATTAGATACATATCAAATGGCATGCAATTTGGAACCAGAGGAACTAGGTCTGATATGTAGCTTTGAAAACAGCCACATGAAATTGGATACGCTGAACATTGTGAGCATGATTTGTGATGAGGGCTGCAAAGGGCTGTTAGAAGAAGGTATGTAAAAACTGCAGTGCGATTCACACTTGGACTCTGCCGATGTTCACCTTTGTTGTTCTAACTTAACTTCATACTTTCTATTCATAGAATATGGATATATGTATGGCAAAAATATGCCAACTATGGGTTATCAAGCAAAATTTATATGATATTGGGAGATCCCAAATGGCTCAGCTAGGTGATTCTAGACCAAGGCTTTACTCACTTGAGCCCAGAATCTCCATCTTAAAGAAGAGAATTTCCTAAAAATTACCCCAAAAAGAGTGTTTATGATGATTAAATGAGATAGTATACATAAGCTAATCTCTATAAAACTTAGAACCCTCTAATGTTTTAGAAGTTACTATCCCCACAGGAATGTGGGATTCATTGAATTTTACTTTCCTCCATTGTTTTCTAACGGGAGTGTGTCCCCAGCTTGATAATATACACTTTGTATTTTGGCTGTATACCAACACAGGCCAGGACAGATCCTGGTTAATATTTTATCCATCCCAGGCTTGGGAGATGGCAGTATAATAGTAAATACAGATAACGAGACTGTGGGTGATAAAGGATGCCCCTCAAAGACTGCTGAAACTCCTATTATGGTTTTAAAGTAACAGAAAATGGATGATCACATGCAAATAACAAAGGCAGTTCTCTGCCTTGCTATCATAGGGGGACCTACATGACTGAGGAGCAGAAATTCACCTGACAGCAAATAACAATAGTGTTTTTTTTATTTGACCATAATAATATTGACAAGGAACACAGGCAGCCCACCAGTAAGGGGATGACCACAAAAGCAGGTGAACATGCTGCTCTCTCTCTAACAGCACAGTAGAGTCACAACAGCAATCAAGATAGAGGGAAAGGGAGAGGGAGACAGAGACAAAGAGAAGACGGGGGAAATTATCCACATGCACAAGCATGGATTTTGAATAAATTAAGAAATTACACCCCTTAGAACCATGCTCACAGCACAGTGGGTGACATCAGTATGCACAGAAACCTCAGTTTTGGCAGTGCTTTTAAGTGTTTATAGAAAAAGATTTAGAAAAGCTAATAGGTGTCATCTTGCTAATGGCATATGACACATTATGTTATTGCACAGTTAAGTTGCTAAAGTACCACAGCATTCTGATTTTCATTGAAATAACATTGGCAACCTGTGAATTATTTAAGTATATCAAAAGCTGTTAAAAAGTGTAAATTTAGTAGGACTCATAATGCACAGAGAGATAACCTGGATATCTCAGGTGTGTGTTTTGTGTGTGTATAATTTTTTTATATATTTCTATATACATATTCTGTATAGTTTTTCTCTCTCTGATGTTCCATGATCATTTTAAGATGATGTTCATTTATTTCAATTCCTTGGAGTGTGGCTCTATTTTTATTTTCCAGCCAAAAGAACACTATGTGATACCATTATTTTAGTGACAAACATGTTAAGAAATTTGAAATCATTTATAATTTCCAGGCTATGTAACATATGACATAATAATGGCTTCTACTGATATATAATTATGTTCCAGATGTAATTTTGTAAGAAATTGAATTTTTCATAATTTTTTTGGAGGAGATTTCTTTTTTATGGTTTAAAAAAAGAAATCAGAAACAAAAGAAAATGTAAGTTAGTTGGGCAACAAAAATATGACTAAACTTTTGCTTATTTCCAATCCAGACCAGAGAAACTGAAAAGGCACTAATACTTTTCTAATTAGCAAAAATAACATCAGGAAAAAAGATGTGACCCTTTTGCCTATTCACCGGTCTAAAAACTTCCCTGTTTTCCTTCTTAGATGGAGTATGGGGACATTGAGCAAGAGGGAATATCTGAGATGGGTGTTTTACTTGCATCCAGACAGCCCTCCAGATGTTCTGGTACATCATGTACAAGTCAACCCTCAAAGTCAGAAGAATCCAACCTGAAGTGAAAGTGAGAAGAGGGGAGGATATTCTGCACAAGGGCCACGATGTAGAATGGAACACTTTCTGGTTTCTTGCTGGTTCATCTTTATATTTTACATAATTCCCAACATAGGGCCTTGCATTATCATCTTTTGATCAAATATATCAAATTTGACAAATCCACAGTTACATATAAGTTAAAAAATATGCCAAAGCCAAATATGAAATGTGTGGTGCTTTCATAATAACTTTCTATAATTGTAGGTATTAAAAATTTTTGAACTTCAGAAAGTCAAAGTTCAGATGTTTTATCTGATATGTGGAGGTTGGTACAAAATAAGGAGAAAAAAAGGAAAAGAAAAGGGAGTAGAGGGAATTCCATCAAAATGGAGGAAAGCTCAACAGAATAGGGGAAGGAACCTAAAGGGGGAGGGAAGAGGAACAGGATAAAGGAAGAACAGTGGAATGAATTTGACCTAACTTTCTTATGACTGTATCACAGTGAATTGTCACCATTATGCACTTTCACTAATTTTAAAAATAACTATAAAAAATCTTCAGGCTAACAGTGTTATAGTTGAGATGCAAAGTACATTGTTTAAATAATTTATTGTGGAAATAACATGTTTAAAGGGAAGAGACTACAATTTTTACTTAACAGCTACCTTGTTATTAATTTAGTGATTTGTTTTGATTACATAGTAAAGTTCAGCCATATTTAAAATGTTCCATCTACTCACAATTTACTTATTGTAAACTTTATGACACAATTCACATACAAAAAGATTTTCAAACGAAATTACCAGCAAAACAAAGAAACAACCTAAATGCTCACGAGAATAGGAATTGATGACTAAAATGTTGTATTTTTAACGAGAATACACTATGTTGATTAAAATGAATAAACTGCTAGATTTCACCAATTCCAAGGTACTTTTTTCCATTTTATTACAAGAAATGGGATTTCTTTTTGCAATTAGTGCATGCTTCTGTCCCAATTAAGAGTGCAAAAATTGATTATTATTCCTGATGGTTCCCTTGGGTGACTACAGCCCTGTAACACTGCATTCAACAAATCATATAGAACTCTATGAAGAATAGGTATGAATTCTGATTGTTATCTGAAAACCATCTATTCATACCTCTAGACAAATCAAGAAAGTGAGAGCCCCAGACTGATACAATGTGTATCAGAAGCCTGGAAAAAATTATTGGAACGTTCATTAAAGAAGTGCTCATTCATCAATACTTTTTATGGCAGAGAAGACAATACTCTTTGGAAAAGGACAAGCATCAATAATTGAATCAAGCAGTGATTCAAGAATACTTTACTTCTGAAAGTGAAGAGGTTTTAGGAATATCTTAATTAATTTTTCTCATGTTTTCCTTTCTATATACATAGAGTAATAAGTGGTAAAAATCTGCATCTGAAAAAGTTGAAAAGAACACTTTAATAAGAATATCAGCTTAATTGGCAATGTTTTTTCCTATCTTGGTGAATACAAAATACTGATGAGTCAAATATTTTAGATCTATAGGTACATACAAGAATAAATCTCAAAAGCATATTGTTAAAGGAAAATAGGAGGGCTGGAATTGTGGCTCAGTGGTAGAGCACTTACCCAGCATGTGTGAGACATTGGGTTCAATTCTCAACAATGCATATAAATAAATGAATAAAATAAAGGTCCATCAAAACTGATTTAAAAAAGAAAATAGGTTACAGAAATATACATACAGCATGATTTCAATCATATAGATAGAACTCACCTAAAATAATGTATATTTTTGTGGCTACATATACATAGATATCAAAATATTAAAAATAAAGTGAAGAGAAACATCTGAAGTTAATTATAGAAGTGAAGTTTGACCAGGAGGAGGTAAGAGGGTAGAATTAAGAGTCATAGAACAATGTGATTTAACTGAAACATTCATAACATTCTTTGAAACTGGGAAATATAGTCTTACATTTCTAATATTTTTTTAAGGAACAATATCCCTGGAAAATTAACCAAACAATACTATACATACAAACATTACTCAGTGGTTAATTACTAGTGATTAATGGGACTGCCAATCTTTTTAATTTTCTAATTGAAACTTGCTCATTTTCCACCTCAGCCTTCAAAATTTTTAAAGTAGAATAGCATTAAAGAATTGCACATGTTTGTATTTTAAATGTCAATTTGACTGTGCGTCTATCAGAGTGATCTAGCAGTATTAGCCAAATAGCCCTGATTTTGCCTTGTCCTTTGATTCTGTCTTTGAAGAAAGAATGCAGTGAAGAAGGATGCAATAAATTAGGACTTCATTGCCCTAATTCCAGGAAATCTCTTCTTAATTTTAGACAGCAGCTTTTTTTTTTTTAAGAATAACAAGGAGAGTAATGAATTACAGTAGATGGGGTAGAGAGAGAAGATGGGAGGGGAGGGGAGGGGGGATAGTAGGGGATAGGAAAGGTAGCAGAATACAACAATTACTAATTGGGCATTATGTAAAATTGTGGATGTGTAACCGACGTGATTCTGCAATCTGCATTTGGGGTAAAATTGGGAGTTCATAACCCACTTCAATCTAATGTATGAAATATGATATGTCAAGAGCTTTGTAATGTTGTGAACAACCAATAAAAAAAATAAAAAAATTAAAAAAAAAGAAGCCATTTTTTTCAACTTCTATTTTGATATATGTAAGTTACAGACATGGCTTTAAACCCTTATAAACTTTGATTCTCAGATTGAATGCTTTATTTGTATCTCTCTTGATAATCTTCTCATTTTCCAAACTGGTCTCTGTGTGTTATGTAATGAACAGGCTTAACTCCTTTTTCCTGAAATATTATTCTACTCTTTCTCCTACTGATAGAAGCATGAGATTTGTGCTTTATAATTCAGCATGGAAAGGATTATGTAAGATTCACCACAGATTACAGGAGAAGAGATATGCAGGAAACAGCCATCTTTTATTCTCTGACAAGTAACAGTGAAGACTGGGTTATAGGAGAGAACAAAATTAATATTCTAGGTATTTTAAGTTAAAAATCAACACAGGAAAGTAGGAGTTTACAGAATCACGGAAGCTTGGGAGCAGCAGGCTTCACCTAAGGTCCCAGAAGTGGGTTCCACAATGAGACCACAGAACTGTCCATCATCAGGAATATTTGTGGATCTGGAAACTACCTATGTCTCTGCTGTAATTGTCTTTTGACACCTACCAAACTGGTGCCTTGGCTATAGAACACTGTTACAGAAAACAAAGAAACAAAACTTCTCCACAATTGACTTGCCAACATCAATAACACAGCACACTGCCCCCTCCTCACTTTTTTCTTACAGATTTTATTTGAGAACATATAAATGGCAGGGCCAAATCACATCCAGAAACTTAGCAAAACATAAAGATGATTCTAAAAACTACCCAGCCCTCCCCACTGTTGGTATCATAGCAACAATCCAACCAATACTCATATTCAATTAATATTCTGAGGAAGTATATCCAAGCACTCTCAATTTTCTTCTGTGTTTTAATTAAAATTCTCAGAGGTCCACAGTGAGATTATGTTTCCTCTCTAGCCTGTTTCCTTTTGAGTTCTGATCTCTGCCAATTTGCATGTAGAGCTCACTGTGTCACAGTTACCATCTGTTTAAATAACCCACATCTCAGAGATTTACACGGCTGCACGTGTCTCAGCAAACCTTTCAGTTTAGAGATCTAGGTCAGTCCGCCTAGAATTTTAACAGAACAGTTGGCTTTCCTATGGAAACAACTATTTCGAATTTTGGAGTGTTCGTTTTCTTTACCAAGTTTTTGATCATCTGCACATATTTATATTTTAATCATAATAAGACAACATGAGAGGGTGGAAGAAGCATGGGTATTAATGGCAACACTTTTGGTGGGTCACCTAGAACCTGACTAAAAACTAGGTTATTAAGGCAGACTTACTTGAGTCTCAAGAAAAAAAATAAAAATAAAAGAATTTGAAGTATTACATTTATTTTCTGCCTTTTAAGATACAATAATCCTTGTCCAGTGTCTTTAGAATGCTTTTTCATGTCAAGCCTGTAATTTGTTAGAGCTGATTTATAAAATTAAGATATTATCATTATTATCTGACAAATTATTATCTGATACTTCTAATAGAAGAATAATTTAAAATCTTGTTCCAAATTAAAATGGCTAGGGGATATTCTTATTCCATTAACAAACCACCACCAGTTATATGAAATCA
Organism: Ictidomys tridecemlineatus; assembly: GCF_052094955.1. Classification (NCBI taxonomy): domain Eukaryota; kingdom Metazoa; phylum Chordata; class Mammalia; order Rodentia; family Sciuridae; genus Ictidomys; species Ictidomys tridecemlineatus. The sequence continues at coordinate 116,986,794 of NC_135477.1, read as the reverse complement.
GACATTTTGGGAGGCATTCAGGTACCCTTTATGAAAACAGTTTCCTAAAGCCTTTGCTTACAAACTATGTCAAATCCACAGCTCTGTTACAATTCCTTCTGACCTTGATGCTGCTCTGAATTATTACTCTGTTACACTCCCTTCTTCCAAATAAATGACTGTTCTCCAATCTACCCATCCAATGATCACTAGTCGAGAGTGGTTTCATCATTCATTAAACTTAATCATTCCTAAATGCATTGAACAATGAAAACAGCATTTATGGTTTGCCTAACTAAATACCAGATCCTAGAGGTAAGCACAAAGGATGAATACCACACAGTTCACAGTTCCTGCCCTTTTAGCATTCAAATCTATTGGAGAATACACACTACACACACAAACAAACATATGCACACCATGCACATGCTCACATATGTGAACACACTCACATGTAGGTGCACCAAGGCAATTAATTAGCCATGGGAGTCAGGATTTGTTGAATTAACTGTCCTTTGACACAAAATAGAATAGTTGTGTCTATAATTGTTGATTCTATCTGCCATATTAAGGAAAAAGATCACTTTCAGAGAAAATTTTATTTTCCCTCTCCCTCTGGCATATCTGTGATGGTTTGTGCATCTTTGAGTATGTAGCATCTGGCATTTTTTGTAAATGGATTTGATGGCTCAGGGCCGGAGCTGATTGGCAGAGATAGCTAAGATCTGGAAAAGTGGTCCCAGTGTTGCTATGGTGACAGAGCTCATTCTTCCAAGTGGCTCAGTCAGGGTTTCTCATAATGAGCAAGAGTTACTGGGCTGAGAACCCAAGTCCCTCTGAACCCTAACCTGGCCTCACTTCTTTCCTCAGTATTATCTGTTATTCTACCCCAAGTTCTTAAGTGAATACAAGTTCTTAAGTGAATACAAGTCTACAGCTTAATCCACTTTAGAAAAGGGGAATTTAAGGTACAGGGTGGACTTATTTCAGATGAATGATATAGTCCTTTTCTCTGAGCAGGGCCTTTTTTTGCAAAATTCCAAGGGGTGCCATTTATCAAGGCTGTGTGCTAGGAAGCATCATTCACTAGAACACTTTAGGATTGTCCACAGAGTTAGAAAGTTTATACTGAGGTACCCTACTGCCACTGACTTAGTGTCAACCAATCTTAAGGCTTTACAATCCTTTCTATGACTCTCCAGGGTTACTATGTAGATTATAGATAAAGATATATAGATTTTTTTCCCTGTAATCACTGAAACCAATCATTCCCCCAGCCTCCTTAGTTCTTTGGAAAGGAAAGAACTGAATAAATTTTTTTTTTGTATGAGACAAAGACCTAGTTTTAAGATGTCTGGTAAGCTTTTCTAAAAAAAAAAAATAAGTAATTATAACATCCCTTCAGATTCACTGTGACAAACTGAATTGCTAAATAAAAATATTACCATATTAGACTGGGGGCTTCTTAAGACCAGGATTTCCTGTGAACTGTTTACACCACCTGATGCATTGCATAAATGTTTGTATACTTAGGTCTCTCAACTATTCAGTTATTTACATATTATACCCAGGGTCTATGGTTATAATATTATACTATAATGCAATATACAGTTATAATTCAGTGTTACAAAAATGCATTTGTTTTAAGCTTCTCATTAGGTTAAATACTTTCATAATTGTCAATGGTCTTTCCCAAATTATACTAAATTACTTAAGCTGTAAAAAATGGACAAACCTAGGGCTGGGGTTGTGGCTCAGTGGTACAGTATTCTCCTAGCACATGTGAGGCACTGGGTTCGATCCTCAGCACCACATAAAAATAAATAAGTAAAATAAAGGTATTGTGTCTAACTACAACTAAAAAAATTTTTTAAGTGGACAAGCCTGTTCCTCTTGATTTCATATTTAAACTCATAATTGCATAGATCTAAAAATTACAACCATTACGTGTGTTTCAGTCAGTGTCCATCTCTAACACAAGGCAGGCATGCCAAAGTGTTCAGAGGTATGCAATGACTTGAATGGTACAAAATATTCTCTTCACTGAGCACTCTGCAAATCACTGGAATTATTTATACAGAATGGAATTAAAAGAAAAACTTTTGCCCTTAGGAACTTTATAATCTCAGTAGAAATAAAACATACAGAAGAATGTCCTAACGATATAGTTAATAAAACATAAAGTAATATGATGCATCTCAGTTTCTCTTTTCCAAGTTACATGCACTCAAAAATTATTAAATGATTATTATCTCCTCCTGAGAAAAAATTAAATATTACCTTTGGCATTACTAAATCTAAAATTACTGGGTTTGCAGCTTTCATGTACCAACTTATCCTTTTACCACAATCTAAATTCTCACTATGAATAAGCAGTTTATAATCATTTGCACAAAACATGACTGAGTTTCATGACCAGTATTTTAAAATTCACACTTCATTATTGTTTTAACATCTAAAAACTGTATTAATTGCAAGGTAATATTAACTATTTTTACTCTTTTAGAGATGCAAAAATTAACATCCCTTACCCAAATTAAAATCACTGCCATCTTATTATGGGAAACTTTGAGAGAGAGGTAAAAATATAAAATGGCTTAAGCATGTTGAAATTGTAACAAGCAATTGATGGTGTTTAACATTACTTTTAATCCCAGAAATTCAGTGGCAGAGTCTCTGTGATATATTGTGCTCCTAATGCCTTATGACATGGTAAACCCACATGCCACTGCTTAATTCAATGGATACTTTTCTGCCAACTGCTACAAGATCAAGTTAAGGACAAACTCCAGCTTCTACTAGACTCTAGCTTAAGTGGTTGAAAGCCAATAGCCTCCCAAAACACAGCCGACATCTTCAGGATTCAAATACTTCTGTTACTCATGAGCTTCATGTCTTTCATTGATAACATCTAGTTTTTCAAGATTTATCATCTGTGTATTAAAATCTTAATGAAAATGCAAACTAAGAGTAACTTTCCCAGTAATAAATTTTGGCTATGTGAACACATGCCCTGAGAAATGGAATTTCAGTCAAATGGAGGTTTTCGTTTAAAATTACCAACTTAAGTCTAGCTAAATATTGTCTCTGGCAAAGGAATAGCAAAACACATGCTTAATAAGATCAAATTGCTTATAGCCTTTGAAGGTGAAAAGGAGCTAAACTTTTATGATTGGGAAAGATCACAAGTAATGATAATGGGAAGATGGCCAAGAATCATACTTGTAAAATATTTTGAAAAGGATTCTTCATTCCTTCAGACTTCTGATGTTTAACTGTTTATGATAGAAAAGTTACCGCTGTTACAACTCACTAAGGAAGGGATGGGAACAAGATGACAGAATAGGAACTCAAGGAAGCATCCATCCCTCCTCAAACTCATGTCAAAGAAATATGTAGATGACGATACACAAAATACTGAGTAAGTAAATAAATAAGAGGCAGCCCCAAGAGAGCCACAAGCTTTAGGAGTTACACTGCTGATCAGAGGTGTGGAGGCAGCCCAGTTTTTAACCAGAATGAGCCAGAAACAAAAGAAAAGGAAGCGAAAGAGCTTGAAAGAAAAACAGAGACCTAGAGGATAAACATAAATTTTTAAACATTTATTTAATAGTAATTCTTGAAACAGAATAGATACAGCAGATTGAAGGAAAGACTTTAACAAATTATCACAGAATGTATCTTAAATCTCAATGGATGTATTGGCTCTCACAATCAAAGGATGGCAACCTTTAGAGGAAGATAAGCAATACAGATCATTCATATCAGAATTGAACCGAATACTTAGCCCTTAATACAAGAGAACAATGCAACTATGTCTTTAAAGTTAAGAGATATATGACTTTGAACTTGAAACTCTATGCTCCCAACCTATAATTCACATTTAAAAGCAGAAGAAGGCCTGGTGGTGCACACCTGTAATCCCAGTGGCTCGGGAAGCTGAGACAGGAGGATCGCAAGTTCAAAGCCAGCCTTGGCAATGGCAAGGTGCTAAACAACTCAGTGAGACCCTGTCTCTAACTAAAATATAAGAAAGGGCTAGGGATGTGGCTCAGTGACAGAGTATCCCTGGGTTCAATCTCTGGTACCCCCCCCCGAAAATAAATGAATAAATAAATAAACAAAAAAATAAATGAATGAAGCAAAACGAGGACATTTTCAGATATATGAGATTCTAAATTCACTCTCAGATACTGAAAGAATCATTGCAGGAGTAACTAAAGTAACATGAAAAAATGAATGTAAGAGGAAAAGCAAGCACACATAGTGCTAAAGAAAATAGAAGGATGTGTGGTTAGTGCATGGTATGAGTTGTTACATTTAAAAATTGCAATAACAATTTAGAATTTAAGTCACAAGTGCTATCAACATGAGAAACATCAAAGAAAATAAGGGAAAAGGAAATTAAAATGTTCTAGGGTTCTGGTCTTGTTCTGGGGAGAATGTAACTACTGAACATCTCTCATTACTGAAAATGAAATATTAGTTTAAATATTCATTAAAATTGAAAGTTTTGCATCAGAAGAATAGAAAGGGAGAACATTCAAATTTGACCAGTGCCAATGTTCTTCCAGGTCAATTTACTGACTTTTCTTCTTTAATCAAATTAAGTTGCCAACACTTAAAAATAGGACTATTGACATAAAATCCAGATGGTTTGACATACCTAATTTTTAAGAGGAAATAGGTATAAAAAAGGGGATATTATTAAAGTAGTGAAGGTATTTTTAAAAAGATTAGAGAAGAACATTGTGAGAAGCTTTATACAATAAATTTGAAAATCTAGGTTAAAAAGCTCTTTAGGAAACATCAAAATTGACACAAAATACATCAGAAACATTAAAAATTCCATAGCAAAAGAAGAGATGAAAATATCTTCCCTCTCAACATGAAAACTAGCTTGTAAAATAGTTTAGAGTGAATTTCTACAGCTCTTCAAGGAGGAGATAATTTACAAATTGTATAAATTATACCATGTTATCTGAAAAAAAATGAGAAGTTTATTGAAGTCATTCTATAATTCTAAAATAACTCATATATTATAGATAGGGCAACAAGAAGACAAAAAATCTTACATATACATTGTAAAATTTTTAAACAAAAATGATGGTGGCTAATTGATTTTATAACGACAAGTAGGTCATTTATTTCAGGAATGCAATGATGTCTCAATACAACTCACTACAATAATTGAGAAAAGGAGGAGGAAATGGGCAGCAGAATCTCTGGCTAAAAATCCAACACCCATTTATGATTAGAATTCAACTCATAACATACTAAAAATACACAGCAAATTAGAAAGCATTCTTGACCCAACAAATGATAGCTAAAAGAAATGTAAAGTACGGTGACAACAGTGAGTAATAATGTATGTGTATCTCAAAACTGCCTACAGTCACTTCTAAATGTCCTTACTGCACAGATATAAGTCTGTGAGATGATAGGTGTGTTAATGAGCCTGACTCATCACTCCACAGTGTACACATGTGTCATAACATCACAATGTAACCCATAAATGCATATAATTATTACTTGTCAATTAAAAATAAAATAAAAGGAAAAAGTAATCAAGAGCAACACATATTGATTGGTGAAAACTAAAACTAGCTATAAGAAAAGAATACCCCATCTCTTCTATTATACAATATTGTACTTTTTCATCAAGTTGACTTATAAATCCAGAAAAAAGTAACATAACTTGTAAGAGAAAATGAACAAATTTACAGGTAGAAACTGAGAGTTGACAACCCAATCGTAATTTTTGCTTTTTTTTTTGGGGGGGGGGAGTGTTCATAACAGACTTCAGATTTTACCAACAGATAGACAAAAATTAACAATTTACTTCACACATAATATTGGTAAGAATGTAAGGAAACAATGGTTGGGAAGTGGCTCAGTAGTAGGACCCTTGCTTAGCTTGTGCAGGGCCCTGGGTTCAATCCCCAGCACTGCAAAATCAAGCACATACAAACACCCAAATGTAAGGAGACAGGCACTCCCGTATTGGAGGGTATTAATTGGTGTATCCTTTTTGGAGGACTATTTTTCTTGTCCATTATAATTTTAAAAGGGCATACACACTAATCCAAGGATTTCTCTTATCAGAGTCCACGCTAAACACATCTCTATCTATGCCTGTAAAATGAATGTAGACATGTAAGAGGATATTCCTCATCACATTGTAATAGTACAAATTTAGAAACAACTATCCATCAGAAAAATAATGCTTCAATGAACTACATAAAATTTCATATTAGTCATCCCTTTATTCACAAAGATTTATTGTGTGCCTGCCATTCTTCTAGACCCTAAAAATGTATCAGTGGACAAATTCTAAAAGACAAACTCTACATTCTAGGGAAGGAAGACAGACAAGGATGCAATACATTTTTTACATGCTGGTTAGCAACATGTTGTGGAAAAAAAATAAAGCAATTTAAGGTAAGTAGAAAGAAAGAGGGGGACGGGATGAGAAGATGCAGAAGATGGATAGGAACATCAGGGGCTTCTGATGAGGCTATATTTGAGTAGAGACAATAAAACCAGGGAAACAGTCAAGAAAATATGGAGGAATAGAGCTTTCAGACAAGGAGATGGAGTTGGCACTGTGTTTGGTGCATTCTAGCAATATTAAGAGATAGCCAGTGGGGTGAGGAAGGAGTAAATAGAGAATGAGATAGGTGGCCATAATCTATGAATCTGATCAGGGAAGGACCTTGGACTTTTTTCTAAATCTCTAAGATACAATGCCACTATTAAAATTAATAATATCAGCATATATTCCCAAGTATGGAGAGTATGCAGGGCATGCAGACTAACAAAAAAGTTGCAGAACAATGCCCACGTATTAAAACATTTCATATTAAAAACAGATATGGGGGCTGGGGGTGCGTCTCAGTGGTAGAACACTTTCCTAATGTGGATACAGCTCAGGATTCAATCCCCAGTACCATGAGAAAAAAAAAATTTACAAAGCTGAAATGTTGTATAAACACATTTTTCAAAAAGTGAATAATATATTAGAAAGAAAAAATATTAATTTGTCTGGAATGGAGAAAAGTGGTCACGAGAGATTTTGGTAAATCTGTCTATATACTTCAAAATTTATTTATGATAAGAATGAATATGTGTTGTTAAATTAAAAATTTGAGAAAAATAAAGATCATCTTTAAACATCCAGAAAACTTTTGTATACTTAAAGACTGGTATATAAAATTATATTCTTCTCTAGGTGAATTCTATGAAATCTTATGTTTCTATATAAATGGTATTTAAGCATGATAACTACCCATGCAGACTGCCTTTTTCTGGACAATTATATCTACCTTAGTATTGTTGTTTGAGTACAATATTACTTACGTATTTTGATAAAAGTATATAAACATAAATTTATATATTTACATATAAAAATCGTATCAATGCATTTGGGGTTGGGCCCTCAGCAGGAGATGGAAACAAATAGGATAGTGATGAATGAGCAATTGCAACTAAAATCACAAGTGACTACTGGTGAAGGGATAAAAGGTAATGTGTCCATTCTGACAAAATTTCTAGACTTGCAGAAAAGTGACTCAGAGTCAGGCAGCCCTTTCCAAGGATTCCTGACTCAGGGAAGCACAGATATAAACATGGTACTCATGTGCCTTCTTGGAAAGGCAATGCTTTAGATAGGTACTGGTGGTTAAGTTGGAACTGTGGTCCTTGAAGTCATACCCAAATGTGTCAGAGCAGGAAAAAGTGACGTACATGATCCAGTGATTGGGCATGGATAGCCATAGCAAATTAAATTTCTCACTGCCAAATAGTTTTATAAAAACTATTAGATATAGACAGAGGATTTTTAAGAGAAGTGATGTAAAACATTTTAGAAATCATTGATTCTTTAAGTGTTCTATGTACTCTAGAAATACTGGCGACTCCCTCTTCCTAACAGAGATACCCTCCCAACACAGGATCACATCTGAGATTTCACCTGGGTTTACACATATTTTAGTTCCTTCCAACTGGCACTGAGATGCTTCGCAACTTTGTTGAAATACTTGAATAATTTTATTTACAATATTTCCAAGTAATTATCTTAATTATAAAAAGTCAAATATGTAACATTAGCTAGTTTCTAATTTGCAATCAACAGCATCCTACGTGAACACAAATATGTTAAATCAAGTTTATGTTTTATGGGAGTTTATGTAAGCTGTAGTCTCTTAAGATCATGGTTCTAAAATATATGTTCCAATATAGGTTCTTGCCACATAATAGTTATTGGGCAATTTGTTTAACCCCGTTGCACTTCAGTTTTTTCTCCTGAAAATTGCGTAGATAAAAATCCACCTAGGTTTATTACTGTGGCAGTCAAATTACTTAATACATAAAAATATTTAACACATTATTGGCATTTTCACATTGGTTCTCTCTCCTATAGTATGCTATAGAAGGAAATGAGGAAGAATGGAAGGAAGAAAGCAACACTGGCCTATAAAGTATTTTTGAAAAACTTAATGAAAGATTTGACTAGTGAACACTTTGGCAAGATTAAAGCAGAGAACAGATTTCAAAAATTGGAACAAAAATGTTCATCACACCTAGATGGATATTGAGCCTTCATGGAAAATTATCTATTTTTAAGTTCATAATCATGCTTACACATGTGCACAAGCATGTGCATGCACGCACTTGCATGCGTGCGTGCGCGCGCGCACACACACACATACACACAGAAGGCTGTCTAGTCTAGAGGCCACACACCATGATTGGCACCAGTACCAGAGGGGAAAATATATCCCACCTCTTTTAAGGGTGTGGGTTGTAAGTTACTCAGGGAAGACTTCCCAGATATCTAAAAGCACTATTGAAGAATAGAGGGACAGAAATGACATTCTATTAAATGAGCTGTAAAGAGATGTCAGTGACCTGTGTGATAGTATCCATTTTGTTCTCTATCTTTCCTGAAACCTTGAATGCAAAGCATAAAGGAAACTCATGACATACTTAGAGGACCTGTGTCCTGGAAGGAAAGCCTGAGGACTGAACAAGAGAGGGAAGAATGGTGACTAAGAGAAGGGGAAATCCAAGGACAAAGTGTAAACCCAGGTGAAATCTCAGATGTGATCTTGCCAAAAATTAGGATAATTCTACACTTTGCAATGAATTCACTTCCCTTATAATAGTAATGGTAAGAATTTATACAGAAAACCAGGCACTGAACAAGAAACACTGTCGCTGAATGACTGAGATCATTTTATTACCTGAGAGCTGATGCCTCCTAGGCCTTGCTCCTGTCTCCTCCCATAGCCAATCCAGTCCTGGTTATTTGAACTAGTAAAGCAGTGTGGTAGAGGAACTCAAGCCACAGTAAAAATATCAGTGTTTGTGTCATTCTGCTCCCAGTACTACACATTGGCTAACATGCCTTGAAATGCCACGATCTAGCCGCTTGCCAAATGGTTTACTTTCACATGCTTTGAGTCCTACGTATGGACTATTGTTATTTTTTATCTTATGGTAAAGAAACCAGAACTCAAGTTTTATTAACATACCCAAAATCCCACAGTTCAAAATGTATATATGCTTATCCTAATTTGATTATCTTAAATTTGCCCAGTATGCATTTCATTGATTTTTATTCATTCAGTAAATGTTAAGAGATTTACTACATGCTACACTCTATGCCTGGCCCTTGGGAGTCTAGGTTTCAGGGTGAAGAAATTGAACTTGACTGGTCCAAATTGAGATTTTTGTCAGGCTGGTGAAATGAATAATGATGGGTATAGTTTCAAAAAAAAAATATGGAAGATGTGTTTCATGTAATTTAAGCAGAAGGAGAAAGGAAAAGGACAGGAGGAAACGGATAGGCAACCCAGGGACAGAGGATCCAAAGACTAAAGTGGAAAGCTTGTACAGTGATCACATCAGAAAGCTGAACAGAGAGTAGGAGAGTGAGTGGTTCAAGACTGGAATATAATAAGGGTTCAATAGTTTCAGATGTGGAACTACTCTGTAGTTAGGTGAAAGTAATTTGGCACTCCTCCCTGTCTGTGGTTGGAGGAAGTGCTCATGACCATGCAAGGCCTACAGCAGAAGTACAGGAAGGAGAAGGGGGCTCAGTGGTAGCTGAGTTAAACCTCCAGGCTCCCCATACTCTCTAGTAGAGTATGCAGGGAATATAGAGGTTCCCACAAGCCTCTGAGGAAGGTGAAGAGATGCTAACAGGGCTGGAGGTGAGATAAAATAAGCAAGGTTTGAGGCAAATAACTCAAACCAGGGTCACTGGTACTCAAAGTGCAGGTCATGGCTATGTGGACATCAACAGCCACCAATCCTGAAAAGCAAACTAAACCAGTTACCACACAGCAAGGACCTGGGAACTCCAGAAGATATAGACTGGTTATGTGACCTCCAGGAATCCATCCCAAGAATTCATGGAAGCACTATTCTTCTAAACAATCAAATGCCACTTGGGAGAAGAAAAGGGGAAGAGGAAGAAATACAAAAGAAAGGACCAAGCTATCCACAATAGGTTACTGAAATCAGAAGACAGTATGATAACATGTCAAGTTTAAGATTGACCCTTAACAAACCCCACTACCCATTGCAGAATATCAGTTTTCATATAGAACTTTGGGTACCTCCATTTTTCTTGGTAAATATACATGCACTGTGCAAATTTACAGTTTTAATGCAAAATGCTATAAAAGTATTTCTTCCAAGTTACCATAATTAGTAAAAACTTATGTTAACACTAAACTTCCCATACCTGGATTTCATTTTATCCCTTCTAGTCATATACATCACCAAACAAATCTTTCCTGTTTTAGAGTCACTTATTTTTTGCCACTTTTCATTATTTGTAAGTTTTATCCTTTCTTAAACTCATATAATTCATGTTGTACATATTTATCTTCCATCATCTTTTCAATAAATTTTCATGTTCTTGGAGCCAAATTTTTCCTAACCTATTTAATGTTTTCAAAATGTTTAATACTTTTCAGGCATAGAAGTATCTAGGAAAAAAATGTTGGGTTGCTGATGTCTCTTTAAAATAAGGCATAAAGAAATTATCTTTGCTATATCACACAACATGCATCATATTTTCCAGCGATTAATCCTCTCATAAATATATGTAATATGATTTCCACTATCATTTTTCTCTCATTTTGCCTTATTATTTTCAGAATTAGATTTGAGTTTGCACATAGGTTAAAAAGCCTTTCCATTTAATTTTTCCCACTAAGTTCCTGAGGATATTAAGATTACTTTGAATGAAATAACATTTAAACACTGAAAGTAAGTGGAAAACATTCTTCGTCTCAAGGTGCTCACCAAGTAAAAACTCCAGTGTTTCCTTATTCCCATTGAAATCTACTTCAGCTTAGCTTTTCCTCCAAAAGCATGAACATACATGTTGTCCAAAATTAATTCATTAAATGCCTTTTCTATACTGGTTCTGTCATAAAAAAAAAACAAATCTCTATTCTTATTTGAATAATTAAACATCTTCTTAAAGTTGCTTTCAAAAAGATTGGCCATTAACAGTAGCAGGAAACAGAAAATCATTAATTGGAAGAAAGCATATAAAGGGAGAATTGTTGATTTCCAATACTTCTAAAGTTTCATGGGTGTGGAAGTTTCTTTTACTGGAAAAGGAATAAAAAATAATGAGTGATAGAGGGTCTGCCTCAGGGCTCCACCAGGCACCTCCTCGCTGTGAATTGCCCTGGGCCTAATTATACCAAACTGCCTGTCGAATGGAATTCTCAGTAGACTCCTCTTGGAAACCACGGAGAAACTCAAGTACAGAGAAGAGCATACTGAGGATGAATCTTTCCAAGTAGCAGCATTATTTTCTACACAAGAAAATAAATAATATAGAGGTCTATAACTTTAAATCAATTAGAATATGTATATGAAATGTTTATAAGCAATCTCACTAATTTTCTAAATCAAAAGCAGTACATAAATCATACTGGTGGTGACAGTATTAGAATCATTATTCTGCGACTGTTGTGCTTGTCTTTATAATGTGAGCTATTCCTGATTCTAACATCCCTTGTGTTTTTAAAACCAAGTTCTTAATGCTAACTTGTGTATAAGTAATGGAAATGTCTGGAAACAATGAGAAATCCTGTCACAATAAACACCTCTGAAGCCCAAATTGTGGTACTGAAACTACTTTTCACTAAGAAGACCAAGACTTCTTAAGAAATGGTTAGTTGCAGGTATAGGGTAGGACACATACAAATAAGCTTAGCATATGTTAGCCACCTAGATAGCAAGAAAGCTATCAGAGACTACCAGGGTCATAACACAAGATCAGGAAGACTAGGGATATGACTCAGTGGTAGAGGGCTTGCCTAGCATGCCCTGAGTTAGGTCCCCAGCATTGAAAGAAAAAAAAAATTCTAGAGCCAACTTGAAGAGGTTTCTGCTGAGGAAAGATGTGAATGCAACAGCTGGAGTACATGCAAAATTAGAACAGAGGAGGACCCACCCTTGGAAAATGTTGATATTTAATAACCAGTTAGAGAAAGTAGAGAAGAAATAGACTGAGAGGCAAAGGGAAAAGAAATCAAAGTGGCTATTATGGAAACCCAGGGAAAATAGTGTTTCGAGGAGAGAATGTTCATTACTATCAAATATTGCTAAGAATTCAAATAAGGTGAGGTTTGAAACACACCTAATGGAGTTAGCACTTTGGCACCCTTAGGTGGAGCTTAAAAATATAACTCAGCAAAAATATCTGTTAGAAACTAAATACCACAGGGGCTAGGCACCTCTGTAATAAGTACAATTCAATTTGGGGCATGTGTGTGTTGGGGCAGCAGGGTGGGGGAGAGGTAAGAAAATTCAGCCTACTGTCTTAATCTGTTAAGAAAGCCTAATAAATGTCAAAAGGAGACTCCACAAAATAAAGAGAGAATTGGTATCTAAATTTAAATCTTGATGTTTCAACTGCACTGGAAATTTGGAATTTTGAGGATTCATATAGGTCTTAAAAATGTTTTTGGATATAAGACTAAAGTATACATAAAAACCTGTTAATAAAATTGCAGCCTACATAAAGAACTAATTCATGAGTACAAAGGTAAGAAGTCCTGGGTTTAAAGAATGAAGAAGTTCAGGATAACTTAGGATAATGTAGTAAGTGAAAAAGTCCATTATGGGTAGACAGTTGTATCTTTCTCTCTCTCTCTCTCTCTCTCTCTCTCTCTCTCTCTCTCTCTCTCTATATATATATATATATATATATATATATATATATATATATATATATATATTCACCTTGAATTTCTTTAGGAAGACTTCCATCCTGCATTTCAAACCTTCTGTTCTATCTGGACTGCTATATCACAAAGGTTGGTAATTGGTTGGTCTCTCTGCTTTCTGGTTGCCTTCACTCCAATTCATTCAGCCAAAAGATGCCTCAACTTCTCTCTGTAAAGAATTACTGTGCTAATGTCAGTCCTATGACAAAACCTCAATGGCTCCCAGCAACTACAAAAGAAATTCAAAGCCCTCCTTAATAGAAGTCCTTTCTAAACCTTTGTGTTGATACTATTGCTCGACTGGAAAACTCCTTTTCTCCCTTGCCATTTCTTCTATATCTGACATTTCCTGCACCTGTCAAAATGATTTTTACAGTCCAAGATAAAGCTAATCTCATAAGGAACCATTTCCTGTTCATCCAACACTGTGGGATTACTCCCTTCTCTGGATCCTTCTAAATCCACTGTGCTTCCTTTATGGAATTTATAAGATACAGGTGTATTTCATATTTACCAGAACACAGAGTTTGTCTCCATTAAATTTCACATTCCCTTAAGACAGGGTAAATATCTTGGCCTCAAGTGTATATCTCATAGTGAGCAGTACAAAGCCTTGAATCTGGTACATGCTGGATAAATATATATATATATATATATTAGTTGATGGACCTTTATTTTATTCACTTATTTATATGCAATGCTAAGAATCAAACCCAGTGCCTCACACATGTGAGGCAAGTGCACTACCAGTGAGCCACAACCCCAGCCCTGGATAAGACCTTATTAAAGTTGAAAAAATAATAGGTATAAAATGAGACACGCTAATTTTTAGAATTTACTAGAAAGTATAGTTCGTGAACCAAAGTATCTGACTATCTATGAATGTGCTGAAATATCAATTCACTTTGATTCCCCAAACAGAATTTAAATTTAAATCCTAAAAGATGGTTTGCTAATGAGATGTCCAGATAAAGATAGTAGCCAGACAGTAAGCTACAAGAAGCATAAAACCAGGCCACATTCACCTTTGATTCTCAAGGTAATGTTGAATTAGACCTGGCAGATAATAGCACATTAAGTGATATTTATTTATTAAATTTATTAATGACTTCACTTAAATATTTACTAGGCATATCCATCTATCAGGGAGTATTTTTGGTGCTTGGGTTATAACAAAGTATATGATAGGCAAGGTCATTTCCCTCTTGGGACTTATATTCTAATGATGGTGGGCAAGCAGAACAAATAAAGATAATTGAAGATAATTATACCTATAAGTATTATAAACAAAACAAAACCGGAAGCAGTTATAACAGGTGACTGGGGAGAAGAAAATGATATGCATTGGGTGGTCAGGGAATCCTCACTGACGAGGGAACACTGGTGCTAAGAGATGAATGGCAGGACAGCCAGCCACACGAAAGAAACCAGTTGAAAGCTCTCTGGGAGAGGGGTAAATGCAAAGACCTTCAAAGCAGAAATAAGCTTGGCAATTTTAAGGCACATAAAAGATGGTGTGCCTGGGAGTCCATGAACCAGGGAAGAATGGTAAGAGATGAGGTAGTTGAAGGGTAGTCAGACTCTGGAGACTACTGGGTTTTGAGAGCCACTTTTAGGGGTTTGTGGGGTAGGACAGAAGAAATAAGTAATAAATAAAAAGGAGACATAAAGGAAGGATAAGAAAATAGAATTATCATTCAGAAGTTTCACATACTTTTCCAGGCCTGTTACTCCCAAATTCCTGGGAAATCTGTAAATCTACCTGTGCCCTATTAATTAAAACCCCAATAAATCAATTAAGTAAAGAGAGAGAGACAGTATTTCAAGAAATCCATAATTTAGAGGACTTTTCACTGTTATCTACTAATTAGATAATGATGATCACATCAACCTGAGGATCCTGAGATTAACCAGACCACCAGAACTCAATGTGAGATCCTACATACCTTTCTATACCTTTCTACCATCCTACATACCTTTCTATACCCACTCCTCACCAATTTTCCTTTGAAAGAACATCTGGGAACCCTAAAGCTGCCTCTCTCACTCTCAAGATGACCTGCATTCTTATTTGAATGTGTAGTCCTTGCGTTACTCCCAAAGATGTCTTTCCCTTGAAATTGTCCTCATTCTCCCTTGAATATGTGTCTACTTTCTAAAATAAGCCTCTGTCTATGCCTCTGACTGACAAATTATTTTCCATAACATGGGCCAAGAACCTCACTGGTCCTGAATTGGGTTCCCCTTCTCTCCAGGAATTTCTAGGCCCCTGCTTCTTCCATGATACTTTAATCTTATTCTGAGTACACTGGAAAGCTATGGCCATGTCTTCTACCTAAACAGAACAAGGTAGACTGATGCTTACTCTATGTAATGAATGGATTGTAGTAGGATGTCCAATAAAGAGATCACTTCAGTAATCTATCTGATAGGAATGGACATAGCAATGATGGTGGAGTTTCAAAGTGGACCACGGAGGGAGCCGTACAACTGACAAGAAACAGAGTATCAAATAAATATGTCAATATATGCTACAACAAAATTACACTTTATGTCTCCTTTCTATTACTTATTTCTTCTGTCCTACCTCACAAACCCCTAACAGTGGCTCTCAAAAGCCAGTAATCTCCAGAGTCTGAATTAAATAACACTACTTCCCAAAGAACTCAAGGTATTGTCATCTGCTAATAGCCTTCACTGACCCTCTTTCAGTGCCCTAACCAACTACCGTCTTTACTTGATTTTCCCTATTTCAATAACTCCATCTAAAAGGCCAGGTCACAGTAACAATTAATGATGTATGTGATACAATGAAAATTTCAGTACTGCCTTGAGATCACTAGCTGTGTTTATGAAATGTATTTCATATAATAGGTATTGCAAATGAATCTTTTCCACAAAGTGAAAAAAGAAAAATTACCTGCTAGAGTAAGATCTATGCTGAAGTCGCTCCATTTAGAAGAATGGTGACATGAACTATGATCTCTCTATGCCATGTTACTGACTACTTCTTTTCTCTTTAATGTATCTGCCCTCTGGCTTCATATGATTCACTTATATTAGAAACAGCTCAGCTAGGGTGTTAAATCATCGTTTTCTGTTCCTGAAAGACTCACCCTAATGGATGTTTCTAGGTAAAAAGAAAGCAACACTATAGATCAAACCAAAGTATTTGCCTGTTTGAGGAATGCTTTCACCGCTAATAAATAGTCAAAGGAAGAAAGCAGTAATAATTACAAAGTATTTATTTTGAAGGGTTTCTTCATTTTTCTTCAAAAAGGACATAATCTAAGAGGGAAATTTTTCACAGTTGTAGCAGATTATTAAATTCTAAACGTATAAATTTCATTAATAGCAACAACTGTCTTTTTGTATGACCCATTTCATTATTACGGTGGAATATAAAAAGTCACCTGAGAGCAAGTTAAAGTGGATAATTATTTACATTTTAGGCTATTCCTATGCATCTGGCCAGGATGACCAGAAAATTCATTCAGCTTGACTGTTCAGACAGATTTCTTCCTGAAGCCTCTGAACACTCCCTCTCCTTTTTTTTCTTACAGCATTTACTTTAGAAAACTTACCATTATGAATTCATTCTCTGCCTCTTTGAAATGCAAATCTTCTACAACCCAAGAAGGACTTTCTCAAGGACCTAGGAGTCACCTCTTTTGAAATTTAATCACGAAGAAAATAGGATCTCTTCCCCTGGGGCTCTGTAGGAGGGTAGGAGTCTAACATCAATACACACCAATTAGCTAAAATGAATGGCCTAATCACATTGATCAACAAACACTCTACTAACTCCTCCAGGACTTTCCCACCAGTTCCCTAGTGCTTAAAAACTCTCCTATCTCTTTTACAGTGGAGTAGAGTTTGATCTCTCTCCCCTAATGCAATATTCTTAAATAAAATCTTGCCTGTTTCACTTATCTGTACAGATTTTCTGACAAACATCGAAGTTTCAGTAGGAGGACCTAAACTGAGTCTCCCCTGCCAGGGAAGATATGTTGGTGGAGGAAGAGGCCCAGGTGCTAGTGAATATAAGTATAACTGCAGCTTTACCATCCTCAAACTGTTCAACTCAGGGATATGGACTTCTCCTTAATGCCCCATGTTGTATACCTTGGGGGAGGAAAAAAAGAGGAGGCTCATTGTAAAAATTTTGCCTATGAACAATGGTTAAATGTGTGAAGGAGAGAGAAAGAAAAAAGACTTTTGTTGTTGTTGTTGTTGTTCTGTTGGTGGTGCTGGGAATCAAACCCAAGGCCCTATGCATGCTAGGCAAGCATTCTACAATGAACTACCCACATAGCCCAGGGAAAAAAATAGTTTTAAGGTGAGCAGTTCCAGTCACTCATATATTCCAGACTTAAAGAGCCTAAGCTGCTTCATAAGAGCAGAGGGATATGGGAACGGAGAGTCATGCGTAGGGTCTTATTCCTGGAGAGATGAAAGGCAAATTCTGCCTGTGAGCAATGCACACACTGGAAGAGAAAGCAACAGTGGTGGAGTGCAGTGTGCTCTCACCAACTCCTGTAGGATACAGGTGATTAAAGAGTGATTCTCCTTTAACGTCAGAAGCACAAAAGAGGCCCAGCTGTGGTGATCTAAAAGGGAACTGTTTAGAGGCAGAAGAGAAAATCATAAGAATAATGAGATGAGTTGGATCAAATCAACTACTGTTATGACTGTGATTACAAGAGGCTACCCTAAAATCTCCAAAGTTACAATGACGTGGTACCTACTGCCATGGCTTGAATATTGTTTATTTCCTTTGAAACTCAGGTTGAAATCACTCCATCATAAGATCTTACATGCGGGACCAGGTGGGCCTTTAGAGGTGATTGGGCTCTGCCCTTAGAAATTTATTAATCTCTTTGTGTGGTTAATGTATTGGTGGGTGAATGGATTATCTCCAGAGTAGGTCTCCTACAAAAGCCTATTTGGCTAGGGCATTCCTCCTACCATTATCTCCATGTGATGTTCTCTACAGCTTTGAGACTCTGCCAACAAGAAGGCTATCATCACTAGAAAAACTAGGGATAGTGGGAACATACCTCAACATTGTAAAGCTATATATGGTAAACCTAAGGCCAGCATCATTCTAAATGGAGAAAAATTGAAAGCATCTCCTCTAAAAACTGGAACTAGGCAAGAATGTCCTCTTTCACTACTTCTATTCAACATCATCCTTGAAACTTCAGCCAGAGCAAGTAGAGAAAAGAAAGAAACTAAAGGAATATAAATAGGTAAAGGTACCATCTATCACTATTTGCTGATGACATGATTCTATATCTAGAAGATCCAAAAAATTTCATCAGAAAATTTCTAGAGCTAATAAATGAAATCAGCAAAGTAGCAGGATATAAAATCAACACCCATAATTCAAATGCATTCCTATACATCAGTGATGAATCCACTGAAAGAGAAATTAAGAAAACTACCCCATTCACAAAAGTCTCAAATAAAATAAAATACCTGGAAATCAATCTAACAAAAGAGGTGAAAGACTTCTACAATGAAAACTACAGAACACTAAAGAAAGAAATTGAAGAAAACCTCCGAAGATAGAACGATCTTCCATGTTCCACGATAGGCAGAATTAATATTGTCAAAATGGCCATACTACCAAAAGAGTTATACAGATTTAATGCAATTCCTATTAAAATCCCAATGACGTTCTTCATAGAAATAGAAAAGGCAATCATAAATTTTATTTGGAAAAATAAGAGGCCCAGAGTAGCCAAAGCAATCCTTAGGAAGAAAAGTGAAATAGGAGGCATCACAATACCAGAACTTAAGCTATACTACAGGGCTATAGTAACAAAAATGGCATGGTATTAGCACCAAAATAGACTTGTAGACCAATGGTACAGAATAGAGGACACAGAGACAAACCCCCATTAGTATGGTAATCTCATACTAGAGAAAGGTGCAAAAAACATTCACTGGACAAAAGATAGCCTATTGAACAAACGGTGCTGGCAAAACGGGAAATTCATACATAGCAAAATGAAATTAAATCTCTATCCCTCACCCTGCACAAAAATCAACTCGAAGTAGATCAAAGATTTAGGCACTAGAACAGAGCCACTGTGCCTAATAGAAGAAAAAGTAGGCCCAAATCTTCACCATGTTGGTCTAGGATCTGACTTCCTTAACAAGACCCCTAAATTGCAATAAGTAAAATCAAGGATTAATAAATGGGATGGATTCAAATGAAAAAGCTTCTTCTCAGCAAAGAAAATAAATCAATAATGTGAATAGAGAACCTACAGATTGGAAGAAAATCTTCACCACATGCACCTCCAATAAATATTAATATACAGGATATATAAAGTACTCAAAAAAAAAACACCCAAATAACCCAATTAATAAATGGGCTAAGGAAATGAACAGAAAATACACAAAAGAAATACAATTGATCAACAAATATATGAAAAAGTGTTCAACATCTCTAGTATTTAGAGAAATGCAAATCAAAAATACACTAAGATTTCATCTCTCTCCAGTCAGAATGGCAATCATTAACAATACAGGCAACAATAAATGTTGGCGAGGATGTAGGGGGAAAGGTACACTCATACATTGCTGGTGGAACTGCACATTGGTACAACCAATATGGAAAGCACTATGGAGATTCCTCAGAAAACTTGGAATGGAACCACCATTTGACCTAGATATAAACCACTCCTTGGTTTATATCCAAAGGACTTAAAATTAGTATACTATAGTGACACAGCCACATCAACGTTTGTAGCAGTTCAATTCACAATAGCTAAACTATGGAACCAAACAAGGTGTCTTTCAATAGATGAATGGATAAAGAAAATGTGGTATATATATTCAATGGAATATTTCTCAGCTTTAAAGAAGAAAGAAATTATGGCATTTGCCAGTAAGCGGATGGAGTTAGAAAATATCATGCTAAGCAAAATAAACCAATTCAAAAAAAAAAACCAAAGGCTGAATGTTTTCTCTAATATGTAGATACTAATTCACAATAAGGGGATGGAGCACTAGAGAAGAATAGAGTTACCTTAAATTAGGTAGAGGGAAGTGAAGGGAGGGGAAGGGAGGTATGTCAGGATAGGAAGGATAGTAGAATATATATACATTATTACTTTATGTATTTATATGACTACATGACCAATGTAATTCTACAATGATTCTACAACTCAGAAAAATGAGCAGTTATATCCCATCTATGTATGATATATCAAAATGCATAAATGCGTTCTACTGTTATGTATAACTAATTAAAACAAAAATTTTTTTTTAAAAAAAGAAGGCTATCAACAGATTCAGCCCCTTGACCTTGGACCAGAACCATAAGCCAGAATTAATCTTTCTATAACTTACCCAGTTTGTTGTATTGTTATTAATGACAGAAAATAAAATAAAGCAGCTACACTCCCAGATTGGTTTGACTGGGTAATGATATTGTGTTGTTAGGGCTAAAACAGGGTCTGTAAATCCTAGGGGGTCCACCATTTTGAAAATAAATAGTGTTAAAATGACAGCAGGAGTGTAAAAATAACTCTAAGTAAAAGCAATAGTTGGGCTTAGGAATAATCAGGGAACACTTCACTGTGAACTATATCCAAACCACATCCTAAAGGATGATGTAGAGCTCACCAGATGGACAAGATCTGAGAAAGGGCATTCTAAGAAGAGTGACAATCCATTTTAAGATGAAAGTCTCAAAAATTAAACTGAGTGTTGGAATCAGAGCCTATTTATATATTCAGAAAGGTAGGGTTGGATCAGAATGTAAAATGTCTTAAGAGCCATGAGTGAGAGGATTAGATTTTAGTTAAATAATTCTGACATCATTGAGGAAGAAAGATAGTAAGGGGGAGAAATTAGAGACCAGGACACATATTTTTTTTTAATTTAATTTCATTGGTTGTTTTAGTTATACATCACAGTAGAATCCATTTGGATGAAATTGTTACCACTGCATAAGTGAGAAAGGCTAGGGTTTCAACAAACATAGTAGCTGAAGGGACATAAAGAAGGTTGTGAATTTAAGGATTATTTAGGATTGGGAACTGAGAAAGTAGAAAAGAAGGGCTTGTTGTTGTTATTGTTGTTGTTGTTGTTTTAGAGAACAAGAAAATATTTGGGTTAGAAAACAAGGCCTATAAGTTTAGAAGAGAGTAGTTATGGGCCGTAGATATATATTTGAGATAAGAATACTGGGCTATATCAAAACTTAAAGAATGACAAGGAGGCTGAGGGAGAAGCCTGGGCAAAGCCCACATCTATGGGTACCTCAGGAAAGAGAAGCCAGTGAAGAAGGCCAAAGGGGTCAGAGAAGTTTTACCAGCAGACAGTGTAGGTGGAGCCAAATGAAAGAACTTAGAAACTTTTGGATGATTAAGATGATTAAGACTATAAATGCTAGCAAACAGTCAACTAATACAGGAACTGAAAAAATATTCTTTTTGAATTTGGCCATTAAAAGGAGATCTTACTGTTAGTAGCTTCAGTGACGTGGTGAGACAGAATTAATATTGGCCTTCAAAGAGAAGACAAAGAGAGATCAAGACTGGGAGCGAGCATGTGGGCCGACTAGTCCTTCAGGATTGCTAGTCATAAAGGGAAGAAAAGGAACAATCATTTCCTCTCTCGAAGTTCTTTTCAGCTATTATTTATGATGACATGAAAAGAATTTACAGATATTACACAAGTGTGTATAATTGATATGTTCTTGCAAAAGGGCTTATAAATTGAGTTATTTTCTGGCTAATTCATGAAGCTTTCGAGAATACTCTATGTCACTTTTGATTGATCTTCAATTGGCATTGCTTCCTAACACATTGGTTTTTATATTTTTCTACTCTCAGAACCTGTCATGTTGTTAATGATCTATAAAATTCCACTTTCACACCCCAAAGGAGTTCACTGTTAAATGAATGTCACAGGAAATTCTTTGTTAATATGAAAAGTTCTTTTGTTATACTTTTAATTAGTTTTGCAAAGTGAATTTTTTTCTGTGAAACTCATTTTCTTAATTCACACCAGAACAATTAGATGACCCATT
Organism: Ictidomys tridecemlineatus; assembly: GCF_052094955.1. NCBI lineage: Eukaryota > Metazoa > Chordata > Mammalia > Rodentia > Sciuridae > Ictidomys > Ictidomys tridecemlineatus. Next base: position 116,964,501 of record NC_135477.1, on the reverse strand, counting down.
TGAAAAAAAAAGTGACACCATTTTCTAATCACTGGGAACAATGCACGTGGGCTGCCATCTCAGGTGGGGAGGAGCATCAGTATAGTATAGCACACATTTGCCCACGTTCCACTCTCCAGAGACAACAGGCCCCTATTGTTTCAAAGGAACTGTTGGAAACTTGCCTGAGTTCTATTCTTTCCAGGGATATCATGAGTTCAATATGAAAAACTTGGGTTAAAATCATTTTTTCTTTCTTTCCTATATTTCCAATCAAATTATACTAAGATAATTCACTCATTTTTTAATAATTGCTGCAACTTTTCCCTGGACTGTGCACAGCTTTTTTTTTTTAATTCAGTTCCCAGTTATTTAGGACCGTTTAGTTTCTAGTAGGTAAATATTAAACTTCGTGACAAAAACTGAGGTATGAGAGTGAGAGGTAAAGATTAATATGAAGCGTGTTACCTCTAAGAAGCATATACTCCATTTTTAAGAAAGATGAAGAAAGCATACTCTTTCTGTCACATTTAGTAGGTTCTTATTCTATGACTATGTGTCTTTTCACTGCATTAGAAGAATGGGAGAACAGTTTAGAAAGGTACACATAGCATGTTCCCTAAATGAATTGTCACTTGAAAAATTGGGACAAGCAATAAAGTATAAACTTCCTCCCTTTTATGTTCCTGGATTTGGGGCTGACAGTTTTACATAAATCTCATACCATATGTTGAGATTTATTTTCTTAAGGGTTTTTCTTACGTTCTCTTTGACATACATAGCTTGAGATTTATGCATTGTTAGCCAGCTTCAAGACTTGCATACATTTTTAATTTTTCCTAAAGTGTTAAGCAGAAAATACATAAGTTCCATGATGACATCAACATTTCACAACAAAAAGGCAAAGACTGCACACATTCAAGCACAATGTAACTATGAAGAGGTAAACAGATACCCTAACTTAGCATCACTGTGGTGCTTATTTCATAATGCAGATATGTGTCAAAATATCAACATGTACATATTAAATTTACACAATTTTTATGTCAATGATATCTCAATAAAACTGTTATAGGAAAATTCAGAGTAGGCACTATTGTAACGTCCAGCTAAGACATATCTTTTTAAAAATAAAATGGATTTGACTTATGGACTGTGGGAATGTTGCTGGCACAACTTTTGTATCCCAATAGGTGGTAGATGTAAAATATGGAAGAGCAAGCATATTGTTTCCAGCTAATGAACATCACTTTACTAGTGTGTCTGTGGTAGTTAATAAATTATCAAAAATAATAGGACTGCTGCCAAGAAGAGAAGCTATAAAGAGCTAAGAAAATTAAAAGGCTAGGATGGCAACATTATTCTGGCGTTTATGTGTGAATATTATTAAGTCTTTACAGCTCTGAGAATCAATTACTGAATTTATTACCAAAACTGGTAAGGAAAGGTTTGTTTTCCTTGGGCTGATTTATAAGTACTAGCTCATTCAGAAAAAAAAATTGAAATAATTATAGACTTATAGGAAGCTATAAAAATGGTATAAAGGTGCAGGAAGCCACCTGTGAATTACCTGAGGTTCTTCTCTTGGTATGGTAGCCAGGGAGATTTTAGATTTAACCTTGAGAACTAACTGTGGCTCTCCCACTCAATAGATTGCCCAAGGCACAAGATCTTTATCTCTGCTCTACTAGGGTTAGGGCGTAACACATTGGGAACTGGACAGCCCACCTATAGCTTTTTTAGTGATGAACATTCAATATGGAAGGCCTTTGATGTACTCCAGTATAAATAAAGCAAGCACGGGCTCCATTTTGCTTTTTATTGTAGAAGCTCACTCCATATGATTGGCTAGCTCGTCCTGCCTCCACTTTCAGAAACTATTCTGTGTCCTATGGTTTTTTCATCATTCTATCTTTCTTAGCTTTTATTTTGCAGCCAGCCCATTCTACCAAGGGGAACTCCATTCCTATTGCCTGTTCAGGATGCAGACAAGATAAAGGGATACTGTATATTCTTCACCAATGGCCATATTAAATACTTTTAGTACAACATAACAACCAGGAAATTGACATTGGGACAATGTGTGTCTAGTTCTGTGCGTCTTATATGCCTTGACTCATCCATCTGCCACCATAATCAAGACACAAAATTATTACAGTATGACAAATGCTTTTCCCTTTCCCCTTTTTGGTCACACCCAATCCAACACCCTACCACCACCATTCCTAACTCCATCAATAACTAATCTGTTCTCTATCTCTGTAAGTCTGTCATTTTGAGACACTTCTAATGAAATCACACCTTTTGAAATTGAATTTTTCCTGACTTTTTTCACTGGAATATGGCCCTCATGGTGGTCCATCCAAACTACTTTGTGTATCAATAATTTTCTGATTTTTATGGCTGAGTAACAGCTCTGGTGTAGATGTAAAGCTCACTTCTTTTTAATAAGACATCTAGCTAGATGCTGTGAGCAACTAATTGATACTAAAATGTAAACAGTAATGTTTTGTGTGTGTTCTAAATATGAGGAAACTTACCTACTTACCTTGAGGAAATGTCTTAATTTTTATACCATTAGCCTTTAATTCATTTATTTTCTACAACATTGCTGATTCCAACCCATTATCCATTATATCCAAAAATTACACTGGGAAAGTTTGTCATGTTAAGCATTGTAAAACAACGTTATAGTAGTTAGGAAATGTACATTGAATTAGAATACCATCAGAGGCTCCAAATGATCATAAGTTGATGATATGATGGAGCCATAAATGACAGGATTCTTGTCTACAAAGACAAGTAACAGAGCCTTTACCACCACAGTTTGGGGCTTTGGAAATACAAACACAATCCTTCTGTTGTTTCCCTTCCCAAGACAGATTCAACTAAGATGGTACAGAAATTATTACTCTAAAAGCCACCAGGAAAGATCTTCGGGAACTTTAGGTAATGGTTTTCTTAAGGCTGCACTGAATTTACACAAACCCTGACCTAGTCAAAGTTATTAGTGAAGATAAACAGTTTGGTAAACTCTACCAAGAAATGTACAGAAAATTAGAAAATCAGCCTACTCTCCACAAAAATAAACTTTCTGGGCATGAATCCAAGAAAACCCACTCAGATGATAATAAAGACTGCTGCAAACATTTTCTATTTGTAAGGGGAAATGTAGCTGCTTGGAACGTGGGAAGAACTTTTCCATTCATAGCTCACCAAAGTAAGCAGATCCAACGGGGTGATGATGGCACAGAGTGGGCCGACCTGCTATTTGTAACACACAGGAGTCAAGACTGCCTGACCGTGAATAGCAGTACAGATAAAACTCAGCCATGATTTCAGATCTTCAAATAATGTCCATCAGAAATATAACAGTCACACCGAAGAATTCCAATAGTTAGCTCCAGTTTAAAAGATTCTAAAGCCACATGAAACAACTCTTTTATTTTACAAAAGTTCTAAATAGAAGCTAGACAAACTTTAGCTTAAAAGACATTGGGACTTAACTGAACCCTTGTAGCCACCCAGCTCACTGCAAATACTATTACCATAGAGTGCACTTCTGATGGCACATCAGCCTCATCAAGGTCAGCACAAGCAATTTCACAGGGTATGAAAATAGCTTCCAAGAACCATGGCAAACCCCCAGGGAAAATCTGGGGCTCAAAGCAGTACCATTATTATTACCATCATCCAAAAGAATGTAGGTTCCTAGTGACTTAGGGGTCTGTGCAAGATGTAGTGATGAAGGATTAGCACAGAAGTGCTAGCGAAGTAAAGTGAGAAATCTATGCAATCATTTGGAGATGGGAAGAGAAGATACATTTATGTAAAGAGGTTTTTTGTGTGAATCCTGAGAGTAACAGATCTCTTGGTTTATCAGGGTTTTTTTTTTCAATGCATTAATTTTTTCACATCTTACATGAACATTATCTCTGTCATACTTTAAAATTTGCATTTTGATATGAATGCAGTTCATGTCATTACACAGTGGAAGAAGTTGAAGGAGGTTAACTGGTCTATTTCCTTTGTTTCTTCAAGGGTGTCAATTTTGCTCATATCTAGGAAAAGAATTCTGTACAGAGACCTGGGATCATCTCACAGTCCACTGCAATGACCATATGGCAGCAATCTCTGCCAGTTTCCAGGAAGATTTGTGTATAATGACCTCCCTTTGGACCTCAGTGCCTCCACCGGAACCCATTTCCTCCTAGCTTCTCTCTGTATCAAACTCAGAAATATTCATGAAGCAGCAGCACAACCATTTCTACAGCTGACCATATGGAAGACAGATCTAAAGCCCTTGGCCTCACTTCCAGATTTTGGTTATATCAAGAACAAAATTTGAGTCACTGTTACCTCCATGTACAGCAATAATCCAAAGGAAGATAATTTATTCTGGACTTCTATTTTCCATTGGCTAGATTCAATGTTCAAATCTTAAACTGCAGTATTTTTATCAGCATTTTATATCTAAACACAGAATTTCTGAACTGTTTTCTGGGTGAAAAGAAAATGCTCAAATTTAACATAAAAAGCAATTCATACCTTAAATGACTGAAATTTATTGGAAAGAATTTTAAAAATGGGTTGATTATTGTGTAACCAAATGAAGCTTATAATGACAGTCTTGTATAATATGAAGAAATATCAGTGTGTGTGTGTGTGTTTGTGTGTATAAATATGCATATCAAGTTGGAAAAGTAAAATGGAAATTTCTGTCAAATTTACTGTTGAAAAGTGAAAATACATATATGCAATCTAATCAACAATCTATCAACAGATAATCTTTTCAATCTTCCATAAAATGGAATGAAGTTGAGATTCTAGAACTGTAGTTATGCATCTTAACACATGTGCCGTCTTCATTTCTCTCCCTTAAAAAAAAAAATATTGTCTTTCACCCTTGTCAACACTGAAGTTGCTAGCTCTTTTAATATAGCATTGTGTTCCTCTTTTGGCTTCTCTCTGAATGAAAAGTAAATAACAGAACATAAGACAACACTAGAGTTCCCCAGGAGACAGGACTGAGGAAACTAAAAGCTGACCATCTGCTACAGCAGCACAGCCCAACTCTGTCCAGAACTGAACTGCCTCATCTTCCATGCTCTAAGGGGCAAGAAGGGTGGACAGCACCTGCTGTTGGTTTGAGAGGTCTGCCCGGAAAAGAAGCTCAGCACGTGGCTCCAAGGCTTCTCATGATGCAGCCGCCAGAAACCAAAGGTGTTTTGGAGAAAGATGAAAGGCAGGAATAGAAGGACTGGAAAGGTGCATTGAATTATCACCCACGCGGAAGTTATTATCCCCCTTAAAATCTACGAATGGAACTCTAGCAATGCGTGTGTGTGTGTGTGTGTGTGTGTGTGTGTACTCATGCATGTGCATGTGTGTTCATGCACATGCACATACATGTGTCCCAATGACCTAAGGAAAAAAATCTCTATACACAGGAAATGAGGCTTGACTAAAATAAGAAAACCAAGACAAACACAAATATAGAATCAACAATCTGACCCCTGTATCTCTTTATGCATCATCTATATAGACCTGTCACCAGTAGAAGTAGCCTCATTTCTTAACCTAAGTAATTGTCAGATTGAATAAAACTTTTATACTACTGAAATTATTATTCTAGTACATCTAATGCCATAGTAATAATTATCATTATGCCAGGGGCACATTTCTTATTTTGCCTTTATTTTGAAAATCAGTAGACCAAAGAATGTCTCAAGGAAAAAAAAATGTAGTGAGTGAAAAATAATTAGTCAAGGTTTTTCCTAAATTTTTTTGTTAAATTACATTATAATTAACTTATAATCACATTATTGTTATTAGCATATTATTTATTAGTATTATGACTAATTAATTGTTAGTTATTAGCCTATAATGCCATTGTAGATTCTTAAAATTCAACATTATGTTTGGGTTCTTTTGGAACCTATAAGTAAGGCTATTGGACTTTGGTTGTATTAACTCCACTAGTAACCACCAGTTCCACAAAAATGTTTTCCAATTTAAAGTTGGTTAAATGGTGAAACAGAGAAAATATATATTTTAAAAATCCACTAGTCTTAAATATATAATGAAGATTCAAATAAGGGGCAGACTTATTTGTGTTGTTCCATATTTCTCCATACTAAACAAAAACATAAAGAAGTCACTCACCCTTCATGGTTTACGGTATGTCATATTATTTACTGCATATTACACTGCAGCAGCCAACAATCAGAGCCCCCACATACATCAGTGGAAGAAGCCAAGACAAATGACTCTGGCAAGGTTTAAAATACCTCTCCAAATAGATCCATTCTTGGAAAGTGTGACTACAGACTTGGGGGTAATTCCCAAAGTTGCAATGAATATGACTGTGCCTTGGCATCCTGTAACTATGCCTATGTCTTGGCACCCTACAACCCCGCCCCATCCCAGATGCTTTCTGTTACACTAACACAACTCAGAAGTATCACAAACAAAGAAAAAGATAAGGAACAGGGCTGCATGAGTTTTCTGCCATCTTCATCAAATCTGTCTGAGTTCACTAGAAGCAACCAGTCATGAATGCTAAAGACCTAGTAAGGAGCAAGTCAATGAACTCCACACTCAATGCCATACAGTCCCTTACCAAACAAGACAACTGAAAGAGCCTGGGCTTCTTCAGTGAGCTTATGTAACAGGAAACTTGCATTAGTGAATACATAGTGAAATTTTCTTCCATCACAGCTCTGTATGACACTCTTACATATTTAGATTTGATATTTAGAAGCATTTAAAGGGAAGGGGAAACTAAGCAGGAAAAGAAAAAATAAAGAGCAAAGGGAGAGGGTTAAGGAAAAGCAGATATCAGAAGACTCACAGAAAGAAATGAAAGCTCTCTCAAACTGAATATGTAGATATTTGTTTTTTATTTGAAAAAGAAATTTAATGGAGAAGAGTACAAAAGACCCAGCCCTGCCTTCCTTTCTTCCTTGTAATGCAGCAGGCAAGTAAACATGCTGAACATGTCTTGTTAGTTCCTTTCTGTGAAGGCCTTGGAGATTTTCCAAGCTATTACTGTCAGTGCATTTGTGTATTTCTAAGATCAACCTGGACTCCGGTGTAAACAAGGCCACTGCTAAATGTAAATACCCCTAGAGAGAGAATTAAGTGGCTTGGTCAGTGCAGAAGGGACCAGATGTCATTATGTGGGTCAAAAGCCTTTGTGCAGAGCATATCTGATTGTGGAAGAGTAAAATGTAATCAGATTATTCACAACCCAAGAGTCTTTCCACTAGTCACAGAATAATGACTTCATCAAAGTGCAGTAGTTAAAAGGAGTATGAAATGCATTCAATAGGGCCTTTCTTAAAGAGAGAAAAGTGCTCTCCTGCGTTAAACTAAAGTTTTATCTAAGTGCAGTAAGTTATCACAAAGAATGTGAAAGCATTTACAAAGTGAAGGCAGCTGTGATACTGGACAAAAGTCACACACATTGAATTGCTGATATGTGCTGGGAAAGTATAAGAAAAACATGAAAAAGCTTACAGATAGGGCTCAGAATTGGAAGTCTGGATAGAATATATCTGTGACAGGAAATGGAAAATCAAAGGAGAAAAGGAAGAAGAGATAGGTGGTGAAATGGAATCCAGGCAATAATAAAAAGGATGAAAAATGAACATTGCAAGGATGGAGACACTCCATGAAGGACAGGCAGTATACTGGCTAGTGGAGTTGCACCTTCAATCTGGAGCAGCTTAGAAATAAAGTCTGCACATAATGAGAAATAGAAATATTGATAATGGGTCAGCAAAATATGTGTTATCAGGTAACCTCAAAGGACCCAATTCAGATTTTCCAATACTATTTTGAGTCCATTCTCAGGAATAAATCCTATTTTAAATAAAAGTCTATGGAGAAAATCTTCCTTCTTTGAAGAACTGCATCATGCCTTTTATCAGATAGGACTAGGCAATAGGACCATCTCCCCTGGATACTTGCAGCTGCCTAATGGTGCTTTCTTTCCTCCCTCTAAAATACAAAAGCGCTCAGAGTCAACTCTGTTGAGTTCTGAGCATCAAATTTGTGTGCATGGCCAATTTGCCCATAATTTAATTTCACCATATTTCAGATATCTTCTGTGGGAGATATTAAATTTACATGGAATTCACTGCAAAAGAGGCAATATGACAGTTTTAAGAGTGTACATCTTGGACTCAGAACAATAATCAGGCAATCTGAGCTAAGGCACTTCCTACACCTGTATCATGGTCAGGTGATTGTTCTCCCAGACCTTTTCAACTTCTGGTTAATAATAACTACCTTGCAGGTTACAGTGAGAATTGGTGTGTGTGGGGGGGAGAGCGGGGGGGACATGCCCAGTGCACACCTGTTATATGTTAGCTGCTATCATTGTATTGTGTTATTGATTTTAGATACTCAATGAAAAAATACATGAAATATGTTTTATGTTTTAGTCAAATTATATAAATCACATTTTAAAGACAAGTCAACTATAAATATATTCTTAAATTTGTAGAAATGTTAACCTTAAAGCCACAATTAAGTGGAAAAAAATCACCCATATATATATATATATAAATGCAAGCAAAATCAAGAATAATGTAAATAGTGACCACTTCTGGTTAAAAGAATTAAAACTAATTTTTGCTGTCTGCCTTTTGTTTACCATTTCCAAAATGTCTACCCTCAGAAAAAATATGATTTTATAAAAATCTAGGTTACTTAGACATTTAATGTATTTGAATATATTAACATTATTTAAATAGAGATATATGTTATACATAAAACAGGATAATATTTGAAATATTTAGTTTGTTAATTTTATAATCTTCTGAAAATAAAAAAGGTTTTAGAACTAGCCCTTTACAGTTTTCAGATAACTGTCTCAAGTAGAGAGGATGATTTCATGCTCATTCTGTTCTTGGGATGAGAAAACTTTTAGGTTTTACAAAATTGGGGTTTATCCTAACTCATTGAACAAAGGCTTGTTATTCATTCTTCTTGAAAGAAACAAGAAACCAATACACAGTTTTTATGACTATACATACAAACTGGCTTTTAGGTAATCTGTCCAATTCAGTCAAACTAGGTAATTTTAAAATAATAATCTCTTCGGATTCAACCAGTACCTGCCCAATTGCAACTAATTTTAAAGTTTGACTTGTTTTTCAAACCCATGGTCACAACACCCACACAGACACGTTACAGTGGGTCCCCCAAAAGGAAAAACTAGCTGGGAGAATTTGGTAGTAATCCAAATACAGCTGGCCAGGTTGGAGGTTGGGGGGGCGGGGGGGGTGGTTACTGGTGACAACCACACTGATTTCCCTTCCAGGAGCATGGAACTATGCACAACTAGATTACTGCTCATAGTCTTTGGCCAGGACTCTAGTACTACCAGGTATAGGAGAGCTCTTTTTTATCCTATAATATGTAATTACAAGAGGGGATTGAACAGAGTTCAGAGGAAATATTTATCTCTTCTAAGTGTCAAGCACAACACACTGCTAAACTCCATGGAGAGTAAAGCAATGTGCTGGATATTGTGAGAATAATACAAAACAAAACAAGCCAGACCAGACTCACTTTTACGAACTCAACCTGTTCTGTCTCATTTTCTCTGGATTTAAATAATTTCTTAAGTGGAACAAAGTTATAGTCTATCACATTAAAACAGAAAAAGTAGTAAGATGAGAATTGTGAGGCTCAGATCAGAGGTCCTGCTTATCTCCCTGACTAATTACCCACCTTGAGAAAACTTCCGAAGAAGCAGCTGATATTTTTAAGCTGTGACAATTTAATTTCTGCCAAGGAAAAGTGATGACTCTGAGCAAACAGGAAGATCATTAACCCAAGACTTAATAATCATTTATTTATCTAAACATATCTACTTAGGCCAAGGAACTAATATATCATATAACTCTCTTTAAGAAACACCATAAATTCCTATCTTACATCCTGTCTTCCACAGCACAATTTTACTCAGATAGCAGGAGCTATGTGTCCAGACTCACTTAATTCAAGGTATTAATAAATATTGTTACTTACTTCTCAGCATTTTGCCTATTGATAGTCAAACACCCACACGAAAGTTGGGACTGCCAAAGTCCTAAAAGCAGACACTGTCTCACATAAACCAACAATATCATCACATCCCTTTTGCCTCTGTTGAGGTATGGTGTCCGCTAGTTCACAGACATCTCCCTGTCCAGCAGCCTAGATTTCTGGTTTATTAAATAGGGAAGTAAAAACCCCTACTGTCCTGGGTGTGATGGTCGATTGCCAGTATTAGCACTCAAACTGCTATATTTTGCTACCATAAGAGAAAAGTGGTACAAGGACAGAGCCCATGCACTTAGGACAAAAAAGTGCAGAAAACTAAACCTGTACTCTGTGACAAACCCCATACAAAACCTAAACAACCTCTGGACTTCACTTAAATGAGCCAGTAAATCTATTCCATTATTTAAGGTGATCTGAGCTGAGTTTCTTCCTATTTTTCTTTAGTTGTAGATGGACACAGTACCTTTATTTTATTTATTTTTTATGTGGTGCTGAGGGTCAAACCCAGTGCCTCACACATGCTAGGCAAGTGCTTTTCCATTGAGCCACAACCCCAGACTTGAGCTGGGTTTCTTTTGATGCCTCTGTACATATTTTCTAACTGACATTTGCACATAAAACATCCTGACCGACAAAGGGAATAGAGAAGAGGTCAAAAATAGGAGTATATGAATATAGAAAGCACTTCTTGGGATAGATGGACTGGGAAGAGACCCAGAAGAGGGAAATAAAAAGTTTGCTAAATGAGTTAGCCAACACAGGCCTTGAGCTCGCCAGCTATTCTTGTAAGAAAATGTGTATATTGATGAATCTCAAATATCAAGCACTTTTTAACATCTTAGAGAATTTGATGAGCACTGTGGTCACTCTCGTCAGAAAAACGCTTAAAATACTTCCACAAATATAAAACTTTATCTAGGCACAGAGGCTTATGGATCATAGTTAGAAAACCCTGCTATACTATACATAACTCACAATAGCTAAGTTATGGAACCAGGCCAGGTGCTTATCAGTAGATAAATGAATTAAGAAATGTGGTATATGGACACAATGGAGTTTTACTCAGTCACAAAAAAAGAATGAAATTATGGCATTTGCTGGCAAATGAATGGAACCGGAGATCATCATTCTAAGTGTAATAATCCAGACTCAGAAAATCAAGGGATTGAATGTTTACTCTCATATTCAGAAGCCAGAGCAAAATAAGGGAAAAAGAAGAGGGACCAAATAGCATGAAAATATAGAGAATATTAGTGGAATAGGAGAAGGAGATTGGGCGGGGGGGACTACGAACAGGAATGTAGGATGAAATAAGGACGGAATGCAGGATGAATTTACAAAATCACACTATGTGCATATATAAATATACCACAGTTAATTCCACCTTTATGTATATGTATGAAGCACTAATCAAAAATAAATAAATAAATCATTAGAGGAAGAATAGGGAAAGGGAGGAGAGAGAGAGAAAGGGAGGAAGACGGAGACTGAAATGAAGTAAATGAAATTCCAAGCATGTATAATTTTGTTAAAATGAACCCAACAATTAAGTGTAACGATAATGTTCTAACTTAAAAAAAAAAAACACATGATATACATGGTCACAGGGTTATTAATGATGCTTGTTATAGATACAGAAGAATAAAAATACAAACATACTTTGACTGAAGACCAGTTTTCTACAAATTATAGCCATTGGGGAGAACCATTCACTCCTGAGACTGATAACTGTTCACCTGATGATGACGCGCACACTCAACAAGGTCTGTGTAGGTTTCATTTATGACAGTAAACATTGTCCCTGAGTGCTCAGCATTCCATGGCACACAGGGCACAACCATCCTATCACTTTTAAAAAGGGAATATTGATTATTGATAGATTCACAGGCAGTGGAGAGGTTTAAAAAATTATGTTGGAGAATTAAATTTGAAAGGTGGAAACCAAGTGGAACTCAACTGTCACTTTATAATGAAATTATGAGCACAACAACCAGACAGAAGAAAACAAAGTAGAAGTTTTTTGAAAGAAATATAATATGGTAGTATTGACTTATGTCAGAAGAGGTAGCCAGGGGAGGAGAAAAAGACGGCTATTTATATCATATGCTATATAATGCATAAATTAGAATATGCATTTTTTAGGCACAAGTTTAGATACAGACATGCAAACAAAATAAAAATGACATTGTGATTTTTCCTGTTATTAATAATGAAAACTTCTGCCATTTCTATCAACAATAAATATAAACAATTTCTTAAAGTAACTTAAAACTTTACTTTTGCTACAATCAGGAAGAAAAATAGTATATACTTAATGCAAGTCAGGTGCTGACAGACTTAATTAAGCTTAAGAATAAACATAAACAATATATTTCTCTTACAAATAATATAGTTGGAGAATCAACATGTCCCCAGCTATACGAAAATAATCTTGGTCTCATTACATGTGCAAGGCCCGTCCATGAAAGTACTACCTTGTGTGATTTTTCTAGTTATGTTGTGCTAAATATTGTAGTAATATATTAATCAATCTACTTGCTCAAACATTCAATTTTCCTAGAGTCAGGAAGAACAATGAAAAGGAGACTTATTTGATGTTATATTTTAATTTAGGTAGGCTTTTAAAAATGGGTAAGACATTTGCATATTTGATATTTCTTTAATAAGTTGTGTAAGAATGAGTACCTCAACTCCCAAGTCACTCACAGATAGGAACAGAATGAGAAGTAACAAGCAGGCCAGGATTCTTAGATGTAATTTCAACACACATGAGACAAAGGTTTTTTATAAGATGAGCACTATCCAAAATGAGAAAGAAGTCAAGTGTAAAATGTTTAATATTTTTTGTTACATATTAATTTTTAAGGATATATCCTCTGCTCCCCCAAATGTAAACACAATACCCAAGATATAAAACAGTGTAAGATTAAATGTAGAATCTGTAACAGCTTCTTGGAGATAAGAAATCTTGCATTCTGAAATAATTCAGGAAAGCTGTAGGTGGAAGAACCGGGACTGGCTCAAACCCAGGTTTCTGAAAATGGCACTCGTGAGAAGAGGAGGTATGTCACAGAGTCCAAGTACAAAAGACCATGATTCTGGTCCCCTTTTTACTCCCAACTGTTTGAGTGCTAAGAAAGATGCACAACCTCTCTCTGCTTTAGTTTCTTCACCAGTCTAATAAAACACTGCACAGGGTGATGTCTCAGGTTCTGCTCAGCTCTCAGCTGAGGACATCCGGCTTGTCCAACATGTGGATACAGGAACAAGGTACAGTCATGACACCTTCAGAGACTTTAAATTTGAGGCTTAACCTACTTCAAGAAGTACACGTTTTTGAGCACAGGAGAAAACCATTGTCTATGCTTCTTTCCCAGATATTTGTCTGAATCTTGCTTTATCCTCTTTGACAGGGAGAATAGGGGACAGCAAAATTTCCAGTTAGGTTAATAACTGTCATGATATTACCTATTACCTAGCAGGTACTTGTCATTTTAAATATATACCCTTTGTGGGCTAGGATTGTGGCTCAGTGGTAGAGCACTTGCCTAGCACACATGAGGAACTGGATTTGATATTCAGCACTACATACAAAAATAAATAAAAGTTGTTATATCCATCTACAACTAAAAACTATATATATATATATATATATATATATATATATATATATATATATATATATAGAGAGAGAGAGAGAGAGAGAGAGAGAGAGAGAAAGAACGCACTACACCAAGAACTTCATAATGTATGATTTCACCCTTTGTGACAAAGATTCTTCAATTGGCCAAACTTTAGTCAGGTTCTCAAACCTTCTCCCAGGTCCACTTGTGTACCTCCTTGTAAATATGGATTTTTGCTTAGTTTACCAAAAAACCCCACCCTCAATTTCCAATCATCCTTAATATCTGCTTGGTTCACCCTCCTCCACTGTTCTCCATGTTATGTCTGATCACCCTTGCTGTCTTCAGCAACAGTCCTGCCACACTGGTTGAGCCAAAATCCCCCTCATTCCTGATGGTCCCTCTTAATAACTTTCTGTCTACTGTCCCTGCTTCTTGGGTACAAATTCTCACTTGCTTATACTGTATATGAAGTTCAGCCCAATTTCTCTTCTTCACAGCAAGACCCCATTGCTATCTATGGTCCCTGAACTTATCTCAGTGGTCCTGAATAAAGTCAGTCCAAACATGTTTTAATAACTGTCATTAAATAAAATTTCTCTTTAACATCTGCTAGGCACTGTCAAGGCACACAGGAACCAAAAGATCCTAGAAGAGTTCCCCATCCAGACACACTGGCAGACAGGTCCTGCAGCAGTGCCCCAGACAGCAGAGACAGAGGTAAGTTTAGCTGCCTCTGAGTCCAGCAGGGCTTTCCTGAGATGTCACATGCTCTATAACAAGGAAGGAAAAGGTGTTTACAAATAGACAAGGAGGGGTGCAGAGCGAGTGGTACAGTATGAAGAAGGGGACAGGGGAGGAGCTCTGACCTGGAACTGCATGACACATTCTTGGTGAGGAAAAATAACAGGTAAGGCTGGAGCCCAAGGTGAGAATGTAGATGTGAGAGTGGAAGAGCAAGAGGAGCTGTTCTGAAAAGACCTGCTACCTGTTCAAAGGGCTTCCAACTCTAAATAGGACTGAAGACAGCAGAAATATGACATAATCAGACTTGGCCTCAGGAAGGTCATCTTGCAAGCAGAGTGGGAAGTGGATGGGAGTAGAGACAAGATTTAAGATACCAATGCCATAATCTAGAAAAGAGCTCCAAATAAGTTGAACTCAAAGGACCAAAGGCCATGTAGAGCATTGGACACATTTCAAATATATTTAAGAGATAGAAATCATTCCTATTAATCTTTACTGGATTGTGCAATGTATTGAGCACTACACCAAGAACTTCATAATGTATGATTTCACTGAATCTTCATAAGATCCCTATGTGATTATTATACCTCTTTCAAGGGTAGTCAGGATAATGTATGCAAAACAAGATGATTGACTATTCCATGTTGACTAATAAATGATGCCCTGTATCATGCACTTATTAAGTTTGAAGTATGTCTTATTAGTATGAGTAAAGGAGAACTCTAGAGTGCCTCCAATCATTCTAGGTAGCCAAGATAAGTGGTAGTAGGAACTTTTACTGAGATGGGCTACACAGGTAGAAGAGTGGATTTTGTTGTGGCCTTGTTTAGGGGAAAGTGGAAGCTGGAGTCAGTTCTAAATAACTAACCTGCTTCAAAGTTCCCTGGCTTTCCAATAAAGAGTTGCAACAGCCCAAGGACTGCACTTTTCCTGCCATAAATTGCACCACTCATACAGAGACTGGTGATTGCCTAGAGTTGATCTATTTCCATCAAGACAAAAACAGACTTTCTGACTTTGCCCTCCCCTTAAAACATCATCTCCAATGCACTCCATTGTCTAAGTGGAATATTCCAGGCACAGGTTTTCCCACCAGACTCAAAGCTTCTGGTCCTTTAGTTTATGACGAATTACATGATTTATTGGTAGTAATATATTTTGTATAAGACTTTTTAAGGAAAATAACTTAAAACATTTAATTATTTTGTACATGTATAAAAATTTATTACTGATACTAAATGCATAGTTGGAAAGAGATGCTACACTACACACTCTTGTGTAGTATATATTGCATCCTAACTATATACATTACACACACACACACACACACAGAGGAAATAATCTAAAGAGTAAAATAAAATTAAATACTTAAGAAATGAATTCTGAATAATTAACTACTTTCATTTTTAATATAATTTGTTATTTATAGTTTAATTTTTAATCATGACTGTTTAACCATGACTTCTGGAATTCCTAAAAATTTAAGTCAGTTATTATAAATTAGTACAAGGTGCTTCCAGCTTACTACTGGATGAACTGTAATTAGTGTAAGAGGCTGACATCTTGAATTTGTACTTTGAACAATTATTTTAGGCATTATTAGTTTCCTTACCTATACAATGGAGGCATTGACTTTGTCAGTGTGTTGCTGTGAAGGAAATGTATGTAAAACAAGATGATTGACTATTCCATGTTGACTAATAAATGGAATATATTAGTATTAAAAAAATTTATTAATAATATTTCACAAATCTTCCTTACAGAGGAATCATGATATATGTAGATATCTCCATCTTTGGGAGATAGAGTTTAACTCTCTCCACTTCCAAAAGTGGGCCAAACTAAATTCCCATTTCCAAAGATTAAGTAGAATAAAGAAAGGGATAAATAGTAACTGTATATGGAGAAACTAGCCAGTGAGGAAGGTTAACTAAGTGGAGATTCATTTGGTATCAAATCTCCTCTGATAAGGTGCCACAAGGAGGACACTCCACTTCTTGTCTTTGCAAAAACTTACTACTCCAGGTAAGTATAAAAACAACAGTCAATCCAAAGTGGGAAATATTGTGCAGGAAACTTGGCTAGCATTGCTCAAGACTTTCAAGGTCACAAAAAACAAGAAAGGACTGAGACACTGCCATAGACCAAGGGAGACATGGCAACTAAATGCAATGTGATTGCTTAAATTGGACCCTGGAAGAGAAGCAGGCATTAATGGAAAAATGGGAAATCCAAATGAAGTCTGGTGTTAACAGTAAAAAAAAAAAAAAAAAATCATTCAAGTGAGAAATTCATTATACACACAGACTTTTTGCTTAATAAATACAGCCACAATTGATATTTTAATCTTTGTAGTAATCCTGTGAAAAAAGCATGAGAACTAACTATTCTTCATTTCTGAATCACAGGCAAGCTACAATGAGTAATCCTAGGTCTAGTTATTTAACTTGCCAATGAAGAATGCATTATTCTGTATAAAAAGATTAATGTAGCTATGAAAAAACTTTAGTACAAATAAGATCTTAGAGCAAAACAAAAAATAATATTTTCTAATTTTAACATTCTTCTTAGAAGTAAAGAAGCTATAAAATTCATATAGAAAGAAAAATATATGGCAATTGTTTTAAACCACAAACTGTACCTTTTTTATTAAGAGATATGGAAAATCTTAAGGATATACTATACATTCTTTTCAATATGTGAAAGACAAGGAACAGTGGTCAAATATTTACAAAAATTGCACAGTGTGCTTCCTCTGGAGAAGGAGAAACTTGGAGCTCACAGAGCTTGCTTGGAAATTGCAAGCAACAGCAGAAAATTAGTAAACCCTGCTGCCAACACAGTTATAGAACCTGGGCATCTAAAGACATCTCTGAGAGATTTGGCTATCTCATTACATACAAACCCTCCACCTTTACAGCAGCCATTCCAGAATTAAACCAGTGATATCTAATGCACACTACTATGTATAATGTGTGCACTAACCTCATCCAATTTTACCTCCTCTTACATATGAAGAAACTGAGACTCATTGAAAACTCGCCTGAAATGAAACAGTTCATAAGTGGCTGAATTGGCACTTGGCTGCAGATTTTTTTAACTTAAAAGTATTCATTTAATTTGTTTTAATGTTTAACTATCCCCACAATCAACATCTCTTCCCTTGGATTTCCTCGTGATCATATAAAGTCATGCAACAAACACTCTCTTGCAGTGTTATGTGCTAGCTGTTCATCAATTTGAGAAATATGAACCTTATTCTTGGAAGTTTACAATTCAAGATACAAAACTGACACTAACAGTAAGAGATGACGACCTGGTGTCGAAGAAACACTGATGGGTTGAAAAGTTCAACTGCATCAAGAAAAACATTGGTAAACTAACCATCAAGGTATCATAAGCATCCCATGTCTTTCAACGTTGGAAATCACATTTGGAATAAGTGGATGAAAATGTGGTCAGGGACCCAAAGGAACATTGGGTTCTGTCCTGAGAGAGGTGCTCAAAGTGATCATGTGAGCTGTGCCAGAATGCAGATCCAAGTCCTGATGGAAACATATGATACTCACGATGTGCCAAGTTTTATTTTTTAATAGCTGAGCTTCTAGTTGGCAACAGAAAAATCCCGTGCCAGCTGCTGAGGAAATAATGTACCAGGAGCTGGCAGGCACTGGCACTTGGAAAGCAGACAGGTACGGATACGCAGTAGGACACCAAGGTGTAAGTGCCTGGAAGGCTGAGGAGAGGAAGAGGGGATGTGGCCACAGAATTGCAGGATGCAGTGTAGGAGACAGTCCTACTCTCGTTTTTTTTTTTTTTAAAAAAAAAAAAAAAAGAGCAACAAAATGCAGAGCCAGCCCCAGTCATCCTTTGATAAAGAAAACACAGAGGCTGCATTCCTTGTGAAGAGGGTCTCTGATCTCCATTCCCCAACACCTGGAAGAAAGACAATGGCGTGCATCTAGGAAGGAGAACAGATCACTTTTCTAGAACTCTGAGACAAATAGGTACCAAATGGAAAAAGGAGCAGAAGTCTCACGGTCTGCGCAGGCTGCCATAACAAACGCCACAGACTGGGTGGCTTACACAACAGACATTACCTCGCACAGTTCTGGAAGCTGGAGGTCCGAGCTGGAGCGCCACATGGCTCTGGTGAGGGCTCTCTTCTCGGCTTGCAGATGGCTGCCTTCTCACCATGTCCTCACATGGCAGGGACAGCTTGCTGGTGCCTCTTCTTACAAGGTACTATTCCCATCCTGAGGGCCCACTCTTATCACCTCATCTAACCCTAACTACCTCCTAAAGACTCATTTCCAAATGTCATGGCATTCAGGGTTTGGGCTTCCACATGTCAATTCTGGAGGGATATAAACATTCAGTCCATAATAAGGGGAGACACACAGAAAATAAAAGGGACTTAGGCTCTGGTGGGATAAAGAAAAAAATCAGAAGATGAGAGAGAGGTGCTTTTGAGCTGAGGATTCAGTAAATGGCTTTTGAACACTATCCCCAAATAAAGATGGGCACAGAGCAAACTATGCTCTGACCTCCTTCATGACCCTCTCCTTAACTGCTATTTCTCTTCCTGTGGTAAAAGCAGGGCATGTGCTACAGGGCCATGTGACAGGACATTGTTAATTGATTACATAGCAACAAACAGATCGCAAGTCAAGATTTTTAAGAATAATTCACTTTAAAACAAAATTGAAAGGGGTAGGGAAAACAGGCAATGATACCTTCTTGCTACATTCTACCCTAGGTATCCACAATTATTACCAGCATTTGAGGGTCCTCGAAAGGAAGTGGAGATGAACAAATTTAGCAATAAATACATTTAAAAAAAAAAGGTGAAACACTATAAAGAAAATCAAAATCATGTCATTTGCAGGAAAATGGATAGAACTGGAGATCGTCATGTTAAGTGAAATAAGCCAGACTCAGAAAGACAAGTCTGATATGTTTCTTCTCATGTGTATAAACTACAGGGGGAGAAACATGACATGAAAGTAGAAGGAAGATCTTAGAGTAGGGGTAGGAGATCGGGGGGCAGGAGAAGGGAAGACAAGGGAGAGAGGGGTTGGAAATGATCAAAATAGATTATATGCATATATAAATATTTTAAATGAAATCCACTATTTCATATAATTAATATGCACTAATAAATAAGGAGAATCTACACACTTAAAAAAAACGCGAGGCATTTAAAAAGCACAGAATAAGAACAAAAAGTATTCAACACAACTACGGTTACCCTCTAACACAATTACAAAGCCTTTGGAGCTTAGAAAATACTTACTCCAGAAGCTGCCCTGTCTCCTGAATACAAGTAAAGAGGGAGGGTAATCACTCAGAGAATTCAACTGGAAGAAAGCAGATCTTGTGCCTAGAAGGAAACTTAGAGGTAGACCTAATCACAGAAGCCACACTATTCCAATAATTGCAGCCACAGATGTAAGTAAGAGGTAGAACACTTGCCTACCATGTATGAGGCCCTGGGCTCAGTTCCTAGTATTGCAAAAACAAAAAAACAACCACCAGTATTTCAAAGACAGGGCCCTTTAAGACAGTGATACAGACACAGAAAATAATCAGAGACCCTTGCATTCTAAGAAAACTTAATTGTAAAAATCCTATTTGTGTAACTGACTCAGGACTCAACAAATATTTAATGCTAGGCATTGTATTAGGTGCGACAGACATAGCAGTGAATAAGGAGGCAGAGACTGGATGCTCAGTGGCTTGCACTCTTGAAAGGGAGACAGGTATCGAAAAAGTAATTTCTGGATGTGATTCACTGGGGGTTGCTGTAGGGAAAACATCCTGGAGAAAGAGATTTAATCTCCTGCCTGTTCCTGTAGCTGTTTGCCTAATTCTTGTATTTTGGGGGTTTTCACAAGATATTCCACAAACACTTCCTTTTTAAAAAAATTGATTTTGAGACAAGTTCTTGCTAAGTTGCTGAGGATCTCCCTAAATTGATGAGGCTGGCCTCAAATGTGTGATCCTCCTGCC
The DNA here is from genome assembly GCF_052094955.1 of Ictidomys tridecemlineatus. Classification (NCBI taxonomy): domain Eukaryota; kingdom Metazoa; phylum Chordata; class Mammalia; order Rodentia; family Sciuridae; genus Ictidomys; species Ictidomys tridecemlineatus. Next base: position 116,944,081 of record NC_135477.1, on the reverse strand, counting down.
TCCGTCTTCTGAGTTGCTGCGATTACAGGCATGCATCACAGCACCCAGCATTCCACAAACACCTGTGTGCTGAAGAATGGGCTGGGTATGGAGATAAAAGATAGGTAAGATATGGAGCTCCTTTGTCCAAGGAGCAGATGTTTTGATGGTGAAGGCCACAAGTCATTTACCATAAGACCACAAACATTAGAAGTGGGCATTTATGAAATGAGATGAGTGAACAGAAGTGGTAGAAGCTTTCTACCGGGGTGGGTAGGATGACTCTTGTGAGGATTAGCAAAAGTGCGTTTCAGACTAAGAGAGTTTTGTGAACAATGCCATAGAGGTAAGAGGATCATACGGGATCCATTTCTTCACGGCATGGACAACCTGCTTCACCATTCATTCTAAATCTGAGATTACTCTTCTGTAAAATGGTGGTGATAAAGATCGTGTAGTATTATTGAAATAATTAGAAGTACTCTTTAAGGCAGTAGAACCATTCCAAGTTCCTGGTTACTATTGCATAATGGTGATCTGGAAGAGAAATGATAGTAGGTAAGGTTGGCTGGCGAGAACAGCTTAGTTTGCTAAAAGGCTTCTATAAACCAGACCAAGTAAGATATTAATTCAGTCCATACCCAATTCAGAACCATTATTCCCTACTTCCCAATTTGTGACCTGTGAATGATATTAAGTGCATATGCCAGGTGCGGAGCTAAGCGTTGTTTTACATATGTGATCTCATTTAATTGTCCTAGCAATGCTGAAAGTGACATACTCCCAGTCTTCATTTTAAGAATGAGGCTGAGTGAGGTTCAGTTCTATGCCCAAAGAGGCACAGCCACCAGGTAGCAATGTTCCTTTCTTAGCCTCTGACTTGCTCAGCAGTGCTTCTCTTACTCCCACTGACCTTCTTGGTGCTCCAGCCTCAGAGCCACCCAGGTGACAGCCTTGCCCAAGAGTCCTCCTTGAGGACTACTCCCTTCCACCCTTGAGGACTACCTGCCCCCACCACCTGCCAGCTGAAGCCAGGACCAGTGCTCTGCTGCACTCACCTGGCTCAGAACGGACCCTGCCAAATGCTCCTCTACTGCCTTTGACTCAGTCCTGGCATTTCACTTCCATTTCTTGCATCTCAGTAGCTTAAAGCTGTGTGTTGGTTTGTTGGACATTATCCTGATCATGTCCTAGGGTTTCCCCTTCACTACTGTGGTATACATGACAAGCTTTGTTTATTATGTTTTTAGTTCACCTTTAGCTATAGGTTGCTCTCAGGAGAGCTCACACGTTTACCTCAATGAACATTTTTATTAGCTTACACACACACTAACATTAAAGGAAAAAGGAGAGGGACCTAGAGTTCTAAAAGAGCCACTGCCACTAAAAGCAATTCCTCTCACTAAAGAAATACCCAGAGGCCTGTTATGACTGAACACTTCAGGCAAGACTGACTTATTGAATTGTATATTTTGAATTTCATTTAATAGCAGTCTTATTTTCTCAGTGGTTGTCTTGGCCGGGAGCTTTGAAAAAATACATAGGATCCACTAGAATGGATGGGTAACAGAATACTTACATCTTGCTAAAGAATGAATTTGGACCAGTTGTCACAATTAAATGACAACTTTGCATGTCTATTAGAATCCCAAATGGAAAGTAGTTTGTTACTAATTTAAAGTGGTCACTAACTGTCCCCATACGATGGTATGACCAAAAAAAAAAAAAAAAAAAAAAGACTGTATGACAAGTGAGGCAGACCAAGCCACAATTGGAAGAATCTGAGCAATAAAGGATAAAATGTGAGCAAATATATCTATTGAACAATACATAGGATTTGAAGTAAGAAGAAATCATTCATATACTGCATTGTAGGTAAAAATAAATGTGGGAATATAACTACAGATTTGCTACCCCCTTCTCTTTTATGTTGACGTGTAATATTAGCCAATTCTGTCTATCGTCATAAGTCAAAGAAAATTTATTCTAAACAAAGAGTGAATATGTCATATCTGTTTTCTTTTCCATAGAACATGCCATTCAGAGGGTAGTCTCAAGTCCAACCCACTCTCTTTTGTTTTGTCTTGTTGTTAGGGAATACCTTTGTCCCTGGTGGGTTTTTCAATAATGTCACCCTGAAGTGTGACTCAACAGTAGGTGGTGATGATGCACTTGTTAACAAGGTGAAACTTCACGTCCTGCACACTAGTGCAGGGCACTAGCCCACAATTCTCCAAGCACAGCTCACAAACACACATCAGGCTGATGCCTTCAGCCTCCTAAGTAGGCGGTGAGCAAAATTTTCCATGAAGTAAGTTAATTAATTAAAACTGAAGTTGAGCAAACAAAGAACCCCTCTTCTCTCCTCACTTCCATACCAGATTTCTGACCACCCATCTTTGTTACTGAACCCAAAATTCATTTTAAACCTCCACTTGATGTAGAATCTGTATTTCTTTACTCTTTTTCTGTTTTCTTCTATGTGACTTTTTTGGTTGCAATGGCAAAAGTTCTTATCAAAACTTTTCATCAGATAACTTTAAAATGCATAACAACTACACATATGTACCCACTTCCCCTTTCTGCACAAAGACATACCTTGTAATGGGATTTCTTTTCTATTCACACTTTTATCCATTTATCTGATTTAAAGTCATTTTCATAAAGTAAAATAGCATTTATATGTAAGTAAAGAAGTTTATTTGGTTCCCACTTATCATTATTTAATCCAGTAATCATCCAGTAAAATGCTTTTGAACACAAGTATTATCCACAATATTAAATGTTTACTCTACCTATCTCTTTTCCTGGTCTAAGTAACAGATCTCAATCCAACAACACTTCTTCCTTCTTATCTAGTCAGTCATGGGATTTGTAAGAGTTCTCTGCCCCCACCCCGCTTTATTTTTTTTAAACCAACATAAGTTTTCTCTTACCCACTACCATGTTTTATTTTAATTATAGGTTAGTAACAAGTTCTGACAAACTCAGCTGAAGATCCAGATGCTGCTTCTGTAGCCACCTTTTGCTTCTGGGTGTAAATATAATTTCATATATAATTACATAAGTTATAATTAAATATATATATATATTTTAGACAAGTGTTCATTATGTTGCTCAGGCTGGCCTTGAACTTGCAACCTTCCTGCCTCGGCCTCCTGAGTAGCTGGATCAGTCATACACCATGGTACCTGGCTTCTCATAATGTTTCATTCCTCTTTCTCTGGGTGTTCAGTTTTCAGTTGACAAAGTTACTGGGTCACCTTTTTCTTCATTACGGGCCCTCTTTGGTCTGATAGCAACTTACCCTTCCAACTTATCTGCCATTGCAGGGCTCATGCCTTGTAAATTTTGCAAAACAAAATGTATGTCTTATATTTTTCTGTTATTTTACTACTTTTACCAGAGCTATAGCTATTAAAATCCTGGCATATTTCAAAGTCCAGCACTCTCCCATGAAGATACCTCAATCCTCTCAGATGGAACTATCACTCTGCTGAAAAGACTGCCATGGTTCTTATTTCTCTGTCTCATATTAGTTTTTGTTTTCTTTCAACTTCTTTATTAAGTTGGTTGCATAAAAGATACACATTCTCATATGGACAATTCTTGTTATAAATAAAATTAACAAAAATAAGATATATGTACTTCAAAATATACACAATCCTGTCATTAAAAATGACATATACACATATATATACACATATATATACATAAAATATTTATATGTATATATATTTACATATATGTGTGTATATAAAATCTGGATCCCTGTTACACAAAAAGATTTGGAAGCAAAATGTAAATGAGCTCTGCTTTCAGAATACACCCTAATGTGTGTGTAGAGACAGTATACCCATAATATGGTTCACTTTGGTTCCTTTGTTTATGGTGTATAATTACTTAATCATCCACTTGTAAAATAAGAATGAACATTAAGAAACAGGAAATCAAAGTTGCATTTGTTTTCACATTGATGCTAAACTCAAAACAGCAACCTCCTTGGCTCTAAATGGTAAATGTTTTCAAAGTAAAACAATTTAACTTTTTCTTAATCTTCTGAAAAGGGTCTGCAAAAAAAAAAAAAGTAGATTCTTTCATTCTACATGTAAGAAAACTAGGTTCATCCTGAAACACAGCATGAGCAGCAAAGACAGCAAACAAGCATCACTGTCTGTACACATGAACAAGCCTAGTTGAACCACACTCTTTTACTCAGACAGCAAGTCTATGGAATCTTCAGCATGGAGCCTCATGCAACAGAAATATAAAATTAACTACACATCTATTAGAAATTTCCAAATCCCTGCTTCTCAGCACAATTTTAGTGTACCTATTAAATATAGCAGGTCATCTAGAAAAGTGATTTTTATTTATTTGCCTATTTATTTATCTTGTATTATTAGATGTATTGCTGATGACTTATTATCAGTAAACTATGCATGTGGAGGCCAAATAGTGTTTTATTCATCATACTCATTCATACTCTGGCCTTCACTGAACAACACACATACTGCCAACAGACACAGTCGAGGTCATAATTATTCAAAAGGTCATATCTGTAAAGATGTGGACTTTAGGTGGCTCAAAGGCATGGAATTAAATAGCAAGCGATCAAAAAATGAGAACATCCTTCTCCTTTCAATTATTTTTCAGTCATTCTGATTACATCAGGAAGAAAACCTCAATTTGTACTACTATGGTTTTAACCCTGCTAATCTTTGATAATCTCTGTTCTTAACAAACAGAACAATCCTCAGGCTTGCAGCCTTCAGTAGACAAACATTTCTAGCTACAATTTAATATTAATGTTATGCTTTCATTGTGATTTATTTTTATAATTTGCTTCTATTTATGAATATTCAATTTGGTTTTATTTATGGTTTTCAATTTAGTGAAATAAGCATTTGTTCTAAGTAAATTTAGGTTAATAAAGATAAAGTTATTTAAACAAAACATTAAGCAAGTTACAGCACAGATTGTATGCACCTATGACAGAAATCTTGGTGTTATATACAGAAATGGGACAAATATTTAGTTGCAGCAGATATCCAGCAAATGCACTTAATCTGTTGTTCACTGTCTATACAGCTGAAAGAAAGTCATGAAAAAGACTAGCTTCAAGCTTCTAAGATAGTGGATGTCAGTAGGGCAAGGAGACTACATTTGATACATTTGACCATATCCAGAGACTCTGTAGTGTTCATACTTGAGAGGAAGGTTGCTGTTGGTATCTAGGAGCTAACAGCCAGAGATATGGCTAAACATCCTATAATGCACAGGAGAGCTCCCACACAAGGCATTATCTGGGCCTGAATTTCCATGATGCCTAGGCTGAGAGACCACACTGTAAGAGAAAAGAGAAAGGTCTACACGTATTACCTTTGATCGGTCATGGTGAATCACCCTCTCTAGGCCTTACTCCTTTCCTCATTTGGTCTTTGCCATTGATAAGATAAAGCCAAGGAAAATCCTTACCTTTCTCTACTTTACCTTACCTACTCTTGCCCTTCACTTGCAATTAGAATGAAGAAAATGGACTGTATTGAAGGATCTATGTCCTTTATGTGCTAACACTATGTCCTCAATATCTGGACATAACCTCCTAATTAAGCCATTGGAGTTATGAAGTCTTCAGATGATCCTGTACTACAAAGAGATTAAAAGATAGTTAAGGTAAAGATTAATATGATCTGAGTAAAAACTTGAATCTAGCTGTCACTGATCTTCATGGAAAGTTATTCTTTGTCCTGAATGTTATGGTTCCTTGACTCAATTAAATATTAATATTTCACAGATAAACCTAACCTTGAAATTTTAAAAGATCAACATTGGTTTTATTAGATATGTTAGCTTTCCCAAGAGGGAGTTTTAGAAAAATAAAAAACTATCTCTCTGCCATATTTAAGAAAGAAGAAAAATAATCAACAAGCAAATAACAGCTAGTAGTTGAAGGAGTTTACTTGGTCAACTCTCAATAAGTTGTCTCAAACGTATTTCTGCAAACACACAACCCACAAATTTATGTCTGAGGGTTAAGTGCTCACAACAAAGTTCTTTGAAGCTATTTTGTGGTTAGCATTCTCCCTCCCCCACCCTCTCAATTTCTCCAGAACAGTTTAGAAGTCTTTTTTTTTTTTTCAAAACCAGAAGTTATTTTGAACCTTGTAACAGTATTTAAGCATGGAAAAATAGGGTGTTCTTAAAGCAGTGATCCTATCATACAGTCCTTAATAGACTTTAAGCCTCTTTACAAAGAGTGCATTTCCAAGTGCTTTAGAGGTTGGGATAGCTTGGAGGCATTTCATGACTTTAAGTTCAACTTGATTTAATGCCTAATTCTGACACACCTGTGGTAAAGTGATAGTGAAGGTGAAACTGAATTCCTTTCATTTCAGAACCACAGAATACTGCCAACAGAAAAATGGCATTATTTCCAGCCCCTATGAGCTACAAAGGTGGTGGTTATCAATACTCACACTGAGAAGAGTGCTGAGTGAGATGAGGGACATGGTCACATAAGGTTTACGAAGAAGATAAATAGGTTACAATATTTCACTTTTCCAGAGTCACAAGAATGGAGATCATAACATCAAGATCAATAGGCACCAGCATTTCAAAAAAAGAGAGGAAAGAGGAACACCTTCTGTGCCCAGTCCACTTTATTACCATTGAGGATTTCTCCCTAAAATCATTTATTGAACACCTGCCAAGTACTATGCTCAATGCTAGACAATGCACACACAATAGTGAATAAGCCAAACCCACAGACTCTGCCTTCCGGAAGCTAACAGTCAGTATTCTTGCAAAGAGCCCACACAGTGTCAGTTTCTATTCTACCACTTGCAATCCCACCTTGCCCTTATGTCCACTGCCTAAGAAAAGAATCATGCACAAAGAACAAGACAGGGACTGAACAGGTATATTTTTAATTCCAAGTCAGATAAAAACCATACCATCCCCAAAGGGTGTAAGCTTCAAAGGCAGTATGTGTGGCAGAAGATCAGTAGCCAGAAGTATACCCTAGATAGGCTGTGGGGGCCTAAAGGACAGTCTAAGGGTAAAAGCTGGGGCATGAGAATTATTAGCCAGGAGAATGACCCAGGTAGAGGGCTGAAGAGGAAGGGGGAAGGGAAAAGAAAGAATCTGATCCTCCACCAGCCATGGTGAGGACTGACTGTGTCCCCTCAAAATTCATATGCTGAAGCCCTAATCCCTAATACGATGGTATGGAAGTTGGGATTTAGGGGAAGTAATTATGTTTAGGATGAAGTCATGAAATTGGAGCCCTCATGATGCTATGGATTAGAAGGAGACACCTGAAAGCTTGGTTCCTCTCCCCGGCCCGCCTTCCTCTCTCTACCTTCTGAAAACACAGCAAGAAAGTGGCCACCTGCAAGACAGGAAAAGGGCTTGCCCTCACTGGGGAAATGAATCAGCTAGCACCTTGAACTCGTACTTCTCAGCTCCAGCTCTGTGAGAAACAAATGATTTGTTGTTTAAGACACCCAGATATTCAATTCAAGAGCACAGGTTGAAGCCCTTCTCTTTGAAAATACACACTTTTCATGCTCCCTCACAGGAGGCCTTTGCTGACTGTTACTTGGGCCATAGTTATGTATTTCTACTGGAGCATCCTGCTTCTCAGGCCTCTGAGTTCCTCTGCTCCACAGTGAAGCTGCTTCAGGTGCAGCCCCTTGCCCTCAGCCAGTCCAGATTCTTACTTGCCTAGTAGAATAGATCTTCAGGAGACACCAGTGTTTTTCCAAAAATCTTGGAAAGGGAAACCCAAAAATGACTCGGAGGCAAAAGTAGGAGAATTTTTCTCTTACAGAGTTGTGCCAAATGGACACTATTCAATGCTGTCAACTGGTCTGCAAGGCAATTTTTAAAAGGACTCTGCCTCATAGTTCAATCTGGCATGCACAGATTTATGGCTTAAAACAGAATTCTCCAACTGAATCACAACCCATTAGTAGGATGTGAAATCACATGAGTTCAGCCAATATTTTTCTAATAAAACAGAATACAATCAAACAGCATAGAATAGAAAATATTAGAGTCCACTGTTGATAATAAGAATATGTATTATATCATCAAATCATTCTGTTTTATACACACATACAAACATACACACATATACACACCTCACTATCTAAATTTACTTGGTTCTTATCTTGAGTCCTATATAATTATATTTTAGTTAAGCTGCAATATAGATGTATCTTTTAATTGTGAATTGGGTTGGGGAGGCAGGTACTAAAGTTCACCAGCCTAAAGAAACTATAGTAAGTGGAATGGAAATTTTCTTTAACTTTTTTTTTTTCGGTTATAGATAGACATAATATCTTTATTTTATTTATTTATTTTTATGTGGTGCTGAGGATGGAACCCAGTACCACACACATACTAGGCAAGTGCTCTATCACTGAGCTACAACCTCAGCCCCTGGAATGGAAATTTTAAAAATATATATAAAATAATTGAAAATCTTTTTATTTTGTCCTAATTATTCTTCATTTCTTTTTTGGATTTGTGCATCTGTAAGTACATCTGGCTTTGTTATAAATGTTCTCTCAAACTGCTGCAACAGAAGGTAGGAAACAAAAGGTAGGACATACCTGAAAACAGGATATGGGTTTAGATGCCCAAGGCCAAATCCCCACCACAGAGTTGGCCTAATCAATTCTTGTCATTCCCTATGCCAAACCACTGGGCAGAATCTGAACCAGAGGCAAGCTCCTTTGTGCATTAGAAAAGCATTTAAAATGCCAATTTCTCAAATCACTGGGCAAAACACCAACTGCTGTCTAGGATATGGAGCCCTAACTGGGATCATGACCAATTCCATATTTTTGAGTAGAATTGAATTTGTTGGTGTATGATGATTTTTAGAAACTTTTTGACAAACTTTGCAAGTAATACAGAATTTCAAATGTGATTTTAGAGAAATTAGTCCACCTGACACTTCTAAATAATCCCCATACATCCATACCCCCATAGTGAAAGTTAACGCATCTGCCCTGCTCTAAATGGCTACATATGAATCAGTGCTACCAGCAGCTGCCTTCACAAGCACCATCCAGGGCTTTAGATGGGTCTAACCTTGGAAATTTGCTCTCCTGGTGTTTCTAGATATCCTCAGCATGTGTTGGCCCCCAATGGTCATAAATCCAATCCTCTTGAATTCAGTAGTCACTAATTTATAATAGATAATTGTAACAGAGGAACCAATAAATCATGAATTAACTTAATCTTGTAGAGTTTGTCTACACTCTGAAGCTTGCCACTCTTGAGTGGTACCACACAACTCCAGAGCACTGCTTTCTTAGCATGTTAATGACAACTGTGTACTAATGAATTGAATGTTTTGGCCTTAGAGTCACCTCTGGTGAGCAGATTTGACCCAAGATGTGAGAGTAAAGACTTGAAACCAATTAACTAAATTCAACTTGATCACTAGTGTGGGAAGGAAGAGGACTTTTATCATTTATCATATATCTACAGTGATAACTTTGGTTATAAATTATTAATAATTACATTCAGAATACTAGTTGCTGTAGGTTTCAGGTATATTTTGTTGAAAAAAAAATAAGTGGTATCATGAAGTTATATTTTTCAAAGTCTTAACCAAATAGTGTAAGCATGTAACTCACCAATGCTGCCATCTACAGAAAACTTACCTAAACAATTACACATTACTACTGAAAAAAACAGAGAAGTTCACAAGTTTTAGCTTTATTTCCCCCTAAATATCTTAATTTTGTGATTTTTAAGAGCAAAATATAATATCAGTTTTTAAGAGCAAACTTGTTTGGACTTATCACCCAAAAATTATGCAACATAACACCAAACTTAATTTTTTTAAAATTCCTTAGGCATTCCCTGTGATGTCTACCATCCCATATGCATGTACAATTGACAGTTGTTGTTGGTTTTTTTCTCACTTTTCCATCCTTCAAATTAAAGGAAATTTCTCGAGTTTCCTGATGGCAAAACTTATTCTTAAAGACAAGCTATACTGATGGTAAATCAGAATGGATTAGAAGCATCTGGCAAAGTTGTTACTCTGAAGGCAGTTAGGTTTGCTGCTGGGACAGTCCCTGTAGCATCATCAGGCACTTCCTCAACTATGTGTCAGTTTCTAAAATACCAAGTAAACAATTTTAAGTAAACCATCCCCTTAATTAGAAGTGTACACTGCAGTACTACAGCACATCACACAATTGTATACACACAATTATGCAGCACATCACATCATGCACATTTGAACCTTGCAAACCTATTTCTGTTATTTCATATCAATCTACATGTAACAGATCTTCAGATGGACACTGAAAAACTTGACCAGAAATGGATGTTTTGTATACATTATCCAATGCTAGAGTATTTTGAGACATTTTCAAGCATAACAAACTCCTAAGTTTTCATTCAGAAGTTTTTCATTTTCACATATCACCCATTCTCAATGAGTCTTAATAATAATAGGAAATTGGAGACAGGTACAGCAGCGACAATTACACCTTCTGACCAACTACCAACTTTCAGAATTCTACTCTGGTCTCTAATGACATTTTAAAAACAGTTGTTAGCTAAAATATTTCCAGCAAAAAGAGAAAGGAAAATAAAATTGCAAAGAAGTTGCAATTTGTCAAGAGTTTAAATTACATCTTCAGATTCTGTAAAGTAAAGGGCCCTGCATCTAAACTGAGTATTGAAACAAGTCTCCTCACCTATGGACAACAGAAAAGAAAGAAGGGGGAAAAAAGGAGATGGAAAGAAAAAATTCAATGGATAAAAATATTAGAACACATGGAATCATTCACAAAGAAAATCTGCTACCTGTTTGGATCCCCAGGGAAAGGATGAGGGACTTTTATGCTTCCCTAGGGAGATGGGGTTTTACATACATAATTTAAATAAATCAGCAGAACTCTTCACTAATTACAGTGCCTGCACCCTATGTGCTGCTTCCTCTTTAAAACCACACTACTTCATTATTCTGCCTTTAACTCTCTTAAATGATTCATTTCCCCTTTCACTCCTGAGCACACTCTGTAGGGAAGCTAGTATTTAAGTTTAATTCCTAGTGATACTTGCTTTGGAGAGCTTGATAAGGCGAAAGAGGAGAAATCTAATTTAATAATTTTGTCATGATATGAGGGGCACCCTCCAATCCCCACTCCCCCAAATAACTAGAGAAACAGGACCCTCTAGCAAGCTATAGCCATGAGCAAAGACATTAATTGGAAAAGCAGGGCCCACGTGCGGTGAGAGCTGTCACCCAGGAGAAGTGGCAGCCGGCGGCGAGCAGGGAGCTTGGGAGAGTACCGCTGATGCCAGCCACTCCACCGGCCTAGGCACTCCGGGGAAGATCTGAGCCGCACCTGAGAAAAGCTTAGCTCCCTCCCAGTCACTAACTAGGCAACGAAAAATAGAAGGGCAGAGAGGCCAGTCCCCCATCCTCGGAAGCAGTCACTGTAAAGGGGACAACCCGGGTGCACGCTGCAGGCGTCCCCAGCCCTAGCCCGCGCCTCAGAGCTCCGCCTGGTCCAGGGAACCTGCCTCGCCCCGCCTTACCGTCCCAGCTCCGACTCCACCTCGAAGAAATTGCTCAGGGCATCCCTGTTGGAACCGTCGATCCAGTAATCCAAGACGACGCTCCCAGCCCCGGGGGCCACACTGGAGGTGACCGAAGAGCAGGACGAGGAGGAGCAGGAGGGCACCGTGACTTTGAGCATCTTCGCGGCGGGACTCCGGAAGCCGCCGCTGCTGCCGCCGCCGCTGCTGCCACCGCCGCTGCCGGAGCTTGCAGCCCCGCCGCCCGCCGCCTGAGGAAGCAGGATCGAGAGAGAGGTGGCGTCCTTCACACACACGCACACACCCACCGCCTTCGCCACCCGGCTCCGCCGCCGCCGCCGCCGCGCGCGGGCTGCGGCTCCCCTCCGGCGCGCTCCGGAGGAAGGGTGGGCGGAGAAGGGGGTGAGCCACTGCGAGCGGGTGTGGAGAGGGAACCCGGAGTCACCGCCAGCCGGAGAGACGAGGGGGAGGCACCGCAGAGCAGAGAGATTCCCTCCCCTTCGCTCCTTCCCTCCCCCCCCTCCCCTCCTCCCGCTCTCCGAGCCTTTCCAGCCCCCCTCCCTTTTCCCTTTCTCCCGCCCAGGCTGTGGCTGCCGCGGTGCCAGCTGAGGGCGGCTCCGGATGCTGGAGCTTGGAGAAGGCACCAGGACCAGGGAGCATCATCCCACACGCCCTCCCGCGGGAGCCGGCCGCCTGGAAGGAGACCGCGTGCAGTGGGCTGAGAGCTCCGGGAGTGGCGGGCACCCAGCGGATGGTGCGAAAGGAACCTGGTCATTGTTGGTGCAACTCATCCCTCCTCGAGCGTGTCTCCTAGCGAGTCCCTCCCACCCAGCACCAGCCAACCAGCCATCCCTCGTTCGTCCCTGTGTCAAAGCTTATATTGGTGGCAGAGGGTGTCCTGTGGTTTTCAGTCCTCCAGGGCTCCGGTGCTCGCATCCAGTGGAAGCTGGAGGAAAGGGAAAGGCCTAGGTCTAAGCTAACTTGACTCACCTTTGGGTGAAGTCTTCAGATGGAATAGATGTTGTTGTTGCTGCTGGTGGCACTGCTGCCTCTGACACTGCTGGAGCTCCTAAAGAGGCACATGCTTTGGCTGTGTCTAGTTGGATCTCAGCGTCTGAAGGCCAGCAACAGAAGTGGCTTAGAGAATTACAGGTCTGGAAGGGCCCCGGAGAACCCAAACTAGTCGAACCTTCTGCCTTAAGGCAGGACCTATCACCATTCACAGCAGTAAAGAATGCTACATTTAAAGTTTTCTTCTTCACAAGAGATGTATCCCATCAGAAACATTCTTATGTCTGTCCATCACCTGTCATGGCTGTTCTAAGAATTGGTTGAATATCTATCACTATATTGATGAAAAAAATGATAAATTCAATCAAGTAATGATAAGTGTGTGAACACTAGTTGATTGAAACTGGCAAATTAACACGGTAACTTTTCCTGACAGGTAATATCATGATGATGAACACATGCTCAATTTACAAATGTTCTTTAAAATGTCAAATATATGTAAGTTCATACAAATTCTGTTACATAGTGGATTATCTGGTGAGAGATTGAAAATACATGATGTTATTATCTGAAGAATAATTTACTAACCTTCATGTTAGAAAATCAACTTCATAAGCAAACCAAGATAATAAAGCTCTCTAAAGTAAATTCACTAAATAAATTTCCCTTGGCTTGGTGAAAGGATGGGCATAAAGTAGTTAGCTAAGCCATTTTTATTCACAACTCTTCCAGACAGGTCCAGAAGTGGCAGCACTGCATGTAAATGCTTGTGCATCATAAGCAGTTCTGTTCTCACATAGATCCAAAGCAAGCATGTTACATTGAGAGACATGATTAAGTCTCTTATCTCCTGCTGTTCTAGGGAATAATGGATGGAAAAATAGCCATTTCATGGCACATAGATGATTATAGAATTGATATTTACATTCAGTAAATATCATTTGACACCTACTCTTTTCATAAATGACTTGTAAAAGTGCTACTCACTCAGGTTTAAAAAGAAGATCCCACCTTATCTGCAGTTTCATTCTATGGTATCAATTACTCTTGGTCAACTGAGACCTCAAAATCTTCAATGGAAAGTTCCAGAGATAAACAATTCATAAATTTTAACTTCACACTTTTCCATATAATGTGATAATCTCTTAATGCCATTTCATTCTGTCTTGATCAGGATGTAAATCATCCCTTTGTCCAGTGTAGCCTCCCTGTATATACTACTGCCCATTAGTCACTTATAATGTCTGTATGGGGAAAAAATAGTATATATAGAATTGAGAACTATCTGTGGTTTTAGGCATCCATTGGATGCCTTGGACTCTGTGCCCTGCTTATAAGCAGGAAACTAGTATATTTTATTTAATCCCTACAACAAAACTTTTATTTTGGATGAATGTAAATTAATAAATATTATCTTAATACAGGATAGGGATTAAATAACATACAATTTACTCTTAACCAAACCACAATGAAAATGACCAGAAAATGACTAGAAGTATAAACTCAAAAAAAGAGAAGTAATGTTAAAATCTTGAACATATGGACAAATGGTGATTGACTTAGAAGACTGGAAAGACACGATGTAATGGAAAAATCCAGTTAGAAATATCTAATTCTTTACACAGAATCAAGAAATACTCTGAAGTTAGAATACAAGGTAGTTCTAAAGGTGGGGAGGACAGAGAACGAAACATTGGTTGAAACTTTTAACATGAAACTCCAGCCTAGATTCTCCCTCCTGACCATTCATAGTCCAAAACACTCCTACCAAACTCTTGGAAAATACAGTAGATTTAACGGAAGGTAGGATAAAATTTTTTAGGTTATTAGATATAAATAAAAACAGATTAAGTGAAACTCTGTAAAATAAGCAGTGAGACCCATGGGCTCTAGAGTGCTGGCAAATTGGCTTCTATCTATCCTGCCTCCATTCATACGGAAACTGGAGGATTCTTCACTAGGAAAATCGAATCACCCAAGATTAGAGAGGCCTATGGATACCAATAATTGGATATCCAATTAGGAAACCACCAGCACAATATCCTAATTTCTATAATCATCTTGGAGTAACACCCACCATTAAACAGGCTCAGCAACCCAATGTTTCTATAAGCTATTTAATGTCTGACACATGAATGGACAAAGTTCCTATCATATAATGGCAGAATAGCTGGTATGAATAAGTCTCCTGTATATAAAAATTATGCTTCCTGGATTAAATAGTAAATCAGTAATCTAAATGTACAGAATAACAACCAAAACCAGATAACTGAGAATAATGTAACCCAGGGAAGAAAACAACTCATCTGAGGAATCTTTATTCAGCTTTCCCCCCCGCCAGGGCACTCTGCAGGTGGCACAGGACAGCTATAACTCAAGCAGAAAACTTCAGTATTATTAGCTTGAGGAATCAGAAAGTAGAATTTGGGGCTGATGGAGATATTAAAAATTGAGAAGGGAATTCCAGAAAGAACAAACCATAGTGGGGAATCCAAAAATCCATAATGTAATCTATGCTTCAATCATAGGCTAATCTCAAAGTGTGTGGGAGACTCTAATGAAAGCAGAATAAAGAAATAAACAGTAACTGAAAGGTTAAAATAGCTAAGAAGAAATTTTAAGTGGTACCACTTTGAAGTATAAGTCCCATCAAGTTCAATGTAGTTTGAGGGGATAGAATTTTAAACCCTCTTTAAGAAAAAGGTAGCAGAATTCAGAATGTCTACAAAAAATCATTGACAATATCCAGTAAATAATAAAAATTGTTGGATATGTGATGTGACAGGAAAATGTAAATTTAAAAAAATCAATAAAAAACAAATTTCAAGATGATTCATAGACTGATATTCACATAAAATTATTTTAAAACAACTATTATACATATGTTCATTTGAAAAAATAATGACTGACATTTCCCCAAAAATTTTGGTAAATTACATCAGTTTTTAGATCCCCAAATTTTAACAGGCCAAACAATACAGGAAATAAAATCACACCTAGACTGAGACCCATGTAAGTCAAACACTTGAAAGTCAAGATTTAGAAAAATATTGTGAAAGCATCCTTATGGGGAGGGCGGGCTGGGGAGTAGGTATATTACTCATTTAGGAAAGTAATGATACAAATAACACATGGCTCCTTATAAAAAATAATGCAGGCCGAAAATCAAAGCAATGTCTCCAAAGTAATTTAACTTTGAAATTAATGAACTATTGAAAAAATTTCAGTAAAAATTCTTGAAAATTGAAATCAAACAGAAATATTTTTAGATAAACGAAATACAAAAGAATTCATAGCCAGGAGCTCTCACTATAAGATGTGCTAAGAAATTTTTTGAGACTGAAGTGAAATTAACCAGATGGAAATTCAGTTTACAGAAAAGGTGAAAAGTGGCAGGAGTAAAAAATATGTGTAAATATAAATGAATGTTTTTCTTGTTCTTTTAATGTATTTAGAGACAATACAATTTAAAATAAAAATTATAAAATTGAATTTTGTGAGTTAGAGTATATATGGTAGAAAATGACATGAAATACTATATATCACTTCCTCTACATAATATTAGGAAAAGGCTAAGCTAAAATGATAGAATAAAGATCAGTGGCTCTCAAGAGCTAAGGTGAGGTGGGAATCAACTGCATAGGGACTTAAGGGGACTTGCAAAATGATAGAGAGGTTTATGTCATAATTGTGGTGGTGGTGATTACATACTTTTATGCATCTGTCAAAACTCTCTAAATTATATGCTTAAAAATGAATTCTTATATGCAAACTGACCTCAATAAAGCCAATTTAAATAACAATAGAGGCATAGCCAATGCTCTAACTTTGGTAAAATTAAAAGCCTAAATACTTGAAAAAAGAAATTAAGTTGTTTTCATTTATCAAATTGATTGAGAGTCCTAAAATTGATCAGTGAATTTGGCAAGGTCACAGTATACAAAGTCAATATAAAACAATCAATTGTATTTCTACAAATAAACAGGAATAATAGAGAAACTCAATAAAAACATTCCATTAATTATATGATAAGAAGCTAATGTTCAATTTAATAGAAGCTATCCAAATCCTTTGCATCAAATATTGTGAGAATTTAAATTAGATCCAAATAAAATGAAAGGTATGCTATATTGATTGATTAAAGAATTCAATGTTGTTAACATGTCAGATCTGTCCCTAATTAATATATAGACTGATCTTAATAGGCTCTGTTTGCAGAAAATGAAATATTTATTCTAAAAAATGTAAAAACAAACAAACAAAAAGCTGAAGTATCCAAACAATACAGCAATAGAATGAAGTTGGAGATCTCTATTTTATTTCAAAATGTACTATTAAGGTACAGAAATGAAGACAGTATACTCCTCATGTAACAATAGAAAAAAATAAGTCTGTAGGGCAAAATAAAGAGTCCAGAAATAGAATCATATATGTGGCCAATTAGTTTGAAAGAAATATTAAGAATTAAATGGGAAAAATGAGCCTCAATATTTTCTTTGTATCTAAAACAAAAATAAATTTAAAATGGAACATAAACTTATGTGTAGAAGTTAATACTGCAGTAGTACTCGAAAAAGAAAGCACTAAAGAATAAGTTCAGGAATTTATAGTGGATAAAAATATCTTAGACAAGATACAACATACTCTAAACATAAAATTAAAATATTTTAAATTGAAAGTTACCAAATTAAAAAACTTCCATACAGCAGGAGAAACAATTAAGAAAGTGAAAACACAAGCCACAAGGTAGAAGTAAATATTCTTAAAACAAATATTTGACAAAGATCACACATCCAGAATATATTCAGCATTCTTAGAAATCAATAAGAAGAAAACAAAAATCCTGATGAAAAATCTTTTGTTTCTTCGTACTGTATAGAGAGCTAGAAAGAACACTACATCCACCTTTACAATAACAACAAAAATGCAGGGTCAAGGTTTTCTCTAACCCGTGAGAGAAGTGAGGTCATAGAATCACAAAGTAGTCTAAAGTCTAAGGAGATGCCTTCCCAGGAGGAAAGACAGCATTTGCTTACCTGGGGCAAACACAGCCCAACATAAATTAGAATTTGGTTGGAAAAGTTTACAAGATGGGGTTTGTTGAATGTGGGCTTACAAGAGAATGCAGAGGCTCTGGAAGTCATATATATTGAAGGAGTTGACCATTTCTCCACAAACTCTATTGGGCATACAAGAAAGATCTGATGGGAGTCCTTAGAAAGCCTGCCTGGTGGTGCAGACCTGGGAGAGAACAGCAGCTGTGGTGAGGGACTAGGAAACTAGACCTTTCTCTCCCTATAAATCAGAGACCTTGGTCTGCATCAAGCCATGTCACCTTTAGGCACTGGCATAAACCCATTGAAAGTGGAGGAAGAGAACAAGGAGAGAGAAGCAAGAGTGGGCTGAAGATAGAACTACTGATGTTAGAAAGTAAGAGCTCTGAGGTCATGTTCCCAAGATCCAAACACACAAGGTCTACCTAAGACTGAAGTTTAATCAGAACAAAGACAGTTCCCTGCTCACTAACACCAGCCAACAAGCCTCAAATACAAGTCAACAGTGGGATGCTGAGAGGTGACAGGGAGACTGACCCTTTCATCACATGCAAAGAAAAGTCCTAAAACTGATGGTAAAGCAAAGAAAGTGTCTCAGGAAAACTAAAAGTTTTCCTAAACTGAACTAAACCCTAAACTAAAAGTATTGGTGCAGAATTCAAAGAATGTGTTGCTCTGAAAATTCAACCAAACTAGGTTAACTCAAACCCCTATACTAGAAGCCTAGCAGAGGAGAAGCCCTGTGTGCTTACAGGCATACCGTCTATAATGTGTTTCCACTGTCCAACACAAGATGCATGGTGCTCAGCATAAATTTATGAGGCAAACAAACTGGCAAAAAAAATAAACATTATATTGCTAAGAAAAAAACTATAAACTGAACCAATTCAGATGTGACAGAGATGTTAGAATCATCTGACAAGTGATTTTAAAATAACTATAATTAGGATGTTCAAAATTCTAACGGAAAAGGTGAAAAGATATGAGATTAGTGGGAAATTTTAGCAGAGATGAGAACTCAAAGAATCAGATGGAATTTCAAGAAACAAAACCCCCAAAGTAACATAAAAGAATAATGTCTTTGATTCACTCCTCAGTAGACATGACAGACCCAAGAAAAGATTCTGTGAACTTTAAGACAGACAGAGAGAAATTACCCAAAGTGAAAGGTAGAACAGAGCATCTGAGAGTTGTGGAAAAATCTTAAATATAATAAATATGTCATTTGGATACCATCTTAGTGTATCTTATTCTAACATAATGCTTAAATGGACTCCCAAAAGAAGAGAGAATTAGGACAAGAAAAATATCTGAAGAAATAAGGGTATGAATTTTCCAAAATTAATAACACACACTAAACCACAGCTCCAAGAAACTTAGAGAAGAACAAGGATAAACATAAAATATTATATATGTGTTATGTGTATATACACATACAAGCATACCATCTAGGCATGCCCTGTTCAGTCTTGTGCAAACAAGAGAAAAGGAGAAAAACTTAAGGTAGTTAGAGAAAAAGACACATAGCATGGAAAGGAAAATGATAATAATCTCAGCAAACTTTTTGTCTGACAAGGAAGAAACCAAGGCAGTGAGGTTGTTTTCCCTATTATTTCTATACTGGTATGTTTCCTAAACAGTTTTATGGAAGCTTAATTGACAAAATAGAAATTTCAAATATTGGAAGTATAAAATTTGATAACTTTAGATGTACACATTTACCTGTAAAGTCACCACCATAGGCCAGAGGGTAAACAGGTCCATAACCTCTAGTCTTGTGTGCCTCTGCAGTCTCTCCCTGCCCACTCCTCACCCCCACCAGCCCAGGCAGGCACTGGTCTGCTAGCTGACACTACAGATTTCTAGGGTTTAATCTAAAAGTCATTACAGTAGTACTTTAAAAAACTAGCCTAAATTTTTAAACAAACTAATATAGACGTATCTTAAACACTGTATAGTATTTCCAGACTTATTAGACTGCCTTATTCTATTTTCAATTTCCACTTCTCAAAGGACAGAGTCCAAGTTTTTTAAATTTACCAGATTTCCAAATAATTGCAGAGCTTTTTTCTTTAGCAGACCGATCTAACTTCTCCTGTCTCATTCATTTTTTCCTAACATTTTCGGGCTTTGAGGTGCAATGATGCATCACACACACACACACAAAAAAAAAAACTAGAAACATAAAGAAAATAAAATTATAACTGAAAAAATGTGAAATAAAAAGGGGGGAAATCAATGAAATAGAAACAATATACCATAGAAATACTCAGAGAGCCCAAAGTTTGTTCTTTAAAAGGATCCATAAATGGGTAAACTCCCAAAGGTACAGATCAATAGAAAAGCAACAAACATGAGTAAGGAATATTAGGTTTAAAACAGGGGCAATTACCACAAATTTGATAAATTTTAAGATTCATAAAAGGACATTATAAAAACTTGATTAAAATGAATAAATTCCTAGAATAATACCACTTAATAAAACTGATACAAAAAAGAAAAAATAAATCCTAAAGATCTAGATAGTTCTAGTCCTACTAAAAAAATTGAATCTCTAATTGTAAAACACACACAAACCTGGAGATTTCACCTGTAAATTCTACATTTTAGGAAAGAAAGAGCAAATTAGTCCTACACAAACTTTCCCAGAGAATTACAAAGAGAACAATTCTTCACTTGTCTTTGGAGCAAGGAGAAGCTATTTTATAGCAAGTAAGAAAATTTTCAGACCAGCATTACTCAAAAACTGAATTTAAAAATAAGTAATATATAAAAGTTATACCATATCATGACCCAGTTAGGTTTATCCTATTCATTCTATGATGATTTAACACTTCAAAGTCAATTACATATTTCACCGACATTAGCAGAAAGCCAAAGAAAAATCATATGGTCACCTCAATAGAGGCAGAAAAACTTACAAAAATCAAGCCCATTTATAAGTGGAAAACATTTAACAAACTAGGAATAGAGTCTGCAACAAAAATCACACTGGTGAAATAAATAAAAATTTCTCTCTGAGACCAGAAATGATAGAAACATGCTCTTTATTACCACTTCCAATTATAGTCAATATCATATAGGAGATCTTATCCTTGCAATAAGAGCAATAAAAAAATATCTAAAGGGAATAGTGTTGAAAAGAAGAATCTATCAGTATTCACAGAGGATATGCTTGCTTGTGTTGAAAATATAAAAAACTCTATGAATTAATTTATAATTTAATTATAAATTAATGAATATATAGTCACTAAATACAATGTCAATATGCAAAATCCAATATAAAATTGTATTTCCACATATTTGTAACAAAACAACTGAAAAAGAAAAAAAATCAAACGTTAATACTCGGAATAGAAACATCTGAGTCTCAAAAACATTAACCTGAATGAAAAAAGCCAGACCCAAAAGAATACAAGTTGTCTGTTTTCATTTAAGTGACATCCTGCAGGAACAAACTGAAAGGAAAAATTTCTACATGGAGATATACATTGATGCTATTTAAGAACACTGAAGGTTCTTAAGAGAAAAACTAGATTGCCTACAAAGAAATCAGAATCAAAATTCCATAACATTTCTTATCAGTAACTTGGGATGTGAAAATACCTAAGCAATTGCTTCCAAAGTTCAAAGGAGAAAAACTTCATTTTGAATCATGGTCAAGCTAACTAACATTTACAATGAATTCATTCTTTCAGAAATAGTCACTTTGTGATGAACTACAGTAAAATCTGCAATTTGTATAAGAAAGTGAGTTGTGAGTTACAAGAAAAAAGAAGCATGCAAGCAAGGAAAACATAAAGTTTAAGAATTGTTGATGCATAATATAATAAAGTGGGTATTTATAATATAGCCTAGGTGTGTGAGAGGGAGCAGAGGCGAGAGGTCAAGAACAAAACCCACATGAAATAGGTTACAAATCCCATCCCATCTGGATGATGAAGAGATACCCTGTCTAACCATGGACATTGACAGAAAGCCATAAGGCTAAATATACATTTTTTAAAAGTAAGGATTAAGCAGTGCACAGTGGTGCACACCTATAATCCCAGCTACTCAAGAGGTTGAGGCAGGAGGATAGCAGGTTCAAGGATATCCTGGACAACCTAATTGGACCTGTCTCAATAGGATAAAAACAATAAAAATAGAAAGTACTTTTATTTTTTAAACAAGAAGGTAAAAGAGGAGAAAATAGGACAAAGAAAGTTTGATAGACAGATGCAGAAGGTTAAAAAAAACTAATAAAACATTTAAAATGGTAGTGTATGAGAAGCTGATATGCCATCAAAAATGACTTTATTCAAAGTTATCCCCTCTACCTGGGGGCAGCTTACATTCAATAACTGATCTCAGACACCTTGCCTCAACTCAAGACAACTCTGAAGATTCATCCCATCTCCAGAACTCCCTGAGGAACTGAGAGAGACCGCAGGGACAAATGTACAGCAGTTTGATCTCCTCCTTCTGCCCAACCCTGTCCCTCCATCCTCACAGGTGTTGTTCCTGCTTGTGCTTCAATAAACATTTTGCATGTACTCTGTCTTCTCTGTCTCAACAAATATTTCTTAGAGGACCTTACTTTGAACCGTTGGTGCAAAGTGGCCCAGGGAAGCAGATTTTGAGGATAGAATTTTAGAACCAGATTGCCCACTAGCTGGCTAACAAAAAAGATTCCACTATTGGTTAGTGGATGGAGTATGGTAACTCCTGGAATACTGTGGCAACATATCATGATTACATTTTGTTGCATAAAGAATAACTCTAAAGCTTAGTGGCTTAAAATACCTATTTTTATTATCTCTCATAAGTCTGTGAGTTTATTGGGCTCAATGGGGTAGCTCTCCAGCTCCAACAATGTGTGCTGAGGTGGCAGTCATCTGGGTGCTTAATTGGGCTCATTCACATCCTTGGAAGCTAAAGCTGGCTTCAGCTCCAAGATCACTTGGGACTGGTAAAGAGGGTTCCTGAAGATGAGCTTTCAACAGCCTCATAAAAGAGTTCCAAAAGGGAACATCCCAAGACCTGTTCTCAGAGAGAGGAAGTGAAAACTGCAGGATCACTTAAGGGCTAAGCCAACACCTTGCAGAGTACAGCATCACTTACACTATATGTGATTGAATGAAGAAATCACAAACATAGGTCATATTCAAGGGAGAGGAAACAAGAAGTATGATGTGTATATAAAGGGTGGGGTAAAACCAGGGCCAGCTTCAGAGACTAGCTACAGCACAGTATGTTCAAAATTTCACTAATGGTGAACTCAGATTGAAAAATCGTAGAAGGCAAATCACTGATAGGTGCAATAACTCAAATGTTTGAAAAATTTGGGGAAAGTAACATTTATTAAAAAATGGAGATGGATGAGGAAGTGCTTGCCTGTAATTTCAGCAACTCTGGAGGCTGAGGCAGGAGGATCATAAATTCAAGCCCATCCTGGGCAACTTAGCAAGATCCTGTTTCAAAATCAATTTTTTAAAAGACTGGGAATGAAGCTCAGTGATAGAGTGTCCCTGAGTTCAATCCCTAGTCCCTGACACATAAGGGAATCAGATGGATATCACTTCACAGAAAAGCATATAACAGCTAATTTAAGAAGTGTATAAAATGAAGCAAAGAGTTTGCAATTAAAATCTACACTTTCAAAAGACCTTAGGTCCAGATAATTTTACAGAATTCTATTAAACTTCAAGCAGGAGATATTTTTATGTATGTATATAGTATATTTATATATATACAGTAAATATATGTGTGTGTATATATATACATATGTGTGTGTTCCAGAGCAGAAAAAATATAAAAAGCTTTGTGAGCCATTCTCACAAATAGAGAAAACTCAGCTATTAATAAAGGATGTAAAATGTACAAAAAAGAGATCAATAATTGAAATTGAATCCCATCCCAGGCACATGAATATTAAAATTCTAAAGTAAATATTAACATCCTAAAGCCAGTAGAAAATGAAAGAATACAACATAATCAAGTAGAAGTTATTTCTGTCTTAGACATTTGCAAAAATCAGAGATGACTTGCTTCTCTGGGCATATACATGATAAAGAAGCAAGACTTTCAGGACTCTAAGAAACTTAGAACATTATTACACTAACTACTTACTATCTTTCACAAAATTCATACACTTGTGTCAGCTTTTTCTTCTATGATTCCGTTTCTTTTTTTTTTTCCTTATGTATGAACTAATACTGGCCCACTTCCTCCTCACTTCATGGAAGGTGGACAGTCTCTCTCTGATCTCTCCTGGTATATTGTGTTGGCAGTGACCCTAACCAGCTATTGCTCTGTCACCTTATTTATACCAGTAAATAGTCAAGTTTATCTCTCTGTTCTCTGGTAGGAATGGGAAAGGGGGGTGGGGGGGAATCTTGAAATGTACAGTTACAAGAAAGAGTGTAACCAAAGATTTCCCAGAACACTTGGTTAGACATCAGAAAATGAACACATATATCATTATTAGGGCACCAAAGGAGAAAATCCATTCAATTATATTCAATGTTCTTCAGTGATTCAAAAATGATTAGCAAACAGAGACCAAAGAAAAATATTCTCAATTTAATAAGGGTGCTTTCGTGAAATCTGCAGGAAATACGAAATGAAAATAGGCAAGGATTTTGATTAAAGACAAGAACTCAAAAAAGATACCAGCCATGAATATGGCAATATTTAGCATAAAGAAGGTTTAGGAGAAAGAAAGACATAATCTAGAAAACAAAGAAACAAAGTTAATACTTTCCAATTAACAATATCCAGTGAGAAAAATAGATCTCATTAAAAATGTAAAACACTTAGAGAATAAAAAATCAAAAGACTATGTATTTATTTACCTTCTCATATATAAATCTATTTAACATCTTCTTAAACATGAAAGAGAAGATACCACAACAGAACAAAACCTTTCTGAAAGACTATCAATGAGAAAGGACTTTCAATTAGATATAAGTACATGCTACCAGGCCTTTATAATTAAACCTAGATATTTTAAAATAAGGAAATAAATCAATGAAATTGAGTAGCATATGTAAGAGACCCATGTATATGTAAGACTTTAATTTGTGATTAATTTGGTCTGTTAATCAGTTGGCAAATTGTATGATCATTATATTTTAGGAAAAGTCACTATCAATATGAACAAATTGAAGCAAGATAATATTTATGATTCATACTTACTAAAACAAACTTCAGGTGGTTAAAGCACTAAACATTAAGTAAAAATATAAATGTGCTAGAGGAAAGTACAGAATACTTTCTGAAGCCGTGAGGTAGCAAAATTCTCCATCAGTGAAACCTCAATACAGAAACTATAAAGTAAAAATAGTAGGTTTTACCTAAGGAACTTAGACCAAGAAGTAGCATATTCCCTGTGTAATTGGAAAATAAAGAAAAGATAAACTGCAGGAAAAAGAGATCAATTACCACAACACATTTAGCAAAGAAGATATTAATAACCAGAATTATAAAGACTGCTATAAATAATTTACAAAAAGGCAAACAACTTGACATTAAAATAAGTAAAGGATGCCAGATGGTAATTCTCAAAAAAAAAAAAAAAGAAACAAAATGGCCAATAAACATATAGAGGATATTCATTCTTACCCGCAATCATGTGTGTGTGGTTTTCACTTATTAGATGGCATAAACTGTCAATCTGTGAAATATGGGGAAACTGGCACATTCATAACACAGCAAAAAGATGGTCTTTTTGATGAAGTATTTGGAGAAGGCAATTAGGGAGTATATATTGAAATCTTAAATTTCCTTGGCCTGGCAAGTTAGTCTCTAGCAATCTATTTTCAAGAAATACATTCACATGTATTCAACGATGTGTATTCAAGGCCATTTATTAACTTTATCATTTGTATTAGTATAAAATTGGAAATGCTGAGATACCCATCAGGAGGGAAGCTGGGGTGGAATATGATGTATGGCATGTGGAAAAGAATAGTTCTGCCTACAAATATTCCATGAGAGATTTTTCAGTCATACATTCTTGTAAGACCAAGGAGTAGCATATTCCCTTTGTGCTAAAAATTGAGATGTAAATATTTATGTAAACATATGCAAATGCTTGAGAAGGGCTGGAAGGATGACTCTAGACTCTTGACCAATGGTACAACACATAAGGCAAGGTAGGAAAGGCAAGCTTCAGGGAGCATTTCTGGGAATACCTCTGTATTTTAAAGATCTTTTGGAGAGAAAATATATTCATATATTAGGGGAATTCAAAAGAAAATTTTAAAAAGACAATTATAGAAGTGAGGTAGCAAACAATTCCTTTTGGGGCCTTGACACATCTTATGATGGACAAACTGGTTCCCAGTTTGGACCCTCCATTCATTTTGACCATTTATTTGACATGCTTTGAGACGGAGCCAAACTTTCAATGAATATAGAGCAAAAGAAGGAGCATATTTTCCAAGCAAATTATTCACCATGACAATCACTTCAAAAGCTTTCACTTTAGATACATGTTTACCTACCTCCTGCATTTTCCCCCCAGTGGAATTGAGAATTTTCCTTCCTAAAACTTCTAGTTGCTAAGCAACATTTCCTTCTTCGCTGTGGAGCATGGATGCCATATTATTCTCACTTTTCATCAGCTTTATCTTTCTCTTCTTTTCTCCTCATCTACCCTAACACACACACACAAATAATTTTCGAGAGCTTTTCTATATACATGATATTTATTCATTTATTTGTTTTGTAGGAAATGAAGGTCTTTTTGTTGTTGTTGTTGTTGTAAGCTTTTAACCAAAAGAACCAACAGAAGCTTCCTTCTCCATCTTCTAAGAGGATGACGACCTAGAGATGCCTTTCCAAAAACTCAGAAGAGGATTTGTCTAAGGGTCACAGTTTGGGGACAGAGTTCTAGGTCTTAGGACTTTAGGCTGATGGCTCTCAGATGGCAAAGACCTATTCAGTGAATGTTTATTGAGCTACTACTATGTTCCCTAAAGCAGTCACCAACCTCATGAAGGTCACATTCACAGGACTATACATTACAACTGCACATCCTGCCCCATCTTATTTAAAACACTTTTCCTTGACCAGGAGGCAGTTGGATATGTGCAAAGACTCTGTGCTGCCTGAATGCTTAAGGAAAGATGGGCTGAAGGATATTTTTCCCTTCTGGATAACAGGGCACAATACTGGCGGTGGACAGGCCTCAAACAAGTGCCTGAGCCCTGAGGTTTTGGATAAAAGTCTTCGTCTCTCCAGAGAAGCTGTGGATCTCCTTTGCCCTGTGTGAGTACTGGGGACCCTTACATGTGACTGAAGTGCATATTGTTTGAGAACTATTGCTATGGACAAAGAGTGCCTGGCTAATAAGTTCTAGCACAGTTACAGTCTAGTGGTGGATGCTTGGGCAGGTTTCTTACTCTTGTTTTGCAAAATGGAGATTATAGTATATAGATTAAATGGTAGTTAAAACCAAAAAAATTTTTAATTTTATAAATGACTTAGAACAGAACCTGGAATATAATTTGCTCAAAGGGTCTACTACTATTCTAACAGACTGACACTTTGCAGTTGAGAAGGGAGAGGAGAGAGTTTTCCTTTGGAGGTAGCCATGCTTGTCTTTGACCAAGTTCTAAAAAAAAAAAAAAAAAGGCCATTAAACACTATGGGGAAAACTCTGTAGTTTCAAGAAGGATTTGATTCTGTAAAGTAAAAGAGCTCACTGCAGGTGAGCAGGCCAGACCTATAAAAGAAAACACCTGTATGTATCATGGTAAAATGTTTGAATCTCACAAACAACAGAAGCTTCACAAAAGGAAGGATTAGTTAAAAAAGAAAAACGAAACCAACTGACATCAGATTTCTTATCTGTGATGCTGGAAACCAGGTGGCATTTGAATAGCATTTACAGGCTTGTGACAGAAAAGAACTGTGACCCCATCAGCAAGAATTCAGACAGTATCAGCATACATCTTATCTGAGAATAGTCAAAAAAAAAAAAAAAGAAAAAAAACTTTAGCCAAAGAAATTAATCCAAATGAAAATCTTAATATTCAGAAAGGTGAATAAGAAAGAAAAAAGCAGTTAAGAAATGCACTGAACAATATAAATCTGTGTGTGTGTGTAGAACAATTTGAAATAAACTTACATAACTTACATTCTTCAAAATAATACAAAATAATAGTGTAGGACTAAAGCATAAAATAATTTCACCAAGAATGTGTTTTTGTTTTTGTTTTTTGTTTTGTTTTTGAGAATGAAAAGGAGGGGTTTAAAGGGAAAAAATTCCAATCATAGCATGGATCGAGTAGAGAATTAGGACATTCATCTAATTCCTGTAATGGTGGGGAACATCTGGGGATTAGATGTGCCTTGTTTGGGGCAGTGTGATCATTAGGATTATGTTCGCCCATACAAGTGAGATCTGTTGACTACACGGGGACTTGCTCTCCTCACACACCACGATTCTGAGGCAGGCAGTTCAGCCCAGTTCCTGAGTATCAACAGGACCTGCACTGCCACATTCTGCTGTGTCCCCTTTCTTGTGGCTTTTGTCATCCTGACCACAAGATGACTGCTCCACCTCCAGGCATGATACATACATTTTCGATAAGCAGCAGCTGAAGGGCAACAGAAATACCAACTGAGTAAAGAGTCATTTCCCCAAAGCCCCACTTAGTATCTGCTTGTGCATCATTAGTCAAAAGAAATACTTTTACAGAAACTCCACCTCCCCAAAATTCTGCGTTCAGGTTAAAGCAGGAGGAGAGAATCAGATAAGTAACTAGTAGGGTCCTCAATGGAAATAGTAAACAATTCATATTTTGCAATTTGTGAGAAATTGTGTTTGAACTGTTTAAAAACAAAACCCAACACAGTTATTTATAATATATATCTATATACATATATCTATATCTATATATATATAGATAGATAGATAGATATCCATATCCATATCCCTAGCTGGATGTGGCAGTGGACTTCTATAATCCCAGCAAATCTGGAGGCTGAGTCAGGAGGATCCCAAGTTCAAAGCCAGCCTCAGCAATTTAGCTAGGCCCCAAGCAACTTAGCAAGAACGTGTCTCAAAAAGTAAATTAAAAAGGCCGGAGATGTGCTTTAGTGGCATAGAGCCCCTGCATTGAATCCCCAGTACCAAAAGAAGTGGGCGGGGAGAAGGGAAAAGAAGAAAAAGAAATATACCTAAAGCAATAACTACAAATGACATTAAAAAGAGACATAATTACCAGGCATATGTAAAAATAAAGAATCAGAGGAAAACACATATGGAGCAAGGTACACTTTATTATACTAATACCATCACTCCTCAGACAAAAATTCATTATGTAATGATAGAATGCACAATTTTTGAAGATGTAATAAGCAGATACTCAAATGTACCAAACTACACAGTGATGCTATGTGACAACTGTTTTAACTCTTAAAAATAACAAAAAAATATTATAGAGAGAGATTTTAACAGGTCAATTTAAGAATTAGTCCCATTGAGTAGACAAGAAGCTTCTTTCTGAGAAGAGCTGTCGGGAATGAAGGAATGGAGAATGAGAGACCAATAAGGAGACAGGCCACTGTAACTAACACAGGCAAAGAATCGCTGTGAGGGGTATTCCTGACCCAATTTCTTTTCCAGTAGATGCTACAGTCACAAAGTAGGTCAACAACAATAGTTTCTGCCTGTAGGAGGAATTCATAACGAGGGCAGATAGTTCCATACTGGGACACTCTTCAAGGTCAAATCTTTGTTTCTGAAGTTTTTCCTCATGGAAGGAAATACCTTCACCAATACCAAATACTCAAATGATCTCTTCAAAGCACATATGATTTCACTAAATAGAAAAATGTTTCAAAACAGGGAATGCAATTCCTTTTTTTAGATCATTGATGCCATTCATCAGATATTTTTAATGAAGTAGATGTCTGGGGAAAACACTTAGCTAATTAGTCATTTTCTCTCATTATGTGAGTGTATGAAACAGGTGTTCTCAGGTCCTTCAGAACAGTTGCTGCTGCAGGTTGAAGGAGTTGGTTCCCTTGCTACTGTAATGCTATGCGTGGCTCCTGGGTTCAGGGGCCCCAAGACTGACTTTGCGACTCAGGTCTCTCCCTGCTTCTTCCATATCTCAGGAAAGTCAACAATTTCCTTACTGTGTTCCTTTCCTCCTCCAGATTTATCCACCTTCAGTTTTTCCCCTGAACTTATTCTGATATATTGGTTGTTGTTGCTCTCAGTTATGATTTGAATATGTAGTAGTTACTAGAGGCACAGTTCACATTAAGAAACCTTGAATTTTACAGAAAATAGAACTGTGAATTATACAATCCCTTTTTTCTTTGAAAATAGTGCCTTAGTAGAATGCTAACATAGAAAGTTGCTTATGAAATCTGTACACAAAACTATTCACAAAAACCTACGACTACAGCTTTACATATAAATTCTTTTTTTAAAAAAATATGTCGTGTTTGGATTACATGAGAATATCATTGCATCTCTGAATTTCAGATTTTTTATTTATTCTCTAGTGATTGCTTCACTTCTTACAGCTTGGTGAATGCTGGTCATTAAAAATCATTATGCTATCTTTAAGATCATTACTAAATGTTCTCATTCTTTGAGTCTGCCGCTAACAAGCCGATAGTTAAAATCTACAAAAGCAATTTTTAGAAGAGATTTACTACAGCCTCGTGAGAATTCTGTAGATTTTCAGGGCCATTTTTGGTTGTCACAGTGATTGGAGAGTGATAACTATATTTGTTTATTTACTTACAGTAGGTCTGTTGATATGCAAAGGACTGCACATATCTAATGTGTACAACTTGATGAGTTTGGACATATGCAAATACCCATGATACCATCAACATGATCAAGGTCATAGACATATTCAACACCTCTCAAAGTTTCCTCGTGTGCTTTTGTGGTAAGAACACTTGCCACATAACCAAATACTAAAATAACATGAGGTCTACCCTCTTCACAAATTTTAAATTGCACAATACAACACTGTGGACCCAAGGTACTATTATTGTACAACAGTAATCTCTAAAAGTTGTTCATCTAATATAACTGAAACTTTATATCCTTTAAATAATTCCTGATTTCTCCCAACCATCAGGCACAGGCAACCACTATTGTAGTCTCTGTCTCCATAATTCTGGTTATTTAGATACTTCCTACAAGTAGAATAATGTAGTATTATTAGTAGTTTAATTAGTAGTGAAATGCACAGAAGCAAAGAATACAATACTGGTTGCTACTTGCAGCTGGTGAGCAGATAAAGAAAACAGGATACACTCACACAATGGAATACTATTTGGCCATAAAAAGGATGAAATACTGTCCTTTGTGACAACATGGATGGAACCAGAGACCATTATTCTAAATTAAATAAGTTAGGCACAGAAAGATAAATACTGCATGATCTCACTCACAAGTGGATTCTAACAAAGATGATGTCATGCAAGTTGAGGGTAGAATGGTTGCCAGAAGCCAGAGAGAGTGGCTGGGAAAGGGACAGATTGTAAGTACTCATTAATAAAGGAGAGATTTATTAATGAGTACTTACAGTTAGATGAGAGTAAGGAGTTCTGACGTGTCCTTGCACAGTAAGGTGAATTTAGATCAACAATTACAAACTATATGTTTCAAAAAGCTAAAATAAAGGATTTTGAATGTTTCTACCATAAAAGAAATGACAAATATTTCAGGAAATAGATATTTTTAACTTGATTTAAACAATACATAATGTGTGCGTATATTCAAACATTGCATATTACCCTACTAATGTGCACAATTCATATTTTTACATATCACTTAATACCTTAATTAATTCAAATAAAAAAGGAACTATGCTTCAATGTATTATCCCCAACACATGCTTTGCTTGATTCAATAGATGATAATCTATAACCCACCATATTCCTGGGAATTTTGGATTAAATAATGGTTTTAAATGTTGCTATTAGTTACCTTGTACTGAAATGAATTAGGCTTAACAAACTATGAATCCAGCTTAGGTACCCATTGATGGATAAATGGATAAAGAAAATGTGGTATATGTACACAATGGAGTTTTATTCAGCCATAAAGAAAAATGAAACTATGTCATTTGCAAGAAAATAGAACTAGAGACCATCTTGTTAAGGAAATAAGTGAAACTCAGAAAATCAAGGGTCCTATGTTTTCTCTCATGTGTGGAGCCTAGAGAAGAAAAGGATAAAAAAGGTGTAATCCAAGGGAGATTAATAGAGGAAAAGGACAAAAAGGTAGGAGGCCAGGAGAGAGAGGGTGAGGGCTGGAGAGTGATACTGGCCAAATGATATTGTTCTATTGAGTGCATATACCAACATGCAACAACAAATCCCATCATTATGTACAACTATAATGCACCAATAAAAACGTGGAACTAAAATGATCCTAAAAATTTGGCTTGAATTGGACCTATGTAGTATATATAAATATTTTATAAAACCTCCAGAAATATTTGAATGAAATAGAGAAAGAAGAACATTAATGTTTGATGCATAAACATTTAGGTCTCCTGATAAAAATCTCTGCCAAAATTTATCTATAGTTCACATTTCTGAAGAATGTTTCCAATAACAAAAAAAAAAAGAGGAATGGTCCTATTAATATCACTGAGGAAAGATCACATGGTTTAGCAGAGAAAATGGATATTTCACAAAGGAAGATGCTATTTGGATTAATGGGTAGGTGGAAACATCCAGTTTAGTTCTTTCTTTAGAAGTGTGCTGTAACAAATTGTACTTGAACGCAGAGGCATCTATTACAGCAAACTCTTTTTGGAGAATGTCAGTGATTTTGTGTACTTCTAATTCCTTTCTGTCTTGAACATCTGAACCTCATAAAATAAAAATGACTTATTAGGGGAAAATGCAATTAAAGCCAGACCCTGAGGTTATATCTCACAGTTTATTGTGGAATCTTTGGAGAATCTAACCAGAGACACAGCAAGTGGGGAGCTCTCTTGGACCGCTACCACCCTGAGGTCTCAGCCAGGGTCCTTGCAGAGACCACCTTGAGGTGAAGAAATGCAAGTAAAGCATCATTGGTACTAAAAGCTATGAGCATCTCTCAAAAAATTTTAATGGAGAACATGCAGTTTATCAAAAATGATGAAAAACAAACTGAAAGTTTCAGTAATTAGGTCTTTATGCTTCAATAGAAACTCTCTAAAACAAAATGTAGTCATTTCATGTTTTAATTTTTTTTCCGTCAGTGTTATTTCAAATGTAAATTTCTCTTCCAATCTTCCAAAATTAGGATTGCAATTCAATTTCTTTTTTCTATTTTGCATATTTTATTGCTATCTCATGGGTAAACTTACAAAATGTGTAAACCTTTTTCTTCTCTTAAAAATGTAATGAATCTATTGGTCATAGTCCAGTAGTGAACACAGAAACCACATAGTTATTTTAGTAGAGCCAATTTAATTTAAGGAATTTGTTTAAGAATTACTGGACAACTGAGAAGGCTAAGGGAAGCACTTAAATAATAGGCACAGGAATTACAGGAAGCAGATCCTAGCTGGAGAGCTGGAGGGAAAGGCTGAGGTTATTAAAATTGACCAGCTGGTGTTGGTATATGAGAGCTTGGAAGCCATTCTGTGTAGCTGAGCCCCCAAAGTCTATGGAAGACTGTCGTGGGCACCTGCAAGCTGGTGCTCATATCCTCTAAGGGGGCAAATAAGGCTGGCTCTGGAGGTGTGGGGAGCAAACTTTTGCTCCCAGGATGAAGAACTCTGGCTGTGATGAAACCTTAGGAGTGGGAAAAAAATAGGAAGAAGCAAGTCCATTTCTCAGCCTCAGGTTTTGCATTCTGCCTCTTAAGACCCATTCTGGCAGGAAAATAAGTTGCAGGGAAGAAATGCAGTATGGAAAGTTCTAGTCCCAGGATCATAGAGAGGAATGAAGAAGATTAGGTGTGAAGCCAAGAGGTAAAAATCCAAGAAACCGAAAATATTGATACTATGCTTCTACATCTTAATGGTAACATGTACCCCCATGAACTATTTGCTATTTTAATTTTTATCATTTCTGCAACATATAGAATGCAATCCTCCTAAAAGACTCAAATTATAATTAAACATTTTGTAACATCATGTTTATGAATATATAAAATGTGGTGTTTTCCTTTGCCTTATTACAAATAGTAGATTGTTTCATAATTATATTCAAGTTGCCCTAAACTATTTCATAGCTTAAACTTTTATCCAAGTTGCCTTAAACTATTTCATACCTTAAACTATTTCATAGCTTTGTTTATAATGTTCTATTAGAATTTTTATTAAATTATGGTCTTGCAATCTTTGTTAGCATTTAATCTCCAATATTTTTTTAATCAGTTTTTTTGGTTTTTTTAGATATCTTTATTTATTTATTTAATTTTATGTGGTGCTGAGGATTGATCCCAGGGCCTTGCACGTGCTAAGTGAGCACTCTACCTCTGAGCCACAATCCCAGCCCCTAATTTCCAAGATTTTTAAAAATATTTTTCAACCATTAGTACTAATTACAAAAATAAGGTGATAAAAATTATAGTATGAAATAACATAATTTTAGACTAATTAGGGAAAAGACTTTATAAATGGAAATATATGTATGTGATGTATATATACACACACATAATTTTTCTATCTTCAAACATTAGAATAAATAATTATAGTATTTTTAGAATACCTACTTTTGCCAAGTACTACCATTTTTATTAAATAGATGATCCTCTTTTCAATTTTTGAGTTAGGTGTTATAGTTTTGTTTTATGATTAAAGGAGCTGGGATCTAAGACCATAAGTAATTTCATTGAGATTACATGGTGGATTAATGTTAATAATCTTTGTTATAGTGCTCTTAACATCAATACATTGCAATGTATATAAATTGTCTGCATAGCCCACCGGCAAGATTTCAACGTTATTTCTTCCTGTAAACATTACAATGCTTCTTTTAAAGAAGTGTAATCTAAATAATTTAGTTGTATTTTTATATACTGGTCACATGTAGGAAGAAAAAAAAACAGCACCCACCCACTAAACACCTAGGAACGGTTTCAGCAGATAATGGTCAAGATTCTTATACTCAAAATTACCAAATATTATTAAAACAAATTAATAAAAGGTATATTGCTTAAAACAAGGTGGTACTGGTAAACAAAGATAAGAGAATAGATCAGTGGAATACAGTAGAAAGTGAAAAACCATGTTAATTTCTGACAAAGATGACACTCCAGCCTATTCAATAAATAACATATGGTCAACTGAATACGTGAAAAAAAATTTTTTTGTGTGGTTTTTTTTTTTTTTTGTGTGTGTGTGTGTAGCTGGGGACTGAACTCAGGGCCTTGTGCATGCTGGGCAATCACTCTACCAATTGAACTATATCCCTAGCATGAAAAAAATGATGTATTTTGACTTCCTCCTCCCATCATATGAAAGAATAAATTTCAGATGTTTTATACACTTAAAAGTAAAAGTAATAATACAAACCTAGTAGTGAAATACATAGGAGAATATTTTTAAGCCTATGAGGTTAGGCAAATATTTCTTAAATTAGGACAAAAAGCAAAAGGAAAAAAGTGGATACATAGAACTCTATTCAAAATAGATGACTTTTTGTATTACTGTTAAGAGAATTAAAAAGGTCAGGTCATAGTCAGGACAATTTGTGTTCAATAATTTAAATGAATACTACAAATCAATAAAAAAAGGTTCAGTCAACCAAATAGAAATATGGATAGAAGATAGATACTTCCATTCAAGTGGTGAGTAAACATAAAAATGAGATCAACTTCATTAATAATCATCAGGGACATGTAAATTTAAATTTAGACCACAATGCAATACCACTGTATATCTATCAGACTGACTAAACTGGAAAAAAAAAACAGAAAATACCAAATGTCAGTGAGGATGTGGGAAATGAGATCACTCAAATGCTGCTAGAGAGAGAAAAAAATGACTTGTCACTTTGAAAACTGTTTAGCAGTATCTTAAAGCTGAACATAGGCATGTTCTATATGCCTACAGAACAATTTCACTCTTAGGTACATAAAAAGTGAACATACATACATAAAGTCACCAAAGCTATGTAGAAGAATGCTTATAGAAACTCTGTTTAAAAGAAATCAAAACTACCCAAATGCTAAATTTTAAAAAATATATATAATATTTTCAAACAATTGAATACAATATGCAATGATAATAAATTAGGTAAAACTATGTTCAACAATATAAATAAATCTCACAATATCCAGTAATGAAGTCAGACAAATGAATGCATACCACATGATTCCATTCATACAAAGAAGGAAAGGAACAGTAAAGTTTTGATGCAGTTAGAAATGGAATAAGTGGTTTTTCCAGGTGATATTGCAACTAGAAGAGGTCATTTCCTAGTGACTCGAAGAGGTCATTTTTTAGATCCCATCTTTATTCAAAGTATGAACATGTCCAGTGAATAATAATCTTGCAGCTGCCCTTGCAGACAGTATAAGTGTTAACCCTCTCTGTCACTTATTTATAAAAGCAAAAGTTCTTTTGCTGAGTCAGGGCAAACCCATTCTCCAACCTTATTTTCTGACTGTAGACAGAAGTCAACTGTGTTTTAGGCTCATCCAGCTAACACTCCATTTACCCTTTGTGCAGGTATTAGTCAATCCATACTGAAACTGAGCAGTACCACAAACAAGCCTGTTATAGGCCAGGCAAGTAACATAAATGTGGAAGGGAAGCCCAGCCTAATTACAATAGCATAGAGAAGCTATGATGAAAGGAAGAAAACACAACGTAAGGCATTCATGCTAAATTTTTAAAGTACTTTTTTGACTCATAAAATCAAGTTTATGAGCTTTAATTATTTATAGCCACCAGTTTGTCACCTCCCAGACTCCTCCATACTAAGC
Organism: Ictidomys tridecemlineatus; assembly: GCF_052094955.1. Classification (NCBI taxonomy): domain Eukaryota; kingdom Metazoa; phylum Chordata; class Mammalia; order Rodentia; family Sciuridae; genus Ictidomys; species Ictidomys tridecemlineatus. The sequence continues at coordinate 116,907,553 of NC_135477.1, read as the reverse complement.
ATTGTTTGAGATGCTGTGGGGGATACTGAACAGCCTAATACCACTGCCCTCTAGACACTTATAATTTCCTTTGGATGATGGAATAGATAAGCATGAATCATGAACAGTAACACAAACAGTATGTAATTAATATTAAGGCATCTTTTATTCTCCAGTAATGTAGGCATTTTGAAAGATGCATATGAATAAAGTCTGGTAGAAATAGGAATTTTTATGAGCAGGCTGGCACTGATCTTAAGGGTATGAAGAGTTTGAATAGACATAGATCTATGTGAAGAATATTGGGAAGCCATAAAGGGAATTCAGAATGAAGACACTAAACTGGAATAAGCCCAGAGAGTTGGAATGCAACAGTAGAGATTGTCTTCATAGAGACTGATAAGCATTTGAAAGAAAGGTAGAAACTATAGGTAAGTTGGACCAGGCTACAGAGGATTTGGAAATGGTTTGTGAAGATTCCAGACAGCAGGAAAAACACAAAAACCATGAAAAGAAAAAAATTGAGGGCAAAAAGTGTGCCACAAAAGAAGCTTATTGAGAAAAGTAATCAGGAAGATTAAGAAGAAAACAGCCAAATACTTCACTCGGATAAATAAGCCATTCATATTCTTTCATCCACTCACTGATTTCTGTATGCAATAAAAATTGATAAGGACCTATTATATGCCAGGGACTAAACTAGGTTTTGGAGTTACAATCCTAAAACAAACAAACAAAACCCATGCAATTGGATTATACAAATTGCAGTGGAAGCCTTTTCAAATATTTAAGAGTCTCCTTGTTTAAGTGCTCTGAACCTAAAATCATGCAGTGAGAACATCTGTACAAAGAATGGTAAGTATGGTTCTGAAAGTGCTAGCTGAAATAATTAGATACCAGAAAGATGAACTATAAGAAATGGGAAGGACAAAGAAAACATATTATTAGTAGATCATAAAGTCGTCTTTCTAGAAAGGATAATAATTGAATATAGTACTCTGGGTGTATACAAAACTAACACTGAAAACCAAAAGCCTTTTGATATACATGTGACTATTCTTTATCATGTGATGAATGGAAACAATACCCCTTCCAACTAAGAAATGAACTCTAAAAGGATATAAAACCTATGAGAACAATATTAAATAACCTCCTGAAAATATAAGATAAACCTTTAGCAAGTAGAAAAGCATGCCTTTCCTTGGTTAAGAAAATTTAAATAATAAAGATGACTTCTTAAATTAGCTTATAAATTAAGTATGTTCTCAATTAAATTGTTCTACCTCTCAGTGACTCAATATCTTTATCTATACCATGGAGATAATATTATAACTTACCTTTTAGATTGGTTATGAGAAGGAATTAACTTTTTATAGTGTTTGATAAGCACTGTTAAAGAGATGGATGGATGGAAGGAAGAAGAAATGACCAATAGATTTCTATGGTGGGAGTAAGTAGAGACAAGATTCTTAGTTTATATAAAAGAATGAACTTGTAAGAAATAATCCAGAAACTTCTAAAAAATAAAACTATAATAATTAAAAGTTTGATACTGTCATAGATTAAATAAACCAAATGAAGAATTCAGAAATAGGCCCAAATATTTACAAAAATTTAGTATGTGAGAAATGTCATTTCAAATCAGTGGGGAAATACGGATTACTTAACAGATGAGATTAGAACATGAGAACTATAAATCAGTACTGAACCAAGTTGATTACAAACTGACCTAAGCCCACAAGGGTTATGAACAATTTCATTTGGGTTTATAATAACAGCCACCAAAAACCTCTGATCAGAGGGACAATGTCAGCTATCCCCTTGTTTAAAAAAGAAAGCAAGCTTCCAAGTCTCCTCTCCTCTCTCACACATATGCCTCCCCTCTTTCTCTCTCTCTCACACACACACACCAAACAATCAATGCCAAATGGCACAGAATAACCCAGACATAACCTGTTTTGTAAACTTGATGAAGTCCCAGTTGAACAAAGTTTGAGGCGCCATTCTCACCAATTTGCATAAGAGGTTCATATGAAGCAAGACCTAGCAAAGTTTCTGAGAAACAGTTCCATTACCCATATCATCAGCATCATTATATAATCAGCTTCAGCCAACATTTTAAACCAATGTCTTGATGCAGAACTATTTCAGGGATTCAAGACTTGAGCTCAATCCCTAAGGATGCACTATGGCTTCAATGGATTCTTAAGCCTTATTCACGCATGTGTAAAGGGCATCTCTAAAATATTTGTGAACCATCCAAATATCTTAAATATCTTTAACTTCATCAGTGGGGTTCCATTTCTAATTTCTTTCAAACTAACATTTAACTATTTTTAAAAGAACTTATTTTAAAAGCAAAAACAATTTTTGACATCTGTTATATTAATTAGAAAAACATGTATTGATGGAGATCAGAATACCAGAAGAGCTCATGCTTGTTCCTGGGGAGTATCTGTCTTCTGATACAATACTAAGTGTCCTGCATTATAAATTACACTTAGTAACACACATATACCATGCTACAAATACTACAGAATTTTCAAAGTATATGATCAACATCACAAAAGTTGGACTCATTTGTCAAGTTTTACACCAGAATGTATCTGAGGTAGAGCATTTTAAAAATGTAAACTAAGGCAGATGAGAGTACTAAAAGAAACTATGAGAAACTTATTGTGCTCTCCTATTCTTTCCCTCTCTCTCTGTCTCCCACTCCAGAAACAATTAAGATATAATTTGACCCCTAACAATGAAATGCTTCACATAAACTAGTACAAACAATAAATAAAAATCAGGTAAAAGTTATTTGCAACAGAAAAGATAACAAGAATTAATCCCAGTAAAGTAATAATCATGTACAAATGATCTTCTTACCCAAGGGAAAAACAGGTATATGAAATAAGAAGACAAATCACAGGAAGTCAAACGCAAGTGGACCTTAAATACATGAAAAAAATGCTGAAATTTCTTTGAAATAAATGTAAAATAAAATAAAATGAGATTCCATTTTTCAATAAGGGTAGGGAAAACCAAAGAATCCATGTTGCCAGAGTGACTATAAACTGGCACATTGGAAATGTCTGTTAAAATATCAAGTACACATATATCATGTTACAACAGTAGACATTTGAAAACTTGTTCTACAGATTTTGCTACTTATATGCGAAGAATTGTGTAGTACGATATATATCACCCTATTTCTTTTAATTTTTTGTTTTAATTAGTTATACATGACAGTAGAATGCACTTATATACTTTGATGTAACATATATAGATGGAATATAATATCTCATTTTTATGATTATACATATTGTAGAATCACATTGGTCATTCAGTCACATACATACATACAGTAATGATGCCTGTTTCATTCTATTATCTTTCTTATCCCCACATCCCTGCCTTTCCCTCCTTTCACTTCCCTCTACCTAATCTAAGGTAACACTATTTTTTTTTGCATTACAATTCTTAATACACATATATACCACAATTTTTGTATCTCTGTTTGTATATAAAGTATGTTGACACCCAATTCAACATACTTTAATTCAAGTCTTCATACATGTACTTTGTATAATGATGTCCATCACATTCCACCATCCTTGCTAATCTCCTGCCCCCTCCTTTTCCCTCCCACCCCTCTTCCATATCTAGAATTCATCTAATTCTCCTATGCTCTCCCTCCCAATCCCTCATCCTATTTTTTGTAGTAACAAAGAAGTGAAAATAACCTACACTTTCATCAGTAGGATATGTCAAAGGTTGCTATAGCCATGACATGGCAGTCACACTGCTGTCAAACAGCATGGATATTCATGTGGAATCTAAGGTGCCTTATTAAGCAAAAAAGAAGGTTCAAAAAATATATGTGATATGCAAATATGTGAGAAAAATAGAAATTTAATGTCTGCCTGTATACTATTATATAGGAGAGAATACATCTGGAATGAATAACAATCAATTGACTGCCCCAGCAGTTGCCAGTGGGAGGAACAAGAGGCCAGTGATGGCCAGAGAGACTTTTACTGCACACCTCTGTACTTCAAGTTACTTACTATTGATTAAGCTTATCTCTTCAAAGTATGGGAGGAGAAAAAGTACAGAAGGGAGGAAAGACAGAACCAATGGAGTGATGAGTGTAATGCTTTATTAAAAGTCAACATAAAATTTTCACCTTTGTGACAGCTGTGATATTCACTTCTAATATTACTAACAGTAACACTTTTTAAAAAAAAAAAAATTTAACTGTAGCTGAACACAATACCTTTATTTATTTATTTATTTTTATATGGTGCTGAGGACCAAACCCAGCACCTCCAACATACAAGGCAAGCACTCTACTACTAAGCCACAACCCCACTCCTTAACAGTATCACTTTTGCATTGAGTGGTAAATGAAAATATGGTGAGTTTTTTTTATTCTTAAAGTCATATGGGTCTCAATCATATAACTCAATAAATGTCAGTATAACTGTTTATAAGTATGCATCCATAGTTTTTCTTATTTTCTACATTGAATGGAGACCAATACATAGTCCATTGTAATGAATGGACATTGGACTTTGATATGGGGAGTGCATCAGTGCACTGATTTTAGGGAAAGAAAAAGCTAATCATTTCATCAACAACTATTTCTGAATAGAAAGCAATTCTTGAAATTTAACATTTACATTTTTTTCTGGGAAAACAAACAATGATAGTGCTGGGAATTTATTATAGTGTGCCACATATCATAAAATGAGTCTTATTTTTCTTGACATATAATGACAGCAATTTGCTCTGTTGCCATATTCTGTTTTTCTTTCTGAGTGAGATTTGATCTTATTTAAAATCTAAGCAAGATGCTTATATTGACAATAAGCTGATTAAAATACATAATGAGAACTGAATAGAAAAACTAGCCCCTTATGTCAGATACAAATAATTCAATTAAAGCCAAACACACTCTGATGGAAAAGTCCCTATAAATGAAGCCTCAAAAAAAGTCCCTTTTCTCAGTTGTGTCTGTTTTTTGCAGTGTACAAGTTAATTAAAATAATTATCTAGTGAGAACCTATGGTGGTTTATCTTGGGCTAGTGCTCTGATTCTACAAAATTGAATGTCATAGGTATTCTCTCAGGGGATATTCAAATTAGTCAAAGAGACAGATGAGTAAAATAATAGCTTTAATGCTATGGGCAGCTTTCTAGTTGATGAAAGCATATGAATATGTGCGTTTATCTTCATTTCCAACTGAAACCTCAGTAAGATAGTGGTAAAGGATGAAATAAGCTGAAGGTATAGACCTACGTGGAAAAATAGAATGAAAACAGAAATTTATAGCCATAACATTTATTAAGATGAAACCCAGGTGGATGATCTGTGAATAACTTAGTAAACCTATGATGACTTTGAACATTCCCACATTGCTCAACAGTATTAGAACTCTCTGTTCATCTGTCATTACTGTAGTGTTGGAAAAACTGACAAGATAACTCATCCTTTCTATTAGACATGCTTCTTTTGAAATTTAGCTTGATTTTTTTTCCAGTAAGAAGTATTGATTCTAAAATATTTTAATGATTGTATGTACTTTTCAAGCTGCTTATTTATGTGCAAACATTGGCATAATGGTTAACAGCAAGAGACAATGCAGGACTTCATTCCCAGGTTTGTAATATTCTTGCCCATTAACAGGATTAAGGCACACATTGTAGGAAATGTGGATTTTGTAAAGCCCAAAAGATTCAACAATACTTTATTCTTCCCACAACTCTCAGAAACAAGGTAGCAGTGGTGGGGGACTGATGATCAAAATAAAACAGTGAAAAATTCACCCAGGGTTGTGCAGAAACTAGGCATGCTATTCATGGCTCAAATGGTTATGAAATTACCTCACTCATGAAATGTTAATAGAGACCTATGACAGTTCTGGTTATTAAAAAATGATATTCCTGGTTAGAATTGGCACACGACATGAAACATTAAACAGAAAACAGAACCAAGAAGGAAAATTCCTTATATTACAAATTTAATGGTTCTTTGTCTCTAGTCTAAAATTACAATTAAGTAACCACAACACTGATTTGAACCAGCTCCAATCATCAATCACAAGTTTGGTTCAGTACCCTCGCTCTGAAAATCAGCTCTTCCCTAAAATCCATGTTAAATATTAGCCAGTGCTTCAAATTTCTTAATTCTAGAAATCAGCCTATTCTTAACCTGCATGCTTCCTCAAGCTCTGTGAAGTTAGCTTTTTGTTTTATTTAGAAAGACGTTTTTAAAAATATTTCTATCTTCCATAACAAGTAGCAAATCTTGCTTGGTTTCAGATTGATTAGTGGTAATCTTTTCCTGATTCCCACTTTCTATTCTGTCAATTGAATGGAATAGAAAGTTCAAAAATGAATTAAATTCACAGATTTATCAGCTTATAAAGTTGCAAATCAAAATGCAAAAGAATATGGCCTGTTAAACACATGATGTTTAGGTAACTGAGATTTATATGGAAAAATAAAATAATATCCATAACTCAAGCTAAACATCAGAATAAATTCCAAATGAATCAAGCATATAAGTGAAAAATATATGAACAAAATATATGGAAGAATTTTCTTATTACTTTGGTTTTGGGAAATACTTTCTAAGACTCAACATTCAAAATCCATGAAAGAACTACTGATTTAAAAAGAAACAATCTCCAGGCAAATATATACCACAAATCAAGTCCAAAACAAATGACACTCTGGGAATAAACATTTGTAACACACAAGAGCCAATCTCTTTAATTATAAATATTTCTTCAGTACACTATAAATAAGAAAAAATCAATAAAGTCATAGAAAATAGGTTAAAGATAAGCATAGATTATTCATAGGAAAATAAATGCCAATTATTATTTTATGTATTAAATTGTTTAACCTGACTCATAAATGGGGAAATGTAAATTGAAGCTATAGTAAAATATCATTTCTCACTTATTATATTGTGTAAAATACAAATTTGATAATATTTTATGATGGAAAAGTATTGATAATATCGCTATATTAGGAGTAAAAATTACACAGCCAATTTTTTTAAAAATTTGAAAGTTTTAAACAACCAATAAAAAATAAATAAATAAATAAATAATTTGAAAGTATTTGTCCAAATTACAAATGCATTTATTCTTTAAAATAGTAGTCAAAACTCTGAGAATATATCTTGAAGCTGAATTAGTATGCATGCCAAATAAAATATGGATAAGTTTCTCATTGCAGGCTTTTTAAATGATAAAAGATAAAAAATGACTTAAGTATACATCAAAGTAAACTGGTTTACTAAATTATAATATATTCATATATAAACATACAACCGAATGCTAAATATTTAGGTGAAAAGATATCAAGAAAAATATGAAGTATTAGGTTGAAAATATTAGGTTAAAAACAATATAAAGTTCAGAACACCACATATGCACTAACATTTGTGTTGCAAGGAGAAGAAAACAAATATTAATTTATAACTGCTTGTATTTGCATTTAAAAGATAACACAAAAAAGTAAGATGCAGGAGAGAGGGAAGGGCAAAAGTGAATGGAGATGAAGAAGGGAGCAGCACTTTTCAATACACATCTTTTTATATTGCTATGATTTTTAATCATGTGACTCTATTACATATTAAAAAATTATTCAATATTTTAAAAGTGTAAAAAAGTATGGACGTGTTTCTACTGCTTTACTAGCCTCATTTTGATTGATGCTCCAAACTCTCATAAGAAGATAACAGTGCCCTCTTTGGGCTATCAAAAAAGTATGAAAAATGGTAACCTTTCCAGATTTGGATCTAATAATGTATGCTCAGAAAACTGGTGACAAAGGCCCTATGACACCCAGCTCCTCTCACCTGAATTGAATGGCTCTTATAGACTTTGCATAATATAACTCTTTTTCACATCAGTGAAATGACATGGATGTATCCATTTTTTCTTTTTACTGACTTACATACTTGGATTAATGCTCTGTGCCAACAGTGACATTGTGGGGCTAGGGTTGTGGCTCAGTGGTAGAGTGCTTGTCTAGCATGTGCAAGGCTCTGGGTTCAATCCTCAGCACCACATAAAAATAAATAAATAAATAAAGGCATTGTGTCCAACTACAACTAAAAAAATTTTTAAAAATTAAAAAAAAAAACAATGGCATTGTGTTCTTGGAAGAAGTACTTGCAGCTATACTTAAGCTATGCTAAAATTGTGACTTTCCTGAATTCTAATGCCATTTTGATTTGAGGAAAATCTGCAGTGTAAGAAAATATGACACTTTAAAATGCACGTATTTTATTTGTAAAGGCACGTATTTTATTTACTCATGATCTCTTGGGCTGTGCTACACAAATTAATTTGCTCCTGCCAAATTCTATCTTCCCTAGATGAAATACTGGTTGTATTTATGATTGAAGCACATTGATATGGAGAATGCAATGATTTTTTCACAAGGGGTTGACAGTTCTTTGAGGAATAAAGAATATTAACCTTTTAGAACAGACCTGCTCTCCCAAGCTACTCACACTGAGATGATGAGATATGATCATTAGATTTAGGTCTTAAGGGGTTACACAGGATTTTCAGGAACACTTGATACTCTTAGAGGCAAAGAGTTCTATGCCTAATACCTGAAAAATCAGAATGTATTCCTGATTTATCAGTCCTCATTTAAAAAATTAAATATTGTTAAACTATACCAGTCTAAGAGTCATAGTCTCCTTATATGGGCCAATAGCATTTCAAGGAATTAAAGGATAGAATTATATTCTTTAATAATTTGGGAATACTGATTTATTCAGGGTAATAATACATATAAAATGTTTTATAAATTATAACCTTAAGGAAAGACACCAGGAGCCTTTTCATCTGAATTACAAGCAAGCAGTGCAGAACTTATAGGATATTTAGGATAAGTCTGAGGAATAAAATCTGAGTAACAAGAAGTAATTCTTTCATGTTAAAAAGCATTTCCTATGTGCCTTTCAGAGAAGAGAGATTTGAAAGGCCCCCCAGTCATGTTGTTGAGTTGGAAAGACACGGTTGTAATTCCAAGGATAAGGTAGATAGAATTTGTAGAAAAAGAGAACAGAAAGAAAGGAGCTTCACATGAGCAATCTCTAAGGTGAAAATCCTATTAAACATCATTTTAGAGATACTAACAAAGCATCCTAACTTAGATAAGACCATTCAACCTTAGGTAAAGCAGTACCAAACAAAACTGCAACATTCTATATTTATGAACAAGCAGAATCTCATATCACTTATCTCCTATTGGTTGAGGTTTAGTCATGGTTACTAATATGTATATATGCAAAGACAAGTAATGCTTACTCTCGAGAAAATAAAAAGCATGAATAGTCATGTCAATTAAAGAAATTGAGTTTGCAGTTTAAAATTTTTCCCTAAAGTAAATAGGGCTCAAGATTAGATTTGACCCTACTTAACAAACTATTAAATTAGTTTGTTCCTGTTCTACGGATTCTGATAGATGACAAAAGATTTTTGTGTTAGAAAGTTATTTTATTACAGCACAAGTACCCTAAGCATTAGCATATGTGATCATTTCTCCTTGCCTCACTTCCCATGGGTATAACGCTGAGGGATCCAGATGGACTCTACACACATAGTGAGATTGTGTTACAACTGAGGGACACTGAACTTGGGGATTCCACTGCTTTTATAGTGAGCAGTAATGAAGTCTTCCCTCTATCTCAGAGGGAGATATAACCTCATACCTTGAGATTATTTGCTTTAAATACAAGCCAGCACAGAGAAATGGCCCAGGTAGTATGATGAGGGCATTTAATTCTTGAAATTCTCAGGAAGACTTGTAGAAATACAAAAGACCCATAGGAAAATTTTTATCCAACAAAATATCCAGGGATCAGATTTCCACACAAAACTCTTTTAGAATACTAAAGAAAAGAAAATACCTGTCTGAAGTCAGCATCAGTCTGATACCCCTACCAACATTAGAAGTTACAACTACAGACCAATATCACTCATGAGTACAAATGTACATAAATTATAAGCAAAATTTTAGTAAATCAAGTCAACAATAAATTAAAAGACAATAATCATGACCATGTGGGATACAAATGACATTTGAAAACCATTCAAATTAATTAACAAAATAATAGACTCATAAAAAAAGAAATTCATATGATTATGCCAATAGATTTGTAAAAATATTTGACAAAGTTATCACTAAGAAATTATACTCCATTTATGTATGATGTGTCAAAGTGCATTCTACTGTCATATATAACTAATTAGAACAAATAAAAAATAAATTCTAATTTAAAAAAAACTCAGAGAATTAAGATGAGAATAAAACTTTTTTCAGTGTGATGGCTTTTCCTCTAAAGGGAGGAACAGGACAAGGACATCTATTTTCACCACATCTATTCAACATTGTACAGGTAATTCTACTTTTACAATGGATAAAAAAAAAGCATGAATTGGAAAGAAAAACTAAGACTATTTATTCACTATATTTATTGTCTATTTTGAAATCTGATGGACTCTATTAAGAAAGCATCTAGAAGGCTGGGGATGTAGCTGAGTGGTAGAGAGTTTGCCTGGCATCATATGTGAAGCCCTGGGTTCAATCATCAGCACTGGAAATTAATAATAATAATAATAATAATAAGGAACTGGGGATGTTGCTCAGTGGTAGAGCACTTGCCTAGCATGTATGAGGCACTGGGTTCAATTCTCAGTACCACATAAAAATAAATAAGTAAAATAAAAGTATCTACTTACAACTAAATAGAAAGTTTTTAAAGTAATAATAAATGAGTTTAGGATGGGGAAAGATAGAAGAAAAACCAATAAAAATAAACTGCATTAGATTTGTATTTCTATATGTTAGCAACAGAAAATTGAATATAAGCACCATTTATAATAGTATAAAAATATGAAATAATTAAGAATAAATCTGACAAAATATATGCAAAACCTACATCAAAAACTATAAAATACTATTAAAAGAAATTAAAATAGCCCAAATCAAAGTAGAGCTATACTGCATACGTCAGTCAGGAGACTCAATACTACATTAGGATTATATTCTAGGTAACCCTACATGAAAATATCTGTAGAATTTTAAATAAAAATTTTCAAACTGATTTAAAAGTTCATATAAGAATAAAAAAGACTGCAAATGGTGAAGAAGAAGAAGAAGAAACAACAACCAAAATAATAAACAGCCTTGAAAACGAATAAAATTGGAGGACTAACACTACTTGATTTCAAGACTTATTCAAATGTTGGCAAAGATGTTGAGCTACTGGAATATTCACAATTTTGTAGAAAAATGGTTTGACAGTTTCCTTGAACATTAATAATTCAATCATTTCCTAGGTATTTACCAAGAGAAATAAAATCATGAGAACTTGTATAGAACTTTTCATATCCATTTACTCACACACACATAAAATACTTGAAACAAAACAAATGTTCACCAACAGATGAATGAACAGATAAATGGTAGATGCGCACAAAATGAAATACTTTTCAAAATAAAAAGAAATGGATTATTGATACACGAACAATCTGGATGATTCTCAAAATAATTAGTTTAAAGAACCAAAGAATTACATACTGTTTGATTCTATTTATATAAAATTCTAGAAAATTCAAATTACTCAAAAGTGTGAGAAAGCAGGTGAGTGTGAGCAGAGCCGTGGGCAAGGAGAGATGGAGAGATAGGAAATGGTATAACAAAAGGAGTCTTTCAGGGTAATGAACACATGCAATTTATTGATTGTAGTAATGTTTCCAAAGGTAACGTGTGTGTCAAAATTTGTCAAATTGTATACTTTCAAGACACACTGTTATTGCACAGTATTTATATTTAAGTAAAAATTTTATAAATATTAAAAATTTAGAGATAAACAACAAAATATATGCAAAAACTGTATGCTTATATCTACAAATTCTGATAGAAAAATTAAAGAAGGCCTAAATAAATGGAGAGATACATTGCTTTTGGATCTAAAAACTAAGTAGTATTGGACAGGAGGGAAAAGGGATGATCATAAACTGAAATCAATTTTCCTGCATGTCTGAGTTTGTTGGGATGAACCCAACTAGTATGTATAACCATAAAGATCTAATGAAAAAAAAAACTAAGCAGTGTTGAGATATAAATTCAAAGTGAGATACATATTTAATATAATATAAATCAGAATTCCATCAGGTTTTTATTATAATGTTAAACATACATCCAGATCACATAAAGTTTAAATTTATATGGAAATTCAAAGAATGTAGTCAAAACTTTTATTAAAAAAAAAAAGAAAAACTCATAATTTATTATTATAAAGCAACAGTAGTCGAGATAATATGGTGCTGGCATAAAGATGGACAATGGCCCATGACTGAAAAATTAAGACAAGACAGTATAAGTAGTAAAGGCTGGTCACTTGGTGATGCTGAGTTAGAAGTAAAAAAGAAAGCAAAGAGAAGTAGCTGACTTTGGGCAGGAGGACATTACGTTTCATAAAAAGGCTCATGAAAGTGCTTATTTAGGGCTGGGGATGTGGCTCAAGCGGTAGCTCGCTCGCCTGGCATGCATGCGGCCCAGGTTCGATCCTCAGCACCACATACAAAGAAAGATGTTGTGTCCACCGAAACTAAAAAAAAAAATAAATATTAAAAAAAAATCTGTCTCTCTCTCTCTTTAAAAAAAAAAAAAGAAAGTGCTTATTTAAATCATGTGCATATATTGCCTTGGTGACATTTAAAAATTTTTTAAATCATAAATAAGCAGTACATGAGAAGTTCCAGAAAAAGCCAAACAGGGTTCTTTAGGAGCACAGTAGCTCAACAAGGAGTGGAGGTAGAATTCAGGAAAATCTTCTCAGAGAAAATTATTCTTTATCTCCTCATAAGGTAAGTTGGAGTTAATCACAAGTTGAGACAGAGGGTTAAGTGGCATATTCAGGTAAATGGCAGGTAGCTGACGTTCTGTGGAGTTGGAACATGGAACCTGGAAGGGGAGGTGGCTGCTGAGGAGTGGGATTGGCTGCATCTGAGTTCAAATCATGGAATATTTTTTATGCTCAGAAGGAAACTCACAAAACAGATTTGCACTGAGACAAGAGGGATCTTTCAAATGGGAAAGGTGTGGGAAAATGTAGGCACTTAGGAGACAGCTGAAGTCATCTAGGCAAGAAATGGAAGCCCAGGAAATGCAAGGTAAATATACATACCTGACACATTGTAAAGAGAATTGATAAGCCCTGGAATAAGTGAGGAAGATGAAGTTTCTATTTTGGCTGCTGGGAGAATTTACTGGAAAAATAAATGAAAGAAGCACATTTTCATAGAGAATGAGTGCTATTCCATATTTGATTTTGGAGAGTGTTACGTGTTTAGGTTCCACTGTCCAATGGACAAAAGGTTCAGAAAGTAGTGTGGATTGCAGACATAGGAATTGGAGGTCTTCTAATGAGAGTAGGTGACTTGATAAGAGTGCCTATGGAAGAAGCCTACTACATGCCGACGTTTGGGGTAACATATAGAGAAGGGGGATTGCTCTTGTCTTTCATTTATTTCTTTTCTTATTCGAAAATAAAAATTTACTGCCTGGTGTTCCAACAGTGCTGCATTATCATGACTCTTGAGTGTCTTCAACAATGACCCAGGCAAGAACAAAAGACAGGAACAGCAGTCTTATCTCAAGATTCTGGCTCTGAGGTTGGAGGAGGGAGTAGTCTTTGTTGCTGTCAACGTACTTCCCTAGGTTAGACACTTGTATATGGGTCTTTAAAGAAAGTCACAATATTATATGGCATTTTTTTTTCATGTTGACTTGGCAAATTTTACAAATCTATATTCTCATTTTGCCAGCAAGTTACTAGGTAAGCTTAAAAAAATCTTTAACAAGATAGAAAAATAAATTAGGGGGAGCCTATTTCTGTCTTTAAAAATTCTTTCAAAATATCTTCACATAATAAAAATAAACATTATAAATAACTAGAAAGCAGATGGTATTTGGAAGACAGTTAAGAATAAAAAAAAAATTTGGTAAATTCTCAAAATACAGAAATGTTTAGGCAAAGAAAAGGACTGGAAGGAGTCAAAACAACACCTAGTCCTATGTGATCCTAACAAGTTGCCACGGGCTCTAACCCAATTCTAAGGCTGAGAGAACAAAACTAGTGGAGTGTTGCTGGGAAACATGGAAAGCTATGCGACAGGTGCACAGCATCGACTCTTTTCAGAGCTGTGTTGTTCTGGGGACTGAAGCCTCACCTCATCTTACTGATAGGACAGAGGCAGATTAAATTATAATAAGTACTGATTCAGCTCCCTGGGGCATAAACCCTTCTCCATTCTTAAGTACTAGAGCATAAATATAATGTTCTCATTTTCCCTAGGAGAAAGCAGCAATTGGCTAAATTTCAGCTCTGGAATTCATAGGCATAAGGTAACATTGGCTGAAATGAAATGTCTTTTTTCCCTTAATGAATAGAGTCCTTCCTAGGTGGACCTCAGCCATGACTTGGAAATTGCTCATTCAGTCAGTCACTTGTTCATTCAAAATCAAAACATAGTAAAGACCCCAACCTCAAAGTTAAGACAGGCTCGATGAGTTAATAAGCATACACAAGAAACCCTCATATGATTTCATTTCTTTGAATGAAAAGTGAAGAGGATGGTTAGATAAGTTAGAAAAGACTGATGGTGGGAATGTGAAACAGGGAAGCTGATGTTCAGTCACAAAGCTCTTGATAAAGGAAAGCAGAGAAGTGGGTTACCAAGATGATAAGAAGTAGGAAGTACAAGGAACAAATTTTTTTAAATAATTAGAATGCACAACAGTGCTGTAAGATTTCTGGTTTTGGATGAAGTTAATAGTTATCTTTGATCTCTATTTAAATCTGTGTCCTTTTAGTCAAAAAGTGATTTTATCTTTACAGCTAAGCCTAGAGATAAAGAAATGCTAAATCTTTAATTATATAAATATATAACTTATTCTCATGGGAATAGGTTAATTTATAGAACCATCAACTGACCTGAAAAAAATTAAAATCACGTTTGAAATTTGCATCTTTAAGAAAGAACAAGCAGCTTAAAGTTTCTTCTGCACTTTCCATCACTTAATCACAGCCCAAAGCACACATACAGCTTCCCTTGGGATCTAAACCCATGTCCGTGCCATTTTATAAAAACCACCAGCCTTACGTTACTGAAAACAAAACCTAGAACATTTTCTAAACCATAATGATTTCTGGGCTTGCCTTCCTGAATATGGTAAGAGTTCTTGTAACCAACCATAAATTATTACCACAACCTACATCTCATGACCTACATTATGCACATGCATTTTTTTCTAAAGAAATTTATATCTCTAATAATTTCTGGGGGAAAAGTGCTTTTCTTTTTAGATAACATTCTGAAACATTTTCAAAGACCTTTAACTTGGAAAGGAAAACCCAAAAATTTGCATTTTAAGGAAGATGTATTGTTGTATCTCGTAATTGGAAGCAAGATAAAAAGATTTTGGTTATTTAAGAAAAATTATTTATTCTAATGATACTTGCATTGACCTAAAAATTTCAGAAAAAAAAAAAACAGATGGAGAAGGTGCTCATAAGTTGTGCATGCAGGAGCAAAATACCCCCCCCAAAAGTGTCCTACCTGAGATGCCAATGCCAACACCATTACTGACATAACCACAAAGTATTCAGCTTGTTCTGTCAACATCACCAGCACAAGATTTCAGGCGCTGCCACAGCACTAGTGCCATGCCTGCCCCAAGCATTTTTATCTCCTGCAAACACCAATACTACCAGTGGATTCCCCATAGTTTTTCACACTCAAGGTACTAACTTGCAATTGACAGATTGGTCAGATGCATCTGACTGGCAGAGCTAAGACACATCCTTGCTTCTCCATAAAAGTGAAGCTGGGAAAGAAGTAACCAGGCATCATTTAACCTCTATACTATAAGATAGATTCTTTTAATAAAATTTGGGAGATGAAGAATTCATTATATTTAGAAAGAAATGCTGGTCAGGCTAAAAGAATGACAAGTGTTTATCCAAAAAGTCTGATTGTACTCCCGTATCTGCTGCATACAGGTCTTGATCTCCTTCCTGGGCTCCTCTTAAAAATGTTAGTGCTTCTTTCTTTGCGTTCTTTTCTGATCTGTGCTCACTCTCTTCTGGCCTC
This sequence comes from Ictidomys tridecemlineatus, assembly GCF_052094955.1. Classification (NCBI taxonomy): domain Eukaryota; kingdom Metazoa; phylum Chordata; class Mammalia; order Rodentia; family Sciuridae; genus Ictidomys; species Ictidomys tridecemlineatus. Next base: position 116,891,384 of record NC_135477.1, on the reverse strand, counting down.
ATTTACTCTCATAGTTCAACAGCTCCTAGACATACATCTGTAGCCATTTTCTTTTGCAGAGATTGGTCACTGTTCAACAAAATCCATTATCCTCTTCTAAAGAAATAGAATTTCAGTCTAGTATGAAGCTTCCTTGGCATGTAAAATTTCTCAGTCGTCCTTGAAGTTAGTTAGGGTCACACTGATAATTTCTCCTCCAAAGAGAAATTGTCACTTCCAGCTCTGACACTTAAGATGTCTAGACCTGTTTCCTCCATATTCCATTATTTTTTCCTCTTTGCAATATCTGAAGCCTGTGAAACTCAGACTCAAACATACAGATGATGATGAGGCTTTAGGAAAGGAAGGAGCAGATCAGCAACCTGGGTCACTGAATGAGAAGCAGACTCGCCAACCTGGAATGCTGACCTTGGATGGATGTTTAACAGACCTGGATAGACCTTATTTAAAGTTCCATCTTCGAATCAGATAGCTTCCATAGTTCCATGTACAGGTGTACACAGGCTGCCTCCCAGGGGCTTCCCAACTTCGTTATAACGTTGTAACAATGTCTTGCTATACCTGTCTGATAAGCTTTTACAGTGTAGTACGTGTTATTTTTCTGAGGCAAACCTTTTCAAGGTTCTTGCTGCCTTTTTTACTAGCATTTGAGGAATGATCTTTTACACATTTGTTAACAGATTTTAAAAAAAACAGACTGCAAATCATTTTCTTTTTTTATTTGTTTTTTTTTTTTTTAGTTATTCTTGACAGCAGCATCTATTTTGACATATACAAATATGGAGATCCCAGTCTTGTGGATGTACATGATGTTGAGATTCACTGTAGTGTATTCATTTATGTACATAGGAAAGTTATGTCAGATTTGAATCCTTTTTAAAATCTTAAACCATGCACTAAGTTTTTGGTGGAAATTATATAAGATAAATTAAACTTAGATTACATTTTATTAACCAATATGAGTATATTTCTGTAAGCATAGTTATATCAAAATAAAGTTTTTAAAAGAAAAAATTGTTCCATCCTTGGCAAGCCATTAAAGTAATATTTATTGTATTTTTACAGGTGTTTCACCTTATGCTAACACCCACATACTACTCACAAATTTGCCAACTCAATTAAACAAATATCTGTTTAGAGGTATTGTTAGAAAAACCTTGGGGTTCACCTTGACTCCTCTTTCTCCCCTAATCTCCAAATCAAACAAATTATTGAATTGTATCTTCTGTACTTTAAAAGATACAATTAATAGATAGATTAAACTAATCTATCTCTGAAATCAAAACCACCACCTCAGTTTGAGCTCTCGGTTTCTCTCTCCTAATGTGGGCTCATTGTCTTTGCTGTCCCTTCTGCATTGAGTGTCTTACCTCCTTCTTTTTATCTAGCTATTTTTTTCTCAGTCTCAAACCTTCAGGACTCAACTTAGCCAGCAGCTTCAAAGAGTGGCCTCTTTCTGTAATCCACTAGCACTCAGTGGCTTTGTCTAGTTTAGCACTTACCTTACCCTAAAACAATGATATTACCTATAAACATGAGCGACTATGTCAACTTTAAACACCCTAAGGCAGAGAACATATGTGCTGTGCTGTTAGAATGACTACACCCACCATTCTGATGCATACAGAAAACAGTGCATCTTTAATTTCTACAACAGCCTTGTTGCTGGCCTGCCTTTGAGCTCTCTATGCCAGTTAGCAAGAAATCCAGATGCCTTTTATGTACATGAAAACAGAGGCAGACTCAGAGAGTCTCTGCCTGTTTCTTTGCCTAAATCTCTTCCCTAGCCACTATGAAGCAATTATCTACAAGGCAGTTTGAAATCTTCGCATTTTCCAAAACAGCAAGGAGCAAGCTCCCTCTCACTGGAACTGTCCGAATTTAATCTTAGAATTCTAACCATACTGCCAGGGTTTGGGTCCAGGGGAGGTTCACACTGTTCACATTGTGTCATTTCCTTGAGGAGAATTTTCTGCATATGGAAGCCAGTCCCCAGAGAAAACACTGATGGAAAAGATAATGACAGAATCCTAAAACATTAGGCTTCCTGTCCTGATTACAGCAAAGAGACTCATGGCCTTTCCATGAAACAGCCTCTCCCGGAAATGATCCTGTAATTGGGATAAAAGGCAAGAGGAAAATGAAATTCAGATCAATTCCCTCGGGTTCTTCCTGTTTGCCCTTAATCTAAAATTGCCACGTGATCAGATGAAGTAAGACTCCAGCGTGCTATTCTAGGATTCACTGCCTCCCCACCTTGGGTATGTAAGAGTGAAGACCCTGACCTGGCACAGAACAGCAGACGATCCCCACGCTGTGCCTCTGTTTGGGTGGAATCATCATCCTGTGCCAACGCTAAGCAATGCAGCTCCCCGGAGAAAAGAAGGGCAACTCTGACCTTGCACGGTCCTCACCATGGTTCATGGCAGAGCATTTTCATGGTGACCATGGTGATTATCCATATGTTTTCTGCCTGTCCTGTTATAACAAAATGCCTAAGATTGAGTAATTACTAAAAACACAAATTTACTTCTTACTGTTTCTGGAAGCTGGGAAGTCACAATCAAGGTGACATCCTCACAGTGCAGAAGGGCTGAAAAGGGCAAAAGCGACAAACATTCCTACCCTAGCCCTGAAGTCTAATTCCCAGGCTAGTGCTGACTCCAGAAGAAAGGCAATAAAGGACCTTGCTGCTTTCCCCTAGCCCTTCTGTAAGGTCACTCATCCCTCATGACTTTATCATCTCCTAAAGGCTCCACTCAATACTACCACATTGGTGACTCAGTTTCGATATATGAATTTGCGGGGACATTCAGACCGTAGTGCAAATAACAATCATGGAAAATAATGGACAACGTGCCATGTCATCATAGTGATTCAACAGGCTCATTTTGCTCACGGTATTGAACTCTGATCTTTTTACACTACAAAAGCAACAACTTTATAGGCTTTAACCCAATATAAATAGGAAACTGAGGTCTATAATAAATTGAGTGACTTCCCCAAGGTAACACAACTAACTGGACCGTGCCAGTCTCTATGATGAGTCCTCTTAGATTCTGTTTCCTCCTACCATTAATCAGTAGTTCAATGAGGTTAGGTGGAAAGAGCACAGGAATTGGGGCCTTTGATACGTTTAGAATATGGTACTCCAAGTCATTTAAGCTTCAAGAGCCATTGTACCACATCTACAAGATGGGAACAATAAAACCAGAGTCCTAAAGAGGCTGTGTATAAAGCATCCAGTTCATTCAGCTAGATAAGTACAGATTCTCATTACAAAAATCAGAAAGCTTGTCTACTCTGCCAACAATATAAAAACCAATTATTTTCAAATTAACAGGTAAGAAATTTCAAAAATTCCAACTTTTCCTTTTACTCCCCCCTCCTAATTTGAAAACACACACACACACACATACACACACACACACACACATACCATATGTCCCTTCTTCTGAAAAAACTTACCAAGTATGTCTATGATAATTCTTCTGATACAGATAGAATTATTTATGCTAAGATTTATGTAGGTGGGTAGCTATCACATATCTAGAGTGTTCTTTGGCCCCCCTGCTCCCCAAAATATTAAGCACTCCCCACCTCACATCTTCTACTTCCCTCATTTCATTACTTAGGGGGATATAAATCATATCATGGTGAAAGACTTTTTACTTGTTAAGATGTTTTTACCTGGTAGGGGTTTTGCACTTGTCCCTTTATTTAGTTTAGTTCATTGGATCAGCCATCTGTCGTCTCATTCAGCAAGCTGATTCAATTCTACTGAAGTCTTGAAGGGAAAATGAGAGAACTATATTTGAATAATGACTGACTAGTGTCATCAGTCATAGAATTCAGATAATGGAAATATTAATTACAACTGAAGGTAAAAAGGAAAGTTTCACAGAAGAACAAAAATATGTGAGCAAAGTCTTCAAAGACAGCATCTAATTCTGCAAATGCACAAGTAACAAAGCAAGTTAAATGCAGGAAGACTTTAGAAATTCACAGAGGAATGCTTATGAGTTAAGATTATTGGTTTTAGGGGCTGGGGTCCTGGCTCAATGGTACAGCACTTGCCTTGCATGTGTGAGGCATTGTATTTTATCCTTAGCACCACATAAAAAAAACAAATAAATAAAATAAAATAAAGCTATTGTGTTCATCTACAACTAAAAAACATAGATTATTGGTTTTCAAGTAACAGAAAAAAACTCTGGCCACTTAAGCTAAAAGAGAATGTATTAAAAGGACAGCAAGTAGCTTATGGGTCAGACCAACTTGGAGAACCAAGTTTATTAGGTGCAAAGCAGAATTGGAACAGATGCAGGAGCAGCTCTGGCTACATAGACAGCATGTATTTTCCTATGTACCTCTCTTTGTAAGCCCAGGAAGAAAAAAAAAAAAAAACTGGATTAGTTCAGGTCAAGTACTCAGAGAATAAAGCTTCTGATTTGCAGCTGCACCAAGACTGTCAGAAAAGACAATTCCCCCTAAAGAAAATCAGGTTGCTCTCAAAAAGAAGACTGGATGTTCAACAATCATATGAACTCTGGAGTGGAACTCAGGTTAGGTTGGTTTGGGGTAACAAAGGAAAGAAACAAATTTAAAGAAGACTGTGACGTTGATATCACGGTACTTTCTATTTTGTGTCATGTAACTCTCACAGCAACCCTGGAAATCTCTTTTCTTCATTCTTAACAAGAAAATAAAGGCCAGGTTTAGGGAAGGAGGGGGGTTTTGAATTGGGGTCTTCAGGCTCTGTCTGCATTTGTGCTTTTTTGGAATGAAAGACAAGGCAAGGTCAGGAGCGATTCGCTTCTAGAACAAGCTAGTTTAGATGTCACGGCAGGAAGCCAGGCAGAGTGATGGGTCCTGCAAAAGGAGAACAGAGGAGAGACAACCAAGGAGACAGAAGTATGCAGGCACTTTTTTCCCCCCCAAAAAAATTCAATACTAAAAAATGCTTCTGGAACCCTTGCTCTAGAGATCACAGTGACAAAGAGAGGTTTGAAAAACAGGCAGAAAATTAAGTAGGCCTTGTAGGAATGAGAACTGTTATAATCAATTATAATAAGGACAACTGGAAGCTATTGAAAGATTTCAGAGGAGTGGCATGATCCTATTTTCACTTTATCAAAACTACTCTTCCTGCTAGATGACAGATAGGTTGGTGTGTTAGTCAACTTTGCATTGCTGTGACCAAAAGGCCTGATGAGAACAACTTAGAGGAGGGAACAACGTTTATTTGACTCACAGTTTCAGAGATTTAATCCATGGTGGGCAACCACATTGCTCTGAGTTCAAGGTGGCTAAAGGGCATAACAGAGGAAAACTTCTCTTTCCATGTTGGGATCAGGAAGAAGCAGAGAGAAAGGGCCCACGGTGCAGAAGAACAGGGCGGACCCCAAGTGACCCACCCCTTCCGGTCATGCCCCACCATTACCACCCAGTCAATCCATTCCAACTAGAACGGACTGATGCGGTTGTAGTCTCACAAGCTCATCGTGTCATTTCTGAATATTCCTGCATTAACACGGGAGCTTTGGGGAGACGCTTTCTATCCAAACCACAGCAATTGGGAAAGGCCGATAGGAAGACACCTGGTGATTCCTATTTAGTCACTTCCTGAAGAGACTCTATCTTAATGGAACTTAGTCCCATGACATTGGACTTTCTGGCACTCAGGGAAGAATTGTGCTTTGGGACCCTAGAATCCTTCCCTCCCTTTGTTAATGTTCTGGGACTTTTGAGTCTTCTTTTTGTTTGATACCTACTTGGTCACCTGACTAGGAAGGGGCCTCCGTACCAAGTCAATAACTGACAACATTTCAAAAAGTGAACTTTTCCCCTTGGGAAGGATGTTCACATTTTAATAGGTCCCATCCTGTGAACCAACAAGAAGAGTACTCACAGGGACTTTCCAGGCTTGAGTAACTGGATGGTACTATCAAGGTATGTGGGATTGTCACTCAAATCCAGCACCCAGTATGAAACTCCTATAACTACCTTTGGGTGTCAATGAAAGGTTACTTTTGATGTTGAAAAGTATGTCTTCATGTCACAGCTGAAAACCATTCTCCTAAAGTTTAGCACAAAGACCTGTTCTGGACATACGGCACCACAAAGTGAGTCACCAAGCCCATCACCATACCTACTTCTTGGACCTCAGTTCAGTGATCAGACTGGATTCAGTGTCAACCACACACTCTCCATTGAGGTACCTAATGTCTGTGTCATTCCTAAGTGTCATATTTGTGATCATGATGAGTTATAACTCAGGGTGTAACTAACACATCTGCTCAAGTGCTGATGTTGCAGCACTAAGGGGAGTCCCATGCCATTTTGTAACGTCCCGAGTGTAGAAATGGAGTTATCAGTGCAAGTGAAATGAAGATGTCAAATACTTGTCTCACCCGATTTCAACACCTAACCCTAACCCTCACCCTAACCTTTGCTCACTCTCTCCTCAAGATGATCAAGTTCTAACGCTTTCTTCCCTTCTGTCCCTTTCCACAAAGACTCAATTGAAAAGCAAGGAGTAAAACAAATCAACAGCAACGTTGACCAAACCAAGAGTGTGATGTCATAACTTGTTTGTGGTTTGTTTTATTCTCTCTCTGCAAAGAGGAAATGCACCCAGGATGGTAGATGGGCAGATATCCTGGCTCTTCTCTAAGGAGGAAAGAAGACTTTCTTGTCTGTGGGGGATCTTTATATGAAAAAAATCTGTGGGATGAGAAAGTCTTCTTTCAAACCGTATGTGACCAGCTGCTCTGGATTTGGGTGATATTGGCCATTTTAAGAAAATGATTATATTACACAGTAATGGGAGCCTCAAGCCATGGTGGAAAAGCTACTGGAAGGTTTGATTGTCGGGCCACACCCCAGACTGATTAAGTCAGAATCTTTGGGGATGAGAACCTGGCCTCAGTATTTTTTATTAGCTGCTGAGATGATTCCAATGTACCGACAAGATTGAAAATAGGCCCTAAGCCTTTGAAGCCACAACAGTTAAACTCATCTAATTTGTTTTCTTCTGGCTCCTTTACAAGGTAGTCTTTTCATCTGGAAAATTGTGTATAACAAGTCATTGCCATTGCCTTGAATATGACTTTCTAATGGAATTAATTACCATTAATTAAATGATGAATATGTGACTGAGTTCTGGTATTTGATGTAACCATTTGAACATGTGTTTCTTATTCTAAGATCAACTAGTAGAAACTCAAATTAACTGAGAATAGAAAATAATGACTCCTTACTCAGGGACTCAAAGGTTTGCTGATCAGGAGTCTTCAAGTGTTAGATGATGTTGCCATCTACTGGCCATATGTGATATTGCAATTTACTCCTCAGACGCTGAGAACAGTAACATCTGGGCCCAAGGGACTTGTGATTTGAGAAAAGGCATAGTTTTTCAAATCCTAACACATGGATTCAACCATCCTCCAAAGAGTCTTGGCTCTTGTAAGTAAATATGAGCACTGGTACCCATATCTAATGACAGGCCTGAATATGGAAGTTAGTATTAGATCAAACTGCTTTAATACAAAACTAAATGAAGAAAAAGAATACAGAAATAACATATATGGAGAAAACTTTAAAAGATTTTCATGGACAGGGGCTGGTGTTGTGGCTCGGTGGTAGAGTGCTATCCTAGTACGTGTGAGGCCCTGGGTTTCATCCTCAGCATCACATAAAAATAAATAAATAAATAAAAATAAAGGTGCAATACCTTTATGTCCAACTACAACTAAAAAATAAATATTTAAAAAAATATTTTCATGGATTAAGCTAAAATTTGAAAGAGTTATAAACCCACAATAGTAGAAGCCCTCTTCATTCACTTTTTGTATTTACTGAATTATGCTTTGGGTGTTATTGTCAGCCCATTTGGAGGGACACTGTAACAACCCCTGAGATCTGTTTGAAGTACCACTTCAGAATCCACTCAGTCCTTTATCCTAACTAACAGAATCACAGTTCTGTACCAAACAACATTATCCTGAGCTGCAAATCTGAATGTCTGGATCCCATCTCTTCAATTAGAAATGACAACATTTTTCATATTTAAAATTTTTACCAATCAGATGTAAGTAAGTATGGGAGGAAGTTCTAGGGGAAATTTTTGATAAACATGTAGCTCTTTTCATCCTTTCTTCTATCAAGGCAAGCAGATGTAAACTAGGTATTTTGTGGTCTTTAGAACAGAAGCCACATGTTTTATGCAGCAAGACAGAGGGGCAGGTGGAACATGGGACAGTGCTGTCTTCATGGAGCTGCTATGCCCAGCCTGGGTGCCCTTCTTCTGGATCTTTATGTGAAGAAAATCATGTCATCATTCTGCGTTTTTGTACCTGTAGAATTTATATGTCCAAGACCTACCCTCCAATGTGATTATATTTGAAGACAGGGCTATTAGGAAATAATTAAGGTAATATGGGTGACACTCTAATCTGGTAGGACTGGTAGTCTTACAAGAAGAGCAAGTGATCTTAGAAGACCAAATTGACCAACACCTTGATCTTGGGCTTTGCAGCCTCCAGAACTGTGAGAAATAAATTTGTTTTTTAAACCACCCAGTCTATAGAGATAGTAGTCTAAGCAGAGTAATACAACTCCACTGGATAAGACAGTGGTACAGACTTTCTGCTACTTGCATATGCATTATTCACTCATGCATGATGTGTCATCTAGAAATGAAAAGTTGTACCCAAAAGATTTTAAGGTGTGAATTTTCTGGTAAAGAGAGTTGAAAGGTGGAGAGTTAGGTCTCATCTACTTCAAGCTGGGAATGCTTATGTGTTGACTAAACATTTGATTTCATGTTCAGACGGTGTTTACGGCAGCTGTGGTATTAGGGGAATTGATAAGAAAATTTTAAAATGTGTAGGTTACTGACTGCTGCGTTTTGCAAAGTACTCCTTGAAAGAGATGAACTCACACTAGAACCAGTCACTCTAGCAACTGGTCTGCAAGCCAAGTTGCCTGAGACACCTATGGTCTAGTCTTCCAGCTTTGAGAAGAAAGCACACTGTTTTCCTATCCTAAATTGAAGCCTTTCAACTGGAGCTGGAACAGGAACCTTTCTTCAGGTTTCTGTTAGAGAGCATGCCTGATGGTAAAGAGGGAAGAAACGGGTCTTGCTTTACCTCCAAATTCACACTTTCCTCCATGGCCCATGACAACCAAGCTGAATGGAGAGAGGCATGAGAAATGAGCGTGTTAACTAGGAACCCATATTTCTCAGACCTTAATTCAATGGTCAAATAAGACCTCTGGCTGTGACTATTCACAGATGGAATTGACCTGAAAACACTGAAAGCTTATTAAATTTCAGAGGGAAAAGAGCTTCTAAGGAAATGTCAAACACCATGGAATTACCAATCATTGAAGAAACAGAACCCCCCCACACACACACACACACCATTTCACCCACAGGGAATGAGTTGTGAATGTGGGAAAGCTGTGCAGCCTCCACAGATGGATGTCTTTACAGCGCTCCCTTGGATGTTTGTTTGGAGAGCAATAAATAAGAGGACCTTCCTCAGTGCAGCCAACCAAGGAGCTGCTGAACTCCCCCTTGGAGCAGGCGTCCTTGTTTCTGCCCAACCAAGAGCTGATAGGATGTGTGGACAGTGGCACCTGGGTTCTTATTCTCCCTTTTCCCAAAAGGAGACCTATATAACTTCTTCAAGACTTAAGCTTATTAATTACCAAGGATGAGGTGGGGCCTCAAGACTCGATGACAAAGACAGAAGGTCACACAAAGACCTTGGCCTTTGAGTGACTCAAATAGCTGACTGAGATAATGGTGTGACTTTGGGAGGGAGTTAGGGAAGGTGTTCTATCAACAGGAGGAGGCGCAAGCATGGAGGGTGAAGTGTGGTAGAAACTTTTATCCTTTCTTAACAGAATCCCAGTTTTGTCCAAATGAGCACTGCCCGAGACCTGGGGATATGTGGCTTACCAGTTACCCTTTTTGACATTTTTTGATGAGAGGCTTCGGGCGGAGTTTGTGGCTCCTCTTCAACAAGGGCTCCATGGTTACCCTAACAGCCTCATTCTCTACCTTATCACTCCACCCAAGGGTTTCATTTTTACTTTTCACTTATTTTCATAAATAATATTTTGCTGCACTGATCCCATTAAGCCACTTAAAAGAAGCCATATAGGAGGAGCAATAAAAGAGAGCCAGAATAAATGGAGAGGGAAAGAGGAGGGATGAAAATTAAAAGAGAAAGGAAATGAGGCAAGAAGGAAAGAGAAAGGAAAAGAGAAAACAGAGGAAGGAAAGGGGAGGGGGAAGGAAATCTCATAAAACAATAGATAGGTGAAGAAGAATCTTGCAGGTCCAAACCTATGAAGGGAAAATAAATGCCACAAGTATTGATGACTCACTAGAAGAATTATGCAAAATGATTTGGAGAGCAAGACTGATAAAAGAATGAAAAAACTACAAAGGGATACAAAAATAAAACGAATTGCCCGAGGCCTATGATAGAGTTCCACGCTTTTGAAATATGCTGTCAATGCCTGTGTGGTGTAGGAAAAACCCGGATGCGTGGTGACCAGTGAACACGCACTTAGGCATGCCATTCCAGGGGCAGGTCCCAGGTGCACACCGTTCAGGCTGCAGAGCAGCTACGTTTTTAATCTGGCAGAAAATGGGTGGGACTAGAATGGGTGTCAGCATTTGATTGAAGATCTCACAAATATTGAGTATCTCAAGCATGTTATAAATATTTAGGAATGGTCCTTTTGTCACTGTGTTTGCACAATATTCTGTGGCTTTCTAACATACCTAATGGCCACCAGCTTCTCTGGTTTGAAGGTTTGTCTCCTCCCAACCTAATGTTAAGGGTTGACTGTCCTCATAACGATGTTCAGAGGTAGGATCTTGAAGAGGTAATTAGGTCACAAGTGGGGTGCATTTGTGAATGTCATAACGTCCTTCCCACAAGATTTTAGTATCTCTGAAGTATGTTCCTTATAAAAGGATGAGTTTGGCCTCTTTTTGTCTTCTTTGCCCTCTCTGCCCTTCAACCATGGAATGATGCATTGTGAAAGCCAAAGCCCTCCCAGAGCTGTTCCCTCCATCTTGCTGCCAATAGATTTCCATTCGTTGTAAATTTCCCAGTCTCTGGTATTCTGTTATCGCAACACAAAATGGTCTACAACCCCATTTTTTTTTTTTTTTTTGCTGCTTAACAACATGAATTTTTCCACTTGTTTGTTTTTTATCTTCCCTCTGTCAGCTTTCACTGTAATAATTTTCCTTTCTACACTTTTTCATAAGAAGAAGAAAATGTCAAGCTTTGGATTTGGTTTATTTTATATATAAATCAATTTAAATAAAAACTTACCACATAGGTATATATTAGAGTTAACTAGAGTTTAATTTGTCTTCTCAGGCATAATTCATTATGTAATAATTCTCTTATTTTCAAAAGGACATTGCATTTCTTCTGGTATTTTCTCATAAATTCATACCAATTTTATATTCAACAGACTATAGTCAATTTTTTCAACTACATATTCCATAAAATTTACAAGAAGACTCTGGGGCTTTGAATTACCATCACAGTCCAAGTGTGATTTCAAGAAGCAATAGAAAGCTTTGGTCCAACTGTTGCCGGCAAAGCTAAATATTAATGATATCCAATAAAACCATGGTTTACTTCAGATACCCCTCAGTATTCATGTGGGCAAGAAAAGTGGGGACTGACACCTACACGAACAGTTGCTGTAGCTCAGGTAGTAAATAACCTCATTAAATAAGTCAGTTTACTTATCTTTCTGAAGGCATATTTTGCAACTTATTCATCTGAATGGTTAATATTTCTATTCACATCCAATCACTACAGAGATGCTGCAGCATATGGATTAATTTTACAAATGTAGTTTGTGTTGAAGGTGTCCCGTTAGGGGACAGTTGCTTTCAGTTGATCATATTCTAGTCCAGCATTATTTTTCTATTCTTTATGGAATGAGTACTATCATTAAGAATTTTTGGTGTCCTGATAAAAAACATTTGTTAAGGAAAAGTATCCAAAGCTGAAAATAAGGAGAAAACATTCCTGCATGCCTTTCCAAAGTTAAACTGGAGCATCAAACCCAGGGCTTCATGGGTGCTAGGAAAGACTACCAGCGAGCACATCCCAGCCCATTAGAGCAATGTCTAAGAAACTTCATGTGTAACAGGGTCCTCAGATGATGTAAGAAAAAATGATTTTGAGTATTTACTTTTGATTAGTAAATTCAACAAAGTTGTTTGTTATTTTATAGAAGAATGATAAGTTGTCAAAACTTTTTGCCCAGGAAAAAGGCACATATTTTCGCTCTAGAAGAAAAGATATCCCAAAGTTTGAAATGTATTGCTCCTCAGGAATTATCTTTTTGTCTTTTTAAAAATAATTTATCTTCGTTTCATCCCAGTGAGAATGGTCATGATCAAAAAGACAAGAAATAACAAATGCTAGTGTGGTTGTGTAGAAAGGGGGACTCTTACACACTAATGATGGAAATGTAAATACAATATAGGAAAATCAATATGGAGATTACTCAAAAAAACTAAAAATAGAACTACCAAATGGCCCAGAATTTCCACTATTGGACATATACCCAAAGGATTTGAAATTGTTATACCAAGAAGATGCATGCCCTTCGATGTTTATTATAGCACTGCTCACAATAACTAAAATATGGAATCAATCCTGATGCCCTTCAGCAGATAAATGGATGAAGGACATGTGTATTTACTCAATGGAACACTACTCAGTCATTAAAAAAAGAGTAAATCCTGTTGTTTACAGTAACATGTGTGCAACTGAACATTATTTTGAGTGAAACAAGCCAGACCCTGAAACACAAATGCTACATGTTCTCACTCATTCAAGGAAACCCAAAAGTGAAACTTGTTGAAGTAAATAATGGAATTATGGTCTCTAGAGACAGGGAAGGGAAAGGGGGAAGGGGAAATTTTAGGTACTGGGAAGGGTGCTGGGGCAAGAATGTGGGTTAGAAGGGATGTGACCAATGCATGATGTATGCATGTACAAAAATATCTCAGTGAATTCCATCAACCTGTACAATTAAAATGTGTTAATAATTATAATTTTAAAAACTGAAGGAAAAACCCCACGGAATGTAAAAAATCAAAAAGGAAGAGAAGTTTTTATAGTACAAATATGCTAAAAGACTTTCCACTTGTTATTAAAATTTGTCTTTACAACTTTATTAAATAGCTTTTTTATTAACAATACAGCCCTTTTTCTCTCACTCAAATATTATTATATTATTCTTAGTGGCAAAATATCAACCAGTTTTATATCTAACTTAGCAACTGATTGTAGCTGTCTTTTACATTCTTTCAGTCTCTTGGATTCTCTTGGAATCTGTTTGACCGTCCTTTTCTCTTTCACTTGGACTCTTCAAATATTTGTATGAGAGTTTTCTTTTTTTTTTTTTTTTTTGGAGTCTATATTTTATCACAATCCCTCTTCCTATTCTAGTGCAAATCAAGGTAAGGCATGACAGAACTTTAAAAAGATGATATACTTGGAGAGGATATACTGACTTCCCTTGAAAATTGTCCAGAGAACAATAGAGCTAAGCCAGTGGTTTGGCTGGTATTTCACTCTTGAGTTAAACTCACTTGCTCTCCCAGTCTCTGGTATAATTAACTGAAGAGCTTTAGCCCTCTTGCTGGCTCCTCTCTATGGGCAGGCAACTTTGTACTTATGACAGCTGTGGTCAATAGCACTCGCAGAAGAGGCAGGAGCTAGGCTGACTTCTCCCCCAGATTCATCATTCCTTCTTTTCTGGAGCAGAGTTAGTGAGAAGGAAGAAAAGGCCAGAAATGAAGATTAAATGTCAGGACATTGCTGCCACAGTTGGGCAGGTCTGATTATCCAACCCCTATGAGGAAATCCAGTGACCTTCCAAGCAAGAAAAGAACAGGCCAGGTTTTTGCCATAATCAATGTTAACGTTTCTACCTGTAAGCAAGCATCTCAATTTATACTATACAATAACACAGAATACTTTTATGTTGAGCCCTTATGGGAGGTCTCTGCATGTTTAAATATTCTCAAAAGAAGTGTTTTTTTTTTTCTTCAGCTTTAACCTTCAGCAGAGCTCAGGGTGTGTTAATGAACAAGTGTGTGAATGAACATATGAACCAAGCATAGGCTGAGATTTCAGTATATTATAGGAAGCTGACGTTTCTCCAATGAGCACAGTCTGTTCAGACAGCACAGCACAACCTGACACAGCAGCTACTGAACTGGTTTCTTGCGGGAAGGGGGGGAAAAAGTGGCTGCTCACCCCCAAATCAATCAGAAAGAGTATCATCAAGGTTGTTCAATAAAGGAGATTCTACATGTTCCTTAGGAAAAGATTCCCACATCCATCAAATCTTATTGTTGAGAGCTTGAGAAAGTTCATTTGAAATTCACTGTGTTCTAGGACAAGCTCAATCCTGTTTTCAGAAAAACCTTTGTTAGAAAAGCCCTCCTCTTGTTCAAACATTATTTCTCAATCTCTCCAGTTACATAATCTGAATTCTTAAAAAAAAAAATTCAGTTAACCCTAGACTAGAGACAACCAAAATATCTATAAATTGAAAAATAGATGTTAAAAGCATACTAGGTTTATAGAAAGGCATATAGCTTAGTGATAAAAAGAAAAACGAAAAACTACTGATGCACTCAGCAAACATGGAAGAATCTCAAAGCATTATGTTGAATGAAAAAAGCTATTCCTGGGACCATACATTGCATAACTGTGTGGATATGGAATTCAAAACCTGCAACACTGAAATATGACTATCGAAACCAAAGAAATACTTGCTTCTGCAGAGTGAGTAGAAGGGTGGGGAGCTAACTGCAAAGGGGCAAGAGGAGGCATGCTGGGTGATGGGCGTATTCTATACCTTGTTGAATCGTATATGGATAAGTTTATTGTCAAAATCTATTGACCTGAACATTTGATATCTATGAGTAAAAATTAAGTAAAATAAACTTCAAAAAGAAAACTTGGAAAAGAAAGGGCCATCACAGACTTTTCCAACAGCCTTGCCAGTATCTTCCCTATGTCAAGGATTCTGACGTTTCAATTGCCTCCTTGAAAGAGAAAACTACGGCCAAATAATCAGTTTCTGTCTAGCTGCATTTTTTTTCCCTACTGGACATGATGAGGTTCACCAGAGGAATGAGTGAGTCAGCAATCAGTTTCCAGAAAATTCTATATTTCTGCATGGACTGCAATGGTGGGCAGCGAAGGGGATCAAACCCAGTAATGAATGAGTGCTGTGCTCCATTAGCCAGGTTGTTTCTCTGAGGCAGTTCCCAAACAAACAGGTCTAGAGGGCAATCGCATGTGAAGTATCGTAGTCATCTTCTTGTAGGCACCAGGTCAGTGAAAGGGTTCTCCAGTGGATGAGCAAATTAATAGGTTCTTTTGTTTATTTGCACAAGTACAGACCTTCCCTCCAAGGTAGAGGGTCTTGGTACTACTAAATAACCCCAGCCCAGGACACCCCGGCATTGATGCGATGTTAAAATAATATCTTGTTTATTGTTAATTATACTACCTGATGGCCTGTGGAGACAGAAGGAAAGAAAGACCACCTACTACTAATTGGTCAAACTACTTTACTTCTCGGAAGTAACCGGAGGATTAAATGAGAAAATTTATTTAAAGTTACTGAGTGAAGTCAATAAATATAAATTCTTAGATGAGATTTTTTTTTTTTGCAACTTTCTCTTAGAGCTCTAAATGTCCAACACATGTGTGGAAAGACAACTTTTATTTTCTTTTTGACTAAAATACTTCCTCAGAAACATAACTGAGCCAGGTGTGGTAATACACGGCTATAATCACAGCGGCTTGGGGACTGAGTCAGGAGGATCGCTAGTTGAAAGCCAGCCTCAGCAATGGCAAGGCGCTAAGCAACTCAGTGAGACCCTGTCTCTAAATAAAATACAAAATAGGCCTGGGGATGTGGCTCAGTGGTTGAGTGCCCCTGAGTTCAATCCCCAGTACACCGCCCCCCCCCCAAAAAAAAAACCATAACTGAGCCTTTAGTAAGTCATCCACATTCCTATCAGGCTCCTCACTTCTGTGGGATCATAGTTAGGATAGAAAGGATCAAAAATCCTTGTAAGCATTAGGGAAAGAATATAAAAGCTAGTCATTTGAATGATCCTTAATGACTGTTCCCTTTTAGAAGTGAGTTGATTGAAGGACAGTGTGGTTATATGGTCCATTGAGGCATGGCATATGCTTCTGGAAAATTCAGTGTACAAAAATGAGCCACTAGAGCAGAAGGTGCCAAGAGACTGAATAAAGAGGTGGATGAATACAGAGAAACAGAAATTTGTCTTGGAGGAGCACTGGGCAAAGATTTTTCTCCCATTCTGTAGCCTTTCTCTTCACACTCTTGTTTTATTTGCTGTGAAGGAGCTTTTTAATTTGATGGGATCCCATTTATTGATGCTTGGTTTTATTTCTTGAGCTTTAGGGGTCTTGTTGAGGAAGTTGATGCTTGCACCTATATGATGGAGTGGTTGAGTCGATGTTTTCTTCTAGCAGTTGCAAGGTCTCTGGTCTAATTCCTAGATCTTTGATTCATTTCAATTTGACTATTGTGCCGGTGAGAGATAGGGATCTAGTCTCATTTTTCTACTACAGCCATTCGATTTTCTCAGCACCATTTGTTTAAAAAAAAAAACTATCATTCCTACAAAATCTATTTTTTGGCACCTTTGTCAAGTATCAGATGGCCTTAGATATGTGGATTTGTCTCTTGTGTCTTCTACTCTGTTCCATTGTTCTTCATGTCTATACTGATGCCAACATCATGCTGTTTTGGTTACTACAGTTCTGTATAATGTAACTTCAGATCAGGTGTTGTGATGCCTCCTGAGTCACTTTTCTTGCTCAGTACTGATTTGGCTATTCTGGGCCTCTTATTTTTCTAATTCTGTAAAGAATGTCATTGGTATTTGGATGGGGGTTGCATTGAATCTGTGTGTTGCTTTTGCCAGTACGGTCATTTTGACAATATTGATTCTCTCTATCCAAGAACAGGGGAGGTATATATATATATACACCTTATGGAATTTCACTTTTTATGCATAAGTAAAAAGAAGCAATCAAAAATAAATAAATAGACAAGCTAAAGGGAGTCTTGCAGAGTAGAGGAAGGAGAACAGGGGAGGGAATGGGAGGACAAGAAGGAAAAGGGAGGATAGTGAACTAAAATCAAATTCTATGCATGTATGATTTTGTTGAGAGGAACCCAGTTACTATGTATAGCTATAAAAATATAAGAAGAAGAGGAAGGAGGAGGAGGAGGAAGAGGAGGAGGAGGGCCTTGGGTGGCAGCAAGACAGGAGGATTCCCTACTCCCCAATGCAGAAGAAGGGCCATAGCCAATCAGAACAAACCTGTTGTTAAATGTAATTAAGAAACATGCTGGTGGGGCTGAAGGACTTGGCTATCTTGATGACTTCATTTATCCTATAGGGTCTGGAAAACATGTCACCATCGCTTGGTGGGCAAAAAAGCAGTTATGACCTGCATGGCTGTAGTCAGGTCAAGTCAAATTCCTACCGTTCAGAAGAAGGGTGGTGTCAGGATGAGGAATGAATGTTTACATAGTGGGTCCTCGTAAGTATGAACATGTTGGCAGATTTGCAATACTGTTAAAATGATAGACTCCTACCTGGGCACAGTGGTGCATGCCTGTAATCCCCAAAACATTTCTTAAAATATGCCTCCTTAATTTTTTGATAACGTATATATATGTGGTAGTTTGAGGTCTCTGGTAAAATATGATTATCCTAGCTCTCTTCACTTGTATATCAATCCATAAAATCCATGAACAGCACATATGTGTCACCCTGGGTGAATGAAACAGCTGAAGCAATTGCTCAGTGGCTACCACATCTGTACCCAGATTCTTGGGGGCTTAATGAATGCACAGAAGCAGGAAGATTTAATCCAACTTGGGGTGAGGATGGTAGTCAGGAAATATTGCCTATAAGAGAAAATTAGTCTTGATGAGAAGTAGACTAGCTTGGTGCAGAGAGGGAGAGACTGAAATCCGAGGAATCAGAACATCCATCTGGATACCTCAAGGGCATTTCAAACTCAACTCCACCTCATGCTCCACTACCTTGAAGCATGCATGTGAGGTTTACATATGTACCCTCTTCCCCCTCTCTCTGGGGTCTCTGTCTCTCTGTCTTTCTGTCTCTCTCCCTGAAATCCTCACTAGAATCATCCATCCAGTGTTACTAAAAGGAACACAGGAGTTGACTTTGCCCATGTCTTCTCAGCCATTACCAAGCCTGTTCTTTCTAACGCCTCAATATCTTCTTGGCTGCCCCCCACACCATGTGGTATGTCATGTTTTCATGACTGTTTAGTTCACCATACTTCCTGATTTTCTATATTATATCTTCTGTCAAACCCATCCAAGGACTCTTAACTACACATATTTTACTATCTCTTTCAGGGTATCATTTTGCTCATTTTCAGGAATTTCAATTTTCTGTTAAAATTGTCCATCTCTTCATCCAGTTTAATTCATATTTTCTTCAACATCTTTCTAATAGTTTCAAGTTATTTCTGATTTCCAGTGTCTTCAGGGCAGGTTAGGTGCTGTGTATTGCCAGTTTCCATCTTTGGCAGGACCTTGGGATCTCAATATCATTTATTTCCAGGATCTCCTACTCTGATTTACCACCTAGCTCCAGATTCCTGGGCCACTGCATGCTCAGTACACATCTCCCCAGGGAGAATCGGTAGGCAGGGAGAATCTGTAGGCAGTGAGAATGAACTTTACCTTGAAACTCCTCCAGATTTTAATTGGTCTCATCAGCCCACACACAGATATTTAAAACTTCACTGATTTCATCTTACCCCAGAAGAGTCTCTGCCTGACTCAGGCTCAGTCCTGACCTGCCCAGGCCTGTTAGCAAACACCCTGGGGAAAGGTAATGGCCCCTGATCTTCACTCATCTACAAGGCACCTGTCGTTCTCTGGAAGAGTTCCTTTAGACTTTCTATGTATCCACAATGTTTTAATGGCTTGAAAAGTACATATGATATTATATTTTGTCTTTATCTTTTTAGTTATTTCCATTAAAACTGCAAGGTATTCTTATTGTAACAGGAAACGGTCTGTTGTGGATTTTTGTAGTCTAATCCATAAATATCCCCTTAGCGTATCCAGTCTTCTCCATCACTGTTCTACCTCCTGATCCAGGCTCCCATTGTCTCACCTTAGTTCCTCATCCATCTCCCTGCTCCCTCTCTCACTCTGCTATCCTCTAATCTCTTCTCCATTTTGTAGTCATCGAACTCTTCAAAAAGCAGATCAGAAGATAACACCCTCTTGCTGAGCAATGATCATCGATGGTGCCTCCATACTGAAAGGATAAAGATTGAAATCCTTAACATGGGATATTTGGGTAATAATGATGTACAGATTCATCAGTTGTAACAAATGGACCACCCTGGTAGGAAATATTGATAATAGGGAGGCAGTGTGCATTTTGTGGGGAGGAGGTATATGGGAAATCTCATTACCTTCCTCTCAGTCTTGCTGTGAACTCAAAACTGCATATACATATATGTGTGTGTAGAAACACACACACACACACACACACACACAGCAGGGGCTGTGCCTCTCAACTTTCATGCATACACACACACACATCAGCTCTCTATATCTATGGGTTACTCATCCATGAATTTAACCAACTGTTGATCAGAAATATTTGAAAAAATATTGCATCTGTACTGAACCTGTGCAGATGTTTTTCTTGTTATTATTACTTAATACAGTATAACAACTATTTACATTGTATCTGTACTGTATTAGGAGGCATAACTAACTAGAGATTATTTAAAGTATATGGAAAGGTGTATGGGTTATATGCAAAGGTAGGTTATATCCATTTTATATAAAGATCTTGTATCCAAAGATTTTGATATCCATGGGAGGGCCTGGAGCCAGTCCTCCATGGATACCAAGGGAAATGTGTATAAATATGATAAAGATCATAATCCTTAACATGCTTTCTAGCCTCATTCATGTAAGAGGTTTCTTGTATGGATCCAAGTCAAGTATCAACCCTTAAAATTGGAAAAATTGTGGAACATAAACTACTTTCAGTGGGCTTCTGATTCTGATTGGCAGTTCAGTTTTCTAAAGCCAACAACATTTTGGTGGCTGAAAAAAGTGCCAAATGTCGTGGGATTTTTAAAGAGGCATTTTTAGAGGTCACTCAGTTTGAGGAAGGAAAAGAAGAAAGAAACACATTTTAAGTTGCTGTGTTAAGTTTAATGAGAAATACATGAAACAATCTACAGTCTGTAATCTATATTTGCTTTCTTCAGAATTCATTTGAAAACACAGCAGCAATTGTCCCTAGAAAGTGATGTAGCATGTTTTCTTTATTTAAACTATGTCATTTCCCTTTTTGACACTTCTTCTTAATGGAAAGTGGCATTTAGACATCTATTTTTATTTTAAAAAGTAAACCTTTTTATCTGAATGTAGCATATTTTTCATGAAGATAACATTGGGGTGATTTTTAATTCAATATACCCCCGCTAAAAGTGTTCTAAAACCTTCCCATCTTTCTAACATTAGGTCCTTTGACACATTCAATTGAAAGATATGGAGTCTGCTGTCTGTCATCACTCAGTTAAACCCTTCTTTTATCTTCTATCTCCATAGTCTGAGCTACTGAGAGAGAGGAGGCTGACTCACCAGTTCTTTCCTCAGACATCCTGGACTAGGTCTGAGATTGCCTTTAATACTTCTTGCTGAAAGAGCATGGGCTTGCTTGAACCCTAAATCAGCAGAGCATCAAAGCAATTCAGAACCTCACTTCTCTTTATATTGCTTTAATACTCATTTCTGCAGCTGCTATGCTTATTACTGGCAATCTGTGCAGTCTGGGCAAGGAGAGCAGTGGGACCACTTGGTATTGAAGGAAGCCTGGAGTCTGGGCTACTGTTAGAAATCAAGTCTACAAGAGAACAGGGCTGGTCAGGCTTTGTCACAAATGTCACCACCTAGACTCTTCTAAGATACAAACTGCTGACAATTCTAGAAGAACTCATCCATCAATGCTACTCAGGTATGGTCTACAATCAAGAATGTTGGGATTATCTTGACCATTTTCACCCCTTATTATTCATTTAGTTCATTTCATACTAAAATGTTTTACCATTGATAGAATATACACCAAATTTCTTTGGTTTAAATTGTAGTATATCCATAAACTCACACAGAAACAATCTCTAGTAGATAATGAGCACTGAGTCTGGGGCATTATGAACCAAAAGGCAGTGTCCAGTGCTAATACAGAAGTAAACTCTGCCTTGTCTTTGCTTCTCATAGAGCCCTGATTTTATGTCTTCCTTATCACCCTGGATTTCTTGCTTGGGACAGCTTTATGAGGTCTCAGGTCTGGAGCTTTGGCAGCCATCTTGAGACTACAAAATGGCTGACGTGAGGAATGGAAGACCTTGTCTTAAAAGTGAAGAGAGGAAGTAGAAAAAAAGGGGGAAAAACCCTGCCTTGTGCAGTATCACTAATTGAACCAATGGTGAACAACTGCCTACTTCCATATTTTGATGTATAAGAAGAATAAATTTCTTGTGAAAAATCAATATTAGTTGTTACTTAGTCTTAGAAAATACACTTAACTGATACAAAATTGTTCTCCTTTTACAGGAAAGTGTGTTTTTTATTTGTATGTAGGACAATATTTATTACTGATGCTGTTACTGTTGCCAGGAAGTTTCAGTGTGAAAGAAAGTTTTGTATTGGGCAGCTAAGAGGAAGACTTACTTTTGGCCCCCAATATCCTGCAAATACCCATTCTATGCTGGGGGAATTCTATTTTGTCTTAGTATTCTCATTATGGAACCCAGAACCTCACTCTCTCAGCCCTGGATACAGGCATGAGCTGAGTCCTCTGGAGGTCTTTGTAGCATTTGTTCCAGGGAGGGCAGGGGCTGTACCTCTCAGCTTTCCAAGAGCTCAGGGACAGAGGTCCCAACACCCACTCAGTATCAGCCATGAAAGTACCTTTTTCACAGCCATGTGGGCTATGAGGGATGTAGACTGATTCCTAATCATTGTTTAATAAGTTTATTTTTTGCTCAAAATAGCTGACATTGATTCTTAGCATCCAGACTGACACATTTCATTATATTAACAATTTACCATTTTTGATTTATCAGTTATCCTAAAGTTTACCACCTAGTCCTAACTAAATTCAAAACCCACAGATCCCAACTAAATCTGATGTTCTTCATACATGAAAGCCACCCTAATACCACTGGTCCACTTACAGGATCTAAGAGTAGTTCTGATGCACGTTCCATATCTTAAGTATTTTAAGTCATTAAATTTAAGTCATTCTCAAAGATGAGAATTGGGTACCACATAGCACATGCCACCACCTCCCAGCAAGGCTGTTTCTTTAACCAAAAAGGGAAGTGATCCTTAATATCCTTTACTTCAGGACTCCCCAAGACCTTATGAATTAAGGTACCCATTAATCCATGTAAGGGATTAGATCTACTGATATTTCCTGTACTTGAAACACTGAGAGTAAAAAGAGTCAAGTAATCTATTCTTCATACAAAAATACTTTTTCATAATAATTTGCTGACCGTCTAAAATAGACTTCAGGGAACTGCAGGGAACCCAGGACTACTCTTCAAAAACTGCTTAATTAGAGATTTATGGAACACCTGTCATGTGCATGTTGAATTGAGCTCTATTGAAAATGTGGAAATTCAGCTGAGGGTGGCAGAATGAGCAGAGGCAGAGCAGTGGGAACAGAAGAAGCCTCCAGGTGCACTCAAGCAGTGGACAGGACCAGTGGGGCAGTGACTAGAGAGGGAAGCAGAAGCCATTTTCCCCTATGATCTCAGTTTTACTTAAGTGCCTCTGAGCAATACTATTTGTTCTGAAGTTTTGTTACATAAAACATTTTAAGAGCTTTAAAAAATCAGCAGTTTTTAGAGATAAGATTGGTTTCAAGTGATGTAAGATGTAGTATATTTGCAGAGTAACTGCCATTTCCCAGGAGGAAAGGAAGTGGTAGTTTCCTTCTTTGAGCTCTGGTAAGGCTTAGAGATAAGCCAATGTGAGATTCTCTTCTTCATTCAGTTCACATGGAATCAAGTGGATTATTTCTGTTCATTGCTGAAAGAGAGTGAAACTTTCCACCCAACATTCCTCATGACTTCTGGGAAATCTCAGGCACGTAGCACACAGCTTAGGTGAAGATCTCTTCTGCCAAGCCTGCCCTTCCCATCACTTTCTGGAGCAGTTCCTGGTGACTCATGGCATTTCCCTGCATCTGCTCTCCCAATTCATATCAGTGGGTGCATAGAGAGGAAAACAGGGCCCAGTGCTCACCTGGAGACCATCGCTCCTCTCAGAGAACCAGAGTCACAGGCTTATATCCAAATGAGTGTGTAGTCAGATCAAGTGAGGGTCTGGAGTTTTAGGAAAGGTCCAATGACTCAGGTAGCTTCCAGCGATCACCTTCCAGAAAGAAATGAAATCTGGCCAGCTACATATATCTATATAATATAGGATGTGAGTATGTATGATGGTCAGAGGCATGGAGACCAGGGTATGAATGTATGAATGTTTAGGGTCTTTATGTTTTGTTTTCTGAAATACATACCACTGCACGTAAGACAGAGCAAGTGCTAAGTATTTGACAAAAGACAGAGTAAATCAATGATGGCAGGCAGGCAGTCAGGCAGGTGGGTAGGAGCATGACATTGTGTGCTGGATGTTTAGCCCTTGGGGCAGTGAACACTTCTTAGAGACTCAATCCATGCAGGAAGGTGGGTCCAGACTTCCATATCCCATTTGTTTGCCATTAATTCGCCACTGAGCTTGCATATTTACTCTAATGGGGGGAAATGAGCCAAAGTTATGGGACAGTAGCTCCACATGGAAATTTCAGATGAGAAAAAGAACTAAAATAAATGAGCTAAAAAGAATAGAACTTAGTTAGAGATAGCAGACAAAAATAAAAATGATAGCAAAACCTGCATTGAAATATCCATTCTTGGCCATAGTTAGCAAATAAATGGTATTGCTAAAAGCTAGAGGCTTGGGTCATGGTTCAGACCTGTGAGGTACTGGGTTCGATCCTCAGCACCACATAAAAATAAATAAAATAAAAGTATTGTGTCAGTCTAGAACTAAAAAATTAAAAACAACTACATTCTAGGATTTATACCATTATTATTTTTTTTTTAGTGAACATTAAACCATCTTCTACATGTAGAAGTTAACAAATAACTTATAAAACACAGATGAAAACTAAATAATATATATTTTGCATGCCCTTTTGGAGATATTTAGTAGATTCTGTTCAAATTGGAAATTAGTATAATTAAAACTGGAATTCATCATACAGTGCATAGATACTAAAAACATCTCTATAGTTCTTTTATAACTAAATTTCATCATTAAGTCCCCACACCACTAGATTTTTGGGGAAAACAAAATCACCAATTAAAATTGTCACCAGACAGGGGTCATCTTTTCTCGGAAAACGTGAAGCAACTGTCTTCTTGGAAGGAGACCAGTATTTTTGTTTTGTTTTCAGGGTTTAAAAGTAAAAATACTATGCTAACATTCATCTTCAAACATTCAAAACAGGATTTTTAAGTGAGATGATACCTTTCTATTCTTTGAAAGTGTAATCCCCATTTTAGCATAATAGGACTACAAGAGAGGTGAATATAGGAAGTGGGAGGGGAAAAAGCCTTCCCCATTTTGTTCTCATTATCCTTGGAGGATGGTGGGAGGGAGAGGAGGAGGGGAAGGAGGAGGAGAGGAAAAAAAGGGAAGGGGAGGGGAGAGGAAAGAAGGAAGAAGAGAGGGAGAGGAGATATAGGGAGAGAATTTTGGGGGGAGGACATGAAGGAGAAGGGAGGGAGTGGGTGAGGAAGGGGAAAGGAAAGGAAAAAGAAAAGGGATCCATTTCCCTTCTCAGTCCTGTATTTGGAGAGGGAAGTGAGATACTGAGTATGTGAGAAGGAGGAATCTTAATCCCCAGCACCTAATCCTGGCCTCTAGGAAGTGGGTGTGTTTCAGTGAGTTGAAATGAAAGGAATGAAGAAGCATGCAAAGAAAGGCTGAAGAAAGAATATTTCTTTTGTTTCTCAGTGTTTCAATCCTGGTCACAAAAAGGTCCAGAAAATGAAATAACTTAACCCTTATGAAGGTGTCTTTAAATTCTTAAAATAAATTTTCCTTTCTGCTTAAACACTAAAATTTTCTATAATTTACAATCAAGAGTCCTAAATAAGATGATATAAAATGTAATTTAAAAATCCAGTCACACCAATAAAATTTTCTCAATGCCTTGGATTTTGGTGTACTCTTTGATTTGACAATGCTAATTTAGTTCCTCGAAACAAAAAAGTATGTATTTCAAATATTGTACTCAGTGCTTTTATTTAATGAATATATAGAACTTGTAAGTACACACAGTTTTAAAAATGCTTCCCCAGATCCTCGTATAAAACTTTCTCCAGGAAGAAATGTATTTTTAGACAGATGCAATTTTTGCAATTCTGCCTGCCTTTCCCCTTCATCTACTCACAGAACCCATTTCCATGGGTAGTTACTCTACCTTCTCAACTCAGGTGGCTCTGCTTGGTTGTTTCCATCTCTTTTTCAGAGTTCCACATGTGACCAAACCCAGCACCGAATCTTTCTGGCCACAGTGATAGGTTCAAAGTTTAAGTAGGCACATTGAAATCTGTTTAGGACTTGTTTAAAGAGAACTCCTTTCTAGTTAGTTTCGGAAGAATATGTAAATTCAGAACTGTTGGGAGCTACCTTGCCTCAAGTTCTGATCATGGATACATTCCCAGTACTAATAAGAAATTCTGGAACATAGTAGGTTCTCAATAAATCTTGATTGAGCAGTTAGTTAATAATGAGGAGAGCAAAAAGGGGAACTGGAGAAACTGATTTCCAAGGAACCCGTAAATCTAGCAACAGGTGAAGCCAATTTTATTGCTAGATTTTGCAAACACTATTATGTATGAGTTGGGCTTCCTTCACTTGTAAGCAGCAATTAATAAAAAAAGGCATAAACCTATATATAAATTTACACTATATATTGGAAAGTTCAGTAAATCTTGTGATTGGTAAGGAAAACATAAATCAATATTATCTTGAGAAAAGATAAAAAACTCCATAGTAAGTAAACAGAAAAAATCAAATAGAAAAAATCATGATGTAATAAGGACTCTATGCAGGGCTTTTCCCACTTTGAGTAGAAAATTTTAAAAAAAATCAAAGATAGATAAAATTCTAAGAAATGGAAAAATGGACAGTTATATCTTTATTAGAAATAGTACTATCCCAGGAATTAAACATGATTCAATATAGGAAATATGTGATTAAAATTCATTATATTACACCAATTAAAGATCTTGATCCTTCAAGATAAGCTGAAAAAAATCACTTGACAAAACTCTACACATACCTGTAGTTTAAATTTTTAGAGCAGCAAGTTAGAAACAGAATTAGAATTTAACAAAGGATATCTACCAGAAACTCAGAGCACACATCATCCTTCATGAAAGAACATTTACAAGCATTTCCCCTGAAGTCAGTAACAAAACAAAAACTTCTGCTGTTTGTCAGTATTTGACATTTTGTGCCAGATCCAGCTAAAGCAATCCTGATTCTAAACAACTATATGAACTATGAATAATTGATAAAAAATAAAATCTCAGGGCTGGGGATGCGGCTCAAGCGGTA
Source organism: Ictidomys tridecemlineatus (assembly GCF_052094955.1). Lineage (NCBI taxonomy): Eukaryota > Metazoa > Chordata > Mammalia > Rodentia > Sciuridae > Ictidomys > Ictidomys tridecemlineatus. The sequence goes on along the minus strand of NC_135477.1, from coordinate 116,864,534 downwards.
GCACGCTCACCTGGCATGCGTGCGGCCCGGGTTCGATCCTCAGCACCACATACAAACATGTTGTGTCTGCCGAAAACTAAAATAAAATATTTTAAAAATTCTCTCTCTCTTAAAAAAAAAAAAAAAAAGACCTTATTATATTCTTTAAAAAATAAATAAATAAATAAAATCTCAGCAATCATAGAATGGGATTCTCTTCGATTTTCTAAGTTAAGAATACATCCACAGACTCTTAAAAGAATTTGGCAGTGTCACAATAGAGCCATATAAAAATCAAAATGCTTTTATAATAGCAATAACCATTTATAAAATATATTAGAAAAAGAGATTTCAATAAAACAAAAATAAAAACCCCAGAAATAAATTTGTCAAAAAAATCTATATTTTGGGCTGGGGATGTGGCTCAAGCGGTAGCGCGCTCGCCTGGCATGCGTGCGGCCCAGGTTCGATCCTCAGCACCACATACCAACAAAGATGTTGTGTCCGCCGAGAACTAAAAAATAAATATTAAAAATTCTCTCTCTCTCTCCCCTCTCTCACTCTCTCTTTAAAAAAAAAAAAAATCTATATTTTAAAAATCTATGAAACCAAGAAATGCTTGCCCACAAATAATCTGATTTAATGAAGAAAAACAGTGTACTTAACTAAAAACACTCGTATTATGGTTTTCTATAAATCAATCCTACTAATATAATACAATCCAAATCAGAACTTCAAGAAAATACGCTCACCAGTAGCCAAAAAATTTTTGAAAAACATTAGGGCTCTACCCCACTAAATCTGAAACCATACCACAACTATCATCAAAGTAATACATTTATTAGAAATATAAAAGAGCTCAATAAAAGATTTTAGTACATTTAATGAAGCAGAATCTCAAATCAGAGACAAAAGAATTAATTTTTCAATAAATTATTTTTGAAGACATTTGAATTAAGGCATGTCTATACCTTTACTTTAATCACACAAACCAATTACAGATAAAGATCTAGACATTTAACAACTCACACAGATGCACATTGCAGGAGAAAATACAACTGCAAAATGAACAAATATAAAAAAGATTAAAAAATATGATTAATATCTTAGAATAAGACAAAATTGATCAATTTGGCTATATAAAAATATAAAATCTCTATTAAAAAAAGAAATGCTGGGCTGGGGATGTGGCTCAAGCGGTAATGCATCACCTGGCATTCGAGGGACGCTGGGTTCGATCCTCAGCACCACATAAAAATAAAGATGTGTCCACCGAAAACTGAAAAATAAATGTTAAATCTCTCTCTTTCTCTCCTATCTTTAAAAAAAAAAGAAATGCTAAGTAAGGTTAAAGACAAGCAGTCAACTGGGAAAAAACATTGGAAACAGACATAGATCAATATCTAAGTTTTATAAAAACTTAACCAAATCCATGAGATAAAAAGACAAATCATTCAATAAAAAAATGAGAAGAAAAAGATTACTCACCAAAAAATATGGTCTAAAACAAACATGAAAAGATGCTCATCTGAATTAAAATAATTTTTTTCACTCATTAGGTTAATAAAAATTATAAAGATTTAAAGAGTTCCATGAGAAGGGGAAGTAGCTGCTCATTCTTAGCTGAGGGGAACATGATACTCATTTTGGAAGCCAACTTGATGGAAGTATCTCTTTAAATTAAAAATGCTTATCCTCTGGCTCAGCAATTTGAATTTTAAGCAATTACTACAGAGAAATTATTACATGCACATAAAGACTCACATAAGATGATGTTCACTCCAGCTCTGTTTAGAATTAGAAGAGAGGACTACTTAAGTGTCCATTTTAGGCCAAACAGATTATGGGACATGATGCAAAATAAAGATCAGTTCAATGAGAATGTACTAAAATAAAAAACAAGTGGTAAAAGCAAGTTGCAGAATGATGTAAAGATCTTTAAGTAAAAAACCATAACTATACATTTTATTTCCTGTGGTTATATACAGAGATTGAAGATTTGTCAAAAAAAACGTGTCTGACATTCTTAAAAGTACAATACAGTCACTTATTATGTTTAATTTAAAATTTAAAGATACAGCAATATACACAGACTGATTTTTAAAAAAATATATACAAAATTATATTCTTTTCCCCTCCCTCTTTGATGGTAAATGCATAGAAAAGCTTCTGGAAGATAACCTGCCAAACTAATGTGGGTAATACTACCTAAAGATATCTCCAATAAAAATACACATATTCAACTCAATACTCTCATTTGAAAATATAAAAAAATTCAGTTCATGATTTGTTAAAAAAATGTTTTCTGTTGATAGTTATTATCATTTGTTTTAGCTATTTACAATCTTTACAAGGTATACAACTGCATACTGTATTTCTGCCATATTTCCACAATAATTATGTTGAGAACAGGGGAAATCATATTCAAGAAAGTTTTTAAATTTTTTAAAATATATTTTTAGTTGTAGATAGACAATAACTTTATTTATTTTTAATGTGATGCAGAGAATTGAACCCAGTGCCTCAGGCTAGGCAGGCAAGTGCTTTACCACTGAGCTATAGTCCCAGCCCCTCAGGTCAGTTTTTAAAGGCAGAACTTAAATCATTATAATATTTCAGTTAGTGGCTTTAACAAATTGATATATATTTTTAAAAGATAACCAAAACTGAACACAAACTTACTTCCCTAGTTTACTAATTCTATATTATTAAATAAAAACACTTCAACATTAAATTCCTTCTTAGTCAATTCCTTTTAAGGACTGCTTTTTTAGGAGGAGATAGTCTGTAATACAAACTCTAATATTTAACAAGAATGTTATTGGTGTCTAAACTAACTAGCTGCATTTTAGGAATGACACTACTTTTGAGTGTACTAAATAAAAGCAGTTTTTTAGAACACTGCGCTTTTAATTTTAAGAACTGCTTATTTTTAGCTTATGTATTGCTCAAGTACTGAAATATAAAAAGGAAAATGATGAGGAAAGAGAAAACTGCCAGATCTTCCAGGTTTTGCAATAGTTGAGACAGAAAAGAAGAGTCAGTAGTTTCTTCCCAAATAAAGCAAGTCATCCATAAAGAAGGAAAATCTCTTTTAAGGACAACCTTCAATAGAAATTGGAATTCCCCTTTCCTAGTATGGATATCCATTCAATATTTTTCTATAACAATTTGCCTTGGGCAAGTATCCATCATACTTCTGATTCAAGAATAAGTTCCTTCATGATTGATTGACAGTGGAAAAAGCACTAGGCCTGTATTAGAAATTCAGATTCATCACTGAGATCCCAGCAACCTTATACTGATTCTTCTTCAACCACATATGAAGTCAGTACTAGATGATGTCCAAAATGCCTTCCAGCAATAAGAGCCATGATTTCATCAAAAACTACCAAGGAAAGAAACACTCCTTTTTTCTTCATAAGGGCATTTTTATAACTATATTACAGATCCCTTACAACTGACATCTTTAACTTAATTCAGTACTTCACACTAAATATGTAGTATCTCTTATATGTAACATATTAAAAAACACATGCTGATAACAACAATTCAAAAAGCCATAAAAGTACCTAAAATGAAGGAACTCAAAGTAAGTTATCTGATTCTTAAGGCTTTCCAAACAAAAGTAGGGGAAATTTTATTTCAAGAAAGTATTTAGCATTTAAAGTATTAAATTATTTACTATTCATGTAGTGCTGCATTTTTCACACTGAACCCATTTAATAAAAATCTCTGCTTTCTTTAATCACTTAAGGTTTTTTTTTATAACAAAGCACTTTTGATATAATTTAAAACACACATGCTTTGATTGAAGAGTGATTGTAAATGAATCCAGCTTTCTTCCACTTGTGATGACAACTTTGTCATTTCTTCTAGGAGTACTGGTTCTGTAGGAAGCATTTTAAGGTGTAACTGAAAAGAAAAATGATAGATATTTTATTTAAGAAGATTAAATTTTACCTGATTTGGATTTTTTTTTTTCCTACCAAGGAGCCCAAGGAAATACTATCTAATTTTCTCCTTTAAATGCTGGTTTATTATTCTCTCTGATTTCCCACTTGTTCATTATTTTTTTCTAAATCATGACTTCCTTGATGGACTGTCACTTCCTCAGCAGAACTGAAATAGTCATCATTGTTCATCAAACAAAAGTCCTGAACCAAAGTCCTATTTCTAACACTAACTCTAACTAAACTTGGTAAATGTGGAAAAATATACAAATATAATCTGTGGCACTTCTATTGTTCAACCCTGTATGTTACTGTCTAGCTTTTTAATAATTTTAAAATAATTAGATCAAGTGAAAATAAGTTTTAGATAATTAATGAGACAGATAAAAAATCATGTATTACTAAAAATGAGCATCATCTATCCTTCAATGCATTAGACTATTAAAGAAGACCTTCAAAACACAAGCTCTCTATTCTCTCTATTCTGTTAATTATAAAAGCAACTGCTGTGTCAAATCACTTGAAACTCCTTCAACTATAATAGAGGTGAATATTTTGATTTCAGCAGTAGAAAAAACAAATATAAAATCTGACTTTTTCTTTATGATCAAGAAAAACATAAAATATAACTACTTAGAAAAAGTTAATGGTTTAGTATATTGGATCAAATGATGACATAGGAAAATTAAAAGGTACAGTCAAAACTGTAATAAAGTTATAATAAAAAGTAAAGATTACCAAACTGTGTGGTCCAACTACTTCAGTGCAGTAGTCCCTAGCCACATGTGACTATTTAAACTCTAAAAAATTAAAAATTCAGTCTTCTAAGTCACACTGGTCATATTTTCTATATTGAACAACCCACAGAAGGCAAATGGCTATCAGGACAGTGTGAATGTATAGCATTCCCAGCTTTGCAGAAAGTTCTACTAGATAATGCTGCTAAGGAAGGTAGGTGGAAAATATTAGACTTACTTTTAGAAACAATGCAAGGTATGCCTGGGCTAACTCAAAATCACGCTTTCTGTCCAACATCATCTCGATCATTTTCAAGAAACTCTGCATGACTTCTATAGATCCACCACAGTCAGGAGACAAGTTCCTTAGCTCTGTTTCAATTCCTGATGGGCCCATTTCTTTCAGAAGGCTGAGAGCGGCTTCATCTACATTAATTTTAAAAGGAATCCCATTATTACCTATATTCACTAAGAAGCTACAGTTTTTCTTTCATACCCCACACAAGATATATTTAAATGGCATCAGAAATTTTGAGTGTTATTTTTTTTATGTTAAGCAGTAGAATAAACTCCCAATAAGTGAAAATCAGCAAAAATAACAAAATCAATACAATAAAAATATTGAAAGCACTAAATTTTCTGAATTTATAGTAATTTAAACTTTCTTTCCTGCTCTTAAATAAAATCTAATGCTTCATGACACACACTTCAAGGTGCTCACAAATCAATTAGAACAAATTCTAACACATGAAGACCATCAAGGTACATAACAAACTATTAACAATAATTACCACTGGGTATAAGATAGAGATTTTTTTTGCTTTCTCCATTTTATTATTATAAAATTGTAAAAGTACATGATAACTAAGAAATAGTAACAATACAAAAATATATAAGAAGGGAAAGGCGCCAGGCCTTCTTCTGATCCTTCAAACCTACTTCATAATTGTTTCATGTGCACTCTACAAAAATATACTCAACAAACCATTTTATATGAGATTTGATACTGTAATGGCAATGACTGCTTTTAGCTTTTTGAAACACCACCGATGACAAAAGGCTATAAAAAACATTATTTTTATGTCACTCAGTATATTCTGAATAATAGTGTTTTTGTTGTTTGTCACCCCAAAACACAAGTCTTTCAAGGGCATCTTTTCACTTTTGCCCATATGGATTTCATAAAAACAAAAGCATTAGGATCATAAACCAACAGGATAGATCAAATGTTTCAGAAGACTACTTATGATCTTTACAATTGCTTACAGTTAATAGTTTCATTAGTATTAACTATAGACTATCACCTTCAAATTTTAAATATATTAGCACATTTAACTCTATACATTATAAAATTTCTATAAGATAATATGGAAATATAAAATTACTTAAGACAAGTCTCTGTTGTACTGAAAATGGCATTCCAAATCAAATATATAAATAAAAACAAAAAGCTTGAAAATTACCTACAACAAAATCGTTATATTTGATACACACCAAGATCCTCATTATAAAAGCTGTCAAAATTTATCCTTCTCCAAATTGGAAAAAAAAAAAAACCCAGAAAATCTGTTTTTTTTAAAAATTATTTTCTTTTAGTTGTCAGTGTACCTTTAAGCACTTTATCACTGAGCCACCACCTCAGTCCAGAAAATCTAATTTTTCATGAAGAAAGTATGTGGGGTTTTCCATGGATTTTTGCAATATCAATATCACCTGAGTTTAATGTGACTCATTTAATATAATTTAAAAGGTAAATCAGTTCAGATTAGAATTAAAATTTCAATCCTTTTAGTTTTTACTATATCCTTTTAGCTACTTTCTTTTAGGAATTTAATATTTCCTTCAATTTTTTGTCACATAAAATAAGCTGCAGATATTTTATATAAAAATATATTTTATATTTTTATAAAATATTTTATAGTTTAACTTACACGTATTATTTACCAGTCCTTCTTCAAGTCTCAAGCAGAAATCTGACTTTTGAGCCAAGATCCCAAGATTTACAACTTTAGACTTAAACAAAAACAAACACACATTATTCAAAGAATATAGGTATCGCCAAAAATTAATGTTGATAATTACAAACTATCAATAATTTACAAAACTGAATCTTGATAAAGAATGATACAAAATATATGCAAACATATACTCCCCATATTTTAAAAAATTTGTTCTAATTAGTTATACATGATAATGGAATGCACTTTGATACATCATCTACAGATGGAGTATAATTTCTCATTCTTCTGGTTGTACATGATGTAGAATCCCATCGGTCCTATAGTTATATATGTACATAGGGTAATAATGTCTGATTCATACCACTAACATTTTTACCCCTATTCCCTCCCTACTTCCTTCACTCCCCTCTACCTAAAGTAACTCTATTCTTCCTTAGACCCCCACCCTTTATTGTGAATTAGCATCTACATATCAGAGAAAACATTTGGCCTCTGGATTTGGGGGATCAACTTATTTTGCTTAGCAGGATATTCTCCAGCTCCACACATTTACTGGTAAATGCCATAATTTCATTCTTCTTTAAGGGTGAGTAATATTCCCCCGCTCTCAAGGAGTGGGAAGCTGGGTCAAATGATGATTCCATTCCAAATTTTCTGAAGAATCTCCATACCTCCTTCCTTAATGGTTGCACCAATTTGCATTCCCACCAGCAATGTATGAGTGTACCTTTTCCCCCCACATCCTTGCCAAAATTTACTGTTGTTTATATTCTTTCCACTCTGACTGGGGTGAGATGAAGTCTCCCATATACTTATAATGTTTCAATTTGGTGTTTACCTGCTGAGGATCATTATTTTGTTCAGGTGTAGCATATCTGGGTACAAGACCAGGGACCGTTGGAATAAAAAATGGTGCTGATTTGGGTACTCTGGGTGGTTCCTTTGGTTTATTCTTTTTCTGATTAAGAGAAAATGAAAAAAGACTAGTAAGTTGTTATCCTGCCAACAGATTCTAATATTTAATATTTAATTCCAAATTAATTTAAACACAAATATCAAAAAGTAAAAAAGATGAACTTTTTCAGATTAGAATGCTAAAATCCATTTGACCAATACCTCAGCTATTCTTTTTTTTTTCATTTGTTCTTTTTAGTTATACATGACAGTAGAATGTATTTTGACAAGTATCGTATGTACGTGGAGTATAATTTCCCATTTTTGTGGTATATGATATGGAATTACATTGGTCACGTAACCACAGCTACTCTTAACCTGGACTTTTCTAAATTATAGATACCTTTAGCAGTGTTCCTTGATATTAAATTATTAGAATAATTACTACATTTTGTTATAGGTATCTGAATCAGTATTCCTAAAACTTTTTATCACAGCTCATGTTGTGCCTTACTACACACATAAGCTTAGTGATGGTGTATATGTGTGTACACATACATAATTGAATCAAGTTTCATAAAACAATACTTGTACTATCAGAAGATAACTTGGAATTTTCTACTCTATTCTGTTTTTTTCAATTGCTTTTGCAACTTACAATTAGGGGCCATAAAAATACACTTCACTAACATATACCACAGATAATCACTTTTCATGTGAAATTTTAAATTCCTCAAGGACACAGAGCCTCAGTTTACTGAAACTGCTGTAGTCTCAGTACATTATCTAGTACCTATGTCATGTTAATTTATGTCTGTGACCCTGACACAAAAGCTTTAAAAAATTTCTCATAGTTAACAAAGTAGGTTATGGGATGACAGATTCTTAATTAAAAAGCTTAAAAAATTAGTGAAATTTTCTTGCCTCCAAACATGTATCAGTAGATACACAAATTATAGTAGCAGTTTTTTTCCCCTCTCATTTTAGAAGCTTAGAAAGTAATTTATTAGACTGGATTTAAAAAAAAATTCAACTTCCAATAGCTCTGTAGTTTATAGATTATATTTAGGCCGCATCCAAACATCTACAGAGGACTATCAATGTTGATTACTTCGGGATAATCAGAATAGATAAAACGGCATTCAATTAAGTGGCATTACTTTTGCTATGTTAACTACTCTCTTCCTAATGCCTTCAATGTAGGGGAAGTTAATTCTGCAAACAAGCAAACAAACAAAAGCCCTGCCTGTGGAATGTGTGCTTGAAGCTCAATATTAAATGTATTATAACATTACCTTAATAACATCAAGATTAAGAAGGTTCTTCCACCGTGATTCAGGGAGAAGTGAGAGAGTCACCAATTGTTCATTCAACTGTTCTGGTGAATCATACTCTATCATTTCATCACTAGGTTCTACATTTTCTTCTGTTATATCTATATCTTTAAAAAATACATATTTTTAAGGTAAAAGAAATTAGTGTGAAATGAGAATTTTATCATAAAAACCAAATTTAATCATTCCAAATCCATTTATATTCTGTAACACTTTCAGTTAATATAGCCTTGTAAACTCTTTTCATTTATTTCCTATGCTTATCCTATTTCCTTATTTTCTCATATTAACTACAACTCACATCATAAGAACTAAAATGCTTTCAACTAGCATTTTATTTAGTATTGTATAGATACTATGTGTATTATATTTTTGCATAAATTTTAGTCATTTAAAATATTTCATATCACAGTTTAAAAACTTTGATTAAATGTATTGTGCTCTGCCTTCTATAGCAACAGCCCTTAAACTAGATTTAAAATAATATCAAAATTACTTTGCTATTTTGTGGTTACCTTGGGTTTGACAAGTCCCAGGAAGCATCACTACTGAAGGAACATAATCTGTAGGAAGTGGCCGTAATGAGACAACTGAATACAGGGAAATATTGGACCTGAGAAATCAAAACAGAAACAATATTTTAAAGTTATGTTTCTTCACAGAAATGTCAATATCTGCTAATAATCTTTACATCTTGAATTGGGCCACAGACTACAATCACCAACTAGTTAAGAAAAGACCTTAAAGATTAAAAATGCATTCATTTAGGTCAAAGATGCCATCACAAAAAAATACTGTATAAGAAATTAACAGAATCTCTATTTTTAAAGTAGTACAAAAACACATTTAAAAGAGATCAGAAGTAGATAATACTTTCATAAGGTAAAATAACCTCTATAATATTATTTTAATAAATATCAACTTCATTTAAGGAAATTATAAAAGGAAAGATGGACTCAGAGACGGAATATGCTGACCAAATTCTCGGTGCTGCTGAAAAGTCATAGATTTCCCTTTTCTACAGTGGTGCACTTAAGTGGCCATGTTTCTGCTACTTGACCTGGCAGGTAAGCCATAGATCTGTAACCAAGATATTGACATCTATCCCAAAGCAGGAACAGATTCTTCTACTCACATATTATGAATCTCAAATGAAAAGTAAAAAATTTAGATTCTCAGGTCCTGAATTAACATTAATTAATATCAGTTCTATATAAAGAAGTTCATTCTCCTATGGCAGGTATCATAGCTACTATTATCCTTTTATTTTAATGGTTGAAGCTTCATTGATTCTGGGAAATAATAATTTTGTTTATTAAGATGGCCAAAATCTATTTCCATTACATATCAAATTTACCTTTTTATCTTAAAAATGTAATAACATCATGTAACTAGAATTAGAAAAGAAATCAATTTTTTCCTCTTCCCCAAGAATAAGAGTTAAAAGAATTAAATATATGAACTCAAGACAAAGATTACACTTTTCTAGACCCAGGGGATCTAGAATAATCACAGCCTAAAGTTCAATCTTAGAATTTGAAGATCACCATAAATCATCTTTACAAGGTTAGTAGAGTCTTCCTACTAGGATCAATGTTAGAAAGCATTATGCCTTATTTTATAAAGTAGGTAATGTTCAGAAGGGATTAGTTAAAGTCATACAGCCATAGTGGGAAACTAGAAAGAGGGTGAGGGCTTGGGTGGAAACTTTACTTTTCTAACCTTTTAAATTCCTTTTCTAACCTTTTAAATCCATTTACCTTTTCTGCAAAAAAAAAAAAAAAGCCAAATATGATCATATAATTTAGAATATGCACTTGAGGAAAGCTATTAAAATTATCAAGCAAATGTTGAATCAGTCATAAAATTTACAGTGAGTTATCAGTGTATTGACATTTCCATGTATTAAAAAAAAACACAACTAAATGGCAACTTAATAACCATGATTCTGACAATATCACTATTATCCTTTTTCTTCTCCTACTCCTAAAACAGTACTGTATGAAAAAACTCACCATAAATAAATTCCAAGGTGGTCCACGTGGGAAGTGGCTAGAAAGTCTCCAGTAGGGGACATAGTAACATTGAGAGGAGCTGCGTCCAACAAAAAACAGTCTACAAGGCTGCAAGAATTAAGATGTTAAAGTACTTAAGCTTTACTAAAAAAGATATAATGCACAAAAATTATTTTTGCTCAAAGAATAAGTAATGAGATTCAGAAAAAAAATGTAATTACCTACCACCAGAAAGTCATCACACATACAGTTCTGTTAACTAAGTTACTATGTGAAAATAATCTCTTAATGAGAAAGACTCAAAACTACTTATTAGACTAATTAACTTTAGGGAGAATACAGGAAAAAATGCTCTATTTTTCTAACACCAAATTTTGTTATATTGACCTAAGGGCAATTTTAAAGACATTACACGTTGAAAATAAATCTATTATCAGTACTTTCCTGTATCTTTTTTTTTTTTTTACTCCAGCGAACAATAAAAGGCTAAGGCAACAAAATGGCAGTAAATAATAAGAGAATAATGACAGAAAAACTTTTGAGCAATTCTACCTGTTTTCCAAATAGGTAGCAGTGCTATATATGAAAAAGTACAAACCTTCAGTCTTCAGAGATTAAACATAAAGCAGCTTATAAAAACTAGTCCTGCAGCTTTAAAGTGCTAAAGGGGTTTTAAAAGTTGAAAAGGAAAGGGGAGTGACCACACCCAGGTAGGAGACTCTTTTAGAAGAGGCTTCAGAGAAAACACAATGTTTGAGCTGAGCCTTACGAATGGCCAGGATTTCAAAGAATGCTGATGGTAGAAAAAGCATTTCCTGAGGGAAATGTGGAAGGCAACAAAAAAAAGTACTTGGGTATAGTGAGTAGTACAGTTGGGTGGAAGCATACAGAATCTTGAACATCAAACATCTGAATTTGTTTTTATATTATGGCTGATAGGAAGTCACTGATACTTTTGAGCACACAATGGTACAATCTTCACTTTCATAAGAATATTTGCCGTCAGAACACAGAACAGGAATATCAGTGAATTATGGTAGTAATTATTTAACAAAAAAGATCTCAATAGAAGCAAAGAGAAAGACCTGCACTCATTCCCAACCTGCTAGGAAGACTCCTTAGGATGGTTATGAGCAGGAATACCTTTAGGAAGAGTATACTGGCTTTAAACACAGCTGTTTTAAAACCACTTTATTTACTAAACACAATACACTATCCACCGAAAGATAAAAATCAAATGACTAAAGTTCAGAATCTACATCAAAAAATACAAACTATAAGAACAACATAAAGCAGTTAACTTTGTTTTTGATTTTTTTTTGTTAGTGTTCTGGACTAATCCTTGCAGCCCCATAAGGCAGGTCCATCCTAAGAAAACTGAAGCCCAATAAGATTTCAAAACTTGACAGGATAAAAGAAAGAAATTAAGTCAGGATTTGCAATCAGTCAAATTCTCAACCACATTAACTTTAGTAAAGTAACTATAGAAAATTAGGGTACATCAAACAATGGGATAACATACATACACACAAACAAGGTATGTCTACACTGGTGATTCAGAAACACACCATGAAAGATTCAAATGTAAATAAAGGCTCTCCAGTGGAGATATTAAGTGACTTACATATGGTAAAATCTCTGAAGTTGCTGAAACTATTGTCATTTCTCAAGTATGGGGTACAGGGGAGAAACAATCTGTTTGATTTCTGCTCAAGGCCACTCTGAATGGCTTTTCTTGGAAATCAGGGAAGGTGGGGAAAGGAAATTTTTGCTAAACACTTGTATTACAAGCCAGAGACTGTTATTTATGTTAATTCTTTTAATCCAAACAACCCCGAGCAGAAGATATTTTCTCAGTGTATGTAAATAAAAATTAAAATATAGCCGTTTCAGATCTTGTAATTTTTCCTTGTCTTTAACATTCTTGTTCAGCAAAAATTTAAGTATGTGAGGGGTGAAACTTCCTAACATGTTTAGAATCTATCTGTCTGCTAAGAAAAGAATTAATATTGAGCAAACATACTTTACTTGACATTATAATATTTTAGGGGGACAATTTCTTTGTGTAATTTCATTTTTATAGTTGTAGACTGATCTTCCATTATGTAAAATTCCCAACTGAGGTGGCAGTTTCTATATATGCACCATATTTTACACTGTCATTTTGTTCATAAAACCTAGGTGTGCAGGCTTTATCCCAGAGCTGAAACTACTGTGTGGTCTCCTGAGAATCCCACAAAATGAAAAGTTGCAGGTATAATTATTTTCTGAAAAAACATTAATAACATTCCTATTCTGAGGAATCAGATTTTCAAGATCAGAGCCCTGCATATACAGATAACCTTAAGTAAGTTATTTCTGATTATTATTCTGGAAAAATTGATAGTGTCCACATAGTCTATCTCCAAAGTAATGGAATAACCTTCCACAGGAATCCTTAAGGAGCAGCAGAGAGAGGTAATTTTGCCTCAGTGACAATTGCAAAACAATGTTTTATTCCAATTTTCTCATGCTTATACTCCTCAGAAAGTAAGGATGGGAGAGAAGTGAGAATAAATGCAAAATTTAATTATAAAAGTATTTAATTTTATGTATTTATCTTCCTCCAAAGAGTTCACCCTGAATTTCCAATAAATCAAAAACAAGCAGAAATAAAAAGTGGTGGCATGTAGGTAGGTAAATGACAATGTAACTTCAGGGGTTAAAAAATATTAAATTTTGTTTAAGAGAATTTTAAAAACAAAAACAAATTTCAGTCCTTAAAATAATTTATGGTAAACCATTCAATAACTACGCAATTTTAGATCACAATTCCAGTTGTGTGTACGTCTATGTTACTACCTCCAGAAGTTTACTTGATAGTTTCGCTAGATGGACTGCTTCACCTTTTAGGTTAAATAACAAATATAACCATTCTGTAAATATTTAGCATGCTATACAATTGATGAAATTGCTTATTATAGAGTCAGGAAGGGGACTGGGATTATGGCTCAGTGACAGAGCATTTGCCTCGAAAAATAAAGTTATTATGACCATGTATAACTAAAAAAAATTTTTTTAATATAGGAAAGACCAAAGAGAGGGGAATCAAAGACACTCAATAGTTACCTAGGGTTGTATGATAAAAATATTAATTCTTGCTTTTTTAATTATGTCTTCCACAGCAAGAAAAATCAATGCATCCTTAGAATATGAAACCATGAGCAACTATTGGCTAAACTAATTCTCCTCTGCTTTTTTGCTCTGCCATTTACAAACTACTCACCAATCACTGAATTTCTTCCTGAACTTTCATTCTCCCACTTGTACAGAAGAAAACAGTATAACAATAATAATATCCGTGTTTATTAGAATATGAGAAAATAAAGGCATTTAATGTGCATAGCAGCATGACAAATTTTAGTTTAGTTCCAGTTAAGCAGCATTAGTTGTTTGATATTGTTTGTCAACATGTTTCATTACTGCACTTCAAATTTTTACTGAAGAACTACTTATTATTCTTTAGTAAAAATGTACATATATGCAATAACAGTAGATTTTATTATATTTTCTTTGAACAACCCTAAGTGGCTCATTTCTTGTTCTTGTGCTGTACTGAGTTGTATTCATGCCTCTGTATTAATCTAAAATGCCTTGTGTTCACCTAAGAATAAGAGTTGTAAATCTATCAAGCTTAAATCTTTTTTTAAAAAATATTTATTTATTTTTGCATTACAATTCATAATACACCATTATATCATAATTTATCATATCTCTGATTATATAAAAGGTGTCTTGTCACCAAATTCACATCTTCATACATGTATTTTGTATAGTGATGAAGGTCTCCTTTCACCATCCTCTTCTCCCTCCCTTTCCCTTCCACCCGTATTCCCTATCTAGAGGTAATTTTTCAAGCTTAAATCTTTTCAACTCCTTTCTGTAATAAAAATTCAGCAAAAAGGTTAATGCTGAGTCAAAGTTTGGAGGCTTTGAATGCTACTTTCAGATCCTAATTCTTTCATTCCAAAGATAAACTTGCCACTTAAAATATATTTTGCCAATTTAGTCTTACTGAACATTAACCTATTTCTCCCACCTAATGTGAGCCAACATTATTAAAAAGGAAAATAGTAAGCACATTATGTCAACTCTATTATTTGTACAACTTTCTAACTTTAATTCAAATTATATAATGTTCATTTTAGAAAATAATAAAAGGCCAAGAAGCATCATACTACCAAAATTTCTATTAGTGTCTTCAAAAACAAGGTTTTTACAGCTAGGTGTGGTGGCACATACCTGTTATTTCAGTATGTTGGGAGGCTAAGGCAAGAGGATGGCAAATTTAAAATCAGCCTCAGCAACTCAGTGACACTCTGTCTCAAAGAATCAAAAGGGTTGGGTATACAGCTCAGTGGTAGAAGTGGTAGAGGGCTTGACTAGAATGTGAAAGTCCTGGATTCAATCCCAGGGACCAATAAAAAGTAAGTTTTAAATTTAGGAAATACCTACTTTTGCTGAAGCAGAAATCAGATTATGCTTTACTCTATTTTAAGTAAAAGAAGTTCACACCTGTAGACAAAAGTCCCTAGTCATTAGAGTTTGACCCACTAGTGACACTTTAGCTATGCTTATTCTAAATATAGTGTATATGCTGAATAGGTAGGTATGCTTCATGCCTACAAAAAAAACTTGAAGGGAAGTGAGAACATCAGGGATTTTCCCTTTTAAAGGTCAAACTACTTTCACATATGAAGTTATCTAGTTCCTGAGAAAATGTTGGATTTGTTTTAAGTTTCACTCCATGAAACAGATTTCTGATACTGCTATGCTTTGAGAAGATATAGCATAAAGAGGAAAGCTAGGGATTTGACCTTTTAATGAAATTCAATGTGAAAAAAAATCAAAAATCTAAAAACGAAAACACACTCAGAAAGTTTGCAGTCCTAAAGTCTGAGCTCTATTTTGGGTATTAAGAAGAATAAATGTGCTATCTTAAGATTCATACAACTCATTTCTACAGATCTACGTTGCAGAAGAACATTTTAGGAGAGATGTGTATTTTTTTCAATAATTTTTCATGATGCTTCAACTTCCTACTGTTTTAAGATTCAAAATACTCCAAGAATAAAATATAGTTATGCTAGAAAAATACCTAAATACATTCATGTTAAAAGAACCCACATGATCCATTAACTACAGGTAACAGTCACATGTTAAGACAATGACCAAGGAATCATCTGAAGAATTTAAAAGCAAACTCACCAACCAGATGGAAGGTCCCAAGTCCTAACAGAGCAATCCATTGCAGCACTTATTAACCAACGACCATCAGGACTGAAAGCCTTGAAATAAAACAAACAAAAATAATATTTTATATATACATATAAAAATTTATATCTGTATACATGGGTATATGAATATGTATTTAACTCCTTGAAAAATACAAGACTTGAAAAAATTCAGGTTTCATGAAAAAATAAATAAGTAAAATTCAGGCTGCCTTATGTTACATAAAAGAAAATATTACTTCTATATAAATTGATCTGAAATTTATAAGGATTAAGTTTTCAAATTAACTATAAAAAGTTTAAAAGATTAAGAGCATCAGCCCAATTTTTATACCACAATCTTCTACTTGTTTATAGATAATTAACAAATTCTGAAGATAAATCATATTAAAAATGTTATTGGTAGAATATTCAATAAGAAGTATTTTGCTACTCTAATTTCAGTTACAAAGTATTTCTGAAAGCAACAAAAACTCTTATTTCCTTGAAGAGTCTATATATTAGGCTGTCTGGCTAAGAATCTGTATCACCACAAAATAAAAGTAAAGAATAAAAATTCTTTTACAATATTACTAAAGTCCTTCTGCTTTTATCTGCAGCTCTACTAAAAACTCACTTTTTCTCCTTTCATGATGCTTTATTTCTAAAATATAATTCAAAACTACAATTGGAAAGATTTTAAAAATAAATTTAAATAATGGACTATTTATGCCACCTTAAAGAAGTTATCTTTTCCAGCTATAAAAATAATAAATAATAACCATTCCCGCCTGCAATACGGAAGTTCTGAGTTTTAGATCAGATGTGAAGGACCCCAAAGGAAAAAAGTTTAACATTTTTTTTTTTTTTAAAGGCAAGCTGGTCCATTTTAATTTTTTTTTTAATTTATTTTTTTTTATTTTTTGGTATTTGGCAGACACAACATCTTAGTTTTGTATGCGGTGCTGAGGATCGAACCCCGGCCGCACGCATGCTAGGCGAGCGCGCTACCGCTTGAGCCACATCCCCAGCCCCAAGTTTAACATTTATAATGGTAGTACATAATTCATCAAGGAGTCTAAACACAACAACAGGATTATGATCATTAATATTAGCAAATGATACTGAAATAAGCTGAATGCTAATTTTGTTCATAAGACTGCAGCAATATCATGGAAACTCAAACCTCAGGGTATAAATAGCTCAATTTATAGACAGATGGTGCAGATAGTAGATTATAGTAAAAAATAACTCTCAGAAGGTCATATTATAAATGCTCACAAATTTACATGATCAGGAATAACTTATTACTAAGAAGGAGAAATTCTAGACACATTAGGATAAAGTAAAATTTAAGAAAAGAAATAGGAAGAACAAGTTAATACCGACAGATGTTTTAAAAAATGTCATTTCATCATAATTACACCACTTCCACCCTTGTTTCTACAGATGCTGTCAAAACAAATTCTGTTGATGAGTAATTTTGCCAATCTCCTAGTTGCAGAACATATTTTTTTCTTAACCAATTTCTTTCTTTTAATATTAAGGAAAGGTGTAAGCATTGTAATTCTGATTTTTGATGTTAGACTCATAAGTAAATGAAGCTGATGGGTTTGTCACTCAGTAGTTAGGATTTTATTTTAATTTTTTCTCTTTTCAAGTAAATTACTCCATTTGCAACTGATTCCAAATAACAACATATACTTAACATAGTCCTCAATGACAAATTTATTTTAAGGTTTATCTCTTAATTGAAACATGCTTTTAAAAGTAGTTTAGTTCTTACGATATCAAACATCCCACTAAAGAATATAATGGCAAATTTAAGTACATTTTTATTAATTAGACTCTTCATATAAACTCTAGAAATTATAATAAACTACAATAAAACAGATATACAAGGCTACTATTAACTTATTGTGTAAAAAGAAAAACAGAAATGCATTCCCTAAGCCTACTTTTATATTAAGTCAAACATGATACGTATCAATGAAGTATTCATTTTCCAAAATAAAATGTCTTACACAGATTTAAAGAGAAAAGGATAAATTACTCTGATAGCATCAATTTCCTGAAAAATTTTAATTCTTTCAATTGTAAGTTTTCCTTTAAAATCTCCTTTTATAAAATCTCTTAATATGATAAGCTTAAGGCTATTAAAAGATATCAGATTTAATTTTGTAAACATTTTTAACCCGGAGTTAAAAAAAAAAAGAAAAAGAAAGAAAGAAAGAAAAAGTTGTTTAAACAGCTAAGGTTTGTTTTACCATGTCATTTATTTGGCCTTGGTGTCCGGAAAACACTCTCATAATCTTCCTAGTTTCTATGTCCAGAACACTAATGGAGAAGTCATCCAAGGCAAGTCCCAGAATGCCACTAGCAAGATAAATGCACCAGTTAAGCAAACAAAACTCTGGAATCTTGTATTAGTCAAATATGCCTTTGATTAAATTAAACCATATGTTGTTCTTTATTAAAACAGTCTGATTTTCCCCATATGACAAATCTGTACTTATGAACTTTTACCAAAAACATTAAAAAGCAAGTCCATTATCATTAAAAGGAAATGTTTACCTGTCCCTATGTAGCAGCATCATATTTGGAGATGAATCAAGGCTCATAGAATGGATTAAGTTTTTGTTTTTAAAGTTCCAAAATTTGAGTAATCCTTCACTACCAGCTGTAACTGTCAACTGATTTAATCCATCCACTGCAACACCTCTAATAGATCCCTTATGAGCTTTTAAGTAGACAAGAAAAAAAGAAATCAGAATTGGTACTGTCTACTGGAACAATACAAATAATTCTTTCCAAATATCTAGATTTCCACTACTTATATTCTTGAAAAATCTTGAAATTAATCTGCCAAATGAAGTTGGGATAACTCATGAAAAACTTACTTAAAAGAAAAAAAAAAAAAAAAAAGAAAGAAAATTCAATACCTTGATCCTTGCCAAAACTTCCCCGATGTATCCCGGACTGCATATTATACACATCTACACTTCCTGATGAAAGACCAATCACGGCAAAGTTTCCACAAGAAGTAATATCTACTGCCTTTACAGGGGAAAAAAACAAAAGCAAATAACAAAAAAAATAATATTTTAGGGCTGGGGTTGTGGCTCAGAGGTAGAGTGCTCGCCTCCCACGTGAGAGGCCATGGGTTCGATCCTCAGTACCACATAAATAAATAAAATAGAGATATTGTGTTCAATTACAACTAAAAAATATTTAAAAAGAAAAAGAAAATAATATTGTATTGTGCTTCATAGCTTCCAAAGTCAAATCTACCAATAATTTTATTTAAAAAAAAACATGAAAAGCGAATTGATTTATTACTTTTCTTACACATAAAAGTGACAAATGCCACTATGCAAGTGAAGACATATTTCTATAGCATGACATACAATGTTTCGTGCACATAAATTTTTCTAAACAATTAAAGCCTACTACTTAAATTAAAATAAAGTTCCCTTTAGCTACTCCACTGATTTCCTTTGATTGAAGGAGTATAGCAGGAAAAGTGAGGAATTCCTTTGAGTGAAAGAGTATGGCAGGAAAAGTGAGGAACTATGGAGTGAAATTAACCAAATAATGCTATGTACATATATGAATATTTCACAGTGAATTCCATATTCCTGTAAATCTATAAAGCACCAATTAAAAAGAAAACAATAAATAAATAGAAGGAAGATCAGTAAAGTAGAAGAAAGGGAATAAGAGAAGGGAGGGGGAGAAAGGAGGAGAGAGTGATAGGAGAAGTATTGAGGACGGAGCAAATTACAATTCATGCATGTATGATCATGTCAATATGAACCCCACTATTAAATATAACTATAATGCACTAATAAAACAAATTAAAACAAAAACAAAAAAAATACACTCAAAAAACAAAGTATTTTAGAAAAATTGTGAAGGTTACCCTTGAGTAATAAATTACACTTTATTGCATGGGTTCTATAATAATTACTTCTGTTTATTACTTAATGATTTCTGGCTTTGTTCCAAGTAGCTGAGGATGTTAGACAAATGACTCAGCACTGGTTAAGCATCATTGTACACATGCATATTAAGTGCTCAATGAGTGATCACAGTAGGTTGTAAGATCAGTTTCTAGAATAAGTTGTCTTAAGTTCAAATCCCTGCTGTGTCACTTCTAGCTTTACTGATCTTAGGCATGTTACTCATTACATTAAGGGTTAGTCTTATGTTCTATAAAAAGAGGCTAACAATAGACCATAACACAGGATTATGTAAACATAATGTGAGTACACACTACGCAGAGAGACTAAAGTAAACGTTAGCTGTAATTATCCTTTCTACTACTACTACAAACACTACTCAGAACTCTGTAGGTAAGTTTCCTAAAGAAGCTTAAGATAAATCTCTATGATTTAGGAAATTACATAAAAGCTTAAGACTAGCTTTTCATACTATGGAGATTAGAACATATGTACTTATAATAATGTGTACATAATTGAGTCAAATGTTGAGTTAAATGTTTAGTCAGCATTTTCAAAAGCAGAAGTATCTATTAAGTAATCATTAGAACAGGTACACAAGTTTAGCAAACTGCAAGATACAAGATCATTAGGCAAAAGTCAATTATATCTTTTGATACACTAGCAATGAAAAACCTAAAATAAACTTAAGAAAACAATTTTACTTAGCATTAAGAAGAAGTGGGACATACACTGACAAGTACAAACATTATTGACAGAAATTGTTAGGAAACCAAAAATGGTAACTCAAATTTATGTATTAATTAAAAAAATCCCAACTGTCTTTTTTTTTTTGCTGATATTGACATGCTAATTTGGGGACCAAAATATCCAACAATTTTGAAAAGGAAAAGAACAAACTTGGAGGAGGCATACTATCTGATTTCAAAATTACAAAGTTAACATAATCAAGACAGACAAAGCACCGTTATAAAGACATATCTAGAGATGACCCATGACTACGTGAAAAGATGCAACACTATAGCTCCTCAGAAGAATGCAAATCAAAACCACACAGAGATACTAATTCACAATCAACCTCAAGTAGGTAAATAAATTTCTGCAAGCTTAAAAACCTTACAATATTAGAGAACAACTTCAAAATGGTAAAACATGTTCTTTCCAACAATATCACTAGTAAACTTGAGTATAATAAAATTATCACATAAGTTTTAAAGGAGAAAAGATTTTAATAAAAGAGCTCACTTACTGTTGCAGTGATGTCATCTTTCTTCAATTCTTTTGGCTTGAGAAAGTAAGTACCTATTGTAGACCTTTGATAATTCCAGGTTGAGCAAGATAGCTTACCTTGATGGCAAGCAATGATACCATCCCAGTCACTCTCTCGAGCTTCCTCTAAACATAATTAAAATCATAAATCAAGGTGCTTTTTATCATCTCACTCATTTGCTCATCTATTATTAATTAAGTATCTAATATTCTACCTTAATATCTGGTACTAGGGATACGATGGTAAAATAAACAGGCTATTTCTGGAAAGAGCTTCCTATCTAACAGGTTAACTGATAAAAACTGTACATACTTATGGTGTTCAATGTGTTTTGACACCTTATAACATTGTTGAATGGCTAAATCAAATTAACTGACAATATCTAATAACAGATTTTGATTAGAAGAAAGAATGAGAAAGCATAATTGCATGACTATTTTATATGAGCACTCAGGAAGAGTTTTACTGGGAGATTTTGAGAGAGTAATAACTGGCTTCCTGGAAGGAGCAATAAACAAATAAAACTTCTAGCACAGAGGTGGGCAGAGCCCTATAGACAAAAGGCCCAAGACTAGTTGAACAAAACCAAGGATGGCAAGTAAGTGAAATGTGTTCCTGGGAGAGGTGAGAGGACAAGGCAACTGGGGCCACATTACAAGGATATTGAAAGTTAAAGAGGCAAAAGTCTACCTAAAGGTAATAAGGGGCATGAAAAGATTTTAAGAACATGACATGAGTTAGCTATATGTTTTAGAAACATCACTTAGGCTCAAGGCAAATAGAAAGGTGATCAAAAACCAAAGTAGTGATCAGGTTGTTATAATAACCTTGAAATAATAACCATAATATAGAAATGGTGCCTATGTAGTTATTTCCTGATAGTTTTCACTCAATCATCCTATTATATAAGTATACTTTTCTTAAATGCTTTTCTTCTGAAGATCTATGATATGGTATACTACTATTGTACTTAGATCTTGATTGGTCATGGCCACATCATTTCACATTTGCTCTCTGTTATAAATTTCTACATTAGTGACTTTCATTATACCAGATGATAGGATAAAAAGAAGGGCTATAAAATATTATTTATTAATAGCTGGTATAGAGAAGAACAAAGCCCAAGATTTAAAAAATAAATTCATGTCAAAATTAACTCATTTTCAATCTTCACACAAGATTAGTACATGCTTAAGGTTACCCTCTGAACATTTATTAGAATTTGCAAACATATATTTTTTTTAAATGGAGGAAATAATGAAGTACAAAACAATAGAAGTTATTTACCAGCTGCAAACTTTGTGATAGGTGGAAGTCTTACTGACATGGTATTCTGAAGTCCTTTACGCTTGAGCTTCTTTTTATTAATTAATCCTGGGGTTGGGGAAGAGGGAATCATAGTTATGAATCTTTCTTCAGGGGGGAAAAAAATGCTCTTCACTGTCACATAACTATAAAGCTCAAGATGTTCTCACTTAAGTCAGGAGCACAACAAGGGTACTGTTATTATCAATATTATTTGTTTCTGAAGTTTGTGTAATTAAGATACAAAAGCAAATTATAAGGTATAAATAACTGAAAAAATGAGGTAATCATATTATTTGCCAATAATATGATAGAACCAACACAAATAACGATATATCACATTCCTGGATGAGAAGATTCTTAAAGATCAAATCTCTCCAATTTAATTCCAAAAGGAACTATTTTAGATTATCAATTAAAAAAGGATCCTATAAGTTACTTGGAAGTACATACTTTTATGAATAGCTAGAACATTTACTTAAAAAAATAAACATTAATGAAACTAAAAAACATTTTTGTTTAAGAAACCTCTCAAAAGCTGGAAACCAGGAAGAGAATAAAGGAGCCCTTTAAAGTAAAAAGATGAGATGCTATTTATTTTGATGCTTTCTTTAAAATTGTTCCCATAATTTAAATTCTGCACTCTACAGATGGATCACATTAGGCTGTGTTTTTTGGGTGGCAAGAGTATGTTTTATCACCCAAGATACCTAACATTTTTTAACAGATTTATAGTAAGCAGTACCCCAAACACTTCTACAGTGATTTTGATCTTAGGATCTTACTAGTTTCTCCTCCATAAGGTTTGAATTTTATCCAAAACAGAGGAAATATACTGATGAAACCTCCTCCAGTTCTCCCAGAACCTTGCAGTTTCTTTTGTGACTAGCAACTTCTATTCTATATTGCAAATGACCTACCATGTCCCAAACTCTTATTGAATTTTTCATGTACCGTGGAAAATGACTGAAGAGTTCCATCTTGACCTATGGATATAAAAAGAAAATTCCTCATCAAGCTCCATCAAAACAATAGGCCATTTGAATCACAGAGGTTATAAAATTAGAGTCTACAAAAAGCTTAGTGTTATGGTTTGGGACATTTTAAAGAGAAATTACAATCTAAAAATGTGCCCAGCTCTCAATACCTACTTAAGTACTATGGGTAGAAAATAGAAACTCACTTGCACTTAGAATTTGTTGTCCATTTTGTCCATAGTATCTGATCCTGGTAAGAGGAGCGCTATGGCCCATTCTGAATCTCAAAAGTCGGCCTTCACCTGTGGGGCCATCAAATATCCATATCTGCCAAGAAATTAAATGGTAAGGTTCTTACACCATGTGCTCTCTGATCTGCAGTCAGGCAGGCCACTGACCCTGAAGTGGGGATTGGGAAAGAAATAAGCTGTAACTCTTTCCCACTTCATTGCAATGTCATCTGTTATACTTTTTATTTATCTATAACAATGTTTCATCCCATATTCCTTTCATCTTCTAATTTTGGTACTAGTACATTAAAAAGCAAGCTTGTAATAACCAAAAAGGTAGGCCAGATGAACCAGAAAAATGACAAAAATAATCATAATACCCTGAGAGCATTGTCAGCACCATTTGTGACAAGAAGAGGTTCTCTATGGAGAAATGTCAGTCCAGCAATTGCTGTAGAGTGTGCATTTCTCATTTGATTGATTAATTTTTTGTCTTCTAGGTCCCAAAGTCCAATATGGCCACATGGGCTTCCAGCTGCCATTATTGGATGACCATCTGTTATTAAAATAAAATATATGTTAAAAAACACAAGCCCCAAAACAAGTAAACTTGACAAATTTCTCTCCCTTTTAGCTTATAAAGTTAAAACTATACACTATTAGTCTTCCCATATTTTTTGCCTTGTTCTACTTAATACTTATTAAACTATAAGAAAACAATTTCTGTGATGTTAAAGTAAAGCATTTTAGGTGTTCTTTACTCTCATGAATAAATATGGTAAAGATTACCTGTTCGAAATGAAATCGAAGTTATGGGTCCCCAGTCTTGACGAAACTTCATTAATGTTTCATCAAACTTAATGTTGTGAATGATAACCTGACCTGACATAAGACCAACAGCAACAACATCCACAGCTGGTGCCTGAAAATTAAATTACTCGTAAGTTTCTATTTTCTTAAGCAACACAGCCTTACAATCTTTATGATCAACACTATTATTTATGTGTTAATATGAGAGAAAATCAAGTATCTTCTTAAAGGTGTGCAGAGGGAAATCCACAAGTATTACCATTCTGGCTATTATTAACTAATGCTAAGAGTTAATATTAACTGCTATTCAAATGGAAGTATTTAGGAACGATTTTTTCAAATTACTTCCCAGTTTAAATTTTGCCAGTCAATTCCCCTCTCAACTGTTAGAACAAAACAGTCTTGTTAATAAAAAGTCACACAGAAAGAAAAGTTTACATGTGCAATCACAACAAATCACTGACTAGGTGAAAGAGAAAAAGAGACCTCCTAGAAAATATATGAAGGCTTGTCATAGTATGGCAACATATGTAACTGGAAAGGAAGTAAAGAATTGTTTATCCACAGTAAACAGGAAAAGCCTGTAAAATACACTAAAAGGCAAAAAAATGTTTTATAATCTTCTCCAGTCATAACATTCTATGACTATAATTCTGTCTTATAATGGATAGGAGTGGCAGAGCATGGTTGATGACAGTGAGAGGGGATGAGGGAGTGCAAATAAAATGGGCAATGAATATTAGAAAGATCAGGAATAATAGCTACATGTGTAACCAACAGACTCACCAGATTTTCTATAGATATACATTCATTCATATACATATGTTTTGCTGACTCATAAAAATGAAAAGCAATTTTCTAAGTCTACCAATGAAAAAATCTTTAGGATTTTTGTCCCCAACTATTTCAAATAGGAAATCTCAACATCCTGATAAATTTCTCTGTAAAACCTATAGTCTCCTTTGCATCAATGAACAACTAATTTCTGTTCTCTATAAAGCTCTATATTACATGCTTGCAAAATAATTAGTAAACAAGGTCCCACAATAACCACAGGTTTAGAGCCTAATTCTAAACGGCAAACGTGTTACTACTTGTTGTCAGTGTACTTCCAAAACATTATTTCCTTAGTGGAACAGTTAGTTATAAACTATATTATTTTGTCTTAAGGTCTAAAAACAGGCTGATCCCTGAAACTACATGAATCTACTATTTGGTTTAACCAAAAATTACTAACCTGCTGAAGAGCAGTCACTCCAACCTTCCATCCTGGAAATGTATATAGAAGCTTACTACAAAAAAAAAAAAAAAAAAAGAGTTGAAAGCTAAGGTTTTTTGGGGTTTTTTTTTTTTGCAGGTGGAAGAGAAAAACAAAGTAGACTATCGACTATATATTAAAGTAAACTAGTAACAGTAGTATTTATTAAATTCTTCATCCCACATTATTCTGAGAACATATTACCATGTCCAATACTCAAAATAATCACATGAAGTAAATATTATCACCTTTTTTCCAGAAAAAGAAACTTTAAAAAAAAGTGCTAAACAATTAAGCCAAGTAAGGTCATGTAGTTAAAGAGTTAAAAAAAAAAAAAAAAGAGTGTGTGCATGCAGATTCTAGACTCCCAATCTGCAAATTACTATGCAAGGCCACCTCATTAAAAAATTTAAATGTTTGAGTAGAAGAAAAAATATGTGAGTAAAATCCATTTTATCTAGACAATAAATCTTGGAATATAGGCAGATCTCATTTTTTTTATTTTTTATTGCAATGTATTTCTAGAAATATCATCACTAAAGGGAATAATTAGATTTTTAACTAAAATAATACTTGAATGTTATATGAACTGTCTTATGGAAACAGTTATGCTGCTCTCATATTGTGAATCAGACCATGAATGATTAAGTCAGTCTATGGAGCAGAGCTATCTGAAATCATTTTAATACTAGTCATTAAAATATTAAATTATATATTAAATTCTGCAAATGGGCACAAATTAGTCTCTGCAATAATTACATAATGGATAAAGTACACAAAGAATGTAAACATCACAAAGAGCCTAAGAAAAGAAACTTAAAAGCAGAGACAGCATCTCAGTCAACATCCCTGAGCATAGCAGAGTTGGCAGTCAGCAGTATCTGCCATTGAACTGAAATATTGATTCAAAACTAAACAACCTTCCCTTTCAAATTTACAAGGGCTTTGGAAAGAATAATTTAGGTAGTTAAATATTTTTGTTTGCTTGTTTTAACATTATACAAAACTTGAGTTAGCCTTTTCTCTCTAGATAAATGTTCAAGTAACAAGAAGAGGTATTTAAAATCATTAATGTAGCCTTCCAGTTATATTAATAACATTATAATAGATATTCATTATACTGGTGGTTGTTGATCAAAATACTTTTTTTTCCCTTGAAATCATTTCTAAATGGTAGCACTAAATTAACACGAATTTGTTTTACCATCTCTTTCCTTCATTTATAAAAATCTAGAAGCTATCTAATGCTAATCTCATAATATTACTTTATAAAGCTGTCTGGATAGCCATATGGATTCTTTCTATTGACTAGTTACTGAGTCAATAGTTTAAAATGTGAATTCACTATTCAATGTGAATTTATGAAGTTGCTTATTTTGTGCCAGGACCACATGACACTTTTCAAATATGTGATGGCATTAAGTGATAACTTCTCATAGCCATATTTATTGTCAGCCCTCCAAATAAACATATAAGGGCAGAGAGAACTGAAATATGCAGAATACTTTAGGAAGCTGGGCATGGTGGTACACACGTATAATACCAGCAACTCAGGAAGCTGAGGCAGGGGAATCCCAAGTTTAAAGGCAGCTTCCTCAACTTAGACCCTGCCTCAAAATAAAAAGTAAAAAGGGCTAGGTGTGACTCAAAGGTAAAGCACCCCTGGGTTAAATCCCCAGAACCAATAAATAAATAAATAGGAAGAAGAAAGTAGTAGATGCGGATGAGAAGTACATTATTTATTTAAGTAAAGTGCTTACTTGGATTTTACATTCCACAACTGCAGACTTCCTTGTTCACTGCCCAGAAGTATTTTGTTCAAGTAGGTACTTGGATGCAAGATCGCAGAAATTTTAAAAACTGATTTATCGAAAGTCAATTGTAGGTATTCTTCTACAAAAAGTGAAAGTTACAAATAACATATAATTATTTTTTATAAAATAGTTTGACATTTATTTCATATACCCATATATTTACCATTTAAAGTAAGTTTACCACAGAGACTTATATGCTAATATAAATCAGACATATAAACTAACCTATAAATAACCCCCAAGAACCAAGATAAATGTGATAGGGGCAACTTGTAAATGTCATTTAGGCTGTCAATATTATCTACAAGTTCTACCATAAATACTATTAGAAGTTTCACTACTTAAATTGGTTTACAGAAAAGAAAACAGGATTAAAAAATGATCATAGGGATCAACATTAATATTTTTATAATCTGATCAAGAGGCAGAAGTGAATGCTCCAAGTGAAGAGCCAAATATCTGGGAAGTTCAACGAGCCACTTAGAAGATGTGAAAAGAGGTGAAGTTTAGTGAAACCCAAAACAGTGCTTCTCACACATTTCCTCAGAAGACTCTAACTCAAGAGATGAAAAGAACTCTGGGAACTTAAAAACCCAGGTCAATGTGTTATTCTAACAGTAACAAAAAACCTAGGCATCAGCATCAAAAGAGTGCCTGAGACTTTATGAGCTAGATCTTATAACTTTATAAAGCTTTTTAACATCCACCCTTGAAGGTAGCCCAGCAGGTATTACTTGCTGCAAGATCAGAAACTTCTTTAAAATCTTACATTTATTATAATTAAAATTACTGTTTAAATTGTGTTTTTCACTTCAAAATTTGTTCAGTACTGAAACAATTTTTTTTCAAAAGTTTACCAATAAATTTGAATACTGAAGAAGGTGTACTACATACTCCCAGAAGTATGTATACCCCAGGTTAGAATGCACAGATATAGGTGAAAAGTATACAAACTTTACTTTGAATACTATTTTAAAAGATCCTTGTCTCACTACAAATAGCTCCCTGAAAACTCCAGGTCAATGTATTGTTCTAAAAGCAACAAAAAATCTAGGCATCAACATCAAGAGTGCCTGAGACTTTATGAGCCAGATCTATAACTTTATAAAGCTTTTTAAAATCTAACCTTGAAGGGAGCACTTTTGAAATTCTGTTACCCCAACTTGAGCAAAGATTAAACAAAGGAAAAGCATTAGCAATTTGTATGACAATACAGAATAACTCCCAGAAGGCAACCTTTAAAATGTTGACTAAAAATAAGAATACTGCATTGAACAATAGATAATCAAGACATATATAAGTTAAAAATGTAAACAGAGTAAAGAAGTTAAAAAAAGATGTATATTTTCCTTCTTATTTACAGATTCTTCAAGTTTACTATTAGCATCTCCTTTTGAAAGATAAAAATAGTAGGTATGAACATACATCAAAATCCATTCTACAGAGAAAACAAGTCACTAATTTTAAAGAACAGCAATGGAAAATATATTAGTTGAAATTAGCACATTAAACAAGTTGTAAGTAGTTAACTGACAAAAACTGCTTATTTACTTCTTATTTAGAATGTTTTCTCTTATCCATGTTAATTTTTTTATTTTGTTTATTTATTTTGACTGTTTTGCATGTGAAACCTCTGGTGTAGAAGTTATGTTCACATAGATTTTAAACTATACACATACAATCCCAAGACAAAACAAATAAATTATTAATTCTTACCTTCTGAATATACATGCCAAATAATAAGAACGCTGTCAGTATCAACAGAGATAATGTGATCCCCAAAAGGTTGCAAAAGATGGATTTCTGCCTTATGACCCTTAAAGGTATGTACTATCTATAAAGTTTAAGATAATTTCATATTAGTAGTCATTCATCAAGTAATATTATCCAAAAAAGGCTTTCTAATCCTAAAAACATTCATGTTAAGAATGTAATCCAATTTTTTAGTATACAAGATTATATGAACAAATATTAAGGAGTTAGACATGTTCACCTGCTTAGCCAGTTCAATAAGGAAATAAAGCATGGACTAAGAACACAGAAATGAGAACTCTAGGGCTTAGCCTCCCTACTGAGTTTAGGAAAAAGGTATGCATATATACCTAGATCCCTTGCTGATTCGACCATTGTAATTCCATTTATACTAAAAAAATGGTATTTCTAGAAGGCTGACCTCTAAGATTCCATCACCAACTGCCTTCCAGATGAGAAAGGGGAATATAAAGTACTTCTTTGCTTTACCTTCCTGCTTTGACACAGAGGCACTGACCTCACAGTAACTTATCCCTCCATCACTACATCTCCTTCTTCATGGTTTCAGCTCTCACCAGGCTTCGATAACACTACTTCTTCTGCCCTTTGGCCGGAGGATTGGTAACAGCTTCCCCAAGTTTATAGCCTTTGATGCATTCCTCCCCCTATGTTGTTCCCCCAACCCAGCCCACACCTGTAAGCAGAGTTCCTTCATTAAAGTGTCTCCATATGGACCACATACATATGTGTATTTATAAATACACATATATAGGTGAAATCAAATTTTCTCTTCCTCTATAAAACTGAGCATACATTAGAAAGAAAAAAAATGGTACAAATTGAAATAGTTCAGTGATACAAACCTCTTTATTACGGGCAAATGCAGAAAAAATATTCCCATAAGCAGCGAAAACTAGCCTCCCATCAGCTGCCATACAGCAGATATCCTGTGGAACAGAGTTACCTAGAACATAAAAGAAATACAATTTTAAGATCTTGTAATAGAAACCATCAATATACATATAATATTTTTAATGGATATAATAATTAAAAATATATTTAATAAAAAAGAAAGCTGAGGGCTGAGGTTGTGGCTCAGTAGTCTAGAGTGCTTGCCTAGCATGTGCCAGATCCTGGGTTCGATCCTCAGGACCACATAAAAATAAATAAATAAAGGTATTTAAAAAAAGAAAGAAAGCTGAGAATCAGTATAAAATTTTAATCTCAATATTGACTGTTGTAAACGTTAAGATTTGCAAACATAACAACATAATGCTAAATAGATAAAAAGAAGCTTTGTGAAGTATTTAGGAAAAAAAAAACATCATTTAATACATGAAACTGACAGATGGGTATCTGGCCCGCTTATGAACACCTTCAAGAACATAGAGTTTATTAGTAACTTCAGGAAAAATATAAAACTAAATTAAAACTTAGATCCACATCTAACTCAATCCTTTGGACCAACCCCAAAGAACTCCATATATACTCTTTATGTTGAGCCTTAAAATAATTAAAGACGATACAGTTTCTACTCGGTTGTCTCCAAGGTAAATATGCTTATTACCTCTAGCCATTTCTTATGGGACGTGATTTCTGGATTCATTTCTCACTAATAAAATCATGATGCCCCTTTTTCTTTCTCTTTTGGGGTCAGGGAGATGAGTAAACAGAAGATGATTGTAAGTATTTTTTATGTGCATACTCCACTTGGGGGATTTAGTTTCCATAATACTATTTCTATAGGTTTATCATTCACTTTTGTATTCAATTTAGGTTATTCTGTCTTCTGTCTTCTAATCTTTTAAAAATTGTTTTTCAGACATACACAATGTATTTCTCTTACAAGGATCACATTTTAAGGTAAAACTAATACCTGTTAGCTCTGGCAGGCCTTTAATGCTATTAAACAGTTCTTAGAAAAATAAATACCACCCCCATTGAAAAAAAATCCAAATATGAGACTCTTCCTTACAGTAGAAGGAATGATGGAAAAACAAAACCACTATTTAATAACCATCATATCACTAACTGAGATTCAGGCAAGTCTCATCACTAAATGCTGACTAAATGCAGCAGGTGAAACTTTGAAGAGCAATAGCATATTTACAGAGTCTGAATGCATCATATTACAAAATACTTATTAACTACAAAGGACAAACTAGTAATTTTAAAACACAGCATCCTGACAGATATCACCTTAACAATCAAAGTTATCACTGCCAGGAATAGCATGTGCCTACTTATAAAATTCACTGAGAATTCAGCATCATTTCTTTGTTACTCCTGTCAAAATACTGAATCTAACTATAAAGAAGTATCAGAAAAACTCAAACTGAAGGTTATTCTACAAAAGAATTAATCACAATGTGGTAAAATACAAAGAAATGCTGAAGAACTACTCCAAATAAATAAATAAATCATGTGACAACTGAAAGCAAAACATGATAGTGATGATAGTGTCACAGTTTTGTTTTGTTTTTTTTTTTTTTGCCCCCTATAGAGGTTTATTAGACACACACACTGGATTCTTTATATATTCCAGAAGCCTTAAACTTATGTCAAAAAAATTTT
Organism: Ictidomys tridecemlineatus; assembly: GCF_052094955.1. NCBI lineage: Eukaryota > Metazoa > Chordata > Mammalia > Rodentia > Sciuridae > Ictidomys > Ictidomys tridecemlineatus. The sequence goes on along the minus strand of NC_135477.1, from coordinate 116,832,457 downwards.
AAAGATACTAAGCCAGCATAAATTCAGAATAAAATTCACACTTACTTACTGCAACCAGACTAAGTTTCTGAACCTGTTTAAAAAAAAAAAAAAAGATTAAGTTTTCATAAGGAAAACAATTTTATAATAACCTAACACCTTAAGATTAAGGTACAACCTCATAGGTAAATCTGCTATGCTGTCCCTCCTAGAAAAGATACTCACTGACTCTAAATTTCATTATCAGGAAAGTTATATTTTCAACTATTTCACCAACAGTGATGATGGAAGTAGGCAAAAGGTTTCTGTAGTGAGCCAAAGAGTAAATGTTTTAGGATTAGCAAGTCATAAAGTCTGTGTTGTACTGACCCAATTCTTATACTGCTGCAGGAAAGCGGACATAATAAATATACATGGGTATATTCAATAAACTTTTATCTGTAGGTACTTTTATTTGGTTCTCACATCCTGAAATACTGTGAGTTTTTCCCTCTAATCTTTAGAAAAATAACAAAACCACTCATAACTCATGGGTCATGCAGAAACAAATAGTGGACTGAACTGGCTTACAGACTAATTTGCTGATTCCAATTTATGGTTACTAATTCATCTGTGTGACCTGAGGAAAGTTACTCATCTTCCCTGTGCCTCAAATTCCTTATATGGATTCCAAATGTGGATTAAGATATGTACCTACTTTATGGGATTATGAAAATTCAATGGGATTGCAAATAAATTTATGTAAAACAGAGTACAGCAGTCATGTAGTAAATGCTCAATGTTAGCTGATATTACCAACATCAACAGCTATTTATACCTTGTCTATTGTCCAGGTACAAATGCTTATATGTAGGATGTCTCACAATGGGCAGTAATACAACAATGGCCATAGGAGAGAGCCCTTAAGGAACAAGTTAATGACTTGGGATCATTAGTGCCATTGTGTTTACCCCAAGTTATTTTTAGATTCAGAGATCATAGCCCAGAAAATTGATTGGTGTAACAAACACAGAGTCCTTAGGTAATAAGCAGTTTATGCCATTTTACAGAAATTTAAAAAAATGTATCATCCCCACCAGCCTCCAAAGAAAGCATCACAAGATCTAAAGAACATCTTAAAACACATTTTTATGACTAAATTTCAATAATTTAGTGCAAATAATAGTAAATTTTTTATAAAATGTTAAAGATGTTACTCTCCTAACAATAAGATTTCTTTGGAAGGGGTGGGGGATGTGTTTGTGCTTAACAAAATGTCAGGAAAGACACTGTACCAAACATATGATTTCAAAAGGAGATACAGAATTTTGAGACTTTTAAGTCTTTCTGGGTACAGTGATGTGGCAAAAGGAATGTTGGCAAGCTACAAATATAAATTTGACATAACCATTTACATAATAAAGGCAGTAAATTATCCATTTATTTACTAGAGGATTTATTTAAATAAAAATATGCTCATTAAATTTTTACTCTAAAGGTGGAAAAAAGTTTTCTTTAAATGAGAAAATTACAAAAGTTATGTTTCAGGGAGGAAAACTTTAGCAAAACCAAAAATTGGCAAGTAAGAAAGAAGTGGGAAGAATGGTATCAATAAATACTCCCACATGATTTATGTCATTCTGACCCAACTTTCTCCATCACCATCCCAGGCTTCCAGAAACCCAACTCTCTTCACCTCACCCCATCCTTCTTTTCTTTTTACATTTACTCAACTAGCTCCCAATTCCCACTCTTCTTGTTAATAACCTCTTTAATTTTCACAATTCATCAAGGAAAACAACTCTACACCATGCTTTCCAGAAAAAGTGCTTAATAACCTTGGCTATTACCATCTTCATCATATTCCTGCTTTCCACACAACTTACATTATTTTGGAGAAGAGAAAGAACAACAAAATACTATTTCAATTAGTGGTAAATTTGGGGAGGGGGGAATCCATCATTAATAAGCAGCATGAGTGTCATGGCAAGTAACTTTAGTTTCCTAATACTTACTTTCCTAAGTTATATAAGGGTGCTACAATATTAGTAAAAAACTACCTTGCAAAGAAATTGCTGCAAAGCTTAGAGTGAAACGGCGCCAGATATTCAAGGTTGGTTGAAAACAGATGCTCAGGGGAAGTTCGGGGAAACTGGATTGCCATCGAATGTGAAGAGTCCCTTAAATCATCAACTCACCCTTCCAGTCCTCCTAATGTATTTCAGTCTGGATTTCTAACCCAGTTTGTGTCGTCAGTTACACAATAAGTATCTAGCGAGTCGTCTAAGGGCTTATCTTATTCATGTTCGCATCCTCGGGGAGGATCAATAATTATCTACTAAACAAATATGATACTGTAACACTGAGACATTCTCAAGTATTCATTCCTTAGCCAGGTTCCCTCCGAAACTCGCCCCCAGGTGAACTGCAAGAGCTAAAGCAGCGGCACGAGGGTTCAATGAGGGTGGTTAAATAGAACTGGGTGGGGTTACGGAAAAGAAGGGCAGAAAGGGAAATCCTCGTTGGGTGGGAGGGGAAAGCGGGAATGCCCCAGGACAGAGCTGGGAGCCGAGGAGGGTAGTTCTCGGGAAACCGGCAAAGAAATCACTCACGTCATACGTGTGGAAGCTCTTGCCCACGCAGGTCGTAACGTAGAACCGGCGCTTCAGCGAACTGAACCGCACCACGTGCGGGATATCATTACTAAAAAGCCCCAGGGCTCGGAATCCAGCGAACAGTGAGCTCGCCGAGCGGCCTTCCACGTGGCGTTCCATCTCCGCCACGGTCCCAATTCCTTTCGGCTCTGGTCCAGAGGGAAACCGCGCACGCTGCACCTCAGCACGTCTCAAGAAGAACCTTTGCCAGAGCTGGAAACTCGCGACCGCTTCCGGTACCTGCTGCCAATGGCGTTTGTGCGGACTGCCCTTAGTGCAACATGCAAAGAGCTCCCTCCTCAGCCCGCAGGAGATGGGCGACTTTGGTTCCGCTGGCCTCCGTGTCCACACGTTGTTCTGCGGTGCGCTCTGGCTCTGTAGCTGGCGGAACCTTACGGTTGGGGAGCGGGAATCGCTGCGCCCTGGAAGGATAAGCTTGTGATGATGATGATGATGATGATGATGATAATAATTTTAAAAAGTATAAACCCTCGAGATTATTGAGAATATCTGAATACTGAATATACAGAAGTTACAGTTAAATTTTAAGTCTATGATAGCAGTAAAGATCCTGTTTTGAAGAGACATATTTACAGATGAAATGATTACAAAATGTGTGAGGATTTACTCCAAAATAATTGTAAATGAGAAGCCCGATTTGATGAAATAAGATTAATAATTGTTGAAACTAGGGAATGGGAGAGTTCATAATGCTATACTTTGGTATAAGATGGAACTATTCCATAATAGAAAACATTTTTGCTTTTTAATTTTACCACTTAATCATGGACATATATATAATTTTCATTACCAGATGTATATTTTTAAAGTTTTCTGAGTTGTGAATAAAGCAGGCAGATATTGCTTTTTTTTTTTTTTTAATTTTTTTTTTCCTTTTTTGGTACCAGGGATTGAACCCAGGAGTGCCTTATCATGGAGCCACATCCCAGCCCTTTCTTGTATTTTATTTAGAGACAGGGTCTCGCTAAATTGCTGAGGCTGGTTTTGAACTCATGATCCTGCTGCCTCAGCCTCCCAAGTCACTGGGATTACAAGCATGTGCCACCATGCCGGGCCAAATATTGATTTTATACTCAGAATAAATACTTTTCAATATATTGGGAGCTTGGGAAGCTGTGAAGATGGCCTTAGGCCTGAGCCTAAGCAACTCCATTTCAAAAACTCCAATTTGAAACCTGCAGTGTCACCAGGCACAGCCAACAGATCCCTCCAGTAAGGCCACAAACACATTACTTCCCCTCTCCCTGATAAACAGAGTGAAGTCTCTGGCAGACTGTCCTAGCCTGACAAGAGGAAAAGGGGAAAAGATCAGGGTAGAGACCACCAAACCAGATGTTTCTGACCCCAGGGTAAATGATGTCATGGAGAAATATGGTGGAAGCTGATATGGATTGAAAGGGGGTTCAAAAGCCCCAAAATTTAGTATAAATAATAGAGTTAATGAAAAGGGATTCCACCAGCTGAAACAAGGATGTACTGGAGCTGGAGAGCCTAATGAGGACTTGACACCTCATCACTTGTTATCATTTCTTGATCCTCTGTGTGGTCCTCATGGCTCTCAAACTCTACCGCCTCATCTGGACCTTGGTGAGAGCCATAACTTCTCCATACCCCCCTCTCCTCAACCAGTCATCCACTCCACACTAGGAAAAGCCTACCTTAGTTCCAGATCTGATCACCGTGGCCTGAGTGAGTGTGCATCTGCTGGACATAAAGCCTAAGGCTTAAGACTTTTGAACTTAGCATGCAGAGGGAATGTCTGTCATTAGCCTGTCATGGTTAAGTGTGTTTGCAGTGCCTAGAATTAATCTAGAATTATTTTCAGTGAATTAATTAATCTAGAATTGTTTGCTGTGAATTATGTCCATTGCAGTGCCTAGCCTTAAGGATTGTCGTTTTCTTGATTAAGAACCTATAGTGTCGGCTCTCGTGGAGGCAGCTAGCAGGAGGCTAGGGAACGTTGAGCCGCGCGTTGTGCCCTGCGCTGCCCAGACTATTGAACAATACAGTCAGGGTGGCTAAATGTGACCCCAAGAAACCAAGGGGCAAGATGTCTGCTTATGCCTTCGTTGTGCAGACTTACAGAGAAGAACATAAGAAGAAAAATCCAGAAGTCCCTGTCAATTTTGCAGAATTTTCCAAGAAGTGCTCTGAGAGGTGGAAGACAATGTCTGGGAAAGAGAAATCTAAATTTGATGAAATGGCAAAGGCAGATGAAGTACGCTATGATCGGAAAATGAAGGACTATGGACCAGCTAAGGGAGGCAAGAAGAAAAAGGACCCTAATGCCCCCAAAGACCACCATCTGGATTCTTCCTGTTCTGTTCAGAATTCCGCCCCAAGATCAAGTCCACAAATCCTGGTATCTCCATTGGAGATGTGGCAAAAAAGCTGGGTGAGATGTGGAATAACTTAAGTGACAGTGAAAAGCAGCCATACCACTAAGGCTGCAAAGCTGAAGGAGAAATACGAGATGGATGTTGCTGACTATAAGTCTAAAGGAAAGTTTGATGGCACAAAGGGTCCTGCTAAAGTTGCCTGGAAAAAAGTGGAAGAGGAAGAAGAAGAAGAGGAGGAGGAGAATGAATAAAAAACTGTTTACCCGTCTTCTTGTGAATACCTTAGAGTAGGGGAACGCCATGATTGACACATCTTATTTGAGATGTGTCTGTTACTCTCATTAAGTTTAATTTCAGAATTTGATCACGATCATATTGTAGTCTTTCAAAGTGCTCTAGAAATTGTCAGTGGTTTACATGAAGTGGCCCTGGGTGTCCAGAGCACTCTAAAACTGTATCAAAGTTGTACAGATTTCCAAACATTTTTAAAATGAAAAGGCACTCTCGTGTTCCTCTCACTCTGTGCACTTTGCTGTTGGTGTGACAAGGCATTTGAAGATGTTTCTGGTATTTTTTTTTTTAATTTGTAAGGTTGTGTTAACTATATGGTTATTGGCTAGAAATTCTCAGTTATCAACTGTACATATCTATAGTCTGTAAAAAGAACAAAACAATTGAGACAAACTCTTGATGCTCCTTGCTTGGCGTTGAGGCTGTGGGGGGGAAGATGCCTTTTGGAGGGGCTGTAGCTCAGGGCCTGCACTGTAAGGCTGGACCTGTTGACACTGCAGTGGGCATCCATTTAGCTTTAGGTTGTCTTGTTTTTGTATATAGTGATATAGCATTCTGCTGTCTTTCTTAGTTGTAGAAAAAGGGGGGTCAGCTGGCATGAGAAGTGTTTGAATTTTTTTTAGTTAAGTACGGTAGATTTTAAACTTTGTTTTCAAACAAACTGTAGAACTCTTCATTGTCAGCAAAGAGCCACTGCATCAATGAAAGTTCAAGAACCTTCTGTACTTAAATGCAATTTGCAATATTATGTTATTTTTTGTATGTTTAGAATGCTGAAATGTCTTTGAAGTTAAATAAACAGTATTACATTTTAAAAAAAAAAGAACCTATCGTGCGAAATTGTATTGAGTAATTTGAGTAAATAAAGCATTAAAATGGACAGAAATGCGTGGACATTCTTTATTTCTCCCCCTCGACTACATATGTCACAATTTTGCCCCCTCACGATAGAAGGGGAATTGGAAATGTTTCATAACTGGGAGTTTATAAAGCCCTTGATGTCTATTATTTTCATATGCTCAAAATAAGGTTGTGAAGGAACAAAATTTATATTGCTGCTTTGTATATGAGGAAATAGGTTCATTGGATGACTTCCCAAAGCTCCAGAACTATTTGGTGCCCAAAGCCTGACTAACAGGTTTAGAGAAGGAAAGAAGAATGGGAGATCACTGAAAGGCAGTTGGAGTTTGGGAGAAATATGCATTTAACAAACGTATTTTCAAGATCAAACACTGGGCCACGTAATGGGTGTATGTTCACCTTGGATAAAGATCCTGAAGTTCCCATAGTTTACCTAACTTTCCCAAAGTCACTTAAATGATGGTAGTATTGATACTGCCAGTTACCAGTGACTAGTTCTGCTCCCTCAAATGTTTAAATTTGAACATTAGAGAAGCATGCCCAGGCAAACATATAAAGCAGGGTTTATTTAAAAAGGAGTAACAGACTTCTCCCTGGAGAGAGAAGGGGGCCATAGGGGGTATCCTGGTATCCCAAGAAGTGAGGTCTTCTGCCCTTTTTATATGTCCTAGGCTTCCTCTGGTCTCCTGCCTTTCCCCCCTTATCTTTCTCCTTCCTGCATACTTGACTAGGCTCAGGACTAGGCCCAGGAATGCTAGGTGGGACAGCCCAAAGGTGGAAAACCTGTAGGCTGAAGGGGGAAGGGCAGGATGGAGTAGCCAAGGACACATTAACAACCTTATAGCTCCCTGTAGGGAGGGGCAACTCCTGGGACAGGTTACCTTGGCAACAGGTTGGAGCAGGAGCAGGTTCTTGATAAGGGTGGAGGAAGGGCTCTGAAGGAATTAACATTTCAATCCTTGGACAGTCCTCAACTTGTTGGACTCACTCAAAATTGGCCTGACTTGATTTACCTGTCTATACTGACTGCCTATTTAATTCTGGCTTCAGTATAACAGTTGGAATTTAGGTTTGACAAACAGATCCACCTATGCTTTTTGACCTATAGATAGTGATACAAAAGTTTTAGGATCAAAGCTGAAATGGAATATCTAGTAGTATGGTAGCAGTAAATATCATGTTAGCTGTTCCACTATGATAATTTGAAAGACGGGTATTATGGGCTGATTGTGGGTTTCTAGTTTTAGCATTCAGCCAGAGTTCATTTCACCACTTGTGTTACTTTAGTTAGTTGCTACTAAGTTGCCAGCTAGGCATGAGAATGTGTGATAAAAAAAAGGAAACTAGCTGTTATCATTTTTACTTATACAAACTCCAAAGACACTATCACAAATTTAGAATTTGAAAAGGTGAGAATAAAGGTCTAGAATATTGTGGTAGAAGTACTATATAACTGACAAATGATCATTTTCAATTCCATTTAATGAATTAGTGCTTCAGAATATTCGAGCAAATAAATAGCTATGTCATGTTATTTTGAACTTTCTTTTAAAAAAGTCATATATGACTGTTTCTAAACCTTTATATAATACAGGCAGTTTCTGAGAAATTAATGTGGCTCCATTTTTAAAAAATAAATAAATAACAGCAGCTTCTACCTCAAGTCCTGTCCTAAGGTAGGGGGCCCGACCCTTGTCCTTGGAAAAACCCACAGAGCACTCCTAAGTACAAACCCACCCTGCTGAGTTATTTGTCTGTAAATAACAGGAGAGGTCTGTGGTGCCAGGTGTCCCTGACTCAGTTAGGCTAGGTGAGGACCCATAGCAATCCCCCTAGCAACCTCCAATCAGCATAAGACAGGGAAAATACCTGGGATGCCAGATGACCCCCAAGTAGTTTATGGTGGTTGATATCATGTTGGGAAACCATGTATTTTAGCACGTACACCCCTCGTGGCCTAAACCAATCAGTTCAAATGAACCCCCCTCTTTTACTAGCCAATCACCCCTACCCAACTTGTTCCCGCCAGTGAATGAGCTAATCAACGTTAAGAGTTGTTGTTTGATTTTCCTACAGTATGGAATGATTTGCTGTATGATGTTGTGACGCATAGAGTATCCCCCCAAAACCTATAAAATCTCACTGAACAAAGAACCGGGACTCACTCCCTGGGACCGCTTTGTCGGGAATGGTTGTGAATCCAGGCTTGAGCTTGCAATAAAGACTCTTGTGTGACTGCATCGGATTCGGCTCCTGGAGGTCCATTGGGGTCCCACGAATCTGGCATAACATTTCTTTTTTGTTATTCACTTTGTTTATTATGATAATGAGCCACCACCAAGTTGGTCCTTAGTAATTCTTAGCTCCATCCCTTTGTGAAGCTCCTCTCACACTGAAAAGGGTTGTCCCTATATAACCAGGTTGAATCATAAAACACATCAAAACTTCTGGCCTATTGATGCTTCTTGGGTTACTAACTCTGAAGGAAGTCAACTGCTATGTTGTAGCTTACACAACAAGAAACTGAGGGCCTCCCACCAACCACCAACACTACTCTGCAGACAAGTGAATGATCCTAAAGTGATCGGAAGCAAATTCTCCAACCCTGCTCAAGCCTTCAGATGACTATAGACTTGGCTTCATATCTACTGTAACCTCACAAAGAAATGTGAGCCAGAACCACCCCATTAAACCACTCCTGAATACCTGAGTCCAACTGTATGACAATGTTTATCACTGTTTTAAGTTACCAAGTTTTAGAGTAATTTGTTACACATTAATATGTGCCCAGTATTCTTTTGCTTATCTTTCTAACAAAATTTGAAATTTGTACTTCATTCTCATTGTATTGATTGACTACATTAGAAATCCAAAGATGTTTCAAGATTTTTTAGCCCACCCCCTCATTTCATTGATGAGTAAACTACTATGGACTATAATTCTGTAACTGGTTAGTGGAAGAAAAGATGCTACGTATCAATTCTCCTACTGACGGTCCAAGACTGAGTCTTAAATTTTTCTGGAAGCAATTCTTCCTGACTGTCCATTTCCCCTCTGGTTGTGGAAAATGTATGAGAACATCTGGCTGTCACTGATTCAATAATACTACTTAAACATTTTGCAATAATATTGTTATCTAGGGCATAAATGAGAGATTTACTTAACAGCAACTTCAATCTCAAATCTGGAAACTATAGAAAATGCTTGTGCTAGCCAAACTCTTTGAGAATTGTTACTTAAATATCACAGGATAGAGAAACTTTTTAAGCAACAAACTATTTATTTCAACTTTTTATAGAAATCCTCTTTTTAATATACCAAACACTACTATCTGTTTTAATTAAAAAAATACTCATTCTACTTCACAGTTTTGCCTTTGGCCAATGGGAGATTGGCTTCCTCTCTAATTGCCTATTTTACACTAGCTGCAGACACAGTGCAAAAAAATTATCAATGTTGCTGCCTTTATGGAAGTTTGCCATGGAAATAGATGGTGATGCCTTTCAAAAAAATCCATTTTAGAAATTTTATCTTATTAGACAACAACAAATGAAATAGTTTTTCAATAGCACCTACCCATGTAACATTATCCTATTCTGTAGTAAGGCTTGAACACTTGTCTTTGTTCTAAAAAAATTACATTTTTCTTAATCATACTGGGAACTCATAGCTGAGCATTCCACAGAAATAAGCTGGGGTAATAGGACATGTGAGTGTCAGAAGACAATATAGTAGAAATATTCCTTAACATTTTATGCTCTTGAGAACTTCTCTGACTTGGATACCAAAACTTTAGGCTCCCAATGATTTGTAAAAGGTTAGTCCTCTGGAGGACTTGGTCTCTCATGTGTTAATTTAAATATTCCACAAGGTATTTTCCCTGAGCAGAATATCTGGTATGAAATTAGTACCAATAAGGTCACTGTCTTTCTCTCACCTTCATTCAAAAAACTATGCTATGTTATATGGATGACAGTAGAGAATTTTCTTCTCCATTCACTATCAGGCCTTTCTGCCACTTAGAGACTAAGCATGTGAGACAAAAGCAAGGAATTTATGAAAAATTTGCCTGAGAATTTATATATTTCTTTACCTTGTATTCGATCTTCATAATAGAAGAGGGCAGGTGCTGTCATGCTTTGTTGTCAAAACACTTCAAGCATATTTTATGTTCATAATAAATACAAATAAGGATATTATTAATAGAGGTATCTTACAGATGAGCACTCAGGCCTATAATTGTCATAGTTTTTCTTGTTCCATGTGTATTTATGTATTTCATTAAATCTCTTGAATACTAAGAAGCATGTTATCACTGCAGCATCTGTGTGGTTCATCTTCCAAATGAGCAACCACATTGCATGTTAGAAATTGTAGTTGGCTTAATATGCTATTTTATACATACTGGTGTTGATGGGGGCAGTGGTGGGAGAGGTACATGGCGAGGAAACTCTGTTGGTGACTTCTGCTTGGAAGTATTCCTAATCCTAAAAGGAAAGGAATAAGTATATTACTGTTTTATTTATCACATAGAATATTCACATTGTTACTCTAATTTATTACAGAGCATTTTAAAGGAAATTTATAAAGATGCACACAATATGAAATTATAGCAAAAATTAAGGTGCAGTTAGAGTAGAAAAAGAAAAAAAGCAAGATGTTAGGGAAAAATGACAGGGTTGAGAGTAAATGAATGTAGAATTCCTTCTTACTGAGGACAAATAAAGAAAACATAATTGCACATTTAATTTTGGAAGCAGGCTTTCATTCATATGATGTATTTTTTCTAAATTGACTATCTTTACAAAAAGTCAGCTTGAATATGGAGTTAAATCTACATGTTTGATCCTGTCTAGAAATCAGTTTTCTGATCTTAAATAGATATCTTGGGGGAAAAAAAACAGGAGAGAAAATCACCCCAATGTCCCAACAATGTAACTATGAGCTATGGAATGCTTGGCAACTTCAAAACCTAGATGAAAGGTTAATATATTTACATATATTCTTTGGCATATATTAAAAAACTCTAAGTCAACTCCATTCTAATCTATCAATTTCATCTGTTCCTCTTTATGTGTTTCTATGTAAAAACTATTTTTGTGCAACACAAAATTATCATGGTTTTTCTCTTGACTTACTACATAAAGTATAATAGTCTTGATTTTATCAGAATTTGTTTCCTAATTATGAAAATGGATGATGTAGTGTCATAATCATTTTAATATTATTTTGCCTTGGCCTAGAGTATATAACTGAGGATTCTAGTTCTGAATTAGTATGCAAAGGTAGGAAACAAGTGGAAGCAAACTTTAAAAATCCCAGAAGTTTTATCCATATTCAGTAATAAAGAGAGTATGTGAGAAGTAAAATAGTCTGCATTATGCTTGCATTTGTTGACATAAATTAATGGAAGCAGTAGTAGGAAAGTGGACAATTATGTCAAGTTGTTATTCTTACTAGCCATCTTACAGAGATAGAATATTTTTAGGGAATAGCCTATGTTGAATAAAGATTCTCATACCAGGATCCAGACATCTCAGGGAGCAGAGGACTAAGCAGAGAATGATCTTTCTTGCAAGTAGCATGCCAGCCTCAGAGTAGAGTAGGTAAATTGATAGTGGGCAGCACAGCAGACTGTACCAATATGGTGTGTTGCACCAGCACATCAGTGTGGCCCAGCTGGGTGCCACAGGTGTGGGAAAGGTGGTGATTCTCCATGACAGCAGCCAAGGAGAACCCTACATACTAACTTTGTCTTATTCCAAGTCATATGGGGTATCCTCCTCAAACAGATGTGGTTATAAGACAGCATCCTAATCAAATGAGAAAGAGAGAGTAAAAGAAAGAACAGAGTAATAGAAAGAATACTGAAGTTAGCTGTTGACCATCTGATTCAGGATATCACTGTATCTGTCTGGGCCTGGTTTTCTTCTGGCACTGGTGCTTATGACTTGCTTCTCTGCAGAGACAACAGATATGTTTGGAGCAGATTTTATCATCATGATTTTGAAAACCTGAATAGAGGTAGCTCATTAATATAGTGAGGAGGCCCATATGTTTGATTTCCTTGGGTGACAACTTCAATGGGACATTTACAGGTGACAAAGAAGAATACTCTTAGACTCATTGGGAAGTAGAACTGATTATCTGGGTAATTTGAATAAGTGCAGGTGCCTTACTTAAGGTAAGTTTTACTAGGATTGTGATTATCTGGGTAATATGAATAAGTACAGATGCCTGGAAAAAATGATTAAGGTAAGTTTTACTAGGATTGGGTTAATACCCTGAGATCTGCTATCAAAAGCAGACAAATCTCGTCATCTTGGAAATGGTTGTCTAGGCAGATGATGGTGCTAAGGGCCTTGGAACGCTGAAGAAGCCTGATTCTGCTGTGGTGAATGTCAGACTCCACCCTTTAGCCACCAGCTGCCCGAATGAAAGGAAGACTTACAGATTCTGAGCATTTGAACATGAACTAAAAGTATGGTGACCTTAGAACCCAGGAGCAAAATTCAACATATAAAATAACCTCTTATTATTTTATTTTCATATGCCTTTCATTTATGAAAAATTCTTTCTGGCATAAGATTTGGATTAAGTGACTAATGTTTGTGATCATATTTGTACTTGACCATGATGAAAAGGGTGTTATCAACAACATCTAATAAACACAGGCAGAAGTAAATAATCTCTTATGTTTCTTCCAGTTCTGAAATGTTATTATTTTATTACAAAATGAGAGTAACTGGTCAGCTAATTTGAACATCTGACCCGTACATTCTTGAACAAGAAAATCTTGATGTATTTTATAACACTTGGCACATAAAAGTCTTGAACACTTGGGATGTTCAGATAATTAAAGAGCAGATACTAACAGAATGATAGCTTGTTGTTTGGGTCCATGATATGTTGTACTCATTTGTACTTTCATTTTTACCCTGAGTTTCTCAATAGCAGTGCACATTTCTACCCATGTTTGGGATGTACTTCAGAAGTAAACAAAATGCTAAGTATCTCCAAATATTTATTCAAACTTAAAAAGAGAATAATGTCTTACTGCATTATTAACTTGTTTATTAGATTTATTTTATTTCAATATTTATTTTATTTCAATATGGGTTAGCTCCATGAGGGGAGGTTTTTGTTGTTGTTGTTGTTGTTGTTGTTTCTATTTGTTCATTGATACATATAACAAGCAACCAGAACACTGGAACAAAAGAGGTACTTGGTAAATATTCAACAAGAAAGCTACATTTAAGTAACAAAATGCTAAAAATGTGGGCTGTTTCTATATTAATCATATTCCCTTCCAGGGTGAGGAGTTGTGTACTTTAGAGTCCCTGCTATTTATGCTCTCCCGTGTAAGATTTCATGTTTCTATCCTTTGTCCTGATACTATCAGTAAATTTGTGGTGAGGTGGGGATAGGGAGGCTTTGACATGCCTTTGATTTGGTTGGTGTACATGAACGAACATGTAGCATGTCTTAACAGAAACTTTCAGAGTCATTGCATGTTACTGCCAATCCTCTTCATCATTCTTTGCCTCTGTTACATGAGAAAGGCATACCCCAGATAATGACTGCTTCTTTAGTCTGGATCCTGGAATAAGAGGGTATGTAGGAAAGACCTAGATCTGGCTTGCAGCTGCCAATTTGTAATGTAAATGAGAATTAACTCCTGTGGTCACAAGCCAATGAGACTGACTAGTTGCTTGCCATTTCATGCTAATCTAGCTAAAACATATGTGAATTCTGGAGGACTATGTGAAAGATTATAAAAATAAATTTTTCTTACAAAATGTAGGGGTTTCATTACTAAAAGTAAGGACTGGGCTACAAGGTTCACAAATGATAAATATCTTATCACAGGATTTTAAGATTTTTCAAATCATTCACGTTCTCATCTGGGTGCCTAGAGATAACAAAAAATAAAGTCTCAGTGTACGTTTGATTCTTTCTATATAAGTTTAATATTTTTGAGGGGAGGAGTTGGCAGGTTGTTGGAAAAGAAGCTGGTGACAGACTGCAATGACACTGATTAATTTGGGGACTCAATCATTTTCCTTTCCTTTTGCATATCTACAGAAATAATGAGAGAGGGAATCAGGTAACATCAGATAGTTTATCTGTTAGTGGCTTCTGCCAACTTGGTTTTTTACTCAGAAGGCCTTTAAGGAAAAGTTTTATTTGAGAGAAAAATGTATTTAACTTTTGATTTCATTTTAACTCATCTATTCATTTTCTCAGCATATTTATCAAGAATTAATTCTGTGTAAGATATTGTACCAGAATGAAATATGGGCTGTACTCAAAAGATATTAGCAGAGGTGGGGATGTAGTTCAGCAGTAGAGCACTTGTCTTGTGCACAAAGCATGGGTTTCAATCTCCAGTGCCACATAAGCAAAACAAGATATCACCAGAGCATCCTCAAACTCCATATCCATTTGATCTATTTACCCCAAATTATTTCATATATCCTTGTATCTGAGTATCTGCTCCAAACCGATTCTAAGTTCATAATCAACATAATGGGATAACCTTTGCCATCTCTTCCTCATAAGAGAAAGCAGAAGACGCAAAGAAATTGCATTTAATGGAATGACTTTGAATAATCTTCTTTCTCCTCAATCCTTCTTTCTTCTCTTCTTTTAGAGGAATTAGGCCCAAACTTGGAGAAAATTTGTGACAGTAATGTTTTTCACATTTAAAAAAAAAATGGAGTCAATGAATCCCTACTAAGATGGAGTTCATAGATTTAAAGTGCCATCCCTCTCTCAACCTTTTTCCCAGAAAATTAAAGATTACTCTAAGGAGTTTCTTTTCTGATGGCAGTTAAGGTCCTGGTCCAAGGCTAATTTGGAGGAAGATTTTTGGGAAATGAGTATGTCCCGATTTTCCTCTGAGAGAAGAAAACTGCCTATTCATCTACACTTCGAGCTTCTCTAGCAAGGACTGTGTTTTATTTCCTTCCGTATTCTGAGTATTCAGCTGAAACTTTGACCCTCAGCAAGTGTCCTTAAATGCTGATTGGATACATAATATGAGCTTCCTCTTAACTTGTTGGTGGAAAAAATGTATTTAGGGACATTGAACTTCCCCTCTTCTATTGTGGCTTAGCCCCAACACTAGGACAGTGCTCAGGGGAACATTTCTACTCAAAAGAAAAAAGTCAGTGTATTCCCATGTGCTCTATTATGCCTAGACTCTATGGCTACGGTTCTCTCTCCAATCAGTGTTGGAAGATTCTGAGTTGAGGATGAATGAAGGGGTGTCTATGGCCCAGCTTGCATCAGGTATTCAAGAATGAACTTATCATCTTCAGTTAACTTTTGCTTGTTTTGTCTCTTCCAGGTGTGAGAAAAGCTCAATGGGAGAAAGAAGGAAGGATTAATGACACAACTGAGGAAAGTGAGGTGCTGCAATCATCTGTCTCTAAATACTTTTAGGTACCTCTCTATAGATATTTTCTCTTATAAGCAGGACCAACAGGCATAGCACAAAGGGGTGTGTGATCAATAGGGTCTCAGCATGAGGGGAGGTAAAGACCTGAAGAAAAGTGGTGTCTCTTAGAAAACTGTGTGAAAATTGGCCTGTAACTAAATTTAAAAGAATATTCAGACAAAACTAATTCGAAAATTATTTTATTAAGAAATATGTAATGTCAGTTATAAAGCAACATGTACATTTTCAAAAGTGCTCACAAAATAAATTAAAAATATATTATATAAAATTTAAGATTTATTATATATATAATAGCTGTAACAAAGGTACGTCTTCAGAATCTACTTGCATATCCTACTCTGGTCTGTTAGATAATTTTTAAAACTTGGCTTAGAATATTTTCATAACACTTCGCTTGAAACTTCTTTCAAATTGCTTCGTTATACTTTCCATGATTTGTACATTCTCATTTGCTTTGCTTTTCTTCTTCTATAGAGTTTTAGTATGAAAACAGGAAAAGAATCATAACATGTAAAATAAATGCCTGTTTTTAAAACAGAGGGTTAGATGCTGTCATTGAATCCAACACTTTTCTTTTTTAAGTTTCTTTCTACTATACTTATTTGTTTTCCCCCTAGAGTAGGGCTTGTACAGTTTCAGATGAGAATTAGTGCCATGAAGCCAGTCACCAATGTTACAGAAGTGTCCCCTGACATTAGAGGATCAATACTTCCCACATTAAATAACCCACATTAAACAATACAGACTGACCCCAAAATAAGTTAAGAAACCTTTCTGTAGTTAAAGAATAACTATTAGTGCTCTTTTAAATGTCACAGAGTTAACATTTTATATATTTAATAAAAATTATTTCTTTTGGTGTTATAAAATATGACAGGAATTAAAATAGTTTTATTTTCCTAAAAGTCGAGAGAAACGACGCCACCATCCTAGTATTTGTGAGGTTTGGTTGAGGCAGTTACTGTTGATTCCTTCTTGTTTCATTTCCTGGGTATTGTTTTTCTGTTGAATAGGAGAATCAATAGTAAAAAAAAAAATAATTTTCACTATCTTTTACAACTTTTGAGTGGCAGATTATGTCATCTTCTCCCAGAAAATCCGCCTCTCAACTGCTTGAGTGTGAGCGCTTTCTGCAGAGGAAAGCCCTTCTCTCTCTCTCCACCCACATACTCTTGCTAAAAGGCCAAGCAGCACCTCCTCCACAAAACCTCTGCAAATTGCTCAGATCTTTCTTTTTGAAACTTCTAATACTTAAGAGTATGTGTCATTTCACTTGGCTTTCACCTTCTCTTCTTATGGTTGCATCATTGGTATTTCCCCACAGCACTGAGTACAGTGACTTATACATAGGAAACACTGGATACTTTTTGCATGATTAAGTGAATAAATAAATTGATGATGTCATAATCTCTCTGACAAGAGCACAAATTCTCAAAGGATAGGACTTATCTTCTGTGTCTTACTAGAATTCAGTAAAACTAGTCTATTATTTGAAACCAAATTATTCCTGCTCCCCATCCCTACCACTCCTTACATGTGCCACAGACAACCTGAAGACTTATTCTGCACAAGATTTTGGTGCATTTCTTAACCCTTGAGTAATGACAGGCTGAGCCTCCTTCCTAGGCACACACAGATTGATAGAGAATCCTGGGTTACCAAGCAAGAATCTTACAGTCTGATTCTGCTAAATCCTAATTAATTATTATTGGTCTCAGACTTTCTGTTTGAGCTAGGGTGGGGGTGAAATAATTTTCTCCAGACTCTCCCTTTTTCAAAAATATTCTGCTCAAGAACTTGATCAAGTCTGTCCTTTGTGCTCTTCTTATATGAGTGAATTTTATTGTGACCATCTGTTGACTTGTAGGCTTGTCAGTTCCCTTTGAAGGAAGACATAGAGCCAAACAGATTTCTCATATGACTGCTTGGTCTTGAGTTTTTCACTTAAGCTCAATACAGGTGGTTTCAACTCCTAGCTTGGTTGAAACCTATGATTCAATCCTTGAGACGTAAAAAAATGACAGTCTTGGCTACTTAGACATGTGGATAGCAGATTTGTTAAGTCTACTGGGTTAATCAACATCAATCATGCATATCTACATTGTCTATCTTTGTCTTTCTTAAAATTATCTCAAGAACATAAATTTTCTACTTTATTCACCAACTGAAATATTTTTTGAGTACCTGTTACGTACCAGGCATCTTTCCAAGTGCTTTTATATATGGTGACTCATTTAGTTCTTACAGACAGCCTATGTAGGACTTAAGAACAGATTACTTATTTTGCTGAGGCACATAGATGCTAAAAACTTGTCCAGATCTTCACAGTTAAAAGCTAAGTTAAAGGGCTAGGATTCAAAGTCGGGCAGGCTGACTCCAGAGTTCCTACTCCTAACTCTCCACTATAATGTCTCCATCTTTAAAATTACGCATTCATTCAAATGCATGTGACTGTATTGCAAAAATTTATTATGTTAAAGAGACTGCAGTCCCACTCAAGCAAGCAATCAAGCAAAACATAGGGTAGAGATTTAATATATAATGTAACATTTTAAGAAAGAAGCATACAATTGCTAAGTTATAAATCCAAGCAGGGTTGCTGAACTTTGAAATGGACAAGAATTTCCTTAAGGAGCCTGGCATAAGGCTGAAATTTTGATTTTGAAAGGTCTGGATTGTGTCGCTGAGAATTGACATTTTGAACAGCAGCCAGGACATTCTGATGTAGGAGGCTCACTGATCACACCTTGAAACCACCCAGGAACAGCTTAGAACCATAATTCAACCCAGTCAGTCAGTGTGAGATTAATTGACAACCCACAACTTTTACCTGACTTCTTTGCTCTTCAAAAGATAAAACCTGAATGAAAATCACTAACGCCCCGGTTGAATTAAAGTTAGTCCCCAGGTATTAAAAAGGCTAGTGCCCCCATGCCTAACACTTACCTGAATTCCTGAGTAGCCTGAGCAATGGAGAACGAGGGTAGTATTCGTTTTCAAGGCGAAGGGGGACTCGGAGAGTGACAGGCAGTCACTGGTGGGATTGAAGGTATGGTGCTCGATTTTAATGAGACAATCTGACTGCTCACCGGCCGCGACGTTAGGAACAAGGGAGAAAACACCAGAAAGAAAGAAGAAGAGAAAAAAAAAAAGGAGGGGGGAGAGTTAGTATAAATTGAATGAAAGGGGCTGCGAGGAAGGTGGGGGAGGAACGGAAGACACAACAAAGATGTCTTGAATAAGAAGGAAGAGATCATGGTTGAGGAGAGGGAAAGGGGACCACCCGACAGGAAGGAGGGACTTTGAGAGCGCAGCAAAAGGCGCTGGAGTAGAAGGAAAGGTCACCCACGTTCACTCCGCCCATTTCCCCTAGAGTCCGCTGCCAAGAGCACTTGAGAGCAGAAGCGCCTGGACCTCAGGCAGAGGTGTCGCTAACTTCATTCCCGGTCCCAGTTTCCAATGTGCTTTTTCTCCCAGTGAGAAAAGGAGCACTCTCTCCCGGAATCCCGCTCGCTCGCTCGGAAAGAAACTTCCTCTCCCTAAATTGGCACCGAAGTGGATTCCCATGCTGGGCGCAGCCTCCCTTTGATAGCCCAAATTGTCCCCTACTGGCCGGCGGACTAACTGTGGAGCTCCGCCACAGCCCGGGGATCTGCACTCCGCAAGATACTCCCTCCCTGGAACGCCTGGCGTCTTTCTGGGAGAAAGCCAGAAGCACTGATGGTTCTACTCACTGGGTTGTAACAGGATTCAATTTGGTCGAAGCTGGTACTTTTGGTCTGGAAGAAAGAGAAGAAAAATAAGAAGAGAGCAAAACTTTAAGCCCAAAGGAAAAATCATTTTCCAGTCCCTTGTTGCCAGGCTTTAAAGGTACTCTGGAAGAAGTTTCTATCTGGTACTTGCTTGTCATATCATTGACAAAACAATCAAACATTGAGTCTTCAGATGCTACTTGTCAGTGTTTGAAAAGGGACATCAAAGGGTCCTGGAATCAGAGGTTCCGAGATACCTCCCCCACCAAACACACACCAAAGCAGACACATCTGCACTCAGCACTATCTGCTTGAATGATAACATCATTCTTAGGATGTCCACATCTGCCCTGTAGTCATTCCTGTATTTTATACATGCACTCTATCCAGAAACTTGGGTTATCAAGAAAATGATTCCTACCAGACACTTAAAAAACCCAAAGTGCATCATGTCCCATAATAAGATCCTGAAACATCTAGAACACTAGAAAGCCCTGATGCACAGCTTAATGCCTTGGTATTCTCACTCCTTAGGCTTATCTCAAGAATTTCCTCTCTTTTACTCTTCTTTCTCAAGCCCTTATCCATTGTCTTTTTTTTTTTTTTTACTGCAAATCAGAGCAGCAATTCTGCAGAAGGCATTTGCGATGCATAATGTTACCTATCTATCAGTATCTGTTCTTCATCAGCCTCTGCACACTTAGAACACACCAATTTATAGATAGTCATTTTAGATGCCAATATATTTGAAAATCAATCACAAAAAAATTTTGATGAGATAATTTTTAAAGCATTTTTCTTTCTTTGAAAGTTAAGTTGTAGTTTTCATGTATGTATACTTACCCTTCTGATAAGAATATATTTGTTTAAAAATTATTTCTTCACTTACCCCATTCATATATTCCTTCAGGTCACAGAAAATGATATGCGTATATGCCTGTCTGATCTTCTTGTAGTCACAGTTAGTGAAGTTGTAAGTTAGCACCAGCCCTACCAAATGCAAGATGAAGATTTTCCTAAAAAAAGCTGGTAGAACAAACAATAATACATCAGGAAATGTACTTGAAGACCCAATTCCACCCCAGTGTCACACTGAACTCTCCCAATCAAGACTGAACTGTCTTAGATCTGCAAGGCCTGACTTAGGGGCCAGAGCTCAGTCACTAGTCTTCCCCTCTCTTTTCCCCGTCCATGTGAAGCCCATATTCACCCATGCTGTTGCCTTAAGTTGGAGTCTCCCTGATGCTCCAGAGCTTTCTGGCTCCACATATATAACACCTAAACGCCTACGGGCTCTTTTCTCCTAGGCCAATGATTTTCTTTGATGTCATTCTGTTCCTTTATAGAATTCTGAATTGATGATGTGAAATAAAAGTACTAGCCAAATCTATGGAATTTTAACATTAGTAAAATCATCAGGAATTTCCCTCACCTTATTCCTTTTAACTTGATGTTTGCTTGAATGTTCTTTAAGAAATTGATACACTCATCTTTGTCTTACAGGATGGTTTTTATGACTGACATTTTCTCTTTGGGAAAAAGACTTTCTGAAACCAGCAGCCACTCTAAGGACTTGATACCAATGTCCACAAATCCTGAACACCTCTGAGCATTTCCTTTGGCCAGTTTCAATTACTGGTTTTCCTTTCTTGGCTACTGGGAAACTCAAGTGCTTTCTTGGGGGAATGCTTTGGAGAGTGGGTGTATCCTCAGGCTCGGATAGTGCTTCTACCTGAAGGCCTTAAATGTGGAATCCTGACCAGAATCTTAGGGCCAGGAACGACGGGAGGGAGGCTGAAATAATGGGGGGAAAGGTATAATGAGTCTCCTCTTCAAAAACTCTTTATCAATTTCGGGAAAAAGCGCTTGTAGTTGGCCACTGGGAATGCTTTATGGGCTCGGGTCTCTTCGATCATATTCTTCGTCAGAAATTTTTGAAATCAAGTTCCAGCGCCCAGCCACCTTCACAGCTCCATTCTTGGGCCGGTCAGAGTGTGGATACCACACAAGTAGCGAGGTCAGACCACACAGCAGGGTTCAAAGCCCTGAGATCGCCAAGATGCTGTCCAGCGCGCAGCTCTCCCAGAGGCGGCGCAAGCTTTCGTATTCCCTGCGTCTTAGGCACTTTGCTCTAGCAAAGCAGCACAATTTTGGTCACCTCCGGCGGGGAGTTCGGCACTAGTTTTAGGAACAGGAGAAGCAGCGGGACGGCGGGCTTGGATTTGTACTCGCAAAGACATCCAGGAAAGAGCCTAAGAGCAGCCAAGTGACTCAGAGAGCGCCCAAGAAGATATCTATCAGCCAGCCTCTGGGTTGGAGAGGCGCCAGTACAGGGTTGAAGGGAGGAAAAGGCTGACACCGATCCAGCCCTTGAGATGAACCCCACTCAGCCCGAGCTGCCCCGGGCCCTCCTGACAACCAGCTCGCTCCCCCTTCCCTTGCGTGTCAGAGCTTGCAACGTCCTGGTCCATGGGAAGTTCCTAGGCGTCATCGCCCTGAGCAGCTGAGGTTGGCCACTCCACGTGAGTCTCTGCAAATGTCACAGACCATAGGGAATAGCCAAGAGCCCAGAATGGCAAACGATGCAGGAAAAGCACAGAATCCGGGAAAATGCTAGCGAAAGGTGAATGCTTTCTTTCTTTCCCTTCCTCCTTCCCTCCCTCCTCCCCAGTCCTTTCTTTTTAAATAGAAGGCGGCATTCAACTGCTATACAAATATAGCTGGCCACAGTCACTGGTATTAGAACTGGGTAATACAGATTGTAACAATGACAGGAGTGTTGGAAAGCCTTTGATTCGTTGATGATTTCAAAGACTGACTTTTCTGGAACCCTACAAGTATTAATCTTACATCACGGTAGCATTTTTTGGAATGCATCGTCCTATCCCTATCCATCATCACCAACTTCTCAGAGTGTTGTGAGATGATGCCAAAGCCTGATTCATCTGTTGTGACATCAGAGATGATTCTGCCCTGCAGTGGCAGCCGGATACTGAAGAGACAGACAAGAGTGAGAGACCCAGATTTTTTTCACTAACTTGGGATATTCCAAGGAACAAAGGAAAGGGCCTGGAGACTGCTTGTGCCACCCTCATCTCAGGGCCAGAGAGTGTCAGTCCCCACTAGAATCTCCAGCTGCATCTCTTGATTGCTGATGGGGCAGGGTAGACAGAAAGCAGCTCATACTGAGGTTGGACTTGCATTTTTCTGGAGGTATAATTGGGCTGCCTCCTTTATTTTGTCTCTCCTTTAAGAAACTGTGTCCATGATCTATATAGGTCTTTGTAGAGATATGGTAGTCAGGTGCCTCCTCTTCAGGTACCCTGGAAGGCATTGCTTATATGTAGTTTTCTGACCTTTTAATCATGTCAATTTTATAATTTTCTGCTCAGAAACATTTTGCAGACTCACAGTTGCTTTAAAATTTTCAATCATCCTTCACCTGCTGATTCCAATGTCTTTGCAGCATTATCTCCTATGTTTTCTTACATTTCTGCCAAATGTTATCTGGAGGTAATGTGTTCTAAACATGTCTTGAGCTTTCTTCTTCCTAACTTCACATCCTCAGATGTTGACTCATGTCATTCAAAGCTCATCTCATTTAATATTTTCTCTCAAAGTGGTCACTTATCTGAATGTGACTTCACTCTTCATAAAACTATATTTATTTTGGGCTTCCCTTTACAGTGTCTATAGATTGCATAGTAATATTTCTATAATGTTTCCTAACCTTCTATTTTTATTAGATTGTGAGCTCTTTAGAATCAGGAAATATTTTATAATCATTGATCAGTATTGACTTACTTTTCCCAAAAATATTCGAAGTGACCTGCAATAAATGTGTAGGTGCTATAAGGTAAAAGCAAACAAACCAAACCAAACCAACCACAACAAAACAGATAACAACAAGAAGAATGGAATCAAGGAATGAAGGAGATGAAGATCCGGTACAGGGAAGACCATAGAAAAGTATGAAGAACTGGAAAGTTGAGACAATTGAGCTCAAAAGTGAGTTCTGAGCTTTCACACAGTCATGACGAAGGGCAGACTATGACAGTCTACAGCATACAAATTCACTAGGAGAAACTAATTTTTTGTAAGCTTGTGGTTGTCATCATAACCACAAGGTTCAGTCTTTTGTGCTCTATGTAATAGATACTTGATAGGTCAAAGCATATTAATCTCTATGGAGATTACTGTCAGGAAGCAAAAAAGTTTTTCCTATTGAAAGGACTTCTCTATAAAGATTTCTTTTTTTTTAATAGTTTTTTTTCTCAGCCCAAATTAGGACTGATTTTTTTTTTAAAGAGAGAGAGAGAGAGAATTTTTTTTTAATATTTATTTTTTAGTTTCGGCAGACACAACATCTTTGTTTGTATGTGGTGCTAAGGATTGAACCTGAGCCGCACGCATGCCAGGCGAGCGCGCTACTGCTTGAGCCACATCCCCAGCCCCAAGATTTCTCTTTATTACCATCTTCCTGGAGTCCATTTATGCCTCACTTGGAGCAAACTTTCAGGCCAGGGTACCTTTGTGAAAATTACTGGTGAGCTAAAGAGTTTTTTTTTTTTTTTTTTTGAGAAAGAGAGAGAGAGAATTTTTTAACATTTATTTTTTAATTTTCAGTGGACACAACATCTTTATTTTATTTTTATGTGGTGCCCCATGCATGCCAGGCAAGCGTGCTACCGCTTGAGCCACATCCCCAGCCCAGAGTTTTTTATTTATTTCATTTTCTCAAATGCTAAAGGTGTGAACAGTATCTATATGTGTAGCTTGGGAAATCCTAGGTTTGATTAAGAATGGTTTCTCTTTCATATGTTGGGAAATAAAAGTGACATATTTGTAGCACTCTGATTTCTCAGGGAGCTTAGGCAATACTCTTACCTATGAAAATGATCCATGATGTAACTCTCCTTTTTCCTACCTTTCCTAGGAAGATCTATCATTCATTTACTTTCTTATCATTTTTGTTTCTTATTTTAATAATTGTTTCCATATTTATATTATTCCTCCATTCTTTCCGTTCCCTTTTTTGAACAAAATTTACTTTTTTGAATTCTCCTGCATATTTAGAGTAGTATATTCCTCATGCAAAACTCATTTTAGGTTAAAAGAAGTAGCTCCAAGTTTCTAAGAAACTTGGAACTTTTTAAAGAACCCTAATAAATCATAGAATTAATGGATTTAGAAATGGAAGGGATAGCAGACAGGTTTTCTATGAGATGGGAGAGATCTCCTACATAGTAAGAAAAGTCAACGACACCAGTCTTGGTTTGGTTATGTTTTAGGCAATGTAACAATGGATTTTTCTCAGCAGATCGGTCTTCTGGGCTTGGAAATAAAGTGTATTGTTATAAATACTCCAGGATACTAGTAATATGTCACTCTACCACTTGGCCACACTTTACAAAAGAGAACATCGTTTCCTTCTTAATAGTGTACCATAAATGTTCATAGTTTGTCATGGTATTTATGTAATGTGCAGGGATAAGGGGCCTGTGTGTTGTTTTTGATGACTACAGTGCATGTTGATTTTTCTCATTTTTTTGCATTATACATTTAGATCTAAGAAGCTTTGATGTTGAC
The DNA here is from genome assembly GCF_052094955.1 of Ictidomys tridecemlineatus. Taxonomy (NCBI): domain Eukaryota; kingdom Metazoa; phylum Chordata; class Mammalia; order Rodentia; family Sciuridae; genus Ictidomys; species Ictidomys tridecemlineatus. The sequence continues at coordinate 116,807,529 of NC_135477.1, read as the reverse complement.
ATGAATTATTGATTTGGTTCAACAAACCCCATATTTCCTTCTAGATTCTTCAGGGACATTGGTGGACCACAAAGTAAAGTCAGAGAATCTCCTATGACAAATGTGAAAAACATCTCTTTCATTTTGTTTTATTCTAAGACTTATGATGACTTCATAATGAACCTATTGCTGAGAAATGTTGGCAGATCTTTTTGAATTAGGGAGTGAAGGAGGCTGAATAATTCTTCATGCAAATCCAGAGCTTGCATTCATTTCTCTGAAAAGAAAGAGTCTTCTCCTTAGCTAGTAGGGGTTAAAAGAAGATCTTGCCTACTTTATTTTTTCCTACAATATAATAGCATGAATAGTGAGAAGTTTGTTCAAGAAGAATATAAGAGTAGAGCTTATTTAGAATGCCCTAAAGGAGCTGTAGAAAAGGTCAGAGATAAAGGTAGTTCCAGTTTTGGATATTTTGCGAAGATATTTATTATACTGGATATCTCCTATTTTCTCCTTTGTATTATACTCTCTTTTCCCGTCCTGTTTTATACTCTGGGCAGTTGACCCAAGGACTGCATGGGCAGGCTGTCTTCACCTCCATTATCTGGTTGGGATCAGCTAACAGGAGATACTGGAAAAAGATCAGAGGGAAGGAGGACAATCAAATCGAGATTTTAGTTCACTCTCTTGCTCCTGGTGGCTCACTGTAGACTGGATACATTCTTCCATGAAGAACCACAGTTACAATTAGTTGCCCTTTTCATCTTGCTATAGGCCAGATTCTGGTAACAATTCCCTCTCTTTATCATTTTAGGTCTGGGGGTGATAACAGCTCCTGTATTATTCCAAGAATTATATTCACTGGGTCAGAACATTGGCCTAAAATAATTTGTTAATAAAGTTTCCCTTTACCTTCAAAAGTTGTACAACTTCTATGGTAAATTATATGATTATTGTTTATTTCACTTCATATATCCATTGTAAAAAATAGTCCATTTATTACATTCCACAACAATTATCCAGTTAGACTGTATTCTTTTCTTTGTTCTCCTGACTGATAGTGCTACTTATAATAGTTAATCAGTGTTTCGTCACAGGAAGTTGTCATCTAACATTCTTTTCCTCATCTCTTATGTCTACCTTGTAGCTTTTACTAAATCTGTAACTTTTGCATAGGAAACAGAGGCTCTGGATGCATAATTAAATTTTAATTTTTAGGAAAGCTTTTTTTTTTATCATAACTGTGAAGTGAGAGTTATAAGGGAGGAATGGTGGAAAGCAATTGACCAAATTATGCTATGTATATATATATATATGACTATCCCAAAGTGCATTCTACCTTTATGCATATCTATAAAGCACTAATTTAAAAGCTATAAATAAATAGAAGAAAGACCAGTTGAGAAAAGAAAAGGGAACATGGAAGAGAGGAAGTACTGAGGACTGAAGTGAAGCAAATTATATTACATAAATGTATGATTATGTTAAAATAAACTCAATATTATGTATAACTAGAGTGAACTAATAAAAACATTTTAAAAAAGAAAGTCTGCACTTTTTTTTCTCTTTTATCCAAATGACTTCTCTTCCTAGTAAAAACATTTGCCAGGATTTACAAGAAATTTACATACCTATGGGACTCCACTGTGTTATTTGCTTCATAGTTTAGTTCTCCTTGTTTGTTTATAAAAGGATATTAAGAAAAGTGACTAATACGTGAGTCAGGTGACTGCAACTGGCTTATTTCTCATTTCTCTGGTGTGTGTCAGGCTAAGTATCTCCCATATGCAGATCCCACTATCACTAATAATCTTTGGGTTAAGCAATTTCCTCTCTCAAGTGCAACATTCCCCTAAAGACCATTTTCATGTGCCTCGTTAAGGTCTGCTCTCTTCCCATGGAGTCAATGAATGCTTCTGAGAAAGGGCTGCCAAGAAATCCAACTGATGATGCAGTTAGAGGGAGGAAGAAACAGAGAAGAAGGGGGAATATGTGGAAAGTTGGAAAGAGGAAAAATGGACAGAAAAGAATCTGGAGGTCTAAGAGTTTGACCTGAGGCCTATCCTAGGTAGGAGTCTCACCCTCAGAAAACATGCTGAGAGTATGGAGAAGGGGCTTATCAAACCATGGCCTATAAGCTAAATGCTGCCCACCTGTGTGTCTTAATAAATAATGACTTACTGGCATGCATCTATGTCCTTTTTAAGAATTATTGCTTAAAAATAATTTTTGGCTGCTTTCACAGTGCAAAGACAGAATTGTGTAGTTGTGACAGAAACCACCTGGACAGCAAAGCCTAAAGTACTCACTATTGGGTCTTTTATGGAAAAAGTTTACAGAACTCTGGTCTAGTTTGGCTGTTGACACCTACACTGTTTACAATCATTTATTTAAAAAGGTTAACATCATGTAAGCGTTCTGTGACTCCAAACCTTTAAATTTTTCATTCCTATAGTCATTCAATCAAATGAATTAACCCCTTTTTATTAGCCATTGTACATCAACATATGTAGTATAAACTCCTAATTCACATCAAATGCCACTAATGACATTAATTATACTCATTTTCCTAAGTCCTTCCTCATGTGCTTCTAGAAGTTTCAGAGGCTTAAATCTCATTGTAAAACTGCATTTGAAAACATGATATGTCATTTAAAAACAGTTATACAATAAATATGTTATGCTTTATTTTGCAAAACCAGGAATTTCAGAAAATATGAGCTATGCTTAACTTGTATGAAAGAAAGGATTTGTTGTAGTGTGGGTGTTATTCCTATTATGTACAAATTTATGATTTTAATAAAGAATAATTACTTTTCCTTTAAACCCCTAAATTTCTCTGATACAATGAATTACATTTATGTTTCTCATGTATTCTTGTGTTGAAGTGAGAACATTCTTATTGGTTACTTTTCTTTAAAGACATTTTTATAGAGGACAATAGTTTTTTTTTTTTTAAGAGAGAGTGAAAGAGGAGAGAGAGAGATAGAGAGAGAATTTTTTAATATTTATTTTTTAGTTCTCAGTGGACACAACATCTTTGTTGGTATGTGGTGCTGAGGATCGAACCCGGGCAGCACGCATGCTAAGCGAGTGCGCTACCGCTTGAGCCACATCCCCAGCCCCGAGGACAACAGTTTTTAAATTATCATGATAATTTCAGACTTAAGAATTTGAAATCATATTTTGATATTTATATCTGCATTCTGCTTAGGGTACTGCACATTGTTTACACTTTATATTATGTAACGTAAAACTATTTAATACTTTTTGAGCAACTATTAGTTATAGTGAAATAAAAAATAATCAGACAGTAGCCTATGTCATTTTGTTTTATAAATACTTGATTTTTACAAAAAGAACCATGAGAGCTAACAATTAAAACAAAGTGGTGAATGAAGCAGTAGTAGTTAGTATAGGATAAGAAGATTTTTATCCTGACTTTTAACCATCTGTTTTCCCTACTGAGAAGTTTTAGAAGAATTAGCGTACAGAAAAGCTCTTCAGTATTTAGGAGAGGACTGATTGTGCACTTTATGAATTAAAACATAAAAAGCTGAGTACAAAGTTTTCCTTCATGTGCAGATAGAGGAAACTGTTCACCACAAGATGTCTCAAGGAGTACAAATGCCCCTGAGAAACAGTTGTCCTAAGTAATTATGCAGAAACTTGGGCATTTTAACCTTCTTTTGCAAAGGACTTGAAGTAACAGATTTTATGGATCATCATTCTTCAGTTGTAGAGTGAGACTAAGTGTCTTGTTTAGTTCAGGCTGCCATGATGGAATACCGTAAACTGGGTCCCTTAAGCAGAAGATATTTATTTCTCATAGTTCAGAAGGCTGGGAAATTCAAGATCAAGGTGCTGCACAACTCCACTAAAATGTCCTTATTTTTGCCATATCTTCAAATTATAGAAAAAGGAGAGTTCATCTAGCTCTGGTATTTCTTCTTTTAGGGGTACTAATCTTATCAGGAAGCCTTCACCCCGAGAACCTACATGTCAATGGCCCCACTCCCAAACATTATCACACTGGAAATCAGGTTTCAACATACAAATTTTGAGGAAAGGAACACAGGTACTCAATTCATAGCATTTGAATGTATCTGATGTACTGCAAAAAAGAAGCATTTTCTCAAAATATTGGGGGTGTAGATGGGGGAATTCCATCGGAATAGAAGAAAAATAGGTGGACTATATGAAGGAGATTGATGGGGAGGGAGAAGGGAATGGGTAAGGGAAGAACAGTGGAATGAATCTTGCCTAACTGTCCTGTGTATGTACATGAATATACCACAGTGAATCTCACCAATACTGGAACTGAATTTTTAGATCACATTATATTCCATTCTTTTATAATTATGTCAAAATGAATTCCAATGTTATATAACTTTAAAAAAAAATTAAAAGGAAAGAAAAAAGAGAGAGAAGCATTTCCTTAGGTAGAAACTAGAGTCCAGATTCTAGAGACCATAAAATTTTTCTTCATGTTAAACAAACAATGCATATATATTGGTAACTGATAAAAAACATGGGCTAGATGCTAAATAATTATACTACCCTAAATAATGTTTATGATCTTCTAAGAAATGGGAACTATTTTAACGATACCAAAATTTTAAAGAATTTTTATATTCCTATATCCCTAGTAACCAACTCTAATACTTTAAATATTTAGCCATATTTTCTTCAGATTTTTTAAAAAGATGTAATGGACTGTGGATTAGCTAATCATATTCATGTTAACTTTTCTGATTTAGTCACTATACCATCGTCATTATTTAGGGGTAAAATATGTGTGTGAGAAAGAGGGGAAGTGTGGGAGATACAAAAAATAGGCAAAGGGTATATAGGAGTTCTTTGTTTAAGCCATAAATATTTTTAAGTTTGAAGTTATATGAAAAGGAAAAAGAACTATTTACAAATTAATTATAGATATAGTTGAAGCATCTGTGTATCATTTCATGGTCTATTCCTTTCCAAATGTTATTATTGATATAAATTTAATGTTTATCATTCCCACACATGTCTCTGTGATTTTTATACAAATGTGTTTAGAAAATGTACCTTAAAATTCTATCCATTATGTACTCTTCCAGATATATATGTACATGTATGTATGCATACTCATAAATGTTATATATATATATAAGCAAGTTATATATATATACATTATAATTATATATATTATATACTATTTTCACACAAATAGTTAATTGCTATATACTATTCTGAGTTCTCTTTCTTCAAATAACAATATATCTTAGATATTGCTTCATTTTATTTCATAAGAATTTTTTCAGAATTTTATTTGCTTCATAGTATCCATTTGTATGAAGTCAAAATTTAAAGTTTTCTACTTTTATAAACTATTTTTAATCTTTGCTCTTCAAAGTAATGCTTTAAGTAAATAACTTTGCACATTCAAATTTTAGCACATCTTATCCATATGTGAATTATTTGTAAGATAAATTTCTAAAAGTAAAATGCATAGGTTAAATGGTATGTTCATTTGCAATTTGGTGAGATATTATCTATCTATCTATCTATCTATCTATCTATCTATCTATCTATCATCCATGTATCTATCTTCATTACCTATAGAGATACCAGTAAAATAGTCTAACACAGGTAATGTATAAAAGCTTGGGTTTCCTGTCAACAAAATAAGTTATCAAGTTAACTAAAATTTGCTAATTAAAAGGTGAAAATTGTATTTCAATGTCATTTTAATTTGACTTTTAAAATTATGAGTTGACATTTGCAGTTGCTTTGAAATCTATAATCAACATGTTTATTCATAAGGATGATCGGTATTTACTTATAAGTGAGCTTCTGCTTAAATGCTTTGCTGGATGTATGTTGTAAAGCGTTGTTGATGATTTACTTACTAATTTGAAAGGGACTTTGCAAATTAGGGAAATATTACTTTGTTTTTCATATGAATTACAAATACTTTATTTGTAATTTGTCTTTGACCCTGCCTATGTACGATAGTTTCTGCTATGAAGATTTAAAAATAAATCTAATAAAATTCATCAGTATTTTTCTTCTGGCTTCTTTTGTAGTGTAGTTAAAAAGGCTTTAAGTTTACAAAAAAAAAAAAGAGCAATTTTTGTTCATCCTAGTACTATTGATATTTCACTTTTTATATTTAAATCCTTGATCTTTCTTGAATTTACTCTAAGATAAGGTATAAGACAGGCATCTACCTTTCTTTATTAAAACAGATGTTACCTCTTAATTTTTTGATAATCCATTTTGAAATGGTACTTATCATACATTGAAATTAACAATACTTTTATTTTTCACTTATGTATACCTTATATTTAAGGTTAATTTCTCATAGATTAGCTTTTTTACATAATCCGGCAGCCTTTGCCCTTTTTTTAACATGCATTTTTAGCTGTAGGTGAACACAATACCTTTATTTTATTTTTATGTAGTGCTGAGGATCAAACCTAGTGCCATATGTATGCTAGGTGAATGCTCTACCACTGAGCCACAACTCCAGCCCCAACTTTGCCTTTTAATTGAGGTATTTAGATTATTTCTGTTTAATGTGATTGTTAAGAATAGATTTTAAATCTACCATTTGCTATTTCTATTTTCACATCTTTTCTTTTTCTTCCCAAGATTTTAAATCTACCATTTGCTATTTCTATTTTCACATCTTTTCTTTTTCTTCTTACCTTTTATTTCCTGTTTTATTTTTAACTATTTCAGTATTTTTAAGACTCCATTTTATTTCTTTATTTGCTTATTAGCGATAAGTGTGTGTGTGTGTGTGTGTGTGTGTGTGTGTGTGTGTGTGTCTGCTTTAGAGTTGATAGTAAGTATTTACCTTTGAGGCATCATAGGCTCTGATCAAGTAATGTTATGCCCTTTAATGTGCAGCATAAGTATATTCATCTATTTCCTCCTACCTGGCTTCTCTGCAATTGTTGTCATATATTTTATTTCTATGTATTTTATAAACTCCACAATACATTATTTTGTTTAAATAGTAAATTATTTTCTAAATAGATTTTTTAACGATTAAAATTACATTATATATTTACCTATGTGGTCATTATTTTCTGTGTTCTACATTGTTTTGTGTATAAATTAATATTCCCATCTAGCAATCATTTTCCTAATGTTTTCTTTAATACACACATATATATGTGTGTGCATATATATATATGTGCATATATATATGTAAAATATATATATATATGTGCATATATATATGTAAAAAAAAATATATATATATATATAGATATATATATATATATATTTAGAACTGGTCTGGTGGTAGTCAATTGTTTTTACTTTTGCATGTCTGAAAAAAGTTATTTTTATTTTTTCCCCCTTCAATTTTCAAAACCCTTTACCAGGTATAGTTTATTTTGGTGCTTTAATGATCTTGTTCTACTATTCAGTGGCTTCTATTATTTCAAAAAGAAATTTGCTGTTGTCCAGTGGAATGAGTGAGTGTACATAAGGTGTGTCAGTCAGTTTTAAATCACTAACAAAATACTGAGATAACCAACTTAAAAAGAGAAAAGGTTTATTTTGACTCACAGTTTGGGAGATTTCAGTCCATGTCAATTGGCCTGCTGCTTTTGGGTCTAAGGTGAGGCAGCACCTCACAGCAGGAGCACGTGGTGAAGGAAGCTGCTCACCTCATGGCAGATGTGAAGCACCAAGATGTCCCAAATGATCTACCTTCTTTCTTCTGGGGTCACAGCCTGGCAACCAAGCCTTTAACACGTGGGTCTTTTAGTGTCACTTATCCAAACCAGAGTATAAAGGTGTCTTCTTGTTCCTGCTCTTAATATTTTTTAAATCACTTAACATATTTCTTCAAACTTTTCTAAACAATTTTATTATGATGGGCCATAGTGCAGTTTTTATTATGTTTTGAGTGTGTGAGTGTGTGTGTGTGTTATGGTTTGTTAATCTGTGGGTTTGTAACTATCATCAGATTTTGAAAATGTCTGGCCATTATTTCTTCAACTATTTTTTCTATTCCTCATTCTATGAGAATGCCAATTAATGCATATTTGGCATCTTGAAGTTTTCCCACAGCTCATTGATTTTCACATCTTTTCTTTTTCTTCTTACCTGCAGTGTTTTTTCAATATTTCTCTTTATATATTTCATTTTGCATTTCTTTTATTGCTATATCCTCAAGTGCACCATTTTTCCCCAGTGCTAATAGCATATAGAATATCTTCAATTTTTATCCTTCTAGTTATACCATATAGGGTATCTATAATTTCAGATATTTTAGTTTTCGTTTCTATAAGTCTGATTTGCAACTGTTTTTATATCTTCCATTGTTTCCATTTAACAAGATCCATAATTTTTCCCCCCTCTATCTTTTGGGCAGGGGCAGGGGATAATGGATACTGAACACAGGCATGCTCCACTGCTGAGTTACATCTCAGCCTAGCCTTTCTTAATTTTTATTTTGAAAGGGGGTCTCACTAATTTGGCCTTGAACTTGAGATCCTCCTGCCTCAGCCTTCTGAGTCACTGGAATTACAGGTGTGCACCACCATGCCTGAATTACTCTTTTCTCTAATCTTATTAAACATCTGGAATAGAGATACATCAACTAATGTCCTTTCCACTAATTTTATCATCTGTTTCATTTCTGGATTATTTCTTTGATTTCCCCCTCATTATGGGTGGTACTTTTCTTCTTTCTTGCATTCCTGATACTTTTTGATTGGATGTTAGACTGTGGGTTTTATCTTGTCATGATTTGCATCAATATTCTTGTGATTGATACAAAATCAAATGTTTCACATCAATATTTTTCTAGGAGACAGTTAATAGGAAAGTTTTCATGTGTTGAGGCTTGTATTTAAGTTTTGTTAGGCAGATTCAGAGTAGTCTAGGGTTAATTTTTAGATGTACTCTATTTGATGATCCACCAATTATGAGTTTTTTCCCACCTTGGTCACATATTAATCCTGGCCTTATGGGAGCACTGGTGTTTGTTCCCATTGTTCTTTTGGAGAGATTATCTTACTGGTAGCACCCTTATATACATGCTCTGATCAGTACTCAGATAAAAGTTCTTGAGGGCCAGAATAGTATCAAATAAAGACAACAGGTTTTGGAGTTAACACAACCTCTTTCCAATTTCACCTCTGTCCTAGCTGTGTGATTTTGGTCAATTTACTTAAAATTTGTAACCTCAGAGTTCTCATTGTTAAACGAGAATAATGATAATTTGTGTGAAATGGAAATAATAACAATGGTTGCGCAGGATGTCTGAGATAGTAGCTGTTGCTTGGGCATAGCACAGTTCCTGGAACGTGGTAAGTTTTAAATGTCACTGTCAAACTAAGTGGAGCTATTGGATAATGTTCATAAAATATAATTCAAAAAGGGAAGAACACTGTTCAAAATTTGTAAACAAAGATTTTGAGAAATACATCATATGTATTTGATCATATAAACATGATTTCTCCTTCCAATTCAGCTTTCTGCTAAGATGAGCCAAATAGAAAATCACTCTTTCACTTAGAATATTTGTTGAGGGCTGGGTTTGTAGTTCAGGGGTAGAGTGCTTGCCTAGCACGTGTGAGGCACTGGGTTAGATCCTCAGCACCACATAAAAATAAATAAATAAAGATAGTGCATCCATCTACAACTAATTTTTTAAAAATAATATTTGTTAAGCTTCAGTGTCACACTTTACTCTGAATAAATATGATTTTTTCAATTTCATATTTTTTAAAAACATATATATGTATACACACACACATATGTACACACATATACATGTGTATGGAAGACTAAACAACTTATTGTTGGCCAAAAATTCTCAATAGCTAAGCTAGAATTAGAATTTAGGTATCTTTCCTCATTTCCAGGCAGCCTGACTAGATAAAATGGAAATATATTTTTCTTGAAGATAACAGAATACATTTTTCTGTAATCTATTAATATTATTTCCCAAAAGCATTGGTGAGGTATTGTATTACGCTTGTCATTGAAGTTTTCTTTGGTTATTTTTCCATATTTGGAATCACAAATTCTATCTCATTGTGTGATATTATCTTACTTTACTTGGTTGTAAAAGTTTCTTTTCTTCAATTTGGTTTTCATCCTAATGCTGACTATTGACTTGCTACTGTCCCCCCCCCCCCTTTCATTTCATTTCAAATGTTGGCTACGTTTCTGCTATAGGCAGACATTGCTTTAGTACTATGTAGACAAAAATGGAACAGGCTGCATCTGATTGTTGGGCCCTTTGTCGCTTTGGATTCAAACTGCTTTAATGTGTGTGACCCAACCATTTTTCTCCACCCTTTTGTCTATCTGCCTTACTGTCCTGTCTCCATGGAGATCAAACTACACTCATCCTTCCCTCCATCTCCCTCTTGCTTTCTGGATTATTTTGAGGGTTAGTTCCTGCCAAAAAGACAGGGAACAGTCATGGAAAATTACTACCCAAACTGATAATCTAGCCAAAACCTACTATTCCTTGAAATATGAGTTGTTTTCTTGCAATTTTATTAACTTTAAGATTGACTCAGCTAATATTAGTTTCAGGTTACACAAAATTCACATCGAGTTGAACCATTATCATTTGCTATTTCAGTTCTGTGTCTATTTTTTTCTTTTCTTGGTTTTTGCTACCTTTTCTGTTTTGACTTTGCTTCTTTCCTGGACCAGCTCCTGCTTTGTGGTCTAACATGATATTGATCTTTATTTTACTTCCACTCCTGTTTTGTGACATAGGAATGTGCAGTATTAGCAGTAAATTGTTAACCTTCTATCTAATAGAATGCTAGCAGCTATTCCATCTGTTTTATAGTGGACAGCTTTTGACTCAGATGCATTTGCTCCAAAGCATGTACTTATTAAGTACCTTCTAAGTTTTGTGCTGAGTACTATTGACATTAAAGCATCTTTCAGAGGATTATGGTATTTCAGATTATGCACAGGATATAAATATAGTGTGACATGCTAGAGATACTGGTATGAATAAATATTATAAGATATAGAAAAAAATGAACAATGTGGTCTGGAACTACTCATTAAGAAACCCATTTTCAAAGCTGTGTGTGGTAGTGCTTGACTATAATTAATCCCTGTGGCTCTGGAGACTGAAGTAGGGTGATTCCAAGTTCCAGATAGCCTCAGCAATTTAGCCAAACCTTGTCTCAAAAACAAAAAAGGACTGGGATTATAATTCAGTGGTACAGTGCTCTGGGTTCAATCCCCAGTACTACTACCACCATCATCAACAACAACAAAACCACATTTGATGGTTGAAGAATGGTAGGATTATAGGAATTAGCTTCGCTGGATGCAAAGTAATTATATGAAATATGACATAAATCAATTTCCAAAAAACTTAGAAGATATAAATCTTAAAATAAACTTATCTTTCAGATGATGTTTAAGTCTCAGCATGGTTCACTGGGGTATTATTTAATTAAATGCTATTTGTGGATGTAATGGAGGCTGCTAGCTATCTTCCCAAACCTGTACCTTTTCTCTTAGCATTAGTAGAATTATTACTGGAAGGGGATTCCTCAGCTGTGTTTACTTTAATTAACATAACAACATTCTACCAAAAGCAGTGTAAAAGTAAAGGTTAAACCCTTTAGCTCTGTATTGAGTAAGACTGAAAGGTTTTGTTACAATTTCATGAGTTGTGTTTTATTTGGAGAACCATTGATCCAAGCTCTGTTTCTCTCAAGTCTTATGGATTTGAATCATGTATGCTACTATGTTGATCTCAGTCAATTCAAGATCTCCAAGGAAACCAAATACTGAATAACTTACCTCCTTACCTTTAACTTTTCCTTCCTATAATTGTGTTTTCTATTACTTTTCTCTAAGCCAATTGTGTATTACAAAACATTTAGGGAAAGATAATAGTTCTGACCCATATCTTAAGTGGCGCTTGTGTTGAATGGCTAGGATCACCTCTCCAAATTTCAACACTGGGTCCAGTCCAGACTATCCCTAAGCTTACACACATTGATTCTAATGTTCTCCGCTGGTCTTTGGAGTCTCAGAACTACTTTTAGGTTCATGGATGTAAGTTATATGAGCAACTGAAATACAACTACAGTAGATACATCTTGCAGGCTGCAACTAGTTTAATCTGTGTTTCCCAAATGTGATAAGTAGAGAAAAAAGTAAAATTCAGACTGGTAATTTCTATTACTTGATAACACCTAGTGTAAGGTTTCCTAGGAAAGGAAACTGAGAGTGATAGGTAGAAATGATAGGCTTCAGGATGTCAGGGTAGTTTCCTGGTCTGTTCCCATACCCATGTAATGTATTTGAAGTCAAGTAGTTGAAAAAACTTTATTTTCCCACGTATTAAATTTCTTAGCTATAAAATGAAAGATACAAAGTGATTGTCTCTAAGGTCTCTCCCAGATTTCAGTTTCTTTATTTCTGTAGCTTTTTTTTTTTTTTTTTTGCTTTCACCAGTGTTAAAATGGACAAGAGAAAAGAGAGAATACATGAAACCTTCATTGTTTTTATTGATTATCAACCAACTGTTTCATGAGTGAGTAAAAATTATTTCATTGGAACTAGCCTGTTATCAAAAGGTTATTCAAGCAAGAGCGGTCAGTTAGAGTATGTGTGTATGTATCTACCTATATCACTATCTGTTCATATAACATTTATTTTGTGCCAGATTCTGCTGCATTTACTTTACAAATACTGGCTCATATACTATTACAACAATCCTATGAGGCAAACTATTATGTCCCCATTTTAAAGATGACATAGCAGAGGCACTGGGAAGCTAAATAGCTTTTCAAAAGTCATACTGACTGATGAAATTCAAGCAATCTGACACTAGGGTTAGGGATTTTAGGTCCATTTTTGGTGTGATAGGGGAAATTAAAGAAGAAAGAAAATAATACAAGAAATTTCCCAGATGGTAAAGGACAAGAATATCAACTTGCTTCCCACCTTCATTCTCTTTTTTTTTAAATTGGTTCTTTTTAGTTATACATAACATTCAAGTTCATTTGACATTATTATAAAAGCATGGCATATAATTTGCTCTAATTCAGCCCTAGTATTCCCCTTTCTCTCTCCACCTCCTTCCCCCTGTTTCCTTCTTCTACTGTACTGATCTTTCTGCTATTTACTTACAGTTTTTTCTTAAAATTAGTACCTTGTGTGCACACAAACATGATTTAGAATAAAGTAATAAATACAAGAATTCATTTTGTGCCTAGGACTGTGCTATGATTATCACACGTGTTTGCATTTTAATGTATACTACCATTCTAGAAATGCTATTATTAGGTCAAACTGTATAAAATTGCCCATAGTTAACCCCTTTAAACTCACAAAAATGTCAATATCACCTATTATTGTTACTCTTACCTGCTGAAAGACCAGAAGCTTAGTGTGGTTAGGTTATTTTTTTAAGGTTATGGAGATTGTGAGTGATGGTGCTGGTAGCTTGAAATAAAGTTTTCAGTCTCCAGATCTCATGTTTTCAACCAAAATGCTATTCTGCTTCTGTATGTGATGTTCCAAACAACTTTTTATTATATTGCTGTACACCTTTATTCCCTAGGTCATGTGCACCTTTGCACATACTCATAATGGTACTGCTTGCTGTGGCTCCTTAATGTTAAGATCAGCTAGGGCCTTTCTAATTAAAGTCTGGTCTGTGGATCAGCAGTATTGGCACTGCTTGTTAGAAATGCAGGATCTCAGGCCTACCCATTCCCATTCCCATGTCTATTGAATCAGAACCTGCATTTCAACAAAATGTACATAAAATTAACACAAAAAGCTTCATGAGTGTTGCTACAGCATTCAAAAGACTAGAGCATAAAGTACTGGAGATTTTCATCTTGTGAGGAAAGTCAGTATAATACTATATGAAAAAATGGGAAAGAAATGAATCCTATCACATATGAATGATGCTTATACAATCAGATAGTTGGAAGTGACGAGAAGAGTCTGAAGAGTTGTTCAGAAAGTTCAAAGGCTGGAATACTTGCTGAATGAGAGAAATGAGGCCATGAGGTTTTGTTCAATAGGTCAATCCTCTGAGACTTCCTAATCTTCTCTCCCTCACATTGATCTTCTGTTTGCTCTATTCCCACTAAAACCAAGCTTCAGTCCTGAAAATGCTGGTAAAAATTATTTTTCTAATTTTGTGTAATTTAAAAAACAACATACTCAAAAGCATGTAAATAAAAAGCTTACTCTGTTAATCTAGAGGGATTTACCCAGTTCTGATTCATATCCTATTAACTCCAGGGAAAAGCCTGCACCTATACTGATAATGAACTCACAGGAAGAAAATATATATTTTTAAATTAAGTAGAATATGAATCAGGCCCAGGGAAATCCCAGGAGCTAGAATGAAGAGCTTTGAAATGAACCAGCTAGGACTGTGGTCCAGTGTAGTACCAGAATAACAAAAATGGCCAGTGTGAAAATAAAATAAATATACTGAAGCAATAGATCAGATCTGTGTAATGTTCCGCATTCATAATTTTTATACATATTGTCATGTTGCCTTCACAGATGTCTACAACTTACACAAAGTATTACTGTGGTTCTTCCACAACAATCTCCTTAAGTATGATGGGAAATGAACACTTGTTTATTTTTCTTCATCTTTTCACTAGTTAAAGGCTAAGCACCAGTAAAACTTGGATAGGACCCAAGAAGAACATACAGGTAAAGAAAAGGACTCAAATAAATTGATACCCTTTTCTTCTAGGCTGTATTATATCATTGCAGAAGAGGTTAAATATGATTACATTTTCATCAATCTGAGACTCCGGTGAAGCTTCAGAATCCTGTCATATGTGGCAAATGCTGGTTGGTGTTTTCTTTCCTATTTCTGTCCTCTCCTTTCTTGCAGAGGACTAGACTATATTTCCCAACTCCCTTGCATTAAGAGAAGCCATGAAACTAGTTCATGTAACTAGCATAAAGTAAGTAAAAATTCTGTTTCCATCTCCAGGCCTAGCCTTTGAAACACCCTGTGTTGTCTTCTGCTTGCTCTAGGATTTGCTAATTATCATATTGTCTTCTAATTTGTGAGCTATAGTATAGCTATCTACTTTAAAAGATTAAGTTTTACTTTAAATTAACTTTTTTTAAAGTTATAAATATCATTTATCTTATGGTAAAAAATTGAAACAGGACACAAAGATACAAAAAACCAGTGTCTCTCCTTTCACTTAGTCTAATTCATGTCTCTTCTCCTATTACCCATAAACGTTTTTGTGTATACTTTTCAGAAAAATGTCTACATAAATGAGTGTTCAGGGATAGGATCTAAATTGAAAACACGTGGAACTCTACTAAACACTCTCCAACAACTTTACTTTTTCCCTTAGAAATATATCTTGAACCTTTTTCTTGACTTCAGTACATAGGTCTATATAAATATTTTTAGTGACTGCATAGTGAGTCATTGCATAGATGCACTAAGTTTATTTTATCAGCACCTTGATTTTAGAATAATTTTAGAATGTATACATGATCCTTCCCCTGCTCCCATTGGAAGTCTGAGATGTTAAATTCAGTAGAGGACACAACAAGAAATACCAAGTTTTGCAAAACAAAATCAAGTAATCAAGTTTTTCTGTAATGTTTGCCAAAGGCCGGCTTATATGTACATAAAACAGGCAGCATTTGATAAATTCCAAAATGTATTCTTCGGCGCCTATCCTGTGTCAGAGCTATGCTAGGCATTTAAAAGAATTATTTTTTTAGTTGTTAATAGACCTTTATTTAATTTATTTATATTCCGTGCTGAGAGTTGAGTCCAGTGCCTCACAAATGTCAAACAAGTGTTCTGCCACTGAGCCCCAGCCCCAGCCTTATGCTGGGCATTTTAATATGGTATTATCTAACATAATATTCATAATGCAAATGTGCCTAATAATATGTATTTAGGTTAAAATTAACATAGAATAAAAAGATTGTTCTGTCTCTGCAGACCCATTTTTGTACTAGGAGTTATTCCCTATTTTCCTAACATAGAGTTAGGAAGTTACAATTTTTAAAATATATTAGAGATTTCTACCAAATAAGTAAACTTTAGCTGCTCTTTCCACAAAACCGTGGGTAACTGCGTGGGATGGTGGAAATATATATATATATGTAAATGAATATATATATTCATTTACTTCATTGTAATAGATATTTTATTGCTTCTATGGATCCCATAGCATCATGTTATATATCTCATATATGCACAATATTTTTTAGGTGAATTTGTATTTCTTTTTTATACACTTAATTTTTTATTTCCACATTTTATTGATGTTTTATAGTTGTACATAACAATGGGATTTATTGTTGAATATTCACATATGCACAAAATATAACATTATTTGACCAATAACTCTCACTAACAATTTCCCCTTCCCTCCCCACCTCCACTCTCCACCTCGTCTATCCCCCTTTCTTCTACTGATCGTCTATTCCCCTTTCTTGCTTTGATTTTCATGAGATTCCTTACCTTTCTCCAACCTTTCTTTACCTTTTTTCACTCTAGCTTCCACATATGAAAGAAAACATTTGACCGTTGCTCTTCTGAATCTGGCTTATTTTGCTTAACATAATGGTCTCTAGTTCCATTCGTTTTCCTGCAATAGACATAATTTGCAAGAAAAAACTTTCAATTCTCTTTATGGCTGAATAAAACTCCGTGTGTGTGTGTGTGTGTGTGTGCGTGTGTGTGTAAATATGCATTTTCTTAATCTGTTCATCCATTGATGGATACACAGACTGGTTTCATAGTTTGGCTATAGTGAATGGTGTACCATAAACATGGATATGCATGTATCGCTGTAATACAATGATTGCAATTCTTTGGGATAAATACCGAGGAATGGTATATCTGGGTCATATGATGGTTCCATGCCTAATCTTTTGAGGAATTTCCATAGTAGTTGTACTAATTTATGGTCCAACAGTCTAAAAGTGTGCCTTTTTCCTCACATCATTTCCAACATTTATTATTGCCTATATTCTTGATGACTGCTATTCTGACTGGAGTAAGGTAAAACTTCAGCCCAATTTTAATTTGCTTTTCCCTAATCATTAATGATGTTGAACATTGTTTCATATATATGTTAGCCATTTGTATTTCTTCTTTCAAGAATGGTTAGTTTAATTATTTTGCCCATTTGTTAGTTGGTTATTTAAATTTTGGTGTTAAGTTTTTTGAATTCTTTATATATTCTAGATATTAACCCTCTGTCAGAAGAGTAGCCAGGACAGGTTTTTCTTCTATTGTGCAGGTTCTCTCTTCACATTCCTAATTGTTTTCTTTGCTGTGCAGAAACCATTTAACTTGATCTCATTTATTAACTCTTGGCATTATTTCCTGAGCTTTAGGGGTCCTATTGAAAAAGTCATTGCCTGTACCTATATGCTGGAGTGTTGACTTTGTGTTGTCTTTTAGGAGTTGCATAATTTCTGAGGTCTTTGATCCATTTTGAGTTGATTTTTTTTTGTGCAAGGTGAGAGATAAGGGTCTAGTCTCATTCTTCTACACTTGGATAACCAGTTTTCCCAGTATCATTTGTTGAAAAGCTTGTCTTTTCTCCAATGTATTTTTTTGACAACTTTGTCAAGGATCAGATGACTATAGATATGTTGGTTTGTTTGTAATTTGTTCTTAGTCTTTGATTAGAAATTGATTCTAACAATGAATAAAACATATATGTATATTTATATATTTACATATATATCATTGGGAATTGGAATTACTATGTTTCTCTAGGCAAAATATCTAAAATGCAGAATTTCAAGGCAAAGGGTGTATGCATTTATAATTTTGATTGATATTATAAAATTATCCTACTTAAATGAATGCAGAAATTTATACTCATGTCAACAGAGAGTGTGTATTTTCCTTCACCACCTTTATCTATGTAAAAAAAAAGTTTCATCTAGGTGAAGTAATCTAACAATTTAGAATGTCAAGGGGCATTCTTCAAGTCTTTATTTTTGTCAACTTAATATATACCTGATAGAATTGTTTCATTTTTATTTTTAATTAGAGTAAAATGCATACAACATAAAATTTACCACTTTAACCATTTTTTTTTTTGTATATTTACAATGTTGTGAAAGCAATCTTCAGAGCTTTTTCATCATGTAAAAAGAAAACTCCACACCCATTAAACAACAACTCTGCATTTCCCTCTCACCTCAGCTGCTGGCAACCACTCCTCTATTTTCTGTTTCTATAAATCTGACCATTCTAAGTGCCCTATGTAAGTGGAATCTTGTAGTATTTATCATTTTGTGAGTTGCTTATTTTCTTAGCATAATATCCTCAAAGTTCATTCACGTTGTAGCATATTTCAAAGTTTCTTTTGTATTTCTACACCATTTTTTTTAATACATTCACCTGTCCATTGACACTTGCACTATTTTCATATCTTAGATATTGTGAGTAACTTGTGTAAATAAACAATATGCATATTTATAAGTAAATTAGTACAAACAGGACATTTTTTCAAAATCAAAAAAGGCATTGTTAATAGTTACTCTGTGACAACAGGCATCACTTGGAACTATCCTGATCGAACCAGAATAATTATTTATCCAGATCTATCAATCCATCTATCACTATCTAATTTTATATTCACTTTCTAAATTACAGAGTTTCTCTGGAATGGTACAAAACAAACTAGTAACTGTAGGTAAAGCTTACAAACTAAATAGGAAATAAGAAAATAGGGGGAATTAAGAGTTTACTTTTAACTGTATAGTCTTGTACATTTTGAATCTGGTACTACTTGCAAGAATGAACTTGTTCAAAAATAAATTAATAAATTTAAATGGTACATAAAAAAGCATCACTTCACTTATCCTCTTTTTACCCCTGCCTGCTTGCAAGTATCCTCTGTTAGCCCTATCTCTACTATTTCCTGGAATTTTCTTCCTGTCTTGGTTCTTGGAACCTAAAACAACATTCAGCTCCTTAAGACAAAAACTGCAGGATCACATAAGTCTCTATTACCTTCCTGACTCTTGATGATAAAAAAGTAAACAATTTACCCTAGAAGAAGCCTAGAGCTACAAAGAGGGTAGGACAATAAAAGTGAAGAACATTCTACTGTCATGTATAACTGAAAATAACAAATAATTTTTTTTTTTTAAGTCAAGGGCAATTTGCACACATTCCCTGTGTTCTCTAGTGAGATCTCATGGGAGACATTTTGGAACTCATAATGATTATTATCACAAATGATAAAACCATATGCAGCACTTCTCAAGTGCCTTTGGGGGAATATCAGCCTAACAAGGAAATCTTTAATTTTTTTTTTACCCTGTATAGCCAATGAAATTTGCAAAAATATCTCCTTATTAGAAAGTATTACATTTTTGGAGAATTATAATGCATACTAACTTTATGTCTGATAAATTTTGCAATAAAATGCCTCTTTTATTTGTTTGAACTAGAATTTTCCAAACCTATGTAACTACAGGATCATTTTTACCCACCCATCTCTCCAATACTGGTCATGATCTACTGTTATGGTGCAAAGTGAGCAGAATAAATGGTTAACAGCAGGGAGATGTGGGGAAGGGGAAGGGGAAGAATAGCTGAATTTTTTGTTATGTTAGATTTTAGAGGACTGTTTTTGATATTTTGATATAATAAATAGGGCCAGATGACAAATAATTCAGAAAACAAAAATCTTGCCAAAAAGTGATTTTTCCTAAAGCTTATGCAACCCGGAAACCATCCATCATTATGTTTTAACTCCTCACATGTTTAGCAAACCCTATTATAGCTAAATTGATTCTTAAGTACTGCTCTTTCTGATTGAGCACAAATTCAGATTTGAGGAGTTTAAGTCAGTGACAAATGATCCAGGGCATGAGCTCTAGACCTGGGTAACAATCTCGGCTTTCTGGGTTTTCCCTTTAGAATGTCTAAAGCCATGATTGACAATGGTAGACCTAAGGGGTAGGCTGGGAGAGTGTGACAAGCAAGATGAAGAGAGCATGGTCAGGAAATAGAAAAAAGGAAAAACAGGTGCCTATTATTCCTGTATTAGTCCATTTGGCTGCTATAACAAAATATCTTAGACTAGGTAGCTTATTAACAGTATAAATTTATTTCTGATAGTCTTGGAAGTCCATGAGGGAGGGTTAGGAAGCTGTCTGGTTGGTATCTGATGATCACTTTCTCATAGATGGCACCTTATTGCTGGTTCCTCACATGAAGGAAGGGGTAAATGAGCTCCCTTGTCACTGTGTTATAAGGACACTGGATGCCTTCATCAAAGATCCACCATGATTATCTTATCATTTCCCCCCAAATCCTGTATCCTATCACCATTACCTTAGAGGTGATGATTTCACTGCATGAATCTTGTGTGCACACAAGCAAGCAATGGGGACTAACACTGATTATCCTTTAAATATCACCTAATGGGTAGGTCTCAATGTTCTCAAGTCTCAGGCTACTTTCGAGTCTTGGGAGAGGCAATGTGTTTATTCAACCTCCAGGATTCTGAGAGATGGAGAGACTCTTCACAACCCCACCTCTGTGTCCATCTAGAGAAATGCTCTAAGATATGCTTCTGAAATAAGGTGAGAAATTAGAATCACTCAGAGAACTTTACCATAAACCTACAGCAATTAAATTGAAAGCTCTGACACTGGGCTGTAGAAATGGGTGTTTCTTTAAAGCACCCCTGATGATTTTCATGTGTTGTAAGGACGAGCCACTAATGGGAGGATCTAAATGATGTCTTTTGAGAATTTACCCACTCACCACCAAGGGCACAAAGGACAATAGACAAATTTGGGTCCATTTCAGATCAGTGACATTGAGGCTGCTCTGGACCATTTGAATTTAAACCAGTGGTTCTGTAAGATCTCTAATTTCAAAATCACAGGATTTTAACATAAAATATTATTAAATGATAGTGGTGAGTTGGACTGATTCCAAAGGAATTATTTAGAGGATAATTAGAGGATGCAGCATGGAACAGTAGGATCACACTAGGTTAAGGATGTAGGCACTGAAGTTCACAAACTGGGGTTTGAATGCTGGCTCTGTTGCTTATTAGCTGTGCAATGTTGAGACTTGTTTTATCTCTACAAGCTCATTTCCTTGTGTAAATGTGGCAACAGTAGTATCCCTATCATATAATAGATAAATTTGAAAATAATAGGCACAGTATTTGGTGAGCACTCTATAATGACTGTGTTTATTATTACTTGTGATATAGTTCTTCATTCCCTGTGACTTGGTTTCCTGAGGTAATAATTTTCTGGAGCCAGTTTCCTCATACAATTGTGAACCATATGAACCATAAACTCTCTACGATGCAATTTAAAAATCTTGAATAATATGTAGGGCAAAAATTAGATTATTTTTTATTATGGGGAACATCTATAAACCTAAGATGATAGATATCTTGTTCAATTTAACAAATCTTTAATGTAAACAAAAGTAAGATCTTTTTTATCAAAGTGGTGCTAAAACTTCACCCCAGTGAATTTGGGTTTTTGATCTTTAAAGGATTTTTCAAAATTGTGTGGAAAATAAAATGAGATCGCAGTAAATATATTGTTGTTTGGATTTCAAACCACTCTTTGTGGAGATTTTAGGTAACCATACTTTTGAATTATCCCTGGAAATTGGAAATGGAGATGGGGAGACAAGAGGGACATAGAGCAGAGGGAAACATGATGGGACATTTGACCAGCTTTGTAGAACATGGCTTGAAAATCTGGATGGCAAGTGCTCTTGGGGTTTGCTATTGTTTTTCAAGTATTTCCTTAAATGGAAATACACAAAATGTTGTCTTAATTTGAATCTGATTTAGAAAAAAAAAAAAAGAGCGAAATTATTATCTAGGGAACCAGGAGTGAAGGACAAACTGTTACATTACAGCAATCTTAATTAAAAAAATATCAAGGCTGGAGTTGTTTCTCAGTGGTAGAGCGCTTGCCTAGCATGTGTGAGGCACTGGGTTTGATTCTCAGCACCACATACAAATAAATAAGTAAAATAAAGGTCTATCAACAATTCCAAAAATATTTAAAGAATTATCAATCTCACAAGTCAGGCATTCTGTGGAACTCTTTTTATTTTTGTTCTATTCTGGATTTTGTCCTTTTGTTAGAGATGGAAAAAAAGTTAATATGAAAATGATTATTTACCATTTGAGCTGTTATAAAACCAGCAAATCAACCATTGCCAGAAGCATAGCTGTGTTTTGTGTGTTTAATGGCATTGAGGACTACTTTCCATGAGTTTAAAGTTGAACATGTCTTCAATGTATAGTACACTTAAAAACACTAAAATTAAGGACTTGCTTTTCATATACAAAGAATAAATTAAGTTGGGAAAGCATACATGACTGCAGTTACTAGTAAAAGATGATTCCTCAAGTTGATGTAAATAATTCCCTCTCTGGGGCAGGCTTAGGTGGAGCTATTTTTTCCTTTTCTCTTTTCTTATATAAATGAGGATCCAAAATGCCCCCAAGGCACAGCCAGTGCTCCTTACGCAGCTTTTGCAAGTCTTATTCTTTTGTCTTCTATGTGAGGTGAGGTGGGCTGGCATTCTCTTTGGGGGTCAGGGAGCATAGCCATATGTTGGCAGCAGCTGGAGACACACTTATAAGCCTCCCTATTCTATATGGTACTGTTAATTAAATAAATTGTAAGGGAAGATCAAAGTATGAATATAAATTAAAAATTTATTAGTCAATTTTTAACTAGTTAAACAATGGTAGAGAAATACCCAATCCTATTTGTAAATGAATTTGCAAGGAGGGAGAGCATAGGCAAGAAATCTCTCCCTTTGAGAAGAGAAATATTTTGTTCTGATTGGAAAATCATATTAAGGTTTTACATAATCCCAGAGTTATGCTCCAGTGGTCAATGCAGTATTTTATTCATTTTTTTTTAAGGAGGAAGAACAAAGCAAAGATCAGTGTGTTCAAAGAGTAAAAATTCTATGTTTTAAGAAGGCAACTTAGTTATGTTTTTAGACAGATTTATTAAAATTAAATCATACAATATACAGTTCATCCACTTAAATTGCATAATTCATGTTTAATGTAGGCAGAGGCATGTGAAACCATCATTGTAATCAATTTTAGAACATTTTCGTCATCTCAAAAACCAAACAAACAAAACCCTATACCCTTTAGCTATTATCTTTCCCCATCTCCTCCATCTCTTTCTTCCATAGGCAACCTTGAATGTGCTTTCTGTCCCTTTAGATTCCCTATAGATTTTCTTATTTCAGATATTTCTTATTAATGGAATCATATTCTATGTGGGTTCTTGGAGAGTTGGATTCCTGCACTTAGCATAATGTTTTCAAAGTCCGTCCATGTTATAGCATATATCAGTACTTCATTCCTTTTAAGACTGAATATATTCCACTCAACATATACACCACATTTTATTTATCCATGCCTCAGCTGATACAGTTGAGTTGTTTCCATTTTTTGGTTATTATGAATAATGCTGCTATAAATATTTATATAGATGTTTTGAACTCTCTATGTATTTTCATTTCTTTTGTGTATGTAGCTAAAGAGTGTAACTTCTGGGCTGTATGGTAATTTAGGTTTAATTATTGCAGAAATTGCCAGTCTTTTCTATAGTGGCTGCACCATTTTATATTCCCACTGGTAGCGTATGAGGGGTCCAGTTTCTCCACATCCTTATCATCACTTGTCATTATCTTTTTATTGTAACCATACTAGTGGGTGTTAACTTATTTTTGAAAAAAGAGTTTAGAATGTTCTAAAATGAATAAGGGAAAGTAATACAATTGCTCTAAAGCCTTGAAGTTTTGCTACTACAGAGTTATGTACATGAATTAACACAATTTTTACTGAAATATCAGATTTAAGGATAGATTGAAATGATTTTTTTTGAGTCCAAGATAAACTAGGAATTAAGAAGATCTAAAAACAAAGGAGAAAGATAGTAAATTATATGTATCTGTATATATTTTGGTTTATTTTGAATGAAATTATAATACTATGCTTGTTCAATGAATATTTTTATAGATAAATTCAAATGTTTTATTTTTTTGTTAATCTCAAGTATTCTGAACCATACTTTTCAAGAACATATCATCCTCCAGATCACTTACCTGGAAAGAGCTAATCAAAACTGCCCCAGTTCCTTTAAGTCTATGTTGCTGCTTAGTGCTGCTCTGATTTCTTGTTAGTCTCTGGTGTTGATGAGATTCCCTGGCTTCCTTATGGTCATTTCAACATCCAAGTGTCTGTCTTCTTGGCCACTCAAGTCCTGTCCTTTCTCAGCGCTTCAGGGTGGAGTTTTCTGTTCCTCTCACTACCTTTGCTTTTGGGCTGATGGGGCTTATCCCTGAATCTATGTCACAAAAAGAGAGTGGTGTCAGGAAAAAAGATGTGTTTGTTCTACAAGTATTTCACTGCAAAGAATATGAGACTCCACAGTGTAGAGTGTGTCTACTTTGACCAGAAGTGGCAAATCTGATTTTCTGACTTCAAAAACCAAGGGCTGAGGGAGGTGGAAAGGTAATATATGAGAAGTGGAATGGCAGAACCTAAGAAGATGAGGGAAAGACCAAGGCTGAGAACTACTTAGGTACTTCAGGACTGCTGCATATGGATTGAAAGCCTCCAAGAAGAACAGTAAAATGTGTTTTACTGCACATTTTACTTCTGGGTACCTCTCATGTTCACTACCCTTGGCTCTTTCCCTTGAAGAGCAGGACCTTCCTGGGAGCTCTGCTGAGGTCTGGTGAAACCTGCCCATTTTTTTTTTTTTTTTTTAAGACTTTGTTATTCACAGCTGTATCTGAACTTAAGCACTAGCCCAGCTCAGAATTGTGCCTCATTTTTCAGGACTCTTATTTCCTAGATCTTTCTGTCCACCAAGACATAAGGCATAGCTAGACAAATGTTACCCTTCCCTCCACTTTCCCAACTTATCCTTAGATTTGCTTTCAGAGTCTACAGTACTTATTATCCGTAACTCCTGTGGTACTAATGCTTAAGCTTCTGATTCTGGTATGTTTGATTTTGATAAATAGACAACTTGTTGTTTGAAATTAATAACCAATCATGTGACTGATCAATGTGGACAATTTTTTTTTTATTCTTTTGCCTGATGTATATTTTAATTAATTACATGACTTAGAGTTTTGCAGCTTGTAGACCAGTTGAGAAATCAGTTCCCAAAAGAGGAGAAGAGCTTCAAACATGATAAAGCAAAGAGTATATAGCAGGACCAGAGCAAAGCCTGCTTCATTGACAGCTTTTTTAGGATATAACCTTGCTAAGGTCTGAAGGAACTCTTCTCTAAGTTTATAGTAGTCATTCCAAAAACTCAATAAGAAAAGCATGATTGTATATAGTCATTGTTCATTCATTTCGTGACTATGTAATATTCAATATGTTAGTAATTGAATATAACAAAATTTCTTAATCTATTTTTCTTTTTTAAAAATTATTTTATTTTATTTTATTTATTTTTTGTGTGGTGCTAAGGGTCGAATCCACTGTTTCACACATTCTGGGCAAGCTCTCTGGCACTGAGCTACAGCCCCAGCCCCTTAATCTATTTTTCTATTGATAAACTTTTGAGCTCACTTTAATTTTTAACTCCATAGACAATATTACAATGGAGATTATAGTATTTATATTCATTTAATCAGCAAAGTTTTTGGGGTGATATAGCCTCCTGATGGGATTATGAAAGTGAATTTATTTTTCTTTGGCTTGAAAATGATAGATATTCATATAAAAATCTTTAGGTTCAGAGCTATTTTAACTCACCACTTTGAATCTATAACTAATTTCCTTCTATATTTTGTTGCTGGTGACATGTTTGCTCTACATTATTGCTTTGTGAAGAAGCTCAGTTTTTATTGATAGATTTTTTAGTATGCATTTTAATGTTAATATTTCATCCTTATGTAACATCAGCATTTACATTTTTTAATATTGCCACTTTGTCATTTTCTGCATTCTCTTGTTTTGGAATACTTATTAAAAGTAGGTTGATTTTTTATAACTTCTAATCTCATTATTCCTCTATGATGTTTTCTTGGTGAATCCATTACTACTGTATTTCATTTTGATGATTCTTTCTTTGGTTTCTATTTACAAGTATATCCTAATACAGTCTGTATTAGGATACACCTAATAACTCAACAGCTAATAACGCTGTTGAGTATTTCTTTCACTGCGTATAAATTTTTCAGTTTAATATAATCTCATTTGTCTAATTTTGGTTTTATTTCCTGTGCTTTGGGGATCTTAACCAAAAACTACTTAAACATTCCAATGTCCTGAATAATTTTATTATTTTTTTCTAGTAATTTCAGTTTCAAGTATTGCATTTAAGTCTCTAATCTATTTTGAGTTGATTTTTGTAACTGATGAGAGTTAAGGGTCTCATTTCATCTCTCTTTGTGTGGGTATGCAATTTTCCCAGCACCATTTATTTAAAAGACTGTCCTTTCTTCATTATATAGTCTTAGCACTTTTGTCAAAGACCTGTTGGATGTAGATGTGTGGGTTAATTCTAGTATCTCTATTCTGTTTCATTAGTCTATGTGTCTGTTTTTTATGACAGTACCATGCTGTCTTGATTATTATAGTTTTTGTAATATGTTTTGAAGTCAGATAGTGCAATTTTTCCTGCTTTGTTGCTTTTGCTCAAAATGGCTTTACTATTCAGTTATTTTTTTTGTGGTTGCATATAAAATTTAGAATTTTCTTTTTTTAATTCTGCAAAGAATGTTTTTGGTATTTTGATAGGAATTGCATTGTCTGTAAATTGTTTTGGATAATATGAACATTTTTAACAATATTAATTCTTCCAATCCACAATCATGAGATACCATTCCATTTTTTTATGTCTTCTTCAATTTCTTCTTATCAATATTTTATAATTTTTATTATAAAGATCTTTCTTTTTGGCTAAATTTGTTCATAGGTATATATTTTTGTAGCTATTGCAAATGAGAAGACTTTCTTGATTTCTATTTTAAACACTTCATTATTATCATATAACAATGATGCTGACATTTTTGTTGCAACTTTTATTACTGATGCAGTATGATCATGTGTAATAATGGGATTAATTATGACATATTTGTGCATAAACATGACATAATTTGATCAATTTTATTCTTCAATATCTTCCCTTTGTCTTTGCTCCCCTGAGCCACTTGATCTGCTTTGCTGATCTTCCTTCTATAATTGTTTTTTCTTTTCCTTTTTTGGTACTCAGAGCACAGAGCCACATCCCCAGCCCTATTTTGTATTTTATTTAAAGACAGAGTTTCACTGAGTTGTTTAGTGCCTTGCTTTTGCTGAGGCTGGCTTTGAATTTCTAATCTTGTCTCAGCCTCCTGAGCCACTGGGATTACAGTTGTGTACCACCATGCGGGGCTCTATAATTGTTATTTTAATTAGTATGATATAATTATATGTGGGATTCTATATGGTATATTCACACATGGACATAATCACTACTGATTTTTTTTTTTTGAGAGAGAGAGAGAATTTTAATATTTATTTTTCAGTTTTCTGCAGACACAATATCTTTGCATGTGGTGCTGAGGATCGAACCCGGGCCTCATGCATGCCAGGCGAGCATGCTACTGCTTGAGTGACACCCCAGCCCCTCACTACTGATTCTTATATGTTGATTTTATATTCTTCAATTTTGCTGAATTCATTTATTAGTTCTAATAGCAATTTTTATAGAGTCTATGGTGTTTTCTGTATATAAGATAGCATCTTTTGGAAAATGTGACAATTTGGATGCATTTTATTTCTTCCTTTTGCCTAATTCTGCTGTCTAGAATTTCCAGCACTGTGTTGAAAAAAATTGCTGAAAATGGACATCCATGTCTTATTTTAGATCTGAGAGAGAAAACTTCCAGCTTTTTCCTAATCAATGTAATATTACCTATTAAATTTTTATTAATGTTCTTCATTATGTTGAAGTATATTCCTTATATTTTTAATTTGTTCAGTTTTTGTCATGAAGATATGTTGAATTTTATCAAAAACCTTCCTGCATCATTTGAGATGACAACATGGTTTTTGTCCTTCACTCTTTTGATTTATTGATTTGCATATCTTGAACCATCCTTGCATTCCTGGGATGAATTCCACTTGATCATGGATAATAATTTTATAAATGTACTAGTATTTTGTTGAGAATTTTTGCGTCTGTGTTCATCAAGGAGAGTAGCCTATTGTTTTCTTTTGTTGTTGTTGTTATGTTCTAATCTGTTTTTTGTATTAAGGAAAAATACCAAAATGCATATAATGTTTGCCTATGCACTGTTATATTGAATTTGTTTGGAAGAATTCTTTCCTATTCTATTTTTTGGAATAACTTAAGAAGAGTAATTAGTATTGGTTCTTCTTTAATGCTTGATAGAACTCATCAGTGAAATCATCTGGTTCTAGGCTTTTCTTTGAGAAAAGATATTATTACTAATTTAATCTTGTTATTTACTACTAGTCTGTTCAGGTGGGTTTTTTTAAATATATATTTTTTAGTTGTGGTTGACACAATACCTTATTTACTTATTTATTTTTTATATGGTGCTGAGGATTGAACCCAGGGCCTCGCACATGCTAAGTGAGTGCTCTACCTCTGAGCCACAACCCCAGCCCAAGGTAGTTTTTTTTTTTTTTTTTTAATTTTATTCTTGGTGAGGTGTTTGTTTCCAGGAACTTGTCTATTTCTTCTAGATAATCAAATTTGATTACATACAATTAATTATTCATAATAATCTCTAATGATCTTTTATATTTCTGTGATTTGGGTTGCAATTTAATCTCATCATATTTATTTGAACCTTCTTTCTCCTTTTATTAGACTATTTTGGATATGTCTATTTTGTGTACCTTTTTGAAAAATCATCTTTTTGTTTCATTTATTTTTGTATGTTTACTCTTAAACTCCTTTATTTCTTCTCTGATCTTTATTCTTTTTTTCCTTTTATTAATGTTGGACTTCATTTATTCTTGTTTCTCTAGTTCTTTGAGATACAGGAATAAGTTGTTTATCTTATTACTTAGCTTCTACTGTTCCCTTAGATTTTGACATGTTGTATCTCCTGTTCATTTATTTCAAGAAATTTCCAAATTTCCTTCTTTGATTTCTTCCTTGATCCATTGGTCAAAGTTGTTCAAAAGTAAGATGTTTGGTTTCCAGGGTTCTTCTTGTTACTAATTTCTAGCTTTACAGTGTTGAATTCAGAAAAGATACTTGATATGATTCCAATTTTTAAAAATTTGTTGAATATTATTTTGTGGGATATTATATGCTCTATCCTGGAGAATGTTTCATGTGATAATGAGAAAAATATATATTTGGTTGTTGTTAGGTAGAATGCTGCTCTGTTGAAATCTTTTAGGTTCATTTGGTCTAGAGTGAAATTTAACACTGCTGTTTCTTTTCTGGATTTTTGTAATATATGTTCATTGCTGAAAGTTGCCAACTACTATTGTATTGGAGTTTAACTTTCCCTTTATTTCTATTAATACTTGCTTTATATATTTGGATTTTCTGATATTGAGTGCATATATATTTAGAACTGTTATTTCATCTTTCTGAATTCACCCTTTTATCATTTTATAGTGACTCGTCTCTTTTAACTGTTTTTGACTTAAAGTCTATTTTAACTGATATTGATTTGTCTATTCCTGCTTTCTCTTAGTTTCCATGTGCATGAAGTATTTTACTTCCTCCTTTCATTTTCAGTCTATGTGTATCCTTGGATGTGAAGTGAGTTTCTTGTATGCAACATGTCTTGGTTTTAAATTTTAATTAATTCATTTTTTGTCCATTCATTTACTGCATGTCTTTTTTCTTTTTTGGTACCAGGGATTGAACTCAGGGGCACTCGACCACTGAGCCACATCCCCATCCCTTTTTTATATTTTATTTAGAGACAAGGTCTCACTGAGTTGATTAGAGCCTCACTAAGTTGGTAATACTGGCTTTGAACTTGGGACCTCCTGTTTCAGCCTCCTGAGCTGCTGGGATTACAGGTATTTGCCACTGTACTAAGCCATTTGATGTCTTTTTAAAAAAATATTTTTTTAGTTGTAGATGGACACAACATCTTTATTTTATTTATTTATTTTTATGTGGTCCTGAAGATTGAACCCAGTGCTTCAGGCAAGGCAAGTGCTCTACCACTGAACCACAATCTCAGCCCCCCACTTAATGTCTTTTAACTGGAGAATTCAATCTTCTTATATTCACAATAGTTATTTTTTTTTTTTTCCAAGCCAAACTGTATCCAGCTTTATTAAAGATACTTTTCATAAACAATCATGGTATTTCAGGCAGGACATGGGCAGACAATCGTTAACAGTATACAACAACTTTCAAACTCCCTTCTTGAATGGACTACCAAAATCAGAAAGCCACTATAAAACCCAATGAAGTCTTCATTTGATGCTCTGAATAGGGAAAGTTTAGAGTGAGGGTTGACATTTCACATTTAGCATGTTGTTTAACAACTTTTCACAAGCCGACCCTGACTTTCAGGAAATGAAAGGAAAATGGCAAAAATTATTAATCTGAAGATCCACAATCTAGAAAAGGAACTGCTGCTCTTCTGAGGGACACTATTCTCAATGACGTCACTGGAAAGTCCAGATTGCCCCACACACTGGTAAAACCAACTGTTGGGAATCAGGTCCCAACAGGTTTAGGGGAGTTAAGTCTATGCCAATGGCAGAGAGGGACAGGAGGACATACAGATGAGTTTGAGTTTTTCCATACCACAAGGCATTTGTGCCAAGGTGGCTATGTGTGCCAACATCAGGGAATCCCTTCCTCTTAGGAACAAAGAGGAAGTCTCTCAAAACTAGAAGGGAAGGTGTCTTCCCCCACAGCAATCCAGCTTTGGAGACATTCTACTAGTGATATATGCTCCTTCCCCCCCAAAACAACAATGAAGTGTTCTGTGTGCTAACAACATAGCTTTAAAAAAAAAAAAAAAAAAGTAAAACAAAATTCTGCATTTTTATAAAACTTGATAAAAAATAGTATTTCAAACTGTACAGTCACCAGAAGTACACAGTTATCAAAAACGCACACACTTCACTTGGCATCTCCAGCACCTTCAGCTTTCTGTGCCTGGTCTGTTTTGGCATCTCCATTTTCTGCAGGGTTATTCCCATCCTTGCCAGTGTCAGCTTTTCCCTTTTTCCCTTTGGGTACCTTCTCTCCCTTCTTTGCAGGGGCCTTTTTAGGCTTGGGCTCTGGCTTTGGAGGAGCAGGTTTGGCAGACAACCTTGCAGATCTTCTCTGTGGTTCGTCTTTCACCTTGGCTTTATCTCCTTTAGCATCCCCTTCAGCCTTTCTCTTGGGCATGGTGGCGACGGCGGCGGGACGCAGGCGCTGGACGCGGGGATGCAGCGGCGCGCGGCTTTGGTCGGTCCGGGGGTCGTTCTCGCCTCCTCTTCTTCACACTGCTCACACAATAGTTATTGATAGACAAGTTCTTATCTGGTTTTATTGTAGTTTCTTCCTCCCTTTATCTGTCTCTTACAGTCTTCCTTGATTATTAAATGAATTAATTTAGTGGTATGTTTAGATTCCTTACTTATTATTTTTGGCTTTTCTATTACAGGGAAATGAGGATAATTTCTCCTAATTTTAAAATCTAAAAATTTATGGTTAAGAATCTAATTAGAACCAGTCAGCATGGGCCAAAGTGATCCAGAGTTGTCACGGCAGTGAAGACTTGAAAGTCTGATGTCATTCTGCAGTCATCAGTCAAAAGTCAAGAGGTGGACTTGGGTGGGACTCTCTAGAAACTTCTCTGGGATTCCCCAATAAACTGGAATGCAGGAGAGGCACATTGTCCCTCTCCTCTATGAGAGGACTCACTCTCTCCCTCCCACTTTTTTTCCCCTTTCCTTCATAAACAATATCTGTTACTATAAGTGACATTCAAAAATCTTTTTGATTTGATTGCAAGAATTAGGATTTGAAGTGGGGGAAGGTCCTTTGTGCTGCATCAGTTTCCTAGATGGCCCAAGTTCTGTAACAGGACCAGGTGCGGTGATGGACATTAGTAAGCCCAGATTCCACAAGCTG
This sequence comes from Ictidomys tridecemlineatus, assembly GCF_052094955.1. Taxonomy (NCBI): domain Eukaryota; kingdom Metazoa; phylum Chordata; class Mammalia; order Rodentia; family Sciuridae; genus Ictidomys; species Ictidomys tridecemlineatus. Next base: position 116,775,438 of record NC_135477.1, on the reverse strand, counting down.
AAGCAGGAGGATTTCAAGTACAAGACCAGCCTCAGCAAATTAGTAAGACTCCAAGCAACTGAGTAAGACCCTGTCTCAAAATAAAAAATAGACAGCCTGGAAACCAAGGTTGGAAGATGGGTAGAGGAGACAATCCTTTGGTCATCAAAACTGGTGCAAAAATGGGTCACACCAGAGTCTCAGAGTCACAAGGCCATGCACAGTCTTTGGCAAAGGGCAGGTGTTCCTAGGATCCCTCTAAAGCAGGAGCTGATAAGACTGAAACTCAGGTCTGTCCTGCAGGCAGGCACACAGGTCTCTTCCTGAGGCTGGAGCTGGCTCAGGGCTTAGATCTGTGATGTGTGTATAGGGTCCTCATTTTCTACTGGGTGCTCGTCACTGAGCTCTGAGACAAAACTCTGAACTATGCCCTGCTCCCCAGGGGATGGAGTACTGCTACTCACTGTGCCACACAGGTTGCAGGGAGGGGTGGTTGAAGGATATATTTACTGCCTGCCCTAAAGATTTCCGGAGGTATAGGCTTGGCAGTAGGGGTTATAGGGTTTTGCTAAACACTGGGTTTTACTGTGGCAGATCTGGTATTGGGGTTCACGTCTAAGACCTGTATAAAATTCTCTTTCCCTCTCCCAGGCTGGAGGATCAGGTTGCTTGGAGTTGGGGAGGGGAAACACAGGAAAATCCTTCTCTCCTGCCTTTATGGATGCTTCTTTTCCTTTTATTATACTAACAGCAAGCACTACAGTTCTCTCACCTGCATTCCTTAGCCCTTGTGCTGGCAATTTGGTGCATAACAGATGGATTTTTTTATAGGGGGTGGGGTACCGGGGCTTGAATTTAGGGGCACTCAACCACTGAGCCACATCCCCAGCCCAATTTTGTATGTTATTTAGAGACAGGGTCTCACTGAATTGCTTAGTGCCTCACATTTGCTGAGGCTGGCTTTGATCCTCCAGTCTCAGCCTCCCAAGCCACTGGGATTACAGGTAGATGTTCAGCTGGGTGTTTCTGTGGGGACATCTTACTCAACTATCAATTTGCTTCACCTTCCTACTTCTTAATAATTTAATAGATTTTTCATATATAAGAATAGCAACATTTTACCAACAATCTGCTTTATTTTACTCAGTTTACCTTTTTAAAAAATTATTATATATTGTGTTTTTTATTACAAATGTTTTAAACTTATGATTTTTTTTAGTATTGTACTTGGGAAATATTAATCTATATTAAATATTAAATATTGATCTAACATTTTTGTGGTTCTTTATATTTTAAAATGTTTATATGTTTAATTTTCCTAAATTATATTTAAATATGAAATAGTAATATGACATTTTTTAAAACCTTACTATATCATGACATATATGTTAATCTATATATATGTTAAATAACCCATTATATATTCTTGGACTTAAATGATACTTTCTAGTTTATACTATATGATTCTATATTTTGTTTTACTTAACTTTCCTGATTCCTGTATCAATATTGCTTTATTACAAATTTTAGTTTGGAAGAACTACAGGTGAATATTCTTCTGGGTTGAATGCTCATACCCAAAACACCAATAATAAAGAAAACAAATTAGTAAGAGTCTGAGAGATCTACAGAGGACATGACCCATCAAAATGATTTCTAGTCATGGCTAAGTGTCATTTTTATAATAAATCGAGTTTTTACATGAGTTCTACATGTGGGTATTTGATTACTAAGACATGTATCATTTGGGTTGCTGTCTGGGGAAAAGTGAATGATCAAATAGGGGAATTTCTATTCAAATGTGACTTTTTTTTCCAAGTCTTAATTTCTGAAACATAAAACTGAAAGCAATAATAATTAATTAATAATAATAATGATTTAGCCCATAGGTTGATGAAGGCTGTTTACATCAAATAATAAGACAAATTGTAAGAGACATTTTATAATCTTCTATAGCTTGAATTATAAATTTTAAAGGTGTAGGGTTTTACTCTTTTTGGAGAGAATGGAAAAATAAAGATTTATCTGGAAAACATAAAAGAGAAAAGGCTTTGGGCACCGAAGTACTAGAAGAGACATTTTTTTTCCCCCTTATTTACAATAACATTTCTAGAGTATTAAAAGTTTAATTTCAAAGACAGTCTATATTAATTGTAAGAAATTTAAACATAGATGAAAGCATAAGGAGAAAAAAAACACTCATCAACCCACACTGCATATGACATTTCAAGTCATTGTTCTACTGGTAATAATGAGAGAATATGAATCATACTAACAAAACTCTAGTAATAATCTGTTGGGGATATTTTAAGTGTTATTTTATATCTTCCTATAGTGATTGCATAATACTCTCTGTAGTCTATTCTTTTTACTTCTTGTAATTGTAGAGCATTTTGGCTGCTTTCAATATAAAATCACTTATTATGTGAAGAGTGGGTTCTAAAGTCAGTTTGCAAGGCAAAAATATCGCAATCAAGACTATATTTGAGATTTTCTTGGGCAGCTTCCCCGTGTGACACTGAAATTCTGCCTCTCAGAAGGCCCAACATGGTCAGTTTTTCCTCCAGGGACCAATAAGATTTGTTTGGCTTTGTTTTAGGTTATAAAAACTGCTGCTGGCATTTTTAAGCAAATTGTTTTTTACTAGAATATTATCAAGGGATTGTCTGTTATTGGGAATTGACAGGCAACTGGATTTGAAAAATGGGCAAAACCCAAGGCTGCATGGGTCAGAGCTCTTGCTGTAGTGGGTTAGGACTTCAAAGAGTCATTCCATCTCTGCATCATTTTCTTGTGATTAGAAGTTTGGATGGTGATACTGTCACCAGTTATAGCAGGCACAAAGAATCTGGTTTTCTTGGCTTTTTGATGTGACAAGCCTTGAGAGGTAGGAGTTAGGAATTTTTTCTCCCATGAGAAACTTAATCATGGGGAAATTCCACCAAAAGAGGAAACAGACTACTAGTGAGGGGTGGCAGAGGAGATGGATAACTACTAGGAAGCCAAGAAACAATAAATATTGTCAATCTTGTAAAGAAAAATCAAGCTCCACATAGCAAAATAAGAACTCTATGCTATAAGAAAAACTCTGGGACCAAATGAAAGAATATGTTCATAATTCTCATCTTATGCTCGTATACGTCTTCTAGTGCAAGCTCATAGAATGAAATGATAGGTGGAATAGCCACCTGCATTATTTAAATCATCATTGTAATTATTATCATCATAAAAGATTTAATGGTCTGATTTATATAAATTTTGGAACTCCATTGCATGGACAACACTTGAAATCCTTTCTGAGTTAAGCAATTTTAGGATCTACATTTTGGGGTGGAGGAGATATCCAATTTTATGAGATTCCCAACTGTGTAGCAATCATTTATTGACTGAATCGCTGGCATGTTTAGGGAACACCAGGACTCAGTGAAACTGAACGCATGTTTTGTACACATATTTCTTGAGGACATCCTAATACTTTCATCATATGTTTATTGGGGGGCCAGGCTCCAAATAAAATTAAGGGATATTTTTTGCCTTTTTCTCCAACATCCAAAACAAGAACTGTTTATTCAAACAGAAGTTAAATCTTAGGTGATAAGAGACCTGAAGCATGTGTTAAACTCTGGAATCTTAGAGAAAGAGTAGTCTGTAAGAAAAAGTTTGTGTCACTGTGACCCTCTACAGATTCTTTTCCTCTCCCATGCTAACACTGGGGAGCTCATTATGTCCTTTCCATGAATCAGCTTTGAGTGAGGTCATTTAAAATACATTTTATCTTGCTCTTTTGATTTATAAGACCAATTTTCCTAGAATTTCCATATTAAAATTTCTTAATGTAGTAGAAAATCTAAGGAACATAAAGATTTGTCATTTTCCAGCATTTGGCAGTGTGCCATAATCATCATCTTAATTTTGTTTCTCCAACTTTTCTGATAAGTTCATGTCCATTGGTCCCAATTTCATGAGGGACTTTGCTCTATTCTCCAATGCATCTTTTTTTCCCTCTATTAATATACTTTATTCTTCCCCTCCAGATTCAGAAGAATGATTTCCTTTTCTGAGATAAACTACAATGTGTTCTGGAACTTTTTTTTTTTACTTCCATCACAATCTTAGGCTGAGACTCATCCCATTCCCACCCTCACCTCCTCTTCTTTACTCACCCTTCTCTTATGCTTTCAAAATGTGATTGTATCTCCCTGCCCTTCACATTTTCTCTCGCTTCATTTCACAGTTAAACTTTTAAATAAAATGGACCAGGCATTTCATGTTTTCACCACAAACTTCCTCCTTAAGTTGTTATAACTTCTGTCTCAACTACTTTCTTGAGAGTCATCGATGAGATAGTAAGTAAATTCAGGTACTGAATTTGGCTTAAACTTTTTGGAATTTTGAGCACTTGAGGTCACACTTGCTTTGAAACTGTAGATCTTGATTGCTCAGTAATCCAGCCCCAATTTTGAAGTGTTCTAATATAATAACTTGCAGAGTCCTCACAGCGCCTGATGAGGTGGTACCATGAGCACCCTCATTCTACAGATAAGCAAACTGATGGAGAAGTTAAATACTTATCTGAAGTCATGTTCAAATGGCCTTGCTCTCTACTCTCTATCTTAGGCTCCTTGGCTGGCTTTCCCCACCCTACCTTCCTGTAAGCACCCTATTCCTCAAGGAATCATTTTCTTTCTATATTTCTTTGTATTCATTAAGTTTAGTTCTGTCTTATTAATAAGATCATCATCCTTTTGGAGATTGCTTTTCAGTACTCTTTCAAGAAATCTTATTCATTTTGAATTCAAAGACCTGGTTTATCTGACACTCACCTTAAAAAGTCATTTCCCACCAGGAGCTGTGGCACACACCTGTAATCCCAGCGTCTGGAGAGGTTGAGACAGGAGAATCATGAGTTCAAAGCCAGCCTCAGCAAATGTGAGGCGATAAGCAACTCAGTGAGACCCTGTCTCTAAATAAAATACAAATTAGGGCTAGGGATGTGGCTCAGTGGTCAAGGGTCCCTGAGTTCAATCAATCCCTAGTACCAAAATTTAAAAAAAAAAAAGTCATTTCCCTTTCATCTTGCATCCTTCTTTTAAGGCTTATCCTTTACTGATCTCCACTTTCTTCTCTAGATTCTGAAAACTTACTGTTTAGAACAATCTCCTAGGCTTTTCACTGGAAATCATACAAAAAAAAAAAAGAAAAAAAGAGTATCTGAATGGTTTATCTGAGATCCCACGCCTGCCTCTCCAATGCTCGGGGTGGAGGGGTGGGGAGGCTGTGCAGAAGGGCACTAAAGTCTCTCCAGGTTGTATGGAAAGAATAGGAACAATTCCTCCAAAAGAAATTATATTACTGTTAGAAAAGGAAAAAGGACATTGGGAAACTGAAACAACAACAACGAAAAGAGTTTGTAATAGTGTTGAGTAAAGTTCAGTTGAATGAGTTAGTCAATAACCCTGTGACATTAGTCACTACCTTTAGGTTTAGTTTTGCAAGCCTGGCATGGCCTATTTGCATTTATTCTTTCTGATTATAGTTAGGCCGACATGTGAATGATAATTGGGAGCTAGAAAAATTCAGGGGCAAGTCAAGGGCATTGTAAAGATATGTTTAAAACTCTAAATCAACAGACCCTCATTTTTGGGTGTTTTAGTTTTCAAATGTATGCTAAAAGGTAAGTCAGAACATGAGGTCATATTATCTAAACTGCATTTCTGTATCTAAAATATAAGAAGAGGAGGCTGAAATACGCAGACCTTGAATTGGGGTCCTCATGGCAAGTTGAGGAGTTCTAATCCAGTTCTTTCACTGATTCTCTTTACTCTTTGGCAGACATTTGCTTCTCAGAGTCTTCAAAGGTAAAAGAGAGGATTAAAGCAGATGAAATTTAAAGTCATCTTACCTTTGCAAAGAAAACCCCTGATTTATATGTGATATAGTTTTGAAGTAACCCATGAATGATGCTCCTTTGCTGGATATATAGAATCTCTGTGCTCATAATAGTTAAGGAGGAAAGGCCATTGACTAACCAGAGGAAGCAAGTAAGGCTTATCCCAAATTATTCATTTGCTCAGTGGAAGAACAATACTTGGACTTTCCTTAAATTTCATTCATTGACCTGCTGCTTGAAACTATTCTAAAGCTATTACAAATATACATGTTTAGAACCAACCCATGTAAATTAAAAAGTAAAGGTTTTTCTAAGATTATTTCATTTATATTTCATTTCCCCTCAGAAATCCAGTAGGATAGCTGCTCTTGAGTTATTAGCTGTTACTCAACATTTTACTAAATTATCCAAGTCTTATCAGCAGTTGCTTGTTTTGCTGTACTTGCTTTATAGTCATACTGTGTTAGGTGTCAAATGATATAATACAGGTCATCTAGTATAATGTTATGATTGAAATCTCAGAATCCAAAGTTGTATAGACCTAGATTGAAATGTTCACATGAATCAAGAGGATTCTTAGAAGGAGCAGTGGATTTGTGTGGAAAGAATGTATAATACTTACTATACTATAAGAAGTGGTAGGAAGTAAATACAAGACCCGAAGAGTATGTCCCAAAACAACAAAGTAGAGAAAGGGGAGGAATGTGTTTCTTTCCTGATAGAAAGAATAGGTGGAAAGAGGGGAAAGCAGTCAAAAGCTGACCAAGTGCAAGAAATGCTTTGTGTAAGTGAATTTCTTGATGGAGAAATAAGTATTGTCTGCTGAGTCATGTAACAGAGATGTATGATATTGTCTGTGATTTACTTTAAACTCTTTCAGCATAAACTGTGTGATTTTGTGTGTATACCAATTAATTTCAACTTCTATTCTAGGGGCAGACTACTAACCTAACACAGGGTGGTCAGCTAGCTTGCACATTCAGCTTTCCATATCTTCAGGAATGTCTGGGTCCTTTTATTCTATTATAGTTATTATACTTATCACACTGTTGCATATATATATATAGATATATATATCTATATATATATATATATATATATATATATATATATCTGCTTTAAGTCTGGGGCCTGGACCATCACTTTGTAAGCTTAACAATTGTCATGGAGCCTGGCACACAGTATGCTTATCATGAAAGTTCCTGAATAAATGACTCAACAAATGTAGGATGCTTTTTGAGATTCATATTTTTATAAGTCATTCTATTTTAGGTACACAGTTGGAGGGGGCAGTGAGACAAGTTTGCTTGCATTTTGTCTTATACTATTTTTATTCATTTTCCCCTAAAGAATGAAAGTTGCTCAAACATACATATAAAGTAGAATTAAAAACTACAGAGGTGAATAAATATGAGTAAAAGTAAATTCAGGATAGGAAATTAAGATATTCTAGGCAAACAGATGATGCAAAAAGTTCATAACACAAAGATGCTACGTATTTGATAAGAAGGGAGATATAAAAGTGGTTCTGAGAAACAAATAAAAAAAAGTGGTTCTTAACAAAACACAGGGAAAAAAGTCCAGTAGTGAAACCTGCAGTTTTGATGTACTAAACACAATCTATGCACTGAGAAGGAAGCCAATTTTTCTTTGATCCTTAATTAGGCTTTTAGACAATGTCATACCTGAAAGACGTTTCTACCATGTGTCTTTCTTAATAAGTGATATGGTGGGCAAATTCTCCACTAAACCTATAACAAGTATAATCCTCTAGTTGCTTTTCATATTTCTCAAAATACCATGCCAATTTACAATAAAAAACATATAAAGATAAATTTATATATTTTTTGTTTTGCACTTATGAAAAAATAAATCTTCAAAAGCAAAAGCAATATTTTATAATTATTTTTCTGTGATATTATGGCTTGATGCAAGAGAAAATCTAGAATACTTGAAAGGATGTCTAAACATATTACTTTAGGCACTCACTCAAGAATATCATGTCTCAAAACCAAGCAAAGATTTTATTTCTGGATTAATCTTGGCCTGCAGATAATAAACACTGTTCATTAAGATTTGATTTAGATTATATTATCCATGGAAAACAATAAGAAGCTGATATGCTTTTGTACAAAGTAAGGCACATACTTATTCAGTTTGTTCAAATATATATAAGTACATGGTCATCCCATTATCACACAGAACTTGGCCAAGGTTTAAACTAGATTCTGGGCTTACTCCGGTACAGTGGAGAGGAGCTGCCAATGGTCACCAAGTGTACTTAGAAGAATTTTAGCTTTAGGCTTTCAGAAGAGGCAAGCAGCTGGTCCTATCACTGAATTGATGAGAGAGAGAGAGAGAGAGAGAGAGAGAGAGAGAGAGAGAGAGAGAGAGAGAGAAAGAAATGAAAGGTCTTAAAATTAGCTATAGAGTTTATACAATAAATCCATATCATTAGCTTGTTGGACACCATTTTTTTTCTCTAAAGCAGATGGTAGGGAGTTAATGTAGACACATTGCCAATAAGTAGCTTCAATTCAGTAAGTTACTAATTAAAGATAAAGATGACACAGGTATAAAATATTTGATCCAGCACAGACATTTCTCTCCCTATATGCTAGGCCCTTTTAACAATTATAAGAAATACAAATTGGAAAAAAGAAAAGCATTATAATGATTCTAGGAAAAATTTGGAATTCTGTCCCATCTCCCAAAACAACAAAATTGGGCATGAATTACTGATCTTATGAAATATATGTGGGCTGGCAGCAGACTGCTAGAGGAAAATTCCTTATTAATTTTTAATTCAGAACTTCCCTAAAAGCCCAGGTGACTGAGATATAAAGAAGCGATGTTAAAAGCAAAGTATGACTTTTCATTTATAAAACCTATTCACAAAAGTTCAACTTTGTCAACTAGTCGCCTTGATTATTTATTTTGTCAACTAAAGAAGTTGCTTTATATTTCTAGAACATTTGTAACTACATGGGATATATAATTAATGGGATGTGAAACCTGTATTTATTTGTCTATCTAAAGCTAAGCTAATTGCACAAACCAGAACAAGGCTCAGTCTCATGGTTGAAACTCTCTAAAAGTATGCAGCAGAAAAATTGTTGACTATTTTCTGTTCCAATAAACTGTATAGTGATAAATCAGAGAGCAGAAGATATCAATAGACAAGAAATATTAACAATTTTGAAAGAGAGTGTTTGGAGATAAGTCGATGGACTAAGCATAGCAAAGAGTTCTTCAGTACACAGTATGTTCTGGAAGTTGTCTTGGGGAGGGAGGAGCTTGTCATACTAGTGGAAGTCACAGAGGGTTCATATTGGGAGTTCACAAGCATGATAAATGGTGGTGGGAAGCACAGCAGAAGCTAAGATAATTAATTCCAAGTTTCTTTATGAAAATAGGAAAACCACATCAGAGAAATGTTGATATTCTTCATTTAATAAATGATTTTAATTGTGGTAAGACCCACATTCTAAATTTTCCCATTTAAATCATTTTTAACTGCATAATTCAATTGTATTAGGTATATTCACAAAGTTGTGCAATCATTACCACTATTCAGAGCTAGAATATTTTTCATCTTGTACATATGAAACTTTGTGCTCATTAAACAATATTTTCCCTTTCTCCTCTCCCCTCAGTCCCTAGCACCAATCTAATTTCTGTATCTATGAATTGAAGTGCTCTAGTTACCTTGTGTAAGTAGAACCAGGTAGTGTGTATATTTTTGTATGCTTTACTTCATTTAGCACACTGTCCTGAAGATTCATCCATGTAGTGACAGGTGTAAGAACTTCTTTCCTTTAAAGGGCTGGATAATATTCCATTTGTGTGGGTATGCCACATTTTATTTATGTGTTTATCCATCAATGGATACATGCGTTGCTTTCTCCTTTTATGCTATTGGGAATGATGTGACTATGAATATGGTACGAAAATGTCTGTTTGACAAGAACCCTACTTTCGATATTTTGGACATACACCCAGAAATATAATTCCTAAATAATATTGTTATTCTAAGTTTTATTTTATTTTTTTTAAGGAACTTTCATACTGTTTTCCACAACTGCTGTACCAGATTACATTTTTAACAACAGAGTACAAGTCTTCTACTTTCTCTATATTCTTGACAACACATTTTCTTAAAATAGTAACCATCCTAATGCAGGTGTTATCTCATGGCAGTCTTGATTTGCATTTCCCTAAAAATTAATGAGGTTGAGCATATTTTCCCGTACTTATTGATCATTTGCATATCTTCTTCAGAGAAATGTCTATTCAGGTCATTGTCCTATTTTTAAGTTAGGGATGAAGGGCTTTTATGTTGTTGTTGCCAAGCTATAGAGCTATAGGAGAATTTCATGAATTCTGAACATTGACTCCACAACCAGACAAATGATTTGCAAAAATTTTCTCCTACTCTTTGTTGTTGTTTTTTACTTGTATCCTTTGGTGCAAAGAAATTTTGTTTTGATGAAATCCAGTTTATCTATTTTTACTTTTATTGCTTCTGCTTTTGACATCATGCTGAAGAAATCATTTCTAAATCGTAGTCTTAATTTTCAAAATGAGTAAACAAAGAACAGATGATACCAATTTTATATAAATTCTTCCAGACAACAGCAAAGAGGAACTACTTTCAAAATGATTCTGTTTAGTTTGAGTAACCCAGATATCAAAATAAGATTTAAACAGCATGAAAAGGGAAAGTTACAAAACTGTTCCACTTATTGTATAAGTATATAGCAAAAATGTGAATAAAATGCAAATGTGTATAAACTACAGACAATTTGAGTTTATCTCAAAATACAATATTAAAAAAAATCCAAAAATATAGTTAACCCCTTAATAGAGTAAAAGAAAAAAGAGAAAACATATAATACTATATAATCCCCATTTATTATTTAAATGTCTTTGCAAATTAAAAGATTATCAGGTTAAAGAACCTGATAAACAGTAATGCAATGACATACTATATAGTACTCAAAAAAGTGAATCATAGGGGCATTTAAAAGGGTAGATACATCTTGGCATTATCACACTAAATAATATCCTTTTTTATAAAGTTAAAACAACTAATGTGAAATAACATATTTTTAAGAATACAGAAGCTTCTCTACTTAACAATGGTTCAATAAAATGATTTTCAACTTTACCATGGTGCAAAACTGATACAGTCAGTAGAACTTATACAACAAATTTTGAATCTTGATCATTTCCCACACTATCTATATATATGATATTCTCCTAGCATGCTGGGCAGATGCAGCAAGTGGCTGCCCCCAGTCAGCCATGCAAATATAAAGGTAAATGACCATGACTGTCTACAGTGTACTGTGTTATTAAACTATGATGGTTGATAGTTTGGGTGTAGTAAATGTATTTTTGAATTATGATATTTTCAACTTAACCCAGAGTTTATTGGGATATAACTCATCATAAGCTGAAAAAAAAAATCTGAATGTAAATGCAATAAAACTATATTAAAAAAGAAAGTCAATGAATGATTGACATGGGATTCATGTCAAAGAGAAGGGCACCTTGAAAGGGAGAAAGGATGGGGCCTAGAATGGGGATGTTGGATGGTTATATGAGGGAACTGACTTTTCTTTGGGATGGTGCTTCCATAGCAGCTTATCACAGGATTAAAAGCAGGGAATCTATCAAATAAATAAACTGAACCAAACTTGGCGTGATTACCACATATCATCATGAACCATTAATTATAATTAATCTAGTTTGGTGCATCTGAGGTCAAGGAAAAAAAAACAATATTTCTCTATGATGTGGAGAAGAAAACAGAGAGTACTTGGAAGAAAATGTGCTGGAAAAAAATTGTTTTGGTGTGTGTGTGTGTGTGTGTGTGTGTGTTTTAAGAATTTCAAGACTTGTGAGTGATTTTATGCATATAGGGAAGAGGCAGTAAGGAGAACAAGACTGAGACATAAGATAGAAAAAATAATCAGAAGGGCTATAACCAGAGCACTGAGGGAGATGAGCTTTCTAGGGGGCTCCTCTCCATCCTATCAAAAGACAGATGAAGAGAGGTGTGTGTGGATGTAGAAAGCTATGCAGGCTTGGTGGCCAGAATTTGTAGGAATTCCCATTTTATGACTTCTGTTTTCTTCTGAGTGAGAGGAGAAGGTGGTAGGTAGGAAATACAGGAAGAGTTGTGGAAATTCTTACCATAGTGCTCAGTCACTTGGCTCTGCACTAGATAAATTTAGTTTTCACTCCTGGTCCTCAGAGGTTAGTGTGGGTTTTATGTTTATACATGTCTACTGTGGCTGCATTTCTGCTCCTTTTTCTCTTCTTTCCTTTTCTCTTTCTTCTCAAATTCCAGTTTTTTTGAAAGTTATATGGAAGGAATATATTTAACCTGGCTCTAGTCACATTCCCATTCTGATGTCAGTCAAGTCTGTCTGGGTGAATAGGAATCCAGCAACAATGAAGCTTGGCACAGGTGCCCACCCTGGACTTTTCACTCTGGGTAGTATCTGAAAAAAAAAAGTGGCATCTCCTATCCAAAGATGAACCTATTAAAAAGATAGAATATTACTTTGGGCAAACAAAATAAAGAAACTCACCATATTAACATTATTTGGAGGCAGTATTAGGAATTGAACCCAGGGATGCTCTACCTCTGAACTTCATCCCTTGTCCTTTTTAATTTTTATTTTGGGAAAGGGTTTTGCTAAGTCACCAAGAAAGGACTCCAACTTTCAGTCCTACTGACTCAGCCTCCCGAGTAGCTGAGATTACAGGTGTGTGCCACAAAGCCCAATTTACTGTTGTTACTGATGCTGTGAAAATTGAGAGGTAAAACTAGAGAAAAAGTTTCTGGCTATTATAGAGATTCCTAGATGAAGCAAACAAGCATGACTTTTGGTTGCAATAATTCATAATGTAATGCTGGATGATCATCACCACAAATACTCTACAACTCTGATGCAGATGAATTTGTTTTCTTCAGAGATATCTTGTCCCATCCACAGCCCAGTTGTGCCAGGGGAGTGGGGTGGCTCACTGAAAGACCAAAGAAAGTACCTGGAGACAGCATACATGACGGATGATATTGGGGAAAACTTATAAGAGATCAGTGACTGCTCCAAGGAGAGTTCAGTGGTGACAGGCTGAACAGATAACTCCATTCCTCAGGGTCCTTTGCCACGCAGTTCCTCTTCTCCCTCACTGTGTTTTGTTTAGTGGTGACTTGAGAAACACGTATCCTTTCCACAGTGCCTTCAGCTTTGCTCCAGCCACTACTGAGAGAGGAGTTTTGTGTGTTAGGCCCCAGAAGCAGTAATATCAGCATTAGCCTGCTTAGTTTGCTTGTTTGACCAACATGCCAAAGAGTACCTGTCTTAGATAACACTAACTTGCCCTAGTTCCCAGGGTGCAAAAGATAAAGCCATTGTTCTTCAAAATAATATGTAATCTGAATTTTCGTTGTTCCCTTACCTTGACTAGGTTTTTTTGGGCATTCAGGGAGATGATGTCTTACTCTCCCCTTTACTTTAAGGGTGATACAGACATGACAGAAGGAAAAGAAAATGAGCCAGGAAAGGTGATCCTATTGGCCAGATAGAAGATGGAGAGATGAGTGAATGTTAGGATCAAAAGTGGATACAAAGAAGACGAAGAGAGGAAGGAGAACTGGTAGAAAATAGGATTTAAAAGGGTTTATTGCTAAAATATATGGGATGGCACCAAAGTGGTCTAAAGTCTTGGTTCAGAGAATCGGAAGGTTCATTTTCAAGTTTCAAGAGTGGATAGTATTGGCCTATGGAAGTAGTTTACTAATATAATGGAATTGGGAAGTTAAAAAACAGATGCTAAGATTTGGCTGGGTTGCTGGGAAGTCTTGGGGTGAGAGAAGGACAGCAAACCAGATGCTCCAGGATTTAATGAATGAGGAGATACATAGTTGTTTATACTTGCTAAATTTAGTACAGTGATGATCAAGGACTATTTCATCATTAAGAATGGGAATGTGGGTCTTGCCATATATTCATCCTAACTTCAAATAATAACATTTTGGATATGAAATTTATTAAAAAGAAGTAAGAATAGATTAATGAATCACAGACTCATAAATATATTTAATAAAATACTTATTATATATATCTAGTATTACATACTGTGACAATTAAAGAAATTACATTCCCTGACCTTTAAGAACTTCAACTTATGGAAATTAGTTCAGTGGAACTTATGGAAGTTTAGTTCAGTGTACAACTTAAAAGGAGAGTAAATGTGCACAATAAATGTTTAGAGCAGAGATAGGTTAATTTCATTAGGCTCTTATATGACCCTTGAAATGTGGACAGGCTACTATTTATATGGTATTTATATGGGAGTTTCTCTATTTATATGGCTTAGGGCTAAATTTATATGTAGTTTTTTTCTATCTAAGATTGCAATAAATTGTTCTAAAACAGGATACACTTTTATTTGTTATTCTCTATTGAGGTACTCTTAAACTGTGTAAAATACTTTAAGTTTTCTGACTCAGGGGAAATTCCTAATATCATGATCTTCATCCTTTCCTTTCTCCAGAGTATGTGTCCTTAAACTTGGGAATTTCAAAAAGGCATTACTCATTTTGAAAATAACTCAGTTTAAAAAAGTGAATTTAATAGAATGATTTTTCCTTTGGATTCTTCCAAAAGTTTTCAGAATTTAATGGGCGTATGTCTAACTGATGGGAGAATATTGTCTCCAAAATCTGAATTAAATATAATACTATATTTAGCACAAAGAAAATCAAGTGGTCTCTCACAGAGCCTAATAAAAATAAACAATATAATTTATCAGAATTATGCTCTTAGGCTATTTGGGAGTGTCCATGTTGTACTGCAACCAAAAATGCCTTTTCACACATGTCATTAAATTATTATTCAGGTTTCATTGCTAGGAGACATGGCCTCTTGCCATGGCACACTGAACAGTGCACAGCCAATAGTCTGCCAATTTGAAAAATTTTCTCAGTTTTTTTTTCCTCATAAAAAAGAAAGGTATCTCAGTTATTTCCATGAGTCCACAGCAGTAAAAAAGTACTTGTTAACACAATAACCTCATACTCCCCAAGTCTCTTAGACCAATTAAGAAACCTTGAAGACTAATACACTCCTTAAAATTTCCAACTAAAAAGTCAAATAAAAATGATAGTCTTACAATTCCTGTAGTATTTCTATTTCTGTAGTGTGGCTCAAACATATTGCTCTTAAGTTGAGGGTTTATAGAAGACTATAGAGAATTATAAAAATAATTACCATCATAAGTGGAATGATAATTTAAAAACTAAATTACTCTAGAGCAAATAATGCTAGCTTTGCCAATAGTTATAACTTTGGGTATAAATTTGTTCCATTTATGGATCTTCATAAAATCCCTGTAATTTAGAATTACTTCCAACCTCCCTTTCCTATTTTTCAGTTTTCATTGACTGGGAAATGCTGTGACCTGCTTGGTCATTAATTCATGAACCAGAGGGGTGATGAGGGAATAAAGAAAAGACAGACACACACACATAGAGAAAAAGCTGGGGCCAGGTGGGCACTGTCCCCTAAGTCGGAACAGTGACATCAGAGCTAGCTCAGCAAGTTTATTATACAGGTTTTGTCAGTAGAAGGTTATTTGTGAGAAAGTTTTAGCAAAGCAGATAATCTGAAGGATACAGCAAAAGTTGTGAGACATTGAAGTCATCTTGTTATACCCAGAACTCTCTACCTCCAGTAGTTGGCATCTGAGTCCAAGGTTCTGACTGACAGAGCTGCATGCCTTTGCATGTAGCCACCCCTGGGCTACATGGCGTCTGGGGCATCATGACATGCACTTTTGCGTAGTCTGCTCCCAATGCAAATGTAGCCACAGGGAAATCAGAGACCAGGGTTCAAGTCACCGCTCTTCATATGGAAATATTTTAAAACATCTTGATTAATAATGCCTATGGAGTCTGCCACTTCTGTAGAAGATAAACTATTAATAAAGTACTGCTTTCCACTGCAGTATGATTGGCAGAGGAAACCTAGGGGGTGGAGAGGAAAACTGTCACCCTTAGGCTGCAGGAGGGTCGGGTGAGCAAATACGTGCATGCCAGGTCCTCTCTCCTGTATGAACAAAAGAGAACAAGGGTTAGACTCCAAGAAAATTTAAGGCTCTGAGGATTTCTTTTCTCTCCTCTACAGCCAGAAATATACAAATGGCAGTTTTTTATCCTACTGGTTCTTCTGTGGATGCAGCTGGTTTGAAGTTTCAGGGGAGTGGGGAAAAGTACACTGCAGATAATTATGAATTTTGTTGCTTCTAGACAGCAGGCATTTTCATCAGGATTATGGAGAGCTGAAGATAAGGGTTGTTTGCTCCTGCTAGGAGTGGAGTAAGGGGTGAAGGTTGAGAAGGTTGGTATAGCAATCAGGTTCTTCATTCTTTGATTCAGAGTTCTGCATTCAGTCAGCTTTAGCCAGATGGTGCTGTCCTTTATTCTGGAACCTAGCCCCAGAGCTTTGATGCATGGGTAGATGATCAACATGGTAAGTACATTTTCGGTAACTCATTCTGTTAGCAAACACTCAGTTCCCATACTGGCCAATATGCAGTAATGAACTGTGGTCACTTACAGGGACTATACTTATGTATCAATATGCCTTCCAGATAGGCTGATTTTTTGATGCCCCCTCAAACAGATAATTTAAGCCATTCCTCCAGTATTTACTTAGAGAAAAGGCTAAGAGATGGCTAGAGAAAGGGGGGAGAAATAAGTTTAAAGATGGTAGCTCTCAGTTTCTCCCAGAATTCCACAGTCTCCTGTAATTCATTCTAAACTTGCAAACCTCACTCAACAAAATGAAATTAATTGAAGTGAACAAAAATCACCCTTTTTGGAGAGAAAATGGGAAATTAGCTTTATTTCTTAGTCCAACTTCTTACTGAAGATTGCGATAAAGAATTTTCTCCCTGCTTTCACAGAGAGATATCATAGTTTACCACTG
The DNA here is from genome assembly GCF_052094955.1 of Ictidomys tridecemlineatus. Classification (NCBI taxonomy): domain Eukaryota; kingdom Metazoa; phylum Chordata; class Mammalia; order Rodentia; family Sciuridae; genus Ictidomys; species Ictidomys tridecemlineatus. The sequence goes on along the minus strand of NC_135477.1, from coordinate 116,758,560 downwards.
AATAAATTAAATTCAATCCCACCAAAATTGTAGCTCAAGGATTTTTTTCTTTTGTTCTGGAAATATTTTTGTTGTTGGTTTTAGTTTTTATGATGATGAGTTGATAGATAGTTGCTTTATGGTAGGCTCAGAACCAAACTATCTGGGTTGGAATATTTGCTGTGCCAGCTTTGTGAACTTGGACAAATTACTTAACTTCTCTGTTCCTCAGTTTTATGATTCATAATATAGGAATTTTAATGAAGATATTCTAGAGTTATCATAAATATTAAACAAGTTAACATACTTATAGCACTCTGAATTTTTCCTATTATGTAGTAAATACTTAATAGTTATTAACCATCATTCTTTTCTATTGGTATGTTAGAGAGATAGTAAAATGAATGAGCTAGTAAAATGATCCTTTAAGCTAGATCTTAGTCTTACAGTATTAAAGATTCCTACCTCATATAATCCTCCCACTAGGCTGCTAGAAGTTCTATCTCTAGCTATGTACCTTAAAGACCTTATGGAGACAGTACTTTATAACTGCTATTCTTCAATTTCTTCTCTTTTTTTTTTGTCTACACCTACTTTCCTGCTTACTCTTCCTCTGGAAACATATGAGTTCTATTCTGTGGTACCAAATTATATTTCAAACATATTTTTTCTTGTTACTAAGCTTTATGTATTTCTCCTGTGGGGCTATTAGCTCTCAAAAAGGACTGACTGTATCTTTCTCTAGAGCTTAGCACAGATCTCAGCATGTAGAAGAGGAATAGTAATAAGGGGTGAATAAAATCGGCTGAACTCTTGAGATTTTACAATTGTCAAGCTTCCTAACCCATTCTCTTCTTGACTTTAGGTTATTTTCAACTCAAGCTAATATATGTTGTTTTAATCTGTTCAGGCTGCTATAATAAAAATACCATGAACTGGGTAGCTTATAATTAAAAAAACATCAAAAAACAGGTGTATTTCTCACAGTTCTGTAGACTAAGAAGTCCAAGATCAAGGCTCTGTTATATTCAGTGTCTGATGAGAATCTGCTTTCTCATAATAGCACCTTGCTGTGTCCTCATATGGTGGAAGGGACTAGCTAGCTCTCTCTAGTCTCTTATAAGGGTACTGATTCCAGTTATGGGGACTCTGCCCTCCTGACCTACTCACCTCCCCCAAAGTCCCATATCTTAATATCATAATGTTAGGAGTAAGGATTTGAATGTGAAATTTGATGAGGCCTAAACATTTGACCATAGCTTTTGCCCCTGTTCCCCGCCCCAAGTCATGTGTCATTTTCATATGAAGATACACTCATTCCATTGAATGGCCCCTAGAGCCATGGTCATCTTAACATTCTAAAATCTAGAATCTCATGAAATATTGTTTAAGTCATTTATGGGAGAGATTCAAAGTGCAATTCATCTTGAGGCAAATTTCTCTCCCATTGTGAACCTGGGAAATCAAACATGCATGTGCTTCTAAAATGCAATGGCTGGACAGGCGTAGGAGAGACATTCCCATTCCAAAAGGGAGATAGAGGAAAGAAGAAAGGGGTAGTAGTTCCCAAGTAAGTTCAAAGCCAAACAGAGCAAAAAAAAAAAAATTAGATCTTAAAGCCTGAGAATAATATGCTTTGACTGAATATGTCCACTTTTGGACATATGGGGAAGAAGTTGGGACCGTAAGGCTCTGAGAGACCTCACCCTATGACATTCTGGGTGTATCCCACAACCTAGTTCTCCTTGGATGGAGTCCATCTGCCTGTAGTTCACCCAAATGGAGTTGCATGCCTCAACAATTCTACGTCTGGGTTTAGCAGGCTGGTTCTGCCACAGTCTGGCTGGGCACAATTCAGGAGCCACTTGTCAAAAGAAACTAACTTTATTTTTTGAACCACACACGCCAAACAAAACAGCTCCTCAGGAAAACCTTCAGAGCCCAACTGCCACCACCGGCTTCCCACAAGCCTCTCTCACAACCACCAGCCTCCACCTCCCACAATCCTCCTGCTCTTGAGGCCGATTGGCTGGGTCGCGTGGGCAGAGCCAAAAAAGTCCCCCAATGAGCAGCTCCATGGTCTGAAAGGGCAGGGAAACAGCCCAATGAGCATTACTGCAGAGGAGCCAATCAGTTATATGATGCTGGGGCTGCTGTGAGCCAATCATCAGCTGGCAATCTGAAAGGGCGGGGAAACAGCTCAGTGAGCATCTCCAATGAGCATCACCACAGAGGAGCCAATCAGCTAGATGTTGCTGGGGCCGCTGTGAGCCAATCATCAGCCGGCAGCTGGAAGTTTGCTGGCAGCTGGAAGTTTGCTGGGGCCCCCTCGGCTGTGGCTCTCAACAGGTTCTACCCCCATGACCTCACTAGTCATTGCCTTCGTGGGTACTCTTTGCAATGCCCCTCCCATGTGACTGCTTTATATCCCCCCAAAACTTATGAATTGCCAAAGTGATGATATTCAGAGGGGAGGCCTTTGGGAGATAATCAAATCAGAATAGAGTCCTCATGACTGGGATCAGTGCCCTTAGAGAGTACAGAAGGCTAGTTTGTCCCTTCTACTATGTGAAGACAAGCAAGAAGACACCATCTGTGAGAAAGCAGGCACTCACCAGACATCAAATCTACCTTGATCTTGGACTTTGCATATGTGCTGATTATAAGCCACCCAGTTTATGACATTTTTTGTTATAGCAGCTTAAAAAGACTAGACATCTATTCTGTGATGAACAACTTCAACAGAATTCAGCAACACTTCATTTCCTCCCTCCCTAGTATTTGGTCATACCCATGTTGGCTTCTAAGAGCCATTTACTTTTCTGTTATTGCTCAAAACCCCAGGGCTCTTGAAGGAAAAAAAAATTCCCATAGTCTCTGTATGAGCAACATGTCATGTTCATGAATTTCAACTCTCTTGCCTTGGGAAATCCTGGATCTGTTCCTGCTCACCTCCCTCGTTTCATTTAATGGATATTCCAAATTACCTTGGAAGTCTCGTTCATTTGTGCATGTCATTCTTAGGAAATAACCTTTTCTTTTTCTTCATTGAGAAAATAGATGCCATAGGAATTGAGTAAATATCTTTCTTGCTTTCCAGTTCCAACCTTATTATTTCTTTGCCTCTCTCCTCACGCCTTTTCTTTCCCACAAATTCTTAAGGCTATCTTCTTCTGGGTCTTTTAAGGTCTGAATCCATCAAATGTATGTTCTTTCAACCTCTCCCTTTCCAACTTGCCTTTATTTTTCAGACCACAACTAGATTCTCAGCATCATCTAAAATTTCCTCTTGATCCACTACATTAATTACTTGAACAGCAAATGCACATTTAAAAAACTTTTTAAACTCTTACCTCTGAACCATGTTTCTTGGCTTCTATTAACATCTCTTATAAATAATTATCACAGATTTTTTTTTAGATTTCAAATTTAAATTGCCAAATTCAAAGACTTTGTTTCGTAGCATGTTTGATCTGCCTGTGAGCATATCAAAACTACCCTGATAGCCATTTATTGGTATTCTTTTCTCCTTAATACTCCATAACATGCACTCTTCCAGAGCACTCCTGTTTGTCTGGTTTATCCTTTATATGCTTGATTAATTCACTCTTCTCCTCCCATTATTGTTACATATTGGTATTCCCCATAATTCTTCCTTGGGCTTCTGGATTTGTTTCCTGTAGTGATATCATCCAGTTTCATGGTTCTAGCTACCGCCTAGTTATCAATTCCCAAGGGGATGTCTCCATTTGTACTTTTCTCCTGAGACCTTTTTTCATGCTCGCTCTCTCCACATGAACGTTTCTTTCTTTCTTTCTTTCTTTTTTTTTTAGAGAGAGAGAGAGAGAGAAGGGGGAGGAGAGAAAGAATCTTAATATTTATTTATTTTTTTAGTTTTCGGCGGACACAACATCTTTGTTGGTATGTGGTGCTGAGGATGGAACCTGGGCCAGACGCATACCGCTTGAGCCACATCCTCAGCCCCCACATGAACGTTTCTTAAGCATCTCAGATTCAGCATGGTCCAAACTCTATCTCTTTCTTCATTCTTTACAGGGTAAATGGTACTTTTACTCAATTGCTCAAGATAGATTGAAGATGTTCTATGCCTATGTTAAACTCACCCATGATATATAATTAGTCACTGGTCTTTCTGAATTCAACACTAAACATTCCATTTTTTCCATGCTTTTGTGGCCTCCTTTATTTCAGGCTTTCATCATCTATTATTCAACATTTCAAATCGTCTTCTCATCTCCTTTCTTTTCCGTAGTTGCTGCCACCTCCAATTTATCCTCCACAATGTGTCTGGTATCCAAGTTCATTTGCTTACTAAATAAATAAAAATTCATAATTTCCTAGAACACTTAGGCTAATAACCTCCTGTGGTTTCCCACTGCATTCCATTAGCTTTAGCCTACTTTACCATATCCCTATTCCAGGATTCCCACTTCAACTTCAGATCATGCAAGAACACTTGTTCTTGGACGATGCTGCCATGTTCTTTCATGTTCTGTACTAGCTCCCCTTCCTAAAGTGACTTCTCCCACTTGACTATTTTATCCATCCATCAGAATGTCAAAAATCCTGAAAATAGAATAGATGCAATAAATTTTTAGAATCATGCATAAAACTTTTAAAGTCACTGCAAATAGGCATGACCACTATTCTCTGTATTTTCTAATTTTTGTGAGCAATTATTTTTTGCAGTACTTTAATTGAACAAATTTTATTTGCCTGCTAGGCTCTTTCAACATGCTATCCTCATCCCTAAACATTGGAATAGTTGGGATTTGAATGTTGGCTGACTATGTAGAGAAATAAGTTGCAAGTTCAAGAATTCCCCTCACTCATCACTGTTGTGAGTTTATTCTTACCCCTTCAATGAGGAAAGAAAAAGACCCTAAAGGAACTGACTCATATGACAGCTAATCCTCGTCAGAGATTAGAAAAATGAAGAATTGGAATGGGAAGATCCCAACTTGGGGAATCTTCCTGTGCAGACAGTTTAAGGAAATGTAGTGCGGAGAGAGAGAGAGAGAGATCCTTGTCTCTAAATATACAACATATGGTCACTAGATTCTGGAGTCAGAAAAGTAAGGGCCATGATGAGAAAGTACAATGGAAGAAGCTCAAGGAAGGAACCTGAATCCAACTCTCTCAACTACTCATACTGTCTGGGATGGGCCTGAGTCTTGCCAGCTGGTAATGAATGGGGCCATCTTCTGGAATGAACTCTGAGGAAATGGCATTCTTCTTTGACACTAGGAAATTTACTCTCTTTAATATTTTCTGGAGTTTGCCTAAGCACTTTTAAATGCTTTGTTCTTTGTCTCCCATCAGCAAGGTCTTTAGAGAGGTAAAAATAAAAGAAATTATATAATCTAGTTATATAAGAATACCTCTAGTCACCTTCGCTTAATTTTCTATAATTTATTTTTCTGTTCTCAGATTTTGTTGCTCTTGTCCTGTTATATTTTCTTGTTTCTCTTGAAGTATATTAAGGATATGTCACCATTTAAAGTTTTCTCAAAAATTAGGACTCTATCTTCTTGTAAATTGAATATATATTTCTTGTCCAAACCACTAATTGAATAAGAGCTGGCATATTTTAAAAGGGTTAAAGATTATAGGAAAGGACTGGGGATGTGGCTCAAGTGGTAGCGCGCTTGCCTGGCATGCATGCGGCCCGGGTTCGATCCTCAGCACCACATGCAAACAAAGATGTTGTGTCCCCTGAAAACTAAAAAATAAATATTAAAATTTTCTCTCTCTCTTAAAAAAAAAAGATTATAGGAAAGCTCTCTAGTAAAACCAAAGGAGCATAAACTTGAACCTACTTAGCCTACATTTGCTCAGTGATTTTGTATGGGGAGAAAAATTTGCTTCCTTCCTCATATCTACCATATGATCTATCACAGAGAAAGTTCCATGTGTACTTGAGAAGAATATATTCAACTTGTCAGTGCAGTGGAAAGTTCTGTATATGTCTTTTAGATCCATTTGGTCTGTAGTAGTGTTCAAACCCACTGTTTTCATTATTAATTTCCTGTCTGGATGCTCTATTCATTATGAGTATTGATGTCTCCTACATTACTATTTATTTTCCCAGTTATGTCACTGTTTGCTTTACATATTGAGGTGCTCTAACATTTATTAAATATATACTTATAACTGTCATATCTTCCTGGTGAATTGACTGTCTCTCACCATTCAAATTTTCTCCTCTGTATCTTGAGACAATTTTTCATGTAAAAGTTATTTTTTCTGACACAAGTATGACCATTACTGTTTCTTTTGGTTACCCTTTGAATGCAATATTTTTTTCCTTTTCACTCTCAGCCTGCATGTAGCCTTAAATCTAAAGTGAATTAGTTGTACAGCAGAAGAAGAAATCAGGAAGACCATAGCCTTCACAATAATCTCAAAAAATACTTTGGATTTAATCTAATCAGGAAGGTCATAAAGCCAGGCATAGATTACAGGTGCACACCTATAATCCCAGCATCTCAGGAGGCTAGCCTTAGCAATTTAGGAAGGCCCTAAGCAACTCAGCAAGACCCTATCTCTAAATAAAATATTTATTTATTTATCCTAATTTGTTATATAGGGCAGCAGAATGCATTTCAATTTATAATACACATACAGAGCACAATTTTTCATCTCAGGTTGTATACAGAGTCACACCATTCAAGTCTTTATATATGTACTTAAGGTAATGATAACCATCCCATTCCCCTGTCTTTCCTACCCACCTGGCCCCTCTCTTCCTTTCCCTCCCCTTTGCCCTATCTAAAATTTCCTCCCATGTTTCCCCACTCTCCAGGATATATAAAGACCTCACAAAACTTAACACCAAAAAATCAAATAACCCAATCAATAAATTGGCCAAGGATCTGAATAGAAAGTTCACAGAAGAAGGAATGCAATCAATCAACAAATATATGAAAAATGGTCAACATATCTAGCAATTAGAGAAATGCAAATCATAACTACACTTAGATTTCATCTCATTCCAGTCTGAATGGCAATTATCAAGAATATAATCCACAGGGCTGGGGCACTTGCCTAGCATGCATGAGGCACTGGGTTTGATCCTCAGCACCACATAAAAATAAACAAATAAAGGCATCCTGTCCATCTACAACTAGAAAAAATAGTTTACAGTTTAAGATCAAACTTAAAAAAAAAGAATATAAGCAACAATACTGTTGTCAAGGATGTGGAGAAAAAGGTACACTTATGCATTGCAGGTGGGACTGTAAATTAATGTAACCACCATGGAAAGCAGTTTCATCAGAAAACTTAAAATGGAATCACCATTTGACCCAGCTATCCCACTCCTTAGTCTATACTCAAAGGGCTTAAAATACACATACTATAATGATGCAGCCACATCAATGTTTATAGCAGCTTAATTCACAATAGCTAAATTATGGAACCAACTTATATGCCCTTCAACAGATGAATGGGTAAAGAAAATGTGGTATATATTCACAATGGAATATTACTCAGCCTTAAAGAAGAATAAAAGTATAGCATCTGCAGGTAAATGGATGGGTGCTAGAGAATATCATGTTAAGCGAAACAAGCCAATCCCAAAGATCCAAAGGCCAAAAGTTTTCTGTTATGTGGATGCGAATTCAAAATAAAGAGGGGAGCTAGGGAAGAACGGAAATACTTTGGATTAGCAGAGGGGAGTGAAGGGAGGGTAGAGGGCATGAGGGTGGGAAGGACAGTGAAATGAATCAGACATTATTACCTTTTGTGCATATATAATTATACAACAGATGTAATTCTGCATCACATATAATCAGAAAAATAAGTTATACTCTACTTATGTATGTCAAAATGCACTCTACTGTCATGTAAAAAAAAGGTTGTCCCTAGATTCTGAAAATACATTGAGATTTCACATTATAAAAAACCTGTCAATCAATGTCCTATTACTGAGTATTTTTATGAAACAAAGAGATGGTAAATACAGAACTTGTCCTGGATCAATTTATCACAGTGTATCACAACACATGAGAACTTGTATTTTTAGGTTAACATCTCAGATCTTAGTTCAGTCCCATAGAATGAGAAATAAGTTCTGTTATTTAAAAGTTTCTGCACAATGACAATGCTTGATGCTCTGGCACTTTATTCTTGGAATGGACAAAAATGGAGAATAATTTGAGTAGTAATATTTTTCCCAGTCACACTATGGACAAAATATCTATGAAATGCTTATTAAATTTAGTTTTTACAGTTTTGCATTCTTCTCTTACATTATGACACCTGAGTGTTAGAGGATAGTGAATTCAAAAGTGCTTTGGAAATAAATAAAAGTCTCACAGACTTCCGGTTTAAACACCCAGGAACAGTTTTGTGGTCTATAATTCTATTTATTAAAGAACTTAAAAATTATTTAAAAAATTTTAATGATAAATATGAGCAATGAACTCAATAAAAATTGTCTGACATTGACAGGCAGAGTAATACATTTTTTTAAAAAATCATACCAAAGGCAATGATTTAGTAAAAAGTGAAAAACTTCAAGTAGAAGTAGCACGACATTTCTTTAATGATCTAATTAAAGAAGATGAGATGATCCTATGAACATGGGGGAAAATTATTTAAATTTTTTGCTGATTTGACCCCAAATTTCTCTATCAATGAATTTTCTATAAACATCCTCCCATGATACTTATAATAAAGACATAATAGAAAACACATTAATTAATATTGTGTTACCAATTTGAAGCATGTTTAAGATTAGTCACTGCTAATCTTAAAACTAGACACTGCAAGTTGTGAGACAAGTCTCACAGCTTGTTGAAAAAATTTTAGATTTTTCCACATGTGACAATAATCCTAGAACTTTACATATTATTGGTAAATCATAAAGCATAAACTTTTTTTGATGAATTTCACTCCCAGTACCCTTCCATCTTCCATCCCCTCTTTAAACTCCTCCCTCCACTGTAGTAGTTACCTTTCTAATTTCATGACATCTCTTTTTATTCCCCATCTTTTCCTCCTAGCTTCCACATATGAGACATAACATGATATTTTTTCTTAATCTGACTTATTTTCACTCAGAATTATGGTCTCCAGTTACATCTACTTTTTTGCAAATAACATAATTCCACAATTTTTAGTTGAATAAAACTCCATCGTTTATACATACCACTTTATAAAAATCCATTCATCTGTTGATGGATACCTAGACATGTTCCATAACTTGACTATTGTGAATTATCTGCAACAAATATGGATATGCATATGTCATTGAAGTATGCTGACTTTAATTCTTCTGGACAGATATGTAGAAATAGAATAGCTGGGTCATTTGGTGGCATCATTTCAGGTCTTTTGAGGAAACTCCATACTGATTTCCATAGTAGCTACCCTAACTTACATTCCTACCAACAGTGTATAAGAGTTCCCTTTTCCCCACAGCCTTAACAGCATTTATTGTTATTTGTATTCTTGATGTTTTCCATAGCCACTGGAGAGAGATGGAATCTCAGTGTAGTTTTGATTTGCAATTCCTGATGGCTGACGATGTTGAACATTTTTCATATAGATTTGGGGCATTTGTATTTCTTTTTGTGAAAAGTATGTGTACATTTAATTTGCCCATGTATTGATTGGGCTATTTGCTTTATTTATTCTGTTTTTTTTAGTTACACACACACACACACACACACACACACACACACACACACACACACATATATGTATACACTCTGGATATTAGTTCTCTCTCAGAAGAGTAGCTTGCAAAGATTTTCTTCCATTGTGTTGGTTGTCTCTTCTCTCTGTTGATAGTTTTCTGCACAGAAGGTTTTTGATGTGATGTTGTCCAATTTGTTATTTCCCTTATTTCCTGAGTTATAGGGGTCCTATTCAGGCAGTCCTTTCCTATACATGTATTTTGGAGTATTTCCCCTCCCCCTTTTTTTCTTCTAGTGACTGCAAAGTTCCTAATCTTAAACTTAGATTTTTCTTTTAAGTTGACTTTTGCATGTAGTAAGAGATAAAGATCTGGTTCATTCTTCTAAATATGGATACCCAGGTTTCCCAGCACTACTTGTTAAAGAGTCTACCTTTTTTCCCTAATGTATGTTTTTGACACATTAATTATGTGGAATTGTTTCTGTGTCTTCTTCCATCCTGGTCTACATGCTGTTTTTATGCCAGTATCATGCTATTTTTACTAATGGCTCTGTAGTACAATTTGAAACCAGGTATTGTGCTGCCTCCAGATTTACACTTTTTGCTCAGAAATGCTTTGGCTACTCTGAATTTTCTGTTCTTCCATGTAAATTTCAAGACTGAGTTTTTCAGTTCTATGAAGAATGTCATTGGTTTTTTTGATAGGGATTGCTTGAATCTATAGGTTACTGTTGGTATTCTGGCCATTTTCACAGTATTCATTTAACAATATTTATTCCGTCTGTCCATGAGCATAGGGTGAAATAATTTATAAGAGGAAATTTTATAGCTATAGCTTAAATTTTAAGAAACAGATCTTTCAAGTAAACAACCAAAGATGTCCATGAGCATCTTCTAGTGTCTCCTTCATTTTCTTTCCTCAGTATTCTATAATTTTTATTGTAAAGACTTTTCACATGTTTAGTAGATTCCTAGATTTTCTCTTTTTGATCCATTGTGAATGGGTTTATTCTTCTGATTTCTTTCTCAGCAAATTCACTTTTGGTGTATAGTAAAGCTATTGATTTTTGTATGTTAGTTTTGTATTTTTCTATTTTTCTAAACTTATTCATTAGCTCTTAAAGTCTTCTAGTGGAGTCTTTAGAATCTTATAAGTATAGGATCATATCATCTGTGAATAATTTGATTTCTTCCTTTTCTATCTGTATCTCTTTAATTTTTTTCTTGCCTAAAATTTCAAGACCTATATTGAAAAGAAGTTGTGAGCCTTGGCATCCTTGTCCGGTTCCTGATTTTAAAGGAAATGCTTTCAGTTTTTCTCCATTTAGTTTGATGTTGGCTTTGGATCTGTCACAGATAACTGTTATTAACTTGAGGTAATTTCTTTCTATTCCTAGTTTCTTCAGGACTTTTATCATAAAGGAATATTGATTTTTGTCCAGGGGTTTTTCTGCATCTATTAATCTATTGAGAAAATCATGTGATTTTTGTCCTGGTTATATTCATGTGGTATGTTAGTTATACATATCAATTTGCAAATGTTGAACCACACTTGTATTCCTGGAATGAAATAAACTTGAACGTGGTATATTATCTTTTAAGTTTGTTTTGAATTTGTTTTGTTAATATTTTATTGAGAATTTTTGCATCTATACTCATTAATGATGTTAGTCTGTGGTTTTCTTGAAGTATCCTTATATAGTTTTGGTATCAGGGTGACACAGGCTTTGTAGAGTGAGTTTAGAAATGTTCACTCCCTTTTTATTTTATGGAATAATTTGAGAAATATTGGTATTAGTTCTTCTTTAAAGATCTGGTAAAATTCAGCTCTGAATCTGTCTGGCCTTGTGTTTCCTTTGTTGGGAAGCTTTTTATTACTGCCTCAGTCTTATCATTAGTGATCTGTTGATATTTTCTATATCTTTTTGGTTCAGTTTTGGTAGGTTGTATATGTGCAGAAATTTACTCATTTCTTTTAAATTTTTTCATACATTGGAATATAAATTTTCAAAATTGTTCCTAATAATCTTCTGGATTTCAATTGTGTCTGTTGTAATTTCCCCATTAAAGTCTCTTATGTTAAAAATTTGGACTTCTCTTTTAATTTTTCTAGGAGTTTATGAAATTTGTTTATTTTTTAAAAGTTAATTTTTGTTTAATTTATCCTTTGTACTGTTCTTTTAGTTTCTAATTTGTTAATTTCAGTTCTAATTTTAATTTTTTTTCTTCCTACTAGTTTTAGGATTGGTTTGCTGTTTTTACATGACCTTCAACTGCATCATTAGGGTTGTTTATTTGAAAGATCTCTGTTTCTTAAAATTTAGGCTCTAGCTGTAAAATTTCCTCTTATCAATTATTTCACTGTGTCACAAAGATTGTGGTATGATTTATTTCCATTTTTGTTCAATTTTAAATGTCCCCCATAATTTCTTCAATGACCCACTCATCATTCAAAAGTGTATTGTTCAATTTCCATGTATTTAATTTCTGTAGCTTTTCTTGTTGATTTCTAATCTTATTCCATATGCTGTGAAAAATGCAAGATATTATTAAAATTAATTTTTTTATTTGCTAATATTTGCTTTATGACCTAATACATAATCAAATTTAGAGGAAAGTTCCATGAGTGGCTGAAAAGAAAGTTAATCAGTTGCCAGTGGATAATATTTTGTGATTGTCTGTTAAGTCCAATTGATCTATAGTAAAATTTAAATCTGATGTGTCTTTGTGATTTTCTGTCTGGATGACTGTTAGTGAGAGTTGTGTATTGAAATCTCCCCACTATTACTGTATTGTGGTCTATTGTGTTTTTTTTTGCACTGAATTAACAGTCACTGACATTCATAGCATAAATATCCACAAAGACTATGTTTTCTTGTTGGATTTCCCCCTTTACAAACACACAATTATCTTCTTGCTCTCTTTTAAAAAATTCTTTCAAGAGAACAGGGTTGGTAGCTCAGGGGTAGAGAACTTGCCTAGCACATGTGAGGCACTGGGTTCGATTCTCAGCACCACATAAAAATAAATAAAATAAAGGCACTGTGCCCATATACAATTAAAAGTATTTTTTTAAAAATTTCTTCTTAAAATGTTTTTATTAGTATATAGCTATATGTAAAAGTGGGGTTAATTTTGATATAATCACACATGCATGAATGTAATTTTTTCAATCAGTACTTCTTCCCTCCCTCCTTTCCGCCCCCATCTACCTCCTCTACTCCATTGGCTTCCCTATCTATTTATTGTTTTTATCAATTGGTACTCTAAAGGGTATACATTAAGGTGAAATGGACTATGGAACATTCACACATGCACACAGCGTAATTTGGTCAATTACATTGTGTCCCTTTTTTATCCCTTTTCCCTTCCTCTAAACTCCACTTCTCCATCACACTGACCTCTCTTCCATATCTATGGAGTCCCCCTTCCCCCCTTATTTTGCTCTAGCTTCTACATATGAGAGGAAACATTTCACCCTTGACTTTCTGTCTTCTTAGCATGATATTCTCCATTTTTCACCCATTTACCAGCAACTTCCATATATTTTTTTTTCTTTTCAGGTCTCCATTGTGTATATATACCACATTTCTTTCATCCATTCATCTGTTGATAAGCATCTGGGCTGTTTTTGTTACTATTGCTTTGTAGTATAATTTCAGATCTGATACTGTGATGCCTCCACTTTTCTTTCTCAGGTTTGCTTTGGCTATTTGGGTTCTCTTATTCTCCTAAATGAATTTTAGGATTGTTGTCTCTAGTTCCATGAAGACTGTCATTGTGTATTTTGATGGGGATTTTATTGAACCAGTATAACACTTTTGGTAGGATGGCCATTTTTATACTAATTCTTCCTATCTGAGAACATCAGAGGTCTTTCTATCTTCTAAGATCTTCTTCAATTTTTTCTTCAGTGTTCTATACTTTTCATTGTAGAGATATTTCACCTCCTTGGTTAGTTTTAATCCCAAGTATTTTCTTTTTATTTTTGAGATTACTGTGAATGTGATAGTTTTCCTAATTTCATTATTGGAGTGTAGGAAAGTTATTGATTTTTATATGTTGATTTTGTATGTTGCTATTTTGCTGCATTTGTTTATTAGCCACAGATGTCTTTTATTTTTTTCTGAGTCTTATAGACACAGGATTATGTCATCTAACCGAGATAATTTGACTTCTTTTCCTATTTGGAAACTTAAAAGTAAACTTTCCTTCTCTTGTGATTACTCTGACTAAAGTTTCAAAAACTATATTGAATAAGAGTGTTGAGAATGGAATCCTTTTCTGGTTCTAGAAATCAGAGGAAATGCTTTCAGTTTTTCTATATTCAGTACAATGTTTTCTCTGGGTTATCATGTGTATCTTGTAAAATGTTGAGATAAGTTCCTTCTGTCTCTAGTTTCTCCAGCATTTTTATCATGAATGGATGCTGGATTTTGTCAAAGACTTTTTTTTCATTCCTTGAGATGATCGTGTGATTCTTGTTCTTAATTATATTTATGTGCTGAATTACATTTATTGATTTGTTTATGTTGAATCAAAGTTGCATCCCTGGGATAAAATCCATTTGGTCATAGTTTCTATCTTCTTAATGTATTTTTGAATGAAGTTTACTAATATATTATCAATGATATTTTCTTCTATGTTCTTAAGGGATATTGATGTGAAGTGTCTTTTCATGATGTGTCTCTGACTGGTTTTGGTGTAAAAGTGATACTGACTTCATAGGATGAATTTGGGAGGGTTCGTTCTCTCTCTAGTTCATAAAATAATTTGAGGAAAATTCTCATTAGTTCATCTTTAAAAATTTTATAGAACTCAGTTGAAAATCTAACCAATCCTTGACTTTCATTTGTTGGAAGACTTTTAGTTGCTGTTTCAATCTCATTGCTTTATATGGGTCCATTTAAGGTGTTCTATATTCTCATGGTTCAATTTGAATAGGTCATATGTTTCTAGGAATTTGTCAATATCTTCTAGGTTTCCCTGATTATTGAAGAATAAGTTTTCAAAATAGTTCCTAATGATCCTCTGGATTTGGGAATTGTTTTGACACTTGCTTTTTCATCTCTAATTTTTTTATTGGATCTTTTCTCTTTCTTTTGGTTAGTTTGGCTAAAGATTCACCAATCTTGTTTTTCATTTGAAGAAACAATAATTTTTGCATTGATCCTTTATATTGTTTGTTGTTGTTGTCCTCAATTTCATTAAGTTCATCTTGGATTTTAATTATTTCCTCTGTTTTTCTGATTTTGGAATTAATTTTTTCTACCTTTTCTAGGAACTTAAGTTATAACATCAGGTTACTTTTTTTAAAAAATTTTTTAATTTGTTCTTTTTAGTTATACATAATAGTAAAGTCTATTTTGATGTATTTATACAAACATTATTTGGCCTCTTTTAAAATTTTTAAAATTTGTTCTAATTAGCTACATGACAGCAGAATGCATTTCAACTCATTATACACCAATGGAGCATGACTTCTCATTTATCTGGCTGTACACAATGCAGAGTCACACCATTCAAGAAATCATACATATACATAGGATATGTCTCATTCCACCACCCTTCCTAATCCTGAACCCCTTCCCCTTTTCTCACTTCCCTCTGCTCAGTCCAAAGTTTCTCCATTCTGCCACAGCCCCTCCCCCCATTATAGATCAACATGCACATATCAGAGAAAACATTTGGCTTTTGGTTTCTTTGAATTGGCTTATTTTGCTTAGCATGATATTCTCCAACTCCATCCATTTAAATGCAAATGCCATAATTTCATTCTTAGTTAAGGCTGAGTAATATTCTATTGTGAATATGTACTACATTTTCTTTATCCATTCATCTGTTGAAGGGCACATAGGTTGGTTCCATGGTTTAGCTAATATGAATTGAGCTGCTATAAACATTGATGTGGCTGCATCACTGTAGTATGCTGATTTTAAGTCCTTTGGGTATAGACTAAGGAGTGGGAAAACTGGGACAACTGGTGGTTCCATTCCAAGTTTTCTGAGGAATGTCCATACTGTTTCCATAGTGACTGAATCAATTTGCAGCCCCATCAGCAATGTATAAATATACCTTTTCCCTATATCCTCACCAACACTTCTTGCTTGTATTCTTGATAACTGCCATTCTGGCTGGAGATGAAATCTTGGAGTAGTTTTGATTTACATTTCTGTAATTGCTAGAGATGTTGAACACTTTTTTCATGTATTTGTTCATGGATTGTATTTCTTCTTCTGTGAAGTGTCCATTCAGTTCCTTGGCCCATTTATTGATTGAGTTATTTGTTTGGGGGGCATTAAGTTTTTTGAGGCCTTCATATATCATGGTGATCAATGCTCTGTCTGAGGTGCATGTGGTGAAGATTTTCTCCCATTTGGTAGGTTCTCTCTTCACATTATTGATTGTTTCCTTTGCCATGAAAAAGCATTTTAGTTTAAAATCATCTCAATTATTGATTCTTGATTTTATTTTTTTGTCCTTTAGGAGTCCTGTTAAGGAAGTCAGGTCCTAAGCCAACATGATAACGATTTGGGCCTACTCTTTCTTCTATTAGGAATAGGATCTCTGTTCTAGTGCTTGAGTCCTTGATCCACTTTGAGTTGATTTCTGTGCAGGGTGAGAGATAGGTGTTTATTTCCATCTGCTGCATATGGATTTTCATTTTTCCCAGCACCATTTGTCAAAGAAGCTCTTTTCTCTAATATATGTTTTTGGTGCCTTTGTCTAATATGAGATAACCGTATTTATATGGGTTTGTCCCTGTACCATTGGTCTACATGTCTATTTTATTGCTAGGACCATGGTATTTTTGTTACTATAGCTCTGTTGTATAGCTTAAGGTCTGGTAATGTGATGCCTCATGCTTTACTCTTGTTTGGCTATTCTGGTTCTCTTATTTTTCCAAATGAATTTTATAATTGCTTTTTCTATTTCTATGAAAAATGTTCTTGGGATTTTAATTGGAATTGCATTTAATCTGTATAATGCATTTGGGAGTATGGCCATTTTTAAAACATTAATTCTGCCTATCCAAGAACATAGGAGGTCTTTCCATACTCTAAAGTCTTCTTCAATTCCTTTCTTTAGTGTTCTGTTGTTTTTTATTGTAGAGGTCTTTCACCTCTTTTGTTAGATTGATTTCCAATATTTTCATTTTGTTTTGTTTTGTTTTTGAGACTATTGAGAATGGGGTAGCTTTCTTAATTTATCTTTCAGAGGATTCATCCCTAATGTATGGAAATGAACTTGATTTGGGGGTGTTGATTTTATATCCTGCTACTTCGCTGAATTCATTTATTAGCTCTAGAGGTTTTCTGGTGGATTTTTTTGGATCTTCAATATATAGAATTATCTCATTGGCAAATATTGATAGTTTGAGTTCTTCTTTATGTGTTTGTATCCCTTTAATTTCTTTCATCTGCCTAATTGCTCTGGCTAAAATTTCCAGGACTATGTTGAATAGATGTGGTGAAAGAGGGCATTATATCTTGTTGCAGTTCTTAAAGGGAATTCTTCTAATTTATCTCCACTTAAAATGATGTTGGCCATGGGCCTAGCATAGAAAGCTTTTTTTTCTTTTTAATAAATGACAGCTGAATGCATTACAATTCTTATTACATGTATACAGCACAATTTTTCATATCTCTGGTTGTATATAAAGTATATTGACACCAATTCCTGGAATGTACTTTGGATAAAGATGTCTATCACATTCCACCATCCTTGCTAATCCCCTGCTCCCTCTGTTTCCCTCCCACCCCTCTGCCCTATTTAGAATTTATCTATTCCTCCCATACTCCCCTTCCCTACCCCACTATGAGTCAACCTCCTTATATCAGCGAAAACATTTGGCATTTGTTTGTTTTGGGATTAGCATTATCTTCTCCAAAGCCATCTATTTCTTGCAAATGCCATGATTTTATTCTCTTTTTTTGATGATTAAAATTCCTTTGTGAATATATGCCACATTTTTTTTTATCCATTCATCCACCGAAGGGCATCTAGTTTGGCTCCACAGTTTATCTATAGAGAATTGTGCTGCTAGAAACATTGATGTGACTGTGTCCCTATAGTATGCTGTTTTTAAGTCCTTTGGGTATAGACCAAGGAGAGGGATAGCTGGGTCAAATGGTGGTTCCATTCCCAATTTTCCAAGAAATCTCCATACTGCTTTTCATATTGGCTGAACCAATTTGCAGTCTCACTAACAGTGTATTAGTGTACTTTTTTCCCCACATCCTCACCAACACTTATTGTTGTTTGTCTTCATAATAGCTGCCATTCTGACTGGAGTGAGATGATATCTCACTTCAGTTTTGATTTGCATTTCTCTAATTACTAGAGATGATGAACATTTTTTTCACATATTTGTTGACTGATTGTATATCCTCTTCTGCGATGTGTCTGTTCAGGTCCTTGGCCCATTTGTTGATTGGGTTATTTATTTTTTTGGTGCTTAGCTTTTTGAGTTCTTTATATGCCCTAGAAATTAGTGCTCTATCTGATGTGTGAGAGGTAAAAATTTGCTCCCAGGATGTAGGCTCTCTGTACACCTCACAGATTGTTTCTTTTGCTGAGAAGAAACTTTTTAGTTAGAGTCCATCCCATTTATTGGTTCTTGGTTTTAATTCTTGCACCAAAGGATTCTTATTAAGGAAGTTGAGGCCTAATCCCACATGATGAAGATTAGGGCCTACTGTTTCTTCTATTAGACACAGAATCTCTTGTTTAATTCCTAGGTCTTTGATACACTTTGAGTTGAGTTTTGTGCATGGTGAAAGATAAATGTTTAATTTTATTTTGTTGCATATGGATTTCCAGTTTTCCCAGCACCATTTGTTGAAGAGGCTATTTTTTCACCAATGCATGTTTTAGGTACCTTTGTCTAATATAAGATAATTGTAATTTTATGAGTTAGTCTCTGTGTCCTCTATTCTGTACCATTGGTTTACCAGTCTGTTTTGGTGCCAATACCATGCTGTTTTTATTACTATTGCTCTATAGTATAGTTTAAGTTCTGGTATAGTGATGCTACCTGCTTCACGCTTCCTGCTTAAGGATTGCTTTAGCTATTCTTGGTCTCTTATTTTTCCAGATGAATTTCATGTTTGCTTTTTCTGTTTCTATGAGGAATGCCATTGGGATTTTGATAGGAAGTGCATTAAATCTGTATAGTTCTTTTAGTAGTATGGTCATTTTGATAATGTTAATTTTGCCTATCCAAGAGCAAGGTAGATCTTTCCATCTTCTAAGGTCTTCTTTGATTTCTTTCTTTAGGGTTCTGTAGTTTTTTGTTTTGTTTTGTTTTTTTTTTTTTTGAGAGAGAGAGAGAGAGAGAGAGAGAGAGAGAGAGAGAGAATATTTTTTAGTTCTCAGCGGACACAACATCTTTGTTGGTATG
The DNA here is from genome assembly GCF_052094955.1 of Ictidomys tridecemlineatus. Classification (NCBI taxonomy): domain Eukaryota; kingdom Metazoa; phylum Chordata; class Mammalia; order Rodentia; family Sciuridae; genus Ictidomys; species Ictidomys tridecemlineatus. The sequence continues at coordinate 116,739,512 of NC_135477.1, read as the reverse complement.
TGGTGCTGAGGATCAAACCCGGGCCGCACGCACGCCAGGCAAGCGCGCTACCGCTTGAGCCACATCCCCAGCCCGGGTTCTGTAGTTTTTATTGTATAGATCTTTCACTTCTTTTATTAAGTTGATTCCCAAGTATCTTAAATGTTTGTATCCCTTTTTTAAAGTTATTGTAAATGGGATAAGTTTTCCTCATTTCCTTCTCAAAGGATTTGTCACTGATATATAGAAATGCCTTTAATTTATGGATGTTGATTTTTATATCCTGGTACTTTGCTGAATTCATTTACTAGTTCTAGAAGTTCTCTGGTGGAGCTTTTTGGGTCTTCTAGGTATAGATCATATCATCAGCAAATAGTGCCAATTTAAGTTCTTCTTTTCCTATACATATCCCTTTAATTTCTTTTGTCTAATTGCTCTGGCCAGTATTTCAAGAACTATGTTGGGCACTATAGAAATACAGATTATAATTAGAAATTATTTTGAAAACTTATACTCCAATAAAATAGAAAACATTGAAGGTATTGACAAATTTCTTAAGTCCTATGATTTGTTCAGATTGAATCAGGAAGATATATACAATTTAAACAGATCAATATCAAGTGATGAAATAGAAGACGCCATCAGAAGCTTACCAACCAAGAAAAGCCCAGGACCCAATGGATACACAGCCGAGTTCTATAAGACCTTTAAAGAAGAACTAATACCCAAACTCTACAATTTATTTCAGGAAAAAGAAAAAGAGGCAGCACTTCCAAACTCATCTATGAGGCCAATATCACCCTGATCCTCAAACCAGGCAAAGACACATGAAAGAAAGAAAACTTCAGACCAATATCCCTGATGAACATAGATGCAGAAATTCTCAATAAAATTCTGGCAAATCGAATACGAAAGCATATAAAAAAGATTGTGCACCATGATCAAGTGGGATTCATCCCAGGGATGCAACTTGGTTCAACATATGGATATCAATAAATGTAATTCATCACATCAATTGACTCAAAGATAAGAATCATATGATCATCTCAATAGATACAGAAAAAGCATAAGACAAAATACAGCATCTTTTCATGTTCAAAACACTAGAAAGACTAGGTATAACAGGAACATATCCCAACATCATAAAGGCTATCTATGCTAAGCTTCAGGCCATCATCATTCTAAATGGAGAAAAATTAAAGGCATTCCCTCTAAAAACTGGAACAAGACAGGGATGCCCTCTTTTACTACTTCTATTCAGCACAGAAAGCTTTTATAGTGTTGAGATATGTTTTTACTATCTCTAGTTTTTATATTGTTGAGCATGAAGAAGTGCTGTATTTTGTCAAATGCTTTTTCTTCATCTATTCAGGTGATCATATGATTCTTATCTTTCAGTCTATTGATGTGATGTGTTGATTTCATGTGTTGAACTAACCTTCCATCCCTGGGATGAATCCCACTTAATCCTGGTGCACTATCTTTTTAATATGTTTTTGTATGTAATTTTCCAGAATTTTAGTAAGAATTTTTGCATCTATGTTCACCAAGGATATTGGTCTGAAGTTTTCTTTCCTCAATGTGTCTTTGTCTGGCTTAGATATCTGGGTGACACTAGCCTCATAGAATAAGTGTGGAAGGGTTTCCTCCTTTTCTATTTCTTGGAATAATTTGAGGCGTTTTGGTATTAATTATTCTTTGAAGGTCTTGTAGAACTTGGCTGAGAATCTGTCTGGTCTTGGGCTTTTCTTGTTTGGTAGGCTTTTGACGGTGTCTTCTATTTCATTGCTCAAAACTGATATGTTTAAATTCTGTATGTCTTCCTGATTCAGCTTGGGCAGATTATATGTCTCTAGAAATTCGTCGCTGTCATCAAGATTTTTTATTTTTGGAGTGTAAGTTTTCAAAATAGTTTTTAATCATCATCTGTATTTCAATAGTATCTGTCTGATGATTTTTTTTATTATGAATTTTAGTAATTTGAGTTTTCTCTCTCCTTTTTTTTTCATTAGGATGGCTAAGGGTTTGTCAATTTTATTTATTTTTCCAAAGAACCAGTTTTTTGTTTTGTCAATTTTTTCAATTGTTCTTTTGTTTCAATTTCATTGATTTCTGCCCTGATTTTTAAAATTATTTCCTATCTTTTACTACTTTTAGTGTTGATTAATTCTTCTTTTTCTAGGGCTTTGAGTTGGAATATGAAGTCGTTTTTTGTTAACTTTTTATTCTTTTAATGAATGAGCGCGATGCAATGAACTTTTCTCTTAGTATAGTCTTCATAGTGTCCCAGAGATTTTAGTATGCTGTATTGGAGTTCTCATTTACCTCTAAGAATTTTTTTTTTATCTCTTCACTGATGACCTGCTATCCATGTATCATTCAACAGTGTATTATTTAGTATCCAGGTGTTGGAGTAGCTTCTATTTTTACTTTATCTTTGATTTCTAATTTCACTCCATTATGGTCTGAGAGAATGCAGGTTAGTAACATTATTTTTTGTATTTGCTAAGTGTTGCTTTGTGGCATGAGATATAGTCTATTTTAGAGAAGGAGCCATGTGCTGCTGAGAAAAAGTGTGTTTGGTCATTGATGAATGGAATATTATATATATGTCTGTTAAGTCTAAATTATTGAATGTATTGTTGAATTCTATAGTTTCTTCATTTAGCTTTTGTTTGGAAGATCTTTTCAGTGGTGAGAGAGGTGTGTTAAAGTCACCCAGTATTATTGTGTTGTGGCTTATTTGATTCTTGAAATTTAGAAGTATTTGTTTGATGTACGTAGATGCTCCATTTGGGGGGGCATAAATCTTTACAATTGTTATGTCTTGTATGATTCCCTTAAGCAGTATGGAATGTCCTTCTTTATCCTTTCAGACTAACTTTAGTTTGAAGTCCACTTTATCTGAGATGAGGATGGAAACCCCTGCTTGTTGATGTAGTCCATGTGAGTGGTATGTTTTTTCCCATCCTTTCACCTTCAGTCTGTGGACATCATTTCTTCTGAGTCTCTTGAAGGCAGCATATTGTTGTGTCTTCTTTTCCAATCCAATCTGCCAGGCTGTGTCTTTTAATTGATGAGTTTAGGCCATTAAAATTCAGGGTTATTATTGAAATATGGTTTGTATTCCCAGTCTTTTTTTTTTGTTTGTTGTTGTTTTTACTTGATGTGGTTTCTTCTTTGATTGGCTTTCTTTGTTGATTTTCTTTTCTTTTCTTTTCTTTTTTTTGGTCATCTCATGGAATATTTTGCTGAGAATGTACAGCAGTGCAAGTTTTTTATTCATAAATTCTTTTAACTTTTATTTATTATAAAAGATTTTTACTTCATCATCAACTCTGAAGCTTAAATTTGCTGGATATAAGATTCTTGGTTGACATTCATTTTCTTTCAGAGCTTGGAATATATTGTTCCAGCACTTCCTAGATTTGAGGGTCTGGGTTGAGAAATCAGCTGGGATCTGAATTGGTTTCCCCTTATATGTAATTCAATGCTTTTGTCTTGCAGTCTTTAAAATTCTATCCTTATTCTGTATGCTAGGCATTTTCATTATAATGTGCCTTGGTGTGTGTCTATTGTAATTTTGTATATCCTGGAGGTCTCTTGTATTTTATTTCCAACTTCATTCTTTAGGTTTGGAAAATTTTCTGATATTATTTCATTGAAAAGTTTATGCATTCTTTTGTTTTTTATCTACTCATCTTCATCAATTCTGACAAATCTTAAATTTGATCTTTTCATGTTACTCCATAATTCTTAGAAGTTCTGTTCATGTTTTCTTTCTGCCCTCACTGTATGGTCAACTTTATTTTCAAGTTTATGTATTTTGTCTTCATTGACTGAAGTTCTGTCTTCCAAGTGATCTAGTCTATTGGTGATGCTTTCTATTGAAGTCTTAATTTGGTTTATTGTTTCCTTCATTTCAAGGATTTCTATTTGTTTTTTCTTCAGAATCTTTAAAAAAAATTTTTTTTTTTAGTTGTAGTTATACAGAATACCTTTATTTTATTTATGTGGTGCTGAATATCGAATCCAGAGCCTTGCACATGCTAGGCAAGTGCTCTACCACTGGGCCACAACCCCAGCCCCACAACCCCAGCACTCTTTATTGAAGTGATATTTTGCTACCTGCATTTGTTCTCTTGCATCATCCTTTATTTGCAGATCATTTTAATTATGTATATTCTTAACTCCTTCTCTGAAATTTCTTCTACTGCATTGTCAATAGATTCTATTATTATAGCATCTTGATTTGTTTGGGGCACTTTCTTTCCTCTTTTTTTTCATGTTTTTCATGTGTCTTTCCATCTAGGAGTGTGGATCCACAGTATTACAGTTTCTATCCTATATACTTATAGTGTCCCTGCATGTTTCCAATATCTCATCCTTAGTGTGTGTCGATATTAACAGCACCCAATGCAAACAATATGCAGCTTTAAACCAAATACCTCCTATTAAAGCATTTACAGTTTTGTTGCAAAAAACAGAAATGATGTGTTCAATTATCACCTACAATATAAACAGTAGATTTTCAGTTTCTAATACCAGACAAAGAGAGAATGGGGTGGTGTAGGATGTCATGTTTGTGAGGTAGAGGGGAGGAGATAGAAGTATTAGATCACGGGAAGAGGAATCAATAGAAGTTGCTTGTTAGCAAGAGAAAAGAGAGAGAATCCATGGAAACAGAGAGTTAGTAAAAGATAAAGAAAATAGAGAAAAAAATTAAAAAGAAAAAATTGTAAAACTAAAAGAATATATAACAAAGCTATAAAATATACTATCCAGACATCCCAACCCTCAATAGCCTGATGTATGAAAAGTACTTGGTTTCAAAAATGGTGGGGATGTGAGAGTGGAAAAAGAAAAGAAAAAACATAATCTCAAAGGAAAATTGAACAATTGTTTCTGTTCGAGTTCAATAGTTTCTCTGTTTCCCTTCATATCTTATAGATGGGGTTGTCTGGAGTTTGCTGGTATCTGCACTCTCAGGAAGGTGAGGGTTACTAGGATGGGAGAGTTAGTCTTGGAGGCAGAACTCCTGGAAGTGGGATATAGAAATTGGCAGTCCCTGTTGGAAGACTGCACCCCAGGAATCTCCTTTTGTGTCACTTGTGTGATGTAAGAGCCTTATCTTAGCCCTTTATTTTGTCTGTGGACCCCACAATTCTTTTTCTCTAATTTATTCTCTAAACTATATCTCTCCTGCCCCCACCCTTTGGACTTCCCAAACAGGTACCTCTCTCTCTAGAGGTTCTGAGGACTGAGCACCAGGACTTGTGCACCTGTCATGGAGAACTATTCTGTGTCGGAAGGATCAAGACCAGGCTTTGAGAGCTGCAGGCCAGCCACATAGCTGCAAATGCTGGACCATATTGGTGGCTAGGGAGGAGTTAGGAGACTGGGAATTGAAGAGCTGGTAGGCCCTGTTGATTGCCAAACCAGCAGGGATCAGTGGATACTGGATTGGGGAGGGAGTTGGAGACTGGGCTGGTGTCAGGTGCCAGCAAGTGCCAGCCCAAGTTCACTCTGGAAACCTGATGAATGCTGAACTAGTTGGGCTGGCAAGCTGAGAGCAAGATGCCCTCACACCTTCTTCCAATTTCCTGACTCTGTGTAAGTCTCTCTCCAGCCTCTACAGCAAGATGGTGGCTATTAGTACACCAAATATGTGTAACCAAGCCTGCAGGGCCCTTGATGTTGGACTTTCAGGCCCTAGCCAGTGTTCTAAGATGGAGGCGACCGCTTTCAAAAATGGGGCTGTGAGGGCAGACCATGCAGTGATGGTTGGTGGCCACATTAGGAGATACAGCACTGAGGCAGGCAGCGCTGAAGTGGGCAGCTTCCTCCAGGCCCCGTGTGGTTTACCAACATAAAGGCTACCATGTTGAAGTGGCTATGGTGGCAGCTGCAGTGTCCTAAGATGGAGACAGCTGCATTGGAACATCTGGGATCTTTTATTTTTTGATGTAGACACTCAATGCTTGAAACTTTCCTGTTAGAGCTGCCTTCATACTGTCCCAGAGATTTTGACATATCTTGTTTTTTCCTAAGAACTTTAAAAAATTTCTCCTTTGATTTCTTGGGGGACTTATTCCTCATTCAAAAGTGTATTATTTAATCCCCAGACATTAAAACAATTTTTGTATTTTTGTCTTGCTATTAATTCTAATTTCATTTCATTATGATCTGATAGATAAAAGGAATTATCTCTATATTTTTGTATTTCCTAAGACTTGCTTTGCATCCAAAATATTGTCTATTTTGGAGAAAGTTCTGTGTGCAGCTGAGAAGAAAGTGAATTCAGTTGTCAATGGATGAAGTATTCTACTGATATGTTAGATCCATTTGATTAATAATATTTTTAGTTCTGAAGAATCTTTACTCAGTTTATGTTTGGATGACCTACCTATTGGTGAGAGAGGTGTGCTGAAATCACCAAATATTATTATATGAAAATCTACTTGATTCTATATATTGAGTATGTTTTGGTTTTTGTATACATATGCACTGGCATTAAGCACATAAATATTTGCAGGCTTATTTATATCTTATTGTTAGATGATTCTTTAACTAGTATGAAGTGGCCTTGTCTCTTCTGATTAATTTTGACTTAAAGTCTACTTTGCTGGATATGAGAGTAGCTACTCCTACTTGCTTTTGGTCTCCATTTGTTATACACACACACACACACACACACACACACACACACACACCTTTTATAGTTTTAGATAGATAGGATGCCTCACACATGCTAGGCAAGTGCTCTGCCACTGAATTATAGCCCCATCCCTGTATGGTATATCTTTATTCATTCTTTCACCTTAAGTCTTTGGATGTCTTTACCTATAAATTGAGACTCTGGTGATCAACTTATGGTTGGGTCTTATTTTTTATCTATTCTGCCAATCTGTGATTTTAGACCATTTATATTCTATGTTATTATAGAGAGATGATTTTTGTTTTCTATAATTTTGATATATATCTGTTACTTCATTTAGACTTGATTCTATTTTAATTGATTTTTTTTTTGATACTGGAGATTCATTGTTCTCAGGGGCACTCAACCACTGAGCCACATCCCCAGCTCTATTTTGTATTTTATTTAGAGGCAGGGTCTCACTGAGTTGCTTAGTGCCTCATTATTGCTGAGGCTGACTTTAAACTTACAATCCTCCTGCCTCAACCTCCCAAGCTGCTGGAATTACTGAAATGCACCACCTTATAGTGGATTTGCCTGGGTATTGGCTTTGATATTTATTTCTCATTTCTCATATGTGAAATATATCATTAGGGATTGTGGTGAGCCATTTCAGGGGACCATGGTCGCCATTACAAGATGGCACCGGCTTCCGCCGTGGATTGCGACAAACAACTCCTTATTAGGGAGAGTTGGTGTGTCATTGTTTAACACCCTATGAGAAAGGTCCACGTGGCGGCTTTGCATTGGAGCTTGGTGTGCTTTATTAAGTGTGGGAGGCGCGAGCAGAGAGAGAATGCTAGAAGACATGTCTGAGTAAAGGCCTGAATAAACTGCTGAGAGAAGATTCCTGAGTCGTGTCTTCCTTGCTGGCGAGGGGTCACGATAAGGGATGTTTTGTAGTGCTTGCTTAGTGATTATGAATTCTTTTACTTTTTGCTGATCATAAAAAATTCTTATGTTATCTTCAATTTTGAAGGATAGTTTTGCTGAATATAGCAATCTTAGGTCAAACCTGTTATCTTTCAGGGGTTGTTATATGTTAACTCCAAATCCTCCTGGTTTTAGAGTCTGGGCTGAGAAATCAGTGCAAATGCTATTTGACTTATCTCTAGATGTGACTTGCTGTTTTTCTCTTGATGATTTTAGAATCCTATTCTTGTTCAATGTATTAGATATTTTAATTATAGTGTGTCTTGGACAGATCTTTTCTATTTGGTGTTCTAAATTCTTTCTGTATTTGGATATCCATCTCTGTCCTAAGGTTTGGAACATTTTCTCATATCATTTTATTGAAAAGTTGTGCATTCCTTTAGTTTGTATTTCACTTCTTTTATATATGTTAATGATTCTTAATTTGGTTTCTTGATGTTGGCCCAAATTTTTTGAATATTCTGTTCATGATCTTTCAACATCTTTTTCTTATTAACTTTATTTTCGATGTTATATAATTTATCTTTGAGGCCTAAGAATCTGTCTTAATAGTTGTCTAATCTATTGGGGATACTTTCGAATGGATTTTTAATTTGACTGATGGAGGCTTTAATTTTTCGTGATTCCATGGTCTACAGCAAAAGTGTGGTGGCCCAGCAGCAGAGTATGGGGTAGTGTGGGGTAGCTGTGGAAGAGGTGAACTCCTGGCAGCTAAGGCAGATGGCGCACCATGGTGGCTGAGAAACACGTAGTGGAAACCTGTACCTGAGGCATATGTGGCAATGGACAGTGGCTGGGGCTTGAGTTGTTGGCAGCCTGCATCTGGGACATGGTGGCAGCTGTTGGAGCACAACTCCTGTTGTCAGCAGTGGGGGAGGAGGTGAGTTGGCAGGCTTTATCTGAGAACAGTCCCCCTCACAAATTGTTCAAACAGCCCATTTCAAAGGCATTCCATGTGATGGTATTTGCTAGTATCTCCAGGTAGGATTAAGCTGTAGAAATTTAAAACCTATCAGAGTTGCAGACTTAGGTGTGGTCCCTACAAAATGGCTGCCTGTCACAGTTTTCTGCCAGCATTTTGAAGAACCTGGGCATTTCTCACTCACCAGGTGGCTTTGCAGCTGCCCATGTTTCACTCTGTCTGACTTTCTCTTCTACTACTCTTTCCAAACTAAGCTGTTAGCTTTGCCTCTCTCTCTTCCTCCCTTTGTTATCCTTCCTCCATATACTGCAGGTGTCAGCTCAGGATTAATGAATCCTTTCTTGAGTTCTGTTCTAGTAATTAGAATTTCCAAGTACCTCATCACTCAGGGGCACTGGACCACTGAGCCACATCCCCAGCCCTATTTTGTATTTTATTTAGAGACAGGGTCTTCATTGAGTTGTTTAGTACCTTGCTGTTGCTGAGGCTGGCTTTGAACTTGCAATCCTGTTGCCTCAGCCTCCAGAGCCACTGGGATTACAGGCATGACCCATTATCATATTGCTTCTGTCCACCCATCCCTCTGATGGCTATACTCTGTTCTGCTTTTAACTGCTTTGATTCCAAACTTTCAAGAAGACGTTCTGTCTACCTCCACTTCACCAATTTGTCAACCTCCTGCAAAAAGACTTTTAGTCACAATCCTCTATGTTGCTATTTTCTAAATAACAATTTGCAGATGTGCTTAGTCTTCCTATTTAGTTATAAATTGTAAACACTAGCTTTAGTTCCTCTTTCCAGAAATTTTCAATTGTTTCACATTGCCTACTCAAGTATTGCTCACATTGCTCTAGCATTAAAGATTTTTCATAACATGCTACTGACTTCCTTTGTAGCCTTATTGCTCATCCCATACTTATGCATCCTGTTTTTTAGCAATATCCTGTGTTTTGGACTACTTGTTATTTCCTGACATCTACATTTTCCTCATTTTGAGTCTTTGCTTATGCAGTTCCCTTTCACTAGAAGCTGTCCACTTGAAATCCTGAAATCCTCCCTCCTTAAACTGTATGCATGCTCACATCTTGCTTAAACAAGCCTGTCTGTGAGAAGTATTTCCTGGCCTTGTTCATGCTGGTGAAAAACCCTTATGACACACTGTATGTACTTTTCTTAGGGAACAAGAATACTGTCTTTTATTGTAGTCATATCTCTAATTTCTCTCTGAAGGTGGAATATGACTTACTCTCACTTGTATTGATTGCAATACCCAGTGCATGCTAAATTCAGACTGTGAGCAGACCAGGATGAGGTAAACAAGAAAGAAGACTGACTTAAGGTCCTCTGTGGAAGACCTGAACATAACTGTTAAAAATTGAATTTCCTCCCTTCAAATTTATGTGTCAAAGCCCTAACCACTCATTTGACTGTATTTTGAATAAAGAGGTAATTGAGGCTATTGGAGGCCATAAGGGTGGGGCTCCAATCCAATAGGATTATTGTCCTCATAAGAAGGACAACAGAGTTTTCTTTCTCTGTGTCTCTCTCCCTCTTTCTCTGTCTTCCTACATGTGAAGACAGAGTGAGAAGATGGTCATCCATAAGCCATGAAGAGAGCCCTTTCCAGGAATTGATTAAACTGACACTGTAATATTAGACTTCCAGCCCCTAGAACTATGTTTCACAATGACTTTTGTTGTTTAAGTCACTCAGTTTGCAGTATTTAGTTATGGTGATGAGATAATCAAGATAGGTTTTGCAGTAACAAATGCTTAAAAATGTACATGTGGCTCTGGAACTGGGAAGAGTTTTCAGGTGCATCCTAGAAAATTCCAAGAGGGGACTGTAGGTAGAAATATGGATGATCACGGTCATTCTGTTGAGGGTTTAGGAAAAAAAAAAAAAAGACCTAGAGACAAAGCTTCATCTTGTTAGAAAATATAACAGAATGTGGGTAGAAATGTGGATGTTTAAGGTCATCCTGGCAATATTTCAGATAGAAATGAAAAACGGATTATTAGAAACTGATGGGAAAGTAATCTTTGTATAAATTGACAAGAACTTGGATGAACTGTACTGAAGAATTTTGTGAAAGGTGAATGAGATGATTTCTAAACAAAATATTGAAAGTGTGGTGTGGGTCTTCCCTACTGCATTTGGTAAACTTTCAGAGGGGAAAAATTAGTTGGAAAAGGGACTGTTTAGCAGAAAGAAACCATTCTATCTACCCACGCACAAAAGTTGTTTGGAAGAGAACACTAAAGGTTCTCTTTTTACATAATCATTTTATATAGGAAGCATGAGTATAGCTCATGGACTTAATCATCGATCTCAGAAGCAGCCACTAACAGAGATGGGATTATACCAGCAGGGACTTTCTCATTTAAACTAAAGGTGAGTGTTTTTGTCAATTTTGCATCACTGTGACCAAAAGACCTGACAAAAACAACTTAGGGGAGGAAATGTTTATTTTGGCTCATGGTTTCAGACATTCAGTCCATGGCTGGCTGATTCCATAGCTTTGGGCCTGAGGTGAGGAGGAACATCATGGTAGAGGGTGTGGTGGAGGAAAACTGCTCATTTCATGGTGACTTGGGAGCAAAGAGAGAGACAGTGAGATAGTGAGGTACTAGGGACAAAATATAAACCCCAAAGGCATGCTCTCAGTATCTACTTCCTCTTGCCACAATTTACCTGCCTACAATTATCATTCAGTTAATCCATTCAAGTGGATTAATCCACTGCTTACATTACAGCTTTCATAATCTAATCATTTTACCGCTGAACATTTCCTGCATTTTCTCACACATGAGCTTTTGGGGGACACCTCATATCCAAGTCTAACAGTGACAGAGGCCAGGGGGTGGAATGAAGGAAGGTTACTTGACCCCATGGATTCTGTATAACTGGATCCAATTGCCATTCAGTTCTCAACGTGCCCTATTCTTAAAGGAAAGGAAAGTATGGCATTGAAGTTGATTCAGAAACCAGAAGGCTGACTCCCACCCCAGGCACAGAGAGAAAGATGTTTTTTTCCTTAGTTTCTGAGGATGAGGACCAAATAGAGAGCCATATTAGAAATGTCCTCACAGGAACAACTAAAAAAAACCATAGGGGTGAGATTGCCATTTCTGAGGAGTCTGCAAGAGGGGACACAAAGTCAAAGGAGATTATTCTTGAGCCTTAAGATTTGATGGAATTTGGCTTGCTAGGTTTTGGACTTGCGAACACATTACCCCTTCTTTCTTTCCTATTTCCACTTCTTGTGGTGGGAAGGTCTACATATGACTGTCCCACTATTGTATTTTGGAAACACAGAACATAGTTTTTATTGGTATGTCACTGAAGAATTTTGCCTTAGTATCTACAGCTGGGGCTGTAGCTCAATGGTAGAGTGCTTGGCTTGCACATATGAGGCACTGGGTTCTATTCTTAGCACTACATAAAAATAAATAAATAAAGATATTGTATCTATTTACAACTAAAAAAAAATTTAAAAAAAGAATTTTGCCTTAAGATGAATTGTAACTCAATTCTCACCCATAGCTGACTTAGGTGCTATTTAGATAAGATTTATAACTTTAGTTTTTAGTGTTAATGATGAAATTAGTTGAGAATTTTAGGGCTATGGGAACAGAGTAAATATATTTTGTATACTAGAAGGACTTGTATTTGGAGGAGGTAGGTGGAATATTGTGAAGTGAATGCTTTTATCCTCTCCTAAAGTTTATGTTGAAGTCCTAACCTCAATGTGTGCATTTGGAGTAAAAAAGTAATTAAGGTTAGTTGAACTCCGAAGGATGGGGATCAGATCTAATACAATTACTGTCCTTATAAAGGAAGACACTGGAACATTCTCCCTATCTATTTTTCTATCTCTCTTTCATGTGGTTTAGGTGCAAATTTAGAGTTTACTTGCTTTAGTTTCTTGGTGCTAGCTTACAAAGCAAAAACACAGGTATAATAATATCAACCAGGTTATTTCTTTACATTTGTAGTTTGACAAAGCTTTTCAAACAAATATAAACTGCTATAAAACGGAAAAAACAAAACCTATGTGTGTTGCTATGGTTTAGATATGAGTTGTCTCCCAAAAGCTCATGTGTAAGACAATGCAGGAAATGTTCAGAGGTGAAATACTTATATTATGAGAGTTGTAATCCAAACAGTGGATTAATCCATGTAAATGGATTAAAGAGGAGGTGAAATGATTAAGTTGTGAGAAATTTAACCTAATCAGTGCATAAATCCCCTGATAGGGATCAACTGGTAGAAAATGTAGGCCAGTAGGGTGTGACAGGAGGAGGTGGGTCACTGGAGTTTGTCTTTGGGGTATATATTTCGTCTGTGGTGAGAGGAGAAGACTCTCTCTCTGCTTCTTGGTGTGATATCCTCAGATGCTTTGGTCTGCTTTTCCTGCCACCATGATGTTCTTCCTTATATCTGGCCAAGAACAATGAGTTGACTTCTATGGGCTGAATTCTCTGAAACCATAAGCACCAAATAAACTTTTCCTCCTCTAAAATTGTTCTTGTCAGGTTTTTTTGGTCACACACACACACACAAAAAAATGGCTAAAACACATGTCCTATTCACACCTCTGATAAATACTGATTTCAGGTTCCTCTCTGATTAGGAAACATTTTTGAGAACCCGTGTGAAGGACTGGGCCAGCTGGACTTTTGCTGGCACTACCCTTGTTCTCCCTGCAGAAAGCTCAGGTTTCTTTCTAGCCTGGATCCTCTTCTCTGATCAGCTCCAGCATTGTGAGAATGCAGCAAGGAGGTGACCATCTACAAACCAGAAAAAGCCCTCCCCAGGAGCCATATTGAGGCACCTTGATCTTGGGTCTTCTAGACCAAGATAAAATTTAAAAACATATGATATGTTTTTAAATTTGCAAAAAAATCTTACTTATCACCTTGAAAATATTTAGGGAGATACGTCTTCTATAAATCGAAAACAGTGAAACAGCTGCAGTGAAAGTAAACTTTCAAGACTCAAGAACTGAGAGAAAAGTAATTTCTGTTGTAAGCTATCCAGTTTGTAGTATTTTGTTAAGACAGCCAAAGCTAAGACAATACCCATCTCAAACTCTTTTCAAAATCATTTATAAAACCTCTTTAAAAGAAGATATGCTTTTTATTTTTCAAAGTAGAATATAAAATGAGCTATTGAAAGGAATATACCCCCAAATCACTAGAGCTTGTGCTCAATATTTTGTATTATTTGGAACATTTGATTTCTATTGTAAACTTGACAGTACAATCATAGACTTCTCTTTACCGATATCTGGGACTTAGTAAATATTTTAGCATGTGACACAAAGGAAAAGCAAATTCATTCTTACGGATTTTTTTTTCTAGTGCTAGGAATACAAAACCATTTTTCCAACCATACAAACAGTTACATTATTACAGAAATCTGAAAACACATATGTGATGCTTATTTAGAGTAGTGGTTTAAGGGTCTTAATCTAAAAATATATACCTAATGATAAATTCACAGTTGAGTTCTATTTCTTCATTTAATAAGAAATCAAAGTTCAGAATGATAAAGTAAACTACCAGTTATATTTTGAGAACTTTGAGAGGCTCTGTGTTCTCTATCTTTGTACCCTTACTTCCATAACATAATTCTTGTTGCTGCACAAAAACTACTTGGGGAATAAATTTCACCATCAAATATTCAAATGTTTGCTTCATTGCAGCTTTGCATTCACTATAGTAAACAAGGAACAAGACATAAACAATGCTCTTTTCTTTTCTTTCTTTCTCTCTCTCTCTCTCTTTTTTTTTTTTTTTTTTTTTTTTTTTTAATCAAGACAGGGTCTCACTACGTTGGCAGGCTGGTTTTCACTGGTTTCCAGCTCCTGGGCTCAAATGATACTTTTATCTCAACTTCCTGAGTAGCTGGAACTACAGGCTTGTGCCACCATTTCTAGCAGATTCTCCTCCTTTTGCTGCGCACTGAAATTACTACAAATAACGTGCTAAAAACTATAGCAGCAAGTATCAGTATGTTAGAAGGGCACATTTCAGAAAGACAAATATGGATGATTTTATAGTGGCAAATAAATGACAGAACAAGAAGCTGCAACTAAGTGCCCATGAAATAAATGACGGAAGTAGAAGTAAGAACCAGGCTTTTCATCCAGGAAAACAACAACAAATCCATATAACAGCAAATACTGAAGACAGCTGTGCTACGAGGTATGGGAGAAGATATAGGAAATGATGTGATTGATTAAACTCTCTGTGTGTTACTTTCTCAACTTCAAACCTTGGGCAAAGTGCTCCCAGGCTTAAGTCCTCCAAATCTCTAGTGAAATTGAATAATCACCCTGAAGGTCATTCTGGAGGTCAAAGCTCCCAGAATGGAATTGAGTTCTAGAGCAGAATCCCACGTTTTGACCTTTGATTCTTTCTTGCTATATTCCTATGATTACTCTTTCAGGTCAAAAGGCTAGCCCAACTTCACAGAGCTTGTGGTAACTTTGCCTAGTTAAAGAAAAAGTCAATGATATCAGTGAAAACCTACATATGCTTAATAAATTAAGAAGCTAACTTGTGCTTTCACTAGCTAAATCATTTATATTTTCCAAATTATTTTAAACAAACAACCAGGATGACTAGGCATTTGGGGGAAGGGAGAAAGCTATTTGAAGAAGCAATATCAGGAAAGATGAATGGCATATGCAATTTAGAGAAAATAGGTGATTAAAATATAAGAGCACTTTGAAAATGGTGCTAATACTTTTTGGTTAGAGAGTATTGGTTTCTGTTTTCCAGGGTTATAATATCATACCTTTCTCACTGTTAGTAGAGTTCTGGGTTTAACAACATATGATATGTTTTTAAATTTGCAAAAAAATCTTACTTATCACCTTGAAAATATTTAGGGAGATACCTCTTCTATAAATCAAAAACAGTGAAACAGCTGCAGTGAAAGTAAACTTTCAATGTCCAAAAAAGAACCCCTGAAAATTTAAAAATAATATTATTTAAATAAATATCAAATAGATAGACTGGCAGAAAAAAAATGAGATTTCAAGAATATAAAGAAAAATGCAAGTCAGAAAATGTAAAAATATTGAATTCTAGATCAATCCAGAATGCAAAATATCAAAACAAAATCTTTGGAATGAAAATCTGAATTATAAAATAGTATTATCAATAAGGTAAAAATTCCCAGTGCTAAAAAAGATGAGTCTACAGAATTTAAAGCAAGCCAAGACTACAGAGTGCAGCAATAGGAAGAAAAGAAAAATGACAGCAAAAATTTAAAACATCTCTGAACATGTTTTATAATTTTAGAACATAAGAATAAAGAAATAATCCTAAAAATCTCCCTTAGGAATCAACAAAAATAAGTCCTTATGAAGCAAGAGAATCAGGGTGCTATTAGACATCTCTTCAGCCTGTGGAACAATACTGGAGATACTTCAAGATGTGGATTTCTTCAAAGTTGTGATGAAAGATTATTTTGAAACTAAAAATCTATAATCAGTGCAATTGCCAATCAAATGTAAGAGCAGACAAATATTTTCAGACACATACATATTTGAATTTTATTTTAATGCTTCTTATCTAAAAGAATAAACTCCTTGTGGAAAATAAAGAAGGAATCAGAAAATAAATAAATATGGAATGCTAAAATTAGCAGACTCTCACTGATAAAAAATAAAACAAGTCAGATGCAGTGGCACACACCTGTAATCCCAGTGACTCAGGAGACTGAGGTAGGAGGATTTCGAGTTCAACAGTGAGGTGCTAAGCAACTCAGTGAGATCCTGTCTCTAAATAAAATACAAAATAAAGCTGGGGATGTGGCTCAGTGTTGAGTTCCCCTGAGTTCAATCGCTGGTATCCCCCAAAATAAAAATAAAAATAAACAAACAAAAAAATCCCTCAGAGAGTTCCTTCAGTTAAGTTGTTGCACATAAAATCTTCCACAAATAATATGTGTAACACCTCAGGATATATTACTGATACAGAGAAGGCATTTTCTTTCTTTCTTTTCTTTTTTTTTTTTCTTTTTTTTTTTTGTCAACAAGTAAAATGACAACCAAATACATCTCAGAGAAAAAAATCCAAATCCAAATATAAGAAAACTAAAATTAAAACTAAAATTAAAATTAAAACTAAGATTAGCCTGACAGCCCCCTGGGAGACATCCTGCCCTGGAGGCATCCTGCAGCTACCTATCTCCCTGCAACATCCTGCGGTTATCAGGATCATCAGACATCTTGCAGCTGGCAGTTTTACCACCCACATCCAGCAATTGCTGATTAGAGAGCTTCCCCATCCCCAGCATATGAATACCCACCCACATCCAGCAATTGCTGATTAGAAAGCTTCCCCCATCCCCAGCATATAAATACCCCTGTGTGAACAATAAAAGTTTGCAGCTTGATCAGAACTTTTGCCTTGCTGTCACCTTTCGTGTCTCTTGTCCTTTCATTTCTCCCCATCTAGGTTCTCTGCTCACGTTGATGTGTCCTGCCGGACGGGACATTTGGCGCCCAACATGGGGCTCAAGCCTTTGACTGAGAAGGAACGCCATCCTCTGAGAAGACTTGGCCAAGCGGGAGCATGCGATCGCCTCGGCAGATAGACCGAGAGACAGATCCGGGAGGAGAGCAAGGATGACTCACGGTGAGTGACCCACCATGGAACAAGCAGTTTCGTCACGAGTTGTTTTTGTCAGGCCTCAAGGAGGCCCTCAAGACACGGGGGGCGCATGTTAAGAAAAAGGACTTAAAATTATTCTTTTCATACATAGGAGAATTGTGTCCATGGTTTCCCCTTGAAGGGACCATCGATGGTAAAAGATGGCTTAGAGTAGGAGACTGTTTAAATTATTATGAATCCTTTGGCCCAGAAAAGATGCCTATTCCCACCTTTTCTTACTGGAACTTAATTAATGAAATTCTTAAAAGTTCACCCTTTGATAATGGTACCTTAAAACTTGTCAGGATTGGGGAAGAGGCTATGCAAAAGACCTCTCGTCCTCCTCTCGGCATGCCCTTCAGTTAGTATAGACATAGACCCTTCCCAGTCTCCCCAGGACCCTGGGAACCTTCCTGGTCCCCCTCAAAATCCCGCCCTAATCAATAAGGCTTCAATGGTTACCAACCGCCTTTATCCAGTTTTAAATCCTGAAGACACATTGACCCCTGGGGAGGAGGCTACCTTGGAGAAGGAAGCAGCTCGCTACTATTCAGAAGATCTACAACCTCTCAGAATCCTGCCATAGCCTATATGACTTAGACATCCACCTCCTTCTTATATCCCTCCTGCCTTTTGTGCTCCGGCCCTTCAGGGGCCAACTGCCCCCTCAGATATTTTTTCCCCACTTCTCCTGCCTAACCAGTCCCGACCCTGTTTAGTCAGTTTTCCTAGTTCCTTCCAGACCTCAGCCAGGACTTAAGTTGATATGCAAATAGAAGAAGCCTGGAGTCCCGCTCAGTAGGAGATAGAGTAAAAGTGTCTTTTTACCTGAACTCAAACTAGACCAAACCAAAAAGTAAATTGTATGGTATTTACTAATTACTGGCCGGTCATCTTTTTTAGGACTCTTGCTTTTTCTTAGATTCTATATTTTTTTTTGAGCTCATGATTTTAATCCTACAGACAAGTTAATGTTTTCTGATCAGTTCTATTTTTGATCAACTGTGGAGTTTTTAAACATTGCAATGGAGATTTCACCTGAAAAAATAGCTACAAGGCCTTGTATATGTGTGCACACTTGTGTTATGTGTTGTATGTTGGTATGTCTGTATGTGTGTATGTCCATATATCATGCAGTTATATGACAATTGGCAGATATATGAGGAGCACTTATAAAAAATTAAAAAAAATGGATCCAAATATCTTTGATTCACGTGATTCAAATGGTTCAATTTAAATTGGGTGAACAGATAAAAGTAAAGATGTCTTTAAAATTAAGCTTATAAGTTTTTCTAGGTGTTCAAAAAAACCTAATAAAATGTTGATGTCTATGAAATAATTGCTTAAATTCAGAAATTTACAAGTATTGTTTCAAAATGTGAACAAAAAAAGGTTAACAGATGGAAAAAAAGAAAAACTAAAAGGTATATGGATTTAATAGAGGGAAAATGTGTTTTTGGATAAGAAAGTCTATGTGATTAAGTTAATAAAAGGGTTTAAGTAAGTGATAAAAAAGGTCTGTGTAAATTGGTCATATGTGTAAGTTTTTGCACAAGTAATCTTAAAGAAATTAAAAATTATACAACTATGGTTAAACAACAACTGTTATTTTTCAATATTGTAATGTTATTTGTTTAAAAGCTAAACTTGGTTAATATAAAAACATCAATGTAATTATGGTGCTATTAATGTATTCATATCTTCCAGGTATACAAGTCTGTAAGGTAGAAGCTTCAAAAGAGCATTATATCGGGCTGGGGATGTGGCTCAAGCAGTAGTGCGCTCGCCTGGCATGCGTGCGGCCTGGGTTCGATCCTCAGCACCACATACCAACAAAGATGTTGTGTCCGCCGAGAACTAAAAAATAAATATTAAAAATTCTCTCTCTCTCTCTCTCTCTCTCTCTCTCTCTCTCTCTCTCTCTCCTCTCTCACTCTCTCTTTAAAAAAAAAAAGAGCATTATATCAAGTGTTCTAAAATTGTATGGTAATTTTAGGCTTAAAAGAAAAACATGTTGGAGATTTATTTATATCATTTGTGTTCTATAACTGTACTTATTATCAATAAGTTATGTAAAGTTCCATGTTACTTTTTACACTGAGATGCAATTTAAATGTATTTTTAAGTTAATGAGAGCCTAATCTGTGTAATCTTGTGTTTTTTATTGTAAAACACAAAAATACTTTGCTACTTTTCTACAAAAGGTTAAAAGCTTTCAGCCTTTCTTTAATTCATGTTTTAGATGTGATATTATGTTGTGTTAGCTAATATTCATGTGAACTTGAGCAACAATTTATGTAGACTTTGTAAAATGATGTCTAAAAAGCAAAGATCAGTTTCAGAACTACAGTATTTAAGATTTATGAGGAGACCCGCCTTACTTGAGATAAGGCTCTATGTCCCATCTCATGTGAAAGTGACTATGAAAAATGTAGGCCAGATTTAAGGTTGTGTCCAAAAGTTGGTTTTTGTCACGATTGCCAGGATCTCAAACAAGGGATAAACTCCACAAAACTCCAAGGTAGCTATTATATGAACTAAATGTTTTTACTCTTGATAATTTTATTTTGTAGCTTTCTTATAAATGATTTAAGATTGCCTGTTAATGTTTTACAGAGGGACCGATTTAAGAACACACAACCTGGGATAATTTAAGATAATGAGTTATCACCTACAGGATAGAGAGATAGACATTAAAGCCCAGTACTCTTAGTATAAGGCTGTTGAAACTTATTTGCTGGATGTTTAAGATTAAGTTTTAAAATTAAAGTTAAATTAAAAGGGCCAAGAAAACCAATGTTTGGCTCTTGCCCTCTGAGTCAGTCTGAATCAGGGAATAGGGAACTTCTCCAAAGAGCTTTGCAACTCTGGGCCACATAACCTCCCGATCAGATCAGGGAGATTAATGAGACGGCTAGAGGACAAAAAGCCAATCAGTGCATTTGCTGTGAAGAGGAGGGTCATCAGAAAAGGGAGACATCCCTGATGCTTCCGAGGGAAGCCACGAGGTCAAGCAAGGCCTGGACCCATCCTAGCGCAAACGGCACTAGCAGAACTGAGAAGCTGCTGTGAAGTTCCTGAGGACTCCCAGGGTACTCAGCTGACTGTTATCAATAGATAGAAACAAAGTCAGTTTGACTTGCTTCATCTTAAACACTTAGCAAAGACAGTTAAAGCCAAAACACAGCTATTCCTGGGCATTTTAAATAATAATAATAATAGTTAAATGTAACTTCCAAAATAACTGGAGGCTACAAAAGAGATTCTTAGGTAGGAATGCCTGATAACTATCAAAAGAAACTGCCAGAGTAGTTCTAGTTTAAGACCCACAGATATCCCTAACCTACACAGCTAAGCTTGGTGTTTGCTAGTATGGTTATCCAGCCCTAAGTAATAGAATTAAAGATTTCTCTATTAGACACAGAGGTCATACTAATAAAAGGATTTTGCAAGATCAGATGACATTAAATTATTAAACTGTATCTTAAGGGGAAGGACATCTGTAACCCTAAAAGTTAAATGTCATGTTTACAGTCTTGATAACTGGAAATGTTAAAGCCTGGTGAGGGAACTTATATACAATGACATGTTCCAGCTGCTACAATACTTATTCAGTACTCATGGTTTTTGTTTCCCTCATAAAAGCACCCATCCCCAGATGACAACCTGTTTTTCCCCAGCCAGACCTCAAATGGAACTGACTTCTAAAAGGGAACTCATGTCCCCCATGTCATCGAGGAGAAGGCATATACACCAAGTTACAGTCAGCTGGATGCCAAGGCACTGTTGCCCATACAGGTCCACTATCATCATCTAGAGATGGAAGACTGTGCTGCCAACATTTAAAAGGATGTTCTACCCTTCTCACAGGCTTATTTCTTAAGTTTACATCCCCATAGCTCTGACCAACCATCTTCTGCCCTTGCCATAAGGGTTCGCTCCTCCATGGGCCCCTCCGTTTGGGGGAGGATGCACCCATGGAGTGAAGACGTTAGGCCATAATAACGGAGGCTGCAGGAAGGACTGCAGGAGGTTGGATCCATGGATCCCAAAACCCAAGACCTCTGAGTGACATGCTCTGGTGATGGCGATTGGCATACTCCCTCCTCAAAGCCTTCTCCTCCAAAAACATGCCAAGGCCACCACACCTTAGAATATCTCGAATCAGGAGATATTCTAAGGCCTTCTAGAGGAACAGAGCCTCTATCACCCCCTAAAAACATGGTCGGTAAGGTATGGTCAAATATTTTATATAAGAAAGGGGGAAATGTCGGGGACTAGAAGGAAATTCTCCTTCAAAAATTAGCCTGACAGCCCCCTGGGAGACATCCTGCCTGGGAGGCATCCTGCAGCTACCTGTCTCCCTGCAACATCCTGCGGTTATCAGGATCGTTGATGTGTCCTGATGTATCAAAAAGATAATCCTTTTGAGCTTGTGTGGAACATTGCCCTGCAAGTGAATGGGTTTTATTACATAGGATCACTGCATCCTTCTCTTATAGCCAGTTTACTGGCTTGTGTTGCAGTGAATAATCATTACTATCATAATATTCTTAACGCTATTTAATTACTTTAGAATTAATTATTCTAAACAATTCCCAAATTAACCAATTTGTCAAAAATGGAAAAAAGTCATAGTTATAGCACCAAATGAAAATATAAAACTTGAAAATAAAAATATATGCACATGTGACAGATCAGGAGGATGGGTGTTGGGAGGGAAGAAAATATTCATGAAATGAGTTATAGAAGGACTATTTCTCACTCAATAGAATATAGAGTTAGGAGTTACTTCCCAAAGTTCAAATAGTACAAAACTAATTTTCATTTATGATGACATCATGAAGATGATCAACATAGAAAATAATACAATGTGTAAGTAAAAAATGTCAGGAAGAAGAAAGAAGATACTTTAAATGATTGCTTATGTTTTATAGCAAAGACAACAAATACCAACAAAATCCAACAAATACTATTATAAGAATATCATTTAGATTTATGAAGATAATCAAGAACCAAGATGATAAAACATGAAAGTGGATAGCCACTTGAAAAGAAGAGATCAGGGAGAGCAAACAGCTATTAACTTTGAGTTTTTAATTTCAATATTACTTAAAATTTTAATTTCTTCTATGATGCTTCAAATTTTAATTCCATGTATAGACATTATTTTATAATGAGTAATTAAATAATGATTGCTAAATGATTAGTTACCGTTAGTTATGGTTAATGCTTTCATTCATTTATTCAATCAGTATATTCTGACTTCTTCTTCTGGGTCCAAACATTGTTACCAGGTTTGAGAATAGAGTTTATTGCCTTATGGATTTCATATTCTACTCAAGAAAGCTGAGAATAAATAAGAAAACTAAACAAATGAATGAAATATTTTCAGATAGATAAGTTTTAAAGAGAATTAAGCCGGGTAATGGAGATTTGATGTGTTTGGGTTAAGGGTGTGTGTGATGCAGGAGGTCAGTAATGTAGATCTACGGAAGAGGGATTTTATCTAGCTGCTTGCTAGGTAGGAGAAAGAGGACTTAGGGTCCTTGGTGTGCTCAAGGGAAAAAAATGGACAAATATAGTAAGGGACAGGACAGTATAGGATCCAGATGAAGAGAAATACCATAAACTATGGCAGAGTTCAGATTTATTATAGTTGTGGTGGAGAATTATTGAAAGGAGAGTCCAATGGGATTTTCTGAAATATGTGGGATTTTCTGAAATATGATGGTGGCAAGATCATTTTCCCTAAAGGAATCTTTTTTTGTGAGATTCGATATCCATCTTGACTTTGGAGAATCACTTAACATCAAGGAATCTTCCAGCACTGATGTGTCATTGGATATCTTCTAGTTAGTGTTTTATTATATGGAGAAAATTATTGATGTTTGTAATACCCATTGAGTGAAACATATCCTATTTTACTATTTGTCACAATGAGAATGGAGGCAGTACCAGATCTAAATTTCGCAGAATGGTAAAGTTCAAATTGAATTAATAGAAGATGGAAATGAACAGTACAGCACTGACTCCCTAACTGCCCTTTACCCTAGTGGAGTTTGTGCTCCTGTATTGTACATTCAATGCCCCTTGTTTTGAGAATTTGTGGTGAAAATAAAATAATAATCCTTTTTTATTTGTCCTTCCTCCCCGCCCATGTCTTTGTTTTTGTCCTGTTACTGCATATTAGTGGCTTTCACTAGCTTGCAGAACAAGATTTGGAAGTCATAATCCAAATAATGGGAAAAAAAATTTTTTTAATTATCCTTCTTAATTTTGGAAATCATGGTTAGTGTAGACAGCAATTCCTTTTAAAGCTTCTTAGGACAGAGTGGCTTCCTAGAAATGTTTAGTTTGTCTCTTCAGACTGATGACTAAGATCATAAAGTGAAGTATATATGTTAAAGTGCAATTTCCAAGAATAAACCTGTGGCAAACATTAACACACATTTCCCATCGCCTGGTCCCACTGAGGTACAAACAGAATTCAATATTTTCTCTCATGCCAAAGTTTTGCATGGTGATGAAAGTGCCTTTTATGTCTTCATCTACCTTTTTGACTCCCCTTTCTTCCTTTTCTTTTTGTTCCTCTGTCACTAATCTTCCCAGTCTTCCACTGTCTTTCCCTTTGTTGTAGGGACAGACAACGCAAGGCACAGAAGACAGCAGGAAACAGTTTTATTTGGCTGCAGCCAGGTTCATAGGGCACAGCTTTTGTTGTAGTCAGTCAGTCCCCTGAACCCCGAGTCCTAGTAGTTTCAGAGTTTTATATCCAGCACGTGAGGGGAGGGGCTCAGAAGTTCACAGTCTGCAGAAGTTCACATAAAAGCAGCTTTTTCTTTCACTGTTTTGGGCAAGTTAACCCTTCAAGGACAACAACTGAGAAGGGGAGAGCTGCTTTTCCCCTTTCTTTCCTCCCCCTGCCAGCTGTTACCATGGAGCCCAATTGGTAACTTCTCTTATCATATAAATGTAGACATCTCTGTGAAGCCCCAGCTCAAGATCAGAGACCTTGTTTACACATTTCTACAAACTACTATACTGGATACTTGTTTGTGAAAAACTAATAAGGAGGTGTCCAGCACCTGGAGTGCTGATTTAGTCCAGGCTAGCAGCCAAGTACAATAGGGGCAACAGGAAAATAGGAAGTGTGTCTACATTGAACTCTTTTGCAGACTCTTTTGCTGACAGTCCTAAAATCAGCCATGTTGAAGATGACTGGAAAAACCCAGTTAATATTTTATGTGGAGAAAGAGGGTGCCACTACACCTTTATCTCATTTTTTTTCTCTCTACTTTTCCTCTTGATTTCCCTTCTCCTTTATTTTCTCCCCTTTTCTTCTTCTTCTCCATTTCTACCTTTGTCTTGCTTTTCTCTGGAAAAGTGTGGATGGAAGTCTAATTACAATGGTTTAAGAGTGAAAGTTATGTGGAAAAAATTGAATGGAATTTTTTTCATGTATAAAATTAAGAAAGGGGTCAGTCTAATTTTCCAGTGTACATAAATGAATATACTACAGTGACTTTTATTATTTATATCCATAAGAAACTATTGTTTTTAAAGTAAATAAATGAAAAGATCAGTAGAGCAGAGAAAAGGGAACAGAGAGAGAGGGAGGTGGGAGAGGACAAGGGTAAGTATGGAGATTGATAGGAACAAACTATGATCTGTGTATTCATAATTATGTCAAAATAAATCCTAGTGTTATGTATATGTATTATAAATCAATAAAGAAACAGTAAAAAAAAATGTCTTCTAACCTAGTAAAACTAGGAATAGTCACCAACATTTGGAGAAGAAATCTAAATAGAATTAAAATATATAATTGACAATACAAGGATGATATCCAAATGTGCTGGGAATTGCATTTACTTTCAATGGAAATAAACATTAGAAAAGAAGTCAGAAAAAAAAAAAGGAAAAGAAAAGAATGGCAGCAGGAACTAGAAAGGATATAACATCAAGTTAGTGTATGAGAGTATGGGTGTATCTGTTAAGACAAAAGAGATGTTTGCATACTGATGCTAATGATCCAGTAGAGAGGTTAAAACTAAGCATGATACAGTATACAACTTTAGAGAGAAGGCAGGAATGAGTAGACAACACGAATAGAAGCAGAAGGTCTGGATTTTGTTGACAGGACTCACCTTCTTTTGGAATTGGAGATGGTCAGAGAGGGCAGATGCAGATTCAGGTTGGTTTTGTAGATACAGTGGTAGCACACCAAAGTTGCTGTCTAATAGTTTTCTTTTTCTTTAATTGAATCATGAGGTTCTCCAAGCTTCAGTTTTCATTTTCCAAAGTCTGAAGCAGAATTCTCAATGTAGGGCTATCTATAATTTGATGAGAATGCATTTAATTTCCTTCACTCAATGAAATGATTTCAGTTACACCATGTGCCAAGAATTGTGTCAAGTTATTCAGATAAAAAAAGGAGAGGGTATGCACAACTCTTTCTGATGGTAAAATTCTATAGCAAAAACGTTTGTTTAAACATAGAGTTAGAATTTAGGGGATTGTATTTCCTCCTGAGTGCAGAACTTGAAAAATGTGTCCTCTGAGCAAGAAAATTTGGAGTCCTAGTCAAGTTTTTAGAGTTGAAATCCTACATACCAGTAGTCATATTTCACTGTATAAGTTCTTTCCATTTTGTGTTACCTTGATTTGCACAAGCCTCTAACATTTCTTTCCAGGAAGTTTGCAGAAATCACTGGAGATAAGGGATTGCAGCCAGATCATATAGTTCTATGATTACCTTGTACTTTCCCAATCAGAAAGCATATTTTTCCTCTTAAAGAAAAAAAAATTTTAAAAATAATTTTTGAATGAAAAAACTTTACTTATTAATTCATATATAATTTAATTGTTCTCCTTTTCATTTTCTGTACATTTTTCTTATTGATTCAGAATCTGAATCTAGTTCTTATAAAGGTACCATATTTCCTTTTACTGAGGGTAACATTCTGAAGCTATTAAAGTTGCTAGAAAGTGCTTTCTGCCTGAAAGAGTCATGTTGTGTAGATCAACCTAAAATGGAAAGACATAATCATTTATTATAGTTAACTATGAATTGAGGCCTTACAGTCAATAAACATTAGACCTACAAAAAAAAAACTTGAAAAAAAAACTCATGTAATTCTTCCATTTGATTATCAACCCTCTGTAATGAACCTCTTCTGAATATACTTGGCCAGAAGTACCTTGTACTAGGGTTACTTTCTCCTCCCAACCTATGCCCAGGATGGCAAGATGCTCCCATACATACATTATGCTATTTCTCAGTTATTTTTGCCAGGAGAGAGGAATGTTGAAATCAGTGTAAAAAGAGATCCAAATTGAAGTAAACATACCAATGTTAAAGAGCAGTGACTTGAACAAAAAATAAAACCAAAAAGTGTAATAAACTGTATATACTTGTTTAACTCCAAATTAAACCATTTATCAACTCATTTGCCAACATGAAGTAATGTGTTTGTGTGTGTGTGTGGGGGGGTGTGTTTTGGTGTGTATTTCTGCATAAATTTATGCCTGTATATATTACTTATGCATTGTGTGTAGATATTGTGTGTGGAGAAAGAGACAAATGGAAAATATTATCATCTTCACAATTGTGAACAGAATTCCTTTGGGTGAAAAAGAAATTGTTTTATTTACAAAAATCCTCTAATGAAGGGCTTCAAGGAACTTAAATGTCACCAGACTTATAAGGGCAAAAGTGTTCTGCATTCAGAGGAAGAACAGAACAGGTTTATCCCAGAAAAACCTACAGAGAGGATTTGAAGCAGAGAGATGGGAAGAGAATACTGGGTTAGGTGGGAGGAGAAAGCTGGGATCAGTGCAGGAGATGTTGCAAGGATGAACCTCCAGAAGAGGGAAGCAGTATTATGGAAAAGGGATGTAGAAAAGATATGGGCCATATCTAGATTTTAAGGTTGTTTTCTGCTTAGGACACAATATCATCTTGTTCTCTCCATCTTTTCAGTGAAGTTGGCTCATCCAAAAATGATTAAAGTGAGTAATTTTATGTGCAGAGGTTTGTGGAAAATAAAAAGGGGAGTTTATTTTCATATTATGTCAACGTTTTGTGGACATCGGAGCAACATGTAAACATATGGGAGTCAAAGGACCCTTAAGAACAGAAGAGCCTTCCTAAGGTTTGTGGTCCCAGCCCTAGAAGTAGAGTATGGAATTATAAGATCAGAAGAGATGTTTTGTTCAAACGACACTTTTAGAGTTTTATTTAAGCTAACACTGTGGAATTACTAAAAGTGTCAGTAAGTAAAGTGTCAGTAAGTAAAATAAAGCCAGCATACTTCACTCAGTTCAGAGCAGTGTATTTGCCCTCAGTAAAAGAAGAGAAGGTTGCCCACAGCACATGCAAGTGCACACCTGCTGAGACTTCCTAAACATTCACCCACTTGCTGCACCACAACCTTGAGACACAAGCCCTGTCAAAGGCTTACTTTCTTTTCCCTTTAGCATACCAAATAATGGCATGACTCTAATAAATTTCCGGCTTCTAATCTTTGAATCTATGACTGTCTCTGAACCTGCTTCCCAGGATGTTTTGAAATACCCAACTCCATGTATTGTACAGGTGAGAGCAAACTGATGCAACTTACTTGGCCTGAAATCAATTTATATATTCATAAATAAAATCATACTGATCAAACTGTAGAAATTTATAAGAGGAAATTCTGCATGTGATGTGTTATGGAGCTTTATTTTATTTATTCAGTGTTGTGTATGTGAGCTTTTCCTCCAAGGCCTTACTGAGAACTGGGTTAGGGAGAAGTGATACAATGGATGGAAAATTGAAAATGGTATTCAAATGTTCCAGCATTATCTGCATTCAAATATTTAAAATCTACTTTTAAATAACATTTTTGAATTCTAATAGGTCTTTGAATCTGCTGGGTCTTATGTATCATACATGGATTGGTTAGAAATATATTTTCACTAAAGATAATCAACTAATCAATACAAAATAGTGTATTTCCATAAACAATTTATGGGTATGCATGTTCTCAGTTCATGTATAAGTGGACATCTTTAAGGCGACTTTTCTTCAAGAACAGTCCCCACTTTCTATCACACACATGTTTGCACTATAAAAACCCACATCCCTAGGGCAAATAATGAATCAGGAACTTGTGCAGAATCTCAACTAAAATAGGCTAAGCATTCCCTTTTGGAATAATTTGGTATAATAGTCTCTGATAGGACTTGAACTGAGGGAGGACATGCATAGAAAAACGCATAGAAAAGTTAGTCTGTAGAGAGTAAGAAAAATCAAAGAGGGGCACAAAGGTGAAGACAGGAGAAGATCAAGAACAGAGATGGAGTGCCAGTTGCTTGCGTTTTCTTCTAGAGGATATAAAAATTAACTTAAATGTCAGTAGTTAAAAAGAAATCTGTTAGAATTTTCTAGTGTTACATCACTGACACATAATAACTATGCATTAATGCCAGGCACTGTGGTGCATGCATGTAATTCCAGCTACACAGGAGGAACAGACAGGAAGTTCAAGGCCAGTCTGAGCAACTTAGCAAGACCCTGTCTCAAAATAAAAAATACAAGGGCTTGGAGATGTTGTTCAATGGTATAGCACCTGCCAAGCATGTGCAAGACCCTGGATTCAATCCCCAGTATCAAGGGAAACAAATTATGCATTACATATTTCTTAAAAGAAGGGTTGGGCTAGCATATCCTGTATGAGTAATGACATTTTATGGCAAAGGAAGGTGATGTTTAAGTTTCAAGTTACTGACATTTGTTTTTCAGAAACCAGAAGGAATCAATCATCATTCTTTATAATTTATGAGCATTATTTCACAGTATTGATAATGACCAGTAGGGTACTGGCTATTATATTTCTTGGAGGAAAAGTCAAGTTAGAATTTCTTCTTAAATGAAAATGATATGCACTCACTGCATAAAGTAGAACCATATATTGAGGCATGAATGATTCATAAATAATAATAACATAAAACTCATTGAGCAATAGAACTCCAATAAGGGAAGCACAGAAATGTTATTCATAAGTAAATGAAAAGTCCTGTCATAGTAGCATTCCTTATTTGCCATATGTCACCAACACAAATGCATATAGAAATTTGTTAAGGATATATATTAGTGGATTTGATCTGAAATAGATAATAACAAATGGAGGAGACTGAAGTAATGAAGAAACATTCCTTGCTTAATGATATTCAAAGTCAAAAAATAGCCACCACACAAAAGAAACTGTACTGTCTGGTTACACAACAAACAAACAAATCACCAAAAACCTTTTTGTGCCTAGACTTGGCCATCAATCACCTATTTACAATCTTTGCTTAAATCCAGCATGCATGCTAGCAAAACCCGGTAGAATTGGTCTCTGATGGCCTTGTGGTTCTCATAAATTGTACCTGAACCCACTTGTACTGTACTCTTTAGTGGGCTTCCACGATTTGGCATTGTTCTTATGTTTTTAGGGAAACTGTTTGGTACTTTGCTGTCACATTTGTATAGGGGAGAAGAAATTCCCACTCCACTACCCAAGAAGGGTCAGTCTTAATGAAGTTTATCTGATCTCTCCCTCTACTCTCTTCATTGCTTCCTTTCCAAAAGAGCAACATACAATCTAAGAGACCAATTCCCATTGAGTGGGTTTGGCACTTGAAAATCATGGTCCAGCCTGATGACTTTCTCTCTTTATTCCAATGTTCTGACAGAGCAGCATCCTGTCTCTCTTGGGTATTTGATGCCTAAACGTGCTGAAGATATTTTGTAATTTCACTTCTTCCATTCTATTTCTCCAATGGGCCATTCTATTCCCACTACAGTGTTCTTTTCTCTTAGCATTTGATGCCTTATCATAATACTTTAAAAATAATAAGTGTCCATCTTACTGATTTTAAAGGTACTGTAATTTTTCTACACTTCAATGATTTTTCAACATTCTGCAGCTGTTTGGCTTTGCAGCACAGCAATTCATAAACTATACATGTACAGTACAGTTCAATTTTGTACAAATTACTAGCAAGCCTGAAATGATATATTAACAGAAGGCACATTATGCTTATTACATTACCAGAGAACAAAAATTCAGGGAAAACAGTTTTCACAGTATACAGCTAAAAGAAAGAAAAAGGCAGGAGTGTTGTGTTGAACATCCAGCCATCCCTCTACCTAAGAGGGAAGGCAGAAAACTCTTAATATGGAGCTACTAAATCTGGTCTAATATTCAAGACCATGACATGTGATTTTTTTTATTGAATTCAAAACTAAATGATTTCCTTCTGGAATATTTTTGTAGTCTTGTTAAAGTTTAAGAGTACACCTGATGGTCACAGAAATCAGATAGGATGCCCTCATTTACAAACTATTCTGTACTGGAAAAAAGATGAAAGATTTTTTCCTTGATGCCTCCTGTTGTGAATGTCAATATTAATGAGTTGAGCTTACCTGATAGTGCATTCATGACACTTTTTACATTCATGTTATCTAATTATCTGTTAAAAATGTTATCTAATATCTGTTAAAATGTAATGAAAATATAACTCTTGATGCCTTAATGAGAACAAAGATGTTATTAGACACATGCATTATCAGTCAAGATGGACAAACATGAGATAAGCAAATAAACTTAAGTGGGATAAGTAGCAACTAGGTTACATCCATGGAAATTTGTCTCCCTCTCCTAAACCCAGGATTATCTGAGCTATAATAATCAAGAACTAGTTTTAATTGCTAGCCAAACACCTGAAAGTCTATTATTATTGTAGTAGTGATTCTTGGTAAGGAAATCCTCCTGCAAATGGCTCTGTAATAGTTGAATGCATTGGAGGAAATAAGTGTTTTGTACATAGTCAAAGTAAATAAATGGTGATTATGATGAAAGTCATTTGGGAAAGTAGGGAAACCTCAGCCAAGAAAAGCTATCAAGCAAGAAGTCAAGGAAGTGAGTAAAGAGGATCTTTATATCTGCCATCCAGATGAGCCAGAACAAGTTACATTAATCACTCACATAATTTGATTATTGTTGACATGAGAAGAAATTGGCTTCTTTAATTTTACCAACAATTATTTTTCTGGATGTTTTTATTTTTAATTGTTTATGTTTGTAAATATTTTTCTTTTTTTAAATTTATATATGACAGCGGAATGCATTACAATTCTCATTACACATATAGAGCACAGTTTTTCATATCTCTGGTTGTATATACAGTATATTCACACCAATTCGTGTCTTCATACATGTACTTTGATAATAATGATCATCACATTCCACCATCATTAATAACTCCATGCCCCCTCCTTTCCCCTCCAACCCCTCTGCCCTATCTAGGGTTCATCTATTCCTCTCATGCTCCCGCTTCCTATCCCACTATGAACCATCCTCCTTATATCAAAGAAAACATTCGACATTTAGTTTTCTGGGATTGGCTAACTTCACTTAGCATTATCTTCTCTAACTTCATCCATTTACCTGCAAATGCCATGATTTTATTCTCTTTTATTGCTGAGGAATATTCCTTTGTGTATATATGCCACTTTTAAAAAAATCCATTCATCTATTGGAGGGCATCTAAGTTGGTTCCACAGTTTAGCTATTGTGAATTGTGCTTCTATAAACATGGATGTGGCTGTGTCCCTGTAGTATGCTGTTTTAAGTATTTGGGTATAGACATAGGAGAGGGATAGCTGGGTCAACAAGGACTTAGGAATACAAACAGAGACCCTGCATCTAATAGAAGAAAAAGTAGGCCCTAATCTCCATTATCTGGGATTAGGCCCCCACATCCTTAATAAGACTCCTACATGTAGCACAAGAATTAAAATCAAGAATCAATAAATGGGAAGGACTCAAACTAAAAAGTTTCTTCTCAGCAAAAGAAACAATCTGTGAGGTGAAGAGAGAGCTTACATCTTGGGAGCAAATCTTTACCACTCACACATCATATAGAGCATTAATCTCTATGGTATATAAAAAACTCAAAAAGCTAAACACCAAAAAAAAAAAAAAAAAACCACAAATAACCCAATCAATAATTGGGCCAAGGACCTGCAGAGACACTTCTTAGAAGATGATGTGCAATCAATCAACAAATACATGAAAAAAAATAGTTCATTATCACTAGCAATTAGAGAAATGCAAATCAAATCTACTCTAAGATTTCATCTCACTCCAGTCAGAATGGTAGCTCTTATGCATACAAACAACAATAAGTGTTGGTGAGGATGTATGGAGAAAGGTACACTCAAACATTGCTGGTGGGCTGCAAATTGGTGGAAAACAGTATGGAGATTTCTTATCAACAATTTAAATAATCTTCTTCATTCACTTTTGATTGAGATAAAGCCAGTAAAGAGAATAATAATGAGAAAGATTTCAAGTAGCCAATTTCTTTTCCTGTTTACATAGTAGTCACTAGTGTGAATGGAGCAATGTGAGTGGGTCTGGCTAATTGATTCTGTGATACCAGAACATCAAATTCTCAGTGACTTAATCTGTTTTCTATTGTTATAACAAAATATTGAGGGTTGGAAATCTAAAAAGAAAAGAGGTTTATTTAGCTCACAGTGTTGGAGGCAGAGAGTCAAATATTGTATGGCCTCATTGGTTCTGTCTCCATTGAGTGCCTCCTGGATACAGTAGAACATGGTGGATAGCATCATGGTGGAAACACATGCTGGTGGGAAAAAGCAGTCCTGGAAGCAAAAGGATTTTAGGGGTCAGGGTCACCCTTTGCATAACAACCTACTCTTTCAAGAATAGTTGAGGTCCCTGCCAACATGGCCATAATCACTAGCACCACCTCTTAAAGGTCCATCATCTCAACACCACCACATTGGGAACCAAACTTCCAGCACATGGCAGAAACACTCAAACCATATCCAAACTATAGCACTCAGAAAGTCTGGTTTAGAGTAAATGAGGTTACAGAGGAGATGGTGGAAGTACTAAAATAATAATAATGCTGTCAGGACAATAGCAACTGTTAAGGGGCTACAATCAGAATCAAAGTCATAGTAGACTGTTTACTTGAATGGTCAAAAGTTCTGGGAATGAGAAAAGTTCTGGAAATTAGGATGTCAAAAATCTTACAAGTGGTTTTCTTTCTGTAGTGAAATACTAAACAGTGATTAAACAGTGATATTTTAATTTTATTTTTTTAAAATACCATTAAATGTTTATATACTATTTTAAATATTTTATTTAAAATTTTAAATATATTTGTATTTCTCTGAATTTAAAGAGATTTGGCTTGATAACATCAATATTCTTTCTCTTCGAATTTGTTACAATTCACAACACTTTGGAAAGATTCGTGGTGTAGATATTCATGAAAAACAGTAATATTCAAGAATTTCAGCAATTTCAAGACTCATTATAATTTAAGGAAACTTGGATCTGATGAGGACTAATGTGATCACTGAAGGTTAGGAAGAAAAATACTTGAATCACAGGGGTGTGCTGACATTACTAGTTGGATGCAGAGATTAAAGGGATTCCCTAAAATGAATTTACCTCCTTCCTGTGTTTATTATTGGAAGTATTTTTTTTTTTAATCTTCTTGAGAAAGGAGAATGGGTAGACTCATAAAATACAGAGTACTGGCAAGTAGTTCTGGGAAGGTCTGGAGGAGCCCACCACGATGAAAATATGGAGCAGTTTCAAATCATAGGAAGTGGAGGTTCTGGTAAGAAAATTGGAGAAACAAAGATGGACAAAAGTTGATTTGGTGCTGATCTTTCCTGGCAGACTTCTACTGTTTTTACCATTGAGCCTGTGATATTTATACAAAAAAAATGTTAAACTAGCAAATACAGAAAATTAAAGGGTAATTGCACCAAATATGGCAAGTGTTGTGCTTGATGTGGTTTTTATACTCTTGATAATGTCTAAATCATCTTCAATTGATGTGTAATGACATCGTTTCCAGGATGAATAGATGTTAATTCCCAGCAGGAGTTTGCCTTCACCTGGCAGTATTAGAAGTTTCTTTTCTGTTTGTTACTTCAGTGATAAATTTTCCAGCACCAAGTCATAAACTGCTAAATGTGATTTCAACAGTGTCTTCGCCTAATTCAAATAGTCATTTATCATCACTAATGATATTTGGGTCCGAGTGATTCAGAAGGAATGATGAAAACGTTGACTTCCCTTATTTATTTTATGGCTGTAAAAAGACAGACTATTAAATAAGAAAAAATTCAGGTGCTCACCCAAACATAACCTTTCGGGGAAAATTAGAATCTAAGGGCAACTAGAAAAATCTGGCTGCAGACCTTTAGTTGATATCCCCATATCCAGATGTTTCTCCTAATCCTGTTTCTACTGGTGATGGTTGCTGCTTCTCTAGGCTGGTACTATGATTCCAAGAATCTGATTTTCCAAAGCATTTATATAAGTGTGGCCAGAAACATGAAGCTTTTTATGCTGGAGGGAAGTAAAACAATTTTCAGCAAGTCTGATATTCCTTTGTTGTTATTGACTACTCATGCCAACATGGACTCTCAATGGAAAATGAGCATAGATGCTAGCTAACCATTATTAACATTCAGCCAAGCCCTTGCTGATATTTGTGGACAGAGGCCAAGATGTGAGTGTTACACTTATCTGAGGAAGAGATCAAATTATTCTACTTTAGAAAATGAAGACAAATTGAAATCATATTGTAAATTGAAATATGATAAGATCGGTAATAACTATCTTGAAGTCTGACACCAGTGGATGGGTTGACTCAAGAACAGTTTTGTGCAGTTTCTTTGCCTAGTAGTAGCTCTGCTTGTAAAACTTATTCTCAGGGCATGCGGTCTGATTCACTGTGGCTTTTCATACGGGACCAAGCAGATTGAATGAGTGAAAACCTTATGTTTGTGAAAAACAAAAGTGTCCTGTATTTGGTGATGATGAAGAGTTCTATATGCTAGAATTACAGCTGGTTGCATGTAGCAAAAATTTCTCAATAACCAATATATTTATTTCCCCTCTGGAAGCCTGGATATAGGACATACAGGACTGGTATAGCAGGATAATTATAAACCCTGGCTTCTTCTACCCATCTGCTCTGGCCTTCCTTTGCATGTTGCATCATGGACCAAAATGGTGCCTGGAGCACTGGTAATCATATTTGTATTCTTTTAAGGAGAATTTCCAGAAGTTTGCACAACATTTACACTTTTATTTTATTAGCTAGATGGGTAAACCTAGAGGTAAGGTCATATGGGTAAAACTAGAGGTGAAATATATTCTTCTGTCAAGGGTTCAGCTGAGGTCCACACATCAAGTACTAAGGAATTAAAGGAAAATGAATACTTAGGGTCAATTAGAAGCATCTATGATAAATGATATGACAAAGTCTATAGGGTCCAAGAGTTTAATCACTTTATTTTTATTTATTATTGTACAAACTAAAAATTTTCAGGATTCCTTCTGGAGAGTTTAAAGTGGCCACATTGAAAGCAATCATTTATGTTGTATGAACTCTTGTCCCTACCTGCTGTGGCATGTTCCTTGAATCTTTCACAATACTATTTCATGGTTTTTTTATTGTTGTTGTTGTTGTTGTTGTTGTTTGTGCTTTCAAGTCAATCTAGTCATCCTCAGGATACTGTTGCTACTTTTTCTGGGTTTCTCACTGCTCCCCAAATATTATGCATGTGACAAATATTCTGTTTATTCTTTGACTCCTGCTGCGTTCCCTGTTCTGTTCTTGCTTTCACTGGTTACAGCAATGGAATATGGCACAAAAATACACACCAAAATGTTGCACACACAAAATATTTGAGAATAAATTGCAGGCATCATGGTCCATTTCAATTTCAGTATTTTCAATGATTATCAATGCTTTTTACATAACCATACTGCAGTTACCAACTTCAATATATTTATTATTTTTTTCCTCTTGATCCAATACTGTCCCATACAGTCACATCTGGCTTCCCCTCTCTCTGAGACTTCTAAGCCTTCTGGCCTTTCCTCAGTCCCTTGTGTCTTGGTTTTCTGAATGGGTATATTTCTTCCTAAATGT
Organism: Ictidomys tridecemlineatus; assembly: GCF_052094955.1. NCBI lineage: Eukaryota > Metazoa > Chordata > Mammalia > Rodentia > Sciuridae > Ictidomys > Ictidomys tridecemlineatus. The sequence continues at coordinate 116,703,280 of NC_135477.1, read as the reverse complement.
TTAAAATTTTAAGACAGAAAAAAATAATTAAAATTTATTGTTTTATAAGACAACCAAAGCCAGTATATTTTAAAGAAGACCTTATAAGAATTGTATTCTGTACATTTATTCTTTGTTCCAATAGTCTGTCTAACTTAAATTGGTTTACATTAAGAAAATTTTTTTGTTTCACAGATCAGTGGCTCTCAAATGTGTGCCATAAAATCTCCTGGTAAACTTTTAAAAAAAGACATAACCAACAAATTCTTGAGTCCCTAATATGCCAAACACTGTTGTGTGAAAAATGAAGCCAGTAAATAGCTTTGAGCTGAAACAACACTATCTAGAAAACACTATCCTTAACTCTGGCTGCAGTGTTGAGAATATGCTGTCTTGGGGCAAAGTAAGAAGCAGGGAGACATGGCCCAGAGTTGCTGCCACACAATCCAGGTAAGAGTGGGTTGTGATGTGGGTGAAGGTAAAAATAACAAGCAGGGTGAAAAGAGGGCAGGTTCTGGATATATTTTGATGACAACCAATGAGATTTACTGTTTGATTAGATATGGGATATGAAATTATAAAGCAAATGTAGAGTAAATGTAAGATTTGGGGCTGAATAACTTTTCATGATGGAAAGTCCCTGGTAGATATGGTGTCCTGATCAATAGTCAAGTTTATTACGTGTCTAAATGCATAAAAATATTTTCTACAAAAATATACTTTAAACACACACACATAGAGCTCTGAAAACATGCAAATTTTTCTGTAAGATTCCTAAGACCTAGGGATTTTGGTGGGGGAAGAAGAAAAGTTTAAATCTAGCTGTCATATAAGATAGGAATTTTTGCTAACTGAGTCTTTATATCATGGCTCTATTTGACACTTTTAGTCACGTGGGGCTTAGTATTGGAAGGCACCAATAATATTTTTGAATAATTTGAAATTAATAATTATGCCTGTGTTCCAGCAAAGATTATTTATTTATTATTCTGCTTCTTCACCACCTTAGAATAAGTCAATGTTTTTGTCACATAACATTTGTCACATAATACTTGAAGAGAATTATATTTAATTGAAAATGTGTCTTTTCCAACATCTTTGGGGATCCTTATTTTATATACATAATAAATATCAGATATAGGTTTAAGTGTGGACTTTATTGAACAGATAAAAAAATTGATTTTTGGTGTTTTGCTCTGTGAACACTTTTTAGTTTTTACATTCATATTTCTACGTGGATTCATTGTATAGTAGCCAAGTAAGTATTGGCTCTAAAAACTATTAATAAGGCTTCACTCATTTTCCTATAAAAGTGTTTATGAGTCAAGTTGATGGAGACCTATTTTTGACTCAGCATAAAAAGGATATTTTATTATGCTACACATTTCTTTTCCTATTTTTTCTTATTCTTTTTCTTCTTGTATATTTACTTTCATTTTATTTCTTCCTAAAATATTATAGAGCTGTAGAGATAAGTGTTAAAGCTTAATTCCACTTTATGTTTACATCCCTCCCTCCACAATGGGTTTATGTTCCAATAAATCCATTGTAAACTGATAATATTGTTATTCAAAAATGCTGTTAATACACCTATTTTTTCTAACATCATAACTTGGCCTAGACCACTTTAAAGAGGCTCAGAATACTTACTTGGTTCATAGTTACCCCAAATTATCTAACACAAAGCCCATTTTATAATAAAGTATTGAACACCTCATGTAATTAATTAAATATTTATGTCCAAAAGGCTGTGGCATCACAGTGTGCTGCAGAGTCTCAGTTAGTTGCCTTTGTCATTGAGTGATTGACTGGGAGCTGTGCCTTACTCCTGCCACCCATAAATCACTCAGAGGATATTGATATTGATACCCCTGCCACATATTGCTGGCCTAAAAAAAAGATCGAAATTCAAAATTGAAAGTATAGTTTCTATTGAATATGTGTCATTTTTAACACCATGTTAAAGTTGAAAAACTTTAAGCCAAACCATAAGTTGAGGTCTGTCTGATTGATTTATATCAATATATATAATTCCTCGATGGGAATTATTATAAAATAGTTTCTGGTGAATTTTGAAGATTTGGTTAGGTAGAAGGAAAGTCAATGTAAACTTACAGTTTGGACGAAGGGTAATGAAATCTTTCTTTGCAAAAACAGAGGCAGGGTGACTTGAAATGGAAAGGTAAACTGTACTTCCTATGGCTGGTCACACACATCTGAAGCACTGTGTTCAGTCTGGGTATGAAGATGCTTGTGCTGGGCAGACGGCTCAGACAGCAGGCAGCTCACCTGTGCCCTAGACCCGTTCAGCTCCAGAGTGGGATGTCAGGCCATAAGCAAAGGAGTGAATCAGGGAAGTCTGGAAACCTCCTCCTTTTCCACACTTACTTCTCAGGAGAAGCATCCCCAAAATATAGTGAGCCAGGACAATTGTGGTGGTCCACCTCTGAACGGCTCAGCCCAGGCCCCTTCTCTGTGCTTTTCATCCCATTGACTTGGCCTGATAGGATATCACCTTTATGTAGGGTAGACTGTATACACCTTCTAATGACAAAAATTTTCAGATTTGATAAACAGGAATTTTCAAATATGATGAAGAGGAATCACCTTTTCGTAGGGACTCTGTTGAAGATGCTGGGACAGGAAAAGGCCCAGATGGGGCCATGACTTGACAAGTCCTTTGGGGAGACGAGGGAATGAGAGGACATGTGCTGAGGTTCACCTCATTTCACAGGGCACTCTCAACCACTCTTTGACATGCGTAGTTCTGGGGCTTCACAACATCCTCTGCTCCCAGTCCTGATATGGCACTGGAGTAGCAACCTCCAATGCTGTGCCTGAGTTAACAGCGTGACTTGCAGAATTTCCCCCAAGGTGGTGCTAGTTACTACTTCTTTCTCAATGGATAGAAGAGTAGTATTGACAGTGGTAGAAGAACACAGATTTAAATTAATGAGTTTTTAAATTGATGAGATTTAAGTGCCAGCTTTTTGCATGTCTTTATAGGTCAGAAAACTCTTGACTTATTTGGGAAAACCTGTCTGGAAAAAAATCAGATGACAAAGATTGTCATATGAGTGCAAATTAACTTTGATTTCACTCATGATATCTATACCAGACATCTCAGTGTTACTCACCTGATCCTCCTGATTTTTCAAAATAGACATTTCAAAATCTCTTTCAGTTTGAATCTGCTTTACTACTGAACCCCAGCCTGATAGTAACTTAATTGATCACATCTTCATTCAATGTCATTTGGTGCTTTGTTTTTGACATTATTGACTTGTAGTTACAATCTTTGTTTAAAAAGCATAGTCATATAAAAGGAACTTAAAGAAGGGACAGGTGGGAGAATGTCAGGTATGCCCTTTCCATGTTGTTCTCTATTTTTACTTAAGAGGAAACTTCTTTTTACAGAGGGAAGAAGGAAGAAGATTAGCTAAAAATAGTATTCAACATCTGCCTGAGGTGAACACTATTTTTGATGATCAAAGGCCTGTATTGATGATCTTTATGTACATAGTTTCTGCAAGACAACTACCTGTAGAAAACAGGAGCTGCCTATCTAAGATAACATCTGAAATCTCTTAGTTTCATGATAACCCATCCTGTTTTTCTTCCACAATTAGTGGTAAAATAAGGTCTCATCCCCCTTCCCAAAACCCCTCTCCAAAACTGTGTGTCATCTAGTCTCCTCTATTCCTCCAGTGCAGCCTGCCCAGAGGAAGACTGTATCTTTGTCTGTGCCCAGAAAACCTGGCCTCTGTGAACCAATTATATATCTTGGACTCCTTCACCATCTGGTGCAGGTTTGAAAAATGGGAGATGAAGAAAACAGCCTAATCGCACTGTATTTTCTTGCATTCTCCTTGCCTGGTTGCTGTCCTGGTATTCTGTCTCTTCTAGGTCCAACTCTCCTTAGACTCTGGAAATAGCATTCTCCCCTTGCTCTTAGGCCTAAGAGTGGAAGCAGCTTCCTGCTATTGAATGTTCCTTGGTGCCTATGTGTCAATTAATCTCTTGGAGTGAGCCATCCATTTCCTGTTAGAAATCTGATGCATGGATCTAAGAAAGCTTTAGATAAATCTTTATTTCCTTTCACCTGTTTATTAAGTATCTTCTATTTGCACTGTTTTGTGCACAGGGGTGATAGACAGGAGGAACATTTGTCCAAGAGAGCAACTATTAGGATGACTATTAGGATAACTATAGCATAGTTCTTTCGTGTTCTATTGGAGTTGGACTTCTGACCTTGAAGGACTATTCGTCTGAAGTCCTGAGTCACTTATTGTGGTCCGACAGCTGTAACTGCTACTCCATGAGCTATTACAGCTGTAAGTGTCTCCCTTGCCAAAAATGTGTCCTGCCACTTGAGCTGCAATGGATGTGACCATATTATTGTATTTGTGAGTGTATATGGTGAGATAAAGTGGAAAACAGTGAAAATGAAACCAACACCTCAAAGTCTTTTCCTTTAAACCATTTTTTTTTTCTATTTTGAGGAGAAGTCTCTGTAGACAGAAGATATGTATGCTTATTTAGAAAAGATTTGAGTAGCGTGATGAGAAGAAAGTTAGATATACCTAAATTAGGTATATCTAAAATGGATTGTTAGCATTAGGGAAAAAAGGGGTGAAGGGAAAAAGGGGATGGCTACAGGCTTCTCCAAGGGCAGGGAATAAAAGCAATTATAGATTGACTAAAAGTTGGGTACATATCTTCACTGAATGCAGCTATCTCTGACATTTACTAATTCCATAGCACTCCAGAAAATCATTTAAACTTATAAACTTGCAATTTTCATTCTTCATCAAATGAGGAAAGACCTACATAAATTGCAGAGCTTTGGAGACATAAACATTTGCCATGCAATATCTGCCTCCCGAAAATGATAGATGCTATCAGTGTGCACCATATTCTCTCATGTAACACCACAATGTCTCACCTCTAATTTTCCATCAATGCACATTTATTTTCTGGGAGCTGACACAGTCTCCTGTCTCTTGTTTGTTCTTAAGTGTTCTGAGGTTGAGGCTATACTAAAGTAGTTCTGGAAGCCCTTGGCCTATTTACAGATTAGTAATGTCTAACTCTTAGCTCTCCGCCTTCTGTACCACACATGTGTTTGCTAGGCTATTAATATTTATCTTTTGGAAAAATAAGCCTGCCTTCTGGTGATGAGGCAAGAAGCTAAGTGCTGGGTACAGGCCGTTAGTAAGGAAAATGAAAGGTCAGATGTCGAGGATGTTGATCTGAACTGGATCTTGTTCACAAATGGCCTCTGTAAACATGTGTTGGCTAGTGATCGCTGACCTCTTCAGGATCTGTGCTTGTGAGACTATTCCCCAGACATTAGTTCAGTAGACTGTATTCCTAGTTAGAGAAATCATGCAATGACTATATTTATTTATCATGGATCCTAAGTCTTTCAATAAAACTTAAACATCTCTACTCCAATTAACATAGACATTGTGGCATTTTCCAGTTTTTGAGACAGAAAAAATGTTTATGCAAATGTAATAACCTTTTAGGAACCTTTTCCCCCCCCAAGACTCATTTGAGACCCTGGGTTGTCTTTGGTAAGGTCTGGCATTATTGAACAAGGGAGCCGACTGTGACTAAAAATTGCTTATGCATAATGAATTGAGTGATATACTATCTTCCTTCTGATCAAAAATAAGTTCTCTTCCTCCAAGTCTGCACCAATTTTCCTAGTGACCTCAAAAGATTGAAGTTATTCTCTTTAGTTAACAAAAGCATTTTTCATGTTGGCAAAGTGTAGGGGCGGAAGTTTGCTTATACATTGCTCGTGGAACTGCAAATTGGTGCAATTACTATGTAAATCAGTAGGGAGATTCCTCAGAAAATTTAGAATGGAACCACCATTTGACCCAGTTATCCCACACCTTGGAATATATGCAAAATGACTTAAAATCAGCATATTACAGTGATGCAGCCACATCAATATTTATAGCAGCTCAACTTATTACAGCTAAGCTATGGAACCAACTTAGGTATCCTTCAACAGATAAATGGATAAAGAAAATATGATACACATACACACAGGAATATTACTCAATCACGAAGAAGAATGAAATATGGCATTTTCCAGTAAATAGATAGAGCTAGAGACTATCGTGATAAGTAAAATAAGCAAATCATACACACACACACACACACACACACACACACACACACACACACAAACACACACACACAAAAACAAACAAAGGCCGGATGTTCTCTCTGATAGGTGGATACTAATATTCAATAAGCATGGTGGGGTGGATAGAAGAATAGACAAAGAGGAATGAAGGGAAGGGAGGGGGGATGGGAATTGGAAAGAGAGTAGAATGAATGGGACATAAGTTTCCTATGTTTTTATATGAATACATTACCAGCATAACTCCACTTCATGTACAACCACAAGAATGGGTTCTTAATTAGAATAAGTTATACTCCATTTATGTATAATGTGTCAAAATACACTCTACTGTCCGTATACCTAAGAAGAACAAATTAAATAAAATTTAAAAATTTCAAAGCAATTACTATGTGTTTAGTGTTGAATCAGGTGAGAATAATGATACAAATATACAAATAATTCAGTTCATTCCTTGAAAGAACTTACAATTATAATTTAAGGCATTTCCTTGGTAATGATTTGTGAGTAAGCCCAACATATACCAGCTTACATAAAAAGAGGGCAGTTGACTGGCTATTTACTGTGATTTCAAAATAGGCTTTGGTTTTTGGCATATTTTGGAAGACTCCAGAGGAATTTATGAATGAAGGACTTCTGGCTAGGAAAGAAAATTTGGAATTTGAATTTAATTATTATAATAATTTAGGACTTACTAAATCAACTGGTTCTGTTTTAATATTATGTTGTTTTCAAAAGGTTTGTTTTGAAACTAAAATGAGTAGCAAGTATATAAAGACTGAGATGTTATGAATGGAAAGAGAATTTTGTAATGGGATGGAGGACAATAGAGTTTGTCTTGTTTCTGATGTCCTTTCATGTACTGGCATAGAAACAGGCCAGTGTCCTTGTTTACTTCTGAAAGTACTGGAATGGAGGGTGGGCATCAATAAAGGATGAGATTACACACACACACACACACACACACACAGAGGAATATTATTCATCCTTGAAAAAGAAGGAAATTCCATCACATGTTACAACATGGTTAAATCTTGTTGAAATGAAATAAACTACTCATTAAAAAAAAGACAGGCAGCAGTTGTCCTGGGGCTTTTGAATTTCTTTCCTCAGTCTCTGTTTTTCTCACTGCATTAAGATAACTCTTGGGCAACTTCTTTCTTGGAGGAATGGCCATTAGCCACATACTGATTTGTTGCCAAAAAAAAAGATAAAAAGTCTTTTTTAAGTTCTAATTCTTTGTGTATTTTGTACACAATATTCATGGCACCTCCATTTGTAATAACCAAAAATAAGAAGGAATCCAAACTTCACTTAATAGTTGAACAGAGAAGCAAATTTTGGCAAATCCATACATGAAATACTGTGCAGCAAGGAAACACATCCACAAATAATTTTATTGAGAGAAAGAAACCAGAAGAAAATAGCACATACTGAGTGATATTTTTTTTTTAGTTGTCCGTGGACCTTTATTTTATTTATTTATATGTGGTGCTGAGAATCCAACCCAGTGCCTGACACATGCTAGGCAAGTGCTCTGCCACTGAGCCACACCCCAGCCCCTAAGTGATTTTATATGTATAAAATTTTATAAAATGAATAATGATCTATAGTGAGGGAAAGTAATTGCCTGGGGACAGGAAGGCGGCAGGAGAAAGGAGGGAGGAGGAATTATAAGGGGAAATTGGGGGGATGATGGACATGTTTATTACCTTGATCGTGGTGATGGTTTCACAGTGTCAGCATATGTCAAAACCAAGTTACTAACCAAGTTACCCAGTGCCTATAAACCCAGCCACTCAGGAGACTGAGGCAGGAGGATTGCAAATTCAAAGTCAGCCTCAGTAACTTAGCAAGACCCTACCTCAAAATATAAAAACAAAGGGGTAGGGATGTGGCTCAGCGGTTAATAGCCATGGGTTCGATCCCTGATACTAAAAACAAACAAACAAAACCACAAAATATTAACCAAGTTGTACATTTTTAAAAACATGCAATTTATTATGAATCAAGTATACCTCAGAAAGCTGTTTTCTAGCTGGGCACTGTGGCGCACTTGTAATCCCAGCGGCTCAGGAGGCTGAGGCAGGAGGATGGAGAGTTCAAAGAGAGCCTGAGCAATTTAAAGAGGCCCTAAGCAACTCAGTGAGTGGTGAAGTGCCCCTGGGTTCAATCCCAGGAACCAAAAAATGAAGCTGTTTTCTGAAAGATTAAACATGAATATAATCTATATAAGTATATATAAATAGCTGACACTTCATGAAAATTAATTAACAATGATTTTAAACATTTTGATAACATTTTACTTTACACTGTTAAAAATCAAAATTAAAATTCTTTATATTGACACATAAAGATACATGTATTTTTCATGTTTACCATGATGTTTTGAAGTTTGTATACATTGTGGAATCACTAAATCTAGCTAATTAACAGGTGTTATATCTCACAGTCATCATTTTGGCAGGTGAAAACATTTAAAATATATTCTCTCAGGATTTTTCAAGAGTATGTCTTCATTAGCTATATTCACCATGGTGTACCATGCATCTCTTGAATTTCTTCTTCCTAACTGTACTTTTGTACTCTCTGACGGACATTTCCTCAGAACCCCTGCCTCTACAGCTCCCTTGGCCTCTGGTCACCACCATTCTACTCTCTGTGACTATGAGGTCAAATTTTTTAGACTCCACATATGAGTGAGATAATGCAGGTTTTCTGTACCTGGCTTATTTCACTTAACGTAATGTCCTTCGTGTTCATGCATGTTGTTACAAATGGCAGAATTTCCTTAAAGAAAAAATAGAAAGCTAGTATAGTATTCCATTGTGTACTCACACACATATATGCATATATATTTGATATTTTTTTCATTCATCCATTGATGGGCACTTTGGTTGATTCCATATCTTGGCTATTGTGAATAGTGCTGTAACATAGATGGGATGCAGGTATTTCTCAGACATACTGATTTTATTTCTTTTGTATATGTACCCAATAGTGGGATTTCTAGGTTATATGATAGTCATAGTTTTAATATCTTGAGATATTTCTAAATTGTTTTCTGTAACGGCTAATGTACTAATTTACCTTCCCCTCTAAGAGTGTGCACATATGCCTTTTTCACTGCATCCTAACACTTTTTTTGTGTTATTATTATTATTATTAGTCCATTTGTTAATATCAGTTCTTGCTGGAGTGATTTGTGATATCTCATTGTGGTTTTGATTTGCAATTCTCTGATTAGTGATATTGAGCATTTTTTTCACATACCTCTTGCTCATTTGTATGTCTTCTCTGTGAAAACATTTATTCAAATCTTTTGCCCATTTTAAAAATTTGGTTATTTGTTCTCTTGCTATTGACTTGTTTTGAGTTTTCTATATATTTTAGATATTAACACATTATCAGGAATATTGTTTTCAGATATTTTCTCCCATTCTGCAGATTTTTATCTACACTCTACTGATTGTTTCCTTTGATGCACAGACATTGCTTAATTCAATGTAATTCTGTTTGTTTTTTATTTTTGTTGCCTGTGCTATTGGGGTCATATTTTTAAAACCTGTTGCCCAGAATATTATGAATGTTTTACCCTGTGTTTTGTTCTAATGGCATCATGGTCTTACATTTAAATCTTTAATTTTTTAAATTTGATTTTTGAATATAGTGTGAGGTAAGGGTCTAATTTCATTCTTCTGCATGTATGTATTCAGTTTTCCCAGTATTATTTATTGAACAGACTGGTCTTTTACCCATTGCATATTTTTAGCACCTTTGTCAATAATTAGTTGGCTGTAAATGTGTGAACTTATTTCCGGGCTCTCTATTGTGTTTCACTGCTCTAGGTGGACCAGCATGTGGTACCATGCTGGTTTGGCTACTGCTATGATTTGGACATGGTTTAAGTGTTTCCCTCACGGGTTCATGTGTTGGAAGTTTGGTTGTCAGTGTGGCAATTTTCAGAGGTGGAAGAGGGGGAGCCTGAGGTCATTGTGGGAGCTTCCTTCTGAAGGGATTATAAGCTGAAGAGGAAGAGTAACTCTTTCCCAAAACAAGTTAAGTGACATTATTATCTGGGGGATGATTAGTACAATATGTGTTTACTATCATCTTCTAATTTCCATAAAGTATGCTCTTTTGAGGTGTTTGGAGAATGAGCTAAGTAGAAAATGAAGCTATGGAGAAATTTTGCAGAACGGTATAAATTAACGTTTAGTTAATTTACTAACTTTCAACAAGGTCAAATTGTCTAAATAGAAAAGTTTTATTCTCTAATAATTTCCTTTAATAGTTTATGTTGATGGGGAATTTTAGGCTAAAATTTCTCTTTTGGGGGGGTTAGGGGGATACCAAGGATTGAATTCAGGGGCACTTAACCACTGAGCCATATCCTTAGCCCTTTTTTATATTTTATTTAGAGACAGGTCTCACTGAATTGCTGAGGGCTTCACTACTTTTCTGAGACTGGCTTTGAACCCACAATCAAAACTCCTGCCTTAGTCTCCAGAGTTGCTGGGATTGCACTACAGTACCTGGCAAAATTCCATACTTGATCATTGTAATTCACATAGAATCCCAGCTTGCCTGCCCACCTACAGACTTTTTTAATTTTAAAAAAATGTTTTTTTAAAATTAAATTAAATTAAAATTCACTAAAATGAATTCATTTCTAATAAGCTATACTTAAGGAAATTCACTCAGAGTGGTCTGAATTCTGTTCTTTTTTTTTTTTTTAATATTTATTTATTTATTTTTTTAGTTTTCTGCAGACACAACATCTTTGTTTGTATGTGGTGCTGAGGATCGAACCCGGGCCGCACGCATGCCAGACGAGCACACTACGGCTTGAGCCACATCCCCAGCCCATGAATTCTGTTCTTTTTATAAACTAAAAGCCTCTATAATTTCATGTAATAATGTGAGAAATACTTCATGCCCCAGAACCCACCCACACACACACACACACAAGAAAGAAAGAAAAAAAAAAACATATTTAATGAGCCCACTTTGAACACAAATACCTTTTTTGTACCCAAATAGTGTGTTGCTTCATTCCATTGCTTCTTCTGTGCAGAGACACTGAAGAGCTACAAGGAAGACACTGAATTGACATTATAGTCACTGAAGTGTCATTTGGTTGTGTCTTTTCCACACTAGATGATATTTCACAAGCTATCCACTTATCTCAGTCTTAATTTTCCTCAATTCTAAGCTAATATTCTCTATATTTTTTAAAAAAAATTATTTTAGCTAAATCATGCTAAGCGTTTTAGATGATAAAATTTCTTCTCTGCATATTCTTGGTTTCTTTTTTTTCTTTCTTTCTTCCTTTTTTTTTTTAACTAAGTATCTTGGCACTTGATTTTATCACTTTTCAAAAGATCTAAGATAAAGAAAAGAGTGACTATTCCTAATTCTATCAGATAACATAATGTAGGACAAAGCACTGCTGCAGGTGGAGGCCTTGATCTGCTAGTTCTTGTAAGAACCTGCAATGGCAAAAGGCACTAGCTGTGGCTCACACAGCAGGGGATGATAACATCTGAGTGCCTAAATTAGCTTTCTCCAGGGTGACTCTGAATGAACTTTACTCATAGGAGAATTGAAAGTGTGTGAAAAACATAACAAAAATCTTAATCAAAGAGTATCTTCCCTCCTAATACACTTATTTTACAATATTTGTGGTTCAAAATGTTGGCTTAGGTACAGGGATGCACTGGACGAGATTTTGCTTTCAAGCTTACTATGTAGGTAAGAAGCCAAGGGATAAGTTTGCAGAGCTAAATAAGAGAAAATTAGGAATGGTAGTATACATTTGTAATCTCAGAGATTTAGGGGGCTGAAGCAAGAGGATCTCGAGTTTAAGATCAGCCTCAGCAACATTGTGAGTTTCTAAGCAATTTAGTGAGACCCTGTCTCAAAATAAAAAGAGCAGGGGATGGATCTCAGTGGTAAAGTGCCCCTGGATTCAATCCCCGATAAAATTGATTAATGAGTTAATTAATTAATTAATATTGAATAAATATTGGACCAGGGATGTAGCTTGGTGGTAGGATGCTTTCCTGGCAAGCATGAGGACCTAGATTCAATCCCAAATACTGAAAAACAAAATCTCCTAGTAAATTAGTGGTAAATGATGTTGGCTGAATTATATTATGTGCATTTAGGAATAGGTAGCAACAAATCCCATCATTATGTACAACGATAAGACAACAATAAAATTATATGGAAAAAAGAATACAAGAGATGTACCAAGACTGCAGATGGCTGAACTGGACTTGAGTGGTGAAGATATTTAGTGAGTAAGAGGAAGAAATCACCATAAATTGGTCAAATAATCATTTTTAGCAGATATTGTTGATGATGAAGAAAATAGTTGGTCTTTATCATTTCCAAGCTAGATATAACATTGATGATGATAATTTATTATGGGGTAGAAAAAACAAACGTTGCTGTCTGTTAGAAGCTAAATACTTTTCATATATGCACTCCAGTTGTATGCATAATTTCATCTCCAACGGGCAGGTCCAGTGGGCAGTAGGTCAAGGGTGAAACAATTCTTGGCAACCTAAATTCTGAGTACAATCACAATCATCGTTGAGAGTTAACATAATCGTTATCATTATCCTCAAGATAGGAAATTGTGGTAAAAACATAGACAAGTTAGGAAGATATTTAAAAAGATAAATATATCAAGTATCAACTGTATGACAAAAATGTGAGCAATCACTATAGACTGCCAGAGTGTTACAAAAGAAGAGGAACACATCTGGGCCTTGCAGTCTTTAGATAAACAGACCAAATTAGGAAAGTCATTCCAGGCAAGGGAAACCTGCTGAAGAACTCTGTGGAAGCAGGGATGGCTGTGTACCTATGGGAAAGTGCAGGCGATGGCCAATTTGTTTAGAGTAAAGGGCCCATAAGGGTCTACAACGCCCTATGCCATCTGGCCTTCATCACCTTTCTGACTTCATTCCCTTCCCGTCTTCATCTCACTCATTCCCACACCAGCCATGCTTATCTTTTTTGCTAATCATTGAACCTGCAAGATATTCATCAGCCTCTGCAGGGCCTTGGCGCTTGCTGTTTCTGTCAGTACAAGTGCTTTTCTTCCATATATTCAGATGAATTACTCCAATAAGCCTTTCAAAGCCTTGCTCAGATGTTATCTATACTTAATAAATCCTGCTCTAATCACTCCTACGAGGATTATAGACTTCCTTGACATGCTGGGTTCCTCTTCAGTAGCATTTATTAGCCTCTAATACACTATATAGTTGGCTTTGGTGTGTGTTTGATTAGTATCTTTCTTACAACTAGAAGAAAGCTCCACAGCACTAAGATGTTTATAAATTTTGTGTACTGCTGAATTCCAATATTTACAAAACTGCCTGGAACATAGTAAGTAAAGTACTAATTAGTATGTGTTGTTCATGTAGATTAGTAGATTTTGAAACTATAAAAGTACATTAATCTTGGGTTTAATCCCCAGCACCAAATATATTATACACACACACACACACACACACACACACACACACACACACACACACATACACATTAAGGGGAGATATTTAGCTCAGGAGGACCCAGGAAAACAATGAAAGTATTTGACATGCATAAAAGTATCTTTTAAGTGACATGCATTAAAGTGTCTTTAAAGAAAATTAATCTGGTAGTGGTAGGGAGTTCAGATTTTCCAGGGGAAAAAAATTATATCAGTGGCTTAAAAGTGAAGCGGTCTAGGTTTACATAGGAAGGTGACATTAGAATTGCAGTATTTTTAATGACCATTTAAAAAGGAAAATTCTGTCAGTCAGCTTTTCATCACTACGACCAAAATATCTGAAGAGAACAATTTAGAGGAAGATAAGCTTCTTTGGGGCTCACCGGTTCAAAGGTTCAGTCCACGGTCAGCTGGCTCCATTGTTCTGGGCCTGAGGTGAGGCAGAACATCATGGCAGAAAGGTGAGGTGGAGGAAAACCCTCAGTTTGTGACCGCTGGGAAGCAGAGAGAAAGGAGGCCAGGAGCAAGATATAATCCCTAGTGACCTACTTCCTTTAGCCACATCCTATCTGCGTAGAGTTACTACCCAATAATCCAATCAAATCAATACAACAAATGGACTAGTCCACTGATGAGTTCACAGTTCTCATCATCTAATCATCTTGTGAGTGACAGGCATTAATACTCAGAATGTGGAGATGGGGCAGGGACAAGAAAGCTTCTGATTGTTCTCCCCCTTATTCTGCATTATCTTCCTTCTCTGCCTTGCGCTGTGCCATAGAAGGCCTCTTATGTGAACTGTCTTATTGAGGCTCCCTTGCCATATTGCTTCCTAAAGGGTTCAACCAGCAGGAGGAATAATAGATTGGAAGATGGTAGGAAATAAAGGAGCATTTCTTCCCCTTTCCTTCCTACTTTGAATGTGTGTTCTGGTAATGATTATGTTTGTCTACGACTGTAGCTTCTGTGGGCTGGGCCCTTCTGCACAGTTCAAGGACTCATGGAAATTTCTTTCCCAGGCCCTTCATCCTTAGGGTTTTTAACTATACTGCACAATTGCAAGTCTCTGGATCGATCACTATCCTTTGCTTCTTCAACCCTTACCTCTTAAAGTAGTCCTTTCATTCATCATTTGAATCATTTGGGGTAAACTGTTTTCTCCTAGGAATATGATTGACATAGGAGGAAAGAAGCTAAGATTGACTACAGACTTTCAAACATTAAAAACTGAAAAATAGGAAAAATCAGAAAGAATGAGGTTAATTTTGAGAAATAAAGACAATTTTACTTTGAAACAGGTACTATTCTAAGTACTACTAAGATATGAAGACTGGATAGATCAGAATTAGATTTGAAATTCATTCTAAAATCCATTTATTGAGCTTATAAAGTGAGTCAAATAACATTTGGTTTCTTTGAATTCTGAGTATGACAGATCTTTCTTTTTTTCCCCCAGTACTGGGTTTTGAATCTTGGAGTCCACTACCTCTGAGCTACAAAATCAAGCTTTGTTTTATTTTCTATTTTGAGAAAGAATCTCACTAAGTTGCCCAGTCTCGCCTTGAATTTGGATTGTCCTGCCTCAGCCTCCTGAGTAGCTGAGTGTTATAGGCTTGCACCACTATACCACTAAAAGTTGAGATCTTGAACTTAAAAATGACTGTTGTGAGAGGGAGTACAGACAGAAATACAGAGGATTCAGGAGTGAAATCATACCAGCTCATCTAGAAATGGAAAAGATAAAGCAGAGATAGGCGGAGAGCCAGGTAAAGAACAGAAGGAACTTGGCAGGTTGAACATGAAGAGTGTCAAGAACGATGAACTAGAAATTCAAATATTTTTAGTTACTGTGAGGGGTACATTCATTAAAAGAATACAGATAATAATCAGAATATAAATTAATTTAAAATAGGAATTATAAGTGTCAGAGTTAAAAAGTATTACTGTTCTATCTGGGAAGACCTTGTTACAAAGCATAGACTTACAGGAAAGAAACTTGAACACATCTACTGGAATCAGACAAAGATAATCTGACACATTTATCTCACAATAGGAATGGTATTGTGAGGGGTAGGTATATTACAATTTATAATTAAATTTCTCTCTTCTCCAGGTGAGGCTTAAAAGGTAATTTAAATCATGAGACTGGAAGTGATTACCTGAGGAGAGAATATAAGGTAAAAAGAGAAGAGGGCCCAACTGTGACTGTCTTCCAAATTCCATGATAGACCAAGTCCTGCAATTCAACAAATATGTATTAAATGATTATCGGCTCTGAGAAAAAGATTAGGAGATCCCTGCTGTCATGTTGATTTTGTCATTGTTGGAGTTATTCATACTAATTATGAGAGAGAGAGAGAGAGAGAGAGAGAGAGAGAGAGAGAGAGAGAAACTGACCTGAGACAGGAATGAGTTTGGGGTGTTGAACAGAAAAAAAGTCAGAAGCTTAATCAGTGTGAATATGTGTGGTAGTAATATATGAGGATTCACGGTTAATTTCCATTAAAATATGAGGATTCATGGTTAATTTCTGAATTCTTGGCTTGAAAAACAGGTGAATGTAATTGTGGTTACTAACGTGGGTAACCACAGATAGAATAAGTTTGAGGGTTCTTTGGTGGAGATCTCTAGATACCTCTCAGTTTCCACAATTTGCTAGAATGACTCAAAAAATTCAATAAAAGACAATATACTCATTGTGATGGTTTATTATGGTGAAAAGATATAGATTAAAGCCAGCAAAGATAAAGGAAAACTGGGTAGGCCTGGAGAAAAAAGGCACAAGCTTTTACTTGTCCCTTTGCTGCGTAGTCACATGGGCAGTGTTTCATTCTCCCAGCAATGATACATGATAATATGTACACAGTGTTGCTAACCAGAGCAATTCTTCTGAGCCCTGTGTCTAGTTTTCACTGGATGCTCATTCACAAAGGCATGGAGAATCCAAATGGTTGACCTTAGCTATTCTAGGTCCAGTCTGCACAACTACCGAATTTCACACTGATACAGACCTCCAGGCACATAGGGATACTGATATCAGAAAGAATATTCCAAAAACTCAGACCTTGCCTCCTAAGTGTCAACAAGGGGAAGTCCCAAAGATCTCTGGAGTGTGTAGGGTTTGAATAGTCCAGGCTGGCTAAGTTAACCCTTCACTAAACAAGGGGGAAATCAAGAGTTCTAGTTTGGCAATTTTAAGTTCAAGATTCCTTTTTTAATAACCAAATTAAAATGTTGGGGGAATAAAGACATGATTATGGGAGTTTTCAGTGTATACAAGATATTTAAAATCACGAAGCTGTAAATGATTATCCAAGGAGAAGATCTAGGTTGAGAAGAGGGCCCAGGATTGAGATAAAAGACTCTTATATTTAGGACCTATGGGAGGAGAATATGAGAGTAAAAGAGATAGAAGGGAAAGTGGGAGATAACAGTCACAGAAGCCAAGAGAAGAAAATATCTCAAGACAGGGGAATTCAACTGTATTGAATGTTCAAATGATTAAAGATGAAAGATGGAAGATCAAGTGTGTTTGTAGTTGTGACTGATCTACCAAAGAGGCAGATATTGCTGATACAAAGGACAAAGATATACCTGTAGATGTTGATTACTTGGAAAGCCAATAAAGTATAGAATCCAGTTTATATTACACCAGTTTATATTGTGTGGGGGAAAAGCAGCAAATGGAGTTCACAGCCCAGACTTTTGAACATTGGAAAGAAGTAGAAAGAACTGCTATAAAATTGCTTGCAATTGTCCAGTGAGGTAAAACCGTATTTTAGATTTATACATCTTTTTTCTTTTTCAACATAATTCTCTCAATTTGAAGAAGGTGGTAAAAGAAGAGAAGAATGATAGGAAAAATTAGAGAAATTCAGGGACTGCAGATCTCAGTGATGGGCAAGACCTGTGGGATTGGATATTAATAGACAAATCAAGTGGGCAGGACAGAAAGTGTAGTTTTAAAGGGGCTGCATTTGTTATTTCAATGGTAAAGCAGTTGACTTTGATAATAAGGCCCAGGATGTGGCCATGGAAGTAGGTGACTGAAATAGAGCTACAAAGAGGACCCTGGGGATACAGAAGTCATGAAACCTAAAGAGCAGGGATTGGATATGGATCAGTTATGTGGCCCTCAGGGTCCAGGCAGAATTTAGAAGTGAGAAAAAGACCAAAGCTTCAATGAATAAAGGGAAACAAGAATAGTTTTTGATAAGTGACAGCAAAAAGAAAGCATTAAAAAATGGACTGTAAGAGGAAAGGAGAGGAATAATTGCCTGAAAGAAGTAGTGTAGCACAAAGGTAATTCTGGGGTCATCACTGGGGTCTTGATGTCCCTGAAACATGGGGAAATGATTAAATGCAGGGAAGCCTTTCCCCCTGGCATAACCAAATTTCAGTGAATTATTAGAATAGGGAAAAATGGAGTGACTAATATGGAAACAGGTGAGCTTATTAATTGTGGAATAAGAGTTCCCCAACAATTGAGTATCGAGAGCACTAGTGGGTGTTTGCATCAGGGGAGTCACATAGGGGGAAAGCAGCGAGATGCAGCAGTTGGAGAGACAAGGCCCCTCTGTCTGGTGTTCCACTCACGGTCACCATTGAGCTTATTGTATAGAGGAGAACTTAACTAAGATACTCATGTGATCATTCGCTCAAAAATTTCAATGCCTCCTCACTCAAGTCAAGAAGGAGGAAGAAGGAAGAATAATTTTTGGATAAATTTGAAGGAATAATATAGAAAGGCAGGTGAGTATTAGGAATATATAGAACAGAGGAGAAAAGGAAGCAATATTAGATAAACATATATTTACAAATACATATAATTGTAAATATATACTTATCAGTTCAAATTTAATTATGAATTTATATTTATTGGGTATTATATGTATATGTAACATTTTCAAAAAAGCAGTTGTATGTCATTTCTTTTTCTTATATCAATAATCAAGCTAAACCAGTGTTTCCTACCATTCTGCCTGTTCTCCTTGCTTTAAACACAGGGAGTGGAAAAGAGAAAGTAATAGGGAAAACCATAGGCTTTTGAATCAAACAGACTAACCTCAGTTGGAACAATGTCTCTTCCATATGTTAACCTTGACTTTAGGCAAGTCAGGTTACCTCCCTAAACTGTATGCTTGTCCTTTTACAAATGAAGTTAGCAGCAGGTACCTCTAGATCTCTTTGAGTATTCACAAGGAAATCTGAGATAGTGAAGAGAACAACATTTGCACATGGTAAATGTTCAACAAATTCAGGCTCCACCCTTCTTTTTGGTTTTCTGAGCTTCTGATTCTGTTATGTCATTATTTCTAGTTTTCTCCATAGTTTCTGCTTCTTCCTATCAAAATTTCATATTCCCTTAGACTATTCTTATTCTCCTCTTCGGTGGTTCATTTCCTTATTTTATTACAACTATTAAACCTATGGTGTGTGCGTTAGCAATTCAGTTTTCATATGGGTATTTAAAACTTCTGTTGTAATTTTAGGATATTCTACTTGAATGTTAATCTTCTACTTAAATTTAAATGTATCCAAGAATTTAGTTCCTTAGGTTTGTCACCTTATGCAACAGTGCATTCATTCATCCCAGTTTACACCTGGAGGAATTGGCTTTCATTCCCAGTCTAACTTCAGGCAGTGGGCTAACTTCAGCACACTGCATTTATTTTTCAAATGAGTCATCTCTCTCCCACTTCCAAATCTTAAGTATCGAACAGATTCATTCTCTTTATACAGTGTCAGACTTCAAACAAATCACTTTGGACCTGTGGGACTTAATTATCAAAGGAGAGCTTAGAAGCTATTCAAGTTCACGATGTGAATCCTTTATTTAGAGAATACATGGCTGGCCAGTATCAGATTCAGGAAGAGAACCAGTATCTTTTGGTTCTGAGAGCAGTACTTTCTCTTGTGCCCCTATTAATCTTAGGGGAGCAATGCCACATGCAACCATCCCTTCTATTATTACTTATATATAGAACCAGATCAACTAACCTATTCTTTTTACTCCTCTTGCTACCATGACAATTATCTAGGAATAGATTAGAAACATCTTTAGGCTACTGATCTTTAGTCTATTAATGGGCCCCAGGGATCTAAGAGGGAAGGTGGTAGAGAAAAACAGATGGCAATAAAAAGACATAAACAAAGAGATTCCAATATCTTCTTTGGAAAAGCAGGAGGGATTGTCCAAAGTCAAATCTAGAGCTCCAAGGAACTCAACACTAATAAATAAAGATGTTGAAACACAATCTTTTTATTAGTGTCAGCAAATTGACCTTTGCTGTCATATCTCTTGTTTACCTTATACACATATTACAAAGGTCATAAATAAGTGCAGGTCTGCATTCGTCACATGGGGAGATTCCGTGTAGTTTTATTGCTACTGGGGTGTGAATGTGAAACCAAGTTTGGATTGTTATCACAAAACCATATGTTGGTGCTTACCATTTTTAACATGACAAATGAACAAGAGCCCTTGGGAAATCCCAGGAAATACAGGATGGGAGAAGGAAGTAGCAGATGACTCTTAACTCCTTGAAAACTGATATTATAGTCAAGCTCTTCAAGAATGGTGGGTGGTGAAGGCAAACAGGAATGTAGAGATATAAAGAAACAGAAACTGTCACTTACAGGTTTCTGTTTTGAATCCAGCTCTTATTTGTTTCTTTCTCTTCTGGGAAGTAGGAAATTTGCAGAGGGTTAGCCCTAAGGTCTCTCTTAATGTTTTCAGTTTCACAAAGAATTTGTTGAAATCACAGGTTCTTCATTTGGACTGGACACTGTTCCTCTGTAACATGAGCCATATGTCTACTGATAACTTAACTGGTCCTGTTTTGTTCCCACTGGTCAGAAGTGAGATGCTATTCTTCATGCCTCTGTATTTAAACAGGGTATCCAACTGCCTTTCTCCTGTTTAAGGACTGGGCAGTTTCCAAGACCGCTGAACCATGGGTTGTCCTTAGATGGATGACATGAAATAGTGCCTACAACTCTTGAATCCATGTGATCAATTCTTTCCCTTCTATTCTGCTAAGAGTCATTCCAGACAAGTGATGTAGCTTCTCCTTCCCACTTCAAAGATTGTTGATTTTTCTTTTCCATTTTGTTTTTACAAGGTCCCAGAGCTACTCTCTGCTATTTGTCCCATTATTCCCAATTCATCTAATGTATAAGACAGGAAATCTGGTTCAACAATCACTCATCTCAGAATCTCCCTCTCAGATTTAACTTTGCATTTGCTTTGATGTAAGCTGGAGGATCAAAACCAGGTGACTTTGGGTGTGAAGGGGGACCAAAATGTGCCTTTCCCTACACAGGACCAAACAGTATGAGATAAGAAGGTATTTATTTGATTGGTTTTGTCTACTGGTGGGGTTTCCTTTGCCTATAACTGACATTCAGAAATTCTGAATTAGCCTCAGTAATTGATTAGGAGGCTATGATATCTGGTTAAATAAAAGGAAGAGAACAATCCAATGATAA
Source organism: Ictidomys tridecemlineatus (assembly GCF_052094955.1). Taxonomy (NCBI): domain Eukaryota; kingdom Metazoa; phylum Chordata; class Mammalia; order Rodentia; family Sciuridae; genus Ictidomys; species Ictidomys tridecemlineatus. The sequence goes on along the minus strand of NC_135477.1, from coordinate 116,682,137 downwards.
GAAGGGCAAAATTTCACCTCGACCTTGAGAACAGGCAGCACCAGGATCTATAATGCCTTTATGGCTCTTCTAATCTGTCCATCAACTCCTTTCCTTGTGTCCTGGCTTTCTCTGCATGGTAGAAAACAAGGCAATGCAATAACACCTAAATGTAGATTTGTAATTAGAAGAAATGGTATCCTTTCCCTTGAAGAAAAAGAGGAAGAAAGAAAAGGTACAGTCTGAGTAGGATATTTCTTCACCAAAAATCTATTTTAGATCTTATAAGAACAAATTTCAAACCTCTTCTTGGGACTTTGTATAGTCAAAGGAACAGACTTTAAGACATGTATGTTTGACAATTAGTTTATTTTTCAGTTCCAAAGACAGAAAGAGGTGAAATTGAAAAAAGAAAGGAGATTAAAGGAGTAAACAAAGGTAATGAATGGAAGGAAGGATGGAGGAATCGGATAGGGAAAGTCAGTGGAATGAATCTGACCTAACTTTTCCTATGTACATATATGAATATACCACAGTGAATCTCATGTACCATCACATACATTCACAAGACACTAATTAAAAAAAAACAACTATAAGTAAATAGCAGAAAGATCAATAAGGTAGAAGAAAGGGAACAAGGGATGGGAGAAAAGGGGGGGAAGGGGAAATACTTGGGACTGAATTAGAACACATACTCCCCAAGCTTTTTATAATTATGTCATAGCATATTCTATTGTCATGTATAACTAAAAATAAATAAATAAAAAAGCAAATAAACTCTCCAAAAGAAAATTATACTAAATAATACAATAGCTAATATTGTTTGCTATGTTATGATCATTATTCTGAATTATATATACATATGTATAAAATACGTATGTTTATAAAGTTGCAATCTATGTAAAAAAGAAAATGTAAGTTGAGAATGAAGGAAAAGAGGCAGCACTAATCTGCATAATGATAATATCAAATATTATTGTGAGTTTGCTTATCCTACATAGTCTATGGCTGGTAAGAAAAGCATCTTCCTATGGATCGAGACACACTGCTTTATAAGAATTGACATTTATACTTTGGAGATACATTTGTGTGTGTGTGTGTGTGTGTGTGTGTGTGTGTGTGTATGTATTTCTACCACTACCTCCTAGAAATTGGAAGAATGATGCCTGTGACAAGCACATGTGCAGAGAATCTTAGAACAGCTGAGTTTTTTTTTTTTTAAGAGAGAGAATTTTTTTAATATTTATTTTTCAGTTTTCGGTGGACACAACATCTTTATTTTATTTTTATGTGGTGCTGAGGATCGAACCCAGTGCCCTGCACATGCCAGGCGAGCACTCTACTGCTTGAGCCACATCCCCAGCCCAGAACAGCTGAGTTTTATATCAAACTGAGTATCTCAGATCTGTGCAAATGCATTGCAGAGAAATATCAGATACATCCTACTACAAAACATTTCCCTATTGGTGGAGGCACAGTTTCCCAAATGGCATGTAGAGAATCACAAAAAGGAATAGAACTAAAGAGAGGAGTGTGAGGTTAGGAAAAAAGGACATTCATGAGAGGCCACCATGTAAACTTCTTTGTTGCTTTTCTTTTAGATGACATTTATAACAGATGACACTCACACATACATCATCATAGAGAAGCTACTTACTCCAAGAATATCTGTATAGGGCCTGAACAAGACAGTGTGGCACCAACATGGGAACTGGGCAGACTCCCACATACTCCTTGGTCCCACAGAGGTTCATAGACCAACAGATCCCTGTTTGGTCAGTTACCCAGAGTGGGCAGGAAGAACAGCCACTCACCACTTCTTTCTCCAGTTGTCTACATCCCTCTCCTGTGTGAGTCAGAAGAAACTTAGTAGCCACAATGTTCAATAAAAAAGACACATTTGTGCACCGTTAATTTAAGAATAGATATATTTGATCCCCCAAAAGTCATTCATAACATAATTAGGTTATTCATATTTTTGAAAGATTAGATTCATACATTTCATGGTCTGGGTATCTCCTCAGAAAGCAATTAAAACACTGATAAATGTTATATTACTTCAGTTTAATTTCCTCCTTTTTTGTATTGTGGTTTCCTTTACCTTACACAGTACTAGAGACAAATACAACTCAGATAATAATACACATGGCAGTGAAGTATGAACAATAAATACAGCAAGTATTTCTAGGGACAGACTAGCCCTCTGGCTGACCCAACGGAGAACAGTATGCTACTAAGGTGACTATGTTGAAATAGACAGTGATGATCACCTTGAGTGCTGTCATGTAATAGCTATGTGGACAATACAAGGAGAGATATGAGAAAATTCTTCTCTTTATACACTGGGCTTAAGACAGATATTAAGTTGGAAGTACTTTGATACTCGAATTACAGGTTATTATAAAATTTTAAGTCATAGTTACAAAATCCCAAGGTGGGGGAATGCTAGTCCACCCTGGAAAAGATGCTAGGATCTACATCATCATGAAATAACCAGTTAATGCAAGAGATAAGATTAACTTACCTGCTTCCTCTGTAAATATGGATGGGAAGATCAGCAGTAGTTCCCTAAATGGGAGAAGGGTTGGATAGTCAGTTCCACAGAATTGTTCTGTAAGCCTGTTCTCCCTCTATTAATCTCTATTAATCATTAATATTAATCATATGTGATGATCTGACTATTTTGGCAAAGTTGACTTAGCAACACATTCCTCCCACTTATCCTAAGTATGGATTATAGAGACAACAGGTAAAGGATGGTTTATTTATCAAATAGTGCAGGCAGTGTTTCTTGTATTTTGTGTTTAAGTGTGGTCAGGCTTGGAATACTCTTTTCCTCAATATGAAAAATTAACAAAAAGACCTCTGGAAATACCAGAAAACTCAGAAAAAAATGCAGAAATAAAAATATGGCATTTTTAATTCCAAAAAAAAATCAAAGTTTTTAAAAGGTATATAACCTGAAAATAAAGGGAAAATAGAGACATTTAAACCAGGAATCACCAACTAGAATTTTTTCTCACTGAAAATTAATAAACTTAAGATTTTTTTATTCTGAAATTAACTCATAGTTGTCATTTCTGTTTTTCTTCTGCAAAATGAGGTTAACCAGTTCCTTGAGGCTAACTTTGGCCTGGGAGGGTGATGCTACATAGAGGGGTGACTGGGCCTTGGGGCAGTTGAGTTGGACTGTCAGTCTAGTCTCTTGCCATGCAAGGCAAATGACCTATAGACAGGAATATATTTCTTTTCTAAGTTTTGTTTCTTTATTTTGATTGAACAAAGGAAACAATTTGTCCCACAAGGGGCCTTCTCTGAGGCTAATGGCCCAAGTCCCTCTTTGAAAGAACAATTATGCTCTGTCTTCATGTCATTTTTTCCCCTCTCTTTATTCTTACCATTCACTTTTGTCTAAATCTTCAGTCAACTGTCTATCTCAAAATACCATTATCTGTTGCCTGAACAGTTATCTACAACTGGTCCCCTCCTAGAAGAATTCCTGACTTCTTCCATTTTATTCTGTCCACGGTATAAAGACAGAACTTTCAAAAATACAAAAAAACAAACAAACAAACAAAAAAGTCAGTTCTTTTTAAAATCTTTGGGAGCCAATTTTTTCTCTTTTAGTGAAATGCTACATCTTCCATACGATCCACAAGGCCGCATATGTCTGATCTCTACCTGTTCCTACTTCCACTTTCCCTCCTTGCGATGTGTGGTCAAGTCAAATGGCCACAAGAAAACTTTTGCTTTTGTGATGTTCTCTGTCTGGAATGCCTCCCTTCCCCATACCTCCCTTTGCTTAATTTCCCCTTACTTATTGCTACACTGAATATACTTGTGCCTCAAAATTCGTAAGCTGAAATTCTAACCCTGAATATAATGTTTATTAGTAAGTGTGGCCTTTGGGGAATGTTTATTCTATAAGGGTAGAATCCTCACAGATGATACTCGTGTCCTTGTAAAAGGAATTCTAGAGGGCTCCTTTACCCTTTCTACCCCGGAAGACACAATGAGAGGATACTTGTCTATGAATCAGAAAGTGAACTCTCACCAGATACCAAATTTGCTGGCACCTCAGGCTTCCCAGCCCCCAGGACTGTGAGAAATAAATGTTTGTTGTTTATAAATCCACCAGTTCTGTGATATCCTTTTATAGCAGATTTAACAGACCAAAGATACGCATTATTCACATCTCAGCTCAAGAGTCGCTTCTTCATGGCAAACTTAAAAAATGACTCTATTCAAGATCAAGTATCTATATGATGGGAGTCTCCATTCCCATCATTTATCATTCTTAACTAGTTTGCAATGCCTTTATTATTGTAGTATTTGAATAATGTGTCTGTCTCCTTCGCAGAACTGTAAATTCTATAAAAGCAGGTCTGCCACTTAGCTTTGCATACTATCAATTTTTTCCTGGCTAACATCAACTAGATCCAGAGTTAGCAATGTGTATTCTTCTCCAAGGTCTGGACTGCCCATATGAACTTACTAGGCACTTTTCATAAGAAAATAATTGAAAAATTCTCCATTCAAGATCAAGTATCTACATGATGAGATCTCTATTCCCAGCCTTTATAATTCCTAAAGTTTGTAATTGTACCTTTATTAATGTAGTGTTTGAATAATGTGTCTCTTTCATAGAACTATAGGTTCTATTAAAGCAGGTGTTCTGCATGGCTTTTAATACCATCATTTAATTACTTGCTTCAGGTGTGGTTTGTAGGATGTTAATATTAATTGAATTTATAAAGTAGATGTTTTTATAAAAAAAATCTTCTTTCTCATTTTCAATTAATGCTTAAGTATTAGTAATTTTTACTTATTGCTTAAACCTCAGCCTCTATCATTCTCCTAGTCTCTAATTTTTTATTTTTCAGCTATTTATTGTACACTTTCTTGAACCATTTTCATTCATGACTTCAAGATTTAATTACCTTTTTTCTCCCAGATTTGTAAGATCAGTTAATATTATTACTATCTGGTTTAAAATAGAAACTTGAAATCACTTTTGACTTATTTTTTCTTCCGCATCTTTCATATATAATTTGTTAGCTTCCTATAACTAGCAAGGGAGTTGCTATCTCCCATATTTTTTTTTCTTTTCTTCACTTTTGTTTAGCTTAGGGCCTTGGCCTCTCTTTCCAGGACTGATAACATAACAAAGCATGACATTGTCTCTAATTCTCACAATTTGTCCCAATACTCACATCCTATACTTCTCAATTTATCTTTTACAAAACAAGATATTGTGATATCCTGCTCATGTTTTGATGACTATTAATTTCCATGAAGATAAAATATAAGCCAGAAATTCTTGTAACTCTCACCCATTCTTCATTTCAAACCCATCAATAAATTCTTTTGTCTTATCGGGTGCTTTCACTTATTCAATAACTCCTTAACATGTCCATGTCTTGGCAGCTCGAGTTGTGACATTTAGTCAAATCTACAACCATCTCTGGAAATATAATATAGCTCCATATTAAATCTTCTCTCTTGTACTCTGGGCTAACACAGCCCCCCTACCTCTTACCTGAAATAGTTCTCCATTCTACAGGGAGAGCAAATCTTTTTTAAATGTAAATATTTCATGTCATAAAGAAATAGTATGGGACAGAAAATGAGTGAAACACTCAAAGTATCAATAAAAGATACAATATTGAGAGGGATTAAGAAGAATATCCAAATAGGTATAGAGTGCAGATATATTTTTTCTTATTTCAGTGGGTTTCTATCTTTGGTGCACAAGAAAATCACCAGAGGAACTTGACAGTGCATATTTTCCATTCCATTCAGATTTGACAGTGTATATTCTTCTCCAAGGTCTGGAATGCTCACATTAACTTACCAGGTATTTCTCACACACACACACAAAAAGCCCCAAGTTTTGCTCTTGGCATCAGCTTCTAAGTGGCAAGTACAATGTTACATGATCCTTTAAAAGTATTTGTTCATCACCTCCAGAAGCTGCCAGAAAAGAGCAAGCCCTTGAGGTAGCATACACCTAGCTGATCCCTCAAGCTCCCTCTATGCACATGGTTCTTTTCTTTATAACTCACATATGGTTTGGGTAGTTCTCATAGTTACTTTTGACTCTCCAAACTTAGGTATTTAGAAAACGAGCAAAGATCCAAATGGTGTAGATATTCTTCCACAGAACCCAGGGCACTGCACCTAGTCATGACATAGAATAAGATCCACAGACTTAACTAGTGTGGGGCAGCCTGCATACATCTTAACTAATTGAAGAGAATACAAGAGTTAATTGTGCCCTGCACCTTCAGAACAGAATGAGAAAGCCAATTCCAGAGGCACATCCCTCACTAAGAGAAGTTTCATCATCATGAAAGTTTCTAAGCAGATGAGTCAGTCAGTTTAATGTGAATACAAAAAATTTCCTGTGCTCGCACTTCATGTGCCAAATGTTCTTGACTCTGATCCATACATTACTTAAATATCATAGGAATGTGCTTCTGATAGACAATTTACCAGGTTAGTCTGATCTTTTAAAAATATTATAATTTAAAGATTTTTTTTCTTTCATTAGCTTAAAAATATTAGTAGGTGATTAATTTTCTCCAGGAAAGGTATTTTCGGGCATTGTATAGACACCTGTTCTAAGTTTAGAGTCCCTGTTGACTTAAGTGGAGTCACATACACTGATAATCTTCATGTTAGTACCTTTAAGATTCAGTAAGAGACGTAGGCAGTCAGGTGAGTAGAAAAGCAAGGGGAAAATCAGAAATGAGATTTCCTTTATAGTTGATTTGGAAACAGTTGCTCTTGGGCAACAGGTTGAAGTTATAAAAATTAAACATTTTTCTAATATGTACATTAACCTGAAGATCTAGGTTTAAATAAGAAGTCTATTCATAGCTTCCTTCAGCAAACTTTCAACTCTATTCAACAGAGTACGATGACCAATAGGGGTCGAGGTTTAATGGGGATGGGATTAGGGGAAAAAAAAGAGGGCCTGTATTTTTGCAATTATATGTATAAAGAACCACAGACTTCAGTAGATGCTACCTCTTTATGTTCTAATTGTCCAGTTCATGCACAAAGGGGAAAAATTTAATGCACAGGACAAAGAAGACATGAAGACAACTTCTAACCACAGGGTCATATTAATTAACTAATTGACTAATTTCTAAAAAATAGTACCAAGTAACAAACATATTATATTGCTGTACTAGGTCCTATGGTTGTGGCTATAAGGTGATTGTAATATATAGTCTCTGATTTTAAAAAGTTGAAGCTCAATCAGGACCACTTTGCAGAGTCCTATAATAAAGTTGTAAGTAATTAAGCTACTTGATAGCTTAATTACTTGATATCAGTGATTCCACCTGTATTGATAGGTACATTTTATTTATATATATATATATATATACATACATATATATGTATTTCACTTATATATAATTTAATATATAACCATCATAATTATATAATTATATTATTAATTATTACAATTATTTATTAATTGATATATGTAATTATGATTATGTAATTATTGAAACTATATTTAATATATATAACTTAAAATAGACCATGCTAATATATTTTTGTTGGGTTTAAACAGGATTAAAAACAGGAATCATATAGGAGAAAGATATAAACCTTTTTAGACATATTTTCAAGAGCAAAGTATGAACCCTAGTCAGCTTTAACTAGGTAAAGATTGGTACATTAAGCTTGGAATTGAGAAAGCATTCTGATTTAGAGGAAAATAACTGTTAAAATTTAGCACTGTATGAGTATTTTCCAGAAAAATCTATCTATTTTTATTATGTTACCAAATTAGTCAGTTATGACTTAAGCATTTTTTGCATCCAGATCAGTGTTTGCTGAAGACTAGAGAAGGTTCACAAAGGGGTACAAGAAAATTTTGGGAAATGATGAGTATTTTCACTATATTGATCATATTTTCATGACATATATATGCTAAATGTATTAAAATGTGCACTTTTGATGCATTACAGTTAATGTTACAAAATATGGTTTATTATATATCAATTATATTTCAATAAAGCAGTTTAAAAAATTTAAAAAGGGCATTAATGTTTTTGAACATTACAATACTTTAAAACAACAGGCTAACAATAACTTCCAGGAGAAACTAAGGTTATTCATTGCATTTTCTAAAGCTGAATGAAAGTGTCTAAAAGTTACATCACTGCCAAGGTTTGTTCATCGGCACCATGGAAAGCTACCAGTTTTGTCATATTTTCTTTTTGATTGATTTATACCCATAGGGAAAGATGATGTTTGATTTTCATCCTGGATTTTAGGAATGTTGATGGAAATAAATTATGCAAGGAAAGAATGTGATGAGTGTGTTGAGGAAAAGAAGCAAGATGGGGAAGTCCCAGGATGAGTTTCCTGCCTTCGCCTTACATGTCTCCAAGCTCTGAAAAAGATTGTAAGTGGTGACATAAAAAATATTGTTTGATAGTTTTAAATGCATCACATAATCTGTGGTGTAATTCAGCCTCAGTGCCATTTTTCTCATATCAAGCATTTCTATCAGAAGCAGTGATGATTATATTTGGTCCTTGAACATCTCAAAAGTCGTAAAACCAGACTCTATTTATCCATGCCAGGAAGTCATAGGATGAATCACTTTGCTTCTGTGCTGGCAGAAAGAAGGAAATTCTCTCTGAAGTCCCTGAGTTGCTCTCCAGCTAAACATTCTAAAGATTTATGTTCAGTGCATTGGGGAACATTAAAAAAAAAAAAAAACTAACATGTATGCTAGATTTTGACATATATGTGTAATTGAGCATTTATTTAAATACTCATACAAATCTGAGATTTGGAATACCATGTCCAAACAATATATTTGTGATATAGAAATTTTCCTTATAGGAAAATTTAACATTGAAATATTTCATTTACATAGTATAATTGTTTGATTGAAATTTAAAGCATTATTAATGTTATTTAATGTGGATTTGATGACCCCATTGAATTTGTGGGGAATGCCTAGTATGTAGATATTAGATACCAGATCACTTTTGGAGATTTTTGAAATTTACCTATTGCCTCCCACTTCTTACTGAGATTCATGCATGCACCCCTGAGCAAAATATGAAATATCACCATTTCTATATCCTTCTGGGATTACTGATTTTCATGAGTCTATTACTAATTTTGTAGTCAGAAAAATTTTAAGACAGCCCACTAATGATTTAAGAAACATGATTAGATGTTTTACAACACTTTGTACTTTATTCTGTGCTTCAAAAATTCTACATCATTTTAGAAAAAGATCTATAGAATTCAGATATTTTCAATAAAATATGAGGATAATAAAAAGTTATGAAGTGGACTTAATATGAGACATAAAAATATTGAAATCCAAAGAGATCTACATACACAGGAACACTTGAGATAGATAAATAAAGTCTAATTTAGAAGAAATAGCTTCAAGCTTTAATGTGGATTTATTTGCATTGCAATAAACAAACGTGCATTGCCTCGGAATGGAATGGAGGGATTATAAGTGGCTAGAAGACCTAATTAGATGCAGTCATATAATTCAGACAGGGTCAAAAGTATAATCCTCTATTTAAACAAGCCATTTCAAGTGAAATGTATAAAATAATCCATTGCTGAAATCTTATATAGAGTAATCCATTCTAAGAGATTATTTTAATATGTGGCTGATGATACTAAAATGTCTCCTACATTTAATCTCAGATAAAAACTATGGAATATCCAAAGGATTTTTTAAAAAATGATCATAGTGGCTCAATGGTAAATTTTAAGCCTTAGAATTTTGCAATAGGAAGCATCTCTTAGTGATCACTGTAAATGTTTTGGAACTCTTGTTTGACATATTTTTGTGATAGAGCTGACTTTTATGACTGGATAGCCTATCATAGGATCATGCAATTCTCACTTTTCTGATTAACCAAACATAAGGAAGAAAATGAACAGGCCCATGGGATTCTTACCGCCAGTTCTGCCTTTTTGTTTCTTGGCTTTTGTTATGACTGTCTAAATATACGTTTACATTCTAACCTAACAATCATTCACTCACACCACAAACATTTAACAGGTGCCAGTTAACAAGCTAGGCACATTCTGGGTTTTAGGATTGAAACCCAAATTGAAAGGCAGTGTCCTTTATGAAGCTCAAACTTTGTGAAAAAGACAGATATAAACAAATATAGCACAACATGACCTGCTATGAGAGAGTCCTGAAAGGATAGAAAAAGAGAGAAAAAATGAATTCACTTTGAAAAGTGGTGAAAGGTTTCAGAGGAAGTGAAATCAATGGGTTCTGGAAGAATGGGTTAGTGTTTACAGAGAGAAGAACTAGAAAAAGGCACAGAGAGAAGCCATCGAGACTATTTGGGGAGTGGGGAAGAGTTTTGTATCATCAAAGAATGAATTGAGAGGTGCATAGTCGTGGCTAGGTGGCTCAGGTGGGATGGTATGTATACAGTGTAAAAGAGTTTGGAGATCTTTTGATGGCAAACTGGCACAATCTAGGGAAAAACATGATTATATTAACATATTAATCTAAAGTGGAAAATGCTCAGATTTGAATTTTCAAAATGAAATCTGCAGAGCAGATGAGGAAGGGTTTATAGTTAGGAGACATTTGCCTGAGGGAAACCGGATAGAAAATTATTTTAGCAGTTTAGGTGAACGATGACAAGGAGCTGAATCAAGGCAATGGGAATAGAGATACAAAAGAGGATTAAGGATTTTGGTTTTATGAGTCAACTTCCTAGAAATTGATCAAGCATATAATAATTGGTTAAGCTGAGAATCAAAATTGCTTTCTCTGTTGGTTTCCTCAATGTGTTAACCAACTGAGGTCTTCTTCAGAGCACTTGGCACTCTCCCCTATACTACAAATAAAACAATGCCAGTACAAACTTCTAAATTGACTCTCAGTTTATTTAGAAGTTAATTCAACCGTTTTCTTGTACTATTGTGTTACTGAGGATTGAACACAGGGCCTTGCACCTGCCAGACAAGTGCTGTACCACTGAGCTACATGCTCAACCTCCTTTTTTTTTTTTTTTTTTTTTTTTTTAAATTTTGAGACAGGGTCCTGTTAAATTGACAGGCTGGACTCAAATGTTCAATCCGCCTGCTTCAGCCACCTGAATAGTTGGGATTATAGATGTGCACCACTGTGCTCAGCTAGAAAATATTTTTGTTTCTTCATTTTTCTGTTTACTTTACTTTTACAAAGTATGTTTATTATTCCACAACTCTGTGAAATCCAAGCTGCTGTTAAATCTGTGTTCAACAGAAAGACTGGCACTATTGAAGGTTATTTGAAAATGACTGACTTCACACACAAGAGAACTTTCAGTATGATGGAACTGATATGTAAAGTACTTTATATACTTTATAAATATAAAATATGTATAGAAGTGTATCCATAAAAATTGATTTGCATCATATGTGAATGTTTTAAAAAACCAACCATTGACCTGAGGTTGCAGCTCAGTGGTAGAGTGCTTGCTTAGAACATGCAAGGTCCTGGGTTTGATCTCTAGCACCACAAAAAAATAAAATCCAAACAAAACAAAGGAATGAACAAACAAAAAAAATCAGTTAGTTGTTGGAAGAACCCAGGATTTGGGAGAACCCAGACTAACAAATTAATTTAACTGTACTATAAATATATGATACCAGTTCACTGCAAGAGTAGGGGCAGGGAGGAAGAAAGGAGCCAAAATCTAAAGCTTTGTAAAACAATGTTTTGATTAGATAACATACAACTAAAGACAGTAAGAATTATTTACAAACAGTACTCTAGTTGGTAAACTCATTTCTTACCATGGTATTTATTAACATTTTAAAATCTACTTGTATATAAGAAATGAACAATGAAATATTTACATACAGCTATATAACTACAAGCATATAAGTATATATTCATATAAACATTGATGTATGGATTAGTATACACATACATATTTCCTAAGACTGTTTATTAAAAGGGTCTAGAATGAGTAACACTCCACTAGCAACAAACACATGAAATGTGCAGAACTTTGTTTTTATGTGACATTCTCCAATAAAAGAAACAGGATTCCTTAGAGAAAAGTCTGACTCTAATCTGAGACAAAGACAATATAAGATAATCTTGGAGTATTTTATACTGCCAGAAAGTCAGTCAGTACTAAAATATAAGAAAAAAGGGGGAAAAATGAAGAAGTTTAGAGGCACATCAAAAGTATACAGGAGTCAGGATGAGAGAGCTGGAGTGGCCAAAATGAGATGATCTGAGCAATAAAATAAATGAAAATGGTGTGGAATTATAATCCAGAGAATAAAATAAACACATGTGAGTTCATATTTGAATATTTATTTATCATAGAAATATGTGACTGAGTAAATAAACAATAATAAATAAATACGAAAGAAGGGACAAACATTTCTTACAGAACAATTTCAATTAATAAATTAAATGATCTGAGGGAAGTAGAAAAGAAACACCAAAACACCATAACAATAATTGCCACAGGCAAAATCCACATATGAAGCTAATATTAGAAAGCACAACTTTTAGGAGAAACACACTATTTACATAGCCTTGAAGAATCTCCTGAAGTGGTTTTAATAATTGCTATAAATTCTTTGATACTACTTTCTTCAGAAGGTGAGGTTATTTCTTTTTATTGAGGGTATGTTGGACTTTGTGACTTTCTTCTAATGAAAAGAACATGGCTTTCCATATTCTTTTCCTTTAGGGAGAGACAGCACCTATAGAGTGGAGAGAACTGGGCACTATTCACCTCGATCAAGTGATCAAAATAAACATTATCATTACTCAGTCACATCAATATAAGTTACCCTTTGAAAAGGTATAATGAGAGAAGGCACTACAGTTCTGTGGTGCTCTTCCCCCAGATCCATAACCTCAGTCTAATAATGTTAGTTTCCAAGGAGCTGAAAAATTGTTCAAAGTCAAGGCAAAGATAACACAAAGCTATTGACAATAAACTAAGAGGCTTTTATCTAGAAATTCTGCCAAAAGGGATTAAAATATAATCCAATAATAAGGTTTCAACACTTTAAAAAATCCAAAAAAAGCTAGGCACAGTGGCACACACCTGTAATCCCAGCTGCTTGGGAGCCTGAGGCAGGAGGATTTCGATTTAAAAGCCAGCCTCAGCAACAGTGAGGCACTAATCAACTCAGACCCTGTCTCCAAATTAAATACAAAATAGGACTGGGGATGTGGCTTAGTGGTCAAGTGCCCATGAGTTCTTTCCCCAGTACTAAAAAAAAAAAAAAAAAAAAAAAAAAGTCAGAAAAAGCTGTTTCTAAACAGTCTTCAACCATTTTCTGATATAATTATTTCAAAATAAAGCAAACGTGTTTCTAGTTCTCTTAATTATAAACTCTGTATTTAACTTTTATAATTTATACATTTATTAGTTTTGCTCATAAGGCTAAGAAAACCTTACCAGAAAAATAAAAAGTATTCTTCACTGATCTTTTTGCATATTTGGTAAGTATCTTGATTAATGTTCCACAGGGAATAAGGAATTCCAAACGTTTCTGAAATTATTTTAACTACATGGGTGGGTAAAATCAATATTATCATAGTCATTATTAAATTCTAAAGTTTGATTGTATTTAACCTCCAAATGTATGAAAAAAAACCCACTTTGCCACTTTTGTGCATTTAATATGCTATTTTAAAATACCCAGGGACATTATTCATACTATTAGAAGAGTTCAGAGTTTATGAATAGGCCAAAATAAATTCTGGTGTTACTATTAAATTACTGAGAGTGACTATTCTCAAACTTTGAAATAAGTTATAATGTGAACCTCTGAAGTTAAATAATATTTTTAAAACAAAACATTTGTCTTAAGTTTTTAGAGACTATTGAAAATGTCACCTATTTATTATTCTGTTGTAGCGACAGAGAAGGTAAGGCACAGAAGATAACAGGAAACAGTTTTATTTGGCTGCAGCCAGGTTCAGAGGGCACAGCTTTTTCTGTAATTAATCAATCCTGTGAACCCAAGTTCAGGTAGTTTCAGAATTTTGTACCCAGCATGTGAGGGGAGGGGCTCAGAAGTTCACAGTCTGAAGTAGTTCACATAAAAGCAGCTTTTTCTTTCACTGTTCTGGGCAAGTTAACCCTTCAAGGATAACACCTGAGAAGGGGAGAGCTTCTTTTCCCCTTTCTTTCCTCTCCCTGCCAGCTGTTACCATGGAGTCCAATTGTTAATGTCTCTTATCTTAAAAATGTAGACATCTCTGTGAAGCTCCAGCTCAAGGCCAGAGGCCTTGTTTCACATTTCTACAAACTACTATACTGGATACATATTTGTGAAAAACTAATAAGGGGATGTCCAGCACCTTGAGTGCTGATCTCTTCCCAGCCAGTGGCCAACACAGCAACACGAAAATAGGAAATGTGTCTACGTTGAACTCTTTTGTAGACACTCTTTTGCTGACAGTCCTAAAATCAGCCATGGTGAAGATTTCTGGAGAAGCCCAGTTAGGACTTTCTGTGGAGAAAGGGAGTGCCACTGTAATTCTGATTTTAAATATGTACTTCTGTTTTCTTTTTCCTATCAAAGCCTCCCTTAATTCTATGGGTTTCAGACCTCATGGTATCTGGAATTCACATATTCAAAGCAGATATCATCATCATTAGTAGTAATAGTAGTTAATATTTATGATTAACTGTTAGGCATTGTTCCATGTGTATTATTTTATCATTAATCTATTCCTTGCAATAACATATACGATAGATACTAATATTATCTATATTTTACAAAGGAAAAAAACAAACAGGGAAGCCAAGGTATAAGATCACACAGTAAGTGGCAGAGCTGGGCTTTGGATACAAGCTGTCTGGCTCTAGAGTCCATCAACTTAAGCTCTACTGCTATGCATAGAACATCCTTTAAGGCAGAAAAAAACTTAGAAAGATCATATAAAATAAACATGTTCATAAAATAGAGCCAAGAATAAATATTTCACAAAATAGATACCATAAAGTGCAATGTGCTTGCCAAGGGAGTTTGGAGTTAAATTTAGCTGTAAGATTAAATTAAAAGCAAAGCAACATGATCAGATTTATGACTCAGTGTCTTTGAGAAAGCTATGATTTTTTTTTTTTTTAAGACAGATAGCTTGAAGTAAATCCGAATAGTCAGGGTCTCAAATCCTACTCCACATAGCATAACTGCACATTCAAGCCATATGTTCACTATAAACACCTAAAATACACTTAACTACTACTTATAATATATGCCCTACAGCAATCTAGTTATAAAGTGCAGTATATGCCAAAATGATCACATGCACATGACATAAACAAGATTGTTATCCATGATTTAGTAACTGAAAAGCTTAGCAAGGTATTTAATCAAACAAAACACAACATTCATCTTCCACCATATTCTTAAATTGTATTGAAAGATGTAATATTCTTTTGATGCCAAAGGAGAACTCTGATATTTGCATCAACTTTAGATGACCTTTAGCTAATAGTCATTTTAACCACAAACGATGTCTCAATTCATTAATCGGAGTTTCCAGGTCTGTGTAATATTCAAACTGTAAAGTTGATTTAATAGCAAATCATCTTTTTTTTTTTTTTTTGCCCGTTTTGGGTTAGCTTCAGGCTTTTTAGCTTTTCCTGTAACTCAGTGTATTGTAAAACACTTTGCGTGCTGTGGTCTGGAGAGCACATAAAGTTTTCTTTCACGGGCTTTTCCATAATTCATTGTTGAGCATCTTCAACCACAGAAAAAACTTGGGGCAGATAAAACTCTTTCAGTAGTCACTTTCAACTCCTTTCATAGTGCCAAGTAGTGTGGTTTTCTTCCATCTGCCTCTTTAGGAGGGTCTATTGGGTCCCTCCTCTGTGCCTAACTCTACACCTAGTCCTAATACCATGCTGAAAGGCATTTTGCTGCTGTATAGCAAATTGAGCCATAATTTAGTGGCTTAAAATAGCAACTGTTTTATTTTACCTCAAGATTTTGTACATGGAAAATCCAGGCAAGACTCAACTGGAAATATCTTCTGCTCCATGTAGCAATGGTAGAATTCACTTAGTAGTATTCAACTAAGGATGGACTGGTCGGGAGTGACCAAAACTTAAATGTGTGGTGCTTAGTTGGGTATTGTCTCAGCAGTAGCTCTTGTCCAGGGTGGATATCTATGTTTCTCTAGTTTGGTGGTCTCAGCGTAATCAGACTTCTTACCATGCAGTTCATAACTCCCAGAAACATTTTCTAAATGAAAGGAAGTGGGCTATAAGTTAGCACTGAGTAATCCCAACTATAATTTATTGTCAAAGCCATCATAGAGCTTGTCCAGATTCAAAGAAAAAGAAATATGGCTGTTAGTTCTCCATGAAGGGACTATGGAAAATTTCATGAACATCTACAATCACCAAATAACTTCAGCCACAAAGAATCCTGCAAATACAAGCCAAATTCCATGTGATTCTTTCTGTATCGCTGCCAGACATGTTAAAAGGTTTTCTTGCTGAGAATCATGCACCTGCATGCTACATGCCCCATCTATAGAGTTCTCTGTAAGATTCCATAAAAGTGCCCCCATCACAAAGCATAAGGTAAGTAGGTAAAATCCCATAATTACCTCATTGGAGATGGTGGTGGGAACTCACAGTAGGAAACAACTGTCTCTGATAAAATCTCTTCAATCTTCCCTCCCCTTCCTCAGTGTCTTGTGATATTCTTGATCTTCTTGAGGGTTCCAGGAGTGATGTAATGATTCTGACACATTTCCTTTCCAAATTTTGCATGGGGAGACTTGTCTTATGCTGACTTTGGTGTATGATCTACAATGTATTGTCATCTTGATTGAAACTGAGGCAGGAAGAGTTCCATTCTAACATCCTGTCATACTATTTAAAGGCTAGGGAGAGACAAATCTATCAAAACTGAATATTTATAAAAATAAAAAGGGCTGAGGAAAAGTCAAATAAATAGAATACTTTGCATACATACCAAAAGTTGGTGACAATAGGTTGCCTCTGGAGAGAACTTGGTGCATGAGGCTCATAAATGAAAGGGAGTCGTACTTTCACTATATTCTCTTTTATATTTTTAGAGATACTATGATTTATATTTATTATCTTTCCTAAAATAAAATAGCTTTAAAATTAAAAAAAAACAACTCTGTGATATGCTAAAATTGCCACAGTTGTTTGTTAAACATTTGTTTAGTCTGGGGTCTTAGAAAACTAAAGTGCTTTTGCTAATCAAAGTATCCTGGTAGGGATCTGAGTCAAGTTGAGAAAGCATTTCTTCTCTAAAATTTGGTGCACACATAGGGACTTCCTTCCAAAGTGCAAAGTATGAAATAGGGGTAAGAGAGTAACTTTATAGCAGAGATACCTGGCAAATACTACTATGGTCAGGTGATGAAGGTCAATATCAAGAGTGAATAAGTGATATTGATAGCATGTGTCTCATTGACATGAAGCCATTAAAATGGCACATTTCCTCTGTGGTTTTCCTCCCCAAACACATAATTCCAGCCTAATCCTGAGAAAACCAATAAAATAATTTCAATAGAGGGGAAATCTATGAAATACCTGACCAGTACTCCTCAAAATTGTCCAGGTCATCAAAACAAGTACATCTGAGATATGTTGTAGCCTAAGGAGGCAACTAAATATAGCAAAGTATGCTGGATGGGATCCTAGGACAGAAAGAGGATCTTAGGTAAAATGAGGGAAGAGTATACAGTATGGATTTTAGTTTAAACTATTAGCATTAGTATACAGTATGGATTTTAGTTTAAACTATTAGCATTATTAATTACAACCAATGTACCATTCTAAAGGTGAATGTCAGTAAGGGAAACTGGGTGAGGATATATGAGATCTCTGTACTATCTTCAGATTTTTCTATAAAAATATTGTAAAATAGTCTAATTAAAAAATGTGTGTGTTTTATTTAAAATACAAACATTAAATGTTAAAGGACATCTAAATCATTAGCCTGCCTCTCACTTACCTATACAACAAGACTGATAAGTCTTTCTTTTAAATGTTCTTTGATAATTCCTTCTCTCCCTTCCCTTCTCCTTCTACCCTCACATAGACCCTAAGTACTTTCTGAACTGCTCTAACTTTCTTGTGATTAGTTTCTGTGGCTCCAATTTCGTTTTCTTTCTGATCCTATGCCCTATTATTACATAATACAGTGTGTGTTTGTTTGTGTGTGTATATGTGTGTGTGTGTGTGTGTGTGTGTGTGTGTGCATGCATGCAAATTTTCTTATTTAAAAAGTCCCTGCAGACCTCACTATTGTTCTCTGTATAAGATGCTTTCCTGGGCATGTCACACCTTTCAGGATCTGGCCCAAAAGTTTTTCTGAGCACATTTCTATCATTCATTACATTAACCAATCAATGTATTAGCTCAGTGATTTTCAGTCTTTAAAATATTTTCATTGAATGGGGTCATGTTTTCCCCATATCAAATAAAAACTCTAAGTCATAGATCAAAGACAATTCTGTAGGAGACTGTGGGATTAAGATAACTTCCTCTTAGCCCCCGTTCCAAGAGCTCTTGAATGTCATAGGTAACCTGGTGGCTGGTGACTTGACTGCTGACTGTTTACCCCTGCTGTCCACTTAACTGCTTTTGAGCATGCTTTCTGCTTGACTGCCAGTACATCCTTATTCCTGCCAGTGACACAACCTAAAATTCTCTTCCCTTGCTTCTGTCACCACTTGGTCCTGTTAAAATCATTCTCCTTGTTCAAATACCACCTCTTTCATGAAGAGCTTCTCAGAGTGCCCATCAAGAATTGATCTCCTGCTGATGCCATGGGGGATCTTAGTCTTTGATTTGGACTTCTGTCATGACATTTAATACATGCCCACTCTGTGTTGGAATTATTTGATATAATCTTTTCCTCCTCATTAGTTCATTAGTCTGTAAGCCTTGGAGGACAAAACTTGTGATTTTCATGTCTGTGCATTTCCCACAGCAGTGAAGTATTGCTTGCCCTTAGCAGGTTTGTGGACAGTAATACCTGAATAGATAAGTGGATTTACAAACGAATGCCTTGTATTTACTCTGGCTTGAACTAACAATTCTGCTCTTGACCTTTATCTCTCCCCTGTCTCATGGTATGTTTGCTCCTTTCACACTCTTCTTTTTGCACTGATGGATGCCTGACAATTATTACATTTTTACATTTTCCAACTCCCCACAATTTTGGGATACCTCTGAAAAAAAAGCATCTCCATCATTCAACTGCATTTTTCCTCTCGTTGTTACAAAGCTGACTCCAGCACCTGGGATAATTTAGGTATTCAATAGATGTTTGTTGAATTATTAAATACATAGAAATGATTTGAAAAATAACAATCTATAAGCTAAACATGATATGCACTGCACATGGCCAGGTTTCTATAGAGAAAAGCTACCAGAGCTACACTGCTATCCAGTAAGATATAGTAATTCTCAGAATGAGCGATGGCATACCACTTCAGACCCAGGGCTGCTTGCTTCCCTCTACAGCTTAGCACCATTTCTGTGCAAGCCTCTTATTTACACATGCCATTTGGCTTGGTTTCCCCCTTCTGTGCTGTTCTAGAAATTAGTTATAAGTATTTGTTTTCAATGAAAATGTTGAAGAGGAGCACAGAGTGTGACTTTTCCCAGATCCTGCAATCTTTTGCAGATCACCTTAAACATGGCCCACAGTGATCAAGAGATCAGAGCAGTGCAGACTGCAGCAGGTGGCTCAGTGAGAGTGTGCTTACTTGGTAGATGTTTTTTTTAAGGGTGACTGATCAAAAATAAAGAAAATTTAGTGGATATTTTTGGCATAAGTAACTAATCTTCCAATTGCATGAAGGTTATAACCTGAATCTCCAAATATGCTCACAGGTTTTTTTGTTTTTTTTTCCTGACACAACTTGAAATATAAACTCTCTATCACCCACATTAAAAAAGCATAAAATGCTATATTTTTGGTTTATAAATATCTTTTCTGTAAAAGATTCAAATATGAAAGTATACTAAACAAAACAAGCACATCATCCCTCTCCTGCAATGTTCACTGGTTATCCTTTCACTGTTTCACACACACATCTATGCTTTCTGACATTATTTATTCAAATATATATTACACATATATTAAACTATATGTGTGCATCAATTAGAGTTTAATTTCACCTGTAAATATAAAAATTAAATGGCTTAGCCAAATGAATAGTTACCTCTATCAAACAATTGTTCCAAGATAGGCAGGATGATCCATAATGTCCGGAGGGACCAGGCTCTTTTTATCTCTCCACTTTCATTCCTTGGTTGTTGCTTTAGACAATACACTTTTTTTACCTCAGGACCCCCAAATACATTAGCAAATATGTACCTATCACTTAAGTCATCTATTAATAGTTTGCCATATTTGTTTCTTTTAGAAACTAAAAACATTAGCCATACACAATTTTCTTCTCTGTACCTCATGAGTTTATTACAATCCTGATACTCTCACATTTCATGAGCTTGCAGGTTCTTGAAATATGATAAATCTTTATCTCCACAAACAATACAAATAACTTTTTTTAATCAAAAGCTTTTTAAAAATAGTATTTATTCCCTCCCGGAAAATTGACTTTTAAAGATCAAAATTACTTGATTACTTTGAGAGAAGTTATTAATAGTGACCCATCTAGAATTCTTTTCATATATTTTAACTGCTGCATGTTTTAGTTTTAAAAAAAAGTTATTTATTGTGTATGTAGATAAGAACAATTAGGGTTTAGCAAACATTTGACTATTATAAACAGTGTTTCTATGAATATCTTGGTAAATATTTTCTTTGTGAGAGTTTTTTTAGTGTGTGAATACATAGAAGCAAAATTGCTGAATCTTAGTGTATGCATGACAGCTTTAATAAGTAAAATCAAATAATTCTCCAAAACTTAGTGTTTCTCTTACTAGGATATGAGACTATAATATGAGATTATGTTGTTGTTGTTTTTTTTCACATCCTTTCTACACTTTTTTTCCCCATGCTAGGAATCAAATCCAGGGTGTCACACATGCCAGGTAATGGCTCCACCCCTAAACTACATTCCCAGACCATATATTTATTATCAGATGTATTGTTTCAATTCTTGTTGATTTGGAAAGGTTAATTCAATGTTTTGTAATTTTTCTGAGTTTGAGTACTTTTTAAAAATCTTCACTGGCCATATTTGGCTTTTCTTTGTTATAAATTGTGTTTATATACTTTGATCATTTCCTTTATTTTCTTTTTATTATTTTATTGTATTTTAAAACATTTAAAAATTCTAATTCTTTGACAGATATTTAAAAATATCTTGGTATTTGTCAGGGACTTGCTTTTTAATTTTGTTTATGTATTTTTTCTCAAATATAAATTTTAAATTGTATTGTTGACCAATCTATTTATATTTCTATGATTTTGTTACCGCTGTTGACCGGTGATGAGTTTTTGCTTCCCCAATGTTGAAGAATAACACCAAAGAAGCACGCCAAGGCAAGGTCAGAGTAGAAATTAGAAGTTTATTAAAGGACAGCAGAAAAGACTTCTCCCAGAGGAAGAAGGGGACCCAAGAGGTGGAATCCGTGGAAATGCGGTTGTTTCCCCTTTTTATAGTTTTGGTGATGGAATGTAGGTTGGAAGGTCCGAGGGGTGGGACACAGGTGGGCCAAAGAAGTAATCTGGGCAGGAAGGACTTCATTATCACTTCTTTGGGATGGATTTTGGCCTAGGGCCTTTTCAGGACTTCATTAACATTCCATGAGTTGTCCTGCGTTTCCTGGAATCATTCTCAGCATGGCCTCCATTTTAGATTTCACTTGATATTAGACCCGATTTACCTAACTACACTGACTACCTAACTTTAAATCTGGCTTCAATTTGACATTGTTCTGTTTTATTTTTAAATCCTTACTTTCCAGCCCTAAAAATGACCTCATTTATTTCCCTATATTCATTTTGAAAATTCTATTCTTTTAACTTAATGGAATCTATTTTTGTGAATGATATAAAGAGAATTTCTTTTCTGTTATAATATTTTTGTATTGTATTTTTATTTAACTGCAATACTAAATTATTCACCAAGTTCCTGTATATATTCAGACATTTTTATCAGCTATCTCTTCTGGCCTATTTGTCTACTCTGCATCAACATTCACTATTTAATTAATATAACTTTATAATAGACCTTGATATTCAACAGAACATATTGATTTCTAATAATATGCTTTCTCAGAATTGTTTTGACTACTCATGATGCTTAAATCTACCCATACCTTACATTCCAATAAAATTAGATTTGATTAAAATTATTTGACTAAAATTTGGAGAAAATTTGTGCCGCGTCCGGCTAACGGAGCCGAGTCCAGCGAGAGACGGTGGGGTTAAGAAATACACAGGACACCAAGGTTCTTCATCCAGGAGGAGGCGTGTGCGCATTTATTGCCAAATTTGTTCCCTTATATATCTTTTTTTAACAGCTGTGGGAAATTACTCAAAAGCGAGGAGGGAAGAGTAGTAACTGCATCCTTGGGTTAAGCCACTGTCCCCTATCAGAAGGCACCGAACAGGTCAAGATGTTAGAGAGACACATATGCTCCAGGCAGATAAACAGGAAACCGCAAGCCCGAATCATGGCCTTGTGAGCTGGCCACATTGACATGCATAACAAAAGACTGGGGGTTGAATCCCCAGGGGCCAGGGCGGGCCTGCTACCAGCAAATTTGTATCTTGGCAATTATGAGTCAGACTTTTTTTCCCCATTTATTTAGGTCTTCTTTTAGATGTCTTAATAAATTTTCAGAATTTTCTCCATAATGGAGTTGCCTCATTCCTTTTTGATTTATCTAATTTATATGATAATATGACATAAAATACCACACTAATGATTAATGTATAGAAATCTATTTGTGACCTATACCATAAGAACACCACTGAATACCTCCTTTAACTGACTTAGATTATTTTTTTTAGTTAATTTTATCTGGTTTTAATCATCTTACTATGTTTCTATGAAGATCTCTATGGTTCTTGTTTCAGAGAGAATATTTAAAAATATATTTCAGTTTTCAGAGAGAATGTTAATATTATAGCAAGTATTTGTATTTTTCATCTGATTATGACTTCTGCCCTTCATCTTCCTTTTATTTGGTATGCACCTTTTACCCTTTTCCCTCTAGGCTGCTTTCTTGTTAGAACTTATGTTAGAATGGCATCAATTTTTAATAAACCAGTTATCTGTTGAAGAATAGTGTGGAATAGGAGTTAGAGTACTGAAGTGAGCCACTGTGCTTGTATTTCATGCAAATACTTTTGTGGACAATGTGATCTTGTGTGTGTGTTTCTCCCTTCTCAAAGTTCAGGAATTCTTTGACTGGGAGTGAATCCTTATATATTATGAAATCTTTATAAGAAAGTTTTGTATTTATTTTCAAAATCATCAGCCAAAGAACCGTTGGCATATTTTATCTTCTATCTTTCCACATTGAAAACTTACTCTTTCTGTGGCAAGGAAAATTGAATTTGTTGAAATTATGACTGACTGTGGCAGTGGAAAGAGGGGCTTTGCTTTTGTAACTTTTGATGATCATGACTCCGTGGATAATGTTGTGATTCAGAAATACCATACTGTGAATGACCCCAAGGTGAATTGAGGAAAGCCCGGTCAAAGCAAGATATGGGTAGTGTTTCCTCTAGCCAAAAAGGTAAATTGGTTCTGGAAACTTTGGTAGTGGTCTTGGAGGTGGTTTTGGTGGAAATGACAATTTTGGTCATGGAGGAAACTTCAATGGTCATGGTGGCTTTGGTGACAGCTATGGTGTTGGTGGATATGGTGGCAGCAGGGATGACTACAATGGAATGGTAATGACAGAAGCAATTTTGAAGGTAGTGAAGGCTACAATGATTTTGGCAATTACAGCAATTAGTCATCACATTTTGAACCCATGAAGGGTGGAAACTTTGAAGGCAGAAACTCTGGACCTTATGATGGTGGAGGCCAGTACTTTGCCAAACCACAAAATCAAGGTGTCTATGACAGTTCCAGCAGAAGCAGTAGCTATGGCAGTGGCAGAAGGTTTTAATACTGCCAGGGAAGAATCTTCTACTACAGGCTTATCAGCTCAATTTTTTTAAATAACTGGAACTTCTGTCCAAGTTCATTGCCAAAAGGAACATCCTCATGAGGACAACCTTTATCTGAGTCATTGTACTTCATTCTCACTGGCATTTGGTTGGTTTTTAGCTGTTTGCAGCTTTGTGATCATTCGATTTTGTGAGTGGGTTGTCTAATAAATTGTGTTTTATTTAAAAAAAGAAATTATGAGATTGTTATGGAGTTAACATTGTATATGTGTGTGTGTGCATATGTGTGTGTGTGTATTAAAACATGTTTTATTGTTCACAAGCAAAGAAGTCATTTTCCCCTGTTTGCAAATATGTAATGCTTTTGCCCCTACACAACACATATAACTTACTGTTAGACCAGGACGCAAGAAAAGACCACTGACTCCAATTAAAATCAAATTAAAGCAAGCTTATTATTTTGACCGGCCGGGCTGCCTTTCTCTCCCAAAACGGCGGGAACAAAACAGCAGCCCCACCTTTCCTACAGCCCAGCTTTATAGCCCAGAAAGTTACACAAAGGGGGGGGGGGGTTACAGATAACAGAACTCTGACAAGCATCACACTAATGGTAGTTTACAATTTTGTTTTTTTTGCTGGCCCCAACATCAGAATTTATGAAGACCATTAGAGTCTCAGAGAGGGTCGTTGTCTGGCCAGGGAAGGCCAATATTTATGAGGTGTCACTAAAGTTTCAGAGAGGGCTGCTATCTGGTCAGAGAGCCAGGCATGGGTGAGTTCAAGGCACGGGCAGGCATTCCAAGCAGGTTCAGAATTTGCAGTAATTTATAGTAAAGCCGAAATTAGCTTTTCATGGCTTTGTGGCAAGATGGCTTCCAATTTTAATAAAAGATCAGGTTGGGTTTATCATTACCTTTGCAAATCTATGAATATTAAAATTAAAATATCTCCAATATTAATGTTGGAGATGATGTGTTAATCTAGTGAAGAGAAAAAACAATCTTATTGTTTGTTTGTAAATCATTCTCAGGCATTTCTGTTTTGTTCATAATTTCTCTGATCAGAAATATTTGCTATTTATATTAACCTCAAAATTTATTAAAAGAGTTAGTATCCTATAAAGTTAGCAACATTCATATGGATTGGGTCAAGTAAATAATTTGTTTTGATAACCTCTATAGAACTTAAATTTTAATTCCTTTGTAAATATTACATTGGAAATTATTAGCCCATAGTCATTTTGCCCCTAGGGTGATAGGGATTGTATGGGCCTGTGTCTCTACCACAGTTTGCTTGCTAGTGTGGGGAAACTTTAATTGTTCTTTGATTATCCTCATGCTTTTTATGAAGGCTTCCTTTTTGATAGGTAGAAGAGACACATTGACATACTATTTATTAACTCCTGTAGCTAATGTATTTTTTTTATGATCTTTTGTACTATTTTCCCAAATTGTAGGGAAAATACCCTTTTAAAAACAAGCCTAGGATGAATATATGTTTTTATTTCATTATCTCTTATACATCTCTTACGTCTGCAGCTGCTCACATAATAGCTGTTCTCTGACCCTTGCCTATATCATTGTCATTCTATGTCTTGAAACATTTTTGTTTTGTCCTGTTTTCCATCCCTTCTATGGAAGTATTTTTTTTTTAGTCTTAAGCACTTGTCTTCCTTTTCAGAATCTCTACTATACCCTGCTCTCTTGTCTTACTATTTTACATAGGAACTTCGATGCAGCCCTAAGTGAAATTGTTTCAGAAAAAGATCCAGGTGGTAGTGTTCCAGACATGCCTTCTCATCCCCTTGTGTAAGAGTGACTTAATTGTTCTTTTTGTGTCAGAAGTCATCATCTCAGCCAGTAAATAACCCCTTCGTTACCGATTGGTTCACTAGCAAGAATAGTCAGAACACGTCTGGAGGCAATAGCATCACATAGTTTAATAGAAACAATATTAGGTTTCTTGGTGGAAACTTCACTTCCATGGTACTAAGACCTCTAAATCAGCAAATCTAAAGTTGACCTATGACAAAAAAACTACTCCCATCTCCAGTACTTAACTTCAAGATTCTTAGATCCTAATCATGGAATGGTGAAGGCATTCCTGTACAGGGTCACAGTGTGGGGGATGCTGCAGCAAGGCCACACCATCTGGAAACTGGAACCATTAGGAATGTTAAGTGTTTTGTTTATGATATGATATGGATAACAGGGCATACACCACTCAATAATAAAAGTACGTATTGTCTGAGATTGCAGGAAAATTCCCAGAATGAGACTAAGGATACAATGGAGACATGCCATGAGATGCATTTCAATGTCTCTCAGGATACAAACAATGGTGTTATTCCTCAAGCCTTATCCCATGGTTAACAACTTACACTAGCCTCCCCAACCCCATCCTAAAGCCATAATCTGTACAATCGCCTAGCTACAGAAAAACAATTGCTGTGCCAACAGTACAAGAACCACCATATGTAGCTTATAGTATCCCCCTCAGGGACAAGAGGCTAATAAAAATACATTCCCCAACCAATAGACCCTCTTTTGCTTTACATAGAAACTTGTGATAAAAATGGAGAACACATAGTTAATATAAATGACAAGTGGGTTGAGGTGTAAAGCCTGACTTTTAGTTAAAGATTACAAAGATATAAGAATTGGTGTGCTTTGACCAAGGATCAAGGAAGTTCTTTAAGAAAGCTGTTAAATAGGTCACATGGAAAAAAGAAAATTACCTTGGAAATTAAAAATAGAATAATGTAAAATTAACATAGATATATTTGAGAGGCACTTCAGAGTAGTAGGCTTTTAAATAATAAACTTTCACTACTTTAAGTGTGTTTTACTGGGATTTTAGTTTAGAAGTAAGAATACCGATAATTATAAGTATGCTTTAAAGTTAAAGGTATGCTTTAAAGTTAGAAGTGAATAATAGGTCAGGAGTCATGTAGTCTAGTTGCGTCGCCTAGCACCTAGTGATTGAGGTGAAAATGTAAAAGCTTAATCATGATTGCTAAGGTTACAGCAAAATATTTTGAACAATGTACTCAATATCTTAGGTAATCAATGTATATCAGAAAAGATTGTAATTCTTGAAAATTATGTAAATCATAAAAGTTTCGGGCTTTGAAGCTATCCATTAACTACCTGAAAAAACACCTGTAAAGAAGTATAAAAATAAAGATCCCTCCAGAGGCAGCATGAGATGTCTTCTGGAGGTTCTTCTTCTTTCTCCAACGCCACTCCTTCAGGACCACCCTGGACCCTCACTCCCCTCACCGGGGCTGGACCTTGGCAATGAAAAAAAAAAAATAGGACAAAAATGGCCACTATTTCAGAAAATAGACTGTGTTTTTGTGATGTTACCCCTGCCCCTCAAAGAAATTCCTGCAAGCTGATATCATAACTGAATATTAAAATGGCTTTGCACTCTTATCTCAGGTTACTTGCTTTAGATTGATAAGGAACATGAAAAGACAAGTCAATTTTATGAGCATGAGCCAGTTGCCATGCTCAGGTTATTGAGGCTCAAGTTTCACAGTTACAAGAAATTCAATGTGGAATAACATGCCAATAAATAAGACATTTGCAAGATCATCAAAATAGCAGTTTCGGCAAATAATTTTTAGATTAAATGTCTATTCCAACGAGAGCAAAGCACTCTCCTTTTTATGATGGAAACGATTCAATGCAATTCCTTTGCCACTAGTGACTCGACTGACTGATCCCCCTTGTGAATGGTACTCTATCAGTGGTTCACTATTGATCTTTGCTGTTGGTAGATTAGGCATTCAGCAGCAGACAGTGCCAAATCAACCTTAGTTAGTATAAAATCATTTTATAGCTCTACACATGATTTCTAACCATACTCAAATGAGCAATTTATTCATAAGCCCATTTGTCAAGGCCCAGGGAGCTAAGAGAAAAAGTTTATTGATATCTACAGAATGAATCACCTTATACACCTTATTATTATGGTATACCTTTTCTCAGATGTCTATTTGATGAGCATCCACAAGTACAAATATTTTTATGCTTTATGCTCATTTTGGAAAGTTTCTTTCACATAGCGTTTCTTCAGGTCTCCTTTTCGTTATTCATTCAATCATGATCCCTACAAGTCTCTGCTCTCCCAGCCAAACCATTAGGCACTGCTCATGAATACCGTGAAAGCACAACTGTAGTCATCCCTCCTTTTATATCAAATAAATAGACTTCTAAAGAGGAGACAAGTAGCAAGAGTAACGCATGGATATTCATAGTCTTGAGATCATAGTTTTGTTTCTCCAAGTTCTGTAGTGCATTTAGAAGGAAGAAAGCAAGCAACCCTACTATGTTCCTTATTCTTATTAAAATACTCTATGGTAACAATAATTCAGTTATCCAAAGTTGCAATTTATAAGTAAATATAGGTAACAATTAAAGTCACTCCCTTATCATAGCACACAGTGAAGAACTAAAATTCCATTTGGTAATAGGATCATTAATAGGTTTAAATTCAATTTGGAACAGCAGTTTCCTTAACTTCTTTCCCTATGTGGCTTCAAGTTAGGGTTGGTCAAAGGAGAATTTGTACAAAATTTGGAAGGCAGATGGTAAGCAGCTGCACTGTTTTTTCAAGTTCATCAGATCTGACCACCAAAGTGCTGGACTTCCCAAATTACTTTGTCATTTATTTCAAATGGCTAACAGAATACCATTTGAAAATTAAGGGAAATTTAGAACAATGAAAGTAAATACTATTTGTATTAGATAATAAGCTTATGAAAGTAATTGGTCTAAGAATTACTACAGAAAGGAAATATGTATCAATGAAAATTTTGTTAAATTTCAAATGAAAAAACCTTCCTCATAAAAGAATTATGATAAACCTTATTAAATATTGCCACCCATTTTGGATTAGTTTGGCTGCAGATCATTTGTCTGAATGTTCATCAATCTGAAACATACTCCAATTTCTATATTATTAACATTTTTATAACATCAGATTATATATCCTAATGGGGCACTTTTAAACAGTAGCTTTTGTTTTGTTTTTTGAGCTTCTGTTTAAACTTTTAATTATAGATGTATTCACATAATTTATAAATTCCTTAATGTCATTAATACACCTGCCATTTTTTTCTTTATATGACACATGATACTATGTGCCAAACAGAGATTTATGTCAGATTAACTGAATAAATTTATGATATGTTTTAATTGTCTTTAAACATAGGATTGGTGGGGAGTTTTCCCACTTTGTAGCATCCTGTTTTGGATTCTAATTATGCTGTTTGCATGGTAATAATCTATGTTCGTTGAGAGAACCACATTAAGGGCCTAGAAGAACAAAAGATTTATGTCTTATAAGAAATTTAGTCTACTAGTGATATATGACATCACCATATTGGCAAGATATCAGGACAAAATTTCTCCAAGAAATTTCCTTCTGTAAGAACCTTTAAATAAATTCTAATGCTATTATGTGTTTGACAGTCTGACATGATTGAAACTTCTTTACAATGCAGTTTCTATCCAATGTGAACTTTGTGGTGAGCCATTATTCATTAGTTTAATCATTATTAAAGAACATGTTCTGATATGAAAATAAGTTAGTAGCCAAATGCTGTCCCCACATGTCAAGAAAGTCTCTAATTTTTCTGGTTCTATACAATTAAAAATTCATAAATTGCTTAGTGAATTGTTAGTTCTGTGGAAGTAAGGTCCCAGCACAAGCACCACTTTCGAGGTCAGAAATAGGATGATTAGAATGGAAATATTAGAACTTTGAATGTATGTATAAATTGTAATGTCTTAAAATTATTTCATTTTAAGAATGTGGAAGAAGCTTAAAATGAGGAAATGTGGAATTAAAAGCATGATTCTTTGGTGGTGTTATAAGCTACTCTATTTTTGTATAAAATGAAACTTTTTGCATGATGCATATTATGTTAAATACTCAGTGAAAAGAATGTCACAATTTAAATCAAAATATTGAAATTAGTTTGAAGATTATTCAATAAATTATTGAATAATTATTCAATAAATCTTATCCATGTGTATTATATGCTTGTAGCCTAAATTTGGTTCTGAGAGAAATAAGAAATATGCATCCTATATCTCCAGCATACCCTTGTTTCAACAGGCAAATGTCACCTAAAATTTACCAGATTCTAAAAGGAATTTGTTATCTACACAAATAAATTTGCTGTGTCTCCAAACTGTCCCACTGTCAACAAAAACAATGTTCAAATCTCAGTGATTCCTTTCTTCTTCTTGTCCTTGATAGCCTGTATTTAGTTAGTCATGTTTGGGTATTTCCACTTCCAAATTTTCTATCATTCCCTTTCTATCCCATCCAAAGGTTTTAAAATGTCACACTTTGGATTTCATTCTTGTTTTTTGACTATTTATCTTCCATTGCCCTCTTGTCCCATCTATCGAATGAATCTCAAGTGTTTTATTTCATTTTCCTATCCTACTGTTTTTACCTCTGGCAGGTCTGTAATATTCTATCCAGAATCTTGGTGTCTGCTCATACCTCTATATCATGCCAAACTCTCCCTGAGCTCCTCATTGTTTCTTATACTCAGGAGTTTTGGCTATTCTACTAATTGTGTTTTCAAATTCAATCTCTACTTCTACACAAGTCCATCTTCTGTAGCACAGTGCTAGCCTCATTTGTCATCTTTTCTGATCTCCTGAGTTTCCATTGTTTTTTTTTTTCTTTCTGAGAACCTACATCACTTGGATTATTTGTGTCTAGACAGTCATTTAAACAGAGTACTAATATTTATAAATAAATAGTACCCAGATCCTAAACACAAGTAACTTACAATCTGTGTCCTAAGTAAAACACCATTCCTATCATTTACAGATAAATATTTGATTTAGATTTAAAGTACTGTCCACTTTTAGAAAGACAACCTCAATGAATGTGAGTATTCAGAGTGGGATTGCTGTGATTCAGTCTCTATTTGTTCATATGAAATTCAAATATTGATTTCTTGAAATCTAAAATAATCCAACAATCCTATCTTAACGTTGACTTTTATTTTCTACAATGTGTTCTTTTAAGTTCCTTTTCGTATTCCTCCAAATCTAGAATAGAAGCCAAATAGCTGAAGAGGGTGAAGCATTTTAGAGGAATCAAAGAAAAACTAGGATTTCTCAACCAAAATTGTGATCAATAAAATGAATGATTAGTGGTTGTCTATGTAGAGCCCATATTCCATCTCAGAATTCATGAGCACTAGTGTTATGTTTGATAGTTTTCTCAGTGTTTAAATATTAAATTCAATGTTAAAATCTGCAAGACTCTATCTGTATACTTAACATTTAGAAGTGCCTCTCAGTGGCTTGACCCACTGAGAGGCACTTCTAGCTGTAATAACAGCTAATATTTATTGTGCACTCATCATGCTCCATGCATTGTTTAAGTGCCTACTGTTCTGATATCAACTCATGTAATCATTGCAATTGCCCTATGGTTTACTATTACCCCATTTTAAAGGTAAGGACATTGAAGCCAAGAGTTGTTAAGGTTTTGCCTTGTGACACACAGCTATTAATAGCAAACTTGGCATTCAAAATCAGACAGTTTAGCAAATGATTCAGTAACTTCCATAACTCCAATAGAACTCAAAATAAACAAACTTTTTAAATTTAGTAACAATTGTCATGAGTTTTTAAATTTTATTCTGTTATTATTTATCATAATCTTTATCTCTTAGTATTAGTTTTGGCTTTGTCTTATTAGGATAAAGTTGAAGGTACACATCTGTCTTTCTACATGGCAAATTGGATTGCCCAGTTGCTAAAATATGTTATATATTTGTTGAAGGATGAAACTTTATTTAATATTTAAAATTAGGTTGATTAAAGTAGAAGGGAACAGGTAACTATTTTTAAGGCTTTTATGTTATGGAAAAACACGAAAATTTCTGAGACTGCATTTCACAGTCTATAACTGAAAATTATCAATTAAAGTTATTTCATTTCACATCACTCTTACAAATCATTTACAAGTCTCTAACTGATCCTTGAAATAGTCTAAGTAACTGAGAACCAATCAACAGTTTCAGTAAATTTCTGTGAGATTCATTTCACTGGTATTCAAAAAAAAAAATTCCAGATTATTTCTATAAGCAGGTAAAGGAATGCATGTTAAATTCTTTCATCAAGCAAGTATACAGTTTTGGCTTTGTTCTATCTTCCTGTAAGGAATTGAATGGAATGTAAGCTATTTACTATGACTCACTTGGTAGGTTCATTTTCTGGTTTAGACATAACTTTTGCCAAAATTAAGTTGGAAACCGGCAATTGGTCTTTTAGTATTCTTTTCTACAAAGTGTTATTTTAAGTTCCTTTTCTCATTTCTCCCAAACTGAGCTGCAGCCAAATAGTCAAATAGGGTGAGGCACTTTAGAGGAATCAAGAAAAACTAGTATTTCTTGGCCTGAATTGTGATCAATGTACTGAGTGGTCAGTAGCTGACTCCACAGCATTCACTGTCCCTCTCAGAATCCATGAGCACTTGTATAACAATCTTTGAGGCACTGACATTTTGATATGACCTCCAAATAAAAGTAGACAAAATGACCACTGATAAATATAGAGCTATTTAGTCATACTACTGGTTTTTTTTTTCTTTTTCTTTTTTGGTAAGGATAAAAACAAAAACTAAAAATTATGAACTAGCTTTATTGTTTTCCATGTGCTTATTCCTATATCTCACAACTTCAAATCCACCTATCTTTCTCTAGTTTGCTATAACAGAGCTGAGATTCTACAAACCATATTTCTCCTTCATTGACTTTTTCTCTATTAGGCTCTGCAAAAAGGGGTCATTACGGGAGCCCGGAAGGCGCTCTCTGGCAGTGTTATAAAAGCACCACTTCTTTACCTAGAGAGCAGTAGTTTCTTCCAGTAGCAGCTCTTGATTCCAGTTTGCAGGGTTTTTTTTTTTTTTTTTTTTTTTTTCCAACATTAAAGAATAGGGGGATGGGGTTGTGGCTCAGAGGAAGAGCGCTCGCCTAGCATGCATGAAGCACTGGGTTCAATCCTTAGCACCACATAAAAGTAAAATAAAGGTATTGTGTGTACCTACAACTAAAAAATAAATATTAAAAAAAGAATAGGTTTTATTGTGTCCCTTCAGACTTCAACCCCCTTTCCTCTGAGCTTCTAAACCACAAGAACAAGATGAGAAGTGTTCCTCTTCAGAGACCTGAATCTCAGATTCAGTGGCCCTTCCTAGCTCCCAAAGAACCTCTACTAACTGAGCAGTGCTCCTTCCTTATGACTATACTCCTTAGTGCCAGTGGACTCACCTGTGAACTTCTAAGTTGTAGTAACTCCAATTGCATCCCTTTCATCCTTCCAGACTTAATTGTTGTGACTGATTACATTTGTGATAACTCAGTGTTTCCTTTACTTTTTTTTTTTACTTATATAATATCTGGTTCATAAGTTGTTGTTCTAAATATTTTTTTTAAAGTAAGAGAGGCTGTTTACATCTCCTGATTGGATCCTGAGAAAAACCAAATTTGAAGCCAGTACTCTCAATTATTGGTAAAGCAGATACAGATATCTGTCTGTATATGTGTTTGTGTTTATACACACATATACATAATACTTATATATGCAGAAATAGAAATAGTAATATTATATGTATATATAACATATATATACATATATATATTATATATATATAATATGTGTATGTAAACATATACACAGAGAAGAAACTATACTAACAAGCTTAGTCCTTAATTTCTCAATAAATTAGAAAAACAATGACAATAAGTCATTTGCAAAAAATGTACAGCACAAAATATAAAACACAAAATGAACAGATTAACACTAGAGAAAGTAGGAATCTATTGGGAAACAAGAGAACTTTTAAAATAATTATACTTTGTATTCCACAAAATATGTGCAAAATATCTTAACCATTTTATTAAAATCTATCATGAAAAAAAGAAGAAATAAGAAAATCAAGCATTCTTTTTTGGGGGTTGGGGTACTGGGGATTGAACTCAGGGGCACTTGACCACTGAGCCACATCACCAGCCCTATTTTGTGTTTTATTTAGAGACAGAGTCTCACTCAGTAGCTTAGTGCCTTGCTTTTGCTGAGGCTAATATAAAACTGTAGTAAGTATAATTTTTAAAAGTAATTAGAATTTAGAATTTATCTACTTAAATTTTAGAAATTCATAAAATTTCAGAACACCAAGGTTAAAAAAATAATGCCATCTTAAAACTTTCCAGATCCTAAAAGAAATAATTTGAAAAGCAAGGAGAATTGCATCTTACATCAGCATTTCGACAAAAGAAGCATCTTTAGGGAAGGAAGGCAAAATAAACAGAATTTTCTATTTATCTCAAAAAGTTAATAGACTTTAAAGTAAAATAAAGCCTTTTCAGATGTATAAGAAAACTCACAAAGTTTTCTACAAAACAGTCCTATTTTTAAAGTCTCTTAAGGATTACATAGAAAATAGAGTTTAAAAGAAAACAAAATGAAATCCAAGAAAAACACAAAATTAAACTATAAGTAAAAGCAAAAATCTAGACAGTCAGCCATATAGAGTCTGAGGGATCCATCATCCCAGGGTTACAAGGAAGTAAAAAAGATAAAAGAAGAACATTTAAGACAATGAGCCCCGCCCGTTACCTACATCTACTGAATAAGAAGCTGAATGAAATTTGATGAACAATTTTCTTAACAATGGAAATACAAAGTATAGTGAAAGCCATACATGAGAGTTGTCTTCCCAACATGGAACAAATTGAAGTGTGACCTGGTTTTGAGCATTTGATGACAGGATAGAATCACTTAACCTCAAAAATTTCAGCTTTCTTCATGCTATTGTTAAATCTGACCACATAGCTGCTTCTGAAGTGATTTGTTTTGTCCATTTTAGAATCACCTTGACAAGCATAGAGGATATACATATAGATACAGAATATAAACTTTTTAAAAAATCTAAAGTGTATAAATTGCATCCCTGGTGACAGAAGTGGAAAGCGTGGTAAAGAGGAAAGATGGGATGTTACATCATTGTTATTCCTTCATACCTTATATATTTAAGAGTTATGGGCTGGGGATGTGGTTCAAGCCTCAGTGCACTCGCCTGGCATGCGTGCGGCCTGGGTTCGATCCTCAGCACCACTTACACAGATGTTGTGTCCCCCGATAACTAAAAAATAAATATTAAAAATTCTCTCTCTCCCTCTCTCTCTCTCACTCTCTCTTTAAAAAAAAGAGTTACTTTAAAGTTGAAGAAATAGCACAAAGATAATAATTATTCAGGATACCAATAAGGAATTTGCTATTCTATATATAATTGGAGCAGAGATCAATTATATAGTAATATATAAGAAATTTTATTTCTTTTTCTTTTAAACTCTTCTTTTCCAGAGAGAGCTGGTCACCAAAGTTCATGCCTCTGCATCCTTCAAGTTATTTGGCAATCAATTCTCAGTCTAGAACTCCTTTTCCTCACTCCCATATTCTACCCCTAGGTGTGGCTTCCACAAGCACTTGCCAATCAAAAGTGGTCTGTGTTGCTTCCAGGTCAAGGGATTTGAGATGTGAATGTGGCCTTTCATATTTCCTTCCCCTT
Organism: Ictidomys tridecemlineatus; assembly: GCF_052094955.1. NCBI lineage: Eukaryota > Metazoa > Chordata > Mammalia > Rodentia > Sciuridae > Ictidomys > Ictidomys tridecemlineatus. Next base: position 116,646,440 of record NC_135477.1, on the reverse strand, counting down.
CTACTGGCTAGATGCAGAGACCAGCAAAGATGTACAAGATGATAGAGCTGTAAGACTGAAGGGGCCTCCATAAATGGAAGGAAACAGCCTCACATTTGAAAGAGCTGTCAAAACAAAATATTAACTTCTAATTTGCTAGGCCAGTGAATAAAACATAAAATCACCAGAAGGGTGGGGGGAGAAAAAAACAAAGTAGACACAGAAGAGATGAGTGTAGTAGTATCAGGCTGACAGCAACTTCATCCCTCACTGTGTTTTGCCAAGAAAGATCTTCTTTCTCTCTTGTTTTGTCCAGTGGCAGCCAGCTAGATAAGTGACGTGTCTTCCAGAGTGTCTTCAGTTCCATGCCCATTCCCACTGAGGGAGGGTTTTATGTTACACTTCAAAAGCAGTGACATCATCAGCCTCGGTTGCTTTGTCTGCTTGTTTGAACAGCATCTCAAGGAAAAATAGTCACATATCTTAGTGTCCATGGCAAGAAAACAGCATTCTACAGATTATACTAATTTTCCCTTGTTCTCATGTTCAGAGGAGAAAGTCAGTGTCCTTCAAGATAATAGGTGTCTGAACTTTCTGGCCCAGATTTGCTCTCATTTTCCCTTAACTTTGAGCTTCAGTCAGCTTTTGCATCTCTGTGAACAAAATGCCTAACGAAAACAACTTAGAGGAGGCTTAAGTTTATTCAGGACCATAATTTTAGAGGTTTCACTCTATAGATGGCTGACTCCATTGTCTGGTCCCCAGATCATGGGAGAAGGGCCCAGCAGAAGAAAGCTGTTAATTGTGGGATCAGAAAGCAGACAACAGGAGAGAGAGAGAGGAAAAGGGCCCACAGGAAGATACAGTCTTCCAGGGCAGCCCCCAGTAACCCACCTCCTCCAGCCATACTCACATGCCTTCAATTACCACCCAGTCTGTCCTATCAAACTAGGATGGACTGATTAGGTCATGTAAAGGTAAAATTTCTAAGCTGACTCTAAGCTGCAAGAGTCTGAGTTAAAGTGTAAAAGACTGGGGATTGTAAGGTTTCTAAATTGAAAGGCTTGGGCTAAAAATAATAATAATAGGCCAGGTATTGTTAAAATTCCTCTGCTACCCCCAGAACCTGTAATCTCTGTAGCTGTTAGAACAATACCTGAACTGCCCAGTAAATATTTCCATTGATTCCCTGGTTGTTTATTAGCTAAGGGCTCCAAATAGCTCAGACGTAAGCATCCAGGCCACAAAACCAATCAGTTTAAATGTGTACCCCACTCAGGGGTGACCAATCACCTCTGCCCAGACTGTTCCCGCCAATAGATGTACTAATCATGGCTCAGGGTTGTTGTTCAATTTTCCCGCGCCTCAAGATGATTTGTTCTGATGTATGCAAAGCCCCCCACCCTCTCCAAAAAGTGTACTTAAGCTCTGCCTGACCTCTGCTCTGGGCTCTGGGATGCTCTCCCTTCCTGAGTGAGCCTTGAGCCCCAGCATGCTGGTTCAATAAAACTTCCCCCTGCAATTGCATGAAGCTGGTCTCTTGTGTGGTCTCTCCCTCCGATGGTCTGCCAGACCCTTACAGTCATATCTCTCACAATCCAAGCATTTCACCTCTGAATATTCTTGCATGAACACAGGAGTTTGGGGGGAACACCTCATATCCAAACTATACCTCTTGGCTAGGTTTTGGTAACTGAAAGGAGTATTAAGGGACATGGGTTTTCCTGTCCTACTTTGCTTTAGTGATATACATGCCCCATATAATGAATTACACTTTTCAGTCCTATTATATATGTCTCTAAAATCATATATATTGTATATAGTCATAAAAATTCATTTATGTTCCTATACCACAATGTACTTTCAGAATCTTACTCTATTTCTCAAAATAATTTTTATATAAGTAGAAAGAGGTATTTTCATTCCGACTTTACAAGAGAGAATTGAATCTTGAAGAAGAGGCTTTGTTTTTGTCTAAAGTCATGTTTTAATTTATAATAGTAGAAACCAGATAATACTGTTGACACCTATCAGATTTTTTTCATGAAGTTTATGCTTTATTATTATTGTTAGGAGTAGTAGCACGATTTTCACCTAAAAATAAAATTCTTCATGGCTTCATGATGAGCCATGGCCTCAAACTGAAGACCTGACAATGAATGATGAGTCTTTCCAGGGAGAATTTATAAAATGAGAAGAAAGGAATGCCTAAGAAATGATCCTCAGTAAGGACAACCTTAAGGAGAGGCAGAGTTTCGGGAACTAGAAGGAAATTCTCCTTCAAAGATTAGCCTGACAGCCCCCTGGGAGACATCCTGCCTGGGAGGCATCCTGCAGCTACCTATCTCCCTGCAACATCCTGCGGTTATCAGGATCATCAGACATCTTGCAGCTGGCAGTTTTACCACCCACATCCAGCAATTGCTGATTAGAGACCTTCCCCATCCCCAGCATATGAATACCCACCCACATCCAGCAATTGCTGATTAGAAAGCTTCCCCCATCCCCAGCATATAAATACCCCTGTGTGAACAATAAAAGTTTGCAGCTTGATCAGAACTTTTGCCTTGCTGTCCCTTCATTCCTCCCCATCTAGGTTCGCTGCCCACAGAGCAATCTGCAAATTGAGAAGGAATGGCTGACAACTTAGGAAGCAAACCAGGAGAGTGAGTGCAATGTCACAGAAGCCAAAGGACAGGAACATTTCATTGAAAGTGTTAAACCATCTAAAGAGATTCATTTATGGTAAAAGTAAATTATTCAATCTAGAAAGAAAGAGTTCATTGGTATTTGTGGCAGGAGTAATTTCAGTGGCATGGCAGAAGCTGAGGTAGCCTAATGAAGAGTGATTTGCAGGGGGAGTGGTCTGAAGGATCATTGTTGATAAGAATTTTGTGAAACAAAGGAAAATGAAGGGGAATTAGCTAGAAGGGAAGATTTGCACTTATGTTTCATTTTTTTTTTAAGAGAGAGTGAGAGGGGGGTGGGGGGAGAGAGAGAGAGAGAGAGAGAGAGAGAGAGAGAATTTTAATATTTATTTTTTTTAGTTATCGGTGGACACAACATCTTTGTATGTGGTGCTGAGGATCAAACCTGGGCTGCACTCATGCCAGGCGAGCGCGCTACCACTTGAGCCACATCCCCAGCCCCTTATGTTTCATTTTAAGATGGTAAAAACTTACATTTCAATGTTGATAAAAACAATGGACAAAAAAGGAAAAAGTTGAAGATACAGGAAAGAAAGGTAACAATCAGTTGGTGGAAGACTCAGAATGGAGGGGCATCCATAATAGAGACCAGAGGAGCACAACTTATAGAGAAGTGTGATGTCTTTTCCCAAAACAGGAACAAAAGAAGAAAGGACAGTGTGAAGGAAAGTCAGTCTTAAGTCTGTGGGTAAGAGAACTCATGTTAGATAACTTTTATTAATTTTGAGAAGAAACAGGGAGGTAAAAAGGGATTGAAGATCTGAACCAAATGAACACCACAGAAAATAGAAACGATAACTTCCTTGGGAGACCTACAGGTACCATTAAGAATCCAGAATTTCCAGACAGCATGAACTCTATAAATGGAGACCATGAATTTATAGTCATTAGGTTATATAGTTTTGAGATTTTTTTTCTCCAGAAGCAATAAGCAAGTAATTGATAATGGATCAAAATCATTTTTATGTTTTTATTAGTGCATTATAACTATACATAATAGTGGGGTTTATTGTGGCACATTGTGTACATAGCATAATTCACTCAATTCATTCCTTGGTATTTCCCTTTTCCTCCCTGCCTCCTTTCTTCCTGTTCATCTTCTGTTGCTTTTCTGGTCTTCCTTCTATTAATTTACAAGTAAAGAATTAAGAAAAGTAATATTCCTACAAGACAGCCCTCAAGAAAAACTGGAAAGAAGGTGCAACTCAAGGGGATACAGGGGAAATTAGCCAAGCATTAACTCTCCCAGTAAATCCTTTCTCAAAAACAATGGGCCCTTGGGCTGGGGATGTGGCTCAAGCGGTAACTTGCTCGCCTGGCATGCGCAGGGCACTGGGTTTGATCCTCAGCACCACATAAGAATAAAAAAAAGATGTTGTGTCCACCGAAAACTAAAAAATAAATATTAAAAAAAAATTATCTCTCTCTCTCTCTAAAAAACAAACAAACAAACAAAAACAATGGGCCCTAAAGTAAGGGGGCAGATACTGAATGCCAGGCCATGGATTTTGACTTTCCCCCAGTGCAAATTAGTCCTAAATGGAGGCACAGTGAATAGAAAATCTGGGGAAAAAAATAAATCCCAGAGAAAGAAAAGCAATATGTAAAATTTGAGTACTCATCCTGTTGGGACCTTTTACCTCCCTTGGGACCGCAGCCATTATTGGGTGTTGGCTGAAGTGGTTCTCATGGGTTCTTCCAGAGCATTTCTGTATACCTGACCTGGCTGGATTGGCGTTTGTGTTCGCAGGCTTTTGACTGTAGTCCCGCCTAATGGTTTAATCTGAAATCTGCCTAGGCCCCTTAGTGATAGTGACATAACTGCCCCTCATTGGTTCTCTCTACTGTCTCTTCTTACTCCCTCCTATCACTATATAACCTTCTCCCTGACACAATAAAGTTGAGATTGCTGCACCTTCACGGTTGACTCATCTCCCCATCTGTGTGATTCTGGGCCAGGTTGGGTGGCAGGCCTGGTTTCCACACTTACCCTCTCGCTCAGCCCCGAGACACTAGCTGGTCTAGTGCACTTCACTACCTCTGCCTGAGGGCGGTTCTGACAGCTGGTGCCTCTGAGATGACAGGCTGATCCTGCCGGTCTCCCATGTACCCTTGTCACAGGGAGCCTCACATCCCTCAGGATCTGGGCTCCTATCTCTCCCAGTAACAATGAGTTGCAACCTTTTTACAACTGCCTTCTTGAGTTAAAGTTTTAACTTACACAACTAAACCCCTGACTGTCCTAACAGCAGATCCACAGTTTCCAATGATTAAATCGCCCTCATTGTACCCTATAAAACTAAAACACCTCTGTAACTAATGGCCATTTTTGCAACCAGAAAACAAGTTCCTATGGTGCCTGAGTCCAGGAATGAACGAATAAATGGCTTTGCTGAATCTGTTGAGGTCTCTATCCATCATTTTGCTTTTACAACAAGTATTTTTTATTCATTCAGGCATTATATTTACACATTAAAAATGGGATTAATTGTAGTATATAGCATAATTTGGTTCATTTTATTCCCTAGTTTTTCCCCTTCCCCTCCCCTTTGGTTCCCTACTTCTCTGCTACTGAATTCTCTTGTACTTTTGTAAGATCATGCCCCCCCCCCCTTTTTTTATTATTACTTTATACCTTTCTAGCTTCCCCTTCACATATGAGGGAAAACATTCAAATATGGCCTTTCTCAATCTGGATTATTTCACTTAACAAAATCTTAAATGTGCACACACACACACACACACACAAACCACTTATTGATATATGCAATTGCTCATGAAATCAAGGTAATTGGAAGGTTTTCAAAAATATCTCTATGCTTTCTGATACTGAAAGCTGAAACAGCTACCTAAGAAGCAAGTTTGTTCATGTTAATATGCTTCAAGGTATCAAATTTTTATTTGTATAATTATTATGAACAATTAAACTAGAAACGAAAACCTGTAATTACCAGACTCATTCTACAATCACATGATACCTACAAAAAGAAAATTAGTCTTTCTTCATGAGTGTCAGATTTTGCCAAGCGCACTATTAAAATTCTGACAAAGCTCTGTGCTTTGTAAACAGAAAAATTGCTGAGGCCGGAAACTAATTTCAGTCCTTAGTGCTTTCGATTTTTTACAGATTTATTTTGTATGCTAGATATTTATTTTTAATGTAAATTAAACAAAAAGCTGTTTTTAAAGTTGGACACAGTATTTAGTAGCATTTTAGCATTTTAAATACTTAAGTTTGCTTACTCCTTCCTTGAACCTCATTCTTCTCTTGGCTTCCAAGATACCAACTCATAGATTTTCCTCTATCTGGCTGTTGTTTCTCCTTCCTCAGTTGGATTCTACTTATCTTCATATTCTCTAAAGTCTGTTCCCCCTCCCCCCCCCCCCCACACATTTACACCCTAGGTGAATCATCTAATCTCACCTCCATAAATGCCACCTGTTTGTTATTTACTCCCCAATTTGTGCATTTTTCCTAGACTTTTTTTTGAGCACCAAGCATGAATCCAGGTGTCTACCTGATATCTCCATGGGTATGATATCTAAGAGACTGTTAAACTTCATTTGTCTAACAATGAGCTCCTGATTTCTCCCTCCCACACAACTACCCCAGAATCTACTCTTATTGTATATTTCCCCTTCTCGGATATTGGATAGTTCATGCTTCCATGTTCCTCAAGCCAAACATTCTTGGGATATCCAGGACACTGAACTTTGCCCCTCACCCTTATCTCATCAGCAAATTCTGTTAATTATGTCTATCAAAATAGATTTCTGATTTAGCCATTTATCACCACATTCCCCTGCCCAAGCACAAGCTAGTTTCTTTTCAATTTTTGCTGTTATTAATAATCAAGTTTCACAGTCAAATGCTGTTATGAACAAACCTACAGCTCCACATTCTTGGCTAAAACCATCTATGTATGTTGGTATTTCTCTGGATTAGATAACTGGTGGAGTAAATATGCTTAGTTTTATTTAAATAAATGTGGCATGGTTGTTCTTCATAATGTTTTTCAAAAACCTTTTCAAATACCAATTTCCCATTTAGGATATCAGGGGTATGTGAGAAAAAGACAATGATGAAATGTCTTCCTTTGTCTTCTAGGATGGTTAAAGGCAGCAAAGGGAGTAGTAGAATGTCAGGCTGGAGATATTGGTAGGAGTAGAAGAGGAATCTGATGTTATTATCAGGTCGAAGATGGTTGTTCTTCAATAACTAAAGTTTGGGATATGGAAGATAGTGTTATGGTCAAAAATGGAGAAAGGACTTTTTCCCAAGATGTTCTAATCAGATATTTCTAAGGTCTACTTAAATATGGTAGCTACTCATATATTCTATTTATTTTTCCAACTATGTCAAATGTTGTAGGTTAAGATACTCCAGAAGTGTATCACTTATACTTGCTGCATCACTTATACTTTATTGGATAAGCAAGTTTCACAGACAAATTGCCAAAATTTTGTGTGTGTATAATTTTAAATCATTGATGGGAAATTTCTAGACCATCACCAATAAGAGAAAAGAAATGTTAAAAGTCATTATTAGAGAATATGACTTAGTCAATAGAATGAATGGGGAAATTATAATCATTATCTTTCTGGCCATAGGTGTACAGTTCATTTGTTTTAATCATTATTATTCAGAATTAAGGTTACTGACCTATTCTACCCCTCAGGCATTTATAATGTTGCAGTGGGGCTTAATTTAGAAGATGATTATGTGTAGGAATATATCCTGAAAAGTTCTGGTTGAAAAGTAAGGATGTATGCATATTGTGAGGGGAAGTACATAGGGTGATATAGCACAGCCCAGAAAAAAAAAATGTATAGGGTAATATAGCATGGCCCAAATATGCCTCTTAGAAAAATACTAAGCAAGAAGGCAAGAATCAACAGAAATGGTACAAAAAGAGGTAGAAAATCTTCACTTGGACTGACAAAGCAAATAAATAAAGGTGTTAAACCCCGACACAAGGAAAAGACCATCAACTCCAACTTTAAATCAAATTAAACAAGATTTATTTGTGGAAGCTGGCCAGGACTGTCTCTTTTCAGGATCTCTCCTGAAAACCCTGGGCTAGAGATCTCTACCCCAGCTTTCCAGGAACACGATTTTATAGCACAAAAAGCTGCAAAGGAGGGTGTCTTGAGAACTTACAGCTAACAGGATTTTGACAAGCATAATACAAAGGCAGATAGCAGGTTAATAATCTACATGGCATGATATTTCAAGGTAGGGAGTAAATTCAGATCCCAACAGCAGAATTTATGAGATGCCACTGAGGTTTCAGAGAGGATTGTTATCTGGTCAGGGAAAGCCAGTCATGGGTGAGTTCAAGGCACGAGCAGAAATTCCAAACAAGTTTAGAAATTGCAGTAATTTATAGTAAAACAGAAATTAACTTTTGATGACTTTTTGATGAGATGGCTCCCAATCTTATTTATTTATTTTTTTTATTTGTTTTTAGTTGTCAATGGACCTTTATTTTATTTATTTATATGTGGTGCTGAGAATCAAACCCAGGGCCTCACACATGCTAGGCAAGTGCTCTATACCACTGAGCCACAACCCCAGCCCCTAGCTCCCAATCTCAAGATGGAATTAGGCTGGGTTCATCAAAAGGCTCCTGCAGGGACTATGCTCATGTATTATTCTGAGGCCCAGTTCTAGCTTAGAATTTTGATTTTCCTCAGGTGAACCAGTAAGAGGGAAACTGCCAGCCTTTCATATCAGAAGAGTCACACTAGGACCTCATGCCACTTTTTCGAACTGGTCATCATTAAGCAAATCTCTTCACTGCTTCATGTCACAATATTTTCTTATTTTGTAAGATGAAGTGGTTGGACTCAATATTCTAAATTATTTTTTTATTCTAAATTATTTTTTCAGCTCCATAGTCTGAAGTTTAAATCCTTCAAAATAAATGTATTTGGACCAGTTGGTTGTTAGCCAGTAGCAATTTGTCTGCTACTATCTTTTCTTCTCCCTTAATTCAATAATATATATTAGCTAAAAATAGGGGGGAAATAGTAATCAAAAGATATGAATTAGAACAAGGTTATTTTTAAAAAGTTGAGACTCTGAAGAAGAACTAACAATCTCATTCAAGATCCCATGGTCCAGAGGAGTACTCTGTGAGCTGAGGGTTCAGAAGTGTCTGAGATCACAGCATCAGAGTGTTCCAGAACCTGAGAGAACCCAGCACACCTGACTCTACCTCTTCTGACTGTTTCATTATCCCATATTTTGTGATTCATGATTGTAGGCAGAATTTCTAAAGGATTTTGGAACTTATCAGGAGTTTTTCTTTTATTTGCTGTATTAAATTGACTTTTCCTCTATGTAAAATCTAAACTGCAATGTGGCTTCTCAATAGTTCCTTGACCTATTTTTTTTTTTTTTTTGTTAAAGATTTGGTCAGTTTTAGGAGCAACCAAGATGTCTACAATGAGGCTGTCAAGAGAGGCTTGGGAACAATCTCAAAGGAAAGTCTGATTCTTTCCGCTAGGGAATCAGGAAGGAGGAGTAAATTCAGACTTCTAGGAAGAAGTATGGACTCAGGCTTGATGCTACAAGCTGCAACCTGATCTGCTCTGAGCCCATTTGAAACTCTCTATTGAGAACAAAGGCTTTATTGTAGCATTGGGCAGCACTTAGGATAGGATTCGTCCCAGTATTCTCCACTCCACTCCTTACTTGCTAGAGGCTTCTGTGATAAGAACTTTGGAGGGTGGAAAGCACCTGCAGGAAAATGATGGAGAGGCTGCAGTACTCTCCCCTTGGTGGGATTAACATGTGATTCTGATGCTTTTGCTCCAGGTAGATTTGGAAGATATATGTAACTGAGTGAGTTTGGAAGTTATAGGGGTTTAGGGTTTTTTTTTAATTAAAGTAATATTGATAGTGATGATTTGCTTAACTCTAACTGGGCATGGGGCAACTCCATAAACACCATACATATATAAATAATTACAAAAAAAATGGTTTACATTTTCAAATAAAATCTTAGCAATGCCAGATTATTATGACTGAATTATGTTTGCAAGTCTAAGTCCAGTTTTACAGCTCTTATTTAAACCACTTTCTATTTTAAAGATTATGATAGTTACTTTAAAAAAACCATTTAAATAGAGCATGATTGTTGGCATTTTACATCACTGTTTCTACATCATCTACTATGTAGATTAATGCATGTAAGTTTGGGAGGTTCTTGTGTGTGAGAAATGCCAAGTGATTCTAATAGATTGCTCAATTTGTCAGGTGTGACTGTGAGCTGTTAGGCACAGCAGGAACACATACCATCTTTTCTATTTTATACGACAGGACCTTTAAGTTTGAAAATCACTGTAGCCAGACCTACCAGAATAGCTGATATTAAACATAACTCTCACATTATAAATAACTCTGAAACTGGGGGATATATGCATGGCAACTGTTTCCAGACAGTGCAGGGTTGTGATCTTTGAGAGAAGAGCAAAACGTAAGGTGAGCTTAAGGATATTTAAATAGAAACTTGCAAAACAGAAAAGCAAAAAGGAGACAAAAATTGAAAAGTAGCTGGGCATGGTGACACACACCTGTAATCCTCTCCTGAGCAGGAGGCTGAGACTGTGAGGATCCTGAGTTCAAAGTCAGCCTCAGCAAAAGCTAGACTCTAAGCAGCTCAGTGAGATCCTGTCTCTAAATAAAATACAAAATAGGGCTGGGGGTGTGGTTCAGTGGTTGAGTGCCCCTGAGTTCAATCCCCTGTACCAAAAACAAAAGAAAAACCACCACCAACAACAAAATAACAAATTATAACCCAGAACAGAATATTCAATTGCCGCAGGACAATTATCAAGGTAAATATAATTCATAAATGGAATACTATGAAGAGAAAACATGAACATAAGAAATGTTTAAAACAGTAGTGATTAAAATTTTTTCCAAAATTAACGTGAAACATGAACCTCCAAATCCAGGAAGTTGAACGCCAAGCAGGATTAATGCCAAAAAACCTACTCCTAGCCATGTTATAGTCAACTACAGAAAATGAAAAATTTTTAAAAATCCTGAAACTTCTAGAGGAGAGAAAAATTGTACATATACAAAACCTAAGATGCAAGTCACACCCAATTTGTCCTATATTATCCTTCAAAGTTTGAAATAAGGACTTTATCAGAGGAAACAATAATTGAGGGAGTTTGTTGCAGGAAATGTTAAAAGAAATTCTTTACAAGAAAGGAAAATGATATAGGTCAGAAATGTGGATCTACATATATAAAGGAAGAGCATCAGAGAAGGAATAATAAATAGAGGAAAAATGAAAAATTTGGGGTTTTTTATCCTTAATAGGTCTAAAAAATGAAAATTTATTCAAAAGAATAATAGCAACATGTATTCTATTATATATGCTATGTATAAGATGCATTATGTGTGGTAGTCAGTCCTCTATCACTATGACAAAGATACGAGAGGAAAGCAGCATAAAAGAAAAGGGAGGTTTATTTTTCAATCCTTGGTAGCTTAGCCCTGGTACATTTGGGCCTGTGGCAAGGCAGAACATTATAGCTAAGAGCATGTGGTTAGGGAACTTACTTACATCACAGCATCTAGGAAGCAAAAAGAGAGAAAGCCTGAAGTTTTAATATCCCCTTCAAGGGCAGAGTGCTAATTACCTAACTTCCGTTCACTAGGCCCCGCCTCCTGAAGATCTTACCACCTCCCAAAAGCACCACAGGTTTGCAACCAACCTTTCAATATACAGGCCTTTGGGGGACATTTAAAGTTGAACACATATGTACACTTTCTATATATTGAAATAAATGACAAGGATGATACAAGGAATGGGAGGGAAGAATTAGGATTATTTTGTTATTATAAGGTACCTGCACTACCTGTGAATTGGAATAGTGTGAATTGAAAGTAAACTTGAAGCAATCATCAAATGCTTATTATATACCTTAGGGCAACTGTTATGGCTTGGATCTGGAATATCTCCACAAAGCGCATGTGTTAAAAGCATGGTCCCCAATGCAACAAAATTCCAAGGTGGGGCTTTTAGGTAATGATTGAATCATGAGTGCTTTGATCATATTAGTAGATGGATTAATTCACTGATAATCTGAAACTGGATCATATTAGTAGATGGATTAATTCACTGATATCCAACTACCAGGAGAGGTTGGACCTACGTAGAGGAAGTATATCACTGGGGACTGTGAGTGGGGAGCAGGGGCATGTGCCCTGAAAGGGTTTATCTTTTCCTTAAAGTTCTTTTAACCCAAGATGAAAGTAGGTTTAGAAGATATGAGTTTTTAAAAGCCAATAATTTTCCTATATTCAAGTGATGAATATGTACATTTTGAAATTTAAAACAAGGACAATTTATATTAGCACTCTCAAAATAAAATCCTTAAGCATAAATTTAACAAAATATGTAAAGATTTATGTAAGGAAACCAATGAAACCCCAATAAAAGAAGTAAAAAAGAATATTGGGAGATATTGCATGTAACTGCGTTGGAAAGTTCCATACTGTCAAGATGATATTCTTTCTCAAAAAGATCTAGAGATCTAATGCAATCCAAATCAAATTTCTAGCAAATTATTTTAAGGATACTGACAAAATTATTATAAAGTTTATGTGGAGAGGCAAGAGACACAGAATAGCCAAAGCAACTTTGAAGTAGAACAAATTTAGGGGACTGACATTACCCAACTTTAAGATATGCAATAAAGGTACAGAAATCAAGTAAGTGTGGTATTGGTTAAAGAATAGACAACCTACTGGACAGAGTAAGGGGCCAATAATAGACTCCCATAAATAACACCAACTGATCTTTGAAAAAGGAGCAACAGCAAGTCAATAGAGAGAAGACAGTCTTTTTAACAAATAGCACTGAAACAATTGGACATTTACATGCATAAACAGTCAATCTGGACACAGATCTTAAATTCTTCACATAATTAACTTAAAATGGATCATATACACAAATGTAAAACACAAAATTATAAAATTCCTAGAATAAAACACAGATGAAAACCTAGATGACCTTCCATATGGTAATGTATTTTTAGATACAACACCAAGGGTATGACCCATGAAAGAAAAAATTGCAAAGCTGGACTTTATTAAAAACATTGTCACTTGTATTGAAGTATAATTGATGAAAATCATATATATTAAAGGTGTACCATATTGTGATTTGATACACATATATTTTGTGAAATTCTCACCACAGTTAATCAAAGGAGTATATCTGTGTTGCCTTTTGTTGTGTGTGTGATGAAAATACTTATGAAAAATACCAAATTCAAGTATACAATAACATTGTTAACTGTAGTCACCATGCCATACAGGTCATCCTCAAGAACCTATTCAAGAGTGAAGGGAGGGGGAGGGAGAGTAGTAAGGATAGTAGAATGAATTAGGCATTATTACCCTATGTGCATATATAACTATACAATTGGTGGGATTCTACAACATGTATAACAGAAGAATGAGAAATTATACTCCTTTATATATGATGTATCAAAGTGCATTCTACTGTCATGTGTAGCTAATTAAAACTAATTAAATTTTTTTAAAAAAGCCTATTCAGCTTCTAATTATAATTCTACACACTAATTTTATTGAACATCCTTTAATTTCCCCATCTCCTAATTCCTGGTAACCAAACTATTTGCTTCAATGAGTTCAATTTATTTTAGATTCCAAAGATAAATGATATCTGTCTGTGTCTGACTTATTTCACTTAGCATATTGTCCTTAAGTTTCATCCATATAGTTGCAAATATCAGTATTTCATTCTTTTTAAGAGGGAATAATATTTCAGTGTGTCTGTCTATATGTGCATGTATATTTACAAATATATATGTGACACATTTTCTTTATTCATTCATTCATTGGTAGAAGCTTCCATATCTTTGTCATTGTGAATAAGGCTGCTATGAATATGGAAATGCATATACCTCTTTGAGATAGTGATTTTATTTTCTTTGGATATGAAAATAAAAATAAAAATTTCTGTTCTATGAAAAACACTGTCAAGAGGGTTAGAATATAAGTCAGAGATGGAGAGCATGTTTCCAGAAGATATAACTGATACAAGACTATTATCCAAAACACATAAAAACCTCATAACTCAACAAAAGAAGGTGATCACTCTGATCTAAAATGGGGAAAATATCTGAAAAGGGATCTCACCAATGAAGATATGCCAATGACAAATGAGCATATGGAGAGATACTCAATCTCATGTCATTAGGGAATTGCAAATTAAAATGACAATGAGATATACTACATATGTACCAAAATGGCTTGAACCCAAAACATGAATGATACCAAATGCTGGTGAGGAAGTAGAGAAACAGAAACTCTTACTCATTGCTAATGGGAGTGAAAAATGACTTGGGAGGACAATTTGACTGTTTTTTATAAACATACTCTTACCAATTAATTCATCAATCACACTTCCTGATATTTACCCAAAGAATGGAAAACCTAATGCCCACACAAAAACCTGCACATAAATATCTATAGCAGCTTTATTTATACTTACCAAACTTTGAAAGAAACCACTCTATGCTTCAGAAGGTAAGTGGAAAAGTAGTAGATTTTAAGTGTTCTCACTACAAATAAATTATGTGAGGTAGTGCCTATGTTAATTAGCTTACCTTAGTCATTCCACAGTGTATGCATATTCCAAAACATTGTGCTGTGCATACAGTACATATAACTGTTTGTCAACCAAAACTAAATAATTTAAAGATATAATAAAGTAATATACATGAATTAAAGCATACAAATTAAAATAGTCAAAATAAATCTTGAGAAAAATAAGACTTATAGTACATAGCAAGGGTTACCATGAAGATTCAGTAATCCACATAGTATAATTTGAGCAGAAGAATAGATAAAGAGATCAGAGTGGGAAAAGCCATCCAGAATTAAAATAAATGGAGTTAGATGGTTTTTGACAGAACTTCCAATGAAATTCAAAAAGGACAGTACATCATTTTAGCATATTATACTGGAACAACTGGATGAGTCAATGAAAAATTATTTTACAAATAATGTTCACTTCTACCTCACAGTATATACAAAATTAATTTAGGAAGAATCACAGACCTAAATTTAAAAAATAAAATTATAGAATGTCTAGGAAAAAGAAGTTTTTAAGACTTTGGAATTGTTTAAAAAAAAAAAGTAAATGTAAAAAATAAATAAATAAAATTGGATTTCTTCAAATCAAAAATACTTTCATTGAAAGACACTAATAAGAAAATGAAAAAACAAAACCCTGGGAGTAAGTATTAATAAAACACATATTTGATGAAGGTCTTCTGCCAAATTATATAAAAATTAGTTACAAATTAAAAATAACACAACAAACAACTCAGTTTAAAAATGGACAAAATCTTGAGTGGACATTTCACAAATAATATCCTTAAAAAAAGAAGTACTTGAAAAGTGATCAATTCTTAGTCGTCAGAGACATGGAAATTAAAACCATAATGAAATAATATTTCACAGTTACCAGAATGGCTAAAATTAAGAGAAAAAAAAATGCTAAAACCAAATGTTGTAAGAATACAAACTCTAGAACATCTTTATTGAAACAGCCATTTTTCATACTCATTTACTTAAAATAAATAAAAATGTGTATAGTTTAAAAGTATTTTTACAAAAATGTTAGTAATTTTATTCCAATATTTGGAAATCACTTAAATATGCCTCAATTTAAGATCAATAAATCAATGTGGCATACTCATGTATTAATTATCCTTCAACTTTAAAGAAAAGGAACTACACACAACATGAAAGAATACCCAAAATGTTGTTGGAAGCAGACACAAAAGAGTACAAACAGAAATTCAGTTAATAAAATTTCAATTAGAAACAAATAAAACTAAACTACGGTGATAGAACACAATAATATTTGCCTCTAGAAATTGGGGAAATTGACTAGAAGGGGGCATAAGAGAAAAGTTTGATGTGAAGAAAACATCCTAGATTTTCACTGTTACATGAGTGCATAAATTTGTTCAAACGCATGGAATTCTTGAATTATGATCTGTGCATTTTGCTATATGTATATGCTATCTCAATTAAAATAAAGTCAAAGGAACTCATGCCCCTTTGAGAAAATGAATACCTAGGAAAACCTCTTAGTTACTCTGACATATTTTTTTTTCAGTCCCAGAGGAATAGTGTTATAAAATAGTTGCCTTCTCCAGTGGAGTTTATCCCAGTTATTTCAGTGCTTTTTCTCACTCCAGTCACATCATCAGTGATTCTCAATGTTTTTGGCTTTTCTTCTTATTGCCCCTAGACTTTTCCTAATATAATAGTTTGACTGAGACAAGAAACCAATATTATGATGATTGTGATCACAATTTGTTTTAGTATCTAATGTATGCATATACTGAGGACACAATTTCAAGTCAGGACATATAAATTAATTTTATTATTTTTTGTTGCATGGAGAATATGCCACAGTTTTCATATACCAAAATTAATTTAACTCTCTTCTTACTGATGGTCATTTTTTATTTTAATTTTTTTGCCACTTTTGACAGTGCAATGAGTTTTACAATGAATATCATATGTCTTCGTGAATTTATACTTCTGTTTCTAGAATACAGGTTCCACACTTCCCCACAATGTTTTACTTGCTTTCTATATTCGGAATAAAACTTCAACGTCCATGAAGATGTTGAATGTCTGTTCATAATGTGTTGAATCCCTAGAGCCTAGCACAACATAGATATATAGTAAGTTTTCATGTTAATGAGAATGAACTAATAAATGAATAATTATGTTCATATATTTAATGGTTATAGGGCTTAAGTAGTAGTTGATTAGCTGAATTGTCCAGTACATATAATTTCAAGTCTCTAATATAGAAATTCTTTAGGGAAAAGTATAACCAATGTATAATTACTGAGAGGACAATATCAAGTCCATTTGATAAATTTATTTGCACATTTAAAAAGTGGGGAAGTGAACTAGCCACTACAGATTCAGTGGAGAAATCTTAGGCTCCCTTTGCTTCCTGGCCAGCCATGAAGGGAGCGGCACTCTTCTACCACACCCTTCTGCCATGATATTCTGCCTCACCTTGGGCCCAGAAAAGAGATCTCAGTGGTCCCTTGCTTTTGCACAGGGGAACCTGGGAAGTTATTTCACTGGGCTCAGACAAACACTCAGAAGCTGCTACAGTCATGATTTCAGGTGGAAGAGATAGGTCACTGGAGGAGGGGGATGTCTTGGGTGGGTTCCTCTGACCTCCACCTCCTTCCCCTTTCTCTGTTTCCTGGCCAGTCATGAAAGGAGCAGCACTCTTCTACCATGCCCTTCCTCCATGATGTTCTACCTCATCTCAGGCCCAGAGCAATGGACTTGGCTGATAATGAACTAAACCTCTGAAATCATGAGCCAAAATAAACTTCTCTTTCTCTGGGAAAAAAAAAAAAAAAACTTAAGAAAGATCTATTAAACAGAAATAAAAACTAAGTTTAGGCTTTGTTGATAGGTAATTTAAATAAATTACAATCATATTAAAATCATTTCAGCTCAGTTCAATTTTCAAAGAAAGCACTTAATTCCTGAATAGTTGGGTATCTTGGGCAAACAAGGACATGTTTCTTTGTTATGAGTAGCTCAACCAAATATGCCAAGGAAGAGTATAATTCTTGTATGAGACAAATGGTATATCTAGGAGGTGTCTTTGATTCGAGATACCTTTAATAGAATTTCATACAACAGTTCTTGTTCATGTGAATCTATTTGACTCTTCCTGAGACTATGCAATCCTGAGGAGTGTGTGCATGAAAGTGCATGCTGGCTGACATGTGACTGCCACTGTTTTATCAATAGCACTAGCAAAAGTAGCTGATGCCCTTGATATATATTTGTTGAATCTAATAATCAATAAGCTAGAGATGGAGGAAAGGGAAAGGGGATACCATAAATTCTGGCACTATGTTTGCTGAAAAGTAATAAGGAAAAACAGTGGAATGAGTCTAACATAATTTTCCTATATACATATATAAATACACCACAGTGAATCATGTACATCCACAAGAATGGGGACCTAATTAGAATAAGATATATTCCATTATTGTATAATTATGTCAAAAATGATTCTGCTTTCATGTATAACTAAAAAGACTCAATAGAAAAAAAGGCAGTAGAGACTTTAAACTCTTTCCTTTATTTTGGGAAACTTAACTGAAATGATTACATAGGGGCAACCAACTTACTGATAAAGATTTAAGATTCAGAATCCAAATTTATTGAATGCCAGGCAAGACTGTGTACTTTCAAACTTTAAATAATTGAGCCTCATGAATTAAGATTGTAAGAGTGGATCATACATTATGTATCAATGCAGAACTTTATGGTCAATGTATTTAAAACAGTAAGGGGTGACGGGCTAATTCAATAAGAATAAGAGGAAGAGACATCAATTTACATTTTTGTTCCCTCAATGCTGAGGGCCATTACCAAGTAGGAATGACGCATCGAAATTTCCTTGCCAAGCGTACCCCATGCTGCTTAGAGGACATTTGATGGGACATTGCATGCATGCTTTAATGAGGTGACCTTGCTCAAGGACCTAGGCAGATCCGGGTTTAGAGCTGATCAGGTTTGAGGAAGTAACCGGCTCCTTGAGTTTAAGGCGTGCCAGTTTAAGATAATGGGTTTTAGGGAAGTTGGAGATTGAAGATTATTGCTGGGATTAGGGTGTTCCTGCTGCTTGTTCCCGTTGAGTTCTCATGAGATTAAAATGGGATTTGGAGATAGCCTCGTGGAGTAGGTGGTTTGTGCGGGAGACGGCAGAACGTGTTTGCCCCTGGACCTGTGTGGAGGCGGTGTGAGAGGGGGAATAAAGAATTGCTGTTTGAACCTACAAAGCTGTGAGTGCCTCGTGATTCTGGTGCCAAGCCGAGACATTGGCCTTGGCACCTCATCTTTCTTAGGAAAAAAAAAATGACTTCCTGTCCTTTAGCACATTGAATCTGCTTAGGTCATAACCTGGTCACAAGTTCTTTAGACAGCCTTTTCTGATGCATTTGCTCTGCTACAATATGGATGATCTTAACTGAAGGATAAAATAACAGCCCCCAATGAGAAAGGATGGGTCTTGGGTGGAGAAGACAAACCATGGGCTCTGGATTTTCATCCCAGTAACAATGGGTTTCCAGTTTTTACAACTGTTTTCCTGATTCAGACTTTGAAACTGCACAGCTAGTTTCCTGACTGCCCAGCCAGCATGTCCTAAGTCTCTAATGATTAAGTCACACTGAACATTCTGCTGTGATTAACTCTCATTAAAACCTATAAAAAACAGATGCCTCTAGTAACCAGTTGTCGTTTTCTCCCCTAAAAACGTGCTATTCCTTCACTGCTTAATAAAGACAATTTGCTGATCTGTTGAGGTCTGCTTCCACTTCAGTTATTTTTTTTTTTACATTTTGGTCTGAAACCCAAGAATAGTAGTGAGGGAGTATTCTTCCCTCCCCATCCTATGACCTTTTCCCCAATAGTCACAGTAAATGGCTATGAGACCTGGGAAGTGACCTTTGATTGTCAGGCAACCCCATGGTTCTCTGAAGTCAGGGAAACTCCCAGCCATAGCCTGTGAGGAGATGGCTGAATTGCCAAACTGACTGTCCACCTCCTTCCCTCTCATCCTATAGAAGAAGTAGACCCTTCATGCCCTCTGAGTCCACTTTGGCTGAACAGCTGCTGGTACGCACAACCAACCCTATCCTTGGGCTAGGTTTTTGAGGCCTTATTGCTGTGTGGATGGAGCAAGGATCTGTACAGAGTTCTCCATTGGTGATTGGAGGTGTCCTATTTCTACCCCCTTCCCTCCCCAAATCTCCCTTTCCTTACACCCTTAAGACCTCCATATCAGTGTCCATTTTGTTCCTGAATGCAACACTGGCCTTCTCATTCTCCAGAGAGGTAAGACCCCATCCAGTCCCTTGCAGAAAAGCTCACTGCCTGAGACCCTCACCTTTTGACTCACCCAGACCCTGGGAGTCCCTCACGTTTGAGATTGGAGAAAAGATGTTCTTTCATTCTCTGGTCTGTTGATGGAAGATTTGGGGGGACATCCTAATCTTGACCACTACCCCGGCCAAACCTGTCCAACACGGGAGCTACCCAATCTGTTCCCTGGGACTTTGCATTAGGTTGTCTCATTAATAATTTTAAGACCTTCTCCTCCCAAACTGACCTCAAAATCAAACACCTCATTGGGCTCAACACTCAGATCTGGCTGCAATATAAATTACACAATCTGCACTAAGGGCCTGAGTACAGAACCTTTGATAAAGAAATTCTCAAGAATTTGGACAATTACCTCCAAAGAAATGGCAAATGGCCTGAGGTGCCCTAGCTCCAAACTTTCCTTTTTCTCTCCTCAAAGCCCTCATTATGCCAACCCTGCTCTGCTTTACAACTAATTCTCACTGACTCACAAAACTCATTCTCATCTGCTGCCCCAGAAAAAGCAGATAAAGCCCCTCCTTACAGATCCTGAAGTCCCACTGTCTCCTCATCAGGCCCCCGCCCTCAGGGTCCTGCTATTTCCCCATCTGACAGCCCCTCCTCATACCCCACACTCCTGCTTCTCCTCTGCCTTGCCATCACTGTTGGGTGCATAGCAGGCTGAACTGTGTTGTCTGCAGGGCAGGCTGAACAGATGTTGGCTGCAAGATAGCCCACGCACTCAAACCCCCCTCTATCTGGTCCTTTATCACCTGTTTGTGTCAAGTGCCGCTCAAGGCTGAGCACTCAACCCGCCTTGGGCCAACAAGGCAGCTTGCAGACCCAGAGGCCCCATTAGATTTGGGCTATAAAAACTCCCTCCTGCCAGGCTCCCCTCTCTCTTGCTCTCTTTCTCTTGCTCTTTCTCTCTTGCTCTCTCTCTGTCTCTCTTGCTCTTTATTTTTCTTGTGCACGCTCTCTGTCTGTCTCTTGCTCTTGCTCTCTCCCTCTTTATCTCTTTTCTTTTCTCTCTCTTCCCTTCTTTCTTTTCTCTTTGTTGCACTGCTGCAATAAAGATCTTTTGGTTGCTCCGAGTGTTGTGGTCACTTTCCTTTCAATCACCCTCTAAAACTCTTCCAGTGCAACACATGTTCTGTGGGAGGTGGCAGGGACTGAAGGGACGGCCCAGGTTCATGTTCCCTTCTCTATGACAGATATGTCCCAAATAGAAGACAGATTAGGCTTATTTTCTGAAAACCCTGCTAAGCATAGGAAAGAGCTCACACGTCTGACTCAGGCTTATCACCTTACTTCAGCAGACATTCACTATATCCTCTCTTCCACCCTGACCTGTCATGAGCCCTCTGTGGGCTGTGTGTGGACTATATTGTGCATAGAAGCCTCCTGAGGAAATAAGTCTGGCACTGGGAACTCCCTGGGGCACTTCCCACAAAGATTGACCACCTGATGCAGGTGAACTTCCCCCTCAAGCTCTAAGATCCCACACAACACCTGAGATAGGTGTGACCTGCAAAGATGTCAATCAACCTGCTGACTGCAAGACATCACAAAGCAAGATTCCATCCTTGACACCTTACCCTTGTCTTTGATGTACCCCCTTAAATAAACAACTAGAGCCATTTTGTCTTTGTCTAGTTCAAGAACCCATGCGGACTAGATCTATCAGGGCTTCACTTTTGTAACTATATTTCTGAGTGTTTGTGTTTTATTATTTGTTAATTACTTGAGATATTAAGACTTAGGGTTGCTTGGATTATTCTGGGAAGAAAGAAGGACCCCTTAATGAGATGCTGGCCATCCTCCTGACACTGACTCCTGATGAACGTGCCCATATCTGGCAATCGGCTAAAGAGCATGCCGATCTCCTCCATACCGGAAGCTCCATTACCAGTCCTGCAGCATATGCTGCCATCCTTATAGCTGAACCTAATTGGACATAGCAAACTCAAGATGCCAGGGTCACCAGACTCCAACACATGATTACTTGCCTCATTGAGGGAATGACAAATAAATCTCATACCCAGGTTAATTATAATAAGATTGGAGAAATCACCCAAGGACCTGACCAAAACTCTGCCCGCTTTTTGGCTTGACTTACTGAGGCTATTACCACATAAATATACCACCCTAGATCTTAATACTCCTGCCAGTTTTCTCTTTCTCCATGTCCAATTTACTGGCGGATCTGCATCCAATATTTGTAAAAATCTTAGAAAAGTGTCCCAAGACTCTTTGGCATCAACTTCTAAATGCTGCTTTTAAGTCTTTAGCAGTAGCAAAGACAAAGTCAAAAAGGAGAAAGAAAAGCATCTTAACATTAAATATCAGCTCCTGGCCTCAGCCATCTATAGTTCTAAAAAAAAATGCCCTGCTGCTCATGGCTCCACCAGACCCTCCTAGACCTGTGGGCGAACTAAACCCTGGGCAAAAACCTGCCCTACCGGAGGTCCCCCATTAAGCCCTGTCCCAACTGTGAGCAATGGGGAGACTGGAAGATGTACTGTCCCCAGGGAAGGACACTCCTACCCTTGGTGCAGCCTGCTTCCCAAGTCCCATACAATGAGTTACTGGACTGAGGGGCCCAGACTCCACTACCCCTATTGATACCACTGATTACCTTGACAAATTCTACTCCCCCAAATGCTGAAGTATAATACCAGAGAAGCACACAGTACAGTAGAAAGTAAGAGGCTTTATTTAAAGGATAGTAGAACAGACTTCTCCCCAGAGGAAAAGTGTGAGGAAGTCCCATCCCTTTTATATCTAAGGTTTTCTTTGTCCCTCTACATTCCTGTCCTTTATCTTGTTTATTTCCCTTCCTCCTGCATGTGAAGGGGGATGAACTAGGAAGAGCAAAAGATGGGAAACAGGTGTGCTGGTGGGGCTGGGGTGGGGAGGAGCTGATCCAGGCAGGAAGGGGTCCCAGGGAGAATTAATTAGCAATTCCCTATTTCCTGGGAGTTGCTTCATTAACAGTTGGATGAGCAGTATAGGCCAGACTTTGGGGACATTAACATTTTAATCTCCCAGGTTCAGTTTCTGATTTCCCAGACTCAAATTGGACTCCATTTTCTCTATTATACCTAATATCAGACCCGATTTACCTAGCTACACTAACTACCTATCTTTCAATCTGGCTTCACTATTATCTCAGGTTATATATACATCTGAGGAGCCCTGGGTTACAGGGATGGTGAACAACCAATTGGTTTTCTTCTGTGTTTGACACCGGGATGATTATTTCCCTTCTGACTTAATGGCATAGACCCACTTTCAAAGCAAAACCTCCTATTATGGGAGTCTCTGGAACCCCTACATATTCACTAAAGAACCCCTCCCCCTTTTGCATGTTTGGATCCCTTTCACTATCCCATTCTATTGTAATTGTGCCAAGTTGTCCCAACCCCCTACTGGGTTGGGAGCTCCTCTACTAATTAATCATCATCATTCCTCCTTTAAAGTTCACTACCACCTTCTTAATACATGCTATCCGGACCTAGTCCCTGCACCCATTAAGCCTCCTTATTCCTTGCTCACTGGGATTAACTCCACAATCTGGGTTATCTCTCAACCCAACATTGCTAGACACCATTCCCCTATTTATATCAAACTAAAAGATTCCACATGTTTTTTCTTCCAAGAAGAAATTTGCTTGAAGCCCTGCCTGACCTCTGAGGACAGGACATATCACATTCCTTAGCAAAACACCTGTTCTCTGGAGGAAAAAATGCAGGCCCAAAATAAACTTGATAAGAGGAACCAAATTTCCCTGAAGGAGGAGACTTTTATGACCTTCTGTAGACTCTCATAAGACACATTTTCCCCTGTACTCTTTTTATCTGTCAGGAAAAAGACCAAAAGATCTGTCTCAGTTAATTAGAGTAAACTATCCCTCATCTGCCCTAGTTCAGGAATCCAAATTATTTATTTTCTCCAGTGAAGATATTACCCAGAGCACTCACAGCCTTGCCTCCCACTTCAAATTTAGAAGCATCATATGAAATCATGATTCTGTGAGTAACATGTAAGAAATTTTAAGGACACAACTAGCTGGCAAATGTCCTCCTTGATTTTAAAATAATTATAAAAATGGTGAGTTAGTATCCTCCACTCTGAGTGAGGTCCCAGCCACAGGTCATGGAAGGAAAGACAGAAACCACTGACCCCAAAGCCTCTAGCCAAAGAAATATATTTCTGTTTTCTTTATTTTTGTTCAGAGGGAAGCCTCATCTTCAAAAGCAATAGTAGGGGGTGACCTAATCACAATTGAGATAAAGCAGATGCCTAATAATTTTCTGCATCAAGCGTGGCCTGATTACCAACTGGGGAATAAAAATGGTTCAAATGTCCCAGGCATGAGGTGTAGCAGATTCCCTTGGCTTCTATCAGATCTCACCAGGCTTACATACAAATGTAAATGGAAAACTCCTATAGGTTCAACAGGGGACTGGTCTGAGACCCAAGGGTGGTGGTGGTGGGGAAGTGAAGCCAGATTTAAAGTTAGGTAGTCAGTGTAGTTAGGTAAATCGGGTCTAATATCGAGTGAAATCTAAAATGGAGGCCATGCTGGGAATGACTCAGGGACAACATAGGACAATTCATGGAATGTTAATGAAGTTCTAAAAAGGCCCTAGGCCAAAGTCCACCTGGAAGAAGTGTTAATGAACAGCCCCCAACAGATTTGGAGATAGCCCATTCCAGAGAAGTGATAAGCCCATCTCAAAGGTCCTTCCTGCTCAGACTACTTCTTTGGCCCACCTGTGTCCCACCCCTCAGGCCCTCCAACCTACATTCCATCACTGAAAGAACTATAAAAAGGGGAGACAACTGCACTTCCACGGATTCCACCTTTTGGGTCCCCTTCTTCCTCCGGGAGAAGTCTCGGCGTGCTTCTTTGGTGTTATTCTTCAACATCGGGGAAGCAAGAACTCGTCACCGGTCAACAGCGGTAACAGAAGTGTCTTTTGAATTCCAGCAGCTTTAATTAGACAAATGCAAATCAAAACCACTCTTAAGATTTCATCTCACTACAGTCAGAATGGCAGCTATTATGCATACAAACAACAATAAATGTTGGGGAGGATGTGAAGAAAAACTACACTCATACACTGCTGGTGGGACTGGAAATTGGTGCAGCCATTATGGAAAGCAGTATGGAAATTTCTTGGAAAATTGGGAATGGAACCACCATTTGACCCAGCTATCCCTCTCCTTGGTCTATACCCAAAGGACTTAAAAACATCATACTACAGGGACACAGCCACATCAATGTTTACAGCAGCACAATTCACAATAGCTAAACTGGAACCAACCTAGATGCCCTTAGTAGATGAATGGATAAAAAAAAATGTGGCATATATACATAATGGAATATTACTCGGCTATAAAAGAGAATGAAATCATGGCATTTGCAGGTAAATGGATGGAGTTAGAGAAGATAATGCTAAGTGAGGGTAGCCAACCCCAAAAACCAAATGCCAAATGTTACTCTTATATAAGGAGGCTGATTCATAGTAAGATAGGGAGAGGGAGTATGGGAGGAATAGAAGAACTCTAGAAAGGGCAGAAGGGTTGGAGGGGAAGTGAGGAGGCATAGAGTTAGAAATGATGGTGGAATGTCATGGTCATTATTATCCAAAGTACATGTATAAAGACATGAATTGGTGTGAATATACTATGTATACATCCAGAGATATATAAATTTTTAAAATTACATAAAAAAATTCCAGCAGCTTGGGAAACCTAAAATGGCTGCAGCACAGGGAGGGAAAATGACTTCAGTGCACACTCTATCGCGCTCTCTCTCTCTCTCTCTCTCTCTCTCTCTCTCTCTCTCTCAATTCTTTCATATTGGAACCCACTTGAGCCAAGAGTAAACTGTGTGCCGAGTTTATGGTTTTTGATCCCACATGCCTAAATTAATATATTTTTCAGATCAGTCTTATTTTAAAGAGGTTTTCACAAGTTTTTTTTTTTTTTTCAAGAGGCCAAATTTTCAATGGGTTAGTTCTAAATTTAATAGAGGCTTTGATAACATCTGTAGAATTATAGTGGAGATCTACCTACACACAGCTGCAAGATTTGGGTTTTGTCTGTTTTGTGTATGTGTGCACACCTGTGTATTGTCATGTCTACATGTGTTTGTGTCCATGGTATTAAAATTGACAGATAAATAAGAACTCATAAATTAAAATTTAAATGAAAAATGGAATAAATACCTTTAGTCCATGTGATCTAAAAATTCAATTTAAAATTAGGTAAGCAAATGAAAATAAAGATGTCTTTAAAATTACCAACTCACAAGTTTTTCCAGGTGGTCAAACAACTAATAAAATGTTGATGTCTAAGTCTATTTTTTTTAGAATTTTTCTTCAACAAGGAAGAGATGACAAACACTGTTCAATACACTTGTCTGATATCTTGGGTTCTTTTTTTTTTTTTAGAGAGAGAGAGAGAGAGAGAGAGAGAACTTTTGATATTTATTTTTCAGGTTTTGGCGGACACAACATCTTTGTTTGTATGTGGTGCTGAAGATCGAACCCGGGCCACACGCATGCCAGGCAAGTGCACTACTGCTTGAGCTACATCCCCAGCCCCTATCTTGGGTTCTTAACAGTTAGAAATAAGTGAATTAGATTTTAACATCAATGGGATTGGCTGGGCACAAAATCATGAGCCCCTCAAGCAGGAACAAACTTTATTTCCAAAACTCCCGTGAATGCCACGCACACAGCCTTCTCCCGGGACACACTACACCAACAGGAAATCCCTCCTCCGGAATTCCCTCCTACCGCACTTCCCCAACCAATGGGAACTCTCCGGGAGTCCCGCAAGAGCTCCAAAGTAGCAGGCCAAAGCGGACAGCAGGGGTCTAATCTCCAATTGAATGCACATCTTAACATAATCATTATCATCTCAATGGCATGCTGGTGTCACCTTTCAACCAAAAATGCCAAGCATAATTCCTGTTTGGCTATGGCTCTCAGCATCTCCACCCTTCTGTTTAATTAAACAGCAAGCAATGTGGCTTAGGGACTGTGCCTGTTAGGTTTTCCAATACAACATATGTCCTTACCCATCATTGGATGAGCTGACCTCTAGCTATCAGCCTCCTGTCTTAGGTTGGTACCACTGCAATTGGATCATACCCATCACTGACTACTGGTTCAACATACAGCCATACGTGTGGATAGGCCTATGCACCAGTAGGGGGATGAGGTTCTTTGCCTCACTTCTGTTGGCCCCCAAATTTGGCCTTGGTACCAGTGGGGGGGGTGAGGTTCTTTGCCTCACCTCTGTTGGCCCCCAAATTTTAGACCATCACTAGTAGAAGGGAGGAGGATACAGAAATGCCACAACACCAAGCCAATTGACAGCTCCTTTTGAAAAAATTGTACCACCGCTGACACCATCAGCAAAGATACTCCAGCATTACCACAATTCACTGCACCAACAGATAGTTCACAATGTATACAAGTGATACATAGTCCAGGCAAGTTCTGCAAGCAGTTCAAAGTAGAGGAATCTATCAATATGTCCATTTCCTTCCAAAGTAAATCGACTCCTAGATTGAGCTTTACTTGTTGAGTTATTATTCATTGATGCATCAGTTTATACAGTTTACATGATAGCTATCGAAGAAGCTGTAGTTTGGTTTTATCTTCGTCTTCATCGGCACTGGGATGAAGATAGGAATTCTGGCAATGATGGCTAAAAAAAATATGTAACATTCCAACAGGTACTAAGAAAACAATTTTCTGAACAATATAAATTATCCTGAACAGAATTATTAAATATAATGAAAAGGAAAGGTGAAAGTAAACAAACAGATCTGTTAACCTCCTTATTTGTTCACATATTAAAATAATTCTCAACAGCTGTTTACCCAATTTAAATGAAACCATTAAAATCACGTGAATAAAAAAAAAATTCCGATCCATTTTTTCATAAGCGCTCCTCATATATGATATATAGACATACACACATACAGACATACAACACAAAACACAAGTGTGCACACAAACATACAACACATAAGACAATAGTAAAGGCCTTGTAGCTTTACACAGGTGAAATCTCCATTGCAATGTTTAAAAACTCCATAGTCAAAAAATAAGAACTGATCAGAAAAACATTAATCTAGGTCTGTATGAGCTCAAAAAATAAAATAGAACTTTATGATGTGGAAAAATGCAATAATAAAATATATATTGAAAAAAGCATCCT
This sequence comes from Ictidomys tridecemlineatus, assembly GCF_052094955.1. NCBI lineage: Eukaryota > Metazoa > Chordata > Mammalia > Rodentia > Sciuridae > Ictidomys > Ictidomys tridecemlineatus. The sequence continues at coordinate 116,618,516 of NC_135477.1, read as the reverse complement.
GGTTACCACCTGGGTTTGACTCTTATTTGGATACCCCATCCTTTTTCCTATGACTTGCATATTGGGTCTGAAGGTATTCCCACAAGCAAGCCCCAAGGTTTTTACATTTGAAATAGGCTTTAATGGTGTTCATTATTCATTAGCCTTCAGGTGTGGGAGAACCACTGTTGCAGATCAAGAATAGCCAAGCTGGAGCTCTGGATATCAGCTGTTATGAATTTGAGTCAAATCATCTTCTTTTTGGTCTGTAGAAATCGCTTTGGTTAGTCTCTCTGGAATCCAAATTGGCTGCTGTTCTCCATGTGGAAACACACAAACAGAACCCCAACTCCAGACAATCACTGGGCCAGGACCTTTCCATTGTCCTGTTAGAATATCCTTCCAAAGTACCTTATGCTTATGTACATTTTTTGGATACATTTGCCTTTCCACAGCACTAAGCCCTGATGAATCCAAATTTAAAAAGTTTAGAGTAAAAAGGATTATTTTAAGTTTATCTTTGGGGGATATATACCCCTTTCCAATTCCCTCTTTTTGCTTTAATAAGTACATTTTAATAGTTTGATGAGCTCTTTCAACTATGCCTTGTCCCTGTGGATTGTATGTGATTCCTGTTATGTGAGTAATGCCAGATGATGAGCAAAATTGTTTAAAAGAGGTAGAGGTATAGCCAGGACCATTATCTGTTTTTAACCGTTTTGGAATGCCCACAGTGGCAAAATTTTGTAAGCAATGAGCTATAATATCTTTAGGTTTTTCTCCGGCATAAAGGGAGCCCATCAAAAATCTGGAAGAAGTATCAACTGTAACATGCAAATATTTTAATTTTCCAAATTCTGGCAAGTGTGTGATGTCCATCTGCCACATATGGTTAGGTATCAGTTCTCTAGGATTGACTCCAAGATTAACTTGTGGTAAAAAGGTCACACAATTTTGACATTGTTTTATTATATGTCTGGCTTGTTCCTTAGTTATTTTAAAACGCTTTTGTAAAGTATTAGCATTGACATAGAACCTTTTATGAAAATTTGTAGCTTCTTCTAGTGTAGAGAAAATATGTATGTCATGTGTAGTTTTATCTGCTAAATCGTTGCCCAAACTAAGGGCTCCAGGCAATCCTGTATGTGCTCTGATATGTCCTATAAAGAATGGATCTTTTCTGTCCCAGATTAGACTTTGTATAGTGGAAAACAAAGAGAAAACAGTAGAAGAAGGAGAAATCCTACCAGCATCTTCAAGGGATACTATAGCATTAACTATATACTATCAGAAAATAAATTAAATACAGAAAATTTAAACATCACAAAAGCTTGTAATACTGCATTAAGCTCTGCCTTTTGAGCTGATTGTTTGGGCACTAAAAATGTAAAAGTTTGATCAGGGGTAACCACTACTGCTGTACCATTATTTGACCCATCAGTGAATATATTTAGACCATTCCTGATAGGTGTTTTTCTTGTTATTTTTGGAAAAACTACAGGATGCAAGGACCAAAAAGACAACAAAGGATTTTGGTAAGTGATTATCATATGAAACATTAGATTTACACATGATTATTGCCCAAGTATTTAACTCATTAGCTAACTCATCAATTTGATCCATAGTATATGGAGTAAAAATTTTATTGGGAGAAATTCCAAACACTCCCTTTGCTGCTTTTATTCCTTTGAGTATTAATTGTCCTACAGCCTCAGGATACCTAGTAAGAATAGTGTTAGGAGAATAAATAGTGTTAGGAGATAAATGTATCCACAATAATGGACCTTCTTGCCAAAATACTCCTGTAGGAATATTTTGTTGGTAGCACAATAAATAATAAAGGCAAACTTATATTAATTCTATCCAAATGCATATTTTCCATATATGTTTCAATAATTTTTAATGCCATTCTTGCTTCAGGCGTTAACATTCGGGGTGAATTTTGGATCTGATGAACCTTTTAGGATATCAAATAAAGGTCCCAACTCTCCTGTTGGTATGCCTAGATAAGGCCTTATCCAATTTATGTCTCCTAATAACTTTTGAAAGTCATTAAGTGATTTGAGTTGATCTAATTGTATTTGAATTTTTGATGGACGGACCATGGTTGAGAATAATAGAACTCCTAAATAATTAATCAGAAATAATTGTACTTTATCTATTGCTATCTCTAGATTATAATTTTTTAATAAATTTGTAAGTGTGGCATAACATTCTAGCATGTGTTTTAATCTTTATGTGCTAATAATACATCATCCATATAGTGAAATATTTGTAGTTCAGGATTTTGATTTCTAAGTGGCTGGATTGCTTTGTTAACATAAGAATATTGCTTCTATGTCAATCAATCAGGACTGGTAAGGGATAAGGTTAAATAACTAGGAGACTGAGTGGAACAATGGAGGCAAGAACTAGTTGATTCTTAAAATAGTGGACTTCCTGGCTTCTCTTTTAACCCCTCTTGTACTCATTTTTCTTATACTAATTTTTTTCTTCATATTCTTAATTTTGTTCAGAAACAATTTCTTAGTGTGGTGACCTGCTCAGCTCAAATTGCCTCCCAGGAGTATGTCAAAGCCATTCCCTTCCTGCACTCAGTCTGCCTCTCTGAAACCACAGAAAAGGGACTTCGCCTATGACAACCTTGAGGCTCCTTCCATATATACCCCTCTTCAGCCTCAGTTGCTAGGGTACTCATGTTCTCTTCCAGAACTCTGAAAGGAGGAGTTCACCCTTCTTCACCCCTTCTCAGCAGGAATCAACAAGATTTGTTATTGACACTCCAATTCATTATCTGCATTCAGAGTCTGGAATAAAGGATATGGAATAACAACTCCCAGGGAGAAAGGATGGGTCCTGCATGGAGAAGACAAACAATGGGCTCTGGACTGTTATTCCAGTAACAATGAGTTTTGAGCTTTTATAACTGTTTTCCTAATTCAGACTTTGAACTTGAACAATTAGTTTCCTGGCTGCCCAACCAACATGTCTTAAGTCTCTAATGATTAAGTCACACTGAACATTCTACTATGAGTAACTCTCATTGAAACCTATAAAAAACAGACCCCTCTTGTAACCAATTGCCATTTCTTCCCTGAAAATGTGCCATTCTTCCACTGCTTAATAAAGACAGTTTGTTTATCTGTTGAGGTCTGCTCCTGTTTTGGTTATTTTTAGTTACATAAACTATTTTGTTTGATGTTTTTCTTCATAATTTTGGAGGCCCCTTTTCACTTAAAATCTACTTACTACTTCTCAGATATAACACGGCTAGCTGTCTACTAACACCAGTACGTAAGTTTTATAGGCTTCCATATCATAGCACAGATTGAGGGGCTCAGATAATAGAAATTTATTTCTCACAGTCTGGAGGGTAAAAATCCAAGATCAAGGTGTCTGTGAGTTTGGTTTCTTGTGAAGTCTCCCTTCTTGGCTTCTCCAGAGCCTAAGCATGTTTTTTTTCCCTCTGCATCTGTGCCCAAATGTTCTCTTCTTTAAAGAATACTAGTAATATCAGATTAAGGCCCATTCTAATGATTCCATTTTAATTTAATTATGTCTTTAAAGACCCTTCCTCCAAATATAGTCACATTCCTAGGCATTGGTGATTAGGACATCAACATATGAATTTGGGGGAATACAATTCAGCCCCAATCAACTAGTTATTCATCCCATAACAACTTCATGTTCCATCAGAGTTGATACAACACAGGTCTTCACTAGGGTCTTGGTGAGGACTGGCTCACCATGTACCATACTGATATTTTTACCAATTGCTGAGAGCCACTGCCAAGTAGGAATGATGCATGGCATGACCCAGGTCATTTGCAGTGACATTGCATGTAAGGTGACCTTGCTCAAGGACCACGGCGGATCCGGGTTTAGAGCGGATCAGGGTTTAGGGCACTCCTTGGGTTTAGGGCGGTTCCAGGCTTAAGGTGTATTATCCTGCTTGGAATAGGGCGTATCCTACTGCCTCAGGCGCGCCAGCTCCTTGAGTTCCTGTTGAGTTCTCATGGGATTGAGAGAGTATTTGGGATGCAGAGCCCAGTGGAAGCATGGATTTCCCCAGAATGTGTTGTGTAGATTGCTGGTGACAGTTGGAGAATAAAGAGTTGCTGTTTGAATCTACAAGGTGTGAGTGGCTCGTGATTTTGTGCCCAGCCAGACTGCGGCAATCAATACTTCAGAGCTGATATTTTCTTTTCTTTTTATTCATTTATTTATTTTTAGTGTGGTTTGGGGTGGTGAGGTACACAAAGGGAAGGTGCTTAGGTAGTTTTCTCAGATGCCTGTTGTATGACACTCATTGGAAAAGAGAGAGAGAGAGAGAGAGAGAGAGAGAGAGAGAGAGAGAGAGAGAGAGAGAGAGAGAAAGACCTCATTTTTCCTTTAATAACATTTATCCAAGAATCAGATCTTTTCCTTGTTCTTTCTCTATTTTGTCACCTTTTTCCTCTCTTAATAAAAGAAGAAACCTGGTTATGACTTGAGTCATTTCATTGGCTATACCATTCTAAAGTCATATTTGAGACAGACTTCAAAAGATACAGCATGTGTGCTTATCATCAAGGAAGAAATTTTAAGATAATTATAAACTAATTTTATCTCCTCTTCTTATAAGCATCAAAGGAACAACATAAAACATTTCTCTCTAAATGGAATTCCTTCTTGTCGAAAGCTGTTTTCTTTAGTCATTCAGCTCTACCCATACTGTCCCTGAAGACAATGTTTATTCCTAATATAAATGCAAATGTGATTATTTTTTGTCTCTAGGTAGATTTTTCTGAAAGCAAAGTTCTAGTTATTTAAGGACTATAGGACAGTGACCACAAATGCCACTAAAATATTTTGAAGGGGAGATCTTAATGGCATACATCAATGTAAGGTAAGTTTTGTAGACTTAAATATAGTTACATACTTTAGAGAAATTTGTATGAGGGTTTGGATAAATTGAGAAAAGAGGGGGAGAAATACCAAAAACTCTAGTTGTAAGAAAGAATGAAATATATATGAATTATTTCTGTTTGTATAATTTTACATTGTTCAGATCATCTTTTTTTGAGGTTTCTCACATTACCTTTTAGGTACTCTCCCTGTTTCAAAATATGTTCTCTACGGTCAGCTTCCTGGTTCTTCTCATATCTGTAGCTCTATAAACTTATGACAATACATACCTAATGTACAATGTTGCCTAGAAGAACAATAAAATTACTACCATTACTACTACTACTAGCAGTAGTACTACAATTATTTTTCTTCAACTTGGAGAATTTTTTTCTTCCATTCACATCTCTATTTGAATTGAGTGTAGTTATCTACTTCTCCATAATCTAAATACAATGTGTCAAAAAATATGATTAGGAGGCTTGAATTCACTTCACATTTATTTCTTCATTTTACTTAAGGTTACCTTATTTTTGTTTACTTTGTCCTCAAGGTAACTCTTAGACCAGCCTTGAGCGAATTATCATATTTGCATGTGGTTTATTAAGAGAGATTTCTTCTCAAGGTTGAACTCACAAAAATAAAAATTAGTCCTATTTTAACTTTGCTAGATGTGATTTCTGGGAATCTCTCTGTGCGTGCATACATGTGTATGTACATGCTTGTCTTAAATCTGAATAGGATTTCCCAGCATCTGTTTATCACTAGTAGTTTCTTAATGAAATTATACCAAAATTTTGGAAAGAAAATATTTTCTCCCTTCTGGACTTTCATTTCAAATTCATATCCACCACCTTTTAATGATAATTTAACATGATTAATTGGTTTTTCAAATAGATGCATCTTCTGATCTCAATTTATAACAACAAATAAAATTTATACTGCTTATAGAAACTGAATTCTTCTACCACCATCAATAGCATAGCACATCATTTCCCAGGTATTTTGTCACAAAGTATATTATATTTAAAAAAAAATATATAAAATGAACATATCAGTGTTTAACTGAAAAAATCATTTTTTATGTTTATTTTTTGTAGTTGGACATAATAACTTTATTTTATTTATTTATATGTGGTGCTGAGGATCAAACCCAGGGCCTTGCACGTGTGAGGCAAGCACTCTACCACTGAGCCATAACCCCAGCACTGAAAAAATAATTTTGTATGAAAATATCCAAGATCTTTGTAACTTAAAATTGTAAAACATTGCTGAAAGAAGTTAAGGTCTATGTAAATAAAGAATTCTGTCACGACCATGGATTAGATGATCAAACATTTTAAAAATGCTATCCTCCCGTCCAAAACAATCTAAAGTCAACTCAATACCAATAATAATAAAAAAAAAAATCAGAATGGGTTCCCTTTGGTGGCAATTGATAGAATCATTCTAAATTTGAAGTGAAAATGCAAAGGATAAAAAATATGAAGGAAAAAGAACAAAATCGAGGACTTACACTAACATCAAGTCTTACTGAAAAATTGACAGCAATTAAGATATTTATGGAGCAACAGATGTGTAGATATAAGGAAATAAAGAAAGCATCTAAAAGAAGACATATGCATTGTCACCTTATTTATGATAGCAATGCCACTGCCATTCCAGTGGGAAGAAGAGAAAGTTCTTGCAGTAATGGTACTGGACAACTTGGGCGGTACAAAGAACATTTTACCTGGCTTCTATTTTACAATATAAATGACAATTAGTGGTCAATCATAGGTTTGGCAAGGCAAAGATTTTTCAAGTAAGCCACAAAACACAGTCACCTTGAGGGAACAAAACTGAAAACTCAGTTTTCACTAATATTTAAAAAACTTGTTAATCAAAAAACCATTGAGAGAAGCAAAAACTGAGGAAGATAGTCACAATACATACTTTTTTTTTTTGCTCTTTTTAGATATACATGACAGTAGACTGTATTTTGCCATATTTTTCATACATGGAATATACACAATACATGTTTCTAACACAGGACTTGTATCTAGATTATATAAAGGGTATAAATTTTATAAGTAAAACCTCAAATCTCAACAGAAGACTGCTTCTTAAAGGAAAAGTCTAAATGTACACAAAGCACATGAAAAGTGACTAGGCATCATTAATTTTCATCATTAATTTTCAGAAACATTAACTAAAAGTTGACTAAAATGCCACTGCAAAACCACACATCCTGGTCATTCTGCTAAAATTAAAAACCTGAAAATACCGAGTCTCATCAAGGGTTTGGAACAGCTGAAATTCATATATTCCCTGAGGAGTAGAAAATGGCATAATTATTTTGCAAAACAATTTAGTAGCATCTACAAAAGATAAATAAACCTCTACTCTGAGATCCAAAGACTATTCATCTGTAGGACTCTTTGCTAAATAAAATGCAGGATTTTTGGTTCTAAAAACAGAGAAAATGCACCATTAAAGTATCAAAATGTTAAACATGTTTCTTCCATATTTGATTTTTTTTCTCTTGATCTTGTATCTCTGTTTGTATTTATTTTTGTGAGGTGGGGGTGTTGTGGGTTGGTTAGTTTTATGTTGTTTTTACTTTCTATTTAATGTCACACTCCCTCAAGCATGGTAATACTAATAGGATTACTACAAGGTAATTGTAAACCCTAATAGGTACTCGAAGGCCCCACTCTACAACTCAGAAAGTATGTACTGGGAATCTCCCACCCATCAATCACTGGACCAAGCTTCTATGCTCCAGGTCAAAATCAGACATCTATCATTCCCACAGGCCGCCACCCCAACCACAGCAGACATGCGACTCTCATGGATACTTCAACATTTGTACAGAGAAACACAGGTACCAGAATTGGGAGTGGGTAAGAAGCTCTTTCCTACAGAGTCGTCCATAGGATTGGACGAAGAGGGACATCATTATGGTGTATCTAGAGACACCGTGTGGCAAATATTACTGGCTCTGGTCCCAGCCTTCTGAGGGAGAGGACCCAGATTGTTATTATGGAAATCAGCGAAACATCTCCTCATGCTATTGGCACAGAAAGTGGAAAAGTGAAACATTTAAAAACATGTCCAGAGAATTTTGTTCTTCTTAACAAAGGTCTATGTGCAAAGAAAATATTTTATTGAAACTTAACTAACCTAGGATTTGAGATCCTAACCAAACTGAGTCAGGACAATAACCCAATGCAGGCTCTTCAATCAAAAGAAAATACTCAAATCAAGTCCTGCTAGTATTTTTATCTCATATGAGGGTGAGATTTGTTTTTAAGTTGAGAAATACCTGTGGATATCACAACTCAGGGCACAGGCTTTCTAAGAGACTGAGATATAATTAGAGGATTATAAAATGTTTCTTTCTCTCATACCTTACCACCACATCAATAAGGCCCCTGTGTAATAACAGGAGCATACAGCTGAAAAAATTGTAAAATTTTGGTTCTATTTAAGAAGAAGTCTCTAGGGAACCCAAAGTCTATAGCAAATAATAATAATAACAAACACAACCACAACAACACTAGAGCAACTGTAGCCTCTGACATGACAGGTCATATCATGACATGATAGCTACAGCCAAACCCTGAGCCAGATTAACGTAAAACCTCACAGTAAAGGCTATTTGTCCAATTTCTTTTTACCCAAATATCATATACAGATTTCAATGAATAATTTCAAGTGATGTGAAAAGAGAAATCAAAATTTAAAAATCACCACAATTTTAGAGACAAAGTAAGTGTAAGAACCAAGGCATGCTTGGCAGAGATTTGGGAATTACTAGACCAAAAATTTTAAGTAACTGTGATTAATATGTTAAAGATTTGAGTGGAAAAAGTGGACAACATGAAAGAATAGATGGGTGATATACAAAGGGACAAGAACTCTAAAAAAAAGTAAAAAGGAAATTCTAGAAACAAAAAGCACTGTCACAGAAATGAAGATTTTCCTTGTTGAGTTCAACAGTACCCTGAACACAACTGAGAAATCAATAAACCTAAAGATGTGTAAATATAAAATTCTCAAAATGAAAAGCAAAGAGAAAAAAGAGTGAAAATGTTCAAGAACCATGAAACAAGTACAAAATATGAAACACACATAATGGAAATGCTAGAAAGGAAAAAAAAAAGAGATAAAAGAAGAAATATTTGAAGTAATAAAATGACTGAAAATTCTCCCAAATTAATGACAGACATCAAACCACAAATCCAAGAATCACAGAACATGAAGCAGGATATGGTAGATATTCTGGAATTATTAGCCCAGGAATTTCAAATAACCGATTAATGGGCTGCAGGTCGAGTAAGATGGGGCAGGGCAAGATGGTGGCTAACTTTCTCCAGCATTGTCTCCCCACAGACCCACTAAATTGGACATCTATTCACACACCAAACTACTTTCACAGGAGTCAAGAAAACCAGGTGAAAGACCAGAGTTCTTGCTCTTAGTATAACAAAAAGAAAATACATATTGAAGAAGGCAGAAAAGAAAGAGCGGCTGGTGTCATTCCTCCCCCAAATCCAAGCAGCTGAACATGGGAAAATGCTTCCTGCTTGAGGGAGGGAGAAGGAAATAAATGCAAGCATTAGACTAGAAACCAGTTCCAGGTTCGTCCTGGTGAAAGCAGTGCCAAGCAGAATCCCACATCATCTATTGCCAGGCCTATAGTCCCAGACTGAAGCACTGCAGTGCAGTAGTCAGATGGCAAAGAGACTATTTCCACCACCACTATTCCAGCTTAAAACAGCAGAGAGACAAGAAAGAGCAGGTCATTAAAGCTAGTACAGGATTTTGGAGCCCAGTGCCAGGCCCAGTGTGGTGAGACATCTGCCCCCCAGGTAGAAACTAGAGGCCCCATATGCAGGCCAGGGCTTGCAAATGGAGCCTCTAGACCTGCCCCAGAATCATGTCTAACTGAAGATTAGACACATTCTAGGCCTGACTGCATCATTGCTGGCATGGAGCATACCTCACCTCAAGAACGTGAAGACACCAGTAGCTATGAGATTTAGATGAGATCAGCTGAGCATCAGTCTTGGAGGCCAAGGAACTACATTCTCCACTTATTCCCCAACCTCAACCATCACATGTATCACCAGGTCAGAACTCACAGATGGTGCTCTAAACCTGCCCTGGCATCAGGCAGAGACCTGCACCCCATTGAACAACCTCATGTTTCAGTATGCATCACTCCCAGCTGTGGTGTGGGCCTTGGTGGTTCCCTGAGACTGCAGTCTCTTGTAGCTGTGAGATTCAGGTGTGTTCTAGCTAACCATCTATTGAGGTGGCCAAGGGGTCACTTTCATCAGCACTACTCCAACTTTAGGCAGCATAGTGTGGAATAAGATCAGTTTTTATGCTCATGGGACAGGGTAGTAAGTGTAAGACTTTGCCCTGGAACTTAGTGCCAGACTGGTGAAAATTAACATTGGGAAGATGGTAAGGACTCCCATTACAGACTTGCCTGTAGAAGGAGCCTCTTTAGCAGCCTCTGTGGCAAGGGAAGACATATAACCCGAGTCTGTTAGTTTTCATTGCCAGCCAGCGTAATTTGTGACTGTTTGCAACAGTCTTGGGCTATGCAGTAGCCATAGGGATCTTAGTCCTATCTCTGTAGGCCATATACTCAGGGTGTACACATCTTGACATTGTTGGTGTACACTGACACGACACAGAAACCCAAAACTGATGGATTAATGCTAATTCTGCCAAAAAAAAAAAAAAGTCATAGAATCCTGTAATGACTATGGCTAAGGTGTCTGGGCCTATCCATCAGAGTCCTGGCAAACCTAGACTTGGGTGCCATCCAGTGCTGAAATGGTAAAAATGACTACAGGCTCAGAGAATATAAGTAATCTGATTAGTATCTCTGAAAAAACAGGTAGAGACAATGATAGACTAAGAAACTGAAGTAAGCACTCAATCCTTCAATGTCTAGATGATATCACAGGCAAACAAATAGCAAGAACTTTCAGGAAACCATTACTTAACCTAAAAGTTCAAATAAAATGTCAGAAATTGACCAGATAGTAATCAGAATGGGAGAACTCTCACAAGGAGAATTTCAAAGAGCTCTTTTAAGACAGCTTAGTGAATTTTTAAAAATCACAAAGAAATTACTCAACACTCTTATAGAGAAACTTGACAAACTTATGGAAGCAATTAAAAAAAAACAGAATTTCTTCATCTGAAAAATACAATAAGTAAAATTAAAAATGTGATAGAGATAATTAGTGGCAGGATAGATCAACAGAAGAAGGAGCCTGTCAGCTGAAAGATCTCTTTAAATATATACAGTTGGAAGAAGAAGAAGATAAAAAGAATGAAAAGTAATTAAGCAAGATTTTAGGAACTTAGGGACAGAATTAAAAGATCAAATATTCAAGTTATTTGGGCTCAAAGGGGACTTGAGACTACAAAGGAATGGAAAGCTTACTCAAATAAATATAACAGAAAACTTCTGAAACCTAGAGAATACACTAAGATTTTTTTAGTACAGAAGGAGAAAAATACTAACAGTCAAGAACATCATACCCAACAAAACTATCCCTTAGAGGTGAAATGGAAATAAGACACTTCTGAATAAACAAGCAAAGCAAATATGTGTCCACAAGATTCTAAAAGAAATGTTGAAGGGTTCTTCACACTTAATGAATGAAACATTAAAAAAAAAAGAAATATTAATGACTAAGGAACAAACTTGAGCAGGTATGAAAGTCACTGGCAAAATTAATTATACAAATTAAGAATGTTCTGATATTGTAAATTTGGCACAAACCACTCATATCCTCACTATGAAGACTGAAAAACAAAACAAAAATAATAAAAACACTAAAATGATAGGAGATTGGTAATATAGAAATATCTCTAGTTCCACTGCACATGTTCACACTGGGAAGAATGAAGTTCCGGAACTACAGAAGTTTTTCCAGAAACCTGATGTTGTGTCCATCCACCTAAAATGAGGACTGCCTGACTAATTGCTTTACCAGACCACCATGGTGCTAAATTGTGGGAGAGACCATCTACTGCTTGATCGCCCACTACAGGGCTTCACAGCCCCAAAACAAATGAGTTGGGCATGTAGAGGGCTGGTTTATTTTTTGACATAAACCCTTTGAATTGTCATTTTTCAATGTTTCTTTTCTTTTTCTAACTTGGATGGTCTACTTAGCATTTTTTTGAAAAAAAAAAAGAAATATGAAGCCAGTATTTCGGTTGTTTATAAAATGCATAAAGTCTGTCAGATGTCAGAGCTCATTTGATAGTTAAAAACTATTGTTTAAAGAAAGGCTGCCGTGCTCTGGGTTTGAATTTCTTGGAGCTTCTGGTTAAAGTTGGAACACAGGCTTATTAACATTCATTTCTGCTGAGGTCACCTGAGACTTGGGATTGCACATTTAAGCTTAGAGTGAAGAAGCCTTTGTGGTTTTGAATGTGACTAAGAAAGGAACATGGAATTATCCTTCAAAATAAAAGATAAAAGCATTGGGGTTGTGACTCAGTGCAGAGCACTTACTTAGCACATGTGAGACACTGAGTTCAATCTTCAGCACCACATAAAAATAAATAAATAAAATTACTGTGTACATCTACATCTAAAATATATTTTTTTAAAAAGATAAGGAATTTTTCTGGTTAAAAATTGAAGGAATTTCTCATCAATGGAAATGCCTTGCACAAAATATTAAAGGAAATATTTTTAGAGAATAAAAGTGATATGGATTGGAAACTTAGATCTAGAAGTAAAATAAATATATTAGATGAGGAATACATAAAAGTGAAGTATTTAAATTATTTTCATATTCTTGACTTAGTAGCTGCTTATTCAAAGTAATAATAGCAACAATTTATTGGATGATAACCATGTTGTTATTGCATACCCAGTTAAAGCCTGTTTTCTTTTCTCTCTCCTGGAGTATCAATGATCACTAGATATATTCTCCAAACTTACTCAATCACCTCCTTTATAAATCTGAAGGTACCCACTATTATCTAGGAACCCAATATTGTTCAATAGTCATCATTGCAGATCTATTATAGACTAATAAGGTATTCCAGGGCATTATTGGGGGAAAAGTTGAAATTTTTGACCATGGATCTAAGTTGGATAAGAAGGTTAATAAATCTGAGAGAGAATGGACTAGGAGAGAAAAAAGTAGTCAAAAGGATAATGATCAAGAATTACAGCCAAGATCAAGTTCAGCATGAATGAGCAAGTAGGAAATATTGGAAGGATAAGTAATTCTATTTAACAAATGAATTTTAATATATTTTTGAAGACCTGTTTAATGTTAAGATGGTCCATATTGTGACCATATTTGTTAGAGGCAGAAAAATGAAAAGTCGTAGTTTAAAGATGTGGGGGGAATCTGTGAAAAGAGGATATTAGAAAGACATTGTTTTGAGTGCTGAAGTTACAAGTGATAATGGTAGGAAAAGTAGTGGTGAATGTGACAGTAAAGTCCTTAAGGAAGGCAAGATTACTAGTGTTGTAGTGATAATTGAGCGTTGGAATAATGAAATGGTGGTAGAATAAAGAGATATCAAAAGCCAGGAGAGTTAGGCATATCCACAGTAGTCCAAATGTGGTATGGAAATAGCAGTGGTCAAAGAGACAAAAAGTGAAAGACGTTGTTGTCCTTGAAACATTGTGGAGGATATATCTTTGGTGGAATATAAATATTAGTTAAAGTGAGGTAGAGAAAGGATCAGTCAGTAGGATAGAGCATTAGTGTATAATACACAGAACTGTATGGGAGCACAATGAGATAATGCTATGATCAATCTGAAAATAAGGCAAGTGATAGGTTTGGAGATAAGAGAAGATGAACGTAATAGTTATGAGAATTTGAGTGAATTGAGGGAAGTTCAAACACATGAGGTATTTGGAAGCATGGAGGAAGAAAAGGAAGTGCATCTGATTTCTGGTAAATATAAATGAATCTGGCATCGGAGCAGTATTTGTGACTTTTTAAAAATGTTTTCAATTACTCTGGCATAAAAACATGACAAAAATATCCTGATGGTCATGTGAGAATTGTTCGACATTGACAACAGTATTCTGGAACAATTAATTACAAAAGATTTATACTTTTGCAATAGAAAGTCATGTGAAAGCTGTTTCCAAGAAACCAAAACATTTTTCCTATTTCTAAATCAACCAATGGCTGCAGTGAAACAAACAAACAAATAAGTAAAAGTCAAATAACTCAGTTGAATTAGCTTTATACAATGACTGTTGATCTAAACAGATTCTGTTTATTCAATTAATGTCTGTGTCTATTTTATGTAAATATACCTAATATGAATAATTTATTTTCTGTTCCTGTCAATTTCCTTGTCTGTTTTAGAAACGTTACATAACAAAGTACTTAATATTGTAACATCAACAAACTGGAAATTTTACCAAATTTTATCATTGAACCCATTGACCATTGTGACACTTAATGAAAACATTGAGACCTAAACTAAAAACTTGAAACTATTTGACAAAAATGCTGAACAGTATCATACTATCTTAAAGATTCCTTTATATGTTCAGCATTTTTCTTTTAAGTCGAACACAGAGCAGTTTGGGTAATCTTGGGCTAACTCCACAGCAAACAGATAAGAAATAGGACGTGGAAATTAACACTACATTTTACTGCAGACAATTAGGTCCCAACAAGTCCATCAATGTTCTACAAGTTAACTTTGGAATTAAAAGTAATTCCTGGGCCGGGGATTTGGCACAGTGGTATAAGAGTGCTTGCCTAGCCTGCCTGGGGCCCTGGGTTCATCCCAGCACCAAAAAAAAAAAAAAAAAGAAAGAAAGAAAGAAATCCTGTTACGAAAAAGCATCAAAGCACACCTCACAATCTTGATAATGCTAGGGACCTAACTTCTATTTCAAAGGGCAGAGACTGTGTGGAGTTAGACATCTTCTAGGTCAAAGATTTAAAATGGCTGAGCTTTTCCATTACTTTCATGGGCATCAGTTTATTTTCTGAAGACCATTTATGATCATCAGTATTTAACTTTTTATTTAAAGGCCCTACTAATTTTGAAGGTGCTTTTCCTTGGTCAAAATTTGTGATTAAACTGACACTGGTTAGAACTTCTTCTGAGTAGATTTTCTTTTAGCCTATGGTTTAATAGTGTTTTAAAAGTATTACACATTAAGAAAATAATACAAACTATAAATAACCACAATTATTGTGTAATTTGTTAAAAATTATATTCCAAGAAAAATTATGTTTTGTTCTGTCTGACTAGGCAATCCATATCCAAATAAATTGTACTCATAGGAAAATAAATGGACTCTCCTCATTTTTATAATTCTCTGAAGCATTTAGTGAAATCAAGTAGTTTGTTACAAAGAGGAGTTTTTCATTATAGACAATAATAAATAAAAGTAAATTTTTTGACAGAATGTCTTCTGAACGTAATTAAAAATATTCCACAAATATCACATTAATGAATTTTCAGTATTGCAATTAGAAAACCAGTTCTAGCATTTTGGGAGTGATAATGAAGTGCATTTCATAGTGGTAGTTCTGAACTGTATTTCCCTTTTGTGATCATGTTTGAAGCATGTATAACACACAGATCTATGTTTTAACTAATAAACCTATCCTTGACACTCTTATATTTTTTTCCTCTTTTAACAGTTTTAATTCCTCTACAACTGACAATTATATCCTGTCTTCAACACTGTTTTGATTAAGAATGGAAATTAGAGCAGATACCCTAATTCTTCCTCAAAGCTATCCATCTTTTTAGCCAGGAAAAAATGTTTTCCATCATTTAAAAAATAATCTCAAAATCATCTTGGTTGTCATCCTGGCACTGTCAACTATAGCAGGATTTGGGAAAAGCCAAGAAATCAATGATACTAAATCCAAGGCTCAAGTTTCCTCCTAATCTTCCAGGCCTTTGATAATTTCCATCATCATTTCCTTGCAACCTTCAGTCTTCTCACATATATGGTATCAGACTCCTGGTTTTCTTTTGAACAACCTGGCAGATTTTTCTTTTACCTGCCCTTAAATGTCAATTCTTCAGAATTTTCCTCAAAGCCCACCTTTCTTCTTTCTCTCTAAATAGACTTCTAGGGCTTCAGAAGTGGAACCTTTCGGGTAGTCTATAATACTGTAATCATTCTCCTTCTCTGGAAACAACCCCCAAGTTCAAAGTGATGTACAATTTCCCATTACTATCTGATGACATGAATTTTTCCCTTTAGCCACAGAGGATACCGTTTCATGTTGGGCCCAATAGATATCTCTTCTAGAGAGTCAAAAATCACAACTGAAGAGTGTTAAATTTAACCTTTCATGAAATAGATAGCTGCATCTGTACCATAGACTCAGGTAACATAAGTCATAATTTCATATTCTGCAAGTGAGATAGTAAAAAAACCATTCTACACTGCACTTTGGAAAGAAATATGAATAAGACATGCAAATAAACAAACAAATGAAAAACCGGGAATATTACTCATTCTCATTAATTCTATTTCCCAACCCCAGTATTTTTCTAAGCCAGAGAGCTGTTATCAGAAACAAAAACAACAAAAAGTGAAACAAGGTTGCCCAGTAAATATTAACTGACCTAAAGCCAAATATATAATGATTTATAGAATATAGAATTCTGTGTCTTAAAGTAACAGCTAAGTGTCAAGTCAGAATTTTTGCTGACGTGTTACCTGACCAAATAGGAAGGGAAGAGCAAGAAGTAATGCTCAGAAAGATCCATCAGGTATGTGCATGTGGATCAGACAGAACTGTGTTTCTAAGGAGTAGCCATGATGCTAGAACATAATCTTCTTTTCCATAGTATTCCCTGAAAATAGTTGTCTAGCAGAAATAAAAGCTAATTTTCTAGCATGTTCTGGTCAGAGGAGGCACCACTTGAGAAAACTAACACCATCCCTATGCGTTGTGACTTCCATCTCTCCTCCAATTGCCTGCAAATGAGCTTTCTGTAATTTTTAAGGCCAAACTTCTGAATAGATAAATCATAAAAGCATACCCAACCTGGAGTTGACATGTTTAAGGAGTAGCTTCTAGGGAAGTAAGGTAATAATTGTGCAATGTTTAATGAATAGTGATAGAAACACCATATGTCCTTATTCCTATTCAAGAAGGGGTCAATAATTTTCCACACAGGTCCCAATTAAGAAGAGATTCTTGCTGCAGAAATGAGGTATAGATGCTTCTTTTGTCATAGCATGAGACACGAATGTCTTGAGGATCCTGTGTGGAACCAAACTGAGACCACTCAAATTGGACAGTAAAGATACTGCAAATCCTCATGGAGAGTGGAGCAAACAACAAGAATCATCAGAAGATTAAGTTAAAGAAGGTTGACTTGTAAAATAGATAAGAATTATATTTAAAATACTAATTGATGACCATTGTGGCAGAGACATCTAAGAGACTAAACTAAGAGACTAATCTATAACTACATTTAAAAACAAAGGAATTACTTCCCCAAATAGAATATGATAGATGACCCCAGAGAAGATTTACAGAATCCAGTAGGAGACTGAATCAGGATGAAGCTTATCAGAATACTATGCATTTTTATACTTTTATTAGGGTATTCCAAAAAGGGGATCAATTATATTTGATATTAATTTTTGATTATCATAAAGTCTAAGGTAATTTTTCTTAAATACCTGAAGAGCATGTGTTATCTTTGATCACTGTGGTTGAGATTTGGGTGTACAGAGGATACAGAACCCAATCAGGACCTCTTACTGGAGCATTTTTAAAACTAAGTTATATAATTCAGTATGCTTTCAGAATATCCCTAAAGTACACAAAAGGCACATTTATTTATCTGCTGGCAGATAATCTAAATTCTTTAAATAGAAATGCAAATTTCTATTTCAACATCAAAAGAAAACTATGCTAACTCTGCTTGAAGGAACATGTTGCCTCAAATGCTTTTACATTAATATGTAATTAATCAAAACACATCACATGTAAATGGTTCATATTACTATCATTTCCTGTTTGACTATGGGATGAGGAGGATTTTAAGTAAAAGGACTCTTGGATACTAAGAAACAGAAACATCATGAAAAGTTGGAAGCATTAAGAAAAGCATATTTAAATTGTGATAACGTCATTTCTATCTTTATTTTTTGGCTCTGGAGATTTAACCCAGAGGTTCCCAACCACTGAGCAACACCCGCAGCCCCCCCCCTCCCTGTTTTTGGTGACAGGATCTCATTAAGTTGCTTAGGACCTTGCTAAGTTGCTGAGGCTGAGTTTGACTTGAAATCCTCCCGTCTCAGCCTCCTGAGCATCTGAAATTACAACACATCTGGCTCTATCTTTTAATAATAGGATGGGATACAGGAGGTAGAAGGACATGGGGTCTTTAAGTAGAAAGAATAATGTGATCAAATGGAACAAATAGGAGAGACTGGTTCTGTGCAAAAGGACTAACTATAAGTAGGAAGTTTAACATGTTAATTGTAGCAGACTGAATACTTATTTCTGCTCCCTTCCACTGAACGGGTAAAACCTCTGTGAAAAAGAACAGGCAAAGCACAAAAATAGATGTGAAAAATTTTAAGACATTGGAATTGATAGGGGGTTGGTTAGGGACAAAGCCATCTTTAGATTCCTAGAACGGATGCAGGAAGTCAACAAGGAGGAAGCCCATTCTCATTGCAGTTTTCCCTAGTTAAGAAGATGGTTTTGACTATTAAAAATTATTTCAGGCAGTTGATGCATTAATTAGCTTGATTTAATCATTCTACAATGTAAAGATTTTTCAAACTATCACATTTTATAAAACAAATATATGCAAACACTTTTTTTAATTAAAGAAAATGGAGGCAACATTAATTCATTCTGATATGATTTTATATTATAAGATCTTGGATTATGTTTTCATAATTCCTATGATGATCAATTATTACTTTCCATAAGAAAAATTTCAAAACAATTACTTCTAATGTGGGGCAGTTCTAGATGACAAGCAAAATCAAGAAAGTAATAATGGAAATGAGTCGAGGAATAGAGAAAGGTCCTTTAAACTTGTATGCATCTGGGAACTTTGAGTCCATGCAGAGGGAAATTAATCAAGATGATGATGGAACTCTGTGAGAAACTAGGCCTGAGAGATGGAGGGTGGGGGAAGCTTCAGATTCAAGCTGCAGCCTGTGGAAAGTACAAACCCATGAGAGACCATTTGTACTATTCATTAAGTTCTATATATTTTGGATAATGAAAAATTCATTATTTAACAAAAGAAACAAGTGAAATTGCTAAACCATGTGGAGATCTAGTCTTCAAAGCTATGCTCCTTCTGCATTGGACTGTCATCCAGTTCCAATCAAGTGCCTACCAAATTTCTGAGCATTCATATGAGCCAAGAACATGAAATACAGTATAAAACTCCCTGTGTACACCTCAGGGTTGCTTCTGCACTTGCCTTTACAAGGGAGGTGTTTTTATATCATGATTTCATTTCTGTATTTCATCACCTTGGCTTGTCCTCATTAGAAAAAAGTAAAAGTGGATGAGAAGGTGAAACAATTTCCCTTAACTTTAAATCAATTGCTAGGTATGTCAAATGAGTCATGTAATTTGCACAAGAAATTGCAAATGTCTGATAAAAAGAAACAAGTTTTCACTTGATAATGTATCCTTGATCTTTCACTATATGCATACCATATTTTTCATATATGTACATATTTATGATAAAGTTCAATTTATAAATTAGCACAGTAAGAAGTAAAGATTAATAATCATATAAGCAAATACTTGGACTACAACTTTGCAATCTGAGGTGCAACAGCAAAACTGGCATGGATTTCTTTTTTCTTCTTCATAATTTCATGAATATATTTGTTTTTACTATAGTTCTTAGCAATATTGCAAAAATGTTTTTCTTTCCTTATACACTGAGAATGTTCACCTTTTCACTTAAAGGAAACACTTCACTTCTCTCAATTGCAGCATCACTCTTGTACTTTGGGTTCTTATTAAATAAAATGGAAGTTACTTGAACACAAACACTGCAATACAGTGGCTTTTGATCTAACAGTTGAGATGGCTACAATTGACTAATAGTGGAAAGTCTACTGGACAAAGGGACGACTTATCAGCCAGGATGATATGGGCAGCCAGAGATTTCATCACACTACTTAGAGTAGTGCCCAATTTAAAACTTAGGCATTGTCTATTTCTGGAATTTCCCACTTAATATTTTTAGAGTATGGTTGACTACAAGTTAACTAAGTACTGAACAGAGCAAAACCACAGTGAAGGAAGACCATAATTTAATGTTTGTTTATTTTTTAGAGTTTTATTCATTTTGTTGTTGTTGTTGTTGTTGTTGTTGTTGTTGTTGTTGGACTAGATTAAAATGTTTTATTAGAAAAAAGCCAGGAGTACCAAGTACTTAAGAATTGGCAATGGGAACACTCTTCCAAAAGTAGGCATAATGTCCACAAAGTCCCCATCATATTGCTTCTGCTTGACCTTGCCTGTCTTCTGTTTGGCCATCCTGGGAGTTTGACCTTTCACCTTCCCTGAATGGACTTAAACTCCAAGCATGTGACAGGTGCTTCCAGAGTGGTCAGGGCCTGCAGCCCACTCTGGCCAGAATAGTCTCGTCCACCAAGGTATTCTGGCTAATGGCCTGCAGTCAGGCCTCTTGAACCTTCATCTGGGGGACCATCTTCTGGCCAGTCACCACAAGGTTGTGCAGCTACTGGGCAGAGATATAGAGTTGCATGAGGTCACATGCCCCACTGCCACTGTTAGGAAGTTAGAGAGAGAAAGAAGAAGGAGCAGGGAACACGTGTCCTCACTGCCTCCTTTATGCTACCATCACTGCTCTACAAAAGCTATTAAATAAGTAGAACATGACCACAAATGACACTGATTTCATGCACCTTTGCATATCGATGTGCATTTCCTTTACTTGATCTATTTAAAATTTTTTAATATTTATTTTTTTGTTGTAACTGGACACAATATCTTTATTTTATTTATTTATTTTTATGTGGTCCTGAGGATAGAACCCAGGGCCTCCCACATGCTAGGCCAGCGCTCTACTGCTGAGCCACAATCCCAGCCCCAAATGATCTATTTTCACTTAAAAATCTG
This sequence comes from Ictidomys tridecemlineatus, assembly GCF_052094955.1. Classification (NCBI taxonomy): domain Eukaryota; kingdom Metazoa; phylum Chordata; class Mammalia; order Rodentia; family Sciuridae; genus Ictidomys; species Ictidomys tridecemlineatus. The sequence continues at coordinate 116,597,514 of NC_135477.1, read as the reverse complement.
AATCTACACTGACCTCAAACTAACTTTATTTACATTATAATGTGAATGTGTGTTGGTATAGTTCTAATTGAAGTCAACCATAATGATTTATGGGATTTTGGTATCCATTTGATCAGCTGATGATTAAGATGAGAAGCACCCAAGATAAACCTTTGGGATCAGGATTCAAGTTTTAGCCAGCGATTTGGGAAATGCTGAACAGTACTTTTAAAAAATATAAACAAAACCTTTTTAAAATACGCTATGCTGTTGTTTGTACACTTCATAAAATTACCAAAATTGCTGAATTTTTAAGATAGTGTTTGTCTTTAAGCTAATTACAATGAATAGCTTAAGTCCTATGAGGCCACTAGCATCACAGTATCCATAAAATAGCTGAAGATTCCGTGAGCTTAATCAAACTTTGGCTTCTTTCTGTGTTTCTTTCTTTGTTTTATATTTTGTGTTACTTCCCTGGTGTATAACTGCAAGATATCTCAAGAATATTAATTAACAAAATGCTTGATAAATAACTCCCTTTTATTTTATTCTTGAGGACATGAAAAAAAATGAATAAAACAAAAACATCTTGCAAGGATAATAGCAAAAAGCGAGTATGCATAGTTATGAGAAAGCAAAGAAGAAATTCCATGTAAGGATATACTGAAGGGCATGATTTAGCAAGGGTGTGGCGAACAGGACTGGGCTGTCTGGAAGTGAAGAGCAGTGATTCCAATATTGTTGGATCAAGCAATGAAGTGATGTCATTAAGGATCACTTAAAAACTAGAATTGCAAGCTTTTTCTGGTAACTTCTTTTTTTTTCTTTGGCTGATGGTCTAGGTTAGAGATGTGCAAGTATAATTGTCAAAAATATCCAAAGCTGTATTACTCAGCAGTTTTCCAGTCTTCTCTTATTCAATCAAGATTTATTTCTGGGACAACTAACTCCTTGCAGCCTTCACAACTTAGACCATTGCTCATTCTGCCCCTGTGAATGATGTATATCAGTGGCTCAAATATTCCGTAAGTACTTGATATAAATTAGGCTTATCCAACACACTTAAAATACTTTTATAGATTTCACTTAATAATTCCTTAAGATTACACTTTGTTATTTCCAGTTTTAACAAAATCGTAAATTGAAATCAAATATTACTTTCCATATTAGAGTCCTCTACCTGTTGGTATTCTAGTCCCTATGCTTGAAGCATTCTGTGGGGTCCTCACATTCTCCCTTTTATTATGATTTTCTTTCACTGTAGAAAATGAGTAGAACAAAAACGCGTGCATTTTGTCAACTATTTATGTTGAAATAATTACAAGTTCACCAGGAATAGTAAAAATAGTATAGAAATAACATAAAGAATCTTGCACACCCTTCACCCAGTTTCCCCCAATGGTAATCACTTCTATAGGTATAATACAATATCAAAATTAAGAAGTTGACATCAGCATATTACTGTCAACTAGATTACAGATCTTATTCAACTTTTACCATTTTTAAACCTGCAGTCTCATGTGCATTTATGTTCATGCAATTTTTTCCTACATGAAGATTACTGTAACCACACAACAATCAAGACATAGAACTGTTCCCCTCTGCTATTTGTTCACATTATCACCCATCTCTCATTCATTCCAAGTCTTTGCCTGCAGCAACCACTAATGTGCTTTCTTTCTGTGTAATTTTGACAAATGATATCGAGCATCTTTTTATTTACGTACTTGCCATTCATATTTCTTTAGTGAAATATCTGTTCATATATTTTCCCATTAAATAGATTGTTTTAATTATTGAATTTTAAGACTTCTTCATATTATATAGATGTATAAAAATATTTTGGATATGTGATTTGAAAATATTCTTCCTAGAGCTACAGATATCTTTCCATCCTTTTAGTAGTCTTTTGCAGAACAATTTTTAATTTTGACAAATTTTCACTTTTTACTACTTTTTATGGGTCATGAATTTGCTTTCATATCTAAGTACTCTTTACCTAATCTTCAATCCCAAAGATGTTCTATGTTTTCATCTAAAAGTTTCAGTTTTACCTTTTACACTTAAATTCATAAACCATTTTGAATTAACTTTTATACATGGCATGAAGTTTAAGTCTAGTTCACATTTTCCCGATGTGTCACTTCTTGAAAAGACTCCTTCCAATGAATTTTGAATGTGTGAACCTATGTCAAAAATCTTCCTTTTATTTTTATTTTTGAAGTTTTATTATTAGACCTATACATATTTAGAAATTTTATGTTTTCCTTGAACTATTTTTCATTATGGAATGTTCTTTTCTATTGGTGACAATTCTTGTTTCAAAGTTTTCTTTGTTTGATATCAATATAACCATATCAGCTGACTTATGTTTATTTACTGTTTACATGGTATATATTTTTCATTTTTTGCCTTTAATATCTTGTTGTTATATTTAATGCATATGTAGGGTAGTTTTTTATCTTCTTTATTAATCTCTGCTTTTTAATTGGTGTATTGAAACCATTTATATTTAATATGTGCATTAATATGTTTGGGTTTACTATCTTGCTTATTTTCTATTATTTTCATTTTCTTTTTGTTCATTTTTTCTATTTACAAACCATTTTATTTTCTCTACAAGTATATTTGTTTTTATTTATTTCAAATTACTGTAAAGATTGCAATGACTATTATTTCATTACAGCCTACTTAAAATTAATATTCTGATATTTTAAAATTGAGATTAAAATCAAGTTTCTTCATGTTTTATGTTCTTTTTATTTATTTTAACTTCTCTTATAAAAACCCCACAAAATAATGTTAAATTTTATTTAAAAAAATTATTTTCAAATACAATTATCTGTCGCTGGGAATTATCTGTCCCAGATGAGTGAGCTTTAGAGTTGGGGGCTTCCTTCTTCCACTTAAACCCTACTTGTGGAATAGATACAGTACTCTGAAAGTATTTGGGCCCTGATTAGTCTTGCTTTGGCTCATGAGGTAGTGGTGTCATATCAGGAGAACCAAGTCAATTTTCCAATTCCTCTCAGTACCAACCACTCAGCTCCTAGAGGGAAGAGCTTGCAACTTCTGCATGCCTAGAGCCTAGAGATCATAAATACACTAAAGATACAGCCTGGAATCCTCACAAGAGTCTTATTCTTGGCATGTGCCATGCACTCCTCCCCAATAAATGAAGTAGACCTTTCAAAACTTTATGTCTTTGAGCAATTTTATACTGAGACCTCTTCTTTCTAGGCTTTGGATCTGCTTACCATTTGCCCTGTCTGTCCCCCATTACCTGACTCAGACAGGTGTGGATAGTGAGTATCATTACATCCTGTAATAGATATCACTCCAGTCTGGAAAGCTGCTCTTTTCTGGCTTTGGAAGCAAAACAAAGGTCAGGGTCTGAATGGATCTCTCAGGGAAGCATTGGTCAAGTCAAAATGCCCAACTACAATATTTTAATAATAATAATAATCATAATAATAATAATGATGATGATGCCACACTAACAGTGACTTGAGTCACTCTCCCTATAGCTGGCACTCCCCCATTATGCTAGAGAATGGTGAATGATAGTCAGATGTGTAAAGTCACTACATTTTTTTACCAAATTTAGCAGCCTTTTTTTTTTTTTTCATTTAGCAGTCCCCTTGTTGTAAGTTTTGGATTAAATATCAAGGTTCTCATAAAGTAGATTTATTCAGGCTTCATCAATTTATTATTGTTTCAATAGGAAAACCAATCCTTTGAGTATCATGTCATTCTCTTGTCACAGCGAAAAGAGTGCCAGAGAAGTGTGGGGTCCCTGGAGCATATCTGTATATACATAATGAGAATACCAAAAGGAGAAGAGAGAGTAAAGAGGGCAGTAGATATGATTATCAAACAAATAGTGTCTGAAAGTTCTAAAAGTTATTGAAAAACAAAAACCTACGTGCCCAGGAGGCATAACAAACTAAAATAGAATTATCAAAAGAAGGAATATAGATAGGTCATAGTAAAAATGTTGAAAGTCAAAGACAAAGAGAAAATTTTTAAAGTAGCCAGAGAAAAACAATCCATTTCTTACAAAGGAACCCTAATAATATTAAAGTGAATTATTCACAGAAACAACATAGGCTGAATACTGTGGGATAATATTCAAAATATTTAAGGAAAAAATAACAAAAACAGATCCTATTTCCATCAAAGTTAACTTTCAAAAGAAAGTCAAAATACTTTCCCCGATTAAAATAAACTAAGAAATACTTACCATCATCATACCTGGTTTGCAAAAATTACCTACCAACTAGAAAATTGGGCATACAAATAGAAGTGGTATTTACTTGATCCATATCAAAAGGAAGAGGCATTTCCTTGATAGTGCCCAAGGAGCCCTTAAAGCACAAGTTACACGAAGAAATGGCCCAAATGTTTACAGTCCCCATGTCTGCTACTCTCCCATCCTGCATCCATGACCTCATAGAGAGTTTCCTATAATCAGATGACATAGTAAGAGAAAACTGGACCCAGGCTTACAAATGATTCTGGGAAATATTCAAATAGTACCACTCAAAAGTGGACAACTATAGGCTGGGGTTTAGCTCAGTGGTGGAGCATTTGCCTAGCATATGTGAGGCACAGGGTTTGATTCTCAACACTGCATATAAATAAATAAATAAATAAATAAAGATCCATTGACAACCAAAAAAATAATTATATATATAAGATATATGTATATATTATATATATATATATACTAGAGAGAGAGAGAGAAGAGAGAAGAGAGAATTTTAATATTTATTTTTTAGTTTTCAGCGGACACAACATCTTTGTTTGTATGTGGTGCTGAGGATCGAACCCCGGCCGCACGCATGCCAGTTGAGCATACTACTGCTTGAGCCACATCCCCAGCCCCTAAAAAAATAATTAAATAATTAAAAAAAAAGAAAGAAAAAAAGTTGGGCTGGGATTGTGGCTCAGCGGTAGAGCACTCGCTTAGCATGGGCAGGACCCGGGTTCAATTCTCATTGTCCATCTACAAAAAAAGATTCATATTCTCTCTCTCTCTCAAAAAAAAAAGAGAGGAAAAAAAAGTGGACAACTATAATAATACAGCCTCTCTGGGATATTTCCAAATGAGAGTGACAAAGGAGACATTCCTATTGGGGAGAATTTTAATCAATGAAGTTACTTGTGCACTTTACTCAGAAGGAGATTAGCCAGATCATTATATACCATTTTGTGGACTGTAGCCAGTAGTGTGGATGGATAATCAGGGACTTGGAAAGAAATGTGATTCAAAAATTGGCAACAAAGAACTTCAGGGAAAAGATGTAGGGAGATATTTCTGACTGGGTAAGAAACATGGAAATATTTGTGTCCCATATGATTTCTCACCAAAGGGTGACCTCAACAGAGGAGGATTTTAATAATCAAGTGCTTTAGATGACCCATCTATAAATACCAGACAGCATTTATAGTCTGGTATAAATACTATCTCTTTCTCTAGACACGCTTGTCATTGTTCAATGAGCTCATGAATAAAGTGGTCACATGACAGGTAAGGAGAGTATGCATGCTTAAGCATCATGATCTTCCACTTACCAGTCCCAACCGGGCTACAGCCACTGTTGAGTGTCTAGTCTGCCAGTATCAGAGAACAGCACCAACCCTCAGGATGGCATAATTCCCTCATGTAATCAATCAGCTATTGCTAACAGATTGATTACACCAAACTGAATTGCTGCCATCATAGAAGAGGCAATGTTTTGACCCTACTGGAAAAGACATTCACTTTGAATGCTGAGTTGCCTTTTTTTCCATATATCTTTTTGATCAAAATCACTATGTATGCACTGACAGATTGCCTTGTCTTATTCTATTACAGCATTCTACACAACATTGATTCTGATCAAGAAATTCAGTTTGTAGCCAAGGAAACAGGACAACGAGCTCATGTTCATGGGATTCATTGGTTTTACCATGTTCCCCATAATCCTGAAGCAGTTTGATAAAATGGTAGAATGGCTTTTTGAAAACTGTTATAGTGCTCATAGGCAAGAATAGTTCTCAAGGCATTTCTCCAGGAGGCTGCATATACTCTGAGTCAGTATCCAATATGTGGCATTGTTCCTTTGATAGCAGGATGCACAGGTCCCAGATCAAGGAGTGTAAATGAGAGTGGTGCCACTCACTAGTATCCCTAGTGCTTTCTAGGAGAATTTTTGTTTCCCATTCCTGTGATAGTATTCTCTGCTGGCCTACAGGCTTTAGAAGGAAGCCCACCTCCACTGGGAGACACAAAAGTGATTCCATTAGACTGGAAGTTAAGACTGCCACCCTACCACTTTGAGTTCCTCATTCTTCTGAGCCCACAGGCAAAGTGAGTTCACCCATTGACTGGGGTGACTGTTCAGCAGTATAGGCTCTGACAATAGAACCCACTTGGTAATACCATGCCCAGTGATTTAGATCAGTGGAAAATCACAGTAACCTAAACCAGGCAGGATTAGTAATGGTGCTAGCAACCTTGAAGAATGAAGATTAAAGTCAGCCTACCAGGTAGAGCCACAACCAGTTGAGGTGCTCACTGAAGGCAAAGGGAAAACAGAATGGGTAGTGGAGGTGGGTGATATAAATCCAGCTATGACTACCAGATCAATTACAGAAATAAGGATTACAATTTTCATGAGTATTTATCCTTAGTTTGTTATAGATGCTTATGTGTGTATATAATATATTAAACAAATATCTATGTTTTCTTTCCTCCTTTATTATGTAACATAAGATATATTGACTTTATGGCAATATTTAAGCGTTGTTAATTCAACATCATAGTATTTCAGCTACAGACTATTAGGATAAGGATAAACAATTGTATGAGGACTTAATCTCCTCTTCTGGTGAAAAGATTCATGTTTTCACTTGTAAACAGGGTAGTTATATCCTGTTATGAAGAATAGAAGTTCAGTGGATTAGACAAAGGAGGATGAAGGGAAGGGAAGGAAAATAGGAAAAGGAAAGACAGTAGAATGAATCTCATGTAACTATCTTATTTCATATATGAATACACCACAGTGAATTTCACCATTGTGTGCATCCACAAGACTGAGTTCCTAATTGGAGTGGGACTGGGGTTTATAACATTCCACTTGGTTTTCAGGACTTAAGAGTTTAGACTAGAACTACAGCAGCAACTATGATAAATGCTCATAGTTTGTTATTAATATCATCACCCTCTTTCAGCTTGCAGATAGCAGATAATGGGACTTCTTAGTTTCCATTCTCATGTACTCTAATCCCTCATAATAAATCTCTTTCTATCTATATATGACCATGTTTTCTTTCTCTGGAGAGTCCTAACATAATTGTTTTTTTTTGTTGTTTTTTAATTTTTTTTTAGTTGTAGGTGGACACAATATCTTTAATTATTTATTTTTATGTGGTGCTGAGGATTGAACCCAGGGCCTCACACATGCAAGGCAAGCACTCTACCACTGAGCTACAGCCCCAGCCCCAACACAATTGTTTTTAAAGTCATCCAGGCATGGTGGTGCACACCTTAATCCCAGCAGTTCTGGAAGCTGAGTCAGGGGATCGCAAGTTCAAAAACAGCCTTAGCAACTCAGCAAGGCCCTAAACAACTCAGTGAGATCCTGTCTCAAAATAAAAAAGAAAGAAAGAAAGAAAAATGTTAAAGTCTTTTTTTAATTTAAGTGCATGTACAATTTTGTAAATGTTCCATGGATCATAATGGATTAAATGTTCCATTAATATCCTTAATGTTCTGCCTATGTGTGTGTTCATATGTGCGTACCCATAAGGGTTACAAGATTATATAGATCTGTTGAATTAAGGTCATTGACTGAGTTATGCCCTCTCTTCCTTCCTCCTCCCCTGCTCTGCCTCTACTTCAGTCTTTGTCTCTTTGTTTTTGACAAAGCATGAGGTAGAATTTTCCTATTCTCAAAGTAGTGTATTGAAGTCTTCTTCTAAAATTCTATTTTAACCTATCTCCTTTTAAAAGATCTAGTGAATTCATATAATATGCTTGGTGACTACAGCATTTACAACTACATATTCTTCATAAATGATGTTTTATTATATAATAGTCATGTTTAACTCATTTAATTAATAGTAAATTATAAATAGTTTGTTACTAATATCATCACCCTGTATTTGCTTTGTTTGCATTTTCCTGGGACTTCTTTGTCCTTGCTTAATTTTTAACCTATCTTAATCATTATGCTTCAAATGTGGGGGTTTGTTATGTTGTTTGGGTACTGGGAATTGAACTCTGGAATGCTCTACCACTGAGGTGCATCTCCAGCCCTTTTTATTTTTTATTTTGAGACAGAGTCTCTCTCAGTTGCCCAGGATGGCCTCAAATTTGTAATCCTGCTCAAGTTAGCCTCTCAAACTTGCTTGGATTATAGGTATGCACCACTGCACCCAATAAGTGTGTGTGTGTGTGTGTGTAAATAAAATGTAAGCATGTAGCTTTTAACAATTTGATTAGAGAAATTGGTTTGTTTGCTGTCAGTATACACTTATTATCCAATCTTCATTAATGCTCTTTAGTATTATTTTATACTATTCTTTTCTTCTTTTCCAGTCCGTTTTTTTTTCTTTTTCCTTTTCTTTTCTTCCTTTTTTTTGTTCTACTTTGTGCAAACTGTTATTCATTTGATTCATTCTTCATACTTATTGGAAGTCAACTTCTGTTTTTGTTCTCTTACTGTCTATCCTTATTTTCTCTACTTTCATAATCATATTAACTTCTATAATATGACTCAAAAGTAAAATGCAAATGTTTTATTCCTTAGTATAAGCCAGTCTTCCTATTTCTTTCAACCAAAAAAGGTAAGAGATACCTGAAACAGTTCTGCTCTACCATCTTCCACTTCCTCCCTCCTCCCTGGCCCTATCTATAGGCTATTTTATTTCTTTCTCCACTTTTGCCTTTAATATCTAGATTTTGCTGAGATCATTTATAATTTTCACTATGTCAGAATTTTCTTGCAACTCCAGATTTCAAAAGCATCTACATATGAGTTTATTCTTACTATAATCTCCTTTTGAACCAAAATATCTATAGCTGCTGATAATTTTTTAGCTCAAACTTGAAAGTAGGGAAGTTTGTTGCATTTGGGTTCTATGTTATGATTACTTTCATCATGAAAACATTAAAAAATAGGGACTGGTGGTATAGGCTCCAAGAGGAGTGCTTGCCTAGAATCCATGAGGCTCTGGGTTTGATACTCAGAATCACAAAAAAGATTTTAGAAACAACATATTGTTACATACTATGGGCCCATTCTATTGTACAGACATAAATATCTCATCACACAAGGTCATGAAGATAATAGCTTTTTATATTTCACTAATTTTCAAACCATCTTCATAATTTTTGTTGATAGCCATCTACCATTTGTGTGCAATGTTTTATTTTTCTTTAGTGTACCTTAAACCAACTTTGTTTTGTTTTATTCTTTAGGTACTGGGGATTGAAGTCAGGAGTGCTCTACCATTGAGCCCAGCCCTTTTTATTTTATTTTATTTTATTATTTATTTATTTATTTATTTAGACAGTGTCTCATTTACAGTGTAGCTCTCTGAGGCCCGATTTATTTATTTGAAAAAATGTGAGAGTGAAATGGACGACTCTAAATTTCACTGTTTTTTGTGGCCTATTTTTCTTCTGAGTCATTTCAGATACAAGAAGACTTCCCAGGAAAGACTGCAGCTTGTTTCCTGGCACCCAAACTCATACGTGAGTAAGTAAATTACTCCACTGGGCTCTTTAAATCTTTATATACTAGACAATGAGAAACAGGGGCTTTATTATGGAATTCCAACAAGATCACATAAGAATTAAACTTAGATCTGCACATGTAAAATGAGACAAAAATTATCAATAATTTATTATTCCTACATAAATCATTTCTTCGGAATTTTTTTTTTTTTTTTTTTTTTTACTTTTTGGAGAGACTGAATTATCTAGATGACGACCTCTTATTCCTCCCATATAGGAATCATCAGACTTCTGTAAAGTATTCCCACTAGAACTTTCTGGAGAACTATATCCAGATCAAGTATCCAATAAAGGGCATTCCCATCCCACATGTCACAAAAAGTATGCTAAATGTCATCATGACCCAAATATAGTTTCTAAGGCATGTGAATGGGGGGATATGATCATCCAAGAGTATCTCCTAAATACCACAAAGTTTTTCATAGTAATGACAACATTTAAACTGCACACTTGCTCACCTTATTTTATAGGGTAAACTGATACATTATCATTTATATATATTTATAACATTTATTATATATGTATGTGTGGGTATATATAGATAATATATGTGTGTGGGGGTATATATATATATTTACAATTATTAGTTAATTTTCACAACAATTCTCTTTGGGAGAGCAGTTATAATTATCTCCTTTTATAATTTAGACCTATAAAGCATACCAATATGGCAAAGATAACTTTGGAAAGATTTATACCACATGAACATAAGTGTTTCTATAACCTACAGGAGTAATTACCGTTAATTTTGGAGTAAAAGATTTTTAAAAATACATATTGATAGGGAAAATGAAAGGAAATATTTTAAAGAAAATTATTCTGAGAATCCTGGTTCCCTAGCTAGGTAGTTGCTATCTAGGCAAGGATGGGCAAGTAGGATCTAGAGCTTCTCTTAAGTCATTTCCTAAGTCATAGGGCCATTATGACTACAAGTTGCAGAAATCTAATTTAAACTAGCTCATGCTAATATTAATAATATAATTTATCAAATCATATAGCAAAGGAGTCCATGGGTAGAGCTGGTCAGGTAGTCCAAATCAGGCACTTGAGTAATACTTTTAGGATTTCTTTTCTCCTTCTCTCTCTCTCTCTCTCTCTCTCTCTCTCTCTCGCTCTCTCTCTCTCTCTCTCACACACCCACACACACCCACACCCACACACACACACACACACATACATTCAGCCATCTTTCTATAGTTGCCACCAGAAGCCAATGTTCACATAATCCCAGATCTTTAACAAGACCACTGGAAAAATCTTTCATCTTTTTTGACACACAGATAAATACGTAGAAAAATTTCTGGAATTCTGTTATTTGGATCAACATAGAACTTGCACAACATAGAATATCGTGTAATTCCATGAACAAGGGGAGCCATGAGCATCATCTATCTCCACTTCAACCACTTATACTGAAAGCAGTTGAGAGAAGCATCCCCAAAAGAACTTTCCCCAGAAGAAAAGGGAGATACATGTTGCAAAATAGAATAAAGTAGAATCTTCTTTAAGTTTGTGTTGAGTCAATCTTTGAGTCTCAGTATACTGTTGTTATACAGTTATGACTCCAAAAAAAGGGTCTAAAGCCTCAGAAAGTTACTGAGACTATAACAGTATGTTCTATAATTGGATATCTTTTTAACTTTAATAGCTTTAAACTCATCCTTTAAAAAATAATGATTTCATTCTCTAAGTCCCCAAAGGTTTTTGTGGACTCTCTGGAAACTATCCTCTGGGAAGTATAAAGGAGACAAGAATCCTTCAAGATAAGAGTGGGCCTGGGGACAGAGCTCAATGGCAGTGCACTTGCCTAGCATGCACAAGGCCCTGGGTTCAATCCCCAATACCAGAAGAAAAAGAAACTAGGAAAAGCTACTGCTGCCCTAGAGTTGTGACAGAGGGACTCACTGTCTGTGAGAAACATTTCAGAAAAGAGACATTGCAGATGGAAGCAGCTGTTGGGAGCCTGTGCCAGGAGCCACTGCCAAGAGCAATTGCCAAAAGGAGATGCTGGGAATCCACTTTGGGAGCAGAAAGACTTGTCAATGATCTCAGCCTTCTTGTCCACACTATTTCAAATGACTTGCAGAAGTCTGGTATGAGATTAAGATAGTTGTTCTTTCTAAACACTATGTATCTGTATCTATATCTATATCAGTACCTTAATCTGTATCTGTATTTACATATCTATATATCTCTATCTATATAATTAAACTATCAGTTATTAAGTATCTCTGTGTCTCCACTATAAAGAATCAAATTTGTGCATTTAAAATCGAGATGATCATATGGTTCTTATCTTTAAGTCTATTGATGTGGTGAATTACATTTATTGATTTCCATATATTGAACCAGCCTTGCATCCCAGGGATGAATCCCACTTGGTCATGGTGCACGATCTTTTTGATATGTTTTTGTATCCAATTTGCCAGAATTTTATTTAGGATTTTTGCATCTAAATTCATTAGGAATATTGGTCTGTAGTTTTCTTTCTTTGAGGTGTCTTTATCTGGTTTGGGAATCAGGGTGATATTGGCCTCATAGAATGAATTTGGAAGTTCTCCCTCTTTTTCTATCTCCTGAAATAGATTGTAGAGTATTGGTATTAGTTCTTCTTTAAAGTTCTTGTAAAACTCTGCTGTATGTCCGTCCGGTCCTGGGCTTTTCTTGGTTGGTAGTCTTTTGATGGCTTCTTCTATTTCCTCACTTGATATTGGTCTCTTTAGGTGTTTATATCATCCTGACTTAATCTGGGCAGTTCATATGTCTTAAGGAATTTATCGATGCCTTCACTATCTTCTATTTTATTAGAGTATAGGGTTTCAAAATAATTTCTAATTATCTTCTGTATTTCTGAATTATCTGTTGTGAGGTTGCCTTTTTCATTCCGTAAGCTAGTAATTTGTGTTCTCTCTCTTCTTCCTTTGTTAGTGTGGCTAGAGGTCTATCAATCTTATTTATTTTTTCAAAGAACCAACTTTTAGTTTTCTCAATTTTTTCGATTGTTTCTTTTGTTTCGATTTCATTGATTTCAGCTCTGATTTTAATTATTTCTTGCCTTCTACTGTATTTGCTGCTGATTTGTTCTTCTTTTTCTAAGGCTTCGAGGTGTAGTGTGAGGTCATTTATTTGTTGGCTTTTCCCTCTTTTAAGGAATGAACTCCATGAAATGAATTTTCCTCTTAGTACTGCTTTCATAGTGTCCCAGAGATTTCGATATGTTGTGTCTGAGTTTTCATTTACCTCTAAGAATTTTTAAATTTCCTCTTTGATGTCTTCTGTAACCCTTTGTTCATTCAGTAGCATATTGTTTAATCTCAATGTGATGTAGGATTTTTTCTTTCTCATTTTATTATTGATTTCCAATTTCATTCCATTATGATCATATAAAATGCATGGTAGTATCTCTACTCCTTTGTAATTGCTAAGATTTGCCCTGTGACATAATATATGGTCTATTTTTGAGAAGGATCCATGTGCTGCTGAGAAGAAAGTGTATCCACTTGATGTTGCGTGGTATATTCTGTATATATCAATTAAGTCTAAGTTATTAATTGTATTATTGAGCTCTATAGTTTCTTTATTCAACTTTTGTTTGGAAGATCTGTCCAGTGGTGAGAGAGGTGTGTTAAAATCTCCCACGATTATTGTGTTGTGGTCTATTTGACTCTTGAATTCGAGAAGAGTTTGTTTGATGAACGTAGCTGCACCATTGTTTGGGGCATATATATTAATGTTCGTTAAGTCTTGTTGCTGTATTGTTCCCTTGAGCAGTATGTAGTGTCCTTGTTTATCCCTTTTGATTAACTTTGGCTTGAAAGATGCTTAAAAAGCATTCGACAAAATACAGCATCCCTGGGGCTGGGGATGTGGCTCAAGCGGTAGCGCGCTCGCCTGTCATGCATGTGGCCCGGGTTCGATCCTCAGCACCACATAGAAAGATGTTGTGTCCGCCAAGAACTAAAAATAAATAAATAAATATTAAAAATTTTTAAAAATGCTGGAGTTTAAAAAAAATACAGCATCCCTTTATGTTCAAAACTCTAGAAAAATTAGGGATAACAGGAAATTACCTCAAAATGATAAAAGCTACATATGCTAAGCCTCAGGCCAGCATCATTCTAAATGGAGAAAAATTGAAGGCATTCCATTTGAAATCTGTAACAAGACAGGGATGCCCTCTCTCAACACTTCTATTCAACATAGTTCTTGAAACACTAGCCAGAGCAATTAGACAGATGAAAGAAATTAAGGGCCTAAATATAGGAAAAGAAGAACTTAAATTAGCACTATTTGCAGATGACATGATCCTATACCTGGCAGACCCAAAAAATTCAACCAAGAAACTTCTAGAACTAGTAAATGAATTCAGCAAAGTGGCAGGATATAAAATCAATACCAATAAATCAAAGGCATTCCTGTATATCAGTGACAAATTCTCTGAAATGGAAATGAGGACAACTACTCCATTCACAATAGCCTCAAAAAAAAAAAAAAATACCTGGGAATCAACTTAACAAAAGAGGTGAAAGAGTTATACAATGAAAACTATAGAATCCTGAAGAAAGAAGAAGGTCCTTCCAAGGTAAATCCTTCCATTTTCTAAGAAGAAGACCTTAGAAAATGGAAGGATTTACCTTGCTCATGGATTGGTAGAATTAATATTATTAAGATGGCCATACTACCAAAAGCACTTCACAGATTTAATGCAATTCCCATCAAAATCCCAATGACATTCCTTGCAGAAATAGAAAAAGCAATCATGAAATTCATCTGGAAAAACAAGAGACCCAGAATAGCTAAAGTAATTCTAAGCAGGAAGAGTGAAATTGGTGGTATCGTGATTTCAGATTTTAAACTATACTATAGAGCAGTAGTAAAAAACAAAAAACAAAAAACAGCATGGTACTGGCACCAAAACAGGCTGGTAGACCAATGGTACCAAATAGAGGACACAGAGACAAATCTACAAAATTACAACTACCTTATATTAGACAAAGGTGCTAAAAACATGCAATGGAGAAAGGATAGCCTCTCCAACAAATGGTGCTGGGAGAACTGGAAATCCATATGCAACAAAATGAAATTGAATCCCTTTCTCTCACCATGCACAAAAGTCAACTCAAAATGGATCAAGGAGCTAAGAATCAGACCAGAGACTCTGCATCTAATAGAAGATAAAGTTGGTCCTAATCTTCATCACGTGGGGGCAGGCCCCAGATTTCTTAATAAGACACCTATAGCACAAGAGTTAAAACCAAGAATCAACAAATGGGACGAACTCAAACTAAAAAGTTTTTTCTCAGCAAGAGAAATAATATGCGAGGTGAATAGGGAGCCTACATCCTGGGAACAAATTTTTACCCCTCAAACATCATATAGAGCTCTAATCTCTAGCATATACAAAGAACTCAAAAAGTTAAACAAAAAAGGAAATAACCCAATCAACAAATGGGCCAAGGACTTGAACAGACACTTCTCAGAAGAGGATATACAATTTGTCAACAAATACATGAAAAAATGCTCACCATCTCTAGCAATTAGAGAAATGCAAATTAAAACTACTCTAAGATACCATCTCATTCCAATAAGAATGGCAGCCATTATGAAGTCAAACAACAATAAGTGCTGGCGAGGATGCGGGGGAAAAAGGTACACTCATACATTGCTGGTGAGACTGCAGATTGGTTCAGCCAATTTGGAAAGCAGTATGGAGATTCCTTGGAAAGCTGGGAATGAAACCACCATTTGACCCAACTATTCCCCTTCTCGGACTATATCCAAAAGACCTAAGAAGAGCATACTACAGGGACATAGCCACATCAATGTTTATAGTAGCACAATTCACAATAGCTAGAATGTGGAACCAACCTAGATGCCCTTCAATAGATGAATGGATTTAAAAAAATATGGCATTTATACACAATGGAATATTACTCAGCACTAAAATATAATAAAATCATGGCATTTGCAGGCAAATGGATGGCATTAGAGCAGATTATGCTAAGTGGAGTTAGCCAATCCCTAAAAAACAAATGCCTAATGTCTTCTCTGATATAAGGGGGGGGGTGACTCAAAATGGGATAGGGAGGAAGAGCATGAGAAGAAGACTACCATTAAATAGGGAAGAGAGGTGGGAGGGAAAAAGAGGGAGAAGAGAAGTAGCACAGAAGATGGGAGGAGAACCTCATTGTTATACAGAATACATATATGATGTTGTAATGAGAAAAAGAAAAAAAGAGTGTGTCACATTAGATTGGATAGAGAGAAAGGATGGGAGAGGAGGGGAGGAGTAGGGGAGATAGCAAGGGCAGCAGAATAGAATAGACATTATGATTGAAGTATGTACATTCCATGTATGTATTATATGTCAAAATGCATTCTACTGTCATGTATGACTAAAAAAATAAATAAAATTTTTTAAAAAAAGAATCAAATTTGTTCCTTTGTTCACTTATTCAGATAATACTTACATTCTCATTACCTTCTCACCTCAGATATGATTGCTAGCTTGTAGAGGGAAGACCTGTGTTAACAAAGGTTTAGAATATCATGTGACAGGAATAGTTGTAGAATGTTCTCTAGGGAGCACAAGGGAAGGGGAGGTTTCCTTTGCCTTAAATCTAGAATAAGACACCAAAGATGTTACATTTCATGTGGATCTTATGAAATGGAGGACCCAGAAATTTAAATTTTAACAGGAAGACAAACCAGAAAACATAACACTGGATTCATTTTGTAAAGTACCAACTATCAAAGTATCAATCAAGGAAAGAAGATCACATTACAACTTCAAGAAATAAGGTAACTAGCTCTCAAAGGTAAATAGGTTGCCAGATATGGTAGCACAAACCTGTAATCCCAAGCAACTCAGGAGGCTGAGGCAAGAGAATCACAAGTTCAAGACCAACCTCAGCAATTTAGTGAGGCCCTAAGGAACCCAGGGGTGCTTAAACACTTGCTAAGACCCTCTGTTAAGATAAAAACCCTCTGTCAAAATAAAAAATAAAGTAATTTTTATTTTAGCAAGACCCTCTGTCAAAATAAAAAATAAAAATAGGGCTGTAGATGTAGCATAGTGGTTAAGCACCCCTGGGTTCAATCCCTGCTACAAAAAAAAAAAAAAGAAAAGAAAAGAAAGAAAGAAAATAAATAGGCTAAGTGTTCAAGTGAATATTTTAAAAGACATTTAGCGGATTAAAAGAATGTTGGTATATATTTAGCATGTACTTTATAATACCTAGAGTTTTACCTCAAAAATTTATGTGATCTATTTTTAGATAAGCTATGATTAGTAAATTTTATCAATTTTGCTTTCTATTCCTTCTTTTCCTACAATTTTCATAGACTTTTTTTTTCCAGAAATGTATAGCAAACAGGAAAAACATGATTCCATTGCTTGGATATTATCCTCTTAAAAATTATTTTTCTTTTTTTTGTTGTTTGATGGATATATATAAACACAAAATTTTCACATATTAATGGGATGTTATGTGATGTTTTGATATGTGTATACATTGTACAATGTTCAATACACTTAATTATAACTATGTCCTCAAACGTGCGAATTTCTTTTTTTTTTTTTTTAAAGAGAGAGTGAGAGAGGAGAGAGAGAGTGAGAGAGAGAATTTTTAACATTTATTTTTCAGTTCTCGGTGGACACAACATCTTTGTTTGTATGTGGTGCTAAGGATCGAACCCGGGCCGCACGCATGCCAGGCGAGCGCGCTACCGCTTGAGCCACATCCCCAGCCCCCGAATTTCTTTATGGTAAAAATCATTCAGAATTCTTTCATCTAGCTTTTAAAACTATACACATATATTGTAATCTACAGTCATCTCTATTTTCTACAAGAAACAATTATTAATTAACCATAAGTAGTATTCACTGAAAATTTTATTATGCCATTGCCACAACCAGCGCAGCCAAACTACCAGGTTCCAGCGAGGGGTGATGAGAGATCGGAAGAAAAAAGAGTCACACATGCAGATCTTGAAGATAAAGCTGGGATTGGGTGGAGTGCTGCTCTCTGATGGAGAAGAAGGTTTAGAGAATTACACCAGCAATATTTATTATATATGTCTCATTAATCAGATTAAAGACTATGCAGCATTATTTATGAAAGTTAGAGTTAGCAACAGTGTGTAGCTATTTCCTCAGTTATGTTCTACAGTTGCAATGTGCAATGTTAGGAGCATTGTGCAGTTTAAAGTGACTAATTCTCAGGCAGATTCAGGAGCAGTGGAACTGGTGAAACATTGTGGTTATCTGACCAAGGAAGTGCCTTCATTCCCAGGAGCTGTGTGCCTGAGAATAAAGTCAAAGTTAATAAGACTCTCACTACAGAGTCTACCCATGGAGAGCATTACCATAGCAACCAGGCATCCTACACCTTTGCATAGAAACTTTCCCAGTCACCAAGCATGCCACTGCCATGAAGTCATCAGGGACCCCAATCTCAGACACTGGTCTCCCAATCACTCTCACCACTCTCCACGTGTCACAGTCATTGTCATATACTATGACAACAGATACTATGTTGTTCCATTCTCTTAAAATGCTCCAAGAAAAGTAGCCTTTAAAATCCCATTAATAGTGGCTGGGGTTGTGGCTCAGTGTTAGAGTGCTCGCCTAGCATGCTTGAGGCACTGAGTTCCACCCTCAGCACCACATAAAAATAAAATAAAGGTATTATGTCTACCTATAACTAAAAAAAATAATAATAAATCCCACTAATAATCCCATTTTGCAATAGAGATACTGGGGCTTAGCAACTTTGACTAAGTACTTAGTCTATGCAGACAGTGTGTGGCAATACTAGGACCCTAGCCAGGCTCTTATTTTAAGTGATTTCAACACCAAAGTAAAGTAATTGGAAATCACAATATAAACTAAGTATTATTACTTTAATATTTTAAGACCATTTAATATTTTCTTAGCTCAAAGGAATAATTTTGTTCCCCCAAATATTATTTTCCAATTCATAAAATGATGCCAAATGCCTCTCATTTTTTCTTTATCCTCAAACATCTAAAGGGAATACTGAAGCTAACATTATGTATACGTATTGGTAGTGACTCAAAAATCAACATAGATATCAAATAATCAAATACTCACTCATTCTTCAGCAAAACAGATACATCTTTGACAGCCTTTTCAACTGCCGGTTAATTATGTCCAGATGAATTCCATCCTTATAGTTTTATAAATTCTAGTACTTTCTTTTAAAACAGTGAAGAAACTGAAGACAGAACCCTGTGTCCTTTAGCACTTATTCTTACAATAAAATTGGATACAGTATATATTTAGTAGCTGATACCTGAGGAATTGGTGGGAGCTATGCTGGCTTGGTCTTGAACAATATATAATATGACAGACAGTTTATCTGGTTTAATAAAGTGATAAAATAATAGTGCCATTTTTATACTTGGCACAACAGCCTAAACTTGATCTCATGAATGCTTCCCAGCTTACCTAATTAGTTGACTACCAACTAACTGTAGCCATAAATAGGAAACAGAGGTGGGGTAGTGCCATAAGAAGAACCACAGGTATAGAAAATTGAAAACAGAGGCCCAACCCAAGCTTAGTTAACTTGCTTGCTTGATGATACTAGAGAAGATGTGTCTCTCTGAATCTATCAGACTCCAAATGTATTAGGGGCAATGACAGCTTCCTATCTGTACCTCTTTAGAGGGTGAGACTAGAGCATGATTTGAAAGTAAGAATGGATGACAGCTACACAGTGTTCATTTTTCTTTTCCAACTGACCACAAATAACTGCAACTAACCTTTCTTTTTCAATCAGTGTGGACTCTCCAAAAAATTATTGTAAAATCAGTAACTAATGATATTAGATACCAATTGATATGAAACAAATTTTCTCAAAATTTAACAGATTAAAACAATGACATATAATATCACATGCAGTTTCTGTAGGTCAGAAATCAGGGTGATTCTCGATGAGGTTCTTTTATGACTTTGCAATCAAGCTGTTGGACAGTGCTGCATCATCACAATGTTTAGCTTGAAGTGAAATGTCTGCTTCCAAACTCACATGGAAGTAAGTTAGTAGACCTTGGATCCACAGTGGCTCTTGGCTAGAGAAATGAGTTTCTCATCTGATAGCATGACAGCTGACTTCCCATCCAAAGACAGAGAGACAGAGACCATGCACAAAACATCCAAAGACAGAGAGACAGAGACCATACACCCATAATGAAAGACAGTATTTTATAACCTAAACTTGGAAGTGACATACCAAACAAATAATATCAGTTGCACAGAAATCCTGGAACAGTGTGGTAGGACACTACATAAAAGGGTAAATGTTCAAGGTAGGGAATGATTGGGAGCCATTTTGGAGACTGGCTACCACACCAAATAGAGAAAAGACCATAGCTTTGCAACTCCAAGTATGGTCCAAAGGTGAGCTCATCAGGAACACAGAATCTTAAGTTTCATTTCAGACTTGTGGATCAGCATCTGCATTGTAAGAAGTTCTCCAATTGATTCACATGCACGTTAAAGGCACATTAAAACCTGCTGCCTGACTTCTGACAAGCTTCACTATGAGAAAACAGATGATTCTTAATGTATCCCTGCAGCATAAACCTGACAATGAAATTAGCATTGCTCTGGTGAAAAACAGCTTAGTAAAGGTATTCACTGCCATGACATTTTTTGATGCATCTCATAAAGACATGTTTTTTACATGTTACAGATTTGTCACAAATAATCTTTCACTAAATATTTTCTTCTCACTGCTTCAAAAGATAGATGATTTGTATGGTATTTTATTTATGTGGTTATATACATTGTTTATTAGTGACAAGCTACTAGAGACCTTTCCTTGTGGCTTAAAAATTCGGGTAACAGGGATTAATCAAGAGTGTTTTTGACGAGCATATGTGTTCTGTATCTATATGAAAAGAATTGTTTTGAGATAGGGTTCTTACAATGTGGCCCATTCTGGCCTTGAACTCCTGGGCTCAAGTAATTCTCCTGCATCAGTTTTCCAAAAGATAGTTGGAACTACAGGTACATGCCACTGTGCCCAGCTTGCAATATTTTTGTCTGGGTGAGAACCTGTCTTTGGAAAAAAATAGTTTCATAAATTTCTTAGCATAAAGGGGTTTGTTTATAAGGAGAGGGCAGAAAACTTTTTGTTAAGGATTGGATGGTACATGTTTTTATGATGTACACCAAAGATTTCGCTGGGAAATATTTAACCCTGCCATTGGCACACTGAAGTCCCATAGAAAATATGAATAGATTTGGCTGTTTTGATCAATCTTCATTTAAAAAGCAGGCAGCTAATGAATAGGCCATAGTTTTCTACCTGCTGTTATAGATACTTCTTAGAAACTGCCCTGTATATATCCCTTGGTAAAGCATGTAAACCAAGAAACATATTTTCTTATTATGGGAAGAGATAGTATTAATAGATTGTGCTCTAAGTAAAGGAAAGGAAATGTTCTTATCTTTTTCTTGCTGTATCATGGTGAAACGAGTGATATCCATTTAGTCTTTATGTCCTTTTAAATTTGGAATTCTTTTTTTCTCTTTTTTGTATGCATGGCTGAAAGAAGATGTTGGGCAATACCTTATCTCTCTGTTTCCATATGACAAAAGGCAATTGTAAATGTATTACTTCATCAGTTCAAGATTTCTAGCATAGTAAAACATTCCTTCTTTTGCTGGAGTTCCTACTCACAAAGGAGCAAAGCCATTCCTATGGCCTACAACTCCCTCCTTTAGCCAGAGAGCTGAAAGTGCTACAGAGAACATCTGGATATTTTAGAGATAGTGAAAGAGAAAACAAGAGATGTAGGGTCTTCTTTCTTTGGTCTTAGTCTCTTAGCATTTTGAAATTTCTATTGCACTTCAATTTAAAAAATATAGTATATTGCCCGTAGAAGCAAGTCATCCTCAAATTTGGCAAACTATAATACAAGAACAGCAAAATTCACCTTTGGGATTCTAGCAAGAAACTGAATAATAGGTAGAGGTCCCCATTGTACTAAATGATAAAGAAAATCATTTGTTTACCATGGATAACAAGGGTGGGGGAGACGGGGAGAATAAGCAGCAGAAGAAAATGGTATAAAGCTGGAGACTTAGCTGAAAGAATCATGGGAATCTTCTAAAAAAAAATGGTTGAAGGGCATCCCAATAATAGAAACATCTAATGTTGAAAATGGAGTTGTGTCTTACTGCAGTATAACTATATGTCTCTTCCCCATTTATGACTCTCAAATTCTTGGCTAAATTAATCAATAAAAAGTCATTGTTCAGGCTCCTGCACACTGAGCATACGTGGGTAATTATAAATAATTAAGGAAGGGGGTAGGGTTCATACTGGATGAGTAAAATGAGAATAAGGCAGTGTAAGTGAAAAAAAGAAATTGGAGACACAGTGACTGTGGGAATGTCAGCACAGCCCTGAAATTTGTGGGTATCTTTTAAATGGCTTTTGGTTTGCATAGAAAATTGATATTTTATTTAAAAGTAGAACTCAGTGTGTCAGAAGACTTCATCTGTCCTCTGGATTAAAAACAAAAACCTGATAATGGAGAAAGCAAAGAGATTTAATTGGCCACTGTACCAGTAAAATATTCGTGTGTGTGTGTGTGTGTGTGTGTGTGTGTGTGTGTGTGTGTGTTGCCTGGGGATCCCACCTGGGGGTTTCTCACAAGCTAGGCAAGTGCTACAAGTAAAGCACTGCGCTACATCCCCACTCTAAAAATATAGAAATACATGTGTCTCATTCTGATGCTGAAATCCATAAGATATATAGATATAGTGTTAGACCAGGACGCAAGAAAAGACCACTGACTCCAATTAAAATCAAATTAAAGCAAGCTTATTATTTCGACTGGCCGGACTGCCTTTTCCTCCCAAAACGGTGGGAACAAGACAGCAGCCCCACCTTTCCTACAGCCCAGCTTTATAGCCCAGAAAGTTACACAAAGGGGAGGTTACAGATAACAGAACTCTGACGAGCATCACACTAATGGTAGTTTACATTTTTTTGCTGGCCCCAACATTAGAATTTATGAAGACCATTAGAGCCTCAGAGAGGGTTGTTGTCTGGCCAGGGAAGGCCAATATTTATGAGGTGTCACTAAAGTTTCAGAGAGGGCTGCTATCTGGTCAGAGCCAGGCATGGGTGAGTTCAAGGCACGGGCAGGCATTCCAAGCAGGTTTAGAGTTTGTAGTAATTTATAGTAAAGCCGAAATTAGCTTTTCATGGCTTTGTGGCAAGATTGCTCCCAATTTAATAAAAGATCAGGTTGGGTTTATCATTCCCCCCTTTTCTTATGTGTCCCTTTCAAATCTTTGATAGGGTAGGGGAAGAGCACTGAGGGAATTTTAATCCCTCAGGTAACAGTCTCCAAATTTTTAGAACTCACCCAAAACCGGTCTCCCTGATTTTACCTGACTTAATTAATTACTTATATTGATAATCTATTTATTTTTGGCTCCGTTGTTGTAAGAAGAGAGGTGTCACTCATTTTGGCTTCTTCTGAGCTGAGAGAGGGTGATGTGAGGGGGCACGGCATGAGGGACATGAGTTGCCTTTTAGAAGTCAGTTCGGTTTGAAGTCTGGTTGGGGAAGAACAGGTTGTAAAGTCATCTGGGAATGGTGCTTCTATGAGAGAAACAAAAACCATGAGTACTGAGTAAATGTTGCAGCAGCTGGAACGTGTCACTGTATAGAAGTTTCCTCACCAGGCTTTAACAGTTATCAGGACTGTAAGCATAACATTTAACTTTTAGTGTTACAGATGTCCTTCCCCATAAGATACAGTTTAATAATTTAATGTCATCTGATCTTGCAAAATTCTTTTACTAGTATGAGCTCTGTGTCTAATAGAGAAACCTTTAATTCTGTTACTCAGGGCTGGATAATCATACTAGCAAACACGAAGCCTACCTGTGTAGGTTAGGAATAATTGTAGGCCTTAAACTAAAAACTTCTGTCTCTGGCAGCTCCTCTTGATAGTCTCTTTTTATAGTTATCAGGCATTTCTGTCTGAGAATCCTTCTTTGTAGCCTCCAGTCTTACTTATTTTGGGAGGCTAACATAAAGTGTATACCTTAAATAATAATAATTATTATTATCATCATTATTATTATTTAAAATGCCCAGGAATGGCTGTATTTTGGTTTTAACTGTCTTTGCTAAGTGTTTAAGATGAAGCAGTCAAACTGACTTTTGTTTCTATCTATTGTTAACAGTCAGCTGAACTTTTATGGGAGTCATTCCTGGGGAAACTTCTCAGTTCTGCTAGTGCCATTTGTGCTAGGATGGGTCTAGGTCTTGCTTGACCATGTGGCTTCCCTCGGAAGCACCAGGGATGTCTCCATTCTCTGATGACTCTCCTCTTCATAGCAAATGCACTGATTGGCTTTCTGTTCTCCAGTGGTCTCATTAGTCTCCCTGATTGGGAGGTTATGTGGCCCAGAGTTGCAAAGCTCTTTAGAGAAGTCCCCTGTTCCCTGGATTCAGACTGACTCAGAGGGCAAGAGCCAAATATTGGTTTTTTTTTTTTTTTGGCTCTTTTAATTTTTTTTTTTAAAGAGAGAGGAGAGAGAGAGAGAGAGAGAGAGAGAGAGAGAGAGAGAGAGAATTTTTAATATTTATTTTTCAGTTCTCGGCGGACACAACATCTTTGTTGGTATGTGGTGCTGAGGATCGAACCCGGGCCGCACGCATACCAGGCGAGCGCCCTACCACTTGAGCCACATCCCCAGCCCCTGGCTCTTTTAATTTAACTTTAATTTTAAAACTTAATCTTAAACATCCAGCAAATAAATTTTAACAGCCTTATATTAAGAGTACTGGGCCTTAATGTCTATAACTTTATAATTATTTATCTTTTTATTAATTGGGATCTGTCTTATCCTATCTGTCTTGTAGGTGATGGCTTATTATCTCAAACTAACCCATGTTGTTCTTAAAGCAACACTTCTGTAAAACACTAACAGGGAATCTTTAGATCACTTATAAGGAAATTACAAAATAAAATTAACAAGAGTAAAAACACTTAGTTCGTGTAACAGCTACCCTGAATTTTTGGCTGAGTTATACATTATATCCCCTGTTTGAGATCCTAGTAATCTTGACAGAAAAAAACAACAAAAAAACCCAAATTTTTGAACATAACTTTAAATGAACTAAAATCTGGCCTACTGCTTTCATAGTCATTCTCACATGTAGTAAGATGGGACACAGAGCCTCATCTCAGGTAAGGCAGGGCTCTTTATAAATCTTAAGTGTTTTAGTTCTAAAGCTGATCTTTGTATTTTTAAATATCATTTTACAAAGTTTACATAAATTGTTTGAGGTCACATGAACATTAGCTAACACCATATGATATCACATTTAAAACATGAATTAAAGAAAGGCTGAAAGTTTTTAACCTTTACATAGATTAGGCTCTCATTAACTTAAAAATACATTTAAATTGTTCCCCAATGTAAGAAGTAACATAAAACTTTACATATCTTATTGATAACAGGTAAATAAATCCCCAATATTTTTTACCATACAACTTCTGAACACCAGCTTGATATAATGCTCTTTCAAAGTTTCTACTTTACAGACTTGTATACCTGGAAGATATGAGCACATTAATAGCATCACAATTACATTGATGTTTCTACATTAACCAAGTTTAGCTTTTAAAGAAATGGCAGTACAGTGCTCTAAAATAACAGTTCTTATTTAACCAGTTGTTTAATTTTTATGGTTGCTTGCTCTAGAAAAAATAAAACTTAATAAACACAATGCTATGGGTAAACTTATGTTTTACGAAGTTTTTGTCTCTTTAACACATGACTGATTTTTACAATCTTATACAGACTTTAGTACAAACTTATACAGACCTTAGTAAATCAATCAGATATCCAACAAAAGTACTCATGAGTAATCCCATATCAAATTTACTTTACTTATTTATCAAAATATTAGACAAATGTATTGAACAGTGTAAACCATTTTTTGTTGACGGAAAAGTCCTATAACCAAGGCATATTAGACATTTTATAGACATTAATATTTTATGAGGTTTTTGAACACCTAGAAAAACTTGTAAGTTAAATTTAAAGACATTTATTTTTATCTGTTTATCCAATTTAAATTGAACCATTTAAATCACATGAATTAAAGATCTTTGGATCCATTTTTTAAAATTTGTTTTTATGAGTGCTCCTTATATATGTTAATTTGTATATCATATATATGATATACGGACATATGGACATATAGACATACAACACATAACAAAAGTGTGCACACATAACAATAGTAAAGGCCTTAGTAGCTTTTCGCAGGTGAAATCTCCATTGCAATGTTTCAAAAACTCCACAGTTGGTCAAAGATAGGACTGATCAGAAAAACATTAACCTAGGTCTGTAGGGTCAAAATCATGAGCTCAAAAAAATACAGAATCTAAGGAAAAAAAACAAGAGTTCTAGTAAAAATGACTGGCCAGTAATTAGTAAATACCATACAATTTACTTTTTTTTTCCTTAGGTCTCAGATCAGTCTCCTACTGAGCTTGCAGGCTTCTTTCATTTGTATTTCAACATAAGTCCTGGCTGAGGTCTGGATGGAGCAGGGAAAAACTGCTATTCTGAGCAGACACCTCAGGCCTAAGGCATTTTAACTATAAGTCATAATTTTCAGGTTCGAATGTTGAAAATTATGATACAAGTTTAAGATACAATTCACAAAATTTTATATCTTTACATCTCGTTTTGTCAACAGATACCATACTATGATTTACTATCCTTGTCCAAATTAATGCACTGGTACACACAGTAACATTTTCTCAGGCTACCCAATTCAAAATTGGTGAAAAAAGACTGAATGATTGGGAAGTTACTTGCCAACTTGGAAGTAGAGTTCTTTAGTTTTCCATCCTAAGTATTTAAGTTCTCTGGCATGAATTATCTGAAATCATAAACTAAACAATTACCTAAACCCAACTTTTAACTACAGCATTGTGCAATGCATCAAAAACCCATTCAGATACCAGATTGTTACAATAAAACATCATCTTTTAGACACACATTCAGCCAAGATCATTCCCAAGAAACAATTTATAATATCAACACACTATTGCACATGTCTTAAAGGGTCAGAAACAAAGACACAGGACAGACAGAGAGGAGCTCCAGACTATGGCTGACAGACAGAAACCTTTAAAATAGAGCAGATAAGAGAAAAATCTCCTACACCAGTGGCATCATAGATGTCCCCACAAGGGAACCAGATGTTTTCACAGAGGGGCAACCTGAAATATAAAATCAAGGGTCTCCATGGCGTCTTTACTGCATTAAGTGTCTCCTTTTTCTTTTTCTCTTTTCAAGAAGATAGAGGTGGCATAATCCTTACAGTGCAGGGAAAGAAGGAGGGAATCCCCGAAGCAACAGGGCTCCGGCAGCTGCTGGGAGTCCCTCAATCCCTCCTATTACTTACAGGATTCCACCCCAAGCATACTCCATCTCCTAACATTTCAGCAGTCAGCTCTCAAAAAGTTCCGGGGGCAGGGGGTATCAAAATTTGTAACTGAAAGTTTAGTTCCTGACCTTAGAGCCAATTAATGCCAATTTAATAATGAGGACAGGGTTTTGAGAAAAAGAAAAAGGGAGTTTTATTGCTTTGCTAACAAAGGAGAAACGCCGGGGACTCTGCCCAAAGGTTGTGACTCTCTTGATCTGGAGGGACAAGGGGTTTTAAAGGAGTCTCACTTGTTAACCTGGGAGATACTCAGTTCTTAGGCCCCCAGCAGGCATTGCCCTCTGCACTGGAGGTGCTTCAAGCAGCCAGCTAGGGGCTTCTCTCCTCCTGCTTAACAAAGGGGGGTAAAGTTCATCACAGTTCCTTAAAACACAGTCCAAAGGGGTGTCAGGCTGACTTGCTTTATTACCCATTTTCACGTCCAATATCCTTAAGTTTTTACCACTGAAATCACACAACAAAACGCACAAAAACAAACAAACAAAAAAACATATAGAACACAGAACAAAAACAAGAAAACAGAAACCCGGCGCCGAAACAGAAAAACAGAGGAGCAATGCAACATCTTGCCAAAGCTCCGGGGTAGGAGTGCATGCGTGCCCGTCGGCACCTCTCTACCCTTCTAGAGGAATTCCCTATAGAACAGAACAGAAGACAGAACGATTTCTCGTTACTGTCCGGACAGGAGTATATGTGAGCCTCGCCAGGCCACCTCTCTGTCATCAGAAGAGATCTCCCTTAACCAGATATCAGATGTTATAAAGGCGCCACTTACCTATGGAGGCCTCCTCCACCAGGTGCTTGCTAATAGTTTTAGTGCAGTAGTTCACTGCAGAGTTCCGGGGACTGAAGGCTCACCCCGAGGCCTTGGAACGTCTCAAGTTGCGCACCCCCTAGAGTGGCTCTCCAGCCCGGAGCCCTGGAGCGAAGGCCGGCTTCAGAATTTCCAGCAGTCTGATCTTGTGGTCTGGTCGGGCAGGGCCATCTCGCTGGGGCCTCCAAAATGTTAGACCAGGACGCAAGAAAAGACCACTGACTCCAATTAAAATCAAATTAAAGCAAGCTTATTATTTCGACCGGCCGGGCTGCCTTTTCCTCCCAAAACGGTGGGAACAAGACAGCAGCCCCACCTTTCCTACAGCCCAGCTTTATAGCCCAGAAAGTTACACAAAGGGGAGGTTACAGATAACAGAACTCTGACGAGCATCACACTAATGGTAGTTTACATTTTTTTGCTGGCCCCAACATCAGAATTTATGAAGACCATTAGAGCCTCAGAGAGGGTCGTTGTCTGGCCAGGGAAGGCCAATATTTATGAGGTGTCACTAAAGTTTCAGAGAGGGCTGCTATCTGGTCAGAGAGCCAGGCATGGTGAGTTCAAGGCATGGGCAGGCATTCCAAGCAGGTTCAGAGTTTGCAGTAATTTATAGTAAAGCCGAAATTAGCTTTTCATGGCTTTGTGGCAAGATTGTTCCCAATTTAATAAAAGATCAGGTTGGGTTTATCAATAGATATATTCTCTCTCATTAATTTTTGTCAGTTTTTATATAAATGACATGTTCTTATATAAAAGACAATAGGACCAATGGGACATAATTAAAAAGCAACTTTATCTGCTTCCTACCACTGCCTTTGAAACTCAGTCTGTGCAGTGGTTCAGTACATGGGGAAATTTCAGGCACACCCATCTTCTCTCTCCTAGACGATAGTCCTCCAAATAGTCTCAATCCAGTAATTAATGTGACAATTTCAGCATATAATTAAAACTTTTAACTTTAAATAAAGTTAAGACTTCTTTTTCTGGTTCCTTGAAATGTCAGATTAATTTGTTTATTTGAGAACTGACTTCTGTTCTAAGGAAAAAATGTTGAATTTCCCTGTAAGGCTGAATAGTTAAGCATTCCATTGTATTCATGTACCACATTTTATTCATCCATTCATTCATTGGAGGACATTTAGGTTGAAACCCAGTTTTTTGAAACTCATTCTGTATAGCATATTCAGTAAGTGGGAAACTTCAAGCAGTCTCATTTGCTCTCTGTTAGATAATTGTCCTCCAAACAGTCTCAAATCAGTAATTTATGGGGTTTTTTTTCAGCTAAAATTAAGGCTTAATTTAAGCTTCTTTTTCTGGCTTTACTATTCTGCCTTAGAGGGAAATTCTGCAATTTTTTTTAAATAGAAGGAAGATCTCAAATAAACAACTTAATCTGATAGTTCAAGAAGCCAGAAGAAGAAGCTTTAAAATGAAGTTAAGAGTTTTAATTGTGTGCTAAAGTGGACACGTTGAAACTCGTTGGTGATATTAGGTTTATGCTTGTTTT
Source organism: Ictidomys tridecemlineatus (assembly GCF_052094955.1). Lineage (NCBI taxonomy): Eukaryota > Metazoa > Chordata > Mammalia > Rodentia > Sciuridae > Ictidomys > Ictidomys tridecemlineatus. The sequence continues at coordinate 116,567,893 of NC_135477.1, read as the reverse complement.
AAGCTGTTTATTTGAGATCTTTCTTTTGTGTACATTGGTCACTCTGAATTCCTCTCATACATGTGTTTGATACATCCACTGTGTTGTCGATATTTTGTACTTTCACTCGTCTCAACGTATTTTCTGAGTTTCCTTTATATTTTTTCTTTGACCCAAATGTTAAAGAATATGGAGAAATTGGAACCCTTGTATGCCAATTGTGACAATGCAAAATGGTGCAGCAGGTATAGAAAATAATATGGATGTTCCTCAAAAAATTAAAAATAGAGCTACCATATGATCAGGAAATTCAACTTCTGGTTGTCTATCCTAAATAACTGAATTCAGGATCTCCAAGATATATTAGCACCCTCATGTCCACTGAAGCACTAAGACAAAATATGGAAACAACCAAATATTCACCAATGGAAGATAAATAAAATATGGTACATATATACAATGGAAAATAGAGGTAAATCCTACAATATTTAATAATATGAGTGGACCTTGAGGCCATTATGCTAAGGAAAATAAGCCAGATATAGAAATACAACAATTGCATGAGTATATGAATACTTTACTTATATGATCTGATATAGTCATATTTAAGAACATCAGTGACTGGAATGGCTATTACCCAGGGTTTGGGGAAGGAGGATATTAGTTGTTGTCAATCAACAAACAGTATCAGTTAAGTAAAATGAATAAATTCCAAAGCAGTATAATGTTGTACCTATAAAACATAATATTCTTAAAATAAAAGTAAAAGCTTTCTTATTCTCTCCAACTGAGAAGCAGTGTGGGTTTGAAGCCTATAGAGTTAAAAGACTTGAACTGACTTCTCTTGCCTCATGTTGTATGTCTCCTATATTTCTTTCTTTCTTTTTAATTTTTGTAGTTGTAGATAGACAGCATGCTTTTATTTTATTTGTTTATTTTTATGTAGTGTGGAGGATTAAACCCAGTGCCTCACATGTGCTAGGCAAGTGCTCTGCCATTGAGCCACAACCCCAGCCCCCTCCTCTATTTCTGATAACTATATCACCTCTGTTCCATCAAGGTCAAAGCAGAGAGGGAAGAAATGCAGAAGATTTTTGAGTTGGCAGACGTGTACAGGTTCTCTAACCTTAACAAAAGGAACAGTTGCCCTATTGGGTGCAGAGATAACCCATCACTGGGGAATGGCTCATCAGAGTTTCTTTAATATTGATGAGGTGCTCTCCAGTGGAGTGTCTTTAATTATTCTTTGGACGGTGCTCTTCTGAGGTCCAAAAAAAAAACTGTATAAGTCACTCTTGATTGTGATTCCATTATCTCTCTAAACAGACTTACTGGTACTGTGTCTGCATTCGGTCTTGTGCATGCATCTTTGATCTAACATTAGTGGGTGGAAATAATGAAAAGCCCCAAAGCTTGGCTCTCTAATTTGTTAGTAATAGAGTACTTCAGTCAGATCTTATGTTTTAGAACTTTCAGTTGTTTTTCAGACTTAAATCCACAGTATTGCTCAAGTGACAGGAGACACACATACCGATTAATATGAAATTTGATCAAAGTCCTCTTGTTTGGGGAGTACAATTGGGAAATACCTCTTTGCTTCCTCAGTAGTAATGACACATCACTGACTATCAGGATGTGGTTTTGATTTTTTAAAGAAATCTTTAATTTCCAACTTTTTTATTATAGCTTAAAAACCTTTATGATCTTGAGAAGATCTTGGGTCAAGGGTTGATAAACTGGTTTTTGATCATAGCCCTTATAAGATTTGTATATGTGCCACACTTTATATTACAGAAATACTTCCAAATTTTTTTATATTTATCATCTTAATACAACAAATGAGACAAATGTTCCATTTTTAATATCTTATCACAATAACTTCTCCAATTAGTTTTATGCAAGCTTTCAATGGAATGAGTTCTGATTTACCTAGAAATTCTTCTTGTGAAAATCCAGTACTCTTTTTCAGGACACAGTATATGTTGGGGGGAAAATGAAGCATATATAGTAACTTTCATTACTAGTATTCAATTACACAAGCAGTATACAAACATATTTTCTTCATAAAATATTAAATAATTTAGAAAAATGGAGTGTTTCCCTTTTAAAAGTCTTTTCAAATATTTTCTACACATTTGAATGCCAAAGTTTAGATTCATATGTATTATATTTATATTTATGTCTGTGTGTGCTTGTGTTCATGGTAGTATTACTATTATTTCTTTTATAGTTGCTAGTTTATGGGGCATATCATTTTTTAAATTGGTTTTATTCCCCTGGCAACATTGCATTATTGCATTGCATAATCCAGATATAAATATCCGGATTTGATATTTTGTTAATGATTGAAAATTCCAATTATTCACTATTACAAATACTTTTGCTATTACAAATTGCTCCTATAATTTTCTCTTTGTTAACATGTGCAAGTACTTTTCCAGACTGTAGATACCTAGAAAAATAATTCTTGAGTTTTTAGAGAAGTGAATTTTAAAATTTCAGTGGATATTACAAATTTTTCTCCACATACTGTACTAATTTGTACCATCTCTAGCATGTATAAGAATCATTTACCTCTATCAAATTGCCAATACTTTTCATGAACAAATTTAATATTCTTTACCAATTACATAAGTAAAATATGATGTCTCTTTGCTATATAAAATTTCAGAATCTTGTTAGCTCCATTGCTTTAGGAATTCAAGTACACTTGAAATCAAAGCTATGCTAAGCATTTTATGGAATGTGTTAAAGCAGAGTGATGATAGGGTTTAGGATGTCAAGACAAAGTTCAGTCACAAAGAGAATAATCCATAGCTAGATTCTTGACCTCGACCCACACAGTAGAGACGAACTGGGCTTAAAAGAGCTAGCTGCAAAATTAAACTAAGAAAATGGTGAAAAATCACACAACATAGAGAGTAGTTTTTAACTGAGAGCGGGAGGGCTCTGAAACTTTAAGGGTCAGCTTCCATGCTGGAAAGAGAGTGCTGGAAAGAGAGCATGATCTGGAGTTCCTTTATTTTATAGCAGGGACCTCAGAGAGGGATAAGGTTTCAAGGGTGGGGTCTTGCTTTGTGATGTCTCAAGGTCAGCAGATTGATTGACATCTTGGTGAGTCATATCCATCTCAGGTGCTGTGTGGGATCTTAGGCAAAGCTAGAGGGGGAGGTGCACCTGCATCATGCAGTCAATCTCTGACAGGGAGTTCTCAGTGCCAGGCAGATCCCCTCTTTTGGCTACTATGCACAATAGTTCATCCACACAGCCCAGGGACAACTTGTGACACTACATTATTCTAGTACTTGAGTCTAGCAATCAGTCATGCCCTAATCACATGGAGAGCTTGAAACTTGTGACCAAAAAGCCTCTTTACAATCATTATGAGCAAGAACACAAAAACCTTCAAAAATGTTTCAAACACAACATGAAACATTGGCAAGTAAATACACCTGTGATGAGTGGGGAATGGATAGGTTTAATTTCCCCCTTGAATAAAGATTTTTAATTTCCAGTTCAAAACTAGTTTATGGAGACCATATTTGGCCATGGAGGTTGGCTATGCATAATCTTTGCTTGATTTTTCTAAAAGATCATGTCCATGCTTTAGGTCCCCTTATCAGTTCTATAAAAACTCTACATTTTTCTGCTTTTATATGCTGGTTTCGCTGGAAAGTAGATTCTTATCCTTTTTATTCCCATTCTGTCACTAGAGACACACATAATCTGCAGGTGCCATTTACATTGGTCCAACCAACCCACAGAAATGTCATAATTAGTTGAAGTCCAAGTCAACACAAGTGACAAGTGAGCCATTACAAACTATAAGAGCCAAATCAAATGAATAGGCATTTTTGCAAACCGGTGATGGAAGAGCTATTGGTACAAGGCAAGGCCAGGCAGGTGGGACACCCACATTAGTCAGGTACAGCATGACGGTCTGCTCATTGGCACCATATCCAACCTTTTGTCCTTATGCTAATAGGCTTGAACAGTAGCACAGTGTGGTTGAACAAACACCTGTAGAGACAAAATAAACCTACATATACCTGAAGAGTACCAAGAGGTGACTTGCCCTTAAAGAATTTTTGTTTCCCAACTATGTAGAGTTTGATCAGTCCAAGTGCAAAATTAGAGCTTTAATAAACTTACTTTCTGATGCTCCCAGAGTTGGGTATCAAAGAAACCAATTTCAGAACTCTGGCTCCTGCGGTTAGTTGAGCCGCTCCTGTGTCTATAAGCCTATGGACTTATTTCTTGAGCTGGTTTCCTTGGAAAGTAGATTCTTCACCTTTTTTTCTTGAGCCCTGTGGGAATATTCGACTTGTTAGCATTTGCACTTGTACTCTGTCATTAAAGAATGATAAAGTTTTCTTCCTGAGTTAACAACTGGAGTACAAAATGGGAAGACAAAGATGGATGGTATTCACACCTACATTCAGACATTCAGAAATGCCTTGAAAAACCAGCCCCTACCTCAGAGCAAAGCCTGTCCAAGGAAGGGGGTGTAACCCTTGTCCTTGGAAAGACCCACAGAGCACTCCTAGGCACATACCCTTGTTTATCTACAAATAACAGGAGAGATCTGCTGAGCCAGGTGTCCCTGACTCAGTCAGGGTAGGTGGGAACCCATAGCAACCCCCTAGCAGCCACCAATCAGCATGAGATCAGGAAAATACCTGGGATGCCAGATGGCCCTCCCAGTAGTTTATGGTGGTTGATAATATGTTGGGAAACCATGTGGTTTAGCATGTACACCCCTCCTGCCTAAACCAATCAGTTCAAATGAATCCCCCTCTTGCACTAACCAATCACCCCTACCCAACTTGTTCCCATAAGTGAATGTGCTAATCATGTTTTAGAGTTGTTTTATGATTTTCCCGAGGTGTGTGATGATTTGCTAAGAGATACTATGATGTATATGAAGTCCCTGCCTTCCCCAAAGAGTGTATAAAACTGCTGCAAACCTGGGCTCGGGGCTCTCAGTGTCACCAATTTCTGTGTGTGCGTGGAGGACCGAGATAGCTCGCAATAAACATCCCTTTGCTGCTTACATAGATCTTGATCTCTGGTGGTCTTTTGGGGATACCGAATTTGAGCATAACAGTGTTATTTTCTTTGATAACAATGTGCAATGAAGTTTCATGACATTTAGTAAGTCATAAAACTTCTAAGATTCTGGAAACAGGTAGACTGACAGTCTTCTTTTCATTGCTTTGAATTTTATTTTTCTTTATTTCTCTAGAAGGTATTAGAGTGGGTAATTGGGAGAGGCTATTTTACAAATGTCTCTTGAAGCAGCAAGATATATTTAAAATAAGTGCCTTCCACTGGCTTCTCTAACCACAGAACCAAAAAGAACTTAAAAATCCTTTCTTTGAGGAAAGATTTAAAAAAAGAAAGATAGAAGACATTTGGAGACCTTAGAAGAGAGAAAATAACCATGTGTTGTTGTTGTTTCATGTAGAACAAGAATTGACTCATGAGATATGTGCATGACTCAGACTTTACTGTAGCAATGCAGTAAATGCAGCAATGAACAAATTACATAACTGGGGAGAGAAAAATCAGAAACAAATGAGAAGGAAAAGAGAAGGTCATGATTTTTATAATTGAGAACAATAGCAACAGTAAAAAAAAAATGTTGTAATGAAATAAAAAGCAATCAGATTCATTGACAGCAAAAGGAATTCAATTCATCTGCTGAAACAAAGAGACTGAATGCCCACATCTATGGACAGGCACTGTTAGCTGTAGTCCCAATTCCCAGTCTTTCCTGCTTTTTTAGTGTCAGGACCCTGAGTACCATTATGCACAATTAAAAATACTTACTTGCTTTCCCAAAGAACCATGTGAACAATTTGAGCCATGACAAGACATAGGATAAATCTGCTGAGATTTCAGGCAAAAAAAATCCTTCTTTTATAAGACGCTGCCTCTGTTTACTGCTCTCTTTTTCTATTTGTCTAAGATTTGAAATAAGGATTGAATCATAGCAGCCACCTTGCAACCATAAGGGAATAAGCATGAGGGTAAAAAACTGCCAAATGCCAATGTCTCGGCTTGGCACAGAATCACGAGCCACCACACAGCTTTATAGGTTCAAACAGCAATTCTTTATTCCTGATTCACGCCGCCTCCACACAGGTTCAGGGGCAATCCCAATTCCCCCCCCCCCCAAATACTTTCTCTCCACGAGAACTCATTGGGAACTCAGGCAGCAGGCACGCCCTACTCCCAGCAGGAATAATCTTCAACCTCCAACTTCCCTAAAACTCCTATTGTCATGCCCTAAACCCAAGGTCGGGGATACTTCCTGCAGGATACACCCTAATCCTGGATCCACCCTGGTCATTGAGCAGGGTCACCTTTCTCAAACACAAGCAAGGTGGCAGCAAATTAACATGGGGTACACTGGCAAGGATTACGATGCGTCCTACTTGGCAATGGCTCTCAGCAAAAAACATATGCAAAGATAGTAAATTGGAAAGGTAGTGTAGTGGCACCCCCTCCTCCACAGTAAATCTAATTTAAGCTTCTCCAGAAATCTTCACCATATTGATCTTAGGACTATCAGCAAAAGAACCTCTACAAGAGTTCAATGTAGTTAAACTTCCCAATTCCTGTTGCTCTATCTTACTTGGCCACTGGCCTAGAAGAGATCAGCCCTCCAGGTGCTGAATGCCCCTGTAATAGTTTTTCACAAAGATTATGGATTATCCAGTATTGTAGTTTGTAGGAGTGTGTTTGCAAATGCAAAGTGTGATTTAAAAAAAAATTGTTTAACAAGGCCTCTGGCCTTGAGCCAGAACTTCACAGAGATGTTTACATTTTAAAGGTAAGAGAATATATCCTGGAGATAGTGCTCTGCCTTGAACATGGCAAAACATTTGTTCCCCAAAATGTAGGCTGTCTCTTCACCTGGTCAGGACTAATCTGCAGGATGTATAAAGAACTAAAAAGCTTAACACCAAAAAAACAAACAACCCAGTCAATAAATGGGCTAAGATGCTGAACAGACACTTCTCAGAAGAAGATATACAATTGATAATAAATATATGAAAAAAAATGTTCAACATCTCTAGCCATTAGAGAAATGTACATCAAAACTGCTCTAAGATTTTCTGTCACTCCACTCAGAAAGGCAGTTATCAAGAATACAAACTGATATGCTTGAGTTCCGAGACCCCCAAAAGACCACCAGAGACCAAGATAGATGTAAACAGCAAAGAGACATTTATTGTGAGCTAGCTCCGACCTCCAAGCACAACACAACTGGTGACACTGAGAGGCCCTGAGCCCAGGATTTGCAGCAGTTTTATACACTCTTTGGGGAAGACAGAGACTTTACATACATCATAGCATCTCTTAGCAAATCATCACACACCTCAGGAAAATCATAAAACAACTCTAAAACATGATTAGCACATTCACTGGCGGAAATAAGTTGGGTAAGGGTGATTGGCTACTAAAAGAGGGGGATTCATTTAAACTGATTTGGTTAAGCCATGAGAGGAGTACATGCTAAACCACGTGGTTTCCCAACATATTATCAACCACCATAAACTACTGGGAGGGTCATCTGGCATCCCAGGTATTTTCCCTGTCTTATGTTGATTGGTGGTTGCTAGGGGGTTGCTATGGGTCCACACCTAGCCTGACTGAGTCAGGGATACCTGGTGCTACAGATCTCTCCTGTTATTTGCAGACAAATATCTCAGCAGGTGAGTATGTGCCTGGGAATTCTCTGTGGGTTTTTCCAAGGACAAGGGCCACTCCCCCTTCCCAGGATAGGCTTTGCTCTGAAGTAGAGGCTGGTTTCTCAAAAATTGAGTCACATCAGTTTCTCAAAACAACAATAAGTTTTGGCAAGAATGTGGGAGAAAAGGCACACTCATACATTGCTGGTGGTACTGAAAATTGGTGCAACCAATTTGGAAAGCAGTGTGGAGATCCCTTAGAAAACTTGGGATGGAACCACCATTTGACCCAGCTATCCCACTACTTAGGATTTAAAATCAACATATTATAGTAACGCAGCCACATCAATGTTCATAGCAGCTCAATTTACAATAAAATAAACTGTGGAAGCAACCTAGATGCCCTTCAATAGATGAGTAGATAAACTGTGGTATATATACACAATGGAATATTACTCATCATTAAAAGAGAATAAAATTATGGCATTTGCAGGTAAATGGATGAGTTGGACCCCCAGTAACTTCCAGGAGCCGTATCCGATGCAATCACACAAGAATCTTTATTGCAAGCTCGAGCCTGGACTCACAACAATTTCTGATGCAGTGGTCCCAAGGAGTAAGTCCTAACCCTTAGTTCAGTGAGGATTTATAGGTTTGGGGGGGATACTCTATGCATCACAACATCACACAGAAAATCATTTCACACTGTGGGAAAATCAAACAACTCTTAACATTGATTAGCGCATTCATTGGCAGAAACTGTTATGCTCGATTTCGGGACCCCCAAAAGACCACAGAGACAGCTTTGCTCTGAGGTAGGGGCTGGTTTTTCAGAACAAGTCGGGTGTTTATGTGTTCTTTCAATGTGCTCATAAAAATAAAATACAGTGTTATTACAGTGTCAATCTGAATAACACTTTCACAAGGGGAACAGTTTAAAAGTAGTGGCAAACACATCTTTCAATCGCAAAATTGGCATCTACATACCCCATCCTTTGAAATGGCATTCTATATTACTTCTCCATCTGGTTAATGGTGCCGACTTCAGCAGAAGATGCATATAGAGAACTCTAATTTGCTTAATAGGTACCTGTTACAATCTTTTAGCATGGGAAAAAGCAGACATACAGTTCTGACAAGCAAGAAGCTTAACTGGAATCATTTTCTGTGTTACCTGCCTCTCAGATCAGCTGTTCCTTCACTATCTCCTTTTTGTGTTGTGGGGGATCGAGAATCACTGCTTAGCACCATTCCACCACTTCCGGAGAACTGTCATTCTCAGCCTTTGACTCTGTGCCTGGCTGGGCATGTACACATATGCTCACCTGGATGATGCTCAGATGCTTCCTAAGACAGAGAACTATAAAAGAAGGCAAGATGAAAAGCATGCTTCTGTGGTATGTTTGGAATAAGAGCATTTGTGTGACTGAGTAAGACACTTAGGGAAGTGGCAAACATGTGAGCAGAAATATGAACTTGAGGAAGAAGGAGGCACAGAATGGAAGGGAATGGCAATAAGTGTGCTTTCTGTGTAAGGATTGAAGCACAAAAGGAAGAAAAAGTCAACTAACCTTCAAAATTCTTTCCTCCTCCTAATAATATATCTCTAAATGGACATAACTCTCGAGTAAGAAAACGAAGTGATTTTGTTCCAGGCATGGTGTATTCTCAGGTACTTGAGAGGCTAAGGCAGGATGACTACAAGTTCAAGTCCAGCCTGGGCAACTTAGTGAGACCCTGGCTCAAAATTTTAAAAAGGGCTGAGGTAGCTCAGTGGTAGAATGCTTGCCTGGTGATACTGGTGATGAGAATCAATCAGAGCAGAGTTCCATTTCCCTGGAGGTGAAGATTGAACACCCAAGAAACAAGGAGGTAGAAACAACACAAGTTTCTACAACTTGCTTTGTAGAAAGCAAGTTTTATTTAAAGGATAGAACAGAAATAGATTTCCGTGCAGAGAAAAGGTCCCAGAGCTGGGTGTCTAAAGAAATGAGAGTGCCTTGCCTCTTTTATACTTTTTAGAGTTTTTTTTTTGTTCTCATGACATCTCCTCCTCCCATCCTGCCTCTTTCTTCCCCCATCTTGTATATATGACCCGTGGCCAAAAGATGGACCAAAGGTGGAGTGATCCTAGGTAGGAAGGGAACAGCCCAGGAGACATTAATTAACAACTCCTACAACTCCCTGCAGGGAGGAACAATTCCCTGTCATCTTGGCTACAGGTAGAGGAGGAGCGGGAAAAGGCTCTAGAGGTATAGGCATTTTATTTTCTTTCTTTTCATACCAGCCCCCTTCTCCCCAATCAGACCCAATTATTTTTAATCCACACTGACTGCCACCGCCCCTTCACTGGCACGTGCAAAGCCTTCAGTTCAATTCCCAGTACCATGAAAAAACAACAACGACTTTGTGATGTAATGTGGTCTAGACATTTGAAGGTCAATGTTTTGTGCTCATACAGTGGACATGGGAAAGTGGGAGGGTGAAGATATTGGGATCGGTGAGTGAGCTTCTATTCGGGAGGACTGAGAAGCAGCATTAAAGTGGCTATCAGCTGCTGTGGGGAGATCACAGTAACAGATACATTAGTGAAGCTGCATTTGAGACAGTCTGATTGTCTAACAGGCTAACAAAGGGAATCAAAGAATATTAACTGCTATTCTTTTCCCAAAAGGGCTTCTGGGGATCAACAGCATGTCAGAACATTTCTCCAGCCACAAATATCCACATTCATGTTGGTTGTTATTATTTGAGGCCTTTTTTTTCTATTTTCTGGGAAAAAGAATCTATATACTGGGTGGGGATATAGCTAAGTAGAACATTTACCTAACAATCAAGGCTTGGCTTTGATTCCCAACACTGCCAAAAGAAAAAGAAAAAAGGAAAGAAAGAGAGAGGGTGGCGGAGGAGGAAAAGAAAAGAATCTATCAACAACTCATCATTTTATAAACTCCAGGACAATGTTGAGATCAGATGCAATTATCAATTTTTTTGACAATGAAAGCAAAAAATAACCAAATTGGGGGACAGAACTCTATGGACCAATGATGCTTTTATTAAGTACCAGAGGGGACATTTTAGGGAAAGAAAATCGGGGAGAGTCACTGTGAGAGTCTGGGCTTTCTTTATAAGGTCTAACAGAGTTAGGTCCTGGGATGAGTTGGTTGGCCATTTTTGATGGGCTCAATGGGGGTGGGACAGGCGGATGGGTAGGGAAGTTTCTGGAGCTTATTGTACTGGGGTCAGCTGGTTCAGCCACGTGGGGGTCGGTGTGAGTTCCTTTTGTGTTCTCCTCAGGCTGAGAGTTGGGCTTCTAAATGACAAAAGCTCCAATGCACACAGGACAGGAAGATAGATTGGGGAACAGCTACAAATAGGGGAGAGTAAACCCAGGGGTTTACTCTCCATGTCCTTCAGACAAGATTAAACTTCATTTGATATGTTATTTCAACCTGGATCCTGGCATAATGATCAATAAACATGAACTAAGAATAAACATCTCTGACAAACTAGCTGTGAAGTATTACTTCCAAGGAGCCCTGTAATGATTAATTTTATGTGTCCACTTGACTGGGCCTCGGGGTGCTTAGATATTTGGTCAGGCACTATTTTTAGTGTTTCTCTGAGAATGTTTAAAATAAATTCACTATTTAAATTGGAACACTGAGTAAAGCAGATGGCCCTCCCTCATATGAGTGGGCCTTATTCAATCAGTTAAGGGCCCACATAGAACAAAAGGCTGACTCTCACCTACTGTAAAAGGAATCCTACCTCCACAACCCCACCTGACTACTTTTGAGCTGGACATTCTTTTTTTCCATTTGGATTGAAACTATACCATCAGCTCTCTTATTTGTCATGCCTCTGGACTCAGAGTTACACCATCTGCTCTCTCTAATCTCTAGCTTGCTGCTTGCAGATCTTGGTACTTAGCCTTCATGGCTGCATGAGCCAATTACTCATAACAAATTGCATCATATATGTACATATTCTAGTATTTCTGCTCTTCTGGAGAACCCTGTCTAATATGGATGCCTTGAATGACATTTATACCTATAATATCTAAATTTTACCACTTTGATCTTATTTGTATATCCTGGTGCTTGGTAATTAGTTAAGGAAAACTTGGTCTTAGGAAATAAGACTTTGTACCCAGAAATCTAGATTTCTGTTGATTTAGATTCTATTCTAAATCAGGTTAACTGATTTGTGCTGTTTTTTCCCCCCATCTGTTTAGAAAAGCAAATCATTTTACTTTGACTACTTTTGAAGGCTATTTAGAGAATCAGGTGGAAAACATATAGAGAATCATTTGCCATGAAACTATAAGATGTTATTTGATGATAAAAATAGCAGATAATGTAAATTGCATATTAATATAAATTTAGTGCTTTTAGCAAAAATATCTACATATTAAAGTGGGTTCTAAGGAGAATATCTACACCTATGAGGAGCTTGATTAGATTCATTTAAAAAGGTTGTCTTGCCATTTTTAGACTAATATATTACTTTCATAGGAATTTTAGGTTTACATAAAAATTTAGCAGAAAATAAAGAGTTTTGATACACCCCCCTTTCCCTCCTTACCAGTTTCCCTTATTATAAACATCTTGCATTGGTGTGGTACATTTTTTACACTTGATGAACCAATATTTATATATTGTTAATATATCATTAAACTAAAGTAGGCAGTGTATGTTAGGTTTCACCTGTTACACAATTCTATGGGTTTTGCCAAATGAATAGTGTAATATACAATTACAGTTATTGGAGTGGTGACTGAATTATGGTCCTTGAGCTGTCGGACAACAGAGGTGATGCCTATCCTGGGAACTTTCAGTGTAAAGGTTAAATTAAAGATTGCCCAGTTGCTATGGTGATGTCCTATTCAAAAGGAGGTTCTGTGTCAGCCACAGAATTATCAGTTTTTGGCCTTAAAGTTCAGATACCAGCTCCCGTGGGTAGAAAATTATGGGCACAAGCTGATAATCATAATTGGGTTGCTCATACCTATGACCTTGGTTCTGCTTGTTTTAAGGAAACTTTCTCATAATAACACTTTTGATGTGAAAACTTATATAATAAACATGCTGAGCTAGTTCTGAGTCACTAACTCCTATCAGGGTTTAGTAATCCACCAGGCCTCAGCTTTTTCTCTCTTTGTGTGTCTGTTTGTCTTTTCTTTTTTTTTAAATTGTTTTTAGTTATACATGGACACAATATCTTTATTTATTTTTGTGTGGTGCTGAGGATTGAACTCAGTACCTCAGATATGCAAGGCAAGCACTCAACCCCAGCCCTATTTGTCTTTTCTAATCCCCCATCACCCCCTTGTCTGGTTACCTGAATTAACTGCTGTGCAGTTCAAAGCATATGCTATCATACACAACAGTTTTATTGCCCTAAAAATCTCCTATTCACCTATTCATCCCAAACTTTCTTTCAGTTTTCAAACTCCTGGCAATGATGGACATTTTTTTTTTTTTTTACTGAATCTACAGTTTTACCTTTTCTTAAAATGTTACATAATTGCAATCATACAGTATGCAGCCTTCTCAGACTGATTTGTCTTACTGGTAATTTATAGTTCTTTCATCTTTCCTTGTGACTCAATAGCTCATTTGTTAAATAATTGATTTTATCCTACGGTATGGATGCACCACAGTTTATCTATACATTTATCGATTGATATCTCTGCTGCTTGCAAGTTTTAACAGTTATGAATAAAGCTGCTATAATTATTCATATGCATATTTTTTGAAAATAATTTTTCAGTCCAATAGCTAAATAACTAGGAGTGTGTCTGCTTGCTTATATAAGACTATGTTTAGCTTTGTCAAAAACTGTTAAAGGCCACGTGTGGTGGCACACACCTATAATCCCGGTGACTCAGGGGACTGAGGTAGGAAGATCACAAGCTGAAGGCCAGCCTCAGTAATTTAGCAAGACCTTGTGTCAAAATGAAACACAAAATGACTGGGGATGTAACTCAATGGTAAAGTGCCCCTGGGTTTAATCCCCAATGACAAACAAAACAAAAACAAAATACTGTCTAAAGTGTCCTCTAGAAGAGCTATATAATTTCATATTCTCATCTAGTAAGGAGGAAGCGTTCCTGTTGTTCCATAGTTTGTCAGCATTTGGGGATGTCAGTATTCAGAATGTTAGCCATACTAGTAGGTAAATAGTGGCATTTCACCATTGTTTTAATTTGAAATTCTCTAACAATACATGATGTTCAGCATTTCATCATATGCTTATTTCCTACACAGTTTTTTCATTAAGGTTTATGGATATCTGCTCAGTTCTTTTGCCCAATTTTTAACTGGGGTTTTCATTTTCATTGGATAATTGTTTGGCAAATATTTCTCCCTGCCTGTGCCTTGTCTTTTACCCTTCCCTTTGAAGCTATTTTACTAGAGAGTAGAGATCAATAAAATTATCAAATATTGCCCTCTTTGGTACTATGCACACTGAAAATATCCAATTTTACTTTAAGGAGAGCTGGATACTCTTATAGACCTTATAAGTAGATTCTTTTTTTAAATTTATTTATAGTTTATACATGACAATAGAGTGTACTTTGACATTTTATACATACATGGATTATAACTTCCCATTCTTGTGGTTGTATGTGAGGTGGAGTTACATTGGTCAGGTATTCATATATGAACATAGAAAAGTTGTGTCTTTCCTATTCCCAACATCCCTCCCTTCCCTTCATTCTTCTTTGTCTAATCCTTTGAACTTCTTTGAATAGATTCTTTTTGTTGTTCTTGAAAAAGACCTAATTGAACTTCAGGATGTAATTGAAGAAAATGACCTTTAAAGTTATATAACACAAATAATTTTTCTTTTTAATTTCCCATTCATTTATAAAATAAACCTCTCAGTGTTGTGATTTTTCAGTGTTGTGTATCCTTTCAGTGTTGTGGGTTTTTTCAGTAGCAATTATGGAAACTTTGTAACTATGAATGGACTGCTTTTATTATCCAAAGCATGATCATGACAAATCATCTACTCTGTCAGTTCCAGGCCACAGATCTTTGCTTTCTGTCTGGTTTAGAACTTCTTTGGCTGGCCTAGTGGAGATGATTATGCAACTCTTTCCTCCATGCCAGTAGTGACTGCGTCAGTTGATTTTCATATGTTGAACCAGTAGAGTCCATTCCCAGGAGACTCCCACTTGGTTGTAGTTGTTAACTGTTTATAATAGGCTGCTAGGTGCATTTGTTTGTACTTTTGTTAGGGATTTTTGCATGAATATTTCTAAGGGATATCAGTCTGTAGTTTTTTTCCTGTAGTGCCTGTCTGCATTCTGTATTAATTTAATTTTATCCTCAAAGAATGAGTTAGAAAGTGTTCACTTCTCTTTAACTTTTTGAGGAATTTGTGAAGGAATGGTGTACAACTTTTAAATAGTTGGTAGTTTTTACCAGTGAAACCATCTAGTACTAGATTTTGTTCTTGTTGAGAAGTTTTAAATGACTTATTTGTTTATTATAGGTCTATCCAATTGCCCCATTTCTCCTTCTGTCAGTCAAGGTGGTTTGTGTGTTTCTAGGAATTTGTCCATTTCATCTAGGTTATCCAACTTTTGGCATGTGGATATTCCTAATATTCAGTTATAATTCTTTTCATTTCTGTAAAGGTAGATTTAGTAATTTAAGCCATCCCTCTTTTTAGTCCTTTAGCTAAAAGTTCGTTAATTTTGTTGATCTTTCCAGAGTCAAACTTTCAATTTGTTTTTTCTTTTGTTTTCCTAGTCTCAATTTCATTAATCAATCTCTAATCTTTATTATAATTTCTTTTCTCCTACTTGCTTTTAGTTGACTTTGGCCTTTTTTTCCCTAGTTCCTTAAGGTGTACAGTTATTGATTTGAGAGTTTGTCTTTTTTTAAAAAATATTTTTTTAGTTGTAGATGAACACAATATATTTATTTTATTTATTTATTTTTATGTGGTGCTGAGGATTGAACTCAGTGCCTCAAACGTGTTACGCCGGTGCTCTACCACTGAGCCACAACCCCAGCCCAAGAAAGTTTGTCTTTTTTAATGTTAGCATTTTCAGCTATAAATTTCCTCTGAGCACTAGTGGGATTGCATCCTGTAAGTTTTGGTAGGTCGTTTTCATTCTCATTCATCTTTAGGTGTTTTTTTAACTTCCTTTGAGTTTTTCGTTTACCCATCCATTCTGCCAATCTCTATCTTTAAATGGAGAATTTGATTCATTTAAATTTAAAGTATAATAGATAAGGATAGATTTCTGCCATTTAGCTGTTTTCTGTGTCTTTTTTTTTTTGCCTTTAAAAACTCAAGTCCTACACTACTACTACTGCCTTTTCTTTCTTTCTTTCTTTCTTTCTTTCTTTCTTTCTTTCTTTCTTTCTTTCTTTCTTTCTTTCTTTCTTTCTTTCTTCCTTCCTTTCTTTCTTTTTTTTTTGATATAAAGTACTGCTTTTCTGATGTGCCATTTCGAATCCTTTCTCTTTTCTGTATATTTTTAAATTTACCTTCTTACTGTTGATCTCCTGGTCTAAAATTAATAGTCTTAAACATATGACTAAGTCTGAGTAATACCAGCTTTGTTTCAGTAGTACACTCTGCTCCTATACATCACCCCTCTCCTTTATATATGTTCTTGTCACAGATTGCATCTTTATATATTATGTGACCACTAAAATATATTTACAATTATTTTTATGGATTTGCCTTTAAAATTATGTAAGAAGAATAAGTAATAACTCAAAGTACCACAATACTGGCTTTTATGTTTACATTCTTAATCTATATAAGTGTTTATTTGGTTTTATGGTTTAGAGAGTAGTTATCCCCCAAAATCTCATGTATGAGAAAACTAAGAAATAGTTTAGAGGTGAAATGATTGGGTTATAAGAGCCTTAACCTAATGAGTACTTAAATCTCCTGATAGAGATTAACTTGGTAGTAAGTATAGAAAGGTTGGTTGTGATTGAAGGAGGTGGGCCCTAAGGGCATGTCTTGGGGTTTATATTTTGTCCTTGTTGAGAGAGCTCTCCTGGTGCCATGTTTTCACCTGTTTTCCTCAGCCACATACTTCTACCATGATGTTCTGCCTCATCTCAGGTCCCAAGGAGTAGAGTTGGCCCTTTATGAACTAAGACCTCTGAAATTGTGAGGTCCAAAATAAAACTTTTCTTCCTATAATTGTTTTTGTCAGGTCTTTTATTCACAGCAGCAAAAAACCTGACTAAAACATATAGCTCCAAATTACTATGTCTTTTTAATTTTTTTTTGCAGCTTCAAGTACTGTTTAAATATCCTTTTTTTAATATTTATTTTTTAGTTGTAGTTGGACACAAAACTTTTATTTTATTTATTTATATGTGGTGCTGAGGATCCAACCCAGAGCCTCACATGTGCTAGGCAAGCACTCTACCACTGAGCCACAACCCCAGCCCTGTTTTAATATTTCTTAAAGAAAATTTTACTAGTCACATACTTCTTTTAACTTTTGTGTCTGAGAATGTCATAATTTCTCCTTTAGTCTTAAAGGATAATTTTGCTAAACATAAAGTTCTTGTTTAACAGTTTTATCTTATTTCAGTTTATAGCACTGTAAGTTTGTCATTCCACTACCTATTCTAATGAGTGAACTGCTCAATTCCTTCTGGAAAAAGAAATGGGTCCCACATTGGGAAGGGGAACTGTCATTTTCAAGATTGCCACCAATTTTGAGAACCAATAAGAGCAAAAATAAGTTAAAATGCTGAAAAACCTTCAAATCTGTGTGTTTTTTCTTTTTCCTTGCCTTTTTTGCTTTGATTGGTACATTATTGTACATAATAGTTGGGTTCAGCCTATAAATGTCTTAGCCTGCAAGATGAGTATCATGCAAATAAGCACATAGTTGAATAGTATTTATTTAGGAATGAGTATTGTGAATATCTGCAGCGATAGTAAACTGCATTTTCACAGAGGTTGAGGCAAGGAGAAGCCTTGTCACATGTGTGGTTGTGGGGAAGAACCAGGGCTTTGCAGCAGGCAGTGCTCTACCACTGAGCTACAAGCTTCAGGTTACCATTTTCTCATTTTGAGACAAGGTCTGACCAAGTTGCCCAGACTGGCTTCAAACTTGCCATGCAATCAGACTTCAGAGTAGCTGGGATCACAGGCATGTGCCACCATGCCTATCTCTAAGGGGCGCTTTAAAAGGCAAGGATGAGAATTATTTATGCTATTATGAAACAGCAATCCTTGGCCACAAGGACGATCAGTCAGAGGTGGAACAGGCAATCCATTCTGCCAATCTATGTCTTTTAATTGGATAGTTGAGGCCATTTGTATTCAGTGTTCTTATGGTAGATGAGTGTTATTTTCTTCACTTTTAATTAATTTTCTGTATTTGATTCGATAGATTAATTTTCATTTAGTGAGTTACTTTTCTGATGAGCTTCATCTATTTGGGAACTTTGGGGTTTGTTTTGGATTCCTTTGTGTGCAGTATGTTCTTTTAAGTAGTTTTTGTAGTACTGGCTTAGTGGTCATGAATTCTTTAAGTTTATCCATATCATGGAAAGTTTTTATTTCTTCATCAGTTCTTAAAGATAGCTTTATTCATTATAGCACCTTGGCTGGCAATTGTTTTAGAACTTAGACTATCTCATTCCTGGCCTTCCTTGATTTTAAAGTCTGAGTTGAAGTCAGAAGTGCATCTTACAGGTTTGCCTATACATGTGATTTGATTTTATTCTTTGCAGCTTTTAATAATCTTTCCTTATTTTCTGTTAGGCATTTTGAATATTATGTGCCTTGCAGGGGTTCTGTTCTGATCTTGTCTAATAGAGGTTTCTATATGCCTCCTGTTACATAGGTATGTCTAAATCATTTCAAATATGGGGGAAAGTTTCTACTACTATCTCACTGAAGAAGTTCTTAATGACTGAGTATTCAAGTCCATATACCCTCTCTTCAAGGCCTGAAGTTCTATGAGGTTTGAAGTTCTATTTTTTATGCAATCTAATCTGTTGTTGATGTTTTCAAGGGAATTTTTAATTCATTGTGCCTGTCATTTCCGTAAGTTCTGCTTGGTTCCTTTTCAATATGTCTTTCTTTACTAAAATGGTCTTTGCCTCCTGTATTTACTCTCTTAATTCATTCTTTAGGTCTTGTTTTAGTTAGTTGAATATTTTAATAATCAGTGTTTTAATAGTCTTTCTCTGGAATTTTATCCACTTCCATATCCATGGGTTCCTTTGTTAGGGGATTAGAAATTTGGGGAGAGATTTGTTTGCCTGTTTCCTCATGTTTTCAGCTCTTGCACTTACACATTGCACTGGATTCATCTTCCTCTTTTATACATATGTAGTTATCTCCTTTGTTCTAGGAACTTCTCTGTTTTTGCTCTATGAGTAGGTGTTCAGGAGTGGCACCTGAAGTCCCACTGTAGTTGTTCCTACTTGGAGCCTGGTTGTTAAAGTTTGAGATTTTTCTCTCTCTTATTCTGTGTTGAGGCACCCATGGTCACTGTTACTCGGGTGAGTTGTGTTGCTCATCAGCAGGGTCTCTATTCTGTGAGCTTGAAGTGCCTCAATTGCTTCCTAGCTCCTCTTAGAGAAAGGGGAGCAAGGACCAGCAATGTTAATAATATGTGCAGTGTCTACTTTGACATCTCTAACACTAACTACCACCTGTAAATGAATAGTGGGGTCAGCATCTAATGTCAGCACCAAGAAAACAGTCATGAACTAGATCAGACATTAACCAGAAGGTGTCTGCAATGCCATACACTGTACTAAGAATCACAAAAATATGGAGTAGGAATTACATTCACTATATGATTATATTGGATGGTGGAATTATTTCCTTAAGTAAAGAGAAAATATGGAAAGAGAAAGTTAGAAATATTTAAAAAGTGAAGAGATGCAGGAGATAGGTAGCAGATGATAGCTGTAAAGACGGAAGAGTAAAAAATAACCAAAAGTAATCATATAAAGGAGGAGGAAAATTTGGTTGTCAGTGGGGAAAGAGAGTAAAGAAAGATTAATAAGAGGACCAAAAACCAAGGTACAAACAAACAAAAGATCAAAACAAAACAAACCCACATAAAATTTTACCTCACCAAAGTCAAACCAAGACTAAATAATAAATAAGTGAATACGAAAGTAATTAAAATGAAAGAAAAACTATATATTTTTAACCAATCTGTTCAGTGGGAACACACACACATATCCACACAGGCACACACAATCATGCAAAATGAAGAAAATAAAAAGTAAATTAATAAAAATTTAAAAAACAAAATTAAAAATATAAAAAGGAAATGGGGAATAGAAGAAAATTCTTGAGGCAAAAGCAAAACAAAACAGGGGGCTTATTTCCACTGATGTGGTCAAAACTGCTGGCAAGGATGGATGTTCATTGTTTAATCTGATGTGCCATTCTTTTAAATTTATTTTTGAGGACTCTGTAACCCTTGGGTTCAGGACTGAGGGTTATTAAGTCCCATGTCTTTGTATTTCTCCCCAAGCTGCCAGCTGTTATGGCCAGAAGCTAAAGCTGGTTGTAGCAGCACTCAGCTTTTGGTCTCCCAACATAGGATAGGATAGACGCTGAGAGCGGACAATCAGTGTAGTCCCATAGTGGGACTGGTGCAGAGTTCTAAATTGGAGTTTCAGTAGTTCCAGTTTGGTCTTGAGTGATCCTTGGAATTCTGTTGATGGGTATTTGAGATTTGGTCCACACTCCTATTTCTGGGGAGAAACCAATCTTTGCTGGACATCTAGGTTTCAGGGGCCTCCTAAAATTTCTACTTTCGGGGCAAGGAGTCTAATCTTGACAGGCTTCACATATTCCTTGTCCATGGGTGTGAATTACCCAAGATCAGACCTGTAGTCCAGATGCACTGCCTGATGCATTACTGTGTCTTCCAATTGCTCTTATGGGATGGCAAAAAAGGGAGTTCTCACTCCTTGGTATCTCCAACTTGTAAAGCTCTAGATAGTCCTCTTCATACTTGTTTTAATCACATTGGTCCAGATATACTCTGGACTCTACAAGAGACAACTGCTTAGTCAGGTTGGCAACTTCTTTTATGAATACTCAATCTCTAGACTCTGCTTGCTGAAATGCAGCCACTCAAAACTGGCTCATGGCGCCACAATACCGAGTGCAATCAGCAACTCAGCCAATTGATTTTAATAGTTTTTCCCTTAACAACTTTCCCCCACCATCTTTGGGTTAGTTAAGGTCAGCTTCCCCTCAGTTCCAAATTCCCCCAAGTTGATTTTATTTGCCATGTGTTCCTCTCTCTTCCTGTGCTTCCCTATCCCTCTGCAGTGGATAGATTTGCACATCTTTAGCATATTATTTCTTACATTATGTTCAGAGTTTCTGACTTTGTATTTCTGATTATTTGCTGTCCAATGTTGAATTTCAGTGAATTCCCTTAGTAAACCACCATGTGGGGAGCAATCTTCCTGCTGTTTAAATTTTGCGCTGAGGAACTGCTGGGGAGTACACCCTTCCTCTAATCCACAAATCTCAGTTTGTCCTTTTCTTAATTCAGTGTCCACATAAGTGCTATAAATCTTTGACCATTTTCCAGAGTCTTGACAAAATTGGTTCTGATGGTGTTGGGTGTTAATTTTTATTTTGTTCTGTTTCTACAAAGGGACAGAAGTTTGGAGCTGCCTACTCACCATTTTGCTGCTGTCACTCCACCAGCTGCATCATGTGGGATAAGTCACACACTTTCTGTAATTATTTCCTCCTTAGGAAAATAGCACTTAGTCAAAGTAACACTAGTACAAAATTGTCATAGGGTTGTTATAAAAATAAAATGAGAATGTCTAAGACTTATACAAAATATAATTCATACACAAAGTTATTTTAGGTAATATTTTGTAAGCCACATCACAGTTACATCACTTTTACGATGCTAGAGGATTTTTTAAAATGGTGGGCAAAAATGTTTAATTTTACATACTCATTTTTCTTGAGTTTCATTTTCACCTAAAATATACTTACCTTTTACCAGCCTGAGTAGTCCTCTAGCATTAGTAAGAGAAAAATGACTAGTGTTATTTCAACATTTTATTGAACTTTTCATATTACACAATTTGCTACCAAAAACATTTAAAATGCCAATCAGACAAAAACAAATTAAAAAGAAAAGACACAGACAAAACACCTCTTTCTAGATGAGGTAATAATGCATAAGGTTCATTGTCAAATTACAAGTTTTTATTACACTGCTACACAACTTATTAGTATATCAGTGATACTCAAAGGCTCCAAAAAAAAAGACATTACACATTTCATTTAATTTATAATGGGTGAAAGGAGAGAGAGCGAGATTATGTACAACTACTTGAAAGAGAAAGCAGAAATGCCAACATTAAACATTTTTCCAATTCTAGTGCAAGGGATTTTATTTGCTTAGATAAGTTTTGAAAATAAATTCAAACTTGGATAACTTTTCGATACCCGGAAGTCTTTTCTGTTCCATAAGATGGATAAGAACACTGAGGAAAAACATCCTCCACAATCTCGGTTGACAAATCAATTTATCAAATCAGCATCTTCTTTATTTTCTGAACAGATATATAATTGGATAGAAATATTTAAATATTTATGCTCAATTAATAAAGTGAATACTTTGTACAGTTACAACTAAGCCAGAGCTGAAACCAGTTATTAACAGTCAGGCACATCTGCACAAGTGAGCAGGATCTCTTACCCTTCCAGTTTTGTTTCTAAAAGCACTGACTAAAGTATCTAATAGTCCATTCATAACCCTTTGCAAATTAGCTTGCTTTTACTATTTTATATCAGTGCTAAAGTATGGAAGCTTGACTAAAACTTCATTAATTTAGGATTTTTTTAAGGGCCTATAAAATTGAGAAGGTTAAGAAGGTCTATATATACAACTTAGCAAATAAATTCATAAATTCACAAAACGGATTAATCTTTACCAGTTTTTAATTTTACCACTTTCAGTCTATTTTACTCAAATTAAGAAACCCTGCAATGTAAGGGAAGCATATCATATCACAAGCTCCATGGTCAAAATCTGGCTTATAATAAGAGGACCAGTGGGCTTGCAGAACTACCTAATAGAATCCTATCCATGATGCTACTGGTAATATTGAATTTAATAACATAATTTGAACTATTAAGAAATGTATGCTATGGAGATTAGATTTTTGCACCCATATTTAAAATAGCAAATTTTAAAAGGGGCAGAGTTTATCTGACAGTTCTTTTATAAATTCACTGAAAAACACTTGACCAGTTAAATGCTTATTTCCACCCCGCCCCCCACACTCCCCATAGTATTGGGGATTGAACCCAGGAATGCTCTACCACTAAACTACATCCCTAGTCCCTTCTACTTTTCATTTTAAGACAAGGTCTCATTGTTTCCCAGGCTGTCCTCAAATCTGTAAGCCTCCTGAGTAACTGGGATTATAGATGTGTACATACCACTATGCCTGTCAGACTGTTTGGTTTTTAAAGATTATATTTCAACTAATTTGGAAAAGACAGTAAAAAATAATTAATATTTTATTTAACACTACTCCATTTTAGTTTTCATGTTAATTTGCATTCTTTCTTCAAACAGAAAAAAGAAATGTGTGCAGTTTGGTCATCAGCCATGACTCAATAATGAAATAAATATATAACTGCATAATCATGCAAACAAAATCAATAAATATAACTGCATAATCATGCTAACATTCAATAAATCTTGAAATACCTGATTTTTAGCTAGGTGAAGGATTCTACAGACTTTCACTAGTAGTAATACTTGATTCCCATTATATTCTGTCCTAGAAAATTTCTGAAAATTGAAATTTTCTGATTTATCTTCTTTGAAACCACTTCATTTTAATAAAATGAGAGGTTCAGGAAGCTGAATATATTATAAATATATAAAACATTATTTAGCATTTCAAAAACAATAAAAAAAATTTAAACCCCACGGGTTGGATAAAGTAAGCCACAAACTAAAAGATTAACCATAAAATAGAAAATGTGACCAATGGGGTTTACTTTCCCTCTCAGTGGAATTTAAAAATGGAAAACTTGATGTTATTCAGTAAACATATACACACTAGTAAAGAGTCGCTACTTATACACTGTTTCACATACCTGGGTATCCTTTTTGTGTGTTCCAAAATTATTCATAACCATCTCTGTGACATTTTAAAAATAACATGAATCTGTTTGTATGCAATCTAGGTTGGACAACAT
Organism: Ictidomys tridecemlineatus; assembly: GCF_052094955.1. Classification (NCBI taxonomy): domain Eukaryota; kingdom Metazoa; phylum Chordata; class Mammalia; order Rodentia; family Sciuridae; genus Ictidomys; species Ictidomys tridecemlineatus. The sequence goes on along the minus strand of NC_135477.1, from coordinate 116,543,978 downwards.
CCAAAGTCACTGCACTTTAGAGTGCTTCATGGTTCATAGAAAAAAGGTGACCATTCTTGCTTAGAAATGAAACTTTAAAATGCTTAATAGTAGATTAGTCAAATGCATATTATTTGATACTACAGAGTGTAATTCACCAAATTAAATTTAGAAAGACTTTTAAAAATTAAACTGATTAACAATTTTTTTCTGTTACGTATTTGTTGAAATGTAAAATAAAACACAAGGACAAATTTCCTTTAAGGTTTGTATATTTTTCTTCAGTATTCATCCAAACAAGTTTAAATAAAAAGGGATAAGCATATCTTACATTTTTCTTTAAATGTATTGTTTGGAGAATGAAACTTTTTTAAAACTGAAAGATAAAAATTGATGTAATTAATTAATGATGACTATATAGTAGGCAAGAGGCACAAATTCCCAGGTAAATTTTAATTTTGCTTAAGATAAGTCATTCAGAAATGAAAGTTATGAGGTTCCTTTTGAGTACACAATTTGTAAATATGGAAGGAATAATAGTTGTCATGATTATTTCTTAAAAGTTGCCCTAAAAATAGCCTGACAATTCACAAAACTAGCCAAGCAAACGAAACTTTATAAACATATGATGAATTTTAAGTTGCTGGCACTGAAACACTGGGTTTGGATGCGGACAAGTGTGCTATGTTTGATTAAAATCTTCTGGGTACCTTGGCTTTGATGTTTTACTGATATTAAAGCAGAAAGTGTATTTTATGCAATAAGCTGATGTATGAGTAGAAAATTTTGTAGGGTTGAAGGAAATTCCAAGTTCTATATGTGTACAGAAATGGCCTTATATATTATATACAGCCACTAAAATAGTTACATAGGGAAAATATGATTTAAAACCCTTTAACTCCTGCTTACAGATTGCCAAATCTAATCTTTAGTCTTATTCAATGATGACATAATTTATTTGTTTAAAGGTACAACCTTCTGATATTATACACTGTATTAGGACAATATATCAATATCAATCTAGAAGGAAAAATAAACCTGTAACAAATATTAAGGTCAGATAGGATAGATCCGACTCAATAAAATTTCACTTTACATATTTGAAGATAAATTTTTGCTTTTGCCCAGTATCATTTTTGCTTCAGCATGAGTGTTAAACCAGCTAAAATTTCACTCTTACAAGTGTCATTTTTATTAAGTTTTCAAGTTTCAATAGTTTTGATCCAAAATATATACCTATGCCTTAAAACAAAACAAAACAAACAAATAAAAAACACAAAAGTGTCAATATAATCAGCATGGGCTTTTTCTACCAGCTTCATTTTCCAGTCCATTTTCCCCCCAGTATTTCACTTTTATCCCTCATAATTTCATAGCAAATTATCCAGATTGGGTCTTTTATACTAACCAGTGATAGAACCTAAATCTCAAATGCTATTTTGAAGAAGTGTTGAGTAAATAATTTTGGTAATCTGTAAGACAGCTGCATGCAGTGTGTACTGTATTATAACAGCACCAAACCCTTTATAAAAGCCAAGCATTCCTTCCTCCTGCTTTATGGTATTGATACAGTCTCTCATTCCCTCATACTGTGTATTTATTGGAAGTACTTCGTAGCCAAGGTCTGTATTGTCAATTATCGTGCGTGTTCCTTGAATGTGAAGGCGGTGTAAAACTGTTTCCAATGGGTAAAGTATAATGTCAGAGCAAAGACTGGCAGCAAAATTAGCAATAAGTTCTGGAAAATAAGCATCCAACATACTCTGCACAGGGCTAGTGCTCTCAGCTAAGTGGTTATTGTAAGTCTTTCTCTTTAGAATTAGCAGGACAAACTTCTGAATGATCGAGCTGATGATGTAATGAAGAATTCCATGCAGCACCGTAGGGAAGACCAGGGAAAGAAGTGGAAGGAGTCGTTTACTATGAGGCACTCCCAAACCTATCACTCTTCCAATTCCTTCTTTTACACATTCCAAAATCCCAGTATTATCTCGAATTATCTCACTCTGAAATAAAAATGATGAAATAAGTTAAAACTTAACATTTGTTTATTTTCCTACAAAAAAGGGATGCTTCCTAGGTTCCTTTTAAATTAATATACTGACTAAAAAAGGAAGGAATCAATGGTCTGCAGACTTTAAATGTTATCTGGGCATTAGATTCTATTTTCAAATGAAATCTCAGAGCAATGAAGTTGGGAACTATTCACTGGGGAAGGGAGATTGGGGGAGATAGATGTACACATCTGGTTGCTTCAATCTCAAGAGGCTCCTCAGCACTCACTCAGAAGCAACAACTACTACTTATCTGCTTATGGAGGCAATATAGGGCTCAGGAGTCCTTAAACATGGGATTAAATCCTACCTTCATTACTTACTGGTTATAAGCATTGTCCAGATACTTAACTACTCCTAGGTGTTAGTTTACCAAAGTACAAATCAGTACTACCTACCTTTTATGCACAGAGTTGTCATAAATGAAAGACCTGGTACCAAGTAAGCACTCAATAAATATTAGTCTTAACTAAAATTTGGGAAATAAGATAAGCTTGTGATATAAATTATAGAGTTATAAAGAAGCAGAAAAGAAACAGCTAAAAGAATAACTTGTTTGCAGCAATGACTATAGAACTGTACAAGATGAAGTTAAAAGGCAGACAAGGGCTATATAATGCTTTATAGACTACTAAATAGATTTGAGCTTCTAGGTAGATGGGAGATAACTGCTTAGTTTTAAGCAGAAGATAAATATAATTTAGGTTTTAAAATAATACTGTCAAAGGAAGACCAGTTTAAAAGTTATTATAACCATCCAGAAAAGAAATAAGGGTGGATTGGATTAGGAGGTAACAATGGAAGTAGGGCAGTTCAATTGGGGTTTTAAAATTATATGCAACAGGGGCTGGGATTGTGGCTCAGCGGCAGAGCACTGGCCTTGCATGTATGAGATATTGGGTTTGATCCTCATCACCATATGAAAATAAATAAAATAAAGGTATTGTGTCCATCTACAACTAAACAAAAAGGTTTTTTTTTTTTTTTTTTTAACTACAGGCAACAGGAAATATTGGTTGTATTTGGTATATGAAAGATAAGAGTCAAAGATTACCAAGGCTCTTGGCCAGAGGTACTGGAGGAATAGCATTATCTTTTACTGAACTGAACTGAGAAATGCTGCTGGTAGAAACTTGGAGGAGGAAAACAAGAATTCAGAAATGTTATGCATCAAACTGGAAAAAGGTTTACCAGAAAAAGGTCCAAGTTGAACATACAGATGTGGGAGTCCTTGGTAAATAGATGATATTTAAATCCATGAGAATAAAATTAGCTCACCTAATCTACTAGTCTATTGTTTTCCCATTCCTAACCTTGGCTCCCTTCACACTCGAGTATATATTTTTTAAAATATATTTTTAGATGTTGATGAAACTTTATTTTATTTATATGCAGTGCTGAAAATCAACCCAGTGTCTAGCACTTGCTAGGCAAGTGCTCTACCATTGAGCCACAACCGCAGGCCTTATCAGCAAAAGAGATCCTAATAAAGACTTGTTGGATCACATCACTGTTCTGCTCAAACCTACCATTTCTCTTTAAGTAATGCCAAATTATTACAATGAACTACAATGTCCTGTATGATCATATCCCTCTAAGCACTCAAGACATAATTCCTGCTCTCCCTGCTTGTTTAGATAGCAGCAATCATACTGGCCTCCTTTCTATTCCTCAAATGCATTCAAGTCCACTTGAATGTCTTTGCACTTGCTTTTCCTCTGTTCAGAATGTTTTGCAAAACATCTATGTTTTTCTCAGCCTTAGACATTTACTCAGATTTAATCTTCTCAGTGACACATTCACTGACCTTAGAAACTATTAAAAGTCAACCTACCCAGTACACATTCTATCTGCTAACCTTGCTTTTTTGCTTTAACACTTAGCCCCATCCACTATACTTTATATGCATATTATTTATGTCTGTCTTCCCAACAAGCATATAAGTGCTATAAGAGCAGATTATTTATGTCTTGTTTTATTTGCTATTGTCTCCTAGAGTCTACTATAGTATCTGATAGGGGCTGGCACTCAATAAATATTGGATGAAATTTTTTTTTAATATTTATTTTTTAGTTTTCGGCGGACACAACATCTTTATTTGTATGTAGTGCTGAGGATCGAACCTGGGCTGCACGCATGCCAGGCGAGCACGCTACTGCTGAGCCACAACCCCAGTCCCTTGGATGAATTTTTTTAAAAAAGTTTAGCACTTAAGACGAAAAGGTAGTCAATAAAAATCTTAATTTAACACTATGCTGAGAAGTCTGAAATTGATCTTGGTGAGTTGAGTCAATATAGATCCTTAATTAGCAGAAGGATATAAGTATTGCAATTTTAAAACACTAATCTTGCGTATGAACATAAAAGGACTTTTAAAATGCAGAGAACTAGAATAAGAATTCTTAATGAAGATATGGATAACAACTGCTTTCAGTAGGTTCTCTTCAGGAGACTTATGCATTTTTCAAGGAAAACAATGTTCCCAAAGGCAAAGAACCATTAAGTTTTAAGTTGGAAGAAAGAATGTACTGTAATAAGTTAGATATGTAGTAAATGAGAGATGACAATGATGGTATATTGTGGGAAGAAAAGGGCAAATCTTAGCTACTTGTTGATATCTTAAAGTAGAAAGGCATGATGACTGATTACTTATGCAGGATGAAAGAAACATAAACAAAAATGTTTCCCTAAAACTCAAGTTTTGAGTTAGGGTGAAATTACAAAGTCCCATTGATAGAAAGGGAGAAGAGTTGAATGATAAGATTGTATTTATGAGTTGATTTTGAGATGCAGGTTAAAGTTAAAATGATTCACATGAATGAACAAGCTCTCTTAGGATAATCAGTGTAGGGTAAAAAAACAAAAAAGCATCAAAGACAACTTGAAATAAGACTACAGAAACAATAGAAGATACTAAAAAAATGATTCTAGAAAAGCAAATAAAAGGAGTCAAAAGGGGAGCAACAAGTGGACATGGAGAAGAAAACACAAGGGGTAAAGGAGGATATGGGGTTAAAAACACAAGAAAAACTATCATATTGTGAGCTGGCCATTTAATTTTTAAAATTCAGTTATTAAAATATGATTCCCACTTTAATGGATGAGAAGATTATTAAGATTTAAAAAGGTCAAAAAATTTTCTAAAATCACAGACCTAATTTAAGTAGAATAGTGTAATTCTAACATGAGTCTGTTCCAAGTTAAAACTTGTTTTCCCAAAATATATTTTATTGCTTAGTTGTTTTACTGAAATAATTAACTTCCGGCTATTGTGAGGATATCTTTATAAACTCTACAGATTTTCTCATTTATCTGAAAGGTATTTATTCAATACAATGCCAAATGCAAGAGGAAATGGAAATATGCTTGGGTTACAAGGTATTAATTTCAGTTAGGTGAAGTTAGTTTTAACAAAAGCAAACATCAAACATTAACTACTGTGTCAGAAAAGAAACCAAGAGGAAAAGAATAATTAGAAGAGGAAAGGCTTATCCAGTAGGAGTTTTATAGAGAGGAGGCATTCATACATACTGAGGGAAAAAATATACTAGAGGGCTAAATGTTGGAAATAGAAGACAAGTGTTGAAAGAGTTGTATTTTATGTAAAAGTGATGTTAAGACTAACTTCATCTTACTTAGTAGGGAAGGCATAGTGAGAAAGTGTATGACATTTAATTCAATGAACTCTAAGCGCCACCATGTGGTTGGAAATAGTAGAACAAGCAAGGAGAACAAAATGTTAGAAAATTACTTAAGCTTTGTAGTACCTATCACACCAACAGTATTAAATGTTTCTTAAAAACCATATTTAAAAAGAAATGCTATTAGTAAACTACTTATGGAGACCACCTTATCACTGTTAAGGTTATTGTTCATTATTCTTATGCTCAGATAACATGCTGCCTTTTGATAAACTGTAACTATCTTGAGTTGTACATAGGGCTTAAAATTTACAGAATTTTTGTATTCAGAGCAAATTATAGGTTGAGTTTTTAAATGTATGAATAATGATCATAGCTAGCTGCCTATGGAAGGAAGAAAAATAATTAAAACTAGAAGCAGACCTAAGTTTGTAATGGAAATACACTTAGCAGGATTATGTGATACATGTGTGGTATCTGTGAATAAATAATTTTTAAAGGATACCATCTTAATTGTTTTTGCTAAACAATCATACACAATATATTTAGTATTCCCAAAATATTTAATAAAAATGACAATGAGAATAGCTCACCTGTACAGTTTCAATTAAACTTGCTGAATAAAAAGGCATTGCCACCATATAAGTTAGGCTGTAGAAATTAAAACAAATTAATCAGCGTACTGAAACAAGACATTTATATTAAAATTTTAAGTAACTACTTTAACATACCAGCTAATTTATATTTAAAGTTTTCAACTATTAATTCTTTTAGCCTAAAAATATTAATTTCAGAAACCTGTTACAGGATGCTTTATTCAACAGAAATGAAAAAAAGGTATCAATAACAACAAGGACAGCCTGCAAAGAAAACATTTTATTTTAAACCAATAAAATATAGGTTCATTTATGATTTAGTTTTTGGATCTTATAAATCTGATATTTAAAATTTAGGATGAGGGTTCCATTCCATGGCTTGCCTTTTCAGTGACAGTAAACAGTATACTTTTTTGTTATTATCCTATTATCATTATCTATCCCCAGATTTCCCATTCAGCAGAGCTAAGCTAGCCTTTGATAGTGAGTGAAGTCCCCTTTTAGTATTAAAAAGCAATATTGTACAGCTTTGCAAAGTTGTTACCTTTCACCAGTATTTAATCTTAAATATTATTACAACTTTGCAAGCCTGCAAAATATAGTTATCTAAAATCATATCAAAGTGGGACTTACCTAACCCTTATGGGCCAGGTCCTGGTAAGTAGTGGTTTTCAAGGTGAATGGAACAGCACTAAGTAATAATGTGCTGGAATGTCCCATAGAGGGAGCCAGCAAGCTGGGGAATTTCCAATTCACAATCTTCAAAAAAAATTAAAAAGTGAAGAGTAAAATTCTAATCTACAAAAATGATTACTGCTGTAAAATTACCAAGTGCCTTTAGGACTACATTTCAATGTCACTAAAAATTTTGAGTTTGCTCATCATCATCACTATACAGATCAATTTTTATCTTCTGCTTAACAATAAAATACAGGTTGAATACCCCTTGTCAGAAGTGCTTAAGATCAGAAATGTTTCAGATTTTGAATATTTTTCAGATTTTTGTGTATTTGCATATACATAAGAAATATCTCAAAGATGGGACCCACGTCTAAACACAAAATTAATTTATGTTTTATATACACCTTATAACCATATATGATTTTTTTTTTTTTTTTTTAGTGTGCCTGCATTTTGACTGTGAGCTGTCACATGAGATCAGGTGTAGAATAATTCATGACATTTGGGGTGTCATACTGGTGCTCAAAAATTTCAGATAATGAAGCATTTCAGACTTCAGATATTTTAATTAGGGATGCTCAACCTGTAATATTTTTCTTACAAATTTGGGTTAAACAAATTAAAGATCTTTGCTAACTTCCTAGGAACAAGAGAAAAATTAGGCTGTGATTCTAGCCTGGCAAATTAGTAAATACTATTTTATTAAAGATCACATGTACGTCAAGATTTTATTCCTAAACTCTATATTACTTGTTCTTTGATGATCTACTCCCATAAAGATTTCAATTCTCCAATTTCCTTTGCTACATTTATTAAAAATATCTTTCAGCTCTAACACTATAAACATTAATGGAAATTTTCAAGAAAAATTCCATTTTCAATACTTACGATTTCAGTAGAAGGTGTTCACCTATTTGTTTGGGATTCCATTTATGTGAAATCTCCCTAAAAAGTAAAAATAAATTTAAATAAAACAAAAGCCATGTTTTTACAATATTTGATTTAGCCTAATTTTCAAAAGGCAATTAATTTCTATTTTTTTTTAATCTGTAAAAGAAATATATCCTAATAAGATTTTTCCTTCTGAAAAAGACTTAAAATAATTGTGGTGGTTCAAAAAGAGAAAACATGCAAAGCGTTTTTGATGTGCTGACAGAGGAGAAAAGGTATAACTGGCTACCAAAATGAACATATTGAGAAACTAAAGAAAAAATAAAAATGATAGGTTTTATAAAAGACGGTATATAACAAATGGGAAGGGAAACAAGGAACAGAAAAAGGAAGGAAATAAATTTTAAAAAGAAATAAAAGTAACTAATACAGGATGACACATGACATTCTGCACAGCACCTAATTTCTATTATTACAATGACATTAGTTTTGTGACTATTACTAGGTTCCACTATCTTTTTGCACACCTACTATGTTAGGTGCTACACAAAGTGCTCTGCATGAATCCTTTCTAATCCTCACTATTATCTCCATTGACTATATGAGGAAACAGAATCAGAGAGGGTTTATAACTTAGCAACTGGTTAGTATGGAACTAGCTTCTAAACCCTAGTCTCTATGACATGATAAGTCTGTACTGTCTGTATCAACTTCCTTTCATCTCACTTCACATAGGAGAAATCCAGTGAGGTAAGCAGACACATATGGTTCTATCTATTTTACTGATTAGAAAAATTAAAGACACGATCACAAGAGATTGGTCATATGTCAGATCTGGAACCGATACCTAGGACTATGGTGCTTCCTGCTATTCTGGATACCTTTGGAAACCAAAGGGGAGTAGGGAGAAAGAAAAGAAAGCTAAATTAGAATAGAACAGAAGGGGAAAATGGGTGAAAGTTCTATTAAAAGAAAGGTAAAAAAGGAGAGAAATCACAGAGAATAAGTGAGAAGGTAAATAAGATAACAGAAAAATAGAAAATTCAGATAGAGAAGATACAAAAGGGAAGAACAGAAAAATAGGTGAGGGGGAGAATAAATGATAGAAAGAAGTATATAGATGAGACTTGCTGCTACAAGGAACTGGTATCATTCTACCATGACCATCAAGAATCTAGAAAAATGCCTTCTATTTGAAGTGGATAAATAGAAAAAATTTATGGAGGGAAAGGAATAAACATATTAAAAAGACAAAGAGGGCTGGGGATGTGGCTCAAGCAGTAGCACGCTCGCCTGGCATGCGTGTGGCCTGGGGTTCGATCCTCAGTACCACATACAAACAAAGATGTTGTGTCTACTGAGAACTAAAAAATAAATATTAAAAAATTCTCTCTCTCTCTCTCTCCCACTCTCTCTTAAAAAAAAAAAAGACAAAGAAAGTTAAAAAGGTAAGTGCTAACCTAAATTAAAAAGGTAAGCACTTACTAAAAAGGTAAGTGCTCTAAAAACAAACAGTACAATTACAGCATGAGTAGTACCACACTTTTCCACAATTTTCTGAGATTAGAATGTCTGCAGAGACTTAGACAACAAGATAACCAACACTAATTTCTAAAACCTCAGAGAAACCTCTGGGTCAAACACTGATCAAATAATAATACTGCGATACTTATTTGCCCTGAAAAACATAGGAAACATAGCTAAAAGAATATTCAATGATTTAGTTACAAAATATAAAACCTGGATTAGGCCTCCCAAATTACTGACAATTACTTTATTACTACAAAACAAAATATGCTCCTTGCTCTATAAACCATCTTGATGTTGTTATTACTGTTATGGACTCAAAGTATTACCACAGGTTATTTATTATAATGTTGATTTTAGGTATGAAACTCATAAACACCGTGTACAGATAGATCTGTGACTTTGTCTCTGTAAAGACTGGACTATTTCTTTTAAATACAATGTAATTATTACTGTTCTTAAGATTATTAAAGTAAATGAGAGGAACAGGATATTTAGGACCCAATATTAAAAGGAAAAAAAAAAAACTGAGACTCTTCCTTATATGTTTCCTATTAGTTTATAAAATGGATAAAACTTATTGATCTAGAAATTTAAATTAGCATATTTAAGTGTTTTAGGCAAAAGAGTAAACAAAAACTTTACGACCACATTACAGAGAAAAACAGATCTCTAGTACATACAAAGTCACTAAGCTTGTAGTTCCTCAGTAGCATTACTTTTTAAAGACAATCATCTAGGATCATCAATGATCTCTTTATCTACTACCAGACCCTTCTCAATCCTCAGGGAACCTTCCCCTAGTTGGAATGAGAAGTTAGACTATGTGTTGTTCTATCCTAAAGGATCATTCATTTTATTTACATTAAGCCTTTTTAATTTCATTATTACATCAAATTAAAATTTATTAGACTAGTTACTTTATCTCTCTCTTTTAAATGGGCATCAAATTAAAATTTATTAGACTAGTTACTTTATCTCTCTCTCTATATATATGTATTGAGTACACATAGGAATGTATATGTGTGTGTGTGTGTGTGTGTGTGTGTGTGTGTGTACTCAATACATAAAAGAGAATTCTAAAATAACTAGAATCTAGAATCTTAGTAGACTTTAATTTTTATATGGCTAAATACCTGTTCTCTTCAAAAGAAAAAGTGTTTCTTCAACCCAATCCAAGCCCCTTGTCTTCCAATTATCTCTTTTCATCTCTTCACTTTCTAAATTTGTTACTTCCTTGTCCTACCTAACTTCACACTCACCTTTAAAAACCACTCCAAATTAATTTCTACCCTAATATTTTACAAAAGCAGTTCTTGTCAAGGTTCAATAACCTTCGAGGCACTAAATCTAATGATTGTTTTCAAGTCTGTACCTTAATCTGACAAGTGATGAGGTAAACATGTTCCTCTGTTATCCTTAAAGCACTCTTTGCCTGTCATCATTTGGTTTCTATCCCTTTTTCTCTTTAAAGGATATCTTTCTTAACACAGCCACCTATTACTGGAGTTCCTAAAGGGTTATGCCTTCTGTTTTTCTCACTCCATTTGTTGTACTAGGCACCCTCCCCAAGATTATAGCTTCAAAGGCTACCAAATTTATTTACCTTCAGTTACAACTTCACTACTGTATGCCAGCCTTATTAACACTGCCTACTGAAAATTCTACCTGGACCTAAAAATGAACTGAACTTGAGCAAAATTGTATTTATATTTTTCTTTCAGATTTATACTCTTAGTGTTCCTACGTGAGAACCATTAATCAGAAAGGAATCAACTGAATTTAAGGAAGATTTCATATTTAAAAAGTGAATTCGGAGGAATTATTGGGAGTAAGCTGCAAGATGTTTATGTTTGCAACCACAAATGTGAGATGAATCAAAGTTAATTTGGAGTTTGACTTGTGATTTGTGAGAAACTGACCTATACATGTAAACCTGGTTACAGTATCTTACCACCTTATGTTAATTATAAGAGAAAAACATATGTAAATAAAATGAATGATCCTTTAGAACAGAACAACATATAGTCTAACTACTCATTCCAACTAGGGGAGGTTCCAAGAGGATTGAGAGGGGTCTGGTAGTAGATAAAGAGATCACTGATGATCCTAGGTCAATTGTCTTAAAAAAAAAGTAATGCTACCGAGGAACTATAAACTTGGTGACTTTGTATGTACTAGAGATCTGTTTTCTCTGTGATGTGACCATAAACAGTATTTAAAGAAAAAGAGACCCTAAAAACTAGTGAATTCCTACTGTCACATCTGTTCTAATAACCATATATATTTAAGAAACCTTAGTCTAGGAGACTCATAGCTCATCCTTATCATGTGGTAACTTCTGTTAATTGCTCTAAGTTATTTGCTTTGCTGACTGTTTTTGTCACAACCCTGCTTTTCCCCAGGAAAGATCAAGCCTGTAAGGAGGAAGAGGAGAAATAAAAAATGTTTACACACTTCAGAAAATAGTTTCTCTCATGACATCCAGTTGGTTATACAAACCAAAATTCTAGAAGATATCCTTAATATTGCCTTTTCTTTCATCAACCATTCTTCAACCATCAACAAGGTCCATCAATTTTACCTGAGTATCTTTCAAAACTGTCCACTTAATGTCCATCTCAAAAAATACCAACCTGGTCCTAGATAATATAATTCGTCACCCTGATTACTGTTATAGCATACTAAAATGTCTCTTTTTATTCACTTTGGTCCTTCTACAATCTTATAGTCTACAGCTCTGATGATTCTTTGAAAACATAAATCTGAAGTCACTGACCTTACTCTTTAGTAGTTTTATTTATTTATGTATTTATTTATTTATTTAAAAAACATTTATTTTTTAGTTGTAGTTGGACACAATACCTTTACTTATTTATTTTTATGTGGTGCTGAGGATCAAACCTAGGGCCTCTCACGTGCTAGGCAAGCACTCTACTACTGAGCCAAAACCCCAGCCCAACTCTTCAGTATTCTTAAAGTCACTTACAAAGCCATGCATGTTCTGCTCCCACCTACTTCTGCAGTGTTCTCTCACACCACTCTCTACCTTGCCCTTTGGCCTCCAGTCACATGAATCTTCTCTCAATTACCAGAATTCTCCATGCTTCTCACTGCCACAGCATTTTTAGACAAACTGGTCTGTCTATCCTACACACATTCAGAGTTCTTCACAAGTGTAAAGCTGTTTCTAACCTATTCTCACAGACCCACACCCTCTTTCTTCCAGAGAACAAATTTCAATTTATAATAATGTATTTGATTAGTGTGACTATTTTACTTAATACATGTTCTTGTACTGGATACTGAGTTCAGTAAAAGGTACCTTTGGTTTCTTTTCCTCATTGTCAATCTGATTTCTAGAACAGAACTTGGCACACAGTAGGCACTAAGAATTATTAGGTAAATAAATAAATGAATTAATAGTGGAATTTTCAACAAAAGTTCTAGGTAGAACAATACATGAAAGGTAACTTTTCATGTCTTCTTTATTAAGATTCAAAATGATGAAAATACATTCTCATACAACTGACAGGTCTATATATTTACTGACTAGGAAAAATGAGAAAATTTTATAAAATTCTATGCTTCCCCATTTCCATTTCTCTTTTTCCTTCCCTTTAACCTGAAGTCAGTGTGACTTTTCACCTCAGCTTTAGAGAAGCAGCATTACTTGCCTAAGGTCTTAGAAGTAAAATGTGAGGCTGCCAGTACCTAAACCAATAGCTCTCTGACTGCAAGGGCTGATTTTCCTACTTTAGTAAGTTGAACTTCCTGTGTTTCATTAAATTTTTATAGAATTTTGTGTCTATGAGAGAACCTCAAGAATATTTGCCTACAAGAACTTACTTCTGAACTCATCTTGTGATATAAAAAGCAATTAAGGTGAACATGGTTAGTCAAGAGCAGACACTCAGTCTTTTAAGTATGAGACAAGAAAATCTTTCTAACCTTTTTAATCTTTGTTTTGTCCCTAACCTTTTAGCAAAGCTGTATTAAAGAACTTCAAGATTATGATGTTCATTGAAAGTACTCACACTGGGAAAAAGCCTGATATCAGTTTCTATCATTTCCTTTCCTACAAAGATTAAATCCAAAGTCTGTGATATACTAGTGGCTATGCATTAAATTGCCTTACATGCTTGACAATCCAAAAAATTTAACCTAAGGGCTAACTTTGGATTAATGAGCCTTTTGAAACCTTTAATGCCAAGGACGGACTGATGTAGCATTAGAGGTGTTCTGTATGAGTATGCACCTAACAAATTTATGATTTCAAACATCATCTGTTGACATTCCTTTCATATATTCTTCATAAGATTTCCTGGTTACCCATTACTGAGAGTGTTCAACTGTACATGACTACTCTCATGCCTTTTTTTAACCATGACTCCAATGCTTATCTTTCTTTCACCAATAATCTCGGAACTGGTTTCATAAAGAGACCCTGCACATGTCCCTAATTTCTTTAATCTTCTATTATCTCTCATCACATACAACCACACACATGAGCATAATACACATATACACACACATAAATTGCTTGAGATTCTGTCTTTGGTCTACTTAATGTCATTTAGTCTACAATTTAGGTGACTTACACCCTAATTCACCTCAGGTAAACCACACCCATTCTAATGTTCAAATGCTATTTTTATGCCACACACTTGAAGTTATGTCATCACTTCAAATTTTCTGTACAATTTGCATCCACAGGCAATCACCTATTAGATATGTTCCCCAGATGTTTTGAAAGAATCTCAAACTTTGTTTATTCAAAATTAAATTTCATATCTACTTTTCCACTCCAGTTTATTCTTCTTAATGAATTTCCCATCTTAGTTAACACTGCCAATATAGACATCTCAATCACTGCTGATGATTTACTCTCTCATACCTCCATTCTCAATCTAACATTAATTATCATCAATTAAACTTCAGAAATGTCCATTTAATTTATTGCTTTCTGTTTTGTTCCACAGTTCAGAACCACCTCAGTCTGGCACAAGTCTCTCTGTATTAGTCATTTTTTATTCTATCACTTGAAAACAGCTTTTATTATAACACATATATTAAAAAATAAATTCTTAAGATTCCCAATCACATAGAGAATAAAATATTACAAGGATATTACAGTTTCCTTTCTTAATATTCCTCTGCAAACACACCCAATACTCCAAGCACAGGTCATTTTTCTACTGCCCAGCTATCTAACCTCTATAGCTCTGGGCATGTGGTCACCTTTTCTTGGAATTACCTCCTTTTCTACCAAGTCAATTCTTATTCAAAATTCAAGATCTAAATAAGATTCCAGTTATTTTTTTGAAATCCTTGCCAGTAATTCCAAGTAAAATATCCCTTAGTCTCTGAAAGGGGTTTAATTATAGCATGAATCACACAATGTACTCCAATCCAACTAAACTTGCTATTTCGAGAATGGGAATTGCTTTCATATTCATATTGTCCCTTAGTTGGCAGTTAGTTGCTGATACACAGCAGAAAGAGCTGGAAGAGATGGGCATGGTGGTGCACACCTGTAAACCAGTGGCTATGGAGGTTGAGGCAGGAGGATATCGAGTTCAAAGCCAGCCTCAGCAATGGCGAGGTACTAAGTAACTCAGTGAGACCCTGTCTCTAAGTAAAATACAAAACAGGGCTGGAGGTGTGGTTTAGTGGGCATATGCTTCTGAATTCAATCCCTAGTACCCACTCCCACCCCCCAAAAAAGAAAGAGCTGGGAGATATATCTTAAGAGATATTAAAACAAGAACTTATTTTTATGACAAACTAATGAAAAAAGATACGATTAATAATACAATTTTATTGTCTGATTCTCAGTTACTTCACATAAGTTTTCAGCTCAAAGTACTTTCAGAAGTTTTATACTTAATTAAAATTTAATATGAAACAAATATTGAGAAAATGCCAGAAAAAAGGTACCTTGGCAAAGGTGTAAATTCACTAATTATGCCTTCTGCTCCAAGTGTGACTCCCTGTACAATAAACGTACTTCCCATTCCTTTCCACAGGGCTCTTGGTCCCTAAAATGAACAAAATTTATTGTTATTTCTGTTAATGCTTAAATACGAAACACAAAAGGTCTTTAACAAACTTGATACTAAACTTTTACTGATATTTTCTAGATAGGTATTATTCTACTAGAAATATTAGAGAACTATAACTAATTTAATTTCCATCATTCAAACATAATTTCAAACATTATTTTAATGTTTACATGGTCTATGTTTAGGCCAAGATGAACACTCCAATTAATTAAATACTCAATTATGATCAATTAATTGATTACATATCTCTAATATCCATATATTCAAGTCCCTACTAGTCCTACCAATTGGATGACTCATAGGTAACTCAAAATATATAAAACTACAAACTGGATTGTATCCATTCATACCACACTTTCTGTGCTGTATTTCTCCTCTCCCTTCGATGGTAGCTTCATCATCCTAGTGTTCAATAATTATCCAGATAACACTCTTCTCACTATTTTATCTAATAAGTCAAGTTCTGTAAATTCTACTCTTACAAATTCATGCATGCTCTTTTCTCCACCCTTAAACCATTACTTAAATGAATGACTATAACAATTTTCACTGTTTCTAGTCTTGCCCCTTTTTACAATGCCATCAGTTATATTCCTTTCTTCATATTTATATAAATGTTGTTATAGACACAGCAAAATTAAAAAGATAGCAGGAGAAAATTTTGTTTCTTTTTCATCCTAGTACCTGAGCAGCAGTTTATTACTTATCTACCAGATATTATTTATACATATTCAACTATATCTCTGTGTATGTACAAATACAGAAATGTTTTCATTTTGTTCATTTAAAAAATTTTATTTATTCTAATTTGTGATATATGATAGCAGAATGCAATTCAATTCATATTACACATATAGAACACAATTTTTCATGTCCCTGGTTGTACACAAAGTAGAATCATACCATTCATGTCTTCATATATGTACTTAGGGTAATGATGCCCATCTCATTCCACCATCTGTCCTACTCGCATGCACCCTCACCTCCCTTTGCCCTATCTAAAGCTTGTTCATTTTTAAAGGTAGAACTACCTTGAACCCCAAAAAATAACCCAGAGATCATTCTGTATCAGTACAAAGCTACTTTCTTATTTTTAAAGGCTAGATGGTGACTCACCAGATAAACATAATTATTTTACTGGTAACCTATTAATGGCTATTGAATAATTTCCAACCTTACCATATGCAAAGGCAAAATGACATCCTTACACATACATTTCTATACATATCCATATACACTTATGTAAATAAAGTTTCTAGAAATTAAATTATTAAGACAAAGAACATGAACACTTTAAATTTTGATGGATACTGCCAAAAACCCAAGTTTGCTCAAAATACTTTGGTTACTAATAAAAAATCTTCAATGATATTCCTACAGATTTTAAGATCAAGTAAATCATCTTGGGCCTTTTATGATCTGGATCCTATCTACTTCCATATGCACTTTTTCATCTTACTCTGATCTCTGTTCCAAACTCATGTTGTATTGCATTAAATTCATTCCCAAATATTATAACCTCTCCTTGGCACATCTACTTATAAAATCTTTTCTCTATCCTCTGCATTCAGAAATAGACTTATTGACAATAAGTTCACAACTCTGAGACCCTTTCTCCAAAGTTTTTCTAAGCCATCTCCCCTGTATTTAATCCCACTTCTGATAAGGCACCTCTCTTTTATGTTCTGATATCATTTTATATCTCCAATACATCTATTTGTATCTAATAGATGTATTAGAGGCACTGTTGGTTGGTTGTACTGAGGATTGAACCAGAGATGTTCTATCTCAGTCCTTTTTTTTTTTTTTTAATTTAACCTTTATTTATTTGTTTTTATGTGGTGCTGAGGATGGAACCCAGGGCCTCACCCATGCTAGGCAAGCACTTTATCACTGCGCTATCACCCCAGCCTTTATTTTTAGGCAAAATCTTAGTAAGTTGCTGAGGCTGGCCTCAAACTTGTGATCCTCCTGCCTGAGTCTCCCAAGTAGCTAGGATTACAGGTACATGCCACCATGTTTGGCTTTAATATTGCATCTTACTGTGTCACAATCTTCTGTTTGTGTTTTTGTCTTCATGACTAAATTATAATTCTCTTGATGGCAGAGACCTTAACTTATCTGCTGCTAAGCAGTATTTCTGCTGAATTAACTGAAATTTTGAAGACTCGAAAAGACAACATTACTAAGCTATATCAGTTTTACTCTAATAAGAGTTACTTTCATTAACATATTAAAAATTATTCTTACATTAATGATTACCAAATACAAATAACTCTTATATACAGTTTTAATAGTATCCATACACTAATTCTCACCTGAGTTTTGTTGAAGCTGTACATAATGTTGATGATTGTAAATGGTGTGAGATGATAATGCCGAGCATGGTAATTAACCTGTAAAAAAGATACTACTATTTTTTCTGTTATCATGTTGTGAAGAAATAACAAGGCCATGAAAAATACAGAGTTGCAGCATAAACATAAGTTAAATTCTAAGTTACCATAAATTACACAAAAGCAAAATGACTTTTGAACAAACTTTAACCTACAATAAGAACAATATCTATGGTTATATAAATATAATATAAAGATAAATGCATAATATACATAGTAAGGTGGACTATATAATGGGGTTCTTGTTTGGCACTTGTTTCCTTACTCACTAGAACTATATACAAGCATTTTTCAAACTACAGAATTGAATTTGATGGATAAACTATGAAATCAGATAAAGGGGTCAAAACAACATATACTGGGATCACAATGTAATACTATCATAATGTAAAATACATATGTCAGAAACATACTGTCCTAGGGTTCATACTGTCAGTGCTACTTAAATAGTTATTTCTTTATACACACTTTTCAGCGCTAAGCATAAACATTAATTTTGTAATGATTTATATTGTTTTGAATTATACTAGCAAACAAATATGGGGATAACTATTGTAGTAAGTTATATGGTACCAGCATCTGCCATGGTGTAGCCACTGGTCCTTGAGGGCTCCATTACCCTATCAGAGGATCAACTAGTTCAAAAATTTAATGATTTGCCTTTTCCACTGCATTAATATTTTATTTTCATTAATGGTGCAAAACCTTTGGTGGATAAAACTGCAAGCTCTTGAGCATGAATCAAGGAAGAAGCATCAAATTATATTTTTGTACTTGTTGGATTCTTCACCCCATATACTCAAAAGTAAGCAAAAAGCAATCTAGACTTAAGAATAATCTAGATGAAACATTAAAAAAATAAGATTAATCTTATGAAATCTTCACTCTTGAGTATACATCTTTCCAATTAATACACTATATTATAAAACAAGTAAGATAGTTGTCATGAGGGAAAGCACTTATCTGATAGAACTGCAAGCTGACTTAGCCACTTTTTTTCATGGAAAAGTATTCTTACTTGAAAACCTCACTGACAGACTATAGTTATTCATACTTGGCACAAATATGTTCTTAAGAATGAATAAAATAAGCTCATTGATTTAAAAAGTCCAAATGACAGTATTTGTTGTCAATAAATTTAGGTTTTCAAGTGCAAATCAGATTTTTAGGAAACCTGTATCTATAAACAAAACCATATAGTAAGTGAAGATTTTCTGATAAGTAGTACTTTTAAAGATGACTTTTTCTTTTGTATAATCAAAGGTTCTAATATTTACAAGGCATATAAAAACTGATTCAATATTTTTCAAATAAACAATGTTTGATGATATGAAATCATGCATAGTAAAAATAACCAATCAAGATGCAGTATATATAGTGGATTTTTTTTTAATGTAGCAAAGTATATAAAGTTTATGTGGTTTCAGATTTCACAATGCAAAAACCTTTAAGAAACTACCACTTGATGAGTTTTGATTTAATTTCAAAGAACGTCCAGGATTATCTGTACAGGATATAAAATACCACTCTGTTTTTAATGATATGTGTGCACAATATTGGACCTTCTTATTACTTTTAAAACAGACCATTGCAACTGATTGACTGTGGAACAAGATGAAAATCACCTAACTCCTATTATGCCTGACATTAAAGACATTTTCAGAAACATAATTACTTTTTATAAATACAGCATTTATGATACTATTTATTAAATTTATTTTTTGATGAATTAAGAACAGTAAAATTTTCCCAGATTTAATTTCTGAAATGGTAAATACTGACAAATACAACCCACATAAACCAAAGTTCTTTAGGATTCTTAATAATTTTTTAAGATCTAAAAAAAGAGGCTTTGAGAAAAATATTTTGAGAACTGCTATTTTACAAATTTTGTAACATTTTACACAGAATAATAATTACATGATTTCATGTCATTTATCTGAATTCTGCACTTTGTATCAGGATTAGAAATGTCTCAGTAGTAGATCATGGAAATCACATTTACCTGACATTGGCGGCGTAGAACAATGCAAGGATGGGCCAGTACATTTTCTGTAAAGAGACTACATAAAAGTAATTTATGCATATGTGTATACATATTTTTAGACATGTATACACATATGTGAAATTATTCTTGCCTTCAGGATCATACATTATTCATGTTCTTGATTCTTAAAATTAAAGCATTTTAGAAATATTTAGATATATTTGCAAATGATTCTATCAATAACAAAATTCAATATAATGAATGAAAACCAGATCTGCAAAGTGCTAAATAAGGGATACAGTACATAATATTAATATCTTTAGTATGAAGATGAAAATAGATCTCTGTATGTTTGACATGGAAAATGCCATACTGTTTAATTTCAATTTCTTTCAGAAAATATCTTATGAACAGTTCTTTCGGCAGAGCCATCTGTTCTTCATGAATCTCATTCTAAGATTTTGATTTTAACGTACTCGGCATTTAATTTATAATATTTTAATGACCATTTTAATTGGTATTTTATGTATCAAATATTTCTTCTGAAAATATTCCCTGCAAAATAATTAAGTGGGCTTAAGCTTTGACATATACATACATGCACACAAACATAATTTCATGTGGAATTAACACTATTTATATGTACTAAACTTTAAGTAGAAAGAATAAGGCTGGAAAAGAATGAAAAACACAGATTTTACTTATACTGACATTAATAGCCTTAGGTTCAATTATTCAATAAGGTATTTTTTCTTGGTTAAAATGTTTTTAATAATGAAAGTCATTCTGGCAAGAAATGTAAGCCTAATGCAAATCCAGTATTTATGAAACTGGTATTCACTAAAAATCACAATGATTGAGACTGATAATTTTCTTAAATAAAATGATTAGAAATAAAATGTAAAGCTGATCCCCAAATGGTGATTGTAGATAAAACCTAGGTTCTATGACACTAAATACCTTGGTAGCATTCAAATGTTTAGAGAAAAAGTTCAATGCACAAATATTTTTTTTTGATAGGGTGGGAGTTAAGTTTATATTTGATTCTATTATTTTTATATATCCATGAAAATTGTTAAAATATTCATTAGAAAATTATTTTGTAGTTAGAAACTGAACGAATAGCTTCTATACTTACTGGGAAAAAACCAAGTTATAGATTTTAAATAAAATTTTTTTCTGCAAAATATTACTGAAGATTTAATCTGCTGCTCTAAAGAGAAACTATAAAGGAGAAATACTAATCACTTAATATTATAAACTAAAAACTTATAAAATATTACCTTGCAAGTCCAATACCAAATCCAGCGAATCTATTCAACTGTTCTAAAATAAAAAGAATAAGATTACTCATAACCAATATTGAGATTTACTATAAAAACAAATATATTTTCCTGTATTAACATGTTATTCATTTATTCAAACTCAAACTCTGATAGGAGTCAGGGAGGTAAATTGAGTAAGTGAAGAACTGCTAGAGCTTGTGGCAAGTTGCAAGGCGTGACCTCTTAAAGGTACAATTATTTTTTAGCTCCACATGATGTTGCCACATGCAACTGAGAGTCTAGAGTTTCTGAGTTGTGATTTTTTTTCAAAAAGACAGTTTCAATTTTAGAAAAAATCTTCCAAATCGTAAGTATTTACCCTGGCAACTATTTGAAAAAGTTTAAAACATTGTTTGGGACAAGTCAAACTGTATGCAGATAGAACCTATGGACTACCAGTTTTAACTTCTGACTTCAATCAATTAAAATATCATTCTATGGATGGTCCTCATACACAAACTACTTGACTTCTCAAGATGTAAAAACTAGTTATTCGCTGTTACTACTGATCTAGAGTACTTTGTTAGACCATTTCTTTTCAAGCAAAGCATCTCAAAATTATCAATTTGAAAGAGTACTTTGGTCACCAAAATGGATAAATACAGCTATCTTCTCCTGTAACCTAAAATTTTAGTTTGAGAGTAGCTGTTTAATTCATTCTCTGTGATAGGTTAGTAACTGTACATATGTGCTATTTCTAATGGCATTTCTGTAATGTTACTCCAGAAGTTCACAGCTGGAAACATTACTATGTATATGTCAAAAAAGAAAAGTTTTTCTTTTACCTAAAGAACACAAAATTTATAAAGGTAAACTATCACAAACCCAGAGGACCTGACATTTAATATCAGCTATAATACAATATTTAAAAACAGTAATTATCCCCTCCCAGACTCTGCTCTTTCAAATGAAGCAACGCTGACCCTATTCCCTTAAGTGAAAAGGACAAACAACCCCATTCTTGGGGAAAATGCATCACCTTGAAAGTTAGTCAAATACACTTCTTTTGCCATGTTAAGGATGTTTTCCTCATTTCAGCTTCTACCCTTTTAAGGTACATAACGCATCCTCTATATTTCCTTTAAGAGAAAATGCCACTCACATTTTCTGGAAGGGGTTAGGAAGGTATAAACCTGCTGTTAACTGTGTAAGTTTTTCAGGTGGCTATCCTTCTCATAAAAATTACACTTACCTTCCAGTAACAGCTGCAAAATAAACCCCTGCTTTTGATAACAAGCTTCTCCTCATTTTAGCCATCAAGACATAACTTAGGAAAAGATAAAACAAACTTTACTACCCAAAAAGATAACTGTAACAATTATATATAGATTTTGAATCACTTAATTCATAACTTACAAAAGCTTTGCAGTATTTTTGTGGAACCAGCAGGACACATTGGATAGAAAATTAGGTAGGAGTCAAAAAGTAAATTTTATATCACTGATCTTTCATCACATCTTCAGTAGCTTATTAAACAATCATTCAAGTTTTTTTCCAGTTAAAACAAATAAAATAGTCAAGGAAATTAGTATAAGGCTAATGTGCAGAATATTTTTAATATGTGAGAATATAATTAATCTATTACCCTAATAATTCCAGGTGAATGGAATGAAATATATTTACCATTTTATGAATAAAATGGGTGTTGAAAATATCTGGATCATGCAGTGTTGCAGTCAAAAATACCTCTCACTTTACTTCCTGCAAAGTATAAATGTCTTTTGACTCCAAAGTTTTATCATGTAATTGTATCAATGTTTCTAACTCTTAAGTGGAGTTTTTACACCAAGAAAGCAGGAAAAAGGAAAATTACAGGTAGGAAAATTTCTAGATTAGAGATCTGAAAAACAAATAGATCTCCCATGATGAAAAGGGTAAAGGAAGAAAATGGATACTGCATTAACTACTATGTGTTCCATATCCTGCTAGACCTTATGCAAGTCATCTCAAAACTTTAAAACACCTTATCAGGTATTCTACAAGTCTTAGAGATGAGAAAAACTAAGTCTTCCAGTTATTAAAAAAGAAGTCCAGTTTATGAGTGGCAGAGCTAGCCTTAACCCTAATTTGACAATTGTGAAAAGCTTCTGTTTCTGGAACACAAAGCTACAATTAAAGCCATTAATTAAATCAAGAAAAAAATATAATAAAAGCTGCCAAAGTGAATTAAGTAACAACAAATAACCAAATTCCTTTCTTCCTTGATTCAGATAATTGGCACAACCCCTAAAATCTCCTACTATGCACCCTATAGCTAAGGCAGATGTCTTTTTTGGAGGTGATCCCGGAGAAAACGAATGCGTTAAGAGGGAGGAGGCTCACTTCATGAACAGAGGACGAAAAGAGGGCAGAGGGTGTGGGGCGCGATAGGCCAAGAAGGCGCCGGGGCGGGAGCCTCTGCACAGTTTCCGGGGTCTGCGGGCTTCTTGCACAGCTCAGCCAACCCATCCACCCGCCCGGGCCTCCGGCGCGACGCCCCTCACCAGTGCTTTGCCCCTGCACGCTGGTACTGCAGCCGCCGGGAAAGGGTTCCTCCGCGGGGCCCTCGTGCGGGGTGGAGGCGGAGGGCACGCCGTAGGGCGGGCTTTTCTCTCCCCAGTGCAGGTTGCGGCTGCCGGGGATGTCTGGGGGAGTAGTCACCCAGTGGCCTAGGTCCGACCCGGAGGTGAAGGACCTGGCAGGGAAAGCGCCACCAAATCCCTGCTCGTCCCGGCCACCACCCCGGTAGCCCAGGCCATCGAATCCGTCCGGGCGCCGCGGATGCATCGCAGCAGGGGCTGAGCGAGCCCACCCGGAGCCCACCACCACCACCGGGGCAAAGGCGACTTAGGGCCGCGCAATTCCCCTTCCCCGGCAGCCGCTGCGTCTGGGGGAATTCTGACAACCGGAAGTCACGACGGGAACACGGAAGTTCCTGGAGCACGTGATCATAGCTCTTCCTGCCATCTTTATAGCACGGTTGCTAGGGAAACACGGAAGCAACCTCCAGCCGATCCTCAAAATTGTCTTCTATTGCGAGGAGGTTGCAAGTGGAGTTAAAGACCGTATCAAAAAGATGCGGCCTGGATGGGAGGAAGTCAAAGATGTTTCTTCAAGACGGAAGACTGCGCTCGCCTTAGAGCTAAGCCGCTTAGCTGTTGGCCAGAAATGTCTCGCAAGCACCTATCCCCGGGATGTTTTTTCTCACACTTCTGGTACCTCGCCAGTCCCCAGGGGGCTGGTATAAGTTAAAGCTGTTAGTACGTTCCTACTAGCTTTGTCTACCGCTTTTTTGGCTTTGGGGAAAAAATCAGTTGAAAGATTTGGGTCCCCCCAGTGAAACAATATCGCTTTGGACCACCCTCCCCCTCACACACTACAACAAACCGCCCTCCGGTATTTAGGAATTAAGTATTTTACTTTCTAAGGCTGCAGAGCGACTGTAAACAGTTTTCCTGTTTATTTTACTTGTGCATCTAAATCACCCAGGGTATTTAAATCCCATCTATTATCATTCAAAATCGGGACCACCCCTAGCTGAACGAGGAAGACTTGTGTGGAGTCCCCTACTACCTGTTTTCATGAGCTCCATAGGCTCTTGGGGCAGAGTGTTTCTCCCTAGATCTGACCGAGTCTTGCATGGGTTCTTCCTGTGTCTCTTCTTTCCCACCGGACACTTAGAATCCCGAGGGCTTTCAGAAGAGAACCCTGACGTACTGTTCTCAATCTTTATTAAAGTGATAATCAACTTCGTTTTGAGTGAATTGTTGTGGTGGCCAGGTTGGGTTGATTCTCTTAATTGTATCCAGTATTACTCCAGTACTAACACCAAATAACTGGACAAGGAATACCACATTAGTTACTAGACATGACTATAAAAAGTATTTCTCTGCTCCTTAGGGATGATTGGCTCAAGGATGGGATTGTCTCGGGTCCTAAATTTACTGTTTTGTTAAAGGAAAAGCAGAAGTATGGAAGCTCTGCGTATGTGCATGTGTGTTTGTATTTTAATATGAAAAGATGCCGTCTCACAATTTCACATCCCCATCAGCATTAGTAGAGAAAGGATGAAGTATTAAAAGAAGAACTTCTGAGAAGCCAGTTAAGGAAGAAAATTTTAAAAATCAGTAAAAGTTCCCACTCCCAAATTCCATTCTGTAATGGTGTATTTTTTCTTTGTTTTTTAAAAAATTAAATACTGAAAGAAAATATTAGGTGAATATTTCTAGAGTGGACTGGAAACTTTGTAAGACTAACAGCAAAGTTAAAAACCATTTAAGGAATCAGAGGACGAGTATAATTAATTTGTATAAAATTTAAATGTCTGTTCAGCAAATGAAAAAAGGAAAACAGTTATCCAAATGGAAAGGCAAATAATGGTTTAGACAATAGGTCCTTATTTTTAGTGTAGAGTATTTACCAGTGAATAAAGTAAATCAGTAGAAATCTAGGCAAAGAATATGAACAGAGAGATTTTTAAAGAATAATAATTGCAAGTGGATAATATTCATATGAAAATTAATAAAATACCATTTGTTAATTAAAAAAGAAATTTAAATAGCAATATCTTTCACCCATTTCAATGGGTAATCTTTAAAAGGGGAAGTGTGCATTATTGGGTACCAGTTAAGTAGAAAGTGTCTAGTTGGTTTGAGGAGAAATATAAATGCAACAAGTTATTGATGGAGAGGAGTTTGGCAAATCATATCAAAAATAAAACAAAAAGTAATTTTATCTTTTGACTCTTAAATCTTAGGAACAAATAATCTTGTTTATAATATGTATAATACAAAATTTGTGGTGTATTTGCTCAAAATAGAAAAAATTATAGCAATCTAAATAGACAGTAATTATTAATATATTATTAAATGATATATCCATATGCCCTTTTAATTAAGATATGTTTATTGAGTACCTGTCTTGCACCAGGTATTATTTTAAGCAAGAGTGATAAAGTGGTAAATAAGCCAAAGTCCCTGCATTGTTAGAAGTAACAGTTCAGGGAGACAAATACCAGGTTAGAAATATATTGTGTTAAATGATGAAGCAAATATATATAAAACAGTGTCAGATAATAAATATTATATTTTTGAAAACTGGGTAGTAACAAAGGTCATTTTTTGAGAGTGGCATTTCTAGAATGAGAAATAACCTTTTTTTTTTTTTTTTTTTTTTTGGTACCAGGGATTAAACACAGAGGGGATTTTAACCACTGAGCAACATCCCTAGCCCCCCCCCAACCCTTTTTAAATTTTTATTTTGAGATAGGGTCTTACTAAATTGCCTGAGGCTAGCTTTGAAATTGTGATTCTCCTGCCTCACCCTCCCCAGTGGATGAGATTACAGGCATGAGCCATTATCTGCGTAAAGTGAAAAAAGGACAAAGAACATGTGTAAATGAATATCTGGGAGAAATATTTTCCAGTAGCGCTAAGCATATGACCCTGAGAACAGGCTACATAGCCAGTGAAACCTATAGGAAATGAGAGCCAAGACGAAGCTAGAAGCCAGATCTCACAGGGCAAGATGGATAGCGAAGGACTACATTTTAGGTTTTTCTTAGAGTAAGAAGTGATATGACTTTATTGATATATTAGAAGGATCAACCTGGTTCCTGTATGGGGCAAGGGTGAAATCCTCTGTATTTAGTAGGCTACTGTAAGCTGCTAAGGCTAAAGATAGTATTAACTTGATCTAGAATGGTTAAGGCAATGTGAGCTTGGAATCATGGTGTTTTTTTAAAGACTGCATTAGGGATGAATGTTCAGTGACATGAAAAAGTTTGTGTTAAAATGAAAATATTTGTAGTATGATCTCACATTTTAATAACATTTATAAAGTTACACCCAATAGAATTATATGTACAAAATGACAAGATTATATTGTATCTGAGTGTGGGTTAACATGGTTTTATCTTTTTGCTTGCATTTTCTAATTGCTCAAAAAAAAAACCTTAGAGTTTTTCCTAAGAATAATAATTATTTTAGTAAAAAAGAAATTAATAGAGCAGATTCGATTATAATCAGAGCAATAAAGATTACTTTATTGAATTACTAACTCTGTACCTTTTAATCAGCAACCTCTAGAACACTATCAAAGTTCTGTCATCCTCTATTTCTTCAAAATATTTTTAAACAATAATGCTGAAATAATAATTATCCAAGGTTTATAGCTTCAAACTCATTTGAGAGACTCATAATACAGGAATTAAAATATGCATTTTAAAAATGGTCACATTATTTGAGAATAACAGTGTAATTATTTGTATTGGCTGTCTGTTGCAGCATAACAAATAACTCACATAACAAATTGAGCAGCCAAAAGCATTTGTTATCTCATAGTTTGTCTAAATTAAGAATTTGAGAGTGACTTAGCTGGGTGGTTCTGACTCAGATCTTTTATGAGGTTGCAGTTAAGACTAACTCTGGGTAGAGTTATTAATCTTAGCTGGTTTTGATTGGGGCTGGAGGATCCCTTTCTAAGACACCTCACTCAGACAGTTGTGGAAAGAATACCTCCATTTCTAGCTGATTGTTAGGAGGTTTCAATTTTTTATCACATGAAGCTCTTTGCAGAGCATCCTGAAAGTTCTTGAGGGGCTTCTTCCAGAATAAGTGATTCCCAGAAAGAACAAGAGAGAAGCACCATATCCTCTGTATTATTCTATTCCTTGGAAGAGTCACTAAATTTAAACCTATAGTAAGGGGACAAGGATATGGCTCCGTCTTTTGAAGGGAATATTACCAAACCATTTGTGTTCATATTCTAAAAGCACCACGATATTAAACCATTATGTAAAATCAATGAATAGAGGATATTTGTAGGCATCAAAATTTATAGTTAGGAAAAAAATCTACTTAACTATTAACAGAATAATATAGATGAAGTTTTTTACTTTTCTCTTTAGTAAATAAATTTCATGAATTAATTTTCTTTGAAAATAGTCATGATAGCATGCTATAGTTTAGATTTGATTTGAGTGTGTTCCTCAAAGGTTCATGTGCTAGAAGGTTATTCCTCAAATTAGCGGTGATGAGAAGCGAGAAGCATAGTTGAAAGTGCTTAGATCATTGAAGATGATACCATCTGAAAAAACCCAGTTAAATCCTGTAAGTGATTTGTTATTCAGAGGCCACTGGATCCCTGGCCTCTGAATTCCTCTTGCTTCTTGGTTCTCCATGTGATCTCCCCTCTCATGTGCATTCCTACCCTGATGCCCTTTGTATTGGTGTGGTGTAGTCAAGGGGGACCTTATCAAAGGCCAAACAGATGGGGCTGCCTAATCATTGACTTTCAGTCTCCAAAATTCTTTATAAAGTACCCAGACTCAGATATATTCTTTATAAAGTTCCTATCCTCAGATATTTTATTATAGCCACAAAAACAAAGGCAAATAGAAATCCTATAATCCTAAAATAGCTAATAAATATTTTAGAAAGTCTATTCATCATTCAAATTAGCCAAGTCCAGTCAGACTCAAGTTAAAATACAAATAAAGAATAGCAGATTATTTTATCAATTTCAAGAGTTAGCACACAGTGTCATGGTCCTGACAAACAAAAGTCCAGAAAAATAGGGCACTCATCTACATTAACATTTTACCAAATTCTGACACTGAATGAATTCAACTCACTGGACAAAGTAAAAATCACCTACATTTTTACTCAGGAGTTCACATAGCAACGTTCATTAGGCAGCTACTATTTCTGCACTAGTCATAGTTTTAGGTATTGTGATACCACAGTACATTATTTTTTAAAGATGGAATTTAATAATACTCAAATTACTTTATTTCTAAAATAAGTTAAAATTGGATAATTAGAAAATATTTTTAAATAATATAGCTGGTGTGTGTGTGTGTGTGTGTGTGTGTGTGTAAATAATATGATGTAACAATCCATTATAGTAAATTTGACTCTGATTACACTGTTAGGAAAGTTAAGGAAAAAACATATTCAATATTTAAATTCTTAGTGGCACACACATATAATAAATGAATGAAAGCAAGAATATTTTATGTTGTGAATTGGGTATCCATTTGTTTTTCATTGGCAAGTTTAATCTCTTTCAACTTGATAAGACTATAATAGTTTATGTTAAGTAGATTTTAGTGAGCTAAATTACTGAACTGAATTTTCTACCTCTCTAGAGTAGGATTATATTTTACCTTGGCACCCTTATTGTGGCCTCATGATTTATGGGCACCTTTGATTTGGTGCTAGGTCAGGTCTCATTCTTTGGCAAATGGATATTAATGGATGTCACCCAAGAAGAGTCTTCACTTTGTTATCTTGCCCTCTTGGGCTTCTGCAATCACCATGAGAAGAGTAACCACCTCCTCTTCACCTTGGGCTTCAAGAAGAGGTACTTGGAACATGGAAGGACAATGTATGCTGTGCAGCCAAAATGATAACAAATATCCAATGCTTGAGTCTTGATACAGATATATGCTCTGGTGCATGGTGTTAGTGAGTGGGGTAGTATGTATGTGAATGTATGACAGTAGTTGAGGGTTGAGAGGCAAGTATAATTTCAGACAAGGGAGGAGCATGTATAAAGTTGTATATTGAGGAAACTCAACTGTGCAGAGTTTTAAAAAAAGTTTTGTTAAACAACAGAGCAAAATCAGTTAATCAAGTGATGGCCATATTAAGAGGTTAGGATGATATTGACATGATATTTTTCTAATTTGCTAATTTAACAGCCATTTCAAGATTTAAAAATTTGGAACAGGAGTAACAGATTTGAGTTTTTAAAACTTCACTGTGGTTGACAAATTAAAGGGAGAGGGGAAGAGACAACTTTGCTATTATTTATTTATTTTCTTTGTTTTGTTTTGTTTTGTGGTGCTAGAAATTAAACCTACGGCCTTATGCATATGAGGCAAGCACTCTACCAACTGTGCCATATCCCTATCTCCTATTTTATTTTTCTTAAAAAATTTCTAAGTATTTTAGGTTTTACTTTAGTCTTAACAGGTCTCATATTGGCTAAATATCTTGAACCCTAGGGTTATACCAAGATTAGCTTACCATTATTATTTCTTATTTTAAGTTTAGTTTCTATAAAATTTATTCTTACTATGGTATGAGATAGTACTTGAATTTTTTTTTCTAAATTGTGCTCAAATGCCACAATTTTCTCCATTTAATTAAAATGGCAACATTATCACACACAGTTTTTTTAAAACATATTTTTCTGTATTCTCTTTTATTCTACTGATAATATAAAACTTAAAAGGTTTTCACACAGGCAGGTGTGGTGGTGCACACCTGTAATCTCAGCTACCTGGGAGCCTGAGGCAGAAGGATTGCAAGTTCAAGGCCAGCCTGGGTAATGAAATGAGATCCCATCTCAAAATAGACTAAAGAGGGCTGGGGTTTTAGCTCAGTGGTATTGTACTTGTTTAGCATGTATAAGTTTCTGGAATCAATCCCCAACCTCCATTATTGGAAAAAAATTTCACAGTAAGTTTTACTATGTAGTAAGCCAAACTGTCCTACCCTTGATTCTGTTTCATAACTTTGTTGTCTACCATGCCATTTACTATTCTAAGTGATCTTTAAAACCATTTCATTTTTTACCTCTACTTTCCTAACACACACACACACACACACACACACACACACACACACACAAACACACCCCACACGTGAATACTTTGGGATTTGAAATGTATTCACATAAAATTTATATAGTAACCTTAAGAGTTTCGGTTTTACAGTATTCTATGAAATGTTTCCTCTGAGAATTCTATTTGCTGAGACCTGCATATGCCCTAAGTGTTCTCATAAAAAAAACCCAAATAATATATTTCTATTTGTTGAAATCTCTCATTTTAGTGTATATAGAGTAAGTTTAGGATTGAACTTAATGCCTTCCCTCATAATAAAGGCACTCCTTTATTTCTATCCTTCATGAATATCTCCACTCCTTTCTCACACTTTATTATTTTAACCTTCATTTAAAAAGTTGTAAACATATCATCCTTTTCAATTACGCCCCCATCATGGGTAAATTAATTATATAGGTGTATCTGGTTTCATGGCTGAAGAGCAGTTCTTTCCAGTCTCAACTTCTACATTTTTGAATGCTTAATTTTGCTTAAATTCTAAGAGATTTATTTTGAATGGTTTAAAACATCGAAGGAGTGATGGCAGTATTTGTGAATGCTTCTATTTACATATATATTCCTTTGTCTTCTTAGTAAAATCATTTCATACGCTATTGTGTTCTCTAAATGCACTGTAAACTCAACTTATTTTATATTATAAAGTAGAGTTTTTTCCCAAATTCTTCTATTCTTTTGTGAATAGCCTGGTTATCTGTCTGTCTGTTTTATGTTTTTAATATTTCCTCTAGATGTCTTGAAATTAACACAAAAACCTCACCAGCTTGTTTTGTAGGTGCCTTCGCCTTCCACATTCGCTTTATTTGGAATATGACAAACATCTTGATTTTCTGCCTCATGTCTTTTGCTGTTGTTGCTGTTCAGAGCAAAAATTTTCTTTGCTTACTAATTTTTTGACGTTATTCAGTTTTTTTCTACCTTTTTGAAACACATTCTATGTGGTTTGGCATTCTACAATTTGCTCTCTGGGATAGATCTTTCATAGTTTTCTCAGTTTCACTGTTTTTAGTCACTCTCAATTTAGTGATCTAATAGCAAGGATGTTTTTGCAGAAAAGATGGGAATCAGATATTATAAATTGTTTCAAATACCACAACCTCCTGAAAAACAAACACACAAAAATCAAAAAAATACTTCTTTGGTGCTTAATATCAACGGAAAAATATAATTCAAGATCGATCTACTTCTATTTCACACTAGCTAAATTCCTTTTTGAAGTTCTTAATTTTTTTTAAGGCAATTTATTTCACAGGACAATCTCTGTAAGTTAGCTTTGAATTTCATCAGAAATGCACTTTCCCATTTTGCCATATGTTAAAACACTTGTAAACATTTAAAGAACATACAAAGTTACTCCTCCGTTAGTAGGCATAGGAATTTTATAAGAATTTAAATTAGATTTTTTGCGGGGGTGGATGCTTTTTTTAAAGGCACTCTTTTGAGTTTAAATTCGCCCCCTTGTGGTTAGTTCATAGCAGAACACCTTGGCTGCTTTGTTTACCCACTGTCTGGTGCCAGACATAGGAGGTTCCAGATTTTCTATACAAAAGAAACTTAAAAGCAGAAACTTCATTTGAAGTCACAGCTATGTTGTTTTTATTTCCAAATTTAAATTGGGGCGGGAGCAGTCTTTCAAGGAGGCCTTAAGACCCCAGGAATCACTAAGGCACTGCAAGCCAGTTCCTGTAGGTGCTGGCCGGATGTAGTCCAAAGTAGGTACCGTGTTTGAATAGACTCGTTATTATGTGCTTTATTGTTGTATTTTTAAAGCCTTTCTTTCACATTGCATTTATTGTTCCGAAACTGAACACAGATATGGTGGAAGTGGGGAAGAGCCGCTGGAATTTCACTTAC
The DNA here is from genome assembly GCF_052094955.1 of Ictidomys tridecemlineatus. Taxonomy (NCBI): domain Eukaryota; kingdom Metazoa; phylum Chordata; class Mammalia; order Rodentia; family Sciuridae; genus Ictidomys; species Ictidomys tridecemlineatus. The sequence goes on along the minus strand of NC_135477.1, from coordinate 116,511,372 downwards.
ACGTCCTGATTGGCTAAGTTCTGAGGGACTGGGACTCCCTCAGCGTCCTTAGCAACCAGCTCTGCTTCCCAGAGGCCCTGAGCGCGGTGGTGAGTAACTGTTGCGTCCTACTTCTGGTGACTTGGGAGCTCAGGATGTTGCCCATTCACAACTTGGAGCAACCAGAAGTCTCAGCAAGATCCACACTTGGGGCCACTGAGTCTGCTATTTTAGTGTCGCTTACTTCTGGCTGTTGGAAGAGACACTTTATGCCCTCAGGCAGGCTCACCACTCCAGCAGCATCCCCTCAGATTAAGAATGTTAGCCTGTCCCAGGTCTATCCTGGAACAGCCACAGGAACATTTGATAGGGGAAGCGTTTTCCTGGGGAGACTAGGAACTTTCTTACTGCTGTGAATGGAGAAATTTTAAATTTTTAATTGCCTCTGCACTCCCTTTTTCAGGGGCACCATAAATCAGAAGCCGTCTTGCCTCTCTCATCAGTAGTTGCTAAAATTGCACCTTGCACTTGCACATTTTTCTTTTTTTGTAATTTTTTGGACTTAAAAAAAAAGTCAAAAGCTGGAGTGCAGAGTGTGTGTGTGTGTGTGTGTGTGAGAGAGAGAGAGAGAGAGAGAGAGAGAGAGAGAGAGAGAGAGAGAGAGAGAGAAATAAAAGGATTTTAAAAGCATTTAAATTTGAGAAGAAAGTCCTGGTTATACACTAAGAAATTTTTCTAGGAAGGGGTAAAGACTGGTGTGAGTCTCTAATTTACCTTATCTTAGCAGTGGTCTGAATAGATTTTATCATTTTTTAGTGGTGTTCAGATTTGCTCTTTAGATTTATAGTTCAAATTTTGTATTCTCAAATGTATGTTACCTTTCTAAAGGCTTTAATATACTTTTAATATGATCTAGTTTTCAAAAATTGTTTATCTTTTAAAGTGTACATTTTAAAACTTGTTTAAATAGGACATTTCAAAACATACCAGGGATTAATATTAAAAACTTTTTAAAAATTATGAGTCATGCTGGTTTGTAAATGAACTGCCAAGTAACCCCCCAATAAGCTTGTGGTAGCCATTTCATGAACTTGAGTACTTATTTTTAAAGTATACACATTCTTTGTTTTGATATCCCATAGAAATCTTTAGGTTTAAGGTAAGTACCAGATTTTATTTTACTAAGAACTATTCTGCATGAACCTTCTGATCTTTACCAGTAATTCATACCCTTACTGAACATCTGACTGGTTTTCAGAATCTTTCATTGTTATGATGAATTTGGTAAATGTTCCCAATTCTTAAAGTTCATTGTCTATCTAGAGCTTCTAGTGAAGAGTCTGGTCATGACAAGTGCTCTCAATATCTTTTTTCCAAAAAATGTGTCACATGTATGATTCCGGGAAATGATGTTCAAAAAGGCTCCTCTAGTGAATAAATTTGGGGAAAACTATCATGTTGCACACCAAGGAGTTTTACAATGCACTTGAACATATTAAAAAATTGGAGAGGTCTTATAGTATGCCAGGTCTGAATTTTGCCTACTTCAAGGTTTCCCAAACTTATTTAACAACTAAATGCTTTTTTGAAGTAATTTCATCCCAAAGGCTACTATATTTCTTATTTCACATTTTGGGAATTACTGTACTCTTTATATTTGCTTATATTTCTTATAAAACCAAATAAATAATTTATTTATTTGAACTATAAATTATTTATTTATTTGGTTTTATAAGAAATATAAGGATATAAATATCCTAACATGTTTCCTGTTTATTCACTATAATTCCAAAGAAAATAATACTTTAAAACAACCATATCACATTAATAAATTATTTTATTCTTATTTGCATTGCATTTCAACAGTTATATAATAAATCACTTGCTAAATCTGTATTGTTAGTTTTACTAGCTCTTTTGATACATCATGCATTTTTTTGTTGAAACCATAATTTTAACATCATGATATTTAGTATATAGTAAATGTATTATAACTATGTGGTGAATTAGTAAGTAAATAATCATTGATTTTCCTTTTAGAGAATGCCTTTTGCAGAAGTCCAGTTAAATGATTCTAGTAGTAGTCTTCCAGAAGATTGATGAGAAACTGAACTCAGGCAATGTCCATTAAGTGGAGGTAGATTTGTAATGTAGGTCAGGTAGGATTTGATTACTGATAGTTTGGGGCAGTTACAGAAAGCATGGATTTACACTTAACTAAAATTCCTAGTTTGTAAGGTTTTGTGTTCATACTAACTGAGATTTAAAAAAAAATACTAGTTTAAGAGCAGTGTTTGTGGGATTGGAGTGGGGAACTAATAAGTTAAATATGGTTTTGAAAGTACTTGTCTTTGAATTGATGACCTGAATTCCACAGAGAAAACAAATACAGAGCTCAGGATAAGACCCAGGAGTCATTGGTCTACAGTGTAGCCAACAATGAGGGAATGGGTAGTATCAACTGCAAAGAGGTGAGAGCCTGAAAATTGAACTTTGGCTACAGGGTTGACAGGTATATCAAACAATATAATGTATGTGAAAGCAATCTAAATAGTGACCTGAAGAATAGGTTTGAATTAGGCTTTCAGAAAGATAAGAAACATCCTAGGATTGAATGTAATAGCAAGAAACTCAACTCCAGTAGCTTAAACAAACAGGTATTTACATAAAACAGTAGGAATCTCAGAGGTTGTGAGGTAGATTTCTAATATCCTCAGTGTCTCAACGTGTTTATATATGATTTCATCTTCCTGATCATCTAAAGATAGAACACAGCTGTTTGATGTTTCTCTTGTGTCTATTATCCATGGAGATGGAAGAAGTAGGAAGGAACAAAGAAGAAGGTGCCACACCATTATGGGTAAACAAACTTTTCCCTACTTAGTAGACTTCAGTTAGAATTTCTAGTTGCAAAGGAAGCTTTAAAACTAATGTGGTTTTTGGCCAAGGACATTGCCTCAACAAACAAAATTAGAATTATTTTAATAAAAGAGAAAATGAATATTGAATAGGAAGCCAGGGATACCTGTCAGAAGGGGGATAGATGATAACTTACATGGGGAAAACTGTGAAAAAAAGCATCATGTGAGGTGCTTCCCTCTGCCATGCTTCTGCCATGATGTTCTGCCTCACCTGCAGCCCCAAAGAATGGGAGCCTGCTGTCTGTGGACTGAGACCTCTGAAACTGTGAGCCCTTAAACTTTTCATCTACAATTGTTTTGGTTGGTTCCTTCTAGACACATCAGTGAGAAATCTGACTGAAACATCAGCCTTCAGGATGATTCCCAAATAATCGTTAGCTCTTGCCAGGTATTCATACTTTTGTAGTCCCTACTCATATTGATTGATGACAGTCTGGATGACCAACACAATGTGGTGGCAGTAAGTTTAAGTGACAAAGTCTTTGCAAGGCTGGATATGAAAGTTTTCATTTTGGTTTCTTGGTTAATACTGTTTGTGGGGAGCCAGCCTCTATGAGAGCACTCAACTAGCACGGAGGAGAACACCAGGGAAAGAGGAACTGAGGCTTCTCCCCATCACTCATCATCCACTTGCCAGCCATGAAAGTGGACTTCAAACCCCACTCAAATGTAGGTGACCAAGACCCATAGTTAACATCAGAATGAAGCTACAACTGCCCTTTGAGTGTAACTTCATGAGAAGAATGGATCCAGGACTGCCCAGTCAGTCTGCTAACAGATTCCTGATCCAGAGAAACCATGAGAATAACAAATGATTATAGTTGATTTAAGGCACTAAGTTTTGGAATGATTTATTGTACAAAATAAATAAGTAATACAGTAGCTGAACTTATTGTGGGTTTCACTATTTTCCCAAAGATTCAGAGATGTCATAAGAAGGAGGTTTCATTTAATATTTATAACTTTCATGTGTTCCTGCTTCTCTCATCTTTTCATTTCCTTTTCACCCTATTCCTAAACTTATGCAACCTCCCACTCACCCTCTAGCCCTGATAGGGAATGACAGCTCTGTTGTAGCTGCCTCTTCTTGGATTGCTTTTCCTTAACTACCTTGGAATTCTGTGTTTCTCATCTCATTTTAAACTATGTATTTCTTAGAGCTGCAGTATACAGAACAGATAAAAATGCAGCTGCTCTGGTTGAACAGCTGGGGAAACAGACCCACCTACCTTTCCTTCCAAACACTAATAAACACAGACATACACCAATGCACACACAATCCACAAACTCACACAAGTGATAGTTTATGAACCATCTTTATGGAATTCAGTTTGAAATTAAAAATTCTAGATCAGCATTTCTCAAGATGGGAGAGCTTATACTATTATCATCTTGAGAGCAACAATCTCCATCACGAAGTACTCTCCAAGAACTGGGGAATATATTTGGCAACTCAGGACACTGATTGTCCTTCACAAAATTAGACATTATGACAAACGGAAGCACCTGCATTCGTTTCCAGATGTCACCAAGCAGGTGGTACTATCTCTGGTGATAAGAATCACTCCTTAAACCACACACAAAAAAATATGCTTTTGTGGCATCCAGATTATTAGAGAACTGAAAGTCAGGACAATATTTTATTGCTGTCACACAAAATTGATTTTTGTTTGTTGTAATGTCATATATTTATATTGAACATAAGAGACTGCCCCATGAAACTCTTTATTATTCTTACCTCGAAGAGGTTATTCATTATATTATATTCTATCTTCTGTATTATTGCTTTGGGAGAAATGTCATGTAACTTAATCAGAAATAACTGCTTCTCCTGCAGCTCATTTGTTTTTAAGCTCATAGACATGGTAAATTGTGGCATTGAACGTTATTTTAAGAGAAATTTGTAGTGCACTTCTGGCAAGTAAGTAGGATTTTATGGCAAAAATGTTATGTATTCATTTCACTCTACTTTTTAAAAATATTTATTTAGTTGTAGATGAACACACAGTATCATTATTTATTTTTATGTAGTGCTGAGGATTGAACCCAGTGCCTCATACATGTGAGGCAAGCACTTTACCACTGAGCTACAGCCTCAGCCCCTCACTCTACTTTTGCCTTGCTTTCTTATCCTATTTTACTCTCTTGCCTATGTTTTTGCTAATTTAGAAATTCAATTTTCCACTGTATTTATTTTGAACCTCATCTTAAAGACGTTTATAAATGACAATGCATCAACAATTGAGCATGCATTAATGCAGAGTGGCGTGGTAATAGTAGGAAGTGAAATGGAGCACAAAACACTGAGTCTGGATTGTGGTTCAGAAAAAAGGTGTGATTTTATCTGAAGCAATTTGGAATAAATAAATTTAGGTGAAAGCAAGCTGTTTTATATAGAGAGATTGGTCCAAATGTTAATTTGGATAAAAATGAATATAGAAAAGGGAAAACTAATAAGCTTAGAGACTGGCACCAAAATAACTTAAACAATGTACTGTGAACACGGAATTTCACATGAACCATGACCCATTCTTAGTTTTTCCCCAAGCTCAATTTGAGGTAAGCTCCAGTATGTGCCAATGTGACCAAGTAAATGGGAGTCCCTCTTCCCTAAACTCCCAGTCAAGGGTTACTGCATCCTGCTGAGAAGGGCATTTCGCCAGCATTTCTAATCCATTCTAGCTCCATATCAAAGAAGCTAAGTTCCTGGTGTTGTGGTTGGGACTTTCTTCCTCTACTCAGTGCACATTCAGGGGAAGGAGGTGCTTCATTCTGTTAAGCCAGTAAAGAATATCAATGTCTCCATTTCCCTAACTCCAGCTCATTAAAAAACAGATGTTTTATACCAGAAGAGGCAAACCAAGAAGGCCTGTCCTGCTTAGCTCCTGGAGTAATGGCTTGGAGGCTTTGCCTAGTAGGAAAAGAGAACAATGAAACTTTCCAAAGGAATTAATTTTATTTGATTTGGTGTCTAAGCTTAATGCCTTTCTAGATAATAACAGCTCTTTAAAAAAATTTTGTTTGTTTGTTTGTTTATTTTCATGTGGTGTTGAGGATCAAACCCAATGCCTCACATGTGCTAGGCAAGAGCTCTACCACAGAGCTACAACTACAGCCCAACAGCTTTTCTTAATAATTATGAACAACAAACTCAATCATAAGTCATCTAGTTCATCAGAGAGGATCATGAGAAGGGACAGCTAAGAAAAGTCCTTCTAGAATCAGAAAAAAACCCTCAAGAACTGGCCTCAAATCTACCTCTGTAAGAATTTAATTGGATCAGACTGCTGAGCAATTTATGCTGATATTTACTGGACCCTATTGGATGGATATAATACAGAATGAAGCACACAGTGTAACAGAGAATAAGGGAAGATAGTCAAATGATAGACAAAGGGAGTGTCAAATCCACTGTTATCCCATACCACTGTGTTTGCCTAAGGCTGTACCATCTGATGAATGGTATCAAAGTCTTCACACTTGCCAAAGCCAATGTCTGGGCTGGGTACCAGAATCACGAGGCACCACACAGCTTTGTAGATTCAAACAGCAATTCTTTATTCCAGCTCTCACACCACCTCCACACAGGTCCAGGGGCAAACGCGTTCTGCTGTCTGCCCGCACAATTCACCTACTCCACGAGGCTATCTCCAAATCCCATTTCAATCTCACGAGAACTCAACGGGAACAAGCAGCAGGAACACCCTAATCCCAGCAATAATCTTCAACTTCCAACTTCCCTAAAACCCATTATCTTAAACTGGCAACGCCTTAAACTCAAGGAGCCGGTTACTTCCTCAAACCTGATCAGCTCTAAACTCGGATCTGCCTTGGTCCTTGAGCAAGGTCACCTTATGAAAGCATGCATGCAATGTCCCATCGAATGTCCTCTAAGCAGCATGGGGTACGCTTGGCAAGGAAATTTCGATGTGTCATTCCTACTTGGTAATGGCCCTCAGCACACACTGTGGCGGAATAAATGTACTGAAATAGCCTATCCAAGTCACAAACAAGTGAACAATGAACTCCAGACATGGAGAGAAAGAATGTGTATCCAGAATTGCTACAATATATTTCCTCAAATAATCAGTTTTCAACAAAATATGAGACATACAAAGAAGCTGGGAAGTGTGACACATACATGGAAGGGGCTCAGGAAAAGCTTTCCATGAGATGGAGCAGGTGTAGAATTAACAGATAAAACTACTAATTATCCATTATCAATATGTTCAGAGAACTGTATGAAAACACATTCAAAGAGGTATAAGAAGATATGAAGATAATGTCTCATCAAATAGAAAATACAAATAAAGAAAAAAGATATAAATTTACACATCCACACAAAACAAATGAAAATTATGGAGTTGAAAGGCTAAACACCAAAATAAAAAAAAAATTAGGAAGGCTCAACAGCAGATTTTAACTGGCTGACTAAAGAATCAGTGCACCTGAAGATAGATTGATAGAGATGATGTGGTACAAAGAAGAGGGAAAAAAATGGAGACAAATGAAAATAAAACAGAACCTCTTTCGGAATGTGGGATACCTTTCAGCACACCAACATTCATCCAATGAGAATACTGGAAAGGAAGAGAAAGAAACTGAAAAAATACACAAAGAGATAGTAATGGCTGAAAACTGCAAATTTGCTGAAAATATATATCTTCACATTCAAGATGCTCAGTGAACTCCATCAGGATAAATACAAAAGGTGTCTCATTCACAGCTATCATAGTAAAAATACAGATAACTAACCACAAAGAGAAAGCTTGGAAAACAGCAAAAAAAAAAAAAAAAAACAAAAAAAACCAAAAAAAAAACAACTCTCTTATCACGTACAAGGAAACTCAGATTAACAGTTTACTTTTCTGAGGAACAACTGAGGCCAGAAGACAGTGGGAGGACATATTCAAAGTGTTAAAAGAAACAAAAGGAAAAACAGAATCTTATAATCCAGAAAACTTTTCAAAATTGAGATTAAAATAAGAAATTCCAAAATAAATAAAGACTAAGAGAAGTTGTCTTACAAGAAATACTCTGGTATTAGCCTCTTTTTGGCTTGCAGTAACTTATATTTGCTAAGCGAACTCTTGTTATTGAGCCTCAGTAACTCCAGAATTGCTTCTCCTCAACATCATTCCAAAACTTGATATTTTTTATTTTTTTTGCCTCAAGATGCATTCTGTTTTGAAAATTATAATAACCACAATATTCCTAGTATAGATACAGTTCTTAATGATTTATCTGAAAGCCTTGCAGGCAGATTTTGGTATTTAGAATTCTTCTGATTTTTAGCAAGGTAATGCAGAACATCCCCCGTGGAGACTGTAGGAAAACACTCTGTGATCAAATACATTAATCATTTGTAACAAAGTCTATGCAAATTCACACTGTTGGGTAAATAACCATATATAATCATATTATTTCAGATTTTTATATAGAAATGAACTGGCAAATGAAATTGTGAGATAATTATAGCTCATAAAATTTCCGATATTTTTTATAACATTCAGTAAAACTCTAAACACATATGGGTTCAAACTAAGATAAAGACTTGTACATATAACAGGACAAACTTTTATTGATACCTTAGATCATTTGAGGACATTGGGCAACAGGACACATCAGTTTTGCCATCCTTTTACTAAGGTAGAATCTGAATATCCTGTGATCAGATAGCAACAGAATCACCAATTAATAAGTCAACATTTTGATAGCTGACCTTTTACAAGATGGCTTTCAGAATCATGGGCCATTATCATAGGCTTCTAAGCAATTTCACTTTAATTTAGACATCGGATTTAATCTCTTGCTCATTGAAAAATGCACTTTGCTCAAGGCTTATGTTTTCATCACATAATTTTCTCCACAGTGCAAATATTTCTTTTATTTGCCCATTTTTACCATATCATCATCTCTGCCATCCTTATTTGTACATTTTTCAGTCATTTCTCCATCATTCAACAAAAGCAGAGCAATCACATCATTTACAGACGGGGGATATTTTGGAATTTCTTTTATTGGTGTATTATAGTTATACATAATATTGAGGTTCATTTTGACAATCATACAAATATGGAGTATGTTGTGTTCCAAGTCTCCAATACTTCCTCTTTCCTCGACCCTTCCTCTGTTCCCTTTCCTCTATTTTACTGGTCTGTCTTCTATTTATTTATAGTTATTTTTGATTAGTGCACCATAGATACACATAAAGGTTAAATTCACTGTGGTATATTCATATATGTACCTAGGATAGTAGGGTCAGGGTCAGTTTCCCACTGGTCCTCTCTTCCTATCCATCCTTCCTCTTCCTCAATCCCCTTCTTCTACTCCACTGATCTCTATTAACGTAAGATCCCTCTTTACCCTCCCTTATTTTGGTCAGGCTTCCACATATGAGAGAAATGATTTAATCCTTGACTTTCCGAGTCTGCATAACTTTAGTTAGCATGATTTTCTCCACTTCCATCCATTTACCTGCAGATACTATAATTTCATTCTTTATAGCTGAGTAAAACTTCATTGTGTATATATGCCACATTTTCTTTATCCATTCATATATTAATGGGCATCTGGGCTGATTCTACTACTTGGCTATTGTGAACTGTGCTGCTATAGATATCTATGTGGTTATATCACTATAGTATTCTGATTTTAGTTCTTTTGGTTAAATTCCCAGAACTGGGATAGCTGGGGAATATAGTGGTTCCATTTCTTGTTTTTTGAGGAATCTTCATACAGATTTTTCAGAGTGGTTTTCAGTCCTACCAACAATGTACAAGTATACCTTTTTCCTCACATCTTTACCAATATTTATTATTCTTTGTATTCTTGATAATTGCCATTGTAACTGGAGTGAGATGAAATATCAGTGCACTTTTGATTTGTACTTCTCTGATTGCTAGAGATGTTGAAGATTTTTTTATATTTGCTGGCCATTTGTATTTCTTCTTTTGAGAAGTGTCTTTTTAGTTCATTTGCCATTTATTAACTGTTTTTTCTTTGTATTAATTTTTTTAGTTCTTTATATATTTTCAGTATTAATCCTCTGTTGGAGAAGCAAGTGGCAAATATCTAAGAGGGGATAATTTTTTAATATCATTGTTCTCTATACTTTTGTCTGATAGATTTTGGCTTGAGTTAAGAGGCTTATTACATAATTTCTTCTCATTAAGAGCACAAAAATCTACCCAAAACTTCATCTGTTGGTTCATTTTAAATCATCACTGAAGGCCAAATATTGCACTAATCAATACAAATTAGAGCACTGGCAACTGGGTAAATGGCAACCAGACTGAATCATTCAGATCTTGAATTCATGGACTTCTGTTAACTGTAGCTAGCCCACAGAAAGGAAAAGTTTACACTTTTATTTATAGAACATAAAATTCCACGGCCACATGTCTTTGTCATTGATGTTACATTGAATATATACATGTGGTATGTGGGGCAAATGCTGAAAATATTAATTTTTACAAGTTGTTCAGGAGGGAATACAGAGAGAAATTGTCTACAAAGAATAAATATTAGTTTTCTTCTAACCCACATGGCCCGTATGACTGCTTGTGTCTAGTATGAAGTAGTCATGTAACTATGAAGGTGGTATTTCTCCAGTTGCCCATACTTCCTTCCTTAGCTAGTGACACTTAGGCAGGTTATGTATATCAGTCACATACAATTACTGCCACATTTACTCTGTGGTGTTGTAATCTAAGGACAGTCAACCAGTGCTTAATGTCCTTAAAATTTGTGGGCTTCCTTTCTTACATGATGGTAATGTTCTTCTAGAACATAGTATCAGTATAAAACTTTCATCAGGTCTAGGACTCAGGTTTTCAACAAACATCACCTTAGAAGATTCATCACCATACTTTTCAGCAGAATTATATTTCACAAAGTTATTCAGATCTTTTACACCTTGAAGCTTCTTAAATTTCTGTAGCCTGTTTTCTGAATATTCACACTGATATCCAGTGCTCAGTTTTTGTGGCCAATTCTATTTTGTTTAGTGAGCTGAAAAATTCATTTCCCCTATTAAGACAGTTTTGTATTGTTTCATATTTTCATTGATCATTTGCATTTTTTTTTCATAGCTTTGCTTGTTTTTCTTAGTTGTTTCAATACAAAAATTTGTGTGTCTTCAGCTTAGGAGAATCTTCTTCATTCTTTTAACCACTGTCTTTTCTCTAATGATCCTCTGCTGTTTCAGGAATGACCTGAATACTTTGATTTCAGCATACTTAAATCACAAAAACAGGAACAAAAGACCTTTATATTATTCGATACATTTAGACTGAAAGTGCCACGGCCAATGTCTCAGCTTGGCACCAGAATCACGAGGCACTCACAGCTTTGTAGGTTCAAACAGCAATTCTTTATTCCAGCTCTCACACCACCTCCACACAGGTCCAGGGGCAAACGCGTTCTGCTGTCTCCCGCACAAACCACCTACTCCACGAGGCTCTCTCCAAATCCCATTTTAATCTCACGAGAACTCAACAGGAACAAGCAGCAGGAACACCCTAATCCCAGCAATAATCTTCAACTTCCAACTTCCCTAAAACCCATTATCTTAAACTGGCAACGCCTTAAACTCAAGGAGCCGGTTACTTCCTCAAACCTGATCAGCTCTAAACCCGAATCCGCCTTGGTCCTTGAGCAAGGTCACCTTATTAAAGCATGCATGCAATGTTCCATCAAATGTCCTCTAAGCAGCATGGGGTACGCTTGGCAAGGAAATTTCGATGCGTCATTCCTACTTGGTAATGGCCCTCAGCATCTCCCCCCTTCTGATTAATTAAACAACAAGCAATGCGGCTTAGGACCGTGCCTGGTAGGTTGTCCAATTCAACATATGGTTCTTACCCGTCATCGGATGAACTGACCTCTAGGCGTCAGTCCCCTGTCTTAGGTTGAATCCACTGCAATCAGATCAACCCGTCGCTGACTACCGGTCCAGCATTCAGCCATGCTTGTGGATAGGCCTAAGCACCAGTGGGGGGGTGAGGTTCTTGCCTCACCTCTGTTGGCCCCCAAATTTAACCTTGGTGCCAGTGGGGGGGTGAGGTTCTTGCCTCACCTCTGTTGGCCCCCAAATTTTAGACCATCACTAGTAGAAGGGAGGAAGATACAGAAATGCCACGACACCAAGCCAATTGATGGCTCCTTTGGAAAAATTGCATCACTGGTGACACCATCAGCAAAGATGTCAGCATTACCACAATTAACATGGGGTGCGCTGGCAAGGAAATTGCATCACTGGTGACACCATCAGCAAAAAATGCCAGCAGTACCACAATTCGCTGCACCAGACGATAGTTCACAATGCATGCAACTGATATATAGTCCAGGCAAGTTCTGCAGGCAGTTCAAAGTGGAAGAGTCTATCAATATGTCCATTTCCTCCCAAAGTAAATCAAGTCCTTGATTGAGCATTACTTGTTGAGTTATATTCATTGATGCATCAGTTTATACAGTTTACTGTGGTAGCTATCATAGAAGCTGTAGTTTGGTTTTCTTAGTCTTCACCGGCACTGGGATGGAGATGGGAATTCTGGCAATGATGTTAAAGAGACATTATCCTGAACAGAATTATTAAATATAATGAAAAGGAAAAGTGAAAGTAAACAAACAGATCTGTTAATCACCTTTAAAAACAATAGTAAGCAAACAGATCTATTAACCACCTTTGAAAACAATCATTAACAGCTGTTTACCTAATTAGATTAAACCACTTAAATCACGTGAACAAAAAAAAAATTTGGATCCATTTTTTCATGAGCGCTCCTCATATAAAAATATGGACATACACACATACTGACATGCAACACAAAACAGTGCAGACATAACATACAACACATAAGACAATAATAACGGCCTTGTAGCTTTACCTAGGTAAAATCTCCATTGCAATGTTTAAAAACTCCACAGTCAAAAAATAAAAAACAGTCAAAAAACAAAACTGATCAGAAAAACATTAACCTAGGTTTGTATGAGCTCAAAAAATAAAATAGAACTTTATGATGTGGAAAAAAGCAATAATAAAATAGATATTGAAAAAAAGGCACCGTGGTTAATCACTGTCGCAGATGTAAGAATAGCCAAGCTGGAGCTCTGGATTTCAGCTGTTATGGATTTCAGTCAAATCATCTTCTTTTTCTGTAGAAATTGTTTTGGTTAACCTCTCTGGAATCCAAATCGGCTGCTGTTCTCCCTGTGGGAACACACAAACGGAACCCCGGCTCCAGACAATAACTGGGTCGGGACCTTTCCATTGTCCTGTTAGAATATCTTTCCAAAGTACCTTAGGCTTATGTACATTTTTTGGATACATATGTCTTTCCTGATGAACCCAAATTTTAAAAGTTTTGAGTAAAAAAGGGTTATTTTAAGTTTATCTTTGGGGGATATATACCCCTTTAAGATCCTTTTAAATTTAAGTCTTTCAAAAGCATTCTGCCTTAGTTTTTAGAATTACCTTAGTCCTTTTAATTTTTCTGATGTGGTTTTAAACCATAGTTGTCTTAGCCTTTTGCATTTTCTATCTGAAATACCTTTACTTGACATTTTCAACCATTTTTTATCTTATTTCTATCTTCTACTTTTCTTCTAAGGTTTTTATATTTACCCTTAGTTGCTTTTTTTTCTCTCCTAGTTTTCTTTTGTTTCCTATTTTGTGGGTTTAAAATTCTTGTCTTTCTACATCTTTTTTATCTTCCTATATCTTTTTTATCTTTCTACATCTTCTCTCTCTTTTTTTTTACCTTTCTGTACTTCTGTTTTTGAAGTTTTCCACTTCAAATTTTTAATCTTCTTTATCTAAATCTTTTATCTTATTATCTTCCTATTTTCATGGGTTATATTTTTTTCTCCGTCATGAAGGCATCTTGATCACCTTCAATTTAACCTTTTAAAGCCTTTTGCAACTTATTTAGACATTTTACAACTTTTTACTTTACCACACAAAGATTATCTCATCTCCCTCTTTTTGGTTTAATGAATAAAGCAATCTTTTTTCCGCCATGAAGGTATCTCAACCACCTTCAATTTAACCTTTTAAAGCCTTTTAATTATCACCTATACTGTACTTTTAAATGTACTTTTTCACCACCTACAGCTTCACTCTTTTAAATGAGGCTTAGATTCTGTTTAAATCGCTTAATATTAGTTTACATGGCTGCCCTTCAACCAAAGGCTTTTTTTTTTTTTAAACTCCATTAAGAAGCTTTGTCTCAATCTGCCATGTACAAATACCTTTTTTCTTCTTTCTTCCTTTCTCAAGCTTTTAAAGTAAGTCTAGTTTTCTCAAAATCTTTTAAAATGGCCTTTTACAACTTTTTACCACACAGAGATTATCTCATCTAGAGACATTTATTTAACCTTTAACCTTTTATATTAAAATATATTTCCATATCTTGAACCTTTTTATCTCTTTTTTAACCATTAACCCTTTTTATAAATTCACATTCTGAAACAACCCTTATAAAATTACTCCACTTAAATAAGATGAAATACTTTCATGTTTTTAAGGTACTATTATGCTGTAATTGAAACCCAACTGAAACTTCTTATACTATTTGTATATAAATTACACATGATAGAATATTAACTCTTAGTAACCTTGTTTTAGCAAAGACACAGACCAAAGCAATAAACTTTTTTCTATTTACCAATTTATGAAAACACACATAATTTCTAAATATATTACCTTATGGAACTTAATAAGTATAGAGTACTTGATTTCATATTTAGTGGTTAATATTTTAACACTTTAGCTTTGTAAATTAATCAGCTGTCTGTAAAAACCAAGATCTTAGACAAGTATAGTAAACAGAACTAGCCATCTCTTTCTTGTTCAAGAAAAATCCTTCTACAGGATACCATGATGGTCCTATTGATATACTTAATAACCCGTCTTTAAAAAGCCATGGGCTACATTTTTGTATTGTATCAACATATGCCCTAGCTGTTCTTGGTCTTACTGGGGTGCCTCCTTCCTCTAACAATTTCTCTTCCTCAGAGGAGAACAAATTCAAACCTTGAGTCAACCATTTTCCCCAGTTTGCCTGAGAAAGTTCTAGGAACAGGCAACTTGAAATAAAAACAAAATAAATCAAAACAAGAACACGTTGTTTTTTGAAATGGTCACCCATTTTTTTGCTCTCCTTCAGGATCGAACAAATTCACTTACCCCCAAGCTTCAGACATCCCACATACGGGCCACCATAATGCCAAGGGCCAATGTCTCGGCTTGGCACCAGAATCACGAGGCACTCACAGCTTTGTAGGTTCAAACAGCAATTCTTTATTCCAGCTCTCACACCACCTCCACACAGGTCCAGGGGCAAACGCGTTCTGCTGTCTCCCGCACAAACCACCTACTCCACGAGGCTATCTCCAAATCCCATTTTAATCTCACGAGAACTCAACGGGAACAAGCAGCAGGAACACCCTAATCCCAGCAATAATCTTCAACTTCCAACTTCCCTAAAACCCATTATCTTAAACTGGCAACGCCTTAAACTCAAGGAGCCGGTTACTTCCTCAAACCTGATCAGCTCTAAACCCGAATCCGCCTTGGTCCTTGAGCAAGGTCACCTTATTAAAGCATGCATGCAATGTTCCATCAAATGTCCTCTAAGCAGTATGGGGTACGCTTGGCAAGGAAATTTCGATGCGTCATTCCTACTTGGTAATGGCCCTCAGCATGAAAGAATTCTATTTTTATAACTTTTATATTTTAGGTCAAAGACAAAGTTAGATAAACATTTATCATTAGGTAAATATATTTACATTCTTTGAGGTTAGCAAAAAATAGACAAACAACTCAAGACAGAGATATAAAATGTTATATCTAAATTTAAATTTTATTATCCTCTAGCTTTTGACATATATTTACAGAATGTAATAGTGGTCAGTTTTTTTCTCTATTTTTCTATTCAAGTTACCTGTTGTTTTGACATGAAATTCAGTATCTTCTAATGTGCTAATGTTGCTTTACAGATTAATCCTTTTTTTCTAGAATACAATTTCTTAAGGGAAGGCACCATATTTTAAATACTTCTGTTTCTCTCAAATATAGTAGTCTCAAACATCATTCGCTCTTTCATTTTGTCAACCAAATTGAATTTTCTAAATGACAACTACTTAAAATGAATAATGTAGATACTATTTGGTTATACTAAATACAAAATGATTAAAATAATCTTTTACTTCTGGCTAGGGGGTTTATTTAATACTGTATATTGAAGGTTGCAAATAAATAAAAAATATTTGCCTATGTAAACCCAACAATTCATGGACAATTACATCCATTTTTGTGATTTCTTTCCAAACTATTCATCACATTAGCAGTTTGCATCAAAGCCAAATGGCTTCCTGTGGTGAGTAAAAGAGATTTAAGATACTTAACTATGTGTGTCAGAACAAGGCTTTATCATTTTAGTATCAGTTTGTAGTGATTTTCCTGAATAAATGAGTAAATAAGTTATTGATAGGAGATAAATAGAAGTAGTTCCTATTTAAACTTTAATGATGCTTTTTAATTCATTTCCTCATTGTTCAAGTCTTCCTAAATCATCTGTAAAGGCTTTTGTTTTTAGTATTTTGAATAGTTTACATTAATAATGTTATTTTATATTAATATTGAATTATATTTATACTTATTTTTATGGAAAAAGTTGCAAATTATTTTATAAAGTTAAGATGCATATAGTAGTTATAAATCACAGTTGATGGACTAGAACATTTCTATACTTTCTTTAGTTAACTACACATGTTCCAAGCCTCTGTTGGATAGTCATCTCAGTTTGTATTAGGTCTGGCCCTCTCCCAGGGTTGTAAAAAGGTCCTGGGTGCTTACACAATATTGGAGAGGCACCTCTGGTCATTGGGTCCTTGTTATACCTACAGGGTCCCCTTTGGTTTTGTCACCTTTTCTGGTTACAGTTAGGTCAGGAAAGGATCTGGGTGTTTCTCTTATGCTATGGGGAGCAAGCTCTCAAGGCACAGTGCCTACATATTTTTTTTTCTGAGATAGTATCTTTCCCAAGAATGCCATTATAACAGAGGAAATGGCTCTGAATGACCTCTGCTGTCTTTCAGTCTCAAGAGACATTTATTTCTTCACAATTCCAGAAGTTTTTCCCTCTTCACATGGCCCACAGTGTCTTCACTTTAAAATGAACTTTTATGTTATGTTTTTGTTGTTTTTATAAGCCAGTGATTTAAGGTAGTTTCAGCTTTCTGTCTCCGAGAAATTCAGACAAGAAAGGAAGAAAGCCTTCATTTATCTGTTTACATAGATATCTATGTGTCTGTCTACCTAGCTGTCCATGTAAAAATGAAATTTACCCTCACTTTCTGCTGTATGAGAACTCACTTTTGGATAAATTAAAGACTCAAATGTGAAAGACAAAACTATTAAACATTATGTAATATATACTTGATCTTAGACTAGAAGAGTGCAAACTATGAAGAGAGAAGAGTTATTAAACAAAATATACAAAGCTTCCAACTTGAGAGGCACCAGTGACATGCCATCACTTATATTTCTCTTTTAAATATTAAACATTTTAAGATTAAACTATTTCTATAAGGAACATGGTTTTATATCATTTCACTTTTTTCTTCACACCACTGTTGTGATTTAGTTCCCAATTGTTATTTTTTAAATTTATTTTTTGGAGGGGGTATTGAGGATTGAACTCCGGGGTGCACTTGACCACTGAGCCACATCCCCAGCCCTATTTTGAATTTTATTTAGAGAAAAGGTCTCACTGAGTTGCTTAGTGCCTTGCTGTTGCCAAGGCTGGCTTTGAACTCATGATCCTCCTGCTTCAGCCTCCGAGCCCCTGGGATTATAGGCGTCTGGCCCAATAGGTATTTTTAATATAATTATAGGACCCCCAAATGGGTGAAATAATCCAATTTCCAACATATTTTTTTTTTTACCTAAAAGGCTTGTAATTAAGATTTATAACTGATATGTAGCTTAATTTTACAATGGCAAATAAGATAATTAGCTATTTTAAACAACAATAGAGATAAATATAAACCATACATTCAAATGCTATGCTCCAGCCATCTGGATAATTCTACTCTGAATCTGGTTTTTATTTTCTTGGCACTAGAAATATACCAAAGGGTCTGAGACAAAGGGAAATGGCTGGATAAGAAGGAAGTGATCTAGAGGCTCATGTTTGGGAAAGTTACTCTGGTAGTTATTGGAAAGATGATAGAGGAACAGTGGTCAAAAATAGACCCAAAGACAAGAAGTTATTGTGTTCATCTAGGACAAAGATAATTGCATTCTGACTTAAAAAAAATGGCAGAAGGGATGAAAAGGAGACTTGATGAACACAGCTCCTTTGGAAGATGGAAATCAATGGCTCATAGTGACCAATAGCGCTTCCCCAATGAGTTGATGTTACATGAGCCTGTGAATAGCCTGAAATAAGATGAGCCCTACCAATGACAATGGAAGCAAGATTTAGATGGAAACTTGGTCTCATATGACTGTGAAGCTGCCAAATAGTGCTAAATTGTTTATTTGGGGACTATTTTTTAACATTAAAGAGAAATACACTTTCATCTTATTTGAGCTATTGTTATTTTCTATCAGATATTACAAAACCTAGTACAACATATTCTTTTATAATTTTATTTTATCGAGGTAAAAGTTATATATAGTGAAGTACACAAATTTCTGTTGTACAATTCAATATGTGTTTTGGTTATCTATTTCTGGTAGCAAAACATTCTAAAATGTAGTGGCTTAAAACCATAATTTATTTGACTTTCATGAGTTAATTGTACTGGATAATTTTCATTTGTGGTCTCTTCAATGGTTTCAGGTATATATCAGCTGAGGCTGTAGTCATGTGAAGACCTGACCAGATTGGACATTGTTTCAGTCAGCTTTTTCACTGCTGTGATTAAAAGGACCTGACCAGAACAATTGTAGAGGATGAAAAGTTTATTTGAGGGCTCACAGTTTCAGAGGTCTTAGTCCGTATTAGGTTAGCTCCATTCCTCAGGGCTCAAGATGCGGCAGAACATCATGTAGAAGAGTGTGGAAGAGGAAAGCTGCTCACATGGTGACCAGAAAGGAGAGAGAGAGAGAGAGAGAGAGAGAGAGAGAGAGAGAGAGAGAGAGAGAGAGAGAGAGAGAGAAGAGAGAGAGAGAGAGAGGCTACTGGCCAGATACAAATATATACTCGAAAGCCACAGCCCAATTAATTACTTCCTCCAGCCATATCCCACCTGCCTCGAGTTACCACTCAGGGATTTATTCACTCATTAGGTTAAGGCTATAACCTAATCATTCCTCCTCCAAACCTTTTGGCATTGTCTCACAGGTGAGCTTTTGGGGGACACCTCACATGCAAACCATAAGAGAGGGTACACATACTTTTGTCTTTGGTTTCTTTCACTCACCTAATACTTTTTAGATATGCATGTTGTCACATGTAGCAGTATTTATTCTTTATTATGAGTAAATAATAGAAGAAGAATAAAAATATGAGAATCCTATCATATAAACATACTATGCCGGGGCTGGGGATGTGGCTCAAGCGGTAGCGCGCTCACCTGGCATGCGTGCGGCCCGGGTTCGATCCTCAGCATCACATACCAACAAAGATGTTGTGTCCGCTGAGAACTAAAAAATAAATATTAAAAAATTCTCTCTCTCTCTCTCTCTCTCTCTCTCTCTCTCTCTCCCTCCTCTCTCACTCTCTCTCAAAAAAAAAACATACTATGCCAATATTTATTCATTCTCCTACTGATGAATGTTTAGGCTTTTCCAGATTAGAATTAGTATGAATAACCCTGCTATAAACATTTTTGTTCAAGTTTTTTGGGACAATGCTTTAATTTCTTTTGAAATAAAATTTCTGGGTCATGGGGTGGGCATATGATTATCTTTCAAAGGCACAAATAGGTATCCTATTTGTGGAAAGTGGGTATACCTTATTTCCAATCCCAGTAGCAATATATGAGAGTTCTATTGTTCCACACCTCACAAAGCTTGGTATTGTTCAAGTTTTTAAAAAGTACTCACCTTTCTAGTAAGTGAGATAGAATTTCATTTTTCTTTTAATTTTCTTGAAGACTCATTGTTTTGAACTTATTGGCTTTGTTGGTCTCTCAAATTTTTCTGTGTATCATTGATAGCTGAATTTATAAAATTCTCTATATGTCTACATTTGGGGGATACATTTTCCTCCTTTCTTCTGTCAGCTAATTAATTTTTTGTTTGTCTTTGTTGCTAGGTAAATCTTTATCTGATATTTCCTTTGCAGTGCCACTTGGTACCTAATAAATTTTTACCTGTAGTGCTGTTATTGTAATTTACTTGTATTTTTGATGTTGCCTTAGTATTTCCTTTTTGATCTACAGATGACTTAGAACAAGAATTTTTATTTCACGATATATGTAAGATTTAATTCTATCTTTTTGTTACACTTTTCTAACTTAATTGTGTTTTGTCAGGATCTAATGTCATGTAGATTACCTATTTTTTGCAATTCATTTAAGACACATTTTCTAGGCTAGGGTGTGGTCAAGTTAAAAACTTATACTTGTGTACTTGGGAAGAATTTATGTTCTCTTATGTATGAATACATAATTCTTTGTGTGTCCAACTGGTCAAATATGTGAATTATAATATTCAAATCTTCATCTTCTATACCTTACATGAATGCTTTGTCTTAGTTTTTGTTGTTGTTATTGTTGCCTCTTTGACCTATTAATAGTTAAGAAAATATAGCTCCTGTTTTACTAATTTATTTTCTTGAAGTCACACTGGCTAACTTCCTTTTCTTCAGCTATATACACACCAGTTCAAGTCAGATTTTCATTTCTCTAGGGACTTAGCTTAAATTTGTTTTCCTTTACAATTTCTTGGATTTCACATTTGCTTCTTGTCTCACGGAGTTGATTTTAGAGATGGAAGCCAAAAGCCTATGCTAATTGCCATCTTCACTGGCACTGGAACCCATATAACAAATTTTCCTATATTAATTGTTCATCCAGAAATCTTTCTTTAATTGAATTAAACTACTTTTTGTGTGTGCACATTCTTCTGAGAGATTTCTGTGTAGACATTTTTCACATAAACATGCTATTTCTTCTTTCATATTTATACCTTTTGTATATTTCTCTGCTCTGTTTTTATTGGCTAAGATATTCACAACATTTTGAATAGTAATAATAATATGGTATCCCTGTTCTGTTCCTGATTTTTATGATAAAGCTCCTAAAGCCTTATCATTAATAATTTTGTTTGTTTCAATTTTTCCTGCATATCTTCAATTAAAAATAAGGAAAATTCCTGTCTCTAGTTTGCAATGTTTTTGAGTCAAGAGTGGAAACTGAATTGAATTTTGCAGCTATGTTTATAGGTGAGCTTTCTCTATAATTTTTCTTTCTCATACCTCCCCAGATCTAGTAACCATGGGTGGTCAAAATTTTCTTTCTTTTTATATGAGGTGTGATAAAATTATTAAAATTCTTAAAAGGACACAAAAATAGTCAAATTATTAAAAGCCTTAGAACGGTATTATGGGGAGAAAGAATAAGTAAAACACAAATAGATAATGACAAAACTAATTTAAATAACCATAATAGCAATTTTATTTATTTATTATTGGTGCATTATAATTATACATAATAGTGGAACTCATTATTGCCATTAAATAATTTGATTAATCTCTTTCTCTATTACATTCCATTTTCCACCCTATATTAACTATTTTAAAAGCAGTTTTTAAAAGTGCTGCGATTATTCTTTTGATTAGAATCAATATTTTAAAATATTGTATTATAAACAACTGAAAACATGCACAAAAGTAGGGAGATCCATTAAATGAATCCCTATTTACTTTTAATCCATATGTAACAATTATTGATTAAATCTATACATTGCAAATTATTGTGTATTACTTTAATATTTCAGATATTTATTGTTTAATATATTTATATGGTTATTTAAAAGGGTATTACAAGAAAAGCAATAGTAACTAATGAGCAGTCCTCTTCTCTTAGTAAGGACCCACCAACAAGAAATACCTTTAAAATTCTTATTTATGGTGAGGAAACAGATGCTCCTGTAAGCATCTGCACAATGACTCAGATGGAGTCTGTACTGGAGCCAAGATAGGAAAAGTTAGGTGTTGATTTCTGCATTGCACACTTACCCACCATACCACAAGGAAGACAGAGGGAGAACTGAGAGGTATGGAGAAAAGGAAGGGGTGTCATGGTGAACGAAAAAGAAAACAGGGAGAATCAATACATGGAAGGATCAGGAAAGATGAGAATTGAAAAGCCCTTGGTGGTTTTGTCCTCGAAGATCATTGTCAGCCTTGCAAAGAATACTTCAGGGAGGGCGTGATGGCAGAAATTAGATTCCTGACACTATATTTTCTGTATTGGAATAAATTTAAGAGTAAATATCAATTAATATAAAAATCATATCTGAGTGACCAACAGATTAGAGATTGGAACAGTTTAAGGAGAAACAAGTGGGGGACACCTTGTCAAAAGGCTGAGGCAATTTGACCCAAAGAATCAAAAGTGCAAACCCTTCATAGTCCCCTTACTGGAAAACAGGAAGAAAATTAAATGTCCACCAGGAAAATAGTAAATCATGAAAATCAAATCTAATGTAAGTAAAACCTAAAATCATGCTGTCCGCATAAGTTTTCAAGGTAAATCTATAAAATTTATTTAAATTATTAAAACCATCCCTGGCAGTGGTAGAGAAGGTGACTGCAGGCATTCATATATGGTGGTAAGCTCTAGAAGCCAAGAATATTAAAGCAAATGAAGAGCTAGGTCTTAGAAATAGTTTATGTCAAAAATAACTGTTTTTAAACCTTTAATTTCACTATTTGAAGGAAGATTTCATTTATCTAAAAAAAGAAAGCAATCTAATTTTTATAATCAATTTTATTCTTAAGGTTTTCTTTCCATTTGACCCCCACACACATTCAGTAAGTACCCTGTGTTTTGAGTACTCTAGAGAATAAAAGGCTATTTAGATCTTAAAGATAATTTTAATTCTATAAAGTTCATTTTACTTCTGCCTCATCTTTTGCTGATTCAGGAAAAACAGTGGCTAATTCTTGATTAATGTAGAAGTGAAACATTTAAATTTAACAAGTTCAGGTTAGTCTCTTTTCACTTAATGTGTCCTGTAAGAGTAAAAGAAATGGGACTTATATTTAATGACAGAAGAAATTTTTAAAATTATGGCTTCATTTTAATTTTCTACTTTTGTTTTAAGTCTTCTGGTTGTTACTAGAGACTATGATATATGTTACTCTTTACTTCTTTGTTCAATTGTCAGCATGCTGCATCCTTATAATTGACCTGAGAAACAAAATGGTACAAATTTATCCTCTAGCAGGTTTTAATACGTGGTTCAAGAATCTCTCTTCATCAAATACTGCATTAGAAGCTGGATATTTCAGCTATACTATTGATTAGTATTTCTGACTATAGTTTTATTATGTAACCTCCTCTTAAACTTTTAACTATACCATTTTCTTTTTGATAGTCTCTTCTAACACATGTTTCTTGACCTTTAATTTCTTCCACCCCACTTCTAAATCTCAGAGAATTTAGGCTCAACAATGAATAACATAAAATATACTTTTTGGATAAGGATATATGTTTCATCTTACCATCATCTCTATGAAATGGCTATCACTTATGGGTACCTTATAATGTGGGAAGTATTTTATCTTATTCAGTCCTTGTGCAACTCTGCTGAGTAGGTATCATCATCCCATCTTACAGATGAGGAAACTGAAACCTGAATTGAGTAAGGGTTGGAGGATGAACACAGAAACCAAGTATCTTGCCTTCCTGTCCACCTTCCTGCTTCCCTGCTCCTCCACTAAGGTCTTCCATAGAAGACTGAGATGTAGCTGTTTATATTCCTCTCATGTCCTCATCCATGGGTCTTACCCATTTGCCAAATTCAGTCTTATAGAACAATTGCTGCTGCTCGAGAAATTGTCAGACAAAAGTGTTTTGTAATCAAGGTGGTTATGAAGAACAACCTTCCCCAGCTTTGATAAGATCACAACCCCCAACTTCTCTCTCAAAGTTCTTAAAGAGCCAAGGCTGGTATTGCCAGAATCCTGGTGGTAGTGTATCATGCATTGTTTGATGCATGATATTTCTTTCTTTCCTCCTTTCCTCTTCCCTCTCTCTTGACCCTTTTCCTTCCTTCTTTATCTTTCCAGATTTTCCCCTACTTACAGTCTCTTTTCTCTTTCTTCTTTAAGGAAAATCAGATCAAGTATGTCTATTTGAAAAGTTCCACAGATGAATCTATCTTATTTTCCCTTCTCTCCCTAACTCCTGAGACCTTTGCGACCCTGTGCTCCAAATGTGAGAAATATGTTAATGTTAGTGCAGTCATTTTAATGGAGATGTTTCTATGAGGTACATATGCACAGTGGGATACTCTTTAGCCACAGAAACAATGAAATTCTGTCATTTGCAACAATATGGTGGGAATGGAAGTCATAGTGAAATAAGCCAGGAATAGAAATATAAGAACTGCACAACCGGAACTCATATAAGGAATTTAAAAGAACTGTTCTTGTAAAAGTTGAGGGGAAAATGGTGATTACCAGAGGCTGAAGAGGGTAGGAGGAGGCTGGGGATAGGAAAGGTTGGTCATTAGGTACCATTATGCAGTTAGGAATTCTGGGGTGCTATTGCAAATAAGTGACTCTGTATAGCAATTGAGTGCCATGTATCTCAAAAAGCTAAAAGAAATAATTTTGAGTGTTTTTTCCATAAAGAAATCATAAATGTTTAAGAACATAGATATGTTTATCTTGGTTATACAATGTATACCTGAATTGAAACATCAAAAGCGAACCCAATTAATATGTACAATTTTTATGTATTTATGTATCAGTCAAAAATAAATTTAGTTTGGTGGGTTCAGTGGGTGCATCTGTAATCCTAAAGACTTGGGAGGCTGAGGCAGGAGGATTACAGGTTTAAAACCAGGGTCAGCAACTTAGGCCCTAAGCAACTTAGTGAGATCCTGTCTCAAAAATAAAAAAAATAAAAGATAAAGCCTAGGATGTGGCTCGGGGGTTAAATGCTCCTGGGTTCAATCTCTTGTACCAAAAAAAAAAAAAAAAAGTAAAAGTAAAAAATTAGTTGAACTTTAATAAAAATTTTGGTGAGGATAAGTAACTTTCGTATACTGTCAGTGATAATGTAAGTTGGTACAGTTAGTATGGAAAAATAGTTCTTTAAAAATTTTAAAACAGAACTACTATATGATGGAGCAATCCCACCCCTAGGTGTATATCCAAAGGAAATGAAATCAGTATGTCAAAGAGATATTTGCACTCTCACATTCATTGCAGTATTATTCCATGTCTTGCATCCAAGATATGGAATTAACCTAACTGTCCATTGAAGGGTGAATAATAAAACATTGTGCATATATACATAATGGATTATTATTCAACCTTAAAATGAGAAGGAATTCCTTTCATTTGTGACAAAATGGGTGAATTTGTAAGGCTTTTTTTTTTTTTTTAATATGCATTACACTAAATGAAAGAAGCCAGACACAGAAAGGCAAAAACTGCATCATCTTATTGATGCGTAGAATCTAAAACAGTCAAACTGAAAGTGCAGAGAGCAGAAAAGTGGTTATCAGGGGCTGTGGTTAAGGGGGTAGAAATGAGAAGCTCTTACACAAAGGTACACACTTTTAGCTAGATAAGATGGGCGAGTGCCCAGATATTGTTCATTATGGTGATTATAGTTAAAAGTAATGTGTATTTGGGAGCTGGGGTTGTATAGATCAGTGGTAGAGCTCTTGCCTAGCACGTGTGAGGCACTGGGTTCAATCCTTAGCACCACCTAAAAATAAGTAAATGAAATAAAATTATTGTATCTATCTATAACTAAAAAATATTTAAAATAATGTATATTTTAAAATTACTAAGAGAACGAGTCTTGTATGTCCTCATCACACAAACCAAAAAGAAATCTAGTTGAGGTGATGAGTATCTTAGTTAACTTGATGTGGTACTCATTTCACAGTGTATATGTATCAAAACATCACATTATATAACATAAATACATGCAGTTTTTATATATTGTACCTCAAAAAACAAAATCAAAACCGTGAGGGAAAAAGTTCCAGCTGGACTGGCTCTTACCTCAGTGGTCTGGTAAGGGACATGCTTCTAAGTTCATCCACATGTTTGGCAGAATTCAGCTCAATGAAGTTGCAGCTCTGGGGGTCCTGCTCCCCTCCCCCTGCTTTGTCATTATTTTGGGTTTTGACTGGGGTAGGTATTTCTCAGTTTTAGAGGCATTCTAGAATGAATTCTTGAATCTACATGAAAATTTCAGGATAATTATCAATAACTGAAGCTGTCCTACACAAAACTTAATTTTAATAATTTGTAAAATAGTGTATTCTTTCCAAGTCTTATACCATTCAGAGCTGTTTGTGCTTGTAAGCAAGGTACTGATACAATAATTCTTTTTATCACTAGTGTGTTTAAGTTTCACATATGGTAAAGAAATTGTCAATGTTAGCAATGTGTGCAATGAAAAACAGCTTACTATATTTATTTGTTCTATGAGTTTGTCTTTCATATTGTGACCTAGAGCTGAATACATTGAACTAGGATATCACTGGAAGTGCAGTTTGAACTGATGTCTGTGTTTGTTGCAGAATCAACAAATATTTTCTATTTTTAAAATTGATTTTATTTTTTCAAAATACATGACAGCAGAATGCATTGCAATTCTTATTACACATATGGAGCACAGTTTTTCATATGTTTGTATATAAAGTATGTTCACATCAATTCATGTCTCTATATGTGTACTTTTTTGCATTACAATTCTTATACATATATATACCACAATTTTTCATATCTCTGTTTGTATATAAAAAGTATGTTTACACCCAATTCGTGTCTTCATACATGTACTTTGGATAATGATTTCCATCACATTCCACAACAAATATTTTTAAGTAAGCGTCTTGTATGCAGTTGTTGACTAGTGTCTTGAAAACTGAATATATTTTCTTAATCCTAGAAACACAGAGTGCTGCATTATGAGAAATTGCAAAGGATTAATATTTCTTCTTTTAACTTTTTATCCAATACTTTCTTTTAGTTTTTCAACTTACATATCTTATATAAATGGCATTTAAAGAGTGATGTTTATTGCTTCATTAGATGGTACATATTGAGAAATAAAATACTTTTATTTTGGCAGTTCAAAAATAATCGAACTTCATATGATATACTTGCAAGAGACTGGTAGAAATTTTTTAGTTTCTTATTTCTTTGGACTCATATCATGATTTGGTTATTATTATTATTGCCATATTCACAGAAGCATTATCTTGAGCAAAGAAATTCAATGAAGCCTGTTTTGTCATGAGTAAATTGTAATAAAATTATGCTAGTTTTTTATTTACTTTGCTGGTTTAGCTAATTATATTACAAATAAAAACCAGACTTTATATTCGTTAAAATAATTATAAAATAAATGTTAAAATAATTAAATGCTTACATTTCCCAAGATTTTTACATACTTTGTGTTGGAGTTGGAATGGTAATTTCAAAATATCTCACACTGCAATGAAGCTCTATTGTTACATGTAATGATAATGATGATGATAATTACAGTAATTCCTTTACTGATAGGTTCAAGTTTGGGGCTCGACTAAGAATCTAATGAAGAATATTCTTTGAAAAGAGCAAAAAAATTTTCTGAAAGCTGCAACCATATCAGATCCTATACGTCAATGCTTTTTGAGAGGTAGGATAATTTAAAATATTGTTTTCCTTGTTTATTTGCCCTATTGGATGTTTAATTCCAACATTGTATAGGAAACATTTGAGAAGACATTCATTTTATTCTCTTGCAAATTTGAGATTATTTGGTTTCTGTTTCTACTACTTAGTCAAAATAAATCCTAATCTATAAAATGTATTAAGGAACACAAATGGTATTTTTTTATGTCACAACACTATTCAAGTAGCAGTTTACAAAGCAGGGTCAGTTGTACATTGTTCCCAATATATTAACAAGGTAAACTAGAATTGGAGACTCAGTAATCACAAGTGTTTACAGTAATTTGACATTTTCTTCCCCATTGAAGCTGGGCAAGTCTGTTCAACAGGGTGTTGCAAGTTCACATGTTGAGCAGAACATGCAAATACCGACCACCGTTACCAGCAGATGTGAAGAATCATTGGACAGTAGATTCAAAGAACTAAAATAATTAGTTCTTTACTTCATGAAATCTTAAAAAAACATGACAAATCATATTCAGTCCTATGAAATATCACAGCAAACAGCTTAAAGCTCTAACATAATGCACACCAAGACCACTTTGTCTTCAATTTCCCTTAAATTATTTTTTCACCCTGTACTTTTTCCTTTCCTCCATTTGAACATTAATTATTTTAGCCCAATTCAGGAGTTTGTCTCTTCATATTTGTATTTCTAAGCTATATTTCTGAAATGTATAGCATGTTATGAACTGTGGACTTGCTTGTAGAGCCTTCTGTTTTTTTTTATTACTTCTTTTGAAGATGTTGTCTTATTTAGTTTGCTTAAACACTTTATCTTCATAAGTTTATATCTCATGATAAATACTTGTCAGATTTGCAGCATTTATTACTAGACTTATCAAATTAGCTTTTTTTTTGCATATTTGTATTTGTTGAGTATTTTTCTTTAAGTGGTCTGTACTTAAGTGTATCTTATCCTGCGTTTATTGAATTTGAAGTGATTTCCTCTTAAGGTGGAAATGTTCCAGGGTGGTGTTGTTAGCTATTAAAGAAAGTATGCCTCTGAAAAATTAATTCTGTTTGGGAACAAGTTGTATTTTACACCAAACTTAGGTTGACTCTGAATGGCCTCTCTGTACATAGCTCAGCACAGCTGCTGACTTAAAAGTGTATTTTATTTGCATTCAGATGGATGAGGATGATTAGAAGCAGACCTTGCTAATCACTAGTAGCAATAGATAAGGATGTTTTGCATTTATGATCCATTTTGTTTGGATATTTTCCCATTGCTGTTTGAATCTGTTTTCCATCTTTCTCCACTTGATCCTGTGCCTTCTGTTTTTAGTTTGGTTTAGCTAATGGGAAACATAGGCAGATAATTGACCTGGTATGTGGGAGGAAACAGAAAGCAGAGCTCCCACTCTTCAAGCTCCCCCTTAGAGGCAGAAAGGTTGCACCTTTGACCAAAGGCTAAAGCTTTTTATTGAGCACCATTCTTGTCTGGCTGTTCTCTCTGGGTCCCTCTTCCCCTTAAGTCCTAAGAGTGGTAATAGTTTGTCCTCTTCTTGCTCACTCCTGAGAACCTTACAGTCTTATTTTATAATTCTGTCCACCTCTTTGGAAAGAATCCCCTCTTTCATTTCCCCATTTGAGTGTAACTTATGTTTCCTTCCAAAATTATGACTGACATAAATGATATGTTTTTAAAGTTATTTATATAAAAAATGCAATCTAAAATAATTTAGTATAAATAGACCTACCTATTTTATTAATTTTACTGATTAATTATTCAACTAAACACAAAGGTATGTCCCTGATTTAGTTATACATGCAGAAAATATGCTCATATATTCTTCAAAAGAAAAAGGAAATCTGGGTGCAACGGCAAGCTGAGGAACACAATCAAAATGGCAAAAGAAAAGAGACATAAAATGAAATTAGCAATTTGCCTTAAAAACAGAAAATATAGGAGTCTAATAATGATTATAAGCACTTCTATAAAGCTTTATAAATGTTGATTCAATATATGACTTATACATATATTGAGCTATTTATTTCTCACAGGAGGAATATTACCTTCATTTTACAGGTGAGGAAACTGAGGTACAGAGCAGTTAAGTAGCCTATCTTCTTAGCTACTATGTCATGCTGTTTATTCAATGGTTTTGCTAAAAAAACTGCTAACTTACAACACAGACTAAATATTATATGAATGGATTTGCTTACAATAGTAACACAATAGGAACATAGATTTTTGGAAGCAAAGGTAGGTTTTATTTCCAGGTGTCAATTTAAATTTAAATATAGATTATTCCCTAGTAAGCTGTTTTTAAGCTTGATTTTCCTTTTTGGTACCCTTTTCCACAAATAGTGAATTGGCATGACATATATTATTCAGTATTATGAGTAAGTTTGTATATTAACATAAATTTTGTTTTTCTTTAGGTTTCTGATCTGCAGCAATGCCTGTTAGAAATTTCAGAGACACACCGTCCTGTCATGAAGAACTATTTAAGTTTTATTCTCAAAAATTAAATAGAAAAAGTGATATATCAAGGTAAGTTAGAAAAAAATTGTATTATTAAAGTAGGAGATCCATGGACATAGTAGAGAATCTTAAAAGTTCACAGATTGTGAAAAATAAAAACAAAAACAAAAACGTAATTCTCTAACCAAGAGTAAAGAGGTTAAAATTTACTATTTTTTAAAATAGTTTCATTTATTTCAACAACCATATTGTTTTAAAAACTGTGAGTTATACACTTAAATAGACATATTCTATACTTATTTAATTTATAATTTTAAAATGTTATGTTTCTCTTAATTTGCCATAGTAATCCACAAAATACATAAACTATTTAATGACTGCTGTATTGTGATACATTTTAGATATTTCTTAGTCCTTTGATATTTTAAATTTAGTCACAATAGAATGTTTTATGTATTTCAGATTATTTTCTTTGGGATAAAATAGGTACAAATGCAACTTAAAAGAACTTTCATGAAAATTTTATGATCACAGAGAGTGTATTTTCTCTAGTTGTGTTTTGTTAGATCATTCTCCTAACACCATTGTGATTCATTAAAAAAGAGGGAGACAGGAGATATTATTATCCATCCAGAACCCGATAGTGATGAAAATAGAATTCATAATAAAATTAAAAATGAATAGTTTTGCTATAATTTATATGAACATGAAAGATATATTTAGTGTTATACTGAAGAAACAGGAAAATTGGTGCATCTAAATGGTCAAGAGCACGAGAAGTAAAAGTCAACAGGACCTGGTAAAATTTAGGCTGTTCTTTTACTAATAGGAAAAAGATCAACATAGGAAAAATAATTTGTATAAAATTCTTCAGAGTAAGATTGCTTTTCTTTGTTTTTTTTAGTTTTATTGATTTTATTTTTTAAAATACATGACAGTGAAATGCGTTATAATTCTTATTACACATATAGAGTACAGTTTTTCATATCTTTGTATATAGAGTATGTTCATGTCAATTCATGCCTTTATACATGTACTCTGCATTGCAATTCTTATTACACATATATACCACAATTTTTCATATCTGTTTATATATAAAGTATTTTGACACTCAATTCAAGTCTTCATGCATATACTTTGGATAATGATGTCCATCACATTCCCCCATCCTTGCTAATCCCCTGTTCCTCCCTTTCCCTCCCACCCCTCTGCCCTATCTAGAATTCATCTAATCCTCCCATGCTCTCCTTCCCTACCTCACTGTGAGTCAGCCTCTTTATATCAGAGAAAACATTCAGCATTTGTTTTTTTGGGATTGGCTAACTTCACTTAGCATTATCTTTCCCAAGGCCATTCATTTACTTGCAAATGCCAGGGTTTTATTCTCTTTTAATGCTGAGTAAAATTCCATTGTGTATATATGCCACATTTTTTTTATTCCATTCATCCACTGAAGGGCATCTAGGTTGGCTCCACAGTCTAGCTATTGTGAATTGTGCTGCTTATAAACATTGATCTGGCTGTATCTCTGTAGTATGCGGTTTTTTAAGTCCTTTGGGTATAGACTGAGGAGAGGAATAGCTGGGTTAAATGGTGGTTCCATTCCCAGATTTCCAAGGAATCTTCATACTGCTTTCCATATTAGCTGTACCAATTTGCAGTCCCACCAGCAATGTATGAGTGTACCTTTTCCCCCACATCCTCTCCAACTCTTATTGTTGTTTGTCTTCATAATAGCTGCTATTCTGACTGGAGTGAGATAATATCTTAGAGTATTTCTGATTTACATTTCTCTGATTGCAACAAAATGAAATTAAACTATCTCTCATCATGCACAAACTTAACTCAAAATGGATCAAGGACCTAGGAATTAAACCAGAGACTCTGCATCTAATAGAAGAATAAGTAGGCCCTAATTTCCATCATGTGGGATTAGGTCCCAATTTCCTTAATAAGACTCCTATAGCACAAGAATTAAAATCAAGAATCAACAAATGGGATGGAATCAAACTAAAAAGTTTCTTCTCAGCAAAAGAAACAATCTATGAGGTGAACAGAGAGCCCACATCCTGGGATAAATTTTTACCCCTCACACATCAGATAGAGCACTAATCTTTAGGGTATAAAAAGAACTCAAAATGCTAAGCATAGAAAAAACAAATAACCCAATCAACAAATGGGCCAAGGACCTGAACAGACACTTCTCAGAAGAGGACATACAATCAATCAACAAATATAAGATTGCTTTTCTCCTTCCAAAATTCATCTGCAATGGGAAAGGCTAAAAGTCTGGGGTCCGAGGTTTCAGTATTTGCCTCCTCCCTTCAGGACCCATTGTGTTTGGGAAGGGGTGAATGTTGAATGTTTGTTTTTGGCAGAGATGCTGGGGATGGACCTAGGAAAAGATGAAAGTTTGTTTTTTTTTCCCTTGGAGCCCATTGTTACTGAGAAAGAATGTACTGGGAGAAGTTTAATATTTGGCTAATTTTCCTCCCTCCTCCTGAGACACAGTGTCTCTCTATTTTTTCCTGGGGGGCGGGTGTCCACACAAGACTGAATCGGGTTCACTCTGTGTGAATTGGGCTGGCCACTAAAAACCGCACAAACACAGAAAATACATTTTGGGGGGTGCAATGATGGCTCCTTGGACTCAGCTCCCAAAAGGGAATCAAGAGAAAGGCAAGAGAGTCAGGCAAGAGAGAGAGAGAGAGCACGCCCCCAACCCTGGTTTTTATTGGGGAAAGCTGTTCCTTAGAACATTCCATACAAATAAGGCAAAGGGGTAATATTACAAGAGAACAAGGGGTTGGGTTTCAGAGGGTGGAGTTTTGCTTGGTGATATCTTGGTCAGCAGTTTGACATCTTGAGGAGTCACACCCATCTCAGGTGCTGTGTAGGGTCATAGGCAGAGGAAGAGAAAAGGCACACATACGTCGCCCAGCCCAATCAGAGCAGCAACATCAGTCCAGTTCCCTCATGTGCTCAAATGTGCATAGTTCACACATACAGCCCATGGATGGCTTGCCACGCCAGTAGGGGTAGGGTGGGGGGGGGTTGTCTTGTAGGAATATTATTTTCCATAACCCTTCAATTATATCAAATGAATAAAAAACAGAAGTATTTGGTGCACACACACAAAAAAAAACCCAGTGTATTTGGTGGACCATCAATTTCTTATGGCATTAACTACAAACCAGATATTAATAGATATTATGCCAAAGAGTAGTGGAGTAGGTTCTCAAACAAATTTGAAAATATATCTAAATAGTGTAAATACTTATAACAAAAAAAGAAAATTGGAACAGAAATTTTTTTCACAGTGATAAAATAAATTACTGGATCTTGGATTTCCCATCTTCTAGAACTGTGAGAAATAAAATGTTTTAAATACCCAAATATGATATATCAAGAGCTTTGTAATGTTTTGAACAACCAATAAAAATAAATAAATCTGAAAAAAATACCCAGTCTGTGCTGTTTTGTTATAGCAGCCTAGGCAGACACTTATTATGTTTATCTCAGATATTTTTCTTTGATAAAGAACACTTCAACAGATAAAGTTACTTTCCAAAATATCTGAATCTATTTCTACTTTTTTTCACCAGTCTCTGAGTGTATCACTTCTTCCCATGTTTACCAACATCAGATATTATCAAAAGTGAAAATACTGTTATCATTTATTTGCCTGATAAATGATTTTTAATCTCTAATAACTACTGAGTCTGAGCATTTATTTATGTTTGCTGCTATTAAAACCTCTGTGAATTATTTGTTCACATACTTATTCATCTTCCTTTGTATTATTCTTATTGACATGATGGTATTTGTACATATTTATTACAAATTTTCCAAGTGTGTGGCCCATCTTTTAACTTTGTTTTTATGGTGTCTTTAATTATATAGAAGACTTAAAAATTGATTAGTCATTGTTTTAAAGATTCATTCAAGCTGTTGAGTGTAGCTGTATTCTTTTTACTGCTAATTTGTTCATTTCATTGGTGCATTTTATTAACATGCTACAAATTACCCATTCATTCTACTTTTGTTGAACATTTCAGTTGTTTTCAATTTGCAGTTATTGTTAACAATGTTACTATAAAATTAAATGTCTTAAAATTGATATCCTGGCATACATCCAAAGGTACATACCTACGTACGAGTGAAATTGCTGGGTCATGGGATATATATTCAGATTTAGTTTTAAAACTTATTTAGAATATGTTTATATAGTAAATATTTATCTCATATAAAATATTTATGAAAGTATTAGTCTTTATGAAGTCAAATATCTCAATAATTTATTAGTCATTTTGTATCTTGGTTAAGAACTCTTTTTACCCCTGATGACATAGATACTCTTGTGTATTATTTTCCGAAAATCAGTGTGTTTTTATATCTGTAATGCATGTGAAATTTTGTGAATAATATTAAGTTCAGGTTCAATTTCTTTTTCTAATATGCACTCTCAGTTTATTAACACCATGTATTGAAAATCATTCTTTTCTCACTCTTTCTCTTTGCAGTTATGTCATGCATGAAGTGTCCACATGTAATTTATGTTTCTCTACTCTCCATTGTGTTTCATCATCTATTTGTCTGTTTTCACACCAATACCATGACACCTGGTTTAGTATGGTTTAATAATAACATTTTAAAGTCAATGCATAATTTACCAAACTTGTCTTTTTCAATGATACCTTATATATTAATTTTGGAAATCAATCTGTCACCTTTTTTTCAAAAAGTTGGTAGGATTTTGTATTGGGTTTTTCTGAATCTACAGATCAACTTGGGGAGAGCTGATATCATCAAAATCAGGATTCTAATCCATGAACTATGTATGGCTATCGATACATATATTTATAAAATTTTCCAAATAAAGTTTTCATTTTGTTCAACTGGAATATTATTCATCTTTTATTAGATTTATTCCTACACATTTACTATTTTGATGCTATTATAGATTATATACATATATAAATTTGTTTTAAAAATTCTGTTTTCCAGCTATAACTAGAAGAAGTATTATTGACTTCTATATCTTGAATTTTCACACAGAAATATTGCTAATTTTTTCTAATTAGTTCTAAACATATTTGTCTCAATTTTGACTTAAAAATAATATTCTAAATATTTCATGATTTTTTAATTCAAAATTTATCTAGTATTTTAATTCTATCTTGTGGTTTTTAGATTTCATTGTTATTTAAAATAAGTTTTACTTTCTATTTTGTTTTTGTTTACTACTTTCTTTGCTTCCTTCTTGCTTCTTGGACCTTCTATCTGCTATTGTTTTCATTTGCCCAAGGTGTAGTCTTTTAAATTCCCCTTATTGAGATTTTGCTGTGGACAAAAATGTCAGTTTGTGTTTGTATCAAAAATGTCATTATTTTACTCCTAGTTCTGAACATGTTTGGAGTTATCTCTGGGTCACTGTCACTTACATTCTCTCCACTCCCACCCCCCAGTGCCTCATGGGTGGCATTTCACTGTGGTTCAGCTTCCATTATTGTCATAGAGAAGTTAGGTAAATTTTAATACCATGTTATGTTTAATCTGGTTTTTATTTTATCCTTCTGGGAGGTTTTCGAAGTTTTACTGTCTTCTGTTTTCTGCAATATGTGACAATATAAGTTTATAAAAATTATCTTGTTTGCAGTTCCTGGCCTTTTTGAATCTGATAACTTTTTTATCATTCCTGAAAAAATTATTAATTTTTATCTTTTCAGGCATTACCTTGACCATTACCTTAATTAAATGTATACAAGATGAATTTGTGTCTTACATGTTTACTCTTTCCCTTCCATTTTTCAAAGATTTTTTCCTCTTTCTACTGTGTGTTAGTTAGCTTTTCCTTGCTGTGACAAAATATCTGAGAAAAATAACTTAGAGGAGGAAAGATTTATTTTGGTTCACCAGTTTAGAGGTTGCAGTCCATGGTTGGCTGGCTCCATTGCATTGGGTTCAAGGCAAAGTAGGAGAGAAAACTGTTAATGTTGTAGCATCCAGGAAGGGGAGATAGATAAATAGATAAATAGAAATATATATTATTATAGTAATATATATATATATATATTATTATAGTAATATATATATATATATATATATATATATATATATATATATATATATATATATATATATATTATACTATCCTGGGGTACATTCCCAGTGAGACCTACTTCCTCCAATTAGGCCTATCTCCTACATTTTTACCACTTACCTATTATACCATAAAATTATTAATTCATAAATATATTAATCCATTGATGAGGTCAGAGCACTAATTACTAATTACTTCCCAAGAGCCCTATATTTGATTATTGCTTCATTAGGGACTAAACCTGAAACACATGAGATTTTGGGGGACAGTTCAGATCCAAACCATAATATACTACATTTTGAATAATTTATTTTGAATTTTCTTCCAACTAAGGAATTCTTCCATTGACAAATTTATTCATTTAATAGTAAGAATTATATCTTACATTCTAGTAATTTATTTAACTTTCTTCTGATTTGCTATGTAGACAAGATTTTTGATTACCTGTAAATACTTTTAAACATGCTTGATATAAGCATGGCAGATTTTATAGTTTGTGCAGTCAAGTTACTGTTTCTACTCATTCTCATATGTCATTTTTTCCTGGTATCTTGTCATTACTCCCTTGCCCTTGGGGAAGAATATTTCTGTATATTTTTGAGGGGTAGGAGAAAGGAGTCATCTTCCAGAGAACCTTGGTATTTAGTTCTCTATCAGGCACCTATTAATGCTGCCAACCTGGGATTACTGAAGCTAAATACATTGCCTGAGTTTTCAATAGTCTGTGTCTTTCATGAAGGTGCATCTATATTAGAACCAATCTTCTCAGCAATAGACTATTCTCCTTTCTCTTTCTCTGCTGAATCCCAAGGTAGCCCTGGATTTGAGGAAAAGGGAATGTTCAGTTCTAATAGTGCTTACTTTGTTATTTAGCCAACCAATATGGAGATATTTTAAAATAAGCTTCCCACACTTTGAAAATCCTGCTTTCTTCTTATCACATGGTCACCTAGAAAACATCCTTGCCCTTTTCTTTGTTGCCCCCTATATTAAAGGAAAACAGATGTCTGATGTGAAGCAGGGTCCTACCTTGCATTAGGAATATTACCTTTGGATCTCTTCTTATCTGTGCCGTGAATATTTTTATAAACCTCATATTCAATGTCTTTAGCTTACTCTTCCTTAGGGGAAAATGAGTTTTTGCAGGCTTAATGTGGGTTCTGTTAGAGACACTTAAGGGGCTCCATAGGAATCCTTCAAATGACACATTTGAATTCTACACATTTCTGGACGAAAGAGAAATCGCAAATATTTGCATTGGATTACTGATTTAGAGCTTAACATTTTATTTTCTGATAATTTTTTGTAACTAAAATGATTTTATTGTATATAGTTTGTTTTCTTTTTGCTACATTAGGAAAGACAAGATGCTTCTAAATATTTATGTCAAGTATACACATTTATATTGTCTGGTTGAAAATATTTTTTAAATATTGTTTTAAAAAATATTTTTAGTTGTAAATGAACAGAATACCTTTATTTTGTTTACTTAGCTTTTTATGTGGTGCTGGGGATTAAACCTAGTGCCTCACGCTTGCTGGGCAAGCGTTCTACTACTGAGCCACAACCCCAGCCACCTGGCTAAAAATCTTAAACATGAAGTAAAACACTAAAAAATTTAGTCAAGCAATTGGATGATTTAATATATTTTTTCACAGACACTTCTTGAATATTTTTTATATTTGAAAGGCTAGTCTTAAAGTTTCCTGAAATGTTAAAAAGCCTGAATTATTTCCTTTTTGGTAATGTGTTGACACTTCTATGTTTAGTAAAATGTTCTTTACAAATATATGGTCGAAAAAGTTTTAAACATTACAGAAGCATATATCTATATAATATATATGTGATATTGTTGGTTCTCTCTCTCTCTCTCTCACACACACACACACACACACACACACACACACACACACACATTACAATCTGTGGGGTGGATTCTAAGTGTGTGCTGCTAGCAGCAAGAAGAAACTTTTCTAGACTCAAATTTGGGTCATTCGTTTGTTTGACATATAGTCTTTGACTTTATCTGAATTATTATAAACCTTTAAGTGAAATTTTAATGATCAACACCTTGCAGTTAGATCTGTTCATTTTAGCTGGAGACATCTATACTCTTAGCATTTGTGGGTTGGTCACAGGTGA
Source organism: Ictidomys tridecemlineatus (assembly GCF_052094955.1). Taxonomy (NCBI): domain Eukaryota; kingdom Metazoa; phylum Chordata; class Mammalia; order Rodentia; family Sciuridae; genus Ictidomys; species Ictidomys tridecemlineatus. The sequence continues at coordinate 116,472,921 of NC_135477.1, read as the reverse complement.
TTTAGTCACAGATACAATATTTTTAGGAGCTACATGGCCATAGAGAGCATGACCATTTAAAAAATACTGTGTTGTAACCTTCTTTAGGGTGTATAGCCCCAAATGAAATATTAGCAGTTACTCCTGAGATTATGTGTGCACAGTAAGTAAGGTCTTGCAAAATCTTGGAAATCAGAGTCCTTTGTACTGGGATTAGAGTACTTGTAAGAGTTTTGGATTAAGACTCTAGAAGGCAGAATATGGGACAATTAAGGTGATAATATTTATTTTTGGTTCGCAAGGTTAATACTATGAAGATTAAAAAAAACTGAAATTAGGCAAGAAGGGAAAGGACAGCTCTGTGTTTGGTCAATAAAGTCAGGAAGGTCTCAAGGAAATCTGAGAGTCAGCATGCTATTTATGTCTAATAGAGACATTGATTATAAAAACCTTATAATATGCTTTCATTTTGAGAAATGTTTTCAGACACCAGGCTTTCCTTATTCCTAAATCCAACCTAATATCAGTGATTCCACGGCTTCATCTAGGGGAAAAAGTCAGTGCTCAGGAAATCTGATTATTAAGGTTTTCGTCCTCCAGTGTTCCAAGAACCATGTGTTTCCAAAATTATTCCTCTAACTATACCTTACTAATTCCTTTGTGTTGAGATATTCTCATGTAGAGTTTTATCTGATCACAGGTCTATTTCTCATCACCCTGCACCTTCAGCACATCTTCCGGAGCACCAAACTTTTTATTAGTCTTGGAAGCAAGCACATTCTATCCCTCTTTACCCTCATATAAAGATGATATTGTCAAGATAATAAAAAAGTGACTGGCTTCTGACATATGTCTTTCCTTTGTCACCTAGCATTTGCCTTAAAAGGGATATTTTTGAAAATTATTCCCATATAGTTACCATGGTAATATGATACATTACCAGTGAGTGCTTAATTAGTGGCAATTTGTGTTGTTATTTTATTCAATCTATGATAAACCATGGTCACCATGGCAAAGGCTGCTCATTGCTCTCCTTCCATATCCATTCTGTCCTTCTTCCCTATTTATTACTAGAACCTTTAATTGAATAGATAGGCTGACATGGAAGACTCTATTTCTCAGCATCTCTTGCTGCTAGTTGTTTTCATGGGTATGATTCTGATCAGTTATGTGTTAACAGAAGTGTTGTATGTCTAGCCTTTTGTTTTCTTTTAAAAGGCAGTGTCTCTTCTTGTTCTTCACTCTGCTGCTTCCTTTAGTTGGAATAGGGATGCAACTGAGGCAGCTAGAGAAGATGCCGTAGGCCAGAAAGTGAAAGATATGTGTTGAGGAAAGCAGAGTAGCAGCATTCAAAGTGCAATTCACAGTAGTCTTGTTATGACACCAGCCTAGGTGTCCATTAACAGATAAATGGTTTACGAAAGTATTGTGTACATATATAGTGGAATTTTATATAGCCATAAAGAAGAATGAAATTATGTTATTTACTGGTAAATGGACAGAACATTATGTTAAGTGAAAATAAGCCAGACTCAGAAAGTCAAGAGTTGAATGTTTTTCTTTCCTATGCAAACGTTAAAGAGAAAAAAAGGAGATAAAAAGTGATCTCACAAAAATCAAAGGGAAACAGTAGAATACAGAAAGGGGATTGAGAGGGAAAGGAGAGATAGGTTAGGGGAGGTTTGTGGAATCAAAGTCAGCCAAATTATGCTATGTGCATGTATGAATATTTCATGATGAATCCACTTTTATGTATGATTATAATGCACTGATTTAAAAAATTAGAAAGGCAACCAATAGAGTAAAGGAAGGGATCATAAAGAAGGAGGAAGAAAGGCAGAGGGGGAAATATTGGGGAATGAAATTGGTCTAATTATGTGCATGTAGGAATATGTCACAATGAATTACACTATTATGTATAATTTTAATGCATCAATAAAAGCTTGCAAAAACCCAAACTTCTAACACCTTGGGTCTGCCATAAGACCTCTGGATTGCTTATCTTGGTCTTTCTCATGAAAAAGAAATCAGTGTCTATTTCGATTAGTTTACAATAATTTTAGTGAAACTGATTGCCTTAGGGAAAAAATGTTTCTGGTAATTTTTTGTGATTACACTAGAACTTTTTATTTCACTTAATATAACATCCTCTAACTCTATCCATGCCACAAACAGTAAGATACCATTCCCTTTGACGGCCAAATAATATTCCATGTGTGTGTAAATCATGTTTTCTAGTTCTCTAGAACAAAGCCTGTAATCTGTGCTTCACAGCACTACCTTGGTTAACAGTTTTGGTCTTCATGTCAGCTTTATTCTCTTGCCAGATGACTCATTTATTGTATATATGAACAAGAATTAGATTTGCTTTGGTGCTTTGATCTAGTTGGGTTAGTAGAGAACATTTTTTTTCTGTGTTAGTCATCATTTGCAGCGTGGGCTAGTACATTCAAAAGTTTCTTTAAGAGTTTCTCATATACAACTGACAACCACTTCATTCATGCAGACTTGTTGACCCACTCCTTAACAGCTGCGTCTCCACTTGAACTAGCCAATTCTTATGGTTCTCTGGCAGAAACCTGTGTTATGGGAAGAAAATAATTGCCGGAGTTCTACTACTCCATTTCCTCCTTGGAGGTATTATTGTCTTTACATTTATGATGAGCTCTTCTTCCCCAAGAGGAGGTGTCTCTACTTCATCAAACCTTTTTTTTGTGTCATCATGGAAAAGTTAACCCACAGTCAAAAGAAAATACATATGTATTTAACATTTTCAATTAAAATGTCATTTTATGTATGGAATGCAGTGTGATAATTTCATACATGTATACAACATATAATTTCACATCAGAGTAGTTAACATTTCTTCATGCAGAGACCCTTGAATTCCTCTCTTCTAGTTATCTTGAGATGTATAAGAAATGGTTGAAAACTACAGTTACCCTAGTGAGCTACAACTAGAACCTGTTCCTTACACTAGAACTTTTTATTTCACTTAATATAACATCCTCTAACTCTATCCATGTCACAAATGATAAGATCCCATTCCTTTTGATGGCCAGATAATATTCCATGTGTGTGTATATCATGTTTCCTTTTTCTATTCATCCATCAATGAATATCACAGTTGGTTTCTCATCTTGGTTACTGTGAATAGCATTTTGATAAATATGCAACTGTGGATATAAAACGGACCTCATTTCTTTTAGATCTGTTCCTAGTAGTGGGACTGTTGGATCATATACTAGTATTATTTTTCATTTTTTGAAAAACTTGCATATTCTTCTCCATTATAGCTTACTAGGTTACACTCCTGTCAGCAGTAAGTTCTCCCTTTTTACATCCTCATCAGCATTTATTTTTTGACTTTCCTATATAGCTATTCTAACTCAGGTGAAGAGATTTCCCTGATGATTAGTGATGCTGAACATTTCCTCATATATTTGTTGGTCACTTGTATATCCTCTTTTGAAAAATGTCTTTTCAGATCATTTGCCCATTTTTATTGTATCATTTGTGTTTTATTGTTGTTATTGCTGAGTTGTTAAGAGTTCCTTATATATTCTGGATTTCAACTCCTTATTGAATTAATAGTTTGCAAATATTTTCTCTTTCTCTGCTGGTTGTTTCTTCACTCTTTTTATTTTTTATTTTATTTTATTTTTTTAGTGGCAAAGCTTCTTAGTTTGATGTAGTCATTTGCCTATATTATTTTTATTGCCTAGGCTTTTAGGATCTTATCCAGATAATTCTTGCCCATACCATTGTCTTAAAATATTTCCTCTATGTTTTCTACTAGTAATTACATAACTTAAGGTGTTACACTTAAGACTTTGGTCTATTTTGATTTTATTTTTGTATTTGCTGAGAGATAGGGGCCTAGTTTCATTTTTCTTTGAACGGATATCCAGTTTTCCCAGCACTATTTATTGAAGAGACTGTCCCTCCTCCATTGTATATGCTTGACACAACCGTCCCAAATCAATTGGCTCTCAGTAGAAGAAATTACTTCTGGGTCTTATATTCTATTTGATTCCATTGGTCTAAGCATCAGTTTTTATCATATGCCTTTTTGTTTGTTTTATTCATTAGATTTATATATTTACCTTTCCTTTTTGATTTTCATTTTTACTGCATTATAGTTATATATTTATATATAACAGTGTAGTTAATTTTGACTTACTCATAAATACATATAATACAATTTTCTCCATTTTAATCCCCAGTACTAACCCCTTCCCTTCCCTTCACCTCTCTCTGATCCTCTTCCTCGACTTCATTGGTATTCTATTTATCTGTTTTTAATGGTTCATTATAATTATATAAGAAATTGGAATGTATTGTGATATATTTACACACTCACATAGCATTATTGGTCAACTTCATTCCCATTGCTTTCTCTTTCCCTCCACTCCTCCTTTCTCCTTGATTCCCTACTTCTCTCTGATCTCCCTTGTCTATTTTCATGAATTTTTTTTTATTCTTTTCATCTCTAGCATATGAGAAGAAACACTCAACCCTTCACTTTCTGAGTCTGGCATATTTCACTTAGTGTGATATTCTCCAGTTCCATCCATTTACCAGCAACTGACGTAATTTCATTTTTCTTTATAGCTGAGTAGAACTTCATCATGTATATACACCACATTGTATTTATCCATTCATAACTTGGGCTATTGTGGATTGTGCTACTATAAACATTGGTATGCAGGTATTGTTAGAGTATGCTGATTTTTATCTTTTGGATGAATGCCAAGAAGTGAGATAGCTGGGTTAGATGATGGTTATATTCCATTCTTTTGAGGAATCTCCATACTGCTTTCTGGAGTGGCTATACTAATTTGTAGTCCCATCAACAGTGTGTAAGTGTACCTTTTTATCCCACATACTGGTCAGCAATTATCAGTTATTCTTGATGATTTTGATTTTATCTGTTGGGAGATGAAATTTCAGTGTAGTTTTGATTTGCATCCCCCTGATTCTAAGGATGTTGAACATTTTTTCATATTTTGTTTGCCATTTGTATTTCTTCTTTTGAGAAATGTTTCTTTAGATTTTTTTTGTGCATTTTACTTAGTGGGTTTTTAGTTTTCTCTTTTAGCTTTTTTTGAGTTATTTATATTTTAGCTATTCATCTTCTATTGGAAGAGTAGCTGGCAAAGGTTTTCACCCATTCTTTAGACTCTCTCTTCATCTTTGTTTCCTTTGTTGTGCAAATGTTTTTTAAATTTTATGCTATCCCATTTATGAATTCCTGAGTTTATTTCATGATCTTAAGTATCTTGTTAAGGAAGTTGGTGCTAGTTGCTAATGTGTTAGAGTGTTGCTTCTATGGTTTCTTCTAGCAATTTCATTGTTTATGATATAATTTGATCAATAAGGTCTTTGATCCTCATTGAGTTGATTTTATGGAGAGTGAGAGGTAGGATTCTACTTTCATTTTTCTACATATGGATACTCTGTTTTCTTAGAACAATTTGTTAAAAAAGTTCTCTTTTCACCAATGCATGCCTGTTGCACCTTTATCAGAATCAGATGACTGTGGATGTATGGGTTTATCTCTTTATCTTCTAATCTATTCCAGAGATAAAATTTTTGAAGATCTCTTCCTAAGCAAAAGAATGTAGACAAAGTTTGGTTTCTTTGGTAATTAAATATATTAATTTGAGGTACTGTTACTCATGCAACGAATTAATGCTTTTTGGGATTGATAATTACATTCTATAAAGATGACATTAAACTTAGAAGTTTAGTAGTTTTTGAGTAGTCTTCATAGGAACAACCTTGATAGGATCATTCACTATTAACCAAATGCAAAGTAGAATATTTTCAAATATAAGAGTAAATATTTAAAAAAGGAATTATATTTTTTATACTTGTAAATATTTTCAGCCTCCAGTTTTTTTTCTTGATTGCTTTCAAGAGTTTTTCCTCCCTTATTTGTTTAGAATTTCCTTTACTGGAGCAATAAAGTTGAAGCACTTGCATTGTCAAGGCATGAGACAGTATTCCATTTTCTAAGACTGAATCATAAATTTAAAATCTAAAAGAAATATGAAGACTTAATAAAAGACTATATCAAATCATAGATATTGTTGAAGTTAATATGAGGCCTATATTTCTAATTTTATACCATAAAATCTATTAAATATCCACAATATGAAGATTCTATAATCAATCACACAGATATCAGGGATGACAGAAGATATTTCCAGTTCCTGACTTAAAAAGTGCAGGTCCAAAATCACTGAGTCAGGAACGATAATTTTAAGGGAGGAATTTATATGATAAATTTCTGTACATGCCTATATCATCTACTCCTTAATTATACCTTTCAGATTAATAAATCTATCCCTGAATTCTTCATATATTAAATTGTGTCATATATACATCAAAAGAGTTATACCTGCCCTCCTTTTTGTCCTGCTGATACTTCTGATGTTTTTAGAGAATGTCTACTAATTATTATTTGAAATTTCTGCTTCAATTCCATGTTTTTGCCTTTTCATTGTACCAGACTTATCAGAAGAATAGTCAATATTTAATGTTTTTTTTTCCTTTTTTGTCCATGTGTTTATTAAGATCTGGAAATCTGTATTATGTTTTTATAACGAAACATTGTTTTATAAATAATAGTCTTATTTTTGTCTTTAGTCTTGATAATTTTGCAGATTTACAGTTTTTTTGATTGTCATCATCTTTACCTTCTTATTCTTTGATATCTCAGGCTAATAATAATAATATTATTATTATTTATTAATAAGTAATAAATATTATTATTATTATTACTACTACCAGGAATTGAACCCAGGGATGCTTAACCACTGAGCCGCATTCCAAGCCCTTTTTATATTTAATTTTGAGACAAAGTCTCACTAAATTGTTTAAGGCCTCCTTAATTTTCTGATGCTGGCTTTGAACTTGTGATATTCCTGCCTCATCTTCCAGAGTTGCAGGGATTACAAGTGTGTGCCACCACACCCAGATGGAATTTTTAATTGCATGAAACAGGCCCACAAGCAAAATAAAAATTAATCCAAGGATATAAGGAAAAATGAGAGTTAAAAGTATAGCCAGGCCTTCTTCTTTCATTCTGTACTCACTATGAACACCTGCTGGAGATAAAATGATCAAATTGGTGAATAGTATATGACTATAAACTCTTAAAGGTTGAGGGCTCTGAGTACATTATCATTTGTTGGGGACTTTGGTCAACAAGCTATGATATAAATCATACTTTTGAGATTTGGAGTAATTCTCAGTACAATCTCTCAGCAAAAGCTATCCCTTGACCTTTTAGTTTCAACACCAACTAATTGCAGTATCAGACAATTATTTAAAATTCATGGAGAGAGGATTAGATTGGGGCAACTTGAGTCAGATGCCTATTGTGATCCAATCAGCAATGGCCAGGAGGTCGGAATCACATAGTTCTAATATAGGACTCAGACATACTAGCTTAACAGGTAATTTTGACTAGCAGACAATTTTCAGAGAAACAATTCACATACCAAATTGTACATATATTTGAATTCCATTTTAATACTTTACTGAATATCCTATTGTATTTGCTGTTTCTTTTTTCCCTCTTGTCTTATAACTCAAGGGTTTTTCCAAAGATCTCTTTCTGGCTGTTTATCTCTGAACACCCTTCCTCTCGAAGTTTCATGGCTTTGACTATCACTGATATATAATTTAAAGCTTTATCTCCTGATCTTATCTACTTCTTCCTGGCTGCCTCCATTTGGGTTGAAGAATCTCCACTTGGATACCTCACATGTAAACCATACTTTAATATCTGAAATGGCGCAGGTTATCTGCCCAAATTTTCCCATTGAATTATCTTGACATCAATCATGTAGGCTAAAAACCTTAAGCCCATGTGCTTATTCACCCTCACAGTTTCTTTTCTCATATTCCATTAGTCTTCAAGTCCTATTGATTTAACTTGATCAATTTTAGCTTTATTTATCTTGGATTTTACCTAATCCCTGGCTGTAGGTGGTTCTGTACCCAAAGAAGCAGAGAAAGAATTTTGAAAGAATGACTACTATTTCATCACACTTTAGGTCCTGTCTATACCTTAAAGAACAGTACCAGCACCATTTCTGCAAAAAAGCTTTTCTTCCAAATATAACCCAAAATACTAATGCTTATAGTTAATAGTTATCTAGCACTGAATATATGCCAGGAACTCAGATGTGTGGTCTGTGTTATTGCTTTTCAAAATTCTATGAGATCTTGTCCCTATTTCTTTACATGGGAAATTATAGCCCACATGGATTAAGCGATTCATCAAAGAGTATAGGACTGGGAGATGTTGGAATCATGATTTCTACTCTTGAATTCATGCAGGATTTTCTTTCCATTCTTCAGCATATCTTTTTTATGTTATATACTTTGTGGTGTATCTGGCTTCACTCTGAAAGTATGAGCCTCTTGAGGCCAGGCCTGATTCTTCTTCTAGCCCTTATTGTATCTAGCAAAATATCTTTATGAAATATTTATTGATAAAATAAATTGTATCCAATATAAATCATTAGTTTGAATTAGGTATCCATGCAATCAGGAGACTTTAGTATGGTCTCTTTATATGTGAAAATTAAAACAATTATCCTATTCAGTGCCTATTCCTCAAGAACATTTTTCCATACTTGGAGTAGATTGTGTTTATTTTTTTGGGAAATCCTTTGATATTTTGAAGAAATTGAACTCTATGAAGCTAAAGTACATTTTCTTTGCAAATGCCTATATTTATTTTTTTAAATTACTTTCTGCTTCTTATCATGAATTTTATACATCATTAAATAAGGGTTAATTCATATAACAACCTCTATTTGTGATGGGAAGGAAATTGTTAAAAATAGCTATATTTATTTCCCATTAAATATTTATTAACATGAGCTGTGGGAGACCAATTAAGGCACTCAATATCTGTACAGAAAGTGGAAAATAATTAGCTTTCCATATTTTCAATGATGCATTACAGACCACAATCCATACTGAAAAATAATTGACAAAACTAAAATTATTCATAAAATGTATTCTAAGCATATAAATTGAATTAGATATTATTTTCATTCCAAGACTTTATTTTGCTTTGGAAATAAATGCATAAATACATTTGCTCAGAGCCTATGAAGAAGCTGAGATAAAATGTCTAATTTCAGAAAATATATTTTTAATTCATATTTTAGAATATTGTGTGCAAATGTGTTTCTGGGGCTGCCTGTGTTTGGTAGTGGGTGAAATCTGCTTAAACCATTATATTTAATAGTTTTAAAATTAACTATTATTTTATTATCAACGTGTATGCACTGCATATTCTTATACTTTAAATCATTGTGAGTTATCTTAGAAAAGTAACTAAAAGCAGATTTTGAGTCAGATAGCTTATTTTAAATATTGCTTTGTTTATTTTGAAAGATATGACCTTAAGCGGGACTCTTAACCTGTATATATAAGGCAAACACCAGATGTTTACTAAGCAAATTGTATATAAAACAATAAAGAGAAACTTAAGAAACTCACAGGAAGGAATTTTAGACAGCTACATTAATATTAAATTATGTGGCATATTTTTGCAGACTTTAAAGTGAGGATTGAAATGAGTTCTTGGACCTTTGTAATTATGTGATTTTAGGCACAACATCTTCATCTTCACTGACACAGCCCGCTGTCTCTACCAAGTTTAATTCCTGTCATTCTGCAATGGCCTCCTACTGGTATCCCATTTCTGTCCTCACCCATGAGTTCTCTGAACAGCAGCCTCAGTGATCTTTTAAGACTGTAAATGAAATAATGTCATGCTCTAATTTAAACTCTTTAGTACCTTCCCATTGCATCTAGAGTCAAATTCCAACCACATCCTGTGGTCTGAGTACCTTGTGAGGTCTAGTCCCTGACCACCTTCCTGAACATATCATTGGTATCTCTGCTTCTTGCTTCTTGTCTCTTTCTCATCTCCCTCAAAATGTTCCCTGAATGCCTCAATAAATTAGTCCCTTCCTCTCCTACTGTCTTCCATGCCATTTGGGTTAGATCTTCACAGCACCTATCACTCTGAGAAATCATATTTTTCATTTATTTGTGTTTCTATTTATTGGATATTTATTCTCTCTCACCAGAATGTAAGACCCAAGGGGCAAGTGACTACACATCAGGATTTTATTCACTCTGTTTATGCCTAGAAGAGTGCTTGACTCATAGTAGGTACTCAATTTATGTGAATCAACAAATCAGTGCATGTATGGTTCTATCTTAATGATGTTTTTAAAATCATGTTCCATTCCTTATCTGTCTATATTTCTTCTTATAAAATACATGTTATTATTTTGAGCAGTTATAGATAAATAATAAGATACTACAGAGAGTTCTCATGAACCCTGTATCTAGATTCTCCTATTAACATCTTACATTACTAGTATAGTACATTTGTTACTATGCTGAGCCATATTGAAATGTGCTTATTAACCATATCTTAAGTCCATATTTTATTCAGATTTTCATGGTTTCTACTCAATGTCATTTTTCTGTTCCAGGATCCTATACAAGATACCAAATTAGAATTAGCTCAATGTTGTCTCTAGCTCTTCTAGGCTGTGACAGTTTCTCAGCCTTTCTTTGCTTTTAAAGACCTTGGTAGTTTTGAAGAGAACTGGTCATTTTGTAGAATGTTTTTCTATTGAAATTGATCTGATGTCCTTATGGTTATATTGGGATTATGAGCTTTTGTGAGACAGATCACTGAGATTAAATGCCATTCTCATATTACATCAAAGCAACAGGCTATCAACACGATTTATCACTGCTGATGTTGACTTTGATCATCAAGCACAAGCAATGTTTGTCAGATTTCTCTACTGTAAAGTTACTCCTTTCCTCCCTTTTCTATATTGTGCCCTTTGAAATAAAGTCACTACAAGATGCCAACTTAATTATTTAATTCCTACTTCTCAATATTTAGAACAATAAATTCCAAATAGGTTAAAATATAAGTATAAAATATTTTGAGAAGAAAACTTAGGTGTATACTTCTATATTATTTGGATAAGGAAGATAATCAAAATAAGAAATCCCAGATATTACAAAGGAAAATATAGTCATATATAAATATAAAATTTTAATTTATGCTTTAAGCTACCATGACAATGAAAAAGATAAGTGCAACAATGAGATAAAAATTTCTTGCAACATGGGCTGAGGTTATAGTTCAGTGGTAGAGCACTTGCCTCACATGTGTGAGGCACTAATATCTATCCTCAGCACCACATAAAAATAAACAAAGATATTGTGTCCATCTACAACTTAAAAAAAATTGAAAAAATACTTGCAACATACGTTTGCAAAATTTTAATGATAATTGTATCAGTTATCATTAACCAAATATTTAGCTCGTGTCAGTGTCATACACTTTCTAAGTACAATACTTTTATTACTTCACTTTTGGAACAACCCATGAACTGTGTTTATTTGCTTTTCCATCTTACAGGCAAAGAATTTAAAGCACAGTTATGTTAAATAAACTACTTGCAGTTAAAGATCTAATAAAGGACAAAGGCAATCTGGATCTTGGAGCTGTGCACATAACCTCTAAACAATATTGCCTAAAAGTGCTAGACAAAGAAAAAAGCCTATTAAGAAAAAAATGAGTACAAAAATGTAACAAAAAATCCATATATGATTATCATGATCCAATAAAAGAGAATAAAAAATGAACAAAATATATAAGCATTCATGCCACAGAATAGAAAATGTAATAATGAATTTATGAGCATTCATACAGGAAAAGATGCTAAGGAATGCTAGTACTTACTGCAATACAAACCACACAAGGAACTACTATTTTCATCAATCAAGCTGGCAATAATTAAAACAATTGATATCATATTGTTCTAGTGATAACATAAAATAATAGGATTTTTCCGTGCTTTAAAAAGATGAATATGAATGATTAGGATATTTTTGGAAAGTATTTTTTAAAAATCTGTTATAATAAAATGTACATATGATTTTGGATCTTGTCATTTGTTTTTTTTTTAATGTTTTTGCTTTGAAATGCTAGCACATATAAAGACTTTTCTAATCTCTTTTTTCCTTACAGTTTTATGCTTCATATAAATATAATATTATAGTGTATATCCTTTTGTGTCCGGAATAGCAATATATCTGTGAGTGCCCATATTGTGTATGTAGCTACAGTTTATTTTCATTTTGATAATGTGGTATATCAAACCAATTGATTTTTGTATGTTTATCCATACTTGTAACCCTCAGATAAATTCTACTTAGCCATGGTTTGTGATACACTTTAAATGTGTCATTGAATTTGATTTGCTAGTATTTTATTGAGCATATTTGGCATTTATGTTTATCACAGATAATGACCTATATATAGTTTCATATTCTTGTAGTGTCTTTGTAATTTTGGTACCACATTGATTATGTCCTTGTATAAGGAGTCTGAATGCATTTCTTTTACTATTTTTTAAAGGAATTTAAAAAGAGAGTTGATTTTTTTTGGTGGGGGGGAGGTCTAGGGTTTTGAATAATCTGTTAAAGGGGCTTAACCACTGAGCCACATCCCCAGCCCTTTTTATTTCAAGACAGGGTCTTGCTAAGTTGCTTAAAGCATTGCTAAATTGCCGAGGCCGGCTTTGAACTTGCAATCCTCCTGCCTCAGCCTCCCGAGTCACTGGGATTACAGGAGAGAAGCACTGTGCCTTGCAGGAGGGTTGATATTAATTCAGCTTTGAATGTTTGAATTTACTCACGAGGATATTTGGTCCTTGACTTTTTTTCACTGGGAGGTTTTTGATTACTTATGTTATTTTTTGTTGTTTTGTTCAGCTTTTCTATTTATTCTTCATTCAATTTTTGTGCGTTATGTGTTTCTAGGAATTTGTCCATTTTTCTAAGTTATCTTATTTGTTGGTATATAGTTGTTTATAATAGGCTCTTATTCTTTGTATTTCAGAGACATCCATTGTTATATCTTCATATTTGAGCTCCCTCTTTTTTTTTTTTTTTGGTTAGTCTATTCAAGGGTTTGATGAATTTATTTTGTTTCTAAGAAACAATTCAATCTTGCTGATTATTCTCCTGTTTTTATGTTCTCTTTTTGATATATTACTACTCTAGTCTTTGTTATTTCCATTCTCTGTCAACTGAGATTATTTTTGTACTTTCTTAAAGTGTAAAGTTTAGCGATTTATTTGATATCTTGTTTTCTTTTAATGTAGGCAGTCATTTCTATCAACTTTCCTATTTGTATTGCTTTTGCTGTATCCTGGAAGTTTTGGTTGAATATGCATATAGATGGTTTGTGTTTGTGAGCATTGACAAAGGTATATAAAGATACGGCATGACTATTATGCTGGGCTGTTTCTGATGGGTAGAATTGGAGGCATCAGTGTTGAGAAGCAGTCTGCTAATAACTTTTCATGCATTATTAAATCTGTAGTTTCTTATAAACTGCATTATTTGTTCATATTTTCAAAAACCTAATTTCTAATGAATTCATCAAAAATAAAATAGACAAAGGACTTACCTTCTTTAACTCTCATGGCAATTTGTAAAAATTGGAAGATTAAAGCTATTTTAGACTCTTCATGTAGAGTAGGCCCATGTACATCAAAAATATGACATCTCAGATGACTACTGAGAAAGATTTTCAGTCAACCTCTACCATATCTAAGTAGATATCTCCAAAATTAAGAGTTAAATGGAGAATAGGAAATCAAGAATGGAATTACTTATTTCAAAATGTACAATTCTAGCTAGGCGTGGTGGCACACATCTGTAATCCCAGTGGCTTAGGAGGCTGAAGCAGGAGGATCATGAATTCAAAGCCAGCCTCAGTAACTTAGTGAGACCCTGTCTCTAAATGAAATACAAAATAGGGCTGGGGATGTGGGTCAGTGGTTGAGTACCCCGAGTTAAATCCTGGGTACCAAAAAAAAAAAAAAAAAGCTCAATTCTAAGCAGACTTTGTGAACTCAAACACTTCTTCCTGTATTGTACTGTCTGCTCCAATAAGGTAGAGGTGTTTGTCTCTTTCACCACTGTATCCTTAATGCAAAGCTTAGTGCCTGGTACACAGGTAACAGTGAAAAAATGCTTACCAAATGAATGCCTGTTGTAGGATAGCAGTTAGAGTTTGTTATTCCGTTACTTGTTCTTTTCCGGAATACTTGTATTTGGTTCCACTTTACAAAGTGTCTCATTATTATCCCTGCTCAGTCTGTGATTAAGTAGAACTGCTATTACTTTGGGGTATATCTGTCTTCCTAGTAGTACTGTGAGTTATCAAGGGCAATCTCTGATTTTTATTCACTTTATTCTGTATCTATAGAACAATTAATTTATTAAAATCTGATTATAATGAGCTATACATAAATGTGTTTTGCTTTTTAATCTCCTAATAGAATGTCTCTGACAATTATTGACCATAGGAAAATACAGTTCACTGACTACTAATTCCACTATTATTTTAATGTCACATTTAATCTCATGCTCATGTTAAATTTTGTGTTACATCACTATAATCACCAAATCGCAATCCTTTTGTCACACAACCTCAAATTATTTGTGCCAATTTTTTTGAAATACTCTTCTGAAATGTCTAATATCTACATTTTCCTCAGTAGGTCCTTTCATTCATAATACTTTAGATATTATATGTGTGCTGATGATTCAAATATTGATGTATCTAATCTGAACCCTTCTCCTGATATTCAAGTTCATAGATATATCTGACTGCCTATTTTCTCATCTCTACTGGTATGACAAGAAGTCACTTCAAACACAGCATGCCTAAATTCTGAACTTATTTTCTTACCTTACCCGAAATCTGCATCTCTACAATTTTTCTCATCTCAATAAGTAGCAATTCTGTCCTCCCAGTTTGCTCAGTCAAACATGATTCCTTTCTTTCCTTCATGCTTAATTTCTAGTTCATTGGCCAGACTAGTGGATAATGTCAAAATATGTCCTTTATTCAAACACTTAATTCTTTACTTACATTGTTCTTATTCTAATCAAAATCATCATTACTTCTTACCTAAGCACTTGTGTGGCTGCCCTGTCTTGATATTTCCACTTTCCCATACTCCAATTCTCAGTTTAGCATTAGAGTGATCCTGCATGTTAACTAAGTCATGCAACTCCTCTTGGCAAAACCCTGCAATAGCTTCCCCCTGCATACTAAACTAATATGGATGGCTACTTGGTACTTACTGGACCTTCATATTTCTTTTGTCTCTTGCTTACTTTAGTCTAGCATGGTTATTCTGATTTCACTTGCAAGAAGGAATAAAGATTTAGCTTAATTTGAATCAATAGATTAATGTAAGGTGATAAATCAGTCTTCAACATAATTGAAGTTGTGATGGATTTTATCTATTAATAAAGCATATGACAAAAAGACTTCTAGAAACCTTTTCAGAAACCTTTTCTGAGAGTCTATAAAGAAAGGTCTTTGATAATGGGAATTTCTTCCTCAATCAAAGAGCATGACAAAACCAGTCTAGGAGGGATTGCACATATACTTTTTTATTTTTCTGATTTTTGTATGTGTGTGTGTGTGTGTGTGTGTGTGTGTGTGAAACATTCTCATTGAAAAGGTACTTTTTCTAGAAACTTTGTATACTTATCCATTAGTAGATGATTAATTAAAATTTGAAAATAATAGCTATAATAATAGATTTTTTTTGTTTAGGTTCCTATTTCCAGTTAGTGCAAATTTCATTTTGAAATTCAATCAAACACAGGATCCAGCAGAGGAGAACAAATTGTTGGAACATGCTAGAAAAAACATTCTCAGATGTAAGGTAATTGTAAACTTATTCCCTAATGTGTAAATTGTCTTTTCTAGCTGGGGAAATATTACATATTCTAGAATACTGAAAGAAAAGAGAACACACATACAACTTTCTTTAATTATAAATAGGCATAGATAAAATGTTAATGCAAATTAAAGATAAAAAGATTATAACCAAATAATTTAATGCCAAATGCCTTTCTGTATGAAATGTCCCCACAGATTAGTAGATAATATAGCTGTTGATACCAGTTGAAGAACTCCCAGCAAAACATCAAAGCCTGACAAACAATTATTGATTACAAAATCCCACTTAAAAAAAAAGTTTAGCCAAGATACTGTGTCACAAAGAGAAAAGAGAACCTTCTAAACCTTTATTATACACACATAAAGTACTCTGTTCTTTCTTTGTAATAAACCATTCTTCACCTCACTTGTGAAAAATACATTTTTAAAGAGTATGACATTAATTTTCAAATTTTCAAACAGATCTATACAGAACAGAAAGTGAAATAAATTCTTACCTTCCCTTTCCTACATTAAATTCACTATAAGTTTGACAGAGAAATGTCATTTTGTCATATGATATTACTTCACTGCAGAATAATTCATGAAATAAAAGCTGTACAAAACTGAGACATAATGTTAAAGTCACTTTTTTGGTGATGATTGCTATTTTCCGTTTTGTGGTTATTTATATGAAACATATTTTATATATTTGAATTTTTTGGAAAAATACATTTAAAATATTTGATTACAAAAGCGCATACTTCTAACAAATGTGCATGAAGACATGTGCCAGGAGCTACCTTTGTCAGGAAGCTTTTTTCCAGCTGACCAACTGCTCCCTGAGGCAGCCTTAGGAGTGGCCAGGATAATAAGGGAGGTGGGATAATCTACGTCACTTCCCTCCTTTTCATTAGCATGGATCCATCAACATTGTAGTAGCCAGAGTTTTCCAGCAAAGCAGCATCAAACTTGTTTTTTTAATGTTTTCTTATAAGACAAGAGATGCATTCTCTTGGGAAAATGAGGTAGAAGTAAACCCTCGAAAGCAGAATGACAATTGTTTTAGCAAATGATGAATAATATTTCTCAGAATATTAATAATCTCTACTTGCCACACTGATACAATTTGCAAAAAAAAAGTCAAAAACACAAATAATTAAAACAAAACTATAAAGTTGTATACAACTCTGGCCACATAACACATCATAGAAGGACTTTCAGAAGATAATTAAGAAATAATAAAAATAAACAAATAAATTTGAAGATTTTGTTTTCTTTTTTCATGCTTCCAATAACAGAGAAAATTGGGTCTCAAAACCTTGGGTTCCGGGAAGCATGTTCATCTTCCTGCTGCATGGGTTGAAGTAATGTATCTGTCTCAGTGCAAAGGAGAAATCCAAGAAGGTATGTGCTCTATCTAAGCTCTTTTGAACAATCCAGGTTTTTTTGTTGTTGTTGTTTTGTTTTGTTTTTGTTTTTGTTTTTTTGTAGATTAGCAGTTAATACATAATTTGAGACCTTTTGATTTTTGGAAATTTTGCAGAAGTCAAGAAAAAGTTTCCATTCTCCATCAAAATATCTCATAATGTTTAATTATAAAAGTTCTTTTTGTCATTTTGAATCCATAAGTTTTATTGTTCAACTTTTTAATTACAAAATTGTTTTAAATCTTTAGTTCTTTTCTAAAATCAATAACTGATCAAAAAGTAATATAAAGTGTCACTTGGTGATTTCCAATTACATTATTTATTATATGTTAAAATAACTTGTTTCTGTATTTTGTAATCCTTACCATAAAATATTAGTCTAATGGTCTTTGTGTTTTACTTATATTAAACAGCAAGTTGTACTCATTGCTTTTTCATTTATCTTTTCTCATTTATATGTCTTCTTTCAAATGCCCTCTAATCAATCTGGAAAAGAAATTTAATAACATTGTTTTCTTTTTTTTTTTTAAAGAGAGAGAGAGAGAGAGATGAGAGAGAGAGAGAGAGAGAGAGAGAGAGAGAGAGAGAGAGAGAGGGAGAGAGAGAGAGAGAGAGAATTTTTAACATTTATTTTTCAGTTCTCGGCAGACACAACATCTTTTGTTGGTATGTGGTGCTGAGGATCAAATCCGGGTCCCACGCATACCAGGCCAGCGTGCTACCGCTTGAGCCACATCCCCAGCCCAATAACATTATTTTTGAGAGGCTGAAATTCCTTTTATCATTATCCTCAATGTTATTTGTATGCCTTTTAAAATGAGTTTTAGAATGTTAACTACATAAGGTCAGAGGCTATTTCCCCATGTAAATTGGGATTTGTCATGTTGCCTGGAAGCTTCAAGCAACAGGAAGAGGCAAAATTATTTTGTATTTAACTTGCCTTTAATGACTCTTCACTGTGGACACTGCCAGTCCACAGACTGACCTCTACTAAAATGTTTAAATGATATTGAGGAAAGCACTTTTGGTGTACCATCAACCAGCAGCCACTTGCTCTTCATTCAGTTGAACTTCGGTTTTGTTCAGGCATCCTGTAGTCCTGTGATTCTGCCCTTTGCCCTGAATCAGGGAGGGAAGGGTGGCTGGTCTAAGTTAATTATAGCAGTTCTTATTAATTTGCTAGTGATTAGATCATGAGTAGTGACATGACCTGGTCCAGCCCAAAGGAATGTAAACACAGGTCTGTTAGTAGTATTTGTTTTTGAACATGCAAGAATATTTTGGAAATAAAGCATCCTTTCTCTCCTCATACCCCTCCCCCCATTATTCCTGCCTGGTTAGCTTCATTAAGAACATGCTGTCTGGAGCATGTGTAGCCATCTCAGTTATGTACATCAGGGAACTAGGGGATGAAGAAATGTGCATACAGAGGGCAGCCATTAATCATTTCTGGAGTCTTTCCAATTCTGATCTTGTAAAATAAGACACAGCCTTAGTTTGCAGTTACTTTCTGTAGAATTGAATGTTACAAAACCAAAAGCATTTTTTTTCTTTCAATACTGGGATTGAACACAGGGGCACTTTATCACTGAGCAATATCCTTAATCCCTTTTTAAAATGCCCTATGTATTTATTTATACAGGGTCTTGCTAAGTTACTGAGAATGGTTTCAAACTTGCAACACCCCTGCCTCATTCAGCCTCCCAAGCCACTGGGATTACAGACCTACCATACTGAGCATAGCCCCAGTGCATTTTAATTCATTCAGATATTAAATTCTTGGCTCAGGGTGTAACTCAATGATAGAGCTCTTGTCTAGCATGTGTGATGCCCTGGGATCAATCCCTAGCACTGCGTGTAAACACATACACATACAAACACACATATCAGATATTAAATGATGCCCTAAATATTGCTTCTTTTCACCATCTCCACAACTAAAATAACTTCCTAGGAGTTGTCCAACCTATACTCTTTTCTGCTTCTTATCTGTAGTCTACTTTCAACTTAGTAGTGACCATGTGTAATACTTTTCAATTTTCAATGGCTTCTGATTTTATTTAAAATGAGTCCCAACTCTATATCATGACCTCCAGGGCCTCTACGGGATCTGATTGCTAGATGCTTGCTATGTATGCATTATGCTCCAGTCACACTGGCTTCCTTCCTATCTCTTGAACATGTTAAAGTTTTTCCTTTCTCAAGTCCCTGCATTTGCTGTTCTTCCTTGGATAATTTACACCAAAACCCTTCTAATGACCTTTAGTTCCTATTTTTCTATAGGCACTTAGCCCTACTTTCCTCCTTCTTCAACATGAGTAGCCTTGTTTCCTCTGCTTCAGTTTTCCAGTCTTTTGTTCTTCTCTTTTATAGCATTTATCTTCAGGATTCCTTTTCATCAATAATTTTGTCTTATTTCTCTACCATTCCATATGTGACCTGTTGATCAATATAAACATGTTGGCTGTAATAGCTGGGGCTCCTCTCTCTCTCTCCGTCTCTCAATCTGTGTGTGTGTCTCCCATTATGCTATATCATCTTTTGAGTCCAGCTTCATGACTTGGACCTCCTACATGGCAGCTTAGGGTTCCAAAGCTAGTATCTTGAGATAGATAGACAGAAATCCAGGTGGAAACTATATTGTCTTTTCTGATTCAGCCTTGGAAATCACTGGGTGTCACTTTTGTGGGTTCTATTGGTTGAAGCATTCACAGGGCCTGCTTGAGGGAAGGGAACATTCACCTCTTGATGGGAAGATGGAAAAGAATTTGAAAATGTGTTTAAAACCAGAATTGGAGGAGCAAATAATTAATTGCAAGAATTAATTGTAGCATGTAGAAAAATAGGATGATTTTTAAATAACAAAGTTTCTACTTTTTAAAAACATTTCAGAAGCTTTAAATATGCTTCATGCTTCCCTGGACCATGCTTCCTTTGATTGCGATCATCTGCCTGCCTTGTTTTTTCTTGCGGAATCAGTTTTACACAGATTTTGTTGTGATGCATTTGTGAAGGTATTTTTATATTCAGTTGAAATAAAACTGGCAAAGGTACGTTTTAAAAATTTTTTTAAAATACTTTTAATTGCTATATGCACTACATGTATCCAAATGACATCTGTTTTAGAATCAAAACAAGACATTTACTTTTATTATGGAACATTCTCCAGTTTGGTAATTTTAATCTTACCATAAATGTGAATAGTACATTATTGTTTGATATCCAAGTGCAAAGGGTTTGAGAAAATAAAATTTCACTAGCTATGTTAGAAAACATTTAATTAAAAATTAGGATAGTTACTGTTTTTTGAGTACATATAGATTTTTTTCCATTTAATGCATCTTTTCATGAAATTTTTTCTTCCTTTGCCATTTAAAAGTGCTGACATCTAACCTTAGTTTCTCAGCCTGAGAAGATGGGTGGTCCTCTCAGCACTCTATGCCATTTTAGAGATGTAAAGTGAGAAACTATCTTTGCATAGGTCATGTTTTATATGGTCCTGGAAGTCATATGGTTTCACTCCCTGTAATCATCCTGGTTGACTGTCACAAAATTTATTATTAGTCAAATAAATTTAGATACATTAATTAATTTATTGAAAAGGAAGAAAAGAAAGGGTAGAAGGATTTCTTTAACATGACATGTAGCATATATGTGTGTATATATATGAAACGAGTAAAATTGACTATGCAAGGATGTATTATTCTTACTCAGTTTTGATCATCAATCGTTGAAACCAAGCATGAGAGAATATTCATGAATCAGTCCATCAATAATACATTCTGTGGAGGTTTTAGTTCTTATAAACTTAGCCTAACTGCTTTTCTACATGTATGGGAGTAAAAGTCTTAGAGAGACCACACAAGAGAGATGAAGAGAGGAGATAAAAGAATTAAATGTGCAAAGAACTGAGACTTTGCTCAGAAAGTTGGAAAAAAAGAATTAAGATGTCACCAAGAGCTGCCTTAGAATGGTGAGGTTATAATTTGGGATCTATATATTTGCATTTATAATAGAAAATATAGAAATATATATGTATAAATATTAATATGAAATACACAAAACAAACACAAGTTTATTTATAATGGAAAAATTAAATGCAGTGAAATAAAAAATATAATGGATTGGAAAAACACTGAGCAAGTCTGGCTTATCTCTCCTTTCCTTCTTATGATTTTTAGAGACCTTTCTCCATTTCTTGATTTTGTATCTCTTCTAGAAACAAAAATCACTACAAAGTACAGTTTCTTCCACTGAATGTATTGCTTGTACATCATGCACACTATGTCATTTTAATTTTTAAATTTTCCTGCATCTTCTTATCTTGAGGTTAGATAATTCACATAGGTTCTTATAGCAGCTGCAAAGGAGCAGCATTTACCTCTGAGCTTTGCACACTGATAAATGGCCTTAGATACGTTTGCCAGTTACCTTTTATGTTATCTCACAATCATCCTAAAAGTTGTGTGCTAGCATTATCAACCATTTCACAGATGAGAAAATTGTAGCACAGAAAGCTTACTGACTAAGCCAATGACTCAGCAAAAAGGGTTTAGAGTCCATTGGAGTCTCAGCCATGATGCTACATGTGTACCTGGATCTCAGGTGTACTCATTTTAAAGCTTACTCTTTATTCTTTTGGCCAGTTTAAACTAGTTAGTGGAAGCAAGCATGACCTACGTACACTGTAGAATTTCATTATGTAACTCATTGGAAAATTTTCTTTTGTTCTTTTCTTTTTAACCAAAGGCTTAGTTGAAAGGTATTCCCATAGAGGCACCACACACCTCCATCTGCACCATTTTACTCCTCCTTTGATGAATTAACTCGGGTTTGGATAAAGCCAGAAATACATGATTCCCTAATATTGTTTCATTAAAGATTTTTTAAATGTATTCTTTCCTCTCCATCTACTTCTAAATGTAGAGTCTTCTTAATTATTGAAGTCTGCTTATGGAAATGTAGAGAATAATATATAAACAACAGCAGTTTAATATATTTGGATATAAACATAGGTAGTACTTCTTAAGTTTCTATGGAAGATCATGAAACATAACCAACTATGAAAATATAACACATAATAAATATTGTCTAGCATTTCCATTTCAAAGTCAACCAAAAGGGTAGAGAAGTGAAAAGAATGAAGAAGAGAGAAAGAAGTAAATGAAAATGAAAGGAAAGATAGGAAGACAGAGAAAGGAATAGAGAAGCAAGAATTCAGCCTAGGAGGCCTGCTTGAATCCTCTAGTTACAGATAAAACATGTACAAAAATGACACACAGAGAATGACACAAAGAAAGTCCCAGGAATCCTGAGAGATGCGGAAAGGGAGAGTTTTCCATAAAATCTGGTCTTCAGAATATTATAGGTAAAAGCTTTTAAAACCATGTTTCCAAGCATAGTTATAACTAGGGATAACATCTGGGCCAGGTGAAATTCAAAACCAAATTGGAGGATAATACAGTATTTTCCATTTGTGCCATATTGAATTTTTTAGTATCAATTAATATTCCTTTCAATATTTATATATATTCCTTTGAAAAATCCTCAATAATCCTCTTTCTGAATAGCTTTTTCATGCTTTGCCTGTAACTGTAGAAGTTGCTGCCTGTAATGCTCTCATGTAGACTACTGCAATATTCTTTTACATGGTCTGTTGACCTTCACGTCCTTCTCATTTAACTTCAATCTCTCCGAGAAACACAGTGCAATATAACAAAGTGGTCTAGATGAAGAGACTCCCTGAGCATGCCTTAGCAACATTTTGTTTTATTTTATAAGTCTATAAATAGTAGATGTTCATAATTTATAGAAACATTTCTTAATATTGATGGTTCATCCTGAAAATGTATTTTTAATGATAGAGGCTTATGATTAAAAAACAATTGAATTCCCAGCTGTAAGTGAAATTTTATGGTTTATGGAGTAGTACACACAATTGTGGGTTGAAAGTCCTGAAATGCCACTGATTTGCTTAAGAGTATTAGGTGAAGCACTGAGATGTGGTTAAATTAAACGATTTTATTTTATTTTAACATGTATATCTGATAATACCCTGTGTTACTGTTAAGAAAATTTGAGATATTTTTTCTCCCTCCCTCTTTCTCTCTCTCTCTCTCTCTCTCTCTCTCACACACACACACACACACACTCACACGCACGATAGTGACAACTATTGCTATTTATTTCTTCTCCAAGATTTAGTTACTTATATTTTATTTTTTTATAGTTTTTGTGTTTCTTTTCCTAATTTTATGTGAAACTGTATTTATTATGCATTTTTTGCATATGTGCCATTTTCTATAGTCTATGTAAAATAAACTATTTTTTATCTACATGTGTATTTTAAATGTCACAGAAATGAGGTTTTGCAGTGCTTATTTAGTAATGAAATTATGAGGTTTTTTTTTTTCATGAGAGAATAGGGAACTTGGTGAACCATACTATGTACATGCAGAATATTTATCAACACTGACTTAAATGGTGTTTCTCAAACTCTTTTCATTAAGACTCATAAGAAGAAATATACTTTGCATTGTGACCAAGCATGCATAAAATATACACTCACTTACATACTGAAAAAAAAAAGGAATTCTGCAATACTTCATGATGTTTTCTTTTTATTTTTATTTTAAAAAATACCCTCATAGTTGATTTCACGACTCACTTCAGGAGCATGACCAGCAATTTGAAAAATGCTGTTGTAAAGGATATAGAACAAAATAGTATTCAGTATTGGTTATATGAAATGTAGAGATGATTTATAAAAGTTTTGTGGCTGAACTAGCATTTCAATCTTGATGTAAATGTTTTAAAATTATTTAAAATATGTAATATCAACAGTTTGAAGTTGTTTTTATCAAAAGTCAACATAATAATGAAATGGTTTATTTTCTGTATGGTTTTTAAACATTCACTAATGCAATACAAAAAATGCTTTTCTCTTTTGACAGATTGGCTATTTGATCTTCTTACGACTTTTTATATTTTTCCTGCATGGTCACCTAGAAAGTTTTAAACAACATTTACTTAGGCTTCAACCATATTTATACGGTACAATATCTTTTATTTTAGACTTATAAATGTTTTATGTTACATTTTAAGAAGCTCTGACTGTCACTATAAAAAGCATAAATTGTATTTTATTTTCATGAAAGATAATAGGTACAGTGTTAGATTCTGAGAGAGACTGCATTTGTTTGGCATTCACCCACCCTGCACTTACTATTTCTTTGTGGTGAGAACATTTAAAATCTATTCCCTTAGCAATTTTGAAACATACGTTATTATTAACTGTAGCCACACGCTGTGCAATAGATCACTAGGACTCATGCCTCCTGTCTAGCTGAAACATTGTACTCCTTGACTAATATCTCCCCTTTCCCAGACACCCTTCTCCTCCTCTTCCCATCTCTGGAAACCACTATTGTGCTCTGCTTTATGCTTTCACCTAAGTGGATGATGACGATGATGATATATATATATATATATATATATTTTTTTTTGTACTGGAGATTGAAACCAGGGGCGCTTTACCACCAACCACAATCCCAGCTCTTCTTGGTGTATTATTTAGAGACAGGGTCTCACTGAGTTGCTTAGGACCTTGCTAAGTTGCCGAGGCTGGCTTTGAACTTGCAATCCTCCTGCCTCAGCCTTCCAAGCTGCTGGGATTACAGGCATGCACCACCAGGCCCAGAGGATGATGATGTTTTGACTTAGTTTTCTCATCTCTAGCACTGCCTACTAACTGGATTTCAAAAAAGTTAAACTCACATTTTAGTCAGGTAAGCCTACTGTAGTTGCTGGATTGAGTAAGGAGAGAGTGAGTGGATTCAGGAGGCCAGTTCAGCACATTGTACATAAACAGAATATTTCTTAGCACTATTCAAAACAATGATTTTCATACTGTTTTGATTAAGATCCATAGAAAGAAATATCCTTTGCATTGCAATGAGCACACACACAAAATACATTCACTTACATACATAGAAAAAGGTGTTGCTATTGAAGAGAGGTTAAAGATGTGGACTATTATAATGGGAATGGTATATTGTTAAATAGTTTTTAAAATAGTTAGAGATAAAAGAGACTAGATTGGTGACCAATTACAGCTAGGATATATGTAACAAAGTGGGAAATTCAGGAGAAAGTAGTTGTTTTACATATTGAATAAAAGGAACAAGATTTGGAGAAATATTGGGCACATTAAATTTGAAGGCCATGAGAGAAAGCTGAAACCTGGGAAATTTATTTTACCGTCATTTATTTGAATGTCCCTGAGATAACTTGAGGTGGGGGGACTAATTCTAGGAACTGAGTCTTGCAGAAGATAAACATTTAATGAATTATTGGAGTAACAGAGCCCACTAATAGAGAATTCAGGAAAGTAAAAGAGAGTAGTGACATCTAGATAGGAAAATTCAAGGAGATCAACATCATCAAGAGCTGCAGAAGTGTTAAAGAGCAGGAGCTCTGAAAAGCAGTAATGGGTTTCTGGAATCACTGATCTTGGGGCATTCCTCAGGGACAGGTGAGAACAAAATTCAGACTGGAGGCAAATGCTGAGGGAACATTTAAGTACTAGACGAAATTGTGAACTAACTATTTTTAAAGGTTTGAAATTGTGAACTATTTTTAAATGTTTATATTAATATAGAAATATGCCAGTAGTTTGGATGAAAAAAATCATATCCAAAGAAGAGATATAATAAGGGATGGGGAGATTCAAGATAAAACAAAGGAGATAATATTTGATGGAAAAAGTTGTTAAGGAGAGAACAGAAGGAATGGAGTTTGCACCTTACAAGTTCAAATAAGATATGAAACCCAGAGGAAGCTGTAGACTGGTAGAGCATGAATTCTTGTCTGTCATACTGCTTGTTCTCATTTCTTCAATATGATATAAATTGTAATTCCTTATAGTGTTTAGCATACTGACTTGTCAAATATTCAGCTGATAGTGGCAAATACATTTTTGAAAAAATACATGGATAAAACCTCATGTTCTTTTATTAGTTCAGTTATTGTAGGTATATCCCAAGAAAACCAGCACTTTTCTTTCATAAAAGGATAAATCCCCCCCACCTTTGCCCTCTTACCAAATACTGTTAGGTAGAGCCTTAGGCCACATCTCTAGCTTCAGCAACAGGCTGTGTCATTTACCTGAAACCATTAAAAGCTGTGGCCTATTTGTGTCATTGTCCAGTAGAAAGGGGCATCACTCATTTTTCCTCTGTGCAAATGGATTGAAACCCAAAGGTTGTCTAAAAGTTTGTAGGAATAACAAACACAAGATGGTCCTGCTAAATTATCACATAGTTGTATGTTAAATGATATGATTATTGTCTATATTTGAAGGATGTACTTTAAGAATCAATAACAACATCTTGAAATAAATTCAGAGAATGTGGGGTTAGAAATGACATTAATTTGTAGAATTGCAACTTCAAAGTATCTAGTATGAATAGAGTGTATATTATAACTTGATTTATTTTCAGCTAGAGGCAACCAAGCATTGTTGAGCAGTAACAATATTTAATTGGGCATTCAACCATTATGTAATGCTGTTCTGAATTACATAAACTGCTATCTGAATTATTTATTTTGTAGTTTTTTATTACACCACCAGGGGGCAGACATACTATTGTAAATCTTGATTACTAGGTAAATGTTCAACAGTTCCAGCACCTAAATACTCAATTTAATTATATTTTAACAGATAAAAATGAATGAAGTACAATGCAAGATATTACTGAAGTATTTTTCACAAATGATTTTTCTTACAATAGCACTTTCTTTCTCTGAAGAACCATATCACAAGTATCCAAGTATCTATTCAAATGTGCAATTCATCCTGAAAACATCAGAAATTATATGTAAAAGAGAACTTTCTGAATCAATCTTTATCCATGAGGAAAATGAGGAAGAATACAAGAACATAGATTCAGATGTGGTAGGTAATTTGACATGGTGGGCATATCTTGTATGATTTATATGATGATTGCCATGAATAATCATGCTTGTCAATGCAGAAGTCATTGCTGAAGATGAGTTCACTGCAGGGAGAGTGGGCAGTGATGGGATGAACACCACATACACTAATTTCATGCAACCATATGCACATTTCATGGCAAAGAGACAATTGGATCAGTAGTAGGGCATCAATATGCACCAGTACTACTTTACATGGAGTAATGCCATAATACCTCTTCCCTATAGGTTTCATTTTAGTTTTTAGCTAAATTACAACATGATTTAGATTGACAAATTAAAATTTCAAGATACTATGTTTTTATTAAAGGGAAAATATGTAAAGGCAGATTATTCATGAGATATGTGTAATATTTTATGTGCCTGTAATTCATATAGGGTAACGTTTAATATGCTCTCAAAATCAATGGAAAACTTTAAAAATATTTCAAATTAAGGAACTCAAATAATTCTTAAACCTCTCTTAATTATCTACTCAAATATTAATGATCAACCTTAGAGAACACAATCTATCCTAATTATGTAATTGCTTGATAGGTACTAAACTATAAATATGCAAACACAAGTGCAATGTGCCATATAATTATACATACACCATTCAGACTGATATACTTCAAAAGACAAACTTCAGTCTCTGATGTAATAATGTCTTTATTTCCTTTCTTCACTTATCTTTCAAAAGAGATCAGTGAACACTTTGAAACCTTGATTCTTTCATTATTTTATTTTTTGTTGCACAGTTATTATTTTATAGTTTATAAATAGAAAATTCATTTTTGAAAGTTTCTCAAAAGAAGAAAAATGCTTTCAACATAATGAAGTTGAAACAATAGGAATTTGGGGGAAGATTCTATTTGCCAACAGGTCTATTTCTATGTGACCCACAGCTTTCCATGCTTTCTGTGGGCCTTTTCTAAAATTAGCTATAAATTAAATATGCACCACATCTATTTGAACTCTTTCTAAGTATTTTCTTTTTGGTTCATTATAGATGAACCATTTATATATTTGCTAAATAGTTTGAACCTTCTAGTAATAATTACCAATGAACATGAATTGTATCATTTTAAAGGAAGAGATCTTGTTTGTAAGTTTAAAAATGTTTTGATAATAAATACATAATGTAAGTCACTGAGCAACAGAAAGAACACTGATCATGAAAAGGAAAGACCTGCTCATCAACTGGCACTGGCATCTGGAGGAGATTCATTAAACTTTCCATATCTCCATTTGCTTAGCTGTAAAAGTCTTCATCATCACCATCTTGTCATATCTGCCCTAACTCTTCTACAGGTGATATAGTTTGGATATGAGGTGACCCCTAAAATCTCACATGTGAGACAAGGCAAGAAGATTCAGAAAAGAAATGATTGGGTTGTGAGAGTCTTAACCCAATTGGTGAATTAATCCCCTGATAGGGATCAACTGAGTAGTAATTGAAGTGGTAGGGGGTGGCTGGAGGAAGTGGGACATGGCTTTGGGGTATATTTTTGTATCTGGCAAGTGGAGACCTCTCTCTGCTCTCTGATCATCATATGAGCTTCTTTCCTCCACTACACTCTTCTGCCTTGATGTCCTTGCCTTATCTTGAGCCCTGAGGAATGGAGCCTACTGTCAGTGGACAGAGACCTCTGAAACCATATGCCTTCAAATAAATATTTCCTTTTTAAATTGTTCTGGTCAGTTCCTTTTTGTCACAGCAGCAAAAAAGCTGACTAAAACAACAGGGTTGTTGTGAGTTTAAAAAAATGTGCCTTGTATATTAAATGCTACGCAAATGTAAGTAATGATCATTGAAAAATAGTTAGGCATTCATTTTAACATAGACAGTTAAGTGTAATAATTTAATCTAAGCATGAAGCTATATTGACTTACTGTAGTGATTTCAGTGTTTTTCCTTTATACAAATAAGATGCCATGAAATCTTAGCAACCTGAACGTTAGTTATGAAGCTGGTGCACACACACAGCAAGCAAATGGGAGCTAACTGCTGTACAGATCAGCCTGAATCGTAAGGGGCAAAACTGTCAACATTGAGAGGAACATATCTGCTTAGATGATACTTAGTCTCTTTCTGTGTCTTTTCCCACTTTGTAGAACAAAGGGCTTAAATTCAATTGCTCCTAAATTCTATTTCAGCTCTATCAATGTGATTCTCCGAGGGGATTATAGCAGATTATAGCCTATCAGGTTTATTGCTCTTTTTTTTCCCTCCTTCAATTACTTCATAATATGAAGGCTATAAAGGACAGTGTAACCACGTTGCTATGAAATTGCTGATTCGGTAATCAGCACTGATTCAGAACTTGATTGCCATGCCTTAAAGTTTCCAGATTTCAGCCCAATTCCTCTGGAATCACTTAATCTACGCCAGCCTCCCCAGTTCAGTTGAGCATCTCCCGGTTCTATACCACCTTACTCAAACTGCTGGGAAGAGGAAGAGGAAAAAAGATAAAGTTGGAATATAAAAGACATTTATAGTCATCCTTTATCCCTTCCTTATTAGTAGGACATTACAGTAAAGGATTTGTGAATTTATTCCTAGGAGACCTTATTCTCTGATAATATAAAAGGTCTGTGGCAGCATCTTTTGGCCACTGTAAAAAATTTTATCTTTTTAATTCATTGGGGCAAAAGCATAATTACTTAATTTGTTGTCCAACTATTGCTAACTGCTTTTAAAATTATGTAGAATTTATACATTACCATACACACAATATGGTGTTGATTCTATTTAAGAATAGGAAATTTCTGGACTGGGGCTGCAACATAGTGGTATCGTGCTTTCCTCACACTTGTGGTTCAATCCTCAGCACCACATAAAAACAAATGAACAAACGAATAAAAGATGTTTCCTTTCCTCTCTTGCTGCACTCCATTTCTTGTTTTAATGTCCTTTTAAAGGATCCAGACACAGGGTTTTGATTGACTTTTACAAATGGTACACTTTAATTAGCTCTGCGGATTGAAGGACCAGAATGCTGGATTGAGTTTTCCATGCTCACCAGCTAAGCTGAATTTTCTAAGCACAGTTGTCATATGGTAATAATAACACGGTTTTTGGAGAAGGTAACTTTAAACTCAGTGAAAATGGAGTAGATTCTTTATTAAAGAGTTTTATCTGTTCTAAAGTACAAAAATTCCCTGAAAAACGAGCTGACAGAGTTATGTGATGAGCAATCTCATCATCCAACACTTACAACTATTCAGGAAACCGAAGCCACCACTTAAATTTAGGATATTTTATGCTGACTGTAATTGTAAATGGGCATTAGCAACTGGATTATGAGGATTTAAAGAACTTTTTTCTTTAAAATTAGGAGCATTATCCTGTGATTAATGCCCTGTAATCCAGGTAACAAGTTTGTATTGGAGAGGCCCTTTGGAGGCAATGTCAGCCATTCCCAAATGACTAAAACAAGGGTGAAACTCTGAAATCTGTATCTGAGCAGCCATGATAGAGCTCATGCTTCAAAGCTCATTTATGTTTTAGAAGCTTGGGCAGACACTCAGGGTTTACGTACTTCAATTTTCATAAAGTTCAAGGTGATGTGGTTATCCAAATTCTTAGCTGTCTGATAGTACTTCCAGCGATGAACTTCTCAAAGTAGGCCTTGCACAAGCTGCAACTGGCAGTCACAGCTGGGCAGCAAGGCAGGAGGTGAAAGAACTGTAGCAAGCAGTTAAATAAAAAATTAAGGAAGGAAAGAAGTGAGTCATTTAATGCCATGGTCAGTACCAAATATTAGATTTGGTGAAAGATTAGTCTAGTCCCAACTTCTCTTCCCTTTCTTTCTTTTTTTTTTTTTGTTTAATTTCCAAACCATCACAGAATGATGATATTATAAAATGTAATAATAATGAATTACTGAAAAAAGAATATTATAAAAACACATTGTAATTTTTATCACACTGAATATTTATAATTATTCTGTCAATTTGTTGTGAAAATTTTTAATTATATATTCTTCATTTCTCTAGTATTAAGAGTTGGCAAACCACATTTTTCTGCCAATCACATCTAGATTAGGAGTGACTTGGTGTAAAGGCAAAGAACTCTACACCACTCAAGAACTCCCAGACCATTCTCCCTCTTGGTCTTCTACATTGATGATGTCCATGTCAACTGTATTAAATCACATAATCATCATTATTTTATTAATATTAATTGGGTAAAATTGATCTTGATGATTCGAGTACCCTTAAGACAAAGTGAACAGGAGCAGGTCTGCAGTTAGCACATTGGGTTTATTATTTGTTGTAGAGAGAACCCTCATCACTAGGAACGACAGGATGTTTCAGCAAGAGACATCCTATCCTGTGGTAGGACTTGAACTGTGAGTGATTGGGAGAAGATTGAGGGAGAAAGGCTTCTCTCTAGATGGGATGCTGTTAGAAAGTAGTGGCAACTGGATGATCAAGAATTTTGTGAATAAGGGCTGGGATTGTGGCTCAGCGGTAGAGCGCTTGTCTAGCACGTGCAAGGTACTGGGTTTCATCCTCAGCACCACTTAAAAATAAATAAATAAAATAAAGGTATTGTGTTTAATTACTTCTAAAAAGTAAATGCTTTAAAAAAAGAATTTTGTAAATGATTCAGTGACTTTGCTTTTGCCTGTGCTTGGGAAAATAATTATCAGATGGCTTTGTTGATTTATTATAGTATCAGAGTAATATTACTTGAGTTTGGTATTTTGTGAATTATGTTCAACAGGAGATCAAAATGACCTAGCTGAGAGCACCAGACCAGACTGTAATAATACATTGTCAAATCAGTCCAGACGTCAGAGGCTGCTTTTTACTTCTCAATGATGAGTAGGAATGGCATCATAAAAAATTGAAAATAAAACTAAAATCTTGTTCATTGTCTAAATCCTGATTTTTTTTCATTAAATACACTCAGGAATTTTCTCTGGTGATGATACAGATGTGTTAACACAAGTATATTTCAAGTAACTGAATATTCTATGTAGCCATGCAATATTTGTGATTTAAAAAGAAATAGTAATAATAGTAATGATAACTAAATAGAATGCATTGATTGTTGACAAAGTCACCCCAAAGTTTCAAAACCTACCTACTGACCATTTTATTCAGAATAAGTTTGTAACCTGACAACTGTCAGACATCTAAACTGAGACACCTAGGGCAGTGTGGGAAGAGAATCTCATTTATGTGAGTTCTGCTTTTTGTATGGGGTATACCACGAAGCAGAAAATTGAGTTATGTGTGCATTTACTGAAGTCAGCATGTCTCAGTCTGATACCTTACATTACTTTAAAATAGAACTTTTCTGTGGAATATTCTAACATTCTACACATTGATTTGTTTCCATTTGCTTTTCTGAGTTATTATTCCCCAGAGTCAGTAAGCTCATGCAGACTGTGTCTTACTCATGCCTTTATCTCTAGCAGGTAGCAGAGTTCCTGACATAAAGCGAATCAATACACATCTGCAGTACTTAACTAATTAGTTTACTAGAAAGCTAAAATGTCTTAGTTTGAATTTATGTATGAACTTCTGACCTGTCTTAAGAGTGCTCAACATGAAATCATCTTTAAATTGTAGTCGTGATGTTCTTTTATGTGACAAGAATTATGAGGCCCTGTGTATTCGAAGTGTTTCTTTTTAACAGCACAAAATATCAACTAAGTTGGCGATATGGGCACATGTGTATTTGGATCTTTACGACTCAATGGGAGTGCCATGTCATCATTGAATACCAATTACTTCAGTGGACCAATTAGATCTAAAACTGCCAGGAAGCACTCTGAGAAATAAAACAAAGCAATAGTAGCCCATTTGTTATCTGAATTTGTAGGCTTTTAAAAAACTTACTTGACAGTGACCATGTCCTATGGGGCATATATTTTTCTCCTTAAGGTGGAAATTCAGAGCAAATTCTAGTTTGCTGTCTGATCTTTGTTCAAACTTTCCCCTATCCACTCTTGCTCACGTGTCAGGAAGAACTGAGTCACACAGAGTGTAAGAAACATAATCTAGTCTAGCAGCTGTCCCTCAGAGGATGTAGGATTCTTGTCATATTTGTAGAATGGATATCATGGAACACAAGCACCCATTTGAAAAATAGATACCTTAGGTTCAGATTGATTAATTATACTTACAAAAATATTCTCACATAAATTACTTCACCTGGTGAAACTTCAAGTGTACGAGAATATGCATTTTCATTTGTATATTTAAAATTTATTTTCATGTTGTTCAAGTCAAAGAATTTTTTCCCCAGATATATTTTTATGTTTTAATTCCAGGAACATTTGCCATTTAATCCAGGAGGATATGAAGTTAGCCACCTGCTCTGGCATTGTGTGGCTGTTTGGTCTTGTGTTCAGAATAATAGTCCTCAGCTGAATAATGTGCTTGAGCATCTCATCTTCCATAAAAAGCAGCTTCAAAAGAAATGCTGGTAAGGGTGATTCTATAAATCCAAAGGAACTCATGAAGAAACCTTTGTGCTTAAATGTTAAATAACCTTTGTATTTAAATGTTAATCACACCTCAGTTGACTATGAAAAAAATTTATAATCGCAGTTCTAAAGACAAGAGCAATTTATTTATTTTGTATTAGTTCATTTTTATCAATGACTCCCCTCTCTCTCTCTCATCTCTCTCCTCCCCCCCCCCCTCGATGTGCATGTATCCTTTATTTTCCATGTTACTAAAGAACAACATTTATAGTTGGGGGAAATATACTAAGATTCTATTTTTTAATGAGTCTCACTAGGAAATGTTGGTTCCTTCCAGCACATGTGCTAATTTAAGAAGGAAAATAGATGTTTTGTAGTATTACAAAAGAAGGCATGGGCTCAATGGAAGTAAATTGTTTTCCTCTAATAGACAAATAATAATTGTATATATTTATAGGGTACAATATGCTTTACAATGTGTAAACCTTGTAGAATAATTAAATCAAGCTAATTAATATATCTTATCTTTCTTTTGTGCTGGGATATTTAAAATCTACTCTCAGCAATTTTGAAATATTGAATACATTATTATTAACTATTTTTACTATGTTGTACAGTAGATCACTAAAATTTATTCCTTCGAACTGAATCTTTGCTCTAATCAATTAATTTCTCCCTTTTCCCATCTGCATTAAGTCCAACAAGCCTCTGATAGCTTCCATTATATTCTCTACTTCTGTATGTTTGGATTTTTTCAAATTGACTTGTGAGATTATGCAGTATATTTGTCTTTTTATACTTGTCTTATTTACTTAGCATAATGCCCCTCAGGTTCTTGTATGTTGTCATTCAGGGTAGTCTTTTTGTTGTTGTTGTAGAGGTTGAATAGTATTTTATTGTGTACACATGCTACATTTTCTTTATTCATCCATTGGTCAAAGAATAATTCTTATCTTGGCTATTTATAACAATGGTGCAATGGACAGGGCATTGTAGTTACCTCTTCAACATTATGCTTTTATTTCCTTTGGTCACCTAGCCAGAAGTGGATCATATGGTAGTTCTACTTATAATTTTTGAGGAGCTTCCATATTGTCTTCCAAAAATGGTTGCACTAATTTATATTCCAATCAAAAGTGCACAAGTGTTCGCTTTTCTCCATTTCTCACCAATAATTATCTTATATCCTGTTGATAACACCCATTGTAATAGTACTGAGGTGGTATTTTATTGTGGTTTTAATTTACATTTCTTTGATTATTAGTGTGGTAGAACTTTTTTCATATACCTGTGGCCATTCATATGTCCTTTAAAAATTTTTTTCCTGGTACTAGAGATTTTTCCAGGGATGCTCTATTCTTGAGCTATATTCCTAGCCCCCATTTAAAAAAAATTATTTTGAGACAGGGTCTCTCTAAGTTGCTGAGTCTGGACACAAGCTTGAGATCCTCTTTGTAAGCCTCTTCAGTCATTGGGATCACAGGGATGTGCTACTGCTATCTGGCTTATATGCCTTCTTTTGAACAATTTCTGTTCAGATCCTTTGTCCATTTATAAATTGAATTTGTTTTCTTGTTCTTGAGTTCTTGTTTGAGTTCCTCATATATATTCAATATTAACTCCTTATCAGATATGTACATTTTCTCCAAATAAGTGGGTCATCTCTTTACTCTGTTAGTTTCAAGTGCTGTGCAGAAACCTTATAGTTGGATGATACCACATGTTTATTTTTGCTTTTATTACCTGTACTTTTGGGTTCATATCCAAGAAATCATTGCTCACATCAATTTTGTAGAGCCTTTTCCTGTGTTTTCATCTAGTAATCTTACAATTTCATGTCTTCATTTGAGTTAATTAAAAAGTCAATCTATTTTGAGTTGATTTTGTGGAGTGAGCTCAAGGTTTAATTTCATTCTTCTACATGTAGATATTCAGTTTTCTCAGCACTAATTTTGAAGAGATTATCTTTTTTTCCATTTTCTATCAAAATTCAATTGACCATAAATATTTAGGTGTATTTCTGAGCTTTCTATCCTGTTTTATTTGTTGATGTGTCTGTTTTTATGCAGCATCATCATTCAGTTTGATTGCTGTAACTTTGTAATATATTTTGAAAACAGGCACAGTGATGCTTCCAGCTTTGTTCTTTTTGCTGGGAACTACTTTTGCAATCTGGGGACTTTTGCAGTTCTATAAGAATTTTACGATTGTTTTTCTTGTTACTATGAAGAATGATATTGGAATTTGGATAAGGATTATATTTGATATCTAGATTATTTGGGGTGACATGGCTATTTTTAAAAATACTGATTTTTCCAATCTATGAACATAAGATATCTTTCCATCTATTTCTTGTCATTTTCTATTTCTTTCATCTGTATTTTATAGTTTCAGTATACTAATCTTCTACACCCTTTAGTTAAATTTATTCTGGGGGGTGGTAAATAGAAGGAGTCTTTTTTATTTTCTTTTTTCATTTTTTTTGAAATGGAGACTCATTATGTTGTCTAATCTGGATTGACCTTGTAATCTTTCAGCCTCAGCCTCCTGAGTAGCTAGGATTATACAGGCCCTCTAAGAATATGATTTTTAAAATTTCATTTTTGGATAGTCCGTTAGTACATAAGTGTGATTTTGAATTTTGTGTGTTGATTTTGTATCCTACAACTTTACTGAACTTAATAGTTATAAGATTTTTGGTAGACCCTTTAGGGTTTTCTGTACATTAGATCATTTTCATCTGCAAACAGAAAGTTTAACTTTTTCCTTTCTATGATTTTTTAAATTTATTTCTTGCCTAACTACTCTAGCTAGAACTTTCAGTACAATGTAGAAGAACAGTAATAAGGGTGGATATCATCCTATTCCTAAGTTTCAAGGGTAAACTTCCAAAGTTTTATCATTGAAGATGATTTTAGGTATGGGCTTGTAATATATGTTCTTTATTTGTTGAAGAACTTTAAAGGAGTATTTCTGAGGAAATTGATCAGAAAGTATTCTTTTCTACTATTTGAAGAAGATCCCAGTTTTGAATTCCTTTTTCAGTGCTAATGACAAAAATAATAACATATCATGCCATAACAAGTTGAGAATTCAGGTATCATACTTTTAAAAATTCTACTTTTAAATTTCTACCAGCTTGTCCTATTTCAAAATTCTTTTATATGCAATTTTAAGTCTCTCAGATCCAATTGTAGAATCTTCTTAGAATCTGGAGCATTTCTTCTCAAGGAAAGCAGTTATCCCACTTATATGTGGAAGTTTGTGTGATTTTGGAGCAGGTAAATATTTCTAGAGAATGGCTTACAATTTACCTAATTTCCTAGAAATAGCTTATTTAGAAACAAACAAACAACAACAACAACAACAAAAAAAAACTCACTGTCTCAAGGCCTGAGGGGAGAAACCTACTTAATTTTGCAATTTGAGAAACATTGTAATTCTTTTTCAAATAAAGATAAGGCTAAGGATAAAAATAAGGATAATAATTACAGATAAGAAAATAAAATTGAATGAAAAGTGTATTATACAAATAACACAATATGATTTTATTAGGTAATTTTAATATAGAGCTCCAAAATACAATGGAAATTATAGATTTTCAATGTGATTCTTTTAAATTTTTTTTTTAGTTATAGATGAACACAATACCTTAATTTAATTTATTTATTTCTATTTGGTGTTGAGGATTGAACCCAGTGCCTCACACATGCTAGGCAAGTGCTTTACCACTGAGCTGCAACCCCAGCCCCCATGGTGATTCTTTCAGACATTTTTAATTATTGGAAATAAGAAATAAGGG
This sequence comes from Ictidomys tridecemlineatus, assembly GCF_052094955.1. Taxonomy (NCBI): domain Eukaryota; kingdom Metazoa; phylum Chordata; class Mammalia; order Rodentia; family Sciuridae; genus Ictidomys; species Ictidomys tridecemlineatus. Next base: position 116,435,463 of record NC_135477.1, on the reverse strand, counting down.
ATTTAAATATTTATTTTTCAAAAGGATAAACAACTAGAACTACTTTAGTTCTTAGACAACTCTAACTTGATTTTTAAGAAAACATAAATCATATTTTAATACATAAAATAAATATTGCATGACTGTTGAATTTATTAACATAGCAGTCAGTCTAATACAGGTTTAAATAAGTGGTAAAACATTAAGAGGCTTATTAAGAATATCTAATTCTGGAAGTCATTTAATTATTTCTTTAACCAATTTTTAAGTTTTATTGTATTGCATCAAGATCTATTTAATTTAATTTGCTAATGATAATGTTTATCTATAAACATCTAAGAGCCAGCTATTTTTTTATACTTAGCATTTGTAGACATTAGAGACAACATCAAATCGATTTTTAAAAATAAAAAGAACGGTGGAATGAGACAGACATCATATCCTAGGTGTGTGTAGGATTGCATGAATGGTGTGACCCTACTTCATGTACAACCAGAGAAGTAAAAAATTGTGCTTCTCTGTGTACATTGAAGCAAAGAGAATTCTGCTTTCATGTATAACTGAGTAGAACAAGTAAAAAATATAAAAAATAAAAAGAAACTGAGGTCAAGTTTATTAGGCTTCTTGTGACTAGAACAGATCTTCAAAGTTCCAATATAACCCTGTCCCCAATGCTTCATTCTACTGTTTTTTTCTGGAGGCATTGTTAAGCAGGTAACTGCTCTGAGACAACCTGTAGTTGAATCTTCACCTTTTTTTTTCTAGTGTAGGAATAATGGAGAGGGGGTGGGTGGGAGGACAGGGGATGGATTGAAAAAAATGTAAAATAGTGACTGTTCATATTAGAAGGGAAAAAATAATTGTTTAAAACAATTTTAAAAAGTCTAAAAAGTCTAAAAGTTTGTTTAACAAACTGCCAAATATTTCTGATTCTACTTCTTATATTTATCTTTTTATTTTAAGGAAATAATTTAATCTTTTTTAAAACAATGACTCTAGTAAACAAAAACTGTTGATATTAAAAAAATTGTTTTGTCTTTTTAAGTTATCATTTTGACTATTTTGTTAATAATAGCATCATATGAAATATTTAAAAATAACTTTTCTTCTTACCAAGTATTTAAGTTATTTAAGAGTCCATGTACCTTTCAAGGGGCCATTACCCCAATTAAAAAAAATTGTGATGCAATAATCAAAATCAAATTGGCTATTCTTTGCATTTCTGAGAAACTTCAATATTTCTCTCATGTACTCAAAGACACAAGTGATCCCAAGTGAAAAATTAAAAAATGAACTGAATATATTTAGGATGAAATAAAAATATTGAAGCATCGGGACCTGATGAGAAGCTAAGACCTTCTCAAGATTTTCTGAATCAGATAGCCTTGGAATAGTGATGCTCAAGCAAAAATACTTTCACTTTAAAGCTGTCAAATCATGCTATGTCTAGGTATAAATATATCAGAATGAAGCCTGCTTTTATATGTAATTATAATTCACTAGTTAAGGCCAGTAGAGTAAAGCAAGGGATAAGGGATAGGGAATAGGGAAGAGACAGGAAATGGGTATGGGGGATGAGGTTGATCAGTTGTATTATATGCAAGTATGAATATGTCATATGTATAATCATAATGCACCAATAAACCAACAAAAATACCTTTATTTTAGTATCTGAAATACAGTGCCAAGGGACAGTTAAAAGGAATAACCTGAACAATTTGATTTTCCATGTATATGAGGAAAGTAACATAACAATGAATAAATATTCAGAGATTTAAAATGCAAAGGGAGAGCATTCAATGAGATATCCTAACTAATTTCACTTTAGTGACAAAAATAGCTTGTATTGTACAAGTAAGTGGTTCTCACTGGCTCACTTCTGATTCTGTATCTCCCTGTCTGATTTCTTCTAATCCCCCTTATAAACAACCTGCCATACAAAAGGATATGAGTAGAAATAAAAGGTTTGGAGGGGCTGGGGTTGTGGCTCTGCGGTAGAGTGCTCGCCTAGCACGTGCGAGACCCTGGATTCAATCCTCATCACCACATAAAAATAAAATACAGATATTGTGTCCATCTACAACTAAAAACTAAATTTTTTTTTTTAAAAAAAAGCTTTGGAAAAGGGCAAGCCCAGGAGCCCCGAAAGAACTCAAGGAAGGCAAAGACTCAGAACAACCTCACTGGCAGACAGGGGAAAACCAAGGAAAGGATCCACTAAAGACAATAAATCTTAAAAACTTGAAGAAGTAGGGAAAAGAATGCAAGAGCTCCACTCCCAGCTGCTGTGCACTGGCCTTTATCTGCCCAGAGCTGGAGATAAACAGCTTGCTGGAAGGCAGATTTCTATTTAATATGGTTATTTTATATGATACTTCGTACTCTCAATGCTCCACCCTGTGGTTTGGCCTTTTATAAACTGCCCCATTTACTCTGGGGAGATAGCTCAAGCTAACGCAAAAGCCTTTCTAATCTCACATGAAAATAATGAATTGTGTTTATAATTGAATTATCGGCCAATGAAGACTGCTGAGAAATGCAGTATGACATTTCAGTGGAGCACTATAATGTATAAAATTCTATCTCCCAAAGTGAAGTAGCCAATTTAATGCGCTCCATGAATGCATTCCAAAAAACTTGTCAGTTTAAAACTATATCCACATGGCAAATGCTTTCCAGACATATAGTATTTGTGTTTGCATTAAAATGAATCAAAGAATTAGTTGCTTTGTATGGACAGCAAGACCTCTGCTTTCCTGCTAGATCACTGACATGTACATGGTCTATATCTTTAACCAAGTAATTTTAATGTTCATGTAGCAGTCTAACAACAAACAAAAGTTGTAGTAATAGTATTCCTCCCTTCCTTACAAGTTGAAATACTAAGGTAAGTTCTCACTCTTGATTCATTTTCTTTTTCTTTTTTTTTTAATTTAAATTTTATTTTTTGTTTTAATTAGTTACACATGACAGTATGATGACCTTGACATATCATACATTTGAATCAGATGGGATATAATTTCTCATTTTTCTGAGTGTACAGGTTGCAGAATCACATTGGTCATGCAGTCACATATATACACACAGTAATAACAATGTCTATTTCATTCTACTATCCTTCCTATCCCCCCTAACCCTTCCTTCCCCTCCCATCACTTCTCTCTAACTAATCTAAGGTAACGCTATTCTTTTTTTCTCACATCTTCATACATGTGTTTTGTATAACCATGAGGGGCTCCTTCCACCATCCATTCCCCTTCTCCCTCCCTTTCTTTCCCACCCCTCTCCCCTATGTAGAGATAATCTTCTTCCCCTGCTCTTCCTCCCTACCCCATTTTGAGTCACCCCTCTTATATCAGAGAAAACATTCGGCATTTGTTTTTTTGGGGGGATTGGCTAACTTCACTTAGCATAATCTGCTCTAATGCTATCCATTTCCATGCAAATGCCATGATCTTATTATTTTTAGTGCTGACTAATATTCCATTGTACATATATGCCACATTTTTTTTTATCCATTCATCCATTGAAGGGCATCTAGGTTGGCTCCACAGTCTAGCTATTGTGAATTGTGCTGCTATAAACTTGATGTGGCTGTGTTCCTATAGTATGCTGTTTTTAGGTACTTTGGGTATAGTCTGAGAAGAGGAATAGCTGGGTCAAATGGTGGTTCCATTCCCAGCTTCCTAAGGAATCTCCTTACTGCTTTCCAAATTGGCTGTACCAATTTGCAGTCCCACCAGCAGTGTATGAGTGTACCTCCTCCTCCCCTCCCCCTCCCATCCTCGCCAGCACTTGTTGTTGTTTGTCTTCATCACGGCTGCCATTCTTACTGGAATGAGATAATATCTTAGAGTAGTTTTAATTTGCATTTCTCTGACTGCTAGAGATTATGAGCATTTTTTCATATATTTGTTGATTGGTTGTATATCCTCTTCTGAGAAGTGTCTGTTTAGGTCCTTGGCCCATTTGTTGACTGGGTTATTTTTATTTTTATTTTTATTTTTTTTTGGTGTTTAGCTTTTTGAGTTCTTTGTATACTCTAGAGATTAGAGCTCTATCTAATGTGTGAGAGGGAAAAATTTGTTCCCAGGATGTAGGCTCTCTGTTCACCTCATATATTATTTCTCTTTCTGAAAAAAACTTTTTAGTTTGACTCCATCACTTTTGTTAATTCTTGGTTTTAATTCTTGTGCTATAAGTGTCTTATTCAGGAATTTGGGGCCTAGTCCCATGTGATGGAGATTAGGGCCCACTTTTTCTTCTATTAGATGAAGCAGAGTCTCTGGTTTGATCCCTACATCCTTGATCCATTTTGAGTTAACTTTTGTGCATGGTGAGAGATAGGGATTCAATTTTATTCATTTCCTGGATTTATTTTTGATCTTTAGATCTGTGCTTTTTATAATCATTTAGTCTGTGTGAAGGATAAACATACGACTTATGCATTGCCTAATTATCAAGCAGTGAACAAACACTTTCAACCTCCATTGAGAAGACCTGATTTTTAGATCTGTTTCACTACCTGTCTAATTTTGAGTGAGCCACTTAACCTCTATGGACCAAAGTCCATAGAGGTTATATAGAGATAAAACCCACTTCAAAGAGTTTTTTTTAAATAGAGATTTAAATAAGTATATGATGCCATCTTTTATACTCTAGTTCTTCCCTAGGTATCTTCTGTTTTGCTAGTTCAGACTTAAGCAAATTTCTCCCCAATCAGGCTCCTGCCTGCTGAATGTCTTATGTATTCTCATGTTCTCCCCTTAAATTAATTGAGTTAGATAGCTTATCTCCTTTACCTCACTTCCCCCATCTAATCCAGGATCTGAATGTGTTGTGCATGCGTTAATTACATATCATTACATATCGGACATGTCCCCTGCTCTCTGTTCTCACTGTCATCTAGTTTGGGCCCCTATTGTATCACAGTTATTGTAGATTCTTAACTTGTTTCCTTGCTCTAAGTATTTCCCCCCAATAATATGTCACATACACTCTGCTTCCATTGTTACAACATAAACTCTCATTATGTCCCTTTTGAGCTTAAATTTTTTTTTAAACTGCTTTTACATGGCACAGGGGTTGCAGCATCAATTAATGTCACATAATTTTCCATAATATTGAAAGAATAAGAGCAAAAAATGACTAAAGGAGTCTGGGATTCATTTCTACCAAAGAACCAAATAGCCAATAATGCCTGAAGGTAGTCACCAGAGGGAAACAATTAGTGACCCACCTGTGCTTTCCCTGATGAAGCAATAGCCATTGCTTGACTAACAGTTCATCCCTTTGTTCTCCCCTCCTGGCTTCCTTGCAGTCCCACATAATCCAGACCTCTGTAATCTGGAGAAAGAACCCTTAAAGCAGATAGTTTCAATACTGGATTTTCATGTAGTCCTTCCCCTCTGAGTATTAATTTTAGTAAGTAAAATTAATTTTATAAATACAATTGAATAATTAAGCACCAATATACACAAAATTATTGTAATTAAATAAAAAAATATGTTATATATGCATAATTTGAATACATTTGTATATATGTATAATTTGAATAATAATTATTCAAATGCAAGATTATGTAATTATGGCATTACACTAAAGTAATTATGCATATATTATTTCATTTAATTATTAAGTTATATTTACAAAATTTACCTTTTTTCCCCCACTCACAGCCATTTACAATTAGGCTTTTCCCCTTTTTCAACTGTTAAGTACTATTAATTTCTTGATTGTCTTGAATAAATTTCTAAGTATGGATATAAATTACCTATTTTATTTGGTGAGACCTTGAATTTAATTTTTCTTTAAAAAGCATAATGTATATTTTGTCTGGTGATGGACTTTTTGATTACTGTTTTTTTTAATTCCCTCTTTGAATCTCAAAATGTTGCTATGCTTTTTCCTGATAGTTATGACAAAATGTTTAAAGCTAGCTTTTTTGCCTTTTTCTATTTAGTTTCAGTCCAGGGATATTTAGGAATGCCTTTGTGACATGTAACCAGGATTTAGGTATTAATGATTGTCCCATTGGCCATCTCAGGAGGGTCTTGAAGCAAATCCTCTGTTTTGCCTAGAAAGAAGTCGCTTCTCTGTGAACAAATACTAGTAATTAACAGTTTACATTTTCCAAAGGATTCCACTGACTACTCACAGTTCTTGTGTGTTTTCAACTCCTGTCTCTTTGGGCCCAGTGTTATTCTTAATTATCATGGGAAAACCCAGATATTTCTCATGGATCCCTTCATTAAACCATGGACATCTTAGTAGTAGAAAGTTTTCCTTTGGTTGGATTCCATTTTCTTTATAACATTAAAGTTTTCATTATCCTTTCCTTTCCCTCTTCCTTCCTCCCTCCCTTCCTCCCTCTCTCACTTGATTCCCTTTTGTGGTAGTACTACAAAGATTTTTCTTGATGTTATGCATCTCAGGTTGTTTCAAAAGGAATTAGACAGTAATGGGTCTAAGTATGTCACTTTTTCCTCTAAATTATGGAAAGATATTTCAAGTTTTTTTCCTTCCAAATGTCACTTCTGCATTCAACTTCCTCTATATGGATCACATTGTGTTTTCATAATCTTCACTCCCTTGTAATATCTTATCACACTATATTACCTGCATCTTTGCATCCAGGCTTCTCATTGTGACTTCTTCCTGAGTTTTATTAAACATACTTAAGAAGATTATAAAACTATCTTCTGGTTCCTATAAGAAATAATTTTCAGAGTTTTGATCTCCTCTGAATACTCAGACTGATATTCTCTTTAGCCCTTGCTATGACATATTTTTCGCTTGGTCTTATGGAGGTGTCCCTCCTCTACTTTTCATTTTACTTATCCCCAAACTAGGAGAAATCTATAAAAACCTGATATTTTTAAATATGAGGTTTGTATTTACAGCTGTTAAAACCTTTTTAAGTTATTAAAAATTACAATGCTAACATGGACAGTTATCAGGAAGCTTAACCATAAAAACAAACCAACAAAAACACTCCTGGATTCCAGTCATATCACTACTCTTCCCTCCCACTTTAATCCCACATCCCTACAGCACTGTTTTCTACACATTTTACCATTTGGGTATTGCCATCTCTAAATAAATATGAAGAGATAAATTGAATGCAGAATTAATTACTCTGGATGGTTAAAGAAAATCATATCCCAAGGTAAAGGATACACCACACTTTTTCATTTTATGAAAACCAAAGTCAACAGATGAGATTATATTCTCTCTATTTTTTTTTCTTTTAAGTTTCTTTGTGGCTGTGTGTTTCAGGATGTGACATACGGGTACACTTTATTGCTTCTCTTAATCCAGCTTCATCAATGCTATGTTTTGTGGAAATTTGTATAGGTTGCTGTTTCATTAACCTTCTTTTACTTTTAGTTTTTAAGGTCATGTGATTTTTTTATGTTTTCAGTATTTTCTTAAATATTTATTTTAAACATCAAATAAGTTGTAAAAGTGTTACTAATTGGAGATATTGTTAATCCATTTTTTAATTGACAATCTGTTTATTGAGGAAAAAGGTATAGAAGACTAAGGAAACCTAGGAAATTTTTGAATGCTGATGTTCCTAACCTCTTTATACGTGTGTGTGTGTTTGTGTGTGTATATGTGTGTGGGTGTGTATAAATACATATTAATAGATAGATATTATTATTTTAGATAAGCCACTAAACTCTGTCTCAGTTTTACACAGGGGAAATCTATAAGAGTTAGAATGACTTTGTACATGTTTATTTTCATAGCATTGTAAAACCAAGTCAATGTACTCATAATTGAGATTTTCTGTATTATAATGAGTTCACAAAGAATATAGTGCTGTGTTAAAATTTGTAGACGAATCCAATTTGAGTTCTTGTTTCTATGTGCATTGATTTTTTAGTTTTGATTTTTAACGAACTCCAGTTTATAAGTATTGATGCTTCTATTCTATTTTTGGCAAAGTCCTTTTTGCTTATAGAAAAATTTGCAGTCAGCAGCATTGATTGAAAACAGTGTGTTTCTGGTGAAGCATTTTTCTACCACAGGTGGCTGGCACTGAAGGATCTTTTTCAATCCATAGTGCCTTAGGTTAGATACAATTTTCTAGACTTCAAAGAGAATAGAAGAACCCAAACTGTGTGATTATGAAGTATATTCAGAGGAAAAGAAGTTTTACAAAGCCTGTGACTATCCTCTTTACCTTGGCCATATTGTGAAGTACGAATGGGAAATATTTGGGAACAACTCACTGTCCATCTTGGATATCTTCTAGACTTCTTTCCATCATTCTAAAACTTTATAATCAAAGAAAGTTACAAACTCATATATTTTAGCTTTGAAGAAATGGAATTTTTCTAATCCAATTCAGCATTTTGAACATAATCATTTTACAGAGTATCTTATTTAAAAATCACAATACTTTCTGAAAAGTGGATTTTACTATATTTGTATAGATAAGTAAGCCTGAAATAGGGTACATAATTTATTCTACATCTGACACCTAATTAGTGGCAGAGCTACAATTCTGTCTTGTGTTCATAAGCATCATGCCGAATGTGTCAGTTTGAATTTGGTCTTCACGGGAGATAGAAACCTGAGTACACTTGCATTACTCAGCTGGGCTGTATTTATTGCACATGACAAGCAGCGACATGCTGATGCAGAGGATTAAGGACATTCTCAAGACTCTAGCATCTTTGAGCCTCCCTTTCATTCCTAGTCTATGATTTTCTTTCTTGGGTATGATGGCTCTTCTGCTTCTGTTCATGTCAAGCATGCCTTCCTAGCAGGAGCAGCAAGAGGATGAACAAAGGAGAAAAAAGGGTCTCTTATCCAAATTTAATCTATTTGTTAACCAGAAAAATAATAACTTGCCTAGAAGACATTCACAATATACTTCCATTTATATCTCATTTACAGAATCTATTATATAGTGTTTCCAAGATTTAAGGAAGTTCAATTAGTTAATTTTAAATCAGATTTTCTGAGATATAGTTTAGATGCACATTTTATGTATACAGATCTATGAATTTTGATAAATACTATGTTTATAATAATCACTGCTCCAAGAGAGATAGAACACTCTATCTTGAGGCAACCTTAACTGATGATATTTTGCCATCTTGAAGAAAATTCAGGTTCTGTTAGGTAGATGGAGTCAGCACTTTCCACATGGAGGTTAAATACTGAGTATTTAAATAATCATTTGGAAAAGAAGAATTATAAAGCACTAAATATCCATATGTTAGAAAAGGCTTCAGTTATAGTTGACTGATCTAGAAAAGTGAACTCAGACAAATCTCCTAGACCTATCTATGTCTCAGTTTTCTAATATTTAAAAGAAAAAAGGTTTTAACAGGTCTTATGTGTCCAAAATTCAAATCAAATGAGATAATTTGTGTGATAGCACATTGAGGCCTTTAAAGCCTTATTCAAATATATAGAATTGTCTGCAACTTTCCTGATCAGAGGAATTTCCTTTTGAAAATGATGATGAGGTTTCAACTGATTGACCTGAAATATTACAGTTGTAAAATTTAAAAATGCTTATAAAATATACAGAATCTTAAATTTATTAATAATCCATAAGTCCAGGCCATAAGCAACTCTAAATAGAGGCAATTTTACTTTTGATGCTTGTCAGATCCTTTCAAAGTATGTCTCTTTCAATTGGATAGGAATAGCACTAAATATATAATTTCTTGAAACTTTCAGAATATATATATATATATATATATATATATATTTAGTCATATATATATATATATATGACTAAAAAGTGCTGGTATAATTTCCTAGTTATTGTATGATATTTTAAAAACGAATACATGACAGTATATCCTTCATGTGAAATATAAATTTTATTTTTAGAAACTACAAATTTTACAAAACCAAATAATATTAACTTTTGGAATGTTTAGGCAAATAATTTTTTAAAATTTGTTCTCTATTTTGAGAAGAATAGATATTCTTCTTGATATTCACTCTATGGAATCAGTCACAAAAGGGGACTCTGTAGCAGCAGAACACAACTGCTTGTCATACCATATTTATGAAGAGATGCTATTGACTGTATTGTTTCTCAGAATTTTGTCAGAGCATACTCTAAATTGAAACATCTTACCAAAACATCCTATAAACACTTATAGTAATTGGTGCCAGCCAATACCAATCTTTATTGAAAATAAGTTTTTGTGGTTATCTCAGCACTCATTTCATTTTTTATTCATTAAAACTGATTATTGTTATTTTCTATTAAAGTCTTTGTCATCTGTTCATAATTCAGGTTGGACTCAGCACTGGCTTTGTTTGTCCTTGGGGAGGCTGCCAAATTAAACATGGCCTGCTTGAGAGCTTTAATGGAAATAGTGAAAGATTTTCTTTCAAGCATTATGTCTCTTCATAGTCAGGTAACAACATTACTAATTTAAATGTGAAAAGACCCCTGAATAGAAGCATATTTTATTTTTTGCCACTATTTAAATTATATATCATACTAGGGCACCTAGTGTTCATAACTTTGTAATAATTATATTTTAAAGTAAATATGCATATAACATTTACTATTTTTCATAAACTTTTCCATTGTCATTACATGTTATTAAGATTTGTATTTTAGTGGAAATGAAATAAGTTTTTTAACCCACTCTCTATTATTGAACATTAAGTTATTTTCTAACTGTTCATAATTAATTACAAGAAACGTTGTATTGGCAATCTCAAACATAACATATTATTTGTATTTCTACTTCTTTGGAATAAATTACTAAAAATAAATTTTGCATGAAAGATCTATAAGCTGTATTTAAGGGTCTTAAATTCCTCTCCAAAAGTTGTAATTTTTTTTATTCCTATGAAAAATACATGAAACTATAACACACTAAAAATATTATTGCAGAAAGTAGTATTGCATTGGATTAATTTATGTTCTATTGCTTCCTAAAGAAACTAAAAAGTTGTTCTTTATATATTTATATGCTATTTACAGTTTTTATATTTTGAACTACTGTTTATGCAATATATCTGTGGAAAATTGCTTTTTTAATGAGTTCATTTAGAAATTATTTATTTTGATCTTTTAATAATTCCATGAAATTTGAAGACTTTTTTATGGTTCTTAATTATGACAGAATGTCCTCTGATTTTCCTAATACCTGTTTTCTTACTTCAGAAAGAAAACTGCAAGGTTGATGACCTTTCGTGGACCTGGATTATCATCTATACATATACAACAATTGTTGCAGAAATCTGCTTGTATGCAGCAACTTCTGATTTGCGAAAAACTGCTCTTGTTGGTTTCTGTGACTGTAATAGTTCACGAAAGAATACTGTATTCATGGAAAAATCAGAAAAAGAGCCAGAATTACAGGAAACAAATATTTTAAGTCTTTTTGAATACTTTTCTTCAAAAATATCAGATGATTGTAAGTAAATAATTTTCATGTTATATTTTAAATGTCCATTTCTACGTATAGTAATATGCTCTTTACAAAACGTTAACATTAAGAAATGAGAAATAACTTTAAATTTAGTGTGACTTCCTGGGAAGAATAGTTCATGAAATGGAATTTTTTATCAATAATTTTAAAATGGCTGAAACACAAAGCTAGATTCATTTGATTTATGATTTAAATTATATGGTGTGAAGGAAAAGATGAACTTAGGAGAATTTTTGAAGTGTATATAACCTTTATTTCCACTTCTTTTTTATTCTTTTCCCCCTAAGGACTTCTTTCCCCCATTTTTTTTATAGGCATCTACTGTTTCTCTCTTGTTCTTTTCCTAGCCAGAGGATTTCTCTTCACTCATGCACTCAAATTATTGTAGTATATTCTTCACACCTGATTTCTTATATTCCAACAAAGAGTATGAGTCTTACATCTTAAAAGTAAAGGTCATTTTCTGTGGTGTTTATGGGGACTAGTAGAATAAAATATGCTTATTTTTAAAAAGTACTATAAGCATAATATTAATTTTAGAAGTCCTTTTAGTTTGATTGAACTTTGTAGGTTTATTATAAAAATCATTACAGTCTATATATTGTTATAGTCTGTTGTTTATATGACTTTTATTTTCATTAAATTGTGAGATAATTGAGACTAGAGAATCTTTTCTGAATTGCATTTGTGTTAATCCAGACTCTAGCATAGTAGCAAATAATGTTGGGCAATTAATTATAGTGGATTTATCATGTAATTAAATCACTGAATTTCAGATATAATTGTAAGATTTTTGAAAGCATTGAGGAAAGCAAGATTGTCTTTCCTTAGATCCATAATTTACTGATTTGGGATAAATTATGCTGAAATGTGATTTTAAACAGTAAGACTTGAGTAATGGATATTAATTTCACTCTTTAAAAGTTGTTCACTGTTTTAAAATTACTCTCAATATACTTTTGGTTTATTTAGCACAGTGGAGACTCATTTCTGAGTGCAAATTGCTTAACCATTTCCTACTTTTCAAATTATTGTTATTTCTTGCTGCCAATTTTAAACAGATCTTTATTCTTTAAAATGTAAATTGTATTTCTCCAGTGTTTATTAAGTTGACAAATTAAAGTGGTAAGTATTAATTTATTTTGCTACTCACACTTTTATATATAATGATCATAAATCTTCAACACATGGTTTTTAGTCTACCAAGCAGACTAATCTATGAATATTAGTCCTTAATTCTTGTCTAGCTGTGTAAATTGGTGCATCCTGGCTTCTTTCATTGATCTTTTTGGGCAGCTTTCCATGGGAGGACCTTGGCTCCCAGAAGCCTCTTGGTGTCTCTCTAGAGAGGAACATCTATCCTCTGGCAAAGTTTTGTGATGATGTTATTGTGTGTGTTTCTGAGGATATTACAATTTTTATTCCTTCTTAACTATCTGACTTTTTCCCCCAGAAAATTTATGATTGTGTCATTCATTTGCTCATTTTTGGTCTTTTTCTGCATTTTAATCTTCCCCTGAAGAATTTATTTTGATGGTCCAGAATTTGGATGACTTCTTGAAAGACATTTTATTAGTGCTTATCATCTATTGCTGATCATTGCTTAGACATCTAGGCATTCATGTGTATTTCCCTACTTCTTAGCAGTGCCACACATGAAAGAGAGCTATCTGTGAACTCAAACTCACTAAGGATACAGAAAATCTACAGTTATTATTTTCTCATCTCTGTGAATCTGAGTGAGCATACATGTTTCTAATTTTTATTAATTTAATATTAAGTGAAATTATGATATCCAAGAATAGCAAATTCTGATTCTTTTCATGTGTATCCCTAGATAAGAGGGGCACCTATGTATTTGTACTATAAGCAATAGTGTCATTAAGGTCTTTACTTTTCTGTAGTTATTCTTCATTGAATAAACCCTCCAGGAATTTCTGGATGTCATTGTATGTACCGTGAGATCATGTTACAGATCAAAGAGCCATTTCTATAGATAACAAAGTCTCAGCATTTGTTCTTTACATGGTGATAGAGAAGAAGGTGATAATGCCTAACAGGTGGGATGCTGTAAGGAGATCACTTTGTGCCTTTGCAAGTGACACAGAGGAAATGGGTGCTGTTTCTGCTTGTACCAATGTCCTTTCTATTATTAGTCTTGAACCCAGCGATGAAATGATAAGCTAGAATTTCATCCATGTTTTATAAGCACAGGTGGACAAATGGATGTTTTAAGCTGTGAGATGCCTTTAGAAACTTGATTCAAAATAAAGAGAATATCAGAATTATACAAAATTTTCTGTATAAGCCATAAGTGATACTAATGCCATTTGTCTAGTGAAAATTCTGAATATTTTGAAATCCTCAATTCTCATAGAATCTTTGTAATTTCTTTGGGAAACGATAGAAGTTGGTAACCTGTTGACAATTTGCTTAGATACTTCTCAAGGATGTGTTCTGATGTTTTCTTTCTCTGTGTCAAAATCAGAGAATATACCACCTCTGGACATAAATTTTTGATCTCCTCTAGTGGTTACTTCTACTGGGTCTTTGGCTTCCTTTAGCTACTACCAACAAAAGTCAGTACTCAACAAATGCATTGTTAAAAACTGTACTGATGTGCTTCAGTGGAGCTTAATTCTTTGTAGCATCACGGAATAACTTTCCAGATAGAGAAAATTATTTTTCTCTGGTTTGTCCTTTATGCATGATCATTAGTGAGAAGGATGAGTTCCACAAGACCTCAGGATATAGAATTCCAAAAGCAGTATTCTCCATGTGGCCTTTTCAACATAATCACTGCAAAAGATGGGTCTGACTTTCTGAAAAGTGATAGAATTGAAGATGATTTTCCTCATAATCTTACCCTTCAAGTAATTTCATTTTGGGATTAGAGTGAAGAAATCAGCTCTTGGGTCATACGAACTTATATTTTATATTTGTCACTTATATCTCATGATCCTAGATCAAAGTATTTAGTCTTGCTAAAATTTACTTTCTTTGCCTGATCCTTGTGTTAAAAATCCTGTCCAGCCAGGGATGGTGGTGCATGCCTGTAACCTCAGGAGGTCAGGACAACAAGGCAGGATGATCAAAAGTTCAAAGCCAGCCTCAGTAACTTAGTGAGGATCCAAGCAACTTTGTGAGACCTGTCTCTAATTAAAAAAGTAAAAATGGCTGGGAATGTGGCTCAGTGGTTAACTGTCTTTAGGTTCAACCCTTGGTACCAAAAACAAAAACAAACAAAAATATAATTTTATCCATATCATAGTACTTTTTGTTTTTTAGAAAAAAATATGGAAATATATATATATATATATATATATATACATATATATTCTGACATAATATCTCATATATGGTAAAGATCTCATAAATGTTAAAATAGGTACTATGGTTCTTAATGTGGTTGCTAATGTTATGATTATCACTAGCAATAATTTCTATGTGCACCATGTATCATGGACATGTTTATTTCATTTGTATTTAAAGATGTAAATAACACTGAGAAACATTTTAAAATGGTGTCAAAAGTCTTTTGGCATATAAAAATAAAAAAGATTGGTAGATTGACCTAGAATTCTGCAAACTTGCTGAATTCATTTATTAATTTTCCACATTTTTTATGATTTTATTATGATTTTCTATATACAAGATTATGCCATCTTTAAATAGAATAGTATGACTTTTTACTTTCTAAACTCAATGACTTTTATTTTCTTTATAATTAATTGTCTTCTCTAGGACCTTCATGACACTGTTGCACAGAAATGCTGACAGCAGAGATTCTTTTTTTTTCTTTTTATCTATACATGACAATAGAATGTATTTTACTATATTATACATACATGGAACATAACTTCCCATTCTTGTGGTTGTATATGAGGTGGAGTAACACTGGTCATGTATTCATATAGGAACACAGGAATGTTATGTCTGATATTTTCTACTGTTTTTCCTATTCTCATCTTTTAAATCTCCCCTCCCTTCCCTTCATTCCCCTTTGTCTAATCCAATGAACTTCTATTCTTCCTTTCTCCCAACTTATTGTGTATTTGCATCCACATATCAGAGAGAAAATTCAGCCTTTAGCTTTTTGGGATTGGCTTATTTTGCGTGATGATCTCCAGTTTCATCCATTTACTTGTAAATGCCATAATTCCATTTTTCTTTATGGCTGAGTAATATTCCATTGTGTATATATACCACATTTTCTTTATTTATTCTTCTGTTGAAGAGCACCTAGGTTTGTTCCATAGCTTAGCTATTGTGACTTGAGCTGCTATAAGCATTGATGTGACCATGTCACTGTATATAATAGCTGGAATTCTTGAAGAAAGCATTCATGTTAAGTATTAATTTGGGGGTTTACATAGAGGACTTTTATCAGTTTGAGGAAATTCTATTATTACTTTTTTTGAGTATTTTTATCATGAAAGGGTATTTATCTTTTTCATTTATATGTGATCATATGTATTTTTCCTCCAGTCTTTTAATTGACTTTTGGATGTTAAACAGATCTTGTTTTTCAGCTCTAAAGTTTCTAATCGCCTCTCATCTTATTGGCCAGAAATGTATCACATGCTGACTAGAAATAGGAATGGAATTAATATGGTTCATTTAGGCAATTCAAGATTATCTCCTCGGTTTTCCTGAAATTCATAACAATCCAATACCTGAGCAAGATTTCAATTCTATAATCGATGATAGAGAGAGAACGGGTAGAGAACAAACCAAGTTATAGAAATTTACACATATGTGCATTCGAAGTGATGTTATTTTTAGGATGTTCACCTTTGCATAGGTACAACTTATGTTCAGTGCTCCTGAATTTCAAGCATTCTGGTCTCAGTTTATGTGACATAAAAATTTCAATAAGTATAATCAGGACTGGACTGTGGTTTTATCAATACAGAATTGGGCTATCAGAAATACAGCTTCATGACTCATTTAGCATTGCTCTACCTAGATATTTATAATATGAAAAATATTTCAGTTCACTACGTGGCTTTTTAAAACAGATGCAATTACTGGAAAACTAAAAACAAGTTGGTAGAGTACCTAATGAATTCTGGCCTTGTGTTACTTATGAAATTGCAAAAAAAAATAGCAATTATAAAAATGTTATTTGGGCTGGGGCTGTGGTTCAGTGGTAGCGCACTTGCCTGGCATGTGTGAGGCCCTGGTTTAGGTTCTCAGCATGGCATATAAATAAATAAAGGTCTATCAACAACTAAAAAAAAATATTTATTTTAATGCTATTGAAGTTTTTCTGCATTAATCATTTTTACTTGCTGTATGATCCATTATATTATTTCTCAGTGCTTGTTTTGGGATCTGTTTGCAGATTTCCCTTTGACATCTTTTCTGATGCTTTCTTCCATGTCTTTTAGAACACCTATATATAGGTGTTCTAAACATGCAGCTTTTCTGCTTTCCTTTGGATATAGGTGTGAGTCTATTTATTAACTCATTTTGCTCAGTATATCATTCTTTATTTCTGTCAATCTCTTTAGAGAAAAAAAATCTGTAATTTTCCAAAGAGGTATCACCAATGTCACAATTTCTGCAAAAGCCTTGCACATTTGAAGCAGTCTCTCAACCTGCTAATACAGATGGCTTGTATTTAAGAAAGCCAAATGCTACTCTTTAAAAATTAATTAAGCCTTATAAAGTAAAGGTATCCTCTGTCATGCTTGAAATATTTAAAAAAATAGTAAAATATTCAATTGAAGTAAAGATATCTTTATCATAAAATATTTAAAAAAAATTTTTGGTAGATACTATTATATGTCCTAAGGAACAAAAAAATAATATAGTCCAATTGAATATAGATACTTGATATTTATTCTCTCTGATACTCATATTTTTATTAGATGCTGTGAACATGTAAAAAATATACGTTGACCAGAATAACTGATTTACTAAATTTTGCAACCCTTCACCCCAAGTCTTTAACCTCTCCTAATACCCCAGCTTATTGCTGGCATGTAACCTCATGTTTCTCTGAGCTTCCTTTTATACTAATAACTTTATCACATGATAGCTTGCATTTTAAATAAATGTTTTATATCTCTTTTAAGTTATGAACAAATATTTATACATGTAAGAAAAATACATTATGTAAGACAAAACAGTATTTTTCTCTCTGACATAAACAACAGGCAATCCCAGTTTGGTTGGGGGAGGGGAGCGCATAAGGAGTTCTTGGAGCAGGCTCATTCTCCTTGTTTTTCTGTTATCCCGAGGGAACAGCCATGTTCTGCTGTGAGAGTTCATCTACCAGAACACTTTCCAGACAGTAGAAGGAAAGACAAAAAAGGCAACTATTCATCTCCTACTTACTGTCTTCTCATAGAAAATATTACATAGCATTTCTTTTATATTCTCATGGTCTTAAGTATAGTGATATACTTAAATGTGGTGTATAAATACACTATAGTACAATATTAAGGATAGTGATATCCACACTTAATGGGAATATTTTTTAAGCAAAGTATCACTAAGTCAAGCTAAAAATTGTGATTCAGATTACCAAGAAAGAAGGTGATAAATTATATTTCAAAGAAATGAGCTATCTGTGCAAAGCTTAGTCTATCAATTTTTATTTTTTGTTCAGGGCAAAAAAAAAAAAAAAAGATGTATTTAAATGTCCCTTGCCTCACACATTACCTAACACATTGCCTTGCTCAGAATAGACACTCAGACACTTGGTAAGCATGTAGAATATATAAGTGAATAAAAAAAGGGAAAGGACACTATAATGCTTGTAGAGATTTTACTATGAAATAAAATTTCCAATTCCAAATGTTTTTTAAATACTCTGTGAGTATATAAATGATCCATTTATTTTCATTATTTTTTTTAAATTGTCTAGCACACATTTGTTTAATCTTAAAGATAGAAGCTGTCAGTTTGTTTATGCATAACAAATGTTACAATGTGAATTTGAACATTCAATACTCTATATTAATGGCCATAGAGCACCAAAGAAATTTTTTAGAAAACTTTTAATAAATATATGTATGATTGATTAAGGAACGTACGATTTGAGCTTTAGTTTGAAGCGTATATTTTTTAAGTCAAAATTTGGAAAAGGGAAGAAGATGAAGATTGGAAGAAAGAGGATGATGGGTGCTAAATAAACAAGAAAATTTAAGTGGCTGTTGAGGAAACCCAGCTGCCTGCAATGACATCCTGGTTCTAAGATCTAATGTTTGATGTATACAATAGCACTTGAACTTCAGGATAAACCTGTACTTCTTTATACACATTGAAAATCTTTAGTAGCACTTGACAAAACTGTCCCATGAGAATAATTCATCTGGACACCAAACTATCTAGACTTGCTAAGTAAACTCATTCTTTTCTTATTTTAGACATTTGGAACCCTGTTCACTGAAAATAGGGCTTATCATTGATGACTATAGATTCCTACCTCAAAAATGTCATTGAGTTTTTGCAAACCTTTTCTGCTTTATCCCTAGGAGCAGAGATTCATTTACAGAAATATTAGTAACATTTAAGTTGACGGGGAGCTATCACCTCAGCACATTCTAGATATTCTACCCAATGTGGTAAGACAAGAA
The DNA here is from genome assembly GCF_052094955.1 of Ictidomys tridecemlineatus. Lineage (NCBI taxonomy): Eukaryota > Metazoa > Chordata > Mammalia > Rodentia > Sciuridae > Ictidomys > Ictidomys tridecemlineatus. Next base: position 116,416,466 of record NC_135477.1, on the reverse strand, counting down.
AAAGAAACAAGTATAATATTGGAAAAAACATTTGTGGATGATCTTGATGTCTGCTTTGAATATCCAAGACTGAAATTAATATTAAAAGTGGAAAGTTACATGAAACATATTATTGGTAATTTCCTCTATATCAACAGTAACAAAATAGAAAAATAATTCACAAAAATAAACTACTAACAGCAGAAGCAAAACAAAATTTCAAAGAATGTGTGTTATAAAAAAAGTTTTATTTAAAAGAGATGAAAAGAGGGTTGAAATAAATGAATATGAATTTTCTTATTTTCTTCCCAAGTTAATCTATAAATTAAATGTATTTGCAATAAAATTGTCAAAAGAAGTAGAAAAATTGTTTATAGACAGTCTGGAAGAAAATGGGCAAGAAAACTTCAGGAAAAAAATGGGCAGTTTCTTAAATATAAAACTATAATATTTTAGTCCATATGATAATTGTAAAATAATGGGCTAACAGATTTTCCCAAATAAAATATAAAATTATCTATATTTATATTTAAAACATGATATTCACATTTTCCATATTTTTTATGTATAGATACATTGGTGTATATGATGAGTTTTAATTTCATAATTTTGGAAATATTAGGCACTTTTCATCATGCAGGTATATATTGAAATTGATTGTGAAGTATCCCTTTATATTTAAACCCATTATTTGCATATGCAATAGGAATATGCCACATACTGGATTCCAAAGGAAACTGATATACTGTCATATTCTATGCAAAACTATGAAGTACAGTATAAAAATAGGTGATGATTCTGTATTTTTGTGAACACTGAAAACAAATTAGCAAGTCACAAAATCAAAATAAATATGAATCCCTGAACAACAAACCACCATACAAGACTTTTAGCAAAATGATCCTTTCAAGAAATTCCAATATCATACTTTATCCATGCAGAAAAAGTATCTTGCCAAATGTTAGTACTCAAACTCAGGAAAAAGATAAAAAACTATAACAAAAATTTATATTTTGATATATATTCTATCAAATATTTGTTAGATAAATAGTTAGATAAAAAGTTATATAAATCATGATTCCAAAACGTGAAAACTTACTCTTATCCCTGCAGTAGCAATCCATAACATTCTTCATTGCTGACTTTCACTGCACTATGACTTGGGTCACCAGAGTCTCCACAGAGCACATTGCTATTATTAACATTAAAGACATATCTAATTCCATTTAAAATGATTCCATTACCACTTTTGTTTGTTTTACTCCTCTGTATAAAATTTAACATACTCTAACTTCAGTAATAATTTGAGTCTCTTTCATCATCTGTCATGCTCACTTCAAATTTGGGACATAGTATTTATTCATCTCACTCATCCTTCCTACAAAAGCTTTGTTTGAGTGATATTTGCATACTCATTTATAGCAGCACAATTCACAATACCATACTATGAAGTCAGAGTAGGTGTCCATCAGTGGATAAGTGGATAAATATACATATACACAACGGAGTTTGTTCAGTCATGAAAAAGAATAAAATCATGTCATTTGCAAGAAAATGGAGGGAACCCAAGACCATTATTTTAAGCAAAATAAGCCAAATTCAGAACATTAAGTTAAGCAAAAACCCACATTTATGTTTTCTATCGTATGTGGAAGCTAGAGAGGAAAAAGGAAAGGAAACCTGGAGTTGCGGGGTGGGGGGTATCTCAAGAAAATGGAAAGGAGATAAGTAGAGAAAAGTGACCAGGGGTAGGGAGGAGCGGAGGGAAAGGAGAAGTACTGGGGAATGATAATGGTCAAACTACATTATTATGTTTTGTGCATGAACAAAACAGAACAACAAATCCCACCATTGTATATAATTGTAATAAAATATGGAAAAATAAATAAAAAGCCTTATTGATTGACACATCTAAAGGTAGCAATTTTCTGGTGAGTTTGACAGGTAGTTAATTCTTTTCCTATTTATGTATGTTATATGATGCTTTCTTCTGGAATTTTTCTGCCATATCATAAAAGATTTCCCAGAAGACCCTAGAAGACTGTGTCTTGCATGAAATTGACAAGACTGTTTACAGGGGTCATCATTAGCTACAAGGAAGCCTGGGAGAGCAAATGTTTGGTGAAAAGAAAGGCATTTGTTCTGACCCATGAGAATTGATTCTCAAGTATGCAAATAACAATAATAATGACTTCTTTTAACAATTAAAAAAGATGTCAAGTTTGTGATATCAATGCAACATACTAATGCAACAGTAATATATTTCACTATCTACAAGGTGTGTAATAGCCATAGTATTAGCAATCTGAATAGTCATAGTATTTATACTTTTGGGGTGGACATTCTTGTTCAATGACATATCAAATGCCAGAGGGGTTTTGTATATACTTGATATTCATAAAAGTCTAACATTAGTTTGATTCTTAGCATTAGTTTAAAAGTTGTATATTATTTTATTTTCATAATCACCCAATGACTTTTATGTTACTTTCAACTTACCCATATATAATATGTGTATGTATATATTTTAATAAATATGAAGCTCCATTATGTTGACAACTTCTGTCCTTATCATTTAAAATTGGTGAATTGTCATTTTTGGGATACTGGATTCTTTTTTTTTTTTTTTTAAAGAGAGAGTGAGAGAGGAGAGAGAGAGAGAGAGAGAGAGAGAGAGAGAGAGAGAGAGAGAGAGAGAATTTTTTTAATATTTATTTGTTAGTTCTCGGCGGACACAAATCTTTGTTGGTATGTGGTGCTGAGGATCGAACCCGGGCCGTACACATGCCAGGTGAGCGCGCTACCGCTTGAGCCACATCCCCAGCCCCTGATATTGGATTATTCTAATTATATTTGTCTAAAACCACTTTTTCAACTTTTTATGACTTTATAATTTTTCCACTGAAATTGTGTGGCTGTTTAATTTCCTCTAATTTCTTATTTTCTTGATTTAAAAAAAAATAGCCCTCAGCAGCTCAGTTACTGTGTTCCTTTAAGGGTGTTATAACATTAGATTTGATTTTAATGCATCTGATTATTGTTCTGTAGTACTAATAAAGTACTACAGAACAATAAGTCTTAAGTCTCAAGATCTGTGAGGAGTAACAAAAATTTGACCTTTGATTACCTACCTAGTTTACGGCTCATTACACTTGTAAAGTGTCCACTAACAGGAGGTGGATGCTATGGTGTGTCTTCAAGGAAGGCATGCTGATCGGCTTTGGCCTTTGATATCATTTATCTCATTCATAAGACTGTTTTAGATTAAAATACTTCTTGGTTTACATTTGTGTGTGTAATTGTGTGTATGTGAATATATGTCTATATTTATATGTGGGCATGTATGTGAGCATATATATGGAAAAAAGGTGCCTGTGCTGACATTTGATAAATGTAGCATTTCAAACTAATAGGGGAAATAATGGATTATCAATAGATTATGTTTTGATAATCAATTATCCATTTAACCTTTTAAAAGTTAATTAGTTAGCACATACCATACCTATACATAAAAAGTTTAAAAAGTCCTCAGAAATTAAAACCTTTAAAATAACCAGAATAAAATATAGCTCAATACCTTTTGACCTCTAAGCAAGCAAGGTTGACTAAATAAGAGAAAAATCACAGTTCTTGAAAGACATGATGAGAAACAACTGCACAAAGATCATAATATCTATGCAGAAAAAATGATAAAATTTAAAATTCAAATGAAAGTTGGAAATCATATATACATGTTATAAAATAGAAATGATGATACTGAATGAAATACCACTTGTAATTACTACTGCCATCCTCAGCCTTCAGCGTGGTTTCTGAACTTTTTAGATGGCTGAAACTGGACCAAAATTAAATCCTAACTTGACCTGTATGTCTCTCTACACTGATCCCTGTGGTGGAATGTGAGCTATTTACAGGTTGACCTACAAGTCCCTATTTGGAACATCAAACACATTTCTCCAAATCTATAAACTTCACTGAGAAACTCTTTGATATGAGTTGGTCGAATCTCTAGGCCATAGCAGGGTACCTTCCTCTTTCTTGTCTATGTTAGTACTTCAAGGTGAGCTGAGAAGGGCTTGAAGCTGGACTTTCCAGGAATATGGCCTGAGATCAGTGCTTCAAAGAGAGCAGGCTGGGTGAGGAGTGCCTCAGGCGCTCTTTCCTGTTTTCTATTTACTGAAGCCTTGGTTGAGCAGGGCTGCAGGAAAGGCAGAGGGGAATAGTTTCAGTTCAGAATGAATGATAATAGCTGGAAATTTTAAGTATGAGGTGAAGGAAGAATAGGTTCTCTGGCCAAATACACTACTCACTTGTATTTCCATTTTTCCAACCGTGAGTAGGAACTATACTTTGTGGTCTAATATTAGTTACATTTAACAAATAAGTGAAAATAAGTTACATTTAACAAATAAATGAAAAGCTGACCATTTTTACTCTGTTAACATCAACACTGCTTCAGCAACCAAGGCTTAATCTGTGGTCTGTAGAACACTACTATTAACTCTAAAGGTCAGAACTCACCCTCCAAATTTACTTGAGGATTTTCAGAAAGTCCAAAATAATCAGGATAATGGATTACCAGCATTTTGAATTTTTTTTCTAAAAAATGTTGTTACTCTTCTCAAGATGTTTTGTTGTCATTTCTATGAATGAAGTAATCAATCTAACCCTGTCCATATTTAAACTAAAAGGATCTACCACCTTGTTCTGTTTATTTGCTGATATTATCACTACTATGCCTTTAGTTGAGAGAGGCTGAAATAACATGCTGGATTAATCAAAATGCTTTCACCATGTAAGATCTTCACCTACTTAAAAATAGGAGTTGAAAATAAGGGAGTTGAAAATCTTATATTTGCTTTTGAAATATGAACAAACAAATTATCCCATTTGATTCAATTGTCTAAAACCCATTGACAGCTGAACACAGAGGGAAAAGATCCATGAACTAGTAGCAATGCAATATTTCTTAAGTATTTAAGATACTAAAGTTAATCCCAACATGCCATTTTAAAAAACAAATTTTTGTAACAATGTATCCTAGTACAGGAAAAAAAAGGGATTTAGGCTTCCTGTTCAAATTAAGAAACTGATATATGTACATTAATAAAAATAACTCACTAGATACTTGTAACTTCCTATGTTGTATGATGTAAAATTATATTAAGATCCTTCAGTGTGCTTCAGAATGATTTTTTCTCATATTTAATATGATCCAGAAATGAATATTAATATCCTAACACCACATTTGTTTTTACCCTCCCATCCATTAAGAGTAACTTGATAATATGTTCATAGACAGAGAAATTTCTAATTTGATCTAATACATTATTCCTGCATTTGTTCCAGACATTTCTTAAGATTTTTGAGTGAAGAGCTATTTCAACCTTATGGTGTGATTTATGTAAAGATGCACACACAAACGCACACACACACATATCATTTCACACTTTTAGTACTTACCTTTAATAGTCGTTATAATATTTTTTAAAGAAATATTTTATGAGTACAGCCTGAAAACTATTCTTTTAATAGATTTTCGGTGTACAATGCAGTATTGTTATATATAGGCATAATGGTGTACAGCAGATATCTATAGTGTATTCATTCATTCTATATAACTAAAAGTTCATCTTTAATAGTCATTGTATTCTTTCGTAAAATATATTTTAGGAGTACAACCTGAGAACTACTCTTTTAATGGAGTTTTACGTTTACAATAGAGTGTTATTATATATAGGCACAATGGCTTACAGCAGATCTCTGAAACTTATTCATCTTGCATAACTGAAATTTTACAGCCATTGAGTAGCAACTCTCCCATTAGTGCAACACTTGGTAACCACCATTCTCCTCTTGGCTTCTTTGAGTTTCACTGTTTCAGACACCTCATATAAGTGGAATCATGTAGTGTTTGCCCTTCTGTGACTAGCTTAATTCACTTGCCTTGTGGTCTTCGAAGTTTATTTATGTCATTGCATATTGCAGGATCAATGAACATGAGAATGCTAAAATCTGTCAAGAACCCGGTTCTAATTCATTTGTATAAACATCCAGAAGTAGTATAGCTAATCATTTGGCAGTTGGTTTTCATTTTTGGAGGATATGCCATATTGTTTTCCATAGTAGCTGACCATTTTGCAATCCCACCAGCAGTATAAACAATTTCTAACTTCTTTACACCCCTGCCAACACTTATCTTTTGACTTGAACATCTTTTCATATACCTATTGGCCATTTGTATGTGTTCTTTAGAGAAAGATCTTTTAAAATCCTTTATTCATTGTTTTTAATCAAGCAATTAGGGAGGTTTTGCTATTGAGTTTTAGGAGTACCTTATACGTTTTGGAGAATAACCCTTTAGTATATATGTGGTATGCAAATATGATTTTATTTCCACTATTCTCATTATGTTTAACTTTTTTTATGGATTCAATTTCGTAAAAGGTTGCTACAGTTCCAGGCATCATATCTGCTTCTAAATCACTAGCCATTGTGTTATTTGTATTTTCAATACTCTTTTCACTTCTTTCTTTTAGTTGTGAGTAACCATGAATGTAAATTATTATCATTATGTTAGACCTTACCCATTTTTATTTAAAAATTTTTCTGATACATGACAACATAAAAATGGAACATTTTTGTGGTGTACCATCAGATGTCTTGATACATGTATGAATTGTACAATGTTCAAATCTGGATAAACAAACATATCTCTTCAAACATTATTTATAGTAAAAACATTAAAATCATTTCTTCTGGCTCTTGAAATAAGCAGTATATTATCATAATATATGTTCACCTTACTATACAAATAACAAACCAGAACTTTTTTATTATCTTCTTATAACTTGGTACCTATTGATCATTTCCCCACTCTGCCCACTCTCCCCAGCCCCTGGTAAGCACCATTCTACCCTCAGCTTCTATGACATCAACCTTTTTAAATACCTCGTATTAGGGAGACTATGCAATACTTGTCTTACTGTGTCTAACTTATATTATTGAGCATACTAATCTCCAGTTCAATTAATGGTGTTACAAATTACAGGATTTTATTTTTTTTAATAACTTAATAGTATTCCATTGTCTATATGTACTACATTTTCTTTATTCATTCATCTTTTGATGGAAACTTAGGTGGTTTCCACTTTATGGCTATTGTGGATATGTTGCCACAGATGTATTCTTCAATATATTGATTTATTTTCCTTTGGATATATACAGCAGTGGGATTGTTTGATCACCTAGCAGTTCTTACATTTTTGAGGAACCTCCATAATATTTTCTAATTCTGTACTAATTTTCATTTACACGGTGTACAAGAGACCACTTTTCTTCAATCCTCACCAGCACTGTTATCTTTAGTCTTTTTGATAAGTCATTTTTATTGGGATAAGGTGATACCTTATTGTGGTTTTGATTTACATTTCCCTGATGATTAGTGAGATTGAACATTTTTTTTCAATATACTCATTGACCAATTATGTTTTCTCTTAAGAAATACCTGTTTTATCTATTGCCTGTTTTGTTACAAAATTATTTGTTGTGTTGGATTATGTATTTTTTCTTTATCTTTTTCTTATTTTTTTTTTGCTATCAAGTTTTTGGAGTTCCCTACATACCCTATCATATGTATAATTTGCAAATATTCTCTCCCATTCTGCAGGATGTCTCTTTACTCTGATAATTGCTTCCATTGCTGTGCAGAAGATTTTCATTTTGGCGTAGTTCTAATTGCTTATTTTTGTTTGTTGCCTGTGCTCTGGTGTCTCTGAAATTATTGCCCAAACAAATGTCAACAAGAATTCCCCATTTCTCCTCAGAAGTTGTAAAACTTCATATCTTATGTATGTCTTTAATCTATTTTGATTAGATTTTTGTAAATGATTCTAGTATATGTATAAAATAAAGGTGTAATTTCATCCTTTTATATGTGGATAACTAGTTTTTCCAGCACCATTTTTTGAAAAGAGTGTTCATTCCCAATGGATGGATGGATGGAGATATATATATATATATATATATATATATATATATATATATATATATATATATTTTTCCCCCCCCCCATTGGTCTTTCTGTCAGTCTGTAGGCCAATACCATAAGTATAACACAGTTTCATATGATGAGTTTAAAAGTGCTTTGTTTTCTATATTTTTTAGGTTTTATAAGAATTTGTATTAATTTTGCTTTGAATTTGTGGTAGAATTTGCCAATGAAATCATCTGGTTTGTGGTTTTACTTTGGTGTGAGGTTACAGAACTGTTCGGATTTTATTTATTTGATTCTCTCTTGGTAAGTTGTGTATTTCTGGAGCTGTATTTATTTCATCCAGGTTGTCCAATCAGGATATAATAATTTTTCATAGTAGGCTCTTCATCCCTTTTATTTCTGTGGCATCATTTGTAATATATCCTCTGTCATCTTTTATTTTATCTGCATCCTTTTCTTGGTCTAGCTAAAAGTTTGTCAATTGTGTACATGTTTTCAAAAACTTAGTTTGGTTGATTTTTTTAAAAATTTCTATTCTCTATTTCTTCATTTTCTTCTGTCAATTTTGACTGTTTTTTATTTATCCCCTTCTTATTTCTTTTTTTAAATTAAATTGTTTATTTTGATTAGGTATATATGACTGCAGAATGCATGTTGATTCATTGTACACAATTGCAGCACAACTTTTCATTTCTCTGGTTGTACACAACATAGTGTTGCACCATGTGTTCAGTCATACATGTACGCAGGGTAATGATGTCCATCTCATTTCACTATCTTTCCCTTCTTATTTCTTGGAAAGTTAACTTAAGATTGTTTCAGGTCTTTTTTCTTTTTAAATATAAACATTTATCACAATAAATGTCCCTCTTACCACTGCTGTTGCACCATTTATACGTTTTAGAATACTGTGTATTTTGTTTAGCATGTCCCAACATATTTTGTAGTTTCCCATTTGATTTTTTCCAAGACCCAATGATTTCCCAAAAGTGTATTTTAGTTCATATAAATTTGCAAATTTTCTAGTTTTTGTTCTGCTATTAACTTGTAATTTCATTCCATGCTGTTGGAAAAGGTAGTATGATTTTGTTGTGGTCTAATGAGTCCTTGGGGATTTTTTTTTTTTTTGAGAAGAATGTATATTGTACTGTTTGAGAGTTCAATGTTCTCTATATGTCTGTGAGGCCTGCTAAGTCTTCACTGTTATTTAAGTCTGTTGTTTCATTGTTATTTTTTAATTCTCTCTAATATTGAAAGGGAGATATTAAAATTACTTACTATTTACTGTCTTGTCATATTTTTTTAGTCTGTCATCAGTATTTCCTTTATACATTTGCGTGCTCTGCTGTTGGTTGTATATGTATTGATAACTATTACATCTTCCTAGTGGATTGATCCTTTTACATTAAATAATATACTTCTTCAACTCTTATGACTGTTTTTGACTTAAAAGTCAATCTTTTTCTGTTGTAAGTAGAGCCACCCTGGTTCTCTTTTGGATACCATTTGCAAGTAATATATTTTTCCATGCCTTTACTTTCAGTCTATAAATGTTCTTAAAAATAAAGTGACTCTTTTGTAGGCAGATATCTTTGTATCTTATTTTTATTAAGGCATTTTAATTATTCATAACATAGAGTTTCATTGTGGCATAGTTGTACATGCATATAGTATACTTTGATCATATCTACCCCCTTGCAACTCTCCCTACCCTTCCTTTCCTTTTTCCCCTTATCTTCTTCCTCTTCCCATTGGATCTTGATTTTATTCATCTATTCAGTCACCCTTTGTCTTCCAGTGGCATTTAGTTAATTTAAATTTAAGTAATTATTCATTTGAAAGGATTTATTTTTTGTCATTCTTTTCCTTGTTTCTCTGTCTTTTCCTCTTTTTATCTGTGTGTGTGTGTGTGTGTGTGTGTGTGTGTGTGTTGATATACTTTAATTCTTTTCTCTAATTCTTTTGTGTGACTTCTATAAGTATTTTCTTTGAGGACACAATGGGGGCTATTTAAAATATATCTAATTATTTAAGTTGATAACAGCTTAACTTCAATCTCATAAAAATTAGAATATTTTTCTTAACCTTCTATGGACTGTAATCTCATAAATAGTATTTCTTTATATTGCACATCTATGAGCATATTTTTAATTTTTTTATAATTCTTTTAACTCTTATGATAGAATTAACATTAATTTAATCATTACCATTAGGGTAATATGCTATTCTACCTTTGCACATCTATTGACCTTTACCAATGAATTCTGTTCTTTTTTATGCTATCATAAATTGTTGTTTTGCCTTCTTTTGTTTCAAGTTGAAGATCTCCCTTTAGCAATTCTAGTAGTAAAATGTGCTCCTTCAACTTGTTTTTCTAGAAACTCTATCCTTCATTTTTAAAGTGAAGTTTTGTTAGGTATAGTACTCTTAATTGGCAGGGGTTTTTCCCTCAACATCTTAACTATATCATTCCAGTCCTTTCTGACTAGCAAGGTTATTACTAAAAATTCTGCCGATAGTCTCATGTAGGATCCCTTGTACATAACAATTTATTTTCTCTTGCTTCTTTGAAAATTCTGTCTATGACTTTAAAAAATTTGAATAGAATGTGTCTTGGTGTGAATTTCTAATTTTGGGTCATTTTGGCCTCCTGAATCTGGATGTCAATTTTTTCCCTACACTTGGGAGTTTTTCAATTGGTTGTTCCTTTCTGGTTGTATGGTGCTCTGCTTTGGAGGTAGGGGTTATGACACAAGGGTGTTTCTGCTTTTCCTACCGTATTTGGAATGGCTAGATTCATGCTTGCCAAGTGTACAGACATCTTCGGACTAGTTTCTGGATGACACTGGGACTTGATCCATGTGTTCATATTGAATTGGAATATCCACATATTGGGGAAGAGTCCAGTACTTTCTATCCTGCCATCTTACTGATGTTATCAATCATATTTCACTTTTTAAAAAGACATTCCAAACTAGGTATCAAATGGGAGGTATGATAAAAGTCTCTAAACAGGTTGATGGACGAGAAATTTAGGTACAGAAATCAGGAAAAATAATGCCAAAATAGTGCTAAAGGATGCAGTTTTAGGAGAAGATATGGACACTGTACTAGACTTGGTGTCAGAAATTTGGGATGCCAGAAACTTGTGATGAATCACAGCTCAGTTTTCAAGTTCTGGATGAATTTAAGTAACTTACCATATCTCTCAGAAATTTAGTTTCTTCAACATTGTGGGTCTTAAAAGATTTTTTTTTTGTATATAACATAGGTATTTACAAATATACAATTATTATTAATTTTTTAAGTATCCAAGATTATCCTTGTTATTTTTTGTTGTTGTGGCCCTTGGAAGACAAAAATCTGTGAAAATTATCTGCTGCTATTAAGATAAGTTATATTTCTTTGTGGTATAATTTAAATTAAATGAAATTTAGAATAAATCCAAGAGTCAGAAGTCTGATATTTCTTTAGTTAATTTATAAAAAAATCACAGTTGGTCTTGAACAACAACAACACAAAAGAACTACTTTTATCCTTGATTCTCAGTTATGATTCCAGAAATAATTATTTTTAATTAGCAGATTTCCATAATTGACTGTTGGAAAAGATTATGAAATTTTAAGAAAAGAAGTTCTGTTCAATTACCTAATTATTCATGAACATTTTGACATCTTACTTGACATCCTGTTTCAGTCAACTACCACATTCTAATAAAAGAATCATTTGACATTTTGTCTTTGGTTTTCAATGTTACCTGCAAAAAAGTGGGCATTTATTAATAACTTAGTTCTCTTCCATTTATTCAATTTATTATGTTGGGTATTTGTTCAGTGTTTATAGTAAAACAAATGTACCTGATCTTGCCCAGAACTCCCATTGTGATTATATATACAAAATGATTCTTACTAATATTTACATATGGTTGTGTTATGTACACATAAAATATATAATTATAGATATATCGTCCTCATTTTCTAAGTCTAACACGATTCTAAAAATAAAGAGTGCCCTAGATTTTCTGCTCACCCTATTATGGATCCAAAATACTTTTCCAATTTTTCTACCGGTCTTTGTCTCTAATATTATCTCCTGTGAATTGTGGGAGACCTTAGAACTACGCTGTCTTTTGGCAGTAACTGTAAGTTTGGGGATCCCTGACATGACGATCATGTTTGATAATTTTTTGAAAAGACTCCCTAAAGATACCAAAGCCATTTTACTCCTGATTATGGTGTCTGACTATGAATGTACACAGATTAAAACCAGCCAAGGAAAGTGGTGTGTATGGCAGCGTCAAGGACATTTCCAAGCACAGAGCTTCTCATGGTCCTCTGCCAATGCATGGACAGCGTTTTCTTCTTCTAGTAATGATATATGTAAAACACATAGAATACTCATACAAAAGATCACTCAAGATTTTGTATCTATGATTTTTACTGGGGATCGGTCAAACATGTATTTGGTTGGCTACATGCTACATGACTGGCCCTCATGTTACTCCTCTCAGAGGTTGAGCTAATTCCATGTGACCCAAGCCATCCCCACCAGAAATCACATTTTTATTACAAACTATCTATCAAGAGTCAAAGACTCCAAGGGAAACAAAGACATTTTTATCAGGAAGAGCATTCCAAGACCTATGAGGTCAATTCTTAAAACCAGACCAAGTACAAAGGCCAGTCCTGCCTTTAGTTGAGGTTAATTTTTTAGTTATATGTCCCAAGTTCAAGCCATCATCATTTGCTTCTAGATTACTTCAAAAAGTTGAACATCTCCTTGTCCCTCTCTTATGCCCACTGAAATCCATTTTCTACCAAAAAGCCAGAAAGATAAAGTGAGTTCATTTCCCCCCTTCTTTAAAATGCTGTGATACAAAGTAGCAGATATATAGGATTAACAAGTCCAGAAATGTAATGTACAACATGAGGATGCTAACTAACAAAATCATACTGTATATGGGGGGAAAAATTTACCTTTTGAAAGTATTCTACCAAGAGACAATTAGATTTTGGATACTATTTAGTAAATACCCTTGGTTTTGAATTAGTGAAAATAAAATGCTATGATAGCTTTTAAATATATTAATAATAAAATATTAATTACTTTCCATAGTATACAAATTGCCTCTGGTCATTCAGAGTTTATCCATGTAAAGGACAAATGTACCTGATCTGTCCCAGAACCCCCAGCTATATCCATTCTCTCCTTTCTTTGCATTCAAACTATCATGCTATTCTAAGAGCAAAGTCGGTGCATTTTCTGACCCCTTGTTGAGAAGCATTTCCTCAGATCCTTGTTTGGTTAACTTTCCTTTATCCATCAGAGCTTATCCCAAATATCACCTCCTCATAGAAGTCTTTCTTTCACTGTCTATAATAGCGTTTTCTTCTAGTTATTGCTGGTCATATCACCATCTTCCATTATTGTCATAACACTTATTATGAATGGATATTTTTTAATATACTTTTTTAGTTTCTGTCTTTCTCCACCAGAATTAAATATCCCCAAAGCAGTAATGTTGCTTTCTCTTTGGTACAAAGAACAGTAGGTGTTTGTTAAATGCATGGCTGGATGACTGGTTCTTGTCCAACTCTGGTCATTGATCTGCTTCCTTTCATGCAACGTGGCATTTCATACAGTGTTTTGAACCACAGCTGACATTCCAGTTACCTTTCAGTGACACTTTTGATCCTGTGGTGTCAAATTATATTTGTCAAAATTGTAAAAGCTGTTGTCATTTATGCACATTCATATGAGTAGAAATGTTTATATTTCATGTCCACTGAATATTTGCAATCTATACATCTAGTGTGGCAATTAAATGCTACCAAGGAATACAACCACTAATATGTAGCATTGTTACCAAAAAAGGGTCACAGTATTGGTTTTCAAATAGAGTAGTTTCTTAATAAATTGTAAGAATTTATTATTTTGGTTCAGCTTTTTTATTTCCTAGGATACTGTCTGCTTAGCTGTAGACACAGATCCTGTTTCTTGCAGTATATTTAAAGTGACATCTTTGATAGCTGCCACAGGGTCACTGAAAGCAGAACAGAAGAGTGCCTTATGCTACAGCTTGGTCCCTGGATGAGGAACTTCAGAGCAGGCATGCTTCTCAGCAAATGTCTAGACGTGCAAATGAGAACACGGTCTACTTTTTATGACAGTTGCAACACACACCATCTGTCTTTATAAGGTTTTTTTCCTCATTTACTGTCAATCAATTAGATTCTCCCTACAAATATTATTCATCAGCTGTACTTCACTGGTGTTTAAGTCAACAGGTGAACAAGCTCACTTTTAGACTCATAAAAAGAATGTTCAAAGAAATTGTGAGACTGAGACATAATTATCAGAGAGTATATAACGGCTCAACATTGGTCCTGAAAATTCTAAAATCAAATTATACCACTTTGATAATTAAACAGTTGTAGTTTTATCAAACATTAATCTTCAAACAAATTTAAAATATATGGATGGAAGTTGGTTTGTATGTACTTTAACCATTCTTGTCAATGTAAAGATGTTGGGAGTATCTAAATAAATGAGAAATGAGTTAAAATGCACAGCATGTTTTATTTATAATATTGTTTGAAAGCTATTTTACTGAAGCTCACAATTCCAGTATTATTCATTTAAAAACTCAAAATTATTTCTCACTCATATTGAATTCAGTCATTATGTTTCACTAATGCTTCACAAATCAATACCCTCACTCTTGCTATTTTACTTGCATTTCAGCCATGTTTTAACAAGCTACAGATTATTAAAAATTGTATTCTCTCATACCCATGCCACATTTTCCACATTTTTATTTCCTTTGTATGAATTGTCTTATCTTCACAATCTCCTCATTTTTTTAAAAAGTGGTTTCATTATTGTTTGAGTCTCCTGAGCTTCAACTCGAACTTCTCCTTTGCCTTTCATTCCCTCTTCTCCCTCATAGCAAGAAGTCTTATTAGACCTTCGCCACGGTAACTTAAGTTTGTCCCTTCCTTTCTAGTCTCCTGCTGCTCATCATAGTGAAGACCTAGATTACCTCATAAAACTCCCATATAGGCTTCCCAGTTTATTGCTTGAATAGACTAGACGTAACACTGCATTGAGCAGGAATAACATTACTCCTTTGCTCAAACATCCATCATTTAATCTGACCCCATTTATCCTGAGCTATCGAATCTCAACTATTTTAATAAGAACTCTCCACTCAAGCTCAATTTGAGATACCCACTATCATCTTCTCTTGTCTTTCCTTACTGTTACCTCTCTGCTGGAAGTCCTATTACTGGTCCAACTGTTCTGATTTACTTAGCCCTGTTCCCATTTGTCCTTGAAAGCTCTGTGCTTTAAGAAACCCCTCAGTCCCAGGTAAATGGAGACACTTTTTTACTCTGTCTATTCCCCTTATTCAGTGAACATACTTTTAGAAATTAGATCTACTATGTTGCAGGCATTATGGTAAGTGCTAGGAGCATAAGAGAGAATAAAATATAATACCATCCTCCAATTGTTTAGAATCTGTAGGTGAAATAGGCAATTATAATATGATATGTTATTATCTAGTAAGTACAAGGGATGTAGCTAATAGCTAACCATGGACACAATTCTCTTTCAGAGAAGACTTTTTAATGAAAAGATGTAAAAGAATGGATATAGTATAGTAATAGAAATATTTTTGGACAGAATGACTTCTGATTAAGTCAATGGAATAGTTTATATTAAGACTAGAAGATAGAATTAAGTGTGTATTCAAGAACTTCAATCTTTTTTTTCTTAATGTAGTATATTTGCAAGTTGGGGGAAAATAGAAGAGTTGAAATATATGTATTTCAGAAAGATTAGAAAGACAGAGCCGTAATTGTCTGGCTATGCAATTTGGAATTTACATAGGGACAAAAGGCTATGGATAAGTTATAAACAGGGAAGCAAAATGATAGATTTACAAAGTCATTTTTTTCACAACCTAGATTACCAATGGTGAAGCAGTCTGGACAAGACAGGAAGAGGAAAGCACAGACAGAAAGTTAGTATGTAGTTATTCATAGCGCTAACATTTTCCAGGTGTCCACCCAGTGAAATATCCCTCAATGTCTTCCTCTGCTGTTTCCAGGTTTACCTCTTAGACAAGGTCTGATGAGGTCTCACCTTCTCTAAGTCCCTTCCTCACTCTTCCAGCTCTCACTGATCCCTTGCTTTGGTAGATTGATTCCATCACCTTTTCATGAACTGTTGCCCTCTACCTTCTCATACAAATTATTCTGTTTCTAGACTCATTAACTACTTGAAGCCACAGGTTATCTTTCTTTCATCCAAGGGCAAAGAAAGTAGTTTAAAAAGTAAATTCGTATTTCTTGATTAAATTTCATTTTCTAGCAAAAATGTTAATTACCAATCATTCAAATGAGGTATTTTTCGTATTTATATAATGTCAAATATTGCAGTACACCAGTTTAAAGAATAAAGTTGTTATGAAGAGAAAATCACATTTCCCCAAGAACAAGCTGCTTCATTGTAGCTTCATATTTGCATCTTTGACTCTCTCTTAAAGTACCAATGACAGAAAGGGTAGAAGGTACCTTAAGATTGGAAACTAGGGGTGGGGATGTGGCTCAAGTGTTAGCGCGCTCGCCTGGCATGCGTGCGGTCTGGCTTTGATCCTCAGCACCACATACAAAGAAAGATGTTGTGTCCGCCGAACTAAAAAATAAATATTAAAATTCTCTCTCTCTCTCTCTCAAAAAAAAAAAAAAGATTGAAAACTAGAAATATGCCTTCCTTCTCCATTTCTAAAACGTGTACATGTTTTCTCTTTTGCTTCCTCTTTCTACTTTCTAGTTTCATCCTTTTGTATGAATGGAATGGAAGGTGGGTTATGGAAAGGAAAGCACTTGTCTGAGTTGGAAAGAGTGTCCCTCATGGAACAAGATTAGATGGCACTCACTTATCAGCTCTTTGATTCAAGGGAGGTTCATATGTTTATAGGTCCATATATTCCAATTTCTCATTCTAAAGATAATAAGATCTACATGGCAAGACTGTAGTGAGCACAAGAACTGGGGCAACTAGATGGCATTCCCATGCATGCTAGCTATAATAGTAATTATTATCATTAACTTTCATTTTCTCATATTTATTTGGTGTATTAGAGTTGTTCATAACAGTGGGATTTGTTGCTACATATTTGTATATGCACATGATATAACAATATAATTTGGCCAAGATCATTCCCCAGTACATCAGATTGAATTAGAGAAAGTTGAAGATCTGGCTTTTCAAGTTGTGCTTATATTCTTATTTAAGGAGGATACTGATGCTTCCCAGTGTTATATGGACTATAACCAGGACTTTCAGGAAAAGTGCAACATGAATTTTAATGGGCTCTTAAGCCTTTCTAACCTTCCTCTCTCAGCATTTTATTGCTCTTGTTCTTCAAATAGGCTTAGTATTTTCACATTGCTCTTTGAATAAAATAAGTTTTTCTCCCCTTTGAGGAGTGTATTTTTTTATTCCTCTTATTTATGTATTCTATCTGTACCTAAATCAGAATTATCTTTTTCTGAATATTGCTGCATAGCAGTATACTATAGTTAGGTAAGAAATATTTAAGATAAAGATTAAATACTTAATATAAAGAGTAAATATAAACTTCTTCCTCCTTTCTGTAAGATGAGTACATATTTTGAAAGTGGAACTTCATGATATATATAAATTGCTAATTGCTACCAAAAGTTTTAAAGGGAGGTATCTTAGATATTTTTAATCTTCTTTGCATTCAGTATTCTTTTCTCCTATTCCAATTTATTTATGTCCTTATTATCTAAAAAAATCTTCCAAATAATAATTGTATCAGTAATTTCTTTTTGCCTTTTGTGTTATTTTAAGTTTTCTTCTTGGTTCAAATGCCAAGTTTAATAGAGCTTTGTTATTTTGTTGTTGTTGTTTTACAATGGCAAGTGATTTTTTTCCTTTTCCCCAGATTTATTATAAAAATTCACTCTGGTAGATTATGTGTTTATCCTGCCTTAAGCAAATTCCTCTTCAGTTGAATTTTAAGGACTTGTTTTTCCATGTGGTTCACAGTTTACCCATGCATATTCTAATTTATGAGGTGTAGTAGTTGGGTTCAGCTGATATTTTCAAATGGTTAGGATGTTAGATATTGTGTGCTGTTACAAAGGAATAAAATCAGTTAAGGGTCAAAAATTTCCAAAGCTTGTAATTTCAGACTTTATACTATTATTATGAATTTTGATAAAATTGTTTTTTCCCCACCTAGCTATACTACAGTAAGATTAATAAAATAAAAACTTTCCAAAGAATGTTTCTATTTCAACAGGTCACCAAGTGATCTTTGTTGGTTACTATGGCTTAGTGTATAACATGGTAAAAATGTTGTGGGAACTTCGGGATGATGAGGAACAAGATGGATTTAGAAACACGATATGGAAAACATTACAAATAACAAAGGATTATGAGAAAGATGAACGAATCCAAAATGCAATCAACATAGCCCAGGTAAGAAAAATACTGCTCTAAAAATGGTGCTTCTATCATCAGTTATCTTGCTTGTCAATTTATTCTTTATGCAAAGAATGAACAAAAAAAGTTCACATTCAGTGGATATTGGTGATTCACAGTAGAGAATACCGTTTCTAAAACTGAACATTACCCTATATTTCTTTTTCTTCTTTTTTCTTTCTTTTTTTCCCCACAATTTTGTAGACTATAGTTTCTGACGAAACAAATAATAGGATAAAAAGCACAACCAAATAATGTGTTTTTTGTTTGTTAGTTTGTTTTGGTACCAGGGATTGAATTCAGGGACTCTTCACTACTGAGACACATTCCCAGCCCTTTTAATTTTTTTTTCTTTTTAATTTTGAGACAGGGTCTTGATAAATTGCTTAGTACTTCACTAAGTTGCTGAGGCTGGCTTTTATTTTCTTCTTAGATACACATGACAATAGAGTGCATTTTGACATATTATACATACATGGAGTATAACTTATCCTAATTTGGACCCCATTCTTGCAATTATACACGATGTGGAGTTAGACTGGAGGTATATTCATTTATGAACCTAGGAAAGTTATGTGTGATTTATTCTACTGTTTTTCCTCTTCCCATCCTTCCTCCTTTCCCTTCATTTCCACTTTGTCTAACCCACTGAACTTTTATTCATCCCCATCCCCACACTTGTTGTGTGCTGGCATCCACATAACATTGAGCTACTTTTGTTTGAAGAGAGTTTGAACTCTAAATGGTGGCATAAAACCAGACCTCCAAAACCTTTAATGGAAACAGAATTAAATAAATTCAACAAATCTATAAAAATACCCATTAGCAAGGAATGATTTCACCACAGAACTCAAATTTGGTGGAAAGTGCTGGTAGACATGAAATAGGTGTTAGAGTGAAGTGAGATATCAAATCCCCTATTCTTTTTCTCTCTTCAGAGAATTTGGTGAAAAACCTTGGAAAGTATGGAAGTTTTAAGGAGTAAAACATATCTCTAGTTTTAGGGTTTTTGCTAGGGCATGCAGTGGAAAGATGCATATAGAAGCACTTTCACCACGTCCTGCTAACAGCTGTCAGGAGGGGCTGTGGTTAGGATTCAAATCGGAGGAATAAGGGGCTTTTCTATGATTTTTACCAGTATGAGGAATCTAGAAACATGTGTTCACTCTTGATTGTGTCCTTCTTCTGTAGTTCAATGGGCAGAAATACCAGGAAGAAGGTTGAACACAGTCATATTATGATACTGGATCAGAGAAAGGCTAAAAGTGGCCCTAACTTCAGTGATTTCAACAAACATAAAAAATAAATAGGGAAAGTCAAAGATCACTTTATTGATATGCCCCCTAGTTTTGCAACTCTGTCCTGGCTTCTCACCCTGTTTGACAAATGTGTTTGAAAATGGAACTTTTATCACCTGGTTTCTAAGTTAAAAAATTTGAAGCACATGCTTTAGTTAGTGAGGGGACCCAAACATATTCTACTTTCTTTAGTATAGTAATAACACTTAAAGATGTATGTCAGTAAAGAAAATACAAAAGCATTTTTAAATTTTAAGATAAATTTATTTTTAACCAATATTGAAAAACATAAAAATTATACATATTAATGGGCAAGATATGATATCTTGATACATATGCACATTGCGTAATATTTAAATCAGGTTAAACATATCTATCTCATCAAAACTGTGTCACTTCTTTATGATGAAAATATTCCAAATCCTTTCTTATAAGTTTTCGAAATATACAGGACAATATTTTTATCTGTAGTCACCCTGTTGTGAAGTAGCACATCAGAACTCCTTGTTCCTATTTAACTACCACACATTGACCAACATTTCCCCATGCCTCCCTTGCCCCCAAGAGGTAGTTTATTTCAATGTTATATGCTGATACCCTTAGTAGATTTTTTAAATATATATTTAACTAATAATTGCAAGTAAGTTCATTTTAAATATTAAAAGAAATACTAAGATCACCTCTTATGATTAAATTTAATATTTAAAAATTAATAACAAATGTATAAAATATTAAAAATAAAAATTATTATTAAAATCAGTAAAACTTGAAAATTAAAACATGCCTTAAGAAATAATAGTAACAAGTATAAGAATAATTTTAGTAACCTATTTTTAAACACTAGCCATTGTTTTAGGTGCTAGAAATACAGTGTAAAGAGCAGATATATATTCTCTTAATTATAGAGTTTGGTTTGGGGAAACTCACAGTTAAAATGTAACCCAACAAATTAAAATATAATTATTAAGTGCTGATAGCAGCCATGAAGAAAATGAAATAGAACAAAATCACTGGAATGTTATTGAGTCCTGTTGGGGTAGATGCCCTGGCTGGAGTGTCAGGGAAGGCTCTCCAGATGGCAGTATTTGCAAGAACGAAACAGTGAGAGTGAAGTGGTCAGAAAAGCAGTAAATTCTGATAGAAAAGACTGCAGAAGCTCAGAGGCAAGAATTAGTTTGCTTATTAAGAGATCAAGAAGGCCACTGTGTGCAGACTTTGAGAAGTGAAGGAGAGAAAGGCAAGAGAAGAGGATGGCTAGGAAGAAGTAAGATGGCTACAGAAGACAGAGAAGTAAGCTTCTGGCAATAGTGTAAAAGCATTTCCAAAAAGAGAAAAAGGAAAAAGAAAAAAGAAAGATATACTTTGTATACAACCAGAGATATGAAAAATTTGTGCTCTATATGTGTAATACGAATCACAGTGCATTCTGCTGTCATATAAATAAAAAATTAGTAA
Source organism: Ictidomys tridecemlineatus (assembly GCF_052094955.1). Classification (NCBI taxonomy): domain Eukaryota; kingdom Metazoa; phylum Chordata; class Mammalia; order Rodentia; family Sciuridae; genus Ictidomys; species Ictidomys tridecemlineatus. The sequence goes on along the minus strand of NC_135477.1, from coordinate 116,395,217 downwards.
AATAAGATTTACAAAAAGAAATACAAATGATTTTAAATATTGATTTATAATCTAGATGCAATAAAGGCTTTTGTAAATTTCAAAAAAGAAGAAAGAAAAAATTTAAGTGGGAGATATCAAAACAATAAAGAAGTAACTCACTAAACATTAAGAAGCGTAAAACTGAAACATCTTAAAATTGTTTCTTTGGGTAAAATAAAAATAAAATGAAAAACTATTTGTATAGTAGATGAAATAATAGAAAAAAATTAAAAGAACATTTATTAGTCAAAATACAGAGGAGTAAAGGGAATATAACAATAAGAAAGTAATTGTAAAATAATCATAAAATTATCATTGTGCAACTATATGCTAATATATTTCAAATATTGTTGCAATAAATGACTTTCTAAGAAAATTGATTGATGAAAAGCAAGATTAAAGTATTCATTATTATCACTATAATTTACCATTGTTCTTGACACACTAATCTCTTGACCTTATACATAAAAAATAATAGAATATTTGCCACACCATAGTTCCAGATTAGACTAGTAAAGCATTTAGGGACAGAAACAAAATAACAGAATTTAAATTCCAACTCAACATAGTCACTTTGGACCTAGACAAATTATCTGTCACAATCTTAATTTTCTTATTTTTGAGATGGGTGCTCAGGGGCGCTAATACTATGGTATTTCACTGAATAATCATTTCAGATTTTGTCTTTATTTTTATTTATTTTTTATTTTTGCAAAAAAGTGGGGTGTGAAAATTAAGTGAAGCTTTTAAAAAAATGTTCCAGTATTATTAAAAAACAATGTATTACTAAACTGCCTTTGGTGCAAGTTTAGGATACATGGAATACTAGTAAATATATGTTAATGCAGTGGCAATGATTATGCAGTGAAATACAGTACTCACAGACAAGGTTAGTTACTAAAGGTAACCCAGGAGGCAGAAAACTGATAGAGAACACAGAACCTAGAACTAGGTCACCTGAGTGCACATGGCAGCTCTACCACAGTAGCTAGGTGACCTTGGGCATCTTTGTGCCTTAGTTTCCTTCCCTGAAAATAAAACTTAATAATAATCTAGTACTAGACGTGTGATAATTGAGTTAACATTATAAATCACTTAATGAGTTTTCTAAAGAAAAAGACATTGAGATAAAAGTTATTATACTCTGCAGTACAATACTTCTAAATATTTCTAAAAAATAGGATTTATTATGTAGCTGCTATAATGGAACTAGTAGCAGGAAAATTTTGCTTTAATAGAAAAAAATTCAACAGTATATGTTGGTATTTTCAGATGAAGAAATTAAAAATATCTGAACAATATTTTAAAGTAGTAAAGAATAAGTAAACTACAGAGAAAATTGATGAATTTCTCTTTTTTAAAAATTTGCTTTAATTAGTTACACATATTAAGTTTTATTCTCAGGGAAGGAAACTGAGGCACAATGACCTTGACATATCATACATTTGAATCAGATGGGATATAATTTCTCATTTTTCTGAGTATACAGGTTGCAGAATCACATTGGTCATGCAATCATATATATACACACAGTAATAATAATGTCTGTTTCATTCTACTATCCTTCTTATCTCCCCATCTCATCCTCTCCCCTCCCATCACTTCTCCCTGCCTAATCTAAGGTAACGCTATTCTTTTTTTTTTTTTTCTCACATCTTCATACATGTATTTTGTATAATGATGGGGGTCTCCTTCCACCATCCATGCAATTCCCCTTCTCCCTCCTTTTCCCTCCTTTCATTGCTTGCTGGACAGTTTTCAAGTTGTTGCCAAACTATGAGACCACAGGCTTAAAAAAAGTTTACAGCACTTATGGAGTAAACATGTTAGGAAGGTCTCACAAATGGCTTTATTTATCTGTTTCCAAAATAGGTGAGGGAAAACTTGATTGGTATTGGTATGGTTTTTTCTTAGTGCTGAATTATTAGTTTTAGATTTTAAAATGACTGAATGCTATGTGTAAAAAGTCTCATGGTCCTTCAGCTTTTATCTTTAGGCAATGGAATGGATAGCTGTGCTAATCTCTGCAAGGCCAGTGCTTAGCACTGCCCAAAGCATAAAGAGAGGAGGTGGTTTATAGGAAGTGATTTTTATGAACTGTGAGACCATGCTAACCAAGCCCCAAATTGCTCATGTTAGTATGGGTTTTCTATTGCTTTCTACTTAGCTGTGGATTGACTTTCAAAATTATCTCAATTTACATAATATATTAATTAGTTATCTAACTTAGAAGTTTTGCTGTTCAGCGTTAGACAAGAGGCAGATCTGGACTCACCCACGTCAAAGTCCTTCTCCTCAAAGTTAAAAATGTATTTTTCAATTTCTAGGTTTTCCTAGTTCTGATCGAATGACAATATACATTTTCTTCAGAAGGTACAAATATGATTTTGTGATACTTTATGGCACCCTATGATATTTTAAAATTACAAAATTTTACTTCTTTGTGTCTTAATTTGAGGCAGGATAAATTTGTTGTCATCCTAAGTATCCTTTTTTTCCGTCATTGAGATGTTCAGTTCTTTCTAGCTTTCACATATTCAATTTTCTTAATGTTCTTAATGACCTATTTTCCAATCATAATTAATGTTAACAGGATACAATTAATGTTCATAGGTAGAAAGGGCAATTGATTAATTCACTCTGTCAATGTGTCCTCAAAGCATGTGGATGGCCATTGTAATGACAATGAAGAGAATTTACACTCTAGAGTCTTAGTAGAAAAGGAAACCTTAATTTCTTGCTATTTGATCATGATTTGGAGTAATACTCTTTAAGGAGGACTATCTAAAATCCAAGTTCATCATTTTCTCTTGATATTCAGATTTTTTTTTTCCTTGCAACAAGATAGATAATCAGAGGACTGCCCACTTGAACCAGCGTTTTTTTTTTTTAATGTAAAGGACTTGCTTTTACTCTGTTTAAGTTTTAGATTTCCTTTTGGATTGAGAACTCAGAAAGAACAGAAAAGCAAAATTTTTGGATCTACTGTGGTGATGGCCGCTGTATCACAGAATATCCCCACTACTAGAGTTTAGGAGATCAATTCTCCTTAGTTTCATGCACTCTCTGATACCTTACTGATTTTGTATGAATGTTTCCTGGAGCTTAAAATAATGAGAGTCAAATTTTTGACCAATTTCCAACAGAAAAAGAGGATGGCATATATTTGTCTCAGATATCCTTATTTTATTTTGTGGTTTGTTTGTTTCTATGATTTTTAAAAATTTTTGATATTATTCTGTAATCTTACATCTATTTTTATATGCCATCTCAAACCACAAATGGATTATACAATAACTCAATAAGTCAACTCAAATTTGTTATTTCTATAATTAGAATTCTATTTATATGCCTGTTTCCTGGGCCAATCATTTGGTATAAGATGTTCTTCATTCTTCAAGATTTTAGTAAATATCTATAGATAATTACATTTGAAATTCATAAGTCAATCAGACATAGCAAATATATTTTAGATATTAGATGCAGGCAAAGAGCTCATTACTCAGGCAGTGAGCACTGAGAATAAAAGAATAAACAAAAGCATAACCACTATGTGTGCTAATTAGTTTTCAATGTTTAATAAGAAGACTTTTAAAAAGTGTTTCCATTCATTTTAAATCGTAAATGGGTGGTGGAGGCAAGTTTTCCTCAGAGAAAAATCTAAATTAGAAATTTCTAAAAGCAGTTATATTAATTTAGGCCTAATACATATTTAATATATAAGAAATAAGCTTAATTTGCATTAGATAGACTAAGAGACAATTCACTCTAGACAGATTTTATTTAAAAGTCAGCTAGAATTAGAGCCATTGGATTATCAAACAATAAAGTATATGATTTAAAATGTTAATGATACAGTATTTAGTTGATGACTGAAGTACCATTTGATTTATTTTGAATTCTCTTAATCTAAGATACTACATTTGGAGTAAGAGATTTCATAAAAGTTTTCACTTAAATTGTAAAAAATGTGAAATAATCATCTCTTTATCGAGTACTTACAAAATCAATTCAACCTTGCTTAATTATATGTAAGAGGCAAAAAAAAGGCTTAAAAATGACTTTTACACACAGCTTTGCTGTTTTATTCAGAAGACAGTCTCCAGAAATAAAAAAAAACAACATTGGAACATTATATATATGGTTAGCCCCATCAAAATTCATAGCATGCAAAAGAAGCTTAGATAGATGTTTAGTCACTAAATTTTTCTTATAGTAGAAAGACATAAATTATTATCTTCAAATAGTATGTGTTCCAAAAACTTAAATTATAAGTATGATTCAATGAAGAAAGGTGACATTGTCGAAGAGAACATCTCTCAGATAAGGACATGTCCTTAGCCAAGTAGAAGTGAGTGCACTGTGAAACAAAATTGTCAATCAGACACAGCAGTCGACTTACCTAGTTGGGATTCAGCAGTAGTGGGTGTTAAATTTGAAAGATATGTTTGAATTACCAATCTAATGTAGTGGTGATTTAGGTGATTTCTTAGAAATAGAAATCCTAAATTGGAAGAATTTGTTTTGTGGAAATTTGTTGGCTCTACTTGAAATTTAACTGTTTAGTACTTAATATCATGTACAGTTTCCAGTATTTTTTTCAAAGTACTGAATGACTTGTTTAGAACATATTTTTAGAGTAGTCACCTCCAGTTTATTCACGAGTTCTTATATTTGTATTATTTTGTCCACATTCAAATTCTTGAGTTGGCTATGTGCCCCATTTTTTTAAATATTCATTTTTTAGTTATAGTTGGACACAATACCTTTATTTTTAAATTTATTTTTATGTGGTGCTGAGAATTGAACCAGGGCCTTGGATGTGCTAGGCGAGCGCTCTACCACTGAGCCACAACACCAGCCCCTATTTTTTGTATTTCATTTAGAGACAGGGTCTCATTGAATTGCTTAGCACCATGTCTTTGCTGAGACTGACTCTGAACTCCTGATCCTCCTGTCTGAGCCTCCTGAGCTACTGGGATTACAGGCATGCACCACTGACCCGGCTCAAGCAGAGATTTTAAACATGTTTCTACATTGAGGTCTGCTGTCTCTTGTTCTCTTGGAACCCTGCAATTGCCATGTCAAAAAAGAGCCCATTATCTAGTTGAAAGTTGAGGCAAAACATGGAACCAAGAAAAGCCATCCTAACTGATCCAGTCCCCTCCTCAAGATTAGCCAGTCTCCAACTAATTTAACAGCTGACCACAGATAAATGAATGAGCTCAGTGAGAAGAGAACTATTATGCTGTACCCAGCTCAAATTGCTGACTGTGGAATGGTGGGATAAAAAAAAAAAAGGTCATGTTAAGCCTCTGAGTTTTGGGGTAATTATTTTCAACAGTAAGAGTTTTATGTTTGAGAGCTGCATAAATTGGACTTTAGCCTCATACATTGTTCAATATGAAATTGTTTCTTTCATATTTATCATTTTTAAAAGGAACTAATAATAATAGTTAAGATTTAAGCATTTACTGTGTGCTGAACGCTAAGGATTTTATATGCATCAATTATTTAATTTCCATAAACATACATATATTACCTTGAGTTTATAGATGTGTAAATTAAAACTTTAAATGAAAAGTGTTACATATTCTGCAAGCTGAAGTAACTTGCCCATGGATACATAACAAGCTAGCAGCACTATGGCTTAAATTCAAACCCATATGTGATAATTCTATGGTTACACAAACTGAATATGTATCACTCTAAGTTATCAAGGGTGAATATATAAAAAGTGAATATTTAATGAAAATATTTTGAAGACATATATATTCTTAAACCTCCTTCTAATCAATGTGACCTTCTCCTAAGTGCTCTTAAACATTTTGCCATTGATTTTTCCCCTATATGGAATTCTTGGGTTATTTTAATAAAATCTATAAAATACAAAATATGAATATTAATGAGGATTACAAGTAGATTAGAAGGATTGCTAACATTTCTTACTACCTAAGTTTAATATACTAACTTTGCTTCGGACTTCATTTTACTTTCTTATTTTTTTTTCTTCCTGTGACTCCTCATTTATGTTTTATTTTGTTATAGTACATATAGTGTTTTGCAAGTTTGGCAATTTTTTTGATGAAATCATAAGAATACACACACACACAAATAAAACAATGAATATTTAAAGTTGGAATTATAACCAACTGTTAAAATATGAGAAAACCTAAAGAGATGAAATTATTTTAGTTTGTGGAGGCCGCACAGAGCTCACCTGGCATAAAACTGGCTTCTGCATGGATTGCTGCACAGCCAGTTTCATTAGTACAAAAGAATAATTTGTGGTTTAAGTTTGCATTTTCTCATTACTACAAATATGGTTGAGTATCTTTTCATCTTTTATTCACCATTTGGATTTACTCCTTTCTAAAATGCCAATTCAAAAAATTTTAACATTTTTTTCTCTAATTGTCTATTATACTCATTGTTGTCTGTTTTAAAGATTGGTTTGTATAAACTCTAGAAAGACCTTTTGTCTTTAAATGGTAGTCCAATGAGCTGGGTGCAATCTCAGTGGCTCCGGAGGCTGAGGCAGGAGGATCTCGAGTTCAAAGCCAGCCTCCAGCAGCAGGAGACACTAAGCAACTCAGTGAGACCCTGTCTGTAAATAAAATATGAAATAGGGCTGGGGATGTGGCTCAATGGTCGAGTGTTGGGGATGCAAATCAAGTCAAGATGGCACCTGGCACTTTGCCAGGAGTGTTTTGTGAAGCAACACCAGCAAGCCATTAAGATGATGAGGACTCCTTATTGGCTGACTGCTGTATCTAGATGATGTTAATTAAGTTAAGCTGTGTGTAATTAGTTAGGTATATATACCTCTGCTGTCCAGCAGAGAAGCGGCTCCTGCTACCTTGGGTGCCCGCTACTTTGAGTTCTCACTCAGTTCCCGCTGAGTTCACTCGCAATAAAGTAGTTCCCACTTGAACCTTCAAGTTGCTTGTCACCTCCCAGTCACCCCCTCCCTCTCCACCCAAAATGGTTATCCAATGAACATGTTGTTCAAATTGTTCCAACTGTGAACTGTGGCCTGTTTATTCCTGTATGGTTATCCAATGAACATGTTGTTCAAATTGTTCCAACTGTGAACTGTGGCCTGTTTATTCCTGTCTACTTTTTATACACCACCTCTTATTGTATTTTGAGTTTTTTCTTCAATTTTGTCTTTTTATTTTTATCCCCCTTTTAGGAGCATTTTCTCACTCTTTGACACTACAAGATGTGCTACATTCTATATTTTCCACATATTTCCTATGTGTATTCCTAATTTTCACTGAAATAAAACACATAAGAAGAAAGTTAAACAAACTGAATATGTATCACTCTAAGTTATCAAGGGTGAATATATAAAAAAGTGAATATTTACTGAAAATATTTTGAAGATATATATATTCTTAAACCTCCTTCTAATCAATGTGACCTTCTCCTAAGACTAATATCTGATTGATAATATTTGCTTATTTAAATGAACTCATGCATTATATAGTATTTGTCTGACTTTTCTCAATTGATCTTATGTTAAATTCATCAATATCATGTGTTGTTTTAGTATCTTAATATATCAATTGTTAGTTGTACTCTTGATAAATATGTTGGATATTTTCAATTTCAAGACATTATAAATAATTCTAACCAAAGTATTTTTGTAACTATCATCTGGTGCAAATTTTTATGTGTTTCTGGTTAAACCATATTAAAATAGCTATCATTCAAATGTTTTTGTCCTATTAAAAATAATATGTAACATGGCTTGACTGGAGTTAGCCATTAAGAATGAAATGATTAGGTCATAAGGAAGGCATATGTTCAACTTTCATAAACAATGACAAATAACTTCCCAAAGTGTATGCATGTTCTGGATGCTTCACTCCTGTTATGATTTGAGAATTTTAATTGTATACATATATATCTGGATGTGTTGGGAAGGGTTGCATATGAGCAAGTATGTTTAGAGACACCAATATATAAGTATTGTTTAATACTATCACTATTCTTAAGGCTTGTCTACATATTTACACATTTTTTCCCTTATTCTCCCTTCTTAAGCCCCTGGTCTTCTGTGTGAGATTATTTTTCTTCTATTAGAGGAAAATCCTTTCATATCTTTTGGTGAAATTCTGCTGGTGGCAATATTTGTCAGTTTTCATTTATTTGAAAGATTTTCTGCTCAATTTAATTTTGAAAGATGATTTCATTGGCTATGACTTCTATGTTGGTCTAGATAAGATATAAATTTAAGTGTCTTTTTATGCAAATTATTTTTTCAAGTGTGTTTCATTTTACAGTGAAACATGAGAATGATAAACTCAAGGATTTTTTCCTTTTCTTGCATTATCATACTTATTTACAATAATAAAACTCCAAAGATTATTTACTTACATCCTTTTATTTCCTTAATAACTTTCTAATCTCAACTTTCATTCAGCCAATCTATCACACTCTCTTGTGATACCTCTTTGGACAAATTGTATGATATAAACTGGCTAGTGGATGTCTTTTACAAGTGGTTAAAAAACTTTCAGTGTCTAGGTGCTCCCTCACTACTTCATTTTAAAAACATATACAATAAAGGCTTATGCTTCACACAGTTTTTGTAAAGTAAAATATATATTCCACTCTTATTTTAGTTATTGCAAATGACTGTTTACAATACAACCTTTGTTCTTTCCTAATTCCTTGCTTCCAAAGCCATGTAAGGCAATACTATAGTTATATTACATATACAGCAACATGTAGCTTTAATTATAACTACTATACATTATAGGGGGAAGGGATTACTTTCCAATGATTAAATATACCTGAGTGATTTTGAAGTTAAGTAGAAATTGCCTCTTTTTATACTTTAAAAACAACTATGCAATTTATATGATACATTTTTTAATTTAATGAATAAAATTTTATATTTAACACATTTATTTGTCTACAGTGCTTGTAAATTCATGACAACCACATTATGTGCTCTCATATCTTGTATTTATTTGGTCTATAATAACCTTCTATCATCCATAATTCTTTTTACATCTGTTCATAAAATTTGATGTTTGTAGAGGTTGGAGGAAAGGTTAGATATTTAATATGAATATTTGAAATGAAAAAAAAATTCTGAATAGATCCTAAACATGAGCCCTTCATGTGACAAATTCAATATAAACCCAACTGTTGCCTGAGTAGTTGGGAAAGAAATAAAAGGCTGTCATATACTCACAGTGGCATAATAAACAAATGTTAACTGATGTGCTTTGTTTGAAATACTTCCAGGGAGACTTGCAATGAGCAAGGTTTCTCTGTATAGGCAATTCAGCAGCATATGTTGGCACATCTAGGAAAAGTCATCATGTCTAAGTGCTTTCTGCCATCTGGAATATGACCTAAAATATCAAAAAGAAATATGTACAGATGAAATGAACATGTGCCTTTATTCAGAGTATCTTTGACTCATCAGGTGAAATGTACTTCGTGGTTAACATTTCATGGTGAAATTGTTAAAATAAAATTTGTTTTTATTCTTAATGATATTTCCACACTCCTTATGCATTCTGTAGAATAGTAGAAAAAAACCAACATGATTAGTTCCTATTTTCTCAAGAGTCTGTCTTCTCCTTCACATGTGGCTTTTCTTTTGTTATAAATATAAATCAAAGTTCTAAGTGTGGAAAAGTAGATGTATTTTGAGGAAAATATAGTCATATAAAAACTTATCAATAGAATGACCAAAGCTACAGACCCTTTTTTGCGGGGGCTGGGGGTGTGTGGATTGGGATTGAACCCTAAGCTACATCCCCATCCCTCCTCCTCTCTCTCCTTCTCTTCTCCTCTTCCCCTTCCTCTTCCTCTTCCCCCTCCTCCTCCTCCTTCTCCTCCTTCTTCCTCCTCTCTTTTCCTCCTCCTCTTCCTCTTGTTCTTGTTCTTTTTTAGTTTGAAGACAAGTTATCCTGATAAGTTGCTTAGGACCCTGTTAGTTGCTGAGGCTGGCCTCAAACTTAGTCTTCTCCTGCCTCAGCCTCTGAAGTTGCTAGGATTACAAATGTGTGTCAATGTACCAGCCCAGACACATGGTTTTAGAAACCAAAGATATTGTTTGTAGAGATTTTACAAAGCCTAAGACACTGTGCTAAATGCCTTATAAACATTAACTCTTTTAAGTGCCACAGCTCTCCTAACCCTAACCCTAACCAACTATCTACACCACCATTACATCACTGTTCTGAGCCTCAACCATTATAAAATAAATGGTTGGTTGTAGATGGACTGTGATTGAGCATCACCAAAAGGCTCTTCAATTTCCATATGTCATGCCCTTTCTAAAGCTAAATATAAGCAAGGATCTAACATACATTGAAGAACTTTTGTGGGCCAAGCACTGTGCTAGAAAACATCCTATTTTCATATATAATCTTCATGAACATCCTTGTGAAGGGGAACATTGAAATTCAGCAATAGAAATATGTTCAGAGAAGTTATGTAACTTATGCAAGACCACACAACTAGTGAATTTGAAAATAGGTATTCTTAATCATTTATTTAATCTGTTACATCAGTTCTTTGTAAACTTTAATGTACCTACAAAGGCAGGGTCTGAGACTCTGCATTTGTAACATGATCCCAGGTAATAGAAGTGATGGGTTAAGGAACAAAACTTAAATACTGAGGAATTTTTCATGCTATTCTCCTTTGTGAGTTTTTATAATTCCTACAGGAAATAATCTTTTAAGATGACTAATTATTTTAGTCACCATACTTAAATTTTGAAGTTTCAAGAAAAAGTTTTTTTTTTCAAAACAAGTCAAAAATGCCCAGCTCTAATATTACATAAAGAAAGGTGGGTACATCTTTTAAAAAGAAAGTAATAGGAAGATAATTTGCTGTAAACTATGCTGTAATGACTCAATAACCTTTTTCTTTCTCCTTTATTCTCTCATGTCTTAAATAATGTGAATGAGTTCAAATTTTGGTGTGTATGCCTCATTTCCCTAATTGTTGATGAAAAATTCAGAACTCTGGAGAGGCTGTTTTTTATTTCTTTGATTAATACCACATTCTAACTCCTTGGAGAATTCTCCCTGGTGTGGATCTAGCTGTCATCTTCCTACCAACCTGCATTATTTCTTGTTTTTATCACCTTTCCAGTACAGAGACAAAGAGAGAGAACCTGCTCCTGCTCCTGGTTAGAATATGCATGTAAAGGAAATATTCTTCAAGAATGCCACTTTTCCAATATTAATAATAAATTCATAAAATTAGCAGACGTTAAAAAATTGTCATTTGTTTCTTAACCAAAAATGTCAAGTTTTAATTATGCAGGAAAACTCTGAATCTATACAGCCTACATAAGCATCACACACAAAAAAACTAGAACACATAATGAGAATGTAAATATCCACACAATGATTAAAGATGGATTTTGAGGTAATGTTCACTGGCAGTAAGAAATCAATGAATTTTGAATCTATTATAAGGGTTGGTCAATAATATGTTGAGTTAATCTTCTCTCAATAAGTAAAGACTTAAGCTTATGAAAAGATTTTTTTATACCAGTTATTAAATCCAGGGGTGCCTAACCACTGAATCCACAATCCCAGCCCATTTTTTTATTTTTTAATTTTGAGACACTAAGCTGCTGAGGGCTCCCTAAGTTTCCGAAACATGCTTTGAACTTGTGATTCTCCTGTCTCAGCCTTCCCAGTGGCTGGGATTTTGGGTGTGTGCTACTGCCCCTGACTTTTGAAAAGACAGAATTTAAGACTCTGAATTGCAGCATATCAGAGTAATGGCTTTAGGAGAAGAGGGAAGATGACTATAGAAGCATAATCATGATACTGTTTGATAAATTTGCTCATAAGAAACTAATGTGACCACATTGGTTTTGGCATGGCAGAGATTGAGCTCAGCCTTCTAGGGTTGGTCCTGGGAGTAGATGCAAAGGCCAGAAGAGTAGTATTCTGTCCTAGCTAAGTCCTGAGGGTAACTGCTATCTGTTGAGCTTCTTATTGTTTGCCAGAACAGTCATCCTATGTGATCTAAAATTAAGCCTCAGAAAACTCTAACAGGCAACTATTATTATCTTCATGACATAAATGAAAAAAAAAAAAAACAACACACACACACACAACAGAACAAAACTAAGCACAAAATACGCCAGGAGAAATTAACTAAACTGCTGAGTTTGTAATCCAACCTAGTAAGCAGATTTGAGACTACATATTTTATAAGTTGAAGGCTTTGAATATCAATGGGGGATGGAAATTTATCTGAGCTTCCAACAAGGGAACCATGGTGGAAGATCTAGGAATACCTCCTTTTTGCTAAGAGAGCCGGCATCTGGACCTCCAGGCTCTCCTGTGTTAGAAGGAAGAAAGTGAGGAGTAGTCAAATGAGACAATGTGAAAAGAGCATCGTCATTCTATCATAAGGAGCAGAGTTGCCTCTGATAACAATGTATTTTACGAGAAATTAAGAAGACATTATTTTTGTTGGTTCATTTATTTAGTCATTCATTTATTTCTTCATCACTCTCTCAATAACTGAAGTATCACCATAATATCCTATATTTCTGTTCTATTATGTGTTACTATTGATTTTAAAGTAACTTTCTGATAAATAAGCTAGAGAAGTTAAGTAGGAAAAAACAGTACAGATTTTGTGATTACCATGTTACAGATGTAGCTTCAGACTTCAGGATGTTAAATAATGTCTTCAAAGTCACAACAGCTACTCAGTGTGAGACACACAGTTTTACTTTTTGTTTCAAATTGAATACTCTGTTCATGATTTCTGCCTGGTTAAGAGGCAGAATACTCAGCTCAGGTGGGAATGATATAAAGATAATTGTATACTGGTTCCTGTGGAGAATGGTGAATTGAATCAAGGACTCTGACTGCCTCATGGCTTCATTTGGGCTGGGAACTTCCTGTGCAAAGGTGTAGGTCAAGATGTCCCAGTTGCTGCTGTGACACTGGCCTGGGGAGACTCTGTGCTAAGGCAAAGAGATATATCAGTCTGGACCTTGAGCTTAGGCACCTACTCCAGGGGATAGAGAATTCTGGGCATAACAAGATAGCCTCCGTGTCTCCCAAGTTTCACTACAACCTTCAAGTCTGTCTGCTTTACTGCAACTTTCTCACGAATAATTTTTTGATGATAAGACCTATTATAATAAATGTGCTGAGCTAGATCTGGGTCATTGTTCCTCCATCAGAAGACAGTGTCCCACCTGGTCCCAGCTTTCTCTATGTGTTTGTCTTTTTTCAATCCCCCATCACCCCTTGCCGGTTTCTAAATTAACAGCTATGCTGGGCACGGCAGATTCCAATATCTGGAGATAATTAAATTCAAAGATATCTTAAAATTGGACATACTGAAAGGAGGAATAGTGGTTGGTAATGTTTTATTTTTTTGAAATTGTATAAAAAGGACTCTCTTGTTTTTGATGCCATTTTCCTGTTTTATTTTTCAATTGACATTAAATTATACATATTTACCATGTACATTGTTTAGAAATATATATATTTCTATATTATGTATACATATATTCACCACTTTCTCCCTCTCTCTCTCCCCCACCTGACACACATACATACACACACATTATAGAATGACTGAATCAAGTATATTAAAACATGTATTACTGCAAATGGTCATTATTTTTGTTTCAGAAGACTTAAAATCTGTTCTCAGCATTTTCACATACATGCTATATTATTATTAACTATAGTTACCATGCTGTGCAATAGAGCTCTTGAACTTTTCCTTCCTATCCAACTGAACTTTTGTATGCTTTGACCAACATATCCCTGAAGCAGCTCAGAGCCACCGGTAATCACCGTTCTGTTCTCCATTTCTCTGAAATCCATTTTTTTTTTTTTTAGATTCCAGATGAAAGAGAGATTATGCAGTATTTATCTTTGTGTGCCTGGATTATTTCACTTAACATTTAAGTCCTGCAGGTTCCTCCATGTTATTTCAAATGACAGGGCTCCCCTTCTTTTTCAAGGCAAATAGTACTTCATTGGCTATCTATATCACATGTTCTTCATCTGTTCATCTGCTGATGGACACAAAAGTTTATTCCATATCGTTGCTTTCATGACAAGTCCTGCAATAAATGACATACTGTTTTATTTCCTTTGAATAGTAGGACTACTGTATCATATTTGTGTGCATGATTTTCACCTTATCCTTTTAAAATATTTTGGTTTTTTATGTTATTCCTTCCCATCCTCTGGATTTCATAGCAATACATACTTGCTTACCTGTCTTCTATTTTTCTCAGTGCTTTAACCTTGTCTCTTGCCAGTTCTTATCTTGAGACTACACTGTGTACATTTTCCACTTTAATTTTATCTATATAACTCAATAGACAATATTTTAACAGTAATTTAATTGAACTCAGAGTGATCTTGGAATACTAAGACATTAAGTTACATGTTCATATGCAGAAAAACATTTTCCATTCCTGTATTTTCTATGACCGGTTTTATAGGAATCTGAAATGAATCCTGAGTAAATGGTAATGAGCTGAATGAAGATGAATAATATTTAATAAAATATTTAAAACCTCAAATGAAAATAGGTGACATCAAACTTAGTTATGAGAAAAATTTCCCAATCTGACCATATTGTGAACATTAAAAAAATTATAACACATGACATTTTACTTGCATCTTCATTTATTATTGATTCCAGAATAGTCAAGGAAAACATGCCTCTAGCCATTTCAAAAGAAGTAATTAAAAACCAGTAACACATATAATCACACATAAGTAGGTGATTTCTAAATATAACTCTTTCTTGAATAAATATTGCTTACACATTTTGGATTTTTCCCTTTTTTGGTATTAGACCATATTAAATGTAATTAAAATGACATACAAAACATAATATAGTTATATTCAATTTTTATGTTTTTGTGTAACAGTTAAAGTAAATAAAAAGAAAAAATAAATTTTAAAGCATCTTCAGATTAAGCTAAATACCAAGTCCTTATTTCGAACTTAAAATTTTTATCCCATAGAAATATTTTGTTCAATTAAATGAAAATGAAGACTTTGCACAGAAAAATAGTAGTCTTTTAAAATAAATAATGTATTATTTCAACAAATTACTTAATTTATTTTTAAATACATTTTACTAAATTCTTGTGTGAAAGGTGTATGAAATTTAAAATATAAACTTTTATCATTTTCAAAATTTCAAGGCTGGATTCACAAATGCTTAAGTGTTCATTTTTTTTTGAGAATTATTATCATGGTCTCTACAGAAACTATGTTCTTTCCTTAAAAGGTTATTTTTACTTAACAAAAGAATGAAATATTAGTAAAATAGAATGAACATGCATTTAATCTATTATTTAATGATAAGATCATTTTTCCTTTCAACTGATTCCTTTTTTCTTTTCTTTTCATAGGCTGAATTAAATAATCCAGTCAATCCCTTCACTAGATATAGTACAAAAATTTCGTTGAATGTAGAGGAAGAAGTTTTCTCCAAATATATTGGATGGAGAATTGCCAACACACTTTCCAAACTGTTATTTCCCTCTCTGGATGCCCATGTTCTCCCTTCAGAGAAACGAGTGGTCAAACAGGATAAAAAGAAATACTTTTGTAAAAAACAGGAGTCCATGAAGAAAAGATTCCTACGTTTTACTGTAAGGTAAGTGAAACACTATTAAATACTTTGAAACAATATTAAATACTTTGAAATCAAAGTCACAGAAATTGTAGACAATTGTGTATCACATTATTGAACTCAATTACTTTCATGTTATTTTGAACTCAGTTTGTTCTTCAATTCATGGCTCCATTACCTCCTAAATATTCTATACTGATCAAGTTACTTTGAGCAAGTTATTATTGCCTTTTCAGAAATTGTTTCTTAATGTTTAAAACAGTTATTATGTAATTCAGATCAATATGAAAGTAATTCTTATGTGGAAGTCTATCAGAATAAAAACAAGAATGATATCATTCAGCATTCCAAATTTTAAGACTATATTCATTTTACATGTGTGTTTATGTGCATGTATGTACATGTGTTCAATATATATTTAATGTATTTAACTTAGAGTCTTAAATACAGTGAACATTCAATAAGTGATAGGTATGAGGATAATTTTTTTAATGTTTAAACCCCTTAAAATTTTTAAAAATTTACTTCTAATGACTTCATAAAGCCACAGACTTAGAAAAGATTAAAGGGGATAATTTTCAAATTTATTTGCCATTTCTTCAATGGTAGATTGACTTCACATTCTTAGGATTCTTGTTACCAGTTACCACACTTAGATCTTTCCTAGACTGACACTTTTTGACAGATTTAAATGTAGATGAGGAATCACTCTGTTGATATATAACTGAAGCTACATGTTTTTTAGATCTTTCAGTAAAGTTTTAATCAAGACAAAGATTTTTTAAATTTGTTATTTAAACCAAGTCACTCTTAAGAGTATGTTTTGTTGTTCATTTTTTTCCTATTAAGAGCACAATCAAATCAGATTTCTTTGTATTTTTAACAATTCATTTTTTATGTTTTGATTGTCTGCAAAGCAGTATGTTCCTGGTAGATTATTATCGAGAGTTGTTAGATCATACTTTGATCTCAACATTGCCGTTCTTGGTTTCTTTTTATTGATTATATCAGCTATATCTTGTGCATGTCTCAGATATTACATTTGATTGTCTTTGTCTTTGTGTCATCTTATCATCTGAGTTTTTTTTTTTTGCCTGAACTAAAGGAAATTTGACTCCAGTGAATAAACTTAGTTGGTTTAAATAGTTGGTGATCATGTATCTATAAATTTGGATTTATGCATTTCATTCCTGCTTCTGAAAATATACTTTAAGTACTTATTTATATTCATTTTTCACTTAACCAAAACATCATCTACTTTTAAAACCAAATATATTGTTTTTGCCTCCAAAAGTGAGAAGTAATCTGTATGAATATAAAATTCTTGGTAAAAATTCATTTACCCTTTATAATTATCACCACAATTTCGTATTGTGCTTGAAGAGTCTGATGTATTATATGATTTTTCTTTTTTTGTGGGATCCCCTCCTCTTTTTCCTATAACAAAAAGTGTAGCATATTCTCTCTGTCAAGCATTTTTATGAGAAATGCTTTAGAATTCTATATTCTAAAGACATAACATGAAAGCCAAGAGAGGTAAATAGGGAGCCTACATCATGGGAACAAATTTTTACTCCTCACACTTCAGATAGAGCCCTAATATCCAGAGTATACAAAGAACTCAAAAAATTAGACAATAAGATAACAAATAACCCAATAAACAAATGGGCCAAGGACCTGAACAGACACTTCTCAGAGGAGGACATACAATCAATCAACAAGTATATGAAAAAATGCTCACCATCTCTAGCAGTCAAATGCAAATCAAAACCATCCTAAGATACCATCTCATTCCAGTAAGATTGGCAGCCATTATGAAGTCAAACAACAACAAGTGCTGGAGAGGATGTGGGGAAAAGGGTACTCTTGTACATTGCTGGTGGGACTGCAAATTGGTGTGGCCAATTTGGAAAGCAGTATGGAGATTCCTGGGAAAGCTGGGAATGGAACCACCATTTGACCCAGCTATTCCCTTTCTCGGACTATTCCACAAAGACCTTAAAAGAGCATACTACAGGGATACTGCCACCTGGATGTTCATAGCAGCACAATTCACAATAGCTAGACTGTGGAACCTACCCAGAAGTATCCTCCAAAGGCTCAGAGTTTCAAGACAGTCCTGAATGCAGCAATGTTCAGAGGTATGGCTTTGGGAAAATGATTGGATCATAAAAGTGTTAAACTCATCAATAGACTAATTTATTGATGAGTTCGTACCTGAATGAATGTTTAGAAAGAGGAGACCCATTAAAGGAAGTAGGTCCCTGAGGGCCTTGGTACCTTCTCTCTCTCCCTTCTTCGAGACTGCCATTAGGTAAGCAACTCTTCTCCACCACAGCCTTCCACCATGACATTCTTTGCCTCAGGCCAAAAGCAATGGATCTGGCCAACCATGAACTATAACTACTGAAACATGAGCCAAAATAAACCTTTCATTTTTTAAGTTGTTCTCAAGCATTTAGTCACAGTGACAAAAAATTGTCTAAAACTTAGTGTAAAGTGTAGATCCAAATGGGCTGTTCAGTTATCCTAGGATTATTTATTGAGTTATCCATTTAACTTCACCACTTTTTTTATGTGTTAAATATTATCTTTTACAAAACACTAAATTCCAATTTCTTTTGTATCTAATTCTGGATTTTTAAATGCTGTTTCTTTGTTCCAAGCTATTTTTAAAGATGTTCCCAGAATGTGACTATATAATGTATTTAAATATGTAAATGTAATTATTTTAAATATATTTTAATATAGATCAAGCTAGTTGAATATTGATTGTTTTTTCTGGATTTTTCCCTCATCTATTGTTGTTTATTCATTTTTTATCACTTTTCAAGGTAGTTTTTCTAATGCTAACAACTTATTCATATGTTTATATTATCTTAAAATTTTACATGAACTTTATAAAACATATATTTCCATGATTTTGAAGATTAAAGTCTCCAACAGCATGATTTGTTCCTTCCATTTATTCAGATTTTTTTTTAAAATTCTGTAATACTGTTTAAATATTTTCATATATACCTTGTATTTTTTTTGATAAGGTCATTGCTAAGTATTTTATTTGTTTTATTGCTAACATAATATTTTCTCTAAATATAGCCTCCCACAGGTTACTCCTTATATATGTGGAATGCTATTGCATTCTATAGATTAATTGTACATCCTACTATCTTACTAAGTTTACTTACTGAGATTTTTTTGTCTTGATTCACAATTAGTTTCAGACAGTTTATTTTTCTTCTTTTTAAGGTATGATTGTGAATTTTAATTTTTTATCAATGTATGTTACTTATGCAGAAATAACAGGTTTCATTGTGGCATATTGTACATGCATATAACATGTTATAATTTTACTTCTTTTCTTTAATGAATTTTATTTTAAGTATGCCTAGTAAAATACTAGTGAATGTTAACATTTCTCTGTCCCTGCTTTAACTAAGAAAAATTCTAGTGGCTTTAGAACTATATTTTCTCATATTCATTGAGCATGTTTATAAAAAATATTTGGGCAATGTATAGGAAACTCACTTTAGATTTGAGGACACATAGGGTGAAACTGAAGAAATGGAAAAGGATATTTCATGAAAAGTTGTAAGCAAAAGAGAGCTGGGGTAGTTTTATATATATATACATATATATGTATATATATATATAAATAGATAATAGGTAAAAACTATCAAAAAAGACAAATAAGCCATAATTTATTAGTAAAAGTATTAATCCACCAGAAAGTCATAACAACTATAATTATAGACATAATTAATATCAGAACACCTAAATATAAAATGGAAAGGTTGATGTAATTGAAGGGAGAAAGAGAATCATATTCAGTAGTAGAAAACTTTAATATCCAACAATCAATAATTGTTAGAAGAATCAAATAGAAGATCAATATGGAAACATTGGGCTTGAACAACAGTATAGATCCAATGGACCTGACAGACATATAAAGAATATTCACATCAATAACAGCATCATACATAGTCTTCTCAAGTGCAGCAGAACTTTCTCCTAATAGACCACATTATAAAAAGTGTTAACAAATCCAAGAAGACTGAAATCATACCAAGTTTCTTCACCAACCACAATAGGGTGAAACAACAAATCAAATGGAACAAAACCAGATAATTCACAAATACTTGGAAATTACACAACACAGTTAAGATATCATTGAGTCAAAAAATAAATCAAAAAGAAAATTAGAAAACATCTTGAAAGAAACAGAAATAAATCAGCACAATAAAACTTATAAATACTGCAAAAACTTTTAATAAATACCCTCATTAAAAACGAAGAATGATCTTATATAGGTAACCTAACTTTATATCTCAAAGAGAAAGGGAAAAACAAAAACAAAAACTAAACCCAATGTTAGCAGAAAGAATTAAAAGTAAGGTTTGGGTAAAACAAAGGAAGAGAGAATAAAAAAAAAAAGTAGAAAAAGTCAAAGTAAGCAAAATGGGCAAGACTTTTGATATATGATTTAAAGAAGAATTGAAAATATCAGAAATAAAAGAGATATTCAAATGATACCACAGAAATAAAAATGATCAGAAAAGAAAATTACAAATAATTATGTGGCAACACACTGAATAACCTAGAAACATACAACCTACCAAGTCTACACCATGAGAAAATATAAAGTCAACTATAACTGTTATGGACATTGATTCAGTAATCAAACAACTTCCAACAAAAGAAGGCTCTGGACAAGATGGCTAAACAAATTCAAATTCTACCAAACACTGGAAGAAGAATTAATGCCAATTTTTCGTACATTCTTACAAAACTTGAAGAGGAGGAAAGATTTCCAGACTTGTTCTAAAAGGTCGGCATCATCATGATACTAAAGCCAGACAATGACCACCTAAAAATAAAAACAAACAAACAAAAATACACTGTAAGCCAATAACTCTGCTGAACATAGAGGCAAAAATCCTCAACAAATGCTAGCAAACAGACTCCAACACTTACTGAAAGGGGAGTTTTATTCCAGGGATGTAAGGGTAGTTCAATATACAAAAAAATCAATTATTAATACTATGCAAGATTAAAAATTGTGATCATCTTAATATATAGTGAAAATCTATTTGACAAAATTCAACACAATTTTATGATGAACACTATCAGCACATTTGAGAATAAAAGGAATGTACTTCAACATAATAAAGGCTGTAATAAAAATCCACCTCTGGATCACACTCCATGGTAAAAATGGACTTTTTTTTTAAAAAAAATCTAAGATCAGCAATAAGATAAGGACTCCATTGTTGTTTTTTTTTCTATTCAATATGATACTAGAAGTCCAGTCAGAGAAATTAGATAAGAAAAAAGGAAGAAAAGGCATTCATATTAGAAAGTAAGAACTAGAATTTTTGTTATTTGCAAATAATATGATCTTGTATAGAGATGATTTTACTGATGGCACCAAATAATTATTAAAACAAATGAATTCAATAAAATTGTAGAATGTAAAATCAACATACAAAATCAACTTATTTCTATGTGTGAACAACAGACTATGTCAGAGAAAAACTAGGAAAACAGTTGCATTTACAATTAGTATTCCCCCCCATGAAAAAAATACTTAGGAATTCATTTAACTAAGGAAGTAGATATATTATATTAAAAACTGCAAAACATTGATTCGAAAAGAAAGAAGACAAAAACAAATGAAAGATATACTGTACTCATGCATTAGAGAACTCAATACTGTTAAATTTAAGTGTCAGTACTAACCATAGAAATCTATAGACTCAGTAAAATCTCTACAAAAATTTTAATGATTTTTTTCTGTTTGTCCAATAATTTCATTTTTTCTTTCTTTTTAATTTATTTTTATTGGTGCATTATAATAAAATTTATGTAATTTCCACTACATAATAGTGGGAATCATTATGCCATATTTGTACATGCACAGAATTTTATTGAGCTCTTTCCCTGTATCTTTCCTTTCCTTTCACTCTCTCTTTTCCTGATATGCTTGTTCTACTCTAGTAATCCCCCTTCTAGTTTTATTATTATTATTTTAATTAGTGCCTAGTTGTATCTTTTCAATCAATATAAAAAAATCTTTAAAATTTATATGGCACTACAAATTATTATGAATAGCTAAGTCATTGTGAGAAAGAAGAAAAAAACTGTAGGCATCGCATTTTTTTATTTCCTATTTAACCAATTCTTATATTGTATATTTGTGTAAACTATTATTTAAACTTCAAAGTCATGGATATCTCATTTCCCAGAGTTATACTTTATTGCAAGTATAATAATGAGGTTCAATAAGACCAGTAGGTAGGCTTCTCTTTTGTGTATACAAATGGTCAACAGAAAATGCTTGAAAAGGATTGATAAAGTTTTCAATATTTTTTCAAGACTTCGAAAGTTATTAGGAAGATATGTAGATTTGGGTTTAAGGATTACACAGCCTGGGCCTTAGTGAATCTGGAGTGCAGAGATACATATTACAAAACTACTTCAGGATATGTTATACTTTTTTGTGAAATTGTAACATGATCAAAGTACAATGAAAATGCTGATTTCAAATGGCATACATAGGCAGGTTTTGGGGTTTATTTTAGAATCTTCAAATGTATTCTGTACATTCTCAAGAACCATAGAAATGGATGAAGATCAATTGGGAGTCACAAAGAACATTAAACAACTCTACTTGATTTCACACCCAGAACAGTTAAAGGAAGAGCTAACCAGAAAAAAAAAAAATTGGAAATATATAAGAAACTGGTTGTTAAGCAAAGGAGATGAAAGAAACTGCAGGGAACGAGGAAAGAGTAAAAAGGCAGATGGAGATGAATGGTGCCTGCTAGAACCCAGAGAAAAGAAAAGGGTGAACATGAGGGGAGATATGAATAATGTTTGGGGACAGGGAAGGTAGAAAAACAGAAATGGAAATCATTACATACAGGGCTGGGGATGTAGCTGAATGGTAGAGCACTTGCCTAGCAGGTCCTGGGTTCAATGCCAGCACCACAAATTTTAAGAGTGAAAAATTATAAGATAAGGACTCCATTGTTATTTTTTTAATTCAATATGAATAAGAAAGTTAAATATGACCAAAAGGAAAGAGATATACTGAGAATGAAGGGTACTGAGAAATATGCACATGGTTTCAGAGAAGGTGAAGAGAATTTGCAAAGTCAGAGAAGAATAAAAAGAGAAGTGGAGTGGGATTAAGACCCAAAAAGTCCTGTAGGTTTTGAAGGATTAGTAAATTAAACTTCTCATCAGAGCCTACAGTTCATTAAGTAAATGACAATCATTCATCACTGGTCTTTGAAAAAATATTATCTGCTTATCCATTTTTTCACAGCTCATTACAGGCTCCAGAAATTAAATTTAGTGTCTTTCTGTTGCAAATGAGAGAGCCTCAGCAATACAGCAGCCCTAGAGTCTCTCTAGCAGTAATGCCCCCTGTTTCATAGCTACATAGCAGTGCACTCTGCTCCATTCACAGGGCAGTATGTGAACATCAACCCCTGGAGTCCTGCATACTGCCTGCTCCTTTGGGGGCAAGCTATTCTCTAAGTACAAATGAGAGGAGTGGAATAGGGGATGACATTAAGACCATTAAGAACAGTCGGCCCTCTGTTGGGGTATGGTATTTACCTATTAGTTGTTAAAAACCCATTTTAAATCTAAGCTATGTTTTGAAAAAAATGCCTGTGGCTCACTAACCACTAAGTATGGGAAATTCTATTTCTTCCCTTTGTTTTGTTCTCCATCAAAACCAGCAACCCCATAGTAGATTTTATTGTTATTCTTTACCTCTTCCCATTTCTAAACCTACAAACTTGGAATTAATGGAGCTGGTTGTCTATCTGAGCACATTGCAGCTCCATGGGTCTAAGTCTATACTTAAACCCCAGAGTGTGCCAGTCTTTTCACCCTGGAAAGGTCTGTATTCAGTGTCACATCACCAATTCCTCATGTAGTATATCTAGAAATTTCCATTCTGTGTTTTCAACAAATAAAAATCAAAAGACAAGAAACATTAAGACTCCTATAGAATATGGGGTACAATTAAAAGGTAGGAGAATAAAACATTCAAGATAATATGGCTCTTTATTGCTTTTGGAACTCTAAACTATTCTCAGTTCAGTGTGAAGATCTGAAAATTTACTAGTAAGGAGAAAAATGGGAGCTTTCTTACTGATGAATCATCTGCTGCATTTCAAAACCTATAGTTTTTTTTCCAAAAATATTTTACTTTGTGGTTTTAGCCTATAAATTATTTGAAAGAACAAACTGTATTTTAGCTTATTAATTAGTTGTCTCTTACATGTTCACAAACTTGCATTTTCTCTGAGTGATTTACAAGTTTAACTTTATTATGTAAAATATGAAAAAGAGAATTAATCATTTTGCTTCTGTATATTAATTTTTTTGTTTTACTTTAAGTTAGTAGGACATGTCATTGGATGCATGCTCTTTTTGCCCTTAAGCATTTTTTTAATGAAAAATATCACAGTGACTCTTTATTATATAGTAAAAACTGCAGCCAAAAACCCAAGTATAAAATACTTCCACTTCAAAGTATAATATCTCCCTTTTCTCTCTTCATCAGTAAAACTATCTTAAGTTTACCTTAAGGCTGAGAATTAGAACTTTGAATACCAAAATTTCAAATACCACATTTAAGCGTTTTTTGCTTCTGAATTTCTTTTAAGTGTATTTTCTACACTTACACCTTAAATCTCTAAAAACTCACAACTAGTTATTTACACATACATGAAGACTAGGAGAAGACTAACTTCATCTCTGATTATGCTTAGTTTACTCAAACTATATTTTAGAAGCTTGATTCATCAGAGCAGTACCTGGAAGAAGTACTTTCGCCTGCGAAAGCAGCAATGATGGACTGAGAACATCTGTTGTCATTTAGGTTGGAGATTTTATACAGCTGACTTCCTGAACAGGGTGGCCAAATGCAAGGAAAAGCTCCTGCTCCACAGCTTCCTTTACAAAGGCAGCCAAGTCCACTGCAGTAGAACTAGGAATAGCTATCAGTCACTGCATGGTAATAGGTGTGAGAGATAAGCACTGTGATATCCCATGAGACAGGTTGCAGAACAGGCTTATTGGAGAGAGACAGAAACCAATGATCCACCAAAAGAAGCACTGGTGCCCATTTCTTGTGATCCCCATTTCTCATTGATACAGGTGCTGGGGTCTGAGGAAGCATGGACATTCCATGGGTTTGTATTTTGAAAGAACCAATACTATCTAACTTCTGTTTTACCTTCTTGCAAGTGTGAAACTTCTTCTCTGTGGAGAAATAAATATCTTTGGCTTAGTTGCCAAGCCATCCTGGGTGAGGTACCTGTTGGATTGGAGATGCTGGAAATGCCAGCATCTGAGAACCTGGAGCCCTTGGAAATGTCCTTTCTAGTTTTACAAGAAAGTCATTAAGATGTTTGCAAAGTTGAATTTAGCAAAAAAGAAACTTCACCAAATGAGAGACGCTTGAGACTTCAATTCTAGACAGCAAGTCATCAGATGATCCAAGATGAATAATTCTGTTTGCCACTTACATGAGTGCATTCTATAAACAATCATTTGTAGACATGATTATTTCCTCCATTTTACATGGATATTGAGTCTTAGAAACATAAAGTGATTTGTCCAAGGACTCAGCCATTAAATTTGAAGTTCAAATTTAAATGAAGACTTTCTAACTCCTGAGTTCACTGTGCTGCTTTCTTTCCCCACAGGTGAACTTCATCTGATTTCAGAGCCTTGAGAAATTGTTAAAAACTTACCTTCAATCCAGAATAAAACACTTTGTAATTTACTTTTCAATCTCTACCTTGTGATTTTCAGAAGTTGATCTCAATCAAGGGACATGAACCCCTCAATTACTACTAGAAGATCTATATTAAGGAAGAGGCACCTGGTAGATCAGATGATGTTGGCCAAAGCCAATGGAGAAATATATACACATATGGAAAGTTACAAAGAATAGGGCCTAAAGGTTGATTTCTTCTCTTATTTGATGGCTTGGCTATGCTTCTAGGATTCCTGAGGAATATAAATGGAGTGGAGGTGGCATGTACCTGAATTATTGCTTCTGATTGTTTTGGAAGCACTCTTTACCCTCTCCCCCTCAACCTAGCCAGCCTCTGATAATCACTATTCTACATTCAGATTACAACTTTTTAGGTTCCACTTATAAGAGAGAACATGTGGCATTTATCTTGCTGTGTCTGGCTTATTCCTCTTAACATAATATCCTTCAGTTCCATCCATTTTTCTGAAAATGACAGGATTTTATTTTTCTTTATGGATAATATTTCATTGTGCACATATGCCATGTTTTCTCTACCCATTCATCTGTCAGTGGGCACCTATATTTATTGCCTATCTTACTCTTATCAATAAATAGTGCTGCAATAAACATGGGCATGTAGGTATCTGATGGTTTTGTTTATTCCGATTCCTTTGGATATACACCTTGACCTTGAGAGAGCTGGATCAGATGGGAGGTCAAACTTTAATGTTTTTAAGGAACTTCTGAACTGCTCTCCATAATGACTGTACTATTATGGAGATGGCCCCCAACAGTGTAGGACAGAGCCTTTTTTCTCTAACTTTGTTATGCTTCTGTCTTTTTGATAATAGCCATTCTAACTGGGGCCAGATAGCTTTTCATTTTTTTTTCTATTTATTTATCTTTTGGATTTCTTGATGGCTAATAATATTGAGCATGTTTTCATATTCCTGTTGCCCATTTGTATTTCTTCTTTGAGAAGTGTCTAAAAAAATTGTCCATTTTTTAAAAATTGGATAACTTTGTTGTTGTTCTTGAGTCCCTTACATATTTCTGCATATTAATCATTAGCCAGATGAATAGTTTTCAAATATTTTCTCCTATTTTATACGTCATCACTTAACGCTTTTGATTGCTTCCTTTGCAGTGCAGAAGCTTCTTAGTTGGATACAATACTATTTATACTATTTATACTTCGCTTTTTATCCTTATACTTTTGGGATCTTATCCAAAAAAATCATTGTCTATTCCAATGGTCTTAAAGTGTTTCCTATATGTTTTTTTTCTCTTATAGTTTCATAGTTTTAGATATTATGTTTGTTTCTTTGATCCACTCTGAGTTGATTTTTGTTCAGAATGAGTGATGTGAATCAAATTTCAATCTTCTGCATATGGCTGTCCAGTTTTCCCAGCACCATTTATTGAAGAAGCTGTTCTCTCTTTGGCTTATATTTTCAGTACTGTTGTCAAGAATAAGTTGGCTGTAGATTCATAGGTTCATTTCTGGGGTCTTTTTCTATTCTATTTTAGTTTATTGGTCTATGTGTCTGTTTTTATATCAGTACCATGTTTTGTTAAAATATTGAATTTGGCAAAAAACAAAACAAAATAAATAACATAAAAAAGGCTAGAGGATCCCTTAAACTTACCTATGCTGTTATTTTTTCTAAACATATATACCTCTCATAGAATTTAGTTTATAAATTAGGCTCAGGATAAGATTAACAATAACCATTAATAATAAGTAACTATAGCAATAATAATCTAATAAAAGCAATTTAATTTTTTAAAAAAACCTTTGACTCCACCTAATACAAATGTGTTTATCTTAAAGATTCTTTCTGATTAATTTTGAGCCAATTAGTTCACTTTTATGAGCCTTAGGCAGCTAATCTTTTAAAAGCTGTATAATACTCTCAGATTTTTTATGAGGATAAAAGGAAAGAATGTAGGTAAAGGGCGTAAGCATATTAGTTCCTTATCTTTTGTTCTCTAATTTAGAAGATTTTAAAAATGTTTACTTCTTCAGAATATAAATTTTAATTCTTATCTTATTGGATTTTGATAAATACATAAATGGAAAACTTACATTTTATGTCTGTGATTTTTTGAGATATAAACTGCTGCTAGCAACTTTTCAAAAAGAACATACACTTTCACAATAATTTTCTTTTGGGTAATGTTTTATTTTCTTATTGTTTCTAGTAATTTAGTTAAACACAATTTTTACCTAGTTTTCACTATGTCATATGTGCATTTCAGGATTATGGTAACAAAACTTATTAGAGAAGAGTAAAGTTGGAAATGTTGATAGTCAGTATTGCAGATCACAGTTGTTGGAGGGAGGTGGGGAGAGAGAGAGAAAGAGGCGGGGGTTCTTTAGATTAGGTTGTTTCTTGAATTTTATGAAATATTTGAATATTTACAAATGGGTTAGATTATCAGCTCAAATCAATCATGTAAAATATTTACACTGCTAGAAATTTGTAGTAAAATATCTCTTTAACATACTAATCTCTCTCTTCAGTATACTGATTTTATTTCTTTATGTAACCAATAAGTGCTGAATCATATCAGTTTTATTTCTGGTTGTTTGAGTAATCTCCATATTATGTTTCATGATGGCTGTACCAAGTTACATTTCTACCAACAATACCTAAGTGTCCTCTTTTCTTCACATTCTCACCAACACTTATATTTTGAATTTTTTATAATCGCATACCCACAGGTATAAGAGTATATATCATTGTGGTCTTGATTTGCATGTACTTGATGAGGGCTGTTGAGGACTTTTTATATACCTACCTTTAATTTGTATGACTTCTTGGAAAATATCTGTTCCATTCTTTTGCCAATATTTGAGTTATTTGGTATTTTTTTTATTTACTTTTTTTTTCTTTTACTGTTGAGTTCCATGATTTCCTTACATATTTTGGATATTATTGACTGTGCATTTACAATTGTCCTCTTCCATTCCACAAATTGGCTTTCCATTTCGTTGGTTGTTTTCTTTTCTGTATGGGTGTTTTTCAGTTTGTTGGAGTCCTACTTGTTTATTTTTGCTTTTGTTGAGATTGAGGTGTTATTGGAAACTCGGAGGTGAAATCCAATTGCCAGTGACAGAGCTGTGCTTCATATATCCATTTCCAATACATGTCTCAGAGTCTGCCTGCTGCCTTGCCTTGGAAATAGATCAATCCCCATCTTTTTGTTTCATTTCTTTTTCTTTGCTACCTTTCCATTGGTGAAATAGAGCCTTGATCTTAGCAGGAACTTTTGCATCAATGGGGCCATAGCTTTAGCTCCACTTTTCACTGCAGGTGTCTGTCTTCAACACAATCATCAACCCTAGGACTTCTCCATTCACAGTGACAGGATGTCTTGCAGATTCTTAAAAATGACATAGGTATTAGAATGATCTTGGTGCGATGTGAAAGCATTTTATATTTCAAATACATATCAACTAGAATAAAAATGACAGACCTATAGGAAAACAAAAGTTTTGCAACAGAAAACAAAACACAAAGATCTGCATATATTTGTTTCATGTTTTGTTTTTCATGTGTTCTTTGCTCTTTCAAAAAAGAGGGTTGTGTTCAGCTTATGATAAAATATTTTTGCAGTAGTTGACAAACTTATATTACCTGCCTTATTAGAATGTAAACTTGGATATAACGTTAATCAAATTGTTATAACCTTCTCATTTTTGGAGAAAAATATGTAGTCAATATGTTGACGGACTTAATACTCCCTCTTTCTAAATATCTTCTTGATAAGGTCAGGTACTTGTATGGCATATGAACTCCTTGAAAACCTTAGTATTGGGGGCAGGTGCATTCAGATACCTGTCTACTGTAAGGGCAAATGTTGCTCCCAACTGACCTTTCCATGTAAGTTCTTTGCTATAGATTTAAGAGGTAAGCATAAAACAGGCCTCTATTGAAGTGGTATGTTCATTCAGAGAGCATTAATTGAATACTTCTGGGTACAGGCATTATGTGAGCACAATGTGATATAAAGAAAAATAAATCATACTTAACAGTGAGATTGATCATTTCTTGTCTAGAATTACTGCTCATGTGTCTAGCATGCCGTTGTCCATCAAAAGTACTTTGAAATTTTGCACCCAAATAGTTTCTTATTTTTCCTATATTTGTGTAGTAAGTAATCATTTATTGAATGCTTCAGATAAAAATACTTAATAAAAATCATTATAGTTCTTTCTTGATGCAACTTACAACTAAGTATAAGAGATAGACATTAAATATAATTTCTACATGTGTAATCAGACATGTGTTAAGTCTCTGGAATGATGAGTGTGATGAAAGAGAGCTTCATTGTGTTATACAAGAAATAATTGTCCTGAGGAAGACACTGGTGTAACTGGGAGGAGGGTTTGGGGAAGGGAGGCACTATGCCAAAAGGATCATGGAGAATTTAGGGAACTAAGAGAACAGTGATGTGGCTGGTTCACTGAGACACAGAGGGAAAAGTTGGAGAAATTGTTAGGTAAGGATTTTCAACTTCATCTTAGAATCTGTCAGAAGCACTGGATGCATTTTATGTGAAGTGAAGAGTAATAGGTTTTGTGTATGTGTGTGAGTGTGTGTGTGTGTTTGTGTTTGAGGTGGTGATGATCAGAAGTATGAAGTACTATAGTTAAGCAACTTAATTTCTCCAAATCTAAATGTCTCTATATGAAACAGGGTGATGATAATACCTTTTGTTTTGAGTACTTTTGAGAAATTATGAGGTAGTCAACTAAAAGTGATTATTACCCACTATTTGGTATGTATCCATAGGAAATAAAATCACTATGTCAAAGAGTGGTCTGCACTCCTATATTTATCACAACACTGTTATATAGCCATGAAATGAAAACAGCCTAAGGGTCCATCAAATGATAAATAGGTAAAGAAAAGATGGAACACACACAATGAAAAGGATAAAATACTGTCATTTATAACAGCATAAATCAACTAGAAGTCATTGTGTTAAATGAAATAAGCCAGGCACAGAAAGACAAGTTCTGCATGACCTTATTTATATGTGGAATCTAAAAAAGTTCATCTCATAGAAGGTGAGAGTATAATGGTGATTAACACAGGCTGAGAAGAGTAGTGGAAAGGGAGGAATAAAGAAAGGTTGATTGGCAATTACAAAGTTTTAGAAGAAAAAGTTGGGGTATGCTATTGTACAGTAGGATAATTGTAAATAATAATAACAATAATAATAGAACATAATATAATATATATTTAATACTAAAAGATTATTTTGAATGTTTTCACCATAAAAATGGTAATTGTTTTAGGAGATAGATATGTTTACCCCCATTTGGACATGATATCACATGGTTCCCCATAAATATGTATTATTTTCATATATCAGTTAAATAATACTAATAGTAAAAGTGAAAAAGTGATTATTATAATACCTGGCACAGAGTAAGAACACAACTTTATAATTATTACATTAAGAAGCATATCATAGTAAAATATATAATGTAATAAATATTTGAACATATCATAAATTGGTATAATAATTAGATCTGCTAATCATTGTATTATTACTATATCAGGATCACTTTTACCATTTCTACGTTGGCATTATTATGTGGGCAAAATAGTTAGGATACTATTGCATTATTGCATGTACTACATTGGTGGCAACAGAAGTGGAAAGGAGGCAGATGGGTTTGCATAATATTTAGAAGAAAAAGCAGTAGGACTTGGTGATGAATAGTCTGAGAGAAAGACTTCAGATGAGGAGAGGAATATGACAAAATGACTCTTTCTTTTCCAGGCTGAGCAGGCAGTCCTATAGTGGTGCTGTCCACTGAAAGAGAAAATGATGGAAGAGGACAAGGTGTGATTGGAATGGGAAAAGACTGTAGTTTGGTTTTGGACATGTTGAACATGAAGCAATGCTTTTGAGTTCTCTCAGAAGAAATGTCAAATAGGCAGTCAGTCTCACACTTTCGTGGTTCAGGAAAAAAGTGTGGGCCTGTTAGCCATTTGAATGAAGGTGGTAATCAAAGTTACAGGGACAAGTAACATCACCTAGATGAACAACATAGAGTGAGATGAGAAGCAGGACAAGGGTAGAATTTTGAGTAATGTTACTATTTGGTGTCTGAAAAAAAAGGAGAATAACATAAAAACAAATGACATACCGAACCCCAGAAACAGCCAAAAAAGTAGGAGAAAATCCAAGAATATTTATAAAAATTTGAGATAAATTTATAGAAGATTGTGATAATGTTAAACTATGATATAAAAGTGATTTCTACAAATATTATATATAGAGAGATGACTTCAAGGACCATGAATGTATGAAAATTGTGTTTCATGCAGGCCTTCATTATCCCCAAGCTACAATGATAATTTCTAGAATTTCTGTGTTTTTATATATTTAATGTGTACTACAGATATGCCTTTCTTCCCCAATTTTTAGTTTTCACATTCTAAATTAATTTTTTATTTAGTTTTTATTTTCCTTCATCTCCTATATCCTTTCTTTAACGGTGCATCTGCATCCAACACTAATCATGCTTTCTATCTTTAATAAATTGTCATATCCATTAATCATTCTGAACAGCTTCCATTTTCAGTGCCAAATCTGTCAATGCAATATAAGATCAGTAATTGCTAAGCATCCATCATATCTGAAGTAATGTCACTAAATTCTTGGCTGTTCCCAATGGTTCACTAACCTGAGTCTTGTTGAGCCAGAACTAATGTCAAGTGGTTTCCTTTCTGTTTTTTTTTTCCTACATAAAACTATTTGAAGGAAACCCATTTTAAGCATCAAAATTTTACTAAACCCCTTACGTAAGCAAACGAGTATTGCCACACAGAATTTTAAGCACAGCTGGCTGACAAATCAACCACCTATTAGCATACTGATATCAAGGAGAGATTGTGCTAACTGAATCACAGGGGGAAAAGTCACATGTAATAATTTCACTAGCTTCTTTTCTAACCGAAATAGCATGAAATAGCTAGAAATAGCATGGGATACAGTCAGCAGTGATTTTTAAGAGTCTCTTTCTAAAGGCCATGCATTAAGAAAAAAAAATATATTATCAGGCATCTTGTCCCTCATGATATCCAAATGCCTGTGGGTCCCATTCTAATAATATTCACCTTCTATCCATAGATAAAATATAGGAAGAAGGCCCATAGATGGTGAACTCCATTTGGCAGCCTGACAACTTCCTTGACAGATCCATATCTGGCTAGGAGAGCAGAGCTTTCTGAGTCAGCAAGGTGACAAGCTGTGGGCCTGGGTGGGTCAGTTAAGGCCACTCTGAAGACCTCAGCCGCACCTTTCTATTAGAGTTCTGCATCTTGGTCTCTGATGTATTCTAGTCGGGTTGGATCAATCCAGGCTGAAGACTTTCGGGGGTTTATTGTCAGCCTGTCATAGTGGTGATGGTGAAGATGGTGGAGGCAGGTAGCTGGGGAAAGTGGAAGCAACTGAAGAAGCTGGGCTCACAAAACTTACTGGCAAAATGCTCTGCTTTATTTTAGAAGCACTTCCGAGATCTCTGTATTCCTCCGAGCTGTTTTCAGTCCTTGGGCAGCACTTGCTGTCATACAAGATTCTAAACCCAGCTGGCGCAGAGAATCAACCACAAGCATAGGGACACAAAGCATGGAGAGGTTGTGACAAGGGCACGCATAACAAAAGAATAAAAAAGTCACACAAAATAATGTACATGCTCCTTTCCCTCTCTTGTTCACTTCCATGTACTATTCTATTAATCATCCCTATGTGGTGAAAACGGTGAAAATCTCTAAATTCTGGATGTTAGAAATCCATCGATATTCTACATGAGCCAAGATAGCCCTGGTGAGTCGTCTCACTGTAAATTTCTCCACTCCTAACACAGAAAGCAATAATGTTAGCACTGTATGTCAGGGTTTTATTACCACTTGGTCAGATATGTTCAGGAATGTGATAAAGTGATAAGCCCAAGATAGCAATCATTTGGCTGGAAGATATGAAAGGAAAAAAAAAATATATATATATATATATATATAATTGCTCTTTTGGAAGGATATAAAGACAGACTGCTCTATATTAGGAAAGAATACACTTAAATAAAGAGTTCTCAGGAAGGCATTTTCTCTTTTCTTCCCACAGTCGGAGATGCATCTAATCTAACCCTGACTCAATGGGGTTTCCAATCATCAGAAATGGAAATTATTCTTGTCCATATGCTCTGTTGCTGAGCAAGTCTCACTGTCAGAAAGCTAGTCCATATTTTTCACCTTTAATTGTAGCTATATGTTACTGCATGAATGAGAATTGGAAAAAGAGAGCAATTAATTTGATTGATGCAGACAGCCAAAGTGGATAATTCAGACCCCTGATTCTTCCTTTAGGACTTGAGGGAGCCTAGTGGGCTGTCTCGGTGAGTCACAACACTGGGATAATTGCCATATTTTCACTTCAGTGTGCGGACAACTGTTTCTAACACTTTTTTTTTCCTCAGCCAATTTGCTTTTAGATTTTATTGGGGAGTTAAATGATGATACGTAAAATTAACCATTAATACATTAATATGTTCAAATCCAAGTATATTTTAAAAATAACTAGACAACAATCTGAGGTAAAATAGGCTTGCAAAAAATACACAAACACACAAAACACTAACAACAATAAAAATACAAGGTTAGTGGGGAAAACAATATCAATTTTGTTACAGAATGAACATCTAGTCTTTTATGTAACTGGGACCACAGATTACTGTGGTTAGCATAACTTGAAAGAAAACAAGCTGTTTGTTCAGTAAAACCACCTCAGTGAAATTAACCCTCTATATTTTAATGACAAAGAAATTTAAGGAATTAGATGTGTAAGTTTCATTTGGGCACATCAATAGGTTGTATTAACCAGGCCCATCCACCTCCCATGCTTCCTTCTACCATGATCACTCCATTCCCCATATCCAAATTCTGGGTATACCTTCAAATGGATTAACAAAAAAAGAAGAATATAGTGGAGGAGAATGAGGAGTAGAAGAAAAAGGAGGAGAAGGAAGAAAAGAAGAATTATTTAATTTTATGTAATTATGTAAATATAAGCATGCCTATTTGAGAACAACTTGGATACTAAAACCAACTATGGTCAGTGTGAAAACAATTCAGGGAAGTAGAAAGTATTGTTCTGCTTCCTCTATTTCACTAAGTATTATGATTATTGCAGGGACTCGTTCTTAGGCTAAGAGGTGGGGAGTTCATTTCCACCTATGAGGAGGCCCAATAGAGCAGTAAAGAAAAGAGTTGCACAAGTTTCAAGAGCCATTCCCATCAAAGAGCGGTGGGAGTCTTTTGGTCCAATGCCCTCCTGTATTCAAAATTAAGAGTTCACAAGGTTCACAAACTTGTCCAAGAGCAGACTTGGAATAAGAACTCAAGATTTCCTCATTCCCTAACTAGTTTTAGAAAACTTCCATAATTTCACAGAGATGTAAAGTACTCTAAGAGTTAAAGAAGACAGTCTTGAGGGGTGAAATGGATTGCATGAATAAGAATTAACATATTTTATTCATCTTTTTGAGCTAAAATCTTCAGGGATTCTTGTATTAAAATAAATGTCAGTCATATTTATGTGGCTAATTTTATGTGCCAACTTGTTTGAACCACAGAGTACCTAGGTATTTGGTCAAACATTTTGTTTTAAATATTTTTTTTTAGTTATAGATGGACATGATAACTTTATTTTATTTATTTATTTTTATGTGGTGCTGAGGATCAAACCCAGTGCCTCATATGTATGAGGGAAGTATTCTGCCACTGAGCCATAACCCTAGTCCTTGGTCAAACATTTTTATGCATGTATCTGGGTGAGTGCTGGTGGATAAGATTGACATTTGAATTAGTGTACTGAACAAAGAGGATTTTGTTCCTAATTTGGAAGGCCTTCATTCAATTGGAAACTGGAAATCTACATGTATTAGAATGACATTAAACCCCTGATCCTGTAGGAATCTCAACTCAAAGTGGATCAAGGACCTAGAGACCCTGCACCTATTAGAAGAACAAGTAGGCCCAAATCTCCATCATGTCAGCTTAGAAATGAATTCCTCAACAAGACTCTTAAAGCTCAAGAAGTAAAATAAAGAATCAATAAATGGGATAGCATAGAACTAAAAAGTTTCTTCACAGCAAAAGAAAGAGTCAAGAACATGAACAAAGAGCCTATAGGAGGGGGTATATAGAGAACTCAAAAAAAAAAAAAAACTTAACAGAAAAACAAATAACCCAGTCAATAAATGGTGTAAGGAATTGAACAGACACTTCACAGAAAAAGTAACATGAATGGTCAAAAAGTATACGAAAAAATGTTCCAACATCTGTAACAATTAGAGAAAGGCAAAGTGAAACTACACTGAGATTCCACCTCACTCCAGTCAGAATGGCAATTATCAAGAACACAAGCAACAATAAATGCTGGTGAGAATGTGGGAAAAAAGATTCATTCCTACATTGCTGGTGGGACTGCAAATTGGTGCAACCACTCTGGAAAGCAGTATGGAGATTCCTCAGAAAACTTGGAATGCAACCACTATTTGATCCAGTTATCCCACTCTTCAGTTTATACTCAAAGGACTCAAAAATCAACATACGACAGTGACATAGCCACATCAATGTTTATAGCAGTTTAATTCACAATAGCCAAAGTATGGAACAAGCCTAGGTGCCCTCCAGAAGATGAATGAATAAAGAAAATGTGGTGTATATACACAATGGAATATTACTCAGCCATAAAGAAGAATGAAATTATGACATTCACCAGTAAATGAATGAAACTGGAGACCATCATGCCAAATATTCTCACTAATGTGAAGATGCTAATCTAAAGCAAGGGAGGGTGGGGAGGGGAAGAACAGAAGTCCATTGGATTAGACAAAGAGAAAAGAAGTGAAGGGAAGTGGGAGAACAATAGGAAAGACTATAAAATTAATCAGACATAACTCTCCTATGTTCATATATGAATACACAACCAGTATAATTCCATATTATGTACAACCATAAGAATCGGATCCTAATTAGAATAACTTTTACTCCATATATACATATAATATTTGAAAATATACTTTCCTGCCATTAATATCTAAGAACAACAAATAAAAATTTTTTTTAAAAATAAAATCTTACACTGTTATGAGTAAGGGGAAACTTCTGCCTAACTGCTTGATCTGGGTCTACCATCTTTTCTGAGCTTTGGACTCAAACTGAAACTGAAACTGAAGCATTGACTCTCCTTGGGTCTTGGGCTTGCTGCTTGCAGTTGGAACTTACATGGTCAGTGATCAGTTCTGCTTGTTCTCAGGCCTTCAGACTAGAACTGGAACTACACAGTGGCTCACCTGTGTCTCCAGAGTGATGACTGCAGATCCTGGGGCTTGTCAGCCTCCATAACCTCTTGAAGCAAGTCCTTATTTTATACCCCTATAGCCCCCACAACTTATTGATCTGTTTCTTTGTAGAGGCCTGATTCATGCAGCTAATTTGTGTAATGTCTTTAGTGTTTTATCTCTGCCCTCCTCTACCCCAGTATTAACATCTCTTTTTGAAAGCCCAGCATTTGAAATGTGAAAAGAACCCACTTTCCTCTGCTGAGGTAGCTAGGTTTAAGTCTGTTCTTCATATTATTAATGTTTTCTGATTGGGTGGTTCATAACTCTTCATCTTAAAGGAATGTTTCAATGGAGGATTGTGATATATCCATATTTAAGTTGAATACTAATACCAAATTCCACTTTAGTTAACTAAAACAGTGCTGAGTCACCTGTTTTTATCTAAAAATAGATGGCGATTTTAATTTATAACCACAAACATATATCCTATGCCATACTTTACCAATTGCCTGATTGATTCAAGTCAATAATTGTTTTAAGTCACAAGAAATTCTGAGAAATGCATTGTTCGTTTTTACAAACAACAAGTAGAAAAGAAAATAAAAAGGGACACATGCAAGGTGTCAATTCTGCCATGTTTTTGTATAATTTTAAGGGTCAGATCCTTAGGTACAGAAAAGTCAAGGGCATCATTTTTTTTTATCCACAAAAGTCCTACAGCTCCATTTAATGTTCAGTCATTTGGCAAACACTCTAAGATTGGTGTTTAATTTTAAAGCAGAGAGCAAGGTGAAGGAGGAATCTGCTATCAATTTAGTAGCAAAATTTAAGGCTGATGGAGTTAGAATAATGAATTTAAGGAGAACAGAGATCCGGACCAAATTAATCTGTAGAATTTCAATCTAGGCAATCCTCAGTAGACTCTGGATGCACATAAACACGAATCTAAATGAAAAATAGGTCAAATCATTCAATTAATCCAGTTGGTAAGCTTTACCATGATAAACATTTTTATGTTGCTCATTGGTAGTTTCTTAGCAGCCTGATTTTTTTTCTTTTAATTCTATACTCAGGTATGCAACCACCCACATATTGTTTTAACATATGTAGACATATGTTAACATAAGTTTAACATATCTAAAATTGAACTCTTCTCCCTCTCACCTAAACCTGCTTACCTCATTATTTTTTCAGTATTTAGAAAATTCATTCTTCCATTCACTCAGATATTGAAATAATCTTTGCCTCATCTCACTCACATTCCATCTATTGGAGGATCTTGTAGTCTTTTCTAAAAATCTAGGCACTTTTCACTGCTCCTATTCTTTTCACCTGATTCAGGAAAGAAGAAAAAAATGATTATTTGAGACTGAACAGTCTCCTTGTTGAAGTGATTTTTGTCAAACATTTGAATAATGGTAAAAATAATAAGAGGCTAAATATAACTGAAATCTGCACTATAGGTCATGCACCATCATGCATAGTAGAGAGAGAGGGGTGAACAATATCACATAATTTGTAATCTAAAGGAGATGAGGGATAAATCAATAAGTGAATGAAGTAATTACAGATTGCATGCATGAAATTAACCAGATGATTAAATTAAAAATAGTAGGAAAATTCTACTTTAAGTAGCCAGGAAAGATCTCTTTGAGGAAAGGATTGTAGGTGGAGACCCGCTGCAGGAGAGTGGAGCCTGCCTTGCAGAGGCTACAGGTGATCAAGGGCCAGAAGAAGGAAAGAGCTCACCAAGTGCTTCCACTAACAAGATGGTCAGTGTGCCCTGCAGAGCAGTGAGTGAGGGCGAGGTAGTCACCTTAGCCAGACCACGCAGGGCTCATTAACGCAAATGAGGAATTCCAGTTTTGTTCTAAGTGCAAAGGGAGGTCACTGAAAGGTTTTAACCAGGAAAGTGACATGAGCAAATTTACCTTTAGAGGAGAAAGGATTGCAGTCCTAAGGTGATGACTGAACTCAATTGATATCTTGCTTATTCCATTTATCACCCTTTTAAGATTTAAAGCTTGTCTTGATTTATAAATTGCCAGATGAAAATTTCTTTGCCAGAACTTATCCTTCCCAATCAGTGACTGAAATTAGAGTTGTTTGTATCGCACAGTACAGCTGTGTGATCTGGCTATAATCTCAGCCCCCGGCAACTGTAGAAATACATTGGTAAACCGTTTCTGGCCTGCTGAGGGCAACATTTGACCAATTCATTGGAATAATAAGAAAAATAGAGAACATCTATAGATTCTTGAAGTTGGCCTTTCATTTTAGGTATTTCCTTTAGTGTAAGCATTTACATGTATTTAATTTGTTTTAAAAAATTACATATATACACACTCTGTGAAGAAGTTTGTAGTAAAAACAAAAGGCACCAAAAATGTTAGAAAAAATAAGATCCTATTAATCTGTTTTTATATTTATGATGTTTTCCATCTTAATGATGATACATTTATAGTATTTCTATGACAGTCATCTCTTTTCCTTATTATCACAAAATTTCCTAAAATAAACAGGGAAACTTCCTATTTTGATAATAATTTCATCCCTGACCTTTATTCCTTTATTTTATATTACATTGTCTTTCTACACTTTGGGGTCTCAGATTATTCAACGAGTCATAGAATAATTCAATGTGGCTCTATTAAAAACTCAACAAAACTTAACTTCCCTACCTGATTCTCAAAAAAGATTTAGACTTAAGCAAATTGCTTACCTGTCGGAGATGTCTTTTCCACCTCCGATGGTGCTTTTTTCACTAACCACCTGTTGCATTTTGCTAGCTTTAGCCAATGATTTGTGAGATGTTCATTTGCAATGCCTTCAGGGATTTTTCTTTCAATAGTTGCTTAAAATTTTAAGGAGGACTCTTGACAACCCGTAAGTTAGTATCCTAAGGAATTAATTTTTAATGTGGAAATTCCAAAGACACAGTCAGTTCATACGGGTTATTTGAGGTCTTCAAGTCCTTTCTCCTTTCCTTAAATTATTACCCACCATGAGAACCTTTAAAATTGCCACCTCTACTGCATTCATCATAAGGCTATACTTCCCTGAAATGAATTTGTCTAATGAAAGTTATCCTGTAATTTTTAATGTAGGCACTCAAAAGTTTTAATCCTTGATTATACTTAAAATGTCATTATAATTTCCTCTTAAGGGTTATATAACATTATCACAAGGATAAAGTATAATGATTAATTATAGTAAGACTAATTAGTATTTACACTCTACTTTTCTCTTGCAATTCCTTTATAAACAGAGCTAATTAATAGATTAGATGCCAATATTTTGTATTCAATGAGTTTAATGCATTAGATTATAATTTATTTTTAGCTCAAGTGTTACTTTAGCATTTTTATTTGAAGCAGCATAGTAAAACAAAAGGCTGATATTTTCCTTTTCTGTTCCAGCATAAGCAGGTAAAAGGGCCCCCTATTATTACAACATTTGTTCTTGCTAGAACCCTGAAAACAATGGGAAAATGTCACTTTCCCTTAGTGGAAACATTTTATTGGAGTATCATGAATAAACTTATTACAGAAATAAAATGTATATTTCTAAAGAAAGATGAAGAATGCTTTGCAACAAGCAATTTTTTAATATCTTGAATTATGACTAGTTAACAAGGATTTTTAAAAGTGGCTAATGTTCTTTGCACAATGCAAGAACTATTTTTGGTCTAGATGGAAAGCCAAAACTTTGCCTTTCAAAAACAAATTGGCCCTATTTGACCATTCCACCCCTAAGATATTGTAGGTAGTCTGCTGTCCTCAATTTTAAGTATAGATTATACCTTAGTCTAGCCCTGAGATCTCCACAATATTTATTATGACTGATGGTTAATTTTCATATTGTGATTATTTTCTAAAATATTTTCTCTAAAGTTCTCTAAAATTTCCTCTACATTTTGCTTTGAAATGTATTTCATTTTAACTAAATGCATAATATTCTCATAATATCTTTGTGATTTCATCTTGGAGCCATGACTATTGGGAAGTATGCTTTTTAATTTCCCAATATTTAAGAATATTAGGATCACTAAGAACAGAACAGGAAGGAAGAGCATGAGGAAAAGACTAACAGTAAACAAAGATGAATTGGGGGAGAGAAAGGGAGAGAGAAGGGAAAGCATATGGAAATGGTAGGAGACCTTCAATGATACACAAAATTATAAGAGGTTATGAGGGGCAAGGGGAAGGGAAAAAAAGGGAGAGAATTGAACAACAGCAGAGGAGGTAGAGAGGGAAGATGGGAGGGGAGGGCAGGGGAGGGGGGATAGTAGGGGATAAGAAAGGTAGCAGAATACAACAGTCACTAATATGCCATTATGTAAAAATGTGAGTGTGTAACATATGTGATTCTGCAATTTGTATTTGGGGTAAAAATGGGAGTTCAAAACCCAATTGAGTCAAATGTATGAAAGATGATATATCATGAGCTCTGTAATGTTTTGAACAATCAATAAAAAAAGAATATTAGGATCATCATTCTATTCACATCAAATTTAATTCCAGTGTTACCAAAGGTCATACTTCATATAATCTGAGTTTTCAAAATTTAATGGAAGCATCTTTCATTTAGCATTCAGTCTAGATTCATGAATGTTCAAGATGCATTAAGAGTATGCATTCTACAGTGTATAATGTTCTAAATGCCAAATTAGGTCAAAGTGGACCTAATTTGGCATTTAGATGGAATATAAATATAAATTTAAATTGAATATAATTATATTTTTTTCTATATTTACTAATTTGTGGTCCTATTAATAAAGGAAGGGTTTTTAAATCCCCTAAAATAAATGCAGATGTGACTATAACACCTTTTCTGTCAGAGCTTGCTTTCTGTTTATTGAACAGCCTATTAAAGACAGCCTATTAAGTATACATACACTCATGGATTTAATGTTCATTGAGGAATTTATTGTATTTTAGTGTTATTAAATATCATTTCCTCTGGAAATCTCCTTTGTATAAAAATTTACATTGTTTCATGTGAATACTTTCATCCCAATTTTAATGCTTATATTTCTTATTATACATATGTGCCTGTATGTGTATGTTTATGTATGTATATGTATATATGTATATATAGTGTGTGTTTATGCATATTCCAGATGCTTTTCCATTCACATTATCTGTGTTTTTAAATTTTAAATATATCCTTTTAGACCGCATTTGTTTAGTATTTTTTAAAAAAACAGCTAGCTAGCTATATATTTATCCCTTAATTGAAGTCTTTTATCCATTTATATTTAATGTAAAAACTAATATGACTGAATTTAAATCTACCTATTTATTTCCTACGTGTTTCATCTTTCTCTTCACATTTTTCATCCTTTCCTTATTTTATGTTAATAAATTTTTTTTAGTATTTCATTTTATTTCATCTTTTAGCCTTTTTGTAAAAATACATCTATTTTCT
This sequence comes from Ictidomys tridecemlineatus, assembly GCF_052094955.1. NCBI lineage: Eukaryota > Metazoa > Chordata > Mammalia > Rodentia > Sciuridae > Ictidomys > Ictidomys tridecemlineatus. The sequence continues at coordinate 116,352,975 of NC_135477.1, read as the reverse complement.
GGAGGCTCAGGCCAGTCTTAGCAACTTAGTGAGTCCCCGAGCAACTTAATGAGATACTACCTCAAAATTTAAAAAAAAAAAAATAAAAGAGCTGGGGATATAGCTCAGTGGCAAAGTATTCCTGGGTTCAATTGCCAGTACCAAAAAAGAAAATAAAAACAAAACAAAACAACCACCAAAAAGCAAACAAATCAAAATATCTATTTTATTTTATATTATTTAGTGGTTATTTAAATAATACAATAAGCATCTTCAACATACCAAACTCTCATCATTATAAAGTTCTTCATATAATATAGAATAACTTGTAGAGACTCTGGATTTTGGTAACTTATTGTGAAGAGTTGATTTTTGTTGTAACCAGCAATTTAATTGTTAATTGATCACCTTGAACTTGTAGACATTTAACTTTCACTTTATTAGGGAATTATGATTTGTAGTTTGGTCCTTAGTCTTAGAGAAAATCCCTTGATCCTGGAAAATATTCTTTGCTCTTAAGGTATGGTCTTTTGGAGTTTAATGGCCAGTTAACAGTTTTTGGCAAACTTCTTAGATTGAATAGTAAGCAAATTATGTATTTTTTTATTGTTGTTGTTTGTTTGTTTGCAATGGTCAACAGCTTAAATTTCCAAACAAATATTCAGCTTTATAGTTGTCACTTTTTCCTCTGCTTGCTAAAGTTTCTTTCACATTTCCGTAGTTCATAGATCACCCAAGGATTTGAATGAAGGAGGTTTATAAACAGATGTTCTGGGTTCACCTTCTCTGGTCCTTAGTTTCTTGGGATTTTCTCTGTAAATTTCCAGATGCTCTGAAACAACCCAAACTCTTCTGACACCTAAAGCAATAGGCCTGAAGGTTTCTGTTTGAGTATTAGCTATTCTGCATGTGGGAAGACTGGACCATTCCCTTAAGAGAAGTCACATCAATGACTATACCATTCAGTTGCATTTCCATTCCTTCCAGAGTTAAACCCTCTTCAATTTCTGTCTGCTTTCAGTTGCTCTCCAATACTTTAAAAGTTGATTTTTATATATTATCCAGATCTCATGATTGTCACCTATGGGAAAGCAATTCAAATTAAACTGATATGTCATTTCTAGAAGTGAAACTGGGAAAATGATAAATTTTTAAATATTAAGATTCCCTTATGAAATTAGCTGGAAGATTCAGAGCCTGATAGACCATAGCAAGTTATATGATCTAGAAATTCAGTCTCTATTTGGGGGATAATTAATTTGTTTTTTTAAAAGAATAATTTCATCATCAGGTTTTTTTTTTTATTCTTATGTTGAGTTAAATGATGTTACTTCAGGGAAAAGTTTATTACTGTTTGTTTTCTTGCATTAATATGAAGTTGACATTATAATATCAGAGAGTATAAAGGATTCCAGATTTGGGATACTTTGTTTTACACTTGGTTTTACATGCTCTTTACTTAATTTCTCACACGTATTTCAAGAGTCTTTAACTTAGGTTCAATAAAAAGAGATTCTTTTAAACTGTGAGGCATTAAAAGTATACACTTATTATTTATTGTGGCTTATTTCTTTTAATTTGACAGATAACATTATACATTTTTATCATGGGCAACATGATATTTTGCATTTTGTGGAATGGTTAAATCTACCAAATTAACAAATGTATAACCTCACATAATGTATTCCTCAGTTATTTGTGGCTGAGACTAAAATATCAGACAGGAATAACGTAGAGAAGGAAAAGTTTACTTGGGGCAGATGGTTTCAGATGTTCATTCCATGGACAGCTATTCTATTGTTCTGGGCCTGAGATGAGGCAGAAGTTAATGTTAGAAAAACATTGTGGAGGAAAGCTGTTCAGTTCATAGCAGCCAGGAAGCAGAAAAAAATGATAAGCCAAAGATAATATAAACTCTAAAGGCACACCTTCAGTGACCACCTCCTCTTCATACCCTACCTGCTTACAGTTACGAAATAGTACAGTAGTTCTTTCAAACTATTAATCCATCAGATAGATTAATCCACTGATTAGGTTACAACTCTCACACTCTTATATCACTTCTGAACATTCCTGCCTTGTCTCACACATGAGTTTTCAGTGAACGCCTCATATCCAAATCATACTATGTGGTTATCATTTTGGAGGTGAAAGTACATAAAATCCGCCCTACATTTTTCAAGAATACAACATATCCTCATTGAGAATAGTCACCTTGTTATAAAATAGATCTTTTGAAATTTATTTCTTCTAACTACAATTATGTATCTTCTGATTACTCTTTCCTCATAACCTTATTCCTTTAAACTTCACCCCAAAAGCCTTTAGTGATGATGTTACTACTTCTACAGAATCTACATATGAATAAAGTCATGTGGTATTTATCTTTCTGTGCCTGGTTTATTTGACTTAACTTAATGGTCTCTAGTCTTGTTCATTCATGTTGTCATGAATATTAAGATTTCAACCTTTCTTTGTGGCCAAAGAGTATTCCATTGTGTATCTGTATTACATTTTCTTTGTCCCTTAAATTGTTGGTGAACACTTAGGTTGCTTCAGTATTTGAACTATTATTGTAAATAGTGCTGCAATGAACTTAGTAGTGCAGGTATCTCTTTGATATGTGGATTCATTTCCTTTAGATATAGACCCATTGGTGGAATTGCTGGATTATATGGTAGCTCTATATTAATTTCTTGAGGAGTTTCTATACTGTTTTTTTCCATGGCTATAGTAAGCATTCCCACAATAGTGTATGAGGGTTTCCTTTCTCTACATTCTCACCTACACTTAATTTTGTCTTTTTGATAATAACCATTGTAATTGAGGTAAGGTGCAATCTCATTGTGGTTTGATTTCTATGTTCCTGATGACTTATGACATTGAGCATTTTTTCATATGCTTTTTAGTCATTTGTATACCTTCTTTTGAGAAAAGTCTACTCATATCTTTTGCCCTTTTCTTATTGGGCTGTTTTTCATTAGTTACATAATTGTTTGAATTCCTTATATAATTAGGATATTAACCCCTTCTCAGATATGTAGTTTTCAAATATAATCCCTTATTCTGTGAGTTTCTTTTCATTCTGTTGATTTTTTCCTTTGCTGTGCAAAATCTTTATTTTTATGTAATCATCTTTGTCTATTTTTGCTTTTGTTGCAATCCTTTGAGGTCTTATCCAAAACAAAAACAAAAACAAAATCAAACAATAACAACAACAAAAACATTTGCTTAATCCAATGTCATAATGCATTTACCCTATATTTTTCCTAATAATTTAGTAGTTTAAGCTCTTATATTAAGTCCAGTTTGAGCTGCTTTTTTATAATAAAAGATAAGGGTTTCATTTCATTCTTTTTAGTGTCTGTCCAATTTTCCCAGCTCCATTTATTAACGAGATTATCCTTTTATGTATTCTTTTTTTTTTAAATGAGCCCCCCAGTATGTATTCTTGCTAGAAAACAGTTGGCTGAAAATTAATAGATTTATCCCTGGGCTCTCTATTCTGTTCCACAGGTCTGTGTGTCTGTTTTTTATGCCAGTGTCATGCTGTTTTCATTACTAATGCTTTCTAGTATATTTTTAAGTCAGGGTGATGCCTCCAGGATTGATTTGTGGTTTTGCTATTATTGTTTTGTCAAGATTTTTTTTTTGCTGTTCTTATTCTTTTATGATTCCACACAAACTTTAAGATATTTTTCTACTTCTGTGAAGAATATCATTGGTATTTTAAAAGAGATTGCATTGAATCTTTAGTTTACTTTGGGTTGTATGGTCATTTTAACAAAATTAACTCTCTCAGTCTATAACATGATATACCTTTCCATTTATTTGGGTGTCTTTCAATTTCTAAACAACATCCTCCTGAATAATTGTTGCATCAAAAAAAGAAAAGGAAAATTTAAAACTTATTGATATAAATGATAATAAAAAACACAAGATTTTAAAACCTATGGGATACAATATAAGTAGTTCTAAAAGTGAAAGTTATAGCAATAATGCCTACATCAAGAAAGAAAAGATTCTTAAAATAAACAGCTTAAAGTTGCTCCTTCAGGAACTAGGAAAATAAGAAGTCTAAGCAGAGGAATCCAGTGCTACTGTTCCTGATAATTGAATGGGGGTGATGTGGATGTGTCTCACATGGCAGCAGTAGATTAAAAGCTTCTACTTCAAAATCATGTGCCCTCTCCTTAGTGTCCCACAACTCCCAGGGCAGCCTTTAGTGACTCTTTCCTACCTGGATTCCTCTGCTTATTATCTATTGTCTCTTTTTCTCTGTGCTGTTGCATATAAGACAGAAAACAAGGGCCTTAAACCTCATCCCCTCCCTAATTTTATCAGAGAGTGTTATGTATTAGGGGAGGGGATGTTTATTTTGTTCTGAAATTAAAGTGTGCAAAATAAAAAAGTATTTTATAAAAAAAGCAAACCAACCTCTAAAGTAGTAAGTAGAAAGAAATAAAGACCTCAGCGGAAATAAATGGAGATTGAAAAACATAAAATATCACAGAAACAAAGAGTTGTTTTTTCTGAAATGATAAACAAACTCAACAAAATACCTAGAATGAGACAAATGGACTCAAGTAAATAATCAGAGGGAAAAACAATGATATTGCAGATGATACCGTAGAAATACAAAAGATCACAAGGGATTATTGTGAATAACTACATGCCAAAAAAAGGGAAAATCTAGATATAATGGGTAAATTCCTGGACACATAGAGACAACCAAGATTGAGTTATAAATAAGTAGAAAAACTGAACAGACCAACAATGTGTAAGGAGGTTGAATCAGTAATAAAATTTCTTACATTAAAGAAAAGTCCAGGATGATTTCACTGGTGAATTCTACCAAATACTTAAATAATCAACACCAATTCTTCTCAAACTCTTTAAAAAAATTGAAGAAGAAAGAATTCTTTGAAACTCATTCTACAAAGATCATTAATGTCCCAATATTAAAACCAGACAAAGGCATAACAACAATAACAAGGAAAAAAAACTGCAGGTCAATTGTTTTTAATTAAATGCAAAATTCTCAACAAAATACTAGCCAAATGATTCCAGCAGCATATTTTAAAAAAGCATTCACTATGATAAAGCGCAACCCAACTCAGGGATGCAAGGATGGTGTGATGTATGTAAATCAATAAATGTGATGTATCACATTAACAGAATGAGGAGGAAACCACATGATCATTTCAATACATGTAGAGAAGAAAGCATTTGACAAAACCCAACGTTCCCTTATGATTAGAAGCTCTCAATAAATTAGGTATAGAAAGAATATACCTTAACACACACACACACACACACACACACACACACAAACTGGTAAGTGACAAGCCCATACTAACACATTCAAGTTGGGGAATGTTGATGTTTTTCCTCTAAGGTCAGGAAACACACGGAACACCACTTTCACCATTTTTTTTTATTTTTATTTTTTTCATTTGTGTACAGGTTGCGGAAGCACATTGCTCATGCAGTCGTGTATGTACACACAGCAATAATAATGTCTATTTGATTCTGCTGTCCTTCCTTTCCCCCTCCCCTCCCCTCCCATCACTTCTGTCTACCCAATCTAATGTGACCCACTTCTTCTTTTTTTTCCCTCACATTGTCATACATGTATTCTGTATAACGATGAAGGTCTCCTTTCATCTTCCATGCAATTCCCCCTCTCCCTTCCTTTCCCTCCCACCTCTCTTCCCTATCTAGAAGTAATCTTCTTTTCATGCTCTTCCTCCCTACCCTATTTTGAGTCACCCCCCTTATATCAGAGAAGACATTCGGCATTTGTTTTTTTAGGATTGGCTTAGCATAATCTGCTCTAAAGCCATTTATTTCCCTGCAACAGAGAACTAGAGGTCCTAGTTAGAGCAATTAGGCTCTAACCTAAGAAAGAGAAATAAAGGACATCTAAACTGTAAAGGAGAAAGTTAAATTGTCCCTGTTTGCAGTCATCATAATTTAAATATAGAAAATATAACTCTACAAAACAACATGTGAGATATAATAAACAATTTAAGGAAAATTGCAGGATACACAGTCAACCTACAAACATCAGAAGCTTTTCTATGCACTAATAGTGAACTATGCAAAAAATAAATCAAGAATCCCAGCTACAATAAATAAAGAAATAAAATGCCTGGGGAAAAAATTAATCAAGAAGATAAAAGGTATCTAAAGTAGAATCTTCACTCAATTGACTTTTATTCTTCTTTCTTCACTGGGCTTATTTTACTGTATATTCAGGGTTTTATGTTCAAATTAATGCTTGCAGGAATAGACAACATAAAAGCTGGTCAAGTTGGGGAAACATTATAAAATGTTAACGGATGAGATGGACTGGAGTAGCATGTGTTATTCGAAGGGTCAACCTCATCGACCTTTGCCTTTAGTGTGCTATGAGCCATTGTTGTCTTATCTGCCCTTTCAGGAAAAACTAAAAATGCCATGGACTTGAGTGTGAAATTTTCTTCATGTGAATTCATCCTTCAGGTCATAACAAACATGTCTGATTAGCATACAGAGACCCTCTCTCTTTATTGACCTATTTCTATCATTGGTTCTTCTTCTGCTGGTGTCTTCTCCCTTGCTTGCTTAGAAGGCTCTTTCCCACAGTCTGTTCGAATTCTATTTTGTTTTTCCTATGCCCAATTCAAATTTCATGTCCCCACAAAGGTGCTAAGAGTTCCCTGGTCTTCATTTCTCTTTTTCCCTTTCTTTGAAATCTATGTGGTAGTAGTCAAGAAAACATTTTATCACTCAATGTTATCATCTGTGTACCTTGGAAGTTGTGCTTCAGTTCCCAACATATTTTCTTTGTTTCTCTTAGAAGTTTTCATACTTGCTTATTAATTTATACTTGGTATTAATCACAAGAATTTATATTAAAGTGTGAGGAATGTCGAAAATATAGGAAGCTTATTGATTTGAAGACCATAAGTAGGTCTCACCTAAACCCTTCATTTGACAGATGAAGAAGTGAAGGCCCACTAATGTAGCTGAATTTCTTTTGGCCAATTAGAAAGTTACTGGCCAGCTCCCATGAATCTAATCTTTCTATTTGTTTCTCTTTCCATCAGAGTTGATTCAGGACAAGATAATTTTTCATTCATTATCAAGGTATAAATTTGTTCTGTTTCTTCCTCAGGTTTTCTCTTTTTAGTATAGGTGAATGAGTCTTTTGATTCAAAGAGAAAAAATATCTTTCTCCTGACATTGCGAGTACCTGGTGGCCTCTCCATATACTTAATTTGGTAATGGAGAAGTTACTAATTGGTCTAACTCTGTTGTTTCCAAAATTTTGATTTTGTCTATTTACCTTAATGAGCCTTACAAACAAAAAGGCATTGTAGTTATGAAACAACTGCGTGTGTCCTCTTATCTGAACCACCTATCCTCTCACAGATTCTTAAGATGAACTAAATTTCATGAAGAAAACTGTAGGATTGCTATATTCTGTGCTAGTATACGTTTACTTTTAGAACATAGTCATTATACCACATGATGGCATCCTAAATCAATTTCTATAAATGTAACATTAAAGCAAAACATAAGGGCTTACAGATATGAAAACAGTGATCTTCTAATCTAGAACTCTAGATGAATAATAACATTATTTATGAGCTTCAATTCATTAAAATTATTTATAACTTCTTTGCTCAGAGCCTAATCTGAAAGTTATAGTTAAGTAGTGTTTTAATGAAACAAAACTATATTCACAACCATTTTAAATTGTTAAAGAGCTTAGATATTATGCAAATAAATTTTATTGCATATAAAGGAAAAACTTCCTTAAATAAACTACAAAATAAAACTATCAAAATAGTTCTAAAAGTTTTAGCAAAATGTCTAATTCTCCAAAAATAATTTGTGAGTAGAATTATTTGTTGTAATTTTGTGATTTGAATGTAATTTTCATATAAAAGCACAAACTCAAATTTATAAGTAATGATATCTAATTTAAAAAATAATGCAAAAAGATAACTCCCTTTTATGTCTGAAATGCTTATTTGAAGTTCTATTATTTCTTTGTGTTTATTATAACTCAGTGGTTCTTTAATAGCAAGGGAAACATACATTTGTTCTTTTTTTACTTAACAAATATTTAATTTCTCCAATTAATATTTAATAATAGAATCATCACTTTCTAAAAGACCGGATCACTTCCATTTGTGTTCTAATAAATATAAAGGTTATAAATGTGACATTGTTAATGACATTCATTTTGTTTATTCTCATAGTATATCTGAAATATGTTTTTGTTTCCTGAGTCAAATAAAGTATTTTACTTAATGTGATATTGCATTTATTGCTATAGTGGATATACTAATATATATTCTTGCCTCGCCTATGTATTTGGATTGGAAAATCATAATTTTCGTATCTATAAAGCTTAATATTTTTATTTTAACATTCCTTTGCTACAAAATAGGACCTTTGGGCTAAATATAGTGTTTTATTTAATCAACATGTACATTTTCATTTTATTCTTTCTACCAAGTAAGATAGTTTCTGAAACATGATTATTTTAGGATGTATCTGTGGTTATTATACATTATTACACATTGGAATTACCTTGGAGAATTTTTATAAATTCTAATGTCAAGCCCTAGTCAAATTAAATCAGATGCTCTAGAAGTGGAATCTAGACATCATTATTTTTTAAAATGCATTATGCATCCAAGTTTGGGAAAACTGGAATAAGTGAAAGGAACATATTGACATATGAATAATGTAGGCCTGACTTTAAAAAAATTATTATTATTATTACTACCACTGTTTTTGTTATTATTTGTGATCGGCTCTAACTATGTTGCCCATCTTAAATTCATAGGCTAGAGACATCTTCCTGCATATATCTTTCAAGTAGCTGGGACTACAGACATGCACCAGCACAGCAAGTTTAAATTATTATTTTAACTGTACAAATTTATGGGTCACCAGATGACAGTTTGATACATATACACAGTGTGTAATGATCAAATAAGGGAAGTTAACATTTTCATTTCCTTAGATAATTTTTTAAAAAATTTATTAACATGTAATAACTGTATATTAATTTATGTATTATAATGTAATATCTGAATACATGCATATCATATTTGTAGGTCAAGTCATAGTAATGTATCCAACTCCTTATCATCATTTTGTCTTTGCAGGATTTGAGCTCTCTCTTGTAGTTATCTATAAAGTATATAATAGGTTATTGTGAACTACACCCCCCACACACACACTTTTCTGAAGAACCCACGAAGTTATTACTTCGTTCTAACTGTGTTTGGGTATGCATTAACTAACTTCCAATTCTCCTGTCTTTACCCTTCCTTTCCCAGTCTTTAGGAGTCATAATTATACATTTCAATGCAAATTTTAACATCTTTGGGTGAGATAGAACATGTGAAATTTATCAATCTGCACATGACTTAAAAGTCTGCCAGTTCCATTTTGGTCTAAATAACAGGATATCATTCTTTTTATCAATGGATAAGATTTCAGTGTGTGTGTGTGTGGGGGGGTATGTATGCACACATTTTCGTTATCCATTTGTTGTTGAGCACCTAAGTTGATTCCATATCTTAACCATTGTGAATAGTGCAGCAACAAACGTGGGCAGGTAAGTTGCTCTTCAATATGTTTATGTCATTTTCTTTGGATATATATCCAGAAATGGGAGAGTTGGATCATATGGGATATTTATTTTTAGTTTCTTAAGAAGCCTTCTTACTCTTGTCTATAATAGCTGTACCAACTCATTCCTACCAACAGCATATGAGATTTCCTTTTCTACACTTCATATTAGTTTTCGACCTTTTGATAAGAGTAGATAATAATCATTCTAAACTGGGGTGAGATGATTTCTCATTGTGGTTTTGACTTGCATTTCTGGGCAGCTGAAATTGGGAATACTTCATAAAATGTTTGGCTGTTTGCATTTCTTTTTCTGAGAAGTGTCTATTCATATCCTTTGCCCATTTTTAATTGGATTTTTTTCTTTTGTTATTGAGGTTTCTTTAAAGTTCATACATTTTGGATATTAATTCTTCATCATATGAAGAGTTTTCAAACTTTTATTTTACTCTGTAAATTGTCTCTTTAATGTATTAATTGCTTCATTTGCTATGCACAAGCTTCTTAGTTGGGTGTAATCTCATTTTTGTTTTCTGTGATTTGGGGTGTGTGTGTGTGTGTGTGTGTGCGTGCGCGTGTGCGCTTATATCAATGTCTTGAAGTGTTCCCCCCCCCCTCCGTATTTTCTTCCACTAGTTTTAGAGTTCCAAATATTACATTCAGGTCTTTGATCTACTTTGACTTGAGTTGACTTTTGTCAACTTTGTACATAGTGAGAGATAAGGGTCAAGTTTCAGTTTTTTGCTTTTGAATATCAGGTCTTCCTAGCACCATTTATTGAAGAGGCTGTCCTTTGTTCACCATATGATTTTAGAAATTTTGTCAAGAATATGATGCATGTAAATGCATGGTATTATTTCTGGGTACTCTGTGCTATTCTATTTGTCTGTGTATGTTTTTATGGCAATCCTATGCTGTTTTAATTACTACAGCTTTGTAATATATTTTGAAGACAGATAGTGTGATACCTCCTTTTTGGTCATGATTTGTGTTGCTACTTGGGGTATTTTGTGCTTCCATATGAATGTTAAATTTGTTTTTTTTTATTTTGTTAAGAAAAAAATGATATTTTTGATAAATATTGTACTGAATCTGTGAATCTTTTTGGTAATGTGAACAAAACTTAGTTTAAACCACAGCCATCTCTAACTTCTTCCATGACCTTCTAAACTGCTTAATCTCTCAAAAATTCTGTTTATTTTTATGTAATATTTGGTTTTTGAAAAATGTATGTATTTTTAACTAATAATAAATACTGAAAAAAGGAAGAACTATTCATAATCCTACTATATAACTTCAAACCGAAAATTACAATGTGTTCTTATTCACAATCTCACCCGTATACTGTCTTCATATTTAATCTGAATTATGTCTCTTTCTCTTGTTTTCATGTAAATATTTATAAAACATGTATATGAATGCTGTATTATTTAGTTTAGCTTTATTTTATGCTTTATTAAATATTTCTTACTATATGTAGTACTCAGGATTTGTTTTTCTTTTTTTCTTTTTTTTATTAGTTGTTTAAAACATTACAAAGCTCTTGACATATCATATTTCATACATTTGATTCAAGTGGGTTATGAACTCCCTTTTTTACCCCATATACAGATTGCAGAATCACATTGGTTACACATCCACGTTTTTACATACTTCCATACAAGTGTCTTTTGTATTTTGCTGCCTTTCCTATCCCCTACTATCCCCCTTCCCCTCCCCTCCCCTCGCATCTTCTCTCTCTACCCCATCTACTGTAATTCATTTCTCTCTCTTGTTTTTTTTTCCCTTTCCTCTCACCTTCTCTTATATGTAATTTTGTATAACCATGAGGGTCTCCTTCCATTTCCATGCATTTCCCTTCGCTCTTCCTTTCCCTCCCACCTCTCATCCCTGTTTAATGGTAATCTTCTTCTCATGCTCTTCCTCCCTGCTCTGATCTGAGTTGCCCTCCTTGTATCAAAGAAGACATTTGGCATTTGTTTTTTAGGGATTGGCTAGCTTCACTTAGCATAATCTGCTCTAATGCCATCCATTTACCTACAAATGCTATGATTTTGTCATTTTTTAGTGCTGAGTAATACTCTATTGTATATAAATGCCACATTTTTTTTATCCATTCATCTATTGAAGGGCATCTAGGTTGGTTCCACAGACTAACTATTGTGAATTGTGCTGCTATGAACATCGATGTAGCTGTATCCCTATAGTATGCTCTTTTAAGGTCTTTGGGGAATAGTCCGAGAAAGGGAATAGCTGGGTCAAATGGTGGTTCCATTCCCAGATTTCCAAGGAATCTCCATACTGCTTTCCAAATTGGCCGCACAAATTTGCAATCCCACCAGCAATGTTCAAGTGTACCCTTTTCCACACATCCTCGCCAGCAGTTGTTGTTTGACTTCGTAATGGCTGCCATTCTTACTGGAGTGAGATGGTATCTTAGGGTGGTTTTAATTTTCATTTCTCTGATTGCTAGAGATGGTGAGCATTTTTTCATGTATTTGTTGATTAATTGTATATCCTCCTCTGAGAAGTGTCTGTTCAGGTCCTTGGCCTATTTGTTGATTGGGTTATTTGTTTTCTTACTTGTTTAATTTTTTGAGTTCTTTATATACTCTGGATATTAGGGCTCTATCTGAAGTGTGAGGAGTAAAAATTTGTTCCCAGGATGTAGGCTCCCTATTTACCTCTCTTATTGTTTCTCTTGCTGAGAAAAAAACTTTTTAGTTTAAGTAAGTCCCATTTGTTGATTCTTGTTATTAACTCTTGTGCTATAGGTGTCCTATTAAGGAATTTGGAGCCTGATCCCACCAGATGTAGATTAGAGCCAAGTTTTTCTTCTATCAGACGCAGAGTCTCTGGTTTGATATCAAGCTCCTTGATCTATTTTGAGTTAACTTTTGTGCATGGCGAGAGAAAGGGATTCAGATTCATTTTGTTGTATATGTATTTCCAGTTTTCCCAGCACCATTTGTTGAAGATGCTATCCTTTTTCCATTGTATGCTTTTAGCCCCTGTGTCAAATATAAGGTAGTTATAATTTTGTGGATTGGTCTCTGTGTTCCCTATTCTGAACCATTGGTCTATCTGCCTGTTTTGGTACCAGTACCATGCTGTTTTTGTTACTATTGCTCTATAGCATAGTTTGAAGTCTGGTATCGCTATACCACCTGTTTCATGCTTCCTGCTTAGAATTGCTTTTGCTATTCTGGGTCTTTTATTTTTCCAGGTGAATTTCATGATTGTTTTATCTATTTCTACAAGAAATGTCATTCGGATTTTGATTGGCATTGCATTAACCTATAGAAAACTTTTGGTAATATCGTCATTTTAATGATGTTAGTTCTGTCTATCCATGAACAGGGTATATTTTTCCATCTTCTAAGATCTTCTTGTATTTCTCTCTTTAGGGTTCTGTAGTTTTCATTGTATAAATCTTTCACCTGTTTTGTTAGGTTGATTCCCAAATATTTTATTTTATTTTAATTTTTTTGAGGATATTGTAAATGGGGTGGTTGTCCTCATTTCAGTTTCAGAAGATTTGTCACTGATATACAGGAAGGCCTTTAATTTACGCATGTTGATTTTATATCCTGCCACTTTGCTGAATTCATTTTCTAGCTCTAGTAATTTCTTTGTAGAACCTTTTGGGTCTTCTATGTATACGATCATGTCATCTGCAAATAGTGCCAATTTAAGTTCTTCTTTTCCTATCTTTATGCCTTTAATTTCTTTCATCTGTCTAATTGCTCTGGCCAGTGTTTGGATAACTATGTTGAATAGAAGTGGTGAGAGAGGGCATCCCTGTCTTGTTCCAGATTTTAGAGGGAATGCCTTCAATTTTTCTCCAGTTAGAATGATGCTAGCCTGAGGCTTAGCATATATAGCTTTTACAATGCTGAGGTAAGTTCCTGTTAACCCTAATTTTTCTAGTGTTTTGAACATAAAGGGATGCTGTACTTTGTCAAATGCTTTTTCTGTGTCTATCGAGATGATCATATGGTTCTTATCTTTAAGTCTATTGATGTGGTGAATAACATTTGTTGATTTCTGTATATTGAACCATCCTTGCATCCCAGGGATGAATTCTACTTGATCATGGTGCACAATTTTTTTGATATCCGATTCGCCAGAATTTATTGAGGATTTTTGCTTCCAGATTCATTAGAGATATTGGTCTGTAGTTTTCTTTCTTTGAGGTGTCTTTGTATGGTTTCAGAATCAGGGTGATGTTGGCCTCGTAGAATGAATTTGGAAGAGCTCCCTCTTTTTCTATTTCCTGAAATAACTTGAAAAGTATTGGTATTAGTTCTTCTTTAAAGATTTTGTAAAACTCCGCTGTATACCCATCAGGTCCTAGGCTTTTCTTGGTTGGAAGTCTTTTGATGGCTTCTTCTATTTCCTCCAATGATATTGGTCTGTTTAAATTGTGTGTATCCTCCTGACTCAATCTGGGCAAATCATATGACTTATGAAATTTATCGATGTCTTCACTGTCTTCTATTTCATTGGAATATAGGGTTTCAAAACAATTTCTAATTATCTTCTGTATTTCTGTAGTGTGTGTTGTGATATTGTCTTTTTTGTCCCGTGTGTTAGTAATTTGAGTTCTCTCTCTTCTTCTCTTCGTTAACATGGCTAAGGGTCTGACGATCTTGTTAATTTTTTCGAAGAACCAACTTTTAGTTTCGTCAATTTTTTCAATAGTTTCTTTTGTTTTAATTTCATTGATTTCAACTCTGATTTTAATTATTTCTTGCCTTCTGCTACATTTGCTGTTATTTTGCTCTTCCTTTTCTAGGGTTTTGAGATGAAGTGTGAGATCATTTATTTGTTAATTTTTTTTTCTTTTTTTGAGGAATGAACTCCAGGCAATGAATTTCCCTCTTAAAACTGCTTTCATTGTGTCCCATAGATTCCGATACATTGTGTCTGTATTTTCATTTATCTCTAAGAATTTTTTGATTTCCTCCTTTATGTCTTCTGTAACCCATTGAGCATTCAGTAACATATTGTTCATTTTTCAAGTGATGTAGGATTTTTCCTTCCTTCTTTTATTATTGATTTCCAATTTCATTGCATGATGATCAGATAAGATGCATGGTATTATCTCCCTACCTTTATATTTTCTCAGGGTTGCCCTATGGCATAATATATGGTCTTTTTTTGAGAAGGATCCATGTGCTGCAGAGAAATAAGTATATCCACTTTATGATGGTTGATAGATTCTATATATGTTGGTTAAGTCTAGGTTATTGATTGTGTTATTGAGTTCTATAGTTTCTTTATTCAACTTTTGTTTGGAAGATCTGTCCAATGGTGAGAGAAGTGTGTTGAGGCCACCCATAATTATTTTGTTGTGGTCTATTTGATTCTTGAACTTGAGCAGAGTTTGTTTTTTGAACATTGCAGCACCATTATTTGGTGCATAAATATTGATAATTGTTATGTCTTGTTGGTGAATGGTTCCCTTTAACAGTATATAGTGTCCTTCCTTATCCCTTTTGATTAACTTAGTCTTGAAGTCGATTTTATTCGATATGAGGATGGCCACCCCTGCTTGCTTACGAGGACTGTGTGCATGGTATGATTTTTCCCCTTTCACCTTCATCTCCTGAAGGCAGCATATTGTTGGATCTGTTTTTTTAATCCAGGTTACCAGCCTATGTCGCTTTATTGGTGAGTTTAAGCTATTAATGTTTAGGGTTACTATTGATTTATGGTTTGTACTTCCAGTCATGTTTGATTATTTATCTATTTTTTTTTAATTTTGTTTGTTTCTCCCTCTATGATTAGCTTTTTTTTTTCCCACTCTGGCTTTACCGAGGCACTTACCACTGTTGGTTTTGGTTGTTGTTTTTCATTCCTTCCTTGTGTAGTGTTTTGCTCAAGATGCTTTGCAGTGTTGGTTTTCTGGCTGTGAATTCTTTTAACTTTTGTTTATCATGAAAGATTTTTATTTCATTGTCATACCTGAAGCTTAGTTTTGTTGGATACAAAATTCTTGGTTGGCATCCATTGTCTTTCAGTGTTTGAAGTACATTGTTCCAGGATCTTCTTGCTTTCAGTGTCTGTGATGAAAAATCAGCCGTTAACCTAACTGGTTTATCCCTGAATATAATCTGCCTCCTTTCTTTTGTAGCTTTTAATATTCTCTCTTTGTTCTGTATATTGGATATTTTCATAACAATGTGTCTTGGAATTGGTCTACTGTGATTTTGTATGCTCCGTGTCCTGTATACATGTAGAATTTGTACATCCATTTCCTTTTTTATGTCTGGAAAGTTTTCTAAAATTATATCATTCAATAGATTGCTCATTCCCTTGGATTGGACCTCTATTTTTCTTCTATCCCAATGACTCTTAAGTTTTTTTTTTTTATGTTATCCCATATCTCTTGGATGTTTTTCTTGTGGTTTCTTACCAGCCTTTCTGAGTTGGCTAGACTCTTTTCGAGATGATATATTTTGTCTTCATTGCCTGACGTTCTGACTTCTACTTGCTCCACTCTGCTAGTGATACTCTCGTTTGAGTTTTTAATTTGGTTTATAGTTTCCTTCATTTCTAGGATTATTGTTTGATTTTTTTATAATCTCTATCTCCTGGTAAAGTTGCTTATTTGCTTCTTGAATATGTTTATGTAATTCATTTTCAAAGTGTTCTTTCATTGTTTGAATTTGCTGTCTAATCACTTCTTTAAGATTCCATTCCATCTGCGTAAAGTATTCCTTAAGTTCTTTATTTGACCATTTTTCTGATGCCCCTAGGTTCTCCTGTAGATTTATGCTGTCCTGCATTGTTTGTACTCCTTTTCTTCCTTGCTTTTTTCATGATGCTCATGTTACTTCTGGCTCTGTTTGACTGCTGAGTTACTGTTTACTCCTATAAATTTATTTTGGTTTTGTGTATCTCTGGGGTCTCTCTATTGTGATGGGAGACTATGACTAGAGATGATGAACTTTATTGTACTTTAAAGCAGATTCATTCGTTTCATAAAATGTGTACGGATTCTGATGGCATATAGGGATCTGCGGTTTAGTCTTGGGACTTATGTTTAGGTCGGGTGATGTGATAGTATAGAGGTTGGTATATCTTGGCAACCTTGGAATATTGCTCTACTGACAGGGGATATTAACAGGAGAATGGGGGTAGCTAGGGACTTGGTAGCACTTGATCGCCTCAGAATATTTACTATAAACATTTAGTAGATTACACATAAACAGCGTCATAATGCTTGGGAGGAAAGGTATTAGAAGGGGAAGGAAGAAGTTGCTAAAGAGAATGATAATAAATAGGTAGAATTCAAGAAAAGGGGAAAAAGGAAATTGAAAAGAAATTAAAAGACCAAAAAAAAAAAATGCAGTCTTGAAGTTCAATTAACTTCTCTTTTAGTATGTGGAGCTGTGCCCACCGGGCCAAGCTTCTCCTCTCAATACACAGGAAACAATCCCTGTGAGGCGGCTCCTCCTCCCCCACTGGGCAGCTCTCCAATCCTGGGCACCCTGGGCCTTTCCTGGTCTCCAGCCACTTCCCTACTTTTCCTCCAGCCAGGCCCCGCTCACTAGTGACGTTCACCACAAAACTGGCTATACGCTGGGTCTTCCACTCCCTGGAGCCCTATTTTCTTGAACAACTGGGTACACTCTCTCTGTTTGCCATTCCCCAAGACCCCAAGGATGTGGAGGTGGGGCTGGGGAGACTGTCAGCTTATTTTGCCTGCTTCCCTCCAGTAGCCACACCCCCAGGAGCTTGAGCAAGAGACCTTGGTTGTCAGCACTGGTGGGAGCAGTAGTGGGGGTCAGACGTCCCTCCTGACTCCCTCTGTACCACAATCACACTCACGGGAGAGCTGGGGAGGGGCCCTTGAGATTTCCCCGCTGTGTGGAGATGAGGGGCCCAGGGGTCACACACCTGCAGTCGCAGGTTTTGCTGGAGCTATCCCAGCTGCAGAATTCTGGTGACATCAGTTCTCTGCCATGATGGTGTCTGATGTGAAGGGCAGCCATTCATTCTCTCTGCCGGGGTGTCCGATGCAAAGGGTGGGTTCAGTCCCACTCTCCCAGGTCCCACCTCAGCTCTGGGTCCGCTGCCTATGGAGGCTCGATTGGCATCACCTCAAAAGGTTCCCGGAGGAACCCAAGAGTTGTTTCTCTATTCCTCTGGAGTGTCTCTGTAGCGCTGAGTCACCGGAGGTTTGGCGCTGGTCCCAAACAATCAACCAGAAACTGCGCACAGGCAGCCTGAATTCACCCGCTCCGAGCTCCTTGTGGGCTCTGAGGGACGCAAACTGCTCACCCTAGATCCACTTCAGCCCAGCATTGCCAAATGATCCTGAGCAAACAGCATTCAGTTGGTTTGGTTTAAGACTCTCTTTGCCCGCGCAGCTGAAGAGGTCACAGAATTTATCTCTCTGCACCTGCCGCCATGTTGGTCTGCCAGGAGTTTTCTCTGAAGAATGTATTTTCTTTTGTAAATATTCTCTTCCATTTAAGGATGGCACCCAGACCTGGCTCAGCAAAACCAGCGAGTGACTTGGAGATCCCCAGAAATGGAGGACATGGATTCCTTGCTTTTCACAACAAGGAAGGAATGCTCCAAAGACTCCTTTGTGTTCTCTTCTTCCCTCCTGAGCCCCCAATGGCCACCACCGCCGCCCACAGCCATCCACTCAACTCCAGGAGTTGTTTTCCTTTTTGTCCAATCATCAGCACATCTCAGAGATCTCTCTATATTGTCATATATAGTTATAGTAATTAAATTATTTTCATGGAACTATAACATTTCATTGTATAGTATATTTTTCATTTTTCTATCAATAGATGCTTATGATTTTTTTAGCTTTTGTTATTGAATATGAAGCTATTATGAACACTTGTATTTGGACTCTGATATACATATGGTACCATTTTTTTGGAGTTACATTGGAATGGAATTTCTGGATCATATGTGAATATGTAGCATGTAAGATAATGCTTTCCTCTATCCCCCCAAGTGGTATTGTTAATTCACTTTCTCCAGTGTTAAAAGACTTCACATTGTTCTGCTTTGTTACCAACAGTTAGTACTGTCAGACTTTATTAATTTGTCAATTTAGTGGATAAACAAAGTAATTCACTTAGTGGTTTTAATGGGTTTAATGACTTCCATGCATTTGCTTCACATTTGTGTATCTTCCTTAATGCCTCTTCATGTCAGTTGTCCATTTTTACTTTGACTTATTCATTCTATTAATGAATCATGATTTGGCTCCTCATCTGTTATGCTCTTTATGTTATGAGAAACATAATTTTCTAATTTTAATAAAGTTGTATTTAATACTTATTCAAGTTAAGCAGTCCTTCCTTGTGCCTATATCATAAAATATGCTTCTGTAGTTTATTGCAAAAGTTTAAAAAGCATGCCTCTCATTTTTTTTTCATTAAAGGAAAAGAGGTTATGGCATGAGGTAGGGATATAGATTTTTTCTCACATAAGAATAGCCAATATTAACATCATATACTAAAAACTCTGTTGTGTTCACATTGCTTATCCATTTGTCAAAATACCAACATGCCATATTCAATAGCACATTAAAGAGATTATTTAGCATAATATAGGTGAATTAATCCCAAGGATACAAGGATAGTTCAATGTATAAAAAACAATAAATGTGGCACACTACATCAACAGAATGAAACGCACACCAAAAATATCATTATCTCAATAGATGAAGAAAAGACATTTGAATAAATTCAACATTTATTCATAATAAAAATCCTGAACAAATTAAGTATAGAAGGAACATACCTCAATATAATAGAAATCATATTTAATAAGTCAACAACTAACATAATGAATGGGAAAAAAAGATAAAAGTGTTCTAACATCTGGAACAAAACAGGAATACTCACTTTTACCACTTTTATTCAACATAGTACTATTGAGCAATCACAGAGCAATCAGTGAAGTGAAAGAAGTAAAAGACATCTGAATTAAGAAGCCAAATAGTCAGTGTTTGAAGAGGACATGACCTTATATGTGGAAAATCACAAAAACTCCTCAAAAACAATATTGGAACTAATTAATTCAGCAATGTTGCAGGCTACATATCATCATAGGAAAATCAGCAACATTATTGTATGCCAATAGTGATTTATCTGAAATTGAAATCAAGAAAACAGTCCCATTTGTAATAGCTACAGAAGATACCTGGGATTATATGTAATTTTAAAAATGAAAGATATATAGAACAAAAATTATAATATATTGATGAAATAAATGAAAAGGACACAAAAAATGAAAAGGTATCTCAAATTCATGGATGGGAAGAATCAAAATTATTAAAATGTCAGTTATACCCCAAAGCAATATACATATTTAATACAATCTCTATCAAAACATTTTCATTGAAGAAGAAAAAAAATTCTAAAACTTATATGGACCCACAAACAAAATCTCAAATAATCAAAGGCATTTTGAACAGAAGGAACAAAACATAAGGCATTACATTACTTTTTTTCAAAATATTCTACAGAGCTATACTACCCAAACAGTGTGGTATTGGCACAAAAACAGACACATAAACAAGGGTACAAAATAGAGAGCTGAGCAGTAAGCCCACACATGTACACTAAACTGATTTTCAAAAAGTAGTACCCAGAACTTGAATTGGAGAAAGGACAGCCTCTCTGATAAATGGTGCTTGGAAAATTGAATATCCACATGCAGGAGATCGAAAGTAGACCCCCATCTCTTGCCAGTTCCAAAAATAACTCGAAACGGATAAAAGACTTAAATGGAAGACCTGAAATTATGCAAATACTATAAGAAAAAATAAGATAAGTACTTCAGGACATTGGGATGGCAGATGCTTTCTGGAAAAGACTCCAAGAGCACAGGAAATGACAATTGACAAATGGAATTAAACAAACTAAAAGTTCTGCACAACAAAGGAAACAACAGAGTAAAGAGACAACGTACAGGATGTGTGAAAATATTTACAAGCTACATTTTACAGGGGGCAAATAAATGTCTGAAATATATAAGGGATTCCAAAAACTCAATAAAAAATGTAAAAAAAAGGGCAAATAGCCTTAATAGATATTTTCTAAAAAATACAACAGTTCAAAGGTATATTAAAAAATTTTCAACATCATTAATAATGAAAGAAATGCAGATCAAAACTACAAGATATCACCACAACCCAATAAGAATAGTTCCTATTTAAAAAAAAGAAAAAGAAGAGGAAGAAGGGAGAAATGAAGGAGAGAAGAAAAGAAAGAAATAAAGAAAGAGAGAAAAAAAGAAAATGAAGATAACAAGAGCTGGTGAAGATGTGGAGAAAAGGGAAGACTTGGTGTGAATGTTAATTGAATCCTATTTATTAATCAATTTTGGGAAATTAGCTCTTTTATGGTGTTTAATTTTCATCTCTATGAATATAATTTAACTTGTTTTTAATTATGAATCAAAAGAAATTTAAAATTGCCTTTATAAAGATTAGCTCATCTTTTTCTGTTTATGCTTTGTGTTTTAATAAGTTTTCATTATGAAAAGTCTGAAATAGGTAGAAAAGTAAGTACTTAGTATTTAGTACACTTGACCCTCTTGATAATGACTTTGGCCGTTATCAAGCATGATTAATCTTGTTTTATGTATACTACTGCCAATTGTTTGTCACCAACGCTGATTATTATCATGATTATCATTATTATTACTTTGTGGTACCAGGACTTGAACTTAGGGTCACTCAACCACTGATCCATGTCCCCAGCCCTATTTTGTATTTTTTAAGAGACAGGGTCTCACCAAGTTGTTTGGCTGCTCACTGTTGCTGAGGCTGGTTGAACTCACGATCTTCCTACCTCATCCTCCTGAGCCACCGGAATTCTAGGCATTTGCCACTGTGCCCAACCCCCAGATTATTTTAAACAAGTTTTGATATAATTTTACTTGTAACCAATAAATGATGGTTTGAATCAATTCTGAGAAATATTATATTTCCCGAAAGTTACAACTGTATAGAAGTGAGTAACTTTGGCATAATTATGTGACACAAAACCAATTTTTAAATATCTACCATTAATAATATCTATGTAGTATGCTGTTTCTTATCACTTGTTTTGCTTGGGTCACTAAATGTTTGGGTGCCACCTTAAATTCTGAGTAGAAATAGTATTAATGTGCTATTCCCAAATTTAAAGTTTGAACTTTTCACCATAAGAATGATGTTTGTTGCAAAATTTTAGTAGATATCATTCATTGAAGTGCAAAAAATTAAGTTACTTATTTAAATTGTTTCACCCATTATCAATTCATATTTTTGATTAATTATATAATATTAAGTTACACTAATATTCCTGGAGCAACTCCAAACTGGTAATAGTGTTTTATTTTCTAAATGTTCCCAAATTTAGTTTACTTACATTTTGTGAAGGTATTTTGCATCTATGTGCATGTGTGAGATTGGCTTATAATTTTCCTTTCTGTTAATAATCTTACCTGCTTTTATAATCCAAAGCATTCTATATTTTATTCTCAAGGATTTTTCACAATATTGAAATGTCCTGTCCTCTGAAAGTTTACTAAATATTATTGTGGACTTTCATTGGGTTGTTTTTGCTTAATGAGGATATTTTAAACTGCTTTCTCACTTTTTCTCTGTAATTTGTCCATTTTGTTTTGATTTTGAAACATATTTGTATCAAATGGTCAGAGTAATATTTCATTATAATTTTAATTTCTTACTTTTGTCCTTCCTAATATTGCTTATTTTCTATATTTCAAATTTGTTATCTTTAGTAATCTCACCAAAATAATATTTATCTTTTCAGAATTTTATTTTCTATTCAATTTCTGCTCTCAACCTTGACAACCTCCTTTTA
Source organism: Ictidomys tridecemlineatus (assembly GCF_052094955.1). Lineage (NCBI taxonomy): Eukaryota > Metazoa > Chordata > Mammalia > Rodentia > Sciuridae > Ictidomys > Ictidomys tridecemlineatus. Next base: position 116,330,494 of record NC_135477.1, on the reverse strand, counting down.
TCTCACTTAGGGTAGTGGAAAGTTTTCAAAATTCGAAATATAATTCACATTCCAGAAAATATATATTTTGAAATTATTCATCTAGGATTTTTAAGTATAATAACAAAGTTGTGTAATCTTTACCGCTTTCTAATTCCAGAATAATTTGGTTATTCTCCAATAAAATCTGTACCCTTTAGTAGACACTTCTCGTTTATCTCTTCCCCTAATCCCTGGTAATGATTCATCTACTTTCCTTATGGAGGTTCCTATTCTTGATATTTTATATAAATATATATTTGTATTTTTGTATGTGTCATTTTTTACTTAGGTCATTTTCAAGGTTCTTCAGTAGTTGTCATGTATCAGTACTTCATTTAAGTGGTTGAACAATATATCATTGTATGGATAGACTGCATTTGTTTATTCATTTATCAGTAGATGAGCTTTTGGATTGTTTCTACTTGTGGCTATTTTAAATAAGGCTGGTATGAACATTTGCACATGTTTTTGTGAACATATATTTTCATTTTCCTGGGTATGTACTTAGGATTTCTGGGTCACATGGAAACTTCATATTCAACATTTTGTGGAACTGTTACAATGTTTCAAAGGAGCTGCATCATTTTACATTCTCCTCAGCAATGTGTGAGAATTACAGTTTGTCACATATATGTCAAATGTTGTTACTCTTTCTAAATAGAGTCATGCTAGAGTATGTGAAAGCTCTCATTGTGTTTTTGTATACATTTCCTTAATGACAGATAGTGTTGAACATTTTATATGTTGTATTGCCCATTTGTATACCTTCTTTGAAGAAACACCTTCAAAAAATATATGTTTTGAAAAAAATATTCAAATTATTTGCCCACTTTTCAGTTGGGCTTTTTGTTATTGTTGAGTCATAAAAACTCTTTGTGTATTCATGTCTCCTACCCTGAATTTCCATCCATTGTGTGGATTTTTCACTTTTTTGATAGTGTATGAAGTTCAAAATTTCATTTTGATGAAGATCAGTTTACTTATTTTTCTTTGGTTACTTGTGCTTTTTGTATTGTATCTAAGAAACTTTTGCCTAATTCCTTTATTTTTCTTCTGATAATTTTCTTCTACACATTTGTCTTATATACCAAATTCTTTGACCTAGCTTAGTTAATTTCTTTATATGCTAGGAGGTAAATGTGCACATCATTCTTCTTCTTATAGATATCAAGTTGTCCCAATACCATTTATTGAAAAGACTATTGTTTACTCCATTGAATTGTCTTGATATATTTGTTGAAATCAATTTCTCATAAATGGGTGGATTATTTATGGGCCTACAATTCTATTCCATTGATCCACAGATTTATGTTTATGTCAATACCACAGAAATTAGAGAAGTCTGAAGTGTTCCAACTTTTTAATTCTTTTTCAAGTTTGTTTTTGAATATTCTTTTGCCACTGAATTTCCATATATTAAAATCAAGTTGTTGATTTCTACAAAAATCAGGCTTTTATATGGTCTTGAAAAATGCTAGTACGAACATTTGTATGCAAGTGTTGAATATGAAGATCAATTTGCCAATTATTACCATTTTAACTACATTAACTATTCCAGTCCATGAGCTTGAGATATCTTTGGGTATTTTAGGACTTTAATTCTCAAGGATATTTTGTGCTTTTCAGAATATAATTTTGCACTTTGCTTCCTAGTAGTAATATTTTGGTAGTATAGAATATTTAATGTTCTTATTTTCCTTTGTCACATTGTTCATTGTTAATGTATATAAATGAAATTGGGTTTTGTATATTGATCTTTTCCCCTGAAACCTTGATTCACTCACTTATTAGTGACAATTTGTGTGTGTATGTGTGTGTGTGTGTGTGTGTGTGTGTGTGCACACACACCTTAGGAGTTTTTACATATGTTATTTGCAAACAGAATCCGTTTAACTTTTTGTTTTCCAGTCTGAATGCCTTTTATTTATTTTCCCTACCCAATTGCTCAAGCTAGAATCTCCAGTAAAATACTGAATAGTAGTGACAAAAGTGGATGTCCTTTTCTTATCATTGATCTTAAGGAGAAAGCTTTGGTTTTTCATCAAGTATGATGCCGTCTGTGAACGTTTCATGGATGCCATTCATCAGGATGAAGATTTTGTTGAGAATTTTTTTTTATCATGAAGTGTGCTGAATTTTTTCAAAGAGGTTTTATATGTCTATTGAGATGAACATGTCATTTTTGTTCCTTATTCTATTGAACTGATATATAAATTATTAAATTTCCAGATGTTCAAACAGCCTTTCCTTCCTGAGATAAATTCTACTTGGTCATACTATATCATTCTTCTTACATATTGCTGGATTTGGTTTTTTAGTGTTTTGCTTGGGTTTTGTTTGTTTGTTTGTTTCTATATTTGTAGCAAATATTTATTTATCTTGTTGGTCATTTTTCATCTGGCTTATTATCACAATGATATTGATCTCATAGAATGAGATTGTGAAGTGTTCTCTTCTGAGTGGAGCAAATATGAAAGACATTAATTCTTCTTTAAAGGTCTGGTGGAATTCACCAGTAAAGCCTTTTGGTGCTTTCATTAATGAGAATTTTTAAAAATAGACCTTAAATTTTTATAGGCCTTTTCATATATTCTGTTTCTTCTTTTGTCCTTTTTCTAGTTTTTAGTTTCTCAGCATCTGTCCATTTCACTCAGGTTATTCATTTTGTTGGCGTAAAATTGTACATAGTATTCCCTAAAAACTTTTTAATTTTGTTAAATATTGTTGTCTCCTCCTTCATCCTGATTTTAGAAATCTGAGTCTTCTCTCTCTGTCTTGTTCTCTCTCTCTCTTTCTCTCTCTCTCTCTCTCTCTCTCTCTCTCTCTCTATCTCTCTCTCTTTCTCTCTCTGTCTCTGATCATTCTAGCTAAAGAAGTGTCATTTCTGTTGTCTTTGCATAGAAACAACTGAACAATTTTTGGTTCTACTGATTTTGTATTTCCTATTCTCTACAGTATTTATTTACCCTCTAATCCTGTTTCCTTCCTTCTTCTGGCTTTAGTTTCGCTTTCTTTTTTTTATCATTAATTGTCTTTTTTTCTTACTAGAATTTTTCTTATAAAATCTATTTGTTTCATATTACTATACACAATCCTGCTCATTTTTATTATCATTTGAATTGTAACTTTATTGTTTTAACTTTCAATATAAATGTATCTTTGAATCTTAAATTTTTTTATTAATAACAGATACCTGAACTATATTTTTAATTTATTTTTCATTTAATGTTCTTATTTTCCTTTTTCACATTGTTCATTGCTAATGTATATAAATGAAATTGAGTTTTGTATATTGATCTTTTCCCCTGAAACCTTGACTCACTCACTTATTAGTGACAATATGTGTGCATGTACCTTAAATTGGATTGTTTAATCCATTAACATTCAATATAATTACTGATAAGGTAAAACTTATTTCTACCATTGTCTAACAATTTTATATACATCTTGTTTGTTTTCTTTTTCTCTATTACTGCTTTTTTTTGTTTAATAAATACTTTTTTAACACACCATTTAAATTCCCATTTCGTTTATCTTATTGTTTTTTCAAGTCATTTTCTAGTAATTGCTCTGGATATTACAACTAATATAGTAACTTATAAAATTTGGCTCAAATTATGGCCAAGTAGATTTCAACAGTATATGAAAACTTCATCACTCTATAGTTCTATTATCCCTCTTGTGCTCATCAATATATAGCCACTAATATTTCATCAAATTTCACCATTGTATAGCCATCAATATAAATTTATAATTATTACTTTATGAGAACTTTAAAAATAAGATAGAATTTTAAAAAGCTGAAAACAAGAAATACATTTAAACTTTCTTTTATATTTTCCTGTGTGGTTGCCTTTAGCAACTTCATGTAAATTTGAGTCACGTCTGCCTGGTGTCTATTCATTTTTGTTCAAAGGAACCCCTTACTTATTTTTTGTTGTATAGTGTGCATGGAAAAATTCTCTTTGTTTTTCTTTATTTATTCTTAGTATTTGAGGGCCAATTTCTTTTTCTGGGTATAGAATTTTTGGTAGTTTTGTTTTAGTACTTTTAATATATCATGGCATTACCTTCTGTTTCTTTTTCAAAGAATTTAACTAAAGGCTTATTTCATTTTTTTTACCACATTTCACCATATAATCATTACAGATTTTATGCCAATTTTGTTTCTTTTTCTTGCAAAAAATTTGGGGTATTGCCATTATGTGGAGCTTTTTTTTTTTTAATTGTGCTGGTATTATTTTAAAATTATTACTTAACTATCTTTGGTGCAAGATTAAGATGAACAGAATTATGATAATTATATGTTAATGTCATGGTAACAATTATGCAGTGAAATATAGTATTCATTCTTATTTATAGACTTATTTATAAAAGTCTTTTTCCCCCAAAGGATTTAAAAACAGCATACTACAGGGACACAGCCACATCAATGTTTATAGCAGCACAATTCACAATAGCTAAACTGTGGAACCAACCTAGAAGCCCTTCAATAGATGAATGGATTAAAAAATGTGGCATATATACACAATGGAATGTTGCTCAGCAATAAAAGAAAATAAAATCATGGTATTTGCAAGTAAAAAGATGGAGTTAGAGAAGATAATGCTAAGTGAAGTTAGTCAATCCCCGAAAAACAAATACTGGATTTTTTTTTCATATAAGGAGGCTGATAGGGAGCGGGAGCATGGAAGGAATAGAAACTCTAGGTAGGGAAGAGGGGTTGGAGGGGAAGGGAGGGGGCATGGGGTTATTAATGATGGTAGAATGTGATGATCATTATTATACAAAGTACATGTATGAATACACCAATTGGTGTGTATATACTGTGTATACACCAGGAAAAAAAAAGTCTTTTTCAAACTGTGTGCTGAATTCATTTGTTTCTCTCTGCTTATATCATTTAGGCTCATAAGTATCTAAAAATTAATTTAAAGGCTGCAATTAATTCCTTTCTGGGGGTTATTTATTTACATTATATTTTTGGAAACTGCTTAATGGGAACTTTGGTATAAACAACTGTTTTTATTTAATGAACATGGCATACTCTTCTAGTTGGTCAGTTCTTTTAGTTACACTCTCTATGATATTAGATTTTGCTTTGAGGAAATGTTCTTTGCCTCAAATACTTAATGATTCTTGGTTTCATGTTTGCCTTTGAGTTTAAAAGTTGCTACCCTACCTATGTTATTGGGTCTGTGTAGTACATATTGCTTCTTATGTTTTCATGGATAGGAATGGGAAGTATTCCTAGATACTATGCACCAAGAGCTAGACTTCTTATTTTATTATTAATTTTTTTTTCTGAGTGCTAACTTTTATCAGTTTTCACTAGAATCCTGGATCACAACCCCACTCTTCTACCCTAAATTCTCATAGTGACTATTTCCATTGCTTGGCATTATTTGGTGGAGAGGAAAAAGAAAAGAACTAGGATAAAAATCAGGGGTCAACCAGATGACTGCTTCAAAGCCTACTCTTTTCAAGTGTTATATGTATCTACTGAAAGTATACTCCTACAATTTGGTACCATAGTTTTTCATTTTAGTCTGCTGACATCTTCCTGTAGTTCAGGGAATGACCAAAATACTATATATGACAAATATTTCATGACACCCCTTCTTGTTTTGCAGCTCTGATATTGCATATTTTTTAAAGGAGGATTTTGTATATTTTCAGGGATTTCACAAAAAAGAAGGAAGAGGGAGAGCATTCTATCTATAGCTATAACCCAGTGGCCAATCTTCAATTTAAATATATTATCTATAGCTCAAAGACAAGCTTCTGTTTAAATATATGCAGTTCCTCATCTAATAGGTCTGAAAATGGGTATTTGATTTCCTGACTTCTGTTTTTTTTCCTATATTGTATTTGCCTTTTTAATAAAATAATAATTCGAAAAGTCATTTTATCATCCACCCATATAACAGTGTAATTTAGCATTGAAAATCTTACATTATCAGTTAAATTAGAAAGCCCCAGTGGATTAATAGAAACGGATGATAGCATTATACTTAAAGCAATACTTGAAATAGCATAAAGGAAGATTAGCTAATTATGCATGGGAATATAATATCTAAGGTTGACTACTAATATAACATTGGTTGATTATCATGTGCTAAATTTAAAACATATTTTTATCAAATAATTATCAATTATTTATGAGTAATAAAAATAAATAGCAAGTACATATTAACTAGGTACACAGGAAAAACTATGTATACTAATCTTCTAATTTACAGCATCAAACAAGTTTCAGTCAAGAAAGTGGTTATTTTGAATCAAAATAAAGCTCTTCATTAACTTGGCAGTATTGCTGGAGAAAATGACATATTAGTTCACCTACCCTTGTGAAAAAGCTTGATATTTATCTTTATTATTATTTATTATTATCTTTATTATTACACAAAAGAAAGTAAAACTGAATCTTTATTTTGTTCTGTACTTTTTTTTGGATGATGGAAAGAATTAGTTGACACTTCTTGTTTCATTCTCCACATCTCATTCTTATAATCTATAATAGAAGTTTCCCTGAAGTGTCTTTATCATTTTTTCATATTGTTCCCTACTCCCTACTTCAATCATAGTCTCCATCACTATCAAAGGAAATGAGTGAGCAAAGATCTCATTGCAAAAAAGATAAGATGGGCCCTAAGAAAAAATAAGACTATGGGGCTGGGGATGTGGCTCAAGTGGTAGCGCGCTGGCCTGGCATGCGTGCGGTCCTGGTTCGATCCTCAGCACCACATACAAAGATGTTGTACCCGCCGATAACTAAACAATAAATATTAAAATTCTCTCTCTCTCTACCTCTCTCTCTCTTTAAAAAAAAAAACTTTAAAAAAATAAGACTATGGAAGAAACTTCTTATGCCTTCTCTTAAATAGCCAAATAAAAAATTTCAAATTTTCTACTTAGATATGGTCGTAGCTTAATTCCATAATTGTTCATCATTTTCATTCATCCAATTTTTTTTGAGAAAACCTATAAACTCTTCGCCCTTGTACAGTGAGTCGCTCAAAAGGATTGGCTTTGTATATAACTAATGGATAAAGAAAAATACACCATCAGACTATTTCAATAGGAGCTGAGCATAAAAACTGAACTAGTAGTTCTTTTCTTAATCTCTGGATGTCATTTTTTTTCATGGAGAACATATTTTTCTTCTACTGATATTTATTTAAGGGACACTAAAGTGAACTACTCTTACCTAACATTAGTCTCCAATTTTTATTTCTATAAAATGTAAAATAAGCTTTAAATTTTATTGAGAATTGAAGGAAAATATACAGAAATAATTAGGAACTATTTCAAGACATTATACATGAAAAAGAACTGGTATTAATGTTATGAATTGAACAGATTTAGCTTTATATATTTTTTCTCTCAGCAGAAAAAAGTGATACATTAAAAATTATTTTATTTTGAAAACCATATAATACATGCCTAATACATGTGGAAGTGAATTTAAGTGAATCCTTCATAGGAAAAAAAGTGCCATATTTATTATTTTGGAAGACAGTGCATTTGATTATAGGCTTTAATGGAATTTGTCTTCAATAATGCCTTAGCAGATACTAGCACAAGTATATTCTGTAAGTGATACGCTTAGTGAAAAACCACAATGAAATAGAGACTATTAAGAAAAAAAACAAGTTTATTAACTGGGCAATAACAAGAATCTAAAATGTCCATAGACAATTAGAATAAATGAGTTGTATTAAGGTCACTAAATATCATATAGTGAGAATGAACAGGCTATAATTACATTAAAAATATGGTTGAATCTAAGGATCAAGAGACAAAATGTTGTGTACTTTATAATGCAATTTATGTAAAATTTCAAAAGTATAACAACTAATGTATAGTGTTATGAGGAAAAGTAGAGCTTATATTTGGGGAAGGTTTAGTGACTGGAGGTGGGGCATGGCGGGCTTTATATTACTTTGGTAATGGTTTTGTATTTCTTCACCAAGCTATTTAATAAAATGCATTTACTTTGCAATAATTTAAGTTGTAGATTATTTATTAACACCTCTATATTTATGTTATAATCAATTATGTCTACAAAAAATATCTATGGTAAATGACTAAAGTAAAATAGTTTCCTACCTCTGTGTAGGTTATATCTAAATGTATTTTGACAGAAACAGAATAATAACCCAATAATACCTTAGGCATTAAAAGCATTATTTATGTTTTCTGCTTGGATATTTTTAAAGAAAATTATAGTCACAAAACTATATAGGTTGGCTGTAGTATATTAGAATAAGTCAACTTTTCAGGAATTTCTAGTTCTACCGTACTCGTGTAGACCTAAGCAGAAATTCATTGGCAGTTTAATTAAGTTCTAACCAAGGATACCAATCCGTGGCTTTTTACTAACCCAAGAAGAAAGAGCAAAAATGAAAAAAAAAAATCAATGTCTCCATATGCTCTTAATCAAAACACATTTACTTGCCTATAACAATGCATAGACGAAACACTGCTTAGCATTTCATTAGCTAGCTGAAATGTAATTACAGCAGTGGTCTAACACAAACAAGGCAACTTTGGCACCTTTAAAGCTCAGTAAACGCAAAACATTGCCTTACAATATTAACATCTTGAAAATTGTGTTAATTTCCTTTGCTGCACAGACTTTCAATATTGATGCCCACAAATGAATTTTCATAGTTTCTTATTCTATCTTCCACTTCAAATTTAACACTCAGAATCTTATTTTGTATAATTTATCCTGTGTCTGTTTCTATATATACACATGCAAAATGTAGTGGAGAATTGAAGTTATTTTCTGGATAATCCATGCCAAAAAATGGCCTTAGTTGCTTAGATATTTCAGATGAAGTTGTGTTGCTTTTGGTCTGAGTTATAAAGACAATTATTGCACATCTCTATTTTACATGCATAGGCAGATCTTTAGTATTCAGACTGTGGAAAAGTGCTGAGAAAAGTGATTTCAAAATGAAAGGAAGAAATCTATTTTAAAGGGAAGTAAAAATTTAAATTTATGGTTATTATTTTGGCTTAAAGTTAGAAAACTTTTTCTTTTTAATATTTCATTAACATTTGAATGATTACATTGATTTTCCCAGTATATAAATTAAAGTGGAAACCATATAGCAGCAAAACTGGGTCGATGTTGATGATTAACACAGGAAAAATTCATAGCCTGAGATACAGTCAGTTTTACTGTGAATACATAAGAATAAAATATGCAACGCTTGCCAAGAGATTCTTTTGGCTGAGACATGTCACATGGTAATGCTATTCAGAATGCAATAATGAATGCCTTTCCACCATAATAATACCTATTCTAATCTTCTCATTCTAAACTGAACATAAATATAAAGGATATTAGGAATATATTTGAGATGTCAATGAAATAAAATGTTGTCATGGGATAATGGTCTCCTGCTGCTTCATAAAATACCAAGCCAAAGGCAAGACTTACATTTTCAGAGTACAAGACATTAATCCCATGACAGTGTTTTATTGCAGTGATTGTATTTCTATTATACAAAATGAGCATGTATATTTAATCAATTCATTTGATGGATGCTGATGTAGTAAATTGACAATGGTTTATCATCATTATAAAATTGTTGTTTTTTGTAAGCAGTTTATCAAAGGAAATACAGATGTTTTAGGAAATTGAACTTGGGGGTTGGGAGGTAGTAGGGGTTTCTGAATAGTTGGAGGTTGGTTTTCCATAAGAGAGTAGTACTTAATATAACAATCAAGGGACGGTATGATTGACATAGCCAAAATGGTTTACATAATATTATTGTTAATATTATAGTTCCACATTTCAACTTTTTGACAGGCAAAACATAATAATTAAATATAATTACTTGAGCAAAAAGCCAAAATGACACAAAGAAAGTTGAACTCTTTCTCAGTGTTTTATTAAGCCATTTACAAAGCTAGCTTTGTTCCTTTGAATAATGATTGGTAAATAATGGTTGATGTCACCCAACAAGAACATCATTCCCTATTTCTAGGTACTGTTATAACAAAACAAAGATCCATTTTGAAAGACAGTTCGGGGACTATCAACCATATAAGCAAAGTTCAACCATATAAACAAAATCAGAAACCAAGCATGGTTCCTAGTGGAAACCATTGATTTCTTTCTTCTGTAGAAAATGTATTAATACCAGACTAGTAGGATATATTCAGTAAATGTGTTAATGGTTGTGTTTTATTTACTTATTTTTAAATTTCTGAAATAGGTCTTAGGTTTGCTTTGAGAGCCTTTTCTGAGTTTTAAAATGGAGCTCAACCAGTAAAATTAATTTATTTTTTCTGAAAGGCAGACCAGCTTTCATATACTATTTTTATCACATTTATTGCTATCAATATAAGTGAATTTCTTATTTCTTAAACCATCTATGTTATCATCCTGGTGCTAAAAAAGCTGATCAATCTGAAAATTAAAATCTTACTCTTCTTCAAAATACAAATGTTAGGTAACTGAAAAAATGTTTTTTATAAAGATGGAAGTAATCAAGAACATATATCCTTTGGTTCATTGAGAAAAAAAAAACAGAATATTCAAAAGTGCAATAAGATGACATCTGGAAAATGCTGGCAGACTTGAGATAGTGCTGGTCATTGTTCATCCCAATGCTTACTCAGGCAATTCACTGTCAGCTTAGTGTTTTGTGTGAGGAAATCTAGAATTATTACAATGATATTTTATATGTTAATTACAAATCGATTTTTATAGAAATTTCACTATGAACTGTGTTTTTTATGATTATATACCATATTATTTTGCTAAAGTTATTATGACAGAATAACATACTGGGGAACTTAGACAACAGAAATTTGTTATTTTAGTGTTTCCGGAGGCTAGAAGTCCAAGACCAAGGTGATGACAGATTTGGTTTCTCCTGAGACCCCTCTCCTTAACTTTCAAGATCACCTTGTTGCTGTGTCCTCCTGCATACCTTTTTCTCTTGTCTTTGTGCCTTGGCTCATGCCTATAATCCCAATGACTCAGGGAGTAATCCCAATGATTACAGGTTTATGCCTGTAATCCCAATGACTCCCAATGACTGAGTGCAGGAAGATCATAAGTTTGAAGACAATTGCAGAAAATTAGTGAGATCTTAAGTGACTTAATGAGAGTTCTATTTAAAAAAAAAAATTCGAAAAGAACTGGGAGTTTAGTTCCGTGATAAAGTGCTCCATAGTTATTCCTGTCATAATAACTTTAGCAAAATAATTATGTTAAATTAAAAAAAAATATATATATATACATATATATATATATGTTGTAATAATTCTATATTTCCTCACACAAAACACTAAGCTGACAGTAAATTCCTTGAGAAAGGAGTCCATGATTCATGTAACCATGTTTGCATGATATATATCATGCAAACATGCTTACATGAATCATATATATATAATTTTTTTTCTATAAGAATGCCAAACAGGTTGGATTAAAGTCCATTCATATAACCTCATTTAACTTCAATGACATGTCAAAAGCCTATTTCAAAATATGTTCATATTCTAAGGTATTTTTTATTTAGGACTTCAACATATGCATTTGTGAAATACATTATTCATCCCATAACACATGCCACTATGATTTCCTTTAAATTCTATTATCATCATAATCAATATGAAGTATTTAGGGATTGTCCAAAAATAGCTACAAAGCTAATAACAAAGCCATAAATAATATATCATTTTCAAAAACATGAAATAATGATTCTTTGTTCCAAGGACTCTGTCATTTTTATTCTGTACCATAACTCAAATTACATTATTGTGGCATCATCTTAAATTGATAAGGCATGTCTATGTGTGTTGAATTCCTTCCATTTTGGGCTTTATTTTTCCTGTAAGGAGTAAATTCCTTGAGAAAGGAGACCATGGTTCATGTAAGCATGTTTGCATGTTACACATAGCACAGAGCCTGGGCTCTCTATAAATATTGGGGAAATGGATGGATGGATTGGTAGATGAAATAATTTCCATGTTCCTTATGAGTATAGAACTATAATTTAGATCCTTTATTGAGCTTATTGCTGATGAGATAAACACTTGATTATGACATAGTACACCATTTTTAGTGTACATAAAAATCTAGTTTTAAAATTATGACTACCAAACAGACAAGAAATATTTTGTTACATGAACACCAGACTAACCACTAAGCAGAAAAAAAAAAGAAAGGAAATAAGATTACACTGTGTTGAAATCCAGGTAGAATTTTGTATATTTCCCCATTAAATCTCTCTTGTCTGGGGTAAGGGAAAAGCTGTGAACATATCACACACATAGTTCCAACTAGTCTGTAAATACTCAGTATTTTGGCTTGACAAGCCAAGGTTTGTATTTATTTTATTAAATTTCTGCTCCATTGTTCACTAAGTATAAATGTCTTTGAGTGCAAATTTGTGCTTAGTCTTTACACATATTTCCCCATCTCAAAAAAATACCTGCATTGTATGTTTAACAAGAAAAAATTTTGAACATGTAGTAATATGTGGTAAATTGTGAAAAAATTTAGAAAAAATTAGAAAATATAGAAAAGAAAGGAGAAAAAGCAACTGTCATTATCTGCTTCCTAATGATAATTACTGATAGCATTTGTTAAATAAATACCTCAACATTTATTTATACTTAAATGTATGTTTGTTAAATTCAAAGCAGTGTGGAAGTCATTGTGTTTCTGTCTCAGATTCACACGAATTCCCAAAGAGTGTGCAATAATAGTGAATACTGGTACTACCAGTACCACTGAGCCACTGGTTACCCATGAAGGGATTCCCAAATGTTATCTCAACACAAGGTTTAGCTGCATTTAGTCAACAACCATGGACTAAGGATGCATTGTATAAAAAGGTTCTCGTTTGAAGAATCCAGGGGAGACCATTCCTTTGAGCGGAATGTTGGAGTGCTGTCTGCCCTCTCAGGGGGGAGTCCACTTCATCTGCAAGTAAGAGGATTGTTCATGAAACTCAGGTCTATAATATCAGAGAAGGCCCTCCTTTAAAATACCCAGCATTTATTGAAATGGGTCAGAGTGAAAGAATACATGAATATTTCTTACAGACATGGTGTAGGCTGTGTATCAGTGAGAGATCTAGACACCCATATGCCCAGAGCAATTCCCTTATTTCTTTCACTTTGCTCATATTCTCTTTTATCTCTTTGTCTCCATTGTAGCAAATATATACATATATATGCATAAACTGCCTTCCATTTCCCTCTTGTCCCTATCCATAAGTGATCACTAGTCTAAAATTTGGGGGTATCATTCATATCTACAGGTCTATATATTTTAGATACAATGTGTCAATAAGCAATTTACTCTCTTTGTTGCCATGTTTTAACTTTTACTAATTTTTTCCTACTACACCTGTATGTTTATTATAAGGCACCCTTTTGTATAGCATTGTATTTTTTAAATACACTAATTTAGTAATTGCTTTTTTGTCAACATTATATATTTTAGAGCAACATATGTTGATAGTTATAGTTCTAGGTCACTCATTTTAACTGCCATGTAGTATATAATTGTATGATGAGACTTCAAATAATCCTGCTACAAAGGGACAATTAGATAGTTCAAAATCTTTTATTTTTCAATTCCAACCAGTGTTACAGTGAATAGTCTAGTTCATTTTTCTTTGGAACATGAGTAAGGGCTTCCCAGGATGTGGTGCCTAGGAGAATTGAGTCATAGAAGTGTGTATATGGGGCTTTACTAGCTACTGTCAAATTGTTCTCAAAAGTGGTCATGTAATTTGAAGGGCAATGTGCAGAAATTCCTGCTCATTCTAAATTTTGCCAAAACTGAGTTTAAAGAGATTTAAATTCCTTCATCATGTTTTGATATGCATTCTCTTGTTAGTACCATGGTTGTGAATCTCTGAATAGGCTTTCTCTTTTTAAGTCCTCTTCAGTGAGTACCTGATCACATTTTGTGTTATTTTTCCTACTGTATTGTTCAACTATTTCTAATTAATTTGAGTTTTTAATTTGAATTTGACTGTTTCCCTAAATTTTCCTCCAAATATGATTTGTTTTATTTTCATATATGTATATTTTTAAGTTTAGTGTATTATTTCCTTCAAGTACTCTGAGGTTTTGTATATTGTTTCAAGAAGTTCTTTTTTATCTGAATATCCTAAAAGTGTTCTCCTATGTTTTCTTGAGAAACCCCCACATTTTTTTTTTTTTACATTTTGGTTTTTAACCCATCTGGAATATTTTATTTTTGTTCAGAGTATCATAAGGATTTAATTTTATTATTTTTCGATATGGAACATAAATCAGCATAATTTCATTAGCTATTCTTTTACAACATATTTGTACTACTACATCTATCATATACCAACACATCTAACCTTTTTCTCTACTTAGTTCCTTGTTTTTCTGTTTCTTTGCCAATCCCTCAATTATTTAATGATCATGCCTCTATACTGTGTCTTTGAATGAGGCATAATAAATCCCCTTCTGTAGTTTGTCATGGACAACACAATGTTATCTATTCTTGATCCTTTTTGTTTCCTCTTTATAGATTTTAGGATCAATCTACCAAGCTCTATAAATAATCTTGTTGGAATTTTGATTTGGGTTATAACGGTTTATAGATGATTGGGAATAATTGTTATATCAATATCTGCTCTCCATTTTATTTGTCTTTTATACTGTGATGAAATTATATACACATTTCTTTTTAAAATTCAAGCTGGTTACTGCATAGCTATACTCATGATTACTATACCTTGATATCATATCCAATAAAGCTTTTAATGTCCTAATAGTCTTTATAGTTTGGAGTTTCTTAATAGTCTTGATAGTTTGTAGATTAACTTGTATTTCTATGTGTACTTTATATATTACTTATATGCTTATTTCTAAACTAGGGATTCAGGTAATCTTGAAAAGAATGTTGATAATGAGCATCCTTACATTATTCTCTGAATAAAAGGATATTCTTCTAAAATTTTATAGCTAAGTACATTTTTCTGTTATAGCTTTTGGGCATGGGTATTTTCCTTAGTTTTAAAAATAAAATCCCTCAAATCATAGTTTGATAAGAATTTTAAAATGCATTTGTTTTGGGGCTTAACAATTTGTTTTTATTCATCAATTGAGGACAAGATATATTTTTCTCTAACCTATTACTCTGATAAATTGAATTGATAATATTTAAATTTTGGAACTATCTTTGTATTAATAGTTTATACTGTACTTGATCATGATTTATTTTTACTTAGATTGCTAAACTACATGTTACATTTGAAAGTTTCTGAAACCTAAGAGTCAGTGGCTATAGCTTTTTAAATATTTTTTTCAATTTTTACTTTTTATTACCATAAAATTTCAATTATAAGCCCTTAAATTTTTATTTTTTGTTTGTTTATTTAGTTTTTGCATTCCAATGTACCTCATATTTTATCAGTTCTACCAACACAGCTTTTTATGATATCTTTTTTGGTTTATTTGTAGGACACTATATTTCTCAATATTTTGTAATATTACTTTTTAAAAAATGCTTTAAGAAACAGCCTATGGGCCTGGGAGTATGGATCAGTGGTAGAATGCTTGCCTAGCATGCATGGGGTCCTGGGTGTGATCCCTAGAACTACAAAAAATAAAATTAAATTATTAATTAAAAATATTCTTATTTGGGGATTTGATTTTATGTTTTCTCAATCTTATAATATTTCTATTTTTAGGTTAATCAAATATATCCTCTTTCTCATTTTCTTTTAATGCTTTTAGGTTTTGCTAGTTTAAATAAGTTTTACATTAATTTTTGAAGATTATTTAAAACATTGTATTTGTGAACATGATTAAGTATTTAGAATAATTCTTGTCACATAATAAATGTATTAAAGTTACAATTATATAATAAATTATAGCTATTTTAAGTACCTATTACTAATTCTTTTAGTCTTTATAAGATGTTTAAGATTAAATTATGCTTCCCCTCTTTTCTCCATATTTAAAATAAAATCTCCTTCTTTAGATGCAGAATAATCTTATTAACTTTTAAATAATCTTAGTCTTCTTATTGAAATTATTGTTTTTAACATTCCATATTGGTTTATATGATCACTAAAAGTTTTAGATTAATTTCATTTTTTATTAATTTTGTTTTCTCACAATATTTTTTCTATTCTGGATATGGATATTGATCCTGAATGGGGTTTCCTATGTTTTTATTCTTCACATTTTAAGGAAATTCCAAATTCTGGAATTTGGAAAATTATATATATATAGTATTCTATGGTCTTAACTACTAATAGAAATGAAAAAAAAATCTTCTTCAAATACAAACCATATGAAAGGATTAAAATGAGGAAAAAAAAACAAAGGAAGGACTTTGCTGCTCAAAGCTAAGAAACTTGCATTTATATATATATACATATATATATGTGTATATATATATATATATATATATAAGCATTATGTTCAATTCAGATGCATTCTTGTTAGCTGTCTCTACAAAATAGACTTCAATCAACCCATTCCTCTCCATCCTCTATTCCTATGGCTCAAGCCACCATCAGTTTTCGTTTTAGTATCTATAGTAGACTCAAAATGATCTATCCACTTCTGCTTTTACCTGACTTCCAGTCAATTTGTTCTCTACTACTGGACAAATAATTTAGTTCACTAAGTGAAATATTAACCTGGAAAAAGTTTCTTTGTTCTAAGTAGAGAAGTATGGGGGATTTTGACATAACTACAAGGGAAAATTGCCCTCATGTACCTGTCTCCTGAGTAATGTCCATTTAAATAGCAATTTTCAGAGTTCATGAACTTTACAACTCCAATCTTGTAGCACTCAGAGTAAACCATATGGTTTAGATATTTTTAAGTGGATAATATACTGATAATTTTTCTTTATGTTTATTGAAGTGTTATGGAAAATAATATTCCTACAAGATAGCCTCCCAGGAAAAATGGATGGATAGTGTGGCTCAAGAGGAGGGTGGGAAATTAGCCAAATATTAAACCTCTCTCAGTACATCCTTTCCCAGTAAGAATGGACCATGAGGGGAAAAGCAAACTTTCATCCCTTCCTGTGTTTATCCCAACATCTTCACCAAAAGTAAACATTTATCCTCTCCCAACCACAATGGGTCTTGAAGGAAGGAGGTGAAAACTGAAACCTTGGACCCTGGACTTTTAGCCTTTCCCATTGCAGATGAATTTTGAAGGAGAAAAGCAAATAGTTAAGCTCTAGATAACAATGGTTCCCAGAGGAAGGAAGGTAAGCAGTGAACACCAAATTCTGAGCTTTTCCCAGTGACAATGAAATTTTAAACTCTTTATAACTGTCTTCCTGAGTTAAAATTTTAACCTGTACAACTTGGTCCCTGACTGTTGGAACAGCATGTCCGCAGTCTCCAATGATTAATTCATCCACTCCTTCTGTAACCCAGGGGCCATTTCTATACCCAGAAAGGCAGCCCTCCCATGCCTGATTGATTGACTTCGCTGCAGAATAAAGGAAAGCTTGCTGATTTTTTTGAGGTCTGCTTCTGTCCCAGTTATTTGTATTTTCATTATGGTGCTAAAACTGTTTTGGTTATTTTTGCCTACAATAGTATCACTTCTCATTGTTCAAAGTTGTTTTTCCTTTATTATCTACTTATCCTTTTATTTGACTCTATATTATTGTAAACCCCTTGAGAACTTGGATAGTTTTTTATTTCTGTATTTTCATCATTGGTCTAATAACAAATGTTTTATAAGCATTCCAATTGATTAATTGGTAAGGCTAAAATGAAGCTGTAGGTTCAAATGATTCCTAAAAGGGAAAAAGTAATTATAATTTGAAATAACATATTATTTTGAGAGTAGGGGACATGTTTGCAATAACCTGAATCATGGTTTCAGTCTTTACAAAAATGAAAAATGTTTCCTCCAGTGCTTTCGATAAAATTTAATGGATGATATCAGAGCAACTCAATTAGGCCAACTTGTCTGGAAATATCAAATAGTCAATGTGATAGTTAAATATAGATCTTGGTTCTGACACTAAAATCAATTCTAAACAAGGCATCATTTTTCTCATTTACTCTCCTTCAAACTAAGGAGATTATAATTTTTAATATAATTTTGACTGAAAGGTCAATTGTTTAGGTTAAATTCATTAGCAACCAACATCCAAAGCAACAGTGATACTTCCTTACTGAAAGATTTTAATTTCAGTATAGTTTAATCACTTACCATCTTTGTGAATTTAATCAATGGATCTGTCCTCTTGAAGCCTCAGTTTCCTAACATGAATACGGAATAATTTTGTTTGCCACATGAGCTCTGTATAAGGTTAAATGAAATAATATCCGTGAAAGCTTTTATATACTCAACAGCATTTCCAGAGAAAAATCAGTTTTTAACCTCACAAGCCAATTTCATTTTAACAATTTCAAATTCTTATTTTGGACTGTAAAGTAAAGGTCTTTTTTTTGTGAAATGAATTTTCTAAATAAAAACACCTTTCTTTTTCCTAACTAAGAAATTTGCTTTCATACGACCTTTGATCGCTAACTAGGTCATTCTAACAAGCAACAAGAACAAATAATTTAATCAGAACAAAAACCATGACAATAGCTTCTTTCTTTGCTCCAGAATAAAGGAAAGAGCTTATGTTAGATTTTCTATGTAGATTAAAACCCTGCTAAAAGGTTGGTATCCTATATGGGATGATTGCTTTGCACAGATTTAATTGAGTGCCACTGAACTACATGTGGCCATGGAGACAATGGTTTCTTGAACTTCTGTTCTCAGCATGCTGCCTCAAAAGTGGTGAATACACTGTATAGACAGCAGCCCAAATATGTTCAATATGACTAAAGATACAAACGCAATCACTGCTTGTCAGTGATGTTATTTTTCTCCCTGCAATTTTAGTCAAAAAGGTAGAATAATGAAAGGGAAGAGAGAGTGCCAGGGATGAGCTCACATGGGTTCCCCTGTCTCACACAGGCCTCTGCCCAGACTTGAGGACCAATCTTGATGGTTTTGTAAGCGACAAGCAGGCTTTCTGTAGCTTCTCCCACAAATGATCACCCTACTCTAGGATTCGTCTTTTTTTTTTTTTCCTTAAATACCAGGGATTGAACCCAGAGGTGGTTAATCACAGAACCACCGCTTCACCGACCCCCAGGTTTTTAATTTTTATTTTGAGACTGGGTCTCGCAAAGTTGCTTAGGGCCTGACTAAGTTGATGAGACTGGTATGGATCCTCTTTTGATCCTCTTGCCTTAGCCTCCCATGTTGATGGAATTTCCGTTATGCATCATCACGCCCTGCTCCAGCATTCTTGATTAATATTAATGTGCTATATGATTACTATATAGCTTTCTGACCTTCTACTTTCAATCTATTTGTAATTAAGAGTGTGTTTCTTACAGGCAGCTTCTATTTGGGTCTCTCACTTTTTTAGTCACCTTGGCAATCTTTACCATTGAATTGTGACATTGAAACTATATACATTTTATGTAGTTATTAGTATGATTGGGCTTAATTATACTATATTTGTCTTCCATTTTTCTTTGCTCTTTTTTTTTCTTTTGCATTTATTTTTGAATTAATTGTTAGTTGTTTGAGTATTTCTATCATTCATTTTAACTCTTTTGTTAATTTATCAACTGCAGCTATTTGTTTTGTTATTGATACTCTTGCTATATGGTTTATCCTTTACATCTTTAGCTTATAACAGTTCATTTTCAAGTACCAGTGTAATGTTTCATATAAATATAAAATCACTGTATTTCCATTCCTCCTCTGGTCTCTTTATTATTCTTGACATAAATTTGATTTCTACATTGATCATAATTCACATAAAATATATTATAATTTTTATTGTAAATAGCAAGTTATATTCTTAAGTGCCTTAAATTATAGGACAAAAATATTTTACATTTATCCACGTAGCTATCATTTCTGGTGCTCATCATTCCTTTGTATAATCCACATTTCTGTGGTATTATTTCCTTTTCCTAAAGGATTTCTTTCAGTATTCTTGTAGTGCAAAATACTCAAGCCTGCTGGTGATGAATTCTTTAAATTTTTGTAAGACTGAAAAAGGATTTATTTCAGCTTAAAATCTGAAAAATATCTTCTGTGGGTAAACAACTCTAGGTTGACTGTGTTTTGTTTTGCTTGACTTTCTACTGAAACATGCTGTTCCATTGTCCTCCCTTGCATGACTTTTTGTCTTGCGTTCTGTAGGTAAAATCTGCTGTCATCTTTGTTTCTCTCTCTGTTTACACTCTTTATCCCTTCTGGTTGCTTTTAAGACTTTTTCTCTTTAACCTTGTTTTTTAGTAATTTGATTATGATATGCTTTGCTGCAACTTTATTTTTATGTATTTAATTATCTCTCTCTTAGAATTTGCTGAACGTATTGGATCTATAGGTTGATGATTTTCAACAAGTTTGGAAGAAATTTGTGTATTATTTATTCAATTTTTTTCTTCCCCTATTTCTCCCTGAATCAGAAACTCCAATCATATGAATATTCAGCTCCTTGAAATTGTTCCACAGTCTACTGATGCTGTGTTCCTTTTATTTTTAGTGGTCCTCTTTTCTCTGTATGTTTCAATTTATAGTTTCTATTTCTGTAACTTTAAGTTTACTAATCTTCTCTTTTGAAATATTATTCTCTCATTAATACCAGACATGTCTTTCATATGAAACATCTTACTATTTTATTTCTAAAACTTCAATTTGATTCTTTTTAATGATCTACTAGGATTCTGTATAATATTCAGTCTTTTTCTAGCATCTTTATATATAGGAAATAGTTATAATAACTATTTTAATACCCTTGTTTGTAATTCTATAACCCATGTCTCTAGTAGATCAGTTTTGACACTTTTTCCTTCTCATTATGAAATATATTTTCCTAGTTGTTCACATGCCTGGATTTTTTTTAAACTAGATTTCAGACATTAAGAATTTTACCTTGTCATTGAGCTTTGTTCTGATAGATGTTTGGATATGTTGGAAAGATATTCTTTTGGATCTCAGTTTTAAGCCTTGTTAGGCAGCACCAAGGGAAAGTTTAACTAAGAGCTAATTTTATTCCATTACTGAGGCAATGTCTTCCTAAGTATTTCACTTAATTCAATTTTTCACTTTGACTAGAAATGGATTGTCTTTGGGCCTATGTGAATTCAAATATTGTTTTCTCTAATTTTTTTCTAAAGGTTCTTTTCTGGCCTTTGGTACTGTCCTCAAATGTACATGCTGATTTCTACTCAACTGGGCCCCGGGCACTCTCCAGAGTTCTCTCTGGAAAGCTCTGAACTCTCTGTTTCTTCCTCTGCAAACTTTGACCTCCTTATACTCCAGCTCCATCTTCTCAATTCAGGTAACCTGTTGAATCCTCACTGGATTCTCCTTTCAAGCACCAGAACTTAATGATTTTCCATGGACAGTGAGCTTGGACAGTTGTATTTCATTGGTTTCTCATATTATGGAATGAATATCCTTTATTGTTGGCTGTCCAGTGTTTTGAGAACTGTTATATATACATACATACATGTATATGTGTACACATTTATACATATATATGTATATGTGTATATGAATACTTGTGTATATATATCCCTGGCTTTCAAAAACACATTTTTTTATATAGGAACATAAATTAAAAACTCCTAACTCAATGGCTGGACACTTATCTTCATAATTAAAACCACAATATAAGGAATGAAAGTTTGTAAAGAGTGCTCCACAGATATCAAAATTGTTTTACCCTACTGATATACAATAAATCCACCCCTAGTTACTGAAAATGGAAAAGGATAGCCTTTCCTTATTGCATGGCAAATCATTTTTGTCAAATCAATTAACTGTGTATAAGTGAGTCTATTTCTGGACTGTCTATAGTTCCATGGATCTGGTTCTATATATTCTACTAATATCATCCTCCTTAATTTCTAAATTGTATAATATATTGTGATAAAATATTTGGCCTTCTATTTTAAGATTGTCTTAGGAATCTTAAGGATATTCTATTTTTCACAGAATCTTAGCATGAGATTTTTGATATTAGATATGAGAATTAATTTGAAGTAAGAACTATCTTTGTAGTTTTGAATCTTCTAGTTCATGGGCATAAAAATAGTCCTCTGTTTACTGAGATGTTCTTTACATTCTAACAATATTCAGTGTGAAAGTCTTAACCATTTTTTAAAAAAAATTTTAGATGGACCTTTATTTTATTCATTTGTTTATATGTGGTGTTGAGAATTGAACCCAGTGCTTCACACATCTGAGGCAGGCACTCTACCACTGAGCCACAACCCCCGACCCTTAACCATTTTTTGTTAGTGTTATTTTATGCTAGGCAAGTGCTCTACCACTGAGCTGCATCTTTAGACCCTGAGTGTTACTTATACAGCAAAAAATCAAATGTTTTGCTGTTTTGTAACTGATATTTTTAAAGTTTTATTTGCTATTTATTTGTTGCTAATGTAAATGATTTATGTCACCTATATGAACTACATATATATAAATATATACATTATATATAAATATATACAATATATAAATTAAGTCTACTAATTTATTAGTGGGTATCTATCTTCTATGAGCAAAATTCACTGAGGATGATTTTTTTTTTCTTCATACCAAAACTTTTGCCTTTTATGAACTTGTCTCTCTTATACTGGCTACAGCTTCTAGTTCAGTTAAAAAGAAGTGATAATAACATTAGATTTTTGTAATTATCAAATTTTCCTTTGTACTGAGGATTGAACCCAGGAGCACTTTGCCACTTTGCTACATTCCCAACCTTTTTAATTTTTTATTTTGAGATATGTTCTCCCTAAGTTGCTGAGGCTGGCCTTGAACTTACAATCTTTCTTCCGCAGCTTCTCAAGTTATGTGGGTTGCCACACTGTGCTAGGCTAGAATTATAAAAATTTAAAAGTAAGACTTTAAAATGTTTATTTATATACCAAAATACTGAAATGGTGGTCTAAATAGAGAGTTCAAGTCAAAATCTTTATTGAATAAATAATAAAATCTGAGGGAAAAAATAATACTCTCATACATTCAGACTCCTATTCTTAAACTGGATCCAGCTGAAATAATAAGCAGTTTAACATCAGGGCTGTAAAGTGGCTGGGCTGTCAGCCACCCTTTCACAGACCCTGCCTTGTCATATGATGTTAACCACCAATCATAGACGACACTGATGGAGTGGCTTTAGAAGTTGAATGTGACAACTTTGTCAGGTAAAGGTCCCAGTGACAGATAGAAAACTGGACATAACCACAGCTTTGAGGAGCTTCCAGTTTGATGCCTCACTGATATAATATTTTATCAGAACAAGCTTTCCAAACAAGCTGATCTTCTTGACCTGGTTTCCTCTGTCTTTGTCTATCAGCATATTCATTTGACAGTGCAGTAACCTAGTAGCAGAAAGTAAGGATGGCTCCTCAGTCTGTATCCACCTTGCAGATCTTTTGAGTACTGCTTTGCTTGGTGTGATTTGATAGATAGGCTCAGTTTTCTTCAATAAAACCTGTCTATGTTAAGGTTGCACTGACTTAGAGATACCAGTCCCAGGTTCTGAATGGCTTCCCGTGTGAGCCTTGCCAGGGTAGACATTAGCATGCTCCACTCTTGATTTACTGTCTCCAGGTCCTTGGAAATGCATGCGTTTGAAGTGCTGGAAGTGTGGAATTTTATACATTCATGATAGCTAGATAGATAGATTGAAGATTGTTGATATATATATATTTAAATACCAGGTCTTTCCAAATGCTATGATAATTTATATTATCCCAGTTTTCTTTTTTTTATTCAACATGTTAAGTTCTTTGTGTATTTTTTAATATGGAATGGTTTACCCTCACATAATTAGAGTATCAAATTTCTCTTGTTAAATAAAAATGATGTTTAAAAGTATGAGAATTGTAAATCTTCTTTCTGATGCTTTGTGGCACACGTGAATAAATTTGAGCTTAAAGGTCGCATCATATGCTAGCAGAGCTGGGCTCCCGGGTCTCCGATTACATTTATGTGTGGCATTCTTCCCATTGCAACTGTCTACCCATTAATAGCATTTTGAGTAAACTGGCAGCACTCATGAGTCTATATTCCAGACTTAACCTGGCCCTGTGATGACATGTCCAGACTTGAAGATTTTGCCCTTTGCTCTTCTCAACATCTTGACTTTTCAACCAGCACCAATATAGTCCCAAATTGCTGACGAGAGCAGAGAGTAGCCAGAGAGTATTATGCAGTAGAAATAACGTTGCGAGGCTCTATTTCTTGTGTAACTTTTGTTCATTTTCACTCGTTCATAAATAATTTGTTCACATTTTTACTCATTTGATAAATATTTATTAAACATCTAAAATTTGTCAGCCACTGTTTAGCTGATAAAGATTGAGAAGGACAGGCGAGTTTTCTTCTTTTCTGATCCTTTTAATAGGGAAGACAAAGTGTGTGAAAATTGCTATGAGAAAGTTCAAGTAATCAGATGGAAAATTAGAGTGCAGCTTCTTTGCAAAAGGGGAATAGGAAAGGCCTCTCAGAGTAGGTGACTTTTGAGGTAAGACTTGCATGATGCAAAGAGACAGGTATGTGAATACCTGGGAATGAGTTATTTCAGATAACTCAGCAAGCACAAAGGCCCTCAGGTGAGAATGAGTCAGGGACAAAAGGATGACTAGAGTGAAGGGAACATAGTTGACCAGGTAGGAATTAGTTCTCTAGGGAGGATAAGATGCGGCTGCAGTTCTGGAGGAGGGCAGGAGTGTGGAGTTAAGGGAGAGTGTTTTGCAAATAGAACTAAAAATATTTACTAATGAATTAGCAATACACAAAAGGTCGGCACAAGGCCTTGGGAATAAGTCTCATGTGACTGGATTCAGCCAGAGGGAGAATTTTCCCAGTTGACTCAAATGAGGATAAAAGGTTTTTTTGTTTTGTTTTGTTTTTGTTTTTAATTTCTTAATTTCTTTTTTAGGTACACATGACAGTAGAGTGTATTTTGACATATTATATGTACATGGAGTATGCTTGTACATGATGTGAAGTTACACTGGTCATGTATTCATACATGAACATAGGAAAGTTATATATGATTCATTCTATTGTCTACTGTGCCTATCCCCCTCCCTTCCCTTCATTTTCCTTTGTCTGAACCAATGAACTGCTATTCTCCACCTCACATTATGTGTTAGCATCCACATATAAGATAGAACATTTGGCTTTTGGTTTTTTGGGATTGGCTTATTTCACTTAGTATTCTCCAGATCTATCCATTTACTGGAAAATACCATAATTTCATTCTTCTTTATGGCTGAGTAATATTCTGCTGAGCATATATGCTACATTTTATTTAGAATGAAAGGTTTTTAATATGACCAAGAGAAGAGCAGGGCAATATGAACAAGAATAATATATTTAATATGTTTAAAACATACAAGGATTAAGATATTTAATAAATATCCAGATGTGATATAAATAGTAGTTGTGTGTGTGTGTACCTATAATGACAAAGTATCTTTAAAGATGAATTTTTAAGTGATTTGAGAAAATGTAAGAATCTTCTGAAATATTTTTGTGGAATAAATGTTTGGCATCTCACTGCAAGTAATTTTGAGATAATTTTTTGTTTTGATACAATTTTCAATATAGAAAAAGTAGTAAGAGTAGTGAAAATAACACCCATATACCTTTTCCAGATTCAAAACTTAACATTTGCTTCATTTGCTTTTTCATTTATTCCCTACACACACACACACACACACACACACACACACACACACTCACATATGTATATTCCATCACATATACACCCTTACTAAAGCATTTGAGATTAAATTTTGGACATTGTATTTTTGCTCTTTACCTGTAACTACTTCAGTGTTTTATCTCAAAAGAGCATTCTCTTACACAACCATACATCAATGATTGAAATCAGTAAATTAAAAGTGATACAATGCTATCACACAATTTGCAGCCATACTCAAATTTTTCTAATTGTCGTAAAATTCTTTTATGGCTATTTTCCGTAGGTCCAAAATCCAGCTCAGGATCACACATTGCATTTGATTGTCCTGTCTCCTTGGTCTCACTGGTTTGGCATCATTACTCAACCTTTCTTTGTATTTCTTAACATTTTTACAGACTACAGGAAATTACTTTGTAGAATGAATTTCTCAACCTGGATTTAATTTTTCATCATGATTAGTTTGAGGTTATTCATCTTCTACAAGAAAGGTACAGACGAAATCTGTCCTTGTCAATATGTCATATCAGGGATGATATTAGTTTGTTCTATTATTGGCAATTTTAATTTTCATGACTTATTTAAGG
Source organism: Ictidomys tridecemlineatus (assembly GCF_052094955.1). Lineage (NCBI taxonomy): Eukaryota > Metazoa > Chordata > Mammalia > Rodentia > Sciuridae > Ictidomys > Ictidomys tridecemlineatus. The sequence continues at coordinate 116,304,133 of NC_135477.1, read as the reverse complement.
GAATATCTAGTAGAATCTTCCTCTACAAAGCTACTCTATATTCCATTTTTAATAATTAATTTTTAAGGAAATAGTTTGATACTACCTAAACCTCCTGTTTCCCATTAAACATTTCTCCTACTTTTAATATATATTGATGCTTCTTGACTAATATTTCCTGTGTTACTATCATGGTTGCAAAATTATGATTTTTTTTACCTCTATCATTTGGACTACATTTATGAGTTAGCATTTTCCTAAAAGAGATTTTAATATTTTTATTAATGAATCAATTTAATTATGGAATAATTTACTAATTAATTTCAATTTCTAATTTCAAAGATTTGATAATATTTTAAATTAACTAGTGTAAGTCAAATAGCAGGAGTTATTTCTAAGATTTGAAAAAAAAACTTTGATTTTGTATTTTCAAGATCAAATCCAGTGCTATGTATCTTTCAAGTTCTGTTAGCCTTTTGACATTGAGAGACACCAATCTGCTGATGGGTCAAAAAATTAACATCTTCCTTGCAAATGAGAGTTGGTCCACATAGTCTAAAGGGACTTGTATTTTTCTAAATATCAGGGAGCAAAGATTGCTACTGATGTAGTTGAAAATAGTAGAAAGTTGACATTTCTAAGGCAATAGCATAAAGTGTACTCTTCAATATCTGTATTTGCTACAGGGAAGTATGTAAACAAAATAACAAGACTCTAAAGAAATGTGCCTAGATCAGTTTCTGTAAATATTATCAAATGGTCTTATCTCCTCAAAGATGCCTGAAGATCTTTCATCCTAAAGAATTATTTTTTATTACCCAAATATAGGCATCCATTTTGATTCAATTCACTACAAAATACTGAAAGCAAGAGAAAGACAAAAGAATTCAATAGAATATAACTATAATGTTTCATTTTTTGGAGTGGGGTGGCGGATACCAGGGATTGAACTCAGAGGCACCCAAGCACTGAGCTACATCCGCAGCCCAATTTTGTATTTTATTAGCAACAACTGAATTGCTTAGTGCCTCGCCGTTGCTGAGGCTGGCTTTGAATTCGTGATCCTCCTGTCTCAGCCTCCTGAGCCACTAGGATTACAGGCATGCGCCACTGCACCCAGTTTATAATGTTTCATTTTAGATATGATTTTTACATATCAGTTTATCAAATATCATCTGGAGTCTTTTATATACCAGAGCTACTTACCAAGCTAGCACAATAAATTCATGCTTTAAGTCCCAAGCATTCCATCTCTGCTAACTGCTTCAAACACATAGGAGGAACATAATAATATTTTTTAAACTTAAAAATTCGTAGTCATATAAAAAATAAGAAAAGAATAATCATAAATAAAAACCAGAAAAGAAATGGAAAGTAGTGAAGTACTGAATGGGGCTCAAAATGATGACCAGAGACTTCCATGGGTTCAGTTTCTATGGGGTTATCATGGAATAAATGCACTCCACATGAAGTGTGGGGTTGCAGACACACTAGCACAGTTTTAGTCAGTTCATCTCTCCTGCCAAGGGGCTGAAGATGGCTACTACTAATCTGCCAGAGCCTGCGTCTTATATCAGGAAACAGAAATTAGGAGACACAGCAGATGTAACCCCCAAACCAGAAACTGAGCTAAGCCTCCTGCTAGCTCATCGATTTGCAATATCCTCATACTGCTAAAGCTCAGGAGCATCCCACAGCCAGCATGTGGTCTTGTTTTGTACTAGAAAACTTGGGCAACCTGGAAGGATAATAGATCTGGGGAAGGTTGAGCAAAGAAGGTGAGAGAGGAGAATAACAAGTAAAAGATGGAGAAGAGAGAAAGAAAAATTGCAACTTGAAAGTAGCCTGCAGTCAAAATTCCCATAATTAAGCAACACCTGAGAATTAATACAAATAAAGAGTTGAGACATGGATTCATTCGAGATGAAATAAAAATAAAAATTTAAATGAACATGCATAGGACCTTAAACATATAATTAATAGAAATATCTTTTATTTATTAGATGAAACAGGCAGAAAAGTACAATTTTTATCTTCAAAGAACTTATAGTGAAGACAATATTTATTCACTTATATACTCATATAGATATATTAATATTACTATAATGGTCATATGTATAGATATACATATATTTTTTTACCTTACCTAATCAATGTACATATAAACTTTAGAATTTATATTATTTATTATCATGTAACTTTGATATCTGTAGTCTTTTTTTTTTTCAAGTTGGAATAGTTCCCTCTAATACATAACATTATTTCCATCAGAAAGTCTTATTTACATTCCTCTTTAACTTAAAGCATCTAAGCTCTATTACAGGTGACTTCTTTTTAAAAAAATAATGCATTTGAGGATCATCCATGTTGTTGCATGTAATAGTAACCATTCTTTTTACTGAAGAGTAATATTTAATTGTCCACAGATGTCAAGTAATTCTCTCTATATCAATTCAAGATCATTTGGTTTTCAGATGTTTGTTTTGGTGACTATAATTAGTCACCAAAAACATTTACATAAAGGTTTTTGATCAACAGAGTTTTATTTCACCTGTTTAAATTTGTATGATAATGTGCATGTAGCTTCATTAAAAAGTCAGCCAAACTGTTTCCAGAATTGCTGTTTCCATTTTGCCTTTCCACCAGGAACATCTGAGAGTTTCAGTTGCCAGAATTAGTTATTGTCAGTATTTGGTGTTTTGTTTGTTTCATATAGCCATTTATTGGTAAGTTGTGGTACCTCATGGTTTTAAATAACCTTTTCTGAATGACTAATTATGTCAAACAAATTTCATGTATTCATTCTGCATCCATATGTCATCTTTTTTTAAAAAAACCCTTCATTTGTAAAATCATTTATCTGTTTTAATTGTTTTTATTAATTAAAAATTTTTTAATAAAATTTGAGGTTTATAAATTCTTTGTCAGACATATGTTTTGCAAATTTTTTCTTCTTGCCTGGGGCATGTTTTTAAATTATCTTAGCATTATATTTAACAAAGGAATAGTTTTTAATTTTAATGAAGTCCAATTCTTTAATTTTTAAAAAAATAATGAGTCATGCTTTTGCAATAGTAACCAAGAAATCTTATCTGACCCAGAAAAAAATTATGCTTTCTCTTCTCTTCTTTTTTGGTAGGCAATGGGGGACAGGAAACTGGGAATTGAACTCAAGGGCACTTGACCACTGAGCCACATCCCTCAGCCCTATTTTTTTGTACTTTAGTTAGAGACAGGATCTCACTGAGTTGCTTAGCACCTCACTTTTTTCTGAAGCTGGCTTCAAACTGGTGATCCTCCTGTCTCAGCCTCTAGAGCTGCAGGGATAACAGGCGTGTGCCACAACACCCAGCTTCTCTTATTTTCTTGTCCAAGTTTATTATTTTAATTCATCATATTTAAATGTAGGATCTATTTTGAGTTAATATGAGGTTTTATATTATGAGAGGTATTATAAAATTAATTGTCCCAGCATCATTTAAGAGACTAGTCTTTATCTATTGTAATTACATCTTTACTTTTATAAAAACACAATTGACTGTATACCTGTGGGTATATTTATGGAAACTTTTTCTATTCCATTGATCTATTTGTCTACCTTATGTCAATATCACATTTTCTTATCTCATATATTGTAACTCTATAAGTCTTTAAATTGCCTTTTTATGTAAATTCTATAATCCATTTAGCTATAGTGAAACCCTTCTGAGAATTTATGAATTATATTTGATCTCTAGATCAGTTTAAAAAGTAGTGACATTTTCTTGATAAAATTTATTCCTCCAATTCGTGAGCAATGTTATGCCTCTTCTTTTGTTTAGGTAAGTTTTGGTTTCTTTTATCAGTGTTGTATAATTTTCTGTACATAGACCCTATGCAGTTTTGTTAGATTTACATCTAATCATTTCATATTTTTTGTTGCTGCTATAAATCTTTTAAATTATAATTTCTAATATTTATTACTGGATATACAATTACAATTGTTTTTTGTATATTTACCTTTTATCATGTAACTTGGCTAACCTTACTTAATAGATCAAATGACATTTGTATATTTCAAATGGTTTTCACCAAGTAAATCTATCAAATACAAATAAATATTTTTTTATCTTTGTACCTTTAACTTTTTATTTTTATTTTTAATTTATTGCACTGAAAAAGACCTCCCCGACCCTAGTTCAATGTTAAGTAGAAGTGGTAAGAGCAAACATCTTTGCTTTGTTTTTAATTTGGGGGGGCAAGACATTCGGTTTTCACCACCATGTAGAAAGCATGCCATAGGGTTTCATAGATGCCCTTTATCAAGTTAAGGAAGTTCCTTTGTATTTCTAGTTTTCAAAGAGTTGTTGTTTCATCATGAATGAACAATAATATTCTATTGAATTTTGTTTAGAGGGTTTTTTTGTTTTGTTTTGTTTTGTTTTGTTTTTTTTACTGCATTTGTTAAGTAAACCTGTGAAGGTTTTTCCTTTTTAGTGTAATGAAATGGTTAATTATACTGGTTGAGTTTTTTGGTGCTAAAATAGTCCTGCATTGCTGGGATAAAACCCACTTGCTCATAATTAATTATCCTTTTTAGGCATTGCTGGATTTGATTTGCTCTTGTTTTGTTAAAAAGTTTCTGTTCACTCATGATCAGTAGTTTTTCCTCATAACATCTTTTTCTGGTTTATGTATCAGGGCAACACTGCCCTCCAGGTATAAATGGAGACATATCACTTTCATGAAGAATTCCTATAGAATTAGCATTATTTCTTCCTTAAATATTTGGGATAGTTAATCTCTATCCACTGGACCTGATATTCTCTTCTTTGGAAGGATTTTAAATATTAATTAAATTTCTTCACACTTTTAGAAGTCTAATTGCACCTATTTCCTCTTGAACAAATTGATAGTTCATGTGTTTCAAAGTATTTGACCATTACATCTATATCATTGAAGTGATGAGCATGAAAGTGATTGTAATATTTGGGGGGCAGGTGCTGGAGATTGAACCCAGGGACTTGCACATACTAGGCAAACATTCTACTGCTGAGGGCTGAGCTGAGTGTCACCCTCATTCCTAAATGTATGTTCTATAATGATGTTTCTTCTTTTATTCTAATACTGATTATTTGCATAGTATCTTTTTTAAATTGATCTTTACAAAGAGCAAGCATTCAGTTTTCATTTACTCTTTTGTTTTTCCCATTTCAATTTTATTTATGCACCTATATTCATTATGCTTCCTTTTAGGGTATAAGTTGCTTTTTTAAAAAATTTTTCTTTTTTTGTCAGTGGGCCTTTATTTACTTCTATGCAGTGTTGAGAATAAAACCCAGTTCCTCACACATGCTAGGCAAGCACTCTGCCACTGACCCACAACCCCAGCCCTAAGTTGCTTTTCTTAACCAGTTCTTAAAGCAAAAGTTTAGATTACTGTTTTAAGATTTTAAAATTTTTTTCTAAGATAAATAATTAATTTTAACTATTTCCCTGTATATACTTTACTCCAAGTACTGCTTTAACTGCATGCAAATTTTGTTTTATGGATTTTTTTTCATTTTCTTTCTATTTAAAACATTTTCTAATTTTCCATGTGACCAGCTCTTTGAACCAGGGGTTATCTAGAAGTCTATAGTTCCAGATATTTAGAGATTTTTCTGTTATTTAGATTCCTTTCTGTTATTTTTTTATACTTTAGGTATTTTTATGGCCTCAACTTTGTGAAATTTTTAATTTTTTTGATTTGGTATGATTTAAGACTCAGAATTTTGTCTAGCTAAATAAATAGTTCATGTGTACTTAAAAATATTTTATGTTCCGTTACTGTTGTTAGTCAGAAAGTTCTATAAATGTTAATCACATAAAGTTATTTAACAGTGTTATTTCAGGCTTCTGTATCCTTATTGATTTCCTTTCTGCTTGTTATATTAATTACTGAGAGAGAATTGTTGAAGTACTCAAATATAATTATGGATTTGTCTATGTCTGTTTTCAGTTCCATTAGTTTTTCTTTTTATATTCTCAACACAGTTTTTAGATTCACACACATTTCAGATTCATTTTTATTCTTAGTAAACTGATCTTTTCATATTTTGAAATTTATTTTTAGTCCTGGTGATATTCCTTATCTATGTCACGCTACTTAAAGTGGTGTGCTTTATAACATTGACCATTGGTCTTTATTTCTTCACTTTCTCTGTCCCTGGCCTCCGAATACTGAGGGGATTAAACCCAGAGGCACTTTACTACTGAGAAACATCCTCAGACCTTTTTTGATTGTTATTATTATTATTATTATTTTCATTTTGAGACATCTTACTGAATTGCCCAGAACTTGCAATTCTGGCCTTGAAGTTGCAATTCTCCTGCCAAAGCATTCAGAGTAGCCAAAATGACGAAGGTGCACCACTGCACCCAACTCTGGAATTAGAACTGGATTGTTAAAAATTGAAATAGTAAAAGAATTGAGCAACAAGGCTCAGAGTCAAAGGAAATAATGGCTCAGATGAGAGACTCAAATGAAGAAATTAAAGCTCTACCATGCGGTTGTACTCAGCTAGCTAGTGTCAGATGCTAAAATTCTTATATTGCGTGTCTCTTGAGTTCCACCCAAACTGAAAATATGTCTGCATATTTTCTGAACAAGCACCTTATTATTGAGTTTTAAAGGTGATGTCTTGTATCCAAGGCTCTCAGAATAGGAAATCTACAACTCTGTGCTAACAGATTATAGGAAACAACTCATTGTGCTGTGTCAAAACAGGCCAAAAGAAGTTATAACATCATTTTCTTCCTCTAAGATAAATTATCAATAAGGCACAGCAGTGATCTTCATGGTATCGGTGAAGTAATTATTATGTTATAATAACCTGGCTCAAATAGAGCTAGTTTTTGATGCAGTTGCTTTAGAGATTACCTTTTGGTTTTCTAGACACTTCATTTGGAAGCTTTCTGTGAAACATCACACACAGTGAAAGACTGTATATGTGCTTGCACACACAGTGCTTCTACCTGGAATAGAAGACTGCCCTTTACAATTTATGCAAGAAAAATCATGAATGACAAACACATTTGGCTTAAAGTCATTAGTAGTTTACCCTTTTATTTGTTCTTCCTGTGGTGTCGTTACTCCTAAACTGATTAACATAGAGAACAAAAAGAGTAAACTATATACTAGGGAATTCTTTTGTTTAAATAGCTTTTATTCCTTTCTCTTTCTTCCATTTCTTCTTACTCATATTGCTGTAGGAATATTGGAATTTTTATAGCCTTCCTTTTTAAGAATTCTCTCCTGCTCAGAGAGGATTTGAAGAAATCTATTTTTGGTCTCAGTTGGAGAATCCTAATTTGCATCTCCTCATGGGTCACCCTGGCCTAAATTGATCTACACTGACCTAGCTCATTTTAAATCAATTCGGGGTTTGTTTGCGTGCACACAGAACAAAATACTACCTGTACTTCAGATGCTACAAAATCAATCCCAGAGAAATTTAAGCAATCTGGATGGATTCTTCAAATAAAAGTATACTGTGTTATTTTGTTCAAAATTGAGAGGGTTATTGAGGTGAAACTAAGGCGCTGGAAGATATTAACTAAACAGTGAGTCAAACTTACATCAGTTGTTTATGATACAAAATACATTTTCCCACGTAATAATGAATTAATATTTTATTTATTACCTAAATGACTGATATGGTATCAATTTATATAACATTTTATTGGACTTCTTTTAAGTATATATAACATTTTTGTGAAAAAAAGGAGCAATTGTTATTCTACTAAAATTGTAAAGATTGTATCAAGTTATTTCTTAAAGTCTGTAGCCAGCTTTATTTTAGAAGTGCAATGTAAGAAAGCAATCTCAACTGAATAAGGGCCTGTGATGGTTTTCCTTGCTAGAACATGATGTGTTATTTAGCCAGAATCAACAACAGTAGTAATTGGAGAGTCTCTCGGTGTTTTAACACTTGTTTGGATACAAGTTTTCCTTTAAGTAAACCATTGAATGAACATTAAGGAGATAGAAAATACATTTCTTGTTGGGATTGCAAAAAGATGACATACTTGGAAGCATACTAGGTTAAGTGATCTTTTAAAATACCAAATATGCATAAGTACTGCTCATAAATACCTGTTATAAGTAGTAATTATAAACAATAAGTGCTCTAAGGAAGGTAAAGGGCCATAACAATTCCTTGAAAGGAAAGAAAACTTCCTGCCAGAAAAAATTAGGAAATGTTTAATTGACAGTAAGGTACTTGATTCTTCATGTAAACATGGAGAAAAAGAAAAAAGTCATTTTATGTGACAGGAGGAGTATAAACAACCCCACTAAAGCAAAGTATTATGGGATACTACTGAAAACAATGACTAGAAAAACTTAAGGCACTGGATAAGGAAGAAGCAGAAGCGAAAGATGAGGTTAAAATATGAAGGTTCATTCTGGAACATAGTGGCCCCTGCAAACCAAAATGAGACTCTGAACTTTCCTTTTTAGGCAATGAGGGGCCATCTAAGTTGTAGAGCTATTGAAATATATTACAAAATAGCATTCATTTGTAAAAAGCAAAAGGCATATCTAAAAGGAATATTTTCAGGCAGTAGCCTCAGGCATATAAACTAAGTTCTGGAAATAAAAGAGGATTTTCTTTCTGCCAAGAAGTGTTGAGTTTAAAGAAAGAGAGAAAGGCACAAACAAAATACACATGGATTATATGCTGAATGCTTCTCTAGTAAAGCTGATACTGGATGCTGAGGAAACAGAGAGAAGGATAACAAAGAAGGGCAAATTCTAAATAAAGAAATCCTAAATCAGTAGTGGCTTACCACAATAAGCATGCATTTTTAGACCCATGACAACCAAGTACAGGATTCTTTCTCAGATGGCATACGATATGGTCATGCAGGAGACTAGGTTCTTTGATTCTGTAGCTCCACTCTTTCAGAATTCCTTCAGGTCATTTCTGTGAGTGAGGATAACCAAGAGAGTTAGTTAGCCATAACTAACTAGCTCAAAAGGTTCATACTTAATGCACTGACAGGACCTAGGAAAACTGGAAATGGGGTCCAGCAGTGTGTCCAAGACACATTTTCAGGGCTCTGGTGAACTTGTTGCAGTCTCTGCTCCAAGAACACTCTGACTACCAGGTGGGTGTGGGTAAATCCAAGGAATGCTGGGAAGCCCTTACAGTTGCTTTTGTTTATTTGCATCTAACATTTGTTCTAATTGGTTGAAAACCTGTCGAGTAGGTTGATGCTCATGTTATATAGTTGATAAAAATATTTTTGCCTAATTTTCATGGTTTGCCTGAATTTTTGCTAAGTCTAGAAGAGTGAGGGTGAATACAAAGGTTCTACTACAGCATGATAGAACTATCAATAGACTCTACTTCTGATAGAAGAAAAAGTTGGCTTTAATCTACATCTTGTGGGGTCGGGCTCCAAATTCCTTAATAGAACACCTATAACACAAGAGTTAAAAACAAGAATTAACAAATGAGATTTACTCAAACTAAAAAGTTTTTTCTCAGCAAGAGAAACAATAAGAGAGGTAAATAGGGAGCCTACATCCTGGGAACAAATTTTTACTCCACACACTTCAGATAGAGCCCTAATATCCAGAGTATACAAAGAACTCAAAAATTAAACAATAAGAAAACAAATAACCCAATCAACAAATGCGCCAAGGACCTGAACAGACACTTCTCAGAGGAGGACATACAATCAATCAACAAGTACATGAAAAAATGCTCACCATCTCTAGCAGTCAGAAAAATGCAAATTTAAACCACCCTAAGATACCATCTCACTTCAGTAAGAATGGCAGCCATTATGAAGTCAAACAGCAAGTGCTGGCGAGAATGTGTGGAAAAGGGTACACTTGTACATTGCTGGTGGGACTGCAAGTTGGTGCGGCCAATTTGGAAACCAGTATGGAGATTCCCTGGAAAGCTGGGAATGGAACCACCATTTGACCCAGCTATTCCCCTTCTCGGACTATTCCACAAAGACCTTAAAAGAGTGTATTATAGTAATACAGCTACATCAATGTTCATAGCAGCACAATTCACAATAGCTAGACCGTGGAACCAACCTAGATGCCCTTCAATAGATGAATGGATAAAAAAAATGTGGCATTTATATACAACAGAGTATTACTCAGCACTAAAAAAAAAATGACAAAATCATGGCATTTGTAGGGAAATGGATGGTATTAGAGCAGATTATGCTAAGTGAAGCTAGCCAATCCCTAAAAAACAAATGCCAAATGTCTTCTTTGATATAAGGAAGGCAACTCAGAAAAGAACAGGGACGAAGAGCATGAGAAGAAGATTACCATTAAACAGGGAGGAAAGGTGGGAGGGAAAGGGAGAGAGAAGGGAAATTGCATGGAAATAGAAGGAGACCCTCATTGTTATACACAAGTACATGTAAGAGGAGGTGAGGGGAAAGGGAAAAAAAACAAGAGAGAGAAATGAATTACAGTAGATGAGGTAGAGAGAGAAGATGGGAGGAGAAGGGAGGGGAGGGGGGATAGTAGAGGATAGGAAAGGCAGCAGAATACAACAGACAGTAGTATGGCAATATGTAAAAACATGGATGTGAAACCGATGTGAGATGTGATTCTGCAATCTGTATACGGGGTAAAAATGGGAGTTCATAACCCACTTGAATCAAATGTATGAAATATGATATGTCACGAGCTTTGTAATGTTTTGAACAACTAATAAAAAAAAGAAAAAAAGAGAAGCACAGTGGGGAAAAAGCCAAGCAAGCAGAAATGTCAAAGTCATATGCTCTTTAAAGAGTTTAAATGGCTGGGCATGGTTGTGCACTCTTGCAATCCCAGAAGCTCGGGAGGCAGAGGCAGGAGGATTGCAAGTTCAAAGCCAACCTCAACAGTTTAGCAAGGTGCAAAAAAAAAAAAAAAAAGTGAAGAGGTTTGGAAATAATAAGATAATTTTAGAAGGCAGTTTCAAAGTAAAGGTGAGATAGATGAAACCTGAGAGTAGATAACAGAGATGAAGAAGAGAAGGCAAAAGAAAAAAAATAAAGGAACTGAAAATGCAGTTTCAGGAGGGTATTCGGTTGGATATGAAAATCAAAAGACAGAGCAAACTTTAAATGAATAAATTCCAGAGGTGTTGAGCCTAGGTAATTCAGAAGTTGACTGTGATTTTTCCAAAAGAGGGAACAACAAAAAGAAACAAATATTAGAAGAAGCAGTTCTGAAGGCAATGTTAGAAGAAGGTTCTGAATTCAAGAATATGCTATGTAGTCCCAGACTGATACAAAACTGAGCATATGACAGGTGCTTTTTACAGATTTATTAATTAATGAATAATGCAACTAAAGTAGTTCAATGTTAGATACACTAACATTTTGGTATCAATCAAGTAGTTATAAAGGTAGATATAAACAGGAAGTAAAAACTTCCTTGAGAAAGGTAGAAATTAAATTCATATAATTGCATAATATAATTGCAGGGAAGAACAAATTAGATAGAAAACAATCTCAGAAAATAAAGAACTTTTCTTTTAAAAAGTTATTAAACATATTAAATGATACAGAAATGTTAAGAACTAAGAAATAACCATCTCAGTTCACAGTTAGGGGGTTAAATTTTTTGTTTCTCTTATTCTATAGATGGCTTCTCATGATTTCATTCACTTTCATACTGTTATGTATTCATGCCCATAGAGATTCTCTGAATTATGAAAGTACAAATTGTCTGTGATCACATCTTCTTGAAATGATTGTTAAATCTGACATATTTACTTTCAGCCATTTAAAATGTATATGGAAATATTCAATGGAGAATATATCATTTATGAAATGTACCATTGGTCAACATGAAACTACCCTCTTTGAACTGTTCAATGATCTTTCCTTAGAGTTTTCTTTTTTCTGAAAATCGCATTGCAACTTCTGATATTTTAATGTTTAGAACTTCTTAACAAATCGTTGTATTCTTTCTTTTTAAACTTTTATTTCATTTCATTTCAATAGTATCACATAAGCTATATTTACTTTGGTTTGTTATCCTTTATGGAATTAACAACATAATTTTATCAAAACATAGGTATCCTGTCTTATGCCTTTATGTTTATTATGTTATGTTTTATATGATTCCTTGCTTTTGCTGTGTATTTTTCCAACTCAAAATGTTTTTTTTTCATTTTAATTTTAATTTACCCTAATAATTTGGAAGGTTTATATCCTCATTTGCTCTTATAAATATGTTCACATTTTCAGAAAACAACTCTTATTATTTTATCTTTAAGAAGCATTCTAGTTTCATTCAATTTGTAGCAAATTAACACAACTGTTTAGATGGAGTTCAGTATTCACTTCTAGACTTTTTGAAAGTATTGACTAGAAGTTAGTTTCTGGAACCACATATCACTGTCGTGGAAGAGCTTAGAGTACCTGGCTTTCTCTCAATGTTATTACTATGACTACCTGTACTACTGCTGCTACTACTATTACTACTACAACTATTATTACATCTCTCCTCTTCCTCCTTCTTTAATTAAAAGTATTAATAATCTTTGAATTACCTCCATCCTTAATCTCTTAATGTGAGTACTTTACAGGAAGCATAGAAAAGGCATTTATTCTAAGTATTTGAAAAATTTTAAGATCACTTTTTACCATTTTATATTAAAAAGGAGAGATCCAATGCTGATTTTACTTATGTTTACATAATTACTTCCATTTAATTCTTTTTCTGTCTCACTAAGTATAGAATTGTGCTTTTGTCTTTAAAGTTTTTTGAGTATTCTTTTCTTTTTTGAACTGATATATTAAGTCATTTCAAGACAAATAATGGGTCATTTTTCAATTCGTAAGTTTTCTGAGGTCATATCTTTTAATATCACCTCTATTCTATATTTTAGGTTTTTGTAATTAATAATATTTAGGCTGAATAGCATCTCCTTATTCCATTATAATTAACTCTTCTCACTTTATTTTTCATTCATATCATTCTCTGAACTTTGGAAAGCTTCTCAGATTGGTAATTCACCCAACAGATTTATTTTTCATAGTTTTTTTTCTGTTTTTATTTTAAACTTGCTTTCACTAGGTATTAACCTGTCACAATGATGCCTTTTGTTTTGATGCCCTTTTCCTCATTTCACATCTTTTTTTCCCCTGAATTTTCTATTTTCATGACTTTCTTCTCTTATTTTATAGATTATATTTTATATCCTGTTGAGTGTACCATTTACTAGTTTTCTGTGCCTTCTTTCTAATCCTGCAGCAAATAACTTTTGAAAGTTTGTTTTCTCCTGGACATGTGAGGTGATGTATCAATCTTCTTGCCTTGAGTGATTTAGAGATCATTTGAAGGTTTTCTTCTACTTCTCAGGTATTAAAATAAGCTCTGTGAAGGACTGACTTTTGCCTACAGGTATGATTTACCAGTATGCTTGCAGCCCTCTGTAGACATTTGCTTGCTACTTGAAGCTCCTACTTAGATCTGCAGCAGGTGGCATAGTGCAAACCAAAGTGCCCAGCTTAGTTCTGGCTGTATTAGGCTTTCATCTAAGGTAGCTGTATTGGGATGTAACTTTTTTTTTCTATCCATTTTGCCTGGATCTCAGATCTCTGAAAAGTGCTATTGTTAGTCCTCTGTTGAGAAAACAGGGCCCTTCCAATCTTCCCAAATTTTTCCTTTTCCGCTCAATAGAATCTTACTTGTGGTAAGCACCGTTTCTAGAATGAAATATAATCTCTACCCATCAATTTTTTCTATTTCCTTAAAAAAAATTTTTATAACCTGCAAAGACCAACTAAAAATATAGGAGAGTTGACAGAATGAAGGAAAAGGAAGCCCTTTTGGTGCTGCCAGTCATTGGCTATGGTGTTGGTACCTGTGTTGCCTTGGAGAAAAAAATATAGAGGAAGGGATGCCTGCTTTTGGATTCTGAAATCTGAAAAGCATTACCCCCATTTCTGTTTAAAGAGTACTAGTGGGTTCTTAAAACCACTTTGAACTCTAGTTCCTGTGACCCTTAGATTACTTAAGATCACCACATAGAAATTATAGATTCTGAGTAATGCCCCATTTTTCCACATGCTGGTTGCAGTTCTATTGATCAAATTCCATTCAAGAACTTTTGCCAAGGGCCAATGTCTCGGCTTGGCACCAGAATCACGAGGCACTCACAGTTTTGTAGATTCAAACAGCAATTCTTTATTCCCGCTCTCACACCGCCTCCACACAGGTCCAGGGACAATCGCGTTCTCCCGTCTACCCGCACAATTCACCTACTCCACAAGGCTCTCTCCAAATCCCATTTTAATCTCACGAGAACTCAACGGGAACAAGCAGCAGGAACACCCTAATCCCAGCAATAATCTTCAACTTCCAACTTCCCTAAAACCCATTATCTTAAACTGGCAACGCCTTAAACTCAAGGAGCCGGTTACTTCCTCAAACCTGATCAGCTCTAAACCGGGATCCACCTTGGTCCTTGAGCAAGGTCACCTTATTAAAGTATGCATGCAATGTCCCATCGAATGTCCTCTAAGCAGCATGGGGTACGCTTGGCAAGGAAATTTCGATGCGTCATTCCTACTTGGTAATGGCCCTCAGCAAACTTTATTATAGTAAATGGGAGTGAGAGTGTTAGTATGGGGATAGGCCCAGAATAATATATTTTATAAAAGTGGATAATTTCCAGAATTTGGTTCTAGTTACTGTTAATAATAAATAATTTTAATGTACCTCACAATTGTAGAAAATGTCAGTGTGTCAAAAATTTCATAGTTGAGAACATCTGAAATAAAATACTAGAGGATACTCACATCCAAACATTCTTGGTAGTTTAGCCTGAAGTGGAAAGTTTATATTAGTAAGTCCTCTAAACCAGCAACATTGAAATCTCTCATTGGCAGAAAAAGAAGAAAAAGGCAGGGTCTCTTACATCTCCCTATTTCCTCTTCCCCAAATTTATCTGGTTGCTATGGCAATCAGTTGTTCCTTTGGTAAGACTACTCTTCCAATCTTTTATACTCACTACCACTGTCTATTTTGGTTGTCCCCAAAGTGGTCCCACATGTCCCAGTATTTCTTGTTCAATCTGTACAACTATCAGAGCAATCATTTTGAAACAGAATCATGAGCATATTATTTTACTGCTTCAAAAGCTTTCAAAGACTACAAGGATGTTATGCTGAATAAAGGTAAAGAATTCATAGGGAACAAAGCCCCTACTTCCACTTTTACCCCTTCCCTCCTCACCATATGATCCACAGTGACATACCCCAGGTAGGAGATTGTCTATCTGCATCCAGCACAACAGAAAAGGCCTATAGATGGTGGTGTTTGGGGTTGCCTAAGAAATGGCTTCCATTTGTGGTAGGCCTCCAATGATCCTTGACTTTTTTTTTGCTCAGGACCTGTGTAGTCAAGTTCGATGTGAACTTAATGCTTTGTTTCTAATGAATAGAATATGGCAGAAATGATGAGAAACCACTTCCAAGGTTAGCATACTAAGTATCTGTGGCTTCTGTCTTGAGGACCCTCTCTAACTTTTAAACCATTGTGGTATGGCTGAGCTTCCCTAAGAAAAGGCTCAGGTGGAAAGAAACTGATGCCTCTGACCAATAACCAGCAAGGACAGGAGTAGCCATGTGAATAAACTTGTGAGTGGATGCTCCACAGTAGGAGGTCCCTGAAACACTTCGACTTCTACTCTGTGAGAGACCCTAACAAGAAACCATGCCCAAATTCCTGACCCAGAAAAAACATGAGAAGATAAATGTTTGTTGCTTTAAGCTGCCAATTATGAAGCAATTTGTTATGCAGCAATATGTAACTAATATAATCACTACCCAATCACTCCATAATGAGAGCCATTTTTCAACATGCCCCAGCAACCCAGCCAGAGCTTTCAATTGTGTTTTGAGCATTTTATTCTTAAACACAAATAATTAGTAAATGGGACATGAAGAAATTGGCTGGGGGTGCTATGTTTTGCTTGAATGTGATGATAATTCCATGAATATGTATATGTAAAAACTATCAACTTATGTATTTTAAAGATGTACAATTTTATGTATGTTAATTGTGTCTTAGTAAAGCTGTTTAAATATTAATGGAGCAATAAAACTCACCAAGTATTTGAACAAAATGACTCCAATATAATAGACAAGGGCCCAAATAAAGAAAATACAAAAAGCACTCAGAGAAAACTGAAACAGAGCAGAGGAACAGAAAAAAAAATGTCTAAAAATATCTATAATTATTATCCTCTGAGAAATAAATGAAACCTTTTTAATCCTTGAAAAATGAAGGGTTTAAAAAATGAATAGTATAAGGATAAAAAGAAAGAGTTATTACAAATTTAAAAGCATAATAGTAGAAGTTAAAAATTCAACAGAAGGTTTAGAAGATAAAATTGAAGACAAAGAAAAAGGAAATGAGAACAAGAAAGTAAGTAAAGCAAAAGGCACATTTTCAGAGGTCTACTAAAATTAAAGGAATTTCAAAAAACAACAAAAGATTAAAGATTTATTTATCATTTTTTAAATTTGAAGAACTATAGACAAATACACATTTAAGGGACACGAATAGTGCTCAAAATGAATTTACTCAAAGATGCTTTGTATTTATTACCTATTGCCATGTTAGAAATGACCACAAGATGTGTCACATACAAATGACATGCATTTATCATCTCACAGTTTCATGGCTTGGCTGGGTTCACTGACGAGGGGTCTCATATGTATTGGCAGTAAACATGTTGGTTAGGGTTAGCGTCTCCTCTAAAGGAAAATCTGTGAAAGACCCAGCTTCCAAGATCACTCATAAACAATTGGCAGGATTTATTTCCTTGTGAATTGTTTAACAGAGAACATCAGAGATTTATTGGCTTTCAACCATAAACCATCCTCATTCCCTTGCTGTGGGCCCTTCCTGTATGGCAACTTGATTTACCAAAGCATAAATGCTAAGGAAGAAAAAAAAAGTGTTTGCTAATAAGACAGAAGTCACAGTTAATGGTGGAAATGACATTTCATCATCCCCTTGATCTATGGGTTAGATACAAGTTCTTTGCCCAGTCCATACTCCGGGAGATGAAATTACATGAGGGCATGAATATTAGGGGCGACAATTACAGGGTGCCATTGTGGAAATTTTTGCTACACCTTCTATTTTGAAAATGGCAAAGCTAAGGAAAGGAGAAACTTAAAACTTCCTGTTGCAGAGACTACCAGCAATCATAATATATTTCATATGCTTTATACATTTATTCAGAATACTTCCTTGTCATTAGATTAGAGTTGTGATTCTCAAATAGGGTAATTTTGCCTACCAGAAGACCTGGACAATATTTATAGACAATTTTGGTCATCACAGTGAAGCATGTTACTGACATGTAAGGGAAAGAGGCCAGAAATATTGTTAAATATCTTACAATGCACAGGATAGTTCCCATGACAAATCAACATCTTACCCAAATACCAAGATGGCCAACATTTACAAACCTGGCGTTAGAATTATGCACTTTTTGTAAGTACCATGAGCAGAAGTGGCATGATATTTCTGTAGCAGAACAGTTAAAAATTAGTGTATCTCCTCCACACCTTTCTTCCTTGGTCAAAGTGAACCGGAATGCCACTTACTGGCATGGTGGGATTACAAGATGAGAAGAAACCGGGTTTGTGGACATGTGGGTGGAAGAGAGCTCCTATTAAATTGCACCAGACTCTTGTGATCAAGAAGTACACATTTTGTTTGCTAATTGAGATTTCTGCATCTGTCTATTGAGAAAATTAGCAATAGATATCTTAAACAATATAATTCCAGAAAGAACAAGCAGACTGCTATAAATGCCTGAGAATCTGGATGGTATTGGACTACTCAAAATTAGCACCAGAAGCAAGAATACATTGGAGCAATTGCCTCAGTACACTGAGGGAAACAATATCCTCAATAGAATTATAAGCATTCCTTGTTATTCAGTATATTTGGTTCATAATGTTTGGAATATAGGTAACAACTTTTCATATAAAAGTTATCTAAATCTGATCTGTTTTTCAATTTGGACAAAGTTCATTTAACAAATGATTCCTGAATACATTCATATCCTAATCTATCAAATGTTCGAGTGGAATAAAGACATCCTCAAATATATGAGGCTTCCTATCATTTAGTTTTTATTCACTATGTCTGAGGAAGTATCTTAAGAATGTGCTGAGAGCCATAGCCAAGTAGGAATGATGCATGGCAATTTCCTTGTCAGCCTACCCAATGTTGCTTAGAGGGAGGACTCTCCATTGTGGAAATGGGCTTGCCTTGGACCCAGGTCATTTGCAGTGACATTGCATGTAAGGTGACCTTGCTCAGGAATTAGGGCGGATTCAGGTTTAGGGTGGTTCCAGATTTAAGGTGGATCCTGCTGGGAATACGGTGTATCCTGCTGCCTCAGGCACCCACTCCTTGAGTTCCTGTTGAGTTCTCCCAGGATTCAGAGAGTATTTTGGGATGCAGAGCCCAGTGGAGGTGTGGATTTTCCCCAGAACGTGCGTGTAGAGTGCCAGTGAGAGTTCGGGAATAAAGAGTTGCTGTTTGAATCTACAAGGCTGTGAGTGGCTCATGATTTTGTGCCCAGCCAGACTGTGGCAAGAATGTGTTCCCCAGAATGAGAAAATAAATCAAGAAACAGGAGCTTATTGGGTATAGAAAGCAGTGGTCCTGGGAGCAGAGGTGGAGAGTATTCTCAGAATGACAGAAACACAGCAAGCCCAGAAAGCCACCAGTTCCAATAGGTGTAAGAAGACTCTAAAATACAATGTATTCTAAATGAAAATAATCCCCTGTTTGCCACTCAATTTTGTCCTGTGAAGGACACTTGATACTACTACTCACTTAAGTCATTTCTCAGTAATTCTACACTTACTCCTGTGCATCCCACCAGGCTAGTTTGAGGTGGTCCTGGAGCCACACCTCTGCGGGAGACATATTAACTCTTTTCCTCTGTGTCAAATCTGCTTAACATCCCTTTACTATGTCTTCTGACATGTTTTGGACACCAATCACATCACAATCACATCATAATCCTATTGCCATAATCACACAGATTAGTATCTACAAAGGAATTAATGAAAAGACCCCAGACTCTAATGGATAAATTAAATTAGGAGATTGTAGATAAATTGCAGTAGAAGGTAAATCTGTAATGTTAGGTAGCAGCAGACGATGCATGGCCCAGGACTATAACTGCCAAATGCCAATGTCTCGGCTTGGCACAAGATCACGAGCCACCACACAGCTTTGTAGGTTCAAACAGCAATTCTTTATTCCCGATATCACACCAGCCTCCACACACGCTCAGGGGAAATCTAAAATCTCCCGCACAATTCACGTCCTAAATACTTTCTCTCCACGAGAACTCAGCGGGAACTCAGGCAGCAGGCATGCCCTACTCCCAGCAGCAATAATCTTCAACCTCCAACTTCCCTAAAACTCCTATTGTCTTAAACCGAGAAACGCCCTAAACCCAAGGACCGGGATACTTCCTCAAACTTGCAGGATACACCCTAATCCTGGATCCACCCTGGTCATTGAGCAGGGTCACCTTTCTCAAACACACATGCAAGGTCGCAGCAAATTTCCAAGGCAAGTCCATTTGACATGGGGTACGCTGGCAAGGATTTCCATGCGTCATTCCTACTTGGCAATGGCCCTCAGCATATAACATTTTATGTATGGGAATACAGAAAGGCTTGTTTCAATGGAACTGATTCACTGGGATATTTTGACTCAGAACACAAATTAAAATTTGAAAATCCACGACTATGTGTAGCTCAATTGCTTCTGTAGGCTGTAATCAATATGAAACTGATACCTGAAACTTTCTAACAGAAACTATATATGGAAACCACTGGATCAATAGTCTGGCTGGCAAAGAAAATTGAGACTGAAACTGTGGAAGCCAATGTCTGAGACAGAGCCCCTGGGACATCAACATTGGGAATGTCAGAAGCCCAAGGACCCCAGAGTCTTCCTTTGACTGACAGTTTCTCATGCTAGGCAGAAATGAGATCACTGCTCAACTATAGAAGTTGAAGGGGAGGGGTGAGAGAAAGACAATGTAGTGACTCTCACTGAGTGAAGTGTATCTGTGAAAATTTTTAAAAATAGGAAATACATTTATAAAAAAAGATCAATTAACTAGTTACAAGATATTGTTAATGTGGGAACAAGTAATCATAAAAATAATAGTTTAAAATAAGCTTGTTTTTTATTAACCAGCCTTTAAAAAGTTGCCAAAGAGATTGGTATTAGCCTTGTTAATTCCATATAACTGTCTTGTAAACATTTGTGCTTTGAATCTTGTCCTTCAGCCAGGCCACACAGCACATGCCTGTAATCCCAGTGGTTCCGGGGGCTAAGGCAGGAGGTTTTCAAATTCAAAGCCAGCCTCAGCAATTTAGCAAGGCCCTAAGCAACTTAGTGAAACCTGTCTCAAAATAAAATATAGAAAAATGTCTGGGGATGTGGCTCAGTGGCCAATATCCCCTAGGTTCAATCCCTGGTACAAAAAAAAAAAAAAAAAAAAAAAAGTCTTGTCTTTTATGGCCAGCTATGATTTGAACAATATAATTAGGTTTCAAAAAATACAAATAGTGATGAAAGTACACTCAGGTATGATTTGCTATTTGTATCAATCAGGTCTCCCAAATGCAAAACAAAATTGTTTTATTAAGATAAAAATCTTCCCTTAATATACCCATAAAAATCATCTACTTTTTAATCTCCTCTCTTACTAAGTTCTTCAGGCTCACCTTGAATTTGAGATTCTCCTACCTCAATCTCCTGAGTTACTTGGGATTACAAACATGAACCACCACCCTTGGCTTAAACTCTTCTTTTAAAGATTTTTTAAATATTAAATCTGAGTAGGTGGGGTTCTGAGTGTTAAAGTTATCATCAAGTGTGTCACTAAGGATTTGAAAACAGTTATTTTCACAATGAGTCATGGTTCCTAAGAATAATAAAACAAAATTGACGAATTAACAGGCAATGCTACTTAAGATCTGATTTTTGTTAAGGACAAATTAAGTTTCCTGAACAGTGTTTGGGGGCGGGGGGGTGGCGGTGACAGGTGACATGCTCAGCAGTTTTCAAAGCCTGGCATAGTGCTGA
This sequence comes from Ictidomys tridecemlineatus, assembly GCF_052094955.1. Classification (NCBI taxonomy): domain Eukaryota; kingdom Metazoa; phylum Chordata; class Mammalia; order Rodentia; family Sciuridae; genus Ictidomys; species Ictidomys tridecemlineatus. Next base: position 116,283,006 of record NC_135477.1, on the reverse strand, counting down.
TCAGCTTGAGTTCATCTTGGTTTATGCAAAGTCCGCTTAAGGAAAGGAAATATATGATAGCCAAAGGACTGTTTTTATTTTTTCTTAGTAACCTAAATCATTAGGAAAATATGAGCAAATACTGTAGGATATGAAAAAACTGATGTAATGAAAATACTACATCACGATAAAAGGTGATGTAATATTAAGTGAACAATGTTAAGAGAAGAGAAAAATCTACTTTATTGGAGAAAAAAAAGGCCTCGCTGTTTGTTAGTGATCTCTGCACTGGGACCATGGAAGTGGTGGGATTGTCCAAGTAGCCCTTTACTAGGATCCAAAGGACCAGAGAAAAGGGATGTGTTAAGACTTAGTGGGCTTTGCCCATCACTGTCTCTCTGGGGAGGCACAGCCCAAACCTGGCCAAGCTGGACAAAGGCAATCAGAGGACAGTGGCATAGTACTAAACAGATCTGAAACAGAAGAGGCTCCTGGTGCTGCAGAAAAAGAAGAGCCTAGAAAAGGAGAAGAGGATGAAACATGTTTATGTAAAATAGACTCAAAAATCCCTCGTGGAGAAACCTAGATCACTAGATGAGTGTGGTGCTCAGTTCTGTTGTCACTGCCCTGGTGGAACAGGGATACCACCTCATCTAGGGAAATCTTCAGTGCTACCAGCCTCCCAGCAAAAAGCTCATCACATTCTTGGGGATGGTTTGCGTGATAACACCTGAGATATTCCTTGGGAAACTAATATTGATCCTCTTCAGAGGCAAGCAGCAAGCCCAGGATAGGGTCAGCCTATTTGGCTTTTGTTAAAAAGCCATGTATTTTGCCCTTAAAGATCCTGTGATCCATATTTATCAAATTACCATATGAATGTATCTTTGTAACTCTTTGTTTTTGGTAACCGGGCAGTTAGACCACAAGGCAGACTGACGCTCCAGAATGTGATTCATTTATGCAAAAATGTTCTTTTTACTTATATTTTTTATTGTTAAATGTGTAATATATACAAGAAATATGTAATGTGCCTTTTCAAGTTTAATAACAAGAGTACTAATGATAAAATAAAACTAGCACCAAAATTCCCATCACCCAGCCATGAAGTGAATATGACTAAAACTAGACACTTTCTCATTATTCTCCCCTAATCACTTGTTTTTTCCTTTATTGCACAAAGAACTGCTATTCTAAATCTTGTAAATCATTCCTTTGTTTTTCTTATTTTTTTTGAACAAATGTCTGCATCCTTAATCTTGCATTGTGTGGTTTTATATGGTTTAGGATATTTATAAATAAAATTATGCTGCAAGTTTTCTTACATAAATTGTGTATGGTCTTTTAATTATGCTGCATGGCTGCATCTAGCTGAAGTTCATTCATTTATTATGTTTAATGTATTTACAATTTTAAATAATTTCCATTTGATGAATCAACAACAATTTATCCTTTGACTATTGGTAAATGTCTGGGTTGTTTCCAGTTTTCTGCTATTACAACAATGCTATTTTGAATATTTTCATGCATGTATCTTTTCTACTTTTTATATTCTATGTCTGCTTGTTTGAGCCTAGACATTTCTATTTTCCCCTTTTTCAGTCACTTATCTTTTTTCTATTCCCAACCTGCTATTATATCTGTTATTAAATTTTAAATTTAATTTTTCACTTCTGCTTTTTTTCTAATTACAGAATTCATCTATGAATTTGTAAAATAGCTTCCAGTTTTCTGTTGAATTTGTCCATTTATAGCTTATTTAAATATATGTATCATAGTTATTTTAAATCCCCACTTTTAATGACATATGAGTCTTCCATATAATATTTGGAGTGTCTAATCATGATTTATTGAATTTTGAAACTTGTTTATGGAAATTGTAAATCTAATTGACGCTCTATGCCTTCAGAAAGGATGTGCCATTTCTTGCTTTGTAACTTGATTTCAGAGCATTTTAGTCCGACCAGTGGATGAACTGACTCAACAATTTTATGGCTTTTAATTTCAATCTATGTCGAGCAAATGTAACTTCAGGGTGTAGATTTTCAAGACTCCCAAATGGAGCCTGAAGTGTCAAAGACTCGCCAATTTTATACTCCAAATTTTGTGTTCCCATCAATTTTCTGAAAAAATCTGACTCTACTTGTCCAAACCCCTTTGCTTGGCTTCTCAGACTTCAAGGGTTAATAATCTACCAAATTCCTCAAGGGCAAACCTAGTAAAGAGTGTGGCACTCCTCTTGAGCTTGATCACTTCAGTCTGGGCTACCTTAGCAGCTCCAAACTCTTAAGTTTCGCCTCTCCCACACTGTGATATTGCCAAATGCTCTGCTGGCTTCTCTGCTTCTAATAAAAATTCCTCTGCCTGGATTTTCCATTTGTACTCCATACAATAAGTGGGGAAATGCCTTAGGGAGAAGCATATCTTGCAGGTATTATTTGCTTTCTGTGGTTCGTTTCTGTTCTAAGATTTTGGCCATTAAGTCCTAGCTGCTTCAGTGTATCAGTTTTAAACAATTTTTAATGGAATAATTCTTAGCTCTGATATTGATTGTTATCTGTGGGATCATGGGTCTGCTGCAAGTGACTTTTTATATTGACAAAAGAAAATCCCAGTGTTTTTTGAGAAGTTCCATTTGTGTAATACCTGGTTTTGTATTAATTTAAATGCAAGTCTTTCAACTTGTGGAGTTCTGTGGTTTGTTTAAGTGATACAGTGTTTTCTTTACTTTGGGTGCTCCTTCCATACCTGTGTGCCCTCAGGAGGGTTTTGGAGACTTGAAAACCCGCAACTCCACCTAAGGAACTATGTCATCTTCCCCACTTTTTTTGGTAAACATCTGTACATTTCTCATCCTTGACATATTAAAGAAACTGAACATGTCCAAATGTGTCTTTTTATCAATCTCATCATAATCCTATTGCTACAACTTGGACAATCATGCATAATCCATTCAGGAAGTTCTCTCTTGCTAAGTTGTGCCACCTACCCACCTTTATACTGCAAAGAAACTTATTTTATTGTTTCCCAACAGTTTCCCAATGTACTGTAGGTGTCTGTTTTTATACCTCCCTCCTTGTGACCTTCAAATTTCTGGAGAGCCGTAGCTAAAGTTCTCTTTTTTCTTATACCAACATCCCTCTTGCAATAAATGTTGTATTAAATAAATGAATGAGTGAATAAATGAGTCACTCCCTCTTCCCTTAGAAGTATTCTGGGTTCCTGCCACACCAGTCATCGACTTTTTCCTCAAATGAGTCTTTGTCATCTGTAGTGGGCTGGAATTGTGTTCTCCAAAGGATAAGGCCTAATCTTAATGCCCTATGCTTATGAATGTGATCTTATTTGTTAAGAAAGATCAATAAAAATGTAAGGGTCTCAAGACAAGATCATCCTAGATTATATAGGTCCAAGAAAATTGCACTAGATAAACTAAACAGGCAGACAGGTTTTTGCATATGGCTGTTGCAGTAGGGGAAAGAGATTGAATGCAACTCCTATAAAGCAAAGGCAAGAAAATTGTGAGTGCTGTGGGGAGCTGGTAGGGCACATGTAGGAGAACCTAAAAGAGTAGGCTAGTCATTGTGATTAGGTCTTTGAGATGTGTTTGTTGATTGTCAAATAACCTGGGAAATGGGAACTATCTTCTTTGATAATTACATTTCAAAGAATGGCTCCAGGTCCTTGAGAAAAACATTTCTGGGAGGAGATTTACATTTTCAAGGGTTGAGGGAGAATTTAAAATTTGAAAATTTCTAAGTAAATTCTTTAATAAATGGGAAATTAGGGGCCTATAGCCCAGAGGACTCAGTCTAGTACAGCAGATGTGAATGGCAAGGCCATCTTGTTCATGTGGGCCTTAAATCAATGGCAGCATCCCTATGTTCTTATAAGAGGAATCTTTTATAAGAAACCGAAAAGGAGAGGACAGAGCCGAAGAAAGAAAAAGAATCAAATGCAGGGACAGAGATGAGGACATGTAACCACAAGCCAAGAATTGCTAACATCCATCAGAAGCTAAGGGAGAGGCAAGGAATGGATTCTCCTCCAGAGCCTCTGGAGCCTCTAACCCTGACAACACCTTGATTTAGGAGTTTTGGCCTCCAGAACTGTAAGAAAATTAATTTCTGTTGTTTTAAGCCTCCCAGTTTGTAGTTGTTAAAGCAGCTTTGGGAAAATAAACACCGTCTTTTTGGTCTTTTTGAAAGTCTCTTTCTTTGACTTGCCATTTAACTTATCAAAATTCTATATCTTATTTACAGCTCATCAGAATTGAGGTCCTTAGTCCCTTTTCCTATAATTGATAGTGTCAACTGAAGTTATGGCTTCTTTCTCTGAGTGCTGTTGATAATGATGATGATAAAGTATGAGAGCTAAAACTTGTTTAGTGTTTGATTTATATCTTATCTCTTTGTAAAATCATAATAAGGTAGGGACTGTTATTATTCCACATTAAGGATGATGTATCGCTAATTGGAAGAATCAAAATTCATATCAAGATATGTCCAAGTGCAGAGCCGATGTGCTTAACCCCTTTGTATTTGTTTGTTCATACAACTCAATGTTTACCTGTCTTATGTCTCATATTTTCTTGCATTATAATTATCCATGCATTTCTTTTTCTTTTCTGGTACAAACAATTCAACAGAGGTAATAGAAATCACAGATGCATACTCATATTTATTTAATTTTACTTTTTAAAGGTCTTTTTAACATTATGTTACTACATTTTTTTAAAAAAAATGAGTACATTATTCAAAAAGGAATTTTCAGCAACTTGCTTGAATACTTTTAACCTTTAAATGATTTTAAGATTATGTCTTATTTATCTTTTTACAACATTTGGCATAATTGTTTAAACATTAGAAATGCCCATATTTCATTAAAATGAATATAGTTAACCCCAACATTAGCTCCTCCATGTCCTCCAAATCCCCAGCTTTCTAGATACACATTTTTCTTTAGTTTTAATACAATGGTAAAAGACCTTGTTTGGCATATAGTGAGAAGCTCAATCTTCTTCTCACAACATTTCTGAATATTTTTTAGGCTGGGAGAAGGCTCCATTTTCTATGATAACATGTCACTTCAGTTGTTTTCCTTTGAACTCAGCCGCCAACTCCACTCTGAGCTCATCTCTTAGTCCTCTTGCTATACCCAGTACTACTCAAGTGACACAAAAGTGTTGTGGGGATGAACTGTTAGTAATGGCTTGAAAAATTGAGGGTTGAGGCTTATCATAGATTTTACATTTCCTCTACCATTAAGCAAACAGGCCAAAATTCAGTGAGTGATTGGTGGCACTGTGTTGCACACTGAAGAAACAGTGGTCTGAAAACTGGTAAAAGTTTCTGCGGTCATGTGGCCCATACTCTAGTCAGGAGAACACAAAATTCACCCGGGCATAAGGCAAACATAGAATTATAGCTCAGGTAAACATAATGAAAGAAAGGTCCATGATGGATGGAGAGCTACAGTGGTGGTCTTGAACTGAGAGCTGAGGAATGAATCTTCATTAACAAGACCTGGATCATGGATGGAGAGCAGGGGAGACGAATTGGAAAGTGTCCACAGCATGTGCAAACAAGTGATACTAAGGAGGAGCAAGGTAGATGGCAGCAACTGCAAGAAAGCCTGTGTGCTAGGGGTTCATAGACCCAGAGGGGGCAAGAGAGAGAGAGAAATAAGTCTGGAGAAACTACACTGAACTACTTTAACAAATGCACAGTAGCATGCCTTAGGTGTTCTTAACACATGCGATTTTAATCCTGAACTTAATGGGGAGATATCCAACAGTCTGATGTAGCAGTTTGACATGTTACATTTTGTATTTTAGGAGAAAAAATTTAGGTAGAGACAAGAATAATGTAGGTAAGGAATGGTGGATGCAGGGGTTTTAGAAAAGAAGGTCTTAGTCTAGGTGGGAGATGATATTCTAGACTAAGAATTTAAGAATTCAAATTGTTTTGGATATGGAAATTTCTCACGAATTCTCTCCTTAGGCCCTTCCCTAATTCTTTCTACTATTTTCTCTACTTCCACTTTCTCTCCTTCAAGGGCATCCTCTACCATCATCTTATTGTTTATCTTTTTCAGGACTCACACCTTCCCTGCATAATAATTTTAATAATGCACTAGTATGTGGGTAACTCGACACGACACTAAATCTCCCATAGTTTGGAGCCCAGCTTGTGCTTCCAACCATTTTGTCATGCTATTGCCAAATGACCACATTTCCACCCTTAGTAATACAAGCACGTGAAAGAATTATTGAAATCACATCATTGTTTCAGTATATCTAAGCTCAAATTATTAGTCACAGGCTTTCATCAGAACTTCCAGGGCTGTGGGGCTATGTGTAGGGATGGACACTTTCTTTCTTTGCTTTTTTTTTTTTTTTTTTTTTTAAGAGAGAGGATTTTTTAAATGTTTTATTCTTTAGTTTTCGGCGGACACAACATCTTTTTTTGTATGTGGTGCTGAGGATCGAACCCGGGCCGCACGCATGCCAGGCGAGCACACTACCACTTGAGCCACATCCCCACCCCGGGATGGACACTTTCATTCCCATTGAACACAGTCTACTGCTTATTTCCTCAAACCCTTCATATCCAATGTCTCATTTGCTGCAGCTATACTGTTTATACCTGCTAGGCAAGGATTGCCTTTTCATTATTGTGTAGTTTTCATTCTGTATTTCATGCAGGTCCTTCAAGTGTACCCATTTTGCTAACCTCAGATGGCTCACAAAAACTAAAAGCTAAACCCAGTAGTCTATACAGAGTAAGCAATTTATGTTAACAACATAGAATCCAAGTGCTTAGTCATTATGATTTAGAACTCTGTTCATTTCTGGGCAGGAAGAATACCTATCCCTAACATTGGCTCTGTTCTTGTGCTCTTTTAAAGGGAACGTCCTTCAGAACTTCCCATGTTTCCATATCCAGATTTCTTCACCAAGGCGGATAAGAACTTGGCAAAAATCGTTGACTATCATGTAAGATTGACTTTCTTAAACTAGGAGCAAAAGCTGTGTTCAAAAGCACTTTGAATTGTAAAATGTAGCCCTGATAAGGAAATATTAGTACATAGCATTTAAAATAGAGTCATGATTGGTCATTGAATGGAATGGTGGATGCAGGGGTTTTATCTCACTATGCTATCCACATAGTGAGATGCATGAGGTTTGCTATACTCAGTGCCTTCATTGGGTACAGGAAACTTGGGAAATACTAGCCTAATCCTGTTTCCTGAATTAGTACTGACTTCTTGTGACAAGAATCTAATATTGAACACTGAACACTAATTTCTTCTGCAGTGTAATTCTAATAACAGAACAAAAAAATTTTGACTCAATTTTCAGTGACCATTCTTTACCCTTGACGAATTAGAAAGACTTTTAATCACTTTGTTTTTAATATGCGTTAAAGAAGCAGTGACAATATAAGGCTATTCACGTAAGACACTTTAATTTATTGTGCTATATTTAATTGATAATTGCTTACCTAGTTCCACTCATTTTATGTCTACATTATTTTTAGCAGTAGAGCTGGAGTAAGAGACATTATTTTTGTGTTTTCTTTGAATGTAAAAAGAATTCAATAACATAAAAAATGTGATTATTTTATCATCAGTAGTTCAATATTCATCAGATTCTGATTAAATATCACCAGATTAATTTTTCACATTCTATTTAGTTATGTCTTAATAAAAAATAAGGGATTATATCATTTATTGGTTGCATTGAATAGTTATATACCACATAGCTAATATTTAAGCCACTGTAGCAATAAATTTAAATATTGAAGTTTGGAGACTGCTTGATATCTTAGAGTCACAAAAAGAGCTACTGTTTGGTTCTACTATTGAATAATAAAGTATTTGCTAACCAACATATAATATATTTGATGCATTCTCAAAAAATTTGAATGGTCCTTAGGGTTACTTAATAAGACAGAAGGGGCTGGGGTTGTGGCTCAGTGATAGAGCACTTCCCTAGCATGTGTGAGGCACTGGATTAAATTCTTAGCACTACGTATAAATAAAAGTCCATCAACATCTTAAAAGATTTTTTAAAAAAGAGGATAATGACAGAAAAGAGGATGGGAAATAGCTTCTAACAACTGTCATCTTTGTCTTTTGTTGTATATGCATTATTCAGGTAATTGCTGCCATTGGCCAGCTTATAGTGTAGCTAAAGAAAGATAAAGGAATCCTGTCTGAAACTGTGCTTGAGAGTTTCTGAGATCCACGTTGTTTGATATGTAGCCTAATAAAAATAATTAATAGTTTTTAGTTTTGATTTGGGAAAGCTTATGGAAGTGCCTCTAAATATTATATTATTAATGTATTCATGCACATATCATTTCCTTTCAGATGTATTTCACACTTTTAAAAATGCTCTTACATTATTAGTTTGATCCTCACAACAACTTTGTAAAACATCTGTCAATAAGAATAATTAGTGGTTCACAGTTCAGTTACTTGCCCAAAGTTTTAACGTTTGTAAATGATGAAGTCTGTGTACAAAATCAGATCTCTGGACTCCAAATCCACTTTCCTTTTCCTTTCTTCATGGCACCTCAAGTTCTTTGTGTATAGTCTCTACCAGGATTGGAGGCCAGAGGATGGGATCTGTAATATTGACAAGAAACAAAAACACATTCCTGAACCTACAGATATAATTGTACCTAAAAGCCAACTGACTTTTGTGAGTGACTGTAATAATTCAAGGAATAAGAAATACCTAATAGATCAGTGGATATTAAGGTTCCTTGTATAGAGCAGGTGTTCCTTAGCATGATGATCAAATCACTGAGTTCATGGGATGAATAAAGGTGTAACTGGTGCTTCCATTTCCCATCAACTTCAAGTATATGTGCATCCTCCTAGTTACCATAATGGATGATAAAAATGACATGCTCAAATCAAAACAATACAATGATTTTTTATAATATTTATTTTTTTTTAGTTTTAGGTGGACACAATATCATTATTTTTACATTTATGTGGTGCTGAGGATCGAGTGCATACTAGACGAGCACTCTACCACTGAGCCACAACCTCAGCCCAATACAATGATTTATCTACAATGATTTATCTACTAGTCATGGTCAGCTGAGACAAAATTAATTTTATTTTTTCTGGGCTTTATAAAATGAAGGATTTTGATGTATTGTGAATTCCAGCCATGACAAGTTTTAAGGAAGGAATTAAGGAGGAAGAGTAGCCTCTTGGACAATTGTAATACGGTAACCTTTCTTGGCAGGCAGCTTTCATATGTATTTATTCATTTATACATGCTGTTTTGGAAACCTAAAATTTTGATTTTACTGACAGTTCTTAAAAATTAATCCTCTTGATTTTTCACAGTGTAAACAGCAAAGTATGAGATAGGTACATGGCATACCATATATAAGATACATTAGTTATCTTTATCCATAGAAAATATTATATTAAAATATATTAAATCAACTATTACTTATATGCTATAACATAAATTGGTAGTCTTATTAAACAGATTATTATTTAGTTTACTATATGTGAAGGAATTATGTGTCGCTCTTAAATATCATAGAACTTGCAGACAAAAACAAAACATGAATTTAAGCCTGTGCCTGAATGTTCTGGATGTTTTTCCTCAATTTTCTATATATTTCCTGCAAAAAAAAATGGTTTCTGAGAAACCAAATATGTGAGCAATAACTGTGTAGATGCAATCTCGAAGAAAGTGCTGATAATTTGTATTTCTTATGTCATTAAAACCTAACTGGGATATATAATATAATAAGTATATGTGATGATATTTTATGCTTTGATTTTTTAATGATTCAGTGAATGCTTTATAGTTAAGTATAATAGTTTGATGTAATCACACATGTATACAATTTAATTTGCTCCCTTTCAGTCCTGGTGCCTCCTTTCCCTCCCCCTAGTCCTCTTCCTCTACTTGTCTTCCTTCTATTTACTTATCTAATCATTTTTAATGCTTTAGTGCTTTGTAGATATATAGAAAGGTGTATTCAGTGTGGTATGTTTATACAGCATATAGTGTTATTTTGTCAAATTCATTCCACACTTCTCCCCTTTCCCATTCCACCTCTTTTAATGTCATTCTGCTATGAATATTTTGACATTTTACAGAATTGTAGGCCTTCAGCAAGGCTGAATGATATCCATGGACTCTAAAGTTTGGTTCTGCTTATTATTATCTGTACATCTCAGTTGTCAAATAGTAGTCAGGATTCACAGCACTGATACACATAATAACCTATAAATTAACTGAGCGGCTCCTTAGCTCATTTGTGCTTGAACTGAGGGTGTGGGTAGTGTCCCTAGGAATTTCTAAATTTTATGCTGAGTTATTCTTCCCTAAACCTTTTTTTTTTGTCTGAAAGGGAGTTTGCCATCCTTTTATATATTCCCTGATAAAATGTATTAGGATAGGGAAAAAATTTCTCTTGATGATGTTTGATTTATCATCATAACTTCCAACACTGATTATTCAGTCCTAGGACTCCTGATGTCAGATATGCTATTATTGGCATGAATTAACTGATCAGTTAAGATGAATCCCCTAGAATCGGTCTGCTGCCAACCATTAACTTCATTTCAATCTCATATGGAATAGTACCACAATTTTTGCCTTTCATTTATATTTTTTCCTATATTTTTGTTTGTTTTGCATTAGCTTAGTTTTATTTTTCATTTTATGACCCATGCTGTCATATAAATATCAATATTGATGAAGAAAGTAAAATCCTTTGGGATATAGAAAACCAGAACCTTTTATCTCTTCTTTCGAATGTTAAAAATGTTAAAAATACTAAGAGAGAAATGTTTTTGTGGGGATCGTATGTGTTTTAATAGATGGTTTGTATATTTTCCTAGTAAGGTAGAAGAGTATAAGATTCCTGAGGATTGTCTGCTGGGGTGCGGGGGGCGGGGAAGACTAAGAAATATGTATATAAGTATCTTCATTTGAAGAAGCTAAACTGATATTTTTTCATGGAAATTACATGTAAATGAAGTTTTCTCTCTAACAGTGGCAGATAGAACTGAATTTGCGAAGGAAAGAAGAGGCGATGAATGAGGCCAAAAAACGGAAAGATAAAGACTTAGAAGAGAAAAAGCACTTTGAAGAAATTATGAAGAGAAGAGAAGAGAAACTGCATAAGCAAACCAAACCTTATGAGCTTCCTCAGATGACTGAAGCAATTTCTTTAGAAAAGAAAATGTCTCACAAAAAAATGGAGATCACATTGCCAGAAATTAATAACAGACCAAGAGAGCTTCATATTAGGAATATTTGTTGTAATTAATCTGAGGTCATTGGGTGGAAAGGAGCTGTCATCCTAGTGCAAGCTGTTTAATAGTCATATTTTAGTCCTACATTGGTAGTCAACTTTTAGTCAGTTGAATGAAGTGATTTCACCAGTTAAAAATTTCCAATTATATAACTATTGCTTTTCTCAGTTGATGCTTGTCTTGTGATTGTATAGCATTCTTGATCAGTCATTCCCAGAATGTTGAGTTTCATTGGACTTTAAGACGGAAATGAATTCCAAATTAATGGATCACTGAATAAGAGTTATTTCTTGAAAATAGAGTGAGCATTTGATTATACTCCTATAGTCACTATTATTGAAATAAATGAAGTTGTGGCATCTATTTGCATTTGCATTTTATTGTTGACATGTAAGTAAACACTATGACAGAGACTTGAATTTGCTAAATTACTATACGTAGGCAAATCTGGAAGGGCCAGTCACCTTTGATGCACTTGATCTTTAATGGATGCCAGCAGAAATCTATGAGTGACAGTGGTTTTACTTTGTCAGATGAGTTTATGGCAATGGATTAAGATGATCCTGCCAAGTGCAGTATAAACTACTGGAGACATTCATCCCGTTAGTAGTCATTTTTTAGAGTATGTAACTTCATCTGAAGCTTTCAATCTATGAGTAATAACAATGAAAAAAAGGGATCCTGTGATGCCTTGTATTCCTTTTCTGAAAAACATAGATAATATATTTTTCAATTTCACACACACAGCTTGGAGATACTCAAGAGACAGGTACATTATCAGGTCTGTTGAATGACCACACAGGTCAGAAAGGTAACATATATTAATGATGGGAGCTGGAGAATGCCTATCCCATCTAGAGAAATGTCTTGCCACTTGACTACATGCTGACATGTATGAACTGTGTTGTAGTATCTTCTAGTCTTTCAGGAAGAAACCTTTAAATGGATTTTTTAAAATTAAATTTGTACAGTGTATATTTTAGTCAGCTTTTGCATTGTTGTGACCAAAAGTCTGACAAGAACAATCTTGAGAAGGAAAACCTTATGTGGAATTCATGGTTTCAGAGGTTTAGTCCATGATCAGCCAACTCCATAGCTTTGGGTCCCAAGATGAGGCAGAACATCATGGCGGAAGGGCATGGCAGAAGAAAGCAGCTCCAATGGCACACTGCCAGCGACCTCTCTCCTCCAGCCACATCCTACCTGCCTGCAGTTACCTCTCAGTTAACACATATCCACTGATTAGGTTACAACTCTCATAAGCTAATCATTTCACCTCTGACCATTCTTGTATTGTCTCACATAGGAGCTTTTGTGGGATGCCTCATATCTAAATCCTAACACAAAATTTCAAATTGTTTCGAGAATTTTTTTTATCATTTAAGTTTTTATTAGTGCATTAGAGTTATGCCCAATAGGGTTCATTTTCATATAATTATACAAGCATGGAATATAATTCTCTCCAATTCAATCTAGTACTTGATCTCCCCCACCCCACTCCTTCCTCCCCCGTTCCCTTTTTTTTAAAACTACAGATATTCTATTTACTTATAGTTTTTAAAAATTAATGTAGGATAGATTTATACATCAAGGTGAAATTCACTGTGCCATATTCATATATGTACATATGGCAGTGTGATCAGTTTCATTCTACTGTTCTTCCCTTTTCCTGTCCCTCCTCCTCTGCCTTCAATCCACGTCCTTTACTCCATTAATCTTCTATTTGTATGGGACTCCCCCACACACACACTTATTTGGGGTTAGGTTTTACATGTAAGAGAAAAAAAAATTCAGTTCTTGACTTCCTGGGTCTGGCTTATTTCACGTAGCATGATATTCTCCAGTTCCATCCATTTATCAGCAAATGCTATAATTTCATTCTTTTTTATGGTTGAGTAAAACTCAGCTGTATATACGTATGACATTTTCTTAATTCATTTATCTATTGACAGGCATCTAACTTGGTTCCCTTGGTTGTTGTAAAGTGTGCTGTTATAAATATTGCTGTGGCTGTATCCCTATAGAATGCTGATTTTAGATCTGTTGGATATATACCAAGGAGTGGAATAGCTGGGTATGAGGTAGTTCCATCCCTACTTTTTTTTTTTTTTTTTTGGTAGTTGAACACAAAACCTTTATTTTATTTATTTATTTTTTATGTGGTGTTGAGGATTGAAGCCGGCGCCGCACGTATGCTAGGCCAGCGCTCTAATGCTGAGCCCCAGCCCCAGCCTGCATCCCTACTTTTTTGAGTATTCTCCATACTGTTTTCCAGAGAGGTTGTACTAATTTGCAGTTCCACCAACAATGTATGAATACACCTTTCCCCTCATATCCTCACTAGCATTTACTATTATTTGTGATCTTGATAATTGCCATTCTGACTGGAGTAAGATAGAATCTTAGTGTAGCTTTGATTTGCATTTCCTTGATTGCTAGAGACGTTGATCGTTTTTTCATATATTTCTTGGCTATTTGAATTATTTCTTTTGAGAAGTATCTCATTTGTTATTTTGCCCATTTATAAATTGGATTGGTTCTTTTTTTTTTTTTTTTTTTTTTTAGTTTCTATACAGTCTGAATATCAATCCCCTGTCTGAGGAGTAGAAGGCCCATTCCCTGTTCTGTAGGCTCTCTTCATGCTCTTGTTTCCTTCCTGGGTAGAAGATTTTTAAGTTGATACCATCCTTCTTATTGATTCTTGGTTTTCTTTCTTTTGCTTTAGGAGTCTTGTTCAGGAAGTTGGTGCCTGTGCTAATATATTGGAGTATTGAGCCTACGTTTTCTTTTAGAAATTACAGTTTCTGGTTTAATTCCTGGGTCTTTGATCCATTTTGAGTTGATTTTTGCTCAGGATGAGAGATAGGGATCTAGGTCCATTCCTCTAAATAGGGAAATCTCAGCACCATTTGTTAGAAAGCTTATCTTTTCTCCACTGTATGTTTTGAATATTTATTTTGAAATTCTTTTTTTTTTGAATATCAGATGATTGTATCTATGGGGATTTGTCTTTGTCTTCTAATTCCATTGGTCTTCATGTCTATTTTGGTGCCAATGGCAAATAATTTTTTAAAATCATATTTTATTTTAAGTTTGACACATGGACCACAAATTTGTGACTTATATTATGTGAGTTTAAGGTATCATTATTTGTTTAAAATAACAAAATATGTGGTAGAAAAATCTTGGGGGTAAGTTTCTGTTTTCATTCACATATAACTGATTCAAACTTGGTTTTTATTCCCATTTTGTGCTATCCTTGTGTCCTTCTACAGAGAATATTCAAGTTGTTACAAATAAAATTTCCTTCAACTATTGCTTTATTTACACGTGAAAATAAATCTCTCTTAATGAAAACCAGCCACTTTCATCTCTCTTAATGAAGACCAGCCATTTCCATTTCTCTGAATCTCTTTTCCTCCAAAAGCTTGTTCTAGCAGGTGTTTATCATCTTCTAGGACTCTTCCCATCACCCAGTTCTAAACCTATGGAAGTCCCAGGTACTCTCATCCTTCCATCCATACCACTCTCTTGTTAAGAACCACTAATGAATGACATGAGCCTTACCAAACCCTGGCTGCTTTTTTAAGTGATAATCTTTCTATTGGTTTACAGGCAGATGTAACCACTGAGTTAGAAATTGAAGGGAAGGGACTCTAGCATCTGACTGCTACTTGTAAGAATTTCAACAAATCCTGCTGTTTTCAGCACCAACTTCATGAAAAGAAACCTGGTCCCTCCATTTCTAAAACTTTCTGGCATTTTGAGACACAATCTTGTCTGCCTTAAGACTTTCCCACTACTGACTTTGGTTTATTTTGCTCTTCTCTGCTTAGATTTGTTCCTGCTTGTTCAACTGCTTTCTAACCTCCACAGTTGTGTTAGTATTTCCAACACACTATCGTCTTTTATCCTTATGGATTCATACCTTTGTTTTAATAACCGCTTTGCTCTCAGTAAATGGTGATTTAGAAGAGAGAAAAAAATCTCTATATAGGTATATATGAAGAAAGAAAGAAATGGAGAAAAAATGGTTAAAATACTTATACTTTAATTCTTAAATTATTCATTTTTATTTAGCAATAAAACATTTCTCACTGTTGTCTCATGTCTCTGACTCTTCTTGAAATATTAGCAAAGATTGTGCTTGTAAATCTGGATCTACATCCTAGTTTTACCTCTGGTTAGCTATGATATAATAGGCAGTCACCGAACCCTTTGTACTTCATTTTGCTAATTTATAAAATGGATACAATTAATATAAAGATTGCCATCAATCAGAAGGTAATTAGGGAAAAACTCTCATCAATCATTTTAACAGAATTGATGTCAACAATTATTCTAAAAGGTGTTCGAGAACTGAGAAAATGAGAAAGGAACATAGAAACAATACAGAAACAGTAGCTGGAGAAAACTGCTACCATTCCTAGTCCATGGAATCAAAAAGAATGGGATTATCAGAATGTGGGGATTAGAGGAGACACCTCACACAGTGGGGCTCAGGCCGTTGATGGGGGGACACTGCCTCGCTATTGCTGACACTTCTGAGGGACACAACTGGTGGTTCTGGGACCCCAGGAAAAAAAAATGGAAACCTGAACAAACTGTCTACTTTTAAGACCATACATGCAGGAAGAG
This sequence comes from Ictidomys tridecemlineatus, assembly GCF_052094955.1. Lineage (NCBI taxonomy): Eukaryota > Metazoa > Chordata > Mammalia > Rodentia > Sciuridae > Ictidomys > Ictidomys tridecemlineatus. The sequence continues at coordinate 116,267,082 of NC_135477.1, read as the reverse complement.
AAAGGCAATTGGAAGAATCGTTTCTTCATCCTCTCCATTCTTGTACATGTGCTCTCCTTTCCCAGCATCACACAGCAAAAGACAAAAGCGTAGGTTTGGAGCTGTCACTAGTTAAATAACTGGAAAGAATGTGCAGCATAAAGCCTATGACATATTAGACTATGTCATAATGTTACCCCCCTTTCTTTCATTTTGCATCATAAGTCCTTTTCTCGGCTCTTTCTGCAACTCTCCCAACACACACACACACACACACACACACACACACACACACACACACACACACAGGAGTTTGGAAGAAAAAAATCATTTTTTTTAAGTTAATGTAAATGGCTGGCTGAAAAAGAAACTTCACTACAAGTCATTTTTAGAACAAATTTTCATTTTTTCCATTAAGTGCTCAATTTAACACAAACTCAACTGGAATTATTTGTCATTTACATTTAGTATTAACTTTGCTTTAAAATTCACAAAGGGGTCTATGAGTCTGGGACTGTGTTGATATCAAATTATCAAATGGAGCCTTTCAGCTACTCTTTTTTCCCCCTTTATCTTATGTTTTCTCATTCTTTGTTATTTGTTTTCCACTTTGACAGGAGGAAGAAAGAGAAAGAGAAAGATATTCTTGTCTATTTACCCTTTACAGCTCTTATTTACTGTTAAGTGCCTCTTTTAGGAAGTGTTTAGCCTCCCTCAGGTCTAAATTCCCTTTGAACTAAAACTTGTTTCCATGCTACTTTACCATTATGTTTATTTCTATTTTGAAAGAGCAAACCAAGGGTTTCCTCCCTTCACTTATTATAGATTCTGTAGTTTTCTCTTAGTAACCATCAAAGCAACTTCTTTTTTACACAAGCTATTTCATTGACCTTTTAACATATAGAGAATGAATTACTTAAAGGACTTTTAGGCTGTTTATATTAGAGTGTTGAAAATTAAAAAGTATATATTAGGAGGAAAGGGGAGAAACAAAATAATAAATTCTAAGTAATACAAGCATAAAAATGAGTATTTATCCTATTGTGATTTTAAAATAAGGGCAAATAGTATGATTCATATAGGTTTGTGGGCATACTGGAGACATTTAAGAAAGAAAATATCTGAAAAAAATATACATACTCTAGCATTGGTGAGTGTATTTAGGGAAAAGAGGCATGGAGATAATAGACAAAAATAACTAGCATCATTAATTTTAGAAATTTTATAGTAACGTATAGAAATTCTAATTCAAATAATTGATTCTTTTGTTCCTACTAGTAACAACCCTCTTTGTAACTCTCTACTATTGAATTACATTTTCAGTGTTTTTTTCTCATACTTTAAATTTTTTATATCAACAAGTCCAAAGAAATTTATAATGCATCCACAAATTCACAAATTCTTGCACGGTATTGCTTAAAACACATATGGTAGATACTCCTTTTTCTCCTCTTATGCCGCCTTAATTATACCACTGTGTTCACATCACATGGTTCTATTGCAGGGTTTTTCTGACATTTGGGGCTAGAAAGTTATTTAATGTGATGGGTTTTCTGTGCTTTTTAGTAGCATCTCTTGTCTCTAGGCACTAGATACCAGTAATAGCCCCATCCCCTCACTCCTGCTGCTGCCTGTTGTAACAACAAAAGTACCCTGGGGGGCAAAATTGCTCCTGGTTGAGAACAATTGTTCCATAGTTTCACTGAACTTTCGGATTTCAAAGTTAACTGCCTGAGGGTTGCTTTTGGGTTTGCCTTCAAAATTTTATTCCAAACTGCTCATACACTAAACTGTATCTTTGGGTCAGTGATAAAAGCACCGGAGGTCTCAGGAAGGCTCCTCATTTCTCCTCACATCTCAGTTTATGGAAGTGGGACATGAAGAGCCCTGTTTGTTTTACCCATGATTAATCAATGACTCTTACCCCCTCTCCTGTGGGCTAAATACAGAAGAAGACAGGGAGTCATGAAAATCTACTCTGCCACTGCTCCGTAGTAAATTTAGCTCACTCTGTACTTTTCCACCTTAGTTAGCCACTGGAGACTTACAAATTCATGAATTTCCTTGTACCAGTTCTACTTGTTTTCTCTGGCCTAGGATGTGTTTGGAAACTTAGAGCAAAATGCATTTTAAATTATCATGTTCTATATCATAAATTCACATATTTGTATAGTTTTGTAAGTTCTGCTGATGATTTGGGTATTTTTGAGCTACATGCATTTTTCATGGTGACATAAATTTCAGGGGTAATTTGGCTTTAATGTTTATTCAAGCTCACTTTTCCATCCAATCATTCTAGCTAAGGGATCTATTTACATAATACCTAGTGCCTTGTTATTTTTTTATTGCTGTTTCATTGAAAAGTCAAAAATAAACAAATATGTATTTCCGAAGCATTTTTTTTTTTAGTTGAAAGAACCTTGTGGTTACCCAACTGTCCAATCAAATTTCCCGAGCTGACTGTTTTTAGGAAGGAGAATCCTTTTTTATGAATGAATGAATAAGGTAGAGATCAAACCTCTCAAAATCACCAGTGAGACTTTATATTAAAAAAAAAAAAAAACCTAGAGAACCAAAATCCAGTAATGCTTTGAATAGTGCTTAAAATTATGAAGAAATAGAAACTAAAATGGGCCAATCTGTTCATCTCTAGCTCCAATTTTTCATTTGGCTTCCCAATCAGATGCTTCACTGTAAAGAAGCCATGAATAGCAGACACAGTTTCTTCCAAACTATTCCAAGAAGAGATATTGTGGAAAGTCAGAGAGAAAGATAGAAATGAGGGTAATTGAAGAGCAAGGTATGTGTGTGGGGAGGTCATGGTGTAGAAACATCCAGATAGACAAGGAAAGTGAGCAGGTGAGTAGCATCAATTCCCAGACTACTCAGGAACTGTTAAATTCCTCCAGGAGAGGGATTAGACACAACCATTTCCAATTACACCTGCAATCATTAGGGTGAGGTAAGAAGCAAATACTGAAAGTCAGGTCTCTGGTATTAGCATATCAAATGCAACAGCCAGAGAGAGAGAGAGAGAGAGAGAGAGAGAGAGAGAGAGAGAGAGAGAGAGAGAGAGAGGAGAGATGGATCTACCTTCAGGGCACATTAGTAGAGAAAGCATACTAGTTCCTGACTCTACTTTCTATACAACCAGAGATATGAAAAATTATGCTCTCTCTATATATAATGTGAATTAGAATGCATTCTGTTGTCATATATGACAAATTAGATTTTTTTTTTAAAAAAAAAAAAAGGTCAGGGAGGTGTCAGAGGACTGTGGGGAGGATTTAAGGACCCAGGCTTCTGTCTACCCTTATAGGCTTTACTCCTCCCTATATAGCCACAGGCCATTTTGGAAAATAGGATGAAGGGAAGATGAACCTGGAAGGCAAAGAAGCTTCCCAAAGAAAACAAGTTTATATTTAAAAGATCTCTTGATTTCCTAGATTTGAATAATTTTAAACCTGAGTTAGTGAACCTAATCTTTGCCCTTCCCCAAGAAAACCAGTAGAGGGAGCCTCATGAGGAAAATCTAAGTGATTTTTATAAAACTTCAGAAACGAAATTTTCTTTTTATATTTAAAATATGTGAGATTAAGTTTGTGTCATTGAAGAATATATATGAAGCTGGCATTTCAACACATACACATATACATATTTGCATATGTATAATGAGATACCCTTAATCACTGGGGATATAGCAATGAATCAATGAATATTACAGAAACTAAAGCATTCTACATGTTAAAATTAATATGTGTGCTTAAGACAAGCAACAAATAAAATATATAATTTCAGGTAGGAATAGGTGAGGAACAAAAATAAAACATGGTGAAGAGACAGAGATAAGTTCATCTTAAATCAAGTCAGCAGTGATGGCCTCTCTAAAGATTTCAACAGAGATTAAAATGGAGTGAAAACAGGAGATGAAGGTTTGTAGTCTTTCTGTAATATCTCGGCATGGGCTTGGTACCATGATAATGCTGGACTCAGAGAATGCATCAGGAAGTATTTTCTTTAGCTCTATTTTCTAAAAGAGAATGTAGAAAATTGGTATGAATGCTTCCTTAAATATTTGCTAGAATTTACTAGAGTACCCATATGGGTCTGGTTCTTTCTCCTTTGTGAAGTTATTAATTATACAATCAATTTTTTTTCTTTTGGTCCGAGGTATTGAACTCAGGCGCACTTGACCACTGAATCACATCCCCAGCCCTATTTTGTATGTTATTTAGAGTCAGAGTCTTATTGAGTTGCTTAGCACCTTGCTTTTTCTGAGGCTGACTTTGAACTCTTGATCCTCCTGCCTCAGACTCCTGAGTCACTGGGATTACAGGTATGCTCCACCCCACGACTAGATTCGAATTGGTTCATCTCATCTAGGTGTTTGGAATTTGTGTACATAGAGTTGTTCAAAGTATTTTGATGTCTATGAGGTCAGTAGTGATGATCCTTCTTTTATTAGAAATTTGTATCTTTAGTTAACCAAAAGATATATTTATCATATTTATCAATCTTTTTAAATAAACATGTCATGTTTTAATTAAAAATAAAATAAAATGGAGTGAAAAGCGAGTCATTTGCCTTTTGGAGGGTGGTGGGAGACTATCCAGGCAAGGTAAACAGCAATTAAGAAATCTCTAGGATTACCATTTGTGTTTCTTGCTATATTTCTCCCTCTTCCCTGCTTTAAACACAAACTAACATTGTATTTCCTGGCCTCATTGTGTTGTGGTCCTATGGATAATTTTGGCCAATGCTTTTGAGTGAGGATGATGTGTGTTGCTTCTGGGCTGAAGTATTTACTTGTTGACTTGGAATAATAATAATCATCCCCCCTTCTGAATAATAATGAATGTTAAAAAGTAAACACTTTTTCCTCTTTCACTCTGGACTCCTTTAATAAGGATGATGGATCTGAGAAGACAAAGCCTTCTGTTATGAGAGTTGGAGGTTTTGGAGTTATAAATTATTGCAGAGTAATCCAGCCTAACATGACAGAATAGGAGTAAGTTTAGGATGTTTGAAGAAGAGCAAAGAATTCTGCAGAGCTGGAGATAAGGCCTCACAGGAATGAGAAGGAGATCAAATTGGAGATGTAGATTTGGGCCAGATCTTATAATCATAAAAGCCATGGTTTCAGCTTTGATTTTTTTTTTAACCAAGATAGAGGGAAATTGCCTTGGGGGTAATGAAACAAACAAGCAAAAGAAAACTTCAGCCTAACTTGTAATGTTTTGAAACTTGTGTTTTAAATTATGATTTCTTTGTTTTGAAATTGATATCTAATACACACAAAGGTTTGAGGTATTTTTCTAAGAACTTAACATATTATAAAATTGTGATTTTAGGAGATGAAAAGGTTCAACATAAGCCCACTACCTTTATAAATTATAACACAAAACACAGATGGATCTAAATGTCTTCTAATTTGAAATATTTAGAAATTTATAAAACACTTAAAACTAACTTTATAAAAGCAAAATGAAGCAATAAAAACTCCTTACAATTTACTCAGGTGCATCGAAATTTGTGGGAAGATAACTTTATGCCTCAGAAGATACTCTTCTCGGTATTGTTTCTCTGTTGAATAAAGAGTTTGGCCATATTAGTGTTATTACTAAGCTGAAACAGTGGCCTTTACTTTGTCTTCACAATTGAGAAAGTTGCATATTCAACATGTCAATGGCCATGATTGCTTCAACCAGGGTGAGAGAGGGGAAGTTGAAATGGAGACACACTGGAGATGTTGCAATGCACCTGTGCAGGTGTTTCAGTGGTTTTCATTCACTTTGTAGCTGCTGCATCAATGGCAATGAAACTGCATTTGATTGGATTTGGCAATAGCTTTCCTCCAACAATATTTTCAAGAGATGGGTTTGTTCAGGGTTGAATTCCCAATTATATCCTGTTGTAAGAAGCAAGATAAAGCAAAGTCTCCAGCATCAAATGTAATTACCTCTTCTATTGACAACTTGTTCTTACTGTTAAAATCATATTGCTTTGGGGGAGGAATGGAAAAATATCACTTTTCATTTATACACTAATATCTTTGAATACTAAGTGTATTTAACTGACTATTTATTTATGTGGTTCTGAGATCAAAGCTCTGATATGCCCTGAGATCAAAGTAGTAAAGAGATGTGGCACAGGATGTAGCACCATTGATATTTCAAAATTATTAAACTAATATATGTAGTGCATTTTATTCTTCCTGTAAATCATGTTCCTTTGTCATCATTAAAATATCATGTTACTCAAAGATAAGAAGATACATTTGTGTTCATAGCAGTGTTATCCACAACAAAAAGGTGTCGATTAATAGATATGAAATGTGGCTATCTACATACTGTGGAGTATTGTTCAGCCTTAAAAATGAAAGAAATTCTGACACATGCTACAACATATATGAGCCCTCAGGACACTGTTCTAAGTGAAATAAGATAGTCACATAGAGACAAATGTTGCAGAAATCTGAAGCAGACAGATCACAAGTTCAATGCCAACCATAGCAATTTAGTGAGACCTAACTCAAAATACAAAAATAAAAAAATATATAAGGACTGGGCATGTAGCTCAGTGGTAAAGCACCCTTGGATTTAATTCACAGTACCAAAAAAAAAAAGACAAATTCCATATGATTTCTTTTATAAGAGATATCTAGAATAATCAAATGCATAGAATTAGAAAAATGAGTGAAGGTTGCCATGGATTTGGAGAGAGAGAGAGAGAAATAGTGTATTGTTGTTTAATGGGTATAGAATTTTAGTTATGCAAGATGAAAACTTCTGGTTACTGATTGCTTAACAATGTGGAATATACTTAACACTACTGAGTTGCATCCTTAAAGACAGTTAAAATGTTAAAATTTATGTTAAATATATTCTACCACAATTATAAATACATAAAATATATCACTAGAAGGTAATGGGAGTTGGGTTCCTAGCTTCTTACCCACCTCCTTTTCTTCCTACCATCTGTGCTGCATGAGACCTAATGCATGCATATTTTGTTAGTCTAGCCCACATGACCAAGATGCATATGTATTCTTGTAAACAAACACCACTATCTCACCTCTCAGTCCAGGGGATGCTGACATTAGCAACACAGACTGGCCTTCCATGAACTTAACACATAGCATAGTTGGGGAAGGGGCCTAGGCTTTGGGATGGCATGTCCTTTTAGCTCAATAGGCTCCCTGGCTGTGGGGAGAGAAGCAGAGCACAATTTGCTAACATCTGGGGCCCAGGGTAAGAGCTCTTCTTCCCACATCTATGAGTAGCAATGTGCATCAGAAACTGATTCCAAATCTCTCAATTACAACCAGAGAGCAGAATTATCCAAAATTAGTGGCCATTCCAACCCTGCAAGAAAAAGAATATATAGCAAGAGCTTAACGATATGCAACAGATGGAGGAGTAGGAGTGACAGAAAGTTATCTTTAAGACCTTTCTTGAAATCAGGCATTTTGAAAAGAATAAGGCTTATCTAGAAAGGGAAGTCCAGATCCAACAACAGCAATTCCAGCTGCAAAAGCAGAGACTAGGGACATAGCATTTCCCACTGATTCCAAGAAGCACATTATATTTTAACATCTTGAAAGGGGCATGTTTCCTGTAATTGATGACACTTTACAATTGCTGTCAGCCAAGTGACAGTTGTGATATGGTTGTTAGTGCCTCTGCATGCGTGAATGTGATCATGGCTGTTCACAATTGACCCCACATCACAGGAGCTGTGTGTGTTGTTGGCACTTCATGAGTTGAGTCAAATGTCTATTTAAAATGTCTTCAAAAACATTGCACTATGATTTGGCACTGAGACAAGTTAGTTGTGTGCAAGAAGACAGAAACAGCAGGGCACGAATTGGATGGTAGTGAAATAAATGCTCATTATTGGAAGAATACTTGCAACTTCAAAGTAATGACAAGTTATGGAATTTAAAATAAAGATAGTCACAAATAGATGAAGCCATGTAACATTTTAAACGGAGTTTACAGGTTAGCTATTGCCACAATAATTTTGCATAGCACTTCTCCAAAAATCTCTGGTTGAAAATAACCCATTTATTATTATGTCTGTACCTGTAGGATAGCTGGAGTTCAGCTGGTCAAGGTGGATGGGATGTAGAAGGCTTAGCCTCTCATGTCTGCTCCACAGGGCTCTCCTCCACCCCCAGGGACCAGCATACTAGTTAGGCATGTTCTTCTCTTTATGAAGGTCAAAGGCAGAAAGAATGAGTGAGGACATTCAAGGTCTCTTAGGGGCCTGGTGCGCTATTGATTCTACCTCGGAGTAATAGAAAAAATAAGTCACACAGTGTAGTAGGATACAAGCAGAGAAACATAACAAATGGGAGATTTATTTTAAGAGATTTATCACAGATTTTTGCTTATATAATGGTGGGTGTATGACTAGGCAGCTCTGAAATCTATAGGGTGGATTAGAACTCTCAGGTACAGGAAGAAATTTAAGTCCTTCTCTCCTTTTAAAGGCTTCCAATGGATTGGATCAGAATCACTGGTATTATCTAGGATCACATACCTTAGAGTCAACTGATGATAAACTTTAATCACTTCCTACTAAATGCCTGTATAGTAACATCTTGATTCATGTTTTATTGGTTAACTGGGACTGATGTCAGGGGATCTTTGGCTAAAGCTAAGGGGAATATTCTCTCTTCTATGTAAGAAAGGGCATGGGTATATCAGGTAGGAACAAAACACTGATACAAAATTGCAAGCAACCATACTACCTTGTACTAAAAGACTAAAATAAAAGAGTTATTTTAAACCAGAGTTTTGGAGCAGTGCTATGCAACATTATTGTGACAATATCTAACCTGTAAACTCAGCATACATCAACACAAGAACTGAAGACAGGAAAAACAAACTAAGCCTACAGAATGGAAGAAAAGAACTTTCAAAGCCATGAAATACCGTTATGGATAAGTGATGAATCATGTGAATCCATCACTAAAACACTATACAGTTTATTTGATAGTCTTCTAGGTTTTTTGTTTTGTTTCATTCATTTGTTTTTGTTTGTTTTAGTGACACAGCAAATAGTACCCCCACACTCGAAGATATTAAGATATTTATTATATTTGCAAAGGCTGTTATTTTTGTTTGTTTGTTTGTTTTGGGTTTTGGTATCAAGGATTGAATTTAGGGTATTCAAACACTGAGCCACATCCCCAGCCCTATTTTGTATTTTATTTAGAGACAGAGTCTCACTGAAATTGCTTAGTGCCTAGATTTTACTGAGGCTGGCTTTAAACTTGAGATCCTCTTGCCTCAGCCTCCTGAGCCTCTGGGATTGCAGGTGTGCACCTCCTTGCCTGGCTAAAGTCTGTGTTTTATTGAAAAATATTGAGCTCTTAAGAAATAGAACCCAGTTAGTAATATAGAAACTAAAAGCAGCTTGAGAGATCACAGGAACCTGGGAACTGGAAAGATAGCAATGGTTCATTTTGGCTTTATGTGGCATGACCACTGGGCTTTGGAGTCGAGCAAGGCAAAGAGTGAAGAACATAGGAGAGGATTTGGATCAGATCTCAGAACGTGCTTTCTGCTGCTCTTCTGCAAAGGAATTTCCTCAGTTCATAACTTTCTCACATGGTAAGAGATCCACCAAGGCTTTTTCCCATATGGAGAAGGCTTGCTTGACCACATGCATGGTGAGAAGCCTGGGTAAGGGTGACTGGATGACTGGGAAAAAGCAAAATTCCTTGGAATAAAGAGATGCAATTCCAGTGGAGGAGTTCAGAATCTCATGGAGTATCTAGTCTCCTTTGCCTAGTTAAACATGGAAAATGTGGGGGAGTAGACAGACAATGCAGAACTAACATTCACCTTTTAAAGAACAATGGAGAGACCTAGATTATAGTACATATTCTTTGTGATGGTCTAGACATTTACTAGAGGAAAAATTTAATGGGACTATTTTAAAAATAAGCCAATAGATTTTTAAAAATTCCTTTCTTCTAGTAAAGCAGCTTCATGGCAACAATTCCATCATTAAATATCCAAGAAGTGGGGTATACAAGAGTGGTGATGTGGCTAAGGAAAGTGTTTATAAAATAGTGTTTATGACATAAAGATCTAAAGTGGAAATTCACCCTGCGTGTCTCTGGTGAAATGTGGAAAGGAATAACAGTGGAACTAAGGCAGAAAGAGTAGCACCTCTGCCCTGAGGAATTACTCCTCTCGGAGTTGGGGCTTGGTGGGGCTGGGGTATGCTAAACAAGCATCCAAATAAAAACAGGGGTTCTGAGACCATGGGATTGAGTAGGAGCATATTCCCCAGATATATTTTGGGGCAACTGCAAAAGCTTCTTTGACATAAACTCACCAGAATAATTTTTTTAATTGTATAAAAGAAGATTACAAAGGAAACCAAATATATTTAAACAAATGTTAAGGTAATATAAAAATACATTTGAATATAGTAATATAAATGATCTGTTTTAATGTATCAGATGAGATTTAGCCACCGGTCTGATACTTACAAGTTTAGAAGATATGTCAAAATATCTTCCAAGTTTATAATATGATATGAAAATATCTAATTTCTGCTGTCAGCAAAATCACACATATTTCTTAAATCTGTTGTGATTTGTTGAAAAAATCTAAAATGAAATTAGTGGTTGCTGAAAATATGACACAATATTTTTTACATCCAGATTCATTAATTTATCCTAAAATACCTTCTGAATCCATGATTCCCAGGCTAAAATCCCTGCCCTGGATGTTAGACAGCACAACTCAGTCATATCTAGTGCTGTACTTCTCATGACTAAAGGGAGATGCCTAGTTTAGATAATCTGGAAAAAAATATCCTGAGTCCATATGGCCCATACAGAGTAATCAGGGAGTTCAGAAGTTCCTGCATGTCTTATGAAGACTGAAAAAGATTTTTAAAATCCAGTGGACTAGTGGAAAGCTTAGATCTAAAAGATATGGAACTATGGGGGTTTGATAAGAATAATTGAATGACTGGAAATCATGGACTGTGATGGCCAAATGTCTAGGCAAGACCACTTATAGTATAGTGTACACTGAATCAGCTACATGCTGCAGACCCTCGTGGAAACCTAGAGGACCTCTTGGGCATCTTTACTCCACTTTTCCTTTTCTACTACAAGTCTACTCTCTCTATATCCAACCACTATCTTGATTATTCACAGAAGAATAGGAAAGACATACATGATTGAATATTTGCATAAAGTCATTTAAAAGAGACAGGCTAAAAGCAGAGAAGACTGATATTATAAATTGGCAAGTTGAAGTGTTATTTTTATTTTTGCCAATTGTTCATTTGTTTTTTTTTTTCAATTACACAGTGGGGTGAACACTATTGAATAAAAATATGAGAAATATAGGCAATATATGATCCATGTTTACTCTTCATATATGAGCACAATATGGGTAAATTTTCCTATTTCCTCTCCGAGTGGGTACATATCACCCTTCTCCACATACTCATTCACATTCATGAAAACTTTATAATTCTTTTAATAGCTATTTCATTTCTCCTCAAAGAGCTCTGTATTCATTTCCTAAAGCAGCTGCGGCAAATGACCACACATTTTGTGACTTAAGAAAAATTTGCTCTCTTCTCGTTTTGGAGGTCAAAATTCTGAAATCAAGGTGCGGGAAAGCCGCTTTCCTTGTGCAGCTTCTGGGACGGGTTCTTCCTAACCTCACCCAGCTCCTGGTAGCTCCTGCTCCAGACATTCTTTGGCTTGTGGCTGTATTACCTCCATATCTACAGTCTCTTCTTGCATCTTCACATGGCTATCTTCTCCCTGTATCTCTCCTCTGCAATTCTCCTGTGATGACACTTGCCATTGGAGATGAGCCCAAGAGTAGAACTCTGAGGAGCCTGTTTCACATGAATTGGCAGAGGTAGAGAGGGCGGAGATAGAGTAATGTGCAAGTATTTTTATCCACTGATTCCAATTGTTTTCTAGTCGTCATGTTATTCAGGTTCTTTATTTCTTGTGTAACTTTTGCAAATCTTTATTCCATTAAGAATTTTATTTATTTTGTCTAAATTTTCAAAGGTGTTGTAATAAAAGCTATGATAGTATTCTCTTATCTTTTCTGTCTTGATTTAATGTAGGTTAAAGGGTACAATTTAATTAGCATTATCAGATGTATATTCTGATAATGCTAATTAAGTGTACCAAACCTAGTCAAGATATATAATATTTCCAACACCCTAGAAACTTCACTCTGTCCTTTTCTGGACGATCTTCTTACAGGGACATGCTATTCTGATTTCTATAATTATAGATTAATTTTTCCTATTCTAGAACTTGATGTAGATAGGTATATATTGTACATTTGCTTTGAGCCTAGGGTCCTTTCACTCAGTGTAATGTTAAGATTTGTCCATTTTACTTGTGTAATGAAGTTCATTCTTTTTTATTGTTGATCACTTTTCCATTGCATGATTATACCAAAGCTTATTTATGCATTCTCCTACTGATGGTTGTTCTCAATTACCCCATTCTAGTAAACATTCTGATACAAGATTTCTTGTGAACAAATATTTTCAATTCTCCAGGTAGATTCCTGGAAGTATGTCTGAGTTGTGGGTAAATGAAAATTGAACTATATAAGAAGAAACCCAAATATCTTTCACAGTGAACATTTCACACCTACCCCAGAAGTGTGTGAGCATTCTACTTGCTCTGTGTCTTCACCGACGCTCTGTATCTTCAGTAATATTTAATCAGATGTGCTTTTCTCCTCTGGCTTGCAGCATTTCTGATGAGAAGTCAGCTATAATTCTTATAGTTGTTTCTTTGTACCTACTGTTTCTTTTTCCCTTTTATCTGGCTTTGAGATTTTGTCTTTCTCTTTTTTCGTAAACAACTTCACTGTGGTACACAAAGGTTTTATTTATTTATTTTTTCTCATTTTATATGACATTTTTGAAACTTCTGAATCTGTGGATTGATATTTTTGGTCAAATTTTTAAAAATTGGTCATTCCTTTTAGAATATGTTTTCTGCTTCTTTTTTTAAAATTTATTCCCTTTATAAGTATCCAAGTGCCAACTTGCTAGAGTGCCTGGTAATGCCCAGAAATTAAAGATAGTCTGTTTATTTTTCTTTATCTATTTACTGTGTCCTTTGATTGGATATTTTCCATTATCCTTCTTTAAGTTCATCAAATCTTGATTCTATAATTTGCTAGAAAAGCCATTCAATGCATTTTTGTTTTCAAATATCATAATTTTCAAATTTAGAATTCTAATTTGATCATATTTATTTTAAAACTTTGCCTTTATTTCAAAATATTTTACCTCTTGATTCATATTATCGATCTTTTCCTTTGGTTTACTTAATATAATTTTTATACTTATGTTTAATTTTGGGTATACTAAGTTTAATATCTGGTTATTTCTAATTTTGTTTGCATTGACTTATTTTTTTCTCTTGAAAAATGGGACATATTTTTCTGCTTGTAAAATAACAATATAACAGTGTTTTATTTGCTTGGCTACTGCCAGAGAATACAAACCTTTGACCCTTTTTGATAGGATTCTGGCCTCAGAATCCTAATAGTCAAGGTGAACTTGTGCTTCACCACAGCATTGAGTTCCCTGTGATTAGCCCAGCTCCATTCTCCTCCTATCACCATAATCCTTTTTTATCGTATCTATATTTGAGATGGGAAAGGGTTGGGTTGCAGTTTAAAGATGTTTTTGATTCATTTTTGGATTCAACATTGTCAGAGCCTTAAAATCTTAGCAACATGAGAATATGTATTTTCTTGTTACATATCAATATTTATTTTCTTGCTGCATACCCTTCTTCATGACTGATTTCTTGATAATATTCAGATAGAGAAACTTACTTGACTAAACAGTTTATTTTTTGTCTTGACTCTTCCAAGCTCTAATGCCTACTGGCATCTCAGGATCATCTGTGTCTCAGCTGTTGTCTTTTTGACCCCGAAGTTCTCTTCATGGGCAGCAGGCCCAGGGCTTCCTGCATGCATAGCCAGGCCAGGAACCACCTGTCATGGAGAACGGGCCGTGCAGGCTCTTCAGCTAGGCAGCACTTGGCTCCCTCTGGAATTCAGTCCATCAAGGCTTTGTTAGACCCACCGTTCTTCACTAGCCACTGAGAAATCGTGTTTGCTTTATCCATTTTGTCGATATTGTTGTACTTTCTATGAGTCAGAAATATTATTTCGGTTGTTCTTATAAACTGGAAGTAGAATCCTGCTTAATATTCACCTTTGAACTTCAATTGGTATTTAAAGTTTTATATTCTTCTTGTATTTAAAGTTCCCCCCAATTAAATAAACTTTAGAGATCACATACCTAGATCTCCCCTGAAAGAATTAAAACACTTTGTTCATGGTGCAATTTTTAGTGTTTAATTAGTGCATTATAGTTCTAAATAACAATGATATTCATTTGAATATACTCATAAATGTACATATCATAGTTTGCTCCCTTTAAATACCCAGTACTTTCCCTTTCCCTTCCCTTCTCCCTCCCTTTAACTCCCATAGTACAATTTTTAAATCAAGGAGACAACATGATGGGCATAAGATAAGCCCTATGTGGGATCTACATTAAAACTTCTAAAAATTTTATTGGTGCATTATAATTATGTCTTATAATGGGATCTATGACACCATATTTGTACATTCACATAACATGATCAATATCGTTCCCCAGTACCTTCTCTTCTCCCTTCTCCTGATCTGCTTGCTTTACCGATTTCTCTTTTTAAATTATTATTATTATTTCAATTAGTGCATTATAATTATATATACAAGCAGGAATCATTGTGGCATATTTGCACATGGATGTAGCATAAAACTTTTTTTACTCACTCTACCATCTTTAACTTTCTCCTTTGCCACTTTCTGTCCCTCTGTTTATTTAAGAAGCATAAATAGAGATGAAAGTATGAAGTCATGACAGAAGAGGCCCAGAAAGCAAGGAAGAAGAGCTGTTGGAGGCAAAGAATTTGAATGGACATCAGAGAAGGAAGAATCTGTTTTGAGTTATGTTTATACTTGATATTGAAAATTAAACCTCTAGCAAATTTAGATTTTAATTAATTAGTTAACTAATTTATATATTTTTGCAGTTCTAGGAATTAAATTGAGGGCATTGCATATGTTAGGCAAGCACTCTACCATTGAGCTACATCTGCAGTCCCTCAGAGGTTAAAATAAAAAATCACATATTAAATTTTACTAGGTCTCATTTTTTAAATATAAAAATGGAAACGTGGGAAGAAGATATGGGCATCTCACAGAGAGTTTGACAGAAAAGAGAAATAGACTCCAGTTTTACCCATTTGCCAGCAAATGCCATAATTTCTAGGGCATTTCTAGTTCATTCTTCTTTATGACTGAGTAATATTTTATTGTGTATATGTATCACATTTTTTATCCATTTATTTCTTGAAGGACACCTAGGTTGGATCTATAGCTTAGCTATTGTGGATTGAGTGCTACAAACATTGATGTGGATGTGTCTCTAAAAATGAAATTATGGCATTTGCCAATAAATGAATGGGACTGTAAAAATCACAATAAGTGAAATAAGCCAATCTCCAAAAATCAAAGGTTGAATTTTCTCTCATATTTTGATGCTAACACATAATAAGGGATGGAGGAAAGAATAGAAGTTCATTGAATTAGACTAAGAGGAATGAAAGGAAGGGGGGATAGGAATAGGAAAGACAATTGAATGAATTGGACAAACCTTTCCTATGTTTATATATGAATAGGCAACCAGTGTAACTCTACATCATGTACAACCACAAGAATGGTATCCTAATTAGAAGAAGTTATACTCCATGTATGTATAAATATATCAAAATACACTCTACAATCATGTATACCTAAAAAGAAGAAATTTTTAAAAAATTAAATAAAAAGAAGAGAAGTAGAGAGAAAGATAAGTTTCTTGTAAATGGGGCAGAATAAAAAGGAAACTTCATTGTAAAGTTCTTCCCCAACCCAAATCACTGTTTTGATCTTGTAACCAAATTTTCCTTTATTGTCCTATCTTCTGACATAGAGAATATGCTTAGCACAGAGCTCAGTCTTGCTCAAGACATTCTCTCACTTGCATTCCTTTCACCCTTGCTCTCCATCCCACCACAAATACAGCTGAAACTCAGCTCAGAGACCTCTTTGGCTCTCCCCAAGAGGCCCAAGCTGCATACTGATTATTTCCACCTTACAGCTTTTTAAATCCTTTTGGATTATATTAACAAACAGAGGTTCATGGTATATACTAAATTCAACTCCATTTTTAATTCATCAGCCCAAATCCCTATGTGTTTCTATTGTAATTCTTCCCTCCAGCATAAATAATTCCTCTACTTTTAACAAATCTTTGCAGCAGGTCTGCAGCATCACAAGCTTTAGATCTCCTCTGATAGCATTTGAAAATCTCCTGAGCTATGAATGGTCCCAGGCAGCTCTCTGGCAAGCAATCATTTTACCTTCTGACAATCTACGGGTAGCTGAAGCTACACAGATCAAAATAAGGATGTGGGACATCCTTAGCTAGCCCAGCAAATCCTGAAGGGAAAACGGGTATTCTATCCTGAGGCACCAAAACAGATGAGTAGGTTTATCAAGCTGAGAGGAATGGTAAACAGGGCCATTCACTTTGGAGAAAAATATATTTTAACGCTTAGATCTACTTCTCTGCCTTATGGTAGTTTAGTAAAATTTCTAATTTTGTTAAGACTTTTGTTACTTAAAATTTCCCCTAGGGCTGGAGATATGGCTTAAGTGGTAGCGCGCTCACCTGGCATGCGTGCGGCCCGGGTTCGATCCTCAGCACCACATACAAACAAAGATGTTGTGTCCACCGAAAACTAAAAAATAAATAAATAAATAAATATTAAAAAATTCACTCTCTCTCTCTCTCTTTAAAAAAAAAAAATTTCCCCTAGAAACACTGAGACTGAGACTTTGCTTTTCACAAAAGAGCATTTCACCCTTTTGTAAGGAGTCAGGCTGACAGGAAATGGCCCTGTATCCATAAAGACAAAGTCTGTAGACAATGTGCCAAAAGCACAAAGTGAGTCATCTTTTTTTTTTTTTTTAAATCAAACTTTTCAAAGACACTGGAAATCATCTTCTACATAATGAACAGATCTTGTAGTGGGTATTTGCTCTTTTTTTTTTTTTTCTGCTCATAGGCATCTGGATTTTCTTATGTCTCGTTCCCTGTTTGGAGCCTTGGTGAGACTGTCAATCAAAGTACAATGACTTCTCCTTGGAAAAAATGTCATTCACTCCAGGGCAATGGACATGTGGACTTTGAGCCTTGAATCAATGGGTGGAAAAATAAAAAAAACAAACATCTTTTGAAGACACTACTTGTCATCAAATGCATGTTGGTAAAACTGTCATTCAACTTCTGCCATCCAGCTTCTTTGAGTTGCGTCTGTTCTCACCCTGCTGATGAGCCTGATTCTCTCCAGTGTTATTACTGAGTGTAGAACAATCCCATATCCTGTTAATAATTTGCCTTATTTATTACCTAAATTTGTTCATATTCTCACAATCAAATCCAGCTCATACAAACATGCCCAGATAGATGGTACATGATTCTGAGAATAATTAGCTACTCCCAAATATACCTCTGATTTCCTAACAGGACAAATAGATGTTTTAATATTTAGATTAAAGTTCTGACAGTTATTTGAGTATAAGTCAATTCTTTGTGGGAATACAACAAAATGAAAAGAAAAAAAAGTCAGGAACTAATTGCAAACAGCAAGGCACTCCTCCTCTACATGGAGAAAATGATAGAGCAATTAAGCAGTGTCATTCTGGTGTCCCTAAAGGAGTAGATCATCTGGGATACTTCTCACTTCCATGAAGAATTATAATCTGGACAAGTTTTCTTCTTCAATCCATATTGTCTTTCCTTTTGGTTTCTACCTCTGCTAGAGAAATGTGTCCAGAGACATATTGCTCATGCTAAGAAAGGTAGCAACAGCAGTGCAAAGACAATGACAACAGAAACTCACCCTCATTGTTAGGGAAATAATAGAAGCCCTAAGGACTTAGGAACTGGAGAACTGCCCATTAAATGGAAGAATATTCCTCAGCTCTTGCAAATTACTGTCTGACAGGACCTCTGATTCCATGTCAGCTTCTGATATTTTAAAAATTAGCCACAAATTTTGATGTTCTCATTAGTAGTAGCAATAATCTCTTTATTATGTATTAGAAATAAATATTACTTAAAATATATTGAAACAGCCCAGGAAAACAAATGTGCTTTCTGCTCTTGGTCTACACAGAAGCTGAACTATGATATTTGATATGAACTCCTATAAAGCACACTATTTCAGAATTTTTTTTTTTTAAGGAAAGCAAACTCATGCCAGAACAGGCCACCTCAGTCATGTCAAATATCCCCCAAGATAACCTTGATAGCCCAGCAACCAGAGAGGGAAAACTCTTCTGTGACTTGTAGCCCAGAAAGACATATTGAAACACTTGCTAGGTCAAAACAACAAGTGGTACTGGTTGGTAAGTGATTCAGTCTCTCTGTTGTAGTTAGAAACAGGTTGAAGGACATTCATTATTGATGCTCTAAACTTATGAAACTCATTCATCTCAGATGTCAGAGTGCCCAAAGCGGGAACAAGAATGTGGTGTCCATGTCAAGTTGTTTTTAGATTATTGCATTTCGCTACCTGGATTACCTAGAAAAACGAACCACTGTTTTGCCACGGAGCATCTTCAAGCTTAGGAGAGAACAAGACTGACATCACTGTTCAGATCCATTAGTCAAACTACGGTGGCTTTGGACAGGTAGTTTCCAAATATATCAGCCTCATTTACACCCAACAGCAACAACAGACAGTGTGCATTTTTCTGCTGTGACACGCGGCTCCCAAATACTAAGGTAGAAAATGGTTTTTGACCACACGTGCTGCTTTTAGTAAAAGAATTGGAAGTGGGAGGTGAAATGACAGAATAAATGTCTATATCCTAAGGCTTATAAAGAAGAAACAACCCAATTTACTTAGAGGCTAGATTAAAATAATTGAGAAAACAAGAAGATACAGCAAGAAACCCACTCATAGGATAAACAGCGATCTTCTCAAAAGACGTGCCCCACAGGTCTAAGTGTGTTCACGAAAGTAGAAACATCTGTTTATTCTTGGAAATCATTGCTCTGATAAACGTCACCGCACTATTTATTGATTATGCTAATTTTAAGTTGTCAGTTTCTTGTACCTTAATCCTTCTGTTATCCACATTTAGAATAGATATTCTTAAGTAGCAGGGAGGAAGGAATGGGGAGAGATTGATCACTGGGTACTAGGTTATTTTAGGTTGAAGTAAGAAGTTCTGGTGTGCTTTTGTGAATTTTATATTTCTAAAAGCTAAAGTAAAGATTTTTTTAGTGTTTTCTCTATAAAACAAGTGATAATTATTTGAGGAGATACATATGTTTAACCTGATTCTTATATCGTGCATTGTATACATGTCCTAAAACATCACAGGGGAACCCATAAATGTGTACAATTTCATGTTTTTAGGCATCAGTTAAAAATAAATTTCATTAAAGATGAACTAAAAATAAAAATGATTTGGATTCTGAAAATACACATCCTGGAAATGGCAGAACTTATTTCATGACTTTTTCTGCCCGATCATAGATTTATGCAGTATAATTTCCATATTAAATCTGGTGCATGTTTTATACATTTTTAATCATATTTTCCCAGGCCTTTATTATTGGGGTGAAATATGCCATCTGTATGGAAGTAAACTCACTTTTTTATTAATACAGAAAACTTATGTAAGACTTATTTATTTGAGCATATAATGGCAATGTGGCAGCTATTATGTCCATTGTCACTTAAATGCTTTTTGTTATAATTATTAGTGCATGTTAATCATACAAAATAATGGGTTTCTTTGTGACATGTTGATACATGCAGGTAATGTGCTTTTTAAACTTCTCACATCAAAGTGTCAGCTAAATCATGGCATTTCACTTATGCTTTTTACATTTGAGAAGATTTGAGATACAAATAATATAAATAATTGGCTGAATATCACATATTTTATAGGGGAAGCAGCCAGAAGTTTAAGTCTGTGTGATTTCAAATTTCGTATTTTTCAGTCTCCTTGATTGACCTAAGTTAGAGTGAGTGAAAGCGGGCAGTTCAGAAGGGAAATGTGTCCTAAGCGGTGGTCAACATTGAAACACTTAGGATAGCGCAAGGTTAGACAGGTTTCAGGCCAAACACACAGGTTTTGCTCTGTAGCAGCGTGGGCTGGAGACTTTAGAGTGAGGGCCCTTGGGTGAGCTTCCCGGCCATCCCAGGAAGCACATAACATATGGTCTTTGACCAGAAGAAATCAGGACGTGAAGAAGAAATCTCTTCTTCACGTCTCATTTTCTTTACAAACTTCAGTATTACCAAACATAGGGAGTTTGGAGAGATCACTGCAATAATTCAGTAGTGACTTTAGAACATCTAGGAAAGCAGATCCGGGGGTGACCATCTGATAAGAAGGGACAACCAGAGAATTTGTCATGAATCTGAACTTGCATAAAGGAACTTTTGTGTTAATGTGAGTTAATGCAGTATCACGTAGGGGCTGATGGAAATCAAGAAGTGCAAAACTATTTCAGAGTCTACTGTCCCACTCCAAGAGCTTAAAAGATCAGTGAGGAGAATCACTGGATAGCAGGGAAGGGGACAACAGCTGCATGATAACTCTGAGCGGCTTTCAGAGGAGCAGTAAGAAGTGCCAATCGATTTTAAAAGAAGGATAAAGTAGAAATTGTGAGAGGAAAGGACAGGATCTGACAAAGCCTAGACCCATGACTGCATTATCGCTGGGATGGAACAGAGGAAGGAGCCCCAAGGAGCCCTGATGGTTGCCAATGGTGAACACACCTGGGCCTGAAGTCACCCAGTTCAGGGACCATCAAAAAAGACAAACTCCCAGCCACTCAGGGCCGGGCACAGAATTCTGAGCAAGGCAACTAAAGGGCATTTTGGCAACATATGAGTCAGTCATGAAGGAATAAAGCAATACCTGTGGAAGACATGCTGCTTTTCTTTTTCTTAATAGGGTTTGAGACAAGGGGATTTAAAATATAATTTTCTTCTCTTCTTCACGTCTCATTTTCTTTACAGAATCTATCCTCTTCTGCCCTCTACACTAAAAAAGAAATCAATAAATAAAATATCTCAGACTTTCCGTAGACTCATTGGTTCCCAAAGAGATTAAACATCTTATCTCTGGGTCTGAAGGAAAAGAGCTTGTTTTTACCAAAGATTTGAAGTGGGTTCTGGGCAGGGTTAACGAATAGGAGAAGGAAGGCTCTGAAGACTTATCCACATTTGCATGCTACTGATGCTCGACATTCCCAGAACCCAACTCAGCTCTTTATACTTTCCTCAGGAAGTGTCTTTATTCCTGCTGACAGCAGGATTAATGGCTGTGCTCAGAAGAAACCCAACTGTCAAAAAAAGTTTACTTCTTGCACTTGTCCTCCCAGTCTTTGTGCTTTGTAAGCTTTTTGTTTTGTTTTGTTTTGTTTTCCCTGGGTTAGATGGTGTGTCATTCAGAGTTCTTCATGCAAGTCCATGGAACCCCCTAGTTTAAGCAGAAAGGGACTGAAGGTGCAGGTAGTTCACAGGACCTTTGCAGGGCTGAGGAAACACATTCTAGCCAGAGCTTCCCCAAACACAGGTCCTGTCCATACGCATAACAGGCCACAGAAATCCTGCTGCTGCTGCTGGCAAGATGCAAGCCACTTCCCTAGCCACCAACATAGGAATCACGCTGCTCCTATTTGTTTGTTTTCTTTTGGTTTGTAGATAACTAATATTCTCACTTTCTGTTCAGATCATAACCCTTATAATTATAGCAAGTATTCAGGAGAGAGATTCTGTGAAAAGGGAAGAAATCTACTTAGAGTTCTGAGAAGAGATTGAAAAGTCATTTTCAACCTCTCAGTCTAATGCAGGCATATGCCAGACAGCTCTGGTCTTTTCAGCACCTGGGCGTGTGCTGGGACTATCATGTCTTCTAACATCCACAATCTTATTAAGCACATAGTTCATGGTCACACTAAGCCAAGGAAAGTAGTATGTGGCGTCAGAGCTCCAGGGCTATGGGATGGTCTGTGCACATCTGTCTGGGATGAGCAGCAAGGGAGGCCATGGCTCTGTGGTACCAGCAAAGGCCTGGGCGCCTACCCTCAAATATGCAGCTCCTTTGGGTGTCTGCAGAACCTGCAGGCAACATTTTAACAGCTGATTTGACACATGTGACTTAAGATCAGGAGCTGTTTTGTGTGTGTGTGTGTGTGTGTGTGTGTGAAATAAGTTAGAGATCAACATGTCAGTTCTATGCCATAGAAATATTAAAATAAGAATTGAGAGTAACAGAACACATTCGTTTTTCCACAAGGAGAAAAAGATTTAATTTTGAAATTAGGTAACATTCAATAGAATGGAATCTTTTTCTTGAGGCATCAAAGCAAGAACATTTCACATAAATCCAGAAGAAAATCTGTGTGAAACTTAATTCTGAAGATGTTATTTGTTTCAGAAAATCAATCAGCTATTTATGACCAATCCTAAATCAAAGCACTGATGCAACTTTGGTATAAATACTGTCTACCAATAGTCAATTGCAAATTTATAGAAAACTTCTGAAAGTATAGTCCATATCATCAAGGAACTTCATTGTTTGGTGGCAGAGGTGGGGGGAGATTAACATGTATGAAACAATTAACAAAGAAAGCAAGAAGTAAACTGTAATTCCTTCTATGAGAGCTAGACTGATAGAAAATAGGCGAAAAATGATGTGAAAAGGTAGATTCAGATTGTAAATCAGAAAATTTATTCTGTTTAGTTTCTCTTTTTTTTTTTGACCATGATTTGCTTTATTTTTTTTCCTTTTTTTTAATTGGTTGTTCAAAACAGTACATAGTTCTCGATATATCATATTTCACACTTTGATTCAAGTGGGTTATGAACTCCCATTTTTACCCTGTATACAGATTGCAGAATCACATCAGTTACACTTCCATTGATTTACATACTGACATACTCATGTCTGTTGTATTTTGCTGCCTTTCCTATCCTCTACTATCCCCCCTCCCCTCCCCTCCCCTCTTCTCTCTCTACACCCTCTACTGTAATTCATTTCTCCCCCTTGTATTATTTTTCCCTTTCCCCTCACTTCCTCTTGTATGTAATTTTGTATAACCCTGAGGGTCTCCTTCCATTTCCATGCAATTTCCCTTCTCTCTCCCTTTCCCTCCCACCTCTCATCCCTGTTTAATGTTAGTCTTCTTCTCATGATCTTCTTCCCTACTCTGTTCTTAGTTACTCTTAAAGGCTAGTGTACTATTTTTTAGAAAAGCATATTCCCAACACAAAGTTATTCAGAGATGACTTCTTGAGTATTTAAACATGAACATTGTGATAAAAATAAATTTATAAGGTTGAAAAGCAAGGCATAGAAGGGAGGGGTGATCAATCATAGATCATGCTTAATATCAGAAGAGAGATGGAGGACTCATTTAGTCAAGCTGATGGTAAAACTTTATTCCTTCCATAAAAGCTATTTCCTAGCTGCTATAGTTTGAATGATGGTGTCTCCCCCTCCCAATTCATGTTGAAACTTAATCCCAATGCAACAGAATTCACAGGCATAGCCTTTAGGAGTCATTAGGAGGTACGACCCTTGGGACCCTGTAGCTCTCACCTTCTATCATCATGTCTCACTCTTTCCAACTCTGATCTTCCTGCCACCTTCTTACAAGGACCAATGTGTTTACATCAGGCCCACTTGGATAATCCAGGAAATCTCCCCTCAACTCAAGATCATTAATTCATACATTTGCCTAATCCTTCATCCAAGTTAGGTAACATATTCATAGGTGCCTGAGATTAGACTGTGGAAAGTTTAAGGGAGAGAGGACATTAGTTTAGTGCCCTGGGCTCTATCACACTGGTCTTCCTCCTGTTTCTCTTGTCTTTCATACATATTGTCAATAATCCTGACTTCAGTTTTTCCCAGTACAGTAAAGGATTATGGATCCATTTCTACTTCTACACATATTTGTAAATGTCTGTATAACTCAGAATTTTCTAGAACGTACAAAGATGAAAACTATCATACTCCTGCAGCCATGACGAGATGATGATGTCAGCTGAAGCTTGTGAATAGGGTTACTAAAAAATGGTTTTAACAAAATACTTGGAGATAATTTGTGAACTTCATTTATTGGACTACACCTGTCCCTTTTTCCGAGAATAACTGAGTTGACAGTCTGTGGAAATCCACAGCTTCTCCTATGGTGAACTATGCTCACCTGGGGTGACAAGTTACTGAGAGAAGAACAGACTACCAATAATGGCTTTATATTTTTAAAACAATAATTTCCTTTTACTTCAGACAGAAACAACATGCTGTGAAAAATTATACATCATGTAGCAGCAGCTGAGAAGTCAACATATATCACTATCAATGTGCCTCTATAAAAGCCAAAAAATTATCATATCTAACAATAATATTTGCTTTCATAGAGAGTGCAGGGGACATAGAAAGAAACCAAACTTATTCTTATAAATGGTTGGTTTAACACATAGTGAAAAAATTGATGTGTAAATTGCTTTTGATGAATGCTTGCGTTAAATATGGTTATTTGTTATGAGCTCCATTACATAAATTGGTTGCAAAATTATAACAAATGTTCTTTATTAATCTTACCTTCTCCATGGCTTGAGAATGACTTCAGGCAATTATTTTCATAGACTTCAGCACCATTAGTGCTGATGTTGAGGAGGCCAGACAGGTTCTAATAACACATAGAGAATAGAAACATGCCTTTTCTTTGCTTCCTACATGGGGAGATAATATTTCTTATAGTTTTCTCATCTTCAGTTAAATCCCTCAAGTTGTTAGTTTCTGGGACTTTTGCAGAAACAACTGTCTCAGGTATAGTAAATAACTTTCATATTATGTTTGTCATGGTTTCACATTTGAAATTTAAACGGATGGCCAAGATCCTAGTCTTGAGGAACTCTGAGTTTAACCTGCATGGTCCAGGGGCTTTCGGGTCATATTTGGCTATGTAGTCGGAGCTTCAGCATTTTCTCTATGGCTCAGTGACAGATTGCAGAACTGTCTTAATGTTTTCCTCTTCAGCAGGTGATATAAATAACTGGAAGATAGTGTCTTTCTGGGAAAGGAAAGGAAATATTTTTTTCCAAGAAAACTCCCATGACCCGACTTTCAACCAGAATCAAAGATGTAAACAGTTGTCTGAGTAGATAACCAAGAGCCAACTTTTAGTTATTTGGGGATTTTTTTTTTTTTTTTAACATTTAAGAGGTTTGCAGTTCCTGGCTTCTCATCTTTTTCTCAGACTTACTCTAGTCTTCTTAGGTCTCTTTACATCTCAAAGAGGGAAAAACCAAGAAAAAAACATAATTCACTCTGTTAATTATATATCTTTGACAAAAGGTCAGATTAAATAGTGCAGGTGCAGGAGGCACTTATAACTCACATTATATAAAAGAATATCACAAAAATAGCTGTGCAAATTTGTAGTCTGGAAAAGTCACAGTCAGGTGGTACACCTGCAATTTTCATTATTGAATATTTATCAAATACTGCTGATTTGTGAGCCCCTGAGCCAGGTGCAGGGTGAAGGCATGTGTAGGAGGGAGAAAACCCTCCCCACTGGGAATGCCAACCAGCAGCCTGATGACCAAGAACGACTCTAGTCTTGATGCCAGTTGTTCATCACTGATATGATTGATTACACAGCTTATCAGTTAGGACTTAGCACAGCAATGAAAGAGAACATCTAAAATGACAGTTAACCAAACAAGTTGTTGTTTACGTTTTCATTCTCAGGTGAAAACCTGTATAGATAACATAGTGTTTTATAAAGCTGCCTTTGTCTTGCTTGTACTACAGGCCATGGCCTCTTTCCCCAAATTTACTTTGTTGTGCCAGGTGATTTCATCAGCTCTAGATCTCATGTGTGTAGTAGAGTCAGCAGAATACGAAGCAAGGAGAAAGGCGTGTGCCTTCCCTTTAAGGACATTTGATGGAAATTTCACTGACAACTTTCATGTACATATAATTAGCCAGACCTAGGCATATGAGAGGCCAGGAAATGGAGTTTTGATTCCAACTGGCCACATGCCCAGCTAAATATTGTGTATGCTGGAACTTTCAGTTTTGGCTCAGGATGTAGAGTACTATACAGAGCATCATCAGCCCGGCCCCTACAGCAACCACCACTACAGGAGCAGAAGAAGAGACACCAAACAGTCTGAAAATCCCTAAGTTTCCTTAAAGCCAGCAGAAAACTGATAAATATCAACTAATATGAAATCTAAGGAAAGTGAGGCACTTCCAAGATGATAAGGTTGGTGCATGAGCACCTGCTTACCTGAAATAAACACTATCTTATCAACGGTGGGAAGACTTGAGCTTTGTATTTAAATGACTTAGTAAAGACAGTGGTTGGCTGGAAGAAGAATATACAACCCCTGGAGGAAACAAACACTGGAAGAAAAGCAGGAGAAAACATGCTTTTCTGCCAAGGGTCAGATCAGGGAAGGTCAGCAAGAGTCCTCTAATGTATCCCTTATGGTGCAGGCCTGAGCAGTGAGGGTTTGGGTGGAAAAGCACAGATTGCTTTTACCCTAGTTCTTTGTGAAACAAAAGGTGTAAATTATTGCAGGAAGGGCAATGAAACCTGATGCTCTTAGGGCCCTGATGAAGATTCTTTGATGCTAGGGAATGGGGATAACAACAAAAAGATCCTCCGCTCCTGAGACAGGAGCAGAAAACCATGCTGGGCCCAGAGCCACAGCTGGAAGTAGACAAGATCACTGAGAAAAAAACTGAGAAAGACCTGTGCCAAGAAAACAATGCCTGCTTAAGACTGGAACTTGAAGAAAACAATAGAGAATATCCCACCCCATCTTTCCCCCACCATGCTGAGCACTGGAGTATCAGTTAAGAGTGGTCTATAAGAACAGGAAGGCATGCTCTGGAGGCACACTGCAAAGGGAAGGTCCCAAACTGAGGCAAGCAAACACACAAGCAAAATATATATATATATTTTATTCAAACTGCTGAAAACCAAAGACATGGAGAAAATCTTGAAGGTGACCAGAGATATAAGGTATATTAGAAACAGAAGGAAAAACAGATGAGAATTAGACTTACGAGAAACTATTTGGCCCATAAAGACATGAAGATATATTTTATAAGAAATAATAAGAAACTGTTCAACCTAGTATTCCTAAAAAAAAAAAAAATCATCAGGATGCCTTTATTTGTTTTATGTGGTGCTGAGGATCGAACCCAGTGCCTCACACATGCTAAGCGAGCACTCCACCACTGAGCTACAGCCCCAACCCTCAACTTAGTATTCTATAGTTAGCTAAAATATCTTTTAAAAATGAAAATGAGAAAAGACTTTCTCAAATGAAAAATGAGATAATTCATGGCAAAATCAGCAGCCAAAAAAAAAAAATGTTAAGAGAAATTCTTCAGGTGGAAGGAAGTTCACGCCCAAAGAATTTAGAAATATGCAAAGAAATAAAGTGCATCAGAAATATAGCAAATATAGTCAAATATAAAATTCTTTTTTTCTTATTTTTTACATTGGACATAAAAGATAAGTGGCTCTCTTCAGCAAAAATGTAGCAGTGTATTGTATGTTTATAGCATAAATAAAAGTAAAATATATGACAACGACAGCACAGAAAATGGAAGGGAAAAATTAGGAAGACATTATTGTAAGGTTCTTACACTATCGTGATGGGATAATGTATTGTTTTATATATATTATAAATTCTAAAGCAACCTCTAAAATATTAAAAAGCAGTGTAAGCAATAAACTAATAGTCATGGTAAAATGGAATAATAAAAATGCTAAGATAAAGGCATAAAAATATAAAAATAATAAACAGAAAGAAGCTAAACAGATGGAATTCAAACATTTTAATAATTATGTTAAATATGAATAGTCCAAAAACTAATTAAAGGCAGAATTTGGTGTATTTGATAAAAGGCAAGTTCCAACTACATGTAAATCACTTTAGTTATAAAAACATTAAAGGGCTAAAAAGTAAAAGAACAGAAAAAGAAAACCATGAAAATATTAATTGAAAGACAGCAAAGTAACTATATATTATTCAGGATAAATAGGTATATTACATGGCGATGACAGAAAAAAATCCTTCAAGGATAATTTAATATTAATGCACCAAACAACAAAGCTACCAAATATATTAGACAAAATCTGACAAAAATGAAAAGAGAAAAGGAGGACTGTACAATAATAGTTGCATATTTCAAAACTTCTCTTTTTGTATCTACCTTTCCCCTCTTTTTTGAGGGGAAAGGGATACAAAATCAGAAAATACACAGAAGACTTGAATAATATTATAAATTAACTTTGGTTAACTGACATTTCTTGTACCTTTCACCCAATTATAGCAGAACATATACTCTTTTTAAGCATACCTGGAAGACTCCCCCAAGTAGACTATATTCTGTGCTACAAAATAAATATTGATACATATTAATTGAAGTTATTCAAAGTATTTTCTCAGACAATTGCAGAACCAAGCCAGAAATCAGCAAGAGACAGCTTTTGGAAATTATGAAGTTAATTTTGTAAACATGTAAAATTAAATGACTCAGTTTTAAAATACTGAGTTACCAGACTTATTAAAAGACAGAAATTACAATATTATGAGACAAGAAACAGTCACCTCTAGATCCAATTATAAAAGCGCAATGATTAAATTGACAATGACTCCATACTAGGTCTTGAAATTAGTGTTTATTTCTTATTGAATGAAGGTTCAAGGATGCTCCCCAACCATCACTTTCATATGTTGAAGCCCCAATTCCCAGTGTGATGACATTTGGAAGAGGGGCTTGGAAGGTAATTAGGTTCACATGAGGTCAGGAGAGGAATGCAGCCTTCATGTGGGATTCAAGTCACCATAAGGTAACCAAAGCTTGAATTCTCTCCATTGTGTGAGTACACAGTGAGGATACAACCATCTGCAAGTCCAGGAGAAGACACTCCAACAGGAACATAATCAGCAGGAACCTTGATCTTGGATTTCTTAGCCTCCAAAACCATAAGAAATACATATCTGTTCTTTAAACCACCTAGTCTACTGTACTTTGTTACCGCAGCCTGAACTGCCCATTCTGTTAAGAAATATTCTGTACTGCTAAATTGGATTGAGTCACCATCTCAATTTTTTTTCAGTCCATCAAATTGTGTTTATCTCTTTTCCACTTCTTGTTCTTTCTGTTTACTAGCTCATTTTACCAAGGTTTTGGCTCCTTGGACTGTGTGTCCACTCCTCTCTTGCCCCTGATAGGGGGAGCAAAGGGCTAGGAGAGTGATTGAAATGCCATCTTGACCCAATAGCTAGCAACCCTACCTAATTCAATAGCACCACCTGGGGAATGGCCTCTGCTACCTCTCAGTATCAGGAGTAGTGGAACAGACCATTAGAAAAGTCTAGAAAAATGGAAATAACTGATAGAACAGACAAGGCAATATGAGCTCTTTTCCATTTCTCCAGTTAGGCTAATGATGCATATGCCACATGATGCATATGTAGGAGACACAATGGCAGGCACCAAGCTCACTATATCATTAAGCATGCAAGGTCTGCATGTTTATTTCATCCATCCACCAAACATTCAGCATTTGATTTATTACTCTTCCCTACCCAAACTCTTACATAGTTCAACTCTGTAATTTCCATTCCCTTGTGGTTACCTGTGAAGTACCATTTGTACATTTATTTTGACTTAATCTCTAAATATCTAGATGATCAAGACATGTTCTTCCTCTGACAAAAACAATCTCAGTTAATTATACTGAACCAAAGGACTCTTTTTAACAAGAAAATATAATGTGTACAATATCCTTAAATATACTTGAACACATAATTATAACTTTCCAAAACCTTTAGCCAGCTTCATTTCATTCTTATTATTTAATCTAATACTCTGAACACAATTCAGCACAATATAGTTTCTTTGAAGCTAATATTTCCTATTATTTATATTTTGATCTTTTGAGCAGTATCTTTCTTTCCTGTTAGTAAGTTTTGTAAGAGCCTGAATAGTCACTTGTCTTTGCTCTTTTTATCCCCAGAACCGGGCACATTAGTTCAATAAGTATTTGTGGCATGGATGAATAAACAAATCAATGAATGCGTGATCAATCCTCAGAGATTTGTTTCACATGCCCAAGCACGCACGCACTCTCTTGTTCATATAGGAGCCTCAGACGTCACTCTGTAGGCACCCACACTTCTCCAGCAGTGTTTGACAGAGTCATCTCATCATATTCATCAGCTATGCCATGCCATCAGCCTCAGGGAAAACTTACAAACAATGCAGCACAAAGGTCATCCCTGCCATGATTGTTCATTGCAAAACAGATGGAATAAAACGAAGCAAGCATCCACTGATGCACATACACAAACTAATAAACAAACCAAAGGTCTAAGCCACTGTGGCATCATCAGGACAGCAGTGTCTTGAAGAAACTCCACTGGTTCTAATTCCCATCAGAGGCAATGAATGCATGCTGTGTGTGTGCACATGTGTGTGTGTATGTGTGTATGTGTGTGTGTGTGTGTGTGTGTGTGTGTGTATTAAAATATGACACAGAAGGAATGGTGGCTAGGTTTTTGGAACTTTTTTAAAAAATATTTTTATTAGTTGTTGATGGACCTTTAATTAATTAATTAATATTCAGTGCTGAGAATCAAACCCAGTGTCTTTTTTTTTTTTTTTTTTTTATTGTTGGTCGTTCAAAACATTACACAGTTCTTAATACATCATCTTTCACAGTTTGATTCAAGTGGGTTATGAACTCCCAACTTTACCCCGTATACAGATTGCTGTTTCACATCAGTTACCCTTCCATTGATTGACATATTGTCTTTCTAGTGTCTGATGTATTCTGCTGTCTGTCCTATTCTCTACTATCCCCCCTCCCCTCCCCTCCCCTCCCCTCCCCTTTTCTCATCCCTGTTTAATGTAAATCTTCTTCTCAAGCTCTTCGTCCTTACCCTGTCCTTGTTTACTCCCCTTATATCAAAGGGGTCATTTGGTATTTGTTTTTTAACGATTGACTAGCTTCACTTAGCATAATCTGCTCTAATGCCATCCATTTCCCTCCAAATTCTATGATTTTGTCGTTCCTTAATGCAGAGTAATACTCCATTGTGTATAAATGCCACATTTTTTTTATCCATTCATCTATTGAAGGGCATCTAGGCTGATTCCATAATCTTGCTATAGTGAATTGTGCTGCTATGAACATCGTTGTAGCAGTGTCTCTGTAACATGCTCTTATTAGGTCTTTAGGGAATAGACCGAGAAGGGGAATAGCTGGGTCAAATGGTGGTTCCATTCCCAGCTTTCCAAGAAATCTCCATACTGCTTTCCAAATTGGCTGCACCAATTTGCAGTCCCACCAGCAATGAACAAGAGTGCCCTTTTCCCCGCATCCTCTCCAGCACTTATTGTTGTTTGACTTCCTAATGGCTGCCAATCTTACTGGAGTGAGGTGGTATCTTAGGGTAGTTTTGATTTGCATTTCTCTAACTGCTAGCGATGGTGAGCATTTTTTCATGTACTTATTGATTGATTGTATGTCCTCCTCTGAGAACTGTCTGTTCAGGTCCTTGGCCCATTTATTGATTGGGTTATTTGTTATCTTATTGTCTAATTTTTTGAGTTCTTTGTATATTCTGGTTATTAGGGCTCTATCTGAAGTGTGTGGATTAAAGATTTGTTCCCAGGATGTAGGCTCCCTGTTTATCTCTCTTATTGTTTCTTTTGCTGAGAAAAAACTTTTTAGTTTGAGTAAGTCCCATTTGTTGATTCTAGTTGTTAACTCTTGCACTATGGGTGTCCTATTGAGGAATTTGGGGCCCGATCCCACAGTATGTAGATCATAACCAACTTTTTCTTCTATCAGATGCCATGTCTCTGATTTAATATCAAGCTCCTTAATCCATTTTGAGTTAACTTTTGTGCATGGTGAGAGATAGGGGTTCAGATTCATTTTGATGCAAATGGATTTCCAGTTTTCCCAGCACCATTTGTTGAAGATGCTATCCTTCCTCCATTGCATGCTTTTAGCCCCTTTATCAAATATAAGATAGTTGTAGTTTTGTGGATTGGTTTCTGTGTCCTCTATTCTGTACCATTGGTCCACCCGCCTGTTTTGGTACCAGTACCATGCTGTTTTTGTTACTATTGCTCTGTAGTATAGTTTGAAGTCTGGTATCGCTATACCGCCTGATTCACTCTTCCTGCTTAGCATTGTTTTTGCTATTCTGGGTCTTTTATTATTCCATATGAATTTCATGATTCTTTTATCTATTTCTACAAGAAATTCCATTGGGATTTTGATTGGCATTGCATTGAACTTATAGAGAACTTTTGGTAATATTGCCATTTTGATGATGTTAGTTCTACCTATCCATGAGCAGGGTATCAAACCCAGTGTCTTACACATGCTAGGCAAGCATTCTACCATTGAGCCAACACCCCAGTCTGGTCTTTGAAACTTTTAACATGCAAATGGTAGGTGAATCTTTCTAATATGAATATTGTGAGAACATAAATAATCTGCTTCCTTCAAGAACATGGCTTTTTGATCTATCAAGCTATTACCAAAGAACAATTATTACCAAAATTATGATATGACAAAAGCCATGTTTTTGAAGAAATTCACAGTTCTGAAGCCAGCAGAGTAGATGGAAATTTGTTCATTTTATACTTAACCAGGTTCTAATGGTAACAGAAAATCCTTATTTTGAGTTTCTTGCATATTGGGGCTAAGGTATTCACAAACAAATATATCAGCACTCTCTGGATCATTCCCCGTCACCAGTCATATGAACCTATCTACTTCCTTTTACTTGCATTTCCCTTGGTGTTCAGAAAAAGACATACTGGGAGTGTAATGAGAATGCAAGAGATCCATAGCATCTAATGTATTGTATTCAGCTCAGATTACCCTAGATAAGAGATCTAATTTCAGGTTGGATTGTGACACTGAGTCCAACCCAGAGAGCAGTAATAAAGGGTCACTCTTCAGAGTGTAAGAGGTGGCAGACTGTGACTTGTCCTCCTAGACTTTTCAGTTGCAGACTAGAAAAAAAATATTTTGACCAAATATCTGACCATTCTGTTCTGTGAGGTAGGACACATGCAGTGAGATAACATCAATTAAACTCCATATTTTCCATTGTTCTCTTCTCATGTTTGGCAGAGAAATAATAGTCATGGAAGGTAGGAGAGAACAGTAGCTGGGAAGATGAGGGAGAGAGGGTGGCTTAGATATAAAAACTTGATTGATTATGGAAATAGCCAGGGGAGATACAATTATCTTTTATTTCTTAATGTACCCCAAGAACAGGAGGCAGGACTGCAGAAGTCAGTACTTCTTCCTTGTAATAGACTCCTTCTATGATAGATGTCCCAGGACCACCAATCTTGGCATCACATGTCATGTACAGGTATAACTTGCTCTGTACTTTTGTTGGCATTTTGTGATGAATTTTACTGTAATAACAGAAACGTTGAGCCTAAGTTCTGAGCAGTGATAGCCAATGGCCAATTATTTCCAGTGCCTTTTTTTCTGATCTGTAATGGAAACATAGTATTCTTAATACTTCTCTGATATTGGCATTTAGAAAAGAGCTCGATTCTTGCTCAATTCACAGTACATTCAGACTTTTGAAAGGCTTATTCTAATGCAAGTTCAGGTAATATTTTGTGTGCAATTGAAAGTGAATTTTCTTGTCAGCTGAGCTCCATGTCAGAATCCAGTGCAATATTTAAAATGAAAGAAATTCACTTTTATTTCAATACAAGCTTTGCAGTCAGTGTTATCAAGTGCCTTGGGCTTGTTTTCAAGAGAAGCCCACTCATCATCCTCTGATTGTGAATATAGGACTTTCTTGTTCAGCCACATGCTAATTTGGTTTTTTTCCTATCTATTTCTTGGATCTCAAACTCTCAGATGTCTTCAGAAGGCATTTTTTTTTTTAGACGTTTCTAACAATGAATACTTTTTCCCGCTTTGAGGCTTCTTCCATCATGTCCTTCACTTTTCTGTCTTTCATCCTGGCTAGGCTCACATTGTCCTCTGGCTCACTCACTATGACACTAACCACCTTAAATCACGGCCATCTTTAAAACACCATTCTTATCTTGAATGAATCAGTTCTCCTGCCTCTGTCTGTCCCCAACCATATTCTCCAGACACTGCCTCAACTACTACTGCTTCAGAGTCTTGACTTCAATTTGTGATTTTTGTTTAACTGTTTTTATAATAAAGCATAACATTGGGATTCATATGACATACTCAGATGAATATATGCTCAAAATTTAAGTTGATCAATCTCATTTCCCAGTACCTTGCTGTACCCTCTACCCCTTCACTTTTCTGTAACATCTACCCCTTCTATCATTGTTTTGTTATTTTAATTATTTTAATATATATGAATGAATCATTGTGGTATATCCATACATGGACATAGCAAAATTTGGTAGATTCCATTCCTTAGTACTTCCCCACGCTCTCCCCTCTTTTCTTTCTCTCCCTCTTGATCTAATTCCTCTATTCTATTGGTCTTCCTTCTAATTTCATAAGCTCCCCAACTTTTAAAAAACTTTATATTTATTCTTCTTCTCTACCCCAGCTCCTGCATATGAGAAAAACATTCAACTCCTGACTTTCTAAGTCTGGCATATTTCACTTAGCATGATGCTCTCCAATTCCACCCATTTATCAGAAAATGACATAATTTCATTCTTCTTTATGACTGAGTAAAACATTTATTGTGCATGTTTATCACATTTTCTTTACTCATTCATCTATTGAGAGATACATAATCTGGTTTCATTACTTGGCTATTGTGAAGGGTGCTGCTATAAACATCTGTATGCATTATCACTATAGTATACTGATTTTAGACCATCTGGATAAATACCAAGGAATGGGATAGCTGGGTCAAATGATGATTCCCTTCCTTAAAAATATGGAATACTTCTTGTATTTGTGTATCATCCTTGCCCAGGGATCATGCTAATCTCCTCTGAATTATTCCAATTTTTGTGTATATGCTGCCAAAGCAAGCATGACTTCTATTTCTTTTTTATTTTCCTTGAACAAAACTGTCACTCACATGGCTTCCAATACCTTGATATGAAATACTCCTTCTATAGCATAAAGACCAGTGAAGGGAGTGAAGAATACTGCATAGATTTGGCAGCTGTGATTGATAGACACGATGACTCATCCATATGTACAGCATATGAAGCCAGGAAACAACTGTTAATGCCCTTCTCAGAGAAGCTTCCAAGAGTCAAGATGATGGTGGATGGTAAACAGTTACTCAGAGCAGAGGAGTTTGACCTCATAAAACCAAGATGTTGGTCAATCAGAGATCATGAAAGGGACAAGAAGCAAATCTAACTCAGTGCTGGGAGCTAATTGAACATGTGCCGAGGAGGTGGACTGCAGCATGCCATTTGATTTTTATAAACAGCAAGAAGGGTATTTTTGTTGATTGATTTTTATGAATGTTTATGGGTATTTTTGTTGATTCATGGAATTCATCTCCAAACCAAGTGGCAGTAGTGTTTAATCTATCCTTTCCACTCTGATGGAATGTAAGATACATAAAATAAATATGGACTGTTGAGTTTAAGCAGTATCTGTAAACATTCTTTTAAAAGAAAAAGAAGAAGGAAAAAAGTCATTGCTTTTTTTTTTTTAACAGAAACCTAGAGGAAGTTTATAGGCATATGGAAATCAGAAAAATAACTAATGAAATTTGCTTTGTGGTATCTAGTTTATCTTTTTGAATTATTATTTTTCTATCTTTCTTTCTTTGAATGCAATTGTGCATAGATTTGCTGATGACAGCTTATTATTCTATTGACCTGGGGATTAGAAGGAAAAAAAATACCAGATAATGGAGAGGAGGGAGAAAATACTATAATGAAGCAGAAAGAGAGAGGAAATTATTAAGAATGGGGGGGGGTAATCGAAATCTTGCAGCCTACTAATTCTTTGCCAAACTTTTCTTATATGCTTCTTTACTCACCCCTAAAAGTCTGGCTTGTAGATGGTGATGGTGCACATGGGCCACATCCAGTTCTCTGCATAGGTCGAACACTTCAGCAGGGACATTTTTAGCAAATGTTGAGGATCTGTCTAATGATTCCTTTAATGCTTTGCCTCATTCCCAACCACTCTTGTTTGGGGTCAGGGAGAACACTTGGCCCTTTTCAGAAGAGCAGAAACAGATTGATTTGTCCTCTGTCAGCTATTAAGACCTGTAGACTGACCCACCAGGCAGCTCTGGAGGGGTCTGCATACCAGCTGCTCCTCCCAGGGAAGTTTTGGGATCACAGAAGGTTTCCAGCAGAGTTCATGGTTCATCCTCATTCCTGAATCGAGATTCTGCCAGATGTTGTTTCTTTCTATACAGGGACCTCTCATTTAAGCAGCCGTCACCCAATCTAAGGATTTTTTAGAAGTCATTTTCATATTCATTATTGAATATCTACTTTAATTATAATGGATATCTATTTAAATTATTTAAAGAAGGTAGCTCTTTGATCATGAGTGCTCATTTCCAAAGACTGAAGATAGCAGAACTCAGCCTCCCCAAATCCTAATTAAAGGTGATAGCCTGAATTAGCATCTAACTACTTGCTATGTTTGTCACATTACTAGTGAAAGTAGTTTCAATGTTCTTATTTTATTTCTTACTTGAAGAGATTTTTTTTTTTCCCTCACAAGCAAAAAGCCTAAGCTCTCTGTCTTAGCCCGTTTGGGCTGCTCTAACAAAATGCCACCAGCCAGGTGGCTTATACACAACAGAAATTCATTGCTCAAAGTTCTGGAAGCTGAGAAGTCTAAGATCAAAGCACCAACAGCATCTGTGTCTGGTGAGGGCTCAACTTATTATTTCACAGAATCACCTTTCTCAGTGTGTTTTCATGAAGACCCACCTGGTCCACTTTATAAGGATACTACTCTGATTCATGGTTGCTCTACCCTCATAACCTAATTATATTCCAAAGGACTCACCCCTTAATAAAGCCACAATGGAGTTTGAGTTTCTACATATGAATCTTGAAGGGTGTGGGGTGGTGGTGACACAGACTTTTGAACTTCCCAGAAGAAAGTGTGGTCAATTGTGTCATAGTCTGGTGGATCTCTGAAGTTTATGAGTGGTGATAATATCTTGGAAACAATGAAGGAACCACTCCAGAGTTTCCTAAGCATTATTAAGGCTTTCTCATTCTAATCTTTGTTTGAGGACTGATTATTTGATATTTGATGTTAATCACTATTTCTAAAACCTAGCTCGGTTGTTCTTGGTAACTAGGCAGCTTCAACATTTGTGACTTCTTTTTTAATAAGACACTATTTGAGAGGTTTAAAAATTAGGACAAAAATAGATGACACTAGTTCAGATTTTTCATTATCTCTTCACAAAAATAACAAGTAAAAAACTAGCTGTCTTACAACGCAAGGCAACATGGGAGCTGTGAGTTTATTGTTCAAAGGAGCATGAGAGTTGCAGAAAAGCA
Organism: Ictidomys tridecemlineatus; assembly: GCF_052094955.1. NCBI lineage: Eukaryota > Metazoa > Chordata > Mammalia > Rodentia > Sciuridae > Ictidomys > Ictidomys tridecemlineatus. The sequence continues at coordinate 116,229,388 of NC_135477.1, read as the reverse complement.
GAGTTTCCTAGTATGTCCTTGGAATAGTGTTCCATTGTGACCTGAGGGTCCTGGGGTATTTCAGGAGTGCACAAGAACTCATGGGAAAAAAAAAAAAGGTGTTATTGTCTTTTTTGTTTTTATGTAGTCTTTAAATGTTGTCCATTGGTTTGTTTCCTCAAAATGTTTTAAATTATGGTTGCCAGGGAAGTTTCTAATTGGGTAGCTACAAGGAAGTGAGCCAAAAGTAGCAGAAAGTCATGTTCTTTCTCTGAGAAGCTAAACATGTTAGAAAATCACAATGCACAGACAGAATCACAATATCTGAGGCTCAGGTCCAGAGGTGCCAGAAGACCAGCTTCCTTCTGCTGTTTCTGTAGTTTGACTGGATAATCTAATATAGTGCTCTTTTCCTTAAGCAAATTTAGTTTTTGTCACTTGCAGCCCAAGACTCCCAACTACAACAGTGACCTCAAATATAAAAGTATCTCACTTTCCTACTGCACTGCCGTTGAATCAAGTTTTATTTTCTCTAGCACATTGGATCAGGATGGCATATTACTGCAAGTGTAACTTGGCATTATTCTCTTTCTCCATATTCTTTCTGGCTGCCTCTGGAAGTGGTGCTTGGGGTAAGCCTGAGGTCCCTTAGGGAGGATCTGGGTTTTAAGTACCCACATTGAAGGAGAGCCTCACCTGTGTAAAGGACAGCATCAGTACCATTTTATATCCCTCCAGCTTACTGTGTCAGTGTGCTCCAGCCTCCTTCTAAGGGTGAATCCCTGTGTCTAAAGTTGAACCGTAGAGAGCCCCTCTTCTCACATACATGGCAGGCTGAAAATAGCAGAGAATTAACATTTTCAGGAACAAGCCTCAAACAATGATAATCAGTTGTTGTATAAAAGGACCCCAGTTCCCTCACCTCTTTTTGTTCTTTGTTCTTTTTAGTTATACATGACAGTTCTTAACTAGCATTCAGACATATATGGTTTGAATTTTCTTATTTTTTTTTAATAATATTGAAACTGCGGTTGCCCTCTGGAAGATAACTTAGTAATAACACTTTTATCATCGGCCTTCCCTTCTGTGCGTATTTTCCCCATTCTCAACCAATGTGTCCTCACCTACTTGGTAAGTGACATGCACACAGATTCTGGCCTTATGGTCTGCTTCTGGGAGACCCAACTTAAGAAATGTGAGAAGTCAGTAATAAGAGATTTTTATATAGGAAATGTGGTTTGAAATTCTCAGAATAGGGATCTGGAATTTACTGAAAAGCCAAGAGTTTTAAAAGATAAGGGGATAAGAAGTAGTTTATTATTTATTTCCAACATCAGAAATAAGACCTTATTTTTATAGCCAAATGAAGTTTTGAGAGGAGTGTCAATAAAATTCAATGGAAAAAGAATAGTCAACAAATGATTCTGGATTAACCTTACAGCCGTATGCAAAAATAAAATGAAGTGAAAAAGGAGGATTTCAACCTTATACCAAAAACAAAAGTTATTTGAAAATGGATCATGGACCTAAATGTAAGAGCTGAAACTGTAAAACTCTTAGAAGAAAACAGAGATGTAACTCTTTTTGATCTTGGATTAGACAATGGATGTTTAGATACAATACAAAATGTTCAAGCAACAACAACAATAAAAATATAGACAAACTGGACTACAAGAAAATTCAATGAAAATAACCCACTAACTTTTATGCTCCAAAGGGAGCAATCAAGACAGTGAACAGATGACCTGGATGATATGATTATCCATGTATAAAATCCAAAGTAACCAACAACAACAATGAAAATATCTTCTGGAACTAAAAATCAATTACAGCAAGACTGGAAGACCCAAGGTGAACATACAAAGTCAATAACATTTTATATTCCAACATAAATAAGAATTTGAAGTTAAAAAACATTACCATTTACTTTAGAACACACCTCTCCAATGAAATATTTGGGTATAAATCTAACCAAATAAGTATAAGATCTATTTAAGGAAAACTACTGACATCTGATAAAAGAAATCACAAAAGTACTAAAATGGAGATATATTCCATATTCACACCTTGTCAAGATGTTAGTTTTTATTAGTATTTTCAAGATATCAGTTCTTCCCAACTTGATCTACAGATTTAATACAATATCAGTTAAAATTCCAGCAAGGTATCTTGGGGATATCAGCAAACTGATTATAAAGTTTATTTAAAGAGGCAAAAAACAAAATTGCAGCAGAAGAAGAAAGCTGGAGGACCGAAATTGCCAGACTTCAAGAGTTACCTTACAGCTACAGAAATGAAGATAGTGTGACATTAGTTAAAAAAAAAAAAAAACTGGACAAAACATCAGTGCATCAAAATAAAGAGCTGTAGCCAGGTGCCTTGGCATAGCTATAATCCCAGTGGCTTGGGATGCTAAGGCAGGAGGATCACGAGTTGAAAGCCAACCTCAGCAAAAGCAAGGTGCTGAGCAACTCAGTGAAACCTTGTCTCTAAAAATGTACAAAATAGGGCTGTGGATGTGACTCAGTGGTTGAGTGCCCTGAATTTAATTTCCAGTACACACCCTCCCCCCAAAAAAGAGAGCTATAAATAGCCCAACACATATCTAGTCAACTGACCTTTGACAAAGGGGCAAAGGAAATACAATAAGGAACATATAATCTTTTAAAAAATAGGGTGATAATAACTGAACACTCACAAGCCCTCAGTTTCAAAAAAAAAATGCACTTAAATGTAGACCCTTACAAAAACACACTGAAAAATGGATCATAGACCTAAATATAAATGCAAAAGCAAAAAAAGTACAAGAAGGTAATGAGAAAATCTAGATGACCTTGAGTTTGGCAATGACATTTTAGTTACAACATCAAAGGCACAATATATGAAAGAAAGAATTGATAAGCTTCATTTCATTAAAATTTAAAACTTCTGCCCTGTGGAAGACACTGTCAGGAGAATGAGAAGACAAGCCACAGACTGGGAGAAAATATTACAAAAGAGCTGTTTGAAAAAGGAACTCTTATTCAAAATTGACACAGAATTCTTAAAACTCAAAAATAGGAAACCAAACAAAAACAGCACCTCAACAGATACTTCCTCAAAGAAGATACACAGGTGGTAAATAAACATATGAAAAGGTGCTCAACATCACATGTCACTGGGGATATGCCAGCTAAAACAACAACAAGATATCACTACAGACCTATCAGCATGGCCCAAATCCTGAACAATAAGGATGGGGAGCAACAGGAACTCTTGCTCATCACTGGAGAGACTGCAAAATGGTGCAATTGCTTGGGAAGACAATTTGCAGTTTCTTGCAAAACTAAACATACTATTGCCGTAGATTCCAGAAATTGCACTCCTTATTGTTTGTCCAGGATTTGAAAATTTTTTCTCTATATTAAATACAGATGTTTATGAGAGTTTCACTCAAAATTGTCAAAATTTAGAGGTATCCAAGATATCCTTTAGTAGGTGAATGAATAAACTATATTACATCCAGACAATGGAATTTTATTCAGAACCAAGAAGAAATGACCTGTGGAGTCAGGAAAAGATTTTTTAAAAGCATGGAGAAGACAAACAGATTACTAAGTGGAAGGAGTCAATCTGAAAAGGCTGCCCACTTTGTGATTACAAATATATAACATCCTGTAAATGGTAAAACTATGAGGACAGTAAAGTCTCAGTGTTGTCACAGTTGGAAGGGAGGAAAGGATGAAAAGACAGGACATGGAGGACTCTTAGGGCAGTAAAATTACTCTACATGAAACCATAATGACGGATACATACCAGTAATCATTTGTCCAAATTAGTAGAATGTACAACACCAAGACTGAACTCTAATGTAATCTAGGACTTTGGATGATTATGATACCTCAATATAGGTTCATTAGTATATATGTATACTGATGGGGATGCTGATACTGGGGGGAGCTATGCAAATGTGGTGGCAGAGAGCATGTGGGAATTCTCTGTGCCTTTTGCCCAATTTTGCTGTAAACCTAAAACTCCTCAAAAAAAGGTCCAATTTTATTTTTTATAAATATATATTGTTTTAGTTGTAGAGGGACACAATACCTTTATTTTATTTATTTGTGTGGTGGTGAGGATTGAACATAGTGCCTCATACATACTAGGCAAGCACTCTACCACTAAGTCCCAGCCCCAGCCCATGAAGTCTATTTTTTAAATAACAGAAAGATAACTTCTGTTATGGAAGAAAATATTTGCAAATAATTTTTAAAAAAATGTTTTCAAAGTATATGAAGAATTCTTATAAGTTAAAAAATGACAAAATAACACAATTATAAAATGTGTAAAAATGTGCATAAAAGATACACAAATGGCCAAGAAACACATGAAAAGACCCTCAAAATCATTAGTCATTAAGAAAAAACAAATTCTTCTTACCCACTAGAAAGGCTATAGTAAAAAGACGGACTGTAACAAACACTATGAGGATGTGGAGAAATTGGAACCACCACAGATTAAGGGTGGGAATGTAAAACAGTTTAGCTACTTTAGAAAATGCTTTAGCATTTTCTTAAAAGGTTAAACAATGAGTTACCCAAGGACTCAGCAATTCTACTTCCAGATATGAACCCAAGAGAACTGTCTTCATATGTCCATGTAGAAACTTGTATATTATGTTCATAGCAGCATCAACCACGGAAAGTGGAAATAATTCAAATATCCATCAATCAAGGAAAAGCTAAACAAAATGTAGACTATGGAATACTATTTGGTTTTATAAAATGATTGAAATATTGACACGTGCTTTAGCATGAATAGAGCTTGAAAACATGCTATATGAAAGAAGCTAGACACAAAATGTCTTTATTATATGATTCCATGTTTGCTAAATGTCCAAATTGAATTAGAATGTAAATTAATAGTTTCCAGGGTCTGGGAGAAAAGAAAAAAAGAAAAAAACTGCCAATATGTTCAGAGATTTTTTTTGGTGGGGGATAAAAATGATAGATGGTGGTGGGTAGTAATTATGATTGTAAAACTCTGTGAATATACTAAAGACTACTGGATTGTGCATTTTTCATGTTAAAGTACATGATATATGAATTATATTTCAATAAAGCTGTTACAGCAAGAACAATTGGGTTTTATAAATTCCAACTGTAAAAATCAAAAGAGTAGAGTGTTTTCTATTTATTTTTTTAAAAATTCATTTCCTTATTTTTTAAAATGCCAAATATAGGAAGAGGAACACTATTTAAATGGAGTCCCAATAATTCCTAAGCAAATTGTCCAGATAATGATTAGCTGCTGATGCAATTTTTTTTTCAGCAGAGAGGTTTCATGAATGAAGTAAATTTCCTGGAGAAATGCTGAGGTAGTTCTTAACGTAAGAGAATCCTGGTTCGGATCAGCCTGCACACCTAGAATGTAGTCTAGACTCCTCCAAGTGCACACGCCTTCACTGCCAGTTATTGACCACAGGTAAGTTAGTTGTCTTCTCTGAAATACAATTTACTGATTTATTCAGTGATAGTAATTATATCACTTGCAGATTTGTTTTTACCACAAATGTTGATTGAAAACTACTAATGTGCTAGACACACTTCTGGCACTAGTGCCACCATGATAGAGAATACAAATAACTCTCTCCTATTAGAGCTTACATTCCAGATAGGAAGACAGAAAACAAAGTGAATAAATAAACAAGACAAGTTCTGTCAATGAAAATGCTATCATGAAAGATAACAGGGATATATGGTCATGAGTGGTGGTGAGATGAGGGATGATTTGAGGCCTTTTTCTAAAGATGATGTTTAAGTGAAGGACAGAAAAATAAAGGAACCAGTTCCAAAGATATCCAAGAAACGTTCTAGGCTAAGAGAACTCCAACTACCAAGGTCATGAAAGAAAAGCAGAGTAGAGATGGAAAATGGGAGAAAGAGGTATGTTCAAGACAGATCATCCTGGCAAGATCATGGGGAAGTTGTCAAGATTGATGTTGGAGGTCTTCACAAGCCATAAATGTACAGGGTTAAGACACATTGTGAGGCTGGGGTTGTAGCTCAGTGATAGAGAGCTTGCCTAGCACATGTGAGGCACTGGGTTCGATCCTCAGCAACACATTTAAATAAAATAAAGGTATTGTGTCCATCTAAAACTAAAAATATTTTTTAAAAGAGGCTATATAGAAAAAAATTTCTCTCCCTGTTTAGTAAATGGTATTCAATTTTAATAAAGCACAATAAAGCCACTGTCCAACAATCCAATTCTCTTAAAGATTGCAAGAGAGAGTGTGATGTGGCTGTGACATCCTTCTCCTGTTGACAATCAGGGATGACTTAAATACTCGGATCAGCAGGCCAGTGGCACCTCTTCCCCCTCTTTACTCTTTGTGTATTCTTCTCAAAATGTGGACTCCATCAAATGAGGACAAGCTTCTTAGGAGAGAAGCAAGTAGGAAATCCTCTGGCTTCCTGGCTAGCAGCTCCATTAGTGGATATACCTTGTACCATACTGTGCAAAATGAGTGCTTTCTCTTTTTCAATTAGAACTGATCAGCGTGACTAATACGAAAGGACCCGCTGCTTTAAATCTGCTCAGGATTACCATTTGGGCCCTGTGGGCAGCCACAACACAACCATGGGGCACTCACACAGGGCTGCTCTACATAAGTACAAGAAAAGCACAGCCCTAGGAATCAGGCACAGGGAGCTCTGATAAAAAGCCAAACTCCTGTAACTTTGCATGTTTCTATTGCTACCTGTGATGGTGGGCTACTCTCACCTGGAGGACCAAATATCCTCTGTCAACCTCTTTAATCCAAAAAGGAAGGTGCTTCCTTTTTCACTTACTGTAATGACTCAGCTATTAAGGGAGGGGGCTGAAATATGTTCATCAATGTAAAATAAAAATTCACTTTCATTTTTCTTGTTTTGAAATATTGCAAGAAATTTTACATTCTGGCTCCTAACCACACCTCTCTATCCCTTAGATTCATTCACTTTTTTTTTTTTTTTTTTAATTTCAACTGGGGTCATGAGGCAGAAGTCAGAGCTAGTATGCTTCCTTTTTATCTCTTTTAATTGAACTTCCCACAAACTGAATGAAAACAGAAACAAGTTTACTTGTTATTTTGTATTTGAGGAAACAGGGATATGATGGTCTCTCCAGCTAGACATAGAAAAATAAAAAACAAACAAATAAATAAGTACATTGGCTTAGACCTGTTTTAGGAATCCCTTCCATAGCCAGGCATCATTTATTCTCATTATTAGAAGGATTATTAGAAGGAGGCCCTCAATTAGATTCTCCCTGACAATTGATTTCTCAATGACAACAAGCACTCTCCAATATTTCAAAATCATTATAATCACAAGATCTATCTTTAGAAAAACATCCACAAGTATAAGATAGAGCCATAATATAAAATGAGATCACTCACAGCAATCAATTTGCTTCACTGTGAGCTCCACACTACTGGGGATTAGGAATGGAGGAGGAGGAAAGGATGAAGAGAGTATAATAGTCTGATCAATAAATGAGCAAAGAAATGTATGGTACATAGTTTGAAAAAATTCTAATTCTTTTAAAAATTAATATCAAATAATTATTTTATGCTGAGAGTAGAACTAAGACTATAGCCAACTATGGACACCATATGAAACTGTATCTTAATCATACTGATTTATTAACAACCCAAAATGTATGCATGACCATAGTTTCTGAGAAATACACTCCTCCTGTACTCTTTGGTTTGTGCAGTAACTGTTTTTCATCATGGCATATCAGCATTAATTTTAGAGACTGAATTTCTAGTACGACTTAAAGATGCAATTGTGGTGAACATATTTTATTCTGTTGTAACTATGCAGAAAAGTTGCTAGTGTAGAAGAATTTTTTTTTAAATCATGCAGAAGTGGAAGTATTGGGTGAAAGAGCTTTTTTTCAAGTGATAGACATAGATAAATGTAGGTTAAGACAGTTGTCCTAAGTGCTTCCAAGCCAGTTTCAGCCTCCCTTCTACAGAAGTAACTATATAGTCTCCTGTATAAACTCCACAATGACAAATGATCAATGGGTCTGTCTAGTGCTTCCAAAACCAAATGTGGTCCATGGCCATGACCCATGAACACAGGAAGTTAAGGCAGCTTCTAGGCTGTATTCAAATTATGACAAGCCTCTCAGCTGGTCTTTTGTTGCATCCTCAAAGTGACCTTTCTTGTGACTCACATTTGAAACAACTTATGAAAGCCGTTCCCTATGTCAAACTTCATTTCATTCAATTTTCTTCTGGTTGAAAATTGACACTAAAGATGTTTTGTCTTTCAGAACACTTTCCTTTGGGAGCCAAAGGCCTGATGATGGATAATCCTTCCTGAAGGTTTTATGGCAGGGTTTCACAAAGCAAACATTTTTTCCCCTTATTTTATATCACCCTGACAAACAGAAATGCTGAGCCATTTAATTACAGAGCCTGCCTGACACATCCAGAAAGTCAAATATTCTGGTGGCGTCTAGCTGAAGGGGAAAAATGCACTGAATTCCCAGAGTTACTTGTCAAGACAATGACACCAAGGAAACGAGTAAACAATCTGGGGGGCCCAACAGCAGATATATGGCATGCTGGAGTAGTCCCTGAGGCCCTGTGTCAGTGCCATTAGCCCTGCAGCCTTGCATCCCAGGGTGGCAATGCTTTGAGCCAGCGATGATGGGCACAGATCTGAAGAGCCATGGTCAAGGCACAGATCCATGTGTCATGAGCTGGTCTGTGTTTATAGAGAATTCCCATTCTAGAACTTGCACTCTTAATTCCCAAATTGATTCACAGAAAGAATCTGCACAGATACACAAAGGCAAGTTAATACTTCTTCACAACTCCAGGGTATGATTGACAGACCCTATGACCACACAGATGTAATATTAAGATATTGTATCCTGTCATATGCCAAAGCTCCAATATATCATCAAAACATGCTCATTTTCTTCTTTATTGCCCTTTCCCTCCCTCCATTCACATCAGTTAATTCCTGCGATAATTTTTATAATAAACAAACAGAAGTTTGCAAGTCACTCTTTATACAATTTTTGTGTGCATGCTTTAAAATTCCTCCTGTTTTCTTTCTTCTGACAATCACAAAGAAAAACAGGAAGAAGTACACCTACTATCAGACAGGTAATATAGTAAACTCTGGGATTGAGCAGTGGAAATGATAGACAAGGGCACTGTCTTCAAAAAAATTATATTAAGATTGAGGGGGTGGGGAACAGAAAATAAACATGTAAAATATTGAGATTATTTTGCAGTTGTAAGTGCTCTAAAGAGAATAAACTACTACAGAAAGTTGTTAGTGGTGGGACTTCCCTAGGTGGCTGGGGAAGTTCACTCTGAAAGTGAAGACCTTTGACTTGAGACAAGAATGATGAACTGATAAAATATTTGGATGATGAGAAATGAAGGAAAAAGAAGTAAAATGTCTAAATGGCCTAAGATAGAAATGAATGTAGATATGCTTTATGGGAAAAAAAGGTCAATGTGGCTAGAGAGTAATGAGTGATGAGTCTAGTAGACAGAGGAGTTGGGGAGGTTTTTAGAGGTCAGACCATGGAAGGCATTGTAGCACATATTTTGAAAAGGAAGAAGTTCAAACTCTTAATTTGCAAACAGTGTGACTCCAATGCCCAATATCTTAAAGAATTCTCTCTCTCTCTCTCTCTCTTCCTTTCTCACACACATGTACCAGACCCCATAACAAAATTTAAGAAAGTGGAAATATGAGAGATAAATCCATATTATAATACTAGAAATGTAATTCACATGAAAAATCCAAAGGTTCAATCACAAAAATTACATTCAAAGCAATATCAAAAGAAACAAAGTGCTCAGGGCCTGGATTGTGGCTCAGTGGTAGAGCACTTGCCTAGCATGTGTAAGGCACTGGGTTCAATCCTCAACACTGCATGTAAATAAATAAAAAAAAGGTCTGCTGACAAATAATAATAATAATAATAATATTTTTAAAAGAAAGAAAAATGTTGCTTAGAAAAAATTTCAGCAAAAAGAAAAAAGCCATAGAAATTACAAAAGAACACAGAGTAATAATAATAATAATAAAAATGAGAGACATACCATATTATAGAATTGGAGGACCAAATATTTTTAAAATAACAATGTTCCCCCAAATTAGTGTATAATATAATTCAGTCCCTATCAAAACTCCATCAGATGTTCTTGCAGAAATTGGTAAGCTGATTCTAAAATTAATTTATAAATAAAAAACTCCTGAAGTAGCCAAAGCAATTTTGAAAAACAATAAGTTGGGGAACTGTATTTCATGTAGTATTGGGCTAAGGACTACATACACATCAATTAAACAGAAACAAGAGTCTAAAAATAAATCCTTATGGTCACAGTTAATTTACTTTTGACAAAGGTGCAAGGAAATTTAATGGGAAAATAATTGTCTTCTCAACAAATTTCTGGGCTGAATAGATATCCACGTGAAGGGGGGAAAAAGCTTAAAACCTTATAATCCCTTTATTTTATGTCTGTCACACACATACACATACATTCCCACACACTGAAAAATGGTTCACAGACTTAACTGAAAGAGCTAAAATTATTTTATACTAAAATAAATAAATAATAAAATAAAGTTAGAATAAAATATTAGAAAAAATATTTGTGAACCTAGGTTAGATAAGTATTTTTAGTTATGACATCAAAGGAACAATCTATAAAAACATTACTCAATTTCAATATTTTTTTTAAAAACCATGGACTCTGTAAAAAGACGCCATTAAGAATATGAAGAGATAAATCATACATGTAAGAAAATCTCTTACAATTTAAAAATATTTAAAAATCAATTTTACAATGGGAAAAACTTTAGATACAAATGGAAAATAAGCACGTGGAGAATTTGTCAACACTGTTAGACATTTAAGCAATGAAATTATAACTACTATGAGACACACTGTGTACTCACTAATATGACGATGAAAAAACCCACAATCACCAGTGTTGGGGAGCACATGGAGAAACAAAAACTTATGCTTTGCTGATGGAAATGCAAATGAGTACAGTCACTTTGGAAAACAGTTTGGCAGTTACTGAAATTTTTAAAAATAGACTAACCATGTGACCCAGCAGTTTCATTCCTTGGTATTTCCCCAAGAGAAATGAAAACATATGTCTACACAAAGATTTGTTTATCAATGTTTATAACAATATTTTTTATCATAACTAGAAAAATGGAAACAATCCAAATATCTATGAACTGCTGAATAGGTAAACAAAAATGTACTATATATTGTAAGTAATGAGTTATTTCCAATAAAAGATCAAATTACTAATATATGCAGTAACACAGATGTAACTCAAAAACATTTTGTCTGCATACAATATCATTCCCTTTACACGATACTTTTAGAAAACGATGACCTACCGGCACAGAAAGCTGATTGATGCTCATCTGGGGTGGGGGTAGGACTACAGGTATCATGTATGAGGAAACTTTTCAGGGTGACAAAATTGTTCTAGAACAAGATTGTGGTGATATTTACACAATTGCATAAATTCACCCCAAACTATCCACCTATACATTTCCAATGCATAAATTGCAATATGTGATATGTCATTTATATCTCTACAAAGCTATTTAAAATTCAAAATGTCCTCATTACGTATAGTTATAATTATAACATAAATGTTAAGTATTAATTAAATTATTTCCATCAATTTTAGTTTCATTTTCTAAGATAAAATTCCAATTAGACATTTTATCCTTATTAACTCTGATGTTGAGGCACCTGCTTCACACTGCTTTCACCTCCAGTGGCCTCTTTTCAGCACCAATTATCCCCAGATAATGAAGACGTTTTATAAGGATATTACTTCATGGTGTGCTGTATTGCTTGACATAGTTTAGAATACAAGTATCATAAATCCCAATATACAATAGTGTAAAATAAATTGAGTTTTTATTTGTTTGCTTGCTTTATGCAACAGGAGACCTGGATGTAGGATGCTACCAGTTCAAACTATAACTAGATGTTGCTTCAGTTTCAAGCATCATTTGAGCATTTGAAATTGCAATACCAGGAGGGGGAAGTAAAAGGAAAAAAAAAAAAGAAAAAAGAAAACATCCTCAGACAACACCACGAAAATGTGGATATCTCTCTGCTAATCAGAGTAACTTGATCATCTCTGGCTTGAGAGGAGGCTGAGGAATAAACTGGAGGTTCCCAACTGGTAATGAAGAGGGAATTAGAGAAGATTCAGTCCAGCCAATAAATGGTGACTATTATCTGTACCAAACTGTCATTTGGGGAATAATAGAATAGGAGCTGGCTGGAAGAAGTACAGCTCTCAGGATATAGGATGCTACTCATATCCATATACGAAGTGAAATGGAGACAAAATTTTAACTATCCACACTTAGTATCATCATCAACTAGAGAACTATGACTACAGAAGGAAACAAATCCCATGATATTAACCTAACACTAATAATTTTATGTATGCAGAATTTGTGATTTAGGAGATTACCTGATTTTCCCAAAGCTTCCTAGCAAAACATTAGCACAAGTGAATCCCACCCCATTGTCTCAAAACTCTGTTTCATGCTCCATTATACTATAACAATTAATTTTCCCTTAATGATTGTTTTTAATCTGTATTATGAACTTTTCTAGCTTTTCCCAACTTCTTTGATTGTGTACATGGTTTAGATCACATATATACTTGAGAAATATTTAGCTGAGTCATCGTGATAAAAGTAAAAAGAACCTTCATTCATTCAATGAAATGAATGAAAATCATCATCATAATGTTAAACTTTTATATGGAAATTTTCTGCTGATGGTGTTCACTGACAAAATTGAATTCTTGAGACATCTCCCTTAATGACCCTTGTTCACTAATATTCCTAGAATGGATTTATTTAGAAGTATTTATTTATTTTTTTTTTTTGCATAAGTTTCCAAAGGACTTTTACTGAGATCCCTGGAAGCCTCCTATGAATTGCAGTTTTAGAGTTTTCCTTTAGAAAGACATTTGTTAAACATTTTCTGCATCTGATCCAACTTTCTTTTCTGATTCAGTGAAGCCTGAATTTCAGTGCAAAGAAGGTACTGTTTATGTGTGATGAATAAGAGAAAATCAACCAAGCAAGTCAGAGAACACAAAATAAAATACCTTTGTCTTTTTTGTAACTGGGATCTTGATTCATCATGCCATCTAGCCCCTGGAATTGAAGACCATGTCCGTCAAATGACCAAACATTGGACTTTGAATTTGGGATGACAGAATGAACAATGGAAGCCAAGGCCCATAAGCCTCATTATGAGGAAAGTTTATATCTTACAGAACATGGCAGCAGAGATTACACTTTCAGATCAGGGTTTGAACAGTAAGCTGGTCTATCATACAATTTTATGAGATATAGAGGTATCTGGTGGATAAGATACAGCTAAAGAATAAACATTTGCATGTGATTCTAGTATGTTTGTAGCATTGCAAGTCCAATGATTCTCTTCAATTTTGTTTTAGAACTCAAACATTCTAATGAATGTTTCACCTCTCAATGAAATACTTCCTTATAATATCAATGGCTGCATATAAATTCCATGGTATAATTATTCAAATCTCAGGGGGAACAATTTAATTGGTTTAAATTCTGAAACACTTGAGAGTACCAATATACATACCCATCTCTACATCATCAAGGTAGAGAGATTATTAATGTTATTATGTAATTACAGTTTGCTAATGCAAAGCAAAGCAATGCAAAGAATTAGAAAACTGTAATTACATAATGACATTAATATAAACATTATACATGGCATCTAGATGCTAAAGCTTAGAATACACAGAAATATCAGACTTAGGAAAGAAGAAAAAAAAGTTGGTAACTGTTAATCAACTTTCTGTCACTGTGACAAAATACCTGAGAAAAAACAATTTAAAAAGAGAAAAGATTTATTTTGGCTCATGATTTCAGAGAATTCAATGGAGTCACTTAACTTGATTGTTTCTAAACCTGTGGTGAGGCAGAACATGATAGCAAGGAAAGTGTGATGGAGGAAATCTGGTCACTTTGAGGCAGCCCAAAGCAAAGAAAGAGTAAGGAAAAGACTGGGGATGAGATATTATGTTCTTCGGGATGCAGTGGCTCATGCCTGTATGCCCAGGGAAATGGGAGGCTGAGGCAGGAGAATCTAAGTTCACAGCCTCAGCAACATAGTGAGGTCCTGAGCAACTAGAAAGACCTTATCTCAAAATAAAAACAATAACAAGGGCTGGGAATGTGACTCAGTGTTTAAGTACTCCTGGGCTCAATCCGTAGTACCAAAAATTTAAAAAGAAAAAAGATACATCGGTCAAGGCCATACACCAGTGATCTTTCTCCCACGAGGCCCCCACCTCCTGAAGCTTCCTCAATAGCTTCACCAGGTGAGGATCAAATTTTCAGCACATGAACTTTTGGAAGATACTCCAGATCCAAACTCTATCACTACCTTAAAATAACAGGTACTCATATTTCTACTTGAATAGTACTCAAACCACCAGAATCGTCAATTATACTAAAGAAATTATATACCCAGCATGTGCTCACTAGTTCAGCACACACATTGAACTAGACTTAGATGAAAAGATGCAACGTACACAGATGTCACAGGACATTTTTGAAGGCCAAGACTAAGACTGCTTTAATTTGGGGGTAATAAGATACTTCTCGAACTTTTGGTTTTCCATGTTACACACAGGATTCACTGACAGTATATTTCAATCATAACTAATAATCACCACGTAAATGATGAAGTATGGTCTCCCAGCAGGTACTCTCAAATTTACAGGCTGCACTGAGAGCCACTGTATTACAGAATCATTCTAGGACTCAGATCTCACCTCCCGAAAGTTTTTATTAGGTGACACTATTCAGTGTAGGTCTTGTATCTAAAGCAGTTCTTCCCCTTCTTGCCTTGTTCCTTATAAACATAAAATCCCAACTTTATGTTGTCTACTTTGTATATTATTTGTAAACTCTATTGGCTATTGTCACCAGGGTCTCCTTCAGTTTCATGTTCCTTAAACTTGAAACAATTTTAAAGCATCCAGTGTTTTGTTTGCCCAGAATCCCTTTCTTCATTCCTCTGGCTTAACCCTTCCCTTCTTTGGGGAACTTGACCTCCATGTTTTCTGTGACCATAAAGGAACTTCTGAAAACAATCTTTCCTCTCTTTCTTCCGCTCTCTTGTATCAGAAATTACACCCAGGGATTCTTTACCCCAGGGATATTCCCAGCCTTTTTTTTTTTTTAAGTTGAGATAGGTTCTTACTAAGTTGCTGGAGTTGACCTTGAACTATTGATGGGTCAACCTGAACTAAGGATCCTCCCGCCTCAACCTTCCCCGTTGCTTGAATTACAGGTCTACACCACCACACCCAGCTATTTCTTCTTTTTTGACTAAGAACGTGATAGAACAGTGACTTACACACTTGTGGAATTATTTCCTAATATTTTATGTATAATATCAAAGAGGAAATCTGTCTTTTTCACTAGACTCTGAACTGTAAATATGCATTTCCTAAACTGTAACAGCCTGGTTATACCAGTTTTTCTCCACATAAAATGTTGAGGAGGATATGTAACAACTGGACTTTTCATTCACTGTTCATAGTAACATAGCATAACTACTTTGGAAAATAATTTGGCAGGATCTTAAAAAGTCAAACATATACCTACACTATGACCCAGATATCCCACTTCTGGATAATTATACAAAAGACATAAAAGCATTAATAAAGAAATAAAAATGTATGTGAAAATATTCATACATCAACTAGAAACTTTACTTGCAATACCCAAAACTGGAAACAACTCAAATGCTCAAATGTTCATAAAATGCTAAATAGAAAAATTGTTAAAAATTATACTGTTTCATAGAGTGGAAAAAATCATTCCTCTGGCTGTGGGAATGGAAACCAGAGCTTCTTCCCCAGAGGCACCTGCTCCACCACTGACCAACACCCCACAATATGCTCAAGAACAACCCTGAGCTAGGGCCACACAAGAAGCCACGGCCTGATTCCTCACTCACAGAAATGATGGTGGGAAAGTTAAAATGCTAATAGCTTAGCTGCTGGGTTGGGGCAATATTTTATAATAAAGTATCCCAATGCATGCAGAGAAACAGTAAGAAGTTAAAAGAAAATGATGGCAAAGCTGTATTGTCCATTGTTCACACAAAGTAATGTTGTTTCACTGGGTAATGTAAACATGCATGCACCTTACATAATGTTAGCATCACAGATAGAAGGCCAGTGGATGGAAGTGTTGAATTCAGTTCCTGAATTGTCCATGGAGTGTAAGAGTGCTAATGAGCTGACTTATCTCTGTAAAAATAAAGGGTGTCTTTTGTTTTCTCTTTCATGGTTTGCCTTGTTAACAAGTGATTTGTTTTGGGGTAGAAACCCTGTCCTCCTTCTCCAGTTCAGAGTCCAGATCCATGAAACAGCAGGATCAAAGACATCCAACATACACCTTTCCAAATATGCTGAAATTATTTCAGAAGCTCCTTCAAGATGGACTTCTTTTGTCATCTAGGATCAGTGTGAAGTGATTTACCTTCCTGTCCCCACTGTTGTCTCTTGGAACAGTTTGAACCTCAGTTTGTAATCTTTGTCTTTTTCTCATAACAAGTAATAAAATTTGTGCCTTAAAAAAATAAATAAAAAAATAGAAAAATTGTGGTATATTGCTTTGTGGAATGCTACTGAATAAAAACTACTCATACATAGTGAAAATGTTAATGGATCTGAAATAATTATGCTAAATAAAAGAATCGTGATATAAAACAATACATAAGGTATGATCATACTTTCATATAATTCTAGAAAAAGCAAGTCAATCTTTAGTTTCTTTGGGAAAGCTGTGAAGGGCAGTATGAAAGGAAAAGAAAAGAGTATAAGGAAACTTTCAAGAGTTTATGAGTGTTCCAAAGTCATATATCCTTGTGAATGAGACTGTGTGTGTGTGTGTGTGTGTGTGTGTGTGTGTGTGTTTGTATGGAGAAAGAGAAGGATGTTTATCCAATCTTATTTGATTTGTAGCATAGGCAAATTTTGGTTCTTCATTTATAAGTATGCAATAAATAAAGTATAATCAACTGGTCAGTTAATTAGTATGTGCACTGGTCAGTACCTATATATCTTAGAAATATAATTCTAGATTTTAAAGATATAGAATTATGTCTAACTGTTGGGGATGAATATAGAGATGCTTGGGAGTGGTATTGGCCAAATTATTGCATTATATATGTGTATGAATATGTAACAACAAATCCCATCATTAAGTACAACTATAATGAACCAATAAAAATGTGGGAAAAACATTTAAACAAATTGTAAAAAGCTCAGGCAAATAAAAAAAAGAATATAGACATGTTTAATATTGTCATATACTAAAAATCTTACTCCTAACAGGTTTTCACTCAAGGAACTTCTAAAACATACATTTACATCTCAGAATAAAAAACTGAGTTG
The DNA here is from genome assembly GCF_052094955.1 of Ictidomys tridecemlineatus. Taxonomy (NCBI): domain Eukaryota; kingdom Metazoa; phylum Chordata; class Mammalia; order Rodentia; family Sciuridae; genus Ictidomys; species Ictidomys tridecemlineatus. The sequence goes on along the minus strand of NC_135477.1, from coordinate 116,211,885 downwards.
GTTTTCCTATCACTATAGAAGCCAAAAATACCAATTTGCCTCCTGGAACTTTTAATATTGGTAGTGTGACACAAAGGACATGGGACAGTTCAGAATTCAATCTGATGATGGCAGAGGCAGCAGAGACAACACAACAGCACCTGGAAAACAGTGGCTGCTCTGCCCAAGGAGGCACTGCCTCAGCAGCCTTGCCCATTGACAGTAGGAGGCAGGGCCAATGGTGCTCTAAGAACCCAGCATCAGGGATGGCGGCAGCCAGTAGCATTCCCACTGTGGTAGGATTTTAGCAGGTTAGCAGTAGTTCTCATCTACTATGGTCATTGTTTAAGTCTTTAGTCAGCCTCTGCTTTTAGGAAAGCTACCCATTATCCTTCCAATGAATGTAACATCTGCTTACTTTGGAGAAGAAATGTTAAAATTAATAAAAAATATTTGAAATTGAGTAATGCGCATTCTGATTGGTTGACCAGCCAACTATGTTTTATATCTTGTGTACTTTAGAAATGAACAACCAAACTTTGCCCATGATGAAAAGAGTACTGGAGAAACATGACTGAAGACAGATATGAAAGTGACCAGATGAAAGAGGCCAATAAAACCTGTGTTGTCAGAAGAATGAGAAGTTATACTCCATTTATGAATGATGTGTCAAAATGCATTCTACTGTCATGTATAACTAATTAGAACACATTTTCTTAAAAAAAAATTTAAAAAGAAGAAAAAAGCTGTGTCGTATGCTTCATTTGAATGGATAACATTTGAATCTTCCACAATGGCAGGAATCCCAAATAGCACACCTCAAAATCCATGTAGCAGATATAAATTCATTGCAAGGTATCCATTGGGATTAAAATCTCCTTTGGGGAAGCTGGGCATTGAAAGTTGACTAGTTTGATGCTAATGATCCCACGAAAGGTAGGAAGCAAGAAATCCATACATGTGGGGTCAGCCAAGTGGGAAGAAGCTCATAATTTTTTAAAAGTTTCTTAAGATCTTAGGTACATTTATGTTTCTTCTCTAACAACTGAAGATTTTAATAGGCATTTATTACTTGCTGTGAACTTTATGTAATTTATTTCATGTGTAAGAACAATAAAAATCATAGCAACATCTCCAAGAGACCAAGCAATGACATTTATTTTGGTACTGCCTATTGATTTAATTTCTCAGTGTGTGAGTTGCATATAAGCAATTTTTGTTTCCAAGATAAATACTCACAAAAGTTGCATTTACACATTCAGGCTTTTAGAATGCCAAGCAGAATACTTTTGGACAAATGAAAGTACTTGAGGAAATGATGGGCTCAGAGCCTTAAGGAAATCCCCAGAGATGGGGCAAATATCACATTAGACAAGATGCTAAATGTTTTTTTTTTGGAAGCAAATCTTTTCATTCCACCTCTAAAACATATCCCAAGTCTGTTCATTTTCTCCACCTCCTGGACCCCTTCTGCTCTTGTCTGGATTAGTGGCAACTGGTTAACCTAATGTCACTTTTGTCCACAAAAATCCACTTGTAAAAAAAAAAATCTAAAGTGATCTATCTTTAGAAATGTCTATTATATTCTGTCACTTCCTTCATTAAAACATTCAAATGACTTCCCAGTACTTTTGGAAAAAAATCAAATTTTCTGACTAGGGCCTATAATATCCAAAATGATGTAGCCCCCTCCTCCCCCGACTCCCAATCTCAGCCCTTACCATTCTTCCTGTGCTAACTCTGCTCCAGCCACACTGGGCTTCTGTCTGTTCCTTGATTATACTAAGCTCTCACATGAAGGTGTTTGTGCATGCTGTTTCCTCTGATTGGAATAATCATCCTTATATCTCAGGTAAGCAGATTGATTCCTACTTATCAATCAGCTTTCCTTAGGTCCTCAGGTGCCATCAAGGTGCTCAGTCCTTCCAAGGAAGCTAAGGCTGCATTGGGGTGAGGCGCTCACATCATGCAGATACTAACTAGCTTAGCGCCTGGGAGCCCACACCATGATTTCTACTTATGAATCAGGAGTTAATGCAAATATTTGTCCCCTGAGAAGTCTTCCTGGACTACCCAGTGTAAAGTATCCCCAACATATGACTGCTTTATTACCATCGTAACTACCTGTCACTATCTGAGACTGGGTTCTTTTTAAAATTTGTTTTCTTGGTTATTATCTCATGTTCCCAGTAGAATTAAGTCATTTGAGAATAAGGATCTTGTCTGTTTTAATTTTCACTGCATTTCCAGTGTTTACAACAATGTTTGGCACAAAATAGATATTCCTTAATTATATATTTTATGAGTTAATAAATTAAAAAAGCAGAAAGAAGAATGAGCCTGGGTTGCATTCACTATTACTTGAAAGCCCACTTGATGTAGAAATAGTGTTAGCCTTTTTGGAAGCTTGCTATTGTTAAAGAGTAATTATACAATGATGCATGTAAAAAAAAAAGATAAAGAAGACTTTATTCAGTTCCATAGCAATAGATGTAGGGTCTTGCAGTAGGATAGAGTAATGAGACTCAACTCTGTATACAGCATGGACAAATGGGAAGTTAACTAAGGAGCCAAGTGGGAATCAGAGAATGGAAAATTATTAAGAAGAAACATCAGGAATAAGAGGGATTCTGGCTAAATCAGCCTAGTAACAAGATCTTGCTGAAACAGGGTGATCATACAGCACTTGAGAGATGGGGTAGGATGAGGAATTTGACCAGATATATCTGGGGAGATCGTAGGTTGGCTGGTGGTAAGGGGAGTGGTTCTTACTAAACTGACTTGGCAATATTCTTGCTAAAACCAGGTTTTTAAGAAAGTTCACAAATGAGTCCAAAAGAAATTTCAAAAGACTGAATAAAGCTTGCCTAAGTTAAAGAAGGAATCTTCGTCACCATGCCAAATTTTATATATATTTGATTTAATTTTGACTCCATTGTTGATTCACTTCACTCCTTATCCCCAGGCAATAAATTGCTAATTACACTTAATGGATTATCTAAAATCAAGAATTTCAATGCACAGCATATGACTTTTTATCAAGTGCAAGTGCTGACTTATAATTAACTATCAGTGCTGAGAGAGATTTTAGGTATATAAATAAAAGGTAAAATTAACAACCACAAATAATAATATAGCTAACCTTTATTGAATGTATTTTATGTTCCAGTCACTGTTATAACTCCTTCGTATGCATCATTATATTTAATTTCCATAACTCCACAAGGAAGGTACCAGCCTTATGCTAACTTGTCCTCTTCAACCTAGCTAGTCAGGGTCAGAACATGGCTGGCTGGCATATGCAGAGCACTCAATCTGCCAATTCACCCTTCCTTCCACTCTGAACATAGACATGAATATTTGGCCCAAGTACTCTTTTTCTGAGCCAAAATGGAGCCTCCCAACTTTTATTAGCATAGTGGTTTAGGTCGGACTTGCCAACAGAGTGGTGTTGGTATCTAAGAAAATTTTAACCATTACAGTGTCAGAGGTGATCTATGCCAACCTTCTCATTGTAGAGATAAGGAAATAAAACTCCAAGTAGGCTAAGCAATTTTTCTGAAGTCACACAGCGGCAGATCAGGAACCTAATTAAATGCTCTGTTTTACAAAACATCACACATATCCATCAAGGAATGGTGTGTTGATTTGGGGGATACAAAGAGTCATGCCTATTGTGAAAAGATGGCTATGAATTGCCATAGTATACTGTTCTATTAAGGAGGTATGGAATCCTCCTATCCTCTGTTCTAGGTAGACACTACTGCAGATATCTCAGGTTCAAATGACTCTGTTTTGTTTTGATTAATACAGGGGAAAATAACACCACTGAGTAAAATATACAAATATTTATTAAGCATTCCATGCCCAGTGCCCTACTAGGTGGTGGTATGAGCTCAGATGAAAGCAGGTGAGATGAAAATTGGTCCCTGGTCTCCTGCAAGGCAAAGCAGAATGGTTTTCTTCTGCCAAGCAGAGAAGATAAATGCAGTGAACAGGAAGTGGGGATATTATCCTTCCAGGAACTGGTAATGGCCTTCAGATGTGTAGGCAGCTGTGCATGAACTTTCCAGATGAATTGTTTAAAAACTACTTAGGGTGCATCTTCTTTTCCTCATTTCTTCCTTTATTTGCAATTCTCCTGTTACCTTTTGGAAACTGTAAAAAGATTAAATCAAAGTAGGTAGGCTTTGTTTGAGCTCATATGGACTTAGCAAGAGGAGCTTTAAGTGCATTTGTGGGGCAAATGTGTAGGGCAGAGCATAATGCCTGATTTCCCCCTCACAGCATCTAGAGCAGTCCACTCTTACCTGCCAAGGCCCCAGGATTTGATCCCTAATGGATTCCAGGAGGCTGCTTTGCTGATTCTTCAATTGGCAAAAGAGAATTAAATATCTGCTAAAGCTCCAGAGAATTGCTAAAGCTCTTCTGCTTACCTGGTACTTTATCTCCACAAGTAACTGTAAGGGAAAACCTTGGCCTAATTTACTGGAACCATAACAAATATTTATTGAATAAATGCATAGGTCAGTTGCACCTTCCCAGGAAGTACTGTTAAACCAAGAAGGCAACATAGTCTATCTGAATTCTAAAAAGCTTACTTTCAACCTGTCTCCTTTGTAGCCAATGACCACACAGCCTTAAAGGACCAGCTTAGTGCAAGCTCCCACCTAAGTTGATTTCCCTATTTTCTTATAATGGAAGAGAATAAAATGAAGTCTGAAAAATATTTACAACCATCTGACTCCAATGAAGACGAGAGAAACCCCAAATTATCTTCTCTGAATTGAGAGCAAGTTGCCAAATTTGACAGGATGGCTTTTGACTTCTCTCTTCCAAGGCATATAACCCACAGCAGTGTGAGTTACAAGGCAAGTAGGAGAAAGAAAAGTTGATTATCAATCATTTGTAATTTGAAAAGTGAAAAACTCAGAAGTCCAAAATGCTGTGTGTTTCTTAAGATGAGAGATGCATGTTGCTCTCCATAACCACCCAGTGTCTTCCTGAACCTGAGATGCTCCCTCCATTTATTCACCAACCATTTCTTTGAAGAGCTACTGTGTGCCAGGTACCAAGGATACAGAAATAAGTCATGACATTTGCCCATAAAGAGCTAACACTCTGGTAAAAGGGAGGGATCTAAAAGCAAATAACTGTGACACATTAGGAAAAGCACACTGATTGAAATATGCTCTCCTAACACAAAGTGCTGTGGGAACATAGCTTTAAAACCTGTTAACTCTGCAGTCTGAACATATCTGTTTCTGCATATGGTAGAAACACTTGGAATCTCTCCCCTCAAAAAAAAATCTGTTTCAAAATCGTTAGTATAATTAATAGTAATGAAGAAATATCAGTAGTCATTATTTTATTCATTTGTATTGATACCCAGTCACTAGGCTAATAGCTGAATTAACACATTTTTCCAATGAGGAAATCAGGGCTCAGAATTTAATAAGTGCTGAACAACAACAAAAAATGTCTTTATAGTGAGTGTTTTTAGGGGAATTGAAGCCATTAAAACTTTGAAAACATATGAAAGGATTAGTTTCTGCCATCATGTTGACAAAGGAGACCTGTGACAAAGAGGAGAGAAATAAACAACAACAACAAAAACAAAACAAAAAAACCCAGTAGCAGGAGTTTGCTGCTGCCAATACAGAATGCACGAGGAGTATGAAGATGGGGTCAAGGTTCTTCATTAGCTCTAACTCCAGTCTTTTTGCAGTTCCTGGGCAACTTCGTGCACTTCCAACAACCCTACCTGCTTCTCCTAAAACCATTCTGAAAATAACAAAAGAAAGACATGGATAAAAGCAGGGGAGAAAGTGTCCAGAATCTACTACCTGACATGATCTGACTTCTCAAGAATTACAGGATAGCATCCCGCTTTCCTCCTCCCAGCAAAATTGGTGTGACATTGGTCTATTACAGTCCTATTATATGACACATGGGCCATTGATGGAGGAGTCAGAAGTGGTTGTGATATAAGCAAAGATATCTTGTTTGGCCATGCCAAGGTCCAATAGGTCGGATAAATGGGATATAATTAAGGAACTGCTGAGAAAGTGAAACTGAGACTTCCTGAATCTTACCATCTCCCCAGACATGGATTGTTTTGGAGGCATCTTCTACCATCACCAGGGCATTTTTCCCTTTTGAAATTGTAATGTTCTTTTCTGAGTTAACATAAGTGCTACATCATCTACCTCTTCAGCCATATGTTAAAGAAATTATTGCTAAAACCCAAACAGAAAGTGTTGAACCAAGTTGTTCCAAGCAGCAGTATTTAGGTGGTGAATTCAGAATGACGTTGGTAACATAAGCATGTTCTGCTACTGTCCACCTCTGTGGCCTGGGAGGTTGCCTTAATGCCTCTGACCCTTAATTTCTCTGACTGTGAAATGTAGCATTTGTACTAGTTTAATACTCTCCAAATATAATTCATAGGATAGCAGCACATGGATAATTTAAAAGAATTTCTTAAGTCATTGTAAATATTTAGGGGTAAGTCCCAAGATTTTAGGTTTGTTTGAAGGTCCCACAAGAGGTGGGATAAACAGATAGCTCAGGAAACCATGTTATCCCTTTCAGCTTTGTTAAACAACAGTTTGATGAGGGGGACAAGCACAAAAATGAACCCGGGAAGAAATAGGTAAATTCCCATTTTTCACACTGTAAAGACTGCACTGAAGCTCAGTTTTCTAAGAGTAGCAAACAGGCCACATAGATTTCATCATCTTACTACTAAAGCAAAACCATCTTCATGAAATCAAAAATGAGTAATTCCCTAATGAATTGTAGGGGCAATACTTGGTTAATATTTTTCTACTTTAAAGAGGTTTTAATAACTTTTCAGGTCACAGTGTAAACAAAGAACAAATCCAGCAATTAAGAGCAAGGCAATTAAGTTTGGGCTTATGATGAATATGGAATTTTATAAAGACAGAGGCATTCCCAACCAATAAAGCAGGTGCCCTGATCAGCAAGCATAGTTAAGAAAGAAAATTGAATTCTTTGAAAACAATTTGGAAAGGAACTTGGAAACCGTATCCAAACAATACTCTGGGGTTGACATTTCAAAAATGCATTTTCTCTTTATTCTAATCCCTTTGGTACCGTTATCAAAGTGAAGGCATGACATATGGAACCAAAAATATTCAGTGAGATGAAGGAGTAGTCAGATGCACACAATTGGAAGAGGCCCAGAGATTACAATCTGGCTCACCTTATACATCCAATCTCAGCTCCCTCTGGGTTCATAAGAGCTGTCATTTATGGAGAGTCTGTGGCAGAACTATACTAGGTACCTATCTATATCCTCAAAGGAGCTCTAAGGAGACCAATGTCTGGAGAGCTAAAATGTTTTACAGGAGGTCTCAATGTTGATAAGCAATGAAGTCAGTTTGGAACCCAGGTCTGTCACTTTGTGCTGTTTCTGAGCTTGACTCCCTTGTGGCCATTATTCTAACATTATTTCTGCCCTATTGACATCCAAGTGTATAGGAAAATGTTAGCAGGTTCAGTGTTCCTTTAGCTTTTTTCAGGGGATTGCAGATGGAAATACTATGGAGAAGTTGTACACCAATAACAGTCTGCTGTTGAAGGGATACTTTTCCTATTGTTTTCTTGTCCTTCTAGTTTTCATTGTTGTTGCTGTTGCTTGTTTTCTCTGCTATCCAGCACAGCCCCCGTGGTTTCTGACAGTTCTGTGTGAGACACTCATCAATGCTGGAAAATAACTTAAGAACATCATCTTTTATTAAAACTTCATCTTCTTTGCAGACTTCCACCAACCACTGCAGAGTACTTACATAGTTGACCAGCTAAAATTGTAATAAACAATTTCTGTATGAAATGATCTTTGGTTACACTGAAACCCCAAGAGAGCAGGGATGAATTATTTTATATCCAGAGTCAACCCATCATGCACTGATGAGTGACAAAGCCTGGAACAGACAATGCTTATAGAAGGACCCAACAGATTATTTTTACTTTTATGTCGACATCTTCATTTTCAAGAGAGGAAACAAACCACATATAATGGATCATTGATTGCACACAATATGAATCAAAGGCAGAGGGGGAATGCAGTGATTTGATGTGGTATCAATCAATCAAGAATGATTTTGAGGAATCAACTGCGGGAATTTGGGCCTCACAGGCAGCACATTTGAACCCACTGTACAATCCCTGCTCCCAGAAGATAAATCCTGGCTCTGCTTAAGCACCACCCCACCTCACTGCTGTATTTCATCCCTCAGCTCCTCAACTCATCCTTCCCTCCCTCCTGGAAAGCAGTGGGAGGTTAAAAATAGCACTGTAGGGCCCACAGCAGAGGAGATGGAATGGGCTTCAGGTATCTTGAAGGCTGTCTTCTTAGAACAGGCAATGCACTCTCCCCAGCTGTGATCCCTGCTGCTTTGCTCCAGGGCCTCACTCAGAGTAGAGAAGTCCTTCCTTAGCTTGCCCCCTGGAAAGCAAGAGTAGAAGGAAGGAGTGCCCAGAAAAGCTATGCTTTGCCTGTCTAGGAAACCTAAGACTTTCCCAGAAAATGCAGCTTTGGGGACCTCTGTGATCTTCAGAGCCAACAGTGGCTGCATAAACTGACTGACTCCTCTGTGGATAAGGATGTGGGACATGCAGATTGGAGATGCCCACATCTGAAAGTCTCTGATGCCAGTTCCTTTTGTTTTCATGAAGCTACTTAATGAGATTCTTCATGCATAAAATTAATTTTTGCCCTTTTCTATCAGCTTTTACCACTAAAGGATTTACTTACAATTTTGTCAGATTTTATTTATATGTGCAATAAAGGGGACCCGAATCATAATGAAGGCTGTTATGGGCAATGATGGGAGATACAAAGGGAAGCTGAGAGCAGGCAGCCATCCAGGCTCTCTTTGGATGCCAGATGCATTATGCAGGAGCTACCCCCTGCAGAAATATGCAAGGCTTTCCCTATCCAGAGCAGTACCTCAAGTCAGATCCTAATTTGTTGCTGGGGGAGAGGGGCAGGAGCAGAGCTATTAATAAACTGTGCAAATAATTAGGCTTTATGGGAATTTAGTTGTTTTCTTACATACTAGATTTGCTCTCAAACCTTTCTCAAATGTGTCCTGCTCCACTGCTTTGCAGCTAGTGGATTGCTGCATTGATTGCCCACTGGGAAGCTCTTGGAGCTGGAGTGGGAGCAAAGCTGGACAACATGCTTGTTTGTAATAATGGCTCTTGTTCTCTGAGCATCCTCTAAGGCCAGGCTCTGTGCCAGGCACAATGTGGACATGATTTCACCTGGTCATCAAAAGAGTTGCTAGGGTAGCTATTGTGGATCTCCATGTTAAGGAGAAGGAAACTAAAGCTCAGAGAGGTTCCAGAATTGCCTAAGATCACATACAAGTACTTGCACAATTCCCCCTCCCTTTTGTAGAAAGGGAAATCCACTCCCTTCTCCCCACACCATTCTAAGCCATGATCCCTCTTCAAGGCTAACAAGGATTATCACGTGGTATTTAGAATGAGTACTATACTGGATACAGGACCTGGATCTTAGTCCTACTCCCACTTTTTATTTTTTTTTACCAAATGTTCTGTGACCTTGAGCAAACAATCTCACTTCTCTGGCTGTCACATTCTGCTGTTGAAAAATGAGACTATGATCTCAAGGAGCCTGTTCAGCTCTGGCGTTTTTATTCCAGGACACTATCTTCACATAGTCAACACCAGAGTGTGTGCAAAGTGCATATGTTAGCTCACAGACAGAAACTGAGCTCATTTTTCAGAGCTAAAACACTTGGAGCTCTGCCAATGCACAGAGAACACTGGGATGGTCTCCGCTTTCCAAAGCTGAGAGTGACTGCCAAGCTGCCATGGAACATCAGAGACTTTTTTTTTCTTCTTCTTCACCCTCCTCTTGCCAACATTAGAGATTAAGAATCACAAAGACAACTGAAATGAAAGTTGCATGAGGAAACTAAGTGCTAGCAACAGGAGATGAAGAGCAGGATGGTACAGTGTAGCCCTTTCCATGATGAGCTCCCTACTATGAAATCCTAGAGGCTATGTAGAGATTTCATTTTCAGGAAAGCTTGACGCTCTTGGCATCTCACACTTCCAACAGGGAAAAGATGTCACTGGCCATTTGAATCACATGGAGGGACAGCTAGGACACAGTGTGACCTTTGTCCCCTACAATGAGTTCTTGTCTTTGATGCTGCCACAGAAGGACAATCCACTTAACGAATGCCTACTGAGATCCTACTGTGCTCTAAGCCCCATGCAAGGTGTCCAGGAGAAAAAAGAAAATAAAGCACTGAAAAGTCCAGAAAATGTTCACATAGTAGAAAATAATAAACAATTACCATGCAAGATGTTGAGAACCAAGAAGTTTATTGTGAGTGTTTGGAGGATGACCATGTAACAAAATACGTATGGGCAATGGGGAAAGGCTTCATTGAGTTAAGGCAGAAGAAAGAACTAATTGCAAGAATCAGTGTTTGAGCTGTCTTGAAGAATGAGGGAAAATTATCCAGGCAAGTGAGGAAGGGGACAATGTCCCAACAGAGAGAAGTATAGATGACTCTTCTCTGATCATGCTATGTCTAATGAGAAAAAGTGCTGCTTAAAAATGGGTCCAGGACATCTGTGCCTCAGAAGAGTTCTCTCTCAGTCACTTCTCTGCAGAATGCTTAGGTCTCAATATATGCAGTTTTCCCCTTCCTAAATGCAGCTCATTTTCATTTCCTTCCTAGAAAGCTGATTGTGAAATATCTTCCTAGTTTTCTGTGAAAACTCTTCAGTGAAGGAGGATCCAGAAATGTTGTATATCTGTCTGAAAAAGTGAGAGGGACAAACGATGGGAGGGATAGAGAAACTGGCTTCCAGCAATCCTCAGCCACATCCAGATGCTCCAAAGAGTAAAGTCCCAGGATCAATAGAGCCAAGGATTGATTCTCCAAAGAAAGACTCAGGGAGAGGAAAGAGAGAAGGCTTAACAAGGCAGCAGCATTCCATTAAATTCCACTAAGCAACTCTTAGCTCAGATGTTGAGTCAGCAGGGGAAAGAGAAAGGGTAGGGGGTATAGAAAAGGCATCTCTGCTCTCTTTGTAGTTGTTAAGAAATAAATATATCCATTCATCTACTGAAGGGCATCTAGGTTGGCTCCACAGTTTAGCTATTGTGAATTGTGCTGCTATAAACATTGATGTGGCTGTGTCCCTGTAGTATGCTGTTTTGAAGTCCTTTGGGTATAGACTGAGGAGAGGGATAGTTGGGTCAAATGGTGGTTCCATTTGCAAATTATCCAAGAAATCTCCAAAACACCAAATGCTGAATGTTTTCCTTGATATAAGGAGGCTGATTCATAGTGGGATAGGGAGAGGGAACATGGGAGGAATAGACAAACTCTAAATAGGGCAGAGGGGTTGGAGGGGGAGGGAGGGGGCATGGGGTTAGAAATGATGGTGGAATGGGATCATCATTATTATCCAAAGTACATGTATGAAGACACAAATTGGTGTCTAAGATTTTTTTGTAATTTTTATCACCCCATGAATGACTAAGAAGGGCACAGTGATTCCATATTTCTCATACAGGCTAAGTGGATTCACTCTTAATATACTTTGTATACAACCAGAGATATGAAAAATTGTACTCTATATGTATAATAAGAATTGTAATGCATTTGGCTGTCACATATAAATAAATAGATAGATAGATAGATAGATAGATAGATAGATAGATAGATAGATAGGAAAAAAAGAAAGAAATATAACAGATAGAAAATAAGTTGCTGAAAATTAACACACAGACCCGAGTAAAGCCAAAAATAATAAGTTGTGTTCTGTTATCATGGCCAGAGGAGGAAGATACTGAGCATCCTTGGCATTACCTCCACACTTGTGCCAGAGATGCCACCAGGGGTGGGGAGCATGACAGGAGGTGAATCATCTCCCCCTCTTAAGTTCATGTTTAGTCACAAAATGCTAATTGATCAGATATAGGGAAAGGAAAGAGGAACAGTAGAGTCTCTAAATTAATAGTCAGTGTCATAAAGTTAGACCAAAGTATTTCGCAGTCCCCTCCTTGGACTACCCCTTATTACCACTGTAGCAACAGGAGGGATGAGAAGAGGTAGGGATTCTGTAAAATTTTTTTAAAAAAAGACTTGATGGAAATAAGAATAACAAAACACTGAACGATTTTTTGTGATTCACATGCAGAGAGAAAATGTTTTCATGGAAAAAAGCCAGAGGAGGACCTCGTGGGAAGCATTGAGATTTTCTTTTGCACTACCATTATTATTCTAATAGTTTTTTCTGATTACCGAAGTGGTGGAGGTTCTTTGTATACTGTTAGAAAGTACACAAAAGCACACAAAAGAAAATAAAAATCATTTACTATCTTAAAAGCATTATTAACATTTTAACTCTTACAGACTAAAGATTTTTAAGAGAAACACAAGAAAGAAAGTGGTGGCAAAAAGCTATGAGGACTTTGGCCTCTAAATTAGATGGAAAATAATTTAGTGACATAATAAAAATCTCTATCGATGAATACATAGAGAATTAGATAAGTAATTGCTAGGCATTTCATGGCTAAAAGTAAAGATGATTCAGACAGGATATTTTGACATGACAGTCATTTACATCAAAATGTCAATTTAGTTTTATTACCAGAATCATACCCAATAGAAGTTCCTGCCACATGCTACACCAGAAGCTACCTCCCTCTCTGTATATAAAATAAAGGGACAGTTCTCTGTTGATGAAATCGGCACCACTGACTTAGGTTCACAGAGACAGGGAATGTCAAGGAAGAAATAAAATTAAGTGTCAAAAGTGACTTTAGAACAAATAAAAATGCTATATAAGGCTTCTCCTCTAAAATCCCTTTGCAAGTGTAGATATGAAACCTGGGTAGATAAGGGAAATCTTTGTTGGGTCTCAGGAGATTCTTTGCTGTTTACTGCTGCTCTTGATTCTTACACTAAAGTCCTTGGTCAAGGTAGTTTGCTTCCTTCCCTCTGCATGGTGTTTGTCTCCTGGCAATAAAGATTTTGCACTTGACCGTGGCCCAGGCAATACCTCACAGTGCCCAATCATATGCTGACAACTAGATCAGTCAAGTCCAGGTTTCCAGAAAGTCCAGAGATAAACACTTCCACTAATTTGCCCCCACTGGTTGCCACAAGTGTTAACGAGCTCTACCCTATGAGACTTCATGTTCTCATATCATTTTCTGATATCATGATTCTTGTCACCCACTAAGAAGGGCATAGTGATTCCATATTTCTTATACAGGTTAAGTGCATTCATTCTTAAGAAAGAACTCTGGTATCAACCACTATACTACACAAGAAGTGTGGCTTATAACATGTTCTTAAGTGACACTGAACGACGTAACATAGAAAGATTACCAAGAATATAGGGATATTCTCCTTTCTGAAGGCACCCTTGTTACAAATTTCTAGGTAAATGCATCAACCTATGACCTAGAGATGACAGATGAATATCTTTTCAATTTCCAGACAAAGTGAGGGAAAATAACCTAACCTAATTTCTTATCAGAATGGACAAAATGGTCTCATGTTAAAATACACATAAATTGATAATAAGTTATTGTTTTACTCTGATTTGTGCTGCTATAAGAGAATACCAGAGACTAGTTAATTTATTGAGAAAAGAAATTTATTTCTCACAGTTCTGGAGGTTGGGAAGTTCAGATTAAGATTCTGGCATCTGGCTCAGGCATTTTTTTTTTTTCTGAATCATAACATGTTCAGAAAGATAAAGAGAGAACCAAAGAGAGACCAGGATAGGCCAAATTAGTCCTTTTGTAAGGAGCTCACTGCCATAAAAACAGCATTGATCCATTCATGAATGTGGTAGTTACAGGACCCAAACCATTCCCAATAGCCCACACCCTCTAGCACAACCTTGTTGAGGATCAAGTTTCCAACAAATGTATTTTGGAGAACATTCAAACCATAATTATATGACAGATAGTTACAGCTTGTGTGTACATGTTGGAATTCAGCTAAACAGAACATTCTTAAGAACTTATTAATCCACAGTGCTAAACTGTATCTTTCATGGGTCCATATCCATTCTACTTGCTCATTTGTTAATTAATCCATTTATTCAATTTAAAATTTATTGATCACCTGACAAAGTCATGCTAGTTTCTAAATTAATAAGGAAACTCTCCTTCTTAAATATGGCCAAAATTTAATAAAGAAAACTACTATGTATCAATAATAGCAACACAAATAGTGCTCATTGTCTGGTTACACTGGGTAAGGCATTAAGCTTAGTGTTTTAGGTTTTCTTACTCATTCAACACTCACCTTGAACTTATGAGGTAAGTAATATTTTCACAATTTTAGAGATCAGGAAACCAAGGTAAATAGAGTTCACTTGCCCAAGATTACCCAGAACAAACAAGGGGTCAACCTATAATGTCTATTTTGGAGCCTCTGTCTTTGTTGGCCTGTAGTTGAAATAAGTTCTTTGAGTAACTGAGATGGTAATCATTATTTCCCAAGTTAATGTCCAGGCTAGATCCCAAGGACTGAGAAGGGGACTCTGAGCAACAGACCTATCCCCTCAGTCACTGTAGCTTTAACTCTCACAGGGTATAGTGAGACTGCATCCAGGCCTGCCCAGGAGACAAGACGGGATTCCAAGCTTGACTCCGAGAACAGATGTAACCAGAAATGGCCTGACTCAGAAGGCCGCTTGCCCAGAAATGAGTCTGAACTGTTTGACCAGTCAACAGGTAATAAGCTCAAGAAGGAAGCAAGTTTATTCAGAAAGAACCTTTCTTCCAAGACATAGCTGGGGATTTGAAATCGGCAGAGTGGTTCCAAAAAAATGAACCAGCTATACAACAATATTTTCTGGAGCATCCAACCCAAACAGGACATTATCTTGCTTACTTCTCTGAAGTCAAATCAAGCCTTAAGAAATTAAGGATTTTTTAAAAAGTTTTTGTCGGTGGTGCCTAGTTTTCTAATCCAAAAGCTCAGCTCAGTTATTCTTTTTTAAATCCAGATTAATTCATCCTTGGACAGTTGGTCTGTTGGGTAAAACTTATATTTTCTACAAGAAAGACTAATTTTACTGGATTTTCAATATATGGGGGCTGTCTTCTGCCATCTCATTCCCCAAAGTAGCCAAAGACTTGATATTTTTTTCTATCATTTTTTTTTGTTTTGGAACCCTTGTTTTGTTTTCAGTAAAATGCAAATAGAGTATATATTTAGAATGACTTATTAAATAATTTACAACCTATCCAGTAAATTATTTATTTACTCCAGGCATACATATTTAGAATATCAACATAAATATTTTATAGTCTGTGGCATTGCTAATGAAAAAAATTAAATCAGCTTACTCCCAACTCTGAATTGTACTGTACATATATTCTGCATATTCAGTGGCCTGCAAGCAATCATACATTTCAAAAGTTACTGCATTTGCAGGATTTTCCAAGCATTAAGCCTCTGAAATCTGTTTCAAGCTCTCCTCCTCCTCACATTGCTTTCCCGCCATCTCCTCACTCCTCTTTTTCCTTCCTGTAGTTAGTAGGTTTCTGATTAACTCCTTATCAATAGACATATTTTTATTGAGTGCTGACAATGTATAATGCTTGCTTAGGGACTGAGAGGGAATTTTAGAGGAATACCAACCGTGGGCCTTCCTAGAAGAGTATGTATCTGGCTAAGTCATATATGAACTTCACAAACCAAATAAAATGTAATAAAAATACAAAATAAAGAAAAAGCAAAAACACTCTAAGCAATTGGTATGCGTATTTTTAAAAAGTGATAGCATTTAAACAAACTACAGGGCTATAATCTGGCTAAAAATACAGAGCTTGAGTATATAAGAAGAATTTGTAACCTCTAGCTAAAAGGACCTTTTCTGAACTTTAAATCTACTCCAGAACACTTGGTAAAGTCACCATCCAGCAGCAACTCTTATTACTAAAATGCTCAGAAAGTACAATACAACTGGGAAGAGTCCCAATGGGAAAAGAGGCCATAATGGAAGAACCAGAGTAGAATTTCTTAGTATTCAATATTTAAAATTTTTTAATTTTTAATTTTTTAAGAGAGAGAGAGAGGAGAGAAAGAGAGAATTTTTAAATATTTATTTTTCAGTTTTTGGTGGACACAACATCTTTATTTTTATGCGGTGCTGAGGATCGAACCCAGCGCCCCGCGCATGCCAGGCGAGCACATTACCGCTTGAGCCACATCCCCAGCTCCAACATTTTTTAATATTTAAACTCTGAAGCCCAGAAAGTAAAAAAGAAATTAAAATCATATAAAATCATAAAAGTTCGGGACTTGTTGAATACAAGCTTATTTTTCAAATACATTGGGACAGCTTTTTGAAGACTCTCTTCTTTGAAACCTGGGTGAGGTATTTTTAAAATGCATTGGTACTATTTTCTAAGCAGCTTGTGCATTCCAAGTCTTCAACGTTCATTGTTTACTCCAATCCTCGCAGTATTCTTGCAAGGTTAACTGCTGGTAGTACCAGAGCAGTTGGAAAGTTGAGAAAAATGAGACTCGGTGTTTCATCATTACCCACAAAGTAGAAAAAGCCAGTAAGTGACAGACTTCAAGAAGTTCAAGCTCTGAAGTTCTGAAATGTCACCTCTCTCCCACATTGGCTCCCGGTAGAGTACCCTATCAATCACTTAGTGGGGGATAAGCATATAAATGATCATTACTCCTTCACCCCTCAAAATAGTTTTGCTGGCAAGAAAATAATAAAACAGTTTTTTCTCCAGTTGTTTCTTGGAAAGCCACTAAGATTTTTTTATTGGTTCTTTTTAGTTATACCTGACAGCAGAATCCATTTTTATATAATTATACAAGCATGGAATATATCTTATTCTAGTTAGAGTCCCATTCTTATGGATGTACATAAGATGTACACCATGGTGGGATTCACTATGTTGTTTTCATCTATGTACATGGAAAAATTATGTCAGATTCATTCCACTGTCTTTCTTTTACTTATCTGTCCCCTCTTCCCTCCATTCCCCATTTTCTAATCTACTGCACTTCTTTTCCTCCTCTCACCCCCTCCCTTATTATGGGTTAGATTCCATATATTAGAGAAAACATTTGGTCTTTGGTTTGTTGAGACCAGCTTACTTCACTTCTCGTGATAGTCTCTAGATCCATTCATCTGTTGGAAAATGTCATAAAGTCATTCTTTTTATGGCATACTCCATTGTGAGTATATACCATGTTTTCTCTATCTAGTCATCTGTTGAAGAATACCTAGAATGGTTTCATAACTTGGTTATTGTGAATTAAGCTGCTATAAATATTGATGTGGCTGTGTCACTGTAGTATGCTGATTTTAAGTCCTTTGGGTATATACCAAGGAGTGAGATAACTGGGTCAAATAGTGGTTCCCTTCCAAGTTTTTTGAGGAATCTCCACACTGCATTCCAGAGTGATTGCACCAATTTGCAGCCTCACCACCATCAATGTATGAAGGTACTTTCCCCCTCACATCCTCATCAACATTTATTGTTGTATGTATTCTTGGTAATTGCCATTCTGACTGGAATGAGATGGATTCTCAGTATAGCTTTTAGTTTGCATTTCTCTAATTGCTAGAGATGTTGAAGATTTTTCCATATATTTGTTGACCATTTGTATTTCTTCTGTGAAGTGTCTGTTTAGTTCCTTTGTTCATTTTCTGACAGCCATTAAGATTAATAGTGCTTTGTTTCTTTGCTCATTTTCTGGAAGCCACTAAGATTAATAGTGTTTGTATCCAACTCTGTAGATTATGTATTTTAACAAACATCTCTTCATCCTTGTTTTCAAAACAGCTCTGTGACCAGTGTGAAAACAGATGTGTATTCAAATAGGTCTTAAGAACTGGGGAGAACCTAAATGATGAGAAAGGTCATGGGGAGGAAAATGTCCATGAAGGAACAAGAGTTTAGACTGCACTGGAGTTCTACAGTGAGAGGCAGTGGAGGTGGCCGCTGCTTTTGCAGATGGTTTTCCAAAGATATTGGCTTTATGGATCTATTCTATTGCAGATTTGCTTCTAATTTGATAAGTTTCATTTTTGTAGGTATTACCGTCTTCCTTCTCAGTTTAGCTTACTTTTGTAACCAGGTGTTTGAAAGCTGTTGAGCGTTGCTTTATAGTCCAGTATGTGGTTAATTTTTACCTGTTTTTGAAAACAGTGAGACCATTGCCACTGTTAGGTAGAAATGTCCTTATTTCTATTATTTTGAGCTTAGGAGTTGTGCTTTTAAAACTTCTATCGTTTTTGAATAGATTTATTTTGTCTGCTTTATCTAGCAGTTTATGTAAGAAGTATGTTAAACACCTCTGGATTAAATTATGGACTTGTCTAATTCTTCTTGTAGTTCTGTCACTTGGTGATTTAAAATACATGAAGCTACACTAATAAGTGCATGAAAATTTTAAATTGTTATAAATTCTTGGCAAATTAAACCTTTTATCATTATGAAGTGTCACTCTATCTCAATGATTTTTTCATGATAGCCTATTTTGTCTGAATTTCATATGACTATCCAAACTTTTACTCATGCTTTTATCTTATACCCAGCTATTTTAGATGTTTTACTGGGAAATTCACTCCAGTCCTTTTGCCCATATTATTGGAAATTCGGAATGCTGTAATTTATCAATTCTTACTATAATGTGATCTCTTGCATTACTTTTTATTGTTTTCCTGATTTTCTTCTTAATTTTCTTACTTTGGTACTATCCTAATAAAGGTGTCACATATTCTTTCTAATATTGAGTGATTATCATCTAATACCTTTGAGGTTAGTGTAGCAAGAAAGGTATAAGGTGACTATAAATATACACATTCACTCCTCTTTTCTCTTTCCTAAGACTGAAACACACTTCCATTCCATAGTTTATTTTTAGAATTTTATTTATATTAGAATTTTAGAAAATTCTAATGTTTTCCCTCTACTACACTTAATAGAAATATCTTACACTGAATTCTTAAATTTGGAATAATATCCTGAAAATTTCTAATTCATAAATCACTGGTGCCAAATAAAAACAAAATTTTGAGCCAAGTGAAAGACCTCCAGCCAAAAACAGAATCAAAGAAACGAATGGAACTCACCGGAGAAGGTTGCCTGCTCTGTACTTGTGCTCTTTTGTCTTTCTTTTCTGGCATGATAAAATCAGATCCATGCCAAGTAGGTCTCCATTCTTCCCAGAATTAGAACTCAGCCTGGCATTACTAAGACTCTGCAGCACAAGAGGGCAAATCCTCATTTCCCACATACCTTGTCTTTAATACAATTGTATTCCTTAGGTGTTCCATATTTACTTTGTTTCCTATATAAGACAAAAACAGCAGAAACCTCACCAGCATATTGAAGGAATTGGAGAGAAAAATTATAAAGTTTCTGGAAATACCAACTAGCATGTTACCAGCTTACAAAATGACTTGAAATTGAATTCCAGCCCTCAGTATCACTCCTGGATTCCTTTCTAAGGATTGAATTAGTGAAACTCCAAATCTTTAAAACACTTTTTAAGAACAACACCTAGCATGCTTTTTAGTTCATGTTTTAACTTAGGTTAATGTTTACCAGGTGTACAAGAATGTGCATATCCACAAACACATACATTTATTTAAATACACACATGTGCACCTGTGTAGGGGTTTGTACACACACATGCAGCCATGCACACCCATAAACTACCCCAAACTCTTAAAGTGTAAATTCCAAATTGGAAGGTGATGTAATTATTTATCATCATTAAGGATAAAAAATAAAATACCACTGAGCTCTGTGTAGAAATATATGAGGCTTTGATTAGGATCAGTTTTCCTTGCAATTGATCTTCTGCTTTTCACTAGGCAATAAGAATCTGTGTGAAACTATATTAATTAAATGAATGCAAATACTGATACCTATTTTGTCTGGTGAGAATTAATGTGATTTAGAAAGAAAGTAAATGTCTTTTAGTCCCCAGATATTCAGAAAGAAAAGCAAAATTTAGGTCAGCTACTTAAAGGAAATAACTCTAGACAGTATCAAGTTTAGGGTGGCATATTTCCAAATCAAGGAATTTAGCAAGCCGTTTCTTAATAAATGGGCTCTGCTCACTTCAGTTGCAGATAATTATCCCAGTGGGTAGGAACTGAAAACTCTGTTTCCACCGAGAGAAATGGGGGAAGGAAATTGCCATCCTGGGAAAATCCTGATTATAAAAATTATCTAGATTAAAGCAAATACTGAACAAAAATTCTTTGAGGGTTCTGGATGACAAAGAGTGCCGAATAGACTGCTTGTTAATAAACTGATGACAGGAACCTAGAACTCTTCTTAGTACAAATATTCATGAAACAGAAAGTAAATTATATACTTAGAATAAAGTGCTGTAAAGTAGAATTATGCAGAGTTGAAATTTATTTCCTCATTAAAATAAAGTGGTATAATAAGAGTTGAGGTTCCTAAACAAGATTTTGCTACCCAGGAAATATAGAAATTACCATTAACATTCTATTTTACAAACTCTAACTAGTATCCTTGAAGAAGATGAAGTTTTTAATGTGTATATGCATCAAAATTGCAGGAAAACTCAGTAGCCAATTACATCAAATTTAGCTTAACAGAATGTAGTTTACCATGCAAATCTCTTAGTTTAATTTTTCATAGTTTTTATTTTTACTTTCTTCAGTCTGAAACCATTAGAGTCCGTGATAAGGATCAATGCAGGAATCCATACTGGGATCTTTTTATAGTTAACCAAAAAGGAGGTACAGCTATGTTGAGTCACTTTAGAAACAGTTCAGGATTGCCTGTTCTATTTTTATTCCAGCTCATTTTTCTCAGTGTGCATTTTTACATAGAAAGCCCTGGGACTGGGGATAAAGTTCTTGGCCATTTTGCTGCCTCACAAACAGATTCTTTATGTTTCCTTCAGTTGACAGTTCATTATCACTAACAGTGGTGGTTTATGTCTGAATTAATGATAAGAAAACTCTGTCTTAAATATATGAGTCAGTCATTATCTCCACTTAATTGTTTTGTTTGAAGAAAAGTCATAATCAAAGGATTCCATTCATCCAAACCAACCAAGTCTGTCTCCTTTATAATTCTACATTGGTTCTCAAAATAAGTACAAAGACACAAAAACTCTATTGTGTATTTTAGTCATTTAATAGGACATATTGTTATAAAGGAATCATGTTTTTCATTAAAGTACATGAAAATTATACAACTGAATCATATGGTTCTATTATTTGAAACAGTAGACCTTTAAAGAGATGACATCATAGAACAACAAACATTGCCCTAAAATAGGATGCCCTAGTTTAATTTTTTAAATTGTTTCATGTAAGATTACGGCCATGAACCTTAACATTTTCTACCCCAGATTTACTGCATTTTTTAAATGAGTAATTGAATTGGAGGATGGGTGAGGTCCTCTCCAGTGCTATAATGCTGTGATTCTAGTCCCACTTATTTGAGTAATGTTTCCATTATTAATGTTCAAGTGTTTGTATAATTCCCCTTTATAGTTGAATTTGGAGAATCTCCTGCCCCTAGCAAAACACCATGGTCTTTCCTTCCCTTGGCACATCTTCTCTTCCTTGGCTGCTCAGAGTGGTTGTTTCTTCGATTGGTTTGAACTGAACGTTTCTTGCCCTGTGTTAGCCCAAGTGGGAGCCCATGAGTTGGGAGATTAAAAGGAAGATGGAGCCTGGGTAGTTTGTTGGACCGGGTTCTGAAAAGTAATCGGCTTTGTCCCCTGTTCCCCACCTCCCTAATCTAAGTGCCCTGAGGTAGGGACCATGCGTATCTTGTGTGAGTTAGAGAAATGAGGGTAATTGTGAGAATTGATGAGATAATGTGACAGTTCCTGGCACCATGTTATACTGTGAGATCTCATCAAACATGTATTGAATCTAGATCAGACATCAGTGTCACTGACGGAGCACTCAAACTATGAGCATTGCTTACAGGCAAGGACTGTGCACATTTGTTAAATTCCTGTACTTCAGTTGCTACCCATGAGTGATGTTAGAGTTCACAGGGATTTGCAACAAGGGTCCCATAAAGCAATAATCTGTTTCCCAGGGAGACTCAAACAGAGACTGATCTCCTCCTTGGGAATTGTTGACAGAAAGTATGCAGTAAACAGTAGCTGAACAATCACCTTGTCTAAGGTCATCCGCTACCCAAGTCAGCTGTTAGTATTAAAAAATGTGTGAAGATTTTCTATTCCAGAGTTTATGAGGGAAAAAAAAACATACTTCTGAAACAGGTGAAGAAAATGTGCTAATAGATTGTTTCTCTCCTTTAGAGAGTAAAGGCCAATTAGCATCTATCTATTGGAGGAGGCAGAGTTCTGGACAAGAGCCAAAAGAATGGGCTGAGGCTAGGATTGGTGTTTATCAATATTAGTGATATTCTGGTCAAAAATCAATAAATATAAGCTCCAAATTAAAATTTTGAGCTTTGGCCTGTTGATCCCATGCCTCAATATTTTAATTTTATTTCCTGTATTCACAATGATAAAGCATTTGGTTCAGCAGCTTGGACAATTGAACCCTTGCTGTTGAAATGAGAATGTATTCTTCTACATAAAAGAGGGCATGGATGAGGTTAGGCAAAGCCGAGGCCTTGGAAGCTGCAGAGCATTGCATTAGTTTTCTATGGCTTCTATGACACATTGCAACAAACTTGGAGGAGAAAGAAACACAAATTATTATTTACATTCCAGATGTCGAAAGTCCAACGGGAGTTTCACTGAACTAAAATCAAGGTTTTTGGCAGCACTCATTCCTTCTAAAGATTCTAGGGAAAAATCTGTTTCTTTTCCCCTCCCTGTTTCTTAAAGCTACCATTTTCCTTGGCTTGTGTCCCTTTCCCATCTGCAAGGCCAGCAAAAGTCTATCAAGTCTTTCTTTTATCCCATCTCTCTGACACTGGCTTTTCTGATACTCTTTCACTTATAAGGACTCTTGTGGCTACATTGGGTCTTCCTGTATGTCCCTGAGTAGTCACCTTGCTTTAATGTCAGCTGATTAGCAACCCTAAGTCCCTATTGCCATAAAAGATAACATAGTCACATATTCCGAAGAGTAGGACATGGACATCTTTTAGGCAGGCACATTATTCCGCCTACCTGTGTGCTGTGAAGGTGAGAACAAGACTTGGAAGGGCAGTGCATTGTTCCAGGGCTTTTAATATATGAACTTGTTTCTAGGAAGTCACTAGATTAAAATTGTCCCTGAAGATGAAGTCTGAATAGCAAAAGATAGGAGAGTGTAAATAGCCACCAGACTGTAAGAGAGTTGTTCCTTGGAGAGAAGATAATATTTTATTTCCAATAGTTCACATCCTTCAATACAATGATTTCAGTTTAGAAATCCAGTCTAAATGCAATGGGGATAAATATTTGTGAATGAATATCTTCAGTAGGATACCACTGAAAATAAGCAAGATGTCCAACGATAGAAAGGCTGTGAAACATAACACAGCACTATCCATTTGGTTGCATTTTATAGAGCCATAAAATGTCAGTTTTAAAAAAGAAATTTTACTCCCAACTCTTACTGAATCCATTTTAACTCTTCCCCAAGTTGCTTTCTGTTTTTTGTTTTTTCTACCTTTCATCAACTCAAAAAAGCTGAGTAATTACTAAACGTTTGTGGTAGCTGATCAAATTTACTAGCAAACATTCCAGACCAGGTTTCTACAGAGCCTAAACACACACACACACACACACACAAACACACACACACACACACACACACACACACACAGACAGAGACAGAGACAGAGACAGAGAGACAGAGACAGAGAGATAGAGACAGAGAAACCAGACACAAGATACTTTAAGTCTGACCAGGTTTTTGAAACAGGTAGCGTAAGATGCTTAAGGAGTAAACCAACAGAAATCTATATGCTTGAGAGTCTTTCAAAACACTAAGACCTCAACCTCTGGGCTGAGCCTAACTACCTTATCCTTATCAGGGCTTACAGGCAGGTGATAAAATGTCAGAGTTAGTGTTTTAGAATCCAAAATGATCCTAAGGAATCATTTTTGGCACTCTAGTCTGCATTTCATCATTTGACTCTTGCTTGATCCTTCTCTTTTTAATTTTTCACCTGAAAATAAATGTTTTCTTGTAGTATTTTTCACAGCTTATAGACCATCTTAAAGTCTTTCTGAAACAAGATGGAATATGTCAATTAAAATTTGAAAATACTAAGAACCACATCCATTAGATAAGTATGCATCAGCAAATGGGCTGTAAGCATGTGTTCTCCTATTTATTTTCCTGTTGCTTCTAGTTCCATCTGCTCTTGAAGCAGAAGGGCATCCAGTTCTCTTGGGGTGTGAAAAATTAGGAGGATCAGTGCATAGCACTAGGGTTTTAAAAAATAATCTAGTTATATAGATTATCGTAGTCTTTTCTAATACTTTGACTTCTCCATGGATTTATTTAAGGAATGGAAATGTATACCTACCTTTCTCTTCTACAGAATAACAGAGATTAGAGGTACATATCTTTCTTAAGTACCTCAGAGAATCTCTAGATATAATAACACTTTTTTTTTTCACTTCATTTGTTAGGAAAAGCAGACGCTTTCATAGGATCACTGGGTGAAACACTTTCCATGAGCCCTAGTTTCTGCTGCAGCTGCACAATCCTGAGGGTTGTTTTGAAATAATCTATAGGTTCCATCATTATTTACCCTTTTATATGGGGGATACTACACCTGAAAAACTTCTACTGAAATGTAAAAATGCTTACACCAGATAATATTGAGTTAAAAGGAAGAAGTACAAGCCATAACATACCCAACTTTTAGCAGGGACATCTCTGGCTAAAATATTCTCAAAATCAATTTGTAGAAATTTTTTTTCACTTTTTTTCCTTACTGAATACAGCGATCTAGACCAAGATCTTCAAACTTTAGATTTTCCCCAAGTATTCATTCCTAAAACAAAACATTAGAGAAGGAAGAAGTTGCAAAATTCAGAACATTTCTGGGGAAATTCAGACTATTTTATCCTTATTCTAAGAGCAATAGAAAACAATTGAAATAGTTTTCTTAGACTCTTATATGTACTTTGGGAAAATTACCATCAATGAATGAGCAGATCTACTTTGGGGGACCAAGATGAGACAATATAGGAGGTTAATGAGCTATAATGCTAGACTATGGCGGTGGCTTTGATGACAGTGGTAGTGGTCACAGAGATGGATAGGAATGGGCAGAACCAATATACTAAGACAACCACATTGGAAGAGGCTTATGGTGAACTGGAGACGAGGGATGAAACAGAGGGAGATGTCTAGGGTGACTGCCAAGTTTCTGGCTTGGTACTTTCATAGATTTTCTGCAAGTGCATTTACAAACCCATCAAGGGGCTCCAGGAAGTAAAGGTTTCTGCTCCATTTTGGGAGCAGAGTAAGAATTCTAAATGATATTGGTTGATGACTGTAAAGATACACAATAAAATTTCATTTATTCTGTGTATGTATATTTATATATATGCATATATATGTGTGTGTATATATGTACATATTTTTAAAAAGTAGGATTATAAAAAATGTTGGTAACAGTTGACAGAAAGTATTGAGATTTTTGAGTAAATATATTTTTATATTTACTTATTGCCAAGGCCAATGTCTCGGCTTGGCACCAGAATCACGAGCCACCACACAGCTTCGTAGGTTCAAACAGCAATTCTTTATTCCCGCTCTCACACCGCCTCCACACAGGTCCAGGGACAATCACGTTCTGCCGTCTCCCGCACAATCCACCTACTCCACGAGGCTATCTCCAAATCCCATTTTTATCTCACGAGAACTCAATGGGAACAAGCAGCAGGAACACCCTAATCCCAGCAATAATCTTCAACCTCTAACTTCCCTAAAACCCATTATCTTAAACTGGCAACACCTTAAACTCAAGGAGCCGGTTACTTCCTCAAACCTGATCAGCTCTAAACCGGGATCCACCTTGGTCCTTGAGCAAGGTCACCTTATTAAAGCATGCAATGTCCCATCAAATGTCCTCTAAGCAGCATGGGGTACGCTTGGCAAGGAAATTTCGATGCTGTGTCATTCCTACTTGGTAATGGCCCTCAGCAACTTATATTTTCATGTATTGTCCAGAATTTGTATATTGCATAAAAAGTATTCTTAGAAATAGAAAACTGCAACAAATATACAAAATAAAATAACTTCTCCATGGCCATCTGTTAACTTTTTTTTTTTTTTGTAATGAGGATAGAACTCAGGAGATTTACAACAGCCACATTCCCATCCCTTTTAATTTTTTTTTAATTTTGAGATAGAGTCTTTCTAAGTTGCTTAGGGCATAACCTAAATTGCTGAGACTGGCTTTGAACTTCAGATCTTCCTGCCTCAGCCTCCCAAACCATAGGGATTACAGGTGTGTACCATCATGCCCAACCCATCTGCCTACATTCCTGTAATTCATCTCATGATGATTCCAAAATATCTGCACTTGTCAAAAATTTCATAGTTATTGTAAAATTTATCAAAGATATAAACCTTCAATGTTATTGATGCTAAATTACCACAAATTTATCATCTTAAGCAATTTTAGTTCTAGAGGTTAGCAATATAACGCAGGTCTCACTGGGTATTTGTAAGGCTATATTCCTTTCTGAAAGTTCTGGAGAATCTATTTCCTGTCTCTAAGTTCCAGAGGCCATACACATTCCTTGCCTCTTGGCCCCCTTCTTCCATCTTCAAAACCAGTCACATCACATTTGTCTGACTTTTTCCTCCACTGTCAACTCTTTCTGATGCATCCATAAAGACTTCTACATTTAAGGATTCGTGTGACTTAACTGGGCCCACCCACACAAACCAGGACAAACTTCTCATCCCAAAGCCTTTTATCTTGAACACTTCTGTAATGTCCCTTTTTCCAGGGAAGGTAAAATATTCACTGATTCTGGAAACTGGAACATGGACATCTTTAGGGGACCATTATTCTTTCTGTCCCACCTTTGAAGGTATAAACTTTTACTAACATATTTCTTGGCCTAATAGCGTCTCAGGTGCTCTATAATTATTTAATTCAGGACTTGAAAAAGACATGTAAGTTAAATAGCACTGCACGAAGTGAAGAGATTTCTTCTAACTGCCAACTCCCAGCTGATATCTATATTTCTCTTTCTAAGTATATTAACTGGTTCTGGTCTTTATTTTTTGAGAATGACTCTTTCTACTAACTATCTTTGGTAATTTAAGAATTCAAGCTTCATGGCTTTGGAGTATTTCAATTTTGAATTTTTCCGAATTAAAAAGTAACATCAAATAATGCAAGAAGTGTCAGGGAAGTCTGAGACCCAAATGTCTAGTGTCCACCCTCCCCCAAAAGAACTTTTCCTGCCAAAAATTAAACTTAAATATTTATTAAAAATCAATATTTCCTGAATAGAAATTGGAAGTTCATCTGAGGTTGTTGTCAACATCTGTCTGGGAAATTGCAGAGGGAGGCTGAAAGGGCTTCCAGCAAAGGGTCTCTCCTGTGTAATAAATGGGCTCAAATGAATCTTTCAGAGGTAGAAAACTGGGTCATTAAAAATCACTTCTTCCTGTAGGATCTTATTTTTGATCTAATTGCAATCATTTAATTGGCATGCTAATAGACAAAGGTGTTGCCAGAGTTGGTCTTTGCTATATCTTTCTGTCACAGGGCAGATGCCTTTTTGATTGATCACAAATTTGCCAGCATCCCCTTTATAGTCTTGATGGTACTTCTAAATACAATTTTTAAAAACCTACTACAAAACAAAAACAAAAACAAAAACAAAACCCTTCACTCTCTTTTTTTTCCCATTTCTAAAATAGTGTAAACATTTTTCATTATCCAACATGATATACTCCGTCTAAAAGCCAGATTTTTAATGAGGTAGCTGGCTCATTGTCATACACAATCAGAGTATGAGGAAAGCTTGCTGACAACCTAGCATTTGAACTTGATGGTTAATTCTTTCAGGAAAGCTATTGCAGTACTGTATGGAGAACCATCTACCCACTTAATGAGTCAAGCAGAGAAGATCAGATTTTCTAGTCTCTGAATAATATTAGAGACATTTCCTGTTGAGTGTGCTCTTCAGGGATATATCTTGTCTAATCTCCTTGAAAATCCTTGATTTACAATGAAAATGGTGGCATCTTCTTCCTCCATCTCTTTCACAAAATGATTCCCCATGCAGATGTTATCTTCTGAAAGGCAGCTGTTTCCAGAAGCCCAAGAATCAAATTCTTGTATCATATAGAGAAATGAGAAAAACTGGAAGAGTGCCAATCACAAAACTTTTTCCTTTTCCTCATGTGTTACCACATCAGATGCTGTTTTAATTCTGACTTAGACCCTGGTAAATAAGTTCCAATTAAAGACAGATGATCACTTCCCTTATATCCTGCCAGACTTCTTTTATTCATAACCAGGCAGACTGAATTTAAAATACTGAAATGTAACAGGTGATATGCAAAATTCTACTTTCAAAACAAAAAAATAGATTTTTTTATATATAATTTTCTGTGTTCTACTGATGTCTTAGACCTTCTCTTCTTGCCATTTCCCACATTGTGATAAATGGTCACATCATATTTTTCATTGACAAAACCTCAAATCTAGGAGCCATCTATTATACCTCTGTTTTCCCCACTTTCCAAATCAAATTCATCAGCAAGTCCTTTTGTCTGTACTGAACATATATCCCAAATTCATCCTGTTTTAGAAAACAATGAGAAATGGAATCATTCAAAAACTCAGTCATATAGATGAATCTATGACCAGTGTGATTCTGCAATCTGTACAATTAGAAAAATGAGAAATTATACCCCAATGATTCAAATGTATGAATTGCCAAGATCATTGTAATGTTATGTGTAGCTAATAAAAAAAAATAAAATTAAAAAAAAAACTCAGTCATGCCATTCTCCTGTATGTTGAGGATGATGGTACCAAAAGATATCCCTGATAGCCTTGGGAATAAAGCATCTCAAAATAATAAAAGTCATATGATGATAGTGATCCATCAGGAAGGTAGTTCCAATGATCTTAATAAGTAGCATGCTCAGAATGGCAACCAGTATAAACTGGCCCACAGAAAGGAGTGGAACATGCAGCTACTAGAAGAAAAATATGTAGAAGCCAAAAAGTTGGTTTAATTTTCATGTTTAAAAGGAAAGGAAAGTGGAAGATTAGGAAGTCTAAGGTATTCAACTACAATGAAAAGTCAGGATCCATTGCCCAGACTTTTACATTTAGCCCAAATTCTTAGACCCAGAACCCAACTCAGACAGTTTAGTAACTAGCAGTGTGTACCTGGGTGCATAACAGGGCTTAATGCCATCATTAGAGACTTAAAGAATTTTCTGGGTAGTATTATACATCATACATACCTTTAATTCATCAGCTTAATATATATATATATATATATATATATATATATATATATATATATATATATATATATATACACTACTTGGAAGACAACAATGAATTCTCTAAAATTTGTCCTTCATACTCACATCTTCAATTGCCAGTTGTAAAATCTTCAGTAGAGAAGACTAATATGATTTTAGGTGCCTGGCATATAACCTAGTATATGGCAAATGATATCTTTTTCATTCCAATCAGAAGGGAGGAGTGAAAGCAATTTGCATTCAAGATTTACATTTTACACTTACAGTCTTACCTTTGTCTGTGCTCTCTTCCTGTCTGAATAATATAGTTTAAGGGACTTATACTTTTTGAACATTGCTTTAGTCGATTTTTCTACAGAAATAATAGAGTAACAAAGACTGAGTAATTCATAAAGATTTAAAATTTATTCCCTCACAGTTGTAGAGGCTGTGAAGTCTAAGATCAAGGCACTGGTATCTAATGATAGGTTTCTGCTTTTTTTTCTCAGCTGCCAGAAGATAGAAGGACAAAAGGAAGATGAACATGTTGTCCTCACTTGTCAGAAGACTCTAAGAGGGCTATCCCACTTCTGCAAGCCCTTTTATAGATGCATAAATCCTAATGCCACATAAACCTCCCATTAGGCCCTACTTCCAACACAGTTGCATTGTGGATTAAGTTTCCAGCACGTAAACTTTGGGGCGGGGTACTTTCAGACCCTAGAAGACTTCCAACAGAATATTGCTTTCATCCATATATCTATGGCATCATATTAATCAACCTGGATGAGCAGGAAGTGGCAATAATTTTGGAGGTCTCAGTAAGACATACATGCTCCAGCCAGTGGGAAATAAACCTTACAAACATTCAGAGCCCTTTCACATCAGTAAACTTTTAAAGGGCATAATAGTCAGAGACCTACTAGGATATTATCACTCAAACTAAAAGGCAAATTATTGCATTTCAAAATTTTCATAATTGATAAAGAAGCACAATGCCTATTCAGCTTCTTTGGGTTCTGGAACCAGCAAATTTTACTCTTAGGAATATTGTTCTGGCTACTTTTGAGTGACACATATGGCTGCCAGCTTTAGTTCCAGGCCAGAAAAGGCTTTAGATATAGGTCTTGGCTGTGGTGTAAGCAGTTCTACTTTTTGGCCAATACAGACCCAATGGCATTAGATATATCTGTGGTGGGAGATGCTCTTTGGCATATACTACAAAATTTACTAGCAATATAATAACATAGAACCCTGAAATGCAAGAAGAAAGCTGTTCCAAGGTCTCACAATCTTAAAAAATAGCTTCTGACATGCTATTAGGCTTTGGGGAGGCCAAGCAACTAATGGGATACAAAGGACCATGGAGCCAGATTGACCTCTGTGAACTGGGTTTTCTCAAATCCACCAAGTCAAAAGTTTGGGTAAGACAGAAATTCATAAGATGGGAAATATACATTGAAAACTGGCCTAAACAAGTCCAGAGGACAGAAATAAGCTTTACATACAGTTATTTATAGTTCTTATGACATCTACCTTCAATCACTGCTGTGTCCCTTATCTCACATCCATGGCAGCACAAGAGTCTTTTATAAAAAATTAATTCCTATAAGACTGGCTAATGAATGAGTTGGCTAGGCATGTTGGTAAAAGTCAAAACTGAGTTGCTATTGTACTATATGTGCTGAAAGATAGTAATAGAAGGAAACCTTCCCATTGGATAAGACTCCAAGTAGTGAATTTGATAACCCATTTCTGCAGGTAGAAAAGTTTATACTAACTTATTGAGACAATGAGTGGCTTGGCTAGTTAATCTGAAGATTAGATCAACAAAAAAATCATGACAAGAAAGCCTGAATATCCTGTGAAAGCAGATACAAAGTATGAATGGTACATCAATGCCAACACTTTAGTGGATAAAGGGAAGCTGTACATGAGACACAAAGACACAAAGATCTTTCTAGTTGCTGCCATTACCAGAAAAAAAAAAATGCTGAGTCGATAAACTACCATCCCAAGAGGAGCCCAACTAGTCCTTTACTGGCAGGTTCATTACATTAAAGTGCTTTCATTCTTATGGAGTCACTGGAAGGGTCAGCATTTCATCTAGAGCAAAACTGACACGCATTCTTTGAACATGGTATGCATGATAAAATGGGTTCATTTAGTTAACATATCAGAAGATTTGAAGTTTGATTCACTGAAGTAGGATCTTGTACAACCCAGCATCTATCTAAGGATACTGCTTTACAGTAAAAGATGTGTGTGTGGAAATGTAGAAATGGGCATAGGACTCTGACGGCCATTCATCATATCACATATAATAGCCCTCAGAAACTGTCTCGTGATAGAGAAATCAAGTAGTCTTTTGAAGGTACAGCCGAGGTGCCATCTGGACTATGATACCCCATGATGCCCAACTACCAGAACACTTTTTTTTTCTCCCAATAATTCTAGGCTCTAGGACTATAGAGTTTTTTTAAAAAAACTTCTACCAGG
This sequence comes from Ictidomys tridecemlineatus, assembly GCF_052094955.1. Lineage (NCBI taxonomy): Eukaryota > Metazoa > Chordata > Mammalia > Rodentia > Sciuridae > Ictidomys > Ictidomys tridecemlineatus. Next base: position 116,179,938 of record NC_135477.1, on the reverse strand, counting down.
GGATAAAGGGAGTCGTTAAAGTGTCAAATTTTAAGGAATGTCTACCAACTTGTTAGTTCAGGTTCCTAATGCCAAGAGACAAGCCAGGAAGAGTTAACATCTGTAAGGGCTAATGCACTCTAATCATAAGGAGGAGATGGGTTTGCTGTTCCACAGTAGGGGTGTGAATTCAGATGATTCACTAGGACATCTCTTGTGCTCCCCTGCCCAATTCAATCAACAAATGGACAATTTCAGTAAACATGGCCCAAGAAGGTATGGTGACTATGACCTTCAACATTCAGTGATGAAGGTTCAATTTGCCTTAACAAAAAAAATCTGCCTAAACCAACAGAGGTGCTGATAGTATGGAGACTCTAAAATAGTAAATAGAGGAGAATTAAAATGAGTACAAACTACATCTCTGAGATGAGTTTCAGTAGAAGGAGTCTCTAATTTGTGCCACTAAACCTTTTTATTTCCCCAGTAAATGGAACAAAACCCAATCCTGGAGGATTTTGGCTTGTACCAACACACTTAGCCAAGCATTCACAAGCCACAACCCATCCCCTGTTGCCTAATGGGATGGGCATTTCATAGGACACAAGTGGATATTAGTGGCATAATAAATGGACTATGATGACAGCTGCTGGGTGCCACCCAGATCCCCCAAGACACTCCTTCCACAGCTGCCAGGGGTGTTGTCAGCCAAGAGAACAGATTGAAAATTGACCTCAGCTGAAGCTGTTGGCATCATGTAAGCTTCTGCCTCCTCCCCAGGAGCAGGCCTCATAGATGACTGGTTGATGTAAGGGTACAAAGGCTCAATCTCCTTGCCTCAATTGGGTCAATTCAGAAGGGCCATCAGAGCTCTAGGGCTCCCTGTGCAGTAGACTGATACTTCTGTTGCACCCGCATGCATGGTTGACATTTCCTTTGTGTACCTCTGCTTTCCTCAGTTCCGCACTGTTGCTGCTCCTTGGAGCACTCCCCACGCAACTCTTCACAAGTGAAACCGTGTTGGGATCTGGTTTCCAAGGACAACCAACCTGAGAGAAACACCCATTGCATCATTATTTTCCACATACTCAAAAAAAACAGAGGTAACAAAAGCACATGATCTGTACTTACAACACCATGACTTTGGCAATGTTTTAGGCCTTGTGTTTAAGAGTGTCTGACCAACTGGGAGTGAAGTAGCTAGAAAAAAAACATCAAAGGAACATAGTCCAGGAATTCAGATTTTTAAACAGAGTACATTAGACTTAGGTAGATTGTAAAGAGCTGCCATTAGATCATTGAAACACTTACATATAATAGAAGGATTAGGGATTTTTAAAATGTTATTCCATAATATAGTTTTTACTCATTGAAGATAAATGAGTAAAAATTACAGAGAAGTTTTCAACTTAATACTAAAACTTAATACTAAAAGAAACAATGCCCAATAATTAAAATCTTTGCAAAAAGGTAATAAACTATTCAGAGAATTAGTTCCCTGATATTAATGATGTCTGTCATAGTACATTCAGGATCCTATAACAAAAGTATTATAAATTAGCTTATAAACCATAGAAATTTTAGCCTGGGAAGGCTAAAATCAAGTGTCCAGGGAGGACCAGTGTCTAGGGAGGACTGGCTTTTAATGATGGCACCTTCTGGCTGTCTTTATTACATGTGGAAGGGTCAAGGCAGCTCTCTGGTTGTCTATAGTAGGGGCACTTAAGAGTACCTAATCACCTAGGAAAAACCTTACCTTCCATTATCATCATCTTTTATTTATTTATTTATTTTTTTAAAGAGAGAGTGAGAGAGGAGAGAGAGAGAGAGAATTTTTAATATTTATTTTTTAGTTCTCGGCAGACACAACATCTTTGTCTGTGGTGCTGAGGATCGAACCCGGGCCGCATGTATGCCAGGCAAGCACGCTACCGCTTGAGCCACATCCCCAGCCCCCATTATCATCATCTTGGGGATGGGATTGCAACACACAAATCTAGGGGCAGGGAACATGATCACACCATGGCTATATACAAGGAGAAGCTGCATCATTATTTTGTGAGTGTTGTCAGTATCATAACCTGAATGAACTATGAGGTATCTATTAGTTCTCTATTACTCTACATCAGTTTATCACAAAATTGACAACCTTAAACGACACAAATTTGTGATATCACCATTTCTATGGGTTGGGAATATGGATGCGTATAGCTGGGTCTTACCAGGTTAACATCAGAAGCCAGCCAGGTCTGGATCCTGATGCCTGGAGCCCTCCTCCATGCTCACACAGGTTAGAGGGGGGCAAGCTGCACTGTTCTTTGCAGTTCCTCAACTGACCCTTACTCTTGATGGCAAGGGGTCATTCCAAATTAATAGAGGAATTCTCAGTCTCTTATCACATGGCCTTTAGCAAGCTCTCTGATTTTTTTTTTTTTGACTCAAATATGTCTTTCAGTAAAGTTCGGGAGTTTTCAAGTGTCAACTGGATTAGGTCAGTCCTATCCAGATAAGTGGATTTGTAACATTATCACAGGAGTGATAACCCATCCGATTCACAGGTTTAGACATACACCGTGGCAGTATATTATACAAGAATGTGTGCCAGAGGACAGGATTCTACCTACCACAAAATGTTTCCATCTCTACATTTCTGCAATTCAAGTCCCAATGACCATCAATTGAAGACCACTAAATTAAATGTCTCCTGAGTTATCAAAATTTGCCTCCTGGGGCTGATTTGGTTTATAAAAATTTGGGATTATATAACCCAAATCAGCCCCAGGAGTGGCTGAGAAGAGACCATCTTCAGGTCAGTAATGCTTCAGAGCTTCCTGTGGAGGCTGGAGTGGGGTCTACATGCTTGGAGCATGCTCACAGCACTCACTCCAGCCTCCCGCGACACCTCAGAAGCCTCATGGATCTAATGTAAGCTGGAAACTCCAGAATGTCTGAGTCTCAAAAAAAAAAAAAAAAAAAAAAAAAAAAAAAAAAAAAAAACAGCTAGTAAACAGCCAGGACAGTGTCTGCCACTAGGAGATATACATTTCTGGGAATAGACCAGAATTTTTCAGTGAGGAAACAAGACGAGTTTCCAGTTCTTCTCTTTCTATTCTTTCTCTGTTTTTAGCTCTTCATCTAGAGACTAAAAGGTTAATATTTTGTGCAGAATTATAATAGTGGCTCAACTGAGACCCCTTTCTGAAGGAAGGAGGGAAGAATTACCGGGCAGGAGTTTAGAGATGAAAAAGCCATACACTCCAAGAGTCTGGCTACAAATGTCTCCAGGCCCTGAAGGAGGTGATGCAGGGATGATTATCTGTCACCCACAATGGGCCAGCCTAATCTGCTCTCATTGTATGTGACTGCTGCCTCCTGTGACCAAACCCCTCCAAATCAGACTGAAAAGAACTCATTTGGCTTCACGAAGGTGAGAAACTGGGAGAAACACTGGCTTTCCTGACATTTTGGCTTCCAGTTCCTGGATCCTTGGCCCTGAGAGAGCTGAGCCAAGCAAATAGATCTTTATCTTTGCTCAGTGAGCTGCTCATCTCATGAGCAGAAACCAAGCATCCTTTCAATGAAGGTGTACTATTGGGCAGACCCGAAACAATGAGCCATGCTTTGTATAGAGAGTCTAAGGACATGGATCCTCTGTGTAAAATTACGACCAATGAACACTGCTCTATACTAATACTCAAACAGAATCAAAGCACGTTATTTTCTAGGATAAATTGTTAATGTATTTGAGCTAAACTTTTAAATTTTATTTCTAAACTTATAGCAACAGAATTTGAAATGTACTCCATCTCCACTTCTTGTTTACTCTGTGGGCATGATGTTTGTATATATTAGTCTGCATACATGTGATTGTTCTGATAACAGATAATTATGGAGAATATAGGAAAAACTTGGAAAAAAGTTATTGATATTTTCCATATTCAGAGATTACCATGATTAATGCTTTGCATTATGCCCATCACATCTTTGATAAATTCCGTATGTATCAAGTAGAATGTTTGGTAGATTGAAATTTAATATTAAAAAATACCTTGTATAGTGGGGCCCAGTGGCATTTGCCTATAATCCCAGTGGCTCAGGAGGCTGAGGCAGGAGGATCCAAGTTCAAGGTCAGTCTCAGCAACTTAGTGAGACCCTTTCTCAAAATAAAAACTTAAAAAAGGGCTGGGGATGTGGCTCAGTGATAAAGCACCCCTGGGTTCATAAACTCCCCAAACCTCAGGCTTATACTCTTGTTATTACTGTTAGACTTTAGCATTGAGCCTCTTTGCAGAACCCCATTTCTAATGAATTTGCCAATATCTGATAGTCAGTAAGGGACCATGTCAGTCCCTCCGGTTTAGGATTAGACCAAAATGCCTGTTCCTCATCACCCAAATCCCTCACACATTTTTAGAGATCTAGAGATAAAAGAAATTCAAGGTTTGGAAATTCAAGGGAAGTCTGCCAAGCAGATATCATAATTATTATATTTTTCTTTGGTCAAAACACAAAATCTTCTGGCAGAATTGTGAAGTAGTGCTCTCCCATACAGACAGTTCTTTCCACAAGGAGAGAGAAAAATCCTCTGTATCCGTATCCACCAAAGATGATCAGTACATACCATTTTTATGAGCATTTTCTAGATCAGCTTTTTGAAGATTCACTTTTCATGATGACAGAGTACCCCATTGTTTGGATGTACTATACTCCTACTCTATGAAAATATTAATTTCCCCACTTTTTTCTTTATGTATAAGGCTATGCTAACATCCATGCATGTTATTCTTTTAATGTTTTATTCATCACTTCAAAAGACTATTTAACAAAAAGAGAAAGAGAAGAAAATTAAAGCATACCATTACAAAAAAATATCAATGAATCACAAAGGAAGATAGCCAAGAGAAGAAAAAAGAACAAAGTAACTAAAATCAGTTGGAAAATAATTTGCAAAATGGTGATAGTAAGTCCTTACCTATCAATAAGCATAGTTATTCAGTTATACTTTCCAAAAGATATAGAATGGGTGGACGGGTAAATAAAAACAAGATCCAACAACAAACTGCCTGCTAAAGACCCAAAGCTGCCTTGGAGATATATATATATATATATATATAGGCTATAAGTGAAAGGCTAGATGCAAATATTCTGTGGAAATAGTAACCAAATGAGAACAGGGATAGCTATACATAGACAAAATAGACTTTTGATTAACACTATCACAATAAATAAAAATATTACTATATAATGGTAAAGGGATCAGATTTTCAAGAGGAGATAACACACATACTCTCTCTCTCTCACACACACACACAACATTGAAGCACCTAAATATATAATATATTAACAGGACTATAGAGATAAATAGATAGCATATAATGATAGTAGGAGTCCCACTTTAAAAAATGAATGGATAATTCTTATAGAAAATCAATAAGGAAACAGTGGATTTTGTTAACACTATAGATCAAGTGAACCAAACAGACATACATAGAACATTCTCTCCAACAGAGCAGAATATAGTACATTTTTCTCAAGTGCACATGGAACATTCTCCATTATAGATCATCTGTAAGACTAAAATCAGATCAAATAGATTTTTGGACCACAATGTTATAAAATTAGAAGTTAATGACAGGAAGGATTTTGAAAAATTCACAAATGTGTACAAGTTATACAACATGCACCTGAGCAACACGTGTGTCAAAGAAGAGATCAAAAGGGAAATCAAAAAGTATCTGAGTCAAATGAAAATGAAATTACAACATGCCAAAACTCATGGCCTGCCACAAATTTAATCCTAAGAGGGAAGTTTGTAGTGATAAATGTCAACATGAAGAGAAAAGGAAAAATCTTAAATAGCAACCTACTTTATGTTCAGGGAATCAAGAAAAAGAAGGATGGATTAAGTCCAAAGTCAGCAGAAGAAAAGGGGTAACTATCCAATATATAAGGAAGTCACATAACACCCGGAGAAGAGAGAGAGAGAGAGAGAGAGAGAGAGAGAGAGAGAGAGAGAGAGAGAGAGAGAGAGAGAAGGAGAAAATGTATGGGGAAGAAAGACGGAGATAGGGAGGAAGAAAGGAAGGGAAGGACTGATTAAAAAGGAGCAAAAGCAGATAAGAGGAATAGGTTCTGGTCTCCTATATTAAGCAGAAGGGTGATTATAGTAAAAATGTTGTATCATATAATTCAAAATTGCAAAGAAGTGATAAATGTTAGAGATGACAAATCACCTGAATATTCTGACTTGATCAATACATTATGTATAAATGTACTGAAAGATCACACTGTACCTCATAAAGATGTACAATACAATCAATTAACTAAAGGCAAGCGTTCTAAATAGACATATCTCAGAAGACAAAAATTGGCCAAAAGGTACACTTATTTAATGAAGTTCTTAGCTCCACTAATCATTAGGGAAATGCAAATCAAAACTCACACAATATCACCTACAATATATCACCTTACATGGTTTAGGATGACCGTCCTCAAAATGACAAGAGATGGCTAGGTTGTGAAGAAGAAGGGGTTCTGTATACTCTTGGTGGAAATTTAAGTTGGTATAGTCATATGGAAGGTGGTATAGAAGCTCCTCAAAATATTAAAAATTTTAAACTACTGTACCATCCAACAATCCCTTATCTTTGTTTATATCCAGAGGAAATGCAATCAGTATTTCAAAAAGGTATCTGTATCCCTATGTTTACAAAAGCAATATTAGTAGCCAACCTAACTATACATGGATGAGTGAATGGATAAGGAAATTGTGGTATACATACAATGTATATTATTCAGTCAAAGACAATAAGGAAAATATGCATATTCAACAACACATGAACAACAAATGAGAACAGGGATAGCTATACATAGACAAAATAGACTTTTGGTTAATTCTATCACAGTAAACAAAAAGATTACTATATGATGGTAAAGGTATCAGTTTTTTAAGAGGAGATAACACACACACACACAACACTGAAGCACTAAACAAAATACATTAGAAACAGAAAGAAAGATTAAAGACTGCATAATCATACTTATATATGTGGAATCTAAACAAGTCAAACTGTCCCAGAGAAAGTAGAATGGTGGTTGCCAGAGCTGGCATACAGGGTAAACAAAAACTTGTTGGTTAAAAGTTTAAAATTTTGGGCTGGGAATGTGGCTCAAGTGGTAGCGCGCTCGCCTGGCATGCATGCGGCCCAGGTTCGATCCTCAGCACCACATACAAACAAAGATATTGTGTCCGCCGAAAACTAAAAAATAAAAATATTAAAATTCTCTCTCTCTCTCTCTCTCTCTCTCTTTAAAAAAAAAGTTTAAAATTTTTGGTTATAATATGAATAAGTTCTGAGACTCTCATATAAATCTATAATACACAGTCTGGGAGGTATTGCTCAGTTGGTAGAATTCTTGCCTTGCATGCATAAGGCCTTGGGTTCAATCACCAGGACCTCCCCTGCCACACACACACACACACACACAAAGCTTTAATACATGCATAGTACATGTATTATTACATGTTTCTATAATTAATAAAACTCCATTGCTTACTTGACACTTGATAAGAGAGCAGACATTATGTGTACTTCATACATACACAGTGGTAACCATGGTGATGATGGGCGTGTTAATTAATTTGATAATAGTAATCATTACACAATGAACCTAGATATCATCATATTGTATACCCTGAATGTTGATTAAACTTAAGATATACAATATGGTTATATGATTCATTGTGTAATGATTATCCAATTTTTGTCAATTAAATATTTTATGTTAAAATTAAAGAAAAAAATGTTTATCCTAACATTTAAAGACTAAATACAAAATAGATGGGCCAAACTCAAAGGAGAAAATTTCTTTGACAGTGCACAACAGGGACAAAGAGGTTTGAGAGAAATCTAGAAAGTAGAAACAGCAGAAACTGGAAGAAGACAGGGCTGGTTCTAAGACAGCAAGGGCGCCCTCTGCCAGACACTCCTCCCCATCACCAAGGACAGGCCGCTGCTTGTGCTCTTTGCCCCTCCTCCCAGTTCACCCCTCAGGCTTATCTCTCTGGTAAAACAGTCAAAACATATTCAAACTGTGGTGTAAATATCAACCCAGGGAATAACTCTGGAACTGAATTTGCCTATTTTAAATATGTGGGTTAAATCATATTCCCAAAAGCCTAGTGTCCGCACCAAATTATCTGCCAGGGATATTAGGAGAGGAGAGCAAAGGGAGAGATGGTTTTTAAAGTAGATACAGCCAAACACTGAAAATAAAAAATACATTACTAGTGTACATAACTACTGTTATGACCCTTCCATAACTGACTCCACAGATGAAATTTCCTTGAAATAAGCAACCCTTCCTACATCCTCTCTTCCTCCAGCCCCAATCTGTTGTCCACAGGGCTACAGGGTCCTGTCTAGAAATACTGTAGTAGGTGTTTATGTAAAAATACTGTACCCCAAAGATAATGAAAGGGGACTTCCTTAAAAAGCAACAACTAGGGCTGGGGATGTGGCTCAAGCGGTAGCGTGCTTGCCTGGCATGCGTGCGGCCCGGGTTCGATCCTCAGCACCACATACCAACAAAGATGTGTCCGCCGAGAACTAAAAAATAAATATTAAAAATTCTCTCTCTCTCTCTCCTCTCTCACTCTCTCTTAAAAAAAAAAAGCAACAACAGGCAGGAAGAATAGAGCTGAACTGAAATTGGGACACTTTGGCTTCTAATTTTGATATTGTCTATAATTAAGTCTAAAGATTTAACCAAGTTAAAAAATCTAAGCCTCAATTTACTTGTTTGTAAATAAGCAGTTTGAGCAACATAATTTCTTTTTTAAAAAATTGTTCTTTTTGGATATACATGACAGTATATTTTGACATATAATACATACATGGAGTATATCTTATTCTAATTAGGATCCCTTTCTTGTGGTTATACATGATATGGAGATTCATGTACTTTCTAAAGATCTTTTAGTTCTATTCTTCTATGTGTCTGATTCATGACAGTGAAGGTTCTTTCAACACTGTGATTCATGAAGCCTTGTCTTTCATTTTTTTACTTTATGAAGTTCTTTCTTTAAACTCTTCAATTAAAAAGTCACTTATTGGGAATATCCACAAACAGTATGGGGAGAAAATGCATTAAAAATAAGCTATTCATTTGTATTTCCTGAGACATAGATTCAAATTTTAAGTTGAACATTTGTTTTGTTCATTTAAATAGAAGACAAATACAGCTCAAGAAGATACTTCTGACTAAGCAAGGGCAGACAAAGGAACCCTACTGAGAAAGTTGCCTCAGGGAAAAGCAAACATTTCTTAAAACCCAGTGGTTCTCAATCAAGGGCAATTTTACCCCCAGAAGATTTCTGGAGACATCTTTGGTTGTCACAATCAGTGGGAGCTATTTGTATCTATGGAGTAGAGGCCAGGGATGTTGCTAAGCATATGCCAATGCACAAGACAGCCCCATACAACAAAGAATTATCCTGCCCCAAAATGTCAATAGTACTGAGATTGAAAAACCCTGCTATAACCTTCTCATGTTCCCTAATCATATTACACCACTTTTGAAATGCCCAGCTTGAGGATGAGACCAATAGCCTCATTCAGTTCATTTATTTCTTTCTCTTCTCTTCAGTTTTGCCAAGAGATAAGCCATCTTCTTAGATGAAATTCTCTGAAGATCTTAGGTAAAAATGTATTTGTTTTTATGCATGCAGGCATTTATTCCTGTATTCTGAGTTAAAATCTAGCAACTCAGTTATTTTGTGTTTTACATATTGCATTTCATATCCTGATTTCTAAATTATTTTCCAATCAGTAGCAAAAAAAAAGTTAAAATTAGTTATGGTCATTTTGAGAAAGACCAAAATCCAGAAAGCTATTCAGATTTTCAAGCATTCCCGAGCTTTAGCAAATCAGGAGGTATAGATGGAGAGCCATGCTGTGGTTTCAAATGCTCCATTCCAAACTAGTTGTGTCACTGTGCCTGTAGACTTTTGTGATAGAAATCAGCCTGCTCTGTATTTCAAATAGTCACTGAGTAACCGGCATTTACAAAGGAGAAATTGATTATTCAAAGATGGAGAAATAGTCTCTAAAAGCTCTGAAATGAATACAGAAGAAGATATTAACTAATGATCATATTCCTGATATTATACATTCTTATTTTCAGGCCTGTTTCTTTGTTAATTATAGTTTGGAGACTAATACATCCACCCTCAGTTATCCCTTTCCTATCTGTGGGTGTCACTCTGAAATACAGTGGAATCTATCCATTTCTTCACTTTTGAATATGCTCTAGTCTAAGGTTGGTTTGACCATTAATATATAACAGAAATGATGTCCAGTTGGAGTCTATTCTTTAAGAAGTCTACTAGTTTCTGCTTTCTCTCATATGCTAAAGGAAAGCCCAAACAGCTGCATGGACAGATCCAAATGAAGAAGAACCAAGACCTATAGCCAACAGGCCCAACTGAGCTACCAGCTGACAGCAGCAATAGAATTTTTGATAAAAGTGTTCTGTTAGCATCACTTGGGTTACCCTAGTTGATATCACATAGAACAGAGACAAACTATCCACATGTACTTCTGCCCAAATTAAAATTCCATTGTTAATTAAATTGTAATTGACAAATTACAAACTCGAGTGAATAACTCTTCCTATTTTAAACCACTTAATTTTCAGGTAGGTTTTATACCCCAATAGACTACCAGAATGTACATCAAAGTCTCAATAAAAAAGTGTTTCCTGGAAACAGCTTGTTAACACCATATAAAGAAATTCCAGTGATGGGGTATAGCTCAGTGGAAGAGCACTTGCATGCTGGCATGTACAGGCTCTGGGTTTAATCCCTAACACACACACCACCACCAATCTCATTTGTATTAATGCCAAATATCTCATGAGGTATTATCTTTCTTATAGATTATATTATTTGGGAGTGTTGATATGGCAATATATAAACAATGCTACCTGCGTTACCGTTGGTGAGATATGTACATGGCTTTTGCTGCAGTATACGTAGTTTTCAGCATGTTTTTATGGCAACAATCTTCCACACCCAGCAGTAGGTCCGCTCTGTGATGGCACAGCCAAAGAAGGAGACGACATTGTAAGAAGTAAGAAGACCTCACCATTTTAGGGTCAGTCATCACCATCTTCCTGATTCCTCCATTCAACAAACTAATGATACGGGTTTGTATTCTGTGGAAAAGCAGAGAAAGTCAGAGGGAGCATCATGCAAATTCACCCAAATTCCTCTTTGTAGCAGGGAATCATGCTACTTGTTATTACACGCTCACCAATAGTTTACATTTTAAGTATTACTTAAGGAGTCTATATTAGAGAGAGAACACCAAGAAATATTGAAAATATATCTTTGTCTTGCTATGTAAGAATATCCAGAACATTCATAATTTTTCAATTCTAGTTGATTGTTATGATACCTGTTAAGGTGTAATTCACTCTGATAAAGACTGACTTTATCAGGAACTACAATCATATCCAATGGTTAAATTTTTCTCTAATTTTTACAATTCCAATATCATATCAGGATACCAGGGGTCATGGACTATAGTTCCATATATCTGCATCTAAATCTCATACAATTTAGAAAAGATAAAACAATCCATGAGAATATTTAGAGCAGACTTTTAATGTAAATATGTAAGTTGCATTTAATTTTTGAATCACCATATCTTGCATGAGGCACGCATAAGCAAAACTAAATAAGTCTCTTGTATCAGGGAAATACATGCTTTTCGCTTTCTAGCTGCAATAGCTGGAACCGCAGAAGTATTGAGCAGCAGCTATTTCTGTTGATTTCTCTCTGGCCTCTGTGTGACCTGGTAGTTATTTGAACAGAAGAAAATGGAAAGTTTCAATTCCACCCCACTCAAGGAAGGCACTCACAGTGAATGTAACTAGACTTTTATTTCAGGGACAAGAACTTGATGTTTCATAAAACTTTGTGACATGTGGATACTACAAGAGTTAGAGTAGTTTGAAGAGAAAGTTATTACTTCTAAAGGTAGCTGAGAGAGAGGTCAGCAGAATGGATCATTGGAGTAGTTTGGCCAAGGAACCTGAAAATGTCCACTGAACCAATCAACTTGGAACAGAAATGGTACAGTTTATTTGAGGATACTTGATTCCAAAGGAATCAATCTCATTTTACATGGATTTGCTTAATAATGCCTTCAACAGATCAGTTACAGACATAAACTGAGGTACACTTAATTCATAAATTGGGTGGGTTTTCAAAGTCCCCTTTGGAAATCATTATATCAATAATAATAATACATGATAAACATTTAAGAAATATAACTGTTCACCACTTGACCCCAGCAGTTATGCCAGGACAGTATGGATCTGTGCATTTACATCTCTATGGGTATTTTGTCAGCAAGCCAATTGCTGCTTATGTTTTCATTTTGTTTTGTTCTGTTTTCATTGTAGTAAGAGCAAAATTTTAAAAGTACAATACAGCATTCTTAACTGTAAGCCAATTGCTCATGTTTCTATCCAGTTTTCTTATATTGTAAGGAGCAGAAAATTTATGTCTCATAAAATCAGAAAAAAACACCTCTTCTTTGGTTATATTTGGTATATACTCTCCTGGGACAAGACCATAAACACAGTTGATAGTAAACAGATGTGGGATAATTGTGATGTCAATAAAAGGGTTCAGTGCCTCACTTGGTAAATGAACTATCACTACCTGAGCAATGGAGTGCACCCATAACACCCACAAGAGCATGGACTCTGAGCTGGGTTTACACCCTCGCTTCACCCCCTCAGGAGCTGTGTACCCTCATGCAGATTTAGTTCTCTGGGCCATTGTATCTTTGTCTCCATAAACATGGTAACAACTTATCAGGTTGTTTTGATGACTCAAGGAGAAAATGGATGTGTGAAGAATAGTAACATAAATATTTATAACCTTTCCCCTCCTTATCCCATCAAGGATAGTGTATGCATGAAAACAGCTTAGGTTTTCTGCAATAACAAACCACTTTCAACTCTCACACAACTCCTCCTTACTAAGTTCTCTGCAAACACCTCTCTGAGGAGCTGTTCTCCATTTAGGTCCAGCATTTCAGCCTCTTTTGATCTCTATCTCAATGCATGCCTACAGACCCCTGGCAGGAGAACAGGGGCTGGAGAATCAAGCACCCATGGTTGATATTTCTGCCCACAACCAACCCATGTCTCTTTTCCTTTCATTGTATTAATCAACCAATTGCATTCAGCAAATAAGTTTGAGGGTTTTGGGAAGTGTAATATTCTGTGTAGTTGGAAAGGGAGGAGAAACAGATTTCAGTGAGCATTAGTAATATCTACCACGTTAATTTTTACTCCATTATGGCTCCTGGGGTTACTAAGGTACTATACATGTGAAATGGAAAACTAGGGAGCTAGTTGAAAGAATATTCTCTGAACATGAAAATAATTTTTTTATCCTTATAAAAGAAAAAAAAGGTACTTTTGCCTGCCCTTTCCAGTAAGAGTACAATAAATTATAACAGATGTAAATGATAAATGGGCAGATAGGGAGAAAGGAGACTCTGAACTAAAACATAAACATCTATGTGTTTTTGATAGACACATACATATATTTATGTTCATCTATTAATGTGTATACATGTATGTAAACACACGGATCCACATATATTACTCAAACAAACATGAGTTGAGTTTCATTTTCTGATTATTTGTGTGTCTGCTTTCACTCTTTGGCCTTGTCCTCATAAATCATAGGCATCTGGAGTCACTTGGTATGAAACAAAACAAAGCTGTGCAGCGTTCATGGTGACCAGCATTGTTATGATAAACACAGTGGCTTAAAAGAAAACAGAGCAATAGTTAGAGGTCAACTCAAGTTAATGTCACCCCCACACACACACACTCCACCCCTAGCTTATTTGTCAAAGAGAATATGCAATGGCTGGTTTGGTCCATATGAGACCTTCTTTGAAGACAGGAAGTACTGTTTTCCAACGTACCAGAATATTTTCTATGGGCACTGACTGATTTATACCGGGCATCCGGCGTAGCATACAAACACTGGAAAGTGCACCTGGAGAAAAATCATACAACATAAGCTCAGTCCAATTATTGGTTTTTTGAACCTGTAGGCAAATTGCAGCCTGTCATTCCCACACAATTGAGATGGGAATCTCAGTTTGAGTAAATAAGAATTTTATGCTTTTACAATACAAGTTAGAAATGTGACAGAATTGTTACAAGATCCATGTTTAAGGGCAGGGACTCTTAAATTCAAGAGAAATAGAAGGAAACAGTTTCAGGAAGAGATAAGAAGACACATTTGACATGCCATCAAGGTATGAAGTAACACTTCTCTGCTAAAGTATAGAGCAATGGAAAGAATGAAAGTAGGCAATAAAGTATGTAATCTCCTTCAAGGAAAAAAAAATTCTCTAACAGAAGCAGTTAAATATGAAGAAATGTTTGAAATTCAGAAACTCAGTTATCTTGAACTGAATAAATTAAACATCACTGTGACTTGTCATGATTTGTCCTAAGTAGACAAATGACAAAATGAGATACACTATGGACCCTGCATTACAACATTACATATTCTACTAAAATCAGTGCCGGCACCTTCTTTCATTCTCTCAGTTTCCTCCCTGTATTACTATCTATTCTCCAACACACTCAGCTTTCTGACCTCTCTAACTGTGCCTCATTCCTTCCTTTATCTCATCTTCCTTTGATGCTATATACTTGGCAAGCTTACCTTCCTTCTTCTGAATTCTACCCCTTTGTACAAATTCCACTTATTGAACACTTACCAGGTGCTCAGAGTTTTGCCTATTTAATATTTACAACAATGTTATGAGGTTAATACTTCATTATATCCATTTTACAGATAGGAAAGTAAAGGCTTGAACAGATTAAATAACTTGCCTAAAATGATAGAGGAACTCATTTGCAAAACTGAGATTTGGACCCATCTGTCAAATTCAAAACTTTCTAATCTTCCCACTCTGCTTAAATACTACCCTCTTGCTATTTTATGACACTGAATTAAATCAAACCCAAGCACATGCATTGAGCACATTAATTAAGTGCAAGACACCTGGTATGGTTTGGATCTGAAACGTCTTTTAAACACCATGTGTTAAGCACTTGATCACCAGCCTGTGGTGCTATTAGGAGGTGGAGTAACCTTTAGGGGGTGGATTCTTGTGGAAGGAAGTGAGGTAACTAGAGCTTGAAGGGCCCCTTCTCTCTCTCTTTGCTTTCTGGCCACCATGAGGTGAGCAGCATTTCTTTGCAATGCACTTCTTCGATGATATACCGCCTCAACACAGGACCAAAAGCAATGAGCCCAAACAACTACCACCTGAAACCTCTGTAACCATAAGCCAAAATAAACACTTCCTTCTTTTAAGTTGTTTATCTCAGGTATCTTATCACAGCAATGGGAAACTGATTAACATATAATTTAACATATAATTTTAGCATCAGAGGCAAAAATGGCTCATGCCAGAGGATTATTGAGTTGGTCAGAGTATAGTCAGGAGACAAAGACCTTACCAGTCACTTTAGCTGGTAGAATGTCATATACAGAATGTTTAGAAGAGCTAACTCGCTATTTAAGATCTGAAAAGGCATGAAAGACACACTTGGATATCACAAAAGCTGTAGCACAGAGATTTCATCTCTGGGATTAAAGGAACAGAGAAGGATGGGATTTCTCAAACAGAGAATCTTGGAGATGGGCATTCACTTCTTGAAACTCAGACCCCTGAGAAGAAGTCAGTCTGAACACTGGTGTCTCAGCTCAGAAGGACTTTGTGGGTTATGGGGAAGGAGGGCATGGCTAGCCTGCAAGGGTCTCTGAGAGGGTACGCTGTTGGTTTTGTAAATTGGAAAACTACAAATTTGAATCAAGAGTTCCCACCAGAATGACGTGGAACATCTGGGAGGCAAAATCATTGCTAGGGTGACACTGACAAGAATGGGAAGCAAGCAGGAAGTAAGCATTTCCTCTTTTGCTAACCTTCCATTTCCCTCCAGTTTCCCTGTTGGCAGAACCTAAAGGGGTCATCCAAGCAACATGGGACTATAGAGTTTCAGCCTTCACATCACAGAGCGGAGCTTCAAGGGGCAAGGTTGAAGCTGAGACAAGTTACTTGTTAGTTAGCATCTCTCACAGCTTACAATCTAGTAGAATGACAAACTATTATGGAAGGTATCACACAGGTACCAGAGCATAGAAAAAAAAGTTGCAAGGTTTGATTGCATCCTATAAACCCTTATGTGTAGAAAATGTTACATATATTCTCTTCAAATAAATTTAAATTCACTTCTGAGTTCAGTTGCAGTCATCACTGGGGTTCCTCCTTTCCCCAGGGTTTTGCAAATATCATTTGCCTTGCTATTGCATGCAAGAGGTTGCACTGGCTGATCCTGAGAGACTCATTTCTCCCTCCTTCCTCCAAGACACCAAAGTCATTTCTTCGAAGAACTTAGAGCTTTATAAAAAGCAGGAGAAAAAACAGACTTTACATTTCATTTTGCTTTTGGCTCTACAAAAAAAAAAAAAAAAAACAACACCTTAAAACTTAAAAATACAAAGGGGCTAGCTATCTGGTTGGGAAAAATTAGAAAAAGCAAACAAAAATTATATTCCAGCACACTTATTTCACAAGTATAATGCCTATAGGCTTAGAATGACTTGATTATATTCAAAGACATGTAAGTAAAAAAAAATGGTGTGTATGCCAAAGTTATATAACATGTCACACTTAGCTGTCCTAAGTATTTCAGCCCCCGAGGAATGGGTACTAAACCTAGAATGTTCTGTCAGACCATGGAAAGAGCAATTGAGACAATGTTCTTTAAGATCTCAGTTCACTTGATGTGATTTACTGGTTAAGTCATGTATGTTATTGAGAAGAGAGTTACTTTTTGTTATTAATTATTAGTAGTATAAATCACTAGTTTTACAAGGGATAACATTCTCAAATTATAGTATTATTGTTTTCCATGAAAATATTTCCTATTCTTTGCTATTTTCCTCAAAGCAGAACAAAAAAGGTCTGCATCTCTACTTAATTTCCAGTATTAGTTTCACATCTCAAGAGATAATGAACATGCTATTTGAGTTATATATCAAATGTTACCTGCAGTGTGATTTGTGCTCTTGAGTGCAATTGTACAGTTAGGACCTGCATTAGAATGTTGTCTCCAGAGCCTCTGTTCAGGAAAGGTCTTGGGAAAGGAGCCTTGTATTCTGCAAACAGTGCTAGGGACACCTAGTACTAGTAGGTGTGATGACTTCTAGTGGTGCTGTGATCACCAAGTGATATTGGGCAAATTATATCATTATTTTATGTGCACATTTGAATATGTACCAGCAAATCCTGTTCAGTATGTACAACTATAATCTACCAATAAAAAAAAGGTGGAAATAAAAAAAAGAGAGAAATCTCTTTTTAAGGAACTTTCTGGAGTTTTGCATCTCTGTTTAGAACAGCTAACTAGCTATTTGAGAACACTCCTCAGAGTTCAATGAGATGTTGAAGCCTCCATGCTTTGAGTTCGTCTGTGCCAGAAATGGATTTTTGTAACTGTTGCACTTCAGGGTAAGTGGACATAATAATAATTTTTTTTAAAAAATTACATCCTATTTCTGGGAAATGAAACAAGATGTCATTATCAGGAACAAACCATAGTTTGCATGCTTCCTGTCGTTTTTTTTAGCACATTCCAAACAAAGGAGAGATTGCAGTCCAAAGAGGCTATTCTTTTCTACTTGCTTTTTATATTTTGAACCTTCTCCCCACAAAGTCATAAAAATCTCAGTAACAAAGTTGACTACATGATACATCTTTTCCTATTTTGTCATTACTATGAACTCAAAGTTACTTCATGTTTTACACACATTTCTTAGATCCCAAAACTGAATAGTCATGAAGGAATACCTATGAAAATACTTTTCTTTGGTTTTTCCAACATAACTGTTCAAAGCACACGACTAGTGTCCGGGTGTTTGTGTGCAGTCCAAAAGAAAATTAATGGAGCTACAAGACTTCTCATGCAATTATGCAGAAAGGAATTTTATGCAGTCTTTTCAATAACAAGAAAATGCATGATGATAAGCTACCCTTGAAGCCTATCTTTACAAACTTTTTTTTTTTCCAACACAAGAGCAGAGCTCTTTGTAATAAGGTTTCTCCCTCCTACCAATTCTCAGTGGCATCCAGAAAAAATAGTAAATTAAAGTTTGTGCCCATGAATCACTAAGATTTTTCCAACCTCTCCAAAGCAAAGAGATTTATGTGATGAAACCAATAGCTTTTTGCAACCTGTCTTACAGTGTGCATTGTCTGCACAAAAAGATATGTCTTCCTCCCTTCTTCTTTGCTAGCTCGCCTCCAAAGGTCACAAAAGCTAAGTCCAAATATAATGGCATCTAGTAGCATCTCTATTGCCAAGAGACCACTAGCCAACCATAATGCAATGCATTCATTAATGCACAGTAACATTTCTCTTAGCATTTATTATACTCCTGTGCATAGACTCAAAACAGTTTATGCTTGCTCTAAAGAATAAGCTATTCTAAACTGAAAGAAAATGGAAGTGTTAATCATCATAATCATTATCATAAAGCTAGGTTGGACTTTGTTGTTTTTTTAACTTAGGTAAGAAATTTTATGGAAAAAAAATTGCCAATAAGTGGCTTTGTTTAATCCCAAGAGCCAACTCCTGTGTATAGATTAAAAAAATATATTTATTCCCATGAGAAGTGGATATTACCTTACATGAAACTCTAAATTGAATTCCCAATTGAGCTATTAGTCTAGGTGCTCATTAACCTGTAGGAGCTCAGAAATCCCTCAGACTGAAAGTCTGTTTTGGTCATACCATTGGCACTGAGAATAACTCAAAGGACAGCGTTGGAGTCCACTCCTCAAGCATTAAGGAAAAGGTTTCTTTCTTGATGTTGTTATTTCCCCCTGTTCTGAAAGCAGCAATTTTTCATGTTCTCTGTACAATTCAACCTCTTTAGAGAGACTGAGACCTGGCAGCTAACTTCTCATGAAGACTAAAATTAACTATAATCATTTTGTAAAGTATATTGTTTGAAATCCCATATTGGCCCAATGCAGATGGAAAACTTTCCTCTCTCCTCCCCTCATAATACCATAGACCAAATAAAAATGAAAAACAATCCATTCCCCTTTCCAATGGGGACTCTTTAATAATAAAATGCAGATTTCAACCTTCCCTGTTGCAGCCCTTCTCACGCCTACCTAATTTAATGACACTGAAAATCTACAGTAGTTGCACTCCACAGATAACACATTAAAGTATAGCTCTGGGTGAGAAATAACCTGACACCAAAGCGTCTCAGGAAAAAAACACTCATTAGACATGAAAACAACAAGAGATAAAAGTTCAAATTTGTCCTCAAAAGAAGCCTAGAGTGTCAAGATTCTGAGGTCACACTAAATCCTAGAGAGCCAAAAACAACCTTCTATCTTTGATAAAGCTACTTTGGTGTACAGGAGTTGAACACTTAAAGAATTATGCCACATTTAACCCGGATCACAGGTGATGCTCTCCACTGAACATTCATACTGCAGTTCCAACCCATCAAGTCCCCTGAGGAGAAATGAAAACAGTGCTGTCCGCTAATGAAGCAACTCTCAAGCCTGACAGGGAGGAAATAGCTAATGCAACAAACCTTCCTCTAAGGAGAAAAAGAAGCCATTTAAATAGCTCCCAGCTTCTGAAGAATCAGGCACAGAGTGAGATGAACGAATTTACTATATACTGTTGAGGAAGGAGGTAGACTCAGAACCAAGGATCCTAGTTTTCCTTTCCACTTAGATGTCTGGCTCATTAAAATATTCAAGAGCAACAGACTCATGTTGCTTACTTTGATTTTGTATTTATTAAATCCTAAAATGCATGATACTCTGGTAGCTCCCAAGTCACTCAGTCCTTCCAAAAGGACTATTAGTACTATTCCAACCATCATTAAGTTTCTAAATAGTAAATAGAAAATCTAGATACGAAATATTTTTGCTAGGTTGGAACTATATCCCTCAGATCTCCCTTCCCAGTCTGGATCAGGTTAAAACTGGTAAGGAGAAATTTGCATAATAGTTGGAGACAGCAGTGTAGCAGCAGCCTTACACCCAGAAAGAGTTTCTAAAGCTCAGGAACAGGAACACTGCTTCTGATTTGATGGCTCACACTGTCGAATTAGGCAGCAGCCAGTGGATTCCAGACCTTTGCCTTTGCCTCCAACCAAATCTTTCTTTTTTTCCAAGCATGTATACAGCTCTGGGGGTGGGGTTGGGGCGGCTCCAGATCCTCCTATAAAACTTCTCCATGGTCAAAGTTGGAGGTAGGAAAAGTCTAATGAAGGTTCCAGTTTGTCCTGTGAAGTCCATTTGTACCTGCAGGCTCTGGTGTGTCCTGATAATACATCCAGGTTTCTTTCCACTGCTTATGTTTCTGATCCATATGATTACAACCTGTTACAGTTGCAGAAGCAAAAAGCTCTACTTAGACTTTCCCTTCACAATCTCTGATTAGTAACTTTTCTCTAATCCATTTCCACTATTCATTTTAGATTATTATTTCCCCAGGTTTTCTTATAGAATTATATTATAATTCTGTAATAAATTACATTAATTTATTACAGAATTATAATATAATTCTGTGATAAAAACATTCCAGGTCCTTCATTCCATAATCAAACACATCTCACAATTTTTTGGGTCGTGAATTCAGGCAGAATCCCACTGGGTGATTCTTCTGTCCTCAAGTGCTAACAGGGTTAGTAGGCGGCACTCAGTTTTAACTTGAATGATCCTTGAGGGTCCTCAACAGTTTTGGACATTTCTTGACATCTTGGAAGAGACAGCGGGAAGCTGGAGTACACCTGGCCTTTCATGTAGACTTTTCCATGAGGTATCTGAATCTCTTACAATGAGGGTGTTTTAAAAGAACAGGGAACTGCCAGTCCTCCTAAAGACTAGCTTGGAACCCGCATGACATCACTTCCACTATATCAGATTGGTCTAAGTAGTCACAAAACGACCCAATTAGGCGAACAGGAAAGAAACCTAACCACTCAGAGAATTTTCAATAATCTTACTCCACTGCAAAACCAAAAAGGCTCTGTTGAAGTTCTTGTGCTGCTTTGGTTAAGCCTGTCTTTCCCTAATATTTCCTCCTCACCACTTTAAGCATCATTTTCTGTATCTATTATCTACTCATTTGCAGTTATTTTATGTTATACCTTGAGAATGACAGATCTTTCCATTTGGTCATCTTATATTTCCCAAAAAAGACTAGAAGCTCTTTGGAAACAGCATTGGTTTCTCTCCTATTCTTAATCCCCACACCCCAACCTGTGGCCTCTGGGAAGTTTAAAACTAGGAAATCTGGTATATGGAAGACCTGGGGTTCAATCATGAAAAAACCCAGTGACTGTGGAACTGAAGTAAAGTGTAGTGTGGAGCTTTGCATGTAAGGAATCTGCTATGTTGACAAAGGATCTAGAAAGAACAGGCCAAAGGTCCTTGCTCACAACATCATGCTCAGACTCCTTTCATAGCAATCAAACATATGAAAACCATCCTCTCACTTATTATCAAACTAATATTCACCATCAGCTTGAGTTTAAAAGCAATAGGTAAGAAATTTATTTTTTAAAAATATTTCTATTTTGAAATAATTTTCGTTCCACAGAAAATTTGCAAAAGACATCACAAAGAGCTCCCATGTACCCTCATCAAGCTTCCCCAAATGACAGCAATCCCAATGAACCATAATGACATGACCAGAACTAGGAACTTGCCTTCAGTATAATACTACTATACTAAATAATATAATAGTATTACTCAACTTTTACAAGTTTTTACATATTTTACCCTTAAAGTTTATGAAATATTATAGCATGTCATATAACTACCCCCACAAACAGAATATAAGATTGCTCTTCTAGCCCAAATAAATTTCCTCATAGTATTCCTTTAGAGTCACCTTCCCCATACCTGTCAAAGGCAGCCCAACACGTAATAGTCCAATGGGAAGAGGATAATAGCAGTGGACAATTCCATCCAGAAAAAAAAGAAGAAGAAGAAGCACATCACAGACATTAATCCGTAGCAATGAAGTAACTCTACAGAGTAGATCTTCTGAAGCCTCTTCTCCATGACAGTGGGACATGTTCTTTAATAAGACATTGATTTTGTTGTTTGAGACTGTCACAGGAGCCAGAAGCAGATGCTTTGGATAAAAATTAGCACAGACAGTTTGCTGGAAAACGCTCTTGGGAAGACAGAGAACTCTATGTGTGATATGGACTTAATGGAAACCCCAGGCATCTGATGAGTATTTCTACAGACGAGATGTCCCTTCAGCATGGTTCTGAGATTGAAAGAATAGGCTTTTTGTGCCCCCCACAGTGAACAGTGTGGATGTGAGAAGGTGGCATGACCTTGGGCCAGTCAACTGAGGGCTTTCAGCCACCAACACTCCCAGTGCTAGGAGTGATATGTTCTGTAATCTGGAATGGAAGTCCAAATGGAGCATCCCAGCATTCATCACAGGAAAGGAATTATGTCTTAGATCCTGCTGCTGGACATGAGGGTTCTTTAACCCTTATGAAACATTAGAGCACAAAGCACTATCCAGATATTTTTTGTGCTTTTAGCTGAATGAGGTAAGCATTTCAGATGTGGAGGAGGGTGGTTTCCATATGGAAGTACGTGTGCGGACCAGTGGGGAGACTTTGGCAGATATTTAGCTCCTCACTTCAGGAATGCAGAGTTATCCCTGGGAATTGGCTCTCCAGGCCTGAGCTTCATTTCTCATGTTGCCTACTCCCAGCAGTTCAGGTGGCCCTGGTCTGTCTAGTGAAATAAACAGAAATGATAGACACTATCTCTAATCCAGGCCTATCATGCCTCCCAGAAGTGCTCCTACAAATTCTTTCCCCTTCTGACTGGATTCAATGTATTCAAATGCCCAGGGTAATTTTGGAGGTCCTGGGTTGGGACCCTCACTCAGCCAAGGTCCCAAATAATGGAATACAGAAATGTTGTCCCTCATTCCAGTTCACCTCTCAAATACTGTCCATGTGAGCAAGAAATTAAGTTGAGACCTCATACTTCTTTGGCATTTTTTTTGTTTTAGCATTTAGTTCTACCTATTCTAATACAACATACATACACATTCATACTCACATGCTCACAAATCATTGAAAAGGTAAATTTAAAAGATATTAAAGTAGCCACAATGATATAGTTTCTTGGAAGCACTCTAACAAAATTCACAAGATCTTAATGGGGAAAATAAAAGTTCATTATAAGACATTAAGGAGGTATAAAAGAAGCATAGAAAGAAGAAAGAGATAGGGGAGGGAATAAGAGCTTGACCATGTAGAGGAAGATTCAATACTGTAAGAATGTTGTTTTTCCTAAAATTATACAAAAGGTTAAGTACAAGTCCTATCAGTTGTCAATGAGATGTTTCATGGAATTTGACATTTATTTTAAATGGACATTGAATAAAAATGGCCCCAAATAATCAAGACATTTATCAATAAGAACAAGGTAGGACAATTCTTCTTTCTAGATCTCATAATTTTTAACAATTATTAGGTTCAAGATAACATGGCATTAGTGCAGAGTCAGAAAAAGACCAGTCAGTGTACCAGAATATAGAGCCCTGAAATAGACCCATCACATATTGAAACAATGAATAAGTGGAATTGCAGAAAATTTTCCATCCAAATTTAGATATGACTGAAGAGAAAAGCAAAGCCTTTTAAAACTTTAAGAAGAAATATAAAATAATAACTTTATGTGCTAAAGGTAGGAAATGATTTTTTAAAGGAAGCATATGACAGATGATCCGTAAAATAAATGACTGAATACATTAAAATCATAAACCTCTTTGTGAAGCTACAAAATCCTATAAGACCTTTAAGAAAAAGTCAATCTGATTTAAAAATGATCAAAATATATGAGTAAATATGAGTCAATAGGAATACACATATTCTGCTCATGCTAATTAATAAAAGCTGAAAAATAAGACCTAAAACCCCTCAATATCTGTAAGCAGAGAATGGATATCTTGTGGTAGACTTATACACTGATATGCCACTCAGCAGTGAAAAATGTGTGTCACAGTTGCAGGCCTGGATATGGTTGAATCCCATACACAAAGTGTTGAGTAAAAACAGGTTTTAGAGTAAAACTTCCATAAAATTTCAAAACACTATATTCTTTTAAATGTAAATTTAAAATGAATTTCCACTATAGGAAAAAGTGAGTCAATGTTAATCCTGGGAAACAGAAAAACAGTTGGTTCATAAGCACATATGGGAACATAAAGGAGGGGGGACACCTGACACACAGTGGAAAGAAGAGGGACAGTGACAGTGGTGAAATTTGAAGAAATAAGATGTGTGCAGGTTAAGGGTAGAAGAAGAAGGGGAAAAAAACATATGCATAGAGAGAAAGAAATATTTGGAAGACTGCAGAGTCATATCTGTTTGCCGTGAGAGGCGGGTACCAAGGTGTCCTGGTGAGTGTTTAATAACTCCAGGGAAAAATGTATAAACACATACTATATATGTATACACAGGCATAAATATATGAATACATATAAATATTATTTTTATTTGTTCTAATTAGTTATACATGACAGTAGAACACATTTTGACACATCATACATAAATGGATTGTAACTTCTCATTCTTCTGGATGTATATGATGTTGAGTTACACCAGTCGTGTCATCATATATGCACACAGGATAATAATGTCCAATTCATTCTACTATCTTTCCTACCCTACACCTCTTTCTCTCCTTTCACTCCTCTCTATCTAATCCAAAGTATCTCTATAATTTTATTATAAATTCTACTTAGATTAATGATGTGTAGTCCATTATTTACAAATAATAAAATATACAGTACTATTTATTGTAAATTTCATATAGAAATTTAAGAATCAATTTCCAATTGATTCTTAAAAAGTTCATTTATTGATTTTTGCCAAATTCTTGTATCTTTGATCAGCATATACTTTTAGTTCAACCAATATTTGACAATTTAACCTCTTGCCATTTATTTTTGAATGACAAAATTAGTTTCTTTCATTTTAAACATCTTTAGTGAGGAATAATTGATATAAATTATATAGTTTAATATAATCAAACTTTACATTGATATAAAGGAACTAACTATATATAATAATTTGATGAGTTTGGACTTATGCAAACATACCTGTGATACCATCACTACCATTAAGATAATAGTCATACCTAAAACCCTTCAAAATTTGCTTGTATCTGTTTGTTTTGGGGTTTGTTTTGTAGGTGATTTTTTGAGGGGATGGCAGTAAGAACACTTAGCATGATATAAACTCTCTCGAGAAATGTTGGAGTGCACAATTTCATAATGTTAACTAAAGACACTCTGTTGTACTGAAGATCTCTGAAACTTTTTTGTCTGGCACAACTTAAACTTGACATGAACAAATTTCCACTTTCCCCACTCCATACCTCCTGTCAGCCACTATTGTATTGACTACTTCTATTAGTTTGACTATTATAAATTCTTCCTGTGAGTTTAGACATGCAGTATTTGGACTTTTGTGACTGGCTTATTTCACTGAGCTTCATGTCCATCCAAACATGGAAGGATTTCCTTCTTTTATTGTGGCTGAATAGGACTCATTGTATTCATACCCCATATTTTCTTCAGATGTTTGTCTGTGTATGGACACTTTAGTTGTTTCCATATCCCACCATGAGTAAGGCTGCACTGAACCTGGGTGTATAGATGTTGTCTCAAATTTCAGATTCCAATTCTTTTGAATATATACCCACAAATGCTATTGTTGGATTATATAATAGTTGTATTTCTAATTTTTTGAGGAGCCTACATGACCTATTCTTAAGCAATTTCTCACCCTCTGCAAACAATGTTCATTTATCTAAAACCTCTTTCAGCTTAGACACTGCTGTATTTCAGAGTTTTACTTTTTCATCAATGTTCCAAACAACTTCTTTGCTTATTAGACAATCAATTTTGAATACTGGGAGAATATTTCTCAAGGTTAGTGCTATCCACTGTGTAATGGCTATAGATATAGGCTAGTTTACAATTTTATCAGAATTATTAATATTTTCTCACCTTCTTAAATCCAAACAATCAACAAAACAATAAATCTAGCTCTGTTTATAGCATTAGTCTATGACCAGAACACACACATAGACTGATTTCAAAATGACAGTGTAAAGGCAATGATTTTGTGAATTTGGGAGAGACATGTAGCAGCACAGGGTCACATCATGCTTCCCTATACAGATGCATTGGAAACAAACCAAAGTACATAGATAAGAAAAAAATGCAAAATAATTTTAAAAGGGATGCATTTTAAATACTTTAAGTTTTAAATTGCAGATAATTTTCAAGTAGTTGGCTTTAAATATTTCTAAACAGTAGACTCATATCATTTAACTTTAAATAATGGCTGTGTTTAAAAACTTTCAGTTTTCCTGAAAATTTGATAATTGGCTGTTGGGAATTGGTGTTGGTCCCCAGCCCATTTCTTGGTAGATGGGTTGTTGAGTAATAGTAAATGGGGCTAGAGCCAGAGCTGACACAGATGCCCTGTGACAGAGCTTGCTGATGCACAAGGAGCAAGTCAGATATGCTGCTGTTTCCTTGTATGTGGATATGGCCCCTTGCTCTCAGTTTCAATTAAGTAATGTGCATCCCTTCCAGCCTCAGCCATGACCCTGGACACCACCTGTCCCCACATGAGCTCACGGCCAACTTTTCACACATGCTTTATATAAATGGAGAGTAGACAGTCCCAGAAGATCGAGGCACCCGAAACAATAACCTGCTTTCTTAGTAATTGCAAGGCAGAATTCCCTCCCACGTCCCCTTTCCATCCAAGACCCAGCGGTACACTTGCAAGAACAGGCCAGATATGAGTATGAAATAAATATTACTTTATTAAGTTACTGAGATTTCAGGACTTACCTATTGTAGCAACTACTGTTTTCTAGCCTCAACAAATACAAAATCAATGAAAGTTTTTGTATTTTGGTTTGTTTTGTTTTACAAGAGGATTTTTAGCTACATTTTGTGTCTATCTTCTTGCTTAACTATCTTACCTTCAGGCTTAAGCACTAGTTTGGAGACTGGATTGAAGACCTAGGGAGGAAGAAATGGATCCTTCTGAATAGGCCCCCACAGAGGGGGGAATTATATTGAAAAACAAAATCGACCTGTGCTTTGATGGTCTTTTTCTATGAGAAATAGCTTTCAAGCCTGAGGGTATGAAATTCATTAGGCCCCTCAGGGATGAGGTAAGAGAGAAATCATAGATACCCAAGAAGGAAAGCATGTCCTTCAACAATAACAGATCAATTTAAAAAAAAAATACCCTGGGACAGTGACACTAAAGGGATAGTAAATAAGAGCAGAAAAAAGAAATTAATTTTTAGAAAATCAGGCTTCCCTAAGGAAACATTGACCCATCTCCCAGGAGAGAGCCATCCCTGCACCACACAGCATGTGCACACTAGTCCAAGTTCAGGTATTTCCTCTGCCCCTCCCTCACCACCTGGAGTGAATACAGCTCAGCCAGCTGACTTTTGAGTTATGTGTGCAACAGTATTCCTTTCTGCTTGGAGTGTCTTTACTCCTTGTTTCATTTAATTAGGAAAACTTCCACATAACTTTAACAATATTATCTTTCACAGTCTGGGGTCTCTTCATATTTCCCCCCCCACTTTTTTTTTTCATTTCACTTTTAGTGGGATCCTTTTAAATGTACCTGGCTTGAGTTCTTTCTCTGTATTTGCTGACCCTTTGTCAGGTGGAAAGATTCGCACATCTCTCCAGAGCTTCACCTTGCTAACAATTCTCAAGTGCCATCAGGCAGATCTGTCACTCTTATCTTCTTCACCAATGGCATTAAGCCCTCCAGTCTCAATAAACTTTTTTTTTTTTTTTTGGTTTTCTCTCAGCTCTACATTTTTTTAAAAAATTAAGAGATAGGTCCTTTGAAAGTAATATGAAATTGAAATTAGCTCAAAGAATATTTTATGATATATTCAGATCCAAAATTAACTGAGAGATATAAAATATTTAAAGTGCTTCATTTAAATTATAAGAATCTTTTCATAGATGCATCAAAATGCTAAATAAATGCCCTACCCTATAACAGACTGCTTGGCAAAAAAAAAAAAAAATTGCAATAATCCTACATAATCAAGTCCAGCAGGATATCTTCTCAAGAGCAGCTATCAAGTTTTCTATCTTCAACATTTTTTGAACATCAATGCAATACACTTGTGCTTTTTCATCTGTATTAAAGTGCAATAAAAATCGGAAAGCCCATCATTCGGTGCCATAGAAAAATAAAATAGAGCTTTAACATACAAGACTCAGTGTTGTCATTTTTAGAGCCAATCTTCTTCGGGTTTTCAGGAGAAGGAACTATGAAGATCATCTGCTGTTTATCCCACCCATTTGCCATTCATCACTCTTTTGGTAATTGTCCTTTGGGTCCTCTCTGTGCTGTCACCTCCCCCAACTGTTGGTTCCAATGCTTAGGGAAAGGCTTCTCTGCTGACTCCATGGAAGGATGCCCCCTGGTTTAAACTAATCAGAGCATTTCTGTGATTGGTGCAGGAAAGGGCAAATAACCTTATCGGACATGATGGGAAATAAGAGGACCTTTTCTGAACCTTTTACTTGTTTTTAATTACTTCTTTTACTTTGGTCCCTCAATCTCTTTAGGATCATTTCCCTAGTGAATTATGTTCACAAACATTCTTAGTCTCTACTTTCAAGAACCTGGGAGACCAGGCTAAGACACATTACTAGCCCACTCTCTTCAAAGCAGTCAAAACTGGTTTTTGAAAGCCAATTCAAATCTATTCATGTCTTGCTAAAGACATTTCAGTGTCTTTATTTTACCACAAAATAAAAATCAAAAATTATTTTTGTGGTAATCTACAGGGTTATCTAAAGTGAGACGCTGCCATACTCTAAACTTTTCTTCCTCCAAACCTTGTCACTTAAAATGTACTAGCCACACTGCTCTTCTTTTTGCAAGTAGAAGTTTTGTACCTGCTATTTCTTCTGCTTTCAAGAAGACTTTCTTTGTATATGTTCATAGCCATTTCTCCATAGAAAACTTATTTTATAAATAACCTTTCAAAAGTTCTGATCCACCATACCACCCTGTCTAAAGCACCCACCCCATCAATAATTCTCTCTCATAATTTTATTTGAGGTTTACAAATATAAAGTAGGATGCTTTATGTTCCAATGGATTAGGAGTTGACAGCAAGATCTGGAGTTACTGGAATATATATTGGAAATGAAGAGAGAACCTGGGGGAGAATAAAATCAATAGAGAAGGGAGAACTGACATAGAAGGAAAAATTAGATCCCAGTGATGCCATTTGACCCCTTCTTAAAGGGCATCCCAAACCACACTAACCCTGTTATTTTCATTAAAGAATGTATTAAATCTCTCTTTTATCAGTTTGACTTTTTAAACTTCAGTTTAACAGATAGTATGAATTCCATTGTACTAAGAAAAAATTGTGGGAATAACACTTAAAGAAAAAAAGCATAGGATGCTCCTTAGAGAAATTGTGTCTTAAAAGAAACCTATTAGAGCAAAAAATAGTGAACCTGATAAGACTGAAAGTAAGCAGAACAAAATTTTTCTTCAGTTTTTTGATGAAAATTAAAAAGGC
Source organism: Ictidomys tridecemlineatus (assembly GCF_052094955.1). Lineage (NCBI taxonomy): Eukaryota > Metazoa > Chordata > Mammalia > Rodentia > Sciuridae > Ictidomys > Ictidomys tridecemlineatus. Next base: position 116,150,149 of record NC_135477.1, on the reverse strand, counting down.
GATGTGAAGTACTCTGCTCTGGAGGTAAAGAATGTCTCATTGTTTAAGTGAACTGGTATCCATCCTGCTGGCCAAGGAAGGACCGACTGACCATAGGCTTCTTTTGACCTTCTTCTGACCTTTCATACAAGATGTGAAAGTGTCTTTCTGGTTGTTGAAGTTGTCTATGAAGAAGTTGGCATTTTTAGAGATTAAAACGATGTACTTAACAGGATATATCCAAATAAGCAAGAACAGATACTTAAGAGTGTAATGAAAAGAAAAATAGAATGAGAGACCAGTATTCTTTTTATTAGGGAGGGAAAACTAACACCATGTGATGGTCACTAGTCTAAGGTGCCTACAAGATGTGGCTGGAAGGCCTCAGAATCACAAAGGTATGTTCAGAATCTCGTTCTGTCATAAATGATCTCAATATTCCTAACATTGGTATCTGCAACTAGAAAAGTATATCTATCACATGCATTTCAATAACCTATCTAATAATTATTATATTCAACATTTTGGAGTAGACTCCGCATGTGAGGGACTGTCCTTAACACTTAACATGTAATATCTATTTCCGTACACCAATAACCCAATGAAGTAGGCAGTATTCATTTCTCTATGAATTCTTTTGATGGGTGAGATGTCAAAGCTTCCATAAAGGATAACTGAGATCAAATACATAAAAAGTACAAAGCAGGTTGAAGAATTTAAGAGAAAGGAAGTTTGGTTCTCACCCACATTTAGATTTGACATTTTTTTGGATCTCAATTATTGAGAATATTTTCATAGAATTTAATACTGCTTTTATTTGATATATAAAACTGTAAATAAATTGGATAAAATCAGAAACTCTAATTTTTCACAGCACTGGAATGTAATGACTTGCATTCAGAATAAGGCAAAAACTCTCAAAGTCAGAGAAGAGGCTGTTGAAGCTGGTCTACTTGAGGAGATGAAATGGCAACAAATTCCACAAAGCCAGACTGTGCATGACAGAGGAAATGACAATGTGGCGGTTAGGAAACAAAAATAGAAGTTTAAAGAACTTAATCCGTGCAAGAATTTATTCCCCATGAAAGAAGTCCACTTGAAAAACTTCCTGAAAAGAATAAAAGTTCTTTTTGAGATGTGGTTTTAGATGAAGGAAAAGTTCAAACACTTTCAACGTGACATGACTTGGCTTTATATTCTAGCAGTTTCATCATGAAGTAGAGATGATGATCATGATTCTCACTATGAACCAACAGAGATCAAAAGTGGTAAGAAAAGGTTTGATTGCAAACTTGAAATCATGCTGCCTAGCTTCCTCTATGTTAAAGGGAAACCTTTCTTCTCCGAACTTTTTACACTGCTTCACAAACATGACATCTTTTGCAACAAGCAAATATTTCTTCAGTGACAAATCTGTGTGTGGAAACCAAATCATGGGCACCATATTGGAGGTGCAGATACTGAGGAGCCTAAGACAAAGAAGAGGAACCTCATGGGCATACACTAAGAGGTTCCAACTAGAACTACAACTCAGGGAAAGTCTCTCAGCCTATGCTGTCCTATATTGCAACTCAAGAGGCAGTGAGAAATAAGGTTTGACTTTAAAATATATAATTTCATAGTGACATTATCAAAATTCAAAACAATTTTTTTTGTGTGTATGTGTGGGGGGGTGGTAACACTGCTCTGGAGAGAAGTTACTACATCTTGAGGTCTCTGCTCACTTCTGTTGCTGAGATTTGAAGCAGTTTGAAATTCTGATACTGCCGTTTACCATGAGGAGTCATTGCTTCCCTGAATGCTGAAGTATAGCACCAAAGAAGCACACGGAGGCAAGTGTAGAGTGGAAAGTGGAAAGCTTTATTAAAGGATAGCACAAAAGACTTCCCCCCCCCAGGAAGAAGGGCAACCGAAAGGTGGAAAGGTAGAATCCCTGGAAAGGGGAGGTCTTCTCCCTGTTACAACTAAGGTCTTCTTTTTGTTCTTCTAAATTCCCATTCTTTATTTTGCTTATCTTCCTCTATCCTGCATGATGATGCAGATGGGAAGGCCAAAAGGTGGAAGACAGGTGAGCTAATGGGGCGGGAGGAGTGATCTGGTCTGGAAGGGCCTAGGGTGATTTGATTAGCCTCTCTGCATCTTGCTAGAAGCTATTTCATTAACAGTCCTTTGGGGTAGGCCTGGCCTTGGAAACATTAACATTTCAATCTCCCAGGTGCTGTTCTGGTTTCCCAGGCTCAGGTCAACTCCATTTTTTTTTTTTTTAAATTAAGCTGGATATTAGACCCTTTACCTAACTTCCCTAACCACCTATCTCTAAATCTGGCTTCAATTCCACTAAGACATTAGGCACTAATCCTGAGCCTCCTAGAACACAGGCAAGGGTTTTTACCTTTGCTCAAACAGACAAGGGTGTAGTGACCCACCAGGGATTTTGCAAAGGCCTCAGCTGCAAAGAACAAAATCAACAGCAGTCTGAAGTGGGGTCCATTGAAATTTGAGCTCCCTGGTTCTCAGCTTAGGTCCCAGGAACACAAGACTGATCATTTTTACTAGGACATTTTCAGTCCTCTCTTCTTATGTTCTTAGTTTATTGTGATGAGCATTCATAAATCTATGATATACCATATAACAAGTATAGTAAGTCCATTTGAAATCCTGCAACATGATGCCAACCTGCCTGCCTCTTTTTCTTGTTGTCGTTGTTACCTCACACACCTGGTGAAACTCAGAAGATACAGCTGGAGTCCTTCTTTGAGTCTTTTTTAAACATCAGTTGGAAGCTAAAACTCAAAGCAATGTGACCCTGTGCACAACCTGAAACCTAAAAGTTTCCCAAGGCTCTTCTGTGAATTAAATGGCCAAGTTTCAAAAACACGCACATGGCATTTGAATGAGGTTCAGGGCAGTTGGTCAGAAAAAGGAACTGAACAAAAGAAGGGCAAACTTAGACTCAGCAAAAGAGCAGTCAATCCAACAACAAAAGGAGGCAGACAATGGCCCCAGGGCCATGCTGAGCTTCCCAGGCCTCTAAGGGAGTAGGGCTGCAGAAGGATTGGCAATAGCATAACTAATTAGCGAGTCCAGGAAACCAAGTATCAAAGCACCATTTGGTGTCCCAGCACCTTTTCAAGGGATACCTTGAAAATTTCTAGTCCAATTTAAAGCCAACCTCTTGCAGCAATCCTGTGGTGCTTCTTGGTATTACCATGTGACTTTTTGTTTTGAATGTGCCTTAGGATTAGGACAAGAATTCTTCCTCTCCTCCTGTTCTTTTCAATTTCTAAAAGAGCAGCCTCTATCAACTTCTGCTTCATAACATTCATAATACCATTTTTTCCATGGTGGTCTGTTATGTATCCGGGTTGCTCAAGTTACTGTCATTTAAGAATGTGGAAGTACAACATGTTATCCATGTAATTTACAATTCTTTTGGACTTGAGATTTGTAAACCTCAAACTATGCTATAACAATACAGTAGTGTCATAAAAGCCAGCTTAACCTTAATTATGTTCTGTGATAAACAGAATCAGTCCTATATCCCCTCCTAGAATATAAAATCCTAGAGTGCAAGACCATGTTTTCTATATACCCTGTAACACTTAGCATGATGCAGAGCACAGCAGGTATGTGATGAATAATGGATGGTTTATAGGATTAATCAATTGGGAACCTGAAATGTCTGCTTTTATGAGCGGGTTAGGCCACCTGGTAGCATTGGAGATGGAAACAGGTAGAAAATGCCACAAGTCTGTTCAAAAAGCTTCACTCTAGCTTAAAAATGGAAGTTTATCTTATTCTTGTGCTTCTATTTTGAAGTTTTCTGGATGTTTTTTCCTCATCCCCAGGCAGTTTCTGAGCAACCAAGTTCTAGCAGAGAGTTATTTGTCAAGATTCCTGGACAAACAGACCAGGATTTGGCCCAAGTCACTGGTGTACTCCTATTGTATCCATTTGGCCACTGAACAGATACTGAAGTACCATCTAGCATAGATATTGTGTGAGATGGCACCACACATGCATGTACATGCATACACACACATGTGTACACACACATACACAAAATAATACAAGGAAAGCACAAGACTGTTGCGGAAAGCAGAATAACTCAGTTTGTCATTTTTATCAGGGAGAATGGTGTGAGAGGAGCAAGGATTGTGGGTAGCGACAGACACTGTATCTAAACCATTAGAAGAAAGTTGGCTTATGCCAAACTATAGCATGCATATGGTACTGTAAAAGGAAAGATATGCCGACATTTGCCCAACCTGTGTCAATTCACAGGCTGTTTTTGCTAGTCCTATCCAAAGAAAACAATGTGACTCAGTCATTCATCCATCTAACCAATATTTGGTAACCATCTTCTGTAATCTAGGAAATAAATAGATTGGAGGAAACAGAGTTGAACAAGAGAAAAGATACATCCTCAAGGAAGTTCTAGCTTATGATGGCTATTATATATATTAGTATATCACTATGCCATAAATTATATAATGAGTAATATATCTGAAACATGTATTATATATATGTATGCGTATATATATATATGTATGAATATGTGTATGTATATATATAATACATATGTATACACATATTATAACAAGTGATAACTATAGTAATTGTAACTAGGGTTTTAATAGTGTATACTACTTTCTCTGAAGGAAACTAAGTGGGGTGGGATAATATTGGAGGGAGAGGTCAAAGATGGGCTGCTGAGAGAAAAGCATAAATAAGAAGGTAAAATTTATGCTGAGAGCAAAATTGCAGGAAGGCAAGAGCATACCTGGCTAGAGAAGAGCAAACACAAAGGCCATTGCTTTCCGTCATTTACTTCTGTGGGTAAGCAACCTGATCCCTGACCCAGATGGTCTTCCACAGCCAGAAGAGCTGTGCCAGAGTGTGACCCGCCTTCTGACAGGTTGTTCTTGAGACTCTTGCTCAGCTCCGAAAGAAAGGAGAAAGCATCAAAAAAGGAAGAGTCACAGTTGGCACATCACCACCCCTCCTGCAGTAGTGGCACCCTGTGGCCTTGGAAAATGAAAATGATCTCCATGGGTCTGGAAGGCAGAGAATGATTGGAGGCAGAAATTCAGGTGCTTTTGTTAGTCTGGTGTGCCCACCCTGGGACAGACCAGCACTAACTAAAGGAGCCAGGCTCTTGTGACAATTCTTATAGGTTCCAAGTTTAACTTCTCAAGCCACTTTACTCCTTCTACAACAACATAATGTTCAGTATGCCTTCAACAGAAAGTAGAAGGCAAGAGGCACCTTGCTCCTGGGAATTCAGCCACCTGTTCTCATAGGTTTCTTAGCCATTTTTATACTTGTCAGTTATTACTTGACAAGCAACTTCAACATGGCTAAAAAACAAAGAATTCTAGGGTCAGGCTGCTTGGATCCAAATCCTGGAGACACTGCTTGCTTGGCTGTGTAACAGGAGACAGGTTCTCTCCCTCCAGGATTTCGTTTCCTTATCTGGAGAACAGTGGTTTGGGGGCATTAAGAAAATCATCCGTGTAAAGCCAAAATGCACAGCACCTGGTGTACAGGGTGCACGTGTGAAGCTGGTGGTCACAGTAGTAAGAAGAGGAGGTAGAAGAGCAGTCAGCTTCATACCTGGGCTCACAGGTTCAGCCCCCAGTGTCCCTCCTGCAAGCTTCAAGAACATTTGGCTCTCGCAGACATCTTTGCATCTATAATCAATCTAAAAAGCCCTACATTGGGGGAAAAGAAGGAAAAGTGATATTTCCCTCTTTTATACATTCGGCTGTGTTTTCAGAAGGCTGTAATATGTCCTGGGGATGGCAAGTACATTTGTTTCTATTAAATATTAAACAACTACAAAAATCAGAGTAAAGAAGAGCTGTTTTTTGCAGATATCTGGCCATTCATAGCTGTCTTTTTTTTTGATTGCCCAAACCAGGATGGGAAGACAGAGCACACTGTGAAAGTTTTGGTCTCCCTATGCAGTCACTGCTGACTCTGTATTAATAGTAGAACTCCAGGTGATTAATAATTTTTCAACAATGAGCCTGCAAGCAAAAGAGGCACTAATATAGCTCTTTCCCCAAATGCTTGTAAACATTTATTATTTTATGCCCTTCTGTTCTCCTCTTCTATTCGGATACATTTTTCCAAGGCTAGTGACCAGACTTATTCTTTTTATATGCCAACAGCAGAACTGATTTGTGAGGAATTGGTTATTCATCTAATGTCCCTCGTCTGTTCCTCTGTAGATTGGGGGCCTGGTGAATGTTTCAAAGCCATGGAGTATTATATTACTAATCTTTGTTTTCTCAAAACCTGGCACAGTTCCTGGAACACTGGTTTCCACTGGAGTTTGTTTAAGGGAAGATTAAAATGGAAGAAAATAAGTAAAGATGTTTGGAGCTATGATGGAACTATAGCACAGAATAACAATAGGAGAAAATTAAACCCACTATGTTAGCACATGCTAATGATGGTAGTTAAAAGAAAATTAAAAATATTATTCCAAATATAGTTGGAGGAGCTAATAAGAATGTATTTCTTATGCATATTAAAAAATGTATGGAGGCAACCAGATTATCACAGCAGAAAAGCAGAATGAGAATGAGCAAGAAGCTCAGGCCTAACTGAAGCATCCTCAGTTAGTCTGGTGTAGTTGACTGTATCTCAAAGCCTACATAGAGCGGGGAAACTGCAGAGGATCCTTGTCCTGCTGCCATGCTGTGAAGGTGATACTGCCAGTTACCAGTGACAAATCCTGCTTCCTCAGATTTTGAAGTATAACATTAGAGAATCACACCAAAGCAAGTATGTGAAGCAGGGTTTATTTTTTTAAAAAGGGTTAGCACAGACTTCTTCCAGGAGGGAGGAGGGGGCCGTACCTGGTATCCTGGTATCCCAAGAAGTGAGGGTATTCTGTATTTTTTTTTATATGTCTTAGGCTTCCTTTGTTCTCCTGCTCTCTTCCCCTTATCCTGCAAGTGACTAGGCCCAGGAGATGCTCAGGTGGGATGGCCAAAAGGTGAGAACAGATGGCAGGGGGAAGGGCCAAATGGAGCAGCCCAGGACATATTAATTAACAACTTGTGTATGAAGGGACAAGTGCCAGAACAGGTTACCTTAAGAACAGGTTGAAGCAGGGCAGGTTATCTTGATAAGGGTGGAGGAAGGGCTCTGAAGGCATTAGCATTTCAACCCTTCGGAGTATTGAAAGTAGGAAGTCTCCAACTTCTTGGACCCAAATTGGCCTCATTGATCCCACCTATCTAAACTGACTGCCCATCTAATTCTGGCTTCAAAGGTAGCAGGAACCCAGTGTTACCTGTCCATTCTGCCTATATTTGGGATTTATCATGACTGTCTTGGACTCCTTGTTCTAGGATAAATCCTCCTGCCGACGTTCTGTGGTCCTGAATATTATGGCACTATTTTTACAATGATAAGCAAGTACCTGCTATTTGGCAGAGACTTGACAATCACCTACACCATAAATATACCACACACACACACACACACACACACACACACACACACACACACTCCACCAACACATTCTACCCTCCTTATCTGAGAATAGGCAGGTTTCTGATATTTGTTGCTCAGATACTTTGAGAGTGGATTTCATAGCCTGGTATAAAGGACTTTCTCTTCTGTGTAAAGTTCATTCCTCTGGCCACTTGTATCTTGGATAAGACCATAACCAAGGTGCTGTCTTTCTAGCAAGAAGAAGGAGTCCAAGGCAATGGAGGACAGTATGCACCAGACCAAGGTGATCCTGGAAACCTCAGTCCTCTGGGAAAACAGCCCCACGGCAGACAGTAGCAAGAACGTCAGGAAAATTCTTTACCCAAGGACCCTGCTGGCCCCACTTCTGTCTTGGTTAGCAATCATGAAGAGGCTTTAGTCAGCTTTTTTTGCTGCTGTGCCTAAAGGATCCCAGAAGAACAACTATAGAAGAGGAAAAGTTTGTTTGAGGGCTCATGGTTTCAGAGGTCTTAGTCCATTCCAAGGGGCTCCAGGTGAGGCTCAACATCATAGCAGGAGAGGGTGGCAGAGGAAGCACCTCACATTACCGTGATCAGAGAGCAGAAAGAGAGACTCCAGCTCCAGATACAAAAGATATATCCCATAGCCACACCCCCAATCAACTACTTCCTCCAGCCACAACCCTCCTGACTCCAGTCACCACTCAGTTAATTCCATCAGGAATTAGTTCACGGGTTGGGTTAAGACTCTCACAACCCCAATCATTTCTCCTCTGAACCTTCTTGTTTTGTCTCACACATGAACTTTTGGGGGACACCTCACATCCAAACCATAACAGAGCAGATGAAAATGGCTGAGAGCTTTTAATTTTGTTTTGATTTTTGTGTAAAGGAAAAGAGAAGTCATTGAATATGACTATAAATTTTATCTCTAATTTTCCTTTTCTACTTTAAAAACTGGGAATTATCTAATGCTTAAAGAGGTGTGGACCAAAAACCTTAAAAGGATTTTATAAAATTTATGGACTCTCAATCATGTTCAGGAATTAATAAAAATAAAAGTCCCAGCCTGTTTTTGCCCTGTCCTTCTGCAGACTTCAGAGGCCTCTGTGATCTGGGTGCACCCTTTACTCCCCAGGGCTTACACCTGGGAGTGTTTTAGAGAGCTCATTGTCTAGGATGAGGCTCATCTCCTTCACCCCCAATTTTTCCTATTGTCAGTACAAAAATCAAGAATTCTCAGAACATTTCCCATTCTATCTATATATTTCTGGAAGGATTATAAGAGTCATATTTAGAATTTTCATGGCATGATAAAATTTTCACAATTTTTTCAAAACTCATCCAAATTCAGCTCCATTGAATCAAAAGGCCGAAGAGTTAGCTGTGTTTGCTATTGGCCTTACTCAAAGAGGAAGTAAACTTTCTCTTATCTTCCTGACAGGAGCAACTATGGATGTCCCTATTTACAGATTAGGTAATTGAGACACAAAGAAGTTGAGACTAGTTCTAATTCATACAAGTTCACATTTCTCAGTTCACATCCCTCCTACTACCAATTGCTGTCCATGATACAAATTTATTTTATTGTATTTTATTTTGTATTGTTTGGAAGGGACCAACTCAGCTTCATTACATCTAAGTACAACCTCAATCAGCACTGAAGGTAGTATAGGGAACATGAGGAGGAGGAAAAATGAGAAAATGTAGGTAGGGACAGTCAATCACCTCCACATACACACAAACACAATTGCCAACCACATGTTCAGAGCAGCGTTGGCGATGCACTAGCAAAATGAGACAAAGCCCTGAGCAACATTAGTGAGAATGGAAATAAAATGGATAGAATAAATTTCAGGGACACATGAAAAAAATGGCAGGAGCTAAAAACAGAGAGTCTAGAAGGCACATAAGACAGAAGCTTTTCCAACATGACATTAGTCTCAGCAGGATACAAATTGGAATAATTAGGAGATGGAGTAAAATTAAAGGAAAAGATATAAATTAAGGATTCTGCATACTGACATTAAAGTACACCAACTAACAAGTTTATGACTTTGGAAATAGATACAAATTTGACACTGATGATTTCATATTTGGAAGTGTTTGTCTTTTTAGTGAGTTCACAGATACAAAAATAAATGACCTCAGTGAAAGATGAATGTCTAGAGAGAAAGGCAGAGGGTAAGAAAGCATCTGGAGGAACTACCAATATTGAGGATCAGGAGAGAAGAATGACAAACTAAAAACAATGGGGATGAGAAGAAGAGTCTCAAAGAGTCACAGAAGAGCCCAGAAAGTATCATATAATAGAAACCAAGGTACCAGGAAGTCTGGAGAAGAACCAACTTCCTAAGAGTTAAGTAGAATTGTACAAAGCAGAGGAGGATATTGGTGACCTGCAATAGAGAAGTTTCAACAAAGTTTGCAGGTGAAAATCAAATTACACAGGGGTAAGAAAGTGGCAGACGGACAAGAAGTAGAAGTATTGAGCTAAAGGTAAGGAGTGGAAAGGAGAAAGTTCAGGTACTAGTTGGAAAAACCAAGACCTTTATGTTTTCCAATCTAAGGGAAAAGCATTAACCCCAGATCCACTATATTTAAACAAGCTGCTATATAGATTACTAACATAAACACACAGAGTTTATGGGTCCATAAAGACGGTTCTTATTTCCCTACCACACTGTGGTAATCCTAACTCTAATATGCACAATTCATAATGTGAGAGTCTAACCAGGGAGTTTTAGCATTTCAGTTGCTATAGAAGTCTATTCCTCTCAGCCTGCTCTCCAATCCAGCTCCTTTAGCTTGTTACTGTTCAGGGAGATCCTACTGTGGACCAAGAGACAAATATAGGTTGCTTGTTTTCCTTGACAACATGAATGAGAATTTCCAGGGCTTCAGGAAAGGATGCTGGTGCCCTCAAAAGGGCTTTGGGGATCCAGCAGTAATCACATTCAAAGTTGAGAAATGTCTGCAGGGCATCAAATGAAAAACATATCCCCTTCTCTAAAGTATTTCCCTGTGATGGGCACCTCTTTTCAGATAATGATCATTCGCCAGCTCTTGAAAATTTTCACCTATTTGTTCTAAGGCTATTAAGCACTGATTTTGTCAAACAAAGGACATCATTATCATTAAGTTTTTGTGCCCATATATCTATTTCCAGTTATGTCTAGCAGATGCACTTGGAAAAAGATAACTTAAGTCTATCCTTACCTTTTAACCCACCTGAAAACTATCTACTCCTTCAAAGCAGGTCCACAACAGATCAATAGTTTGGAAGATTTATTCCAATGCTACACCTGATCATTTCCTGCCCTTAACCTTCATGTCCATTTCTCCTCTGTGCTTCTCCTGAGAGCAGGCCTCCCTTAACTTCCATATCTCTCACCTGGCAAATGAGCTCTTTGTTGTTCCATTTTTATGTTTTCAATTCATCTTTCTCAGTGACCATCCTAAATCTGCTCTCCTGGAAGCTTGCCCAATGATATCTCTGTCCTCCAGGGCTCAGAACAGGCTGAGGGGCAAGGAACAATTTAGAGTAGAGATCAAATGTTTACAACTACATTGTGCTTTTGACTATAATGAAAAAGGCCATCCTGTCAATCCTGTACATGCACGTGCACCTCGAGAATTTTAAAACCAAATGAGAAACAACAACAATTAAACTCAAAGTGCAACATATATTGGCATTAGAAATAAATGAATGTGACTAAAAGTACATCTCGTCCAATCTTGGATAAAACTACACAGGAACCGTGTGTTTTCTTCAGAAATGTTATATTTAGGAAAGAGAAAAATTCTTGTCAAGGAATAAGTGAAGGAACCCGCAATATCAGAAGCAAAGCTTTTGCTAAATCCTCTGAGGATATTTGAAAATTTAAAAGTTTTTCAAATTCTTTTTTAATGCCATGGGCTAGAACTCAGTAAGTTATGTTACTCACCACACTCAAGCTGGCCTACCATTGTTCAGGATGGTATTTATCTCCAAAAATGATCAGTGTTTCATAATTAATGTGAAACTTCAATTTGTCCTGGGAGTCATTGGAAACTGGGGCCAGGCGTGGGGAGACACATTGCACTGGATGCTGTTGCCTTTGACCTCCTGACATTGGAGCAAGGCGGATATTCTTGGTCTGGTGAAAGAGAAGGATGGAACCTTTATAGTTCTTTGTCTGCTTCACACATATACACACTCAAAAGAGCCATTACTGTGTGTGTGCCTTTTACCTCTTCTTTTGAAAAGCTACATAATGAAGAGAGATTTATCCATTTTAAAATGCCGTCTGTGCACAAAGTGAAATCTGCTTGCATCCTTCTGGCTTATAACATTGCTCTTTCTCCAAGCCTTGTAAAGCCTGCGTGAGCCAGACCACTTACAGTTTGCCCTTATACTATTAGGCCATGGGGCAGGGAGGGGCAGCTGGTGTGTGCAATCTGTTAGCTATTGTACAGCCTAATGAGGCACAAGAATAAAGGTTCCCTGTGTGGATTGTTCTCTATATCTAAGGCGCTTTGCAGATTCCAGCAGGTCTGAGGAGACTATCAAGTAAGCCAGCCAAGCTCCACTGTCTGCAAGGGTGACCTGTCAGTTATTCCGTTGGTGACATGAGGTGACCATGCCAAAAGCTTGGCATCCCCTTGGACAGTATGTTAGGGCTATGGCTATTTCCAAGGCCAGACCCACTTCAGCTAAAATTATCTCTTCCAAAGTCTGCTAGAGTCTGCTGTGGAATAACCCCTTGTAATCTAATCACTGCTAAGGAAGGAAGGAAGGAAGGAAAGAAGGAAGGAAAGGAGGGAGGGAGGGAGGGAGGGAGGGAGGAAGGAAGGAAGGAAGGAAGGAAGGAAGGAAGGAGGGAGGGAGGAGGAAGGAAATAAGGAAGGAAGGAAGGAAGGAGGGAGGAGGAAGGAAATAAGGAAGGAAGGAAGGAAGGAAGGAAGGAAGGAAGGAAACTCAGAATTAGCAACAGGGTGTAAAGTAAAGGAGTAAGGTAGCCAGCCATCATCTAGCCAACCAGCTAGGTGATGCTAAGGGTCTCTCTCTCTCTCTCTCTCCTCTCTCTCTCTCTCTTTCTCTCTCTCTCTCTCTCTCTCTCTCTCTCTCTCTCTCTCTCTGTCTGTCTTCATAGAAAGCTTTAGAACTAAGAATGAAGATTCAGAGAGCTGTGCTGTGGGTGACTAAGGGTTAAACATGTGCAGACCAGCTAGTAGAAAAACACAGATTGGAGCTGGACCCCAGAGCAACACTCTGTGGCTGTTACTGGAAAGATTCACAAGTAAATGGCAAGGGCACAGCAAGCACAATGGGAAAGGTGGATACGAAGATTGCATCTTATTTTTATTAACATGTGTGAGTGCAAGGCTTTCTGATAGGAGTGGGATAGCAAGGACTCATCATCTCATATCTTTAATATGGTGGTGTGCGCACATGTAAGCATGTGTGTGGGGGTGGTGGTGGTGGTGGTGTTTTCCTGGGTGTTGCAAGCTACAATTGTTGCTGTGTGTTCTTCAGGGTAGCATTAATAAATTAAATAGCTTGGAACAGAAAAAAAATATTATTAGTGGACAGAATGTCTGGAAAACTAATATTAAAATAATGAAGGAGCTGATGCCTGCACTGAGCCACACTGGGAGCTACAAATATACAAAAAGTGGAGGAATGAGTTAAGAACAGTTACTAGAGTGCAGCCTCCTAAGTGATTCCCTTTCCAAGCAGACAGGAGTGCTGCTACCCCTGCTTTGGGTCCCTTTTCTCCATGGCTGTGCCCATCAATGTGTGCACTTTCATTGAGCTGATTACCCTATAATAGATATACTCAAATTAAAGATTTTTAATGGAACTTATACAAATGCAAATCCTAAAGTCTTACACACCTAGTCAGAGATTTGATTCAGTACAAGTGTGGTGGGACTCACAACTGTGAATTTTCAAATCACCCAAAACTTTCAGAAATACTATTCTAGTCAATGCAGAGGCTAACACTAGATGAAATTGAATAATAAATGTCTTCTTCAAAGAAAGTTCTGTTTTCTTCCCTTAAGGATGCTCCACTTACTAGCAGCCCAGGTGACCACTAATAGATTAAAGAGAAATTATCTGCAATCAGACATGAGTTTAAATTCAAGTGGATGTATTATGTATTATAGGAATGTTTACGACTATAGCATATACTTATTTTAGAGTGAGAGGTTATCCTGTTAGGCAAAGGGATTTCTCATAGCAGCAAATGAGAGACGTATCTGAGAGAGAAACATGTCTTCCTGTTCTCCCCAGAAATCATAAAGTACCTGGCAGAGCCTGTTACATATGAGGCTTCCCACTGGAATCATGCCTCCATTAATGAAATTAAACATATCCTCCAAAACCTGATATCTGACAATATCAATTCAGAAACATGCCTAGGAAGGCAGAAGGATAGTCCTCTGGGTAGGCTATATCCTTGACTTGATGATACCCTCAACCATATCCACCTAAGCCATAATTAGATCTTTAACTAGAGTTCAGTGAAAATATTCCTCACTGCTTCTAAAAATAGGCAGTCTCCCCTATGGGTCACCAGGAAGATACTTTCTTCTCTATGTAAGCCAATAACCCTATTCATCCTACTCTTTGCTAAGCACATAAATCCTAATCAATTTTGATGCATAAAGATAAGACTGAGTAGAGGAAATAGACATTACACTAAGGGATTCATTGGAAATTATCAGATTCCTCTATGTGGAAGCCCTTGTGCTTTTGTCTTTTTGTGGGGCTAGGGACCATCATGGCCCATGGAAAAACTGGCCTCGATGAAACCCTTCCACAGCAATAAGCCATTCACCCAGATCCTGGTCACACATGAGGCTAGGTTTCATTTCAAACAAAAGCATACTTTCATCCCTGTAGCTACCAAAGAAAAGCAATAAAAATTAATTAACACTCTTTCATTTTGTCCTCATTTGTTAGAAATCTAATTAGATCCAAGTGAAGGGGAGCCTTGCTATTGTGGTCAGTCTCACTGTGCTTTAGAAAGGTTTGGCCATTGGACTAGATAAGGACACCAGCAGGATAAAATGGCCTTTAATTTACAACCTTATAAGTGTTAAAAAAGAAAAAAAAATATTTTTGGGGAAAATCAACAGTGGCTACCAGAGCCAAATAAAAAGCTCCTTAATACTTCTGAGATGGCAATAATTATGCCTCTTTTGGTGTTTAAAAGAAAGTAGATGGAAACAATAATCCTCGTCATGTAATAATTAGTATTTGTTGAGCACATAATATGTGCCAGGAACAGTGTTAAAAGTTTACTCACATTATCTCTTTCAACTTTCATAAAATTCAACAAGTGAGTTAACTCATAATTCTCATTTTATAGATGAGAAATATTTGGGAGGACTGAGGGGGGGATAGGGCAAAATGGATCATTCCATTTGATTTTTGTAGATGCTATGAGAAACAGAGTTCACCAGGGTTCAAGTCTTTCTTATCAAAAAGACACATAAATTTTGATGTTAGATAACAGCTAAAGCAAAGCAGAGCAAGACCAACACTGGTTGTTGGGGGTGACTCTGGCTCTTATGTATTAGAGTATACTGACTTTTGTTTGTTTCATTTGGATAAATAAGAGGGCAAAGAAAATATGTTAAGAGCCATAAATGGGTCATTAAAAAAATTCTCTAACCTAAAATATTTTTGGAAGATACCAAATTAATTGATAACATTTATATATTTCTTTGAAGTAGATATTTTATTAAAGCAGGAACTGTACTGTCAAGCCTATGTGGAAGTTAATAATCTATATGTCAAATTTTTGTTGATGAAAAATGTGAATCATGGACTCAGAGAGTTGGAAGCCATCTCTGTCCTCTTCTCTTACAGGTCCCCAGATTGAATGCAGGAACAACGTCCCCAACAGCATCACTGGGAAATCATAGTAGGAGGCAACAGAGGCACCTCTTTTTAAAGTTTCAGGATCCAAATCAAGAAGTGTTTCCTTAGGAGGTTCTTCTTCAGAGACAAGTTAGGACTGTTATGAATGTTTTCCTTCAGAGAATCATTTCATTCACAGAATCATGTAATTTTGCTCTTTTGCTATCATTGTGTCAAGTTAGATTTATTGATTTTTCAAATAGAAAGCCAATCTTGTGCATCAAGATTATAAGCTTCATTTGATTATGAAGTATTATCCTTTTATGTTGGACAGAACTCAATTTGCTAATTTTATTAAAGATTTTTGCATCAATATTCATGACAGAAATGAGTCTAATTTTTCTGTCTTAAGTTTTGTAATCAAGTAAACTGATTTTTTGGTCTTTCCAGAAAAAGTATTTGATATTTATTCTTCATTGTATTTTCTCTGGATGAGCTTGTCCAAGTTGAGAATTATTTTTATTTTTCTTGACTGAATAGAAGAAGTCATATGAATCTAGAGTCTTCTTTGAAAAGAAGTGTGTTTTTTCAACAGATACAAGATTATTCAGATTTTCTATTTTTTACTTCTCTCAGCTTTGGTATGTGGTACTTTCATATAAATTGTCCATTTTATTCAAATCATCAAGTTTAATTGCCTAAAAGTTCATAATATTCTCTTTACCTATAGAATATGATCATTTTGCTTTCTCAAATATGTTGTTCTGTGTCATTTTCTTCAGTTGTTATTTGTTTCCTCACCTTTATTATTTTCTACTTCCCATAGTTTTGATCTGTTTCTTATTTTCTAGTTTCTTGAAATAAAACCTTAAAACATTTATTTTCACCCTTTATATTTTCTTTAAATGCTTTTAAACTAATAATTTACCAATAGCACTGATTGAAATTCCTTAAAATTTAATTCCTTAAGTTATAATATGCTAAAATATATTCACTGCCATTCCATTTAAATTTTTTTCCTATTGCAATTTTAAAACTTTATTTTTTAAATTTTTTTAATTAGTTGCTCAAAACATTACAATGAATTGACATACCATACATTTGATTCAAATGGGGTACGTAATCTTAATCTTATTTTTCTACATGTACAGATTGCAGGATCACATTGGTTATACAGCCATACAGCCACATTTATACATTTATACATAAGTCCATACTAGTGTCTATTGTATTGTGCTGCCCTTCCTATACCCCCTACCTTAAAACTTTATTTTATAATACATTTTTATTGGGGCATCATAATTACACATAATAGTAGAATTAATATTTTAATTCCTATTTTGAATTTTTCTATTCCCATGGATTATTCAGAACTTTGCTATTTAATTTCAATGAGTTTTGAGGTTTTCCTGATTATGCATTTGTTATTGAGTTTTTGTAAAATCCCAAGGTGGTCATAAAAATAAACTTTAAATAATTTAATCTTTTGAAAAATTTTGAGGCTTTCTTTTTGGCTCTGCATATCATGAATTCTGTCATGTGCACATGGAAATAATTTTATGAAGGCTAATTTCAGTGTTCTGTAAACTAGGCCATATTTATCAATTTTCTTGTTTAATCCTTCTAAATCATTAGTGAGTTCTTGTCTGCTTCTCAATTCATTGTAGAAAATTTCAACATGCTTTTTTAGTTTTGTTTCTTTCTTTCATCTATTCTGAAGCTATGATGTTGGATGCTAACAAATTTAAGAGTAGAATACATTTCTTCTCATTATAAAATACCCCTGCTTCTTGACATTATTGTCTACTTTGTCTCTTTATATAACTATTTTCTTTTGACTTGTGTTTGTAAAGTATATTTTTTCAGCCTTTGCCTTTAAAATTTCTGTGTCCTTATAATGTATGCTTTTGTTCAACAGCATAAAGGGTTTGAATTATTAACCAGTCTGAAAAGCTTAGATTTTGACTAAAGGATTTAGTTCATTTATATATAAAGTAATTCCTAGTACTAATTAAGTTTATGTCTACTGCATTATTTATTTCCTATTTGTTAATTTTTCTTTCTTTCTTTCTTTCTTTTTTTTTTTTTTTGGTCTTTACACAATGTAAGGATTTATTGAATAACAGTGAGGTTCTTTCTTTCACCACAGATTTTATTTCCACATTTAAGTAAATACAGTGAAGCAGTGATCATCTCAATTCCATTGGAAATTAATTTGGGACATAACTAGATTATAGTATTTGTAATGTTCAGTTCATTTCTGATTTCGCTGCTTTAATGGCATATATTTCTTAAGTTTTTCAGTGGAACCCTGAAAGGAACCTGCCTACTGTGCCCAGAAGAGGAAATGTTCTCCATCTCTGCTCTTTGTAAGTTTCAGCCCTGATTCCAGTCCCCAGCAAATATCACGAACTGCTGACAGGTGATATTCTTGATGTACAATCCGATATTAGCACAACTGACTTCCCAAGCAAGACATTCTGGATATTTTACTTTGCAGTTTAGGTATTAGCTTAGCTATCCTGCAGCTCCAGCAAATATCCCTGGGGGAAAACAAGTGTTTGAGTCTCCTCAAATTTCCAGTTTTCCACACCAGCTCCATGTGTCTGTTAAAAGCTTTGGTGGTTACTCTTGCCCCCAGCAAAATCCTACTACTTCAACAAGACAAGTCTTCTAGTCACACCCCAAATGACAGATAGCCCAGGTTGAAAAATGGCTGGAGGTACTCAGCTCACCTCTCCTTTTTCCAGAGTTATGGCTTATCTCATTCTTGTTATTTCTACAGCTCCCTCTTGTATTCAGAAATGTGAATTTTGTAATTTATCTGTCTGTCTCTAGTTGCTATACTAGGAGAATTACCCTACCGGCAACCAGTGTACCCTACTCAGACACAGCAGTTTATTACACCTGACCTAGAGGCAAAAAGGAAAAGAAAAAAAATACAAGTAAGTGAGGAATCTTTTGGTTGCAAGTAGTGAGCAACTCTGAACAAAATGGCTTAAGAGAAAGGAAATTTAGTGTTTCCCTTAATTAAAAAGTTCTTGTGTAAAGATGGTTGACTGCAGCTACAGGCAGCTTAGGAATTTTTTTTAAAAAAGTTTTGTTTTAATCATCATAAGCTCTAATTTAATTATGTGCCCAGTCCTGTTTTAGTTATTACTCAAATTTATTGTACTGAAAGGGAGGATGTGTGATTTCTCAAAAGAAAACCTATATCATGTTATTAAAAAGAAAATGAAGCTGCTTGTGGATAGTAAAAGTGAATGTCCACTATGCCTGACCACTCCACCTGTATCGTTCATCCCTTTGTCTCCCAACAGCTGTAATTTCCACCTGTCACTTAAACACTGAAATGCATTCTTTTGTCTTGTGTGTTTAGTGAAGCTTGGTTCTTAATACTTACTTGGAATCTAACTCATGAAAATTCATGCTAGACTTCTAATAGACACTTATTAAATGCTTGCGGCACAGTTGGTCCTGGGTTATGTTACCTGGTTGCATTTCACACAGGTCAGCAGCTAAGGAGGATTAGTTTCTCAGTTTTCAACTCTAACCATGCGCTAATATGTGCTGCCAGAAGAAAGCACCATAAAATAAGCCATTGGTTATTGTTGTATATTTTATGCAGCCTTCCTTTGAAGCAAAACTAAATGAGAAAATGGATAAGGGTGTCCAGTTAATCCCTGAGCCATTTCACCCCATGTGCAGTATGTCTTCCTTTGCTGTGACATTGCACATCCCATTTTCCACCTTCTAGGCAGGCAATTATGGGAAGACTTCAGTGCTGCCCTCCAACAGGCTCAACTGTGGGCTGAATACAGCTGTGTCAGACAGACAGCCCCATATGCCTCCCAGCTACTCATGTGTCTCTCCCAACAAAAGAAAACGGTTTTGAATTTCTTCTTTCACCTGCTTGGCTGCCAGAAATCTCAGGAAAAAAAAGAGTCTATACTTTGAGCCTGAGCTTAAAGCTGGAAACTGACTTACATAGTCAGCTAGAGGTTGGATTTGAGCAGACCATGTTATCTCCAGGAGCTGTGTAGATCCCACAGTAGGTGTGTTGATTAAAGGGCATCTGAACATAGAAAGACTTAAAGGAATCCATAATTTAGAGAAAATGCACAGTGTGACAATAAAGATCATGGTTGCTGGAGTCAGAATTCTGGCTCTGCTGCTGAGTGGCCTTGTGCCTCAGATGCCTAATCTGTATCATAGAACTATTGTGATTAATTAGAATAATGCATATGAGGTGCTTAAGCATGATCCCAAGCATAATCAACAATAGTTACTATTGATGTTCTTATTGACTTGTACAGAAAACTTCAGGGATAGCACCATCAACTATTTATCACCATGGTAATGAGCTAATGTGGCTCTGGCTAAATATGTGCAGAAAAGGTTGATGTCTGCTTGAAATGTGTCCATACATATTTCTCTGCACTTTAAATTTTGAGCCAAATTGTTTCCAATATATGCAGATCCAAGGGCACAGAGCATTATTAAAAATTAAAACCATAAAGTCTGACCTGTGTTGCTCAGGGGTTATACAAATGCCAAAATTTCCTTTAGATTGCAATGTATAAACTTTTACATTAAATGTCATTTCTACCCAAAAATAATTACAAATAAGTTATGTGTAATGTCTAGCATTATAAACTATTTACCCGGCATCTGTTTTAGTCTATAACTCATCCTAGATTGAAAGAAATTCCTATGCAAGCAGTATCCATTTCATCAAAGTTTTTACTTCTCTCTTTTCCCACTTTTCCCATTCTTCTCTGGGAATTCTCTTTTCATCTAGTTATCTTACATTGTTATTCACTTTCCATTATCTAATATGTGCCAGGACCTATACTACAAAGAGAAGAGTGCTGGCCCTGTTCACAATCCAGTGGAGAAGGTAAGGACACAATACTCTATTAAGACAGCAAGAGAAATGTGCAGAGATAATGGGGAAAGAGTGGGCTCTGAGTCTTCAAAGATTGATGGGAGTCAGGCAGTATGGTCCAGATGTGGGAATTTTGGCCTGACAAAAAGTACAAAGGCAAGAAATAGTTCAATATGGTAGAAAATAACAACTATTGAATGTGGCTCAAATATGAATTTCAAAGTAGTAATTGTCAAAAGAAATCCTGGCAGAATAGACAATGAAAAATAGTGAATGGCCTTTTTTCCATTTTAAGAATATTGGATATTTTTTTTCTTTGTATAGTAGTGTGGAGCTGCCAAAGGGTATTAAACTGAGAAGTGACAGGGTCAGATTGACATATTAGATCAATTACAGGCTGGAGGAGAACAATTATGGCTATGGATACAAGGATTGAGACTAGATATGAATTTGTTCCAATAATCCACACTAGAACATGAGGGCCTGAGCACAGGTAGATAGCTAACCAGGAGGAGAGTGGGGCAAGGGCATATCTAGGGAAGGTGGTAAATTTCAATCTTTCCAAAATAAACCTCTTAAAAAGAATATCTTAGAAAACAATTTAAAATGAAATGATAAAACAAAAATATGAATTTACTATATAAAATATTATTCATCTATTTAAAAAAAGAATTAAATTCTGTCATTTGTGACAACATTGATGAACCTGGAGGACACTCTGTTAAATGAACTAAGTCAGACACATAAAGACAAATATCAATGATCTCACTCACATGTGAAACCTAAAAATCATATCTCATGGAAGTACAAGATAGAATGGTCATCAGAGGCTGGGGTGGTAAGGGAGACAGGCATATGAGGAGAGGTGGGTCAAAGGATACATAACTATGGTTATAAGGAGGAATAAATTTCAAGAAATCTATTATACCACATGTTGACAGTAATTAATAATGAAAAAGTAGAAAGTGGATGGTAAGTGCTCTCATCCAAAAAAAAAAAATTGAGGCAACACATTTGTTAATTAGCTAGATTTAACTATTTCATGATGTGTAAATACTTCAAAACATTGTGTTGGTAGAAGACTCCATCAAAAGCCTACCAACCAAGAAAAGCCCAGGACTGGATGGGTTCTACAAGACCTTCAGAGAAGAATTAATACCAATACTCCTCAAATTATTCCATGCAATAGAAAAGGAGGAAACCCTTCCAAACTCATTCTATGAGGCTAGTATTATCCTGATACCAAAACCAGACAGAGACACATCAAGGAATGAAATTTCAGACCAATATCCCTGATGAACATGGACACAAAAATTCTCAATAAAATCCTGGCAAATTGCATACAAAAACATATTAAAACAATATGCACCACGAGCAAGTGGGGTTCATTTCAGGGATAAAAGTTGGTTCAACATAACGAAAATCAATAAACATAACTCATCACATTAATAGACTTAAAGATAAGAATCATATGATTTTATCAATTGATGCAGAGAAAGCATTTGACAAAATGCTTCATTCATGTTCAAACACTCGAAAAATTAGGGATAGTAGGAACATACTTAAACATTCTAAAAGCTATTTATGCTAAACCCAAGGCCCACATCATTCTAAATGGAGAAAAATTGGAAGCATTCCCACTAACAACTGTAACAAGACAGGGATGCCCTCTTTCACCACTTTCATAGTACTTAAAACTCTACACAGAGCAGTTAGATAGACTAAAGTAATTAAGGGGATATGAATAGGAAAAGAAGAACTCAGATTATCATTATCTGCTGACAACATGATTCTATTCTTAGAGGATCCAAAAAATTCCAATAGAAAACTTCTAGAATTAATAAATAAATTCAGCAAAGCATCAGGATTTAAAATCAATACCCACAAATCAAATGCATTTCTATACATCAATGATGAATCCTCTGAAAGAGAAATTAGGAAATCTATCCCATTAATAAATGAATGAATGAATGAATGAATGAATGAATGAATAAATAAATAAATAAATAAAATAGTTGGGAATCAATTCAACAAAAGTGGTGAAATACCTCTACAATGAAAACTACAGAATAATAAAGAAAGAAATTGAAGAAGATGGAAAGATCTCCCATGCTCCTGGATAGGCAGAATTAATATTATTAAAATGACCATACTACCCAAAGTGCTATACAGATTCAATGTGATTCCAATTAAAATCCCAATGTAATTCTTTATAGATATAGAAAAAATCATCATGAAACTCATCTGGTAAAATAAGAGACCCAGAATAGCCAAAGCAATCCTTAGCAAGAAGAGTGAAGCAGAAGGCATCATAATACCAGAATTTAAACTATCTACAAAGCTATAGTAACAAAAGCATCATGGTATTGGCACCAAAATAGACATGTAGACCAATAGTACAGAATAGAAGACACAGAGACAAACCGATATAAATACTAGAAAAAGGTTCCAAAAACACTCATCGGAGAAAAGATAACCTCTTCAACAAATGGTGCTGGGAAAACTGGAAATCCATATGCAACAAAATGAAACTACACCCCTATCTCTCAACCATGCACAAAAATCAACTCAAAGTGGATCAAGGACATAGGAATTAAACCAGAGACCCTGCCATAATAGAAAAAAAAAGTATACCAAAATCTTCATTGTGTCAGATTAGGCCCTGACTTCCTTAATAAGACTCCTTTCCTAAAGCATAAAAAATAAAATCAAGAATCAATAAATAGGATGGATTCAAGCTGAAAATCATCTTCTCAGCAAAAGAAACAATCAATGAGGTGAAAAGAGAGCCTACATTTGGAAGCAAATTTTTGCCACATGCATGTCACATAGAGCACTAATATTCAGGATACATAAAGAACTCAAAAAACTTACCAAAAAAACAAACAACCCAATCATTAAATGAGCAAAGGAGCTGAACAGACACTTTCAGAAGAATATATACAATTGATCAACAAATATATAAAAAAATAATGTTCAACATCTCTAGCAATTAGAGAAATGCAAATCAAAACTAAGATTTCATCTCACTCCAGTCAGAATGGCAGTTATCAAAAATACAAACAATAAGTGTTAGTGAGAATGTAGGAGAAAAGGCACACTCATACATTGCTGGTGGGACTGCAAATTGGTGCACTCAATCTGGAAAGCAGTATGGAGATTCCTTAGAAAACTTGAAATGGAACCACCATTTTACTCAGCTAGTCTACTCCTCGGTTGGAAAGGACATAAAAACAACATACTACAGTGACACAGCCACATCAATGCTCATAGCAGCACAATTCACAATAGCCAAGCTGTGGAACCAACCTAGATGCCCTTCAATAGATGAATGGATAAAGAAACTGTAGTATATATGCATAATAAAATATTACTCAGCAATAAAAGAGAATAAAATTATGGCAGTTGTAGGTAAATGATTGGAGTTAGAGAATGTCATGCTAAATGAAGTAAGTCAATCCCAAAAATCAAAGGCCAAATGTTTTCTCTGATAAGTGGATGCTAATCCATAATGGTGGGGGTGGGGTGGGGAGGATGAATGCAGGAACTCTGGATAGGGCAAAGGGGAGGAGGGGAAGGGACATAAGAGTAGGAAAGATGGTGGAATGAAACAGACGTCATTACCCTAGGTACATGTACGACTCCATGAATGGTGTGACTCTACTTTGGGTACAACCAGAAAAGTCAAAAATTGTGCTCCATTTGTGTACAATGAATTAAAGAACATTCTGCTGTCATATATAACTCATTAGAATAAATACATAAATTTTAAAGATCATATTGTACATGATTTTTAAAAACTAATAGTGTATCTGTTGGTTTAAAAAAAACAATTGAAACACTTCAAAAATCCACATACCAAAAAAAGCAATTCAAAATAAGTAAAATTTGGCAGAACCAATTTTCAAAGCAATCAAGTACTTTCAGAGAACCTGATTTTCCTACAATATAAGAAGATAATTTACACTGGTTTTTACTTAAAGAAGTGTTTTATTAAGAAACAGTATCATTTATTATTCAGAATAATGACTCTGGAACTATACACCATTGGGTCCAAAGCCTAGCTCTGTCACTTATTGCCTTATGTAACTTCTTTGTACCTTAGTCACCTTACCTACATGATGGGGATAATGCTACCTCATAAGGTTTGGTGAAGGTTATATGAGTTAATGTGTGCAAAACACCTTGAACAGTGCTCTATGACAAATGCTGCCCATTTTATTGTTTTTACTTTCATTTTGTTTTTGTGGGGCTCTATTCTCCTTTTAGAGGAGCACATATCCACATTCTGCTCAACTTCTCCAAGTCTTCTCCTTGTGAGGCAGGCCTCTCATTGCTTTCTACCTATTTTCATCTGCTACCGCAACCACGTAAGCTCCCTCCTCCAATCCCTTCACTCTTCTTTATTTAATTGACAAATAAAAATTGGGTATATTTGTGGTATACAACATGATGTTTTCCTATATGTATGCATTGTGGAGTGGCTAAATCAAGCTGATTAGTATGCATTGCCTCACACATTTATTTTTTATGGTGACACACTTAAAATCTATTATTATAGTAATTTTAAGTATTTAATATATTGTTATTAACTATAGTCACTATAATATACATTAGATTTTGAATTTACTCCATTTAACTGAAATATTTTATCGTTTGACCAACATCCCAACCTGTCCACCCCACAGTCTCTGGTAGCCACCATCCTACTCTTGGCTCCTGTGAATTTAACATTTTTATATTTCACATGTGAGTGAGTTCATGCAGTACTTGTCTTTCCATGCCTGGCTTCTTTCACTTAATGATCTCCAGTTCTATCCATGTTGTGAATGTCAGGATTTTGTTTTTTACAGCTGAATAATACTCCATTGTGTATATGTATCACGTTTTCTTTACCCATTCATCAGTGGATGGATGCTTCAGTTGTTTGTGTCTTGACTATCGTGAATGGTGTTACAATAAACATGGGAGCACAGATACATTTTCAACATACTGATATAATTTCTGTTGGATATATACCCAGTAGGGAGATTGCTAGATCATATGGTAGCTATATTTTTAACTTTTTGAGGAACTGCCATACTGTTTTCCATATTGGTTGTACTAATTTACATAACTATCAACAGTGTGCAAGTTTTCTCTGTTTTCTACATCCTCATCAACATTTATTATTTCTTGAATTTTTGATAAGAGCCATCCTAACAGGTTTGATGTGAAATCTCACTATATTTTTAATTTACATTTCCCTGATAATTCATGATACTGGGCAATTTTTTAATTGTCTTTTGAGAAACGTTATTTTGGTCCTTTGCCCATTTTTAAATTGCGTTATGCATTTTCTTGCCATTGAGTTACTTGAATTCTTTATAAGTATTGGATATTAACCCCTTAGTAGATTTATGGTTTGTCAAAATTTTCTCCCATTCTGTAGATGTTCTCTTAACTCTGTTGATTATATCGTTTGCTGTGCAGAGGTTTTCTAGTTTATGTAGTCACATTTTCCCATCTTTGTTCCTCTTGCCTGTGCTTTTGGAATCTTATCTAAAAAAGAAACCACTACCTAGATTAATAGCTAATCTTTTCTCGCATGTTTTACAATTCCAGGTCTTACACTTAAATCTTCCATCCATTTTATTTTATTTTTAAATATGAGGTAAAATGAGGGTAAAATTTTATTCTTTTGCATGTGGAGATCCAGTTTTCCCAACACTGTTTATACTGTCTCTTCCCCATAACGTGTTCTTGGTATCTTTGCCTAAAACTAACTAACCATAGATGCACGGTTTTATTTCTGACTTCTCTTGTTCCATCAGCTAATGTTGGTTTTATATCAACTAATGTTGTTTTTATGTCAGTACTATGCTATTTTGATGACCTTAGCTTTGCAGTTGATTTTGAAGTCAGATATAGAGATGTTTCTGACTTTGTTCTTTTTTGTTCAAGGTTGCTTTGGTTACTTGGTCTAACCTTTTCACATTGATCACAACCAAAGATTCTAAACTTAGCAACTGATCTCATCAGAAGTAGAATCAAGAGAGTGGAAGTGCAGTAGCCAAGATCTTAACACAGTATTCCAATTCCAATTTCCCCTACCCCAATAGAGAAGTAATAATCTGTTTCACATTACTTTTCTGTGCTCTAGAACATTTTCTTATAAAGAGAAGGTGCCCTTAAAAAATCATAAAAGGATGAAATAAACTTCACAGGGATGAAGAGGGACAGAAGGGAGTTAGTAAGGGATGGAAAGGTGAGAAATGAGTATTGAGACTTCACCTCTAACTCAATAGTCAGTGATTAAAATGGAAAATGACTCAGTTGGAAGGACATGGATCACTGATGGTAATAGCAAGAGTTCAAGGAATCAGGGAAGAAGAAAATCAGGGATGACTTCTAGGAAGAATGATCTAAAGCCAGTCCTGGGTTTACTGGAAGTGTTCTAACTGTAGGTACTAAATAAAATAGTACTAGCTAATTCAATTAGGATCACAGATATTATCTTGAAATTGAAGTAAATTATCATTGTTTATTCCTGATTTGTTTGATAATGTTTCCACTTTTCTGATGTTAGAAAATAATTTGTGTTGCCAATAAATTTTTGCAGTTACTAATTCAACATAAGCCAAGCAAGTACATATTTGATACCACACATCCTACAATGGATCAGGGCTTTAAAAAGGGGGGGGGAGTAGCAAACTATTTTTGCTCCTATTCTGAAGGAATTCCACTTAAAAAATAAAGATATTATGAAAGACAATTAAATGCTGATCAAGGAAGAATTAAAGACTATTGACTAACAAAAAATGGAATAATTATCTTCTTTAACAAAAGAGACATGTATGTTGACTTTGGAAATAGCTATTTCAGTTGAGGTTGTAATGATCCAAACAGTAAAGAGGTAAAATGCGTATTAGGCAGATGAGGATAGAGTAAACCAAAACATGTTTTCAAAATAGTAAGTAATCTGGATGCCTAGAATATAAAGTGTATTGGGCAGTAGCAGGAGATGAGATAGAAAAGAGGGTTGGGGCCATATTCATTAAAATTTAGTTGCCACAAGCACTGGGAAGCTATCAGAGAGATTTTAGGAGAAAGGGTATTATGCTACATCTCAGAAAAGCCAGCTCTCAAAATCAGTTCTCTACTCTGTGAGTTAGAAGAATTCCTTGAGTTCTATATGTATGTTCCTAGTTTCTTCATCTTTAGAGAATATATTTGTACCTCTCTCTTATAGTTGCTACAAGGACTAAACAACATATGTAAAGTATTTTAAATAATACCAGACCCACCTTAAGTAATTTTAAAAAAAATGTTCCTCTTACTATTATCCTCAAAAATGAACATCTCATTTGTGACCTATGGTGAAGGCATATTAAGAAGATCTAACATTTCCCTAATCCTAGGTCACTCAGCAGAGTGTGCCACCTGAGTAGAAGCTCTGTCTTAAGTACTATTCCTGTCAAATCCAGTACCAAATAGGATCTGTGATAGACACTACCTCTCCAGCTCTGTTGGCTGCACATACATCAGGGTGCCAAGGGCCCAGTGTGTGAGATGACAAATTATGGGTAGAACCAGCTATTAATCACTCATTCCAAACAAGAGAAGGCTGTCTAGAAGTTTATGTAAGGTGAACCCTTATTCCATAACCTAAACCAGCATTGTTTTATGCTATTTTCTTTCTTCTGGATTTCCTTCTGAAATAATCTTTGAAAAGCATCATGCTCATTGGAAGTATTGGATTTGTTAAAAAAAAACTCAACTTCCTCCTTTGATGTTTTTCACCATTCAACTCTCTCTGAACATCCTGAGTGCTAAAGATCTAGGGATTTTCAGCAATGAAAATTGATTCCTTTTATTAGATAAAATTTGACTTTTAATTCCTCCCTATGTTACATTGGCATGTGATATGGTTTTCCATTTTTATAAACACCAATATGATAAAAAGAAACTATTAGTGTCCAATATGCTAAATGCCTATTCCAGGAATTGACTGCCCAGAGTCTAACTTGGAAATAGCTCTTTGTTCACCCTCTGAAACTCTCTCAACTGAGAAATGATCTGATCATATTGCTCATCCAGGTCATAGTTCTGAGAGCAGTTCCTAAAATGATTAAGCTTCAAAATAATTATATTTTGGCCCAGAATATTTGCATTGGCACACATCCATACTTCATTGTGCCCCCTTCCTACTTTTCTCCCAGGCAATCTGCTTCTACTGAGACAAGCCACAATATCAAAGTGCCATTTACTTGTCTTCCTAAGGCTTTCAATTTTCACTACAACTCCTCATCTGGATTGAATGGGGTTTAAGTAATTTGTTTCCAAATTAAAATGAGAGGTGAAATAATATCTTTTCCTTGATTCTTTACTTGATAATGTTAATATGCACTAGAAATTGACCAAATTTGTGCAACAGAAGGTTCAAAACCAATAATAGATGCAGCATAGAGTATAAGAAATTGCATATCTCAAGAAATTCAACCAAAGAAACTATGTCTGTACAAATGACACATAATGATTTAAAATACATTTCTAGCTATAGCATTCAACTCTTTTACTTATATTCAATAGGGGAAATGGATTTGCAACAGTGATATTTCACATATTTATTTATAAACTTAATGTCTGAGGAAAGTCATCCCATCAAAAAATACTTTGCTCTTCCCTCTGTATTCTTGTAACTCTTCATTAGTCACTTACAATACTATTTATTTTGAATTATAACCCCAAGTATCTCTAATTTTAAGGAAGTAATATGCTGAGAACTTTTTTATGATGGTAAGAAGATTTATGTACAATGGTTTCTACTGCAGTATTATAACAGAAAAATTTAAAACAACCTAAATATTCAGCAATAGAAAAATATTTAAATAAATTATTGCACATTTGTATAATTAAGTACTATAAAGCCATCTTAATGCTCATGCAGAATTTTTAATGGTGACAAAATATTTGTTTTATAATGTTAGTAAAAAATGATATACAACACTTTATTCCCATATCTAATATAATTCAAATTATATTTAAATACTTATAAAATGTGCTGTTAATAGTGATCATTAATGAATTAAAATATTAAGAATATTTGTTCTTCTTCATGTATATCTTCCCTTTTCAAGTGTTTTATAATAAACACATGTAAATCTTACAATCACAAAACAAGACCATAAAGATTCTTGTTAGTTTTCAGGAAGCCAACTCTGAATCTCACACCATGCTGCCTCTGGAAAGGAGTCACAAGAAAAATAAACTAATAGCCTGGTTCTCATGGAGTTTAGGATTTAATGGGAAATACTGAAGAGACAAATATAACAACATGCAATACAAAAGTAGGTCAATATTAAAACTGAAAAACTGCTTGCCATAGCTACTACCACTGAAGAGTGGAGATGTGCAGATTTGGTGAGGGATTAGGAGCAGAAAATGTGTGAAAGAAGACAGGAGGATTTGAACAGGTAGATGAAAGGGAGAGGTAAGGGAAAAGATAAGCCATGAAGTTGGTCAATTGGCATGTTTTGCCTTTTGTTTCATGACTCTTATTAAAGGAAGGTTTGTTTGTTTGTTTATATGGGAATTAACCCCAGGGGCACTTTACCACTGAGATGCATCCCTGGTTTTATACACACACACACACACACACACACACACACACACACACACACATACACACACACACACACACACACACATGGGTGTGTGTGTATATTGAGAGAGAGAGAGAGAGGTTTTTGATAGTTGCATGTCACGGCAAATGACCGGGGTCATGCCATGCGTCATTCCTACGTGGCAATGGCTCTCAGCAGTTGCTGCAGCTGATCTTAAACTTGTGATCCTCTTGCCTCAGCCTCCTGAGTCACTGGGATCACAGACATGAGTCACCACAATTGGCAACAGGAGAGTTTATATTACATAAACATAGAAAGAGTTCAGTTAGAAATACAGATGCCTTTCTATGTATTTAAAGCAGGAAAAATCATAGAAAGGCTGGGCAGAGTCAGAAACTGTCATCTAGAAGTTAGAAATCTACAGAAGCCAATAACAAGGCACTCGTTCTTCCACACACCTATGGCAGGGGAGTAGCAAATGGACACAGATCATTACAAAACTCATCTCTGTGAAGCCCACAGTCTGACAGAGTAAAACTAAAATTGCTTCCGATTACTTCTTTCCAAATCTTGAACACTATGTCTGCTAGGCAGAAGGCCAATCTATTGAGAACAGTGAATGCAAAGTAGCTAGTTCCTAGGCTGGTAGTCTCAGTAATACAGGATAAAGTAGAAAGGGGCATAAGATGATATAATAGCATGTCACTCTCTCCCCAGATGCTTACCACACGTAGTTATAATGAAGAGTTCAAAGCCAGGGAGAAGAGTTTAGGCTTGGAAAACAATAGATTCATTAATCTCTCTCTCTCTCTCTCTCTCTCTCTCTCACACACACACACACACACACACACACACACACACACACACACCCCACTGGAAAATTGATTTAGATATAAAAAAAAGAACCATCTCTTATAGTGATGCGTGTATTTGAGCCGCATCACTAGCACAGAGTGCCAAGAACACCAACATCCTCAAAGAACAAAAGGTAGGGCAGAGTAGAGTTCAAGCTATATGGGGGTCAGAGCTAACACCCATATGCCCAAACCTCACTACAGGTGTGGAGCTGATTTACATGAACCATAGAGCCACCTTGACCTTTGTAATAGATCAGTACACTCAATCAATTCAATAAAAGAAGCACAAAATCCAACTGGCTGTATACTGTGGTTCTGGTTCCAAACCAAGTGACAGCTCCTAGAGTCAACTCTGATCAAATAAGAAATGGCACATTTATGCACATTAGTCCTTTGAGGTGATGTTCTCACTTAAAAACTATTTTCATATAATTGCACGTCTGACTTTCAACATTTCTCCCTAAGTAGTTTATAAAATTACATTTTAGATGTCTAATGCATTATGGATAGAATGATTTTAATATTCATTCACACTTGTAGAAAAATAGTTTCTGTTTAGAAACAAAGAGATTTCATATGGTGAAAAAAACCCACAGCCACATTTATGAATGTGGGGTGGGCAAGGTAACTCTTCATAAGGGAGAGAAAATGATGAATGATTTTCAACAATATATCCTGTTCTTTCTCCCACCGTCTTGTGAGTAGGACCTACTCATTTGTAAAGTTGTCTGGGTTCAGGAGGTATGCTCTATTTTTTTCCAACACTAGTGACCTCAAAGATGCCCACAACACATGCCAATAAATTTTGCTTAATGAATACATCTGTTATACTATTCTCCATATCACCATACTAGATTACAAGTTCACATTGAAACTGGAAAAGATGAAAGTTTCTCAGCCCGGGATGTTATTGTTTTAGGGATTGTTCAATAGTGACAATAAAGAAGATGAAAATAAATGAGTAAGAAGAAGAGGACAAAGATGAGAAGGGTAGTAGGAAGAGAGGAAAGAAGGATGACAAAAAGAAAAGAAGTATCATAAAGAATTTACCTAGGGCATGAACAATATCTTTCAGGGAGTTGTAATAATTGCAGGAATGAAACAAAGAATAGGGTAAAATGGGGTCACACACGGTCCTAAGGAAACTCAAAAACATGGGTGTCAACATACTTAGAAAGCACAATTGAGACTATGGAACAGATTGTAGATATGATGCTAAAGTATGCTATTGAAGATGGTTTAAACTCTGACTGTGAAGGTAAATATAAAATTCAATTCTGTATAGAAAATCATGAAAAATGGATAGTGTTCTCTGCGACCTGTAATTTCCTAAATTGATTTATTTTTCATAAAAAATGTTCATAATATTGCCATTAGTATTTTGTTGGCTTATGATTTTATTTGCTCAGCTCAGCTACCAGGAACTATGATTAAAGCAGGTGCTTCTGCTACTTTTGGAGAAATCCTTTCAAGTCAATTTCCTTGGATCAGCTTTCAACATAAATTTTGTCCCATGTGGAGAAATTGAGCACAATGTATGCAGGCCCATAAAACAGGAAAGACTATTTTCATCAAGGAAGTGGGGTGCTGCATATTTATGCACAGTGGCCCATGTAAATCAGGAAACCACGAAGCTAAAGGCATTAAAAATGCCAGGTCTTCCTGTGGAATACTGAGGTTGGTGCATTTTTATGTGAAACAGTCAAAGTTGGGACTCCTATTTCTCCCTGTGGCTGCAGAGCTTTTGCCTTAATAAAGATCTGAGACCAGAAAGAACTGCCATCAATTCACAACATATTTTTCTTTCCAAAATCACATTTCTCTTATAAATATCCCTAGAAAATAACCTTATGAATCCAATAAACCCCAAATCACTTTACCAGTGACCTTATTTCTGGTTGTCGTCAGCATCCTGTTCTCATCACCCTCCTGGAGGAAAAACTGAAATTTGTGATCTTTGGATGAGCCACGAAGATGAAACCTATGATTTAGAACTGAGGATTTAAGTCCCTTTCTAAGTAGGGAGCAGAGCTCCTGACATCCAGAGTCCTATAAAACGTCCACCTGTTCACTCTCATCACTCTGTGCCTTTTCACTGCTGTGGTCTCAGAAAAATTTCTGTGTTAATACTATCATTAAACAGCAGGTTTTAGGTTTGGATGTGCAAGGAGGGGTTTTTATCCTGCTTTATCTGCCCTTCCCTAATTTTCTCACCCCAAGGGCAGCTGCTTTGCAAAGCCTGTTGTCCACTGCGTGTGTATTTTTATCTGATTGGGAATGACATACCTGCAGAGGCTTGCCTTTTTATCCTCCTCTATATTTCAAAGCTTGTTTCTTCCTCTGTCCTGACACGGGCAATCTTTTGTGGTTTTCTTGGGCTCAAAGGCTTAATGGTCTGGCACAGACTTGAATCTTTGGAAATAAATCTCAACCAACTCTGACAGTGGCTTCAGAGAAGTTCAGGGAGAAGCCACTCAAAAGCAAAAGTCATGCCCATGGTTAAGTGTTCCAGGGAGGTTTTTGTTGTTAAAAATCAAATGAAAATATTTAAAGTTTGCTTTAAAACCTGCAGAATTCATCCAGATAAACTGAGGACATGTCTAGATTTCCTGGGATTAAGAAGATGAAAACAAGTTCAGAACTTACTTATCTCTCTTTCTGGGGGAGTGTGAGAATTCCTGCATGAATTAGTTATTTGGAAAATATCAAATATCTAGTGTCTCACAGGAGCACAGATATATTTGTAATAAATATAGCTAAGCAGTTATGATCAAAGGAGGTATGCGGTGGTTTGAATGTCCTTCCAAACTCATGTTGAAATTGCCACTGTAACAGTATTAATAAGCAGGATCTTTAAGAGGTGATTAGTGTTGTTACTTTGGGAAAGTGTTAGTTATCATAGAATTAGACTCCTGATAAAATAAATAAATTTGGTCCAATTTTTTTTTTTCTCTCTGCCTTGAACCATGTTATAATGCAGCATGAGGGCCCTCACCTGATGCTGGCAACATGCTCTCGGATTTCACAGCGTTAAGAACAAATTTTATTTATTTCAATTTATCCACTCCATAATAGTTATAGCAGCAGAAAACTAATTAGAATAAGGTATCTTAATCCAAGCTGCTACAACAAATATTCCATAGAGTGGGTGGCTTTTACACAAAAGAAATATATTACTGATAGTTCTGTAAGGTGGAAGTCTGAGACCAGGATACTGCATGGTCAGGATCCCTTTTCTCTCTTTCAAGGCAGAAACAGACTCAGCTAGCTCTCTGGCTTATGAGGACACTGATCCCATTTCTGACATCTTCATTTCCAGGACCTAATTATCTTCTAAAGACTTTATCTCTTAATAACATCAGAATGGAAATTTGATTTCAACAAAGGAATTGTGGTGACCCAGTCCCTAATAGGAAATATTCTATTATTTTCAATAAGGGTCACTTTTGATAGTTTTTAAAAACTTCATATGCATAAACAAGCATTTAAATTCATGGAAAGTTAATATTTTGCTCATTTCTTTTATCATTTTGAATGAACTCTTAGCTTAGTTCTGAAATCAGAGTAAAGGAGAAGAGAGGCAAGGAGGGAAGAAGGAGAGAAAGGTTGAAAAACGAGATATTAACATTAAAATGTTACTTATATGCTGTTACTTATATAAAAACTGTGCTTAACACTTAAAAATATTAACTTATTTAACTCTATGACACTGTGCAGAGTAAGTACTATTATTACTCACATTTTGCATGTGAGGAAATTGAAATACACAAAGGTAAATAGTACCCAAATCACACAGCTAGTTAGTCTGCAGAGCCAGAATTCAAAGCCAAGAAATCTGACCAAAGACTCAGAACACTCTACTGGCTAGACTGTTGACAGCAATATTAGAGCTCTACTCTTAAGGCCTGCTCATACTACACTCACACCACACATATACCCAAGCTGCCAAACCTCCATGTCTAATCACAACAGAAATCAATTTTTCAATCATGCTGTGTCCTATACAGCTCAGAGAGAAGCTGTGTTGCTTGTACTCAGTCAGGGACTCTAGCTGATGGAGGCTTTATCTTAACATGTGCTTTCACAATAGCCACCCCAGTGGGAGGGGAAGGTGGTGAGTCACACCATGACTCTTCAAGTTACATACACTACACCCACTCACATCACATCTGTCAATGTTAAGTCCCTTTGCAATATCAAGAACACTAAGAAATGCAGTCTGTTTTCCAAAATAAGTCTGGGGTTAACCAGATGTTTGGAAAAAGAACACTGATGACTAGCAGCACACCTCTTTGGGACCCATCTCCTCAACAGTTTCCCTTTTATGTATTTCTTCGCTTTAACTGGAAAATTAATTTTAAATCTCCAGGAGAAGACCTATTTTCCTTATCCCTTTGGTTCTCTAGTATGTTATATTTATTGCAAATAGTATTATCCATGTTACCTTCAAGCCCAAGGGTTTTTGAACAAATAATCCAGGAAAACACTTAAAATCGATGTGCTGCTCTGCACATTGCCACGAGAAATTTCTTCCTCATGGCAATGTGTACAAGCTATTATCTGCTTGAGAGAGAGGAAGAACATGGGCTAACATTTCAAAAATATTACTTCACCACAATGCTACTAGATGATGGTAAAGTCTTAGTGTTGAGAGGTTGATGCAAAAATGTCTTTACTTTTTCAATCAAATTACCTCTCAGCTCATTGAATTCAATCTCCCCTGGGAATTTATGTGTCCCTGCTCCCTGCCAGGGAGACCCTCTTCAATCCTTCTGTGTGATTTCCATTCCCACCTTCTGCTGGCATCACTTCCAGGATCCAAGCTCTCAGTGTCAGCTCTGAGGAGCAAGACTGGGTCCCTCAGATACTATGCACCACTGGCGGAGCCTTTAACAAGTCAGAGTGCAACACTCCACAGCAGAAAACAAGCATTTCTCATGTTAATAATGGCAGTCTTCTTCAGAATGTCCTTGCATTTACGTATTACCAACATTTCTATTCCTTTTATTTGTATAACCAGAGATTCCTCCCAAGGGGATGAGAAGACCATAAGCCTGCACCAACCATTGAATGACAGTATGTGGCACATCCCAGGTACATTCACCTCACACCCATTTCTAGTCCCATCCTTTTAATACTAACACCTTTATAATTCATGAATTAAGTAATTGAAACATGGGCACTCTAGCATCTTAGCAGTATTGTCTAGGTCAATATTTTTAAATATAAGGATTTCTTTTAAAATAAAAGATAGCTGAAACCTAGATGAAATAATTCTGTTTTTAGAATCTCTTGATGGGAAGCTTGTATAATGGCAAATCTTACTAGGCATTCAACCATGGATTTTAATGCACATTTTAATATTATGAAAAACTGCAACACCTACACATATTTAGAAATGTATATGAAAGATAATTTTTGCATTCTTTAAGAAAACTGAACATAGCTCAAATTTAGAGTGTAGAAAAAGACTTGTCTTGACGGGAAATGCTTCAAGTCAAACTACAAAGAGGCATGGATACAAAGAAGGGAATACAGATATTTTTGCAAATAATCAACAACACCCCACTTTCTGGATATAATTATGTACATTATTCCTATGTTAAATACTCAGATCAGTTTAAAACACCTGGAAGTTTCATTCCATCATAGCATCTTCTGTAAAATCCTGAATCTCAAGATTTACATCATGTCTAGATGCAGATCTTAGGGTTTTGCTTCTCCTAATCTATAGATCTATAAATTTAAAAAGAATTTCTGACCTTTCCACAAGCTTTATATTGTATTGACAATGTTCCAGGTCTCGGAGCCCAATTTATTCACTGTTTAAAATGTTTTTCTTGTAAAAATCTATAAAACAGTACTAGAAAGGAAATAAGGAAGCAGAGCTCCATAATGCTGTGTGAGTTGGTTTCATGGTGTTTTTGCTTACAAATGAGTTCCTCCTGGCTGTATTGTACACTGCTGTGAGTAACTGGATAGAACTCAATGTGTTTGGTAAGGTCTCAACTTTTTTTTTAGAAAAGTAGTGAATTCCAAGTAGAGAGGTAAATGATTCCCAGCCACCATTTGCTGTGAGGTTCCCCAATACAAGTACTTCCTTTGCAGACTACAAATACCATGAGAACAGAAGGATATTCTTGGTACTAAGTTAAGGAGGAAAAAAAAACCTCAATGATTAATGTGAGTAATAAGTTTTTTAGATTAGTCATGTGTATAAGGTCTCGTTTAGACTTTTAAAACTCCTTTTTAACACAAATACTTGTTCTAAAAGGAAAGATATATTATAAAGCTACTGTGCTATGTCTAGTTGTTATGTTTAAGAGAGCTGGTGTTGTTTGATGTTAGTTGTGGGCTTGTTGATCCTTTCAGTTTCTTAGCTTGCCATCCCTAAGAATTTTAGAATGATGTGCAGCAGTGAGTTACTTCCAGCTACTCAAGGAAGGCTGACTGAACCATTGCTTTTTCTTTTATTACTTTCCAAACGAGTATGTTTTCTACTAATGAGAATAGGGTTCTGTTGGGAAATAAGAGGAGAAAAGCAGGAAGAATAAATTTATCCTTGATGATTATTTATAAGAAATTGGGTAATACGGTCAATTTTGAGGATCTTAACCTGGAATTTCTGTTGCAGCAAATCTTAAATCCAGAAGACTCTTTCTGAAACCCAGCATCACAATATTGCAGAGGAGAGAAAAATAAGGCATTCCCCTATACCAGCCCTTTATTCTGCAATGTGTACCTTACTCTGGGAAAAAGTAAGCACCTTTGGTTTCAGGATTACCAGGAGCTCTGCTAATAGGAATGGCAAATCCTAGAGTTATACAAATAACTGATCATCTTGAAATATAGACCATTAAAATATGGTTGATTTAAAGAAAAAAACTATACTTGAAAAAAATATATAAGATAATCAACAAAAATAAATCTTTAAAAATGTTGAATATAAATGAGTTACAGAGAAAATATATGCTGTATGCTATACTTGTTTATTTTAGGACATAAATCTACATACCACTTATGAATACATGCATATAGAAATAAAAACACCAGCTACAGAGTGGTGGTTATCTCTGAAAGATGAGAACAGGGGAATCTGAGAAGCTTTAAAAAGTGGCTTTAACTTCATCTGTAACATTTTATTTGTAAGATATAATGAATGTTTACTAATATGTACTTTTTCTATTTCTTTATATATTTTGTAAATTTAAAATTTTACAAAGATTCAGAATGTTTCGTAAATAATATGCCAACCCTGATATATGAGCTAGTAAAGGTCAAACACTAGCATAGAACCTAAAAGAAAAGTTCACCAAAAATAAACAAAGTAGGAAATATGAAAAAAGAAGATGAAAATGAAGAGAAAGTGAATTCCATTAATCTGATCCTCTAGTAGTTTCATCAATTCCTAAGAATCTTTCCTGTGTTCACTCAAAAAATCAGAAAAACTGGGTAGGCCAGAGAAGACTGTATGATTTGAATGTGAAATGTTCCCCAAAGAAGTGAGGTGATTGGAATGTACCCTGGAAAAGGACATGGGGGCCCTGGTCTGCCTTTCACTTCTTTTTTCTTTTTTCTTTTTTCTTCTCTCTCTCTCTCTCTCTCTCTCTCTCTCTCTGTCTCTCTCTGTCTCTGTCTCTCTCTCTCTCTCTCTCTCTCTCTCTCTCTCTCTCTCTCTCTCTCTCTCTCTCTCCTGCCCTCCCTCCTTTCCAGAAATCCTAGGGAGAACAGTTTATGCCCCATTCACATAATCCCTACCATGATGTTCTGCCTCATCACAGGCCCAAAGTGACAGAGCCAATTGACCATGAACCAAAACTCTGAAATCGTGAGCTAAAATAAATCTTTCTTTCTTACAAGTTCATTATCTTAGGCATTTTGTCAGTGTGGAAAAGCTGACTAACACAGCTTTGCCATATGACAACAATGTGCAACTCTTTACTGCATCAATGATTAGAATAAAGTAGGCCAAAAGGATGTGAATACATAAGAGGAAACTTTAGGATCTATTATAATTCTCAAGTCCCCTTATGTCCTACACTAAATCAAATCTGCCACGGAGCCTGTGAAGTGGTTGCCACCCAGAATTTCTGAAAAGACTTGATGAAAAGGGCTAGTGGGTCAAGCCACACTCTTTGGTGCTGCAAGTGGTCTTGAGATCATATTGATATTTATAATTTAACTATTCCATGACTGATTCAGAGTGTATTACTCTTCATCAGCACCTAAAGGTATGATTTGCTTTCTTGGTGGGGGAACAACTCCTTCAACACTGAGGCACTGGAGTCTGAAGATGCTATAGTTTTATTACTACAGTTTTTGATGTATGACCACCATGGTAATTTCCGTGGTAATTTTCCTGAAATTTCAGACATGTTCCTTCCTGTCCCCTGGTGCAGTGGCAATTCTAAATCCTCATTTGGATTCAATGGAAAAGCTTACTGAAATTAATATGAATTTCCCCACAAATATGAAATTCCTTTCTTTGCTAATTTAATAGCATAAGAAGCTAAAAATGTGGCAATCAGAGCTTTAGGTTCAACAGTTCTTTTACTTTATCCTTTGGTGAAAGCATTGCTCAACCATCCCAGAGAATGAGGACTTTTACTCTAGCACACCCTTAGATTGCAGAAATGAGAAACACAAATTCACTAAGTAGGTCACTGGGAGAGATAATGAAAGAGCCAATTCTACTTTCCCCATTTAGTTCTCAAATCCATGTACTCTATCTAGTTTGGGGGTACAGAGTATAAAATATTGGTTATTAGTTTAATGCATGAACTACATCCTTGAAAATCGATTCCACATTTTTTGGAGTGGATACTGAAGCTGGTACCTTAACTGCACTTTTAATAAGCCATTCTGTCATCAAATTAAGCAAGTTGTTTCCACATGATATTATATATGACAATAGCAATTGATCACCGGAAAGGCTTTGGACCCATAGTCATACCACCTTTATGAGAAAGCCTGCTACAGTTTGAGGCAGTGTTAAGCAGATATGATGTTGGTAAATTAGACATTCAAAACACTCAAAGGATAGAGTTGGCAGAGCCACTGAATATAGAGAAAACAAAGACACGCTTGAAATGGCATATGGGTTGACAATTTCAGGGTTGAATGGTCTAGTATATTCAACCTTCCCATAAGTGAATACCTGGTTCCTCTAAGGTATAATGTCAAATCAAGGGCTTAGTGTTGATCTTTGCTGTCAGGGGAATAGTCAGTTATGATTGGTCTTAATGGGAAGCAGCCTCTCTGCCTGCCATGATCATGGCTCTGCTTAAAAGCCCATTGAATAAGCAGTAGGGTAACTAAGGAGATAGACTGGTTAATATCCACAAACTGTGTCATCCCATATAGCTGATAATTAGTAGTTCCTCTGAGGTAAATGCTTAGTGGAACATGAGACACAAATATTCTCAACTTTTGTGCTGTGGTCCATAAATCTATCCACATGTCTTTTCCTCAGACTTCTGTGTCTTTGATCTTCTATTCTTGTTCTTTCAATATCCCAGAACTAACTAGAAAAACATTACCAAAGCCACATATATCCATATTGAATTATAATTATATAATTATAATACCACATATATCCATACTTAAATCAGTTTTTCATTTATATAATGTGAATATCCAAGCATAAGGCTTCTTTACCAACTGGAAAGGTTTCCCTCCAAAACTTTACTTCAGGATCATCACTGAGAAAGTTTTAATGCTGTGGTGATTCCCTGTTATCTACCATGACACACTGAGCTCTCTTGGTTGTTGCAGAAAATTGCACAGAAATCATATATATATATATATATATTGGTGACAGGTGACATGGAATTTGAACAACTGTACATTCAATATACTTGTGCTTCCTGGACTCACGTAAACATTTCTATCATAAATTGATTCCTGCTGCTTCCATCTCATATTATGACCTCAGAATATGTTAACACGCCAAATATGATGGACATCTCTGATTGCATATTCAAATAAATTCCCTTCGTGACTTACAATCTTAACTAGGGCACAGGAATGTACCATAAGCTGCTTTTTTGAACAATAAGTAGTTCCTGATCCCTAAAATATGATTTTTCTCAGAATCAGAGGGGTTATATTATAATTTCCCTGTGGAGACATTACAGAAAATGCTCAGTATCCATATTTCCTATGGTTACCTTTCTCACCATTGAATTTGTTGGGCCATATATTTCAATTTATGAGTTCCCTATAAGCAGAGACTGAATATGGATGAATTTTTATGTGATATATTGGGGAAGGCTCTCAGAAAAAGTAGAATAATGGTAGAAATATAATAGGGTAGGGGGAAAGATAAGTAAAATCAGCCTCAACTTGAGATCAGATTGAGTCTGATCCCGTGGAGAAACTCTGGAGCATAGGTCATATAACACAGTTAATCCCTTTAGATAATGTAGGTGGACATCTATCTGGCTATACCAATCTGCCTTTGGCTGAAGTCTAGCTCTATGGGATAGCATAGTTCCCAGACAAGCCTGTCTCATTTGGCAGAGGGCAATTCTCTGAACAAGCAGAAGCTATACATTGTTATTAGCTGACACTCTGAATAGCTGAATAATGGATAAGCCAGTTGGTAAGGAGGTGGGAGAGGGCTTTACCTGCATCAAGGTAACTTGAATTGTTGACAGGACTAATTCAAGGGGTTCTCTTTCTCTGGTTACATTTAAAATTAGCAACATTCTAAGCCACCCTAAAAAAAATGTTTTAAATAGCAGTCCCAAGTATAGTATGTGTCTCTTCCAAAATCCAGTGAGGCCCACCAAGCACATTATCTCTTTTTCAATTGAGGGTAAAGAGATCAATGGTAAGAGAGTTGTTCATCAATTTAGCCAGACTCTCCCAGAATATCCTCACTATTGGACCTGTAAAAATGTCACAGATAAAACAGTCTTGCAAATATTTATGAGAATTACCTCACATTCTCTACCATACATATGTGCAAGAATATTGCTTTCCAGGATCAGTTAATATTACTATATCATCAGTATAAAGACCTAACATTACCTTTTTCAGAATGGCAAGACTATTAAGGTCCTTGTAGCCAATGGTATGAGAAATGAGAGAGAATTTCACATTCCTCTGTAGAAACCAGTAAATTTGTACTGCTGTCTCCTTCACGTAAAGGTGACATGCCTTTGATCCTTGTTATTAAAGAAAATTGAAAATAACACATTCATCAATCTTCAACTGCATCAAAACACCAGGGACTTGTTGATGTGTTTCAGTAAATATAGAGCATTCAACACATGATTGAGATTAACATTTAGTTAGGTTTATGCTAGTCCACCATCATCCACCATCATCCTTCTGATTTCTTCATTCTTGGATGAATGAGAACTACTTAAGGCTAATGTTCTGTTTACCTAAACCAATCACCACCAGTTTTTTTTTCTTATGGGAATATACCTCTGAAACAGACTTCAGTTCTGTCTCCTCTCAGATCCCATAAACACCACATTTTGTTAACTCCCTGAGGCTCATCCAAGACTCCCTGAAGCTACACAGAAGGAGCCCCCTTCCTCTGGCATCCACCGAAGTCTAAGTTATTCTTGAGGCTTTTCCAAAACTCCTCATTCCCACAAACTGGGGGAATTTTTTTCAATTCTGAGAGTGAAGAATACTTGCTCTTACTCATGATTATTTCTTGGTTGTTTCTATTTTCTATGCTATAGTTCTTTTGCTCCCTTGGGAGATGAGCAAAAGCTTAAAAGAGACTTCTTTTCCCTTTATTTTCTCCTGTCATTTTATATTTTTTCTAAACCATGAATTAAGGCTTGCCTAACTTCTTGGATATGGAAAAAAATAAAAGAAAGAGAAGTAAACAAAATACCATTTAAAAGAATGGGCAATTAAAGGAGCATGTTGTAGGCTAAATTCTGTTCCTTTCCAAAACATGTTTGAGTTTTACCCCCCATACTTCATACTATGACCTTATTTGGAAATATAATCTATGCAAAAAAAAAGTCAGTATGGTTGTTCTTGGTCCAGTATGACTGGGTTCTCCTTATAAAATGGGGAAATATGGATACAGAGAGAGACATGCAGAGAAAGTATCACATGAAGACGAAGGCAAAGATCAGGTGATGAATCTGTTTGCCAAAGAACACAAAAATTGCCAACAAAACACCAGAAATTTGGAGAGAGACATAGAACATATTTTTCCCTCACAACGCTCAGAAGAAACCAACTACTATCACAATGCTCTCAAATTCTGGCCTCGAGACCATGAGACAATAAATCTCTGTGGTTTAAGCCAACTAGTTTTTGGTGCTTTGGTACAGCAGTCCTAGCAAACTACTATGGTGCATGAGGAAAATCTGGGGTATGGTAAAAAAAATGTTCCCTATGACAAGCCAATGAATTCAAAATACACTGAACTTCATACTTCAAATAATTGCACCACATTGCTGTATATAAATTTAAAAAAAAACTGGGAATTGAACTCGGGGGCACTCAGTGTACCACTGAACCACATACCCAGTTCTTTTAAAATTTTTTTTTAATTGATACAGATTCTTGCTAAGTGACTGAGGCTGGCCTTAAATTTGAGTTTCTCCTGCAACAACGTCCTAAGTTGCTGGGATTTTAAGTATGTGCTGCCATGCTGTTTTAGTAAGCCTTCTCACACTATGACTAAAGGACCCAACCAGCACAATTATAGAGGAGGATGAGTTTATTTGAGGGCTCACAGTTTCAGAGATCTGAATCCATAGAAGGCTGTCTCCATTCCTCAGGGCTCAAGGTGAGGCTGAACATCGTAGCAGGAGAGTGTGGCAGAGAGCAGCAGCTGACATCATGGTGATGGGGCAGCAGAGAGAGTCTCCACTCTCCAGCTACAAAATATATGCCCCATAGCCACATCCACCTGCCTCTAGTTACCATCAGAAATCAATTCACTGAGTAGGTTAAGGCTATAACTCAATCATTTATCCTCAGAACCTTCTTGCATTATCTCACATGTGAGCTTTTGGGGGAAACCACATCTAAACCATGCCCAGTTATAAATTATTCTTAAAGTTGATTTTAACAAGTAAAATAAATGGATTAGCTAATATTTTAAAAGTTTGGTGGTGGCATGCCATTTTTTTTGTTGTTGTTGTTGTTCTTCTTCTTCATGCCAAAAGACTACTTCATGCATCTGGTACTCTAGTTATTAATTGAAAATTAACACAAGAATGCAGGATGACTGCAACATGATGGGGACACAGTGAGTTCCATTTCTGGAAGTCATTGCGTCACCAAAGTACCGATTGGTGTTTTCCCTGTAAAACCTGACAATTGCAGGAAGCATAGTTTGACAAGGGCATAGTAATTTAGGAACTCAAATCCCTTATGCATAAAGGCCTGCCTACCCCAGGATGAATGTCCTAGACTATCCAAAGTACTTCAGGTGAGTAAAGAAAGTATAGGATGAAGGTAAAAGAAGGGGATGATAACTATCAGTTGTGGCCTTAAGAATAATGGCAGCAAGTGGGGCTTCACCATCTCATTAATGGCCTATTTTACATGGGGAGGTTTTTTATTATTATTATTATGACATATACTCTTCAAATGCAAAAATTCTGGGTAGCTATGTTTTAATTTAAAAAAATTCCAGGATCTAGGTTGTTGATCTTGAAATTTGGAGTGAGGCTTAGGTAAGAAAAGCCAAGGGGAGCAGAGGATTCGGATAGAATTCCTTAATTAAATGACTATAGAAAGTTGCCTATGGAAGGTCAGGGATTATAAGATCTACCAGACAGACAGGAAGCCATATATAGCTGTTTTGCATGAAGCTGGAGACAAGGAAAACACAGCCCTGCCCCTGAACCTGGACATAAAAAGTCTTGGCTCTTCCTGTCACCCAGGTATACTGGTAATTACTGGGTTATTCTTTATAAATTTCATATTTTTGAATCCCTCCCTCCCCAAAAAAATGATGGGAGAGATCACCTAAATTCTAGAGGTGAACCTGTGAAGATGAAGGAGATGAATTTAAGAAAACAATGAAGAAGTGAGCTGTCATAAGAAGAGAAACTCCTTATTTTTAAGAATTGGAAAAAATCTGTCACATGGATGTAAGTACAGATAAGCTTCCTGGGAGAGGGACAAAAGTTTATCTGAGAGGGAGTATATAAGAAGT
This sequence comes from Ictidomys tridecemlineatus, assembly GCF_052094955.1. Lineage (NCBI taxonomy): Eukaryota > Metazoa > Chordata > Mammalia > Rodentia > Sciuridae > Ictidomys > Ictidomys tridecemlineatus. The sequence goes on along the minus strand of NC_135477.1, from coordinate 116,105,341 downwards.
CCCTGAAGTGAGTGATCAGGGGGACTTAAAAGACATCAACCTCAAAAGAGCACTTTGCTTGAAAAGTCTATTTCTTTGAGAAGATATCTCAGCCATGTTTTATTCAATATATTGAGAAAGTGTTTGTATATAAGAACATATTTGCAAAACCAGGCCTCATGAGTAAAATTAACTTTTCCACTAAAAAGTCCATGTAGGAATGTAAGACATATTTTTCTAAGTTTATCTTTCCCAAAGGTACCTAGTTGAATAGAAAATAGAGTCAGATTATGGTGAGTCACGGAGGCTGTGTTGTACAAATTGGTCTTGCAAAATATGCTTGCTCAAGTTAAATATTATGTTACATAAGGGGGTGTGTTGTCTGTGTCAAGAAGCACTGTTGGATTGTGGTAGGTTCACACACACAGAAGAAAGGTAGCAGGTGGAATGGAGCCATAAACTGCTCATTTCCATTCCGTACTACATGGATCATAGCAAAGAGGTACCAGTTACAGTCATCAGTTGCTACAGAAATGAACACTCCTTTAACTCCTACAAGAGCTAACTGAACTTTCTTTCTTGAACTTCATCTTTCTTTAGCATAGACAACTGGTATATTTTGTATTTTAGATTTTTCTGCAATCCCTTCCACAGAGAATGAGAGGCTTCTTTGTCCACAAACACTTAAATATTTTTGTTCGTTAAGGCAGAAGATATATGTCTTAAACTATATGCAATAAAGGGCAAGACAAACAAGGTATAATGCTTTTTTTCTCTGCATTGGAAAATAACATTTTTTAGTTACTAAAAACACAATTGCCCCAACCTCTCTTTTCCAAGGTTGTGATTATTCAACATGTAGTACAAGTGTTATGGTTTGGATGTGAGATTTCCCAAAAAAGTTCACATGTGAGAAAATGCAAGAAGGCTCAGAGAAGAAATGATTAGGTTTCAAGTCCTAACCCAATCGGTCAATTAATCACCTGATGGGATTAATTGAGTGGTAACTAAAGGCAGGTGGGGTATGGCTGGAGGAGGTGGGGCATTGGGACTGTGGCTTTGGGGTACAAATTTGTATCTAGTAATAGGAGTCTCTCTCTCTCTGCTTCTTGATTAAATGTGAGCTGATTCCTTCTGCCACACTCTTCTGCCATGATGTTCTGCCTCACCTCGAGCTCTGAGAAATAAAGCTGGCTGTCCATAGACTGAGCCCTCTGAAACTGTGAACCCCCAAATAAACTTTTCCTCCTTTAAAATTGTTCTGGTCAGGTCTTTTAGTCCCGGCAGTGAAAATGCTTACTAAAACAGTCAGTAAATCTGGTATTTTACTGGTCCTATTACAATTTTAAGCCCATTAATTATACTGTTATTTCCTTTATTCAGATGGATTATTTATCAGGGGAGAAAAATGTTAACAGCTAATGTAAAACAGTTCATTGGAAGGTTAAATATGTGGTTCTCTGGTGAAGTCCCTTCTGTTATTCTGGTGATCTATAAGAATTCATGATTTAGTTGGGGATTTGGGAAGTTTCTCCTAATTTAATATGAATAATAGATGCTCCTCAAGTCACACACTTATTTCCAACCAGAAACTGAGGTCTTCAATAGAGCAAATTCATACCACTTTCTTTCCTCCCTACAAGGCAAGAGTTACATCCTATTTGACTCTGCAACCACTCTCTACAACTCACCCTCGTGAATTAGGTAATTAAGTAGGCTTCCTGTCCAAGAGTCAAGACCTTAATCTGTCCCCTGCCAAAGAGTTCTTTGAGTCTAAGACATGGCACCCCAACCCAAAGAGAATATAAGAATAGATGTATTTCAGAAATAATGATTTACATGTGCCTGCCTCATTTTTCTTCCTGATGATACTCTCACAAAGGCTATGTTGAAAAGACCCAGCAGCTGCAAGATACAGAATTTCAGTTCTAAAATGTCCCAAGATGAACAAATGTTACTGTATTCTCCTCTGGAACATTTCCAATCACAATTTTCTTACTAAAATCTAGCTGCTGAATTAGATAAACTTATCTGGAATTCTAAAAATGGCATTTTCTGAGCTACTAATCATTTCATGAAGTTCCCAAAGGAAAACTATCGAATGATTTGCAGCCATCACAACCACTAACTTTACAAATGGGGCAACTCTTTTTTTTACTACAGAAAGGTGGTAGATTGACAGTGTTTATTGATAGGGACTTCAACTGGGGATAATACTCATGGGAGAAGAGAGGTTAAAGTGACAGTGAGTGCTGCCATGAAGCACTGTAAAAGCAAGTTTCTCAACTTGAGCTGACAGCAGTGATGTCTAGATTCAATCTATGGCCACCTTCCTGGAGGCCACATAGCTTGCTAATTGGGATAATTAGGGCAGAGCCAACATCTCTGCCATCAGAGCAGTGATGCCTACAATATAGTTCAACCAAAAACTGGAAGAAAGGTACGTGTCCTAAATTACTCCTATACTTCACCTTTATAAATGGAGCCCAATTATCAAATGAAACCTCACTTCCACAATTTCTGAGTGTTATAGTTACATCCATTGTTCATTGTTTATTCCTTTTTTAAGAAAAAACATAAAATACTCCTCAAATTATTCCATGAAATAGAAAGGGAGGAAACACTTCTAAACTCATTCTTTTATACCAGTATCATTCTGATACCAAAACAAGATCAGGACACTTCGCAAACACTCAGATAATATCCTTGATGAGTTTAAGTGTAATTTTAAATAAAATGTTAGCAAGTCTAATTCAACAACCTACTAAAAAATATTATACCACAGAATTGATTTCATTTCATTCTAGGGATGCAAGGATATTTCCACATACACAAATAAATAAATATAATATACCATATAATAAAATTAAGGACAAAAATCACATGATAATATACATAAATGCAGAAAAAGACTTTGACAAAAATCCACCTCCAATTCATGATTAAAAATAAAAATACATCCTGCAAAAATTACGAATGAAAGAAACTTACCTCAACATTATAAAATCTATATGTAGGAAACCTAAAGCCAACATCATATTCAAGGGGGGAAAAGCTGGAAGAATTTCCTATAAAATTAGGAATATAGCAAGGATATTCACTCTCACCACTTACATTCAATATAGTACTTGAAGTTTTAGCCAGAGCAATTGGGCAAGAAAAGGAAAAAAAGGGAGACAAATAGAAAAGGAAGTACTGCAAAGGAAGTACTTCCCTGTTTGCAGACGATATGATCTTATACATAGAAGGCCCTAAAAACTCTATGCAAAGCTTTTAAAACTGATTCAGCAAAATATCAGGATATAAAATCAGCATACAAAAATCAATAGCTTTTCTATACACCAATAATGAAGCTGCTGAGAAAAATTAAAAAAAAAAAACAATTCTATTCACAATAGCTTAAAAAACATCAGCTACCTAGCAAAAAATTTAACCAAATTGGTAACAGACCTCTACAAAGAAATTACAAAATGCTGAAAAGAAAATAGAAGTTGGAAAGACCTACTATGTTCATGTGTAGGCAGAATTAGTATTGTTAAAATGGCCATGCAACCAAAAGTGATCTACAGATTCAATGCAATCCCCATCAAAATACCAGTGATATTCTTCTCAGAACTAGAAAAAAAATTCTAGAATTCATATGGAAGTATAAAAGACCTTTAATAACCAAAGAAATTCTAAGCACAAACATAAAAGCTGGAGGTATCACAATACCCAACTTCAAATTATACCACAGACCCAGAGTATCAAAATCAACTTGGTCCTGCATAAAACTAGACACATAGATCCCACTCCTTGGGCTATACCCAAAGGACTTAAAATCAGCATACTACAGTGACACAGCCACATCAATGTTTATAGTGCTCATTTCAAGCTATGGAAACAGCCTAGGTGCCCTTCAACAGATGAATGGACAAAGAAAATTTGGTCTATATACACAATGAATAGAATATTACTTAGCTTTAAAGAAGAATGAAATTATGGTATTTGCAGGTTAATGAATGGAGCTGGAGAATATCGTACTAAGCAAAATAAACTAATCCCAAAAAATCAAAGGGCAAATGTTTTCTTTTGATATGTGGATGCTAATCGTTAATGGATGGAAGGTGTGTTATAGGGGCAGCTAGGGAGAAACTTTGGATTGGGCAGAGGGGAGCGGGGGTTGTGGGGGTGTGAAGGGTGGTGGAATGAATCAGACATTATTACCCTATGTATATGTATGATTGCACAAACAGTGTGGCTCTACATTGTGTACAGCCCGAGAAAAGAGATGTTCTGCTCCATTTGTGTCCAATGAGTTGAAATGCATTCTACTGTCATGTATAACTAATTAGAACAAATAAAAAAGAATAGATGATAGACCAACAGAACAGAGTAGAAAACACAGAGAAAATCCCACACAGTTCTAATTATCTGATTTTTAACAAGGGTCCAAAAACTTACACAGAAGAAATGACAGCCTCTTTAACAAATGGTGCTCAGAAGACTGAATATCTATATGTTGAAGATTGAAGGTAGATCCCTTTCTCGCCCAGCACAAAAGTCAACTCAGAATGGATCAAAGATCTTGAAATACGACTAGAAACTTTTCAACTGCTAGAAGAGAACATTGGGTCAATAATCCAACATATAAGAATAGGCCACAACTTCCTCAATACAGTTCCTTTAACTCAAAAAGCACTACCAAGAGTCAACAAATAAGAAGGCATCAAACTAAAAATCTCTGCATAGCGAAGAAAATAATTAACAGCATGAAGAGAAAACCTACAGAATGGGATAAAATCTTTGCTACTCTTCTGACAAATGATTAACATCTAGAATACATAAGTAACTCAGACTCAACATCAAAGAGGAAAAAAAAACCCCAAATAACCCATTTAATAAATGGGGAAATTAATTAAACAGACAAGTCTCAAAAGAAGTATAAATCTTTGAAAATTATATGAAAAAATGTTCAACATCTCTAGGCATCAGGGAAATTCATATCAAAACTGTACTGAAATTCAGAATGGCAATCATCAAGAATACAAATAATATTAAATGCTGGTGAGAATGTAGGGGGAAAGGAGCCTTTATACACTGTTGGTGGGAATGTAAATTAGTGTGGCCACTGCTGAAATCATTATGGAGGTTCATCAAAAAACTATAAATGGAAGTACCCTATGATCCAGTTATACTATTCTTTGGTATATACTTTAGACATACATGCTTTCCCATTTCATAGTAGCACAATTATGAAACAAGACTATAATAAACCAATTGTGAAACAATAAACAATTATGAAATAAATAAATTATGAAACAGTTCTAGGTATCTGTCAAATGATGATTAGATAAAGAAAATGTGGTATATATACATAATGAAGTTTTATTCATCCACAAAGAATAATGAAATTATGTGATTTGCAGGGAACTAGGTGGAACTTGGGAACATTATGTTAAGTGAAACAAGCCAGTCAAAGAAAGACAAGTGCTGTATGTTTTCTCTCATACGTGAAAGTTAGAAAGAAAAAGGGGATTCTCTACCATCAGGGTAGAGGAAAGGCATAAGGGAAAGGGGAGGTTCTGGGGAGTGAATATGCCACAGTGAAACCCACTATTCTGTATAATTAATATGTACCAATCAAAACTGGTTATTTTGGAAATAACATCAACTTCAGTTAAAGTTTGTCAATGCACTCTGGAAAAACAGTTTTCATTACTTAATGTACTTTTCCTTTTTTAAAAATTTTTTAGTTGTAGATGGACACAATACCTTTATTTTATTTATTTATTTTTATGTGGTGCTGAGGATCAAAACCAGTACCTCACATGTGCAAAGCAAGCATTCTGCCACTGAGCCCCAGCCCCAGCCCCAACCCTTTTACCTTTTTTTTTTTTTTTTTTGTTACCGGGGATTGAATTCAGTGGTGCTCTACCACTGAGCTACATCCTAGCTCTTTTAATTTTTTACTTTGTGATAGGGTCTTGCCAAAGTGTCAAAGCTGTCCTCAAGCTTTCAATATCTTCCTGCCTCAGCCTAAGCTAAGATTACAAGCATGTACCACTGTGCCCGGCCTACTTAATGTACTTTAAAACATGAATGTGACTCAGAAAGCACATATTATCAAAGATTTTTTAGTTATCTTTTAAAAATATTCACGTACTGCTGGAGTTTATTTCTATCCAATATAATATTTTCCTTAGAATAAAATATTTCCATCAATTTATAATTATCTTTTAAATACAGCTTTTGTTTTGGAAGTTTGTCAAATATCTTTCAAAAAACCTAAATAAATTATATTCACTTGTTAAAAAAGACTTATTTAATGTGCACTTTTTAAAATTTTAAGCTTTCTTTTTTTCTATTGAGTGTCAGTTTTACTACATGTTAGTTAGTAAAGAAATTTGGTGTGATTTTAGCCTCCTTAAAGATGATAGCTCTTCTTTTATGACCTAATGTGATTTATAATGAAGAAAGTTTTGTTTGTTCTTAAAAATTATTTTCTTGTTTTACTGATATTAAATGGAATGTTTTGTTTATGTCTGTTAGGCCCATTTGGTCTATAGTGTTCTATTTGGTTTTTTTTCTTTTTTTTATTGTTGGTTGTTCAAAACATTACATAGTTCTTGATATATCATATTTCACACTTTGATTCAAGTGGGTTATGAACTCCCATTTTTACCCCGTATACAGATTGCAGAATCACATCAGATACACTTCCATTGATTTACATATTGCCATACTAGTGTCTGTTGTATTCTGCTGCCTTTCCTATCCTCTACTATCACCCCTCGCCTCCCTTCCCCTCTTCTCTCTCTATCCCCTCTACTGTAATTCATTTCCCCCCCTTGTATTGTTTTTCCCTTTCCCCTCACTTCCTCTTGTATGTAATTTTGTATAACCCTGAGGGTCTCCTTCCATTTCCATGCAATTTCCCTTCTCTCTCCCTTTCCCTCCCACCTCTCATCCCTGTTTAATGTTAATCTTCTTCTCATGCTCTTCATCCCTACTCTGTTCTTAGTTACTCTCCTTATATCAATGAAGACATTTGGCATTTGTTTTTTAGGGATTGGCTAGCTTCACTTAGCATAATCTGCTCTAATGCCATCCATTTCCCTCCAAATTCTATGATTTTGTCATTTTTCAATGCAGAGTAATCCTCCATTGTGTATAAATGCCACATTTTTTTTATCCATTTGGCTATTGAAGGGCATCTAGTTTGGTTCCACAGTCTTGCTATTGTGAATTGTGCTGCTATGAACATCGATGTAGCAGTGTCCCTGTAGCATGCTCTTTTTAGGTCTTTAGGGAATAGACGGAGAAGGGGAATAGCTGGGTCAAATGGTGGTTCCATTCCCAGCATTCCAAGAAATCTCCATACTGCTTTCCAAATTGGCTGCACCAATTTGCAGTCCCATCAACAATGAACAAGTGTACCCTTTTCCCCACATTCTCGCCAGCACTTGTTGTTGTTTGACTTCATAATGGCTGCCAATCTTACTGGAGTGAGATGGTATCTTAGGGTGGTTTTGATTTGCATTTCTCTGACTGCTAGAGATGGTGAGCATTTTTTCATGTACTTGTTGATTGATTGTATGTCCTCCTCTGAGAAGTGTCTGTCAGGTCCTTGGTCTATTTGTTGATTGGGTTATTTGTTATCTTATTGTCTAATTTTTTGAGCTCTTTGTATACTCTGGATATTAGGGCTCTATCTGAAGTGTGAGGAGTAAAGATTTGTTCCTAGGATGAAGGCTCCCTATTTACCTCTCTTATTGTTTCTTTTGCTGAGAAAAAACTTTTTAGTTTGAGTAAGTCCCATTTGTTGATTCTTGTTATTAACTCTTGTGCGATGGGTGTCCTATTGAGGAATTTGGAGCCCAACCCCACAGTATGTAGATCGTAGCCAACATTTTCTTCTATCAGATGCCATGTCTCTGATTTGATATAAAGCTCCTTGATCCATTTTGAGTTAACTTTTGTGCATGGTGAGAGAAAGGGATTCAGTTTCATTTTGTTGCATATGGATTTCCAGTTTTCCCAGCACCATTTGTTGAAGATGCTATCCTTCCTCCATTGCATACTTTTAGCCCCTTTATCAAATATAAGATAGTTGTAGTTTTGTGGATTGGTTTCTGTGTCCTCTATTCTGTACCATTGGTCCACCCTCCTGTTTTGGTACCAGTACTATGCTGTTTTTGTTACTATTGCTCTGTAGTATAGTTTGAAGTCTGGTATCACTATACCGCCTGATTCACACTTCCTGCTTAGCATTGTTTTTGCTATTCTGGGTCTTTTATTTTTCCATATGAATTTCATGATTGCTTTCTCTATTTCTACAAGAAATGCCGTTGGGATTTTGATTGGCATTGTATTAAACCTATAGAGAACTTTTGGTAATAACTTTTGATGATGTTAGTTTTGCCTATCCATGAACAGGGTATATTTTTCCATCTTCTAAGATCTTCTTCTATTTCTCTCTTTAGGGATCTGTAGTTTTCATTGTATAAGTCTTTCGCCTCTTTTGTTAGGTTGATTCCCAAGTATTTTATTTTTTTTGAGGATATCGTGAATGGAGTGGTTGTCCTCATTTCCATTTCAGAGGATTTGTCGCTGATATACAGGAATGCCTTTGATTTATGCATGGTGATTTTATATCCTGTCACTTTGCTGAATTCATTTATTAGCTCTAATAGTTTCTTTGTAGACCCTTTTGGGTCTGCTAGGTATAGAGTCATGTCAGCTGCAAATAGTGATAATTTAAGTTCTTCTTTTCCTATTTTTATGCCTTTAATTTCTTTCGTCTGTCTAATTGCTCTGGCCAGTGTTTCAAGAACTATGTTGAACAGAAGTGGTGAGAGAGGGCATCCCTGTCTTGCTCCAGATTTTAGAGGGAATGCCTTCAATTTTTCTCCATTCAGAATGATGCTAGCCTGAGGCTTAGCATAGATGGCTTTTACAATGTTGAGGTAAGTTCCTGTTATCCCTAGTTTTTCTTGTGTTTTGAACATAAAGGGATGCTGTACTTTGTCGAATGCTTTTTCCACATCTATTGAGATGATCATATGGTTCTTATTTTTAAGTCTATTGATGTGGTGAATAACATTTATTGATTTCTGTATATTGAACCAGCCTTGCATCCCAGAAATGAATCCTACTTGATCATGGTGCACAATTTTTTTGATATATTTTTGAATCCGATTCGCCAAAATTTTATTGAGGATTTTTGCATCTATGTTCATTAGAGATATTGGTCTGTAGTTTTCTTTCCTTGAAGTGTCTTTGTCTGGTTTAGGAATCAGGGTGATGTTGGCCTCGTAGAATGAGTTTGGAAGTTCTCCCTCTTTTTCTATTTCCTGAAATAACTTGAAAAGTATTGGTATTAATTCTTCTTTAAAGGTTTTGTAAAACTCTGCTGTATACCCATCTGGTCTTGGGCTTTTCTTAGTTGGTAGCCTTTTGATGGTTTCTTCTATTTCCTCAATTGATATTGGTCTGTTTAGGTTGTCTATATCCTCCTGACTCAATCTGGGCAGATCATATGACTTAAGAAATTTATCGATGCCTTCACTATCTTCTATTTTATTGGAGTATAAGGATTCAAAATAATTTCTGATTATCTTCTGTAATTCTGAAGTGTCTGTTGTGATATTGCCTTTTTCATCCCGTATGCTAGTAATTTGAGTTCTCTCTCTTCTTCTCTTCATTAGCATGGTTAAGGGTCTGTCGATTTTATTTATTTTTTCAAAGAACCAACTTTTAGTTTTGTCAATTTTTTCAATTGTTTCTTTTGTTTCGATTTCATTAATTTCAGCTCTGATTTTAATTATTTCTTGCCTTCTACTTCTTTTGCTGTTGTTTTGCTCTTCTTTTTCTAGGATTTTGAGATGAAGTATGAGATCATTTATTTGTTGTTTTTTTTTTTCTTTTTTTAAGGAATGAACTCCAAGAAATGAATTTTCCTCTTAGAACTGCTTTCAATGTGTCCCATAGATTCCGATATGTCGTGTCTGGGTTTTCATTTATCTTTAAGAATTTTTTAATTTCCTCCTTGATGTCTTCTATAATCCATTGATCATTCAGTAACCTATTGTTCATTCTCCAAGTGATGCATGATTTTTCCTTCCTTCTTTTATCGTTGATTTTCAGTTTCATTCCATTATGATCAGATAAGATGCATGGTATTATCTCTACTCCTTTATATTGTCTAAGAGTTGCCCTGTGACATAATATATGATCTATTTTTGAGAAGGATCCATGTGCTGCTGAGAAAAAAGTGTAACTGCTTGATGTTGGGTGGTATATTCTATATATGTCCATTAAGTCTAGGTTATTAATTGTGTTATTGAGTTCTATAGTTTCCTTATTCAACTTTTGTTTGGAAGATCTGTCCAGTGGTGAGAGAGGTGTGTTGAAGTCTCTCATGATTATTGTATGGTGGTCTATTAGACTCTTGAACTTGAGAAGAGTTTGCTTGATGAACATAGCTGCACTATTGTTTGGGGCATATATATTTATGATTGTTATGTCTTGTTGGTGTATGGTTCCCTTGAGCAGTATGTAGTGTCCCTCTTTATCCCTTTTGATTAACTTTGGCTTGAAATCTATTTTATTTGATATGAGTATGGACACTCCTGCTTGTTTCCGAAGTCCATATGAGTGATATGATTTTTCCCAACCTTTCACCTTCAGTCTATGTATGTCTTTTCCTATCAAATGTGTCTCCTATAGGCAGCATATTGTTGGGTCTTGTTTTGTGATCCATTCTACTAGCCTGTGTGTCTTAATTGGTGTGTTTAAGCCATTCACATTTAGGGTTATTATTGAGATATGGGTTGTTTTTCCAGCCATATTTGTTTATTTATGTTACTAAACATGGTTTGTTTTCCTCTTTGATTATTTCCCCCCCTTTACTGTCCTATCTCCCACTGTTGGTTTTCATTGTTATTTTCCATTTCCTCTTCCTGTAATGTTTTGCCGAGGATGTTTTGAAGAGATGGTTTTCTAGCTGCAAATTATTTTAACTTTTGTTTATGGTGGAAGGTTTTAATTTCATCTTCCATCCTGAAGCTTAATTTCGCTGGATACACGATTCTTGGTTGGAACCCATTTTCTTTCAATGTTTGAAATATGTTATTCCAGGATCTTCTAGCTTTCAGAGTCTGTGTTGAAAGATCAGCTGTTATCCTGATTGGTTTACCCCTAAATGTAATCTGCTTCCTTTCTCTTGTAGCTTTTAAAATTCTCTCCTTATTCTGTATGTTGGGCATCTTCATTATAATGTGTCTAGGTGTGGATCTCTTATGATTTTACACATTCGGCATCCTGTAGGCTTCTAGGATTTGAGATTCTGTCTCATTCTTCAAGTCTGGGAAGTTTTCTTGTATTATTTCATTGAATAGATTGCTCATTCCTTTGGTTTGGACCTCTATACCTTCCTGTATCCCAATGACTCTTAAGTTTGGTCTCTTTATATTATCCCATATTTTTTGGATGTTCTGCTCATGGTTTCTTAACAGTCTTGCTGAGCTATCTATGTTCTTTTCAATTTGAAATACTTTGTCTTCATTGTCTGATGTTGTATCTTCTAAGTGTTCTACTCTGCTGGTAGTATTCTCAATTGAGTTTTTAAGTTGGTTTATTGCTTCCTGCATTTCTAGGATTTCTGTTTGTTTGTTTTTTATAACCTCTATATCGCTGTATAGTTGATCTTTTGCTTCCTGGATTTGTTTATGTAATTCCTTGTCAATGTGATCTTTCATTGTCTGATTTTGCTGTCTAATGTCTTCCTTGAGACTCCAGATCATCTGAAGCATGTATATCCTGAACTCTTTATCTGACATTCCATCTGCTGCAGCTATTACCTCTTCTAAAGTTGAGTTGACCTGCATTGCTTGTGGTCCTTTCTTTCCTTGTCTTTTCATACTACTAACATTTCTTTCTGCTTGGTGAAACTGTTGTGTTTTTGAAATTTTCCCCCTATATATTTATATTGCTCTTGTATAGTTGAAAAGTCTCCCTTGCAGGGGCGGGTGGCGGCTGTGCTCCTCCTCCAATTGGGGTGATCTGTCTATCACGCTGGTGGGCCGCTGGGTCTGTTCTGCTGGTTGGTCACAGGTCTGCCTACCTTGCAGGCGTGGGCGGTGGCTCTGCTCTGCCCCTACTCCAATTGGGGTAACGTGACTTCCACTCCGGCGGGTGGCTGGGCCTGTTCCGGGCGTGGGCGGCAGCTCTGCTCTACCCCTACCTGATGTGTCTGCTGTGCCGGCAGGCCGCTGGGCCTGTTCCGCTGGTCGGTCGCAGGCCTGCCTACCTTGCAGGCGCAGGTGGAGGCTCTGCTCTGCCCCTACTCCAATTGGGGTGACGTGTCTACCACGCCAGAGGGTTGTTGGGCCTGTTCCGGATGCGGGTGGCGGCTTTGCTCGGCCCCTACTCCAGTTGGGGTGACGTGATACCACGCCGGCGGGTCGCTGGGCCTTCCGGGCCTATAGTGTTCTATTCTTATGTTTTCTTATTGATTTTCTGTATGGATGTTCTATCTGTTATTGAAATTGGGGTTTGGTGTCTCCTATATCATTATCTTTCTATTTCTACTTCTATTCTCTGCATGTTTGTTATATATATCTAGATTGATGTTGGGTGCATGTGTATATACAAGGGTTATACGCTCTTGATGAATTGACAACTTTGTCATTATATGATGTCCTTATTTGTCACCTATTACAGTTTTTTACTTAAAATCTACTTGTCTGACATAAGGAGAGCCACCCTTGCCTACTCAAGTTTCCCTTTACATGAAGTATCTTTTTTCATTGCTTTACTTTCAATCTATGTGTGTACTTGAAACTAAAATAAGTTTACTGTAGACAGGAGTATGTGTTATTTTTTTATTTTTTATTTTTGTTTATTTATTTTTTGGTACCAGGAATTGAACTCAGGGGCACTCAACCACTGAGCCACATCCCCAGCCCTATTTGTATTTTATTTAGAGATGGAGGTCTCACTGAGTTGCTTATTCCTTAGTGCCTCACTTTTGCTGAGGCTGGCTTTGAACTCGTGATCCTCCTGTCTCAGCCTCCTGAACTACTGGGATTACAGGCCTGCACCACTGCAACCGGCTGGGTCTTACTTTCTTAAAATCCCATCAGCTATTCTGTGTTTTTAGATTTGAGAGTTCAATTGATCACCTTTAAAGTAAGTATCAATAGGGAAGGATTTGCTATTGCCATTTTGTCATTTTCTGTTAATCTTTTGTCTTTCTTGGCCTATTTTGCTGTCTTCCTTTGTACTCTGTTGATTTTCTTTGCAGTGATACACTTTGATTCCACCCTCCCCTTTTATCTTTTTGGTGATTTGCATAGGTGTATTGTGTGTGTGTGTGTGTGTGTGTGTGTGTGTGTTGTTATGTAGAGGCTTATATAAAATAGTTTATAGTTACAACAGTCTATTTTAAGTGATTTTAACTTAAATCCAATCATATATTAAAACTTTAGACTTTAACTTCTCCCACACACATTATATAATTGCTATCACAATTTACATCCATTCATGTTATTTATATTTTATTATATTTCTTAGTTATGGTTATCTTTAATATTTTTCTTAGAACTAAATTAAAACTAAAAGTAGCTTACCCACCACCAGTACAGTAAGAGAGTATTCTGCACTTAACTACATATACTTGTACCAATGAGTTCTGTACTTTCATATACCACCATATTACGTTGTAGTGACCCTTTATTTTAACTGGAAAAAATTCCCTTTAGCATTTCTTATAAGGCAGGTCTAGTAGTGATGAACTCCCCAAAGTTTTGTTTCTCTGAAAAATTCTTTATCTCTTCTTCACTTCAAGGGCAGTTTTGCTGGGTTTGGTATTCTTGGTTGACAGTGGTTTTATCTTAGCACTTTGACAGCGTCATGCAACTCCTTTCTGGCTTCCATGTTGCTGATGAAAAATTCATTCATAGTTTGGTGGGGTGTCTCTTACATGTGGCAAATTGCTTTTCTCTTGCTGCCTTCAAAATTCTGTCTTTGACTTTTGACAATAATTGAGATTATTTACGTATGGATTCTTTTAGTGTATTTTACTTTGTATACTTTGGACCTCTTGAATTCAGTTGTCCATTTCTTTCCCTACACATGGGAAATTTTCACCCATCATTTCCTTTAGTAAATTTTCTAGTCCTTTTACTTTCTCTTCTTTTTTCTGGGACTTTCATTATGTATATATTGGTCAGCTTGTTGGTGTCCCATATGTTTATTAAGGTTTTGTGCTCTTTTTATTCTTTTTTATTTTTGTTCCATACCAAACTACTTTCAATTAGTTGGCTTCCAGTTCACTTATCCTTCCTTCTGTGCTTGATCTAATCTGCTATTAAATCCCACCAGTGAATTTTTTTTTGATTCAGTTATTGTGTTCTTCATCTCTGTGATTTATGTTTGGCATTTTTAAATATTTTATCTGTTTGTTGAAATTCTCGCTTTGTTCTTTTGACTTTCCTAAGCATTTCTGTGAAGTTATTTTTATTCCTTTTTTAACTAAATCATATATTTTCTATTTCATAAGGTTTTTATTTATTTTTTTCCTCTAGAATTTATACTGCTTCTTCATTTGGAACATCTTCATTTCTCTTGACTCTCTGTATTAGTATACAGTGTGCATTAAAGAAAGTAAGAACCTTTTCCAGTCCTCATAAAACGTCTTCATAGAGGAAAAGATGCAAACCAATCAGCCCAGCCAGCAGCAACTCTGAGTCCTCTACAGATTCTTCTCTTCCCAGGGAGAAGAAGGCCACTGTTGATTTGGTCTTCTTGCTTTGTGCAGAGTTGAAGTAGAGAGAGAACCTGTGCCAGACCCATCAGCTCCAGAACTCACATGATAGGTGTCAGCTGTTTGGGCAGCCTCAGAAAGTTGGGCTGTTGGATACAAGGACAAAAACCTCCCTTTCCCCTGGGAGAAACTGGGGGTTAGAGTGTTCCTTCCTAATTGTATGGTGCTATGCCAGGGGCAGTGATTTTGGTGAAAGGGTTCCTGAATCTCTTTACCAGCTTGTTTGATTCTAATTTCACATTAGCTCAGGATGCAAAAATCTTTCAATTAGTTTCTGGATTTCTCACAAAGGGAATTTGTCCATATTGCTGAATCACTGTGTTTGTGGAAACATGTCAGGTCCCAATGTTCATTTTTCCCACCATGGACGGGAATGGAAAAACTGCTAATTGTGTAATATGTTCCAAAGAGGAATGTAATTAAACAGAATGTCTAAGAGAGTAAAGGAACGTTTTATCAGAACCACAGATCTGCCAAGGTGGCTAATGATTTTTAGAATTGTGTGTTTTTTTTTTAAGAATAGCCCTACTACTAACAATATTCAGACCAGATGGGATATCAAGTTTTGCAAGAAGAAAACCGTAGTACTGAAAAAATAATTGATTTAAGAACCTCACATCAAGCAAGTTAAAAAAACATGAGGTATACCCTATTCATGGAAATATAACTTATCAGAACATGAGGGTGTTTCCAATATATCCCCTTCTCTTAGTTTATCAAGGCTATACATCACTTATTTTAGGTATGTCATGCTATGTCTTCAGGTGCTTTGGATAGAGTAACTTCTTCTTTCTTCTCTCCATTCTACTAGTTTAAAACAAAAAAGAAAGCAAACAAACAAATATCTTCCTCACCACTTCCTTCATAGGACATCACTATTTTCTTTCCAAGTTGAAAGGATATCTAATCCGATATCCCTGTAAAACTGATATTAATTCCTTACCTGAGATCTAGGATCAGTAGCTAGAGGGCCATGTGATATGAGTGACTGCTTTATGTTTTAGGGAAAGATGTGTGGAAAATGAGAAACAAATAATAAATTAAGAACCACTTAAGACAGACTTGGAGCCACCTATAAAATAACCATCTTTGTTGGCTGATTCATAAAACTCTGGGCAAATCATTTAACTTTTCTAAGCACCATTTTCTTTTTCTATAAACTGCATGTCAGCTCCCTTGTCTTTAATGGCAATGTCACTAAGCTATACCATTCATATACATATGACCATGTTAGAAGCCTGTATGGAGGGAGACATCCAGAGAAATACTCAGGTGAAAGACACTGACAGAGAGAGAGAGACATTATTGACTCTGGGTTAGGAAAAAAAAACCCAAAACTAAAATTTTCCTTAGCATTATTTTAAAATATGTCAAATAGTGATTAAAATGTTAAGTTGGTTACAATATTATACTTTTCCAGAAAGCCACTGTGTGAGGGGGATATTTATCCTTGGTATCCTTGTGCAGAGGTACACAATACATTGCTTTGCTCTCAGACAGTTTGACCAAGTTGATCTTAGATTTCCCCTCAGTTTTGACTAAACTTTACACAGGCATCTTCCTGGCCCCAAGCCCCTAAACTTCCTTTTCCTAAAGCATTTACTCTAGAAAACCTGTGTTTGTACATTTTTTTTTTCTCTGCCTCCTTGAAATGCAAATCTTCCCCCAGCCTCTTGCCAGTTTTAAAACCCAGGAAATTTGTTTCTCAATGACCTGGGAATCATTTCCTGGATTTGTAAACATGAAGGGAGAGGTCTTATCTCTCAATTTCTGTGAGAAGGTAGGAGTTCAATTTCAGTGGATGCCAACACAAGTGGCTTAAACCACACACACTCACACAAAATTACAAACTCAGGAATTAACTAAATGTTCTAGACAAATCCCATGAGTCAACCGCCCCTCCAATGTTCTGTGGGACTTTTCCACTAGCTCACCCTAGGGCTTAAAATCCCTCTGACTTTTGTTTCCCTGGAGCTGAATATCCGAACTTGGCCTGTGCTCTCTCCCCCTATTGCTGGCAATGATACTATGATAAAATCAACTTCTGTCTACTCATCTTGACTAATGTGATATTTTTCTGCGACAAGCTCCACTCTTGTTTTTGTATGAATATCTCTGTTAACCTGCAGTGTAGTGCAGTTCTCAAAACTTTCAAGAGGTAAAGAGTTATAAGATGATGAAACTTGCAATAGCAGAGAGATCCAGGGAAGTCCATCTATACTTGGATCCTTTAATGTCTTCTATAGAATATCCACACCCAATCATCATTCACTTGTGAATCTACCTCTTGCTGACCTGCAAGGGATAAATTCATCAAGTAACTGCAAATGCCATAATTTCATTTTTCTTTATGGCTGAATAAAACTTCTTTGTGTACATATACCAATTTCAAAGTAGTAACCTCATATTTGTTCATATTTACTTGTTTGTATGGCTTTTAGCAATGTGACTTTGCCACCTTTTCCATCAAGGTGTATGATCTTTTTCTTTAACTTTAGAAATGGAGTTAGGTCTGTGTCTTACTTTGCTCAATGGGATATTGGCAACACGTTTCAAAAGACTTCAGAAGTGTGCATTGGAACGTGCCCTCTCTTGCTTCCTCTTGGGGCCCTTACTGTCACCAAATAATGAATAACCATATTGAGAGATGACATCTTTCTCAGATGAGCTCCCAAACATGTGAATGAGAAGTAATAATAATAATAATAAATATTTATTGTTTTAAAAGTCCTAGTTGAACTTTAACATAGCAAAAGCTGATTGAATCAAAAGTACATTTACCTAGAGAAATGTTGAAAAATTAACTGGAGAAAGCAGAAAGTACAAGAAAACATTTCTTCCTCATGGTAGAAAAACTAAAATGTTAACTGGAACTTAAAATAAGTTTAAGGTAATTCAGAGCCTCATAAAAAAAAAATCAATCTCTCTGTAGGACTAGAAGTATCTCAGCTTTGAACAGTTTTTTAAAATTCTTATTAGACTTGAAAGTGTGCCCATTGATCTAGCAAGAGCAATTTGCTAATAATTAGGCTGGTAAGGGAGGCTTAGGGTTGTTACCAACAGGGCTGTAAGGGAATCTTTAGTTCACAGAAGCCACTGCCCTAACAAGAAAGAAAAGGTGGAGAAGCAGCAGCGACTACAAATGCTTCTGTTCACTATAAATCAAGTGAGATTGAGCTCTCACAAAAAAACAACTTCCACCTCAAACCTGCCCTATTATATACTCCCTGCATCTGCCATCCCAAGTTCTCCTGAAATTCTTTTACCCACTTTTCACATAGCAATTACTTTTCTTTTTTTGTCTTCCATGAACGTTGTATTTGTCAGTTTCTCCCATTAGATTGGAAGCTCCTTGAGGACAGGATCTGCATTTAATGTACCTTTTTATCTTTTTTCATAACAGCAGAAGGCACAGAAAAGGTGCTCAATTAATGTTAATAATTAATCCAACATAAATGAATTGAAAAGGGTAGTGGAAAATAATATGTAGTTGAACTGGACCCTAAGTCCTGAATAGGGAGCTTAACCAAAAAGAACTGTAATTACAGAAAGCCATATGATTCATGAAAATGTATCATTTATTTCATGGGCTATGCCTGAAATTCCACCACAAATTTATATATTTTCCTTTGAGTGAATTCCAGATAGTATTCATTATTTACATTCTTTCCTTTTGTTTAGAAGGTCAAACAGCCCGAGTAGAGGACAGATTTTGTGGACTATCAAGACAAAATTCTCCTCCCCAGAGAACACAGGTCAAACAAGTTGCATCTTGAGATAACTTTCTTTGGAAATTCTAAATGATTTTACACAGCATTTCAACTCCTTAGTGTAGTTAGATTATTTTTACTGTATCAGTTGCTTATATCCCCCCAAAAAGAAAAAAAAGACTATCCTTTCCCTTATAAAATATTTATTATTTTACATTTTAAAAGAAAGAACCAAATCAATTCTATTTTGAAAGGCACATTAAAAATGTAAGCACAAAGCACAGGGCACATTTCACAGAAGATTGGAACTGCTAACAGTTTTTCTTTTTTCTTTTTCCTTTTCATCTACCAGAAGAAATCAAATGAAGCCAGTTTGCCTCTGGGGTTTTAAACATCATTACAATTCATCTTAATAATGAAGTTAAAATTAACTGAAAGAAGACAAAATGGAGGGGGGGGAACCCTCACATTGCTAACATGGTATTTTTCCCCCTACCATGGGAAAATGGATAAAAGTAATATCCTTTAGGCATAGTTAAGAAAAAAAATCGCAATAATCAAAATAAATAGGTGACCTATGATTATAGTAGCACAACAAATAATCACTTTGTTTATGGGAACATAAACTGGTGCATAACACACGTGCTTTACACAATATGTAAACATATGCTAGAAATACACACATGTACCCGCAATAAAAAAGAGATCTTCAGAATTATTATTACAAACAAAATGATCTGCTTACCATGGAATCTGTTTTCTGATAGTACGTGTGACCAATCACAGGAACTTAGTTCTGCTTCACGTAAGCTTCCAGATGGTCTGTGTGGAATGTCTGTGGCGAGGAATGAAAAGATTGGAGCAAAGGTCTGAGGCGAGGTCCCTGGCCCCTGGAAGGTCTCCCTGCACACTCCTACTTTGACTTTTATCCTTAACCTCTGAGAGAAAGTAAAAGACAAGCAGAACAAGCAGCAAGTTTTTTAACCAATTAAATCCTTTTCAGAAAACTAAAGCTGTCACTTTGGAGACATCATGATGGTATCAACACAGAAAGCAGAGCCAAGTTACACCACCATAGATGATGCTGTTTTCCTGGCTGTGAGGTGAAGACAGCACTTATTCACGCATTCCTAAGGTGACATTCAGAATTCAATCGCCTGTCTTCAAAGACAATTATCTTGGTTTTGATGAGAAAAAGTCCAAATTACAGGACTGAAACAATTGATTATGTTTTTACAATTTTGGAGGGTGGAGAGATCTTTGACTTAACTATTTAAAGAATAATTTTTTTTTTCAGTCTTCGGAGAAACTAAAAATGGCTATCCACTCCTAACATGGAGGGGCTCTCCTCCCATACTCTTTCCCTCTCTCCTGATCTACAACCATTATCTCTAACTGATCACAGTTTTCACTCTTTAATACTTTCATTCTAATTACTTTAGATACTTAGCTTTTTAATTTATACTAAATGTGGAATGATAACAAGGTTTCAAAAAATGCACATATAGATATAGTCTATGTTTTAATATTTTACCATTGGTAATTGGTTATACGGTTGGTTTCAATTATGGTTTAAATAAACCACTCAAAAACTACATGCAACCTGCCTAACTGGATAATACATGCATTTCCCACAAACATATATTCTCATGAAAACACTAGAGTTGACTTATTTGGAGAAAATGAACATGATTGGGGGTACTTAATATCTGAGGAAAGACTAAAATTATGTCTTCAGTTTCTTTTGAAAAGATTTTTAAAAAGTGAATAAGCAATACAGAATATTGATAGAAATTTATGGAATCATAGGTTTGTAGTATATTTACACAACCATTTGTGTCAACCCCCAAATGTGGAACAAATATAAAAGGCACTTTATATCACAGCATTGGCATGTTTATGGAATAAAATATATTTATTACATTCACAAGTGGTGGTTAGGTGTATAGGCTCTGAAATCACACTGCTTAGATCCAGATTCCAGGTTTTTGCTTGCTGGTTGCAGGAACTTTCACAAATATATAATGAGAGTATAATAAGTTAAGATTGAACACTTAAGGGAAGAAGTAGCCCAGGGCTAGAATCTGGATCTCAGTAGAGAGGAAACATTCTAGGCTCACTGGGGAGCAAAGTTGTGGTCCCTCTCTAGGGGGATCTGCTAAAAATTTACTCACTGCAACTTACCAAGAACCTGACTTCCAGAATTACAAGGAAAGCTGTTTCCTAGGAGGTGTTCCACTGAAGGCCACTGTGAAGTCACACATGAAGGAGAAGCAGGGAAAATCGCTGGCCACTGGGTGCTAGAGCAGTTGAACATGAATGTTTCAGGAGCCTGCCTAGTGGTCACACCAGATTCAGGAAGGAAAGCCCTTCCTTCTGCAATCCTTTTTTAGTGCCCTGGACGGACAAACCTATACTAGCCAGCAAAAGAAAAATATTTGAAGGGCCCAGACCCATTTTCACAGAGTGGAGATGAAGGTTAAATTTGGAGCTGAGAGAGAAGGCATCAGTAAGGAATCAGTAAGAGGCACATTAAGAGATGTTGACAGTATTTAAAGCATGACAGTCTCTATAAAGTCCTTAGCTCAGATCCTGTGTATAGTAAATTGTATATTTCACTTATTAAATAAATATTTATGGAGCACCCATTGTGTTCCAGGTACTGTGCTGAGTATCAGGGATTCATTTCTGAACAAAACTGACACCTACCTATCTTAAGGAAGAGTAATATAAGCTATAAAAGTGTACCTTTAAAATGACTTAAGTAGCAGATCCAAAATGTTTGTGTGTGTGTGTGTGTGTGTACATGTGTGTGTATACATATTGGTCTGATGCAATACCATAATTGTTTTTTATGAGTTTTTCCTCAGGTACCTGCCTGAGTTTTTAGATCTTGAGGAGAGTTTTCAGATCTTGAGGAGATATATATATATATAAACAGAGAGTGCATTTGCATATACTAACTAGAGTCATCATAGCTTGAAGTTCCTATCGCCACTAAGCTTTATCTGTGTGGAACATGGATGGATGAAAAAAGTATGGCCAAGTAGTTAATGGATGGGAAGAACAGTAGGCCTGCCCTAAGATAAGACCATTAAAATGGTGCTCAGCTTTATAGATTCCCTATCATTTCATTTCATTTTATTTTTGTACCAGGGATTAAACCCAAGGGTACAAAATAAATCAAACCATTGAGCCACATCCTGAATACTTTTTGTGTTTTTATTTTGAGACAGGGCCTCACTAAGTTACTGAGGCTGGCTTTGAACTTGGGATCCTCTTGCCTCTGCCTCCCAAGCTATTGGTATTACAGAAGTGTACCACTGCTCCTGGCTCATTCTTTTCTCTTAAGGTACTGATCATATCACTTAAGAATTAGAGTCAAATTTAAGAGAATAACTGTAATCACTGGTAGGATTATATGATTAATCTCCAAGATGATTTAATGCTCACCTATAGACCCTAATACCAAGGTTGCCTTTTGTTAGTGTCAGATGGCATGCAATAAGAAAACTGATCTAAAAGTCACAACTGGAAGATTTGGCTACATTTTAAAATGCTGTTATTGCAAGCATTTGGCTAAGAAATTTTTGAGTTTCTGATATAAGGCAGGCAGTGTATTAAATACTGGAAACTAAGTACTGAGCAAAACACAGCATCCTGGATTCTTGGTGGTAAGAAATGCAATCAATAAAATAATCATGCTAAATGATTGTAAGGAATACCACCCAAGGGAGTAGACAAAACACAAACATAAACCAGAGTGGGAGATCAGGGAAAGAATCCCTGGAAAAGGCATACTTTGAGAAGTACAAGTAGTCATCGCTGAGGCAGAGATGAGAAGTAGGAAGAGGGAGAAGGTAGAAGAGGTCGGCATAATGCATGAGTATAGATTCTACGTCAGGAGCACTTAGGTAATAGACAAAGAACACATTTGAGACTACAAAATGATAGGAAGAGAGTTCAATAACCAGGGAAGTTGGCAAGGACAATTCCACAAAACATTGTAGGTTGAGCTAATTAATTAATTGGTCATTATCTAAATAGATATGGGACAAAGAAAAGACATTGGCAGATATTTAAGAGTCTGTATGTGGAAGACAGGATTGGGTGAGACAGTAAGTTTTTCTTTTGTAAGATCACTCTTCATGCAGAATGGAGAATGGAATGGAGAAATCTCAGTGCAGATGCACAGATTCCAAGGGAAGAGAGCTTTACAGGAAGAAGTAACCAACCATGTCCATGTTGGGGGTGCAAATAAAATGAAGACTAAATAATGTCTGTGGAACTTGAAGATGCTGACTTAAATGGGAGCCTTTTTTGGAGGCAATTATGACAAAGAGAATGAAGAACAGAGTAGGTTTCAGTGTGAGTTGAAGTAAAGAAGTGAAAGAAGTGGGCATAGACACTTTTTCAAGAACTTTGGTCATTTTAGTTCAAGGAGGGAGCAAGACAGAAGTGTTAGTGGAGGCAGCTTGAGCCCCAGAGTTCCAGGTCAGCCTAGGCACCATAATGATACCCCATCTCAAAAGCAATTAATTTTAAATTTTAATTTCAAAATAATAAAGAAACCTGAACAGTATGGAAAAAATTACCAGAAGTAAATAGCTTCCTTTCCTAACACTACATCTATGAGTTAATCGGAATCTATACCCATCAATCTGCTTAATCTTATTTTAATTATTGACCAATCCATTCTTTTTTAAAAGCTAGTTCTTCAAAATATACACTAAGTCTCACTTCCTTTCACTCAAGAAATGTGCTTCCTTGCCTTTTTTAATTTATTACTCCCACCCTCTTTTTAAGATAATAACACATAAATGAAACATAATATTTCCTAGTGTTAAAATCTTTCCTTATACTTTTTATTAGCTGCTCCTTTGATAGCAAGAGCTACTGAAAGAGTTATGGATATTTATTGTCTCAATTTTCTTACTTCCATTTTTCTCTTCGATATTTTGATCCCAACAGTATACAAAATTGCTTTATGCCTGGTCACCGCAAATTGTCAAATTCAACCATCACTTCTACCTTGATTTTTCTGGTTCTCTCAATTTAATATTATTTGATGCAGTGGATACATTTTTCTTCTTGAAATGCTTAGCTTTAAGAATATCATGCTCATATTTATTCTTCCCTATTGGATATCTGAGAAGACTTCTCTTTAATTTTATGTAATGTGTCCTACACTTTAGTCCTGAAATTTTTATTACCTATCAAAATAATCCCATCCAATTCAGTAACTTTAAATGTTTTGAATTTGTTAATGACCTCCACATGTGTATCACCAGAACTTCCTTCTCTGAGTTCCAGACTCCTTTCTCTAACTATTAACCCTTTAGTTAAATGTCTTGTACTAAGTTTAAAAAGAGAATTCTTGATTTCCCATGGGTGTACCACAAAACTTCTCTTCTCCCTGTGTTCCTCTCTTTAGAAACTGTCACTATGCCTTCTCTATTTTCTCAAATTGCAGTATTTGATCTTAATCTTCTATTATCATCCAATATGGAATTCACAGCAACTCCTCCTGACTATCTTCAGAATATATCGTGAGTCAGCTTCTCACCACATTCACTTTCATATCTCAGTCCCAAGTATCATAATTTTCTGCCTATACTGCTTTTGTCATATAACTGGGCTCACAGTTTCTATTTTTACCTTCCATACTCTGTTGTTCCCCATGAAGGCTACCATGAGCTTTTCAAAAATACCTCGTTTCATATCAGAGAGGAACTAGTTGTTCAACAATTTATCTTTCCTTCTTGCTTTCACAACCAGACTAAAAAAAATCGCATTTTTTTTTTTTGGCATTTAGATGTGGTTGCACAACTCAGTTTTAGCCAATGAAATATGAAAGAGATATTTGACACTATCAAATCTATCGTCCCCCCAACTCTACCATGTATGATTCCTTCAGATAGCTTGATGCAGCAAGCAAGAGATTTGCCTCCAGATGGAATGAAGCTGTCTCTAAATCACTCTCTAAATGAAATTTACACACTAATTGGGAATATATGTTCTGAGATTTACATAAATGAAAAATAGTCTTATATTGCTTTTGATGCCACTATGTATTTTTATTTGTTTATGAGAATAACTAGAATTACTCTAAATTAGTACATTCTCTAATACAAAATAGTCCAATGGATCCTCATTACAATTTGAATAAATTTAAACTATTTCCATGCCTACTGAGTTCCTAATTGCCTGAGCCTTGCACAGTTCTATTTCTTTCATCTCATCCTCACTCAATCCTCTCCACCCACTCCAGTCTCATGCTATTCCTAAACCACACCAAGCTAATTGCCATCCTAGGATCTTCATGCTTGCTTTTTCTCTGGCCTCAAATTCCCTACTACCAGATGTTCATATCTGCTCCAATTTCAACTTTCCTGAGAACAAATAACCTGAGTTCAAATATGGCATTTTCATATCTATCATATTATCTGTCTTGCCTTCAGACTTCTTATAAATCCCTGTAACTATATTAATTATGTATTGGCTTACTACCTTACCATGTATACTATTATGTCACTTACTATATATAGCACTAGTATATGCATTCCAGAGCAACTTGTTTTTTTAAAAGTAGAATACAGCATAAGAGGGGTATTTCCTCCACAGTTAGGTTATATGAGACTGTAGCTCCCATCTTACTAGCATAATATCCCTATTAACTTTCTCATCTCGTAAGTTCTGATGAAGCAAGTTATTGCATGGCAAGGAACTGTGGCAACCCACCATCTGACAACCAGTCTGACTGCCCATAAGTAAATGAATCCTGCTAAGTGAGTCTGAAATGTATCCTTTGGTAGAGCTTTTAGATAGCACCTCAGCTCTGAATATCACTTCTATGGCAGCTTTGTAAGATGCTGAGAAGAAAGCTAAGAAAAGCCATGCCTATGCTCCTAGCCACAGAACCCATGAGAGAGTACATGTAAGATATTTTAAGCTGCCAAGTTTATGATAATTTGTTAACCAGAAAAAGATAATGAATATACCCTGGTAGACCAATTGATCAGATAAAGCAAAGAGAAAACAAAAGAAAATCTATATTTCCTAGAAAAACCAAATAAGATGATAGAAAATTAGAGAAATATGCTGGTTGTTTATATGCCTAATGCCCTAAAACAGAATCTGATATCTGTCTATGTTGTGTTCCAGTTTGGCTTTTGGACTTTGGAATGAATAAGAGTAAAGTCTTCTTACAACCTTCAGTGTTCCTGAATGCACAGCATGGTACCATCAGAACGTGAACAGTGCTGTGTCTTGCCATCACTTAGATAGATTGAACATCCAGGAGCACACATACTGAGGCTTGCCTTCTCAGATACCTGGCATTTCTTAGATAACTGGTGGCACCTCTTCTATTTTTCCTTAAAATAATGAGAGTCTAATTATTTTGTTCTTATTTATATACTTTCTTGGTTAATAAAGGAATTGAAAATTTAAATGAAGACACATGGAAAACTTAGCTTTTGTTTCACAGATATTAATGGGGCTTGGTCTTTCATTAGATTTTTCATTGTGCCATAACCAAAAGACCTGACAAGAACAATTTTAAGAAGGAAAAGTGTATTTCATGGTTTCAGAGGGCTCAGTCCATAGATAGCTAAGTCCTTCTATGTTACAATATTCTACATATGAAAAAAAATCCTTGCTCCACAAAGAATAATATAAAAATAAAATAAGATGAAAGGTATTGACAAATTTCACTAAGAAATAAATGTGTGAGAGCAGCTGAAAAGAGGAAAGTCTGCCTGATTGTCACTCCTTCATTTAGCTAACTGCTCAGAACAGAAGATATATAGCACTTAAATGCCTGAATCTGGAACAATGTATTAAGACTGCTGAAGTTATCATTGATGGCTTGAGATAGCATCAAATTTGGAGATCTTTTCTTTTAAAGGGATTAGGCAAGAGAAATTAGTAACTTTGGCCAAACGACCCAATAGCTGAGGTTTGGAAAGTACAATTAATTTCTGATTACTTAGATAGGTATTATCAAAATAGCTGTGTCCTCAATACACTTGGAGGTTCTCATTCCTTGCAATCAAACGCACACAGGAGATTTTAAATCATTTTCATTATGCTATTATCAAAAAGAATAAAGTCTAACATCTGTGTCTTCAAATGAACCACCAGACAGCTACTTAGGCTTAGAAAACATGATAATACCTCACCACAGTGCAAGGTAACACCATGATAGGGTGCCTGCAGGGAAAAGAGTACTAGATTTAAAAAAAAGTAAATTACTTTTTATTTTTCATTTGATATCAAGGTTTTTTACTCTTTATTTGATTGATTGCACATGCAGACTCAAAAATCAACTAAACAGGTGACTGTTTCTTTGGGCTGAGCTGCATAATTCATGTATACACAATGGACTTGCCAATATATTTGATGAAAAAATTAAACTTTCTCTTCAAATAAGAACAGACCATGATCATCAGCCCCTATTCAATCCCCACCCAGATCCAGGGAATTGAAAAAAAGGAAAAGTTAAGAATTAAGGTCTATTTGAATCCATTTTATCTGCAGGGTGAAAAGCAAGGACAGAAAGAATATTTCATCTAATAAAAGATTAATGTGAGAGCTCTTGTGAGTGATAACCGTATTGCTTCCTCTCCGAACTAATTATACCTTTGAATCACATTCAGAAAGGAAGACACAAAGTTACCTTCAGCAAATACTTATTTTAATTGCTTAATAGTGAACACTTCCCTTTGAGCTAATTAGGTTATTTTTCTAGGAGGTACAAAAAGCCCTCTGTCCTCAGTAGAATGTTGAAGATGAACAATGTTATTCCTTTAGAAGAAAGATTTGGAACAGTATAATTATCAATATCAGATTGTTTTTTATCAAAAGAAAATTCAGCCAGGAGCAGCAGTAAGCACCTGCACTCCCAACTACTCAGGAAGCCGAGGCAGGATTGTTGAGTTTGAAGCCATAAAGAAGAGAATTTAGAATTGGATTTTTTTTTCATTTTTTATTGGTGCATTATAGTTGTATATACTGATAGAATTTGTTGCATATTTGTGTGTGTGTGTATATATATACTATAATTTGGCCAATATTTTCACCCCAGTATTTCCATCCCCCCAGCTCTTAGAATTAAATTTATTTTGACAATTAAATTATTCTATGGATTTTTTTAAGAGCCAGGCTCAGGAATTAAATCAGAGCTGTGATCTATATCTTCACATAGCAAGAAAGGTATGCAAACTTATTTCTCCATATTCATAGAGATATGAGAATCAGGGCTAAAACTCTTCATGTCCAATCTCAGTTGCCTTCCAAAAGCATAGATATGTGTTGATATCACCTCTAAAAGGAACTGATATCTTCTCACTACTCAGTGACATATCAAGGTAGAAATGATGAAGTGGATTACCCAGCAGGGTAGAGTACTTTATTACTGAAATTATTTAGAATTGATGACACATAATGATACCAAACTATAACCTAACTTAATAGTTATTATGGTTTAGATACGAATATTCCCCAGAGGCTTATGTGTGAGACAATGCAATTAGTTCCCCAGATGAGATGATTAGATTAGGAAAGGTATAACTTAATCAAAGGACTTAGTGGATCCACTGATATGGATTAACTAGACAGTAACTGTAGGCAGGTGGGTTGTGACTGAGGAGGTAGGTCACTGGGGGCATGACTTTTGGGGATATATCTTATCCCTGATGAGTGATCTCTGCTTTCTTGTTGCTTTGTCTTGAGCTGCTTTTTTTCTACCACATCCTTCCACCATGCTGTTCTGTTTCTTCTCTGGCCCAAAGCTGTGAAATTGGTTGTCTATGGACTGAGACCTCTGAAACTGTGAACCAAAATAAACTTTTCCTTTTCTAATTGTTCTTGTCAGGTCCTTTGGTTACTGTGATGAAAAAGCTGGCTAAACCCGGATTATTATTGTTTTAAATTCTCTATGGATGATATATCCTCTCCTCCCCTTGGCCTGCAGCTAGATGGACCCCTCTACCAAAACCCCCTTGATATGTCCCTTAGTATGACAACTCGCCACATATTGTCATATTGAATCTCTCAACTGAGAAAAGTGAGAATAATTCACCCACAGTTATTCAACTGTTTAGAGTTGCTCAGCTTATCCAACTAGAAAATGAAGGGCGAGAATTAAAACCAATCAAAACCAAATGTTTCCAAAAGCCAAAGCCCATACAATAACTGCCAGTTTTGGTACTCAAGTCAGACACTAGTCTCTTACCTATCGTCTTTTTTTTTTTTTTTAATTTTGTAAATATCACATTTCCAGTATGAGAGGATTTAGGCCAATAAAATGGCTAACAGAAATGACATTTGTACCCTAAATTTCCTTTCAATGAAGGAAATTCTCCTTATTATATATGAATCTTAATGTAGAAAAGACCTATATGTGTGAATTGGCCTCTCCTCTGCCGGGGACAGAGTGTACATAATTACTGCAGGCATCATCAGCTCTGCTACCCTGCAGGACTTGTAAATGTTATTCCAACTGAGTTTCCTAACAATTTACGGGCAGGAAGGACAAGTTTTTCTTAACTTGAAGAAAGCACAGGCCCCTCATCACCTAAATATCTCCCTTCAAGTCAACAAAACTTAGTAAGGAGTAAAATATAACATGAAGGTATATAAAATATTTTTCTATTTCTGTTATTATGTATGAACCTAAAAATTAGACTCCTTAAGATGTTTTCTTAGTACAAGAATGATATTTAAAAATGTAGATTTCAAGAAATGTATTTATTTATGAAGGCTTACTGGTTGTTTCATAAGGCTAGAAACTAACCACAACACTGCCAAGAGAGCAATTACCTTAAAAAGAATAGATGTCCTCAAATGTTCTGAAGAGGGTATGTGAAACAAAGATTTAGACAGAGGTAAAAGGAAACTTTGCTTGTTTCCCAGGGAATGGGGTTAATAGAGTGTGGACAACTGGATGTGGAAGGGACTGGTACATTTATGCCCCAGTCACAAGGAGACAAGCAGGGATAAAATAGGAAATTAGCTCTCTGAGATGCCTAGACAAGCTTGGACTTGTAAATGTTATTCCAACTGAGTTTCCTAACAATTTACGGGCTGGTCTCTGCTCTATTATGAGAAATTAATAAGTGCTAAGTCAATGCTTAAGATAAAGGTATGGGAACAACAGAGGCCTCTCTTCTGAGACCAAAATTATAGGAGCACAGACACATGGAGACAAGGGTTTTGCCTAATGGAATCATGATTTTAAGGGTGCCCACATGAAGAGAAGGTTGGATTGGAATAAGATGAGGATTCTACTCTTGACCAAAGTAACCTGGATGCTTTCAGAAATATCTGGGGCATGTGAGACAGTATTCAGTGAATTATACCAGGACTCATACCTTCATACTAACTCACAATTCATAAAAAAACAATGAACCCTGACATTTACCTTTTACCATTCCATATACAAAAAAAATAACTCAAAATGGATTGTAGGCCAATATATAAAAGATGAAACTATAAAATTCCTAGAGAGAAAATATAGGGGAAAAATCTTTTGATCTTCATTTAAAATTTCTTAGCATGAATCATTTAAAAATGGATAAATTGGACATCATCAAAATTCTACTCTTCAAATGATGCTGTTAATAAAATAAAAATAGAAGTCATACTCAGGGAGAAAATATTTATGACACATATAACTAATAGAAGATATATCTAGAATATGTTTTTAAAGTGGTAGCCTCACAAAAAGAAAACAAACGATCCAGTTGAAGAGGATCTGAACAGAATCTTCACAAAAGGATTGAAAACAAGACCATGCAAAGATGATCAGCACCATTAAACATTTGGGAAATGCAAACTAAAGCTACAGTGAGATTCCACTGAAAAAAATTAAAACTGAAATGACTGACAATACCAAGTGCTCACAAATATTTGCATCAGGTGAAAAATGTCATAAATGGTTAATGGGAATATAAAATGGCACGGCCAGTTTGGAAAAAGTTTGCCAGTTCCTTTTATGTTTATGGATACATTTAGCAAATGATTCAGCAATTCTACTAACAGAGATTTACTCTAATAGAAACTTATATTCATATAAAAATCTGTATGTAAAACATACAGATTTTTTTCCAGCCAAAAAATGAAAGCAATTCACATATTTGTCATATGGTAAATGTATAATCAAAATCTATAAAATAGAATATTGCAGTGTAAAAAAATAAAATAAATTACTGATACATTAGTGAATCTCAAAGGCATTATTCTAAGTGGAGGAAACATGATACAAGAAGCATACTATACTATTTCATTTATAGGGTATTTGAGGAAAGGCAAAACTTTGAAGAAAAAGAAAAACAGCTTAGCAGTCATCAACAACTAGGGAAGGAGAGAGATTTACTCCTAAAAGGAACAAAGGTATTTTTGGAATAACAGATACTTTTTGTATCTTGCTGTTATACAACTGTTTCCATTTGTCAAAAATCACTATCGAGCTAAATACTTAAAAGGGATGTTTTTATTATGTATAAATTATAAATCAATGAATAATGCTTTTAAAAATGCAAAACCAAAAGAAAAAGTTTCCATCTCTGCAATTTATAACCTTTCAAACAAATTATCTGCCCTCTCTGAGCCTCATTTGTGAAGCTGATCACATTTGTACCACAGAATTCTTTGCATGCTGTAACTTGTTCATTCTTACAGCTGTGTAGTGACCCATTATGTACACATTACACCTTTTAAATATATTCATTGTATTTGAGTTCTCCATTTCTTTGGCTTTCTCAAATAGTGTTGTTATAAACATTATCATGAATGTCTTTGACACACATGTATTTAGCAATATATTCATCATGTCTACCAACAGGTCGATATCATTCCTGAGCTCTCATTTGTATATGAGTGGTGGGATCACTTAATATATTATCACATGGCAAATTAGGCCAAGGTGCTGGCCATTGGAATTCACTTTGGTTGCCTGTGTCATTATAACCGTTTTGAAGTTTAGGATACAGTTTCTTTGTGTTTTCTCCTAGATTCCCATAGTGTTTCTCAAATTGAGCCCCGTTTTCTATCCCTCAGCCTCCAGCATCTCCTGATCTGGTAACTAGTTTTTAATACATGACTTTCTAATCTTAGGTCCCCACCAAGACATTCACCACATTTTAGAGACCAGCCTCTATTTTTATTCCCATTGGCCTATAATATGCGACCAAAAAGATTCACATTCCAAACTTGGGGGCCCATGCAACCACTTTGTAAAGATGTCTCTCATATCTGCAAAAAGGGAACATGAATGCAATCCATGATCCAAATACCCACTCCTAGAAATGTGCACGTATATTCACCAAAAGACATGCACAATAATGTTGACATCAACACTATTTGTCACAGCCCAAAACTAAAAACAACCCTAATATAAAAGATATATAAAAAGTGTTGTGTACACATAATGGCTTACTACCCAACAAAAAGAATGAATAAACTACAGCTTGCAATAAGTTGACTGAGTCTCACAAATATGAAAAATAAGAAAGGAAGCCCAAAAAGTATGTTTTGTATGATTTCATTTCTATAACATATAACTACAGGTGAAATACCATAGGGTGTTAGAAGTTTCAGTGGTGGTGACCCTAATGGAAAGGGGCACCTAAGGGTCCTTCTGGAGTGCTGCTAGTACTGTTTTTTTGATATGGGTATTTTTTTTTTTAGTTTGAGAAAATTAACGAAACGATAAATGTATGAGTTATGTACTTTTTGAATGTTATCATTATATCACTCTACTTCAATTCTAAAAGTATATGCAAAAATAAATTGAGTTTGGAAAAATTGGAACTCTGACTAGATCTTGCCAGCACCCTTCTTCCCCATCCCAGGCCATGGATTTACAAAAACTGCTTCAAAAAACTGAATTCAACAGCTGGAATCAGGATGCCTTTCAATTGCTTATATTATTAATATAGAATATCAAATTACTTGGAATCCATATCTTTCTTTTCCAGCCAAATGCCTAATGTCAGCTCAAACTATCTATGTCTTTCTTCTTTTCATTCATTAATTTTACACTAAATTATCATATCATTATTTTATTTCATTATACATTTGGACATTATGCTCAACAATGGAGATGGCATTCATGCATGCACTTATGGTCCACCCAGCCTTCCTCTGCCTTACCTCATTCCTTGAGCCACATTGTGAGAGATCATGAGAGATCATGAGCTTTCCCCGGACTGATCTATCTGACTTGAAATAAACCACCCTGTAAAATTAGTCATTTCCCTCCACCACAGATCAGGACAAAGAGCCACAGAGATACAAATGGAACATGGCTAGCATGGTGGCCAATATTTGATCAAATCCATTTTGGAAAAAGCTTAAAAGCCAACAAAATGATTTAAATAAATTTTTATATAATTCTGGTGTATGTAAATAAAGCTTTCCTGAAAAGAACCAAAATCTGCATAGACTTCTATTACATACCTAAAGTAAATGTAATTTTCCTTGATGGGTAACCAACATATATTAAATGTCTAGCAGTTTTCAAATGATTCCTGTTCTGCTATGACTAGGGAGGCCCATTTAAGAATAATGTGGACACTAGGAGTAATGATATTTGTTTCATTTTGTTAATAAATTTTATTGTGCATATTTGAGATTTACAAAATGAAATTATTGGATACATATAGATAATAAAATGGTTACTGGTGTGAAATAAATTAAGATTAATAACTAAAATCTGCTTATTTCACAAAAATATCTAATACTTCATTAACCATAGTCATGTTGCACCTTAGATCTCTAGATTCACCCTACATATCTGCTACTTTGCATACTTTGACCTGTGTCCTTTCCACCCTGCCCTCATTCCAATTAACCACTGTTGTATTCTCTACCCCTGTATATTGACTACTTAGGGTTTGCTGCTGTTGTTGTTGTTTATTTGTTTGCTCATTTGTTTTTAGATTCTTTATGAGTCTAATCATGTAATAGTTTTCTTTTTGTACCTGACTTTTTGCCTAGTAAAATGTCCGCCAGGTTCATTCATGCTGTGGAAGATGACAGAATCTCCTTTTTAAGACCACATAATATTCCACTACATACATAATAACAATATGTAATATAATAACATAACATAAAATTTGTATATAAAGAGAAACAAGTGGATAAAAAATGTGGTGCAAATCACTGTTGAGGAACAACTAGGTAATTTCTATATCTTGGCTTTTTCGAATAACAAAAACACCACAGTATGAGAGTATGGGTATCTTTATAGGTAGATCATTTTCATGTCCCTTGTGTGTAGACCCAGAGAAGGGATTCCTGGACCATGGATAGTTCTGCTTTGAATTGCTTTAGGACCCCCCACACTGCTTTCCATAAAGACTGCACCAATCTGCATTCCCCTAGACAGTGTCCCTGGGTTTTTAGTATTCACACCCTCGCCAGCATTTGTTATCTTGTAATAGCCATGAGACCCATGTTTATAAGACCTCAAAAAAGGAGAGCAAAACACTTTGTCATGAATTTATAAGCATCATTAATTAATAGCATGCTCATTGAGTTTAATAATGTCAGGTAATAATATAGTCAAGTAATAAAGTTTAATGTTACTATAGTCCATTCACAACTATTTCAATTGTTAACAGTTTCTTAAAATAACACACATAACTGTATTAACATCACCTTTTTGAATAAAACTCACAAAATGATACATTATTTGTTGCCCGATTCAACCTTATTCTCAGAAAATCTGACAGTTGAAGACTCTACAGACATTTTAAATTTCAATTTATTAGCATATAGATTTGGATACTATTTGATATAACAGCACTCCAAAGGGAATTTTAAATATTCTTTTGAGCCTACCACCTTCTAGTTTAGTTTCAGTGATGATTCTCACTTACATGATAAAGATCACTAGCACAACAAAGTAACCAGACCCTTAAGGCTGTAGATTGTCTACATTCATTTTGAAAAAGGTTTGCCATTACCAGCTACACACATTTAAGATGCGCTCCTGCCCTCTGCCCAAAAGGTATGTTTCCAGACTTGTAACCACAGGTGACAAATATAAACTTCGCTTCACTCTGATCTGATCTTTATGTTAAATTCCCTATCTTCAATAAGTTTGTGGGATTTTAAGAAAACTTACAAAGAGCATACTTCCTTTATTTTCTTTCCCTTCCTCCATCTCTCCTTTCTATAAACATATTTGAGAGCTTCCTGGTCTTAGACCTACACAGATGACATGAAGACAAATAAGACACTCTCTGACCTATGCTGTTATAAATTTTCCTCTAAGATACCAATTTCAAACCACTTCAGCTCCTTAGCATCCTGAAACAGGACCCTGATTTTGGATTCTGATGAATAACTTAAACCTCTAAAAAATACATCTTTGCTGCAGATCTTTGCCTGTTCTTAGAGGCCACAAAAGCAGAGGGCAAGGATTTCTCTATTATGTTTGTTGCACCCAACGTCTCCTTGACCACCCCCTTCTCTTTCACAGCCCCCATGGACTTTCATGGCAGGTTGTCAAGGTGATTTCACTAGGAATCCCAAACTACTGGAAAAAGCCATGCTTCCTCCTAGGATTCCCCAGAACAGTTTTTGAGCTGAGATGAGAGATTAGGGAGAGATGCAAGGCTCAGAAAGCTAGTGTTGACATAGGATGAACCTCCTATCACCTGAGTCCTGCTTTGGTGCCTCTCTACTTAGCCCCAAAATATTTCTGGGGATTTGTCATTTTAAAAATAGTGTTGGGTGAAACAGTCTCTAATTTCTTAGTAACTATAAAATCATGAATAAATATAATTATCCTCAACTGATTTTTTTCCCTAATCAATTTTCAACATGATTTAATTTTAGGGTCAACACTAAGGATCATTTTAAATGCAGAAAAGTCCCTGAACAGAATTTATTGCTTCTCAGTCTCCTAATGGGCTTGATACTTCTGGATCAGAATTTCAATTGTGCTAACATTAAGGGCTACTTTTTTTCTGGTTGGATAGCTGGCAATTAGTACTAATGATATAAGAGTTGTGGTATGTCCTTAG
Organism: Ictidomys tridecemlineatus; assembly: GCF_052094955.1. Lineage (NCBI taxonomy): Eukaryota > Metazoa > Chordata > Mammalia > Rodentia > Sciuridae > Ictidomys > Ictidomys tridecemlineatus. The sequence goes on along the minus strand of NC_135477.1, from coordinate 116,069,804 downwards.
ATTTTCCAGTAGATTGATACCTATCTTAAGAAAAAGCAACGGTGCTGTTTCTTTACTTGACTTATTCCTCCTAAGCTTAGAGTTTGTGAACTTATTCAATAAAATATAGGAAACAAAGTATTTTTTTCTGCAGAAACTCAGACAAGAAAGAAGCAAACAACTACTTTTTATTATTTGATTAAAAGTAGTACTTAAAAAGTCTCCTTAAAGCAAGTTGACTTTAAATAGACCAAATGTTCATAATAGGGAAAGAAAGTTAGATCTAAGATTTTATCTTAAAAAAAAGAAACTAAACATTTTAAAATTTAGGTTATTTAATCTCACTATTAGTAAAATATAGATTACAATTGCAACTGGGCTGTAGAATACAGGAAGGCAAACTACAGCCCATGGGCTAAATCTGATCTGCACCCTCTTTTTTTGCATGGCTCATAATCTAAGAATGTTCTTTTACATTTTTAAAGGGTAGTTAAGAAAAAAAGAAACGAAATGTGTGGCAGAGATTTTATATGGCCCACAAATCTGAAAATGTTAACTATCTGCCCTTTTATAGAGAAATTTTACTGATCTCTGCTGCAGAATAAAGGAAGAATGACTTATTGATTGTAGTGTGACATCTTTTTCACCATGGGACATCAGGTATACAAAACACTATTAATCTTCACCCTTGGTTCATGATGTTGTTACTCCACATAGTAGGATAGGTTTTATCAATTATATTTTAACTGAGTTCAAAGTGAACACTCCAAATATAGACTAACTATGAGCTGGTTAACAACCTATATGCACTTCTATGATGCTCAACCCTCCATCGCGTCCTCTGTGTGATGCCTCCATAACCTGAATAAAAGTCTTCAGTTACTTTTATTACTTTTGTACGAATTATTTTATTGTGTTTCTATCTTTCTCTTTTTATATTTTATTTGTATGTATTTAAAGAGTACTTTGGAGTGCTTTGTTTAAAGAGCACTTTTTCACTTTATATTTTATTGCTAACACTTATTGTGCTATTAAAGTTCATTTTTGGTTTTGTTTTGTTTTAGTCTCTGTTGCCCAGACTGGCCTTGAAATCCTGGGTTCAAGTGATCCTCCTACCTCAGCCTCTGGAGAGGTGGGACTCAAAGCACACAACACTACACAAGTTCATTTTTAAAAATCACTGTGTAACCATTCTACCTTGAAAATAAAAAATCATTTATCTATTCTTCCATTTACAGATACTTTTCCAGATTTTGCAGTTGTTGAGAAGATTGCCAAAGAAATTCTCAGATGTGCTTTTGTACATGTAAACTATTAATATATTTGTATATCTTATATACTTAAGAATGTCATTGCTTCCAGTTCCATAGTTTATAGAAATTTTTACTTTAGAAGATAATGCCATACGATTTTCCAAAGTGTTATTCCCATAGTAGAAAAGAGATCCTTGGATCCATGTCTTTAATATTTGGAATTATCCAGTTTTCATTGGGAATCAGATATTTGTGTGGTTTAAATTTGAATTTTTGATCATAAATAATATTGAATGCCTATTCCTATGTCTATGGAGCACTTTCTGTGAAATGGTTTATGACATCTGCTTATATTTTAGTTGGTATATGTTTCCCTTGCTGATTTCTAGAAGTTCTCTATGTATTACTGATAAGAATCCCTTACTGGTTGTATGGATTTTAGATATCTTCTCCAAGCCTTTTTTTTTTCTGTTCTTTTTCCCCCCAGTTTTCCTATAGTCCTTTTTTTTTAAATGGAAGTCTTTTCTTGCCCAGGTCTAAAAGATATTCACTTGGTTTTATATGAAGAATTTTCAATTTTTGTTCATGATATCTGTGTCACTTATTAGGTACTAAGAGCTGTGTTTTGTTTTGAAATATATTTAATCAGGAAATTGAATTTTATCTTTCACCAATGGATAAATTTTTCCCAGCTCTTTTTGTCCACTGATCTGACATGCCACCTCTTTTAGACCAGTTGGGTCACATGTGGGTGTTTTTCTGGGCTCTGTATTCTATTCCACTTGTCAGTTTTTCTCTCCTTGAATTAAAGCCACACTGTCCTAATTACTATAGGTTTGTAGTAAACTCCATAGGAGAGTATCCCCTTCGTGTTCCTCTTCACAAGTTCTTGGTACATTATTAGTCAGTTATACCTATATAAACACACACACACACACACACATACACACATACACATTGGATTTATCAACTCTATTTGGATTTTGGTTAGAGTTCCAAGTAAATCTATCCATTAGTTTGGGGAAATTCAACATTTTGCCAATACTAAGTTCTCCAATCCATTGATTGACGTGGAATAGTTTTTCATTTTATTTATATTTTTGAAGTCTCTTTCTAACATTTTAAAAAATTTTCCCTGTGGCACTCTGACACATATTTTGTTCATTTTATTTCTAGGTAGTTGACATTAAATGACAGTATGGTAAATTATATTTCCTCTTCAATTATATTTTCCAAGTATTGTTGTTGCTCTATAGAAATGCAGCTGACTTTTGGATACTCCACATCTAAATCTTGTTATACTGTTTTTCTATGGTTTCTAAAAATTGTGTTTTTGAGATCTCCTGTGTAAAACAAATATGCAAATGATTGTTTTGTTTCCTCTTTCCCTATAACTATTTCTCCTATTTTTATTTGCTTACGATGCTGTCTAGAAACTCTAATACAATGTTAAATAAAAGTGGTGAACATGCTTGTTTCACTAATGACTTCAATGTGAATGCTTCTAGCTTTCTTTAGGATTTTTTTAAATAGGTATTTTTGTTAGATTTAATACTTCTTCTCTTTGTATTTTAATAGAGGTTGTAAGATTGTGTGTGAGATCGTAACAAAGGCTTTTTCACCAACTATTGCAATGGCCTTTGAGTGTTCTATTTTTAACTTTTGTGTGTGTGTGTGTGTGTGTGTGTGTGTGTGTGTGTGTGTTGCTGGAGATTGAACCCAACCCAGGGAAGCCAAGACTCTACCAATTGAACTAAACTATATCTCCAGCCCAAGTGTTCTATTTTAACCTTTTTAATAGGTCAAATTAAATTTTTGAATTTTCTAATATTAAACTTTGTTTAATATCTAAAATCAACCCACATTGGTTATGGTATATTATCTGTTTTATTCAGTTCTGAATCGGATTTGAGAATATTTTTTAGTTATCTTCCTGGGCAAAACTGGTCTTTGTTACATTCGTTTTACTTAATGTTTCCTGCTTTTGGCATCTGGATTATTTATAATGTATTGGGAATTATTTATATTTTCTGTGGTAAAAAAAGCACATTTAAAATTGTTATTAAATCTTTCTTTAAACTTTTGGAAGAACTGCCTCATGTTATAAAACACTTTAAAACACATATAAAACACTTTAGTGGTTTGTAGTTTTGTTATGTTTTCATTTTTTGTTAATTATGTCTTCAAATTATTCAATAGATATAGGATTTTCAACATGTCTTTCTTTTTATTTACTCGTGGTTAAGTATTTTTTCTAGTTCATTCATTTGTCTGTTTTTCAACATTTTTTACATACAAATGTTCATAGTGTACATGTTGAATCTCTATCTGTATCTTACCCTCTTTTCATTCTTATATTGCTTATTTCTGTTTCTCTTCATTAGTCTTGCCAGATTATCTAACTTATTCCTTATCTCTTTTAGTAAAAAAATCCATTGCCTTGCTGATCTTTTAAAATATGATTTAATTAATACCCCTTCATTATTTTAATGTTTCCTTTTACCTTCTTGGGTTTTTCTCTTTTCATAAGTCCTTCATTTGAGCACTTAGCCCTTTTCAGATTCTTAACAATATGAAAAGCCCCTCTATTAATTAATACAGCAAGTACAATATTTGCTCTTACAACCTTTAGTTTACATGGTTCCCATCATCCTTTAATTTTTTTATCATTATAAATATTTATCATTAAATACTTTTCCTTAGTCTATATATTATTTAGTAGCACATTGCTAAGTTTTCAAATGTGTAGTCATCCATTCACTTTTGTGTCAAAAACTTCAAACTTAATAGCTATGTTGCCATAAAGATCAGGTCTATATAGTACCTATTCTTTGAAACCTATGGGTGCTTTCTTTGGCCTAGTACATAGTCAGTTATTGCAAATGTTTCATGCTCATTTGAAAAAAAAATGTAGTCTTTAATTTTTGGATTCAGAATTCTATATATGTGTTCATTGGGTCATACTATTTAACTCTTGATTTTTTTCTCTACAATGTTGTTTTTAATGTTGATTTCAACCAACCATTATATGGAAAAGATATGCTAGTCTTTCCACATTTGAGGAAATAAATTAATTTTTTGATATATTTTAAGCATGTATCTCTAGGAGCATACATATTTAAACTTTCTAATCTTCATTATAAGGTGAAATTGTATTAAATATGTTGTTTCTTTCTATGTTTCATATTAAAAAATTTTTGATCTAGCCAGGCATGGTGGCTCACATCTGAATTCCCAGTGGCTCTCAAAGCTGATACATGAGGATCACAAGTTCAAAGCCAGTCTCAGCAATTAACAAAGCCCTAAGCAACTTGGCAAGACCCTGTCTCTAAATAAGATACTAAAAAGGGCAGGGGATATGACTCAGTGGTTGAGTGCCCCTGAGATCAACCTTTAGTTAAAAAAAAAAACCCACACACAAAACAAAACAATGTTTGATTCTTAGCATTGTATTTTCTTATTAATAAATCCATCTTAAATTTATTTTTAAGGAAGTCAGGTCCTAAGTGGACACACTGAAGATTTGGGCCTACTTTTTCTTCTATTAGGCACAGTGTCTCTGGTCTAATTCCTAGGTGCTTGATCCACTTTGAGTTGATTTTTGTGCATGATGAAAGATAGGTGCTTAATTTCATTGTGCTGCTTATGGATTTCCAGTTTTCTCATCAATATTTGTTGAAGAGGCTAACTTTTCTCCAATGTATGTTTCTGGCACCTTTGTCTAATATGAGATAACTGTATTCATGTGGGTTTGTCTCTGTGTCTTCTATTCTGTGCCATTAGTCTTCCTGTCTACTTTGGTGCCAATACCATGATATTTTTGTTACTATAGCTCTGTAGTATAGTTTAAGATCTGGTATTATGATGCCTTCTACTTCACTCTTCTTGCTAAGGATCGCTTTGTCTACTCTGGGTCTCTTATTTTTCCAAATGAATTTCATTATTGCTTTTTCTATTTCTATGAAGAATGTTATTGGGATTTTAAATGACTTTTAAATTTTGTCTAAATTAATATCTATACCACCTCCTAAAAATAAAAGTACTTTATTGCATTCTCAGTTTTTTATCTGCCTCTGCTGTGAACATTAATGTTGGATTATTAAGAATATAGTTCTTCTTTAGGCTTTTTTAAGAATACAAAAATAACAAGGCATATAATGATTTTTAAATCACTTATCTCTATCACTATTCCTTTCATTGATCTTTCTCATTTAATGATTTTATCTATAATTAAATCTAATATGAAAATATGTTTACAAAGCTTTTTGAGGCCTTTTATGTCTGATATTATTAGGATGCCCTTATATTTGCATTAAAGTTCAAGTGGACATAAAATTATCTTTCAGACTTCAAAAACTTTATACAATTATCTTCTTATGTCCTATTTTGCTGTTAAAAAGATAACATCAATCTCGTTAGGTTCTTTTTTTTTGTCTAAATTCTGTAATTCACTCTTTATCATTGATATCATAAAATTTCAATGTAATGGAATTTTTCTTTAGGTAATGGTAGACCCACTGAAGACAACCAGAAGATCTGACCACATAAAAGTCTGCTTGAGGTTTCCAAAAGTTTGAACAATTGCCAAACCATCACTGAGGGAGGAAGGGTGCTCAGAAATGAAAGCCCAGGCATTTAATATACTTTTCCTCTGAGGTCATTTGTTTATTCTGGAAGGTGTCATTAAATTTGACAGGTCCTAGAAATTAGGAAGGCCCCTTACGAATTAAGGCAGTGATGAAACTCTCTCATTCTAGACTGGGACCACAAGAAACTGCCACTTAGGAAAAAGGACAAAATAGAAGTACAAGGACCTTACCAGGATATGATCCAGTAAGAAATACTTAGAATCATAAGGGGGAAATAGGGTGGAAAAATTGAAAAGAATATGAAATGTATAAGGCACAATGTGAGAAGACACTAACATGTATACATCTGGAGTATTATTAGGTCACAGGAAGAAAAATAATGGCAATAAGAATATTTGTGGATATAATGACTGAAACTGTTCAAGATTTTAAAAGATAGGAAGACAGTTTCAAGAGATCTTATAAACCCAGAACAGCATGAAGTCAAACAAATCCACACCTAGATGTGTACTTCAAAACTACTACAAAAGAAATACAATAAGAAAACGGCAGATTCCCTGAAAAGAAGTAAAAATAATGTTGACAGTTAACTTTTCAAGAAATGCCAACCTACTTATGGAAGACAGTTCCAAACCAAGAACCCTATACCCAGCAAAAATATACCGTGAGTAGAACACTAAAATAAATACATATGCAATCCCCCTTCAAAAAAAAAGAGAGAGAGAATGTTCCAAGTACCTTGCACTGAAATAAAACCTAGAGTCTTTGCAGACAGAAGAAAATTGATTCTAGATGGAAGTTCAGAAAAAAGAAATGAAAGATAACCCCCCCAAATTAATGATATGTGATCTATGTAAATGAATATTGAGTTCTAAAAACAACAATAACAATATATTGAGCTTTAAATATAAAAAGAGCTAAAGCACATGATTTAATGAACTGTAAGTTAGACTGTAAATGATGTTTAAGTATTTCAATGCTCTTACATTATTCTAGAAAAAAATAAAAGTACTATTAATTCTAAACATTAATCTCTAATGGTAAATAACAATATATTTCTAAAATAGTATACAACTTCTGCTTTAACATATAGGAGAAATGGTCTAATAAAAATGGAAGAAATTTTGAAGAGAATTAGGAATATAGACTAACAAGGCAAATAGAATGCACTTTAAAAATTGATATATTTCAACTCAAATATACCAGCAATTATATATAAATGGTCTAAGTGCTTCAATTGTAAGAAAAGTATGGTCAGAATGGATAAAGAAAAATATAATCTTATGCTATTATAAGAGATATTTATAAGTTACAGACAATTTAAAAAGAAAAAATACTCTATAAATACTAACTGAAAGAAAAATTGATATAGCTAGAAAAGTATTAGATAACATAGACTATAAGGAGAAAGTATCATTAGGGGTTCAAAGGAAGATTTCAAAATGATGATAAATTTAATTTACTAGGAAATATTTATATTTACCTAAAATCGTGCCATCAAAATGTGCAAAGCAAGAATTAGCAAGGTTAATAAGATACGATCTAAATATATGAAAGGAGAAAGCATTCTCAGGGGTTGGAAAACTCAATGTTGTAAAACTACTGCTATTTTCCAACTTGTTTTAAAAATTGCTGCAATTGTAGTCAAAATTCCAACAAATATCTTGTGGGATGTGTCACAAGAGGATTTTAAATTTTCTGTGACAATGCAACCATCACTTGTAAATAGAGTTTTATTTTCACTTTTTCTGATCCCGTTTTTCATTTATGTATTCCTGTCTTAATCTACTAGTTTTTGTTTGGTTTGGTTTTTGTTTGGTACCAGGGATTGAACCCAGTGAAGTTCAGTCACTGAGCCACATCCCCAAATTTTAAAATTTTTTATATTGAGACAGAGCCTCACTAAGTTGCTGAGGCTAGCTTTGAACTTGCCATCCTCCACTGGATTACAGGCATATGCCATCATGCCCAGTTTAATCTACTAGCTTTAATCTGCTGAGTACTATGGGAAGAAAGGAGTTCCATTGGCCCTCTTTGTTATGTCCTTGATCTCAGAGGGTTTATTGTCATTAGAGTTACCAAACATTTTTTAAATTATTTTTATTAGAGTTTAGAAAGTTCCCTTTTAGTCATTATTTCTAATTTTTTTTTTTTTTTTTGGTGGTGCTGGGAATTGAACCCAGGGCCTTGTGCAAGCACTCTACCAACTGAGCTATATCCCCAGCCCTGTTTCTATATTTTTCTGTAGTTACTATCTAATATATTTTTCTAAAGTGTTTTTTGCATCTGTTTAGATTATGTGAGCTTTTTTTTTAATCTGTTACTGTTGTGAATTATATTGATGGATTTTCACATTTGATACAGTATCTTTATATTCCTAAAGTCAGGTCAACTTTGTCTTGACATGTTGACATGTTATCATTATGTAGTGCTTGATTTGATAACATTTGGATTAAAAGGTTTGCATCTAGGTTTATGAGTGAGATTGACCTTAAATTTTCCTTTAATGTCCCTGTCAGGTATTGATATCAAGATTTGGCTGGCTCTATAAACTGAGATGGGATGTATTTCCTTTTTCTCGTCTTAGTCTCAGAAACAAGTTTCATTTCTTTACTGTTTCTTTTTCTTTAGAGATGGGTGTTCTTGCTTAAATATTTAGTAGAAGAAAAGTATGTGAAAATCCTCCGTGTATATTTTCCTTTCACAATCCAATCACCTCTTAAAGTCCTCACCTCTTAGTACTATCACATTGGCACTATCTGAGTTTTGGAGAGGACACATTCAAACCACAGAACCCCCAACTTACCATATTTTAGATCATCACCTATAAGAAGCATATAGTTATGATTTAGTATAGTCTTGCAATCTGTTTTTTAGTGGTATCGTGTTGTTCCTTTACATTTAAATCCAAGATCAACATATTTGTAATCAATTCTATGTATTATACTTTTCTATTTGTCTTGCTTATTACTTTTTCTTGCTTAAGAATCTATTTTTAAAAAGTTTCTAAAATACTAAGTTTAACAAGGTTACAGGACAAAAAGTCAGCACCCAAGATCAATCATATATCCTTACAATGCACAATGGGAAATAAATTGAAAACAATCCATTTATAGTCATGTCAAAACTAAATGCTATAAATCTAACAAAATACATACAGAGCTCTATATTGAAATCTAATAAAAATGTTGCTAATAAAAAGGCAACTGAAACAGAAAGACTGCAATTTTCTTGTTGAATCTTGGTTGAATCTTACAAGATTCAACATAATCTTGTCAATTCTCCCCAAATACACGTGTGCGTGTGTGTGTGTGTGTGTGTGTGTGTAAATGTAGAGAGAATTAATGTAAGCTAATCAAAATCTTAGAATAGCATTTTATGGAGATTAACAAACTGATTCTTCAATTTATTTGGAAGGGCACAGGAACCAGAACAACTAAAACAATTTTGAGAAAGAAAATAAAGTTGGGGAAACTAAACTTAACACCAAATATATTGTTTTCAAGAATGTGTGATATTGGTGAAGGGATATCATACAAATAAATCTAACAGAATGTAAAGTCCAGAAATATATTCACACAAATATTGCCATTTGATCTTTTATAAAGATGTATAAAATCCCATTAGATAAAGTATAATCTTTTTAACAAATGTGAGTAAAGCCACCAGACATCAATGTGCAACTTTTAAAAAGTTAGCTTTTACCTAAACTCAACTTATGAGAAGATTTTTATAAACTAACTCAAAATAGATTATAGATCTAAATATATAACATAAAATCATAAGACTTTCAGGAAAAAAAATTAGGAAATACATTCATGACCTAGGGTTTGGTAAAGAGCCCATAGATGCTCTACCAAAAATGTGACCACAAAGAAAAATACTTTTTAAATTAGAGTTCATCAAAATTATAACTTTTACCCTGTGAATAATATTGCTAATAGAATGAAAAGACAAACTGAAAGAAAACCTTTTAAAACCACATATCAGATGAAAGACTTGTATTTAGGCTCTACAACTAACTCTCCTATGCTACCTTAGGCTGCAATGAGTAAAGGAAAAATACTCAAATAATAATAACAGAAATTCTAAAAGTCACACTACTTTGCCTTCTTTCTATTGGAAGGAAACTTAAGAGTTGAGAAGAAGGGCTCACTACTAACATTCACCAGTTTTTTTGTTCTCTTAACCATTGAATTTAAATATTAAGCCTATAGTCAACCAGGATTAAGACTTTATTCCCTTTCTGGGGAGAAGAGCAATCCATGAGGACAAAGTCCAGCTCTCATTTTCATAAGACCACTCTCCAAGCACTCTCCAGACTGCAGCTCTTTCGTGTGTTATTCCAGGACAAATTGTAGAGGTTTGGATTCAACTTCAATGTATTATGAACTTGCTCAGAAGGAAGTCATTAATTTAATCAATTCCACTCTGTACCCATTGCTGAAAGTCAAACTCATTCTCTTCTCTATCTTGGTTTTGAAGCTACACCCATCAGTGTTACCCCATATAGCACATCATACAACTAGCAATGAGATTGAAGTACAATCTCAAGATACTTCAACAATAAAATGACCATATAGAGATGCACCAAATTTGAATATAAACCCATTGCTGTTATCACATTCCCAGAGACAAAAGATCAGAGATTGGAATTTTAAGTGAGAAAACATTCAAATCCAAAGAAATTGACTTTGAAACTTAATTTTTTTTTTTGTTCTTTAGAGTTAAAAATTCAAAGTCCAAAACATTTCCTCCCAGTTTTGCTTCATTTCAACCAAGGGAGTTCTCAGTGCCTTGATGTAATGAGGCTTGGATTCTTTCTCATTTGAATAAGTTTCCATCAGAGTCTCCTAAGTAAAATCAGTTCAATCCTAAGTCTCTTGTGATCCTCAAATGTAAACGATCCAAAGAGTTGATCATCTCCTCAGTATTTTCATATCATCGGCCTATCGTCCTGTAGAAGTTTTAAACTAATTCCCAGACTTTGCAGCAGAGTTTCAGGCATGATTGTGTTCAGGAAACACTCCGTAAGGTGCGAGACCATACTGATATTTAGGGCCAGCTGAGTGAAGAAAAATGGATAGAGGAGAACTCTGATCTTTTGTGAACATAACATCAATTGAGAAAAGATCGCATCAAGAGAGTAATATTTCACTGTACATTCACCAGATCTGGAGGAGGAAGGGGAACCTCTCTATGCATATTGCCTTATCTTCCAAATGTGGTTTTTGAAATACACTTCCTTCTACAAACTTTAAAAATTTACAGTGGTGGCTGAAAGTCTGCATAGTCAGTAAAGCCCCAGCATCTTCTAAAGCACAGACTGCAAAACTACTCATAAGCACCTTCCAGAGAACACCAAGGTTTCAGAAACAAGTTGCTAATGTTAGGTTGGTTTACTTCATCAGAGACAACTAAGTCAGTGGGTTCACAGGTGTGCAAAAAGTCCCTGAGCATGTGGCCTGAGAATAATCTTGTATAAAATGCAACATAATTTATTTTCCATTTTTCTATAGCAACATTTTAAGCTGCACATAGTTTCCTAAACTACTCCCCAAATCAGATTCTCCAGGATGATGCTTATTATGGTACCAGTTGATTTGCCCTTGATTAATATTTACTTGTTTTCATGATCTAGTTCTCATTCTAGTGTCTTTGATACAGGGAAGGGCCCCTTAATGAAAAGCCCTAGGAGTGAAGCCTGATCAGTTTCACTCTATGATTCCTTGTACCACCTTTATTTTTTTATTTTTTTATTTTTAAAATTTTCTTTATTCTAAGTTCTCATAAATATATATAAATTAAAACAAAAGTATGTTCATTTATGTCTCTTTTTTTTAATTTCTTTTTTTTTTATTGGTTGTTCACAACATTACAAAGCTCTTGACATATCATACTTCGAACAATAGTTTCAAGTGAGTTATGAACTCCCATTTTTACCCCAAATACAGATTGCAGAATCACATAGGTTACACATTCACATTTTTACATAATGCCATACTCGTGACTGATGTATTCTGCTACCTCTCCTATCCTCTACTATCCCCCTCCCCCCCATCTTCTCTTTCTATCCCATCTACTGTAATTCATTTCTCTCCTTATTTTTCTTCCAATTCCCCTCACAACCTCTTTTATGTAGTTTTTTATAACAATGAGGGTCTCTTTCCATTTCCATGCAATTCCACTTTTCTCTCTCTTTCCCTCCCATCTCGTGCCTCTGTTTAATGTCAATCTTTTCTTCCTGCTCTTCCTCCCTACTCTATTCTTAGTTGCTCTCATTATATCAAAGAAGACATTTGGTATTTGTTTTTTAGGGATTGGCTAGCTTCACTGAGCATAATCTGCTCTAATGCCATCCATTTCCCTGCAAATTCCATGATTTTGTCATTTTTTAGTGCTGCGTAATACTCCATAGTGTATAAATGCCACATTTTTTTAATCCATTCATCCATTGAAGGGCATCTGGGTTGGTTCCACAGTCTAGCTATTGTGAATTGTGCTGCTATGAACATCGATGTGGCAGTATCCCTGTAGTACGCTCTTTTAAGGTCTTCAGGGAATAGACCAAGAAGGGCAATAACTGGGTCAAATGGTGGTTCTATTCCTAGCTTTCCCAGGAATCTCCATACTGCTTTCCAAATTGGCCGAACCAATTTGCAGTCCCACCACCAATGTATAAGAGTACCCTTTTCCCCACATCCTCGCCAGCACTTGTTATTATTTGACTTCATAATGGCTGCCAATCTTACTGGAGTGAGATGGTATCTTAGGGTAGTTTTGATTTGCATTTCTCTGACTGCTAGAGATGGTGAGCATTTTTTCATGTATCTGTTGATTGATTGTATGTCCTCTTCTGAGAAGTGTCTGTTCAGGTCCTTGGCCCATTTGTTGATTGGGTTATTTGTTGTCTTATTGTCTAATTTTTTGAGTTCTTTGTAAACTCTGGATATTAAGGCTCTATCTGAAGTGTGGGGGGTAAAAATTTGTTCCCATGATGTAGGCTCCCGATTTACTTCTCTTATTGTTTCTCTTGCTGTGAAAAAACTTTTTAGTTTAAGTAAGTCCCATTTGTTGATTCTTGCTATTAATTCTTGTGCTATGGGTGTCCTGTTAAGGAATTTGGAGCCTGATCCCACAATATGTAGATCGTAGCCAACTTTTTCTTCTATCATATGCAGAGTCTCTGATTTGATATCAAGGTCCTTGATCCATTTTAAGCTAATTTTTGTGCATGGTGAGAGGAGGGGATTCAGTTTCATTTTGTTGCATATGGATTTCCAGTTTTCCCAACACCATTTGTTGAAAATGCTATCCTTCCTCCATTGCATGCTTTTAGCCCCTTTATCGAATATAAGATAGTTGTAACTTTGTGGATTAGTCTCTGTATCCTCTATTCTGTACCATTGGTCTACCCGCCTGTTTTGGTACCAGTACCATGCTGTTTTTGTTACTATTGCTCTGTAGTATAGTTTGAAATCTGGTATTGCTATACCACCTGATTCACACTTCCTGCTTAGAATTGCTTTTGCTATTCTGGGTCTTTTATTTTTCCATATGAATTTCATGATTGCTTTATCTATTTCTACAAGCAATGCCATTGGAATTTTGATTGGCATTGCATTAAACCTATAGAGGACTTTTGGTAATAACGCCATTTTGATGATGTTAGTTCTGCCTATCCATGAACAGGGTATATCTTTCCATCTTCTAAGATCTTCTTCTACTTCTCTTTTTAGGGATCTGTAGTTTTCATTGTATAAATCTTTCCCCTCTTTTGTTAGGTTGATTCCCAAGTATTTTATTTTTTTTGAGGATATTGTGAATGGAGTGGTTTTCCTTATTTCCATTTCAGAGGTTTTGTTGCTGATATACAGAAATGCCTTTGATTTGTGCGTGTTGATTTTATATCCTGCCACTTTGCTGAATTCATTTATTAGTTCTAGTAGTTTTTTTGTAGACCATTTTGGGTCTTCTAGGTATAGAATCATGTCATCTGCAAATAGTGATAATTTAAGTTCTTCCTTTCCAATTTTTATGCCTTTAATTTCTTTCGTTTGTCTAATTGCTCTGGCCAGTGTTTCGAGAACTATATTGAATAAAAGAGGTGATAGAGGGCATCCCTGTCTTGTTCCTGATTTTAAGGGGAATGCCTTCAATTTTTCTCCATTCAGAATGATGCTAGCCTGGGGCTTAGCGTAAATAGCTTTTACAATATCAAGGTAAGTTCCTGTTATCCCTAGTTTTTCTAATGTTTTGAACATAAAGGGATGCTGTACTTTGTCGAATGCTTTTTCTGCGTCTATCGAGATGATCATATGGTTCTTATCTTTAAGTCTATTGATATGGTGAATTACATTTATTGATTTCCGTATATTGAACCATCCCTGCATCCCAGGGATGAATCCTACTTGATCATGGTGCACAATTTTTTTGATGTGTCTTTGTATCCGATTCGCCAGAATTTTATTGAGGATTTTTGCATCTAGGTTCATCAGAGATATTGGTCTGTAGTTTTCTTTCTTTGATGTGTCTTTGTCTGGTTTCGGAATCAATGTGATGTTGGCCTCATAGAATGAATTTAGAAGGACTCCCTCTTTTTCTATTTCCTGGAATAACTTGAAAAGTATTGGTATTAATTCTTCTTTAAAGGTTTTGTAAAACTCCGCTGTATACCCATCCGGTCCTGGGCTTTTCTTGGTTGGTAGTCTTTTGATTACTTCTTCAATTTCATCCATTGATATTGGTCTGTTCAAATCGTGTGTGTCCTCCTGACTCAGTCTGGGCAAATCATATGTCTTAAGAAATTTATTGATGTCTTCACTATCTTCTATTTTATTGGAATATAGGTTTTCAAAATAGTTTCTAATTGTCTTCTGTATTTCTGTGGCGTCTGTTGTGATATTGCCTTTTTCATCCCTTATGTTAGTAATTTGAGTTCTCTCTCTTCTTCTCTTCGTTAGCATGGCTAAAGGTTTGTCAATCTTGTTTATTTTTTCAAAGAACCAACTTTTAGTTTTGTTAATTTTAGATAGTTTCTTTTGTTTCAATTTCATTGATTTCCGCTCTGATTTTAATTATTTCTTGCTTTCTGCTGCATTTGCTATTGTTTTGCTCTTCCTTTTCTAGGGCTTTGAGATGAAGTGTGAGCTCATTTATTTGTTGGTTTTTCCTTTTTTTGAGGAATGACCTCCAGGCGATGAATTTCCCTCTTAAAACTGCTTTCATTGTGTCCCATAGATTCCAATAGGTTGTGTCTGCATTTTCATTTGTCTCTAAGAATTTTTTGATTTCCTCCTTTATGTCTTCTGTAACCCTTTGATCATTCAGTAACATATTGTTCATTTTCCATGTGATATTGGATTTTCCCTTCCTTCTTTTATCATTAATTTCCAGTTTCAATCCATTATGATCAGATAAAATGCATGGTATAATCTCTACCCCTTTATATTTACTGAGGGTTGCCCTGTGGCATAATATATGGTCTATTTTTGAGAAGGATCCATGTGCTGCTGAGAAAAAAGTATATCCATTCGATGATGGTTGGTATATTCTATATATGTCAGTTAAGTCTAGGTTATTGATTGTGGTATTGAGGTCTATAGTTTCTTTATTCAACTTTTGCTTGGAGGATCTGTCCAATGGTGAGAGAGGTGTGTTGAAGTCACCTATAATTATTGTGTTGTGGTCTATTTGATTCTTGAACTTGAGGAGAATTTGTTTTATAAACTTCGAAGCGCCATTATTTGGTGCATAAATATTGATAATTGTTATGTCTTGTTGTTTAATGGTTCCTTTTAACAGTATATAATGTCCTTCCTTATCCCTTTGGATTAACTTAGTCTTGAAGTCGATTTTATTCGATATGAGGATGGCCACCCCTGCTTGCTTGCGAGGAGCGTGTGCGTGGTATATTTTTTCCCAACCTTTCACCTTCAGCCTGTGTATGTCTTTTCCAGTCAGGTGAGTCTCCTGGAGACAGCATATTGTTGGATTTGTTTTTTTGATCCATGTTACCAGCCTATGTCGCTTTATTGGAGTGTTTAAACCATTAATGTTTAGAGTTACTATTGATATATGGTTTGTACTTACAGCCATATTTGATTATTTATCTCATTTTTTTATTTTTATTTTTTTAATTGCGTTTGTTTCACCATGATTAGTTTTCCCCCCTCCGTCTGTCTTTACTGAGGTACTTCCCACTGTTGGCTTTGGTTATTGTTTTCCGTTTCTTCCTCGTGAAGTGTTTTGCTCAAGATGCTTTGCAACGCTGGTTTTCTGGCTGCAAATTCTTTTAGTTTTTGTTTATCGTGAAAGATTTTTATTTCGTTGTCGTATCTGAAGCTTAATTTTGCTGGGTACAGAATTCTTGGTTGGCATCCATTGTCTTTCAGTGTTTGAAATACGTTATTCCAGGATCTTCTCGCTTTCAGCGTCTGAGTTGAGAAGTCCGTTGTTAACCTTATTGGTTTACCCCTGAATGTAATCTTTCTCTTTTCTCTTGTAGCTTTTAATATTTTCTCTTTGTTCTGTATATTGGATATCTTCATAACAATGTGTCTTGGCGTTGGTCTACTGTGATTTTGTATGTTCGGTGTCCTGTATGCATCTACAATTTGAATATCTGTTTCCTTTTTTAATTCTGGAAAGTTTTCTGTGATTATTTCATCTAGTAGATTACTCATTCCCCTTGTTTGAATCTCTATCCCTTCCTCTATCCCAATGACTCTTAAATTTGGTTTTTTTATATTATCACATATCTCTTGTATGCTTCTCTCATGATTTTTAACCAGCCTATCTGAGATGGCTAGCCTCTTTTCCAGATGATATATTTTGTCTTCATTATCTGATGTTCTAGCTTCTACTTGCTCCACTCTATTAATGATACTCTCATTTGAGTTTTTAATTTGGTTTATAGTTTCCTTCATTTCTAAGATTATGGTTTGATTCTTTTTTATAGTCTCTATCTCCTGATAAAGATGCTTAACTTCTTCCTTTATCTGTTTGTGTAATACATTCTCAATGTGTTCTTTCGCTGCTTGAATTTGCTGTCTTGTATCCTCTTTAAGGTTCCGTTCCATCTGTCTCAGGTGTTCCATGAGTTCTTTATATGACCATTTTTCTGGTGGTTCTATATCCTCCTGAATATTTAGGCTGCCCTGCATTGTTTGCACTCCTTTTCTTCCTTGCTTTTTCATGCTGTTCATATTGTTTCTTGTTCTGTTTGACTGCTGAGTTACTGTTTACTCCTATAAATATATTTGGAGCTTGGGAGGAAAGGTATTAGAAGGGATGGGTAGAAGTCACTAAAGAGAATAAGAGTAAGCAGGTAGAATTCAAGGAAGGGGGAATAAGAAAATTAAAAAGAGATGTAAAGACAGGAGAAAAGAAGGATAGAAAAAAATAGAAGATTAAAAGGGATTTAAAGAAAAATAATAATAGTAGAAATGGAAAATGAGATTTAAAAAATAGAATAAAATAAAATAAGATGGATTAAAAAACATTTAAAAAGACAGCAAAAAAAAAATTTATAAATGCAGTCCTAGAGTTCGATTAACTGCTCTTCCAGTGGGTGGAGCTATGCCCACCGGGCCAAGTTTCTCCTCTCAGTAGGCGGGAGTCAATCACTGTGCAGTGGTACTTCCTCCCGGATTGGGCGGGTCTCCATTCCTGCTGTTCGCTGTGTGGGCGGGGCCTTTTGCAGAGCTGGTCAGGGGTCGTTTGCAGCACTGGGTTGGCAGGTGGAGGGTGGTCGTCTGCAGCTCCAAACCGCCAGAGGAGGTTCACAGAGTCGAGCCCTTGGGGCCGGGCAGGCAGCGCCTGCTCCCCCACTCACTGCAAGGGTGTAGGCAGCGGCTGCTTGGCGGTAGCCAGCGGCGGTTCACAGAGCTGGTCTGGGGGGGCCCAAGCAGCCAAGCAGGCAGCACCGGCTCCCAAGTTCACTGCGCCGTGTGAGCAGCGGCTGGTTGAGGTTCACCAAGCCAGCCTGGGGGAGGGGGGGGGGAACAGGCAGACAGCCAGCAACTGCTCCCAAGTTTGATGTTACGTGTGGGCGGTTCACAAAGCCGGGCTGCGGGGACCCAGGCAGGCCGCTCCTGCTCCTAAACTCGCTGCAGCGTGTGGGCGGCGGTCGGCTTGGGTTCACAGGGCCCGCCCGCGGGGATCCAGGCAGGCAGCAATGGTTCCCAAGAACAATGCAGCGTGTGGCCTGCGCCGGCTGGGATTCACAGAGCCAGCTCGCGGGGACCCGGGCAGGTCGCTCCTGCTCCTAAACTCGCTGCCACGTGTGGGCGGCGATCGGCTTGGGTTCACAGGGCCCGCCCGCGGGGGTCCAGGCGGGCAGCAATGGTTCCCAAGAACAATGCAGCGTGTGCCCTGCGCCGGATGGGATTCACAGAGCCAGCTCGAGGGACCCGGGCAGGTCGCTCCTGCTCCTAAACTCGCTGCCGCTTGTGGGTGGCGGTCGGCTTGGGTTCACATGGCCCGCCCGCGGGGATCCAGGCGGGCAGCAATGGTTCCCAAGAACAATGCAGCGTGTGCCCTGCGCCGGCTGGGATTCACAGAGCCAGCTCGCGGGAACCCAGGCAGGCAACGACCGTTCCCACGAATGCTGCAGCGTGTGGGCAGCGGTCGGCTTGGGTTCACAGAGCCCGCCCGCGGGGGTCCAGGCGGTTAGTGTCCGCTCCTATGCTCACTGCAATGTGTAGGCAGTGGCCATTCGGCGGCCCCCGGTGGGTCTGTGCCCCTGCTCTGGGTTGCCGAGATTCAGTATTTTGTGACAATCTGACACCTCCTATTAAACTTACTAGTTCCAGGAAGGTCTCCTTTCAGAGGAAATTTGCTTGAAGTTTCCCAGCAGGACGCATGTGGGTGTATTAATGAGTCTCTCTGATCCCCTTACCACGGAGGCATTGTATGTGCTGCCTCTTCGCTGGCAGCCATGTTCTCTCTCCTCCCTTGTACCACCTTTAATTAAGCTATGTGTCTCTTCTTGGCCCCCACACACTAATGCCCTATACTGCAGTCTGCAGTCTCACCTTCCTTAAATGTTCTGCATTTATATGCAGTATTGTAAAATATATGTTCTTTTGGATTCACTAATTTAATATGTTTAATTTCTCTCAAATAAATATATTTTCTTCTCCATAATAATACATTTTTATTCTCATCAAAGCTATCTACTATCACCAAGTGAAAGGAAGTAAGGATAAAAAGTTTTGAGAGAAGCTATCACTTTTAGTAAAATACATTACTGATTCTTAATTATATATTGGTTTTCTAATTTTAAAAAATAAAGCAGTGGCTAGTTTTTATTGTGAAATGTATCCATGTCTGTTTCAAGTAGGAGAAGGACTATTAAGGACATCTATAGGATCTGATAGCAAACATTAGTATCCAATGTATTAGTAAACATTTGTAGTCAATGTATTATTATTGTCTAATACATGTATAATACAATGTTTTATTATTATAATGTATTTTTATTAATATATGACAAGTCTTGGCTTTCAACACAAATCTGACTCTTAATTGACTGATTTTCCTACAATATTCACCAAGACTTTTGAGAATTTTAAGGAAACATTATTATCAATTAGTCTTAATAATGATGTATAACAAATCACCCTAAATTAGCATATCTCAACCTCAACATTATTGACATTTTTGCCAGATATTCCTTGATGTGGGACCAGTCATTTCATGGTAAGATGTTCAGCAGATTCCTAGGCTTCTACCAAATAAATACTGACAGAACACCCTCTGGCAAACAGATGGCTTCCCAAAATGATCCACAGAACATATAAATGTATTATTTATAAATGGATTCGGCAGATGTTATTAATTAAGGACCTTGAGATGAAGAGATTATTCTGAAGTATCCAGGTATACCAATGCAATCATTAAAGTCCTCACAAGAAGGTAGCAACAGAGTCCAAATCAATGAGAGGAGATGTGACAGCACAAATAGAGGTTGGAGTGATTCACTTGGAAGATGGAGGACAGGCCCAGAAGCCAAGGGATGCAGGCTGCCTCTGGAAGCAGGAAAAGGTTAAGAAACAGATTTTTCCCTTAAAGCCTCCCCAAGGAATGTAGCTCTGCTAACCCATGTATTTCTACATCTTAAGATCATTGTAGACTCCTAGCCTCCATAGCTGTCAGAGAGTAATTCTAACACTAAGTTTTTGCCAATTTGTTACAGAAGCAATAGAAAACTAATACACCCCTGCTCAGCTCTGACAACCAAAAATGTCTTATGGCCTTGTCAAATGTTCTCTGGGAACAAAATTCACCCTTCATCTTATATTGAAAACCAGTACCCTAAAACAAGTATTTCATTTATTCTCATGGTTACACGTCTACAGGATGAATATACTTCAGCTGCTCTAGCTGGATTTAGCTAATAAGATGTACTTGAGGCTTGAGGCTGGTGATTAGTTGAACTTTAGTTCCAGGCTGAGTTTTGGGCTGAGGTCTACTTCAAGTGTGTTTTATTTGGAGGCCTGAATTTAAGGTATGGGAGCAACGTTGGGCATGCTCTTCTCACGGAGGATTGCTGGAGTGCAAGGAGAAAGCCAAACCATACAAAGACATTTAAAGCTTCTTCTTTCAGTATGTCCACTCACAGTCTGGTGACTGAAAGAAACTATAGAACCAAGAAAATTTCAAAAAGAAATGGAAATCTCCCAGAATCAGGATTCAATTAGAGAAACTGAAATGCTAAAAGGTATGTCTAGTTAATAGGCAATATACAAATACATATGCATATCAATGAATAGATTAAACATAGAAATATGACCTTATGCATTTTTGGCAGTTAGGAAGCAAAGACATGTATTCTAAGAGGGAAATAAAAACAAGCTGGAGCCTGAGAGGTTAAGCCGGGACCCACAATGATGGACTAGACAGACTGGTCTTCACAGCCTCCAGTTCTTCAACTTTTATAATGGAGTGTCCTTAAGGGGAACCTCTAATCTTTGTCATAGATATGTATCTATCCAGGAAACCTGAGAAGCAAATACAAAAAGCTCAAAAGGAGTTGCAAAAGCAGTCAGGGGGCTAACCTTCTTCTCCAACTAGGTGAACCATCAAATTGGCATGTGTGCAGTGCCTCCCACCCCCTGCTGACCTTTTTGCACAATGGAATATAGCCTATCTTCTCCCAGATCTCATGCAAAAGATCTTTTGCCTACACAAACTCTGAACTTCACAGCAAAGGGGATTCTGGGAGATCTAGTCCCAATTTAAATAGAGACTGACACAATAAAAATCTACCTTGGCATCATTTACACTTGGATCCACATATACATTCCTCTTTAAACTTACCTCCTCTTCCAAATTAAAACAACTGCAAAATCATTTTTTCTAATGTGACTTTGTCTTTTGTTACAAATGAAAATAGGTCAATCTTCTCTCCAAAAGAAGATAAAAGAAAAGAAGATAATCTTTTTTCACTTTTGTGTAATGTTTATTCCTTATTTATCTGAGCTGTAGTCCTGGTTTGATATCCTGAAACCTACATACTGATAAATTAGGTTTAATAAATGTAGAAGGCTGAATAATGTCCTCTCCAATTATGTTCATGTCTTAATCCCTCGAGTTTTATGATAAAAGAGATTTTTGATGATGCAATGACATTAAAGATATTGAAATGGAAAAATTTCCCTAGATTGTCTTGGTGGGTCCAGCACAATCACAAGAGTGGACACCAGAGGAGTCAAAGTAGAGGAGAAGGTGATAGGATGACATACGCAGAGATTGAAATAACAGTCTTTGAAGACAAAGGAGCCACAAGCATAGGGGTTATATAAAATGTCCTTCAGGTCACAGAGAGCCACTAAAGCTGGACAGGACACAAAAAGGGATTCTCCCTTCAGAGCTTCCAGAAGCATCCAGCCCTAGACATCAGCCAATACCTAGACTTCAGCCAGTAAGACTATATCACACTTCCAACCTCCAAATTATGATAGAATAGAATTCTGTTGTTTATGCCATGAATCTATGGGAATTTTTTACATCAGCAAGAGGAAACTAATACAACTAATATTAGTGCAACAGTATGGTAGGGAAACAGGAAAAAAATGTGTGTGTATGTGTGTGTGTATGTGTGTTTTTGTGTGTGTGCATCACAACAAATATATTTCAAAAATTCACATGATGTTACAGTTCTTTATTGATAAATGATTGACAAATGGTTGTGTGGGTATACCAAATATTTATAATTATCTTTCTCTATCTTCTCCATATTTCTTTGCCTCAGCAAGCATTTAGTTATTTGTTCTTTGCCTAGTGAGGGGACTAAATATCCATTTTTAAAAGGTCAAGGTCATTAGCTGTCCTGCCTGGGTTTGCTTGTCTAGTTTCCCACTGATTCAAATTATGTGACATGGAAAGACTAAGATATACCCTAGGTGAATTTATCGCATTACAGATCTGTCTCTCTCTCTCCTCCATAGTGGAGTAGCAACACATTTCCTCTCCAGAGTCAAGATTAATCAGACCAACCAGTACATAATTTCATCTTTGAGTCATTGACATGAATATCTCAAAATGTCCAGGTGGAATTTTCAACTTCAATTCTAATAAAACCATTGTTGTATTCCATGGTAAAAGCATTTCTCCTTTGGGCATTAAAACTTTCAGACCAGTAAACCCCAGGTTTGTGGGGATGGAAAGCAAATTTTCACTAATGAAACATTAGGGGTAATTGTGAGAGGAACACTCCCATTGCCAGATCCATGCATAATGTTCTGGGAGAAACAGCACATAAATCTTGCTAAGTTTGAAACTCCACAACAACCTGAAAGAGTCTGTTCTGTGGGGGGAAAAAAAAACTTAAAAGAAAAAAGTTAAATAAATATTGGATTGTGCCTCAAACATAAGAATCCTGATGCTCTCAGAAAATTCTTTCCTGTCCTTAACTCCTCACAGTCCTACTCCCTTACTTGCAATAAAGAGTCTAGCAGAAAGGTATCAGACCTGTCTCTTCTTCCTGATGAGTCAGTCCCCTTCCTTCTCCAAAGATGAACCAGAAATTTGAACACAACTTTCAAATTTCCTTTCTGTGTTCGAATCAAATTTCACTTGTTTTTAACTTTTCTGGCAGATTTTTCTTTCCTTGGAACTTCCATACATTCAAGCATTCTGTGCTTGAATCAGTCTAAACCAAGAGTCCAGAAACCACCTCAAGGTGGTGACCGTATCTTTAGTATTCTCCACAGGGCCTCGCATGGATTGTTCCTTCTCAGACATGTTCAAAATTTTTACCGTGAGGTTTTACTTGAAGAATATATTCACATCTTTGTAGTAAACCAACATGAGTCTCCAGTGTGAGAGTCACAATGCTAAATATTTACAATCCTGTGAAAAGTAAACATTAAGTGAGAAAGAGCTCTCTCTCTCTCCCTCTCTTTCACTCTCTCTCCTTTTCTTCAAAACATTTTATTTCCTTTCTGCAGTGAGAATCAAGAACACTATTTAGCTTCCTGACACTATTTAATACCGTAGGCTTTTTAAGGCTTTTTAATAGAAACACAAAAGTCTTGGAAGGAATTTTGAGGGGTAAAGTAAGCCACTTTTTTATTTCTAAATAAGACTGTAATTAACTCTCTAGAAGACAAAGTACATATATTGTCTTAAGAATCTGCTTTAGAACAGAACTGAGTTAGAACACAAAGGTAGAGCGAGAAAACTCAATCTTCAGTCCCTAGTTAACTATTCACCTGCTCCACCAGTTCTTGCTTTTGTAGGGGTCATGCCTTTTGGAATACTTCAGGGAGAATAAAAATATTTCTGTTTTTTTTTTATATAATTCTGGGTGTTCATTTTTCCTCCAAATTTATAAAGAATGAAACTCTCCTTTTATTCCTTAAAATAGTTCCCTAGACCACTACATTTTCTTTTTCCTAATCAGCAAATATTATGTAGCAATAATTTTTCATTTGGGATAAAGTCACTTCATAGATCCCATTAAGGTCAAACCAAATACTAGAATGTGAGGATCCTAGTGTTTTCTGAGGACTTCCAAATCATTCCTCTGACTTCAGATATAAACACACAATCCATCATGGGGGAGACTTCTAAGTTTCTAGGCACTACAAAAAAAAAAAAAAAACAGTCTCCTTTTTCTTGTAAATATTTTTTTTTAGTTGTCAATGGACTTTATTTATATGTCGTGCTGAGAATCAAACCCAGTGCCTCACACAAGCTAGGCAAGCACTCTGCCAGTGAGCCACAATCCCAGCCCTCAATTTCCTTTTAAAACTGAAAACTGATTTCTAACTTCTTTGGACTGATTTCTTCTTCTTTGGGCTGATTTCTGATTTCTAACTTTTCTAACTTCTTTCAAATTACTATGCTTTTTTTTTTTTTCTAATGGTGACAGTAGTAGTAGGGCTTAGCTCAGTTTAGTCAAGTTATGTGTAATTTTTGTTCCTAGAAAATCTCATATGAAATAATTATCTAATTATACATCAGAATTTATTTCCTAATTCAGTTCTTTGGTACTTGCTCAGAAATCATGCTTATTCACTCTTTAATTATTTGGTTAATGCCTTTGGGTTTATCTCCATATTGTCCTCAACCCTCTTGAGTACTGCAGGAATAATGTAGATGACCCTGATAAATCAGTATGTAAGTCCTGGTGAATTTTCCACTGCACTTTCCTTATTTCCGGTAATTCCATTTCACATTTCAATTCCATTCGTCCAATCTATTAATGTTGGCGTCATAGACTTGTCAAACTCTAGTCCAGTTTCAAGTTGTAATGAAAAGTTATTACCATAAGTAAGTTAATTGTTCCCTCCTGCTCTTTCTATTAGATTACATATAATATATTTTCATTTTTAGACACATTTATTTCTCACTAATACTAAAATATAAACGGTCAAGAATAGGAACTAGGAGAATGCCTCTCAGGAGTAAATACTCAAAAATTTGAACAAGGAGAAAGAGGGAATGAAGGGAAACTGGTTTAGAACAGATTCAATCATATTTTCTTTAAACTGTGTTTTATAAATGAGGATGGCAAGACAAACAGAAATTAAGTAAGCCAAAGCCATATACTTAGTGAGAGGCTGGGACATTTATGCATTTGAGGGTACAAAACACCCATTTCCCCAATAGTTTGTTAAAAACTCTTAGACTCTAGACCCTTGCCTATCCAGGACTATTATTTTAAGTTCTAGGGGAAGAGAAACTTTTCTGCCAATCTCAAGCCTGGGAGAACTCAGGTCAGGAGCTGCTGGCAGACATTGTGACACCTTTTGGATCCTCAGAATAAATCCAGCACAGGCCAACAAAAGCTAAGAGAGGAATGGCAACTGTGTTTAATATTTCTAAAGGCCTAAAGCAAGACAATCCTGTAGAACAAATGTGTTTTCTTCTCTAAGTTTGACTAGGGTTTTCTGAGATAGACCTAACTAAAAATCATGCCATGCTTGAACCAAAGTATAGGTCTAATTCTCAGCAAGTCTACTTTTCACCTTCGTTCTGCCTGCCTCTCACTCTCTTTCTGTTTTCCTTTATCAAACCAAAGAACAAATCTCCTCCAGCTATTCTATCCAAAGCAGCCTTTAATAACAACCTAGGTGTCTTTGCATGGCCCTGCATCTGATGGATGGAAGGATCACATCATTTCTGCATGGCTAGATTCCTATTTACCCATCCCTAAAACATGGTTGCTATTTAAAAAATAAGAACACAAAGCTACAACATTCCCAGAGCTTTCAGTCTTATTCCAAATGTGTTCCAGTTTCTTTTTATTCAGAGTCTTGAAAAACAGAGCCCTAGGGAGCCCTGAGGTCTTATGCATACATATGTATGACCTTATCAATGCAGAGGCAGAAACTCTATGCATTCCAAAAGCCCTAAGTCAGAGGTGGTTCCTAGAGTGTTGTTGGAATTGATTTCCTCATGCTGTTAAGGTGACTTTTGTGACCTTACCATTGTAGCAGAAAGAGTCATATTTGCTCAAGAACTAATCTATTGGCTTTGTGGAAACACAACTCAAACTTCTGTCCTCCCTGATTAGGTTGGTAAATGAAACTACAAGAAATTACATATCTAGAAATCAGCACTGCACTCCAACCTAGAGTTACTATTTTAAAAGTAAAGCACAATTAAGTTTGCTAAAGTTTTTTCTTTTCAACCTGGAGAAACTTGCAACCCCAGAAAAGGAGAGATGTGAGAGTCAATTTATATAATATCAATTTAAGATTCAGAAATAACTTTGTTATAGTTTGGATCTGGGAAAGGCTTTGGGGAGGAAGGTTTGGTCCCCAGCTATTGGTGCTATTGGGAGGTGGTGGACATTTTAAGAAGCAGAGCCTACTTGGTAGGGTTGGGTCACTGGGGATTGCCTTTGAAGATATATTTTGTCTTTGACCCTCCCTCTCTTGTGCTTGTGCATGTTCTCTCTCTCTCTCTCTCTCTCTCTCTCTCTCTCTCTCTCTCTCTCTCTCTCTCTCTCTCCCCCCCCCCCGCCCCTTTTTCTCTCTCTCCATCCATCCCTCCTGATTGTCATGAAGTAAGCAGCTTGGCTCTACCATACCCTCTGCCATGATGTACTGCCCAGAAAAAGTAGAGCTAGCTAATCACGGACTGAAACCATGAGCCAAAATAAATCTTTCCTCTTTTAAGTTGTTCCTCTCATATATTTTCTCACAGTGACAGAAAAGCAACTAATACAACTTTGCATCTTAAGATATATGAATAAGAATATTCATTCCCACACATGGTAGTGGCAAATGAATCAAAAGGGAACTGGTTTAATAAATGATGATACATTCCTCTTTGGGGGCTTCTTCTGTACGACTGTTAAAATGAACAAACTTTATATCCTAATATGAAATTATCTCTATGACATCTTTTTAAGTGGAAGAATCAAGGGTCAGTAGAATGTGCATAGGATACAACTATTTATATTAAACAAGAGAACAAAAAAGCCATGTGAACATGTGCTTGCTACATACATACACACTCACATGGGAGAACACATATGTTTTCAGGTTGATAAGCAGAAAAGGATGCAGAGAAACTGACATTGGAGGCTGCCTCAGGGAAGGGAAACCCATAAGAGAGTTGGAAGAAAGATAACTTTTCAATATACTCCTTTTTTGCACCATTGAAATTGGTTTTTAACCATGTCTCCATATTGCCAATTAAAAATAAAAACAATATTCTGAAGACTGACTGTGATTTAGAGTTTTAAGATGAAAACATTAAGATTTCATATTTCTTTTTTTTTTTCTTTCAGGCCAAACAGGCCCCTTCCGTCTTTGTTATTTGCTCATAATTGAATAGGCTCTAGTATTTTTATACTTTCCCCTTGGAGCCCAAAACCCATAGTATTAAAGTAACCAAGGAAATAGAGAAATAGGTTCTGCATCCTAAATGTATTTTAGTCCTGAAGAAACTTTTTCCCTAACAGTGCTGTTCATACCAGTAGGAGCAAACAGTAATTTCTTCTTTCCTGATAGATTAAAGAAAGGGTTTAATCTTTTTCCTTTCTCTCTCAGAGAAGGTTCTGTTGTCCTTTTCCTCAAAGTGAACATACATCTGAAAACAGCTCTAGTGCATTTCTGCGGGAAGAAGCAAGAAGCTATTAACAGTGGCTCTTGAGGCCGCTGTGCAAGTCCATTACCCCAGAAATAGATTAAAGCAAGTTTGCAGATATGCGTTCCCCAGCACCATCACTCCTACCTGAAAGAACACGACTCCTGTTTAACAGGAGACAGATGTTCTTATCTCATTTTGCTGACAAACTAAAGTGAAATAAATAAAGACAAATAAAAAGGCCACCTCCCGAGAATTTGCTTTGCTTCTTTTATTCTGAATCACATATTTTGGACAGGGTTATTTTTTTCTCCTCCCCATCCCTCCACCCCTGCCACCTCCTTTGAAGTTCTTAATGATACTGCCTGGGCCTGTGGCTCTGAAATACCTTCTTGAGTTTATTCTCAGTCATGATGAAACTAGAGCAGAACAGTGAAGGGAAGCATGAAGCTCAAGGCTTTGTCACCTGTGAGGCAGTTTGTATAAACCCAGGTCTTGTCCCACAGCCGTTTCTTAGGCAGGACTTAGCCAGTGCCAGTACCACACAGACCTAACCAATAATTGAAGTCTCTAAGGAGAAAGTTATTTGTGCTGTTCCTCTGTACTTCTTTTTCTTATCATTCTCTACTACTGCAGGGTTCGAAAAAGCAAAAGGTAAAAACACTGTGCCCTAGTTAATATTTAATAGAGGGGCTTAGAAAGGGCTTAAAGTAGTTCAAATTGAATTTGCCTCATTCCCAAAAGATACACAGTTCTCAATAAGTTCATTTCTAACTGTAGCATCAGAGATTCCTTCCATTTAAGTAATGAGAAAGAACACCAAGAATTAAGACTAGAAGGTGTATTTGTCAAGCTTGAGAAGAAGGCTGCAGCAGGACAGCCTGTCCTAAGCAACACATATATGATGACATACCAGGCATACAGGATGACACCTGTCATAGAAAAGAATGTTAGGGTTTGAGATCATGTGGGCAGTAGGATTTCCCCCTTTTCAAATCAGTATTTCTCAAACCTAGTTTCATAGTCATTTCCTATGCTTGAGATTTCCCCTAGAAATTCTGAGTGGGTGGTATTGAAGAGTGGTCCAAGAATGTGCGTCTCTATAGGATTCAGCTGTGTATTTTCACTGAGAACTACGGCTGCACTTAGGTAACGTATTGGTGGGTTGGGACTAGATTCGTGCCATCTCTCTGGTTAAAAGGATGATCAGAGAGACCTAGATAATTTATCATCCTCTGCACTGTATGACACTTTAAGGGTGAAATGTACTCTCTCATCACAGCCCTACAGAGCATTCAGGACAGGATATTTATCTCCATTTTACAGATGAGGAAACTGAAGATCCAAGAAGTTTGCTGAAGGTCAGATGCACATTAAGTTGGAGACAGTTCTGGAACTCCAAAGAAAACCTCTAAAGCCACTAGAGTTCTCTCTATAGCATTAGAGCTTCCCCTAGCTTTAAAGTCCAAGATGAACAGCCTTGGTGCTGGCAAACACCTGCTTCCTAA
Source organism: Ictidomys tridecemlineatus (assembly GCF_052094955.1). Taxonomy (NCBI): domain Eukaryota; kingdom Metazoa; phylum Chordata; class Mammalia; order Rodentia; family Sciuridae; genus Ictidomys; species Ictidomys tridecemlineatus. The sequence continues at coordinate 116,040,923 of NC_135477.1, read as the reverse complement.
AGTGATAGAAAATGCATGGAAACTAGATTATAATTAATGAATATAAGACCTTACTATGTAGATAAGGAAACTGAAGCACAGTGACTTGCCCAAGGTCACACATCTAGTTAATGGGGGAAAAAAAAAAACAGTGGAATTATAGCTAATGAAGACCCAAAGTAGGGTGAGATGTAGAGAAAATGTGTAACTCTTGCTAGGGACTTCAAGGGAAGGCAAGGTGATTACTGCAAGGGAGCTGCTGTGTATTTGGAAGACTGCCCACTGCACTCAAAAATGGGCCATAACAGGGGCAGCCTTACAAATCACTGAGTTCACCTTGCATGGTCTTCATGAGCATGCCAACTAGCCTGTGCCTATTTTTATGTGTGTGTTGGTTGGTGGCTGAAGGAATGTTCAACGCAAGCAGGAGGCTGTATACATTTGGCAAAGGTAGGCAAAGAAAAACCTCCCTGAAAAGCATTAGCATAATTATATAGCCAGCTTGTTTCTTACCTGGAGGTTAATGCAAACTTCCCAATCCCTGTCAACTGTGACAATCAGTCATGATACAGAAATGTACAGGGGAAGGTCCCTCCTCTCTTATTCTTTCTAATTTCTTCAACCCTCTGGCATAGCTAGAGATTCACCCAACTCCTATAGAACAGAAGCAAACTTCAAATTCATGTCAGAGCCTGCTGGAGAGAATGATTTACAAACTGTGAGCAGAACACTGGTATAAACAAGATAATGCACATTAATGCCCAGCAAGTCAATTAGCATTCAGTTATTCTGAACAGGGTCTGACCTTCATGCTTAGGGATCTGAACAGTGTGCAACCTGTAGCTTAAAGGAAAAGGCCACCTCCACCACTCAAGTTGGCATGTCTGTAGGTTCAAAGGCTCAGGAAGCTCTCTTCCTCCAAAAAACACACAACAAGACAAACACCGTCTCAACACAACTCCTCTGTGTCAGAACTGATATCTTTTTGCCTTTGAGCTCACAAGCACTTTGATGACTCTCACTTTTGATCTAAATTTCTAAGGAATCTAAGTATCACGCCACATTCCAGAGGCATCTTTCACTTCAAGACCTCGAAGGATTTAAAATATCTTAAAAAGAAGAATTGCCCACATTTCTTTGGATAGTTCTCAATTGTCTATAATTGCCATGCTCATTAGCACTCTATCTGCTTTCTGGAATCCTTCTCCTTGGGTGAGTAAATGATCAACCAGGGCCTTCTGCAGTATTTCATAACTCTACAGTAGTGAGGTGAGCGCTCCAAGAAAGTATGTGACCCACAAAATCCCACAGGAGCAGACCTTCTCGAACTGCAATGTAATTATGACTCTCTAAGACTTTGTAAAGGGAGGACTGGTTCAGTAGGTCTGGAATGGAACCTAAGATTCTACATTTCTTAAAAGACCCCAAACAGTACTGATATTGCAGGCCTGAGGACAGTGTAGCACCACACTACATCAGATCACTTTGTTCATGAAACAAGTAATTCTTGTAAGAGAAATCCTCCTGCCTCCTTCAACACCAATCCTTTTGTTCCCAGCATTTCCTATATTTTGACAAGTGTGTTGGAGTTTTTTGTTTCTTTGCTTATTGTTTATTTGTTTTTTAGGGGTCATAGTTGTTAGTACTAGAATAATTTGATAGAGACAAACCAAATCCCTGTGGCTTTAATGGTTCTTGCTCTTGTTGGACTATCAACCAGTAAAGAAAACATGAAAGCAGATAGAATGATATTACTTCTCTCAGAAGTATCAGGAGCAATTGGTTGGCAGCTGGATGAAGAAAGAAGTAGGTTTTTTTTTGTTTGTTTGTTTATGCAAAAAGAAGACAGTCAGCTACTGGAGAGAAATCTGGTTGTGTTTTTATTTTTTTTTTTATTTTATATTTATTTGGTACCAGGGATTGAGCCCAAGAGTGCCTGATCACTGAGCCACATCCCCAGCCCTTTTTATTTTATTGTGAAACAGGATCTCATTTGGTTGCCTACAGCCTCACTAAGTTGCTGAGGCTGGCTTCAAACATGTGATCCTCCTGCCTCAGCCTCCTGAGCCACTGGGAACATAGATGTGCACCACCATGCCCAGCTGATTTTGTTTTTTTAATTCTTCATGTGAGTCTTCTCTCAGGATGCATTTTCCAGCTGCACTTTGCCTGGTCTCCAGCTTCTCCTTCCCCAACACACACATATAAACACACACACACACACACACACAAACACACACACACACATACACACACACACACACACACACACTTCCTAGATATTTCCCTGGAATCATTTGGAAGGCTCTGTGATCCCATCTGTTTATACCATCTATTCCCATTCCCTTCTCCGAGTTCCAGGCCAATAACAATATAACAATAATAATAGCATCAATAATAACCACTGTTCAGATCTTTAATTCTTATCATAATCTTTTGAGAAAGAGACTATCATTATTCTCACTGGATGGATACAGACCCTAAAGCATAAAGAGGACAAGAAATTGGCCCAAGGTCACGCACCTAATAAGCAGGGATACAAATAACACACAGCCTGGCACCAGAATTCATAACTACTCCAAGCTATTCCTCCACACCCTTTTCATCACTTTACCAAAGAGAAAGAGAGAGAGAGAAAGCCTTATTATCCTCTTTATCTTTTACAGTGGATGGCTCATTAAAACCACAGCCAAAATAATTAGCAACCAAATAAATTAGTTTCCTTTCCAAGAGAGTGTTTTCAAACACTCCCCTGAGGTGAGGGGAAGTATTTGCATTCTGTCCCTGATGGTGCTATGTGCAATGAAGTGCATTCCTCTAGAATGGGTTGGATTCTGGTAAAGAAACAAATTAAGAAAAAAAAAAAACAAAAAACTGGTGTTTCCACAGTAAAATATGTTGGCTCCTCTTCCCTCCTGACATTTTAATAAGTTCTGTCCTCTCCTTGGTAGTTCAGGTTTTACTGCTTTTTGACGCTTCCGTCTTTGCAGCAACTGCCGTCATTTCTCATTTTCTGAATAATTGTGATCAGTATTATTAGAATCTCTTTCCATCTCATGTGGGTATATGTATCATGTTCTTCTTGTTTTACATACATTATTTTACTTGATTCTAAGCATTTGAACTTACATACTTACTCCTAGAATGCAATGCAGTCTAATAATTTTGGTTCTTTACATGTTCTTTTTTCTTAACTTTATTTTATTTATTTATTTTTTCGGTGGTGCTGAGAAATGAACCCAGTGCCTCACACGGGCTAGGCAAGAGCTCTACCATTGAGCCACAACCCCAGGCCTATTCATATATATTCTTTAGTAATGCTTTATTGGATAAATATTACCACTGCCTTTCCCTAATTCAGGTTCACATGGTTATTGAGCTTATTTTACGTGGTCTAGAATATCAATTTTGCTATGTAAGCAAAGGCCAGGTCACAGATTCATCTCTACACAATCAAGTTATCATAACATAACAAACTTACTTAGGACACTTCAAGGCCCAGGTAAGCATTTCATACCAATACATGATGATCACAAGGGCACTGGCAAGTGACTTGAGCTAGACCACAGCAATTTTAGGACTTGCAGTCTTGAGAAAATAAACTCAGAATCTGGGCTCTGATAAAGGATTACAAGGGTCATCTTTATAGATAAAGGGTAGCATATATTTTTAATGTTTTGATGAAGATACTATGAAAATCTGCCTCAGGAAGTTGACTGTAGTTTGGTAGAAGAAACTAAAAAAAATTTTTTTTGCTATATCCCATCTTTTCTAGGTTAGTGATTCACTTCTATATCCTCTGTGTCGCATGAAAGCCTTAGGCATTTAAAAGACAAAGATAATTTTGAGCATTATCATGATGGTCCAGACTGAAAAGATACTGGAAAAAGTCATCATGGAAGCCATTTTTTGGACACCTTAAAAAGTCAGGTCCAGCTAGGTACACTGATGCACACCTGTAATCCCAGAAACTTAGAAGGTTGAGGCAGGAGGATCACAATTTTGAGGCCAGCTTGTGCAACATAGTGAAATCCTATTTCAAAAATAGGGGGTGTAGCGCATAATAGAATACCCCTGGGTTCAATCCCTGGTACTACCAAATAAAAAATAAGGCTAAGGATAATGTTTGAAACATGTTTGGTCAAGCTAATCTAATTTTCTCAGACAGAGTGACACACCCTGGGATAATATATCTTGACTGTACTAAGATGTTGATGCCATCCTCTTTGGCATACTCATCAATAAGCTGGAGGAATACAGCCTGAATTATGCAATCATGAGAGCAAAGAGACAGCCTGAAGGCAACTCAAGGTTGTTATAAGCGGATCAGCATCAACCTGAGAGAGCCACTAAGTAAGGAAAGTATACTGACAACATATGACTGGACATCAGATTTGCTGTTTACCTGAATGTTGACATCAGACCATTATTTGGTTTCCCTATATACATGGAGTCTGAGGAGCAAATACAGTCGTTTCAAGAAAGTCACTGTCATGTATATTTAAAAATAACAAATTAATTATTATTATTATTATTATTATTATAGAATGTCACTTTTCTTCACCACTCACAAGAGCTTATCTGGAGAGATCTAAAATGAAACAGGTCTCTGTCACTTGAGAAAATTAAGTTATATGAGACTTAAAATGAAAATCAGTTGATCGATTAAGCTACTTTTTTGTACATTTTGCCTTTGGTTTCCAAGTTTTTCAGAAACACCCAGGGAATCCATTACCACACTAATATTTGTGTCTGACTCCTAATGCTTATGAACAGACCAGACTACTGTGAAGCAGTCTGAATGTCTCCCCAGGACACTAGATTCCCAGTGAGACACTTGGGCTTCCAGAAGTCTAAGTGTGACCCATGCACATTGGCACATGCCTATAATCCCAGTGACTCAGGAGACTGAGGCAGGAGGATTGCAAGTTCAAGGCCAGCCTCAGCAATTTAGTGAGACCCTGTCTCCAAATAAAATATAAAGGGGTTGGGGATGTGGCTCAGTGGTAAAGAACCTCTGGGTTCAGTCCCAAGGACCACCCTCAAAAGTCTAAGTGTGAGGAGTATAATTAAGTTCACCATCACCCCGGAAATGACACCTGTTTACAAGGGGACCTGAGCCATCAAACCAAGAGCCTCTGGAGCCTCTGGTCTTTGGGGGAAAATCAGATTAATAAATTCTCCTGATGACCACTGCACTCCACTTCTGTGTGTCCCCTACTTTTTACTCCTTGCCCTCACTATGTCCTCTAGTCTCTCTGTCCCTCCAAGTGACCCGCCCAGGTCATCACCTGGTTCTGGCTATAACTTGCCTCCTCTTCAGCTTGATCTCTTCCATTAATATTTTTAAAACAGAGATCACTATGGTCTCAGAAGTCCCTGTTTCTGTTTTACTGATGTGGTAAGCATCAAACAAGTTCATTTGTGCTGAGGAGATTTGAAAATGTTCAAGTGGATGTAATTTTTAGTTTTGCTATTTTTTTCTTCTGGCATCCATCTATTACTAGGCATGTAGTTGGTACTCTTTAAATGTGTTGAATGAACAAATAAATAAATGGAAATGCATCTGTTTTGCCTCTCAAAAATCAGTCTGGGGAAAAAAGAGGAAAACTGACTTTAGTTAGGTGCTTCATTTGGAATTAAGAATTTTCATTTAAGAATTTTCAAATGCATTATCTGGATCAATCATCAAAACAAACTTCCGAGGTAGGAAATATTAGTAGAGTTACTTTACATATAAAGAGATAGAAGCAGAATCATAGCAAGGACATAGTTAAAGTGGCAGAGCCAGAGTTAAAGCCCAGGTAGTTTCACCCCACAGTGAGCACTGGCAACCACTAAGCTCTCCTGCGAGTTGGCAAAAGAATATTTAATGATTCTTCCTGTCTATAAAACAAAGCCCAGTCTTCATACTTCCCTGCACCATATCATCCCCAACCTAAAATTCCAAATTTTTTTTCATACTTTTACACATGCTATAACAGTGGGTTTTCACCTTGGTGGTTTTATGTTAGAATTATCTGGGAAAACTTAGGAAATCCTGATGCTGACCCTCGGAAGAATTTTACCCAAATCTCTATGGATAGGACCTGGGAAGTGATAACAGTAATAATAACCACAACAACAGTAAACTCTTCTTGTGATTCCAGTACAACTGAGTTTAAGAACCTCTGCTATAACTTCTTAACTAAATTGACTACATGTAATCTTCTGCCTGGATTCTCTACTTCATACTTGGAGTATCACATTCCTGTCCTACACATTCCTTGAGGACAATGCTTTCTTTCTCATGAAACCTGTCATATGTAAACAGATGGCGATATTTACAAGGAAGAATCCATATTAGGGTATCAGGTCTAGTTTAATGCAAAATTGCCATAAGACATTATTTGTGGCTCATCCATCCTTTCTTCTTAATTCCTGAAGTATCGGTCACCAATTGTAGTTCACCTTTTTAGGCCAATAGTCTGATGATACATAAGTTGAGTATGAACATACTTTACCAATTTTGTCATTAAAAATACATCATGTTTCTAAAATTCAAGATGATGGGGAGCAGGAAGTATTCTTCCCCCTCAAGTATAAAACTAACTCTCATACAAATGGGGATTTATGATCATTTTTCCCCACGGAAAAGGAATAACTTTAAAAATTCTGAGTTTCATTGATTAGAAATGTCACTGCCATAAGACTTCCAAATAAGTTTGTCTTTGGAGAAAAAAATAAACAAAACCAAATAAGTGATATACTGAACACATGTAAAATGTATTTCACAATCCATGATCTCACCCAAAGTCCAATCCACACTGTGTATTTGGGCAGGGAGAGATTAGTCCTCAAAGGTGCCACAGAGTGAGAGAGCAGCATTTACAATGCCCTCACTAGGTCTTTGATACCTAAAGGAGTTTGAAAATGAGAATGCACCACACTTTGAAAAACAGAGGCAGAGTACTTACACCACTTTTTCAATAGTGCACAGAGGTTTTGAGAATTAATGGGCTCTAAAAATATATCGTGTGCTTACTGAGGAAAAAGTAAAATATAAATCAAAAATTGCCAGGGAAAACATTTGTGCCCTCCAGCAATGAGGGAGTGGCACCTACATGCTGTGCTCAAATCCCCACAGGTCTAAGGTAAGTTGTGCAGGAAACATACTTCAACCAGGGAGGGCATAAGGGAAAGGGCAGAGGACCATCTCCTTGCCAGGAGTCAGAATCCCCTTCCTCTTCCTTGGAGCTCTTCTCCCCTTAGCAGCTCCCTCCCTCCCAGCTTACCTAGAGAGTTTTAGGGATCTCTCTCTGGGAGCTGTGGAAGCTCACGCTAGGGCTCCACTTCCCCTCATGCTTCCTAACATGGAGCTCTGTTGAAATGGGCAGCTGTTATAGTTACCAGGATGCTGACCATACGCCAAGGATTATGCTGGAAGTGAGTGTGATTCTGGTCATAAGCAGGTCCACAAAAAAAAAAAAAAAAGTCTTCTTCTTCTGTAAATAATTTAAATTCCTAACTGGTAGAAGAAAAAACCAAAGATAGATTCATTTTTGGAATGTGCCCTGCTAATAAGAGAAATAATTATTGTGTAATTTACATTATAAAACATATTCATGAGAGTCTAATACTGATATAAGTAACTTCTGATTCTCTCTAAACCCTTTACAATCACAATACACATTTTTATCCTGAAGTTCAATATTTACTTATTCATTTAGCTAATACATATTAGAGCCATATGTACAAGGCACTGTGCTGAAATTCTATAAGAAAATCCAACATTAATAAAACCCAAACATTTCACATTTTTCTACATCGTAGTATGGAGGCTAAACTACTTGGCTCTAGAGGGAAAATATTTAAATATCAGCTCTGGTTGTTAACCTTGGGTGCTTTTGTCATTCTCTCTCAGCTCTGGTTCATTTGTCTGTAAAATGGAGATGATAATATAATATATATCCTATGTGGTACATAGAGGAGGAGTAGGCTGAGAGCCACAGCAGAGAGAAAAGTCAGATCACCAGCCTGGAGAGTGACAGTTCAGTGTGTCACCAGTGATCTGGAAATGTGGTTTGGGACCACACTAGGCCAGGGCCTGAATGCCAAGGTAAGGAATGTGGGCTTCATCTAGCAGGCAGTGGGGTAGCTCTCAAAATTCTTTGTCCTAAGATTGGCCCATGAATCAATTTGTTCTTCAAAGAGGTAATTTCTCACTTCCTAATTTCATTGGTCCCATGATAGAGAACCCAAAGGCAAACTACAGTCAAAGAAGCCATTTAAAGGAGGTATCTGTATACTCAGGTTTATTGCAGCACAATTCACAATAACCAAGCTATGCCATCAGCCTAAGTGTCCATCAACAGATAAATGGATAAACAAAATGTGGTACGTTCATACAAAGGAGTTTAATTCAAATACAAACAAGAATGAAATTACGTCATTTGCAGGAAAATGGATGTAACTGGAGAACATAATTTTAAGTGAAATAAGTCAGAGAAAAAAATATCACATGCTTTCTCTCATATGTGAAAACAAGGAGAAAAAATAAAGGAACTCTATGAAGTTGGAGACCTGTATGGTAGAGAAAGAGGATCAGGGGGAGTGAAGAGTGGAGGATGGGAGAGGTATTGGGGAATAAAATTAATTAAATTGTGTTTTATGTAGCACAAATATGCCACAGTGATACCTACCATTCTGTATAAATAATGTGCACTAATAAGGAATTTTCAAATTGATAAAAGAAAAGGATCACTGCAAAAGCACAGGCCAAAGAACAATGTATATCTTCAATCTAATCATGAAAAAAAATCAGATAAACCCCCCAATAAAGGGACATTTGCAAAATAATAAGCCCATATCCTTCAAAGGAAAGACAAAGGAAGTGTCACTGATTTTTGAGAATTAAGAATAGCAATTAAAGTCATGTGGAATCCCAATTGAAACCTGGAACAGACAAATGATACTAACAGGGAACTGGGGATGTGGCTCAGTGGTACAGTGCTTGCCTGGCATGAATGAGGCCCTGGGTTCAGTTCCCATCACCACAAGAAGAAAAAAAAAAGAACACTAGAAAGATAACTGATGAAATTTAAATAAAGGTATTGTTGTTATACTATTATATCAATGTTATTCTTGAGAAATGCTTCATAATTAAACAAGATGTCAGACTCCTCATGGAAGTAGAGTGAAAGGCATATAAGAATTCTCTATTATATTTGTAACTTTAAGCATAAAATTATTTTAAAATTAAAAGTTTTAAAAACACATTTCAGGCAAGAGGAGAGGAGAACCTGAACCAGTGGGGGTGGCTCTGGGAATGGGAAGAAGAGGAAGCAGAATTTATAAGAGTTGGAAATTGACTCGGCTTGATGGGTGACAAAGGAGTGGAGGAAAATCTGGGGAAGCTTGGGGACTGAGCCATCTGTAGTCCTTCTCTCAAGGAAGTCCAGGGAAGGAGAAGTAAAGAAGTCTGTCTTGTTGATTTGTAGAATGTTCCCTGGAAACTAGATATGGAAGACAAGACAAGGGCTTGAGAGTCACAGTCTGGGAGTCTTCCAACACCTAGGGGACAGTGGGAACTATGGAGAGAAAACACTTACCAATGGGGAAAGAAAAGAGGATGAGAAGAGACACTGTTTGGAAAAATATTCACATTAACAGAATATAGGAAAAAGAGGAATAAGAGAGAACCACATTATAACACCATTTATTTCATGAGGAGAAAGCTCATTTAAAAATACATAACAGATTAGGAGTAAATTGAGGCTCAAGACAATAGCTTGAGCCACAATAATGCAAGTAATTAGTGATGGGAAACAAAATGAGAAAAAGAAAAGGGTAAAAGAAGAGCAGAGTCATTTGTGTGAGGTTTCAAATAAATAGAAAAATTTTAAAAACTGTCTTACTGGATCCATCCAAACAGGGATTTAAAATCTCAGTGACATTGTATAGGAAACTTACTATGTATGCTTCTTGCCATCAATCTCAAAGATTAAAGCATCTCTCTGAGTGTCCTACCTTCCTGCAGAATGCCACTATTCACTTAGAAGAATGGGACACCGTGAGGTGACACTGAGAAGTGACAGGAGAATGGATAGTCTGATTGTCAAGAATTTCAGGGAAATCTGCACAAAACTCATGGTGGTTCTAGATTTTCCTAGAAAAGAGTGCTCTGTCCACCACACTCATACATGCTTGAGTAGATATGCCACATTTCAGCCTTACACATCCTAAGTTGACATTCTTAGTGTATTTTAATTTTTAATCGGCACCTAGTAATTATACATGTTTAGGGGTACAGTGGGTTATTTCAATACACATATGCAGTGTGTAATGATCAGAGCAGGGTAATTGGAACATCTGTCACCTCAGGCATGCCTTATTTCTTTGGGTTGAGAACACAAAATCCTCCCCACTGTAAGTTTACATTCCAATGAGCCTGTTTTAAAAAGGAAATGGCCTATGATCTTTTTGTTGAGCCTCCAGATATTGCTGGACAGTAGTGTATCCACAAACCTCCCATTTTCCCATTGTTCCTCCTCCAGTTCTAGACGATTCTTAAGGGTCCTGCAATGTTCCCAGAGCCTTTGCCTGCAGGTCTCAGTGCAGTCCGTCCAAGTATTTCCTTAGAATTTGAAATGGTAACTGAGGAAATCATTCAGACTCTGGCGGGATGAAAGCTTCAACTTAAAAAGTTGTCAGCAGCTATATTCTCTGGAAGTTTATCATTAAAAATAATAAAATAGAGTCAAAATACAGATTGAAGGTCAGTTGTGAAGTGACATAAGGACTTCTGATGTCATTCGATTAATGAACTGGCTTGGGTTGTTTTATGCTTTTGCTCAGAAGGATCACTGCCCTGTTTAACTCAACACATGCACATACTACTTACCTCGATAAACTTCCACCCCGCTTTTTTCCGAAGGTAGTTAGAAGTGGCATATTTCTGTTAACTATAAGAATCATGACCAACACTCCTGAGAATTCTGCCTGGTAAGAGGACTCAGCTCTGAGTTATTCTTTTAAAGCTATTTATAATGTATCTTTGTGCCCTAGCACAAGATTGTTAAATTTGAACTCTTAAAAATAGGTTTGTGTGCTCCCTCCCCAAACCCTCCCCTGACACTGAGGCCAAGTATAGCATCTAATAGCTGCTCTACATCTGGAATTTGGGGGCCCATATAAAGCAGCTTTCTATCTCCAACATGAGGATATGGAATTTGGTTTTTCAGAGGAAACAATATTCTTTTATTAAACATGAGAAATAAATGTAACTTGTGATGCAGCAGAAAAAGAAGTTGGAGACCCAACTAAATGTGTATGTGATTCTCTTCTCTACCACATGTGTTATTCTGCAATCCTGAACAAACTGTTCAATCTTTCTGGACTTCTCATAAGGATTAACACTGAACAGCTTTCAATGTGCCAGGCATGGCACTAAGCATTTCTTAGGCTATCTCCACAGGGCAGTACTGTTACCCTACTTTACAGATAAGAAAACTGGGGTTTGGAAAAGTTAAGTCACTTGCTGAAGAACACTGCATAGAAGACACTACAATCCACACTTAACCACCAGATGAGATCACATGGTAATAGTGCCTGTCTCACAAGAATGTTATAAAGACTGAGTAAGACATTGTAGGTGCTGAATCCAGAATTCCATATGTGGTAATAACAATTATGATTTATTCCCCAAAACAAAATCTATCTTTTCTCTCTTTTCTTTTGTTTATATCCTACTTCAAGCTACAAGAACCAATCTTGAGTATTTTGCAAAGCAGAGATTATGCTGCAAAATTAAGTACTGTGTGGGCAGAGTATTGTTGTTCTTGCTTTGTCTTAATATTCACCCCAAAAAACAATAATCAAACTAACTTTCACATAGACAGTAGCCACACAGGACAGGTGGGTAAACCAGCAAGGCCACTAATAAGCTAGTGTACTGTCCATGGGTTAGGTACTGATTTTATTTTCAAGAAAGAACACAGAAGCCAGAAAGACAAGGTGGATAAGGCCCTCATGGTTTGCTCAAGGAATTATTTCTGACTTTCCTCATAGTTTTCCCCATACTACTTTTTATCTGAATTCTTCATGACCTTGGTTTTGTCACTTTGTTATAGAAAATACGGAAAATTATGGCAATGGAAAGAGACAAATGGCACTTGGAGATGCAGAAGAGCAAGGCTTATTCAGCACAGGTGTGGGCTTAGCAGAGTCTTCTCCAAAGGCTGAGCACAGCTCTTTGTTCTCAACGTCCTTTATACCGTACAGATTCCTGGGTTTCAAGACTTTCCCAAGCAAGTGGTCTTGATCCCTTCCCCTTCTCCAGGGGGCTCTGGTTCCTGCTACCTCTGAGTAAGCAAGGTCACAGAAGCAGAAACTATCAGGTTGCAGCTATTAACAGACTTAACAGACATAAAAAGGGAAAAAAAAAAAATCTCAAGAAGGGGTTGCCACTCCAACCCCAGCTCCCTGTTCATCTCAGTCCAGAGGCTCCATGGCTTGCATTGGAATCAAACATCGTTGTACAATCAACCAAATGGAGTTAAGGAGCTTAATTGTATATATTAATGTAATCAAGAGTTGGCTCTTTGATGACATAAACTAATTATATTACAAAAGTCTTCTCTTTTCCACAGTAGGCTATACAATGATTCTTCTGCTGCTCTATGTTGCTTAGGAACTTTTTTCCCCTTCATTCTTGCCTCTGGTAAAAGTGAAAATTAGAAACCTTCTTTCTAGCACTCAATATCAAATGCTTTCTCCCTATGCTCAGATCTCTGAGACAAAGTTTCACCTGTTACTCGATTTCACACACACACACAAAAAAAATGTCTATAATTCTCTTTCTAAAAAAGTAAAAGATGGAAGTGTAACTAGAGGATGTGTCCCAGCATCTGCAGTACAACCTGAGCTCACGCGAAGTGTCATATAAGCACCTCTATATTTCAGAGGTAGCCATAGAGATGATAGAGTAGACTCATAGAGTAGATTCAGGGCAAAACTGTTCCTTATTCTTCTTGTCCTCTTAAAAAAATGTCTTGACAGGTTATTTTTTATTATAATAACTCATCTCTTTTTCAACTTTTCTTTGTCAAACGAACACTGCAATTGACAATGATTACTTTTGGCTGATCTATGGATCCAGACAAACTAAGTTAAAATTAATGAGAGAGACAGAAAATACTCTATGGTATAGTATGACTGCATATTCAGCAATCAGAATGTAAATTCAATGACATTGTCCATTTACGTGTATATGTTTGTGTCTGCATCAGACAAGGTATTTAGCATCTGAAGCAGCACAGTAGAATAAAACACTAAACTAAATCTAGGGTAAATTATTTAGTTTTCAAAAGAGTCAGTTTTTTATTTGTAAAGGTGGGATGATAATGTCTTGCGGATGTGATGTCAAGATTAGAGATCATAAATTTATCTCAAGATATTCAGTATTCAGTGAATATTAACTCTTCTTACATGGCATGTGTCCATGTTTACTAATGCTACCTGGACATGTGTGCGTGCATGCGTGAACACACACACACACACACACACACACATGCATGCACACAAGGAGTCATCTAAATAACATACTTAGAAACTCAAACATGGCATAATCAACTGTTAAATTCCAGAAAATCATTCAAGGTCATTCAATAGATCCCGCAATGCCACTACTTTCTGCAAACACCAAACTTCTAAGGAGGTAGTGATGAAATTCACTGGGGCTTTGATGACTTTGGGCTGATGACTTTGAGAGGCAAAGCACAGCAGCACAGATGCCTGCAAACTTATTCTGCTTATCTTCAGTAAGAGCTAATAGTGCTATTCATTTTGAGTGACCCTAAACAGTTCTCATTTGGATAGGGCTTGTGTGGGCATTAAATTGACTCTCTGGGAACAAATGGGAAAATAAATCAGTAACAGGCTTTACCTGTGTCAGTTTCTATCAGCTTCACCTGGCACTGTCTTTCCATTACTGGTCTTCAGGAGAACATGTGACCCAGCAGGCTAAGAACTAATTTGAGAGTCACAGCAGTTAACTTCACTTCTCAGTATTTCCTCCAGATTTGCTTCTAGAAGAATGCCATGGGTAATGAGATGAATTTTCAAATGAAAAAGACTTAAATTGGAATCCCAGGTGTACATCTCATGGGCTGAACAAATTCAGACAAGCTGTCCAACTTTCTCAACACCAGTTTCCTCATCTGGAGTATTTTCAACCACAAAAGTTTATTCTTAGAAGTTTATAACTACAAAGACCTACTTCAGTCCCTGGCAAATGGTAGCCAATTGATAACAGTTTGTTTCCTATAAGCTATTATCAGCATTTCTATTTACTCTGTGATATTGTGTAAGATAATCAATAAATCCAGAAACATTCTGATCTAACAGAGCAAAGGTATGAAAAACTTAATGTCCTCAACAAGGAACAATGAATGCAAATTCATTTAACCAAAAACTGTTTTCACACAACTCTTGAAACTCATAATTTTTTTCATACTCTGAAGTGATCTGTCTTTAATACAGTAGATAAAACATTGAACAAGTTATGTTTAAATTTTACTTTATTAGGACTTTTTACCTACACATCTGTTTTGTTTACCAGATATTCAAACATATCTAATGATGTCAAAGAAAATAGATTATAACTAAGACATCAAGCTTTTCTCAGGATCAATTTTCTTCTCTGTAAGATAAGGATAGTAGTGTTTATCTAATAGAGTTGTGTGACAAATAACATCAATAAAAGTTCACAGTAAAATTTTAATTTTTTTAAAATTGTGAGCTCTTTTCAACTTTAGGGTCAATAATGGCTATTCTTCATAATACCAGTACTCAACCCAGAAATTTGATAATTGTCTTTCCAGACTACAATGGAATCTACCTTTTATAAAACTAAAATTTTGAAACACAAGATATTTTAAGCAAATTAAATGATAACTATAAATATCTTCCAAATGGTAAAAGATAGAAAAATACTTTCTCATACATTAGAAAATATCATATTTTCTGAAAACAGTAAAGTTACATAATGGACAAAATAGCTGAATTTGTTGAGGGGAGGTAGATGAGTAGCTGATGGTGAATCAAATTCTTTTGTTTTGCAATATTTATGTGTGCAATGTGTTAAGCAATCATTTCTTGCACAGAGTCCCTGATGTCCAATGAAATGTGCTAGCAAGAATTCTCTTTGCTCTGGAGAAGTTAGAGATTCCTGCACAACTGTTTGGTTTGTTCCCATGGCCTTGAAGTTTATCTGCTTTTGATTACAGGTATAATATGATGTCCAAAATCTACCAATTTCATCATAATCAAACACTTCTCCATATCTTCTCAAGTTACCAGGAGCAATTATACAAGAATTACCCCTAAGTCCTTTTGCAATTGTGATGAAAGCTCCGAGTCTTCTCTGCATATAAACACAGGTACACAACTTTGCACGTTACTTCAGGAGTTGGCCACCCACCTAAGTGATACAGAACAGGTGTGTGTGGTTGAGAGTTCAGGAAGGCCAGACGCTAAATTGAATCTACACATATCCATCCTTTTACACCCTGTGACTGTGTGACCTGAAAAGAGTATGTTTCCAGCAAATGTTGAGTGAATAAAAGAATGAGTGAAAAATAAAGTTTAAAAAATAGAGGATAGCAGAGGAGCCCTCATTCTCCATTATATGAAAAAATAATAAAATTCCCTCTTTAAAAATATTCCCTGTGAGACAGGCAATCTGTGAAGCTCTATTGATACTTTTAGCACTGCCAGCTTACTCTAGGGGCCAAGAAGAGTTAACACAGTTTCACACAGTGACTGATTTATAGCAAAGAAAGAAATTGTGCCCGGGATGCATGAGTCTCCAGAGAGCACAGCTTTTACTTGGTTGAGCTGAGCGATATGTCGATTCTTGACTCATTCACAGGTAACACTCTTGTTTGCTGGGCAATGACATCACAACTATTTTCTGCAAACCACAAAGGACTGAACATGCTCTCTTGCCCACTAGGACTGTCTGACAGTTCCTGGAATGTGTACAAAGAGAGACACTCACCAACTCACTATCCTTTCTCGGATGGGAATATTTTCTGAGATGCTACTTTAACCACAAAGGCTGTCACACCTACCTAATTGTTCATGTCTGCTAATAACCACCAGCCCAGGAGTCTGCATCAGCAATACCTATTTCCATTACACCATTGGTATTCCAAGGAAATAACAAATCCCCAGAGAAGATGTAGACAGGCTCTTGTTTACAAATTTCCACTGTGCACAACTGTGAACATAAGGAGAAAAATACAAGACAAAGATGTCTCTGGAGAGCAGTAGGGAATGTCAATTCTCCCCAGAGACTGACCACCATGGAAGTTTCTCCTTTTGTTTTTCTCCCTTCTCCTCATTTCCAGCACCATGTATTTTAACTTAGCCAATTCCTTTGGTTACCAGAAATCATAATGTCAAAGCAAGCAAACAACAGTACATGCAAATAAAAAGGCAGTTGTTTGGGATTATATGAGTTGTAGGTATCTTTTCTATGCAAGAGTAAAAACAGCTTCCCACAAATTACAAGAGAAGGGCATCTAAAATTTAGTGAATATAAACAAGTTAACATTTTTTTGTAATCTAGTGTCTATAGCATGAACAAACTCTCTCTTTTCATTGATTTTTTTTTTCAAGTAGAGTCATTTCATTTTCCATTGGTATTAACATCTCCTCACCCCGATGGAGAGATGTTAAAAAATCTAAGCAGTCTGGAAATGCTTTTTTTTTCCTATCTCTATGCCTTCCAATTTCTGTAAGTACTCTCACTTGCCTAATTCCAAAAGTACCAAGCTAAGAAAGTAAAGAAGTCAAAGGATGAGGCCATTTCTTAGCAGTTGTCATTTCCCCCTTTCACTGAAAATGCAGCTTAACAGCTGAAAGTGAAAACTGAAAAGAATGAGCAATTATTTTATTCGAGACTATAGAAACATAACAATATTAGGCAGCTGCCTGCAGCAGACACAGAAAGCTCATTTATTGTAAGAGGCAGCATGAAGATTGTTGGAAAAAAGTAAAACCTGTGGGTTCTTTCAGCCTCTTGGATTGTTATGACTTTAATGTGATAACACGCCATTCCCTCCATATGTTCCCACACGCATTTTTGTGTGGATTAAATACACAATGCCACTAAATGGAATTGCATCTGATAGCTCAGTTTACTGTGTCTACAGAGTTAATTTTGTTCCCTTTCATTTGAAAACAGGAGGAAGGTATGACTAAAAGTTCAATAATTAAGTGATCTAACCTGTATCAGGTATCACATTACTATTTATTCTTAATGATGACAATTTTGAAGCCTCCTAGGCTTGGGGATCACCCTAGCCTGTAGGGACAGGCTGCAAATGAACTAATGTTGATATATTTTACCCAACATATGTTCTCAGGGGTCCCCGCAGGTTTGTCGGCCTTCTTTCACTAGTGTCTTTGACATTGTGCACTGGCGATATTACCCTGGCCAGGGTCTTGGTGTGCTTGTGAAGATAGAAAAGGATCCTATTGATAAATCTCATCACACCACACAAATACCTGAGGATGTCCCAACAGATCACCAAAGAGCAAGTCCTGAATTTCAAAGATGTGCTTTCTGATTCTGTAATTTCAGAGCTGATGGTGAAGTCACAGACGACTCCTGGAGACCACCAAGGACCTTAAATAAGAAGGTATGCTTCTGGTTACAAAGCAATATTGACTGCAGCTGTGCAATCTCAACTTTGAAGATAAAAAAGACACTTGACAATAAAGCTTAGGCTCCTGTCTTCACATTCAGCATGTCCAGAGGGAAAAACTGAATATATCTTAAGAGTATTCAAAGATATTCATAGAAAACAGACCATTCAGAAAAGACCTACATAACTTTTCACCAAGTTAGTGATACACACTTATGTATTAAGCAAATCTAGTGTACTGAAAGCAAACTAAGTGCCAGACACTGTTCTAAGTTTTAAGCCTCTCATACAAAATCAAAGTCTAGAATTTAAGAGCTGCATGCAATGTATAAGCTGAAAAAACAATGGATAAATAAATATAAAATTACAATCTAAAATTCACCAAATTTCTTGAAAATTTGAAGTGATTCTCTAGTGACTGACTACATAAATCTTGACTATTTCTATAAATATAGGATATGCTGAGCTAACTGATTTATGAGAAAACTTTAATAATGAAGATAGATGAATACAACAGGTTTTTGATATTTCACAATTCAAAGCATAGAGGATTCGATAGGATAAGTACTACATTCAAAACATTTCTGGTACTATTTTTACATTTTTTTTCTTTTATTTGTTCCAACTAGTTATATATGACAACAGAAAACACTTTGACACATCATACATAAATGGAGTATAACTTCTTATCTTTCTGGTTGTACATGATATAGAATCACTTCCATCATGTAGTCATATATGCACATAGGGAATAATGTCTGGTTTATTTTTACATTTTGACCTAGGGGTTTTTGTTTTGTTTTGGTTTGGTTTTTGTTTTTGTTTTTTAAATATCTGTGACTTCCAGTTTATTTTCTTTTAAAAATTTATTTATTCTAATTTGTGATACATGTTGACAGCAGAATGCATTTCAATTCATAGTACATGTATAGAGCACAATTTTTCATGTTTCTGGTTGTTCACAAAGTAGAGTCACACCATTTTGTCTTCATACATGTACTTAGGGTAATGACGTCCATCTCATTCCATCATCTTTCCTACCCCCATTCCCCATCCTTTGCCCTCCCTCCCCTTTGCCCTATCTAAAGTTCCTCTATTTCTCCCATGCTCCTCCTCCATCCCCATTATAGATCAGCATCCACATATCAGAGAAAACATTTGGACTCGGCCTTTGGCTTTTGGGATTGGCTTACTTCACTTAGCATAATATTCTCCAGTTCCATCCATTTACCTGCAAATGCCATGATTTCATTCTCTTCTAATGCTGAGTAATATTCCATTGTGTATACATACTACAGATTCTTTATCCATTCATCTACTGAAGGGCATCTAGGTTGTTTCCAAAATTTAGCTATTGTGAATTGTGCTGCTATAAACATTGATTTGGCTAAGTCACCATAGTATACTATTTTTAAGTCCTTTAGGTATAGACTGAGGAATGAGATAGCTGGGTCAGATGGTGGTTCCATTCATTTCACGTTTTCCAAGGAATCTCCATACTGTTTTCCATTTGATTGCCCCAATTTGCAGTCCCACCAGCAATGTATGAGTGTGTCTTTTTCCCTACATTCTTGCCAACACTTATTCTGTTTTGTTTGTATTCTTAATAGCTGTCATTGACTGGAATAGGATGAAATTTTAGAGTAGTTTTGATTTGCATTTCTCTAATTGCTAGAGATATTGAACATTTTTTCATATATTTGTTGATTGATTGTATATCATCTTCTGAGAAGTGTCTGTTCAGTTCCTTGGCCCATTTACTGGTTTGATTATTTGTTTTTTTGAAATTAAGTTTTTTGAGTTCTTTATATGTCCTAGAGATTAGTGCTCTATCTGATGTGCATGTGGTAAAAATTTGTTCCCATTCTGTAGGCTGTCTATTCACCTTCCTGATTGTTACTTTTGCTGAGAAAATGTACTTTTCTGTTTGAATCCATCCCATTTATTGATCCTTGATTTTATTTCTTGTTTTATTAAGGAAGTCAGGGCCTAATCTGACATTATGAAGATTTGGGCCTGCTTTTTCTTCTATTAGGTGCAGGGTCTCTGGTTTAATTCCTAGGTCCTTAATCCACTTTGAGTTGAGTTTTGTGCATGGTGAGAGGTAGAGGCTGAATTTCATTTTGTTACCTAAGGATTTCCAGTTTTCCCATCACAATTTGTTGAAAAGACTATCCTTTCTTCAATACATGTTTTTGTTGCCTTTGTCTAGTATGAGATAACTGCATGCATGTGGGTTTGTGTCTGTGTCCTCTATTCTGTACCATTGATACACAAGTCTATTTTGGTGCAATACCGTGCCATTTTCGTTACTATTGCTCTGTAGTACAGTTTAAGGTTTGGCATAGTGATGCTACCTGCTTCATTCTTCTTGCTAATGATTGCTTTGGCTATTCTGGGTCTCTTATTTAATGAGATGTATTTTATGATTGTGTTTTCTATTTCTATGAGGAATGTCATTGGGATTTTGATTGGGATTGCATTAAATCTGGATAGTGCTTTTGGTAGTATGGTCATTTTGACAATATTAATTCTGCCTATTCAAGGAGAAGGAAGGTCTTTCCATCTTCTAAAGTCTCCTTTAATTTCTTCCTTTAGTGTTTAATAGTTTTCATTGTAGAGATCTTTTACATCTTTCATTAAGTTGATTCCCAAGTATTTTAATTTTTGGAAGGGCTATTGTAAATGGGGTGGTTTTCCTAGTTTCTCTTTCAGAGCATTGTTCACTGATGTACAGAAATAGCTTTGAATTATGTGTATTGGTTATATATCATGCTATTTTGCTAAATTCATTTATTAGATGTTTTCTGATGGAATTTTTTGAGTACTGTAGGCACAGAATCATGCTGTCTTCAAATAGTGATAGTTTGAGTTCTTCTGTTCCTATCCATATCCCTTTAATTTCTTTCATTTGTCTAATTGCTCTGACTAGAGTTTCAAGAGCTATGTTAAATAGAAGTCATGTAAGAGGGCATCCCTGTCTTGTTCCAGTTTTCAGAGGGAATGCTTTCAATTTTTCTCCATTTACAATTATGTTGGCATGGGGCTTAGCATAGATGGCTTTTACAATGTTGAGGTATGTTCCTGTTATCCCTAGTTCTTCTAGTGTTTAGAACATGAAGGGATGCTATATTTTGTCAAATGTTTTTTCTGCCTCAATTGAGATGATCATATAATTCTTTTTTAAAAAAAATATTTATTTTTTAGTTCTAGGTGGACACAGTATCTTTATTTTGTTTTATGTGGTGCTGAGAATCAAACCCAGTGCCTCACGCATGTTAGGCGAGTGTGCTACCATTTGAGCCCCATCCCCAGCCTGATCATATAATTCTTATCTTTAAGTCTATTAATGTGATGAATTACATTTATTGATTTCCATATGTTGAACCAACACTACATCCCTGGGATGAACCCCACTTGATCATGGTGCACTATCTTTTTGATGTTTTTGTATTTGATTTTGTTGTTAGAGTTTGTTTAATGAACACAGATGCTCCATTGTTTGGGGCACAAATATTTATAATTGTTATGTCTTGTTGATGTATGATTCCCTTAAGCAGTACAAAATGACTTTCTTTATCCCTTTTGATTAACTTTGACTTGACGTCTACTTTATTTGATATGAGGATGGAACCCCCTCCTTGTTTCCACAGTCCATGTGAATGGTATGTTTTTATCCCAACCTTTGACCTTCAGTCTGTGAATTTCTTTTCCTATGAGATGAGTCTCTTGAAGGAAGCATATTGTTGGGTCTTTTTAAAAAATCCAATCTGCCAGTCTATGTCTTTTGATTGGTGAGTTTAGGCCATGAACATTCAGGGTTATTTTTGAGACATGATTTGTATTCCCATTTTTGTTTATTTTTGGCATTTAACTTAACTTTGTTTCTCTTTTGATTGTTTTTTTCTTTAGTGTAATATCTCCCTCTGCTGATATTCACTGTTTTTTTTTTCATTTTCTCTTCATGGAATATTTTGCCAAAGATGTTCTGTAGTACAGGTTTTCTAGTTGTAAATTCTTTTTACTTTTGTTTATCATTGAAGGTTTTTATTTCATCATCATATCTAAAGCTTAATTTTGCTGGATATAAAATTCTTGGCTGTCATTCATTTTCTTTCAGAGCTTGGTATATGTTCTTCTAGAATCTTCTAACTTTCAGGGTCTGGATTAAAAAATCTGCAGAGATTCTAATTGGTTTCCCCACATATGTAATCTAATTCTTTTCACATGTGGCTTTTAAAATTCTATCCTTATTCTGTATGCTAGGCATTTTCAGTATAATGTGTTTTGGTGTTGATCTGTTGTAATTTTGTACATTTGGCATACTGTAAGCCTCTTGTATTTGATTTTCCAATTCATTCTTCATGTATGGAAATTTTCTGATATTATTTCATTGAAGAGATTGTACACTCTTTTAGTTTGAATCTCTGTGCCTTCCCCTATCCCAGTAACTCTTAGATGTGGTCTTTTGATATTATCACATAATTCTTGGATGTTCTGTTCATGGTTTCTTATCATCTTCACGTGTGGTCAATTTTATTTTCAAAATTGTATATTTTGTCTTCATTGTCTGATTGTCTTCTAAGTGATCTAGTCTGTTGGTGATGCTTTCTATTGAATTTTTTATTTTGTTTATTGTTTCCTTCATTTCAAGGATTTCTGATTTTTTTTTTCAGAATCTCTATCTCTTTCTTGAAGTATCTTTTGCTACCTGTATTTGCTCCCTTATCTCTTTATTGGAGTGATCAAATTTGCTGTATTTTCTCACTTAGCTCATTCAGTAATTCATAGATTATTTTAATTATGTACATTCTGAATTCCTTCTCCGACACTTCATCAACTGTGCTGTCCATGGATTTTATTATTATACTATCTTGGTTTGTTTTTGGCACTATCCTCCTTTGGTTTTTCATGTTGTCTATGTGTCTTCTCTTCTTGCAGTATGGATCCGAGGTATTACAGCTCCTATCCTATCTTACAGTGTCCCTGAAGATTTCCTGTACCTCACCTTGATGTTAGGCTTCTAGACCCCTGCCAGTGTCCAATGATGAATGCTACTGCAAATAAAGGTGATGGTAGCAATAGTAGAGATAACTCAAGATAGTAGTGTGAGTGTCCCAAGATGGACACTTTCAAAGATGGGGCTGAGAGGGTGGGCTGCCTGTTTGGAGATGTAGCTGCCTCCAGGCCCTATCTGTTGTCCCAAGGTGGAGGCTACTGCATGGGAAGCACTATGGTGATGGCTGCAGTGTCCCAAGATGGAGGTGGGGTAGGACTGGGTTCTGTTGTAGGTCTGTTGCTCAGCAAGGGACGTCCTGGGCTAGGGGTGGATTCCAGCATGGGTCAGCAGGGAGGTCTTAGCCAGAGTCTGGGCCTTGGCTCCTGCACAGTTTGGCAGGGTGGTGCTAGGCCTGGGGCTGAGTTCTGCATGGGTCTACTTGTAGGCTTGGTGGTTCTGGGACCGACCTTGACCTTGGCTCCCATGCGGGTCAGTGGGCCAGTCCTCATGACTTCTAGTTTTTCAAGTCTTCAAGTGATCTAAAATAATTCTAAAGTTTATTATGGTACTAAAGTAATATATGTGCTAAATGTAGATTATCCTAAAACGTTTGACATCTTAAATTTCTACCACACAAAAGTTAATCTTTTTGATGATTGAAAAGGTCAGTTAGTATATGATCTTAACATATGGATACACACGGCTTTTGGTTCACTTTGCTTGTCACTGTATTGTGACCTTACACAACTGTATCAGTCAGTGAACACATCCATAGGTAACAAAGAACACATTTACATTTGGGTGTGCCAAGGAAGGCCAAAACACCATTTACAAAGTTGTAGTTCCACATAGGAGATAAGAAGAGGGAGTGGTTACTAGAACACAAAAGAATTGTGTGAAAAGTCCACCCCTAGCCAAGGGACACAGATAGCCTGAAACAGTCCTTCAGAAATTCCCCTTGACCAAGCTCAACTGAAACCCATAGAATACTGCTTTAGTCTGCACTGGCCAGCTTTCTGTGGAGGAGAGTAGGATGGAAAATGTTGAAGAGAATTTTTGTTTATTGAAAGATAAAACAGAACCACATGGTTCTGCCCCTTTTCCCTTTAGTATCTACTTTTATCCTTTACCCAGATGAAACGTTTGCATACTCAATATGGAAGTTACACAATGTCTAATCCATTAATGTATTTAAACAAGGCACTGAAACCCAAACTGTTGCTCAATATTTGTGGCCAAAATGTGAAGGAAACTCATTCCACAAATCAGGGAAAAGTGTAGAAATTTTTTCAGTTGCTAAGGGTGCTATATATTTTACAACTAAGGGAAAAAAAACTGAGGATGTTCATGTGCTCATAGCACACTTTGATACTTTTATTACACTTCTATACTATGAGCTCTACTCTGACTTTATAGTCTATGGTATGGTTTTGGATCTCTGAGGACCATCTTAAGTTCAGAGCCAGTTTTTAATAAACCTGAGGAGAGTCCAGTTCTTTTCCCACCAGTGCACAGTCATCCTGTTAAAAGGTTGCAGGAGCATTTAGAGAAGGCTTGGGAGTGTGTTTCACAGTCATTTTTCAAAGGGACCTTGCCTCTCCTTGGCTCAAGGGACTCAGGCCAACCCACTGACTTAGGTTTGGAAACTGGATGAGAGACTATAAAATCCCCCATATGGCAATTCAAATTTGTTTTCTTCCAAGCCAATCTAATATTTTTTTCCTGCCCACATACTTCAGGAAGCACTTGACTAGGCTGCTTATCTATTTCATTTCTAAGGATCCAATGCCAGAGATCCCTATAGGTCAAAATCCTCTTAATTACCATTTTAAACATGACTTCATTGTGGTGATTGCATCAGCACCTGTTCTCTGTAACTCCACATTACATTATTCCCATTGAGATTGGAAACCCAATTGCACTGAAATGTGCCTAACTTACATCTGGCCTACAGAGAACTGGCAGCTCTGAGGTCCTCAAAGATAGGTGTGTCCTTGCCACGGCTTCAGTCCCTCCACTTTTTCCCACAGTGTGTGACTAGGGTGGCTAAATAGGTCACACCTAGCAGATTCTGTACAACATTCCATTTCCTGGACTCCTACCTCTCCAGAATGCAGGGAAGGGGTTCTAGCATATTAACCCTATGAACTATAAGTCAACTCTGAGCACACATTTAAATCAGCCAGTTCAACCCATCATCCATGCCTCTACCAAGTGGTTGAACCAATACAACAAATTCTGAAACCCAAAAGAGTTTCACTCAACTCAATGAATTTAGCCTTATTTGATTACATTTCATCTCTCTTACTCAAACACTTCAAAGTGTCCATTCTGGTACTTACCTTTAGACTTCCAAATAATAGAAAATGGCAAAGGTCATTAGT
The DNA here is from genome assembly GCF_052094955.1 of Ictidomys tridecemlineatus. Taxonomy (NCBI): domain Eukaryota; kingdom Metazoa; phylum Chordata; class Mammalia; order Rodentia; family Sciuridae; genus Ictidomys; species Ictidomys tridecemlineatus. The sequence goes on along the minus strand of NC_135477.1, from coordinate 116,015,868 downwards.
CTTTTAAGATAGAAACTTTAACTTCAAAAATACATTAAAGTTGGGTGAATGGTATAAAGAACTCCAATATACACATTTTACCCAGATTCAAGAAGTGCCTTACCTGTTATTTGATGTTTTTCTTTTACTACATGCACACATTCTTATATACATTATTTTTTTCTAAATTACTTACCATGTAAGAGGAAACTACAGACATCATGTATCATTAATTCAAAATACTTCCATATGTATTTTCTAAGAATATTTCATTACATAGCCACCATACTAATTACCAAATGAAAAACTCCAGTTGTATACCATGCTGTTATGTAATATCTTCTAAACATTGCCACATGTGACAATAATATCCTCTATATCTATCTTTTCCTAGATTATATACCATGTTTAATTGTTCACAAGTAATTTTTCTTTATTTTTATTATTGCATTAAGTACAATGAAAATAATATCTACTCTCTTGAAAATTTATAAGTGCACAATACAGTATTGTTAACTATAATCAAAATGTATCACAGATTTCTAGAGCTTCTTTCTGGTGTAATTCAAACTTTATACCCACTGAAAAACAACTCTCCATTTTTGCCTCCCCCTAACTCCTGGCAACCACCATTCTTCTTTCTGTTTCTATGAGTTTGACTATTTTATATGCATTATGTAAGTGGAATCATGTAATATTTATTCTTCTATGACTGGCTTATTTCATTTAGCATAATGTTCTCCTCATTCATTCATGTTATCATATATGGCAAGGGTTTCTTCCTTTTTTAAGGCTGAATAATATTATATCATATGTATGCACCACATTTTCTTCATACATTCATCCATTGCATGCATTTAGCTTGTTTCCATATCTTGACTATGGTAGATAATACTGCAGACACCTCTTTGAGATCTGAATTTTAAACATTTTGGAAACATACTCAGAGTTGGGATTGCTGGATCATATGGTAGTTCTGCTTTTAACTTTTATTCTATTTTTCATAGTGACTTTACTTGAACATTCCCACCAACAGTATATAAGGGATCAATTTTTTTTTCATATCATCAACAATGCTTGTCTTTTATTTTTAATGGTAGTCATCCTTGCTGAGGGCCATTACCAAGTAGGAATGACGCATCGAAATTTCCTTGCCAAGCGTACCCCATGCTGCTTAGAGGACATTTGATGGGACATTGCATGCATGCTTTAATGAGGTGACCTTGCTCAAGGACCAAGGCAGATCCGGGTTTAGAGCTGATCAGGTTTGAGGAAGTAACCGGCTCCTTGAGTTTAAGGCGTTGCCAGTTTAAGATAATGGGTTTTAAGGAAGTTGGAAGTTGAAGATTATTGCTGGGATTAGGGTGTTCCTGCTGCTGTTCCCATTGAGTTCTCATGAGATTAAAATGGGATTTGGAGAGAGCCTCGTGGAGTAGGTGGATGGTGCGGGAGACAGCAGAACGCGTTTGCCCCTGGACCTGTGTGGAGGTGGTGTGAGAGCTGGAATAAAGAATTGCTGTTTGAACCTACAAAGCTGTGAGTGCCTCGTGATTCTGGTGCCAAGCCGAGACATTGGCTTTGGCATTTTGGTGGCCCGTACTTGGGATGTCTGAAGCTTGGGGGTAAGTGAATTTGCTTGATCCTGAAGGAGAGCAAAAAAATGGGTGACCATTTCAAAAAACAACGTGTTCTTGTTTTGATTTATTTTGTTTTTATTTCAAGTTGCCTGTTCCTAGAACTTTCTCAGGCAAACTGGGGAAAATGGTTGACTCGAGGTTTGAAGTTGTTTGCCTCCAAGGAAGAGAAATTGTTAGAGAAAGGAGGCACCCCAGTGAGACCAAGAACAACTAGGGCATATGTTGATACAATACAAAAATGTAGCCCATGGCTTTTTAAAGACAGGTTATTAAGTATATCAATAGGACCATCATGGTATCCTGTAGAAGGATTTTTCTTGAACAAGAAAGAGATGGCTAGTTCTGTTTACTTTAATTGTCTAAGATCTTGGTTTCTACAGACAGCTGATTAATTTACAAAGCTAAAGTGTTAAAATATCAACCACTAAATATGAAATCAAGTACTCTTTACTTATTAAGTTCCATAAGGTAATATATTTAAACATTATGTGTGTTTTCATAAATTGCTTTGGTCTGTGTCTTTGCTGAAACAAGGTTACTAAGTGTTAAGATTCTACCATGTGTAATTTATATACAAAGAGTATAAGAAGTTTCAGTTGGGTTTCAATTACAGTATAATAGTACCTTAAAAAACATGAAAGTATTTCATCTTATTAAAGTGGAGTAATTTTATAAGGGTTGTTTCAAAATGTGATTTTATAAAAAGCGTTAATGGTTAAAAAAGAGATATAAAAGGTTCAAGATGTGGAAATATATTTTAATATTAAAGGTTAAAGAAATGTTTCTAGATGAGATAATCTCTGTGTGGTAAAAAGTTGTAAAATGCCATTTAAAAAGATTTTGAGGAAACTAGACTTACTTTAAAAGCTTGAGAAAGGAAGAAAGAAGAAAAAGGTATTTGTACATGGCAGATTGAGACAAAGCTTCTCAATGGAGTTAAAAAAAAAAAGCCTTTGGTTGAAGAGCAGCCATGTAAACTAATATTAAAGCGATTTATACAGAATCTAAGCCTCGCTTTAAAGAGTGAAGCTGTAGGTGGAGAAAAAGTACATTTAAAAGTACAGTATAAATGATAATTGAACGGCTTTAAAAGGTTAAATTGAAGGTGGTCGAGATACCTTCATGGCGGATAAAAGATTGCTTTACTCATCAAACTACTTATTAAACTAAAAAGAGGGAGATGAGATAATCTTTGTGTGGTAAAGTAAAAAGTTGTAAAATGTCTAAATAAGTTGCAAAAGGGTTTAAAAGGTCAAATTGAAGGTGGTTAAGATGCCTTCATGACGGAGAAAAAAAAATATAACCCATGAAAATGGGAAGATAATAAGATAAAAGATTTAGATAAAGAAGATTAAAAATTTGAAGTGGAAAACTTCAAAAACAGAAGTACAGGAAGGTAAAAAAAGAGAGAAGATGTAGAAAGATAAAAAAGATATAGGAAGATAAAAAAGATGTAGAAAGACAAGAATTTTAAACCCACAAAATAGGAAACAAAAGAAAACTAGGAGACAAGAAAGCAACTAAGGGTAAATATAAAAACCTTAGAAGAAAAGTAGAAGATAGAAATAAGATAGAAAATGGTTAAAAATGTCAAGTAAAGGTATTTCAGATAGAAAATACAAAAGGCTAAGACAACTATGGTTTAAAACCACATCTAAAAATTAAAAGGACTAAAGTAATTTTAAAAACTAAGGAAAAATGCTTTTGAAAGACTTAAATTTAAAAGGATCTTAAAGGGGTATATATCCCCCAAAGATAAACTTAAAATAACCCTTTTTTTACTCTAAACTTTCTAAATTTGCATTCATCAGGACTTAGTGCTGCGGAAAGACATATGTATCTGAAAAATGTACATAAGCCTAAGGTACTTTAGAAAGATATTCTAACAGGACAATGGAAAGGTCCCGACCCAGTTATTGTCTGGAGTCGGGGTTCCGTTTGTGTGTTCCCACAGGGAGAACAGCAGCCGATTTGGATTCCAGAGAGGTTAACCAAAACAATTTCTACAGAAAAAAAAGATGATTTGACTGAAATCCATAACAGCTGATATCCAGAGCTCCAGCTTGGCTATTCTTACATCTGCGACAGTGATTTACCACGGTGCTTTTTTCAATATCTATTTTATTATTGCATTTTTCCCACATCATAAAGTTCTATTTTATTTTTGAGCTCATACAAACCTAGGTTAATGTTTTTCTGATCAGTTTTGTTTTTTTGACTGTTTTTTATTTTTTGACTGTGGAGTTTTTAAACATTGCAATGGAGATTTTACCTAGGTAAAGCTACAAGGCCGTTGTTATTGTCTTATGTGTTGTATGTTATGTCTGCACTGTTTTGTGTTGCATGTCAGTATGTGTGTATGTCCATATGAGGAGCGCTCATGAAAAAATGGATCCGAATTTTTTTTTATTCACGTGATTTAAGTGGTTTAATCTAATTAGGTAAACAGCTGTTAATGATTGTTTTCAAAGGTGGTTAATAGATCTGTTTGCTTACTATTGTTTTTAAAGGTGATTAACAGATCTGTTTGTTTACTTTCACTTTTCCTTTTCATTATATTTGATAATTCTGTTCAGGATAATGTCTCTTTAACATCATTGCCAGAATTCCCATCTCCATCCCAGTGCCGGTGAAGACAAAGAAAACCAAACTACAGCTTCTATGATAGCTACCACAGTAAACTGTATAAACTGATGCATCAATAAATATAACTCAACAAGTAATGCTCAATCAAGGACTTGATTTACTTTGGGAGGAAATGGACATATTGATAGACTCCTCCGATTTGAACTGCCTGCAGAACTTGCCTGGACTATATATCAGTTGCATGCATTGTGAACTATCGTCTGGTGCAGCGAATTGTGGTACTGCTGGCATATTTTTGCTGATGGTGTCACCAGTGATGCAATTTCCTTGCCAGCGCACCCCATGTTAATTGTGGTAATGCTGACATCTTTGCTGATGGTGTCACCAGTGATGCAATTTTTCCAAAGGAGCCGTCAATTGGCTTGGTGTCGTGGCATTTCTGTATCTTCCTCCCTTCTACTAGTGATGGTCTAAAATTTGGGGGCCAACAGAGGTGAGGCAAGAACCCCACCCCCCCACTGGCACCAAGGTTAAATTTGGGGGCCAACAGAGGTGAGGCAAGAACCTCACCCCCCCACTGGTGCTTAGGCCTATCCACAAGCATGGCTGAATGCTGGACCGGTTAGTCAGCGACGGGTTGATCTGATTGCAGTGGATTCAACCTAAGACAGGGGACTGACGCCTAGAGGTCAGTTCATCCGATGACGGGTAAGAACCATATGTTAAATTGGACAACCTACCAGGCACGGTCCTAAGCCACATGGCTTGTTGTTTAATTAATCAGAAGGGGGGAGATGCTGAGGGCCATTACCAAGTAGGAATGACGCATCGAAATTTCCTTGCCAAGCGTACCCCATGCTGCTTAGAGGACATTTGATGGGACATTGCATGCATGCTTTAATGAGGTGACCTTGCTCAAGGACCAAGGCAGATCCGGGTTTAGAGCTGATCAGGTTTGAGGAAGTAACCGGCTCCTTGAGTTTAAGGCGTTGCCAGTTTAAGATAATGGGTTTTAAGGAAGTTGGAAGTTGAAGATTATTGCTGGGATTAGGGTGTTCCTGCTGCTGTTCCCATTGAGTTCTCGTGAGATTAAAATGGGATTTGGAGAGAGCCTCGTGGAGTAGGTGGATGGTGCGGGAGACAGCAGAACGCGTTTGCCCCTGGACCTGTGTGGAGGTGGTGTGAGAGCTGGAATAAAGAATTGCTGTTTGAACCTACAAAGCTGTGAGTGCCTCGTGATTCTGGTGCCAAGCCGAGACATTGGCTTTGGCACATCCTGACAGTTGTAAAGTAATATCTCATTATGATTTTAATTTGCATTTTTCTGATGATTAGTGATATTGAGTATCTTTTTGTCTCCTAGTTGGTAAATCTGATTTGTTTTTACTGAAGAGTTGTAGGCGTTTCTTATACATTTTAGATATCCACCCCTAGCAGATATCTGGTTTGCAAATATTTTCTCCCAGTCTATAAGTTACCTTTCACTGCGTTGATGCTTCAGTTTGACATCGTCCCACTTATCTATTCTTTGGCTTTTATTGCTTGTTTTTGGTGTCAAATCCAGGAAATTTGCAGTTTTAGGTCTTAATCTTTAATCCACTTCAGCTTTCTTTTTGTTTACTATGTAAGACAAGGTTCTGACTATTGTTTTGCCTATGGACAATGAGTTTTCCCAGCACCACTTATTGAATAGACCATCCTTTCCTCATTGATACCCTTTCCAAAGGTCAGTCAACCATATACGTGTGGGTTTATCTCTGGGCTGTTAATTTTGTTTAATTGGTCTCTATATCTACTTTTAATACCAGTATAATACTGTTTTGCAATATATTTTGAAGTCAGCAAATGTGATGCCTCTAGCTTTGTCTTTCTTAAAATTACTCTGACTACTCAGAGTCTTCCACAGATTCATATGAATTTTAGGATTCTGTTTCAATTTTTATAAAAATATCATTGGTATTTTGATAAGGATTATATAGAATCTGTAGGTTGCTTTGTGGAGCATGGACATTTTAACAATGTTAAGTCTCCTGTCCCATTATCGGGAGGATATTATTCTGTTTATTTATTGTTCCTTAATTTATTTCATCAAAGGTTTATAGTTGTCAGTATACAGGTCTTTCACCTCCTTGGTTAAATTTATTCCTAAGTATTTGACTATTTTTGGTGCTATTGTAAATGGGATTTTTTTCTTGAGTTCTTTCTCAGATACTTTATTGTCAATATTCAAAAACATGAATTTTTCTGTTAATTTTATATATCACAGCTTTACAAAAATTGTTGATCATTTCTCGTAAACTGGATTTTTTTTCTAGAGTCTTTAGGGTTTTCTACATATAAGATTATGTCATCCAAAAACAGATAATTTCAATTCTTCCTTTCTTGCTCCCCTAATTGAATGCCTTTTATTTTCTTTTTCAATTGTAATAATGAGGATGTCTAGTACTAGTTGAGTAGAAGCAGTAAGTGTGAGTATCTTTGCCTTCATTCTGGTTTTATAGGACAAGGTTTCAGTTTTCCCCATTTTATTATATTAGGTATGGGATTTTCACATATGGCCTTTATTATGTCCAGGTAAATTCCTTCTATAAATGGTTTATTGAGAAATGTTTTTGAGGTGATGAATTTTATCAAATGCTCTTCTGCATCTATTGAGATGATTATGTATTTTTAATCTTTCATTCTGTCAATGTAGTATATTACATTAATTGATGTTTATGTTGAACCATCTTACATCCAAGCAAAGATCTTACTTGGTCATGGTGCATGATCCCTTTAATGTAATGTAGAATTTAGTTTGTAAATATTTTGTTGAGGATTTTCGCATCTATGTTCAATGGTGCTATTAACCTATATTTCTCTTTTTGTGTAATATCATCATCTGGCTTTGATATCACAATAATACTGAGGCTACTATGAAATAGTAAATTGGATATCCTAGAAAAATTAAATTCTTAAATCATGCAACCTACCAATGCTGGGTTATAAAGAGACAGAACATTTGAACAGATGAAGAATCTATCAGGAAATTGAGTCCATAATAAAAAATGTACCAACATAGAAAATTCCAGGATGGGTTGAATTCACTAGTGAATTTTAGCATATCAAACATTTAAAGAAGAATTTGCCAAAGCCAATGTCTCGGCTTGGCACCAGAATCACGAGCCACCACACACCTTTGTAGGTTCAAACAGCAATTCTTTATTCCCGCTCTCACACCGCCTCCACACAGGTCCAGGGACAATCGCGTTCTGCCGTCCCCCGCACAATTCACCTACTCCACGAGGCTATCTCCAAATCCCATTTTAGTCTCACGAGAACTCAACGGGAACAAGCAGCAGGAACACCCTAATCCCAGCAATAATCTTCAACCTCTAACTTCCCTAAAACCCATTATCTTAAACTGGCAACGCCTTAAACTCAAGGAGCCGGTTACTTCCTCAAACCTGATCAGCTCTAAACCCGGATCCGCCTTGGTCCTTGAGCAAGGTCACCTTATTAAAGCATGCATGCAATGTCCCATAGAATGTCCTCTAAGCAGCATGGGGTACGCTTGGCAAGGAAATTTCGATGTGTCATTCCTACTTGGTAATGGCCCTCAGCAAGAATAAATACCAATTTGTCTTAAATCCTTTCCAAAAGAAAATATAAATGAAGAGGGAGTAACTTCTAACTCATTTAATAAGGTAATTTACTCTTAAGTATATAAGGTAACTCCCTTTGGAGCAGTCCTGGAAGGTGCTAGAATGTAACTTTCTTCATGAACCCTGAGGAAATGTAAAGAAAACTGGAGTCAACTTCTGAGGCTACTGAAGCAACTGTCTTAAGTCTCTTCACTGGAAGACTTAAAGCAGAGGAGGGCTAGATCCCTCCAAAGGGGAAGGAGCAGGCTCTTTTTCCATCTACCTGTTCAGGTTGCTTTGGGAAATTCAGAAATATAAATTTCTTAGCCTCTTCACACATGACACCATTCAATTTCTCAGAACACCACATTTTCTCCAACAATCCCTTGCCTTAGCATAAGGACTTTGGAGTCTTGCATATTTGTATAACATGAAATTTTTTTCTCTTTTACAATCAGAGGACAAGTTTTGATGAGAAACACAGCTTTCCAAGGTTGACCTCACAAGGAAGGGACCCAGAGACATGCTCTTACTCTTCTCCTTCCCCTCATCTCCCATAGGACCTCCCCTTGCCTAAACCAATCCAGAAACCAGAGAGTAAGAGAAGCCAGCTGATCTAGACTATTCAGCCAGCCTCATGAAGAGGAAAGAGGGCAAAGAAGGATAGATCATTAGTCTTGGCACAAGAAGTAACAAATACTCTACAACTTTGATTAACCTATGTAGGGTGAAGATTTTGGAAAATATCTAACTTCAAGGGAGCTAAGGAATAAAACTCAGAAATAAGCAGGAAACAAGGGTAGAAATAGTAACTATAGGAAAAACCCAGTCTGGAAGAACTCTGTCACTTTGCTCTAGATGCAAACTCCAGTGTGAGGGCTAGAGCTTAGGCCATGTGCCACATTGAGTAAAACAGGACAAGACTCTTGATTGATCATCAGACTATTTTTACTAGGGGAAAGAAAATAGTGTCCCAAATGGAAATCAGAGTGCTATTTAAAGAAGAAAAATATGCTGTGCAGACACAAAACAGCAATGGCTCAATTTAACTGTAGAAGAATCCCCTGGTGAGCTACAAAGCAGTCTTGAGCTTCATTTCCAGAAAGTTCTGCTCTCCTCAGTGCAACTGCTTCATCTGTGCAAGTAGAGGGACATGGAATACCAGACAGTACTTCCAAAGGCTGGCCAAGGCAGAATGATTCAGATGCTGTCTCACACACTGAACATCCACAGCACTTTAACTGAACTTCTTATATGTCATTATCACTTCCATCTTGGATTATCAATTTACCAATGTTTCGTATCACTCCTATTAGCTGCTCATGCTTGTGAAGCAGGATTGAATATAATTTGTTTTTATATCTTCTTTTATGCAGCATAATACCTTAAGCATAGAGCTCAATAAATACTAATTTAAGAAATGAGTAAACAAACAAAAAAGCAACCCTTTGAACAATTAAAAATTAAAAAAAAAAGATTAAGCTAAGTTTGATAGAGTTTGACAGGCACGTACATTTCACTTTCCTACCTCTTGCCCAGGGCACATATACTGTCCTTTTAAGTGAGACATACCTTAGAAATAACCCGGTCAAGAAAATTAAGTGAAAAAACATCAGTCTGTACTCCTGTAACAGATGGAGACTCTTGTTGAAATGGCCATCTCATTCTATGTCTCTGGGGACCAGGGGAAAGTCATTGGCCACAAGCTTCACTCTCTTACCAGATCTCTCTGAATTATTTCCAAGACAGGAAATGCTCTTTTGGTTTTTTCCCTCTGCTTAAAACAACAACAACAACAACAAAAACCTTATATGTGTCTCTTATAAGTGCTTCCATAAAAAACAAAATTGTTAGATGATTTTAAAACAAGTTAAAATTAGCTACAATATGATTCAATTGATAACCCACAGTATCTACTAGCATATTTAAAATGATCAGACCTTAAAAGTTTTTTAATGGAACAAAAGTCAGCTTTATGCCTTTCCCAAATCATTTAACTACTGTAAGATTGCAAAGGAATTTAAATTTTTTTAAATTTAAGAAAGCAGAAGAACATGTCTGTGTGTATATATGAAAATGATGACTTGAAAGCACATTTTGCTAATAATTCTTTTTACATACACAAGCTGTGGCATTTAGTATCAATGGGAAGGCTTTCTGAACCAAAGTATGAAGATTCTAGTATATCTATGTGGGCAAAAAAACCCACAAAAACCCCTTAACAAATAATTTTAAAAGAGGAAATACAGGCAACAGACCTTAAAAATGATTTGATTCCACTAATAATAAGTGATATTAGAATTAGACCAGCAAGATAATACTTCAGCTATTAATTAAGCCAAGCTTTTTAAAAATAATAAGAAAGTAACAGCTGATATTTGCAAAGATCCAATAAAACAGGAACCCTGACATGCTTCTGGTTGGAGTGCAAATTACAAATTGATGCAGACATCAAGAGCCTGCAAATATTGATATCCTCTGACCCACTTATTCTCACACTGGAGAATCTATCCTAGGAAATGATTCTAAATGCCTGTGATGCAGTTTATAAGTAGGCATTTGTTGTACCAGGCCTCTCCTTAATTCTGATTTTGTTATTGGCCATTTTTTGTTGAGCATCTCCCATCTGTGCGTTTCACCTCTTGACTGGCAACCATTCCCTTCTCTCACATCTCCGGTGTCTTCCATTTCTTATCCCTTTGCTTCCCTCCATCCTCTTCCTGAGGCATGAGCTCTAGTCCAGAGTATGTATATACTGGGAGAACAGACCTCTCTTAAATAATGTCCAGTGCTCTAAACCCCTAGTAGCTACTCTATCTACTCATCTCAAAGTCCTGCTGATACTGGGCCTTGCCAGCTTCACACTTGCCATATAGAGAAAAAGGAATCATTAGTGGAATATTAGACGACATGAAAATCATTTCTAATAAGCAGGGAGTAAAGCAGACCAGGGGGCAATCAATTAAAAATAACTTCCCTCAATACATTTTTTTTTCTCATGAGCATTGAAACTATCCCTACAGGCGTCTCTCCTAATTACCTTATCCATTCAGGTGGACCATCATTTCAAAATTACCTTACCTCCTGACTGAATGTATGTGTGCTGCCTTTGGCATTCTTTGCCCCTACAAAAATTTGAGATTGAAAAAGTAGGATATAAGCTGAATGTTGACCCTTAGGTTTTAAAAAGAAAGAAAAAATCCAGTGTTTGTAGTAACTCAAGGAAAAATAAAAAATGTATTTCTGTCATTAGAAATCCAACTAGAAATAGAGGGTGATGACTGAGAATGTTTGGAACAGTCTACACAGACCCACGTCTATCATTTTCAGAGTGCAGGGAAACAGAGATAGAAATCTCTGGCTCATTATGCATCTACCTCCCCACTCTATCATGTAGCAAGGAACCTCAAGAGCATGCCTAAGACATGCAGCCCAGAAATCCAAGCTCAAATCACATTTGCTGAAACAACTGTCCTTTGTCCTCAGATTTAGAGAAGACTGAGAGAAGACATATAAAAGCACTGTTAGTGCTTTGGAAGTTAATAAATAGGAAATTCGATTCTCTAGAGAATGGTCTCAAAGGAGTTCTTGGTGGAGATGTGCCTTTGGTCCCCAAGGGATTCCTATTCCCATGGGAAGTAAAGGAAAAGGAGGAATACAAGAGAGGCTCCAGTAAAGCACAGAGCCTGGGGGAAGAGTCCAACTGTGCAGGTCCAAAGTGGTGTGGGTCTATTTTCTTCCATTTATTCTGAGTATGGTGCAAAAAGAACCGAAATTCATGATGACTTCAGTTATTAAATTCTTTCCTTTTCTTCATTCTGACAGGAATGACAACATATTGGTAAGTTATTCAATATGCAATCAGTGTCCTAATTGCAGTTTATTGAAGGTTTTGTTACATTATTACATATAAAAATATGATTATCATTTTGCCTGTAAATATCATGCCAAGTTAATGACCAAAGAGAAGGAGTAATTGTCCAGAGCCTGTGTAACCAGAAAGATGTCAGGAAAAAGTGGGAAGGGGGAAAGGAGACATCCTCAACATCATTTTTATAAACAATAACATGTATTATAATATACTAAACATTTGTTATAATGACATTTGTAATAAATACTGGAGACATCAGGGTTAAGAGGAAATCAAAGCCATATGTTTTTCTGGATTCTGAGGGCTCCTTATGCTCCATAGTACTTATGGGCAGTAAAAATACTGATACTCACATCCAGAAAATACATTGAGAAAGATTTAATACATGTCCCTTTGATATAGAGGTGTATTCTATTACCCCCAATAAATGTGTTAAACTACTGAACTGGGAGGTTTGCCAGTTCCCCGATAGTTTGGATGTGTATGATGCTCTGCGGGCCACAAATTTTTCCAGCCTCTGTTACAGTTTTCTCCCATAAGTAGGACTGTGGCATAATACAGATTTAAATAAGCATGGTTCTTTTACCATGTATTGACCGGCTACTGACACATAGGAAACACATAGTGGTTAGAGAGAATCAATAGCCAGACAATCTTTCTCTGATAACAGGTCTCATTTTATTTCTGAGTAATAATCTATAATGCCAGGCCATTTTTTTTGTTGTTGTTGTTACCAGCCATGACCACTCTATCCTTGAACCTAATTTTATGTCTAATGTTGCTCTGGAGACAAAGCCCTTTCTGATAGCCAGCCAAAGCCTCCTTGCTTTTAATTCATCATACTGTATTGCACTTAAAGTTCAAACTTAGGATTGGATTTCCAAGTACCATTCTGTTTCCTCACTCGGAGCATGCAGTTATGGCTGGATTTGCACAGCGGTCACCCAGTCGCTGCAGGGGCTTGTGAAATGTAATCAGGGAGTAATGTTGTGTGTCGGCACTGTGAGGTCCCTGCAGCCAGGTGCTACATAAATACAAGGTATTAGAATATTTTGACCTGTGGGGGTGGATGGTGCTTTGATACATCTTCATCACATTGCATTGTGACAGGCCTCTGCGAGAAAACCCAAGACAATCAGCAGCTGGATTTATCTTGCTGTGTAAACCTCAGTGGGAGGCAGTCATACCTGCACTGCAAGCTGACATGGCTGCCACAGAAGACATGATTATCTCTATCTTTTATTAATTTCCTTTTTTCACAACTGTAAATGTGCAGCCCCAACTGCCTCTCTTCGATAAACAGATCCTGATGCGAATGAGCTATCAACTGTTCTGTGCATTTTCTGAATAAAGGAACATTTAGGAAGAAGAAAAAATGACAGTCATATCCTTCTATAGATTAGATCTTATTACCTCAAAGATGATTCTTGATTGTCTTCACCTTGAATACTGAGGCACTCAGAGATCTTTGTAATAGCAGGTATGTAAAGCAGAAGCATCCAAGTGATCTAGCTAAGTATTTTTCTTTTCACCTACATAATAGCTAGGTGATAAGGATCTAGATGCAAGTCCAGCCAATATTGAATCTGTAATAATAGAAATACCAAAGCACTATCTGCTACAAATGAAATTTCAGATCAGAGTGTTACACAGAAGAGTTATTTTTATTTGCTTATTCATTTAAAGCCATGTGAATTTTTAAGGAGCAAAAGACATCGTTTGTTTATGTTTGCGGAAAACCTACTGGGTTAGGCTTTTAGTGTTTATTGACTGGTAGCAACAGAAACTGCTTTAAAGCCCATCTGAGTCTTTGTCAAATACTCACCTTGGCAAGAAAAGAAAGGGTAAGCGAATGCTCTGCACAACATTCCATAGTTACTCAATATAGAAGCAGATTGGAATCAGGGCACACCAGTCCGGAATTACAATCACTCAGACTGAGATGGGGGTAAAAATGGGATCCAAGCCACACTGTACTCCTCCTACAGTATTTTTGCCTTTCATGAAGTCTTATCTTCAACCAGAACTTCAGGGAAAATAGGTCATGCAGTCAACAGATAGAGGAGTTATCGTCTACCCAAGTTTAAAGGTAATGTGAACCCAGAGAGTTATCATTTAACATTGACAATGGGATAGTCTATGTTTCAAGATAAGGTAGGAATTTAAGCACTGACATAGAGAAACTGTAGGAATAGATTTGTGTTGCATGCACTGAGTTTTAGCAATGGTTGGGAGGTAATTTTTCCTTGGGGCCCTATAGTAACCCAATAGAAATGTGTCCTTCCAGGACCACCCTTAACTTAAAATGGTAGTTCCCACCAGATAGCAAAGCTTTGAGTTGAAAATAGAATGATCCACATCTTCTTTTAGATGAATATATTTATAATAAATGATTTTAATAGCAGATGAAAGATGACTGAAGAGCTGCATTTCTCAGACTGTTTTCTTAACTAAAAGTTCAATGTTCTGTCTTTAATCAAAAACCTGACCCACCAGATAAATGTGTTAGCTTTCATCATGCTCCTCCACTGATTAAATTTTGCCCAAATTCAGATAATTAAATGGAAAGAAAAGGTAGAGTAAGATTGGTTTTACTGTTCTTCAGTTGAAGTGTCCTATCAGTTGAGATTACTTCAAATAAAAATTTACATGTGATCACTTAGACTTTACACAGAACACAGAAAGTTTATTTGTAGTCCAAATGGATTTTAATTTTTGGATTGCCAATGGTTTACATTTATTAGATCAGTAATTGCTATTTGCTGTGAAGTTTATTAGGTAATGATTGCTGAATTAGATAATGTAGGTGAAATAGAAATGATTGAGTATTTAATTATAGACAGTTTAAATCATTAAATATAGGAATCACACTCATGTGCATCTTAGAGTCTAAGAAAGCTGTGATAGCCGGGGGCGTGGCTTATGGAAGAAAAAGGTACAGATTTTGAACCATTAAAATTGAACTATAAAAATAATAACCTTTGATTTTAAAATGAGATAGTTAAACTATACAAAAAGAGTATCTTTTTGAGAGTCATATAATTAATGAATAACTCAGCCAGGAACAGGACCTAGTCTTTTAGGTATTAGGCAGGGTCATGAAATGTATTCATAGAATGTACTTTCAATAAATATTTGGATGAATGAATGACATACAATGTTCTCCAAATCAAACCTTGTTGCCATTAGGAAATTAAATATCAGTCTCCTAAACAATAGGCAGAAATTATCACCTATACTAAACATTAGATAGATAGATAGATAGATAGATAGATAGACAGATAGATAGATAAAAAGAAAGATTGATTTCCAGTTTTTAAATTTAGGACTTCTATTATTTTTCCAATTATGGAACTTTTTTTCCTCTCTTTGAAAATTTCTGTGTGTTCAGAAGGAAATACTGTGAGTGGGAATAATACATGAGTAGTGTCTAGTCAATGTCTGTGTAAAATGTTTTCATTTATCCAGTCCCATTTTCCCCTTGACAATGAGTTTCAAATCAAAAATTATATGCATATTCCCACTTCCTTGTGCGAATTCCAGAGGCCTCTCTTCTCATATATAAGAAAATTATATATTAGGAAAGAAGAGGAGTAGGCATAGACGATAGACCCAGGATCACTTTATGTGTAAAGAGTAAGAGAACACCAGCTTTTCCTTCCTTCCTTCCTTCATTTCTTCTTTTAAAACAATAAATAACATTTTAAACGCACATTAAAACTGTAGCTATTAATCCTGAAGCCCAGCCCCATTGAGGTATGATATTCCTACCTTAGGGGAGGCAAGGTGCTGCTGTTTTACAAAGAAGTCGGTTCTTATACTTAAGATTTTGAAATCCATGGCAGAGTTAATAACTTCAAAGACAAAGTTTTTGTATTTCAAGAGCTATATTTTCACAGAATAAAACATTTATTGAAATGGCAATTTTGATAAAAATAAGAGCCTTAATTTTAAACTGTCTACAATAAGATTAGTAAGAATGCCAGATTACGTAGAAACCGTTCTTCGCTTTTAAAATAAAATAAATCTCAATCAGCTGGAAGGAGGAAAGGAAGGAGAAGGGGATAAAAGCATAATGAGCAGATGCAAAAGTAACTCTGAAAAGGAGGCTTAGATAGGACCAGGAGGTCTGAAAGCAGGAGAGAAATGTAGCCCTCTTCTCAGACCTTCAGAGTGGAGGCAGAGAGCTGATGGGAAGAACGTCAGCGTGGGACCACAGCTGCAGACAGAGATGGTGACAGGTCAGATACAAATAGAGTCTAAGAGTCTCTCTTCGGTACCAAGAGGGGTTAAAAGAACACATTTACAAACTACCAATGATCCCAAAGTGGGAACTAAGGTGGCTGAGGGTGTAAACCAGAAGTGCCATTACAGCTGTGATAAGAGCATGCTGTTATAGATCAGGAGGCCCATGAGTTGGTGGTTCTGGCAGATCAGGGACAAGAGGATCAAGGAGGAAAACTGATGACCCAAGGCCAGTAAAGAGGGGTGCAGGGCTAGGGACAGGAGTGTAGACCAAGTGTGGCAGCAGATGGGGCCTGTGCTTTCCCTCATATCCTGGGATGGTTTTAAGAGTCACTAAAGTAGATTCAGACCTAAAGAGAAAGAGGAAAAAAGGACCAGAAGTTGAATATCTGTGTGTACACTCTGAATGGACTGAGAACTGTAGTAGTCAGGGAATTAAGACATAACTTAAGCTCAATTACAGAAAATGAAGTTTACGCATTTGAATTTATTTCCTGCTAAATGCATGCCTGCTACACCCACAAAATAAGTGTGGATCTACTTTGGGTGTTTGTAGATTAGGGGATGCAGAGTCCTACCAGAACAGCCTAACAGAACACCACAGTCTTCTGTGGTGGCATTTCTTAACCTGGGCACTACTGACATATTGGGTTACACAGCTTTTTTGTCATAGGGGACTGTCTTGTGTATTGTAGGATTTTTAGCAATATCCTTGACCTCCATCCACTAGACGACAGTGGCAAACACTCCCTCTCCCCACCCCGCCCCCAATGTTGTTTTCAGACTTTACCAAATGTCATGAAGATGGTGGGGGGTAAAATTGGCCCTGGGTGAGAAGCACTGTTCTAGATGCCCCCCAGGCAAAGCTGAGAAAGAAACCACAGAACTCAATAGAGCCCAGATTACATACAACAGATGTAGTCAATTTCTCAATTCACAAATGTGAAGTCAAAGCCAAGGTAGGTAAATTGAAATTCATTCTGCCTGAATTTAAAGAGGAGAGCCAGGACTATAACCCAGATATCCTGACACCAAAATCTATGCTTTTGCTAGAATTTGAAATACCTCTCATACAGCTAGCCCTAACCCTGGCACATAGCAACTTCTAATTGATGCTTGAATGATGAATGAAATGAATGGTTTAGCCAATGGAGTCATGCCATGTTGTTGGATATTTCAGGATCAAGGAAGAACAACGGCCCAAGCCTCACAGCTAGTGGCAAAGACACTTCTAGAGGCCTCACTATACTTTTGAGTGCTGATTATAATAACCATCTGTACATAAATGAGTCCATAGTCAATGTGGCAAAATATTACCAGCCAGTTTTTTTTTAATTCAGTCCTGACCCACCTGCTGTATTTCAAGGCTTTGAAGATGGTGAACATGGACTAACATTTCGTATTTCACAGGGTTCATGGATGATGGAGTTGTTGAAGTAGCAATGTGTAAGGACCAGGATTAGGACCCGTCTCCGTTCTTCAACACAAAGCTCCTCTAATACTCATTATCTAAACTCACACCTTGAACCTTACTTAAATATATTTCTGTCCTGTTCATTAGTTATTCCCACCGTATTACCATGTTTCTCCTATAAATTTCAGGTAGTTACAAAACTGATAATATTCTCTGTTTATTTTATGTTTTCCATTATGTCTACCTAGCACAGCACTGGGTACAGTCTAGCAGGTGCTCAGATTTGAAATGCTAACCATAATTCTATAGAAATCTGATTTGTTCAGAAATAGAATTCCCTAAGGGCCATACTCTGTCTGCCACAGATAGACCAGAAGCTGCAATTCTACTGTCTATCTTTATTTATTAATGTGTAGTTGGATGGCACATTATCTGACATCAGAAGCCAGTGGCAACTTTCCAATCTCTGTTACTAATAGAGATAAATGTGTAGCAGAGGTGGCAAACTGGCTGAGAGCCTACCAAAGGCAGCCTGAGGGTAAGTTCTGCTTGGCCATTTATTAAAGGCAATATAGCTGGGCCTGGCTTGTGCTCAGTCAATACAGCAACTTGGCACCAAGCTCTCATTGCTGCATCGTGTTATCAGCATTTCAGTTTGTGACTGTGGACAGTATAAATTAATAAGTGGGAGTGATTAGCATAAGGCAGATCAGATCTCAGGCAGATATGGAGTTAGTTGGATTCTACAGGGCTGGCTTGTGTGGGCACTAACCATTGAACTCTTTCCTGGATTCTTCAAAAAAGCCTCTTTTCCCTTGGTGGTATAAAGCCATAGCTAAAAACCCGAGCAAGGCTGAAAGTGCCAGTTAAATGACTCTCCTCTCATGGAGAACAGCCAATATCAGGGCAGCTGGGGCTCATCATGGGCAGCATAGGTCCCCTAATTTTGGTAGTTTGGAGCAGTGATGCAAGAGAAAAGTTACAGAGTTTGTATAAGCCAGATTGTAATCAAAACTCTATTTTTGTGATAGAAAATGATCCCAGCAGGGACAATGTATAGTAGTAGTTAAGAATATGGAATTGGGAAACAGAATACTGAAGTCTGAATTGTAGCTTTACCACTTACTAGCCCTGTGACCTTAGGCCAGCTCCTTAACTTCTCTGTGCCTCTGTTCCCTGACAAGCAGAATGGAAGTAATGGAAGTTCTTACATATTGGAGTTGTTATAAAGATCAATACATCTAATGTTCTTGGATACCTCTAGCCCAAATTCATCTCTCTATAAATATGAGGTATTAAGACCACCACTGCCATCAACAGCAGCACTACCACTGCAACAAAGCTGTTGGAGGTATTATGACCACCACTGCCATCAACAGCAGCACTACCACTGCAACAAAGCTGTTGGACAGACCACCAAATACTTACTGCTAGCATTTTCAAGGACTCTTTTTTTTTTTTTTTTTTGAGAAAAAGTAACTCTAACACACTGTTGGTAGGAATGCAAATTAGCACAACCACTATGGAAAACAGTATGGAGTTTCCTTAAGAAAACAAAAATTTTAAAACTTCAGCCACCCGACTCCTGGCTGTATATATCCCAAGGAAATAAAGTCAGCATACAAAAGAGTAATCTGCAAATTGTAGCACGATTCACAACAGCTAAGCTATGGGGTCAGCCTAGGTGCCCATCAACAGACAAATGGATAAAGAAAATATGGTATGTATACAAAAATAGAGCATTAGCCATTAAAAAAAAAAGAATGAAGTCCTGTCATTTCCAACATAATGGATATAACCAAAGGACATTCTATTAAGAGAAATTAGCCAGACACAGAAAAGCAAGTGCCACACATTCACATATTCTTTCTCATCTGTGTAAGCTAAAAAAAAAAAAAAAAAAAGAACTGAAAATAGAATAGTGATTAATGTGGACTGAAAGGCTGTCCAAGGTAAGGGTGGAAAAAGGAGGTTGAATATGATCAGTGTACACTATATGCATGTATGGAAATATCACTGAATACCATTAACATAGACAATTGATATATGTTAATAAAAACATTTAAAAATAGAGTAAGAGAGGACCTGAGGCAGGTCTTGGAGTTGGAGGTGAGGAGCCCTCTCTGGTAGCCTGGAACTGCATGGATATGGCTAAAGGCTCCCCTACCCTTTTTCTTCTTCTCCCCCTCACTAAGATAATGGTTTAGGGAGCAGATAGCATTAAGGACTCTTTGGGATATATATATGCCTAGATTTCAAACTTTTCAAAATCAGACATACAGTTTTTTTTTTTGAATGAGACATACAGTCATAAAAATGCTGAAACAGCTCTGTGCTGTCTTTGTCTCTCAGTTTCATGTTCTTTTTGGAGGAATAAATAGTAGGATCAATTGAGCAAACAAATTGGACACAGGCAACTCCACTTAACTGTGGAGTTCTGGAGCCAGGGTAACTTTCTGATTTCTGGAAAAGGTACACCTATTAAAAAATTAAAAGGAATATTAATTTATAAGATGGGTAGCAGAACCAAAAACTTTATGTCCCCAAGTGCAGATTGAAATTATAAAAAGTTATGCAAAGGGTTAGAAGAGAGATCAATTATTAACTGATAGGCTAATTAGATAGAGAATATTAAACAATAACAACAAAAAAGATTAGTATTTTCAGTGGCAATGCGTCCCTCTAAGGAAAGACATCTATGCTAGGGAAATCAGAGGAGATGGGTTCTGGCTCTGTGTATTTGCTATCTGACTTTGGACAAGAAATTTAACTTCTTTGCTCCTCCATCTGTAAAAACAAGCCTAGCATAACCCTAAATACTTCTTGAGATTATAAAAAAGCAACCAAGATTACAGATATATTTAGGAGTACAAGATAGTTTTCAATGAGTTTTCAGGGTGTCTTCAAATGCACCTCTTTGCACATTCCTCTCTAGGCTATGTGTCTCCTTCCTCCAGCCATATATCATGGTATTAGAGTTCAGGACTTGGTGGACAAGGCTTTGTTCCAGGTAACCATTTAGGAACCAACAGTTCAAGAGGAGCATCCTTTTCACATGAACTTGAAGCTAGTGAAACTCTCAAACAAGTGAGGAAGTTTGTTGGCAATTCCCATCCAAGGATCTGGAAGTTCTTTAGTTTCAGATGTTCCGTTCATAAATGGCCAATTTCATTGTCCTGGATTGAAGAGGGGCAGAACATCATGGCAGAAAGGTGTGGGGGAGGGAAGCAGCTCAGGACATGCCCACCAGGAAGGGGAGAGAGAGAGAGAGAGAGAGAGAGAGAGAGAGAGAGAGAGAGAGAGAGAGAGAGAGAGAGATATTTTATCCTTGAAACTCTTCAGCAATAAAATAACTAAACATGTAGGCTTAAAGTATAAATTCTTTTAAATGTGAAACTCTTATAGATGAAGGTAGCCATAAGAGTCATCCATCAATGCACACATTACAATAGTTTGTTCCATGAAAAGCTTTTATTCATCCTACGTCTCTTTGGCCCCTCTAACTTGACTCAAGTCTTAATGGTCTCAGTATTTTTTTTTTGTTGGGGTATTAGATATTTATTGAAGGAAACACTTGTAAAGAATAAAGAGGAAGGAACAGAAAGAAACCAGGAGAGCCTTCAAATTGTGATACAGTTTCGATACCTGGGCAGGGAGAGGGAGGAGGAAGAATTGGGTAGGAGGAAAGGTCTCAGTATTTTATTCACACTGGCAAAGTTCCTGAAACCAATCCCAGGTCTCATCTACTCCTACTATACCACAGCTCCTTTGAGAGCAATATTATTTTCTTGTGTACTTCAAGAAGAAAGTTACATATCCAGGGACAAAACTGTAGCCATTAAACGATTATTAAAATATGCATATTCTCAACCTCGTTTTTTTTCTTCTGCTAAAGAGAAACCTTTAATTTTGCCTATGTGTCCTCTCCCAGTCTCCTGCCTCTATACAGAGGCTCGAGATGGTTCCTAAGATTGAACATCACAGAAATCTTTTAAGAGGAAGAACTAGAAAAAAATGGGGGAATTCCATCAAAAAAGATATATTTATATGTTAAAAAAAATAAGGTGAATTGAATCACAACAGAACAAAAAGAAGAGGGGTGTAAAGAAGAGAAAACTCTCAGTGTCTCCCATGTGCTGGTTGTGCTGGGGATGTATAATCCTGCTGGGAGACTTCATGGCACTGAGGATTGGGATGACAGCAGCCATTAGTGTGGAGGTTCCCAGAATTGCAAAGGTTGGAGAAGGTTTTAATATTTTACATGTGAATTAACTTTTAACTCCCTGTTTTTCCATTTCCCATCTGATATTTTCTTAGAAGAGTACCTAAATTTGGAACTTCTTCTGAATGCAGTTTTCTTTTAGACTATATATTTTTAAATCAACACATAGAAAATACTTAGGCCACATGAGACCTTTCACGTGGGATCACACAAAATATCAAGTATAAAAGGATGATGGGGGAGGAATAACAACTGGCATGAACAAATGCCCAGGAGCACATATCTGGTCAAATTTCAAGAAAGTGACATTGTGGCTGGCATTTAATAACGTTTTGGGGATGGAACTCAAGGCTCCCATGCTAGGTAAGCACTCTATCACTGAGCTACTTTCCCAGTCTGTGGCTGACATTTAAATTTTGGCAGATGACTTACAAATAGTTGTTCAGTTGCTACGTTTAATTTGCTAACATTGCATAGAAAGAACAGTTGGGATCATGGATAAGGACTGACATGGCTTTACCCCAAACCCCGGACAGCAAAAGCAAAGGATACCCTGTGCTTTACTGTTCCATTCATCCTTTCATATGAGGCCGTGGCAGCAGACACTTTATTAGCAGATATAGCTAGCTGTTCCATGGACTAGAGCCCAGCTGCTGTCTCCCTTCTCTGAAGTGCAATACAAATTAATTTGCCAAAACATCCAAGAGTCATCTTCATACTAAATGATGCATGATTAAAAAAACATACACACACTGGCTATATCTACCCTCACCACGTTCATTACCATGATTTGCTGAACATTTATGAGCCCATCACTGTTTTGGGGTGTCAACAGCTTGGTAAAAGCCAGGAGGACCCTGTGCTGCAGCTTCTGCAAGGCAGAGCTTCAGATTTATTTGTTGCTATTTTCAAGCAAAATATTTCAAAGCAATCTAAAGTCTTAGGAGAGCAGGCTTTCCTAATGACCCTATCAATCCTCTACTCCACAGTATGCCATAGTCTTGTGTGATTTTAAAATAATAAGAGTACAGAAAAGTAGCAGCTAAATATCAGCAAATAAAAAATTCTAATCAGTACGAAGAGAGGAGAGAGAGATGGAGAGAGAGAAACTGTGTAGGGGATTAGTCACAGTTTATAAAACATTGATGACTTTTGGGTACTGTGCTTTACTCTGGCAAATGGGAGAAATTCATGCATAACCTATACAGTAGGATGTCTTCAGAGTGAATGAAAGCAGCTGAATAATACAGTTTCATTCGACTTCGAGACTCTTTTCATCTTACATAACTACCTAGCAAAGTATTGCTGCTCATGCTGCTTGGATTGATTAAGTTGTGAAAGGCAGCTTGGTCTAGGTTCTATGTGTTGCTCAGAAATTCTCAGGACAGAGATTCACTACATCTCTGATACTCCCCAAAGAGCTCAAGTCTGGGCAGGGACAGACACTGCCCAAGTACTTCCTTTTGATATAAAACATCCTAGCTCCTATTTATAGGAGGACCAAGATGTCCTTATTTGCCTACTGCCTCCCCCCCACCCTCTTTTTTTATTTTACTTTTTTTGTGGTACTAAGAATTGAAATCAAGGCCTTGTGATGTTAGGCAAGCACCCTAGCACTGAGCCAACTCCCTAGCCCTACTTGCCTGCCCTCTTGACTGTTTTGTAAATGCTTTTATGCAAGTGGCCATGGATGTCTCCACTGTAATTAAGTAGAACAACATCAAAGTTAGCTCTGCCTCTAGCAAGACAGAGGCCGCATTAGTCAAAGGTTTTTGTTTCCACCCATATTCATCATTGAATTATACTTTATTTTTTAACACAAAGAAGAAAAATCCCTACAAGGCAGAATGAGAACTATGTTGAAGAAAAGTCAATAAAACAATTTGCTCTTCAAGGGACTGGCAGAGGTAATTTTCACTTTGATCTTACATATCTGCATCCTGGTTTGTACCTGATTTATCAATTTCTGAAGCAGAATCTTCACGTTCTACTTTTTGATTACAATCTGTTTTATTGGTTGAGAGCGAAGGCCTTTAATTCTCCCCATGAAGAATGTCCTTATTGGATTACAAAAACAAAGACACTCCTAAATCCAAAGAAAAATATATAAGGGTGTATTAATTCACGGGAATGACAAGGAATTCCTTGTAAATCACTCCAACCTATGAGTCAGTGAGTGCACCAGAAGCCCCAGTGGAAACAGCAGAAGCCAAAATACCTGGCTCAATGCAGTTATTTACAGTGTCCTGAATATTTTCCTTCTCAGAACCACAGAATTTTATGACCAATTCAACCCAAAGTTTACAAAAGGGGAGACTGAGGCCCACACAAATAAACTTAACCCAAGATTCCTCAATTTACCTAATTTGTGTCTCTATTTCCAGCCACTCATCCCACACCATGGGTTGGCAGCAAACAGCTCTCTTAAAAAGCATTGCACGCTGAAGCTGTGGGCATGCAGCCAAAACATCAGGATGATGTGGTCAAGTGATTTAAAAATGAAACCAATCATCTGCATGTTTAAGTGGCATAATGCCAAATAACCAACTCAATAAATGTTTAAAGCTTGGCCATTGCTTAAGTCTTCATAACTACTAGGATAGCTTTAAATAAATTGCAGTTTCCTAGAATTAAATGATGCACCTCTTGTCCTTTTGGAAATTCTTTCTCTTTAGTTCAAAAGAGTTTGTGTCTTAAAAAAGTAAAAAATTACTTCCCTTTTCATGATCACTAATAAGATTAAATTGACTACAAACATATTAGTGACTGAAACAAGATTTTTTTTTTTTTTTTTTTGTAGTGGAACTGGGGATTGAATCCAGGGCCCTGTGCATGCAAGGCAAATGCTCTACCAACCTAGCAACATCCCCAGCCTCTGAGGATTTCTTGATGAAGGAGAAAATTGCTGACTCTTACAGCCATGTTCTACATTAGGCAACTAACACTAGATGATTCTGTTATTCTATATAAATATACATAGCAAGAAGCAGTCCCACCAAGAATGTCTACTCTCACCATTTATTTAATACAGTGCTAGAATTTCTAGCCAGAGCAATTAGCAAGGGAAGGAAATAAAAGGGACAAAACTTGGAAAGGAAGAAGTCAAATTATCATCATTTGCAGCAGGTATGGTTCTATATTTAGAAAATCTTAAAAACTCCCCTTAGAGCTAAAAACAATTTCAGCAAAGTAGCAGGTTACAAAATCAACATACAAAAGTCAATAGCTTTCCTACATATAAACAATTAATTTGCTGAGAAAGAAATCAGAAAAACAACTCTATTTACAATAACTTTAAAAAAATACCTAGGAATAAATCTAACCAAGGAGGTGAAAGACCTCTACAATGAAAACTATATAGAACATTAAAGAAATTGAGGAAGACACAAGAAGATGGAAAGAAATCTCATGCTGATGGATAAGCAGGATTAACATTGTTAAAATGGCCATATTAGCAAAAGAAATATACAGATTCAATGCAATCCCCAACAAAATACCAATGACATTCTCAAAAAAAAAGGCCTAAAATTTATTTGGAAGAATAAATGACCTAAAGTAGCCAAAGCACTTCTAAGCCAAGAAAAAGAAAAAAAAAAGTATCACAATATCTAACTTCAAATTACACTACAAAGCTATGGTAACAAAAAAAATGCATGGTATGGCATAAAAACAGACACATAGACAAATGATACAGAATAGAAGACACAAAGGCAACTTATACATCTACAGTCATCTAATCCTTAACAAAAGTGCCAAAAACAAACATTGGATGAAAGTCTGCCTTTTTTTTTTTTTTTTTTGGAAGCCACAACAAATGGTGCTGAGAAAACTGGTTATCCATGTATAAAAGAATGAAACTAGACCCTTATCTCTCACCTTTCACAAAAAAATCAATTCAGAATGGATCAAAAACCTAGGAAATAGACAAGAAACTGCAAATCCTAGAAGAAAATGTAGAGTTAGTACTACAGCATATTGGCAGAGGCAATGACTTTCTCAATAGGACTCCTAAAACTCAGGAAAAAATGCCAGGAATCAATAAATCAAATTAAAAAGCTTTTGCACAGCAAGGGAAACAATTAGGAATATGAAGAGAGAACCCACAGAATGGGAAAAAAGTTTTGCTAGCTACTCTTCTGAAAGAGAATTAATATCCAGAATATATAAAGAACTTGAAAACCTTAACACACAACACAAAGAAAAAAAAATCAAGTAACCCAATTGACAAATGGACAAAAGAACTAAACAGACATTTCTCAAAAGAAGAAATACAAATGGACAAAAAATATTTTTTAAAATGTTCAACATCATTAGCCATTGGGGAAATGAAAATCAAAATGTCACTGAGATTTAATCTCACTCTAGTCAGAATGGCATCCATCAGGAATAATAATAATAAATGCTGAAGAGGATATGGAGAAAGACAACCACTTTTATGCTGTTGGTGTAATTATAAATTAGAACAACTACTATGGAAATCAATTTAGAGGTTCCTCAAAAGTCTAGCCATAAAACCATCATATGACCCAGCTATACCACTTCATGGAATTTGTCCTAATGAATTAAAGTCCTTATACTATAGTGATACATGCATACACGTTTGTAGTAGCACAATGCTCCATAGTCAAACTATAGAACCAGTCTAGGTATCTGTCAACAGATGAATGGACAAAGAAAATCAGATATAAAGAAAAATGCAATTATGTCATTTTCAGGAAAATGAATGAAACCTGAGACCATTATGTTAAGTAAAAAAAAAAAAGCCAAATTTAGAAGATCAAAGGTCATATGTTTTCTTTCCTATGTGGAGGTTAACAAGAAAAGGGAAAAGAAAGATGGGGTGAGGAGATCTTATGAAAAGCATAGAGAGATCAGTAGGACAGAGGAAAGGGTCCAGAAAGTGGGGGAAGAAAAAAAGGGGGATGTTCTGGGGAATAATATTGGTCAAGTTATATTGTTATATTATGTGCATGTACAAATATGTAACAACAAATCCCACCATTATGTACAACTATAATGCACCAACTAAAAAATCGGGAAAAATCAGTCTGGCTATATGAGAGAAGGTTGGTGATCAGAGAAATGATGAGAAAGAGAAACTTCAGAGGCTTCCTGAGGGAGGGGGGCTACCAAAGGGATGAGAATGGATCCTAGCCCGCAAAGAAAGGAAGAGCAACTGAGCAAATTGAGAATGATGCTGGCAAAGGAAGCAAGCTTTCCACCACTCGGGATCCATACCTTCAGTGGTATAGACCTGCGTACTATCAGCAAGATTTATTGACCAGAGATTTGGGAGAATCAGGCCCAATGTCAGGAAGTCATGCCTTCTGTTGAGGTGGGGAACAATAAAAAAGTCCCCTTTTATTCAGTCTTTCCAGACTGAATGGGCCTAGCAGAAGTTGTTGAATTTGGCAGAATATAGGGAAAGAAGCCTAGCCAGCTTAATCAATATTGTTTCATGATCATTAAACTTCAGTCTCGGTTGAAAGTGCTTTTCAGATATTCTCAGGAGGGCAGGCAAAGAAGAATGGAAAATGCTGAGACATCGATATTCATGGAGCTAATTATCTGGGAGAATCTGCAGAGGAATCCACTGACCCTGGTATGACACTCATCTCTCTCTAAATGGCCAGCACATTTTGCCCTTAGACAATCCAGCTACCAATTAAGTCAGACACAGTTAGCTGAGAACTTACCGTGTCCCAGACTTACAGAATGCTAAGGTTGAAATGTTGAAACAATACCAAGTAAAAATGTGACTATAATCATCTTCCAGTAATCCTTAAGACGAGAGACGGACAGGTTCCAGGTGCAGTAACAAAATTCTAACCCTAATTCACTTACATAATAAATTTTTAGACTTCAACCATTTCAGTCAAATGAAATTTCACTGTGGCTTCTCCCTGGTGGCAGTAGGAAGTCTTAGTATTTCTGTGTACTAAAAGATATCATGAAATTAGAAGACAAAAGAAGTACTATGGGAATATATGTATAGGGTATGACAGAGTATGTCCCTAATCTGAGAGCAGTCACAAATCAGCAAGACAAACTGCAGTTCCATCCTGCTGAGTTGAAAAGTTTTGTACCTTTGGGATACAAATCAGCATTTTCAGAAAGAAGCTTAATTTTTCCTGTTGAAAATAAGAGAAGAGATTATCATATCCTCTTTTTACTTAGATGATTTACTTTGGAAAATTCATGTGTACTTTCTCCTCTCTTTGAAATGTATATAATCATTTCTGAAAACTAAATAGATTCTTGTTATCTTGGTGGCCTGTGAAAGTCTGGACCCTGGGAGGCATCTCTTTGAAATGTAAACATCAAGAAAGACAACACCCCATCTCTGTTTCTGTAGAAGGCTAGGATTTAAACTTCACCATGTGCCTTACTCTAAGAAGAAAAAGTAGCTCCTGACACACAGGTATGAGACGTTGGTTTTTCTTCTGGATAAAGGCAATAATCTCACATAGATGGCCACTCTAGTTAGCAGGTGAAGTTTGAATGAGTCTGGTATAACCCTGTTTAACAAAAGGTGCTGTCAAGTTATCTTCCTTGAAGACTAGGCATTCTTTATATTGAGAACATGTGGGTAATGGGCTATATCCACTTGACTACATAAAAGGATGAGGTTCTTTCTGTCTTTTCAACCTCTTACTGGATTTCCGGTGATGTGCATCCCATTCTTGTTTAACACTTGTTAAATAACGGAACTGTTTTGGGTCTCTACTACTTTTGTGGCGAGACTTTCTGGGTTGAAGATTTTTTTTTCAAATTATATTTGCCAACATCTGATAATTGTTTTCCATTTATCTTCTCCTCTAGAACATAAAGTCTAAAATCAAAGACATTGTATTTCTACTACCTGGCATCTTGAAGGTGCTTGATAAATATTTGTTAATGGACAGACCATCAACACATTTTGAGAGAAGTAGCTTGGGATGATGGGTCACTGAAGAAACAGGGAGCCCTGTCCAAACACTAAAAACAAGTGAAGTGATGCTGTGAGAAGGCTGCTGGTTCCCAATTCCTCTGTATCCCTCCACTTCTCTTCCCTGCCTTCCCAACACAGGGAAAATCCCCACCACTGGACCTACTACCACTTGCTGCAGCACAAATGTTGACTGGTCTGGCATTGTTGAGTTCGACGAAATCCTACTTTCCAAGGAGAAAACTGAAGTTGAAGTAACATTCTCTCATAACAGGATATAGCAAACTAGGCCATCTATATAATCACTGCTGTAAAACTGCAAAGTAGATAAAAGTACCATTACTTATATAGAATAATAATAATAATGACCCTTGGTAAACAGATTAATGGTGTGCAGTTTATTTTTAGCCCACATCTCATCTGATTCTAGAAATAATTCTGTGAGGTAAGAAGGATAACTATAATTATCCCACATCAGAGATATTGGAACCAGGGCTCAAAGCCTTTATGTCTTAGTCAAGGTATGGCCGAACAGAATTGTCACTAGGACTGTGTCCTTCACATGTGTACTCCAATGCCCTTCCAATTTGCTCACATAATCTCCTAATCTTTAATAATGGAAAAGGTAAGAAATCTTACCCACAAAGACTTTTCCCAAATGATTCTGCTGTCCAGCTAGGGACTGACTCAACTCTATTCTGATTTTCCAAGACTCTCGTGCTCTGCCTTCAAGATGCCGTAGGCATCACTTACATCTGACTGACGGGAAGGTGTCATGATTTTGCCATGATGCCTCCCTCCTATTTAGCAGCCTTTGTTTTCCAATTAGAACTCACTGATGGTAGAGATACTACAAGAAGATCCGTCTAGCTCTGGTTCCTGTATCTCTGATGTGGTATGATTATAGTTATCCTTCTAACCTCACAGAATGATTTCTAGAATAGAAGAGAAGAAGGTTTCATTGTAAAAGCAGGGAATGTCAAAATATATACAAAACTAGGACTCAGTGGAAAAGAGGAGAAACAATTTTAAATACTATTACCAGAGGTGAGAGGTTAGTTGGAAAAATAGCCTATGTATTTGCATTCATTCAATAAACATTCACTGAGCTCTTTTTTTATGTGCAAGGCATTGGCTGCACAGTAATGAATAGACTGTGGCCCCCGCCTATGGGACTTCACAAGAGAGTGAGAGAATAGAGAAGCAAATGAATAATTAATATATTTCAATTTGTAAGTGCTTCAAAAGCAGCATCAGCTATTAATAATCATCCAACCAGAAGTAGAATATTCTATCCAAATAGAAATGGATAGAAAGTTTCACAAAATTCTAGAATTGAATAATAAATTTGTCCACTATAAATACTTATGAAAATGAAGGTGGTAAGCAAGTATCATTTTGCACTTAATGAGGGGGCCTGAAAAGTGTTGGGAGGTAAATCCTTGAAGGTTGTGTGGCAGATGAATAAAACATAAAAGGTGAGAAAAATAGAGTCAGAAATATAAGCTCGCTATTATAAGCATGCAACAAGAGAGATAATTAAATAAAACAGAGAAGTCAAGAGGGAGTCCCAAGATAAGTCATTCTTAAACTGAGTTTAAAGGCTGGAAAAGAGTTTAGGTGAAAATGAGGAAAATAAACAACTTTAGAAAGGAAAGAGTGAAGAAACCACAAATGTTCAGACTAGCATGCCAGGTTTGAAAACTCACAGAAGGTTGGCATGATTAAAGGGTGGGCTTACGGGAGGTTTAGAGGAAGAGAAGGATGCTTCACAGCAGGTAGCTCAGGTAGACCTTCTATGTTAAATGGGGCTCTTGGACTTCATGCTGAAAGCTACTGAAATATTTGAAACAAAATAGGACCTCTTTGAAACTGCAACCTACCCTACTCCAGAGGAGGGCTGAGGACGAGATGAGCAAGAGTTAAGTGGAAGATCCAGTGGACCCTGTTCTTTTCTGTCAGGACTCCCTCTTCACAATTATACAATGATCAGGCAGCATGGTTGAGGAGGGCTGATAGGTCCTCCTCCAGCTCTGAGGATAAGCAGTTGGCTTCCTTGTGGGCCAGTTAAGATACTCCTTTCTCATGCATCCCTATAATTTAAGAGGGCCTGAATCCAGGATATGCTTTAAAAATATTATTGGATGTTGTTAAATATAGCCCATGGAAGTGATCCAGGGAGTTCCCAGACTTCTTGAAGTGTAGGGGTTGTAGTTTAGGGCATTGTAATAAACAGCACTGTAACAGGAAAGGATAAGGAGGCAGGTGTTGTCATTCAGTCTTCAAATCAACATGAATTAAGTACATTCTGCATGCCAAGTGCAAAGTGAGGTCTAACAGACGATTTGGAAGAAATACAAGTAAGAATAAAACACAATTCTTTTCCCTAAATATCTTACTTTTAACAAAACTTTCAATTATTATTCGATACTCAAATTTTTAAATGCATAAAATAGTACAAGTAAAGGAATATAATTATTCAGGGGGGGAAAAAGGCAATTTATAGTTGTTGCCGTAGAATAAGGAAAGCCCTAACGCAGAGTTGCTTCTCTAATTGGACCTGAGTTAGATGAGATTTGGGCACAGAGAGATGGTGTACAATTAGCATTCAATCAGTCAAGGAAGATGAGATTAAAGGTCATTAACATGGATCCCTAGATAGAAGAAGAGAACGAATTTCAAAAGCCATTAAAATTGCTTAGGAAAAGGAAGGCAAACAGAGGCAATGGGAAACAGTTGTTTCATCATTGGAAGCATTCAAAACATGAGAATCAGTCAGAGGTTCAGGAGTGGGCTCTGAGTAAAGACTTTTACATATAGGAAGGGAGGCAGAGTTTCAACTGAGAGGGACAGGGTGGGGAGGTACCAGATAAAGGACTGCCTCTCTACAGTGTGATGAGGGTTCAGGAGGCCATGGTAGGAGAAGGGAGCAGGAATGAGTAATGGGAGAACCTGTGTGCTAGTCTTGTTCAAGGGAATGTGAGTCTCAGATTGGAGACAGCAGGAATGAACATCTGTTGATTGCCAGAACAGGAACGAGGTCAGCAGAGACATGAAGGGTGAGCACAGAAACCTTGTCCAATGGGAAATATGGACTTAGAAAAATAGCAATCATCTGTCTTCCTGTTAATGCTCCTTCCATCACTCTGATTTCTTAGTTCAGAATTCCTCTTGCGGTGCAGTTTCACACCAGAAAGCAATCATATACACAGTGGGGTAGGAATGAGACTTTTTCTGCTGCTTTTCTTTTACCCTGATTTTAACTTTAAAATATTAGAATCAAGGGGAAGTTAAACTCACTTCCAGTTCTAATTTAGGATGGGACAAGTCCTTGGCACCATGAGCTTCTGCAGACAGCAGTTGTCTTTTGGTTTCCCTAGCTCCTAACTTAACCTCTAGCCGCCCCTACCATCACCGACCTCATCATTTCCACCTCTCATGAAGCACATCTCTTGGCATTCCATTCTAAAACTCCCAGCTTACAGCCCTATCTGTGTGGTATTTTGCAATACTGATAAACACCTGTACAATGTAAGAACTGAGAAACCACGGGAATGAAAGTAACACTATAGTTTTCCTGTCAAGCACACTAATACATATTCTACTTCTCACAAAAAAACTCAGAGAGCTAAACATGGTTAATTTTATTTTATCTGAATATTGTTAGATGCTATAGCAGGAATTATGGAACAAAACTAGTATAGGAAAAACTAGTATAGGGTTGAGTCTCGAAGCCTGCCTCTGGAGGTGGTGTGTGAATGACCAAGGCATCATCTGTGGCTGAAGCTCTTCTTGTGAAAATATGTGATGGAGAACAATCAGTCTAGAGCCTCTAAGAGAGTCTAGTGGTGGTTTTTCTCAGAGGGTGTGAAAATGGGCAGTTGCCTTGGTAACAAAAAAGAGATAGGCAAAGAGGAACCAATTACAGCCATAGAAATGTGTCAGTGACCCAGCCTGGGAAACAATGTACAAAGAGCAGAGGGGCAGAGTGGGAGAAAAAGAATCCTAGTACTGTTGTCATTTGACTCATTCATGGCTGGACATTTTAGATATCTTGTTCCCTTAGGAGACATTCTCAAGCAACTCCCTGTATGCTGAGGGCAGTCCAGGTGTGTGTGTGGGGTTGGGGGTGGGGGGTGCCCCAATACTGTTATCAGAGTGAAGTCAAAGTAAGAATTCAGGAAATCATAGCTTGAGGAAAGAATTTGTCACATGATCACTATTGTCAAAATTATCAAATGGGACATTTTATTAAATCCAACTTTCTTAAAAAAGACATATTTAGGAATTCAGTAGAGCTATAACAGCCTTACCAGAGTATTTCCAAATCAGCATACTTTTGCCATCATAATTGATTTGTCAGCATTTTTCATCTCAAGTTATTTTTGAGTATTCTGTGATGTTTTTTAAAAAAATCTTGATAAATTCCTCACATGATTTGATGCCCAAAACCATAACTCAGGAATTATTCCCAAATATCTCTGATGATTATGGAATACTGGTGAACAGTATAAAAAGTTTTTCATCTGTTTTCCTCATATAAATGAGGACAAAAATGAAAAAATGAAAAAAAAAGAAGGAGCAATTTAAGCCAAGTAATTATCCACGGAGCCAATCCAATTTCTTTTATAATTTTTAATTACATGAGTAATTCAAGATATATTCTTCTCATAAAAATTCTAATAACACAAAGCAAAAGGCCCCAGTTACCACAATACTCAAACCCACTTCTCTCCTTGGAGTTACCCCTACTATTAGTTTAGTGTTTACCCTCCTAGAACTGTACAATCTGGTTAACATGTGTCTATATGTATACATGCATAATCTATGTATTACTCAATATGCATTGAGTATCATGTTTCTTAACTTACAAAGCCAAGAGATGTGGCTCATATACCTTTGAGATATAATAAGTTCAAACATACACTTATACTTCCTTGTTTTTAACCACTACACATCATTTATTTCAGGGTTGCCTTAGCTATTTTAAGAAGTCAATCCCAAGTGCCCATGGCTGAGAACAGCAGAACCTCACGTCTTGGTCATATGCCAGTCCAGTCCAGTTGTGAGACTTGATGAAGGTCAACATGCAGCTTTCCTCCTGGAAAGCTCAGGAACCCTTTTCATATGGTTGCTGGCCCCCTTCTACAGTTTTGTGATTATCTGCAGATAGTCAGCAAAATATGGAAATGGCACATCCATTTTTTAAAAGACATGTCTTAGGAGTGACATGTAGTACTTTTTCTATTCGTACATTAGTAACTTCAAGGGAATTGCTAATTTAATTTCTAAAGTACTAATTTCATTATTATGTCATTGAAAGATTGTCTCTAGTTTTTGTTCTTATGAGAAATGCTGAAATGAAAACTCTGGTGCCTGCTTTTATAAGTACACAGATAAGTATTTTTCTAGTATAAAAAGTGAGATATATACAGTAGAATAGAGGGAAGGAAGCTGGGAAAGGGAGGAGGGAAGGAAAGGGGAGGTACTAGAGATTGAATTGAAACAAATTATATACCATGCTTTTATATTATGTCAAAATAAATTCTATTGTCATGTAAAAATCAAATAAAACAGCTAAAAAAGAAAGTGAAATATATAAATGATGATTAAAAGATGTGCACAAGGAAATGAAATCATTAAGTCTAAGAGGTGCCTATATCCTGTGTTTATTGCAGAACTATTCACAGTAGCTTAGACATGGAATCAATCAAGATGTCCAGATTCACCAAACAGACGAATAGATAAAGAAAATATGGTATATATACATAAGGGGATATTATTCAGCCATAAAAAAGAATGAAATCTTGTCATTTACAGCAACAGGTACAGAACTGGAGGACATTATATCAAATGAAAATAGATAAGCACAGATAGGCAAATATTCATGTTCTCACACATTTTTGGAAGCTAAAATTATTGATCTCTAGAAGAGTAGAAGAGCAGTCACTAGAAATTAGGAAAGAGTGGAGGGGAAAAGCAAACTTAGATGACAGGTACCAAAAT
Organism: Ictidomys tridecemlineatus; assembly: GCF_052094955.1. Taxonomy (NCBI): domain Eukaryota; kingdom Metazoa; phylum Chordata; class Mammalia; order Rodentia; family Sciuridae; genus Ictidomys; species Ictidomys tridecemlineatus. The sequence continues at coordinate 115,981,357 of NC_135477.1, read as the reverse complement.
TGTCAAACATGGATTGAGGTTGTGGCTCCATGGTAGAGCGCTTGCCTACCACATGTGAGGCATTGGGTTTGATCCTTGGGACCACATGAAAAAATAACAAATAAAGATATGTCCATCTACAAATAAAAAAAGTCAAACATTGAGAATTAGTTCTAGGATTCTATAGCACAGTAGGTAACTACAGTCTATAACAATTTATGATATATTTCAGAATAAGTAGAAAAGAGGAGTTCAAGTTTCCAAATACACAGAAATTAAAAATATTTTAGATGAGTATGCTAATTACCTTGATTTGATCATTATATGTTGTATTTATGTATCAAATTATTGTCCTGTGACCAATCAAGATGCACATTTATATCAATTAAAAAATTTTAAAAGAATGTGAACATTTCTCATTTTAATGGAGACTGTCAGAATCAGACTACTCTCCAAAAAAGACTGTCCAAATGCAAACTCCACCAGTATGATAAATAAACATGATATCTAATTGCATTTTAAAGATTTCATAATGATGTTGAGATTTTTTTAAAATACTCACAGTACCTATTTACATGAGTGCATGTAAATTATTAGTCACAACTTTTGCAAGTATTTTGTTTGCAGGTATAACAAAGTGTTCAAATGGAGTTGTTGCAGTATAGTTTAACTGAGACCAGAAGACCTAGAATCAGCACCACAGGCATTACACATAATATAATGGAAAGAAAGCAAAATCTGAGCTTTAAAAAGTAGGTAGTTGGGTAGTGTTTGGGGATACTTTACTGATATCTCACTTTTTATACTAGAAAAATACTTATCTGTGTATTTATAAAAGCAGGCACCAGAGTTTTCATAAACAACCTTGGAAGGGCAGTCAAAGACTGGGGATATTCAAAGGGAATTTGAGAGAGAGGTGGAGAGGTATAGAAAGTACATTTCTCTTGACCATACTAGAAAAATAGTCTTAAAAGTTGCTCCTCTCAACCTAGAATTTGAACTGTCTCCTGGAACTTGAAACTTAAAGTCTAAATGGCTTGGGAAATATCTAAATGAAAGTTACAAAGGAGACATAGCTACTCTTCAGGCAGAAGAGAAGGAGGTCACTTCCCAGAGTTTGATGGAACAAAGAATATATATAATTTTCCTTGACCTGAAATGGTCTCTGCAAAAGAAAAAGCCAACTTCATTTAGTCTTAAATGCTGTTTTAAAGGCCACTGCTGGGAGAGGGGGTGCATTGAAGTGATTTTGGTAGAAAGAAACTAGAAGTATGTGACTACGTGTTTAAGCCAATGAGAAAGAAATAAGAATATTTTTTCTGAAGAATACATTTACCATTGTCAAAGTTAATTACAGAGGAAGAGAATAAAATCATGGGACAGAAGAGATCTCAAAAAATTTCACAAACATATCTCACACAGGACAGATATTCCACACATGACTGTATCAGTATTAATAACATGTATCACATATACACCTTTTACCTCCCAACCTCACCCTAATTTCAACTCTGGAGGAGCCACAAGCACACTAGTAAGTGGAAGAAGAAGAAAGTATGGGGTGTGAATACTGTAGTCATGGGGAAAGATTTTCCACACATTAATTCCTGTGCAGGCTGGCTCATAAGTTTACACCTTTTAGCTGGGTGTAGTGGAACATGCCTGTAATCCCAGATGCTCTGGAGGCTGAGGCAGCTGGATCACAAGTTCAAAGCCAGCCTCAGTAACTTAATGAGGCCCTAAGCAACTCAGTAAGACCCTGTCTCTAAATAAAGTAATTTAAAAGGGCTGGGATCTGGCTTAGTGGTTAAGCACCACTGGGTTCAATCCACTGTACCAAAAGAAGAAAAAAAGAAGGAGAAGGAGAAGGAGAAGAAGTTTACATCTTCCACATGATCTGTACAGGCTAAAAATCTGAAAGACAGTGACAAGATGAGAAAATAGAATAAAGCAGGGCTTATCCAAATTTGCCAAATTAAGTTTCATCACTAAATCTGTGCTGAACTTTGGTTTGTTGGGATTTTGTGATAGAGTAGTGCCTGGGCAGGAAACACAGCTCTGTTTGCAACAGGATGTGGGATGAAGGATATGAAGGAGCAAAGATCAGCCAGACCCTCAGGAAGAGAGGGCATGTGCAGTGCTGACATCTGGGGACAGCTTTTTTCTACCTATTTATGTCTAAGTCCCATGAAAATGGAGAAAAATAATTAACCTCAAGCAACCTAACATACCTGAATTTCCAAGAAACTGCAGCATTGGCAATTATCTGAATTCAATGGATATATAGTGTCTGCATACTTAGACAACTTTTCGGTTTGATTTAGTATGACTTTACATACAGTTGATACATTCTAACTGCTTAGAAATGGGTCAGGCATAGAGTAAATGCTGAACAAGCAATGGGGTTATTATTATTTTTAAAATAATCAATTTCTGTATAAACAACAACAAAAAATTATCCAGGGCGATTTTGTTCACTGATTCCATAGTCATTGAGCTGTGATGCAGTTTCTATTTTGTTAAACTAAAATTACTTCAGTCCCCTCGGGGAGGGAAAGTGTGTGTGTGTGTGTGTGTGTGTGTGTGTGTGTGTGTGTGTGTGTAAGATTTTTAAATAAGTGCTGAAATAAACTAAATGAAACTATATTGTCACAACAGAACCTGTAAATCTACAAGATAAAAACCATTGTACTACTTTGAGAGCCAGTGTTGATATTAATATTACACCTCAAAACCAACTATTCTTCCCAGTAATTGTGCCATGGAAGAGCCATGAAATGGTGTATATAAATTAAGACAAGCTGGAAAGAGCTTTACTATCTATAATGAGTGGCCAGGGCACAATAACCTCAGTCAGTGAGAAAGAAGTGATCGTAAACTAGAAGACTACAGTGGTAGGAAAGAGACTTTGGTGCAGGTCACTGATAGTCTCTGGCTAATCACAAGTTATTAGCAACACATGGCAGTAAAACCCAACTCTTTGTAGAGTCACTGTCCTCCACAGGAGAAGAATTGGGACAGAGAATTCTCTAGTGGCTGTCTGCTCCTAAGGGGACCACTTAAAGCAGGTGGGAAGTACTGGAGAAAATCAAACGAAAGCAAAAATCTAATAGATGTGCAGCCATGAACTCATTTGTGGAGTCTGCTCTTCCACTTTGTTTGATAAAACTGGTTAAGAAAAATTTCTTGTAATCTTCAAAGCCATCCTGGCAATTGAGATCAGTTCACCTCAATAAAGATGGAAATGTCACTGACTAATATGGTACTATGCATTTTAGGAAAGTAGTGATGATCAGCATAGTTACCTCTTTTGGGTAGTTCAGAAGAAGTCCTAAGATGCCCCAAACTCAAGTTCTCACCAACGGCATGTGTTGGAAATCTCACATGCAGGAAGCTCTATCTCTCTCACATACAAATGGAAGGTAAGTATGGAGGAATAAAAAGGGAACAAAGTTGCCAGCCACTACAAATTTTACACAGAGACAGTGCCTCACTAGTAGGCACATAGTAGGAGCTTCCTTGATAGTAATGTCCCATGGGAAACATTGGCCCTGAGAAGACTGTGATTTCTTAACATTTTATATTCATCAGCATAAACTTGTCATTAGATAATGAATAGGGTTGGTGGTTAATTTCTCACACTTGCAGATGGAGAAACTGAATATTCTTACTCAGTGAACATGTAGGGCAGGAGAAGAGATCCTGTGTCTTCCAATCTACAAACACAAACTGTACCAAAAAATACTTAATGCTCATCTACTTTATGGGCTAGTCTAGAATTCAATCCAGTTATAGGCCCAGTAAAAACAACATGGAGAGAGAGCAGGGTGAACAGTGGAAGAAGTGGGCTTGATAACATTTGTACATTCACTGGAGATGATCAAAAAAGGTGTAGCACATCTGTGCATCCTTTCTACATGCTCACCTGTAGATAACACCTGCATTGTGAGTTCAGCATAAAGGAGAAATTAGCGTGGAGGTGCTATCACTGCTCATCAGGTAATATCAATTAAAATTTTCAAGGAAAAATAAAGAAAAGAAAGGAGGTGGTAAGGGGAGGTAGAGGGAGGGAGGGAGGAAGGAAGGGAGAGAAGAAAAGGGGGGAAATGAAGGAACAAGGAATAAAATGCTTTTGAAATTATCTAGCACTGCTGTCTAATTTTGCAAATGAAGCAACTGAGACTCAAAGAACCAAGTAGACCAAAAAGAGGACAAAACAAAAAAAATAGTATTACCCAAAACTGCAGTTGTACAACTCGAAACATGTATGGAAAGAGTTGTGCTTTCTGAAAAGGGTAGCTGGGAATAGGATGGAAATGCACATTAAGTAATAGCATCATAGGAATTAATGGTATTCTAGCTTATTTATACAATATATTAGAAGGTTTTATTTAAAAAGTAAGGAAATTGGTGTCTCTGAACCATCTCCTATGAACTGAACATTTGTGTTTCCCCAAAATTCATGTGTTAAATTCCCAATCCCCAGTGTAATGGTATTTAAACTCAGGGCCCTTGGGAGCTAATGAGGATTTGATGAAGTTATGAGGATGGGGCACTCACAGTGGGATTAGTGCCCTTATAAGAAGATACAACAGAGAGGTTCCATTCTCTCTCCCTCCTTCCCTCCCCAGCCCCCACAATGTGAAAAGAAAGGGAGAGGGTGATTATTCACAAACCAAAAAGAGAGTCTTCAGCAGAATCTGACCATACTAACACCCCAATCTTAGACTTCCAACCTCCAGTACTGTGAGAAAATGTATTTCATTTAAACAACTCCATCAGTAGCATTCTGTTATGAGCAGACTAAGAGTAGACTTAGACACATACACACATACATACATACACATGTGGAATCAATCCTGGACCATCTGCAGCAGTGTTTTTTTATTTCCCATCTGGAATATCCTGTTCCTCAGCCATCTCCTCCCAACCACACACACAGACACATGCTCCTGTTATAATGATGAATATTCTTTGTGACCTTGTTCAAGTTTCATCACCTTCTGCAGCTTGCCAGATCCTGTTCTAGTCAGAATGATTCAGTCCTTTCTCAGCCCACACAAAACCCAAGGTATTGTAGAATTGCTTCCTTTAATTCAGTTTATAGGACATGAATGAAAATCTTACTTTAACTCTCCCTAGACTTTGAGCCCCCAGACCCAAGTGTCTGGTTCCATTAATCGTGTCCTACATAGCATCCTTTATGACTCCAAGCAGCTTCCCAATAAATATATGTTGCATTTAGTGGATTTGACTATTGAACACTTACTCAGTCCCTGGATGAAACTCTCTCCAGACAGAAAAGAGATTGGCAGATCCCAACAGGGTTGGTATGCAGCTTTATCCTCCTCTAACATTTAAGAAACTGCCTGCAGATTCCTCCAGCCTTCCAAGCATTCAGAAATCGATGACAACAAATGGTATCGTCAAAGGGCCAGGTCACAGGGGAGCACACACATAGGAGGTGCCAGGGGATGGTCCACGGATGCAGGCCCCACAGAAGCTTATCAAAGCTGCTTCCACTGGCCCACCACACAAAGCCAGGTCAGGCACAGGCAAAGGGCAGCTTGCTGATTTCTGTCCTCACTCCTGGAGTGATGTCTGTGTCATTCAATAAGGGAATGAAGGTGAATTATCTCAGTCTGGGGCCACAAGGCATGGAGAGGAACAAATAGCCACTTGTATTCCTGCAAGATAAGGGAGCAAGAGGAATGACAAAGCAAGAATAAAAGACTGGCAATCCAGGGGTGCAGGAGCGAGCTGTGCTCTCACCGTGCAGGGAAGGAGGATGGAGAGCAGCTCAGTGTGTGTGGAATGCATCATCATTTTAATCCCCACAGGCAGGTAGAAGCATCTTGTATTGAAACACAAAAGGAGCATAGCATCACTAGTTTTGCGGTGTACTGGTTAGCACACTGGCCAAGCGCTGGAACTCTGAACTAAATTAGAAATTCAGAAACACCCTAATCCACACTTATAATGAGGAGCCCTGATTTGTGATATAACTCTTTGCCTTCAGCACCCGCTGTTTTATCTTCTTAACCCTCATCTACCTGCGAGCCCCTCCACACAGCCCATCCCTCAACTCTCCCCTCCTTTGAGGCACCTGTCCCTTTACCAGAGAGAAGCCAACTCAGGAAATGTAGTAAAACAGATGAAAGTCTTGAGAAAGAAGCTGGGAAGCCTGGGGTAGAAAGATTGACTGGAAAGGGAGAGAAAAAGAAGAGCAACAAGCAGAGTTAATTTAAGGCCTGAGAAAGCCATTCTGACATTCTCATTCCAGCATTATCTTTTGCCCGGCAGCTGCAGCTGTTCACCCACTTTCATCACGGGCATAAACAGTCCATATCTGCAATTACAAGTGCCTCGGGAGCAAGCATTAGTATGCTGCATACGGTCTGGGAAAAGGTGTGATGTTGGGCTTCTTCCTGCCTTAGAAGTCCCTAGCACACATGTCCAGGAACAAAGGGAAAAGAAGTGCAGAAAAGCAGAGCCTCTCTGTTGGACGTCAGAGCCCATGTCTGAAGGATGAGGTCAAATGGTTGTGTCAAAATCAAAGGAGAGGGGAAAAAGAAGAGAGAATGCATCGTTTGTGGCCGAGACTGATTTTTTAAACCCATCTTAAAGAAATATCTACCCACTAAGAGCTTTGGGCTAATTTAAGGGGGAGGTAAAACAATAACAACAGGGAAGAGAAATTCAGCCTAAAGCCAAGCATAGGGGGGCCAAGAAAAAAATAAGAAGAAAAACTATCAAATATTTCTTCTCTTTTCCTCTCATTTCATCTGTTGGTTTGCATTTTGTCATCATCCCTTTGACTAGTTAGAATAGCAGGCCATTAGACCTGGAATAGAACACTCCAGGTGTCCTGCCCAGGTTTTGATCTGTCTCAATCAAACTAAATGGCTCAGCCTTATGTAGCAACCTATTTTTTAGTACTATGAGAATTTGATTTGTAAACTCACCCAATTAGAAATGAAGAAGGAAACTCATAATAAATATAAAAGGACCTAAGCAACTAGTAATAGGGAACTAAGTAAATAAATCATAACATATATATTTACTAGAGGCCATGCAATGAGTGATTTCACTGTGCATTTCCTAAGCTAGTAACATATAGCTACAAATCAGGAGCTCCATAGGGAAGCTGTTGTAGCACAGGGGTCTCTGATACTGATAAAACAAGTTCTTGTCTGAGAAGAACTTCTTTTATCAGTATTTAAAAGCCAGCGCATTTCTGGCCAGGCTTGGAAGTCAGTCCTCCCATCTATGCTGTGCACATCCATGCCTAAGCTAACATGCAGATGTCAAATGACCACTTAAAACAGCCCTAATTCCTCACTGAGGACCAAAGTCCTGGTTCTGGTAAATTTCAAGAGATTAGGCAGACAACTCCTCTAGTAATTTTAACAATGTCTATTTTCTCCTTCCTTACTAACTGAAACCTAATTTGTTTTAGAGCAGCAATATTTCTTGAAACAAACAAACAACAACAACAATAACAACAACAACAAAACTTTCCTAACCTTCTTGGTATTTAAATTGGCTCTAAGTAAGAAGATGTGTAAGTGGAGCGCATCAGAGAGGAAAGCTCTGTTGAAAGAAGCTGTCAGCCAGCAGGTGCCTTTGCCCACATGTGATGCTGAAGTACAGTGGCCACCTTGTGACCATGAGGCAGTGAGCATAGGTCAAAATCCACATGCCAAGAGCAACTAAACAGGAAGCAGAGCACTGGCTCCCAATTGGCATTGTGAACTACAATACCTGCTCTATGCCATCTGTCTCATATTTCAAGTCACATGCAAAGGAGAAGAATAAGAAAAAAATGTTCTTTGGGTTTTCTGTAACTTCTTCCAATCAATTTCTAACTTATATAAGAGGTACCCAATAAAATCTGGGAGAAGTAAAACCCTATGCTTTTCCCCAATCTTCTCTGAAAGAGAAGCCAAATCAGTATTTATTGGTTATTTGTGTACTGCATTGGAGAGAGCCCCATCAAAATTCACGTCCACTCAAAACCATGAGAGTGACCTTATTTGGAAATAGGATCTTTGCAGAAATAATCACGTGAAAATGAGGTCATACTGAATAAGGGCTCTCTAAATTCAATTTCCCTAATGTCCTCATAAGAAGAGGGAAATCTGGACACAGATAAGAGAATGGCACGTGAGATGGAGGCACAGACTGGAGTACTATTATAGCCAAGCCCAGGAATGCTAAGTAATACCAACAACCCCTAGAAGCCAGGAAGAGAGACATGGAGCAGACTCTTCCTGAGATCCTCCAACAGGACCAGTTTACTGATAACTTGATTTCAGACATCTGGCCTTCCAAACTTTGAAAAAATAAATCCTATTGATTTAAACCATACAGTTTGTAATACTTTGTTTTGGCCGCCCCAGGAAATGAATATCCTTGGTTTGTAAACTATTTATTTGCAAATATGTATTTTTATATCCCATATATTAAGAATGGGAGACTGTCTGAGGAAGACTAAGGAAACTAAATTCCAATACCGAGCCCTGTAAGATAGGTGAGAATTCAAGGCTTCTTGAAAGTTTTATACTGTTATTGGTCTACTGTGGAGGTAGATGTGGCCAGGAAAAGGAAAGAATCCCATGCTGTGGAGCAGGAACTGTACCTTTCTTTGGAGTACAGCACCTATCCAGTTGAGGCCATGAGATGAGACTTCTCAGAATATTTGGTGAGCATAAGTCAAACATAGGAATAATATAATATGCAAAAGTGAACAAACTATAGTACATTGTTTATTGGACAACCCCCATTTGGAAAATGGCATATCTAAATATAGATTTTAAATGTCCTAGCTTTTAAATTATCAAGAATTTGATAAATAAGAATAAAATCCTACTCAGCAGAATACTATGATAATTACACATAAAATTGTGGTAATTGTCAACAGAAAAAAATCAAGCTGGTTACAACACAGCATTTATAGTATGTTTCCATTTGTTAGAAAAATATGAGGTAATAGAAAAATAAAGTGAAAAAAAAGTAGTAAAAAGGTAACAATAAATATGCTCTGATCAGAGAAGACCTTAAAATTGTAATATCTTAACTGAGCCTAACTGTGCAACTTTGCTGGTGCCTCTGGATACAACACTAAGCATGCAATAAACAAACATTCTCAGAACAATAACCAGAAACCATCATTTCTAAAGACCCTTAGTAAGAAGTAAAATGCCCTTCTTTAGCAAATGATTAAGTTATATGATCTATTAAAAATTCTTTATCTTCAGATGCATTCAGTGAATGAGTCCCCTAATCCAAGAAGCAGTAGGCCAGCATTTCTCCCTGGTGGAACACAACTGAACTAGCAAAGGACAGATTATTCTTTTTTGCACTTGTGAGCCTGGAACCCTCTTTGAGCCCTGTAAATCTGAGACTTAAAGAACATTAATGCCTGAAGAAAAGGCCAAGTCTGGACTACTGGACTCAGGAGAAAAGTAAAATGTTCCTGCACCCTTGGCTGGAGGACAATTTTTGAAAGGAGATGGTGGACTGAGAGACCCAAGGAGAGGGTCACAGGGATCCATGAAGACCAAAACAAGACAAGCATTGTCCAAACTGCCTGAAGGTGCACAGACCGAATGCATGAGCAGTGAGATGTCTGCATTGTAGCCGGGAAGCCAACAAGCAGAGAGTTTTCTATTACAGGGATGTCAAAGAGTAAAGCAGGTCAGTGATGGACAGAAAGGGAAAAGGTATGAAAAATTAAATTAAACAAGATATTATTTTTCTACACATAAGTTAGAAAAAAAATTTTAAGAGGAAAAGGCAACTCAACAAACAAGACATGCGTGGACCACTTAGTCCTGCAGAAATTCCCCAGCTCTGAACCCCTACCCATCCTGTTCTTCCACCAGTCTATGTTCAGCCTTCCCTCCCTTCCTGTGTTTTTGATGTTGAGTTATTGACGGTCTACCCTGACCTTCCCACAACCTTCGTGCTTGTCAGTTCTCCTTGCTTGATCACCTTCTGTTCTTCCCCCTCACTATACAGAAAGAAAGTCTGAGGCCCAGGGAGTCAGTGGAAAAACCAAGACCAACCCCCAACCCCCTGGAAGTGCAGCATACATCCATTTTCCCAGTTTTTCAAGCTGTATCCTGAAGAAGGGCCTGTCTTTGTAGGAAGAAGATATTGTCAGTAGCAATTACATTGAAATTCTCATGTGAAGGAGCATCTACAGATGTTAGGTTTCATATCAAGTGATTAAAGGCTTAAGAATAAAAATAGGCTACAGAAAATATAAGCTAATTCAAGCAAAAATATTGAGGAAATAAATGCCTTTGCTCTCTCAGATTTAGCCTATTCATTTACCAATATAAGCTCACTTAATGAAGACCTAGAGGCCATCTCGTGTAACATGAAATATTAATGATGGTCTTATGTGTCACCAAAGGCTGGAAACCAGAGGATCACAAAAACAGAATGTGGAAGAGGAACAATTAACATCAATAATTTGGACTACTTCCAGATGGCCAAACTAAAGGGCCTCTTTTACAAGTCAAAGTACAAACGGTGCAAATTGGTCAGAAAAACACATCACTAAAGATTAAGACTGGAGCCTAGATCCAATATAAAACTTCAAATAATTCAGAAATAAGTTTTTAGTGGAAACATAGAAAATTACAATAGCATACCCTGACTTTCTCAGGCCTCAGCAGTGTATGGGTAAAAAGGATGAACATAAAAATTTTAAAATACTGTAATTCCATCAATTTATTCTCTAGAATCATGAAATAGTGTCAATAGGCTGTCAGAATCTCAGTTATTTCTTTTTTTTCTTCCACCTTTTTATTGGTGCATTACAGTTGTACATATTGATGGGATTTGTTGTTACATATTCATACATGCACAGAATAGAACCATATAAATTAGCCAATATCACTCCCCAGCACTCCTCTCTCTTGCTTCCACCCTTTGGTCCTCTTCCTCTACTGCTCTCCCTTTGATTTTTAGGAGATCCACCTCCACTTTCATTTTCCTTTTTCCTCTTCAGCTTCTACGTACCAGAGAATGCATAGGACCTTTTCTTATTTTGACTTATTTTGCTTAACATGATGGTCTCTAGTTTCATTCATTTTATTGTAAATGCCATATTTCATTTTTCTTTATGGCTGAAAAACTCCATCGTGTATCTATACCACATTTTCTTTATCCATTCATTCATTGATGGACTCCTATGCAGGTTCCATAGTTTGGCTATTGTGACTTGTTCTGATTTAAACATAATTATGCATTTATTAATGTAGTAGGTAATCTTAATTCTTCAAGGTAAATACCAAGGACTGGTATAAACCGGGTCATATGGTGGTTGCATGCCTAGTCTTTTGAAGAGCCTGCGTACTTATATCCATCATGGTTGTACTCGTTTACAGTCCTACCAACAGTGTGAAAGTGTTCCTTTTTCTCCACATCCTTTCAAGCATTTATTATTATTCATATTCTTGATGACTGTCATCCTGACTGGTGTGAGATGAAATCTCAGTGTAGTTTTGATTGGCAATTCCCTAATTGCTAATGATGTTGGACATTTTTAAATGTATTTGTTGGCCATTTGAATTTCTTCTTTTGAGAAGTGTCTGTTTAATTTATTTGCACATTTATTAATTGATTATTTAAATTTTTGTGTGCAGTTTTTTTGAGTTCTTTACATATTCTGAATATTAATCCTTTGTCAGAAGAGTTGCCAGCAAAGATTGTTGCCATTCTATGGGCTCTCTCTTCACATTTCTAATTTGCTTTGCAGGAGCTTTTTAATTTGATGGTATCCTATTTATTAACTCTTGGCATTATTTCCTGAACTTTGTAGGTCAGAATCTCAGTTACTTCTGTTTTATGTTCTTTCTTCTAACTCCTCTTTATTACTGATAGATATTCCCCCATACACCCTTCCAAAAAACCATCTGAATGCAGTGGCTGGGAGCTGACACTGTGATTGACATCAAAGAAGGGAAACTGGATCCAGGCTAAGAATGACCTGGATTCTGCCCAGTGTTACTCACCCTCCCTACACTAAAAGCACCATACTGGACGCTGCAGGGACAGGGAATTCCTTCCCCACAACCAACTTGTGTGACTTTGTTACCCAGTCCACAAAATACATACACATAAGCTCCTTGCTTGAAAAGGACTCTTTCACCCTTCTACCTACAAGTCTTCCTGCCTTTAGACTCAGACATAAGTCCATGGGCTGAGAATTCAGATCAGTACCTGTAACAAGCATCACACTGTCTTCCCCCTCTTCATCTTCCCTGTAGGTACCCATGGAAACTTCCTTTGAACAGACCTTATCACCCCTGCATGTGCATCCTCCTACCAGCCCATCAGATATGTTCCTTGTGTCCTGAATTCTAATAGTATTTGTTATGGTTTAGATGTAGTGTTCCCCAAAAGCTCACATGTGAAACAATGCAAGAAAGTTCAAAGAAGAATGATTGGGTGATGAGAGCCTTAATCCAAACAGTTAATTAATCCCCTGATAGAGATTAACTAAGTGGTAATGGAAATGGTAGGGTATGGCTGGAGGAGGTGGGGATTGGCCATGGCTTTGGATTATTTGTTCCAGGCAAGTGAATTGAAGACTGACTCTCTCTCTCTCTCTCTCTCTCTCTCTCTCTCTCTCTCTCTCTCTCTCTCTCTCTCCCTCCCTCCCTCCCTCCCTCCCTCCCTCTCTCCTTCCTTATCACCAAGTAAGCTGGTAAGCTGCTTCCCTCTACCACACTCTTCTGCCATGATGTCCTCACCTTGAGCCCTAAGAAATGAAGTCAGCTGTACATGGGCTTAGACCTCTGAAACCATGAGACCACTTTACCTTTCCTCCTCTATAACTGTTCTGGTTTGGTCTTTTAGTTGCAACAGCAAAAAAAGCTGACAAACAGAACTCATGGTTTATTCAACCACTCAGTCAGCACATATTGAAATCTACCCTATGTCATGTAATACAAAAGCAAGTCTCAGATATACAAAAGTAAATCTGGCCCCTATATTTATGGAGATTGAAGTCCAGCTGGAGAATAAACATTATTCAAAAAATGATACAAACTGACATAAATGCATAATGGAAATAAGGCGATAAATGATGCTAAGGAAGAACACATTCAGAAGAAATCCACCATGAAGAGTGAGGAAGGTTCCTGAGGAAGTGACTGAAGAATCAGCTAGATGAAGAATGGGAGGAGCACCCCAGCCTCTCCAACCTAGCCAAGAGTAGAGCTATGCAAGACTGGGAGGTGGAAGAGTGTTCAAGACAGTGAAGGAAGGAATTCAGACTGACAGTGATACTTCCCCATTGCATGATGATATAGTTAACATTACTGAGTTTCTATAAAGTACTGTGATAAGTACTGGGTAGCATTGTGTAATTTTTTTTAAAGGATACAATTTGTGATCCCAAAGAGCTGCAAGTCTAATGGGGAAGGCAGGAACATTAACTTTTAGAGGAATGTAATAACTACTATTAGAAAATCATGTATAAGGGACTAAGGGAGCCTCAGGCGAGAGGGTCAGGCAGTGCTTGCCAGTTAGAGGTCATGGAGGGGAAGACAGAGAGGATGAGATTTCCAGGGAGAGGAAAGAGCCTAAGTAGAGCACAGAGCATGAAACAGCCTGCTCAGGGGGCCACAGGAAGTTGGGTTTGGCTTATAAGAAGGGTGTGAGCAGATGGAGGTGAGGAATGTGCAGGAGATGAGGCTGGACAGGCAGAAAAACTGGAGACCCCACCAGGAAAGACCTGTGTGCAAAGTAATAGGGAGATAATGGAGAATTAAAAAGAGAAACAACGATTTCTTCTTTTGTTTCCTTTTGCTTTTTCTCCCCGCTACCTCCAACTGTGAAATATACAAAGATTTCAAAAGAAAACCAAAAACCCATAGTGATTGATCCTGACTCTACTTTGTCATTTTCACAGGTTTATTTCCCCTGCTGGATGTTTGCACACAAAATCCCCAGGTGCTTTTTCCATGTATTACATTTCCTCCAGTTTAGTGAATCAGAGAGCTTATTTACTTTCCTTACCCTGTTTTGTGTTTGGGTGGACAGTAAGCCATTCTCTCACTAGGCAAAATTAATACTTTCAGTAATTATGTGGTCACATGTATGATATAGATAGATGCTACATTGAAACAAGTTTTGTTTAATATCATTTATTTTTTGAACATTAAAAATGAAAAAAAATTTGAAAAAAAATGATAGCTCTTACTCTTAAGCTGAGGAATTTAGAACACAAATCATTTCCCATATTTTAAATATTGTGTCTGACACATACAAAATTTAGCAACATGCTGTGTTATAAAGCATTATAATATATTAAATTCCCAAGAACCTACAATCCCACGGACACATCATGAACAAGATGCATGTGTGCATTCCTGTTGTATCTCATCTCATTTCCCCATCCTCCACCAAAGGAGAGAATGGCACTATTATGAATTTTGTGTCTATCTTTACTTCACTTTTTTAAAATAGCTGTATTAAAAGTGTATATATGTCTAGGGACTGGGGTTGTGGCTCTGCGGTAGAGCACATGCCTTGCACGTGTGAGGCACTGGGTTCCATCCTCAACACCACATAAAATCAAATAAAAAAAATAAAGGTATTGTGTCTATCTACAACTAAAAAAAATTAAAGTGTATATGTGTCTAAACATATTGCTTAATTTTCTGTGCTTTTGAATTGTCTTAATGGTATTGTACTATCTATGATTTCATGGGCCTGCATTTTTAACTTTATATTAGATATCTATGATTTATATGATACTGAGTATAGCTATGGATCATTTGTTCTCAGTCCTGTATAATATTTCATTGTATAAATATAATACAATTTATACAACCATTCTCCTGATACTGAATTCTAATTAATTTCCTTTCATGACTCCTATAAACTGTTATGAGCCTCTCTCCTGGAAACATGTACAAGATTTTCTCTGGGATTGCTGAGTTAGGGTGTCTCCATGTTCATATTTCCAGGAAAATATCAAGGTCTGTTTTCCAAAAATGATTATCTAATATACCTTTACAATACCCTAATTTAAAGAAATTCCCAGCATTTTTCCCTGGCAGTCACTCTTTGTGGCCATGGACTCTCCAACTACATGCAAGAGCAACATGGGAAACACTGACAGCTTCAGTTAGCACAATACCTGCAGCTGCCACTCACCTTTCCCATGATGTATCAGGAGGGAAAAAAAATCCTACTGTTCTATATTCTCTCCCAAACTTTGTGAATTACAGCAATAAAAATTTTTTAAAAAATAGATTCAGGCTACATTTGGGAGATATAGCACACAAAGACAGTGGTTAAGAAGGAAAAGTTAGAAATGATTCACTATTTACTTTTTAATATTCACTAATATAATAAGTATAATATTTCAGTTTGGTCATCGTTTTAGTCAGTTTTTTTTTCCTGCTGTGATTAAAAGATCCAACCAGTACAACTGTAGAGGAGGAAAGCTTTATTTAGGGTCTGTTTCAGAGGTTTTAGTCCATAAGTGGCTGGCTCAAGGTGAGGCAGGAGATCATGCTGGAAGAGTAGGAGAAAGGAAAGCAGCTCACATGATGATCTAAAAACAGAGAGAGAGAGGCTCCACTCCCCAGATACAAAATATACATCCCATAGTCATGCCCCCAACGAACCACTTCCTCCACCCACACTCCACTGGCTTCCATTTCCCATTCAGTTAATCCCATCAGGGATGAATTTGCTGATCAGGTTAAAGCTATATAATCCAATCATTACTCCTCCAAACCTTCTCGTATTGTCTCATACACGAGCTTTTTGGGGTACACCTCACATCCAAACCATAAGAGTCATAAATATCTATTCTCCTGATTACTGAAAAGATTCAATAGGTTTGTTGGTTGGTTTGTTTCTGTTCCTTGGCCATTTACTCCCATGTCATTTACTTATTTTTCTATTTTGTTTGTATGTGTGTTTGTTCTCTTTTGATTGGTAGGAGTTCTTTATGTATTCTTGATATTAAATATTGGTAATATGCATGACAAATATGTCCTATTACTTTCTTGTTTTCACTTCCTTTATGGTGTTTTTGATAAACAGATGTTATTAATTTCTATATAGTTGAATTAATCATTTCTTTTATGGTTAGAATGTGTTGTATTATGTTTAACAAAAGTTTTCCCACCCCAAAACTAGGAAGATATTTTCTTTATGTTTTTTTCCTAAAGTTTTCCTTTTAGAAAAAAAAAAAAGTCTATCTGTTTAAGTTGACTCTTGTGTATGGTGTAAGGCAGGAATTCAATTTCAGCTTTTTAAATGGATATCCAGTTATCCCAGTGGTGTTTATTGAGCAGTTCTTTCCTTCTCCATTGATCTTTAATGCCCTCTGTGCTACATGTTTTCTATGGCCCTCGGTACACATTGATTTCCCTTCTTTGCTCTCCTTGTATCACAAGAGCTGGATACCAGCAGCTGAATTCGCCAAACTTTTTTGCCAGCAAGGTTTAATTATTGTTTGGGTGCTGTCAGAAAAAAATGCACTTAGGCTAATTTGGAAGAAAGTAGGGAGATAGAAACAATTCACTCCCAGCAGCAATGGCAGAGGAAATAAGACTTGAGTGGATATTTTACAGAAGCCACACTTCATATTCCCATAACAGTCAACAGTCTCGGGCAACAGTTGGGGGTGCTGTGATCTCAGCAGAGTGTCCTATATTTTGCAGGCCTCTAAGCAGCTTCTCTGGATGGCTATGGCAGTGACTCATAAACTAATGGCACTCCCATGCCTCAAATCTTTGCCCTTCCAGCCCCTCAATAATTTGTGCTCATCTATTTTCATTTTTTAAAAATCCTCCTGTTTGAAATACTGAATGTTTTTTGGTTTTTCCATTACACTTAAAAAACAGACACCCTGTCAAAGATCACAGTTGCATTTATGAGTGGGTCTGTTCCTGGGTTTTCTGTGGTGTATCATTTGTTGGTTTTTCTATCTGTGAGACAATCAACTGCCTTAATTATGGCTTTAGAATAAACCTTTTCAGAAAGGCAATTTTTCCATTCTATTTTTTTTTAATATACTGGGATTGAAACCAGAGTCACATAATCACTGAGCCACATGCCCAACCCTCCCCCCCTTTTTTTTTGATACAGAGCCTCACTGAGTTGCTTGCTTAAGCCTCATTAAGTTGCTGAGACTGACTCTGAACTTTTCTTTTTTATCCTCCTGCTTCAGCCTCCTGAGCTACTCAGATTACAGGCATGTTATTCCACGATGTCTGGCTCCATCCTATTCTTCACAAATATCTTGGTTGTTCTTAGCTCTTAGAGTGACCTTGTCAAATCCATTTTTAAAAATCATAATTTTTATCAGACTTGCATAAATTCAATGGATGAGCTTTATTTTTAAGGAACATGGATCCACATTTTAGAAAAATAATTCTAGTAATGGTGTATTAGATTTGATGGGGTCAGATTTAAGAACAACCAGACCAGCTAAGAAGCTACATAGGATGTTGGGTGAGATAAAACAATGGGAACACAGAGAGTTGTGCTATGTTTAAAAAATAAAGCATACGAAGTTGTGTTGAATAATAGGGGAAAGTTAGGGATGATTCAGATTTCCTCTGGATCCCAGAGTGCTATTCCTTAAGGGAAATACCAAAAAAAAAAAAAAAAAAAACTCACTCACAAACAAGACTAGTTTGGGGTATGTTGAGTTCTGGTGACTAAGAAAGCCAGGTGAATATGAGTCTGAAACTCTTGGGGGAACAAACATTCTATGTGGATTAATGAGCCAGCCATATAGAAGTGGTTGTGGAATAATGTACCACAGTTGAGAAGAATCCTACGAAAACAGTCATCTTAGATCACAAGAAGGAGATTGAGAAGAGTGGCCAGAGACATGGTAGAAAAATCAGAGAAGATAAGCATTGTTAGAGAGAGGGGGTGGGGAGAGGGAGGGAGGAGACTGGAAAGGTTAAAGAAGAAGGAAGCTGTTAACAGTGTTGAATAATTTAAAAAATGACATGTATCCACTGGATTTATTAATATGAAGTTAATTGGCAGAAAGAATTTCATTGCTGTTTTGGGGATGAAAGACAGATTGTTTTCAGTGAAGGAAATGGCCAGAGAGAGGAGATGGTAGATGGAGAAGCTTCTTTAAGAAGTTTGACTGCAAAGGGGAAAATATAAAGAACAGTAGCTTTAGGGTGATGTGGAGCCAGAGGAAATTTTATTAAAGAAAATGTTTATATGTTGAAGGGAGCAAACAGAATACAGAGGAAAGAAAGGGATGACTGATCACCCAAGGTCTCCATCAAGCCAAGAGACAAATTCCAGTGCAAATGGTTAGAAGGACACATGAGATTTTGGCAGTGGGAGGGAAAATCTTTCACTGAAAATAGAAAGGACTGTGAAACTTTGAGTTTTTAATACACTGGGGATTTTAGTGAGAAAGGAATTATTTTGTTTGTTGGCGCATTGAAAGGGTTTTCTGAGTGAATGTAAAGGTAGGATTTTATGCTAAGACTGAGAGAAGATGAGGCAGAGGAAGAACTGAAGAGAGTCAAAGTTTGGAACAGTTGTTGAGATGGAAAGGAGAAGCCACTGACTGGCTTTATGTAAACTATTCCAAGGAGCACTGACAGTCCTGGTGACAGGGGAGGGTTTGCCCAAATTGCTGGATAATTTTCCCCAGTAGAGCACTGGGACTTGGCAGCAGCCTGTTTCATTTTATCCCCAAACTTGTGCACCTGATTCTCACTATTAGAGAGAAATTGGGTATATGTCATGTGATTTCACTTGACTCTTTTTGCAAAGTGGGATAGGCTGAGTGACAGCTAAAATTGCCACAATTAGACCTATAGGAAGAAACAGAAGAGAGATCAAATGATAGTATGTGACAGGCTAAAAAGATAAAATAATGCATCAAAATATATTCTTTAACTTTGCCTGATTTGGGCTATACCAGAAGGCAATGACATGTACAGGAGCAACACCTATTCTTTAAATATGGTTAGGAAGTTAGACAACACTATTACCAGTGACAACTGAAAAACATGGGGGAAAAAAACCCCACCATTTTAAGATGAATTTGTACAGGATGGTGATTAAACAGCTTCAGCCAATAGACCAGATATCCTGCTCTTTAAGAAACTTAATAAAACTGTAGGACTTATTGATTTTGCTCTTCCTCTAGGCAGAAATATGCCAAGAATATACACAGAGAAAATAAATAATCCTGAGCTTTCCTAAGAAAGCTCAAGCAAATGTGGAGTTATATAGAGTCTCAAAGTGAATTCAGAGATAGGGCTGGTTCAGCATGCAGCTAATATTATAAAGATTCATTACTGAGTGCTTGTGTTAACAAAGATGAAACATCTATCATATGACCTGGAGATTATTTTTCTCTAAAATATACCCAGGAGAAATGGAAACAGTACAGCAAGTTTTAAAGATGTAGGGATAGGCCATCTGTGAAGCAGATATCCATCAGGTGCCCCATGAGAGGCAGTTCTGGAGGATTCCAGGGGAATGGTTTGATACCTTGTTAATCACTGAGACTCCAGCACACCACAGCCTTTACTGGAGAATGTGAAGAGGTGGACAGAATGTTCCAGAGAGAAGCTGTGAAGCACCAGGGCTTACCTCATGGCCCAGGATGTGAGTGGCTATCCTGCAGTGGCTCCTGGAATAGTATTGGCTAAGCTGGCTGCCAATCACCCTCCATGCAAATTAAAAACAGTTTCCCACCAAAGGTGGCACTGAAACAGCTACAAAAATACTTACTTAATTCAGTTTATCAAGGGCATGTATGAACTATAATCTATGGTGGAAATTTAGGAGAAAAAAAGATAGGCGTGTCAAGAGGAACCAAATCAGTTGAGATGCTGATGAAAAAGAAAGAAGAAACTTTCTTTAGACCAGAACAGGATATCTGGTCTTTTGGCTGAAGCTCTGTCCACCCCAAGTTATCCCTCTATCAACCTTTCTCCTAGTTCTTGGTTATGGCAAAATTCCCTACTGCCCCACGTGCTGCTGATGGGAGGGAACAGTATTAGAGTAGAGTTTCCAGAACTTCTTGACAAATTTCACCTGCTCCTCCTGACAGGAGGAAGGGCGACTCCTCTGCTCTATAGACACTGCACTCTTTACAAGCAGCAAACAGGAGGGAGCATCTTTAATCTGATTACAAGTTATTAAAAACTCCTATAAAAATGTCATATTTAATAGGAGTTTAATTGGAGTTTAATAGTGACATATTAAAGGCTTTCCCCCTGCCTAATATGAGGAACAAAACAAATATATCAATTATCACTGACTTAAAATTGTACCGGAGGTCCTAGGTAGTACGCCAGGAAATACAAGTAAATAAAACATACATCATGAAAATAAAAAATAAAACCGTTTAACTATTTGCCTTTCAGAGATAAAATAATTATATGAATTGAAAACTTCTTTTGTGGGGAACAGGAGAAGTATCAGGGGTTGAACTTAGGAGCACTCCACCACTGAGACACACCCCCAGCCCTAATTTGTATTTTATTTAGAGACAGAGTCTCACTGAGTTGCTTAGCATCTCACTTTTGCTGACGCTGGCTTTGAACTAGTGATCTTCCTTCCTCACCCTCCTGAACACTGGGATTATAGGCGGGCAACATTGAACTCAGGGAAAAATTCTTGAATTACAATTTACAAATTAATAAATAAATGTAACAATGTTTTCTGCCTATAAACTCAATACTTAAATATCAATAAATTTTGCATACATAGTTGCAGCACATAATTAGAAAGTGTTTTTAATCATAGCTTTTATATAGTATTAAAAATCTTCAAATGCCTAAGAATAAATTAAAGATGTATAAAACCTCTACACAGAAGAGCAAAAATAGTGAGAGAAACTTAAGGATACCTAAAGATGTAGAGGGATGTATTGAAATTATGGATTGGAATATTTGTTATTATAAAACTTCATTTTCCCCAAATTATACAGTGTAATTCCAATTAAAATATTAGCTTTCTTTGTGGAAATGACAAAAGCCAAGAATAGGAAAGACTATTTTGAAGAACAAAATGACAGGGTTATAGTACCAGTTATTAAGACATTATAAAGCTTCAGTAAGAAGAGGGCATAGTTTTTGCTTCTGGACAGATAATTAGAAACCAATGACATAGAATAGAGAACTAAATAGTTAGACCCATTTTATATGTTCTCCTTACATTTAACAAAAGTGTCACTATAACATAACAGGGAAAGGATGATCTTAAAAACAAACAAACAAACAAAAACAGCACTAGATCAATTAGGAATCCCTATTGGGAACATGCACTTTCATTTCATTACATATCATACATTGTCTATTCCAGATAGATTGTAGAAGTAAATAATCTGAGAAATAAATAATTCCATAGAATGTGTTCATGACCTTGGAAAAAGCAAAGATTCATTAAATAAGGCAGATAAGTTACTATTCATAATAAAGGACATTGAGAAATTGGATTAGACTGAAAACCATGTGACAGCAACTATCAAAGTTATATATGCATATTCTATGAATCAGAAATTCTACTTCCAGAGGTATACCCAATAGAAATGTGCCCATATGTACACGAAAGGCATGCACAATTGTTCTTAGAATAATTATTCATAATAGACCCATGTTGGAAGCAATCCAAATGTTCATTTAACAACAGAATAGATAAATAAGTTGTATTACATTCCCACAACAATTATTATAGAAAAATGATAAATATCAAACTACTACTGCATGCTATAAGTTGAGTGACTAATGTTGAGAAAAAGAAGCCTGGTAAAAAAAGAATGTATTATTCTATTTGTATAAAATTTAAAAACATGTCAAACTAATTTACTGGGACAGAATAGTGGCTAATTTCTAAACAGTATAATAATGATGAGTTGACTGCAAAGGAGCTTGCAAGATTCTATTTCTTGAAAATGGATGTTTATCTTATAAAACTATATCAAGCTATACACTTAAGATATTTACTTTATAATATATGATGTACATTTAATATGCAAAACAAAATTCATAAATGTAAGTTGAATTTTTATAATGTCTCTGTCCCTAAGACTTCAATGCTGTCTCAAACTCAATTGAGATGAATGTATGTATATACTATTCTTACTCTTTTAACACATAAAGATGATTTGAAAAATCTGTATAATAAATTGCTGATGGGGTGTAATGGAAATGTCATGACATCTCAGCTTAAGCACTTGCATTCCCATATACCAGCTTTGTGACCTCTGGCTACTTTTTTGAATTTGTTTACCTCAGTTTCTCCATCTATAAAAAAATGCTAAAATTATTCCTACTCCCCTGGTTTCATATCCTCCCTTGCTCAACCTGGAAATCATTTTTCTCTTCACATCTTACCCTGAATTCTTGCTTTTTGTGAAACTATTTCCAGTTATCATCAAGTAGACTTTAATAATCCTTCCTTGCTTCCTTGTCTATATTTTGTATGTGTTCACTGCTATGGTGTGAATGTTGGTGTACCCTGTCCTCCCATTCATATATTGAAATTTAACCACTAGTGTGATGATATTAAGAGGTGAGAGTTTGGGGAAGTGATTAGATCATAAGGGTTCCATGCTCATGAATAAGATGAGTGCCCTTATAAATAGGTTTTTAGGAACTTGCTTGTCCCCTACATTCCTTCTGCCACCTGAGGACACAGTCATACAGTCTTCTCTCCTTTTTCCCATATAAGGATGCAGCAACAAGGTACCATCTTGGAAGGAGAAAGCAAACCCTCACTCGTGCCTTGGTGTTAGAATTCCCAGCCTCCAGAACTGTGAGAAATAAAATTCTAATATTTATAAATTACCTGGTTAAGGTATTTTGTTATAGCAGCAAGAATGGACTAAGACACTTAACTTTATAGTACTAGATTTTGTTAGCTCTCCACAAAAGATAATTTCTAGAAACTTCTGGAAGACAAACTGTGTTTTTCATGTTTTGTATCCCTGGAACCCAGCTCAATATCTGACACATCAGTGCTCAATAAAAAATAGGAAGAAAAGAAGGAAGGGAAAAAGGAAGAAAGGAAGGGAGGGAGGGAGAGAGGAAAGAATGTAGAAATGCAGACTGACTCTAACAATCATATGGATTAATATGCATGAAAGGGAGATGCTATACAGATGTAAATTATGTACACCAATGCACAGGAATAAATCACAAAATCATTTCCAGTTTGTCTTCTTTACTCATGAACGCATACAGAACACACTGGTTGATTTTTGAAGAGTCATGATAACTGAAGGTTTTTTAAAATATTTACAGAACCTTCACTGAAACTCACGAGCCCTGCAAAGACAGACGACTAACTGGCCAAAATAGGAATCCAGTCAGAAGTGACAATAAAACGCTTGTCATGGAGACAGCAGCAATGTTTATAACAAGCAGCCCTCAGGATTGAAATGCAGACTCCCTGTCTACTCCAAAACTCAACGGATGGGTAAATAATGTGAAAGGAAGCCAGCATGTCCGCCTACTATAAATGAGGCAATTAGACTATCTGTAGAACACACATTTATGAATAGTGGTGCTGGCAAGCCTCTTTAAAAAGATTTATCTGTTTCTTTTGTGTAGAAATATATAATCAAACTGTTCCCTCTTTGTAAAGATCACAGCCCAACTCTTTGTTTTTGGTTTATGTTATACAAGCTAATTTTCACTCTTTATTTTAATAAAATGGAAGGACTCAAATCCAACTGCAGCATGTCAATACCATCACTGGTGCCAATGTCATGCTTTTCCTCAGGACCATTTAACATTTCTTCTCATAACCCGGCACAATACAAAATGTATAAGGAAGGAGCTGGAAAGAGTTGATTGACTCCAGGGATTGGATCTGGGCTGTAGAACCTTCACTTCCACCTCTGAGTCAGCGATTCACATACAGCCTAGTAAAGAGGATAAAAATATTTCCAGGTGTTATGGGCTCAAATCAAGTTAAATCTTGATGCAGCTCCCTGGGGTAAGGGAGCAGCACTTATTTTAACATCTTGTTCACAGCCGCGAAGTGAGAAGAAGGTCTGCAGGTACCAGGAGGCTGTACTGGCCCTTTATCTCCAAGACCAGCAGAATTCTGTCAGCCGTATCCAGTCAGTATCCTACTGGATCTCTCTCTAAGGGTACCAAGATTTTCACTTAACATCTCTTTCAAACACCTAAACCATTACTTCCCACCACAGGGCTGCTGGAAAGCCAAACTGTTCAATGCTTTCCTTTTTAAACAGTAAAATGATTCAGAAAGTACAAGAAAAAAAATTAAATTCAGAATTATAAACTTTCTGTACATGGCCATGAATATACAGTATTTCCCAGATAAGCTTTAAAATTTTGCCCAGGGAAAAAAATTTCACCCTATTATGAATGTAATGAAATTCCTATAAATATGATGCACGACCTAGTAACTCGAATACCAAATTAGATGATGGAGACTTGCTGAATCACAAACACCTGTCCCGGAATTTCTGTAAATACATCAGCTATTGAATCAAAATGATTATCAGCAGTAGTAAATCATCAAAATCAAGCCAGATACACCTGATGGGTGAATAAATAGACCACTAGGAAAATTAAAATATTGATATATTGCTACTGTTAAAATTTGCCAAAACCAGTTCCACAGACACATTTTCAATATCACCTTATTCAATTCCTGATGTTTTATTCAGTTCCCATTTCTGAGACACTTTCATCCCTTGGCCAAAGTAAAGTGGAAGGCATGGTGGCCAGGCTGTGGTTTGATTGAAGGGAAGAGCCCTGGGCTGAAAACCAGCGGTTACTCAGAGCTCACATGCTGTCTCTGCCATCACTGTGTTGCAGAAACTTGCAGCAAGAAACATGAACTCTCTGATCTACTTGTTCATCTGCAAACAAGGGTGTGAAAGGAGTTAAAAATGAGGCATTATGAAAATTTCTTCCAACTTTACATTCCCAATATGCAAAAGGCTTTTAGCAGCCTTTTATATCTGTATCATCTGTACCTATGTCTATCTATATAATTTAGTTGTTAAGAATTCGCTCTATAAGTTCTTCAGTAAGAGATATTGAAGTGCTATTTCTGTACTTTACATTTTTATTTTAACAGTAATTAATAGATACTAATTGTCAAGTGATCTCTAGAAAGTTTTTACTTCAATTTATAAATCTACCGTTATTTCAGACTTAAAGCTGCAAATGAAAATGTGCTGGGCTGTATGAATGTCACCTAGTCACAAGCTCATCAGAAGCATTAATATGCTGCTCCAAAAATTCCTGCCAGAAGAAAAGAAAAGCAGAAGGTATCTGAATCCTTTCTACATGCTTGGACTTTCCTAAATATTTCACTAAGACCATGTTGGTATTTTATTTTCTACATGGAAAAATTAAAAGAAAAGTGTTCAAAGAGTCGAAAGCATAGGTGAAGGAATTCAGCTTGATTAATTCTCTTGACACGGGGTTCTGTAAATTGTAACCATTCTGGAACTTCTAAGTTAAAACTCATCTCACTGCTATAAAGATGAGGGAGGCTGGTAAGCATTCCCAGTTGGTTTTAAGAGACAATATTTTGTTGTTGTTATTGTTGTTTTCAGACAATCAAGAAAGACCTTTAGGGAATTGCTTCATGTGGGTATTAATTTAGTATCTTTAGACTCAGAGAGACCCAGTGATTAATTTTATGTGTCTAATTGGCTGGGCCATGGTACCCAGATATTTGATCAAACATTCTGGATGTTGCTATACAGTGCTTTGGGATGAGATTAACATTTAAATTGTGGACTTTGAGTAGATTGCCCTCCATAATGTGGGTGAGCCTCATCTAATCCATTGAAGGCCTAAGTAGACCAAAGGACTAATCTCCCTCCAGAAGGAAGAAATCCTGCCAGCAGACTTGAACTGCAACATAGGTTCTTCCTGGGCTTCCTGCCTATTAGTCCACCCTGCAGATGTTAGATTGTTGGACTTGCCAATTTCATGATCATTCCTTAAAATAAACCTCTCTGTCTCTCTGAGTGTGTGTGTGTGTGTGTGTGTGTGTGTGTGTGTGTGTGTGTGTGAGAGAGAGAGAGAGAGAGAGAGAGAGAGAGAGAGAGAGAGAGAGAGAGAGAGAGAGAGAGACACGGGGGGGGGCAGCTTTGCAGACCAAGATGCATGTCCTCAACTCTTGAATAATCATTATCAAAGAAAAGCTTATAATCTGTTTTTGCATTTTAAAATATAGAAACCATTCCTGACTCATACAAAAATAATAGGTTGGATTTGGCCTACAGGCCCTAGTTTGCCAAAACTCGCTTTAAAACATGTAATAACTGTTGACTTATTTTCTATCCTCAGTCTTTGAAATTATGAAATAATTGCCTCCTGCACCCAGAAATCCCTTTTTGACAGGTCTCTGCCCTTCTTCTTTCCATTTTTGAGGGGCTGTGATGGCCTTATAGTCTCTTCCTTTCTACCCTTCTCAACATCTCATCATCTCACATGATTTCTCCCTTGCTTTCTTCCTACAGGATTTTTTTCCAATTTTGTCCAGATTCAATAAAGTAGTGACATAAGAATGATAGTCTGCCTTTTGGTAACTCTGGAAGGAGGTAGACAGTCATCCCCCTTTTTAAGGTAGAAACATGTCAATAACAAATTTCTTGGGCTGGGGATATAGATCAGTTGGTACAGTTGGGTTTGATCCCCAGCGCCCCCCCCCCATACATATGTATATTCCTGAAAAAAGTCAGTTATCACATGTCACCCAACCTGGGACCCCAGTATGTGTGAAACAGAAAATTTAGATAAGAAAGCTCTTCACTCCCTGGAGAATTTGCAGTTTCTTATATCTCCCTAATATAAGCTTCAGAAGTAAAAGTTCATCATTTTAGTTACACAATATCTTGTACCTGGAGATTTGGACACAGATTAAAAAAGAAGTTTCTATAAAAGAAGTTTCTATCTTCCCACCCCATGAGTTCTGTCCACCGATACTTTATTTCTCCTGACAGCATACTATCTTTTACTTTCTTTTAATGAAATTTTTCAAAGACACAAAATGTTGAGAATGGTATAATGAGTACAAATATAGCCACCATCTAGATTTGTTAACTGTTAACATTTGGCCCTATTTGCTTTATCTCTAGGGCAGATTATCTCAATGAAGGGCAGCCTGTAGCATCTGAGTACACACCATTATTGCTGCATTGCTTGTGAGTCAACAGGAAAAGGGCTGCCTGTTGGACCAATTATGTAAAAGATGCTGTCTAGGTGAAGCAAAGAGCATTTCCACAGAGAAGGAGTGCCCAGACTTCAGCTGCACAGATGCTAACTGAACCTGATCACATCAATGCACAGAGAAAAAAAGAAGGTTATCAAAAAAATCTTTGCAAATTGTTTGATAAATATGTCAGAATAAAAAAAAATTCATCATCCCCTGTAGTCAGTGAAAGTTAAAGAGGAAAGAAACACTCTTCTTTGTCAGTTCATGGAGAAATGCTCGAATTGGAACTCAGGGCACACAGAGAGGACTTTTTTAGCATACATGAGGGCAATTGTGCTACAAAGATTAGATTTATGTAAATGAGTTTGATAGAAATCACACAGTATATCAGATATTGGAAGAATTTCAGTTGTGGATACAAGAACAGAACAAATGTTTGCTTTTCACAGACCCAGGGGAACATCAGCTGCCATTCTGAGAGGAGCCATAACATCTCACACATGAACACACCACCACCAGTGCCCAGCCCAGGATCCTTGGCCACGCTTCCCGCTTCCCCTGTAGGCAACCTGACCTGCTGAATTCAGAAAGCAGGAAACAAAGCTCATCAACATTCAATGCCTAGGGCAGTGAATCTTATAAGAGAAAGTTAAAAAGAGAATGATGATGAGAGATGGGAGTTTACTTTCATTTTATTGCATATGGATTTCCAGTTTTCCCAGCACCATTTGTTGAAGAGGCTATCTTTTCTCCAATGCATGTTCTTGGCATCTTTGTGTAATATAAAATAATTGTAGCTTTGTGGGTTAGTCTCTGTGTCCTCTATTCTGTACCATTGGCCTTCTAGTCTGTTTTGGTGCTAATGCCATGCTGTTTTTGTTACTATTACTCAGTAGTATAGTTTAAGGTTTGGTATAGCGATGCCACCTGCTTCACTCTTCCTGCTAGGGATTGCTTTAGCTATTCTGGTTCTCTTATTTTTCCAGATGAATTTCATGATTGCTTTTCTATTTTTATGAGGAATGTCATTGGAATTTTGACTGGAACTGCATTAAATCTGTATAGTGCTTTTGGTAGTATGGTCATTTTGATAATATTAATTCTGCCTATCCAAGAGCAAGGTAGATATTTCCATCTTCTAAGGTATTCTTTGATTTCTCTCTTTAGGGTTCTGTAATTTTTATTATATAGTTCTTTCACCTCTTTTGTTCATTCCCAAGTATTTTATACTTTTTGAGGCTATTGAAAATGGGGTAGTTTTCCTTGTTTCCCTTTCTGAGTATTTGCCACTGATATACAGAAATGTCTTTGATTTATGGGTGTTGATTTTGTATCCTGCTATTGCACTAAACTCAACTCAAAATGGATCAAGGACTTAGAAATACAACCGGAGACCCTGCATCTAATAGAAGAAAAAGTAGGCTCTAATCTCCATCATGTGGGATTAGGCCTCAACTTCCTTAATAAGATTCCTGTGGTGCAAGAATTAAAATAAAGAATCAATAAATGGGATGGACTCAAACTAAAAAGTTTCTTCTCAGCAAAAGAAACAATCTGTGAGGTGAATAGAGAGCCTACATCTTGGGAGCATATCTTTACCCCTCACACATCAGAGAGAGCACTAATCTTTAGTATATATAAAGAACTCAAAAAGCTAAACAACAAAAAAACAAATAACCCAATAAATAAATGGGCCAAGGACATGAACAGACACTTCTCAGAAGATAATGGACAATCAATCAACAAATACATGAAAAAAATGTTCATCACCACTAGCAATTAGGGAAATGCAAATCAAAACCACTCTAAGATTTCATCTCACTCCAGTCAGAATGGCAGCTATTAAGAATACAAACAACAGTAAGTGTTGACGAGGATGTGGCGAAAAAGTTACACTCTTACACTGCTGATGGGACTGCAAATTGGTGCAGCCAATATGGAAAACAGTGTGGAGATTTCTTGGAAAATTGTGAATGGAACCACCATGTGACTCAGCTATCCCTCTCTTCAGTCTATACCCAAAGGTCTTAAAAACAGCATACAACAGGGTCACAGCCACATCAATGTTTATAGCAGCACAATTCACAATAGCTAAACTGTGGAACCAACCTAGGTGCCCTTCAATAGATGAATGGATTTAAAAAATGTGGCATATATACACAATGGAATATTACTCAGCAATAAAAGAGAATAAAATCATGGCATTTGCAGGTAAATGGAGAGCTAGAGAAGATAATGCTAAGTGACGTTAGTCATTCCCAAAAAACCAAATGCGGAATGTTTTCTTCAATATAAGGAGGCTGATTCAGAGTGGGATAAGGAGCGGTAGTATAGGAGGAATAGGGGAACTCTAGATAGGGCAAAGGCGTTGGAGGGGAAGGGAGGGGGCATGGGCTATTAATGATGGTGGAATGTGATGATCATTATTATACAAAGTACAGGTATGAAGACACAAGTTGGTATGAATATACAACCAGAGATATGAAAAATTGTGCTCTATATGTGTAATAAGAATTGTAATGTACTCTGCTGTCATATATTTATAAATTAAATAAAAGAAGAAGAACTTCATGTTCTCTCTTCATGGGAGAGAGAGAGAGAGAGAGAGAGAGAGAGAGAGAGAGAATGATGAGAGCTGATACGTGAAGATATTTATTCCAAAGATCAGAGAGGTGGACCAGGATGCCAGCAGGGAGAGGGATTACTAAGAAGAAAGATTTAGAAAGTGAGAGAGAAAATGGGGAATTAGGGAAGTTGGGAGCTCCAAGTGGAACACCAGGCAGAGGCCCC
The DNA here is from genome assembly GCF_052094955.1 of Ictidomys tridecemlineatus. Lineage (NCBI taxonomy): Eukaryota > Metazoa > Chordata > Mammalia > Rodentia > Sciuridae > Ictidomys > Ictidomys tridecemlineatus. Next base: position 115,951,390 of record NC_135477.1, on the reverse strand, counting down.
AGGTGATTAGCATCCAGCTGTGGGGTTCTTTAACAAGTCACAGTAAGCAGCAGTTCCCCTCTCCTACTCCTAACTTTGTAAAGTTGCTTAACAACAAGCTTTGAGGCACTCCCTAAGGTCTGGAAGCAAAGAGGATTCTCTCTTCTTGGTCTGCCTAAAAGAACTGATGAAACAGGTAAATGATGGTGAATTCTTACAGCTTTCTCTGTCACCAAGGGTAGCTAGACACCCCCTGTTCAGTAAGGACTTCACTACCTGGGCTATAAAATTTATCCTTGAGCAAACAACTTAGGGAATTGATTGCTTACACAAATAGAATTGATTGGCGCTCTCTCTCTCTCTCTCTCTCTCTCTCTCTCTCTCTCTCACACACACACACACACACACACACAATTATGTCCATCACTAATTTTCCTTCTTGCTGATTCTCCTTGTTGCAGTTATTCAAAGATTTGAGACACTTCAGAGCACTGTTCCAGGACTCAGCATCAGTTCAGGTGATTTTAACAGACAGGTTAAGTAACTTGGCAGATTCACACATGTACTCAGCCATTCAACCAGTGTTCATTTAGACCCAGTGTGAGCTAGGTGCTCTGCCAGACGCCATAATCATAAAGACCAAGCTGGTGCCTGAAGGAACTTACAATCTCTTGAATAATTTCACAGAAAACAGAAAATAATCTGCCGATTTAGTTACCCCTGAGGAGGATCAACCCACACAACCTAATCAATAAATCATAAAGAGAGAGCAGTCATAAGAAGTTTCTTTCCCCCCCCCCCTAAGTCAATTACCAATTTATTTTGTGCCAACTTGGTGTCAGGAATCATCAGCACAATGATGGTCTTCTTTTCAGAGGTGTGTCCTCATCCCCAGGATGTGTGTCTTTGAGCTTAGTCCAAGCCACTGAGTGGTCTTCCCTGTTTTTATTTATTTTATCTTACTTTAATCCATGTGATTTCAGAGTATTTCATGTTGTATTTCAGTCTGCTTGAAATCACTTCTATAATAAGGCAGGGCATAAATAAATAAATCCAGACACTGCCAAACTTACACAAATATTCAATTCCAGAAGGCCTTGCACAACTTGAATTTTTCATAAGTCACAAAAGCTTCCCTCCTTCTTTAATATTCTACTTTTGTGTTCTAAATTGACCTTCTTCTGCTGAGGAACTGTCCCTGTATTTTGGCTACACTTGGTCCTTTCCCTGTCCTGATTAAAATGAGATGAGGGGGTTAGTAATAACTGAGATAAAACTGTGATAACATGAGCTAATTCAGAGAGAATCTGCACTGAAACTGCAACAGCAGGAGACTTGAAGCAAAGGCCAAAAACACTGCTGCCAACTTTGTACATTCGCTTTGATATATTCCTCAGGCTTGTGTTTTCCAACCACAAGCCAACATTTTCCTCATCTTGAAAATGCCTTTATGTACTTTACAGTAACCCAGGGACGTTGTGTCAGAAACTTTCGGGCTCTTGCCATCCATGACCTCATTTTCTGTTTCCATGACGCCTGCTCACACGAGGATTGCTCCACACACTTGCAGTCAACACGGCAGTGAGTTCCTGGGGCAAGGGCTATGTCTTGAATACTTGCAGCCTTCCAAAACCTAGCGTAGCACCTGGCCTGCCGTCAGTGCTTCATGGCTTCTCAGGATGAAGAAAAACCACAGTGGTTCCAGATGACAGCTCATTCCACCCCACCAGAAGATCCCCATTCCTGTCGATAGACCCTCTGCTCTTTCTTGGTTATCCTTGGAGCTGTTGTTTTCACCCCCAATGACTGGAAACTATGAGGGAATAATAAAAAAAAAAAATTGCAACATGTTTCTAATGTCTAGATGGGTTTTGTTCCTGGGAAATTCTTTAGGGAAAATTAATGTTTGAAAGTATATTTTCTTATATTTGAAAGATTCTAACATCTCTGGGCAAGTTCAATAAATGCTGTAAACACGATGAAGATATCATAAATTGGTTCCAGATGTCACCCTTTCTGCAGAAGTTACTAATCCCAGGATAAGCTATAATGGGAAAGAAGGGGCAGCGGATAGGGATGAAAAGAAAGAGTTTCTATTTCTGTACATTTTTGCACTACCCAAGTAAATTATTTAAAATGTTATCTTTAATTTGACCAAAGCTTTACTTCATATGTAAATTTTCAAAGGTGCATCTTTCCCTTAAAGAAATGTCATTCGATTTGGTGTGACTACCACCTATAGGGATTTAAAGATGGATTACTCAGGATTCACGATTCAAAAAATGTTCCAGAAGCTAAGAAGTGGATAAAATAATTTCTAAATGCTGTGTATAATTTAAACACTTAATGGCCCTAAATCAAGCTATATTAATGATGGAAAGTTCCTCTGAAGTGAAGACTGAGGAAGCTAGTAGCAAGAATAAACTGGATTCTTTTCTAGTCAGGACACCTCATTGTCCTTTAAAAGGAAAAGTCCAAGAAACTAGCCTGATTCCATGAGTCTAGAGAGAGTGTGCTTTGAGGACACTGTAGACTCCAACCTGGCAGACTTCACATGTTAGCTTTAAACACTCAACATCAGCCTTCCCGTGGCCAGAGTTTTAGGCACAAGATTTATTAAAGTTTAATTAAATTATATTCTGAGCCTCATGGGAGTTTGATGTCACAACAATCGAATTAAGGGGACTGAGAATTCCTTGTTCAGTCTCAGCTTCACTTTCAGGCTTATCAGAACTTATGAAATAGTCTCTCCAGACCTAATTGAATCTTCTAGAGGTGGCGGTGAGAGATTCTATAAGATCAATGTTTCTGATAGAGACCAGAGAGAAGGATCACCATGAGCCAAAGCCCGCTCTGGGAACATTTCACTGTTGGGCTCACACCACTGGTCTTGGAAGTAACTGCCAGGAAGAACAGTAAGCAGTCAAGAGGCTTCATAAGCTTCAGCTTAAAAGAAAGGAAACTTGTTTTGAGTTAATTACATTTGAAAATGACACCATGGCTTTTAAATTGTTAGATTTGCTCACTTTTTTTTTTGTCCCCTAACTCTCACACGTAAATGACATAAGATACCACGTGTAGGTTAAGAGAGAGAAGAGAGACAAAAAGATAGGCCTTTAACTAAAAGTTTAGCACTCAGTGAACACTTGAACCTGTCACAGGCATACATTTATCCAATAAAAATTCACTGACTTATTGTATAAGTCAATGCTTACTTAGTACATACTATGTGTGTGAGATTAGTACTAACAGAGGTGAACAAGAAAAAAGTATAATGTTTATCCTCAGGACACTTACATTCCAGTGACAAAGAAATATTGCAAAGATAAATACAAATACGATGGGGGTGGGAAGGTATCCAGAGTAGGACAGTGTTGTGGGCATGAATAACAAGGGAACCATCCTTATCTGTGGTCCAGGAGAAGATGTGTTATGGAAGTTGAAATTTGGAAGGGGAATAATTAACCCAATGTAAAATGGGGAAAGGGTGTTCCAGACTCAGGAAGTACACACAGACCCCCAGCAGCAAGAGAAGGTAGGATGGGCTCAAGTGCAGAAAGACATCCACAGTAACTGGGTTTGGAGAACAACAAGGAGGCTAGAGAGTTAGGCAGTGTCCAAGGTAAGTAAGTTCAGAATTATCCTAAGTAACTCAGAAAGCTACCAGTTGTGAAGGAAGGCTTATTGATGAATTTTCAGATCATTTCCAGAGAAAAGACTACTACTATTAAAGCCTCTTTGTACTCTCAAGTTGTGTTTCAATCACAATTCTCATTTGGAATTTTGCAGCACATTCACATATTTGAGAAGATAGCAAAAGGAAATCTGAATGATTTCCTATAAACCAAACTCAAGGGCAAACGCCCCTCCTCCGCCACACACACACTTGCCTTTCCCTTTGAATGTCCATGATTTGTAATAGGAACCCTCATTAAGAAGCAATGACAGTGACTGAAAATCATCATCCCAATGGAACTGCGTGTGCTTTAGGTATTGTGGGTGAAGTGGGACTGGGTTTGGGTTATTAAACATCTTCATTGTTCAGCTGCTTTCATGCTTCAGGGGCAAATCAAGAAGTGAAGAGAAACCTAATACTATCAGCCAGAACAATTCTCCCCTCAGGGCAGTCATTAAATCAGGTGCAAAGTGAGGTGTTTCAACTCCTAACCCCAAGGGCTACAGTTAGAGCATTTGAGCAGTCAATCGGAAATCCCAGCTTTCACCTCTGTATTTATTATGCTCTTATTATGTGCTCCTGTTTCCCTTCCCCCAGGGAAGGATTCCCAGTACACATACATTTTCCCATCCTGTTCACACAGGAATTCCTTCACTGGGAGACAAAACATTTCATTCTACAGACAATGCTTGAGAGACCAACGCTCCTGAGGAGGTAGGACTTCCAGCTCACATCTCCCAAGGAGGCCTTTGGCAAGCCCTCCTGGACTCCTCAAAGATACCCCTCTGCTCTAAAAGCCCACCATATTGTGCGGATCGAGAATGATCCTTTTCAGGTGCAAGAAGGGTCTACAAATGAGGAAGGAATGATTCAAGGGCGCTGGGTGTCTTGGGAATGAGGAAGAAGGACAAGAGGCAGTATGTTTGGCTGAGGAAACTCCTCCTGACTCTCCTTGGGTAAGGAGAGCACGGGTGTGGTAATTTCTAAGAATATCCTCCAAAAGAATAAGAAATACCCAGCTAGGAGGTTTTTCACCTACCTGGCGAGGTTTATGCCAAGACTATTATGGTCATTGAAGAGGAACAAAGGCATAAAATAATGTTTTGCCAGGAAATCAAAGCAAAAGAAAAAAAAAAACTGCATCACTATAATTAGGTATTTGGCTTCACTATATTTCAAATTGAGGTTTCCAATACAGTTTTGTTCTCTTCTTGAAAGGATTAATTATACTGATGTTTCCAAAGAAACATGTGATTGTTACAGTGGTTTTATTAGCATGTTTTCCAGAAAGCTGGTATGAATTAAAAGCAGGACCACTTTCATTCAAAAAATATTTGGTCGTTTTATTTTCAAACTCTGAAAGTAGGAGCATTCATATTTATAGATCCCTGTGTACACATAGAAATGTGTAGAGAAGCATCCAATGTCTGCCTTTGGCTTTACTTCCAAGGAAACTGGAAGAATTACTCATGCACAAATAAGTACAAATAACTGTCTTTGAAACCATATAGAGCAAACGTAGGAAAACACAGAGATTTCAAGTGGTATCAATGTGCAGAGGCATGTATTTGTTTAGTTGTTTATTAGATTTATGAAATTGTGCTTTTTTGTGATGCAGACTCTTCAGGGAGCTGATGCAAACTAATGTTTAATTAAAATAGATAGCAAACAACAGTGACTGTCATATATTAGCATCAGTAACTCTCCCTAATAAAAAGAAGGTTTTTCTCACTGGAACTTTGCCAATCAGAGCAGGCAGAGAAATTTCTAAAAATGAGGACATTTCAGGGGAAGCCTCTGTTCCTTTTCCCCTGCATTTCTAAATTGTATTTGGAGTGTTCCAAGTCAGGCTCATTGTGATGATGGTTCATAGGGAGAGATGCAATTTCCAAGACTAGGGTCGAGTTATTCAGGGATGTAGAGGTCAGTTTCTTACTTAGAATTACACTAAAAATAGGAAAGGCATCTGGATGGCCTGGGGGCTCTTATTCCCACAGCTTACCCCATTTAACAGCCACAGAGTAACATTCTATATTCCCACAGGCTCTCAGAGGTACTCACCCTCATGCTATAACTAAATACAAGATGAAATCACCTACAATGCTGACACACCACACCTTCCCAGTCCATTTTGAAATTTAGGTTCTTGTTTAAAAAACAAACTTCTGAAAATCTCAAAAGGAAATGGAGGGAAGAGGAATGGTTATGTGGAAGATAAAATTAATAGAAGTTCTCTTTATTTCCAGAAATAGAGGAGCAACCTCTCTTGAACTAAAAAACCACAATTGTTTGTGGTGAGGTCTAACACACCCATTTCCAGCTTCAAAATTGGGAACCTGATCAGTGCCTGGCTAGGGAGCTTCTGGGTTTTGTGGCCCTAACAATGGGGTCAGAAACACACACACACACACACACACACACACACACACACACACACTAAAAGCATGAGAATGAATCACTGTATTTTTGTCATAATTAGGAGGAGTTTTCCCTGGGATGGTGGGGGTACCACTAAGCTAAGAAGTTATGAATTAGTAGGTCTGGTCACAAGGGTAACCGAGGCTAGACAAGTTCTCATTCTGCTTCCATTAGCTTGAATTGATTTTTTTTTTTTTTGCTTGTGACCTGAAAACTACTAATTAACATAGACATAGGAAGGGAGCTAGGATGTATACAATCATATATACAGTCATCCTTCATCTATGGGGGATTGGTTCCAGGACCTCTGAATGATTGAGTGTCTTACATACATATAACTCATTCATACCCTCCTAATATATTTTTTGTACTAGATATTGAACCCAAGGTACTTTACCACTAAGCTACATCCCCATCCCTTTTTATTTTTTATTTTAAGACAAAGTCCCACTAAGTTACTGAGGCTGGCCTTAAACTTGTGATCCTCCTGTCTCTGCCTCCCAAGTTGCTGTAATTACAGGTATGTCATCACACCCAGCTCTCTCATATACTATAAATTATCTGTAGAGTACTTATAATACCTAATACAAGGTAAATGCTATGTAAATGTTTGTTATGCAGTATTATTTTGAAAAAAAAGACAAGAAAAATCGGTATATGCTCAGTATAGAGGCAATTTTTTTTCAAATATTTTTGATCCATAGTTGGTTTAATCTGGATGTGAAATTTGTGGATATGGAGGGCCAACAATATCTGATAGAGATGTTGCAGAGCACTAGGCTGAGAGTCAGGGGTCTCATTCTCCTACCAACTGCACGATTATGGATGACTCACAGCTTCTCTCTCTTTGAAATTATAGAAAGAACAAAACCTGCAAGCTATACTTTTAAAACTCTTCAAAAATCAATCCTCTCCTCAAGTTCCATTATCTGAAATAAATCCTGATACCACCAGAAGCAATATGAGTACTCCTTAAGTATGTACTCCGTGAGGCCGTAGTTCTAAATTCTCCTTTTGTATTTCACTCATCTTAATCCTCACAAAATCCTATGAGCTAAAGTGCATTAGTCATTTTTGTGTTTCTTTCACCAAACTACAAGAACAATTTAGAGGAGGAAAAAGTTTATTTTGGTTCACAGATTCAGAGGTTCGGTTCATGGTTGGCTGACAGCATTACTCTGAGTCTGAGGTGAGGCAGAACATCATGGCAAGGACAGCAGGACAGAGGGAAGCTCCTCATCTCATGGTGGTCAGAAAGCAGGGAAAGAGAAGTGAAGGACCAGAAAAGGCATGCCCCAGTGACCTACTTCCTCCAGCCACACCCTACCTACTTAGAGTTACCACCCAGTTAGTCCATTCAAATAGTTAATCCATCAAATAGATCAATCCACTGATTAGGTTACAGCTCTCATAATCTGATCATCTCACCCCTGAATGTTTCTGAATTAATACAGGAGCTTTGGGAAGACATCTCATATCCAAACCATAACAAAAAGTTATACTTTTCACTTTACAGAGAAAGAAACTAAAGAATAGGGAGATGAACAAATATGCCCAAAGTTACAAAACTATACATAGTGGATCTGGAAGATGGGTCCAGCAGCTAACACCTTGATTTTTACTTCAGCTTCCAAAACTATGAGACAATAGACATCTGATATTTAAGCTACCCAGTTTGAGGCACTTTGTTATAGCAGCTCTAGGAAACTAATACAATGATGAATAAATACATGAATGTGTGGAACCAAAGAGCAGAATTAAGAGAACACTAAAGCAGTATGAAGTGGAAAAGAACTTCAAGGAAGAAGAAACACACTCCTCAGAGCTGGGTGCTATAGACACTGTGGTGAGGCAGAAAAATGTCCTCTAGACCTGACAAGTTTGTTTTTCTTTGTTTCTTAATGTTCTAGTGAAGTCAGTCTTATTGGAATGGTGAAGTCAGAGGTGATTATAAGAAGAAAAGTGCAAAGTTAGGCAAGAATGAGAGGAGTATATAGCCTGCCTTGAGAGTTTGAAAATGATAGAAAAGAAATATATATATGGATCAGAAGAAGGAGTGTTCTTTAGGATGGTGAAGAACTGAGTCCGTTAGTGGGATAAAAGAAAGAAGCCAAAAATGGGGAAAGGCTGACCGTACAATAAGATAAAATTAGAAAGTATAATACCACCGCCTCCCTGCTGCTAAGTGAAAGCTGTAGGGTTGACAACTGCTTCTGCTTTCCGTCACTGCAATGTGGACAACCCTTCCTGACACATCAAAAGAATTTTCTTATTTCTGCCAGCCCCCAGGCTACTCTTGCATCTAGCTATATGTGAGGTATTCTGGAGAGATTAACCTCCTGGAGAGTGCAGCTTTCCTTGTTCTTTACTACCCTTCTTCTACCTCCTCTTTCTTAGAAGGGAGAGTCCATGTGCATTGTATTTCTTCAGCACTGGTTCATAAATTAATTCCAGCTAAATTAGCACCTACATGGCTGGCAATGGCTAAAGGAATGAGGTTTCTAATACACACACACACACACACACACACACACACAAACGCACACACTCACACACACACACACACACACACACACACACACACACACACACATACACTGGAACTACTGGTATCCAAAAGCCTTCTGACCCCAAAGAATTCTGTTTCCTTGGGAAGATGAGAGCTTGGTGATATTTAGGATGGGGTATTTATCTAACATCTTCTAAATAATAATTTATACTTTAACCTGATCCACAGTCATCCTTTCTTTACTAGAAATTCACTAACTTCCAGCTACAGCACTGCAAACTGAGATCTCAAAAGCAAGTGAAGAGAGCTTTGGAGGCAAACATTCCTGAGTCAAAGTTCCAGCCCCACCATTTTGTAACCAAGTAACATGGAGAAAGTGGCTTTACATTGTTAAGTCACATGTCCTCATCTGTGAAAAAAAGCATAATAACAACATTTACTTCTAAGGGCTATTTTTAAAGTTGTTAAGTGAGATATTACATATAAAGCACAAAGTATAAAGCTCCTGCCTGACATGTAATTAAGTGTTATATAAATATAAGCATTTATGGCTTTTCCCAACATAAACTCTACTTTAAAACAAAATTCAACACAAACTAGACTGTTCCACTGCAGTTTAAATTTTTGTTAATGAAAAAAAATCTTTCCCCCATTATTCAAGATAAAACTTCTTAAAATACAAAGACATTACAGAAGGTATGGATGACTGATGGTAGCATGGTAAGGAAAACATTTTGATGAGAGAGGAAACATAGGTAGGATGGGGTCCCTGAAAATAAAAGTGTCACAAGAAAAGACAGCAGTTGCACCAGGTAGATTCACCTGCTTGTCAATATTCCCTAGCCTCTCTGTGGGTGAGGTCAGCATTAAAACCAGTGGGGTCTTTGAACCAAGTGTAAAAGGGAACAGCCCACTCTATCATAGCTATTAGGAGAGCAGAAGTCCTCAGTAAATGTCTCAGAAAAGTCTAACATCACAACTACAGTGTCCAGGTTATTTCCTTCATCTAGAGCTCAATATTGTCCTGGCCACATTCAATACCACATCCTAACATTGGGTTCAGCCCATCCTTCTGTAAATAAAATTAATGAGATAAAGTTTATTAGATTTTTTAAAAAGCCTCATGTCATGCCTTAGACCCAAATGTTCTGCATTTCCTGATTTGAAGCAGCAAATGGAAGCTTCAGATTATGACCATAATGGCAATCATTCATCTGTATTTTCAATAGGAAGATCAGAAACCATAATGCTATCTGAGGAATTTGGTAATGAAATTCATTATTAGAATGCAAGTAGCCATTTGGAGCCACATTTTCAAATAAGTCCAAATTTTATATATGAGGCTTAGCGGAGGGTTGAGTTTTAACATTTGACCCTCAGGTTTATCACTTACAAACTATATAACCCAAGACAAACTCAATTAATTCAACCAATATTTATTAAATACCTAATATATTACATAATCTTTCAGAGCCTCAGTTTCCCCACATGAAAATGTAGATGATAAGCTCTATTCCTAAAATTGTGAGAATTCATTAAGAAAATGCATTAGTAGTGGATAACATTTGAGGTAGTAACTTTAGTTGCTCCTCCCTCTATAGGTCAGTCAGCAGGCCTTAAGTATCATTTAAAAGAGACCAGAAAAGGGCTTATCCTGCCTTAAAATATTTACTTTCTCCCCCAAACAACAGCAAGCAGGCTCTGATTTCCTAGGAAGAAGTATTGGCATGGCAGGAAAAAAAATATTTCTTTGAAAACATTTGTCTTTTTGGCTTTTCTTTCCACAATCTTAAACTCCAGAGCTGGTGGTAGGAGGAAGACTTTTATTGGTCTAATTCCCTTGGAATTAATGAAAAAACAGATAAATCCTGTTTTTTGAGGAAGAATTTTTTATTTAATTGATTTTATTTTTTTAAATACATGACAGCAGAATGCATTACAATTCTTATTACACATATAGAGCACAATTTTTCATATCTTTGTAAATAAAGTATGTTCACACCAATTCATGTCTTTATACATGTACTTCGGGGTTTTTTGCATTACAATTCTTATTACACATATGTACCACAATTTTTCATATCTCTGTTTGTGTCTTCATACATGTACTTTCAATAATGATGTCCATCCATTCCACCATCTTTGCTTATCCCCTGCCTCCTCCCTTTCCCTCCCTCCCCTCTTCCCTATCTAGAATTCATCTATCCCTCCCATGCTCCCCCTCCCTAACCCACTATGAGTCAGCCTCTTATATCAGAGAAAACATTCAGCATTGAGGAAGAATAATAGGATTGTTATTTTCCTGAGTAAACTCATAAATAGTTCCCTAGACACACACAGATTCATAGCAGAACAAAGCAAATCACGATGCCCAGAGCAGATGAACCCTAAGCCACCTCACAAAAGACTTCTGTGTCCTAATAGGGGTAGATATAATGTGTACCCATGATGCTATGTGGACCACGCTGATTGAGGTGTTTGCTATGTGAAGAATTCATTGACCAAACAAAATAATTCCTGATCCAGCAATACCTAGGTAACTAAGTCAGTCTCCCAGGGTCTTGACATGACCTCCAGAAACAAACATAGAAAATCATTGAGTTTAAGATTGGTAGAATAGAAGCTCACAAAATAAAGTCATTGGCTTACAGATAATAAAATTTAGAACATAAACTCAATTAGATACACTTTATCCCCACTAAGGTGTTTATAATAAAAAAAGACAGATAATCATATGTTGGCAAGGATGTGAAGAAATTAGAATCCTCATATATTGTTAGTGGGAATGTAAATGGTACAGCTGCTTTGGAAAACAGTTTGGCAGTTCCTTGAAAAGCTAAGCATAGTTACCATATGGCTTAGCAATTATATTCATGCATCAGAAATGAAAACATAGATACATGAATGTTCAAAAACTTGTACACAATTACTTATGGATGCATTATGCATAATAGCAAAAAACTAGAAACAATTCAAATGTCTATCAACTGATGAATTAATAAGCAAAATCTGGTATGTCCATACAATGGAATATCATTTAGTCATAAAAAGTAATGAAGTAGTGATTCATGCTGTAATATGGAGGAAATTTAAAAATCTTATATTAAGGTTAACAAAAATCTACCTGTTATGTGATTCCATTTATATGAAATGCCTAACATAAGTGAAGCCACAGTAACAATGGTATGGGGCAACTATAAGACTTTTCTGAAATTAGATAGTAGTTCTAGTTTTACAATTTGTGAATCTACTAAAGGCCACCAGTTTTACCCCTTTAAGAGTAAATCTGGGAGTATTTGAATTTTATCTCAATTTTAGCTTTTTTTTAGTTGTAGTTAGACACAATACCTTTATTTTATTTATTTACTTTTATGTGGTGCTGAGGATCTAACCCAGTTCCTCACACGTGCTAAGTCAGCTAGGATTGTGCTGAGCCAAAATCCCAGCCCTTATCTCAATTTTAAAAAGAAGATATGATATATTTGCACACAAATAACTCCTATAGAGACCTGGTCTATAGTTGGAGATCAAGAAATTGGAGCTATTGTTAAAAACTCAATGCAGAAAGGAGCCAATCATCAGCAAAATATTCACAATGCAGTTTCCCAGTGGGCATGAGCTGGTAGACATCTTGAGGCAAGTTAGAATAATTTGGTCTCTATTCCCAAAAGCTGAAGAAATCTCTTTCGCCTCATGTGAGCTGGTGATCTAGGAAAGGAAGATGCTTTTCCCCTGCCTCCTAAATGGTTCTTAATGAGTCAGCCTGAACAGCAGGGGTAAAGTATAGATGGTCCAACTCATCCTGACTTTACACATTATTGGAGCTGAAATGCTTTCTGTGCTGATCCTCAAAGACTGTCCTGGAAAGGAAAATATGTCTACTTTAAAGTTTTCTGATAGTATCATATGGGCAGTAGAGTGGAAGGATTAGAGCAGAACTGTGTGATTTAAAGGAGTTAGGTGTTTTAAAAGGACTGAAAGAGCAAGAGTGGACAAACTAAAGCAATAAACTAAGAGCCAGAATAGCACAGCTGACTAGGCAGCTCATGTAAGGAATGGGGGGGGGGGGGAAATGCCCTTGAAAATGTCCTTTCAAATTCAAAAGTAGGCCTCAGGGCTTCTAATCAGAGAGAAATACTTAAAATAAAAAGACTGTGGCACAACTCTGAGCAAAGCATGGGTCCTTTTCTTACAACTGTTAAATGTGCAGTCCCCTTAGGATGGGAATAATGTTATTACCCTGGAGGGGGTTCCATTATGATGCATACTGGTTCATATTTTAGTTTAGAGCAAAGGTTTTTAAGACTGTGACTTATTTCTGAAGAAATAAAAAGGACTTTGAGAAGAATAGACATAGTCGACATTATTATGGGGCATTGACATAGCAATTTGCTTGCAAATGATTTTCAAAACTACTGCTAATAATACACCTTATTGTATGTAGTACTCTCAACAAAGTCGCCTTGGGTAATCAAATTAATACAAGGCAATGGAAAGGCAAAGGGAACAGGAGGGCCTATAGCATTACCAACAATGACTATAATTAATACAAGTACAGAAAATAATCCAATGGGACCACTGGACAACCCTGGGCAATGAAAGAGTTTTCCCAAGATATATCATTTTGCTTCGTTGTATAGAAGAGTCAAGTAGTGAGAGACAATGGTATTTACTAAGGAAAGAAATTGATATGAAGGCTGAGAGCTCAACAATGGAGGTTCATCTGGGTACTTGACTTGGGGGTGACAAACCCCATACCTAGAATGACTGGCCTGTATAACACCAATGTCACTGTGTGGAAGTTCCTGAAATCTTCACTAGAATGAGAATGTCAAGGGCATTGCTATCAGAGAGCTCAATGATAATACAGAAAATGCCTTTGATACTTTGAAAAGAAAATCAGGATACTTAGACATGCACACACAAAAAACATCATTCATACAGGAAACATACTTTCTTCAAAACACTGCCCACAGGTAAAGTGGGAAAGCATTTTACACTCACAGTGAATGCTAGTTCCTACCAGTAAATGAGTCCAATTTTATATATCTGTATGTGGGGAAGATCACCAACATTGTCTAGATTAATATAACAAGAATATGCACACAAACAAAAAATAATTAATTTAATGAAGCAGACCCCTAGCTCTACTTACATTCTTTCAGAAACCCAGAACATAAGAAAGTTTTGCAGAGCAGAGCCTCCAAGAGAAGCTAATTAATCACCTGATCCAACTCTTTGAGTTCTCTCATTACTGCCCAGATCACTAATGAATGTCATTCCCTAGTGTGACTCCTTGATTCACAAGGAATATTCAATTGGCTTACTAATAGAAGGAACTCTATGAGCTAGAAATATCTATCACAAACTCTAATTTACCTTTAATCTGATCTTCTAGCCTTTCCTGGTTGTCTTTTAAAGAATTCACAGACCTATATTCATCTCATTGAACCAGAAGTAAGGAATAAGATTAGACAGTACTGCAAATATTTGAATTGTTGCAGTTTCAATACTTGATGCAATTGAAAAGATAGGGTCTAAAGACCTAATTCATCAATGAGAAAGTAGAGACAGTGACTATACCCTATGGTTCAAGAAGCAAAGATACAGCAAGAATAACATCTTAAATCTAGCTGAATTGTAAAATGAAGTTTTGATTTTTGCAGGGGCTTAAGCATTATATGAGGGATTTAACCTTAGAAATAAAGAAATAACATAATTCTTAGTCATTCTAAAGGAACAGAAAATATAAGGCAATCATGGAGGAAATTTTTTAAAGGAAAAAGAGAAGTTGGGAGAATTTATATTCATTTATCTAGATGTATTTTTTAAATAATTAATTATTTTTTATTGTATAGATTTGGGTGTGCAACATGATGATATGTTTACCTTGATAAACATACACGTGAAGTGATTAGTAAAGTCAAGTAGATTCACATTCCTGTCATCTGGTAATACTTACCTGTAATGGTTAGTTTGAATTGTCAACTTGATTAGATTAAGAGATACTGATGATTAGGAGGCTTCTGGGTATGTCAATGAGGGTGTGTCTACGAATGATTGGCATGTGGGATAGCCAACTGAAATGAAGACTCTAGCTAAGTGTGGGCAGTACTGTCCAATAGGATGATGGTTGGATGGAATTAAATTTGGAGGAATAAGGAAGCAGCAGCAGATGTGAGCTCTATTTATTTGAACAGGTTCTTGATTGCTGCTGCAATCCTCTGAGGATATTGTACTCTCACATCTTCACTCTTCTAAAGCAGACTCTGCCAGTGATTCTCCAGGAAGTTTCCAGAAGTCTAAGGTCTTGGACTAGGGTAGAACCATCTACCCTTCTTGTTCTGAGGCTTCACCCTCTTGGACTGTGCAGCTACTCGTTCTTCCAGCTCTCCATACTGCAGACAGCCACTGTGGTCTATACAGCTTCTGATCATGTAAGCCAACCTAATAAATCTCCTTTTTATAATTATACTTCCTGTTGATTCTGTTCCTCTAGAGAACCCTGACTAATACACTCACCTTTTTTGTGTATGTGTGTGTTAAGAGTTCCTAAAATCTATTTCCTTTGTAAATTACCAATGCACAATGCAATATTATTAACTATAGTATTGATGTGGTATACCGGATCTCTAGACTTGGTCCATCCTACATATATGTCGTACTTGTTCACCTATACTTCCCATTTTCCCCTACCAACACTGGCAACCATCATTTACTTTCATATCTATCAAAGATTTTTTAATCCACATATAAATGAGATTATGCAGTAATTTCCCTTATGTGCCTGACTTATTTCATTTACAATAATGTCCTCTAGTTGTTGTTTTTTTAATCATAACAGACTTTTCCTCAGGGTGGGAAATTATGTCATCACAAACGGTAAGATAATCTTTTATAAAACTGAATACTATTCCATTTTACTTATATCTGTATAGATAAACAGATCACATTTTACCCATTAATCTGTCAACAGATACTTCAGTTGTTTCCATATCTTGTCTATTGTGAATAATGCCACAAGATATTTTTACAAGATAGTGATTTCATTCTCTTTGGGTGTAACCCAGAAGAGGGATTGCTGAATCATCTTTAAAGTAGGAGATAAGTCATCTTTGGGGAAGAAGGGAACTGGTATCAGGGTTTGAATTTGAAAGGAATTGTAGTCAAATAAGTTGAATAAATGGTCTGCCAAACAGCTGTAAGGACCCAGCTGCAATGAGACAGCATAATGTGCAAGAGATATTTTCTTCAGCAGAGCTCAAAAATTGAGGTCAAGAATAAAGACACCAGACAGTACACTGAGAGCTGACCAGAAAGGAAAAAGGAACTGAAATTTTTTTGGGAAATGGATGTGGGCCTTGAGTCTACACTAAAAGTACTAAAAGAGGAAACAGACTGTGAGAAGAGGCAAAGAATCCAACATGAAGCTGGAGTTCATGGTGACCCCAAGTTCTAGGTTCCAAACCTAAGTTCCTGACCTTATCTCTAACCCTAACCCCAGCCCTTAATGGAGAAGAAAACCTCTGAGGCTAATGCCAATGGGTAAAGAGGACAAAGGAAGAGCAGGAAAATATTTCCAGTGCCTGTTATCTTACCTGCAACAACTATCAACCTTTTGTCTATTTAACAGGGATCTTTAGTACTTACCCTCAAAACGACAGGAAGCCTTTGACAGGGTTGCCAGGGAAAATGTCAAAAAGATGGGAAACATTCAATGTTCCTAAACTCAGTTAGAAAACCAAGAAAACACACTTGATGGAGCCCTTTGAGTTGGCACCCAGATCTGCTGAACAGTTACTAGTGTAGTAGTGTAGTGTGAGGTCTTCAGGGATCCTGAAAAATTCAGGCTCTCATTTTACATCTTCATTTCCTCTGACTTTCTTTCAGTGTTTCAGGAAATAGGTAAATGCTATCTGACTGACTAATTCAATTTATTTAATAAGATGTTTGTTTTTGTAAATGCCATGTTAACTGCAGTGTGTCATATCAGAGAGTAAAGATATGCAAACCAGATTTTATTTTAAGTTCAATATTACTGTGATTTAGAGAGTATGATTGGCAATTCTGAAGCATAAGGAAAACATTCACCATGGATTTTAAAAATTATTTCTAAATTCCTCTGTTATTTATTCCATCTGTTCTCTGGGCTGTACATGTTATATTTTTAACATGGTTCTAGTTTTGTCAATTCTTTGATAGTTTTCTCAGAGAAATACTTAGTGAGTTCAATCAATATCCATTCTATTGCTAACAACTGGCCTTCTGTTTTTTAAAAAAAATTAAGTTTGACTGACATGAAAAGAGAAAAAAAATCCAATTTTTGTATCCTCTAAGACTTAGAGGTGAATAATCATTACTAAGGCATTTGACCTCTAAGAGGCGAATAATCATTACTAAGGCATTTGACCTCTAAGTTAACATATAAAAGCTGATATAATTCTATATCACATTTGGAATTCATCTTGCATTCCAAGTATCTTCCAAGAAAATAACAGAAACTTCCTCCTCCCAAATTCAATAAAAAATATAAAATTCTTAGTTCATTTTTCATGATGCTAATTAGTACTTCTGCTTTCATCCTACACAAAGTAACTGACAAGACAACAGACTTACTTCTTTCCAATTTCCAAGAAGACATTGGACAGCAGACAGCCTCCGACTGTGATCCTTGAAAGAAGAGAAACAAAAGGTCTAAGCCCTGAATAGCTTCAGCTTTCTGCCTAGAGGCACATCTCTAACTAGAGCACAGGAAGAAGGAACCCAAGCAAGCATGAGGCTCGCCTTGGGTAGAGGAAATGGCAGGGTTTGGAGAGGTTAATGCATCAAGATTTATGGGATAAAGTGTTAGAAGAGGAAGCTATGCATAGGCTTCTCTTCATATCTTCCTGGTGGCTCTCTTGGGTCTTTGGTTGAATAGCAATGTGTACATGTTTGGGGGGAAACTGCACAAGACTGAGTAAAGAACAACTGCCAGAAAACAGTAAGTTTAGCAGTTCTCAGAGCCCAGATCTGGAGAATACTTGAATGCCAACCAGTTAGAGTAGAGAGACCCAGTTGACCAACTAGAACCTTCTGAATAGATCCCAAGTGTGTCATTCCTTAGAGGCAGAGCTAAAGTAACTCTCCTATTTTAGTTACACGCTAACAGCTCAATAATAAATGTCAATAGAATCAGGATGTCTTACAAACACATTATTTGCCTGTCAAAATCTTTAAAAAGACCAAAAGAAAAAAACCCTGTGTGTTCATCAATATAAGCATATATAATGTCTATTATCCAACCAAACAGCACTAAACAAAGAAGCAGAAAAATCATGACCATGACGTTCCCCATTTTGGAGAGACAGCCATTCCTGCTATGGATTGGATATGATCTGTCCCCCACAGGTGCATATGCTGGAAGCTTAGTTCCCATTGAAATGGAATTGACACATCTGAAACTTTAAGGGATAGGACCTAGAGGGAGATAATTAGATCATGGGAACACCACCCTAAGAAGGGAATAAAAACCTCTTTATTATGTAAGTTACCCAGTATCAGGCATATTATTATAGCAATACACAGACTAAGACAATTCCTAAACAGTTCTCAGAGATAAATATTTTTGCATCAGTATGAGAACAATCTTTGCTCAAGGATGCATAGCCAAGGAAAATAATCACTTGGTAACTTGTCTCTATGCCTTTAGTTTACTACCAATTCCATTCTAGGCGCTAAAAAAAAAAAGTCTCTGCCAGGCACTGTGATGCAAGCCTGTAATTCTAGCAAATCTGGAGGCCAAAGCAAGAGAATCACAAGTTCAAAGCCAGACTCAGAAACTTAGTGAGGCCCTAAGCAATTTAGCAAGATGCTATCTCAAAATTAAAATAATAATTTAAAAGGGGGGAGGTGTGCAGGAGTGTAGCTTGGTGGTAAATCACCCCTTGGTTCAATCCCCAATACCAAAAAAAAAAAAAAAAAAGTCTCTGAGACAAAAGATAATACAGAGGCATTCCCCTATGCAAATATGAGAAGTTATCAAACTAAAGCAGAAACTCTAGAAAATACTAAAATAGATCAGAAAAAGTCTATGGTGTCTCTACAGAGTATCTCTGTCTGACATACATATATTAATTTTTTCTCTTGACGTTTATTATTCCCTACTTAATTAATTATAGGATAAGAACTGAATCCTTTTTTTTTAAACATGACAGGTGATTAGAAAAGAGCCCCTATCTTTTCTCCAAAAGAGAGAGAGAAAGAAAGGTAAGAATGGATAATGGATGGAAAATGGACTTGGATTAAAAATGTGGAGATAAAAATAGGATTAGGATAGAAAAATAAATTATATATCATCACAAATTAAAAGGATTGTAAAGCAATGTCAGTATGAAAGTTTCCTAATATAACTGGCTGGACCTGACCTCTGGGCAATATGATTACTATGGGTTACATCATTACTAAATTATTAAGATGACTTAAGTTGCATAGTCTTCTTTCTTAAATAAATTCATCAAAATGATTTATAAAATATACTTAAAAGTTACAACAACATCACTAAGCTGAAGGAAGAAAGAAGAAAGAAAGAAAATATTGTGAGAAAGGAGGAGTGGAAGGATGAAAGGAGAGAGGGAGAGGATATTTTTGGCAATTAAGTCACAAACTCAAGTGAAATAATTTTATGAGGAAATAAATATTATCAAAATTGACATCTCAATAAATAGAAAATCTGTGTTATCTTATAACTATTAAAGAAATTAAATTAGAATTTTAAAAACATAATCCCAAATTAAGCATCAGATACAGAAAGATTTAAGTTTCTGTCTCCCAAAATTTTCAGAGATTCTCTTTAGGTTGAGGGGGGAAAGAAGGAAAATTCTTTTGAAGAGAATTTTTTAAAAAAATAAATAAATAAAATCCCTAGGCTTATTATAAAATTGTACTAAAAAGCAAAAATATTAACTATTCAGATAAAAGAAGGCAATATCTTCAAAGCAGCAAATGAAAAATTAAAGTTAATTTGCAACAGAAATTAGGAAACCAGAAGAAAAAAGAGTCTTCTTTAAAGTGCTAAACACTGCCAACTAAGAATTTCATGACTAGAAAAAACATTCCAACAGGAAGGCAAAATAGATACTTTTCATTATAATAAAATAGTGTTACCATTAGACTTGCTATATAAAAAATATAAAAATTTCTCATACATATGTAATCACAGAAATGGAGAAAAATGAAAGGAAGAGCCATGATGTGGGCAAATATAAATGATTATTGATTATTAAAAAAGAAAGCCTGTGTGCGATTAAAAATATATCTAGATTTAAAATGCATGAAAAAATAATGCAAGAAGCATGAAGAGTAAGTCAGTTAAGGGTTTCTAAGGTAATGGTGAAATAATCATTAATATTAGCTTATATCAAAACAAAGTTGCATGTTATAATCTCTAAGAATTGAAAAAAATATCAAAATAAGCTATTTACAAGGGGGAAATATAATAAAAAATAACACTTGATTAATTCAATAAAGGTAGAAAAATAAAAATGAACAGAAAACAGGAAGATCAAATTAAAAAATCATAACAAGTTCAAATACACACATACTTATATAAGAATAAAGGAATCAAATATTTCCATTCAAAAACTAAGATTATCATCCAAGATTTTAGAATATAATATTTAACTAAATTCTTTCAAGAGACAAATTTGAAGAATAAGCACAGAAAAAGACTGAAAGTAGTAAGCTGGTAAAAGTTATACATACATTAGAACATTTTAAGACAAGAATATTATCAGAGAAAAAGCATAATAAATGAGTCAATCTTGAAAAATGTTAACAGCTATAAATCTATATCCATTCAACAATACAACTTCAAGATACCTAATGCAAAGTCTACAAAAATAAAGGGAAATAGACCATTTTGTAGTCAATAGCAGAGAGCACAAGCAGAGAAGAATCAGTAAAAGTGTTGAATACTCAAGCAATGCAATTAATACAAATTACCTATTCAATATGTATAGAGCATTATATCCAATAAATACAAAATACATAATCTTTGTAGTACACCTAGAATATTTATAAAAAATGGACCATATGTTGCTACATAAAACAAAGGTCAACATTTTTTTTTCACAATACCTTTATTTTATTTATTTATTTTTATGTGGTGCTGAGAATCAAACCCAGTGCCTCACAGATGCCAGGCAAGTGCTCTGCACTGACTACAAGCTCAGTCCTGCCAGCAAATTTCGAATAACTTAAATAATTTCAAAGCATTTTTTGGCCACAATAATCAACCCCAAGATATATCAAAAAGCAAAAATAAGTCACATAAAGATAACTAGAAAATCCTCCACTGCTTGAAAACTAAGCAGTACTTGTAAATATCCATAAATCAAAAAGAAATCAAAAGATATCATATGAGAATTTAAAGGATAGTGAAGATATGACTTACCAAAATTTAAAGCTTGTGTGATGCATCTGAAACAATGCTCAAAGGAACATTTGTAATCTTTAAAATAAATACTAGAAAATGTTTTTAAAAATTAATGATCTCATCTTTCTATTTAAGAAGCTAAATGAAGTAAATCAGCTCAAATAACAATAGAAGGAAGGATATAGTAAAGACAAATGAAAATTAGGTGAATTTGAAGATTTAGAAGAAATGAACAATTTTTTTGAACATCATAACTGATCAAAATTGAAAATGTAAATATGTTGACTCTATTAAAGAAATTTAATTCATTTAAAAAATCTTTCTACAGGAAGAATATACCAAGTCTGGATGAGTTCATAGGTCAATTATTTTCCACATCTAAAGAAGTAACGCTTTTCTTATACAAATAATTTCAGAGATGAGATATATATGATTTCAAATATTTTTTTTTTCCTGAGGACATCCCAGCCTGGATTACAATACCTATGAGGACATCACACCAATAGAAAATTGCAGACCGTATTATCTAATGAACTCAAATGCAGAAATCCCATACAGAATATTAGGAAATCCTAACCAGAAACAGATAGAAAGATAGTACATCACAATCAAGTGGGGGTTTATTCCAGGGGATGAGGTAACTTAACGTTCAAGAAGAGGTCAACATAGTTTATTATAGAAATAGCAAAAATGGAGAAACAGCATATAATTGCCTTTCAATAGAAGCAAGAAATGCACTGGACAAATATTCAATACTCATTTTCTATATTTAAAAATTCTTAGCAAATTAGAAAGAAAGGAGAACTCCCTTCACTTGATATGATTTATCTACAAAAGTCTAACATCACACCTTCTCCCTTAAGTGAGGAAAAAGCCAGGAGAATCACTGTCACCATTTTCTTGCAACATTAAGTGGAGGCTCCAAGAAGTGTGGTAAGGCAAGATAAATTCAAAGGTTTAAAGATGGGATATGGAAAAGTACTCTATCGTTAGATCAGAAGATATGATTGTAAATGTAGAAAATCTAATTAATTAACTAAAACTCAACCAACAATTATAATTCCTAAGTGAATTTATATGTTGGTAGAAATCCCCCATGGATATATTCTGCACCATAAATTAATCTCTGGTATTCATCTGGACTTTATAGTATAATATCAGTGCGAAGGCAGGTGACTAGAAATGGCACCAGGAGGCTTCTGGGTGACAGCTATGTTCCTTGGTCCAAGGGATTATGAACATTGCTCAAGCAGTATGACCATATTTTTGTGTATATTTCTCTGCCCATTCTATTTCAATAAGAAAAAAAGGAAAGAATCACATTCTATAGTATTTTTTTATTAAAAGGATCTTGAAATAATAACCAAATTTTCTAGTTCAAGCTGCTATAACAGAATGCCACAGAATGGATAGCTTAAACAAGGAATTTATTTCTCTCACATTTGGAAGCTAAGTCCAAGATCAGGGAACTGGAAGATTTGGTGCCTGGTAAGGGGACTCTTCCTGGTTTGCAGGTGACCATCTGTCTTCTTTTCGTATCCACATGGCCAGAAGCAAAATCATCTCTCTCCTGTTTCTTTTTCTAAGGGTACTAAACCCACTCCCAAAGGCTACACCTTCATGACCTAGTTACTTTCTCAAAGGCCCACTGCCTAATACAATCATACTTGGGAATAGAGTCTTAACACATGAAGTACAGAGAGACACAAACATTTCATCCATAACACAAATGATAGAAATCAGCACCTTGAGTTCCCAGATTGTGGTCTCAAAATACCAATTTCAACTAAAATGATCCAGGAGTTTGTGGAGAAATGTATGATTTTAAGTCTGGGACAGAAATGTCCAAGATGAACCTAGAATATCTTGTTGTAACAGATGTCCAGGAAGCTTTCAATGACAACTAGGGTTCTATCTAAAGGACTCAGGAGCCATTGTGATTGTTCCAAGAAGGAACAGGAGCCATTACATAATTTTTAGGGCAAAATATAATTATAGGGCCCCTTGTTCAAAACACAGTGGGAAAATGGCCGTTAAAAGCGCTATGAGGTTTCTTTTTCCTTCTGCAATCTGCCTCTTGACTTGTCATGATGCTTTAATTTGCTATTTAATGTCATGCTAAACAACGAAAAATTGAAAATTTTAATGATTAAATTTTATCATTCCCTTTTTATTTTATAATTCCATTTTTAGGTGCAAATGGAATTTATTTCATTTATCTCGCAGATAAAATTACTGAAATCACACATCTCATATTTCATAGTCGGTACATTCATATGTACTCCACTTTTACCAGAATAGTAGAAAAACATCACAAAACAACCTCATCTATTTTCATTTAGCTTTTTGATAATGAGCACTTTCTACCAACACTCTCTACCTTTGGCTTACTTTTAAGTAAACAAATACTGAAAGAAAAAGAAGCTATGGGTTTCCTTCTTTCCCTTTCCTCCTATGTCATCATTTTTTCATCTATGTAAATCTTTTGATAACACAGGGAAGGACTTTTAGTAAGGCAACGTACATTAGGGTTCTGTTGGTCATTGTTTCTTAGAATGCTGTTGCCATCTTTGTACATTAGAAGCAAGCTCTTATTAGAATGAAACATGAGCCTTATAGGGGTCCTTACAAGATTTGCACAGAGGAGAGACACAGAGAAGGAAGAGGAGAGGCCATCTGAAGACACAGGCAGATACTGGAGTGAAGCAATCATAAGCCTACAAACCCAAGAAGCCATCAGAAGCAGCAGAGGCAAGGAAGGGTACTCCCACAGATCTTTCAGAAGGGTCACATCCCTTCCAGTCCCTTAATTCTTGACTTCTGGTCTCCAGAACCACAAGAAAATCAATTTCTGTGATTGTAAGCTACCCAATTTGTAAGAATTTATCACACAAGCCACAGAAAATTCATACAGAGTCTTCAGTGAGGAGGAGCCCTGTGAGATTGCATGGGTTTCACAACATGAGACCAGCTCTGGGCACAACCAGTGTGATTCTTCAATGTCCGGACAACTTATGCATTGATGGGAACAATAAATTAGAAGGAATTAAAACACATCATACGTGGTTCAGTCTATGAGTTAAACATACTGCTAAAGATCATCTTAGGAGGATGCTATATAAATATCATTTTTTGAAAACTGATAAAAGCAAGAAATCAAGAATTTATCTTGCCTTTCCTATATATAAATTATAACTAATTGTTATCAAATAGTTGGTAAAGAGAATTCTTTGTAGATATTTTCTGGCCAGTTAGAATATTACCATTTTTCAACCTTTATGGAAATTAATGGATTCCAGCAATGGTCTTCAAAAACTGCTGACATTACATAGAGAGAAAATCATCATTCTGTTTTTTGGACAAAGTGAATAATATCATCTTAGATGTAGCCTAGCAACTGAAAAAAAAAACAAACTTAAATCTGGTCAATCATCTATATCTAACTATCAATTAGTAGAAAGCACGATGGCCAGAGAAACATGTTAATGACCTTGAAAATGCATTCAGGAAATATCAGACTGTTTTTGTGAGAGAGACTTACCAGTAATATATTACGTTGAGGTTTTTTTCTCCTTTTTGTTTGTTGTTTGTTTGGTACTGGAGATTGATCCCTGGGGCATTTTACATTGAGCTATATCCCCAGACATTTTTAGTTTTTATTTTGAGACAAGGTCTCTCTAAGTTGCTGAAGCTGGTCTCAAACTTGTGATCCTCCTGACTCAGCCTCCCGAGCTGCTGGGATTACAGACGTGTGCCACCTCACTTGGCTGTCTTTTTTTTTTTTAATAAATTACAAGGCAAAAACAAACAGGAAGAGGACATGTGGTTTTAAACAATTGTAAGACAAATATAAAATTAGAAATTTAATGTTTAATTTTCATCAAACTAATAATTACTTTTTATTTCAATAAATTGGCAGGTAAAATTTACCTAATAAATTTGATCTTAAATTTCATATAAGAGCAAAAAGTAAAGAATTTTTCTGAGAATTTTAAAGAATAACAATGAAGTGGAGGGATTTCCCCCCATTTATGAATAAATTGAAAAAAAACATTGCACTTAAAACAGTGCCTATTAGCAGGGATGATAGTCTACATATTTAACAAGTACTAACAGGTCTGTTCTCAGAAGACCCTGCATATCAATTAATATATATTAATTAATTTCTAGATCATAGATAGATTTGAAGAGGTAGGGTGCAGCTGGAAGAGCAGAGGAAAAAAAATAGAGAAGGACAGATGTGTCAGAACAGTGACTATGTACCACCTTGTACAGAGATCTGATAGTATTTTAATAATGTGCATGGCCAAACTAGTGCATCATAGCTAAATATACCTTTGGATATTGATGCAGACAATAAAATCAACTTAATCAGATTAGAGAGCTATAGAATACGCTCACCTGCATGAGAATTGAGTGCATTTCCCAGGTGGCACCATAAGTCAGTGGGAAAGATAACTATTTAGTAAATGATATAGAGATAATTAGATACCCATTTGGGGAAAAAGTTAAGCCCTTTCTCATCCAGATGTAAAATTAAAGTCTCAACAGCTTAAAAACCTAGATATAACAGGTAAAACTTTAAAACTTTTAGAAGAAATATAGAAAATATAATTTAGACCTCAAGACAGGAAGATTTTTTTTTTAAACAAGAATTGAGAAAGAGACTTATAGGGGAAAAGATTAAAAATTTTGACTGTAGTGTAATTAAAATGTGTACAAATGGGTACTAAATTTTTTAAATTCTCAAATGAGAAGATATTTACCATCACATACATACATATGTAAAGACAAGAGATTCATTAGAAAAATGGGCAAATGTTATGTCATTGGGGACAGAAGACTCTGCATCATGTGTGGGGAACACTTATCCCATTGAAATTTAAGCAACTTTCAAATTGAAAGCCTAAAATCCTACTTACCAAAGTTTCTCAAGTAGCAAGATTATCATGCTTTCTCCCAAATAAAAGGGCCAGTTACCCTAGGTTACCCAGTGATGGTCATATCAACATTTTCTTTTCACTTTTTAAACTTTTTAAAAGCTCTTGACCAAATTTTATTTTCTCATATTCTATTTTAAAGAATGTATACACATCTTTTTCCAAAAAGACTGCTCTAATTTTATAAAAGTAATTAAATTTTATCCTTCCTAATTCTAATTCCATTTCTGCCCAGCTTCCAAAAAATGACTATATAATCATCTATAAATTTCAGAGTAAATATTGATTGGTGCAATCTTTTTTGCTGTGGGAACTGTGATTTGTGCTTTTAAGCATACCTGTTTTAGGTTACATATGGTGAAATGGAACACAGCCATGTCCTCTGTGGGTGGGTGTAGGACAAATAGAATTTATTTGATTATAAGTGTAAAATTCCTGTCTTTTCTCACCTTATGATGTCATAGCAGCTAATAAATAAAGTATTTCTGTACAACTGTACCCCTGTGTCCATTTTTCTCTGAATATACTGAGAATAAGCCAGAATTAATATCACTTTCTGAGATCATTTGTATAAGGTACTATTCAATTTTAGGATCTGATTTAATAGGTGGGCAGTGCAGTATAAAGAGAGTGTAAGTGTATCTGAAACGATTCTGAAAAAAATTACAAAAACTGTAGATAGGGAATTGATCATGCAGAATAGAAATTCCCCAAAGTATCCCATGAAGTGATGTGTTTTTAGTGGCAGCCAAGTGAAGTGTCATGAATTCTGAGCCACTCGGGATGGAAATTCCAATTGACAGCTGGCTCAGCCATCCAAGACCAAAAGGAGGGCATGCAGGTTTGGATGTTTTCTAAACATGGAGACAGGAGAAATTCATCAAAGGATGCAATAACAATATTAAAAGGTGCCATGGGGCTATTAATTGTATTGGGGGTCCAAGCCTGACAACATGGACCCCCAGTAAAATTTCTACAATAATAAAAGTCCCCACTCCCACAGTTTAAAATGAAGATTTCTTTTGAGAGCAAGTAAAATCTAAACTAGTTTAGTTTAACTAAACTCCACACAAAGTCTTTCCCTGCAATACTATGAAACATTGCACAAAAATGGCAGGATATGAAATATTAGAGTGGAGGGTTCAGGATCTCTTCTTACTCTTGAGCACTTGGGAGGAAAATCTGAAGGATGAGTCACTCAAGGGGCAGCATCCCAGTTTCTTGGGAGCATACACCTGAGATTTCAAGTGTATTCATACCCACAAGGCACCTGGCACTGACAAGCCTGGTTCTCCCAGACCTTTGAAGCTGGGAACACAAGGCTCATGATACATAAATCTGGAAAAACCAAAGCCTCTGACTAACTTGCCTCTTTTCTTATGAATTAATTATTCTTTTGCACATCTTAGACTGAGAGTTGAGGGTTGTCAGTTATGTTAATTATTGTTGCTAAAATTCTTACTTATGTGTATGTTTGTTTGCTGTCCAGATTAAACTTAGAATGCTGCTCACACTCATTAACAAAATCATTTTAAATGAGTGAGGAGGAAGAGCCTGGAGAAATACCTAGGAAAGTCATTTCCTCTAGCTTTGTGCCCAGCCCTTCCCTAAAGGGTTCACAGAACACCTTCTGGTCAAACTCCAAATTCCTGATGAAGTCTTTATCAGCTTAACCAATTTTAGACCCAGAACCTAGGACTCAGGCCCATGAAGTGATTTTCTCCTGGTCACCTTGGTGCTTTCTGACTATAATGACCCAGCATACATATGTACCTCCAGTACATTCCTGGAGTCAGAAGAGCCTTGACAGTAGTGTGTATCTAGAATACGTTTATACTGCTGGGTTGCTTCTTGAGATATCCACACTGTGGTGAGCACAGAGAAGACTTGTGATGGAGACATTACCTGGCCAAGTTAGTGATATGTGACTCCAAAATCGTGAATTCTCATTTGTGCTCTCATCTGTAACCAGGGCAGTTATTTATTTCTTTGTTTTATTATCTCTTTGCTCATTCCAGATGTCAGAAGTAGGCAGCCTGAAGGCCATATTTGATTTGCAGACAAGTTTTGTTTGAATCCTCCTACACTTAATCCTGCTCTGTTCTTACATGCATATAGTTGCCAACATTAAAAAAAAAATCAGAGCTTTCACAGCTAAAATAACAATTCTCTTGTCTTCCTTGAAACTTTAGCAGATTTAGCACCATTTGGACTCAATCCCCACACTGCAAAGAGAATCTGTGGGTGCATGCACTTTTAAGTGGGTATTGACTGGATTGTGCTCCCACCCATCCCACTTAGTACATTTATGCTTCTTTCCTATGTGTCCCCCATGCTTTGGAGAGTACGAATATTTCACTTGGAAAATAAAAATGCATGGAGATGGTTTTGAAGCAGGGGCAGAATGAACATGTTCCTTAACAATTCAGAATCTCTGCATGTCCAACAAGGCCAAGAAATTTATTTGTTCCTTTCATTTTAAGACATTCTGGGAGTCTACTAGCCTTGAGAATTGGAGCATGAGGTTAAATGTGTCACTTCTAGTCTATAACCTGACTAATCATCTACAGCCTTTGCTAGAACACCTAAGGGAAACCTGTTCCTTCATCGAATGGCTACAATTCTTAGAAACTTTCCAGTAAATTGAGTACAAATATGCCCCCACCTGTAAGATTTGCCATCTGCTAAGTGAGTCTACTTCCAGTTGAGTTCTAGGGTACTTGTTTTGCCTGGTGACCTGTCAAATACTTGAGGACAGCTTTCCCAGCTTCTCTAAGCCTTCTCCTCAAGATCTAACATCAAGCATCTGATGCTTCTGATAAGAAACTGCTTGTTTCCCCCGGTAGGACATGTGTAGTTTCAAAGTTGTGTGACAAGGGAATCAATGCAGGACTCTATCAAACGGGAGAGATGATGTCTAAGGAGTTTCTCCTTTTATATTATTATATCTTAAGAACATAAAAGTTCTGATGATGAAAGATAATCTTCCAAGCTCACAGGACTGGGTTCCTGGAGAGATTTGCACACTAGGATGCCTTAGTGGGCAGAATTGTGTCTTAACCTCTGAACTACATAAATTTTTCTGCAAGTTTTAAGTTTCACAGTGTGTTTAGGATAGTTCAGCTTTGTGAATAAGCATGTGCTCACAAAACCCAAACTCAGTTCAAAAACAGCCTAAGATGACAGATTCTAAATCGCCTCTCTTTTTCCTGACAGGAATTCTAAGAGTGTATGTGTTTGAGCTAAATCTCTTTGTGATAGTGATATCAAAAGGAGTATTACCGCCCATCATGATACTCACCCAGACAGGCTGTGAGCATCAAAGGCATCTCAAGTCAGGTTAGGAAAGGTAGAAATGTCTACAGGGCAGAAGGTGAAGATAAGAGAGGTTGGAGTGATGAGGAGATTGTCCACATCCTTTCATGTGCATAATTGCACATATGCTAAGTATGAGTCTGGTTTCTAATACATACTATTTATGTATACCTGAGGAAGTTAAAATCTATGTGAAAAAGGCAGTGACCCTTTAAAGTAAAACTTAGGTACAATAGAAATCAATGTGAGAACTATTCATGATCTCTAATTATACAAAAATAGGGAGGTTTGTTGAAATGAGAAAAGTTTAGATTAATTAGTAAAGCTCCATATAACTTCTTTCTACTTGGAAAGAGACTTATCAGAAGTCTGTCAGACAAAAGTTGGGTGACCATCACCTTTCCCTTTTAATAAGATTGTAGTCTGGCTTCTCCTGAAAGTAAATTTCAAAAGTAATTTAAAGATGAAAAAAATTAACCCATCTGAGTACAGCAGAAAACTAAGTCCTTAAGTCTCCTGAGTTAGGTATATGTCAGTTCCCAAACCAAAGTGTTGGCTTCTGAGAGCATTCATAAAAAAAAAAAGAAAGAAAAACAGTAAAGCAAATTAAGTGATGTAGGTTCCATTTTCTGTTAGAAAATTTTCTATGTCAAATTTTATCAAGAAGGCACTGCCCATCCTAAGGTTCACAGTATCCAAAACATATCTAAGGTCAAACAGCCAATAAACTTCAGAGATAATTTATGTCAGCCTGGTCTAGCTCCAAAGAACTATGATATTAAATTGTTTTCACAATCACATAGGACTGGTGTGTTCAATTCTGGGACTTTTGTTCACACCATCCTGGACACATACTCTCTTCAAAGGTTGTTATGATTATATGATCCTAAAGTGTCCACTGAACAAGCCTGAGAACAAGGGAAGTCCGAGGGGAGTGGCTACACAATGGGAGAAACACCATCGCTCTGGTTTTCTCTGTATCAGCAGTTATGAAACACCATGGTTCTGAGCCAGAAATGGATCCTGATGGTGACCCTTTGACACTGAATCAAGGCCTTCCTAAAAACAGTTCTAATCTTGGGCCTATTTGTGTGTCTTCTTTTTGCTTAATCTAGACCACAAAGTACATACTAAGGTTCACAGTATCCAAAACATATCTAAGGTCAAAAAATTTATATATTTATTTATAAGGTTATTATGAATACTAAATAAAGTAATGGCTATAAAGCATCTAGCACATGTTGATGACATAATAGGCACAATTTAATGTTAGCTCTCTTCTCCCAATTGTTTTCACTTCATTAAATCCCCATTTAAATTGGACATTGTACTTTAAATGGTTACAAGAAATTCTAATATATTTCCATTTCTTCTCTAGTAGCGGGGGACTCTATCTTCTTTCTTATTATGCTCAATTGAGGAGGGAGAAGAGGAAAAGGAAGAGAAATAGGAGGAGGAGGAAGATGGGAATGGGGTAGGGGAGAGAGAAAAAGAAACAATCAGCACAGAAAATCTCTAGCCAGCCATATGCACAGTCTCTTTCTCCCATCTGTTTTCTTGTCCAATTGAAAACTGGGACTTAGACTTCTACAAGAAATTGTGCATTTATCTACATTAATCTATATTATTTGTCTGAAAGCAAGAGAAACAAAATTCAAACTATTTTAAACTTAAAAAAAAAAACAAATAGAATGATGTACTGTCTCACAGAACCAAAGCATGAAAAGGGAGGAGCAGTGTCCCCAGGTTTGATAGAACAAGGGACTTAAGGCAAAACACACACTCTCAGAAGCTTACAATGACTCCACATCTTACCCTCTCCACTTCTATCCATTTCTCCTCTCAACTTTTGGGTTTGGTTAACTTCAACCTCAACATTCTGCAGAAATTGGCCATTTGAAGCTGCATTTTTGAAGTTCACAATCCAGGGGGAATAGAGATCTTCCCTCCCAACTTTGTGAACAGACTTGACGGTATGAGCTTGATTCACAGCCTCCCCACTAAAAGAGGGAGGGATCTATGATTGACAAATCTAGCAAAGACACATTGAGAAGAGGAACTGTTTTTCAGAGGAATAGGATAGTGTTACTAGAGGAGAATAGATAGATGCTGTATGGAAATATTCACTCCATCTATTCCCCTCTTTTTGAGCCTGGTGCAAGCCTTGGATGACCAGCACCATGATATCACACTCTCTTTAGTGGATCCCCTCTAGGTCCCTTCTAAGCATTATGCAGGCAGAAAGAGAGAAAGATTCTAAAATCTCAAGTCCCAAAACCCACATCACAGAAGTTCCCCAGAAAAGGTGCTTTTATTTTCTTCCTCTTACCCAAGTTTACATCTAACCTTTTCCTGGAAGTTCAATGAAATTAAATTGTTGAGATTGAGAAGAATGTATACAATGTGGCTTAAAGGACAGATCTTTGTAAAAAAACAAAATATTCAGGCCTACAATAATGATACAAGATAGAACTATAACACTGTTCTTTTTTTGTACTTTTAATAAAACAAGAATGATGAAAAATGAAAAATACCTATAATTTACCACCCCAACATGATAATTCTAATCCTTATATATGTTCATTAGTCTTAGACATTAATTTTAAATAGCATTAAACAAATTATTCTTGATACTCCTTAATTTCATTTAAAACCAATCTTACAGAAGACATTGTTCTAAAAACTCACGGGACTATTTATCAAATCACTGCATAATTATACACAGTGGCAATATGATTTCTCATCTATGTTAGCAAGTTGGTGAAGACACACATTAACCTTCAGAGTTCCCAGCCTCAGGCAAAATGATTGAGCAAAAAATATATGGAACAAGAAAGAAGGTCAGAGATACCAGCAAAAGGATTTGATTTTTCCTGAGACTTTTTCGAGGAGGCTTATTATTACCTACCCATCTAAGTGTGGTTTGCAAGTATGTGCAGAGCATTAAAGTCCTCTTTCCTTCTTATCTCTAAAGGTGCCAAGAAAGGATTATAATCAGATGAGATGTGCGATTGATTGTGACTAGTCTAAATGTTGAATAAGCGATGAAAAATTTGAATCATATAGAAGACTCTTATATCTAACCCAAGGTCAAGTTTTGATGGAAACAATACTGTGTTCCTGCAGTCTTGGCTAGTCTGTCCTCTATTGTGATCACCTGTCTTCATGTCCATCTCCCTCTGTGAAGAATAGTCACCTTGAGAACTGGATGGCCATCTAGTCATCTCTGCCCATCACCTTCAAGCATTCAGTGTGTTTTGGCTCCCACTTGGGTGTTGCTCAGTGAATGAAATATATGTCCTTCAAGATCTTCAGTCACTTCAGCATCTGCCTCCTTATCTTGCCCATCAAACTGGTTCCTTCCCTAGTTGACCCCATCTTGCCATCTCAATACATGACAGCACCATTGTTCAAATTCCTCAAGCCAAATTCTACACCCATCCTTAATTTCGTTCTCTTGTCTTTGTAAACAGCTAGCAAATCTACTTGACTCCACCTCCAAAACATGTCAGCATTTACCATTTCTTACCAACTTAATGCTACCATTCTGGTCCAGGAAAATAGAAACCACTTCCTAACTCATCTTTCTTCCTCCACCTTTATCCAACCTCCTATTCCTCCTCCCCAGTACAACTTCTTCCCAACACAGAAGCCAAGAGCTAAAAAATATCATGCCATTCCTCTGCCCTAAGTCTTCCATGGTTTTCCACCTCACCCAGAATAAGAACTGAAATCCTTTCAGTGGTCTCTATGAGCCTGCATTATCTACCCATCACCACCTCTCTGATCTCATCTTTCCACTACTCTGCCCTTTCTCAAGTCCCTTCAACTAAATTGGCTTCCTTGATTTTTCATGACTATGCAAAAAGCATTCCTGTCTCAAGAATAGTACACTTACTATATGCTTATTTGAAACACTTTTCCCCCAGATATTTGTGTAAGGTATTTCCTCTCCTTGCCTTCTCTGGGTCTTTGCTAAAATTCTACCTTCTCTGTGAAGCCTTCCCTGCCTATCCAACTTACCATTACACTTTCCTTCTCCCCTTTCTACTTAATTTCTCTCAATAACATATGATTCTCAAACATACTATATAGTTTGTTTATAGACTTTGTTTTCCATTACTAGAATTTAAGCTCCATGAAATCACACTTATTTTCTTGTTTTGTTCATTTGTTTGCTGTTTGTTGCTCTATCCTCAGTGCCTAGCACATGTTAGTAATAAATGTCTATTGAAAGGACAGATTGTTGGCTGGATAATGAAAGGATGCGTGGGTGGATAAATAGATGACTGAATTGATGAATATATTTTCTCATTTCCTATTTTGTAAGAAAATTTATTAGTTGTTTAGGAAGACACTATTAGTTTTAAATTATATATTAAAAAATAAATCAAGTGAAATGATCTACCCAAATCTCAGGGCTCCTAAGTATAAGAACTGGTTTAGATGATAAGCTGTCTGATAAATGGTCCAGTGCCCTATGCTGCTATTTTCAAAGTTTCCCCATGACTAAGCTCTAATTTAGAAAGGATTAGGATTAAATGGGTTGGGTGAATAATCACCTCTTTGTACACATCAATTATGTTGTAAATAAGCAAAGTAGAAAAATCAGGACAAAAAAAAAAATACCCTAATCAATTCCAGGCCACAACACAGATTAGATTTCAACCAAATACCTGAAACAAAAAGTACAGGGAAGAGAAAATATCATGCACTGAGGGATTAATTTTCTTATTTAACTGACCAAAATTAAATTTTCAATGCTCCTGTTATTTTGTTATATAAGGATGGAGACAATGTTCACTTGAGTATCATTCTTTCCCATTTCTGATCAGTAATATTCATCACCTTTAAGGATTAGTAGATATACTACAATTGGTTTCTCAGGGCCATAACTAATAAGCAAGAGACGCTGACAGATGGCTGTAATGCAGATGGCTGCCTGAGAAGAGAGGGTCTTCTGAGAACATGTCAGGTCTCATCATTTTGAGATCAAATGATGTTTTTTGGGGGGTGAAAGAAGGAGGAAATATATTGGTCTAAATCCTTTGTTTTGTCCCTTTGAGGATGAAGACAGGATGATCAGGGCATCTGTAGTGTGGTTCAGGCTTGGATGCTGCCCACTTCCCATCTTCACACCATGCCATAGGTTTTCTTGACACCACAAATGACAGTCTATCCCTCTGTAGAGCTGCTCTTAGAGCCATGTTAATGGAGGCTTGGGACTGGTGAGAGTTTTTCCATAAATAAAATTTACAGAAATAGTTATTTCAAAACTAGGAGGGGAAAACACATCAGGGTTTATTTTATTTTATTTTTTAATCACTGCATAGCTATGTCTTATGTTTCCAGGCAATACACTGTACAGGGCAATTGGGAGGAACTTAACAAGTATATGGAAATGATTACAGCATCAAAGTCAGAATGAGGAGAAATGGGAGAAAGTCAGGGCATGAACCTAATAGAGCTTTTTCTTCTTCTTCTTTTTTTCATCTCATAGTTTGTGTTGAGAATAACACAACTGGGGAGAACTCAGAGAGTACATGAGTAAATATTGTTTCAAAAACATGCTCATAGAACCAAAAGCAAAATCATGCGAAATCTCTCGAAACTATAATCTGGATGCTTGCATTATTTAACTTGAATTTTAAATTTAAGCCAATTTTTTACAAAAGATTTTTAGGCTAGTACACTGATTTATCCACATGTAAATATTAGTAGTATTTATAGCTTTTCTTAATTTCTGTTCCTTCCAACACACACAGTTTTATTGCTGGAATTGGGACTTACCTTATCTCTTCTCCTCCATCATTGATGTCTCCACACAACTTTCAAAATCTTGTTCAATGAATTTAGTTTTGCTCTTATTCATGAGGAAGAGTCTGTTTTAGAAGACTACTAGGCTCATATCTTAGAACTAAAAATTCAGGTATTGGCATAAATCATTACTTACCATTCTCTAAATAATCTCTGTCACTTTATTATAGACAAGACTTCTTTATGGATCTAATACTTCCACTTGTTAACACTGATAGACAGATTGTGTGAAACCAATACCTGAGAAGATGCTAACTGCTATCTAACTTGTAAGTCAGTTAGCATCTTGGTTAGTTCTTAAATCCCCCTTGGTTAGTTCTAACCTTCCTGACTTCACTTCCAAATTTCTTATTTCTCATTGATCATCAATAGAAGATAGAGATTACTTCACAAAAAATAATATAACTTCTCATGAGGGAAAACAGTGGAGACTTCTCGCCCATACCATCATTACCTATATTGTAATAGTTTGGATTTGAATGAGAAATTATGTGGTTAATTGGAAAGAACAAGGGACTTAGATTTAGATCTGACATTACTTAGTTCTATGGCTTTGGTCAAGTCAATCTATTGTAGGTGTCAATTTTTGCAATAGAAAATTAAAGAATCTGTGTCAGATTCATATTTCAAGTTGTCTTACAAAACACTAATTTCATGTAGTAATATTTTTTAAATGTTATCATTTTAATTTCATTTGGCAAAGATTTACTGAATATCTACTATATAGTAAGAAGGTAAACTGGGCTAAATGATCTTGAGTGTAGCATGAAGTGGGGGGGGGACATAAAATACAGGAAAGGGTAAGAGATGTGGAAAATACAAGGATGAGCTCTAAAATTAGAATATCAAAACAAAGAAGAGAAATCTCTTTCAGAGGCGGTATTTGAAAGATGATATCTGAGAATTTTCAAGAACTAATCGAAGACAGCAATCCAGAGATTCAAGAGATCTAGTGCATCCCAAATATAAGTTAAAAGAAATCCCAAACTAAACACATAGTAAAATGGCTACAATCAACAACAAAGAAAAATTTTTAAAAGTCAGGGGGGAGAAAAACAGATCATACACAAAGGAATAAGTTAGACATCTGACTTCTCAATATATCAACAGAATCCTCATAACAGTGGAATAAAAGCTTCAAAATTGTTAAAGAAAATGACTGTCAGTCAAGAAGTCTATATTCAGTAAACTATCTTCCAAGAGTGGTGTAAAAATAAAGGCATTTATAGACCTAAGGGAGTTCATCACCGACACTAATCCAAAGATGGTACTTCAGACAAGAGAGTGATCCCAGATGGGGACCTGGGATGCAGGAAGAAATGAAGTAAGCTTATATTAATGAATATTGATTGCAAAAAAATGGTAATAATAATGTCAGGGGTTTTATTTAGTAGACTTGAAAATATAATAGAATAGCGTAAGTCAAAAAGAGAATAAATGGAATTAAAAGTTTGAAAAGAACTCATGTTACTGGGAGAAAGATCCAGTTTTGATTAATTTTATACTTTGAAAATTTAAGTATATTTGGTAAAATTTCTAGGGTAAATACTAAATAAAGAAATAGCACATATGAACTTCTGAATAGGAGATGGAAAAATGCAAGATAAAAATTACTTTATTCAATCAGAAATAAAAGCAAGATAGGTGAGAAAAAAACAGTTCCAGAGTAGTCCTAGCACATAGAAGTAATCTTAAAATATTGGCATGATAAATGGCTGCATTTGCAAAGGAAAGAATGAGTGGATGCACATGTTGGCATTCTTATTCTAGGATCCCAGAAAAGAAGAAATCAGAATCTAGACACTGCCCAGTTTAGAGGTTGTGATTTAGAGATAACTGGATAATTGAGGTTGTAGAGTGGCAAACATTAGGATTTGTTCTAATATTTACAGAGCCCCTTTGAAACCTTGAACATGAATTCTCTTTCCTGTCTCCATGAATTGCACTCCCCTTGAGGTGAGCCAGCTGAAAAGACAGCATATACATTCCACTGCTCTGATACAGATTTGGTAGCACCCTAGGATTTCCCCATTCCCCACATGTTTAGGCTAAAGTCATTTTAATTTTTCACTTCATTTCAGTATTTCTGAATGCTACTTACCACATAAGATTGCATTTTCAGACTGCCTTGATCAGCAAAGGATTTTCAGTTGTGCCAGCCCCTCTCTCTACTAGATCCCCAGGCAGAACAGCTGCAAAACTTAATCTAGCTTTTGGTAATGAATTCATTCATCTTATTTGTATGCAACTCAGGCAGACTAACCCCAACTTTAAAGGAAAATGAGTGCTGATCTTTTTAAAGAGAGTGAATATGGAGCAGCCTGATCCCTGAGAGGCTCCAAGAGATTGAAGTTGTTCAAGTCTCACCCCCAGGCTTTTACAAGGGTAAAGCCACACAATCAGGAAGAGATTGACTGTCCTGTCAATCAAAGATGCTGCAGCAAACCTCACTCATTCAGACTGATTAGCCAAAGGGACTTATCTTACTATGGTAAAAAGAACACTCCTAAAAATCAGCAGCTCTGCTGAATCTCTTAATCTTTTTGAGCCTCAATTTACTCATTTGTGAAAGAGGATGAATTTAAACATAATCATCTACAAACCTGGATCTTAAAGTCACCCAGAGTCTGTTAATATTGCTGGGCCCACTCCCCAGAATTTCTGCTTCAGTAGTTCTCAGGTAGAACTCAAGAATGAGCATTTACAACATGTTTTCTGGTGATACTAAAGTGGCTAGTACAGAGACCACACTTTGAGAACATTGATATAGAAGGGTTCTTTGAGTTAGATTGTTGTGCTCTAAAGCAGTGAAAATTCCAATTATTGATATGCTTATTTTAATATTAAGTTTGTACATTAAATAGCTTCTGCTAATTTTTATAAGCACATGTGTTATAAAATCTTATTGATACACCACAGGTAAGACTCATTTATAATAATTCTCATTATTTGCCTGTAGCAGTGAGTACATGGTCTATTTTTCTCAAATAAAAATGTCTTTAATTAAAGTTATGTATTTAATAAGAAAGAATAACCTTTAAGTAAGCAGTGAAAAAGGCACTTAGGTGTTCATGGGCACTCAAAAGAAATGTTTGATACCCAAAATATGCCCATCTGACCAGCTTCTTATTTGTAGAATGAGTGTATTTCTTTTCACGAAAACTGAAGTTCATTAAAATGCAGAATATAGTAAAAAATTAAAACTTATCAGTCAATTACCTACTACTGTGAATGATGTTTAGTAAATGATTTCTCAAGTCCCAAATTTGATAGAAGGAAGAAAGAAACTGGAGGCATGAGCATGACTCACCAAGGAGAGAGGTGGCATCATGGTATGAGAAGGAGATGCTGATTGGGAAGATTCAGTGCTAGCGATTGACCAACATCATTATTTTGTGGATACCTAGACTTGTCTGTACGTTTAGCAAGGAGTTATCTCCCATATAGCAAAGTTAATCCAGTGATGTTAAATTTAAGGTTGTGGAATCTGCATAAATAAAGCTCCTTGGGTTTAGATTTGCCTAATAAAATATAGTATTCTGGAAACTCATACACACCAGCTATTGGTGACAACTATAAAATACAATGTTGATACTGTGTCATCCAGACCATGATTTAGTAGAAATGGCTATGCTGATGTCCTTTGCATTCAAGAAAAGAAATCCGGTACCCAACCACTCTTTGTGACATGAAAAGTAAACCCTACAGTTCTCTAGGTTTTTGCTGTAAATAAGAATCAGTAGAATGAAACCGAGTAGCTGTATGTTCTCCCAAGTGTTTCTTATTACCTTGCTATTTATTCAATTCTGTTTGGCTGGAAATGCATTAGAATATTTCATAACTTCTCTGGCCTGCAATGTCTTAGGCTACTATATTCATTTTGAGCCCAAAATACACTTGTCTTAGTCTGTTCTGACTGCTTTAAGAAAATACCATAAACTGGGTAGCTTATAAACAACATAAATTTACTTCTCATAGTTTTAGAGGCTGGAAAATCCAAGATCAAGGCCTGGAAAATTTAGTGTCTGGTGAGGGTTTGCTTTCTCATTTGTAGATGTTGCTTTCTTGTTGTTCTTATAATGGAAGGGATGGAGGTTCTTTCTCTGGTCTCTTTTATGAGATTATTAATTCCATTCATGAAGGCACTATCCTCACGACCTAATCAAATCATCTCCTGATATTCCTACTTCCCGATACCAACATATTGACAATTAAGTATCAACATATGATTCTTTTTATTAGGGGATTGAAATATTCAAGTCACAGCAACACTGTAAAAAAAAGGCAATGTGTGAAAAGAAAATAAGCAAAATGTAGAAGACAAAAGCTGTTGAGCATACATGAATCAGACAACCAAACACATAAACTCCCATGAAAATAAAATCCAAAAGCCAATCTGGGTCCAGCTGACAAAGATGGTGTCCCCAGTGACCTTTCCATGACATTGCATACACTTTGTGTATCATTAAAATGAGGTATATTTCCAGATAATAAGTTGAGAAGACATTTAATTTGATGCCAGTAAATATGGGTTAGCATCCCTGCTGCTACCCAACCACTCTAAAATTAGATGCTGATGACCTAATCCTGAGAAACATGTCTTTAACTCTGGGTAGCAGAGCCCTTGGGTTGCTGAGGCAGAGGAACTCCTCTGCCGGCTGCAATTTTGCTTTGTTCTCAGCTCTATCACCTCATTGATGAAACCTGCTGGGCTATAAATACCAACATTTATCCCCAACTTTGCAAAGACTTGAAAGCTAGATTACCAGGGTTTCAATCCCAGCTCTGCCACTTAAAGACTGTGACTTTGGCAGCACTCAAATAATTCATACATTTTCCTTGATTGTAGAGTAGGGCAAAATAATTATCTACCTGGCAGGATTAAATAATTAAATGACTAATACATGTAAAGCGCTTAAAACCATGCCTGGCACAAAGTAAATTCTAAATAAATTACTATTAAATTTTTTTCGCTCTGTTTTCTTCTGCAAGTCTATATACACTAAAAAATGTGTGTCTGAGCTCCCCTCAGGAAATCAAATTCTCATTCACAAAGGAAGCCACTCATTGAAGAAGATCCTTTCCTTAAAAAAAAAAAAAAAATGTGAGGACATGAGGAATGAGTACCCTTTAGGACATACCAGAGAATGGACCAAAATGAAAAAAAATATCCACAGACTACCTCCCAAATCCAGAGTAGAATATCTCTAGATGGTCTGCTAAAGACTGATGAAGCAGTTGATCAGGGTCTCATATTTCAATCTCTTACAAAATATGGGTGAGGAATACTTCTGTGCTCCCCTACAGCTCTTTGGCTCAAAGAAAAGGAGGCAATTTTCAGAGGGAACCTCCTGACTACTACTAACCTTCAGGCCATGGATTTGTGCTATTTTGTTCCTCTAGGTAAATCACTTTCTCCTCTGTTTTGGTTCAGTAACCAACAAGTAACATATAATTAGTATTGTTACTAATAGCTGCTGGCGATTGAGTACCTACCCTATGCTGCCTGCTGCTTTTCTCCAGGATTCAAGCTAACCCTAGAAGGTAGGCACTTGTGGGCACCATCTAGAACTCAGAAGCTGAGGCTCAGTGAGGTTAAGTAATTTTCCAAGCCTGTAAAACTGTTAGGAGGAAGGTCTTGGATTTGATCACAAGTTTAACTGGCTCTAAGACCCACAGTCTTTTCCAAATTATGCTGCCTTCCACCAAGTACAGAGCTGATAGCCAAAAGGCCTCACTGCTGAATTCAAGTATGTGCTTCGGAGGCATCTTTATATGGTCAGAGTAGCCTTCAGTATTTCTCACAACTGCTGGGATAGATACCGTATCCTACATACCTGTAATTGCAGCCCAAACCATCTGAACTAGTGAAGTTCCTCTCTGGCACTAGGAAGGACTCTCTGCTGTTGAGTATGATCATAGGTCTCCTTGCTGGTAATTACTAAAGCAGGCACTGAGGTTCCATTAACAGAGAGCAGTAACTTCCTACCCAGCCTTGAGGATGGGAATGGCCACACTGGTGCTGTGGGACCCCTCCTGGTTGTGGGAAGGGATTTTTCGTTGCTTATCCTTCTACCAAAAACCCCAACTGCCTGATTGCCTCAGTTGCTACCATTTACCCAGGAACTTAATTCCACTTCAAGAGGGTCAACAAACCAGCAAACCTCCATCAAGAATAAGAAATTTTATATACCCTAAAGATAAATGCTCTATCTGATGTGTGAGAGGTAAAGATTTGCTCCCAAGATGTAGGCTCTCTATTCACCTCACAAATTGTTTCTTTTGCTGAGAAGAAACTTTTTAGTTTGAATCTGTACCATTTATTGACTCTTGCGCCAAAGGAGTCTTATTAAGGAAGTTGAGGCCTAATCCCACATGATGCAGATTACGGCCTACTTTTCATTCTATTAGACACAGGGTCTCTAGTTTTATTCCTAAGTATTTGATCCATTTTGAGTTGAGTATTATGCATGGTGAGAGATAGGGGTTTAATTTCATTTTGTTGCATATTTATTCCCAGTTTACCCAGCACCATTTGTTGAAGAAACTATTTTTTCTCCAATGCATGTTTTTGGCACCTTTGTCTAATATAAGATACTTGTAATTTTGTGGGTTAGACTCTGTGTTCTCTATTCTGTACCATTGGTCTACCGGTCTGTTTTGGTGCCAATAGAGCACTAATCTTTAGGGTATATAAAGAACTCAAAAAGTTAAACACCAAAAAAAATAAATAAATAAATAACACAATCAATCAATAAATGGATGAAGGACATGAACAGACACTTCTCAGAAGATGATGTACAATCAATCAACAAATATATGAAAAAATGTTCATCATGGCTAGCAATTAGAGAAATGCAAAAACTACTCTAAGATTTCATCTCACTCCAGTCAGAATGGCAGCTACTATGAATACAAACAACAATAAATGTTGGCAAGGATATGGGGGAAAAAGTAGACTCATACATTGCTGGTGGGACTGCAAATTGATGCAGCCAATATGGAGAGCAGTATGGAAATTTCTTGGAAAACTGGGAATGGAACCACATTTGACCCAGCTGTCCCTCTCCTCCGACTATATCCAAAGGAATTAAAAACAGCATGCTACAGGGATACAGCCACATAAATGCTGATAACAGCACAATTCACACTAGCTAAACTGTGGAACCAACCTAGATGCCCTTTAGTAGATGAATAGATTTTAAAAAGTGGCATATATACACAATGGAATATTACTCAGCAATAAAAGAAAATAAAATCATGGCATTTGCAGGTAAATAGATGGAGTTAAAAAAGATAATGCTAAGTGAAGTTAGTTAGCCAATCCAAAAAAAACAAATGCCAAATGTTTTCTTCAATAAAAGGAGGCTGATTCATAGTGGGATAGGGAGCTCCCGCATGAGAGGAATAGGGGAACTCTAGATAGAGCAGAGGGGTGGAAGGGGAAGGGAGGGGGCATGGAGTTAGAAATGATGGTGGAATGTGCTGGACATTATTATCCAAAGTACATGTATGAAGACACGAATTGGTATGAATATACTTTGTATACCAGAGATATGAAAAATTGTGCTCTATATGTGTAGGAAGAATTGTAATGCATTCTACTATCATATATAAATTAAAAATTATTCTAAAAAGAGAATAGAAAACTTAAGAGGAAACACCACTCTTATGCTCTTTTCTATTCATGACATTCACTTCATTCACCATTTTTGATCATAGGCATTGATTTGTTGAATCTTTCTCTATAAACTAGCATTACATTTGTGTTATGCATATTTATATATCATATATATGATTTATGTGTGTACATATACATATATATTTTGTGGGTACATATATACACATATATATGCACAATTTAAAAGGATTTTAAAATATCCACTTTAACACCTACTTATAGAAGCCTAGGCAGACTTGGATTTGAAAAAAAACTTCCCTCTATGTGAGTTAGTATTAAAACAACTGGGCTTTCCTTTTTTGGATTCAATTGTCTCTTTATTATCTCCTCAGGCTGAACTTGGTTGTAAGGTCACACAATCTTGTTGAATCAGCTCAATTTGTTCATTTAAAGTCTTCCCATCTTTTCCACTGATGTGGGTTTAAGTGAGAGCAATTCAGATCTTATAAGTTGGTGATGTCCTCAACTCCTCTGGGCCCTAGATCACTGCTGACCCCTCAACCCACCTTGCCCCTCAGCTTTTATGGGAATGTTAACGATCAGCCCCTTGTCGCTGTCTACCTATTTGTAACTCTCCTGATTCAGTATCGACCTTAGAACGGCAAGGGCTCAGACATTGAAATTCAGTCCTCGTATCATCCACCTACTGGTATAACTAATGCCCATTAACCTCACCTGAAATCATACAGTTCAGGAAAGGCAGAGAGAAAGCCTCTGTTCCTTCAGAGAGTCAGCTGTAGTCCTCCAGGGCGGCTCCCACATTATTTCACCAGGCCTACAGTAAAACCAAGGACCATGGAAAGGCCACAGAATTTATTTTTACTAGAATTGTCTCCTGAGCTACAAGGAGCAATAATGGTGAAATAGCAGGAGCTTGAATATTTTACAAGA
Source organism: Ictidomys tridecemlineatus (assembly GCF_052094955.1). Classification (NCBI taxonomy): domain Eukaryota; kingdom Metazoa; phylum Chordata; class Mammalia; order Rodentia; family Sciuridae; genus Ictidomys; species Ictidomys tridecemlineatus. The sequence goes on along the minus strand of NC_135477.1, from coordinate 115,907,749 downwards.
AAAATGTTCTTCTCACAGTAATTGAGCTGTTTGATCTGTATCTCCACTTTCCCTGTCTCTCTCAATTTCTCCTCAATATCCCAACTCTTGAGCACATGCACTGCCTACACATACATGTGTGGTTAGGTGCTTAAATACACTTTAATAGTGAAAAATATAAGGAATAATGCAACAAACAATCCCACAACATACTAACCATAAAAAATAGTATTGACCATTGAAGTAGTATTTTTGTTTGTTTTGAATTTTTTAAAAATAGATTGCATTGTAATCTACTATGAGCATCCTCTTCCAATCTAGAGATGACCATTAGTAGGAATTGTGTTCTTCTAGTCCATTTTTATACTTTTACATACATATGTATGCTCATTAAAATATAATATGGTATGTTTTCTTTTCTTTTTAATTTTTTGTGATGCTGGGGGCCAAATCCAGGGCCTTGTATATGTAAGGCAAATACTCTATTGTTGAGCTATACCCCCAAGCCCAGTATGTATTATTTCTTAACTTGACACAAAATATATTATTTCTTGAATTGACATGAAAGGTATCAAGCTATATCATTCTGCAAGTTGCTATTTCCACTCAATGTTGCATTTCTATAATGTATACATGTTGATATGTTCAGACATGGTTGATAGTCTTTAATTGACAAAAACTCACAGTATACTTTGGTGTATGGAAAATAAAACCTACTCAGGTTATACAAAAGCCTGGGGACTCCAAATCACGGCATAGAACAGTGCCCATGGGAAAAAAATAAGGGTCCAGTTAATATTTATTAACTTTGAATACTAAGAGAATTCATCATTCCCTACGCTGAACTACACAGACAAGTTAAAGTCACAAAGGAGTACTTACCATTATCAATTCACAAGTAAGTTAGGAATAAAATTTAACAACCAAAATAAATAACAATGGCCAATGGCATGAATTCTTAAGATATTATCTTTAAGAACAAAATCAATTTAAAAGTGACAGAGATCACTGCAGACAGGCACAGTCAGAGAGGTCTTCCTCAAAGAGGCAGTAGTTGAGATCAGCAATGAAAGTCAGGGAAAGGTTCAAATATGGAAAGACAGCAAGAATGGCATTATGGATTGGGAACATCATGAGCAAAGGCATACAGTTTGGAACATTCATCAAGTGCACAGAATAGGCCTGCATGGAAGCAAAAAAGGGTATTGGAAGAGAAGTGAATCTCATGGCCAGAACAAAAGAGCTTGTGCGTGCAAAGTCACCAGTATAGAGCACTTTAAAAGTATTCTTGTATGGGCTGGAGGAGTCACTCAACAATAGAGCATTTGCCTGGCATGTAGAAAGCCCTGGATTGATCCTCAGCACTTCCAAAAATAAAACACACACACACACACACACACACACACACACACACACACACACACCTCCAAGTGGGATTGGCTCAAATTCCTCTGACTGCAGCTTCTGGCACGTTGCAGTCTCTTTCCACCCTTGCACCTTTGCACACCCTTTTCCCTCAGCGTAGAAGGAAACTCCTTCACCTCCCACTTGCAGAGCTCTTCTCAAACAGCCTACCATGAAGCCTTCCCAGACATGTGCCCCTACCTAGGATTAAGTGCCTTGTCTCACATACTCTCACAATATTGTGGGCTTTCTTCTAGTATACATTTTGTCATACTGGGTTTTAGTTCTGTTTAATTGTCTTTCCTATGAAATCACAAACTCATTGTCTTTTTGCTCCAGGGAATTGTACAGTACCTGTTTTAGAGATGCATTCAATTAATGCCTAAATGAATTAATTAATGAATTAATAATTAAAGAATTATGTTTTAAAAATATTTTTATGTAAATATTACCCATTTAGGCTAGAAAAATAATTATTTTGATGCCTCTTGACTTTTAGAACAATCTCATAAGGAAAAACAAATAGTAACATCAAACAACTGCCAATAATACATGAAATTAGGAATATAAATTATGAAAAGTAAGTTTAAGGACTATTCATTTTGCAACTGTACAAAACAAATCTTTTTCATCTATAGAAAAGAAAAACCATGAGTGTTTTGATATAACAGAAAATGACACTTCAATCATATCTCCAAAAGGATATATCATTAAAGAAGAAAGAAATCATTATAAATTTTCCATAAAGCCATTAAAAATAATAATTTATACATTCATTTATTCATCTAGCACATATGTTTCCATTGCAGGGATGCCTAGTGAACAAATCAAAGGTCCCTATTATTATGGAGCTTCTAATCTAATGAATGGACGATATAAACAAAAAATGTAAACAAATGGCATAATCTGGGTGTAGCAAATACATGAAGAAGCAAGAAATGGACAAAGAAAATCAAACCTAGGAGAACTGCTGTCAGGTGTGTGGTCAAAAGTCTGGCTGAGTAGAAGGTAGCAACACCAGCCGGAGGCTTCTTGGGGAAGAGTGATCAAAGGGGAGGCATTAGCACCTGGGTATGTCCCAAGGCAGGCAGAGGCTAGGAATGCCCCAGAAACTATAGGATCAGAGTCCCTGGAGGACAGCGTCTGAGAAGGGGAGGAACACTGCAGGAAACCACAGGTGGGCAGAGCCAGAGCAGCAGAGACTGCAGGCTCTACTAGAGTACTGGGATGCTTTCCTAGGAAAATAGGAAGCTGATTTAGGATTGAAGCAGCATAATCATTTATCAAAAACTTCCTATTCTCTAGACATGGTGCAGAGGGAGAAAGTCAATAGCTTTATTCTGAAGGCAGACTGCTTTGATTCAAATCCTGGCTCTGCCACTGGCCTCAGTGCTCATTAACCTCCTGGGTACTATTATGAAACTATGTAAGGGCTGAATTAGTAAAGGGCCCAGGACAGGTCCAGATACTTAGTAAGTGCTCTCTATATGTTTAAATTAAACTCTTTCTTTGCCTTAGGGTTTTGCATCACACTTAAAATAATATCATACCGGGGAATGATATTTATGTGCATGTATGAATCCCACTCTTCTGTATAATTATAATGCACCAATTATTAAAATAAAGAATATTTTAAGTCCTTCCCATGGCCTAGGAGGCCCTACCTAACCTCGTTTTCTCTCTTTCCTTTGTCACTGGCCTCCCACCAAGCTTGTTCTGTTCTCAGGGCTATCTTTGTTCTTCTCTATGCCCAAAATGCTCACCCTAAAGTGCTCCTCCTCTAGAGAGCAGCTGGCTTGCTCCTTTGCCTCATTTGTGTGGACTTAAAAGGGCCCCTTGATAGAGAAGCCTTCCCGAGGCCCCATCTGAAGCTGCACCTTCCACCCCCACCCCTTCCACTCCTTCCACCCAGCTTGGTTTGGCTTCCTTCCATTTCTCAGGACCTCACACTCTTTTCTATTTTTACGTTGAGTTGTTTTTTTGTCCTCATCCTCCAAGGAGGCAGGGACTTTATTTTGGGTTACTGCTATATCCTCACTGTCCTGAAAAGAAAAATAAACTTAAAAGATGGTTGAATGAATGTAAATCAAATGCAAGGTTTCATCTAACAGTGTCAAACCCTGAGGTGTGTCATCATTTATCTCATAGCAGAGGGGCAATAAGGCCTAGCATGCTAAAGTGGTTTGCCTGAGGTCAGCTTGTCTACTCCTGTGGACATAATCATGACTTTGCCCCAGCTTGTTCATGGATCCACACCCTCCAGCCCATCCCTGGACACTGAAAGAAGTGACACCTGTACCAGCCCATGACAGTCCTACTAGCCTTTGTCAGAGCTGGTAGGAGAGGCAGAGCAGCTGTTGGTGCCTTGCTACCCAGTTCCCACCACCACAGTGACTTCCACATGGAAGTTGTGGCACCGTGTGGCTCTGCCTTGCCCCTCCCTTCAACAGACATTCCTGCCACTGCACTGTCACAAGAGCGCCTGCCTGCACTGCCTTCTTCCCACTCTCTGCTCTCCTTCCTCTTGATCTTTTTTGGGTACCAGATTCAAAGATGCAGGCTACATCGGAATGAGGGAGTTGAGAATAAATAATCTCCTTTGATGCCTTTCCCTAGCTGCCTACATCCTTCAATAAAAGGCTACCTCATTCTGCCAGAAACCTCTTGGTGGTGCCTGACCTTCGGTGGTTTGATCTTTTCTCAGCCTGTCTTTGCAATTCCCTCAAACCTGATTTCCCTCTTGGTGCCCAGAATGCTGATTTATTTTGAAAAATACTCATCAGCTGTGTCGACTCTGCTTCCCAAGTTCACAATAACTGGGTTCAGTCCAGGAGTGGATCACCTCCACCCTCCACTCTTCCTCACCCCTGCCTTCCAGAAATGCCTTTTCCTGGGTTTGGGGCAAGGCATACAAGAACAAGAGGGGATCAGTCAGTTTGCAGAAAGTTAGATGATCCCAACTTCCTTCTGAGGGCAAACTTCTTCTCTCTTAGCAATTCTTACAAAAGGAAATAAAGGAAAATATCTCTAACTACAGGGCTTTCTCTTCTCCTATTTCCAGGGGACACTGAGCATCCTGTAAAGAGATGGGATGGCTACACACTTTCTCCCAGCTGAAGGGAAGATTTCAGGCTCCATCTGCCACTCATTTTTCCAAGCCCCAAACCTGTGGGTTTTCCAAAGCATTGACATCAAAACCTGAAATTTCCCTCCCTGCCTAACCCCCGCAGGGTCATGACCAAAGCTGCCACATAATATTTTGAGATATTAATTGAAGTAGTTTTCCTCCCTGTGCCTCCCTCCTTTCTTTCCCTCATCAAAGCAGGTAGCCTGCTCTTTAATTTGTTGCTTTAGGGCAGGTCCATAACAGAGAACAAGATAGAAAGCCTGCTAGATTTTCTGGTTTGTTTCCTTAACCCTAAACCCACGGAGGAGGAAAAATTTTAACTGGAAAAGCAGAGGGATCTGGAGAAGCAGAAAGTGCAGGGATCAGGGGATTACCCTGGGTTGGGGACAAAGAGCACTCCACTAGCTGCAGGTGCCCAAAGCAGATGAGAACTATCTAGTGTTGACTCATGGTGGTGCCTCGAGGCTCAAAGATGTTCCCAAAGATGCTCAAAGTGCAGGACCCTAAGCACAGAGCTTGTTGGCTTCATCAGAGCTGCACACGCCCCACATGATGTGGGATCAGAGAACCACCAGATGTCAGGGGACACTGAGGGTTTGGATAATGAGGATGCCAGCGGTGAACACAGAAGGCTTAAAATTGGAGGACTTTATTACAGACATTGCACAAGCCCTTCTCATACCCCAGGCCTTGCTGTGACCCCAAGAGGGGGAAGAAGCCCCAGTGACAGAGGTAGGAAGTGCTACCTGTTGTACAGGAGTGGGCACTTGGGTCCTAAATCAAAGTGATCGTGATATTTCCTCCACAACAGAATTTATTGTAATGACATTCATTCATAGGCTTAGATAATTTTTCCTGGCTTTTAAAATGTGCTTTTCTCCCAGATCCTAGCACTTAAATCTTCCAAGGTGTATCTCATGTCCATGTGCCAGCAACTGGCGCTGTGTTTCCACGCCCATCCCTGGCCACGAGTTCACTCCTGCTTGTCTAGAGAAGAAGAAGGCATCTTCAGACACACGTCTTAATTCATTAAGGTTCACTGTGTGAAACAGTTAATTTTTTCATTTTCTTCATGCCACACAGATACCTTGAATTGAATGCTCTCCAGACTGAATTCTTTCCCATTACCCAGTTAATGGTGTCTCTCCAGAGGAAAAGCTGTTATCCAAATCCCCTTTCTTCCCTGCATATGATCACTTTCCTGGGGATTCTGACAAAAGCATCCATCAGCTCTTCCTCTCCTCTCCTTTTTCTCCAGCACCACAGCCTTATTGGTATTTTATTTACCCTTACTAATACAACTCTAATTAATACACTATGTCAGGGGTTTAGTGAGCACTTCGATGAATATCTAATAGCAATGAGGTAAAGAACCATATAACATGTATTTTATTGCCTAAATTTAGAATCGTAAGTCCTAATATTTTGGATTAAGTTTTATTCTCTGGAAAGAGCTCTAAATTTAATATACATCTCCATTTTACTGTTTTCTAACATGCATGCATTATCTTTGCATGTAATGTGATTTGGACAGTGGGGTAAATGCTAACATTACTTGAGGTAAATCAGCATGGTCAGGAAATTTGTTGCAAAGCCCTGCCTGTCAACCAGCCATTCAGCCTCTCTTCAGCTTAAGAAACCAGCCAAGCTCAATGGCTGCCATCTAAGTCAAACATTTTTCTAATTAATACTACGATAATTACAGATTTGGAAAAAGAAAATGTTCTCTAGGAAAAAAAAACATTGATGCTAGAATTAAGATAGTTATTCTTTCTTGGTGGATTTGCATTTTATCTGACAACTTACCAAAAATCTATATTCCTTTTCTAGCACTAAAACAGCCCAGAAAAGGGGTTTGTTATAGCAAATGTAAATTTATTAGATTATCTTCCAGAAATGTGAAGATGGTAAGTTTTGGTGATTAATGACAGGAAACTTGGGTATGATAACTTGTGAGAACCTATAAAATATGACAGTACTGTTGAGCAAATATAGGGTACGTTGGCAAGCTTGAAGAGAGCATCCTCCAAGAAGGAAAAGGAGACCAGCCTTTGCATACCAGACAGGAGCAGGGAAGGAAAGCAGACTCTTTGAAAAAGCCTCATGCCTTCTCTCTTCCAAGCTTGGATGTAACAGTGGCATTTTCAATATTCCTGAGGGTAAAAAGAAGGTTAACCACCACACACCACATTCTCCAAAAGATTTTTACCTTTAACCCATTTGCTATGAATATATGCTGCTGCAAGAAGGTGGTGAGGCAGACTTTATTGAATTTGACGTAGAGTCCCACTACAAATTCGGAATCAACTTTCTACTGATTCTTCATAGCTACAATCATCTGGATTTGTCAATATTCCCTTGCCCCCTGGTTTGTGCTCATGCCCTCACCATCCTAATGGAAGACATGTCCTTTTCTAATATGTGTTTTCTATAACTCTGGAGATACTAAAATTCATGGGCTTCACTTAGGATGTACTGCTGAGTTTCCAGCCACTCTCCTCCTGGGACCTCTAATCTAGTCACATAGGACCTCTAATCTGGTCACATAGCATCCACACCAGCCAATGCCTTCTACCCCAGCACCTCCATTCACGTCTACGCAGTTACCCCAGGCTTTGCAGCCAATTTTTGAAAAGAGTCTTCTGTGATTTGACTTCACCCTGTGCTATCTGAAGCAGAACTTCAAGTTCTATCATTTGAAACTTGCAGATGTATGTTGGTTGTCCATTTGTGTACCTAGACTAAGTGTTTTAGGCAGTTGGGCCTCTGCTGAATAAGTGCTTGCCTGCAGAGATGTCCTTCAGCAGCACTCCATTCCCTTGACAAAAATGAGTCCTTGGAAATTAAAAAAAAATAGCCTTGAGAATGTTTTTAAGGTGATGCTAGGTATGCTAAGCACTGGAGATTTCAATGTCACTTAATGAAGAAACTATGGTGCTTCTCCACTCTCCTTCTTTCACCGTGCCCTCTTCAACGGTTTCTTGATAACTTTTTAACTCTTCAATTCAAGACCTCTGAATAGTTTCTCTGAGTGTCTTAGACTGCTAAGACCAGGAGAATATTATCCCTGGTCAGCAATTTGACAGTTTAAGAAAAGTACGTATAAATCAAGCCAAACCATTTTTATAAAATATATAAACAAATTGATTGCAAGACAAATGATGGCTAGATACAGACTTATTTGTGCAGGCAAATCTGCAAGGATATATCCAAATGTTACCAGTGTTATCATTAAGACATGCATTGCCAATGATTTTTATCATCTTATTTAGACTTTTTTTTTTACGTTCCACATTTTTTTACAGTAAGAAATAATAATTTACATTAAAAAAATAATGAATTTGTCTATATATCTTTGAAAATAAAAAGGTTGGGTAAGACTGCAACTACTGAAATCAGAAGATGCTGGATAAGTGGCAATCAGCACTTAACCTGCTTCTGGATGAGGCTGAACCAAAGCAACAGGTGTGTAGCTGCACACTGAGGCAGGAGTAGGGTTGTAGGAGAGCACTGAGGCACAACAGTAGAGAAACCTAGGAATACTAGATGTTAGAATATAAGAGAAGCAGAACACCCCAAACTTAGCCCTGGGAGGCCTGACAGGGAGGGAAGTACCCCCTCAGCAGGGATACAAGAAGAGAGAGTCCTGGAGATCTGCATGACTACAAAACCTGGCACCTTACAAAGACTCCAACTATCACTGGAACTTCTTACATAAAGACTCAAGAGAGAATGTGGAGACTATCTGCCTCCTTATGCTCTTAAATCTACATCCAGAAATGGAAAATATCACTTCTGCTCTCTTCTGCTGTGCAAAGCAGTCACAAACTAGTCCTTATTCCATGGATAGAGATAGAGACCCCATCCCCACCCCAATGAGGCAGTACTGGATGTGCATGCAGAAGGAAAAGAACTGAAGGCAGTCATTTTTTAAGATAAGATGTCAGGTGAACTCAATTGAAAAATAGGCAAAGGATATCAATAGACATTTCTCCAAGGAATATTTACAGCTAATAAGCACAGGAAAAGTATTTGACATGACTAGTTATTAAAGAAACGTAAATCAAAATCACAATGTGATACCACTTCATACCCACTAAGATAGCTAAAATAAAAAAGACAGATAATATTAACTGTTGGTAATGATGTGGAAAAATTAGAAACCTTATATACTACCGTGGAGAATGTAGAATGGTACGGTCTCTTTGGAAAATGGTCTAGAAGTTTCCTCAAACAATGAAAGTAGGGTTGCCTTATGATCCAGCCAATTCGACTCCTAGATATATGTGTCCAAGATAAACAAAAACATATTCCACACAAAAACATGTACATGAGCAGCAGCATAATTCATAACAACCAAAAGGTGGAAACAACCCAAATGCCTATCAACCAATGAATGAATATATAAAATGTGGTATATCTCTCTAATAGAATATCAGTTGGTCACAAGAAGGAATAAAGCACAGATAATGCATGCCACAATATGGGTAAACCTTGAAAACATCATGCTAAGAGAAAGAAGAGAGTCACAAGGCACCACATATTGTACTATCCAATTTGTTTGGAATGTCCAGAACACAAAAATCCATAGAGACAGAAAATAGATGAATAATGGCTTAGGGCTGAGGTAGGGGTTAAGGAGGACTGAGGGATGAAAGGTAAAAGGTACAGGATTTCTTTTTGAGGTGATAAAAGTGTCCTAAAATTAGCTGTTCTGATAATTGCACATATGTGTGAATATACTAAAAAAAATTAAACTGTATGCTGAATGGGTAAAGAGTGTGATGTATAAATTATATCTCAATCAAATTTTTCTAACGGGTAAGATTTTTTAAAAGAATAAAAGGGGGAGCATTTTCAAGTTACCAATGGACTATAAATTCCTGGGCACTTTCTTTTCTCTGTGGTTAGGGTAAAGTTGGGGAAGTAGCCCAAATGTGTTCCTCTGGAGTTTAGTCACTGTCCTTGAAAACACACAAAAGGGGCAGGGGGAGGGAAGACACAAAATAAAGTTCACAGAGGTGATGAAAAGATATCTCAGGGTATTTAAGAAAGGTATCTCAGGGTATGTACTGGATCCATTTGAGGTCTATACCTATTTCTTCACCAATCATTGTGACTAAGAAGTACTAATTTCTTGTTCTACAGGGCTGGGTCTTATGCCCACCCCAAACCTAGACTAAGAACAGGGGAAGAGGGATTCTCTGATGGAGTGCCAGCAAGAAAAGAGAAGCTGGGCAGAGACCAACAAGGTGTCTACTAGAACAACAGAAGTTTCATGCTCCAGTTGAAGAAAAGACTTCCTAAAAGTGGAATGAAAAAAGCATTCTCAAGTTACCATGCTCCCAGGACAGCAGCTGCTCATGAAGAGAAGAGATGGGGTCTCCCAGAGTATTGAAATAGAAAACTTTAGTGGTAGAGAGTTTTAAAATGCTCCCCCATGACCAATACCTCCGTCGCTTAGTATCCATGCCCTGTATAATACTTTGCCCTTGAGTGTAAGCTGCATTTAGTCACTCACTTCTAATGAGGAAGCACTGGAGGTCAGGGGAAGTGCTTTTGAGATTTGATGGTTTCCACCCTCTCACCCCTAACCTCTTGCTCTCTTGCACACTTATTCTGAGAGAAGGCATCTGCCATATTGTGAGTGTCCTTAAAGAACCTTGTGGAACAAATTGATGTGCTGGGCCAATAGAGAGCTCCCAAGAACTACCAACAGCCTCATAAGTGAGCTTAGAGTCAGATACCTAACCTACTTGAGCCTTGAGATGATCAGCAGCCTTACTGACACGTTGATTGAAACCTTGTGAAAGACCCTAAGCCATGGGCGTCTAACTAAGTGATGTCCAGTTACCTGACCCACAGACATGAGATAATAAATATATATTGCTACCTTTTGAATTTGGGGGTAATTTGTTACAAAGCAATAGATAACTAATACATCTTAAGGCCCCTGACTATTCTACTACTATGTTGAGAATTTGTTTGTTAAAGAGTTAATGTTTTATGAGTAGGTATATCCCTGTGTGTGTGAATATGAGTGTGTGGGTTTTTTAAAAAAGTAAATGGTACATAATACTTGCACATATTCAAGATATACAGTGTGATCTCTCAATACATGTATAAACTATGCAGTGATCAGGGTAATTAGTGTATCAGTCAACCTCAAGCACTTATCATTTCTTTGTGTTAGAAGCATTCAAATTTCTCTTCTAGCTACTTTGAAATATACAGCTAGGTTTGGTGATCCATGCTTATAATCCTAGCGACTCAGGAATCTGAGGCAGGAGGATCCCAAGTTCTAGGGCAGCCTCAGCAACTTATCAAGGCCCTAAACAATTTAACGAGACACTTGTCTCAAAATAAAAAATAAAAAGAGCTGGGAATGTGGCTCAGTGGTTAAGCATCCCTGGGTTCAATTTCAGTACAAAAAGAAAGAGAAAGAGTTCAGGGGAGAGCCGGGGGGCAGAAAGAAAGAAAGAAAGAAAGAAAGAGAGAGAGAGAGAGAGAGAGAGAGAGAGAGAGAGAGAGAGAGAGAGAGAGAGAAGAAGGAAGGAAGGAAGGAAGGAAGGAAAAAAGAAAGGAAGGAAGGAAGGAAGGAAATTCTTGTTAACTATAGTAAGCCTACTGTGCTGTACAACACTAGTACTTAATCCTACCATCTAACCGTCTTCCAATACTGTTAGCCAATTTTCTCTCTCTCTCCCCTACCCTTTTCAGTCTCTAGTAGTCACTATTCTGCTTTCTACTTCTATCTACTCCTTTAACTTCTACATAATGCCTGGCTTGTTTAATTTCACACTCACGTTGTCACAAATGAAGAATTTCAATCTTTTTTGTGTCTGAGCAATATTCCATGGTGGAGATATACATGTTTTCCTTATTCACTATCCATCAATGAACACCTAGATCAATTCCATTATCTTGATTAAGTGTGAACAGTGCTGCCAAAAAAAAAAAAAGTGGGTGTGCAGATATCATTTAAGCACACTGATTTCCTTTCCTTTAGATATATATCCAGTAGAGAGATCACAGAGATCCAGTAGCTGGATCAGAGAGAGAGAGAGAGAGAGAGAGAGAGAGAGAGAGAGAGAGAGAAAAATAAAGATAAAACCCAAAGCCTTGTACATGCTAGGTAAGCTCTCTACCATGGAGCTACAACCCAAGCACTCTACCACTTAGCTACATCCACAGCCAAGAGAGAGGGAAAGAGAATTCTTTTAGGTTTTTGAGGAAACTACATACTGTTTTCCATGATGTCTTATTAATTTCCATTCCCACCCACCCACAGTGTATAAGAATTCTCCTTTCTCCATAGTCCCCACAGCATTTATATTTTTGTCTTTTTAACAATAGCTGATCTAAGGTGAGATAATAACTCATCGTGGTTTTGATTTGCATTTCCCTGATGATTAGTTGTATTAGTTGTAATGATATATTTATATCTTTGCAGGCCCTTTGTTGTCTTTTTTTTGAGAACTGTCTATTCAGATCCTTTGTTCATTTTTAAATCAGATTATTTGGATTGCTTTGTTTTGTTTCATTTTTTTGCTGTTGAGTTGCCTGAGTTACTTATATGTTTTGGAAAAAATATCCCTGTCAGATAGTTAGTTCACAAATAATTTTTCCTATTCTACAGGCTGTCTCTTCATTCTGTTGATTATTTCCTTCACTAAACAAAAGCTTTTTGGTTCATACAATCCCATTTGCCTATTTTTGCTTTTGTTGTCTGTGCTTCTGGAGTATTATCCAAAAAAGCCTTTGTCCACATGAATGTCCTGAAGTGTTTCTCCTGTTTTCCTTTAGTAATTTATAGTTTTAAGTTGTGCATTTATATCTGTGATCCATTTTGAGTATTTTTAATAGGGTGAGAGACAGTGGTCTCATTCTTCTGCATATAGTTATCCAGTTTTCCCAGTCAAATTTGTTAAAGAGACTGATGTATGTTTTTGAGACTTTGTTGAAAATAATTTGACTATAAATATGTGAACTTATTTCTGAGTTCTCTATGCTGCTTAATTGATCTGTGTGTCTATTTGTATGCCTGTGGCATACTGTTTTGGTTACTATAAGTTTGTAATATATTTTGAATTCAAGTATCATAATGCCCCCACTGCTGCCACCCAGATTTGTTCTGTTCACTCAGAGGTCTTTTGTGCTTCCATATGAATTTTGGGACTATTTTTTTTCTATTTCTGTGAATAATGTTGTTCTTGTGATATTGAATGTGATAGGGACTGTGTCGAATCTGTAGATTCTTTCAGTACTATGACATTAAAATATCATTTTTTTCTAATCCATGAACATGGAATGTCTGTTCATTTTTGTGTGTATGTATGTGTCTTCTTCAGTATCTTTAAACATTTTATAGTTTTCATGGTAGAGATCATTCATCTTCTTGGTTAAATTTATTCTTGGTATTTTGTTGGTTTTGCAGTTATTGTAAACAGGATTGCTTTTTTTACTTCTTTTCAAGAATTTAACTTTTGGTATAGAAACACTCCTAACTTTTTTGTATATTAATTTTGTATCTTACAACCTTACTGAATTTATCAGTTTTTATGTTTTTTAGAGTTTTTAAAACAAAAGATCAATGTCATCTGCAAACAGAAACATTTTGACTTCATGAACCTGTGTATGTACACGTTTGTATTTTGGAAAGGAGACCAAGAAGATGAGATGAAAGGGTCAGTAATTCCAAAGATTCAGTCCACTTTGATATAAATGTGTCCTGGATATCTCTAGTAGCATATTTATTCTTGTGAACAGAACTTGCCCTGTCTTTCAGAAAGAAAAGTGTTGCTGTGAGAGTGGCCACAAAAGGACCAGAGCTTTCCATCTGAATTGGGTTTCACACCCTCTGAGAGATCACAACCAGGCCCTGAATTTAAGCAGGTCAAATTAGGTCACCAAGAAATTGTTTACAGTATAGTCAATATCATTTTGGAAATATTCTTTTCTGATTGGTATGGGACTGCTCAGGAGCTTTTTAAGTATCATTTATGCCACTAATTCTATTCTTTGCTTTACAAGAATATGTTAGCTTTCCTTCCTGCCCAGAAATCTATGACTGCCCATTCTAAAGTCATAAATAATGCAGGAAGCTCTTCTGTGCAGAGATCAAACCTAGATCACTGTATGGCTTTTATTCATGCCAAATGCATGCAGCCAGCCTTGTCCTGGAGAGAAGGAGCCTCACACAGCAGGAACTACAGAAACACTGTTTACATGATCAGAAGCCCAGTTTTGCTTGGGTTTCCCTCCTGCCCCCAACAATTAGCCTCACTCAGAACATCAGCTTATCCTTATCCTAATGGCTCCTAACAACAGAACAACAATAGCTTGTATCTCCAAGCAGGGAGCGAGGACCTGTCTGGAATACTTCCCTGATGATTTCAAAGCGATGCTTTCAAAGGGGCAGAAGGCATCACCCTCAACACCTGAGTCCTTTCAGGTGGAGGCTCCCAGAAAGGGGCTGCTGTGGTCAGGGGTCATACATGGATCAGGACACAGGAGCCCATGGTTTTTTTTTTCCCACATACCAGCCAGAGGGGCATGTGGGGAGGGCCATGGCATGGATTTTTCTCTCAGTGAGGATGTGTACCAAGCATCTGCAGACTGTTCAATTCAGGAACAATCTGGGACTCGGGTCTGGGGTGTTGGAACATTCAGGAGCTAACTTCTGGCCTGTGCTCTTCCAGCCCCACCAGACTCAACAGAGCTGCCAAGGGAAAAAGCTTCCTCTGCTGGCTTCTGGAGTCAGCAAACATGCAGAAAGCTCATCCTGTGGACAGAATGCTGTCCAGACACAGGGGATCTGGACTCCAGTCCTGGAGCTGCCTTTCATCAGTTTATCTTGGTCAAGGATTTTATGTTAATTACAATTAAGCAAAACTCACTCAAATTAAATTTAAGCCAAATAGGATTCAATGTGCCTCTCACATGGATCCTAAGTCACTGAGCCCCAGAAGAAACAGGAGCTAGAAACTAGAGATCTAAGAGCAGGACAGTTCTCTCCCTCACTCCTTTCCCTTTCTCTTCTCTTTTCCTTTGTCCTTGTTCTCTCATCTGTTTTCTCTGTGTGGCTGTGTCATTCCCATCACTGCTTCTTGCACGCCCAGTTGACCCCCCAAGTGTAAGTGTCCCTCATCACGACAATAGCTGAACTGACAATTCATGCAGAGTCTCATTTCCAAATTCTAACTAGAAGACTGGGTCAGGGGCTTGTTCCTAATCCAATCAGCTGTGGCCTGGAACAGGGGTGGGGAGTCAGGATCTTCAAGCATAGATACACCCTGTGTGAGTTGAGTCTGCTTGGATTCTAATTTCTCTTGGCGAGCGCTCATCCTCTAAGCCACAACCCCAGACCTGGATTTGAGTTTCTTAAGTTTGAACTTCCTGTGAAGCCTTCCTCTGCTTTCACACTCTATGAATCTTGAGCTCTATTCAACAAAGATCTTGCCTGGCACGGGGAAAATGTTTTCTAACTCTTGGCCTTGAGAGAAGCAGACGGTCCCTGCACCAAAGCACTTTGGTCACAAAGGGTAGATGAAGCTGAAGTACAGGCAAGTATGAAAAAATTAGACAAAGGGACTTAAGAGACCAAGCATATCAACCATTCTTTTATCAGCTGTGCCCTACCGTCATGCCCAGTGCCTAGACGTCAAAATAGCTGGGATAGGATAGAAGCACTTTAATTAAATCATAAGGCTCAGAGAGGATCATTAACAGTATTATCACCGCACGAAATGGATCTGAATTTCCAAATGTCTTACTAAGGTTATTGAATCTTTCTGATGCCTAGAAAGAGCGTGCCATCCTAAGTCCCCAGCTTGCCACTGTACTAGAGAGCAAATGCTGCAGTGGGGTGGGGGAGGGGCTTCTTGTGCAGTAGAAAAGGATGGCTCAAAGGCCCTCTTCTCACAGGTAGCAATGACACATGCCTGGCTTCTATGGAAACATTGTCCCACATTATACAAATGGGCTTTTTAGAGGTTTCTTACTCTAGTACATTAATGTTGGTTTACTTTTCATTCTAGCCCAAAGATCATCTATTTTTCCCTCTCCCGTCTCCCTGAAAAGGATTGAGAAAGTATATGACCCATACACAGCATCCTTAGGCTGGGGGTTTCCTTCAATGTCAGTCACTTTTGAATCAAGTACATTTAGCTGCCCTCTTGGTATTTTTCTAAATTACTGTCTTCAGCAAATGCTTAGATAAAACAGTCTTTTTATTATTCTGATGGAATTCAGCAAACAGTGTCTATGGGACTTTTGTTTTTGTGAAGTGCTCTGTTGCCAGGATACCCAGGGTGAAGATGTCAAAAGAAGACACATTGAAAGGACAAGCTATAGTGAATATCCCCGAATCAGCTCCTTGCATACTAATCATTTCAGTTTACCCTATGCTGTTTCTGTTTGCTATAGGGAAGATACTAGTCCATAGTTTCTAAATAATAAACTATCCAGAGACAGAAACATGTATTATTAAAGAAGGCATTGCATGTTTAACTCCCTTATTTTTTTCTTTTCTTTTAAAATGTGGCACTCTGACCATTAGAGATAAATTTTGATTTTTCATTAATGCATGCAGAGAGATGAAAGAAAAATAGATTTCTTCCTGACATCCTCAGGAAAAATGTAAAACACATTGACAAGAATAAAGAAAGCATGAGAGGAATGAAAGCTACCTCTAACAATAGCAGACTCTTAAGTCACCTGCTTCTTTTAAAAGCATATATTAGGCATTTTTAACAAGCATTTATTAAGGTCCTACTAGGTATATAGTATGATACCAAGACCTTAGACTTAAGCTTAACTAGATGGACTTGAAATTGAACAGATGTAAAGTCCTACATCAAATAAATAAATAAAATAAATTTAAAAAGCAACTCTACAAGTTCAGAACAGCGAGGCCTCAGATTGTCTTGCAGTTACTCCCAAGACTATAGTAGACAACTTTATGATAAAACAAACAATATGATGTATGGGGGTGGGGGAGAGGGAGGGGGAGGGGACATAGTTTTGGACTGTCTCACTATTATCCTGACAACACATATGTCTCTTATTATTAGAATGTGGGCTAGCCAGACTAGATAACATATGAAGTATTAGTCTCATGCAGGCAAAGTATTTCAAAACAAATGTTGACCAACTACATGCATCACAGAGGAGACCAACAAAACAAACTTGATGGAGATGTGGAAAAGAGCTGACCTGATGCAAAGTTCTAGAAATGACCCTGGCAAAATAACTCTTGAAAAAAACTGAAGATATTGAAGTCAAAAGAAGAGGATAAAAACATTCATGGGAATGCTATTGAGATGTAAAAAGCACCAGACCAACTCCAAATGTATTTACCTTGACCAAGAGTTGAGAGCTCAAAGTAAGTGTTGTTCTCTTGTTATTCAACAGAGTAGAAAATTAAACGCTATATTTGTTGAAAATTTGTTGGACCTCCGGCCACTGGCCATACACTGCTAAGTCATAGCACAGGGCCCAGTCTCCTTGTCTCAGGTGGGGCACCATGATCCAAGTCCTGATCTTGGTTCTATGGGAATCTTTCCTCTTGGCTAGATGCTTTTTCCACCACTGAAGGAGAAAGACAATTCAGAGGGCAATCTAGTCTCCACTGCGGGAGCTATCATTTGGGATCTGGGCTTCCACCTCAAAGGGACATTTACAGAAATCCTTTCTAAGATTTTTGTCCAGTTTTTAAAATGTGCATCCAAAGAAGCTAACAGAACATAAAAATATTCTTTTTGAATCATTTTCGACAATTTTTGTTGAAATATGCTGCAAATACCAGAAATATATACCACCTGAAACTACTTGAACTATTTCTAAAGAAAAAATCATCTGCCCTTCCTCCCTTCCTGCTGCCAGCATGACTCTTAAAATAATTTGAGTACAATGATTATCAAGAAAAGGGATCATCAATACTCCCAGAAAAATATCAGGCCATGCAACACTACAAGAGAAATAGAGTCAACCTATTCCACTAGCATGCATGTCAACTAGCATTTTTTAAGGAAAAACCCAAATTTCCAAATTATTATTATCCTATATGCTGCCTTTACCGTAAAATAATCAACATTTTATGGAGAGATGTAAGCATAAATTGCAAAGATTGTTCTTAGTGCCCAGAAATATTACTTAAATGAATATGAAAAGAAATATCATTAGTTGTGAATTGATAACCATATTTTTAAATTCTCAGTTTTTCATTGAGTAAAGAATTTTGAAAGATTCATAACTTTGATCTTTTAATTCTACTTTCATAATTTTCACATTGAAGAAGTAATCACAAATGCAGACAAGAATTTAAACACAAATATTGATATTTCAAAAACCCATAAAAACAAAATCTATTGTTTAGGAAACAATTCTGTAAATTTTAGAAAATTCATCCAGTGGAATATTATCTTGGTAAAATTTTTAAATAATTTTGGGGGCAAACTTAATACATAATTGTAGGACTATGACCACACATTAGATAAAACATGCCCAAACAGTGGTTGCATTAAAATAGTAGAAATATGGGTATTTTCTTTAACAAACATGTACTGTATTAACAACGAGGACTATTAAGTAAAAACATCTTCAAAGTTTTAACTACTCATGTATCAATGTACATTTATTCCAGGTGAAATAGTAAATGCAACATAGAGGAGAAAATAGAATCTGATTGTGTATAGACATTCGCATCTAACAGACACCCTACAAATACCACTTTATTTAACCCATGCTTAATCTGCTGCCAGTCAATTGCCTAAAGGGGTTGCATCTGGATCAACTTTTCTCTTGGTCTTGCCAGTTTGGCAATTTTTCTTTCTGTTTTTTGTTTGTTTGGTTAGTTGGTTGGTTGGTTGGTTGGTTGGGTTTTGTTTGTTTGTTTTTTGTTGTTTTGTTTTTAATGATTAATTGACTTATGATTTTGGAGACTAGTCCCAGAACACCCACAGCCTATTTTCTATAGAAATGCCATGTTTTTGGAGGAAGTTTAGCCTGCCTCAAAAGAACATGAGAGAAGGGCTGAAGCATAGAAAGCCTCAAGACCTGAAAGAGGTTGAGAAACCTCAAACACACCCTGGAGGATCCATGTGCAATTATTACATAGCCTGAGTGGAAATAATTTCCAGGCTGCATTTCCAATCAGCATCCCTGTGTCTTGCACCATAATTACTTCTAATTCATTTTCTCCTTTGCTCTGGAGCTCTCTTCTTTCACTTAACTCATTGCCCCATTTCCATTACAAAAAAAGCACTCACAATACAGCCAGGTACAACCCATCCCTACTCCCACCTCAGGAGAAGAGACATTGTGTATAAACAAATGCACTGACTCCCTGTTGGATTCCATGCACCCTTCTGGGTGTTTTCACATCTATATTGATGTGGTTGATTCTCAGACAAACTCTATGTGCTGTATGATTATTTCTAGTCTATGGATGAGGAAACTAGGGCTTAGAAGGGTTTTTCAATGGCTTGGTCACAACAGACCACAGTTTAGGGGTTTAATTTTTAAATGACATTTTTCTACTATACTTTGGTGGATGCCCAGTGGTTGACATGTGGTCTGGGTCCTCTAGAAATAGGATAACTTCTTAATTTTCCATCTAAACTAAGACAAATTTTAGAAGGAAGGTAGCACTATCCATAATTATACAGACAGAAACTTGGACCAGCCAACGAAAACTGTCACTAGCTGAGGTGGAAAAGGTACAAAATATAGTCAAGAGCCTCCTCTAGTCCTCCACACACAGCTGTGAGCATAGGGATCTCTCACCTCACCAACAAATGCATAGCTGTCAGCTAAATGCAAGTCACTGAGTCATTTTTGTATACCTGGAAACCATCCTTTAAAGAGCATGACAGGGACAATTCAGTCAGAGCAGCCACTTAAAATAATCATACTTGGAAGGAAGCCACACAGTTAGGATATCATTAAAGACAGAAATTTTGAAATTGACTTTCAATGATTCAAAAAGAGGAGTAGGCTTCCTACCGGCATGAAAGCTCATGCCTCATAAAGTCATTTCGTGGCTAAGATTTAAGTGCCAACAGGTGAGTGCTATAGCACACACTTGAATTCCCAGGGACTTGGGAGGCTAAGGCAGGAGGATCGTAAGTTTGAGGACAGGCTGGTCTACCTAGCAAGACCCTGTCTCAAAATACAAAGTGCTGGGGATATAGTTCATTGGTAGAATGCCCTGGGTTCAATCCCCCAGTACCAAAAGGGAAAAGAAATAAAAAAAGACTTGAGTGCCAACCAACTTACCCTGTACAACAATATGTAACCATTTACATAGGCTCCCCTCCCGCCCCCCTTTCCATCATGCCCTTGCTGAAAGCATTATGGGCCAAGTAAAAAACAATTCAAAATCATTGCTGGCTCCAATTAGCTGAGGCTGCAGAGGCCTGAGCCAGTGCTTGTAGTTCAAAAGGAAATTTGCATCTCTCTCCTCCTAACTGGACATCCCCATCAACACATCAAGGACCTGGAGTCAGCTAGAATTTTAAACTAGGCCAGGACAATATCCACAAGCAAAACCAAATTCTCCCTCCACAATGCTCCAGCTGATAGTAGTGTGATTTGGGGTTTGCAAAGAAGCAGAGCTGGTCAGCTTTGAGGTGAGTGGACATATCTCCAAGGAAACTCTTCATTGCCCAAGCTTCAAAGGGATTTGGAATCCATCAACTTTCCCAGCCACTGCCTCTAAAATGAACAGGCTTGGCTCTCAGGCAAAAGAACCAAAAATGAGGTTTCAAACTACAACAGTCCCAGATGGTGCTACTTTAGAGGCACATGAACTACTGTCCATCAGGTAGAAAAAGCTGGAGCTGTGACAAGGGACAATTAGAGAAGAGAAAGAAGAGAAGGATGAGGCATCCTAAGTGCCCACAAGAAGATGGACGTTTCAAAGAAGCAATTTCCTACCACAGATTAAATTACCAAAAGAGAAAAACAGACATCTTACTTTAAAAAAAAAAAAAAGTCTTTTGCAAAATCAAAACCAGTAATCCATGTTAAAGCTAGAATTTCCAGTAATATCTCCCGGGGCTTAGGAAATAAATTGGATTGTATTTAAATCTACGTGTTTTCTACTTCCTGCACAGTAGATGTGTGCAGTCACTGTCTCCTGAATAACAAATCCCAGTGGTTCATGGAGTGCTGAAGAGTTTGTTCATGTGTGTTCACTTGTCACACCCATAACTGTGCACCTGAGGGAGGTGGCAACACAGTGGCCTGGAGTCTTGACTTGGAATTTGCAAGCTTCAAGTTCCAGTTCCACTACTTACTCCATGTGTGTGACTCACTTGCTCAAGTTTTCAATCACCTCTCCTTCCAAAGATGGGCAGGGGAGTGGTGAAACAGCTCCTGGGGCTGTTGCAGAATTGAGTCAATCACTGTAAAAATGATAGAATGTTGCCTGGCAAACAGCACCTACTACATAAATGTTGGTTATCACTCTATGGATAATAGGAACACAATGATTGCTTTTCACAATTGGATAAATTGTTTCTGTTTCTTGTTGTTTTATTCCTTGTACTGGAAAGAACGTAAGTCAGCTAACAAAAAATAAGTGAAGTACAAGGAGTATTCATTTTCAAGTAGGAGAAAAAGAGAAAAAGGGGGTGAAACTAAATTTCATCTAGGATATTTATTATTTGTATTTTTTTAAATTGTGAATTGACCTCTCAAATAGGACCAAGAGGAAAGACAATAGCTAGGCAGACATGTGAGAAAAGTGGGTCGTTGGATGTTATTACCTTATACTGGCTGTTACTGTGACTATTCTTGGGTAATTTTCAGGTTGACATCTCATTATTGCTTCCTTTGAAGTCAACATTTTCCCTGGTTTTATTCTTTTTCCTTCTCATCGCTGATCCTGAATGCTCATGCCAGAACCATGCAGCAGAGATAACAACATACAGTTAAAAGAGAAGAGGGAGAGAGTGAAGAGGTAGAAACTAAGAACAAAGACAGACACAGACCAAAAGGGAGAGAAGTGAAGCAGGAAATTTAAAGGACTTAAAATATTCTCTGCCTAGTCCTATAAATCTATTACCTAAAGATGTGTGTTCATCTACCCTCAGAGTGCTCTGAGACTCCCAGAACCTACAGGGAAATCCTGGCCTGGCCTCTGCTTCCAATTAATGCTGCCCATTAACATTTTCATGAGGTGATGCATTTGTCTTCTAAATATGGTAATGATCTCAGAGTTCCTCCTTGTCTTGGAGGATTTATTCACCACAAGTGTCTGCTCCAGGAACCAATTAGGAGAGGACTGTCTTAAAGAATTTCATATGGTTTGAACATCAGGATTAACTTCAGCATAGGTCATGTTTATGTGTCACATAAACAAAGAAGTTTTTGATATTTCTAGAACTGGATAGTTAAAATAGCAACTCATGTTTGGATACATGAGAGCAGAAGGGATCCTTTAGAGAATATTGAATCCTGCTTCCTTATTTCGCAGCTGAGATAAAGTGACTTTGTCCTGACCACCCTTCTCCGTTCTTTTTGGAGTAAGAGAAGATACACAAAAGTAAATTTTTCATCATAAGAGATTAACGATACACTGGGCATGATTTTCTTACTTCTGTATTTTATCAATGTGGGAGCATACTTCAGTTCTCTAAGATAGTGTTTAAGAGACGAGGTTTGCAGGCTGCTTTTCTAAACGGCTGCCTTTAGGAGCCTCTGCCAGTTTCTTTCCGGTTGTCCAGTTGTCTTTCCAGTTTCCAGAGTGTCCATTTCCCAAATCTCTCAGCATAGCCATTGTTATTTCTTCTGAGGACCAACCATGATTTCAGGAGAGTTGTTATTTTTTTTCCCCATGGGGAAAACCATACCATAAGATTATTACATTGGAAAGATTGATTTTATTCAAAATTTAGTAAGAGTGACCTCTAGCTGGAGGGTCAGAGGAATTCCATATTCATATATAGGAACTATTTAACACCTATTTTCTGCCCTTCTCAGAAATACAGTGGCAAAAAGAGCAGTTCTCTTGAAATAGAACCCATGGCTATCAGCTTTGGGATCTAGGCCAAACTCTTTCAGTCTCCGTTTCCTCACATGTGAAGGGGAGACTCTAACAATAGTACCTATGACATGCTCTTATTGAGAAATGTAAATGAGATAAACTGTGTACAGCACTGAAACATGGAGACACTGAATCAAGCAAAAGATACACTTCGAGACTGAGGAGCAGGTAGTTGCTCATCAAGCAGGACAAGGAATTAAAGGGAGATGCCATGCTTCCAGGAGAGTAACCTCTGTAGGAATTTTGATTAGGGTTTTTAGAGTCTGCTCTGGGGATGGATCTCTGAGGGCTTCTGCCTCCCCTCTTTTACTCTCATGCCAAGACATTTTCACAGCTACCTCCTTTCCACCTCACATACTCCATTTGGCAAAAACTGGTTGGAGCAGAAAATATGATTGAGCCCCTGTATTTTGAATAAAGACACAGGAAATGGAAGAAATTGGAGGGATAAGGAGCAAAGGACTTAAAAGCACTGAGAAGATACAGGCATTGGCGTAAAAAAGGAAGGCGATCCAAGGATATGACATGCTCAAGAATCCCGAGGACAACTTAGTTGACTAAATTTAAAAATCTGTTTTCACCAAGATTGTGGTGGGGGGTGGGGGTGAGGTGGGAATAACTTTCCTTTTTCCCCATCTCCCAATTTCTAGCAAACATTTGGATTTCTCCTCCTGGAAATGAGGGAGGTAGAGAGAAAAAGGTACCTTATTTAGCCACCAAAATAGTAATAGCTGACTCATTCAAAGGATAATAAAACAATTGGGTGATAATTTGATGAGAAACTGTATATTTACACAGTTTCCAAATATTAATTACAAAGAAGAGGGGAGTAATTTTGTAATGGAAAAACCCAAAGGAGCATCCTATAGCTACCCTTCCCAAGCTAACTCATCAATAATGGAACAAATGGTGTCATATCCCTCTGATATGATGAGTTAAGATGAACGCAATATTATTTTTTTAGTATTCCTACCAAAAGATGCATAACTTGAAACTAATCATAAGGTAACACAACTGCAAATTGAGGGTCATTTTACAAAAAACTGGACAGGTTCTCTTTCAGATTGTCATTGCTATGAAAGACAACAAAGGCTAAAAAATTATTCCAGATTAAAAGAAACTAAAAATAACAATGGATTTGATCCTGGATCAAAAAAGTGCTATAAAAGACAATATTGGTATATGACCTGCTATTGTTTGAATACTTGTGTTGAAGTACTGACCCCCAAGGTGATGGTAGTAGGAGTTGAGATATTTTGTGATTCCTTCTGAACAGGATCAGTACTCTCATTATAAGAGAGACTCAGAGAGCTCTCCTTTCCAGCACGTAAGGACACCACAATGAGGCGGTACTAACCAGGAAACCAGCTCTCACCAAACACCAAATTTGTCAGTGCCCCATCTTTGTCTTTCCAGATCCCAGAACCATGAGAAATGAATTTCTGTTCATCTCTATTGTTCTTTACCAGCCTAGACTAAATATGAACTGTATATCATAGAACATTATCATATCAGTGTCAGGTTTTGTGAGTTTGATCATTATATAGTGGGTATGAGAGACAACATTCTTGTTTTAAAGAGATGCACACAGAAATATTTCTGGGCAAAAGTTGTGACATTTGCAAATAACTCAAATTATTTTGCAAATACAACAATAGTAATATGAATAGGAAGAAGAGAAGGAGGAGGAGAGAGAGTGTGGGTGTGTACACATGCATGGTGCAGAAGGAGAATAAAAAGCAAGGGTTGTGAAATGTCAACTTTGGTGAATTTAGGTAAAGGGGATATAGGAATTAATTATGTTAAATTTGAAAGTTTCTCTAAGTTTTCAAGTGAAACATTTTGTAAAACATTACCAAAAAAAAAAAAAAAAAAAACTGGGGAGGAGGAAAATGAGAGAACACTCTGTATTGGACCAACTGCTTGTAACATGGCTCTGCTATTGAAGGCAACTTCTGCTCCATAGAGGCACTCTCGGTCACTGATCACTTGGAAGTGCTCAGCTACATTCTCATTTTGCTGCAGACTCCCAGAGGGTGACAACCAGCCACTGTGCATTCACTGCAGAAATTCATAACTGATTTTGTGTGGCTTTAATTATTATTGAGCATACCAAAATTTTGAATAGAGCTCTTATGCTACCTACCAATCAGGAAAGAGATGATTTCCTGACTAATTGAAAAAAAGTTTAGGAAAGCAACGAATTATTTTTTTAGATTATATGTCCAAGGCTAAAATATTTTCTTTCCTTGAATCTTTATGTGTACATTCTTTAAGAAAACATTTGTTAATTGGAATTATACATTATCTTTCTTGCACTAAGCACACCAACAGAACTCAGTTATAATCACTTATTTCCATATTTAGCTTCCTTATGGTTCTAGGTACTTGCATTCCTTCCCATCATTTACAGGTGTCTTGTCTACTAATTTAAGGACTTGATTTTATTGAGTTTCTCCAGAGCATTCAACTCATTTTTTTAGAGAAATTATGTTTTTATTGACATTTACTATTGGGTTTTGTAATATTTAATTAAATTCTGGGATTATAATCTTAAGGATAACTGGAAGGAAGAGTTTTGGAAACTAACACAATTTGCTCTTGGTAAATGTACAGGCAGACAGCTAACTGTGGATGCAAAGAACAGGCCATGGCTATAAGCATTCAGTGGGCCATGAGCTTCAGTCATTGTGTTTAAAGAAGAAATGGAAAAATAAATAAATAAAGAAGAAATGGAAGAAAATCAGTTAATCGTTTCAATAGTGGTCCTCATTAAGACATTTTATACCATATTTACTTATTTTCAGTTAGCAAAAATATCCCTTCTGAGCCTGGCATGGTGGCACATGCCTGCAATTCCAGCAGCTTGGGAGGCTGAGACAGTCTCAGCAATGGTGAGGCGCTAAGACCCTGTCTCTAAATAAAATACAAAATAGGGCTGGAGATGTGGCTCAGTGGCCGAGTGCTCCTGGGTTCAATCCCTAGTACCAAAAAAAAAAAAAAAAAAAAAAAAATCCCTTCTGGTGAATAGTAACAATTCTCCATGAAGTTTACCACCTATCAGAGAAATTAAAATTAAGAGAAAATTAAGAGCAGTGACTTCCTCCTTGGAGACTGATAAACTGCTTAAACTGGTATCCTTCTTGGGGACCGGAAAATCTACAAGTGTCATCAACTTCCTGCAATGCCCTACTTTTGAATCTTTCCTTCCATTGTAATTGACATTAAAAGAAAGGTCATTTAAAGAAAGTCAACATACCAACTTGTCAAAGTAACTATAACCAATAACAGACTTCACTTCCCCCATCTTTTGAAAATTTTGCACCAGGAAAAAAAAAATCACAAACAGGTCAAAAGGAAGAATTCAAATAAACATGTCATATATTATTTTTATCTTCATTATTCTTTCTGATTTGTTCATCTTTGTTATCTATAAATCAATACTGAGAAAATATTCATTATAATAAAATTTTATTGTAAAAAAAAAAGAGTGGCGATTTCGTTGAGATATAGCAATGAAGTGCCTGTGTATGCCAGGCACTGTTCTGGGTACTGGGTAAGGGACAGAGTCCCTTATTCATTTCATCACAGTAGGCATAGTTCTGTAGTAGGACTGCAGGGCTCTGCTTCTCTGCTCCAGTAAAACTTATAAAAAAAAAATGTCTAGTTGATTCAGTGAGCAAGGAATTAATTCAAGGCTATCCTTTTCTCTTCTGGGAGACTGGATGGATGAAAAAGAGTTTTTTACCCTGTGTCTGGTTAAATGATGTTATCATTTGCCTCATGTACAACATGCTGTTTATGGTACAGTCAATTGATTATGACGCCTGAAACTAAGTGATAGATGAGACACGGCTGTGGCGGCAGCAAAGAAACAAGGAAAAAATAGCCATAATTAACATATGGAGGCATATGAATGCAATTTTGTACCGTCTTTTATTTAAGCCATTTTCTAAATTGGAGGTGATACCTTTAATTAATCATACAGCCAAATCTTTTTAGTTTTTATCACTGTCTTCACATTACTTAAAAAGAACTGCTACTTCCTTTAGTCAAAAGAAATCTTGCCTTAAAATTGGAAACCAACTGGGAAGATCCCTGAAATATTTGTAGGCAGTTAGCCATGGCTTCAGGGATTGAACTCGACATTGCCTGCTTCCCTAAGTGGCTCTGCCCACTTCCTTGCCTGTAATCTTTGCACACACACACACACACACACACACACACACACACACACACACCTGCTAGGCCCTGTGCACACAAGTGTCCCTGCCAAGAGTGGTTTCATCCTTCCTGTCCATGAGTTAAATCTTAATTAAATCCAGGCTCCCTCCCTCTCAGCCATCTTCTTTCCTTGCTCCTATTTCATGGATTCAGAAAATGCTTCTCATGAAGACTCTTTTAAAAATGACCAAGATCAAACTCTTATCAATGAGAAAACTGAGACTGGAATTGATGTCTTCAGATACAGCCATTGTTCTATCATAGAATTGAAGCAAAATCCAAGGTCTTCTGTCTTCCAGCACGGTGCTCTTCCCACTGTGTTTTACTCTTCTATTTTTTTATGACTTTAGTCCTTATCTATACAGCCTCTACAGCACTGCCTTGAATCGGAATCAGTCTGATTCAGGTATGTAGAGCATGTCCCCCAATTAGCATGTAGGTTCCTGAGGGCAGAGGCTCTCTCTGCCTTTTATGTCTTCAGCACACAAGGTGCTAGCAGACAGACTGAAGGATGGGTGGATGTAATTAGCTAAATTTCAGACCAGGTAGCACCAGATCCTCCCTCCCAGCAACCTCTCAGTCCCCCAGTAATCTCAGCCGGCGCACGTCTTCTGATTGCATTTCCAGCCCCCCCTGAGCTTTTGATTAACTTCTGTATTTTTCAGCCTTTGCATTGCGGAAGCATCCATTTTGTTTCCCCAAGTGGGATATAGAACTGTAGGTAACAGGCAGTTAATAAGCTTAACAGGTAGGGACAGAGGCTCATTAATGGTTGCTCTGTGATTTGTGGCCAGTTCCCTCAGCACCTAAATCTTGAAATAAATATATTCAGAGACTCCGTTATCCCGGAAGAGGACATGGATCATCTTTCTCTCATTAACAATGGAGCTGCTACAGCAACATTTTTATTTATATGCACATTTCCAAGCCTAAAAGCTTGTCCCTTTAAACCTGCTTGCACTAAATTTTGATCAGCCCTTGATGAAAGAAGACTTATGGATTGGAGACAACCTGGTAACCATCTGTGCCCAATGCATATTAAAGGAAATGTAAATTCACAAAAGGCTCCCCAGCATATATCAGCCTCCCCATACCAGGAAGACAGAGGATGATTAGGGAATCTGTGACCAAATCTCCTGATTCAGGAGGGCCATGTTAATGAGGAACTGTGCTGAAGTATGCAGCAAGCAGGTGCCTTAAAAAGAGAAATTTCTTGATAAAGAGTGGCTTCAAATTTCTTTCCTCTGTATCCTTTGATAGATAAAATTTGGTGGGTCTCTTATCCAACTGTGAGACCGCAAACACACAAATACCTGTGTCCAGGAGGCCACACTACCCTCCCGTGTTAATAGTTTGGGACCCTCTCTATACCTCCCCATCAGCTATGACCATAGTCTGGGATCCCTGGAGCCACCTGGAACTGGGCTGCTCACACACACTGTGGTCAGAAAGCGGGCAATCACCACTTTCCTCCCTCTGAACGGAGGCAGGATAAAAGTAAAGTAAAAAAGAAGCAAAAGGAAGAAAAAGGAGACTCTAACTTACATCTGAAAGTCTTGTGTTAAAGTTCCCCAGACCTTGACTTTCAAATTCATTTTTTTCCCAGACCTGTCACTCTCAAATTTCTGAGAAATCTATAAATCTTCACTCCCAACCTTAAAGTTACTGGAAATTCTCTCATTTATGAAAATTATACTGCATGCTGTGATTTAACCCACTAATACATATATTTTTAAAATAGATTGAGCAAAAGGAGGTATGAAACCGATAATGTCAGATACTTTCCCAATGTTATTCGTTGATTAAATAATGGAGAAAACTTCAACCTAAGGATCTTAAGAATTGCCAGACCACCATACACTATCTTGGGGTAACCTTCCCATGTCCACCTTCAGGTCCAACTCTTCCTTTAAAAGAAAAAAACCAAAGAAAGACCCCCAAAATATGTCTTACTCTCATTCTCCTTTGAAAGTGTCCCCCATGCCCTTCTAAATAAATAAATAAAATAAATCTGTGTGCCTCAATTTCTGACACATGCTGAAATTTCCTTTTGTCACAAAGTTCAAGAATCTCATCGTCCTGAGTTGAGGTCACCCTCTTTGAGACTCCTTAGACCCCTTCTGGTGACAAACCCTTTTAGCCTTCTCTGACTTAATCTAAACTAATCAGGGCCCTCTCTGTGAATTTAGAAATGGCCTTGGTAGGACTAGCTCTTAACTGAAGGCCTTGTGAAATTGGGAGATAAGAGGTGGCCTTCCTCTACCATGACCTTGAAGAAATAACAGTCAGTGCAGTGACACAAAAGTGAACCACGAACACAGTGACAAAAGGAGAAATCACAGACCCACACACATACACACATACCACACACACACTCACATCTGACACGGAAAGACAAATGGAGGCAAAGGAAGAAAGAGTCAGAGAAACTGTGTTGCTTTCTGGGTGTTTTCAGCCTCCAGGCCCAAGACTAGCCAGGTCTTTCCCTTGGGGCTCAGTATAGCCCATGTCTTGGTGTCAGTTCTCTGTCTTGCTTGAGTTTGGTGTAAAATTAACAGAGAGCTTTGAAGTAGACCCTGGGCCAAGTGAAGGCAGGGTGTGTTGGAGGCTTTAGAGCCTGGTCCTCAGCCTAGTCACACAGCAGGTCGCCCCATCACTGGGAGGCCGGGTGCCTGAGGTCAGGTGCACTACCTGCACATCACTTGCCTGACCTACTTCATGACCAGACCCTCCTCTGGCTCTGAGACTCTTTACCATAGCTCTCTCCTTGCCAGAAATGTTCAAAGTTAGAGGATGAAGACACTGAGATGCAGAAGAGAGGCCCAGTGATTGCTGTGGATTATACATCAGTCCCGCTGCTCTAGAGTGTTGTCTGAGTCTCTATTAATGTGCAGTCACTTGCACTGAAAGCTGCAGGCTTGAGAGCCCGAAGATGGAGCAAAGTGTCCTACCATAAGGAGAGGTTCGTGGCAGCTCCCTATGGCCCTATCCACTGAAGGCCTTGTCTTTGTTTCAAAGATATTTTATACACTATTCCAATTGTATTAGAAATGCAGTGTCTAACCTGGTCAAGTTCTGTCTTCTGTTGATTCCTACATATTTGACCACAGAACAGAAATCAACATGGAAAGTTTCACCTCCCTGAAGCCAGGCCAAAGCATGTCTGCCCACAATTGCTGCATCTTTCCTCTACCATGCTTCTTTGTCAAGCATCCCATTCATTCTTTAGTTGGCAGGAGCCGAGCAAAAGGGAGTAATTTAGCACCACATGGGACACCTTATCTTGGGAGTGCTGAATACAAGACTCGTGACTCTTTTCAGCTCTAATCACGGATTAATTT
This sequence comes from Ictidomys tridecemlineatus, assembly GCF_052094955.1. Lineage (NCBI taxonomy): Eukaryota > Metazoa > Chordata > Mammalia > Rodentia > Sciuridae > Ictidomys > Ictidomys tridecemlineatus. The sequence continues at coordinate 115,877,622 of NC_135477.1, read as the reverse complement.
CTCTGATAAAGCCATTCCAGATTTTCATTCAATCCAGACCCTTGGCATCAGGCCTTGAAGCTGTTCCGGGCCCTGGCTGCAGGGCATATCCTGTGATCTGAGCTCAGGCAGTCACCACATCCCTCCCCCTCGGAACCTTTCAACCTGCTTAGTTTTGATGATTTTAAAATCCTGCCAAACCCATTAGGGCTAATGCTCAGCTGAAAGCAGGCATGACCTCTTGTCACTGATGGCACTGCAGGGCCATCAGTGACGAGAAGGAAGCTCAGGTCTTCTCTGAAAGAGGCCCCGCAGCACCCTCTGCTTCCAAAGGGGTGGGAGCTGGTACAGAAAAGACACCTTCCACCCAAACCTCTGAAGTCAGAGGCTCCCTCCCCTGCGGGTCTCAGCTCTTTGAAGGATATGAGCAGCTGCAGAAGCAACGGCAGCCTCATGATTCAAAAAGTCCCACCAGCAGCTCTAGGAGTTTGCAATCAAAACAAAAGCGCACCTGTGTTTTGGCAAGCTTCAAAGGGGTTATGGGGACTGAGAAAATGCAATGTGGCCCAGAGGGAAGCACTTCGAGCCTGTGACTGCACAGAGGTACCACAGCCTTCTGCCACCTTGGCTGCGGGCTGCTGCTGGGTGACCTTGAAGAGTCACCTGTGGACCCTCATCGCCTGAGAGATTCACAGCTGATCGGGTTTTCCCCTGAACAAGGGTTTCCTTCTGCCACAGGAACTCGGTCCACAGCAAAAGATCCTCACAGCCTGTCCCTCTACATCTTCGATTTGTATCACTTTAATAATGAATAAAAAGTCCCTGTGGCCTCTCTTTTGTTCTTGGTTCCTAGATTGTCCTTCTCTCACCTCCTCTGCTCAAATCTAGGGCAGTCTCTGAGATCAGCTTAAGTTACTTTTTCTTGAAGTCTTTCTTGACTCCTACAAGCTTCGAGGCTCCTCCTACAGCCCCTTCAGAGGGTTGCACACAATTCTGCGGTTATTTTTTACCCCTTTATCTTGATCTCGATCATTGTCCCTGTCTTAATATTATACGCTTCAAGATCCTAATCATTATAGCAATCTCACATTGTGTGCTAAGACTGGAAAGAAAAAGACATAATAGAACAGAGAGAAAGCACAACTCAGGGCATGATTTCCTAGCCCCTGTCCCTTAGCAGTCACACTCTGAGTCAAGAGAATACAGCACTCTGTAATTTCTAAAGGTAAGAAAAAGGTGATATCAGCTGGCCAATAAAAATCTGGAAAGCCATACCATCTGGATGTCCCTGCTGTCGATTACTATGTAATCCTTCCTGTCTTCATCCATTTTGTGCTGCTATAACAAAATACCTGAGACTGCTGACTTATAGTAAAGAGGCTTAATTGTTCATTATTCTGGTGGCTGGAAAGCCCAAACTGGTACTGTGCATGAACCTCACATCACAACATGGTGAAGGAACAGAAAACAAAAGCAACTGAGTGCAGAAGGGGCCACACCTGTGGACTAGCTTCACTCTAAAGCAACCTGCTATCATAGGAACTAACCTGATCTTGTGGAAACTACACTATCCCTTCCAAGGGTGATGCTCCTAGGTCCTAATCATCTTCCACTAGTCTCCACCTCTTGGGGACCAAGTTTCCTGCACAGGAGCCTTTGGGGGACAGATCATGTCTAAGCCACAGCACCCCACCCCATTACTGAGGCATCAGTGATGGTTACAGTGATGATCAGTGCTTAACTGCAGCATCTTTCCTTTAGCCTCAAGTGTAGAATAGCTCCTATCCCTGCCTTTGTAGCCAAAGGCTTGATTCAGTCTCCATCAGCTTTACGAAGTGATAACTGGATCACACATGTCCTGCAGCTACAGAGAGACATACAGGTGGCCAGTAACCACCAGAAAGGTCCAGCAGGACTCTGATTGCTTCACCTTGGATGTCCTTGAATACCCTACTTGAGGAAAGCAGAAATGAGGCTTTGCAATGAAACTCTGAATCAAGCTCACTCTGTGAGACCCCACAGGCAAACACACACACACACACACATACACACACACACACACACACACACAAAAACACCTAAACATCAGAAAAAGAACATCCCCACCCCCAACCCCACTCAGGTAAGCCCTGGCTATGGATGCCCAGCATCCCCTCCTTCCAGATGCCCCATATATCCAGCAGCAGGTCCCCTATTAACTTTTGGGAGTCCCTGTTCACTCTCAGTGGCAGAGGAAGAGAAAGAGAAAAAAAAAAAAAAAAACTACTCAAATCCAGGTCCTAGCAGAGTCCAAATAAGAAGATTTCTTTTTTTAATAAGTTAGTTTAGAAGGATCTAGGTATACAGTCACTGGCTGATTTCTTTGCATGCAATCCATCATGGACAATGAAAGTTTGAGCTGAATTGTTTCTAGATTGGGGTACAAAGTAAGAAAAATAATTTATCCCAAGGAGAGAAACAACCTTTCAGGCGCAGCATTGTAGAATAAGATGAACAAAAGCATTAAGAAGAAGAGGAGGAGGAGGAGGAGGAGGAGGAGGAAAATTCAGCACAGAAATGAACATATACACACATGCCTCTAAGACTTGGAGTGGCATCTCTGCATGTGCCTTGGACAGAGCTGTGCTTGCCCAGCCACAGCAGTGTCTGACTCGGACCTTCTTATTCTGGGGACGTCTTGTTCTCCTCTCGCCCTTTCCTCCCCATGCCACACGCAGGGCTTTGGTAGGCCATTGGGTTCCTCACCACTCACACACGCCAGCCCAGCAGCTCCAGGGCCGTCAGGAGAATTGCCTGTTATCAGGCTTATGTGAGATTAAATTTAGTCATTATCTTGGAAGAGAATTATCTGATGTTGACAAAATCCCTCAGAGTTCACTGTAGAGAACTTTAATTTCCACATTCAAATGAGATTTGAATTTGATCAGGCATCAATTAAACCCTGCGCATCACACAGTGACCTGACTTGTGAAGGAAAGCCACTGCCTGCTCTTTGCCAGCTCGGCACCAGGGGTTTGCTTCCTTCTCCAGCCACCATCGGGTGACAGGTCAGACTCGGAGATGATGGGCAGTGCGTTCACAAGAGCACATAGAGTTTTGAGTGCTGATTGTAAAAAGGGCCATCTCATCCTAAATTACAGGTTCACTTTCCTGGGTCAACTCTGCCTCAGTGGTCACAGTACCATGTGACACTTCAGAGCAAAGGCTTTGGGGCCAGAGAGACCTGGGTCAAATATGATCTCATTATTTTAGCCATGTTAAATTGGGAGATTTGATTAACCTCTCTAAACAGTATGGAATGGAGGTTCCTCAAAAAATTAAAAATCTACCATAGGATTTAGATATCCTATGTCAAGACATATAGTAGTGAAAGGAAATAAATTCAGCACATCAAAGAGACCCCTGCACTGTCTGTTCATTGCAGCAGTATTCAGATTAGCCAAAATATGGGATCAACCTAGTTGCTCATTGATAGATAAATAAAGAAAAGTAGTACATATACACAATGGCATATTATTCAGCCATAGAAAATAAATACTGTCATTTGTGGACATATGATTGGAATTGAAGGATGTATAGTTTTTTAAAAATATATATAATATGTGTGTATGTGTGTGAGTGTATATATATATATATGTGTGTGTGTGTGTGTGTGTGTGTATACACACACACACATATATTGTTGTAGTTGGACACAATACCTTTATTTTATTTATTTATTTTTATGTGGTGCTAAGGATCAAACCCAGAGCCTTGCGCATGCTAGGTGAGCGCTCTACACTGAGCCACAACCCCAGCCCCTGGAAGATGTTTGTTAAGTGGAATAAACCAGAAACAGAAAGACAAATACCTTATGATCTCACTCATGCAGAAGCTAAAAAAAAAAAAGTTGATCTCAAGTATAAAAGGTTAGAATAGCAATTACTAGAGGTTAGGAGGTGGGTACAAAGGAGATCTGAAACAGGTAGCAAAACATAGTGAGATACCTCTCATTCTGCAAAAATGCAACTCAAAGTGAATCCAGGACCTAGGCATTAGACCAGAGACCTTTTGCTTACTAGAAGAAAATGTAGGCTCAACTTTCCATCATGTCAGCTTAGAAACTAACTTTCTCAATAAGACTCCTAAAGCACAAGAGGTAAAAATCAAGAATTAATAAATGGGATAATATCAAACTAAAAAGCTTTTTCACAGCAAAGGAAACAATCATAAATGTGAAGAAGAAGTCTATAGGATGGGAGAAAATCTTTGCCACTTGCACCTCAGATAGAGCATTAATCTCCAGGATCTATAAAAAACTCAAAAAAAACTTAACACCAAAAAAAAAAAAACCACACAATCAATAAATGGACAAAGGAACTGAACAGGCACTTCACAGAGAAACTATATGAAAAATTGTTCAACTTCTTTAGCAATTATAGAAATGCAAATTAAGACTACACTGAGATTCCATCTCACTCCAGTAGAATGGCAATTATCAAGAACACAAATAATGATGAATGTTGGCAAGGATGTGGAGAAAAAGGTTCACTCATACATTGCTGGTGGAACTGCAAATTGGTGCAACTACTCTGGAAAGTAATATGGAGATTCCTCAGAAAACAGAGTAGAACCACCATGTGACCCAGTTATCCTTAGTATATAACAAAGGACTTAAAATCAGCATACTACAGTGACACAGCCACATCAATGTTAATAGTAGCTTATTTCACAATAGTCAAGCTGTGGAAACAAACTAGGTGCCCTTCAACAGATGAATGAATAAAGACAATGTGTTATATATACACAATGGAATATTACTCAGCCTTAAAGAAGAATGAAATTATTTCATTTGCCAGTAAATGGATGGATCTGGAGACTATCATGCTAAGTGAAAGAAACTAATCCCCTAAAACTCAAAAACTGAATGTTGTCTCTCTTATGAGAGTGTTAACACACAATGGAAGAGGGGTGAGGAAACAATAGAAATTCATTGGATTAGACAAAGGGAAATGAAAGGAATGGAGGGGACATTGTAATAGGAAAGACAGTAGAATAAATCAGACATAACTTTCCTATGTTCATATATGAATATACCACCACCAGTAGAACTCCACATCATGTACAACCACAAGAAGAGGATCATAATTAGAAAAAGTTACACTGTATGTATGTATAACATGTCAAAATACACTCTACTGTCATGTATATCTAAAAAGAACAAAAGAGAAAAAATATACTGAGATAGAAATAATAAAAGTTCTAGTGTTCTACATCTCCGTGAGGTAGCTATAGTTTACAATAATCTATTAAATATTTGAGAAGAACTAAAAGAGAAAAGCTCCAAGTCTTTAAACATAAACAATGGTAAGAAGATGGAAATGCTAATTATCCAGATTGGATCATCACATATTCTACATGTATTAAAATATCACACTGCTCCCCAGAAACAAAATATAATTACATGTTCATTAAAAAGAAACAGAGGGAGTTCACCCCCTACAAAGCCCTCACTGCATAATAATAATAATAATTCAATAATTATTTAAATTTTTAAATTAACCTCTCTAAGCTCAATTTCCTCATCTATAACATGGTAAGTACTCAATACTTGCTTATTAAGGATTGTAAGGTTCAAGTTCATTCACGTGCCTCCAAGCTAGCCTATGACGAGGAGTGGTAAAAGTAGATTGAAGGAGGAATAATAAAAATTATAATAAAAATATATTATAATAAAATGATATAATAAAAATTATAATAAAAAATCCATCATAAGCTCACTGAAAGGAATAAAAGATCTCATCAGTCTCGTGCAATAAGAATAAGGCCCAGGCTGGGGTTGTGGCTCAGTGGTAGTGCACTTTCATAGCATGTGTGAGGCATTGGGTTGGATCCTCAGCACCACATAAAAATAAATAAAATAAAGGTTCATTGAGAACTAAAAAATATTTTTTAAAATAAATTTTAAAAAATAAGGACCAAAGTACCCAACACAAAGACTTACACATGGCAGACGCTCAAAAAGTGATATTTGAAAAGACAAATTAATAAATGAATGGATGGTCAGTATGACTCTCTTTCAGGAATCAGTTCAAATTTGGAATGAGAAACAATTTTAAAAGGGTGAATCTTGTCCGAAGACCTCTGCACCTTCTATAGGAAAAACCCCAAGGCCCTTTTAATCATCTCACACACATTGGACCAGAGGACAGGTCTGACACAACTTTCCAGCTCTGTGGCAATAATAGAATTCATTTATAATAAGGTGAGATTGCATATCTACTCCCAAAGCAGGGAATACATACTAGAGGGTTTGGATATGAATCTGTATCTCTGGCAGAGCAGCCTGAGCACCTTTCAAAACAAAAGGTTTAAACATATGGTTCAGAAATTCAGAAGAGCCAGAGTCAGTCCTCAAATCTGCAAGCACATCTGATGTGGGAACAAATGAAAGGCTGGGCTGGTGGGGTGGGGAATGGAGGAAATCCATCAGAAAAAAAGGAGGGCTTCTACCAGGTCCCTCTAAGAAGAAGGAAATAGAAGGAACTTGGGTGCTTTCTCTCATTTGCAAAACACTGCATTTCTTTATAAAACATTTTGCTCTCCATTCATTACACATGTCCCTAGAGGCAGAAATATCACCTAAACTCCTGTTCTGCCCTTTGTTTATTGTTTGCACTCAAATAAACATGAAACAGTGGTGAAAACTGTGCATATTTAAGCACCCATTCAGTTGACTAAGGAACATTCATGCCACCCAGGAGGGGCCTCCTGAGACCTGTTTTCAGGATGCAGCTCCACATACTTCTCAGCTGTCTGAGATGACACAGGAAAATGTAAAGTAGGAGGCACAAAACATGTGTTTTCCATATCCACTGGTGTTGGTAGGTGGTGAAAAGTAACCTCGGGGTCCAGGTGATAGGGGTGGTAGGTTGGCTGATTCTGAGTTCAGAAGAGCGTGACCCTGTCAAAGCTGAGGGGGAGAGCAAGAATGCTTTGCTCTGTGGAGTGTTCCGTGAAGAGTTTGTGAAGATCTCTTTCTTGGAGCGAGAGAGCAATTTGGATGCTGTTTCCATTGATTTTATTTTGCATTCTCTCTGTTGTGAAGAGGATTCTGAACAGAAATTAACCTTGGAGAGAAAAATAGCAAGGTTGGTACTACTTTTTTTTTAAACATCATTTAAACCCCATCCTTTCTCTGACCTTCAGCCATCCTAAAAAGGAGAGACCTGCAGACGAAAGAAATATATTTTGAAAGCTCGAGAGTCTTTTGTGTTCACTTGAAAGAGTTAATTCTGGATCTTTCAGGCTGAACAGAGCTCCCTACCTGTGCTAGATTAAAACAGCCATGCTGCTTCTCTCTGTGAAATGACCATTTTTGCCATTCAGTGAGACTCCTATTCTCCCGGGGTTCCCTGGCAGGGTCAGCATGCATGTGAACTCTTATTCTCAAGTGTTGGTCAAGACCATGCTTATTAATTAGATGCCTTGGTGGTTTGGATGAATGGTCGGAATCACTTTGCATGTCTCATTAACAACTTCACACTTGGATACAGGCTTCCTGGACATCAGAGGTGCCACTGAGCAAGATGGGGAAAGAGCCAGAAAGGCCTTATAACTCTTGTCCAGAGATAGCTGCACCATGCTGGAGCTACAGGTTCAGAAATGTGACCATTTTCAATTTACTTGTTGTTGTTGTTTTGAAAAGCTAGCATAACCCTTTCAAAGAGTTCTGTTCTTTGAATTCAGCAAACAGACGAACAGATATCCTCCATGCACGGGCATTGTGAGAGACATAGGAATACAGTGGCCCATACTAAAATAATCTTTTCTTTCATTCTTTCTTTCTTCTTTTTTTTTTTTAGTACTGGGGATTAAATTTCAGGGAGCTTTACCACTGAGCTACATCTCCAGCCCTTTTTCTATTTTTTAAATTTTGAGACTGGATCACACTAATTTGCCCAAACTGGTTTCAAACTTGCAATCCTCCTGTCTCAGACTCCTGAGCCATTGTGATTTTAGGCATATCATACTGTGCCAGGCTATAAAGAATATTTAGAAAAGATGGATATATATCAGTAACCATAATCAAGGATAAAAAGTGTAAGTATCTTAAGAGATTTGCAGATAAAATGCTGTAAGAATTCAAAAGAGGAAGTTATTGATGACTTCTGATTCAGGGGTCCATTTGTCACTTGAGCTGTGCTGTAAATGGTGGATATAATTTGGACCTACCTGGAAGGCATTCTGGAGGCATTGAAATTTGCAAGCTTTCTATTTATTAAACAGATTCTAAAATAAAGAAATACTTTTTTTTCAAATAAATATTTTCTGTGATAAGAATGACCTGCAACCAGCAAGTACTTCAGGCACCACATCAAATACTACAAAGAAGAGAGCATCCAATGGTGGGAAACACATGCTACATCGGTAAACTTTGTGGATTTACCTTTGTGTTTGCATCAGGTGAAACTTTTTGACTGCCTCGGTTATAAATAATAAAAACTGAAGTTTTTCGGTAACTCTTCTGGAGGATCTAAGAGCATTGGAGATACATTGAACTCTCTGCTGCCAAACAGCAAGAGATCCAAATCTCTGTCTGGATGTCGGAGGGCTGGGTGGGGGTACTGCTCTGCAGACTGTAAATACAGGTACAAGAAGCAGCATCTGGGTGTGGAGGTTGGATATACCATAGACTAGAGGTGTCAATCTAAAGACAGAAGGCATGAGGCCACATAGAACCTCAGGCACAAGGTCAAGTCTGGCAGTTCCCTGAGGCACTGAGGCTGACTAGAGGGACTTGTTATATTGAGCCCAATGGACAAGCCTGCAGGTATGGAGAAGAACCTGTTAGATGTGAGAGTTGGTGTAGTTTCAGTCAACTTATATAATGATGGCCTCTTCAGCAAGCCTGCAAAATAAGAAAGAAGGGAGATGGTACAAGGAAGTGGTGTCCAGCTGGTTCAGGAACACTGTGATGATGCTCCAATGCCTGAGATAGTCATGTGTCACCAGAAGTCTGAAGCTGGTGTCCTGCCGCTCAGAGTAAATGCTTTAACAGCAAGGCCCACATTTGGCAGCATGATGGAAGGGGGTTGGCTATGTTGCCCAAAGAAGCATTATCAGGAGGTGAAGGACAAATGTCTGAATCATCCTCTGAGGCCAGAAATCAGAACAAAGGACAGTGCTGCTGGCATTGTCAAAGACATTTTAAAGAATGGGAAGCAATGCAAGACACTGAAAAGTTCAGCACACCCTATCCCAAGCCTGGAACCATCTATAGATCATAGAACCTTCTTGGTAACCTAGGGTAATAAGGTCAATCCATTAGATTACACTAAGAATACTTGGTAGAGGATGGCCACTAACTATTATGCAGGACATTGGTAGGAGTACTGTTGAAGTGAACAAGTTAATATTAAAATGTTTGGCTGCCCCATTTATAAAAAGAAAAATCCTGAGGATTCTGAGTAGAAATTTCAGCCAAAAGAAACATGACTCCTTTGAGTGTAGCTGAGCTCCTTTTCAGCTGGCATCTCTAACCTGCAGATTGCACTGACAATTTCCCCCAAGTGTCACTGTTGCGTTAAATAGCCTCCGTCTCCCAGCCAACTCTGAACTCTGTCTCCCCGTGGCCATAATGTCCAGATGCTGGGCTCCATCAGTGCAATCTGAAAACATAGGCATCCATGCTATTCTTCCCCTGGTTCATAATGATATTTTGGGATACAATCTGCTATTTAAAACAGCTGCTGTTGATTTACTTGGGACACATGCTGGTTTCACGTCAAACAGAATGCCATGCAAACTTTTCCAGGGAGTTTGGGAGCGGGGGGTAGGAGGAAAAGAAGAGCATAGAAGATAAGAATGTCATTTATAAATACTTTCCTATGTTAGAAATCCCCCGTATAAAAATTTTTTAACACTCTGGGAAATAATGGGCCTATTTAACTGATTTCAGATTTTTTTCTACTTTACCATCTTATGTGCTTGTACTGATGTGAGGCAAAGAAAAACAGGGGGAAAGAAAATCCCCCTACTGACAGTGAAGCCCTGGTTACACTGACGAAGACTTGGATAGTTACTGAAATAATAATTGGTTTAAGAAGAAATGGCAATTCCTTATTTTCAAGGAGGCCCCTTGCCTCTTTAAGTCTTCTCCTGTCTGTTCCATCTTCCCTTTGTCCCCTAACCTCAGCCAGTTTCCATCACCTTTACCTTCCTGGAATTTATGGGCACCCAGAGCCATTGAGGACCAATTTCTATATGGCTGTTCTGACGTCCCACTGGGTCACTATCATCTTCCATTGAGACTAGTGCAGAGGCTCCTAATGTGCTTTTGGGCTTCCACTCTAGACTTTCCCAAATCCAGACTCTGTACAAAACATTCAATGATTTTAAAGCCTGAGTCAGTTACTGTCACTTCTTATTCAATATTTTCTAATCTGTCTCTGTCCCATCTATGACAAAATTCAAATTCTTAATCATGGACAAACAAGTACCCTTAGGGTCTAATATAATTTCCTATTTTTGTCCCCATTACACATCTTGTTCTAGTCATCTGGGCTTTCTTGGGTTTCTTGAATGTGCTGGTCTTATTTTCTACCCAGATTCTTTGGAATTACTGCTCCCTTTGCCTAAAGTGTCTCTTTTGGATCTTTGAAAGAAGTTGCATGAAGAGCCCTACCTTTACCATCTTATTTGCAATAATTCTTGGTTTTTAATATCTTACTACAATCCCTCAACCTGATTTTTTTTTCCCCAGAGCATTTATTAGTATCTGGAATTAAGACATTTATTTATTTATTTATTTTTCTTGTTTTTCTCTATCTTTCTAAGCAAAAGCAATCTCCCTGAAGGAGGGAGGGACTTTTTAGGCTAGGGTGTTTTAAGATAACTATTATATTATCCGTACCTAAAATAAGCCTAGCAAATCGTAGGTGCTCCATAGTTATATTTGGTACCTTTTAAATTTGCCATACATCTAAATTTCTTTTTAAATTATTTTGTCATCTTTAGCTTTTGATACATAAGGAGAACGGGTCTTTATTGAGTCAGAAGACACCTATGTGTTGACTCACTCCAGTGTACTGTAATTTATTTATAATTTCTTCATTGCGGTGTTCGACCCAACATTTAGATATACAATTGGAATTGACTTTTTGTAGAAATGATAGAAAACCTGGGTTCTTTTGACACTCCCTTTCTTAAAACACACTAGTGTCAGGGTGGAGACTGGATGGGCTAGGAATGGAGTTGGCAAAAAAAAGTAAGCCTGTTGGGGTTTGGCCTCAGTGCAATGAAAAAGCAGAAACAAAAGCCTGGTGCACAGAACAACACGTCAAGGCAGAGCAAAGAGGGCCCGTGGCTGGATTGTGGGATTTAATAGAGCAAATTTTTCTAATCTGGCGAATGGCAAGGTGAGAGAGGTGATCACAGTGGCCGCAGGCAGGAGTAGATGGCCATCAGCAGGAAGGTGGGGACAGGAGTTGGAGATACTCCACTGAAAGAGTCCTTAGGTAATTCCTTCTGTGGCACTGATCACAATCTTCATTCAATTAATTATTTATGAATTGATTAAACATGCACATCTGCCAGGCTCTAGGCTAGGCACTAGAGTTAGGAAGATAAAGGAACTTGAGATCATTCTGCCTCATTATCCCAGGTCACTGGGATTACAGTCCTGCGCTACTGTGCCTGGCCGGACTTGCCGAGTTAAGAAATTTATTAGACATTGGAGAGGCCAATGAGGCATGTTAATGTGAGTTTGAAGTTCAGAGAAGAGGTTGCAGTTGGAGATAATATTGAAAGGCTTGAGAGTGGATGGAACCACGTAAAGAGACAGAGAAGACAAAGATCTGAAAAGTGAGCCCCAGCTGATCCCAGAGTCGTGGTCAAAAAGAAAGGGAGGAAGCAGCAGAAAAGCCTGAGTCGTTGAGGGTAGAGAATGATTATCAGAAAGATGTGGTTTCCTAGGTGCCAAGTAAAGAGCACCTTCACATGTCAACGCTCCAAGAAAAAGAAGTGAAAATCTGTGTTGAATGGTACTAAGAGTTCACAAAAGATGAGGGCTATCCGGTGATTTGGCAACATGGAAGTAATTGGTGACTTTCCCCAGTGGCTTTCAAGGACAAGTGAGGACAGAGCCTGATGGGTTGAGTTAAAAAGAGATTTGAAGATGAGCAAGAGCAGAGACAACTTTAATGGGCATCATAAGAATTGGGATCAAGGAATTTTTTTGTCGTAGTTTTTGTTCTTTTGACCCATAATCTCACCATGTTGCCCGGGCTGTCCTTGAACTCCTGGGCTCCATGATCTTCCAGCCTCAGCTTCCTGATGTTTGTTTTGTGAAGGAAAATACCATGAATATTTGTAGACCTATGGGAACAATCTGGTTAAAGGAGAAAATACCAATCAGAAAGGGAAGAATTGCTACAATTGAGTAAAAGGGGATGGACTCCTGTTCTTAAGTGGATAGAGGAGCTGGGATTTAATAGAGCAAATTTTTCTAATCTAAATATTTTTATTTAAGGTTGTAATATAACAATTCTTCCCCTTTTTTTTCTTCTTTAATGAGTACAATCCTTCAGGCTATATACAAAAGACAGGCATTATTGTTTTCACCCTTTCACACGTCAAGAAACGGAGACGATGTGGTTAACTGTTTTGTCAAAAGTCACACAACTAATATGAGTATTAGAGCCAGGACTCGAACCCTGACCTTTCCAACAGTCTATGCACAGTTCTTTCTGCTTTTCTACACAACACATGTGTCAGTTACAATTGACAGTAGGGTCAGTTCAAAGCCACTGGTTTAGTATCTTTAGTATCTTGTGCAAATTAAGTAAGGCAAACTTTGACAAGTTCAGTCAAAAAGAGTGTTTTCGACTTCAATCTGCACCTGTCTTTTCTTCAATTAGCCAAGCCCAGAGATTTAGGCTGACAGATGGCAGTTACGACTTACCAAGGGAGCATTTCTATCCCTTCTATACTGCCAGTCCTTCCAGATGCATTTCTTCTCAAATGGCAGACTTATCAAGGATATCGCTTATTCTGCTAGCAAACAGCCCGGGGACAGGTGAAAAACAGAGAGACAGCAAAGGAAGATGGTCTGGATATCCATTTGCAGGACCTAAGGCTCAGATGCCTAATAAACAATCGACAATTGTTCTGGTTGGGCACGATTTTGTAACAGTTAGATCAAGGCATAGTAGACAAGTACTTAAATCTGGGCACTTACAGTTCTTCTGCCTTTAATATAAATTAGGAAGTGGAAAGCTTTCTCTTTTGAACAGATTTTCTTTCTTTCATTTCAACCTACCACCACCGAACTTGCCCTTTAAAAATATGTTCAGATTCTTCCAAGGATAAAACCAGAGTGAGAGACAAGAGGATATGATTCCAAAAGGTGGTTTCTGCTGTTTTGCCACATCTGCTCAAAATTCCACAGCTGGCACTGAAACCCAGAGATTACCAGAATGACTAATGAGTCACACAGCTCCTAGTCTTAAATGTGCTTGTAAAAATGTTCAGGGATTTGACCACAACTTTTCAACATCAAGAATGAGAGGTGTGAGAGCTCCCAGACATCAGCGTCCTCATCTCTTGCCAGGTCTGAATTTTCCCCTTCTGGGTAAGATTCTAGCAGATGCTTCAGCTAGTCTTATTTTAAATATCTCAAATGATGGTGCGCTCTCCCTTTTCCATTGAAAGGCTATTTTACAGCCCAGTGGATCTTATCACCAGACTGTGTTTTCCAGAAAGTTGCCTGAAATTCATCTTCTGTTAATTTCTTAACATAACTCACTTTTACTCACTTTGGCAACTCACCTGCCTCTCTCCCTCACTGGCAATTAAGCAAGTAAGTCTAAAAATGAGAGATCACGAGCCAATTGCTTTCTTCTATTCCTTTTACTTGCAGGATCAACCCATCATGCCAAGAAGCTTGGGCACTGAACATCCAGAGGTTTTCTGCTCTTCTTGTTCTGTCTCTTCAATTATCACCTTATCACTCAGCCACTCCAGTGCACTGTTCCCATGGACCAGACCTGGCAGGAGACTCCGTCATCAGCACCATGTGGTTCTTCTCACTGAACCCTCTGCCCCTGGTCCTGAGCCCCCAAGTATTTTTAACCAAGTCTCCCCTGTCGACGACTGCAAAGAAGGAGCAGTTATTAGCAGGTGTGCACTGAAACAAAGGTCAAGGTAGAAGACTCCACCCATCTCCAAGAGGCCCCACGTGTCCCGTCACATGCTATCTTGTCCATCCTTGACCATCAAGCCCACAGATGCTTTTCTTTCAGCCCTTTCTTCTCAGCCCAGATACTACTTTGGGGCCCCTTCGCTTTTCACTTCCAAATTTTCACTTCCATACCTTCTCTTCTTCCACCTCACAGCTCTCCTTGAGAACCTTGCTGCTTATGCCCCCACCTGACATCATCTTTTCCTCCTCAGATAAAGATACCCTGTGGGGTATAGAAGTAAGGCATATTAATTCCCTTACCATTTCACATACCAAGAAACCAAGTTAACAAGGTCAAGTGACTTGTCCCAAGTCACACAGCCAATATCAGTATCAGAGCCAAGGCCCCTACCCTGACCTTCTGATGCCCCACCTCTGGTTCTTCCTGATTTTCTACACAACTCATATGCAGCAATAGACAATGGAAATAGGCTTTGCTGGGGGCTCCTTTATTTTTCTAGGAAAGTGCTTCATAACAAAAGTATATTTATTTTACCTGCTTTAAAGAATCAACCTTCTAACTTTCCTTTTTTTTTTTTTTAATAAAAATCGTATCTTGAGTGTTGTTTTAAATGATGAAAAACAAAGGAATGGTTCCATACAAAGTACGATTATCTCTTGTTTAACTTTGTATTCAGGCCACATGTGTTTTTTAAGCAGAAACACTGAAGTAAACTATATGATAACTGAAAAGTAGTGTAATAGAATTTACATTGTGGCTTTAAAAAAAATACATTAGGCTAAAGATGTATAAAAACAATTTTTCTTTTGCTCGACTCTTGCTTGAACTCAACACCCACCCAACAATAATCAAGCAAAAGCCTCTTTTGTCTCCATGCACTAATGTCACTTGAGTTGTTCTGCTTTAGAATCCACAGGACTAGAGAGAAAAACACACATACCTGGAAAGTGAACGACATCAGGGAATGTGACTGACGTACCTGCACGCTGGCCATTCAAACTCTTTGAATTTCCCACACAATATGAACTATGTCATGCTTCAATTTCCACCCTGTATTTTATGAGTTTTTGCTTCACTACTCTGGTTTAATTTCTAAAAAACACAGAGTTTCACAGTTAGGGCCAACTGCTTATCCCAGGCAAATTAAATTAAGCCCCTGGCATTCAACTAAAAGTTTGTTTCACCTAATTGAGCAGCTAATGGGTATGGATGAATTTGAGGTACAGATAAAAATATTGTTTTCAAAGAGTCTTTCTGATTAGCATGCTCTGAAATGGGCAAGGAAAAATATTTATGCAGCCATTTTATAAGCATGCTCAAATCCATTTGCAAAGCTTCAGGGAAGATTTTAGAGAATTCTGTCCTATATTTACATGAGGTGATCTGCTCATTGCTAAAAAAAGGTTAAAGCCTTTCTCAGAGCCATTCTGTGCTACATCCACACCCAGTCATTCCCCATATGCCTGTGGCAAAATGACTTCCTCTGGTTATCAACATGTGTTTTCTCTCCATGACTGTGTGGGTCTCCACTCCAGTGAAACTCCATTGCTTCATATAACAAACTGCCTCAACTAACAAATGGCCCTGGTGCCTCTATGCCACCAAAGCAACTAGTAGTTGGATGGAGGAGAGAAATGACAAATAAATAGTTGGGGAGGATTCTCTGAAATCCTAATGTTCTGGAACTTGTTGCATTAGTTTCCTATCATTTTGCTGTGTTTGCCTTTATGGTATTGAATGTCAGGCAAGACAATCATTTCCCCCTTCCTCTTTTTTTTTATTGTGTCCATCTAAAATAAGCTTTAATTAACAGCAAAGCAGATATGTGTATTATTTTCCATAACTCACAGTCATAAAAGAAACCAAAAAAGCACAATGTTTAGCCAATTCACGTGTCATATTAAAGTCAGTTAAACAAAACTTTAAAGACTGCTATTTTAAATGACAGCTATCATTGTGACAGGATTATCTCAAATTCCATCTATCATCATCCTATGTATGGGAACTTGTAAGGGTTTGTTGGCTTAAGTTTTGTTTTTCTTCTTAGGTCTCCTGCCCTTTTATAATGGAAGAATGAGGAGATCATGGATATAGATTGGAAAAAAAAAACAAGGACCACAGATGTTCCAGGAGCTACTCTTCCCCCCAAACCAAAGTCAGGCTATTATAGGAACAATGGATGCCTTGGTGGCCCTACGAGCATTATTTCTTTGGTCTGCAGGTGAACATACCAGGTCACATTTATAAGGACAAGGTTTATACCTTTGTGTTTCAGGTGCTTCAATAAGTTCCTATTAGATGTGTTCTGTCTCCAGGTAATCTCTTCTGCATACCTGTGTCAAGCAACTGACAGGAAAAAAAAATGGTCATCTTAATGTAATTTGGCTCCTCATTTGCTGGGCTGAGGGTATGGTGTTTGATGGATGCTTTCAAGTTTCAGAAACTAATTTATTCATCCATTTTCCAAGTTCATTTAATAACTAGTGGAGAATGGCCTGGACAGGCTTCCAGATCTACCAATGGAAGCCTTTCACCCTGACTATAGAACAACTTTTTAAAAAGAAATTCTGACTTTTCTGATGTTACCCTTCAGTTGCCTCAGATTAAACACATTCCCATTCCTGGATTAAGAAGATTTTACTTTGTTTGCCCTTTAAGGCTGGAGGACTTTTCTTCCCACAAACGCACATTGGTTCAGCAAGTCAATTCTGTTCACATTGAGGTCAAGGTTCCAATTGCATTTTCTGGGGGTGTAACATATATTAATTGCATATGATTTCATTATTCACTTACTACATCAAAATGTATAGTAACAAGCACAAGCTTCCCTTCATATAACACACATGTATACACGAGCCGTATGCACACAAGTGTATTCACAAAATATTCACGCTTTTTTCCTTTCCAAAAATTCAAATTATGTTCCCTGACGTGGTCCATCCTGGAGATCAGGTGGTACAGCTCTCACCTGAAATGGAAGGGAAGAAAGGAGGGAACATAACATGTTTTTAACACTGACCATGTTTATGAAAAGACATGTTTCATCTTATTCAGCCTGTACAAAAACCCTGCCAGATGTGTATTATTATTATTGTTGCAGATGAAACAAAATGAACTCATGGTATTATTGGTCAGAATACTTTCCCAAAGTAATTCTGGAAGTCTTCATTGCAATCCTACCTAAGCACAGATATCCAGGTTTCCTTCTTGAATGGAGGAAACTTCCAAACAGTCCAGGAAAAGGAGCATTGTCCAGTTCCCAGGCCCACAGCACTTTCTCCTTGAAAGTTTCCATGGCAGGGCCATTAATTGGGGGCAGAAGCATTAGAGGAGCACTTGGAGGCAGAGGGACTTCCCACTGGCTGTCAGCACTCTACTCACATGCCATCCATCTCCTAGACCCACAGAGTGTTTAATGAAGCCGATTTGGATCAGTGGAGATCCGGTGTTCAGGCTGTTCTCCAAGACCGCTAAAATGGCTGGGAAAGGTGCCCACTTTTGGCAAGGAGTTCAGTGCTTGTTGTGGTATTATTTTTAAATAAACCGCTTTAACAATTTTTTAGTTGTGATTCCTTTGAAAGCTGTTTCAATTATTCAAATCTAATCAATCAGAATTATTGAGCACCTATTTTGTGCCAGGCATGGCTAAAGAGTATGAAAATCTGTAAGATACTTTTCTAGGAACTTAAGGAAGTAGAAGGATACAATAAACCCACATATAATGCAAAGAGGCAGACTACAAGAACTATAAAGGAGGTTCAGAGGAAGAGCCACAGGAATTCAGACAAGAGACATGGCTTTTGCCCTCTGGGAAATCAGAAGACACATCATGGATACAGTGCAAGCATTTGATTGGAGATTCAAGAGGGACATAATCCCCCCTTCAAGGCATCTGCACTTTATCCATGAGTAAGGCAGTGAGGAAATAAGCAATTAGTTACATCTTGTACCAATACTAAGAAGTAAAGGACCAGGATGCACTGAGAGCATTTACTGGGTAGTATAGGTGGTGGGGTACCTATCTCAGAAAAGTGATAAAGGAAGGTCCTGCTAGAGAAGTAATTTTTTAATGGAGACCTAAAGGATATAGAAGAACTAGTCCTTGAAAAGCAGGAATTAATTTTAAAAAAGAAAAAGAAAGAAAGAAAAAACAAATTTGGGGTTATCCAGAAAGACTCAAAAAGATCACTATGGCCAGAAGATAGAAGCAATGACACAAGGCTAGAGAAGTAGATAGGATTCTAGCTTTGCAAAGCATTTGGTCATGACAAGAGGTCTGGATTTTCTCCTAAGTGCAGCAGGACTTCTGAGAGGTTTTGAAAAGAAAAGACAAATCAGAGAGCCAAGTAGATAGAGAATGGGCTGAAGCAGGGAGGTGAATTAAGAAACTATAGCAATGTTTCATTTTTGCCAACATATTTTACATAAGGGTGAAGTTGGAGAAATAAAAGGTTGATAAATTCAAGATACATTTTGGAGAAAGAAACAAGAATTTACTAGATTGACAGGACAAGGCAACATAAACATAAGCTCAGAGGAGACCAAAGGTGAGTCTATGTGGACTTCAGTGACTAGACCAGTGTCATTCTTTCTTGGAACAGAGCCCTGGGTCATGGAATGACATTATGCATCTTTGTGGGTGAAATGTGACTCTGTTTATACTGTGCAGTTCTTGTTATGTGAGAATGCTTTTTTGAAAAAAAAAAAAAAGATGTGTGTGGGAGTGGGGTGCCTTGAGGTCAAATAAGTTTTGAAAATGATTTTAATATCTCCTTCCTGGGGAGTTATAAAGTACATTGACAATAAAGACTCTGACATGTCCTGTAATAAAGAAAAGTATTTGTTTAAAAGTTAACCCCTTTTAACTTTAACCTTAGTGTCCTTGTTCTATAAAAGAACCCCATGGGTACTGTAGAATCAGTTACCTAATATTCAGGGTCCAATGCAAAATGAAAATTGAGG
Source organism: Ictidomys tridecemlineatus (assembly GCF_052094955.1). Taxonomy (NCBI): domain Eukaryota; kingdom Metazoa; phylum Chordata; class Mammalia; order Rodentia; family Sciuridae; genus Ictidomys; species Ictidomys tridecemlineatus. Next base: position 115,858,498 of record NC_135477.1, on the reverse strand, counting down.
ACCCTGAGTCATTAAGAATCTTAAGTCAGTGACAGAAAAGCACCAACCCAGGTTGTGAGGCTGTTGTGAGTGTGGGGGCCTGTGGGACTGCGCATTGCCCACACAACATCAAGTCAGCATTATGGTTTCATGACTTCACATTACAGAGGAGGAAACAAAACCAGAGAACTGAAGTGACCTTGGTGATCCCCGACGAGGTCAGTGTTAGTGCCAGAGTTGCACTGAGGGCCTTCTGGTCATTTCTATTATGCTAGATAGATTTCTACAAAGTGAACCTGTCATTGGGGAGATGGGTCCTACCGCCATTAGTATGTCATTGATGTCATGCCCTAGTCAGGTGAAACAGCATATCTTTGGTCTTGGGTCTTGACCTTACTACACCAGACTCCAACTCTAAGGGGCCACTTCTGGTTCCACCCACCTCTTACTGGCTACTCAAGTTAATTTCACCTTTCTTTCCAGTCATCACTGTGGTATAGTCAGCCACAGGACTAAATTACTACCTTAACAGCCGTTCTGGGGACAAACTCTTAGGAAATATTATGTACTGGAATACTATGATTAGAGATCATATGGGAATACTGTGACTAGAGGTGGGTCAGAGAGCAAGGCTAGGGGAGGGGTGAATACCTTAAGCATCTGACTGTCACCCTGTTTGACAGCCCAGTATATCCTATCTACAGGACATTCACATAGTGCTGCATACATAGTAAGTGCACAAAAAAGAAAGTCTCTTTTCTCCCTCAAAGGCAGGAAAGCTGTGAAAAGCTATATAGAAGTAAAATGAGAACACTGAGGATAAATTTTTGTGCCCTGAAAAATTACACTATATGTGATGCCCAGTTCTCCAATAGTCAAATAAGGGTGGGCTTCAAACAAGAGGAAAAGAGTGAGCTTTGGAATTGGCTGTCCACAGGATAAGAGGAGGAGGCATGTAGGTAGAAAGCTGATACTAAAAAGGATTAGAGAGGCACAGAGACAGGAAATGGAGAGTGCAGAGGCTTTCTATCACTTGGTATTCTGTATTAGTCAAGGTTCTGCAAAGATGGAGAACCAACAAGATGCCTGTATATACAGAAAGAGGCTGATCAGCTGATTGGAAGAGTCCCCTCCACATTACGGAGGGCCATCTGCTTTACTCAGTCTACCAATTTTAAATGTTAATTTCAGTTAAAAAAAATACCCTCACAGAAACACCCAGAGTAATGTTTGATCAAATATTTGTGCAAAGTTGACAAGTAACATTAACCATCATGTGTACAACACTCCTCCCTTCTTATTTTGGCTCCATGACTTGAGAAAATTAACACCTGCCCATACAGTCTATATAACTGGAGCTGACCCCAACCCTGGACTTTCTAGAAATGAGACATGCCCTGGATAGATGATGCAGATATGAGCCTGAGTTCCGAGGTCTTTGGCTAGAGATTGTTAAATAAAAGGAAAATAAAATGAAAAGAGGAACTTCTGTTGGGTTTACTTTGCTAGGAAGATGTAGGGCAGGAACTTCGGAGACCACTGTGTATATAGAGGACCTACTTAAGAACAGCCCTGACGTCCAGGGACACAGGTAAGAGACAAGTTGCAGGGGTGCTAATGACATGGTTTGGCTCGACTCAACATTGCCAGAAATTTTCAGCTGCATGGGTTCCACGAGTTAGTGATGGGTTTCATTTCATACATAAGCTGGCTTAGGAAAAGTCCTTGTCTTTGTAAGCCATGAGTCTTGACAGATGCTGTGAGCATGTTATGTTCAGAAAATAAGCCAAGGGAACGGGCCTGCCTTATCTAAGGAGCACTGAGCCAGAGGCAGGCAGCTCTGCTTTCTGAGTGGTCCTTTCAAACCAAGTTACAGCATCGCTGAAGCCAGATGATTGAGCTGGACTCACTCCTGAGGCTGAAGCTAAATCTATCAACTACTAATGTCACATCATTAACCGGAAATGATTCTAGCCCTGAAATCCCATTACTTTGACAATAAAAAGTCAGGCTGTGCTACGGAATATGAGAACATATGTCACGGCCAGGATTGGGATGGTGAGAAGAGAGGTTGAAATCCCCTTCCTGTTGCTCTGAATTTGGGCTCCTGGACAGTTCCATGTTAGCCACACAGGATGGGACCCTCAAGGCACGACACCTTAGTATTAACTTCAAACAAATCCATGTGGATCCTTCCATACCTTCCTTTCCCTCCTCTTCTGTCTCTATTACCTCCCCCTGCCCTGCCAATTATTGAGCCCTATCCTATTTCAAGCACTGGGCCAGACACAATGGCTGTGAAAATGGGCACTAAAAAAAAATACATAGACTGGGCTGGGAAGGTTGTGGTGTGTGGGGCAGGGAGGGGATGAAGCATGTGTGGCTATCATAGTGCAGTACAGAGAGTGCTGTGCAGTGGCAGAAAAACTTTGGGGCACTGAAGTTGCTTAAAGTTTTGTTCTTTCTACCATCAGTGTTACAGTGAATTGCCTTATACGTAGACCTTTGCCAAAGTTACATATAAATTAAAAAATCAGGAAAAACTTACCTGTACAACAACACTAAGGGGTTATTTAATTAAGTCTTGATAGTCCATGTCATAAAATACCATGCATCCTTTTAAAATCATTTTACACATGACCACTAAATGACAGAGACTGCAGAACATCCAGCCATTTAAACAATATCATCATATACATCACGTACACACACCATCAGAGAGGCGGGTGGAGAGAGAGAGGGAGAGGAAAATTAGACATTGCATACACAGACTCAATGGTGATTGACTCAGGGTAGCTGGATATTTATTGGTTTCTCTGGATGTCTGCTCTTTTTCCAATGAACTTATACTATTTTGTAATCAGAGGGAAGAGTGAATGTTAAAAACATGATGCTCAATTGAATTATAAAGCAGAGCAGCAGAGCAGAGAGGTTGAGAGAAGCAGCCTGGGGAGTGACTGGGAGCAAGCCTGACATTGGGACCTATTACAAGTGTACTCTCAGGCCAGAGACTCATTCTCAGCCTCAAGTCTTCATCCATAGAATAGAAATAATAATTATTCTATTGGGTCTAATATGTGTTAATGGAGAAATGAAGTGTAAAATACTAAGCCCCATATCTAGCAATAGTTTAGTGCTTAAAAATATGAACTATTACTTTTTTTAAAAGATACTATTTTTTATTTTTCAGTTTGGAAAGATCTTTTTAAATCACTAGTGCTGGCAAGAATGAGATGAAACAGGTACTTTAATATACTGTGGTAGAAGTGGAAGTTGGCACTGTCTTTCTGAAAAGTAATGGTACAATATATTAATACTCTGGTCTCTGTGATCTCATTTTTTAGGATATTACCTCGGGAAATAGTTCATGGTGAGTCAGAGATTCATGTTATCAGGATTTGAATGGTGCATTATATATAATGGTGAGAAATTGGAAATGTCCTAAGTGTCCAGTGATAGAGGAATAATTATATTTCAAAGCTAATGTAATAAGGGTGAAACTCACAAAACCATTTCAAAAACTAAATTTATTTTATTTTTATTTCAAAAACTAACTTGAAAAACAGGTAACTTTAAAATTCTATAAAGCCCGATTCCATATATATATAAAATAACAGATATTGAAAATATAATTTTTAATGCAGTTTCTTTTTTGCTTCAATTATCTACTATGAGTATATGCTAATTTACAGGCAAAATTGAAAAATGTTTAAATGTAGAGGAATTTTTAGAAGGAAAAAATTCACTTCATTTCCTTTATTTCACTGATGTTTGGAGAGAAAATGATACAGGATAAAATATTCTTTGAAGAGTGCATTTCAGCTTCTAGTTCCCAAAGAAACCTCGGAAAAGATAACCCAGCAGACTTCCTCCTCTGATTCAGGAAAGCAGCCATTGAACAGGGTCTACTGAGAATAGCCAGGGGGTGAAGAGTTGGGAATGAGGGAGCTTCCCAAGGAAATCCACTTCCCTTTTCCAGCCAGGCAGCCTTACAGAATGGCAATGGGTTGGAGGTTATTTCTACTGGTTTAACAGCCCAAATGCTGGGCAGCCCAGTAACATGGGTCCAGCTAACAGAGATGCTGCACAGAGCAGGAAAGGAGTCTGTGGAGTCTTACAAGACTGGCTTGCTTTCCAGGTTTCCCTTCCAGACTGTCTCCATCTGAATAATAACCCCAGCAAAATGATTCAACCTCCCTGAGCCTCAGATTCTGCAACAATAAAATAGAGATTATAATCTCCACATTACAGTGCTGTACCAGGGCTTCTTTCTGGGCAGCACCTGCTGGTCTTTCTGTACTAATTACCAAAATATTGAAGTACTTCAGTCCAAGCAAGTGAAGAACCGATCCCACACACCTGCCGAGTTCCCACAGTTCTCTCTCCTCTCCTCTCCATAATCCTCCAGCCATAGACACAGAGACACCTTCAGATCCCTGCTCCAGCACAGTAGCAGGGCGCCCTCTGAATCACCCATGAAGGAGCCCCATTAGCTGATCGATGTTTCAATTATCATTCCTGGTTGTGGGAATAAAACACAAATGAGGTAATTCACATGGCTGAGTTTACAGACTAGAGATTCGGAGCCTTTTTTCAGGAAGTATACACTTGCAGAACTTCTCATGGATATATTTCCCCTTGGAACCAAGGTAAGAAAGACTTGAGGAAAGAGTTAATGAGTGGTTGAGTAGTGTGACCCCAAGGCGGCTCTCTTAGCCTTTAAGCACAGCACCGTCCAAATTCAGAGGAATGGACAAGGCCAGCCATTCATTAAGCCTCATTATTAAGTCTCCACAAGTGGCCTTCCTTAGCCTCAAACTTGCAAATGAAGAACAGAAATGGGTTTTTCACAATAAAAATAGTTTTTCAGGAGGAAAAAGGACATGGGTTTAGATTTTAACAGATCATCTGAGCGTTTTTGGCACTGATGAAGTTTAGGAACTGAACTTTCAGCCTATCTTGCTTCGGGGCCAGGCTGCCAACTCCTTAGAAAACAGAGGCTCTGAGAAACTTGTTAATTTATGATTTGGTCTTTTCTCAAGGATATTTTTCTCCATTCCTTAGAAAAGACAGGGCTAGGACAATCTACTCAGAGACTTGTCATGGGAATGACCGCTAACCTTGGTAGACACTCCCATAATAGTCAACACTCTTACTTTTCCCACCTCCAAAATAATTTTTGAGGAGTCTTGTGTGATATAATATTAAGAAATCTTTTGGATACTATGAATCTCACACACTTTGTTAAGGAAAAGCATCAAGTCTGACATTTTGAGAAATTTGTACATTAATGATACCTCTGAAAACACAGCTTACACAAAAATAACTTCTTTCTTGTTCTTGATTAAATGAGCTACAAAGACTAGCGCATGACATTAAACTGGAGTGGCTTCCAGGAACATTGCTATTTGGTCAGAGTGAGGGTTCTAATAATCTGAGTACATTTAAATTGGAAAAAAATTAGGTACTTTTTTAATGTGCTGAATTTCCTGTTAAAAATGTGACCATCTTAAGAGTCTTAAATGTTCTACTCATTTCTACTCCTTCTGAAGTCCTGGGGAGAAAGAAGGCAACAATCCAAAATCTTGTGCCTGTCTTTTTCTGGCTCTTAGTTTGCGTATCTGTTATTTCAATTTGGAAGTCTATTACTCAAAAGGCTCTAGAACCCCTAAAACAATTTCATGCACTTTTGTTATTTGGGTTTTTTTTTTCTTTTTTTCTCCTTCAGGCATCAGGAAGCCTTTTGAACCCCATAACCATATTTTGTATGAGGGCAACATGCACTTTTCACAGGTGTTCTGTCTGTGACAAAGGACAAAATAAGTCTCCAAAAAGACTCATCTGCTAGCTTTTTCTGATGACTTCTATTTCAAGGTCCTCTCTCTCTAATTAGCCTCCCCAAATGGACTGTTTAATGCATAACTAATCTTGAACTTGCTCTTTTCTCTGACAGAAGAGAAAATTGCACTTCATTTTGTTGAGCTGTGGTGCTTATGTTGCACATTTATCAACGAGTGATATTTTAGAATTCTAGATGGCAGCTGTTCAGAGTTTCCTCATTGGCAATATTAGATTGGGAATTACTAATGGTGAATATATAAACCCTCTTTAATATGCAGTCTAATCAAAATTGTTCTAAATATTTAGCTTCCTAAATTCAAATTATTTTCCAAAGTATATTACTCTAATGAAACATTCTTTTTAGGATCTAGAGAAAAGTTGAAAGCATTTATAACATTCATCATATAACCAAATGTTATTATTGATAACGGTATAATTCAATGTATTGATCTGAACATCTTCCTAGTTCTGCATCTACCTCATTTTAATTTATTTATATTATCTTCTTTCAAAAGTAAACAAAACATTTCAAAAACTTTTAGTCTGAAAAAAATGGTCATGTTTGTTCTGTGTTGTTTGTTCAAAGGCATTTTTAAAATTCACCTTTATCTGTTTTTCTACTGCAAGTAAACATGTGAAACAAAATAAATATGCAAGTTAAAATACAAGTGGCAAACAGAACTCAAAAAAAAATCCTTTTACTGATGGATACCATAATTTTACAGGCACAAGCACCAGGGTCTCCTCTGTCTGTACACACAGAGGGAAGGCTGAATGATGAAGTACCAAGGAACCAAGAACCCAGGGTATTGGAAAAATTTCCCCTAGTATCCCATGTAAGACTTTCAGCCCTTACCTTTTTTATAGGAGTCTTTAATTGATCAGACAGCAGGAACAAAAGCTAAAAATCCTTGGGTTTGCGAATGGAAAGATATAAAGCAAAAAATATTAAATTGGAAAGTGCCACAAAATTAAAGAATGAGTAATGGTATGAAAAGGTGCTGTGGGGATGACTTCCCAGAAAGAGGAGGCACTTACCCAGTGGAAGAAGAGAAAGTCCAGGACAAGGAAATTACACAGGTGAATAACAAGTTGGAGGTTAGGTGCACACTACCTCTTCACTCAGCTGTGCACATCTGCCTCCTACTGAAGACCACAAGAGGACAAAGGGGCTTGGTCTCAGTTTAGGCTAAGGCCTCAAGACACCAGGTAGAAACTGCTACTACATTCCATGTGCACTTTGGGACTTGCAAGGATGTACAATGTAAATCCAATTTTAACAATCTTTATCCTAGCTCAAAAGAAGAACATAAAACAGTTGAAATTAAATGCCTAAAAATAGCTATTGGAGAAAAAGAATTTTTTAAATTTATTTTATCTTGTTCTAATTAGTTATATATGACAGAATGTATTTTGATACATTCTACATAAATAGAGTATACCTTCTCATTCTTCTGATAAGAATTTTTTTCTTTAAAGCTATTTATTATGATAATTCTTTCTGCACCCTCCATCCAAAGTTTGGAAAGAGATTGATATTTCTTTCTCCTGATGGGGTTTCAAGTAAACCACAAGGACAGTCTGTGACATGATCTCTGATACCAGACTGGTATATGATTCATGCCTGAGAAACCTAAAAGGTTTGTATGGCTGGGACTGGGTGCCTACCAGGTGGCTAAAAAAAAAAAAAAAAAAATGCAGACTTTCTTTTGGGAAGACTTTGCATTCAAAGAGGAAGGTGGCATCACAGGATATCCAAGAGGCTGTGGAAAGAAGCCAAAGGGACTAGCAAAAGCTTGCGCTCACATCAAGGGAGATTCTCAGATATGGGCATTCCCAAAGAACCCGGGAAATTGCTCCGAGACAAAGTCAGTTACATCCTGCTTGGCTTCCTAACCGGCTCTGGCAGGCCAGTGCTGGAGGTGAGACACTTGAATTTTGAATGAAATTTGGAGTTTTTTGTTTATTTTTTTGTTTTGTTTTGGGGGGTGTTGTAGGGGATTGAACTAAGGAGCACTTGACCTGAGCCACATCCACAGCCCCTATTTTGTATTTTACTTAGAGACCAGGTCTCACTAAGTTGCTTAACGCCTCACTTTTGCTGAGGCTGCTTTTGAACTCTCAATCCTCCTGCCTCAGCCTCCTGAGCTGCTGGGATTACAGGTATGTGCCACTGAGCTAGGCTAACATTTAGAATTTTGATTGATTGAACATCCAGGTGACTGAACTGACTACTGTGGGTTTGGGGATGGAAAGATATAAAGCAAAGTTAACTAAAGGATATTTAGGGCACTAAAGTTACCTAAAGGATATTTGACTTTTTAAGAATTACCAGGAAAGTCAATGGCACCTACCACCAATTTCATCTGAGACAGAGAAGAAACGCCCTTGGAGTGGATGTGCTTGCAGCAGTTATCAGAAAATAAAATTCAGTGACTCTACGATTGTCCCTTAAAAGTCCTGTTTGTTCAATGTAATGGTAACATAAAAATGAACATAAACATGTAAACAGGTAGGTCAAATCAGGCCATAGAATGCCTCTAGAAATGAGAAAGCTTTCCACTGAGGAGAAGTGAAATTAGGAAATTTTGAAAATCTGCTAGAGATACAAAGGCAAGATTCTGCACTGCGTTTAGGAAAATGGATGAGTGGAACTAAAGGGGCCTCTAGTAACACTGTCTTCTTCCAACTGTGTCTTTTAAAAGAAATCACATCAGAATGAAAACCAACCGAACTCCTTTTTCTTGGGGAAAACAGAAGAAGCAATCAATATATAGGAGTAGGATAAGCATTCTTCAGTCAACTCATCAAATTAAAAAAGAGGGACATTTGTGGATGGTCTTGGTTCTGACACATCTCTCACATCATCAAGAAGTTAGTGCTCCGTGGGAATTAGTCTGATGTATGAGTTTGTGTAACAATCGAGATCTTCCAGAATTTCATCCCTGACACCAAAATTCCTGTGTCACTGCACTGGACATGAAAATCCTCTGCTAAAAGTGTTTACCAACCTAGCCATGTCCATTTGAACAGTGACATTTGACAGTCGTGGAGTACGGAGTACAAGAGGGAAATGAGCAATGTGTGTCTAAATGACAAGGTCAGCCAGCCTGGTGTATCTCATACAATCATTGTCACCACCTCTCCACCCTCTTTCTCCATCCTGTGTTCAGAAATTGCCTCCTTCCATTAGCAAGCTACCAATGACCATTGTTAGATTTAGCCTTGGCTTTCTTCCACTCACTAGTGAAGTTACCAAGACCAAGTTATTTGCTTGTTTAGACTTTAGTTTTTGCATGCACTAAGGGAGGGGTTTGACTAGATCAGTAGTCCAGGGAGCATAAAATAAATCTGCTACTTAAAGGTACATCCCAAGTCCATCACCAGAGATGTGTGACTCGATATATAAAGGGCCCAGGAATCTCCATTCGAACACTTCTAAAGCAAAGGACTCAAATAATACACAGCAATTTTAATCCTCTCTTCTGTTCTTTTCCACCATACCTGTGGTACTTTACAAAATCTAGTGTGCTTACTTGGTATATTTTTATTTGTGATCCATACTCACTGGGTGCTGGGATCAGGTAACCAGGAATCCAGGCCTCACGTCACATCCAGTCCTTCTGCTAACTGCACAGAGTACACCTGCTTTTTCACTGACATAGGTGAGCTGGATGATTGCATTAAAAAATCCTCACTAACCATGAGACAATGCAATTCCGCTTCTGTTACATCATCAGGTCTGCCATTAGGAGTTAACAGATATTCTGTTATTTGGCAAAACATACCTTTACTCCCTGAAGAGGCATCTGAGAAGTTCTTTTTGGGGGGTGGGGAAGTACCAGGAATTAAACTCAGGGACACTCAACCACTAAGCCACATCCTCAGCCCTACTTTGTATTTTATGTAGAGACAGGATCTTCCTGAGTTGCTTAGTGCCTCACTAAATTGCTGAAGCTGGCTTTGAACTTGCAATCCTCCTGCCTCAGCTTCTGGAGCTGCTGGGATTACAGGTGTGCACCACCAGGCCCTGCTTAAGAAATTCTCTGTGTGATTAAGAATGCTGGCCTAGGGGGATCAAAAGTTACATACTCTAAGATAAAGCTTTATTTATCTTTTATGCCCTACAAAGATGTCTCTGTCTTAGATAGTTCAAAGTTTATTCTTCTTCTATGTATTATTCTGCCCTCTTCCCATTATCGCATCCTTTCCCAGTTGGCACCTGAACATAAAGATGATCATATCTGTGACATATTCAATAAATGAATGTCCTTAGAGTCATGTACCGTCCTCTTGTCCTTGCTGGCCTCTGACATGTTGTAGCTTGTTCGTTCCAGTGCCTGTGAAATGGTGGTGGCACTCCCTGACGTCTGTCTTCTGTCAAGGGCCATGTTGGCATCCTCTGCTGAAGTCCTGGCTCGAAAGGTAAGGCCACACTCATATCTCTCCTTTCTAACCCTTGGCCTCTTCTGGTTCCATCCTGCTGCTCCTTCACTCCCCATCCCCGAGAAGGGTACAGCATATTGTAAGATGTGAAGAAATGGGATGATAGCTAATATCCAGTCCCCTAGATCTCCCTTAGCTATTTCTAAAACCCGGTCTGGCACCATATTAGATGCAGTGTCATCCCAGCTGTGGGAGTGCTAGGACAAGCCTGCTGTTCTGGATCAGGCTTCCACTGCATCTTCCAACAACGTGCAAGCCCAGGGGGGCCAGAGAGCTGGAATATTAAGGCCTGCTGACTTGTCTTTCTTCTCCTTGCTCCTCCTAGCTGTCTCTTCTCAGAAATATGAAGGGCTTTCTCACCAGTGAAGTTGTTCTTTACAGCACGTGTCAGTCCTCTCTACACTATGCTTATCAGATTCATTGATCCAGATTCTCTATGCTTAACATTTGATTTGTAAAAGGGATTTTGGCAAATTTAAACACTTTTCCCCTCTCGACAAAGTCTGCATTCCAACACCATGGTCTCACTGTGATTTTTTTTTTTTTAATATGGTTTTCTACTGACAGCCAAGAAACGACTTCTCGTTTCTAACTTCCCCCAAAATGATAAAGTCCATTGATTTAAAAAGTGCAGAGCCACACAGGGACATCATTTCCGCAAATGAAAAATGTCAGCTTAATGTTTGCAAAGATATTAATCCTGTAACATAATGATCTAGACTGCCTTTGGGAAATTGGAAGCTAGGAAAATAATTTATGCAAGTGAGTGTTGCATCTCGGGCTATGAATGGTCAATGGTTTAAGATCAAATACTGTTGAGTTTTGCTACCTTGGGGATCACAGAAATATGGGGAGTACAGGGCCTTAGAGATTATTACAGAGAAACTTGGTACAATGAGGGAAGACGATTTCTCTTAGAAAACAGAAGGGCTTGGTACTAGAAAGTCTTTTACAGCCTGGCCCTCCAAGTTTCCCACTCCTCACTCTTCCAACGGAACAGCAACTCGGGGACCTTCAGATGCGCTGGTTGCATGGCTACAGCTGTGTCTCACAGGCCCCTCAATGGGAACACCCCAGGAATTAGGGTACTAAAAAGTAATGAGCAAACTCACAGCGACTGAGTGTCAAAAATCTTGCCTCTTGCATTTATTCCACCACACAAGGAATATCATGTTGTTAGAAGTATGAAAGTACCATATTTAGTTAGGTTCCTTTTACAAGGGGAAAAAAAAAAGTGGATCATAGTGGTATCTTACTTTGAAGGAAAAAGAGATTATGTATAATTACCATTGGCTACAATTTGTCTCTTCTTAAAAAAAAAAATGAGTAGGAGCCACAAAGCTGAGTCTGGCTCTGAGGAAAGGGAGAAAATGGGAGAACAAACACTGAGCAGGAAGCAGAGAAACCACAGTTGTTACCATAGTGATGAACATTCAGTCCGGATGGTGCTGCTGCCGGCTTGTGCTAGTGAGTGGGAGAAAACCACTCTCCTTCTGGACTGTGTGACTGAGGACAGAAAAATCTGAGATGACCAATTTAACTCTTTCCTCGACAGCCTAAATTGTATCTCTGTAGGTAGAAGCAATTTTTAAAAAATTTATTGTTTTCAGATATGGGGATTGAACCCAGGGTTGCTTTACCACTGAGCTACATCTCCAGATCTTTTATTTTTTGATTGTGAGACAGGATGTCACTAAGTTGCTGAGGCTGGTCTCAAACTTGTAATCCTCCTGCCTTAGCCTCCCAAGTCACTGGGCATACAGGTGATGCTTATAAATGTGTACCACCACATCCAGCTATAACTAACATTTGTTAAGCACCTACTAAGTAGATGACAAAGTGCTAGATGCATCAGAAAATTAAAGACAAAATCTCCATTTTAAGTATTAAGATTTCAAGAAGGTAAATAATTTGTAATTTAATGACTAGCTAATAAAATGACAGAGCCAAGCTTTATACCCAGATCTTTATTTTAATACAATCTAAATGTATTTTCCGTGCAAACCTATTTCTACCAGGCCACAACTATTCCTGTCAAATGACATGGTAAAAATTCATATCCCCTTGAATAATGCAAATGTAAGATATTCATGGTGGTCAAAATCCCAGGTTTTGATAGTTTATAATTTTCCCTGTCTTGCAAGTTTTCTGGAAAAATAATTGATTTTAAGCTTTCTCTTTTTTATTTATAAACTGAATAGGTTTTCTGATAACAGCTTAATTAAATGATTTGGAAATTTTCCTAAATGACAGGTTTCAATGCATTTTGCATAAATGTGACAGTATCATGATTTACTGACTATAAATGCTGCCTTGGAGACAGGCAAGGGTTATGGAATTATCACTTACATTATATTTCTTCCAAAATGGAAATACCTTTGAATTTTTAACAACAATCACGTACTACAAGTAGACACAATAAATAATATTGAGAAATTCAAGGGCCCTATAATTCTATTCCCATTCTCTTTTCTACTCCCCAAAATAATAACTGTTGCCAATCATTCTTTGGAACTGCCCTAAAATAATAACTATTGGTGCTTGTCCTTTTTGAACATTTATGTAGATGATGGTGGATAAAAGTGTGGATTCATAATTCATCTTTGCCACTTACTGTGTAACTGGACAAATTAGCCTCTTAACCCTCAATTTCTTACATGTAAAACAAGGATAATAATATCATCTAACACAAATATTCAAATACTTAAAATGCTATATGGAATAAATTAGATAATAAGATAAAGTACCTTGCACAGTATGTCAATGTCTTGTAAGTGGTACCATACATGAGTCTGTATCTCTATTTACATACCTCATTTACATACATGAATTATGCTATAAATCTGCAGCTATAAATCTCATTTATCAAAATACCTTAACAAGTATTTCCATGCTGGGATTGTGGCTTAGTGGTAGAGTACTTGTCCAGCACGTGTGGGGCCCTGGGTTTGATCCTCAGCACCACATAAAAATAAATAAATAAAATAAAGGTATTGTGTCCAACTACATATATATATATATATATATATATATATACACACACACACACACACACACACACACACACACACACACACAGTATTTCCATGTCTTTATTCTTTATGTTATAATTTACTTTATCAATTGCTGGAGAATATCCCAAATTATGGATACATAATAATTTAGTTAAATATAATTAATAAAATTGCTTGCAATTTTAATCTGTAGAGGTAGGGTTGGCAAATTTTGTATAAATGACCAGGTAATAAATATATTTTAGTCTTTTCAGACCATGCCATCTCTGTTCCAACTTTTCAATTCTATTGTTGTAGCACTAAAACAGCTAGATATGATATATAAATAAGTATAACTATGTTACAGCAATACTTTATTTTCAAAAATAGGCAATGGGTTGGATTTTTCCATGGCCTGTAACTTGCCAATCCCTGATGTAATATGCTAATTAGCATTGATACATTTACATCTTTTCTTACTTCTCCGAGTAATTGCTTTTAAATACAGGGTCCCTGGGGAATCTGAACAGTAACAGAATACCATAGACTGGTGGCTTAAACAACAGAAATGTATTTCTGCAGTTCTGAGAGCAAGAGATTTAAGACTAAGGAGCATGCTAATTAGTTTTTGGTGAGACTGATTTCTCCATGGTCCTTACAAGGTGGGGTTGGAGGCATGGGGACAGAGTGTCTTTGATGTCTGATTTTAAATGACCTATGTTGATATGTAACATCAAATTTTCTGCAACTTACACTCCTACCAAATTATGTGAGAGTGCCCAGTATTCTACATCTCATCATTGGTACTTTTTAATCATAACTTACTTTACCCTCTGATAATGTGATAAACCATTATATGCAGCTTTAATTTTCATATCTGATTATTCATGAAAACATCTTTTCATATGCTTGTTGGCAAAATACATTTCTTCATTAGGGAATTTCCATCTTTCATCAACTTTTCTATGTTATTATTTTTCTCCTTTTTTATATGTTAGAGATATTTAAGTCTTGTTTAACTAAGGACATCCAGGTTTGACCTTTATTATATTCAAAAGCACTTGTTCAATGTGGGTCCCTCACTTACTAGATCCATGAGTTCTATGAAGTCCCATATTTTGTTCCTATCCCTGGGTACAGTGTACTAGGTACTAGTACAGTGTACTAGCTCATAACTGGTGCTACAAAATTGTTTGTTGAATGAATTAATAAAGGACATATATATTGTAAATACCGTTACATATTGCTTTGGACTTCTTTTAACTTTATTTATGGCATCTTTGATAACACTATTTTTAATTTGTATAATCAAATTCATCTATTTTTCTTTAGAGCTGTCAAGTTCATGCTATGCACAAAAGGGCCTTCTTCTCTCCCAAACAATGTCTTATACTTTTAGTATTGAATTTACAGTCTTATTTTTTGCAATTTGATCTTTAATGTACAAATTAATTTTCATCTGTTTGAAAAAGATATACAATTCTATCTTCCTCCTAATTAAGATTGTGTTTATTGAACAATCACCTCATTACCACCAATGTGAAATGCAATTTTATCATATTATATGAAGGATGTGAATGTGTGTGTTTGTGTGTATACACACGCATAAGTGCATATATGAATGTTTCAATAAGTGATAAAGCATATCTCTGTTTTTCTTCATTATTTTTTATATTTCATTTTTACTTTTTGCTGTTCTTATGTAAAGGCAGGTAAATACAGTTTCAATTTGTCAACACTCTGTTGATTCCAGTCAGTCATTCCCTACAGAATAAGCCAATAAGAGGAGCACTGGATCAGGAAAAATTATCTTTCAATCTGACTTTCTTCATTAGCTGCTTGGCTTTAAGCTGCACAGCTTTAAAGACCCATAATCATACCTGTCTGACCTGCTTCACAGAGTTATTGTGAGACTAGGGAGTGAAAATTGATCTGCATATTTAAAGTGCTCTAAAAATTAAAAGTTCTTGACAAGTGAAAATTATTCATATTCCCTATTAGTGACAAGTATCCTGTGGTTTCATCTTGAGAAGACTTTACTCAAATTGACTGGAAATAGGCGAGTAGCATTCTGTGTAAGTAGAAGCAAATCACTGAGAACATCTTCCTCTTGTTATTACAAGTTGTATTCCAAACCACCATGCGTCAGTCCTCCCACAAAATGAATCAAGTACTGAAGGAGTTCTTGTCTGTTTTGTGCCTCTATCATCCTGGCACACTCCTGTCTGTGGAGAATCAGGGTAATCCCTCAGCCTCTAGTTCTCTATCAGGAGCACAGGGAGGCAGAGGAAAGCCCCGGTGTGCCTCTCCAGAGTGGCAGAGGGTGGATCAAGGGAATCTATTTTGTGTACTATATTAGTTTCCTGAGGCTACTGTAATGAATCATCCTACAGTGCATACCTTAAAACAACAGAAGTGTATTATCTCACACTTTAGGATACCAGAGGTCTGAAATCCTGCTCTCTGCAAAGCCGCACTCCCTCTAGAGAATTTAGGGGAGAAACTTTCCTGGCCTCTTTCATTTCTGGTAGCTACAGGCATCCTTGACTTGTAGCCACATCACAGCAATCTAAGTCCCTGTGGTCTCATTGCTTCCTCTTCTCTGGTCTTCTCTGATTCTGTCCCTTTAAGGGATATTTGTCAGTGAATTTGGAGCCTTGCACAGATAGATAATCCAGGATGACATCATCTCTAGGTCTTTGACTTCATTACATTTGCAAAAGGCCCTTTTTCCAAATAGGGTAACATTCACAATTTCCAGAGATTAGAACATGGATCAGTCGTTTTGTGAGCCACCAATCATGTCAAGTGCCCCATACCACCGGAGGCAGTAAATGTAACCAGGACTCAGTTCACACAGTACTTTATCAACCTGAGCCCTGACTGGCCACAGCGGGCATCAGCCAAATGGGAGCTTGTGCTCAAATGATGGGCATGAAGTTCTGACGTTTGGCTCTTCCTAAAATATACATATAGCTCTTCTCAGACTCAGACTTGACTGAGGTTAAATTCCAGAAAAGATAACATTTTTAAGTACCTCCTTCCTGCTCCCACCCCAGATCCTCATGCTCCCATAGAAGAGTCAAGAGAGGATCACCAAACTAATACACGCCTCTTCTTCAAACCACTGTGATTCCTCGTGGAACAGGGTAATTTCCATAACCAGTCTAGCTACCAGGTCCACTGCTGTGTAAGGTACTGCTCAGCCACTCCTTCCAATGCGGCCCTTGTCTCCTCCCACCTCTTCTTAAAAAATTTTTCCTTTTTAGTTATATGTGACAGTATATTTTGACATACTTATCCAAACATGGAGTACATCTTATTCTAATTAGGATCCAATCTTGTGGTTGTACATGATGTGGAGATTCCCTATGGTAATCAGTCCTTCCCTTAGTTTTTCAGAGCGAAGCTATAAAAACTAAGGAATGAATTTTTTTTCCTTTTTTTTTTTTTTTTTTTTTTTTTTTTAGTTGTAGATGGACACAATGTTTATTTGTTTTCCTGTGGTGCTGAGGATGGAACCCAGTGCCTCACACATGATAGGCAAGTACTCTACCACCGAGCCACAACCCTAGCCCTAGGGACTGATTTTTAACCACAGATAACATATTTAATGTATCTTAAGCTCTAATCCAATTTCTCATCTTGGTTGCTCAAAGAGAATTTTCTGTTTCGAAGGTCCCTGTGGCCATCCAGAACCTGTGGCATTCACAAGCTTCCAGTGCTGAGTCACAGGTTGAAACTCAGCTGTTTTCACATAGTCCTCTCAGGATTTTTCACATCACCCTTCAAATTTGGTCTTTCAACCTCCTCAGAGAAAGCTTCAAGTACATTTTTTTTTTTCAGCCTTAGGTTGTTTCAGGGAAAGGAAACTCTGGCATTTACAAAAATAAAGCAAAATATAATAAGTTTTTGCATTAAAGAGATCATTCTATTCTCATCTCCAAACACCCAAAGGTGCCACAACCAAAACACTGAGAAGTAGGACTTCAAAAGGTTATTTGGAAATAACTTAAGTGTTGCCATGGAGAATCAGTTAAAATACATTTTATTTCATCTGCTAAAGCAACTTTTTGCAAAGCAGAAAAAAGTGTTTAGGAAAACTTCTAATTTGGAATCTTGGCAGCATGGCTTTAATTAGTAGAAAAGAAAGAGATTTCTTAGGAGGTGTGGTGACTCGTCCAAGGTCCCATAGCAACTTTTGGCAGAATTAAGACGAGAATCCAGATTGCCAGACGCCAATCTAGTGCTCTTTCCATTACTATTGCCACATTTCTCATTCTCTTTTATAATTAAAATATTCCTGGAAGTGACAGCTGCAGAGCTTCCACCTGAAGTTGGAGATTAGTGTTAAAAGCCCTGATTTCTACAAATCAGATACGAGGTTAGCAAACTTTTTTCTGTAAAAGGCCATTAGGAAATATTTTTAGCTTTGCAAGCCAGATAGTCTGTGTTAAAACTACTTCACTCTGCTATAGGGTAGCCATAGAAAATATGTAAACAAATGATTTTACTGTGTTCTAAAATAAAACTTTATCAAAACAAGCAGTGGACTAACTTTGACCTGCTATAAACTTCTGGATTAACCAAGGTGGGTATTCAGTTTCATCAACCTTTATTTTCACGTTCTGTAAAATGAGTATAACAATATTCTACGCTTTACAGGGATATGAGAATTAAATGATAGAAAACATGTCATGTGTTCACAGTGCCTGACACATGACACAAAAAATTTTGCCTGTTTATTATTATTATTGTTACTACCATTATTTTACTTCTGACCATTCCTTCTGGAAAAGGAGGAGAAACAAGGAAATCAACATTTAGTGACTTTCTTTTCCCCTGACCCTAGGCAGACACATTCAACCACGGTCATGAGCTCTCTGCTGCTGTTCAAGCTTCATTAGATAGCTGACTATCACAATCTACACAGAGGGCAACTCGGACTCTGCTCCCATACCCAAGACAGAGTTTGCCTTCCCCTTGGATCCCAGGCAAATTCTAAATTCCTGCAGCATCATGGCTCCTTGACACCAGGTAGTTTTCTTTTTAAATATTGAATAGCTCTCATTTTCATTGTTTATTTCTAGAGATTATAATGCAGCCAGGTGCAGCATTTCAAAGACCAGACATTTTTACCAGTGCCACCTTGCCTGTAGCCTTTCCTTGAAATTTGAAATTTTGTATTACAAAGAGCTTCACTTTCCCTGAACCTGTCAAAGGTACAGAGTGGGGGGCCTGTGTCTCTGGGTTACAGCTCTGTGGAAGCCTCACACATTTCCATCATGTAAATGGGATGGGATTCAGGAGAAGGTGGCCCCGTCTTTCACCTCTTGTAGTTTTACTGAATTATGAAACCTCATCATTATTACACTTCAATGACACAGGTCCAAGAGATTGCATTATGACAAGGTTTTGCTAAACTTTAAAATAATATAGAACCCTTTTAAAGCTAAAAGTGTTTTAATAATGTGTCTCATTAATTCTTTAACCTCTTATCTGTATGACAAATATTCCTGAGTTTATGGCTGACAAATTAAACCCGAGACAGCTCTGAAATAGATTGACTGTGGACTAATGAAAGAAGCTACTTTAATGCCCTGTAAAATTGTTCTGTCCAATCTTAGATTCTACCCTTTATTTCACTTATAAGGTTTCATCGTATTACTGTAGAGCTCTGTAGTCAACAGTTTCATCTGTAAGAAATTTACATTTCACAATTGCCTGAATGAAATATAATATGGTTATAAAGGACAAAAAATCACAAATTCAGATATACATGTCCTTTCCTTCACAATTATTAAATGATTGTGTGTAGTTCTATCAAGGTTTCCTAAAAACTATACACATGTCATTTCTTGCCAGGAGGGAAGGCAAGGGTGTGGGAAGGTGTGAGCTGAGCCTGGAAGGGTAAGAAGAGTGGCTGGACACTAGCCACACAAAACCAAGAAATCTCGCATGTGGTAGAAGTTTGTGAAGGGCGATTGTTGGAAATTAGACTGAAAATGTTTTATCTAAACCTGGCACTCTAGAGAAAAGGAGGGTCTCCCTCTGTATTCCCAGACCAACTATCATTTGTGTCATTCACATGACCCTCTTGCCCTCTCATCTTAAGTCATCTGAACTCCACCAGGAGGACTTCTCTCCCTTCCTAGAGAAAGGGGTAGGATTAAGATCCTGCTCTCCTGAGCCCAGGAAAGGTAACTTGTCCCAGTGACAAACTGAGTTGATGTTTATTGATTGAAAGTGTGACACAAAATCTGAAACTGCTTTCAGTTTCTATTAATGGTGCCCCATTAATTTTAGATGAGGATGAATTTGTAGATTTTACTTAATAGATTTTTTCCGTCATATATACTTAATTAGAACAAATACATTAAAAAATAGATTTTTAGCTTAAAAATAATCATATTAACTGCACTTGAAAAATCCATTTAAGTGACAAAAAATAATAATAGTGAGTCAAATTATTTTTCTTGTAAAGAAAATCATTTCAGCCAGTCTGAAATGATTCCTTCCTACGTGAAGCAAGGAAATCCGCTCCACAAAGAACAAGTGCTGTGAGTCTCCTGCTGCCTGGAGGAGTTTCAGATCAAAACAAAGGCCAACTCTAACTTCAGACCATGCTATAAGGCTAGCTAACCAATGAGGTTCCTTTGATTTAGTGAAAAGAGTTTCCAGCATCCAGACCCAAGAGACGCATTGCTTAACATTGTCATGTAGATCTGGAATTGGAAAATGAGCCCCAAGGCTGTGAATTAAAAAAAAAAAAAATTGGAAAGCAATGTAGAGAAAATTGGAAGCCAAGAACACTAGACCACGTGTAAAGCCCTCAGAATTTCTCCTTTTAAGTAGCACTATTCCTATTTTCCTCCTTTATAGATTTGGAAATTCATGTAAGGGTCTTTCATGAAATAAATTTGTTCTGAAAATTTTCAAAATATTAAAGTTGCCATACTTCAAAGAAGCCAGCCATCACTGACTCCCATCTCTACCCCTGCCTCTTCCTTGGACATTCAGAAGATTCACCTTGCTTGACAGGAGCTAGCCTTGGCTCCATATTTGAATTAAAATACTATCTGCCAAAGGAATTGTGCAATCTTCAGGCATTTTGCTAGTACTCACATCTTTGATCATTCTTGTTTTCAAAATCCTGTCTTCCCTCCTCATATTCAGAAAAAAAAACCCTCTTTGTAATGTAATGAATTAAGCAGTTTTAATAAAAAATTGAAGAAAAATGTGCAAGGTAGTAGGGATAAAATGAAAGGGCATGTTTGGAGGGACTGACTTCACAACCAGGCATTAGTCACTGAGCACACCAGTCAGCAGAACCTATGGAAGAGCGTCGTTTAGGGCAGTGGTGACACCGAACGGCATCAGTTTAAATGTCTCTAGATTGTTGTGACATGGTAGTAAACTCAAAATGGTAAAAAGTAAAATAGTTTGTCATTTCTATAACAAGAAGGTTGGTGTGGGTTCATCTGGCAGCTCAACTCCATCAGAAACCTCTTCTCAGGTTTTACTGAGAGTTCATTCAATCGACTTTTGTGCTCAGGCTGGTCCTTGCAGAGGCACAAATGGCTGTAGCAGTTTCAGCATTAATATTGACCCAGAATTGGCCTAGAATATTGACACATGTGGGTAACTTGCTCTCCCCTCTTAAGGAGAGAGGAATGAGGCCTCTCCCAGTAACCCCCAACTAATTTCCCATAATGGCCTATTGGCCAGAATAGTATTTTATGTTAAATTTTAAACCAATCACCTAGGCAGGAAAAGGAAAATTTTATGACTAATTTAAACCAACTATGACTCACCCCCTCCTGAGGCTCATGGCTACCTAGCACCTAAATAAAATCAGGGTTTTAATAGGAAGGTAGATGGTGGAAGGCCTGTTGTTGGTTGGTAGGTGCAGTACCTACCATATCTTCCATGAGGTCACATATCCTTTGGGAGGATTAGCTTGAAACAGGTCTATGTTCACTTCTGAGGGTTTTGAGCAGGGAAATAATGAACAAATAAATATAATTAGGATGCAAAAGTTTTGCAGCCTTTTATTCTGAAATCATAGTTTTTATTTCTCAATATTTACATTATTAAACGTATTATCCTTTATTGAATCAATATCTACTGGACCCTGCTGTTCCACATGTAAGGATAGGAGCTGAGCAAGATGTCCAGGCTTCTTGTCTTCCAAGGAGCTTACGTTCTACTGGGGAAATCCGACGTACAAAATTTCTTGTTTGACTCTATTAATAAGGGAAAAAAACAGAGTAGGGTGCGGGGGAGGGACTTTGGGAAGGCAGCAGAGGTGGAGGTATGCAAATTGGCTGGCCAAGGAGATTCTTGAGATGATACTTGAGCCATAACCAGAAGGAAAAGAGGGAACCTGCCATGGGGAAATGAAAGTAGAGACTCCAAAGCCAAGAAAGCCAAGTGCAAAGCTCCCAAGAGGAGTAATGTTGGCATGTTCGAGCCATAAAATCCTGGACTACAGTAAGACTGGGCTGAAGACAAGGCTGGCCTGGGTCAGGAAAGGATTTTTTAAACACACACACACACACACACACACACACACACACACACACACACTAAAATTCAGGCAGGGAAAGGACAGGGACCAGGTGAAGGAGGGCTTTTCAGCCATGACACAAGTTTATATGTCATTTCAAATGAAATGGGAAACAGATTTTCAACAGGAAGAAGCCTTCTAAATTTCAGTTTTTAGAAATTAGGCTTGTGTGTCATAAAAGAGGCAGGACAGGAAGCAGGCAGCTGTTCCAAGGCAAAGGCAGCAGTTTAGGTATAATATGGTCCTCAAGAGTTGGGTGAGGACAGATTTCACAGGATGCTTCCGGCAGTGGAGATTACAGGGTCTGGGACTTAATTGTCAAGGGTTTAGAAAAATTCAACAGCAAGACAGATTCTCTACTTGGAAAGTCTGCTAGGCCAGTGCTTCAGTGAGCACATGGACTCTCTGGGGAGCTTGTTAGATTGTAGATTGATTCAGTCTGTCTGGGCTAGGGTCTGAGAGTCTGCAGTTCTAACAAGTTTCCAGGTAATGCCAAAGCTTCTGGTCTGGCCACCACACTTGGAATAACAGGATGCTAGCAAAATATGACCTCAATTTGCATTTTCAGTTGTACTTTTTACTGTCTGTACATACCACATGCTCCAGACTGGTGTTCCAGTATGGCAATCTTGTGGTACTACTTGAATTGAACTAAAATGAGATAGTCAACTCCTCATTTGCACTAACTACGTTTCATGTTCAAGAGCCACTTGTACCTAGTAGCTAACACACCAGACAGCGCATATATAGAGAACTTTTTGTCAAATAAGTTTTATTGTTCAGTGCTGCTTCAGAGGAAACTATTTCTAGTTTCCTAGGTTGTGCTAGACATGTTACCATGTTTTCCTCATCCTCATCTTTAATGGGGAACATTCCACTATCTTTCCTGAAACTCAAATGAGGTGTGTCCTCTACTTCCTTTAAATATGCCAGCCACATATTTGGCTTCCTTCTGTGATGTATATCAACTGCACTATCTTATCATCCACAGAATATTGGTACCCAAATCCCATTTCTCTAGCTGTAGAACACCGTTTTACTTGGATTGGGGGTAGGGCATTACTTCTCATCCATTTGTCCATGTGATTCAGTTCAACCTAACTCTACAGGTTAGTATAATCATGAGCACATGAGCCAGCTGAGCGCCCAGGTCACAGAACATTAGATTAAATTATTAAATGTTTTCCCCACTAGGATCTCTAAGATGGCTGGATGTGAGTATGGATCTTCTGGTAGCCATCCTGTCATCAAATGGACAGACCTCGCCAGAGGATGAGCACAACTTGGGAAAGCAAAACCAAGAAATAAAGACAGATCCTGGATAACATCACACACTTGGCTAGATAGCTGAATTTTGGGAACACTAGTTACTAGATACTGGGGACAAGTTCCTTTTCTTTTTTTTTGGTATCAGGGATTGCTTAGGGGTGCTAAGCCACTGAGCCACATTCGCAGCTTCCCAGCCTTTTTATTTTAAAACAGAGTCTCACTGAGTTACTTAGGGCCTTGCTAAGTTGCTGAGGCTGGCTTTCAACTTGTGATCCTCCTGCCTCAGCCTCTGCAGTTACTGGGATTATAGGCATGCGACAAATTCCTGTTTTTTCTTTAGTTGTACCAATGATCTCTTGTCCACTACAATGTCTTTAAGACATCTGCATTCTACTTTGACATATAGTACTACCAACATGATACTTGATAACATACTCCCCTTTGATCCAACCATTTACAATCACAATTGCCCTTGGTTGCTTTCAGATCACAGGTCTGTATGATGTATTGTGAATGAACATAAGCCCATCTAAACTAAAACAATGTTCACCAATTTTAATATTATAATTATATTGATACTGAAATTTTTCGGAGCTAAACTTAGTTTTCATTGTTTCCCAATAAAATCTAGTTTTATTAATTTCTCTAGATTTTCTGTATATGCATATTTAAATTGATTAATCTCTACTGCCCAAGTCACCCAAGATAAGTCCAAACTTCCTAGGTAGCATGTATAATTTACCTGGTTAATCCACAGGATTATTTGCTATTTACCCTCGCTTTACCTCCTAGCTTTGAAGGAACCCCCTTATATAGCTGTGCTCTAGCCTGGGCCAGTGGGCTGGGGCTGGGGCTGGGGGTGCCTCCCAGATCTCACTCCTCCTGCCTGCTCTACACTCTGAATCAACCCACATGGACCATTTTAGCTTTATCTTTGGCTCACAGACTCATCATCTTTGTCTTGCTCACACTGCATGTAGAACCTGACAACAATCTCTCCACCTCCTAAGTGGCTCAAGAATGATCTATGGGCATGGCTGCTGGGATAGTTCCTAGACTCCAACCCAAAGATGCCCCCAAACTCGACACAAAACTCATCACCACCAATCTGTTCTCTATAACTGCCTTTTCTAACCAGAACTGGGCTGATGAAGGGGTAATTATTTCATGAAAGAACAAAGAATGGGCTTTCACGACCTTATCCCCTAATCCTGTCACATTTTAACATTTGATTAAACATTTTAATATATCAGTTTACAAACTAGGATTAAGAACCACTCTAGAGGACCATGCACAGGATAAGATTATCTTTTATTAGAGATCTTATATTACATATTCCCAAAAAGATATAAAATCTTTCAAGAGAAAATATCAAAACCTGTTGATTCCAAGGTGAACAAAATAATCAAAATGAAAGTAAACATTTTTTTCTGGACAGAGGAATGTGGAAACATTTCAGCACAAGTACAACAAAGACATGGGAAGAGGATTATGATGTTTTACAGCATTTTGTTTTAATCAGTATTTGTAGAAAAGAAAGATGCTGAGTTCTCCATCAGTGCAGTTATAACCCCAAATTAAACTTTCAAAGAAAGGGGAGGGTGGGGAGAAAGCAGTGAATACTTGGTCAACTGAACAACTGTGATAATGAATGTTAAAAAACCCAATCAAGCAAATATTCCACCAAGAACACAACTGAAGGGTATGGTTTGAAGTGTGTGCTGGAGACACTAAAATTATTCAGTCAGTTCTTGACCACAACCCAAAGCAAAAGCATCCTCTCATTTCCCTGATGATGTATTCTAAAAAGAACTTTAAAAAGCAGAAACTTGCTGGTTAGAGAGAATTTCTGCTTCACCTGTGAAGAGCTGGTGGCAACACACACTGAATAAAACCCCGACTAATATGGGACAGATCCCTCTCAAACACCCAAAAGTGGCAATGCCACTGTTATTGCATCAGATTTTTTATTTCATCTGATCAGAAATTCCAGAGTGATAAAGCACACCCACTTAACCACAGAACACAGTGAACTCCCATAGGAAGACATACATTAAAGATGCAATAAAAATACTGATCTCTCCTGGGATGTGCTTCTGGCAATCCTGACGTCTATAGATGTCCACAAAACTAAGTGGTTTTTGTTGTTGTTTTCCAGTTGTTTGTTCCTCCCCCAAACTAGGAAGAAAACTTATAGTACATGTTTATTGCATGAAATTACCCTCTTGTAACATCTTAGTCAATATGGTATTGTAGGAGTTTATGAATGAACACACAGGTATCTTAGAAGCTGCATCTTGAGTGAAAATCCAGAGAGTAATTTGTAAACTACATGGTGAAATAGAAATAGTTCTAATAAGATAAAGGTTTTTGGAATGACGAGAGGTAAATGGAAGTTTAAAGTCAGATAATACTAAGTTTATTACATTAACACAAAGAGAGTTTTCAAAACTACATATTCAAGAATCTTTTCTGTGCTGAAAACGAATATTTGAAATGTTGCTAATGTGCCAGTTTATTTTTACATTAAGGAAACAATGCTCCTCAATGAATTTTATTAAAAGTACTATAATGGCACATGGGCTTAGAACTATACGCTGAGGTTAGCACACACAAGTTTGGAATTGGCTGAACAAACACAGTCTTTAGTAAGATTCATTATGATGAGCTACATATAAGTGGATTTCAAAACAGGGTCTATTTTAAAGCATTCTCTTTTTCAGTATGGTTAACTACTGTGAATGGAAACAGTATTTGGATTTTGCATGTTGCAAAACCCTTGCTTCAAGTTGCAGTTTCCTTGGCAGCAGCATATTTTAATTAACAATATTTTTCTTCCTTGTTTTGTTTTCTGACATCTCAGTACATTCAAATAGTCAAAATGTTTAGAGTAACACCACCACAAATTTAATGAAACAGATCAGAATGTGGCCAGCATTGTCAGGCAAAAATTACACAATTTATGTGTCATAGAAAGGCCCCCCTCCAGCCTCCCAATACCTCCCCCCTTTCCCAGACAGGAATATGGACACCAAAAAATTTAACAAGACTTATAAAAAAATAAGGCACATTTATTTTGATATGGTAATTTAAAAATAGAAAACCCCATTCTCAGAACACCTGTATTCAAATGAGCTGTGTAAAAAGACACCTTGTGGTACCTTAAAATAGGTTCATGGTACCTACGGAATTGCTTTTTCTATTTTAGTGACAATGGAATAAATTGCACCTATCCCACATTGTCAAGTAATGAAAATATGCCTCTTTTTCTACTGTTGAATGATTCCAAATCAGGTATTTAGGGAAATACAAAGGGTAGGAAAGGAAGAATCAAGAGATTCATTAGAAAAAGGTGTGACTATCAACTATGTTTATCATAAGGGTTGAGGGATTGCACTTCTCCACATATTTCAACACACAACATTTTTCTAGCTTGTATGAATGATTGCAACCATTTTGGCCTTTAGCTATTATCCACAAACTTTTTATTCCATTTTGGTAAAATGGGCATTTTTATAAAATTAATGAAGAATCAGCAATGCAAATACTTTGAAGAATCTCTTCACAACCCCCAACACAAACATAATTAGTCAGCATTTAACCTGAGATACAATCTGTTGAGAGGTTTTCTTTAAACATTTCTTCATTTGTTGCATCAATTCACACTGATAGTGGCAGCTCATGGGAGGAACAATAAAAAAAAAGAAAGAAAAAGAAAAACCTGGTTGACAGCATGGCTTTTTCCCCCCTTTGCAGATCTGATTTAAAAAAGAAAAAAAAATCACAGAATTCATGTTCTCACAGTAGCCAGAAACTAAAATAATGTGCTTCCCTTATTGCACGTCAAACCAAAAAAGTTATAAAAGCCAATGCTTTCCACTCCAAATGTGAAAGTCGGATGTTCACCTCAACCGGATTCGGAATGTGCTGATTTCCATGGGACTCAAGTAGATCACACTTATATTTTGGGCAACTGGAGGTGTATGCATCAAGGATAATGATGAAGGAACAAAATCTTCAATAGTAAACATGTCAAAAAGTTTATATACTGATATCTAAAAAGTAAAGGGACAAAAAATTAGCATATTTAGATCAACTCTTAAGATTAGTAGTATATCTATATATTCAGTAAAAACAACCTATGGAAGGGAGTAAAACAGTATGTTGGAAAAAAAAAACAGAGGGAGGGATTAAGTATACGTATACATGTATAAACATGCTTAAACCTATAGACCATTCCTGGAGGGAAATAGGAAGCTGTTATAATAGTCAGGGGCAATCTGCTCTGCATTCCTTTCTGTAGTTTTTGACAATTTTATCCCACACAGGAGTTACTTTTTCAATAAGAGAAAGGACATCTATGAACCAAGTTTTAAAAATCCTTAGACTCTTTCTGTCTTTACAATGATGGTTCACAACCATTTTTTTCTGTTTCAACAGAACTGGAAAGGATGGAAAGGTCATTTGGAAAGTGCATTCTTCATACCTGCTAGGCTATTCTAACATCTCTCTGGATCATATAACCCCCTCAGGGATTCAATGTCTCAACGCTAGAATGCTTACAACCAAATATACTCAATCAAGGTTGATTGCAAATATAATGAAAAAAAAAAACACCAAAATGCCAATGCTTTTTGGCACCAATTCCATGGAAGGTTTGGTAAAAATAATATAAAAGTAAGTCTATCCAAGCAGCTATAGGACTTCTACCAGATTTCCTATTCTTTTCAGATCTTACACATGTGCTAGTGTGTAGAGTTGGAAATGAGCTGCCTGGGTCTGGTCTGTGGTATATTTATGAGGTTTAGGAGGAAAGCTGGTCAGCTGAGTTGCCTCATGGGGCAGACCTGCCTACGCACTGGAACCAGCTCCATTTGCCTTCTCTTAGTCACAGCTCAGAGACAGAGAGGCAGGAGACTGGAGGCTCACTTCCTTCCTGATGAAACTGCCAGCAAGATCAATGAAGAGAAATAAAAAGTAGGTAGGTACCCTTCAGTGCTCAGGCTGAAGACCTTTTGGCCTGCAGAGTGCTGACTCATATGCAAATCTGGATTAATCAGAAGACTTAGATGTACATTTACTTCCCAAAAGGAATCAACTGATTGGAAGACTGTACAGCTGCCACTGGGGTTGTGGTCAATTAATTCAATGTTCATGCTGATGCATCTTATTGCTATGCCGGTCAGCTTCAGTCATAAAACTTGCCTTGGCCTGTGTAGGACATGGGCTTAGCACAACTGAACTGGATGGTATGTGAGCATGTGCAGTCTAGGGGAGGAAATTAAAAGGGGGAGAAGATATTATGTCGTCATCTAGAAATGGAAGCCGGAAGAAATGACACGAGCCTAGCCTTCAAATGTGCACAGGTTCCAGTCATGTTTGACAAAAGTCAAATACGTTTTTAAGCTTTAAGCTAACTTGCAGGCTGAGGAAAAGAAGTCAGTGAGGAGGCAATGAAAGATTATCTTATTGTCAGGGCTATTTTCAGAAAGTGAGGATTTTTGTCAAGGCAAATTAGCTTGACCAGCAAAAAAAAAAAGCCTTTCAACTTACCTTTCCCTGAGTCGTAGAACAAAGCAGCCCCATGCCACTGGTAGAGAACTGGCAACCAAAGCCTTTCCTGTGGAGGATTAAGGCTGCATCACTGGAATACCCCTTGCCTTCCTGCAAATGAGCACAACACCAACACACCACAGAAATATTAAAGCAAGTATTTACAGCACTGTACATCATTATCTTGATGTCAGCACCCTCAAACTACATTTAGAAACTTAATTAGACATATTCATTTCTTCTTAGGCTCCACACTGACTGGGCCCATCCATCTGCTACACTCACCCCCATCCTCACTGAGCCAGGTGACAATATGCTGTAAGGTTACTGGTTAAGTAACTTCATGCCTTGGTTCCCCCACAGTCCTTGAGGACTCAGGCTTCCTTTGTACAAAAATTATGCACTGTTTTATCAACAATTCTTCAAGTAAGGCTTTCTTTCTTTCTTTCTTTTTTTTTTTGTACCAGGGATTGAACCCAGGGGCACTTCACCCTGAGCCACATCCCCAGTCCTTTTTATTTTGAGACAGGGCCTTGCTAAATTGTTTAGATCCTCAGAATATTGCTGAAGCTGGCTTTGAACTTGTGATATTTCTGCCTCAGCCTCCTAAGTCACTGGCACTGCAGGTTGTGCCGTACCCAGCTTCTCTCTCTCTCTCTCTCTCTCTCTCTCTCTCTCTCTCTCTCTCACACACACACACACACACACACACACACACATTTTATATACAGTTCTGTTGAACAAAATGTACATGAATGTAGTCCTTATCTAGTCACTGAATGATTTATATCCATCTTAAAACTGAAACATGAATTTCCTTATGAAATACTAATTTTTGCTAATTGTATTAACATTCTTAATCTTTAATGTATTGGTTCATTATTTTTATACAAGAGACATTTAAATTGAATTAGTTATGCTTATCACTTGCAAGGACAGCCAACATTTATTAGCTTGATGTATTATTTAAATTCACATAACACAAACCATTTTTTTCTGGGCAGACAAACAGAAAAATACTAAGGATAAACCAGTCAGTTACAGGTATAAGCTCAAACTTTCTTGCAGCCAAATTTCTTGAGTTCATTTAAATAATGATGTCATGAATGGTTCAGGTTCTTTAATATTTTAAATTACAATTATCTTAATAAATGTTATATTTTCCCAAGTGGCAAGATGTTTATAATAAACAAACTGAATGAAAAATTCATGGAAATTTTAAGAAATGTACACTTATTCAAAGTAGACTCATATGCTGCATGGCACTGACATAGTGAGGAAAATGATCTCTCTCTTCTCAGGCCATGGATGTGAACATGTCCAAGCTTTTGATCATCCTCTCTAGGGGACAAGAATAGTTAATGTGCTATAGAGACATCTTTTCTGAATAGCTGCCAGCATTTCCACCACGGACGATTTTAATGTGCCTGAACAGTTTAAAGCTGTCCTCACCTCAGATTCTTGGCTGGAATAACCTATGTTATGATGTTTCACACCATTATTTAAAGTGGTATTACTAAGATTTTCCTTGAAGCAAGAGAAAAGAGAGTCATTTAAGGAGTTGTGAGTCACCATAGAACCACATGATACACACAACAAGTTCAAATCATATGAAATTTCACCTCCCCACACACATAGCATAAAAATACTTCATTTATATACATAAGATTTCCAGAAGAATGACAAAGGGAACTCAATCATGTGCCAATGGTGTAGCTGGGAGTTTTTACAAGTATCAGTTTCTTTGTCTGTAAAATGGAGCTAAAGCTTGTCTCTTCAAGCTTGAGGGAACTGCTTGAATTAATCTAATGAAAATACTATGTGCAGTGGCCTCACAAAGCCTGGTAGGACAGAGTGTGTGTGGAGAAGCTGCAGAGATGAGCAAGAGCCTGGGCTGGGAGTCAGAAACCTGCAATATGACTCCTGCTCTGCAATTTACTAGCTGCTGAGTTTAGCAACACCAGGTTTTCCTTTTCTGTAATAGGGAGATGAAATAAAATAAAATAGCATAAAAAAGACTTGTTCCAGTGTCTGACACATAGGACGTCCTTTGGCTATTAGTATTTTTTATCAACGTAATCCATCAAATAAATATTGATGATAATTTTCTAAAACTTACAAATTAACCATACTCTCATTTAAACTCCCCCCTCCTTTTTTTTTTGATATTGAGAATTGAACCCAGGGGCACTTTATCATTGAGCCACATCCCTAGCCATGCTTACTTTTTCTTTTGAGACAAGTTCTTATTTAGGGCCTTGCTAAATTGCTGAGACTGGCTTTAAACTTGTGATCCTCCTGCCTCAGCCTCCCAAACTGTTGGGATTACAGGCATGCACCCTGCTCCTAGCTCATTTAAATTCTTATTCATGAATTTCCTTTATTGACATTATAACTTTATAGCTAGAAAAACAGAGAACCCTCAAATTATATGTCTACAATTGTGTATCAAAATCATTACAAGTCCTTGTGTGGATTCGCAGGTTAGATGGCCTTTTAATTAGACTCCTTTGGAAGTACTGTTAACCTAAAGCATTTGACCATTTTAACTCATTGCACCATCCTTAAAATCCACTTGATAGCAGAAATTGTTAAAATATATGAAACACATTTGCTCTTAGAATGAAAAATTCCTAACTCTATTACCAAAGGGGTCAAAAAATGGAAAGGAAAATATAATATCTTTGAAATTCTATTTCTGAATTTCATAAGAGATTAAAAAAAATACAAAAGTAGAGATGAAGCCATAAAACTTACTTTTCATTGAGATAAAAGTTCTACTTTCTCTAAAAACTAAAATTAAATCATTTTGTAAGGACTAACTGAAATAGTAATCATCTTGTCCAAGTTTTTAAAAAATCAAATATTCATGAAAGTATCAGTTTTCAAGCAAAAAATACCTGAGGCAAACCAGAAGTTTTTCAGTTTCAAAGTCTGTCTAGACATTTTATTTCCAAGAAAACTGTTTTTCAAAGTAGTGAAACTGTGAATTTAACTTGAATATGGATGCAGGAAAACAGATATCCCCCAGCAATCACACTGTATGCTTTAGAAGAGTAAATAGATATCGAAAGAACTCTTCTTATATACACTAAAACACTGTAATATCTGGACCCCAGAAAAGAGGAAGGTGTAGGGAAGAAAATTTGTGATCTTTGAAAATGCACATAGTACAGTTGGGTACCTGTCTTTGTAAAACAGGTTAGGTCACAATTGAGACTGAATCACTGAAGGCAGGCTGT
This sequence comes from Ictidomys tridecemlineatus, assembly GCF_052094955.1. Taxonomy (NCBI): domain Eukaryota; kingdom Metazoa; phylum Chordata; class Mammalia; order Rodentia; family Sciuridae; genus Ictidomys; species Ictidomys tridecemlineatus. The sequence continues at coordinate 115,826,606 of NC_135477.1, read as the reverse complement.
GGTGTTCAAAAATTACAGAGAAAATCCATCCCCGAACTCCTTTCTGGGGATCAAACCAACACCCAGCTCACAGGGCCTGCAAGGCTCTTCTTGTAATGTGGTAGAAGATAGTGGAAAATGACTGGGTTTGTAGAATGAAGCCATCAGATAAAGCTGGGCTTAGAGAAAGTGGGATCAGAGCAAGATTTAGTTTTACCATGAACCAAGCCATGTGACTCTGGTTCATGGTGAAATGTCTCAACCCCCAAAAGTACTGGGCATGGAATCCAAGGCCTCCATGCCAACAAGCAGGTACTTTACCATTAGCTACATTGCCAGTTCTTTTTGATTTTTTTACTTTGAGGCAGGATCTCACACTAAGTTGCTCAGACTGGCCTTGAACTTGCAATCTTCCTGCCTCAGCCTCCCAAGGAACTGAGATTATATGATACACCTGGCTTGTTGCCATGCAAGAGGCAGCATAAGGCTATAAACAGGAACCTGGAGTCAGTTTTTTGAAGGTGCCTTGCAGCTATCTTGCCCTGCTGTGTGACCTGGAATGTTATTTGCCATCTCTCGGTCAGTTAGTTTGCTCTTCTGTAAGATGGGATAAAAATATCACCTACCTTCTTTGTAGTATGGGAACTTTAAGGAAGGTTCATGTAAAGAACCTAGAATGATGCCTGGTTTATAGACAATTTAAAAAAAAAAACCTGAGGAAGCATTAATTAAATATATCAGGAATAAGTTAAAGTGACATCAAGATTTACTTTGACAATAAATGTCAACTTTCTCTATTTTTTTTTTTTAAGGTGCCAACATGTATTTTTTGTGGGGGCAGAGGGTTCAGGAGATTGAACTCAGGGACATTTGACCACTGAGCCACATCCACATCCCTATTTTGTATTTTATTAGAGACAGGGTCTCACTGAGTTGCTTAAGGCCTCACTAAATTTCTGAGGCTGGCTTCCACTTCCCAAGCCACTGGGATTACTAGTGTGCGCCACTGCACCCGGCAAGCACCAACATTTTTACTTCATTGTTTAATCATGACTGCTCATGCCTGAATGATCACAGCTGGAAACTTAAACTCGTCCAGCACTCACAGGGCTCACCATGTGTACACTTGTTCAGAACACCTCAGACATTTCCTTTAAGCCTGACAACATTTCTGAGCTGGGTACTATTATCATCCCTGAGCTACCAATAAGGAAACTGAACTGAGTTAAGTGACTTGCTCTAAGTCACAGGTTAGCAAGAAGATGAGTCATGTTCAAAATTCAGGTGGTCTGACACCAAAGTCTGTGCTTTTAACAGCTTTCTTTTCCTGCTTTGCTCTAGTTCTAGATTGGTGCCCATAGCTACCTAGTCAGGAAGGGAAAGATAGGGATTCTGTTTAATGTAATGTCATAAACCACATAAACTAAAGGAGATAACCCTTCTAGTTTAAGACTGGAAAGAGGGAATATATTTGGTCAATGGTCCCAGTAGAGCTAAAAACATGACTTATCAAAACATAAATCAATTAAGAAAGCAAGGTTTGGAAATTATAATTTCTTACATATCTGCCACCTACCCACCTATCCACTCATCTCATTTCAAACAGGATTAAAGGCCATTCTGAAAATTATAACTGCTCATGAAGTCTCTCCTAAGGAAGGAAAGATAAAAATGAATATTCCTCTACTGAAGCAGATAAGAACTTAAGATGTGAAAATTGTGCTATTTATCTTTCACTCCAAAAGAAACTTGATTTGCCTATCAATTACCCAATGGTCACAAATCAGTTAACTTTTGGAAACTGTAATAAACATTAGAAATAGTGTAAACCCCCTGACTGTTTTTTGGGGGATGAGGATAGTCTTAACTCTGACCAGGTATTCTAAGAGTAATGTGATCCATACCTTTTCACAAGATTTCCAAGGTGCACATAGATCAACAAATAGCTAAACCCCAGGGGGAAATTTTCCCCAACACACTCAGATTCTTTGAAAATGCCTAACAACTCATCTGTAGTGCATTTTGGCAGCTAGACAGGTTAGAAAACTGCAAACTTTGTTGTAAATTCTGAGACAGGAAATAACCAGTAGAAATTCATTTTTCAGGGTACTCATTAAAATGTCTAATGATAGCTATTTTGTTTTGATCAACAAGATAAAATGACAGAAAGAAAAGGAAGGTGAGTGGTTGTTCTTAGATACGTACAACAAAGGAAAATTTCCCCCCACAATTTTCACCTTTCCAGAAGCTAGGGAGATCAATAGAGCACCAATCAATTCTTATAAAGAAACACAAAACAAAGTAAAAACCTTAAAATGCCTTTTATGAGAAAAGACAGGTGGTATAAACAAGTGCAAAGAGAAAATATTTGAAAAGCAATGGTGATGTTGAAATGACTGGTCCATGCCAACCATCAGTTAACTATAAATCAAAATCAATCTCAGAGAAAATAAAGAGTTAAAAGTATTATGTAGATATAAATTAAACAAAAACATCTGAACATAAAAGCAATCTGAAAAAACAACAACAAACAAAAAGCTGAACTAAATTTCACTTTTGAAAACATCAAGGTAGAATGGCACCATGAAATCTAGCTGAATTCTTAATCAGGTTCCTCTCTGTCCTTCTGTTCCAGCCTGACCCTGCATGCAGTTCCATCCTTCAGAACCATGACTCATATCTCTGTTCTCCCATGGGATTTTCCCAGCATCATCTCTGCCAGGATTCCCTTTCTCCTCAAATAAACTGCCCTTTCCCAGTGACATGGCTTGCCTATTTAGGGTACTTGAGTGGTGCTCCTGTTCCCAGTTTTCAAACCTTCATAGAAGCTTCTTTGTAATATCTGAAGCTCTTGATAGTGGAGGGAAAGGAAGTGATCAAGAGAAGGATGACAAGCAGGAGGAGGAGGAGGCCAGCAGGGAAACTCCCAGACAGTGGCTGGAATGGGCTAAGCCACCATAGCACACTGTGTGCGGGCAGAGCTTCAGAGAAGTCTCTTCCCTTTGTTCATCTGAGTAAAAAAATATCATAATTTTTTTATGGATATAAAGTACAAATCCCAAAGATACCTATATAAAAACAAATTCATCTACTAATATAGATAATTTTGGAACAACCAGACCTTTAGAAATAAATTTGGTTTCTTCAACAAGTCACACATTGCCCTTAGAGACTACATACAGCACTCGAATTCAGAAGTTCTGCTGGATGATTTTACTTTAATAATTTAATCTCTAGCCCTTATTCCCCAATTTAGGAAATGAAGATAACTTAGCAATTTCTAGAATTTTTTTTAAAGGAGAGTTTTTTAAAAACTTACTAATTATTAGGCTAGCAATTTCTAGAATTTTTTTAAAGGAGAGATTTTTAAAAACTTACTAATTATTAGGCTCTCTTCTTCAGACTACAGAATTAGGATCTCAGAGTTAGGATGTGAAAGGCTCCATTTTAAAAAATCTCCCTGGTGAGATGTGCACCTAGTGAGTCTGAGGCTGGTGCAGAACCACCTCAGTGGGTTATCGAACCTCCAGCCTGTACCCGACCTTTCTCACTGTTCTTTAAACCATAACACCTTTATCCCTGGGGAGGAGCAAGGAAGACCAAGTAAGGTTTAGACACTTTAGGTTTAGAACCTTCAGACAGTAGCCTGGGGATGGGCAATCGGTGTCCTGATTGAGCTGCTGATGGAGGTCAGGCAGGAAGAGACCTCCCACTGCTTGTATCATGCCAAGGCAGTCCCCAGACACACTGGTCACGAAAATGTTGCAGTGGTTAGAAGAAGACCAACATAGACATGGGCCAATGAGACCTCTGGTCTTGTTTGGAACCCAGTCTATGTCAAAATTACTTCAGGGGGAAGTAATCACCAAATGAATACCTAATATTGTACCCTGAAAACTGCCAGCATACAAAAAACAGGAACACAATTTGGGTCTAGCTTCTAGATCTATGATTGAGTCATTTTTGCCTTTCTTTTAGTATAATCACAGGATTACAGTGGATATCTTTTAAATAACAGCTTTCTTTAAACCAATACTCACAATAGCTTCATTCAATGATTATTTTTCTTTTATCAAAGGTTACAAGACAGAGAAACTCTTTAAAGCAGTGGTCCTGAATGGCCCAATGATCCTCTAGGATTACCAATGGGTTTTTAAGTAACTGTTTCAAATATGTGCTGAGTCAAAGGCTAATCTAGGAATTGGCACTGATCGATATGATAATATGCAACATCGCTGAATATTTAGTTCTGATTATGTGCCAGAATGGTAGTGATTGATGGGCATTGACATTTCAGTCTTTATTCTGCCTGGTGAAATCTGTTATTAAACTGCTCTCTGTTTGCTCTGCTAAAACCTCAATTTGCACCCAAATTGGCATATACTTGCATTCAACTTGGCTCTAAGAAGATAACAACATTTATTTACAGTGTTTGTTTTCAAAGGGCTCTTGCAGCATCATTTAACCTGTTTCTCACAATAGGCATAACACAGACATTTCTGATATGGCCCTGTTTTATAAAGGTTAAGGTCAACAGCCACTCTTCTGTCCATGGATGGTTCACTTGTCCACCTGTGCAAAGATCAGAAGAGTAATGCGAAGCAAGGTGGCAGTGTCTATAGAGGACAGGAATGCTCCAGGGTGTCAACCAATTTGGTAGGCAATGGGATTTTCAATCTGGAAGGTGATTAGACTATGAAGTTAGCCAATAGCAGAAAAAATGTAAACAAGTTACCATTAAAAAGAAATGACCAGGAAAACAAATGCTAGTTTGGATTACTGAGGGTAAAATAATAGCCAACTTTCACTGATTCTAGACAGCTCAAGCTGTGCCCAGAAAAAAAAAAAATTACATTTGAAACAATTACAGGGGAGGACTCGGACTCGTCTACAAGTGACGCTAAGGGACAGTGGTGCTATTATCCCCAGAAGCTCTTGGGAGATTCTGTTCATGTCTTCTTCCATGGGTGCCTGGAGGTGGTAATCTGAGACCCAGAGTCTCTGGTGCTCTCTACTTTGTTTGTTTATTCCAGTGTGGCTCATAAATTAATAACATGTTACATCAGGGAGTTATCTATCCTTCAGTTTTCTTTCCATGAGCCATCCTAGTCTCCATGGGCCAAAAAGTAGGCCTACAAGAGACCACAGGAAAATCCTAGAGAGAACATCACATTAATTAATTCATTCAACAATTACTGAGCTCTATTACTATGTATAGGCTCTAATACGGCCGAAGGACATAGAGATGGGTAAAAAAACAAAACAAAACAAAAAAAACCCTCTCACAGAACTTACATTCTGACCACAATTACACCTCAGGGCTTTCACACTTGCTCTAAACTCTGCCTGGAGCACTCCAGCCCAGAAATCTGCATAAGTCTCTTATTTTGTGATATCTTTCATATTTCTGTTGCATTATTACCTTCTCTGTGGGTTGCTCACTAACTACCCCAATCTGGTTTCACCTTTTTTGAATCTCAATTCCCTCTTCCTTCTCTCTGCATAACACTTGAAATCATTTAACATATTATATGCTTCTCTTAGTTTTTTCTTCTCCCACTAAGAGCTAAGCTCAGAAGATAAGGTCTTTTGCCTCTTATATCATAACTGCATCACTAATGCATATGGTAGTAACTAGCAGGTAATAAGCATAATATACACCTTCCAAGTTTACTTACATGGCAAAAAAAAAAAGAGGCATTTCAACATAGATATATAGAGGGTCACTCTAGCATTCACTGAACACATTATTACAAAACACACAAGTTTTCTTGCATAGAAAAGCATACTTCCTTATTTTGTACACAAAGTTTGGAAATCCCTAAATGCCCAAAGTATAGCTATTTGTTCTTACTTTATTTAAGTTTCCTTTAGTTTACCCTTCTTAAACTTCTCTCTCCTCTTAGATTGAGCATCCTCTTCTTTTAATACTGAAGCCATTTCCCATAGAATCTTCTACCACTTACTATATCCAGCTAATTGCATGTCTATTCACAATATAAAAACAGCTCTAACACAAGAGGGATGTCAAATGTCTAATCCTTATTCTTTCTGAATATAATAGTTTTGATGTTAAAAATGGACATATATGTAAGTCATATATGTAACTCAAAGTCTAACAATTAAATTTCATACCTAATGAAACCTTCCCATGTTCTTTCTCTAATATTTATCCTAAATAGTTGGTTTGCTAATACAAAGGTTGGAGTTGCAATACTTTTCAAGAAAAAAAATATGAAAAAACAAAGCCTGTGTTACAAAAATAATTAAGCACTATATTTTCTATTTTTCTAAGTCCTGAAAACACTGGCTAACAAGGATAAAGGGTAGGAAAAATCCTGGAGTTGACCTGCTGGTTCTCCCATCGAATTATGTGACCAGCATCCTCGTTGGTAGAAAGAAGTTGATATCTGTGATTTGCTTGGCATACAGAACTTTTCTGAGTCAAATAAATTAGTATTGGGATATGCTCTAAACTACAGATCAATCATTGAATGAAAGGGATAATGATTTTGGCTAAAGGAAAAACACTTGCTATTGTTTCTCAAACCACAGTGAAGTTAACAGTACTTTTCCCTCCACCTTAAACAAAAGAAGTAACTTTTTATAGTATATTTTGGGGATATACCTTTGCCTGTATTGTCCGCAGATTAACCAGATGAATGTCACAAGGCAAAGATGACACTAAGGGACTGAATTCACTCAGCAGTTCGGAGGAGAGCTTTACTTTTGCTGTCATTAGAAAGACTGGATGGTTCAGAAAAGAAGAAGTTATGTGGCTGAGGAGGGAAGGAAAACTGACTGGACTCTTCTTTTCTTCTTCCTATCAAGATAAAACAAAAATGCTTAATAATTAAATTTGCAGTTCCCATTATACTAATTAACAAAGTTTAAATTTTAAAAATATGTTAATATTTTGATTTTATTATATTTTATAAATATTATTAGAGCATACACACAATGGATTATAAAGTTCATTGCAAGCAACATAACAAATAGTGCCATTTAACTCATGTTTAAAAAGTTTCCTCCATTCATTTAATATTAAAAATAACAAACACTTTTTCCATGAACATTTTTGGATAAGGTTCAACTTTTTATGAAAACTCCCAACCTACCACAAAATTCTGAAAGTATAAGAATTGTGATGTTCCTATACTTTGCACATCCCTTCTCTCTCAGGATTCACCCATTCTAGTTCATGGTTTCATTTATACATTTAAAAGACCAGAAGGCTTGTATGAATCTAAAGCAATGTTGTGGTGAATCGTACCAAATTATAGGAGCTAACTGTTACTCAATGACAGGATTTAAAAAAATACAGAGATTTCAACTCTGGATTTTAAATACAGGTAACAGAAGCAACATATCTAGATCATCTGTTTCTTTAAATTTGGTAAACCATTCATAGTTGTTTCACTATATTTTATCTGAAAAATATGAATTGTTATATATGTTACTGAATGATTATTCCACATGATAAAAAATACATTAGTCTTTGCTATGATATATGCTTATTAGGCAAGATTTCTGTATGTTCAAACATCAAATAAATCCACCAGGGTTAGAGGTATGATAGATGACATACAAAATTAATTAAATCAATGCTTAGTAGAACCTTAACTGACAATGCCTAAGGAGTAAAAACAGATGTAGGAAGAACTGAGAAGAGGAAAATAATTTATGTAGAAAGGCCCTTTGATCATCAACTACATTTGAATTGAATTTAATTTTTTAAAAATGACTACTTTCATTGATACCTTCTGACTTTGCATCCTTTTTGTAATATAGGACTCAAAAGGCTTGGGCACTTATCTGTGTGAAAAGACAGAATTTATAAAGATATGGAGCTTAAAATTCAGAATGTCAGATTAGCATTGGACAGAAGGGTGCTAGCAGAAAGTGAGTAGCATTGTGCCAGGAGCTGAACGGTAGATGTCATTACAATTCAGACCATGGAGAGAGAAAAAAACTTAAAGGCAGCAAAGGGACATTGCAAAATTAAAATACTGACAAAAAAATTAGGTCTGAAAATTATGTGAAAATGTATCCATTCCACATTCTTTCTTAAAGAAAGATTAAGTAAAGCATATAAAATAATATTCTCCAACAATACTGCCATTTAATGCAGCTTGTAGAATAACATGAATAGAAAAGGAACATTTCAACAAGACACTTAAATGTGCTGCCAGATCAAAAGGCTTCATAATCTAGGTCAGGATTGCTGACAAAATCACCTTCTGAGTAATAAAAGATAAAAGATTCAAAAAGAAAGGAAAACACCCGCCTTATCAGATTCGAGAGGCCTTAAGTTCATTCCAGGTCATTCAGAAAAACATCTCTGGCTTTTTTCTCTATTCCTGGAGGAATTGTTGGACACTCCATTGAGTAGACGAGATACTTCTTGGCAGAGTGTTTATACCTTAGAAGCAATCATAAGCATATATACTAATCCTCCAAACCATATCTCCTGGCTCTTGGTATTTCCGTGAATTAACCACATGACAGAATAACTTGGGGAGCCTTTACAAAACATAGATTCTTGGGTCCTAACCAAAATCTATGGAATCAGAATCTCTAGGGGTGAGGGCTTGGGAATACAAAGCTTAAAAGCCTCAACAAAGTTCATAGAGCCAGCCACACACTGCTCTGTGAATCTGTACTGGAGCTGCCAGCCCAGACGATCTCTCTATCTACTAGAGGAAATAGAACTCTTTTGGAATAAAAATTATTAGCCTTGCCCTTTAGTAGTTTTGGGTTAAAGGAACAAGGTTCAGACTCAAAGACGTTTTGACAGAAGTTATTATAAAAGGAAACAAGGCTATGAATGCATATACTTTGGGAATTAAAGAACTATGTAGTTGATTACCCTTAAAAAGATAAGAAATGTTTAAAAGTTGTTGTAGTTTCATATCAGAAACTACAATGAACAAATGAGACAGCTGGAGTCTGGCTGGGCCAGTGGGGCAAAGTCTCACCCAGGGGAGTATTCCACCATCCACATGCTTTCTTATATTCATAGCAATAATGAGCTCAATAAGATATCTAAGTGTCCAACTACCAATATCTGATTAACTTCCTAGAAAGTTACCCCTAAAAGCTCAAGTGTTATCAAATGTAGCGATTTACAGAGTTGAAATAATTAGATTATGAGAGCTATAACCTAATCACTGGATTAATCCACAAAGTGGATTAACGGACTAACTGGGTGGTAACTAGGTAGATGGGGAGTATGGCTGAAGGAAGTAGTCTTTAGGGGCATGACTTGGGGACTATATATTTTGTCCCGGGATCCTCCTGGTCTCTCTGATTCCTGGCTGCCACTGAGGTGAGCAACATTGCTCCACCACACCCTTCCACATGATTTCTGCCTCATCTGGAGTCCACAGCAATGGAGTCAACCATTGACTGAACTGCTGAAAACATGAGCCCAAATAAATTTTCCTCCTCTGAGTTTTTCTTGTAAGGTATTTTGGTTACAGTGACAAAAACCTGACTAAAACCAAAGGTAACCTCCTAACTCTTAGAATAAATCCAGAAAACATGTTTGCTATAGAAAATATACATGTTTGTTTTAAGCTATAAACGGATCCCCAGATTTGTAGTGACTGGTATTGCTACTATAACATTATTTGGTTTTGTTTGGAAGGTGTTGGTCCATGTAAATCTGGCATTCTCTCTGCAGCTTGCATTAAAATCTTTCACTACATTTTGATCCAAACCACTCAAAGTCTATTCCTCACTGGGTTGCAACCTTATTTCAGAAGTCAGAACTTCTTACCAGGCTTTTGGCAGCTTTCATCAAGCTCACATAAAAAGCTAAACAGACTTGTTAAATTATGGAAGATTTTTTTTTTAGTCATTTGTTTACTGTTTGCCCTAGTACATGGTGAGAGCTTATTAAATGTCTGTTAAGGTAAATCTATTAATTTAACACAAATGCATGTAGTAGAAATACATGAGAATACTGTGGAAGGGAAGGGTGGGACAAAAAGAAGATAAAGAGGGAGAGAGAAAATAAATGAACATATATTGACTATAATATTTAAAGACAAACACTGCCATCATGTTCCTGAGCCCTATAACCATTTGAGTTTCTAATATGATTTCTCCCAATTTTCTCTCCTTACATGTGTAGAACTGGCATCTAGAGGTGAAAGGATATAATTCTAACACTTCTAGAGCTCCTAAATCCTCAACACCTCCCTTACTATACCAACCATCAGCAGGAAAGGGGTAGGGAATAAAAATCAAAGAAATAAATCCCAAAGTGGACAATGTCAGAGACCCTTCCCACTTCCCATTTCTGTTGACTCTTGTTGATTATTAGCATGGATGATGGTCAGCCTTATGCAGCCAGTCCTCCACTGGGCATATGCACATCTCAGTGATTATCACTCCAAGTCTTTGTTCTCACTGCCTCTTTGCAGAACATTCTGAGAACAAGACTCATTTGTGTTTAATCAGCCCAGGATTACTTCCTTGAAGTTCTGGCAGGCTCAAGGCCTCCCATTAAAACCCCTACCTATATGGGTGTGATAAGGACTGGAGAGGCTGAGGCAGGAGGGTTGCAAGATAGAGGCCAGTTTGAGCAACTCAGTGAGACCCTGTGTTAAATAAATACATAGGACTGGGGATGTAGCTCAATGGTAGAGTGCTGCTGGGTTCAATCCCAGCACCAAAATAACAACAACACCATCATCATCAACCACCACCACCAAAATCCCTACCTTTCTAGGGAGTATGTTCCCCATTTGTTTTCCACCATCAATATTTTAGATATTAATTGTGAGAGTTGAAATTAAAAATACTTTTTAGAAAATTGAAGTTACATGATATATAAAATTTCTTAATGGTCTTTTTAATCAATTTTCTAGTAACTAAAATGTATTTTCTCCTCTCTAGTTCATTTTTTACTTAAAATAAGCCATTGATTTAAGCCCCAGAGTACATAGATGATTTAAAGAAAAATTTAACCAACATAGGATTATACAAATGTTGGAGCAAATTTAAATCAATTACTATCCAAGGAGTTTTGAGTGGGAATCAACAAATTATTTTAGTTGTAAGTGAAGCTTTATAGATCTGACATGAACATTTTTACTGCCATAGTTAACAGAAGTTTTGTAGATTAATGTCAATATATAGAGAAAAATGTAAAAGCCAGAAACATTTTCAGGGGGAGAAAAAGACAGTAGCTGCCAAAACTCAGACAATGAGTTTTCTATGCAGTTTTAGCTCTTAAAACTAAGCTATCTTTTCAGAAATTGATTTAAGCCACAAGTCTCAAGAACTGGTGTAAACCTTGACATCTAAAATGGATATTATTTTTTTCTGAAAGATTCTAAATACTGTAATAGTGGCTGGAAAATTAGTTATTTCCATTTTACTTAATCAATTAGTATTTTATAGAATGTTTATCACAGCTAAGGTGACCATGAAAATGAAGTGGACAAGTCTCTGGACTCTAGTAGAGATAAAGCAGGTGCTTCCTCTGATAGGAACAATCCTAGAAGAAAAAGTCATAGTCTCTACTCTCAACAGTTTATGGTCCAAAAGAGGAGAAAAGACAATGATCAAATAATCATACACACACATGAAGGTGAAATGCACAGTTTGGAGGGAGCATAAGAGAAGAAGTAAGATATGGTCAAGAGGCAGTTGATTAAGTGAGCTCTGATCTGAACTATTACTAAGAGCCCTGGGTAGAGAGGATGAAAGGACATACCATGGGAGAAGAGGGTGGGAAGAACTTGGAACTGAAAGAAAACCAGTGCATCTAAAGCAGAAAGAGTGAGAAGCATGCAAGATGCCTATGGAATGGCCAGGGCCCGCATCATGAGTAGCTCTTCAGGCCAGGATAAGAATTTTCGCTTTTATACAGACAACAATAAAAAGGACTAAGCAGGGGGTAACAAAGCTGGATTTGGTTTAAGAAAATCAAAAACAAAAAAATTACTCTATCTACTGGGTTAATGACAGCTCTATTAGAAAGAAGAAAGCAGGGTGGATACACCTAGGCCAGATCCAAGAAATACTTTGTGTCAATTTAGATCAGGGTGGTGAAAGTAAAAAAGTTTACACATTGAAATACTCAGGGCATGAGACACTGTCCTGATGAGGGAGAAATAACCTTTGTGGCTCACTCCTAGGTGTCTGGTTCAGCACTGGTGGATGGTGTGCTTGTCGCTGAGAGAGGTGGGTAGCAAGATCATGAGAGTGATGTTAGATATGCCAAGCTAAGGTGAGATCAAGCTAGGATAAGGTGATTTGTGAGTTCTATCTTTGTAGAGGTAGCAACTAAAACTCACATAGTAGAAGAGATTGTCAAAGATTGATGTCTCAATTGAGAAAAGGAGAAGGCCAGGGCCAAGCCTGGGGGGCTCCAGTATTTAATGACTGAGTACAGAATTATCAGAGAGATTAAAAACTGCCAGAGAAGTAGGAGGAAAATCAAGTAAACACGACACTGTGGAAACCCTGGCCAGACAGCATTTTAAGACGTGATAAAGGTCAGTGTCAAATGCTGCTGAAAGGTAGACTTAGTTACACTGGCAAAAGTTCTGTGTACGATGGAGGCTAGAGCCAGACTGAAGTGCACTTTGAGAAGGGAATCATAAAATGATCTCAACGTAAAACTCTGGCTCACTTGGGTAGGAAACAGTAGCACAGGGGAAATGAGAGTGTGAGTTTGAGTGAGGGCTATTTTCTATTATTTTTATCAGAAGAACAAAGATTGTTTGAAAGACAACAGAAAGAATCTTTGAGGTAAGTGCTGGCCTCTGAGGGGCAGGGGAGAGAGAAGGAAAGAAGATGGACAGTAAAAGGATCTCGAGGAGGGGGAGGGGGAAAGTACCAAGAATAACTGGAAAGGTTGCCTATGCAAAGGCTGGGAGGAGACTTGGTATCTAGAACAGGGAACTCTGTGTAGTGACTGATTTCCCTATAAAGTGGAAGGCGATGACACTGGCTGAAAAGATTGGAAAAGTATAGAAAAGAGAATGGAGTAAGAGGAAAAGGGTCATGTCCAGGGCCACCTGAGGGTGTGTACAGTAGTTTATGGAGAGCTCTGAGGCTCACTCTTGCTGTTGCCTGAGTAACTATTATATGGTCTCTAAGGTCCAGTACCACTTTTGCCAGACTTTTGTATGAAAGATAAAGAAGTGAATACATTTTCCATTGATGAATCAAATGCTAAAATAAGACCACTAAGGTTTCAAATAAATTTTATCACACAAACTTAATCTCCTAATATGTGACTAAACTCTAGTCTTTAATTTTTATCTAGGTCAATTTAGTTTTATTTTTTTTGGATACTGGAGACTGAACCCAGAGGTGTTCTACCACTGAGCCACACCAACCAACCATTTTTTCAAAATTTAAGAGAGTGTCTTGCTAAGTTGCCCAGGCTGGCCTTGAACCTGAGATCCTCCTGACTCAACCTCCTGAGTTGCTATGATTATACGCATGGACCATTATGGCTGGCTTAGCTCAAACTTTAAACTCTTATTTCTTTCAAAATAATTTAAGCCAAATTACTTACTTGATATTGTTTTTTAATCAATATAATAATCAAAAAGAAAAAATAAAATTACCTAAATACAAATCTTACACAATGCTTATAACTAAAGATTTTCTGTGAATGCAGGCTGAATCTGTTACAGAGACATCTCAACACTGCAAATTGTGAATGAATTTAAAAAATAGAAAGTCATTATTTCAAATTTTGGGTGACAAAGAACAACCAACATCATTACAGTCTAGTTATTTTTTCCTACCATATCTACACCACTTCTTTCTTCTAATAGTATTCGAAATAAATTAGCTGTAATCTTGTTATCAGTGACACCTTGCCCAAGGCCACGATTATCATCTTGCATCAATCTTCGATCCATGATGACTTCAATATCACCTAACAAACAAAGAAACTGACCAGGATTATTTAATACAGATATTTGTTAAAGATCATTTAAGTAGAAGGCATGATGTCTTGTTTTAAATTTCTGGGCCAGTTCAGGAGGTGAATCTTGATAGCCCACATGCCATGGACTTTATCTTGGTAACAGTTCAAAGCAGCTACAATAAATTCATAAAACAAGAGAGCATTTCTCTCTCTTCATTAATGTTTAGCAATACCTGATAAGAAATTTTAAAATAGGATAAGACAGATCAAAATTTAAATGAAACATTTTTCAAAAAAAAAATTAACCTAAAAAATTGATTTTTAGTGCCAGCACTTGGAAAAAAAATGTTTATGAGGTTTCTTATGAAATGTACTACAAACATGTAGTAATAAGATACATACCCATGCATGAGATCTAATAAAGATTCACAAGTAAAATTTAGGTAGCTTGATATGTGGTGATTCTCTGAAGTCCTAGAATTTGAAGACATCCAACCATGTGCTCCCTTCTCTGATACTGTGTTAGCAGGATCACCATTGTCCTGCCAGTGCTCTGGCTTTAAAGGGGTCATATCTGATTCCTTTATTTGCCATGTGATAATTCCATATTTCCTCTAGTTTAAGTTATAAACTAATGATTAGGTTATGAAATTACAAAGTGAAAAAATTAAAATCAGAATCATAGGTATAAATTCAAGATTACACTCAAACAGGACTTTAAAAGCTAAAGTTATACTTAAAAAATACATGTATATTTTTTCATATCTATTACTACAGTAAGTGATCATTTGGCTTTAAAGGGAAATAGCTAACCTAAAAAATTTTTAGTAACTAATAACCTTTTTAGTTTCTTTCTTGGTAACAGTTCAAAGCAGGTACAATAAATTCATAAAACAAGAGAGCATTTCTCTTTCTCTTCATTAATGTTTAGCAACCTGATAAGAAATTTTAAAATAGGATAAGACAGATCAAAACTTAAATGAAACATTTTTCAAAAAAAATTAATTAACCTAAAAAATAGATTTTTAGTGCCAGCACTTGGAAAAAAAAGAGTTTAGATGTCCAATACAAAAATTACAGTAGAATTATCACTGTTACTCTCTCCATGTTTTAGGAGACCTTTATCTAAGACTTACTCCCAGGAGTTAACTGTTCTCATGTGTATCTAGAGCCTATCACTTCACATCTAAATCAGCAAATCAATTTCCTGGCAATTTCTAATTCTTCTCCTGCTTCCAAATCTTGGATCATACAACATGTGACACTTAATGATTTTCTGGACTGTACTCAAATTGTTTTAATTCAAATACTGGGGCTATTTGTTTCTAACAGAAGCAGAAAAGCTTGATTTTTCAGCCTGTCTTCACTGGGAAGTAAGAGAATATTCTTAGTTTGTCACTGTCTGAGTCTAATGTCTAGTCCCCTATTTAGACCACATCTTTGAAAATTTAAGGCAGGGTTTAAAAATGGGTGGCTCAAGAGTTACATGACACAAAGATGTTTTGTATACACATTTTATTTAAATTATGTTAACATTTATAGGTTCCATGACTTCAAGTAAAATTCCAGACTTGTGAATTCTTTTACAAAGACTGAAATATTTAGCAACCAAAGAGCCTTTATCCTTGTGGCAAACATCAAAGTGCACTAAGTAGTGGATACCCCATTGTAAATGGGGAAAACACTCTCCAGAGTTTCTGTGCCCCCATCATTCCCCATTGGTCACTGACGTGAAGTCATTATTTTTGTAATTGAAGTTATGTCTTCACAGCATAACTTCATGTGACTTTATCTAATGAGTGTCACAAGAAAAATGAGAAGTAGTAATTTATTGGTTTGTGGAAGCCCAGAATGCATGTAGATGCCTATGTAAAAGTTGGGTTTGTGTCAAAAGACACATCAGGTGTCTGTACTTAATTTATTACTTGTATGGCTCCTTCAGATATTTATTATTTGCAACTCTTGGTAGGTTAAAAAAAAGAGCAATTGATGATATATACAATAACTAATTTAAAATTATGCATTATAAGAGATCAAAGTCTTTCTATAGAAAGTTTTATAAAAACTAATCAGTTTCTACTGCCTATTTCATCTTTCTTTTCATTGCTTTCTCTTCTTTGGAATCCATGAAGTTGTACTTCTTCATGCCCATAACTCCATCATCTCATCTACTCATCTTCTTTTGGAAGTTGTGGGGTAGAAAGACCAGGACCCAGAAAAAATCCTAACTTTGAACTAAACTTCACATCTTTGCAAACCTAGGTAAGTTTTCTAAACCTGTAGAGTCTGAGTTTCCACATCTAGTAAATCAAGGTGGTGACAGGGATCTCATCTATACAAAGAACAGGCTATCAGAAGAAGTAAGTCATCTTAAAAAAAAAAATGGTGACATGTAGGCCCCTGTTCTTTACCTGATGATTGAGAAAATTCATCACTTTATTCTCTTCTTACAAAACCTAAAACTAATGGGCTGGTTTTTGAAAGAAAACAGGCTGGTTTTAATGGAACAGGATAATTTATACATTTGTACACAGAAAAATTGTACAATTAGAACTGAAACCTTTCAGAGCAAAAAATAATTCAGCAACACATACCACTTTTCAAACTGGAAACACCGGAAGACTGAGCAGAGAGCAGTGTCAACCGATTCTTAGCATCCTGGATATATGCCATTGTAGTCATTGGGTAGACATTTGCTTGAAGAGGCAATTTGCTCAATGTCATTCTAGGTTGAATCTATAAAACCAAACAATTCTCTTTTAAAAATTGTGATATTTACATATATACTTTTACAAATTATTATTAAATATTGAGCTTTCTTCTAAAAAGACTTGAGTTTCCTTTCTTGTTTAAGCTAAGAAATAATCTAAAAATTAAAATATTTCTTAAAACATAATGAAGACAAATCACAAGGATCCAAGAAAACAGTTTTTAAGTGGGAAAGGTAGAACTTGTCCTGATTTTAAAAATAGGCATTTCTATTTAAATTCAGAATAAAAATGGCTAAAAAAATCTTCTAGCTATTCCATATTTGCATAAAACAAATTATAAAGGTATTAAGTATTCATTTCTCATCTAAATCTAACATACTGCTTTTGTAATGAATGTTAAGCATAATAGCTCTCTATCCCTTTCAAGACACATCTCCCATTATTCTTGAATCGCTTTTAATAAATACCACAGATCTCCCCACAAAATCCTCTAACATATTAGATTATAATCAAATGCATATTTATATTTGAAAGCCATTCAACATTTACTCTTCTTGTTTAGCTTCAATGTAGATAGTTCTAAATTTTGGTTTCTCACAGACTAGATTTGAATGCATGAAATAGAAATTTATCTTTTGAGAGAGACTGTCAGAACTTAAAGCAGTCTGGGTAATAGTAACTAATTCTAACTTCAGAACCCTGTTACCAGTGAGTCGTACACCACTTAAAACTGTCATCTCCTCCTTTTAACTTAAGAAAGTTTGACGTGAAACTCAAGAAAATGAGAGGTACAAAGTTAGCCTAACAGTTAACATGCACTGAGTGCCCATTAATGGAAGGATGGTCCTTAGTACTTCATAGATCTGATCTTTAATATTTCTACAACCCTAAGAATGTGAGTGTGTTCCTCAACTTACTGATTATATTGGGGTGAATAGTATCCCCTCAATGTTCATGTCTACCTATAAACTGTGAATGTGATTTTATTTTTAAATAGAGCCTTTGCAGAAATAGATGAGCCTATACTAAAGAAGGGTGGATCTTAACCGAATGCCTGGTATCTTATAAACAGGAAAATGTGGACAGAGAGAGAGATAGAGGCACAGGGAGAACACCAGTTGTGTACAGGTGAGGAGACTAGAGCGATAGATCCACAAACCCAGGAATGCCAGAAACTATTGATAAGCACCTGAAAACTGGGAGAGGCAAATACAGCTTTTTCCCTAGATCATTTCAAGGGAATATATTCTGCCCACACCTTAACTTCAGATGTCTGGCCTCCAGAATTGCGGAAGAACAAAGCTCTGTTGTTTTAAGCCACCAGTTACTGGTAATCTGTATGGAAACTCTAAGCTACCTTGAAAGAATTCTCTTATTTCTTCTTTCCAATCCTGATCTTCTCATCCCAATTAACATGTACCCTTAAACTTATAAAAAGAAATGTTCAAAACTGCTCCTCCCATCTGGTACCTGCAGGTCTTAATTTCTAGTTTTATCCAGATACTATATTTCTAAAGCTAAAAGATAATTTATTTTTAAGAAATACTTAAATTGTAGACAAATATAATATTTTTCTTTTTACTCACAAGTTTAATCCCTGAAAATAAAATTCCCATTTTTGGCTATTCATTTTTACTAAGTTTTCTCATTCATGTATACACCTACGCATATAAATAATTGCTTCTGTGAGATTTTAAGAAAAGACTCTTTTTGTGTACAAAGAAAATGAATCACTATAAAGTCAGGGTTTCGTCTGAAAACTAAACAGCTATAGTAGAATTAATATGTTAATTGGAATGTATGTTGCAATTTCTGTGCTTTGGAAAGGTTTAAATTTAACTTTTGGAAGAAATCTTAAAAGAGAATATTATCACAACCCTTTCCATTTATCCCAGTTGAAAATCAAAGCAAAAAGCATATGTTGTGAAATTATTTCTATTTATAGTTGGAAATTTCTAAAATGCTAATGTTTCAAAAACATGTTCACATTTTAAATATTAGTATTTCAAAGATATGGTGTCACACTCATATATTCATATAGAGGTTAAGGTAACAATCAAAAATTCTATTAAATTCTGTTAAAGAGAATTGACGATCTGAAAAAAATACAAATTGTCTTACTACTATTTAAAACTATTTCATGAAAAGTTTTATTAATTATGTCCCTGCCCACATTTATAAACAGATATATATTTGACAATGTATAAATGTAAACACACATTGATAAAGAGAGGGAATTTAAAAATACACAAGGAAAATGAAATATGAACAAACTAATTTCTGAGGAGGGTAAAAAAGCCATCAATTCTTAATTATAATTCCTTTCTAGCAAATAAATTCATATATATCTTAGCATCAAGGTATCTAAATGCATAATGGTCACCAATATCCCTTTAAAAAAATAAATCCTTGCAAACAGATGTTCTAGAAAAAAACTGGTCTCTCAAATATTTGTTCCAATTTTGGAAATCTGACTGAATATAGAACTTAAAATTGTTTGTTAAAATTCAGTTTTATTTTAGAAGTAAATATATATAGGCATATTTTTCAAAGGATCCAAAATTAATAGCCCATTATGATATACAAACATTATATACTAATAGAACTTAGATTTTTAAGAAAATTACCTGATAGCCATTTAGGTCAGTATAAAATCTATTTTGGCTGTTTATTTCAGAAGAAATTCTCATTGCAATCTCACGGTTATATACATTTCGGATGTTCACAATATTAGAAATTTCCACAGAGCGCCCTTCTATTCCTATATTTAAAAGAAGACAAAAAGGTACACATTAAAAAAAAAGACAATTATTGCCCAGCTTTTCTTAAATATAGTGTAGAGAAAGCCTTCCAAAGTTACATACTGTTAGGGTTAGAATACAAGGTATCCCCGTGAAAGCTTTTGTGTTAATGAAGCAATGTTCAGAGGTAAAAGGATTAAATTATGAGAGCTGTGTACTAACTGGTGGATTAATCCACCTAATGGATTAATAATTTGAATAGACTGGGTGGTAACTGTAGGCAGGTGGGTTGTGGCTGGAGGAAGTAGGTCACTGGGGGTACACCTCTGAGGTTTATATTTCCCTGTCACCTAGCTGGTGCAAAGGTGTGAGCTCTGGCTCACTTGCACTCTCTTTCTCTCTCAACCTCTCTCTTGCCTTCCCTCTTTCTTGTTCTTGCCCTCTTGAGCTCACTCTGCTTCCGTGCCTGACTCTTCTGCCATGTTTCACCTCACCTTGGACCCAGAGCAGTGGAGCTGGTCAACAATGCCTGAATCTCTGAAACCGTGAGCCAAAACAAACTTTTCCTCCTCTAAGTTTCTCTTATCAGGTACTTTGGTGACGAAAAGCTGATTAACATACATACAACTATCTGTTTTCTATTTCATATATTTACATACTAAATGGTGTCACTATTTTTTTTCTTCTTTAATGTTAGATTATAGATAGCATTTATTCAGGGGCACATGTAATTCAACAAAAGGATAAGGAAGTTGTAATAATATAAATGCAGATGACATATAACATATCACTGATACTCCAAGGAGTTCTGAGGGGAAGGAGGACACTAAATGAGAAAAGGTTGACCCCACTCCAGGCCAATCCACCTCTCACCTGTACCCCTATTTCCATGAGACACATTGTAACTCATTTCTCCACCTTCCTCTACTTACACATGAGAAATATGACTTAGTGAAATTTACACTCTGGTTTGGTTCAAGAGACAGTGTATTTATTATTGCCTACAATCTACTGCTAGGAAAAGAGACAGCAGATACAATGAGCTGATTTATGAAACCAATATTAACATATTAGTATTTGTGGACTACAATCAGCAGAGCTCCCTAGAAGTCAAATCAATTTTAATTGAGTTTGGTATCTCTTAGGACCCAATGTTATGGGGTGATCCATTCTACCTTTTGCCACAAAAAGCAGAGGACAGCTTGAAAAAGTCCCAAATAAATCAAACTTAACGTGTTTGCTAGTATCATTCTACGCAAACTGTGTCATGAGGTCCTCAGTGAAGTCCCAGGTCAATTTCAGTGATAGAGGAGTTGTAAGGAAATCTAACATGCTCAACACAGATGGTGAATACATCACAAGATCTTCTGAAGAGCAGTTAGGAAAGGGGTTGTAAGGAGAGAGACTGCCCTATCTTACTTCATAAAATTGAATTTTTGAAGTTCTAAGAATCCTGGAAACTTACCCATAGCTTTACTTCTCCCTACTACTCCTCACACACTGTTACTCTGTGCTGATAAGCAGCAAACTTTTTAAACAAAGAAAGCTGTAAAAAGATAAACAGGGAGAGGAAGAACAGCATAAGGAAGACTTCTTAAGAGCTAAGAATTCCCATCGCTTATAGAAAGTGACAGCAAACAATTAGGGAAAGTGAGCTTGACTCTGTGGAATCTACGGAAACAAATGTAAATCCAGCTAATCCAAGCACTACAGGTGTCTGTGGAAAAACACACTGGAAATTATAAAATATAAATAATAATATATGGTGATAAGTAGTGCTCAATGGGCTGAAGGCTCTATTTATTGAATCTGCAGAATACTCACAGAATTACTGTTCCAACTTAGCTACTCACTGGACCTAGCTTAGGTTTCCTATTACACATTCATAAAATTACTAGGAGCTGGGCACAGTGGTGCACATCTGTAATGACAGCAAATGGGAAGGCTGGGGCCTTAAGCAAATTAGCAAGCCCCTGTCTCAAAACAAAATATAAAAATAAAAAAAAGTTGGGGATGAAACTCAGGGGGAAAGTGCTTCCTGGGTTAAATCCCTAGTACCCCAAACAAAACTATTTTGAATGGAAAAAAGGGGATGCCCCCCCCACTTTAATGGCCACAGAATGAACCACTAATCTGCAAGTTAAATATATACATATATTTTCTTCTGAGAGTTATTAAAGGAACCTGTAAAGACAGATGATCCAAACATCTCCACCATTACTGGAAAGTTTAAAAAAATCACATAATACAATAGAATTTTCTTTGAACTAGGAAATATTGCTCTAAATACAAACTTTGCTTTTATTATGTTTACATTAATTAGAACAATTTTAAAAGTTTAAATAAAGTGTATATGGAATTTTAATAGATAAGTATTTACAAGGAGTCAGGTTGTAACTCAATGGCAGAGATCATGCTTAGGCTGCACAAGGTCTTGGCACCAGAAATGATAGCACTCATGTATTACTAAAGACCATAGAAGATGACAAGAAGTTAACTTTAATCTAGCAGAAGCCATTTATAGGTTTTAGCATTGTGTTTTCTTTTCTCTAGAGAGAATATTCTCTCAGGGGTCAACAGAATACATGAAATGAAGGAAGTCTTAACAAGGGAGAACATCGTTAATTTAAATTCACGTAACTCCAGAAAACATTTACAAAGAACGTGCTTCAAGGAAAAATTAATAATTTCACATTACCTCTGGCAGTAACAAATTATTTCCATTGAGAAAGTCATCTTTCTCAAGCTCAATATTACACTCAGATTCTGCTATGGCAACAAATTCTTTAAGCTGTATAAAAGGAGCTCTATGTCCATTCACAACTCGACAAGACATTAAATTCTGAGCCAGGACAGACTTTTAAAATAAGATCAAACTTAATATGCCTATTATGAACAAAACAAAACCTAAAATAGCAGTAAAAGCAAGAAGGTATCCCTGAGTTCTCAAAGAGAATTGATTATATTTTAAAAGACAGTATGTGTTTGAGAGACTTCCAATTTTTGCCTTTCTGTGTTCACATTCCCCTAAGGCGTGCCTTTGCTAAAGAAGCCTGTGGGATGGAAGGGAGAACTTCCCTGGGAGCAGGGATACACACCATGGGACCCAGTGGTCACTGGATCTCTGCAGCATGTGACAGCAAAAGTACTGAGTTATGGTTTAGACACAAGGTTTCCGCTCAAAACTCTAATATTCATGTAGGAATGTTCAGAAGTGAAATTATTAGATTATGGGAGCTGTAACCTATTTGGTGAATTAGATGGTTTGATGGATTAATAATTTGAAAAAACTACTGTACTGGGTGAAAACTTCAGGTAGGGGTGGGCATGGCTGAAGGAGATACATCACAGGGGAGTGTCCTTGGAAACTGTATCTTGTTCTCCCGCCCCCACACTCTCTGTTGCCTGACTGCCACAGTGGAGCAGTTTTCCTCTGCCACACTCTTCCACCATGATGCCCTACCTCAACTCCAGCCCAAAGCAATGGAGTCAGCCCAAAGCAATAGAGTCAGCCCAGCATAGACTGAACCCTATGAAACTATGAGCCAAAATGAACTTCTCATTCTCTAAGTTGCTGGTTGTGTATTTTGATAATGGTGACAAAAAGCTGACTAACAGATGTTGCTTTTACCAAAATAGTTCACTCTGGGCCTGGGTACCCAGGACTGCCTACACCCTTCTGGATTTTCTGCAGTCCTGGGAAAGGAAGTGACTCCTACTTTATAAGATTAGTCCACTGAGGGGAGAGAAGAATGAAGCCATGACATTGATTTATACATGAGAAGTAAGTGCCCTTCTTGCTGTTAATACCTGCCCTTCTGGAGAAGAGAGAATGAAGGTAGTTTATTCTTGCTAATATAGACAACAAAGGGCCAGAGACAGTCCACAGTTGAAAAGTTGCAAAAAAGAGGCCAAGAAAATACCATTCCACTAAATTCTTCTATATAGGCTGTAGATTCTAGTCTCAACTCTGGAACTGGGGCTATTGTTTTTACTTCCTAGAGCCTGTTAAGTTCTCATACACAGAGACTTTCCTACATACCATCTTTACATTCTAGGTCTTAACATTCTGGCCACATGATAAGTGCTAAATCACCATTAAACACAAATAGCTAAGATGCAAGAGAGCCTGTCCTTCATCACATAGAAATTTGCTGACACGAAAGGAAAGCAAACTGCTATGAGTAAAGTTTAAGTAGCTGGGAAGATGGAGGAATAGGATTTTCATTGTGAGCAAATGCATGCAGATTGGAACACAAGCTCCTCAAACACAGGGATCATATCTTATTTAGCTCTCAGCACACAGAAGGTATACAAGTGTCTGCGAAGCAAAGGGTGGCAGCTAAGATGCAATGAGAGTAGCTCTCCATTGCTGATGCTTACTATGTACCATATGCTAACCAGATGCTTTATATACTTAATCCTGGTCCTAAGCCTAGGAGGAAATCATTTGCCCAAGCTCACGAGGCCAGCAGCAGCAGCACCTAAATGTTTCAGGCATTATGCCTCACTGGCAGAATGACTGGAGAATGCTAAATTTACTTTGAGACCAAGTACTGGGAAAGGCTTGCAGCAACTCTTGAGTAGAAAGATGTCCAAATTTAATGAGAGAGAAAGACAGAAAGGGTGTTGAACTGGAATCTTATATGCTATTATCAGCTGTTTAATTGAGTAAAATATAATTAAGGTGTTACAAGCCTTGCCCAAACATCTCTGAAAGAGCCCCAAACTCTTATCAAAAATTAAGAACACATGCTCTATTACACAGCAGTTCCTCCTCACTGTTTCTGAGGTGAGCACAGTTGTGCACACAGGAAGCAAGTTACCAGCATACTTGCTGTATACTAGTGCTAAGAGGAAAAATTGGGAAAATATTCTAGATATCTATCAAGAAGGAAATGAAAAAAATAAGATCAGGTATAACCATGCTATGGAATGCTGTGTAGCAAATGAAAACAAGGAGGTAGATGTCTGTTCTGGCAGAGAAAGAGATCTGATGAAAAAGTTAAATGTAGTACTTGTGTAGTATGATAAACTTTATGCTGAAAACAGACACAAACACAATGCTATACATTTCTACAGGGGTAGGGGCGTTTGTTACAACCTCCCCTGAGGAGAGGATAGGGACAGGCATAGATTCTAGAAGGGGTTATAAAATATGACTTTTGTCAAAAAGGGTATGCCTATATGGTATTTGTATTTAAAAACAATTATCAACATTCTGAAAGGAAAAACATTTTCTTAAGAGGTCAGAAGGAAATGAAACCAAGTAGGTCAGCAGACTGGGTCATGTCACAGCTTCAGGAGGAAAATGATGCTGGTCTCTTTAGAGCCTTTGCCCACAGGATGGATCAGTAAAGCAGGGTCAGAAAAGAAAGAGCATTATCACCTTCTTGACAGTTGCTTAGCACCAACCTCAGAACCCCAAACAAGCACTCGCTGGATCAGAGAAAAAATTAGAGGGTATCCCCAACACCTCCCATGCGGGTAAGAAACAGGGAAGGTATAAAGACTTTAAGAAATGCAGATGGAAAGCCTGGGGTCTCATCTGTGAGCAGTAAAGATGATGATAGCCTGTGGCAAAATCTCAGCATCCATCCTTTCCTATGTACTAGCTGCATTCTCCCACTCAGATCTTTGTCATATGTATCTGGAACAGGCCAATTCAACTCTGAACTGCAGAATCTTAGTTAGTCCAGCCCTTTCCACCTCTCCAAATCATCCCTTCTAGAAATTTTCAAATGCAAAGTATCATTTTCCCAGGAATATACAGATAAATTAGATATTACTCTCGACAAACTCAATATGTTAAAGGAGTGATAGGCAACAGTTTGGGGAAAAAACCAAGAGAGCCTCACTCCACACCCAGATTCTAGTGTCTTATCAGTATACTTAACATGTGATTAAGACAAATCATTAGTTCAAGATGAGATAACAGCAATTGGTCCATGCCCATCTAGAAAAATAAAAAGTGACAGGTAGAACCTTAAGCAGCTGCCATGGAAAACAAAGACTTCTGATTTTGAATATTTTCCTCTCCACATTTGGGAGTATTTTGTATTTAAATCATCAAAAATATAAAATTTTTCCCATTACATACTCACTTTTCTGGCACTGTTTTTGTGAAATCAATCCAGCTACTCTTGGAGGTGACACACATGGCTACTGATTAGCACAATGTTTAGTTCAACATGTACATTGAAATGACAATTCTCATAACAATGAGGAACTAAAGTCAACACGTAAATGTTGTTTGTAAAAAGCAAATACCATCATGGCTATATATACTTTTAAATTGTCCTCATATCTGAATGTACCAAAATAAGAAATGGTAGTAATTCCCACAAGTGGACGACCTTTTCTCCATGTTGACTTTCTCAACTCATCATCCATTATAAGATCTAATTTATCCTCTGAGGCACTGCTGATTTCTGGGTCTGTAAATGTTCACATTGATTATTTCTCCAAAAGTGAAAATTTTAACATCTGCTTTCATGAATACAAATTCTAGTAAATTTCCCTCCATGTTTCAAATTAAAGAAAATGATGATACATCACATTGTTCTAGTTGTAAAACACTAAATTAATAACTATTACTATGTATTGATCACTTATGAGTTTGGCACTAGTCTGCATGCTTTTTTCTTTTCACTTCAATAATTCTCAAAACAATGTCAAAAAGTAAATGCATAATAGAAGTATAGCCTTTGATCATAGGATTTCAAACTATGGGTAAAGACTATACTGATTTAGTATGATATACCTGAAAAAGGCCTAAAAACTGAAAAATATACAATGAAACTGGAAAGCTGCCTTTTTTTAAAAAAATCATTTTATGAAACCAGAGTTTTTTTGGGAAGCTTTGTTTTGGAGGGAACAAACACCTACACCGAGCAGTTCTAACCTCAAAATAGATAATGAACACAAGATAAGGTCTAACTAAAGTACTTCCCTAGGAGGTAAATAGAAGAGCTCACAACACCAGAGTTTTCTTGGTGCTTTCTTCATGGTGCAGGCTTGGACTGGTCTAGGACAGGGGAGGGAAGAATGCTGAAATGATCAGGCTAGTCGGTCTTCACCCACTTGGCACTGACAGTTTCTCTGAACCAATCTACTTTCAGTTCTCCAAACAGCTCCTTCCCCAGGTGCCTTTTGATGGGAGCCTTGAATTCCAAATATCATTCTTCATACTGATCTGCCAGAAAACATTCCTGCCCTGGAGGCATGTCTGCTGCTTCCTTTTCTACCACTCTTTCAGAATTTCTAAGCAGCAAGAGCAGGAGGCAGTGGCAGCAGAGCAGCATACCTCTCTTCAACCTTAACTCCAATGGGTGTTGAACAAAGAGAATTTAAAATACTGGTGTCTGATTGGACCTGGATGAATAACATATTTTTGCAAAATGTGGTATCGAATTATTTGCTTTGAACAAAATTGAAGGGAGACCTAAAATAGTACCATCAAGGGGCTGGGGTTGTGGCTTAGCGGTAGAGTGCTCGCCTGGCACATGCAAGGCCCTAGGTTCAATCCTCAGCACCACATAATAAAGAAATAAAATAAAGGTATTGTGTCCAACCACAACCAAAAAATAAATATTTAAAAAAAATAGTCCATCAAGCCAGGCAGGATGACACATGACTGTAATCCCAGCCACTCAGGAGGCTGAGGCAGGAGGGTCACAAGTTTGAAGCTAGCCTCAGAAACTTAGTAACAGCCTTTGATCATATGGATTGCAAGGTTGTGAACAATCTATTGAGATCCTGTCTCAAAATAAAAAATAAAAAGGGCTGGGAATGTGGCTCAGTGGTAAAGACCCCCTGGACTCAATCACTAGTACCAAAAAAAAAAAGAGAGAGAGTTCATCAAAATTGACGTTTGAGGGCTGGGGCTGTAGCTCAGTAGCAGAGTGCTTGCCTACACATTACACACGTAAGGCACTGGGCTCCATCCTCAGCACCGCATAAAAAATAAACAAATAAAATAAAGGCATTCTGTCCATCTACAACTATAATTTTTTTAAAATTGATGTTTGATAGTTACTCTGATTTATGACACCTAATTCAGAAGGAGTTTAAAGTTTTGAATGGTAGTCCTATAACAAAAACTCCTTTGTTACAATTATTTATATGATATTCCTTTGTATCAACACTTATAAAAACAAAAAAGGTAGAATTCATTAAATATTTCCATTGAAATTTATAAAATAAATTATCAAAAATAGTAACACGTTTATATTGTTTTGACCAACTGCATATTATTAATAATTTTTGTAATTCAATCTAGAAAATACTTGATACTTAGAAACCTTAGTATAAACTTTAATACACATAGATAAACACAAGTGATTTTTATTTCAGTGAAATAATGAAAGGTTGACCAATAACAAGACTCTTAAGCATAAAGATAGTAAGATAAAATTCTGAGTGGGAAGTAGAATGCAAATAAGAGTTCAAGGAGAAAATGTAAGTTCAAGAAGAGCTGGTGCAGGCTTTTTAAAAATGCATAACTTGGTATCAAACCTCTGCTCATGGATATGCTTATCTCTAAATGTCATTATTTACAATATCAAAAATAACATTCTTTGCAATTATTTAAATGTATAGATTTCAACTTAAGAATATATAAGGGACATAGATTTCTTAATATTCATACAGGAACCAGGGAGTTGAACCTAATCAACTCCATTTCAGGCTTTACAATACTCTTCCTCTCCTCTGTCCATTTAAATAACATTTCTGCAAGATCTAGCCTCTCAACAACTTGCTTCCTTCATCAAATCTTCCCCAACTCCATTGTCATTTGATGACCATTCTTTCTCTTCTGATAGTTACTAACTCATTGGGGCCACTTTCTTCTCAAGTAGATCCAATGCTTAATCATAGGCCAGGCATCAAGTATATTAATGTAGTTATTCCCAGCTCCTCTGTAAGGTAGGCTCTGTTACTGTACCCCTTTAAGATGATGAAATGAAGTCTAGTAACCTGCACAAGGCCATGTAGTTGGTAAGCAGCAGAGAGGGGGTGAGGGATGGGACAGGATGCAGAGGCTGACTCTGGGCCATCATGCTTCCACTGTGTTTCCCATCCAGGAGCCCTCATCACAGTTCAGCACAACACACATTTGTAAGGATGATGTTTCTCTGAGAAGAAGCTTTGCCTTCAATACAGTAGCTGCTGTCACACAGCCCTCAAGATAACCTCTGAGTCTGAATTTCTATCACCAGAATGTACTTTCCAGAGCCTTAAAATAACCTCCTCTTCCTTGCCTGTAGGGAATAATCAGGTTTGACACATTGCTACTTATTTCAATTTTTTAAAGTTCCAATTAACAGAAAAAAAATTCTGAGCATATTATGATATCCCAAAAATGTTTTAATTACCTAAGTCTGCCTAGTCATACCTTACTTAATGCTTTTCACTCTTAAATCAAACTAACTATGGAATACAGCCCTAGGGGTAAAATGAGGATTGATAGCAAACAATTTTAATATTCTCACGAATCTTTTTGTGGAAATAAAAACAACATCAATGAAACTCTGGGATCTTATTTACAAGTGGGATAGACTCCAGGAATGGAAGTGCCACATTCAAGCATCTGTAGAAGATGATTCAGAACCAAGGAGTCAAGCACAAGAGACTATATGATTCTAGGCTTTATGAAGACTCTCTGATAGTTACTCATAATGAAGCATCTACTTTTTTAATAGATTAATTTCCTAGTTCCTAAGAAATGACAAACTCAAAAGGTGACTCTAGTTTGCTTAGCCCAGACACCAAGAATTCAGTTCTCTAATTCTCAATCTGATTACTTTATGTGATTAACTAGATGAGGCTCATTTTGACTCTAACAAGTCAAGAGTCATACAATAAATCCAATTAGATTTATATTCAAACTGCTCAGGCGAAAACTAAGAAACTCTCTTTGATTGCTAACTATACCTATGAAAGAAAATTATTCAGTCATTTCAGTCAAAGGAAAATTTTTCCTTCCATACTTTTTGATAGCAATTCATTACATTTTACCTCCAGGCTACTTGCTTTCTTTTAGCAAGATTCACTACTTATAGGACTTTTATAATATGTTGGTAAATAATGGGCAAAAATATTATTGCATTCAAGATATTTCTCCTAAGGACTGACACTTGGTTTACACACACATACTCACTCACACCACCTGCCTAGGAAAACACAGTCCTGGGGACCAGGAGACCTTGAAGATATGTATTGTAACAGATTTGGGACCTCAATCTTATGCCAGAGTAAATGTACATGACACAGTGGTAACCCATAGCAACCTAATTTTTCAAAGTAGCTGTTGATGTCAGGGAACTAGGGCACTAAAATCTAATAAATACAGCTCTGAAGACAAATGAAGTCCCAGTCAGCAATGTTACTCACTGATCATTATGTTACTACAAGGTATATACACTCTTGGTGATGGTGGAATATCAAATGTATTACAAGAGAATACGAGGGCTTTTGCTTGTATTATTCTATCTTTTAATCCAAGATTAATAAAAAAGGAAAGTAGGCTATTTAGTGATGCTTGAAGCTTTAATTTAATAAAAGATGATTATACAAGAAAAAATAACTCCCACCTCCTCAACGTTCCTCCCCTCAGAAAATGTTATTTTTCTACAAACAATATTTTAGAAGTTATAAAATGATTCCAAAAGAGTATTTCACTAAATTGTGTGTGCTATAAAATGGATTTCTTATCTAACCTGACATAAGGCAAAAAATTCTATTTCATTAGAAATCTATGAAATTGCTCTGATCTTGTAGAGCTCTTAAAGCTAGTGAATACAAGATTTCCTCTAATTTAATATTTCTAGAAATCTTTTGAATGTGATGTTTGAACAATAATGAAAAGAAACATAGAGTGTTTTTTTAATAGTTTATATAATGCTAAGGAGGAGAGACTTTCAACTGTACTTATAATCATTTTCCAAATCTGGAGAGAGTTCAAACAGAGAAACTAAAGTTAAGTACCAAACCAATATCAAAAGTAGGGTTGAACTGAGGCCTCTCAACAGAGTTTGTTTCAAAGTCAATAATGACCAAATAGTTTACGTAATTTAGGAAGTGTTTGATTTGTGTTCTTAATCTTGTTTTCTCCCAAAGCTTAATTTGGGCAAAATTCCTTTTTCTTTCTTTCTTTTTTTTTTTTTTTGAGAGAGAGAGAGAGAGAGAGAGAGAGAATTTTTTAATATTTAATTTTTAGATTTTTAGTTCTCGGCAGACACAACATCTTTGTTTGTATGTGGTGCTGAGGATCGAACCCTGGCCTCAGGCATGCCAGGGGAGCGCACTACTGCTTGAACCATATCCCCAGCCCGGGCAAAATTCCTTTGGGGGATAAAAAGGCCAAAGAGCAAGAAAAATAAGAGGCTGAGAACTATATGTATATTTAGTGAAGTTTTCATTACTTCAGTTTTATGAAAGAATATTTCAATAAACTAAATTTCAAAGGTTTAACATAGAGAACTCAATAAAGACAGATATCTATAATATTAACAACTCATTTTCATTGATGAGAAATAAAATCTTTTATATAATTAGCTGGTTTACTACCCTAATACAATTACATAAAATTACATAAAATATTAATTTCCTTTCACCAACTCCCATTTCTTCCTGGATCAGAAATTTGGTCTTAAAAAGAAGCAGGCTCTGTTCATTAATATTTATCTAATAACCATATCTGGCCAACTTAGGGGGACAAAATTAGCATATCTAAAAAATAGGTTAAATTTGACAATCAACATTTTGGTTATTTTAAGAAATACTAGCTAAAAGTCTATCTACAAACCATGGACGTTAACTGATATTTTCTTTGGATCTAAAATGAAAAGCCACCTCCTGTCTGCTTATTTTGATCAGTCATGCAGACTCTTGGTTTACAGGAGGCTGGTTCAAGATGTTAAAGAGCTTTCAGGTGTTTCTTAATACAGAGGCCTTGGCACGGCCTACCAGCCCTGAAGAACATTCTTCTAGGAGATGGAATGGCTATAGTGAAACATCCTGAAGACTTTACATCTCTATCCTAGGACTTGAACAGTGATTTCATTAAAACTTCAATAGATCAGGCTGAATCCTCAGCCAATGGGGAAAGAGAAGGACAGGCAGAGGTGAATCACCAAGACTACGGAGAAAAGGCAACACTGCCATAATGGGGATAATAAGGAAATCTTGGAAGAGCTCTGTAGACACAAACACAGGAGGGGATACAGCTTGGAAGAAAACCTTCCAGGTGATTCTGGTATCTCATCTCCCACTACCTTCCATGTTGAAAAAATAAAAAATACAGAGGGCTATAGAGGAAAAAAGATACAGATGTCACTTCAAGTTGATACATGCTGATTTCCAATTTAATCCACGCAACTAGAGTAAAACTCTCCCAGAAAAGCACTCTAAGTTAACTCCTCATTACACTTATTTATCTGTCATTTCTCACAAACTTCTAAAGCTTTTTGCTTTCAAGCTATAAAAATCTAAAATTAGAAGGAAAAAAAAAAAAAGCTCCAGTCCAAGTTTATTGTACCCACTAACAAATTCAGAAGCAACATGAAGACCACATTTATGTTTTCATTAGTGGTTTCTTTCTGAACTAATCAAATCTCATTTTTAAAATACCTCCATTACCTACAGGTCAGATTTATGGAAATTTTGAGACCTGGCATAAAATTATACTTCAACATTTGAAAATATTTTTCTAGCAACTAATGAATAGACCACAAGTACTGAGAAAAAGTGAAAATAGGTAAGAAACAAAACCTTAATAGCTGTTCAAAGTATCAATACTGGTCAATTTGGTGATAAAATGAGGTACCTGCCAAACAGGCAATGCCCTTTTAAAAGCCTCTCTGCACCACACCACCAAGGAAGAGAGAGGAGAAAAGATCTAGAAAGGAAACACATGAGAAAAGAAAAATGAAACAATAAAGCATTAA
Organism: Ictidomys tridecemlineatus; assembly: GCF_052094955.1. NCBI lineage: Eukaryota > Metazoa > Chordata > Mammalia > Rodentia > Sciuridae > Ictidomys > Ictidomys tridecemlineatus. Next base: position 115,794,322 of record NC_135477.1, on the reverse strand, counting down.
AAAAAAAAAGGCAGAAGCCAAGCCAGCAAATAGTAATGAGCCAAACTGACAGCCCAAGAAGTGTTTAGAGTACTAAAGAGACAGTAATTTGGAAGGGCCAGAGCCAGTCAAATCTCAGTGGCTCTTGCTCCTGCTGAGCAGCTGTTAGTCAGTCATTGATAGTTCACTACCCAATGGGGGACAGGAAGAGAGGAAAGAAGACAACCATTCAGTTCTGATCAGCACAGTTTGTTGGAATAAGTAAGCAGGCACGTCAAACTCTATTAATTTCCAATCAGCCACTAAGGAAAAATGGAGGCTGAGCTAGAGACACCTGCAGAAGAAGGGGGTTATGTACCTTATGCAAACTACCCCATGAGTTCCAGAATCCCACAAAAACCCAATGAAAACTCAAGGGATGTAGTGACATTGATAGACACAATTAAATAAAAACAAAAGCAATTAAGCAAATACTTTTGATTAAGAGGTTGAAATTTTAGAATGAATTGCTTTGGCTTTTATTCTAGGACACAGCTGATCTCTAAATACAATTGATGAAAAATAAAGGTAAATCCATCTTGATGACATAGGCATGTGCTATGCTGCACTTGAGGAAGAACATCCTCATTAAACAAACTAGTTTTAAGTAAAATTAAAAATAGATGAACACTTGAATGACCAACAATAAAAAAAAAATAAATAAAAAATAAAAAAATAAAATTTGGAAAAAAAAAATAGATGAACACATCTTCCATGTGATGCTATTCCCATAAAATGAAACATTCGGTGATAGCTGAAAATGCTAGGCTCTCAGGGGAGGCTTATGCAATCAGATGATCCAAAACATTGTTTCTGGCTTGCCAGAAGTTTGGGAAACTCAATAGGAGAGTATTTCAAAACTACAGGTTTTCCTACATGTAGAAAGGAATTGCAGAGAAGTTACAATTATGACACAAAGTTAGTGCCCAGTACTACTTTTCCCACTTCCAGAAGACCTTTTAGTTCTTGATTCAACCTAGGAATCATGGATTATTTTAAAAATATATCCAATTATTATTTAAGAGGTTACTTGAGAAAAAGGTTTGTCTATACCTAATAGTCTATGGAAAGGCAAGGCATAAAAATTTCTATATACAATCCCTATATTGTCCATATAGTTATTTATTAAAAAACAGTAATCATAGAAATTTTAAGTTAAAAACCCTAAATCAAAGCAAAAATAAATTTAGAGTTTGAAAATCAGAAAATTAAATTTTTTGCTTCCCCATAAAGCCCCAAAAGGAATTAGTGCCTATTAACATAATTTATCATTAGTTTATGGGATTTTCATGTTCTTCCTATGTGAAAATTCAGGAAAATAATAGTTTCCCGTTGTAAATTTTTTTTTTCAGCTTAGCTAAGAGCAAAGATAAAATGGCATTTTTATAAGTTTCACTTCTAAGAGCACTGATAACCCAGTAAATGGCCTGGCTATTAGAAATACCCTATTCTAAAATCACTGAATTCAAAAATAGCCAATGTAGCTGAAAGTGTATTTGTAATCTAAAGCTCCACCTAGATCCCATGAAGGATCAGTTGACTGCCCAGGGTTAAGTTCCAAAAAATGATCAAAAGCCTGTTTCTTATCATTTTAGCTAATAAAGATGCTGCTCAATACTGTTTAAAAAGTAAATGGGTGATTTCATACCCTACATTATAAAGAGCTATAAACAAACCGAACTACTTGGAAACATTTTTCTTTTAAAGTTATGTCTTTAATACATGTGATTGTAATACATTGTATATTTAAGAAGATAGGTCTCTGTGTGTGTGTGTGTGTGTGTGTGTGTGTGTGTGTGTTCCATTAATTTAAAGACATTTATGACAACTGAAACAAAATTATTATTGTTTTCAAGTCTTAACAATCAGGCTTCTAGTTAATAAACTCATGACTTAAGCAACAATTGCCAAGTGAAGGAGAAGACCCAAAGGAGAAAAAACGTGTATGCGGAGGAATGAAATGTTTATCATTTTTTATTATCAAAAGGTAAATATTGCCAGGCCTGTTGGCTAATGCCTGTAATCCCAGTGGCTAGGGAGGCTGAGGTGGGAGGATCACAATTTCAAAGCCAGCCTTAGCAAAAGCGAGATTCTAATAAGCAAATCAGTGAAAACTTGTCTCTAAATAAAATACAAAATAGGGCTGGGGATGTGGCTCGGTGGCCGAGTGTCCCTGAGTTCAACCTCTGGTACCAAAAAAAAAAAAAAAGGTAAATATTACATTTGGTACACCGAAGATATGAGGTTAATTTTAAGAAGATTAAATTCTCTCTAAATAAGCTGATTGCTAGTTTATTTAAAATGACAAGAAAAGCAAAATTCCAAGAAACCGGTATTCAAATTTCACAACTGTTTTCTTACCCCGTAGGTTGTACAGTCGAACTGTATGAGAAACATGTTCAAAGTAGCTAGTCACTTCGGAATAAATCTTTCCATGTACCACTCTGACAAAGGGTGCTTTTTTATAAACATAAGGCTGAGGAGGAAATGACATAAATTTTAGTAAACATATTTTGGTTTCTAAATCTTTCCAAGAAATGTTTATATAGTTTCCAAATAGGCAAACACATATCGCCTAATATTTGCAATTTTAAATGAAAACCAGACCTTAAATATATCAAAATATGCAACATCTTAAGAATTGAATATCACATTTTAGTTATTAAAAACTGCCAAATTCTATATTTACAAATGTTTACAATTTGATTGGTTCAGATGATCTACAAACATTTCTCCCAGGCATAAAAATTTCTATATACAATCCCTATACTGCCATATAGTTATTTATTGAAAAACATTAATCATTCTACAGCCATGACATCCTCCCAGGCTAACATTTATTATAATAACTAGGCCCCCTATAATGTTCAGAGTGTGGGGCAGGTGATAAGGATGTCAACAAAGATTCATATAAGGTAACAGAAAGCAGGATCTAGAAACAGCTTAATCATAGTCAGGTTTACGAACTATAAAACATTTTGCCTGTTATGTGAAAGAACTATTTAAATATAAAGCAAATTCACAAACTTGAAAAAAATTACGTGGAAACCAGTGGTTTAGTTTTCATTATTTGAAATATAAGTTCAAGAAAATAAGAGAAAAAGCACTTAGGTGACCTGGAAACAAACTTAAAGCATTTATTAAGAATTATATTTTAAATAATATTTAAAAAATTATATATTCATATATTTTATAGCATATACTTTAAGAATTGTATTTCAAGTATTAGAGACCTTAGCTTGATAATCGCATGACAAGCTAGGCTTCCAGTGTGAACTACTTGAGCAACGTAAGATTCAAAGAATTGTGTAATTGTATTCCAAATCTATATCTCTGGCTAGAGAAAAAATATTCAGAAGTTAATAAAATATTTAATAATCTACAACATCTTTATACTTGATTACTGCACAAAGTTGGTGGGAGATGAGAACCTGGGATGGTGATGTGTGGGCTCCTACTGTTTTCTGATACATTCAGCTGACTCTCTCCCTGCTATTATTTTATTTTGCCTTTATAAAAAAATATCCCAATTCTCTTTAACCTTCTGACATTACACATAGTTAAAGAAAAAATAATGCAATTACTTTTATCTATGCTCAATATTTCATAGTACAACTATCTTTAAAATCTTAATAAAAGCCCCACACAGTGGGAGCAACTTTGGAGGCTGAGGCAAGATGACTCCAAGTTTGAGGCCAGCCTCAGCAATTTAGTGAGGCCCTTAGCAACTCAGTGAAACCCTGTCTCAACATAAAAACTAAAACAAAGGCTAGAGATGTCACTCGGTGCTAAAGCACCTCTCCCCTTGGTAAAATCTGAAGATCCACTGTCAATTCCAGAACACCTACTCTGAGCTGTAATTTACCTTTAATTCTTCACTGACTTAAAAAAAAAAATACAAAAAGCTAAAGCCCTTAATGTGGCCTACACAATTCCTAAAAATCAAATATTTGATTTTGGTTAGTAGGTGTCCCAAAATTTCAGAACAAAAGTAACTTTCTCAGAAGATAAGTCCCGCAGTCAACAAAACATTAAGGAGGATAGCTAACTGAACTCTAGGTGGGGAAAAAAACCTATAAAGTTTATAAGCAAAAAAGGGAACTCTAAAGAAAAAATACAGAAATAACTAAACAAACATTACAAACTATTATAAAAGAAAAATAATGAAAAAATTAAATGACATATTGAAAGAAAATTTTGCAACACAGGGAAAACATCAACTTTGCCACATACAAAAAGAGTAATTAAAGATCTACAGGACCCAATTTGATTCAAATGTATGATATGTCAAGATCATTGTATTGTCATGTGCAACTAATAAAAAAAAAGAAAGAAAAAAAAGATTTACAGGACATAACAATACCATTTGATCTAAAATTGTACATAGGAAACTCACAGAACAAATATGAAAGATAAATGAATGAAGAAAAAGAGTTCCACCTGACTAGTAATCACAAAGTTTTAACAGGAAAATATATTTCAATTAACCTATTATCATGGGCAAACCTTTTAGTATGGCTAATTCTCAGTGCATAGAATAGTACATTTGAGAGTTCCTAAAAAAAAAAAAAAAACCATTGGGAATGAACACTTAAAAATGCTTCATACACCAATGCAAAATTACTAAGTTATTCTCAGGAAAAAAAAAATCAGAGCCACATCAAAAGAATGGAACAAAGTTTATTGCAATGTCCCAGCAGTGAAGAACTGGAACAAAGTACATGTGCAATATTAGGAAATTTGTACACAACCAGTGTATGTTAAAATTGTGCCATCAGACTGTGAGTACTGCTACAAATGAGAAAATATGAAAGTCCCGTGAGACAAAACTGAGAATACTGGGAAGGGATATGCATAAAATAAAATACAATAAAAAATAATACATCAAAGTGTTGGCAGTGGTTTTCACAGGATTCTGGTCTAGTTGGTAAATTTTATTGTTTTCTTTATTGTTTTGTATATAGCAGGGAAAATTTGTTTTATTAAAGTGCTAAAAGTTAAGGAAAATATGGTCGATTGCATAGTCTATTTGTCCCACAGAACTAGGTGTTTTGTGTCTGCACATATGCTGTGCTGCACACATGTTAAACACCACAACAGTAACCTAACCTTAAGTTAAATCTAGCTTCCTTTTATGCAAAAAATTCATTCACTATAGCATTCTAACTGAATTACACTTCTGAAACACGGTTTATCTAACTTTCAGCTACAAATTGATAGGCATTAATAAGGGTAAACATAGTACTGGAGCCAAAAGTTTATCCATAATAGATGAACATATCAATGATAAACTGATGAGACACACCCCCTCCCAATACTTTCAATAAGTTTATTTCACTTGTCATCAACGCCACTCACCTGGGCAAAACCATCAGGCAGGAAGAGGTAGGCGCCGCTTTTGTCTTTTTTACTTGTGGTTCCATACCAGGTAAATTGCACTTTTATTTCATGGATTTGCTTGTCTTCTCTTGTCATCATTGTCTAAAGGTAAAAATTTAAGCAACTCACTATTGAAATGTTTATCACATTGCATCTGATTCTGTGCACATGTCCATTAAAAAAATGGTTACAGAATAGATTGAAAAAGTGCTAATTTAAGCTTCTAATGTTCAAAATTCTTGGTTGAATACCAAAATTTTATACTTAGCCTCACAATTTAAAACCTTCGCAATAGGAACAAAAAGTGAGAACACACTTCATCAAGATCAAAGAGCTATATGTATTAGGAATTCTAGACCACTGCTTCTCAAACTTTCTGTAGAAGGAGAACATCTATTTTTTATTTCCAATATGCATGGGCCAAAATTTTTGAGAAGTACAATAAAAGCGAGTTGAAAACTGGAGCTGAATTTAAAAATTATTTTTAAAATGACATGCCATGAATATTTAATTTTTTATTATTAGTAATTTTACTCTATCAAATTATATTCAGAGTTTTGTAAACATTCCTAAACACTGACATTTTCAAAACCTATCTAATGAACTATTAGTCCATGGCATAGCACCACCTCACACTAACTAGTACCACCCACAGAACACAGCTGTGAATAATGAGGGCCACTGAAGGTATGTACAGCTGCTCATCCAAAAGAAACCCGGAGTATTTAGTACAGCTCTTTGAAAGACTTTATTCTCTTTACAAAGTAATCTGCACATGTAATTAAAAGTGACAAGCCTTCTTTGAATTTCATAACTATTTAGAACTTACCTCCATAAGCCCAGTTTTATCAAATGAAAGAATAAGGTGGGGGTTCTCTAGAATTATAGGTTCGCTGTCACTCGTCATACTCTTTATGTTGAAAATTTCACTTGTTGCTTCACCATTATAGACAACATACTCAGCCAAATATGAATCTGATTTTCCTGTTTCTAAAAGTGTATACACTTTCAGGCCCAAGGGTGGTGTTTGTGCTATAAAAGAAATCTTTAAAAGATATGGGAGGGAATTAATTAGAGAAAATATATAATCCGCTGAAAAGCACACAATTTATATTTTCAGAAAAACAACAAACTACCATATTTTTTAAAAGAGAGGATATAATACTATTCTACAGATGATATGATAACTTATGGGTATGGTATCTACATCTTGGTTAATCCAGGGAATCCAATGGCCTTAAGTTGGTAGACCTATCAAAGCATCAATAATTTCACTCCATATATGAAATTATAAACCATCCTCAATTGTTTTACAGTGTTTTTATTGGATATTCAAAGGAGGAAATTCTCCATAAAGGAGAGTAATGGTTTATTGTAAACAATACTTTTTCTAATTAATAGAAATCTTTTTGTAATATTATAATATTTCAATATGTTGAAATAGTAAATAAAATTATATGAATATTAAACATGACAGTTTAGTCATCAGTAGCCCACAAAATTCCTGAGGCTTAGCACACACTTTACAAAGCATGGAGGATGCACACATCATAAGACTCCTGCCTTACAGAGGCAATTCCAATTCCTAGACAGGATGTTTTTTATAAAATCTGACTAAAACTTGCATTATACTTTTGTTTTTCTTTTAAATTTTTTTTTAGTTATAAATGGACACAATCTATTAATTCTATGCAGTACTGAGGATTGAATCCAGTGCCTCACACATACCAAGCTCTCTACCACTGAGCTACAAAACCGCAGCCCATTTTTCTTTTGTATCTATAGTATTAGGCATATACAAAAGTGAAGCCAGCAATGGCTTTTGACAAGCAGAAGTAATTCCATTTTAAGAGTTCTTAGTTTATGTGTCTCTACAAATACAGTTTGAATTATACTCCAGATTCCAAACATTTAACCTTTTTAGTGATGTGGGATTCAGTTTAATGTTGCTTATTTTAAGAAATTTTCACACACACAAAAGCACGCATACTTCGGTTATTTGAGCCCAAATTTTCTGTAATTACATCTTTGGGGAAAAAAAAGCATCTTAATTATTCTTAGAAAGTCTCTCTTCCATGATGTGTTATATCACTTTTGCAATGAAAGTTGAAACTATTCAAAATTAAGAAGTATGGTATTTATTTCAATTTCAATATGCATAATTTCATTAAATTGAGCCAGATCAAAGAATTCAAAATTTTATGAGTAATAATTACTTCATTATTCAGAATCTAATTAATGACATTCATACTTAAAAAGATATGCAATGCACATATCATACTAACAACATGTTACTTACTAACAATGTACCATATACCTAACTAATAATGATGTTAACATTTGGGGAAACACAGGATCTATGTGTCATTTAACTGGCCAGTTATACTATCTGGTATTTATGATTTTTGCCACTTCACAATGGGCCTAACATGAGGCTGTTATACAGATATAAACCATACACTGGCTATGCTTTCCTTTTCTAACAATGCCCCTTTAAATTCTATGGTCACAACATACCTTATAGACCTCTTGTGAAATAGTATCTTCTTTAATCCATACTGCACTGACTTGAATATCCAGAAGTCTTCCTGCATCCGTGAGCACTTGCACATTGGGGTTATTCACATAGGTTGAAACTACTGAGTCTCGGTGCTGTTCTAAAGGATTATAGATCACAAGGTACCTGCAAAAACATCTGTGTCACTATCAGGATCTCAAAATATTTTTTTACTTCTTTCACACTCTTCCTAAGACCCCAGTTTATATCCAGTCATAGAGTCCACACATGGAGAAGAGATTCAAAGGAACACTCTGGTAAAACTTTCAGAGAACAAGCAATTTCATCACAACAAATACCACATAGTACAAAGGATAATGAAATTATGATTCAAAAGCACTTTCTCAGAATAAAGGGTTTAACTAATGGAAGACATTAATAGACTTGTAATAAAGCATTTTTTTACATCCCAGAAAATGACAGAAAAATATGGGGTTAGTCATCTAAAATAATCAGCTCTATGTAATACCCTGATTCCTGCTCAAGTTCACTGAATAAAAATATCCATGACTTGTCTGTTTACAGCTTAGCCACAATTAATTCTCATAAAAAATATGACATTCATTTTAGACCACTAAAACACAGCCAATTATATGGCTATAAATGCAGAATCTCATAATTCACACATATATTTTATATATAGGGGGCCCTCATTGCTCAAGACAGGTCTGAAAAAAAAAAGATTACTTGAAGTGAACCCACTTACAATAAGAATCAAAATTTTATAAATATTGGTAAAAAGAAATTTGATGGGAACTAGAGAGGAAAAGGAAAAATCAAAACAATTAAAATAAGTTCAGCAATATCTGCCACTATGTGTAAATTCTTAGTAGGAACAACAATGATAAAAATAAATAAACTGAAATTTTGGCAGAATTTTTCCAATATTCTATACTAGCACATTTTGATGACATTTAATTTTTAAATGATTTTAAACATAACTATATTTGTAAAAAAAATAAAGACTTTGTAACTTTTCCTAGAGTCCTTTCTAAATTCTGATATTCAAATAATTCAGTGTTGAAGGATCCAACCACCTTAGTTTTTCACTGGCACAACTCTGCCAGTTCCTGGCTGTTTCATAATTTTGCCTGTGAATAAAATCTATACCATCCTGTGAGAGATTTCATGTAATCTGAATCCTTGGCATGATTTATGATTTTACTTTATAGTCAATTTGAATTATATTATCTTCAAATAAATCAAGAGTATTCTGAAGAGGATATTTGAATAATAATGTTACTCACTGCTTCACTAGAGAATATTTTCAAGATCTGAGATATTTTGTTTTCCTAGAAAAATCTGTAACTACAGAAACATAGACTGAACAGTTAGATAATAACCACATTTCCAATATATAGTAGCTATAGCTAGGAGAAGCTAGCATCTGTTCATTGTAATACATCAGAAAGTCTACAGTATTCTTTCATCCTGCATGTTTCCTTTCTTATTTTTTATTTATTTTTTGCTTTTGACTGCATTACAAACCTCTCATAAAGAAACAAAATTAATGTCTACAGTGACCATAGTAAAGAAAAGGACAAAGAGAAGAACAAAGGGAAAAAGCACAAGAATGCCTCTGATCCTATTAGGCTTCTAGACCTAGGCATCAGGACAAGACCTAACTTGTATCACCTCTCTTCACTGAAATTCCATAAGTAAACAACAGATCAAGGAAGTCACCTGGCCATAAACATACTCACAAAAAGCACTGAAACCTTTACCACTAGATAAAACCCATTTTATCCACAAAAGCAATTCTTAAGGAGTGTGATGGTGGTGTCCCTTGAGAGGTATGCTCTGAGGGACTTGTTAACCTATTTTGCCACTCTCACAGCCCCCTACCAAAGTTTACATTTCACCTGACTATTCTCCCCTTATAAACACACCTGGAGAGTCTCCCATTATAAACACACCCTTGGTCACAAGTTCAGTGTTATCAATAGGACTGTCCCATATACCTAAGGTGCACTGGAAAAGAAAAACAGGTGATGGACGCTCACTCTTTGCACCAAAGATGTTTAAACCAGAACTCTGAAAATGAGTGATTTACTACTGAAACTCATGTTCCCAGAGGCTTATGAAGCCAGTATGTGAGGAACTCTAGAAAACTATGGCTTGAAAACAAGTCAGTCTTCTAATTCTGCAGAAGCCCAGAGGCATACCCAGGCACTTGTAATACATGAAACCTAGAGTAACTGCTGAAATGTTTCTTGGAAGCTCCATTACACAGTGCTGGTCATGAAGACAGTGATAAAATACAACATGTTCAAGTAATCAATTAGATCAGAAGTATCCAGAATACTAGTTGCCTCCCATGGAAAATTTAAATAATGACTCGCACTTAATGCAAATAATAGTTTCAAACATATATTTGGTTTTGTAACATAATAAATTGCTTTTAGGTTCTGTTTTGTTTCATTTGAGTAGCTAATTAGTATTTGACTATAATGATGTTTCTACTGTACTGAATGATTATGTAATTATCATTCCAAGAATCTATTCAAACACTAAGTATATACATAATGTGTATAATGCTGCAGTAAAAAAATAATTTTTAACATAATTAAAGATTCACAGCATGTTCTTCAAATGCATCACAGTACAAATTTATCTGACACACATTCAAAGTCCTATTTCTGTATAGAGAAAGTATAATTATAAATTATATTTCCTTTAGAAATAAGAACACCATCACAAATCAACTAAATTTTATCGTCATTATCATGTCTCCTAGTCAAACATTTGTTATACTTATAATATCCAAACATGAGTTTTACTAAAACCTTCAGTTTTAAATAAAACTCACAGGTTTCAATATAATTTCATAATCTCATTTATTTACTGAAAATTCACAATACTTGATCCACACTAAGAAAAAGAAAGGGTTAATAGCTCAGAATTTTCTTTTTGTTTGTTTTTATTTTTCTCCTATTTCCTCCACATTAGCATTAGCTACTTAGATGTCATCTGGCATCAAATTATGTCCAACCTCCTAGTTCTCCCAACAACTTGGTATATGGGAAACTATTGAAATTCTGTATATGCAAAGAACAACTGTCATCTCATGAAGAAAAATCACTCATGTATTAGTTGCCAACCAAATTAGTAGACAGAAGATGATGTGCTTTGGTTGAGAGAAAAAGGAACAGGGAAAAAAAAAGGACATCTGTATGCTCATGTCAAACAAGTAAAAACAAGTAATAACTTTATGGAAGAAATGGAATTCCAGTGTAAATGTGGCTCTATCTTTGAAAATTCTACTGAGGATAAGTATATTCAGAATTCCTTCCCTCTCTTTACAGCAGTAATTCACATCATGTTAAGAAAGAATGGAAATCCTTGAGTCCACTATTTGGGGCAAATCAAGTCAGTGCCCACCAAGATGTGAGCAATACAATAGACCATGTAGGTTTTCTTCTAGGACTGAATGAAGGATGGAATATGCCTCTTGGTCAGTGGAACCTTGAAATTACCATTCAGAATGCTTCTTGTATGTCTGAGGCAGCCCTGATGACTGTATTTGGGAAATGTACATGGCATCCTTTACATTCTTCCTATAAGGAAATTTGAGGTTTGGCAAGGTTAGGTTTGTTGCCAAGACCCACCCAGCTAAAAAGCAAAATGTGGCTTAGCATTCACCCTTCACCCCAGAGCCATCCTCTTAATCACCTAGAATATAAGAATCTTTGAGAGACATGGTTTCCCCAGGAGATTCCCTTAGTTACAAATTCCTGTGAAGAACTTCCTCATCAGCTACACCAAAGATCCCCACAGAGCTTCTCTTCTGAGGAAACTCAGGATGAACAAAAGCTATTTATATTTTAAGCATATTACATTTGTGCATTTGTGAAAGAAAACTTAAAATGGAGAACACCAGAACAGAAAAGATCCTGCAATATATACTAAGGAGTTTGTCTTAGGACCTCACTGCATGTGGCAAGAAAACCAATATCTGATGAAATATTTTTAAAATACTATGTATTTTTTTAACTGTGTAAGAAGATAAAAATGAAAAATATTTTCAAGACTTCTGTAAGCCCAGTTTAAAATCAGTTAAGCAAACACTAGATTATATGAAAAATAATTTTAACTTGCCTACCATAGCATCTAGCACAGAATAATGTTCAAGAAATAGTTGCTGCATGAGTAATCCAGAAAAATCCCACTAAGATAATTTATCATTTATAAACACTACCTAATTGTGTGGGGCTTTATACTTTTATCAGAGTGTTTTCATTTTTATTATTTTGATTCCTCAAAAAATACAAAATAGGTAATTAGCCCCTTTGTAAAGATGTAGAAAATGACAGACTCAAGGTCACAGAGAATGTAAAGAACATAGCAAAGACTATAGTTCCTTTTGTTTGATTCTTAATCAATGACAGCATTGATTTCAAATGAGAATATAGTCATCCTCTCTAAGTAACCTCATTATGGAACATAATCTAAAGAAGAGAGTTCAGGATTCTGAATCTGGAAATATATGGATTTACATATTAACAAACACGTCAATTTCTAGATTTGAGGTCCTTTCTATATTCTACCTCATTTTCTAAATTTAGAATATAATCTTTTTTTTTCAGTTGTAGATGGATGCAATACCTTTATTTCATGTATTTATTTTTATGTGATGCTGAGGATCTAACCAATACTTTATACGTGCAAGGCACATGCTCCACACTGAGCTACAACCCTAGACCCTAGAATACAATCTTGCCATATTAGTTAACAGGGAAAAAAATTAAGATATTGAAAACAAAGGGTGTTGAGAGCCACACCCGAAGGGGCCCCAGTAAACTTCCAGCTGCCAGCTGATGTTTGGCTCACAGCAGCCCCAGCAAACTTCTAGCTGCCAACTGATTTGCTCCTCTGAGGTGATGCTCATTGGGCTGTTTCCCTGCCCTTTCAGACCATGGAGCTGCTCATTGGGGGACTTTTTTTTGGCTCTGCCCACACGACCCAGTCAATCAGTCTCAAGAGCAGGAGGAGGGGGGGAGGTTGAGAGGCTTGTGGGAAGCCAGTGGTGGCAGTTGGGCTCTGAGGGTTTTCCTGAGGAGCTGTGTGGTTTGGTATGTGTGTGTTCTAAAAATAAAGTTCGTTTCTTTTGACAAGTGGCTCCTGAATTGTGCCCAGCCAGACTGCGGCAAAAGGGAATCTTTCTGAGATATTAGTTCTTTAAAAATTGCAGTTTGGGGCTGAGGTTGTAGCTAAGTGGTAGAGCACTTGCTTTGCATGTGTGAAGCTCTGGGTTTGATCCCCAGCACCACATAAAAATAAACAAATAAAAATAAAGATATTGTGGTCTATATACAGTTAAAAAATACTTAAAAAATAGCAGTTTTGTAATTCCTGGACTTTGGACTTAAAGACATTCAAAATCAAATCCCCTATTATAATGCTTAGAATTTGAGAGGTTTTGGATAGGCCCAAAACCTAGCATCTGTATGTACAAAATCAGGAAATAAGATTATCGTTAGAGGTAAATGAGAAAATGCTTGGAAAACCATCTAACTTATACCAGGTACAAAGTAGAATCTCAATAATAATCCATTTCTATTTTTCCCTAATGAGATCCTCACAGAATTCCAACCAAGAACTCTGTATATTATCACACCAGATGGTAAAATCAATTAACCTAGTTAATGGCACAGCTCTGAATCCTAATTTTATGTAAAGCATATATAAATCTAAATAAAATAAATTAACAAAATTGCATATAGGATAACACAAATAGCTTAAACCAAGAATTCTGATAACATGATAGCGGCAGGTGTGAGGGAATACATACACCAAGGCAGAGAATATATATACACAGCAACCACATGGCTTATAAATAAATTAAGAAGAAAGGTGAGAAGGATTCCTTCTGGTACATGTGGCTGTGAAGTTAAGAATGTGCATACATAGTCTATACCAAATGGGAAAAGAAAGAAACAAATTGGTAAATCCAATATGATGGGATAGACAATAAGACAAAGGTACGACATGTGTGGGGCAGTTAGGATCATTAAGAATTAAAAAAAGTTTGTCTCATTAGATTGGGTAGAGAGAAGTAATGGGAGGGGTAGGGGGGAGAGGAAGGGCAGAAGAATAAAATAGACATTATTGCTGTATGCATATAGGTGACTGTATGACCAATGTGATTCTACAACCTGTACAATCAGAAAAATGAGAAATTATACCCCATTTGATTCAAATGTATGAACTGTCAATATCATTGTACTGTCATGTGTAGCTTAAAAAAAGAATTAATCAGAAAACAAATTATTTTATAAATTAATTTTATGCCAAATGAGTCAAATGTACATACACAAAATGACAAAACTTGACAGAGAAACAAATAAATATATAAATAAATACAGACAAAATGACCCAACTTGCCTCAAAACAAATATATAATTTATGGTAGAAAAGGTCTTTCTAACCATAAAAGGAAAATACAATATTGTGTAAGGCTGACAGATTTGTGTGTGTGTGTGGGGTGGATACTAAAACTTTTTCTGTCTTAAAAAATAAGATTAAAGAATAACAAATTTTTAAAAAGAGAAAAACTTCTATTTTTACAAATCAATAGATATCCAAACACTCAAATAGAAGAAAAAATATGAATATTTTAAAAAATCAAACGGAAATTGAAAAGTAAATGTTTCTACTTCCAGAAGAATTGGAGTAAGCTAGTGATAGACAAGAGTTCTCACTTCTGCTAGCCTACGACAAGAGCCAAAGAACAAACTAATCATTTGCTTGAAAGCTAAAATAAAAAAAAAAAAAAAAGAACTGAGAAGAAGGAACCTTAGAGATGTGAACTGCCTGTAGTCATCTTCACCTGACAACATGCCCATTCTCAGCAAGTCAGGGGATGAGAGCTCCTGTGCAGATTCCAGTGCAGAGCCTGGAGGAAATCAATGGTGCAAGGAAGCCACAAGAGCACTGGAGTGGGAGCTGGAGGGTTCATGTTAGAGAGATGATTTTCTCATCATGTTCTCACTACCAGGGCTTCACAGAGAGGGAAGCTTAAAATATATACAGAAAGCCTCTGAAAAGCAAAGCTGAGACATCTCATCATATTCTAGGGTCTACTGGGGAGTACAGCCTACAAAGCATATCTGGCTCTTAGCCTAAAACTTAATAGTATCTACATTAATAAGAGATTATGTGAACCAGTCTCAGCTCAGCATAGTCTTTGTTTAGAGTAATATCTTCTAGAAGATATTTTCTAGGCCTCTATAAATTTTATATACAATGCATAGCACACACTACAAAATTATAAGGCATCATAAACATTCTGGTTTCAATATGAAGTGTCCTCCAAAGACTTACATTTTGAAGGCCTGGTCCCCGTTGTAACAATGTTCAGAGGTGGGGATTTTGGGAAGTGAATTGATTATGAAAGCTCTGACGTTATTAGTGGATTAATCCATCGATAGCTTAACGGACTTCTGGGAGATGGTGAAACTGTAGGCAGGTGAGGCATGGCTGGAAGAAGTGGGTCACTGTGGGTTCCCTTGGAGACTATTATCTTGTCCTTGGTCCTTTCTCTCCCTTATCTTTCTTTCTCTCTCTCCCCTGCCCTCCCAGTTGCCATGAACTGAGGAACTTCTGCTATGCCCTTCTCCATGATGTTTTGCAGCACCTAATACCCAAAGCAATAAAGCTGGCTGCTGTGGTCTAAAATCTTAAACCTTAAATCTCAGACTTAAAGTTTTCTCCTTTAAGTGGTTTGTGTCAGTTATCTTGGTCATGTTAATTATAAGCTGATTAACACACTAGAAGACACAGGCACATGACTACTAAGGAGAAGGGATGAGACTAGAACTACATGTGACCCAGATATTGAAGTTAGCTGTTAAGACCTTAAAACAGTATTTCTAGAGAAAGAGAAAAACATGAATGAAGTGATGAGATAAATACTTGAAATTAGCAACTTTGCAAATTCTTTAACACTAGAGTACAATCAGAAGACGGTCAATTAAAAATATCCAAGTTGAAGTAGAGACCAAAAAAACAGTCAACTCAGTGAAAAGATTCAATATGTGAAATAAGATGTGTATAGATGGAAGCAAGAAAGAAAATGACACAAGACAAATACTTGAACATCTAAGAATTTTCCAAAACTAATTAAAGTGATCAATCCACATACACAAAAACCATGAGCCCTGAACAAGGAAAAATACACTATAATATATTATGTTATATCCCTTCCTCAAATCCTCAAAAAAGGCAAAATCTTAGAAGCAACCAGTAAAAATAAGACACTAATGTGAAAGAACCAAAACAAATATAATCACAAGAAAGTGCAGGCGCCGGGGAGAGGGGGTTGTGGGGGGTGCCAATCTCAAAATCTATACTGAGCAAAAATCTCTTTAGAAAATGAAAATATGGCTTTAGACAAACAAAAATGGAGCATACTGGCTCCCCGGAGACTTGTACTAAATAAAATACTAAGTCCCTAACACACGGGGAAAATCGCCAAGGGAAACATGGAACTGTAGGGAAAAAAAAAAATGAAGAGCACACAAATAGTGGGAATATACGTGAATATTGACCATACAATACAACACAAAAGTAATAATGTGAATTATTAATAGCAATAATGTGAGTATACAAAATCATGCATGCTTCTCTATGGTAAGCACTCAAAAGTAAAATAACAGTAAAATCATCTATATCCAACAAGTTAGGATAGAAAAAATGTAGTAGTAAAAATTTTGACATATAAGAGGGCAAGAAAAGAGAGTAAAAGGACTTGAAAGAAACTTACCAAAATACTATTAGCAATAGCTATTCTTAGGTGGCATTATAACTCAATATTTTTTATATTTTTCAAATTCCTTATATTTAATATTTGTAATTCTAAATTATAACTTAAAAATAGTCTCTGCTTTTAACCCAATAATTCCCACCTTTATTAATATAAGGAACTAAACAAATATAGATTAATAAACAAAAATATTCAAAATATTATATTTCATATCTAAACAACCTAAACATTTTTTAAAACTATATAAAACATTATATTCATTAACTAATCAAAATAACAATTAAATTGAGGAAATGTCTTAATAAAGTAAAGGTTTACCATGGGTTGGAATATTAATAGCCATAAATCTATGAAGAATTCTACAAAATACTAGAAAATATATTATTATATATAAAAGAATACTCTGGGATATACATAAAGAATGACCAGTAAAGTATAAAAATAAATAAAATTTTAAAAGAAAAAAATTATACCTTAGATTTTGGGATTACTAGGGAGTATTTTGCATTATTTCATACTTCCATATGTAAAACATTCTATAAAACATATCTATTTTTAAAATAATGGGATAGATAATGAAAACAAACAACTTCATAAAAGAAGTGGAGGGGGGAAGTTGGGCAGGCAAAAGAAATCAGAGACATTGGCTCCAGGTAGAGTGACTATAAGAATAAAGGCACAATATATGAAAAAGGTTGTTGTTTTCAGGATAAAAGCCTCTAGAATCTACACAGTAAAGTGGACCTCTAAAACGCCAATCTACTACAAAAATAGAGAAATTCCAAGCCACAGTAAGTAAAGGGCTATCTTTAAATTTCTGCAAGGAGCTTAGATCTTATGTAGGTAATGGGAAGTGACTATAAGGTTTAACATGGTCAAATCTTCATTTTAAATACAAATTTCTAGTTGCTAGGTGGAGGATTTGAGAGGAAAAGACTCAGAGAAGAACAGCTTCAATAACATCTCAATAGCCCAGGTAGGAAAGGTGAATACTTAAGTTAGAGGAACAAATGAGAAACACATAACATGTCTTATCAGTATGATTTTTTGGGGGGATTTCTTCGACAAGATTAAATGCCAAAAGACAAGAAATTGTTTCTTATAACTCCTTGTTTACAGTTAGGATAAGGTAGCTATAGCAGTACCATCAACCATGATTGAACATTATGGTTGATAGGTGCTGGGAGGAAGTTTCAAGATGAAGATAATAAACCCAGGTTTAAATTTCTTGTAGTACAATGTCAGTATGCCTGAGAATATCCACAAAACTTCATCCCAATGCTCCTAAATTAATCTACTTTTCCATAGAAAATATAAAAATTAGGCTTCCATGTCTAGTGGGCAGCATAATGGTCCTCAAGTAGAATCTATGTTACCTGTTGTAGCAGAAGCAACACTCTGTAGATAGTTAAATTAAAGATTTGGGGATGGGGAGATTATCTTGGGTTATCTACAATTTTTTTTAAGAGTCTAAATTGTTGGTAATTTGTTAGAGCAGCAACAGGATATGAATATATCACATTACACTTTCCTATTAAAAATGGAGGCTGTTTCAGTTTCATACCTCAGACTAAAGCCTTTTTTTTTTTCTTTTTTGCCACTGAGCACAAAAGGAAAATCTTGAGTCCTAAAATGGGGGTGGGTGTGGGTAAAAAGAGCAATAAAGAGTTTGGGGTTCTTGGAACCAGACTGAAACAATGCCTGAAATGAAATGTGTCTAGTCCTCTGACCCACAGGGGCCTCCCCTATTCTATTTCTGCATCCACTGGCTAACAGGCCTGATGCGCCCAAGATCCCACCATCCCAGAGCAGGTATCACAACTAACAATAAGGAGAAACAAATAAAAACCCAAACCTATACTTCCTAAAAAGCAAATTACTTACAGTCCCTTACATTGGTCTTGTCATTTTAACATTATATATATATATATATATTTTAACATTACATATATATGCAATATTATATATATATAAATTACATATATATATATATTACATAAATCTATTTATTTTTTAAGAGGAGGGAGACAGAGAGAGATAAAGAGAGAGAGAGAGAGAGACAGAGAATTTTTAAATATTTATTTTATAGTTTTTGGCGGACACAACATCTTTGTTTGTATGTGGTGCTGAGGATCGAACCCAAGCTGCACGCATGCCAGGCAAGCGTGCTACCGCTTGAGCCACATCCCCAGCCCCAACTTCTTTTTAATCTTTGAATATTTTATCTAGGACCCCATTCACTGGAGAAATGCATATATGCACAAAGTTTTTCACAATTCCAAGACCTTCATGTTTAAAATTTTTCTATTCCTATAAAATATGCCTTCTTTAACAGAAAATGTTTGTTTTCCAAAAAAAACCCTTCTAGAAATTATACATCAATAATCATACTTTTCTTCATTTGCTAGATATCAAAATTTATATGTTCAAGAGGAAAAACTAAAAATGATGGTTTCTGGAAGTCTCCAGTTGACACAGAAATAAATATGGCCTGATCTAATAAGAATAAAGTTCAATCTTACAGTAGAGAATACGTTTTTTATCAGGAGTGAAAACTAGGAATTTGCCTCATTTAGTGTATAAATGTTATGTGATCTTCCTAATACATGAAAGTTGATTTCATCATTTTTCTATATATTTAGGAGAAATAACTCCTAAAAGTTGATATTATGAATTTATCATCCTGTGGAGTCATGTCTAAGGATAAGATTCAAAAGGAAGGTAAATGAGCACACTGCATGTGTGACCCAATGCAAATATAAAGCTGCCCCTTCACAAGACAATAACATGATACCTTCTAAAACTACCATGCTGTCAACTAAATGATTCCTGCAAATACTTTGCTCTTCTCAAATTCAATAATTCCATTAAATAGTACTAATAAAAGTTCCAGTTTAAGTAATGAATGAATAATATGAAATACTGAGTATTCCAGAAAGCTCTATTTTAAAATATTACTTAGGTAAAGAATTCTGTTTATTCATATCACTAATATAAACAAAGCAATAAATCAAACACAGTGTATTAAAGGAACATTTTTTGTTACTTTTAACGATAAATAAATTTCACAGTAGAATTTTTCAGATGTTACAGTAATAACAATACCACCACCAACAGTTAGCACTTAATGAGCCTTCAGTACAATGCTAAGAATACAGTAAAGAGCTTTACTTGAATTAACTTGTTTTGAGTCTGTAATTACCCTATGAAGTTCTAAAATCAGGGGCATTTTATAGATATGAAGGGTAGTTCTTCACCCTTCAGATTATCTCAGTTGTATAATCATTCAAGTGTGTAAATCCAAGATTCAAACTCCAGTAAAGCTCCAAGGTAGCTTGGTGGCAGGGAAGGTGGCCTGCTGTCCCACAGTAGGTGAACTTCTCAGGATATATGTGCCAGAGGAGATGTACCATCTGCACACTCAGAATCCTCTCACCTCTCCACATCCCTCTTCAGATTGCTCTACACCTACCCCAGCAGCATTCACTAAAGCAGTGACAAGACTGGACCAAAAGGGGTTCTATAAAGGGATGAAGATTATGCTATTTCTCCTAGTTTCTGGGATGAAACACAAGCAGTTCCTTCAGTAAATTCCTTCAGTAAATTATAAGAGGTGGTAAGAGAAAAATTATTATATAACAGGTCTTCATTTTGTAATACTCACTAATGATACTCACTAATAATTTCCTGGTTCCATGAACCAATTTTTGGATGTACTAAGTTATTTTTAAGAGTTGAGCTTTCTATTCAATGAATGCTTTAAAAAATGCTACATACTTTAACAGGACATGGTTGTGGAGATCACCTATCTCAACCTCCACCTTTCCTAAGACCTACTGCAAGTGAACTGAAGTTTCAAAAACATGATGCTGGTTAGTGATAGCAATAGGGCTAGAATCAGTCACCTAATTCTCAATGCAGGGGTCCCTTTACAATATTGTATTCCTTTTAGGCATCTGACAGAGATGTGAGATCTGCCCCAAAGCTCAATGGCAAAAAAAAAAAAAATGAGTTATTATTATAAATGTCATCGCAATCTGTAACAAAAAACAACAACTCAATACTATAAACTTTTAACCATGAAAAGTACACCAAATTTCAGGGTTTCTCCACATTGTAAAAAGTGTTTCTAAAACCCGAAATGTGACCAAAGTAGAATCAACATGTAGTCTAACAACTTCTGTAAAAAGAAATGGACTGAAAAATCTTTTAACTACATCCAGTGCACAACAGAAAATACTAAATCAATTAAAAGTACAAATATTCCTTTCAAAAGAAGTATTTCTTTCTATGTATTCTAAAACTTGATACTAAAGCAATAAAAAAGAAAATAGACAGAAAAATTGTACATAATTTGGCTGACCCCAGGAGTCTTATCAACAATTAAGTTACTTTCACTGAAAGAGTTTCTCCTAAAACAAAAATACCATCTGTTTTACCTAAAACATTAAGATGTTCTATTTTCTTTTCAATTCAGAAATCACATCTGTAGCTATTTTCTGAAAAGACAGTGAAAGACATTATATTTATGGGTGACTGCATAAGGAATGATTTTCAATCAAAATGTAATTTTCATCTACTGGAAGAAAATTTCATTTCTCCAATGAATAAAATGCTTTAACTTAGGAGAACATATAGTACATAAACAGAATGATTTTCACAAATAAAAAAGACCTTAAAAGTTAACACAGTAAAATAAGGTTGTTTTGTTGTAAAACAGAAATGGCAAATACATTCATTTCCACTGGGTATATTTCTGTTGACAAATGAAATCTATTTTGAGCAAGGTTTCCAGGTGAATAGAGGAGAACACAACAACTTTTATTGGTACCATATCTCTTCATGTTAGTGAGCCATCATGCAAGTAGTAAAAATATGATAACAAAACACCAACCACTTTCTATTTTCAAAAACTCTTAGAAACAACATTGGTCCAAGAAAAGATTCCCTACTACACAACCCAATGAACCGAATGAAGATAGAGAACACTAGAGAAGACATCACTCACAGTGAATGTAAACACAACGTCACAAGGGATAAAGAGCACATTTCGAAGAAAAACACACAAGCCAACCAACCACCTATATGACTTTGGGTAAAAATTAAATATCTAAAACAAATCTGAAATCCAGGTATGTCTTACTTTGAAAAGCAGCCCAATGTTGTATATGATTTTCTTGCCTAAACAAAATAAAATAAAATAAAGCTACTCTCCAAATAAGGATGATATAAGTAAGGCCAAAGGCCCTATTTAAAATTTTTCTTTTACCACAAAGTTGTGAAGTGCTCTGAAGTCCAAGATGGGCTTGAAGCCCTTCCTGACTTTTTCAGGATCAGGATACCTTCACTAAAATCCTTCTCCTTGTTCCTCTTGTAGTGCACGCTTTATTAATCTGCATTTAGAAGGAAAAAAAATCTGGTTCAGAAGAAGAGAAGACTTTGAAATATGCCACATCACTTTAGTCTATGCTCTGAACTGCTTTCAGTTAATTAGTTTTGTGTTAGCAATTTCAGGAGACATGATGGACATTAGGAGAAGAAGTTCCAAAGAAGGTAGAAACTGGATAGAGAACTAAGTTTTCAAGAGATTGGAAAAAATAAATTACTGGAGAATTCCTCTCATATAATCATCAATAATCTCCTGACCCAATAAAAAGCACTTTAAAAATCACTCATATTCCAGATATTTAATTAACTGGAACAATTTCATAGTGCATGATATAACTTTAACTAGTGGTGAAAAAATTGACACTACAGCTAAAACTGAAGAAACATTCAAAATTTATAATATCTGGCAGACGATACTATCTCATCTCCTTTTCAAAAGTTTTTCTTAGGTTCAATGAAGTCATGTATTTCCAAATATTTTAACTAAAAATTACAATTCTCTTTCCTGGATTACAGGTGGTAGTCCTCATGCTAATTCTGCCTTCATAGTATAAAGTATCAAAACATCTTATATAATTCTACATATAGAGATAGACACAATTTTCCCTCTCCTTCTGCACTTCCCTGATGATGGTCACTGAATTTCAAGAGGTTGTAAGTTCCATACAAAAGTACTTTAATTCATCAGACAAATCATACAACTAAAAATGTAAAAATTTAACTCACTGCATAATACTAATGATACTAATCATAAACTAGATCTACACAGCTAGTTAAGGAAAGCTTGATTAAAATATGCAAAATAAAAAGACAATTAAAACAAACTAACCAGGCAATTTAGCAGGTGTTCTCTACTTTGCCACTGTTTTTCAAGAAATAAAACTTAAAAACAATCATTTTAAGTGCAATCTGTTTAATCACTTCCACAAAAAAAAAATCTAAAATAATTTTGTATCTAAGAACAAAATCATAGCTGACTAACAATAAGACTGAGGAAAGAAGATTCTTTTAAATTTCACGTGAACTTGATGAAAAGAATGAACACCATGCCTTGAAAGCATTAAGAAGGCAAACCCCAAACTGTACCTCACTTAAAAATCAATGGGTGGTTCTGAGTAGACTACTGACAAACATTTTCTTCAAACTTTTAAATGACAATAAAAAATGTACTTAATATGCAATTATATTGTTTAAAGCAAACTACAATAAACTTTAAACTTTCTAATAAAAGAATTGTAAAAAATATCATTCCAGGAGGTGCAAAAATGGGATAAGAAATTTAAAATAAACTAAACAATAGATTGTGACAATCAAAAAGTTTAAAGTTCAGACAAGAAGCCAGGTATACTAGGTAGAGTCAAGAAAAGGACCTCTTTCAAGTTTTAAAGTCAACTTCTAAATCTCCGTGTTTTAGGGTATATGGTGCAAAGGGTGAAGAGTGAGTACTGCTTAAGCAGCAATTCTTGAGACTCAGATACGTTCCAACAGACTTTGTAAAGGGATAGGAATCCAGACAAGAAGAAAACCAGAAGACTCAAACATGGATAGCAGTTACAATTCAATGCCATTCAAAAGAGTCAGGTTGGTTTCTGCTGTATTTTATCTTTTTTTAGGGAATTTGCTAATTGTTTTGTGCAATTTCACAATTCTCCTAAACCATTACTTTACAGATCTACAGTCTCTATTCTGTGAAATATAAAAAGCTCTGAAAAAAACAAAAGATTTTTCATAACTCATTATTGGTAATACCTAAACCAAAATGACACAAAGCTATACAGAATCTTTATTTTCCCACTGGATTTGGAGACTTTCTCAGCATATCTAACAGTGCATTGATAGTAAATGATGGCAATGGAGTAGGAAGTTATCACTCTCACCAGAAGCTGGCATCTGTTCAAAATTCCTAGAGCAACACAATTATTGGGGATCTTCTACATGCTCCTGCCTCTTCATCTCCTTTAGGTGTTAACACAATCTGAAGCTACAGACTTTATAAAAATACTACGAACAAACTACTTCTACATTTTAAAGACTATCAAAACTAGATGGACATTTTTACCTTCAAGTTGGTGATAAAATTTACAACACCACTTTGGATCTCTTTCAATTAAATGGCTTCCAAAATATAAAAAAAATATATTTAAAAATATATTTTTAAATATATTTTTTATACCTTTGTTTTATTTATTTATTTTCATGTGGTACCGAGGATCAAACCCAGTGCTTCACATGCACTAGGCAAGTGCTCCACCACTGAGCTACAACCTCAGTCTTCCAATGCCCTTTAAATTCATTTTTAAATTCTAAATTTTGATTCATCCTCAGTTACCTAAGTTGATTTTATCAAGAAATATTTTAAAATTTATTTTTAAAAAGGAAGAAAGGGCATATTGTCTAAGTGTTTTGATACTTGAAAATATCTTTTCGTGGTCTTCACATAGGAAAGATAACTTGGAGGTGCTGGGGATGTAGCTCACTGGTTGAGTTTGCCTAACATGCATAAAACCCTGGGTTCAATCCTCAGCAGTACAAAAAAAAAAGGAAAAAAGAAAACTTTGAATATAAAATGATTCAAATTTTAGTATTATCATAGAGAAGCCTTAAACATCTTTGTTCCATATTGTATACTACATATCTTCACCTGGACACCTTTGAACTGAACTAAGTTACTAAGTGCTTTAGGACGTGACTCTTCATTTATACTCTCTATAATGTGGCCCTTTCCATGAGGTAAGTGAGGCCTCTGCTTGGAAAAGTGTTCATCAATTATACCTTTACTCATTGCCTTTACTGTATTTTTTTTCCTAAAATAAATGTAACTCTTTTGTTGGAATCTTGTATTCCACTTCTATCATTGTCTTCCTCATTGTTTCCATTCACCTTCCTTTTTTCTCCATTTTTAAAACAGCATTTCATAGGCTCTTTTTCATGTCATGGACATACCCTTTCACAACACCAGCTTCAATCATCCATATCCCTAGTGAAGATATTGTTATTGTTTGCCCAACTATCTTTCCTTATCTCACTTCTCTTTTTACCACTTCATCTTGCCAACTTTTCAGCTTTATGTTCTCTGATGTGTACTTCTTAGAGATAATGAATTCAAACTAGATTTTCTTTTCTTTTTTTTTTTTCCTTTTTCTGGCCTCAGTAATACTAATAGATCATTTTTAAAAGAAAGTTGTTTTTCTGAGTCTTCACATTACCCCTGTTTTCTTGTCATTCTGTAGAGCTTTCATACAACTTTCCTACAATTACTTTCCATTAATTTGTCCTCATAGAAGTAGACACCCACCCAGGCCCTGTGTTTACTAAAGGTACCCTTGGGTTATTAATTTTGGCATTTGTTGAAGTCCCTTTCTTATCTAGAGTTAGTTTATTTGACAAATAATTTGTTGAGCATCACCAGTGTGCCAAATACTTGCCAGGGAATTCAAAAGCAAACAAGTCCACTGTCCTCATGGAGCTAATATTTTATCAAGGAAGATGGACAACAAGGAATAAATAAAATAACCAGTTTGTTTAATAACACCATTAAGGATATAAAGAAGATGCAGTGACAGAGAAAAGAGAAATAATAAGCTCACATGCATAGATTCAGACTGACTGCAAATTCCCAGAAGGCTCACATCCAAGATGGCTGTGCCAGACTGGTATTTAATCCTCAACATCAGCTCTGATGGTTTTGAACACAAGGAAAGTTTCTCTCTTCAACAATAATATCACAGTAATACGACCCATGATGCCACCATCAACTGAAATTTCCTTGAGCAAATACTTCTCTAGATTGGTGATCTACCATAATTTCTCATTTGTTTCTAACTACTTTATATCTGGTAGATTCAGTCTCCAAATTCATTGCAAAATATGAAGTGAAAGCCCTCTTGTCAATGTAATCAAGGCTGGCAACAGATCTGTTCAATGAGAGTTAAAACTGACCTGGAAATAAAAGTTAAAGTAGGAAATCATTATGACAAGTACCAATTACTGTCAACACTGTACAAATGTACATGATACTCTAATCTACTGATGTAAAAACAATTCTTATGGGACAACTTAGACAATGGAACAGCTAATTGGAGTTTTTGTCCTATTTTTTGCATAACCAAAAACATGATGAATCATCTGTGATCTTAAGCTTAGGTTTCTCCACATATAGAGTGAGAACTTAAACTTGTGAATATTAAGCAATCTGAGGATTGTTTCTACATTTTTATGATTTCTTTCCACATCTTTTTGCAGTTGTCTCACCAATATTGATCAGTGACTCACCTTTGTTGAATCTTTCCAAAGCAGTCAACTTTGTAAAAGAGGTCTTTTTATATAACTCATCAGTTTAATTAAAAAAATTATAAGGGGAAAATAACAATAAAAATCTGATTCAGAGATAAATAACTGATATGATAATCACAACTGTGGTATGTTGACTGTCAATCCAAGGTTTTGGAGTTCCCATGATTGTTCATCATCTTCTGTTTTCATATATGCTTTAATGGGAAATTAAGTCAGTCTTAGGGTTCCTAGTCAGTCATCATGTAAACTGGAAGTATGTTTTTTTTTAATAAAATAGGTATTATTTCACATAAGTCAATGCAAGGTTGAAACAGTGTTTTAGGAATTAATGTTCATGATTCCTGATGACACAAAATATACAGAAATTATAAGCGTGGAGAGGACACAGTGAAAGAGATATAGTCTTTCCTGTTCATTTGAGCCTCCAAAGAATTTTATATTTCTCTAAAAATTAGGTCAAGTGAAAAACCTGTGAATGATTAATTTAAAATGGAAAACACCAGGTAAGGTCACTTTATGTTGCCTACCCAGACATGATTGCTAAACCACATCAAAAGACTAGTCAATGCAAAGAACTTTAAATATAAAATCAACTTATCATGTTGAAGGTACTTTCAATTTTCTTAGAAACTTCCTAGACTTAAACAATATACTACATTCTATTTGGTCCTTTTTATTTTTTTGGTTTTTATTCATTTATACATTCAGCTATTATTTATTTATTTATTTATGGTCCTGGGGATTGAACCCAGTTATTGTACAACTGAGCTATACCCACAGTGCTTTTTATGTTTTATGTTGAGACATAGTCTTGCTAAGTTGCCCAGGGTGTCCTTGAACTTGCAATTTTCCTTCTCAGTCTCCTCAGTAGCTGGAATTACAGGTATATGCCACCGTGCCTGGCTAGGATAGGTCTTAATCTAATATAACTGGCATCCTCAAAAAAATTCCAGAAACTAAACAGAGCACAGAGCAAAGAGGATGTCAAGTCACAGGGAGAATAGCATCTACAGCTAAGGCATGCCTGAGGCTACTAGAAGCTAGTAGAGAAGCATTGAACAGATTCTCCCTCGA
This sequence comes from Ictidomys tridecemlineatus, assembly GCF_052094955.1. Lineage (NCBI taxonomy): Eukaryota > Metazoa > Chordata > Mammalia > Rodentia > Sciuridae > Ictidomys > Ictidomys tridecemlineatus. Next base: position 115,766,849 of record NC_135477.1, on the reverse strand, counting down.
AGTCACAGAGGAACCCGTCCTGATGCCACCTTAATTTCCACCTTCTGAACTCCAGAGCTGTGAGACAATACATTTCTCTGGTTTAAGCCACCTAGTTTATGGTACGTTTTTGTTGTTGTTTATTATCTGACCCTCATCCTCCCTTGCCCCAGAACAGAGGGTTGAACTCAGGTTTGCTCTAACACTGAGCTACATCGCTAACTTTTTTTAAAAATTATTTATCTTTTTTTTTTCTAAATTTTGAGACAGGGTCTTGATAAGTTGCCCATGCTTGCCTCAAACTTGCAACCTTCTGCCTCATCCTTCCTACTAGCTGGGATTCATAGGCATGTGCCACTGAGTCCAGCTATTCTATTCAGTCTTTTAGGAAAAAATATTTCTAAAAATATTCCAATAGATTACAAACAGGATGAAATATGCCTCTAGATCATCAGAGAATTAATCAAACTGTATCTTGAAAAAGTTAAAGTTAACAAAATATAATAGAGATATAATGTAAAGTAATATAGACATAAATACATTTTATAATCAAATTATGATTAAACAGAAAAGCATCTCGCAAAAGAGTTTATGAGCTCTCCCCCTAAATTCAATGTAAATTCATAAACTTAGTTCTTAAACTAATTATCACTGCTAGCACTCTTTCACCTACCTACAGCCAAGCACTAGGTAACCTCCTTCTGCATATTCACAACTCTTGTTATCAGACTCCTTTGTCAGACCAGAGCTGCCTTGGTTCAAGTCGTGGAATTTCAGTTTCATTCTTAGGCTACAAATGCTTCTACCAAATGTATGTTATAATAAAGTTGCCAGAATCTGAGTGGTTATAATTCTGTTTTCCTACAAATTCCATTTCCAAACAACAAAAATAAAGTTTTGAGCTTGGTTTCTTCATTTAAAACTTACACTTAAGCAACTGTTTCGATACAGTATAGATACCTTCTCAGATACATTTTTACTTGATTTACAAATGGAGTGATGACAATGTCAACAAAGGAAAACAGAATCATCTGAAACCCTGAATCTCATTATACTAATAGATAATTATTGCCAGGACAATTATTAATAATAACACTAAAAATAAAAAAAAATGCAGGATTGAACAAATACTCTACATGTCAATAACAACAACAAAAGTCATGAAGTCAACTCAATCAGCTATTTGGGAATACCTTTTGCAGCCCTCATGATTAAGAAAAACCCTAAACATGATATCTTGATGATGTTAATTCTATAAGAATGTGATGATGTTTAGATGAAACCTAAACATTTTAAATCTCAAATATGTACCTCTACAAATTCAAAGCTCTACTGATTTGCAATTTATTTTATTTGAAGGTAGTATTAATAAGTTTATTCACTAGGAAGCACTTTTGGCACCCAACCTCCAAATATCATCTAGGGAGAACATATACCAGATGCCACATTTTCACACAACTATGAGCCACATACTATGCATATATGGTGTCTAAAACTTCATATTCTCTTCAATCAATAATTTTTTTCCAAAAAATCTTTATATTGAATTCTTACTATGTTGAATGTAATACACAGGCATATTGGTAGAAATAAATGAAAGAAATAGTTTCCACCCTCAAGGAGTTTACAATCTAGTGGGATTAACTTCAAATAATTACACTGGCAGAATTAAGCCAGCATCAAGGGCTAGTCCCAATTTAGATGAAAATTTGGGGCCACCATCATAATGGGATGGGCATCTTGGAAGGAGACTGAGTTTATTTTCACATGGGAAAAATGGGAATCATGGTAGCCAGTGGTTCACTTGTGACAGTCTCCAAGGATGACTGCCATCAGTCCCTCTGCTTTTTATACATGTTCCGCATACCAAGAAATAGAGAATAATTCCCTTCTCCTTGTATCTTGGCTAACCTTAGTGACTTCCTTGACCAAAAGAAGTAGTAGAAATGACCTTTAGGACTTCCATGTGAGGTCCTAAGAAGCCTTGAAGTTTCTACCCAGAAAACTCTCAGGTATCTAACTCTTGGACCTTATTCTCAGAAAGTGCCACCACAGTTAAGGAAGCCACATCATATGAAGAGGCCACATGTGAGCACAGGCAGTTGACAGCTCAACTCAACTCAGCCAATGAGCAGCAGCAACATTCAGCAATGGGAGAGAGTCCTCTTGGACCCAGCCCTGTTAAGCATTTGGGGAATTCCATTCCCAATCTGTAATTGACTGTAACAGTATGAGAGACCCTAAGCAAGAACTGGCCAGCAATTCTACAGAATCCCAGGAGAGATAGTAAACTGTATTGAAGGCATTAAGTTTTAGGATAGACTGCTTAGGCAATAGACTACTAAAACATTTGATTATCAGGTCACACTTTCTTCAATAGGCAATAAGTCCCTGGAGAATACTGAGACAATAACTTTCTCAGAGCTCTGCTTTGGGGTAGATTCCTCTAATAATTACATGTAATAATGAGGGTCATAGAGAAACTGAACACAAAAAGGGCAAGAAGCCACTACAATAGTTCAAGCAAAGCCAAAGAGTAATAGGAAAAAGAGTATGGATATCAGAGATGAATAGGGGTAAAATCCAAAGACTCCAATTGGTAAAATTTAAGAACAGAAGGCAGAGGTCAAAGTGATTTCTAGGGTTACAGAACTGAGACAACCAAAAACACAGTAATTCTATTAATCAGGATTAGTCAAAAGGCATATATGAAGAAAATCAGAGGAAATTAAGTTTTAAGTGCTGGGAGGTCAATAAGGTAGAATCATTCAATAACCAAATGGCATTGGGACATAGAGTGCTTTTTATGAAATGAAATACTTTTTATATCTGGTTGATATGTGAAGTCACCCAAAGCCCAGAAAATATTGACTTTCATTGTGTCTTCACAGTGTAACAGGTTTCTTTTCAAGTTAATCTCTTTTCTTGGCAGGACAGATGGAGGGAGAGGGGACGGAAAGAGGGAAGGAGGGAGAAAAAGATAGATGCATAGAATAGCTTTCCAACAAATACATTACTAAAAATTGAAAGCACTTAAAAGCAAATTTATAATAGTAGTTTAAACAAATTAATCTCAAACTGAAACAGCTTGCTATGTTTTAAACGTGCCCCTACCCCAACCCCCTGCAATGTTCATGTATTGGAAACTTAATCCCCAATGCAACAATATTGACAGGTGAGACCTTTAAAAGGTGATTAGGTCCCGAGGCCTCTGCTCCCCACCATAAAAGAATTAATGGTTATCACAAGAGAAGGTTAGTTAGCTTGCCAGTGAGTTCCTGATAAAATGATGGGTTTAGACCTTCCCCTACCCTCTTTCTTTGGCAGGCTCTCCTGCCATTTCACCTTCCACCTAGGAATGATACAGCCAGAAAGCCATTGCCAGATGCAGCCTCTCCATCTCAACTTTTTGGGCTTCAATACTATAAGCCAAATGCATTTCTGAACACTATAAATTACTTAGCCTGGTATTTTGTTACAGTAGCAAATCAAACCAAGACAAATTTTCTACTTAAAAGTTAAATTCTTCCAAGTCCCCAATCTTGCAAGTCTTTCTATTAAGTTGTTTGTAAACAGTGTCTGTAGAAAATTATGAATGTAAAGAAACAAAAACATCTACTATATTTAAGGATTCTTTATGGCTAGACAATTTATGACTTGCTCAAGGGGCCCTAACTTTAACTCTTAATAGTAACTGTGTATTCTACACAAAAACTATAAAATTCACACATTACATAGCTCACATAACCTAGTGAACTAAATACAAAGATGTATATTACACTAGGTTATAGCTATAATTAATGTTGCCAATGCCATGATAAAATAATTTATACCTATTTAAATCCTATGGGTTTAAATTAGTGTTTCTCACTAATTTTTATATTATCACTAAGGACTTGTTTCAAACTGTATGCTTTCTAATCAATCACCATATAGTTTTAATACCTCACATAACCTATTTATCTGTTTTATACTATATTTGTGCTTTATATTAACAAAAATAAGATATTTTACAAATCCCTCCAAATTTTCACCCTCCTGGGAAGAATATCTCTGTCATTGTGAATACATGGTTTATTTAGGTTAATAATTTGATGCTTAAATAGAAACTATATTTATAATTAAAATAAAGCTAAGCCCTTGAGCATTATGGAAGAATAAGAGAAAGACTCATAGCCATACTTCTAAAATCTCTAAATAATAACTGAGATCAGTAATTATTTAATGTGCAGCACACATTCATTTGAAAGGTCACTATCATTATTCTTCACTGATTTTCCTAAACAATCAGTAATGAAAGTAATTTGTGGCTAATAAGTTAAATGTAGATTTTATAACCAAAAATAAAAACTTCTATTAATAAAGTTCTCAAGTACAAAATGGACAAAATACATAAAAATAAGAATCTGACAATCAGAAGAATTCCCAATTTACCTAATTGTGAAAATGGCACTGACATTTGATAGAAAAGTACTAGAAAAAAAATAATAAGAGGAAGAACATTATTTAAACACAAACTGTTTTACAAAAAAAAATATTAAAAAGCAATCACTTTACTAATAACCTTTAGAACTCTATTTGTTTATCTATAATTAAAACTCCTCAATACTAAGGTTCAAAGATAATGTTTCCTTAATTATACCATAATTTTCTGAATTTCTCCCTGTAACATAACTAAGGATAAATTATCAATTATTGCTGGCGAAGGTTAGAACATTAAAGGAAGGAAAAAATTACAGGAATATATTTCTTTCTTTGACCCATTTTGACCCCAGCCCACCTCATCCCACCCACACCAATATGTATCTAGAACAAAAATAAGAGATAGAGATAGAGTGTAAATTACTTAGAGTAAATATTTATTATTCTTTCAGGAAGCAAATCAAAAGATCTTTCCCCCAACAAAACATAAAAAAAAGAAAAAGTTAATAGGAGGATTATGTCTAAAGCCAAATAGGCTACCAACACTCTAGATTATTAGGGATATAATACAGACATACAACCTCAAATGTATTAAACATTGCTTAGTTAAAAATTAAGGATATATTTTAAAATTTTATTATTGGTCTTTCTTTCAGTGTCATTATTTTTTCATCCTATGACCTTGCAGCCTGAAAGCTTTAAAACTTCAGTAATGTTGGTGATAATGTTAGAATTACTAAAAATCACTTCTCTTGTTCTAAGGTCTAAGCTGTATAAGTCTTAAGTCTCTACTGAAAAAAATTAGACCACTAAGGCATTAGTCTATTCTTAACCAAACCCCAACTTTACTAGCAGTTGCAAATATAATCTAATACTTTCATTCCACTTATTTTTAATAAAGCATAGTTAATTAAAATCATGAACTCTTCAAAATTAGTTTTTTATTCTTCAATTTTTAAAGAGGTGACAATTCCTCAATTAAGATGGTAAAGAGTTACACTACAAAACATGCTACATGTCCGGATGCACTGCATGACAGAATAATATTTAGCCATTAAAAATAGGTACCTTGGTGGTGAAAGAATGACTAATAAAAATAGAGCACACTTCTCTATAAATCAGAGGTAGCCACCAATTAAATGCCCTAGTTTTTGTTAATAAACAAATTTACCATAAGTTAATGTTGCTAAAAACAAAGCAGTCTGACTAACAAAATGACAATTTTCTAGTGAACAATTTATAGAAGGAAAACTGACAGTATTTTAATATATATAATAATAATAATATATAATATTAACACATATAACAATAATATTATAATATATATATATATATATGTCTATGTATATATATAAAAACAAAAGTAGGATTAGGGATTAATAGAAACCAGTAAATGACATGAGAGGTTAATCATGAAAGGATATAATCGAAAGTAATCAAAATTACAAAGGGCATTTTTTAATCACAAGCTACACACCATACTTTATAGTTTAGAAAAATATTCTTCTAGTAGTTTATTTAGCAATGTATCAACTACTGTGTTAGCTACTAGTATTAAACATGAAAGAGTTAAGGAAGAAAATATATTTCTTCAAACAGAAATTTGGAAATTAATGAATTGATTAAATTGAATATTAACTCAAAATACATGCTGTCTAAAAACCAAAGTATGAAAGCCAAAAAAAAGTCAGAAAAACGGCAAAAATTTATAAGAAATTACAAATTTACCTTGGCTCCTGTATACTCGGTTTTATTACATGGTTTTGTGGCAGAGAATCTTGTGATTTTTGTATTGAACTCTATAAAAAGTGAAAAATAATTTATTTTATTTTTAAAACAAAATCAGCTATGCAATAGTACTATGCAAACATCTTTAAAAGGGTACAACAGGAAAAGAAATTTTTCTCAAGCTACATAATGTACATCAAAATTCAAAGTAAATAATCTGTGAATATGTATGTGCATTTGCACACAAATATGTTCAGACTTCAAGCACAACATACATGATCACAGCTAGAGTACACAATGAGTCATTCCACTTAGGAACCAAATCAAAATTCTAGACAAAATTCTGCAAAAAGATTTACTATTTTACTTCTTTATCATATGTTTCATATCTGTAAGAAATATATGTCCATTTCTTATAAATTTTACTTTAAAATGAAAATGTATGATCATTGCTTGATTACAAGTATCAGTCTATAAAATTATTACAGCTGCATCTGATTCCAGATGTGTAAACTCAAATTACATATAAAATTCAAAAACCCAATATTCATCATAGAGTCTTATGATAAACAAATTTTAATTTAAAAATATCTGATGTGAGATGCAGTGGTACATGCCTATAATCCCAGCACCTAGAGGGGATGGCAAGTTTGACATCAGCCTGGGCAACTTAACAAGACACTATCTCAAAATAAAAAAGACTAGGGATGTAGCTCAGTAGTAGAGTGTCCCAGGTTCAATTCTAGTACTTCAAAAATAAATAAGTGATTAAAATAAAAATATCTGAGTTAAATGAAGTTAAAAGAGGATTATACTCAATCATATTCTGTCTTTCCTGCTGCAGAACAGCATGTTCTACCTTTCAGGACATTTTGTTATAATAGTTTTTCTGATCCTAACGACAGACAAGGCAAGACATACATTACATACATATGATAAATGAATGAGGGCCCATAAAAGGTAAGTAACTTTTTCAAGGACCATACAACCAGGGCTGAGGCTAATAGCTCATAATCCCTTTAACACTGCTCTACTGCTAATATACTTAAGCATTGCACATAGCATTCAATGGACTTATCTAGAAACCAGAATACCATTCAAACCTCAAGTTTATCAAGAACAGTTAAAGGGGATGGTGTTGTAGCTCAGTGGTAGAGCATTTGCCTAGCATGTGTGAGGCGATGGGTTTGATTCTCAGCATCACATAAAAATAAATAAATAAATAGATGTGTTATGTCCAACTACAACTAGAAGAAGAAGAAGAAAAGAGGAAGAGGAAGAAGGGGAGGAAGAAGAGGAAAAAGAGAAGGAAGAAGAAGAAGAAGAGGTTCAGGACTTTAAAAAATTCAAATATGAAGAGGTTTCTAATTTAGCCAAACAGAATAACTAATTACATTATACAACTGCCTTACAATATACCTTAAAAGTGTTCTAAAAATCTATATTTTTTAACTTGAAATAAGTTCATGGTGTTATTTTTCAGTCTAAGATCTAGTCAGAACAAAATACATATTAGAAACAAAGTGCAGATACACTTATAGAAAAGAAGAATATGAGTTAAATTGTATCAAGTGATAAGTTTTTTAAAATAATGTGCAAAGTAATCATTTGAGTTCAATATCATTTTTCATTCAATGTCATTTCTCATTCCATTTTCTAATCCAAGAACTAAAGAATCATAATTTTTATGATGACAATAAAAGAGATCAACTAACCATCTCTAGGAGGGGATCAGATGAGTAAGACTCAAATGTGGGTTTGTTTTTCAAAATAAGAAGAAATGCAGAATCTCCAATAATCTTCTCCAAAGCAAGTAATGAATGAAAGAGTCTGTAAACCAAAAATTTTATTAGTCAGAAAATTAAAAACCATGCAGACATTGTTTTCAGCTTCTTTACTAATGGTCATACCACCAATACCATCATCTTTGTGTTCACAAAAGGAAATCTATAATAAATATATAACAAAGTGTCTCTTTGTTCCCCAAAACTGAGACTTAGGGGAAAAATGGTTAATCAGAAACTATCACTGCTAAGGATTTATTTAAAATAAAAAACATTTTGTTTATACCTGAAACATATTACCTTATTCAAATCTATAATAAATATATAACAAAGTGTCTCTTTGTTCCCCAAAACTGAGACTTAGGGGAAAAATGGTTAATCAGAAACTATCACTGCTAAGGATTTATTTAAAATAAAAAACATTTTGTTTATACCTGAAACATATTACCTTATTCAAACCTTTTATACTTTCTTTGACTACCATTTCAAATAGTAAGAATACCCAGTATTATCACCCCAAAAACTATAAGGTAGTCTACCAAAAAGCAATAATTTTCTCTTTTACTTTAAACTTCAACAAAGTTAAAACAGTGATGAAATAAAATATTAATCAGTATAAAACCATTTCCCAAGAATTAAAGGTGATATTTTGTCAACCTTAGTCTCATGTTATTGTACAAGAGAAAAGTGAAGAAGAGTTTCTCATTAATCTGGATAATGAAATTGTTTTCATTTTTGGTATTTTTCTTGGCCCTTGAAATTAATGTCTTCAAGTTGTTAATTTTATATCTGATGAACTAAAGGATTTTAAGAGTCTATTGATCTATGATCAGTTCTGAAATATAACCTCAGTACATCACCAGCCATTGCTGAAGAAATATATATTGGGAAAAAATCTTGCTCAAAGTTCTGTTTTTTGTTTCAAAATTAATCACACTTCTTGAAGGCTTCACACATCGGGCATCCTTAAGTAAATGCACAATAGAGAAATCTATGGAGAAGCCTCATTGTGTACCAATCAATCATCACAATGCATTTATTATCCTTATAGAGTCATTGTCTCATTTTCTCCAATACAGGAATCCATTCTTTCAAGTATTTCTGTTGTCATGCAACAACAACAAAGTTAATAAAACAATTAGAAGTACCTTTTGTTTTATAGAACAAGATCAATAAGTTATTAATTAAATACATTTACACAGCAAATCTATAACTGTAATATGAAAATTTTATGGTTTTGAATTCATTCCATTATCTAGTTAAATTTTTCAGTATATTCAAATACACTATTTGAATAATACTTCCAATACTATTAAGTGTTTTCACCAGACTAAACAACCACATAAATGAATACAGATCAGTGATGGAAACAACTCCCTCAGCCTAAGTTTGTTTCTATTATCTACATAGTTATCTTCATTAGGCAGCATGAACTTACAGAATAAAAGTCACATCCTCTTACAGCTAAAATCACACATATATAACAATATATTACAGAGTCCTAATTAAACTGAGGAAAGCCACAAATCAACATGGCACACATGCCACCTTCTAATGCAATGAGCATTAAAAACTATAGCAGAATATGTCCCAAATGCTTTCTCAGGACGTATAAAACTGTTTTGTTTAAAACCAAAGAAAATGGAACAGTAAATAAGTTTGAGAAACACTGGATGAAAGAAAATTTTAAATGTTAAATCATTTTATTAGTATATGGAATTTCTCAGAGATTCTAACTTTCAAACATGCACTTACCCTATTAATATGGAACACTATTCAGGGAAAATCACTTAGGAATCACAGCTTTCTAGTTTGCTATCACTACTGTTGTTTAAACAGATGGCATCATGTCTGTCATTCAACAGTTTGATCTATATGTTTAGGACCCTCATGCTCAGCTGTTGTTCAGTTTTTCCAACCTACATTATTTACAACTTAGGAATAAAAAAGGGGAAGAATTCTAAAACCTTTTGTAACTGGTCTCATTACCATTTCTTCTCTCCTTTCAGCTAAGCCTCACTCTCTACCTTTAAGCTGAACATCCATTATAAACACTGTCTGTAATTTATATATTCATGCCACAATTTAGAATTAACCTCAAAATATGCCATGATCTAGTCTTGTAGTTTATAGTTATATAAACACTGTAATACTACTGTTGAGAACATGATTCTGAGTTATTCTGGAATGGCAGAGGAAAGATAGAAGGGGCCTGGATCCCCTCTGACATTAAGGAGCCATCATACGTAACCCAGTTACCTGCTAACTTCTTTCACATAACATACTAACAATCAGGACAAGATTTATTCTGTTTGGGCTTGCTATTACTAGCAGTCAAATGTAATCCCTAACTCATATACTTGTACCCAATCTTTAGCCAATGTTTGAATGAACAGTACTCAACAGTCCATGTACAGAGAAAATGCTAGCTGCCTCTCAGTAATTCTCTAACTTGTGTTTTGAATTTCCTCTTTAAAATGTGCTAATGATCTGATAATTGTTTATGACTTTTCAATTGAAGTGTGAAGTACTTGCAAAGCAAATTTACAAATGTCAAGTACAATTTGAGAATTACTATGTCTTTTTTTTTTTCCTCTAACATACAATTCTCTATGGGGCTGTTTGTGTTTTGTTTTTTTTAAAGCTAAGAGCAATATAAAACATATTTAGGAATTAATGACATGCTCTGTAACAAAACTCAGGGACCTGTACTTAAATGTCTAATATGACAGCCAGAGAGAGCAAGTAGCAATGTAGTAGAGTGACTTCTCCATGTCTTCTTAGGAGCTCTGCCCTAGTCTTATTCAAAGCCTGACTTTTAACTCTCAATACCAAGGAGGAAGAAGCCAGTGAATAGGAAAAATGAAGGATATGACACTGCTTTCAAAAATGCTTTCTATAGCAAGAATATCAATATCACTATCATCTAATGAGTTGTTTACCTAAGACAAGCTCGATCTCAACATAAACAATATGCTGAAGAAAGTATATTTATCAAAAAATGAAGATATTCAAGATATTACCATGAATTTACTTTTGATTAACTTAAGTGAGAAAATGAAGCCTCAAGAATCTTTTTCCCCGATTCCTAAAAAACTAGTAAAATATTGTAACTAAAAACTTAAACACTTAATTATGATTAATAATATCAGTTGTAGATCAATTTTTAATGTTGATTTTATGAGCTCTGTATATTTTTCACAAAAGCAATCACTTTTTAAATCTATAACAAAATCACAGCACATTTTAATGATTTTAATATATTTTCAAAGCATAGCACTCTTGAAGAAAAAAAAATCTGGAAGAAGTAACAGTCTATACTATGGCAGAACAACAGTCATAATTCCTTTTCAATATGGGAATCCTCTCTGCAGTGTTTTAATAAACAGTGATCCAAACTCTAGCATAACAGAGATCTAACTATTACCTTTTCCACTATTGGGAAGCATTGTTCACTAAATCCTCAGCCTTTCCAAGTCAAAGTCTGTCCTCTTTGTTTCTAATTCTTTAACACAGATACAACTGAGCTTCTAATCCCTTACTTTTCTTAGCTTTTGGGACAATGGCTTTGATTTGGTATCAAATCAAAAAACCCAAGCCACCCTTCTGATTCCCAACTGATTACATCATCCATACAAGACATACTTTCTAGATCCTCTTTCCTGATTATGTTCTTCATTTCTGTTTTTTTTTTTTTTTGTCAGTGTGCCTTTAAAAACAAACCAAATATCCAAAAACAACAGAATATGAAATAGGATGAGATTAATTAAACTGCTCTATATACAATGAAGGGGAGGGTCTTTATCTCCCTGGATTTTAATGACGATTTATTTGATGCCGAATCCTTGATAAAGAAGATAACCCCAATTATCATGCTGTACTTAGGAGAAAACAGGATCAGTTTTATAATAACATTTTACTACTCTATTAGAGAAATGCACTGTAATCAAAAACTGGAGTAGTCAGGATGCCTCACTAGATTTTGTGAAAAAATGCCTTGAAAATTTTGCAATAGCAATACTTAGAAGAATATTATTATTATGTTCTGATATGCATTCTGATATGCATTAATAGCTCCATCTCAAGTCATAATTTTAAACTCAAATTTTTAAAAAGATTTTTAAAGACTATTTTTCTATAATTACATTACCTGGTACCATAATCCACAACTACCCAATCTTTAGCAGTTCCTGTGATAGCATCATGATGTTGAAACAGTCCCAAATTCCTTCTGGCTTCTGTCAGTGCCGTGTAATATGTTGATAAAAGAAATTTATTTATCTTGTATCTCTGAGCTTGTGTCTGGGCGAAATAGTAAATAATTTCAGCAGCCCTAATTGCATAAAAAAATCATTAGTTTTTATTTAGAAAACATTTTAGTGTATAATATAAAATATATTACATTGGTTTTTTTCTTCTTTTTTTATTTTTATTTTTTTGTTTGTTTGGTTGGTTGGTCGGGTTATTTTTGTTTGTTTTTGTTTTTTGATACCAGTGACTGAACTCAGGGGTTCTTAAATACTAAGCCACATCCACAGCCTTTTTTCTTTCTTTTTTTTAATATTTTATTTTGACACAGAGTCTTGCTAAATTGCTTAGAGCCTTTCTAAATTGCTGAGGCTGGCTTTGAATTTGTAATCCTCCTGCTTTAGTATCCTGAGGTGTTGGGATTACAGATGTGTGCCACCATGCCTGGCCTACACTGATACTTTTTAATGTGTTTTTAAAAAATTCCACAATCTCAGTACAAAGAATTTATACAAAAGATACCAATGATAAAAATTTTTACAAAACCACCAATTATTCAAATTTTCAATCATCAAAGACCAACATGTTATACTGATTTTGGAGGTCCTTGTTCTAGAGAATCTTAGAAAGAAGTCAGCCCCTGTTGGTAGCTGACAATATAAATTGGGCAAGTTTATATATATATATTGGGAAATATATTGGGAAAGTTTTATATAGCAGAAAGAATTGAAAAATATCTCTTCCCTTCTGTTCTCCAAGATATAGACCAGGAACATCATCAGAACACATTTATTCTTAATCCTGTACAATAAAAAAGAAGCAATGTCCCAGAGGTTTGGGAGGCAGAGGTAAGAGGATCATGAGTTCAATGCCAGACTCCGCAAAAGCAAGGTGCTAAGCAACTCAGTGAGACCTTGTCTGTAAATAAAATACAAAAATCGGGCTGGGGATGTGGCTCAGTGTTTTGCGTTGAGTGCTTCTGAGTTCAATCCTCCTTACCAAAACAAAGAGAGAAGTGATGGTAGGAAAAACTGCATGGTACTGAGAGTCAGATGCTGAGAGGTGCAGGAAGTGATACTCAATAGCAGCTCAGGGACAATGGCACATTTCAGTTTTAAATAACATAAAATAAATGAGAAATGAAAATAGGATGTTTTTCTCATTTACCCTACAGAAGAAATTAAAAAAAAAAACTTTCAGAATAGATTGGGGGCAAGAATATAAAGTTCATGATTTCCACCTTTATTTTTTACATCAGAAGAGACAGTTCAAGATAGGTTTCTTTTAAGATAATGCTAAGTGAAATTAGCCAACCCCCAAAAAACAAATGCCAAATGTTTCTCTGATATAAGGAGGCTGACTCATAGTGAGGTAGAGAGAGGAAGCATGGAGGAATTGACGAATTCTAGATAGGGCAGAGGGGTGGGAGGGAAAGGAGGGGGAAGGGGATTAACAAGAATGGTGGAATGTGATAGACATCATCATTCAAAATGAAGACACGAATTGGTGTCCTCATACTTTATATACAATCAGAGATATGTGCTATATACATGTAGTAAGAATTGTAATGCATTCTGCTGTCACTTATTTTTTTTTTAATCAAAAAAGATATGCTTCTTTAAAAGTGTTTTAAAAGGAGATATGGCTTAATGGAGAGAAAAAAAGAAGAAGGTACTATGGGTTAAACAGGTTAAGCTCAATGGAGAAAAAATCAAGGCAAGTTTAAAAAAATGTATCAAGATTCAGGGAAAAAAATATTAGAGATGGTTTATAAAAAGTGATGATGGATTTCTCAAAATTATAGAAATAAATAAAAGACAGTAAACAATCTCCACTTTAAAATTCTAACGCTTACAAAAATCAAAGTATGAGAATCAACAGGTGGAATGAAGTAAAGGCTGTGTGTATGTCCATATACATCCATGGCAAATATTCTTGGTTTTGAAAAGAGTACATACAAATATATAAACCAAAATATTAAACAGATTTTCAAATATTCTTTATACTCTTCTATTTTTACTTAATTTTATAAATGATGATGAAATATTACTATTTTCAGGCAATAAATTTATTTGCAAATAAATTAATACATTTGGAAATTCAAAACTAGTGTATACCTTTTTGCTTTGTTTTGTTTTAAAGCAGAATTTTCAAAATAAATTTGTAGCTTTGAATATATTTAATAAATCTATTTATAACTCTTTTCCACTAAAAAAAATGCTTCACATTTAAAAATCACTAATTCAGTGGGCTGAAAGAATCTATATTATTTAGTACTTATTCTATTTCATTATAGAAAATTTAGAGTTATATGACATATAACTGATCATTCCAAGTCTCTAAAATTTATGAGCTCTATTTTATTATAAATATAGGATATATTCTTCTCTTATATCCCAAATACTAGTGAAATGTTGGGATTTTGAAATACTGTTAAGAGAAGCATGACAAAAACAGACACTGATATACCAAAGCAAATTCTTGAAGAAATTCACAATTTTTATTAAAAGGCTTTTTAAAAACAGAACCCACAAGTATATGAAAGAGGATAGGTAAAATTCAACTTGCTGTTTTTTTGTTTTTGTTTGCTATGCTGGGACTAAAAACAGAGCCTCATGCACACTAGGCAAGTGCTCGGCCACTAAGCTATACCTTTGTCTCTCTCTCTCTCTCTCTTTTTTTTTTTTTTTTTTTTTTTGAGGCAGGGTCTCCCTAAATTGCCTAGGCTAGCCTTGAACTAAGTCTTTGTTATTTTTAAATTTTAAATTGCCCAGGCTGGCCTCAAACTTGCAATCCTCTTGACTTAGCCTCCTGAGTTGCTGGGATTACAGGAATACACTGCCCACTACGGAGCTGTAGTAATTTGTTTTTTGTTGTTTCGTTTGTTTGTTTTTGTGGTTCTAGGGGTTGAACACAGGACTTTGTGCATGCAAGGCAAGCACACTACTAACTGAGCTATATCCTCAGCCCCCAAATTTATTTTTTAATACTAAGATTCATCATAAAAATTAATTACTCTATTGGGTTATAGGCAGTGACAAAATCTTGGGAGCCTCTGGTATAATTTAATTTTACCAAAAAAAAAAAAAAGTTAGAATCAATTACTCAGAATTATACTCCCTAATATGGTAGACATCTAGCTATAGACATTTAATAAGCAACTTAGAGAGACCCTGTCTCAAAATAAAAGCTAAAAAGGACTGGGAATATGGCTCAGTGATTAAGCACCCCTGGATTCAATCCCTGGTAGCAGAAAATAAAAAAGATGAAATTAAGAATTCACATAATTCTTAATAATCCTCTATCACACTGATCACATTTCAAGTGCTCAGTAGTTACAGCTATCATAGTGCACAATGGAGAATAGAACCTTTCATTAGAGACATGTCATACTACTAAACAGTAATTCATTCAAATTTCTACTGGATGGTACTGTTTCAATGTTTTTATATTTTCTATTGACTTTTTAAATCTTCTCTGAATAAGTTTACTTTTTCAACAAATTCCTCTGCCTCTCCTATTGATTCTCATTCCTTTCAAATTGTGTTCTTCTAAGCTGAAAATAATGCCTACAGAAATGTGTTTCTATAAGGCTGGGGTTGTGGCTCAGTGGTAGAGCACTTGCCTAGAAATGTGTTTCTATAAATAAACTAAAATAGAGCCTCTACAATTCTCCCATATATGAAATAAATCAGTTTTAGACTATGCACATGGAAACCCACTTTGGGCTGCTGGGTGGCCCATTTGCTTATCTGAAGCTTATCTATGTTTCCAACAATTGGGTCTGCCAGATCATTGGCCTGCAGACACACATGATGGTGTCATGAATACTAATACGGTATGCAAACAATACAAGAAAATGAATTAGAAAAATACAAAACACAGAACTCAAGAAAATTCAACTTAGAACAATATAAGCCACTTTTCTCCTTCCAGAACAAAAACCCACTGTAATAATATGATCACACTTTGGAGACATATTTCTGATTGCATTAAAATGTTTTAATTAAATTAAATGCACCATATAGCACTATGTAAACAATATATATTATACAAAACTCTTAAAAAAAGGCTACGATAACGGGAAAGAAATGAAGTTAAAGGTAAATATACCTTAAATGGGATTCCACAATTCTATCCATTCGCTTGTAAAAGGGTCTGGATGTAAAATAGCCACTCCAATAATGATCATCCCGGTCTGCATAAGTGAAAAAATCTCCACTTAGAACAGGGAACATTGATTGGCCTTTCTTTTTCATAGCTTCATCTGCTTTATCCACAGCATCAAAATAATCTGATAAAGTTCCAAATTGTATCTAGTAAAAACAAAAAGTTATAATTTAATTATTGATACCTTAAAATTATTTACTTCTTATACTGAAATGAAAAGTTAATAATAACTATGCAAGCTGTAATTCCAAAATGAACATACAGTTCATATTTTATAAAAATCAAAAATGGGGAAAAATACTAGTGGCTGTTTCTTTTACTTGCATCAAGTCCTAAATTTATCTAAGAGAAAATTTGAACATCTAAGTAGTTAGGAAATTAGGAGAACTATTTAGATCTAAAAATTTCTGGAAATAAAAACTCCTTACATCTTCAAGGGTTTGAAGTGTTCAAGGATTTAGGAAAATTCCTTACATATTTTTAAGATTTTGAAGTGCTCAAAGATCCAGGCATGGAGTAATTCAGATGAATGAAAGATAGATCACAAAAAATAAAAGATACATGTTTTAAGCAAAATGTTCCAGAAGTCTGGAAGCATAGTTTTGTTAGCCACAAGGTATTTCATATATCACAGCCTCTTCTTGACACCTAGGCCCCCGCTATGAGTTCTTATAAGGAAAAAGGGACAGACTTTTAAAACAGGAGGTCATTTTAAAAGTTCATTTTCTCTGCACTGAGTGAAACATTACATGATAAGAATTGCAAGGTTGACTGCTCAAATGAACAGGTGATTCTAACTAATGATATAAATTACTAGTACATAAATCCATATTTATGAGTCCAAACTATTGTACAAATCAAGGAAAGAAACATTATACCAGACCTTGTAAACAGATATTTAAAAGGTACTCATGTTAAAATAGATTATAAAACAGATAATGTGTTTGTAAGTAATAAGATACTGATTTTATTATTTCTTACACAAACACACATACACACTATGAAGTATTATGACTGAATATACAATGGCAAGATTTTAAGTCCTATCTCTACCACTTATCTTAATATGGCTTTAAGGATATTACATAATGCCTCTGTGTTATGGAAAATACAGTTCTAAGTAAAAAGCTTAGAATTATGACTGGAAAATAATGGTGTAGGTTTTAGCTATTATTTCTCTATTACTAAGACAAAATTCCAACTGGAAACATTTACAACATGATAATAGTAAGGGAAATACAAGTTGTTACAGTCAAATTGTATCATAATAAATTTCATTATAGCAAAATAGATGATTGCTACTAAACTCCTATGTTTTTATTAAAGATAAGCATTTTTCACTTATATCATCTATTCTTATTTTGGTTTCACCAAATACAGTGTTATCATAGGCAAGTTAATCAATTAGTGCCCTTCAATCTCTTTATCCTATAATGGGAATAATCATGGTATCTACCCAAAATGTTCAAAGAATAAAGTTAAATGAAAATTAATGTCAAATAATAAAAGCATTCAATATATTTTAACTCATAAGTATTACTGCTCACTCAACAAAATTACTAAGAAGCAGAATATAAGTATGTATGCTTAACCATATAAGAATGAGATCACAAATACAAGGAATGATAGCATTCATTTCCTACCTTATAGGTACAGACAAGCTCAGAGATGTATAGATAATAATAGTAGTGGTAAAATATTCAGTGATCGAATATATATCTAATAAAAAATTTTTTAGACAATAAAAATCCCTTTGAGTTTCAAACTTTAGGAATTCATGGCATGACAAACCTGATAGTCACACTGAACTGTATAAATTTCTCAATTAATATTGGAATGAGCCAGGATGAAACATTTCCTACTTGACAATTTCCCAAAGTAATGTTCAAAAGTCTAGATAAGTAGTCAATAGCTTTCTCACAAACTTCATTCAATTTTTAAGGACTGAAAAATATCCTCTGCCTATGCTAGAATAGTTTCAAAAGTAAAATTTTCCATAATGTTTTCTGGTAGCTCATAAAAGTAAATATATAGGACACCTAAAAATAATCAAAGAAAAATATTTAAATGATTTTTACACTAAAAGGTGAAACAAATTCAATATTAAACATAAAACACCTCTATCAGAACACTACACAGAAAAAATTACATAGTTGTTAAATGATGATCGATGGCAAACCAGCTGTCTTGGCTAGCCCCAATGTCATTTTTTTTTTTTTTTTAGCCATCTAAACTCAATTATGTGTTTCTTCCTTTCCTTTCATTAAAATAGTAAGTGTACATTCTCAGTTTGGAAAAAAAAATATCTACAAAACATTCCAGAAATATAACTACATAAACTGTGTGGACAAAGAAAAAAGTCAAAAATTTCAAAGACAACCAAACTAGTCAGGATAAAAATTCTGGGGAAAGTCAAAATGCATCAAATGAATCTTACACTCTCCTAAATTTTCATCTTAGGGCACTTATCCAGTCACTACACAAGACATAAAAGTCTAATAGAAAACATTCCCTAACAGATGCAATTGATAATATTCAGCAACTAATTATTTTTTTAAAATTCTGTATATGAGAAAAATATAAATTCCTCAATCTGATAAGGGAGTCTATAAAGTTTTACAGCACACATCATGATTGATGATGAAATACTGAATGTTTTTTCCCTTAGAAAAGTATGTCTACTCTCACCTTTGTAAATTCGGTATTTGCAAAGGCAAGAAGACAGAATGAAAGTTACAAAGTTTTGGAAAAGGATAAAAAAATATACCATTATTCACACATAGATAATTCAAAAAGAATCCATACACTATTAAAACTTAAAAATAAATCTTAAAAATAAACAAATTTACTGGATAACAAGTTAAATTGCAAAAGCCAATTATATTATTATACATAGAATATACCATGCTCTTGAAGGCCCAATATTTGTAAAGTTAATTATACTCAAATTGAACCACAGATCCAATGTAATGCCAACTAAAATGCCACCATTTTTGTTTTTTTAGTAGAAATTAAAATATTGAGCTCAACTTATACAGACTACAAAGAATTAAGAATAACCAACAGAATTTTGAGGAGAACTAAGTTGAAAAATTAATACTATCAGATACTAAGACCTTTTATAAAGCTAGAGTAATAAAGACAGCATGAGATTAGTCAAAAGAAAGACTAGAGATTAGCAAAAGAAAGACTAGAAACAGACCCACACAAAATAGTCTCGATTACGATTAATGTCGTTGATGTTGCAGTACAATGCAGGAAACTATAGACTTTTCAAAAAAAAGTATATCCTTATATGAGCAAACATGCATCTTGAGTCCCACCTCGAATGATGAACAGCATTACATTTCAGACAGACTACTGAATGAAATGTTAAAAGCAAAATAATAGTTTGTAGGAATAACTTTATACAAAAAGTATTTTTATGATCTTGGAGTAAATAAAATTTTCTTAAATAAGACATAACAAGCACTAACCATAAAACAAAATATTGTTAAATTAAGTTAATTAAAATTAAGGATTTCTGTTGATTGAAAGACAACACAGAGAGTTAAAAACATAAGCTACTTAACAGGAGATAATATTTGTGTAACTTTTTATTTGGAAAAAAAAAAGACTCAATCCAAAACAGATAAAAGAATTATAAACAGAAAAAAAAACCAGATAACCCAATTTAATTTTAAAATTTACTGAAAGAATAAAATAGGAACTTCTCAAAAGAGGATCACAAATGGCAATAATCATGAAAAGAGGGTCAAACTTCATTAATCTCCAGGGAAACACAAAATAAAACCATCACATCTGCCAAAAGCACACAAATGAAAAGAAAAATACTGTGGCAATACAAAGTGTGTCACACAATAAAACAACTGATATGCTGGCATATTACTTGGCATTATCCACTAAACTTAAACAAGCATACACAAAATGATAAAAAAATCCTAATCCATTTTACACCCACATAAACTCATACACAGGTGACTAAAACATGCTAGATATGTTCAAGCAGCTTTATTTGTAAGACAAAAAAATAAAAATTAAAAAAGAGGGGGGTATACCTAAATGTCCAAAAATAGCAGAAAGAATAAAACTTGGTATACTCATCAAACAAATTAGAGAGTGTATAAAGTGTTAAAAACAAGTAGACAGACAGAAGCAGAAAAGTACACACTTATGATTCCCTTCCAATACAATTTAGGAACAAGTGGTATCTTTGACAATAGTGGCTCCTATTGAAGGAGTGACCAAGAGGGGACCTGAGGAACTGCTCCAGGTGCTATGACTGTCCTAGGCCTTGTTATGGTGGTGGTTATAATGGGGTTTTGAAGTTGGAAAAATTATCTACACACTTAGGGTGTGCACACTTCTTCTATGTGTGCGATACTTTAATTTTCAAAATTACTTTAATAAGTTGTTATAGTGGGCATACAAAGGAAGAAATAGTGAAATAATAAAATTAGGATCTAACTCTTCAGAGTCAGACAGAAGACCAGACCTTTCTATGGACTCCAAATCATTCTCCAGTACGATACATACATGGAGAAGATAACTCACATACATACCTCCCTCTCTGATCAGATATTCATGTTTCAACTTTGCCTTTGAGAAGAATACACAGATGATTTAAACAGAGTCCCTATGTTCAGATCTCCCAAACTGGTAGAAATTTAGTTATAAATATCTTGAATAGGCTTAGTATTTGACTTACGTTTATCTATGTGATATTATATAAGTTTATTTAATAAATTAAATTCTTACTACATAAACTGTGGTCTACCTCTAGCTTTCTAATTTTCTACATAATAATGTTGATTCCTTTCTATAGCATTTTCATAGATCTTCTGTCTTATAGGTAAATATGTAAATATAATAAACATGTTGAATAATTAATTTTCTCCCATAGGATCTTAAAATTAAAAAAATAAAATAAAATATAAAGACTTGTTGACCAAATGTAAATATATGTCTTCTATGAATTTTGACTCAACACATTTTTAATGAGATAAGGAAAATGCAAATCTATCCAGATATATTATATTATCAAATTACTACTAAATTTTTAAGATATGATGATGGTATTATGATTATAATCTTTAAAAGCATCCTTACCATTAAGAGATACATACTCAAGTAGTTACAGATGAAAAGTACATAACAACTGAGATTTGTTCCAACATGATCTTGGGAGAAGGCTGAGACAACAGTGGGGCAGAGGTGACAAAAGAGTGGTCTCAGATGATACATATTGAAGTCGAGCCAGGATATGAAGAGAAGGGAGCTGTCTGTGCTATTCTCAAAACTTAAGGGTACATTTCAAATTTTCCACAAGGTTAAAAAAAAAAAAGTAAGAACCACAGGCAAACTATTAATTTTAGAAATCTTCTCACTTAAGAAAAAAGGTTGTGTATTTTCTGGATATGAGACATTTGCAAAATTCATGATCTATTCATCTACAAATGCTAGTCACACTACTAAATCAGAAGGAAGCAACTATCATAGAGGAGCAATAAACTTTCAATGCTGGTAGAAAAATAGGGCATTTCTGCAAAATGGAAACTGCAACTTAGTAGGTACAGACTTTCAGTCACATAAAAGCAATGCCTCTATAATTCCCAAGGAGTGTTAAGAGTCATCTTTAGAAATTGAACTATGGTATATGATAATTTTTTTCTTAATGAATTGTACTTTTACACAAGAATTATATAGTCTAAGAAATGCCAAGATGCAGTACAAAGAAACTAAGAATACGGTGCTATAGCTTCAATGAACACTGAGGGTTCAACTTTGAAAACAGTATTATAAATAAATATCTTCCATTACCTTTACTCCCAACTGAGGTTGAGAATTCATATATTTAAAAAGATACTCATAATTCTTGAACTGTAAGTCCCATTCTGAGTAGTCAGTGTAGCGAAAATCATCTCCAAGTGGGGCCAAAAGAACTTTAGTACGGAAAAGTTTTGACTTCTTTCGATACTGATCTAGAATCAAAAGAGCCCTATAAAAGAATAGAAGAAAACATAAATTACATTAAGAGGTCAACAGAGCAACTTAATAAGAAAGTATCAAAATTCAAATGTATAATACATTAAAGCAAATTATTGTATAAATTATCTGTATATTTAATATTTATATAATTTACAAGGCAGATTTTTTTATAAATCACACATTATCCACTTAAGAAATTATCCAATTAAGAAACCTATACTTTTCCAATGAACTATCTTTAGAGAAATATGGTCACAACCAGATTGGGCATGTTAATTACTAGGGCAGCAATGTCTTCCTGAAGCCTAGTCACAGCAATTGGCTCCCAGATAGCCCATGTTTTAAAATAATTTAGTCCAAGAAGACATAGAGTTCTTATCCAATCAACTTTGAAGTTTGCTTTGTTTTAATATCTCTTCTCTAATTTAATGTAAAATCTTTATAGTCTAATTAAACAGAAAAATGCATTTCAAAAAAGGCTAATTGGCATAAATCTTAACCTATAACATTCTACAGAAAGTATATCCTCTTCTGAAGAAAGAATAACAATTGGACACCTGCCATAAATAATCTGATTATCTGTTACAGTGTCCTTTTCAATACTGTTCACCATATAATGTTTGGGAGTTGAATAAGCTATTTTAGTTTCTATCTCCTCCGGCTCTAACCCAGGACTCAAGAAGTCAGTATAACACACTGTGCTAATATGATCAACTTTTATACTTCATATTCTAGTATTCTGAAGAAAACTGGGAAATGCTGAATTGGAGAACTGTTTGAGGAAGTCTGGGAATTCAAAGTAAGAGGAAGACTTATAAAAATGAAATTCAAAAAGCAGATAACAGTGTAATTCATGGTGTTTATAAAACCAAATTTTTAAAAATTAGTGCTTAAATAACAAGTTGGTTTTTTTTTACTTAAATAACAAGTTTTCACTTCGAGGATTACTCAAAAGTGAACTGCAATTCACAATATAAAAACCTATGAAAGCAACTCAAAGAATATCAGTAATAAGATTCATTCTATAATAATTATTAAAAAATTAAATTTAGAATCCCATATGGTCTTTTGAAAAAAATGTACAGTCTCTGAAACGACTTTGTATATGTTAAATTTTAGCAATACTTTAGGGCTTGGCCAGTAAAGTATAACCATAATGCCCTTATGTAACATATAATGTTTAGTTTTCTAAGATTAGCATTTGGCATCATACTTAATCTTTACTATTAATTTACTCACATTTCACACTTTTCAAAACCAATTTTAGATTATCACAATTTTTAAAAAGACACATGAATGATGAGATTAGCCACACAGAAATAAGACCAAAAGTAACAAGAGTAAAAAAATCAAATATATCAACCACAGATAAAAGATACTATGATTGGGCATGCAACTAGATTCTTGAGGCAGTCAGCATAAACAAATTTACCATTATATTTACCACAATTTCTATATATTGGTGCTTCGCACATATACAGAAAAAGAATACAAACATTAATGGTTTCCTTTTTACATCTGGTATCCATCCTAACTCTCAAGCTTCTGCCCAGAAAATATCAACAGTAGGAAAGACAAGCAACCATTCTATACCATTTGGCATGTAGTATGTGCTCACTAACTGTATGACAAACAAATGATGAATGCATTGACCAATACTATATGTGAAGGCATAAAGATACGATTTGCTCTTGACTTCTACTAAATAAGAAATGTCATCTTAACTCCAATCATCAATCCCCCCAAAAAGTTCCTTGAAACATCAAATTATCTGACATTCAATGGAAAAAAGCCAACTTAAAATATGACACCATACAAAAAACTAATGAAGAAAGGTATTTCCTTATTTGCAAAGTAGAGGAATCTGTTGCACTTAACATATCAAAAGATGTTACTTATATATTACACTTAAATCTCATTTTATTTAGGGTATTAAAAAGTGTCACTGAGCTGGAATGCATGTGTTATCTTCCCTCATCACCAGGTCAAAAATATATGTCTGTATATGAAGTAAATAGAAGAATTATGCTAGAACTTTTAAGAAGTTTTAAAAAAAAAAAAAACCACCAAATCATCCATATGTCCCCTGGTGCATGGAAACTACCTTCAAAACCACTGGAACTGACTGAGCATAGACATGCTCCTAGGAAGCAATTTGTGGAGGGTTAGATAAGACAGTCAAAGGATTACACAAAGTGGCTTCTTTTCTTGCAATGTACCAAACACAGCACTCTCAACAGCACCCAAGAAAGAGAAAGGGGGCTCACAATACTTGTGGATACACTGGAACTCCCCAGCTGAAACGTGGCTAATCTTAAAATGAGCACCCGATCCCTGACCACCTGAGCTGGAAGGAGTGATGTAAATATGGGCAAATACAGAGGGCTATGTGCTTAGTTAGGTCAGGGCTCCTCTTACCCCAGGCCTTCAGATCACTGCACTGTCTGTACAGACTAGCTTATTCTCTTATGCCTGACCAGCCTAACCCTAGAAAGCAGGCTACTCATGGTTCTTGGTTTCATTGCTGCTGGAGCCAAGAAAATGAAAACCAGATCAGCCCAGTCTTGGAGAATTTTTCAAAAGAACTTTGAAGTCATATTTTGATAAAAGGACTTCTTAGCTTCAAGAAGACTCCCATGCTAAAACACCTTCAGTTCTGCCACAATGAAGGGCTCACACTGGAAAATTTTCTTTATGATCAAGAGCTCAGTCAAGATTAAACCACCTGATCTCATTTGATTCCTTATGTGTATTTTTTAAAGTAACTTATTTTTTAATGCATAGATTTGACAGTACAAAGATCTTAATGTATTTAAGAGGCCATTATTTTCTTAGCAGAGTTTTGTGTTTTTATATTATGATACAATGTTTTATTCAATTCATTATACTAATTTTTAAGTGAAGAAATGAAACTTTAAAAGCACCAAAGTTAGAAACTATAGGTAACTTGCTTTAATGAGATGAGTCTTTCATTAGCACAATTGTATTCTAAAGAAATGCTTCATTTCTTTGATTATTTTACTTAAATAATGTCTAAGTATAAATATTCCTAATTAAAGTTTTCTATAAGTCAAAAATATCAGAAAGATGCAAAGCTGTATATTCATCAGAGCTGGGGGATATTCACTATTATTGAAGTTGTTACTATGGGAAGACAATTACACTCTTTATGTGTTCCATTTCAACAAATGTGTTTTTGCAGTTGAGTTGCTTTTCTTACCAATTTATACAATGGAGACCAGAAGTTTTATTATCAACAAAAGTATATGAAATCAATCAAACACAGTAGAAAGCTTTTATAAGGAGGGCAAAGGAGGTGGTAATAATAGTACATTGTGGGTTAGCCACTGTATATTGATCTTCTATTGTTCCATTTCCATTAAACTATAACACATAAAAGGCATAGTCAAATCTTGGCATTTTTAAGTTGCCTTAGATCTTGTTTGAATGAATACTTAAGGATAATGCTGGCTACTGAAGCTATTTATTTAACCTCAGCAACTCACAGCTAAGTAGCTACTTTATTCATGATGTTGTCTTACGAAATACATGTTTTCATACCTTCTCTGGACATTTTCAGAAGAAATTTCTTCTGAGGGGCGTCCCCAGGGACAATCATAGCTGCCTCCAGGAAGCCGTTTAAAGTCAAACTGGCAGCATATTTTAGGATCAGGTCCACAAGTGTGAGGGATGTCATAGCTGTAGAAAGGCATCATGTGGCAAAAAATATCTGTGGCAGATCCCAGATCTAAAATAAAAAGCCAACAAACAAACTTGCATTTACAAAATATGTTTTCCCCTAAACTGCTCAATGATGCCATTACTTCATACGTATACAATGCAAGCTCTATCTTAAATCAACAGCTCTTTACTACCACTATATATATACCCCAGAAGCGTTTAATAGCTTTAATCTGAAGGAAAATATATATCTCAGCCTCACTTTACCTTTTCTATGTAAATATAGTATGGGCAAAAAGCCCCATAAAGAACCAGCATCTGCTGACCTGGAAGGATACCAACTGACATGAAGTTAAAATTACAACTGGTTCATCCAAATTCATGAGGCTGTCTACCCCTGTCTCATAATACCTGCCATATCTGTCCCTTGCCAGGCAATAGTACATACTGGGGGACCAAGATATTTAGCTAGAGGGCCTGAGTGAAAGAGAAAACAAAGGAACTGAAAGAACAAAAGAAGGGTGGGGCAGGGGATCGTGAAAACACTAGTCAAATGCCTATTCACCTCCTGCACTGAGGAGAGAAAGAACAACACAGGAAAGTTCCCAGAGTCTACCCTGATGTTCAAAAGTTAGCCAAGGGGACTTTTTTTTTTTTCTGGAAGGGGGGGGGGGTAAATTTCAAAAACAAAAACAAAGCAAACAAAAAAAATGTAGAAAAAGAGCACTGATTTCTGATGGAGGATAATTTTTAATTAAAACCTCAAGAGCAGCATGTGTTAAGATCTTGCCCTAGAAAGAGCTGATGCCCACCACCAAGTAAGACTTGATCACTTAAAACAGAGGTTAAAAGTGGTTATCCTCAGAAGTGTGATCCTGAGCTTTAAACAACTTCTCCTACCTTTATTTATGTATGGATTTCCAATTTCCAGAAATGGGTGTTTACTGCTTTATAATAAAAACAAAAGAAAAACAAAAAAAGCAACATTTACATTTCTAAAAATTAAAATAACTGCTTCATGAGACCAGAGCCAATAATTCCATGTGTAATGCAAGTTTCTCAGGAGGCTGAGGTAGAAGGATAACTAAGGCCAGCCTCAACAATTTAGCGAGAACTTGGCTCAAAAAATAAAAAGGGATGAGGATGTAGTCCAGTGGCAGAGCTCTTGCCTAGCATACCCTTTAAGGATTGGCCCTGAGTCTGATCCCCAGTGCTACAAAAGAAAGGGGGGAAAAACATACAAGCTCAATTTATTGATACCTTTCAAAAAGCAACATGTTCAAATGTATCTTATGTTCTAAAATATTCCAATTTTGGCTATTTAGTTAAGATAATTATCACTTTTGTAAATTTTTAAAACTATTAAAACTTTTATGTTTCTGTGTTATCAGTGGTTTCAATGATGCCCATCAAAGGTGTGGCACCAGGGATATTGTTCACCAATACTTGCTATGTGTACACAGTTTACTACAAGTCCCAGAACTGACACAAACTTCCTCTTCCTTTCTCCTACAGATGAAAACATACTCATCATCCACCTACCTTGCCTTATACCTCACTACTTAGCAGTTCATATATACATTTAATTTTATCCACTGCCTTTAATTGGGCCTGCATTTTATCAAATTAGACAATAACTTCCTTACAGGAAAGGATGTTTTCTGTATTTCTTCCTTGCACAGTATTAAATACATCAAAGTATTCAATAATTTCTTACTGATATTTATGGGTAAATTAACAATCCTTTGTTTTTCAAATGCTCCTTTGCATTCAATGAAACTACACAGAATATAACCCCTTACAAATTCTTGTCCTCCTTACAGGTTTAATTTTCCAGAATAAAAAATTACATAGCTAGTTGCTTTCCTTATTGAAAAAAAACAGCAGTTATGTGTAATAAAGTTATTCTCTAGATATACAAATGATTTTTCTGAAACACCTAAGGAATATAGATTATATAGGAAAGAAAGTATGATGTAATGTAGAAATTTCCTAACATCATTTTAGCAACAAAATCTTGTTTTCAAGATGAAATCTTACTGAGAAGTTAATGCCAGGGAGTTAGGAGCTTGGGCTTCAGGATTGCACATAACTAGATCTAAACCTCTGTTACCCATAACCTGTTTGACGTGAGCAAATGGTTCCACATAATTAAACCTCCATTTCTTCACCATCAAAAAGGGATAGTAATGAATGTAACTTAAAGGATGGTAATAAAGGCTAAATAAGAGAGCAGATATAAAAAGCATAGAATAAAGTATGGCCTACAGTAAAGAAAACCAATAAATAAAAATAAATGAACAAATGATAATTGGGGATTGGGAGAGGGAAAGCCTCCCTCTAGGCCATGGTTCTGTCTCCTCTGCCTCAACAAAGGCCAGCAGAAGCATGTCCTTGAAATATCTGCATGCCTATAGAACAGAATGAAAACAGACAGAAACTACAGACAACATGAAGGCTCTTCCAGGAGGACAGGATTAAGGTTTTCAAGGGCAATTCCTACAAGGTACAGAGACAAGAAAGGCAAAAGGAAGGACACAGGCTGAATATGAGACAAAAGACTAAATAGCAGTTCTCATGCATGTTCAATTTTGTGATAAAGCATGTGCTTTTTAAACCAGAAGCAAATGATAGCATTATTGGCACAATACTACGCTTTGTATTCCATACTTCCTTTAGACATAATAAAGATTCAATGATCTATGAATAAACATAAACATCACTGCTTAAAAGAATCTTGACACAAACATCCTGGAAAGTAACTGTAGTAAGAGAATGACCATCTTTAGTCAATATGAATTTTAATAATGACACTGAATAAAACCAACAATGTCATGAGTTTATAACCCTTGTGAAACAACATCTAGGTCAAGTGTGATCTTCTGCTTTCATCAAATCCTACATACCCCAATTCTGTCTCCAAAAAAACTCCAGTGTTTTATGCTGTGCAAAATGTTTTTTAACTGCATAATGAACTCTCTGGATAAGCATATGTGAAAATCCAGCACGTTTTAGAAGATAAGCCATTGTTGGTGAATGTCCAAAAGGGTCAATGGCCCAACCAGAACGAGGTTTCACGCCTGTTAAATAAAGAAAATAAGTGTTATATTTTGAAATTGATAAGTGAAATGAAATAAAAACAAGTCACAACACATTCAGACACATCAGAATTCTATGGACTCCTAGGTTATGAGTTAGAGGATCTACTTGACATCACCCTTTGCAAAGTACTCCCAGTAAGACTCCCCACAGGGAGGAAGCTGCCATTCATGTCCACCAAGGCAGGAGATGGTCACTGAAATTCATTAGATGGAATTGAAATAAGCCCTCTGTCATCTCATAGCTGTTATAAAGCCACTGCCATTCATCTGAGTTGGACAGACAAAAAGGACCAAAGCTCTACCCTCAAGGATCTCAAGAGTGCTGTTATCTGTGGAGGGGGACAGCCCAAAAGCACACTGATCTGTCATTTCAATTTATACTTCCCAATCTCCACATTTAGAACTTTTCGGTCTGTCATTTATACTTTACACAGCTACAAATTATCTTAGTATATAGTGGTAGAACTGAACAGAATAATTATTTATCATATTTCACATTTTGAAGCTGTTGCTTTTTCTCTAACTTAAGAGGGGGATCAATAGAAATTTTTACACCTGGATCATATCAATTATAAGAACCTTCAAATAAAGCTATATAGTTCACAGATAAAAAGTAAAATAAATAAATAAACAGGTTATAGTTGAGATATTTATTCATGGACCATTATACAAATCTGATCTTTCACTTATGTAGGATTCTCAAATGAGACTTCTACTCATATAAATTAGATGCAAATTAGATAGTACAAATAACTGTAGAGAAATTTTTAGCATTATCAAAAAATTACCTAAAACAAAAGGCCCTGTAGGCATGGAATTTTACTGGTAAATCCTTTCAAATGTCCATAAACTTCATGGAATATAAAGAAAAATGCAATACTACCTAATTATTATATTAAGTATCATTAAGCCAATAAATAATTCATATAAATGTAGCACATTAAGAAAGAAAACTAATCTCACTTATGAAAACAGATATAAAAATCATAAACAAAAAACACTAAACAGATTGAACTCAATAGCACCAAGACCAAAAGGGATTTATCCCAGGAAGTCAATGACTTTTTAATTGAGCAAACAGCTATCATATTTATAGAACAAATTAGACAAACCATATAATGTTAATAGATGTCTGAAAGAAATCCAGTAACATTCAATATGCACTGCTACTTGAAAAATACTAAAAAGAGAAGAAATTTCTCAATGCTATAAAAAATACCCACCATAAAATAATAGATAATATACTTAGTAAAGCTAAGCAATTTCCTTTAAAAATCTGAAACAAGAAAAGGCAAATAGCATAATTGTCATGTGTCACTATCACACCTGATTTGAACCATGTAAAGAGATATATGGTCTAATCCTAGCAATATTAATAGGGGACACATTTTTCATTTTTTAAGATATACTTATAACAATCAATAATAAATTAGTAACAATAAAATATTAGTAATGATAAAAAGTAAACTTTCTAGGAGATTTACACACATAAATACAAATCCAAACTTTCCTATAATGGTATTAAATGGTTTAAAAAATGAGAAACTAAAAACTAAGAACTCATATTCAGAACACACAAAGAACATCTACAACACCCAAAAAACAACTCACTTGAAAAGAAAATGGTAGAAGACTTAGAAACTTCTAATAAGACAAACCACTGGTCAATAAGCATTAAGAAACAGTACCTGACATCATTATTCACCAAAGAAATGCAAATTAAAACATTAAAATATCACTGCATTTCCACTAGAATGGTTAAAACAAAAAAAAAGATTAACAATGTCAGTAAAAAAATAAAATGACTGAAATTCTAATTCATTGATGGTGGAAAATAAAATAGTAAAACCACTTTGAAAAACTCTTCCATAGTTACCAATAAGTTAACACATATCTACCCTAGAACTCAGAAATTCTATACCTAGTATTTATCCATGACAATGAAACATATACCCACAAAAAGATGTGTACGCAAAATGTTTACTGCATCATAGGTCATAATAACTAAAACCTAGAAGCACCCCAAATGTTTGACAGGAAACTGTATAAACAATACTACTACTAGTCATCAAAAATAATGAATTACTACCCAGTCATCAAAAAGAATGAATTACTGAGATAGACAACAAAACAACTATTATGGCTTAGATATGAGGTTTTCCCCCAAAGCCATGTGTGAAGCAACACAAGAAGGTTTAAAGGCTAAATGACTGGTGAAATGATTGAGAGCCTTAACTCAGTGAATTAATCCCCAGGTAGGCTATTAGGGTGTAGCTGAAGAAGGTAGGCCATTAGGGGCATGCCTTTGGGGAATATATTTGTTGAGCTGAGCACAGTCTCTTTCTGTTTTCTGATCATCATGTGAGCAATCTTCCACCATGATCTTCTGCCTTACCTCAGGCCCTGAAGAATGGAGCCATCTCTATAAACCGAGACTTCTGAAACCATGAGCCCCCAAACGAACTTTTCTTCCTCTAAAATTATTCTTATGAGGTCTTTTAGTCATAGCAGCAAAAAAGCTAACTAAAACAAAGATGAATCTCAAAAACCAATGCTGGTAGCAGTATATACGATCATATATGCACCAGGCATGATGGCACACACCTGTAATATAGCCATTTGGGAGGCTAAGGAAAAAAGATAGCAAGTTTAAGGTCAACCTCAGCAACATAGTGATACTATCTCAAACATTTTTTTTTTTTAAGGGCTGGGATGTAGTTCTGTGGTAGAGGACCCTGGGCTCAATCCCTACTATGATAAAAATAAAAGATCACTATATATAAATCAACTGTGTCTCTATATTCTAGCAATGAATATTTCTAAATAAAAAAAATTTAAAAGCATCCCATTCATAATAGGAGCAAAAGGAATAAAATACGCAGGAACAAACTTCACAAAAGGTTCAAGACTTTTATACTAAAAGCTATTTAAAAAAAAAAAAAACACTGAGAGAAATGAAAGATCTACATAAATGGAAAGACATTCCATCTTCATGTATCCTCAGATTAAACTGACAAGTTCAACATAATAACTACCAAAATCTCGAGATGGCATTATGCAGAAATTAATAAACTTATCCTAAAATCCAAATTGGAAAAAAATATCAAAAGACCCTTAATAGACAAAATAAGCTTAAAAATAGAACAAAGTTGGAGGACACTTGCTTCTCAATCTCAAAACTCACATACACAAATCTACAAAAATCAAGACAGAGTGGTATTGGAATAAAAACAGACAGAAAATCAAAGGACAGCTTTATAAGCCCAAAATAAGCCTTCACATTATAGTAAACTGATTGTCAACAAGAGTGCCAGGACAATTCAATGAAGATCAAGCAACAGGAATGTTGGGACAATGGCTATCAACATGCAAAGGAATGAATGTGCAATCCTACTGGCTACAATACACAAAAATTAACTCAGAATAGATCACAGACCTGATAACTAAAACCATAAAGTTATTTAAAAATGATTTCTAACTATGACAACAAAAGCACAGGTGACAAAGGAAAAAATAGGTAAACGGAACTCCAGAATTAAAAATTTTGCCAGGTGTGGTGGTGCACACCTGTAATCCCAATGTCTTAGGGGGTTGAGGCAAGAGAATTTCAAGTTCAAGGACAGCATCAGCAATTTAGCAAGGCTCTAAGCAACTTAGTAAGACCCTGACCCAAAATAAAACATAAAGAAAGGGCTGGGGATGAGGCTCAGTGGTAAAGCTCCTCTGGACTTAACCCCAATATCCCCCACCAATTTTTCCCCCCAGGCATAGTAGTGTCTGCCTATAATTCCAACTACTCAGGAGGCTGAGGCAGGAGGATCATTTGTGCCAAGGGGTTTGAGATTAGCCTGAGCAACATAGCAAGACCCCACCTCAAAACAAAACAAAACAAAACAAAACACACTAGGATGACTACAATTTTTAAAAAGGCAGTAACTGATGCGTTTGAAGATAATGGAGAAAGGAGAACCTTCTATTATTGGGGGAAAAGTAAAATGATACAGCCATTTTTGAAAGAGTGTCACTACCTTAAAATGCTAAACATAGAGTTCCCATATGTCTACTTCCATTTATATATCCAAGAGATATGAAAACACATGTATACTTTTACACAAATGTGTATCACAGTATTAATCATAGTGATCAATAAGGAGAAACAGACCAAGTATCCATCAACTGAAGAATGGATAAACTAAAGTGGTAACACAACAAAGTATTATAGAACCATATAAAAGAAAGAAGCACTGATACAGGCTACAACATGAGGGAGCTTTCAAAACATGCCAAGAAGCTAGACACAAAAAGTCACGTATTGTATGCTTCTATTTATGTGAAATGTCCAAACAGTCAAATCCACAGTCAGCCCTCTGTATCCATGGGTTACACATCTGTGGACTCTACCCATCAAGGATCAAAAATATTTTAGAAAAAAAAATATATCTATACTAAACATGTATAAACTTTTTTCTAGTCATTATTCCTATAAAAATTATTGACATAGCATTTACATTGTATTCAGAATTAAAAGTTAATTCAGAGATAGTTTAAAGTATAGGGGAAGAAACTCATGCAAAGGTTATATGCCATTTTATTTAAGAGACTTGTGTTTTTGTATCTGTGAGGAGTTCTAGAACCAATCTCCCACAGACATTAAAGGGGGACTATCTTCAAAAGAGTGGATTAGTGGTAACTTGGGCAGGAAAAAAAAGAAACTAGAAAGATGATGGGTATAATGTTTCTTACGGGGATACTGAAAAGTTCTAAAAATAAGGATCAGGGTCATGATTACATAACTCTCTGAACATACCAAAAATCACTGAACTGTGTACTTTAAATAGGTGAATTTTATGGCCTATAAAACATATCTCAATAAAGTTGTAGGGAAAGAACTAAACTCAACAAAAGAAACTAGATCCAAAAGAGTATACACTATTTGAGTTCATACATGAGTTATTTAACAAGCAAAACTCTGCAGTGATAGAAATAAAAGAGCAGGTAAATGCAGGGGAAAGATGAAGACATGAGAGAACTTTGCTGGGATAATTTTTGAAAAATGTATCAAATGGGTATATACACTTGTCAAAATTCATGGAAGGTCATATTTAATATTTATATATTATGCTTCATACAAATTATACTTCAATAAAAGCTAAAGAAAAAATCTGCAACTGAGGTTTATAAAGTGAATATTCTTGGCTTATGACATAGTTCAGTATTTAAGTAAAGATACCATTGGGTACAGAGGATTTCTAAGACCACCCCTAGGCTTAGAGATTTGTTAAGAAAACTTAGAGGTCTCAGCATACTGTCCTACTCAGAACTCTGATTTACTACAGAGAAAGAATAAAGAATAAAACCAACAGAAGGAAAAGGCACATGGAGCAGAATCTAGAGGAAATCTGATACGGCTTCTAACAATCCTCTCCCACCTGGATGCACATAGGATGTGTTTAAATCTTCCAGTACCAAATTGTGACAAAATGTTATCAACCAAGAAAACTCATTAGACACTCAGTATCCATTTCCACCAGGAGATGGTCACTTAAGCACCCTCTGCCTAGGACAGTAAGATTCCAGACACCCAGAAGGAAATAATGTTTAGCATACAGTGCATAGTTTGCAGTTTAAAACCAGTGAGCCACTTTTACCATTCAGGAAATCCATGTCCCCAGTGAACGCCAAGGACCAACCAATCAAACAAGGTCTAAAATACTAGATATTGGTCTTAGAACTGCTATTTTAACTGTTTTTTCATGGGTATACCATCTGCAATTTATTCTCAAAGGTTCTAATGATAATAACCACAATAATACTGAGAATAATCATATGAAGAAAAACAAAACAAAGGTGTCAAAATGATAATCTCTGAATCTGCATAAAGGAGCAGATCTTTGCAACATTTTCACAACTTTTGTTTAAATGTGAAAATGTCAAGATACAAAGTAAAAAATAGTTACTAGGGCAAAGGATTTTATACCTTGTAGGGGGAAAAAATTTCTAAATAACAAAGTATCTGGAAATAATTTCAGTAAAAAGCATCTATGCTTACTATAAATAAAACTAAAATTACACTGAGCAATAGAAATATTTGAAGAGTCACATATCATGTTATAAAATGGAAATATTAGATTTCAAAGATTTTAACTAATCCTAAATTTTTATGAGATATAGTGGACTTCTGAAATTATCAGTCCAGTATCCTCTGTCTCACTTCTTGTGGTAGATTTTTTCCTAACTAGAACTATTCCATGAAGGACCTCTGCCCCCAGGTCCTCACCATAAAATGACTATGCCTCAGGGATTCTAGCTCCTACACTTCTAGACACAGTAACTGGTTCAGGAATAAGCCCCTGATCCAAGTTGGACCAATCAGATAAAAGTTGAAAAGAAAATTACTTTTCCTAGTTACTAGCTTGAAAAATGAGTCTCAGGTACCTAGGGTCATAACCATGCAGTAAAAGTCAGGAGAAGATCAATGCAGAAACAGGCAGTCCCAAAGAGATGGTACACATACAACATAATTTTTGAATTCCCAGATCCAGTCTTACCTGAAGCTATTATTTCTCAAATTCTGATTGAC
Organism: Ictidomys tridecemlineatus; assembly: GCF_052094955.1. Classification (NCBI taxonomy): domain Eukaryota; kingdom Metazoa; phylum Chordata; class Mammalia; order Rodentia; family Sciuridae; genus Ictidomys; species Ictidomys tridecemlineatus. The sequence continues at coordinate 115,731,168 of NC_135477.1, read as the reverse complement.
ATTATTAATATTTTTATTGCTTTGATGTAAGATAATAATAGGTTTTCGCCTTTTATGATCAAATCTTAATAAACAAAAAATCTAAAAATAACAAAATACATAAAATAACAGATATACAAAGTAGAGTACACTAAACAATTATATACTATGGTATCGGTATAGACCTGTATACAATATAACTATACCAAGAAATATTATAAATTAATGAAGGATAAATCATTCAACAATTATCATTACTATTAAAAAAATAAAATGAAGGTTCATCTCACATTACCCCAATTTCATTGCTCCAAATAGTCCAAATGAAAGCAGAAAACACTACACATACCTAGATGTTTTTCCAGCCATTGATGTCCTTCAATTAGCTGGTCAATTAAGGCAAAATAATGTGAAGTAGCTTCATCAGGCATAACCCAGCCACCTGTTACAACTTCAAACTGACCTGTTTGCAGAAACCTAGGGAGATGATAAGACATTAAGAAATGATAAGTTCAAATAAAAAAATAAAAGTAGAATAAACATTGTAAAACAGGCTTCAAGTGTAGCCAGAATTTATTCTGTGAAAAAAAAAATTTACACCAATGAATGAATTCAACTTTAGGGTTCTAGTGATAAAGCTTCCCTAGTAAAATGTCTTAGCTAACCATCCCTTCCCTAGGCAATGTCATGCAGGTCACTTTGGAGGCTCCTTTCCCAAAGGGTATAATTTCCCACACAGTTGCAAAGACTCTTAATCTCAGGAGCCACATATAATTTATTTCTGAATCCTACAAAGCATCTAGCAAGGTGCTTTACTCAGAGTACATGCTTGATGAGTATTTACTGGAGGGCTATTTTAAGGATAGAATTTATTTCCATATACCTATGCCAAAAAAATAATATTTACCATAGTACTTATGACACTGAGAAGTTAATGAAGCAAGCTTCTCAAAAATAAGAATTAGCCAGGTATGGTGGCACATGCCTGTAATCCCAGCAGACAGGGAGGCTGAGACAGGAGAATCAAAAATTCAAATCCAGCGGCAGCAATGGCAAGACACTTAAGCAACTCAGTGAGGCCCTGTCTCTAAATAAAATACAAAATGGAGCTGAGGATGTGGCTCAGTGGTTGAGTGCCTCTGAGTTCAACCCCAGTACCACCAACCCCTAAAAAATGAATTAAAGCACTTTGCTCTAGATTTAGTCTGAATGTAAATGATATCATTTATTATTCATTATTGAATGTAAAGCTCAAACATTATCATTATTTGTCTACTGACCTTTGCCATAATACCATACTGGTTAAAGATCCCTAGCCTTTGTAAAATTGAATTGTTATAAGAAAATAAGTTTTTCTGAGAAGGAAACAAAACTATTAAAAATTTTTTGAAAAGTGCCAAAGCATAAAATTAATAATTTAAGCAAATATCTTAAGTGTCACAGACTGTTTGCAATAAGGTGGTATGGACAATGGTAAAATTTCAGGATGAAGCAAGTATATATCTCCACTGGATGCACACACCTGACAGTGAAATACCAAGCCAAATGTATTCAAAGCACACCAAAAGCACAAAAAATACGTATCAGAAGCCCAACACTAACACAACATTTGATTTCTAAACATATGCAGGATCACTTAACCAGTGACAAAGTGGATAACGGATACAGTTTCTAGAAGTATAAAAATAAGTTATATCTAAAAATTCCTTGCATAAAATACAAAGAAGTGAGTTAAATTTACATTGTCATGGGGATCATTAACTAATTATTTCACTTGAAGAATATAATGACTCATTATAGCATCTAAAGGAACCCAAATGTCTGACAACATTCAGAATCTGAGACAAACATCAAAAACTTAGAAAAAAAAGCTGGAAAATTCTATAAATTACATTTCTTTAAGAACACAACTAAATCCAAGACTACTGTGTCTCACCCACCCTTACTGCCTTTGCTTATAATTAGTTCTTTTATGTATCATAATGGTGATTGCCTGATTTAACCACACTCTAGAGGCCATGGACCTAACTAAATCTTTATACCTTATGAGAACACTGGTAACCTGAGATGTCAGGACAGTTTAGGATTTAATATGATCATGAAATGTGGAAACTCAACTTCATTATTTTATAAGTTTATCAAAAATAAATTCTTTGCTGATCTAGAAAATAACTATAGATTAAGAAAATTTTTTAAAAATAGGAAAAAAAATCACCCTAAAGATGGAAATTTTTTTATCTATATCAACTTTGCTACCTAGCTCCTGTCCTATAGTCACAAATGGTTTCCTAAGAACAGTCAATTGAATACAGAATAAAATTATATTCTGCAACTAATTTTCCCAGCTTTGCTTGTGAACACTCCATCCCTTCTCCTTCCCCATGATGCCTGAGATGCTTTGATGGTATGTCATGTGGTTAAAGACAAAATATCTAAGATATCTTCCAGTACTTTCTTCTCTATCCTTCCTCAGCTAGCTGGTTCCAACTGCCTTCATGTCTCAACTCAAATATATATACTCAGAGAAGTCTCTGTAAGCACCCAGGCTAAATCAATACTTCCACAGTATCCCCAAATCACTATCATTACATCATGGCTTATATCACAAATCAAAGTTACCTGTTCATTTACATGCCTTCTCTTTTCTCTTCACTCCTATTCTCCATTAAAACATAAGTCTAAAGAATAAGGACTACACATGCTGTTTGGTTCACATCTGCATGCCCCCTAAGCAATCAATGAATGAGACTCTCAGTTTAATATTGGTAGTTTCATAACATTTATGTGTATATATAGGCCAAGCTCACAGATACATGAAACATAAATTAGAAAAGGAAGTGTCAGTTAGCATGAACTTTCAATAATCTAGGCATGAGGTGAGATGCTCTATAATTCGATAGCGGTAAGAAATATGGAAGAGAAAGAAGACATCAGAGTCATTTTATGAAAAAGTATCAAGAGAAATTAGGGAAGGATTGGAGCTAAAGAAAAGGAGGATTACAACAAATATGACTTGGGGTTCCAATGACAAGTGTCTAGGGAGCAGTGGTATTAATAAACAAGACAGTGAAGTAGAGTTGACAAGGGGACTCACTTTGGAATGATGAATATAAATTTGGTCAGGATTACTGATAATAGGGGGACATCCAAAAGGAACTACTCCAATAGAAAACCAAGCTTATGGGAATAGGAAGCACAGTAAAACAAAGCGAACGTCACTTTCCTACATTCATATATGAATACACCACCCATGAAACAACACATCATGTACAACCACAAGAATGGGATCCTAATTAGAATAAGTTATATTCCATGCATGTATAATATGTCAAAAAAATTTAAAATGAAAAAAAGAAAAGTAAGCTTAGGAAAAGGGGCCATATAAATTTAAGTTAGGGGGCTGGGGTTGTGGTTCAGTAGTAAGTAGAGCACTTACTTAGCAGGTGTGAGACACTGTCTTCGATTCTCAGCACCGATTATAAATAATAAATAAATAAATAAATAAATAAATAAATGTCCATTAACAACAACAATTTTTTTTTTTAATTTAAGTTAGGGAACTGGGTGTGGTGGAATATGCCTGTAATTCCATCAACTCAGAAGGCTGAGACGGAAGGATTGCAAGGTAGAGGCTAATCTTATCAACTTAGAGAGACCCTGTCTCAAAATAAAAAGGACTGGGTATATAGCACAGTGGCAAAGCACCCTGGGTTCAATGCACAGTATACAAAATAATAAGGAGGAAATAGGGAAGCATGGGAAGTCTTAAAAAGAAAATCAAAAGGAAAGTCAAAGATCAAGCAGAAAGATAATATATGAGGAAAAGGAAGTGATAAATGTTAAAATGAATAAATTTGTGAAAAATTCTAGAAAAGAGTAATAAGGAGAAACTATTCCTACAGTTGGCAAAAGATGTTTAAAATTACCAAAATTGTGCCATAGATTAGTCACACCTGTGGGTCAGACTTAAAAGTTGAGAAAAATCTTCTCAATATAGCCATCAAATTTGTGGGGGAAAAATGGATTATTATAGGTTCTCTGATGTTGTTTTTTTTTTTCCAAACATGCTCATAAGAAAAAGTTAATATATTATGTCATGGAAGCCAGGGGACTTTCCTTTTAGAATAGCTTGCCACTACATGTTTTTAAGAAAAATTGCATGAGTAGGTCAAAATAGGTAGAAATAAGGTCACAATAGCAGGCCAAAAGAGCATAGCTTTTAGTGTTTTCTCAGCACAGACTCTCCCTAATCAGAAAAAAAAACAACCAATGGAAAGAAAAACAACATAATTTTAAATATGAAGCAATAGCCTATGTAATGCGACACAGGAATAATAAGGTTATTGAGTAATACCTCTTTAACTGAACTGCCTATTTTTCCCACTGTATGACCCTCTAAACCATCCATAAGCATGGTTTAAAAAAGAAAAAAAGAAAGATTATAAACCAGAAGATTCTTACAGGCAGTGAAGTTTGGTTTGGTATAAAATATTTATTGTGTAAGACAAAAACACTTGCCATGTGATCATTCAATATCAAAGACAGAAGCAGAAATCTGTAAGCACACAAATTTGCCCTGTACTCCAGACCCTATGTGATAAGCACTTTACCATCTGAAGGATAAAAAAACAACAAATGGTACCTGCCTCCCCAAAAAAGGAAAGTTATTGACCTAATTATTGAGAAACATAGCAATGACCATCATCATTTAAGAATAGCCACAAAAATTAGAACAGAATATCTTGTAGAAACAACATATAAGGAAATACTTCTAAAAATAAAAGCAATAACAGAAAAGTTATGTAAGCATATAAAAAATACCACTTAAAATCACTACTGTTAGTGATAAGACAAAAATTAAGACAGATTATAACTGCATTTTCAATACTTAAATAATTTAAATAAAAGTAATGGGAAATAGCTATATCCAACATTTAAAAAAAAATGGTAGGGGCTGGGATTACTGGGGATTTAACCCAGGGACAATTTAACACTGAGCTACATTCCCAGCCCTATTTATTTTTTGTGTGTTATGACAAGGTCTGAATTAGTTATTTAGGGCCTTGTTAAATTGCAGAGACTGGCCTCAAATTTGCCATTTTCTTGTCTTAGCCTCCTGGGCACATCACCATCCCCAGCCAGAAAATTTTACTTAGAACAAATACAGGCATTTCAAAATATTTTTATTCACTTGATGTTCAAAAAATCAAATAAATGAACCAATTCTAAGAAAGGCAGAGGAAAATATATCCAAAACCTCATGCCTCTCCCATAAGGTCTATTGCTCTGTTTCTATCAACACACTAATTTCTGGCAAACAATTTTTACATATACACTTCAAGATATTTCCTAATAAATAGGAGATTCAGAGGCAAAGGTGGAAAAAAAAACGAAGGAAACACAGCCCATGGATGTAGCAAAATTCAGAAACTTAGGCATTCTGAAAGTTAACAATACTGGTATTTCACTTTTTTAAGGTACTGACTTGATTTGTAACTAATTAATGTAATTCTGTGTTTCTATTTCAATGCTAGGGGATTTGATATAAAAAGCTTAAGGAAGGAAGTAACTGATCAAAATTAAGCTGAGCATTTCTGTCACTGCTCATTTTGCCTAGGATGCAGAATTTACACTTAAGAATACTGGAGAACACAAGAAGCAGTAAATCATTTTCTGAAAATGTCACTTCTCCCCCTATGTAGACTCATCAGCCATTTGGATTGTGGTGACACACAGGAGGACACACTCAAAGAGCCTTTCTCCCTAATGATGAAATAGTTACAGACAACTTAGTAGCAAACAATGCATCACCTAATAAGCTTCAAAGAATCACAAATTAATTTCAAATGAGACAATGAGTTGAATCTGTAATCACACATTTGGGGAAATATGAAATAATACAAGATGACAAACAGAGTTTTATTCATAAATTTAAAAATTAATTAAAAACTCAAAAAGATAGAGGCTCTCAAAGAGTCAATGCATACCCTAAAGACAGTTGCTAATCAGATTTTCTTTTTTGAGGTACCAGGAATTGAACTTTGAGGCACTTAGCCACTCTCCACCCTTATTTTGTATTTAATTTAGAGAGAAAGTCTCACTGAGTTGCTGAGCACCTCACTTATTTCTGCTAATCAGATTATGGAGATTATCTGTAAGAGAGTAAAAATAAGATTTTTATTTTAAAACTCCTCATAATTGTAGAAACTTGTATTTTTGAATATTGATGCCTATTAAAGGTTTCGTATATGAGGAAAAGAAGACAATGAGTTACATCTCATTGTTTCTTTCTAATTTCACTTCAGATCTAGCCATTCTTTCAGCTCTCAGTGCATGCTCTCAATCTGCCTAAAACATTTTCCCTTCTAGTACTTGCTTATTTGCACTTATGAATCCACTGCTGACTACCACATCCCACCCAAACGTCACGTAATTTCATAGCATTCATAACAAAAGTGAATTATACATTTGTATTTTGTACTTTTTCCTCCAACAGACTATAAGCTCCATGAGCACAGCAATCACATCTGTTTCAAGCACCATTTACTCAGTGTTCCTATTTATATAAAAGTGTAAGAAAAGGGTACCAAAAATGCAAAAGAAAAACAAAGTATATGAAGCAGCTATTTCAGAAATAAGTGGCTCCAAAAAATGAAAAGAAATTTAACCTCACTAAGGAAATGAAAGTTGAAAACTCAATAAGATGCCACTTTTTACCTATCAGATTAGAAAGATGAAAAAGTTGTATGACATACTGTAATGCCGAGGTTGAACAGAAATAGATATTCTTAAGTACTGCTAACAATCTTAAATTGTAAAATGCAAAGATACTTTTCCAGTTTCTCTCAAAAAAATTAAAGTACTATATATACTAAAGATAAAAGATATACTCTATGCATGAGCAAGAGATCAGAAATAAAACTACATGGTAATCAATTGGAAGTAAATAAATTAAGTCCCATTCATTAAATCAACTTTATAAAAGGTTCTCCAAGAAATATGTTTAAAATTCATGGTACAATACCCATTAGTATAGCTATTATTTAAAAAACAGCAAACAAGTAGAAATAAAGAAAGAAATCTGCACATTGCTTGTGAGAACATAAAATGGTACAGCCACTGTGGAAAACAGTACAGGGCTTACTCAAAAATTTAAATGTAGAATCACCATATGATCTAGCAATCCTACTCTGAAGTACATACACAAAAGGACTAAAATAAAAGACTCAGATATTTGTACATCAATTGTTCATAGCAGCATTATAAAAAAAAACAGACAAAAAAGTGGAAACAACCCAAATATCCATCAAAGGACAAAGGAATAGACAAAATGTGGTCCCTACATACCATGAAATGTCATGTAGCCTTAGGGAAGAAAGAAGTTCTGATGCATGCTGTAACAGATGAACCTTGAAGACATTGTGCAAGTAAACCAGGCAAACATGGAAGGACAAAAATTGCATAATACCTATTTATGAGATACCTAGAATAATCATATACAGAGAAACAGAAAGTAGAATGGTGGTTGTCAGCAACTGGCAATGTGAGCAGAGAGAAATGGGAATTACTATATAATGGATACAAATTTGGTTTGAGATTATGAAAAATTACTAGAAATGGAGGGTGGTGATGGGTAGACAACAAAATTGTAGACTTAAAAATCTTAAAAGGGTACCTTTTATATTATGTATTTTTGCCACAATAAAAAACAAAGACCCACTCAAAAAAGCACAGTGCAATGTGCCTTATCATCTGTATTATATATGTATGCATATGTATGTCTATAAACATATGTGCATATTCAACTCTTTAACTGTACACAAAATAGATGCATCTAGTCAACTAGCTCCAGTAAGAAGAGATAAAGGACAAGGAGACAGAAATGGCTGAGTACTTTATCTTTCATTGTATACTCTTCCTATATATTTGGGCTTATATTTTAAAAATATTTAAAATGTTTCTAAACTTTAAAAGCTATATCCTGATTTATCCTAAGCACTGGGAACAAAACTGTAGCTTGAAAATGGCCATAATATTTAAGAAGATTCCTCAGATGGTTCAATGAATAATTTCTTCAAAGTTTTAATAGGGGATGCAGTCTAATTTAAATACCTCAATGTATAATAAATATGAATTCATTCAAAAAATGTTCATTCATGCCCTTCAGCAGAGGAATGGATAAACAAAATGTGGTATATATACACAATGGAATATTATTTGGCTATAAAAGAGAATAAAATTATGGCATGTTCAGGTAAATGGATGGAGTTAGAGAATATAATGCTAAGTTAAGTTGGCCAATCCCAAAAAAAACAAATGCCAAATGTTTTCTCTGACATAAGGAGACTGATTCATAATGAGGTTTGGGGGCAGGGTAGGAGGATTAAATGAACTCTAGATAGGGCAAAGGGGTGGGAGAGGAAGGGAGGGAACATGGGGTAGAAAAGATGGTGGAATGAGAAAGACTTCATTATCCTAAGTACATGTATAAAGAAATAAATGGTGTGACAATATTTTGTGTACAATAAGAGATATGTAAAATTGTGTTCCATATGTGTAATATGAATTGTAATGTATTCTGCTGTCACATATAAGAAATTAGAATAAAAATGAATAAATTTAAAAAATGTTCACTCAAAATAAATTGGGGAAACATGTAAGAAGCTAAAGAATAAAATTTTAAAACTCATTCTTAACAACTTACTAAACATGCACACAGGGTTATGGTTGGCACAGTTTTCCATGAATGGGGACATATATCATGTTCATGGGTGTACTATATTTTCTGAGGTATTTTAAAATGAGATCTAACAACATATAATATGAATGTTCACTCATGAATTTTGACAACTATAATCACTACTCAAAATAATACACAGAATATTTTCATTAACTCATGAGTTTTCCTTTGCCTCTTTCCAAACTATGTCCACCTACTGCTCCCCCAAAACATACAATTCTGACATTGTTATTTCTATCACAATAGACAGTTTAGTCTGCTCTCAGATTTCATTAAGTGGAATCATGCAACATTTACTCTTCTGTGTCTGGCTTTTTTTTTTCATTTAATATGTTTGTAAGATTCATCTATATTACAATATATTTGAGTAATTCATTATCTTTCATTGCTATGTAGTATTCCATTGTGTGCCACATTTTTTAACCCATCATTTTGTTGATGGACATTTGAATAATTTCCAGTTTTGAACCTCTATGAAAAATTATTCTACAAAAATATCTATACATGGCTGGGTTGTGGCTCAGTGATAGAGCACTTGCCTAGCACATGTGAGGCACCGGGTTTGATCCTCAGCACTACATAAAAATAGATATATAAAATAAAGAGATTGTATTCATCTACAACAAAAAATAAAAAAGTACATAAAAAAGAAAGTCATCCATTATATGTTCCCATGAGCAGTAAGAGTGTATATTCTTTGCTATCATCAGTAGATTTTTTATTTCAACCATTCTAAAGGGGTCAAAGACAGTACCTCATAGAAGTTTTCATTTGTATCTCCCTGATGGCCACACATTACCCAGTCTCTACACACACATCTGGGTCCTGCTGTTGCAGACTAATAAACTTCAGGGCTTTGGGTATGTAATGCCTCTGGGCTAATCCCTGGCCTATAACCACAATTCTCTTCAGGTTCCTGGAATTTCTTCCCTCCCTCTGACACCTCTTTCTTTGTCATCCTTCAGGTTTCTACTTGAATACCACTTGCTTCCAAAACCCACTTCTTGCTCCATAGAAGAAAACATTCTATTGTAATCCTGTGCTTAATTACATATCTTGCCTGTTCTTCCCTGAGGGATGGGATCAGGTCAGTCTTGCTCACCTTTATTGCTCAATGCATGGTGGAGCAAATGAGAGAAGGCTTTGGAGATAAAGTAATATTTCAGTTGAGTCTCTGGAAATTAAAAGGACTAACATTATGCAGTTCATAAAAAGGTAAAAAAAAAAATCAAAAGAACACATGGGCAAATTCCTAAACAGCATAAAACAGCATGTGTACAAGGAACCCACATGGTTGGCTCAATATTCATCCTATGAAAGAGGAGGCAGGAAGTGACTGGAAACAAAGGTGGATAAGTAGGAGGGCTCTGAATAAAAAAGTCAGTTTGTATCAGGCAGAGAAGATTAGTCTGCAACTTTTGACACCAAAGTATAATTGCAACTTAAGTGCATAGAAAAAACATCATCAAACTCAAATATATTGAAAAACCCAATGGTGAAATGAATGGAGGATACTCTGAAATGGCACACCTAGTCTCGGGGAGATCATCTGGTAGTCTTCACAACAGAAAGAACAAGAAGGCTGGGGTTGTGGCTCAGTGGTAGAATGCTTACCTAGCATGTGTGAGGCACTGGGTTCGATGCACATAAAAATAAACAAATAAATAAAGGTATTGTGCACAACTACAAGAAAAAAAGAAAAAAATAACAAGAGCAACAGGGTGAAAATGAGGGGTCAGGGCCCAGAGTTACTATAGAGGTGAAACTGGCAAGGTTCAAGTACTGACTGGATGTGAAAAAAAATGGCAGGTCAAAAGGCAGAGGATCATAGGAGTTAGGAGCACCAATCCTGCAGCAAGGGTACCTGGCTCTGGTTCTAATTCCATGTCGACTGGGTAACTTTTAGTTTTGTTCTTTAACTTCAATGCCTCAGTTTTCCCAATAGGAGAATAAGGATAATAAAGGAACTTAAAGTGAATGCTAGGGGTTGACTAAATAAATATATAAGTGCTTAGAACATGTCTTAGGTTCATAGCACACACTCAAACGTTAACTCCTACCAGTACATTAACCAGGGAAAAAGAAAGAAGTCTAGGTTGGAGTTTTAGATCTGGAAGTAGCCTGAATGCTAAGTAATTTAAATAATAATGTGGACAAGCATGCAAAATGAAGAGAATGGGGAGGGGGGTTACCCCACAGGCAACAGCAGGACACTTAACAAATGAGGAGAAAAGAAAATCAGAGCAAGATATTTTAGACCATGGTACATTGCTATGATCCCTCTGATGAAATGTTAAGTACCTTTAGGCTGTAAACTCAATCCAACTCTGTATTGAGTCTGAACTTCACAAGACACACTAACTTCTCATTGCTTTGTAAATTTTATAACAGCCTTTGGTTAAATACCATAAAATCTGACCTGTATAAAACATATAATAAATTAGTCTCTATAAGAACATAAACAGTCCATTTTTTTTTTCAGGAAAATACAAAATATACATAGGAGAAGTTAACTCAAGTATTTCCCTGATTCCAAAAAATAAAGATAGTTGAGAGGACTGAGTGAAAAGTTCATTTACATATGAACCTGGCTTAAAAAGACACAAGAGGATGGTTAGAGATTAGATGAATAAAAAGTCTGCATTCTTAGAAACAAAATGAAAGGCAGAAATGTGGTGAAGATACAAAGTCTACTAAGTAATGGATACAACTGGAGCTTATTTCACATCAAAATGTGACAGAAAAAAGCTGGTCAAGATTTCTGAGAACATGCAAAGTGTTCTAGGTTCCAACCATTCCGTGGGTTTCTGCAACAACTACTGGCATCAAGGGCAGAAGCAAATGTAATGTAAAAACTGTTTCAGTATCTCAGAGCCCAGAGAGAAACATATGTGAAATATGGTGGATGCTAGTCAAAGGAAATGCTAAGGGTAATGTTGTAGCAGCTTGACTCTGAGGTCACATTTTGATGTATTATGAACATTATACAGTATTTAACTGCATTTAGCCAAAAATATCCAAATATGAAGTCTAAAAAGTAAATAAAACAAGCATACACAGAAAATGTGTTGATTACTTCATGAAAGGCAGTTTCTTTTAAATCCACCACAATGTGTTACAAACAGGGACCATGATTATAATTGATTAAATTATTTTGAGCCACCAAAAAAAATAAAAAATAGAGAGAACTAGAAAAGCTGGATGTTGTTTGCATGGATCTCTCTTTAGTTAACTAGATTTTCATTTTTAAAGGCTTATAAAGCTAAATACTGCTGCCACATGAGGGAAGAATCAAACAAGTCATTGCTAGAATAGATTATGGAGATCACTTGAGGTATGTTTTTGTTATGTTCCCACAATCAATTGGTATTCTTCAGGGACATCGAAAGCTTAGGTGGAACTCTGCTGGAATTACAAATTCAGCTCTGCAATAGCTAGTTTGCAAATTCAGGTACAGATATTTAATCCATAGCTCATCTTCAAAAAGGGAAAAACAAGCCATTGTATAAGCAATACAGTAGTTTTTTAAAAAAAAAAAAATTCTATTGATAATGCCCCTTAGAACAAGCTAAGAACTTTAATTAAGGGGAGCAAATACAAAATACAAACATCTAATAAGTTTTCCCCAGTATTTATACATGTTGCCTACATTTAGGTAACTAATAAGAATGTTTTGTTCAAGTAAGAAAAACAACTGCTATTATCCTAGTTGCACAGATAAATGTAATAAATGAACAAAACTGAATGATTATATCTAGAACAGAGAGAACTTTAAGCGAATCTTAACAACAAAAAAAGCTCAATGTCCTAGTGTAGCTATAAAATAAACTTTTATTCAAGAAAAATGGTGCACACCCTACCCCTCTACCCCCTACAAATCTTACCATCCTCTACCCTTAGCATTGTATTGAATCATATGAGGGACTGCCATTTTTGTGCATCAAAAGTGGTCAAATATTGGCAATTGTATACAGTTGTAAGTATACATTTTACCTAAGTAAAATGGACAACAAAAACAGAAGAATAAAAAGAGAGAAACCTGCACTCAGGTAGAATCAAGAGAAGTGAAATAGGACAGAGAAGCCTGGACACCAAGGAATAGCAGGAAGCGGGTTTATTGGCGGCAGCTGGGTTCAAAAGGGGGGCTTTTTGCCTCCATTAAATCACCCCTATAAACCCTGAGTTCTGAAAGTTTTAGAACTTTATACCCAGTATGTAAGGGGAGGGGGCTCAGAGCCTCACAATCTGAGGAAGTTTACATAAAAGCAACTTTTTTCACTGTTCTGGGCACCCAATTCAGGTCAAGGACACTCTCTGTGAAAATCAGTGTCTAGGAAAGGGAGCGTTCCCCTCTCCTTTCTTTTTTTAGTTGTAGATGGACACAATATCTTTATTTATTTTTATGTGGTGCTGAGGATTGAACCCAGTGCCCCACAAATGTGAGATGGGCATCCTACCACTGAGCTATAGCCCCAATCCATCCCCCTCCCTTTTTCCCCACCACCTGACTCCAAAGGACATGACTATAGTCAATCCTTTGAGATGCAAAAGCCTCTGTGTAGGTTACTGACCAAGGCTGGAGGCCTTGAGTCCCTCACTCTGTCTCTGCAAAGGTATCCTCCACCTGAAAACTCTGTTGTAAAAATTCTTGTTGATAGTCTTAAGAACAATCTATGCTAAACAGAATTTCTGAGGGTCTCTGGGGAAGTTTATTTATGGCAGGGGTCTTCTGGGTGGGGGTTTGGCCTCCCTCAGAAGGAGATCATCCACATGTCCTAAAATTGGCAGCATTTCTGACAATGCAGGTGGAACTGTACAGAATTCAGCAAGAACTGACCCATAGCTGCCCAGTATGAAAATCAGTATGGAGTCTCAAGTCATAAATGGAGAAGATTCTCAGATTTTGGCTACAGCCCCTGGTTTGGAGAACCAACTGCAGAGGCAAAGCTCACTAACCATAGTTCTTACCAGGCAGCTCCCTGATGCAACCTTGCTGGAAGGAAGCCAAGCATAGCCTCCTCCTATCAAACATAGCAGGCAGAAAGCCTAGTTTCCTGACTGGACTTGTTGGCCTCTGTGAAGAACAATCTTCACACCTCCTACCTAACGTACAGGCCAAATCAAAAGAGAGCTAGATGCAGAAAGTCAGCACCAGGCACAGCAGTTTCACCAAAGAAAGATATTAATGGATGGGACATTCCTTCTCCAGATCTTCTCACAGCTCCAGTTCATCTCTTCCCCTCCCCCAATCCTATTTAATAACCTTGGGCACCTTCCCCAACTGCTAGATGCAGGAAGTTCATGTACTCCTCCAGGAACTAGTTCTCCAACAAGGGAACTAAGGAGGAATGTATCAGCTAATTGTTTCATTTGCAAGAAACACTAACTGGAAAGAAAATGTACTGGGGGATGTTACTGGGCACCAAGAATTGAGGGAAAGGCTAAAAGTCCAGGATCAACAAAGGGCTGGAGGAAAGTGAGATCATATGGCAGGGGCAAAAGGAACCAGGTCAAAGAACAAGAGTCTCATAAATGCCAGGTGCTATGAGAAAGGGCCTGCAAACTTCTCTTCATGCCTGCTCCCCTCCTTTCCATCTGTCAGCCCTCACTTCACTTTGTACAGATGAAAATCCTGGGAATTAATATGCAGATTAACTGAGTGTAGGTCACAGCTGACTTGTCTGATTTCAGGGCAGGAAGATGGAGGATCTGACCTCTCTGCATGAAAAACCATTTTCAAAAGGAAACTAGTGGACTGAATGCCAATCTACCAGTAATAACAAATTCAGCAAGAAAAGGGCATATATTTGGTTAGAAAAGGAAAGGCTTTCAAGCAAGATACATTAGGTATGAGTTAAGTTGTTTTGCTCAAGAATGAAAAGGGAAAAATACTTGGACTTATGGACAATAATACAAAGAATACAGAACTAAAGTTAAAACAAAGCATTTAAAGCCAGGAAAGAATAGACTCACTACCAGGGAGTGAATTAGGAGGGAGATGGGGAATCCTTGAGAAGAATCTCCCAAAAGATAGCAAACATAAGAAATTAAAAAAAAAAAAACTACATATGTAAAAGAGGCTAAACCCAATAAATAGATAATTGACTTCTAAAACAAATGAAAAGAAAGCAGGAGTCAGGGAGTGCAGAAAGTATATTGAGGAAATTTTAAACTGATAGATGGAAAACTGAATAAAAAGTTATACATACCTAAATATATAACTTGGTGAAATTTTATTTTTTTATTTTTTATGTGGTGCTGAGGATTGAACCCAGTGCCTCACACGTGCTAGGGGAGTACTCTACCACTGAGCCACAACCCCAGCCCATAACTTGGTGAAAAGTTAGCACCTCATGGATAAACGTGTTTTAATCCTAAATGCACATGAGCAGAGGCTACAAAAAGTTATCTTCAATTGAGCATTATATAAGACTCCTTAAAGATAAAACACAAACATAAATTTTATATAATTATTAAAAAATAAAATTCTTGAGATAACTTCAGAAATAAAAATTCCATACAGGCCCCCCCAAAATATTCCAAATGAAAAATAAAAGCTAAAATAATAAAAGGCTATGGTTGTGGCTCAAAGGTAGAGCATGCACCTAGCACATGCAAAGCACTGAGTTCGATACTCAGCCCCACATAAAAATAAAGAAAATAAAGTTATTGTGTCCAAATACACATAATAATAATAATAATAATAATATCCAATAATATGTACTGGGGTTTTAAAATGTGCCATGCATGTGTTGAGCATCTTATTTGTTTTAATTCAATCCTTAATAAAAGACCAAATAAAATGAACTCCAATATTATCTTCATTTGACAAATGAAGGATGTATGGCACAGAGGTTAAGAAACTTACCCAAAATTACAGGGTCACTGAGAGTTGCCAGGGTTTGAACCCAGCAGTCTGGATCCCATCACCAGCCTTTTGAACTACCATTCAAAATTGGCTGTCCTTACAGTAAAAAGAGTAACACAGTTCAGGCAAACTAAAACAAATGAACAATAACAAAAAAGAGCAGTTGTGATAGCAATGTTGACCATTAAAAGGAGAAGACTGTAGTTTGTCAATAGGGATAGATACAACTTATGATGAAGAACAGAAATACCAGAGTGCCCAGAACCTTGCAATTCCTGCTCCACAGTTTACATCCAGGAAATGTCAGTTGAATGAATAAACAAATGAGCTAGTAAAGATGCAAACAGATCAGGCACGAAAGGAGAAAACAAAAAACAAGAGGAAGCTGACAAGAGAATGTTAGCAAAAAGTAAATACAGCCAGTTCTGCTATAGACACTTGTTTTAGAAATGGGAATTTGTTCCAAAGTGATTGATTTTATTAGGAAAAAAAATTTTGCATTTTTGATATGCAATTTAGTCCCTGAGAAATACCAGGTGAAGGCAGATAACTACCCAAATGAACTGAGCCCTGGGAATACACACATGTGCATGCTGCAAACATCAACCAGCTCCTTCAGTTCATCATGTGTTATGAGTCACACTCCTCCACACCTGCTGTGCAACTTTCCATCATATTTCAAGAAACAACACTTACACCACCATTTCACAGTAACACACAATCTATACTTTTTCCAACACCCACTTCCACAAACAAATATCATATCTTTTTCAAGGTAAACGGATACATTTATTGTAGCATTTATACATGTCTTAGTTTAATACATGTAAAACTGGACAAGCACTTTTATTAGGTTTCCTTTTTTAGGTTCTTTGTGAGCACAAGTCACTGATGAAGTTCTACAGTGCTGTGCACCCTAACCCTATTTTTTCCACAAGCACTGTGGTTTTATTGCATGACTATGGATATACAGTGATTTTTTTTTAAAGAATGAATATGTTGCATGATAGCAGAATTAACTATACACAGATGAAAACAGTAATTGTAAAATACTGAATTAGCAGATACCCATCAAAATGCACATTCTACCAACATCTCCTCTTTAAGTATCATTAGAAGGTTCATCAATATCGTTCACATATTAAGTCACAAAGAAAAACTCAAAATATTCTAAAGAATAAAAAGCACACAGTTCATACTCTCTGACCATAAGACATTAAAGCAAGTTTTTAATAAAGTATAGCAGGAAAAAAGAGCATTTTAAAAATAAAATTATTTTTCTAGTCAAAGAGAAAATGGTAAGTACAGCTGCAGAATTCTTACGAAAAAAATACAATAATGACAAAATTACATGTAAAAATGTAAAAGCTAGTTATAACAGTGCTAAAAAGTAAACACACAGATAGAGGTACATTTCTTATTAAAATAAATGGATTGGCCCATTTAACATTAGTGAAAGCAGGCAGAAGAAATTAGGAAAGATGAAAGCAGAAAGGTCAAAGTTAAAAACCACAAAAATACAAATAGATTCTGAGGAAAGTGAGAGCAGGTAAAAACCAATAAAATAAGTGAAAGCTTTAGCCAGTCTATTAAAGATGAAGGAAAAAAATCAGAAAATAAGTAATAAAAAAAGCAAAAAAAATAAGAACAGATGAAATAAATTCTTAAAAATCTAAAAAAAAAATCAATAGAATTTCTATAAAATTATTTTTTAGAAAATATAAAATGTTATTTATATATAAGGTGTAATATAAGATCTAAACAAACAAAAGCATTTTTATATCTTAAAATTTAGTCAAACCAAACAAAGTTCCATGTAGTTCTTAAAATATTCTTTTAGATGTTGATGGACCTTTATTTTATTCATTTATTTATATGTGGTGCTGAGAATTGAACCCAGTGTCTTACACATGCTAGGCCAGTACTCTATTACTGAGCCACAACGCCAGACCTTCATGTAGTTTTACAAGATAGTTCTTAATTTTTAAAAGCTTGCCAACTAGTAGGTCGCTAGAGCTAAACTAAAGATTTAGAAACCAGGTGCTCTGGCACAAGTTTGGAATCCAGTGACTCTGGGAAGCTGAGGCAGGAGAATCACAAGTTTGATGCCAGCCTCAATAACTTAGGCCCTAAGCAAAACAGCAAGACCTTATCTCAAAATAAAAGATAAAAAGGGCTGGGGACGTGACTCAGTGGTTAAGCACCCCTAGATTCAATACCCAGTATTGAAAAATAAAAATAAGGCTTCAGAAATGTTATGATTGGCTGTGTATTTGTGCATTTGTGTGTATGTACATGTGCATACACCTATGTATGTTAATCTAAATTAGCTGCTAACATTTCAATTTAAAAAGTAATACACAACACTTTGGAATTCTAGTTTATCTTGAGTAACTGGAGGAAATGCCCAGATAACACATATCTGGAGTAGAAGAGTAGCTAGCCACTTTGGCTATGGTGGATACTCAGCTTATCCTGGTACCTCCAGAGTCTACATGCTCCAATTAATGATAGAAATCATATAAGTCAGTTCTCCCCAAAATTGTCATTGGATGTTTATGCCAATTTCCATCAAAATCCAAAGACTTTTTTTTTATGGAGTAGGATGAACTTAATAAATTAATTATAAAGCTGTTTGAGAAAAATAAATGGTCATTCATTAAAATAATCTTTCAATATAGAAAGATAAGAGAAGACTGAAAGTGTCTAAGGAAATATATCATAAAGCCATAACACTTAAGAGTCAAACAGAGGGGCTGGGGTGGTGGTTCAATGGCAGAGAGTTTGCCTAGCACATGTGAGGCACTGGGTTCAATCCTCAGCACCATATAAAAATAAAAAAATAAAATAAATGTATTGTGTCCATCTACAACTAAAAAAGTATACATACATATTAAAAAAAAAAAGTTAAACAGTAAAGTAAGTCTATGAAACAGGTGAAGATGTCCAGAAATCAGCACATATTTAAACAGTATAAAGATGGCACTTCAAATCAGTAGAAAAGGATGGATTATTTAAATCTTAGGCAACACAGCATGTGAAGGCACAATGTTTGGAGGTAGAAAGTCAAGGCTAGATGGAATACTAGTGCTGCCATGTTTAGCAGAGTGACATCAATGAATCAATGTCTTTATCTATAAAATGAGGATAATGATCATACCTACTTCACAAAACAGTTGAAAGGATTGTTAGTTATAATTTGTAAAGTGCTTAGAACAGTGACAAATGCAGTCATTGCTATATAAATGTTAAATAGATAAAATAATCCATAATTGGTGATCAGAGAACCACCTGTCCCTATATAGAAGGGCATAAATTTGGAGTTTTTTTAAAAAATGAAACTAGAGAAAAAAGAACTATTTATCTAAACCATAGACTGGGGAAGATCTTCCTAATTACAAAAGCAAAAGCAATATCACAAGAAAACAGATTAACAGGCTTGACTACATGAAAATTTTAAGTCTGTTAAAGATTAATAATTAATAAAAACTTCAGAAGAAATATATATCTAAAAGTGAATAAGAAAAAGTATAATCAAGCAAGTCACAAAAAATTTAGTTTCTAAGAGAAATATGCAACATTGATAGCAATCAAAAATGCAAATTATAATATTTTTCAACAAATTGACCAAGTTTTTCAAAAATTATATTGTTGACCAATAAGCTGAAGAGTTTGTACATTTCTACACAGAAGATTGAAAGATTAATTGAAACAACTTTTCTAGAAATCACTCTGATTATATGCTATTTTAAAAATTTAAATATTAAGCCCCTTTGACCTGGAAATTCCATTTCTAGGAAAAAGTTGGAATAAGAATTTCAATGGAAATGTTTCAATTCGTTTTTTTTTAAAGATGAATCAAAACCAATTAAAAAAAGGATATAAAGAAATAAAAGTTTCAGAAATAAGGCTAAAAATTCACCTCCTAAAAATTTAACACTTTTTTCACTATACAATTAATCATTAATACTACCAAATTTTAAAAAAAAGCTTTAAAACAAACCTTTTAACAGCTTCCTTCTTCTGAGTATCTACAATATCCCACCATTTTGAAAGGTAAGAGATTTCAGACCACATAAATTTCCGACTTGAGTCTTCTTTCAGCTTTATGACCATGTTATTAAAAATATAATGAGTCTTTTCTCTAAAGTATTCATTGAAAGTCTTCAACCAACCTAAACCAAGACACAAATATACCACAAAGGTCTGATTCACATGTCTGATTACAACTCATTCACATTCCACTGCATTACCTTTGGACATCTTTAGATGTTTCATTCATTAAAAGGATATATTTAAAATTTTAACCAGTGTTTTCAATTAATTAAATTCCATTTTATTTGACATAAGACTCAAAAACACCACGAATATTGAAACAATAAAAACTCCCTAAAAACTGCACAAAAATTCAGGAAGAAAAATGAAAAATAAGATGAATTGGAGCCAAAAAGCAGTTATTTATGCCTAAACAATTAATTTAATTACTTATCTCTAGTTTAATAATTTTTTTTAATCTTAAAAATCTAAGTAAACAGTGTTAACAAATTGACACTCCCTTCATATAATATATTTCAAAACTGTATCCTCTCATGCCACATCTAAAATTTCCCACCCATCAAACAAGTTAAAGTAAGACAAACAAAATCACAAGTATAAACTAAATCTAAAAGTTAGCAGCAGAGCAATAAGTTAAATACATACAGTACTGACATGGATACTAGGAAGAAGAATTCTCCCCAAAACAGGCATTTGTTCCCAAAGACTGTCCATTATTTTTTTTTTAATGAAGCACAAAACATCACTAATGAAACACCAAACTGTATACATCTATGCATATTTTTTTCTAAATAAAAGAAAATCACAGATATTGAAAATTTGATTCTCTGAATTTTTTTTACTACTTTTCAAATATCATAGAAATTTAGACTGAAAACATTAGCAATTTCATTATAAGAAACATTTTTAACAAGACCCACAGGTCCAAGCATAGCATATAATTAAAATGGTCATGGCAAAAATATAACACTGCCACAGATTATACCTGTAAGCAAAGTGGACCCCCTGGAAAATGACATATTTTCATCTATAAAATATTTTTTCCCAAGTCTAAGTTCTAAGATTTTTATTTAATGAGTTTCTTACTTTTAAAATTTATATTTTAAACTGTGGAAAAAGCATGTAGCATAAATCATCTATGAAATCTTACAGGAAGGAAAGTTTCTATACATCCAAGCTGAACTACCACTCATTTGCTTCCAAACATCATACATGTAAGGGAACTAAAAGATAAGGTGTCCAAATGATTGTCTATGATTAACAGTCAGAATATATTGAATCTGCTAGCAAGCAAAATGAGTACAATGAATAAAAACCTACTAGGGCAAAAAAAGATAACACAAATGTTTTAACAATGTGCACTTTTGAAAGGGCACTGCAGCTGTGATTGTATTTATCCTTCTTGCTTTTAACTCATTCACTCTACAATTATTTACTGAGCACCTACAATAAGACAGGTATGATGCTTCATAAGCCAAACAGGAATAGTGTAAAATATCCTTTATAGGACCCCTTCTTGATCTTGAGCCATTTTTAAACCGGTTTTGTCACCAAAACAAGGTTCCTGGATAATTTAAGTTTTCCATGTTTAATTAAAAAGCCTATACCTTTAGAAAAACTCTAATTTGTCTCACAAAATAATGATTTGCAAAGAATTCCATCTTGCTTCATGAAGGTACTAACCTAGAGCTCTGCCCCATAACAACCACGCCCAAATCCACATCTGGATTCCCAGAGATGGGCAAAGAAAATCCAAACTACCCTTAAGTGGGGATTCCCTAAATTCCCACATGCCAACACCATTGAGTTTAGAACCATCAAGTATATAGAACTGAGCTTTAGATATAACACGTGACAAACATTAGCTGCTATTATTTTGACTATCAGCATTATCATCATCAATCTTCAATCTTCAACTGTGCTTTTCCCACTGGTACAATTAAACCAGGTAAAGGGGAAATAAAAAAGACATTTCTAACACCTAATTTTTTAAAGCATATAATTAAAATATTTAAATTGTCCTTATCTTATTAGTTGCCACAAATTTAGTTTACATCAAATTCAATCCTTACCCTTGTAATGGGCTAAACTGTGTCATATGTTGAAGACCTACTACCACCTCAGAATGTAACTATATTTGGAGATTAAGTCTTTAAAGAGGTAAATCCCAAAATGACTGGTACTCTTATAAAAAGAGGAGATTAGGGCACAGACACACAGAAGGAAGACCATGAGAAGACAAAGAGAAGATGGACATTTACAAGCCAGGGAGAGAGAAGCCCCCAAAGAAACCAATCCTGACACCTTAATCTTGGACTTCTATCCTCCAGAACTATAAAAAAATAAACTTCAGCTATTTAAACTCCCTCATAGCTCAGGGTAGTTTGTTACAGTAGCCATGGTAAACTAATGCAGTTCTAGAAGAAATTAGTGTTATTACCAGCCCCACAAAAAAATATTGCAATGCAGAGACAATTTATCAAGCACCATCTTCACATTTAATATTCTATATCTACCTACTTATTACAAGCTGAATTCCAATGTAGATAAACAAATTTATCTCTGTGCCATACTCTTATTACATATGTGTAACAAGAACCATGTAAATCACTTAAATGGCTTTGTTAGAATTATCTTTAAGACAACATGTATGTCTTTTATCTAAACTTTAGCAACGGTCCAAACTAATTCCTAATTATTTTT
This sequence comes from Ictidomys tridecemlineatus, assembly GCF_052094955.1. Classification (NCBI taxonomy): domain Eukaryota; kingdom Metazoa; phylum Chordata; class Mammalia; order Rodentia; family Sciuridae; genus Ictidomys; species Ictidomys tridecemlineatus. The sequence continues at coordinate 115,708,822 of NC_135477.1, read as the reverse complement.
CTATTAACCAAATTAAAGAACTATGAGCAGTGGAATGCCTCTATACATAATCTAATAGAAAAACTCCAAAAATCTAGCATAAAAGGCAAATTTAAAAGGACGAATCTTTATAAAGATAAATAAGTAAAAGGTTTTCTTAAAATATAACTATTTAATTTCAACAATTATAATTTCTTATGAACTAAGATCATTTCAAAGACTCATAAACTCATAAGGGTTTCCATAGAGGAATCACAGTAACTGATTAATCCATTTTGCCTTCAACACTTCATTTGCCCTTCAACAATCATGCAGAAAATATGTCAAAGATATTTACTTGAACCAAAATACAAGCTCAGAGATGTCAACTTAAAAGCCTTCCATAAAACTCATCTATAATAGATACTAATACTACCACAATATAGCACAATTAATGAAGAATGAACTGAAAGATAGCCTCTTGCAAGCTTCCAATATTGAGTAATATAACAGTAAATTAGTTTTTATTGCTGTTATACAATCGAGTAATCAAGTATTCCCTTTTACACTGAATTGGTTCTTTCTTTTTCTAAATCACTGTAAAAACTACAATTGTATATTAACATGAGACCAATCAGATAGACAGTATTTTATGAAAAGTTGTATGGGATGAATTCTTGTGACATAAAATTATATTCCTATATCTAGATTTAATAATCTTAGGACACTGAGTTGCAAGCTGATTCACTTAAGTGGACAATTCAGTTTCTTTTTTTTTTCTTTCCCTTGAATACACTTAGAAATTGAACCAGGGTTACAACAGCATTAAAAATACCTTTCAATTTATTCTTTTTCGTTCTAACCACGCACGCTACAACCCACAAAAGAGCTAATAGATGTTTTAAACAAGTGGAGAAATGTCTAAAATAATAAATGAATAATTAGAAATTCCACAAAGCAGGTATAAATCCAAATTCAGCACACTGTTTTTTAAATTTAAGTTCTAAAGTAAAATACTTACAAAGTTGAAAATTCTATTGCCTATTTTAAATGTGCAAAAACAATTAGTACCTATAATCATTCATTGATAAATCACTATTTTTAAATTTTGGACTCTTGATTATAGCCTAGAATCTGTGGAGTCTGATCTTCTTAAGGAACACTTTTTGTGTGTGGGGGGGAGGGGTGGGTACATGAGCATAAACAATATTATCCTGAGTACCTAGACAAGAAGTATCTGGCCCTGATTAAGAAAGATCTCCCCATTTGTCCTCCAACCACACCACTTTACACAGGATAAATCCATAGGCTAAAGAACTTGCCCACCCAGAGCCTGTCATGCTCTCCAAGTACCAAGGCTCAGACATTTGTGTCCAAATAGCACCAAACTGGCTTCTTCAGCCTACATTGAACCTGCAACTGGAACCTCCCTACCCAAGCAGGGCCAAGAGGCTGCAGTTTGTTGGGATGTGGACAGAACACTGTGGTGTCTGCAAGCAAAGCTCCTCCTGGTTTGGGACAAGGGCAGGTCTGGGAGGAAAGGGTACTGGACTACTCCCAAGGTAGACTCTTCCCACATATACCATCACACTCCAGTGGAAATGTGGAACCTAAGCAGTCTAAAGAGTAAAGCTACACTTGGTCTTCCAGATCACAAAGGGATTTCTATTTTTCTTTTTTTGTTTTAAGCCATCTATTGTTTTGATTTTTGACTTTTAAATATTGAGAAGCAGGGTATGTGAGTCTCTTTGTACTTCTGCCCCAGATACTACAAATTTTTGAAGCAGGCCCGGGCATACTACAACCCAAAGTTCAACTCAGTCATTCTCATGAATCTAGCACCTACTGCCAACCTACACAAGAGTTCAGTAAATAAAGGAAATGAGAGATGAATGAAATATATGACCAAAAAGACTGGGGGGTGGGGGGACATGGAGGAATAGAAATAGAAATTTAGTAGTTCAATTAGAAAAGAAACCAAAGGTAAAAGATATTATACTATAGCTTGAGTATATTCACTCTATTCTGAGGCCAACCTAATTATCTTTGTCCTTTAGGTTTCTACAATATTAATAATTAAAAAGGCCCTGTCAGTCCTAAGATGATTTAAAACACTGATCCCTGAAGAGGCACACTCCCACCAAAAACAGCACTGCTATATCATTGTGATTTTGGCTGCATCAATATGTTTTTTAATGAGAACATTAATTCCACTCAAAAGTTAAATTGGTGCCAACTTCCGAGAAGGCATGAAAAAATTTTAGTAAAAAAATAATTATATTCAGTTAAGTAACAAACTGATAACAAATATTTAAAACATCAAAAGTAAGCTTTAAGCTATTTCAATTTCAATTTGAGAGTATTCTCAAATTTAAAAATAAATACAAATAGGCTTATAAAGCAAGCTTCCTTATTACAGTCATTGAGCTATTCTCTAGAAGCAAATTATCAACAAGTTTCTTCCATCACTGATGGATCCTTCAATATTCAACCACAACATCCAGTCTTACACTTAAGGGGTGACCTATAATCTTAATTGGTATTACTATTACTCAAATATGCTCCTTATTAATTTTAATTCCAAGGTTTCTCTTGTAAGTTAGGTTTGCTTCTCCACCCTGAAAAACTGTGAAAGAGTTTTAATTAACATTCTAGTTTATTCATTTAAAGATGTACTGCGCATCTAATAAGGGCAAGTAATAAAGCAAAGCTAAATGAACACAGATTCTACAGTGAAAATATGAACAAACTGCTGTGGAAATAAATAAATACATACATACATACATATAAATAACCAGAAGAGTAGAAGAGAGATTTCAGTCTTAGATTAGTCATTAGCTGGATACAGAGAATAACATAATCTTTAAAGTATATATTAATTTCAGGTGCAGGAGGCAGTTGGGTACAACTGCACTGTAGGATACATGGTAGAAATAGGAAGATAATAAAATGAAAAATAGAAATGGGAACATATATTAAAAATATTTGAAATCATTCTTGTTCTTACAGAAAATCAGGAGGAAGCTAAGGTTTTCAGTTCTGTGCTTTCAAAAATATCTGTACCAAGAGTATAAAGCATACAGTTTAAAGGTAAAATAGAAACAGATACAGGAAATGAGACAATTGCAACAATTCAGTCAAAAAAAAAAAAATGGTTTCAAACTGCAGTGGAAATAGACCAAGGGAAATAAGAGACCAATGAAGCAAAAAAAAAAAAAAAAAAAAAAAAAAAAAAAGAACTAAGTAACTGACTTAAGTCTGGAGAGATAAGGAGAGAGTTAAAGACAGAGCTGATGCTCTAAAGACCCATTAAATCTCTGGAAACCCATAATCTGCTGATTCCTCTAAATGCTTTTGAACTCAGGTTTCCAAAATAAGACCACCATTTTCTTCTTCCAGGTGACTAGGTGTTATCTGATAGTTTTCTAGATCTATTAGCTTCACTTCCATCAGTTGTTTGAGACACAGCACTTCTTAATTTCACATAAGGTGTTGTCACTGAAAACTTTACACCACAAGAATCTATTTGCATTACCATTGGGACAGCTGGGATTTGGCTCATCTCGCAGCTGTGTGTGTATGTCATCCAGCTGTGACCCCTTACTGTACTGCTTTTTAAAGTGTCCTTTAAAAGACCTGCATACACCTTGATATATGAAACCCCCAATTGTGAGATCAGCCTCCAAAATAATTTCTAAAAGTATGCAAAATTCATCTGGTTTGTTTTTACAGATCCCATTTATGAGTATCTAGTAACACCAACTAAGGATACTTCAGGCCTACTATGTCTTTCCCAAGCAGAGCTTATTTGCTTGAAATAATGAAAAAAGTGTCTATGAGAGACATCGTTAGAAGTAAAACAAAAGAGTGACTTCCGTTGATGAGTTATTCTCAGAGTACATGAGGGAGACAAGCCTGTGGTCAGATAGGTGGCACAAATTACCAGGCTTTAGAGAAGAACCCACTTTTAAAAGCTGGAAAACACTGATTCAAAATCGCTTCCTCATTGTAAAAAATGTTGCAATGAGGAAAACCATTAACTCTCTCACACACTAATGTAGTATTTTAAGGGAAGAGACATCCATTTCAATAAGAAAAAATTACAAAAATCACGAGGCAAAAAGGATATGAAATGGTGCAGTGAAGTGTCCACTTTCACAAGTCAGTTAAAAAAATCACTTTTATGATTAATAATACTAACGGAGATGATGTTTGGCATGGCGATAAAAGACTTTCCTCCTAGATGCTCTACCTGTGGTTTCACAAGAGTTACCCACAAATGGCACTATCATATTTATAGAACAGTTACAAGTACTGGTTCTGGAGCCAAAATCACCTAGGTTCAAATCCAGTTCTGTCACAGACAAATTATTCATCCTCTCTCCTGTCTCTTTTCTTATCTATGAAATAAGAATAATAATAGAACTCTGTCAAAAGATGCTGAAAGAAGTAATGGATTTAACATATGTAAAATGCCGGACTGGGTTGTGGCTCAGTGGTAGAGTGCTTCCCTAGCCCATGTGAAGCACTGGGTTCGATCCCCAGCACCCCATAAAGATAAATAAATAAATAAACAAAATAAAGTTGTTTAAAAAATGACTCCATGTTTAAAATGTGTGTGTGTGTGTGTGTGTGTGTGTGTGTGTGTGTGTGTAAAATGTGTAAAATGCCTAGAACAGTGCATGGAACATTGTAACTTCTGTAAAGCATCAGCAATTATTTTTTTTATTACTGGGGCACAGGTGAGCTGTGAAGCACCCAGGCTTAATAGAGTTAACTGAAATGAAGGGAATGAGAAAATGTTTAATGACCACCTTCATCTCTAGGAGTCACTAAAACTAAGTGCTACTCAAGGAAAAAAGTCTAAAGACAGTCCAAACCATCTGCATTTTCTTCCTCTAAAAGGAACCTCACAAATTCTAAGGGATATCTCTTAAAAGCAAAATTCTAGAGAATCATGTAATTCTTAAATGCTATCATTCTCTTAACAATTAAGGTTGCCAGATAAAATACAGAATGCTAAGTTAGACTTGAATTTTATATGAACAAACATACTTTTAGCATAAGTATGATCCATACGATATTTGGAACACATATATTCACATAATAAAATACTATCCACCTTTTATTGAAAATTCAAGTTTAACTGCATACCCTGTGTTTTTATTCACTAAATGTGACAATCCTATTAACCTTACAAAGTCCACATAAATGTGCTAAATTAGTCAGGCACAGTGGCACACATTTTGAAGGCTGAGACAACAGGACAGCAAGTTCCAGACCAGCCTCACCAACTTAAAGATATCCTGTCTCAAAATAAAAAATAAAAAGGACTAGAGTTATAACTCTGTGGCAAAGTGCCCCTGAATTCAATCCCCAGTACCAAAAAGAAGGTGGGGGGCGGGAGTGCTAAGCTTGCTAATACCCATAAAGCAAGAAGAAAACAAACAGAATCATCGGAATTAAAATTTCTTAAGCCACAGAATGGAAAGAACATGGATTTTAGAATCAGACAAACCCGGGCTTCACTTCACAAGCTCAGAGAATTTATCACTGACTGACTTTGGAACAAATTACTACATCCTCCTCAGCATCATTGCCCTCACCTGTTAAATGAGGCTTAGTTAACCACTTTCCACTCCCTTCCATGCCAAACAGGCAACAAATGCTAGTACCTCTCAGCTCTTCTTCATACTATGTGAGCTCTAGGAAATCAAATTTCCCAGGGTGGTTGTCAAAACCAAAGAACCTACTTTATTCTGCAGCAGCTAAACCAAAGAGTGTACTCCCCAGACTGCCTACACACAAACCTTTCTGGCTACTAACCATCTTATTCCAATCAGTAGCTTCCTTTGATAGCCAGACTTCTGTCTCAAAGGCCTTCCATCTATGTAGACATTAACCAGTGATGGCTGTCCAGAACAGTTTTCATTGTCTACACTTGACAGTATTCAAACAGAAATGTTTGACTGTAATATCATACTGTGATTTGCTCACATTTTCATTCTGTTTTACAAACATTTTTAGAGTAAGAATTCATAAACAAATTCATTTCAAATGATTATATAATAATAGGAAAATCATTCTTCTTAGTTAAGAAAACTAAAAATCTCACTGCTTCAATAAGCAATTCTTCAAAAGAACTACAAATGCACAAAAGAAAATTATTTCCCAGTATCACTTGTGAAACTAAGTCTTCCTACTATTTTTAGAGTCATACCACATGGGGAATTATTTTCTAATGTTCATTTTACAAATTGCTTAACTAACAATATGCTGTTCAACCTTCCATTTAGCGTACCTTATCTTTTCTCTACACACTGTGATTTCTTTGAAGGAAAATTAACTAAATATTTCAGCAGTTTAACTAGTGGGAAGCAAAGAATTAAGATTGTAGATACAAAGGTGCTGTAATTCTGTTTTAATCAGCTTATTAAATACAACATGAACATGTATCAATCAACTAGCATTTAATTTCATGGTCTATGATTCAAAACTTTTCAAAAGCATAACAGTACAAAGTTATCAGCATTTACCTAACAATTCCTTTCCAATTTTATTTTAACTCATGTAAACCATTTAAATATTGTATGACAGTTGTAACCTGTCCTTACAGACTGGAAGAAGACATAATTAGGAATTTTATTATGATACAAATCTATTTTGAAATTTATCTTTTCTCACAGGATATTACTAACTCAGCCCAAAATGAAAAATACCCACATATATTACACAGATACAGCAACATAAATTCTTAGGAGACTAAATACTGAAATCTTCTAAATATTTATTTCAAATATTTTGATCCCCCAAAGACATAAATCCACTGATTAAAAAAAACTATTAAAGTTTTAAATTGTTGCTATAGAAAATACAAGCAAATCTCTAAGAATCTCATTTAAAGTAAACTGCCTAACTGCATATTCATTTAGGAGTATCCAACAAAGATTTCCCTTTAAGAAGCCTCATTTTGACTTGAAATTGTATGTGCACATACTTTTTTTTTTTCGCCTACTGAAAAAGTTATTTTCGTGATACTTCAAAATAATTTAGTTTATCGATATTCTATGTTGTTAAGGAATAGTGAAAATTATTAAGAAAAAGTCAGTGAGTTCTTTCTTCTAGAATTTTGCTAGATAGATAAAACCGCTTTAGTTTTAAAAAGTCTGTTTCTGACCATTATTTTTAAGTCAAGTGGAGAAGGGTCTGAGGGTAAGGGTCATTAACATTTTTTTACTAAGACAAAAAGATTCAACTCTAGTTGCTAGGACACTGACAGACAGATTCATTTATTGTAGTCAGAAACACTTATTGGGGCTGTCATCTCACAAAACAACATAGATTATGGTAGGAAACATAATGCAAACAAGCAAAAAGTCTACAATGGAAGAGGAATGACTCCCCTCAGAGAGCTATCTGTTGTTAGTAAACAAAAGTACAAAGTACATTTTAAGTAAGATTTTTAAAAAGAATAGAAATAAACAGACATCAGGAAAGGAGTTAAAGAAAAACAGAGAAAAAGAAGCAGTCCAATGTTTCAACCTACTCTGGAAAGTTAGATTCATTCCACCTTTGATTTATTCAACCTAATCACAATGATTCCAAACTCTGTTTTATTATCCTAGGCATTCCACACATGGCAACGAATAAGACTGAGTTCCAGGCCTTATTGAGTTTACATTCTAGAAGCAGACCAAGTAAAAGTGCTGTAAATATCTACATCTTTGTGTATGTGCAAGCTAAGGTGTGTGTGTTCAGTGTGAACATGTGGTGGAGGTACATGTAGACAGATCATCGATATTTAGCAATAACTATATGCAAATATTGCACTAAGTATAAGATCACATTTTAATAGGACACATGTTCTCTGCCATTCAAGTTTACCCTAGAAGGACACACAAGTAAACTGACAGGAGGCAATGTGATGCCCCTTACTACCGTAGCATAATCTTGGCAAGTTGATTAACACCTTTACCATGAATAGGGGCACCAACCTTCAAGGGTTATTATAAGCATTAGATACTTAGAACATGTGGCACCCTGCCTGGTAAACCACAGATTTTATTATTCCATTTAAGTGCCCATGTTAAAAAATAACAAGAAATGGTATTCATAAAAATTAAGGATGGCAAAAAAGTAGCAAAGGTCTTAAAAAATTGTCAAAAAGGGAGTCAAAGTGGACTTGTGTTGTGTCCAGACTTAAAGCTGTAAGTTATATTATCTCAGAAAAGAACACATGCCAATAAACTAGTGGGAAAGAATGTTGGTGGAAGATAAATGTAAGTTGTGTGTAAACCAAAACAAAAAACAAAAAAAACCTTCAAAGTACCAAGGGAATAATGGTGCTCTGATAGAAAACAAAATTGAGATATTCAGAAAATTAACAAAATAGAAGCATACTAAGAGGAAAGTTTATTGCATTGAGCACATTCAAGTAAAAGAATAAAAACTCAACAAATAAGTGTCTAAACACTACATTCTCAAAGCCCTAGAAAAAGAAGAACAAATCAACACCAAAAGCAGAAGATGGGAAATAATTAATCAGAGCTCAAGTCAATGGAATTGAAACAAAAGAAAAAACTGACAAAACAAAAAGTTGGTTCTTTGAAAAAAATAAAATAGATAACCCTTGGCCATGCTAATGAAGAGAAAACTCAAATTACTAAAATACAAGATGAAGAAGGAAATATCACAATGGACATGTCTGAAATACAAAAGATAATTAGACACTATTTTAAAAATTTATGTTCCAATAAAATAGAAAATATCAAACACATCAACAAATTTCTAGAGACACATGACCAACTGAAATTGAATGAGGAGTTCATACATGATTTAAATAGATCAATTTCAAGTATGGATTCTTAGCTGAGTTCTACAAGACTTTCAAAGAAGAATTAACCCCAATATCCACAAAGTATTCCACGAAAGAGAAAAGGAGGGAACCCTTCCTTCCAAACTCATTCTATGAGGTTAATATCACACTGATACCAAAACCAGACAAAGACACATCAAGGAAAGAAAACTTCAGACCAATATCCCTGAAGAACACAGATGCAAAAATTCTCAATAAAATTCTAGCATATCACATACAAAAACATATTAAAAAGATAGTGCACCACAATCAAGTGGAGTTCATCCCAGGGATACAGGGTTGGTTCAATATACAGAAATCAATAAACATAATTCATCATATTAATAAACTTAAAAACAAGAATCACATGATTATCTCAATAGATGCAGCAAAAGCATTTGACAAAATACAGCACACATGTTCAAAACACTAGAAAAACTAGGAATAGTAGGAACATACCTCAACTTTGTAAACACTATATATGCCAAACACAAGGCCAGAATCATTCTAAATGGAGAAAAATTGGAAGGATCCCCTCTAAAAACTGGAACAAACAAGTTATGTCCACTTTCACCACTTCTATTCAACATCTTCCTCGAAACTTAGCCAGAGCAATTAAACAAAAGGAAGAAATTAAAGGGATACAAACAGGTAAAGAAGAACTCAAATTATCACTATTTGCTGATGACAGGATTCTATATCTAGAAGATCCAAAAAATTCCACCAGAAAATTTCTAGAATTACTAAATGAATTCAGCAAGTAGCAACACCCATATATCAAGCACATTCCTATACATCAGCGATGAATCCACTGAAAGAGAAATTAGGAAAACTACCCCATTCATAATAGCCTCAAAAAAACAGTAAATACCTGGGAATCAATTTAACAAAAGAGGTTAAAAGATTTCTACAATGAAAACTACAGAATACTAAAGAAAAAAATTGAAGAAAACCTCAGAAGATGCAAAGATCTCCCATGCTCCTGGATAGGGAGAATTAATATTGTCAAAATGGCCATATTATCAAATGCGTTATACAGATTTAATGCAATTCCTATTAAAATCCCAATGACATTCTTCATAGAAATAGGAAAAGCAATCATGAAATTTATTTGGAAAAAATAAGAGACCCAGAATAGCTAAAGCAATCCTTAGCAACAAAAGTGAACCAGGAAGCATCACAATACCAGACCTTGAGCTATACTTCAGAGCTACAGTAACAAAAATGGCATGGTATTGGCACCAAAATACACATGTAGACCAATGGTATAGAATAGAGGACACAGAGACAAACCCACATAAATATGGTTATCTCATACTAGACAAAGGTCCAAAAACATTCAATGGAGAAAATATAGCCTACTCAACAACGGGTGCTGGCAAAACTAGAAATCCACATGTAGCAAAATGAAATTAAACTTTTATCTCTCACCCAGCATAAAACTCAAATCAAAGTGGATCAAAGACTCAGGCACTAGAACAGAGACCCTGAGTCCAACAGAAGAAAAAACAGGCCCGAATCTTCACCATGTCGGCCTAGGATCTGACTTCCTTAACAAAAGACTCCTAAAGCATAAGAAGTAAAATCACGAATCAATAAATGGGATGAATTTAAATTAAAAAGCTTCTTCTCAGCAAAAAAAACCCAAAAAAAACAAAAAAAAAACAATAACATAAGGAGACAGCATACAGACTGTACCTCCAATAAAGCATTAATGTCTAGAATATATAAAGAACTCAAAAAACTTAACACCCCAAAAAAACAAATAACCCAATCAATAAATGGACTAAGGAGCTGAACAGACACTTCACAGAAAAAGAAATACAACTGATCAACAAATATATGAAAAAAGTGTTCAACATCTCTAGCAATTAGAGAAATGCAAATTAAAACTACTTGAAGATTTCATCTCACTCCTGTCAGAACAGCAATAATCAAGAATACAGGCAACAACAAATGTTGGCGAGGATGTGGTGAAAAGGTACACTCATACATTGCTGGTGGAACTGCAGATTGGTGCTACCACTATGGAAAGCAGTACGGAGATTCCTCAGAAAACTTGGAATGAAATCATCATTTGACCCAGTTATCCCACTCCTCGGTTTATACCCAATTGACCTAAAATCAGCATACTACATTAATACAGCCACATCAATGTTTATCCTAAGTGTCCTTCAAGAGATGAATGGATAAAGAATATGTGGTATATATACTCAATGAAATATTACTCAGCTTTAAAGTAAAGAGTGAAATTATGTTATTTGCCAATAAATGGAGTTGGAGAATATCATGCTAAGTGAAATAAGCCAATCCCCCCAAAAACAAAGGCTGAATGTTTTCTCTAATATGCAGATGCTAATTCACAATAAGGCAGAGAGAATAGTGTACCTTAGATTAGGTAGAGGGAAGTGAAGGGCAGGGAGGAAGGGGATATGAGGATAGGAAAGATAGAATGAAACAGATATTATTAGTTTATGCATATATGTGACTACATGACCAATATGATTCTATAACATGTACACTCAGAAAAATGAGAAATCATATTCCATCTATGTATATCAAAGTGCATAATTGCATTCTACTGTCATTTATAACTAATTAAAACAAATTTTAAAAATTACTAAAAAAAAAGAAGTCCTTTTATAGAAGTCTTCAGAAATGAATTACAATAAAATGCTTCAACTAAATTCACTGGGTTTTCACTGTTACTGTATATTCACTATCAAATATACATATCAAAGCATAAGCTCCACTAGAATTATAGTAATTTCCCCTTACCTTGAAGAAAAAATCTATGGCACCAATAAATAAAACCCATCACATGATATAACAATAATTGATAAGACAGCAGCTACTCGTGTGCCATACACAATTCCCTTACATTTCGCCTTTTGAAGGAGATACTATTATACTGGTTATACCAGAAAACAAAACAAAAAAAAAAAAAAACTTGGCCTCAGATGGATTAAGTAACTTATATGAAATCATCTAACTCTGACAGACAGGGCTAGGATTTATCCCATGTCGGCCTGATTTATACCAGTGACCACTCTTCACACTGCTTCTCCAAGTTAAAAATTCAAATTTTCCCATGAGCACCTTGCCTTAGTACCCTTAAGTGTGTACAATTTTCACCTCCAAAAACTAAGATTTTTTTCACACTGTACATGTATTATCCTTGAGTGGCACATAAATTGATAAAATGAGAACACTAGAACACAATGACATAAAAGAAATACATTACTGTTAAAAGTCAGAGAATAATGTCTCAAGAATGTGAGATGTAGGCTCTACTATAATGTCATTAAAGGACTCTGGATCTAAAGAAATTTGATAACTTTTTTTTTTTTTGAAGTACAAATTTTACCTGGGTCATTATGGGAATGAGGCACCACAAAGACTTGAAGGCTCTCATCGTCCCATTCATGATCTTCATACTTAATGTCAAACCCTTGCTTCCAAACTCCACCATCTGGATTATCAAAAGGAATTAGATTGTAAACATCCAACATCTAAAAATATAAAAGAACAAAAGTTAAAGTTTAACCATTAATTTCACATGCACAGAAAAAAAATAGCTTTACTGTTCCTTCAGCATGGCTGACCAAGCTAGGTACTTATGTAGTACTCAATAAAAACCAAAATGAAGCCAAGTCTCACAGAAAGTGATTTCCCTGCCATGTACAGGATTCTGATCCTATCTGACTGTGTCCACACATTAGCTGGTGAGGTTGCAGGTGCAAGGCCTGGCTAGCTGCACTTCCAGCTTGGCTTATGAGCCATGGCCTCGAGATGGTATCATGTTCTGTGCCTAAAAAAATTAGTGGGAAATGACAGTCTAAAGCCAGGATAGAGCCAACTAATTTTGTCTAACTTTAAAATATTCACCCTTTAGGGTCCCCCCCAGAGTTCCAGTTTCTAGTCTAAAGCACAAGGTTAAACATAGCCCTCTGCTAATTTGCAGAGCAGGGCCAGTAGGAGTGACGCCCAGCATTTAAGAAATCAGTCCTTTCTGAAGAAGTCCTAGTTTTCGATTCCAGTACCCTCTAGAACAATATTGTCCAAGTGAAATAGAATAAAAGCCATATATGTAATTTTTAATTTTCTACTAAAAGGAAACAGAAGAAATTAACTTTAATAATATATTTTATTTAAATTTATGTATACAAAAGATTATCAACTCAATTGTGTAATCAGATTATATAAATGAATTAAGATATTTCACATATTTAAGTCTGAAACATTCTGTGTTTATATTACTTTTAGAGCACACCTCAAGTCAAATTAGCCATATAGCAAGTGCTCAGTAGTCACATGTGATGACAGCTTCTATACTGGAAAGCACAGCTCTAGAATGCTTTTTCTACTGTAAAAATACCTAATCCTACACTGTATGAAAACAGACATACAGTAAAGGCTGGGCTTCTATTATGTTTTCTAAAGGAATGAAGAAAATCTCTTTGGGTAAAATTAAATCTCCAATGGTTTCAAACCATTATAAGAAATAAGAATAGAAAAATAAACAAATAGGCCATTTTCACAAGAAAACAGAAGTGACACAAAATTCTAAAATTTTATCACTAAAAAAAAATAGTGATATGACAAATCAAATCCTTCTGCAAAATAGAGAAACTGGAATCCAGAGTTTAAACAACTTACCAGTAAGAACAGACATCAGAGAAAACCTAAAAGCAAAACAAAAAATGTTTCATGATTATTAATGAATGTCTATATTACCTGCACATCTGGTTGCAGACTTCCAGTTTGTGACAGAGACAGACAGTCACTAGGGTCAACCTGAATGTACAACTCTGATTGCTGAAGTTGTGATCCAGCACCTTGGCTGAAATTGCCTTGAGAATCTTTCGAATCATCATCCACAGATTCACTCAAATTGATGACCGAGTCTCTAATATTTGAGATGATCTCATTATTCTCAGCCAGCAAACGTTCCAAATGGTCTATTTTTTCTTGTAACACCGAGAGCTGGGCCTAAAATATAAAAGAGAAAGGCATCTATATAAAACACTATTATAGCTCTGCTTAGGCACATTATTTCTTTAAAAAAATATATATTTGGCTGCCCTTTGGGGTAGCCACTCACCACTCACCCTTTACTTTCCACTTTTATAAGTGGAATCACAAAAGCATGAAAAGCTGGCATGAATAAAACAACAATTTACAGCAAAATTTTTTTCATAGCTAAAATCTTTGTTTAATCATACTTTAAAATATGCAACAGAGGGTCCAAAAATAGTTTGAGGTATATTTTCTACTCTCCCAAAACTCAGTCCTAAAAGATCCCTGGGGCTCTGGAATCACTAAGTAAAACACCATATCATATTCAGGTATAAAATTTTAAATTTCAGTGTAACTAATACGAGTTATTTACAAAGGTTACAAAATATGAACCTGAAAGATATTTCATCTCAACTAGTTAATACTAGTGGACAACGAAATCAGTTCATCAGCTCTCAATTAGCCACAAACAAGAACATCCTCCAAGGAACCATACTGTCAGTAACTCAGACTGCTTTTTAGTAATACCTCAGCTTATAAAAGCAAGGACAATCTTTGTCCTATTCAACCCTATATCATAGATTCCAAATATACAGTAGATACTCATTTATTTGTTAAATGGACCTCATATTTCTGGAATGCAACAATTCTTTAGCAAACACCCACTATGTCAGGCATAATGCAACATTCTGGGAAGACAGATAAGCTTAAGATTCATGCCCTGGTCTATAAATACACAGTGACACTGTAAGCAAGATCCAAACCCCATATCCCAAAAAGCTCAAATTTAGGTTTAAAAAAGTAACATCATCATGGTGACCAAACAACTCCAGACATCCATCACCAGGAAATAATGGCAGTAGAAAGAAAAGAAGGAAAAAGAAAAAAGAAAACACCTAAATATTCAAAACAAGGGGACTTGTCAAATGGTACATCTATATCATGGAACAGTCTGCAGCCACTAAAATTTAGATATACAAATTTTAAAAAAATAGAAATAGAAGGAGAGGTATTTTCAGAAAATGAAGTATAGAGAAAGATTTTTAAAAATAGAATGTATGAAAAAAATTGTGTGTATGACATGCTATACTTCTGGGAAAACATGGAAAAATAAATCAAGAGAGTTAAAAACTAGATGTATTTATATTCTTTTTTAACCTGCTATGAGTATTTGTTGATTTTGTAATGCTAAGGTGGGATGAGAAATATCAGAGATATACTCACAGGTTACTGGTCAGTTCAAAAAACAGAAGAGAAGGCAACACACTGAGATCTACCAAGAGAAGGCCAGTTATTTCAGCAAACTATGCTAGAATGATCGGAAATCTGAAGAAACTAGAACAGAAATTTTGGAATAAGAAAAAATAGCCAAGAGGCAGAAAATTACCTTAGGAAGAGGGGACATGACGTTGGGGATGAATGACCAAAGCCCTGTTTATAGACAGGCATAGGACACAAGACTGCACAGTGCTCCCACAGACCCAAAAGACATTCTCACAGATCTCTCCACAGAAACATCTCTCCACAGAAACAGCCCCCTACACAATCAAAACTCATCCTTGAAAGCAGCTGTCATTCTGGAGTGAAGTAGCATGTCAATACAGAGTAGAACTCTGAAGCCTCTTCACTGGCATATACAGAGACATGAGGGAAGTACAAGGTTTTAGCACAGATCTCTTCCTGCAAAACAAGGCCCATTTCCCTTAGTGACAAGCAAGAAAGAGAATACACATCAGTTTATATCTAGAAATGGCATAGCGAAGGCAACGAGTGATCAGTACAACACCAGTTCAGCCATCAAACAGAAAAGCTAGCTGAACCATGTGGATTCCAGGTAAGCAAAGTTGTTAAGCAGTAACATACTCAAAACCTTCTCCAGGAGCACAAACCACTGTTGCTTATGAATGGTTCTCCATGAAAAGACCAAAAGATGTTCTCTGGCATAACCTAAAGTTCAACCAAAGCAAAAATATTTAGGAGTAAAGTACACAGTCAACTAACCTGTACATCTCTTTCTAAACAGACATGTTACAAAGGGTGACAAAAACAAAGGGAAAACTTTTCTTCACTCTATCACAATATCATGAACTGTGGCCTTTTAGAGTCACTTCTGAGAGATTCTGTTGAATACTTCCAATGCTGAAGACAAATTTCAGTGTTACAATTTTGAGTGTAGCAGATAATAGAAAATCAAGTTCTTTTTATTCAAAGTAGAATTACAACTTGTTGATTTGTCTCACCTTCAATAAAGCTATTGACTTCTATAAAATAAGACTTTAGCTTAGTCTAGAGCATATTTAATTTTCTCCGCTATTGGTGAAAAACTGTCATATGACTAAAATGCCATGATCTCAGAGCTTTTAAAGATGCCATGTTTATCTTATGCTTATGGTATTATATTATTAAAATTTTAATGCATGGGCAGAACTTTCTGTGCTTTAACAAAAAGATCACTTGGGGCCCATTTATACAGCAAAGCTGTCTATAGTTCAACAAGTACACACTGAAAAAGAAGAGGACCCTTCCCAGGAATGGCCTTGGTCCCATAATCAATGAATAAAAGTATCATTCAAAATAAACATTATAAGAGATGCTTCATGAGGAAAGATCCTTCATGCATTAAAGACAACTTTCAATCTCATTGTAGTTCTAAAAATACAATTAATGATCAGTACCTAGGATTATATGGTAAATTAAATGCAGCGAGAAAACTGTAGCCTGAGGATATATAAGCATAATAGTCTAATAAAAATTATTTTTAAAACTATTATTATAGTGGAATAAACAGCCAAAATTCTTGACATATACATAAAGCAAACTGCATATATGTAAGAGAAGAGTGGTGACCTAAAAAAGATACATATACAGTCTGCATTAAAGAAATAGAAATCATAATGTTTCAATTATGCTAATAAGTCAAAGAATACTGATAGTAATATTGAATAAAAAACAATTTTCTGTAGGGTAAGAAAGTCACTTGTAAAAAAAAAAAAAACACTTTATTCTTTGATTTGCTAATCAGTTCTATAGGGAGGCCACCAGGGCTGCACTGCTGAGGAGTGGAGAAGGAGGTCATATTTGATTTTCTCTGCTGCTGATGAAAGAGAAAAAAACGCAGCAAAAAAAAAAAAAATCAGATATCAAAGACATTTGAGAGAGCAAATTTAGAGACTACTATGAAGTAGAATAGGAACAGCACCCACTCAGTCCTATGAACAAAACCAATGACTGTTATCAACAGCTAAATCTAAGCTTATTACGTAATTATTTGCCCCAGGGAGGACACTAGCTTCTGGGAACTGAAGTGACCTTGATCACTCAAGCACTGCTGAATGTTCACAGCTTCTCCTCCTCCTTACTATTGAAAAAAATGTGTCTTCCTCTCTTCCCAGCTTCTGCTGACTTCCAATCCCATCCCTCTCAACTGCTCAAACACTTTGTTCTTTTAGTTAAACCCCCTCAATACAGCTCCATCAAAACTCTCCTTTTAAAAGCAATTCATTCTCAGTAGTTTAACATGTTCTATTATATGAAACTACATGAAACTGACATTCTCCTAAGCCAGAAATAGTCAAATATCACCAATTCTATATTCTTATATTCTTAATGTCTATAGTCTATATTCTAAATATTCTTATATTCCATGTATCTATATACCTCTATATTCCTAATATTCTTGTATAATATTAGAGCCTATTTAAATTTTGAAAAGTCAATCAAACTCCTCTGCTTCCTTAACTCATGGGATTTTTGGTGTCAACTTGACTGAACTAAAGAATCCAGATACCTGCTAAAGCATTAATTTTTCTCAATGCTTCAGCAAGGAGACCCCCCCTCTCTCCTGCTAAAAGGGAAACCCACTTTTCTTAGCACTAATTGGAATGATTGGGCTGCCCCAGGGGGATCTGAAGGAGGACCAGGGAAGGTTGATATGTGAGTCATTAGACTGAATGTCAGCCCTCAATGTGGGCAGATACCTCCTTATCAGCTGGGAGCTTGGACAGAACAAACACATAAAGGGCACCCCTTCCAGCCGGTCCTCTGGCCTTGGAATGCTAGAACTCCAAGTTCTCCTTTGGAATCTAAGATTCACACAAGCAACCCCCCCCCCGCCCCACCCAGACTCTGAGCCTTGGGTCTCAGTCTGAGAGTTATACCCAGCTTCCCAAGGATCAGATCCCATGGACAGGGAATGAGCCACACTACCAGGTTGTCTAGTTCTCAAACTTGCAGAAAGCCTATCATGGGTCTTGTCAGCCTCCATAACTAAATGAACAAATTCTCTCAGTAAATCCTCTCTTTCACCTTCTCTCTGTATATACATATGCAAGCACATGCATATGTTTGTGTGTATATATAAATATCCTATCCTTCACAATGTACAGGGATTATCAAGAATCTCTACAAGTAATCCCTCCTTCCAATAAACACCCATGCATTCTACCTGCCCAGTTCAATCTGTGCCTGTCTATCTACCAAAAGTGCCCTCATAAAGTCCCCAAAGCCTCCCACATTTCAAGCCTGGTGAAGAATACTGTGCGCTGACCTTACTTATCATCTCAAGGAGCACGCAGCACAGTAAAACACTCCTTCTTCCTGGAAACATTTTCTTCACTCACTCCCAGGACAACATGTTCTTAGTTTCCATCTGGGCCACAATTTATCAGTCTCCTTAGTTGGCTCCTTCTCTCCCTCCAGGGGTATCTGGAGGAGGATTCCAGGGAAGGTGGATGTTAGAGAACTCAAGGTTAGCTCCTAAGCCCTGTTACCTCTCTACACTGCCTGACATGATCTCATCCGTTCCATGATTTAAATTTCCTGGTTGTAATGATGTCTCCCATATTTATATCTCCTGCTGAAATCTCTTCTCTAAAAACAGATTCATTCATATATTCAAACGCCTACCTGACATCTCTATTTGGGCTTCAAAGTGAAATCCAAAACACCTTCACCACAAGCCACTTCAGACTTCAAGTCTCCTTAAGTGCCTTTAATCTTCACTTGGTTGGACACCCTCAAAATCTTGGTGTGATAACTGTTTTCCTCCTCCTTCCTTACAATGCTCACACACTCAAACTACCTATAAGCTCTTTCTATCCTGCCTCTAAAATAACTCAGTGAGTCAGTCAACCTCTTTCCTTCTGGACTCCTATCAGCCTGCTTTCAAGTCGCCAATAGTCTCCCCTGGCCTAGTGCAGAAGCCTCCCACCTGATTTCCCATTTACATGCTATATCCTTCATCCATGCCCTTATTCAACTTGCAATACCTTTCTTAGCAGGCAGTGCTTGTTTCTTGTTGTACTTAGAACAGTAAAACACCTACAGGCAAACACATACACTCATTCTGGCATTACCACATTCAACACTTAGTTTAAAAAAAAAAAAGAAAAGAAAATTTTTGAAAAAAATCTTCATTGTATCACATTCATTTCTTACCCAAAAAGATAAGAAGAGCACAGGAAGGAAAGTCCTAAGTAACAGGATGGACTTCATGGATTGTCTGGGAAATGACACAGAACCTGACCTACGTTTGGTCACAACATGATAATTATGACCTCGTGAGCAGGGTAGAATGTATGGCTCCCTTTCTAGGGCAAAGATTATGAATTCTTTATGGTCCAACCAAAAATTATTTTCACTAACCACAGTTTAAGAAGTTATGGTTTTTCAACTGATGTGGGCAGCACAGGCACTTTGGAAAAAGAATATCAAAATAATTTTAGAATGTTTCTTACCATGGTAATAAGATCTGCACTCAATCAAATCAAATTTCTAGTTTAGAGAACTTTAGATAAAATATTATTGTTTATAATGTCATCAATGGTAGCAAAAGACGCAAAACTTTTCCCCAATGTATATGTATCTGAAATTCCTGATCAACCTCACCTTTCATTCATGCATTTTTCCCCTTCAATCTAATTCTGTTAGACTCAGGATATCACTCTATCCCATCAAGATCTGATTCTGTCTTAACTCTTGATTCTGTCATCAAATGTTCCTAATAATGTAACAGCAAATAATGATTACTTTTATATTTAATGCCCTTCTTCACCAGATAAAGATAAAGGGAGGTTAGTTCAATAGTTAAGTATATTCAGTTATTTGAATTCCAATCCTTTGGCACTTACTACCTTAAGGAAGTAACTTTTCTGGGCCTCGGTTTCCTTATAGACAAAATGCGATTCTACGCCTTGGAATGATTGTGAAAGAAATTAGTTCAAAAACTGCCATCAACTAATCACTGCAAAAGGTATGATTATGGCTGCTGCTACTATAATAAAAGTATGGCTTTCTAAAAATTACTTTGAAAGATACAGCATGCGACTGTAGAAATAAAATTAAAACCAAACTTTAAAGTCAAGCTCCATATCAAATGGCCATGCAACATTGGGCAGGTTTCGTAACTTCTCCACACCTCAATCTCCTCATCTATAAAATGGAGATAATTAATAACACCTAACTCATAGTTGTTATGAGGATTAAGTCAGCATATGAACATTAGTTTGAATAGTGTCTGCTAAGGTAAGCAGAATAATGATTAATCAAAAATGTCTGAGTCCTGGGGGTTGGGGCTATAGCTCAGGGTAGAGCTCGTGCTTAGCACATATGAGGCACTGGGTTTGATCCTTAGCACCACACAAAAATAAACAAAATAAAAACATGCTGTCCGACTACAACTAAAAAAATAAAGGCCCTAATCCCTGAAGTCTACAAATACATTATCCTACATGATAAAAGAAATTTTGCTAATGTAATTAAGATTTTGATATGGTGAGATCATTCTAGAATACTCAGACCAATATTAATCACAAGGGTCCTTATAAAGGGGAATAAAAAGAGAGAGGACAGTCAGGCCAACGAAGGAGAAGTAAGGACAGTAGAGGTCTGAGTGATTCTATTGTTGGGAGGGGGCCTTGAGCCAAAGAATACATTTAGCTTCTAGAAGCTGGGAAAGGCAAAGAACAGATTCTCCCCTAGAGCCTCCAGAAAGGAACACAGCTTGGCAGACATCCTGATTGGTCCAGTAGGGCCTATCAGACTTCTGTCCGCTAGACCTGTAAGGTAATACATTTTTCTTGTTTTAAGCCACTAAGTTTGTGGTGGCTACCAAAGCAATATAACGCTGGTAAAAATTTGGCCCTACATAAATAAAGCTTAGAAAGGATCCTTACACTTGCAGTCTGTTAGAGAAAGTCTACCCAAATCCCCATCAAAAGAACTGAAGTTGTGATTCACATTTCTCTAATTGCTAGAGATGATGGACATCTTTTCATTTTACTGATTGATTGTATTTCTTCTTCTGTGAAGAGTCTGTTTAGTTCCTTAGCCTATTTATTGATTAGTGTTTTGTTTTGTTTTGTTTTGTTTGGTGTTAAGTTTTGTGAGTTCTTTACATATCCTGGAGATTAGTGCTCTATCTGAGGTGCATGTGGTAAAGATTTTCTAGCATTCTGTAGGCTCTCTCATCATAGTATCGATTGTTTCCTTTGCTGAGAAGAAGCTTTTTAGTTTGAATCCATCTCATTTATTGATTCTTGATTTTACTTCTTGCACTTTAAGAGTCTTGTTAAGGAAATCAGATACTAAGCCAACATGATTAAGATTTGTGCCTACTTTTTTTTTTAATTAGGCAAAGAGTCTCTGTTCTAGTCCTAAGTCTTTGATCTACCTTGAGGTAATTTTTATGCAAGGTGAGAGATAAAGATTTAATTTCATTTTGCTACATATGGATTTCCAGTTTTCTCAGCACCATTAGTTGAATAGGCTATCTTTTCTACAATGTACATTTTTGGCTCCTTTGTCTAGTATGAGAAAAATGTATTATGTGGGTTTGTCTCTGTGTCTTCTATTCTTTACCATTGGTCTACATGTGTATTTTGATGCCAATACCATGCCATTTCTGTTACTATTGCTGTGTAGTATAGATTAAGGGCCTGGTACTGTGATGCCTCCTGCTTTACTCTTCCTGCTAAGAACTGCTTTGGGTCTCTTATTTTTCCAAATGAATTTCATGATTGATTTTTCTATTTCTATGAATAATGTCATTTGGATTTTAATAGGAATTGCAAAAACACAAGCAATAATAAGTGTTAGCGAGGATGTGGAGGGAAAGGTACATCCATACATTGTTCATGGCACTGCAAGTTGGTACAACCACTATGGAAAGCAGTATGGAGATTCCTCAGCAAACCTGAAATGGAACCACCATTTGACTTAGTTATCCCACTCCTCAGATTAAACATAAAGGACTTAAAATCAGCATAATATGGTAACGTAGCCATATCAGTGTTTACAGAAGCTCAATTCACAATAGCTAAACTATGGAACTAACCTAGATGCCCTTCAACAGATTAATGGATAAAGAAAATGTGGTGCATATACAAAATGAAATATTACTCAGCCTTAAAGAAGAATGAAACTATGGCATTCGAAGGTAAATGGATAGAGCTGGAGAAAATCATGCTAAGCAAAAAAATAAGCAAACCCACCCCAAAAAAACAAAGGCTGGCTGTTTTCTCTGATAAGCAAATGCTGTTCATCCATAAAGAAGTGTGGGGAAGGCATAGGGAAGAATGAAGTAACTTTGAATTGTGCTGAGGAGAGGAGAGGGGGTAAGGGTGAGAAGGACAGTGGAATGAGATGGACATTATTACCCTGTATACATGTATGATTACACTATTGGTGTGACTCTGCACCATGTACAGCCAGAGGAAGGAGAAGTTGTGCTCCATTTTTGTACAATGCATCAAAATGCATTCTCCTAGGATTGGGGATACAGCTCACTTGGTAGAGTGCCTGCCTCAAATGCACAAGGCCCTGGATTCGATTCCCAGCATCACCAAAAAAAAAAAAAATGCATTCTACTTTCATAAATAACTAATTAGAACAAATTAAAGAAGAAGGAGAAAGGAAGGAAGGAAGGAAGGAAGGAAGGAAGGAAGGAAGGAAGGAAGGAAGGAAGGAAGGAAGGAAGAAAGGAAGGGAATTGTGAGCCTGAGTAGCTACAAACCCTACAAACCCCCACAATGGAGAAATGGAAGGAAAGACCATAAACTTCATAAGCTGTTTCCCAGAGGCATAACTTGGTCAAACAAGGCTGTTTACCCACATGAATAAAGAAGGTAGGGAAAGACAGAGTCAGACTTTATGATTAAAAATATTTTTTAGGGAAAGAAACATCAACCCTTTCATCTGAAACAGAGTTTTAAAGTCAATGAATAAAGTGTTTTAAAGCCACTCTCGGACTTTGGTAGGGAAAAGTAGAGATAAAGAAACAACAGTCATTTTCCAAGAAAAAGCCATGGTGACTTGGACCAGGGCAATGGAGGTAGAGGAACAGGACAAGATGTGACAAGATGAATAGACTAGCAAAAGGGGCAAGAAAGAAAGAAATTGGCCTTAGTTTTTTGCTGTGGCAACTGGGATGAAAATGAGTGGCATTTTAGAGAAACAGGGAATACTGGGGAAGGAACAGATAGAGGGGAAAATATGTTCTGAGCTATCAGATATCTGAATGGTGGCGTCAATTTTAGACATGTAAGTCTGGAACTTAAGCGAGAAATCAAAGCTGAAAATATGAACTTGAGTGATCAGTGCCAATACAAATTTCAAGCAATGGGAACAAATGGGATTACTAACAATGCTTCCATAGATCTGCTTTGTATAATTTTAAATGGCTCACCAGATAATTCTCACACATCCCCAGTTAAGAACCAGCGTATTCAAACTAAATATATAAATATAAAAACTTTGATTTTATATTTCCAATAGGGTATTGTCGTTATTTGCAGAATTCTCTGGTTAGTCAGCCACAATTCAGCCCATACATAAAAATTCTCCATTCAGTCAGATCTCAGGCATTTAATATGAAGGCTTTTGGGTTTGACAGAATGATAACCCCTCAAGCACTAACTCCACCAGTTAAAGACACATAGTGTTAAACTCAAAAGGAAAAAAAAATAAACCAGGGCTGGAACCACAGTTCTGTATGTATCCCTAACTCTCTATCAGCAAGCCACAGTTACAGATAGTTTTCTAATACTGTTTTTTTCCAGATCTGGGAGCTTAACATGCCCAAATTTCTTCCAAGGTATTGTCTTTGTGCAGCCACGTCTCTATTCAACAAAATAAAAGCCCTTAACAGGTGAGCATGAAGAACAGTGAATTATAAAATACCCTACCAAAACACAGAAGTAATACATACTTTGTTCTGGCAAATCATTATTCATGTCACACCTGACAAGGTACGGTGGTAACAGAGTATACTTAAATACAGGTAGATGACAAGAATGCCAAATGAGGATTAGAAGAACAATTAGGACTTCCAGTGTGCCCAGGTAGGATATTCAAGGGCCTTGTCACTGCACCTGGGCAACCACTGGGAAGCTGCCAGAATCACTATGGAGGATCCCAGCCCTGACCTGGAATATTAGCACTCCATCCTCTCAACACCCTCCTCCAAAAATGTGGTTAGAATTCCAGTTGTTAGAACTTTCTTCAGGCTCCAGGAGACAACTCCATTTCCACACTGTGTGTTTCCAGATGCATGTTTATTTTAAAACCGTATGGCCCCCACCTGCACCAGCCCAATAAGGTTGCATAGAAATTACCTCCTATTGAGGCAACACTTTAGGCACCAAGTTATTACAGAAAGTGAGACTCTATAAAACAGACACCCTTTTAAAAACAATTACTAGAAGGGTTTGTAAGTAGGGCAAAATGTCTAGATTATAAAATATTTTAATAAAATGCAGTTTTATTACTTACAAATCCATTTAATAACTACAATTAAGTGGCACTAAGCAAATTAACTATTGAATTCTTTAACTCAGCACTTCCCAAACTATTTTATGGAACACTGTTTTTTTCTTTTTGAAAAACTTTTAAGAACCACATTGGTTTTCCATATAAAACTTATTTTAGTATATTTATATTCTTATACTTAGGACTTTGAGATAATCTGTCACAGTGTATCCCATCCAAGAACTGTACCAAAGTTCCTGTGATATACTTTTACACAGCAACAATCCCCAGGTAACCAGGGTCATGTTGTTATACATCATCTAGTCAGTGACTCTGGTGTGTGTTGATAATCTTCTATTTTTTTTTTAGGACATATAATTGTCTCTGTACCTAGAATAATTATGGACTATCTATTTATACTACCTAAACTCATTCCCCATAGATAAAGGACATATATTGTATCTTAGGACCTGCTGACAAAAGCTATCTCAACATAATATAATGTATTTTACACAAGTAATTTTGGAAAACACAATTTCAATGTAAAAAGAGAATAACTATCAGTAAAGGAAAAAAACCAATCAACGTAAACAGTATTAGCCTATTAAAATAAATGCAACTGACATGCCTGAGATCATTTTTTTACACAGAAATAGTCTGGGGGAGCCTCTGAAAGCAGAGTTGTATTAAGTAGAATAATCCACCTCCCTTTTAATCTTATTTATACTAATCATTTCATAAATAAGGCCCTTCAACTTCTTACTAACAAGACAGGTATTTAGGCAAGCCCCAAATGAATTAATATAAATTGTGAATTTCCTGACTATGCTTTATGAGCACCAACGATTCTAAAGTTTTACATATTTTTTACCTACATCTTCCTGTATAAAAATCCATCTGAACCAGCTGGTCTATGTGGGATAGTAAGGAACATCAAGGCATGACTTAATATATGAGAACATAACAGCAATTTCTAAACATCATACTATCAGCTATAAAAAAAGAGTTAACATTAGAAATTTCTGAGGATCTCAAATCTCATTTTTTAAAACAATTATTGGATCTTCTTCCCTTAAAGTTACAAAAAATATCGTGCATCTCAAGTTTTGTCATCATTTGGCCATACGTGTGTTCCAGAGATGGCCCTGGGTCACAGACAATTCTTACTTTATCAGTTGCCAATCAAACAAAAGGGGATCTTTACTCAAAAAATAAGAGACAATTCTCAGAAATCTCCCTGACCTTTGAAACAACCTTGAGCTATGAACCCTGACATTTGGGGTACTGTCTTTTGATTGTTAGTATCTCTCTCCCTCTTCACCACCTCATCTTCACTCCCCATCCACACAATCTATGTTCTTAGAACTTACAAAAACTAACCTAATACCAATAAATTGTGCTAAGGATGACAAGGGTCTTTTTAAGTCTCCTACTGAAATGAATCTTTGAAATTATTCCTTATGATAATCTTATCTTTTCTTAGGTATGCTGCTCTATGAGCTGGTTTCTGACAAATTGAATACAAGCTGTTTTATTTTATTAACATCTGCTGCACAATAATCTTAATATAAGAAGTGCAGCTTCTGGCTGTAAGAAATGTACTTGGCTCTCTGCTCTCCTTATTGAGCACAGTCCCAGAGTGAGCTCATTCTTTCTCGACTCTGATGACGCCCAGATCAACATCTCCTTTCCTTGCTCTCTGGTCCCAGCACTCAGCCCATTTGGCCATTTCCACTAACATCCACTTCATTATAATGAAACTGAACTTGGTTTCCAAACCAGCTTGTCTTTCAACCCACCCGTTTGTTTGCAAACAATATAACCCAGTCTCCAATGCCCCAAAGGAAAAAGGTGAAAGAAAATTTTTGACTCAAGCCACACATCATCATTAGCCTTTTTCATATCTGTTAGAAAGCCCTGGTGCTTCTCTTCACAAAATGTCTCCATACTTTTCTCTCTTTCTACTCTAGCCAATTCAATACTGGTACAGAGATTTACTGCCTTATGTCTGTATTACCTCAAACAGATTCTCAGCTGCCTTCCTGCTTCTGAGTCTTCCTACACACTGCTACCAGAATAATCTAGATTGAATATTCTCTTAGCTTCCAGATCTAAAATTTTCTACAAAATTAATTCTCTAACACTGCTTTTCTCAAGCAGCTGCCTATGGCATGCTCAATAATTCTGAGTGGTTTGCTACCATCTAACACATAACTCTTCAGACTGACTCTTGTGGCAATTAATTATCTGGTCCCAAACTATCATGTTTTCCCAACTAGTCTTTACACGAACCAGACTGATCCCAAAGCAAGCCATTCTCCTCCTGTCTTCCCAAGATACCAGGTCCTTCATGATGCCAAAGCTTTGGAAGCATTGCCCTTTACACTAGCAAAGTTCTTCCTTCCATCAAAGTCCAATCAGAAAAGCTTAGTTTCTTTCCCCTCTCCTTTGGTCAACTTCAACTTGGCCATCACCCAAACTTACTTGAGTTTCAGAATTCCTTTTAAGGTCTTTGTCCTTCTATTAAAAACACAAAATAAGATTTTGGACTATAGTTTTTGACTCAGTTCCTGAATCCCTGGAATCTAAAACAGTACCTGGTATTCAACAGGTACACCATAAACTTCTATCTATTGATAATAATTGACATTTACTGAGTACTTAATATGTGCCCAGCACCATTCTAAGCTCTTTAAATTAATTCATTTAATGAATAATTAAGTAGCTCTTTACTGTCTATTATTGTTTCATATATGGTAGTTTTATTTCCCCAAATAAGTAGGAAGTTCTTTCAAGACAAGAAACATAGTTAACATGTCTAGCACAATTTTCAAAGTACCTAAAACATAGTAAGTTCTCAAATACACATTTGGTATGATATATCAAGACTGAATTATAGGTCAGGATGTATATTCCAGGTATGCAATGACTGGGCAAACTGCTGAGATCTAGTTTATGTGGCTCTGTGCCCTTATGTGAAAAATCAAAAACTAAATTAACTGACCTGGAAGGACTCTTCCTACTCTAAAATACTACAACAACGTTTTCATATGTAAGACTTCTCTGGGATGCTGATGACTCTTAAAAAGAATGACTATTTTACTGGATTCTAAAATGTAAGTTCAGGATTTTTTTTAATGGAGAAAATAATTCTGAGAATAATTCACAATCTTAGGCTTCCATTCTCTTGTGCTGCTCATAATGTTACTGCCAGGGCCTAGACTCATGAACTCCATATTCCTCCACACCTGTGGCACAAAGGAAAATGAAAGGGCTCCAGCAAAGGATGTCTTCAGCCCTGTCCTCCTAACCCTGAAAGGAAATAAAATATCACTAGCCCTGTGAACAACAACGAAAATGACAAGACTCCATGCTTTCAATCACGAAAAGCCACAAGGTATCAAAATATTGATGCATGCTGAGTTGTAAAATATTTTAAAATAATGAGATTCAACAGATAGGATTTGATAACTTACATTTCCTATATCAATAAGAAAAAGGAAAAGAATTTGAGATAGGAGAAGCAAAAATCAATAAAAGGAAGTCATGGTCCAGATGTAAAGGAAACCGAAAATACAGCATGATTCTTAGCAGCTGGAATATAAAGGAACCCCCTTGCTCTGAGGCTTAGAATATTTCCTTATAAGACATGTTTAACAATGTAAGATTATCCCTCCTTGTCCATTAGGTCAAACTACCTGAAACACAGTAAGTAACATTTATATTATTATAGGCTGAAAATTCATTGTTTTTAACTTTTCATTATTTAATTGACAAATAACAATTGCATATATTTATCACATACAATATGTTGCTTTGAAATGTGCACATTGGAATAGCTAAATCAAATTAACATACATTACTAGTAATAATTATCATTTAGATAGTAAGAATCCTTAATATCTACTTTCAGCAATTTTCAAGAATATGATATATTGTTATTTTCCAGAGTTACCATATTATATAATAAATCTCTTGAACTTATTTTTTCTACCCAACTGAAATCCTATATACTTTGTTTACTGGCTTTCAACTTTTGTAGCCAACTGATAGTCAGCCTATCTAAGACATTCAGTTTCAGAATGAAATGCAGATTATATAATGCTGGTGGGTATAAAAGAACTGATGGTTCAAGGAGGACAGAAAATGAGAGGGAATAAAAATCAGTGGAAGAATGTGGAGAACTGCCAACTTCCTCTTCTGATACAGTGAAGAGTCAAGATGTTACCCCTAAAGTTGATGAAACATGAAAACAAATGAAATTACATCACTGAAAGTTGTTAGGATATATCAAACAGAAGAATGTAAGAAGAATATAAAACTAACTTTCATAAAATTGGAATGAGGAGGAATTCCTCATCTTTTATAAAGGGGAACAATAGTTTTAAAATGGAACAAAAATGTTTTTGCCCAATTTTTATTTACAAATATATATAGTTAGTTAGTTAGATTAGGAACCACTCTTAATAGTAAGAAGTGGGACTCAGAAAAAAATCAACTTGGATGGAGGAGAAGGAAAGAGAGACTCCTCAATTGTCCATGTATACTTTTCTAAACTATCTGAATTTTTACTTAGATATAGATCTATTCTTTCATAAATGCCTAAGTGTTTAAAAGACAAAAATCATTGCCAAAGTCCCCAGCTCTTCATGCTCCTGATTCAGGACAATATGGCTCACTAGCAAGAATACAGCTTAAAGTCAGATTTGGGGTATGCTTCGCTCTTCAAAAAAGCATTTAATTTTTCTGGGCCTGCTAAGAAAATCAGTGGGAAATTCATTTATTTGCAGGAAAATACACACAAATCTTTATTTACACAAATACATAGATTTAACAATTAAAAAAACTAAAAACTTAGCATTAACCTTAAACACCCCTCAATGAGATGAATTTTGGTTCAACTAAGTATACTGCAATTTACACATGGTACTATAATCTCTACAAATGCAAGAAGATGATGATAATATTTAAAAAGAGTGAAGAAAATGGATAAAAATTAGCAGGAATTACTTACTCCTTAAGTAACAGAATAGCAGTCTAGTAACCCTGCTGACAATCTGGTGGTTCTCTACCTCCACACTAGGCAACCCTCAGGATCTCAGAGAGAACTGCCAAATCCTGTCCTATTTTTATGATTTACTAAGAAGATACCTATACCTGGGATCTACTTCTACAGTACTAACCCACTCAGATTAGACTTGGAATACAGGTCATCTGTGAATTACAGCAAATTCAAACCACTATAAAGTCATGGTTTTCAATCTTGAAGTCAATGAATTTTTCATAGCTCATGATCCAGAACACTCCTTCCCAAAGCAGTTCTATAGTGAGAAACCTTCCAGTGATAGAAGGGAAACAAATTTAATGCATT
The DNA here is from genome assembly GCF_052094955.1 of Ictidomys tridecemlineatus. Lineage (NCBI taxonomy): Eukaryota > Metazoa > Chordata > Mammalia > Rodentia > Sciuridae > Ictidomys > Ictidomys tridecemlineatus. Next base: position 115,678,877 of record NC_135477.1, on the reverse strand, counting down.
AAGCATGCCTGTCTCTAGCACAGATGTTGCCCAAGGATATGGAAATCTAAGAAACATATATATTACACAAGTTTTAAGCCACACTCAAAAAAAAAAAAACAAATTTTTACCAATGCTTACTTAATAACCAGTTTATGAGAATTTTCATTTTCCATTTAGTCTAAGTTTGCTTCAACAGCCCTAAACATATTATTTGCCTCCAATGTTAATGATTGATAGAGAAATATACTTTAAGCCATGAATTGGCAAACTTCTTCTGAAAAGGGCAAGACAGTAAATATTTTACTTTTTGTGAGCCAGAGAGTTTTTGTTCCAACTATTCAATTCTACCACTATAATGTGAAAGCACCAGAGACAATCTGGAGAAGAATCACCATGAAGCATTATTTAACCATTTAAAAATTTCCAGCTCACACAAAAAAAACAGGTAGTAGTCCAATTTGGCTTATGGTTAGCTGACTCAAGCAGATTTTAAGACCTTAGGGACAAAAGAGAAGATATTTACTAAGAACTTCATTCTTTTCCTGTACTCACCTCCATCCTCCTTTCTTAAAACTTGCTATTGAGAAGACAAAATGAACATAAGGAAAGCCTCTTCCCACTTTACTTCCCAGTTTCTTTTCCTGCCTTCCCTCATCTCAGAAAGGCACATAAAATATGATAACCAGAATCATCAGAATTAAAACAAAGGATAACACTGAAAAAAGGACACAGTCAACCTGGGAAATTTTCGGAATCTCAAATTAATTATGCATATTATTTTATAACACTTTATAATTAATCAATACATTTTATCTTCCTATGATAAAAGGCAAGGAAATAAACCAAGACTACTGTGACCTCTAATTCCACCTGTACAAAGTAAAAGATGATCTCTTTACCAAGATCTGACCGTTATGTTTTTCTCAGAATATATATGTCCAGGTGGTAAAGATTAGAAAAAAATTAAGTTTCATTATAATAAACTTACATTTTTTCCTTCAACTTGTATATGAACATAATCTAGTCTTATGTTTTCTGTAACATGTTACAATTTAGAATCTTAAATATGTAAGTGAATTTTAGACCCAGAGAAAAATACAGTTCATACATCAAAAAATGCTAGTTATCCTTTTGAGTATTGAAATTATACCTTTAATCACTCTTTCCTAAAATGCAAAATGCTAACAAAGTGCACTGGGTATAAAGAAAAGGCCTTTGGCTTGACTGTAGCAAAAGTGATTTTCAATGGGAACAATTCCCCCAACCACCCCCACAGTAGATATTAAGCAATATCTGGAGACATTGATTGCTACAACTGGGAAGAGAAAGAAAACAGTGCTGTTGCCATATATTGGAGTAGACAGCAGGGATGATGCTAGACATCCTACAAAGCACAGGACAGTCCCCAACACCAAAGAATCCTCATATCCAAAATGCCAATAGAAAAGAGGTTGTAAAACCCAGGACAGAGGCAGAAAAAGGTAGAATATGTGCAGTTTTAAACTAAAGTGCTCCAAGAGTAATCTTTTCCTTAGAAAATAATATGTTAGATTTAGAAGTTTAACACTAAAATATTTATAAGATTCTTAACTATGCATTTATCTGCTTTTAGAATACAAATAGCATTATCATAAATGCACTCTCAGATAACACCAAGAGATTCAGAGTTTAATAAAATGATTTACTTCCTTCCTATCATAAGGCAAATTTAGCAATACTTACTAAAGCAAGGTGTGAGCTCCATTACAATACCATCAACCCTCCAAATCTGTTTGAACCTCAACATGGTTTCAACCTTAAAATTAGCAGCTTGTCTTAATAACTAAAACTGAAACCCATTTTAGCTCAAATGTTCTACTTCCTCTCCTGATCAAACTACTAACAGCAATTATAAGAATCAGCAAAATTCACTCTCCTTAGTTCTATGTGAACTCTTGATAAAAATCGCTGCTACCAGGAACCTGACTACCAATTCAGAACTGGCCAAAAATGCAATGAGGCCTTTATCATCCAGCAACCACAGATAACCAAAGCTGTTAGGTATCCTCCCACCATCTTAAAAGTCTCTCTATGGACCTGGGAAACAACAAGGGAAAACTTAAAGCTACAGAGTAAAAACAGATAAGAGTAGAGCAGGTGATTAGCACCAGCCACTGAACTACTACTTCAAGAAATGTCTCAACACTTCTGTCTTTCAAAAAAGATACAAGGTTTTATAGCTCTCATAAAAAGCAACAGTTGACTGAGATTAAAAACAACAACAAAAGTGGTCATTTTCAATGTTCTGTCCATAGTCCAAATATCCCATAATGCTAATTAATGAGTAACAGAAAATACCCTTTCAATAAACAGTCATTACATCTTTGTGACTAAAGTGTTTGTTCAAGCCCTGAACACAGTGTTGATCTGGGAACAATACATTCAAATCAATTAAAATAATAAAATGAAACCTCACACCAAAGGCAGTCACCAGCATCTAGCACAGTTGGTTCATAGAAGTTTAGGTCTAAAGTCCCACAAGACTGTTGGACTCAAGAGGGAAACCGCAAAGGGATTTAAAGTTCTGAATTCCTAACTGCTACCTCTGTCAAAGTTCCATCGCTTTCCAAAAGCTCTCAAGCCTTGTATCACCTAAAAGGAGACAAATGATCAGACACAAATCTGATCAACTCAGGGCAACAAGTGCTACCATTTATAAATACAGTACGCTGGAAAGAGGGGAGAAAATCATATTTTTCCTATATGTCATTCATATTTACAGATTTGTGAAAACAACAAAGAAAAAAAACTGAGGATCAAGGTCCTAGTTATACTTATTGTCATAGGTCAATTTTTTTAAAAAAGTTCTTTATTTTTTTAGTTTTTAGGTGGATACAATACCTTTATGTGGTGTTGGGGATCAAACCCAGCGCCCCACACATGCCAGGCAAGCATGCTACCGCTTGAGCCACATCCCCAGCCATAGGTCAACTTTTATTAAGGTCTATTGTGTTGGACTCAAAAAATACTAGTGTTATATAGCACTGAAGCACTTTTTAAAATGTGTATTATAATACCATTATAGAAGTTAAAGGGAATAAAAGGCATAAATGTCCCTACCTTCTAAGGACTTGTAATCAAATACTTATGGAAACTAGAGTGTTCCATACTTGATAAATATTATAAGGTTTGAACTTGATTTTCACATTTTCCACCAGAATCTCAACTTCTGTAGAGACTTACAGAAGCTGACATTAATCTCGATGGTCATATGATATTCCTGTTATTTAAAAATTGATTATTTGTGATACAAAAACCTAACTTATTATTTTAATTCTCCAGATCCAAACATAAGACATTAATAAGACTTGTTATTATTCATGCTGAAGATAGTAAGCAACTTATGAAATCTTCCTGGGAGAATGATGAAGACTTTCAGGGAGACCTTAACAATGTTTCCTCTTTTCATCTGTTCAAATTATTACAACTGACCATAAAGCATTTTCAGGGGATTACTGTTCTGGCCAGCCTCTGATCCAGAGTGGAATTTTTACTATTAATCTTGAAACACACACACAAGCTAAAAGAATAAGCCACCTGTCGCTGCCAGCCTTCAAAGGAATTCTCCCTGGAAGCACAAGGGGAAAGCCCTCCAAAGAATTGGGAGCAGGCAGTTCCCAAGATGAAAGTGGAATACTCTGAGTGGGCCCATTCCTTCCCTAGAAGTCTGGTCAAGTGGTAGAAAACACAAAATCAAGGAAGGAGGGAAAAAGAACAAAGGCCCAAAATACAGCAAAGAGATTTCTCTCAATTTTGGATGGTCTTTAAGTAAAAATACCTTGCTTACAAAATGGAATTTATACCTTACTGAAGGTTCCATATCAACTGAAAGAAAACTAAATGGACAATACAGAGAAAACTCATACTTTTTGATACATTATTCTACTAGACACCAAAAATGACATGCAATGGCAGACTACCTTGGTTCTAATAAAATTCAGGAATTCAGTATGCAAACTCATCAGAGAAATATACAGCAACCCACTTTCGCTGTGTTTGGTGTTATTATCAATTAAGAGCAACATACAGAGGTCATGAAAAAATTAAAGAATCAATTCACATGCTGTATGCTATGCTGCATAATGATTTTCACTACACTGTTTAGTTGTGAAATAAGCAGGGAGATTCTGGGAAGATAGAAATCTCAAGCACTAAATGTTTCAGGAAAAGAACCACATTCATTATGGCTTTACAATAAAAGTTCCTTTAGAAAAGAAAAAAAAAAAAGGCATAAGCTAAGATTCCACAGAGCAACATGCCGCTCCACTAGGTCTTTCCACAAGCAAGCAGAGGCCTAAACTATAGGCAAAGGATTCTCAAGTGTCAGGACAGCAGAGTGGCCAAGAGGCTACACTCCAAAAGCTGCCTGTTCAAATCCTAGCTTTTAGCTGTGTGACCCTGGGCAAGATAATCTCTTCTGTGACTTCTTTTCCACACCTACTAGTGGTGGTTGTACCAATCAAGTTTATTATGAAATACGCACAGGCTAATGTCAGGAAAAAGTGAAGCTCATAAAGTCTACCTACTTGGGGATTCAGTGGCCTGCCAACACTCAACCAACAAAGAGTACCTTCCTCCTAGAGTGAAAATTCAACAGTAAAAACTTGAGAAAGACAACCTTAACTACAAAAAACACCTTCCAAACCCTCCCCCTCTTACCCACAAAGCACTACACACACACTGTGCCCTTCTGTTCTAGCAGCCACTATCCCTTTCCACCAAATGCTTTAACTTTAAGCAGAACCTAAGCCCATTACTGAGCACTAGAGATAAATATTAAAATACTGGAATTAACTTTGCTTAAGATTTCCTAGTAAATGAATGAGTCAATCATTCTTTAGAAACAAAGTAAAATGTCAAAGTTCCCAGAGAACCCCAATGCAGATGTTTGCATAAATCGTTTTCAAGTGATCACCAAGCCAAAAGTCAATGTACATTACTCAAGACAACACTTTAAGTAAATCAGTTTTTATGTTTTTTACCTGTAATGGAGAAAATTCTGAAAATAAGGGGGAAGTAGGAACACAGTAAGTTTAACCCCAAAATTACACAACATATCAAACAAAGCTTAGAACTCCTTTTTCTCTCTGGCTTCAGAGGGTTTACTTTTTGTCACACTGTTTTCTCCAACCTTATCAACAAGCACTGGGTAAACTGTAAACTCGAAAGTTAAAATCAGCCCACAGTGTTTGTTAAATATTTTCTCTATCATACAATCTAGGGGAAACGGAAGCTTGTAAAAATTCAAAACATCTGCCTACAGGATATTTAATGTGGCTCACCTGCAAAATATTTTGAGTGCTCTGAAAAGATGACAGAATCCATAAGAGAGTCTTTTCTCACCTTCACAATAATTCAAGTAAAGTTTGTATATTAATTTCAATGAAATCCAGGCCATTTGCCCTAGCATGTCAGAAAAAAGGGCAAGGATACTTTTGGTCATTTAAGCTGTCACACACACACACACACACACAAAAAAAAAAAAAAAAAAAAAAAAAAAAAACTAAAACATCCACGCACTCGCGGCCTAAATTTCTCTGTGCCTAAGGAGTCAAGTAGTTTCTAGATTAGCCTGTCAGCATGAGTTCTTCAGATTCATTCATTACAGGTCACACAATATTTACTTGTACTGAAATTTCCTAAGTGTTACAGGTCATTGGAAAAGAGCTACAAACTGAACTTTCAATGTCGTAGGGTACCCTTCCAAATAGAACCGGTTGCGTCGTTTTACTTATTTTTGGTAACTTTACATAAAACACTTTAGTCGCATCGTTTTTCTAACTCATTTGCCAACCTGACCAGCGGGAGCAGGACTGAGCGCCCCACAGCTTCCGGCTGGAGTATAACACACGCTTCTTCCTCACTGGGCTCCCCACGTCTGCTCAAAACCAACCCTATGTAACAGCTGAAGAATGACGACACTAAACTCTGCCCTGCGATCCACATGAAGAGGGCTACAAAATGAAATAAACTTTTGTCTCTTAAGCGACCATGAAGGAAAAATGTTAAAAAAAAAAAAAAAAAAAGGCCAAGTGTGGTTTGTCTGAACAATTTCCACGACTGGTGCGCTCAGGGGTCTGGGCTGGCGCGGGCAGCTTAACCCTGGGTGATCCCAGGGGCTATCACAGCGATGCTGCTGCTGAAGGGGTGCCTCTGGGTACACCGGTTGCCCCAAACAGCAGGTGCCCAGGCCAGGGTGCGAGGGCTAGAACATGCCCACTTCGAGCGCTATACTGCCACCGCACGCCGCCAGACACTTTGTTAACTCAGCGTGCCTGGGAGGAGGAGGTTCCCGGGTCGTGGTCACCGCGGTCCAAGCTTCAGAGCCCTGGCTGAAGGAGGCTCGGCCTCACCCTGCCCTGGCGCTGAGCAGCCAGTAACCACAGGCCCTCAGCTTACCCCCTTAGAGCCAAGCGTCGCGGCTGCCTGGTGCTTACCTGCGGATAGGAGCCCTCGCGGCGCGGGCTGCTAGGGTAGTCTAAGTGACCCCTGTCCAGCATCAGGTAGAGCGAGAAGATGACCACACAAAAGATTGCGCTGCCGAACACGGTGAACTGGCGGCTTAACTTCATTTTCCTCATAGACTCAGGACCCGGACACCGTCCTCACTCGGAGAAGGTGGAGGGCTGTGGACTCTAGAAAAGGCCGCCGGAGGCTCCCTGCTCCCAGGTTGCGCGCTCTCGGGTACTGGTGTGGGTCCGGACAGCCCTCCGCACCTCGTCTCCGGCGCCACCAAGCGCCCTGGGCCTTCGCCCTGGCCCACTGCCCTCCCCGGGGCAGGCGTTCCCCTCGAGGCGGAACTCGCCTACAGTGGGGAAGGGGCTCCCACAAACTTAATCTCCAGCTCAGCGCCGACACCCGGCAGGGCGCGCCTAGCAGACGGAGAGAGGTCGTTGTCCGGACTTCCTGCCACCACCGCCCCAACTGAGTCGGCAGGAAAAGTTTTCTCGACGAGGGCAGGCGTGTCCTCCTCACCCAGAAAACGCGCGGGTTCCGCGGCTCCGAGGCCGGCCGCGCACAGCCAGGTCCGAAGAGACCAGAGAAAAGGAACTAGATCGGGAGGAGCCGAGCCACACAACTTAGCTCCGGGACGGCCGGACCCGCCCCCGCGGCACCGCCCCCGCCTCCCCCGACCGAGCCCCTTCCTACTGCTGCCTCCGCCGCCGCTGCCACCGCTGCCACCGCTGCCGGGGCCGGACCGGGGTGCACCCTGGATGCCGGGGCTTATGGATCGGACAGGAGTTTCCTCAGGGTGCGCGTCCGCTCACCGGCCTCTCCTGCCCCGCGCCCCTACCTCCCCGCTCCCGGACCCGGGCTGCACTGGGAGGGTGCAGGGGACGGGCGGCGGCGGCGCGGGGAGGAGGAAAAGGAGAGCAAGCAGGAGAGGACCGTCCCCGGAGAGAAGCCCGCTCCAGCTGCAGCCGTGAAACACCCCTTCCTTCCCGCCCCCAAACGCGGAGATGGCGGCGGCAGCAGCGTGAGGAAGCACCGGTTTTCCAGTGCCACTGGGCGCTCGAGCACCGCCAGCCACAAGCAGAAGACCGCGGCGGCGCGGCAGCGGCTGGGTCAATAGGCGCCCGCAGCCCCGAGCAGAGCGGGCGGCTAGCCCCGCCCCCTCCCGACGCGCCGGGCTGAGGGGGCGGGCCCCCCGGCGCCCAATCACGGCGCGCCGCCCGCCGGGCCCGCCCAGGCAGTAGGAAGACCTCAGGAGGCTTCTATGACCTGGGAGGCGGATTTGCAGGAGTTAAGGGTAGCAATAAGCTGCATTCGGGTTTGCTCCAGCAGACCTTGTTCCACAGGGTATAGCCTTACTCCCAGTGCCTCTTTTGCTGCTCAGGTTTTCTGTGCTGGAACACCCAGATTCAGCACGACTTAGAAGGGTATTCCATGAAGGGCTGTAAGAAAAGAAGAAATCTCAAAATTCTGATTGACTTATCTTTTCCTCCTTTGTTTTTGGTGTCATCCTTGTGAAACCTGGGAGAAAAGGGCATGCCAAAGGCTCTTCCAGACAGAAATAGGCATCTGCCAACGAAATCTAAAAGAACAATCTGAGAAGTGATGCTTGTGCCGATTATTGATTTTTTGCCTCTCGGCTTCAAATTCACCCTTTTTTACTGCACTGAGAAAATGGATCTGGGCCTTTTAAACAGGTTTTTCTTTGCCTTCTGGGACTGAAGCTTTGTCAGTAGAGGGCGCTGAAGAGATATTACAGGAAGAAAAGAACTCTGTGCTTCCTGATTTTGGTGAATTGGTAGACAGGTTCTTGCAGTATTCCTAGGTTTCTTTAGCTCTGAACTCCTGTATGGCTTGGTGGCCAGAACAGTTTTATAGTGTGAGACACTACTTCATAAACAGCTTCCCTGGCACCCGGGAGGAAATTTGCATCAAGTTCCAGAAGGCATATTTTCAACAAGTTTTGCAGACTTAGCACCATAATGACTTCTCTACTATTCAATTAGCCAGCCTTTGACTCTCCAAATAAAATCTAGATCTTAGTTGTAGGAGGGACAGGGGATCTTCCCTAGCCCCTCTATCACTCAGCCCAAGGATTAGTTATGAGGTTAGCTCCCTGGTAGCTACTTATGTCTATATTTTCTAGGTTTCTTTTTTTTATATGTGTATACATATTTTAGTTGTAGATGGACTTAATGCCTTTATTTTATCTTTGTGTGGTGCTGAGGATGGAACCCAGTGCCTTCCACATGCAAGACAAGCACTCTACAACTGAGCCACAATCCCAGCCCCTCTCTAAGGCTCTTTTTACTAGTGAATCCCTCATTACTCAAATCTCCTATTATAGTTAATAATTATTTTTATCAAGACTTTCCTGTCTAGGAAATAGGCCACATGAGATAGACCTGCAAAGATGAACTTGAGCTCCTTGCCAAAGAGAGGTGGAATCTAGTCATTCATGGCATGCAGAGCATCTCAATTAAGTAATCACCTATGGTTTATTCTGATGAAGTGCCAACTAAAGCAAGAAGCTTGGGGACCAAGTACCAGCTACATTTGACAGCTGGGGCTATAAAGGTGATTATCAGGACTATGGTACAGAGAGATTCTTTTGAGTGCTTCTGAATACTTATAAACAGAAATGACAAGCACAGATGCATTATTAACACTTGGAGTTATGGTATAAGAACCAAAAAGATTTTATAAAAATTCTGAAATATGGGGCTGGGGATGTGGCTCAAGCAGTAGCGTGCATGCCTGGCATGTGCAGGGCTCTGGGTTCCATCCTCAGCACCACATAAAAATAAAATAAAGATGTTATGTCCACTGAAAACTGAAAAATAAATATTAAAAAGTTCTCTCTCTTCTCTCTCTTTAAAAAAATCCTGAAATAATCTCTTACTTATTGTAACAATGAGAATAATATTGCTGAAAATAAAACACAAGATTTTAATTTTCAGGTTTATGAGTTATAATTACTATTGAATTCACAAGCATGACAAGTTTCTCTATAAAAGTTAAGATATTAGTTGGTAAATAATAGGATCCAAAGATTGGAATGAGTTGGATGCAAATGAAACTGACAATCTGATATCCATGCACCCAAGTCACTCAGCCTCTCCTACCAATAGAAGTAGATTGCCCTCCAGTGTCTGAGGAGACTAGTATTCCTCTGCTTGAAAATGTGATAATTCCCACATGTATTTCTCTAAAATATTCATCTTTTCCATTAAAGCCATCAGAAACATCTTGCCTTGAGAGGGAATTCTCATTCTCCTCAAAACCCAACACAGGGCTGGGGATGTGGCTCAAGTGGTAACGCACTCACCTGGCATGAGCAGGGCGCTGGGTTCGATCCTCAGCACCACATAAAAATAAAATAAGGATGTTGTGTCCACGTAAAAATGAAAAATAAATATTAAAAAAATTCTCTCTCTCTCTCTTCTTTCTCTCTCTCTCTCTACCACAATCACCCTCTAAAGCCATAATACTCTGGTATTATGGTCAGTTCTCAACATGCTCCTGGGGAATAAATTCACGCTCTTATGTGGGGAGAGATAATTTATACACCAGAATAACTATAATACTTTGCTAATATTTATTGGCAGAAACTTAGAGACCATATTAAGAATTGGATTCTAGGGGTGTCAGATCACAGAGGATGGAATATAATACTAAATTGAACCAAATTTATTGTGTGAAGTCAGCTGATGCAGCTAGGGGTGGCTCTAACAACTTGATTGGTGAAAATGTGGACTCAGTGGTGACAGACAACTTATGAGACTGAGATGCCAGAACCTGATGACGTGAAATAGAACAAGGAATCCAGTGGTTTAGGAAAATAAAGACATCTACTGGATTTATTATATGTAACTTGCACATCCATTCCCAAGATGTGATCCATGCAAAGACCCAAAAGACATGCCCTTCACTGAAGCATTGGAACATATATTAGTGAGGAGAACACCTGCATCTTTGAAAATCTCTTTGGATGCTTCCCTCCATAGGTCAAGTATGACTATAGAAAGTACCTGTCGAGATTAGCTCCCTGGTTTCAAACAGGGATGACAGGATCCAAGGACATCAGAGGACTTGAAGCATTTAATTAACAAAGACAATTGGTCACATCTACCTTAAAAGAGAGCAGGAAGTCAGACTTCATTGGCACACAGAGATGTACTGGGAACAAAATAGATAGGAAACATAAGGTATTGCTTAATATTTCTAACAGGTAAAGCACTAGGTCAGGTAGCCAAAATCGGACTTGAATTGCCATAATGGACACTCACAGCCTCTCATGCAGTTTTCAGACCTAAATCAATTCACAAACCCAGAATCCTTTGTTTGAGTCTGTATCCCCTTTAGGAAGGACCTTGCTCCATTGCCATCATACACACAATATAACATAACACGAACCTTCCCCCAAAAGACATGTGGTTATTTACTAGAATAACTGTACATTGGTGAAAAGGATATATACAGATCTTTTCAGGTTTGTCAGATATGCTCTCGATCAGTTCTAATTCCTGGGCACACACACAAAAAATAAAATCACTATGACCCTCCAACCGAAGTTGAAGTTTATCTTTCTCAGGTGATGGGTGAAGTTTTAGCTCATGCCCAACTCATAGTTGGTTCTGGTTAGTTCAGCTGGCCAGCACACCAACTGTGTGGTTACTTTTTCAAGTCTTGAATGCATAATTAGAATAGACATACAAAGCTACAGACAGAATTCCCACATTGGTTTGCTTACTCATGGAATGAAGGTCTTTATAGTAGGAAGAGCTAAGTGAAAGCTCCTGAAGTTTTCACTCTCACTGGGAAGATTGTGGGGATTAATGCCAACACATACCAAAAAAAGAAAAAAGAACAGGAGAAGTGATGCCTATCGTATTCCCATTCAACTCACCAGTTTGGCCAGTGAAGAATTGATTTAGGAGAATGATGTAGATTTTTATAAACTTAATCAGGAGGTGATTTCAATTACAGCAGCTGTCCCTGTATAGTGTCTCTTTTGAAACAAATCAACACAGCACCTGGCATTGGGTGTAGAGCTATTGATTTGCTTAATACCAATTTCTCTATACCTATTTGTAAAAATCACCAGAAGAAGTTTTACCTGGCAGAGCCAAAAGTATGCCTTCATAGTGTTGTCTTAGGTGTATAGTATTCTCCTTAATATAATATACCGAGATATTGGTCATCTTGACATTCCATAAAATATCATTCTTGTTCACTACATTGACAACATTATGCCGATTGGATCTAATGAGCAGAGAAAAGGCAAGTAGCTTACATGGCTTAGTAATATATATTTGAACTAGAGAGAAGAACATGATGATCAGAAAGGAGTATGTATGAGTTGACAATTCTAAAATGCTCATCTGAGGCATAGGATATGTTCTAAGATAGTACAAACTATACAGGAAGAAACCACTGAGCCACTGTGACATGATTCACAACAGATGGTGTAAGTTAGAAATGGTGAACAAAATAGATAGGAAACAAAGGGTATTGCTTAATATTTCTAACAGGTAAAGCACTAGGTCAGGTAGCCAAAATCTGACTTGAATTGCCATAATGTACCGTCACAGCCTCTCATGCAGTTTGTGGGGAAAGGGTGAGAAAATTGCAGCAGGACTGGTCATAACAATTGCATGACTACAGAAGAAAAGTGTTATGAGTTGCATTACATCTCAATAAAATGCATACTTTTACCTCTCAACCCCCAATACCTGAGAATGTAATAGTATTTGGAGAAAAAATCTTTAGAAAGGTGAGTTAAATGAGGCCATTAAGCTAGAGCCCTAATCCACTCTGACTGGTATACTTATAAGAAGAGACACATGCACGTGGAGAAAAGACCATATGACAACAGAGTGAGAAGGTAGCCATCCTCAAGCCAGCCAAAGTTTGGTTCCTTAATAGGACACTTCAGTCTTGAACTTCTAGCATGCTGTGAAAAACTAAATTTTGTTATAATAGTCAATTTTGTTATAACAATACTAAATACATATATTAATACAGAAAATTTTTAAAACTCCTATATCTGATAGGGGGCTGATATTCCAAATATTCAAGGAACCCATTCAATTCAATAGAAAATTTAAAAACCCAAACAATAAGGCAAAGGACTTAAATAGACATTTTCCAAAAAAGACATGCAAATAGCCAATAGGTATATCAGAGATCTACACATCAAAACTACAAAAAGATTGCAGCAAGACTCACACCTCACACCTGTTATGATAGCTTTTAGAAACATAAAAATGATAAGTATTGGTGAAGATGTATAGTATAGAAAAGAGAACCCTTTTATGCTATTGGTGACATTAGGAATTGGTACATCCATCATGTTTCTTATTCCATCTTATTATGGAAAACAGTATGGAGATTCCTCCTAAAAATTAGAAATAGAGCTACCATATGATCCAGCAATCCTACTACTCTAAGAGTATGTATCCAAAGAAAATTCTCTTTTTTCAGAAAACTATTTTGGATCATTTTGATTGTTTCTTACACCATTAAAATAAGATTTTACTACCTATTTATATAAAAAAGTATTTTTCCTATTGTTACTAATATATGTTAGATATCTGCTCTCCAGTGTTCATTCCAACATTATTCACAATAGCCAAAATTCCACTTTGGAATCATCCTAAGTATCCATCAATGGATGAATGTATAATGAAAATATGGTACACAATGTAATGCTATCCCACCTCCAAAAAAAATGAAATACTGTCATGTATGACAATGTAGATGAACCTGGAGGACATTATGCTAGGTGAAATGAGAAGACAAATACTGTATGACCTCAATTATATGTGAAATCTAAAGAAATCAAATTTATAGAAACAGTAGAATAGTGGTTGCCAGAAGTTGATGAGATGGAGGAAATGGGGACAGATTTTTGTGTATAATCTTTCAGTTATAAAATATATTCTGGATATCTAATATATAACTGAGAAATTATAATTCATAAAAAATGTATTGTATAATTGAAGTTTATGAAGAGGGCAGACTTAAGAGTTCTCAAAACACACAGAAAATGATGAACGTGAGGTAATAGATATGTTAATGGGATGAATCATAATTACTTTATAATGCTTACGTATATCAAAATATCATGTTATATCCTTAAATAAACATAATTTTTATTTGTCAAATATGCCTCAATAAAGCTGGAAAAATATAGATGGATTGATTGATAGATAGACATATAGCATTCTGATTTCCCCACACTAATTTCAGAACTAATATGGGACCATCCTGGGCTATAATCTTTTGCTTTGAGGAAGAAAAGTGAGGTAACAAGTGACGTGTTAGAAGAGCATTCTCCAGATGACCTGCAGTTTTTCTGGGGAAGGGGAAGAGGGGTGTGATTGAGAGGTGAGTCAAGGAGAGAACATTTGAAATAGCTGCCATGGGACATAAGGATGGATCCATATGGATAACTAGACAGCATTGTCTTGTGGTGGAGCAACTTTATAGCCTTGTCATCCAACCTGTGACTTGAGAACTCAAGAAATAAGCACTGTGAGAATGATCCTGAAAGTGGTCTTTCTACCAGGATACAAGAGCAATGGCTGCCAAAGGAAAATCAGTGCTGGGAGCATGTTACATATGTGTATCTCTGTCTTCTTCTCTACAGATCTAAATATACTTTTGAGTGGAGATTTTGTTAAGATGAATACTCATTAAGATATTTTGAGTTCTTTTGCAAGATTATTACCTCTAACAAAAGTGATTGACTTCAGTTAAATTGTCCATGCTATTAGTGAGTAATGGACACGAACCAGTCAGAGTTACATGTAACTTCAACACTGTAAGATTTGTATGAATTAGAGAAGGAATCAGATGTGAAATTATATGGGCCCTGCCCTCATGTAGCTCATAGATATGGGGAAATAAATCTCTGTATTTTCCAGTGTTCCTATAAAAAGCTTTAGCCTCCTGGGCCACAGAAATATAAAACTATAGAAAATGTTTACTTTCACTTTTCCTAGATACATCTTCTCATAAAATAAGGCTTAGATCTGTAGCTATTTGTTTCACTGATGACAGAGCTAACTATTCTTATCCACAGGGAAAATAAAACTTCTCTCATTTTCCCCAAAGCAAAAGATCACAACCCAGGATGGCCACTATGTTAGTTCTCCAAGGAGTGCCTAGAGTAAGGTTTCTAGAAAGTTTAGGTCTACCCTCATACTTCTGGTGATGAGAGGGTCTATATCTATACAACAGCTTCAGAATACATATGGTCATACCTGAAAAATCTGTCTCCCCCTTCAACTGCTACTGTATGTCTACCTGAGTTTCTCAATTGCCTAAATAGATCCTATGTAAGATAAAAGATTAGAAGAGGGTAGAAGCAAAGTTAGAAGAATTTGAGAATATTTTATAATTGTGATTGTATAAACTTAAAAACAATGAAGGGTTCAATCTTTTTATCCCCTCTACCTGTTGGGAAAATCAATCTTCCAAGGCCCCTGAGCATTCTTATGAATTCTTTCTGGATGTGCATTCTTACTCCTAGTCATTCTTTATTTTATGATTTTTTTTAATTTTAATTTTTTTTTCTAATTAGTTATACATGACAGCAGAATGCACTTTGATTCATTGTACACAAATGGAGCACAACTTTTCATTTCTCTGGTTGTACACAATGTAGAGTCACATCATTTGTGCACATCACACATGTATCTAGGGTAATGATGACAGTCTAATTCCACCATCTTTTCTATCCTCATGCCCCCTGTCCTCCCCTCACTTCCCCTCCCCTCCCCTCCCTCCCCTTTCTAAACTGTGGAAGCAACCTAGATGCCCTTCAATAGATGAATGGATAAAGAAACTGTGGTATATATACACAATGGGATATTACTCAGCATTAAAAGAAAATAAAATTATGGCATTTGCAGGTAAATGGATGGAGTTAGAGAATTTAATGCTAAGCAAATTAAGCCAATCCTGCAAAACCAAAGGCCATATGTTTTCTCTGATAAGTGGGTGCTGATCCACAAGAGGTGGGGGGCATGGGAAGACTGGAGGAATCCTAACCACTCTTAACTCGAGTTGCTTCTCAGTTTTGTCTTTGCCATGAGTGACCTTGAGCAACCAAGTATTATTTCCTTTCAAAGAGCAAACTAGCTTACCATTTACTATGGAAGCAGTACAATTCCCAAGTTCTATCTTCTTTGGATGTGATACAAATCCATTCTGTATGTGGCATCCACCTGGACCTCAGACCCTGTGGGATTTGGAGAACATGGAAAATTAGCATTAACATCATACACCACTTTTACATGTCCTTTTGTCTCTTATTCAAATGTCTCATGTTTTCTGCTGGCATCTATTGAACAGCAATAGGCTACAAATGCTTCACAGATCCTGGAACTACCACCTACCTAAGAGAATCTTGATATTGTAGGCATAATCTCTATCTCTCTCTACCTTTCTTCCCATGAAAGGAAGCTGGGAGAGGGATGAGGTCAAGTAGCATAATCAACTGCTGAGAGGGAGGTGGGGGAAAGGATGTCTTTTCTTTGTAATCCTTCTCACTATTTGAATTTATTTGTGGACTTATTTTATGTTCTTCTCTCTCTCTCTCTCTCTCTCTCTCTCTCTTTCTCTCTTTCTGTAAAACAATAATCTCTTGGAAGTCAAAGACCTTGTGATTTATCATTATATCTTAATGAGTAAAGTAGTGCCTAAAAATATTGAGGGTTAATAAATATTTGTTGAATGAATTAATAATTATCTGGGCCCTGAGCCATCAGTTGGGGGTGGACTGATGGTTCTCCTAATGGGTTGCCCTGGCTCATAATAGAAGTCTGTTTGCTCTTGTACTGCATTTAGAGCTATTCTTTTTATCTTTGTGAATCAACACTAAATCTTTTATTCCTGTAAGATGCTTAAAGAAAAACAACTCTTTAACGAGAATTTCTGAAAAAAAAGTATTTTACTAATCAATCTTCTCAATCACTAAAGGCACTCCAATGTGAGAATAGAAAGAAATAAAGTGAATATCTACTCTATGCTAGGTGCTTTATTGGGTTGGCTTGCTTGATCATCACAATTATATAATATTCATTTATTAACACCTATTTTACATATAAGGAAACAGATATGGAGAGGTTCAATAACTAGTGTTAGAATACAGTTACTAAAAACAGCTTGGTTTTTCTGGTTTCAAAACTCCTTTTCTTTGTTCCAGCATGGTTTACAGTTATGATACTTTATACCTTGTGTTACAGTGAATATATTTTCAAAAATAGTATTTAAGAATTAACATTTAAGATTGTATAGTCAGTCTCAGTGTAAAAATATAGGAACTATCCTAGGTGTTTCAAACAGGAAGTCACTTAATGGTGGATGCTTAAATAAACCTTTTCTGGATTGGAGAAAGGGACTCCAGATGAGCCTTCAAGAGTGGTCCCCAGTACAATACAGAGTCAACCTATCACTAGAACTCATACCTCTGATGTCTCCTGGGCAAGATCCTTACCCCATAAGTTCAAGAACATAACTCTATGAAACAAGGTGGTGTAAAAAAAAAAAAGCTGCCCTATTACAATTGCCACAACTGTTTACTGTCTTCCAGGGGACTGAATAATGGACCAGGGAACACCGCTGCCAATAAAAAAAAAAAAAAAAAATGCTTCCGTGATCTTAATTATAAGAGAAATACAGTCAAAATTGGTAAGGAGGATGTTTCTACTCCTTTTTTTTTATTTTCCAAATTTTGCATGAGTTTATCTAATTAACAGGCCTAATTCATATCCACAGCTCTAGGGACAAAGAAGTCTGGGGAATATTGTAATCTTTCAGTCTCTACAGTATAAAAACCACCACAAAAGGAGGGTAGAATGGACATTGTGTGAGGCAACATTTGTAGAAATACAAATATTTCTACAGAGAGAATGGGATAAAGTGTTTAAAAATGCCACTGTCCAGGAAAATCTACAACCTACAATATATGATAGTTTGTTCAAACTCCTGGTATTACAATCTTTACAGCTATAATTTGTCATGGGGTAAATATCCTCTATGCATGTGATAATTAAAGCCAATAATATATCTAAGTATACATATCAGGGATGAGAAAACTATTTGTAATTGGATTATCACTTTCATCTTTCTATAGCCCTCTATTTGCTGTCACTACTATTGGCATCATTTGGGAAAAGGACACATTTCCAGTAGGCCCTAGGCTTCTCTCCAGATTGTCTTTGGCTGTGATTTCTTATATGCCACACAATACTCAAATAGGAAAGGTGTAACAATTTAGTACTCTAAAGCTTCAAACACATTTAGTATATCCAAACATTTTACACAAAGACCACACAGAGACAAAAGATTGCCTGAGAACTCAGGTAGACTAAAATAGAAGCCGAGTTTTCTACTTCCCTCTCCAAAGCTCTTTTCATCACAATAAAATCAACTCTTATATTGTATCCTATCCTGAGCTATTGGGTATGTGTGTGTATGTGCACATAACTTCATTTATATCAATTTCAATTACAGTCAAAACAAAGCTACATCTTATTTATTTATTTATTTTAATTTTTATTTGTTATATATGACAGTAGAATGTATTACAATTCATATTACACATATACTGTACAATTTTTCATACCTCTTGTTGTATGCAAAATATATTCACACCAATTCATGTCTTCCTACATGTACCTAGGTAATGATGTCCATCTCATTCCACCATCTATTCTACCAACATGCCTCCTCCCTTCCCCTCCCACCCCTTTTCCCTATCTAGAGTCCGTCTAATCCTCCCATACTCCCCCTCCCAACCCCACTATGCTATATCTTTAGAGAAGCATATTTACCTGTAAAAGATGGAGCAAGGCAAGGAAGTGTGTAGCATCAAGTTTTGGCTTGTAGTAGAGGAAGGGTGTTGTGACTGGGAAAAAGCACATGGGGACTTCAAGAATGATAGCAGTGTCCCAGGAAACTCACAGTTTTGTAGGACTTTTTTTTCTCTTATTTTTTTTAAGCCCATTGGGATGTAATTAACTTTTTTGTCTGTATTAATAGTTAATTTTAGTATTTACTATATGACAGATCCAGGTTAAATGCTTTCCATGGATTATTTACTTGAATTCCAACATGAACATTCTAAAAGAGACATAATTATTATTCCCAATTTTGTAGATAAGGAAACTGAGACAGAGCTTACTTGACCAAATTCACAGTGTTTAGTAGCAGACCTGGAATTTGACACATTTGGTTTTACCACTCTGCTCTACTAGCCACAAGAAATTTATTGGGTCAAAAAATTATAGACCCCTTGTTTTATTAGTATTTTATAATCATTAAAGTTATAGTTAAGAAAGATATTGATAATAGGTAAAACAGAATATACAATTACATACCATATAACACATATTTAAACACATGTTTAAATCTATGTTAAAAATATACGTGTATAAGTATAAAAGGCCAAAATATAAAACACTGATAAGTTAGGATGATGAAAATGTGGGTGCTTTATCCCCTCTTGTCTGTTTTCCAAATTTGTTGCAAAGTGGCCATATTAAGTTACAATGAGAAAATATGTCCTAAAATAAACTTCACATTTGCTTGAAACATAAAATTTCATTTCTCTTCTTTCCTACAGCTTTGTATAATCTTTAGAAACCTCTTCTGCTCAATGAATGACTTCATTACTAAATTGATGGCACCAGATCATTCTAGCTACGTAAATCACAAACCCACAGCCAGCTGAGGAAAAGACAGATAAAATATTACATTAAAAATTAAAGCAACGTGTGGAGATGTGGAGATAATCTGCTTACAATTATTTCTACATATTTAATACTTATGCAATTACAAAGTCATAAAAATATTAAATCTTGAGTTACATTCCTGTTGCCCTCTGATATTTTTGACCTTGAACTGAGACTGTCAAATAATACATTTTAAAAAAATGGCTGTGCGAAAAACATTTCCTTTGGCCTATGAATGATAGATGCTTTTTTTCTTAGAAAGTGATCTCATTTCTTCCTAGCTTTTGTTTATTTTCAATGCCTTGTATCTTTTTACTCTGGTATATTCTGATCACTCTTGAAAGGCTGGGTTTTCAGTCTTCCACAGTTTGGCTGTGTTGTTTGCTGCTGCTGCTTCTGCTGCTGCTGTGATGTGTTTTCTGTCAGAGGAAATTTACAGGCACATTAGCCTACTTGACAGGCAAAATGAGCCACAAGGCTCTCCTAAGGAGAAACTTCCATGTGCTGGAGTTTTCTCTCCCTCCATCTCATCCTCCCTCTTAAACCTTAATGCACCACCATGATTCAGATACAAACCCAGCCACTTTTGCTTCTGAGTATTTCCTTGGATCCTAGTTTTAACTCTCTAGTTCCCAGTGACAATATTAAACTGGTTCTGCAGGAGTTAATCATATTTCTGCAATGGTCTGTCTACAGCAGTTTGTAGACAGAGAGCATGTCTTTACTTAGAGCCACATAAATACCAAGTAAAAAAATGGGTTGAGAACTTTTTTTTTTCCCTGTGATGAGTCAGTGACACAAAGTGGGAAAGTAGCATCCAAGAACTATACAAATGAAAAGCAATATAATCAACTTTTATGGAGAGTGTTTAGAGAGAAAATTCTAAAACACTTAATTTGCTTTTCTCAGTGTGTCACAGAAAAATAGTCAGCAAGAATCAATAAAACTTATTAAAAATTCAAAAACATAAAATGAGACATAACAGAAAAGGTAAACTATTTCCTTGGCAGATTCCAAATAAATTAAAATGTTTCCCCCCAAGGCCTTTGGGGAACCAAAGACCTGTGCATTTTCAGTTTCATGTATATTGTTTTGCCCACTGGGGAGTAAATTTGCTAAGACAAGGCATTTCTGGCTCATTCATATCCTGACTTGACGCTAAGGCTTTTCTTCTATGAAAAATTTTCCGTACTTTTTAATTAATTTTTGAGGGGTGATTTTTACTTTGAAAGCATCCCCTTTGTCCTATGTTTGAACCATCATCATGTACCTACAGAATCCACAAAAGTTATACGTTTCTTCTTTGATTCTCTGCTAAGAAGCAGAGATGTTTACCAAGCCAGTCCATAATATTTGTCTGAGCTACTCCTTTTGCTGAATGAATGAATAAATGAAGGAACCTTACACAATCTGGAAGCTACGAATGGGTGGTTTTATGGAGGGACCTTCTTTGTCCCCCTTATCATTTTTCTTCTTCTCGGGCCATGCTCTCAAAATGGTTTCAGAGATGTCAACTGCAGCTGTGTTCTCACCTGAGTCCTCTGTCCCTTCCATCCTTCAGAGCTCAGATAAGACTTTTTTTTTTTTTTCACTAGTTCTGGCAGCCTCAGAGGGCTCAACTCATTCCTCAGGCTCTCCTGAGGTCTCCAAGTGAGAAAGCAGACCAGAGATTGATCTTTAGAGTGGTTCTTCCCTATTGGGTACTTGGCTCTGCAGGGAATCCCCTGTACTTTTTGTTCCTCTGTAAAAGCTATGAGGATATAGGAAAGGGTAGAGTTTTCCAGTCAGCCAGAAGGACAAAAGATGACCCCAACTAGTACAAAGCAATGACAATAGGCCCAATTAGTCCTGCACAACATGGAGAAAACTGAAGAACAAGGATTGTTTACTTGGTACAAAGACACCAATCACTGGAATTGTTTTCTGTGTGTCTGTGTGTGTGTGTTTGTGTGTGTACTGGCACTACTGGGGTTTGAACCCAGGGGCACTAAGCCACTGAGCTACATCTTTAAATATATATATATATATATATATATATATATATATTTAAAGATGTATTATATATATAATATTATATACATATTATATATAATATGTATATACATATATACACACATATATAAATTTAATGTATATTAATATAAGTTATATATAATTTATATACTTTTAAAATATTTTTAGGCAGGGGCTAATCTCAAATTTGGGATTCTCCTGTCTTAGCCTGCAGGGTAACTGGGATTACAGCCACCACACCCAGATAATCACTGGTCTTTTAAATACAGCTATTCTCATAGGGCATGGTGGCACATGCCTGTAATCCCAGTGGCTGGGGAGGCTGAGGAAAGAGTATCACAATTTCAAAAGCAGCCCCAGCAACTATGCAAGACCTTGTCTCAAAAATAAAAACTGGGCTGGGCTTGTGGCTTAGTAGTTGAGCACCCCTGGGTTCAATCCCTGGTATGAACCCTCATCAAAAAATCATATATATGTGTGTGTGTGTGTGTGTGTGTCTGTCTGTCTGTCTGTTCTCCACAGAGGTCTTTAGAAATAGAATTCATTTATCTAGGGTGATTTGAGTAAGATTCTTTTTGAAATAGGTCAATTTAGATAACACCTTGGTGTCTTCAATTTCATTTTTTGTTTTGCTTTTTAAATTCAAGGTTCATAACACAATGGCTAAAAGTTACATAAACAATGTGCATGTATATCCATAACTAGACCTGTGAAAAGAGTTTGTCTAATTTCAACACTGAATTATTGTAGCAAATATCAAATGCTAACCATGTGCTAAGCAGTCCTGCTAGACGCTGGAAATATGTCCCAGTGTGCATTTTGAACCTTTAGTGTGCAGACTGCATCTCAGTACTTAGAATGCCTGGGGCCCTCTTATTAACCCATTCACAATTCCTCTACCCATTCATGTTCTCAACTGCACTGAGCTAAGCTCTCCAAGTCCTGGATTTCACTCGTCTCCCAGCTCCTCTGAGGATAACCCAGCTGATAACATTTTCACTAGGATGAGAATCTCCAATCTCCTTGTAATCTTGAGGACTTTCTGCTTTTGGTATCAAGAACTCTTTACTGAAACTCAGTGCCCAGACAGATAAACTGCTAAAATAGAACCTAAAACACAAAAGCATTTGCCAGTTTGGATGTCTACACTCATAGCTATCTGGGGAGCTGTATAAGATGGATAGAGAGCGAGAATTACTCGCTTGGAAGCCTGGCTGTCAAGAGAAAAATCCAAACCCAGGAGCTTTTCTCCTAAGAACCCTTATGACATTTTATTCTTTAAATAAATCTTTTCTTCCTCTCTTTAGTTGAGAGATTGACATTTTAAGATCAATCATCCTCTTCTTTGCAGGGTTGGTAGACTAAGAACAAGATAAATGGAAATTAAGCAAAATTTCCATTTTTTGAATAAAAGTGCTCAAAATAACTATATTCTAACTCAGTACAAAAGAAGGGATGCTTTCCCCAGTGGTCATTCTTATTGCCATGGTTATCTCAAGACCTTTTGATGTCAAAATTTCACCTTGTTTTCTCAAAAAGAATCATTCTGAACATACACCTGCTGTTTGAATAACAGCAGAAAGCAACGGAATCTCATGCTATTTTTCTCTATGATGGCCAAGATGGTTTAGTCCTTCAGATATAGTCACAGGTTACCCACTTTTTAAGCCCTCTTCATCGGGAGATGAGTTTGAAGTTGTTTTTGTTTTTGTTTTTTAACTATAGGCTACCACTGAATTCTTTGCTCCTGTTTTTTATTCAGTAGTCCCTTTTCTGCACTTAATGACCCCATTAGCAATTGGCTAGTTTTTCTAACAACCAGATTTGTATGGTGCTTTTAGCTCATTTTAAAATCACTTTTAAAAATATTAAGGCTTTCAGGGCATTTAGTTAGTCAGTAGATATTTACCATGAGGCTACTGTGTGCCAGGCTAGGTTCTGGGTACCAGAATTCCAGGAACATGCTATAATGAGACTCACTGGATCAGGATGGTGTGGAGCTGATCTAGGATTAGCCTTTCCTCTGACTGGTGTCTTTGATCTAAGAAAGATAATCAGCATCTGGGACTCCTGGCTTTTTTAAAAAAACAAACAACAACAACAACAAATATATATATATATATATATATATATATATATATATATATATATGTATATATATAAGTATTTGGCGGACACAACATCTTTGTCTGTATGTGGTGCTGAGGATCAAACCCGGGCCGCACGCATGCCAGGCGAGTGTGCTACCACTTGAGCCACATCCCCAGCCCCATCCTGTTTTTTTTTTTTTTTTTTTTTTTTTAAACCTGCAAAATAAAGCATGGAGAGAGCTGATTTCCTTTCTCAAATTGCTGCTGGTTGGTGAACTCACTGCCATGGAAATTCACTAGCCTCAGAAAGGTAGACGTTTCGGAAGAACCCCTGAAGGCCCCTAGTATTAGTTCAAGGGGTAGTTTTAGTGCTAAGACTTATGCCTTTCAAAGGCCCATGAAGAATATTTTTAAAAAGAGAATATATAGATGTGTTTTTCACTTACTGGTTATTTAGCATATTCTTCCACAAAACTGCTTGTCCTATTTCTCCAATGTGAGTAGTACCGGGAGTAATCTCCAAGCTTGGCAGGTCAATTAGAATTCCAAGCATCATGGCCTCATCTCCCCCAGGACAATAATAAATCAGAGTTCACAAAACAAACAGGTAAGACTGGATGTACCCTAATGACAGTTTATTAGGGCATGTTAAAACTCCCTAAATCTGTGGAATTTCAATATTTCCTATAGTTCTCAAGCATCTGTGACTTACTGTTATTACTATTTGTTTATTTGTGGGCATTAATAAAGTGAATGCTTTCTGTTTGTACAATATCTTACTGTTCCTAATTTGAAGCCACTAGATATCCTAGTAATATTGTGAAAGAATTATTCTTTTTTCCCCTTGTCTCTTCTCACTATACAAAAGTATTTTATTAAATAAAAATGACATTTAAAGTTTATGTAGGGCTTAGATGTAGCTCAGTGGTAAAGCACTTGCCTCACATGTGCAAAGCCCTGGGTTCGACCTCCAGCTCCAAAAGAGAAAAGGCAAAACAAAACAAAACAATAAATAAAATAAAATTAATATAAACTTGCAAAATATGCAACAGTTTGGTACCCAGACCAAGCCTATTATTTGAGATTCAGTATGATTCTCCAATTTCTGACATAAAAAGAAAAAAAAAGAAGCAAAAGAAAAGAAAACCCCATATTGCTATTGCTTTTTAGATCTCATCTGCCTACATTTCTGTTTAGCTCATTTCAATTTCAATTTCTTATATCAAAAGAATACAGCAACTTACCATATACCATTGATCAGAGAAAGGACAGTTTCTTGTTTCCATTGCTAAAAGCAGATCCCACATATATATCATACATTATAAAAAAAGAAAAAGAACAAGTTGTAAGGTATGAGTTATATTGAGTAGCTCTCTCTATTTCCCTGACTTCCTAATAACATTTCATGGCTTTCTCTTCCTTCTTTCTTCCATCTCACTATAAATATCAGAGCTGATGACTGACTTTTACTGCTGCCTTTCATGCAAACTCCTCAGCCTTGCAAATAAGCTACTGATTCTGAGAACCATCTCCCAGTTTCCTGCCCTCACTCACACAGTTTCCTGATGGGGCTTCAGGACAACAGAGAATAGAAAAAACATTGTGTGGCTCATTAATTCAAATAGTAAAATTTGATGGCTGAATTTCAGATTCCCTGGTAGATCCCAGGTCAGCCTCCTTGGTTCTTGGCATAGGATAGCTGTTCCCTAACATCTTGCCTATTGAGGGGACAGTGAAAGGGTGGCCTGGACAAGTAACACACATAGAAAAAGAGAATAGAAATAAAATAGAATAGCAAAATAGATGAATAGAAATAGAACAGGCAAGCCTTCCTGCACACAGGAATTCTACTTTCTATTCAAAGCAATGTTGCTCTTTAAAAATAACATGTCAAAGTACTTTATCTTGTTAAAATGAGCTTCCTTCCCTAACGATGGTCTGATTTAATATGATATTACTCCCTTCTTCTGACCTCTTAATACAGTATACTCACACTTATCCCTAATTCTTCCTGACCTAAAAGTATGAAGCAAATTCTGTGGGTATATTGGTATGTATGTATTCATAGGTGCAAATACCATGTTGATGGAGAAACATGAAAGAATGGAGTAATTATTCATTTTGAATAATTTTTGAAGCCTTTCTGTGCTCTAGGCACAGTCCTAAGTACTTTATTACAAGTGCACACATGTGCATACATGTACACACATTCTTATTAAACACAATTAGGTGAGGCGCAAACTAATATCAGCTCCATTTTACAGATAAGAAAATCAAGACACAAAATTTTAGGTCTTCTAGCCACAGGCTATAAAATGTCAGAGCAGACAGGTTGATCCAGGCACTACACTCTACTGCCTAGAACACAGATGTTCTGCATCATCCAGCAAGTGACCTGATGTTCCTAGCATTAACTAAACATGGGTGTTACTGTGAAGCTTCTGGTTTCTGTGTTAATTCTACCCCACCCTGAAAAGGTGAAAGTTTCTAGAGTTAATGGCTCCTGGAAGCAGATTTTAATCCTTAGACTCCTGGATAGAATAAACCAATACAACATCCACTAGACACATCTGGATATTAAAATTAAGTAATTAAATTAATATAAGCTCTCAGTTGTGCTGGCACATTCCAAGTGCTCAATAGTAGCATGTGGCTAGTGGCTGGCCACACTACTGGCCAGCCCAGCTAAGGTACATTTTCACCACAACAGCACTGCTGCTCTAAGAGACAGATAATTTAGTAGATGTGACAGAGTAAATAGTGCTGGATCTTCTTCAGAAAAGGAACTGACATATATTTCTAAGGAAGGACATTTACTGAGTGTCTGCTCTTGGCCAGACATGATCAACAATCATTAATAAGAATCAATGAGAATCTGTAGCTCAGTGGTAAAACACTTGCCTGGCATGTGCAAGGCATTGGGTTTGATCCTCAGCACCACATAAAAATAAATAAATAAATAAAATAAAGATGGTGTGTCCATCTACAACTAAAAAAAAAAAAAAGAATCAATGAGGTAGATGTGATTTCCATCCCTTTTGGAGCTTACAGTCTCTGCCAGAGTCAGACAGTCTGCTAAGAACACAGGTATGATCAGGAAGATCCAACAAGCAGGACAAGAAGCAGCTCAGAAAACCTAGACAATAGGACATCTAACCCCAGCTTCAGGGCAGGGTCAGGCAAAGCTTTCTAGAGAAGAGGAAATATTAAATAAGGCCTTTTTTATGAGATGCTATTAACTACAAGAGGAAGAATGTTCCTAACTAAAGAAACAGCTAGTGTGAAGGCTCAGGAGAAGGAAAAGGACATGCCACACTTTGAGGAATTTGAAAGTTCAGCAAAAGCTGAGTAGGGTAGTGCACACCTATAATTCAGCTACTTGGGAAGCTGAGGCAGGAGGATCTCATATTCAAGGCCAGTCTGGAAAACTTAATGAGATCCTGTCTCAAAATCTTTTTTAAAAGGTGCTGGGGCTCTAGCTCAGTGGTGGAATGCCTCTGGGTTCAAACCCTAGTATCGCAAAAAAAAAAAAAAAAGTAAAATTACATTCTCCTTCCATTCTGTCTCTTAGGATTAGAGGTTGCATAATTTTTTAAAATATTTATTAGTATTGGTCAGTACAGAAGAGAAGGCCATAGGGAGGGGAAAAGCCAGGGTCAGTCAGAATCCAGAAGCCAGATGTGGCTAATAACTACATATTCCCCCACATCTCATACACTCCAATATGGAAACTCTGCACGGACAGCAGGCTTGGGCTGATAATACAGCAGAGCACCTTGTCTGAATCAGATGTGCCAGACAGCAGGCTGAGTCGTTTACTAGAATTATTGTACTCAGTCCTCACCACCAGCCTGGCTATTTTCCTTACATTCACATTTGCATAATTGGAAATTGCTAGAGCTACCTGAACTTATAAGCTTTGTCTATTTGCTTAAACACCAGGTTATACAAGTTCCCTAGTGACTCCTACTCCCTTGTTCCTAGCTAGTGTTATCTAACATGACCAGCTAGAAAACAGGGAAGGTAAGCCAAAGCCAGGAACCCAGAAAACTTGTGCTGCAGAAAAATTAGTTTGCACCAGTTAAATATAACCCCAGAAAGAAACACATGATTAGAGGGAAATGCCCTCTCTATCAGAAATCACCTGTACAAGCCAGGAGCAGCTGCACATGCCTGTAATTCCAATGGCTCAAGAGGCTGAGACAAGAGGATAGTGAGTTCAAAGTCAGCCTCAGCAAAAGCTAGGCACTAAGCTACTCATTGATACTCTGTCTCTAAATGAAACAAAAAATAGGGCTGGGGATGTGGTTCAGTGGCCAAGTGCTCCTGAGTTCAATCCCCAGTAAACCATCCCGCCCCCAAACAAAGAATAAGTCACCTGTACAATGCTCAACCATTTGTCAATATTGATGAATCCCAATGGAAGAATGTTGTCTTTAACCCTAGAATTTTCCAGAAAATTATTAAACTAGGAATACTTGTGCTTGTTGCCTTACCCAGTAATGATCAATGGGACAAAAACAGTTATGACCTACAGCAAGATGCTTCAAGAAAACTTTCTTCACAAACTTCTCGCTAAGATTGCCTCAATCTGTTGAAAACTGTTTTATGACTCAATCCAGGTAAAATTGCAGTGGCTCATATCTTCAGATAAAATGCTGCATTCACATCAAACAGTAATTAAATATGCAGGGCATGAAATAAGCAGCAAGTTTGGCTTCAGAGCCATCTTGCAATCTGTAAGCAATCCAAGACAGACCATATGCCTTTAAATCTAGATGATTGTGTACGTATCCAAGAGAAACCTAACCGCCACTTCTGCACAGTGAAAAATCTTCAATAGAGAAAAAAAGACCGATTTATGTACCTTATTGATAAATGTACGTGAATATATATGTCCACTGAGACTTGGTAAACTACTCTTCATTTTCCCTTTTGGCTTCTAGATTCAATTCTACCAGAGAGAACATTCAAACTGGTGGCTCAAAACGATGTTATTCCTGAGTAGTTCATTGTGACAGACTGTGGTAGGACCTTTGTCTGTCAAGGAAGGGTCGCCACTCTCTTCTGTTGGCTTCTTGAAGTAACTCCTCCCCTACTCTGCACTGGGCTGCCCACTATGGTGCCTCCTGAGCAGCCTAGCCTAGCCATGCCTTGGTCATAAACATGTGACCCAGTCAGGTCAGTCTGCCTCTTCCTTGGGATTGCTATACAGGTAGAAGAAGAAGTCTTTCATTCAGAGGTTTACTACACTAGGAGAATGTGAGAGATGGGCAGAATCTTTGTGAGAACAAAGGCAGGAGAAAAGAAAACTGACAGAAAATCAGAATTTTGAGAATTCAAGGTCCCTGGATTCTGTCATGCCTGCAGTAATCTCAAGAGCGTGGAATGAGTTAACCCATGCCTGGCAACACAGGAGGTCCTTGATAAATGTTACTGTCCATTTGTTTTCCTCTTTCTTTGACTTTGACAACTGGCCGGCAAGGATTGAAACCATCTTTAGCAACACTTCCTTTGGCTTTCAGAGGAAAGCCAATAAGAGAACAGAAAGTGAGGAGGACAAAGTTCGACCCCACAGCAGTGTGCACTCCCCCTGCATCTGTAAGAGGGCACTTTGGTGACAGCCATGCTTTGCTCCCTGCATGGTCTCATCTCAGGCAGCAGTCTGGCTATTATCAAGCTGAGACCAAAATGACACTTTATTTCCTGGGGGAGGAAGGAGATGAATTGGTTAAACCCTAAAGGGGAACCTACTGCAGGAAGCAAGTTACATAAGCACCTCAACAGGCATGCAATTTTCTAAGGGCCTATAGCACAAAGGCTGCGATCTGTGTGCTTATTTGGCTATTTGCCAGTGGCACCATCCCAGAGAACAGGCAATCCAGAGTGTTAAAAATATAGAATTTATCAACTTGACACAGCATTTAACCTCATGAAAACAAGACAGCATGGTGGTAATTAGTGTTAAATATTAATGGTGATTTAAAATTCAATTACTATGGGGCAAGTAAAACTACCACTTCTGAATGGTGTTTGCAAAATATGCATCTTCTCACCCCTACACAGTTGTTCAGGTAAACCATTTGCTTGCACAATAAATGCTAGTGGTTGCTGATCAAATTGGGTTGTTTTATGTGATACAATCTGTGTAGTACGAAAATCTTAAAGGTAATTTCTGAGGCCTTATGTTTGTGATATTTTCAGACTCAATAAGCAACATCATAAAATCATGGATTTTAGAAGTGAAACGGAACTTACAGATTAAAGAAACCAGGGCTTAGAGAGGATTAATGAGTTGGCAAATGGCTAGGCAGTGACCTCAAGTTCTGTCTTCTTGATTTCAGTTGGACATCTCTTCATCCTACCCCATCTCATAAACAATAGCACAGCACATTAGAGTTCTAGGGGGAAAAGATTCTCTAAATTAGCTGGTCTAGTCTGCTCACTTACAGGGGGACTCAGAGGGAAGAAGTTCTTGCCAAAGTTCAGAAAGGAAGTAAGCTAACATATTAATCCCTAGACCTGAGCTCATTTCTTATTGTCGTGGACAAACATGCCTCATCAAATTTAGTCACCAGGAATCCTGCCACTTAATTTCTGTCTAAGAGTGAACAAACACCCATTCTCAGGGAAACACTGGTCATGTGTAAGATGTGGTCATAAAATTTGCGAGAATAATGGGGTGCCTTAGTCAAGTAAGTACATGGTCAAATACAAGTAAACTGCTGAGCTGAAAAACTGTCATCTGCTGTGTTTGTTATGGTATTTCATTTTTTTTCCCCACAGTTACTGAAATCTAGAGGTCAAGGCTATTTCTGACGCTGAAACTTCATTGGCTTCAGCACAAGGCCCTTAAATAGCCTAAAGCACCAAGTTTCTTTTCAGGTCTTGGTTCCTAATTTATTCTGCCATGGTAGATGGGATTAAGTACAGAATATTTGTGTTGCTGTTGTAGTTTAAAAGTTCACTGCTTTCTACATTTCTATAGAATAAGTATGTGTTACACAGGGTAGTGCCTGCCTTTCTCATTCTCTGCCCCCATCTTCAACCCCCCCCTCTCTCTTTTCTGTCTCTCTCGTTCTCTGAAAATTAGAGGAGTTAAAGTCATTCTATCTAAGGAAGAGGGGGAAGGTGAGAAGCAAGCCTCTGAGTTAGTTGCCTGTCCGCCTACAGAAGAACATTAACATTGTTAATCAGTATTACAGGCTTGGCTTGGCTTCCCAGGCAAATGGTTGATAGAGATACAAAATTTTTGATTCTTTCCTAGCAATGTTGTCCTTGGCAATAGCCAGGGAAGTGGGTTTTCTTTTCTTTTTTTTTTTTCCTTTTTTTCATTTGCACCTTTTTGCAAACTAGTGGTTTTGTGTTACTAACAATAAGAACCAAACTAATCAGGTTAAAGAAGAATCACCAACTGCTTGCTCTATGCCCAACACTGTGCTAAGCTCTACCAGCTGTTCCAAAAGATAATATGGTCTTTGCCCTTGAAGAGTTCACCACCATCTTGGAACAATAATATTTAATAACAAAAACAATAAGAGGTGGCTGTCCCATGGGGATAGTGAGTTCTAATAGAACTGATGCTTGTACTCTGGCCACGTCTCAGGGAAGTAGTCAGAAGGCCAGAAAGGGGGTGAAAGTAGCTCTGAACAGCATCAGGGCAGCCAGAGGGTGAATGCTGGAGCATTCATTCAAAGCAGTCACCATCTCACTTGAACTCTTGAACTGAGTCTTTACTCACCCTGTGACTTCAAACATACTTCAACCAATTTGCTGATTGATTATATCAAACCTGAAGTTGTCATTACTGAGAATGAGTTTTTTTGTTTATTATTTTCCTAATTTTTTTTAATGTACCCAACATGTACCTTAGTCTGTTATGCAAATAATTCCCCTGATCAGGCTGGGGTTATAGCTCAGTGGTAGAGCACTTACCTAGCACATGCGAGGCCCTAGATTCAATCCTCAGCACCACATAAAAATAAATAAATAAAGGTATTGTGTCCAGCTACAACTAAAAAATAAAATATCTAATAATAATAATAATAATAATAATAATTCTCCAGATTGGTTCACCCTATTGTTCTTCAGTTATATTCTGATTTGTCTGAATCTTGGGTAAACAAAGCTGAAGCTGCAGCCACCACCCTTAAACAAAGAATAGTCAATCAGCCCATTTATCCCTGCTAGAGCAAAGCAGATATGTCTGTCAGCTCTCAGTTGAACAATGTTCGTCTCAGGCTTTGTTACAGTTAGTACCAAGGACTTTGGAGACAGACCCAAAATACTGTGTGTTTCCAAATAAGTTAACTGGCCTCTCAGAGTATGTCCTTCCTCATCTCTAAAACAGAAACAGTAGTAATCCTACCTTCTATTGATGTTGTGAGGATTAAATGAAATAATGAAAGCAAGGTGCTAAATATTGCACTTGGCCCATGGGTGAACAAGAAGTGTTAGCTTTTATTATTATCATTGTCCTTAACATTGATCTTGATGCTCAATTTTAGTTCAATTTCATAGTATTAAAAGATGTTAGGAGTCAGAAAGAGTGCACAATGTGATCTACCATTAGTGAACAAAAAGGGAATGATGAATTCAGACATTGATAGGCATGGGCATGTATCAGAAGAGCTCTATAAGAGATTTATTGTTCAGTTAGCGGTATAACAATACCAGAGGAAAGAAAAATAACAGCAAATAACTACTTTTCTACCTAAGAAATCAACTATTATTTCTCTATGTTCTTTTTTGTTGTTATCTATATCTGACCATAATCTTGCAGTTACACCTATTGCAGATTGGATTAATTTGAAAAGCAAATTTTCCCCTAATGGGTAATCATTGACTATCCACTAAAAACCATGCACTACCCAAAAAAACACATTAAAAAAGTATAGTCATTTTAAATAAAATATTGGTTTTGTTTTGTTGATACACTTTTACAGTGTAAATATTCTTATGTACTGCTATGGAATTAGATGAAGAGTTAAGAAACAGAAAGTAGTTTATTTTTCAGAGCTGGTCATAAAAGAGAGAAGTTACTGAAGAATGCTGGACCAGTTCATATGTAATAGCTTGGCCTATTCTCAGAAGCCTTGGAAAATCCTCTGATAGGAATCTGGACATTCAGATTACAGACAATGTAAAGATAAGAATAATATTTTTTTAAAAGAATGAAGGTGATTTGTGTAATATATTTTGAGATTTGGTGCATTACGGGATATTTGCAATAGTATTGTCTTAGAAATAAATAAAAATAATGGAGCAATAAAAATATGAAAGAGATGGTACTATTTGTGAAATTCAAGTCATTAAGGAAATAAAAGAGGAAAAAAACAAACTTGGAAACTTTAAAAATCATTTGCATTCATCATTAGCCTAATATTGATAGGTACCACAAAATGATAAGTCTCAACCAAAAAGGAAAAATCTATTCTTTAATAGAAAAGTAAAAATACGATTTTGGACTACCCAAACAACTACAATGACAACATCTCCATAAAAACAAATTAAATACATGGAAAGTACTCTGTGCAATCTTTAGGGGAATTTTTAAATCCTCTTTCCCACTTTGAATTATCCTGTTACTATTATTGCATTTCTTGTGAGAATTACATGAACAATTTGGCAATATACACAGGCTAAGTTAAGATCTTACTGATCCATGGTCTTTTTGGCAAGTTTTCATTGCCACCAAAAAGAACTTGTAAAATTGACCATCAAAGTAATCACTAGCAAGTATCTTAGCAAGTACCTACCCAGAAATGAGAGAGTATGTATATTTTATTTTGCAGTTAACTGGATTCCAGAACATTGCAAGAAAAGCAGAATATGAATCATTGTTGAGATGGAGGGTGGATGGGTTTGTTTCTGGTAAATTTCAAGTCTTTTCTCTGGTTGGTTGATGTCCAACATTCACTAAAAGTATGGACAATTTAATTGATATCAATCACTCCTATTAAGCGCAATCTTGCAAAAAAAACCTCAAAATACCATAAATGCTCATAATTGAATACTAAAAGTTATGATTCCAATGCAAAGGAACACAAATTAGCTGTTAAAATAACATACATGCATACAGATGTATTTAAGTTGTGGAAATCACACGAGGAATTATGATACACATATTTGTGCATATACATGTATATTTCACAGATGTGGAAAGATATTCAAGATAGGTATTAAGTGAAAAAAGACTAGTTATATGATGGTATCATATGCATAGTTTGATATCATTTCTTAAATGAAAAATACATATATATATTTTTTTTTCTGGAACAGATAATGAACAGCCACTATCTCTAGGAGTAACACTGTAATAAGAGGTTTATTTTTGCTTCTCAGTTTATACATTCTCATATTCTTTGAATTTTTTTTAGCCATGAGCACAAATTACCATAACATAAACTAATTTAAAACTGAAAACATATTTAATAAAAATAACTATAAGTGAAGTTCATAGAATATATCAAATATGTCAAAGGAAAATTGAAAGCATAATAAAGAGAAATCAATACTTAGTCCAAAAACTGAGATAAATAATTTTCAATCAAAATAAATTATATCTCATGACTCTAAAATAAAACAACCAGAAAATAAATGCTAAACAATACATTGAACACATTAGTTGCCATGTGTTAACAGCATTAAACTACAAAGAAAACTGTGAAGCTAATGGTTCCTTTTCACTCGATTTGCTTTAATTATCAAGCATCAAATACATAAATGAAACTTTTCTCAAAGAACTTTATGAGTTTCCCCATGAATATGCATCTAACAGACAGAAGGCCTCTTTTCCTTCTTCCTAACCACACTCACGCACACACAGCTCTGCCATGCACTGTCAACATATGCTCACTCCTGAAGAGAAAGTTAATTTCATGACCCACCTAAAATATCAACATCTAAATGTAGACATCCTTTTCATTGGAATAGCTGCGGCAACTATACCCTTACAAGGGAAGGAAAAACTTCAAAGGGATATAAACACTCTGTGGTACTTCAAATGGTAATTAAACATGCCACACATGCAGAGGACAGGCTTTGGGGTAAGAGGAGCTGTTCCATTGCTTTACCCATGCTGGGCCAATCCATGCCTGCTGTCTGCAGATGTGTCTGCTATCTCATTCCTTTCAGCATCCATGTTCATGAAACATCAGATTCTCCAAGCTTTATAAATACAATGGAAAGGGCAAAATAAGAATGCCCTAATCCACACTGAGGAATGAAAATACAGAACATAAACAGATACATAGATACTCAAATACTACATGGTATGGTTTACACCATAACCTCCAAATCCTTTACAAGGGTTTGGTCAAAGCTTGAGCTGGTCCAATTGGGATCCTCTTCTATGTTCTTTTCTGTTCCATGTTTCATGCTGCCATAAGGAAGGTCTTTTTCTTATCTAAAGAATCCGGTGCTATTATTGGAAATGATTATTTACAATGATTCTTATTACCTGTAAATATCAAGCACTATAACAACCAATGTGCATATATTTTCTAAAGTATCATAACTCTAAAAAGAAATAAGAGCTCAGAGAAGTCACATGGTTAATAGTTGTCAAGATAAGGATGAGGCTGGATGTGGTGGTGTATGCTTATAATCCCAGTAACTCTGGAGGCTGAGGTAGGAGGATTACAAATTTGAGGTCAATCTCAGCAAGTAGGCAAGACTCTAAACAACTAAATGATACTCTGTCTCAAAATAAAGAATAAAAAGGGTTTGAGGTGTAGCTCAGTGGCAAAGCATCCCTAGCATCCATCCCCAATACAAAAAAAAAAAAAAAAAAAAAAAAAGATTAACATGAGGACCCTGCTATACCAGTTAGGGCTTTGGGTTTGGGTTGCAAATAAGACTCTAATTCTAGTTAACATAGTCAGAATAGTAATTTGTTGGAAAGGCACTGGAGATCTCAAAACCTCTAAGAATCCTTCCATAAAATATATACTTATATGCATACTATATATATGTATGCACACACACATATATAGCCCCCTCTTTGAAAGGGTATCAAATGGTGCTGCAGAAGTAGAATCAAAGCTGAACAGAGGAACAGAAAAGAAGTGCCAAAAACATATTTTGGAGAAAAGATAGCCTCCTCAACAAATGGTGCTGGGAAAACTGGAAATCCATATGCAACAAAATGAAATTAAACCTCTATCTCTCACCATGCACAAAACTCAACTCAAAGAGGATCAAGGACCTAGGAATTAAACCAGAGACCCTGCACCTAATAGAAGAAAAAGTAGGATTAGGCCCCAACTTCCTAAATAAGACTTCTATAGCACAAGAATTAAAATCAAGAATCAATAAATGGGATGGATTCAAACTAAAAAGCTTCTTCTTGACAAAAGAAACACCATCTCTAGGGTATATAAAGAACTCAAATATCTTAACACCAAAAAAATAATAATAATAATTAGCCCAATCAATAAATGTGCAAAGAAACTGAACAGACACCTCTCAGAAGATGATATACAATCAATCAACAAATATATGAAAAAATGTTCAACATCTCTAGCAATTAGAGAAATGCAAATCAAAACTACTGTATGATTTTATCTCACTCCAGTCAGAATGGCAGCTGTTATGAAGACATACAACAATAAGTATTGGCAAGGACGTGGGGGAAAAGGCACACTCATACACTGCTGGTGGGACTGCAAATTGGTGCACCCAATATGGAGAGCAGTATGGAGATTCCTTGGAAAGCTAGAAATGAAACCACAATTTAACCCAGCTAACCCACTCCTTAGTCTATACCCAAAGGACTTCAAAACAGCATACGCTAGGGACACATCCACATCAATGTTTATAGCAGCACAATTTACAATAGCTAAACTGTGAAACCAACCTACATGCCCCTCAGTAGATGAATGGATAAAGAAACTGTAGTATATACACACAGTGGAATATTACTCAGCATTAAAAGAAAATAAAATTATGGCATTTATACGTAAATGGATGGAGTTGGAGAATATAATGCTAAATGGAGTAAGCCAATCCCAGAAAAACAAATGCCAGATGTCTTCTCTAATATGTGAATGCTGATCTACAATCAGGATGTGGGGGGACCATGGGAGGAATGGAGAAACTTTAGATAGGGCAAAGGGGAGAGAGGGGAAGGGAGGGGGCATGCTAGTGAAAAGATGGTGGAATGAGATGGACATCATCACCCTAAGTACATGTATGAAGACACTAATGGTGTGACTCTGTATATAACCAGAGACATGAAAAATTATGCTTTATATGTGTACTGTGAATTGAAATGCATCCTGCAGTCATGTAAAACAAATTAGAATAAATAAACAAATTACAAAAAAAGAGAAATAGAGCTCATCAGGACTGAACTGAAGATGTCTACAAGGAATAACCAAGAAAAGCAAGATACAGAAAAATATCTACAATATTATCCCATTTGTATAAGTGATAATACAAAAATGCTTATATGTACATCTATTTGCCTAGGGTGAGAGTGGGGTCAGGGTAAAGGTTGATGGAGTCAAGTATAAAAAGAAAAGAAGGGGCTGGATTGTAGCTCAGTGGTAGAGTGCTTGCCTAGCATGTGTGAGGCACTGTGTTCAATCCTCAGCACCACATACATACATACTTACATACATACATACATACATACATAAAGGTATTTTTTAAAAAGGAAAAGAAAAAAGAATGCATATTGTCTACATACAATCTTATTTCTGCATTTGTGTGAAACTGTATTTATGTTTGGTTCATTAAACAAATCATAATGTTTTAAGTGCTGGAAAAGAATCTTTATAGGATGCTGCCACCATCAACATGAGCTCTCTGCATCTGTGTCCTCTCTGCTTCCTTTCCTCCAAAGGAAGCATCTAAGGGCAATAATTTTGCCTGGGTCCAGGTGAGTGTCTTTATCAATGCAGGTTTCCATAACAAGACAGCATGGGCTGGGAGGCTTAAGCAACAGAAATTTATTTCCTCACAGTTCTGGAGGCTGGAAATCCCATATCAAGGGTTGACCAAGCAGTTTCTGGTAAGAGCTCTCTTCTGCCACCATCTATTGTATGCTCACAAGAACTCTTTGTGTGCTCTTGAGAGAGAGAGAGAGATCTCTCCCACTCTGTGTTTAAATATACCAGATTTATAAGATTAAGATCCCATACCTAGGACCTCACTTAACCTGAATTACCTCCTAAAGATTCTAACTCCAAATACAGTCCCAGTGGGGTTAGGGCTTCAGCACATGCATTTTGAGGGGACACGGTTCAGACCGTAACAGTGAACCGACTTCTTTAGTTTTTGTTCCATCATGGGAGTCTACTTTTGCTAGACTCACAAACATAATGACAGACTCCTCAAATACCTACCTGTGTTAGGACAGTGGTCAAAGACCCCTTAAAAATGTGTGTGTGTGTGTGTGTGTGTGTGTGTGTGTGACTCTAAAACCCATGCTCACATTTTATTATTTCAGTAAATTTTTCCTCAGAGGACTCTGTTTCAATGACATATATTCATACTTTAAATATAGTCTTTAGCACATATATTTTCACTGTGTTACCTACCATGGTTTCTAATTTGCTATTATACAGATCCAAACTTAATCTATTGTATAGATGCTTGTAGATGGGCTTTGAGAGGGTGGGTCTTGGAGGATATCTTATCTTCCATGTTTCTTTTTTTTTTCTCTCTTTCTCTTCTGCTGTGCTGTGATAGTGAAATTATGTAGATTATATAGTCCCCCTCCTCCTTGACTTTTGAAAAGAAAATAATACTTCATACCTGAAAAAAATTTCTTTTCTGAGAAAGATCGACTATAATGTTACTACCAAGTATCATACTATCAAATATCCCCTGGCTGCAGGTATCTGAAGTTTTATTGTTTATTACTTCATATGCACATTAATGGATTATGCTACTATGCTTATTATTAAATTATTGTTTTTCAAGATTACTATTCAAAACTCCAAAATGACTACTCACTTTCTAGTCCACACACAACTTCTATGAGGCTAAGACTAATATGGTCATTACAAATGCATAAAGATTCTTGAATCTTGGAATCTATGGAACATATGCAACAAATGTTACATAATGTATACTAAAATGCAAACCATGTTTAACAAAAATGTCTCCGAAAAATATAAAATACAAGCCAGAAAAGTGCAAAAGAGTATAAATACTATGGACTCATTTGTAAAAGAAATAAGGGAAATAAGAATACATTCATATTAGCTTATCTTCAAACAACACACACACACATACACACACACACACACACACACACACACGCAGGCGCGCGCACACACAGAGGATGGTCTTAGAGATTATATTGTAACCCCTACATATTAAAGCCCTAACCCTCAGTATATCAGTATGTGACCATATGTAGGGAAAGGGCCTTCACAGAATTAAAATGAAACTGCTAGAGTAGATCCTTATCCAACCTGACAGAACTGGTATTCCTACAAGGAGAGGTTAGGTCACAAAGACACCAGAGGAATATGTGCCTGGAATGACAGCCACATGAACAGGCAGCAAGAGGATGGCCATCTGCAAGACAAGGGGCCTCAGAGGAAAACAATGCTGCCACACCTGGGTCTTGAACTTCCAGCCCCAGCAACTGTGAGAAAATACATTTCTGTGGTTTAATCTATGTAATCTGTTTTATTTTGTTATGACCACACTAGCCAACTAAATTAGAAGGATAAACTCGAAAACAATGAAGTTAGTTACCTACAAAAGGATCAAGAAATAAGGTGGAAGGGATATCAGAGAGAGTTTCATTTCTGTCTTTTATGGCCTTTACGTAGTTTTGACTTTTGGAAGCATGTTAATGTTCTATACGTTTAAAATAAATTCAAACAGGATGAGATAAGAGGGGGTGGGGAGAAGCTAAAACAGAAAACAAACCACAAAAAGCAAACCAAATTATATTTCAAATGTAATGTATGCAATAAATACACTGAAATAGAGGGGAGAATTAACCCAAATAGGTTTTTGTGTTTGTTTTGTTTGTTTGTTTTGTTTTGTTTTGTTTTGTTGTTTTTGATACCAGGGATTGAGCCCAAAGATGCTTCCACATCCCAAGCCCCTTTGTTAATTTCATTAGATACAGAGTCTTGCTGAGTTGCCGAGGCTGGGTTTGGACTTGCCATCCTCCTGCCTCATCCTCCCAAGTCACTAGGATTATAGGTATATGTCATTGCACCCAACTTTAATCCAATGAATTTTTAATTGTGGTATTTATTTGCCTATATATCAGCAGTCTTGGTTGGGCAAACAATGGAATGAGGATAAATGGGTTGATATTGTTGAGAGCAAAGGTGCTCACTAGAGGAAAAGACTCAGAAATACAGCACTGAGAAAGATAAGAAAGAACCCCATGGGGATGATTTGGAATGGGAAGCATAACTGTTAATTTATGATTTCTAAAATCTTTGTGTGTGTAGTCATACTTAAGTGCACATCCATACACACACATATATGTACAGATATGCATGATTATGTGTATATACTTGCATGCATTTCCTAATTCTGACCAGTTAAAACACTTAAAATAAAAAATGACACAATAACAATGAGCACACTTAGCATGCACATTTTGGTGTCTACTATTTCTAAGAGGAACAAAAGTGTGTCAGAAAAAAAATGGCTGAATACTAGACTGGAGCATAATAAGTACATACTATTTTGTACTTATTCAGAAAAAGTTATTTGGCAGAATAAGTATATACTATTTTGTTGTGTCAAAAATAAAATACTTAAAAAGATGCAGACCAACTTGAAGGAACTTACACTGGCCAAATCTAGAATAATTTTAGTGCCAAAGAAACTGAGTAGAGTAGTGGACTATAAAGCAAATTATAAAATAAGAGTCCATGTGTTCAAACTAAATCCACAGACAAAAAGACAGGGTTCTTGGTTACAATGGTATACTGTGTCAAGGGGAAAGATAGAGGAAGGACTGGAGTAATTACCAGTTTGTAAAATCAGTTCAGGCAAGAGTCACCAGTTGATGGTAAAAACAGGTGAAATTTTTATGGGAACCACAATATTCTTCAAGCAATACCCAGATTACTTATTAGTCACAAGGGAGCAAAAGTCATAACTATAGAGTGAACAAATAATGACACCTTCACCATGTTATTAAAATTAACATCACAATAAAGGGCAAAGAGACTTCATTGGTTTCCAGATGTGATGCATTGAAAAGGACACAACATTGCTTGTAAGGTGTTCTGGCCTGTAATACACAATTTGAGTTAAATCATGAGGAAATATTAAACAACTCTACATAAGGAATATTGTTCATTTTCATATATTTCAAATATCAATATCATGAAAGACTAATCTTTTGAAAATATTCCAACAAAAGGTTGATAACTAGATGCAATTATTGG
This sequence comes from Ictidomys tridecemlineatus, assembly GCF_052094955.1. Classification (NCBI taxonomy): domain Eukaryota; kingdom Metazoa; phylum Chordata; class Mammalia; order Rodentia; family Sciuridae; genus Ictidomys; species Ictidomys tridecemlineatus. Next base: position 115,638,170 of record NC_135477.1, on the reverse strand, counting down.
GGAGGGTACCAAGGATTGAACTCAGGGGCACTTGACCACTGAGCCACATCCCCATCCTTATTATATTTTTATTTTGAGACAGGGTCTCACTGAGTTGCTTAGCACCTCACCATTATAGAGGCTGGCTTTGAACTCACTATCCTCCTGTCTTAGCCTCTCAAGCCACTGGGATTACAGGTTTCCACCCCCACGTTGGGCTAAATGAGATTTGTGATCTTAGACTGAACCCCATATTGGAAAGACAATGCTATAAAGCATTGTTAATGGATAAAATCAACATAAGGTTGGTAGACTAGGTAATGTGGCTGTTTTCACTAAAATATCTTTAGTATGAAATATGCATTCAAGTATTTAGTAGTAAAAAACATGATAAATACACCACATTCTCAAATTGCTCACAGACACTCACAAACTTAGGATAGACATAGATGAAAGTTGGATAGATAGGTGGCATGCACAAATAGTAGGGAAAAAATGGTATAAAATAGTAACTATAGGTGAATCTTGTTAAAAACCAATATTGGTATACATATTCTTGCATTTTGTGTAAGCTTGAAGTTGTTTCCAAATAAAAAGCTTTTTAAAGGGTTTTTCAAGCTTTGTGCCTGTGTTGTACATATCTGAAAAAATGCTCTTAAGGAAAGGGCTTTCTCCTCTGAAAGGTTTCCTGATTGGGAATCAGTTCTTTTTGAGTGAACTCCTTTTCTTTCTTCTAAAGGATACTGGTCTTGTAAGAAAAGTGACAGTAATTAGGAAAGCAGCTCAGGATCTGGTTCTCAGATTATTTTGATTGGGGAAAAGATTTTTTTTTTTCTTATATTGAGGAGTTGTTAGCTCAAGAATGAACAAAAGTTTAACAGGAAGAATATAAGATTGCAAGTTGTAGCACATTTATATGTAGCTTTAACATTTTATGTTGAATAAGAGACGTTATGTAAGAGGCAACAAATGACTTCACTTTCCAACCAAAAAGGTATAAAATCTGAGAAGACAAAAAGCAAAATTTAATAATGTGTCTTTGGAAACACTCATTGTCCTCTTGTGTTTTCCCTTGTGAATCACCTAAAGATCTGATTCTGTTTTCGGCTCCATTTTGATTGTGCAATCTGCTTTGCCAGTGTCTCCTCTCCTCACTGTGGGACAGCAGAATGCGGAGATTCTCTTCATGCCCTGACCAGCAAACAACCCCACCTGCTCATCCACCTAGATTTCTTTTATTTCAGTTGAGAGACTATTTGATTGTAATTATGTTAACCCACTAATTTGTAATTAGACCAGTTCCACCTGAAGGGCTAATCTCTAAGATAGTTCTTTTAGAATTTTTACAAATAGTCATATACAGGTATATAAAATTAATTGGAATGCCATAAATTTATATTGGCTATAGTATACTCAGAAAGTATTTAAAGGACATATTCTGTCCCTTTATACTTTAGAATTTATTTTATTCTTAAAACAGTATTATTTTGGAAGTGTTCAAATATGTACAAAGGAGAGAGCATCATCTACTGAATTCCATGTACTTATCCCACAACAACACATAGGCAGTCTGATTTCAAGAATAACCTTGAATTTTCACACTTATCCCCCAGTGAATTATTTTTGAAGCAAATCTCAGGCATTAATATTATATCATTTCATTTATAAATTTAGTATTTATTTGGGAAAAGTGCTACATCATTATTATACAAAGTAATTTCATACTAATTTAAAGGCCATTCTAATTAATGGCAATTAAAACTTCACCTTCAAATAATGTTGGACTTTTCCTTCTATTTATGGTATTTCTTCTTGATCTTTCCCTTTGATCTCTAACCCTCTCTGTACATTATTGGAACATAAAAAGTCTGAGGCATATCTTAAAGTCCAAGAAATCTCCAGATTATATATAACCTTCAGTGTTATGCTCATAATTTGAACTTTTAACATTTACAAAAATACTTCATTGTAAAATAAAATGAAGACACAGGAAGCTAAATGAATGTATAGCTTATTGAATTATTATAAAATGAACACCCTTTAAATAACCTCCCAGATGGTCTCAATAGCTTCTCCTTGTGAACTCAACCAAAGCAGCTCCCTCCCCCAGAGGGATAATTATAACCCCCCCACCCTGCTCTGCTTTAGTGATTTAACACCCAAGAGTGTAAACCAGGATGCTATAGTTTAGTGTTGCACATTTGTTTTTGTCTAGGTATGTTATTGAAGCTGCATGTCCTTTGAAACAGACTCTATACCCACCCTGATGAATGCTCACTACCTTCCCCATCCATGAAAAGTAATTAGGTTTTGTTGCTTTAAACATTCTTTCCTTCAATGTACCATTACTATAACTAAAATATATTCAACTAAACCCACACAAAGATTAAAAGCAAACACTTTTTCCTGATGTAAGCAGACAAATTAGTCCAAAATACTTTGATCTAGATTGAGGTGGGAGGCACAAAGCACATTTTTATAATCTCAGCCAACACTGGAAAGCCCAACAGTAAGTATTAGATTGTATTTTGAATAACTTCTGGTGGCAAAGTTTCCTCTTAGTTGTCATGACAATATTCACATTCTTTACAATGTGGAAGCAATTAGAGAGTACCCTGGAGATTAAAAGGAAAAAAAAAAAGAATGAAAACTTCTAGACAAAGGTGTTGATTTAGGATAATTAGGGTGAAATAAAGATTAATGCATTTTGATCAGTTCTTGATATAACATTCTTTGAAAATCTTTCCACCTACACTTTTATTGATTAAGGAAACAATACAGCTCAAAATGACAGTTATGTGATTGATGAAAAAGAGCACATATTAAAATATGAATTCCCATTTTGTATTCTTTGTCTTTCTACCAGGTCTCTTATGCTTGCATATCATGATGCACAAGTCCAGAGGTAGCTTATGCTGCAAAATGTATCCATTTCAGAAAGTTGTCAACAAGAGCTTTCTGCCAATAAAATAGCAAAATAATTTAAGATATTTTTCTTCATTCATGTTTCAAAGTCATGTTTAGTTTAGAAAGAAACTGGAAAATATCTCTAGCATTAGTATCCATCTTCAATGAGGATGATTACAATAACATTACTGCTTATTGCTTGACTTTTGTTAAATCTTTTGTTTCTTGGTGAGAATGATAGATGGTCAAATGTCATTTTTTTTTGGTTTCCCTTCAAATTTCCTTCTTACTATAGTAGGAAAAAAGTATATAATGTAGATTATTCACTATTTGTAACATCATAATATTAATATTAAATGTGATTTTTGCCTCTTTTTAAATGTCTTTATGAGGTTATAAGACCTGAATGAATAATACAGATAAAAACCAAAGTTCTGTGGGTGCTATTAAAATATAGCATTATTTAATTTTGGTCATATTTATTGCCCCAAAGAGTATTAGTTGGGGAAATAATTATGATACTATTATCATGCATTTACATTAACTATTTTTACCTTAACTTATATTTTTTCATTAATACTATCTATAAGGCCAGAAAGGTTCAGCTGAATAATACATTTTCTGGTGAAATTGTGAAGCATTTGTTAAACAATATCACTTATTTTTTCTTAAAAATTTGATGATTAGAAATGATTGCTTATCCATACGATTTTGATATTACCTTACATTCTTGAAGAGCTTATCAAAGGTGTAACCTCTGTGCTAAGTTTTACACTCCAAATTCCTCTAAGAGGAAAAAAAATGACTTCAAGATCTCGTCACTATTTCTCAACTGTCAAAAATGTCTTTTCTTTCTGGTGGTAAAGAAATATCATATTACTTTTTTTTTGTTTCAAGGTCATCTGTCAACAGTCTCAATTTACCTGCAAGTCTTGATAGATCTTAAACATCAATAAGTGACTCATTCCTACCTTGCAATATAAAACTGAGTCTGTTCTTGTGTCAACTAATAAGACTATGAGTGCTTTTTTAGCAACGTTGGCAGTAAACACTCAGATGCATCTCTCTTTCTTAGAGGAAGGGGGGAGAAGAGACACAGAGATCTCCTCCTAAGGAATAGATACTCTCTGGCTTCATCTCTTTGTCAAACAGTTCAGCCCCAAAAGAAGAAATAACCTTTCTATATACAGAATCTTTTTTAAAAAAATGTTTTTTTGTTCCTATTGTAAAAGAAGCACTATCTCTGCCTGGACTGTCCATAAAGCATCCCTTTTGTATGCTTCCTCCCTATTTTCATGGAATTTAAAGCATCCTTTTACATTGATATACCAAATAACCATCTGGACTACACAGGAGTGGGCAGTTTATTATAGGGAAGTTTTTTTTTAAAAAGGAACTACAAGAGCCCATTGTACTCTTTGCATTGCAAGTGTAAGGACACCAAATGTCAAAGAATTAATTTTTATGTGATTCTGAGCACCTCTTTGCAATTGTATGGAATATAAGCTCAGTAATAACTTGTGAAGTCAAAATCCTCATGTCCATATCAGGAAGCCTAAATGGGCTAGTGGATGACTGACTAACCTATTTAATGTATTTCCCCTAATTATCAATAATGCTAATTGTTATAATACTTTGTTGGGCCATTCTATTGTAAATAGACTGACTTATCTTCATACTTCCTTCCTTGCCATTACCTTCCATCCAACAGAGAATCAGGAAACACATTTATTTATTTATTCAGCCATCAAAAATATTTACAGAGAACTTTCTATTTGCAAGGCATTCTTCTTAGTATTAAAGAATATTATAATAAGGTTAAGAAAAACCTTTTGCTTTCAAGGACCCTGGTTTTTATAGAGAAAGTAAAATGTGGTCTAAAAACCACAATAGAAAGCAAGGCTATTTGAGTAGAAATATGAGGAAAGGGAAATATGTATTGATCATCTAAGTGCATTCACATGTGATTTCACATAATTCTTACCAGCAACCCTCCTCAGGAGTCCAGGAGTACTGTCTCATATTTTTTTTTCTTCTTCTTCTTCTTCTTTTTTTTAGATAAAAAGATGAAGGAACTTGCTGAAGGTCATGGGGGTTTTAAAGTGGATTTGTCTGAGTCTGCAGTCCATGCTCAGTCTACTAGAATTGCAGTCTTCAACTTCCAGAGAAGGAAAAGGCCACAACATGCTGAGATGATCAGAGACTCCAAGAGAAAGAGAAATAAGATTTGGAGAAAAGGTGTTCCGGGAATGGGAAAGGAAAGAACTCGCTTGGGGAACAGCACAGAGTAGTGCAGATACATAGTGGAAAATGAAGCTAGAATTAGCAGCTATGAGCCTGAGAAATTAGACCATTTAGTGGAGTATGGAGGCTGTGCTTTATCCTGCAACCAACTGAACCACTGGAAACTTCTGACCAAGGGCAAGCAATGCCATTGGGGGAGAAAATGTTTGCCATTAGAGTACAAAGTGCATGACAGAGGGAAGAGATACTAGCTATTTCATCATTCCTAGTGCAGGCCACACTTCTGGTGTGTTTCTGCCTTTGCCTGGGAAGCTGTCAGTCATGCTTTCTGTGGTCTGTAGTGGACATATTCATTCCTTTGAGAGACTCACAGTTCCTTCTTAATTCTAAGTATGTCATAGAGAAGTGTTTCTATGGTTAATGAGTAAAGACAAGCAAACAAAAAAAAAGTGGGGGGACTCAAACTCATGAAACTATAATTAAAATCATAATTGTACTTCTTAAGTAAGCTCAATTTTTCTGCACATTGTATCTTACAATAAGGCAAATGCCCATTCTAGGGGTGGGAGAGGAATAAGAGTAAAACAGAGTCTGGGGTCATTGCTATTTTACACAAACTCATATGTTTCATAGAAATTCTAGAAGGTCTACATGGGAAAGGATAAAGGGGTTGTAAATGGCTTAGAAAGGGATGGCATTATTGAAGATATTTTGCAGTACCCAGTTATAGGTTGAGTGTAGGAGTTCATGCTAAGAGATGTAGATATACCCACATGTTGCAGGAGTGCCCAGATTCTTGGCCTAAATTGTTCTCATTTTTCCTGACTTCTCCTCCATTCAGTACACATTTGAATCACCTGGGGAAAAGTACCCCCCCTCCCAAATCCAGACCCTATCCTCCTAAATAAAAAGATTATGAATCAATTCATCTAATACATTTTCTGCTCTATTTCAAAAATAGAGTTTTATTTACAGAGGCTAATACACATAGGCTTTGGGTCTACAATTTGATAAATGGATCCATTTTTAAAACAAAGATACCATAAATTTCAGATACACACATTTTTTGATCTTTAAGCAGTAAGTTGAAGTGTTTGTAAGGTTAGAGGAAATTCACCAGCCTATCAGAAATAGGAAAGATTATTAAATTTATGTTCAAGATATATTATAAACTATATATACTCAGAAATAAAATGTATTTTAGAAAGGGTTTCAATATCAAATGTGTTTCTTTGCTTTTTAGGTTATATATGTTGAAATATTGAATTTACAATGTATGTGAGTGAATTCTGGGGAAACTATGCACCATGAGACTCTTTCCCTATGTGAATCACCTCATTGATAAACCTTCAGACCTGTTAGTGGAGATCTCAGACTGAGTCCAGAGCGCTGCCCTTGGTCCTGTAATCATGTACGGAGGAGGTGGGAGAGGAGCAGACAGGGAATTATGCCAACTCCAGCCTGTCTAAAGGCAAGAACCTGGCTTTGTGTCATGTTTCTAAATGAAGGATGCTCTGCCCAGAAAACTGCTAAAGAATGCCAAGGAGTCAAGCCCAGAAGAGCACTAAGATAGGGGAGGTTGAACCAGGAATTTAAGACTTGGTTTCATTTTTCTTATCATGATTAAAACCACTTCCGAAACATTGATAAGAGAGGGGATCAGGAATTTTAAAGAGTGATTTTGGTAAACATGTAAGCAATTAAACATGCAAGATATAACTTTATTGTTGATGTTCATTTCTAGCACTCTTTCTGGGAGAACTGATGACACACTAAAACCTAATTTCTGGAACCAGCTTTTGGAAGCTCAGATTTTTAAATTCTTATTGGTTATTGGAAGTAAGCAAACAAACTCTTAACAACGCAGTGAAACCATGCATGATCTCCATTTCAACTAGCATTAGGGCTAGAAAAATATTGTCATAATTTTAACATTCTATTTTCAGAGGAATGTTAAAAGTGAGTGAATAAATTCTGTATGTAAATTTAGTTAGCTAAAAAAAAAAAAGACTTTAGTGTTTGGAAATGTAGGCATACGAATCAAACACCGCAGAGTCACCATTTCTCCTCAGAGCCTATATATAGAGAGGGGAAGTGAACTACTTCAAGTTTACCATGTGCCCGGCCAGGCTCTAAGAAAAATTCATGACATAGATTATCTCATGTAATACGACACTCTAATGGTGTTGGTCCCATTATTATTATTTTTTCCTATTTCATAGATGAAGGACCTGAGAAATTAATTTGCCCCAAATCACCCACCTAGCAGGGGTGGATGCAGGACTAAGCCTAGGCAGTGTGATTTCAGAGCAGAGAGAAGCACAGAACTGATGTCAGATCCCCTCAAGAATGTTCATGTGCTGCATCAGAAATACACCCTGCAGCACCTGGAACCTGTTCAGAGGCAAATCAGGGAAAGCAGGAACCCAAGCCCAACCCTGGCTGCCTCTGGCCTCACCCTCTCTGCCTCCCTCGGTCCTCACAACAAGTATCCAACAATCAGGCAGTTTGTTTTCTTTTCTTCTCCAATCTTTCTCCTCCCTTTGAACAGCAGCTTCAAAGTGACCAAATGGACAGTCCCAGTTGCCGACAAGGACAAGAGTTGAGGCAGCTCTCCTCTGCCAATCACCTTGGGAAGTGCAGTCAGCAGCAGGTGCTGGGTAGGCAGGCAGCTGTGCCTGGGCTTGGGTAAGTGATGCTGCAGAGCCCTCTGTGTCTGTATCTCTGTTGCAGTTTTCCCCTGTGCTCTGTGTCACTATCCAATTTCACACTATAAGAATGTTTCTGGAGACATAATAAGACCTGCATGATGCTTCCTAAGGGCAGGTGCTATTCGAAGCACTTCACCCACAACGCTCCTTTCCTTCTCATTTCCATCCTTTGGGCTAGGTATGGCCACCAGCTCGACCCCATTTGCATAGAATTTTCCTGGCTTTAGTACTACAAGTCCTATATCCCAGGCAACATGGGAAGATTGGTCTGCACGGGTAGATACAATTATAGAAAAAAGTTAATGGAGGCCCAGAGAAGTTAGGTGACTTGCTCAAAATCACAGTTACCAAGTACAGAGCCAGGATTTGAAGCCAGGCATTCTGGCTCCAGAACTTCCTCTCTTAATCAATAAGACTAGGGGAACATTGATGATGGACTAATAACAATGATGATAATATCTCAGACTGGGAAATTAGAAAAGGGAAAAGGTTTTTGGAAACTGTGCTAGGAAGGCCCTTCCTTTATAAGCCTTCCATTGGACTTGCACCTGAGTGTTAGGTGTTATTATTCCCATTGTATAAATGAAGAAACAGCATCTCATGAAAGTTAAAAGTGCTGCTTAAGTCCTTAGAGGTAGATTTCAAACCTGACTCTTATTGTCTCTGGAATCAATGATTACTTCAATGTCATCTGGCTACTTCTAACAAGAACTTACATTTACAGGGCACGTTAACAATTTTCAAAGCCCTGTCACATGCTTTTACTCTTTCGATCCTGTGAGCTCACTGGGTCAGGCACATCAGTGAAAACATCCTCATTTACATATCAAGACACTGAAAATCTAAGAGGTTGTGTGTTCTCTGAGGTCACACAGAAATCATGTGGCTGAACCAGAAGCCAAGTTTTCTCCAAAGTTCATTTTATTCTTTCTCCCTAACTTTATTAGGATGTGTTCTGTAGGATATTTGTGACCTATGTGACAGAGGGAAATAAGTGAGGCAGTGTAAAACCCAGCTCTAGGGCTGGGGGTGTGGCTTGGTGGTAGAATGCTTGCCTAGCACGTGCTAAGGCCCCAAGCTCAATCCCTGGCAACACCAAATTAAAAAACAAACAAACAAAAACCTGAACTTCACTTTCAACAATATAAGAGTGATAGAATGAGTAGGCAATTGAGCATACAAACTTCTAAAAAGGCTAACAGGGGCCTCAAGGAAATAGGCCTAGACTTTTTATATTTCAGAGAAGACCAGAACAAATAATATATATGGTGCAAAAGATCTCTTCTGTCTCAAACTCATTCATTCACTCATCAAATACTTAATATTTTAACATGTGCCAAGCAGAGTTGGGGCAGGTGGACAAGACTTAGCAATATGTATATAGGACTGTTACACTACTAAGCTTATGGTGCAGTAGAGAGCCACTACCATTGCTTATTAATCATACCAATCCTAAGTCTTCCCACACTAGCTGTGGATGGGGGTGAGGGAGAGACAGCTAGTTTGCACAGTATTTGTCAATTTATGGTGTAAATAACTCCCACCTGTGGTTGATTACAAGCTACCAAGGTGATGTCAATTGCCTCCACAATATTCCTGAAAATTTAACAATTAGTTCTCCAGGCTCAGCAATCCCCTGGAACCATCTGCCACATACTAACCCAACCCCCACATAGTTTGCACTCTAAATTTCCCTTGCAAATACTTAAGGGTTTCAGGAGTTGTTTCCAAAATTAGCACAGCAGTATCAAAAGTTGGGAAACTATATACAAATTTGGGTTTAGCCTTACAGCGACAGAAGTGAGGGCAGGGGAATCCAATGTACACCTACTAAAATCTATAGGAAATGTTAAAAGGAAAATTCCTTAGATCAATGAAATTTAGTAGAGATTATTTTAGCAAAGCAGAACAAAAATGATTTAAGAATCAGGCATATCACAAAGCACATTCTGAAAACTCTCACCAAAATGGCAGTATTTACTTGTTTATTTAATTTTTGGGGGGAATCATAGATTGACTGCATGCCTTTATTTTGTTTATTTATTCATTTATTTTTTAATGCAGTGCTGAGAATCGGACTCAGTGCCTCACATATGCTAGGCAAGAGCTCTGCCACTGAGCTACAGCCCCAGTCCCAGCAGTATTTATTTAATAATATTTTTTTAAAAGGTGGTAAAAACATCAAAACAACTTAATTGGCTACAGCTAGTCAATCAACCAGTCAATTGGCTTAACTAGTTAATATTTTACAGCTGAGGTAATTGGCTACAGGACTTTCTGCAACCAACTAAATTTCAGTTACTATGATTAAACTGTAGTAGTTTGGTTCATTAGGCCCTGTGCAGGTGTCCAACCCAAATCCAGGACTTCCCATATTTTTATTTAGCCGAAGAAAAGGCTGGAGCATAATTTAGAGGCTGCTAACCACCTAGACATGTGCTTCTTGACTGCAGGAGATGGACAGTTTTAATAAGTTTAATTCTCCCAGCCTCTTGGCTGTATTCTTTCAGGCCCATTTTATCACATGAGTTCTTACCTGAGAGACAGACACAGTGATCCATATATCCTTGAATTGTTTGTAAGTGGTTTGGACAGAGAGCAGGAGCTGGGTTCAGGAGGTGAGAAACTTGCTGGGAGAGAATGTTGACAAGAGCTCATAAGGAAGAGTGGGAAACATCAAAGCCTCATGAATGCTGCTTCATCATTTTGCCTGGTGTTCATGAAATATGCACATTTTGAGCTATCAACAGATATAAAGTGATAATGATAATAAAAGCAGGTCAAAAATAAAGCAAGGCAACTTTGAAGGATTTCTCGCCTCCTATCTTTTTCTAATAACCTGGCAAAAGACATTTGATAGCAAATAAGAGTTTACAGCTGTTATGACTTCCCATAGAGATTAAAGGCTAGTCTTGGCAATACTCTGCAATACTTAGCAGCATGTGTGATATTACTCATGGAAATGCTTCTCACTTTGTGCATTTTACTTAGTTTTTATTTTTTTCTAACCCCAGTATGAGACTGAATTCTTTGTAGATGGAGTAAAGTGAACCACCAGATTGCTTTTCAGTGATAGTACAAAAAATTCTGCCTACCAAAGGAAGAAAAAAAAAAAAACATTACAAGTAATCTTTGGTACTACACACAAGTTTCTGAAGGCCCCCTCAATTGTAAATTACTTATGTGATGCTTGAAAGCATTTGATAATTAGAAAATGCTGTAAATTCATAATGAGAAATTGTTCAAATGAGGTGGTGGGAACAATATATTTAATGATTCCATTAATATGGGTTGTATAAATAAGACTCACTACAGTATTTTGCAACCTTTACTTGATAAACAAATGATGAAGAAACAAATATAAAAATCCTGTTAAGTGATTGAATTTAGCCTGGTCAGCCCAGGATGATCCTATATCTATAATAGTTTATCATCATATATTTTCCAATAATGTCCTGTGTTTGACTGATTAAATATTAAACCTAACATATACACAAAGACTTTTCTGAATTGATACATTGTAGGAAGTTTGGGGTAATCTACAATGGCTTCTAAAACAATGTTTTTAGTAATAAATTCATTTGGACAGTAGTATATGAGAACATAATTCAATGCATGGCGCTATTTTATAATTCTTGCTTATAGTACCTACTTCTTTTTCCTTCCTCCTATTATTACAATTTCACAACATAACAAATAGATATCAAGATTTATCATGCTTGCTAGGTGTGGTGGCGCACACTTGTAATCGCAGCAGCTCGTATGCTGAGGCAAATAGGATCCGGTACAGGTTTGAAACAAGCCTCAGCACCTTAGTAAGGGGCTGTAAGCAACCTAGTGAGGCTCTGTCTCAAAATAAAAACTAAAAAGGGCTCAGTAGTTAAGCACTCTTGAGCTCAATCCCTAGTACCAAAAGGAAAAAAAATATTCAGTAGGTACTACTTTTAAAAGCTGGATTTTTCTCTTTTATAGATTTTTTAGCACATATCTCCCAATTCTTATCTTAAATGACACAGAATTCCAATACTCAGGAAATCTAAGTTCCTAATTAAAATTAGGGAGGAAAAAGCTAACATGAAAGAATCAGAGACCCTCCCCCCAATATATTACCTTTGGAACTTAATTTGAATATTTTTTTCTTTAAATTGTAAAATGAATATATAATCTAAAGAAATTTGGAAAAATGAAAAAAAAAGTGTTCTGGACACCAATATAATGATTTTCAGTTCATCAGTTGCAACTGCAGCATGTACTAGGATTTGTATTATTTATTTTCATGAATGTCTTTTAGTAGTTATTCACTTTTTTCATCTTTGAATATACAGTTAGTGCCTAAAACAGTGCCTGGTACATAGTAGATGATAGAAATACTTCCATAAAGGATGGCAAAAAAAATGTTACATTGCCCAACACTCCTTAAAAGATAAAATTTTTTTTATGCTAAACTGGGTCCCCTAGGTTCCAGTTAGAGCAGAACCACAGTAGTTCCTGAGAGAGAACATGTGAACAAATCACTCCATCCTTTTCACTTTGTTCTGAGTCTCTCTCAAAACAGGATGTGGCAACCTTAAGTCTGGCAAGAACTTCACGTTCCACCAGAATAGTCTTTAACTTGTTATCGAAGACTGTGCTTGCCATTAATTACCACAAGTCCAAGGGGACAAGCAGGATAAGGTCTTTCTTTGTGACTAGTGTTTGCTTTCTTTTGATAGTGAGATCAAGCAGCCCATGCTCTAGACAGCAGATAGGAGTGATAGTAAACAGGGACAGTTGAAATGAGTGGCAGGTGATGGAGAGCACTACCAGGGCTGAGATAAATCCATGCCAATTTCCATAGTATAACATGGAAAATGAAGTTAGTCTTCACCTGACTTACATTTTACCTAAGTATACGACAAAGGTCCATATGTAAAGCCTTGGTCTCCATAGTGATTAGGAAGTGCTATGGACCTTAAGAGGTGAGGCCTAGTAGGAGGATCATAGGTCATTTGGGACATCATAGATCATTTGAAAGGGATTATGGGACTCCTGCCTCCCATTCCCTCCCTCTCCTTTCTGGCTCATTGCCATCTGCCACCCTCATCAGAGACTTGACAAATGGTGCCTAATGTTGTATTTGAACCTCTAAACTGTGAACCCAATCAACTTTTTCCCTTTATCAGTTAGTTGGCGCAGGTCAGCATCATGAAACTGACTAATACAACCCAAATGGGCTGCATTTCCCCAGTGCCAGTGTAACACTCTGCTTTTTGGTAGTCTTCTACGAAAACTGTCTGAATTACAGCCTACTAGGTTGCAAGGTATCTGAGTGTCACAGAAACAATCTAACACACTTTGACCTCTTGCTAGACCTCCATTAGAGTTGTGCATAATAATAAAGTTGATAGATCTTTCTGATCACTTTGTATGAACAGAGTAGCTCAACAGCATGTCAAATAACATCTTACTGGACTGACAAAATTAATGTAATCTTTCTTGGTTATTTAGTGCAAAGATCTAGACTTTGGATTTACATATGGATGTGGGTTCAATTCTGTCTCTGACACATATTACTTTGGTTGTATGACTTACGTCTTACATCTGAATTTCTTAGTACTGAGTGTCCCATCTTGGAAAAGGGGAAGAAGAATATCAACATTGCAGAGGTTTATGAGTATTAAATAAGATAAAAAAAGTGATAATTTAAAATGGCATTAATAGCACAAAATAGGCACTCACAGTTGGCACTCAATCAATGTGAGTTTTCCCCTCCTTTCCGTAGACTGGATAAAGCCCTAAGAATAATATCATTCCTTATGTACCATTTTTCCTCTGTTAGAGACAGTGGTTTTCTAGATGCCCTCTCACTTGTTAATTATATGGGATCAGTTTGGAGACCTGACCGTCCTTGCCACCATGTGTGCAGCTAACCTAATGGAACATTGGGCTCCTCCAGAAGACAGATCCTGGGCCTTAAGCGGTAACTTACAGAGAGAGCAGCCTGACAGCAAATCGTGCAGAGCTCAGATTTCCACTGATAGAATTCAACCGTAGACATAAATTACACGGTGCTTACAAGGCAAATGAAACACAATCTATGAGGATGAAGCACCAAGCTTGCACCTCACAGCCAAAATGGATGTGACTGAAACAAGTTTCTTGCAGATTCTTATTTCTGATTCTGACATTTTCTCACAGTTTGTTTAAAAGTTTTCTGAAGTAACTGAAAAGTAATTGTATTTTTTGGCAACATAGAATCCTTAGGAAAGTACTTAAAATGCAGCAGCTGATGGCATAGGAAGAGGAGACTTTGCTTGATTATAGATATTCTGCCAGAGATTTAAAAGTATTTTTGTACACTGAAAAATCGCAACTGAATTATCTTATTTTACGCAAATAACACCCTTCTTTGCCTCAACATGAGATGCAGATAATTTACCAGTCTACCAAAAGTTCTTGACCAGCTGACTCTTCTCAGAATAAATAGAGTGAGGGTTTAAGAAAATAAGTAATGAATAATAAAAACTGCGAAATGTTTAAAAAAATAAGGGGAAAGATAGAATTTGAAGGATCTCCTTTATGTGTATCAGGCAGGTCCCCAAATCATGGCAACAGAAAGCCAAGCTCAACTGATCTGTTTGTATTTTCCCCTTTGTTTATTTGGTTTGTTTTGGTTTTAATTTTCCTGATGAGCTTTTTAATTTTCTTTCTCTTTTTTTTAACTTTTATGGGTTTTTAATTATACCAGGAAGACATAAGTATATTCTACTTAAAAATAAATAGAGCATTAATTTTTTAAATAATTTTTTGGATGTTGATGAACCTTTATTTTATTCATTTATTTATATGTGGTATTGAGAATTGAACCAAGTGTCTCACACATGCTAGGCAAGTGCTCTACCACTGAGCCACAACCCCAGCCTCTAGAGTATTAATTTTTAAACCTAATCTCTATGACCAATATTCTCCATTTTAGTGTATTCTAACTTACTGACAAGATTGGTATATCTCTAGGGCTGAGGTTGTAGCTCAATCAATGACAGAGTGCTTGCCTATTACATGTGAGGCACAGGGTTCGACCCTTAGCACCCCATAAAATAAACAAATAAAATAAAGGTATTCTGTACATCTACAACTACAAAAAAAAAAAAAGATTGGTATAGCTCCTTCTACTCATAAACAATATATATTACTTTTGCTGGGTCAGATTTTATATAAATGGAACCATGCAATACACATCATTTTTCAA
The DNA here is from genome assembly GCF_052094955.1 of Ictidomys tridecemlineatus. Classification (NCBI taxonomy): domain Eukaryota; kingdom Metazoa; phylum Chordata; class Mammalia; order Rodentia; family Sciuridae; genus Ictidomys; species Ictidomys tridecemlineatus. The sequence goes on along the minus strand of NC_135477.1, from coordinate 115,623,101 downwards.
ATTGCTTTATTTACTCAACAATATTTTTAGATCATTCATGTATTTCATATATATTTAAGTCTCATGAATTCATTGTGATACCTTTTACACAAATATAGTAACTTTTAATTAGCCATTCCTTTATAGATAAGTTTTTGGGTTATTTCCAACTTGTTGATATAAATAATGCTACAATTAAAATCCTTATATTCTCTCTTATATATATTTCTATATTTTCAAGTGGTATGAGCATTGCAAAATTTAAAATTTGCAGAATGCTCCCCAAAGAAATTTACCACATCTTAGTTTGTGAATTGAGAGAGTCATTTCCCTTTTTTTTGTGCCTCAGTTTCCATATCTCTAAAATGGGATAGTAATAGTACCTATTCACTGGGTTGTTCTGGAGATAAGAGTGTAAATGTATGTAAAGTGCTTAAAATGGTGTTCAGTACAACATAAACTGATGTGTTGGCTTATTACCATAGTATGCTTCTATTAACAATGCTTGAGAGTGCCTGGAGACAGCAGAGTTGGTTTTTCAACTGTTTGATCTCCCAAGAGATAGGTGAAAATTTCATTTTCTGTGTCAACTCCCCTGCCAGGTATGAACAGGTCCTCTGCTCTCCTCTCCAGCATCTCTGGAAGTCTCCATGGGAGGTAGGTGCTAGACTAGGCAACCGGCATCCTGGCAGCTGATGTGGAATTCCTTAACATGCCTGCAGCGACTCTGTGGGGCACTCCTTATCCACACTGCTGGAAAGCAGTGATCCAGATGGCCTCCAAACTGCTGGTAGGGAGGGAGGGAAAGGCCGAGACAGGGGCAGCAGAGGCTGGGTATGTGCTGCAGGCCCTGTGGTGTGTCAGGGCCATAAAAAGAAGGCTTGGGTGAGGAAATGTTCTTCCTCCAGGCTATTCCGTCTCCTCCCACCAGCATTTAGGGCAATCAAGCTTGCAGAACTTGATCAACTTTCTTCTGTGCTCCAGGCGAAATAAGAGAAGCCAAGCAAATACCCTGCCTTGAGGCATGTGGGCCTTCAGCTCACTCCCATCATGGGAGTAAAGATGATATTCTACAGAATTCATTTGTAAAACATTAGTTATTGAATTTTATATAATAAAATAATGTTTCTATTCTACTCTATATGTACCTGACTATATTCTTGTTTCCTGATATATCAAGTGCTTTTCTCATTTTCGAGTTATCTTAAATTTCACTATGAGGCTGATTATGTTCTTTATCTGTTCATACATCTTAGCATCCACTCCTTTGGCCTGGTAAGAAACTCTTTACTCCCCCATATTACATAAGTGTTTATTGATAAATTTGAGGAAATACCTTAGTATTCATTAACTCATTCAACAAACATTAGTGAATACCTACTTCATGCCAGGCATTGTGCTAGAGTCTAGGAGTAATAAAGAAAAATGTTGTCCCTGTCCTCAGGTTGCTTACAGTCTGGGACTGCATTTCCAAAAGTGAATTGCAGAGAAATCATATTCCTGCAATTGTTACACACACAATCATACAACCACACACATACACATACTTTATCATCAAACACATTTAGGAAATGCTTTACATGTTACACATCAACATATTAAAAACTCCAGCACCTGGAGATAGTCATATTTAATTTTGCTTCCCCCAGATAAGTTTAGACATACCTTTTGTGCAACACCTTTTGACAATTGCAGAAATTAGCATTTTTCAAACAAACAACGGACAATGCTTTTCTGGATACTTTTGCCATTTTCATGGAGAAAGAATTAGAGGAAAATCTCAAGATCTTAGATTTCTCAAGCTGGTTATTAAATTTAGAACATTTTAAAGAGAGAATATGTGTTATATATTTGAAAAGGTCATATGTTATTTCAAGTTATGCATTATCATTACTTTTTACATAATTTCATTCAAGATTTCTGAACTCCCATAAGGAAGGTTTAAAGGATTTAACCATCTTTTCTGGAAACTTGATCACTGTGATCCAGTGGTTCCCTCCTAATTTTGTAGGTCTCTAAGCACTGTAAAGTATCTGATTTTTGTCCTTCATTATTTTCGCTGCTGTAATTAACTTCATCTCAGGAAGATCATATGGTTAGTTGCCTGGCATGTGTTGGAATCAGGAGTCCCCATTTTTTTTTGGAGGAGCAAAGCTTAGTGTTTTCTAATGTCCTGACTTCATTGAGGGATTCCTGATAGCATCTGGCTCTGTCACTTTCCTGCTTGAAATACTCTTGAGCAGCTGCCCTTCACAGCAGGGTGACTGCAAGCAACTGGCTTGGGATCCTGTTGTAAATGACAGCTGCAGGGTGATTTTGGTCATGGCTGCCAAGAGGCAAAAGTTGAGTGAAAACATTATAGAATTTTCATTATTCACTGTGGCAGTGTGTGCATAGCCAAAGAGGGCACCCGTTGAATACAGAAAAGAAAGTTGGGTTTGTTTCTTTCTTGAAAGCCTCACTAATGCCCTTTCATTGCCAGAGAGTAGAACAAACATAATGAAATTGAAGAAGCTATAGCCAGGGCTAAATTATTGAATATTTTCCAACCCAGTATTTCCTGCCTTTTCTGCCTATTTTATACATGCTTGGCCTGAGAAACTAAATAATAATAATACTATCTCTAATAATAACATATACCATCTAAGAAGTACCTACCAGATACCAGCCACCATTGCTTATAACTATTACCAAAATTTTGCCTCCCAATACTTTCATGAAGTAGCTGGTATTTTACAGATGAAAATATTAAGCTTTAGAGAAATTTATAACTTGCCCAAAGTTGTCTACCTAGTAGTTTATAAGATACACTTGAACTGAGACCAACTTGAACAGGGACACACTCAGAGGTTCATGTCCTTGACTCACCACTGGGTGAGTTTCTCAAGTTCCCATGGTGGTGACTGTCATTCAAATAGTCCCGGTTTTTCCCAGTGCTCTGGTCAGATTACAGCATTAAGACAAGGTGGTAATTTCTAAGCAGAGGTGAGCAATAGGACATTTCAGTGATTGAATTTCACTTTTGGCTGCTAAATTTCAGTGTCAGTTGTGCCTGCTATCCTCTTCAGTAAAAAAAGTTATAGATATTAAGCAACCATCTTGAATATGAAAATGACCACCCAGCATATCCCAAACTTCCTAGGTTCCCTTCAGATTAAGGTGGACTGATTATTGTTTGTTTTTGTACCTTGAGCATCAACTTGTCCCCTGATTTCACTGACTGAAATAAGGATCAATCAGTCCCTTGTCTCCTGCTGAGGTGACAGGATGGAACATGGAATACATATGTGTGAATCAGGCCTGAAGTTGTACAGTCATTACAGGAGGCAAAGTTTGGAAATTTTTTGATTCCTGTGAAAATGAAAAACACTGAAGGAAATGCGACTCAGGCTTTCATCTATCCTGAGGGTGTTGTAAGAGAATGCATGTGGGGTATGTTTCCCAAGAGTGCTTCTGTCTCTGAGCACCTCTTAGGATTTTCTTTTCTTTTTCTTTTTTTAAATGGCAGCTCAAAGATTTTCTTTTATTTCCCTTTCTTTCAGAGATTAAGAAAGGATTTCATTTTTAAAGAAGTTAGTTCCAGTGCAAGAAATACAGTGGTGTTCTGTTTTTTTTTTGGTTTTTTTTTCACATGAATCTCAGAGGAAAGTCAGATTGGGGGTCACTTTTTTCATTTTCCAGTCACTGCAGATGGTTTGGCAGAGGTATTGAAGTGTCTTCAGATAACCTTTTGAGTTAGAGCAGATACTACTTCTCTGAAACTGTTAGGTGCCAGGCTCAGTACAGATGCCATTGTGTTTCCTTCATCCTCCTCCTCCTCCTCACCATTCATCCTGATTCCTTCATCACCAAAACAAAGCCTCTTCTTTGATGAGGCTGAATGCATGGGGCTGTTGCTCACCATTCTTGCTATAGCCAGGGCTAAATTATTTGTCAGTATTTACGATAAACTTTTATTAGAGTGTTTCCATTAAGATGCTTCAAGGCCATGACCATTACATCAAGGAATGAAATACATCCATCTTGTTCTAGTTTAATTGCAGAAAGGAAGGTTGCTTTTATATGCTATAAAGCTACTTTCAGGGAAGACAGAGCTTCATATCTATAGTTACAGAGTTTCGTTTTGTTGAGAGCTTCGGTTTCTCTTAACACAATTGAAATTATAATGCATTTTCACTTTATGAGGCTCCTGAAATGGTCACTGCCTGTTTTAACAAATGACAGGTACAATATGAAGTGGTAGAAGCCAGGCCAAACAGATTCAGAGTAGTAGTTCACAGGATTTGTACTCTGTCTTAGCAAAACACTAAGAGGAAAGGGTTCATGAAGCTGCCTAGGAGATTTCCCTCTCACTCCTTGACCATGTTGCTTTTCTCCTTAATGAGAACTTCACAGAGCCCACCCCTCTCCTCCTTGCACATCAATTGAAGTTGTGCTCTAATTAACTAATTTCCTCTGATTTACTTGCTCAGGTCAGTTTCAGGTTGACTGCCTGGTAAAGTATAAACCCATGTAGAGAAACCAGTGTCCTCACCTTCTAGCCTGCCAGGTTAGCTATTTTGCCTCTGGTCTTCCCAAGCCATGTGGATCCTAGAGAAAGTCTGAGTCAAGGCAGCTGCCTTGACTACATGTAACTCCTGGAGTACCATCTTGTTCGTTAATTGCACTGATGGAAATGAGGATCAATCAATCCCTCAGCCACTGTATTCACCAAAACAGAATTACCACTTGTATTTTTCTTTAATTTTTTTAGTTGTAGATGGACACAATATCTTTATTTATTTTTATGTGATGCTGAGGATTGAACCCAGTGCCTCACTCATGGGAGGCAAGTGCTATACCACTGAGCTACAACCCCAATCTTACCACTTGTATTTTTCTAAAAGGAATCTTTCACTTGAAAATCAAGGGAAGAGAAAACTAGTACCAAAGCACAGAACCTGACTAGTTTAAGACCTTTGTGTTGGTCCTTTCCACTTCAGAGCCAGTGTTTTCTAGTGGACTGGTTGCAGAGTTTTGCTTCCTTGAACTATGATAAGAGACGATTGACATATGGGCTGGGATATAGCTCAGTTGGTAGAGTGCTTGGCTTGCATGCACAAGGCCCTAGGTTTGATTCCCCTGCACTAAAAGAGAGAGAGAGAGAGAGAGAGAGAGAGAGAGAGAGAGAGAGAGAGAGAGATGGTAGTCAGTTCCACTCATTTCCCAAGTTTATCCTAGTGTGCCGGAAGCCACCTAATATGAAATATGTGTGAACCCAATTGGCATGGAAGCTATTGGGTAGGAATGTCTAGTATCTGGAAACTCCCAGTAGCACTCCTGCTGGTTTGAGGCTGTCCATTACATGTGATATCCTACCTAGCTCTGCCAAGTTCATCACTGCACTGGACTTGGAGGGACCGTCTACTGCACTGGCATTGGGGTGATCTGCTGGAGCTATACATAGCCACACAGCCCCATCAGAGATGGGAGTGGCTAGCCAAGGTGCCAATCAACCTGTTGACTGCAAGACACCATGAAGCAAGACTCCACTTGCTGTAACCTTATCCCTGCCTTTGATGTAGTTTCTCTTAAATGAAGGACTAGAGCCATTTTCTAGTCCTTTGGTTCCAGCTCCTATGTGGACTAGAGAACCTATCAGGAGCTCCCCTTTTGTGAATCTAATTTCTGTCTCTGTCTCTTGTTTCTTCACTAATTATTTCAGACTTTCATTTTCTCAGGAGGCTTATCACCTTCTGAGCAGGAAATTACTGTGGTGGGGTGCTGGCCATTCTGTAATACTAGTGCATTCTAAGATGTATCCCAAGAAACTCTTTCCAAATCCATCATGAAATAGTGAAATTGTACATTCAACAAATACATCAGATGTCATTTCAATCTACATTTTAAAGAGGAGTCCTTCTGTCCCACCCTCATTCAAACATGAACCCACACAACTTATTTAATTAGTCATAACCTTAAAGTGTCAGAGACCCTATAAAATAACTCTTTGAAATTAGTTTTATTCCATCTTTTGCATCAGTTGAAACCCTAGTTTTTTCATAAGATTTTCCTTGGTGTCAAGTTTGACTCTATCTCTTCTTTATAATCTTCCAGTTAATTAGCTCCAGTAAATGGAAAAACTTTAAAGATGTCAATGACAATTTTTACTCCATTTCTAAAAATAATCAGGGGACTCCATCATGCAAAGCATGTGTATGTTCATGTATCATTTAACATCCTATTAAGATTTTCAAATCCTTAAAGACAAAGGCTACTCTCATTTAGAGCTATAACACATATATCTGGCCACATGTAAAATAACATTTAATGATAATGATATCATTATCAAGAATTGGGAGTTACTTTGGCCAAAATCTGGAGTTCATATGTCATTATAAAGAGATTTTTCCTTTTGTGCACAATAAATCGACTCTGGGAAGTTATTTAGAGATAATACCATTTTGAAAAGGCATCATCCAAAGGGCTATTATCTAAGAAATCAGTGTAAGCAAAAATCTATCCCTCTTACAAAGGTTCCATAATAAGCCTTTTATTGCAAATATTACTTGCTTTTTCGATTTTAATAGTTGAAGGTATAGACATTAAGATCCCTGAAGGCTGGATGCTTGTTCCAATCATCTTAATATATTTCTCATATTCACGTAAGCACCATGTCTTGCATAAGAACTCAATGAACTTTTACTAAATTGGTGGATGGGGCAGACTGTAGAGTCACAAAGGAAAGGGTGCTGGTAGCTCGAGCTTTAATGATACACCATGTATGTGGTTAGTTTGGGTAGTCTTTCTACAGTTCACTTTACTACACTTTCTTCCTCTTTCACCCATTTCTTGATCTCTACCTAAAGGGTCAATCCATGAGTATTATTATTGACTTTTTAACTAGGAAAGGCACATAGCATAGAACTAATTTCTACTTTGCCCCTTTGTTCCTCTTTATTCTCTCCCTTTTGCTTTTTCTTTCTCCCATCTTTTTCTATTCCCATCTCTTCCTAAAACTCTTCTTCCCACACTGATTCATTTTTTTTAACAGAAATGAACATCAAAGAAATAAGGAGATAAATTAGGTAAATCCAATATATGAGGTGGGATGGACTATATAACAGTTACTGAGCCTGCCTTTTCTTTATAAATACTTTAATGCACACCTCATAAGGTATTTATTAGGGTGTTCTGACTTTAAAGAGATGTTCATTTTCATAACAGGTTTTCCAGTGGTGCAATTAAATGCAGTATACCATAACAAAACAGTTATGGAATGTTCAATATATTCTGGAGTGGCAGACAACAATCTTAAACTTAATTCCTTCTTTCCAATCACAAATGTTTATTGGGTAACAAATATATGTCCAGCAACATATAGAAAACGGGCCAAAGTTGTCTTTAACAAGGCCCACCAAGTGAGAGGGTAATGAAATTACATGATTCTTCTTCAGAAAAACCCAGGACAATATTATCTCTTTAGTAAAATTTTCTAGGAATGGATCTTGTTTTTTGGGCAAGTAATGCATGGATCACCATCTCTAGCACTGCAGAGTGAATGAGAGGGACAGAGGGAAAAAAGAGACAGAGAGAGATCAGCTGCCTACATCAAATGTCATTTCAAAGTTACAAATGTTAATACACTATCAACTTATTGTTAATAACTGCACAGAGAATCGAAATAATTGTGTCATTGGGCAGTTTCTACTCTGCTGCTACAATCACCTAATTTTAGTTAGCTTACTGATTCTCAATCCTCACAGAGCATCAGAATCACCTAGGCAGTCATTAAATATTCCATTTAATGAGAAATTAAATTAGTTATTAGATCATCCCACCAAAAGTCAATTTATCCAACATAACCATAACAATAATAAAAGGAATTTAAGTAGAAGGGAGTGGGCTGATAGAATTCACACTTTCCTTCTCTAAAAGCAGAACACAAACTAGGGCTTTAGGAAACAGTTTTCCTTGCATAAATTTCAAGAGAATTCCCAAGCTTGATGGCAAAAGGCAGTTCTCTAAGAGATTGCAGAGCTCTGGTTTTAATAGTAGCCCTGAGGTTGTCAAATGATACCTAAACAGAACTTAGAATACATGCTGGACTAGACAGGTAACACCGTTTCCCCTTCCTCACCCTGGAGCACATTGCCTTCCAGCAGCTCCAGATGGTATTAGGTCCAAGGAAACTCTTTTTCCCTAAAGAGGTGGTGGAAATGAAATGATCCGGTCACCGTTAATTCCTTGGCTTTGGAAACAATGTAGATGAGTAAGGGGCAAGAATATTTAATGATGAAAAGAAACCATTTTTTTCTTTTATGTGAAAAGTCAGGAGTATTTTAAATCCAAGCAACATATTTCTTTGGAAGCAATTATGAATTCCCAGTGCTACTTCAACCAGTATTCAAGACCTCACTTCACACTAGAGAGCAAACTAAAGTAAGTTTAGGCTTCAGAGGTATTTAGGCCCACACTCAAAGCATAAGAAGATTATTTGCCATATATATCATATCTTTCTCTATAATGAGTTTCTCCAAATTAACAGGGGGAAAAAAGGCAAAATGCAATAGAAACTGAGTCAGTTTCTACATGCACAGTTCACACACACACACACACACACACACACACACACACACACAAAAAGGGCATACAAATAGCACTTTTGTTATAAAGAACTCTATTAAAAAGGTAGAAAGCACTTAAATTCATTGGTAATAAGGTAAATGAAAATTAAAATAATCTGATTTATCATTTTTCATCTATTAGACTGGTAAATATCCAAATATATCAACTGGGGAAACATATACTTTACTAATGGAAGTGTTAATTGACATAATCTTTATGGAAGAAAATTCATCAATATCCCACAAAGTTGCAATACACATTACATTTGATCTAGCCATTCACCTCTAAAAATTTAACCTACGAGAATGGACAAGGTTACTGCTGCAGAATTACTTGTAAGATAAAGAAAAAATATGTCTTTTAAAATATTACCATTATATCCTATATCCCTCCACAAAAGAACATAATGAAGCATCCCAAAACATAGGGGGTTGTTTAACCTACTGATTTTGAGATGATTTTCAAGACACACTGTTAAAGAAGTAAAGCAAGATATGTTTAATGGGTTGTCTTTGGCTATTTAAAAATTTGTAACCCCAGGAATGATATAATCTATTTAAAAATAAATTTAAGAATAATGTCCTAGACTATTGTTTCCATTTGTCAACAGCAATCATAGGAACAATTGGTAATATCAGTGCATGAAATATCATCTTGAAGCAATATGACCCTCTGATGTTCCTCTCTCCATGGGTGGAAAAGCAGTACCGGGTCATTTTGCATATTCATTCACCTGTTACTATTAATGTTAACCACTTACCATTCCTCATCAGAGAATACAAGCAAAGACAATGATTAAAGTTTGGCTGCTCAAGTCAATGGGAAAATGCAACCCTCCTCCATCACCAATAACAGAAGGACTGAACACATTGCCTTCCTGAAAATCTCTCCCACATACCCTAACTTCCCACTCCTTCTCTTAACTCCTGATTCTTCTGGTCTAAGCTGACACATGCATGCCTCCAGAGAGGAACCACATTTCTCTATATAAAGAGCTTTTTCAAATTAAGGGAGGGAAGACAGAAATACATTTTTGTATGTGTGGTTCACAAAAAAGGGCAAGCAAATTTTCCCTGACCCCTTCTCCATACAAAACTGGGTTGGAATTCCCTCCCATGTGCTTCCAAGTCCCTGTCCCTTATTAACAGCCAGCGTGTCCCTTATCCTTCTTTGTTGCAGTTACTTGTTAATGTTTTTCTCCCCTCAAGACTCAGTTCCATAAGGGACAAGAACCATGTCCTACAGATCCTTAGCATCTGTCACAGAAACTGCCTGGTAATTTGTGCTCACTAAATATTTTTTAATATAAGAATGAAGAATGGTTTTACCAAGGATTACTCCTGATTTGGGATGAAAAAACCATGCTTGCAGAATAAGCTGTTATTCATTTTTGGACAGCAGGGAGGATGGATGGGGAAACATTGAATTTCACAACAAAGCAAAACAAAATTCTTCAAATCCATTATGTAGTGTACACTTATCAAAGACTAAACATATCTTTTTTCATTTTAATGGACTTTTTTAAAAAGGAGTTTTAGATTCACAGAAAAATTGAGAAGATACAGAGATTTCCCACGTGTTCCCTGCACATTATCAACATCGCCCACCAAGATGGTTCATTTATTGTAATTGTGTAGTCACATCAGCATATCATCATCACTCACATTCCTTAGTTTACATTAAGGTTCACTCCTGGCATTAAACATTCCTTGAATTTGGACAAATGCATTCACCATTATAGCATCATATGAAGTAGTTTCATTGCTCTAAATATTCTCTGTGCTCCACCTATTCATCCTTCTCTGCTCCTAATCCCTAGCAATCACTCAATCACTGGCTCTTTTTATGTTTTAAAAAGTGTAGTCACACGTCTTGCTCACATATTTGTATTTCTCTGCCTCTGAGGAGAGGAACACTGACAGTGACTTCTGTTTGCACCTTTCTCCCTTCCAGGATACATTAGAAAGGTAGCCAGGAGCCTTGACTCTGAGCTGAGAGTTGGAGTATTGTGCACATTTTTGCATCCCTTCTGTTCAAACAAATGGACCATTAATTTGAAGCATGGTATTTTCGGAAGTTAAATAAATCTATGGGAGAGCGCTTAAAATTAACGTTCAGAATTATTGTCAGAGGACCTATTTTCCTCCAACAAAAGTTTATGCATCAACAGACCAACTGCTAGTCATGACAGGGCATGGAGCCAGTTTCTCATTCTTTCAAACTTTAGTGCTGACAATAATACTTGAATTTTATATTTATATATACATGCATATTACCCAGTTTGGCTTTTTTTGCCTAAAAAGCAAGTGAATATATATATATATATATATATGACCAGTGTCTTCACGCATAACCAAAAAAGAAGAGGCCTGGGCAGATAGAAGCCATGGCAACCAGAGCAAAAAATTAATATTCAAAAATTCTTTTGATTGCTTTTTATAATTAAACCAAATATATTAGGGAGGGAAGGGACATTTGGGGCCCTTTGCTACAGTGAGAACATTTTGCTTTCCTAATGGGACTTTATAAACTATCTTTTCTTGGATGATTTTTCCCCCCAATGAAAATGCAGTGGAAAAGATTTGGAAAAGTTTTATTATTATTATTAAATAATAAAAAAAAACTACCTCCCTCCTGTTTACTTTCAACCAGCTTTTGATATCAACTTCAGCTATAGCCAGAGAGTAGTTCAGGGATTAAAAGGGAAATGCCCAGCTCTCTCCTATCTGCCCTAACACATCCTGCAAGAGAAGTTGGCTCATGCCCTCTGAACTTCAGTAAGCAGGATTGTGCCTTCTTTTCCCACAACTCCCTGCAGGAATTTGTGCATTCTCTAGTAGTTGAATAAGTGTTTTAAACAGGCAGTGTGATGGCTGAAGCTTGGAGTAGAGCCCATTATGAGTTGAAAAGAATTCCCAGCTGCGTTTCACTAGTCCCTGATCCCAGCTGCAGCAATGCACAGAGGACTCTATTTCTTTAAACCCTGGATGTATATGTATATATTCACATGGATGTATATGAGTGCATAGCTTTGAAGCAGTTGGAGAGCCCCAAACCTTAAAGATAAATTAATTTTCTTTGTGAGACAGACCTGAGTATCTTTAGGTACTGGGCAAATATATCATACTTCTCTGTTTATTGAATTAGAAAGATTCTCAGCATGATTTCAAACATTTGGGATATCAGAAAAATCAAAAGCATGGATGTCTATGTCCAAGCAGACAAGATCGTGGAAACAAAAAATAATAATAATTTGAGAGAGGTCAGGATTACCAGCATAAATTGAAAACAAAGGCACTGAAGTTTAAAGTAGATTCAAGATTAGTGTGTGAAGAGGCTCCTCTCTGATCTGGAGTAACAGAAGAAGTCTAAACTTCCCCTTACTAGGGGAACTGATTCTTATAAATATATGCTGAGTTTCCCTGTAGGATTGTACTTAATCAAGGTAGAGCTACTTGTGATGAAAAGACAAGGAGAACTTGGAAGTGAGGTATAAAAAGAAAGCAAAAGTCTTCTAAAAAGAGAAGAAAATTAAAACTTTGGGTATCATCTATCTATCTACCTATCTATTTATTTTGCTGAATTTATAACCAATAAAGACCAGGAACCTAATCCAAAACCAAAGTCAGAACTAAAGGAACACAGTTTATACCTTTCTTAGTGCTTATGTAAAAACAGGAAGGTCTATCATTTTCTTCTGTAGGCACAAAGTATAATCAGCCAAAATAGAAGCATCTGACCCTGTACCCTACTGTCATTCAAACATGATGCCCTTTGAATGCTGACCTATATTTCTCATTATTTGGTACTGATTGTAACCATGTGGGGGCTCTGACTATCCAATTGAATGACCTCCAATTTCTGTACCAGTCTTTTTTTTTTTTTTTTAAAGAGAGAGTGAGAGAGGAGAGAGAGAGAGAATTTTTAATATTTTATTTTTTAGTTCTTGGCGGACACAACATCTTTGTTTTGTATGTGGTGCTGAGGATCAAACCCGAGCCGCACGCATGCCAGGCAAGCGTGCTACCACTTGAGCCACATCCCCAGCCTTGTACCAGTCTTTTAATGCCAATTTCTCCCAGACCCTAGGTTTAATTTTCACTGTCTTTGTTTTCTGCTTTACTCAAAGTTGTTATTATCTGTCAATTTGGGAGCATTTGAAACATTATCGTCCACGGGATCATTCATTTCCTCATTGAAAATCCCAATGTCTGAAAGGAATTTTAATCCTAACAGAGCAAACAACTAACTCCTCCACAAACAACAGGAGAAAACAGCAAAAGCTAAAATGACCAAATGTCTAAGTGTCCTCGAAAAACCTGGACAGGATGGAAGAGGAGAAAAGAAGTTTGGGAAAGGCGTGGCTGTGCCTAGAAAGACAGACACGACGTTTCAGCCTTAATTGCTGGCAATTTTCTCTGCATTCATTATGCTCATTCATAAGCCTAGTATTATTTTGATGTCATTATTCTGTGGCTGGCCTTGTTTTTATTTTTTAGAATATAAGAAAGGGACCAAAAAAAAATCATCAAAAGCCTATCAGGCAAAACTTTTCTCATCTCAGAAGAAGAGAGTGGTCAAATCTGTGTCAGCAGAACTATTCATTACCCACGATTTCCCTAGAGCTAGAAAACCAGTGTCCAGAGTGAGCCTTTTAGTCCCTTTGTCGACAAGGGGGGGGGTCAAATTTGTGGTTTGATTCCTGAGTTTGTGTTGGACCACAGTTCCTTGGAGGCAGCATTTTTATGATGAAAGGAAAACATGCAGCTGACTAGGATTTAGAGCTTTGCTCAAGGTCAAAAGGGGCACCGCCATGCTGCAGGCTTCCTCTGAAAAGCCCAGGGCGCCAGCAGAGTCAAAGCTATTTGTTAAGACATATCAGGCAGCCAAGAGCACCCATTAAGCTCTGTTTGTGAAAAATTTAGGGAATTAAAATGAAATAGAAGATATAGCCCCTTCCTTTTAGGAGTGTGAAATCTAATGGAAGGAATAAAATACACAGGCAGGGAAAATGGGACAGTTACAAATGAAAATAGATAGGGACATTTACAGGATAGCAGCAAAAACAGGCAAAGACGTTCACTGCTAATTGGACATGTGCAGAGATACACACACTTATGCTAAAGCAGCCTGGCAGTGGCTGAAGAAAAGTCTGTGAAGGTTACACAAAGATTTTTAGAAAGATATTTCAAGCTTAGGTCAGACCCCTTGATGTCCCACTCCTCCTCTGGACTCCATATCCTGTGTTACATCCCACCTTTCCTCAGTCTGGTGTAGAGAATGACTAGACCCTGTGCCAGAGAACACAGCAAGAGAGGAGGCAGACACTTGGGATGGGGAGGTTGTGAAAGGAATATAAAGGATCCACAGGAAATCTGTCAGCAATTGGTAGAGTAAACATGTACAGGCTCCCAAGAGGACAGAAACATAACCCCTGCTATAGGTGACTCCACGGAATGAGTTACCTACCACAATTTGGATTCTGCCCAGTAGATTCTATTATTTGAACATCAGGCAAAGAATTGATGAAATGGGCTTAGGGATTCTTTGTAACATCTGTCTGAATGAAGGAGAGAATAAGCCACTCTGTTCTATGTCCTCTTACCCCCAACCCTGGCTTTAAAGACATGTGCATTACTACCAGAGTGGAAGGAGACATCAAAGTGAGCTACAGAGAATCAATCAACCACTTAACCCACTGTCCGATAAAGAAGACCGTCTGACTATCCCACCTGTTCCCCTCCTGGGTATGAGGTATAAGACCTGTTTTCATAGATGTAGGAATATGTTTGAGCTACATGACAAAGAAAGCAGTTGACCTGGATAAGGGATGCTCACAGAACATAGAGAACATGACTTAACAAATCCACTCTTCAATACATTTTTTGAGGTAGTGGCCCAAAGACTTTTCTGTACAGTTTATACAATAAACTGGCTTTTAGGTAGAAACATGCCCTTTTTATGATAAAAGCATACCATTTTTAATTTGCATTGGAATTGCATACTAAATGTGATTCCTCATCCAATGCATAATCCCCAGGAGAAAAGAAAGGGTTTATGATTCCTTGGGCTGTGAGTCTCCTTCTTCCTGAGGCTTTATTGTGAAGTGACATTTTTTTTGTTCTAAATTCTAGATTACAAAATGGCATAAAGTATTCCATGAACCCACTCTAAAAGGTTTCCATGTAATTTTTTCTTGATAAAACTTTACTGTTTACACCAGACTAGTTCAGAATTCAAATTATAGCAAAACAGTATACATTAGCTAGCTGCTAAACTTATCATTCAATATATTTCCAAATAAATGCCCTTAAGAGACCACAGGGATAGGGTTCTTCTTTGCCTGTCATCTTTCTACACAAAATCAATTACTTTGAACTACAAGCATAGACAAAATTAATATCAAATATAATTGGAAAAGGTGTACTGAAAGAATTACTTGTGTATCCTTGAAATGATGCACCTATCCATACCTCTTTTAGAAGTAATTACTTTAATTTCTATGTTTTCTTTCATGATGTTTGCATTTCAGAAAGCAACTTTTAATTAGTAATCTTTTTCTTCCCTGGGGATATCGTGGGGTAAAGAACTTGTACTAGCAATGAATGAGTGTTTTGCAACTTGTGCTTTTGCAAAAATGAAACATTACAAGTGACATTAGGAATAATGAATTGCAAAAGGGTAGTGGCAGAAATCCTGGAGATCTTTCACAAAAGGGTTAGAATTACCACACATTTCTGTCCTTATCATTAGCAGCCTTCAACCCACAGTGTGGGTGAGAGCCTTAAGACCAAGACACCCCCTCATCACCATGCAGAGTGGATGCCCGGAAGTAGCCCAGAATCCATATAATTTTCTTCACAATTAACATTTCTTGCTAACAGTTTATAAGTGGATTCATAAGAGGTTAATTCTACTAAGAGCAGGAGGGAAATAACTATTAAAAACAGGACAATCACAATTCACCACAGGAACATTTGCCAACATAAAATTTTGGCCCAAGGTAATAATATTGAGCTGTGGATTACAGTCTTTAGTATGACTATGGCTATCTACAATTAATTTAAAAGAAATTATTCCCTAATTAGGATTGCCACCCATCAAGAGCCTGAGGTTAAAGAGTAGGAAAAGGAAAAAGGTTTTATTTTTCTTTTAAATCAACCTCTGTGCACTAATTTCATGATCTTTTCTATTTTTAATGTTCAGTTGGCTTAAAGTAGATCTAAGAAAATGAGATTTATAGACTTAAATTTTGATTATGGCATTAATTCTTTTTTAAATATTAGATTATTGATTTTCTAAACATTTGCTTGCCAAGCAGCACTTTTCCCTGTCTTATTACATGATTCCATGGCAGTATCAAAATCATCAAGAACTGAACTTTGCTCCAAGGTTTGCAAGTACCTAAATATGCCCTTTAAGGCTTTATATGTTCCCCTTCTTATAGGGGAAGGTTAAGCGTAGAATGGAAAGAACACAAGCCTTGGTGTCAGAAGGTTGAGGATGCATATCCACACCTGACTACCTTTAAAACCATGTACAGATCACATAACTATCATACAAAGGGTATCAATACTATCATTGATAACTATCATGAAGGGTCATAATGAGGATTAAATGATAGAACACATTTAAAAGAACTAACAGAGGGTAGCAAAAGCCATGGTTAGTGATGTTTGTGCTGGCAGGTAATTAGTACTCAAAAAGTTGCTTGTTCTCCTGCCACCAAAGAACACTGAGCCAATTGGGAATCTTTTCATTTTCCATAATAGCAGATAGTTCAAAGTGGCTTACACAAAAACCAAATTCATCAGCTCACATCTCTGAAAGTCTAGGATAAGGCTGGCTTCAGGCATGGTTTAATCCAGAGATTCAAACCATGTCTAGGGCTTAGTTCTCTATATCTAAGACTCTATTGTCTTCTGTGTTGACCTCACCAACAGTCTGTATTCCTTTGAGGCAGCATGATTGCTGCAGCCGTCCAAAGCCTTCTATTTAGTCACCACTGTTTCCTATGGAATAAAAATAACAATGACAAGAGCAAGAAGAACTAAGACGTATTGATTCATGTGCTGTGCCAGGTGCCTATAAGCATCTTCCCATTGGCTGTTCATTGGCTCTGTCTGATTGGGTTATATGCCCTTTCTTGACCTAATCCATGTTAGTCACCCATGACAGGATAAGCTGATTGGTAAAACAATAAGGGTGTACTCCGGAGCCTGGGATAGCACATGTCTGAAAAGGTAGAAGATCCCTGGATAATGGAGTGATAACAAGAAAGGATAAAAGGGCAGCAAAAAGTAAACATTCTCTAAAGGTGTGTGAATATAAGGTGTAGTTTGAGTCTGCAATAGGCTTAAAATTTAGAAGGAAAGCAAAACAAATATGCATGGACCAAAATACAAAGTATTTTGATAATAGTGCTTCAGCAGGTTGCTTACTATCTATACACCATCAGGATGCTTGCAGGTGGGGGCTCACTGGTAAGGCCAGTTTCTTCCTTGAATGGCTTCTCACCCATTTTCATACATCTATTCAGCCATCCAACCATCCTTCCATGCTTCCATCCATTCACTCAACAAGTACCAGAGCACTTACCTGGTGCCATACATTGTTGGCACTGGGGTGATTAGGATGGGCACACACAGAGTTTCTGATTACTTGGAGCTCACAGGACAGTGGAGGAGAGTCATGTTAGAATTAACAGTGTAACAGCCAGTTACCAGGGGGAGCTGTGGTTGGAATAGTTTGGGGTAGTATTATATCATCCTTATATAAAAGGGACAAGTAGAACACTATGTCCCTGAATGCCCCTTCATGCTCCCAACATGAAGTTAAAGAAACAATGAGAGCAAACCTGAACTGGAATGTCCAGATGCATATTATCTTGAAGGACAATGGCTCTCTCTTATGCACACTGGAAACTGGAAAATTGATGTTATCTGTAGAAAGCTACTTTGTTGCATGTACTCCAAGACCATTGCTCCTTGGAATGCTAGTCATGCAAACAAGCTTATGCTGATGATGTCACAGCTTCTGCAACCTAACTTTACAAAACCCTTCTGTAAGTAGTGATAGGGTGGAATTGAGGGCACTGGAGAAAAGATAATTGTCACTTTTTCTGCTGGCTGCCACCGGACAAAACGCCATGAGGGAAGGAAGGTGCTTCTCAGTGAAACACCTTGAGGGACAGACGTGCTGTTCATTAAGCCTGTCACCACTGGATCTTCCCCACAAGCATTTTTCAATAAAACCTGTGCCTCCTATCCTGTCTCAGGAAATGTTCTTTGGTCTCCAGGCAACATATCCCAGTGCCCTGGTGCAACAGGGCTATGAAGCTGACAGATATATAAACCCATAACAGAGAAATCTAACTCAGGTAAGGGGCCATAGGTGTTTCAATGGAGAAGTGACAACTAATTTGAGACCCAAAGGAAAATAAGGAGTTGGTTGTACAAAGGTATATCTAAATAGGACTCAGAAACACCACCTTGGGAACAGTCTTGCTGGCCCTTCTCTGTAAGCCTAGAATAGCCATGGCTTCTGTGGCCCACCATCCTCAAACCTCTATTACAGCTCTTCAAAAGAAATTAAAAATTTGTAATTAAATTATTTTTCTATGCTTTGTGCATTTTGTAGGATTGTACTTTATTGTATCATGTTCCTGAAGCCCTAAGATTCCACAAAGGACTTGGGGGCCCAGGGAATGGAAGTGAGCCACAGAGACAGCAGATCTGCTCTCTTGAGAAGGACAAAGAAACAGAATGGGAGATCCCTGAGTTTCCTTTCCTTTGATTCAACCAGACTGGCTTTGCTTTTGTGATTTATTTAGCAGAAAATAAAATAATATACCACTTAAAGATAAGTTTCTACTACTTAAAAATAAGTTTGGAATGACTCTAAGGTAGACTATGAATTTACTAGACTGAGTTCCTTCAATGTATTGTTTCTGAACATTTCTTTCTCAATATGTTGATGATCAAGCTCTTGGTTGGGAATTTGACCATCTCCATACAGTCTCCATACAAAAGCTCTGATTTGCCTTACACATGTCAAATTACGATGTCTTTTTCAGGAATGCAACCCTGTGTGGACTGAGTGAGGAAGACAAGATTTTCCAATGTATGCTTTTGGATTTCAATGAAGAAAGACTGAACTTATTTCTAATTGTGAGACTATTATAGAGAGGGGTGTCCTCTGAACTGGGCTTTCTCTGGATTTCAATAGTCAAAGATAGGACAAAGGAAGCTTTTCAAAAGGGGACAGAACAGGAAAACATGGGGGCCAGAATGCAAAGCCATGTTTGGAGAACAGCAGGAAGATTTGGCTGGAACCTGAGTCGTATGTGGCAGAGTTGTAGGAGATTAAATGAAACAGCTAGCTTGGGTCAACCTGACAGAGGGCCAAGAATGACAAGTTATTTACTTTTCCTCTTGAGAGAATTTGCACTTGCTCTTCTCTCTACTTGGACTTCTCTTTCCCCAGATATATGTACAAACAGTTTCTTCTTATTAAGCAGATCATTGATCAGTCATTTCTTCGGATTCCTACCTTGACCGTCTTATTAAAGCAACTCCATTTCTCCTCACTAACTCACACTCTAGCCCATTCCTACATGCATTTCCCTTGCACCACTAAATTATCTCGTTCATTTGTTTACTTATTATCACCTGTTTTCATCTCCCTAGAAAGCAAAAGCTAAGAAAATAGGAACCTTTTCTGTCTGATTCACTGCTGAATCTCTAGCAGCAAGTGAGTGAATGGCACATCATAGGTGCTCAATAAATATTTGTTCAGTGAATGAGTATATGAGTTGTTCTTTAGTCAATGGATACTGAGGAGCCATGAGAGTTTTCTGAGTAAGGAAATGAAGCAATTCTAATAATATTCAAGAAGAGCTAATTTGACAGCAGGTCTTAGGATACCATGAGGCATATGAGATTAAAGGCAGGGGGATGACTTAGGAGGCTATCTTTTATTGTACAAATGAAGAATGATAAGAACCTGAACTCAAGCAATGACAACAGACATGGAAATATGGAGAGATGAGAGTTGTAAAGATATTGTAACTCCAGGACTCATTCGATATGGAAGGTGAGGGCCAGCTGAGAATTGAGAGAACATTAGTATTTCACTTGGAGAGAGAGAATTTAGGAAAAGGAACTAGTTTGGGCAGAGTTCAACTGGCAGCATTGTGAGCGAGAAGTGCCAGGACACGTGGAAATTAAGCAGGAAATCAAGTTGGTGATGTGTGACCTTACCTAGAGAGAGAAGCTGCAGAAGAAAATGAAGATTCAAGAGTCAACAGCTTACAAGTGCTGGTTGCCAATCAAATACAAATTAATAGACAAGCGAAAGGAAGTCTAGTAGAGGAAGGAGAATGGAAAAGGAGAGGGAGAGCAGGAGGGAAAAGGGAGAAGGAAAATGCTGGAGGGGAGGGGATCATGAACTGAAATTGATTTCCATGCAGGTGTGCGTTTGTTGGGATGAACCCAACTATTATGTGTAACCATAAATCTGTCATTAAAAGAAGGAGGAGGAGGAAAAGAAGAAAGAGAGAGGGGGGTTGACCCATTGGTAGTGAATAAGGCCTCTGAGAGAAAATACGTAGAAGAACAAAGGGCTGAGAATAAGAGTGTGGAGAACAGCTGTATTTCAAGGATGGGGAAAAGGAAAGGAGACATCAGCATGTGGCATGAGGGAGGGTACCTTTCAGGAAGAAATGAGAGAATTTAGAAGAGAGAACAGTACCAGGTGGTCACAGGATGCCCAGAGTAAGGGGAACTTTCAGGTGAGGACAAGACCCTCCCACCTCTGTTCCTGTCATGGGTATGTGCTCTAAAATTTATCATCACCAAGACCCTCGGCCACATTAACACTCCTCCTGAAATCCTGCCCCACTTACTGTAAATTCTGTGCAGCTTCTCAGCAAGCACACCTGTTCAAAGGCTCTTGAGAGTTTTAAAGTCCAGTTGTTCCTTAACGCTTTCCTGTATGCGTTTTTTTCCTTAACACCCAAATACCTTATGTTTGCAATCTAGTTTTAATCTCTTAATTGCTAGACATTACTTAATATATCAAGAATGGAGCCATATAAATCACAATAACCATAATAATGATCCATG
Source organism: Ictidomys tridecemlineatus (assembly GCF_052094955.1). Classification (NCBI taxonomy): domain Eukaryota; kingdom Metazoa; phylum Chordata; class Mammalia; order Rodentia; family Sciuridae; genus Ictidomys; species Ictidomys tridecemlineatus. The sequence goes on along the minus strand of NC_135477.1, from coordinate 115,602,390 downwards.
GTGGTTATCGTTTATACCTAATCTCGTTAACATGCTACAGCTTGTCATAAGTATGAACCTATTATACAGGATAGAAGGGAAAAAAAAAAGAATGACTTTTCCTTCCTTTCACAAAGTCAGGAACTATGTTTCTAGCTTTCTCTGGAATGTGTCTCTGAATCTCTCTTTGTTGTTTCCTTTAAAATGAAAGTTTATGTTTGGTTGAAAAGAAAATATTATAATATAAAAATCAGGTGGATGCATAATTAAGGAGTGTTAGAGCCGCTTCCACCTCTCTTGGCAATCCCTCTACCTAGAGTACTTATACAAAAACAAATTTGCCCTACAGATATTTAAAAATTGGAGTGATAAAACTTCTCTTTTGTCACCCACATTTATTGGGTTCATGTTATGTGTGTACACAGGAAGTGTGAAATATATGAAAAAGAAGTACTAGCTTTGGGTCACTTTCAAAATGAAGGAAGGGCACACTTGGTACAGCACTGATTATCGTGTGTCTACCGTCCTTAAAGAACAAGGGAACAGTAAAACTCCATATCCCTGAATGCCTCCTTTCTGTTCCCCAAACCTATTCAAGTTAAGGGGACAATGAAGACAAGCATGGGCCAGAATGTCCAGATACACATTACCTTGAAGGACTCTGGCTTCCTCTTATGCACACTGGAAACCAAGGTAAGTTAGTGTTATCTGTAGAAAATTACTTTGCTGCATGTGTTCCAGGACAGTTGCTCCTTGGGATGCAGTTCGTACAAGCAAACTAAGCAAACTAATGCCAATGCCACTGCTTATACAGCCTAACACATCTATTCTCTCACAGACTAAACTTTGGTATGTGCATGCATGGATGTGGCATAGGAGATCCCAGCATGGGGTGTATCCATAGGACACTAATTAAAAAAAAAAAGTAAGCTGTAAATGGATTGAAGAGGGATTGGTGGAGTAGAGGGACGGGAGCAGGTGGGGGGATGATGCTGGGGACTGAATAGGAGCAGGTTGGGTTCCATGCTTTTGTGATTATGTCAAGGTGTATCCTGATGGTACATCATAACTAAAAAGAATTTTAAAAATAAATGAAGAAAACTGAATTTTCTTCTAATAAATAAAACAAACAAAAAAAAACTTCTCTCAAAAGTGGGATGGCAGAGATCTCATGAAATTTAAAAAGAAATCAGTGGAGGAAAGGAATCCGGAGGTGAATAGGTGAGAAAAGAAGAGGGAAGAGCTGGGGAGTGATATTGGCCAAATTATATTGTTATATTATGTTCATGTATGAATATGTAACAATAAATCCCATCATTTTTTCTAAATTCATGTACAATAACAGAAGGGAAGAGTAAATGGAGTAGTATTTATTATTATTATTATTATTATCATTATTATTATGATGTTGGGGATTGAACCGAGGGCCTTGTGCCTATGAGGCAAGCAGTCTACCAACTGAGCTATATCTCCATCCCTAAATCCCATCATTTTGTACCACTATAATTCATCAATTAAAAGTGTAGAATGAGAAAATAAATAATAGGCAAAACTGAGGGCACTGTGGAAAAGATATGTGTCACTTATCCAGCTGGCCACCACTGGACGGAATGCTATAAAGGAAGGAAGACACTGTTTGGCAAAGCACCTTAAGGGACAGAGGTGCTGTCTGTTTAGCCTATTACCGTTGAACTTTTTTGGGGGGCAGTTACTGATCTCTGGTGGGCCTTCCCCAGTAAATCATGTCTCACATGCCATCTCTAGGCATTTGCTTTGGCCTCCCTGCAACCTGCCCCACTGCCTTGGCACAACTGGGCTGTGGACATGACAGAATGACATGAAGAGGAATAAGCAGAGTTGCAGCCTGTTCCCTGAGTCCTTGAGAGAGTTTTGTAATGCCAGTATGTGGGCAGCAAAAAATGGAGCAGACAGGTCATCTATCAGACTGTGTTGAGCTCAGGCAAAAGCTAGAGAAGAATGAGAGGTCCCATCACAGTCTGGCATTCTTGGGTTTAATACCTCACAAATCACTAGGGACAACTTGAATGAAAGGTTTAGGCAGCAACTGGACTAAACTAGCCCTATTGGAGAGTAGACATCAGTTTACCTGACCTTTGCTTAATTATCTCCTGTTAAAGGGCCAGCAGAAAAGCTGGGACGAGTACACAAAAGGAAATATAGTTCCAGTTTCCATTTTGGTAACTCTTGATACTGGTCCAGTAAGTATGCAGAAGAAGGGTTTTTTTTTTTTTTCCTGGATCACCTGCAGTCACAGAGGGGCTTTTCTGTGCTCTGAGATTTAGATATGCTTTTCTCATACTCCAAGTCCACAAGTAGCAACTTTTAAAGACCCATGCCACAATCATTACATCTACAGATTTATTTTTTATGATTCCCTGTCTCTACTCCTGTATCCATGTTTGCAGTTCATGTTCCCACAAAGCCACAGAGCTGATCCCGGTACCACACTCCATTCTTCATCAACTTCTGTGAGAAACTCAGTCACATAGAGTATAATTTTATAGTGGTCAACAGGAAAGTTGGGTCACATCTGTTCATTCATTGAATATTCACTATGTTTTAGTTACTATTCTAAGTGCTATAGATATAACAGTGAACCAGATAGATGAAATTTATGTCTTCCTAGAGCTTCCAATACAGCGTGGGAGAAGATAGATGGTAAACTCTGGAGAGGGTGTGACCACCAATTAAGCTTGCCATTCTTTAGCTATCCCCCTTTCCTCCTCTACTAGAGCTACTCCCTCCTGCTCTGCAAGTTTCTGCGCCTCTACTCTGACATGTGACTTTATAGCTGTACCACATTGCTTTGGTTTTCACAACCTTGGAAGTCTGGCCCACATCCATAGAGTCAGACTGATACGAACCGGCAGTTCAATGGTCACCCAGCTGACAAGAGCTAATGCTTAGCTATTTGCAATGAATGAATATAGGGCAATGAATGAACATAGAAATTTGGAATTGGAGAGTTCTGGGATCAAATCTCTGCTTCTTACTGGTTGTACAACATTAAGCATGTTACTCAATCTTTCTAGGCCTTGATTTTTCTTATCGGTAAAACAGGACCATTATTAACTTGCTGTTGGTATAATGATGAAAATTGAATATAACAAATAAAAGTCTCACAGGGTAGTGGCTCAAATATGACTCTTTCATTTCTTGTGGGTACTGGAGAGATTCTAGGGTATACCAGGAAGATGCATTTATCATAAATTAGAATTGGAGACAAGAATAGTCATATGGAGCAAAATGGGAGAGGGGAGATTGGTACTCGATCTTCTTTAAGGGGTAACACAAGGATTCACAGATCCCTCCCAGGGTTCTTTGATGAGTAGTACGGAGACTCTCTCCAGCATCAAGAGCTAAGTGTGCAGCTTAAATACATCTGCAGCATGTCCTGGGGCTTAAGGTTGTAACTCTTACTCCTGTCCCAACAGGATTGACTTAACATGAAACTGAGGCAAGAATAAACCTGCAAAGGGATGTCATCCGTGGGCCCAGGAATGAAAAGCTGCAGGAGAGGCAGGGCAGGTTTAGAAGATACTCTAAACACTAGGAGGGAAGCTGACGCTGGAGGTTTTCATCTGGGTAAGAATCAAAGCCATGAAATGTGCCCAAGAGCAGAGAAAGCCCAAGGTAGCCAAACTGGCAGATTCTGACATCTGTAGTAGAAGGAACAAATGACTGGACACTGTAGGGAATGGCTCACCAGACACTGGAAAGCTCAGAACTTTAAGAGCTTTGGAAGGTCATCCAGCTCAGGGATTCCCAAACCCCTCCACCTAGCACAACTAAATAGGAAGCCAAAACTCTGATGTGAGTCAAGCCGATATTTAAATCCTCCTTAGGTGATTCTTATGGCCTGAAGTGAGGTCCAGAAAAAGCACCATGCTGCAAGTTCACAGACCACATTCTGAGTAGCAGGGTCTTAGTTGGATACCCCAGCAGATGCTTGAATCTTCTTCACTATATTCCCATTAAGAGTTTAATTGGGGCTGGGGTTATAGCTCAGTGGTAGTAAGGCACTGGGTTCGATTCTCAGCACTTCATATACATAAATAAATAAAATTAAAATAAAGGTCTATTGACAACTAAAAAAAATATTTTTTAAAAAGGAATTGACCTGACCTTTGCTTAATTACCTCCTGTTAAAGGAATCTCATGACCCCATTCAAACTGTCCCTCCTAGTTGAATGACTTGTTGGTTTATGTATATTGCCCAAGTCCTGTTATTAATATCTGTTGTTTATTTAACTCTTTGGCAATTCTGGCAGAACATTCTTATGTTTTATCTACCATTTATCACTTGAAAGGTTATAATAGTAACTCTAGGTTTTTAGGAGAAAAATATAGATGAATAAAGGAGAAAATATATAATATCTATATACCACCAACGAGAGATACCTGATGTTGAAATATTGGGCTGTTTCTTTCTAGTTCTTCCTTATTTTGATCTAAAGCTGATTCCTGCATTCCTGTATCTTTCTCTTTAAAAATATCACAGAACAAGTCTCAGCCCTTATCTTTCCTCTCTGGTAGCATAGGTCAATGGCAGCAATTCTTCACTGGCCAGTGTCCTACTGCTGCGTTTCCCATGAACTCTGGCTCTTACTCCTTACAGAAATGACATTTGAGCAAAGATGAGAAGAAAGAAGACTCAGGTCCCTGGGAGAAGATGACACTTTTGACATTGAGCTGTGGACTGTTTTTCTAGTCATTGGGGTAGCTTTACAAAGAGCCATTCTACTTCTTTCACTTGATACTGCTTGTCACCAATAAACAAACACTTTAAAGAGTCTGTGACAACACAACAGAATGCTTTCACTGGGCAAAGTAGATTGGCTTATGGCCAATCATATCCTCATCCTTACTCAATTTCATCAGCGTTAGGATCAACTGAGTGTGGGCCTAGCATTGGCATGCTGGTATTCAAATCCTGGCCCATTATTTATTACTAACTCCAAAAAGTTGGGCAAGTTACTTTACCTCTGCTGTGCCAAAGGTTTATCATCTATTAATGTGCACTCCCACAGAGTCCTCATAGAGATTAAAAGTGTTAATAAGACATGAGGTTCTCAAAACAGTGTCTGCCTCATGGATAACTAAGTAGGTAATATCTAAAATGCACACACAAACAGCCACAAAGTCAAGTTTAATGGGTAAGCTTGAGATCCGGAGATAAACTTGATACTTATTTCTACATTTTAACTTTGAGAAATAATTAGGTATGAAAGGGTGATCAAAGTGCCCAGAACCAGCTGTGATACTGAGTAAGTTCTGTCTCAGAAGCCAGAACAGACCATTATCTGAAAGGCAGTGCCTAAATGGCACACGGAGATAAGGCACAGCAACTCGAACAACACAGGGGCTCAGTAAATGTTGTGCACTGAGGACTGCTATGGTCACCTCTATCATCACTGCTGGTAATGTTTAATGGGCAAAGATTGTAACGTCTCAGCATACAGAGTGGGAAACCCAGGAAATTGATACATTCTGTAGAACAGTACACAAGATTCCAAGTTCTTCCCTGTACATATCACTGAGATCTCAGCTCCATTACCAAATGTGAGCCTTGAGAGCTGAGCTCAGGCCTCAGTGCTGATTCTGCTCTGGGCAATTAGTGCATTACTACAATTATAGCTGGTTTTCTTAGAAAGCCACTAAATGGCACTCTGATACCTAGAAAAAGATAAAGTTCAGCCCTATATACCTAACTGCCTGTTAGAGTACTACTTGGGCATTGAAGATAATTCATCTCATAAATAAATAATTTCATTTGTAGATTTCTCAACCTAGACTAAAATAGTTTATCTCACATACTGGTTCTTGGATTTATAACCCTTTCTCTCTCTTTTTCCCCTTTTTTCTCTATCTCTTTATTTTCTAAAGCTTGATTGAGGTGTAATTGACATATAATGAACTACATGCTTTAAGCATATAATCTGATGAGCTTTGACATACATCAGCATCTCTGAACCCACCACTACAATCAAGTTAATGTAACTGTCGTATCCCTCGTTGCCCATGATTTCCTCTACCCCTTTTCAATCCTTACTTTCTATATCTCTTTGTCACAATCACTGGCAACCATTGATCTGCTTTCTGCCATTATTGATTAGTTTGCATTTTCCATAACTTTATGTAAATGGAAACATGCAATGTATATTCTGTTTAATTTTTTGTCATATTGCAGTGGCTAAGATCTCCAATATGATGCTGAATAGGAATAGGAGTGATGTGAGCAGAAATCCTTGTCTTATTTCTGATCTTGGGGAAAAGCATTCAGTCTTTCATTCTTAATTTTTTACACTTTGGTTTTTGAAAGTTTTTTTTTATAAGGAACAGATGCTTGATTTTATCAAATATTTTTCCTGCATTTATTGAGATAACATCAACAGAATGTTAAAAGGCTACAATACGTTATATTGACTTCTGAATGATAAACCAAGCTTGCAATTCAGGGATAAGATTTGTTTTTTCATGATATATTATTATTATTTTATCCATTATTGGATTTGATTTGCTAAAATTATATTCAGAATTTTTGCATTTTTATTCATGAGGAATATTGGTTTGCAGTTGTCTGGTCTTTGCAGTGTTTTGGTATCAGATAATATTCTTGCTTCATAGAATGAGTTGGGAGCTATTAACTTCTTTTCAATTCTCCAGAAGAATTTTTGTAGAATTAGCATAACTTCATCCTTTAAGGTTTGGTAGACATAACCAATGAAGCCGACTAGACTAAAGATTTGGGTGAGGGGGAAGACTATGGAGGAAGTTGTTAACTACTGGATCTATTTCTTTAATAAACATATGGCTGTGCAGTTTATTCTATTTCTTCTAATGTGAAATATTATCTGTTTTCAATGAATTTGCCAATCTAAGGTTTTTAATTTAGTTGACATCAAGGTTTTTTATCATATTCCCTTATTGTTCTTTTGAAGAATTTGTAATGATGTCGATTCCTTTACTTCTGATACTGGTAAATGATACTTATTAATTATTCTCTTTAACCTGATTAGTCAGATTAGAGGTTTACCAATTTTATTGATTCTCTCTAAGATCTAGATTATTATTTGGGCAATTTTAACTTGTACTTTGGGTTTTTAGTTCATTGATTTCTATTCTGATCTTTATTATTTTCTTTCTTCTGCTTATTTTTTCCATATTTTATTTGTGCATTTTATTATACATAATGGTGGGATTTGTTGTTATATATTCAGACATGCACAGAGTATAACAATGTAATTTCCTCCAATAATATTCCCCAGTATTTCCTCATTATTTTGGGTCTTAGTCACTCTTTCTAGTTTTTTAAATATAGAATTTGAGAACTTTCCTTTTTTTAAATAGATATTTAGTAATATAAATCCGCCCCCCCCCCCGTACTGCTCTGGTGGCATTATACAAATTAAAATAATTTTGTTTTATTTCACTTCAAAATATTACCTAAATTACCTTTTATTTCTTCTTTGATCCACAGTTATTTAGAAGTGTCTTATTCAATTTCCACATATTTGGGGATTTTCCAGAGATATTTCTATGGTTCTCTTCTAATTTAATTACACTGTGGTTAGAGAATATCCTTAATATGACTTGAATATTTTATTTTGTGGTCCAGAAACTGGTCTAAATGCCCCCCTGTGTATTTGAAAAGAATGTTCTATTGTTATACAAATGTCAATCAGGTCAGTTTGGTTAACATTGCTTTTCAAATCTTCTGAATACTCAGTGGATTTTTGCATCTTGTTCTATCAATTACTGAGAGAATGGTATTAAAATCTCCACTATAACCATGGATTTTTTTTCTATTTTCCCTACCAGATCTACTAATTTTGTTTCATGTATTTTGAGGCTTTTTTATTAAGTAAATTAATGTTTAGGATTGTTTTGTCACTTCAACAAATTGAACCCTTTGTTATTATGAAATAATCTTTATCCCTCATAGTGTTTTATAGTTCTGAAGTTTGCTTCACTGGATAGCCATATACGAGTAGAATATTACTAGTTTAGTAGACAGTTGTCACTCAAATGTACCTTTAAGTAGTTTTATCTTGGCATGTCTTTTTCCATACTTCTAAAATTAATCCCTGTATGTCTTTATAATTAAAAATAAGTTTTTTGTAAAGATAATTTATTTAGGTCCAACAATTTTTACCTTTTAATCTGGTATTTATGTCATTTGAAGTTAATGTGATTATTGGTATGCTTAGATTTATATCTGTCATGTTGCTATTTGTTTTCTATTCATATCCATTCTCTTTTCTTCTTTTCTGCCTTATTATTTTTAGAAATAATTTAATTTATTAAAGTAATTTTTTTATTATTTCAATTTACCTCAGTTGTATTGAGTTATTTATAACTCTCTTTTGTTATTTCAGAGGTTGTTTTAGGATCCATAGTATGCAATTTTGACTTATCACAGTAGTCTTATTCCATTTTGGGCTGTTTTAACACTATTATAAACTGGATACCTTATAAACAACAGAAGTTTATTTCTTATAGTTCTGAAGATCAAGGTACTGGCAAGTTTGGTGTTTGGTGAAACCCCATTTTCTGGTTCACACATGGCACCCTCTTGCTTTCTCTGCCTCTTTTATAAAAGCAGGACCCACCCCCCCCCATTCATGAGGGAAAATCTTTCATAACCTCATTACCACCCAAAGGCACCATTTTCTAATACTATCAACATGGTGATTATGATTCATTATATGGGGGTGGGTGGGGTGAGGCAAAAACACTCAGCCCATTGAATAGTCCACTTCCAAGTGTCTTCTTCCTACTTTGAATAGAACATGAGAACCTTATAGCCACTCATTTCCTTTTTGCTTGGACTATTATAAGAAAATCCCACAGACTGGGTGGCTTGACAAACAGATGGTAATTTCTCATGGTTTGGGAGGTTATTAGGTTCAAGATCAAGATGTTGGCAGATTCAGTTCCTGGTCAGGCCCTCTTCCATGGCTGCCTTCTTGCTCCATCCACACATGGTACAGACAGGAACCTATAATGTCATGTCGGTTCCTCTTTTTATAAATTGCTAATCCCATCACAGGGAACCCACTCTCATTACCTCGTTTAAACCTAAATGTCTCCCAAGGTCCCACTTGCCAATACCATCACACGGACTACTAAGGCTCCACATACAAGGTTGGGAAGACACAAACACTCAGTCCAATACCACTCCCACTTCTTCACCCCCAGTCCTTGTGCCATGGTATTCACACGTTTTGTTTCTTACACGTTGAAAGATACACACTACATGACTTTCAGTTTTGCTTTAACATTCAGCTATCTTTTAAAGGAATTTAAATAATAAATGAATTTTGTATACTTTTCCAGTTAGTCACAATTTCTGGAGTTCCTCAACCCTTTTTGTACATCTTCATTCCATCGGCTATTATTTTCTTTCTGTCTGAAGACTACCTTTAGATATTTTTTTGGTTGGTGAGTCTGTTGGTGAATCCTTTCAGATCGTGTGTGTCTGAAAACAATATCATGCCCTTGTTTGAAAGACGTTTTCAGTGGCATAAAATTCTAGATTGACAGAGGTTTTTTTTTTTCTCCCCTGTACTTTAAAGATATCATGCCTTGTCTGCATTGTTTCCAGTGAGAACTGTGTCGTCTACTTACATAATGTAACTTCTTTTTCTGGTCATTTTTAATATTTTCTTTTTATCATGGATTTTGAGGTATTCAATTATGATGTTCTTTGATGTTCTTTATGTTTCTTGTGTTTGAGGTTCATTGAGTTTCTTGGATCTATGGAGTGACAGTCTTCATCAAATTTTCAGTCATATTTCCTCAAATACCTTTGTCCTCTCTGCTTCAGAACTTCAATTACACCTATATCAGTCTGCTGTAAATTTTTTCATAGATCCCTAAAGTTCTGCTCATTTAAAAAAAAAGGAAAGAAACAACTTTTCTCTATTTCATTTTGTACAGTTTCTATGGTTATATCTTCAAGTTCACTAATCCTTTCTTCTGTAATATCTAATGTGCTGATAATTCCATCTAGTATATTTTCTGTGTCACACATTGTAACTATAATTTCTAAAAACTTTATTTCAGTCTTTTCATATCTTTTGAACATATAAAAGCAGCTATAACTGTTTTAATATCCTTGCCTGATAATTCTTTTTTTTTTTTATTGGTTGTTCAAAACATTACAGAGCTCAAGACATATCATCTTTCATACATTCGACTCAATTGGGTTTTGAACTCCCCAAATACATAATACAGACTCACTTCTGTTACATACTCACATTTTTACATAATGGCATATTAGTGACTGTTGTACATCTGTGCTGGTTCTGCATCAGTTTGGGTGGATTGATTTTACTCTTTATTACAGGTCAGATTTTCCTGTTTCTTTACATGCCAGGTAATTTTTGCTATATGCTAGACCTTGTGAATTTACCTTGTGGGATGCTGGATATTTCTGTATGCCTATAAATATCCCCAAGCTTTATTCTGAAATGAAGTTATTTGGAAAATTATTTGATTTTTCCTATGAGCCGGCTTTTAAAATTTGTTGGACAAAATTAGAGCAATGTTCAATCTAGGAATATTTATTCTTTAATACTGAAGCAAGATTTTGTGTGTACTTTTCTCAGTTCCCCATGAATCCTGACATTTTCTGTTCTGGCTTGTAGGAATACACTCTATTCCCAGACTTACATCAACCAGGCACTGGCTGATACCGCTAATGCTCTTTGAGTTTTTTTTCCCTTGAGTCAGATAGTTTCCTCATACATTCTCCATTCAGCAATCACTAGAAGCAGACTCAGCTGATATCTGGAATTTTCACTCTGTGTAGTCACCTCCTCTCAAGTATCTCCATTCAGTGACCCCTAGTCATCTTGATGTCTCTGGACACCTAGTTTTAGTCTTCAACTCAAGTAAACTAACTGGGTTAGTTAGGAGCTCACTGAGTTCCTCTTCCATGTACCACACCCTGCAAACCTCTTAATATATAAACTGGGGTCAAGCATAGGGCTTACCTCATTTGTTTCCCAGCTCCTAAGGATGCCCACCATTTCTTTTTAGTTGTACCCTGATATTTCTGTTTATTTGACAAATTATCTAGCCTCTCACCATTGGGATTTTGTCTTTGATATCTAGCTAGGCTTTGTATAAATCTCAGCAAGTTACTTTCTAAATTGATCTAGAATGTATATTATTTCCCTAAGGTCTTTATTTCCTTCCTTTACCACTTAGCTAATGCTTTTCTTCTAATGGGTTCCTCCCTTACATTTGTTACATGTATGTCAACTGGGCTAATTGTTCATAGCACCCGAGCTTTTCAGTTGTAATTGATTTTTTTCATCATTTAAATAAGAAATATATATTTCAACCATTTATTTGGTTAAGTGCATTATAGCTAATGCCCTTGTTTTATTGACAAGGATATCTAGTGGGTTCAAATACAAAAATTTCAGAATCATATGTAATATAATGATAAACATGGTAAATATAACCAAAGCCAGTACAGTCATGAATTGCTTAACAACAGATATGTTCTGGAAAAAAAAATGTGTCCTGAGGTGATTTCATCATTGTTTAAACATCATAGAGTATATTTACATAAAGGTAGAGGGTATCACATACCAAGGCTTTATTGTGTGTGCTGCACAAACACACACAATATAACTGTAGGACCATGAAGAACAAAACAACATGAAATCAATCAAGCACAAGAGAAATAAAGCACTCAAGAGTTGTGATAAACACAAGATGTATTATATTAGGTTGCTGCTGATGTAACACAGCATACTAATTTAAAGGGAGTAGTTTAAAAAAGCCTTTTAAAAAAGCCTACCTTTAAATCAGCAAAGGAAACAATCAATAACATGAAGAGAGATCCTCCAGAATTGGGGAAAATCTTTACACATGCACCTCAGATAGAGCGTTAATTTCCAAGATATATAAAGAGCTCAGAAAACTTAACACCCCCCCCAAAAAATCATCTAATCAATAAATAGGGAAAGGAACTGAACAGACACTTCACAGAAGAAGAAATACAATTAATCAGTCAACAAATACATTCAAAAATGTTCAACATCTCTAGTAATTAGAGAAATGCAAATCAAGACTACACTAACATTTCATCTCACTCCAGTCAAAATGACAACCATCAAAAATACAGGCAACAATAAATGTTGGTGAGGATGTGGGGGAAAAGGTATACTCATACATTGGGACTGCAAATTGGTGCAATCATTATGGAGAGTGGTATGGAGATTCCTCAGAAAACTGGGAATGGAACCACCAGTTGACCCAGCTATCTCACTTCTCAGTTTATACCCAAAAGACTTAAAATCAGCATACTACAGTGAAGCAGCAACATCAATGTTTACAGCAGCTCAACTCACAATAGCTAAACTATGGAACAAACCTAGGTGTTCTTCAACAGATGAATGGATAAAGAAACTATAGTATATATGTACAATGGAATGTTACTCAGCCTTGAAGAAGAATGAAATTATGGCATTTGACAGTAAATGGATGGATCTGGAGAATATCATGCTAAATGAAATAAGTGAATCCCCAAAACCAAAGGCCAAATGTTTTCTCTGATATATTGTTGCTAATCCACAATAAAGGTGGGGGTGGCGGGATTAAGGAAGAATAGAGTTACTTTGGGAGTGAAGGGAATGTAGGGGAGGGGGTAAAGGGGTAGGAAGGATAGTAAAAAGAATCGGACATTAGTGCCTTCTACTGTCATGTATAACTAATTAGAACAATTTAAAAAAAATTTAAAGTAAGACTTTTTTAATAAGTAGGAGTACTCCCTAAAATAATGATAAAAAGTAAATATAGTAAATACATAAGCCAGTAACAGTCATCTGTTAACATTGCCAAGTATGTGCTGTAGATATGTGCAATACTTTTTAAAAATTTTTTTTAGTTGTTGATGAATCTTTATTTAATTTATTTGTATGTGGTGCTGAGAATTGAACCCAGTGCCTCACACATACTAGGCAAGTGCGCTGCTACCACTGAACTACAACCCCAGCCCCAATATGCAATATTTTTGTGACTGACAGCACAGTAGCATTCTGTACAACTGTATCTCCCCAAACACATGAGTAATTCAGTGTGTCAATACATTATACACACTGGACGTTGGAAAATGGAGAATGAGGGAAGTGAGGTTTAACCAACAGAGTGGCAATCACATGCCAATAGGAGACCTTCTCTTTTGTTCCACTTACCATTCATACAAGGGAATTGACAAAGAATATTGAATACTCTTAGCTCTGTCTTGTGAAAAAAAGAAAAGTTTAAGTTGTGGATATGTGTAAGATAGAATGGAAAGTAGTGAACTTAAGATTTTGACTGCATAGTCATTTCAGGAAGATTTTTCTATTATTTTATGGAAACATAGCAAAAAAGGTTACCCTTATAACTGCCTTAATTTTGACATCTCTCCAAGCCTCAATCATTTTTTTTTCTTTTTTAAGCAACAGAGTGATGTTCTGTTCCTAGGTTAGCATCTAACAAAAACAAAACATTTCAGTAGTTACAAATTGAAAGTAGAATATAGGTTCTGATTTTTGCCTATTTGATAAATGTTTCTGGTCAAACAAAAACATTTGTTGAATAATCATATTTTAGACATTACCCCTCTAATTGGGCAAACTATTAGAATTTGTTTGGATACCATTAATAGTGCTGGCATGAAAAATCGGCAAAATAGAGACTGGAATGAAATCACCTATTCCAATAGTGGATGAAAATCTACTTTTATCCTGACAATGGCTAGAGTGTCCATTTGGAACTTAATGACTTCCCCAATAGCAGTACAGAGAAGTACATATCCCTATAAAGTCTGCTGTCAACTCATTCAAAAATGGTGGTTGATAACGAAGTTTTTAAAAAGGAAGAGCAGGAAGATAAAATGAAAGTCTGTTTTATTCTGCTGGAAAATTTTAACTGCTTCATATACAAACCATTTCTGACAACCCTGACTCTCACAATGGTAATAACATGCAGATACTGTACTCTTACCAGTAACCACGTGTCTACATTATGCCTAAGGCTGTTTACTGTCCTTTAGCCAAAGATTGAATAAAGACTAATAAAATCACAAATAAACTAATACTAACAAAGAAACACTAGGTTTCTTTCTAAAGATAATAGAATATAACAGAAATCTGTAATGGACTAGCCATGCCTAAACCCTTGCCTATTTCTTATCTAAGATATTGACTTTGAGAATTGCAGAGTTCAGATTTAATAGTTGTCTAATTTACAACATCTCAGTTCTCAACAATCTAACAGTCAGGTAAGAGATGACGACATGTAACTGGACAATGAGATAGAGGATGAATATGGGCCTCCTCTACCCCTGACTGCCTATATAGACTTTTGTGCCATGGCAAAGATGTAGTTTATTGTTACCTTGAACTCAAAGCCAGTCTTCTGGTTCACACTTCACCAACCCTCAATCCTGCCCTGCAAACTGAAGGAGATGAAATACATTTGTGTGTCTATCTGTTTATAAAGTGCCTAGGGCTCTGGGGTTTCTTTTCCTTGAGTTTAGGAATAAATCCCATGAATAGAAAAGAGTGTAGCAGGAGTTGGGAAGGCCAGAAGATGCTGGGTGGTGCTCAAGCACTATTATTTGAAAAATCTGTCTTTAGAACCATGTGTCTGCCTCGATTCTGACTCCCTTGAACTGAACTGCCTCCCATGAGCTTCTCTATTCTTTGTCTCGATGAATTAATTACCCTAAAACTTCTATATTATTTCTGGAAAGCTCTACCTATCTCCTCCTAATGTCTAAATCTCCCAGGTTTATAGTCTAGGCTCTTACACTTGGATCTCAGACAAACAATATAAACCATGTCCTATGCTTGAATTATACAGAGGAGAATAATTGAGGATGGTAATAGCATTAAAAGAAAAATTTTAGACAAAATGAAATTTAGCAGACTTCATTTGAGCAGAGAATGATTCATGAATCAGACAACACTCAAAACAAGGGGTAATTCAAGAGAGCACAATCCAGCAATCTCACAAGGCAGTATTTAAAGACAGAAAAATGGACTAAGTATAGAAACAACTTGACTGGTTACAGCTGGACATTTGCTTCATACAAACATGGTCTGGTCTGTTGATAGCCAATGATTGGCTGAAATGCAGCTGCTGCAGTTGGCTGACACTCTGATGCTTGTTACAAGAACATACTCTAAGTTAGGTTGCAGTTTGCTATATGCAGGGATAGTATCAGGCCAAATTCAGTTCAATTTAATACTGGCTACTTTTTTTTCCCCAAAAAGATTTGAGAATTTAGTGTCCCCCTTAGTCAACTTGCCTCAATGTTCTGAATCTACTGAAGATATATTAAACCTGTTCTCATTTCTCCAAATAGAAGAATTTATTTCTTCTTCTATTTCCCCAGTTGTGTTTCAAACACATTTCATCTTCCAATGGTGCCCAGGACTGACCAGTTAAGTTCCCCAATGCTAACAACAGTGCTCCATTCAGAATAAAAGAGAAAGACACAGCCATCATTTTTACCAAAAGGAGTCTTAGGAAAAGGACATGAAAAACAAAACTCCAATGACTGTTTGCTGAACTTAAGATTTTATTTATTTCTGTTCCATCACCAAATGATTTCAATTTACTGTACTATTTTAATACAGAAAAAATTAAAACACTGGCATATTTGGCATTTGAATTTATGCTGATTGGCTGGCATATTTTAAAACATCAAATAAGGCAGGCATCAGTGTTTGACAAATTTTTACACAAAATATACTGTAAGTAACAAATGAAAGGAAAAGTGTCAACAAATTTTTTTATAAAATTTAAAAGACAAATGCATAGAATTGCAGTAGGTGTATTAACTCCATGTAGAATTTAGAATGACTTTTGTGGTTTATAATCCTTTTAAGATTCAATCTGGAAAATTGCTTTGGAACAATGAAAACCTGAAATCAAATCATAAAGCAGACTAACGGATAAAGACTGTAATATAAATGGACATATTTTATCCTGCCTCCTCAAAGTGAGAGCAATTTCTGTTCCCTTTATAAGCACAAAGAAGGGCCTACATTAATTTGCCTTATAATAGTCATTATTTTCTTTGAAAATTTTAAAGTTATTTTTAAAACTCTAATCTGATTTTTTTTAATCTTCACTAATACTTACTGATTCAATTTTAGTGTATATATCACAAAAAGTCAAAATCACCTAGTCATTGGTGGGTATAAAATCATGGGTGATATAAAACAGATGTTGCAAGGACTGGATTGTATGTGGGGGTTTAAGGACATAGACTTTACTTTGAAAAAGATCATCTTTGGGTTTGAATATCAGTGTCTGCCAGGGAGAGACCAGATAGAACAAGATCAAAAGCCACATCTTCTTGGTGGACTTTATTCCTTTACTATTTCTGTGCAACTTTTCAGAGCACATTAAAATTCTCTGCCATACCCTCCATGTGACTAGGTTTTAATGTATGGCAGCATGTCCCAAGGGCAGAGCAAATTATGCTACCTGAACCCTTTATCTGCAAGCAGCAATACAACAGGGCGATGTAAAATAGAAGACAGATTTATTTAGACATAAACAATGTAAAAAATATTATTCGATACAAGAAACATAAAATCCAATATCCCAATAAATCTAGCTGGCAAGCCTTACCTTATTGCTAAATGATTGCACAAAAGAACAAACTTTCTTTAATGTTTCCAGGTTGACAAATGCAATCTGTTCTGTACACAGCTTCCTAACTTTGTCAGGAGCTATAAAGTCCTCTCTTGGGTGCCAATGTTTCTGAGAAAGTTTAGAGGATTTCAGAGTCTATCCTATTGCAGTTTACTGAGGCCCTTCCCATGCTTTTTGTCCTCTGGTGTTTAAGAAAACAGGGACACTATTGGGAAGTAGCATTATAGACTTGTTCATATTTTGTCAACATTACTAATAAGTCATATAAATTATATGATCTGGTGTGTCTTAAATATTATTGTGCATACAAAGGATCTTATAAAATGTAGACTCACCTGATATTCTCCAGGTGTAGCCAATACCATGCATCTATGGACCACATTGTGTTGCAAGGATCTATATGACTTCAGATTCAGAAGAAAAATATAACCCAAATGGTTTGACTTAAATTAAATTTCAACAGATACTTAAGATCATTATGTTGGAACATTTATTAAATTATTTCCACATACCAGGCCTGAGCCAAACAATAGTGATACACTGAAAATGTCATAGTCCCACCCTTATGGAGTTTAGAGTATAGTGGGAAGCCAGAGAATTTATAGAGATCTCACAGTTCAAGCCAGAACTCATGATTTCCTGAATTCTAGTCCACAGTCCTGTGAAGTCTTTACCCCTATGCCACCTTTATAGCTGTCTCATGTCCTACCTATCTTTTCCCATCATTTCAAGCCTTCTATTTCCAGCACCTTCTCCAAATTACATGATAATCCCTCCATTACCAAGACCCACTCAATAATAGCTAATTGTTCTCTGCTAATGCATATGAATACTATTCTGTAAGTCATGGGGAATCCTTGAAGGGTACTAGTGGGAAGGTGTCACTGAAGAGGTGGAGTTCAATCTGTATGTTGACTGCATCTAGGACATATCTGGCAGTAAGAATTGGATATTGTGTGGTTCCATTTCAAGTTTTCTAAGGAATCTCCATACTGCTTTCCAGATTGGTTGTACCAATTTGTAGTCCCACCAGCAATGAATGAGGGTGCCTTTTCCCCCACATCCTCATCAACATTTATGTTGTCTGTATTCTTGATAACTGCCATTCTGACTGGTGTGAGATGAAGTCTTAGAGTAGTTTTGATTTGCATTTCTCTAATTACTAGAGATGTTTTCATATATTTGTTGATTGAATGTATATCTTCTTCTGAGAAGTATCTGTTCAGCTCCTTAGCCCATTTATTGATTGGGTTGTTTGTTTTTCTGCTGTTAGGTTTTTTGAGTTCTTTATATATCCTAGAGATTAGTGCTCTATCTGTGGCAAAAATCTGTTTCCATTCTGTAGGCTTTTTCATCATGGTATTGATTGTTTCCTTTGCTGAGAAGAAGCTTTTTAGTTTAAGTCCATCCCATTTATTGATTATTGGTTTTATTTCTTACACTTTAGGAGTCTTGTTAAGGAAGTCTGGGCCTAATCTGACATGATGAAGATTTGGGCCTACTTTTTCCTCTATTAGGAGCAGGGTCTTTGGTCTAATTCCTAGGTCCTTGATCTACTTTGAGTTGAGTTTTGTGCAGGGTGAGAGGGATTTATTTTCATTTTACTGCATATGGATTTCCAGTTTCCCCAGGACCATTTGTTAAAGAGGTATCTTTTCTCTAACATATGGTTTTGGCACCTTTGTCTATTATGAAACAACTGTATTTCTGTGGGTTTGTCTCTGTGTCTTCTACTCTGTACCATTGGTCTAAATGTCTACTTTGGTGCCAATACCATGCCACTTTTGTTACTATAACTTTGTAGTATAGTTTAAGTCTGGTAGGACTTAAAATCAGCATACTATTCCCCTCACCTTTATAAGCCACATCAATGTTTATAGCAGCTCAATTCACAATAGCTAAATTGTGGAAGCAACATAGATGCCCTTCAGTAGATGAATGGATAAAGCAACTGTGGTATATATACACAATAGAATATTACTCAGCATTAAGAGAGAATAAAATAATGGCATTTGCAGGTAAATTTATGGAGTTAAAGAATATCATGCTAAGTGAAGTAAGCTATCCTCAAAACCGAAGGCTGAATGTTCCCTCTGATAAGTGGATGCTGATCTTTATAGATGAGCATAAACTACAAGGGGGGAGATGGGAAAAATGGAGGAAATTTGATGGGGGAAAGGGGAGGGAAGGGTGAGGATGGGGTATGAGGGTAAGAGAGATGGTGGAATGAGATGGATATCACTACCCTAGGTACATGTATGACTGCACAAATGGTGTGACACTACATTGTATACAACCGTAGAAATGTAAAAATCTAAAGTTGTTCTACAATTGTGTACAATGAATCAAAATGCATTCTATTGTTGTATATACCATATTAAAATAAATTTTAAAAATTAAAAAATAAGGATGCATTTGTTTTGTTTTTTTAATTAAATTTAATTTTTTATTGTAGATAGCTAGCATGCCTTAATTTTATTTGTTTTGAACCTAGTGCCTCATGTGTGCTAAGCAAGTGCTCTGCCACTGAGCTACAGCCCCCAGCCCTTTGAGTATACACTTGTTGAATGGATGAAGGCTTGTATTTTTAGATAGACTGACTCCTCTAAATAAGGAGGCTGGATTGAGTGAAAACAACTATATGTGAGTTAGGGAAAATGGGCTGACCACTGATTCTATACTCTGAGGCTGCCATTATCATTTAATCTCAGGAAATCCTTTAAATAATTGGAGAGAGTTGTAGTTATAAATGGAACTATCTGTATTTGAACTCAAGACTTGCCAACCCCAGGATTTTTTTTTTTTTGTCCACTACTACTTTACACACACACATTACATGTGTGGTACTCATCATAGTGCTATGTAAAACAATTGCATGTTGGATGCAAATATAACATAGCAGCAGAAAGTATAGCAAAATGATTAAACATTCAGGCTTCAGTGTCAGACTGACCTCATTTCAAATTCTGCTTCTGTCATTTAATAGTGAACTTGAGCAAATGAGTAAATCTCTGTGTCCAGTGTCTCTTCTGTAAATGGCACTAACAACACCTACTTCACAGAATTGTTGTGAGAGAAAATGTAAGAAAAAAGTTTAGCATAGTACTTAGCTCATATTCAGTGTTCAATAGTTAGAAATCTTATTATTTATTATTACATCTTTGAGAGATGTAAACGGAATAATGAAGGAAAATTCCCCATTTCCATTGGGAGGTAGATTTCTCAGAATAAAATGCAGGACAGTTTAATCCGGATGACTTAATGAGGGTCTTACTAAAGAACTATGCCCTGAAAAAGCTTTCTGAACCCATAATCCTTTGTTTTCTCAGCTGAAAAAAGAGGGCAATCATAATACTGACCTGCTTATAAACTTTTTGAAGAATACCAAACTCAGATGTCAAAGATAGTTTGAAAAAATGCAAAGAAACTTATGCATTCTAATAATTATTATTTTCTCTGAGGTCCAGTTCAAAACTATTCTGGTAATTCACTGACTGAACAGTCTTTCTCTATCAGCCACTTGTCAATTGGCACAATTGAAATGCCCCCAAATGGTGTAGGAATACATTTTGGGGCGTTGCCATGGCAACCTACAGACTGCCTTAGCATGCCTTAAATCTGCAAGCCTCAGTTCTGTTACAGTCAAGATAATCAATCACAATATTAGGCCAACTTGAAGTGTAATTCAAACCAATTTCCATTTTTATTGAGTACATCATACTTTATATAATAATTTTTCCTCATAGTACGTCTTTTACCTTATGTAAAAATACAAATAACCTGCTCCATCTGGCAAGTCTTCCACCATTTATATCCAACCACATCTCATAGATAAATATTTATCTCTTAAATATCTCTTTTCCTCCAAAATATTTCCTGAAAGATAACTGCCAGACTGAAATTTTGAAATACTGTTAAATATCTCTGAGTATTATTATACAGGCCCAGTAGAAAACCTGTCTTACTACCACAATTTTTGCAGGAAACACTGGATAATCATTTGATGATAGTTGCAAATTTCCTTTGAACTCAATTTTTAGTTAACCTGATTGATAGTTTCTATTCGGAGATCTACTTATATAGAGAGAAAACCAAGACAATAAAATATTAAACATATTAACAATGCAGTACAATTAAATTGTTCTGATGAATCACATGACAAAAAGAAAAGAGTATGTACATAGTAGAATGAGTGCTGACAGTCTCTGTCCCATGCAATTAATTTAAAATCACTATTTAACTTCTAGGACAATCTTTCCATCCTTTAATGAATTATGCTTTTAGAATGCAATTCACTTACTTGCATGTCTCAGTCCACCTTGAACAAACAGTGGAACCCCTGGGGGCAGCTATAAGTATATTTGCCTACAGTTTGTGTATTAACTTTAGAATCCTTCCTTTGTCCCCACTGAAAAGTCTGATAATGATAGTTGACAGATTTTCTTTTCTTCTCCTCTTACTCTTAATAAAAAATCAACTAGATTTGATTACCATGGACATTTTCTTAATTGGAGCTACAACAAAAGAATCCTGAATGATACCAAAATGTTTTATATTTTCTTGCTTTAACTACTTTGGAAAAAAACATTTTTTCTAGAATTCTAGCAAATGAACTTTTTAATTTTGATATTTAAATATTAAGCAATATTGTGATATGATCCCATACATTTTCATTGCTGTATAGTAGTAGGATCTCATAATAGAGATGGGACTTTCTTGGGGGCATTTTGGCAACTTTTATGGACACATTTGGCTGTCACAATGATTGGAAGTGAAGTTGACGTGTACTGGCAGAGGGTAGTGCTGCTAAATTTCCTGCAGTACTTAGGGAAGTGACAAAAAAGGAAGATTTGGTTCACATCTTGCATGACTTTCAAATGCTCCACCAGAATTTCATGTAGGTAAACAATAACAAAAAAGTATTTATCTAAAAGAAGAGGGGGGATCAGTATAGCTAAGAAAATTGAAAGAAAGGCTTTAGAGAAGGAGGAATATGTGCATCTAATAGTTCCTTTGGGTGTGAGTGGGGTGGGGGCAGAGGGGGGGATTGCAACTCTCTGGATGAATCAGCTACAACTGATAACTTTTCAAATGTTAAAAGAGAACATTTGGTTGACCCAGCTTTGGCAATGAGAGCTTTTCACTAGGGAGTGCAGGGAACCTTGATTGGCAGTTTGTCCAAAGTGGCATATGAGTGTGGGAAGCAAAGTCAGGCACTATTAAGTAAAGAAATGGGTATGAATTATAAAAAGTTAAAACAGGCCTATCTGTTGTCTTAAAAAGTTAAAACAACTGTCTCAGGGGTTTCAGCAAGACAAAGAGTATTGGATTGCAGGAGCCTAGGCTTTGGGAAGGTAGCAGTAACACTAGATGACATCTAAGAGAGCAGAAGTAAGCAGTGTGCCAGAAGGATGGCCCCAAAATCCCATGCAGTGCACAGTGTGACACTTTCTTTAGACCCCCACAAATCTTCAGGAAATATTATTTACTGACTGGAAGAGGTCCAGAGACATCCAAGTCATTCAAGATCCAGGGCAAATTATCCAGGTACTCAGAGTATGGAAACAATGTTTGCACAGGAACACTTACATTTAAATTTACAGAAAGGAAAGCTTTGAAATATATGGGCAATATTTCATTTTAGAGATAAGGAAAGAAGTCTTGAGTTTGCATTTGATAGTAGTTCATAATCTTTGAACGAATGTTATATGTACACAACTCTGATCTCGTTAAGGAAGTCAGGGCCTAATACAACATGATGAAGATTTGGGCCTACTTTTTCATCTATTAGGTGCAGGATCTTTGATCTAATTCCTAGCTCCTTCATTCACTTTGAGTTGAGTTTTGTGCATGGTGAGAGATAGGGGCTTAATTTCATTTTGCTGCATATGGATTTCCAATATTCCCAGGATCATTTGTTGAAGAGGCTATCTTTTTTCCATTATATGTTTTTTGGCACCTTTGTCTACTATGAGATAAGTGTATTTATGTGGGTTTGTCTCTGTGTCCTCTATTCTGTACCATTGGTCTACAAGTCTATTTTGGTGCCAATACCATGCCATTTTTGTTACACTTGCTCTATAGTATAGTTTAAGGTCTGGAATTGTGATGCCACCTGCTTCACTCTTCTTGCTAAAGATTGCTTTAGCTATTGTGGGTCTCTTATTTTTCCAGATGAATTATTTTTAAGTCTTTATAAGCAAAGGAAATAAGTGCATGAATAGAGAGCCTACAGAATGGGAGAAAATCTTTGCCAGCTACTTCTCTAACAGGTGATTAATATCTAGAACATATAAAGAAATCAAAGAGCTTAACACCAAAACAACAAATATCTCAGAAGAACTAACTAGACATTTATCAAAAGAAGAAATACAAATGACCAACAAATATATGAAAAAGAATGTTAAGTGTTACTAGCAATCAGGAAAATGCCAATCAAACTACACTGAGATTTCATCTCACTCCAGTTAGAATGGCAATCATCAAGAATACAAATAATAATAAATGCTGATGAGGATGTGAGGTAAAAGGTACACTCATACATTGTTGTGGGACTTCAAATTATTACAACCACTTTGGAAAGTAATATGGAGATTTCTCAAAAGACTAAGAATTGAATCATCTTATGACTGAACTATTCCACTCCTTGATATTTATCCATTAGAACTAAAAGTCATCATACTATAGTGATACAAGCACATGAATATTTATAGTAGCACAATTCACAACAGCCAAGTTATGGAACCAGCCCAGGTGTCCTTCAACAGATGAATGAATAATAAAATGTGGTACATCCACACAAAGGAGTTTTACTCAGCCATAAAGAAGAATGAAATTATGGCATTTACTGGTAAATGGATGGAAATGAAGAAAATCATGCTAAGGGAAATAAGTTTGGACTCAAAAAGTCAAGGATTGAGTGTTCTCTCTTATATGTGGAAGCTAGAGCAATTAAGGGAAAAAAATAGAGTAAAGGGTCCCATTAAAATATAAGGGAATCAATGAAGTAGGGGAAGGGACTAAAGGGAAAGAGAAGAGGGGTAGGAAAAGGGAAGAATTGTGGAATGAAGTTGACCAAATTATTCTATATATATATCATACTGAATTTCACCTGTATGTGTATATCTATTAAGCATCAATTTAAAAAGTGATAAATAAAGAAACAACCAGTAGAGTAGAGAGAAGAAAAAATTTTGTGGTAGGAAGGAGGGAAAAAGGCAATACAACAGACTAAAATGAAAACAACATATTCCATGCATGTATGATTAGGTCAAAACAAACCTCACTATTATGTATAGCCATAATGCACTAATAAAAAATATTTAAAATCCCCTTGTGAATCCCTGAACTATATGTGTGATATCACAAAAGTAAAAGAAAATTTTTTTCTGGAGCATTCTCTTAGCCAACAGACTCAACAAATGATTTAAGGTTCTTTTTAGTTCAACCATTCCATAAAATTTGAGCTTTAACATTAAGCTTACATTTGATCAGGGTTGTATTAGTCTTGGCATTTAGAAAACAATGGTTGAATATTTACGTTGGCTATGTGAAATGAAAAAAAAAACTCTGATTGGCTGTTAAGATAATAAGATCTTAGAAACTCTTAAGCATTATTTTTAGCAGCCTAATGCTCTAGTTCTCTTGCAGCCATGAATCATCCAATGATGTTTACCTTGGGACAAGTTTCTCCAAAGCTAGGCATCATTGAATGGGGCCTGATTATAACAAATTGTCCTCCCTGTTTAAAAGAAATTATCTTTTGAAAGCATGCTAACTCTATCTTATGAAACCTGTAGATATATGAAAAAATTGTTTCATTTCCCTCAAGCACTGAAACTTACTGGATATCATGTATCTTAATTATAAAACGTAAATCACTTCTGTATTAGAACTGTAACCTATCCAGTTAAGACAGTCAGATTATCTGATGATTTTTTAAAAAATATCTGTCATTTTTAAATTGACACATGATGCTTTTACTTATTTATTCTCTGATGAATTTTTAAAATCCAAGTGAATTGTCCATAAAGACAGCCAGGTCTGAGGAAAAAAAAAGTGTCCTCCCTCCTCTTACTCCATATCTATTCTGCTTAGAGTTATCTCCAACCTGATTCTTAGTCTAGCCAGGAGACAAAATCTCAGACCAGAATTGGACCAAATGATGTGCTGCTGCACATGAATGGCACTCCCCCACCTATTTACCTTAAGCATTTTTAAAATATTTATTTAAAGGGAGTGGTGGAAGTTCAAAAAGTTGGAGCTGAGGGCAGGCTCAGTCTTTCCTTAATGTCCATAGGCCATTCAACTCCAACTCAAACTTGCATAATCCATTCAGCAAAAGGAAATCTGTCTCGCTGTAGAGACAGTTTCTCAAAGTCTCTATTCCTTAGGCACACTCCTTGATAAGACCTTGATGTTTAAGGGGGAAAAAGAAAAGTAGAGCCCAAAAGGAAACAAGGAGAAACCACGTTATTCTTTTCCTTACTGGTCCTTAAATCCTTTCAATGGGTTTTAGTTCTTTTCCTGTTAATAGGTGAAATTTTAGTTTTTATATTCACTTGTAAATAATGTTTTAAAAGTCCTTCAGGAACTTCTGTTAAAACATCAATATCAGTAGTGAAAAATGTTAATTCCAATGGAATAGTCAAAACTGCACATTTTCAAATGTAAAGCTTCTCTCTTCCTTCAGATTGGACTCATTACAGCTGAAAATTTATAACAATACAAAGGATACACGATCGGCCTCTACTCTCCAGCTTGTACTTCTTGTAGAGTACTCTCTTCCCCTTAGACAGATTCTGACTACCCAGCTTCAGATCATTTGTAAGCAGTTGGTCCCCACTTTGGGGGATCCCAACAACTCTGCAGGCTGTCTGCAAAGGCAAAATCCAAAGCAACCACTTGCCCGTTCAGCCTTCTTTTATCAGTCATGCCAAGGTGAGCTTTGGGAGACAGCTTCACCACAGCACCCTCATAACCCTGAGGTCTCTACAGGGACCTCACAGCCATGGCTTGCTCATAGACTGATTCAAGGCTTGGCTGAAAACCTGTGAGTCCTTCCAGAACAAGGGGGAGATAAGAAGCTTTGTGAAACACTGCCACCAGGAAGCTTCTTGTCTGCCTTTCCATCTGGCGAGAGACAATCTCAACATTATTTCTTATCCATCTCCCTAATTTCAGCTGAGCACAGGGCTCTCCCCTTCTCTTAGGATATAGCTCTAGGCTTCTGTGTACATCTATAAAACTGCTTGGCTATCACTTAAAACTGGGTACTCACCAGAAGAATGGCTACTACTCCATCACCCCCTATTCTTATTCAGTGTTACCACCCCTAACCATCCTCTGGGACTAGAGTGTGGGGATGACGCCGTGTTGATATTACCGTTACTGTAGTGTGAACCCATCTGAAACCCATTGTGCTCATGGTCAGCTTACCAGCCGAATCTCTGAAAGTATGACAAGCCAAGCTAGTGATTTCCACGGTGGCCTTTTCCCACGGTGATGCTTCTTAGAAATGCCTAATCAATAGCCAGCAGCCAGCAGCCATGATCTCTCATCTTCATACTAATCCAGTCATTGTTCCCTACAAACATCAGGGGCTTAAATCAAGCTTTGGAAGTAATTTTCCTTAAGCTCTTCTTCCTGGAAGTAGAGGTAAATACACTCTACCACTCCAACATGGCTGAGCATGGGAGAGTTGCAACATTCCAATAACATTGCACAGGAAGCACTATCCCAACCGCTTCAACTCAAACCTGTTTTTATTTGCAAATGGATTTTTGCCTAAACCTGCAGAATTGGTTGACCTTCTTTGCATGACAATTTAGCACTTTATTTTGGGAATAGGAGCATAACTTGACATCTATAACCTATTGTGTTATTCTTAGCTTTTGAAGCCTCAGCTGAAATGAAGACAAAGAGTTCTAAGCAAACTCTTTGGCTGGTTGATCATCAACCCTAAATAGCCTATTCAATTTTTTTCCTCTCAGTCATAGAGCAATCTTCCTGGAAGAAATTCTGATGAATTTGTTATATTATTAGTGAGTCTTTATTACCCTTTACAGAGTGCAATTCTAGGTAATGTTCTAACTGGCCACCAGTAACTTGGCACCTGTGCCAACCATGAACAGGTTGCCATGATGTGTTTTAGACCAATAAGCAGGCATATTTAATTTAGAGAATTTTTGAGGCCTACTGCTCTCCTGTCAGTTGCCTGTGAAGGCAAGAGTTAAACTTCTGAGCACATAAATCTCAATCACAAAGTTGTTGAGTTTATAACCCTTTTGCTTGCTTTGATTAAACAACTGCATAGTTTGAAAATTGCACAGAGCTTTTTAAAAACTTGAAGCCTTGCGAGATTCCATATACTTTATTTGTCTTCAGCTAAATATGGAGGAACGAATCCTCTAAAGTGTCTGGCCCTGGAGGAATAAAACTATACAACAGCTGCTTTGATATTGGCACCTCTAGTGCCCCCTTTTGTTGCTTTCTGTCCCCATCCTGAGCAGCTAAGGCTCATATATATTTTTCCAAAGATCTCCATTCTCATGCCTGAGTCCTGGCTCTGAACTATACTCTTCCTACTTCCTACTAAAATTCAACTATTATGTCTCTCACTTGTTCTGATGAGTATATGCTCTGAGTTTATAAGGAAAGTTTTGGTTTTCCTTGCTTGTTTTCTCTCTTCTACCCAAACTAAGAGATTCCCACTTTTCCATTTAGATTATTTGGTATTTTTACATTGTGCATTCAAAAAGAGGAGGAGGAGTGGGAGTGGAGGTAACAAATTAAGGAATTTAATTTAAAGCCACAATTGCCCATAGCAATAATGTATTATTAAGTTCCATCATTTTTCAACAATTAGACCCTAAGGGTAAAATTTCAGACACTAAAGCAGAATGTAAGAAGCAAACTTTCATATTGAACCAAAAAAGGTATATTCTTTTATTTATTTATTTATTTATTCTATTTTTTTTAAAATTTGTTTTAATTAGTTACATATGACAGTACAATGATCTTGACATATACATTTGAATCAGATGGAATATCATTTCTCATTTTTCTGAGTGTACAGGTTGCAGAATTACATTGGTCATGTAGTACAGTCACGTATATACACACAGCAATAACAATGTCTATTTTATTCTGCTGTCCTTCCATTCCCTCCTTCCCCTCCCCTCCCCTCCCATCACTTCTCTCTACCCAATCTAATGTGACACAATTCTTTTTTTTCCCCCTCACATCACCATACATGTATTCTGTATAACGATGAGGGTCTCCTTCCATCTTCCATGTAATTCCCCTTCTCCCTCCCATTCCCTCTCACCTCTCTTCCCTATCTAGAGGTAATTATCTTCTCATACTCTTCCTCCCTACCCCATTTTGAGTCACCTCTCTTATATCAGAGAAGACATTCAGCATTTGAAAAAAGGTATATTCTTACCAATTTTTTCCCTCCACTTAAGACTAAGTTTGCTGAAAAGCTCTCTCATAAGAACTTTCTATAAACCTTTTTATTTATTTGACAAAACATATACTTTTGAATTATCATTCACATTCTAAAATAGATAATGATTACTGAACATCTATGAATTAGCAGGTGCAATTCTAGGTATTTAACACACATTGATAGACATTTTAACTCTGATAAAATGATAGTTGGCTTTTCAATGTATTTTCTTCTTCTGGGATAATAATAGATGATTAGCCAAGCACATGGTTTTTCTACTTTGAGAATATTTCTCATCCGACCTTACAGGTAGGTGGCCATATGGCTAAGTTCTTCTCAAGAGAATGTGAACAGAGTGACATTACTTGAATAAATGGGTTTTTGTGGGTTTGTTTGTTTGTTTGTTTGTTTTGTTTGCCCTGAACTGTCTCTCTTTTCCTTTTTCCACTGTATGTAATGCAGGTGTGTCCATAAGCTGGTTTGGTCATTCACAGAGAATAAGCATCTAGGGAATGGGAAAATCATGCAATGAAGAGTACCTGGGCTCCTGACTCTGTGGAGCAGAAATGTCCATCTTGTGTGAACTGACATAATATTTTTCTCATTCTTGTAACAGTTGATCCTATATTCTAACTGACATCGAAACACAATTCTCCTTCTAAATACTGATATATATACTATATCACTGTTTCACAACAAGGAAATTATAGTTGAGATTAAGTGAAAGTATATTTAAATATAAAATAAGCTACAGTTAGGAAGTGGGTGAACAGGATTCAAGTTTATATTTAGTTCCAAAATCACGTAGTTTTCCACTCTTTGTATATTTCTAATTAATTTCTGTATGCAGCATGACCTAATTTATTTTTCTTAAGTCATAGTATTTTAAAGTATTCTCAAGTTTTAGGCCAACATATGTGTATAACACACATTTACATAAGGAAAGAATTTATACACAAATTTTTCTCACTATTTTACATATTTATTATATGATGTGACATAACCCATGTGGTTTTGTTGTAGAATGGTGTCATGAGAACTCATGATTCTCAGACATTTTAGTCTCAGGACTTCTTTATTTGTGAATTTATTGAGCACCCCCTCACTGCACACACTTACCAACTTTGTACAAATATGAGGTTGAAAGGAAATAAATATTTTAACAGTCTTTTCAGATAATTGTGGATATTTGAATTGTGGGATATTCGATCTCACACCAAAACTCAACAAGTGGTTGCTACTTAAAGGGGAGTCGCAATGGAGTTCTGAAACTATATCAGTGGATTCTTGGGATTCTGTTGCATTAAAATGCATTGGTCTATCTTGCACTTTCGTGGGATCTTTAACCCACGTGTGATTTTGTAACCCATGTACTGATCATTTAGAAAATACTGATCCACAGAAGTATGAAGACACATTTCATTATCTAATTTTAAAAAATCACATATTTATTATCACAACCAATTTCATCAGAAAAGTCTTTTAAGTATTGGGAGGCTGGCAAGCTCAAGGTTCAAATACTTCAAATACGAATTTTCCAAAATGTTAAATTTCACTTGAAAGCTTGAATTTTATCACTGGCAACATGTAGCATAAATTATTCTCCTTCAAGTGATAAGTCCATTTTGTTCAGTTTGGAGACTAAGTCTGCCAAATGCCCGAGTCTGGAAAAGGACAGTTTACCTGTTAATTGTTCTTTCAAGCGAAATGGTGTTCTGTGAAAAAACGCTGGCTAGTTCAGCTCAAAATTCAGCCACAGGAGTGTTTTTCCACCAATCATCATACATTGGTGTGCAGCAATAGCACTTTACATACATTCTTGACATTTTGTCACATGGGACACTCAAATGACATATACCAAAGGATTAAGATTTCATAAAATAATTCTTACTACTTCATCAAGGACATTATTAAGTGAAACTGAGGGTTGAGAATATAGCTCAGTGGTAGAATATTTGCTAGCATGAGTACAGCCCTGGGTTCAATCCCCACCAATACACACACACACACACACACACACACACACACACACACACACACACGGTCTGACTTAAGTAAAAATTTATAATTTCTTTTACAATGTGAGTGTTGGAGAGCATACTGACTTAAGCTAGTACAGCTTGGTGTCACTGCTTGAATTCTAACTGAATTGCACATCAGCAAAAACTCAATCATGGTGTAAAACAATGTCTTTGTATTACTACAAAAATAATTTTGACCTCACACAACTCCTGAAAGACTCAGGAACACCTTGAATCTGTGGACCGTACTTGAACAATCTCTGCTATAAAACAAACAAAAACATACAAACCCCAGTCAACAAAAAGAAATTAAATCTTTTGTATATTTTTCTTCAGCACCATGCAAGAAACATATAAGTCAGAACAATGCATCTAAAATCATTTTCCCTTCAACCCAAAGCTTTTCTTCTGTAACAACTAAACTCTGGTACCTTTCTCTCCAACACCCCCTACAAGCTCTTCCCTAAGATCCTGTAGTCCTTCTCCATCTCCATCTTACCTATGTTGTCATGTTACAGACTCAAAACTTGGTCAAACAGGAGAATAAGAAGCAGCAGATCATAACACTATAATACCTGACTTGTCAAAAATGCAAAAGAAAAAAGTTAAATTATATATATATATATATATAAAATCAAATACGGTATATATAGCATTATATATATAATATCAAATACTATATATGTGTGTATATATTATTAAATATAATATATATAGCATTACATGTAAAATATCAAATATTATATATATATATCACATTTGTAATATATATTACAAGAATTCCAGTTGTAACACCATGTACTGATCATTTGGAAAATATTGGTCCATTGAGATATGAAGACACATTTCATTATCTAATTTTTAAAAAATCATATACTTATTATCACAAAATTTCTTCAGAAAAGTCTTTTAAGTATTGGGAGGCTGGCAAGCTCAAGGTTCAAATATATATATTACACACATACACACACACATACACACACACTGCCACATAAAAAAAAAACTTTTGAGAAGCTGAGAGTTATACACTGTATTGAGTATTAACTGTCCATACTCAGCATAATCCCCACCCATCCAAACTTTCTTAGTTACCACACTGCCTCATCTAGATTCTTCTAGCACAAGTCATCCCAGGTACTATTTGGGAAACAGAAGAGAGAACAGCCATTATCCTTCCCCAGCACTGGCTGGTAGATGCCAGAGTAAATAGCAAGCATGAAGTTTACAGCTCTTTCTGGGTGAATTTTCTACATTTGGTCTTCAAGCTGCTGTTATCACCAGTTTCTGTGGTTCCTGGATTTTCAAATTTCCTCAAAGCCAGCAATATGTTTTCATGAACTTTAATTGTCGCAAAATAGCTTTGTTAAGTTTGTAATTCCCTTTGCATTTGATCATCCCTTCCTGCCACAGTCTAGAGAGGTAAGTGCTTTCCTGGAAAAGTCCTGATAGCCATTTAGTTTCAGAAGTTGTTCTGGGATGCAGACACTCAGGATTTAGTGATCTGACTTTGTTAGATTGAAGAACAATTACAATGTCAATGCAATATGGAATAGCTGACTCTGGAAATTAGTGGCAAGTTTATAATCTATTGCTTTCTGGAGTGAAGGGTTTATTGTAGAAAAGACTTAGAAAGAGTATTAACTATTACAATAGGATTTTAAGAGGAAATAAGGACCAAAAGGATGATGGAATGGGTTGTCTGCCTCTAAATAAAAGGTTAGGATTTCACATTCTCTGCTCAAAGAGACAGAGAACTTCTAGGACTTCTCTAAAAATATCTCTTATAGCCATATGGCTAATGTAAAAAGTTTTTTTCATCTTGTACATTGTATAATTATAACCCAAATGGAATTCACAGACTTGCCAGGTCTCTTATGTAAAAGTTAGGGCATTGATTGGGAATGAGCAAAAATTGGAACGAGGACATTTGGGTGGATTCCAATAACTCTGAGAATCACAAAGTTCTAAATCCCACCAAGCTTCCTCTCTTCCCTCTTTTGGAATTTTTGCCCTTGCATAAAGACCCTGAAACAATTACCTTGCCCATGATATAATCATGATCTACCTCCACCACTTCTATTGCTCCCAGACTATTAACTAGAGTCAGAGAACAACAGACCCTGAGAGAATAAGTACAGAGTCTAATCTAGGAGGCTATAATGTTTACATTGGAGAATTCAAAGATTTATATTATCAAAACCCAGAAAATATTTGTAAGAGTGCAAGTTAATGGTTTTAGACATGAGAGGAATTAACATAATTTTGGATATGGCCAAGTGTGTTACCGTGTGCAGTCATCATAGATTCTAGATGCAATATTTAGTTTAAGTGCCTGAAAAAACTATTAAGAGAAAATTTTCCAATTGGCTGACTAAAACCAAGGCTCAACAATGGCCTTCATTAAGTGAAATTGACAAAAGAAGTAAAATTTGTAAAAGAATAAATTCAAAATATTTTATCTAAAATTGTTGGTATGTGTCAATCACATATGACCTGCTCATCCATTCTAGACTATGATCCTAAAGACAGCCCAGAAGGCAATTCTATCATAAAGGCATTGAGGAATCACTAAAAGAGGGAGTGCTAGATTCTTGAAAATCTCAGAGGTGTTCTTTTGCAGATTAGATATGGTTGTGCAATATAACACTATTCAGATATGCTACCAGAGTTGGAGAGGCCAGTTGACAGTAGTTTGCAACCATAGACAAGACAGCTCAGATTACTGCACTGGATAACAGGCCAGAGTCCTGATCCAAATGATTTTACTCAGAGAGATCTTTGGCGGTGGCTTTTTTTTTAATCATAATGTTTCTAGGACTAATATCTTCAAAGTCTTAGTTCATTTGTAAAATTTTAAATAATGTCCACCTTAAATAGCCACAGTGGAGAATCATGAACTCTCAGTTCTCTATAATGAGACAGTTAGTAGGATCTCTTAAGAGAAAAGGAGTCTGGTACCGCTTAAGGAAGGACTCTGTGATGTTGCAACAAGAACATACTACAAAATTTTCTCCTGGCTTTCTCCAAAAGGAAATACACCAATTTATTAGGATGACAATACTTTGAGGAAAGGAAAATATCCAGGCATTTCTAGGTTTTTGGTCACTGGTTCTAAAATGAAAATCTTCAGATGACCCTCTCAATTGTAAATTCTATCAATTTATTTATTTCTTTTTTTTCTTTTTTTTATTGGTTGTTTGAAACATTACAAAGCTCATGATATATCATCTTTCATACATTTGACTCAATTGGGTTATGAACTCCCATTTTTACCCCAAATACAAATTGCAGAATCACATTGGTTACACACTCACATTTTTACATAATGACATATTAGTGACTTTTGTATTCTGCTACCTTTCCTATCCCCTACTATACCCCCTCCCTTCCCCTCCCATCTTCCCTCTCTACCTCCTCTACTGTTATTCAATTCTCTCCCTTGTTTCCCTCCCCCTTTCCCCTCACAACCTCTTATATGTAATTTTGTGTAACATTGAGGGTCACCTACCATTTCCATATGCTTTCCCTTCTCTCTCCCTTTCTCTCCACCCATTCGTCTTTGTTTAATGTTAATCTTTCCTCATGCTCTTCCTCCCTGTTCTGTTCTTAGTTGCTCTCTTTATATCAAAGAAGACATTTGGCATTTGTTTTTTAAGGATTGGTTAGCTTCACTTAGCATAATCTGCTCTAATGCCATCCATTTCCCTGCAAATTCCATGATTTTGTCATTTTTTAGTGTTGCGTAATACTCCATTGTGTATAGATGCCACATTTTTCTTATCCATTCATCTATTGAAGGGCATCTAGGTTGGTTCCACAGTCTATCTATTGTGAATTGTGCCGCTATGATCATTGATGTGGCAGTATCCCTATAGTACGCTCTTTTAAGATCCTCAGGGAATAGTCCGAGAAGGGCGATAGCTGGGTCAAATGGTGGATCCATTCCCAACTTTCCCAGGAATCTCCATACTGCTTTCCAAATTGGCCTCACCAATTTGCAGTCCCACCAGCATTGTACAAGAGTACCCTTTTCCCCACATCCTTGCCAGCACTTGTTGTTGTTTGACTTCCTAATGGCTGCCAATCTTACTGGAGTGAGATGGTATCTTAGGGTGGTTTTGATTTGCATTTCTCTGACTGCTAGAGATGGTGAGCATTTTTTCATGTACTTGTTGATTGATTGTATGTCCTCCTCTGTGAAGTGTCTGTTCAGGTCCTTGGCCCATTTGTTGATTGGGTTATTTGTTATCTTATTGTTTAATTTTTTGAATTCTTTGTATATTCTGGATATTAGGGCTCTATCTGAAGTGTGAGGGGTAAAAATTTGTTCCCAGGATGTAGGCTCCCTATTTACCTCTCTTATTGTTTCTCTTTCTGAGAAAAAACATTTTTAGTTTGAGTAAGTCCCATTTGTTTATTCTTGTTATTAACTCTTGGGCTATGGGCGTCTTATTAAGGAATTTGGAGCCCGACCCCACAGTATGTACATCGTAGCCAACTTTTTCTTCTATCAGACGCAGTGTCTCTGATTTGGTATCTAGTTCTTTGATCCATTTTGAGTTAACTTTTGTGCATGGTGAGAGAAAGGGATTCAGTTTCATTTTGTTGCATATGGATTTCCAATTTTCCCAGCACCATTTGTTGAAGATGCTATCCTTCCTCCATTGCATGCTTTTAGCCCCTTTATCAAATATAAGAAAGTTGTAATTTTGTGGATTGGTTTCTGTGTACTCTATTCTGTACCATTGGTTCACCTGCCTGTTTTGGTACCAGTACTACACTGTTTTTGTTACTATTGCTCTGTAATATAGTTTGAACTCTGGTATTGCTATACCTCCAGATTCACACTTCCTGCTTAGAATTGCTTTTGCTATTCTGGGCCTTTTGTTTTTCCATATGAATTTCATGATTGCTTTATCTATTTCTACAAGAAATGCCGTTGGGATTCTGATTGGCATCGCATTAAACCTGTAGAGAACTTTGGGTAATATCGCCATTTTGATGATGTTAGTTCTGCCTATCCATGAACAGGGTATATTTTTCCATCTTCTGAGATCTTCTTCTATCTCTCTTTTTAGCTGCGGGGCGGGCTGCGCGGATCAGTCAGCCCAGATCTCCGGTCTCACAGTTGAGACTAATTCTACCAATTTAAGTGGAAACTTAAGACTTTCAGAGAGTAAGTGGAATTCTAGCTTGGATCTATTTCCCAATGGATCTATAAGACTTGTCTTATTATTTTCCCAGTTTGCCCCAAACATGTTTGCTAACTGGCAAATCCTTATTTATAGCCTTTAAGAGAGGGCTATTGTAATGGGAAAGACTAAGAGGAACTCCTAGAATTGTTCCCTTTCTATTTAAGTATTAAATAATAATTTATAATCCTGGGGACTTTCAGAGATTAATAATATCACCAAAAACTTGAAAGTTGCAAGGATGGTGGTTTCTATCACATTTGTACAAATCTCCCCCTAACTGTCTTGTGGCAGAAGAAATATGTGTTTTGGGAAATAACAGTGGATTATTAAACTCAATCAGGTTGTGATACTAATTACACCTACTGACTTTACTACTGCTGTCTTTTTCTAGGGCATATCAATGCATCCTCCAGCATTAGGTATACCACTATTGATCTGGAGATACTTTCTTGTCTATACTTTAATTCATGAAGACCACTTGTTGCCAATGGAAATGCTGTGTTAAATCTCTGAAAAATCCAGATAAGAGAATTATATCCAGACTCTTGGATTTTAGGAGCAAAAATATGCTGTCTTTCACAGATAGTTCTCCTTTTGGGCAATAACTTCCTGAGCACGACTGGATCCATATAGAGACTGAACATGGCCCATTAAACAACCATAATGAACTAGAAGTTATATAATGCCACAGACTTGGGTATGGGCGTCAGAACTGTATAATCAAGTAGAAAAAGCAGTATAAACAAGATCAGGCTCAAATAGACATCAAATTCACGAATACGCTACCCAAGCAGGTGATTCACATGTTACCTACTCCTGCTGCTTTAGTACCTCTTCTCCCTTTATTCGCACCTGTAGCCCTATGGTCAGCTGACAGAGAAAGAAACAACTTGGTCCTGATTCTGCCAGTGCACTACCCCAAAATGGAGTGGTATTACATTTCAGTCATATTTGTGGTTGGTCTAGAAGTGCAAATGAAAATGGAATAAGGTGGCTATAGAAAGGTGCTGTTAACAGGATGGGAACATTGAAAGTGGTGGTATGTGTCTGTAGTTCCAGCTACTTGGGAGGCAAAAGTGGAAAGATTACTTGAGTCCAGGAGTTCAGTACAGCCTGGACAACATAGTGAGAGCCTGTCTCAAAAAAAAAAAAAAAAAAAAAAAAGGGAGGGGGAGACACTTATATTAGTCTTCCTGATGCATATACAAAATAAACAAATTATATTTTATTTATCAGAGGTTAAGATTCCAGCATTATCACCCACTCATCACCACCCCCTTCCATGGCACTAATTCTGGATACCATTTATTCATTAATAGTCACTAATGCTCTCTCACCTGAGGACTTGTCTCAGTTTGGTTCTTCTAGCTGACATTTATAACTCTACCCATTGATTGGCTGGATTTTCCACTAATTATCATTTTCATCCTTTTTTTTTTGCCTATAAAATTTAACCTATTTCTCCTCCCCATCCTGCTCTTTACACCTACACCCTCTAAACACAGAGCCTAAAATTCAAATGCTAAGAGATTACGCAAGTGACCCAAATGAATGACAAAGGCTTAATAGTTGCATTTTTAATTACATAATATTATTTTTACTTCTTTAAATAAATATGCTCTCATTTTTTCTAAAACATGATCCTTTGGATGCTTCTTTTCCTACTTCTGATACAGACATGGACACAAAAATATTTCTCTAGTATATTTTGAACTATGTAAATGGCCATTAAGATGCATCCTCAGCTGTCAGCAACAAAGAAGAACTGTTAAGGACTGTGGCAACTGAAAATCTCATACCCCCTTAAAATGAAGAAGCTGCCACTCAGTGCCAGGTGACTGCGGAATGAGGGACTCATAGGGTCAGAAGTGATTTTTCTGTAGAAATTGGAAATTCAGATTTCTATGTAAAAGTCTCACATTCCAAGTTTAGTCTTAAATTTGCTAATACAATGTGCCAATCAGAAATTAAAGAAATCTATAGGAAAGGTGGGCATCCAGTCAATAACCTGCAATTTCTGTTGGTGGTACCCCGAGTCTTTGAGGGCAAGGTGTAAGTCTTACTTGTGTACATAAGCTCAGGATAATTTATGGCTCACAATACCATCTCATTAAATAATTTTTTTACCTTTAGTTAAGTTTTAAAAATCT
Organism: Ictidomys tridecemlineatus; assembly: GCF_052094955.1. Taxonomy (NCBI): domain Eukaryota; kingdom Metazoa; phylum Chordata; class Mammalia; order Rodentia; family Sciuridae; genus Ictidomys; species Ictidomys tridecemlineatus. The sequence continues at coordinate 115,564,895 of NC_135477.1, read as the reverse complement.
AAAATTGTGTATTGCCTAATTCTACAGCTAGAAATTCTTAAAAAGAAGATTTCCACCTTGATTTATGAACACCCCAGAGCCTAGCATATTATTTACACATAATAGAGACTCAAACACATTTTGAATTGTTGAAAGGAAACACATCTAATGTCCATAAGACAGAAGATTTTAATAAGGAGAGTTGAGTGAAGAGAGATATTAAATGCTGCCCTCAGGAGGTATAATGGAGCATCTCAGTGATTTTGGAACAGTGTGAGAACCCTGAGACTTTAAGGGAGGTGGTGACTCGGTAAACCCTGTATACATGCCATCTACGGCCAAGGGTCACTGTGAGGCTCTGCTTCTGTGACACAGGTAGCACCGTGGCTGCCACTGCTAGACATGAGTTTTCAGGAAGTCTGCTAATTTATGATGGTCACTGGAAACACAGCTTTAAGCATCCAAACAAAACAATAATATATGAAGAGTTTTATAGAAAAGGCTAAAGAAATAGATTAGCTTTTTGAATTTTGCTAGTTGAAAAAAAATGTCTAGAGCTATACTTGTTTTCATTGATTAATAACCCAAAACCAATTGTTTTTAAATCATGATTAGCAAACAGTAAATTTATAAGGGAAATCAGATAATTAATAGCTACATAGCCAATCTTGTACATTACTGCTGTATGATGTGACTTAAAAAATGAAGACAAGAACTATTTTATATGAACTAAAAAAAGACTAATAATTTGCTGAGTCAATATTAAGTTGTACCAATTTATTTTTAAAAAGATCAATTGTTAAATACTTCCTATTAAATTATTATGCCATATATCGAGTTATATGTTTGCTTTGTCTAGTATGTAATAAAATTATTTTGAAAATTTAGTTCCAAATGTCATTTTATAGGACTTTAGATCTTATTTCTTTCAAATATAGAGCACCCTACACCCTCCAAGGTGCATTCCTAATTTTACACTGAACAAGAAAATATTCATCTGTACACAGAATTAGGCAATAGTTTCTAGCATATGAAATTAGAGTAAAATATTTAATAATCCACAATTAGTGGTATTATCTTATAAATTGGCCTATATATCCAATAAAACTTATTTAATAAATAAATATTTACAGAGTGCCTACTATGAGTTGAATATCAGTGAATATTCACTGTATCAGTGAATAGACCAAAAAAGTTGGAGCTTAAATTCTAAACACTTGTGCTATTAACATCCCCATTTTGCATTTTTTACGTATCACATATTCTGAATTGATAATCATTTTATTGCTTTTAATCATGTATAATTATGATTATAAAACACAGTTCTTCTTAAAGTACTTTCAAATACATTCTCAGTTATTTTTCATACTTCCCTGGTCTTGACGTAAGTTTGGCATATGTTATTATCTCAACATTGCAGATGAAGAAGCCATAGATAATCTATTCTACAGACAGAGGTCAATGTCCTGGGACAGTTCCATCTCTCCAAACTACACAATTTGTGAAAGTACGAGGAGACAGAGTCAGAGGCTGAATAAAGGAAGCTTGAAATAGTTGTCATGGAGAGAGAAAGAAAATGGATACTAGTTCTTAGGGATGTGAAGAGATTGCAGCCAGTGAGGACAGCATACATTCAGGGTCTCTTATACCCAATTACAGGCTGGTTGAGAGGACTAGCAGTTATGCTCTAGAAATGCACATTTCTTTTTTTGAAAGTGTGGGTCTCATACAGGCTTGAAGTCTCTATCTGTCAAGGGTTGCTCCCAGAACACTGATTGGTGTTTCATCCAAACTCAGAAAATATTCAGAAAAGTGTTGAGAACTTTTTAGAAATATATTAATTAATTAATTTGTTTGTTTGTTTATTTATTTATTTATTTTTGCACTGGTTGCTAGAAGACAGTCTCCAAAACCATTCAGGTTGAAGATGATTCATCTAAATCCCTCATTTATTAGATGAAAAAACTGAGGCCCTAAGAATTGTGTAGACTGAATCCATCATTTGTCACACTGTTGAGTATAGATCCCAGGTCTCCTGTCCCTTATTCTCTCTCCACCTAAATATCCAGCCTCCTAGAAGAGCGATTGCTGGTCATTGTCACATAGCAATGAATATTCACAGCTAATGCTTATTGAGAACTTATCAAAAACCAAGTCTTGTACAATGCATTTAATTCTTCCATAAACCTTATGATACAGTACTATCATTATCCCCATTCTACATATGTAGACACTAAGGATCAGAAAAGTTACGTAACCAATATCACACAATTACAAAGTGTCAGATCTGGGGTTTGAACTTGGATTATTCTATTCCAGAGTCTTCACTCTTAGCCAATATAATATGCTTTATCATCATCATCATATATGTTATGACTTGCCCATCTCCTTTTCTTTACTAGTATTAGAAAACTAGCAGCCTGTTACCCCCTTGGTAAATAATTCCATGTGCTCATACCTGGTCTGCTCTGATACCTATCTTCTTTGAGTATGCAAACACCTATTTTAGGACTGGCTCTTTCTGATCATCCCTTGGCTCTCAGTTTCTAGATCTATCCACCTTCAGGAAATGGTGTATGAAAGAAGAAGGTGCATGAAAGTACTACAAATGTGAAACACTAGGTTTGTAAAATTGTTTTGGTTTCTGACATTACCAACAATCATCTGAGAAAGGCATCTGCCTTCACTTTCATTGTAAGAAAGTGGAGGGTGGTTTTAGAGCTACTTGCACTGGGGAAATTTTAGGTAGCCATCTCAATTTACAAGTTTTGAGAATAGTCATATTGAAATTAGTTTTAGGATGAAACTTGGAGATGGTGGAACAGGCAGGCACACACCGAAGATGCATGTTCTTCCCTAACGTCTCTACAGAGAAAGAGAACCTAAGACCAGCAAAAGAGAAGGGCTCTCAGTTGAAGACTTGGCCTGCTTCTTGGAACCCAGTAGTGCTTACTCGGCAAACTTTAATGATTCCTTCTGTGTTCCAGGCAGATCCTAGCTGCCCTTCAGCAAATCATGTTCTCAGTGGACATACCAAAAGTGGGTAAACAGAAACTTGTGATGCCATGTGGTAATTTCTGCAAGGCGCACACCTGTAGGATGCTAGGGCAACCTAGAGGAGGAATTTGAGCATCCTTATAAGCTTCCTTTCTAGAAATGTCATGAAACCATAATAACACTGAAGCCACCATTTTCCTTGAGAGAAATAGAATAGCCACAACCATTGGGCAATTTGTTACGTTTTATTCTCTGGGATAGGCAAGGTCACATTTCTTTCTTTGCACGCAGGTCTGGGTACTTATAGAACACAGTAGAGGAAAATTGGTAAGGCAAGGTGCTAAATCCATTCCTCTGGCCTTGTGATGATTAATAAAGTTACTCTCTTTTGTTTCCCTGCCGCTCGGAAGCAGTGCAGGATTACCTGTGAATTGTTTTAATGATGTGCTGTTTTGTTCTTTTGGAGTACTCCATACTTTAGGTGTCAATTCACCTTTTCCTTTCATAAAGGAGAGTCAGGAAAAAGAACAAGGAGAATGGCTGAACAATTGAAAAACTAGCATATTGAAAAGGTCATGGTACCACCACATCCTATTTTAATTCCTAAATGTTTTAGACATTGTAAGTCCTTTTTGACACTCTATGCTACTGACAAATACTAAAAAGGGGGTGGGAAAGGGCACACATTATTAATCTGCTTGTAAAACATGATGATAGGAGTAGGAAATGGTACCCAATCAATCCCTTATTTTTTTCCCATTTTCATTTGGAGGCCTGCTTTGGAATTGTTTTTCTGTGACAAAAGGTAATGGTTATAATCTAGTGATATCTACCACAGTGATACAGAAGTAACTATGCATTCCTCTAAGTAAGCTGATGTTTTAATCTTCATTTTTTTCTTCTTCCTAGTTCTCATCCAGCATGTGCTTTATATGGGGTTTAGTTTCAGGAAATTTTAAACTAGCACACTGATAATTAACATTTGGCCAGTGTTGTCACTATACAAAATTATCATGGCAGACATTTTTGCTTATGCAGCCTCCTCTCCCTTGCTTTCTCCACCAGAGGCTGCAAAACCAGTAATTGTTCAACTGCCCTTGGAGGGAGGGATAGTAATGTTTTCCAGTTTTGGGCTACAAGATGCAAGTGAATTCTACCAGGATAGTTCTAGGAAGAAGGAAGCAGGAAAAGCCAGTGCGTTCTTCTCCTTTCTCTCTGCAATGGAATTTAGGAATGATTTCTAGAGGCCTAGTAGCTATGTTGTAATCAATAGCCATGGTTGTGAAGCAATTAGCCAACTCACTAAGGAAGATGGGATGAGAGATAAGAAAATCCTGAGCTATTGACACTTGAGAGCTGTAATTCTGCTTACCTACCTGTGAGAACTGGATGAACTCCTGTGTGGTTAAGGTATGGGAATTTTGATTTTCTACTACTTGTAGCTGAAAAGTCTTCCTAACAGATAAAGTACTCTCATGAAGAATTTCTTATTTTAGCCTCAGGAGGAGCCTGTGTAGTAGGTATTTATTATGTCTGTGTTCTGAGAAAGGGAAATTTGAGGAGTTTCAGTTAACGTGACACATCTGGAACAAGGTTGGCCAGAACTTAGTTCTTAGAAAGTTCAAATGCTCTGTACTTTTTCACCAGTCCCTTGGCCTGATCTGGAATAATAGTTTAAACTTACATTGGAAGGAAACGCAAATGATCAATTAGTAACTTGTTGGGTCCATTTGTGGATCGATCGACATCAGTTTCTCCTCTTCCTCTTCTGCTGCCTTTTTGGGGTGCCATGTATACATAATATTTATTTTTGCAAAGTTAAACAACATGGCATTAAATTAGGACTAGGAATAGAAAAATGTCTCTGAATGTAGTAAATGCCAATCAACTCTTCTCATAACCAGGAATGTAGGCATTGTTATGAATATATCTTATTGAAGGTCATCAAAATGAGCAGTCCAGTGGAGGAATGTTTCATTCTTTGTTGGACATTACTGGTACCCTGTCTAGATCCTTTTCCTCTCCTCTTGCCTTCAAAGCAAGGGGTCTGAGTGCCCATCTTCTGTGTGAATGAAGAGGGAGGAACTATCTCCCATTCTAGGAACTCTCCATTCCTTCAGCTGCTCCATTTCTTGTGCCAGTGATTGGCCTCAGAGTAGACACATGACCTACTCCTGACTAATAAGACTTGAGAAAAAAAAAATCTTCTAGAGAAGACAACTTCCTCTTTCTACATCTCTGGCTGTAAATCTTATCCCATTACCAGACAAAGCCAATTTACGATGAATGTCAGAGTAAAAAAAAAAAAAAAAATGAAAAGAACCTGGATGCTTGATGATAATGTTGGGATGAATTCAGCACTGAAGCATCCCCAACTTTGGGCTTCTTTGCTGCAGTCTGGCTGGGCACAAAATAACCGAGCCACCACACAGCCTTGTAGATTCAAACAGCAACTCTTTATTCCCGAACTCTCACCTACATTCTACCCACACTTCCCATGAACACCCTGCCTCTACGGCTTGGCACGCCAATTCTCTTAGAACCCAGCGAGAACTCAAGGGGAACTCCAAAAAGCGCGTGCCTGAGGCAGCAGGATACGCCCTAATCCTAGAGCCTCCCTATTCCCAGCAGGATCCACCCTAAATCCGGAGCCACCCTAATCCCTGAGCAGGGTCACCTTTCAACCCCAAAATGCCATGCATCATTCCTACTTGGCTATGGCTCTCAGCACTTCTTATTGGGCCAAGCACCATGTTTTTTTTTTTTTTTATCATTTAAGCAAAATTGATTCAGCCTATGATATGGTATCTGACTGTACAGTTTCCTGTTCTCAGTGGAAATTTGAACCAATTAGGAAGCACAGCAGGTTAACTGCCCCCTAGGACCATCCAGCCTCAGGTGAGACCTGAAGATGTCCCTGGGCACTGGTTCTTCCAGGTGGTCTGAGCAATCATTACTGCTCTACACAATAGCCACAGCATGACCCCTGGCTGGAGAAGTCCAGCAAAGACAAATAGAAAAACAGAACCTAATTAATGGGAAGTAGAATTTCTTAAAATAAAATTTCTTAAATTACTGCTGTTAACTGAATAGTTCTGCATCCTGTGTCTTGTTGTGCACTAAGTCTAAACAGTTCAGCTTTTAAAGAAAGCACAGTGCTTTGGTCTTTTACTTTCTGGATAAGAGGAAGTATACAGTATGAGTTACAGTATGAGTCTGGTTTTGAGTGCAAGCTGCAGGATTATGATTCCATTTCTATCATTAGCATGATGATAGGGTGATGTTGAGCAAGTTATTGTGCTTTTCTATGCCTCAGTTTTTCTACATGTAAGATGGGCAAAATAATAGCACTTTATATATAAGAGGCATAAAAGCAGCAAACACACTGGTCTTTTATGAGGATCTAATAATTCTTTATCATGTAGTAGGTGATATCTACTTTTTATCTACTATCATTATTCACAGACAAGCATCTTCTCCTTCTTCCTTATCCTCTTGGGAGACAATTAGTCTTGCATTCATTAAACCCTAAATTAAGGCTGCTTAAGTTTGGATTTTCCATGCCTCTATCTGGAAAATTTTGATGATAATATGATTGATTACCTTCTAACGATCTATTTCATGTCAGGAGAAAATAATATCTGAAACTAAATTATTCTATGTCCTGCTTTTATAATTAATACCATTCCTACTAATAGCATTACTACTAAAAATGCTTTCAATCGTAGAATCCTTACAATTGCGACTTGGTAAATAAATCCTGGATTACCTTAATTCTAATTTTTAAGGTTGTATAAATGATAATTGATTTCAGTAAATGACTACAGTAAATTTTCTCACTTTGGCTCATATTTCTCAGTGACTCGCTGTTCTTGTGGTTGCTATCATTCACTGCACGCTGTAATTTTAAATTTTCCCCTCAAAATGCAACCATGACCCTGACGAATGCTTTCTCACTAGGGTGCCTTTCCTCAACACTCTAACAGTTTATTTTTCTTTGCATATAATTAAATTTTACTCTTTTGAGAAAATTATCTCTAAATATCCTGCAAAGAAAAGAACGAGAAGGAAAATTACAGTGCCTATGTTTTATTAGCCTTTGAGCTGCAGAATTCTAGAGCAGAATAAATGCTTTTATTTGTTACTGGCTCCTTATCAGTAGAAAACAGTGCTCACACTTTCTGATAAGGCCTTTGGATATTTTGGTGTTTAAGCCATAATTACATTGTAAAGATTAATCTCTAATTTTCCTGCTTAGATTTTTTTCTTTGATATACCTTCACTTCATTTTTTCCATAGATGCTTAACTATAAATTAACTAGGTACTAAAATTTTTGCCTGTCATAAAAGTTTTTGTTTTATTCATTCAAATTTTACTGATTAGCCTAGTATATCACATGGTGACATTAAGCAGAGGTGACATAAAAGTGAAAAGAGTACAGACTCTATTTTCTATAATTTTTATAATTAATAGCAATATTAGTAATGATAATATGTTAACTTATCAGAGTTAAAAATTATAGCTTAAATAATACTTAAATAAAATATAAATTTATTTAAATGAATGCCTTCTAAAGAAATGTCTTTTTCTAAAGGAAAATAAAGGTGGGGGTGGATTTCATGGTACTCAAAGGGAGATCAGTAAAGGAAAAAGACCAAAGGGTGAAAGGTGGGGAAGGAGGGGGGAAGTGCTGGGGAGTGATATTGGCCAAATTATAGTTACATTGTGTGCATGTATGAATATGTAACCACAAATCCCCTCATTATGTATAATATAATGCACCAATAAAAAAAATGTGGAAAAAAAATCCCTAAAATCACACAATAAAAGAAATAAAGTAATACCTTTTCCTAAGTGTTAAAATAAAAACAAAACTGTTACATTTAAACATTCTCAAAGGAAAAGCAGGGACCAATTTAAGAATGATCCTTAGCAGAGCCTGGTGGCGCATGTCTATAATCCCAGCATCTTGGGAGGCCGAGGCAAGAGAATAATAACTTCAAATCCAGCCTCAGCAAAAGCAAGTCTCTAAGCAACTCAGTGAGACCCTGTCTCAAATAAAATACAAATTAGGTCTGGGCGTGTGGCTCAGTGGCTGAGTGCCCCTGAATTCAATCCTTGGTACCCACCCCACACAACAGAAAAAGAATGATCCTTAAATTTGTGGAGGTGCAAGACTGGTTCCCTCTGTGAAAGGAAGAAATTCCATTCACGTTAAAATGACAAGACTAAAAAGGTGGAATAGCACTAAAATAATGCAACAGACACATGATCACTTGTTTATGACAAGGGGAACTCTGTCATAAATGTTGCAAAGTTCATTGTTTTGCTTCTTTTTTTTAAAGGGAGAGAGCAAAATAGCAATATGTTCCATAAGACAGACCAGGGCTGGGGAGACGCAGTAGATAAAACAACATGAGATTATCTTTGAAAGATGTAGAACATTAATTAAATTCATCATCCTGACAGCAAAAGAAAAAGTAGCTTCAGGCACAGGTTTAACCCTGGAATTCTGGAAGGAAAGCAGCCCAGGGCAACTTTAGAGGAAGGAAGAGAAAACTGGTTGGCCATGGTGGTGAAGAAGAGCTTGTTTGTGGGGCACCTACTTTGTGGCAGGCACTGTGCTCAGCACTTACTTATCACTTCATTCACTGCTCTGACTGGTCCTCAGAGACCATCACTACTAATGTTTTACCATGGGGAAACAGGAACAGAATCGCAGTGACATTTGTGCAAGGTCATCATCAGATCTTAACCTGCAGTTTGGAAACTCCTAAGCATCTCTCATTTGGTACCCTCAGAGCATCTCCCTGCCTTCTTCCCATCTCACATTTCTGTATGCTGTGGCTACCCTTCCAGGTTCAGCCAGAGCCACTAATGAGGCATTTAGGGCATCCAATGCTCTCTCTGGCTGTAGGAATTTATCTCTGCTTTTGCAATGAACAAATACATCCTAACTCCCATTGAAGCACTATCATGTTTCCTGAAGACAACCAATAATGTTCAGGGGTTGATCATAGTCTGTGAATTGAGAGCTAATGATAAAACATTGTCAATAATATTACTTTGAATTCACAGAGAACCTTTCATCTCAAAGGGCTTTGTAGTTACAAGATGAGTGATTGCCCAGATTTTTAGCAAGCTCTATGTTTGAGTTGAGGAAATAAATTTAGTTATGGATTTCCATACCATATTTTATATGGAGTATGTTTATAATAATTCCTACTTCCCATCCCATACCTTCCCCATACTCTTATTTCAGTATGTTTTAAAATGGTCCAGTGATTCTTTCAGTTGTTTGGCATCATATTTCCACACATCTCAAGTTTCTATAAATTAACAACAACAACAAAAATAGTAACAACTAAAGTTTGTAATTTTAATTATAGTTTGTAACTTTTTAATTATAGTTCTCTCTTCCAGGCAGAAAAGAATATTGTTTCATTTTTCAAATGGAAAAACTAAAGTGGAAGAGTTCGGTGAGATATCCAGGTTTCCAAAACCAAGAGTCAAAGCTGATCCATCTAACTATGCATCATGAAATTTTTCTCCTGCCCCTCGATGCCCTCACTTTCCAGAGTATAATTTATGCGTTAGATCATGAGTTAGCTCCTAAAGTCAGGGATGGTGCCTGGCAATGGATAGGTATTCCAAACTACTCATTTAATGACCAAATAAATGAATAGGAAAGTATTTTTACTTAGATTGTTTCCATTTAGTTCATTTCCATATTACATATCATAAGCACTTTCCTGTCATAAGTAGAGGTCTACCTATGTAGAAAGAAAATGAGGTCCACAGAGGTTAATTAAGTGCCTGAAGCCCTACAAGTGATTTAGTAACAGAAATAAAAACACTGAGCTCCAATGCTTCCACATCTGGGCCAATCTTTGTCTTTCTCAGTGTAAGATGTCTTTCCAGGCTGTTCTGATTTTTTAAGGGTCGAACTCTCCTGGTCATGGTAACCAGGATGTATTTTCTCTCTGGTATGATTAGCTCAAAACACATTTAAAAGAAAAGCATGATACATACTATATATAAGAGGGTAGTATTCATTGTGGACCATTTTCCATTTGGATCTCAACATCTCAACCTAATTGGTTGTCATAAGGATTGTTAATGACCAACTTTCAGGCAAACAACTCCATTTTAAATATTACACTAAAAAAAAATTGATAGTAAAAAGAACAAGATAGAGTTTTTTTAAATAAAGCTGAATAATTTATCTTGTGTAATTACACATCAATAGAGGCAAACATTTAAGTGTGAGACATTATTTAGTTTTGTATAACAAGTAATAAAACAGATAATAAATACTGCTCTAAAAAATGTCCAGTTCTAGAAAGCATAAAGACTCATATGTTACTAACAGTAGAGGAAAAGTGCATCTTTTTTCATAAATAGGTAATAAAATCTTATCTTAATGGAAAAAGTAGCAATTGAATGATTCAAATCAATTTCCTGAACAAAAAAGTTGCTTTGGATATATATCCAAGTAGCTCATTGCAGCACTAGTCACAGTAGCCAAGACAAAGAAGCAATCTAAGTGTCTGTGACCAGATGAATGGATAAAGAAAATGTGGTACCTATGCATGATAGAGAACCATTCAACCTTTAAAAACAAGGAAGTTCTTTCATTTATAACAACATGATTGACCCCAGAGCACATTAAGTGAAATAAGCTCATTACAGAAAGAGAAATAGCATATGATCTCATGTGTATGAGGAATCTAAAAAAGTCAATTTCATAGAAGTGGTAGAATGGTAGTTACCTGGGACTGGAAAGATGGAGGTTTGGGGGATTGGGAGAAAGTCAAATCATATGAAATTGTATTTGGACATGAAGAATAAGTACAAGAGAGCTTTTGTACAACATGGTGACTATAATTATTAACAATGTCTCGTATACTTGAAAATTGCTAAAAGAATAGATTTTATGTGTTTTCATCACAAAAATATATATATATAAGTATGTGAGGTAATACATATATTAGAAATCCTGAATTTAGCAAGTACATATATATACATATTTTAAAATATCATGTCATATACCATAAGTATACACAATTTAAAATAATCATAAATAGAAGTTAAAAATTTATTCCAAAATTTTATTAAACATAGCATTTTACTTCGTGATGAAGCATAATAAATTTAGCATTTCTTCTTTTCCTTTTATTAGAGAATTAGAATTTACAAACAGAATAAATGCGACATATCTCCCACACTCAATGATTGCTTTCATGCCAGTCATTTTCATGTTCATTTCACTGACACTTCTATTACAAATAGTGTCCTGTAAAAATGGGATTTTACTATTTTATCAAAAGAAAGCAATTTCATTTTCTACCTCGGAGAGAATCCAATGCAAAATAGAGCTAGCATAATTACATACATACTTTTATAACTTCAATATCATAATATTTTGATTTTGCTTTACATCACACACTTTCCCAGCTGGTGGGCAGCTTTTGTTTTAGCTTTGTGGATTATATTAGAAATGGGGGAAAGAGATATCATACACATTGTGAAACTAATGAGACTAACATTCTGGTGTCATTTGAGGATATGATAATACATCTATCTGATAGTCTTTGACTTGATCTGTTGTTGTAACTTCTGTACTTCCAGCACCATGACACTTCTAATTATTTATAGCAACTGGGGCGTGGGCAGCATCTGCTGAATGTAAGAGGAAGGTGGGTATCCATGACAGGTAGAGGACTTCAGAAGGACTGATGAAAGAGGATAACACCAAGAAATGAGCCAAAGCAAACAGTAAAATCAGGAGGCTACATAGGACAGGGGAGCAACAGAGAACACCTGAGGCAGCGAGGTCCCTATCATCAGGGTAAAATAAGACTTAGGAGAAGAGGCAATTTCCTACCTCAGTTTTAGAAGCCCACTGATTCCATGAGAGTTAATTCTTCAATCCATGCCCCTAAAACTCAATATGGATATGAATCCCCCAGAGATCTTCTATTTTTATTTTAAATTTTTATTTGTTCTTTTTAGTTATGCATAACAGTAGAATATATTTTGATATACCATACATACATGGAGTATAACTTCCCATTCTGGAGGTTGTACGTGATGTGGAGTTATGCTGCTCATATGCTCATGTGTGAACATAGGAAAGTTAAGTCTGATTCTTTCTATTGTCTTTCCCCAGAGATGTTTTAAAATACAGATTCTGATTCAAGAGGTCTGAAATGGGCTACAAAATTCTCTAATGCTAATAAGCTTCTAAATGATATGGATGATGGTACTGGTATAGGAACCATATATTATCTAGCAAAGTCTTTGACCAGTTCAGAGGTAGGCAAAGCAGACAGGTGGAGAGATAGCATGGTGTTGGGGAGCAAGGACAGGTCCTAACAAAGGCAAAATTTGCAACTTCAGTGTATTTCAGATGAAAAATCATGCTTGGTTATGGCTGCTTGGTATAGTTTTAATTTTGTCACTCCCCTCAAATTGATATGTGAATGTCCTAATTCCTAGTAATTGAGAATGTGATCCTATCTGGAAATAGGAACTTGGTAGAGACAATCAAGTTGAAATGAGGTCAATAGAGTGGGTCCTAATTCAATATGATTGGTGTACTTATTGATAGGGGAAATTGGGACATAGACACAGACATGCAGACAAGATGATGAGAAAACACACAGGGAAGATAGCCTGTAACTAGAGTAATCAGCAGCAAGCCAAAGAAGACAAAAGACTTCCTGCAAGCACAAGACGCTAGAGGAGAGTCAAGGAAGGATTCTCCATGACAGCATGACAGCCACCAGACAGAGCATGGCTCTTTGGACACATGGATTTTGGCATTCTAGCCCCCAGAACTGTGAAGCAAGAAATTTCTGTTGTTGTAAGCTACTCTGTTTGTCGTGGTAGCCCTAGGAAATTAATGCACTGCTGAATAATAAGAACGTTGACTTGCCACTTTTTAAACAATGTTCGACAAAGAAGAAAATGCAGAACTGGAAAGAATTAAATAATTAACAACTTCACAGAAAGAAGGCCTGAAAACCAGGTCTCCCCATTGTCAGTCAAAGCCTCTCACACTTAAGAACTTGGCTTACCAAGAACATCCACAAATGGACTAATCAATAAAACACCACTTCCTGAACCAGGGTTCTGCAGATTCTTTTTCAGGGTTTATTAATAGGTGCTTCAAGGGTTCATGGTAAATTAAATTTTAAGACATTTTAAATTCATAGTACACATTAACCTAATTAAAGATCTAGGTAAAACCTACCAAGCTCAGGGGAGGAGGGTAGAAAAACTTGTAAAACTTGTGTTGAACCAACAGGTCCCTAATTTTCACAGCATACAATATATATATTAACTTTCTGCTTAGCATCCAAAATACTAGTTCAGAAAATGCTGGATGAGAGGATAAACTTCCTAGCAACTGAGAAAATTGATGCTAACAAAATGGCTACTTCAAAACTTAATTGTATTTTACTCTAAGCCATCCAGGAGGCCACCTGTTATTTGTTGGTGTTTCCTCAAGGCAGGAAGATGGTGTCCTCCCCGATGAATTTTAAAAGTGAATTTAAAGGCTCATCATAAAAGTGAAGTAAGAGATCCGTCACAGAGGCATGGGGCAAAATGGAATTGAGCAAAACTGATGGGGCCGGAGAGGAAAAAATGAGAACAGAGAAATCAAATATTTAAGGCCTATCGGTGCAGCTACAGTTTTTCTCCAAAAAAATCCCACTGAGCATAAAGAAAGATTTTTGACAGTTACTGTATTTTGCATCACTGTGAAGAAAAACCACTGTGAAAATATGTGGTGGAGGGCACCTTGCCAGCATTGAGTCCACATCTGGTGCTCTTCCCAGTGTGCATGACCTCGGACATTCAGGCAGACGACAGTGGCACCACTCAGCCATCAGTCTTCCCGTTGTGCACAGTATGCATTTGTGTAATGGCTAGGACAGTTTTGTCAGGAAAATTCCAGCAAAATTGGAAGTCTATCAAAATTTGCAACTGTCTTCTTCTAAGCTACCCATGGTATTACATGAGTGAGTAGCAAGCCTGGCAACCTTTCTCACTATCTATAAATCAGAACCCCACTTCAACTAGGAAGACTGTTTGATACCACCATCTGACACCTGGATGACAAAAGAATGCTATAAGAAAACATGTTGGTCCGGCTGGCAAATGTTCCCTTTGTGGAGGGAACATGGTCATTGTACCTTCTACTCTGAGGTATCTAGAATATAGCTGACATGAAGAAGGAGTTCCCCATTACGAGATCTTCATGAGTTCTTCAAAACTGTTTTTTTTTTTTTCTAGACTTATTAGTAAGAGATGCTGTGCTAGGAAACAACAGCAGCTTGTTCATGGATGAGTTTTAAATGCCATTTTCACATACTGACAGTTTAAAGGTAAAAATGTTAAACACAAAAAATCATATTACTTAAGCATAAGAGGAACACTAAAATTAAGTCAGTACCCATCAGACGTTATTTTGCCCATTGGCAACGCAGCGGGAAAAGGCAAGGCTGCCCCTCCATGGGGCTCACAGTCGTACCGGGGAAGACTTACTTTCAACAAATTGTCACACAAGTAATGATAGAACTACACTAATAAAAACCTTAAGAAGTAAAATCACACAGTGCTCTAAGAGTTTACGACAGAAGGTTTCAATTAAGATCAGAGGGTCAGGGAAGCTTTTCTTATAAAAGGCTTCTTTAAGCTGAGATGTGAAAAATAAATCAAAGCTGGATACTTCAGGCATAGGGAGTGAGCGCTGGAGACAACAGTATAGATGCGAGGCAGGGAAAGGCCCAGAGCATCCAAGAAACAGAATAAACCCAAGTGGCCACCGTGTTGTAAGGAAAAGAAAGCAGATTGGAGGAGGCAAGTGAATGAGATTGTGCAGTCCTACAAGGTTTGGTTAACAATCTTAAATTCTTTTCATGAGAGCAAAAAGAAGCTGGTATTCTTTGGTATGGTTTGTCCCCCCAGGATTCATGTGCTGGAAGCTTGGTCCCTGGCATGGTAGGGTTGAGATGGTGGAAGTTTAAGAGGTGGGGTCCAGGGGGAGGTGACTGTGTCGTAAAGGAGTTACTGCTGGTTCAGAGGGGGAGGGGATTAGTCCCTGGACTCCTGCTCCTTTCTTCCAATATGACACCCCTACCTCCTGCCACACACACAAATTATTATTGTGTTGTGGTCAGAAGTCCCTTGGGCCCTTAGGGGCCAAGCAGTTGGGGCTGTTCAAGTTGGACTTTCAGATCCCAAGACTGTGAGTGAAACAAACCTCTTTTATTTATAAAGTGCCCAGCCTCGGGTATTGATTATAACACAGAATGGACTATAGAGAAGCCTTTGAAACTTTTAAGCAGGAGAGAAATATTAGAGTTTTAGAAGCATGCTCTGGCTTATGTGTGGGGAAAGATTGAGAGGCCAAGAATAAAGCAGGGGGATCAGTTAGAAGCTACTATAATTGACCAGGAGAGAGATGGTAGTTTCGTCTTGAAAGATATCAGTGAAGATGGAGAAAATTGGATCAGTTAGAGGCATTTTAAAGGCAGAATGTATAGGAAATATAATTAGATACAAAGTGAGGTATAAAGGGGCATAAGCAAAAATGGGACAATTTAAAAATATGTAGAATTTACACAGTATTATAATATTTCATGTCTCTAGGGTAATGCAGTTTATTATGCATTTTCTAAAGATGAAAAATATCAAATTAGAACTTGTTATAAGCTAATGTTGCAGGCACTAAAGATACAGATGCACATGACAGACAAAACCCATGCCCTCAGAAAACTTGCCTTCTGATGGTGGAGACAATCAGGGAAGAAATCTGACAACAAAGACAAACTGTCAATGGCAGTAAGGATTATTATATGAAGTAGGGAATGGGGGGAGTTGGGAGCAATTGGACAGAGCCCTTCTGGCTTCTGTGCATGCCACAAAAGGCCTCTGCGAAGGCATCATTTGGACAAAGATCTGACAAAAGCAAAGGAGTGTATCGTGCTACAATGTGGGGAGCTGAGGTGGAATCAAATTCTGTAGAACCCTCTAGTCAGGGAACTTATTTCCTAGTGTCCTTGCGATATCACTCTAAACTGGCTGGGTCCTTCCACCAAAGACCACTGACCTTTCATGTGGTCTAACCTGTAGAGCTAAAGCACCCTTCCAGGACTAAAGATGGGGGCAGCCTTGCTGTAACAGTTTGAAGGTAAAAATGTCCCCTTCAGGCCGTAGTGCTAAAGACTTGGTTTCTAGCCTCTGATGCTATTGGGAACTGGTGGAAACTTTGTTGGAAGAGGTATGTCACTGGGTATGTGCCTTTGAAAGGCATATTTTGTCCCTAGCTTGCTCTCTGTTTGCTTCCCTGCTGCTACGAGGTGAACAGCTTTGCTCCACCACATGCTCTCCACCAGGATGTTCTGCCTCAGTACAGGCCCAGAAACAATGGTGCTAGCTGAACATGTTCTAAAACCTCTGGAACCCTGAGCCAAAATAAGTCTTTTCTCCCTTAGGTTGATTTTCTGTTGCTCTTTGTCATAGTACCAGAAAACTCACTAACACAGCTGCTCACACCAGCAGTGTGTCTCTGTGCTGTCCCTATGGTTCTCTTGTACCCTACCCATATCTTTATGATTAGTCCTTTGTGAATAAACTTCCCTCAAATTACAGAAATATGTGTGTTCTCCAGCCAATACAGTGTTTGAATAAATATTTAGATAGGAAGTGGTAGATATGATGGTCCAGATGTACACTTAATTCCAATTACTTTATGGATAAATCCACAAAGTACATTTGTAAAGTATATTTGTTGATTCAAAGTTAAATATAGAATGGAAGACATAAAAATCACCCATTTTCATTCTATGCCCTTTTTTTCTTCTGATTTTAATATAAAACAAATATATTTATGATAACTCCAGATTTCCCAGTAGAAACACTCTAAATTTTGCTTTGGTTCTTAATTTGGAACATGGAATATCAAGTCACTTTCACTTGTACTTTAAAATTTCAAGCTTTTTCTCAATTCTTATTCCATAAAAAAGCAATTTATCTGACAGAAAGAGGCGATTCACTAATTTCAAAAAAAAGTTGTTCGGTCTAACTGGTAATCAAAGAAAGGCATATATCAAAATAATGAAATTGGCCAAAATGTTTTGCAACTATAATATTTACTATTATTTGTTGATGATGTAGGAAAACTAGTACTCTCATACTATGCGGGTGCTAAAATACTTTGGAAAAAAACATGTCTGAAGGATAATTTGGCAATCAAAAGGCTTCAGTTAAACTGAACAAGCAATTTTCCTTCTGAGAATTTAATCTTAGGAAATAATCAGGGATGCAGCCACAGATGGGCACTCACCACAGGATCGCAGATAATAACTATATCCTCCCCTTCAAAGAGGGAATGAGATAAATGTCCAATAATAATGGAATAAGTTAAATATATGGTACATGCATATGATAAATAAAAAATGTCCCTGTAGGAAGAGTCTCTATCCTGACTGTGCAGTGTGAGCAGTTGGGTCTAAGGAGAGTCAGATCAGGAAACCTGGAGAAAAATCATCATTTCTGTATTTTAAAAAATTCAGTTCTATGAGAATTGAGCAGTATGAAATATGGGGCAATTTATAACAGCGTGGGAAAATGTTCCAGAATAATGGTAAGGGTAGAAAACTTGTTCCAATATACTAAAGTCTTCTTAAATACAGGCCCAGAAAAATAAGCTCTAAGAATAGAGTCACACTGGTAAGTTTTTAGCTCTGGGTATTAGGATCATGGGCAACTTTTCTTTTCTTTCTTTATCGTTCCCAATACCTATAGTTTAAATTTTTTTCTACAAAAAAAATGTATTTTTAAAAATTAAAACAAAATAGAAAGCATCTCTTCTTAGTTCATTTTGTCTTTTATGCTTCTTCAAGATCCCCTTTCACTGGCTTCACTCCTGGCTCTGTGTCTAATTTTGGTTATCTATTTTTAGCTGGAGAATACTCCTACTGATTCTGGAGGCTTTGAAAGATTAAGTCTAAAATATGACGAATTCATCTTTTTGTTTTGTAACAAAGCAAATACCTTCTACATAGGACACTGTAAAATTTTATCTGCTGCCCCTCTGCATTTAATGACTGAACAGGAAACACTTCATCTTTCCTTCATTGTTTCAGAACATTGTGTTCACAAGGAAATAGCCACTCCCCAAACACATGGAAGAGACACAATAGAGAACAGGAAGTGCAACCATTATGAATATTAAAAAGTATTTTCCTATAATGTGATATTAATCTACAACCTGTGTTTCCTCAAAGAGAAATAAAAACTGCTATAAGATTGTCTATTCACATGAATCAATTCTAATTGATGCTACTTACTTTTGGATAACTAAATATTTTATTTTATGGGTTTTTTTTTTCCCTTTATTTGGTGCTGGGGCTCAAACTCAAGGCCTTAGCCTGCCAGGCAAGCACTCAACTACTGATCAATACCTCCAACCCTACATTTTCCTTTTTGAAATAGAAGTAACCTGTTGTTTGGCTGTCCCTTTAATTCGGAAGTACTCCTACATAAGTCTCCCCATTATTTTTTCCTAAATTGTTTTATTTTACTTTTGAATAGCTGTAGTAATTGTACATACTAATGGGTTCAATGTGATATTTTAGCACATGCTCCTAGCATGCAACTGATCAAATCCAACCTCCATTTTTGTACTGTCTCCTTTACACCCCCTTTTCCCAACCTCTAATAATCACTATTCTACATTCAAGTCAATTTTCTTTAGCTTCCACATATGAAAGAACATGCAGTACTTGTTCTTTTGTGTCTGGCTTATTTCACTTAACACCAAATCCTCCAGTTCATCCATTTTGCTACAAATGACAGGATTTCATTCTCATTTATGACAAATAATATTCCACTACATGTACACACCACATTTTCTTTATCTACTCATCTGTTGATAGATGCCACAGTTGATTCCATATTTTAGCTATTGTGAACAGTGCTATAAGAAACATGAGTGTGCAGGCATGTCTTTGGTATGCCCATTTCATTTCCTTTGACTATATACTCTGGAGTAGGAGAGCTTGGATTATATGGTAGTTTTTGAGGAAGTTTTATACTATTTTCCATAATAGCTGTACTAATTAACATTCCTACAAACAGTACATAAGGGTTCATTTTCTCCCCCCTCACCAGTAATTGCTATTTTTTTGAGTGGTTGTTGTTGTTTTAAATAATAGCCAGTCTAACTGGAGTGAGGTGATATCTTGTTGTTGTTTTGATTTGCATTTCCCTGATTGCTAATGATATTAAGCTTTTTTAAAAATTTATTTGTGGCCATTTGTATTTCTCAATTTGGAAAGTATCTGTTCAGATCATATGCCCATTTTTAAACTGGATAACTTT
Source organism: Ictidomys tridecemlineatus (assembly GCF_052094955.1). Classification (NCBI taxonomy): domain Eukaryota; kingdom Metazoa; phylum Chordata; class Mammalia; order Rodentia; family Sciuridae; genus Ictidomys; species Ictidomys tridecemlineatus. The sequence continues at coordinate 115,545,520 of NC_135477.1, read as the reverse complement.
TTCGTTGTTATTAGGTTTTTTGAGTGTCTTATATATTCTGGCTATTAATCCTTCATCAAATGAATAGATGACAACTATTTTTCCGGTTCTTTAGGTTGACTCCATTCTGCTGATCATTTCCTTTGCAATACAGAAGTTTTTCATTTGATGTGATCCCATTTGTCTATTTTTGCTTTTGTTTTTTCAAATACGACAGCATATCAAAATCCTCAATCACTATGGTAAAGTTGGATTTATCCTAGGGATACAAGAATGGTTCTACACATGTGAATCAATATACATAATACATCACATCAACAGAACAAAGAAAAAAAATCTTATGTTCATCTCAATAGATGCATAAAAAACAGTTGGTGCAATCCAACAGCCCTTCATGATAAAAACTCTGAACAAATTGTATAGGAATATTGTACCTCAATACAATAAAGGCTACCTAGGACAATCCTTGTTATTTTGTTTCAAATAAATTTTATCAAAATAATACACATACATGTAATGTGTAAAAATCATAAATGTACAGCTTGATTAATTCCTATAATATAAACAAACCTTTGTAATTGCCACACAAATCAAGAAACAGAACTTTCACTATATAACCACAACCATCTCTGGGCTCCCCATTGCCATTCACTTCATGCCCCAAAGGTAACCACAATTCTAATACCAGACTTCTAATTCCACAGATAAGTTTTAACACCTCTTGAAATTTGAATAAGTAGAATTACACAGTAGTCATATCTTTATACCTGTCTTTCCCCTTAATGTTATGCTTATGAGTTTAATCTGTGTTGTTATGCATAGCAGTCATTTGTCTTTATTATTGCTGCAGAGTATTTCTTTATACAGGCATACTATTATGCATTTATCCATTCCACTGTTGATGGACATTTGAATTACCCCCAGGTTTGGGCTACTGTGAATATGCTACTATTAAATATTTGTACATGACTTTAGCATATGTATTTATGCATTTCTGCTAGACATATACCTTCTAGTTGAATTCTCAGGCATAAGATAAACAACTCTTCATTTTTTATTATAGGCTGTAAAAGAACTTTCCACAGTGACGATACCAAAATGAAAATTTCAGTTGCCTCCTATCCTTTCCCACTCTCCATGTTGTCTGTCTTTTAAAAATTACTGAACCTGGTAGGTAATAGTGGTATGTCACTATGGTTTTAACATTAATTTCCCTAGTGATAAATGATGTGTATTTTTCTTGAGTTTATTATCAATTTAGTACTCTATTTTGTGAATTTCCAAGTTTTGCCCTTTTTTCTATTGATTTTCATTTTGATTTTGATTTGTAGAACACGTTTATATATCTTCTTACAAATTCTTCTTTATTTCTATGTAATGCAAATGTATTTTCCCATTTTGCAAGCTCACTTCATTCCATTAATGACCTCCTGTGATCAACAGAAGTTCATTGTTTTAATGTAGTCCAATGTATCAATCTTTTCATTTATAGGTGATACTATTTCAGTTCTGATTAAGAATGAAAAATCATATTTTCTATATTATTATTATGTATTTATTCTTTATACCAGAGATTGAACTGAGAGGCACTTAACCACTGAACTACATCACCAGCACTTTTTAAAAATATTTTTATTTTGAGACAGAGTCTAGCTAAGTTGCTCAGGGCCTTGCTAAGTTGCTGTGGCTGGCTTTGAACATGAGGTCCTCCTGCCTCAGCCTCCTGAGCTGTGATCTTTTTTTCTATTTAATTATCCTGAAACTTTATTGTTTTAGCTTTCTGATTTAAACCAATAACCAATTTTGAGTTTACTATCTAAGGTGTAAGGTAGGAGTAAAGTCTTTTTAAAAGAGTTATCCATTGGCTTACTGTCATTCTCTAAAATTAACATTTTCTCTACTGTTCTGCATTAACAATATTGTAATAAAGCAAATGCTCATACATGTGAAGATGTTTCTGAATATTATCTTGTTTCATCTTTCCCAGCTGTCTATCCTAGTGTCAATGTCTTGCAATTCTAATTCCTGTCCTGACATCTACTCCTATAAGTCCTCCAAGTTGGCTTTCTTCAAGATTTCCTTCCTTGGCTATTATGGAGCCTCTACATTTTCATCTACATTTAAGAATGTACCTGTCAATATTTTTATTTATTTATTTATTATTATTATTATTTTAGGGCTGGGGATGTAGCTCAATTGGTAGAGTGCTTACCTCACATGCACAAGGCCTTGTGTTCAATCCCAGCACCATAAAAAATAAAAATAAAAAATAAAAAAAATCTATTTTGGTTGGAATTTTACTGACTCTGCAAATAAGATAGAGAATTTTACGTCTTTATTCTGCGTTTTCTCATGCTTGAATGTGACATATTCCTTTGCTTATTTATGGATAACATTTATATCTTTATAATACTGTGCCTTCCCAAGCTTGAACATGACATATCCATTTATTTATCTATATCATATTAATTTTCTCCAAATAATGTTTTATTGTGTGTGTGTGTTTACACATGTATGTGCAGAGGTTTTGTGCATTTTGCTTTAGATTTATTTTTAGTAATTTGAATGTTTGCTATTCTAAATAGTATTATGGAGAAATTTTTTTAATAATTTGCCACTAATGTATAGAAATACAAATTGTTTTTGTGTGTTTCTCTAGTATCAAGAAACAGTTGCATTTACTTATTAATTCTAATAGTGTGGCTGTAGACTCTTTTCATTGCATACCATCATGTTGTTTATGAATAATGACAATTTATTGCCCAACCTTGGCATCTTCTTTTCTTCTTGTCTCATTGCACAGGCTAGAATTACCTTAACAATATTGAATAAAGCTTTTGGTGGCAGATTGTCCTTGTCACATTACCAAACATAAGGTAATTTTGCTTAAAATTACCATAGTATGAGCTTTGGACTTTTTTAGTAAACAGACTTCATCAGATTAAGAAAGTCCCTTCTATTCCTATTTTGCTAAGAGGTGTTATCACAAACAGTTAAGTTTCATTGAATGCATTTAATTCTTTTATTAAAATATGATTTTTCTCCTCTGTTCTATAAATTTGGTGAGTTAGACCGATTGATTCTTGCATAACCAAACTAAACTTGTATTCTTAGTTGTGTTGTATAGCACCTTTTGTATATCGCTGAATTTTGTTTGTTAGCATTTTGTTTAGGATTTTTTTCTGAATCAATGTTCATAAATAAAATTGAATATATTTTTTCTTTTTTGTAATATTCTTATAGGAGCTTGATCTCAACATTACATTGACCTCAAAAAATAAGCTACCATTTTCTATTCTCTGGAACTGTTCATGTCAGATCCATATCATTCTGTCCTTAAAGGTTTAGATAATTCATTAATGGAGCCATTTGGTCCTAGAATTTTCTTGGAAGATGGCTTTTAAATTAAAAATTAATTAAATTAATGTGGTAACTTAATGTTTCACCTTGACTGAGCCATAGGATACTCAGATATTTAATCAAACGTTGTTTTGGGTATTTCTGCACAAGTGTTTTGGATAAGGGCAACATTTTTTTTTCTTTGTGCCACTTTCAATAATTTAGTTAGGTGAATAGTACAGATTTTAGGAGATTGAGACTTGAAGAGATTGCAACTTGCCTCAGAACACTCAGATGAATATGATGAACATTTAAATTGATAGACTGGCAGACTTCAAATTAGGACCTGCATTTTTCCTACATTTGTAATTGAACTGAAACACGGCTCTTTCTTTACCTCAAGCCTGCTAGCTTTCATCCTGGAATCCATCATTGGCTCTCCAGTTCTCCAGCTTGCTGCCTCATACCACAAGTCTTGGGCCTTGCCAGCTCCACCCTCCTCTCTCTATATTTATATATATATATATATATATATATATATATATATATATATATATATATATATACATGTAAATAATATATATTATTATTTCTGTTTCTCTGAAGAACCATAAATAATGCAATTAGATATAGAGATTTTCAGGCACAAATGTTCCTTTACCTACAGCAGGATTATGTCCTAAAAAGTCTACTTTAAGCTGAAAATATCCTGATTGAAAATACATTTAATATACCTAATTCTCTGAACATTGTGGCTTTGCAACGCAGGACGCTGTAGAGTACCCTGCCGTTTGTAGACCTCACAGGCTAAGTGGTAGCTGCAGTTCACCCACACCGCCCAATATTATGAGAGAAGACCAAACCAAAATCCAGATGTTGAAGAACAGTGACTACTGAGTGCATATCACTTTCACACAATCACAGGGTCAAAAAATTATAAGTCGAACCATTTATAGATTTTTTTAATATGAACTAAAAGGTATAAACAGCTATGAGCTATATTTCCCTTTGAACATAGACAATTGCATTCCACAACTTTAACAAGTTCTATTCTTATTATAATTTGTCTAAAATATGTTCTGATTTTTATTGTGATATACTCTTTGAACAATGGAGTATATGTAAACATACTCTTAAATGTCTAGAAATTGATTTTAAATAGATTTTAGCTCAGTTTCACTGTGGTCAGAGCATATACTTTTATTTCTATTCTTTAAAATTTATAAAGACATGTTTTATGGTCCAGTGTTATTCAATTTGTACGCAATTCAAAAACTCTTGGAAATAATGTATATTCTGCAGTTTTGTTGTAGGGTTTCCCTACATACATCAATAAGCTCAATTTTCTATCCTCTGTTGTTCAATTTATCTATATTCTTGTTAACTTTTGTATGCTTCTTTACCCTGTTATTGAAAGAAATGTTATAAAATTTTTCTGATTGTGGATTTGTCTGTTTTTCCTCTTCTGTTAATTTTTGCTTTATAAACTGTAAAGATACAACGATGAGCGCTTATTTGTATACGAATAGTTGTGGGTTATGTTGAAATTTCAACTGTGGTTGAATTATCCTTTTTTTTAGAACTATTTAGAATATATCTTTTATATATTTTGGCCTTCTGTTTTTGTTGGGTATACAAATTATAGTCGATATATCTTCCTGAAGTATTAATCAGGAAGATATCATGAAGTGCCTCCTTTGTCTCCAGTTTCAGTTCTTGTCATAAAGCTAGTTTTGTCTGGTTAACCTTAGGTTCCGCAGCTTTCTTATGGTTACTCTTTCAAGGCCCTCAGGGCTCTGCTATTTGATGACTTCCTTGTACTGTCTTCTGTTTCCATTAATTCTATTAGAAAGTCAGGTAGGAATTTTTGTTGTCCCTTTGAGAATTTTTTTTTCTATAACTGCTGTTAAGTTTTCTTCTTTAAACTTGGAGTGGAACCACCATTTGACCCATTTATTCTACTCCTCCATATATACCCAAAGGACATAAAATCAGCATACTACAGTGAGACAGCCACAACATTTATAGCAGCTCAACTCACAATAGCTAAACTATGGAACCAACCTAGATGCCTACATGAATGGATAAAGAAAATGTGGCACATATATACAGTGGAATATTGCTCAGCCAAAAAGAAAAATGAAACTGGCATTTGCCAGTAAATGAAACTGGAGATCTCATGCTAAGTGAAATAAGCCAATCCCCAAAAACCAAAAGCTGAATATTTTCTCTGATATGCAGATGCTAACACACAATAATCAAGGTGGAAAGATAAGAATAGAAGTTAATTGGATTAGACAAAGAGGAATGGAAGGGAAGAGAGGGGGAATGAGAATAGCAAAGACAGTAGAATGAATCAGACATAATCTTTCATTGTGATTTTTCTGCATAATTCAATTTTTAAAAATATTTTTGAGATTGTTTTGTGGGCTAGCCTGGGGTATATATTTATATACTCTGTAAGTACCTGATAAGAATATACATTTTTTTGTTGTTGTTGGGCAGAGTGTTCTACAAATGTCAGTTACATTCTGTTGTTAATGGTGTTTTTGTTTTTTTTATTTTCTTCATCTTTTTTTTTTTTTGTGGGAGTGGAGGGTGGGGAGGGGTGGCGTCTATCAATTGTTGACAGAAGTGTTGAAAATTCCAACTACTTCTGATTTGTCTATTTCTCCTTTCAGTTCGGTATTGGTCCATTCTCCACTGCTATGATAAAATACCTAAAGCTGGGAACTTACAAAGGAAAGAGGTATATTTAGCTCATGGTTTTGGAGGCTGAAAGTTTAGGCAGTCCTGTCTGTTCAGCCTATATCTACTCAGATTTCATGGTGAGGGCATGTATGAGAGGAAGAAATAATATAGTTAGACGGGAAACCAGAGAGTAGGAAGGGACAATTCTTGCTATTTAATAGTAATACTCTCATGAGAAATAACCAGGGTCCCATAGGGGCTATGTTAATCCCTTTCAAGGAAACAGAATTAATGTAGGGAATTAACCTGCCTGTATTGTTATTTTTAAAGAAAGGTCTTACAGATAGCATGTAGTTGGGTCACTTTTAAAAAAATATTTTGTTAGTTGTAGATGGACACAATGTCTTTATTTTATTTATTTATTTTTATGTGGTGCTGTGGATCGAACCCAATGCATCACACGCACTAGGCAAGCGCTCTGCCCTGAGCCCCAGCCCCAGCCTCTGGGACATGTTTTTTACTTCACTCTGCCAATTTTTTTCTTTTAATACTTGTACCTATATCATTTATATTTGATGTGATTATTGATCTGATATATCTTAAATTTGCCTTTGTATTTTTTTTGTTTTATGTTCATTCAATTTTTTCTTTTTTTCTGTATCCTTGAACATTGTTTAGAATTTTATTTCTTTTTGATCTAAAGTATTTTAAGTGTATCTCTTTGTATAGCTTTTCTAAAGGTTACATTATTTGTTGCATTACTGCATCATTTATACTTAACTGACTACACTCAACTGGTGAGCCTTCCTTGTGACCCAAAGTGCCTAGCTGCTCTGCCTTTTATTTTCTACATTTAAGAGTCTTCTTTTATTTGTTTTTTTATATATATTATCTGGGATTTTTAGTTACTCCTAGCAAAAAAAAAAAAAAAAAAAAAGTTCCCAGAGGCATAAATCCAGTTCTGAGAATTTTGACAGAAACGTACAGTCATGTAACAAGTACCACATCTAAATTTAACAGTTTCAACATCCCTCCAATTTTACCCATTCCCCTGTTTGGTCAATCCTTTCTTTTATCTCCACTAATCTGTTTTCTATAGTGTTACCTTTTTGAGAATGTCATATAAAATAGAATCCCATCATGTGTGTAGCCATTTGATACTGGCTCCCTCAACTTATCATAACACATGATCTATGTTGTGTATGTATCAGCAGGCTGCTCCTTTTTACTGCAGAATGGTATTCAGTTGAAGGGATTCACTGCATTTGTTTACCCATTCCCCAGGTAAGGAATATATAGTTGGGTTGTTTTCAGTTTGGGATGTTTACTAATAAAACCATTAGGAATATTCATATACAGGTTTTAGTGTAAACACAAATTTTCATTAAGCTTGGAAAAATAAAAAAGGAATAGTATTACTAGTTCATATTTTAAGTACATACACAACTTTATTTAAAACTGCAAATCTTATTCTCCACCTAAAATAGCTAAACTATTTTCCCCCCACAAGGAATATATGAGAATACTAGCAGCTTCTCATCTTTGTAGCTGGATGCAAAGATTCTTGCAATTATTTGGGTTTGTCTCTTCTTTATCTTTATAACTAGTGTGTTGTAGCATCTCGTGGTTTTAATTTTCATTTCATTATTGACTGACGATACTGAACATTTTCATGTGCCACTTGTCATCTGTATTATTGTTGGTGAATTGTCCTTTCAAATCCTTTGCCCATTTAAAAAAAAATTAGGTTGTTTGTTTTCTTATTATTGAGTTTTATGTTTATATATATATATATTTTTTGGATACAAATCATCTATCATAAATATGACTTGCACATTTTCTTATGGTCTGTAGCTTACATTGTCATTCTTTTAACAAAGTCTTTCAGGAAACAGAAGGTCTCATTTTTAAGGAAGTCCAATAGAACAATTTGTTCTTTGATGAATTGCACTTTTGGTGTAATATTTTTTAAAATAGTTGCCTAATACAAGTTCACAAATATTTTTTATACATTTTTTCTCTTCTAATTTTTTTTCAATGCCAAACACCACTTTTGAAAAAGTGTAGAGATAATGTCAGGGTCTGGATGATGTCACCTTCCTCCTAGAGAGAAAAGACTTCAGCTTCTGTCAGTCAATTAGATTAGAAGCAGATCACTGTAATCTAATTGGGGATGGAGATGACTCAAATCTTGGTACCAGTCTTCGTGAGAGCTGTTTTCTTTCTTGCTTACCCTAAGGTTTGAGTCACTGGGGGGAAGGGGTGCATGGAAACCGGGGGTTTTTGACCAGTTCTCCTCTTTGGTGGGTCTTTTACCTCAGTTTTTGTCTCACCAGTCCGGTGAGCCTGCCAAAAGCTCTGCTTAGCTTCTCTTCATTTCAGCCACTACTTATAAATCAGCAAAAGGCTCAGGAGAGACATTGAGCTAAATGTCAGGTTCTTTCTTTGCTTCCCTTCTGTTCAGCATCATAGTCCCTCAAGCACAGAGCAGCAGCTCTTGGATGCCTTCAAACAGTTTTTTTTTTTAATCCAGCTTTTATAATTTTATTCAATGTGAGGGCTGGTCTGATACAAGCTAGTCAGATATAACCAGAAGCAGAACTCCTCCCCATCAATTTTTCACACTGACTATTCGGGAGGCATATTATTATCTCGGTGTCCCAGAGACTAATTTTCCTTCAGAGCGATTAAGCATATACAGAGAAGTGAGACACTATAAACCTGTAGGTGCACATAGATGTGGGAAATGACTTCATTTCCCCGTGGAAGCTCAGGAAAAGAGTATGTTTCTCTCACTCGTGTATTTCTGAGAGAATGTGTTTTACCACTTTAGAATTGAGAGGCTGATATTTAGCCACCTGCACCAGCTTAATGTAACAACTTTTTTTCACCCAGGTAGCATCAGAAATCTAATTACTTTCTCCTTCAGTTATTTTATGTGTTTATTCCCCCACTCTCTAGCCCCTTCTAAAAGGTTACTGCTAGCACACAAGTCTGTCAGGTAATATCTAGCATTCCACCCCAAACTTAATAGCGTGGTTCCCTAGGATGATCCAGGATGAAGGAATTTGTCTTCAAAGTGTCAGATGAGAGAGATAAAGTTTCCTCAGTCAACATTAAATCTTTGATAGCAGCTCAAAAATAATTGAAGTAAGAAATACCAGATATGCACCAGCTTTCAAAACTGAAAGTAAAATCCTTCTAATGGAGATGCTGTGCAGTTGTCAGGGCTGCACTGCTGGTGGGACCAGGTCCCTTGGGAATAAAAGTAAAGTGAGTGATGGGCAGTTTTATACCAGATGTAGAAATAGAAAAAAAAAGTAAGTAGAAAGTGGAAATTGGTAAAGATAAAGGAATATGTAGGCCATAAGAAGCAATGAGAGATTCCGTTTTGGAATGAGCTTCTTGACTAGGAGAAATGGCTGAGACAAATACCCAAAGTGTGGACATTCTGAGCCTTCTAAACTGAACATCTTTTACAAGCTGAGTAGCAGATAGACAGTGTGTATTTGCTCCTCATAGAGTATAAGATCTTTGGGATCAATTGACCGAAGAAGAGAGTTAGAATTCCAGCTTTGCTGTTAATTCATGGAATGCCCTTGGAAAGGTCATTTATTTTTTTCTCTAGACTTACACATGATGGCAAATTTTTAATGAGTCATCTTTTATGTTTTTTTAAAATTTGGAGTATCACCCAATTTTAAATTTTTATTCAAGTATTGGGCACCTCTAATATACTTCCCTGGACATTTTTGCATTCAATAAAATGTACTGTGAGGGGCTGGGGATATAGCTCAGTTGGTAGAGTGCTTGCCTAGCATGCACAAGGCCCTGTGTTCAATCCCCAGAACCACCATAAAACAAAACTAAACAAAACAAAAAAACTGTGATAGGATTTATACAGTTTGGGTTTTTTGTTTTTTTTTTTTTGGTTTAGAAATGTGGCTTGTGCATTATATATTTATATTTTTCCTTTACCTTCAGTCATTTAATATGTACAGAACAAATTGTAAACACAAATACGTACAATTTTCAGAGAACCTGATCCCTAAACCTAATTATGTATGGAAGTCATTACTTCAGACTCAAACTGAGCTAAATTTTGTGGATAATTTTACCCCCTGTGTAGTCATTTTGGATGAGTGGCATATTTACCTCTCTCAGAAAGAAAAGAGACTTTGTCACCAAATATTTATCTAAAAACTAAAATGTTTTATCAGCAGCTTGAAAATACCCAGTGTTAACTCCATGCAGTACCTAATGCTGTCTTAAAATTTTCCATTAGTATATTCTAGTTTGAAAACAAAAATCCAAACACAGAGATTATAATTTAGGAACAATATACAAAATTTATTCTAGAAAACTTCATGCTGCTTTCAGAAGTGGTATGTTGGTTTAGATAAAAAATAGTCTACTCTCTCACTTAAAAAACATTTGAAGCCAGATGTGGTGGTGCATGCCTATAATCCCAGAGGCTCAGGAGGCTGAGGCAAGAGGATTTCAAGTTCAAAGCCAGCCTCAGCAACTTAACGAGGCCCTAAGGAACTCAGTGAGACCGTGTCTCTAAATAAAACACACAAAAAAGCGGGGGAGTGGGGGGGTGGCTGGGGATGTGACTCACTGGTTAAGTGTCTCTGGGTTCAATCCCTAGTACCAAAAGAAACAAAAAACATTTGATACCAATGTACCTGCCTGCAATTATCACAACCACTATTTAGAGGAAGCTGGAATCTTTGAAGACAGCATAGGCCGATCCTATCATCATACAGGTAAAAAAACAAACAAACAAAGGGAAACTGTCATATTCTGGTTTTCTGTTAATTGCTCTTAAAGTCTAACAAGTTTATCAAATATCTATTTGCATGTAATCGATTGTAATAGGTGATTAGAGGATGTTACAGAACAAAGAAAAACACGGTTCCCACTCTCAGTATTCAAAGCTGCAGGACAATGGAGTCTGTGTCTGTCTTGTCCATTACCTAGCTTAGTTCTTGGTGCATGGCGAGTGCTCCATCAGAGCCCAGTCTGAGCTATACTCACTGTCCCTTCATTTGAATCATCACTTTTTAAGCACATATCTTGTTTAAGATGCAAGCGCTTGCCTATAGGAACCATTTTATTTCATGAACACTATACCGGTAACAGAAGCTGTCCCCTTTCCTGACTGACATTGGATAAGGGACCTAGAGTTCTCCACGGAGAGCCCGAGGAAGCTTGGCTGATGAGTGTGGTAAATGAGTTTTTAGGAGCTAAGTTAGTAAATTGTTCAGGTGCACAAGTATAGAGATTAGCTAATTAGAATAAGATACTGGGAAGGGAAGAAGATGCTAGCTAATGTGTATTGGGCATAATTATGTGGCAAGCATTTTACCTAATGTAACTCATAACAATCAGGTGAATTAAAAGAAAAAAAAGAACACTATTATCCTCTTCGAAGTGGAGAACTTAGAGACTGAAAGTGTTAAGCGTTCTGTCCACAGTTGCACAGCTTCTGTAAACAGCAAAGTTAGGGCCAAAACTTGCCTTCCTACCTCACTATTCCAAATGCTGGGTCAGGACAACTCACAGAGCAGAGTTAGAGGCAGATGTGGCGTGGACTGTGGTACAATGAATAGGGAACACACGATGTGCTCTTTCCCTGGGACAGGCAGGACCAGAAAAGGAAGCAAGCAGCTAGATGACTAAGACCACAATGACTCCTAAGCCTTGGCTCAGAATAGAGAAGTTACAAAGCCGTGAACAGGCACATGGCCAAAGCCAAAGGCTGCGGCTAGGATTCCTGCCAGACAGAACAACTGGACTCGCTGGGCCCCTTGAAGGCTGCAGACTGTTTCTGAAAAAGGCAGTTGAGTTCATCTTGGGCAGGCCCTCATGGAGGGAAGCCCAGTAAACAGAGCTGAACTTGAAGGGCCCAGTGAAATCATAGTTGAAAGCACTGCCCAGATCTGTAACAGCTTTTACCACTTGGACCGTGTGTGAGCAGAAGAGGTGAAGTGGGAATTTAGTGATTTTGTGCTGCAAGTTTTTAGAATAACATTGTTTTTATGTTGTATACTCCAAGTAATTTCCATATAGCCTTGAAGGTGGAGAGTGAGTCTCCAATAAGTCTCATTGCCTTATTTTGGTGCTTTTCTTACAGTAAAGGTTTAATAAATGTAGAATGATTGAATAGTTCTATTATATCTTGCATATATTAGAATTTTAATTATCAACCAAAGTCAAACTTGGAATCTATAACTTTGTTCAGCCTGGTTCCTATCTTTCCTTCCATCTTGAACAGTGATCTGAAGCTCAGTTCACATTTAATATTTGTTCAGTGGATGGATGGGTGCCCAATCTAGCTGCATTTGTGATATTCGCCATTCATGGTGAGCCTGATGAGAGTGATTTTCAGTTCCTTGCCTTATTTGTCACATTGTACATAGGTACAACTTTACAATAAACAGGAGCCTTCTCTGGATGTTAGAATAACAAACTGAATTTGAGATGTCTGGAAGCTTACAAAAGCATTTCTTTTTATCTGTTTAGTAACCAGAGTCCTCGTTTTGTTTAAGATAAGTTTTATATATGTGTGTATATATATATATATATATATATATATATATATATGAACATATCTCAAAGTAAATTTAATTTATGAAAAGCTACAACTTATGAGATGGCTACTGTCATACTACAAGCTCCTTTGAAAAGCAGAATTCATCAGGAAACTACAGCAAGCACAGCCCCAGTAGCTCTCGTAGCCCTTCCATAACTGAATGCAGAAATCCATCATTTAGTTTTTTCACTTTCCTTCTGAATAAAACTGATTTGCCTTATTTTGAAGCATGTAGTAGAAATTGAACAAGGTTAGAAAATATCTTCCATTAAAATTAATGCTCTAAAATATTAGTGTTCATGTAAATGTTCTCTTTGGTGCCACCATCTTTTCTCATTTCAGTCTTAACATGTAGTTCTCAGGTTCACTCATTAGAGAATGAACTCAATAAACAACAGGAAAGGGGATTTTGCTCCAAGAGACTATAGCAACAATTTCCTTGATAAATGAACTGAATATTTTTTATTTCATTGATGTCTTAACTAAAAAATTATGTAATATCTTTCTTCTGGCAAGTTATTGAGAATCTAAATGATACAAATGCTTATAAGACTTTCTAAATCTAATGTAAATTCATAATATAATGAGTAATGATGACTCAAATTAGTTTTACAAATATAACCTATGGTCAGAATTGCCAAAGTTTGCTCTAAATTTACTAACACACAAAGGCAATATGTTGCCTCAATGTGATTGCATGAAAACTATTATAAAGTCATCCTCCACCCCCGAAATATTTTATAGTATAGTACTGAACCCTATACAAATAATTTCAGTTATTTTCTTTTTTAAAAAATATCTATGAAAAGAAATCAATTAAAGGCAGATTCCATTATGCAGCACTAAACCACAATGTTAAAAAGCCTGACAAACTAAAATTAAAAAGAAAGCAGTATTACAAACACATAAAATGTAGCTTTCACTTGGGACAATTTAGTAACTGAGATTAGCAATATTAGAGACCATAAAATGGATACAGCCTAATTTTTCTTACCAAAGAGTGTTGATTGGGAGTAATCCCATGAGTGATGAATCTTGAGGCAGTTAGGCAGTTATCATCCCTAGAGTTGAAGCTGCTCTTATTGCTTTTTTATTTGTTCATCAAACATATTTCAGCATCATGCAATTTCATGCAATGAAGCAGCGGTGAACAGGCAGGTGGGGACTTCACCTCAGGTAGCTCACTGTTAGGGGCCCACTGACTCAGATCAGCCTCTGCAACCCATAGCAGCATGACTGCCTGAAAAGATTTGCAGCACAAACCACAACAGTCCTGAGTCGGCTCACAAGGAATGATTATACTCGTGTTACAGATAAGAGAAGCACAGGGATGCTCCCAACGTTATACAACTATCAACAATGAGACGAGAACATGTTTGTTTTTTTTTTTTTCTGGGCTTCTAGACTTGGCTAAAACCCTCTTTGACCCTAGGGTTTGAGTTTAAGCTTGAATGGAGACACCAGTGTCACAGACATGGTAGTTGAGAAAAGGTTCTGGAGATCAGGTGAAATGAAGACTTAGGTCTTAGAGCTACGAAGTGATCATGACATTTGTGGGTATGAAAAGCAAATGCTAACAAGATGAGCCAATGCTACCTGACAAGAATAAAAATAGCACTTACTACATGCCTGGTACTCTTGTAAGCATTTTGCATACATTAATTTCTCTTTTTAAAAAAATCCTATGAAATAGCTTTAATCCCTAATTTATAGGTGAGGAAACACAGAGAAATTAAATAACTTGCTTAAGATCACACAGCTAGCAAAGTGGCCATGGGTAGATTTGGAAATAGAAAATTTGACCTCAAAGTCTATGTCTTTAACTGTGCTACACTACCTCTCCTAAGAATGAGAGCGATGTTTGCTTGCATTCAGTGGTCTTTTTCTTCAACGATTATAGCATACAAAATGACAATAACCATTGCTCTCTATATACTTTACAGTAAATAGGTAAGTCTACTTTATTCTTTTCTTGTCCCTTGGAAAGCCCACTGCCCTAACTGGAATAGGGAGGAGATTTTTCCTATATTCTTTTCACTTACTTCTAGCTATGTCCTAACTGCATATTTCTTTGTATTCCTCTCCAAGCATTAGCCTTTGTGACCTTCAAATCGATACTGTCTTTTCCAGAGGGGAGCTCAGAAAATCAAAGAGGTAGACAAGTATGTGACTGTCACTGTCTATTAAAAATGTCATGACTCTAGTGGTATTAAGGCCACACAAAATGGAATTTGCCTGTGTTGAGGAAAAGGCTTTGCTCTAAAATAAGAGAGAGAAAATTATTTTGGTTATTAAGAAATGGAATTTATAAAATCATGTTACCAATAAGTGCAAGAGCAGACTAGCTGCAGGTATCAGCAGTTAAGAACCATTGTGTTTGGATTTACTCATTTGCCAGATGTGGATACTGGCCTATCTTGGCAGCAGCCATCAAATCTTATGGTCCAAGAGTCAGGGAGAAGTGGCTTGCATAGGGAAAATCAAGGTCTCTTTAAGAAATCAAATAAAATAAGAATGGATGGGGCAGATACAAACCAACCACAAGCAAATACAAGAGCCCAGCCTCTACTTCTCAGTTTGAGAAACCGAGGCAGATTTCCCTTGCAGGGTCACATTTTGGGTAGTTACGGATCAAGCCAATGATTTTCTCTGCATGAACTAGACAGTGTACAGGAGAGGAGAGAATTCATGTTTCTGAGCCTTCTGGTACCTAGTGGGATGGGTGGGGATCACTCACCACTAGAATTCCTTCAGACTTTACCACAATTTTCTTTGAAAGTTGCCACATGAGACTGTTTCCTCATTCATTGTGAATCACTGATTGATACTTAGATTTCCTTACTTGTGTTCAGGAAAATTCATCCAACCATTTGTTTTTTGTTTTTGTTTTTGGTGGTTTTTTTTTTAAGAATATTTGATCAATTAATAATGAATGGGGAAATAATTACATTTTAATTTTCTTATTGTTCCTGACATCAAGTCTCCAAACATTGCATCTAGATGGAAATTAAGCCAATACCATAGGATTTGGTGACCAAGAAATCTTTTTTTTTTTAATCTTCACAAGATTTCACACACCTGTGTCTTCATGTTTTAGCTACTACAATTGTGTGTCCGACTTGATTAATCACAAAATCCAAATGTTAGTATTGGAAGAAGACTTAGAGAAATTACAGATGAGAGGTCATAGGCCCTAAAAACTAGAAATATAAGTCGGGTCCATTCACATTAAGGAGGAAATTCAATGTAAACAAACAAGTCTGAGCATCTAGTGAGGGACTAGATGGACTGCAGTGGTGAAGGGTGACATCACCTCTTATGTAGTTTTTGAACCCCTTTCCCTTAGGAAAAGTGGGTTTCTCACCAAACACTAGGCTTTTATTAACTCAGAACCTTTTCCTCAATCATGGGTGAATTGAACAGTCATGCTACCCCACCTGCTGGAGCTTCACATCTAGGGAGAATAACATAATTGTTGTGGACAGAAGTCAACAAATAGGACACATGTATGGTCTCTTATCCATCCTCACAGCCTATGGACTCTGTGGGCTGAACTAGATTGTCTTCTCCACAGAAACCCTGGGCTTGGTGTCCCTCCTTCTTATGTACTCATTATTCTAACAACTTGGGCTAACCCTAACACAAAGGGAACATTCTTGCAAAGCTTTCAGTATAAATTAAACACAGTGACAATTGCTTGTGACATCTGGGCAGTCTAGGCTGTCTATCTATGTCCTAAGTTGCTCTTAAGCCATATCCATTTCTTATGGAATTATGTGACAGATCAATCCTACAAAGGATGACTTAGATGCATACTTATGAACCTTGAACTATTCCTATTTCTTCTGGGTGTAATGGGGCATGCCAGTAATCCCAGCAACTTGGAAGACTGAGGCAGGAGGATCACAAGTTTGGTGTCAGCTTCAGCAATTTAGGGAGAATCTCAACAACTTAGTGAGAACCTTTGCAATATAGGAGGTGAAAGTCATTTGTAGGATTGCTTTTTCTACACTATTATTTATTCTGCCTCTGGTCTTAAAATAAGAGGCAAAACAGGAACTTTTAAAGAGAAAGTAGCCTTCAAAGCTTCATTCCTACATTCTTACTATTTTGACTGATGACATAGCTGTTAATAAGATTAGTGCCTTCCCTTCTGCTCATTTTTCCAACAGAATTAGTTGCCGTTTTTACACCCTCTGCTGCTAATTTTGCTGGCAAATCTCTTGAGGATTCTAGCCTAATTTTCTGCTACTAGAAGCAGAACTGCTGTTGTAGTAGGTCACCTAACATTATTTAATTCCTTTAGGGAATCTCAAGAAATGAAACTTATAGGAGTAATTCAGATACTAACATCAAATACAAATCAAGGACCAATATTTCAGACAAGGAAATTGATTACTTTGAAGTAGATAATCCCTATTTCCTATAATCCTTATGTATACAATGTATGTCTCATATTACTAATAATAATTTATATATTGTAATGTATTACATTATACTATATTATATATTTAAATATGACTGAGCACTGTGTCTAGCACATTGAAAATAAATTTTAATGTTTTAAAAGAAAGAAGAACTTTTTTCTTTTTATTTTGGTACTGGGAATTGAACCCAGTGATGCTTTACCACTGAGCTACATACCCAGTCCTTTTTATATTTTGAGATAGAGCATTGATAAATTGCTAAGGTTCTTGCTAAGTTGCTGAGATTCTCCCTAAATTGCTGAAGCTGACACCAAACTTGTGATCCTTCTGCCTCAGCCTCCCAAATTGCTGGGATTACAGGCACACCCCATCACACCCAGCAGAAATAAGAAAAATTCAAGCTTCATTAGTATGCATCTAAGTCATCCTTTTCCCACTGGGGGTTTGAAATATGTTGCTTAAAGTTTATACAGGCAACTTATAACTTATTCTCTCCTGTTGATTCTTTTTCTTCATTTCTTATACTATGGAAACATCATCTAGAAGAATAGGAAAAAAGACAAAAGTGATACCTTCAAATTCCTCCAGACTGGCACTATCAATGGGATGAGAGTTGTCTTAGAAAGTGTCTATCTTGCAAGGTATAATGAAACCTGGAGACAGGCAGAGCCCAGGTATATCCTAAATCAATAATGGGATGCTCCATTTGGTATTCATTTTATCCATAACCCAACATGGTGTTATGGGAATGGTCCCAGGAATGAGGCTCAGAATGAAGCACCAAGAACCATTCCTATGAGGAGGAGAAATTTAAACTTTATCAGAGAATATCAGCCAAAAATGGGAGGAAACCGGCTTAGATGGGCAATGGAAGCAGTCATGGGACCTCTATGTCAAATTTAGATCAATGTAGTTTATCTTTCTGGAGGTGAAAGCCAATAGACAGTACAGTGGATTTTTTACCCCAGGGTGTTATAGGAACAAATCAGTTTCTGGGATAGATCATTGATTAAGAAACATTTGTAATATTAACAAAACACACACACAGGCAAACACACACATATACCACAATTAACTCCACTGGCGAAGTATGGAGCCACTGCTCATTTATACCGAATGATGTGAAGATTGTGACATCAGAATCATTAACAGGAAGTTCAACAAGTGATACTGCAACTCAAAAATCAGCACTACCAGATGCCACAGAAAGATCTGTAATTGGTATAATAGGCTAGAATTGAGAGCACTGTACTTTAACTACCCTACAAATGTATTTGTGAAACATTGTAATTGCTGGAAGCAACAATTAATGTTGACTAGCTGGAAAGTTTTGTTTAATTTGTGATTATTTATAATTGCAAATCATGTAGAAAGATACTGCAAGTTTAAGTGGGCACTACAAAAAGTAATATTAGTAATAGCATAAGCTGGGATACTCACTAGGGAGTAAGGAATGGAGATGCAGGAGAACACGTAGGTCTTGGTTGAGTGTCAGTGGTGTTCACAGAGCAGTCTCGAGCTAGCACATTTTGAGAACACTTTTCTGATACTGTTTGCCACATGTTTCTCCTGCATGTTTCAATCACAATTCATGATTTACAGTGTTTCAAGATCAACTACAACCTAATATATTTTCTGATAATAATCAATACATCCCAGACATTGGCAATGATTTATCTTTTTCCCTTAATAAATTAGAGAAGTTTCAAGACTATCCTGAGCCTAATTCAGTACTTCTCACTAAAATTCCATATGCTTTCTTGAGTGATGAGAAAAGATGCTTGAAGAATAAGTTTTAAGCAAGGTAAAGATAAAGAAAGGGAGAAGGAAGGGGAAGGAAGAAGGGAGAAGATCATTTCCCCAATGTTCCACATTTAAGTGTCATTTCAGTGGGTCATGGGATGCCCAGAAATCTGGTTGAACATGGTTTTTGGATGTGCCTGTGAGCCTTTCTGGAAAAGGCTAACATCTGAACTGATGAACTGAGTAAAACATATCTGACAGATGTTTTTCCATTCTCTCCTGCAGCCAGGGCACAGACAAATACGGGATTGACTAATCTGATGGACCTGTCCCAGAGTGATTCAGAGCTGGTAATGTGAAAAACCAGGAACTGCCAAAGATTCTATATTGGCAAGGCCCCATCCAGGCCCACAGGCCCCATGGTCTGGTGGAATTGTCCTGGCTCCCTGATCATTCTGAGCTTAATTTGGAACTTTCTTTTTCTGATTATGTGGCTTCCACACCTGGTTCTCAAGTTTTCCTGGAGATTTTATGATCTACTCAATACCTTTTAATCGAATACTTTTCAATTCAAATCAACCAGTTAGTTTCTGTTGCTTGTGATCACAAACCTTGTCTGAGACAATGGACTTAGGAAACAGTCCTGTGTTATTTTTAAAAACAATGATAGAAGATGAATTCTTATGGGGGAGGACAATTAAGAAATAGGGAATAACTGATCTACTGAGTATTGTTAGTAACTGGCACTGTGGTTTAGGGGTTATTATTATTCCAACTTCACAGATGGAAAAGGAAAAAAACCAACAAGATTCAGAAAGGTGTTGCTCGAAGTCAGTGAGCATGAGTCAGAATTCAAATTCAGCTGTAATTTTTGGCCTATACCAAAGGAAATGAGGCTAAATAGCATTGGCAACTTAAAAGATTCAGATTTAAATGAAGTTACACCAGATGATCAGGACCTCAGGCTTATGGTTATAACAAGTCCTTAGAGCAAATGTGGCTGCACGTAATCCATGGCAGGTAAAAAGAAGAGGTTCCCAAGCTGGTTTAGTAATTACACACAAAAGATGAATTGCCCTTTTGTGATTGCCTCACAAACTGAAGGTTAGTTACTCTTTATTATTTTATTTTTCATATATATTATATGTGTATGGGGTACCATGTAATGATGACTATAATAAATAAAAATTCATTATACATTTTAATATTATTAAAGGAGCAGATTTTAGAGAGTTCTTGCCACACACACACACACAAACTGAAGGTAATTAAGAACGGTTTGCTCAGAGAGACAGAGGAAGCGTTAAGGAGGTAATTAACCCCTGCACAGAGTCAACCAGCTGGGAATTAGCTAGTTTGATTGTCCCCAGCTGTAAAAAGTGCCTGGGGGCACTTGTACGTGTCAAAAGGGATTGGTTATAAACTTGTAATAGAAAGATTAGGAAAAAAGAATATTCATTTGGAACTTAAAAATTGATTTTCCTCTTAATTGTCCTAAATAGGATATTAGTCACTTTGAGGTTAAAAAAAAAAAAAAACTAGACAAAGAAATATGCACTGTTTATAAATGAAGAATTAAATTTGTACAAAAATAAGGTGTAAATATTGCACCCCTGCTGGCCTCCTGAATTGAAGCCTGCATGGAGGAAAGTAGGGCTGAAGCAGCTCTCAGACAGTGAGTTTTAAGAGTCAGACAGCCCTCTGTGTCCACGTTTTCTGCGGATGTGGATTTAACCAACCATACAGGGAAAATAGCAAAAATAAAATTATGTCTGAACGGAAGGTGTACAGACTTTTTTCTTGTCATTATTCCCTAAGCAATACAGTGTAATAATTATTTGCATAGCATTTGCATTGTATTAGACATTATAAGTAATTTAGAGATGATTTAAAGTATATAGGGCAGTGCGCATGGGTCATATGCAAATACTATATCATTTTATATAAGCGTCTGCATTTTTTAAAATTTAAATTAAAATTTCTCTTTAACTGATACATAAAACCATAAAAACTTACATATTAATGAAATAACATGGTATTTCAATACACATATAAATTGTGTAATGGTTAAACATATTAATCTCCTTGAACATTTATCATCTCTTTATGGTGAGATCTTTCACAGTAGCTTTTGAAATACATATCTCATTATTGTTATTTATAGTCAACCTATGTGCAATAACACACCAGAATTTCTTGGTCCTATCTAACTTCAACTTAGTACCCACTGATCAATCTATCCTACCCCCTTATTCTCCCTATCCTATGTGAACCATCATTCTACTGTCAACTTCTATGAGATCAACATTTTATTTTTTTATTTGTTTTACTTAGTTACACCTGACAGTACAATGGACTTGACATATCATACATTTGAATCAAATGGGATATAATTTCACATTTTTCTGAGTGTACAGGTTGCAGAATTACATTGGTCATGCAGTCACGTATATACCCACAGCAACATTTTAAATTCCACATATAAGTGAGATGGTGTAGAATTTGCCATCCTATGCCTGGCTTATTGCATTTAGCAAAATAATCTTTAGTTCCATCCATACTGTTGCACATGACAGGATTTCATCTTTTTAATGGCTGAATAGTATTCAGCCTCTCCTGCATTTTCTTGATCCAATTCTTGATCAATCATTAATTGATTGACACTTAGGCTGTTTCCATTTGTTGACTATTGTGACTAATGCTGAAGTAAACGTGGGAGTGCAAGCTAGGCTCAGTGATACATGCCTGTGATCCCAGTGGCTCAGGAGGTTGAGAGAAGAGGATCATGAGTTCAAAGCTAGCCTCAGCCAACATAGAGACCCTATCTCTAAATAAAATACAAAGTAGGGCTAGGGATGTGGCTCAGTGGCTGAATGCCCTTGAGTTCAATCCCTGGTACTGCATCCCCCACCCCAAATGTGGAAGTACATCTGTCTCTTGGACATATTGATTTCATTTTTTTAAATTAATCTTCAGATTGGTAGTTCTATTTTTAATTTTCAGGGAATCCTCCATATTGTTTTTCATAACATCTGAACTGATTTACATTCTCACCAACAGTGTGTCAGTGTTCTCTTTTTTCACATCCTCACCAGATCTTGTATCTTTAGTCTTTTTGATCATAGCCATTCTTCCTAGAATGAAGTGATTTTCATTGTGGTTTTAATTTACATTTCCTTGATGATTAGTGATGTTGAACATTTTTTTTTCATGTACCTGTTGGCGATTTTTATGTCTTCTTATGAGAAATGTCTATTTGGGTCTGTTTGATATATATATTATAATATACATATATATTGAAGTTGACACAATACCTTTATTTTATTTATTTTTATGTGGTGCTGAGGATCAAACCCAGGGGTTTGCAGATGCTAGGCGAGCGCTCTACTGCTGAGTCACAACCCTAGGCCCTGGGTTATTTGATTTTTTGCTATTGAGTTTTGGGAGCTCCTTATGTATTCTGGATATCAACCCCTTGCCAATTGTATAAAGTGAAAATGTTTTCTCCCATTCTCTAGGTTGTTTCTGTACTCATTGCTTGTTTCCTCTGCTGTGCAGAGCTTTATTAGTTGATGTAATCCCTTTGTCTATTTTTATTTTTGTTTCTTGTTATCTTTGGAAGATCTTGTCTAAAAAATCCTTCCTTATTCCATTGTCTTAAAGTGTTTCCTCTGGTAGTTTCACAGTTTTAGATTTTACACTTAAGTCTTTAATCCATTTTAAAGTTGATTTTCATAACTGGTGAGTGATAGAGATTTAGTTTTCCTATTCTGCCTGTAACTATTCAATCCCCCCCACTCCATTGCACCATTTATTGCAGACTGTCCTTTTTCCAATGTGTGTTCTTAACAGCTTTGTCAAAACTCAGTTAATGGGAGAAAATCTTTGCTAGATACTCTTCTGACATAAGATGAATATTTAGAATATATAAAGAGCTCAAAAAACTTTACACCCAAAACTCAAATAACCCAGTTAATAAATGGGCAAATGAACTAAAAAGACACTTCTCAAAAGAAGAAATACAAGTGTCCAATAAATACATGAAAAAATGTTCAATATCATTAGCAATTAAGGAAATACAAATCAAAACTATCCTGAGACATCATCTCACACCAGTTAGAAAGGCAGTCATCATCATCATCATCATCATCATCATCATAAATAATAATAATAAATGCTGGAGAGGATGTAGAGAAAAAGTAACATGTTTACACTGTTAGTGGGATTATAAATTAGTACAACCACTATGAAAATCAGTATGAAGGCTCCTCAAAAGACTAGGCATGGAATCACTATATGACCCAGGTGTATCATAACTCAGTATTTATCCTGAAGAATCAGTCATCTTACTACAGTGATACATGCATACCTGTGCTTATGACAGCACAATTCACAATAGTCAAACTATAGAACAGCCTAGGTGTCCATCAATGGATGAATGGATGAAGAAAATAATATATACATACATATATATGTGCATTATATGTATATATACATGTATATGTATATATATTGGAATTTTATTCCACCATGAAGAAAAATGAAATTATGTCATTTGCAGGAAAATGAATGGAACTAGAAACCATCATGTTAAGTGAAATAAGTCAAACTCAGAAAGTTAAAGGGCATATGTTTTCTCTCATATGTGGAAGCTAGAGAGGAAAAAGGAAAACAAAAGTGGGCATGGATCTCCTAAAAAAATTCAAAGGGAGATCAGTAGAGGAAAGGGATTAGGGAGTGAAAAGTAGGGAGGAAGGGGGAAAATGCTGGGGAGTGATATTGGCCAATTGTATTATATTGTGTGTATGTATGATATGTGACAACAAATCCCATCAATGTGTACAGCTATAATGTGCCAATTAAAAATGTGAAAAAAACCTTTTAAATCACTGCATTTACTTCTATGTTCTCAAATCTATTCCATTCATCTATGTTTCTGAATTTAGCCAGTCACATGCTGTTTTGAATTCTGTAGCTTTATTATATATTTTGAATTTAGGTAGAGTAATGCCTCTTGCTTCCTTCTTTCAGAGCATCTGCAAGTTTTGGTGTCCTCAGAGGCCTTGGAACCAATCCCTTGTGAATGCCAAGGGAGGAATGGATGTCATTTGCAGGAAAATGGATGGAACTAGAAACCATCATGTTAAGTGAAGTAAGTCATACTCAGAAGTTTAAATGGCATATGTTTTCTCTCATATGTGGAAGCTAGAGAGGAAAAAGGAAAACAAAGGTGGGGGTGGATCTTCCCTTGGAGAACTGTCAGTTTCCTCTCATCCTTATGACTCCATTTTCATATTTTTACTCTTCCTATCTTTTCCACACCATCCCCTACAGGTAACTAGTTTGTTTAACATCAAAATTATCCTCTTTTTTTTCTTCACAAATTAGCATACATACATACATAAATTTTCTCATATACTCTTCTTTCTTACATGAAAGGTAGCTTACTTTATATACTCTTTTTCACTTTGCTTTTTCATTTAATCATTATTTATCTGTTCACAGAGATATTTCTAATACTTTTTTTTATAGTTGAATAGTTCTCTCTTACGTGTGAGCATTTAGGTTGTTTCCAATATTTTGTAATTACCATCAATGCTGTACTGACTCACCTTGGGCACACATAGGAAATGCTATGGTCTGAATGCTTGTATCATCATAAAATTCATATGTTGAAATTCTAACCCTAAGGTAATGATATTAGGAGGTAAAGCCTTTTGGGAGTTGATTGGGTCAATAAGGGCGGAGCCGTCATGAATTGGATTAGTGTCCTTATAAAATAAGCCCCCAGGGGCTGGGGATGTAGCGCGCTCGCCTGGCATGCGTGCGGCCGGGGTTGGATCCTCAGCACCACATACCAACAAAGATGTTGTGTCTGCCGAGAACTAAAAAATAAATATTGAAAATTCTCTCTCTCTCTCTCTCTCTCTCTCTCTCTCTCTCTCTCTCTCTCTCTCTCCCTCTCCCTCTCTCCCCCCCCCTCTCTTAAAAAAAAATAAAAATAAAAATAAGCCCCCAGGAGTTCATTTGCCCCTTCCATCATGTGAAGACTAAATGAGAAGGTGCCATGTATGACCCAAAACTTAGGCAACAAAAGTGACAGTGCCACCGTCTTAGACTTCAGTTTCAAAACTGTAGGAAATAAGTTTCCATTGTTGACAATGTTTTATTAAAACAGCCCGTTTAGTCCTGTAACTGGTTATTGAGCATGTATATGAAGGCTATTGACTTACATGTTAATTTGATAAGTTGCTATGTCTCTCAGGTTAATTTGAGCTCCTACAATGTCCTGCGGTTTTTCAGATATACTATTTTTTAATCTGCATATATATTTCTTTTGTGCTTAGTCTTATGCCTGTACTTGTTTTCTATGGTATAATTGCACTGGCTAATAACTCTACTATGGTTTCAAAGAGAAACAGAGACAGTGTTCCCAATATTAGTGGAAATGCCTCTAGTGTCTCCCTTATATAATGTGCTAGACTGGTATATGCATGTGTGTATGTTTACACACATATAAATTTTGTCATGTTGATATTCCTTGATTCATATATTTTAGTATTTTATTGTAATGAGTTTTGAATTTTATCATCAGATTTTCAACACTTCCAGAGATAATCTTGTGATTTTTTTCTTTAGAGTCATAGACATAGTATACAATATTAATGGATTTCCTGATATTGAACAGACCTTGCACTACTAGAATAAATCCTACTTGGTCATGGTGTCTTTCCTAATGTGGCATTGGGTTCTGTTTGCTAATATCTACATAATATTTTTACATCGTATTCATGCAGATACTAATCTGCACTTTTATTTTATGTACTCTCTTTGCCTTTTTTCCATCTCCAGTGTGCTCTGTCTGATCATTTTTTTTTCTTTTCACTTTATGCTCTCATTTATTTTCCTGCCTTTCATTTATGCCTACTAAGTTTTCAAGTGTGTCTGTTCTGCCTCAAGGATCTTGTAATTTATTCTTTCTCAGATATTTTTGTCCTTCCATTTCCTTCTTGAGTTCAATCAGCTCTGTTCTTATTTTTTTTTTCCAGTTGTTATCTGTTTCTCTTCTTAGTTTTTTCAAAATTCCAATCAAGGATTTTTTTCTTTTTCATATTTTCAGATGTTTGAGTGATTATATATAGCTCTGGAGCTTGGACTTCTACTTCAGTGTTTTTCTTATGGGGTGTGGGGGTTGTTACTCAGTTGATAAATGTAAAATCTTCTCCCCTGATGGTTTGCAACAACTCCGACTCTGTATGAATTTGTTGATGTTTCTTTCATTGTTACAGTGTTTTGATGACCTACAGGTTTTGATTTAATGATCATATTCTCTAGTAATGCAGCATGGTTCACGTGCTCGAGGGTCATCTGCTCACTTGTTTCAGTGATGGGAGGAAGAGTCCTTCAACTTGTTTCTCTGATCTTGCAGAACTCTCAAAGTTAACTCCTTTTTCCTTTTACCACTAAGTTTCAAGGGGCGTGACCTCCTTTGCTCTTTGTCTTGTCTGTTCTTCCTCCCTTTAATAATACGTTTTGAACAATGCCTCTTAAACCCCTGACCTTTTCATCACATCTACTCTGATAGCCTTTCCCCCACAGTCTCTGCTGGTCTCTGCTGGTCTCTGCCTGGACACTGTTAGAATTTGTCTTTTGGATGGTGGCTTTTGATGACCTTTAGGCTCCTTTGCTTGTTCTCTTTTTGGACTTTCATGGAGTTTGTCTCAGCATATCCTTAGTATAGAGCTGGTGCAGGGCAGAGGTTGAGCCAGAGCAGGAAGATCTCACACTAGAATGTGGTGATTTCCTCTTTTTAGTTAGTCATTATAGTGTTTTGGTATTCTCTGTCCTCTAGTTATGCTGAAAGCATAGTTTATGTAGATTTACCAATACTCTCTTATTAGTTTTAATCATAGGAAATGTGAGAAGACCTGTAGTTAGACAGCTAGTATTATCTTCAGCTACAGAGAAGTTACCAATTATAGTTATTCTAAGGTTCTTGTCTGTTAACTTCTATTATGTGGATCATCTATTTGCCTTTTTTTTTAAAACTTTTTTATATCTATTTGTTTCTATTGGTTTTTGTTTGTACTGTGGATTGAATCCAAAGGATACTACTGACCTATATTCCAAGACCTTTTTATTTTTGAGACAGAGTATTCTCAAAAAAACAAAAACAAAAACAAACAACAAACAAACAAACAAAAACATTGCTGATGGTCTCACTAAGTTGCTGAGACTGGCCTTGAACTTTTGATCCTCCTGCCTCAGCCTCCCAAGTCTCTGGGATTACAGGTATATGCCACCATGCCTGCTTATTATTTTCCTTAGTAATTACACATACAACCCTGACTTTTAATATACTGATGACTCTTGTTTGCAGGTAGGATATTATGTACAAAGAAACCATAGAGCTTCTGGATATTATTATATTCCACAAGAAAAGTTTTCTCTTGTCACTATGGGCTGGATTTTGTCTTTCCAAATTCATATGTTGAAGCTCTAAACCCCAGTGTGACCACATTTGGAGATGGGACCTCTAAAAAAGCAAAGTTAAATGAGGACATAAGAGTAGCCTAATCTCACAGGATTGGTGGCCTTATAAAAATTCCCTCTCTCTTCCTGACTTTATCTCTCTGTCCCTCCTTTCCTGCTGCTTCTATCTCACCAGTCCCAGGAGCACACACCAAAGAAAGGCCCTTGGTGACCACAACAAGAAAGCAGTTATCTGTAAGCCAGGAAGAGGGCCCACACCAGAAATCAAATGGGTCAAAATTGTGATCTTGGATTTCCAGCCTCCCCTGTGAAAAATAAATGTCTGCTGGTGAAGCCACTTGGTCTCTGGTATTTTGTTATGGAAACCCAAGCAGGCTAATACACCTGCATTACACATACCACAGGGTCTGATCCTTTCAATTCGATCAGGAATTAAACTGGGATAAAGTTTTAGTAAAGTACAATCTACTTTTGGTTGAATCTTGTTCCTGAAGCACAGCTATCCCAGGGTCTTTATTGAAAACATGGTGGTGCTTTGCCTCTTCAGTACAGGAAGGCTGTAGGAGATACAGTTCTGCCCTTCAGTTTTTCAGCTTCCATTCTGGCTATCTGTCTGTGCAAGATTTGTTTTCAGCAAGAAACTGAATGTGTGTATGAGGCAGACCCCTTTCCTGATGAATCTGCATTTTCTAAGCTCTCTGAGACTGTGGGAGATTTCAGTACAATGGGAAGAACCAGGCGTGCATTTGAGACTCCTCAGGTTTGCAGAGCTCCACATGATTATTGAAGTTTTGCAGGTTTCTCTTCCTCCAGCAGAATCTCTCTCGCTGGGTCAAGCCCACACACCTGTGCGTTCCCGGGACTGACAAATGCCTTGAGAGAAAATAGCTGGCAATCATCAACTCACCTCAGAATTGTTCTCCCTCTAGAATTTAGTTCATTTCATCCTCATTGCTTTCACAGCTCTCAGATGCTTTTGAAATGACTTTTGTAATATTTTCCATTTGCTCGAGTAAGAATAAGAATATTGACCTATCACATCCTCCTCAGAAGCACAATCATCTTTATATAATTTCTCATCTTTACAACTTTGGATTTCCAAAAGGATCTAACAGAACTGAGATATATCTGTTATGCCAGATTTGCCTGCTTTGCAACCTTAACTGGGCCAAGTTTGCCATTCTGTTGTGGAGGGCAAAATGTTATTTTAGTGATACAGCAAAAGTAATATGGCCAAGCTTTAGGGTTTTGTGGCAAAGGGTATATTTTTGTAGCATGAAGCAATAAAACCCAGACAGTCTAGAGTCCTGGATTCTCAACTTTTATGCTCATCGGGTTTTGCTTTTTCATTTCTCCTTTACCATCCCAAGATGGGAAGTGGTGGGTGAGGTATTTGTTTACTAGTTTACCATCTGTCTAAGTGACTAGACTCCGTGAGAGCAGGGACTTTGTTTTGCATGCTATTTTATCTTCAGTATCTGGTACCGTGCCTCACCCACAATAGCTGCCCAAATGATTTGAATCAATGAATGAATACCACTAAGTTCTTTTACAGGCTTTTATTAGACAAGTAACCCGAACAAATGCCTAAAAGTAAAAGAGGACGTTATTAGAAGTTATTGACAATAATTGATACATAACATGACTGTCAGAAACTTGAGAAGTACTTCAGCAATAACTTTGATCTAACAGAAATAGAAGTTCAGGGATATATTCTACTTTAGAATAAAATAAGTATCATTTAGAATATCCTAAAGTTATTCAAAATCCAATACCTTCCATCCAAGTATGTTAGTCAGCATTCCATCACTGTTACAAAACACCAGAGGAAAACAACTTAGAGACGGGAAGATTTATTTTGGCTCATGGTTTCAGAGGTTTGAGTCCATGGTCACTTGATTCCAGTGATTCTAGGTCTGTGGTGAGACAGAACCTCATGGGGAAGGTTGGTCAAGCAAAGCTGCTTTATTCGTGCAGCCAGGAAGGAGAGGGAGAGAGAGGGGGACAGTCCAGGGACAAAATATGTCTTTCAATGTATGTTTCCCAGTGACTCAGCTCTTCCAACTAGGCCCCACCTTCTAAAATTTCCACTTCCTCACACTAGCCAGGGACCAAGCCTTCCACACATGAGCCTCTAGGAACATCCCAGATCCAACTGTAATTCCACGTAACCAGAATTTCTTGGAAAATTAACTACAAGAAAAAAATTTCAAAGTGTAAATAGTCTTGGAAGTATTTTCAACTTCCATTGCTAAATATAGTTATTGATCCCTTGGAAGACAGCCTGGGAACTCCAACAATAGTTATATTTACACATTAATGCTAATTAGATCATACAAAGTGAACCAAGGGCAGAAGTTATTTTGAGTAAACTATGTATTATTTATCACTTGATTCCTCTCCCCCCAGAGAATACTGTTCAACAAGATCATTTGTAAAAGTAGCAAAATTTTCTTAAAAATTACAAAGCAATATGAATGAACGATTCTTACTAATAATTGGGCTAGAAAACAAATCAATTTTAGGTGAAAAACATAATGTGTAAACACGCACTTTTTTGTTTGTTTGTTTTAGTTGTAGATGAACACAATGCCTTTATTTTATTTATTTATGTGGTGCTGAGGATGGAACTTAGTGCCTCACACATGTCTACTGCTTAGGCCCCAGCCTCAGCCCCACATTTTTTAAATATTGAAAATGTTCAATGACATCAGGAGAGTTGGCCATAAAGGATGATTAGCGTTAAATAGGTTTAGAAGTCCATCACCTAACACTTTAATCTTCTAATTCAACCATAAATGAAGCAATCATAAGAGAATTAGAATACAGAAAAACAGCATAGGCTTTGGAATAAAACAGTTCTAAATTCTAATCTTTGTCCTTCTGTCATTAGCAATTTAACTAACTTGTCTGGACCTCGCTGTCTTTATTTTTTTTTTTAAAGAGAGACAGAATTTTTAATATTTATTTTTTAGTTTTCGGCAGCCACAACATCTTTGTTGAGATGTGGTGCTGAGGATCGAACCCGGGCCACACGCATGCCAGGCGAGTGCGCTACTGCTTGAGCCACATCCCCAGCCCGTCGCTGTCTTTATTTGTAATATGGGACTTTTTGAGAGAACCCAGAGGAGTCATTTGTCTTATAGATGTGCACTGGTAGAAATAGCAAGGAGTTAGGAAAAGAGGAACCATGTAGAGCAGCCAGAGGACAGGGAGAGGCAAAGACAAAACAAGGAGAGAATGCAAACAGAACTAGGGCAGGATTTTCATTCTTTTAACCACAAGATTGAGAGATCTCAGGAGCAAAGTGAGACTCTGGCCAGGTAGAAGTAAAATAAAGACTCTGGCCAGTCAAAAGTACACAGTTGGACCGTACACCAGATCTCCCTGACAATAGAATCTTTGCATTCACATAATGACAATACAAGGAAAATTATTCCTAGTAATTGAATGAGCTTTGCCTTCCAGAATTATCTGGGAGGGAGTTTGGAACTCAGACAAAAATGTACATCTGCAGGGAGGGCTTATCTTGTGGCTGAGGACTGGGAGAACATCTGGTACTGAGACCCGCTGCCATTGGGCTGACTTAGTGAGAGTCAGTATAGTAATAAATCACATAGTTACACCTCTTCATTTTACTCTGTCTACTCAGACCCGTGTTGGAAGAAAACCCCGGAAATCGGGAGCTTTCATCTGGGAAATGGAAAGCGTTCAGTTTCCAGCACCATCTTATAGAGATTTGAACATCCAGTCCTCCATGGAGGGCTCCCCCAACCCTTATAAGTGCTTTGGAGGGGGCCTTCCAGGGGTTTGGAGGAAGGTGCAAGGTAGGTCCCTGGGGATTATAGTGTCAATCTTATAATGGAGTGCCATGAGAATTATTTGAGAAAATATATTATAAAAGGACTTAGCATGAGTGCCTGACAAGTGTTGGCTTCCTCACCACCACTCTGTCAGCATTTACCATGAGCTACACTTCACTCTCCCTGAAAGTATCAATGGTGTATCACTCCCCCTTAAAATACAAAGTGGTATTTTAAACCTTGACCTACCCATAGAGGCAGCATTATATACATGTGTTTATAGGGTACAAAAAAAAAAAAAAAACAGATAAACCAATATATTTGCCTTACAAGCTGGTTTCAAGTTTGAACTTCTTACCCAAAATTCAATCCTTAATATTTGGGGTCTGGGAATTTTCAAGCGAAAGCATTAAAAATATCACATTTTGATAATAAAGAAAATTATTTATAATTTTAATCATTGATATTCGCACCCTTCTTGCCTACTGGATACTGCACCAGGAGAATGTTTCTTGATAAACCACACGTGAAAGTCCATGGTTCCTTGAAAAATTCTGTTGTAGTTATTGTTGAGTGAAGGAATGAATTCATGAATAAAGAGAAAAAGGCAAGTCAGTTAAGAAACTATTCCTACCTTGAAGATTTCAGACGTAGGTCTCCAGAGATCTTTACCTCCCTTTTCAGTTCTAAATATTAAGCAAACTATATAAAATCAGGTTCTCATGGAATTTGACTAAAACCTAAAGTATTTTTGCAAGAGACAGTAGTAAGATTTAAAAAGATTATGGGGAAGAGTCTGTTGTGGTGAAATCAGTGTACCATAGTTATTAGAGAATTTTAAACGGCTGTGATCTTTAAAATAAAAGATTGCATTTTACTACAGAAACTGAAAATGCCATTAACTGCACAAGCATTTAATTATTTCTGGCCTCAGGATTTTGTAATGGATTTTGCTTTTGCTAAGAAATAAAATTTTAAACCATTGTAAGCTCTATTTTCCCAAAAATATTTCAGTTGTTCACTATACATCAAGAACATGGACAAGGCTGAACTTTGTGGATTGCATGGCTAAGGACTTATAGGGCAAATAGTTGCTGTCCCAAATAACCTATAATGTTTCAGACACAGGGATACAATGAGTATGCTGAATAATCTATAATTTTTCACACAGAGATTCAAAAAGTCACTAAAAATAAAAGTTGATTGCTCTTTTCCTGAAAATGGATTCTTAGTAGCAAGTGATCAAAATACACAGTAAGCTGGTTTACAGAGAAATAAAGAGAAAGAGAAGAATAATAGAAATTTATTGACTTAAATACGTGAGTAGTATGGAATTGGGTCTCACTTCAGACATGGTCAAATTCTGGGCTTCCAATGATTATATTAGGAAAAAGGATTCAATTTTTTTCTAGTTTTAACTCAGATTTCTTTGTATTGTCTGAACGCTCAAACAGGTTCTTTTATACAAATATATATACACATGTACATATACTTTTAAATTCACACATAGAAATTGTACACATTTATGGGATACAGGGTGACATTTCACTATGTGTAATGATCAGATCACAGTTCTTTGCATAGCTATAATCTTAAGACATTTATCATTTCTTTATGTTAGGGACATTCAAATCCTCTCTACTATCTATTTTAAAACACTCAATTCATTGATTATTGTTAGACTGTGCTGTGGCCTTTATAACCTCTAGACTTACATCCTCTCAATCTGAAATCAAGCAGAGAGCCAGAGAAAGAACCAGAACAAGAGAGAGAGAGAGAGAAGCATATTTTTTCCTAGTAATTGCAACAACAAAATTCCCAAATCGAGTCTCCTTGGGCTAGCTGGAGTAATGTGCCCAATGACATTCAGGATGCAGAAGCATTTTTTTTTTTTTTGGCCAGTTTTACATGATAATATCCCAGAGGTCATAGGGTACAGAATAAGGAGTGAATTCCTACCCAAATGATGTCATTTACTTACAATTATAGTAGTGAGGTATGTGTGTCTTCCATCCCAGGCCTCACACTCCATCATCTGTGTTGAAATTCAATTTTTGAGAAAATCACTTCTAAGTAGCCAGTCAGTTTACATTGTTATGCCAGTGATACATACCTAGCTTTATCTCCTTCTCAAGCTTATCACAACTTGGTTTGCTGTACATTAAAATTTGGCTCTGCAGGGAATGCCACAATAATTTGTGTTGTTGCAGGAAGGAAAAATATGTGGTAGAGATAACATCGGGAAGATGTGCGTAAGTGTGCTTTGAGGGATGAGACTGATTCCTCCATGCATGGAGCTTAATTAGATTCTAAAGTTTGCTCTTGCTATAAAGCACGATTATAGAAAACTTTGGGACACCAGTATATGCTTGTATTTCTGTTGCTAACAGATAAAGGAAATAACATATTAATATATTTTTTAGTAAACTTGTCAGCTTGGGAACATATTTCATTTATCATGACACAGATGTCAAGGGTCAGTCCAACAGTTACATCAGCAAAGTTGCCTCCAGACGCTTTGTCAAGGAAGGGCATTAGTACTATGTAGAATGGTAGTAAGAAGAATGTCGATTTGGAATTGTAGGACTGGATTTGCATCATGGCCCTACACTCTCTATTGATAAGGTGCTAGACAATTTACTTAACCATGTGAGCCTCCATTTATTCATTTATAACAACATCTGTTCTACCTCATGTACAAGGCTAGTGTGAGGTTTGAATGAAATAAAGCTCACGTGTATCTATGTCTCTCCTATAAATGAAATGGCTCAGAAGATGTGTCTTATTAATCTTTTTGAGTTCCAGTGCCTAATCCCTTGCCTGGCAGACAAAGTACACTTAACAAATACTTGTCAGGTGAATAAAATAAATAGATGAACAAATAATAAAACAGCAAATATTATTTAGCACTGGCTCAGAGAATTTCTTAGATTAAGCAATAATTTAACAATATTTCAGAATTTAGGATCACCATATTTAATTCTGCACATTTTTCCCTGATTTTCTCCTGGTATAAAGGAAGCAGAATTTTAAGATTTAGAAAGAATAGTGATTCCTTTAGCAAAATAATATTCAAGAAAATTACTGCTCTCCTAGCTCAAAGAGAAACGTTAATTAGTTAAGACACAGGCAAGATGCAATATAGAGAGCTTATAAGAGTGAATTATATTATAATTAACACTTAGTAATCCCTCTAAATTTTAGAGCATGACTGTCTTGTTGCAGAGGTCTTTGAATTATTTAAAGTATTTCTGAAGGAAGCCTTTGAAATCCCTGGAGATGACTTTTTATCTTTTCATAAAGCTTCTTTCTACTCCCATCTAGATTCTCTACACAAGCTCATATGACAGAATTTATGTGATCTGTAGTCTGGGAAAACAGGAATGGGCTTAACTGAACCTGAGATTAATCTGAGATTATGTACATTGATAACAACGAGGCAGTCCCCACCATGGAAAAAAACATTCCATATATCTAATTGTGAGATTTCCAGAATTATAGATCCTAAGCAGTCCATTTTATCACTGTTTCACCTTGCTTTGTTTAGGTTTTGTTTGAGTGTTCCCAGAGAGGAAATTACTCCTTGATTACTGTGGGGATTTGGGGGGGGGCGGGGGGTGCAGGAGGGGAAGAGGGGATAGAGTAGTGGGATTGAATACAGAGGGGCTCAACCACTGAGCCACATCCCCAGCCCTCTCTTATATTTTTTATTTAGAGACAGGGTCTCCCTGAGTTACTTAGGGTCTCTCTTGCTAAGTTGCTGAGGCTGGCTTTGAACTCATGATCCTCCTGCCTCAGCCTCCCACCAGTTGAGATTACAGGCATGCACCACCATGCCTGGCTGATTACTGTTTTTAAAATAAGGTAAACATAGATCCTAATATGCATTTGTGTTTAAATGGGGAGTAAATGCCATAAAAGGAGGGGAGTAAGGCCAAAAGGACTTTGAGACAGCTACTATAAAATATTATATTCTTATTCTTGCTTCTTCTGATTAAACACATTTGTATTCTATTACTGTTGGCTATAGCCAAACAGAAACCATAATAGAAATATTCTCATATGTTTGTCCAACCACAAGTACAAGAGTGAACAAACTTCCAGCAAAAACCTCTATAGATGTCTCAGGGATGAGGGATACATGGAACTACAAAGAGATCTCCAACTATGAGCACCCTGGGGTTTTCTCAGTATATCTTAAAAGAAGGGGATGTTGCTCAGCTCCCTACCAGTAATTTAGAACTTGGAGATGGTAGGACAATTAAAAGACTGAATCTTGGTTTTTCCCTCTGGGAAAAATTCTGTTTCATCTTCTCAGCCCAGAGTACAAGGAAAAACCAAAAGTTAACATGACAACTTCTAAATGAGTAGCAAAGCCAGAACAAGGACCTTTGCTGCCCAACATTTAGAGCTATGCCAACATTTAGCTAACATGTAGAGCTATGCCAAAGACAGAGTAGGCCCTCGATAAATGTTGAATGAATTAATGAATGAATATATTAATAAAGAGACATATACTTACACCTATATACATATGCAAAAATATTTCTAGAAAGTTATCAAAATAATATTAGGCTGGTTCTTTTGTGACAGAAACAGGGAAGAAATTCATGTTCTGGTTTCAACTGAGAGAAACTAGGTTAGACAGCAGCCTGAGTTAGTTGTGTTCCACGTACATGACTTTGACCTCACAGGGCCATCCATATAACAACTCCTCAGTAGACTTCATTTTACATTCATAGGAGAATTGCATACCTACCATGAAAATAGAGTTGTTTTCTTGCGCTGAAAATCATGAATATTTAGAAGCTATTTCTTCATTCCAAGTTTACCTTCTATGCACTGCTCCATTATGTGGGGCTGGAACTATTTGATCTACATTTCTCATTTTCCCCTTCCAGGTGGGTTCCTCTTAGGTTCTATCAATGGAAATCATCAGAGAAATGTTGGAAGCTCAGAGGAGGGGGACTGCTTTCTATTTTTTTGTTTCACACGGTTGGCTGCAACTTTCACCCCAGTCCCATTTTCACCAGTCTGCCTAGGAGCAGCCAAACCTGAGACACTTGGCAGCCTCTGTATGAGCCACACTGCATTCCATTACCAACTGAGTAACTCAGTCCTCCTGAGTCTAGTCCCTTCTTTATGACCTCTAGACTTGAAGGTGGTAATTGCTTCCCTCTGTCATTGATCTTAGGGTGACATCAGCATCCTCCTGTTGTACTTTCAGCCTTTCAATGTTCATGTAACGGATTTCCAAACCAACCAAACTATTCACTCCTACTAAATCTGGAGAGGACCTTCTTGGCCATCTCCCTCTTCAAATGTTCAAGCACCAGCTTCATGGGGCTTTCTCCAGAAGGCCCACATACTAGCTCTGTAGGTCTCTCCCCATGACTCAAGTTCTATTTACAGAGTCCCTTCCCTAATGTTCTCTAAGCTTGACGGTGGTAATTGCTTCTCACTGGCTTTGATATTAGGGTTGCCTCAGTCTCTTCACTTTGCTCTTTCAGCCTTATGATATCTGTATATCAAATTCTCTGCACTTTGTAACTGGTATGGCTTCTGTTTTCCTTCCTGGAACATCACCAATGTAGGGATTGTTTGGGGTCTCTGCTCTGCCTTTTTTCCTTAGGCGATTGTTAGCTAGATCCATTTATACACCCAAGATGCCTATCCAAATTTTATTTGCTCTTTACATCTTAGAGACGAAGAGATACTTCAAATTTTATTGTATCAAAAGAATGAACTCCTAATATACCAATCTTTTGGTCCAACATAATTCACCGTCTCAGTCAATGGCACTTTGTCAATTCATTTTTTTAATCCCAGTACCTAGAACTCATTCTTGCTTCCTATCTTCCCCCGATTATTCATACCCAGTGCAACAGAATGTTATATTGGTTACAACTGCAAAACTGAACCCATCTCTATTTCTCTCCATTATCCTAGTCCAGATCATCCTTATCTATCATGTGGACTACTAAAGTTGTCTTCTTAGTGGTCTCCATCTTTTGACCCTCACCTTTCTTTCTTTTTCTTTTCTTTCCTTTTTTTTTTTTTGGTACTAGAGATTGAACAACTGAGGGGCACTTACACATTGAGCCGCATCCCCAGCCCTGTTTTGTACTTTATTTAGAGAGAGGGTCTTGTTGAGTTGCTTAGAACCATGCTTTTGCTGAGGCTGGCTTTGAACTCACAATCCTCCTATCTTAGCCTCCCGGCCACTCAAATTACAGGTATGTGCCACCACACCTGGCTCGACCCTCACTTTTCTGAAGTTGTTTGTCCACCCTGTAACCATAATTTTTTAAAAGTATAAATCAAAATAAAACTTAGTCAGAAGTTCTTGTAGTGACTTTTGGGGCTCTGGTTCTCCCCATCACTTCCAGCCTCATCTCCTCACCGTCTGCCAGCACTAACTGTGCTCTAGACATGGAGACCTCGTATCTTGATTATTTGCTTCTGTTTTTGTTTTTATTTTCAAATTCTATGAGGCAGAGACTTGCTATTCACTGATATATTTCCAGCACCTGTAACAGTCCCTATTCCCTAAAAGATGCTCAGTAAATATTTGTCAAATAATTTAATGAATAAATGCTTTTAATATTCTCTCACTGGGTTTGAATTGCCTCAGCATCCAAGTTCTGCAAGTATAGAAGAATTTCTACCACTTTGGAATAGAAATGTACAGAATTCATTTCATCTCCTATTTTCCTTTCTTATCACAATTCCAAGGAATTTTCTTGAGGAATAAGAGCTTACAGGATGAAGACTTGATGACATGGTTGATCGCCTTTGGATAAATAATACATGAATCAAAGAGGTCAAAGATAAGGATACACCAGAATCTACAAGATTTTTACCACAGTGAAATTCATGGCCTTTAAAAATGTGTAGAACAAGATGAAACAAATGTTTTCAGTAGATGTTCAGGTGCTCTTTTCTAAAAATAACATACTTAACCACAAATCAATGTTTAAAGCCAGATGGTTAATGAAGGCCAGCCAGGAAACTCCTATAATTCACAGTAATGAGTATGGTAATGAGCTCCCATTATAAACCAAACTGCATCGTGACACACTGTATCTATTTCAAATAACAGTGATTAGATTATTTCATATTTTTTCAGAGCTCCAAAGTTAATTTACAGGAAAAAAAATATTAGAAAGCCTGAGTGATGGATGAGTTATCATGCCCAATGAATCAAATAGAAGGTGGCCTAAATTTTATTAACCAGATCTGCCTGTTGAAACCTCAGATGTCATCAGAAATAAAATCATACTCAAACCCAAATAAAGATTAAGATCCTTCAAAACATGAAAGAAGTCCCATTTCTATGGTTGAAAATAAATGTTTTTCCCTCAACTCTTTGATGTCTTTGCTTTTCAAATAGGACTCTGGGAAAGGTTATGTTCTGCTGAACAGAATGCTTTAGGGATTCTTCCACTATAGAAAAAAATGCCAGGGATTGAATTTTATTTTTAGTATCAAAAGCAAATATTTATTTTTACACTCAAAGTTCACCTGATTTCAGAAAGAGAGTCTGAAAAGGCCTCTCTAGATATTCAACAGGACGTGGGCAGAAGCAAAGCACATGAGCAGACCAGTGAGCATGGCTTCATGGAGCCACCTGCTATTGGGCGACATGTCCCACTGTGCCACCTTCTTATAATGGGATAGGATGCTTAGAGTTGAGTAGTGACAAAGTGAGGGGTATGATACCGATCGTCATCTCCATCTAATGTGAATGAGGCAACTCACTCATTGGGTGTTTGAAATATAAACCATTAAAATTAATGTCCATGTTCAATGCTCCATAATAATATTACTTGCTCTTGGGAATTCTGAGGCATTATTTTCCCTCAAATGTGCCAGTATAAACAGATGAGCTTGAACTACTTCTGATCTCCTATAAAATTTCTGGATAGGCCTCAGTTATATTTCCTGAAAATTAGAAGTTTATTTGCCAAAGAATATACAGGAGATGACCTCTGGCCTAAAAGCAAAAAGATGAAATTAAAGTTGTGAGTGCTGTATTGAGAGCTGGAAGATTATGTAGATTATATAGGTGAGTTTGACCACTTTTCCTCACTCAGCTCCCTATATACTGGTGTCCAGGAGAAAGATGAAAGGTCTCTGGACTATAATACTAACCCAAGATGAAAGTTCTGAAGATGCTAAATCAGAAACTTCTCAAGTAAATAGTCCAGCTTTGTCATCCCATATGAAATTCACAATGGGCACACCCACTGGAGCTCAGGTTCAGCCTAGACCCATCTCACTGACCTGTGTAGGACCTCGGGCCCAGGGTAGGCCTGAGTCCATCCCATCACCAGCAGATCTCCACCAGAGCTCAAACCCGGCCCCAACACTTCTTGCTGACCTGTGCAGGAGCCAGGGCCCAGAATAAGCTGGGCTTGCCCCCCCCCCCCGCCCCCACAGCACCTGGGAGCCCAAGTCTAACCCACTTCTATCTTGAGACATTGCAGCCATCCCCATAGCCTTCCCCATGGAGTAGTCTCTACCTTTGGACAACAAGCAGGGCCTAGAAGCAGCTGCATCTTGCAGCAGACATCCCAAAGCTAGGCCCATCCTTTCAGCTCCATCTCTGAAAGATGTTGCATCCATCTTGGGACACCTCTGCTGCTATCATGATTTACCTCCTGCTATTGCTGCCACCACCTTTAGTTGGAGTAGCATCCATCCTGGGACACCGACAGAGTCTGGAAACCCAAAACCAAAGTGAGATACAGATAATCTGCACAGATACTGCAAGATTATAAGGTAGAAACTGTAATACCTCGTATCCACATTGCAAGTAAGGAAATCACATAGACAACATGAAAAAACAAGGGAGGAAAGTCCCTCAAACAAACCAGGATACTACAATAACAGAACCCATGGAAAGCACAGTTGATGAAATGTCAGAGAAGGAGTTCAGAAGGTTCAGAATCAAAATCATCTGCAAATTAAAGAATGACCTAAATGAGCAAATATAGGCAAAAATTGATCACCCCAACAAAGAGATAAGAGAGCAAATATAGGCAACTATCGATGACACCAATAAACTTATATAGAAGCAAATACAGGCATCTACTAATCACAACAACAAAGAGATAAGGGAGCAAATACGCATAGCAAAAGATTACTTCAAGAAAGGGAGATTCCAAAAAATAAAAAATCCTTGAAATGAAGGAAACAATAAACCAAATAAAAATCTCAATAGAAAGCATCACCAACAAACTCAATCACTTGGAAGACACAACGTCAGATAATGAAGACAAAGTATACAATCTGGAAAATAAATTTGACCGTACAGTGAACCATGATCATAATATCCAACAATTTGGGACAGCATCAAAAGACTAAATCTTAAGAGTTATTGGGATAGAGAAAGGCACAGAGTTTCAAACCAAAGGAAGGCACAATCTCTTCAATAAGATAATATCAGAAAATTTCCCAAATATGAAGGATGAATTGGAAAATCATATACAAGAGGCTTACAGGACACCAAATGTACAAAATTACAACAGAACTACACCAAGGCACATTATAATTAAAATGCCTAGCATATAGAATAAGGATAGAATCTTGAAGGCAGCAAGAGAGAAGAATCAGATCACATTTAGGGGGAGACCAATTTGTATCACAGCAGATTTTTCAACCCAGATCCTCAAAATTCGGGAAATCCTGGAACAGCATATACCAAGCTTTGAAAGAAAAGGGATGCCACTCAAGAATCTTATATCCAGCAAAACTAAGTT
This sequence comes from Ictidomys tridecemlineatus, assembly GCF_052094955.1. Classification (NCBI taxonomy): domain Eukaryota; kingdom Metazoa; phylum Chordata; class Mammalia; order Rodentia; family Sciuridae; genus Ictidomys; species Ictidomys tridecemlineatus. The sequence continues at coordinate 115,504,683 of NC_135477.1, read as the reverse complement.
TTAGACTTGATGATGAAATAAAAACCTTCCATGATAAATAAAAGTTAAAGAATTTATAACTAGAAAACCTGCACTATAGAGCATCCTCAGCAAAATATTCCATAAAGAGGAATTGAAAAACAACAATGAAAATCAGCAACAGGAATTATTACACTAAAGGAAAAACTAATCAAAGGAGAAACCAAGTCAAGCTAAATAACAAAAATAAACAAAAATTGCTGGAAATACAAATTATGTCACAATAATAAGCCTGAATATTAATGGCCTAAACTCACCAATCAAAAGACATAGACTGGCAGATTAGATTTTAAAATGCAATCAACAATATCCTGCCTCCAAGAGACTCATTTCAAAGGAAAAGACATCTACAGATTAAAAGTGAAAGGTTGGGAAAAATCATACCACTCACATGGACTGCAGAAGGAAACAAGAGTTTCCATCCTCATACCAAATAAAGTAGACTTTAAGCCAAAGTTAATAAAAAGGGATAAATAAGAATATTTCATACTACTTCAGGGAACCATTCATCAATAAGACAATACTATTATAAATATAAATGTCCCAAACAATGGAGCATCTATGTTCATCAAACAATCTCTTTCAAGTTAAAGAGAAAAATAGACCACAACACAATAATTCTGGGTGACTTTAACACATGTCTTTCAGCACTGGATAGATCTTCCAAACAAACCTGAACAAAGAAACTATAGAATTCAATAATACAATCAATAACTTAGACTTAACTGACATATATAGGACATTTCATCCTTTACGAGCAAATACACTTTCTTTTCAGCAGTACATGGATCCTTCTTTAAAATAGACCATATATTATGCCACAAAGCAACTCTTAGCAAATATAAAAAGTAGAGATACTACCCTGCATTCTATCAGATCACAATGAAGTGAAATTAGAAATCAATGATAAAATAAAAAATAAAAGCTACTTCAATACATAGAGACTAAATAATATGCTACTAAATGAACAATGGGTTGAAAAAGACATCAAGGAGGAGATTAAAAAATTCTTAGAGGTGAATGAGAACACAGATACAACATATCAAAATCTCTGGGACACTATGAAGGCAGAGGAAAGTTCATTGCATGGAGTGTGGGTAGCTGCACTGGATGCAAACATCTTTAACAGCTGATGCACCAGGTTCTAACCAATTATTGCCTTCAGTCTGGCACGGCAGTGTCAGGTCTAAGTAACTTGGTTATTACCCCAGCTCAGATAATAAGGTATGGCTCCAGAAGTAGGTGATGCCTGGTGGGATTGAGTTACACTCACCTGTTTCTTTATAATCCTACCCCTTTGCCCTTTTGGGGATAGAATATTCCATGGAACCTCCCCTTGTATGTCCCCTATATAAGAATAAAGAATTCCAGTGGCTCTCTTTCTCTTTCCACAGAACCTTAAGGTCACAGAGCCATCATGGATTATTGAAAAGGTACTTCTATGTGTTTGTGTGTTTTCTTTGTCATTTTCTTAAGTTATTGGAATAGTCAGATTTTGTGAGCCCAGCATTAGGTCACCATCTAGAATAGATGGCAATAATGGATTTTATTCCTTAAAAGAAGAAAAAGCCAACAAATAAAAGACTTAACATTACAGCTCAAAGCCCTATAAAAAGAAGAACAAATCAGCCCCAAAAGCAGAAAACAGGAAATAATTAAAATCAGCTGAAATCAATGAAATTGAAACAAAAGAAACAATTAAAAATTTTGAAAAAGAAGTTGGTTCTTTGAAAAATAAATAAAATTGACAGACCCTTAGCCATGTTAATGAAGAGATGGAGAGAGAAAACTTAAATTATTAAAATATGTGATGAAAAGGAACTATCACAACAGACACTACAGAAATTATTTTGAAAACTTGTACTCCAATAAAATAGAAAATATCAAAGGCATCGACAAATTTCTAGAGTCATATGATTTGCCCAAATTGAATCAGGATGATATACACAATTTAAACAGATCAATTTTAAGTGATGAAATAGAAGATGTCATCAGAAGCCAACCAACTAAGAAAAGCCCAGGATCCAATGGATACACAGCCAAGTTCTACAAGACCTTAAAGAACTAATACCAATACTCTTCAATTTATTTCAGGAAATAGAAAAAGAGGGAGCACTTCCAAACTCATTCTATAAGGCCAATATCACCCTGATTCCAAAACCAGGCAAAGACACACCAAAGAAAGAAAACATCAGACCAATATCTCTAATGAACATAAAATCAAAAATTATCAATAAAATTCTGGGAAATTAAATACAAAAACATATCAAAATGATAGTACACCTCAATCAAATGAGGTTCATCCCAGGGATGCAAGGTTGGGTCAACATACAGAAATCAATAAATGTAATTCATCACATCAATAGACTTAAAAGATAGAATCACATGATCATCTCAATAGATGCAGAAAAAGCATTCAACAAAATACAGCACCCCTTCATGTTCAAAAAACTAGAAAAACTAGGGATAACAGAAACATAATTTCAACATTATAAAAGCTATCTATGCTAAGCCCCAGGCCAACATCATTGTAAATGAAGAAAAATTGAAAGCATTCCTTCTAAAAACTGAAACAAGACAGGAATGCCCTCCTTCACCACTTCTATTTAACATAGTGCATGAAACACTGGCCAGAGCAATTAGATAGACAAAAGAAATTAAAGGGATATTGATAGGTAAAGAAGAACTCAAATTAGCACTATTTATCAACAATATGATCCTATACCTAGAAGACCCAAAAAATTCCGCCAGAAAACTTCTAGAAATAGTAAATAAATTTAGCAAAGTAGCAGGATATTAAATCAACACCCACATATCAAGGCATTTCTGTATATCAATGACAAATCCTCTGAAAGAGAAATGAAGAAAACTACCCCATTTACAATAGCCTCAAAAATAAAATAAAATACTTGCGAATCAACCTAACAAAAGAGGTGAAAGACCTCTACAATGAAAATTACAAAAGGCTAAAGAAAGAAATAAAAGAAGATCTTAGAAGATGAAATGATCTACCTTGTTCTTGGATAGGCAGAATTAATATTGTCAAAATTACCTTATTATCAAATGCACTATATACACTTAATGCAATTCCAATAAAAATCCCAATATTCCTCATATAAATAGAAAAAGAAGTCATGAAATTCATCTGAAAAATAAGAGAACCAGAATAGCTAAAGCAATCCTTAGCAAGAAGAGTGAAGCAGGTAGCATCACTATACCAGAACTTAAACTAACTACAGAGCAATAGTAAAAAAAAAAAAAAAAAAAAAAAAAAAAAAAAAAAAAAAAACAGCATGGTACTGGCACCAAAATAGACTGGTAGACCAATAGTACAGAATAGAGGACACAGAGACTATCCCACAGAATTACAGCTATCTTATATTAGACAAAGGCCCCAAAAATGTACATTGGAGAAAAGGTAGCCTCTTCAACAAATGGTGCTGGGAAAACTGGAAATCCATATGCAACGAAATGAAATTAAACCCTTAACTCTCAGCATGCACAAAACTCAATTCAAAGGGGATCAAGGACCTAGGATTAAATCAGAGACTCTGCCTGCACCTAATAGAAGAAAAAGTAGGCTCAAATCTTCATCATGTTGGATTAGGACCTGACTTCCTTAATAAAACTGTGTAGCGCAAGAGTTCATATCAAGAATCAATAAATGGGATAAATTCAAACTAAAAATCTTCTTCTCTACAAAAGAAACAATCAGTGAGGTGAATAGAAAGCCTACAATTTGGGAATAATTTTTTACTACACACACATCAAATAGAGCACTAATCTCCAGTATATTTAAAGAACTCAAAAAACTTAACACCAAAAAAAAGAAGAAAAAAAACAAATAACCCAATCAATAAACTGGCCCAAGAACTGAACAGACACTTCTCAGAAGAAGATATACAATCAATCACCAAATATATGAAAAGAAGTTCAACATCTCTAGCAACTAGAGAAATACAAATCAAAACTACTCTAAGATTTCGTCTCACTCCAGTCAGAATGGCAGCTATTAGGAATACAAACAACAATAAGTGTTGGCAAGGATGTGGGGGGAAAGGCACACATACATTGCTGTGGGTCTGCAAATTGGTGCAGCCAATATGGAAAGTAGTATGGAGAATCCATGGAAAACTGGGAATAGAACCACCATTTGATCCAGCTATCCCACTCCTTGGTCTATACCCAAAGGACTTAAAAACAGCATCCCACTATGATGCAGCCACTTCAATGTTTATAGCAGCACAATTCACAATTGCTAAATTGTGGAACCAACCTAAGTGCCCTTCAATAGATGAACAGATAAAGAAACTGTGGTACCTATACACAATGGAATATTACTCAGCATTAAAAGAGAATAAAATCATGGCATTTGCAGATAAATGGATGGAGTTGGAAAATATAATGCTAAATGAAGTTAGCCAATCCCCCAAAAAACAAATGTTGATTGCTTTCTCTGATTTAAGGATGCTGATTCATAATGTGGTTGGGTGGGGGAGGGTCATGGGAGGATTAGATGTACTCTATCTTTTCTCCAGTGTACTCTAGATAGGGCAAAGGGGAAAAGGGGAGGGAGGGGAAGAGAAGGGAAGGGAGCGGGTATGGGGGTAGGAATGACAGTGAAATGAGATGGACATCATTACCCTAAGTACATTTTTGAAGACATGAATGGTGTGACTCTACTTTGTGTACAAGGAAGGAAGGAAGGAAGAAAGGAAGGAAGGAAGGAAGGAAGGAAGGAAGGAAGGAAGGAAGGAAGGAAGGAAGGAAGGAAGGAAGTTAAGGAAGGAAGGAAGGAAGGAAGGAAGTTAAGGAAGGAAGGAAGGAAAAAAGGCCTATAGGATAATAAACAGGCTTCTACTTATGAAACTCCCCCCCAATAAAAAAAGAAAGAAAGAAATTTACGATCTGTAAAGTTTGTTCATGCACTCCAAGTAGCCAGTGAGCTATAAAATACTATGAAACATGAGCAATATATGCTAAATGTAAGAAGACAGCAATATACATGCATATATAATTATATATGTATACATAATATATGAGAAGACAACACAGGGTTATTAGACATTGGAAGCCAGCATATAATTTAAAATACAGAGACCCAAACAAATAAATGTAAAGCAACTTAGAGGAAACAGAGACTATTTCCTCTATATCTGCAGAAAGAAAAGAGAATATCATGTATCCTAAAACATGAACAGGATACCAGAATTTTAAAAAAAACTCAGATAAAATAAAGGAGAGATATTACAAATTTAAATATTATACAAAAAAATGAAAACTTCCAAGAGGAGTCTTTGGAAAGAGTCTCAAGTGGAATACACACCTGTAACCCTAGTGACTTGGAGGTTGAAATAGGAGAATCACAAGAGATGAGCCCGTTGTTGAGAGCCACAGCCAAAGGGGCCCCAGCAAACTTCTAGCTGCCAGCAAACTTCCAGCTGCCAGCTGATGATTGACTCACAGTGGCCCCAGCAACATCTAGCTGATTGGCTCCTCTGCGGTGATGTTCATTGGGCTGTTTCCCTGCCCTTCAGACTGCCAGCTGACGATTGGCTCACAGCGGCCCCAGCAACATCTAGCTGATTGGCTCCTCTGCGGTGATGTTCACTGGGCTGTTTCCCTGCCCTTCAGACTGCCAGCTGATGATTGGCTCACAGCGGCCCCAGCAACATCTAGCTGATTGGCTCCTCCACGGAGCTGCTCATTGGGGGACTTCTTTGGCTCTGCCCATGCAACCCAGCCAATCGGCCTCAAGAGCAGGAGGATTGTGGGAGGTTGAGAGGCTGGTGTGGGGTTAAGAGGCTTGTGGAAGCCGGTGGTGGCAGTTGGGCTCTGAGGGTTTTTTCCTGAGGAGCTGTTTTGTTTGGCGTTTGTAGTTCTAAAAATAAAGTTAGTTTCTTTTGACAAGTGGCTCCTGAATTGTGCCCAGCCAGACTGTGCCACCCGTACAACTTAACTAGACCCTACCTCAAAATAACATAAAAATATCTGAGGGTGCAGCTCAGTGGTAGAGGGCCCCTGGGCTAAATCCCTAGTACAAAGAAGAAGGGAAGGAAGGAAGGAAGGAAGGAAGGAAGGAAGGGAGGGAGGGAGGGAGGGAGGGAGGGAGGGAGGGAGGGGAAAGTTATTAAAGAGTGAGTGGTTCAATAGTGATTAAACTTAAAAATGAAACAGATGAAAACAATTTTAACTCCAGGGAAAAGAAAATGTCCAGAAAAGGAATAGTACTCATACCTCACTACATGTCTCCCCTATAAATAGAATTTACATAGTCATAATAGTACATTAATATGTAATATTATTTTAATTAAAATTACAGTATAGCTCTACCAGAGGAAAAAACAATGAGAAGCCTATTTGTATGTGGAGAGGAAAAGTGGAAGGGAAGGAAAAGGAGCTACCTGTAAGTCTCATCTTCCACAGCCAGAAGTAATTACCTATTTCCCAAACTGAAATTTCAAGAAGCAGTGATGAGGAATGCTACTTGGAGTCATGAAGCTAAATAACAACATAACCAGGTAAGAGTTAAAAGTCATTGCTTCTAAAGAGGACAAGAAAATAAAGTTGGGCAGGGATGGAACAATGCTATGCTTCACAGAAATCCTTGTAAACTACTGGAGTCTTTAGAAATGTATGATCAACATTACTAAAAACTAAAAGAGAAAGAAGGATGAGGCAATTGTTGAGGCAGTGACAGCCCTGCAGGAGGGAGGAGGACATGGGTTGGTGATGGTCAGTATAGCTTTGTGTCTCTTCAGGAAACATGCAACTTGGGAAGAGAGAGGGTCAATGCTAACATGTTGAGCAGAGGTCCATGAGGTAGTATAATCAGCAGTGGGATTTACAGATCCTTGGCCCTCGGACATGTCTTGTTAACTCCTGGCTCACCAGTGACCTTGGACAAGTTACTTAACCTGCATACCAATAGCATAGCAGCTTCTCATTCATCTTGTGTTCTTCATAGCCTGTAGAGAGTGAGCACACAGATTATTTGGATTTATATTTTCTTTGGGAAAATGTTTCCTAAATTTTAAAAAATGGTAAAATACATTTGTGTAGAAGAACCTGTTTGGAGACTGACAAGACATATAGATAGTCCCCTATAATGATCATATGAAGCTTTTTACATAAATCAAATGTGGCCAAATCATTTTTTAAGTTTATCTGTAGTAATAATTACTTTCAAAAGACAAAGAAAAGAAGTTCAAAAATATTTTTGACTTACAAAATAAACACATTTATTATTGATAACTTTGGGAAATACAGAAACACCTGCAAAATTAGTGTTGATCCTACCATGCAGAAATAATAAAAGAATTTGAATATATATGTAGTTTAAAAAAATAACCTGAATATGCACATATTTTTTTAAACAAATTAAAGATGTACTGCACATTTTGTCACCTGATCTTTTTCAACTAGTATGTTCTGAATATTTCTCCTTTTCATTAAATATCATTCTTACAACCATTTTAATAGCTTCGTAGCATTCAACAGAAACATGATAATTTATTGCTAGATAAAGCTAATATTTTTCATAGTTCATTTTATTTATAAAAATGAACTATTTATAAATAACATCGTGACAAGTAATCTTGTACATAAATTTTTGCACACATCTATTTATTTCAGTGGACGCTATTCCTAGAAATAGAATTTCTGGGGAAAAAAAAGAGGATGCATGTTTTTTTTTTTAATTCCTGACACTTAGATACCAAGCAGCTCACATTTCACATTTTTTTAAACCTGACAAATAACAATTGTACATATATAGGGGATACAATGTGATGTTTTGACATATGTATACATTGTGGAATGATTAAATCAATCTAATTAAATCTTGGGATTTTTGTTTGTTTGTTTTGGTAGTGGGGATGTTAAAAACCTATTCTCTCAGCAACTTTGGAAAATCTCAATATATTACTATTAACTATGGTTATGGAATCTGAAAAAGTCAAACTCATACTTTTAAATATCCTCAAAATTGACAAATTTTGTTAGGTTCAATGGTACACATCTGTAATCCTAGGGACTTGGGAGGCTGAGGCAGGAGAATTGCAAGTTCAAGGCCAACCTTGGCAATTTAGTGAAACCCTGTTTCAGAATAAAAAATAAAAAGCTCTGGGGATGTAGTTCAGTTGTAAAGCATTGCTGGGTTCAATCCCTAGGACCAAAAACAAACAAACAAAAAAAAATGACAAATTTTGATTTGGGGAAATAGTCTAGTTTTTACTATATTTCCTATTTGCACTTCAAATTACAAACTCCTAAAATTCAACTTTTATATTCCCCCAAATGCCAAGAAAATGTAATTTTATATTATTAGTGATGAATAAGGTCAGTGATCAAACAGGGTGATGCAGTTGGAGTCAAAATAATATAACTATAAAGTAACAAAACTGAAGTGTACAAGCTTTGGAGCATTGACCTATCCTTACTCATAAACCTATAGAGAGCACAGCTATCAGAGAAGAAAGTGGAAAATACATTTCCTCTGGTGGTATCTTCAAATGGGTAGTTATATTTTCAGATTATTCGGAGGTGATACTTTTTAAAAGAAATTCCCAAAGCCATAAACCATATAGACAACAAAAAGTGCATTCTCATAAGTATAGTATTATATAATGAGACAAAATTAAAGTACAGTAAGTACATACACATAGATGAATAAAATCAGCCTCAATGGAAAAGCATGAGGGACACATAAGCATTGTTTTGTTATTGTATTAAATCATCTTTTAATGAGGTTGGGAGAGAAAGAGAGGTAACCATTGATTTTTTAAAAAGAAATTTGCAAGAAAAACTCCTTCAGCTGCTGTCTAAGAGTGCTATTCAAAGCTGCTCAATGCCCAGTTAGGTGTTCACATGTATTCACAGTGTTTTGCACCAGAAAAAAACAGAGGCCTAATCTACACCTTAACAGGGTGAAAGAGGTGGTCAGAGTCAGACACCGCTGTAACAGAGGAGCTACTTTCCTTCAGCCTCTGGCATAAGGGCCCAGTGCCTCAAAAATCTGTTCAACTTCTTGTAATCCCTGGTGATTCATCTTGCCTGGCGTCTCCACCTGAGGTCATCATTTGTGATGATCTGGGGCACCTCCCTCAGAGCTAGGTGCACAGCTACTTTCATCTGTAGTGGGCACATCTTCTCTTCAACCCAACTTGATTGCTCCCTAGGTTAAGGCAGCTGAGGGTGCTGTAGGAAGAAAAACAAGCTCAGGCCTTGGTGAAAAAGAGAGCAGATGTTTTTCCTGCCTTCTGTACAAACAAGAGTCATAGCAAGCTGTACAACTAGCGCTTCATCTGCAAGGTGTGAACATGAGGAGATAGGCTGGAAGGATGTCTCTTGTACTTATTTAACCAGCTATGGATACCATTGAGGTCTCTGAGTAAAGTTTGGCCCTTTAGTTAAAATTGTAGAGGGAATAAAGTTTGTCATCACTTAAAAAACAAAACAAACAACGACAACAACAACAAAAAAAAACAGGGATCCTTCAGCACCTACTCCAGTTCAGATGCCATCTTAGGTATTTGCACATTTCTTAGTTTATTTAAATCTGACAACATTGTAGGGAGTTGAAATAATGAATTCTGCTTCAACAGATGAAAAACTGAACTAAAAGAAGTACTGCATCCAAAGTTAACCAGTTAACAAAGGAAAATGTCAAAATGTAAACTTGGGTCTTATTAATTCTGAAATCTTTTTAAATGAACGTTCCCTGTTTTCAGTTTGATTGCTGGTGCCCCATCTTTTCTGAGTTTTTCCTGTTCAAATTGACTTTCAATCAACTACCATTTGAGAACAGATTTAATAATATAACTCCCAGAGTATTACTTTTTAAAAGTTTTGGTTGCATTTGAATAGGAAACATCCATTTTAAAAGTAAAACTGGATATCAGAATAATAATAAGAAATATTTCAAGATTATAGTGTCAAAGTTAAGCATAGTGGCACACGCCAGCAATTAGGAAGGCTGAGGCAGGAGGATCACAAGTTTGATGCCAGTCTTAGAACTTAACAAGGCCCTGAGCAATTTAATAAGACTCTGTCTCAAAACATTGAAGAGGACTGGGAATGTGATTCATTTGTAATGAGTCCCTGGGATCAATCCCCAGTACCATAAAAAAATATACATATATAGTCCCAAAAGAGGCTGCCAATGTTTCTAGTAGAACACCAGACAGTCTCAGGGGTCACATGTCTTTGTACACTTCTGTTGGAGTGATACGAACAGAGCACATTTGATAAATACCTTTGAAGAGTATGATAAAAACCCTGTGTTGGAGTTTTAAGAAGAAAAATATCTAAAGAAGATGATAGTAAAATTAGAATTCCTTTGTATGAACATCAATATCATTTGCACCCTTTTTCTGGCCTCTCAAAAATATTGTTATGAGTATAAACCTCGCCTATCCCTTTCAACCCTTAATTCATTAACATGAACACTCAACATAATTGAATAGGGAAAATGAAACATTTTCTTGTCACTAGACAAAGAAAATGTGTTATGCAATCCTCTTTAAGTGTATGTTCTGGTAATGTTGAAAAGAATTCGAATGAGATGTAAAAGAAGAATTATTTTCCTGAGTTTACATAGAAAAATGTGAGCTCTGACATTAAGCATGCAACTTAAAATTCTATAAAGCAGATATTCAACACCCAGAAAAAAAATTGTGTGATATCTGAACCTAGTAGGAATGCCTTGGTTATCATCCTCAGAGACCCAAATAAACATTCATTGAGCATCTAGTATGCTTAAAACTCTAAGATGTAGAATAAAAGGCACAGGTTTTTAAATATATTTTGAAACAGTGTCTACTAACCCAACTACACACTAAAAGAGCACGAAGTAGAAGCTATTGTGTTGAATGTCTTCCATAAGTGACCTAACTTTATCACCAGCATCTCTATGATGTCACATAATTTTTCTTGCCTATGAAGGGGATCTACTGCCTCCTTTCACCTTTTCACTTTATTTTTTAGCACAGAAAACAAAGTCAAAGTTTTATCACAGTGATTAATATCTTTTTTATTTTTCTTAAGATATTTTTTATTTTGAGATGTTAGGCTTATGAAAGAGCTTTAAAAAAAAAAAAAGAAGAGTACAGAGTTCCCTTTCATCCAGTTTTCCCTGATGTTAATGTTATATAACCAAAACACTTATCTCTAAACTAAGAAATTGCCATTGGTACAAGGCTATTAAACTACCGACTTCAGATTACATCAGTTTTTCTACTGATGTCCTTTTCCAAAATTATTCCAGCTTCTAGGATCCACACTACCCTGATTGTGCATGCATCCTTATTTTGATCCAAGTTTGACACTTCGTTAGTTTTGTTGTCTTTATTACCTTGGGGCTTTTGAAGAGTACTTATCAGTTATTTTGTAGACTTCTCCTCAATTTGAGTTTGTTTGATATTTTCTCATTCTTTCAGATGCATTACTAGACAACAATGCACAGAAGTGATATATCTATCACCACTATCATATCAGGTGTACATGATATGGGTATGTGTCTCATTATTGGTGATGTTAATCTTGGTAAAAGCTGTGTCTGCCAGATTTTTTTTCTCTACAAATGTACTAGTTTTGATTTGCAATGAATGTTTATTTACTTATAATAAGAGATACTTTGACATTGTGCAGATTCCCTATTTCTCCTCCGATGTCACCCACTAAACAATTTATATTTGAAGAAAAGGCAAACCTAATCTATTGGTAGAGAAAATCTACCAGTGACACAAGAAACCAGTAGTGATTTGGTGGCTGTTATAATCATCTTAAAGTAGAGAACATTAGAATTGCTAAATACAGAGCATGTATAGCCAAAGCACCTTCAAAATGGCATAAACAATTTGCATCAAGGCTGAGAAACTTCTCCTCTTCAATAACTTGAGGGCAGAGCTAAAATAAATGGATAAGATGCAAAGAGAAACAGAAGGACTTCCAGACGGATTCCACAGTTATCAGAGTTACATTATCATTTGTATTTCTTAACTCATTTTTGTATCAGTAAGTTATATGGTTCACAGATGGTTTAAAATCATATTTCCAGTGTTCCTCGGATCAAGTACATAAAGAACTATAGGCTTTAGGGTTTTTGAGTCATTAAAATTTGGCAGACTATTGAATGCCACTCATTTGATTGGCTTATTAATTTTCCCTCAACACTGAATTATAATATTGCAAAATCAATATTCAAGTTACACTGTAAAATATGCCTTAAGAATTACTTATATACTTCCTATCCATAAGAGGCAAAATATTCATGAACCCAATTTTTACAGAATTTACCTGACCTTCCAAGAATTCCAGCTGAATAAACTGGAACATATATTCAAAGGCATGCCACTGTCAGCTCAAGTGTCACTTGAGGAAAAAAAGTATTTTGAAATTAATTCATATACAATACTAAAATATTTGCCCTACTAATGAACAATTTATATACTGGTTTTATCTGGGATAGTAATAACATCAACAGCTCATATAATATTTAATATTTTCTATATGCCAGTCACTAAGTTCTTTACACAGTTTATCTCATTAGTTTTTACAGCCATATGAAGTGTCAAGAATTGTGAAGGGTCTGAGAATTTACCATACTTGTAAACTAACAAGTTAGCCTACTACAGTTTTATGGATGTTGGCAGAAGACATGAGACTCCTGGGTCAGAGACAAAGGACTTTATTACCCACAGAAACAGTAGTAACCAGAGCATCAGCATTTTCTTGTATCAGTTCTCCAATCCTTATTCCTCACAAGTGACACAAAGAAGGTCATCTGATACCTGCACAAAAAGGGGATGGCATTGTGGGAAAGGAATCCCACCCTTTTGAAATGAACAGTAGGCATACTGCTATTTCCTCCAGAGAGAAACACTATCACTATTTTCCAAGGCTGTCAACCATACAAATGAAGACAGTCAGTGCTTCTGTCCTCAAGAAAAGCAGAAATGCAACACATACTCATGGAGAATTATCTCCCAACATGATTAGGTACCATAGTTATTTCTCTTACAAATGAAGGACATTAAGCTTAGAGAAAACTACATGGATTTAAGGAGACTTTCAATGAAGGCATAGGTATTTGTTTTTGCATGGGATTATTTTAGTATTTACAAGTGTATTTAATTAATTACATGGAACATGCTTCCCCATAAAAGGTTGCAATTCACACCTGCATGAATTCACAAACTGTGAAAGAGTGAGATTAGGCATAAAGTTGTACCCAAGATAAGCTTTCCATTAGACATTTTGGAAACTATATTGTGACTTCCTCTCTATAATGTCATTTTTAAAGTGTAAATATTAACTTCCACTAATAATTTTATCTCTACTATGTTTAGGGAGGAAATGTGCATCAGAAAAAAATATGAGCTCTGAGGCTAGATAATGTCAAGTTGGGATTCCAGTCTACATGTACTAATTTTTCTGGGGCCATTTCCCCATCTGTGAAATGGGAATCCCTTATAGGGTCATTGTAGGAACTAAATGAGATAAATGAACGCAAAGCTCCCAGTTCAGTGTTCTGGCACGAGGTGCTCAACAGTAAAGAATAATAATGATAACTTGTAGAAGGGTTGTAAGCAAAGTCCCTCTAACATTTATTGCTTTCAAAATTTGGGAAATTCATGGGCTGGGGTTGTGGCTCAGTGGTAGAGCGCTAGCCTAGCACATGCACATGTAAGGCACTGAGTTCAATCCTCAGTACCAAATACAAATAAATTAATAAAATAAAGGTATTGTGTTCAACTACAACTATATATATATATATATATATATACAACTATATATATATTTTTTTTTAAATTGAAGAATTCAAGAATACAACTAGAAGGAAATTTTTAAGCCCTGTTTTTCCCATGTAAAAGCTTTTCCAGGTATTGAGGATGTGTCATATTGAATTTAACTTTTTTCATTCAAAGATTAATTTTAAACGTGGAGTGAAAACTCTTCAAGCTGTCAAAGCATCAGCTTTTAGCCATGGAATGGATGTTGTTCTTTTAAAAGTTCTCCTAATATTTCTTTTAATGTGTTGGAGCAGGAAAGCTTGTCATTTTCCCTAACACCATGTGAATAAAATACAAATAAATGGTGGGAACCAGAGTCGGGAGGAGCTCAATAATATACATTTGCTATAATATGCGTCCTAGTGATCAATTCAAAGGGCCTTATGACTTTACATGGGGAGTTGTGCTGTGTTAGAGACAGCTTTGTTGATCTTTCATCCATTCACATGGAGAGGTATTGGAAGATGAAATTGTTTTTTACATTCACTTAAAAGTTACGCCACAGCCATTAGATAAAAGCAAGAATAATTGCCTGCTCAGTGGGCAGACTGCTACAGAGGAAGAAGCGCACTCATCAAACAGTTGTGTTTTTCAGCTTTGGCAGATGGAACATCACATTCTTTGGTGAGTTCTTCCCCCTGTAAAATTTAATGATTTGCCCTCCCTGCAGATTGCTGAACAAATTATTGTCCACGATAGCTTGATGTCTATTTGCTTTCGAAAGCCTCTCAACTTTAACTAATAGTTGCAATCCAAATTAACAAAAACCAAGGAAGTATGGAAATTATGGGTGCATTCTGGTAATTCACTCCAAACTAAGCTTGTTATCTGCATGAAATACAACTGTGGCTCCATGAATAATTCTCAAAAATGTTGAATTTAAAATGAGCACTGGGTAGGATAAACAGTAGTTGAATAATACTTAAACTCCACCATCTGGTATTCTAGTATTTTAATGTGAGTTGAATTTCTTTTATTAGGTACTTATTTGAGATTCTTTCTGTATGGATTCTTTCCTTATGCATAAAGAGCTCCATAAATTGGGGAGGAGTAAGAGTTATGATTCAGGACAATTTTCTATTATAGTAATTCTCTTAAAGGGAAGTATGAATGTTAAAATCTCACCCATTGCCCCAAGGGGCAACTAAAGAATTCCTGAGACAGTTTGTTAATTCAGAGAATTTATTTGTAAGACTCCATAAGGCTGGTGCATGTAGAGGGAGGAAAAACCACTTAGGTGGTAGGGAGATAAAGAGAGAAGGAGGAAGAGAGAATGTGATAAAGATTAGCAACAGGAAACAAACAAAAATGACAAATTATGCACAATGTAAGACTAAAAAATAATTCAATAAATGTACATTAATGGTCTTTGGAATTAAATAAGAGAATAAGATAAAGAATTTTTGAAAAAACAAAATGAGTTATCATGAAAGGTAGATGTAATAGGCTCACCACATTTGGAAAAAATATCAATGTTATTTCCCCAAAGTTTTATACCAAGCTATTCCAGTGACTTAATGTGAAATTTGCATGAGATATTTTTTCTTCCTGATATGAGAAATTCAAAATGAAGTTACAGGGTAGAAGCAGAAGACAATAATAATGACATTTACTTCCACATGCTGTATCCCTTTGATAGACAAGAGGTAAGCAGTGCTGATCTCATTATCCTTATGCAACATCACAAACAGATGTTGCTACTAAGTGGAAGTAGCTTGAGGTCAGTTTTACTTCAAAATTCTGAACTTTGGCTGGACCTGGTGGTGCATGCCTGTAATCCCAGTGGCCTGGGAGACTGAGGTAGGAGTATCACAAGTTCAAAGACAGTCTCAGCAAAAGTGAGGGGCTAAGCAACTCAGTGAGACCCTGTCTCTAAATTTTTAAAAAATACATAATAGGGCTTGGAAAGTGGCTCAGTGGTTGAATGGCTCTGACCTCAATCCCTGTACCAAAGAAAAAAAAAACTCATCTTTAATTTTTGTGTTTCAAATTAGCACTTACCAACTGGCAAGGATATTTTGCATATGTTCTAAGCACAATTATGATCTGCTTGAAATGCAACTTCTGACCCCAGATTCAATCTAAGGATATCTGCTAAAGAAATCTGGCTCTGAAAAATAACCCTTAACTGCCTTAACTTCTCTAATCATCAACTTCCTGGATTAACACTGATGGAGTAGTTAAAATGTTAGGAAGCACTTTTGGATCCATCATCTCATTTAATACTCACAGAAACTTGTCTAAATATTTATTTTTTCTTTAAAAAATTTAAATTCAGAGTTGGTTAATTGTTTGGCTGAGATTATATTAATAATAAATGTTAGATTCAAGTGTTCCCTCAAAGTCTCTAACCCACTGCCTTCCTAGGAAACTGTATTGGGTTAGACACTTTCTAGGGTCTTCTCCAGTTCTAGCTTCCCTGATCTCAAAGACTGAGTGGGAGAATCTATTGTTACTCACATGTCGACACTGTTGTACTGGTAAATTGGATAATGTTTGGGGGGAAGAATAAAATATTTTACTGACAAGTTACTAAAGCACTCTCTGACACTTCCTTTCTACAAGAAATTGTGCCAAGTGTAATGGAAAGAAGATGGACAAAACCTACCCTTGAAGACTGTATGCTCTAATTAGGGGCATAATATAGAAGCATCCCTGCCAAGAAAGCACCAAAGATGAAGTTCTCTGAGAGTCAAAGAAGAGAGGTAACTTTAAGCCTTATACCACAGGAGGAATTTTAAAACTCAAGAGACACTGGGTTTATTGGCTCACACCTATCTATAGTCCCAGCAGCTTGGGAGGCTAAGGCAGGAGGATCGCAAGTTCAAAACCAGCCTTAGAACTTGAGCAACTTAGTGATACCCTGTCACAAAGTTTTAAAAAGGGGGGAGTGGGCTGGGAATGGGGCTCAGTGGTTAAATGCCCCTGGGCTCAATCCTGATACTAAGAAAAAGAAAAGAAAACAAAACAAACAAAAATTCTCAAGAGTTTGGGCCATACCTAGTACTAAGAAGAAAAAAAAAAAAACTCAAGATACTGGAGCAAGGGAGAAGAATGATAACCCAGAAAAATCTCTTGTGCCATCTACCTTATTAGCCCCTATAATATCTCTCTTCTGTACCAAAAAGACATGGAGCGTTTTTTTGTTGTTGTTGTTGTTTTTTGTTTTGGTAAATGATTAAACAACATTATTATTGTCTGCAGTATTATTAATTATCATTGTAGCTCTCCTACCAAAATAGAGTTTAATAGATATTAAAATTCATTTAATATCTGAAAGATGATTATCATGAACATTCAAATTCATTAAAATCACAAATCCACAGAACACACAAACTTGAGGGACCAGCTTCACTCTTATCTTCAAAGAAATCTTCTGTTTTGTTTGTTCTTATCAAGATCTGCAAAAAAAAAAAAAGTCATTTAAATGACCAGTTGAAATCTTTTCTCTCTTTTTCTAACTTTCAAAAGTAGGAGAGAAGATTAGGAATGAATGAACAGCAAAAAACCAGAATGGGCAAACAACAAAAACAAAGGACCAAGGTAATTAGTCTTAATAAGTCTGAATAATTGATAACTGATGAACCTTTAAACCACCCCTAATAATTGTGTGGTCTATTAAGATGTACCCTGAAATATTGCACCTAAAGCCAAAACAATTTGCCCACTTATGCTTAACTTGTAATGATGCACGTAGTGCAGATTTTTCTGCACTACGGAAACAAGTAAGATGGATGTCAGAGCAGTCCTTGGAATATATTGAAAACTGAGAAGTCGATAGTGGATTGCTCTGGCAGCAGATTAAATAAGTAATACATGAGCATCTATTCTGAACACTCTTTCCATTTAAATTTCAGCACTGCATCAAACATCAGGCAAATGTATAAGATGTAGTAGGACCAAAGCAAGAAGGAAATTATAATAATGTAGCTTGCAATACAACTTCATTTCAAATAACATCTTTCATATAAACTGGTATCCAAAGTACTTTACTGAATAAAATAGTATAAGAAAGTGGACAGCATGTGGTATAAATTACAGAAAACAGAGGTGCAGGGATATTATATGTGGAGCAAATTAAAGTATTCCATCATAAAACCAGGAACAGTGGGAGAAAATCTGAAAGAAGTACAGGAATGTGTACAATTTTAGATGAGGTATAAGAAACTTGGATTGATACAAAAGCCATTTTCCTCCCTAGTTAGTTTTTTTCTTTTAATAAGTACTCACCACTCTCTTTTTGTAGAATGCCTTAAGCTATGTATTTGATAAAACTGAATTTTAGGGTAATTCAGCTTGAATATTACAAACCAGTCAGAAAGGATAAGAGGTTCTATGTGAAGAACCAAGCAACTTTGCCTCCAAATAATCTGATTGTCTAAAAGTGTCAAGTATTGGGTTCTGCCTCAGTGATAGAGAATTTGTCTAGCATGCCTGTGACACTGGATTTGATCCCTGGTACCACATAAAAATTTTAAAATAAATAAAATAAAGGTGTTATATGCATCTACAACTTAAAAAAATATTTTAAAACATTTTATAAAAAGTGTCAAGTCTGCAGATGGCAAAATTCCTCTTACAGGTATGTATAGCATAGTAGTTTTGACAACAGACAACACTGTAATCTGATAAGTCAGTTCCATGTCCTAACTCTGTCACTTAAGAACTGTAAGGTCTGGACACTGTATAATCTGTCTTGGTCTTTACTTACTGTAATGGTTAATTTGATTGTCAGCTTGATTGGAGTAAGAGATGCCAATGATTAAGAGGCTTCTGGGTATATTGATGAGGGTGTGTCTAGGAATGATTGGCATGTAGTTTCTAACTAAAGTAGAAACCCTTCGTAAGCATGGGCACCACTGTTGAATAGGATGATGGCTTGGATGGAATTAAAGTTGGAAGAACAAGGAAGCAGCAGTAGATGTAAGCTCGATTCTTCTTCTCCTTCTCCTTCTCCTTCTCCTTCTCCTTCTCTTCTCCTTCTTCTTCTCCTTCTCCTTCTCCTTCTTCTTTCTCTTCCTCCTCCTCCTTTTCTTTTCCCCTATTTTTCTTGAAGGGGCTTTTGATTGCTGCTGCAATTGTCTGAGTATGTCAGAGTCTTACCTTTTCTCTCTTCCAAATTGGACTTTGCCAGTGATTCTCCAGGGAGTTTCCAGAAGCCTTTCCAGAAGGTCTCAGACTAGGGTAGCACCATTGATCCCTATTGTTCTGAGGCTTCAGCCTCTTGGACTGCGCAGCTACTGGTTCATCCATTTCTCCAGCCTGCAGGTGGCCATTGTGGACTATATAGCTTCTGGTCACATAAGTCAATCTAATAATTTCCCTTTTTTTTATAGTTATACTTCCTGTTGATTCTGTTCTTCTAGAGAACCCTGACTAATACGCCTAATACTAATACAGAGGTTCCCATCTCTAATATGAGAATTACAATAATACCAATGTAATAGGACTGCTATAAAATTAAATAACAATTCATACAAAATGGTTAGCAGGGGGTCACCAGCATAGCCATTTAGAACATTAGTAACTTCAAATATTAGATATGAAGATTAGGTCCAAGTCCCTATGGAACTCCCACATCTCCAGTGAAGACCTCCAGAGTCAAGTAGTCAGGATTCACTTCAGAGCACTCCTGCACAAGGATGAGGCACTCACATACCTACTTTCAAAGTCTGGGCATTCAAAGATAGGAATCTCTTAAAGGACTTCCAGTTTTGTAATCAAGAATCTGAAACAAAAGAAAATACACACTCCTTAAATTCTAGTAGAAGTTCCAGAAGCAGGGAAGACATTTTTTTTCCAGGACTGGGGATGGAACTGAGGGGTGTTTTACCATTAAGCTACATCCCCAACCTTTTTTTATTTCTTATTTTGGGACAAGGTCTTGCTAAGTTGCCTAGGTTAGTCTCAAACTTGTGATCCTCCTGCCTCAGTTGCCTGAGTGGCTGGGATTACAGGCCTGGCCTGTACCATTGCACTTAGCCAGGGTATATACCTTTTGTTAAGAGGTTTATAAAGGGAAGTTAGAGCACATAAGCTCAGACTCCCTGGATTATGACCTTCTTGTGTTACCTTACTTATTTCTGTCTTAGATGACTTCCATGAATGTAACCCTCTATGGGAACCTTCAGTCTCCATCCTTTCTTCAGTATTGGTTCCATATTTCTGGGTAGCAAATTAGCCCCAAACTCAGCACTGTCAGACAACAAACCCTCATTATCATATAGTTTCTGAGGCCCAGGAAATGGGGGGTGGCTTAGCTTTGTGGTTCTGTGGTTTCTCATGAAACTGGTTTCTCTACAAAGTCAAGCATCCAGCTAGAACTACAGGATCTCTTTTCAGGGTCACTCATGTGGCTGTTGGCAGGAGTCCTCAGTTCACCACCATGTGGGCCTCTTTTAAAGGACAGCTCATCATCTAGGAGCTGGCTTTCCCCAGAACAAGTGATCCAAGATTGGAGAGAGAACACGGCATTAGCCACAGTGCCTACCCTGACCGGACTTCAGAAGTAACATACCATGATGTCTGACATATTCTATCAGTCACACAGACCCAACCTGGTATAGTATGGTAAGCCTGCACCAGTGTGAATACTGGAGGCAGGTCAAATTGGGGGCCACCTGGGAGGCTGGCTACCATGCCACCTTCTGGCTAAACATTCTTCTGCCCTGACCTCTGCTGGACACTTTCAGTATATATGTGTGTGTGTATACACACACACACACACACACACACACACACACACACACACATATTTAGTTGTAGGTGGACACAATACCTTTATTTTATTATTTATTTGTTTATTTTTATGTGGTGCAGGGGAGCAAACCCAGTGCCTCACTCACATGAGACAAATGCTCTACCACTGAGCCGCAGCCCTGGCCCCATTTTCAACTTATTGATGACCATTTTTCTAGTTTGTCATCATTTTTTCTGTTCGTTCCAGGCTAATCTAGTTTTAAACTGTTATATGATCCTGAAGCTTTTCTTCCTCAAACACAAACAAACACATTCACCTTATTATATATAACATAAGTCCTTTAGGGCTTTGACCTGTTGTTCCTCCCAGTAAACTTGAATGTTTTTGAAGAAATTAGAATGCAAGGATCATGTGTCTACGACTGACTACAGAGAATCTAGCATGCCATCCTGGTTTTTGAGAACTGAAAAATATGATTATCATTAGTAAGTGATGCTCAGAGAAAAGCGCACCTCGAACTTCACCCCCATCTCCCCCACCCCCCACCCCCAGCCCCGGGCTTTGCTCAAGTTTCTCTACTCATTCAGAGTATCTTTCTACTCCTTCCCAAAACTGTGCATTTCTGTCTTCGTGGTCTACTTCAGTTACACCTCCTTCAAGGAACCTTCCCTTTTCTACCATCCCTTCCTCTTCTGCACTGCATTTACACTTCATCTGTCCTCTCTTTCCATGGTTTACTTCTTAGAAAGTAGAAGGCACCAGACACTGATCATATGATGGAATCTGTGTCTAGAGATGGTTCACGAAGGTGAAAAGATAGTACCAGAAGACAGCCTGCTAGATGTGTTGCACGGTTACAGACCTCACAGGTGGAGAGATTCTCAAGTCATTCAATTTAAAAAGAACCTGTCAGCCAGATACAGGGTACACACCACTAATCCCAGGTACTATGAAGACTGAGGCAGGAGGATCGCAAAGTTTGGGGCCAACCTGGGTAACATAGCAAAAATCTAAAATTAAAAAACAAACAGAAATTGGGGCTGGGGATGTGGCTCAAGCAGTAGCGCGCTCGCCTGGTATGAGTGCGACCCGGGTTCGATCCTCAGCACCACATACCAACAAAAGATGTTGTGTCCGCGGAGAACTAAAAAAAATAAATAAATATTAAAAAAATTTTCTCTCTCTCTCTCCTCTCTCACTCTCTCAAAAAAACCAAAACAAAACAAAACAAAACAGAAATAAACAACTGTTTTAAAGGACTGGGGACGTAGATCAGTTGCAGAGCACTCCTGGGTTCAATTCCTGGTACTGCAATGAAACAAAAACAAAAATGTCAATTTTGCAATAGTCATGAAGATTTTATCCCTAGGATTCCAGGATAATGTGTTTTCTTTCCTGGAAAAAGTAAATGTTTACCTTCCTGTAGTCCCTGATGGTCAACAACAGAGCATGATCTTTTAAAGCTATTTGTGCTGTGACCTTATGTACTCAACCCAAATTGTCCTTAGTTGCGTCAGGCAGAGCCAAGCATTTGCCCTTGCAGGCAATGGGGGTGGTACTGATCCCCAGTTTTCTCAGATTTCTCTTGCTCAGCACTTTTTAGTGACTGAAATTTTGAGCCTGCCTGCTTCTGTGCATTATTCTTACCTCTTTTTATTATAAAAAACAATAAACAATTTTTGGAACAACTGGAAAAAAACTACCCCAACGATCCCATCACCCAACTGCAAAGGAAATGGAGTCTGTGAGTGCACTCCTGAGCATTCTCTGTGTTAATAAATACGTGTAAGTTCCTGATTTCTTCTGTTGGTCCTATTAAAGCCATTTCTTGTACACATGCACACTCCCGCTCCCAATGTTTTCTTCTTCTTCTCCTTTTTTTTAATGGACTATTTCCTGATTATCTTAGTTTATTGGACACAAAAGCAAGCAACGTGTGACATGTGTTCCCTTCCAAATTTTTTGTCCACGTGTATGAAGTTTACACACAGTTGTACCATGGACATCTATTTTTCTACTTTTTTGACACTTAAGATAAAATCATAAGCAATATGAAATACATGGTAGTTCCATGTAATTCTGTATAAGAATTTTTGGTGTTTGATAGACTTGGGGTCTGGTTCCACCTCTGTAATTTAGTGGTTATATTTCCTTGGACAATTAATTAACCTTTCTGGGAATCGCTTTATCTCTAAATATGGTTGACAATGTCTGCTTCATGCTGTCAGGAATAATTAATGAGAATTAATGAGAATTCAGTCTTAATACTGGCATATGCTAAATGTTCAATAAATTTTAGCTAAAAGTCATAGCCTTCATAAAATATATATGTTTATAGTGGCATAGTATTCCATCAAGTGGAAAGTGAAAGTTATTTTTTAAGATATAACTGCTTTTATATATGATGAAATAAATGGTTATTATTATACCCACAATCTTTTTAAATTCCATTTTCAGCCACTTGAGTCTGATATTCATCTATTGCACCTGAATTTGGTGGTTTCTCTCTAATTACAGGATGCATTTCCTTTTATTCCCCTTGTCCTTGCCTTCCTTCATCCTGGATAGGCATTTATTGGGAGAGCTAATAATATTCAGCTGCTGGTGTTAATGTTTACACTGAGTATATCCAAGGATGATCTGTAAGTTTTTTGTGTGTATGATAGTCAACATTGCATGCAATAGTAGAATTTGGGATGTTTACATACCAGGGAAATAAGTGGTTAAGAACCCAGCAAATGAATGGAAGGCTTTGCAAAGATCAAACATGTGCTAATGAGGAAGTTGTCAGCTTCTCAGGTTCTATTTGAATCCTCAGATTATTTGTGAAACCAAGGAAACAGGAAGAATGAATTCTGCTGATAACTGCAGAGAAGAGGAGCAGTTTGGGCTAGAAAGTTATTTTCTTTTTAATTACTACAGCTCTGTAAATAAATAAATAGCACTGATTTACATTAAATTTTTCTTGTAAGTATCTATAAATACGGTTGGTCCTGATAGTAATAAAACCATGAGCGGGGAAATTTTACTAGTGTTGAATTTCGTTTTGTTTGCTTTGTTTCTAGGCAGGAGGAAGCGTTACCATTGGGCTAATATATTGGGCAGTTTTTCATTTCAATTGACAAAACCAACTTTTGCAAATTTGAGTTGAAAAGGAATTGGTGAAAGAGAGTAGATATCACAGAACTTCTAATAGGGCCAGAGGATCAGATGACAAACTGAGCATCCTTGAACAGTGGCCAACTATTTCTTCTCTAGCACATATACCATGGGGTGCTGGTACTAAGCATTTAAGATGTCAGGACTGGGTTCCAGAAGTGCTGCTGCCCCAGGCCCCAGGAACTGGATCCTACCACACCAGCTTGCCCGACGATGAATACCTTAGATGTATCTGCTTTCCCGTGTGGTTCCTTCAAATCTGTCTCTCAGGGAGAGTGTGATTAGAGGGAACAAGGTCACAAATATATACCAGGATGTAGGGAGTCTGGGAATACAAATTTACTGGATTCCACTTTGGGAAGGAGAGGCAGATAAAGTGGGAAATATCACAATGTAGGGAGAATATTCAAAGGCATCATGTGACACAATAGATGAATAGACATTATATGGTCAGTCATTTTGAGTGTTCTGTAAACACTGATTGAGGATTTCTGTTCCTGAGAAGAGAAATTTCCTGCTGAGTACTTCTCAGCTTGCTGATGGTGGTCCCCACATTTCCCTGATCTCAGGATTGTTCAAACCTTTTGGTACCACAAAAAAAAAAAAAAAAAAAAAAAAAGAATTCATAAAACATGTAGCTCTGCTTCCTCTATTCTTCTCCTCAAAATTAGCCTGGAGATATTGAGATGATGACAATAAAACTGACAAAAGTGTATGTGTATGTTTGTAGACATACTAAATACCACACATTGTCAAGTCTCGAAACCTCACCTCTGGTTAATGGTCAGATACAATTGTAACAGAAAAAGGAGTACATTGTTCCCTAGAAATTTGAGTGGGTTAAGGAGGGAAATAGGCCCTCGTGCAGTGGTGCACGCCTGCAATGCCAGTGGCTTCGGAGGTTGAGGCAGGAGAATCTCAAGTTCAAAGCCAGCCTCAGCAATTGCAAAACAATACACACCTCAGTGAGACCCTGTCTTTAAGTAAAATATTTAATAGGGCTGGGGGTGTTGTTCAGTGGTTGAGTGCCCCTGAGTTCAATCCCCAGTAACAAAAAAAAAAAAAAAAAAAAAAAAAAAGAAGGAAATAGGATTCATGGATAAGATAACTATAAAATGTCTTATAAAGCTAGAAAATAATATGTAATTTTACCTTTATTAGATATGAGATCCTAAGGCAAAATGCTAATTACTGTAATTGAAAACATAACAAAATAGTCAATTTTTCCAAATAAAAACTGTAGAGTAGTTAGATGGGAAGAAAACAAATCTATTCTTCAGTGATATATTTAGAAACCCTATCAATCTTTGACATTCATAGCTAAAAAGGATTCAATCTGCTTTGTTAAATTTACTTGTAGGCTAAATAATTAGTGTATAGAGAAAATTAATAAAGATATGTCAAGGTAATCATGAACCAAGTTTGAATAGCTAATTTAAGTAATGATAAGTTTCTCACTGAATCATCTGTATATCTTAGAGTGTTTCTCTAGTGTCATAATAATGAATTTTAAATGTTTTAAAATTACAAATATAACATTTTCATTACAGAAAATTTGGAAATAATTATTTAAAAAAATAAGGAAATCATTCATTATCTCATACGTGTTCATCTGCTCAGGTACCCATAACAAAATGCCATAGACAACGTTCTTTAAACAGCAAATATTTATTTTCCTACAGGTCTGGAGACTGGAGTTCCAAATCAAGGAGCCAACCAGTTCAGTCCTGGCAAAGGCTCTCTTGCTGCCTTACGGATGGCTGTCTTCCATGCTGCCTCTTTGCATGACAGAGAAAGCACTTTCAGATGTCTTTTCTTAAAAACATTAATCCCTCTACAACAACCCAACCTACATGACTTCATCTAAACCTAATACCTCCCCCAAATCCCAACTCTAAATACCATCACATTGGAAGTTAGGACTTTAACATATTAATTGGTGGGCAGGGGTAGGGGACATACAATATTCATCTCAATAACATCATGGTCAGTATACAACCCCTGTCAATGTTTCCATTCTGAGTTTTGCACAAGAACAAAAACAAATTTGGTAAAAAAAAAAAAAAAAATGAAAGTATACTGATTTATGACTCACTTTCTGCTCTTCATTTAATATTTTTCTGAGACTATCTTTCCACTTAACTGTGTATTACACAATTAAATACATTTAAATATTTTAAATATCTTCAAATATTCTATAACATTAATGTTATTAACAGCATAGAATTCTACTATAAATATATACTATTCTTAGTTTCCCAATTCACATATTGAACATTTTCATTTTTTTCTAATTTTTTAAAAACTTCAAGTAGTGCTATGAAAAAAAAATTCTTGTAACCCCTTTCTTGTTGCATCCCTGTAATTATCTGAGTAGTGGAATTTCTGGGGCAAAGGTTACATGTATTTTAAGACTTTTGAAAGCAATGGAAATTTCCCTTGAGAAAGTTTATTCCAAATATATTCCCAAGTAGCAATATAAGAATGTCTGTTCTTGATATATTTGTCCCTCACTTATACTAACAGAGAACATTACATTTAAAATATTTTACCAAAGACATAACTCTGATGTTTTACTTTACTTTTCTAGGTTCTGTATAGTTCTTAATTAACATTTACCCTAAAAATTATATGGGCCATTAGAAAGATCTTCCCCACCCAAAAGTTCAGTAAGTTTTCACATGTATTTTACCCTTACACTGTTAAAGTCTTACTGTGTAATTTACATTTGTAATCCATCTTGAGTATATTTTGAATTTACTATCTTTTTCAAATGATTAGCAAGATGTTCCAATGTTCTTGAAATTGAGTTAAAATATGCATAAGATTTTGTTATTTCTCACACAAAGTAAAAACTTTAATGAGTAAGATATAAAAATAGGCCACATTTTAAAGGGTCCTTAACTATAAAGTCTTCATGGTACAGACTCTGAGGATCATGTTATTATAAATGTCATGTGCATTAACTCTGGCTAGCTGCTGCTGATTTTATTTTTTAAAACATTGAATGAAAGTGACCTATGATAACTCCCCAAATAACAATCTTGAAAATTAAATTTCTACCTATACAACCTGGCTCCTGCATGGAAGGTTGTATATAATTTTCCCCATAAGTATAACTGCATTCTAATCTTGACATAAGCAACGTTAAAGACTACAGACATAATTAATTTTGATGTTTCAAATTAATACTTGCTGTTTTTTGACATTTCCAACAAGGGTATTGATTGTTGTTGTGATTTTTTAAATGCAAATACCTATCCAGTAAAACCTGGAAATGCATTTTACAATTTACTTAGAACTTCAAACTGCCACTAGATGGGGTCATTAGGTAATTGTCAAATTAGGATTAATATAATGTAATGACCCCCCCCAAAAATAAATCAATAATGGTTTAGTTAGCATTCCTATATATTTAATTATGAACCCACCCATAGATAACCACAATTCTTACCTGAGTTGAAATGGATATCAAATATATTTATTTTATAAAATGGAAATATTGCAAGTTAGACTTAATCTTTCTTCTCAAGATGAGCTAACAAAAATCAATAACATTTCTATGTATACTTACAATGACCAATTGAAAACCCATTTAAGATGATTCCATTCATCATAGATACAAAACATATAGAGCACCAGGAATAATTCTAACAAAAGCTATACAAGTCTTTAATGTAGAAAAATCCCAAGCATTATCAAAAAGCCTTCAAATGTCCTGGGAAAAAATGAAGAGATATACAATGTTCATGGATGGAAAGACTAAAAAATACAAAGATATTATCTCTCCAAGTTAATCCATAAAGCAGAAGAAAGTTCACTCAGAATATCAGTATCATTGTTTGTGTAAATTAACAAGATAATATTAAATCATAAATAATAACAGGTCATCAAATACTTTGTTCAATTTGAATAATAAAAATATGGGAGCAATTTGCCTTACTTATTCAATGAAACAGAATTTAAATCCAAGAAAAAGAAAAATCCATGGTGGCATCCCCCCAAACCAAAGAAAAGACAAAGAATTGAATAGTCACATGTGGTGGAAATTAAAAGTAATTAAAATTAATTTTTTATCTCACATAACCCAAAAGTAAATCCCAGGGCAATGAATAACCTAGATATTTTAAACTATAGGAATAAACTGTAGAAGCTTTTTGTTTTCATCTCATGATAGGGAAAAATTTTTTAAAGAAAATACCAAAATCTAAAACAAAAAGTGATAAATTTTCCCATATTAAAATGTAACACTTAGGGGCTGGGGTTGTGGCTCAGTGGTACAGCGATTGCCTAACATGTGCAGGGCCCTGGGTTTGATCCTCAGCACCACATAAAAATAAATAAATAAAATAAAGGTATTGTGCCAACTACAACTGAAAAATAAATGTTTAAAAAAAATGTAACACTTATGTGTATCAAATGATACTACAAATAAAGGGAAAAATACAAACACTGGACTACAAAAATTTAAAAAATTATTGGCTACTATTAGTATTAAATTCATGGCAGTGGTTCTTTTCTGGGGAGGGTGAAAAAGGAGAAATAGAAAATTTTACTTCATTTTGTTTACAAAAAGAAAACTCTCAAACAAATAGACAAAATTTGCCATATGTTCAGACTTGATAAAGTTAAGTAGCAAGTACATGGTATTAATTATTTGTTTAAAATGACATAATGCTTCATCCTTCAAATTTTATTTTCAAAGACATAAAAAAACAGTCTAACCTGAACACCCAGTTGGGTGACTAGAAAGCCACTTTTACAATACTATCTTATTTTTATATTTAGGAAGAAACTTTCATAGCAAATTGCAAAGTGGGATCTGTTGCGCATTTGGGGGGTTTGTTTCTGAGAATTTTATTTTGTTCTATTTTGTTTTTAAAACTGTTTACTTCCAGCACATTCTTACAGTAACTAGAATTCTTATTTTGGTTTAACCATTTGAAAAAATAATCTCTAGAAGCATGCAGACTATTAAAATCATGTTTCCAAAGTCCTATAACATTACTGGAAGTTTTGTAAAAGTACATTTTCTGTTATTAGTTTGGTTATTGAGTCACTCATCTTGCAGTTACTCTAAGACAGCCAAAAACCAGAAATTATAATTCTACCCTCTATGCAGCAAAACTACAGCTCTATTCAACAGATTCCTCCATCTCATGCCCATTTCTCTTTTGCACCCACTATTTGACATTTCTATGCAATAAATTTGGGCTTTCACTATATAATCATATTAAATTATATACTGTGTAGAAAACAATAAAACCTTCTGAGGTCTTTAACCAAATGGCAAGAGCTTTTTCACTCATGCTGTTATCAGTCTCCATCTAACAAAATAAACCTGCAAGTTTGAGTTTTTCTGTTGTTTTATTTGTTTGGTTGGTTTTGCTTTCAGTATCCCATAAATCATATCCTAGTAACCTGAAATAAGGAAAGAAAAGATTAGTGATTCATTTTTATTTCATGAGAAATAAGACTGACATTTTTATCCCTTCATTATATTATCCTTAACCTAAATCAGCTGTCCTTAGTGTCATCTTTCCTCAAAATCATGAAATTCGTATGCCATTTGATCATATCAAAGGAAATTTTCAAAGTATAAATTCCAACTTTATCCCTTACTCTAGAAACTGGCAAGAAGAAGGGGCAAATATGAAAATCACTTAGGGATAAGTTTCTGTGTGAAGGAGACAATTTCCTTTTCTTCTAAAAATTTGATTTTATGGAATATTCAATTGCTGACATTGTTCAACTGTGGCTTAGGTTTAGGAGAATATGATATGGATTCTCCTCCATCTTCTGATTTAGATGGCATGCTAAATTATTATTAATAATTAATAATTAGTCAAATTTGCCATTTGGATGTATTCTAAGAGCTGCTGATGGAATTATTTGTATATCATTTTATCCTGATTATAGTAGACAACTTGGAAAATATGGTTTAATTTTTTTACTTAGCATTCCATATTAAATAGAACAAATGTTTAAAAGTTTTCAGATTTGAAAATTCACACACACACACACACACACACACATAATTTAAGTAAAATCAACAAGCACTCTCTAGTCATGTTTTACTGGAATAATTGGACATAAGGTGATGTGTTAAAAAAAATTATCTACTCAATTTAATCTTGAAAGTGCTTCTCAAAAATCATTTGTTTAAATAAAATTCTGTTACACTTAAATGTATTTAATTGGTCTTAATGTAGTTCATCATTTATTGAAAATTCCCTGAGCCAAATTGTTCTTACTCTTCCTGTCCCTTGCAATTCTTTTTGCCACAGAATTGAGGGAAACAATTAGCAATCTATAGAGTCATAAACAAAGATAACTCAGGGAACAATATTTTACATTCTACTCAAGTGCTCTTTCCCCCAAGTTCCATTAGAATGATGACTTATCTTGTACACTTATTCAGTGCTTGGCATCAGAGTTCATTTCAGTATTCTCTCAAATGGTGGTTTGCGTCATTTCCACTTTCTGAAGTTCAGTTGGTTTGTGTCCACAATGCATTCCTGGAGACCACTCCATAAAGGGGTCTATGGAGACACAGGCTACTTCCTCCTCAAGACCAGGGTTATTACTGAAGGTCTTGACCATAAATAAAGTATACAAAAACAAACTGTAGCTATTTCTAGTTAACTTGCCATAAAAATGAAGATTCAACAATGAGATATGTCCATAATTTTAAACAGTAAAAGTTATAATCTATACCTAATAAAATGGGTATGGAACTTCCAGTTACATTGAGCATAGATTGGACAAATATACTTAGAGCACCTAAAAGGAATCAAATTCATAATTACCTAACCATAAATTAATTTAACAGATTCAATCACCTTTACTTTTAATGCATTTTTAGAATTTTCAATGGTAGAGTAATTTGTTTCTATTGTTCCAGAGCTTTCAAAAAAGTAACCCAAGGAATCCCCAATTGTGTCTCCTCCTTTTCTTCTTTATAAATTTCAACATATGGTCATTAAAACTCACTTCACAGCACCCACACATCAGAGCTAATGGTCTCCAAAGCATAGGGAGAGGGAGCCTAGAAACCAATCCCAATAATCAAACACAATTCATTTTTTAAAAAGTGAATAAAATATGACTAAAGTGAGTTGATTCTATTACTGCCAAGTTGATTTAACATTACAAAACTGATCAATGTAATTCTCTGTATTAACAGAATATTAATAGTTGAATGTGTACATAAATGTGGTTTATTCATGCATAGAATAATACACTGTATTAAAAATGATTATAACTGAACGTAATATAATGTCAAAAGTCAATCTCAAAAACTAATGGACACATTTTTTTAAATTTAAGTCCCAGAAGAATATGTATACTGTGACTATCTTTGTAAAATTCAATAAGATGCAAAACAATAATTGCTTAAGAACAAAAAAAATATAGTAAAATGAAAAACTAGAAAAAAAATCACTTCATGGAATAGAAAGGAGAGTTTAATGAATGATTTTATGGATGTTTATAAGAAAAAAAAAGATGACAGAGACAATGCAGGGGACATGCCATGAACACATCTTCTCCTTTTAATCTCACCCAGTACCTCAGTTGACTCAAAGCTGCTCTCATGGCTGTTCTGAGTCAGACCAATGTGTTGATGCAAAAGTCATATCGATATTCCTTCCAATCCATCAACACTACAAATAAAGATTTCTTTGTTCTGCACAAGATTTGGGTGAATGAAAGCATAAGAAGCAGATTTGATAGCTATTATGATGGTAGATTCTGCATCATTTTAATAAAGATAGGTCATGATAGATGCTATGGTTTGGATGTTGTTTGTCCCTCAATTTCAAGTGTTGGAGGCTGGGTCCTCAGGGTAGTGGCAAGAACAGTAGACCATTAAGAGATAGCCTAGTAGGAGGTCCTTAAGTCACTAGGGACAAGTCCTTATAAGGAATTAAAAGACCCCACCCTCTCTGTTTTCCTATTTCAAAACGTGATCTCTTCATTCAGCAAGCACTCCCACCATTGGCATCCACAAGAGTTGATGCAGCCAAGAGGGTACTTCTCTAGAGCTCCCTTTAAAATACTAAGGACTTTCGGCCTCCAAAATTATGAGATAAAGAATCCTCTCTTCTTTATAAAGTTAGCCTACCTCAGCTCTTTAATTTCAATAACAGAAAATGAACTAATATGGTAGATTGAAAAGTCTTCAAATATTTTGCTCCTTCCATTGAGAGGCTCCTTTCATTTGTCTTGAATCTCAGCTATCTTAATGAATTACTTGATCTATGAGACTTAAGATTAGGTCATAAGAAATCCTGCAACTTCATCCTGGTCCTTGTAGAATACTCCCACTTGTTACTTAGCTTCCATGCTGCGAAAGAAACCCAAGAAACACTGTGGAGAGGTCTACAGGGAGAGAAACTGAGGCCTCACCTGACAACCCAGCAAAGTTCCCATCCAACAGCTAGCCCTCTCTGGCCAGATGTGATTGAACCATCTTGAGTCACACTGGTGAACACAATGTGGAGAAGAGAAAAGATGGACCTTACTCAAATTGCAGATTTATGAGCAATTAATAAAAGATTCAAAATGATAATTGTCTATAGTCCTTATGAGGTATAAGAGGTCTGAGGTATCCCCCCAAAGATCCTGTTAATGAATATTCTGAGGTAAATAAATAGATATAGATACTGTAACCTAGTTGGTTCATCCTACTTTGGATAGACTAAATGGGTGGTAACTGTAGGCAGGTGAGGCATGGTTGGAGGAGGTGGGTCACTGGGGGGGCATGCCGTGAAAAGGTGCATCTTGCCTATGAACCCTTCATCCTTCTCTCCTATCCCTCCCTCCCTCCCTCCAGCTCTGTCTTTATTGACTCCACCATAATCTCAGCAGATTTCCTCTGTTGGCTCCTTCCCTCGTGAAGTGCTGCCTCACCTTGGGTCCCAAGCAATGAAGTCAGCCATCTATGGACTGAGACCCCTGAAACCATGAGCCCCAAATAAACTTTCTCTCTTCTAAGCTGTTCTTGTCAGGTATTTTGGTCACCGTGATGCAAAAGCTGATAGAAAACAATAGTTTAAAAGTTTTGAAGTAAAATTACATAAAATAGACTATTCTTCAACTATTTAGGATATTTCTATATGATGTGAATAGTATGAAAAACTGTGGATATATAAAGGATATTGCTAGAGACTGGTGAAAATTATAATTTGGGGTTAGTCTTATTTACCTTGTTAGCCATGATTTAATTATCAACCTCTATAAAAATATGAAATCCAATTAAATCTAAAGAGAACTGCAAATTTATTTGAGAATATACATGTCAGATAGTAGAAGCTTTTAAGGTAAGAAAATATTGGTTTCATTATTAAACAATTTAACTGGATAGAATATTATGATTACCTTCAATAGATATGAATTGTGTAAATAATGTATAAGATCAACATTGGTCTCCAATTCATCAGAAAGTAAATTATGTTAAAGTGCATGAAAAAGCAACATTCAAAACTATCTTGACTTTCTCCTTATTTCCAACAGGTTTAAGGAAGCTTGCAGATGTTGTACATCAATTTCCCATAAAAGTTATTCTAATGAGAATGTGCAATCTAAAAAAAAAAATTAGTTCAAAAAAGAATTCTTATATTTCAGAGAATAAATATTTATAAATTTATATATATATATATATATATATATATATTTACAGGTGTTTGTCAGGAATATACCTATGTATAAATTTCATCTAAATACACTTGGTCATACAATGTAGCCATAATGAAAACTGTAAACCTACTTTTTTTTCCAAAAAATAGGCAAAACTCCCAAATAATGTCACTTAAACCAATAATTTTAGAGAGAAACCATTATTAGAATAAATAGTTGCTTCTTCAATTTATTTACAAATGTTTTAATAGTTGGATAACACATCTTTCACCCTTACTTATGGGTCCTACTGGCAAATATTTTTCAATAAATGACTTATATCAATCCATTCAGTATGGAAGATTTGCATTTGGCACTCCATCTGCTTTGTTAAGGAGTATGATGACAACTATGTTTTATAAAGGCTTCAGTAAATAGACTTTAAAGTTGAAATTGGAATTATTGAACTTCTTTTCATGTGTCAAGAATTTTTAAGGGCATAACTCACAGCATCTTTCTAGTGAACCGAAAGTCAATGTATTTTTACAGTACTCAACTTTTCATGGAATGGCTTTCACCTTTTTCACAATAGGTCAAAACAGAAAAAATATTGGAATCCCTTTCATCTACCATCCCATTAACTATAAATATTCTTTGTATGTACACTGTTTGTCACATCTTAAGAATGAAAGTAGAGATGAAGGAAGGGAACCTGGGAGAGAAGGAGTAGGGGAAGGGCTCTTTTAGAAATCACTGTTGCTTCATATTAAGAATCAACCTGAGACATTTCTGCTAGTTTCTATGATTTACAGTTGCTGTGCAAAACAGGATACAAATATACATTTGGGCCTATAGGGTAATATGTCATAGATTTGGAGGAATGTAATTTCAATAGGGTGATTCTGGTTTAAAATATGAAGCACCTCTCTTCTCTCACTGCAGCTATTGCAATCTAGGACTACCTCACAGATCTCATAGCATCACTTTTATGAGGGCCACTCCTAACAGTCAGGCCAAAAATCTCAATCTTACAAAGTCCTGCAGCTGAAGAGACAACAGAAAAAGGAATCTCCTTTGCCATTCTGTTATGATGACTAACACATCACTGGAAAGAGTTTAGCTTTAACTTACAAAACTTCAAAAATTTAGGTTATATGGCACTCAGTCTGTTCTCTGTATTATGTACAGCTGATATTAGAAGAAGTTATAGTAAGGATCATAATAACTACTACTAAGTGACCATAGGTTCAGATACTTGTTAAAATCTTTGTATGCATTATTATTGTGCTGAATTTACTATAAAAGCCCACTATGATAGTATTGTTATTCCTATTTTGCAAATAAGGAAGTAGAGGTTAATGTTTTCATAAGGAATGGATCTAGGATTTCAACTCCAGAAAATCAGTCTCCTAAATCCCTTCTTTCCACAACCCCTACCCTTATATGCAGAGCAACTGCCTTCACTGAAAAGCTACGGGTAGCCATCACCATAAAAGTAGTTGGCGTATAATATCATGAGTTCCCAAATTTACTTCAAAAGACCTACCATCTAAATTTTCCTATGGAAATCCAACTTCTAGAACTCCCTTCTTTATCCAAGTCAACTTGATGAGTTTTATAATTGATATAAGATCATTAAAGATACCCCAATTTGAGAACTTTAAGAGAGCTCCAAGATTCTGGAGCTCAGATCTTGGGACAGGATTCATTCCACACTTACTGAATATCAAGCACTTGGTTTGATATTGAAGATGTATCAATCACGACACGTAAATAACCTTGATCTTGACTCTCCCACAGTGATATCTCTATTTGCTGTTGTTCAAGGAAACAAAATGCAATAATGTTATTGGAATGAGAAGAATGTATTGAAGGGAACAAATGACACCAATCATTTGGAGACTTCAAATTGTTAGGTCTGAAAATTGTTGAATTGCTAACTATTTATTAAGAACCAAATTATCTTGGGTCAGACAAAACTAAAGATCTCTCCTGGGACCCCTTAGGCTCCCTCTTTTGAAACTAAATGTCAAAATATGATTCTGTAATGCATTCCCAAACAGAAATGGAAGCTCACTGATGCACTTTAAATTCCATCAAAGGATTAAAAAGGAGAAGAAATGTAAGAGAAGCTTAGGACATGGTTGGGCACCCTTAGAAACAGTTAATACATTTTTAATTCTGCTTCCAAATACTATA
The DNA here is from genome assembly GCF_052094955.1 of Ictidomys tridecemlineatus. NCBI lineage: Eukaryota > Metazoa > Chordata > Mammalia > Rodentia > Sciuridae > Ictidomys > Ictidomys tridecemlineatus. The sequence continues at coordinate 115,469,196 of NC_135477.1, read as the reverse complement.
GATATTGAAGAACAAGGAGACATTAAGGTGAGGCATAGTGAAGCATTCTTTGCCAGGAGAAGTAGTTCAGTCTGTGACCTATGACATTACTTATCTAATATTTTTTTTGATACCTTTCTCTGTTGTACTTCCACATAACTGTAAATGCATCATTCTGTTTATTCCTCCTGCTCTGTGCCTCCATTCACATGCTTCCTTCAAGTTAGGGAAATCGACTATCTCTAGAGTAAAAATATTACTGACAACTACAAAGTGAAGACAGCTCTAATGGGAAATACCTTGGCACTATCGCAGGCGCTGCCAGCACGGCTGTTTCTGGCTATCAGTTAGGAACCAGCAGATGTTAAATTGACATATGTTAGGAAATAGCTTTCTGAGACTCATGTTTCAAAACGTATAAAAGAAAAACAGATGACATTACTTTTTTGGGCTTAAACCAGATAACTAGAAAATCACACCAGATGTGCTAAGATGTTTCTCTTTAAAGCCGTGTTCTGTTTCCTGAGAGTGAATATATAAAAGCAGAAGTCAGAGATGTGCTCCTCAAAGTACACATTGGTCTTCTCTACATAAATTTTAAATTTCTATAGTGACTGACATATTTGGACCAAAACCTATGGAGCAAAAACAGCGGATTCAATATTTTTATAATTATCAGAGATTTTATAAACTGATACTAAGTTCCCCATAAGAATTGGTTAGTGGAAGATCTAAATAGAATACCCTGGGGAAACACATCATAGTGAAGCCAGAAAATGGGGAACAATTGAATAAATTAACTCAAAAATTGAAAAGTTAGTATCACTTGTCTGACAAGTTCATCATAAATGATTCATTTTCACATAGGTAAGATATTAACACATATCAAAAAATGTTATATATACACCATATTTACGAAGTTGGCATTGTCACTATACAAATTACAAGTTGACAAGGATATTGGTTGCTTTGTCAGCTGGTGTTCATTCTTCTCCTTCAGATGACAGCAACTGTAATATGTGACAGCAAGGAACCATACCTTTTCCACACACCATGCAGCAGTTCTCTGTGACTGGATTGGTCTCCAAAGGAGAGCATATGACAGATTCTAGGCCATGTTACAATTAATGCAGTTTTGGGTACATGACCCATATTCCTTCACTTTGGGTAGGATCATTGAGAAAAACAAGGTTTATTATCCTGTTGGAATTAAATGCTGTTGGGATATAATCACTGAACTCTCAGCAAACATTTTGTCACCACAAAGGAAGGATATATTCAAGAATTAAATCAGCCCAGAAAAAAAAAAGGGATAAGGTAGAGAGAAGGATAGAGAGAAACAGAGGCAAAGAGACGAAGACAGACAGAAACCAAGTTTGGATGACAATTTTTAGCCTGTAGATCTGATCTATTTGTGAACTTCTAAATTAGTTAAGCTCTAATTCTTTTCTTTGTTTAAGCATGGTTTCAGCTGAGTTTCATTCGATTGCAATCAAGAGTACATGATGATTACATGAGAAATCACTTTAAGGAAGCTTCCATTGGAGAAGTAGCCCTGGGCAGGATCTTTAAAGAAGCTAGACAGGAATAAGCAGAGATGGAGAGAGAGGCATCTCTGATGATCTGTCTGCATGGAGGGACCAGGGTCAATGTGAAAGGGTGGCCACAGTCACTGAAGTTCAGGAGGCATAAAAGACTCCACATGGGATCTCAGGTCTCAGCCATTGCATCTAGACTGCAGTCAGTCCTGATGACCACAGAATATTCCATGGGATGGGAGGTACTTTCAGGGAGAATGGATGTGCTTTTGTGGAGACATGCAGTCATTCTGGAGTCTGCACAAATAGACTCTGTGCATAAAGGAAATGGAGACCAAAGAGAAGCACTAACCTTCAAAGATAAGAACCCCAGATCCACAGTCTGAAACTCCAGGCCCATACAGTATGAGAACTTCATATCTTTCCTATTGATATCATGCTTGCTCAAGGAGAACTGCAGAAGACTAGATTGCCTAGCAAAGGCTACCATTGAGCATGGTACTTTCTAACATTCTCATGCTCAGCAAGAAAGACCTGTTGTCAGAACACATATGCAGAGAAAAAAAAATCAAAAGTTCATACATAAGTGCTTACCTTTTATATTTTATTTATTATTATTATTTCCCTTTATTAGTTTAGTTACCATTATTTACTTTTATGTTTGAGTTAATGACCCACTTTCAAGCCAGCAGTTTGAAAATCACTGACCTGACAGTGTTATTGGGAAGCACTAGCAGGCACAACTGTAAGTGACACACTAGTGTAATAACCATTGCAGGTGACCATGGTAACACTTGCTCCCTGTGAAAAACCATAGCATTGCTTTACTGTTTATTTTTCCTTTTTTTTTAATAGGTCAAGTAGTCATATGTTCTGCATTTCAAAAATACAAAAGGGCACACAATGAAAACTCTCATTTCAATTCCTGCTTCTTGGTCATGCAATTTCCTTCTTCATGGGCAAATCAAAGTTACTTGTTTCTTCTATTTTCTTCCAAATATAGTTTATGCCAATACAAGTACACACACACACACACACACACACACACACACACACACACACACACACATTCTTTATTCCCTTCTCTTACAAAAATAGCATTATTATAACACTGTTCTGATGCAGCAGTTCTTGTTATTCCTAAGCGTATCTTAGGGATTATTCTACCAGTACAAATAAAGAAAACACCTTCATTCTGTTTATGATTGCACAGTATTCCACTGTACATAGTGCCATTATTTATTTAAAGAGACATCTGCTGGCAAAACATTTGAGTTGTTTATGTTTATGAACATCCCCTGAGATGTTTAAGAAAACACTTAATGTGTCTATTAGTACAGCCTTATTAAATATTAATTTTACCTTAACTAGGAGTTACAACTTTCTCACCAAGAATGATTAGGTTCAGGACCACAACTGTTTCATTGTATTTTCCTTTATTAACCTTACCCCCTTCCTAAATTCCACACTGGCCTTTGCCAATTAGATCAATGCTTTTGAGCTCTTCTATAGTTGTGTTAGAATGTGACTAATTATAAGATTTTCTAACAATGGGTTCAGGAGCACTGTTCACCTTTGCCATATCTAGAATCTTCTCATGTCCTCTCATTCTCTGGAGATCTGCAAGTCACCGTCCTCTGTGCTGGCCCTACCACTTTACATGGTTCTTCCCTGCTCAGTAATTCCGGTTTTCAAGAAAATATGTCAGTCATAAGTTCTGAAGTATTTTCCTTTTTGTAATAATTCAGGATTTTTTTTTCTGACCCAGAACTTTTTAAAAAAGAGATCATTGACTAAGAAGAAAAAAGGAAAAAGTATGATTAAATGATATTCATTTTCATTAAACCTTTCATTTGGGCCCTAGGTACCCAACTTCCCAAATGTTATAGCTTGGTACGAAGTGTCCCCTGAAAGCTCATATGTAAGACAATGCAAGAATTTTAGAGGTGACATGATTTCATAATAAGAGGCACAGCCTAATCAGTGAGTTAATCTACTGATATGGATTAACTGGGTGGTAGCTATAGGCAGGTAGGGTATGACTGGAGGTAGGGTATGACTGGGGAAGTATGTCACTTGGAGCATGTCTTTAGAGTTTATATTTTGTCCTTAGTGAACAGAGCTCACTCTCTCTAGCTGCTTCCTGGCTATCATGGATTGAGCAGCTTTCCTCCACCACACCCTTCTACCATGATGTTCTGCCATACTTTAGGCCTACAGCTATGGAGTTAGCCAACCATGGACTGAATCTCTGAAGCCATGAGCCCAAAATAAACTTTTCCTCTTCTAAGCTGTTGTCAGATCTTTGGTCACAGTGATAATAATAATATTTTAAAAATGACTAAAACACTGAGACATACACATACACCAAAATAAATTTTTTAAAATAAACAACTAGTATATCCTTTACAGGTAACTGATCTTCAAAAGGCCATAACTTTGGGCCACCAGCCAGAAGGTTCATGACTCATTCTTTCAGCCTTAAAATTAAATACACTTTCTCCCAATCTCTCTTGTTACATTGTCCATCTTGACTCCAATGACAATGTTGGCCACCAGCAGCCTTGCCCCAATTTGGTCCATGACTGGTATTGGTCACACAGTGTTCCATAATTAGACATCTCCTTTCTTAGCTCCTCTGATCATTGGGTTCAGCAAGTCCTCCGTTTATATTTCAGGACACAACAAAGACCTTGGTCTACTGTGCCATGTTTTGCAAAAGAAAGAATAGCTTATATAAGAGAGCTACTGACTTTGAGTTCTTCTCCATATGTCCCTCAGCTCTGTGGTTTATCATTATGATGTTGCAACAAAAGACTGTACATTGGAATTAAACAAATATTTTTCTATTTTAGCTTATTTTTTCTGAAGCAATGGGAGCTAAGAGCTCAAAATATGCTTTCTCCATTTTTCTCATTCATTCTTAGCTAATTTTTCCCATCAATGTTGCTGATAGCAATGTGAGAAAATCCCCTTACTTACTTTTAAAGCTTTATTTGCTTATTTATTTGTGGATTGTTTTGGCTAAAGTATGAATTTGCATTACTTCTAATAGTAGGGTTTCTTTTCAGGATTTCACCTATTACTTACTTGAGACTATAAAGGGTTCAGGAGCAGAGCTGGAATTAATAAATATTGTACCAATGCTTAGATCTGCCAGGCAAACTACCATATATAACTCTTATGTGATACCTAGTAGGTCAACCCCCAGACCTCAAATGGCAGCTATATGACCCTTTCCAAATGCCCTTGGTGCCAAGGAAAAGTCTCAGTGTGTTAGATATAAAGTCATTGAGTCCCTTTTGTACTCAGGATGTCTTCACATTAATAAAGCAATTCAACAGCAAATATTTCAACATTCACTGACCATACTTTAAAGTTTAAAAGGGGAAATTATTTTTAAAAAATAATTCTAGCGGCATTCAAAATGGCCTGGAACTATAGAATTTGGGGAAACTTTTTAAGTTATAAATATACCTCATTTATCTTTAGGACATTTATAGAGTATTTTATTAGATATCATTTCATTTTTGTTAATTCTCAGCTCTATCAAATGGTAATGCAGTAAAAGTTGCAAGACCATATTTATTGTCAGAGACATGCAACCTTTTTTGATGGCAGTATTTTCTAAAAGCTAAACTGAACTCTTTTCTAAAAGCTAAACTGAACTATTGTCAGACTTTCATTCTGACAATACTATGAACTGGTATATTTTTACATTTCTAGTCCCTCTTTATTTGCAATATCCAATCAAGAAAAAACAAATCATGACATTAAATCTTGAAGGCAATAATAAGCCAGGGTTTTTCATAAATTCCATGATTAGATGGCTGATTGTATATGAGTAGACGCCATCATGAACAGAAGGAATCAGAGATGAGTAACAGCTCTAATTTTGTTTCAGCCGCAGAGGTTCTCCTTTTCCAGGAATAATTGGTACCAGAAGAACTATTTGCAAAGAATCTACACTTAAAACTGTGGTGCAGGCAAGTCTGTGTGCATCAGAATCTGTTTCATTTCTTTTCCTGCACACAGAACAAAACAGCATTTCACAACTCTCCTTGTACTTAGGTTGGGGGCCAGGTGATTCATTCAGGCCATCAGTGTGTAAGAGGAATGAAAAGGGCCTCTGCCACAGCCATATGTTGACACAGCAGAACCTCAAGTAGAGGCTGTCTGGATCCCCAAGTTGATCACCAGATAGCAGCAGAATTCTTCTTGCACTGGAGTTTGTTAGGAACAGGAAATGAACCTTGTTGTGTTAAGTCATAGACACTTTAGGATTAGTTTGTAGTTTGTAGATTAGTTTGTAGTCAGGATTAGTTTGTAGTAGCAGAATAGCCTAACCTTTCTGAACACAGTCCAAAAACAAATTTTCAGTATAAGGAGTGGAAAAAAATTATTTGATTAGGACTTTATCTTAAAAATAAAACAAATTGTAAAAGTGTTTTCTCTTTTATTTAATAAGATGTAAGTTATAATGTTATTACAATTGTATTTATGCTTACAACAGAAAAATGAATCAAATGTTAGAGGTTGTGTCTCAGTGGTAGAGTGCTTGCCTAATACGCATGAGGCACTGGGTTCGATCCCCTGCACCACATAAAAATAAACAAATAAAATAAGTTATTGTGTTCATCTGTAGCTAAAAAAATTTTTTAAAAAAATGTTAGGCTTTTGGAATGGCACATTTTTTATTTTTAAAATTTCTTTTATTTTCTTTTATTTCTTATGATTTTTTAAAATTTATTATGATATTTTATTTTTGGTATTGGGATTGAACCCAGAGGCATTTTGCCACTGAGTGACATACCCACATCCCCATCCCTTTTTATTTTTTATTTTGAGTCAGGGTCTTGTTAAGTTGCTTAGGGCCTCATTAAGCTACTAAGGCTGGCCTCAAACTTGTGATATTCCTGCCTCACCCTCACAAGTTTCTGGGATTACAGGTGTCTGCCACCATGCCTAACTTGTATATTTTATTTTATCTTATTTTTATTAAGGACTTTAATAAGCCTAATAGCCTTCACAAGGCTACTCCAAAGACAGAGTATGTCTCTTTCTCAATCTTTCGAATTACTAAATTAAAATATAATACACATTCATTTAGGATTTCTCTTTGGTAAAATTATGAAATGTAACCATCAGCCATTCAGAGAACATCTTTAAAAGTTAAAACAGTTCATGCAGAAAATTCTTTTGGAAGTCTTAGATAAATTAATGTATAAGAAAATCTTATTTTATATACTTCTTGGGAAGAATAGATACTATTATTTTTATCAAACTTCAGGGGTTTCAAAAAAATCCCAATTCTGGATTTTTGTGAAAAACAAATTGGAATATATTCCAGGCAGTTCAGATGAAATCAGTGAAAAACAACTTCTTGTTTAGCTAAAAATAAGTCCAGAAAGGAGGCTCTGACAGGTTAGATGTCATCCCAAGATTGATAGGGAATAAATTGTTCTCATCAAGATGCTTTAATACAGAAAGAGATAGAGACTAAAATCAAAGGGATGGAAATATTTTGAAAATTTTAAAAGACAAAAGTTATCATATGTAACTGATAGCATTGTCATAGAGCAATATTATAAATCTAAGTATCTAAAATAATAGAGTATATTGCATATAAAGTAAGAAAAAATATCCTTGGTTTACCAAGAGATTTTTTTTTTTTACGTTGTAGATGGACACAATGCCTTTGTTTATTTTTATTTTATTTTATTTTATTTTATTTTTATAGTTGTAGATGGACAACACGCCTTTATTTTGTTTGCTTATTTTTATGTGGTGCTAAGGATCAAACCCAGGGCCTCACATGTGCTAGGCAAACACTCTACCACTGAGCTACACACAACCCCAGCCCTACCAAGAGATTTTGATGGGATCTTTTGGAAACTAAAACTTCTACAAATATTCCTTAAGAACCAGAAAAATTCTACAATTTTTATTACTTAATTTCCCCAAAAGTAAAATTGTTGTTTTAACATTTGTATATTCTTAAATAAATTCTCTGATGACCATGAAGATTTGATCCCTCCTTAGGTATATGTAAATTTTTTCTTGTGCACTTCTCATACTAGAAAGAAAGAAACAAACAAATAAGGGTCCCAAAGCTTTTTAGCATCGAGATAATGCTTTATAACATATCAGAATATTTTAATTTCTTGACTGAGAGCCAGAAATGGTTAATCACCAAAATATAAATAAAATGTTTCCCCAGTCCAAATATTGGGAAAGGTCTTCTCTTTTTCAATTCAGATACATTAATGATTTTTACCAGGGATTTATTGCATGGATTTCATGCAAATGTTGACTTAGATCATTTGACCCATTAAAACCAATGTTGATTTCAGAATAAAATTTGGGAAATTTATATATCTTGCAAACATGATATAGATATTAATAGGAGAGTTATTAATATAATTATTTTTTGTTTAATTTATTGATGTGTGATATATATATATATATAACTCAGAAACCTCAGGAGGTATGCAAAACATAAATTATATCCACTATACACATTCCTCAGCTGCCCAGGGCCCACTCTGCTCTATGTAACGATGCTTCTTAAATTCTTATGAATCATTTTAGTGTTACTCTATATGCATATGAGTTGATGCAAATATAGACTAGTGATGGTTTTCACTTCTCAGTTTACTTGTCTCTTCTGCAGCTGTGAATGTGGATCCCTATGCTCTGCATGTGAAAAGTCCCTTGGCGCTTCCTGGTTTTTCCTCCCTCTCTACCACTCGTCTTCCTTCTCTCTTGTAACTGGTCTTCCCTTGTGTCCCTTACAAGCAGATTATTCCATTTCCACATGTTCTGTTCTTCCCAAGTAATCTATTCTCATCCAGTATAAAGAAAGGTATTGCCATCAAAGTAATTTGTGGGCTAAGTCTTGGCAGACTAAGGAGGAGTTAGTAAGAAAAGAAAGAAAGTAAAGGATTTCTAGACAGGGGTAACAGTATATAAAGACACGAATAGATGAAAGAGGGGAAAAGATGTTTTGGTTTAGCTTTTTTGCTGCTGTGACCAAAAGACCTGACAAGAAAAATACAGAGTTTATTTTGGGGCTCATGGCTTCAGAGGTCTCATTCCATAGATGCCAACTGCATTCCTCAGGGTCCCAGGTAATACAGAACATCATGGCAGAAAAGTGTGGCACAGGAAAGCTACTCAGTACATGGCACCAGGAGACAGAGAAAGAGACCTTCCTTACCACTGACAAAATACATAACCCAAAGGCAAGCAAGCCCTCAATGACCCACCTCCACCAGCCACATCCTACCTGCCTACAGTTAATCCCCATCAGTGGATTAATGTACTGAGTAGGTTAAGGATCTCAAAATCCAATCTATTCACCTTCAAAATTTCTTGCATTTTCTCAGACATGATGACCTTTTGGGTGATACCTCATATCTACCATAACACAAGACTTTACAAACTAAGTCACCAGTTCATCTAACTTAACAATATTTGTAGTATTAAATGAAAGAATGAGTAATGGCCAAGAAAAAAGTAATTATTCTGCTAAATCAGCCATGAAAATTATAGAATGAAATGAAATGAAAACTACAAGGACTGAGTCTATGAGCAATGCAAAATGTGGATGAGAGTGAAAATGATCCCCGCTCTACTTACCAGTAAAATGGTTCTTGATCTACTGGAATCGCCAACATGATACTCTGCTTAGGGCACTTCTGTGTGGGAAGGTTGTCCACAGAGCTTTACAGACTGACAATTTGTGGACCTGTCTCCCATGCTATACAACACTTCACAACAGTACTTGAATAGTCACTTTCAAATGGGTGGAAGATCTTCATTTCCATGTTTACTGTTTCTTAAATCTCTCAACCCTAAGGACATGTCAAATACCAGTTGCTTTCTAATGTAACCCCTTACTGACAGGTTGAGTAGTATGAAAAGCATTAGCTTTTTTTTTTTTTTTGATACAACGTTAATGGTAAACATCTTAGTAGTTTTAGACTTATCTTCTCAGATGAAAGAACAGTTTCACAAATTTATAAATTCATGCCCAAAAACTGAAATGAAAATAAGGCATGTTTAGCCTATTTTAGCTAAAGAACATCCCTTCCTCTATGAAGAGAGTGTTTTGACGGGGTTACAAGATTTTTACCCTTAACAGAAAATGTTCTGTTGTTTAACCTTCACATTCTTCTAAATTGATTGCTTTGTCTCGTGAGACTCCTCTAGCTGTAATAGACTAAGAACCTGGGGAATAGCCTCCACATGCAGAACCAGAATGGTGGCCCTTGCTCTGTCACTTCATTTCTCTGTAGCCCATTGTCCTCACCTGTGGGTGCTAGCCACAGAACTTGTAAGAGAATCATACAAAATAAAACTGGTTTTAAGGCATAGAATGCCATCACACAGTTGTAGGGATCTGCTCAACTTGCATGTATCTCCTGTTTGATGCTATACTGTGCTTCTATTCGTTTCTATTGCAATGAGAGGGGACATGGCAGACCAACAGTGATGGAGCCTTTCACTCTCCTTCGTTCCCTGAGTGGTGTGATGATGAGCAGTAGCCAGGGCCTCCAGTGTTCTGCCCAAAGGTGAGAACATTCATTGTCTGTCCTGAGACCCTGAGATCTCTTTTGTGGCAATCAGAAAGTAGATGATAGGAGTTTTGCCCATAGTTTTAAATCTAAGTCTCTGGGGTTGGAGCGGGGGGGGGGGGGGGGGGCCGGTTGGGGGGAAGCCCTAATTAAAAAAAAAAAAGGTATATCTGACCCTTTTTAGTTATTCCCCAAGGCAAACTGTGACCTCAATGAGAAATGCAATTATGGCTTCATTGCAGGAGATTTACAGATATTACTCACGTACCTTCACTAGAGACATGTAGCTCTTTCGGAAAAGGGCATAGTGACCCTGTCATCCATTGCTGGAGAGCAATGGTCATGACCTAATGATCCCATGTTACCATGAGAAGAAAAATCATTGGTTAAAAATGCCAGAGGTCTCCAGATCATTTGGAAATTTTCAGGAATGTCTTCTCATCACAAGAAGTAGTATAATATGGTATGATTGAAAAAGAACTGAGCCCAAGTAAGAAGAGAATCATAGTCTGGCTATTACTTTGTGCTGTGTGACCTTGACAAGTTCGAACCTCTGCTGTACTGTTCCCTCACCAGCAATGATCATCTGTATGGTCTCTAAGATCCCTTATAAATCCAATACTCTGACTTTCTAATTGCAGCTGTCTTTAAGTACATGAATCTGGATGTAACTTATTAGAGAAGAGAATAAAATAGAGTTTGAATCTCTCAGTCTGTTTCAGTGACTTTTAAAAAACTAAACTTTTTAATCAGAAGGGAAATCTTTAGTGGAGCTAATAAAGGCCTGGCAATGACTTTCTTTTTTTCATGCAAATGTGGAAGGACGCTATCTGCATGTAGGCTAATTTTGTCCATCACTGAACCAGAACAGATGCAATGAACTGTACTTGAATGTCTACCTCAGTGCAAAGAGCATTGATGAGAGTTGAGATGAGAGGAGATAGGGTCTCTATATCAAATAAATGATCTGTTTGCATCTGAAGCCACAATGTTTATTCAAATGCCATGTTTTTGAAGGGCTAGTTTAAAAGTAATGCAGCAATTTGGGGGTTTCTAGTAAGGAGAACAAAAGGAATGAGTCAAGAATTCTAAGTTCAGTTCAGAAATGAAATACCTGAGCAACCCCATGTTAATAAATACAGGCTTAATGTATAACTTCCCTGACAATTCTATGTCTCTTGGCTTATTCATAAATTTTAAAAAACAATTGAATGCAGCATCAAGATTTGTTCTTGCATTTGTTAAGGTGATGGAATAAGGATTTAAGTACAGGGGCATCATCTCACAGAAAGCTTGAATTTAATTTTTTTAAAGTCTTAATTTTCTCTACATGAAGGCAATCAGTAAATTTAGATAAACACAAAAATAAAAATAAGAAAATAAATCTATAAACCCAGAAATCTGCTCATATTTCATGTTTTCTTTTTTGTATTCTTTTTTCATGTATTTATGGGGATGCTCTTTTTTTTTAAACAAAAATGGAACCATAGCACACATACTATTTTTTATCCTGCTTTTCTCACCAACACTGTATATTGAACATTCTCACACATCTCTGAATTTTCAAGTCTAAACAGTCAGTCTCAAAGTGCCACTCTTAGGAGACCTAGGGCTTTCTCTGAGATGCCTGAGGGGTTTCTAGGATTTGGAGTGTGGTTGAGGGAACTGAGTTCTATCCCTCCACCTCTACTTAATCAACAGGACCTTTAAAAATTACAACTTATATATTTAAGAGTTCTGACTGCTAAAAAAAAATAACAACCATTGCTCTATATCATGTTTAACATTTATTATTTTTGGCCCCTAAATATGTATCACATTCCAATGAGCAGATCTCTTTTGGTATAGCAGGTAAGACTAAGGCTTCCTGGGTTTAAATCCCAACCCTATAATGGAACAACTGTGTGACAATGGTAGTTTTAGGATATACTCATACCCTCATGAAGCAGTGGAGTCCATTCTATCCCCCTGAGATATTAGCCAGCTTTATTGATTTGTTTCTAATGAAGAGACTGCTTCAGAAGTAACTTGGCAAGACTCACAAGTAGGTCAGAGCTTGTAACTGAAGCAAGGATCTTGGCAAGGTACTACTTCTCTTTGTCTCACTTTTCTTATGTACGAGATGAGAAAAATAATAGCATCAGTTTCATAGGGCCTTTTATGATTTAGGAGTTAATATTCACAAAAGCCTTATCATAGGCCGCTTATAAGTACCATGTAATTATCAACTACTATTATTAAGTTGCTTATCCCTTTTTAGATATTTCTGCCTGTGTATGGTAAACATTGACATATGGTTAAATCTCTGCAGGCAATATCATTACGTTCTTAAAAATTTGTAGGCTAGAATCGCTGGATAGAAGTATAATGATTCATTTAGAAAAAGTGATTGTTAAACTCAGTTCTCACTTTGTAGTGAGAAATTCTGTTCTATGTAATTGTAAAAGACACATAACATCATTGATTCTTACTTGCAGGGTGAATATTCTTATTATTTCTAATTCAGTTTCATATTTTTATTAAAAAATAAAAGCAAAGAAAAATAAACCATAATATACTTGAGTTAGCAAGAACTTTTATAAACCTCTATGTCTTTTGCTATAAGAGTAAGAAGACAGAATTGTTGATTAACCTACATAAATTATTCCCATAATTATGGGAATGGATAAGAGTATAACATGAAAAGAGGTTGTAATAATACATATACATACATATTATATAAATCAAGAGCTTAAATTAATTAGAATGCCTTCAATTGCAATGACAGATAAGTCAACCAAGAATAACTTGCGAAAGAAAAAAAAAATTATTGACTTACATATCTATTCATATTAGCTTCAGGAAAGGCTAGATCCAATACTATCTTACATCCATCTATGCTAATTTCAGTTTCAAGTATCTTCAGGTCAAGGCTCCTGAAATCTCCAGGACTACTAGTTTTATGATATTATAGAGTTCTTACTTGTAGCTACATCCTCTGACTCTGAGGATTCCAGAAAAGGAGTCTATTAAAAAAACTACTTTGTAGGTTACAGAATTGTTTATAAAGGCTGTGGAATCTTGCCTACAGCCAAACTTCGAACAAGAATGTTCCAAAGAAACTATAAACAGAACTGCTGCAGCCACCACCACCAACACAACTTTGTTTGCACTGCTGCCAAGAGCTCAAATGCTACTTCTACCAAGGCCACTGGAGGGCCAGGAATTCAACCATTCAAAGGACTGCCAGCCCCCAAAGCTGCACATCTCAGTTACTACCCTCACCAAATAATGCCCCCAGAGCTTCCTTCCTTGACTTGTCAGCTTCCCAGACAAATGTAACATGACTGAGTGATGGTGAAGTTATCTCTCACATGTGCCTTCCTCTGCTAAAGAGCCTGAGAAAGCAGGTTTTCTGTGTTCTACCTTGGTGAGGCAGATCTTGCAGAAGGAAATTCTCTAAATGTTAAGAATTTTTCTCAAAGGCACTGGGCCAGAAAACATGATGAATGTCTGCAAGAATAGCTCCAGGGATAAGAGTGTCTTTCTACGTGTTATACCCAAATTCCTGAATCTAATTGTCATGATGCTGGCCGAGATCAGGAATTGTGGCTTGAGTAGGCAATCCCAAATGAACCATGAGAACTGATAAGGAAAAATGGATACTAAGAAGCAAAATCACCCAGTGTCCACCACAGACTCTATTCTGGTCCTTACTGGGCTACACCAAACCTCTCAACCAGTTATCACTGCCCATTCCTCCCTGGTGACAACTGATCTACAAGTCATAACTAATTCAGGCTACAAACCACAAGCCATGTTACAACCCAGCCCACACCAAGAACCTGATGAGCCAGGAACCACAGCATTATGCAAAACTACCTATTCTGTCTTCTTGGTTTGGGGAACAAAAGACACAGAGGTGGGAAGACAGAAGTGAGTTCCTTTGGAGAGATAATTCTGGGAGCAAAGGAGAATTGAGGAGAAAGAAAGAGAAAAAGTGTTTCTTTCTTATAGGCAGAGCAACTTTTCCTTTTATACGTAGTGAGATTCTATCCCATCTGCTCTCTGGTTCTACCCTAGATTTACCCATTGTGTATCCTAATAGTTTAAATAATTTAAAAATGTTTAATTTCAGAACAAGTTGTTATATGTTATTTTATAATTTTAGTTTGTTTTTCCTTTGAAAATCTATAGTTTTAATTTTTCCTTTGATCTGAAAGTTGTTTAATAAAGTGTAATTACTTAAAATATGTATATCAAAGGGCTTTTAAATTGTTATTATTTATAGTTTTAGAACCTTATGCTGTGTGAAAGTGCTATTTGTATTATTTCTAATATTTGGACTTTATTGAGATTTGTTTGTGGGTGCATGTGTGTGTGTCAGTGTATGTATGTATCCTAAGGTATGGTCAATTTTCATGAATATTCCATGAATATCAAAAGACAAGATATAGTTCATATTATACACAGATATCTCTAAGCTCTTGTTTTACTGGTTGCAATTTGAGTTCTTCTATATACTTACTTTATTTTGTTCATTTTATCTGTATTGGACTGAGAAGAGAGCAAAGGTTTTATTTTTAATATGTTTCCAGTTATTTCTTTTTGCATTTCCTATTGTTTTTATATTTCATAAGTAAAATCAGGTCAAGACAAACATTGAGGGATAAAACTGAGGGAGACAAAAATCACAAAAAAAGGCTGTAGGAGCTGTGAGTGGAGAAGTAGAAAAGATCACCCCTGTTTTGCTTAAAAATAGAGAGGAAAGAGAAAGCTACATCAGGGATGAAGTTCTTCATAAAATCTTCAGATCTTTTGTTGCATTGATAAACCAAGTCACTCCTCTACCCAGGGCTCCTCAGGTTATTGCCCAGGCACTAATGGCATAAATGCAGAGCCAATATCCCCATTATTCAAACTGAGAATGGTTTTTTGCTCCGGTCTTGGTTCCTTTCCAGTCAGGATATTCATCAGTATGAGCCAACAACAAAATAGAGGGAGGTCTTCCTTTCTAAAATCCTTCTAGCAAACATCTATTGCATACTGTGAGCTTTTAAAAACATGGTGTAAAGGGGCATGTAAGAAATGAAGCTAACTTGGCAAACAGTCAAAATAAAAAATTGCCATGAGTTGATGACATTTCATAATTTTAAACTTGGCCTAATAGAAAAATAATTGAGATTTATCAGTATCTCTATGTGAAAGATCAAGAAAGGAAAAAAAAAATGTATAGACATCAGTGTCTGAACAGCTCTGAGCTTATAATACAATTCCTCTGGTACTGTTAATATTATCTTTGGATCTTTCACTTGGATATGGATTTGGTCTTCACAAAATGGTTCTAGAACATTATTCACTCTAGAAAGAAGTATTTCCTTGCCTGATACTGATCAATACTGTATAGATATTAGGATAAGGATGCATCAAATATTAAAAATCAATTAAATCACAGAAAACATGATATATAGTTCAAAAGGATTGCATGACATGTTGGCTCAGAATATATTTCTGCTTTTGTTACTTTATGGATATGTCTTTTATAGTTAATTTAACTTGACAACTCAACATTTTTGCACCTGTCTATTGCCTTTCATAATATAAAGAGAAATTTCTTACAATTTTTCTCTCCACATGGCAACAAATTGAAAATGCTATGTTTGTCAGAATCTAGATGTGGCATATATTGGATAGTACATAAATAGGTGGCCCTCAAGAACTTAAAAATGAAGAAAATTGCTTTATTAGACATCTACTCTTAAATGAGCACAATTGCCAAATATTTGATTGGCAAATTCTCCTGCATATAAGACACTTTCCTAAGGCTTCAGAACCATAATGCAAATGTGCTATTTTCATGTACCTATCAGATCAGCCAAGAAACACAGAAAAGGAAAGTCATAGAAGATAGTTTGGTATTCTTAGCACACACAAAGGAAAGATGTAGAGGATAATGTTGGCAGTATCCATCTCAGCAGGTTTTGGATGAGAGGGAATCATAGAATCATATGAATTCTATAATATTTTGAGTACTCTGGTCCCTATGGCAAGACTATGTTCATAGTGATATGGACACATCAACTTGAGAATAACAAACATTCATTTAACTCCCAAAGATTTTTATGTTCACATACCTTTTAATCAGATGCACCTTGATTACAGGAAGAGAACAAGCTCTTCATTCTTGATTATGGGTCTTCAACTTTCCATGATAATTATTTTTCATTTTAAGTTAATAAACTCATATTCCAATATCTCCTACTGTCTTCTGGGCGGGTGAAGTTTAATCAGTGTCACAGAATTCACACAAAAGGACAAATATTAGTGACCTATCCCTAAGCCAATTTGCAAATACCAGTCTATCTATGGACTTCCATACTGGGTTTAGAGACCATGGTATCATGGCCACAATATTAGAAATAACAAAATTTCTGTGAACTAAATGAGAATTCACAGTTTACTAAGAATGAAAGAATCAAGAATCAGCAGCTGCCATATGAGACATTATCTCTTTTGATAGGAGACATTCCTCTCTGTGTGTTCTCAATTTTATGGTTCGCAAATGGTATGTGTGTATGAGAGAGAAAGAGAAATAGAAAAAGAATAAGAGAGAGAAAGAGAGAGAGAGACTGGCTATGGATTTTTTTTTTGATGGCACACCTAGAAATCCAAATTAATATTTGTTCAAACATGTCACTATGGTAGCTCATATGATTGATATTTATAATGCACGTAGGAAAGAAGGAACAGTAACAGCCATTTATTATAATTATTGAGTGCTATGTACTGTACATAGTTGTATTGCTATTCTTGGATACAATAGGTAATGCAGTAGTTTTATTTACAACAGGATCACCATAAACACAAAAGTAACACATTGTTCTCTGACCTCACAACTGCAATGCCATTAGGCAATACGAATTTTCAGCTTCGTTATAATTTTATGGGACCACTGTCATGTATGTGGAATAAAGTTCACCAGGATATCATTGTGTGGCATTTAACTGTACTTAATCATGTGGTTTTCAAATTTTTCCCCATTTTATTAAGTTGTTGAATGTATAAGTGTATTGTTTTTGTAATGATTTTTTATTACCCTTCTCATTTCTGCACAATCTGTATCGATATTTCTTTTCAAATTCCTGGTATCGGGTAATTACGGTCCCCTCTATTTTTCTTTGTCAGTCTTGCTAAAAGTTCACCAATTTTATTTTCCTGGTTCTGGGGATTAAACCCAGGGCTTCATACATGTGAATGAAGCAAGTGCTCTACCACTGAGCTACACCCTCAACCCAAAGTTCATCAATTTTATTAATCTTTTCAAAATAGTTTTTATTTTAATTGATTTCATTATTCTTATGCTTTTCACTTCATCAATTTCTGGTCTTAAATTTGTTATGCTTGCCTTCAATTATTTTGGTTTTTGTCTCTTGTGTTAGAAACTTGAATTTTTTCTCAAAACTTTTCCTATATAAGTATTTATTACTATAAATTTCTCACTAAGCACTACTGTGACCCATAGATTTTGATACATTGGATTTTCATTTTTATTTAGCTCAATATTTTTTGTTCCTCTTGAGAATTATTTTTTGACAGATTATTTAGAAGTTTCTTTTAATTTCCAACTGGTAGAATATATTCCTGATATTGTACTGATTTTTGAGTTTAATTCCTTTAAAGCAGAGAATATATTTTACAGAATTTCAATTTCTTAACATTTGTTGAAGTTATTGTATGACCAGTCTCTCCTGGTAAATGTGCTCTTCAAAACAATGCGTATTTTACTGTTATTGGGTGGAATATGTCATAAATGTCAACCAAATTCAGTTTGTTGATAGGATTCAGATTTTCTCTGTCACTTTTCTGACAATGAGGTCTGTTCTACTGAGAGGGAAGTTTGGAAGTCCCCTTTGCTATCTTTAGTAACAGAACTTCAAAATCATAGCTGGGCATTCTGATGCCTTGTCAGAGGTCATGTTCCTTAGCGTCTTTAAAGCTGAGTAAGATTTTGTGATTAAGTTCTGGCAATGAGATGTGAGCTGAAAGGATGTATGTCATTTCCTAGTCATGCCAAAAAAGATTAAAACTATTTAACTCTTACCCTTTCCTGCTCATGCTGGAGAATAAGAAAAGTCACAGCAGAAACATCTTCATCCCCCACATGAAAACCATGTTGAAGATGGCAGAATAGGCCAGCTCTGCCTACCTCTGAACCATTATGTGACAGAGGAAATGTTTATCTAGTTTTAAGCCAATCAATTTTGAGGAGTTTTGTCTGTTATTTAATTTATACACTACCAGATATCAAAATTAGAAGTTTATTAGATTTACCTATTTGATACTGAATTGAAAAAAATCAAACCTTTCAGTGAAAAAAGGAAGTTGCTGAATGATTTGTACCGAATGCTATCATGTATTTAAGTCTGATAACGTGAAAAATAAAATTACATGTTGCTTATGTATAAACAATAGAGTCATAAAAAATAAATGACAGAGAGGCTGGGGTTGTAGCTCAGTGGTAGAACACCCAACTCGCACATGTGAGGCACTGAGTTCAAGCCTCAGCACCACATAAAAATAAATAAAGATATTATATCCATGTGCAACTAAATATGTTTTTAAAAATGAATGACAGAAATGACAAATTGAGGTTGAGATACAGTTAGGGAATTTGGGAAAGAGATGAGATCAAGAAAACTATTATCAAGGGATTTTATTCTACTATTGTATTTAGTTTTAAAAATACTGAAGCAAATATTACAAATTTTATAATTTAACAAAACTGGTGGTAAACATGTATAATCATGATAAATTTCTTCAAATTTTCATAAACACTTGAAATATTTGAATTTAAAAATTAAAAATAAAAGTCATGATAGTGGAAGTGATGTTTGCCTCGAAGGATATATAGGATTTATGTAGTCATGCTTTGTGAAACTTAATAATTTCCCACTACTGCTTTAAAAAAATTATCACAATTTACACTGGGTGTGGTGACACACACCTGTAATCCCAGTGACCTGGGAAACTGAGACAGGAGGTTCATGGTTTCAGAGCCAGCCTTAACAACCATGAGGTGCTAAGCAACTCAGTGAGAACTCTCTCTCTAAATTAAATACAAAATAGGGCTGGGGATATGGCTCGTTGATTGAGTGTCCCTGAGTTCAATCCCCAGCACTCCCCCCCGAAAAAAATTATCACAACTTAATAGTTCAAAACAATATAAAATTACTATTTATAATTTCAGATTTCAGAAATCCAAAATAGATGTCACTGAGCTAAAATCAAGATGTCAGCAGGACTGTGGTCCTTCCTGTAGATTCTAGGAAAGAATATACTCCAGCTCATAGTTCCCTTAGATCTTCAAATCTAGCCATGGCTGTTATATCTTTATTATGATGTCATATGTCTGGTTTTGAGTCATCCGTTTCTTTCTTTCCATTCAAGTGTTGTACGATTATACTGGGGCCACCTTGATAATCCAGGATAGCCTCTTTTCCTTCACGTCAGCTGATTAGTGACTTAAATTTCATCTGCAACCTTAATTCTCTCTTGTAGTAAAACATGTTACAGGTTTTGGGGATCACGATGTAAACATCTTTGGAATGTCATTATTCTGCCTACCACAGGACTCACTGGCTCTTGGTTTACAAGCAATAGAAATTGTCTCTGGATTGGGTTTTTATTAGAGGGAAAAAAATTACAGGAAACCTAAGTAGTTTTATATCCAAAAAGAATGTGAGATCTGGGTATCTAAAAGTAGGCGATAATTGGCAATCTCTTAATAAGCACTACTATCTTGATGAATCGGCTCCAACAATTTTTGTTATTATGCTATTGAAAATTCAACCAGGGAAAGATAAAATATAACTGGCTTTTCTTAAGTAACGCAGTCACTTCTTAACCAGAGGTAGGATAAGCACCTTAGAAGAACTCACCAATGGGATAAGGTGCTTTTTTTGCAATGGGAGAAGGTTCTTCCTCAATGAAAATTCAAAGTATCATATCATAAGAAGAGAACATATGTAATAGGCAGGCAAAGCCAGAGATTTTCACTGTACTAGAAAATCACAATTTGTCTGATAAGAGCAGTGTCACTTAGCTTGTACTGGAATCCTAATAAATTGTTGTTTTAGTCAGTTTTGCATTGCCATGAACAAAATACCTGGCCAAAACAACTTAAAGGAAGTAAAGTTTATTTGAAGCTCATAGTTTCGGTGTTCAGTCTGTAGTTGACCAAGTCCATTGCTCTGATGAGGCTGAGCATCATGGTTGAAGGGCCCAGCAGAAGGTGAGGGTCTGGGGAAGTTGCTCAACTCTTGCTGGGGTCAAGAAGCTGAGAAAGGGGAAAAGGTTGACGGGGAAAATGAACCCTTTGAGGGCATGCCCCCAGTGACACACTTCCTGGAGCCATATCTTGCCTCCCCACAGTTAGCACCCAGTCAGTCCATTCAAACTAAGATGGACTGATTAGGTGACAGCTCTCACAGTCCAATCACTTCACCTTGGAACTGTATGCATTAGTACAGGAGTTTTAGGGGAACATATCATATCCAAATCATAACAATTGTAAAATTTGTGAACAAGCTTAGTTTTGCTGGCATGAACATGTAAATAACCTTCACAGGATAACCACTGGGAAGTAGGCATTGTTGTGTAGAACTCTCCCTGAATGCCCAAGGGAAAGATTTTGCCCAAAGTCACAAGGAAATGGACAAACATTAAATGTTTCAGGATAGAGGAAAAATACAGTTGGAATGGTTGTTCAGGAAACTCAGGTAAATGGCTTTATTAACAAATAGACAAGGAAGGGATCATATTCTCTAGTAACTAACAATAAATCTTACCCAGCTATCTCCACTTTCTCTTATTAGATACTGAACTTCTGGTTAGTGACAGACTAGTCTGCTTTCCTAGAGATCAATAATTTCTTCGACCTTTGGAAAAGGAAGTAAGATTTAAGACTTTCTGTGATGACATGTCTGTGTCAGCCCTCCACACAATCAGTATAAGCTCACATAATAACCACAGAAACAAGCACATGCAGAAGTCTCACTCTACTCTCTTCATTTTTGTCTGTCAGACCCCATAATTTTCTTTCATTGTTCTTTCTTATCCACTAGGCATTTCCCCAATTATTCAATGAAGGAATTATACATTCATCCTGGCCACATTCTTAATTAGTATGTTCCACATAAATTGCTAGGTGATTTTCAAAGAAAGTAACCCAAAAAAATCACACGTTTGAAGGGTGATCTTTAGTCTTCACAAAGACAAATGACTAAAGTAAGTCTTTTGAAGGTCATAAATGTTTACAACTTACATATGCACCAGACAGATAAAAAGAATTCCTGGTCAGAACTACTACTCAGCAGGAATCCTGGAAGCAATGTGAAACCCAAGCTGTGAATCTGAAAAGGAATGTAAAGTATTAAAATGTACTATCAGTGTACCATCACCATTGCCTAGAAATATTTTCCCCTTGCTTCTGAAACATCATCCATTTTTATCTGGATTATAACAGCTCCTCTTCTGTCTCCCTTGCTTTGCTGGCCAGTGGAATAGATGAGTCATTTCACCATCTGGGCTAAAGGAAAGGGAGATGTATGGCTGAATAAAGCTGAATATTATCTGCATAATGACGGCCCTGTAGTCCAAAATATCTCTCTTTTTCAGTGTCCTCATCTACACTTAGTCTCTCTCCAAAACAAAATTAGGGGGTGTTCTACAAAAGCAATTTCTGGCTACTTATTCCCATGTCTAAGTCAACATTTTCAAACTTTTGGCAATAGCAACTCCTGGAGATACTGACTTTTCAAAGGTTTGGTAATGTCTAAAAAGGTTGGATTAAAATAATTTAGCAAATATATAGCACCATATGTTTTTTTAAGTGCCATTCAAAATCCTAAATAACACCAATCCCTGAAGACAAACTCAATACTTGAAAAAGTAAAGCTTGTAGGTAGAATTAGTGTTGCTCAAATGCTGTAAGTTTTCAAAATATTTGTGTGTATACATACACACGTAAATTCTGATAAATATTAGGAAATCATGAAGTTAGACATTTATCTAAAATATATAAAAATATAGACTGTATGTAGAATAAATATAAGCTTCTAGGAATATGAGACCTCTATTTAAAATGTTACAGTATAGATAATTCTTGCTTAGCCAAGATTAGAGTTGTTTTATAAAGAATTAATGAAAATCTGGGAATTGTGGCACATGCCTATAATCCCAGTGGTTCAGGAGGCTGAGGCAGAAGATGGCAAGTTCAAAGCCAGGCTCAGTAAAAATGAGGTGCCAAGCAACTAAGTGAAATCCTGTCTCTAAATAAAATACAAAATAGGGATGGGGATGTGGCTCAGTGGTTGAGTGCCCCTGAGTTCAATCTTCAGTACCAAAAAAAATGAGAGCTATGATTCATTCTTTTATATTGTTATTCTTTGTGTATATATATGCTACATACATATCTAATGCTCTATTTTCAATTTTTAAAATACCCTTAAGTTATTTGAAGAAATAAGCCTACTAATAAAATAATAGCCTTAGTGTTACATGCTAAGAGTGACATTGACAAGCATTGTTAAGGAAGGTGACAAAGGCTACAATGAGTCTAGCATCAAGTTATGATATAATAAGAAATAAATATTTTTGGTTTTTATGTTCATTTCATATCACACAGTTCCTAAAACCTTATACTTTTCTAAGCAATAGGGGTTGTTTTACTATTTGGTCTTTTGCCATGATTCCTGACCTAAAGTTCTTAAATCCCTGAGAACCTCACGAGTGAGAGGAGCATCTTTTGTTCTAATGAGGTATTTTCTGATGAGCTCCTGCATAGCTTCAGAATAGGGGCTAATAACGAGAAAGAACAAACTATGATTAGTAGTTTGGGACTTTCAGCCTCACCCCATTCTCCACTGAGAGGTGCTATATATTGAGTTAAGGATTGATCATTTCTATGTGATGAAGCCTCCATAACAATCCCTAAAGTAGAAAGTTAAAAAGCTTCTAATTCATAAAAACATCTATATGCTGGGAAAGTGGTGAATGTCAACTTTACAGGAATTCAATCTCTTGCATTCAGGAATCTACTGAACCTTTCACATGTACCTCTCTATCTGGCTGTTCATCTGTATCCTTTATCATATCTCTCATAATAAACCAGTTTCCCTGAGTTCTGTGAGCAATCATAGAAAATTCTCAAACCTAAAAAAAAAAAAGAAAAAAAGAGAGAGAGGTTTGTGAGAACCTTTATGTGCAACCAAGCAGGACAGAAATGTGGGTAACGTGGGGACTTACTAATTGTGATTGACATCTAAAGTTGGAAGTACTCTTGTAGGGCTGTGAGATCTGACACTAACTCCAAGTAGATAGTATCAGACTTGAACTGCATGGTAAGACACCCTGCTTGTGTTGGAGAATTCATCAATGTAGAAAAAGCCCATACACATTTTGTTGGAAGTATTGTGTGTAGTGGAAGAAATAATTTGTTTTCCAATTCAATTTCCTATGCAAGTTATATAAGGTTTAGTTGAGAGAACTGATAATGTTCAGTACCAAAAACATGGTGTAAGTACACATAGAGTTTCCAAATTTTAGAGATGAAAGGGATCTTTATAAAGTAGACCAAATATTTCATTTTGCAGAGAGAGTAATATGGTAACTTCTGAAGTATGGAATTAGTAGAAGAATCATATTACAACTGAAAAGTCAGTTCTGTGTTCTTTTTCCAATATCATTCTACATTTCCATGGCAGCTGACTCTTAATTTTGGAAATGAAATCATCATCATCATTAATCAGTGATCATTGTCACTAATTACTGAATGCTCACTATGTTCTGGTTACTGATCTAACCACTAATTATTTCATTATTTTTCGCAGTAACTCTTGAGTAGGAGCTGTTATTAACCTTGTTTTCCAGGTATAAAAAACAAGAATCAGGTCACCCAGTTAGTAAGAAACAAATATGGGATCCAGACAAAACATTTAACTACTGTGCTTTAGTCTGAATAATGAGAGCCATCAGATATGGAACTCATGGGTGGATGTTGTAAGAAGGAAGATTGCATCTTATCTGAGGAGTAAATTTCTGACATTCCATTTTTAACAATTCACAGAGTTGAAGTGAAACCTTATTTCAATGAGCTTCACAAATATTGCTAAATATTGAATGGATCTCGGGAAAGAATCTGCACACTGAGTAAGAAGATAAACATCAATATCAACTCTTCCTTCTGATTCTTCAGATTTTTAATCTTTCCAATAATCAGTAGACAAAGTCTTATGTATCTCACAGTCTATTTGTCTCTACATTTTTTCAATTACTACAATTAGAGTATATATTTTAAAAGTACTAAACATTCACATTTTAAAAAGTCATGTTAAATGTTTGTTCTTACATTGGCTAGGTGTTTTGCTGGTACACCTGCTATTTCTTTTGGTTACCTGGAATCTGAACTTATTTTATTTTGAGGAATTCCCTATCATACAAATCTTAGGCAGAGGCCAAGCTGCCCATTATAGTAGTAGAAAATGTCAGCTACCTAATTCCTACTCTTTACTGGCACATGACTTAGGCTCTGGTAATCAGATACCCCTTCCAGGGACTCTGGCTCAGGCCCTGGTGAGATAAAGAAGCATGGTCAGGGAAGGATTTACTTTGACAGCAGCAGCAGCCAACTCTGAGTGGTCAAGTTGCCAAGAGCACCACCCTATATTTTGAGCAGTTTGTGTCAGCTGGTGCTCAGTGAAATGACGGCAGTGTCCTTGCTAGCCTGGTTATGTGGCATGCCTCAGGTTAGGATTTCAATAGCCAGCCTCCCCTTGCACCTGCTAGTTTCCCAAGTCTGCTTTTCTAGTCTTCTGGGAGCTACCTACTATCTTTTTAATTCTTTTCTTTTCTTCTTTAATCAGCTAGTTTTGGTTTTAATCCTAACCATTGATAAGGAAACTGGATTAGTTACTTGCAGTTTGATGTCATCCTCTTATAAGTATGAGATTCATTAGAAGTTAAATGAATCTCCGTTTATAATGCTCGGTTCTAGCAGTCTTGAAGAAGTACCTGGGCATGTAACCTAGGGAATGTCTGCTAGGCTTGAATAATCTATTTGTCAGAGAGTGTTCAAAACAGCATGTTATTGCCTATTCTTCCTGGACCTATAGTAAAATAGTATTTTAAACGTAAAAGTATAAGTCCTCAATGGAAAGGCAATGGGAATGTATCAGCATCTGAGAGATTTCAGCAAATTTTTAAAGAACAGTTCTGAGGAGTGTAACTAATGATAGAAAAAGTTAAAATTCAAGGATTCTCAGGAAGAGTTACAGCTAACGTGAAAAACTAGTGAATTTAAACTTATCCTAGACATATGTAGGATTTTAGAATGGTAGGTATTAGTATAAAAGACAAAAAAGATACAAAAGTACAAAAGACAAAAGATAAAGTACTGAAAACAGAAGATATCTTTGTACTAGAATAGGACAATATATACATTGAATCATATAATTTTAAATTTTCAAATAGCAAATTAAAACAAGTAAAAAGGTGAAGTTTAATATATTTTATCTAACATAATATATTAACATTTTAATCAATATAAAATTTGTTAGTGAGCTTTTTTATATAGTGTGTGTGTTTGTATGTGTGCGTGCGTGCATGCGTGCACTAATCTTTAAAATTTGGGTTGGATTTCATATTCCCATGCATCTTGAAATGTGCCACATTTTAAGTGCTCAGTAGTCATACATGGCTGCTGGCTACTATATTGGCCAACAAAACTCTATATGATATTCTGTGCAGAAAAATATTTAAAAACCCAGGTGTCTGTTCTCCCTTATAGAAAAGTTAAAAATGTTTTGTTTATATATATATATATATATATGTGTGTGTGTGTGTGTGTGTGTGTGTGTGTGTGTGTGTGTGTATGTAATCTTAATGGCCCTGCAACGAAATTACGAATTTCCAACATTCATTGTTTCCCCAGAAGAGTTAGCTATCCTTAAATTGAAACTGTTAATCAACAAACTCAGTCACAGAACTCCCAATTAGTTATTTTCAAATTAGAACACAAGCCCAAAGTATTGCAAATATAGCAGAGAAATATTTCAATAAGAAGGAGAACTATTAAAGTTGAAAATATTGTGATACTGAAGAAAATAGAGTTCAAAGAACAGAAGGGAACTTTAAACAACAACAACAAAACCCTTATTTGGTATCTTTGGAGGTATTCAAACAATATTCTGTCCATAAAATGAGTATAAAATGAAAAGGAAGAAATCATAGAAATTAAAAGTATCATGGTTGAAAAAAAATAATTCAATAAAAGGAAATAAAGTTCAAACACTCTCCTGGAAATTTGGACAAAAAAAAAAAAGAAAGAAAGGATGTAGAAAAATATTGAATGATATCTAGAGAATAAAGAAAAAGAGAAGGGAGAATCAATGTAATTATATAGAAAAATTTCCCTGGGAACAAAATTTTAAGTCTTTATAAAGAAAGATCTACCCAATGCCTAGCACACAAATAAAACTGACACACGAAGGACAAATTGTTGTAAAGTTTTCAAGCACAAACTAGAGAAAGTGCTAAAAGTCTGGGGGGAAGAGAATAGTGTTACCTGCTGTATCATTTAGAATCTGTTGTAGAGATTCACTGTAACAATAAGCATAAAAGAGATTTCTATCTGTTATCCAATGGCTTTCACTACTGGTGGGTAGGCTGACAAAATAGGCTCTAATTTGAGCTTCCAATAATTACCTGTGTATCACACTGCAAAACTGGGCCACAGAAAGAATATTTGCCCTCACCCTGATCAGGAAAATACCACCTAGATCTGCTTGACATTTCAGGGAAACCATCACCTGCAGTTCCCAGCTTCCCAGCACCACACCATGTCCAGCATAAGCTACACAAACAAAATGGATGACCCATTCCCTAACTCCACACTGCACAGAACTCAAGACCACACAATGAAATCTCTGTCACAAAATGAGAATGGGTAACTTTGACTTAAAACATACCTTTTCCCTTCTAAATTTCATGTGAATGTATCAATTAGCAGAACCTAACCTGGTAGCTCCAGTAACAAAGGTATCTAGAAAGCAGAGTTCTTAGTTTTCTAGTACCTCCAGCATAGGAAATTGTGTTAGAAAGTTATGAAGGTCAAAGAAGCCAATCCATAGTCCCTATTTTAATACAATGATCTTTCTATTCTTAAACTTTTACATAACAGTTTCCACGAAATGGCTTAAGCTCTACAAAAGGAGAGAAAGTCTTTGCAGTTACTGCTCCCATGTCTCAACACAGAATTGATGTAGAGAAGTTGTGGCCTTTCAAAGACTAGCTTGCATTAGAATCACCTGGGGAGCAAGTGAGTTGATTAAACAGGTAACTTGGCCCTATTTTGTTTCTGATTTAAATGGAATGAAATACAGCCCCAAATTTGTATTTATAGCAATTCCTAGGTTGTGCAGATGCTATTTGTTCATGGCAACAGTTTCAAAACCACAGCTTAAATCTATAGAATAATTATGTTACTAGCTATAATTGGTATTTATAACCTTTTTCTGACAATTTCACCTTCCTGTCTGTCACTCAAACAGCATTCAGCTTTTAGCTCTTTGGTGGGGATTATCAAAAAAACTGGGAACATTGAGTTGTAGATGGCTGCACCTCTCCAACACAGGGTCATTGAATTACAACAGAAAGCAGAACCTCTCTCCAAAGCTCTCTCTCCCACCAGTAGGTGAATATTATCTATTCATGAAATATACTTCTATTGGGTTAAACCATAACAGTTTAGCCTTCATCTGTTACATGAACTAATGTTGCTTAATGAAAACAAGATTTCTTATAATAAAATATTGAAAATATGTGGCACTGGCTTAAGAGTTGCTTAGTGGATAGTGAAGCTAAGTGCTAAAATGATAGAAATACATGCTATGCAGTCTCAAAGCATTTGGTTAAAAAATTGCTATCACTGTGGCAATTTGGGAAGCAGGTATAGTGCCTATTGAGTTTATAATTCAAAGGAAAAAGATTTTATAATAGAATATTACAGTTCCTGACTGGTTAGCAAAGTATAAGATGAAAGAGAGAAATACAGGCAAGAAATGGCTGTCTGAAAATAGAAATGAAACAAATTTCAGAAATTTGGAACTGCAAATGACTAGGAATATGGACTTACACTAGACCCTAAATTCTTGAGATAAAACACTGAGGAAGGTTTTGATCAACAAAGGCCAATTAAGATTAATCTTTTCCTTAAACATTTTTTAAAAGTTAAAAAACAAACAAAAAAAGAATAAACTTTATGGAAAAAAATTCAGTTTAAGAACCTGGCTTTCCTATTCAAGCCCAAAGGCCTAAAGATAGTCACCATTAAATTGAAACACAGAGGATGAAGGTGAGGAAGGAAAGATTCAAACCAGATTTGAAATTAAATCTGGGAAAGAACTCTAAATATGGATAATTATTCACAAAACTGCCTGGAAGGAAAATATTTTCAGAAGTTTATTAAAATTTGAATTTGGATTTATTAAAAGATTTGCAAAGGAACCATGAGTCTAGACTAAAAATGTGTTTCCTGTTAAATGCTTTAAAAACAGTTATCTGGTAGACTTTTGTTTACAACTGCTACTGAATGACTTCTTTCAGACTATCCTTCCCACCAAAGGCAATGACAAAAAAACAGGAAAATATATAAAACAAATATTTGAAGGCACTGAAAAGATAGCCATACATGTAAAACTTGAGAACCTATGATCCTTGAGAAGGGAAACACACGAGGTGAGCTTCCAAATCATCCAGAGTTTACCAAATTGTGGTGTCAAGGAAGAGTTTGAGCAGAAAGAGGCATACAGAAAGCACCTTATTACACAGAGGAGACATGTCAGAGAACAAAAGTGCCAAAATAGCTGAATTCATGGAGAAAAATTCCCAAGAGGAGAGAACTACAAAGAAAGAAACTCAAAACCTTTATAGAAATTCCCCTCAAATTGTTGAAGGATTCCTAAATGATTCATATGAAGAGTAAAATTTTCAGAAATTCAGCAGAAAACAAAAGA
Source organism: Ictidomys tridecemlineatus (assembly GCF_052094955.1). Taxonomy (NCBI): domain Eukaryota; kingdom Metazoa; phylum Chordata; class Mammalia; order Rodentia; family Sciuridae; genus Ictidomys; species Ictidomys tridecemlineatus. Next base: position 115,440,051 of record NC_135477.1, on the reverse strand, counting down.
AATTGGAATAAAGCAAATCAAAATGCTACAAAGTTTGCAATTCTTAAAGAAAGTCATTCATTTTTCTTTGAAAAAAACACTCCCCAGTTTGCAGAAAGCTTTTGATCAATTTTCAGAATTCTGGAAAAGTTGATTCTGACAATTTTGCCAGCATTCTCGTGACTTTTATGGAAAACACATGCAGACTTTCAGATGTCCTTATTGCCTCCATTTTTGCTGACATCAACACAGGTCCTCTGTCCATAGCCATTGCATTTTATGTGCATCAGAACTAGCTGGAAGGCTTGTTTAAAATACAGCCCTGCCCTACACTTAAAGTTTCTGATTCAGGTCAAAATATTTGCATTTTTAAAAAGTTCCCAGGTAATACTGATGCTGTTGGTTTGAGAATTACTCTTTAAGAATTACTGCATTCTGTTTGCTTTGGTAACACAAATACCAAAATTGGATCAATACAGAGATTAGCATGGCTCTTGCACAAAGATAACATGCAAGTTTGTGAAGCATTCCAAGAAGGAAATTGAAGAAGACCTTAGAAGATGGAAAAACCTCCCATGTTCTTTGCTGGGCAGAATTAATATTGTCAAATGTGGTGAGCCGTTCCTGCGGACTGTGGTCGCCATTACATGATGGCGCTGGCTCCGTTGTGGTCTGTGAAGGACAACTCCATATCAAAGAGAGTTGGCGTGTTCCCAGCTCCTTATCAGAGAAAGTTGGCGTGTCATTTTCTAGCACCCTGTGAGAAGGGTACACGTGGCAGCTTTGCATTGGGGTTCGCGGTGCTTTATTAAGGCTGGGAGGGGCATCCGAGAGAGTAGAAGTAGGAGTAGAAGAATTATTAGAAGAATATCAAGGGCCTGAATAAACTGCTGAAAGAAGATTCCTGAGTCGCGTCTTCCTTGCGGGCAAGGGGGTCGCGACAGTCAAAATGGGTATATTATCAAAAGCATTAAGCAGATTCAATGTGATCTCCATCAAATACACATCAAAATACCCATCAAAATGACATTCTTCATAGAATTAGAAAAAAAAAAACAGCCCTGAAATACATTGGAAGAATTAAAGACCAAAAATAGCCAAACAATCTTGACCAAGAAGAATAATGCCAAGACATCAAAATACCTGATATCTCAAATTATACTACAAAACTACAGTCGCAAAAAAACCCTGTGGTATTACAAGTGGAATAGAATACAAGATACAGAGACAAATCCACACAGATACAATCATCTGATACTTAAAAATGGTGCCAGAAATATATGTGGGAGAATAGATAACCTTTTAAACAAATAGATACTAGGAAAACTGGATATAGATAAGAAGAAGAATGAAACTAGATCTCTATCACTCACCCTGAACAAAAGTCAAATCAAAGTAAATCAAAGACTTAGAAATTAGGCCAGAAACTTTGAAACTGCTATCAAAACTGCTAGGATTAACATTCTATCACACTGGCACAGGTACCAACTTCTTTAATAAGACCCTTAAAGCTCTACAAATAAAACTAAGAATTTGTAAGTGGGATGGCATCTAATTAAAAAGCATCTGCACAGAAAAGAAAATGATTAAGAGCATGAAGAGAGTGTGTACAGAATGGGAGAAAATCTTTGCCAGTTACTCCTCTGATAGGGTATTAAAAATCTAGAAAATATAAAATCCAAAAAGCTTAACACCAAAAAACAAATCAAGAAATGGCAAAAGAACAAAATTAATATTTCTCAAAAGAAGAAGTACAAATAGCTAACAAATATATGAAAAAAAATGTTCAAGGAAATGCAAACCAAAACTACATTGAGATTTCATCTCACTCAAATCAGAAGATAATTATAAAAAATACCAATAATAATAAATGTTGGTGAGGATATGGGGGAAAAGGTATACTCATACATTGTTTGTGGGACTATGAATTGGTGCAAACATTCTGGAAAACAGTAGGAAATTCTTTTTAAAAAATAAAAAAAAAATAAGCTAGAATAGGAACCAATATGTGATCCAGCTATCTCTGTCTTCCATGTAATCAGTGGCATTTATTCAAAAGAACTAAAATTAGCATATATAAGTGATACAGTCACATCAATTTTTATAGTAGTACAACTGCAATAGCTAACTTATGGAACCAGTCCAGGTGCTCATCAATAGATACATGGATTTTTAAAATGTGGTGTATATACACAATGGAGTATTAACCATAAATAATGAAATTATGGCATTTGTTGGTAAATTAATTGAACTAGATAACATCCCGCTAAGTGAAATAAGCCAAACTCAGAAAATCAAGGGTTGAATGTTTTCTCTTAACCTATGCAGAAGCTAGAACAAAGTAAGAGGAAGAAAGGAAGTGGGTCAGATATTATTAGAGGAAAGACAAGTGAAGTAGGAGATTGAGGGGGAGGGAGGAGGGACAGGAAAGGGAGGAAATGAGGAATTAATTAGACAAAATATGCTATGTGCATGTATAACCATACTAGTGAATTTTACCTTCATGTATATCTATAAAGTGCCGATTATAAATAAATAAATAAATAAATAAATAAACAAACAAACAAATAAATGGAAGACCAGTAGACAGAGGGGGAATAGAGAGAGGAAGGCAATGCAGGAAAGAAGAGGCACCCCAGACTGAAAAGAAGCAAATTAAATTCCATGCATGTGTGATTATGTCAAAATAAGTCCAACTATTATGTGTAACTATAATTCACTAATAAAAGGATTTAAAAAAAAAAACACCAAAAAAATTGCATTATATACCATGTGGTTAGTTCAACTCATTGGCTTAGGGAGTGCTTCCCAACTCTAGAATCAATAATACATTGTATCTATATATGCATACACTAATACAGTTACATAAGCTAATATGTATTTAGTACTTCATTCTATGCATCATATACTTTATGTTGATTAGGTTATTTAATCTATACAACCCATTTAATCTACATAACCCATACATAGGTATTATTAGTTTCCCATAAAGAGGAATTCAAGGCCAAAGAGGTAAGTAGGTTGCCTAGAGGCAGGGAACTAGTATGAGAATATCTCTTTGTTTCTAGAGTTCATTTCTCAGAGTAACATAGATCACTTATGATACTTTGGATGACTGTACTTGCGATATGCATGCAAGATTAAAAACAATGAGTCACACAGTGAGCAAGTGATTGCTATTTTGGTTCTATTTTTCTATCCTTTGATGGTTATGATAAAAAATGTTTTTGTGCTGTCTTTAATATTTGTCTAATGCTTGATAATCTATCTTTTCAACAAAAGATGTGTTTTTTAGTCTCAGAGCCTTTAGTGGGCAATAGTTTTTCTAACCAGATCTCCCCTCCCACAACAGGATCTAGTTAAATTGCTGAAGACTGGCCTGAAAGTTGCGATCCTCCTGCCTCAGCCTGCGAAGTCACTGCGATTATAAGCATGTGCCACGGTTTCTGGCTCTAACTAAAACATTATTTCATGGGTACCTTTACAGTTCAACTTAGGATAAGTGATACTAAGTTGCTAATTTACAGCATTTTCATCAGGTTTCCTTCTTAAAGAAAATGAAGAAAAATACATTAATTCAAAGAAAATAATGCTGAGTCATATACACAAATATGATATGAAAAAGATTGAAATTTGAAAAACACTATCCCCCAAAAGCAGGTTAATACTTTCTATAAGACTAAAGGGAAACTATAAGAATGTAATTAAAATATGAATTCTCTTTCAAGGAGGGAGGGACTTGGATAGAAAGTACAACTCTTAGCAGCAGCATGTGTAAAGGTGGAGTGATATCAAATTGGAAATGGTTTCTTGGTGAGATATACACTATGAAGGATGGCTGGGAATTAGATTTGGTTCCCCAAAGTGTCTAGCAAATCCTCATAGCCTGTTTCTACGATAAATTTCGGATAATTTGTTTTCATCAATAGCGGGGGCTGGTGGGGGGAGGGACTCAGTTCAACTGGCGGATTTTACAGTTACCAAAGGACAGCCAAAGCAATAGGGCTCTTAATTCGTGGGGGAGGGGACGCGATAAATATATCCTGGGCACTAGGCTATGGGGATGGGGAGTTGAGAGAGGAAAGCAGGACTGTAATCGGAGAAGCGGACATGTTTCGGGATGAAAGAGGAGGAGATGTGCGGAACGAAAAAACAATTTTGCATCGCTGACATAATTAAACTGTTACCCGCGTTTAAATTAAGCAAGATGCCCGGGGACTACAGCTGTTGTATTAATTCTGTTTGCAAGTGATGGGAGCTGTTACTTCCCGGCTTGACAACCGGTTAGCCTCAAGACGTGCACTGCAAGGCTTCGGTCAGGCCAAGGCTAGAGAGAGGAAAGGCAGGCCTTCCTTGGTCTGACTGCGGGGTAGGAGGGTAGACCGAAAAAGCACTACACAGTGCGTACCGTCAGGGTAGACAAATACGCCCTTCCTCCTGTGATTTTTTTTTTCTCCATTTTCCCCCACTGATTCTTGAATCGCAGATGATTGCATTTTATGCTAGGAAATCCTAACCTTGTTAGGTTTCCAGTCGAACTGAGACCGATTTTAAGGCCTCCATCTTGGTAGTTGCTGTGAGAATTTCTGAAAAAGTCTAACTGCGCCAGTCCTTCCCTCGATTCTCCCCACCCGCATCCCTCTCCCTGAGACCCCGCCCTTTTCTCCCAGCCCAAACCACAAAAGGCTGTGCCGTCTCGGCCCCAACACGCTGCCCCGCCCCCTCTCCCAAACGTCGCAGTGCTGCAGGGAGAGGGGGTGGGCCCGGACCAGGGGGGGGGGCGGTATGTGGAGCCGGGCTTCGTCTTTCCGCTCTTCGCCCAATGGGTACAGTCCCTCCGAGAGATCGGGGAGTGGGGCGTGGAGACAGTCCAAGTATTTTTCCCTTTTTCTGCCACGTCCCAACCATTGACGTGGGCCCACTCCTCAGGTTCCCATTGGGTGTGTGTATTTTTCCCCTCAGAGGGACGTTGAGCCTATTGGTCAGCGCAGTTCTGGGGGCGGGGCTTGCCTGCTCTCCTCCTCCTCCGCCTCGGACGCGGCGAAAGGGGCGGGACTCGCCGCCACCGCCTCTGCTTCCGCCGCCGCCGCCGCCGCCGCCGCCAGCCGCTGCGCGTTCGGCGGGGGAGGAGTCGGAGGCGGAGAAGAAGGCGGTGGTGGCGGGTGGAGGATCGAGCGCTGTTCTCGCTCCGGAGCCGCTGCACATTTCGGTGAGGGGATTTTTTTTTTTTTTTAAATCTGGCTTGTTCTGATGTCGGGAGTGTGGGGGTCGGGGCGAGGAAATTGCTGCCTTCAGCTCCTCGATTTCTTCGTCTCTTCTGGAGAAGGAGCGGGGCCTGTCCCTGGCCCGCTGCGCCGGCCATGGTGGGTGGGGTTGATGGCTGTGAGAAGCCTCCTTCGCCTCCTGGGCCCTGTCCAGCCCGGACCTGGGGCTGCGCTCCTATCTGGGGCTGCCGTGTCTGCTGCCTTCCCCGAAGGATGGCATCGATCGGTGTCGGGGGTCTCCGCCCGCTGCCTTTTCCTGCCACCTCCTCTGCTGTCCTTGGTGCCTCGGCCAAGGACCCTGCTGCCGCTCTCCCCACACTCGCAACTGCCCTAGAGTGTGCCGCCCACCAACAACTCACACCCGCCTTCTCTGCCCATTTCCAGTCACCCCGCATAGAGCTGATCCATGTTGCGCCACAGGCCTGCAGCCCCCCTTCTCGGAGAAACCTCCCGTTGCGGCCGCTCTGTTGGGTATATTTGCATTTTTCTGGATTGTCACGGGGGCCTGGGCCCGCAGACAACCTGTTCAGACCCTAGAGATCGTTCTCTTGATGTTAGCACCATTCCATCAATGCTTCTCCCCGTTAGGATGTCAGGTCAGAGCATGCCTCTGGCAGATGCACCTCCAATTTTGGCCTCCCTAAGATTACTGCTGGTAAATCATTTTGCGCACATTCAAAATGGTGAGTTTAAAGCCATAGAACAAGTTGAAGGAAAGGAGAGGAGGTAAACGGTTTCTTTTTTTTTTGCAGGAAGGTAGAATAATCGGGATTTCACTCCTCCAGTATTAAAAAATAATTTACCATCCGCATAGCTAGTGCTTTCAGTCTGCTGGTTCTGTGAAGTGTACGTTTTTTTTAAAGGTTAAAATACTTTGTTATTTTTATCATGAAATATTTGGTCACATTTCTTTTAAAATGGCAGTCACCTTTGCTGAAGACTACAGATCTTTTGGAGACCATGTAAATAAACCTGGAAATAACAGAAATAAACGTTAAACTATTTTTTCAATTTTGTAATTGTCTTCTGGATTCATGTCATTTGTATATGAAATAACTAATTTTTTTATTTAATTAATAAATACAGACATGCATGTTTGATGTAAAATTTAAATAAACGAGTATTAGGTAAAATGTGAATATTTCTTTTTATTTTTTCCAGCCCTACTGCAGTATCTGGAGTTAACAATTTAGTGTTCACCTTTCAAAGTCTTTTTACAAGTGTCCTTTTAAACACACATAAAAATGCAAACTTTATTTGGGGGGTGGGCATATACCGAGCACTTTTGTATATCACTTGCTTTTTTACTTAATTGTACATCTTGCACATCATTTCCTTAGTATATGTAGGGCTCCCAAATACTTTTTAAAGGCTATATGGTATTTCACAGTTTGAATGGCCTACAATTTAACCATTCCCTTATTGAAAGAGATTTAAATTAGTTGCAGTTCTTTTTTGCCCACACAAATCTGCTTTATAATAAAGAGAGCTTTCTAATGCATTAACTGATGTTTAATTATCAAGTCCTTCATTTAAACAATTTAAACACTATGGGAGAATGTAAGATTTAAAAAGTGCAATTCCCATTTCTCTTTCTAGTTTTACCTGCATCTTAAGAATCATCCACTGTTGGTCTGGAGTTGTAGCTCAGTGGTAGAGCACTTGCCTAGCATGTTTGAGGAACTGGGTTTGAACCTCAGCACCACATAAAAATAAATAAATAAAGTAATTGTGTCCATCTACAACTAAAAAAATATATATATATTTTAAAAAAGAATCATTCACTGTTAACAATTCAGTAAAGCTTATGTATTATTATTTTTTCCTGAGGATGGATTTCTAGAATAGAATGAAAAGGATATGCATACTTAAAATTTTGATAACTGTTTCTCCCTCAGTATTCTTTGTGAAAATGTTATTGACTATTGCTTAGGTATTTCTTCTTCTATAAGAACTTTATACTCAATTTGTTATTTAATTTTTAAAACTCTTAGTTATTTTAAATGAGATTATATTGAAATTTTAGGTTAATATAAAGGGAGCTAATATAGCATTTAAACACATACACATATTGAAATGTGGTCTTGTCATTTTAGTCACATCTTGCTTTATATTTTCAGGGAAAGTTTAATAGTCCCCCCCTCCATCTCCCATGTTTATGACATTCCTTCTCAGTATTCCTAGCTGCTTTATGGTTTGATTGCTATGGGAAATGAAAACTTAAAGTAACATGTTCCCATCTCCCCCCATAGTAAAGCTTTTGAATTTTGTTTATCATGTATCTAATCATTATTGAATTGATACTTATTTATAAATATTCATAGTATTGTGGTTTCCTTTTCAGTTTTTATAATATTTTTCTCATTGCTTTGGCATTGTATCTAATGTTGAACAACAGCTCTAAGAGCTAAAACTATTGTTTTTGTCTAAGGGAAATGCTTCTGATGTTTTTGCATTGAATATGAATGTTTGCTGAAGCTTTCTGATTAATAGCCAAAACTAAGTTTAAAAATTTCCTTCTATTTTTGGCTTTCCAAGATATTATCATTGTTTCAATTTTTTGACATTTTTTAAAACTATAAGTGTGTATTAAATTTCCTTAGGTTTTATTTGACATATTTTAAAGTGGTTTATATGGGCATCACCAGTATTCCCTGGTTAATAGTTTTAAAATCAACTTTATTGAGGATACCTTATATATAATAATTTGTACTTATTTAAAATTTAGTTAATTTTGTTTTGAGAAATGTGAGCACCTGTTACCACCATCACAATTCAGAATCAAATATTTGCATACTACAAAGAACATTTTCATCTCCCAAAAAGTTCCCTCCTGGGCTTTTGCAATTAATCATGCTTTTACCCTCATCCCCTGGAAACTACTCATCTTTATCTCACTATATAGTAGTTTCATTTTTTTCTAGAATTTCATATAAATGAATTTATGTGATATATACTCTATTGCATCTGTTTTATTTATTTTTTTTCCAGCATGATGTTTTTAAGGATCATCCTTTTTGTGTATTTAACTGGTTCATTTCTTTATTCCTAAATAGTCCTCGATATTGTTTTACCACAGTTTGTGGCCCTTTCATCTATTTATGAACATTGGATTGTCTCCAGTTTGGGCTGTTATTAATAAAGCTTCATTTATTCATTCTGAGTTCTTGTGTGAATATATATTTTTATTTTTCTTGGTAAATACTAAGAAATGGAATTTGTGGAATTGTATGGTAAGTTAATATTTAATTAGTTAAAAAAACTGCCAAACTGTTTTTCAAAGTGGTTGTCCCATTTTACATGTCCATCAACAATGTATGACAGTTCCAGTTGCTTCACATCCCCATCAACACTTGGTTATTTCTGTCTTTTAAATTTCAGCCCTTCTAGTGGGTATGTAACAGTATCATGTACTACAGATATTATCTCCTTGATCTTGTGCCTGTAATTTTGCCAAGTACTACATTGTCATAGTGGTTTTACTTTATAGTAAATCTTAAAGTCAGGAAAAGTGAAGAATTTTTGAGCTTTTTTCTTTCTAAAAATCATTTTGGTTAGTTTAGTTCTTTTAGTTTTCCATAAAACTTTTTGAGGCATCTTCTAAGGGGATTTTAATTTGGATTTTATTTAATGCATAGATTGTTTGGGAACAATTGAGGCTTCAAATTCACGAACATAGTTTGTTTCCATTCATTTAGATAATTTTTAAATTTCTTTCATGAACATTTTATAGTTTCAACATTCAGCTACTGTTGTTCATTGTGTTAAATTGTAACTAAGTATTTCATACTTTGGTTGCTATTATAGATGATAAATTTCAGTTTCCATTTATTCATTGATGATGTATATAAATACAGTTGGTTTTTCCATGTTGACCTTGAATTCCGCAAACTTGTTAAGTTCATTTATTCTACTTTTTATTTTGGGAGGGGGGTGGATATCTAGTTAACTTTTTTGATAGATGCTTTGAAAAAAATTTTAGACATGTTATTTGCAAATATTTGTGGAACAGTGTTATCCTTTTTTAATTTGTATATTATCCCCCAGTCCTTTTTGTCCTTATTGCACTGGTAGAACTTCCAGTATGGTGCTGAATAGGAGTGGTGAGAGTGGATAATTTTTGTCTTGCTCCTGATTTTAAGAGGAAATCTTTCAGTCTTTCATAAGTATGATAGAGAGGTGCTACAGATTGAATATTTGTGTCCCCCTCAAACTTTCTATTTTAAAACATAATCCCCAGTGTGAGTATTTGGGAGGGGTGGGATCTTGGGGGGGGTAATTGGATTATGAAGGTTAATGAATGAATTAGTGTTCCCTGCTTTTTTGGAGACTGGGTCTGTATGTTACTGTGACTCACCTTCAACTTGTGATCCTCCTGCCTCATCTTCCCAGTATCTGGGAAGATTAGCTAGCTTCTTTTTAAAAGAAGATCACGAAAGCCTCCCTTGTCCATCCATCATTGCACCATGTGAAGACACAGTGAAAAGACTGCAGTTTATGAATCAGCAATCAACCCCTCACCAGATTGAATCTGATGGCAACTTGATATTAGACTTTTTCCAGCCTCCAAAACTGAGCAATACATTTCTGCCATATATAAACCACCTAGTCTATCCTAGTTATTTTTATAGCAGCTTTGAATGGTATAAAGGAAGTGGCCTTTTATCATTTTGAGAACAGTCACATTCTGTTCTTAGATTGCTGAGATTTTCTATCATGGGTAGATGTTTGTTTAGTCAAATGATTTTACTGTATTTACTGAGATCGTATGATTTTTTTTAGTCTGTTAATAAGACAAATTACATTATTTTCAAATATTCAGTTAACCTTGCATTTGTACCTTGTACTTGGTGATGCTATTTTCATTTTCAGAAATTGGTGGTTTGTATTTGCTAATATTTTGTTGAGATGATTTTTTTTCCTTCTTTCTTTTCTGCTTCAGCGTCTATGCAGGATACCTTTTCATGTGATTATTTGTATCAGGGTAATACTAGCCTCATAAACTGGGGAAGTGTTTCTTTCTCTTACATTTCCTGAAAAAATTTTTGTAGGATTAGTATTATTTGTTTTATAAAAGTTAACTACAGTTGCAAGATAATGTTCTGGGCCTAGAGTTTTCTTTGTTAGAAGTTTTAAGGAGCAAAATCAATTAATAGGTATAGAGTTATTCGAGTTATCCATTACTTCTTAAAAGCTTTTAATCTTTGAGAGTCATTTCACCATTCTGAGCTTTTGAAGTTTTTGTCTTTTGAGAAATTTATTCAAGTCAAGCATGATGGTGTATGCCTGTAATCCCAGCAGCTTGAGAGGCTCTTGAGTTCACAGCCAGCCTCAGCAATTAGGCCCTAAGCAACTCAGACCCTGTCTGTAAATAAAAATATAAAAAAGGGATGGGGATGTGGCCAGCATGTAAGGCAAGCACTCTACCATTGTGCTACAACCCCAACACCTATGTTAATATCTTAAGATATGCCCTTAGGTTATTGATTTGTCACCTGTTCCTTGTAAGTAATGCATTAGATGCTCATACAAATTTACTGTGTTGATATTTACTAAGTTCTTAATATGACTTCCACTTTGACCTATGAAGCTTGTGAAGTTTGTTTTTCTTACTAATTTCTATGTTTGTTCTTGTTGTAGACTGACAACATACTTTATATGATTTCTTTTCAATGTTTTGATGTTTGTTTTATATCCAGAATTTGGTCAGCCTTAGTCACTTTTCTATGTACACTTTAAAATAATATATATTTTGCTATTTTGGTTGGAGTATATTCTCTTAGGAATTAGGTCAAGTTGATTGATGGTGTTTGTTAGGACTAATACTTCCTACTGAGTTTTTGTTTACTTGTTTTTTTACCATGGATATCAAGAGTTGAAGTCTCCAAGTAAATGAAGGATTTGTCTTTTTTCCTTTTTGTTCTGTCAGTTCTTTATGAATTTTGAGCTTATGGTTTTGGAATATATAAATTGGGATTTTTCTGTCTTCTAGGTGAATTGATGAAATTTTGTTCTATAATGCCCTCCTTTTTATCTCTGATAATATTTCTCATCCTGAATATACTTTATCTAATATCAATATAGTCTCTCTGTCTTCTGGTTAGTGTATATTTTTCTCTTTTTTTTTTTGGTACCAGGTATTGAACTCAAGGACCCTCTAACTGAGCCACATCCATCTATGACTTTTTATTTTGAATTGGGTTTGCTTTGGATAACCTATTTTTTCAAGTCATTCTAACTCTAACCCTTAATTAAGATTCAATGTACATTTGATGTAATTATTGTTTTTCTATTTATCTGCTTTCTTTTTTTAAAATGGTAGTCTCACTGTGTTTTCCAGGTTTAGCTCAAGTGATTCTCCTACCTCAGCCTCTGAGTAGCTGGGACTCCAGACATGTCCCACCATTCCCAGCTTAAAACTTTTTTTTCCCCAATGCTGAGGATCAAACCCAGGGCCTCACACATGCTAGGCAAGTCCTGTACTACTGAGCTACTTACTGCAGCCCTCTGATCCTGTTTTGTTTTTTTTTTTTAAAGTTTATTTTATCTTTACTAGTGCCTTACCTTTTATACTATTTTTTTTTTAAAAAATGTACTTGTCTCTATGATTTACATTATAGATTTTAAATCATAGACTATGTTCAAGCAATATTATGCTACTGTTTGTTTAGTGTAAGCTCTGCCATAGTATCTTTCCAGTTTGTCCTCACTTTCTTTTGTGCCACTTTGTTTAATTTTTGACTTTTACATGTACTATATACCCATAATATCTTTATATAGTTGTCATCCTTCAGGATGAGTTCTAGGACTTCCTCTTGGATACCAGTATTCATGGATGTTCAAGTTCCTCACGTTACATAAAATGGCATAGCATTTATATATAACCTATGAGCGTCCTCTTGTGTATTTTAATCATCTTTAAACTGTATTCATGCTATGTAAATATTTGCACTGTATTTAGGAAATAATGACAAGGAAAAGTCTGCTCATGTCAAGTACAGATGCAAGGGTTTTTGTTTGTTTCCTCCAAATATTTTTGATCTGAGGTTGGTTGAATCCATGGATGTGGAACCCATGGCAATAGGACAGCTGTATGGTAGTTTTTTAGATGTGCACCATCCAAGGATGGTAGTCACCAGCCAGTGTAGCTACTTAAATTTGAATTTAAAGTTGGTAATATAAATTTAATTTAAATTCATTCCTTCTGTTTTACTAGCCAGTTTTCTTTTTTATTGATTTTTTAAAAAATAAATGATAGCGGAATGCATTACAATTCTTATTACACATATACAGCACAACTTTTCATATCTCTGGTTGTATGTAAAGTTTGTTGACATCAATTTCTGTCTTCATAACATGTACTTTGGATAATGATGTCCATCACATTCCGCCATCCTTGCTACTCCCCTGCCCTCTCCTTTTCCCTCCCACCCTTCCACCCCATCTAGAATTCATCTATTCCTCCCATGCTCCCCCTCCCTACCCCACTATGAGACTATCCAGTTTTCAAGTACATGTTGCTTCTACTTAAAGAACTTCCTCAAACCAGTTCTTGTTTCTTGCAGTTCAGATCTTTTGGTAACAAAGTGTCTCAGGTTGCTGCAGCAATATTTGTTTTACCTTTTGAAAGATGTTTTATTAGAAATAACATTTTTTAACTCTCAGAAATGTTTATTTCTTTATTTATATTTTATCTTTTATTGATTTTATTTTTTTAAAATACACAACAGCAGTGGAATGCATTACAATTCTTATTTATTTATTTATTTGTCTGTTTGTTTTTGCATTGCAATTCTTAATACACCTTAGAAATAACATTCTTTGTTCACAGTGTTTTTCTTATATCCAGAATGCCATTTTATGACTTTTAGCTTGCATAGTTTCTGACAAGAAGTCCCCTGTAATTCTTCTCTGTTACTTTTTTCCTGACCATTTATATCAAAGATGTTTTATCTTTGGGATTTTTATAGTTGGTTAACTGTGATGTTTCTTGTGTGTGTGTGATGTTTATCCTGTTTTAGGGAAAGGAGTTTCTTAGATTTATGATTTTTAAAATCATATATGGAAATTTCTGAGCACTGCCCCCCCCAACTTTCTTTATCCCAGGGCTTGAACCCAGGAGTACTGGACCTGCACAATTGAGCCAATCATCATGTTCTTTTTGTTCTTGTTTCCTTCTGTTTCAGGTTACTTGACAGTATTACTACCTCAAATCTATAATCATAATAAATATGATTTTGTTATTTATATAGCATTTTCTTATTGTTGGCTGGAGATAGCACTCTAGCTTTCTATATTCTAGTAAGATGTGGCAGCCCTACAAATGGTATATTTTGAATATATTTCTATAAATATTTATGATTATATTTAATAATGACTTTGTATCTTGATGTTATACTGGCTGTCTTCGTTTATTCCTGCAGCTATAACAAAATACCAGAGACTGGGTGATTAATAAAGAAAATCAATTTTATTCTTATCAAAGAAAATCAAATTTATTATGAATCCTAGAAACCCAAATCAAGGTGCTGGTAGATACAGTATCTAGTGAGAACTTTTATCTGCTTCTACGGTAGTACCTTTTGGGTTCATCCAGGGCAGAAAGTGGGAGAACAAAAGGGGTCTACCTGCTTCCCTTCAGCATGTTTCACCCACTAATGACTTCTCAGAAGACCTCACTTCACATCACTTCACATTAATTTTATTCATCAGTTTTGGAAGGGGGCCCTGGTATTCAAACCATAGCACTAGCTATATGCCAAGTTCTTTTGTGTGTTTCACATTTTCTATTTATGTTTCTTTTTGACTTTTTAAAATTGACGTTTTAGGGCTAGGGCTATAGCTCAGTGGTAGAGAGCTTGCCTAGCACGGGTAAGACCCTGGGTTTGATCCTCAGCACCACATAAAAAATAAATAAAGTTATAAAAAATATATGTTTAAAAATTGACTTTTTAAATATTCTCCCCTAATAATTTTTGTGTGTGCCCCTCCCTTTCCTTCTACTACTCCTCCAACCAGAACAGTGGATACTACTAAGTAGAAGTGATGATTGGGCATTTAGAAAATATAGAATAATATTTACATTTTACCATTTGATATAACTTTGTAGCTTTTTATAAAGATTTTTTTTAGTTGTAAATGTACACAATACCTTTGCTTTATTTTTACTTCTTTTTTTGTGGTGCCGAGGATTGAACCCAGTGTCTTACTCGTGCCAGGCAAGTGCACTACCACTGAGCTACAACTCCAGCCCCATAATTTTGTAGCTTTTTGATTGACATATTTTATAAGGCTTGAGACATTCTAATTTTTAGTTCTTCCTCTTCATTAAAGTTAAATTTTGTTGAATGCTTTTTCTATTTCTACAGAGATATGGCAGTGTAATTCTTTACATGTAATGAGTTCATTTTGAAGTAGACTCAATTTGTACCTTTTAAAAACATCACGATATTTGATTTGCAGGTATCTTGTTCATACTTTTTTGGATTTTTATTACTGGAGTCATCCTGTGGTTTTTCAATTTTATAATGTCATTTTACAAAGATTTTATTGTGCTCATAAAGTGAGTTATGTTAGTTACTGATATGAGTTTTTATATTCCCCAGGGTTTGTATAGCATTGGGCTTACTTCTTCCTTAACTGGTTTATAGAAATTTCTAGTAAGACCTGGGCCTAGTTTTCAACTTTTAGAAGATTTTACCTTTTTTTATTTTTATTTTTATTTTGAGACAGGATCTGTCTTAATTTGCTGAATCTGGCCTCAAACTTTTGATCCACCTGCCCCAGTCTCCTAAGTCTCTAACATTACAGGTGTGTGCCACTATGCCTGGCTTCGAATTTCTTTCTTTCTTTTTTTTTTTTTTTTAAATATTTTTCCAGTTGCCAATGGGCCTTTATTTATTTATTTATTTATATGTGGTGCTGAGAATTGAACCCAGTTCCTCATGCATTCGAGGCAAGCACTCTACCACTGAACTACAACTCCAGCCCCATGTCTTTGAATTTCTTTAATGATGAAGGATCATAATTCGTTTATATTTATTTTTCAATCAACTTTGGCAATTTAGTTTTCTTGGACATTGTGCATTTCATTCAAATTTTCACATATTATTTATGTTTTTGTCTTTCAACTTCTTCCTCTGGAATTCTGTTCATATAATCATTCCTATATTAATTATTTGGACTTCCTCCTCATCTTCCTACCCACTCTAGAAAGCTTTGTCTTTTCCATAGCTTCTCTTAAGGTCTTCTTTGTTGGTGAATGCACTCTGTCTCCTGTGGTTTTCATTGCACATGACTAAAAGAATCTTTTGTTTATCTTCTTGAGATTCTTTGAGCTTTGTGAATCTAAGAATTCACTTTTATTGCTGACTATTGATATTCATCTTTCTTCTTTGACTATTAATCATTTGACTATTGATATTCATCTGTTCTCTCTTCTCTGTGTTGGAATGCTGCATAGAATTATTTTCCACATTTTTTATTTTATCCTCCATGGCTCTTTTATATTTCTATTTTATTCATTCTCTGTATTACATCCTTGGCATTTTCTTAATATCCCTCTTCTATTATGCTGATTATTTTTTCAGCTAGGTCTGATCTCTTCTTTTACTCATGTATTGTGTTTTAGTTTTAATGGCATATTTTATTGTTAGAAGTTCTAATGGTTCTGTTTCTAATTTTCCTAGTCATCTTTAAAAGTTTCTTTTTCTTTTCTTTCTTTCTTTCTTTTTTTGGTACTAGGAATTTCTCTTGGGGCCACTCAACCACTGAGCCACATCCCCAGCCCTATTGTGTATTTTATTTAGAGTTGGGTCTCACTGAGTTGCTTATTGCCTCACTAAGTTGCTGAGGCTGGATTTGAACTCAACAATCCTCATGTCTCAGCCTCTCAAGCTGCTGGTATTACAGGTGTGCACCACCCTGCCCAGCTAATAGTTTCTTCTTTTTTTTTAGTCATCCTTTTAATGTCTTTTTTGTTTTTTACATATTAAAGAAAAATTTTAATACCTGATAATCTTAGTATCTAAAGTTGTTGTAGACATTTTCCCGTTGTATCTTGTTTTGCCAACTCTTGCCAGCTTTAATTCTCATCTGTTTCACATACTTTTCATAATTCTCATATACTTTTAATTGTAAGCTCACATCCTTTAAATATTTATATAAAATTCACCCTGGGTTGAGACAGTGTACCCTGAGACTACAATATTCTTTGCTTGTGGTTTATAAGCAACTTATGCAGGTAGTATGGTTTGCAGCCACAGATCTAGGTGCGGTACAGTGTGTGGCTTTGAATTGTTAGGCAAGCAGTACTCTTCTTCCCTACCATCTGCCCCTAACCCAAAGCTAAGACATTTTCATGTGCTTTGATTTGGAAGGTATTTGTTGTTGTTTGCTTTGCTTTTGCTTTTGGCTACTATACTGTTGAAAATGGAAATTGAGAAATTGAAACCTCATGAGATGTTGTACTCTATTTATTAGGAGTATGACCAGATGTCCTGGTATGCTCAGGATAATTCTACTTTATGCCTTTGATTTTTGCATAATTATTAATTGCATCTCCCTGAACTCTTAAAACTTACTTTTGACAACCTAGCTTTAAAGTGGCTATAAAAGCTTGATACTAATAATGACATTATTGGTTCATTCATCAAGTGACATAATGATCCTTATTCTACCTTATTCTTTTTGAACGTGATCTTGGCTCTCATTTAACTTTTAGAATCATCTTGTCATTTTCTACCAAAAATAAATAAATAAATAAAAGCATGCTGGGATCTTATTAAAATTACATTAAACATGTTGATTACTTTGGGAGAATCGGCATTCATAAAATTGAGTTTTCAAGCCAATGAGCATCATATTTCTCTCCATTTAGTATGTCTTTTTAAACTTCTCTCAGTAGTTTTCTGCATCTTTTATTGGGTTTACTTGGGGATTTGATTTTTTAAATTACTATTGTAAAGTATATACTTTTAAAATGAAATTTGTAATAAATTTAGTTGTGTAGCTATGCGTTAGAATATGTTAATGCATTTTTATATTTGTATCTGTCAATCAGCTAAAACATTTATCATTGTGGAAGTTCATATGTAATCAGTCTCTTCCAATTTTATTGTATACAATTATTGTAATCTCTGAATTAGATTTCTTTTTTCCTTTCCAATCCTTAAAATTGTGTTCCTTTTTTCTTTTAATTTTATTGCACTGATAAGAAACCTCAACTATTAGATTTTTGAATGCATTAATTTAGCAGAGATGGCATAGATGTCTCAACTGAAATTATGCAAGCTAAAAGACAATGGAATTTTTTTTTAATTTCAGAATGAAAAAAGAAGAAAAGAAAATACAAATCTAGATTTCTATTCCTTTGGGAAATATCCTTTAAAACTAAAAGTAGTAGTTTTAGACAAACAGAAGCAGAGAGGGAAGTTGTAATCAGCAGACCTATAATATTTCAAATATTAAAGGATATTATTTGGGCTGAAGATACATTGGAAGGTCGAGACATGGAAATGGAACAAGGAGTGGATATCTTCAGGAAGGAATATTAAAAATTATTTGTGTTTGAAAAATACATGGTAATTTTTGGTGCTTATTCACATTGAACTACATAAAACTGACAACACAAGACATTGGGGAGTAAATGGAGTTCAACTGTTGTGAGGTTTAAGAAGTAGTTTGGAATAGACAGTAGGAAAATAGCTCATACTTTCATGTAAGAACAAGCAGAAATGGACTTGCTCTAATATAAACCAAAACTGAACTACTGTAATATTAAGGTGATTTGGTTGCAATATAATTGCCTGCCAAATGAAAAGGAAAATAAGTTATCCAGAACTTCCAGGAAATAGCACTCAGCATGTAGTAAGAATGCATTTTGTAATTTCTAGGGAAGATTTGATGAATACCAAAGAAGTTAATAAAGAAGGAATTAAAAGAGCAGATAAAATGAATGAGAATTAAAACAAAGTGGTACACATCGGTCAAACTACATTGTTAAGTATGTAAATGGATTAAACATTGTTATAAGCAATGGATTTTAAGTGTAAAGGCACTTAAAATCTATTACTTATAACATGGAAATAAAAAGATGAAATAAGTATTCTTGGCAAATACTAAAAGCTGATATGGATATAATAACATCAAAATAAGTTTGAGGAAAGAAATATTATGGTAGATTAGGAGGAAAATAATAATTTGTACATAATAAATGGGTACATTCATCAAGAGATGATGATCCTAAATGTGTGTTCACCTAATATCACAGCTTCCAAATATAAAAGGCAGAAGTTAATATAGCTTCAAGGAAGATAGCTTTATATTTATAGTGGAACATTTTAAGTATATACCTAAAGTAACTGAAAACATTTAGATAAAGATATTGGTAAGGGAATGAAAAAGTTGACAGAATTAATCAACTTGACCTTATTAACATTTATACAACATCATATCTAACAATTGAAGACTACATTATTTTTAAGTGCACATGGGATGTTTGCCAAAATATTCTGAGCAGTAAAGAACTCATTTTCAAAGGATTGAAATTATATAGTTCCTAGTTTACAATTCAGTAAAAAAATAACTAGAATGGTTCCAAGTATTTGTAAATTAAGACACTTCTCCAGTGGTCCATGAATTAATAAATCAGTTAGTATGGAAATTAGAAAACATTTTAACTTGATAATAAAAATATTACTTATCAAATTTTATGGAATATAGCTAAAGCAATACTTAGAGGTGAATTTACAACTCTTTGCATTAATTAACGAAGATGAAAGGTTGGAAGTGAATAGTCTAAGCCCTTAACTCTAAAGGGCAACAAATCAAACCCTATTAAAGTAGAGCCAGCATGGTGATGTACACCTGTAATCCCAGCAGCTCAGGAGGCTGAGTAAGGAGGATCGCAAGTTTAAAGCCAGCCTCAGCAAAAAGTGAGGTAGTAAGCAACTAGTGAGACCCTGTCTCTAAATAAAATACAAAATAGGTCCAGGGATGTGGCTAAGTAGTCCAGTGCCCTGAGTTCAATTCCCAGTTACCCTCCCCCCCCCAAAAAATAGAAATAAGTAGTATAAAAATAAAAATCAGTGAAGCAAAATTTTTAGTCTGTTGAGAAGATTTTTGTAAAATGAAAATGTGTAATGAACTGATTAAGAAAGAAAAAAGGGGGATAAAATATAAATTATCAAGACCAGTTATGAAAAAAATATTATTACAGATCCTGTTGATATTAAATTGTTAGTAAAACAAAAAATTATACAAACACTTTTTGACCACTTAAGGGTCGTCATTCCTAAAAAACATAATTTATCCAAAATGACATTTGAAACAATAGAAAATCTGAGTTATTAATGCTCCAGTTCTGAGCATTAAAGTCAGTAAACATTCTGTCAAAAACAAACAACAACTGGGGATGTAGCTCAGTTGGTAGAATACTTGCCTCCTATGCACAAAGGCTCTGGGTTTGATCCCCAGCACCACAAAACAAACAAACAAAAAAAATTGAACCCATGAAACCTTTTCCAAAAAGAAAACCCAGACCCAGATGCTTCACTGGCAAATTTTCTATTTATTTAAGTAAGATATATACCAGATTTACACAGACTCTTCCAGAGAATTAGAGGGAAAAAAAGAGGAAACATTTCTTGAATTTTTTTTTATAATTTTAACATAATCTTGGTACAAAATCTGACCTCTGCTTGATAAGAAGACAATTATAGGCCAGTATTTTCCAAGAAAATAATGTAGGTATACATAAAAAGGATAATATATTATGACCGACATGGATTTGTTGGTATAGATCCTGTCTATAAGGTAGACAGGAATACAAAATTGGTTTAAGATTTTTAAATCAAAGTAAACCATCACTTTAACAGAATAATGAAGGAAATCCATAGGGTCATCTCTATAAATGAAATCATTTGACAAAATTCAACATATGCTTGTTAAACACCATCTTTCAACTAGCAATAGAAGGAAACATCCTTGATTTGGTAAAGTGTATCAATAACAAAAAACTATAGTATCATGCTGAATGAGAAACTGTTGATACATACACAGTATCTCCTGTATTCAACATTGCATTGGAATTCTAACCAGTTTCCTTAGGCAAACAAAATAAATACAAAAACTAGAAAGGAAAAAGTAAAACCCAATGCATTTTCCAGCAAACAACAAAGTGATTTTAGCAGGGCTATTAGATTGGAATTTGTGTACTAGTAATCAAAGAGTGTGAAGTAAACATTTTAAAGTACCTGTATAATAGCATCAAAATATATAGGAAAACTAAGACTTTATCTAATAAAACTTGATGAGACTTATGTACTAAAAAATATAAAAACATGATATTTTAAAATGCTTGAAAAAATATTCCATTTCTTTATAATCAGAGACTTAGTATTGTTACAAATGTCAAACCCCCACTTGATCTATAGATACAATGCATTCAGCAATTAAAATTCTATAATTTGGCCAAGTGAATTTTGAAATTTATGTGAAAAGCTACTATCTTAGGTATCAAGAATTGCTATGAAGTTATAGTAGGACAGTTTTGTATTAGAATAAACAGTCAAAAGATCCGTGGAAGAAAATGAGCATCTAGAAATAGAACTTCACATGTAATTTCTATCTTTATAACAAAAGCTCTACTGAGGTTAATAGAGAAAGCAATTATTTTTAATAAGTTGTGACTAGGTCAACTCAATACCCATGGGGTCAGGGGAACCTTGACCATTGCCAAATCTATGTTCAAAGGTTAATTTGAGTTGGATCACAGATCTAAATTTAAAAGGTGAAAATATTAGGCATCTAGAGGAAAACCTAGGAGAAAATCTTCACAACCTTGGTATGAGCAAATAAAATATATAAGGTAGACAAGATAAAGTTAGGAATTTCTATTCTTCAATATATCATTACGAAGGGAGAAAGGCAAGCCACAGACTCCAAGAATGTATTCACAACAAATAAAACTGGTCTAGGACTTGGACTAAAAAAGGATAAATAACAAAGAAATCTAAAAGAAAAAGGTGGACAACCCAATATTTTAAAATATGCAACAAGATGAGCAGGAGACATCCAAAGGGAAATTTCAATTTGGGGCAATACTGCAAAATAAATACAAAATAAAGTACAAAAATAAAAACAAAATTTAAATTCTCAGTTTACAGAGTACCAATATCAAATTTACCTAGCTATGAAAAAATTGATCCTTGGATATTGATGGTGGGAATATAAATTGCTTTAGCCACTTTAGAAAACTGGCAGTATCTGTTAAAGCAAAACATTATTTCTACACTGTCTAATTCCAGGTCATATGTGCCTTAAAACAATGAAACACATGTTCAAGGGTGTTTGTAACAACCTGAATGAATCCCCAAAATGTATTGAGTGAAAGTAGATAGGCACAAAAGAGTTCATACAATATTATTCCACTCATGAAATTTAAGACAAGAGAAACTAATCTGGGCTATTGGAACTCAGGAAATTGGTTTTCTCTTAGTTGGGGAAAAAGTAAGGACTGGGAAGGGGTAAAAGAGAAACTTCCAAACTAATGGTAATGCTCTACATCTTGATCTAGTTGGTAATTGTTCATATTTATATACCTATAAGGAAGTTTGTTAGGCTGTGCATTTAAGTTTTGTTCTTTTTAGACATAGATAATTCTTCAGATTACTGCAGAGAAAAGGAAAATACAAGTTATTATTATAAAAATTTCCAAATTTGTCATAAAGTGAAATTTATTACACTTTGGTATGCACAATAATGTTGAGTTTCTTATTTTCCTATATATTCCCTTATTTCTGTTCTTTTCCTGTACCATTAACATAGAAATTAGTCTCTGCTGCTGCTTTATTCTGATGTGCTTTCTGACTTGTGCATTTGAAAGGAGGGTAGAATGAGTTTTTGCCTGGCATGTTGGACACTGGATTTGATCTCTAGCACCACAAAAACAAAACAAAACTTATGTACCACATTTTAATGAGCAATCTTCCTAACTAAATGACAGGTGAAGTTGAGGAGAATTTTATTTTATTTCATTTTTTTCCGTAGTACTGGAGATTTAATCACTAAGCTATATTTCTAGCCATTTTTATTTTGAGACAGGATTCTGCTAAGTTGCCTATCTGGCATTGAACTTGTGATCCTACTACCTCAGCCTCCCAAATCACTGGGATTACAGGAGTATGCCACCGTGCCCAGTTCATTTTGATTTTTAATAGGTTGATTTTATTCTTTCATGGCAATTTGTCATGGCAGTCACCCTTTATCTCCGCTCCCTTAACCAGTTATAGTCCTAGGATCAGCTGAACAATTTTTCATTTGTGTATGTGTATCAGTAATCATATGTGCTTGTGAGTAGAAGATGTGAAAACTCTATAGATAGGTTGAAAAGAGTATGCAAGTGTAAAAAGCTTTGTTATTCAAAATACATATCTACTAATTTCTTGAAATATTTGTCTTAGCAGCTAAAAATAAAGATGAACTAATGTTAGTAAACTACATGGTAGTTAATTCCAGCATGTACAAAACAGCTTCCTAACAATATTTGTCATCATTTGTCATCAACTCATTTTGTCATAAAGTTCATATTTCTGAATTTTTACCTCTGGTGTGTTAAAAAGTGTAAATTATCAAAATTTTGTGTGTCTAAGGAATTACTTTACTAAAAGGAACTGCAGGCTAAATAAATTATAGAAGTTTATTTTAGGAAAAACTTTAAGAACATTTTAGAGGTGTATGTATAAAGTTAAATACAGGAATATGTAAAATAAATATTCTAATGGGATTCAAAAGAGTAGTCAGGACTTTCCCTTTAAGTAAGAGTCATATTTCTCAAATACCCTTTCTTTTTCTAGAAAAGACACTTTAAAAGTGACTTATTTCTCTGGGCACCATTGCGCACTCCTGTAATCCCAGCAATTTGGGAGGCTGAGGCAGGAGGAGTTTAAAGCCAGTCTCAGCAGATTAGCGAGGAATTTAGCAACTCAGTGAGATATCCTGTCTCTAAATAAAATATAAAAAGGGGCTGGGGATGTGGCTCAGTGGTTAAGCACTCTGGGTTCAATCCCTGGTACCAAAATAAATAAATAAATTTTGAGTTATTTCTTAGCTCCCCATAGATGGCTCACAAGCTACCAGTTAAAACTTCTGGAAGTTCGACTGATTCTCATTTACTCCCCCAACTCCTCTCTTCTGCCTAAAACTTTATTTAGGTCAGTTGTTAAAGTAAGTGCTTCTGATTCAGTATGTATTTAATGAGTGCAGGTTCTTGAGCAGCAGTTCCAACATTGCCAACAGAAGACGAGTATAAATCATTTTGATATTGCCAACTTCAACACTTCACTTTTCATGTTGATAATAAGTAGATCTTCTAAAGTAAGAAAATACACTCTCATGAGATGAGTTAGCAAACTTTTTTCTAGTAATAGATGGAAAAGTTGGGCTGGGAAAGTAAGAAAATCCAGGGGGCTAGAGCTATGGCTCAGGGGTGGAGCGCTTGCCCAGTATTTGGGAGGCACTGGGTTCGATTCTCAGCACGACATATAAATAAAATAAAGGTCCACTGACAACTAAACAATATTAAAAAAAAAAAAAGAAAGTAAGAAAATCCAATATTTAAGCACATGTTTTTATGTTATATGTGTTTGTTATCTATTGTTAGGATAACAATATCCTTCAGTAAACATAGTAGCTCAGAAGTTTATCACACAGTTTCTATGGGGCAGAAAATCAGGAGCAGCCTTGCTGGGTGGTTTTGGCACAAGGTGTCATGAAGATGTACTCAAAATGTAAACTGAAACTGCAAGTATCTGAAGGCTTGACTGAAACTAAAGGATCTGCTTTCAAGCTGGCAGAAGACCACAGTGCTTTGTGGCTATTGGCAAAACTCTTGATATTTCAACATGTGGATCTTTGCATGAGACTATTTGAGTGTTCTCATGATACGGCCCCTGGCTTCTCCCAGAGATTAAGCTGAGAGACAGCAAGGAGGAAGCTATAATGCCCTTTATGCCTAATCCTGTATATCACAGTCTTATTTACCAGATTATCACCGAAAGAAAGAAATCATAAGAGAAGCCCCTAATACTAAGAGCAGCTATGAACTTACTCAGGTATCATTGTTGGAGTTTGAATCCAGTATGCCCAAACACATATCATACTTCATTATATTATCACATTTCCATCAGAGAAAAGAACACAAAATTGTCTGGTTTATTCATTCAGCTACTGTTTTAATGTATACTACATTAGACAATGTAATAGACTAGTACATTCAAATAAAACAAGGCCCTTTTCTGAAAGTTCACTGGTTTATTGTATGGAGTTAAGAATGGGGAGTATTCTATTCCTGTACTTCTCTTTATGTTCCTTCAAATGTTGTCTATATGGCCTGTCTATGGAGCTGTTGGCATAACGTATCCTAATTAAAATGCTAAAAATTATGACTTCTAGGTTAGTAACTGGAAGACCTAGAATTGTTTCCTTAATTCACTCCTTTAATTCTTAGCAACACATTTATATTTTTTTTAAAAAGTAAGAAGTATATTAAAAACCCAAAGCATTTGAAATGAATAAGTGTCATATATAGAGAAGAGTCATATGTTATTTATTAGGTGAATAATACCTAGAACAAGAGACTAATTCAGTAGAGACTAATTCTGTAGAAATATCTACAGAAAACTAAGAGTAAATGTTCCTATTTTACTTTATATACAGACTTGGAAAAGATAAACTAATCATTTTAATCCTGATCCATAACTATGATCTTTATTTTGTTCATTCCCCTTTTCTCCCTTTTCTGTTTTTCTTTAATACTTCAGAGATAGAAGCTAGAACACTATTATAACACATGATTATAGTGGCCTCAGATAAAATAGAGATAACTGATATCTATATAGTCTGGTCTATGTATTATTCATGAAACAAGAACCATTATTGAAAATAATCAAGAAGAAGAACATTAAAAGAAACAAAAAATATCACTATTACTAATGGAAGACTAGAAAAGTGTATGAAATCTCCCAGTCCAAAGAGTAAAATTATGAAAATTTTAGAGACAAAGAATTAATCCATGTGGGCCAAATACAGAGATAATAGGAAGAAAGAAAGGCAAAACCTTGTCTATGTGACACGGATAAGACGTGTTGAAATTGAAAACGCGCAGCCTTTACTATATAGGAGAAATTTTTAAATGGCCTGCTCCTAAATAAATCCTTATGAAATTGCAGATACTAATTATTAAAACAAGATTTTAAATATTCCACAGAGAAAAATTTAGTTTACTTCTAGAAAAAGAAGAAATAAATTTTCCAAAGACTTTCTTAATAGTAACAAGGAATACTAGAAAACAGTGTATTTCATAGTCTAGAAAAAATGATTTGATCTTGAACTACACTTAATTATGAGAGAAAGAGAAAAAATATTTTCAGACATGTAAGGACTCAAGAGTTTAGCTCCTCCCTATACCTCCCCCCAAAATTTTTAGATGATTTTCTAGGAAAGAAAATAAAAGGAAAATATGGAAATCAAAGCAGGAGACTAAACTCAGTAGTGCAATCAAAATTACCACAAAAGTAGTTGGTAATAGGCCTTGATAACAAATAGATCAGGATGTTGGAGGGTTAAGAAACAGTATTTTTCATGATTCCTATACTCTTTCCAATTCCTTCCTCTTATTCTCTCTTAACAGCTTTCCATTCAGGCTTTTGAACACAATATTCTATCAAAGGTGCCCTTAGCAAGATCTGTGGTATCTTCTGTGCTGATGGTCAAGTATAGGTACTCACTGTACTTTACCTTTTGGCCCAGTGGATTGGTTATTCTTCCTGAAACACTTTCTTCTCTTGACATACACTCCTGATTTTTTCTTTGTTCTTGCTGGCCTCTCTGTTGTTTTTTCTGGTACTTTTCCCCCTGACTTCTTAAAGTTGGATTGTTGCAAGACTCAGTCCTTACACTTCTTTATTTCTCTATGTATGCTTAATTACCTCGTCTGAGTTCATGCCTTTTAAAGTATTATCTATGCACTAACAACTTCCAGATTATACTAACAGCTCAGATTTCTTTAGTCAACTCCGGACTCCTGTTTAATGTTTCCACTTGAATATCTAATAGCTAAAACTTAACACCCAAAATTAAAGGCAAGATATTTTCTCCAAACCTACTGCTTTAGCAATTTTCCCCTCTCTTTTTTCCAGTTGCTCAGATGGTAAATCTAATAGTCATCTTTGACTCCTATCCTTCGTTCGTATCCTTTTTGAGTAAATATCGTTAGCTCTGTTTATATAAAATATCCAAAACCTATTTCTCACCACCTCTGTTTTTTACTCTGATCTGAACCACTATGATCTCTTGCCAGTATTATGTTGTGAGCTTTGTAGTCAGGCTCCCTGCATTTGGCCTTGTTCTTCTTTAGGCTGTTAAACATATTCAACAAAGTAGGTGGAGGGGTCCTACTAAGCCAAAAGTCAGATAATGTCTCTTCTCTGCTCAGAGTTGTCAGTGGTTTTCCATCTTGAAATAAAATCTGCATTTCTTGTATTAGCCTATAAAAGCCTGTGTAATATGTTCTGTTTCACTCCCCTCTCCTTGTCTCCATTATTTTCTAACTTTATTACTTTCTTGTTTATTCTCTCTGATACTGATTATTACTTGATTATTTCTGGAAGCTTTCACTTCACAACTTTTCTGTATTAAGCCTAGAATCCTCTTTCCCTCGATTTACACATTTCCCTTCTTTACTCCAGATGTTTGTATCAGGGATCCCTTTTCAATGAAGTTGTTCACCCTCAACAACTGGTTATTCTCTGCTTTTTTTTTTTTTTTTTTGCTCATAATATGTATTATTTAATTATTTTGTTTAGTGTCCATGCCTCATATGGTAATTTTAGAAAAGAAGAACTATTAATCCAATATGTAGTCCTTTTATCTGCAGCTCTGAAAATAGTGTTTGAAACATGGTAGAATAAGCCTTTATTCTAAGGAAAAGATTTTGGGTAAAATATTTGTCATATATACTGATATCCATAGTCAGTCTTTTAAGATTGCCATGTACTCCACTATGATCTGTGAATATTCAAGTTATTTAAGGATTCTTTTTCTTATTAAAACAGTGTTAATTAGCACCTAGTTTTTGTCAGTATGCTAAGATTGTTTTTTATTTAAGATTGTATTTTATTCTCTCTTTATCTATTGCTTATGATCTGACTTGATCCAGATACATTAGAGGATCACAGACTGTTGATGAACTTGTGATTCATATGAGTGAATGTGGGTGTGTACCTTATGTATGCTAATATGTAACTGTTAGTGGTCAGATAGATAACACACACAATTAAGCTCATTTGTTGAGCTGTCATCTTTTGGACTAATGGTAGGCAAATGCAGTGGCTCAAGTCTTTAAATAACTAAGGTTTCTTTAAATAAAAAAAATTGAGCCTTTATTAAGTTTAAAATAAAAGCCACAAGTTGCAACTTCTCAAGGAGTAAATAGATGGTTTCATTTCAAAACAGAAGAAAGTTTTTTTTGTGTGTTAAATGGTACATTGTAGTTTCTTGTGACTTAGACTATACTTTTTTGGGTTTATTTCATCAATTGAGTGTTGGGAAGAATAAATACATCATTATTTACACATATTATTATTAGCCATTACACATTTTAAAAATTGAGTTTGCATTCTTACATTTAAGAATTTTAACAATTTTAGGGGTAAAGGGAGAATAGTACTTGATGAAGAAACAGTGATAGCATTATAGTAGACTCACAAATAGTTTAACCAAACTAGTCATGTATCTCAGCCAGCATTTTTTCCAATGTATTTGTTTATACTTATAAGTTATATGTGTATTGTCAGTGGCAATAATAAGGATGATATATACCAAGGGCAAGATTTATCAAGAGCAGATATAAATCTAAATTTCATATAGCTTGTTTTGATAGTTTTGAGGGTGTTTGATTTGTCAGATCAGGTTATGTTTTTTCTAAATTATAAAGCTAACAGAAATTTAACTAGGAGGAGAAGTATCAATCTTCCCATTTTTATTTTGTGCTTTCATTACTAATATTTGTTCAATACATTGTTTCTTTGTAGGAATCTTTTGCAGCTTATCCATTGTGTGAGTAAAACTAAATCACATCCATAATTCTACTAAATTGGGCACACAGAAACTGCCATATATGTCACAGTACACTGAAAAGGAGCCATCAGGTAAGGAGGATGTAGTTCTTCTACATTAAAGACTTCTTGTTTTTCTCTTCTGTATACTTCTTTCTGTATACCTTTTGTGTAATATGTGACATGTCATCATCTGATATATGGTTTAAGGGCTAGTTTTAACTAAACTATAAAGGCTAGTTTTGATTCATGTATTGTATATTTGTAAAGCTTAATCTCTAACTTTTGATATAAAATAAGTGGAAATTCTGATATTCTTTTCCATACCCCTTGGCTTCTGTTGTGCCTTCCACTGTAGAAACTATTCGTTTGGTTGTTAATGATATTGGTTCTTAGACTTTTGGACAAATGGCCTAAACACTTTATTTTAACTTTAGTTTTTCTATTTTCAAAATAGAATACAGAATCCACCTAAAGGTTGTTTAAGGGATTAAATAAGATAGTGAAACATTTGATATTGTGTTATATACACACATGTTTTTCTTTGATGCTCAGAAGTTATTATTTTAATATAGGAAAACAAAAGTATGAAACTGTTCCATTTTTGACTATTCAGTACACATTCTGCTCCTGCCTACTATATGTATATTATATGATTGACTAAACAAACTTAGACTTTATATATATGTGTATAAATATAATATGCTATTTAGTAAAAGATGCTACTGTTTACTATTATGTATCATTCAGTCATCAAAAATTAACATCCACATTTAAATGTTGGTGGCTTTTTTTTTTTTACCATATTGTATCCCATTCACACGTAGATTTGATAGATAAGGTAGCATCTGTTTAACTTGGTCCGTGACTGTTTTCTTATGGAGAATTTTATTGACCCTAGGCTTTGGGACATATTTTATTGTGATCTGCATGGAACACATACCATTTTAAGAAGTTACCTGTCACCTTTGATAGGAATGTATTTATTCCTGAAAGGAATTGAAACCATCATATTGTGTTCTAGAAATTCATTATATTCATATTGAGCACTTATATGGAAGGTACTTTATTTAGGTTATTTGGAAGATCATTCTCCAATCCAGAGAGAGCTTTGGTGGTATAATAATTTGGTATATAAAAAAATATTTTCTGGTGGATTTCATTATAAAAATATAAAATACCAGCCAGGCATGGTGACACATGCCTGTAATCCCAGCAACTAGAGAGGCTAAGGCAGAAGAATCACAAGTTCAAGGCCAGCTGCAGCAAATGATTGAAGCCCTAAGCAACTTAGCAAGACCATGTCTCAAAGTAAAAACTAAAAAGGGCTGGGGTAGTTCAGTGCTTAAAGCGTCCCTGAATTCAATCCTCAGTACTGGGGAAAAATCCAAAATACCTTTGATACCTTAGAAGAACTAAATTTTGAAAGGAAGAGGCAACTAAGTTGCGTTATGAAGTATTTCATGTTGTCTTATTTAGTGTGTGAAAAAGAGGTTTTAAGATACTAATAAGGTGCTGCACTTGATATTCAGTAGCATATGATTTAGTAAATGATAATATAAATGTTAGTTCCTCTCTAACTAGTTATCATTGATGTCCTTCTTTTGTTGTTGATGTTTTCTTCAGCAATGGATCAAGACTCCAACAAGGCTGGTTGGCCCAAACCAGCAGGAGGCTATCAGACAATTACAGGCAGGAGATATGGAAGAAGACATGCCTATGTCAGTTTTAAACCATGTATGACCAGACATGAAAGAAGCTTAGGTCGGGCTGGTGATGACTATGAAGTGTTGGAACTAGATGATGTTCCAAAGGAAAATTCCTCAGGTATGTAACATGTTGTTATAGGGTTATTAATAGATACATAGGAATTGGTCTTATAATATTTCAGATTTTGAGTGGGTTTTATTTATGTGTATGAATGTAAATATAGTACAGTTTCCCATCAAGAAATTTTATATTGAAATTTTTATTAAATTTACTATTTGGGGTAGCGGGAGGGTACTGAGGATTGAGCTCAGGGGCACTTGAACACTGAGCCACATCCCCAGCCCTATTTTATATTTTATTTAGAGCCAGGGTCTCACTGAGGTGCTTAGCACCTCGCCATTGCTGAGACTACTTTAAACTTGTGATCCGCCTGTCTCAGCCTCCCTAGCTGCTGGGATTACAGGCATGCACCACTCTGCCCAGCTAAATTTAATAGTATATACATTTAAACACAGAAGGAAATAGAATATGAAGAAACATTAAAATAGAACTATATTGTTATGGAAGTGATTACATTATTACATCCTTTTTGCCAAAAACTATTCTTTTCAGCAACAACAATAAAACTCTTTTTCATGTAAACTGAGTATATTTTTCCCTGCATACTGCATTTAAATACCTCTTCTTTTAGATTTTATCCTCTAAATAATTTAGCTCAGCTAGTTTATTTTTTAATCACTTTATAAAATACAAAAGTCAAGTAATGCTTAGTTATTCTAATAAAATTTCTTAATTACACAGGGATTTGAAATGTATTTTTCAGATATTGATGTATTGTACCTATACATTTTTTTCCTGTCAAGAAACTTTTGTTTTTTAGTACCAGGGATCGAACTCAGGGGCACTCAATCACTGAA
This sequence comes from Ictidomys tridecemlineatus, assembly GCF_052094955.1. Classification (NCBI taxonomy): domain Eukaryota; kingdom Metazoa; phylum Chordata; class Mammalia; order Rodentia; family Sciuridae; genus Ictidomys; species Ictidomys tridecemlineatus. The sequence goes on along the minus strand of NC_135477.1, from coordinate 115,409,067 downwards.
CCACATACTCAGCCCTTTTTTGTGTTTTATTTAGAGACAGGGTCTCACTGAGTTGCTTAGTGTCTTGCTAAGTTGCTAAGGCTGGCTTTGAACTCATGGTCTTTGTGCTTCAGCTTCCCTAGCTGCTGGGATACAGGCGTGCACCACCGTGCCCAGCTCCTGTTAAAAAACTTTTAATCAAACAAAAATCTCATAAGAAAATACATGAGTATAATGAGAAAGTGTAAATATTAAGAAAGAAACACAGCAATATATAAGAGGCATACCTAACACTGGTTTTTGAGAGGTGAAAAAAAAGATCAGGGGTAGAGGGGAGGCTAGGTAGAAATACTAACACAAACATTTTGAAGTGAATTTTGGAACCATGTACCCTGCTAATAGGAATGCAAAATGGAAAATAGTATGGAGATTTATTAAAAATAGGCTGAGTGTGGTGGTAGATGCCTATAATCCCAGTGACTTTGGAGGCTGGGCAGGATCCTAAATTTGAGGCCAGCCTCAGCAACTTAGTGAGATTCTATCTCAAAATGAAAAGAGAAAGGGCTGGGAATGTAGCCCAGTAGTAGAGTGCCCTGGGGTTCAATTCCTAGCATGTGCACACAGACACCCACACCACCCCCCCCACACACACACACACACTTTGTGTGATTTAATGAGTTCCATTTCTAAGGATATACCGAAAAGAACTGACAGTAGGGTCTCAAAGTGTAATTTTGTACAGCCATTCTCTTAGCATTATTATTTACAACAGCCAAGTGTTCATCAACAGATAAATGGATAAATAAAATATGCCTCATACATACAATAGAACATTATTCAGCCTTAAAAAGGAAGAAAATTCTGACATATGGTACAATATGGATGAACCTTGATGACACTGTGCTAAATTAAATAAGCCAGACACAAAAAGACAAATACTACATGATTCCACTTATGTGAGGTACCTAAAGTGGTCAGAAAGTAGAATGCTGATTGCTGGGTCGAAAGGGAAATAACTGTTTAACAGATAAGAGTATTGGTTTGGAAAGTTGAAGAAAGTTCTAGAAATGGATGATATTGGCAGCTATACAACAACATGAATGTACTTTATATCAGTGAACTTAAAAATGGTTGAGGTGATAAATTTTATGTTACGTATATTTATCATAATAAAACAAAACCAAAAATCATCTTGGTCCTTAAGGAAGATAAAATCTAATAGGCAAAACAGACAAATAATCATTAAGCAAAAATAAAGGTAAAATACCTGACCCACTTAGTGAGGGTAATTAAACATTTTTAACTGAATTCACCATCCTCATTTTATCTCAAGCAGTAATTCTAGAATATTTTTACTGTCATTTATATCTAAGAATTTGGATTAGTAGTTAAGGTCATTCTAATAAAGAAGCTTGTGATAAGATTAAACTTCATTTATTTTATAATTTATAAATTTTTGTTCCAACAAATATCTGTCTTTATTATTAAATTAATGATGAAAGATAGTCATGCTTAGAATAGTTTATGGTATAGATTTTATTTGATCCATGTTTTAGACTTTTGACAATCTATGGCAAAGAGAGTCAACATACTGAATTTTTTGTTGTTTTTTTTCAGTCATAGCTATAATACATCTAAAATGAACTAATTATAAATATCTTACAACAATTCATTTTGGAGATAGAAATCATGTGTCTAGAAACAGACGCAGTCTTTTGAATTAACATCAAAACACAATGGTGTCTCACTTCTCTTAGATTCTATTGCTTGTTGATGTCTTTCATAAGTACTTAAGAAATTTTTTCTTTTTTCTTTTTTTCCACCTGTATGTAATAAAAGTAGGTAAATTTGAGATTACAGCAAGGGCACATTAATTACTCCATTACTCCACTTATACTTCCCATTGTTTATTCTCTCATAAGCTTCTCCTTTATGTGGCTTGCAGAAGGTTTTAGGTATTACTTAGACAAAAAACCATCTGCAAAAGAAATATGAGGGAGAATATATTGAGAATCTACACAGGGCATAAATGAACTCTTATGGTAACCATTCTGCCTTGCCAATTAAGTTAGGAAGCAATAAAATCAATTGCCACATCACTCATTTTCAAATAGGTAATAATTGGTATAATTTCCACATAAATGATAGTTATTCCATAAAATTTTATCTAAATTAATCTTTTTCAAAATGTCTTCTTTTGTTCTCTATGAAGGTTCCAGTGCATTGGATCAAGATCATTCTTTACCCAATGAACCCATATTTGAAAAAAGTGAAACAGAAATTCCCACCTGTGGTACAGCATTGGATCAAACCATTGAGAGCAGTCCACCTGCTGCTGCTGTGCACCAGAGTGAGGAAGGCAGGGAGATCTTAGGAAGCAGTGAGAATGTTCCTAATCACTCTGAGGGAGAGTACACTCCAGGAGCTTGTAATGCCTCAAGTGTCCAAAATGGAATTGCGTTGGTTCATACTGACTCTTATGATCCAGAAGGCAAACACGGAGAGGATAATGACCATCTTCAACTTTCTATACAAGTTGTGGAAGGTGATAAGTATCAAGATGCATTAGGCAATACAGTAATTGAGTTGGAAAATGGAGAGGCAGAGGCATACAATGGTCTTTCACCAGTTCCCTCTCTTAACTGTGAAATAAGAGATGAGTTTGAAGTGTTAGATTCAGCACCTTTAGTGAAAAATTCCACTGGTGATACTGAGCTTGTCCATCAGAACGGCCAGGAATTAAAGAGGTCCTCTTCTGAAGATGAAGTTGTTAGAAAGAAACAAGATAATACTGACCAGGAAAGACAAATAGAAAATTCAACTGAAGATGCCACCTGTATTCCTGAGCGGATTTGTAGTGAACAAAATGGCAGTGATAGGGACAAAAACCGTGGAAGTTCTCCTGAACAGGTAGTGAGGCCAAAAGTTAGAAAAGTGATAAGTGCAAGTCAGGTGGACCAAGAAGTGGGTTTTAATAGGCATGAGGCTAAACAAAGAAGTGTTCAGAGATGGAGGGAGGCTTTGGAAGTTGAGGAGAGTGGCTCAGATGACCCCTTAATAAAATGTGAAGAATATGATGGAGAACATGACTGTATGTTCTTGGATCCACCCTACTCAAGAGTTACACAAAGGGAAACAGAACATCACCATGTAACACCTGAAAGTGGAGCCACAGCCGGAAGGCAAGAAGTTCGGGATAACAGCTTTTGGAATGGCTGTGGAGATTATTACCAACTCTATGACAAAGATGAAGATAGGTAAGTCCTCAGGAAGTACTTGGTCAGATTATGTTGAATAAAGTGGTTTATTTTTAGTGTGAGGCTTGATAGGCTCTTGGGTATGATCAGGAACTTAGATATTTTGACTTATAAATATTCTTAGCGAGCATTAATCCTTAGAATTTTTCATAGGTACTTTGTTCTAAACATTATAACAATCTACAGAAATTAGAAATTCAGATAATGATTATTAGTTATTAAGGGTAAAGATGCTAATTATTTCAATTCATAGTATTTCAATGAATGAAATGCAAAGTACCTGTTTGTTATATTAAAAAATTCTACATAAAGCCAGTTTGGGGTTTAAAAAGTGATTAAAATCACAGGAATTATTGACTAGTAATATTGCATTAAGCTTGCAAGTAGTTGTTAATGTCATCTATTTCCCTTTTTATTGGTTCTTCCTGTTGCTCTTCCTTTCATTAGGTTTACTTTTTATTTATTTATATTTGTTAGCATTTAAAAATTATCATCAACCACTATGTTTGTAAGTACTGCTATGTCCCCCAATAGTAACTGAGGAACTGAAGCATAAAGAATTAACTAACTTCTAAGGTTACAAAGTGACTGAATGATAAAGCTGGAATTTGAGTTCCTATTCTTAACTCCAGAGGCTGTGTTCTTCACTGTACTATGCTATTTTCAAGAGAATGTGTAACTTTTTTTATCCTCAGCATTCTGACTCCTTTTACATACACAATTCCTTTTTTTCCTCCTCCTAAACAATAGGATATCAGAACAAAATGGAGAATTTGTTTGTAAAACTGGTGAATTTTCACCTCCTCAGAGTCCAAACTTTCATGCATCCTTTTAAGCTGTTACAACCCTGACAGTGCAATTGTAAGATTTTATTAACTAGTAAAATAATCATCTTTTTTTTAACTAGATGGTAGCATAAAGGAAAAAATTTATCATTTCAAATATGAATGAACTTTACTTCATGTCATAAAATAGTGAATATTTGATTGTTAAGTATGAATTAAGTATAATATAGTATGTTCAACTTATTTTAGAAAACAACTAAAATATAATTTCTATTGCTATCATGAAGCTTATAAGCTTTAAGGGATAGCAGAAAATTTTAGTGTACTGTTTTTTAAGCTAAGAGTAAATTTAGTTAAGAAGTTTTGCTTGACTTCTGTTTTTTCAGTTTGATTCTACAGCTTTTTATTCAAAATCCACAAAATTATGAAAACAGAAATTGGCTACAAAAACTTGACCCAATGTTAACCTTCTTGATAGCTGATCTGAATCTGATCTAAAATGAGGCCCTTTTTTCAAGTATTCATGCATTTTAATACAGAAACATGAATCTGCTCAGTTATTAGTTGTTGGCCTGAATGCCTTGGGTGTTGTTAAGTAGTATTTCTAAACCTGGTGTGTATTGGGGGTGGGGGGCAGGGTATATCTAAATTCCTCAACATATTCAACCCTAAGATTTTTGGATTGGATTGTGAACCTCTCTTGTATCTCTAGGTTACTATGAAAGAAAAGGTCTTTGATAATCTATCTTTTGGAAAACATAAGGTTGTTGCATTTTTTTCTTAGTTATATTTTTGATTCTTAGAAGAAAATTGCTTAACTTGACTATGCCTTCACCATTGTGAGAACACTAATCAAAAATGGAAACCCCATAGTTTTGCTTGTTTTTTTATGGTCAGGTTGAATATCATATGATGAAGTTAGTGAAATATCATGTTTGTCAGCCCTCAGAAAAAGGGTAGTTTCTTTAGCTTCTGGGTTTGGATTTTTTTGTTTTGGTTCAAGGGCTTGAACCTTCCCCCAGCTATGGAAATGTTACTTTGCCTAGAAGGACTCTGGACTTTAAATGGTTATATGGTATTTTCTTAGTATATTTATTTGTAATTTTTTTCCTGAAGTGATACGTTAGCATTATTAATGATGACTGGTTTTCTTTGTTTGTTTGTTTATTTGCAGGGGAGGGCAGTTACTGGGGATTAAACTCAGGGGCACTCAACCAGTGAACCAGATACCCAGCCCTATTTTGTATTTTATTTGGAGACAGGGTCTCATTTAGTTGCTCACTTTTGCTGAGGCTAGCTTTCAATTTGCCATCCTCCTGTCTCAGCCTCTTGAGCCACTGGGATTACAGACATGTGTCACCGAATTCAGTGTTTTTTTTTTTTTTTTTAATTTTCCTAACAAATAGAATATACAGATAGGATAAACACTTACAGTTAATAGAAACATTAGTAACATTGACTTACAGAACTTGTATTAGGGTGTGCCATAACAATGGAACTGATTTTGTAGCATTATTTAAGACACATTGAAATGCTAGAAACAACTTGGTGTCTTTTTTTTTTTTTTTAAAGAGAGAAAGAGAGAGAATTTTAAAATATTTATTTATTTATTTTAGTTTTTTTGGCGGACATAACATCTCTGTTTGTATGTGGTGCTGGGGATCGAACCCAGGCCGCGCATGCCAGGCGAGCGTGCTACGGCTTGAGCCACATCCCCAGCCCCTGTTTTTTGTTTTTTAAGATCACAGAAATAAGTTCTGAAGCATAGTGCTTCTCCTTTCCATTCCACTTATATTTGCATACAAATATATATTTTAGGACCTTATTTCAGTAGTCAGAATAGTGTCAAGGAGTAATTTTATTTCTATGCTTCTTCATTCTGTTTTTCTATACTAACTCCCTTCCAAATATTATAGATGACCGAATGCCTTTTAATGTGATGCCTCTGAAGGTTAAAATTGAATAGCCATACCATTCTATTTAGTTTCATTTTGCCCCTTGTTCATCTACCTGATGTTTTACTGTTGCCCTGTGCAACGATGATATTAGCAGATTGGAGAAATAGGGAAATAGTGGCTCGACTTTTCTCAGTTTTTTGAGAAGCAAAGTATAAAGAGCTGATTCTCAATTTGCGTCTATGAGCTTTTGTTTTGTTTTGTTTTGTTTGAGTTGATTTATCTGCTGTGTAATACTAAAGGTGATATACTTGAAACATTTTTTTTTGGGGGGGGGGGTCATGGTTATATTATAAAAGTGATAAATCATGCTGGGATAGTGGCAGAAGACAGTAATCCCAGTGACTCCAGAGGCTGAGGCTCAGTGGTAGAGCACTTGCCAAGCATGTGTGAGGCCTTGGGTTTGATCCTCAGCACTGCATATAAATAAGTAAGTAAGTAAGTAAGTAGATGTCAGCCTCTTAAAAAAGACTAGGGATTAAAACTCAGTGGTGAAGAACATCTCTGGGTTCAAACCCAGTTCAAAATAAAATTTAAAAAAAATAAAAAGGCAACAAATAAAACACCAAGAACAAAATTTATTGTGACATTTTTTAGATATCAGAACTTGGGCTACTTTTTTTTAAATATGGATTTTTTTATATGTGGAAAAATATTTTTAAAAATGCATGATCGCCTTCTTCCCTGAAAAATTCTAAGGGATCACTTAATCACATCTGAAATGTTACACTCTGTGGGGATAAGCATTGCAGCTGGTAGCATTGCTCTAGGCTCCTTGACAGAAATGGAGCACTACCTTATTAAATTTGAACTGCAAAGGGAATTTTAATAGACAGCATATAATTACAAGACTTGGAATTAGACCAAAGAGTTAAGGTTAGCACCTTACACTTTTGAAATATACCCTGAGAACTTTAGTAACTGAGAATAAGATGTTGAGTTTAAAAAAAAAAACAAAAAAAACTTTCAGCAATACTAGTACCTGTTAACCTTGGGCCTGTTTTGAAGAGAGGCATGCCATCTGCTGACCATTCCTTATAGCACTCGAGGGGTTTTTTTAAGGGTTTTTCTGTTCCTAGGACTTAACTTTCCTTTGAAAATGTTAAAAAATAATAAAAATAATTAAGGGAAATGTCAGGACAACTATTTTTATTGGTATTATTGGGAGAATAAAATGAATATTTGCCATTTAGTTGATTTCAGCTTGATATATTGATTTCAATAAGGTTTATTGAAATTTTCTTAAGTACTAGGGTTTAATTCATGTGCTCTATAAATGTATGATAATAGTGATCCCTGTACACATAGTATTCAGCAGCCTTATGAAGAAGACAAAATTGTTGTCTTCTTGTTATGAAGAAACTCATTGTTGAGGCTATTAAGCTTTTTTATATTCTATATAAGTTAGTTGAGAGTCATGAAGAAAGAGGTCCCTTGACAACCACAGCAACAAATAAAACATCTATAAACAACCTAAACAAAGATCTTTAAGCACATGCTGCAACATTTTAGCAAACTTTTTATCTTGTTTCCAAGTTCACAGAAATTTAGTAGTAAACTATAGATAAATGAATGTGTTCCTCAGGCATGCTCGGAAGTTATTGTGTTACAACATCCTGGTATAAAGGGAAAAGAAAGTAATAAAAGATAGGCACAATTCGAAAAAGCGCAGACATCTAGGTCTTGTTAACTAAGTTTAAGTAGCCTTATATATTTGAATATACTCCATTTGTATCGGCATATTGCATCACAGTTCAATGTTAGTAGTGGTGAAATGTCCCAGAATGAAAATTATGTCAGATAACAAAATTTTCAAAAATTTCACTTTTCCTAGGTTCCTCTATAGAATTTCATAAAAAATGAGGTAAATGGCAGAAAAGACAAACCTATCATTTCCTTGGGGAATTAGGGAATGAAAGATTACTTGGATTGGTTTTACTTAGAAATCTTATTTCTGCCTGGAATTTATATCTAAAGTATTTTTGTCTGTCTGTAAATCACATATAATTTTACTTCTATATGAAAAATTTCCTTTGCTTCACAACTGAATGGATAAAGTGTTAACATTTGAGTAGGTTGTCTACTTTTGAATGTCACTTTAAATGCTTCTTGGGAACGATACCAATGAAAGACCATATGGAGTTCAAGGAGGTACTTTCTTTGGTTTTTACTTTGAGAATTTTAAAATGCTTAACTTACCTGCTTTTAAAATCCTATTTATTCTGTTGCTTTCTGGCAGTGAAAATATTTTTAAATCTTTTTGTTTTTCATTCCATATACTCCTGTCAATCTTAGTGGATAACTTTGTTTCCTTGCTTTCCTAGATAGGTTAAAATAAACGTGTACTTTGTCTCCTTTGTATTAGAATGTTATTTTTAATTTCTTCTTCAATAGAGAAGTAGTTTTTCTAATTCTGTGCTGATAATTACTTTGTGCCAATAGTTACTTCTGGCACCTTACTTATTTATTATCCTTACCCCTAGATTGTATCTTTCTTCCTCTCAAGCTTGAATTTTTTCTAAATCCTGGGCAAAACCTTCACTTTATCTTGCTCAGTTAACACTTGTCCTGTTTGTTTTCTCTTTCACTGCTAAATTTTTAGTGTTCATATTCCACATATAGTAACTGCCTTAAAATCCAATTTCCAATATTAGTTCTATATTCTCTAATATTAACAGTGACCTCCTAATTTCCACATCTGTTCATCTTTTCTCAGAATCCACTTTCCTTGACTTGTACTCTTCAGGCTATTTATTCATCCTTCCCTACAGTTTCTCTTCCATTGAGCTAGGTTGGTTTCTTCTTTGCTAACTCTCTTCTGGATATCAGAGGTCTGCCTTTTTCTTAAAGATTATTCATATAGTAAATATTTTAGGCTTTGTGGGCCAAAGGCAAAAATCAAGAATATTATGTATATAACCATGTAAAGTATAAAACAAACAAACTCATTTTCTAGGTCTTGAGAAGGCAGGCAGGTGACCTAACTTGATTCTCGGCCAGAGTGTAACCTCTGGTATAAAGGAAGACAAAAGTTTAGTGGGTCACCAGGAAGCTGATAATTGTTATTAAATATAGACAAACCGGAGGATGTAGAGTAGGTTTTCTTTGGTTAAAAAGGAAAATAGTAGTGTGCTGGTAGGAAATCCACTGAAATGTCTGAAGAGATGGATTATGTTATGAAAGAAATAATGGTTGTCTTTTTTAAAAGTTTGCTGTTTCCAAAAGTTGTACTTTTTGTCTGCAATATTCATCTAAATATCACTGTAGGCTTGAAAAGCGAATATTAATATCCCTATTTCATAGATGAGGAAATGTGACTTCACTGAAGTTTATTGCCCAAGCTTGCATCACTAGTAAGTAACTGAGACAGACCTTGTTCTTAGCAATATAGGGTTCCACCACCAGTGTTAAGGAAAAGGCAGTAGTGACTGGAACTTTCACCTGATGTTAAATAGTGCTTTGTTTCTTAAGTTCTTAAGTAAAGAAATTGCCCACAGTAGGATTTTTGTTTAATTTTTTTTAATATTAGAAAATCTGTATTATAATCGAATAGTCTCCTTTTACTAATTCTCTGAAGCAATTTAGATTTTTAGAGTTACAAATTGGTAATAGACATTAAGTTTGAAATTTGTCAGAGAAAATAACATTGACAATGAAATAGTAATAGAAATTGTTCATATACTAATATTTCTCACTCATCAGAAATGTAAAGTAACTTTTAGAACATACTTGAAAGTGTTAATTGTTGGCTCTTTTCAAAAAGCTAATTGTGAATTAAAATTTCTCTATTTAAAATCATGTGGTTGCACAGTCTTTAGTACCCTCCAAGAGTTTTTAAGCATTTTATTATTCAGGCTCCTTGGACACTACTGGTAAATTATTAAAGAACCTAGGACTTTGCACTTATAGAAAAGGGAAATTCCTTAGACCAATTAAATTAGTAGACTTTATTTGAGCAAAACAAAAACAATTCATAATTGGGCAGCTCCCAATTCAACACATACCAGCAATGTGATCAGGCAGCATTTGTAGAAAGATGGAGATGAGAAATGGAAAACAATTTAATTGACTACAGCTTAGTTTATTGGTTGGTCATTTGGTTACATCTTAGTTAATTGGCTGAAGGACTTCCTACAGCCAAGCAAAGCTTACTTCATATTATTAAATTCTATTGGTTTGCTTTGATGAACCCAGCTCAGATTACCAGTTCCATGAACTCCCACAAATTTTATTTAACACTTATGAAAAATAAATGATATGTTAAAGAAGCAGCTGTACTATATAATGAGTTGGACTGAAAAAGCAATAATTCTAGCTCATGAAATAATTGGAAAACAGAATCTGCAATTTTACATAGAAGGATCTTGAAAGAAATGAGGTGATCTAGTGAGGAAAATAGGGTGAAGTTGTTGTGAAGGGTCTTGATGGTGAGAAAAATTGTTTTGGCAAAATTTTATGATTTGGGACTAAGGTTTGGAATAGAGCGTTTGTCTAAGGGAAGAGTTGGTTGTATGAATGTTCTTGAATCATAGTGTAATGACTCATAATGGTTCTCAAAGAAGTTTAATGTTTTTATTATGTATGCCAGTATTTCAAAAGTGGGTGCCATAGAATTGGGGATATAGCTCAGTTGGTAGAATGCTTGCCTTGCATGCACTAGGCCCTGGGTTCAATCCCAAGCACCACCAAAAAAAAAAAAAAAGAAAAGTGGGTGAAGGACATCAAGTGGTACATAGAAGTGTTTTTATTTTTATCATTGTTTATTTATTTGAGAATTTTTAAAAATATAGCTGGCACATTAAACCTGGGATTTATTGATGTCTTATTATTTTCCAGGCCCTCTTAAAGTGATTGATAAATTATACTTATCCCTCACGTGAACTCACCAAGTTACTAGATACTGCATTATATGTACATGATAGTGAGGATATAATTGTGGGGAGCCACAGTGAATGACCACACCCTTCCAGTCCTGATGCCTCAGATTCTGACCAACCACTGCATTCACTGTGGCTTGGGCGGGGTCTAGCTCCAATGATAAGGAGTCTTCTTTGTGGGATGTGCCTCTAGGGTTGACTTACACTCACTTGTTCCTTGTAATCCTGCCCCTTCTGCCCGTTTTTGGATAGAACTTTCTAAGAACAAGAGTCCCCCCAATAAAAGCTCACTTCCGGATGTATTGCCTCTCTTGTCAGCCTCTTGTGACTTTCTCTTGCTCTCTCTTTTGGGGAGCCTGAGGCTGAGAGCGGGGAAGCCATCTTGAAGCTTGTGTAAAGGTAAATTGTAAAGGTAAAACTGTGTTTTATTTGGTGTCCCTGAAAATTCACACAAGTGATCTTAAGTTCAGCTGCCCACTCTGTTTGAGGGCAGCATATAATGGTACAGAGAAGTTTTCAGTGCTAGTAAGTGGTAGGTTCAAGTCCAGAAAAGCTAACTGCAGAACCTGTATTCTCACCTGTTGTTCCTTAGGACACAGTGTTGTTTTTTGTTTTGTTTTGTTTTTTATGAAATTTATTTTTTATTTTTAAGTGGATACAATATCTTTATTTTACATTTATATAGTGCCAAAGATCAAACTCAGTACCTCGTACTTGCTAGGTGAGCACTCTACCACTGAGCCACAACCCCAGCCCAGGACACAGTGTTTTTATGCAACTGTAGCAAAATCCTGAAGATGATCAGTACATGGCTTAAGTTTTTGAAATACTGCTTTAAGAAAAAAAAGAGCTATTAAAGGTTTTTGGAGTATTACACTATAAATGTATCATTTAATAGAAGTTGAAAAGAAATTATATTGTTACTTAGGATGGATTTTTTTTAAGTGAGTTGAAGGAATAGGATTAAATTCAGGAAGATCAATTAAGAGTTGACTAGAGAGGTCTAGGTTTGGATAAAAGCACTGAACCAGATAACTTTTTTTTTTTAAGTAGAAATAGGGGAGGTACATAAGAGTGTTTGCGCAAAAAAGAATGAAAAGTAAGAAAGTACTTAAACATGAAAGATTAGGGAAGAATCAAAGATAAGTGGTTTTTTAAATGAGAGCATGGTAATGCCATTAGCAAATAGGAAATTGAGGAAAGAGACTCATTTAGAAATGAATTTCATAATAAAAATATAACTTTTGAAAGGAGGATGAGAAATCTAAAAAATGATCAATGAGCAGTTAACAATCATTAAAAAAATAACATCTGTACATTCAGATGTTGTCTCCTTAGAGGTGAGGGTTATGTGTAATGAGTAATAATAACATAGACACAGGATCTGCAAGCTTTTTAAAAAAGGGTCAGATAGTCAATATTTAAGGCTTTGCTGACCAAGAGGCAGAACCAAGATAAACGTGTAAAACTATTTTTAGTTCACAATTTAAATAGGTAGTAGGGCTAGGTTTGACCCAAAGTTTGTAGTTTGCTAATCTTTGACATAGATTTCTTAAAATAAATTGACTTTTGAACCCAGGGGCATTTAACCACTGAGCCACATCCCCAGCCCTTTTTTTATTTTTCATTTTGAAACAGGGTCTTGCTAGGTTGCTGACCCTGGCTTTGAACTTGCCATCCTCCTGCCTCAGCCTCTCAAGCAGCTGGGATTACAGGCATGTGCCGTAGTGTCCGGCTGCCATTCCTTTTGCATTGACATTTAGAGCTATTCCATATTTATTTCATTAATCTGGGAAAGTACAGAAGTTTTATTTGTTATGTTTCTGGACAGGCTGTATTCTTGAGTTAAATATTTTAAATGTGGTCTTTTATATAAGTAAGTTGGAAATTGCTACTTTACACAGAAATCTTATATTGTTAAAAATATATCAAAATTGAAGTTAGTAATTTAGGAAACTTCGTAGTCAAGGAATCTTAAAGGAGTTTAATAAACTCCTTTAAAACTATATCTTGTTTTAGATATTGATGCTTATATAAGTCTAGAAATGGTTTACTTGATCTTAGATTATTCTTTGGGTCACAGAACATTTCACAGAACACAAATTACTTTGGCTCGTACCCAACTGAATATTCTTTAGTTGCTGTACCTAACTATATTGCATTCCTTCTCTAGGATATTTGTACCCTGCTACCCATTGTTGACTCAAAATTGGAAGTTGGTTATTTTTATTTTTTAATTTTTTGCTTCTAATAAACCTCTTGGAGCTTAGATTAGTGCTGCTCTGCTGTTTATAAATAGCATCTTGATCTCTTGATTCATCTTTCTATAAAAGGAGGAACTCACTAGATATTTATAGCATTATATCATGTAATTTTCTACCAATTATCACTTCCTTCCAAAATATGAGCTAAGATAAAATTCCCAGTTACTGCCAAAAGAGAAACAAGCAAGCAGCCCCCTCCCCCAAAAAAGTAAAATAAAACCAGATTAGCCAAATGAAATTTTCTGAGTTTTATGAAGTTCATTATTAATCCTCTTTATTTTACCTTTTGTTTCCCTATCTAAATATTCTGTTGAACTAAAATTCATTTTTTGTTCAGTGCTCCTTCTTAGGAATTTGAATATCCTTTTAAAAGTGTTTTGTGCTGAGCACGGTGGCACAAGCCTTAATCCCAGTGGCTCCACAGGCAGGAGGACTGCAAGTTCAAAACCAACCTCAGCAGTTTAGTGAGGCACTAAGCAACTGAGTGAGATCCTGTCCCTAAATAAAATACAAAATAGAGTGGGAGATGTGGCTCAGTGGTCAAGTGCCCCTGGGTTCAATCCCTGGTACCAAAAATAAAAAAAAATAAAATAAAAATTGTGGTTTTTTTTATGGTAGTAGTTGAAATTTATACACAGAATGTAAGTAATTACATGTCAGTATGTAATTAGAAAGTTATTTCAGTCAGATCAGGTGAGCAATAAATTTATTATTTAATCCAGATAGCATTTGTGATTACCAAATTTTATTTAAAATATTATTTAAAAATACATCAAAACTATTGAAAGCCTATACGTAAGCACAATGGAGTTATATGCGTCAGTAAAAGAAAAAAATAACGTGACATGTCTGCAATTTGCCGTATGCCCTGATCATTTGAAAGAATTAATTCTGCTGAATCTATTTCTGAATTTTTAAAAAATGTTTTAAAAATTGAATTAACACCTAAGCATCTGTGACATCAGCTATCCCTTCTATACCGTGCTGCCTGGTTAATATTTCTAATGATAAAACTAACTGAACATGTAATGATGGTATATTTTATTTCTGTTTTGATTTGCAGTTCAGAATGTAGTGATGGGGAATGGTCTGCTTCTTTGCCTCATCGATTTTCTGGTACAGAAAAAGATCAGTCCTCAAGTGATGAAAGCTGGGAGACTCTGCCAGGAAAAGATGAGAATGAACCTGAGCTGCAGAGTGATAGCAGTGGCCCTGAAGAAGAAAACCAAGAATTATCTCTTCAGGAAGGGTATGTTAAAACAGTGAGATTTACCTTCTTATTTGTTTTTTGATGTGTATTGTACAGTAATGGTATATATCACATTTAAATGTTGGGTATGCCTCTGAATACCTTTTTAGAACCCATTCAGAACCAACAGGCTCTACTGATTTTTTTCATGATGCTTTTAAAAGGGACAATTAAGAATACTAGTCAGTATCTTCTACAGAAATATAATGTATGCTGTCACTTTGCTTTTTAAGGAAAATGTGTACATTTAAAAGGTCCATTTAAGCTGCATGAGGTGGCATATGCCTGTGATCCCAGCAACTCTGGAGGGCAAGGCAGGAGGTTCACAAGTTCAAGACAAGCCCCAGCAACTTATCAAGACCCTAAGCAACTTAGTGAGACTCTATCTCAAAAAATAAAAGGGGCTGGGGATGTAGCTTAGTGGTAAAGTGCCCCTGGGTTCAATCCCCAGTACCTAGTACAAGAAAAACAGATAAATAAGATAAAAGGTCAATTTAGTTGAGTTAGGAATGAATAAATTACAGTTGCCATTGCTATACATGTGAAGCATTGGCTAAAGAGAATGGGCAACCTCAAGAGGGAAATCAGTGATTGTTTCACAGAAATGGAAACAGTTGCAAAAATTAAAGATCTAATATTCTTGTCTGATTGCATTGGATGATATCATCAAAACATCAGTGAATGATGATAAACATCTTAGACTTTTCCTAACTCTAATGGAAGTGCTCCTAGTCTAAGTGTTGTTCAACTTACACTGTGAAGGGCCAGATAATATTTTTTACTTCATATGCCAGTTTCTGTTGCAGCTTCTCAGACTTCTGTTGTATAAAGTAGCTATAGGCAATATGCAAATGAATGGTTGTAGCTGTGGTTCCAATACAGTTTATTTACAAAAGGAGGTTGTAAATAACCTGTGGCCCATGATGTACCATTACTTATTCTAGTATTTCCCCAGTACGAATGATCTTGGTTTTTAGGTTGATTTCTTTCTTCAACATAAGAGCATGTATGTGCCTACACTCACAGGTTCTTTTTTAAATCACTAAAGAAATATGTACCTTTTATTATTATATGGGTTTTGTTGACTGTATTAAAGTCCTTTTAGCATCAGTGGAAATGATCATAATGATTTTCCACTTTTGACCTGATGATCTTGAGGAATTATTCTCATTAGATTTGCTAATATTCAACTACCCATGCTCTTTGAATAAACCAAACATGATCACATAGACATAGTTTAATGTTGGATTCTGTTGCTGTTATTTTGCTTAGTACTTTTGAGATCCTTAAAAGTAGGCATTGTTTCTACAATTTGGTTTCAGTATCAGTTTGGTATTTGCTTTGCTAAATAAAACATGTACTTTTCTATTATCTGCATCAGTTGTTTAAATAGCTTAATTATTCCTTTAAAGTTTGTTAATATTTGCTTGTGAAATGATCTAGGTTTAGTGTAGGGGGGAATATCTTTTTAGATAATTTTAGTTTTTTCCCATGATAACTGGTTGGTTTCTAATATTTATTATCTCATTGTCTCTATTGTGGTGAATTGTTTTCTAAAAAAAAAAAAGTACTCTTTCATCCTGTACTAGTATTAAAATTTGTGCTTCTCAAACTATATAAATTTCCTGCTTGATATTAATGCTCTAAGAAAATCTAGGTAGGATAGACAGATAATAAATAAGATATAAATACAATAAGTTACAAACTGTGATAATACTACAATGGAAATACAACAGCAATGTGCCAAAAGATAACTAATAGGGTTACTCTTTTGAAAACAAAAGATTAGACACTAAGCAAATCAGTATGGAGTTTCCTCAAAAGACTAGGAATATATGATATATCACTATATGATCCAGTAATACCACTCCCTGCTATTTGTCCTAAAGAATTAAAATTAGCAAACTGTAGTAATAAATATGCATTCTTATGTTTATAGCAGCACAATTCACAATAGCCAAATTATGAACCAACCTAAGTATCTGTCAGTGGATGAATGGATAAAGAAAATGTGGTATATGGGCACAATGAAGTTTTATTCAGCCATAAAGAAAAATGAATGAAATTATGTTATTTATAGAAAAATGGATTGAACTTGAAAGCATTATTTTAAGCAAAATAGGTCAAACTCAGAAAGTCAAGGATCCTATGTATTATCTCTTATGTGGAAGCTAAAGATAAAAAAAGAGGAAAAGAGTGGTGGGAGATGAGTAGAGAAAGGGGATTAGAAGGAGGGAAAAAACGGAGGAAATGATGTTGACCAAATTATATTGTATGCATGTATTAATATGTAAAAATAAATCTATTATGTGTAATTATAACACATCAATAAAAATATGGAAAAATTTAAAAAGAAAGTAAAAGGTTAGAGATATTTCAGGGGCTGGGGATATCGCTTAGTTGGTAGAGTGCTTTTCTCACATGCACAAGGCCCTGGGTTCAATCCCAAGCATCACACACACACAAAAAAAAAAAAAGAAAAGAAAAAGAAAAAAAAAAGAAAAGAAAGAAAGAAAAGAAAAAAGAGAAAAAAAGAAAGAAAGAAAGAAAATGATATTTCAGGCAAATACTAACAACAACAACAAAAAACCTGAAAACATTGCATAACATTTACAAAGTAGACTTAAAAGACAAACATTATTAGAGAGAAATAAAGTCACAACTGAAGGTAATAAACCCAACTTACCAGGGAAATAAATGTACCAATTCTAAACTTGAATGCATCTACTGACATGGAGTCAAATTATACAAATCAAAATTTGACCAAACTATACGCAAAATTTACCATCTTACTAGGAAATTTTTACATACCTATCTCGATTACTAATAATTCATGGATATTAAAAGCTCTATCTTTAGCAGACTTGTGTAAGTTAAGCATGATTTAATGAAGATTGCATTCTCAGAAATACACAAAGAACAATTATAAAAACCAGATATGTACCATTCTACTAAGTACAAGTTAACACTCTCCAAAGAATCAAATATGCAAACTGTATTCTCTGACTACAATTAACTTAGAAGAAAAAACAAAAGCATAAGTTTTTTTAAAAAAAAATACTTATACATATGGTTATTCTTTCTTTAAATAACCAGTAGAACAAAGAAGAAAGTATAATAGAAATTTAAAATTGTTTACAACTCAATGATAATAAACATACCATCAGTCAAAACTTGTAGAATACAGTGAAAATTATATTCAAAGGAAACTTTATGATCATAAATGCTGTGTTAGAAAAGAAGAAAAAGTGGCTGGGCATGGTAGTATGTACCTGTAATCCTAGCAACTCTAGAAGCTAAGGCAGGAGGATTTCAAGTTTAAAGCCAGCCTCAGCAATTGAGTGACACCTTAAGCAACTTAGCAAGACCCTGTCTCAAAAGAAAAAGAAAAAGGTTTGGGGATGTAGTTCAGTGATTATGTGCCCCTGGGTTCAATCCCTGGTACCAAAAAATAAGAAAGAAAAGAAGAAAAGCTAACAATGAAGGAGCTGTGCATTTAACTTAAAATAGAAAAGGAATATTAGAATAAAGAAAATAATAGGAGATAAGAATTAGTATTAATAAAACTATGAGTAAACATCGATGAAGTAGAAAAAAAGTTGAAGACCAAAGAAGCCATAAGTTTAACAAGTAGACAAAGATTGGATAGAACTGAAAATAGTACTGTAAAATTTTGTGTGGTGAATTTGAAGACTTTCAAGATATTGACAAGTTACTAGAAAAACAACTTACCAAACTTAAGAGGAAAACGGAGGTCTAAATAATTAAAAATATGGAATTAATTATTTAAAATGTTCTCATATATCAAAAATATGGAATCAATTGTTTAAAATGTTCTCATATCAGATCATAGCTGATCTGAATGATTTTAGAGCTGAATTCTCTTTAATAATGAATTCCAGGGTCAAATCACTTCATTCTTATGTAAATTATTTCCAGAGAATAAAAAAAGAACTACATCTTCAAATTAATTCTATGAAAGTCCAGTGTAACCCTAATTTAAAAAGTGTATGTGAAAAAAATTAAGCTTATTTTATTTATTAAAATAGATTCAAAATCTTAAAAATTACTGGGAATTTGAATATTTAATTTTTTTTAAAGAAAGATAAATTACCAATCTTAGTTTATTCCAGAAATGTGAAGGTAGAGTCACATAGAAGATCTGTAATTATTATTCATCACATTAACAAAATACAGGAGAAAATCCATATTATATAGTCTATAGATGCAATGAAAAAAATTACTTAGTACTGTATGATGGAAACTCAAATTAAGATTGGAATGGTATTTCCTTGACCAAGGAATGGCATGTCTTTGCTATTATTGTATTTACAGCAATAATAGCAAAATCTGTAGAAATTATTTTTAACAAGAAAATATTAAAAATTTTCCTTCCTTGAATTTAAATTAGTAGTTAAGAAAAGTTTGCTCATTAGCATTGTTTTTATAACCTTCCTAGTGGAGGTCTTACCATGGTACACTGGGAAAATAATAAAAGGCAAGATATAAAAGGAAGAAAATAAATTGCTGTAAATATATTTGAAGTTTTTGAAAAATTTAAAATTATAGTCTTTCATTCCCTTGGGATATTTGTTTCTGCCACTAACTCTACAAAATTGAAGATACTTTTGACCTACTATTCAGAATCTTATTTATTTGTTTTAATTTATAAAGAATTGATATTTATTTATTTGGCTTATGGTTTTGGAGGCTGGGAAGTCCAAGAGCCTGGCATTGGCATCTAATGAGGGCTGTTTTCTTACTTTATAGCATGGTAGAGGACATCACATGGTGAGACAGAGCAAGCATGCCAGCTGGTTACAATCACCCATGCTATCGTGGTGTTCCACCCTCTTAACCTCATCTAAATCTAATTGCCCCTCAAAGACCCCAAAGTAGCATATGAATTTGGGGGTTAAATTCCCATTATGTGAACTTTAAAATTAAAACCATGGCTGGACCCATTGCTTCCCCTCTGCAGGTGCTGTTTTTCTTCTCCCAGCTGTTCCTTACCTTGCAGCCTGCTATTATGACTGTTTCCCCATCCCCACAGAACCATTTTCTCCTTGGAATTCCTGCCCCTGTCTCTATCTGCTCCCTCAGTCCTTCTAATCCTCTTTGAGGCTGTGCAGAGAGCATAGTGGGATCTGAGAGGATATGAAGTAGGAACATGAATGAATATTTTTTCTTGAGGTGGTTAGGCCTTTCTTTTTAATTAAATTTATTTTTAACATACATAAAATTGAGCATATTAAGGGGTACCATGTGTTATTTCAAATACATTTATACACTGTGTAATGGTTGAAAAAAATTAAACATAGCTACCTCCTGAAACATTTTTCATTTCTTTATGGTGAAAGCATTCAAAATTCTTTTTTACCAGATGTTTGAAATATATATCATTTAAATGTTATAGTCTCCTTACTATGTAGTAACATACCAGAACTTCTTATTCTTATCTAACCTCACCCTAGCACCCATAGATTAAATAATCACCTTCTCTCCTGCACCAGTTCTTTTCTTTTATTTCCTTTTTTAAATCAAGCCAATTGTAGTCTCAGCATAGTACCAGTCTTCTTACCTAGTAAATTTTGTGTTAAATGGTAGGAATTGGTTTGTAACATGTTGATAGCATGTCTTATCCCAATAATTTTCTTCTTTTATAACTGTTAAGTGAATCATTAAGTCAGGCATGGTGGCACATGCCTATAATCCCAGTGATACAGAAAACTGAGACAGGACATAGCTCAGTGGTAATGTGCTAAAAGAAATGTATTTTTTGTTGGAGTACATTAGAAATAACAAAAATTTCCAAGGACTTTTCCATATTTAACAATTGAATTTTTTTAAAGCTATTTTCAAGAATTTATTATTATATTCACAACATCAGATAGAGAGTACCCGTTATTGTGAAGTATGTGTTAGAGGGTGAGGCTACATGATGAGTCACAACACTATGCCCTTTAGAGCTCCCACTCTAGTGGAGGAGATGGATGAGTCACCAGATGAGCTATAATATGGTGTGATCAGTGCTGCCATCAAGATGTGAATCAAGAACCGTTAGAAATTTTGAGTTTAACCTTGTATCTCTATTCCATTTTGGGATTAATTTTTCATTGGGTCTAATTATGCTACACAAAAGGAAAACATCCACTTTATATATTAAATATTAAAATTTAAAGGAAATAAGCATATTTGTTGTGCTCATTTCACTGGTTTTATTAGACTGGCCATATTAGGTGCCAAGTCTCAAGTCTGTTTTATTAAATTTTCAGTTTAGTATTAGAAATTACTTTTAAAATTTTCATTGGTTTGGGTACATAAAGAGCTTCCATTTCTGTGTATTTAAAATACATTGATTCTTACATGTAGATATTGTCTGAGTCTCTTTAAACATAATAGTCTCTAGTATCTACTCAGGGATTGCTCTTAGTACCCTCTGCCTATATCAGAATCTATGAATGCTCAAGTCCCTTCTATAAAATGGTATAGTTATTTGCATACAGTCTATACACATTCTCCCATATATTTTATTTTTCCAATTTTGCAGGGTTTGGGATTTAACCCAAGGCCTCCTACATGCTAAGCAAGCATTCTACTACTGACCCTACCCATCCCATATATTTTAAATTATCTAGATTACTTACAACACCGAATACAATGTCAATGCTATGTAAATGATGGTTGTAATTTATTAAATAAGGAATAATGACAAGGGGAAAGTCTGTATATACTTAGTATAGTCACTTTTTTTTTTCTGAGTATTTTTAGTCTAGGTTGGTTAAAACCTTCAATGTAGAACCTAAGGATACAGAGGGCCAAGTGTATACATCATTTTTACTCCTCTAAGTTAAGCTTGCACCAAATATTAACAGAACTCTAATGAGTTTCTCTTGAATCTGAAATATATGAATTGTATATTTTACAAAATACATTTATCAAAAATATATATGGTTGAATAATCACATCTGTTAAGGCCAAAACTAAAATTCAACTTTGCCAAGAATTTGCTCTAATATTAACCTCCTTTTACATTCTAAAAGGCATACCAATTCTAAAAGTACCTTCTGTTCAGTTATTTGCAGTCTGAAAAATTGATAATTTAGGAAGACCAGATTTTCAAAATTAGTCTTTTATACTGATGTAATGCCAAATTACAGTTTTGCTCATATTTTTTCCTATTTAGACTTGCTCTTAGAGAGTGAACAGCCTTATTTGAGCAATCTGTGACTACATCTAGATTTAATTAATTAATTTATTTTTATTTGATTTTTTTTTTTTTTTTTTTTTTTAGTTTTAGTTTTAGGTGGACACAATATCTTTATTTTATTTTTATGTGGTGCTGAGGATTGAACCCAGTGCCTCATGTGCATGCTAGGGCACTTTACCACTGAGCCACAACCCCAGCCCCTAGATTTTATTTTATTTTACTTTAAATATTTATTTTTTAGTTGTAGTTGGACACAACGCCTTTATTTCACTTGTTTATTTTTGTATGTGGTGCAAAGGATCAAACCCAGGGTCTTGCACATGTGATATGAGCGCTCTACCGCTGAGCCACAAACTCAGCCCCGAGATTTTACTTTTTAACAGTAATTTTTGAGTAACTGTTTAATAAACTAGTTTTTATATTACCAAGATAAATGTAGGTCCAAAAGTCTTCTTCTAGTTAATATATATTTTGCATCCAGAATATATTCATTAGGAATGATGGGGTACATTCAATGTCAAATGCATAATTGTGATGGACTGATTATATCTATCAAGAAATGACTAATGTCTGAAGTGGAGCAAAGAGAAAATTAGAAGATAATAATAAATTAATACATTTTCAGAATTCTGACTTGTTCATATAATAGGGCTTTGACCAAAGGGAAAAAGGGACTCTTGTGGTTGAAGTTAAGAAAACCTTCAAGATTTGAACATTTGTTAAATTTTAGACACCTTTTAGTTTTAGCTATATTTGAAATTGATATACAAACAACTCCTTATTCATTGGTCAGATGACCCACATAACTGCTCATTTCACTCTTGTAGTTTATAGTAATTGAAAAGATGATTCTGAAATATGATTAGTAAGAGTGAATACAGCTTTACCTTTTAATGATACAGGCTTTAGTGTTTTAGAAATATTTAATGAATTGCTAATAATTTATTGCCAAGTAGTGCTTTCTGGTTTAACTTATTTTGCTAAACAGATAAAATAAAATTACATTTTAAGAATACAGATTCTGCGAGGTGTGGTAGTGCACGCCTATTATCCCAGGGGCTCCTGAGGCTGAGACAAAAGGATCCCCAGTTCAAAGCCAGCCTCAGAAAAAGCAAGGTGCTAAGCAACTCAGTGAGACCCTGTCTCTAAATAAAAAAATAAAAAATAGAGTTGGAGATGTGGCTTAGTAGTAGAGTGCCCCCTGAGTTCAATCCCTGGTAACTCTCCCTGCTGCCCCCACCCCCCAAAAAAAGAATACAGAGTCTAATATACCTGCTAAAAAGTGAATTTGTGTAACGTGAGGAAAATAAAACAACAACAATGGGGGGGGGAATAACAACAGTATAACCAATTTCCTTTGTGAATTTCCAAAGATATTCTATTTATATAAAAGCATATGTGCACTTCTTTATTTTTTTATACAACTGGTAGCACATTGTATCTATGAACACTTTCCTTTTGTTTTTGTTTTGTTCGTAGATCTATTTTTTAATTGTTCTGTATTCATACATAAGGATT
Organism: Ictidomys tridecemlineatus; assembly: GCF_052094955.1. Lineage (NCBI taxonomy): Eukaryota > Metazoa > Chordata > Mammalia > Rodentia > Sciuridae > Ictidomys > Ictidomys tridecemlineatus. The sequence continues at coordinate 115,385,973 of NC_135477.1, read as the reverse complement.
TCTTTCATTCTTTTAAAAAATCTTCGTAGTATGGTATACTAATTTTCATTGGTAAACACTTAAATTTTTTCAGTTTGGGCTTTAATAGGTATGAACATTGTACATACTTTTTGAGAAGTATCTAAAAGCAGACTCTTAATTTATAGCTATTAACATTTCTTTACAAAGGTTGTTATATCAGTTATATCAGTTACTTTTTTATCAACAGTGTATTATCAATTTTTTTTACATTTACCAATCATTGAAAAATGTATTTTACTGTTTAGTTTACATTATGCATGAGGTAAAGCATCTCTTCATATATTTAATAGCTATTTAAATTTCCTTTTCTGGCAAATAATTACATCCTTTGCTCCCTTCTCTTGCTATGTGTTGATCTTTTCCTTAGTGGTTTGCTTTTACATCTCTCTATATATATACATTTATTTTTATATTTTCTTTAATATGTATATTGTGAATTTTAGCAATCTCTTTATGGCTTCAAGATTTTTCATTGTGCTTAGGAGCTTAGGATGACATGAGACTTGTAAAAATTTCTCCCATGATTTTTCGTAGTTCTTTTATATGTTAGTGATAATGGTAGTGGAATATGTATGCACATGGATTTCAAAACAGAAAGTTGTTTTTTTTTTTTATGTACCCAAGATTAAGCCCAGGGCTGCTTAACCACTGAGCCACATCCCCAGCCTTTTTTGTATTTATTTAGAGACAGGGTCTTGCCAAGTTGCTTAGAGCCTTGCTAAGTTGCTGAACTCGCAATCCTCCTGCCACATCCTCCCAAGCTGCTAGGATTATACGCATGCACCACCATGCCTGGCAAGAAAGTAATTTATTTAAGGATAGTTACTTAGGGATTAAACCTCTCTGCCTCCAGGTGAGCATCCAGTTTTCAAAATATCATCTTTAGCTAGTCCTTTTCCTTCTGTTTTAAAGTGTTCCCTTTACCTCCTATTTTCTTGGTCTGTACCATTGATTTGTCTATCCCTGTTTCTGTGAACTTATATTCTACTGAAAATAAACAAATAAGAAAATATTAGGTAAAAACAAATTCTACAATTTAAATCAGCAGAATGCTGTGGTAGCTAGTAACTGGAGAGCTACTTAAATACAGTGTTAAGATATGTTTAAGGAGGTGGCATGCAATGTGACATTAATATCAAGAAGGGAATAACAATGTGAAAATATGGCAAAAAAAAATTCAGGTGGAAGAAATATCCCTAAGATAGAAGTGATCTCCATGTGCTCCAAGAATAAACAAAAGGATTAGGAACATAATAGACCAGAGACAAGTGTGGGCAGAAATGATGGTGGAGAAGTGGGATGCAAAGAAAGCATGAATTACGTAGGCACTTTTAGGCCAGGTTGAGGAATGTAGATTTTAACTGTGAAGGGAAACCACTCAAAAACAATGTTTAAAAATTTAAGTAGTCTAATATGGATTTCTCGTATTTTTCTCCTGCACAAAAGGAAGAAATGTAGGAGAACAGCACAGACAGTGCATAAACCAAAGAAACATGTTTTTGTGTAATTAGGAACTTTCTATACACATATGACCCTGTAACAAATTTGTTACCTTTTTAAATAATTTTGTTTTTAAGGAAAATAGTTTTTTAGAATCATAGGAGTACCAAAAGCTTAGTACTTCAAAAACAGTGTTCAGTTGCAGTAAATAGAATTCTTTAAAATAAAGAATGTTAATGCCAGGCATGGTGGTGCATGTGTAATCCCAGCAGCTCAGGAGGCTGAGGCAGGGGAATCACAGGTTCGAAGCTAGCCTCCATAACCTTAGCAAGGCTATGAGCAATCTGCTGAGACCCTGTCTCAAAATAAAAAATATAAAGGGTTGGGGATATGGCTCAGTAGTTAAATGCCTTTAGGTTCAATCCCTGGTACAAAAAAACCCAAAATGTTAATGATATATTTTAAATAATATTTTTTCTTCCTTTAAAATGTTTGTGTTAGGGAACAGACATCTTTGGAAGAGGGAGAAATTCCTTGGTTACAGTACAATGAAGTCAATGAAAGCAGCAGTGATGAGGGCAATGAGCCTGCCAATGAATTTGCACAACCAGAAGCTTTCATGTTAGATGGTAACAACAACCTTGAGGACGACTCCAGTGTGAGTGAAGACTTAGATGTGGACTGGAGGTATGTAGCTCAGTGTGATGAGTATGTGTCATTGCTCAGGGTACAATTCATTCAGGATTCTGAATTGTAAGAATTGAATTTCTGAGGTAAAGGGTATTCTAATTTTCCCATCTACTAATTGTCTCCTCCTTCAAAGCTCATTTCAGATGACACTTTGGACACGGACTTTCCTTTTCCTCCAGCTGGAGACCTCTTCCTTCTTCGATCTATAGCTCTCATGAAGTTCACCTTTTAACCTAGTTATTTATATACTTCTCAGGGATTTGAACTTTAGGGTTTTTTTTTTTTTTTTACCAAATGTGGGCTGTAGCACTTAGCATAATCATCCTTTTTTTTTTTTTTTGGCAGGGCGGGGGGGGGGGGGTACCGGGGATGGAACTCAGGGGGCACTCAACCACTGAGCCACATCCCTAACCCTATTTTGTATTTTACTTAAGAGACAGGATCTCACTGAGTTGCTTAGTGCCTTGCTTTTGCTGAAGCTAGCTTTGAACTCTCCATCCTCTTGCCTCAGCCTCCTGAGCCACTGGGATTATAGGCATTCGCCATCACACCCAGCAGCATAATCTTTTTTTTAAAAAAAATTGGTTCTGAATGAATACTACTTGAAGAAATTAAAACCTGTGATTCAATCATAGGAATCTTAAGAATATTGTTATCATTCTCTGTCCTTCCTTTTCCTTGTCTGTATGTAGAATATGGAAGATAATTTTATTTTATTTCATTTCATTTTATTTTGGCACCAGAGCTTGAACCCAGGGGGCTTAATCACTTAAACCACATACCCTGTCCTTTTTATTTTTTTATTTTTAGACAGGGTCTCACTAAGCTAGCTACTTTTTTCTATTTCTTCAGACAAGAAACTCACCGTCTCCTTGAGATCCTTTATCCTTTCCTATTACTCCCTAGGAGGGGAAAATCATTTACGTAAAACAAACTTTTGTCAATAATTTTGTGGATGTAGAAGTGGGGTTTTATCAAAGGCATGTAATTTAAAATTTCACCTTAAATATTCCTGTTCTCAAATGCATTTTCTGATTTGCCAAACATAATAGAGAATCAGTTGATCCTGGTCTCAGTCTTGCTGGCCTCGAGGCTTCTTCCTTCTTTTCCTTCTTTTCTTTTTTCTCCCTGTTAACTACCTCCTGAGCTCCTTAATTTTGAAATCTTCTCTCTGTTACGCTGAGTAATTCCTCAGAGTGATCAGAATAAAGATTAAAGAATTGTCATTTAGTATCATCTGTACATCTTTGGAAGCAGTTGTAGTTTCACATGAGGGCATTTTTTCTCTTGCATGTTTTCAGGACTAAAAATATTTTTTACAGCTCCATTATGTAGCTGGCTCCAGCCTATAGGTATACTAAGATTTAGTGGAGTATTTATCCTTTGAAATAGTGCAATGGACTATTAAACATGTTCTGTATTTCTGGTTATTCTTTTAGGACAGATAAATAGAATTGACATTACTAAGGTATGTTGTGTTTTTCAAGATTTGATACATACTTCCAGATATCTTTGAAAAAAGGTTAATTCACATAGCAATTCAAAAGAATTATGTCTTTAATAAATATAATTTTAACTTCAATTTGAAAACTTTTACTTTGGGTTCTAATTCATTGATGATCTTTCTGGATGTATATGTTGTGTTTCAGAGACGTTACTGATGGTTCTAAAATTTGCAGAGCTTCAAAGTAGGATTTTAATGTGGAAAGTATTTTATCATTGATTTAAAACAAAATTTTTGAACTTTGCTCTTTTGAATTTAAATATGTTAACATCTGATTATTTGCATGTGTGGCACTACATTAATTTATGTGGTAGTGACTAAGGTTGATAAGGTGAAACTAGAGTTCCATTTTCGTATTAAAATAGCATGTCATTTTAACAACTGAAATGAAAAGCCATGGCAAATATTAGCAATTCTTGTTTCTAAAGTCAAACTCTGGTACTACTTAGAAAAAAATGCAAAGCCTTTGTTTCCTTATTTTAAGTAGAAAAAAAAATAAGAGAAGTCCACTACCTTGTGTTAATTTATTTTGATTGAAATTGTAAGTATTTTAAAATACCTTGAGTATCTCAGGTTGGTGTGGTAGGAAATGACATGGAGAAAACATGGTTAGAGATTTAGACAAATCCTACCTATTACCATTCATTTGTTCCTTGATAACTCCTTAACCTCTGTCTTCCTGTAAGAAGTTAAGATTAAAATGATTTACCTAATAAAGTGTGTGAAGTTAATTTTGTAAGTAATAGAAATTTTTTAATTAATTTCAGACTTATAGAAAAGTATCAAAAATATCCTCTTTATTTTATAGATGAAGAAACAGTCACAATTAAATAATTCAAGTTAATTGTGAATCATTTAAATCTCTGACTGACTCCAGGGCTCTTTGCTTTATATCTCACTGTTAGATGAAGGAATTCTAGCATCACAAGGATGTGTGGATTCAGAATTCTTAGTATTAATTCTGATTCTAAAATTTGTGATGGTATGAGAATGTTCCTTTGCACCATGTTGATTCCTAAGTACTGTTAAGCTATGCTATGTTCTTCATGAGAATCACTTCTGTGTCTCTTTGCAATTTATTTGTAATTTTAATAATGACACACAGGTTGACATCAACACTATTTTTGAGCTACTTTGTGTGACTATGGATGTTTCTGACTATCATGTTGAAGTTTGGATAGGATGTGGAATTCAACAGAAGCTTGTCTTTAGATAAAATAAGTTGTTTTAGAGATCCTGGGCTTATAAGATGGTAGGAGTACATCCACACAAAGTGCCCCCTAAACAACTAAAAGTGTCAGTTGTTCCAGAGGAGCTCAGAATTAGGTAGAGATTCAGAAATTACCTACAGAGAGGACAATTGAATAAATGTAATGGAATGTAGCCTCCAAGGGAGCAAGATTAAAGAGAAAAGGGTACCAAGGAAATACTTATTTCTAAATTTTGAAATACTTAGCATTTCCATGAAAAGAGAAAAAGAAGGAATATGTTTATGTCTAGGGTTTAGAAGAAAGAGATTAATACTGGAATGGAATGTATTTTTCTTCAGGGGCTTATAGTTCCTTAAAAAAATAAAATGAAGTTAGAAGCAAATTTGTTTTCAAGCTTAATAATGAAAGAGGCCTAATTCTTATCAGAGTTCAAAAAGAAACATTAATTAGAAAAGTCTGAGAAAATAAAATATTTTTAACCCAAAGTAATTAAGCAATACAAAGTGAGAGAAGAAAAAGAGGCCTTGACTAATGACGCAATTAAAATAAATGTAACAATTTTCTTCCTCATTCTCACCTACACTCAGATTGGAAACACAGAAAAGGAAGTGTAGGAAATATTTGGATGGGGAAAAGCACTGCATTTAAGCAGTCCTCAGAGTTAGCCTTGAAACACGAAAAGAAAATTTTCCTATAGGCTTTGTGCAGTGAGTGTGGAGGCTGTTGGGTAAGAGAGTGACATCTTATGCTTAGCACTTAACTTTTATGCTGGTCCTTCCTGCTCCTTATCCCACAAGATTAACATTAAAATAATTTAAGAATTTCTGCTTGCAAGAAATGCTAATATAATTATAGCCTCAGCATAAAATTTTCTAAATCATAGTTATGGGTTTTGTGTTTTTTCCCTCCAGCCTATTTGATGGCTTTGCGGATGGACTGGGAGTGGCTGAAGCTATTTCTTATGTGGATCCTCAGTTCCTCACCTATATGGCACTGGAAGAACGCTTAGCCCAGGCTATGGAGGTATTTTAGTAATTCTGATACCTATGTTGATGGGACAGAAAATGATAAAAGTCAAAGGCTTCAGGGTTTTTGTTTGTTTGTTTGTTTGTTTGTTTGTTTCAACTACTCTTAAGGAAAGGTGAAACCGGGTGCTCAGACGCCGTGGCATGTGGCTGTAATCATAGCTGCTCAGGAGGCTGAGGCAGGAGGATCTGAGTTCAAACCTCTGGCACATTCAATAATTATTAGTGTTCCTCTACTTTAGAATCACTTTAGAATTAGTGATTTCAAGAAAGACTTCTTAGAATGAAATCCACTAGAGCAATGGAGATTCCTAAATGTGAAAATACTAGGGGCTTTTGACTTTATAAAAATATATTTTAAAAATAAGTTTTTCTGGTTTAGTCAAATAATGAAAAAAGGCAAGAGAAATTTTGGCAGCAAATATGCTATACCTGTGAAAGTAGTGTGTGTGTGTGTGTGTGTGTGTGCGCGCGCGCGTACGTGTATGAGTGGAAGAAAATTTCCAAACTTTATTATGCAGCAACACAATAGTCAGAAGTCATGACACAAAAGAAAGGAAGTAATTTGTAAGATATCCTTGGAGGTCTTCCATTTCAGTTCACTAAAATGCCTTTGCATGTGTATACATGTATAAAATAGTTACACTCATACCAACATAATTAAAGAAAGAATTGTATTTTCTAAATGTAAGCAAAACATTTTCTATTCTGCAGTAAAAACTGAGAAATATTGCAATTTGAGGTACACAGGCAGAATATCAAGTGAAATTTATATATACCCATTGGCAACAAGTTGGTATTCAGTAATTGTTACAGAATGGATGAGAAAACTATTCACCTTTTTTGGGGGAAGGGGTGGTGCTAGGGGTTGAAGTCAGGGCACTGGACCACCACTGAACCACATTCCCAGCCCTATTTTGTATTTTAGGTCTCAGTGAGTTACTTAGCACTTCGCTTTTGCTGAGGCTGGCTTTGAACTTGCAATCCTTCTGTCTCAACCTCCTGAGCTGCTGGGATTACAGGCGTGCACCACCACACCCCAGCTCTGCTAAAAAATTTTAATGTTAAAAATTTATTTGTGCCGGTTGCTGTGCTACACACCCGTAATCCAGCCACTCTGGAGCCTGGGGTTCCAGGAGGGCAATGAATTTGAGACCAGTCTCAGCAATTTAGCAAGGCTCTGTCTCAATATAAAAAGGACTGTAGGTCAGTGGTAAAGTGCCTCTAGGTTCAATCCCCAATACTGGAAATAAAAGTTATTTAAATTCAGTTACAGAGGCTAGGGTTGTGGCTCAGTTGTAGAGTGCTTGCCTGGCACGTATGAGGTACTGGGTTCAATTCTCACCACCACATAAAAATAAAAATAAATAAATAAAATAAAGGTGTTGTGTTCATCTATAAATATATATATATTATATATAATAAATTATATAAAATAAATATATATATTTATATAAAATAAATAAATTGAGTTGCAAACAATAGCATCCAGATAATCAAAGATAAATAGAAATTTTGATAAACAATTCTTTAAACATCAAATTTTATTGGAAATGAATCTCTTAATGAGATGGAGGTTTTCTTCTTTTCCCATATTTGAGCATAAATTGTATTTGTTTTTCATCTTTATGAATATAGGCTTAAGAAACCTTATCACATACATAAATTGATAAGGAAGAAATTTATCATAGAATTGTCACTTGGTTCTTCTATTTGCCAAAAATCATTAACCTTCTTTACTTTTTTAAAAGCAAAAAATTGAAAGGCACCTAAAAAGATTTATTATTAAGTTGTTAAAGTTTGTTTTGAACCTGGTACTTCGGACTGCAACCCTGAATGAGTAATAGGTATGCTTTTATTTATAAAGTGGAAGAAAGAGCCAGATGTGATGGTGCAAGCCTATGATCTCAGCGATTTAGTAGGCCAAATCATGATGATTACAAGTTTGAGGCCAGCCTCTGCAACTTGCCGAGACCCTGTCTAAAAATAAAACAGAAAGAGTTGGGGTGTAGCTCAGTGTGTATAATATCCTTGGGTTCAATTCCCTGTACTGCAAAAAAAAAAAATTTTTTTAATTAAAATAAAGTGGGAGAAAGGTTAGTATAAATGGAATACGGAAACAGAAAACTAACATTATACTTTAGGTACATTGTTAGGTAGATCATTTTGAGGAAAGATTACTTGAGATGTTAATTGAAGGGCTGGGGTTATGACTCAGTGGTAGAGCACTTACTTCATATGTGTGAAGCTCTGGGTTTGATTCTCAGCACTGCATATAAAAGAATAAAATAAAAGTTTTAGAAAAGAGTCCTAGCATTAAAACTTAAAAAAGAAGAAGTTAACTTAAAATTATCCACACTTATGAACCCCTTGGAAAGTCTTAATATACTCAGAAGGGCACTCTATAGACACATAAAGAATAGGAAGATAACATGTGGAGGTTAAGAGCATGACCTTTTGACTTAGTGGGCTCTATGACCTTGGCAATTCACCTATTAACCTCTGAACTTAAAGAATCTCATCTGTAAAACAGGAATAATAAAGTCTACCTCATAGGTTACTTTGAGACTGTTATTTAGCAAAAATACTAGTATAATGGTAAGCTGTCAGGAAGTGGCTATATTCATAGGCATCTTCAAGTCATCAGTCAACCAAGTTTTAATTATCTAACAAATCTTGAATCAGTGATGTTCTTTCAAATTTGTCATTAAATCATTTGTTATAAATCTTCATATTTAAAAATTAAATTGTTTTATTCCTTTGAAATTAAATTTTGTGATTGAAGGAATATGCTACTTTAAACTTAGATATGTTGCAATTTAGGGTTTTTTGGTATAACTTTTGAAAATATACTGTACTGCCTAATGAATTATATTTTTGAATTTTTGTGAAACTTTATAACAGTGGCTATAAAATGGTCTCTTTTGCTCTTAATGCTTATAAATGATCCCAGATCATCTTATAAATATATGTCGTACCAAGGCAGTAAATAAATTTTACATATGAAATACTAGGTGTTTATTAGCACTGCAAATAGGCAGAGATTTATCAGAAAGGAATATTGAACCAATTGAAACAAGTGTGTATCAAAGTATAGTTAGCCTGGAATAACCTCCTGAAATGGAAGTCATGATAAATAGTATCCCTTCTTAGTGTTTATTTGTAGCACAGACTAGTTCTTTCAAACAGAGTCTATTTTGAGAAGTCCATAGGGAACTAGAAGACATTCCTGGTTATGGTTATGTGAGAAAGGAAGAATCAGATAACAAGGGCTTACCTTTTATTTCCTATCTCCTGATAGGAAAGTTTGATACACAGAATTATTAATTATATCAAGCTATTAGAGCTGAATGTGATAGTGCACACCTGTAATCCCAGCAACTGGGGGAAAGTGAAACAGGAGGATTCCAAGTTCTAGGACAGCCTCAGCAACCTAGCACCCTTCAATCCTCAGCAAGGAAAAAAAAAAGTAACAAGGAATTGGCTAATAAGAAATAAAGATAATTATTTTAAAAAACATAGGAAAAGTACATAAAAGGAGCAGCTGCCACCTGTCCAGCTAAGATAGAACACCCAAGGAAGAGTTCCCCTTCCACCCCAGAGCTGAGATCCCAGTCTTGATGGAAATGGCACAGCTGGGCTCATTGGATGGCAGAGCAGTCACTGTGGTGCCGTGCTGGCAGAGCTTTCTGGAAAACTATCCTCTGCAACTTGCTGGAAGTCATCCCTCTGGGGTGCCAGGGAAAGCTATTCATAGGAAGGTGTCCAATTGTAAAACACTTGTGCTGCAGAACTGTCCAAGGTTGATGCTAGGGGAAATTGCTGGTCAAATGAATTAAAGAGCTGGCCACTGGAGAAGCTACATACCCTAAGGGAATCAGTGCTAGAGAAAACCATGACTGCCACAGAAACCTGTCAAGCAAGCACACCAGGCTCAAAAGCAAAGTCCTGTTTCTCCTGAACTGTAGTTTCAGCATTCTTTGTGAACAAAGCTTAGCATCACACCATCTGTTAGAAAGGAAAATATTGAAATGGCCCAGATCCATTTTTACAAAGCTGACAAAAATTGTGAATTTGGATTTGAGGAACAATAATCCAGTAAATGTAGCAGTCCATTATTTTAACTATTTGGTTTCCATGTATATTTTTCTGCTCGCATTTGAGCTCTCATCCAACAATACAGCTATGTTGTTACCTAACAAGGTATAATAATTCTTTCAAATAAAGTTTTTACCCTTTTCCCAAAATGAACCAGATGCACAGTTTCAAAATCATCAAAACTATTAGTTGTGTTAATCTCACCACAAATTAAGTCACTCTGAATATTCTCTCATGTAAAGACTAAATTGCAAAGTTATTTTCTAACAACTGCTATATGAAGTAGAAATGGGAAGAAAGAAAAAGAAAATGGCTACCACATAAGCATCCAAAAAACAAATAGATAGAAAACATGTAAAGCTACTAGTGTCTTTCTCTGTATTTGGTCATGAGGTCATTAATTGGTAGTTATGGCTTCCTTCTTCAATAATCCATTTTATATTTTACATGCCTTCACCAAGTCCTCAGCTAATTAGAAATGATTTACTTGGTAGAATGACCCTAATCTACATTTTTAAAGTGTTTTAGAACCCAAATTGTCTTTCCCTTTTCTAGTTGCTGTAGTTTTTTATTAACTCTATCAGTGGACATGGAAGAACTAAGAGACGTACACTCCAAATGAAATTATCAGAGTTTTCAAACCAGTGATCAGAATGACAGCCATTCAAGATCATCACTTTCATCTGAGTTCAACCAGATCTCCTCATTTCAAGATTCAGAATCCCATTTTGTTTGAATGTCTGTCAGTTTGTTTTTGCAGTGCTGGGTATTGAACACAAGGCCCTTACACATGCCAGGCAAGCACTGTACCATCGAGCTACTTCTCCAGACCCAGAATCCCATTCTTTTTTTTTTTTTTTTTTTTTTTTTGGTACCAGGGATTGAACTCAAGGGTACTCGATCACTGAGCCACATCCCCAGCCCCATTTTGTACTTTTTAAATTTAGAGACAAAGTCTCACTGAGTTGCTTAGCGCCTTGCAGTTGCTGAGGCTGGCTTTGAACTGTGGTCCTTCTGTCTCAGCCTCCCAAGCCTCTGGGATTACAGGCGTTTGCCACCATGTCCACCCCTCACCCAGAGTCCCATTCTTTAACCAGTCAGTGATACAAGTTTTGAGGAAATACAGAATTTTGCTCTCATTTTAAGTTAACTATCTGCACAAATAGTTTGCCTTTGATTTTTGAAAAGTAAGAGCTTCTTCTTAAGGCTGTCATGGAACCTCTAGTTCCTATAGTGTCTTAAGCTGCGAGTTAACAGACCTGAGTTTGTGATTTTCTCTATAAATGCACAGGCTCTCAAAGCAATCCATCCCCATATCAGAATTTTTATTGAGCTCATTACTGCCATAAGGTCAGGTGTAGCAGTTACTGGGCTCCAAAGACACTGGCTTCAGTTAACACTTCATCACAGTGAACCACAATGATAGCTTGATTAATTGTGATGGCACTATAGAGCTTAGGTTAATACCATCCCATTCCCCTGGAAGTAAAGTCAGCACTGGACTCAACCCCAGACCAGCAGCCCAAGCAAAACAATCCAAAAATCTTATTCTTGCATGTATGTGTCCTCGACCACCCCCAATAATACCAAAATCTGTGTCATTGTGGTATCAGTCACAAGAGAGAAAATAATAGTTTGAACAGGGAAAGTTTAAAATAAACTATTATCACCTCCAATTGGAGATTATGGATCACCTTATTATTAAGATTAGAATAAAGTAGTGAACTCTAAAGAATATAGAAATATGGGCTGAGGTGGTTGGTGGATCAGCGGTAGAGCCCTTGCGTAACATGAGTGAGGTACTGGGTTCAATCTTCAGCACCACATAAAAATAAATAAATAAAATAAAGGTATTGTGTCCAACTACAACTAAAGAAAAAATATATTTTTAAAAAAGAATATAGAAATAGCAGACTTAAAGAATAATTTTCAAGCTAAGATGGAGTATTCTTCGTCTCCATCCCAAAGCTGAGATCCGGACATTGCCGGGGAGGACATGACCGCAGTGGAACTTTGCTGGGTTTCTGCCCTCTGGGATTCCTGAGAAGCTATTCACAGGGCAGTGATTCACTGGAAACACTTTCTACAAAACCACCTAGGATGAATGCCAGGAAGCTGATGCCACCTTATACTGCAGTAGCTAGGCACTAAAGGAACCTGGTGCTCTGTGCACAGGGAAGCCTCGCACACTGGGATTCTGCCCAACAGGCTAAAGGGAACCACAGTGCAAAAGTCATTTCCTTTTGTGATCTCTCCCTAGCACTCTTCACGGACAAAACTTAAGATCATGCTAGCTGACAAAGGGAAAATACTTGAAAGGTCCAGATTTATTTTTAAAGCGGGGGTGGGGGGGTGAATTTGGAGCTGTGGGGCAATAATCCAGATACTGGCACGTGTTTTTTCTTTCTGCACTGCCTCTGCAAATCCAGAGTAAAATTTGGTGTTTGGTATTATTAATTATGTTCATAAACTTATGATGAACCTTTTTGCTTTTTCCTTTTTTAATTCTGATTTTGATTTAGGCTTGGCCCTATCCTCTATTTTAAGTCTATACAATATCTATAGAAATATCTATGCTAAATCCTTAGGCATATATAAAAGATCATGTTTACCAACTAAAAGACTACAGTGTTATCAGACATAATTCTTTTTCTACAAAGAAAAAACAGCTTTTTTTGGCGGGGGGGTGGTGGTACCAAGGATTGAACTCAGGGGCACTCAACCACTGAGCCACATCCCCAGCCCTATTTTGTAGTTTATTTAGAGACGGAGTCTCACTGAGTTGCTTAGTACCTCGCAGTTGCTGGGGCTGGCTTTTCAAGACTGAATAATATTCTGCTGAATATACATATATCACATTTTGTGTATCCATTAACCAATCAATAGACAGGTTGCTCCTCCTACCTTTTGATCTTGTGAGTAATGCTTCAGTGAACATAATTGTAAAAATATTCATTTCCGTCTCTGCTTTCAGTTATTTTGGGTATATACCCAGAAGTGGAATTGCTGTATTAAACTAGACTAATGCTAAGGTCTTTTATGACTCTGAAGCCTTATGATGCTATAATTAGGATATAATAGAAACAAGTAATTATTTAAATGTATAATATTAATTATTTGAATATGGTAGCAATTCAGAAGGAAGATAACCAGTATGGTTTGGGACCACTGACATAGACTTCCTAAAAGAGACAGGACTTTACCCAGTCCTTGAGGAACTGATGGGACTTAAACCTGGTACATAAAGTACCAGGCAGAGGAAGCTGCATGTGCACTAAGAACTTGTATTTATACAAGCAGCAGGTAAAATATAAAGGTCTTAACTGCCGTTCTGGTCTAATGGAACTCAAAAGAATGAGAATAACTCATGATAGATGGTCATATGATCTATTGTTCTTTCCATCCTTCCTAATACGTTTATCTTTCATGAAATGAACCTTTTTTTAAGTGTTTACTTTCTTCATAGTGTTCATCCCACACAGGAAGCTGTAAATTGGAAGACATAACCACTCCTCTGAAAATATAATTGTAATGGGCAATTAATTAAATGATTATTGGGACAAATTATATTTTTACTCATGAGAAGTAGGGCTTTGCATACGTGTGTGTGTGTGTGTGCGTGAGAAAATGTTTTGGTTTAATAGTGATGATGGTAGTTTCTTTTGGAAAGAGGCAAAGGACTGAACAAAGGAAACAGAAAAAGAATATGGTAAATATAATTTTGTAAAATACCTTAATAATAGTTTTCTAATACTGTTTTAAAGTATTTTCTAACAGAACTGTAACTTTTCTTTTTCAGACTGCACTGGCACATTTAGAGTCTCTGGCAGTGGATGTTGAGGTTGCCAATCCACCAGCCAGTAAGGAAAGCATTGATGGTCTTCCAGAAACCCTTGTTCTTGAAGATCACACTGGTAAGGGCAAAGTTGATCTCAAGTATTGAATGATACATGCTGCATATTTAAGTATATTTTCAGTGCACTAGAAGATGAAACACTTGACTATTAGAATCCATCATCTGATTTTCTGTTGAAATCAGATGCTGACAAACTTTCACCTAATAGAATATTTTTAATTATAACATGATGGACTGAGACAAATGTTCCCCAGTCAAATTTTCTACAAAAGCGATGTTTATTAAATGCCAAATTGTCATGTATGCAGAAACACATGTTTGCCAATTAATCGATCCAAGTCTACTTCTTTTGTATCATCTGTGAGTCAATATGTTGATTTATACTTTTATTAAAATTGAACTTTATGTGATTGATAGAACTAAATTGTTTATGTTTTCAGCTATTGGTCAGGAACAATGCTGTCCAATCTGTTGCAGTGAGTATATTAAGGATGATATAGCAACAGAGTTGCCCTGTCACCATTTCTTTCACAAGCCTTGTGTCTCAATTTGGCTACAGAAGGTAAGTTTTAAATCTGCTTTTTAAAAATTAATGTTTAATAGTGTCTCCTACGCATTAATGATGATAATAGGCTCTTTTAAGCCTGTTTTATTTAGCTATGAAATAAATATTTATTTATTTTGAAATATAGCTGGGTGCAGTGGCACATACTTCTAATCCTCTCAACTCAAGAGGCTTAGGCAAGAAGTTTGCAAGTTCAAGGCCAGCCTCAGCAACTTAATGAGGCCTCAAGCAACTTAATAAGACCTTGTCTCTAAATTAAAAATAAAAAGGGCTGAGGATGTGACTCATTGGTTAAGTGCCCCTAGGTTCAATCTCTGGTACAAAAATAAAAGCAAGACAGTATTTCAGGGTTAAAGAGTGGTTGTCTTTAATGATTACAGATTAGGAATAATAAAGAACTATTTTGCTTTACTAATATCTTAAAAAATAGCATTGAAAAATAGCAAGAAAACACAGTAACAATATATTTTTAATTAAAATCCTGAATTTGATATTTTAAAAAGTATCTCAAGGAAGTAAGTCTTTGACACCACTCAAGGTGTAGTGCAACAATAAACAAGTATCCTGCTAATGTAGATTGGTGTTTCCAAAAATAATGTGAGAGTTTTGTTTGTTTGTTTGTTTGTTTGTTTTGGTACCAGGGATTGAACTCAGAGGCACTCAACCACTGAGACACATCCCCAGCCATATTTTGTATCTTATTTAGAAACAGGGTCTCACTGAGTTGCTTAGCACTTCATTTTTGCTGAGGCTGGCTTTGAACTCTCAATCCTCAGCCTCTCAACCCTCTGGGACTACAGGCATGGGCCACTGTACCCAGCAATGTAAGAGATTTTTAATAACCTACCAAGTACCTCCTATTCTGTTTTTTATACACTGTCCTTCAATACTTATCTAATAATTTTTAAATGTATTTACTTAAGTCTTCTGTCATCTCTGTTTTATACAAAGGATATTTACCATCTCAATAGGAATTCCCAAATTACCTTTCCTAGTTCGTTTACTTATGGTTTTAACTCCCTCTCTTTTTGATAACTACTTTTTTCTTTTCTGTTCCATTTTTTTCCTCCCCTCTTCTTCCTGCCTTCTTTCTTCTTTCCTTTCCCTTTCTTTGCTGTCTTCCCCGCCCCCCGCACCCATATGACCACTTCATTTTCTCGAAACTAAAATCCAACATAGAAATGTTCATTATTTCTTTATGAATCAAATATATCTTTTTTTTTTTGTATCAGGGATTGAACTCAGGGGCACATCCCCAGACCTATTTTGTATTTTATTTAGAGATAGAGTTTCACTGAGTTGCTTAGCACCTCATTTTTGCTGAGGCTGGCTTTGAACTCCTAATTCTCCTGTCTCAGCCTTCCGAGCTGCTGGCATTACAGGAGTGTGCCACCATGCCCAGCTCACATGCATCATTTAATTGGTGCCATTAGCTCCTGGTCTATGTCTATAAGCATACCAAATTTGTATTATTTAGTTTTGTATTCTTTTATAAAATGTTATTTGCACATTTTTCTATTTGCTACAATCTCTTATGTTCTCCTGCTCAATTCTACCTTTCTTCCTCACTACTGTTCCTGCTCCCCAAATAACTGGTGTTCCCATCCATTGATGTATATATCCACACTTTTTCCAAGTTGCTTAAACCCTTTCACTAATATTTGTAGTACTGATGTCTTTTTAAACTTTTTATTATTTTTAATAGTACATGCTATTTTTTCTGTTTATTATTTTGCATATTCTTCAGTATTTTTTTTCTATTTGACTTCTCAGATAGTTTTATCCATTTGCTTCTTATCTCCAAAAAAGAATTCACTTTAGGTTGCTAATTGTGATTACGTTAAATTTATGTGTTATTTTAGAGAATTGCTCTAGAATGCTTTTAGAGTTAGGTTGATGGAACACAAACATGTTTATGAGCTATAATGCTCATTTGAGTTAAAGTCAAAGTTATATAATTGATTACTGCCAAATTTTTTTTCTAATTTCTTAACATTTGTTAAATGGTAATTATGATGATATATATATCACATAATATGAGAACTAAATGAGATAATCCATAGTGCCTGGAATGTGGTGAATGGTCAGTAAATGTTAAAAAAAAAATCTTATCAGATCAAAGCTGTAATTAAAAATTAGAGATGGCTTTACTAACAAAAGCACAAATATAAACTTAATTTATGATACAACTTTCAAAAACAGCACTTTACCAACATGATTGCTATTTGGTATGTATTGCCTGTGTGGTGATCAAGAGTGTTTCAACTCTCATAAGATTTCCTGCCTTCAGAATTGAGGCATGATCTTGGATTCAGAATTATTTGTAAAATATTGTTTTCTTTGATCTCTTCCCTCCCTGAGAATGTAATATGGGAACTAGAATGCTAGGTGATTTTTCTTAACCAGTTTATTTGGCATTATGTTGATACAGCCTAGATGACTGAACTAACACAATAAATCCACTTTTCTAGGGCTTTTATAATGGTTGAAGTAAATAATTCATAGTGAATTGATATAGTACCTGGAAAAATAGCAGTAAAGTTAGTGGTAATTAAAACCAGAATTAAATAGAAAAGAACTACTAAAACGGAATGCCTATGGTGGTAGTGGTAGTAGTAGATGTTATTAAAATTAGTGGGAGGGGCTGAGGTTGTGGCTTAGTGGTAGAGCATTTGCCTCGCATGTGTGAGGCAATAAGTTTGATTCTCAACACCACATGTAAACAAATAAAGGTCCATCAATAACTAATAAAATATTTCTTAAAAAATTAGTGGGAAAGAACAAAATGGAGAGCCATCAAGTGTTGAGTATGCTTTTATATCTGTGAGGTCCATTCTCTCATTCATTTCCACCCCCACATAGTAGATCTTCAATCCATGTTGGCTTAACTACTATGGTAATTACCTACTTTGTGTCCATATCTCCTTTCAACATATTACCTAGCTCTGATCATATTGCTTCCCTACCCAAAAAAGAGTAGGGGAAGATGTTGGGATTGAGATTGATTTTTGGTCACCTGTGGAATAATTTGTTTTGGCTTTCTTGAAAACACCTCTGGGTTCAATTCCCAGTCTTTTATGACCTCACCCCCAACTTCTGTCTTATAATTTACTTATTCGCATGTTTCTGTGCATTTATTTTTGAAGCCTGTTGTGATCATCCATCTATACCATCTAATAGATTATCTAAGTAGATACAGCTGAAATGCCACCTTTTCTATTTTTAACATAACCTTTCTTTAAATTCCCATGATAGATTCAGAGGCTTGAGAAGGATCAGTGTTCCGTGCGCCTGCTGTGATTCAGGCACTGCTAGATGATTCACCTATATTGTCACATTTAATCCTCATAACTACCTGAGGACATACTGGTATCCATGTTCCCATTTTCGGTGATCATTACTTATTCAATGTTACACAATTGGTATGTGGTTGACCTCATCTGCACTCGTGTGTCTGACTCTAAAATGTTACTAATAGGGCCCAATCTGTTTGATAAATAAATGTTCACAGAATTGAATTTGTAAATTGTAAATATACCTGGAACTGTTCTTAATTTTGTCATAACCCAAGATAATGTCCTATTGAGTCTCTGTAGTAAGGAGACTGCTTAATGAAAAGCCTTTCCCAGTTCCCCCCAGAAAGAAGGTTCCTAAGATACAGTTTTCTGTCACCTTCAACAGCATGATATCTTCATCCTTCCTTCTGTCTAGATTTCTTTGGGAAAAATACCAGATTTGCAAGGAATGATCTGGCATCTAATGACTTATCTCTAGTATAAAGACATCTCCTTCCTTCCCTCATTCCCAGGTCTGCCAGTTGAATTACTTTGTCATATAAAAGGCATCTAATGCCAGGCATAGTAGCATACTCTATAATCCCAGTGACTCAAGAGGTTGAGGCAGAAGGATTGCAAGTTTCAAGGGCAGCCTCAACAACTTGGCAAGGCCCTAAGGTTTTTAAGTGAGACTCTGTCTCAAAAGATTAAAAGGTCTGGGAATGTGGCTTAATGGTAAAACACCTGTGGGTTCAATTCCCAGTACCAAAAAAAAAGAGGAAGAAGAAGAAGTCATTTAACTCCAGTTCTTTTCATAAAGGTATTAACATGCCTTCTAAGAAAGGTCTGAGGTCCATCTTTATATATATCTACATATATAAAGATATTATATATAAACTCTCTATATATGAAAAGTCTGGAGTAATAAATTGGATAAGTATGTGTATGGTTTCTTTAATATTTGCATAATAGATGAAATAATAATAATTTAGTTCAGATCATTATTGAGTTAAATGCTGACTTCCATGAGGAAATGCTCTATGATCCTTTGCTCACTTTTTACCAATCATGCTTCAGTGCCAAGCATGGAGACTCTTAATTAAAACGTACTAAATAAGAAGTGAATTTCTCTTTACTGGGGATTGAACCCAGGGCATTGAGCATACTAGGCAAGTGCTCTACCACAGAGCTACATTCTCAACCCTTGGTGAACTCTCTGAAAAGTATAGACATAATCATAAGACGTTTCTCCCTCAAAGAAATTACGGTCTGATAGGGTGCAGAAGAAATAACATTAAAAATTTGTCCTTTTGTATTGTGTGGTTTTTAAGTTTATTTGGTTTTATTTTTCAGATATTTGATTTGTTATTAGGATAATGAAACTATCTTTTTTTCTATTTAGATACTTATGTGGCAGTTAAGATGTTTCTGGTGGTTGTTAACTTGTTTTTTTCCCTCCAGTCGGGAACATGCCCTGTGTGCCGCCGTCATTTCCCACCTGCAGTTATCGAAGCATCTGCACCTGCTTCCTCCGAGCCTGATCCTGATGCCCCACCTTCAAATGACAGTACTGCAGAAGCCCCCTAAACCTTATCGGTTGAAATGAGATCAGTCTATCAAAGTTAATCTGCAAATTCCTTCTAAATCTGATGTGCAAATAATTATATATAAATATATTGAAAATGCTATATATAGTATATGCCATAGTTTAGAAAGAGGATATTAACCTTTCTAAACTGAATTTAGGTTTGCAGAAAGTACTAAACATTTTCAAGCTGAATGTTAAAGCAGTGCATCCATTTTCTTTAGTTGAATATGTTGGTATTAATTGTAAAGTCAGGCTTATCAGTTAACTCCGAAAGAAATAGTCATCTATGTGGCACACATTAATGATTTTGTCAAAAATTCTGCCACTAAGAGATTATAGCTAAGCTCTCCTATTTGCATCAAATGTGAAAACTGTGATCAGAGCAGTAGTAAAATTTGGTTTCATTGGAAATAAATTGAATTCTAAAGCATGCTTTTTCATTGGTCCCTTTGCTTTTGCTCCAACAAAACCTCTTGGTTCATAATACTGGAAAGCTTTTAAGAAAGGTGTCTACTTTTTCATCTTTGCTTACAATTAGGACTTTTCAGAATGCCATACAAAAGCCAAAATTTTGACCAGAATATCACAAAATTTTAAAATCTTAGATGTATATCCCCTGAAATGGTTCGGTAATAAAATAAATTATTTAATAAATAGTAGATGTACCTAAAGGTTGGTAATGCATATGAAGAATCTGGTGTGCTCTGTGCTTGGTACAGTGAGGTAAATTAGAAGACTATATGCAACCCTTTTTAAGCTGATAGCCAACCTTTTGCTATTGGTTAAAATTATACCTGAAAGTCCAAAATACTATTGGCACATTTGTTTAATAAACATTGGATATAGTTAAGGTAATTTTGGAAGGTCTAAAAATCAGACAGGATCATCTTTGTAATTATATAACCCTAACCAAAATGACACAGCTTATCCTTTAGGTGATCGCATGCATTAGGCAAGTTTGTACAAACATAAGCCTTATATTTAACTTAAAGATGTGACTTAATATCAACACCAGAGAACGATGGCTTTTAGAATATCACATTTGAGCAAGTAAAATAGCAAAGCACATAGTTAGTGTACATCCATCCAGGTGGTCCATCGATAATTTAATTTGAAGAATATTTATATGGCTTCCCAATTACATTTTGTGTAATTTCTCTTGAGTATTTATATTCTGTCTCTTTTTGCCATTCTTTAAATGAATTTTTCACTGTTGGCACATTTGAGGCTTAAATATAAGGAACATAACACTTGCATTCTAATTTTTGCATATATTGTAAATGTGTCTGGTATTTACAGCAAAATACTGTGTATCCTTTTATGGGTAAAACAAAAGTGAACATTGCATGCATGTAATGTGGTGAATTTGTAATTTAGGGGTTCTTTGGGGCTTCTGTGACTTTGGAAATGCTTACATTCAGGCCTTAATGTTGCATTAGCTAGCATGTTTTCCTGCAGATGTATATAGTCACTGTTGTATAAACTAATCTTTGCTTGTTTTCTACTCTGTGATCTTTCCATACCATATTTCATTGATGATCAGTTAGTGTCAAGGAGTCAAATCAGATTACAATTAATTCTCATGTGTATATTGTGGAAATTTGTGACTGTTGTGATTTTTTTGTTTGTCTGTTTCTTTTCAAGTAGTGTTGATCAGTTGTGACACTTACTGGTTAAACTTACATTGTTACAGATCTATCTGTAATAAGCCATCCATTATATTTAGGCAGTATTAAGGGACCTTGGTTTTCTTCTCCTACATAGCAGCTGTCCCAAAGAAAATATTTCTTCTCTGCCTGTTAAGATTTAGCTAGTATCTGCCAGTTGTTAAGAGGTTTTGGTTCCAAACTCAACCACCAATGTTGAGAGCTGACTTTAGATAGCTGTTGTACTTTTTGCTTTCCATCTGTTACTGTCCTTCATTGTTGGCTCCCTACTATCTATAACAGCTGCTATGAGGGGAAAAAGTTAGTTTAAATTTTTTTAAAAAGAAAGTTGAAGTTTTAGGATTTCATAACAAGCCAGTATAAGCTGAGGCTGACTAGTTCAGACCCCAAAATATTATTTGATCTTATCTTGGATCCTTTTGAAAAAGTTAAGAATATATGAAGGTAAATTAGAAAGAAGTATGAATATTATTAATAAAATATTGTTTATCTTATTTCTCTATTTTATGTTGTGACTTGACCTAATAATTTTATTTTTTGAACATTTTCTTATTTCTTATAATATGAATGCTGATATTTAAAGTTAGATTTATGTGGTTTTCTTTTGTGTTTCTTAATTGTTTATCTCTGAGCTAACTAACTCTTAAGGTTATTTGTGATCTGGATTTATATATATGCTGTTAAATATATATGAACTGTTTAAATGGAATGCAAGTTTTTCAAAAGCCCAGGTCTAAATGTAATGATTGGTTTATTGTTCTACAACCCCAGCCCATCATCTTCCGTGTAAATCATAAACAATAAACAGGATATACTTGGTGGTCATTTCTAATATTTAATTGTGTAATCGTGTCACTTCTATAACATAACCCCTGAAGGGATTAATAGCAAGAACACAACTAATAAGGAAGTCTAGAATAGGCTCCCATCACAGGATTTTTTAATTCCTTAATCTATAATCTGAGAAGGACTGCCAAGAATTTACTGAAGTAGTAGGTGGACTAATGTTTCCCAGGAGACTCTGAAGGAGTAGTCGCCCTCTCCTCCCTAATGTTCTGGGCAGTTCTGTAGGTTCCAGTAGAGCCTGGTTTCACATCAACTCAGGACTGCCAAAACTCTCAAAGTTCAGGATGGGGGTCCACCTTGTTTATTATCTTTCTCTAGCTTGTGGTTTACAGAGGGTTCAGAGACTTCATGCGTTTCAGCAGGGTCAGTTTGGGTGCTGATTATGTCCACCTTATTAGACAAAAACTAATAGTTTTGTTTAGAAAGTTTAGAATTCTGATTTTCCCCTGGCAGAATAAATGGGCTAGGAAAATATTATCCAGAGCTATTAATGGCAATGGTACCCCTCTGCTATCGTGCCACAGTCCTCTGGTGATTATAATGTTTATCCAGCCATTGCAGGATGGAGTTACTTGGCACCTACAAGGGATGGGTTTCATTGTTAGAAGAGTGTCACCTAGCTGAGCACGGTGTCACACACCTATAATGCCAGCACCTTGGGAGGCTTAGGTAGGAGGATCGCGAGTTCAAAGCCACCCTCAGCCACTTAGCAAAGCCCTAAGCAACTCAGTGTCTCAAAATAAAAAAAAATTTTAGCCAGGCCCAGTGGTGCATGCCTATAATCCTAGTGGCTCAGGAGGCTGAGGCAGGAGAGTTCAAAGCTAGCTTCAGCAAAAGAGAAGTGCTAAGCAACTCACTAAGGCCCTGTCTCTAAATAAAATACAAAATAGGGCTGGTTCAGTGGTTGAGTTCAGTGGTTGAGTTCAATCCCTGGTACAAAAAAATAAATAAAATTTTAAAATGGGCTACAGATGTGACTTAGTGGTTAAGCACCCCTGTGTATCAAAAAGAAGAGGAGTGTCACCCAGATTTCTCTGTAAATAGCATACTTATTAAATTAGAAAAGTTGTGTCTCTTGTGTGACCACTTCTTCATATCCTCCCTCAAGCCTCACACTTTTCTGGAATCTTACATGATACCTATTCCAGACCAGCATGGTGTTGGCTCTTTCGATCCCTCTCTTAAAATGTGTTGCTCAGAACTAAACACAATTCTGTAACTCCACTAGAACAGGGTTCAGGGCCATTATTCCCAACTTCAAAATGATTCTCTGTGGCTGTCATGTTGTTGTTATTAAGCAAGCATATCACATGGTTGTCTCTTGCTAAAAAACTTCAAAGGCATTGCTAGTAAACCAATGTCCTCTCCTAATCTTTACTGACATAATTTTTTTCTTATCCTAATTGAAGGATGACATTCATCCTTACTAAATTAACTTGTAAAGGTCCTTGTGAATTCTGATTCTTTCTTTTAGTCTTGTGTCAGTTCCAATTTTGACCAAGGATGCTTTAAATACTTAGTGGCTTTGTCCAGATTATGTAAAATTATTGAGTCAAACAGGGTAGAATACAAACCCTCTTCAGAATGCCACTGTAGACTGTTCTCTAGATGATCTATTAGTACTTCTGGTACAGTTGTTAAAGCAAATACCAATCACTTCGTGCACCCTATTTTTTTTTTCTTTTCTAAGGACATCATAAAAATTTTGTCTTGTTTTAGCAGTCACATGCACTGTCTTTGGAAATAGCTTAATCTGTTGGTATATTAAGTTAAGGAGGGAAATGTAGTCTGCCGGAAATGCCTCATCCTTAGGAAAACACACTACCTCCTTTTCCAACTGCTTACATGACCTCTGTTTAATAATCTGCCTTAGAACTTGGTAAGTGATCAAAGTCAAGCTCATCTAATAGATTTTTGGATCCTCATCCCTCCCTCCCAAAATTGTATTTGAAATATGAACTTGATAAGTCACGTAATTATTCAATGTCTATTTTTGCCTATAAAATAATGAATATAAATTACAGATTAAGTTATACTATTTGAGAAAATGTTTCTTCTTGGGGAAATATACTTGTTTTTGTCACTGTTTTTAACAACGCCTTTTGGAAATGGGTGAACATTTCAAATGTAAATCCTTAAAAGCATCTTAATTACCTCAGGTGTTCTGAAATTTTGACAGGGAAACTTTATTAAAGTAAACCAAATACAGTTTAATTTTCTTAATATTGATTTTATTAAAAAGCTATATACTAGCCAGGCATGGTGGCACAGGCCTATAATCCCAGCAGTTTGGGAAGGAGAGACAGGAGGATCTTGAGTTTAAAGCCAGCCTCAGCAATAGTGAGGTGCCAAGCAACTCAGGGAGACCCTGTCTCTAATAAAATACAAAATAAGGCTGGAGATTTGGCTCAGTGGTTGACTGCCTCTGAGTTCAATCCCTGGTACCCCACCCCTCGAACTCCCCACCCCCAGAAAAAAAAAGACTGTATACTTAGCTAACAAACTTACTGATAGGAAAGAATATGGCAATTTGCGCCATCCTTTTTTTTTTTTTTTTTTTCCTGGGAATTGTGCCCAGGACACTTTACCACTAAGCTGTCCCCATATCTTCTTTCATTTTTATTTTTTATTTTTGAGACTGTATCTTGCTAAGGTGCTGAGGCTGGCCTTGAACTTGTGGTCCTTCTACCTCAGTCCCTCAGCTTCCTGGGATTATAGGCATGTGCCACCATGCCCGGCTTCCATCTGATATTCTTAGCTTATTATCAATATACAGTTTTTGTAGTGAAAATTGGCAGGAAGAGACCTTTATCTTTTTAGAATGATATGACCTCATATTTATTGTCAAAGAAATTTTGCTGGCCACTATGATTCTTTTTTTTATTATAGTGGCACTTTTCTTTGGGGTTAATTTTTAAGATGCATTGATACAAAATATGAGTAATTCCTGTTTATAAAGTATTTATTAGACTTTGTGTTAAGCTCTCTGCCTTAGCTAATGTTTATAATAAGTCCATAGAGTTGGTTGTATTGTCCCAACTTCACACCTTCACACACACACACACACACACACACACACACACACACACACACACACACACTAAGTTCCAGAGATGATGGAAGACCCCTGCAGAAGAGCCTAAGGGTTCTTCCTACTTCGTATCACCTTTCTAAGTAGGAGCAGCCTCTGGTCAGTATTATTATTTAAGTTAGTTGTTTGAAATGCAGTCTGAGTTTTTCAAATGGGAAAAATCAAGATGTATTCAAAATTCTGGAAAATACTTTGTTTTGCTCTTCTGGATTGTAGTCAGCCTTCCATATCCTTTTATCTATGGGTTCTAAATTCATAGAGTCAAACAACTGCAGATGAAAAATATTCTTTCAGGTGTCTAGTAAACATGTAAAGGTTTTCTTTTCACCATTCCCTAAACAATACAGTATAACAACAATTTACATAGCATTTACAATGTATTAGGTATCATAGGTAGTCTAGAGATGATTTAAAGTAGGGTACATGGGAGAATTATGTTAGTTACATGCAAGTACTTCTGTGTGTTATACAAGAGACTTGAGCATCTGCAGATTTTGTCATGCACAGAGATCCTGGAACCAATCTCCTGTTACAGTGTTCTAGACATTTTTGTCTAGAATAAAATGATGCCCAAAAATTTTACCATAGTTCTAGTTAGTTAAATTTCTTATTTTGATAAGAAAAGAATTTCCTACCTTTGCCTGATAATTTGGGATTCTTAAATTACTCAGCAGACTGTCTCTGACCCAAGAGTTGTGTTGCAGCATCCTGTTGCCTGTGCAGCCAACAAAACCCAATTAATACAGACATAGTAAACCTACCTCTGGGTTATTGCATCACTGGAAACCTGACAGAGGCTTTCCTTTTAATTTCAATCCTTAAATGCCATTTTGAATTATTTTCAGCCATTTAAGCTATGCCCTAGTTCTACTTGTCTAGCCCTATTTTCTTGTTATCCCAGGTTTTACAGACAATCTTTGTAAGGGGCTTCACTCTGAACCAATCTACTGGCTTGCCATTGGCCTCAACAAATAATTCTTCCTCTGACCTGAGCCAGCGAGTCCCCATCACCGGTATTGCAGTATCCTGGCCTTGGTGCCATATCAAAATGCCTGAGTTTTTATTTTAGTTTAAATTCACATTTAAAGATAGGGATGAGGAGCTTACAAGGTCAAACTTGTTAAAAGGAAGCTCCAACCTCAACTGGGTGATAAGACTATTCACAAGTGAACACCTAATTATGTAACAGGGGTCTCTTTACCTTCTGAATATGGTCCTCATTGCTCTGAGGTTTATTTAAAAAATATATTTTTCTCTTTTCTCTCTTGTCCCCTCTCCCCTCTCTAACAAGATTAGGGAGACAGTGTTACCTATTCTTTCCCTAGTTAATTGCCCTTGAACATGCCCACTACAAGAAGGAGATGCCTGCTGAGGATCTGGGAAGTAAATATCTCCCAAATTAACAAGTGAATCCTAACACACACCAAGGCTCCTGCCCGGGCACCCCTTATCAGAGTGTACCTGGAATGGCACCCCCTATCAGAGTGTACCTGGAATGTAACCCTTGAATAGAGTTCCTTTAAAACCCCTCCGTACCTGAGATCCAGATAGTTACAGCCTTTGGGATTGGAGTTCCCTGTGTTTCTCCTTTGCTGCAAAGCAATAAATCTTATTTTATCTTTTTCTCAAAACTCTGTCCTCATTTTTAAATTGGCATTGATTGGCATTGGGAACTGATACCAAACTTTCGGTTGTAATTACAACCTACATCTAAATGAGTTACTAGCATCTCAAATTTTTTTTTTAATTTAAAAATAGTGAGCTCCTGAAAATAATGCATTAGAACATGTCAAATGGGCATCCTCCCTGAATTGCCTAGAAATTCTCTTGACCCATCCCAACAAATTAACTATTGACATAACCTGAGCTGCTGTCCACTTAATGCTTATCAAGTGCCTATTTTGACAAACCTGTGGACAAGGTAGGCAAAATCCCTGGTCTCCAGAAGTGTCCACTGTTCCTTGTTTTCACCCTCATCCCCCATATACCTGGACTCATTCTATAGAAAGGAGTTCAACTTAGCCTGGGGACTGACTGATCTTAGAGGCTCTTCTGTGGTTGCCTAAGCTAGAAACAACCAATACAAGGAAAAAGGGTAAGTGCCGAGCACCCCAAGGTGACTTCAGCTACCAGCAACCACCATCAAGCCCGAAGATCTATAGCTACATTGCTGTAAACATAAGTTGAAAATCTCTTAGGTTATATGCCCTCTGGCCCCAGCAAACCACAGATGAAAATTTTCAAACAAATAAATTAATTTTCTTGAGATGGTACCAAGCAGAATGGAGAAAAGCAAAACTTAACAGTGTTTCACTTTATCTCCTGTGCTTTATTTTTATTACCTTTCCCTTTTCCCTGTGCTCAAAGACCTTCATACATAAACATCCACTGTATTTTTACCCAGAAAACGGAATATGAAGGCAATTCCGAAGCATTGCTTTCCTGCTGGAAAAATATACCTTTGGTGCAAACTATTGTATAAATTTTGGTAACCATGCTGTAGACCAGGGCTAACATAATGAACCCTGTAAACTCTCTACTTGGGGCTTGACCAAGAGTAAGCACCACCATAAAACTGTCATACTCGCTCCTATGTGAATCTAACAGCAGCTGAATGAACCACAAGGCACCAAGGAGACTAAATGAGCCACTGAAGACATCTTATGAAGACAGCCCATGTCTGACCCAGCCAGCAGTGTCATGGTATACAAACATTCCAAATCTGGGCCTGCCAGGGCTCACTTGGAGAAGGAGGTACAAGCCTGTGGGGTCTTCTTTCTCTAACTCCTGTTGCTGTACAATACATTTTTCCTTCTCTCCTCCAAAAAAAAAAAAAAAAAGGTGGGGAGGAGGGTTTGGAGAATCCTGTAAAGATTATTTAATCCATATGTAGGAAGAAGACTAGAAGGTTGCATTGAATGGGTTCATCACAATGAGAACATGGCCGTGGTTAAAAACAGCAAAGGGTCTTTTTACCCTTTCACCAGCTAACAAGTTTTGTAGATTCTGGTAGAATATGAGCGACACAAGACATTGTTTCTCATGGCTCAGTTGGCTACCTGAGCTTCATAACTATAGGTTCCTTTCATTCCCCCTGTCCCTCAGGAAGATGCAAAGGTTGGCACAGGTTGATGTTGAATACACAGGGAGTAAGTACCAAAGCCAAGAAAATGGGAGCTTAGGAAATCTCTCTCTCATAGGGAGCTGCTGGCAAACCTGCCTTGGGGGACAAGACATTATTTTCATTGTTTTGAGAAGTTAACAAATCCATTCTCTGACCTGGGACAATATATCTGCCTTCTAAGACACTTTGCTATACAAACATCATTGAAAAGACAATATGGGAGAGCTAGCTGCCCACACTTCTGGCTCAGAAGACATATAGAAACAATAAATGCATAAATAATTGTCTCCCAACACTCACAGCCTCTGCTAACAGGATGGCAACATGCAGGCCCAAGAACCCATTTTCCCCAGCCACAGCTGTTTGGACTGGCCTCCTATCTGGCAGGAGGCCCCCATCCATTCAGAGGTTGATCATGATGCTAAGACAAAGTAGGCCGGCTGGGCATAGTGGTGCACGCCAGTAATCCCAGTGGCTCAGGAGGACCACCAGTTCAAAGACAGCCTCAGCAAAAGCAGGGCATTAAGCAACTCAGACCCTGTCTCTAAATAAAATACAAAATAGCACTGGGGATGTGGCTCAGTGGTCAAGTGCCCCTGAGTTTAATCCCCAGTACAAAAAAAAAAAAAAAAAAATGTGTTATCTACAACACCAGCAACACCATCCACATTCGTAAATAAGCACCACAACAAATGAAGTCAAAGGCAGCCTGTTGTATTTGTATAGACTGGTAAGGCCCGGCCGGAAAGCAAGATGTAATAGGGGTAAATGTCAAGTCCCTACTGTGCCTTCCCATTCTGTGGGCCTTCCTGTGCCCTAGTCAGTCTGTCCCAGGTGGCTAATCCTTTGGTGAGTGAAAACCCAGGGCCTTAGCATCTCCAGTAACAAACACCACAGGAGACAGAGTCAACAGAGCCAAAACAACTTGGCAGAAGATGCTCCCCTGTCCCTGGACTGCTTTGCACTTAGAATCAGTGAAAAATTAAGGGCATAAATCACCGCTATATTAGCTCACATAGGGAAGAGACAATGTTTTGCCAAGATCATGGTCACAAAGCACTGCATCAAGGACTTGAAGTCAGGTCTTGGGACTACAGACAAACATTGCCACAGTGCCCAAAGCTGTGCTGCTGCTATGGGCCTGTTGTCACCCACTGGTGGGTCAGGCATTGGCTAAGTTAGGCAGACACCAAGGCCTTCAATTCATAGATTGTGTTTACCCTCAAACCTGAACCACCCATAGGTACTCATCTGCCAGAAAAGTAGGAAAACAATGACTTAAATAAGTAGATGAAAAATTTCTTGTTTTAGTGAGTCCCTGTTTTTCTAATTCCATCTGGGGACAATTGTAAGTTAGGAGGCTGGGGGTAGGGAAACAGGGATATTTGTTAGAGCCTGCTATGCAGCTGGTCCTTTACTAAAATAGAAGTACAGGATGAAATTTCTAGGTCTTTAAAGATGACAACACTTATTAATGATCCCTAGGAGCAGTGATTGCTTCCTGGTCCTGAAGTAGGAAACCTGCTGGGTTTTAAAAAAAGACAGTGCAGGGAGCATTTTGTCTTGTAAATTGAGTTCTCTGGTGACCTGTTAATGTCAGAGATAATCTCTACAAAAGTGAAGATAAGCTTCATTGCACCCAAGGAAATACAAATTTAGGGCTTCTTGAGTCTGGGAAGAGGCACTGTTTACACACTCCCAAGTTACAAGGGAATGTGCTAAACCCACTCCTGGCAGTTATTCCCGAGGTGGAGGCACTAGCAGATTGTCATTCCTCTTCCTCTTCCCTCCCCCAACCTCTTCTCCTTCATTTACTTCTGTCCTTTACCAGTGAGATTGATCATTTAAATCCTAACTGCTTCCTGTACTCTCAAGTCTTGGAAAGCTTACTTAACCTCTGCACGCCTGTTGCCTCACCTATAAAATAAACAGATGGTATGTGTCCTGTAGGGTTATGAGGATCGAGTGAGTTAATATGTGTAAAGGACTTAGAATCTGGCACTAGTGAGTTTTGGGTGGGAACACTCCTTCGCCATTCCTCCACTGCTGGAACCCTCCTGGCCTGGGCCCATCCCCTCACCTGCTGGAAATGGCTTAGTTTGGTTAGCACTGGAGTGAACAAACTGGCATGCTTGACTCAGCTCCTTGGCTTCCTCTCTTGGGGAGTAGTTGCCTCTGCTTTACAGAATGGGCAGGCTGTCTAAATCCATGTTCATGATTAAGAACAGCAACATTGCCCTTAGTCTTGCCCCAGCCCTGGCCACAGAACCCCTGCACCATTGAGTTCCTGATGTCTGACTGTTTATCAGAGTGGGCCCCAAACCCTGTGTCTCCCATGATCTCTCACCTTCAACACTTGCAAGTGGGCTCAACAAGATGCCCCAAAGAGATCCCAGACTCATATATATGGGGTTATTCTAGGGCCCCCCGTAGCCAGGTTATGGTTCCAGGAAGACAGCCAGCAGAGTACATCTTTCCTGCTGACTGGTGGCATATTTCTTTGGCAAGACATGCTGATTTGGATTGACTCTCACTCTTATTAGACACAAAGCAAATCCAGAACTTGACTTGAACTCTGTTTAGGCCTGTATCAGCAAAGTGCCACCTCAAGTGTATGGCACTCGAGAGGTGGGGCAGGGGTCCTGTGCAACCCCTAATGCAGAGTTTCTCCAGTGCATGTGCCTATCTTTTCTGAGGTCTCTGGAAGCCATAGCTCCAGCACCCAAAGGCCCTATCTGTCTGTACCCTCTCCTGCTTCCAGTCATTGGGACCTCACACCTTCACAGGTTGGTCTGAAAGCTAAACTTGATAAGCAATCAGAATTTCTGATGCAAAAGCACCTCTCTTTCCCCTCAATCCAGCACTACTCACTACTGACCGTTTATGGAAGACAGGGGTGCAGCCTAGGAGTGCAGTGAGTACTGTCCAAGGAGTTCAAGGGAAGGTATGGTTGGAAGATAGGATGTTCTGTTTCAGAAACTTGCAAATAACACATCTAGAGAATGAATTATCATCCATGTTTTCCTACATACTCCAGACAAGATTTGGATACATGGTCATCATCAGTGAAGCCCAACAATCAGCTCTGATAGAATCAGTGGAGACTGGTATTCACAAGCAGCATTCAGGTGATATAGTCTCAGGAGTAATGATGTTACCAGCATTAATAAATAGAATTAGGTAACTGCAGAGGCAAGAAGATCTGTGTTGTTCCAATATAGTT
The DNA here is from genome assembly GCF_052094955.1 of Ictidomys tridecemlineatus. Lineage (NCBI taxonomy): Eukaryota > Metazoa > Chordata > Mammalia > Rodentia > Sciuridae > Ictidomys > Ictidomys tridecemlineatus. The sequence continues at coordinate 115,354,749 of NC_135477.1, read as the reverse complement.
TCTGAAAAATCCATGCATCATGAGTAATTACAATGTTGATACCTACCTTTTCCTCGCTATGGGGAATATGAAATTTGCTGGGGATGGTGTGTAGGACAATAAGGAACATAAATAAATAGTTCCTGGACAGGAAGATGTTGTGCCTGAATAGGATGAAAAGTCCTCACATGCATTGATTAGATCAAAAACAGGGGGCTGGGGATATGGCTCAGTTGGTAGATGTTTTCCTCGTAAGCACAAGGGTTCTATCCCCAGCACCCCCCAAAAAAAATAGAAAAAAAGAAAGAAAAAGAAAGAAAGAAAGAAAAAACAAACAAGTAAGGACTTTGTCCTTACTCATTGTTTTTTCTAAATTTTCATTGATAAATAACAATATCTTACACAGGCCCATGAGTTCTATAACAGTTTTGAACTACAATTGCTTCTGTAGTTGACACCCAACAAAATGTTTTCCCCAGGATCCTGCACACCCTAGAGAGTTCTGGAGATAAGCAGGGGCCCACAGAAATAAGCCATCTCCCCATCTCAGCAGTAACAGAGGCACTGTTTTGGCCATGGTCTGGGACTTTGTCTTATTCTTCAGTTTGGAATCTGATCAGGATAGACAGGTGCTATTTAATCAGTTCCCTCAGTCTTCGTAGTAAACACTCAATAAATATTATATAGTGTCTTTTCCAAGCTTTTAGAATATATTTTATTTTCCCCTTTCTGTGTTTTTTTTTTCATTCCCCAAATCCTCCTTTTCCTTTAACTTTATAAGTTCTGTGAGCCACAAAATAGTCCTGTTTATATTTTTATGATTCCAGAGACCTAGACAAACTCCACAGTGTGCATGCCTACACACGCACTCAAACGCACGTGCACACATACGCACACACATACACACACACACAGCTTTCCATTTTAACATCCTTCAGTAGTTGGACTGATTGAAAATTCTATTGCTTCCCAAGCAACTTCCCTGAGGCTGATACGTTACTGGCGAGTGGGGAGCCAAGCTCCAAGTCTTAGTTCTTAGGTCCCAGTGAAAGAAAATTTAAAGTCAGAAACAAAAAGCCAAGAGAATTTCATTATAAGTGAAAGTAAAGTAAGGACCAAGTGAAGAACACTCTCAAGAGTGGGTCCTCTCTGAGCAGAAAACAACAAAGGAAACATAAGGTGACGTCCAAGTGTATTACTGCTTGATGTTACCATGTGCCCTGTGTTTCCCCTTCTGCTGTCTTCACCAATCAGATGTTCATCTTCTCCTTCATGACAGGCAGGGGAGTTTTTGACCCCAGTTGGTCCTTTCTGCAAATCTCATGGCCACCCCCATTCAGGGAGGCTTCACCTACAAGTCAATTCTCTGTTAATGCAGGTGCTGGGGTCAATGACCAGACAAATTTCATCTTACTGCACCTGCACTACTAATGAAATATACTGAGAAAACTATGACAATAAGTCTGAACCTTACAAAGACCTCAGTAGACCCTGTCAGTAGTTAGCCCATTCATCTTTCCTTCTCGAGGTATTTCCAATTGCTCCCTTTGTTTCGCCTTGTTTATTCTCAGGGCTAGTCCACCTGTTGTTCTACGAGTTACTTGATTGCTCATTAAAGGTAATTTCACAGAAACCCTGTGACCCTGTTCCTTTATTGGTTCACGTATTATTTCTCATATATAGACTGATCCTGGACCCTGACTTAAGAGGAGAGCGCTCATGAGTTTTTCCCTTCAGGGGTGAAGGGAATCTGCCTTAGGACTTGATCGAGAAGGCCAAAGGGTTATAGGAAGGAAGTATTCAACAGAGCAAGCTGGAAGCAAGTTAAAAGGTCAACGGTAGGACAGGGATAAAGTAAATGAAACCAACCAATAGAACAATGTGGAACGCTCTGGAGTCATGTTAGAGAGACAGAAAGAGAAATGGAGTAGGGCTTATGCAGAATGAAACAGGGAGGAAAGTAGAGGAGGTAAGTTGTAAAAGCATATTCTGTGGTCATAATTGTGTGACCAAAATGGGCATATCAGAGATGAGCTAATATGTTAGAGGCCAGGGGTTTTAATATTTGCTGTTGCTTTTCTCAACAACGCCTTTTCCTCTTTCCACAGGAGGCACAGCCATGCCTTTCCAGGATCTTGGCTTCACCCTTCCTGCATCACATGAAATAGTCCTGGCTTGCCATGCACCTTTCTTTTCACCCTTGTTTGTTGTCTCTCAAGGTATACCCTGGGAATGAGGCCAAAGGATCTGCATTATAAACAGGTTCCTGGGAGAGTCTTTAGGCACAAAACATTTTGGAGAAATATTGCTTAGTTTTTGTACCAAACTCATTAAGAAAACTGAAACAGTGTGTGTGTGTGTGGGGGGGGGTAGTAGTGCACACCTGTAATCCCAGCAGCTCAGGAGGCTGAGGCAGGAGGATCATGAGTTCAAAGCCAGACTCAGCAATTTAGCAAGGCCCTAAATAACTCAGTGTGACCTTGTCTTTAAATAAAATATAAAAAAAGGGCTGGGAACATGGCTCAGTGGTTGAGTGCCCCTGAGTTCAATCCACGAAAGAAAAGAAGAAAAGAAAACTGAAACAGACTCCCTTGGAGACTAAGGGCAACTTCCTGGTAACTGTTTTTCTGCATTCCCTATTTCCTCATACCAAGTGATTCAGACTCCTCAGTCTCTGGTTCTCAGAGCTGCCAGGGTGGAGGCAGCCCCTCAGACTCTGTGCATCTAGCTAAATCCACGTGGGTATACCCCCTGGCTTGGTTCTCACTCTGCCTTTTCTTATAAAAGCTTTCTATGTCTTTAAGTCCCCCAATGGTGTCTTGAGACAGAAAATTCTCCTAGAGTTCCCTCAAAGCTGGCTTTGAATAAACCTATTTTCCTGCAGACCTGACTCAGGAGTTTTTAGCATAGCAGCCATTTCCTCCAGTAACAAAACCACACCAGGATTTCTCTGATATTTATTATATCTTGAAGCAAAATTAATCTACTGAAAGTATGACTTGTGTGTGTTTACGTTTTAAAGACTTAGTGAATATGGTTTTATTTATCCTCAATTATAATTTTGTCCAGAAATTTTCACTTATAATTTGCTAATAGTTTTTGTTTGGAGAATTACCTGAAAGCCAGCTGTTCCATTAGGGGATTCCCATTGTGTTTCCCTCCACTTGGAGGGATGGTTGACCTTTTGGCACATGTTCTACTTTGCTCCTTTGATTCCAGTGAAACAGAAATCACAGGACCCCAAGAGGCCCTGATACTGGGTAAAGGGTTTTGGTTTTCTTTAATTCTCTATTATTACAATGCCTAGAAATACCTATTTATGATCTCAAACTAAGGGTGAGACCCTCAAGTTGCCCAAACTGTCCTGGGCCCCAGAGCTCACAGGACAGCAAAGGTCCCACATGAGCCTCACCACACTCACAGCTGAAGGGGCCCTTCCCACAAGCACAGGACACGCCCCCCTCCCCTCTTATTTCACTCAAGGCAGAAACTAAGAGCTCCTGGTCTCCTAATATCAATCGCATTTTGCCTTATTTAAAGATATCTAAGAGACAAGAATTTCTCCAATCTTTCCAAGAAACATGAAAGCAAACAAATTTGTTTTCTAATAATTTCTTCCCAAGGATTCAAAGACAGCATGAACTTCTTTCTTATTGCTCTTTCTTGGGAGGATCCTTACCTGCTGGGTGGTCTCTAATGCTAGGTAGGTGGCCGGGCTAGAGCAAGGGAAGGACAGTAAAGGGTGATAACTTACAGGGCAGAAAGCTGAGGCGTGCTTTAAAGAAAGTCCACAGGTCACAAGACTGGGAAAAATAAGAGAAGGTTATCAAAGCAGGCAAGAACAAAAGAAATTGTTCAACAAGCTCTAATATCTGCCTGGCTGGGGAGGAAGGAAGCCATGAGCCATCAGCCATCGCCATCGCCAGAGACATTCAAAGTCAAGTTGGTAGGAAGGTGGGTTTTATTCAAAGCCAGCTTTGGGGGAGGTTGGAAAAAAACTTCATTGTTTTAAAAACATTCCAGCTTCAAAAGCTCTGGGAGGAAGAGAACTTTTAGAGGGGGCAGGGATTCAGTAGGGAAAAACATGAAATTCCACAGGTTTTAAAAAGGTTTTCACTTCCAGGAATTTAACGGGTTTTAACTACTTCCAAGTCCAGGGTGCCTTCCTTATCAGGTTAAAGGGAACTAGGAATTCCTGGACCAGCATCTTCATCTTCCATTTCCCAAGGGGGAGGGCTTCCAAGTCCAGTGTTTAAAAAAAAAAAAAACTCTGGAAGGCCCATGCTAACCTCCCAGAAAGTCTGTTCTGAACTTCTGTATTTTCCATCTTTCTAACAATCTCCTATGTGCTACCATGTGCTACTTGCTTGAAATCCTTCCTGCAGAGTCGCAGGTGATAGGAGACAGAAATGTGAGTGGTGAGACCATGAGGTGAAGAAAATAATTCTATAAACTGGGCCCCATTGTGCTGACCCCCACATGCTTTCACTTTTAAAAAGCAATTTACCTGCGGCTTCACCTGGCTTGAGTCCACAGGATATGTTATATTTCTCAGGAAACCACCTGTTATCTACAGGAGAAATTCAGACCCCAAATAATTCTCATGAGGAACACAAATCATCCTAAAGTGCAGAGACTTTGTGACCCTTTCACAGACAAGATCCTGGAACTCAGGGAGATAAGAATCATTCTTCCTAACCATAAAATCTATAAGAGCACTTCCCAATTAGAACCAGTCAGCGTGAGCAAAGTGACCTAAAGTTGTCATGACAGTAGGGACTTGAAAGTCTGAGGTCATCATGCTGCCAATCAGAAGTCAAGAGGTAGATCTGGGTGGGACTCTCTGGACACTTTTCTAGGACCCCTGCGTGCAGGAGAGGTACACAGTCCCTCTGTCTCTCTTGAGAATGTCTCCTTTTCCCTTTTCCTATCCCTTCAACAAACTCATGCCTGTTACTCTGAGTGACATGTCTGAAATCTTTCTGACTTGATTGCAAGAATTGAGGTTTGAAAGGGGGAGGGTATCTGCACTGCCTCAGTTTCTCAGAAGGCTTCCTCAGCCCTGTAGCACAGGGACTGGAGGTTGCAGATCCCCACAGGTGCTCTGGCTCAGCAGGTTATCAAAGCAGGCAAGAACTAAAGAAATTGTTCCACAAGCTCTAATACCTGCCTGGCTGGGGAGGAAGGATGCTGAGCCTTTCAAAGTCAAATTGGTAGGAAGGTGGGTTTTATTCAAAGTCAGCTTTGGGGGAGGTTGGAAAAAAACTTCATTGTTTTAAAAATTCCAGCTCTCCCTCTGCAACAGCTGTCTGAGGTGAGGAGGAACATCCCATCCTGTGGGGTTGTCAGGAGGTCCAAATGCCCACTGTGCCAAGGTTCTGCTAAAGCACAACCCCCAAACACTCATACAAACTTGATAGGCCTGTACATAAACATACTGAGGGTTTTTTTGTTGTTGTTTTTTTTTTTAAACTCATGTTTTCCTTGGTAATCATTGGAAATTTCTGCCCAGGATAAAACAATCGTCCAGATTCTCACAGAATTCATGAATAATATTTAAATCTACTTTCCAAAACAGCAGGAGTTCCATTTAAATGCTGCACTAAATGCAAGCCCCAAATTTACTTTCAAGCCTTTAAAAATAAATGAGGAAACCTCCCAGGAAATTATCTTTTATGCCACAGAAGAGAAGTATCTTTGAGGGTGAAGTTGCTCAAGCAGCTGAGAAGCCCCAACCCATGGGTCCAGAGGTCCTGAGGCCCCTTGAAAAGATGTGTGCAGTTACCTCCTAGGGGTGCGGTTGGCGGTGAGGACTCAAGAAGTTGTGCCAAGGCTAGGCCAGTAATGGGCATTCCTCAGACCTATTATCTTTACCTATTGAGGACAAAAAGCTTCCACTATGATGGGCTCTGTTCCCTTAAAGACATACAAATCCCTTAATAGTTGCCCTCAACACAGGAATGTCAGAGAGGACAAGCCCATTGACCTGGAAACTCCCCAAATTTCCTTCCCTCTTTTTCTGTCTTTTTGACTGAAATCATGGTTAGTTTTCAGCACCAAATATATATATTTTTAAAATTTACTTTAAAAATTTAAGACTAACTTCTCTTCCTAAACAATCCATTATTAAAGCCATTAGATAGGGGAGAGTAAGGAAGCTCTGGGCACCCGGGTGAGAGGAGCCACAATGGAGCAAAGCTGGTGTCAGCATCAGGGCAGGGTGAGGAGGCGTCCCCACAGAGGGACAGCTCAGCATAGTGTGTTCAACTCTTACAGAGTAGGTGTGGGGTCCCCAACAAGAGTGGACTATGTCCACTCAGAGAAGAGCCCACCACAGGAGTGTGTCCATGCAGGAGGGAGCAGAGAACTAGAGCCTGAGCCAGGTGAGTATCAGGGAGTGTGTGATAGTAACCAAAGTGGAAGCTGGCACAACGGGGGAGATTGGAAAAAATAAATAAAATGTATTAATGACATGGAATGATTTTTCACTGTCAGTGCCAGGAATTACAAATGTGGAGAGGGAGAAGATTAGGATGAGTTGGTGTTGGGTTGGAACTCAATCAGTGTGAGTTCATGGTTTTCAATATCTCTCCACTGAGATGTTAGCAGTTAGCAGTGATGGTCCTAAAAACCAGATCTTGGCCAATAAAAAACATCTACTAACAGGAACCAGGGTTTATAGGAGAAATGGATGAGTCCAGTGCTGAGACAAGAAAAGTAAAAGTAAGCCTATGACATCTTGAGCTAGAAAAGGAAGTGGCCAGAGACTGATGGAGGCCTGTCCTGCAGACTCAGAAGCTGGCTGGAGGGGACTCCCGCTGGCCAAACTGGGGGTGGTCTATAAATTACACTGAATTACAATAATGAAAGATTATAACCCACTAAACAAAATAGGAAACCATGAACTCACTCAGAAAGAAATAAATAAGTGAATAGATAGATTGATAAGTGGGATGTTTACATAATTTCAAAGGATTACTCCAACAGCACTTATTAATTACAGAGGCATAAATGTAATTTCACCCCACATACCTCACCTCACTAAAATGGTCTAAGTGAACAGACATCATCATCAAGGACACAAATTGAAACCATCCGCTGCCTCATGGGAGCCATCTAGAACTTTGTGTTTTGTTTTGTTTCTTGTGGTGGTGGTGGTGGTAGGGGGCACTTGACCAAGAAGCCACATCCCCAGACCTTTTTGATTTTATTTAGAGACAGGGTCTCACTGCGTGGCTTAACACCTCACTTTTGCTGAGGCTGACTTTGAACTCACAATCCTCCTGCCTCAGCCTCCGAGCTGATTACAGGTGAGTGCCACTGTGCCTGCTACTTTGTAGCATTTCTGCTGAAGATGTATAACCTCAATCCACCTGTGGAGAAACATCAGCAAACCCAAGCTGAGGAACCTTCTGCATGGTATCTGGCCGGTAATAGTCAATGATTCAAGGTCAGAAAATTCAAAGAAAAACTGAAACAGTTCCAGACTAAAAAGGACCTCAGAGACATGACAAAGGCAATGCAAGACTCAGAGCTGGATCCTTTGGCTACTAAAGCCGTGGTGGGAACAATTGACCCATTGAAAGCTGAGGGGTAAAGGGGTAGCAATTTAATCAATTAATTGCCTCATTTTGATAATTGTATTGTGGTTCTGTAGGTGAAGGTCCTTGTTTGTAGGAAATGAACACTAAAATATTTGGGGGTGATAAGAATCAGTGGGTAAGTTACAAATGGATCCAGAAAAAAAAAGAGTTATTTGTAACACATTTGTAACTTTTCTATAACTATGTGATTGTTTCCAGTCCAAAAAAAAATAATAATAATGTAAAGTACATTTTATCTATTAATTCTCATCTTACATTTAGTCATTTTGAACTGGTCCATATTGAAAACTCAGAGGGTTAATGTTACATTCCAGCATATTCTTGACTAATGTAAAATTAGATTGATAACCAGGGAAAGAACATAATAAACACGCTTTCTTGTAATCATGGTTTTCCAAGAGCATTAGCTAAAATGTCATGTTTATGCTACTGGAAAAGCAAAACTTAGTCAGGTGTGCTGAGGCACACCTGTAATCCTAGCAACTCTGGAGGCTGTGGCAGGAAGATCAAGCAAGTTGGAAACCAGCCTCAGCAACTTTATGTCTCAAAATTAAAAACAAAACAAAACAAAACAAAAAAACAGACTTAGGATGTAACTCAGAGATAAAGTGCCCTGAGTTAAATACCTATTAAATACCCAATAATTCTTTCATTCTCTCTCTCTCTCTCTCTCTCTCTCTCTCTCACTCTCACTCACACACACACACACACACACACACACACACACACCCACCACACACACACACACACACACACACACACACACACACACACAGAGAAGCAAAACCTGCCTCAAAGAAGAATCTGAGGGAAACATTTTCATCAGGATGTCTAACAGGTACTTCTCTTGCCTTCCATAAGTGTATGTACCTCTTCTAACTAGCTTTGAATCTCTCTTCTGATTTTCCCCAAATCCTGAAATTGGCAAATAAAAAGGTGGCTTTGAATGAAGAGCCATTGATGTCCTCGCCTGCTGGCACTTAATACACGCCAAGGCTCCATGTTCTCTTGAAGGGAGAAACTTTATAAACTTCATATGTTCAGACACAGTGAGTTAAGGTGTCATGAATTTGCTTAATACATTTGCTGCCTCAGCATTCATTTTTAGGTCTGACATAAGTTATTTGAAACCCAGTGGTACTCTGCCACCTTTGGCCTAGTTAACATTCCTCTCCGTGTGGAGGTCTGGGATGTAGCCCAGGTGCTTCCCATCTCACTAACACAAAGCCCAGCACGCCCCACAGGTGCTGACCATGATGAACTTAAAGGTCAACACCAGAGTCATATAGAGGAGTGTTCTTGATGCACGTGTTTTCTTTAATTTAACCAATCCACAAGCACCAGCCCTATCCTAAGGCATAAAGCCCCTTGAGCTTAAATACGAGGTCCTACTATCCTCCTGGGCTGCTCGCTGTCTCTGGACTTCCTATCAACCCTCGTGGATGGGTGAGTGATAAAATTCTTTTTGTCATTTTACATATTTTGTTGTGCTGCCACCTCTGTGTGTCACCAGGCTGAGATGGAACCTCATCCTCCCCGGAGCTCCCCTGAAGGATGGGTATTTGGGTAGGAAAAAACTGAACATAGATCAGACAAGAACCATAGGAATGTCTGCCAGCATAAACCAGCTTCCTGGAGCTGGGGAGAAGCTAGGTGCCAGAGCATTTGCCTAGCATGCATGAGGCGCTGGGTTTAATCCTCAGCCCTGGCACATACACACAGAAAATTCCCTGTGAGAGGGACATGTGGTCCCATGGGAGGCGGTAAGCTGTCTGCCGGCCTAAAGAAGGGTTGGTGTAAGGCACGCTGTGAACATCCAGGACCTCCTCTAGAGCCCCAATCAGGGCAGGGCAAGCATTTATAGGCACTCTCCAGAGAGAGACCTTAAGACCAAAACTAGAGGAAAATCGCCCCATACTGGTGGATGCAGTGTTGCAGAACATGATGGTGGTAGTCGTGGGGAATGCCAAGGAAAAGTGTGGAAATGAAGGTGTCATTGCTCTGTTGAAACAATCTGAGCTAATCTGTGCTATACCTATAATTAGGTGCTCATCCAGAGGTGTCACACTGTGGTGGGAAAAATACTAATTTTGGAACTGGTCCAAGGTTCAAGTTCTCGCTTTATTTATTTTTTAGTTTGCCTGGTTTTTGAGTCTTTTCCTGATTGCCTGCACTTGGCATGCTGCTCCATATTTCTTCAGCAGCTGTAGGCACTGAAGGTTGCCTCCAATATCCGGTCACCCTCTTATTAAACGTCAGTTTATTCAAGTGGCACCACAGTTAGTCTTCCTGCCTCTGGGCTAGCTACGTCAAGAAGCTAGCACCTTTCTTGCGAAAGCCACTGAGTCATATTGCCATTGATTTGTGAAACAGTGGTAACTGGTACTTCCTCCCCATTAGCGGGAGGTTACTCATGGCAACGTCCAGGCCTGATGAAAGCTTAGGTCAACGACACGACATGAAGCACTTCTACATGGAAGAAGAGCAAATTCAAAACAATTTGCTTTCTCTTTTACCTCCCTTATCCAATTTAACCTTGCTGTCCCACTCCTGCTTTCTCTGGCTTCGTGTTTGATTGAGCATGGGGACCAAAGTCATCACCCTCAGGTGTGGCTGCTAATAACTGCAGGTGTTCCCAGAGCAAAGTGGACTCCATGTGCTGTAGTGTCGAGGGGTGTGGGAGTTACCTTTTGTGATGAGGGATGGAGGGAAGCCAGAAATCCTTTGAAGGCTCTGGGAGTGCCCTAGACAACCCACTTGACTTACCAGCCTCCCTGTAAATGCAGGGTACCAGGGAAGGGGGGCAAAGGAGGCTCCTAGACAGCCTCAACAGGCCTGAGCTTCCACTGAGTTTTCTCAATTTGCCAGTTAGGGTCAAATATGTGAGATTTTTTTTTTTCTTCTAAGGAGAATTGAGTCTTGGAAATAAACTCAGCTGGGGCAGGAGATATGGCTCAGTGATAGAGCGCTTGCCTAGCATGTATGAAGGCCTCGGTTTTGATCCCCCGGTTCTTTGTGTGAGCCTGCGTGCACGAACCTCAGCTGTCATCGGTATTCTGTATCTTCAACTGTACGGCAAAATTATCCTTTTGATTAATGAGCCAGTTATTGCTGAGGTCCAGCCCTGGCGGCAGGGAGTGAGGTTTCAGGGGACCTGAAGGAGGAGTAGCATCCGCAAAAGAAGAGTCGAAATGACAGGTTGCAATTGGGAGCAGCCTCCAGAAGAAATCTCTGCTGCCTCTGGAGGGATCTTTATATTTATATATTTTTTTAACAGGTGTTTTTTTCAGGTAGTTAATGGATAGCTTCAAAGCCCGAAACTTTTTTGATTTACATAATTTTCAAGAGTTACAATCTCTTCTGACATACATTGATTACCTAAGATATTGACTACATTGTTCAATCACTAGGTGCTAGGCGACGCAACTAGACTACATGACTCCTGACCTATTATTCACTTCTAACTTTAAAGCATACCTATAATTATTTCATTAACCTTTAACTTTAAAGCATATTTATGATTATTGGTAAGCTTTCTTCTAAAATCCCAGTAAAGCACATTTAAAGTAGTGAAAGTCTATTATTTAAAAGCCTACTACTCTGAGGTGCCTCTAAAATATATCTGTTAATCTTACATTATTCTATTTTCAATTTCCAAGGGAATTTCCTTTTTTCATATGACCTATTCGACTGCTTTCTTAAAGAACTTCCTTGATCCTTGGTCAAGGCACACCAATTCTTACGTCTTTGTAATCTTTAACTAAAGGGCAGGCTTTATACTGCAACCCATTTGTCATTTATATTAACTATGTGTTTTCCATTTCCATCATAAATTTTTGTGTAAGGCAAAGGAGGGCCTATTGGTTGGGGGGAATGTATTTTTATTAGCCTCTTGTCCTCGAGGGGGATACCATAAGCCACATATGATGGTCCTTGTACTGTTGGCACAGCAATTGTTTTTCTGTAGCTAGACAATTGAACAGGTTGTGGCTTTAGGATGGGGAGGGGGAGGCTAGTGTAAATTGTTAACCATGGGATAAATATTTCTTGTTCAGGCTTGAGGAATAACACTATTGTTTATATCCTGAGTGACACTGAAACACACCTCATGGCATGTCTCAATTGTATTTCATTCTAGGAATTTTCCTGCAACCTCAGGCAATACGTACTTTTGTTATTAATTGATATATGCCCTATGCATAACATGAGTATCATAAACAAAACACTTAACATTCCTAATGGTTGGGTTTCCAGAAGGTGCAGCCTTGCCTCAGCATCCCCCACGCTGTGACCCTGTCAGACATCGGGTGAAGGAACCCCTTAACCAAATTATCTAAAGTCTGGACTGGCACTATGTATAATACAAGTCTCAAATTTTTATGAAAATATAGGTATCGTGCTGGTTATTGACATGTTTTGGTTAAGTGAGAATAGTGATATTTAACTTATATTTATGAGCCGTTTGGGGGCAGGATACATCACAATTCTAATTTCAGGTTTATTTTTCTGAGGGTGGATCTCACATTTAATATATGAAGCTTCTTTGGATGATCATATTCTTGGTGCCTCACTGCCCAGAGAATAGAGGTTCATACTTTTTCCCCCTATCACTCCCAAGGATAGTACATCTCTTTGCTGAATAGTCTCTAGTGAGTTCCACTGGGGTCATGTGACCCCACAGAAGTGCCTGTCATTCTCATCAATCAGTTCTTGAAATTGGGCAGACTATGGCAGCTGCCTCCTCATAATCATCGTGAAATGTATTCTTCAAGAGATACTTAGCAGAAACTCAAAGCAAAATACATTTAACCAGTTAAGATTATTTTGTTCTCATTGATAGAAAACTAAGCTCAAGTGAATGATAAGCAGGGAATTGATTAACTCAGATGAAAAGTCTGGGGCATGCTGGCATCAGGTATGGCTAGACTCAGGGCTTAATGGTGTCTCTAGAATTCAGTTTCTCTTCGAATTTTTGGCTATCTTCTTTCTCGGGCTCCTTCAGATGGTTCTTGGCAGCTACCTGTTCTCAAGATTGCAAAGCATCAATATTCTCACAATATTCTATATTCTCACACTGTCCTAGGTTTGAGACAAGAATATAAAGTTTCTTTTCAATAGTCTTGCCTGCCCAAATTCCAGACATTCTGACCATTTTGGTTACATCTGTTACTCTCCCAGTCACTGTGCCCAAAAGGAGATGTTGCTGTACTTGAGTGATTACATACTGAGCATGCGTTTAAGCCCAGTCACCACTGAAGCCTTCGACAGACTCCAGTATGCTGATACCATGGAAGGGGTGAATCCCAGTGAAAACGGGGTGCTAGGAAGGCAAATAATAAAATATCCACCCTTACATAGTCACAAGAACCTGTAAATCTCTTCTGATACAATCTATTTTCACCATGGTGAAATTTTTGAAAATATTATCACCACCACCAGGGATTGAAACCAAGGATGCTTAACCACTGACCCATGCCCCAGGCCCACTTTTGTATTTTTGTATTGTATTTAAAGACAGAGTCTTGCTGAGTGGCTCAGGGCTTCGCTAAGTTGCTGAAGCTGGCTTTGAATTTGCCATCCTCCTGCCTTAGCCTCCCAACACACTGAAATTACAGCTGTGCACCACTGTGGCCAGCTGAAAATCTGATTTCAATAGGCTCAGTTCAACAATAGAAAATAACACTTCCCTATCGTCAGTTGCTCAATGTTTATGTTCAGTTTTAGCCTAGGCATCACCATATACTTGAATTGGTAAACTATGTTCTTTGTTTTCTCCATACATTCAATAATTCTGTCATGTGTCTTAGCTGTTAGGAAGTATGAGCTCATCAGTAGTCCAACAAATTTAATCTCTCAGAACTCCTTAAAATTCCAAAAATCTCTGTGGCCAAGAAAGCAACTAAGCAAATCACTTTAAATTTCCATGTCTTAGCCTCCGGTACTCTTTGAATCAGTTCAGTCTGTATAAATCCACACCAAGGAATGGATAGGCTCTGTGCTATGAGTGCTAAATAAAAAAAAAAAAAAGTAAACAAATTTCCTAAAATCCTCGGCCTTACCCAACGGAGTGGGGATTGAACCCAGGCCCTTGTGCATGCAAGGCAAATACTCTACCAACTGAGCTATACTGAGTTATGTCCCTAGCCCCCTACCCACTATTGAATATTGTCATCAAAGATCCATGAGTTAGGGCTGAGGTGGTGATTCAGTGTGAGAGCACTTGCCTTGCATATATAAGGCACTGGGTTTGATCCTCAACACCATATAAAAAATGAAGGTATTGTGTCCATCTACTATGAAAAAAAATTAAGAATAAAAACAACAATAAAAAACCCTGGATTTCGGGCAGATCCTGTGTATTGCTGACTCCAGGTTTTCCTATCTAGAGCCTTTCCCACTTCTGAACAAGAATGGAGACTCGGCTCCTTGAAAGTAGAGCACAAAACATTTCCTGTTTTCCTTTCTTGTATTTGCTATTATATGAATATCATATTTTGTTCTCTTTAGAGCTTATTTAGTTTTTAGTATTAAAGTATGGCCATAGCAAAGTCAAGGCTTGGAATAGCTCTGTAAGAGGCCAAGTTACTGCTGTTTCAAAAAAACCTACATTCTCTGCTTGTAATACATGTCATTTTCTGGCTTCCTGTCTCCGATATTTGCAATGATTTTAGTCACAATTAATATAGGACAGTAGTTACTTAGTGATGCTTCAAGTCCTTAGAAATAGATTCAGCCGAGTGCCCAATATTTCTCTAATGATTCACAATTGAATATGCGTCATTAAGTCTTCTCTACAGCACTTTGCCTTTACTGAAATAAGCTCAAGCCATCTTTAGTTTTTCTCAAAACCAGTTTCAAGGGACATCAGGGAGATACATTTCAGTTAGAACAGATGTGTTACCTGCTAACGGTTCACCACTGATTACAAGTAACATTCAGTCTTCCCCAGTCTAATCAGTATTCCATTTTCATTCCCTGTGGAACATGTGACCCAGGTAAAATTGTAAATCAATGTGAGTGCTGGAAACAACTTTAGGAACTATGCAAAATATTCTGTGATTCGAGGTTTGAACTCGAGAATTTTAGAGATTATGGTCAGACATTTGTTCAAACATGCACATTAAAACATACACAGAACTCCTTGGACTCCAGAAAAATTATTCCATTTTCTTGAGCTTGGAGGACAAAGTGACTTTCTCAAGACCATTGTACAAGTTGATAAAGTTAGGGCTGAAGCCTGAAGTAATGGCACTGTTCATGGCCAAAGACCTTACTACTATTAATTATTTATATGGGGTAAGGAGTAGGGAAGTGTTAAAAAAAAAAAAAAAAAAAAGCCAAATAGTCATAAAATTATTCCCGATTAAAATACTCTTCATTATTGTCAATTCCCACCAATTAATACCTTTGTTTAGATTCCAGGATTATTGGTTGGTTGGAATATCCAAGAATGAACTGTGATACCATGAAAATTGATTACCAGGTAAAAATATCAACCGTTTTTGAAAGATGTGGGATTTCATGAGCCTGGTGTGATATTAGAGAATTGCTCAAAATTACACTTGCTGAGACTTTGAAAAATGAGGGAGTGCCGGAGTCAGACCAATTAATGGTGGAGAGGACAGAAGGGCATGAAGGTTGATAAGCTAGGAACCTCAAAAGAACACTTGGATATGAAGAGGTTTAAAACAATTCCTTGAGGAGGCCAATGAAGTCCTGACACATTCTTGTTAAATGATCCTCTTTGTGTTCATGTGAAAATTGAGCATCAGGGGGAAATATGGTTTTTGCTGAAGTATGATTCTTTTGGAAAGTTACACCAAGCTCTGCATGGTTTTTAATTTCACTAAATCCCATCAAATCTATTTTTGTTTTCATCATTTCTGATATTTTTGTTCTGCTTTTAAGTGGATTCACTTGAAGCAGGTTTTCTTTTACCCATTACCCTTAGGTAATGAACATGCCCCATTTTTATTCCAACCTTCAAAAGCAGGCACTTGTTTTTCGTGTTGATCTTTAATTATGTCTTTCTGATTTCAAATCACAAATTTCCTTGAGGATTGTCATTTCACACATCCCCTCCAGGATTTCAGTCAGGTTCATAGACATGTCCATGGTGACCCCTGGGGAAAAGAATTGTGCTACAAATTGAGTAAATTTCGATTAACCGGGAAGAACTTTTCTGAAACTCCATCTGTGGCGTAACTCGATACTATTTTGAAAAATGAGAATGTCATTGAAACCAAAGGGCAAGGACATGAAATAGATGAATTCTGGGTTATTTATTGAATACCTCTTACAGATAGAATTTTATAAAGTCTTATGTGGTTTGAATAATTTGTGACTCTGCATACTTCTGTTCCTAGACATTTTAATCATTAATGATTCTGCAACATAAAACATCATCCAAGATGTTTTTATACTGTTTGGTAATCCAAGAATAGATTATCAAATTAACCTTTATAACTAGATTGTTGGGGTTTGTCCAGCAGAAAGGAGTCATTGTTCATGTGAACTGGAGAATAATGAGCAATTTCTCACTGGGACTTTACAGGGGCAATCGGGCTCAGAGACTGGTGTTTAGGCACTTCTTCTGTTCACTTAACCTTTGAACATCTATTATTTTTGTCCCAGCATTTAAAGGCTGAATGCCAGTTGTAATAGGCCTGTTGGTAGGGTGACCACACAACTTATCCAAATTGGAGCAGTTTTGAGATGAGTTTTTCTAATATACACTGAAAATAGCTATAAATAGGGATTATTCCATTAACCAAGGATATTTGCCCATTGGATTTAGATGCTCTCCTGTTCTGCAGTTGGGGATCCTGACCTCCATTACTTTCACATACATAACCTCCAGTGCACACTGGATCCCCTCCACCTAAGACCTGGTGGGTCCTACCATGGTGGTGCACATTGCCCCAGAGGGTAGCTTGCCCAGCCGCCCAGGGCACATAGGAAGTGTGCTATGTTGTTAGAGGGCCAGACAGGGTCCCACTCTCTGCACACTCGCCTGTACTGTGTCTCCAAGACATCAAGGCTGAATGGCATTCATAGGATGAACGTGGCTTAAATTCCATCTAACCACAGAATGCTAGGAGCTGTGAATGTGTGATACAGAGACAGATGATAAAGTGAGGAGCTGAAATGCAGTTGCCTTTGTGAGTTCTGCCCTTTCATTAATGGTAAAACCATGCCATTAATGTTGACAAGTGGTGAAATTCTTTGAGCCCACCTTCTCCATATGTAAAATGATAATAACCTCTATCTGATGGGGTCGTTATTAAAGTCAAAGACTGGATGTGGGGGACAATAATCAATCTCCCCTTCTTCCTTTGAGTAATATATTTTGCCAAGTTTTAATTGACACAGATTCCCTAAACTAGCCATGACATTTACCAGCTTCTTTAATTAGCTTCATTGAAGGTGGTGCACATGACTTCCCTGTCATGTCTTCAAAAAGCATCAGGCCCCCCACTCCCTCCCTCTTTCTCCCTTTCTACCAGCTAGAAAATGGCAAGATGCACTTCTGTACTAACATTTGAGAGGAAAAAAAAAGCATTCATCTTATTTAAGCCACAGTACTTGGGGCCCTCATAATCACAACCATAAATCATACAAGCAGCCGTAGTGGATTCGAAAACCCAGTGGATGTAGAGTCAGAAGGTACATGTTGTAGCTCTTCTCTGTTGGCTACATGTCCATGAGCGACTCTGAACTTCACTTTTCTCATCTGGAAATATAAGTAGGAAGAATAGTTGAGAGGCAGGCCATTGTTAAGTACTCTACTGTTCTCTCTGAATCTGGATTCATTCCTTGGGCAAATGTTTAGGGGACCAGGCACTATGCAAGTGTGGGGTTACCTAGCATTCCAAGATGATCAAAGTGTTCAAGCCTCATGCAGAGTAAATAAACGTCATGTAATTGCTGAGATTACAGTGAAAGTAAGAGTAGATGATGCTTGGGAATTCTCTGTCTTATAATGGAGTGGGGGCCATTATTAGGCATGGTCAGAAAAGGATTCTAAGGCCTCTGTTGAGACTGAATTACAAAAGGAGCCAATATGCAAAATCTGAGGGGAGATGGAGGAATCCTCTAGGACAAACTGTTTTCTTTCATGTGAAAACAAGATTTAATAAAGCCTTCAAGTAGAAGGACTATTAGGGAAGAGAAAGGGGGTGGTGGAAAGGGGAAGGCAAGAGGGTGGTAGGGAGGTTGGATGCCATCAAAGTATGATCTGTCATGTGTCAAACACATTAATGTGTATAATGAGTTGGTAATAAACATTAACTGTCAAAACCAATGAACATCAATATTATATACTAAGTGACTAATATGACAAATATAATCAAATTGTCGAACTTCCTGTTATGCTTGCATAATAAATCAATGTACTTAATTGCTGCATATATGAAAATAAAAGTAGTAAAAATTCTTAAGAGGAATTCTTTCAAGGAACAGAAAGATGATGGCTGGTGAGAGATCAGAGGCAGGAGGGGCTAGAGAGTTTGTCCATGTAGTTCATGGAATTGACACAAAGTCCAGTAAGAAGTCACTAGTGGGCTTTAAACAGGGATGATATGGAGAGCACCTGATATGATCGATCTTATATATATGCAAATGTCATAGCTAATGGCAGGCAGTACGCATGGAAACATGACCTGTTTTATGAGTCAGAGCAATGTAAAATAGAAAGTTCTAGTTACCAGTTGTCTAAGAACATGAGAAGATATTACTAAGGCCTCTGTTTAAATCCAAAGCAGACAACTATTGCTAAGTCCTTTATTCTTAAAGAGATTAGTAGCTTGAAGTTTAACAGACACACCTGGATTTGAATCACGGCTCCTCCTTCACAACTAGTTAGAGGTGCTGAATTTGGAACTTCTGGACTCCCCCAGTGTGACCTGTTTAAAATTCTCTTACACTTCCTCCCAAGCCCACCTTCCCCAGAGCCCATGTAGACTGCTCCCTTCTCTGAATTCCTGTTGTACTGACACTCTGCTGTGTCCCCCCATTTTAGCTTTTATTTTGATATTCTATATGCCTATGACTTGTTTTCCCTTTTTTATTTTTTTGTTTTCCCTTTTAAGAGCTTCTTAAGAGAAGGAACCATTTGCTATGCTTTACCTGTTTTTCCAAAGCCCTTTCATCTGTAGAAGGTGTTATACAAGTGTGTTTTTGCTGAGTCGAATACGAGCAAAAATGAGTAGGAGCATTGAACTGAGCACCCTGACTTCCCTTGATCCTCCTCATTTACTGTCACACTTCCATACACAGTAGAATCCTTTGTTCATCTTTGATCCTTTGTTCCTCCTTCCTGCTCTGTACCCCAGGAGGCTATATCAGTTAGCCAGGAGAATTTCCTTGCTGGTTCCCAACACCCAACCCACATCATAACAGTCCATTTATAAAACTCTGCTCAAGTTATCCAGTTTGGCTCTGCTACCCCGACCCTCCACCCTGGGACATGGATACATTCCAAATACGCCATGCTAGACAGTATACTACATCGGTTAGATCTAAATGTATCCTAGTCTAGATTAGGACTTGGACTCTCTGGTCTAGGAGAATAGATTCCACTATTCCTTTGGTAAACTTTTCATTGTTATTATAATTTGGTGACTAAATTCAGATGAAGCTGTTCATTGTCTTGAAGTAAGCAAATTGTTCAAGTTGTTCATAGAGAATTGCAAAACTTAAAACTTGGCATACAGGAACCATTGGTGACAGTTAAATGTTTTTTAACAAGAGTGAAATAAAATGTCACTTCAAGGAAGAAACTAAAAATACTTTTAAAGGTGTATATTGTGCGTGATTTTTTTTTTCTCCCTACTGTGTTGCCAGGCTGTAGGTGTTAAAAACTCTTCAGAAGATTTGGTCTGTCATGTTTAGATGGTGGGTGGCAATAGAAATTTCTAGGTGGGGGAAAATTCAGTCACTCCATTGTCTCTAAAAATATAAATTATAGACTGTTGGATCTAAAAGAAGCCAATTTTTTTGGAGGGGGAAGGACCAGGGATTGAATGGGAGGGGGGCACTTGACCACTGAGCCTCAACCATAGCCCTATTTTGTATTTGAGACAGGATTTCACTGAGTTGCTTAGCGCCTTGCCTGGCCATTGCTGAAGCTGGCTTTGAACTAGCAATTCTCCTGTCTCAGTCTCCCAAGCTGTTAGGATTACAGGTGTGTGCCACTACGCTACCTAAAAAATACCAATTTTTGACTGACATAGGTGGGGTCAGTCGGCAGCTTCCAAGATAGGATGGGTTACCTTTAGTCTAGTGTCCCAAGCCATTACTCGGGGTACCACTTTGATCCCTTATAACTGACTCCTATGAAGACAGGATATTCTTGAGTACAATGTTAGAAATGACCAAAGGAGTTCACTGTACTGGGATTTCTATAGAAAAAAGTCACAAAATAGTTTTCATTAGCAACATTGATCTGTCCAAAGAAGAGAATGCTTTATTAATAAAGATCAACGAGAAAGCAAAAAGAGAAGATAAACAGACTTCTGACCAATTGCCCTGGGAAGTTCTACTCTACAGATACCAGTTTAGTAAACCACCTATTTTTGGTTCACTGATTTTTGACAACTTTGAGCCCCTGGGCTCCTCCTGAGCACTTAGTTGCTCTGTTGTGAGCAGCTCTTGACCACTGCGTTAGTCATGACCTTTCCTACGACCCTCCCAGCTTCCTGAGGATGTGGTGTTCAGTGTCCCAGGGCTTAGTTTGAGGCTGAACTAAAAGACCCCTTTCCAAGGCAAGCACAGTTCAGACTATAAGCTCTTGGGTGCGCCTTGCTCTGAGGAGCAGGTCTTGTGGTCAGCTAGATGGAGCTTCATTCACTCCATATTCAAAGTCTCTGCAGAGCAAGCGAGAAGCAACCACAGGTGGTTCATGCATCTTCCTTTCCCTTCTCTGTGTTGTGTGGTTTTTGTTTTTCCTTTTGGTACTGGGGATTGAACCCACTTTACCACTGAGCTACATCCCAGCTCTTTTTATCTTTCATTTTGAGACAGGGTCTTGCCAAGTTGTTTAGTGCTTGGCTAAGTTACTGAGGACGGCCCTGAACTTGCAGTCCTCCTCTCCCCACCTCCCTAGCTGCTGGGATTATAGTTATGTTGCCTCCATGCCCAGTTCCCCTTCCCAGCTTTAAAGCCAACTATTTTACTAATTTATTCAACCCACATTCTAGGCATTGTGGATCCATCCTTGAACCAGTCAATCAAGTTGCCTTCCCTCTCATTTTAAAGTGGGGAGTTGGATAACACACAAATGAACGAAACAACTACAAAAATCCAGCCATGGGCTGGGGCTCAGCAGTCGCATACTTGCCTGATGTGTGAGGCACTGGGTTCAAGTCTCAGCACTGCACATAAATAAATAAAAATAAAGGTCTATCAACAATTAAAAAAAAATCTAGCCACTTTCCTATTCTGTGGTTTTAAAGAAAAACAGTGAAAAGTTGTTTGTTTGGGTTTTTTTTAATGAAAATTTAAATCCACATCCTGAACTACCACCACTACCACAATCCCTGCTAGATACAGATACACACTGTCCTAGAAAGACAGAAGCCATACCTGAGAAAGGAGGTCATAGCTGATGTTTTGGGGGGACTAATTCATATAAATTGAGCATTTGACCTGTAATGAGGATTTTTGTCCTCTTGAGACTAGGAATTGCATAGGTTCTAGAGATTCCTGGAAAGGATTGTTTACATTTGCCCTATAACATAGTTGAGTATGAAACTCTTTAGTGGTCATAGACTTGTCTCTTTTAGATGGGGGCCTGGTGATGTACCCAGGGATTGAACTTGAGGACACTCGACCACAGCCACACCCTCAGCCCTATTTTTATTTAGAGACAAGGTCTCAGTGAGTTGCTTAGCACCTTGTTTTTGCTGAGGCTGGCTTTGAACTTGCAATCCTCCTGCCTCAGCCTCCTGAGCCACTAGGATTACAGGTGTGTGCCATGGTGTCTAGGTATTGTCTTTGCTTTTAAATAAAGCTAATTTTTGAGCTGTTCTCTGGAGGGTCTCAGAACATATCTTTGAAAGATTCTAGTTGAAAGTAAAGACCACAGAAATCAAAGCTTAGGTTTTAGGGAAACAGATACCTGAAGACAAAGTTATTATTACCATTGTTATAATTGTTGAAATCTGGGGTAGAAGTTAGATGTCTTAGAATTTTACATTTATAAGTAGTTCCTAATGTTATGCATTTGAATCACCTGCAGTTTATGAAAGAATATATTGAGGGTTCCCCACCTTGGATATTCTAAGTCTGATCTGGGGCCCAGAAATGTTTACAGAAACGTCTGAAGTGATTTTAATTTGCAGACTGATTCAGAAACCCCTTATTTGGACTAACTTCATTTTCCAACATAGAATATGAGGTTTCCTATGCAATATCAATGCCAGGGAGTTCCTAAGGCCACACACCATACTAGCGGGCATCTCTAGGTACAGCTTGCATCCTGTTAATATGAAGCTAAATTTGGTCCCTTTGCATGTCTCTGCTTGTATCTGTTTCCAGGAACAACATATCAGTTTATTTTTTTTCCTTCAGTCATTTCTTTTTGCAGGTAAAGGAGAAGAAAGGCTCATTGGATCTTTTTCTGACAGTGTTTCTAGACACCAACCAGAATGAAGAGTATCAGAAACATTGTCTCCTAGAGGCCGTGTTGTATAACTTAGAAGTTAGTAGGATATATTCCTTGTAGCACCCACACCTCGGAATGGCCTGTGCTTCTGAATTCTCCAGCTTCCTAAACCCTAAGTTTTTCCTTGAATACATCAATATTTCCAACTTTCCAAGGACATACCTCTGATTATATTTATACCATGGGAATGGCTGTCCAAGTCCTACCGTAGAAGGAAACTTACTCTGCAAATATGGAAAAGTTCAGACAAGATGAGGATGAATCTGAAAAAAATGACACATATACACAGCTGCAGGATACATGTTCCCCAGAGGTGCTTACCCAGAAAGGCAGAATACAACCATGATTGCATGTGAACAGAGAAGCTTCAATGTAAGCTAATACATGTTCTTGCTGCATTATAAACCCCAATCCAGTGGCATGATATAAAGGAAGTCCTATCCATTATGGGGGAGCAGAACTGTCAAAATGGGCTTTTAAAATTCTTACTGGTGGACACACACTGCTTTTATCTGCAAACTACTAAAACAAAGCTTATTAGTATTACTTTCTAACCACATATAAACACTCTAGTGATACACTACATAAAGACAAGTACATGAGTGGAATGGAATAGAATAACTTAAAACGTAGAGATTGACTTCTATAGTGCTCAAGCATTGGGAGGGTTCTAGGTACTTCAGTTAGACATTTTAGGGTGTGGGTGTGTGCACATGGTATTTTATTTGAATTAAGAAAATGATGTGGCCATTCATCAAAATCTATAGAAATTTGGGGCTGGGGATATAACTCAGTTGGTAGAGTGCTTGCCTCGCATGCACAAGGCCCTGGGTTATTTGGCTCAGAAAGTACCATACGAAAGATAAGGACCTGGATTCAGTCCCCAGCAAACCCCCACCCCCGCCCACCCCTACACAAAAAATCTACAGAAATTAGGAAAAGATCAAAATGCCTGTTAAGGCTAGAGTTGTCTAAAGAGTATAAAAGTCTGAGCAAGGCAGACAAGGCTTCTATACCTTCATGTCTTTAAAATACAGCTTGTCCCCTCAGGTAACATAAAAAATCATGGACTGGAGCTTAGCTTTGGCTACTTACAAAGTGTGTGAATCATCTACAGTGGTGGCTCAATATGAGACAATATCATCATGGAATAGCTAAATACAATCTGCTACATGTTTCCATAGGCAGCAGGAACGGGAGCATCTGTCACACTGTTAATAATACGTGATGTACATCGAGGCGTGTAGGTACATGCAAAGGAACAGGGAAATGTCAACATCTAGGCCGGGGAAACAGATGGCATGTTCGTTTAAACATGTTTTCTTGTCAGCTTGAGTAGAACAAATGCTCTTGCTATTCTTTAATTTGTAAAGTATATATTTTTAAAGTGACTGTCTATTGCATAAGGAAAAAAATTAATAGCAGTTCAGTGTTTCTTAAAAATGAGTTATCTTTCATACGGTACTTTCTGAGCCAAATAACCAATTTTATTTGGAAATCGAAAAATGACAGGATTATTTTTAAAGCAATTTTTCTTTTCCTGCCCTTGTAACCTCCGAGGAAGTCGGGCTTATGATGACACATACAGAGAGCAACAAAGTTATCATTGTCTGTATTTATTTTTTTGAAGAAGACCATCTAATCAGACGTTAGACAATGCCTGTATGACCCTTGTTCTCGGGCGGATGTGATTATTCCATCTTAATACCTTAGGAAATATGATTTAAACCTACCTTCTGCTTATTTTTCACTTGGGATGTCTATTATGTTTCCTCTTAAATATTTTATTTTAAAAATTTGACTTAATGTAAAACCAGAAAAATGGCAAGCTAGAAGCAACAATTTGAGGTGGGAAATTTATCCAGGGAAAATAAATTTTAGGTACAGGGCTGTTTCTCCTGAGCAGAGCAAGGATATATTTTTCTTGATCTCTATGGCCACCCGCCTCAGAGAAATCCAGAGAGGCCCAGACATGACTCAGCAGGGAGTGCAGAGAGCAGCCTCCTGGGCTCTGTCATACTCAATTCCACTGCCAGGCCACCAGCGCCCCATCATGGGGGTTGGGGCCTGAGAAGAATTCAGAACTGTGCAGTCTTCTTCCAAATGGGCTCCTCTTAATCTTCAGTTCTCAACGTCTAAGGGATAGCTGTACTCTGAGCCATTTGTGTGCTCACTCATAAACATCTGGAGACTTGTTATTCCTGCCACATAAACCTTAGTCCTGAGAG
Organism: Ictidomys tridecemlineatus; assembly: GCF_052094955.1. Classification (NCBI taxonomy): domain Eukaryota; kingdom Metazoa; phylum Chordata; class Mammalia; order Rodentia; family Sciuridae; genus Ictidomys; species Ictidomys tridecemlineatus. Next base: position 115,330,273 of record NC_135477.1, on the reverse strand, counting down.
TGGCCTTAGGGATCCTCCTCAGTTTGAACAAGATTTTTTTTTTCCTGTTATTATCTCCCTCCACGGTTCTTGGAGTTTGCCGGCCATATATTGTACCAAATGGAAAATCTTCCACATTTTCTTTTTCCAAATCTCCATATCTATGCCCAGGCGATTTTCTCTATGTGGGACAAATCTCCCACATCCTATTAAAATTCTATCTCCTATTTTGGTTTAATCTCCATTTCTTCCACTAAAGTTTTTCTGATTCTTCCAATTAGTCATAAGTCTTGAGAGTGTTTCTATTTTTAATGGCAATTGAATTGGTTATATGTTCACGCACCTGCTGCCTCCCTAGACCAGCTCTCCTTGGGGTCAGTTATCACATCTACTGTTCTGACGGCTTGCACCCAATAACACAGGCCTGGCACAGAGAAGCTGCTCCAAAAACCTTGGTTCAATCTGTACCTCCTGGATGTCAGTTTTAGAATGTTGAGAGAGAGTTCTAGTTCAGTATGAAGGTGAAAAGTGCTGTCATTGTCAATGTTATGTGTAACACAAGCTCACCTGCAGAGGTAGCACTGTCTCCAGTCACACCACCTTGATTCAACTATAAGAGGCATTTTTTTTTTAAAGGCTATTTTTCCTGCAGCCTTATGTTCTCTGAACATGGACAATTTAGCAGATGTCTTGGATGCCTTTTTCTGATTCTCTTTGCAAGATTAAAATCCATGCAACACAAACTAACTTGAGCAGCTACAGCCACATTCCCGGCTTGGGTCCTTTAAAATATTTCAAGTTGGACACTCCTCTTTAGCGTGGGGCTTGCAACCCTGCTGCATTTCCATCACCATCTCCCGAGTCCAGACCCCTCGGGTGGATTTTCCATCTCGTGTACCACCAACAACTCCTTTCCATACCGACCCCGTGATCTTTTGCCAAAGCGCTATTTCTGGCAAACGAAACTCTTTGACAACTTCTCATGAGGGTCAATTTTTTTTTTTTTTTGTTTTGAAAACCTTGAGGAGAGTAAATAGAGCTGGAGGTATTTTATCAGGAAAAGATAACCATTTGAAAATTTTAATGTTTCTTCATTTTTTAAAAAAAACTTTTGTTCATTCATATAATCAGTTGGGGACCTGACATTTTCTTAGCTCTTGGGATGTGGTGAAGAGTCAGATTCGTCCCCTTTTGGAGAGCAAAGAGGAGGTAGACAATGAGCAAGAAACCTGGCAAATAACTAAATGGTATCATCTGCTATGGATAAAAGGATAGAATAAGAACTTGGGGCATCAGGAATTCTGAGGCCAGATGTGCAGGTTGTTGGGGCTTAAGTCACATTTGAGCAGAGTTGAGGGAGGTGAAAAGAGCCCAGCAGTAAATGGGGAGGAAGACTAATGCAGGCAGAGGGGAGAAGGCAAAGGTGCTGGTCCAGGGAAAGGCCGTGTGGTTGGGAAGCCACCAGAGAAGAGCAGAACCACTGGGAGTAGGGCCTGTAAATACTTCAGGATTCTCGTCATTTTTCTTTAATAATAATAAAAAAAATCCTTATCTTTAAAAGAAAAGGGGATGTTTTGTGGTGGTGCCCTGAAAGGAGATGTAAAATCCTCATTCTCTTAGAGTGCTGTGCAGAACACACAACACACCCTCTTCTCAGAAGGCACAGGTGATCAGGGTGACCCTGGGTAGAAAACAGGAGAGAAAATGGCAAGAGCCATTACAGTGAGAGTCATTACAGTGAGGACAGATTTGGGATCCAACCAAAACATTAAGCATCACTGTGTTCATAGAGAACTGTTCAACAATAGCAGTCTGAATACCAGCAGGACGATGGGTATTATGACAGAAAAAGGCCAACTGCAGAATGGCTACCTAAAGTGCCTAGGATAAAAAGGATGGAGATCATAGAGATCAGTGCGTATGGCCTCATATATCTACATGCCAGGAGTTCTGTCTAGGAAATAAAAATAGAAAATGGAAGAAAACAAATTCACGGCTGCCATTTTGCAGGCACCACAGAAAGCCAGTTGGATAGAAGTCATGACTCCCATGTTATGGTGCAGACAAATATATTGGCAAGGGTCAAGGTAGAGTGTATAAATCGGAAGTTATGGCTATTTATAGAAATTCATGACCCTGTCCGTGGGGTGATGTGGAGGAGAGGCATCCAAATGAAGATAAAGGGAGAAGGAAATGGCAAACCCTGCCTAGTTCCATCATTTTTTTAAAAAACAAACTTATAATTTGGTGCATTATGCTGGATAAACGGAGGTATGATGCATGTTGTCTGGAAGCCATCATCTCATATTTAACTGGATTGGAAGAATTTTGAGGAAAAAGGGGTGGGTGGAAGTTGCTACAAAGCCAGTCTTGCTTCTTCCTTTCTACAGCAAGCAGTACAGCACTGCCCTCAGTCATATTTCTAGCACCATTGTAGGAAGAACTGTGAGGAGGTGAAGTATGTCCTGAAGCTCTGAGGTCTCCTGTCCTCCTAATTCCCTCTTCCTTTGCATCTTCTACCCCTCATCTCCTTCAGAGCTGCAGGGAGCTGCTTCCTCCACCTGCCAGCTTCCCCTCATTCTAGTGGAACCCTCCGGGTGGCAGGATCAACGACAACAATAATTAAAGTTGGTAGAGGAGGCCATTTGTAACAAAGGCAAGAGCAGTTTTCATGGAACACGGTGTTGGGCTGAATTTGGGTTGAGGACTGAGAGGGGGGTAAGAAACCGAAGTATAAAAATTCACCTGTGAAAAGAAGTTATGGGGAGGCTTGTTGAGACAGAAGAGCCTTGCGCATGTTTAAATGTTAGTGGAAAGGAGCCATTTATAAGGCCCAGGCTGACACAGGAGAGAGGGGGAACAATCAATAATAGCATGAGGTCCAAAAAAATCCCAGCTGGGATTTTAATACAAGATGATAAATGATTTCAGCCTGACCTTTTGGCCTGTAGCTGAGGTCCAGAAAACAAGTCTAGGGAAATGTTTTCAGCTGCTCCCATCACATTCAAAGAGCTTAAGCACGACCTTTAAGTAGGATCCTAAGCATTGGAGCCATTAAACAAATTTAAGAAATTACTTACGTCATCTGTATCTAAAATTATGTGGTGGAGAAAAGACTCCCTGTGCTCCAATATGTGAGTAACATTTTCTTAATGTCCTCTGAGGTCTGTGACTAATATTATGATAAACTACTCTAACCATTTCTGAAAGTTATTTCCACATTAACATTATCCAATTGATTTTCATTACCCTGGGAACTTTTTCCCCCTCTAAAGATCTATTGCATTTTCTCTGCCTTTAATTATTTTAGAAATAAGTGTCATCTCAAAGTAAGACATTTACAGAGGCAAACGTTAACTTGACCCAGACTTGGAACTCTGATTCCAAGAGAGCTCATCTCGGACCAACAAAGACCAGCAGCGATAAGGAATATACTACTGCAGGTCAGTGATGGAAAACAGAATATTCTTAGCAATTGAGTAAAGATTCTATAATAAACACTGACCAACTGCATTAAGTAGAATGAGAATTTTCTCTAAATGAGTAAGGAGTCTCACAATGAAAGTAACAAGAACACACTTGATCCACAGATGAACACCAGCAGAATGGCAACAAATGATTCCCAGACCAGCCCATAAGAGGTGCAATCCCTAGTCATGGCGAACGAAGCGTTCTCATTCCCTAGTGATGTGTAGTAGACATGTTAGACCATCCTGCCAGATAGTGAGGATGGTTATTGATCCAGCACTGCAATGTGTCCTATCTAGTTCTCGTTGCACTGTAAATTTGGCATTTCCAAAGATGCTTTCTATAGAGAGAAGATGGGAGGGGAGGGGAGGGGGGATAGTAGAGGATAGGAAAGGTAGCAGAATATAACAGTTACTAATATGGCATTATGTAAAATTGTGGATGTATAACTGACGTGATTCTGCAATCTGCATTTGGGGTAAAAATTGGGAGTTCATAACCCACTTGAATCTAATGTATGAAATATGATATGTCAAGAGCTTTGTAATGTTGTGAACAACCAATAAAAAAAAAAACTAAAAAAAAAAAAAAACCTTTCTTCAGCCAGTGTTGGTAATAACAACAATAGTGAAATTGAATGCACTCAAGCTTATTGTCTCGGGCAACATTCTGTTGCTTATATAGAATCTGCCTTATTTCCAAAGTGTTACACATTACACTAGACATTGATTTCCATTTTTTTTTTTTCAAAAAAGTCTTTCTACTGAGGCTCAGTGAAGCATGTATAACTTTCCAAAGCACCATGTTTTTATGTCTACAAATAATGTCAAAGCTGGGCCATCTTGCTTTATGGGTTCAATGTAAAGAAGGAAATCTTACTGTATTAAGGGGGAGGGGCAGCTAAGGATGTAGCTTAGTGGGAGAGTGCCTGCTGTGCGTGTATGAGGCCCTGGGCTCCATCCCCAGCACACCCCCAAAAAACACCATAAAGTAGGTACATCATAAAATTTGATCAGATTCTATGCAGGTTTTATCACAAGAATTTTTCTAATTCTAATTTTCTTAAGGCATTCTGGCAGTTGGTTAGTTAAAATATTTCTATTTTGCTTAGGAAAGTGAAATCTTACATGTGTGAACAATTAATTTGGTTTGCACCTTGGAGGTCTCTGATGATTTTATCCAAGTGTCTGTGTCTATAGCTGGATTTATGTGAGCTATAGACATGTGAACTCTTCCTGAAGTGCATTTTATTTAGCTCTGAATTTTAGAAATGGCCAGACCTGGAGTCTACTGGAAACACCTTAGGTGAGAGGTAGCTCAGAGTGCTTGAGTGGACCCCTAATGTGATTCCAAGGAAGGCTGACAAGAAATGCTAGAGCCAGTCCTTCTACCTCTGTTGGCATTGGCTAGGGCTTTTTTCTTTTTTTTAATTCTATTTTTTTTCTGACAGCAGAAGGCATTATAATTCTTATTACACACATAGAGCACAATTTTCCATGTCTCTGATTGTATATAAAGTATATTTACATCATTTGTGTCTTTATATATGTACTTATGGTGGAATGAGATGTATATCATTACCCTGTTTTTTACACCCCTTGCCCCCTCCCTCTTCCTCCCTATCTAGAGTTGATCTCATCCTACCATGCTCCCCCTCCCAACCCCACTGTGAATCAGCCTCCTTATATCAGAACATTTGGCTTTTGTTTTTTTGGGATTGTTTAACTTCATTTAGCATTATATTCTCCAACTCCATCCATTTACCTACAAATGCCATGATTTTGTTCTCTTTTTACTGCTGAGTAATATTCCATTATGTATATATATACCACATTTTCTTTATCCATTAATCTACTGAAGGGCATCTAGTTTGATTCTATAGTATATCTATTGTATTGTGCTGCTATAAATATTGATCTGGCTGTGTCCTTGTAGTATGCTGTTTTTAAGTCCATTGTGTATAGACTGAGGAATGAGATAGCTGGGTCAAATGGTGGTTCCATTCCCAGTTTTCCAAGCAATCTCCATACTGTTTCCATGTTGGCTGCACCAATTTGCAGTCCCACCAGCAATGTATAAGTGTGCCCTTTTCCCACTTCCTTTCTAACACTTATTGTTATTTTTTTAATACCTGCCATTCTGACTGGAGTGAGATGAAATCTTAGTTTTGACTTGCATTTCTCCAATTGCTAGAGATGTTGAACATATTTTCATATTTGTTGACTGATTTTATATCTTCCTAGACGTGTCTGTTTAGTTCCTGGGTCCATTGATTTTTTTGGGGGGTGTGTGTGAGATTTTTGAGTTCTTTATATATCCTATAGATTAGTGCTCTATCTGATGTGTGAGGGGTAAAAAAATTATTCCCAAAGTGTAGGCTCTCTTCACCTCACTGAATGTTTCTTTGGCTGAGAAGAAGCTTTTTAGTTTGAATCCTTCCATTTAATTATTCTTGATATTAATTCTTGTACTATGAGTCTTATTAAGGAAGTCAGGTCCTAATCTGACATGATGGAGATTTGGGCCTACTTTTTCTTCTATTAGATGCAGGGTGTCTGGTTTAATCCTAGGTCCTTGATCCACTTTGAGTTTTGTGCATGGTGAGAGAAAGGGGTTTAATTTCATTTTGATGCATATGGATTTCCAGTTTTCCCAGTTTTCAACCATCTGTTGAAGAGGCTATCTTTTCTCCATTTTTTGGTGCCTTTGTCTAATATAAGATAACTGTAATGATGTGGGTTAGTCTGTATCTTCTATTCTGTCCCATTGGTCTACATGTCTATTTTGGTGCCAATACCATGCTGTTTTTGTTACTACTGATCTGTAGTATAGTTTAAGGTCTGGTATAGTGATGCCACCTTCTTCACTGCCGCAGTCTGGCTGGGCACAATTCAGGAGCCACTTGTCAAAAGAAACTAACTTTATTTTTAGAACTACAAACGCCAAACAAAACAGCTCCTCAGGAAAAAAACCCTCAGAGCCCAACTGCCACCACCGGCTTCCACAAGCCTCTCACCCACACAAGCCTCACCACCTCCCACAATCTTCCTCTTGAGGCCAATTGGCTGGGTCGCGTGGGCAGAGCCAAAGAAGTCCCCCAATGAGCAGCTCCGTGGTCTGAAAGGGTAGGGAAACAGCCCAATGAGCAGCTCTGTGGAGGAGCCAATCGGCTAGATGTTGCTGGGGCCGCTGTGAGCCAATCATCAGCTGGCAGTCTGAAGGGCAGGGAAACAGCCCAATGAACATCACCACAGAGGAGCCAATCAGCTAGATGTTGCTGGGGCCCCTGTGAGCCAATCATCAGCTGGCAGCTGGAAGTTTGCTGGGGCCCCTTTGGCTGTGGCTCTCAACATTCACTCTTCTTGCTAAGTATTACTTTAGCTATTCTGGGTCTCTTGTTTTTCCAGATGAATTTTATGGATGCAACCTACATTGCATCCCTGGGATGAACCCCACTTGGTTGTGGTGCACTATCTTTTTGATGTGTTTTTTGTATTTGTTTTCTATTTCTATGAGGAATGTCATTGGGATTTTTGCATTAAATCTGAATAGTGCTTTTGGTAGTAAGGCAGAATTGATATTGTCAAAATCACCAATCTAAGAACATGGGAGATATTTCCATCTAAGGTCGTCTTTAATTTCTTTCTTTAGCCTTCTGTAGTTTTCATTGTAGAGGTGTTTCACATCTTTTGTTAGTTTGATTCCCAAGTATTTTGAGACTATTGTAAATGTCGTTTTCCTCATTTTCTTCTCAGAAGATTTGTCAATGATATATAGAAATGCCTTTGATTTATGGGTGTTGACTTTTATCCTGCTTCTTGGCTGATTTCATTCACTAGTTCTAGAAGTTTTCTGGTGGGATTTTTTAGGTCTTTTAGGTATAGAATCATATCAGCAAATAGTGCTTATCTGAGTTCTTTTCCTATCCATATCCCTCTAATTTCTTTCATCTGTCTAGTTGCTCTGGCCAGTGTTTCAAGAACTACATTAAATAGAAGTTATGAAAGATGGCATCCCTGTCTTGTTCCAGTTTTAGAGGGAATGCTTTCAGTTTTTCTCCATTTAGAATGATGTTGGTCTGGGGCTTAGCATAGATAGCTTCTATGCTGTTGAGATATGTTCCTGCTATCCTTAATTTTACTAGTGTTTGAACATGTATGAGTGCTGTATTTTGTCAAATGCTTTTTCTGCATCTATTCATGATCATATGGTTCTTATTTTTAAGTCTATTGATGTGATGAATTACATTTATTGATTTCCTTATGTTGAAACCTACATTGCATCCCTGGGATGAACCCCACTTGGTTGTGGTGCACTATCTTTTTGATGTGTTTTTTGTATTTGATTTGCCAGAATTTTATTGACTTTTTGCATCTATGTTCATTAGCAATATTGGTCTGAAGTTTTCATTGTGTCTTTGCCTGGTTTTTGAATCAGGGCGATATTGTCTTCATAGAATGAATTTAGAAGTGCTCCCTCTTTTTCTATTTCATGAAATAATTTTTATATGTATTAGTTCTTCTTTATAGGTCTTGTAGAACTCGGCTGTGTATCCATTTGGTCTTGGGTTTTCTTGGTTGGTAGGCTTCTGATGATCTTTTATTTTCTTGCTTGAAATTGATCTGTTTAAATTGGTTGGTGGACTTTCTACCCAGGTACACTAGCTCCATCTTTTCTCTTTGGTAGTGCATCTTTCTGTAGAAGTACAGTTAAGCCTTGATGACCCACTTCAAGCATAGGTTTGATATCCTTCTTGGGGATACTTTTTTGTATGTGTGGTGCTGGCCATCAAGGGCTTTGTGCATGTGAGGCAAGCACTACCAACTGAGCTACATCTCTAGCCCTACCTTGTTATTTTTAACAAGGCTAACACAAAAAGTTGTGTACAAGTAATTTATTTGAAGACTGCCCCCAGGAAATCTGGTTAGGTAAGCAGGAAAGTAAAAAAAGCAACAAGAAGAAAGAAAACCAAGGGTGTGGATCAGGCTTTGTGGTGAACTGGATCTCAGTTCTGTTGGAGATCTCTAGGAGACTGCTGAACACATCTCGGTGCTAGCTAGCTCACCTTGGAGCTGGCAAGGAAGTTGGGACATTAATCTATCAGCTTCCCATCCACCCTTGATTGAGGGCAGCTTCCATAAGCATTAACTTGTACTTCCTACTTTCTCAGGCAAAGAGAGTAATAGGTATTGGCAGTAAAATAACCTCGGGAGAGAGTGATGCTGGGTTATATGGGCGGAGACCAACTGTATGTCATCATATGAATGAGAACTACTCTTGAGTGGAGAATAGAAGATCTTGAGGGCATTGGCTCAACTGGAAAAGCCTAAGGAGATGGTAATCCTCCTTCCTTTCCTTCTCCTCCACTTCTCCCTTCTCTCTTCCCCTGCTGGCTCTATTCTTCAAGTAGCCCTGCACCCTACCCAGCCACTGGTCTGCTCCCTCTGGTCCAGCATAAAGAATAGGAAAAGAATCTTCAAACAGAATTTGGTTGAACAAAATAAAAATGGGTAACTAACTGCCATCAGGAGTAAAATGCTCTGGTGTGCTGTTAATCAGAAGGGGTGCTATAGACGGAGACTGCAGTGCCTGTCTCCAAAAGCCAGATTTTGAGCATTCTTTCCATAAAGAAATGAGAAATGCTTGAGGGCATATGCTCAAGCTGAGTATATAATGTATACACTTACTGAAACATCACATGGCATCCCATTAATATGTACCATTTGTTTTTGTATATTTTTTTAAAAAAAGCTTCATTTACAAAAAAAAGGAAAAAAAAAACCCCAGGGAATATAAACAACTATGGAGCACTTACTCTATGCAAGGTGGCATGTGGCAGTTGCCATAAGATAACATGGTCTTCCTCTGGAGACATTTCCCATTAACAGGTGAGATAAGACATGAAAAAAAAATCAAGGAGCTAAACTCCTAAATATTGGAGTTAGTGGAGAGTTTAAGAAATAGTGCTTTCTAAGATTGCTGATGTGGAGGGAGGAAGACTGGACCCAAAACCTTGTAGAGGTAGCAAATGCTTGTTGGGGAAGAAGGGAGATCAAGGTGGAGTTTACAGAGCAAATGAGATTAGAATTGGGGCTGAAAGGCTGGTAGGATTTGGATGAAAGACAGGAGCATCACTGGAGGAGGAGAGATGCGTGAAGATTTCAGGTAGATATAATATGTTTGGGTGTCTTTTTTTTTGTTTATTAAACAACTGTAAAGGATATACAATGAAACAAGAGTAGAATCTGCCTGCAGATGATGTTCAATGCCACACTGGCTTCCTTTGGTCTTGTCAATGATGTGATTGGGAGCCCTGGGTCAGGATGAGATGGAAAGATGGGCAGCCAAGATAACACATTCAAAATTAAAAGACAAAACTCTGAAGTAAACTAGCTTGTGTGTGCGAGGAGGATAAAGACCATCTAAAAGCCCCCTGGGTCCAGTGGGCGGGGGTTGCCACCAGGGAGGCCTGGCAGCAGGTATCAGAAACCCTGTTCTGAGGATGGAGGCTCAAGGTGGAAAGCTCAGCCTCACCCCTAGGGCCAGTACCCAACAGGCAGGAAAGTAGTGAAAGCAGCATGAAATCCATGATGAGCTGCAACATGCTGCCATGGTATAGTATGTACACACTGCCCTCAAGAACCTGTGGCCTCACACAGACCGGGAGTCCCTGGTTGAGGGCTGACTCCCAGAGTGATTGAAATGACAACTGACAAAAATGAATGATCAGTAAAAAGGTACAAAAGATCTGACCATATATCTCACAAAAGAAGCAGCGTGGACGGCAAGTAAGCACATGAAAAAGATCTTCAACATCATTTAAGAAGGAAATGCAAATTTAAATCAATAAGATACCACTGTATACCCACTAGTATGGCAAAAGCTTTTAAATGGGCAATTTTACATGTTGACAAGGACGTGAAGTGGCCAGAATCTGATGCTGCTGGTGGGAATACAGAAAGGTGTGCTCATTTTGGAAACCAATGAACAAATTCTTACAAACTTCACACTTGCCATATGACCAAGCAATCTGACTCCAGGTATTACCTCAGTGAAACAACTAAATTTGACCCACAAAAGACCTATAAAGCAACCTTAATCGTAATCCCCTCAAAACTAGAAAGGACCAAAAAGTTCATTAATTAAAAAAAAAAAAAATCTTGGAACATCTATATGACAGAACACCACTCAGCAGATGCAACAGCATAAATGGGATCATAAAATCATTAAGAGGAGCCAGGCACGAAATGCTACGTATTGTATGAGTCTGTGTTCATATAATTTTTCTTTCTTAGAATTTCATATAAACAGGGCTGGGAGTAGGGGTTGGGTTGACTATGAAGGGAAGGGAAAGAACTTCATACGATGGTAGAAGTTCTGTCTCTTGATTACTGTGGTGGTTACTCAATTGTATAAAATTTTCAAAATCTATTAACCTGCATATAAAACTTGTTGAATTTTTCAATATGCAAATTAACTATCAATGAACTTTTATTAAAGATGTGAGGATGGGGTTGGTGGTGGAGGGGAAAAATGGTGACCAGGCCTAGGGCTGTGTGAGGAAGGTTGTTGGGCCGGTTCCTCCCTCCCCCGGGAATCTGAGGAGTTAAAAGGCAGGCTTCTCCCCGCAGAGTGCTGTGGAAGATAAACTAGGATACTGAACGCGTGGTTTCTAGCCAGTTCCTCACCTTGACAGGGACTGGTTGAGGCAATTGCTCATACAAAAATGTGTATACACACAGTAGACCCTGGGGGCATTCACCAAATGCCAGAAGGTTGGACTGGGCCAGGTGGGGAGGTGGCTCTGCCAACCTTGGTTGTAACTCCAGCCCTGCCCACCCTCCAGTCTTTCCTCCCGGTACCAATGCATTTTCCTGGCAATGTAAACAAATTGCAAATGGGCTTGTTCTGGTTTCTACTGATTTTTTACTCCATTCATTGTTCATATCACAGACAGAAAATCCTGGGAAATGAGTATGAATGGAGAGGGTTTCTGCTTAAGAGTATAAGGTCACAGGTTGCTGTCGGCCAGATATTTCTGTCTTGAGTGGACATGTCACTCATTTCCACCCTGCCTCTGACCTAGACCTGAATCAAGAGGAAAATGAAAAATTCCGTGGCAGTGATCGCCAACAGTAAAATATCAAGAAAAAAGAGCCCATGTAAACAGCAACACAACTTCTCAGAAAGCAGGCAATTTGGGAGAATTTAGTAGAATTGCAAAAGAATGATTGGATGTAAACACGCATATGACCCCCCGGGCATTGTGTTTCTCATCCAAACTGTAGTACTCTCTCCTGGTGACAAGCAAAGAGAGAGACTGTATTTTTCATGTATTATAACCCTTCAGTTAGATGCCGCATCTTATCCATTTAACCCATATTCAGTTTTGCTGGTTATATTAGTAAGTGCACACTATTGAAATGCGAAGAAGCTTTCCCAAATACAGGGCTCTATACAATTGCTTTCTTCAAATGGGTTAATGGAAATCTACTTGAGGTCTGTTTTGCCATATATAGTTTTTCTTTTGTGAAGGAAGGAAGCAAAGAAACGTAAAATGATGCACATTGAAGATCCAGGATCACCAGTGTAGTAGCAGCATTGCCTCATTCACTGTGTTTACACACTTTACAATGTTCTCCTTTCATGGTGTAGGAGGGAAAGAATGTCCTTTTGCACAAGCGATTCTGCAAAACTTTCTTTAGTGAAAAAGGTGCTTCATCACAGGACACGGGCAGAAGTGTTTTTGCCAAAGAGCAAAGGAAAAGACATGTAACTTGTCATTGCAACACAGGCTCACTTTATTTTATCCTCCCACTTTTTTACTTATTAGTTATACATGATAGTAGAATATATTTTGACATACTTAGATGAAGTGTAACTTCTCATTCTTCTGGTTTACACGATGTACCATTATGTTGGTCATGTGCACATAGGAAAGTATTGATATGCAGCTATTTTATAAAAATGATAGATTTCCTTAGTCTGTTACATAATTGGTGTTTAAGAAAAACGTCTCATTCCACCGTCTTTCCTACCACTTTGCCCCCTCCCCTCCTCCTCTTTGTCAAATCCAAAGTTCCTACACTCATCCCATTCCCCCCCATATGGATTAGCACCCACTTATCAGAGAAGAACATTCAGTCCCTGGTTTTATGAGATTGGCATCTAGGTTGCTTCCACACTTTAAATAGAAAAAGGGGATGGAGAGAGATTGGAAACCTTGTATACTGTTGGTGAGAATGTAAAATGGGTGACCACTGTGGAAGACAGCATGATGGTTCCTCAAAATGTATCTAGAATGTGATACAGCAATTTTACTTCTGGATGTGTCCAAAAGAATTGCAAATGTGATCTCAGAGATTTGCATTCCCATGTCTGTTGCAGCATTATTCACAATAACCAAGTTGGAAAAAATCAGATGTCCATGGTCGAATGGATAGACACAATGTTATGTGCATACAATAACATACTACTGCACCCTAAAAAGATAAGTTCTAATGTGTGCTACAACGTGGATAAGCCTTGAACATTATGCTAAGTGAAATAAGCCATCATTGAAAAGGCAAATACTGTATAATTCCATTTATTCAAGATATCTAAAGGGACTGAGGGGTGTTTTATGGTGGGTGTAGAGTTTCAGTTTTCAAGACTGAAACAGACAATTTGGGGGCACACGCCACCCCTACCACCAAATTAGGATGGTACAACTGCTGGACCCAGGAGGTCCCAGCTCATTTTGATGTGATAAGGAAAAATCCCTGGGGCTTCAAGGAGTTAAAAACCTGTGAAATTCCTGGAAGGGAGAACCTGTTCCAAACTTGAGAAATTCCCTTTTATCCTAATGTAAGGGGACAAATAGATGAGGATGGTGGGAACATGAGGTTAAGTTCTATTTAGATCTATATAAGGAGCCCACTGGACTCAACTCCCCATGTTTTCTTTGCCCAAAAGTAATCTGCCTGCAACCCCACCTGTCCTGAAGGAAAGGAAATGTCACATTCCTCAACAAACTGAGGCAGGGGGTGGTAGGTTGCCAAGTCGGTATAGATGATGAATGATGGAGACTGAGAAAGGCGTGGGTTGGTTATCAAAGAATAGACAAAAGGCCGCTAATGCCTCCCAGGAGCCACTTCCCAACACAAGCCATTACCCCCTGGGCCGCTCAAGGCACCAATAGAGAAGAAAGAGCAGGTATTCTGGGGGGTCTGTAAAAGAGCAAGACTTGGGGCACCCAGCTCTGGGCCCCCCCTTCTCTCTGCAGAAGTCTGCACCTCTGTGTCTCTCTCAAATAAACTTTCTACTCTTGCCTTGGCATTTCATGGGTGTTTAATCTTCAACAAGGGGTGGGAGGATGAGAACCCATTCCTCATCTCCAAGATGGTATTGGTAATATACCTTTTCCCCCTTTTTGGAATTGGCTTTCCTCCTCCCAGAGTTTCTCAGAGATGGAAATTTTGGAACAATTGAGTTTCTTCTGTCTTCAAAGTTGGCTTTGGACAAAACCTGTTTCCCACCAAGTTAACTTCCATGTTTGTGGAGCAGGGGGTATTGTGGCCTAGACTGTTTCCTCCCTGGCAGGATCTTGGGCTGCCTGGTATTGAGATGAAAGAGTTCTGGAGATCTATCCATTTTATAAAAATGTGGACACACACAGTGCTACTGAGCCATCTATAGCATTTTTATCTGGCAGAGTTAATTTCCTCCATGGAGGACAGCTCAGAGTCTCATGAATTTCCTGCTCACATTTGTGTAATAAAAATCTTCCAGTTATTCTAAATTTCAGCACAGTCTTCATTCATTAATTACTAACTCAGAACCCAATAATAATCAAGACTATGAACTTGATGTAAAATTGAGGCATCTTTCCATGCCAAGCTTGGGTCAGCTCCAAGTAGGAAGCAGAAGGGAGTTACGGTTGGTTTCTCTCTTCCCCTCCAAAACCTGTCCCACTTATCTTGTCTCAGCTGTTAATTTCGGTTCATTGCGCCTCCTATGTTTTCTGTTTGCTAATGTGTAACTAACTTTTGTGGAAAAATCACTGGGTAAGAAGCAAGAAAAGACTTATGGCCCAAAGAGGTAGCAATAGATAAGACCAAGGATTCAGATCAGGATACTTAGCTTTGAATCCTGACTCTACTTTCTAGTTGTATAACTTGGATGTATCGACACTTGCTTAGGTTTTCCCCATCTGTAAAATGGGCATAAGGAGTACTGTATCTGTCAGGATTTAACTGGACAATCAGAACCAGTAGAAAATATAGATGTTAAAAGATGTCTTACCTGGATGTGGGTTATATAATTGTGGTGGTTGATGGAGCAATTCAAAACCCACAGCTGCTATGCACAGTTGAAATATCTCCTTCTCCAAACCATTAGCCTTGCCTTTAAGATTCATCCAGATCATGTAGGGCAATCTACATTATTAAGGACAACCGATTATGGACTTCAGTTACATTTACAAAATACCTTTGTAGCAACAGCTTTACAAAATACTTTTGTAGCAACACCAAGACTAACATTTTTTCTTTAAAAAAAGAATGAAAAACTACATTGGCTTTTGGAAAACATGTTTGAAACATGAGCATTGTGGAATGGTTCAGCTGAGCCAATATATGCAGTATCTTACCTATTTATAATGATGTGTGGTGCAAACACTGAAGTATCTTTGTGATTTTTTAAGAGTATAACACATTGTTATAGTCACCATGATGAGTAGATTTCTTGAACTTTAGATATTTAACTGAAATTTTGTGCCCTTTGACCAACATTTCCCCAACCTCAACATTTCCCCAACCTCACCTTGTCCCCCAGCTCATGGTGACCACTGTTCCATTCTCTACTTACAAGGTCAACAACTTAGATTCCACATGTAAGTGCAATCATGCAGTATTTGTCTACATTTGGCTTATTTTACTTAATGTCCTCCAGATTCATCTATTGTTACAAATAAAAAACGAGGTTTCCTTATTTTTAAAGGACAAACAGTATCCATGTATATGTGTGCACACACATATGTTCTCTGCCATTCGTCTGCTGAGGGACGTGTAGGTGGATTCCGTGTCTTGTCTATTGTAAACAATGCTGCAATGCATATGGAAGCGCAGGTGTCTCTTTGATATGACTTCATTCCCTTTGAGTCTATTCCCAGAAGTGGGATAGCTGGGTCATCTAGTAATATTTTCATATTTTTGAGGAACCTCCAACTGTTTTCCATAATGGTCTTTTGTATTTACAATTTTAGAGCTTCGTTTTCCTATATTTGTGGAATAAAAGTCCTGAAATTCTGATAGGGATTGCATTTAATCTGTAGATTACATTGGATAGTATGGACATTGTTATATTATCAGTCTATAAACACATAATGTATTAGTCCTTGATGTCATAGAAATATATCTAAGAATAAGTACTTCGCAAAGAAAAGAGCCCCCCTCCTTTTTCTTAAAATATCAATTTTGTAGGATAAAAGTCCTAGATGGCTCCTCAGTTCAGTCTCTGGCAAGTATCCCCTTGACTTTATTACAACATGGCAGAAAAATGAAGAGAACTGGCCATGTGCAGAAGGAGCCAAGTGCATGGATCAGCCTCTCTTTAAAATAATTCTCTTGCAAAAACTTATCAGGGGTCCCTAGAGAATGACACTGATCCTGCCAAAAGCAGCAACACCACCAATGACCTAATCCTCGTCCACTAGGCCCCACCTCTAAAAGGTTTCGCCACCTCAGTGTTGCTGCACTGGGGACCTAGCTTCTAGCACATAAACCCTTGAGACATTCTCAAATCTCATTCAAAAATAGCATAGGATCTTCCTATTTTTTTCTTAATTTCTTTCAAAAACTTTTTTTTTTCTTCTTCTTACCAGGAATTGAACTCGGAGGCACTTAACCAATGAGTTACATTCCCAGCTCATTTTATTTTATTTTATTTTATTTATTTATTTTTATTTTGAGACAAGATCTCACTAAGTTGCTTAGGCCTCACTAAATGGCTGAGGCTGAACTCAAACTTGCAATCCTCCTGCCTCACTGAGAATACAGGCATGTGCCCCCATACCTGGCTCAAACACATTTTACAGTTTTGTTTCTGTTCTTTTTTTGTACCAGGGATTGAACCCAGGAGCAATTAACCACAGAGCCGCATCCCCAGATTTCCCCTGCTTTTAAATATTTTATTAGAGACAGGGTCTCACTGAGTTGCATAGGGCCTCGATAAATTGCTGAGGCTGGCTTTGAACTCTTGATCATCCAGCCTTAGACTCCTGAGTTGCTGGAATTATAGGCATGCACCACCGCGTCTGGCTACATTTTGCTTTTTTAGTGTACAGGTCTTGTGCCTCCTTGTTTAACTTTAATTCCTATTTTTTGGTAGCTGTTAAAAATGCGTTGCAAATTTCTTTTGCCGATAGTTCGTTGTTACCATGTAGAAAAGCTACTGATGTTTGTACGTTGATTTCACACTGTGGAACTTTACTGAATTTATTCTGGAAGTTTTTGAATGGAGTCTTTAAGCTTTTCTATATATAAGATTATGCTGAACATTTTTCATACATCTGGAGAAATGCAAATCAAAACTACACTGAGATTCCACCTCACTCCAGTCCAAGTGGCAATTATCAAGAATACAAGTAACAATAAATGTTAGCGATGATTTGGGGGAAAAGGTACACTTGTACATTGCTGATGGGACAGCAAATTGGTTCAGCCTCTCTGGAGAGCAATATAGAGATTCTTCAGAAAACTTGGAATGGAATCACCATTTGACCCAGTTATCCCACTCCTTAGCATATACCCAAAGGACTTAAACTTGGCATACACAGCCAAATCAATGTTTACACCAACTTAATCCACAATAGTTAAGCTATGGAACCAACAACCTAGGTGCTCTTCAGTAGATGAATGGCTAAATAAAATGTGATATACATACACAATGGAGTATTACTCAGCCATAAAAAAGAATGAAATTATGGCATTTGCTGGTAAATGGATGGAAGTGGAGACTACATTGCTAACTGAAATAAGCCAGTCCCCAAAAAACCAAAGGTTGATTGTTCTCTCTGATACGTCGATGCTAACCTATAATAACTGGGGAGAGGAAAGCATAGAAGTTCACTGAATAAAGGGAAGGGAGGGGAGATGGGAATAAGACAGTAGAATGAATCAGACATAACTTTCCTATGTTCTTACATGAATACATGTCCAGTATAACACCATCATTCACAACCACAAATATGGGAAGTTATGCTCTATGTATAATGTGTCAAAATACATTTTACTGTTACATATAACTAAAAAGAACAAATAGAAATTTTTAAAAAGATTGTCTACAAACAGGAACAATTTGGCTCCTTTTCCAATTTGGATGACACTTGCTTTTCTCTAGTTGCTCTGGCTAGGACTTCTAGTACTATGTTGAACAGGAGTGACGGGATAGGCATCCTTCTCTCATTCCAGAATTTAAAAGAAAAGCGTCCAACTTTTCACTATGGAGTTTGATGTTGGCTGTGGACTTGTTATATGGCCTTTATTGTGTTGAGGTACATTCCTTCCATACCTATATTTTTTTAAGGAGAAGTGGAGGTCAGTTTGTCTAGTATTTTTTCCACATGTGTTGCTTTTCTGTCACATTGCTTTTGCTCTTCTTTCTGTTAGTGTAATATATCCCATTTATAGATTTGCATATGTTGAACAATCCTGTGGGATAAATCCCTGGAATAAATCCCACTTGACACTGGTGAATGATCTTTTTAATGTGCTATTGCATTTTGTTTGCAAGTATTCTGTTAAGGAGTTTTGCACCTTTGTTTATCAGGGATATTGGCCTGCAGTTTTCTTTTCCTAGTAGTACCTTTGTCTGGTTTTGCTATCGGGACAATGTTGCCCAAATAAAATAAATTTTCTACTCTTCAAAATTAGGAAGTGTTTGAGGATAATTGGTATTAGTTCTTAAATGTTCATTAGAATTCAACAGTAAAGCTGTCAGATCCTGGGCTTTCTTTGATTAGGAGAATTTCTATTACTGACTTGAATCTTATCATTGATTCATTCAGATTTTTTGCTTATTCAGGATTCAGTCGTAGAAGGTCTTATGTGTCTAGGAATTGGACATTTTTTATAGGGTAGACTATTGGCTGCTATATCGTCGTCACAGCAGTTATCTCTTCTGTATCTGTGGTATCCGTTGTAATATTCCCCCTTCCATTTCTGATGCTGCCCTTTTCCCCTTAGTCTAAAGTTTGCTCCTTTTTAAAAAGAAGAGATCAACATAGGAGTTAGTATTTTTCTAGTCTCTATTTTATTTATTTCTGCTTTGATCTTATTTCATTTTTTTCCCCTAATAACTTTGGGTTTACTTTGCTGTTCTTTTTCTGGTTCCTTTTGGTATAATATTAGGTTATTTGAGAACTTTCTTCTCTGATCTAAGTATTTTCTTTCTAGATGATCTATTCATGATGAAATTAGGATATTAAAGTCACTTACAATTGTATTATTACAATTCTATTATTACAATTGTCTCTTTATAATACCTATTGTACTTACCTTGTATGTTTGGATGCTCCAGTATTGGGTTCAAGTATATAAACAATTGTTAGATCCTTTTGGTGAATTGATCTCTTTGTCAATACATGATTGTCTTATTTTATAGGGTTTTTTTTGGGGGGGAGGTGGTGTTTTGAATTTTACTTAAAATAGATTTTATCTGATGTAAGTATAGCTATTCCTGCTTTCTCTTGGTTCCCATTTATATCAACTGTCTTTTTCTATCCCTTTTCTTTCAGCCTATATATGTCTTTAAATGTGAAAAGTCTTATATGCAGCATATAGTTGGATCTTACTGGGGTGTTTTAAAGGATTCATTCAGCCACTATGTCTTTTGATTGGAGAATTTAATCTATTTACATTAAAGGTAATTATTAATAGGCAAGAACTTACTACTGTCATTTTATTTTCAATCTGTTTTAAAGATCTCTTCCTTGGCTTCCTCTCTTACTGTCTTCTTTTGTGATTAGGTCACTTTTATCTAGTAGTATGCTTTTGTGCATATGCCTTACATTTTGTTTTGTGCATCTGTAGGTTTTGGTTTTGTAATTATCACGAGGTTTACGTAAAATATAGTTAGAACAGGCTATTTTAAACAAGTTCATTTTGCACACAACTCTGTGCTTTCACTCCATTCTCACATATATTTTGTTATCACATTTGCTTCTTATATATTCCTTAACAAATTTATTGTGGCTATTGTTTTAATAGCTTCCTACTAAAATTATGTGGTTTATATGACATTATTCTATTATTAAAGTATTCTGAATTTGTGTACTCATGGGTTTTATTCTTCTATGTATTTTTTAACACATTAATTGTACATAGTGGTATTTAGTGTGAAATTTCCATGTGTACACTGTACGCATTGATCATGTCCAACTGCCTTCCTTGCCCCCGCTGTCTTACATCCTTCTCCCATGCCTTAGCTATTACGAATAGTGCCACAATAAACATGGACGTGCAGATGCCTCTTTTGTATGTTGACATCATTCCTTTTGGGTATACCCAGGAGCCAGGAGTAGGACAGCTGGATCTTGGGGTAGTTCTATTTTTAGTTTTTTTGAGGTAAGTCCACACCATTTTCTGGAGTGGCAGTGTTATTGCATTCCCACCAATAGTGTATAAGAATTCATTTTATTCCACATCCTCACCAGCATTTGTTACTTTTTGTTTTTTGGCTATAGTTATTTTAACTGTTGAAATATCTGACCCTGATGGCTGATCATATTTAAACATTTTTTCATATATTTGTTGGCCATTTGTATTTCTTTTGAGAATTGTATATTCAGCCCCTTTGCCCATGTTTTAGATTGGATCACTTGTTTTTGTTTTAATTATGCTTTTGAGTTCTGTATATATCTGGATATTAACCCTCTGTCAGATGCAGAGTTCATACATGTTTCTCCCTTTCTAAATCTTATTCTGTTACTGTTGATTGTTTCCTTTGCCATGAAGCAGCTTTATATAATATATATATATATATATATATATATATATATATATATATATATATATATAAAATCCCATTTGTCATTTTTTTTTCCTTTTGTCCCCTTTTAGGGGTCCTATCCAGAAAATGACTTGTACCAGTATCTTGAAGTGTTTAGCTATGTTTTCATGTTACTGAGTAGTATATTTTCAGATTACAGATTGATTCCCTTCCGACTGACTTGTACACAGGTCTGGTGGTGGGAAGCTTCCTCAGCTCTTGTGCACCTATCAAACTTGTCACCTCTGCTTCACTTCTGAAGGACGGCTTTACTGGTACTGTAGCCTTCATTGTGCTTTTTTTTTTTCCTTCAGCACTCTGAATGCGTCATCCCCCTCTCTCACTTTCTATAAAGTTTGTGCTGAGAAATATGCTGCTAGACCTATAGAAAATCCTGTACATGTATCTTGATTATTTCCTCTTGCCACCTTCAGGTTTTGTCTTTCATTTTCAACAGCTCAAGTGCACTATATTTTGGTGGAATCTTGTTTGGATGGAGACATCTGGCCTTCCTTAACTCACATCAGTTCCTTCCAAAGCAACCTTCCTCCTCTCCTTTAGGCTTCTCTTCCCTCCTCCTCAAACTCCTAGAACTAAACATTTATAATGTCCCATAAATCCCTCAGTTTTCTTTATTCCCTTTATATTTTCCCTCCTCTGACTATATACTTTCAAAGAAACTGTTTTTGAATGCACATTTTTTTCTTCTTCTTGGTTCTGCTATTGATGCTCTCTATTGCATTTTTTCATTTATTGTACTTTTTCAGCTCCAATTTTTTAAGGTGGACACAATCTTTATTTTATTTATTTTTTATGTGGTGCTGAGGATTAAACACAGTACCTCATAAGTGCAAGGCAAGTGCTCTACCGCTGAGCTGTAACCCCAGACCTTCCAATTTTTTTTTAATTTCAATCTATTAAATTTATAATTTTGGCCATTTGTTGTTTTTCTAGATTTTATTGAATTCTTTCTCTATGTTCCTGAAAAATTACTAAGTTTCCTTAATAAAATTATTTTCATTCTTTGTTATGCAGTTCATTTATTTTCATGTGATCAATTACTGGGAGATTGCTATTGCTTTTCATTGTGAGCATGTGTGTGTGTGTGTGTGTGTGTGTGTGTTTGAATCTCTCCTTGTTTTTTTCACATTTCTTTTACCTTATTACTAATGTCTGCATACTTGGAAAAAGTAGGGACTTATTGTATACTTTGGCTCTCTTGGAAAGTCCTTAACCTTCAGCCCATCTAGTGGTTCTTGACAGAATGGTCTATAGGCAAGCTGGCCTGATCTTGTTCAGCAGGTAGGTAGGCCTGTTACCTGGATCCACTGGAGTATACCTGTTGATTGAGTTCACAGAGTGAACCAGCCTGCAGCCTCTATGTGACTGTCTCCATCCTCCAGAGATAGTCAGGTGGTGACTGGTCCAGGAGTGGAACTTGAGCTTGATTCTGCAGGGACTGGGCAGATGATAGACTAGGAATTTCCAGGCATGAATTTATCCTATATTTTTCTAGATGTCAGCCCCTCAAAATTAGCATTTGATTGAATCATTAGGGACTTTGGGCTAGTTAACATATCAAAAAAGCTATCTAGTATCTACATCGTTAGTTATTGTGAGAATAACTAAGTGATATTTGTAAAGCACTAACAGTATCTGGAATACAGTGAATATGAAGTAAATATTAACTATCAAAAATCATTACTAGGTATGTGACCTTGAGCCAATCATGTAATTTGATTGATCCTCAATTTCCTGTAAAACATGAATTTTAGAGTAGAAAGCTAATACATCTTCATTTTCTTACAGTCTGAGACTTTTTTTTTTGTATCGGGTTGAATCTAGGGGTATTTTTAACCATTGAGCCACATCCCCAGCTTTTCTCTTATTTAGAGACAGGGTCTTGCTGAGTTGCTTTTAGGGCCGTGCTAAATTGATGAGGCTGGCTTTGAACTCGAACTCCTCCTGTCTCAGCCTCCTGAGCTGCTGGGATTACAAGGATGCACCACCATGCCCTGCCAGTCTGATTCTTTGGCTGTGTTAGAGGAAAAGAGGCTAAGCAAACCAAGATTAGAATGAGAAATGAATTAGAGTGAAGTAGGGATAGAGAAAAAGGAAGAGGTCACAGTATAGGAGGAAGAATGTAAGGAAAATTCCTAAACCCTCCCAGATAACTTGTAAATAAACTGTTTCAAATATTTTTGAATAGACTAGCCTGTATCCATGGTTACCCCCAATGCCTAGGTACCCCGGCTTGGCACTGGGAGATTCTTGTCAGATTGGTAGTAAAAGCCTGACTCACCTGCAGGTTGGACTTGTTCTGATAACACTCAGCTTTGTTTGAGGCCTAGGACAATGTTGCTGTGACAAATCCAGCAGTGACAAATCCAGCAATCCTCACTACCAGGCAACATCACCCTCTGATAAATTACCTGTCTTTTCACAGACACCTCTGCAAAAAGATGTTTTTCTCCCCAAGAAAGGTCCCCCCACCTTGTATGCCATCCTGAGGGTTTGGGGTAATTAAGGCAAGCACTCAAATGTTTCCACCTATAGCTTGAAGGTATCATCCGTCTTGAAAAAGGGTGTCATTTAGTACTTCAATACAAAGGTCTTGATATTTACTCAGGAGAGTAGATTCAAGCTTTTTGGCCTGCTCAGTTAGCAATAACTAAAAACAAGTCAAAATGGGTTAGAACTTGCAAAATCTTCCCCAGAGGAAAACTGAGGTTCTGGGCTATGGTGACTTAGATCCTCAGCAAGTCCCCTTCTGGGGAAAGGATAACATCTTGGAGAAGGCAATTGCAGACAGCCTGAAGAATTAAGAGGCACTATCTAAATGATTATTTGAAAAATCACTACTCACACACAATGATACTTTGTTCTGTTTGTGTGTGTGTGTGTGAGGGAGAGAGAGAATAAAGAGAATATATTGGCAATATTTGTAGAAATAAAAAACAAAATAGAAAAATGTAAGATAAACCACTCTGGATTGGCTGAGGTTGGAGCAGATGCTCTCAGATAAAGCTAATGCTTACATCTCTAGGACTGAAAATGTAAAAATCCAGCTCCCTTGGGGTTCTCAGCCTCAGCATAGGTCACATTAACAATAACCTGAGCTTCACAGGCTCTTGGCTTGACCTTCACATCTAGGCCTAATCCCTATTCTCTCCTGGTCTCCCCTGAGGTCAGGCACATGATTGAATTGTTCTCCATTCACTGAGGCTCTGTCAGGAACTTGGCAAACAACCTCCTGATGGCAAGTGCCAACTCCCACAGCCCTTCTCGGGGACTCTATTTCCAAGTCCTGATAACTGTTTCCTCCCTTTCTCTTTGTGCCTGACAGTGGTAATAGCTCCCACTCTAATTACCTCTGGGAAATTGTACCATTCTTGTGGTGCAGGCCACAGTCAGCCAACACATTTGTAAATAACCCCTCATTAAATTTGTCTCAAAACTATCCCATGTGAGTAGACCATCCATTGTGCTGAGCCTCTGCTAGATCAGATGTGTCTGAATCACATTTTAAGGCTCAGGCAAGAGCCTCCACAATGCCAAGATGTCTTTGGAAGTTTGATTGAAATGTTTGGTGAAAATTATTCAGAAGACTAAACGATGATGCTTAAGACATATTTTTCCTTCTTTATTGGTGCATTATAATTATGTATGATAACATGATAGTGATCATTTTGCCATATTTGTTCATGCATATAACCTTATTTAATCTGTCATTCATGTAACCTTCCCCTCCTCCCTCCCCCAATCCATTTGCTACTCTATTGATCTCCTTTCTCTTAAAATTAGTGTTATATAGAAAAGTAGATTTAATTATAGTATATTCATACATGGACATAGCATAATTTGGTAGTTTTTCCCCCATTACTTCCCCATTCCCTGCCTTACCTCTTTCCTCTTGATCCCCTTTCTCTATTCTGTTGGTCTCTCTTCTATTTTCAGGAGATTGTTTTTTTGTTTTTTCCTGCTCTCTAGATTCCACATATGATAGAAAGTTAGGAATCAAATATTTTCTGAGTCTGGCTTATTTCACTTAGCATGAAGATATCCAGTTCCATTTATTTGCCAGCAAATGACATGTTTCATCCCTTATAATTGAGTAAAATGCTATAAACTTTGGGCTGCTATAAACATTGGTATGCATATATATTACTGTAATATGCTGATTTTTGCCCTTTTGGGTAATTACCCAGGGTTGGGATAGCTGGATCATATGGTTTAATCTTTTGAGGAATCTCCATACTGCTTTCCAAAGCATTATACTAATTTACACTCCCATGAAAGATCTATAAATGTATTCCCCCCACCCCCATATCCCCACCATCAATTATTTTATTTTTGGTGATTATCATCCTAACTGGAATGAGATGAAATCTGAATGTAGTTTTGATTTGCATTTCTGATTGCTATGGATGTTGAACACTTTTATATATTTATTGGTCATTTCTATTTCTTCTTTGCCCATTTACTGATTGGATTATTGTACTTGAAACTCTAGTCAGAGCAAATTAAGAAAAGAAGGAAATAAAAAGAATACAAACAGAAAAAGAGAAGTAAACTTATCCCAATTTGCTGATCTTGTACTTAGAAGACCCAACAAACCCCCACCAGAAGACATCTAGAGCTAATAAACAAATTTAGCAAGATACAAGCTCAACACACAAAAGCCATGGCTTTTCTATATGCTAATAATTAACCTGATGAGAAAGAAATAAGGAAGACAATTGTATTCATGATAGCCTCTAAATATAAACATATTAAAATGAATCAAACCAAGGAGGCCAAAGGCAGTTATAATGAGAATTATAGAACACCGAAGGAATAAATTGACTTTAGAAGATGGAAAGATCTCATGTTCATGGAAAGGTAGAATTAATGTTAAATGGCCAGTTACCAAAAGCAATCTACAGATCCAGTGCAATCCCCTTCAAAACACAAATGACATTCTTCATAGAAGCAGAAAAAAAAGTTCTAAAATTCATATGGAGGAACAAAAGACCAGAATAGCCAAAGCAATACTGAACAATAGGAGAAATGCTGGTGGTATCATACATTTTTTAGTCAGCTTTTTCATTGCTGCAACCAAAAGACCTTACAAGAACAATTGGGCTTAGGCGGGGGGTGGGGGGGTGGGGGGGTGGATTTATTTGGTTCATGGTTTCAGAGGTTTCAGTCCATAAAAGGCTGGCTCCATTCCTTGGAGCTCAAGATGAGGCACAACATCATGGCAGAAGAGTATGGTAGAGAAAAGCAGTTCAGGACATTACCAGGAAGCAGAAAGAGGCCTCTGCTCAGCAAAGACACACGCCCCAAAGGCACACTCCCAAGCTACCTCCAGCTACACCTCATCGGCCTACAGTCACCTCTCAGTTAACCCAATCAGTGAATTGATCCCCTAATAGGGATTATCAGAGCCTTAACCCAATTATTTCACCTCTAAATCTTCTTGCATTGTCTCTCACATGAGATCTTGGGGGACACTTCACATCTAAACCATAATACTCAATCTCAAATTATACTACAAAGTGACAGTAACAGAAACAGCATGATACTTACATAAAAACAAACATGAAGATCAATGGAATAGGAGATGGAGACAAATCCAATAGATAGCCATTTCATCCTTGACAAAGCTGCCAAAAACACACACTGGAGAAAAGATAGACTTTTTAACAAATTGGGCTGGGAAAACTGGATATTAATATGTAGAAGAATTGAACAAGATCCCTATCCCTCATCCTGCATAAAACTGGATTCAAAATGGATCTAAGACCTATAAACTAGAAACACAGCAATGGTTACAACAAACAGTCACACTCCAACATACTGGTACAGGCATCAAATTCCTTAATAAGATCTTTAAAGCTTAAGAAATAAAACCAAGAATCAATAAGTGGGATGGCATCAAATTAAAGTTTCTGGTTGTGCATGGTGATGCACAACTGTAATTCCAGTGGCTTGGGAGGCTGAGGCAGGAGGGTCACAAGTTCCAGACCAGCCTCAGCAACTTAGCAAGATTGTCTTAAAATAAAAAGTGCTGGGGATTTAGCTCAGTGGTTAAGCACCTCTGGGTTCAATCTCCACCCCACCCTACCGCCCCCCCCCCCCAAAAAAAGCTGCTGTACAGCAAATGAAATGAGCATAAAGAGAGGCTATGGGATAAAATGTTTACCAGTTACTCTTAGAGGTAATAACCAGAATATATAAATAAATCAAAAAAAAAATCAACACCAGAAAAACGACCCATTTTTGAAATTGATACCAAAATACGTTGTTCATCTCATGACTCTGAAACTTAATCCAACTGGCTGAATTGACAGAAGCACATCGAGGCCTACCATGGCTAAGGTCCTAAACAAAGAAGTCAAGGGTTCACCAAGAAAGAGACACAGGGTTTCTTAGGTCTGAGCCCCTCAAGTTGGTATCGGCAGCTACTGTTGAAAGTATTTTTGAAACACAACCACCAGCCTGTCTACCTCTAGCTGAGTTGATTCTAAGGGGGACTTCTGCATAAAACCAGGACAGGCAGTGTCATGGTCTGCTGCTGTTTAATTCCTGAAAATTCAGGAACTATAGATTCCATTTCTTTGCCTTCAGACCTCATCCAGTTCATAGAAAACCACCATATTGCCTACATTGAAATTTTGGTCTTACTCCTAGTACCTGGGTAGTATGTTTTAAAATCATTTAGTTATTCAAGTATAGGTTCACAGTTTGGTTTTGTATAGTTTTCTTTAGGCATTGAAGTATATTTTCTACTCGCTTCTGTACTCTGGGTTTCTAATAAATCAGCCACTAACTGAATTATTGTGCCTATATATGTAATTGTCATTTTTCTTACTGCTTTCAAGATTAGCTCTTTTTCTTTTTCTTTTTTTTTAAAAATTTTTTTTTTATTGGGGATTGAACCTAGGGGCACTCTATCACTGAGCTATACTTCCAGCCCTTTTTAATTTTTATTTTTGAGATAAGCTTTCATTAAATTGCCCAGGCTGGCCCCAAATTGGCAATCTTCCTGCCTCCGTCTCCTGAGTAGCTGGGATTACAGGCATGTGTCATTGTGTCCAGCTCAGAATTTGTTCTTCATCTTTGGCTTTAGTGAAAACTTCCTTGTGTGATCATGGATTAGAGCACAAGTAGCTTCTGTTTCCAAGTGTGATAGACAAAAGATCTACAAGACAAAATATGCTACAGAAAACAACCATAAAATTTGGGCATATACAAAAAGTGAGCATATGCAGATAGTGCAAAGGGAACAGAATCAAGAAAATTCTGTTTAAGACAAAGAGTCGGCTATCCAGACTACATAAATTCAAATAAAACTGGCTGGGTGTGATGGCGCATGCCTGTAATCTCAGTGGCTTGGGAGGCTGAGATGGGAGGATCCACGAGTTCAAAGCCATTCTCAGTAAAAGTGAGGTGCTAAGCAACTCCGTGAGACCCTGACTCTAAATAAAATAAAAAATAGGGCTGAGTATGTGGCTCAGTGGTTGAGTGCCTCTGGGTTCAATTCCCTGTATCCCCCCCTAAAAAAAAAAAAAAATTTTTTTTTATCTAAAACTAATTATAAGACTGCAAATAGCCTAGTTTAAAAATGGACAAAAGATTTGAACAGGCACCAAACTAAAGATCATTAAGTGAAAAGATGTTCGTAGTCAAAATTATCACTGGTAAAACTATCACTAATGAGTAGAAGTTAAAACTATAATGGAATGGTTTTACACACTCTCTACAATGATTAAAGTTAAAGAGACTGATAATACACGGGGAAGCATTTATTCATGAGTACTTAGCACACCAGAAATTCTTGCTCTTAACTATCACACAGTAGGGTGACTATAGATGGCAATGATGTGCTGTATAAAGCTACAAAACAGAATTTGGATCATTTCTAACCATAAAGCAATGTTTGAGGAGATACATTCAACTTGACTTAAACATTGCACAGTATATACATGTCTCAAAATGTCACATAGAACCCCACTCATGAGACACTATACATTTTGGGGGGTTTTATGTACAAGTTTAAAAAATTAATAGTTAAAAAAAATACTTAAGACTAGGTATCGTGGTGCACACCTGTAATTCCAGCAACTCGGGAGGCCAAGGCAGGAGAATCGCAAGTTGGAGACCTTCGACCCTATCTGGGGGAAGAAGAAATAAAAAAGGCTAGGGCTGTGGCTCAGTGGTAAGGTGCCCCTGTGTTCAATCCCTGGTACCTTCCCCTTCTCCTCCCCAAAAAACAACCCACAAACCTAACGGGACAAAATGTTGGCAAGGATATAGAACTAGAACTCTCACACCCTGCTGGTTTGAATGTATAATAGTAAGTCACTTTGTAAAAAGTATGGTGATATTTTATAAAGTTAAAAATAAACTTATTTATAAAATGCAACTCTGTAGGTCACTCCTAGGTAATTAGGAGAATCAAAAACATTCATAAACACATTCCTATAAAAACACTGTTTATAATAGCATAAACTGAAAAGAATCTACCACCAAATAGTAAATAGACGAATGTTTGTGGCATATATATTATGAAATACCTGTCTGGCAATTGTGAAACACTGGGTTTGATCCTCAGCCCCACATAAAAATAAAGGAATTGTGTCCATCTACAACTTAAAAAAACAATTAAAGTATGAAATATTAATACATGCAATAAAGCTAATGTGTCTCATTATACTAAATGACTAGAAATCAAATATAATCAATTCTAAACTCATCTACAATTTTCTATAAAACAGACTTATAAGGCAAAACTATGAGAGCATCAGATCAGTGTTGGCCTGTGATAGGAATGGAATCAATTTCCAAAGGCAAGAAGGCAGTGTTCACAGGGAAGGCACTGTTCTGTATCTTGCTTGTGTGGTCACATGATTGTGCAGTGACCAAAATTAATCTAAATGTATGCTCAAATGGGTAAATTTCATTATATATAAACAATCTTTATTTTTAAATTTCCGTCTTAAAAAATACATGTATCTTCCCCATAAAAGGATCTTTCCAGAATTCCCGCCAATATCAAAAGAACAATTAACTTGTCTCTAGGCTCCCAGGGATCTCTGATCCTTTGCTCAAGCAGTTTCTAGATGTCAACCATTAGCTAGTTTCCTCATCTTCCTGTTAGTCTTATCTCATCTGTAAGGTGGAGACAAATTATTACTAACCTTGTTTGGATGCTGAGATGATTAAGAAATATCTCTTCCCTCTGTGTTAGCCATCACTGGAAGTCTGCAACTCCCTCCAGGATTCTGGAGTGGTACCTAGGGCCTCAGTTGGACAGCTCCATCCAAGGACAAACTTCACGCTGTGTCCTCTGAAATTACAGTCCCTGTGGCTCTTACTGAACCCAGCAGGACAGGGTGATTTGAGTATCTGGGATATAAACAGAAGTATGTGCCCTAGCCATCTCAAGATTTCCTATTTCTGTTCCTATTTCACGAAGCTCCAGGCACCAATGTGAGCTGTTCAGGGTAATTTTCAAAATCAGATCTACTTCTTTGTAAAAAACTACCTCAAAGTAATGTGTCTAATGTAGAAAGGAAATATCTGGAAATCTCATGTTTTATTGTTTGCATGTATTCTGTTTCTGTCCCCTCTGCCTCTACTGTATAATACCAACTTTCGTAGCTGGTAGTCACCTAATTTTTTTTTTTTAATAACCCTTTAAGAGTATATTTATATTCCATTTTCATTCATTTCATCTGAGTTCAATCCTAATATCACTATATATTAAATAATATCAAAACTACAAGCAAATTTAAACATTATTTCATAACAAGCCTTATTCTTTCCTTGTGTATAGTTTTGAGAACTGATTTTTGGGTTCAGGCTCCTTTGCACAATTGCCTGGACAGCTTATGTCGAGTCAGGGCAGGCATTGTCACAGTGACTAAAAAGTTGAAGTTGCTGTACTCACAGTGGCTTCTGAGCCTCCTTAAAGTGAGTTACCTTGTTCCACAATTGTGTTACATAGACCAGGATGTTACTGTCCCTCTGTTGCATACATAATGAACTTATTTATAATTTCTATATACATTGCATATCTTTTATACATTATAAAATATTGGGACATATTTTAATTCCTACTTATAATTTTAGAATTGTTATTGCAAATGAATTAAATTGCATTTTCTCCTTTTGCAAGATTGAGGTGAAGACTAATGACATAGATAAGACGTTTTTTTTTTTAACTTGGTAATTAGAAAGCCTTTAGCTTCATTATTTAATCTCCAAGGACAGGGTAAGTGATTGCTCTGTATGAGTGAGTTGCAGTCTATAGTTCCATTTTAATTAAATTTTTTTTCACACTATGAGAGATTTGTTGAACAAATATTAACAGTATAAATGCTTGAGGACATAGGAACTGTTTTTAAAGTTTCCATAAGATGATTACTGTATCATACTGTGATTCTTGGGAAATTTACCTTTAATTAAATCAATTTACAATGAGAATTTTTTTTCCACAGTTAAATTTCGGTGACATTTATATTTTTACCTCTTGTGTTCCATAACCAGTGGAATTGTCAGATATGTTAAAGAAATGCCCCCCTTTGACCCAGAAATTCCATTTCTAGGATTGTATCGCAAAGGTGGGAACCAGCAATTAGATGTTTATGGGACAAACTTATCTTGGTGTCAAGCCAGAATTAGATGTTTAAGGGACTAATTTATCCCAGAAGTCTCCAAGGACTGATGAATGGATGTATGACTGAAACTTCCCTTTGTCAGGCTTTGTCACATGTTGAACTCGGGTAACTTCTGAGGGCACTGTAAAGGGTGAGAAAATTACATCTGGCATTGGTTTTAGCACAGTATTTTAATCAAACACAGGCCAGATTAAATCTGCTCTGAGAGACTGGGTGCCAATTTTGCTGTTACCTGAATCAATGAAACAGGCTGAATTTTAAAGGTTGTGGAGGCTGCGATTAGAGAACAGGTAATTGGGTAACTGCCTATTAGCAGGACAAGTCAGATATGTATTGATCAAGAAAGGGAAAAGTTTGACTTGATTAACCTTCTCAGTGTGTCAATAAACCACTGGTTGGGTTTAAATGTAATTTTGCTTCTGTTCTTCAGTAAGGTGTCAAAAATAGCCCAGGGAGGGGCTGTGGAGAAAGTAAGAATGTTTTTTGAGTAGAAGACTTTTCCTGTTTGGGGAAATTTGCAGGGAAAGAAACCCATTTTTCATCTTGGGCAAAAAGCTCCTCAGTCCCTCAAATGTCACATAGAATCCCATGCGGTTTTAGACTGGAGGGTGAAGTTACACTTGAATTTTATTTTTTGCCTCTGGAATTATTTCTGCTGGAAGCAAATGTCAAGAAAGGGAATCCTTCTTGTATGAAGATTCCTCTTACATGCTCTGCTATTCTCCAGAGGGCTCTCAGACATCAGTTCAGCATGTCTTGACTTTTCTCCTCCAGGCAGCTGATGGATTGACACACCGGGAATTCATTCCATTGTCCTAAAGCAAAATGAACTGTGCCAGTGAGCCCTCTTCCTGAAGAGGCTACCTGTGCTATCTGCAGAATGGAAGGGAATGAGTGGCACCTGCAAATCCCCTTCTTGGGTACCTTGGTTGGACATCAAAAGTACTTGCTTTTTAGGTTTCTATTAGAGCAGAAAAAGACCTCTCCTTCATTATAGCAAAGGTTAGTGAGACAGGACATCACTTGGGACCCATAATTTGGAAATCGAGGAAACTAAGGGAAGTTGTCTGGGCTCTTTCAACTCCTAACTTAGAACAGAGCCCATGAATCTGTGGACAGAGATGTGGGCAACCCTCTGGGTCTGTCCCTCCCACCACCCACCCACTGCTTACTGAAGTCTGGCTCTGAATGAAAGCGTGAAGAATCCCACTTTTGGCAGACAGGTGAACAGTGGGACTACTCTCTGGACATCATTGATAGGGAATGCAGAGCAAGACAGCTCTTGTGTCTGTCCTGGTGTCTTGTGACTTCTATCTCATCACAATAAAAATGGAATCAGCTGAAGAGCAGAGGCAGCTCCACATCTGATGCCTAAAACAATAACATTTTGTTCTAATAGAAGATTTGACACAAATTAGAAAATAAATGAAAAGGTTAATTGGGAACTTCAGATTGCTTGTGAGTTTAATGCCAAACATTCTGCATGAATATTTGTTTCTATAAAGTACCTCCTTATTTGAATGCATCTTGGAGACAGTAGGATTGGGGAGAGAACATACAAAATCCCTGGACCTCGGCTGGGGTTGTCACTTCATGGCAGAATGCTTGCCTCACATGTGTGAGGCACTGGGTCCGATTCTCGGCACTGCATCTAAATACATGAATAAAGGTACATCAACAACAAAGAAAAAAATATTCTAGACTAGTAAGTCCAGTTCTGGATATTCCTAAGTGTTGAGTCAGTAGTTAGACTAGTTTGTTTTTTATTACTAAAAATATGTGAGGCTAGTTAACTTTACAAAGAAAATATTTATTTTGCTGGTAGTCCTAGAGGTTCAAGTCTGTGCCTAGTGATGACATTCTTGTGAGCAGAAGCCCATGGCAGCACAGGGCATCATGTAGCAGCAAACCTGGGGCATATGTATCTGTCTCTTCTGGTATCTCTCTTATAAAGCTACCTACTAGTATTTAATCATGACCTTATTTAAAGGCCTTACCTCTAACATCATAGTCTGAAGTTTCCATCCTCTTAATACCTTACAGTAGGAATTAAATTTCAACATATAAAGCCTTGAGGGACACATTCATGCCATATATAAGCCACAGCATAGTTGTTTTTCTCCCTATACCATTGTTTATCCAGACTTTATTTTGATCTAAGACACACGGAGACTTTGCCAGTATCCAGGGGACAGCCCAAGCATCCAGCCCTTGCCAACTGTGTGGCTGCACAGCTGTGCTTGTGGAGACAATTCTCTGAGAGTAGCCATGCCCCTGCATGCCACAGCCACCACCAGATTCACCTGCGGACTCCCTGTGGGGGATGTGGACAAAAAAGACTTAAGTGGTGGCATCATAGTGAGGGCTGACCTCACAACACACCACAGGCTTTCTCTTCAACAGAAAGCAAAATGCTCTCCATAGACATCTCATTCACCTTGAAGAGCTTGCGTACAAGATCCTGAGACTTGTCTAAGTGTTTTGGTATCTTGCCAAGGAACAGCTGTTCCCTGTGGATCTAGCCTTCACAGCACAATACAAGGATACTAAATGTGTGTGTCCCAGCACTGAGTATAAATGGAAGCAAAAAAATTTTTCTTTTTTTTGCTTTGGTTAACTATTTTTCTTTGGCATATTTAGTATTCTAGAAGTGTAGAACATAGTCTCTTAGGAAGTTTCGTGGGAAATGGCATAGAAGGCAAGAAGATGCATATGCATAAGGGCTTTCATTCTAACTTCCAATCCTGGCTTCCATTCCTCTCCTTGGTTGAAAATTTCAGCTTCTATTTACATAAACCTTCCCCTTGCCCTGTAACAAGAGGCTCTGTATTTCTGCTATTATCAGAAGGCAATCAACTGCATTCATGCCTCTCAGGTGAGCTGGTAAAGACTGATTAGCCGTGTCACTCAGGAGGTATGGGCTGAAGGGAAATGAATGGCCCATGGCAACCAAGGGAGGCCACAGACAGAAGCCAGTGGCATTGGCCTTTTGTGCTCGGTGCAGTTTGTCAGGCACTGACCGGAGGAAAAGTAGGCTTGTTCTTCCTACAGGGGTTGGGAAGCCACTGGGCCTAGGGCATGGATAGAGATCTGCTCAGCCTTCCAGTCTCTGCCAGGCTGTTGGGTCAGGGCTCAGAACTAAAGTTCTGAGCAACAGAGTTGTGAAGAAACTGGCTGCTGGGTTACAAGGAATCAAGTCAGAGTGTAGAGAGGAAGGGAGGGAGCCACGGGGCCTAAGTGAGGCCTAAGTGTTGGGCTGTCTGTTCAGGACAGTACTTGGGAGCAGATTACTCACAGGAAGGAGGGAGACCTGGGATGATGTCAGCATGAACCTGACTCAGTAGCTACTTCTATTCAAATGAGCCACCTGGTTGCACACTGTCCCCCTACTTCCTGAAGAAGACTGCATCCAGGCTGCTTGCATTCAGAGCTGTGGAGTGCTGTGACCAGTTTTGTCTTGAGTTCTAGATAACGAATGGCACCTGCACAAGTTGCAGGAAGACAAAGGCTGATGATTTGTTATGTCACCAGCAATCTGAGAAGCTATTTGCAACTTTCTTTCTCTGGGCACAGTTGTTTACAGGTGTCCTTTCCCCCTTCCATTCCCCTAGCAAGTGGCATCAGCAGCCTTTGAAAGCAATGTCCTTGGGCGACACTCCCTGGGAAGTTTTCATTTTGACTGGAAGATGATTTATCCTATCCACAGAAGAGGTTGGTCAAATTACTTGGGGGGGGGGGTTGTTAAAAAAAAATTCTGGATGGTTTCTTCTAACTTAAATAATACAGATAAAAGAGCTTTCCTAATACTATAGAACTATGTAACTGAACTGGAAAGAACAGGAGCCCTGGAGTCAGTACATCTGTGTTTAAGTCTGGCTGCATCAATTGCTGACTTGGGGACTGAGTTAAAGACTTAATATCCTTCATCTATAAAACGGGTACAGCAAGGCTTAATCTTCCTCTTACAGGTTTAATCAAATACTGATAAAGATGATTGATTTGCATCACATAGCACTCACCCTATGCTAGGCACTGTTCAAAGCATAATATTTCTCCTAGTTTATTTAATCCTCATATCAGTCCTATGAAGTAGGGATTCCTGTAATTCCTAACTTATAGAAGAAAAACTCAAGGTTAAGTGGTTCACTTGCACAAGGCTGTACAGCAAGCCAAGATTCAGAGTCAGAATTGAATCCTGGGCAGTGAGGGGTCAGGGGCTCCTGTCTGAACCTTACCCTGTCTCCTCTCAGATAATATGAAGCTGCCTGGGAATCACCTGCCTCCAGATAACAGGTGCTCCCGTGTTTCATAAAGGATCCACAAAGAGTTAATGGACTTAATACATGAAGTGTTAAACATACAAGGAGATAATGTTTTATGTCTAGAAGCTGGGTAGTTCCAACCTCC
Organism: Ictidomys tridecemlineatus; assembly: GCF_052094955.1. NCBI lineage: Eukaryota > Metazoa > Chordata > Mammalia > Rodentia > Sciuridae > Ictidomys > Ictidomys tridecemlineatus. Next base: position 115,294,724 of record NC_135477.1, on the reverse strand, counting down.
CTACAACAGAGGGATGCAAATCTGAGTTTTTCTCTCTCACCACATGCTGTGTGTGTGTGTGGGGGGGGGGGGATGAGTTCTTGGCTCCAGGAGGCAACTGAGCAGGGACAGGTCTGGGGGTAGGGTGCAGGACAGGAGTTTGAAGGGCAGCCAGCCCCGCACTAGCTGTGGGAGTGTTTTAGTGGCTGCCCCAGAGCCAATGGGAAGCGCTCAAGCCTGAAACCCTTCTCTTCAGCTGGCTGAGAAGGGGAATCTTTCATTCTAACAGGCCATTGGTTCTGATTAATGAAGAGAGTAGCTTCCGTTAGGAGAAGCTGACAAAGGCAATTTACAAAGGGGCGATAGCAGGAGGAATCCAGCCGTGCGCTGACAAGGCAGATGGTGGCCGTCGCGGTCCCTGAGGCCTTGCGCCGCACTGCGGACACCTGTCAGCTCACCATGTAAATGTAGCGATCACCATTGTTTTACTTTTTAGCTAGGACCAGGATCAATAGCGAGCTGCATGGAGGGCATCCATCACTCGGGGGGCACAGGTTGTGAGTTATGAGGCCGCAACCCCAGGGCTGACTCTGCCAACAGCCTAGCTGGCGGACTTGGTGATATCATAGTGGGCCCGTCAGAAGCCATCAGGGGATGTCCTGGGAGGGGATCTGGTCCAAACCTACTTCTGAGGATATTTTCAAAGTCTAGGAGCCCTTGAAACCTTTCCCAAAGGGCAGAAAGAGCTGTGGAGGAGGAGCCATGCTCACTACTGCCAGGAGGCCTCCTGGGGAGCATGATGTGTCCCAACCACTATCAGTCCCACATCCCCAACTTTTAGTATGGGCCCTGCCTCAGTGACTGCTCAGCCAGTCCATCATAAACCCCGCAGTTCTCACTCTCATATCCACAGCTCTCAAACCTCTTTGTGACTCACAAGAAGTACATTCTATATTGAGGCCCAGTATATCATAAAACATATGCATACCCCAAAACATGATTCACAGAGCAGTGACCTTCCTAGAAGCCATACAAAGATGTTTTTGCACACGAAGGGGCCAAGTTTGAAAAACATCATCCTAACAATCTTTTGGATCTAACCTTTGATCTCCACTGCCATCTCCTTGGTCCAGTAGCCCATTATCTGCCTAGATGACCACAACAGCTTTCAAATTATTCTCCCCTTGATCATTCTTACTCTTCTTCAATCAAACATTTTAATCATGCCTCCGGCACTGAAAGATGAGGTCTCCATTTACTTTGCTAACTTTGGTCATTTCTGTCTCTTACACTGGTCTTACTGAACTTCTTCCTGGTGCTTGAACTTGTCATGTCTCTGCTGGATCCGAGTCTTGTAAAGTCATTGTTCCCTCTGCTTGGAACAGTCCTTCCTTGGCCCTCTATTTAGTGTAGTAGTCTGTGGTAAGTAAAGATGAGGTGTCGGGGATTCTTTGAAATACTTAGGATATAGGAAGAAATGTTGGAGTAACTTTATCAGTGCTACTGACTTACTCCTCTGTCCCTGAAGAGAGTCCAGAGAACACTCCTTCACCACGGAATGAAGCAAGACATGAGGAAGGGAATATTCCTAATGGTATTCCTAGGATAGGTAATGTGTCAAGATCCTCTTCACCAGGCTAGAACTTTGATAGCTCTGAATGTAGGTTTCTGCCTTTTCCATAGAATTCCCTCCACCAAACTGGAGCCATTCATCTGGAAGATCATACCATTCCCTTTACTCTCCTAGGCAGGCAGATGCCAAAAACTGACTGGCACGAGATGTCCAAGCCTGGGCCCCTGGCCTGAAACTGGCCCTAGCCTTATGATGCAATTCATACTTTAGCAATCTTTGGGGGGTGGGGTGCAGGGTAAAGAGCTAGTGCCCAGCTAAGATCATCTCCTTCTCGGCATTGTTCCTCTTCTCTGTCCTGTGTCCCTTGCTACTCTTCTCCTATGAGCACTCACTAGTAAACTGGTTTTACAAATGAAACTGTTCAGGTTCTGACAGCTCACATCTTTGAGAAGTACAGAGGTGGCTAGCCTTGGAGGGGGGAGCTGCTGCCTTTAGAATAGACTTCCTGATTTCCTGTGTATGTAGATCCTTAGATTCCTGGGGAGTGGAGGCCAAGATACAGCACTTATCTAGGAGCAGAAAAAGTTGCCATGATTTTTGTTATGGGTAGATAGACGGCATATGGACTTTTTGACCTTCAAGTTCTTTCATCAGTGGCTGACTGGCCACGGTATGGACAATCCACTCAGTTACTGATTGAGTTGTGTAGCTGAAAAACCTTCAAACCTTCAAAACAGAGTGATATAAATGATCAGATCTGGGGTCAAGGCTCCTTAGCAATTCCTAGGTCTAAGATGGTTCACATATCTAGGGTTTCTTGAATCAGAAGATGTGACTTGTACTCGCTCAAGGACCTGATGATAAAAATAGAAAGATGTCTTACAAATTTCCCTCCTATTCTTCTCCCAGGAGACCTGCAGTCATTCATCAGGAAGAGGGAAATGCCTAGCCATGTAGTGAATTATTGATCTTTGGTTTTTAGACTGCTGCTGTAGCCTACCAGTCAATGTAAAGATCATCTGTGAATGTTGATTTTCCGCAAGTTAATGTGTGGGTCCACATCCATCTCCTAATGTATCTGATGGATCTAGCCTAAATTCCTAGGCTCTTAGTATATTATTAGACGAAATTGGGAATTGGAAAAATCTCTATCAACTTTCTATCCAGATGAGCAAGGTTTATTAGGCAAGGAAACCAGAAGCCCTTAGAATAGTTCTAACTTTATCAAAATAGACCATCAAAAGTAATATCCCATATCTGGGAATTCCCAAAGGCCAATGATTTACATGCTTGTCTTATTTGACATATATTTCCACATGTGAGACTGGTAATATTAGCCTATTCTTGTAAATGAGAAACCTATAGTTTCAGAGGGTTTGAAAGCGTGTTTTTGGAAAAACCTCTAGTTTTCAGCTCCAGGTCTTTGTTATCCTTTGCAGATATAGCCTGGAGCTGGTTTCTGTGCATCTATGGTATTTGGTCGCAGAGAGCTGTCTGTCAACCTCCATCAGTTTGTCAAGTATTTTGAAACTGATTAGATTTCTAACAAGAGTGGTGCTGAGGACTCCTTTTCTTAATAGATATTATTATCGCGAAATGTTACATTCCATACTTGCCTCGTGCTTGAAGACTGATTGTGAGGACTGTAATGAATTGTGGAATAATCTTCACTAATGCATAATTAATACATGCTGATTCAATTAGTCAGAACACCCCCCACACACTTTAATTTTTTTGCTAAAAGAATTTACATTTATATTAGAAAATTTACAGGAATGTGAGAAGGGAATAAAAATCCCTCAGAGCTCTTGAGACCCTCTTCACTTTTCTTCCTTTTATCAGATGTGCTTTCTCTTGGCTCCTGATGCTTTTCAGCTCTAAAGTGCTGCAGGGAGCTGGGGAAAGGTCTGCAGTGGCTCAGCAAGGTGATCCCCTCCCCCAAGTCATAAATCAGCTTGTCAATCTAGAAACCCCCTTTCTGTCCCCACATCCGAGCAGCCTACACGTCAAGCTCTTCTTCCTAGAACATCTATTTGGTGTGTGACATTTCCTCTTGACCCACATCCTTTTTCAGCTCAGACCTGAACTTTGCAAAACTTTCCCCCATCTTTCTAGCCGCTGCTCACTTCCTCCCATTCACTTACTACACTGTTGCCAGTAACCATGTTGCAAAACACCGGTGACAGCCCTTCAATATTTTCCTCTGGAGGAAATGTGTTTTTTGTTTCTCAGCATCACTTTGGGCAAGGTTCCCCACGCCCCTTTCCTGCTCAGGGTGGGCATGTGATGCAGCCCTGCCCCACGTCACTCCATTCTCACTGGGTCAGAGATGCTGGCCCAGCTGGAATAAGATGTTCTCCAGGACTTTGGAACTGTGAGGAGAGTGACTCACATTTCTTTCTGGGATCTTTAATCTGCAGTAATCATCACTTGAGAAGCAACTCCCTGAGAATGACTCCAAGACCAAGGACATATGAGCAGATAGGGAGAAGGAGAGGGGAGAGATGATTTTGCTTCTATCTGTAATCAAAAAAAGTTCTAATGAGTGTATTCCCTGTAGCTGACAGGATAATGATTCTCTATGCTACAAGGCAAAACCCTCTGTGGAAGCTGGCCTTCCTTTCTTTTTTTTTAAACCTCATCTCACTACCTTCTCTCCATCGGACCCCCATTGCACAGCTCTGCTCAAATTCTCTCAGGTGTGGGGTTAGTGACACTGTCACCCTATAGAATGTGGTCTTCCAGCCTCTGCCCACCAGCCCCACTTCTCCTGTCAAATCCAGGTCAGCTGTCACTCTAAAGCTCCCTACCTCCCTGCCACCACCACCAGTTAACAACCCTCATCTATGCACCAACACCACCATGACTAGTTCTATCACAGTTATTGACCCATAACTGTATTTGTTAGGTTTCATTGATCTATTTCTTTCACAGTCGTACATTAAAGTGATAATTGAATGTTCCCAGTATGTTCATTTTTTTAAGCTTGAGGTACAAGTTATGTACAACAAGATCCAGATACTAACTTCTCAATGATCTTTGGTCACAGTGTACAGCTATCCAACCACTGTGCAAAACAAGATCTAGAACACCTCAAAGGTACCTAGTGCCTTCCTGAGTCAACTCACCTCTTTTCCAAAGGTAACCATTTTACAGTGTCCATAACCATAGATTGATCTTGCCTGTCCTCAGACTTTCAACAAATAAATTCATGTAGTATGTACTGTTTTCACCTTCCTCCTATTGTTCAACAAAATGTTGAAATAGTGTGTGAAATCCACCTGTGCTCTGCATGTGTCAGTGGTAGTTTCATCTTATTGCTAAGTAGTATTCCATTTTATGTATATTGCTATAATTTATCATGATTTGTTTATAAGTGTTGGAGTCACTTCCAGGTTTTGACTATTAATAGGTCTGCTATAAAAATTTTTATAGGTCTTGTTCTGGAAGCAGATGTAGAGATGGAGTTTAGGAGGCAGAATGTTTGTTGGGAACAACATCTGTGAAGGGAGGAGGATATGAACATGACTGGGCTGAGGAAGAAGTTGAATGCAAAATGGATCAGGGAAGGTGTGTGGAAGCCGGTGTGATCCCCTTGGGCATGTCGGCCTATTTCCTGGCCCAACTGTGACTATTGCCTGTCATTCACCAGGTTGGGCTGAACTGGACAGTCCTTCATATCCCTGCCTGATTCAGCCTCTGCTTGAAGGCTATCCCAGGAAGGATGTAAGGTCAGGAGAGGTGGCTCTCTCTCGCTGAGGTGGACCTGCAGGGCACTTACAGATGAAGGTATCTGACCACAACTGTCCCCATAGTTGGACAGCTGGTCCTTCTCGGGGACCCTGGGTGACTCGCCTCAGTGTTAACATGGTCCATTCCTGGAGTCTCCTGCATACTCTAATAAATTTGGACAGCAGGACCCCAGTAGTCCTCTTTTCAGGAGGGAAAACAGAAGAGGTTGACTGGGTGTACTGCCTTGTTATTGCAGTTGGCCATGGGGACACAGCAGGTACTTACCAACACCCCCTTTTATTTGGGTTCTTCTGACCCTCAGATGAGCCTCGGGGCTTACAGGTAGTGTGACCTCAGGCTTCATTCTGGAAACCATGCTCTTCCCAGGCCAGGGTTGATCTACCTGTACATTATACTCAGTGGTAAAGGAATCCATAGAGGTAACCAAGACAATGACCCAGGACCCATAGAAACTTCTCCCTGTCCCCACTGTACAGCAGGGAACTCGGCCCCCTGCTTAAAAGGACAGTTACTTCTGCCCAAATAGTACTCCTTTTCCTGCTTGCTGGACTCTGGACACAAGAGCATAAAATGCCCAAGTGGAACTGATATTCCAATGGGGACTCATTTCACGCCTTCAAGACAGTGTGTGTCCTCTTTGGGGACCAGAACATATCACCTTGCAGAACCAAAACTTGCAGTGATAGGAAGCCCAGAATTTCCCAGTCAGTCACCCGGAGTGATAAATGGGGCTCTTTTCTACCTCTTGGTTTCTGGACCCATATAATCTCACTGTTGGGGACAAAGCACCATGTGAAACACCTATTCAATGCACATATTACACACTGGAGGACAGTAACCCATTCCTGCCGAATATAGCCTTCAAGCTGACACATTTATGGTACAGTAGGTTGATATAACCAGTGGATTCTTTGGTCCGGGACCCTATATGGATTTCCTTTTGCAGTTACAGCACATGAAGGGAAAACTCAGTGGCTTAAAACAACCATGCCTTTATAACATTAGAGTCCTCAGGGCTACGCTCCTCCTGCCAGGAGAGAATGGTTGCATTTTTCAGCTTTAGGGGCTCCCTGCATTATTTGGCTCAGGGCTCCTTCCTCTGTTCTCACAGTTGGTAACAGACCTTGAAGGCTTTTGATTTCTCTGTTGTCATTACACTGCCTTCTGTCTTATAGGAACCCTTGTAATTATATTGGGCCCACCACATAGTCCAGAATTATCTTTCCATTTTAGTCTTTATCACAATGTCCCCTTTGCCACAAAAGGAAACACATTCACAGGCTCTAGGAATTAGAATGTGGAAATCTTTGGGGAAGCATTATTCAGCCTGCCACATCACTACCCCTGCTCCCCCTTGGTTAAGAAGCAGTGGTTCTTGCTAAGGACCATTTTGTCCCTGAAAGTATATGTGACGATGTCTGGAGACATTTTTGGTTGTCACAGTTGGTGGCTTGAGGATAAGAGCTATTAAACATGCCTCAACATACAGGACTGAACTCCTGCACAAAAAATGATGAGACTCAGAAAGGCATAGTGGTGAGGCTGAGAAACTGCCATAAAGTGAGTCCCTTGGATCTTATGGAAAAAGGATCAGACTGATGCATGTCATTTTCAGCACCAAGATTGGATATGTCCTTCGTTTTAAGACTATCTTCAGTCCTAGAGCTCTAAGTCCAGCTGAATTTTCAATCTTTATGGGTGTGGGTGGTGGGGTACAAGCATTTTTGAACCTGAAAACACTTCTAAAGGCTACTACTTCATTTGTACATTCACTTGAAAATATTTGGGGTGGTATTCCAGAAGAAAGCAAGTATGGAGTTCAGAAAATTAAGAACATTACAAACAGGAGACCAAGAGACAAAGAGTTGGGCATGAGCCAGGGCATTTGAAAAAAGCTAGAGAAAGTAAAAAGGAACCCAGTAGACCTTGATATGCATAGAATCCTCACTCAAGGGCACTATGGATTCAGGAGTCACCATCTCCTGAATGTAAACATAGATGTAAATATGTTAAGCCTTATGAATATTGTTTAAAATTATGTTGAGGGCTGGGGATGTGGCTCAAGTGGTAACATGCTCGCCTGGCATGCGTGGGACACTGGGTTTGATCCTCAGTACCACATAAAGATGTTATGTCCACCGAAAACTGAAAAATAAATATTTAAAAATTCTCTCTTCTCTCTCTCTCTCTCAAAAAAAAAAAAAATTGAGGACCCCTGTATAAAGTCTTGCAGGTCATCTCAGACAAGTAATCACCTGTCTCCCTGTTTCACTTGATGCCTTGTTGCTTTGAAACTTACATGATTTTTTTTTAATATGTTAAAAGGTCACCAGAACAATAAAACTAGAAACAAGATACAGAAGAAAGGTCATTTTATATCCTACCCTACAATTAGGTTTTTCTAAACTTGTGAATGTATTTCTTGTAATAAAATCAAAATTTTTAAAATATCTATTTACAAAATGAAATCTGAATCCCTGTGATTCTGAATATATGGTGAACCTTTGTAAGCAAGGAGTTCTCACTGTTATCCCAAGGAAAGGAAGAAAATTGACATGTAATCCCCATGTCAACCACAGAGAATTTACATAAATTATATCTACTATATTATATAGTGATTAAAATAATCTTATTGAAAACCAATGTAGAAATATGAAAAATGTTAGTAAATAATGTCACATAAAGATGTATGTATGTTTTATAAAATTATTCCTGTTTGAAAAGAGGCCGGAAGGGAATTATCACAATTAGCTTGTGTTAGAGTAATGATGGTGTGGATGATACATAATGTTTTTTGTTTTTTAATCACTTTTTCTATGTTCTACCTATAATATTACTTTCATGATTAAGAAGCAGTTTTCCACAAAAAAAGATAGAAACATTGTTTTTAGATAGTTTTCAGGTGTCAAGGCACACAGATCTGGTAATTCTCTTGTGGAGCTGGACCTTTTATCTCAAAAAGGAGACTATAATATTATAGCATTCTGGTTAAAACAGAAAGCCACCAGGTTCTACAACAAACGACATCTGTGGTTTTCTTTTCTTTCTTTTTTTTTTTTTTTAATCCCCCTCCTGGATGAATGGAAAGGTAAATTCCAGAATCTCTCAGAGAGTGTGTGTGTCTGTCTGCCCTGCCCCACCCCCTGCCCTGGGAGTTCAGACCCTAGGTATCCAAGAAAGGCCAGGTGTGTGTGTGTCTCTGTATGAAAGAAGATGTTACAAACTAGAATGTTATCTGATAAAGAAAGGTACAAACCTGGCGCCATGAAGCAAACCTGTAATCCCAGCAGCTCAGGAGGCTGAGACAAGAGGATTGGGAATTCAAAGCCAGCTTCAGCAATGGTGAGGTGCTAAACAACTCAGTGAGAGTTTGTCTGTAAATAAAATACAAAGTAACAGGGCTGGGGAAGTGGCTCAGTGGTTGAGTGCCACTGAGCTCAATCCCCAGTACCACCCCCCCACCCTACAAAGTCAGTGGGAAATCCAACACTAGCCACTGAGAAAAGTTTTAAGAGATTCAACTCAGTTTTGGAGCTTTCCAGCAGTTTCTGGGATGGATTTGAGTAGGATGGTTATTAAAGATAACTAGATAATATAAAAATGTGTGTTGAAGGGAATGGAACAGGTTGTGTAGTAGGTACTAGTGGTCATTCTAAAAAGTGTCCACTCAACTTTCTGTAATAGCAATTTCCTTTTTCTTAACCTAGGTATAGGCTCAGGTGTGTGTATATGGAGGGGGACTACGTTTCCCACTCACTAGAAACTGGCACGACCATGAGGCGAAGTTCCATCTGTGAGCTTCAGGTAGCTTGGGTCAATTCCGAGAAGCTTGGCTGTGGGGGAGTGCATTCCCTTAGCCTTGCTTTTCTTCCTTTTCTCTCACTGAAGTGTGATGGCCTTACCTTGAGGATAGAAGCTGTGGATAGCCTAGCAGTAAGATAATGAGCCTTGCTCCCTGCTTGGCTGAGGCCTCAGAAAAGTTCCAACTGACATGATTTCAGACTTACATGTGAGAGAAAAATAAATTTCTATCTTCTTTATGGGGCTTCATTTGGAGTTTCTGAAACCACATCTTAATCACACAAGGGCATTAGTGGAGAGAAATAGTTTAATGGTTCTGTTTCAGGGTGGTGATCAGCCCAATGTCAAAATCACTTTTCATTAGTGTGCCAAAAAAGAAGGCTTCTATACAAAACTAACTAAATAGCAACATAGACTTTCCCCTATGACCACAAAGGAGGGAAAAGCAACACTGGGGCAATGGGGCGTGGAGACCAATCAGTCTTTGGCAAGGCAGATGGAGGAACAAAGCCTCCCTTCCAGGTAGCATTGAAAGGATTCAAATGCATTTGGAGGCAGTGTGCATTTTGCATCAGTAGGAACCTGAAGCAAAATGCCTCATCTGGAATTTCCAGGTTGCTACGGAAGACTTGGGGGCACATAGAAACCAATATGTCAATCTCCTAGAGCAGGAGAAAACAGAGGCCCTGAGTGAGTCCTAACAGAATCCATCTGCTCCATGCTGATTCCTACCTGCTCTTAGTGAGGAAGTTGGTGTTTGTGTCAGCATGCCACTGTTCATCCTTCACAGATTATATGTAGTATATGTGTGTGAGAGGAGACATAGGCCTTACACTCAAGTACAGATTTCTTCTTTTAATGATGAAGCCTCAGGTTTCCTTTTCTGACCACCACAGATGCTCAGAGTGAGTCTTAATGAGCAAACCACCTTAGAAAATGCTCCCTTTTTGAGGAATATTGCTGGTTATAAGGACTTAATAATGCATCCTAAATCAAAGTGATCAGAACTTATTCAGTCCTAAGGAAAAATACAGTGCCAGAATTACTGTAGTTGCAACAGGCCAAAAAGGTTAGCCTGACCCAAATCTGGGAGCAGGGATGGAGAGCAATTAAAGGAATAAATTTAAGCAATACCTGGATATGTCGAATTCAACTCATAACAAATACAAATATTTTATGAATACCAAAGGAAGTTGGATTGAGTAAAATTTATCAGCACACTCCTTGAACCCTCTTTCATTCCCTGAAAAGTTAGCTTGTGAAAGAAATGCATCTGGATCTGCAAAGCTGAGAAAAAAAATGCTACTGGAAAAGAGGTAGAGGCTGCACAGTGTGTTCTGGATCCATTTGTGGATTTCCAGATGAATATAGGTACATTAAATCCAAGAAGTCTGGGGCAAGATATTTATTAAATCATTGTCAATTTTAATTAAAGTTGTGCTTAGTTTAAAATTTTTTTTAGTTGTTGGTGGACATTTATTTATTTACTATCTATTTTTATGTGGTGCTGGGGATGGAATCCAGTGCCTCATGCATGCCAGGCAAGTGCTCTACCACTGAGCCACAACCCCAGCACCCCACATATTTTCTTTTTTTAACTTTTATTTGAATTTGGGAACACAATTCTCTATCTCAAAATTACCCTTGTCTCTCTCTGACAACTATTTAGTGTGGTATAAGACCATCCCAAGATGTTGTATCCACACTTGGGGGAGACAGGCTAGGAGCATATCCTAAGGCTGGGTTTGCAATTCTACCAGTTAAGAATTATACCTTCAACATCGATGCCATAAGGGAAAGGGAAGAAAGAGTAATGGGGAGCAAAAAGAGAAAGGAAGGGAAACCAAGCCGCATGTGGAACCATTGACCCCACCAAAAGTCAAGGATTCCTGGCAAGCAATCATGTTTTCTGCATAGTATTTGCCCCAAGAATCTTCATGGCATACCTGGGGATTAATCTCATTTGATCAGGCTGTAGATGGAACTTTGGGGGTGTTGTGCTTGAACTTGGGACCCCCAAAAGACCACCAGAGACAAAGATAGATGTAAGCAGCAAAGAGGTGTTTATTGGGAGCTAGCTCGGTCCTTCACACGCACACAGCAAATGGTGACGCTGAGAGGCCCTGAGCCCAGGGTTTGCAGCAGTTTTATACACACTTTGGAGAAGGCAGGGACCCCCACACACATCATAGCATCTCTTAACAAATCATCACATACCGCAGGAAAATCAAACAACAACTCTAAAACATGATTAACGTATCAAGTGGCAGGAAAGAATCTGGAAAGGATTATTGGTTAGTTCAAGGGGTTGATGCACTTAAAATTGATTGGTTTTAACCATGAGATGTCGCAAAGGGGGTAGTGTCAAGTTGCAGGGCTTCTAGTTTAGATATTGGTCACCACGCCTAGGTGGGGGCCATCTGGAATTTCAGATACTTCGATATCTTGGCCTATCTTAGGTGATCACCATCTGCGGCTTTTCCGAGAACTCTTTCCACAGAGCTTTTCTGTGGTATTTTCCCGACTTTAGGACTGCAGCAGGTCAGAGGTTGAGTTTCAGAGCAAAATGAGGTCCCAAGTAGAATGAGGTTGCTTAGGTCTTTCAGGGGCCCAAATGGAACCAGGGGTATGTCCTGAAGTCAAGGTGTCCAAAGAAGGCCGAGTGTTTCATAGGACCCATGTTCCATTCCCTTCACTCGCCAAGTAGTTTACAATCTCCAAGTTCAGCTGGTTGGAGCCATTTCCAGTCATTTTGTGAACTGCCTCTCTGACTCCTGGTCTCCCCCAAATTAATGACCAAGATGTGATATTCTCAAAGCTTATGCTTTTCATGGCCTCTGCTCCTCCCTCTCCTGCTTGTATAAGTTTAAGGTAGGAGAAGTACTTGAAATCATTGCTTCTAGAATAAAGCCTGAGTTATTTGTGCATTTCTTGAACCATGTTTAGTTCTTGGGGAGTTCAATGCCCCAGACCATGTACTTGAGGAGCAGATATTCACAATCTCTCTTGAGGTGAGACCCTTCAGGCCCATGTTCCCCTGTGGACATACCCCCATTTCCAGCTCTCCTCCCTATCTATTCTTATGACTGGTTCATGCCTCTGTAAAGAAATACAGTAAGACTTCCTTTCCTGGCATGGCAGCTTGATTTGTAAAAGAAAGGCTGCAGATCACTCTCTGCTTGGGTGAGATGCCTTTTTGCAGCCTCACATATACCCTGATGCCTTTATAGGCAGAGCTTACATTACCATTTCCTAAAGGAACAAGAGAAGAAGCTCAAGTGTTTTGAGATCACCTTGGGCAATAAAACCACATTAAGGCAGCTCAACAATTCTGTAGGACTCCTGACAGCAGCTGTCCACCCCAGAACAATGGGTATGGGCAGAACAAATGTGAGCCTTCCCAGATCCTGGTATCCATGCTGTTAAAGAAGAAATCTTACCCAGAATGCTAGACTTGAATTTATTGTTCTAAGTGTAAGCTAAGCACCTTAGAATGGTAGTCGGCAAGGAAAAATTGATGGAAAAAGGTTAACATGTAATTGGGAGACAGACATATACAACTCAAAGCCAATACACCGAAATGCTAGGGCCAGCACTTGGATTTCTCCACCCACCCCTCAAGGCATCTGAGAGGAAGATGAAGGACTCTAATAGGAAAGAAAATAGCCAGGTTAAGCTGAGCTGTTTCTTTCCTGAGTCGGGCAGATTCCTCTTCAGTCTCTGGGTGACATGGATGGCCTGGAGTGCCAGGACACCAATAGTGGTCTGGGCAAGGTTTAGACAGTGGAGCTTATTGGTAATGGATGCATATGTGCCTCTGAGGTCCTAGGAATTCCTCCATTGTCTTCCCAACATGCATTAGTTGATGGTATGGTAGGGTTTGTGGAGGCACCCAAATATGTCAGGGCCAGGGTTCATTTATACCCCCTGTTGGAATCCAGGGCTCCAGCCACCATTATTTGTTTCTTGGTCCTAGGAATCCAACTTGGGGACATTTTACCATGGATTTACATCCCTAGTCCTTTTAAATTTTGAGACAGATTCTTGATAAGTCTTGCTAAACTACAGAGGCTGCTCTCGAAATTGTGCTCCTCCTTCCTCCACTTCCTGAGTCACTGGGCTTATAGGCACCACTGCACCAGCTCCAGCCATAACTCTTGAAGGCTGCCCTAGGAAAGGCAGTTCCTCGGGAGATTTTTGTGGTGACCTCTGGATGCTCAGGCATGTCACTGGGAGGACAGAGGAGGATAGTTGTGATACTTGGACTGCTGGGCCTCATCTCCTCTAATGGCCTCAGCAGACTCTGAGCACATTGGTTTCCTACCCCATTGTGTTCCCGGAACGTGTCAGTTAGCTGACTGGTTGGGCATATTCCAAAACTTAAAGTATGAGTGCTAGACCTGACTGTACCCTCCTACAGCTGTTGGAAAGAAACCTGGCTTCCCTATCCTGTTCTTCTGTTTATTAAGTATGTGGCCAGGGTGAACTGTGGCGTGATGACAGGGGACAACCTGAAAGGCTTCTCTGAGGGCAGGCAGAGAGTCAATCTGGTCAGGCTCCTTACCCTCATATTTTGACTTCAGAGCATGAGGGAGGCCTGAAAGAAATCTCCAAAGACTCTGAGGCCATAGGGGGCCTGACTCAGTCATTGTCATCTTCTCCCGTATATGATATGACAGCTCACGCTGCATCCTTACCAGCAGTTTTGGAATCGGACTCGGTCTCTCGGCTCCTGTTAGTAACTTTAAGTGACAGAGATAAGAACAGAACCAAGGCTCCCTACTAAGCCTTCTTTCTAGACCATTGAAACTGTACTCATTGTAGAGAGAACCCACCGAACAAACAATGGGACATATGGGAAACCCTTTATAAACTGTAAAGTTCTCTCTAAATCTCAGGCTCTTATTTCTAACAGCATGAGCATCTCCTGGTGACATGGTATGCTTTCTCATATAGAGATAAACCTTCAGACCTGCTACTGGTGTGTCTCCTTGCCATCACGGCTCACGTAGATGCTGCTTCTTGGCTTCCTTGTTATTTTATCAGTCAGTGAACCATAGTAGGCTTTACCATCACATTAGAAGATTTGCTGAGTATAGAGCATCCTTGAATAATCATCTTCAAAGAAATTAATTTAGTCTTTCAACTGAACCTCTGCCAGTGTTTCAGAATTGATGGAGAATTCTAAAGAGAGAATATTGGATTCACAAATGAAGTCTTGGAGAATTGGTATTTAGCTGGAACAGTCCACGGTTTCCCGCTGGCAGGACTGCAAGGACCAAACAGGGTTTTGTTCTCCTGTGAACAATTGGATTGTGACTGGGATCATTCATTGTGAAAGAAGCTGAATGACATCAACAAGAGGATGCACTTGGCAAGGGCAATTGGGTTTGGTTATCTTGAGATCAGCGTTTTGTTCAGATTTATTCAGGAGACCCACATAAAACCTAAGTCCAGAGCTTAGTGGCAATTATACAAGATGGATGATTGAGTTAAAAAACAAAAAAAGAAAAAAATGTGGTAGCAGTGGGACCCAATGAAGAGGAGAGAGGAGTTTGCCAGCTCATCTGTTATGGTGTAAGAGCCCCCAAGGGAGTTGCTAGGCAAAACCAGAAGGGAAATATTATGAAATATTATGGTTTAGATATGAGGTGTCCCCCAAAACTCAAATGTGAAACAAGGCAAGAAGGCAGAGGTAAAATAATTTGGGTCAAGAGAACTGTAACCAAACAGTACATAACTTTAACTGAATGGATTAACTGGGTGGTACAGTAGGTAGGGTGTAGCTGAAGGAGGTAGGTCAATAGGGCTGTGATTTGGGGGTATATATTTTTTCCCTGGTGAATGCAGCAGTCTCTCTGCTTCCTGATTGCCAAGTCCTGGCTACTGTTTTCCTCCACACCCTTCCACCTGGAGCTTCTGCCTCACCTTGGGCCCAGAGCAATGAAATTGTCTATGGACTGAAACCTCTGAAACTGAGCCCAAATAAACCTTTCCACCTCTAAGTTCTTCTTGTCAGGTATTTTGGCACAGCAATGAAAAAGCTGACTAAATTAGGAAAGGAGGAAGGGAAGACAACTAGCTGGAGGTGGAGGCTAGAGGATGGGGGTGAAATAGTTTGAAGAAACAGATAATGTTAAATACTAAATCTGGAAAGACATTCAGGTAGGAGGGGACTGGACAGAAGCAGGGCCTAGAATCAAGTTGGACCTGTAGGATGCCAGGCATTCTTCCACGTGGGTTAGATATCATAGTGGGGTAAATATCTTCAAAGTACTTCTGATTTCCTGTTCTTCCTGTGTGTCCTGTCACATCAGCCCCTTCCTCCACTTGGACAGTGGCTGAACCACTTGGGAGTCTTTGCCTCAGAGAAGGGTTATTACAACAGATATGGAGGAAAGACTTCTATGTTTGGAAAGCCTGGGCCCCAAAGGCAGTTGGGAAATAAAAATAGCCGCACATTTTGTTTTGTTTTCTAACAAGGGCAGTGCTTCCTAATTGGTGAATGGGAGCAAAGAGCAGTCAGTGTGTACATGCCAGTGGGTGCCCCCAAACCCCTCTCCAAGAGCACCCAGGACAGAAATTCAAACTATCCCTTGCCTCCAGAGCAGCCATAATAACCTGTGTGTCTTAGTAGACCAGCCAAGAGCACCTTAGAACAGATGAGAAGCACACAGAAGCATGGTATGGAGTTCACTAGACCTGGAGGTATCATTTTCCAGGGAATAGGAGAGGAACAGGATGACTTATCCTAGCACAGCCAGATGTGTGCCCTAGTGAAGGCCAACGTGAGGGTCAGGCACTCTGTACCTTGATGCTTCTCTGTAACTGCTCCTACTCCCAAAAGTTGGCTACTCAAAGTTTCTGCCAACTGATGATGGCTTAAAGTAAAATTTGGACTAAATTTACTAGAGTCTACAACATATGATCTCATTCTTTTTTTTGCATTTAATTTTTAAAATTTTAATTACTTACACATGACAGTACAAGGATCTTGACATACATTTGAGTCAGATGGGGTATAGTTTCTCATTTTTCTGAGTGTACAGGTTGCAGAATCACATTGGTCATGCAGTCACGTGTATATATATATATATATATATATATATATATATATATATATATATACAGCAATAATGTCATTGAATTGTTTTTTTAAACATTTGGTTTTGTTCTTTTAAATGTTTATTTTTTAGTTATTGTCTTTATGTCTTGATATACAAACAAGGCACAGAAAAGCATATTAGAAATCATTCATATAACTTCTTCAATTGTTCAATAGATATATATGCTAAGCCCCTTGTAAATGCTAGACACAGTAATCACCATTTGTTTTAGTTTTCTTTTGCTACATGATAGTTCACAACACATTTAACAGCCAGCTCACAGTTGGGTTCTGAGCTTGGGGTATGGCAAGACTGAAACCATGGGCTGGGGATGTGGCTCAAGCGGTAGCGTGCTCTCCTGGCATGCGTGCGGCCCGGGTTCGATCCTCAGCACCACATACCAACAAAGATGTTGTGTCCGCCGAGAACTAAGAAAAAATAAATAAATATTAAAATTCTCTCTCTCTCTCTCTCTCTCTCTCTCTCTCTCTCTCTCTCTCTCTCTCTCTGTCTCCCCCTCTCTCCCCCTCTCTCAAAAAAAAAAAAAAAAAAAAGACTGAAACCAAGGTGTTGGGTGGCTGGGATGAGTCATTGCCTGGAGGCTCTTGGGAAATAGATGCTTTTAAATCCACAAGCAGTTCCTGTGGTTATAGGACTGAGGTTTCCCTTGCTGGCCACTAGCCAGCCGTCTCGCTGGGAGCCTAGAAGTTGCTCCCATTCCTTGCCTCGTGGCTTTCTTCATCTTCAAGCTATGAATCTCTGCTTCCTCATCTGAAACCAACTGGAGAAAACTCTCTGACTTAGAGGCCAACTTAATCCTAGGAACCTTTATTTTAAGGTTAGTTCATTTAGGATCTCAATTACATCTACAAAATCCCTGTCCAGCAGTACCTAGATAAATGTTTGCATGAATAACTGGGAGAATGCATGTACCGGGGCTGTGTATCCTAAAGGGCCACCTGAGAGGTCTGTCTACCACACTATTATTTTGAAGGACAAGGATGAATAAGGCAGAGAAGGTAGATTTTGCGCTCCAGTTATACAGAAACCCTATAAACAAGTGTACAAAGAAATAATGTGGTGCACACCTGTAATCTCAAACTCAGGAGGCTGAAAAAAGGGATCTCAATTTTAAGGCCAGTCTCGGGAACCTAGCAAGGTCCTAAGCAACTTAAATGAGACTGTATTTCAAAATAAAAAGTAAAAAACGGGGCTAGGGATGTAATTCAGTGGTAGAGCACTCTTGGGGGGAAAAAAGAGACAGACTATGGACAGAATATGAAGGTGATATTGTGGGCCTCTAGGAAGCATCAACCATGTTCCTTGCAGAGGGAGAATCAACAGTATATCTTATGCCTGGTCCTACTGCTCTTTCCCACCTGGAAATAGGTTCAGGGACACACTGAGATCATCCAGTCACTAAAGGCTACACCAACTAAGTCTCCAGAGCCTGGGCATCACTAGGGCTACCTCCTGCCTCACCTGAGTCCACCACCTGCTCTCAACCCACCAGGGAGAACTTGAATCTCGGAGCAAGTACTCTGTAGGATGCATATGGCTCTGAAGCACCCTGCTCTGTCTGACCCCAGGTCATAGGTGGGATCAGATGTGAATCAGATGGGAATCTTCATCATACCCCACTAAGGTGCTTTAGGGCACCAGATCTAAGGCAATTCAAATTTGAAAGGAAAGCTGTGCCTGTTGGCCAAGGCTTGAGTGATGAGTGAGGGGCATCAGCCTTCTTTGACTTCCGCCCTCGTGCCCTGTGACTCTCCTCTAGCTCAGCTGGGAGCCAGCTGTTGCTGCGGTGGGTAGCTTTGCTTCATCTTCTAGGCACTGCTTCGGGGAGAGGATGTGGTAGCCTTCTCACCCACCATGGAGACGGGAGAAGGGCTTGCCAAAAGGGGTTACTAGGACCAGAACTATGTCTCTGTCTTCTACTGGCCTTTTAGAAAGTTTTCTAGGGAGAAAGTTGTAAATGTATTTAGAAGATTCTGTGAGCAACAGGCAACTGACCAAGTTTAACTATGGGCGAGGATTGAAACGGTAGCTATTTTTTTTTCCCCCAAAGGAACCCTAGGTATGAGTGCATACATGAGCCACCCATGCCCCAGGGAGCTTCTAGTACACAGTCCTCTTTCCTCCTAGGGGTCACTTAATGAGAAGCAGAGTTCCTGACTCACAGGGCACTGGATAACAGGACGGGGATGAGCTGCAGTTCTGGACTCACTGGAGAGCCATGGAGCAGGGAGTCCTGTCCACTACATCTTCAGAGGCCATTCCAGCTCCAGCCACTCTTTCCATGTTCACTGCTCCCCTCTTAGCTGCTGCAGGTAGTGCCTTGGCTTTTCTGAATGAGCTCCTTTCTGCTGCCTTTCTACCCAATATTGAATGGTACATTCTCCAAACAGAAGCCATGAAATATATAAGACAGATATTACACCACTGCTTTGAATCCTCTTGTGTCTTCCTCCCGCATGGAGTGTATAACTGACATTTTACATTGGCGAACACTGGCTTCTTAACCGTGTTGATTTTTTCCAATCCATGAGCATCATATCTTGTTCCACTTATGTAGGTGTTCCTTATTTTTCAGTAATGTTTTCTTTTGATGTTAGGGGAACCAAAATTTACATACAGTGAAATTCTCCCTTCTTAGATGTACAGCTTGATGAATTTTGAGAAGGGTCTGAGGTTATATAACCATGACTACAATCAAGAAATGGACTATTTCCATCACTTCAAAATTTCCCTAGTGACACTTTGTAATCAATCCCTTCCTCCCTTCTCAGACCTGTAGTTTTGCCTTTTCTGAATGCCACATCAGTGCAATATGGGGTTTAGCTTCTGTGTTTGGCATTTTACTTAGCATAATGCTTTTGCAATTCATCCATGCTTTATATGCATTAATTAGTTCATTACTTTTAGTGCTATGTATTCTGTATTAAGATATATAGCAATTTATCCATTCATCTTTGGATAGACATTAGTTGCTTCCAGCTCATAATAGTATGACTATAAGTGTGTGACTTTTGAGGATAAGACTTTGTGGGAACATAAGCTTTCATTCCTTTTGGATAAACACCTAGAACAAAATTGATACGTATTATGGAACGTGTGTATTCAATATTATGAACATATCTTCCAATGTAGTGTACTTCTTCTCTCACAATGTTTTGTAAATTTCAAATGTTACATATTATCACTAATACTTACTATTGTAAAGGTTTTTTTTCCCCCCACCCATACAGGTTTGCAGTTTACCTCATTTCACTAATGATCAAGGAAACTGAACAGTTTTTTCCTGTATCCCTTCATTGGTGAAATGGATCTGCAAATCTTTTACTCATTTCTTTTGTGTATTATCATATTATTAAATCATAGGAGTCATTTATATATTCTGAATTAAGTTCTTTATCAGGTATTTATTCCAAAAGTATTTCTTCCATGTTTTCAGCATTTTTTTATAGTTTAAGATTTCACATTTATATGTAGGATTCATTTCAAGTTGATATTTTGTAAATGATGTGAGAAAAGAGGTTTTAGGGGCTTTCGTTTCTTTTCAAGTGGTTGTCCAGTTGTTGTCAGCATCATTTATTAAATAGGTTGTTGTTTTTACAATGAATTACCACAGCATTGTCATTGAAAAAGCAATTGACCATATATGTGTGGACCTACTTCTGGACACTATTCCATTGATCTTCATGTCCGTCTCTCGTGGTCTTGATTAGTGTAGCTTTATAGGACTAGGAGAGAATGTTCCAACTTTGTTCTGTTACCTTGGATATTTTGACTTGCGTAGGTCCTTTGTTTTTGCATATAAATTTTATTTTCAACTTGTGAATCCTTACCAGAGACATCCTGTAGGGATTTTGATTGAAATTGAATTGAATCCAAGCCTTGTATCTATTAAGGAAATTGAATCTGTAATATAAAAATCTTTCCACAAAGAAAAACTTGAGGTCCAAATGGCTTCACTGGTGAAATTTAACAAACATCAAAGAAAAAAAAATCATTCTTCCTATAAACAAGCTATTCCAGAAGATAAAAGGGGATAGAACACTTCCCAATTTTTCAAATTTGGGCAATGCAGTGATTAATTTTATGCATCAACTCCAATGGGCTATGGGATGCCAAGGTATTTGGTTAAACATTATTTCTGGTAAGTCTGATGGTATTTACTCAGTAGACTGAGTAAAGCAGACTTCCCTCCCCAATGTAAGTGGGCATCATCCCATCTATTGAAGGCCTAAATAGAGTAAAAGTCTAAGGAAGGTTTCTTTCTCTGTGCTTAACTGTCTTTGGGCTGGGACATTAATCTTCTGCCTTTGGACTTGGACTCAATGTTGGAACTTACAACATTGGATTTTTGGGTTTTCTGGCCTATAGCTTTAGATTGAAATTATATGGCTCTTCTGGTTCTCTTGGACTTAGCCTCCATAATCATGTGAGCCAATCTCTTATGTATATTGATCTACAGATTGCTATCTACAGATTGAGAGACTAATTAATAGAGATCTATAATCTCCATATCTGCTATTGTGTTTATATGTAGGCACACACATGGTCTCCTATTGGTTCTGTTTCTTGAAGAATCTAAACTATTATAGATGGACTTCCCATTCATCAAAGACCTTTGTGGTCTCTCTGGCCCCTGTCTTCCATTCTCACTGCCTCCCCTTCATAAGTATTCTCACTCAGGATCTATGGAACTACTTCTAGCTACCCTGTAGGTCAGGCTTCCATGTCATTTGGACATAGTATTGCTTCCTCTGGGGCTGCTTTTCCCTTCTTATTAACTCCTACTAATCCTTCAAACACCAGGTCGGGGGCACTGGAAGTCATCTTGCAACTCTGATTTAGTAGCCCCTCAGTTAGTCAAAGTTCTGTGCCTTTCCCTACCTAATATTTCTCATTGTTGATAATCATTGTTGGGTTTTTTTTGTTACTCAATATTGTAATTTTCTTTTATTAATTTTTAATTTATATGACAGCAGAATGAATTACAATTCATATTACATATATAGAGCACAAATTTTACATATCTTGTTGTATACAAAGTATATTCACACCAATTCGTGTCTTCATACATGTATTTTGGATAATGATGTCGGTCACATTCCACCATCATTTCTCACCCCATGCCCCTCCTCACCCTCCCATATGCCTCTGCCCTATCTAGAGTTCGTCTATTCCTCCCATGCTCCCTGTCCCTACTCCACTATGAATCGGTCTCCTTATTATCAGAGAAAACATTTGTCATTTAGTTTTTTGGGATTGGCTAACTTCACTTAGCATTATCTTCTCTAACTCCATCCATTTACTTGCAAATGCTATTTTATTTCTGAGTAATATTCCATTGTGTATATATGCCACATTTTTTTCTATTCATCTACTGAAGGGGGGGCATCTAGGTTGGTTCCATAGTTTAGCTGTTATGAATTGTGCTGCTATAAACATTGATGTGGCTGTGTCTCTGCAGTATGCTGTTTTGAAGTCCTTTGGTTCCATTCCCAGCTTTCCAAGGAATCTCCATGCTGCTTTCCATATTGGCTTCACCAATTTTCAGTCCCACCAGAAGTGTATGAGTGTACCTTTCCCCCACATCCTCACCAACACTTATTATTCATATTCATAATAGCTGCCATTCTGACTCAAGTGAGATGAATTCTTAGTTTTGATTTGCATTTGTCTAATTGCTAACGATGATGAACATTTTTTCACATTTGTTGATTGACTGTATATCATCTTCTGAGAAGTGTCTCTTCAGGTCCTTGGCCCATTTATTAATTGAGGTTTTTTTTTTTTTTTTTTTTTTGTGTGTGTGTGTGTGTGTTTAGCTTTTTGAGCTCTTTATATACCCTAGAGATTAGTGCTCTGTGTAAGGGGTAAAAATTTGCTCCCAACATGTAGGCTCTCTAGTCACCTCACTGATTCTTTCTTTTGCTGAGAAGAAACTTTTTAGTTTGAGTCCATCCCATTTGATTCTTGATTTTAATTCTTGGGCCACAGGAGTCTTATTAAGGAAGTTGGGGCCTACTCCCACATGATGGAAATTAGGCCTACTTTTTCTTCAATTAGAGGCAGGATCTCTGATTTTATTCCTAGGTCCTTAATCCATTTTGAGTTGAGTTTTGTGCACAGTGAGAGGGGTTTAATTTTATTTTGTTGCATATGGATTTCTGATTTTCCCAGCACCATTTGTTGAAGAGGCTATCTTTTCTCCAATGCATATTTTGGCACTTTTGTCTAATATAAGAAAATTTTAACTTTTTTAGTTACTCTTTGTCTCTATTCTATACCATTGGTCTACCTGTCTGTTTTGGTGCTAATACCATGCTGGTTTTGTTACTATAGCTCTGTAGTATATTTTAAGGTCTGGTATATGATGCCACCAGCTTCACTCTTCCTGCTAAGGATTGCTTTAGCCATTCTGTGGCTCTTATTTTTCCAGATGAATTTTATGACTTTTAGAAAATTTTATGAATTTTAGAAAATTTTTTATGAATTTTATGAATTTTAGAAAATTTTATGAATTTTTCTGTTTCTATAAGGAATGTCACTGGGATTTTGATCAGAATTGCATCAAATCTGTATAGTGCTCTTGGTAGTATGGTGATTTTGACAATACTAATTCTGCCTATCCAAGAACAAGGTAGATCTATCTTCCAAGGTCGTCTTTGATTTCTTTCTTTAGGGTTCTGTAATTTTCATCATATAGGTCTTTTGTTAAATTGATTCCCAAGTATTTTGTAAGGCTATCTTTGCTAAGTCCCAGGCCAACAACATTCTAAGTGGAGAAAATTTGAAGGCATTCCCTCTAAAAATTGAAACAAGACAGGGATGCCCTCTTTTACCACTACTTTTTAACAGTTTTTGAAACACTGAACAGAGCAATTAGACAGATGAAAGAAATTAAAGGGATATGGATAGGAAAAGAACTCAAATTAGTACTATTTGCTGATGATATGATTCTATACCTAGAAGACCCAAAAATTTCCACCAGATAACTTCTAGACCTAATAAATGAATTCAGCAGTGTATCAGGATATAAAATCCACACCCTTAAATCAAATGCATTTTTGTATATCAGTGACAAATCCTCAGAAAGGGAAATGAGGAAAACTACCCCCATTTACAATAGCCTCAAAAAAAATTTTTTTTAAGCATAACAATTCTTGTCTCACTTGTTTCTTACCCCTTGCACCTAAATAAGTCCTTGTCTCATGTTAAGTGGCTGTGGTTGCTGATTTAATGATGGAAAATTGATGAAATGCAAGAGCCCAAAGCTAACCTGGTGCCCACAAAGAGAAGGAGGAGGAAACCACAGTTGTCTTCTTCCTCTGTTCCTTATTCTTCCAATTCATCTCCCACACAGTGTTGGTATTCCTAAAGAGAGAAGTGTTATTTCAATTGGCCCCTCCAGATGGGCTGTATTAGTGGGGGACTGTTCACTAATAGAAATCACTCCAATCCCTCTGTTCTGACTCATGATACCTGGAGCCCCCAGATGGATGTTCCACCAGTCCTTTAATTATCCCAATAGGTGCCTGAATCATCCAGAGAGATGGCTTAAGCTAGAGATGATGCTCGTCTCCTACAAGAGATGCAGTTTAGACCCCTTCTACTTGTGTTCTATCAGAATCTTGATTCCCAAGCAAGGAGGCCCTTGAGAATGTCCTATGCTTTGGATGCAGGAGGGAATAGATAGGGATAAGTCCTGGAAATTTAACTCAAGCTATAGTGATGTAAAACATTCCAATGAATGCTCTTATGACAAGAATAAAAAGATTAAAGTGTATTCATACAGTGAATATGTTCTTTAAAAAAAATTTAAGTGATATAAATTAAAGGGCAGGCTCCCAAAAAAGTGTGTCAACCACTCTCCAACTCCTTGCTCCTTCCAGGCCTTATACAACATTCTCACTCTGAGCTGTGGTGGGCCGGGCTCCACCCCCCCCTTTCTTAGGCTTCAGAGCCCCCAGAGGGTTGTGGAGACCATAAGCCAAGGAGGAGTGGCAAGTCCTACAGCTGAGTCACATTAGGAGGCTGACAGCAGAAACCAGGGCTTCTGCAGGCAGCTTAGCATTTGGGAAAGCTGAAAGCAAATCAGAAGGGCTGAGGCAAGGGGAGGAGAGGGGGAAAATTTTTCAGCATAACATTCACCACCAAAAGAGGTAAAAGTGTTCTACATTTTCCAGAGAACTAAACTAGATGGCTTTCCTCCTGCTAGATATTCTGTTTTTCCTCAAACTTGGAGGATAATTTGCTTTGTGATAAATAAAATGTCGGTCGCCACCACCCTACAAGCCATTTTTAGTGTAATGCTTTTGCACAATGTAAACCTCCCTCATCTCCTTACTCTCTGCAATTAGGCTAAGTTTGAGATTATCAGCCTCTGGCACTCCCTTCTCCCATCCCTTCTTGCCTCACGGAGACATAAATGTGGTAATGGGGTAGTGCAATCCTTCTGAACAGGTGAAATTGTGGTGTTCTCCTAGCCTTGCTATGGGGCCCTCGTTTATTCTCAGGCTCTTGGAGGAATTCCAGAGCTGAAAGACAGATTTATTTATTTTTACCTCATCATCTGAGTTGTTAAAAAATATTTCCCAACTATTATAGATAGGGAGAGAGTATACCATCTATAAGAGATATAAAAATACCAATTTCCTCCCTTTAAAAAATGTGCTTCAGAAGAATATAGTGAGTGCAAATAAATCAAAAGAGTGCAACATGGTTCTGTGCAGAGCCTGGGGATGTTGCTGGGCTGGTGAGGGGCCCGTAGACATGCACTAGACAGACAGGCAGATCTCATTTGTTGCCTAGTAATCTCCACTGTCAAG
Organism: Ictidomys tridecemlineatus; assembly: GCF_052094955.1. Lineage (NCBI taxonomy): Eukaryota > Metazoa > Chordata > Mammalia > Rodentia > Sciuridae > Ictidomys > Ictidomys tridecemlineatus. The sequence goes on along the minus strand of NC_135477.1, from coordinate 115,269,669 downwards.
CTCTAGGCTTATTTTGCTTGCACTTTTTTTTAAACTGTCAAATTCTTGCCAGAAAAAAAAAAATCCTGGGGAATAAAAAGAAAGAAAAAGATTTTAAAAGGAAGCATGGTAATAATTCACCCAGAGGAGGATCAGGAGTCGCATTGTGGCAATGTACAGAATGTTCTTGATGCGCCTTTGCATGAATCAGCCTTATGTTTGATGGTTAGTGAGAACAATATCATTAGTTTTTAAATCTTGAGACAAGATGTTCCTGACCTTTGTCTTGTTTTAATTTGAAGTCTGATACTTGACAGCAAATTAAAAGAAAAAGAGCTAGGGCTCTTGTGAAATAGCTGATCAGCCTTCCAAGCATAGAAAGCAAGGAACTGGTTAAACAGTCAGGCTATTCTGAGCAGCTTTCTCCTACAGCATAGAGGTCTAGTCATTGTAGAAGCCAAAAGGAATTGGGTGGTATGTATGTGGGTTGACCCAAGAAAGGGATGAGGGATAATGGAGCCCAGGTTTTCCCAAATGCCAGTCATTTGCATATGGCCCTGACAATGTTGCCATAGCCACAAATCACCTGGCTTGGTATTTATTTGCTCTAATAAAAGAATTTAATTTTGTTTATTTTAAATGAAAATTATCTATTGGTTTGATGGGCTAGTTACAATTTTTTATTATTTCATATTAAAATAAATGTATACTTATAACAATGATGTACCACCAAAATAATTTCCAGGATTACCCCATAGCTCACATACCATTTTGGGGAAATTTTAAGTATGCCCAGAATGCTATAGCAATCATACTGGGAGGCATGAGCTCTTTTTTTTTTTTTTTTTTTAATTTCTAAATGTCTTGCATTCAGTTGTATACCACCTGGCCCTCTGAGCCTGCCAAAAACACATTAGCATTAGTGTTTTCTTGGAGTGATATCAATGCAGGTATAACATTGCTGATTTCATGGGAAAACCGAATGACTGAAAAATACATGCAGTTGATATGAATAGATAGAATCTTTCGAAGTATACATGTTGGGTAATAAAAAATGGGTTTCTGGAGGTGGGAGGTGTAGTATCCACTGACTCAGACCTCCTCATGTTTGCAAAAAATGAACTAAGCTTTAAAGAACTTCAGGAACATGCACTCTGACTCCTCATCCCTCTTTCCTGTCACCTGCCTTGACTACATCTGTCTTCCCAGAGTCAGTTGCTCTCACCCACATGTATATTAAATGTTTGAGCAAAGCACTTTGAGGCAGTGGCTTAGATGGAGACACAAGACTAAGGAGCAGGCTAAGTGGCCTTGAATGGATTCAACTGATGGAGTCAGCACTCAATTGTTGAGTGATTAGGGAGCTCAGTGCAGAGACCATGAGGAATGATATATATATGATATATATATCATATATATATGTATATATTACTGTTTATCCTGGTCAGGGTCAGATGAGAGCCTGAATGATAGAAATTTTGTTGAATAAGTGAGTGGAAAGATAAAGTACATGGAAATATGCTGAAAGCCACAGCCGAAGGGGCCCAACAAACTTCCAGCTGCCGGCTGATGATTGGCTCAAAGCGGTGCAGCAACATCTAGCTGATTGGCTCCTCTGTGGTGATGCTCATTGGGCTGTTGCCCTGCCCTTTCAGACCACGGAGCTGCTCACTGGGGGACTTTTTTGGCTCCGCCCATGTGACTCAGCCAATCGGCCTCAAGAGCAAGAGGATTGTGGGAGGTGGAGAGAGGCTTGTGTTGGGGTGAGAGGCTTGTGGGAAGCCGGTGGTGGCAGTTGGGCTCTGAGGGTTTTTCCTGAGGAGCTGTTGTGTTTGGCATGTGTGGTTCTAAAAATAAAGTTAGTTTCTTTTGACAAGTGGCTCCTGAATTGTGCCCATCCAGACTGTGGCAGAAATAGAGGGTGCTTCCAATGTGGCATGTACTACTCTTCATGAGACTGGTCTTATCTATACCAAAAAGACCCATATGAAGTAGGTCCATAATTTTATCAGTTTTAAATATGTGGAAACTGATAAGAAAGTTGAACACAGATAAGCTTCCAGTAATGAAGTGCTTATGACTAGGCCTGTAATTCCCAAACCATGCACCAAGGCACACCAGTGTACCACAGAAACTCACAAGTACTCTCACAGGATTCTTCTCATTTTTGAGGAGAACATCTGAGATGTCATGTGAATTACTTTACCTTATTATGTTGTATACTTCCAATGTTAGATCATGCTACATTCTATTTAACAATGCCTTTGTGAAGCAGGTTTTCAGTGTTGTTGCCCTATAAAGCAAGTGCTGAATAACAATCACTGGAACAGGAAGTCAAGGTAGTTAGATTCAGTCTGATTCCAAGGTTTGAGAAGCTGTACAGTGTGTATCAGGCTTACATTGCATTAGTAATTGTGAAGAATAAACTCAAAATGCTATTTCTTTCGATTTATGTGTATTATTTCAAATAGCTACTAAGGTGTCAGAATGAGTTCTTATGAAGTTGGTTGGGAGTAACTATGTAATACATGGTAACTACTTAATACGGGTAATTCTTTTGGCCTATGCATGCTGTGAATATGGTTACTGTGACAGCAAGGACATTGGAAGCTGAGACACTTGGCACTATAGCTGTGTTAAGAAATCCAGTGGACTAGGGCTTGAAGGGCTAATTCCATCTCATCCTCTAAAGCCTGGGGCTAGAGTCAGAGGTCATAGTCATGGAGGCTGGTTTGAGATTATACCAGGACTCTTGACAACTAGTGTGGTTCCACACCTAGTCATGACCACACTTAAGGATGGTGAGGTCTTTTCCAACAGATCATCTTGGTTCTACAAGTGGGCCACATGCTTAGGGAGGTTTCCATACCTGCCTTAGGAGGAAAAGGGTCAGTAGTCTCTTCTAGGATCCTGGGCATGCCTTCAGCTGCTCTCTATGAACCTCCACTTGGAGCACAGCTCTGGTTTCTCTGTTCTTCCTATAGCCAGGTGTTTCTAAGGAACCCGAGAACTATAGTGTCCCTCTATTAGAGGGAGAATGACCATATTGGTACAAATGTAGGCAAAATTGCCATAATCAAGAGGTTCTAATAAAGTGGATTGGATAAGGTAGAAATGTTTCTTTTATTTAGCTTCTTAAGTAACAGACAGAGTAGGGTCATCTAGAGTTGGAGGGCAGCTCAGCCATTTTCAACATGTGACTCTTTCCCAAAGAAGCTGCCCTACTTTGTTCCCATCTCCCAACCATGGGTATTTTATTTGTCAGCAAGGACTGCCATAACAAAGTACCACAGCCTGGGTGGCTTAAACAACAAACATTTATGTTCTCATAGTTCTGGAGGACAGAAGTCCAAGATCAAGAGCGGGGGCAGCAGAGTTGGCTTCTTCTGAGGCCTCTCTCCCTCTATGCAGCTCTTCATCTAAATTTCCTTTTGTTCTAAGGACACTATTCATAGTGGATTAAGGCTCACCCTAATTGCCTCATTTTATCTCAGTTGCCTCCTTGAAGATACTCTCCAAATACACTCACACTTTAAAATACTAGGGAGCTTCTTATGTATACATTTTGCAGGATCACCAGTCACCCCATAATATATTGAAAGATGATTCTTAGGTCATTCACAAAGGCTAAAGTCCAGAAGCCTAAGATAACCAAGCTGAAGAGTTCACAGAGTAAAAACTGAGGTGAGGAAATGAGAGGCAGGGAATGACCTAAGGCTTCTTTATCAGATGCCCTGGGAAATTGGAGCAATCAAATAAGGGAGCTTAAGGAAAGGAGTGATAGACTTAGTCTATAAGCTACATCTGTTGAAAGTCATAAACAACCTAGTTGGAATACACTACAAACATGGGTATAATTTTTTATACAGAGCTGAAGTATACTAGTTTGCTTCCCTGACTGTGTGTGTGTGTGTGTGTGTAAGAGAGAGAGAGATAGCATTTTGAAGGGCTGAAGAGAATTCAGTCTATTGATGGCTCCACTTCATTCAACAGTTACATATGTTAGATTTACAGCTTTTTGAAGTGGAAGTCTCTGGGGAAAGTTGAGGAAGGAGAAAAGGAACTTTCATGGAGCATCAGTAGTTGCTAAGTGCTCCATTAGGCACTTTTATGAGCATTGCATATCAACAGGGCTGGTATTATCTTTGTTTTGCAGAGGGAGACTCCGAGGTGCTGTGTAATTCAGTGCTATGTAGTGTGTGGTAGCATAAGGATTTGAACTCAGATTAGTCTGATGAAGCTCCTGGATTTTTTTTTTTTTTTTTACCACACCCGATTGTCTCATTTATCTTCAGGTGAAGATAATTAATAGCTAAATTTCCCTGATGGAAGACATTGCTAAGACGGAAAGAATCAGAATAGCAGCCTTCTAGAGCTTGGGGTTCAAAAGAGTGAAAAGTTGAAGGGATACTGACCACCTGTCCCCATGTCTTGCCCAGAGCTGGCACTGGCTGGGCGCACTAAGGCAGCCCTATTTACTTGAGAGCTGAGGCCTTCCCGGTCCTTCTGAGCCAGGAGGCCTGCAACAGGATGGTGCGCCCTCTACAGGCGGCTTGCGGTGGACAGTGAGGGAGGACCTGAACAGGGAGCCTGTGGCACAGGCTCCTGGGACAGCCCTCTAAGGTAGCTGCCCTCCTCATTTGTTTGCATTCTTTAATTCTTCTCCTTCCTCCCAGTGATTTCTCTTCCCCAAATCTTGTCCACATGGGTTCTGGCTCTCCCACAGGCCCGGCTCAGCTCCAGGAAAGAGGGAGCAGATGAGGGATTGTTCCAGCAAGGCCCACTGATTAATTTTAAACATCTTGCCTCTCCCAGGACACTCGTTTCTAAACCCAGCCTCCTCTTAACATCCTTTCTATTTCTGTATTTTCCTCGCTGCTTTCCACAGAGATTCGGATTTCATTAGTGATGTGAACTGATAAAGACAGACAGCCCATCCGCGATTTTAAATTCGCTGCTCTAATTTAATCTCTCCTTTGATGTTTCTCCTTTAGAGGCAGCCTTAATCAGTTGGGTTTTCTTGGCTGCTGTTCATAGCTCTAATTTTCAGCTATGAGGTCAACGTCTTTGCCCTTCCTCAGCCTTTCCCCAGAGTAATCTGTCATAACAAGCACCTGGAAAGAAAGAAAAAAAAAAAAAAGGTGCTCTCATCTCTCCAGGTAGCCAGCCGTTTCAAAAATTCCTTAACCACCTTGTTCACTGCAGATATAGCAGGCAGCCAGTAGATCCGAGAGTCCTCAGTGTGAGGCCATCTGCATAGACTGCTGGCCATCGAATTCAGAGCCCTGCCTGGTAAATCTGGGTGAGCAGCAGAGCTGAGCGCTTGCCTTTTGTGGGATGTGAAATATGTTGCAGGATACAGTAAATGGGGTGCATCCACCTTAGGGTGCTGAGCTTTATGAAAACTCCTGGACAAGCAGGTGACCACCTACCTTCTCCACGTTCGTGCTCTCTCTTCAGCTCAGTCACATTTCTGAGCAGATCATTCCACCACAGACTCTTTCCTAAGAAATGGATGAGGTGGGTCCAGGAGCAATTTACATGAAATCAAATGCACATTAGCACTGCCATCTTGTGCACCTGATAAAAAGCCTTGCTCTAAGAAGGCCACAGGGATGCTCTGGAGATGACTTTTGAGGATTATTCATGAACAGTTCTATATGTATGTGTGCAAGACAGAAGGATGGAGAAAGTACAGCTAAGGAGGAGTAACACTAGAAAGCCTGTTTTGAATTCACCAGATTAGAGACTGGAATAATTTTGTAATTTTGTCAGGTCTCAATCCATCTCTCTTTTCTTCCAAAGACCTAAGAATGTGTGTATTTCAAACATCAAGGGCAGAACTTTTCTTGACCAAATGGTCTTTTTGAAAATTTAACTGTTTTAGCTGGGCATGGTGGTGCACTCTGTAATTCTGACTAATTGGGAGCCTGAGGCAGATGATCACAAGTTCAACTCCAACCCTGGCAATTTAGCAGCAACCTGTCTCAAAGAGAAAAGGGCTGGATGTGCAGCTCAGGGGCATAGTACCTCTGGGTTCATATGCAATACAGACACATAATTCAAAGAGCAAAACAATGTTGAAAGGACACAGTGACATGTTCCCACTTATTCTACCCATATTTACCTTTCCAATGTTTTTCTAGATAAATGTAAACAAATGATGAGTATATATTCTTAAATAAAAGAGGGCATAACATAGACATGATTCTGCACCTTGCTTAGGAACACATTATGACAAATTTAAAACGGAGGAGTCTAACAAATCATTTGCCCACTATATTCTATAATTAACATTTTTCCATACTTTATTACATACCTATTTTTTAAGAGAGAAGTTTTTTTAATATTTATTTTTCAGTTTTCGGTGTACACAACATCTTTATTTTTATGTGGTGCTGAGGATCAAACCCAGCGCCCCGCACACGCCAGGTGAGCGAGTTACCGCTTGAGCCTCATCCCAGGCCCCTACATACCTATTTTCTATCCTATCCTTCTATCATTTTATCTTTTTTTCTGGTCTGTTTCAAAATGAATTAGACACCACAATTAATCCTACATAATTGAGCATGCATATGATTAAAAGTCAACATTTGTTTACTTTTATGGATGTGAAATTCACAAAGTGTGCAAATCTTAAGTGTACATTCACCGATTGTGACAAATGAATGCCCCCGTGAAACCCACACCCTATTGAGATATAGAACTCCCACCCAAAGAACTATTATGCAGAATTTTTTCTAAACAGAGCAGTTTTGCCTAACTTCATAAAAATGGAATCATAGAATGCATGTTTATGACTTTCACGAAGTATAATGCCCTTGAGATTCATTCGTACTGTTGAGTTGATCAGAAATTCATTTCCTTTTATTGCTGATAGGATTCAATTGTATAGGGATACCTTACCCCATATACTAGTTTAATTATTTTCCTCTTGATGGACACCAGCCTCCAACTAAATTTTGGTTATTGTGAATAAGTCAGTGAACATTCTGTTGTTGAAATATGTTTTATTTTTTCTTGGATAAATTCCTAGGAGTGGAATTGCTAGATTGTAATCTAGGTATATGTTTACATTTATTCAAAACTGCCAGATGTTTACTAAAGTCCTCGCACTATTTCCCATTCCCACCAGTAATGTATGAAAGTTCCAGTTTCTCCACATTCTTGTCAGCACTTTACATGGTCATTCTTAAAAATTAGCCATTATGGTGAACATGTGGAATTTAATTATGGATTTATTTTGCATTCCTCTTATGAATAACAGCGACTTCACAGTCCTTATTTACATTTCACATGTGTCTTCCTCTGTGAATAACCTGTTCAGATCTTTTGACCATTTAAAATGTTTTTCTCTCCTTCAACATGTCCTGATTATCTAACTTGTTAGATAAATGTTTTGTCACTGTTTTCTCAGTTTATGGCTGCCTACTCAGTGTCTTTTGATGATGGAATTTTTAAACTGAAATTAAATCAATTTTTTTGTTACTGCTTTTTCTGTTCTAGAAGCTTTGACTACTCCCTGAGTCACAAAATCATGTTTCTCAAATTTTTGTGGCTTTGAATATTACTTTAGACCTCTGAATCATCTCAATTTAATTTTCTGAGTATCAAGTGAGATAGGAGTCAAGGTTCTTTGTTTTTCAATCTGCCTTTGTTTCACAGCCACTTGTTGAAAAAAAACTTTCCATTCCCTGTTGTATTATTGTGGTGCCTTGGTTTAAAAAAAAAAATCAATTGTGTATGTAAGAGTCGGTCAATTTCTATGCTTCATTATTTCTGTTTATCCATTTGTAAACCCTTACATCAGTACCCCACCATCTTGGGGGTGGGTGTCTGTCCTCTTACTTTGTTCTTCTGTAGGATGACTGTAGATACTCTAGGTGCTTTACATTTTCATGTGTATTTTAGAATCTGCTGGTTTGAGATTTCAGTTTAAGTTTGGAATCTTGCCAATCTGATAGGTTAGAAATGGTGTTTGAAAGCAGTTTTTATTTTCATTTCCCTTATTAGATGTGAGTTTGAGCATTGATCAAACTTTCTAACAGTGGTGGCCTGATGCTTCAGGAGAGAGCAGTGAACAGGATTCCAGAAGGGACCAGCAATTTCCCAACCTCCCACCTCCTCACCTTCACCACCTCCCTCCCCTCCAAGCTCCATTGTCGTTACTTACATTATACTAATCCACATTTGTGAAGTTTCTGGTATCCTTTAGGAGTGGAGAGAGATGAATGGCAGCTCAGCAAATAGGCAGCTTAAGAATGAATGTGGCCGGGTACGGTGGTGGTGTATGCTTGTAATCTCAGTGACTCGGGAGGCTGAGACAGGAGGATCCTGAGTTCAAAGCCAGCCTCAGCAATGGCGAGGCACTAAGCAACTCAATGAGACACTATCTCTAAATAAAATACAAAATAGGGCTGTAGTATGGCTCAGTGTTTGAGTGCCCCTGAGTTCAAGCCCCAGTACCCAAAACAAAACAACAAAAAGTGAAAGGATGGACAAATTCACAGGTAGAATGGCTGGCACAGATGCAGACGTTTGGGTGGATGATTTGAATGTGGGGAGGAAGGGTAGGTGCCAAACACTTCCCTGTGAGCTGCACAAACCAGGGCATTTTCTTACTGCTCCCCAGGCTTCTGCACATACTCTCTGAGGTCTTTGGGTCAGTGATTTGATTGGACCAGGACAGCTGAATACCTGACAGGCTGAGTGTGAGGATAAAGGTTCAGCAAAGTGTTGTACTTAACAGCCTGAACCTAGCTGTGGAAGCAGAGTTCCAACACTGTTGAGAGAAAACAAGGAGATGGAATTATTTTCAGATAGAGGGCAGTAATTCCAACCTCCACGTCCCTCAGGCCTGCCACATGAAGATAGTGCTCTTTAAAATGGATGTCAGTCTTGGAATGTTTCCTGAAAGACAGTTTAGAAATAGAATGTGTCACTCCATGAGCCCGCTGTCCCATGTCAGTGGAAAATTCTGCCGTCTGCAGATGAGACTCTTATTAGAGAAACAAGGTTTTACAGGCATTATCTCCCTATAGGAAAATTATTACATCAATGAATATTTATTATGTTATAGAAGGAAACTGGTAGTGTTTCTTCAGTTGACTGAGTATAGGAAAAGTTGTTCTAACACATAAATTTATGACCCAACTTATTTTCTGCTTTAGTATTCCCATTACAAAATATTTCATATATACAAAATGAGATACTGATAAGAAAGAAGAATAATATAGGTATTAAGTAGAGACCACTCACATATGGTCATATGGTAGGTATATGTTTCAGAAGTAAAGACTTTGGAAGATCCTGTATACCTCTCTCCATCATATTCATATTGCCCCCAAATCAACAACTACAGAATTTTGTGTTTGCTTGTTTATGTTGTAGTATTAACTGAACAATTACATATGTTCCAAAATATTGTTGCAAATTTTATATAAAATTTCTTTGTGTAAATGAGCTTATACTATATTTAATTTTCTATGGTTGCTTTTTATTCATATTTGTTAGGTTTATTGAGGTATAATTTGTATATGATAAAACTTAAATTTTTTTAGTGTTTAGTTCAAATGACTTTTGACAAATGTGCAACTGAGTACTCCTATAGTAAGGACAGCATTTCCATTACCTCAGAAAATTTTTGTGTACCCTTGGTAGTTATCCCTCAGCCACTGATCTGGGGGATGGGGGATGTATGTTTATGTATTTTTTGGCTTTTTTCAGCTAGTCATATGAATGGAGTCATAGGGTATCTTCTTTTTTAGTTTATTTTTTCTCTTAACATGCCAACAGGTCTTTTTGTGGCCGTTTCCTTTCATCTCTGTCTAGAAGTAGATTTTCTGGGTCATACGGTAGGTATCAGTTTATAAGAAATGCTCAAAATGTTTTTGTGCCATTTTACATCCCAACCAGCCATTGTTTAAAATCCTTCAGAAGGGGTAATGTCAATCTTTTGAAGTTTACCACTCTATTTACTCTACAGAGTTATTCCTTTGAGATTTTATTAGTTATTTTTATTAACATGAACTAATTGCACATATTAATGGAGTCCAGCATGATATTTCAACACATGTGTGGAGTATGCACGGGTCACATCAGGCTAATTAGCATTTCCTTCTCCTTATTCCTTTAGGTTTGGAGACGTCAAGCTGTTCTCCTAAATGTTCATAAAATATGCAATAGGTCAATGTGAACTACACTCATCCCTCTCTGCTATGGAAAACCAGAGCTTACTCTGTGTTGTGGTATCCATTTCACCTCTTCTTCCTCTTCTTCTATTTCACCCTCTTTTCCCCCCCTCCCAGCCTAGAGTAATCACTATTCTACACACAGGTTGACTTTTATTAGCTTCCATGTATGAGAGAAAACGAGGTACTTGTCTTTCTGTGTTAGGCTTATTTCACTCCATATGATAATGTCTTCTACTTTCATCCATTTTGCTGCAAATGACAGGATCCATTCTTCCTTGGGGCTGAGTAATATTTCATTGTTCAGTATATACATTTTCTTTAGCCATGATTATGACTTGGATCTGAAATGTTTCCCAAAGGCCCATATGCCACGGGGTGATCACTGGGGGTGTGCCCTTGCTGGAGATTTTGTAACCTCTGTCTCTTTGCTCCCTGGCCACCCAAGTAGATGGGCAGTTTTGCTCTACCATGTTTCATTACCAGGATGTTTTGCCTTGCCATAAGCTATGGAGCCAATCAGCTACAGATTGAAACCGCTGAAAACATAAGCCTCTGCTCCTCCCTTCCACCCCGGGGGATTGAACTCAGGGTCACTCAACCACTGAGCTACATCCCCAGCCCGTTTTTGTGTCTTTATTTAAAGACAGGGTCTCACTGAGTTGCTTAGTGCCTTGCTTTTGCTGAGGCTGGCTTTGAACTTGTGGTCCTCCTGCCTCAGCCTCCCCAGCCACTGGGATTATAGGTGTATGCCACCCCGCTCACATCATTTCTCATTTTAAGTTGGTCTTTTCTCGGGTGCTTTGTCAGAGCAACCACTGATTAACTCATTAACTCTTCATTCATCTGTGGACAGGCAGCTAGGTGGATTTCACATCTTATATACTGTGAATAGTGTCAAAAGAAACATGGGGCTACACATAACTATTTGATTTGCTGCTTTCATTTCCTTTGGATACACACTGAAAGCTTGATCACATGGTAGACTTCTTTTTAGATTTTTGAAGAAGATATATATTGTTTTCTATGTGACTGTGCTTGTTTGCATTCCCACCAATAGTCTATAAGAGTTCCCTTTTCCTGCATTCATGCCAGCACTTGTTATTTTGAGAATAGTCATTCTGACTAGGGAGAGATGATATCTCGTGGTAGTTTTGATTTATATTTCTCTGGCTAATTATCTTGAAAATTTTTCCCATATATTTCTTGGCCGTTTGTATTTCTTTCGAGAAGTGCCTATTCAAATCAATTTGCCCATATTTTAATTGGATTACTTATTTTTTTAAGTATCCTAGATATTTTGGATATTCGTTTATTGTTAGATGTATAGTTGACAAATATTTTCTTCTGCAGATTGTCTCAGCACTGACTTTTTACTGTGCAAATGCTTTTTAGTTTGCTGTAATCCCACTTGCCTATTTTTACTTTTATTCCCTGTGCTGATGGGGTCACATCCAAAAAATCATGCCTACGTTGATGTATTTTACCCTGTTTTTTTTTTTTTTTCTCTAGTGACTTTAGGTTTTTCAATCTTACATTTAGGTCTTTGTTTCACAAGTTGGTTTTTGCACAGGATTGGAGATAAGGGTCGAATTGGTCTTCAACACAGGGCTCTCTAGTTTTCCCAGTACCATTCATTGGTGAGGTGTCCTTGCTCCAGTGTAGGTTGTTGGTACCTTGTTGCGCATCTGCTGGCTGTAGAGGTGAGTGGTTTCTGGAATCTCTGTACTATTCCATTGGTCTACGTATCTGTTTGATGCCAGCACCATTCTCTTTGGGTCACTATAGTGATGTATTATGTATTATGTCTTGGAATCGGGTATTGTAATGCATCCAGCTTTATTTTTTAAAGATTTTAGAATCTCTCCTTCCCTCCCCCAGTTCTGTAAAGAATGTCATTGGTATTTTGATGGAGATTGCATTTAATCTATAAATTGCTTTGAGTAGTATGGACATTTTAATAAAATTCCCCATGAATATTCAACTTTTCTGAATTCATTTGTTCTAATAGTCTCTTGGTAGAGTCATTGGGTTTTTCCATATAAAGCATCATATCATCTGTAAACAGGGATAATTTGATTTCCTCTTTGTTGAATGCCTTTTCTCTTTCTCTTATCTAATTGCTCTGGCTAAAGCTTCCAGTGCTATATTGAATAGGAGTGATGAGAGTGGACACCCTTGTCTTTTTCTAGATCTTACAGGAAAGTTTTTCAGCCTTCTGCCATTAATTATGACATTGGCTGTGAGTTTGTCACATAACCTTATGTGGGTTACAATTCTACTATGCATTTGCCAGAAACATTTTGTGAATATCTTCATCTCTTCTACGCATTTTTTCATTGTATTGCAAGTATCTTTTTCAAAGAGCAAATGTTTTAAATTTCAAGAGCCCAATTTATCATTTTTTTAATTTGTTTTTTGTATTTAAATTTTTTTTCTAACCAAGGTCACAAAGATTTTCTCCTATATTTTCTTTTAGAATGTTTATAATTTTTCCTGTACAGTTAGGTCTACAATCCATTTATCATTAACATATTTTTGGTAAGAAGTAATGGCAACAGTGTTTGCATTTTGATAACAAAATATCGGCACCATGATCAATTGATTATATATACTGTATTTAGGTCTTCTTGGGGTGGCGGTACCAGGAATTGAACTCAGGGGCACTCAACCACTGAGCCATATCCCCAGCCCTATTTTGTATCTAGAGACTGTGTCTCACTGAGTTGCTTAGTGCCTCACTAAATTGCTGAAGCTGGCTTTGAACTCACAATACTCCTGCCTCAGTCTCCCAAACAGGCGTGTGTGCCACTGTGCCAGCTGTATTTAGGTCCATTTTTGTATCACAATTTGGATAAATTGATTTACATGTCTGCCTTTAAGCAAATACCACAGTTTTGTTTACAACAGCTTCCTCCCCCACCCCTGTGCCTGGAACTGATCCTAGGGGTGCTTAGCTGCTGAGCTACATCCCCAGTCCTTCTTATATTTTTATTTTAAGATTGGGTCTCCCTAAATTGCTGAGGTTGTCTTTGAACTTGTGATACTCCTGCATCAGTCTCCTGAACTGCTAGGATTACCAGCACGCACCACTGGTTAATGTAGCTTTGTTGTAAATTAAATAGCATAAATGGTCTTTTTTTCCCCCAAATTTTGGCTATTCTAGGTTTATTGTAATATTGCCTTTACATGGAAATTATAGGATCAACTGAATATCTGGAAGAGGCCTTCTGATGTTTGAATAGGATTGCATTAAATCTGTAGCTTATTTGGGTAGAATTGATACCTTGGTACAAACCCAATGGAGAAGTGATGGCAAGTGGATTCAGATGCCTCTTGTGACTGGAACTTTAATATGACTGTCACACTATTTCACTCAGCCAGTAAGTCTGTTATAATTTCAGTTGTTTTCTATTTCACTACACTTATATTGGGTATCTCTTCTTCCTGTTCTCGGCCAAAGTTGAAACTTTGAGTGGCTCACGTTTTCTCAAGGGACTTGATACTCCTTGTAATTTAAACTGGTTAGTTGTCTGATGAAGTCAGCTCTCTGACCTAAACAAATTATGATATTATAGATTATCTGGCTTTTCCTCAACATTTAGAGCAAGAGTGACATTTCCTTGTTTCCCACATAATCAACAAAAATTAGGACCATCTAAAATTTTATTGTTCAGGTTCATTCAGCTCAAAGCTTTGAATGCTTCTCATTAATTCTCACTGTAGTATTCACTATGAGAGGATATCACAATTCACTTTACCATTCTCCTGTTGATGAGCATTTCATTTTTCTTTTTTTTCCTATTAATAAGTTGGATTACAGTTTCTCCTGGAACACCTGTGCAAGTGTTTACCTCAGACGTGCATCCAGGAAACCCAGTGCTGAGTCATTGTGAAAACTACTCTTCCTTCTACATCTTCGTCTATGCTTAAGTGTTATCCATGTTTTTAATTCTGCTAGCATTGTAGACATCAAATTATATGCAATTATCTTTCAATTTACATTTCCCTGATTACCAATGATGTTGAATGTTTTAAATCTATTTATGAACCATTCATCTTTCCTGTCTATAAAATGGGTTCCATTTTCCTGTGGGTTGTCGTTTCATTTTGATATGTAGTATTCTTTATATATTATCCATTGTTAATTCTTTGCCAATTACATGTACTATTAATTTGTCTTCCAGTTTTTCTTTTCACTTTCTTTATGATGTCCTTTAACAAACTGAAGTATTTAATTTTAATGTAGTTTAGTAATCTTTTCCTTTGGGTCTTGTATAAGAAGCAGTCCCCTGCTCCAATGTTATAAAGATATCTATATTTTCTTCTAAAAGTTTTAATGTTTTGCTTTTAGTATTTAAGCTTTTAATCTACCTGGCTTTCTTTTTTTCTTACGTAGAGTGTGAATCAGGTATTATCTTTTTTTTCTCATATGGACAACCTAATCTCCTTCTGCCATATAATGAGAAGTCCATCTTTCCATCAATGATCTGTAGGGCCATCTTTGCAATATATCAAGTGTTTGTCTACGTTTGGGTTTATTTCCAGTCTCTGTGTTCAGGCCCACTTCTATATTTGTCTCTGCTGATCTATCCTCACATAAGGCAAGTGTTCAACCTTTGTACCCCTAATTTTTCTTTAGAAGTACATTTTGTATTCTTGAGACTTCATTCTTAAATATAAGCTTTAGAGCCATTTTGTTAATTTATATGAAATAAATATTGGACATTAGAGAATTATATTTTGTAGTCAATTTTTAGAAAAATTTGAATTTTTATAATACAGTACTGAATATTTCTTAAATGTTTGAAAACCCTTTTCATAAAGGGTATATTACATGGTTTATTACTGGATACTTTATAATTTTTGCTAATATTGAAGTGGTATTGAAAAGATCATGAATTACTCTGGTGAATAGAAATGTAATAATTTATTTTATATTAATCTCATCAGTTATTAGTGAGTTTGGGTTCAAAATGTGAATAGTCATATCATCCATGAATAATAGTTTCATTTTTTTCTTTCCAATTATTATATCGTCTACTTATTTATCCTGCCTTTGTGTACTGGTTAGGGTGTCCGGTAACAGGCTGAATAGAAATGGTGGTAGATGATTCCCTTTTTTACCCAAAGTTTACAGGGAATGCTTCTCTATAAAGTGTAATGTTTGCTGTAGGGTTTTTGTAGATATCTTTGACTTTAAAGAACTTACATTTTTCTCCTCTGTTTTCTAAATTTTTGACTGCCTGAAGAATTTTGTTCAGGTTTTGCTCTCTTAGTGTGACAATTTTCATTAATATGTCTTATAAATTGAACCATTCTTTTATTCTTAGAATAAAACTAATTTAAAATTTATATTTTTATATATTTTATTCATTACTTAAGGATTTAGTTTTTCTTTACTTTGGGGAAGGTTCATCTATATTCATGAATAAAATTAACTCGTAATTTTTTTGTACTTTCCTGGCACTTTGCTTTCAAAGTTACATTATCTCATTAAATTGACTGGAGAGTCTCCTTTCTTCCCCTCTTCACCCTCCTCCTCCCTGGAAAAGCTTGCAAGAAGGCACTGTCTGTTCTCTAAAGCTTTTTGCATCACCTCTACACCTGTATTTGTAGGTCTGCTATTGTTTTTGTGGAAGGATTTTAACATTCTTACTTTGAAACAGTTACAGATGGTCAAGAGGTCTTAAAGGAACATACAGGGAAGGTCTGTGCTTGTTTTCCCTGACCTTGCTTAAGAATTAGACTTTAGTACAATCCAGAGTTTATTCAGCTTTTGTTAGTTATACATGCGCTCCTGTGTGTATTTGTTTGTATAGCTCTATGTGACTTGATCCTGTGCAGCCCTGAGCAACCACTGCTATAGTAGTTATTCTGAAATATACCATTACCACAAGTCTACTGGGTCCCTCTTTCACAGCCACAACCATTCCTTTACCCATCCTTAGTTCCTGGTAATCACTAATATGTGATGAGTTTATGCAATATGTATCCTTTTGACATTGGCTTTTATGGCTGAGCATACTTTTCTTGAGGCTTCTTGTGTATCAGCAGTTCACAGCTTTTCATTGCTGGGTACTAGCTCATAGTATGGATGGACCACAGTTTGCTTTATGTGTTGAAGAACATAGTTTACAGTTTGGGGATATTATGAAAGAAGGCTGCTATAAACATTTGTATATTTTCTGTATTACTTGATCTCCAATCCCTGGGATCAATGCTGTGAGAAGATTTTAAAATGCTGATTCCATTTCTTTAATCATTATAGAACTATTCTAAATGTGTATTTCTTGAGTTTTCTTGGATATATTATTTTTTTCCCCTAGGAATTCTTCAGTTCTTTTTAAGCTTTTAATTTTATCTACGTTTTCATTCCTAATATAGTTCTTTCTTTTTTTTTTTCTCCCCTTAGTAAATCTCATTAGAGGATGATTTTTAAAGAACTAAACTGATGATTTTTAAAGAACTCTTGGCTTTGTTGATCCTCCAGATTGTTTCTCTGTGTAAACTCTGTCAAACATGTCAACTTATGGAAAAGAAACACACTCTTAATTTTTGTCCTTCACTGTTCCTTTAAAATTTGTCTATCGGAAAAAAGTCTCCATTTTCTCCTGGATGGAGATTCAGATGGGCCCACTATTCGGGGCTTCTCAACAATGGTACTGTTGACATTTTGGATCAGGTAGTTCTTTAACTATCCAGGCTCTGTCCTGGATGTTGTAGGATGTTTAGCAGAAAATCTAGACTGTACCCACTAAATGCTAGTCGTTTTACTCCCCAGTTGGTGACAACCAAAAATGTCTGCAGACACTGTCAAAGTGTTGAGAACCTTGCCTTGATTTTTATGTTTCATCATAATAAACAGTTCTAAAATCACTTCTGACCCCAACTTATTAAGATCATGAATGAGCTCATGCTTATCTCATGAATTTTTATTTATTTCTTTATTTTTTGCATTTTCTAGTATAAACACTCCTTTTGGTTGTCAGAAAATTCGGTGAAATTTATTGCCTAACTGCAGTGATTAATTTCAGATGTTTGATTTCCTTTCTCTCTCTTGCCCTTTACAATTAGATTTTATTTCTAATTTTCCCCTTATGCTTAATCTTATAAGTGACCTCTGGTATTGCCAAGGTGGCAGCTGAGGGATACATGTTTAAAATAGACAAATGGTTGTAATTCATGGAACATCTGCTTTGTGGTAAGAAACTGGGGGGTATACTGATACAGGACTCTTATTTTAGACCAGGAGAAAGGCTGTGTGTGCCTAAGGGAAGAGATCAGTGAAGCCAGGAGAGGAGAAATGGTGCTCTAAATCTGGCCTCTTATTTTTTAAGTTTCTGTATGCATTGGAGTTATAAATGGGAGAGGTCACATTTAATTTGATTAAAAAAAAATTAGGGGCCAACCTGGCTGGGGCAGATGGCAGTCCCCCTACTTGGTTGAGATGCATAAGAATAGTTTAGCCATAACAGATGATATGCTCCATCTCTGACTGGTGTTCCTTGGAAGACTAATGATGTGTGCAGCCCTGGAGGTGGAAAAAAACCTGGTTTCTGGGTTTGGGACCGACTATGACAGGGTCTGTACTATTCCGAGTCCCTAAGACTGAGCCCGCATGGGACACCAATGAGCAAATCCCCTCCTGCCCAACTTGCAGCCTCTCATAAGGCCCCTGCATCCTCTGTGTGCTCCTCAGGGTCCCACTTGCCACATTACTGTGTCATATGATTCCCTGACATTTGGCAGAAGGACGAGGAAGAGACGGGCAGGCAGAAGGAAGGGCCTCCAGGGGCTGCTTGGAAATTAGCTTGAGATGAAAACTCAACAGGATTGAATTATTTATTGGCTTTTACTTGGGTAAAGAAGGAAACATTTTTTTTTTTTCCAGAAAAGGGAGAGGCTTTCCTGGATATGGATTAAGTCTAAGGCCCGTAGAAAGCTGGGGGGTGGGGGGAGGCTGGGAAAGAGTGGCTTCCAAAGTTGTCAATACCTCGGCTTCCTGTGACATTTATTTTTCTATTAATTCTTGGCATTTGTATTGCTGTGATAGATCAATTAGCCTCTCACAATGTTGAGTCCATTGACCTTATCACACCACTGTCTTATGGTGCCACTGGTCACCACAGGGAGACTACAAAAGAAACATTTGTAATTTTGAAATACCTAAGCCCTAGGCTAGGGAAACATTAAAAGGCTTAGTGTAGATGATCAGCTGCACATTAGATGACTGAACCTTTAGGGAGCCTTCCTTTTTCTCATCACTCTTGAATTCTGACAACCACTTGGTGTAGTTTGGATTTAAAATGTTCTCCAAAGGCTTATATGTTAAAGTCTTGGTCCTAGGCCCACGCCATTATTGGGAGGTGAGGTGTACTGGAAAAAGCTAGGTTATTGGGGGCATGCCCTCAAATGGGATATCGGAACCCCAACTTGTCCTCTTTCTTTGCCTTCTGGTCACTGTGAGGTAAAAAGGTCTCCTCTGCCATGCCCTCCTGGTATGATACACTGTGCCACCACAGGCTCAAGCAACAAGGCCAAGTGACCATGGACTGAAGGAACCTCAAATTGTGAGCCCCAACAAACTTTTCATTCTTTTAAGTGGATTATCTCAGGTATTTTATCACAGAAACAAAAAGCTGACAAACACACCAAGACACAAAGAAACAGAACATACTCTGCATAGCACTTGTGTTCAGGTATTCCAAATGGCCAGAGACTTAGGAGATCATAATCTCAAAGTTTAAAGGGGCCTTAGAGATAACTGTTAGCTGTAAGTACAGAAACAGACTGTGGAAGACTGAAGTGTAAGGAAATCGACTTAAGAAGACCATAGGTGGTGGGGTGGGGGCGGCTCCAAAGTAAAAATGAGACTAGAGAACAAGGCTTGGAATTGAACGTAACCCAGGGTGTTCTGGAGAGCTGGGAACCAGAATTTATACCACTACTTTCTTGGAAGCAATGGCTTCTGCTCTGATGAATATTTTCTGCGGTTCTTCAAGATTCAGTCCTGGGATAAAGGATCCAGTTGGGCAAATAAAGGATTGTGGGTGGGTTCCTTGGCTTCTGTAGTGGGAGATGGGGACTTGAAATTACTACTCCATCCTTCTGCTAAAGTGAGAGTTCCCCTGGAAAAAAATCGGGATTCTTTAGGAAGGGAGAGCAGGTGATGGGAAGCTACCTTCTCTTTCCAGAAAGGGGAAAATGCTTACTATTAATCCAACCTCACAGGGGAGGAAATTGTGGACTAGCAGTGATATGGCTCATTTAAATTTATATTGAATGTCCAGTGAGGGAGAAGTGGCCACGTTTTCCAGCAACCCCCTTGGTGCTTGTGACAACACCAGATGCCATCAGCCTTATTTATGTGTAATTTTAAGAGTTTGACCGAGGTTTGTTGGCCAGTTCATGTGTATCAAATCTGGGGAATTTGAAAAACCATTTTATTGACTCAGTTTCCAGTTAAAGGGCCACCAAACATTTTTAATAAAATGTAGTTCTGACCTGTGTATCCTTCAAGCAATACCACCACCATTTGCCTAAAGAAATCACCAGCTAGAGGGGGAGTACACAGTGAAGTGCAGGACTTTAAACACCACAAGAGCTCCAGGGGATTTCAAGGATGCTGTTCATTTATCCTAGGGAATGAATTTCAGATAGCCCAACTTGCTTGGTGATGGATACACCTGGTCCTAATTAATTGAAGTCAATAAAAGCACAGGTTGTCTGAGATTCTGTGCCAGAAATCTGCTGAGGAGAGTGCCAAATTTAAGAGCTATGGTGAGAAAGAAGAGACCAGGGACAAAGGTCTGGTCAGGTTATTGCAGAAGCAGGAGGCTCAAAGAGGATTGTGTGGGTTCGTTTTACCTATCTTAAGAAGCTTGCAGGTCGTCCCACAAACACTAAGCACCTATGCTTTTCAGAGGCAGTGTGGGGTTGACTTTTCTAATCCAAGATCAGGGTTGAGGAAAGAGCTTGGTTTAATTCAGGGAAAGTAAATAAATGATCAAATTTGGTACATTTCCCCAAATCTGTGTAAATAACAGCATGCGGTTTTAGGAAGGGTATTGATTGGTGGCTACATGGAAGTCAAGCATCTTGGCTTTGTGACCACTCAGCTCTGAACCAGAGACAGGTAAGGATGCATACCTATACCTTGTAGTAGCCGCTGCAGCTTGTTTTCAAACATCCCTCTCAGCCACCTTTCTCCCTTAAATCCTGTGTTATATCTAAACAAATCCTCCTATGAAAAACAAAATAAAACCCCAAGCTCAAAAATATAAGAAAATCTGGCCAATAGCCAATCCACACAGAGAACTGAACTTGAACTACATTGCAGTTTTGATTTCTAAACAAAACAGTGATTGGACTATAAGCAGCACACACCCATTATCACACACCCTTAATTACAGAGAAACTGAAAGCTAATAATTTTTATGTACTATTACATCCCTAGGAGGCCAGTTACCATGGAAATCTTGCCTTCCGTTTCTTCTACTTAGAGCATATTTATATGGAAGAGAAATGTAAACATGATAGAAAGATTAAACAAGACAAGGCACAGTTTGCTACAAATAGTTTACATTTTATTGTAAGAATACAGTAAAAAAAAAAGTTCTGTAGATCCATGAGTGGTAATTGGTCTACTGGAAAAGAAAAGGAGGCTACTCAAAAAAGTTTACAAAAATGATGAAATTGTGTTTTAAAAATGTAGAAAACAATTTAAAAACATCCTACCATGTTAGCCAAAATTCAAAGTGTATTTCTTTTGAATGTAAAAACTAACAAATAAATAAGTGTTAAATACAGATCTGAGTTAAAAATGATAAACTGCATTATATATTTAGCTCCCATTCATTTCAGACTTGTTTACAAAGCCAGATGAATCCACCAGAGATCTTGTTTTACACTTGAACTTTCCAGAAGAAGCACCTT
The DNA here is from genome assembly GCF_052094955.1 of Ictidomys tridecemlineatus. NCBI lineage: Eukaryota > Metazoa > Chordata > Mammalia > Rodentia > Sciuridae > Ictidomys > Ictidomys tridecemlineatus. Next base: position 115,248,562 of record NC_135477.1, on the reverse strand, counting down.
ATTTCCAGTGTTTCTTTTGTCCACTTCAAAAATATATTATTTTAAACAAAAAAGGCGCTTTAACCTGACATCAAGATAATCATATATTGGCACTGAAGGAATCTTGTAAACCATAGGAGTGCTTTGCTCAAAATGCTGCCTACAGATGGAAATCTACACCACAGGTGGCAGAGGGCAGACCCAACTCCCCCTTCACCGCCCTTACGTCATCTTCCAGTAAAGGAAAGAGAAAGCAACTCAGAAAACCACATGGCTATAACCACTGGCTGTGGGTCTATGTCAGGAATAGCAGTGCCTGCTGGAGGGAGGGCTCCCACAGTTGAATGGTATGGGCACCATTTGTATGTTTTGTCTTTGCTTCCAATTTGCTTGTGTTTCTGGAGAAGTTGGGGCTATTCATGGGACTGGGGTCACTTGATTTTATGCACTTGTATTTATTTGGTTTTCCTTAACCCTATGCAGTCATATGGTTACAAATAAAACAGTTCAAGTCTTTTAGGGCACATGCCAGAAGAAGCCAAACCAAGAAACAGACACACAACCTATAACAAAGTCATAGAACCAATATCCTTGACCCATAAAGCCCCAAACTGTGAATTCCAGTAGAAAGAGTATATATTTTGTACACTGTAGGTGGGAAAGGCCTAGAATCTGAGGAGGAATTGGACATGTGTGGTGAAAGCATGGGAAATAAAACCAGCAGCAATGGGCCTGCACTGCATCCTATAGCCCAAATATAAAATCTGCTGTCCTTTGGGTTAGGAGAGAAATCCAGAGCCTTATCAAGCCTGGCTCTTGGCACAGGGCCTCCACATTTGTGTATACCAATCTAGGGTTTCTTAAGAGTAGTCAGGTAAGCTTATTTCTACCAAGTTAAATTATTTGTAAGAAAAATTCCTACATACAATGGTGTTTGATTCTGCTCCCACCTTGTTTTATAGGTTTAAAAATAAAAGCATGGATTGATAAGTCGGTTGACTGTCAGAATGGTGGTCTTACACATAATCCCAGTAAAAAGATTCCCTTTCAGTAACCAAGGTTACAACATTTTTTAGTTGTAAATGGACACAATAACTTTTTATGTGGTCCTGAGGATGGAACCCAGTGCCTCACATGTTCTACACAAGCGTTCTACCACTGAGTCACAACCCCAGCCCAGCCCCCCAAGGTTCTGAATCTAGGTCAGAGATCAGGACTGCTCCTGAGGAAAATTTAGGGGTTTTTTTTCTTTATAAAGTTTGTTTAAGCACCTCAAAGAACATGAGGCTCTATTATTTGACAAGAACTACATGAGGAAGACATTAATAGTTTGGACTCACATGCAATTTCTTTTTTCATGCTCAGATTTTTCGCTGCTCAGAGTGGGAATTGGGATTTCTTTCTTATGGCCATCTTACATTTATCCTGTCTTGTTCAGAACATTGCTGAAAATTTCCACTGGTATGTGACCTAGGCTTTCAAAATAAGGTCTGATGTCCTGTGATGGGGTGAATTGACTAAGTGGTCATAGTTTTGTATGAGTATTTTAACTGAAAACAAAAGGGTAGTGTTTGTTATCTGCTTGGGTGGATACAGTTGTAAATCTAGCTTCACATGTCATTTTAGAATCTGCTTTGGGTGGCATTTATAATGTGCTTATTCTGATATGAAAGATGTTTCCAGCATATAGGAAAAAGGTTTGAGGTTTGGCATTTTGGGAAAAGAACTACTTTGGTGAACTGTAGAACAGACCTGATGTTTTAATACAGTGGTGTTTTGGGGTCTGTATTTATGGATAGACTGGTTTGTTTTGAACTTAAGTATTCATATTATCTCCCTTTTTCTGAAGGTACGAAAAATTATTTAACACTATGCAACTAAAGTACTTTTAGACATTTGTTTTATGAGGAATATAAACAAAAAACTGCCATAAAATAGAATAAAAGAATCAAATACACGTAGGGGTTTAAGATGAAGTAAGTATTGTTCGTTTTTCAATATTTCCTTGGGGGTGGAGGACAGTCATCTGATCAGCTTACTTGCCCAAGTTAAAGTCTGTCTCTGGACACACCCACTCAAAATAATCATTGTCCCAAGGAACTTTCCCAAGAGCCTCTACTGAAAATGCCTTTCATCTCGCATCTGCTACCCTAACCATCCTGTCTCCCCAGCAAGGGCTACAACCAGGTCATCTTTGTATTTTAAGCTGGGAATGCAAGGGTGCCACTCACATACTGAGCAGGTGACCAGGCTTGGTACATAGAAACCTGGGAGTTCCCCATAAGGCAAGAGGTCCTGAATACCTGAGAAACTCTTTTGGTCAAGACAAATTATGACATTCAAAGCAAGTTGAGGATAAAGGCTTTTCTATTTTGGTAAAGCAAAAGGCTGAGAAACAGAAGATGAGAAAAGGAAATACTACCTGTAAGTCAATAACAAATACCAGGAAAATGAGCTCCTCTTAGTGTTTATTGCACCTGACAAGGCAGATGTTCAAGAAAAGGTTCCTGAACAAAGAAAGCTGAGGAGAAATAAATGCAGCCTCTAGGGTCATTTCTATCATTTAACACTTATTACTCTGAGAACACTTACATATTGCCTCGATGATAATGTTCACAAATTCAAGATTTCAATAAAATATGGTGGCACACACTTGTAATCTCAGTGACTTGAGAGACTGAGGCAGGAGGATTGCAAGTTTGAGGTCAGCCTCAGCAACTTAGTGAGACCCTGGGATGTGGCTCAGTGATAAATTGCCTCTGGGTTAAATCCCCAGTACACCCTTCCCTCAAAAAAAAAAAAAAAAAGTTTTGAATCACTTCTGAGTGAATCCCAAATATTCTCATTTAGGGTTCAAAGAGGGTCTCTGGCAAGGAGGGATGCTGAATCTGCCTTGTCACAAAGCACACCTGTAGGATACTTTTTCATAAATAAAAACGGGAACTTTCACAGCAATTTTCTCTAATTGCTGGCTCTCCTAGCTGTGTACACTCTCAGCTGCCTACTGCTTAGGTAATGGGATGAACCACTATGTCTACAGCCTTAGGAAATAGCCAAGGGTCGCTATGATTCAACTGCAGCTACTTCCCAAGATTTGCATGGTCTTTTGTTTTATTTTGCAGTATTCTGTTTTGTGAAAGGACTCTGACTTCCTATATACTGATCTTTCCATGACTCAGAACATTACTGTGGACAACCAGTTCTATTGATGAGAAACATATAAAATATCACTGGTGTGACAAAGGGAATTTGTAAAAAGAGGTCTGAGGCAGCTCTTGTCAGATATCAATCCTACTTGAGAGGACACAGAGCCACAAAAGAGTGTACACATAAAGGGTACCAAACTGAGTATGGGTTTTTCTTTAAGAAAGTGTTAGAGACCTGAGAGGCATACAGTATTTAATAACCTGCAGCAGGAAGTCCCTCAACCCCCATCTGTGGACTGGCTTCCCTTGGTGACAGTAGTGATTTGTTGGAAGATTGGCCTTGGAGTCATCCTGTATTGGTCCTTGGTTGCTGCCCTTCATCTCCTTTCAACTTTCCTTCCTAGATGTATCTTTCTCTGTCTCTTACTTTACCCATGCTGCGCTCTGACTGGCTTTAGGATGCTTCCAAGATTGTTTTCATGTAAATGTTATGGGTAAAAGATGAGGGACATGGCTACTTAACTTTTCCCGTTTCCCTGCTGAATTCTTGGTTTACCCAAAGTAGAGCTCAGCAGAGCAAGGTCCTTTGTGGGTCACTCTAGGAGCCACTTAATTTACCTGGATCAAGAGGTGAAGCAGGGTAGATGTGACTGAGCTGCCACTTACGAGAGACTTGAGCCCAGGTTAAGCTCCATTGCAAACAAAGGTTTTTATTAAGTGTGAATAATCAGTGTGCTTAAGACTAAAATTAACAAATGTAAAGATGACATGGGATGATTTCCTTGATATATTTTTTTTAAGTACTTATTTTTTAGTTGTAGTTGGACATACAAATAAAAAGGTATTATTTGATGCTGAAGATCGAACTCGGGGCCTCACACGTGCTAGGCAAGCACTCTACCACTGAGCCACAACCCCAACCCTCCTTGATATGTTTGAACACGTTACCAAATCCATTAGGTGGGAGGACAACGAGAATGCCACCCGGCATGGGATAATCTGACCAGGGGACATGAAATTACTCTGAACATGAGGTTATTTGGTTTGCTTCTGCAAAGGCCCACACCGTCAGGTGACCTCTCTTGCTTTTTTTTTTTATTTTTATTTTTGGCTGCAGAGATTTTATTTTCTGTAGGAAAGGATCTGGCTTCTTGGCCTTGCTTTCCTCAGGCTCCCTAGTGACCTTGCCCATGTATTTGTTGTACTCTCCATAGGTAACCTCAACCTCTTCGGATACACTTGACTCAGCACCTGAGCAACAGACTGCAGCCCCTGCTCTTTAAACTATGCAGAAGTAAAATGACTGAGAGTTTAGTACAGCAGGCTTTCTCTACCACCCAGGAATCTGAGTGTAGCTAAGTGATTCTTAATGCCTATATTTACTGATTCAGAGTTTAATCTTTGAATCAGTATAAGGAAGCAAGATGGTTTTTGAGGGGTACCAAACTATGGCAAAGATATGTAGTTTGTATATTAGGGCATTTTTTTTTTAAAGAATTTTATGGGACTTTAAACCTGTATCACTAACTCCTTCAAGTAGGTAATTTTGGTATGTGAAATCCTGACTTTTTAAATCTTTGCAGAAATTAACATAGTACTGGATTTCCCCAAATGATGATAGTTTCACATCTTGTCCAAATACTAACCAAAACCAGAGGAAAAATCTTTAATGAAACACTTCTGGTATGTATAAGCAAGTCAGTAACAAGAGGTAATACTTTAATAGTAAACTTTCATGTTAACTTAGTACTATAATGGAAATATTCTTTCCTTTTCATACAAAATTTGATTCCCCTTGAGATATTAATAAAGAAAACATGGTCTTTTAATTTTTCTGTATTCTGTTTTGTGAAAGGACTGACTTCTTACATGCTGGTCTTTCCATGACTCAGAATACACAGGACAACCAGTTCTGTTGATGAGAAACATCTAATCACTGAAACAAAGGGAGTGTATGTAAAAAGAGCTTTGCGGCAACTCTTCTCAGATATCAATCCTACTGTAGGAACACAGCCACTTTGATTACATGGAATATAAAATTATTTCAGCTTTCAGATTGGTAATAAATGGTGATAAAAAAAAAATCCCCCACCAAGGCTCCTTGGTGATTTCAGGTAAATAGTATACATGAAACATACTAGGAAATCTGTTCAGATGCAGTCTTAAAGCATCTCAAGTGGTGTAACTCATGTTGTATGTCACTATGGTTCAGTTAGGTGTCATGCATTCTAATTTTTGTTTACAAGGTACTCAGTGTGTATTATGTTACAATTAGAGCACTTTACATACCCTGGCTTCACAAAAATGGCTTTCAAGTTATTTTAGTGGTAAATTAAATGTTTTAAAACTATATGGTGAAACTGAAGTAAAGGTCAGGAAAACAGAACTATTTCAATGACATTTTGTCTTCTAAGTAATTCTGAATAACACCTGACACAAGTAGGCTCCTGTGTATGCTGATCAGCTAAGAAATCTTTTAATATTGAAATAGGTGAAGTATGGATGGGGAACACTATACTGCCCATATTTTTTTTAAAGAATGTTTTTAGTTGTGGATGGACACAATATCTTCATATGGTGGTGAGGATCCAACCTAGGGCCTCACGCATGTGAGGCTTCAAGTACTCTACAACCTCGCCAATACAAATTTGAGAAGAGAAATAAATGAGTCTTTTCACTAGGAATGTTGTGGCAGGAGAAGCTGAAATAAAATCTGTTTCTGAGAACTTAAAACCCAATATTATTTATTTTCCCAGAAAAAAAATGTTGGCTTTCAGATATAATTGATTACATGGAATACAAAATTTTAGCATTCAGATTAATAATAAATGGTGATTTAAAAAAAAAAAACCAACAAGACTCCTTGGTGATTCCAGGTCGATAGTGCAGGTAACAGTCAGACTGCCTGTCCTTACCACACCTCCCATCATGGATTAATGCATTTAAGGACTTAAGAAGGGAGCTATAGACTACTGGTATCAATGGATCATCTAAGAGTTGCATATAACAAAGATTTATGACCAGAGTCGCATTCAGACCACTGGAAATTTTGGTTACAACTATTTTCTTACTAAACAATTCACAGGATTTGGTGAATTTCTGAACCCTCTTTTCCCCCTGAATCAACTTGCAAATTCAGAACAGTATTTGTGTGCTTTCTGGGTATGGATTAGCCTCCTAAAGTACATAATTCCAATAATTATCAGTGACAGAAGGGATGAATAAATTATGCTTCAAGCATAACAAAATTAACAGTAAAAAATGTTTGCATAAGCTTTTCTTAATTCATGAGCCTATATTAAATTTAATATTCTATACAACTGATATGATCCTGAAAGACTCCCAATGAGTTATTAATCTTGAACTGTACCACAGCCTGCTTCAGGACAAGGAATAAAATAGAATTTAAATGCTGCAGATGTCATGATGTTTTGAAAAGCTTTTTTAATTTAAGCAGTTATGATGTGAATTGCAAATTCTAACAGCCTGAGTGAGTGAAATACCAATACCATGTTCATTCTTTACACCAGAATGCAAGGATTAAGCTTTGGGTTTTGTTCACAAAATTAAAGTCAGAGCCATTATTCTCTCTCCTTGCTGAGAGCTTAGTGTTGAGGCCTAAGTGAACAGGGTCTGGCTATTTAAAAAAAAAAAAAAATTAAAAACAGATTCACTTGGAAGTATGGAAAGGGGTAGAAATGTCTTGTCTACTTAATGCACGAGTCTGAGGATTATCATGGTATATACTATCAAAAGAAAGTTCCATGTACTTATAATATTTGACCTTAGGGAGAACCATGCTGATTAAAAAGAAGTTGTTTTGTAACGTTAAAGGCAAATTTATTCCTTCATTTTGGTCTGAATGTACTAATCATTGAAAGGGTACAAAATTTGCAAGGATATTTGCAATGGACACAAGTCATTCTTCTCTTGAGTTCTGCACAATGGTATTCACAGGCAGCAAATAGTGAGAGAAAGGAATGCTCTATCTCTTAAGCTCTTCCCAATAATCCTAAGGTGATATAGATATCTGGACACAGCCTCAAGCACTTATAAAAGACTTCCAGGTCATCATTACCCCTAAACATGACCATCTCCTACATATAGATGCGGGGGGGGGGGTAAGTTGCCTGGATGCATCGAGATTCACCTCAATAGAATCCTAGTTTTAATGGTGGTACATTTTGAGCACTGTGCTTGCACACCTGTCAGCTACTGAAGATATCTAGGAAGCATAAGGGTAAATGAAGAAAAGTGGAAAGATCAGGGCTTTCTTATTAGTACTCATTTGATTTCTGAACCATCTATTTAATTCACACCCGTCTTGTACTTCACAAATATTTGTGAATGTCTACACACTACTGATCTAGAACCATGACTTCTGACAGCTCTGGAAACGGGTACTACTGGGGGAATGACCCTTCTATGAGGAAGATACTTAACTGTCACTTTTATGGACTTGTACCCGGTAGAGCTTTGAAAATTTTTCTTGCCATTAAGAGGACTCTGTGGACTCCTGGGGCCTTTTTGGTGAATTCAGACAACATTAAAAAGGACATGCATGGATTTATAAAACATGCCTTTACGTTTTCCTTTAATTTGAGCACCACTCTAGCTGCTCTTTCCCCCCAGACTACCTTCCTGGTTACACTTCTTGCTGTCCCAGCAATCTAACATCCTTTAATTGGGTGCTCTAAGGACAGTTCATATTCAGACTGAAGGAATTGACAGTGGAGGAGCATGATGATTCTTACTGGGCTTATTTCTGTCAAAACTCAAACAAAAAAACCCCACACTCATGGGCATCCCAAATAATTCCCCCTACAAGTGTCTATTTACAGACAGACTCTCACCTTGACAGAGTAGAAAGCCAGCTGTGTTTGGAATGTGAAAACTTTTAGCACCAACTGAGTAGGGTCTGTGGCATAGGAGTAGCCCACAAACTGTGCCTGATGTAGAAAATCTTTGAGAAACATCAGTGGTCCTAGGTGTGAAAAAGACTTTTTTTTTTTTTAACTTTTCACATGTTTAGAACCTGTGCTTTTCTATTTACAGTGGTCTGAAATGGCAGGATCGCTTGGTTAGCCAAAAAAGGCCTTGGTAGGACTATTTCTTGGATAAGTCTGCATTTCACATAGTTTAAAGTTAAAAAAAAAAATAACCTTACAGGATGGTTGCCAGCAATATGGTACAAACTCATCATTAACGAGAACAACAGTATTAATCTGCTGGAGGACAGTCTTGAAGGCTGAGCTTGGCACTGTGACTATGTGATTTTCCTTTTGATGATGGTAAGCTCTTTCTGAAGTTCACTGAATGTAGGACGGTTTTCAGGATTATAATCCCAACACTTCATCATAATTTTAGAAATTTCCTCTGGACAGTTTTGAGGGGCTGACATCCGGTATCCTAAAGACCCAAGAGAACAAAGAAATGAGAATGGACTTAAGAAATGAATGCTCACACAGGGTATATGCATTTTGTAAATTTTAGTACCTTATGTTGTAGGTATTATAATAGAAACAAAAAATCCATTTCAGAGTACATTCTCCCTCCTCATGGGCCATAGAGAAATCAGTATTACACAGCCATTAACACTTAGTTCAAAAAACATGGTCAGGAAGATATACTACAAATGTATATTAGTTGCTAGAATTAAATGCTAGGGGCAGAGTTTCTAATTCATCTTCGAAATCCTAGGTTGCAGAGATGAGCTTTTAAACACTAACAGTGAAGGAAAAATGAATGAGTCATAAGCTGCTGTCTGGAAGTGTTGCTCGTATGTGTGACTCTACCAGTGTGAGAGAGGGAGGTTCTCAGCCCTGTCCCCTGGGCAGCCTCAGGCCAGGGTACATTACTGCATCTCAGCAACATCTCTTTGAGGAAGCTGTGGATGACAGTAGTGCCTGCTGGGAATAACTAGTTTTTGGTGATGCTATAGCTCTGGTCTGGAACCCCGCCCCCCCCCCAGGATTTCTTCAGAAGTGTTATAAAATTCTCCACTTCTTGAAGACAGACAGCATTGTACTTTGTAATATTTTTAAGGAGAGATTTATTTGGTATGGAATAAAAAATAATAGGCTGGGAATAGTAACCTGTTTTCACGGAAGACATTGAATGGTACGGCACTGCAACTTCATGCCAAGCAGAGAAGGGGTAGAGAAACAGCTTGTAGTTTTCTACTTTTAAAGTATCAAAATACTTCAAAGTGTTGGTTTCGTTATATAAAAGCCATGGGATTCAAAAGCAGAATTGTGCACTACGTTTTCTCTGCTTACACACCTAAATAGCATAATACCCTCTTTGCCAGCAATCTGGCCAGGAGAAACACCATTGGCACTGCAGCCCCCAAGGCTGGATTTGAATCCTTCCCTTCTGGGTCTCTGGCTCACCTCTTTCCACTTGCTCTCGTGCTTGTTGATTTGTCATTCCAGGGTAAGGAGAGATCCCTAAGCTGAAGGTCTCCCAGAGCAGGATGCCAAAGCTCCATACATCACTCTCAGAACTGTATCTTCCTGGGAAAGGAACAACAAACCATAACCAGGTGAGGCACAGGGACAAGGAGGTGACAGGTTCTGGTTATGTATGTCAGTCACATAACAACTGAACTCACCAAAGGACCTCCAGAGCTAGTGCTTCTATTCTTTTCACTTTTTTTTTTTATACTTCAGGACTAGTTATGTCGAATAATCACTTGCTCCCTCTTCTCCCCACCAAGAGCAAGTTTCAGCCAGCATGCAGGCTTACTTTCCTAGAGTGTCATGAGTGAGGTGGTTTATATAAAAACATGTAAATGTATACACATCAGTGCCTAGGAGATTAAATAAGTTGGATTCCTGCAATTTTGTCTTCTGCATCATTTTCTTTCTACTAAAATTGCAAACAAACCTAAAGCAATAAGAAAACTTTCTTAATTTCAATTTTTTACTCATCACTGTTTACAGATATTCTTACGTACTTAAAGGTCTCATTTCTCTGCTGATAGAAAAATATATTTTCTGTAAATCAAACTGTTTTGAAGAGTGGAAATTAACATAGCTGACTGATAAAAACAACTTCTTTAAATTACATGGTGCCTTGTTTCATCAAAATAGCTCAGTAAAACAGGTGCACCAAGATAAGCTCTTAGAACATATGTGGTAGCTTTCAGGAAATACAGATAAATCAACACAAGATGGATGTGAAATCAAAGAAGGGTAACAGAAAGGTCCTTTGCAAGACTGTCCCAAGATATTTAATTTTATGTATAGGGCACATACTATCACAATTACATGTAGAAGGTTTCTTAAATGATTTCAGTTTCTGTCCCTCCTCTAAAACCATTACTATAAAGAATATTCTTGAAGTAAAGGAGTGTCTGCCTGCACTGTGTTAACTGATCTGTTTTGAGAGGACTAAGTAAAGGTTCAGGCTATGTTATTTCAGCTTTCCTCTTGGTAGATGGTAATTATGGACATAAATCTTGCTACCCAACAGCATAGTTAGTTTTCTTATCTGCAAATCAACTATTATGATGATCCAATAGTTTTTCATGAAAGTATCTTATTTTGTAAAATATATGGACGGGTATCAAGAAAGGCATATTTTAGGTAAACTAAGATCATACTCCAGAAGTGGAAACGTTCAACCTAGTTTTGGATTTTGAACTTGGTATTGCTGGATAATTTTAAGGATAAGAGCAAGTTAGTTGTATCTTTATGCTTTTCTATCTCTTAATTCTCACAATATGCTTGTAGAGAAAGGGTATTATTTTCATCTTGCAAAGTAGGAAACAGATGCAGAGTAGTAGAAGGCTTGCCAAGATCATGCAGTCAATGATGTAACAGATCCAGGACTCTCCATTCAAAACTCTGCCTTTTGGAGTTAAATCACATTAATCAAATTAGAGGAGGATACATCAGCCCCAAATAACCAGGTGACAAGTGGGAGAGTTCAATAATTGATACATGATTTTATTTCTTCTTTGGAGATCAGTATCCTCTTTGCCCACAGTATCTTGTGACTGTGGATGGTAGTGATAAATGCCCCACAGTCCAAGCATGTTACAATTTCTGCATTTTAAAAAATTGCTGGGGGTGGGCTGTGGCTCAGCGATAAAGCACTCTTTGAGTGAGGCCCTGGGTTCGAACCTCAGCACATAAAATAAAGGTATTGTGTCCACTTCCAACTTAAAAAAAAAAATTGCTGGGTAAGATTCACAAATCAAAGCCAAAGAAATCTTTGAGAACAAGATGAAAATATGATAGGTACATTTGCCTGGGAAATTATGTAGCTAGAGATAAGGGTAGGAGAAGGGCTTACACTGCACGTTAAAGCAGATAACAAAACAAAATAGTAAAAACCAGTTTAATTCTACACCTTAAGCCTACCCTTTTGAAAGGTTTCTTTTCATGTACTCTGCCCATATCTCCAATGAAGTGTGGGGTTAGTGTTTCATCACTGAGGCCAGACTGTAGGGAAACCTTACCAAGTAGAAAAATGTACCAAGGACTTTTAAAAGAATCTTCTAAAAGTAAGGATTTAGAGCCAATCTTCAGTAATTCTACATCTGAGAACACAATTTCCCAGGACTGCCTGAGGCTTAAAGACTCAGGAATTTCTCCATGGGATTACATACTACAAACTCCCTCCTCATCTAAATATGGAGACTGCCAAAAAAAATCCAAGAACTTTGTACTCCTCCTTAAGTTACAATTCACCTAAAATACAGTGATCAAGAGGCATAATCATGTACTAGTAAGAGGACTTTTAAAAGGCTGTGTAATATAGATTATCTGGCAACCAGGGCTTGGTTTTAGTGATAAATCTTTAGGGGGCAAAATATTACAATCTTTTACCCTGTGATTCTTCACTTTAGTGATATAACCCCACCATCCAAGACAAAAACCACTGTGGAAACTAGCAGGGCTGCCATTTCCCTGGGTGCTGAGGAATAGTGTGGATTGGCTTGCAATTACTAAAAAGGTCACAGAAATCTTATTTGCTCTCACAATGAAAGACAAACCAAGGGTGAGGACTGGTATCTGGATTAAGCCCAGCCAGTATACATTCAAAAGTTTTCACTGCTCGAGGAATTACCATACGTTTTCCAGATCACACTAGTACGTACTCAGAATAACTGGATATGTACAGACCTATTTACAATAGCCAAAAAAAGAAAACTGCCCCAATATACACAAATGCATGAATAAACTGTGGTATATACACAGAATGAAATATGTTGGAAAAAGTACTGATGAATGAACCTTAAAAGGATTATAGTAAATGAAAACAGGATACAGACGGTCACATTGATTCTATTCATTTCAAATATCTAGAAAGGTAACAGGAGAGGGAGGAAATAGGTACATGATCTTGAAATGAAGAAAATGTTTTGAAACTAGACAAAGGAAGTGGTTTCCCAACACTGAATTATATTAAATGCTACCAAATTTTTCACTTTAATTTTGTGAATGTCACCTATTAAAAACCTTTATCTGCTTAATCTAGGCATTAAAAATTATTTTCATAATTTATCATGATTTGCTGATTGAAAATGGAAGGTTACTACTTATTCAAGACATTATACCCATTGTTTTAGACATTACTTCCCTAAATAAAAAAAGTTACATTTTCAAAGAGAATTTTAATATTTATTTTTTAGTTTTCGGCGGACACAACATCTTTGTATGTAGTGCTGAGGATGGAACCCAGGCTGCACGCATGCCAGGTGAGCGCACTACCACTTGAGCTACATCCCCAGCCCCCAAAAATGTAACTTCTAATTTCACTTAAAGCACACTTTTTTCTTTTGCTAAATTCATGAGTTGTTACCCCATTTCATTCTAACCAGAATACAAACTTTCTAATTTCAATGACACATTAAAATTCAAGTAAAAAAAAATCACTATTTTAATTCCAATCTTTGTCCTCAGGATTTATGTAAGTTCCAGAGAAACTAAAGGATTGACTGACATAATATTTTAACAGTACATGAAGTTATTGGACCAATTAAAAACATTCAAATAAATGGCCCAGAGCTACCACAACACTTTTATTCTATGTATAATCTGTTTCAATTGTTTGGTAGATCAAAAAGAATATAAGCACTTATGTCTCAATCTTTAATCTAGAAATCCGATCAATAATTTCAATTAAGTTTGTGCTCGTGTGGAAGTGCAAGGTCTGAACAGTTATACATTGGGCTGGTTCTCAACTTGGATTTTGCTATATACTCCTGTATAATTACCTGTAAATGTTTTGTGCTGATAGTCCATTTTTACCACCAAAAAGTAAAAAACGTCTATTCTTACCATAATTAAGAGCTTCTGGTGCTGTCCATTTAATGGGAATCTGCTTTAAGCCAGAAGATGAATATACCCCACCATCCTCTTGACGAGACATTCCAAAGTCACTGATTTTTAGAATATTATTTTCACCTACGAGGCAGTTTCTTGCAGCAAGGTCCCTAGATTATAATAAGACACAGAAAACACCTATTAAAACAAATTGAAAGAAGCTTTCACATTTATGACTTCCAGACTTTGCATTTTTACATTTGCAATGTATTTATAATGAGGTTAAGAAAGCTTGTGATTTACCAGTCCTTCCCAAGTTTTCTGTCATAGGTAAAATATCATCCACAATATTTGCATAAGGAACAGGCCACATGCTATCTTTCTATGCATCACATATTTCCATTTAAATAGAAAAGCATGATTCTGAGGTTAAGGGAAAAATCAGAAAGGCTAAGTAAATCTACCATTGTGTCTCCTTGGACTGGCTTCACTGGCCAATAGAACTTGCTGTGATGGAGACAACAGCCATGTGTGGCCACTAAACACTTGCAATGTGGCTCACGTGACTGAATTCTTCATTTTATATACTTTTCATGTATTAAATTTAAATGGCAGCATGTGGCTAATAGCTATTGTGTAGCCCTCAATATACCATCTCTGGAGTTTCCAAAGGCTGGACATGACCGAGGTGCCAGAGAGGCCGATAACACTACTGTGTCTGGGACAGGCAAACCCTTCTTGATGAGCTGTTCTTGGTGCTCTCCTATTCAACTTTTTTTCATTTACTATACATTCCAGTCCTACTACTATCTTTGGTCTCCAAACCTAGGACAAATTCCCTAAACTCAGAATATTTGTTTCCACTTCCTATGGGTCCTTCTCACTTAGCTCTTCCTTTGCCTGAAATTTCCTCTACCCATTTGCATAGCTGGCTCCTGTTCACTTATGTTCTTTCTTCAGAGGGAATATGGCAGTGAACCAAAGTGCTGTGTCTCATTCTAGTAAGGAGGATAGTCAATAATCAAATCTATGTAAACATATGTGGGAGAGAATATATATATTCACACATACAAAAAAAAAGTGTCATAGTGCTGAGTGTTAAGGGGAAAGAGGTTTAAATAGGCTAGTAAGGAACAGTGGGATCAGATTCAAGGAGTGTGGTAGAGGCAGAAATGGACTTTGAGTCAGTGGGCTTTGACTTTAATACAGAAGTTCCGTTTTAGCTGAATATTTTGCCCTGCAGTTTTAAAATGCTATGCTTCCCAGCCTTCCCCACAGGTAGGTGTGTCCACAATGTTAAACATGGATTGTCTTGAATTCCAGAAAGTAGCAGCACCATTCTCCCTTCTTTGAACCTGAATTTGAACAAAGAAGAAACTTTAACCTAGACCCCTAATTTCTTGCTGCTGTTCCAATGTTAATGAGTTGTCAGACATGTCCTGAAGTGCATACTTTTGATCTTGGATTTAGTACTTTAACATGAGAAATTTTTATGTAATTCAAGTGGTCTTCATTTCTTAATTTTTTTCTCCCTTTTTGGTTTTAGTATGTATTTTATTACATGCAGTTAATAAAACAGTGTAGAGGTGGATCTGGTTTTGGACACATTGAGATATCTCATTTCCCAGTGGAGTTGGAGGTCAATAGTTGTGGCTTTTTGGTGGTGTTTGAATTGATGGAACTGGAAAATGTTTTCACCTAGAACATAGAGGGAGAACGGGCACCATTCAAGGACTAGGCCCTAAGGCATGGCATGCCTTGGAGAAGGGTTAAATAAAGGAGCAGCGAGTGAGGCAGAGAGAAGCCATAGGGGAGAGTATGGTGGTCCTAGCTTCATTTTACTTATCTAAAAAATATAATCTAGCAGGGTTCAGTGCAACAATGTTTGTAAAGTACCAGCATATAACATGTGGCTCAGGATATCCTATGTATTGCTGCTACTGTTAAGAGGTTCTGAAACAGTATGCATAAATCACTTCACAGAAAGTCTTTAAGAGTGTTTTGCTTACAAAGGAAATGTGGCCAGCACCTGAAAACTCAGGACTACAAAAGGTACATATGCAAAAAACATGCTTCCAAAGATGGAATAATAGTTGCATGGTAAGGATTTCATTTTGTAAAACTTTTACTAAGTTTCTACATTATTCTCTGTCAATGAATAAAAGTCATAAGGCCTTATCTCTGTTGAGACTGAGTTCATTTATCTTAGGTATGGAGATTTTTCATAAAGAGGGATCCATAAAGGTAATGTTTGTAGACCAATTTCAAATTAGGATGTACATTATTTCTTTAAGTTCGATTTATGGACTCCTCTCTCTTTACCCTTCAACCTCAGAAACTATTCCGTATTTCTATAACAGAATTATTATACATTAAATCTATCATTAATAAAGGGAATGGCTGGAGAATTGTTCAGAAGTTCTGGATGTATTTGACTCAGGGAATCTAACTCAATTAGTATTATATATTTGTTTTGAAGAGGACAAGCAGTATCACATATTTCTTAAGTTCAGCATGTCTTCAAAATTTACATTCCACAGCTTCTATTCTGACTTGGCAATGTAAACTCATTCTGTACTTCTGTTGATCACACCTAAAACCACCAGTTGAACTACGAAAAATAACTCAAGACTCTACCTGTATTACTTTGAAGAGTCTGGAGTGCAGTAGGAACTTTCAAAGGCAACTACATGGGACTGAGTTTTCTGTCCCTTTGCAGCCTCTCCTCTAGCAGCTTTCCCCTGA
The DNA here is from genome assembly GCF_052094955.1 of Ictidomys tridecemlineatus. Taxonomy (NCBI): domain Eukaryota; kingdom Metazoa; phylum Chordata; class Mammalia; order Rodentia; family Sciuridae; genus Ictidomys; species Ictidomys tridecemlineatus. Next base: position 115,232,415 of record NC_135477.1, on the reverse strand, counting down.
AGGTAGGTTCTAGGTACAGCGTAATATAAGGCAGTAGTACCAGTACTAGTGATTAAAACTCCAATAGAAACCATGTCTTTCTTCCCAGAATAAAGACATTGTGTCCATCTACAACTATATATATGAAAAAATATAGAGGGATCTCTACAGAACTCTAACAGGGGCTGAAGCTCAGTTTTAGTGCATTTGCCTAGCATAAGAGAGACAATGGGTTCTATCCTTAGCACCACATAAAGACATTCTGTCCAACTACAAAATTTTTTTCTAAATAAATCAAGACATAAATCCTAGTTGGTCACCACTGTTATTTTCCTAACAAAAGGTTGGTTTATCATTTGAAAAGTAACCGATGTTAATTATTACAGTACAGTGGAAAAATTATTGAAGAGAATGGTAAAAAGCAAAGATTAAATAACTTTCCGGATTGTGGCTCAGCGGTAGAGTACTAGCCTATCACGTGCGAGGCACCATCCTTGGCACAACATAAAAATAACCTCTTCTGCCCGACAAGGGGCATATACAAAACCTTAGTCCTTTACTAGTAAATATGTTAGCAAATTATTTTCCCCTTGAGATCAAGGCAAAGATTCCTGCTTGTACCACTTCTATATAAAACTGTTCTGGATATCCTATTCTTTGATGTCTGATTTCAGATACCAGAAAAGTACTAAAACTATCCATTTGCAGATTTTTTTTTTTTAAAGAAAAGCTCTGAATTTGGTATCTAACAAGGTTGCAGGATAGAAGATTAATATACGCTTAGGAAAACAATGCCTAAAAATAAATCTAAGATTACATAGTCTCTGTTTACTCAAAACTTGACTGAGAAAATATCTAAATTAATGGAAAGCTATCCCATATTCGTGAAGTGCAATTTTCTAAATTCATCTGGACATTTAATGTATTTCCAAATAATACCAACCATCTTTGTAGAAGTAAACAAGCTAATTCAAAAATACATATGGAAATGCAAATATTCTCTTAAGATGAACATCGTATTCTGATTTAAAATCTTACCATAAAGCTACAGTAGTTTGATACTGTCAACAACACAGTGGCTTAATTGTTTCTGGATCCTCTCCATTCTATTCAGACCCACACATATACACTCAATTGATATTCTGGCAGTTTGGCACTCCAGGATGCAACTCCTGAGGGTGCCAAATGCATTACTCTTGATTGGAATGAGTTTTCACTCACTGCAGTGTCTTATTTATGGAATTTCACTGGTAGGACTTTCCTCTGAGTAATACTATGCTAGACAACTACCTTCTCACATCACCAATGTCAATGGTTGTCCTCTGGTCCCCCATAAAACTGTACTCCTGATTTCAATCTAAAAGTAGTTCAGATACACCTTCAACTCAGAGCAAGCAAAATTTTGTCACATTTTCAAAACATGCTACTTACTTTGGGCCAAAACTTCAGGTGAATGGAGTAGTATATTTAGGGCATAATCAGTTTGAATACTTCACAGAATATTAGGCTAAGTGATAAGAAAAAATGTCTGTAGGCTGGGAAGTAAAGCTGACCTACACCTTTTTTTTTTTTCCCCCTTCTCTCCAGTCTCCTCTTAAATAAACCTTAGATTGTCTATCACCAAGTCAGACCCTCTAGGAAATACCCTAAGGCTCCTTACCTCTTCACATACAAAAAGTGCTAGAGATCAAGCCAACATGAGCCTATGTTAAAACTGTAGACCTATAAGAATGCAGAGATGAGAAGTCTCATATTTGGCTGCTAGTAGTGTCACTCACAGGAAGTATCAAAGACAGCAGTGTCTCACCAAATGCAAAGGGACATAACCACAAATGCTGCTCATTGCCAAAAAATATGGAAATGTTCCCCTCATGTCTGCTGTGTAATGAATGCAAAAATTAAACTTCTAAGTGCATACTCGAGGTTTCTTACTAGTCAAACATAGAATGAAACAAGGTAATTAAGGATCAAATGAGAACAGAACAGCTATAGGATCACAATAGAGATGAGTACATTTCCTTTGCTATCTGGAAAGCACAACAGGGGGCATTGTGCTCGGAGTTCTCTCTCAGCAAATTCTCCAGTAAACCAGGTATATTTATGAGGACGGCCAGTATTCTCCTTTGTAACAGGGCAAAGCTCTAAGTGTCACTTACTACTCGTGGCTATAATTTTACACAGCCAGGATTTATCCATCACTCAGAAAAGGAGTTAGAGAAATATTTGCCTTTTTTGATATAAACATGATTCCCACTGGGTCTGGATAATACTGAGATTGTATTATTAGCGCTTAAAAGGAGAAAATGTCTTCAAAGCTCAGGAGTTTCCTCATTTTAAGTCATGCTATCAAACCAAGAACTCAGAGGGGGAAAAAATGAAACATACTTCATTTGCTTTACTATATACTGATAAATTAGAATTATAGTATCGCTGCTAGCATATTTAGGGGTACATCATAGAAGAGTGGTTGCATCAACTTTAAAACATTGTATCATTTACTAGCTCTTGTATCTTTAGAAATTCACTTAGCCTCAGTTTTCTTATTTGTAAAATGGAATAATAGTACCTACCTCAAAGTTGTTGTAAGAATTAAAACATGCAAATAGATGTGCAATTATGACTAACATATTGAATGAACAGTATCATAACAAAACTTGAATTTTAGCCTAGAATGTGTCAGATGTGTTGGAAAATTACTCTTTGTTAAGTAGTTTAGTTAGAAGGGGCAATTACTATATGAATGTAAAAGCCATTCAATTTCATTCTAACATAGTATTTACTATATGTTATGCATTTTTGAAGGACTTTTCATATAAAGTTACTTAAAAATTGCTGTAATTATGATCTCCATTTCTATAGATGATGATACTAAGGCCCAGTGACTTTCTCAAGGTCAATTAGTGAGTAGGTAGAGAAAAGCAGGAAATGAACCCAGCAGCCCCAAAGTTTTTGCTCAGGACAGGTCCAAAGTCCTAATGGGTATAGAGGTGAGAATCAAAGGACTTATTTCTGAAAGATCTCCCCTATTGCCTGCCAGAATACACAGCCTTTGAGTCTCCATTTACTTAGTTACTGCTAAAATGCAAATGTGGAAACGTGTGGAGGACAGGGTACATATTACCACTTAATCATAATTATTTGAACATATAGACAGTATAGAAACTTGTGGAGGACAGTATACAAACTCTTCAGGGAATGGGATGACAAGAGGATATGTTCTGTTGTGGAAAAGGAAAATTGAGTAGTACGGAGAACTGAGTAGAAAAGACCTGGGGTAGGGGTGATGTAGGCTCCTATGGAAAAGTCAACTTGGGCACTGGGTGGGGACAACAAGACATATAATTTCTAAAAAGTTTGTATGAGATACTGTATTTATTGTCCACCTGGTTACTCTTTTCTCAGTAATAGATGGAAGTCCAACTGAACTGCACGCTCTGGAGAAACAAGTTTTCAGTGATTTTTTTTTTTTTTTTTTTTTACACAGTGAGGTTGCCAGCTGCAACATGAAATAACTAAGTCCTTCTCTGATATAGGTGACCAAGAACCCCTGATGGAAGATCCTTTAAGTCATCCAGCTTTAAGTACAATGGTCATGCTTAGCACATACAGAGATGCTTTACTCATTTGGCTCTTTGAGCAACTTCCCTCAGAGTTATGGCTGGCCCTGTACAAGTGCAAACTCTATATTATTTTCCTTGGCTTAGAAATCATATCTCTAGCTAGATAGCTAACTATGGATTTTGAAGGAAAGTTTAGAACCAAACATAGTGATAACACTGCATTCCTTAATTAAAAAAAACACATCTAAGGTATTTTATATTTAATGATTGTGGTTAATCTTAATGGTTTGTAGTTTTATGAAAGGGGTGTTCTATTTGGGTAGTCAGATAAAGCCCTCTCAGTCAATGCTTCCTGGTATCACCTGTGGGCCACACTGTAAAATGAGATATCAACTCTCTAGAGACCATCTCTAGGCACAGACTTTAATACAAAATATTGGTATATTATCTCTTACCAAGGAGTCTCATCTAAAGGAAATGATGGGAATATACCCATTTTCAAAGTATATTTCAACAACATGAGTGAGCTCTTATTCATCTGTCATCTGAAACTTCAATAAAATACAGGGCATGGAACGGACTCCACAGTTAGTTTCAGTACTCACGGCAAAGCCTCTATTTCTGAAAAGACTTCTGGAAGGGAGATTTTTGAAAATATTCTCCTATCCAACTCCTATTCTGAGAGTGTAAGTGAAAAAGAAACTACTTGTCTGAATGACAAATAATACAGCTTAAAATGTTATCCTTGGATGAAATAAGTTACTTCAGTCTGGTGTTCAAAATAACAAAACCACTCTCCCTAAACAGCTACTATGATAAAAAGCACTCAATAAATGTAAGCTGTTATGTGCCAGATACTACTTGAAATATTTTTCATGTACTCCATTTTCTGTCATACTCAACTTCATGCATACTAATCTATAGTTTTATCTATTTTTCCTCCCAGAGACAATGATGCAAAATCTCTATAATTGGGAATTCTGGACTAAGGATCCACCACACCCCCATACTAGGAATTGAATCCAGGGCCTCACACATGCTAGGCAAGTGATGTACACTGAGTTACATTCCTAGCCCTTGGTCTAGGAATTTGGGGACTGTAGTTCTCATCCAGTGATTTCCTTAACAATCAGTATAAGCTTATATATTACATTATTTTCCTGAACCTTGAAAAGGATGGAACCAATCCTTGACTTTGCTGAGCATGACAGCTACTATACAGTGTCAAACAATCTTATAATTTCTTTGCATTACATCTACCTTGGTGTGAGAGCCATATGCTTTATAAGGGTTGACAGTAGAAATACAACATGATGAAAAGGTAAAAAGAATTAAATGTATTGAAAGGAATTTATAATCTAGTAATCACAACAGAAAAATACTGTGTAGAGATACATGCAAGACAATTTTCTAGCCTTGATAATGCTTCATGCTCACTTGGAACATTTGCAATAATTTAAGGAGCAAGAGTCCATGGTTTACTACCTGATGAGCATTAGGGGCCTTTCAACTCTTACATTTTGTATGGTCTGGTTTCATAGTATTGTTTTCCTGTAACTGGCCACACAGTATCAGTAGAGTCCTGCTGAAGAGTTTGACACTGCCAGTCATTATTGCAGTGGCAACCTGAAAATTAACCTGCCCAGCATGACTTGGATTAAGTTACAAGAATGCCAGCCACTCTACATGGCAAACAGTCCCACTTACCCAAGAGCCACACTACAATGCAGATAAACTCCAGCTTGCCTCTCCTGAATAACTGTGGGCTACAACCAAGAAAATTTCCCAATCCTGTAATCATTTTTTCAGTGCCTATTATGTGTCAAGCATGATGCCAGAGGCTTTACCTATTAATTTTTTTAATTGGTTGTTAACATTACAAAGCTCTTGACATATCATATTTCATACATTAGATTGAAGTGGGTTATGAACTCCCAATTTTACCCCAAATGCAGATTGCAGAATCACATCCGGTTACACATCCACAATTTTACATAATGCCCAATTAGTAATTGTTGTATTCTGCTACCTTTCCTATCCCCTACTATCCCCCCTCCCCTCCCCTCCCATCTTCTCTCTCTACCCCATCTACTGTAATTCATTACTCTCCTTGTTTATTTTCCCATTCCCCTCACAACCTCTTATATGTAATTTTGTATAGCAATGAGGGTCTCCCTTCATTTCCATGCAATTTCCCTTTACTCTTCCTTTCCCTCCCATCTCATGACTCTGTTTAATGTTAGTCTTTTCTTCCTGCTGCTCCTCCTTGCTCTGTTCATAGTTGCTCTCATTATATCAAAGAAGACATTTGGTATTTGTTTTTTAGGGATTGACTAGCTTCACTAAGCATAATCTGCTCTAGTGCCATCCATTTCCCTGCAAATTCTATGATTTTGTCATTTTTATTGCTGCATAGTACTCCATTGTGTATAGATGCCACATTTTTTTTATCCATTCATCTATTGAAGGGCATCTGGGTTGGTTCCACAGTCTAGCTATTGTGAATTGTGCTGCTGTGAACATCGATATGGCAGCATCCCTGTAGCATGCTCTTTTAAGGTCTTCAGGGAATAGTCCGAGAAGGGCAATAGCAGGGTCAAATGGTGGTTCCATTCCCAGCTTTCCCAAGAATCTCCAAACTGCTTTCCAAATTGGCCGCACCAATTTGCAGTCCCACCAGCAATGTACAAGAGTACCCTTTTCTCCACATCCTCGCCAGCACTTGTTGTTGTTTGACTTCATAGTGGCTGCCAATCTTACTGGAGTGAGATGGTATCTTAGGGTGGTTTTGATTTGCATTTCTCTGACTGCTAGAGATGGTGAGCATTTTTTCATGTACTTGTTGATTTTACCTATTAATTTTAACAATCAGAAGTTTAGTGAATCTTTATTACACATAAAACAGGCTCAGAGATCAGGCAATGTGCCCAAGATCACATGGCTGGCTAGTATGGAACCTGTCATGCTCCAAAGCCAGCATTGTTTTACTTTTCCACAGTGTTAGAATTCTCTTAGCTTCTTTGAAATACTGTTCATTTTATCTTGGCAAATTAAACTAGATTTCTGTATTTTATTCCCATGACTTGTTTTCTTTCCCATTTAAATTAAATGAAATACAGCCCCTGACTCAGGGCTTAGGCAATGGAATAAAGAATATGTTGAGCAGGCTAAATATGTATTATTTTTTCTATTCTGTACAAAGGCACATAACAATTCCTCCATAATCATTTGTTATGGTTTATACTTTCACAAAGTAATATACATAGTCACACTGGGGCCTAAAGTAAGATATAAAAGGCACAGAGCAACAGTGTAATCTGTGATGCACAAGGTGCCATAATGAGCCTTAGGATCACTTAAATTTTTATAGTCTGCAAAATGTTCAGCTACTAATGAACAAAGACACTCTAATTGTGGTAGAATACACCTATATTAGGATAATGATCTGTAGATCATGCAGGGCTTAACTCTTAGCAGCATCCCTGCACAAAGATAATCCTCTGACACTACTCTGCTGAGAGGCTCAGTAATGAAGTGCATCCAACCAAACAGGCCTACTGGGCCAACTTGCACCTTGACCTCTGGTTTGGTGATGTCCAATAGATAACATAGACCCTATTAATAAAGTGTCTTTAGGACAGTATTTGTCCCTAATGAACAGAGGAGATGAATATGTGCCACTCGTATCCTACTAATGGAAAACATTTATTTATAGGAGTTCCAAAGAAGTAATGACTTCCATGTATCTCAATCATTTTTTCCCTTGCTTCCTATTTTCATTATTCCTAATGTTTTCTGTGTTTATGAAGTGATGTCCCAAGTGACTTAATAAATTTCCCTTCAGTCCTATGATGGCTTGCAGTATATGAAACCCAAACAGGAGAGTCTGAGTTATGAATACAGAGCTATTTTGTAATAATTCATTTTTATCTTGAAACAAAGATCTGAAATTGAGTTTCGTTTCTATATATTTTCTTTCTATAGCCAGGAAAGCTTGCCTTATCTTCATTCTATTTTAATTCTGCATTCTTTTTTAATAAAGTAAATTCTAAAGACTTGATTTCATATATATGCCTATTTCTCTAGAAAATACTTATCTAAAATATTCACCAATTGTCCATTTAGGATTAGTTATTATGCATTCTGATTCTTTGGAGTAATCCATACAAAAATCTGCACAGTGCATTCATGAAGGATTACCTGTCTGAGAAAATAGTAAATCTGCTTGCATGTCCTTTTGGTCTCTTAATGAAATCTGCCTTTGCTAACTTGCAGACTGCAGTTACATAAAACAAAATTGTCAGAAAGGCTCATGGTCGACAAAATAATATATATAAACATAAAGCTTATAATGCCTAAAGGATTCCCAGAAAATTTAGTGATCTCTAGAGAAAAATGTGACAGCTGCTTAACAGTATTCAGTAGCAGTGTCAGCAATAGAGGAAACCACAGTAGCTGTCAAGGCAACTCCAGGACAAATACATTTACGAGAACTTAAATAGCATAGAGGATTTTTAAATTCTCCAAAACACCAAATCATTTTAGTGCTACCAATTAATTTTAGGTAATAGATTATTTAATATTTTCAGCAAAATAATTAGGACTATATTTGCAAACCAACTTTCCTTATTGAGATTTTATTTTAGCACAAATTGTCATGAATCTGAAATTTTAAAATGCATGCCACATACAAACTGAGGTCTGATGTTAAGTGACAATGGAGAAAGATGAAGTCACATCTGGTTATTTGATTTGGTAACTAATGTAGGAAACACTGCTAAGACTCCATTATACATATAAGTGCAGGTTCTAAGAACACTGCTTTCTATGGTTACTGCTTGACATATACCAAGACTTACTAAACTGAAAAAACACTTCCAATTTGCACTTTTCCCATTTATCTTATAATCGTAGAATTTAACCACCAAAAGCACACAAAACAGGACATTAGTTTGACATTCATTTAACAAAGGACTAACTAGTACCAGGTCCTCTGCTGTAATTTTTTCCCTCAAGCAATTTACTTATACAAGAAAAGATAGTTGTCATGAGCACATTCATTATAATATTGGAAATTGCAAGTCTGAAGGTAATGCTTAAAAGGTAGGCTCTGAGAGACAGGCATGGTATGAAAAACATGGTCATCTAAGTTATAGTCCACCCCATCCCTGGTGAAACTTTTAACCTTGACCAGCAGGAGGTGGCAGAAGTGCTATGGCTAAGTTCGGAGTAAAGACCTCAAGTGACCTTGAAGCTTCTACTTTTGTCTTCCTGGAACATGCCTTACACAGGATAATGAAGCCCAAGTGAGAAACTATAGAGACCCATCTACAGCCAGCATAAAAGTGTCAGTCTTCTGAATGAGGTTTTATTGTACTCTCCAGCCCAGGTGAGCCATTTAAATCATGTAACTGCACCAAGGGGAAACAACGGAAACCATTCAGCTGAGCCCAGCTCACACTTGATCTGAGTGGACAGAAGACTAAGAAATAAACAGTCAAGCCATTATGTTCTGGAGTAATATTTTCTATAGCAATGAATCTGCTGTGCCAGCTATTCATTAACAGAGAAAAAGATGAAAAAAATATCAACATTCATGAAGGGGCTGGAGCTGTTACTTCTTGTTCACACCTGAGACAAAGTTGCTGCAGGCACTTTCTCATTGGCACAGTATTTCCTCCTGCATGGTTTCTAATCTTTACCCTTGAACTTATTTTCTTATGGCTTTATTATAGGCTACAAACCTGAATTTTCCCTCTTTCAAGCCTTTTTTGAACAAGTATCGGGCTATTCTACTGGCATTGCTTCTAGACACTACTACTTGGAATAGTTTGACTCTAGCCAATAATGCTTGCAGAAGGCTCTAAACTTCCCAAAGTTGTGTATTACTACTTAGAGTCTGATATAAAAAGAACAGAAATAGAATTTAAACATCTGGCGTATTGAAGCTAGCTAATTTAGGAGTAAAGGGCCCTGAGAGAATTTAAAGGAAATTTTCATATCAGATTAAAACAGATCATAACTTGGGATTCTTATTCATATCCCTTATTATCAATAAAGGTTAACTATTGTGGGGGTATCAGAAAAATAGACAATCTATAATTAGTTCCATAAAAATGATGTAAAGTTGGTGGTGGTGAGGGAGAAGGCCAAGAAATACAATTCTTTTATTCCTTCAAAAATTTGCATGTAGCATTTACTATTTGCCAGGCACTCTTCTATGCAAGACAAGAAACAAAAAAGACAAAAATTAATGTCCTCATAAAACTTACATTCCTCTGGTGGAAGCTAGTTAAATGATATATCATCAAATATTATATCTAAAAGAATCACTCCAGGACATATTCTACATAAAAAGAATGTAAAAGGGGAAGCGAAGGGAAGCAACAAACAGCAGGAGCAGAGAAATGAGTGAGACCATTATGTCTATATAATTGTTGATTCCTCCTTTAAAAACACAGACTGTCTTAGATGGCTTCAACGTGCTGAGTGGAAGGGAAGAGGGAGAGAGCAGCCTGGTAAAGTAAACATATGCTGAGGCTGTCGTCTGGTTCACATAGAAGAGAGCAAGGTTGGTTTGGGTGAGGAGGTTGCAAGAAACACAAAATAGCAGGTGCAGCAATATTGCTGTAAGAAAGCAGAATTAAGGAAAAGAGCAACAATTAGAATAAAAAGTACTATTCTGTGTTTCTAAAACTTAGAATTCACCAGGAAGACATATGCTAGTGGTGCAAACAACAGGGAACACAGATACATAGGGAGTTCAGGGCAGAAACCGAAAAAGCAGTTTTAATACAGATATGCAACTGATTCAGAAAGGGGCAATGCTGAGGTCATGTCATTCAGGAATGTCAGCAATTTCAGCACAGATGGAGCAAGACAGCATCAGAAGCAAGTATCAGTGACCAAAAGACCTGCCTGCTAAGCAAATGGCAACTTTATTCACACTAATAATGGAAAATGGAAGCCACTTTTGAGTATTCTAATAAAAGTAATGGAAGATCATTCAAATTTGATCCATGTGGAAACAATTAGTGCAATTACAGAATCACACCACCAATATGCGTTCTGATTGTAAAATAGGCAACGATGTCATCTTGGGTAGAACTTCTGCCTGCTTTACTGCTCAACTCTTTTGAAGCAAGCCTGATCAGGGCCTCCAGGAAATTGTTATTGGGAGAAAATGTGTCTAAAAATGGGAAGGTCTTCCCAGCTATGATCACTAACCGGGTTTTATGCACTGTAGGAATTTTGGTAACTCTTAATGCAACAGGCTAAACAACATGCTCATAAGGAACTATGTTTTTTTTCTTAATTTTCTATAATCCATATAATATATATTTAAATCTTAAACTATCAAGAAATTATTGTCTAAAATCACATCAGGCACCCAGAAGTCTACAAAGATTTTATATTCAGGATCATATTTAAAAAACATACTAAGCAGAAGTAACATTTCAAAAATCAATGTTCAATACTTAAAATTGTATTTTATGTACTAAAAGTAGTTTTAGTCTTCTGATAGGATTAAAAAGGCAGATGCTTAATTTTATACCAATCCTTAATTTTTTTCCCCTCACTTCTCAGTTTCATTCATGATGAGCTAGTAATGATTCAGAAAGATAACGATTCCATAAGAAAACCTGTTCTTAGAATGTTTTCTCTCTGCTACACATCCTTAAAGGAGGAGTTATCATTAATGAAAAAGTCAAACTATTGGGTTTAGTAAATTGCCAGTAATGTTCAAAAGAAAGATAGTCAATGGATAATTAAGTGTCCCAGTAGATAATAAATTTTGATTGCTATGGACAAAATGTTTGTGTTTCCCATTTAAATTCAAATGTTGAGATCCTAAATGTGACAGTGTTAGGAGGTGAGCCTTTGGAAGGTAATTAATACTTGAGGGTATAACCCTTATGAATGGAATCAATGCCCTTATAAAGAGGAGAGCTTGGTTTCTCTGAGGATAAAATGAGAACATGGCCATCTACAAAACCAAGAAGTGGGCCCTCAGCAGATATCAGACCTGTTAGCATCTTGAACTTACCAGTTTATAGAACTGTAAAAAATTATTTTTTGTTGTTTGTAAGCCATTCAAAGTGTAGGATACTTGGTTTCAGTGGTATGAACTAAGACAATTTTGAAGAAAGATCTACATTGCATAGCAGATGAGAAAGGAAAATTCTTGACCAGGAATTCTTGTCTAGGAATTAAGATTTTTGCGTAGAAGGAGGTAACAGAATTTCCTTCTCTGGAAGTGTTAAAGCTATAAGATCACGGATTAAGCAAACATTTCCTGGGCACATAATATGTAGCAAAAACTGCAGCATATTAGGAAAGACCAAGTTCTCCTCCTTAAGGGATTTACACAATGCAAATAAAAAGTGCTTTGCAGAAGGGATAACAGAGCTTCACAAGAGGGCACGATAGGGCACAAAAGAGGAAGCAGAAAAAGAATAACCAGAAATGTACGTCGTTAGGGAAGCCCCATGTTTAATATGACCTAGTAAAAATATTTGACTTACCCTTCCACAAAGGATTGACTAAATCACTCTTTCAGTGCTTTAATATAAACTTATCTTAATATGATCAAATTAACAATGGAATTTCCTGAATTATACTCAGCTGAACTTAAATCGTATGGTTGTTTTAAGATCTATGCATTTTTTTTTTAACTTTCACATATTTCCCTCAGGCAAAATAAATAATAAAAAGTCTGAACATTTTATTTAAAGTTGGAGAAAAGCTTGGGAAAGATCTGTACATGATCTAGAAGGAAATGTTCTTAGAAATGCTACTAAAAGACAAAAGAGAAAAAAACTCAAAGTCCTCCCAAAAGATAACAGAAGACATGCAAATTCGGAAAAGAGGTAAATGAGTAAGCAAAGAACCAGATGATAGGAAGAGGCAGAAGGGTCCTAAATTACAAGGACAAGAAACAGGCACTGTGTATACTGAACTTAGATGTGTAAGAAAGAGCTAAAACTACCAAACTTTTAGAAACATACAATGAGGAAATCTTTGTTCTGTCACCGAAAGCATAAATCACAAAAGGGAAAAAAACTGAGAAATTTGAGTTCATCAGTATTAGAAACTTATCCTCTTAAAAAGGATAAGCCACAGACTGAAGAAAGAATAGCTATCTCATACAGGAGCTGTTTCCCGAAACATGACAAATGCTTCTGATTTAAGACAACAGCCAGAAGGTGTGGTGACACATGCCTGTAATCCCAGCATATCGGGAGGCTGAGGCAGAAGGATTGCGAATTCAAAGGCAGCCTCAGCAAAAGCTGCGAGAGCCTATCTGTAAATAAAATCCAAAACAGGACTGGGGATGTGGCCAAGTGCCCCTGCATTCAATTGCGGGTACAAGGGAAAAAAGGAGGGGGGCAATAGCTAACAAAAAATGGGCAAGAGATTGAATATACACTTATATGTGAACAGCAAATTGGCACAAACGAAGGGCTCAGCTTCAATAGTCATTAGAAAAATAACAAAAATTTGGGCTGGGGATGTGGTTCAAGCTGTAACGTAATTGCCTGGCATGTGCAGGGCGCTGGGTTCCATCCTCAGCACCACATAAAAATCCACCGAAAAAAATAAGAAAATATTTTTAAAATTCTCTTTAAAAAATAATAATTTAAGCCATAATAATAAACCATCAGAATATCTAAAAGTCTGCCAACAAAATATGTTGTCGGGGTGCGGAGGAATTGTAACTCTCCTAAGTTGTGGGTAGGCACATAAAATGGAACAACTACATAATAAATTGCCAAACTGTTTCCCAAAGTTAAAATTTTGCTGGTCATTCAACTTCTATCTATTTGCCCAAGAAAAAGTATTTTCATCCACAAAGACTTACATGACTCGTCAAAGCAGCCGTATGTATAATATCACCAAACTAGAAATAGGCCCAATGTCCATTAATTAGTGACTGGAAAACAAATTGTATCCATACAATGAAATACTACTCAGAAATAAAAAGGCATAGCCAGGTGTGGTGGTATAAGCCTGTAATACCGATGGCTTGGGAGGCAGAGGTCTCAAGTTCAATGCCAGGCTCAGTAAAATCGAGGCCCTAAGCAACTCAGTGAGACCTTGTCTTTAAATAAAATACAAAATAGGGCTGGGGATGTGGCTCAGTGATTGCCCCCAAGTTCAATTGCTGGTACCCCCCCCCAAAAAAAATGCATAGACTGTTATTATGTGCAAAGATATAGATGATCCCAAAAGCATTATAATAAATGAAAAATGCTAAAATAGACTACATAATATATCATTCTGTTTAAATGAAATTTTAGAAAAGGCTTAACTATAATGACAAAGTTAATTAGTGGGTCCTTAGGAAGTGGGGAGAGGAGGCCTGAATACAAGTAGGTCAAAGGGATGTTTTGGAATGATGAAAATGTAGTTCTGTTTACATGACTGAACACATTTGGCAAAACTCTTCAAATGGTGGCCTAAAATTGGTAAATTTTATAAAAATTATACTGCAGTGAAGACTTTTAAATATGATAGGTATTTTGAGATTTTCACAAATACATCTCAAAGTTATAAGGTATTATTAATGAGTTTGGTTTAACTTAAATTATTTGCCAACCCAAACAAGTGTATTACAATATTGCTTTTATTTAATATATAAAGATGCTTCTGAGCATAAGTTTTCAGCTTTTTAATTAACTGATGGGATGTCTGTTCAGTCATTTCCAGCACTCCTTGCAATCAGTATTTGAGAGAGGAGAGAGGCTTACTGGGGAGTATGAGGCTTAGGATGCCTTCTTCTATTGCTAACTGGTCTAAGTTACATTTTGACTTTTTTGGGTAATACTGTCAAAACTAAAATTCAAGAAACATTCAGTAATGAAAATTTTATTGGTTCATTATCCTTACACACCATTTTGAGATCCACTGTAATATATTCATGTACATAACAAAATTTGGTCAATTTTATTCCCTAGAACCATTTTTCCCCCTCCCATCCTCTACTCTTCTTATGGCCTCCCTTCTATTTTCATTATTCCATTTTTTTCCCTGTATTTTAAAGATGTTCCATTGGGAAAAACTGCATTGTTTGTATTAATATCCTATGAAGTCTCCACATGATTCCCTTTATTTTCTTTCTAGGGATTATAGTGACAAATTCCTACCAAAGAAACTAAGAATTCTTATTACTGAAATAAAGTCTGAATTATACTATTAAATGTTGTATAACTCATTATACATTCCTTATTTCTTCCTTTTAAAGATATGAACAGTAAAAAAAATGACTTGCGAATAAAGCATTCCTGAAATAGTACATATTATGTTAGATCACTAAAACCATTCATTATTTTTATGGCCTAAAATGTAAAACAATTTTAAAAATTATAAAAGCATCCTATAGAAACCATTAAATAATAAACACTTTATAAACAATGGAGCTGGAAGCAGAATACATTAACAATATTCAGTGTTATATATGCAGTAAGCGATCGGTGCCATTTTTCCTGTTTTTAATCTTACACAATTACTTTGCTCTTGATCTTTGCACTTGGTATTTATGTATGACAAATACCCTAAAGCCTTTAATGTACCTTGAAGAGACCAAATTCAAAAAGGTCATTATGCTCAGGGTGGCAAAGAATATATTAAGGTGTGGTTTCTCCCCAACTCCCACAAATAGTATCCAGCAGACTATCAAGATTCTCGACAGAAAGTTCAGGTACTGGAGGTCTACTTTTAGCTTAAATTCAGAATTTGGATAGAAAAATTCTTGGTGCCTTTTTATAGAGTTACACAATTGGTCTGGTCCCAAAGGTTTCCCCTTTTCTTCCTCTGTGACCCAGACAGGTGACCTTCTGTTAACAATAACAAAAAAGGCTCACAGAAGTCTATGCCATGCTCCTTGAGGGTTGCCAAACTGTCTCCTTTGGGCATTTTTAAGTTAAACAAAATGAAATTAAAGGGAATAGAAAAGAAAACAATATCAAGACAGAGAAGGAAAATAGCTTGAACACCAGGATTTTGATGAATTGATTTACTTAGTACAGAGAACCAAAATTTAACAGCTCTATGTATGAATATATGAAGCAGGAAAGAAATTGTATGAGATGGATTGGATTAGTATTCTGCCCAGTAAGTTATGACTCAACACTTCCAGAACAGGATTTTCCTTCATTTGAAACATTTGCAATTATGTATATAACATTCCTTCAAAGAAAGTTGCTCAGATCCCAATATAGACAGGAGATGAGAGAAAATGGACTGAAACAATTTTGTATTTAGCACCCAGCAGGGCTTCCTGGTGAACAGGATGCCTCAAGAATCTCTCCTCATCCTGCCATTTGATTCATCACTGTTTCTTCCTGTGGGGTCTGAAGACATGACAGTCAGCATCATGTCTGGAATCCGACTGAAACCCTGAGATACCAGTATAGCTCCACAGGCTAACTTTTAATTTTAGGGAAAGAAATCAGTACAGGATATTTTAGTTCTAGTATATTTCACCTGAAATAGTAACCATGTACAGCATTCCAATCTATCACTAAATGTTTATTTGATTCCAGACATAAAGATGCCTATATCATTTTCTTTCCCCTCAGTAGATGCTCTTAACAAGATTAAAAAAATATTCAGTCCTTTTGTTCTTTAATAATCATCATCATGAAAACAGAAAAGGCAGATAAATCAAAACAGGTCAATGACTGTTATTAGTACAGATCTGTTTCATAGATTACTGTAGTCATGTTCTATTTTGGGCAGAGCCAGTATGAGAGACTTGGGGAGGGTGGGCTGGGCCTCTTCACAGATTCTAGTGTGTGACTCTGCATTTATAATTTTGAGCTTCAAATGTCAGTATGTTTCCAAGTAAATGTGCTTCCTTCCTTTTGGCACCTGTCTATCTCAGCCATAATCCCTGAATCTCATTTTGGGAAATAGGATTTTATTGACACTGTTTATAGAATCCCTATAGCACTGACTGTACCACACACTCCACATTTACACACTCACTTTTTGACACTTTTGTCCTATTGCCTGAGAAGTTAATTTTTATTTTTTTCTTGGTATGTATTGTCTCCCTAATAAGGTTTTTGGCTCATTAAAAACTATTTTGGAGGCTGAGGCTGTAGCTGAGTGGTAGAGCGCCTGCCTCACACGTGTGAGGCACTGGGTTCCATCCTCAGCACCACATATAAATAAATATATTGTGTCCATCTACAACTAAAAAAATATTTTAAAAAACTATTTTGTATTACTATTAGCATGCATGCATTCATTCAATAAGAGTGATCTCTGTTCATAAGCAGCTGTTGGTTACTGTGGGGATTGTGGTGTATGATTAAAATGTAAAATAGAATGTGTTACAAGTTAGTGTTAGAGTAGAAACCTGAAAATGTGATAGTAGCAGAGAAGATAAAAGATAATTTGATTGGCAAATAACAAGAATCTAGGAAGGGAAGAATAAATTGAAACTCCTGAAAGAAAAGGCTTTGAAAAACTGTTTAGAAGGTTGAAAATAACACTTGTTTTTACTGTTAAAGCTCCACATTTAGTATTAGAGGAGAAAACTTAAATAGTGAAGAGGCCAAAAGAGGAAAAAGAATAGGCATTATCTAACTAGCCAGAGATAACTATTAATAAATCATGTTGAATATGCTTAAAGTTATTGGTACTATAGTTGTTTTTTTTTTAAAAAAAGGTTTTAAAACTATCCTTTTTGTTTTACCCAGCATGTGTTAACTCATCTTTTCATAATAATTATTTGTCACACAAAAGTATATTACTTAAAATTATTTTAATGACATAATTATTATTTTTAAAGAATTTCTTGGCATTCATGGGGATATTAACATTTGTTTCAGATATTTTCACTTTTAAGGATAGTCAGGATTTTAACCATGTATGACAGGGAAGGGATGGATCAAGAAGAGAATTCTGAGCTGAGGCTGCAACCTGAATAATGGTGTGCAGAGGGACAGTGGGGGGGGGGGGCTCAGGAACAGGGAGTATTTCTGTTTTTGAGGAGGATCAGCAGGCCTTAAGCCCATGAAGACACTCAAACCAGAGTTTGGAGAGTTGTGGATGATAGCTGTCATTGGACGACCATGTCGAGCCACTGAAGACTTCTCAAGAGAGGTAATATGAAGGTAGCTGAGATTTAAAAGAATACTGAAGCAAGAGTACATGGTGAACTGAAGAACCCAATAGAGGCCACAATTCTAGGAGACAAGTGTTCTTACGCAAAGCATTCTCCCTATCGTATTTTCTACTTCATCCTCACCACGGATGCCTCCTCTTCTTTATTTAAAATAAAGAACAGACTTTTTTTTTTTTTAAGGGCATTCTTTTCTTTAGAATTAGAGCTTTCCTCCCTTCTTACTCTAGACAAATCCTACTCATTCTTCAAAATCTCTGGAAAGGGTTTTCCTCCTTCATTGTATGGTAATAGGGTTAGGGTCATCACAGATCTACTGGTCTGTCTTAAATGTCAGTTCCTGGAGAATCAAGAGTTTGGAACCTCAATTCCAAGGCATATGCCACAGAGTACTCTCGATATATATTTGTTGAGGAAAAATACGTGAGTTTTAAGTCTCCAGTATTCAAATGCCACTTAAATTCAGAAACAACTTATGCCAGACAAGTTCTGGGTAGGCAGACTAAAATCCACAATTTTAGAAATAATGAAATTCCATAAAAAACAGTCACTAAAGAAAATAAGTCAATTATTTTTGGAAGCCTATTCTCACAATAGGAAATCTATCAAAGTTAATAGCACTAGAGCATAGAGGCAGACTCATTAGGGAACTGTTTGAAATGCTCAGTATCAGAAAAAGTATCTGAACTCATTGCAGTGATCAAGTAAAACCACTAGCAATGTACACTCCAGCAGAAAATTCCAACAAAATAAATGGTTTGCAAAAATTACAGTCCAGGCACAAGAGATCAAGGGGAATAGAATTTAGAACAGTGGAAATTTTACAGCCTCCCCCTATTGCTGATCACAGCAGTAAATTGCATTTTAGTGTTTTCATAGAAATAGTCACTAAGAAAATCAGTGTAACAGAACTGCTAGCAGATTCTAAAACACAACAATCTCTCTCAGAAGATAATAAAGACCTGATTCAATATAATTGTGTATCTATTTTCAATTGATTGAAAAACAGTAGATCCACAGTCCTGACTGGCTCATGCATAGGGTAAGAGGCAACACCAAGCTTCATCACAATGTGACCAGTACAAATCCATGTAGCTTAGCAGTTTTCAAAAAAGATTAAACCCAGAAATATCATAAAGGTCTGGGGAAAAATAACCAGCTGGCTCTCAGAATAATTATTTACCAACCACATGTACTCTAGCCCATCTTCTGCACTCAGTTTTTGTTAGCATCTGAACATAAAATCCTTGTTATTGAGCTCATACTCACTTCTGATTATCACCCCATTTCTCTCTCCTGTTTCTACTACTTCACCTCCTTTCATTCATTTTGCCTTTATCTTACCTTCTTGTAGCTACATGCTGTACACACTCTCAGCCTTATTCTTCTTGACCTTCCAAAAGCACTTGGCTCTGACCAATGCACCTTTGAAACTCTTTCTTTCAAAACTTCTAAGACACCAGACCACTTTTGATCCCTTCTGCCCACAAATTCCTTGAACATGGACACTCCTAAAGTTTGGTCCTAGTCTTTTCTTCTCAGGCCTCAGGATGACCTCATATACATCTATGGCTCTATCATCTAAATGCTCACGACTCCTGGATCTGGTTGTCTATTCTCTTAAGCCCACCATCACCTCTTACCTCTGGCTTGTCATTAGTGTTACATCCTTCAGTCTGTTGTTTACACTGCAGAAATAGGGATATTTCTAGAATGCAAGTCATTTCATAAAAAATAAGCACAATCTGGACTTTTTCAGGTTAAGAAAGCCCAGTCCCTTAAAACAGCTTATAGGAATATTTTTGATTTAGATCTAGTTTAATTCTCCATTAAAAAAATAACTTTCTCTCATTCCACCCTCATTACAAATCCACTTAACTCTACTATCAATGAGAACACATTTCCTCATTTTCATTTATACAGATGGATTTTGCTTCCCCTTCACTTCCAAAAAAAAAAAAAAAAGTTACACATTCTTATTTCTGACTATCTTCACCAATACAGTAGAAGAGACAAATCAATAAATCGAAACATGAAAATTGAGCCTTTCACCTTCTACACTGTAGCAACCAGCATGTATTTAAAATTCTTAGAGCTGGCAATGTTTCAGCAACAAGAAGATAAACCCAGCTGATTCTCTGAAGGTTTTTTTCCCTGTTCCTTCAGTTTTCAAACTTCTGGTAAAGGTTCATAAATGTTATAGCTATCCCTGCTACCTGTTGAGAAGTATAATGATAAAACATCTGTTACAGCAGTTTTCTGTTTCCAATTGGGAGACTTCTTAGAACTAATGTAAGGTGAACCCACAGCTAAAGGAGTATGTGACTTTTGCACTTTTCCATACATAAGTATTAATTATACTTTTGCCAATTTCTAAAAACCTTAGAGATCCTTAAGTAAATTTGAGACAATGGTTAGGAAAAACATTTGTGGAAGTTAGCAAGAAAGATCACCAAGAAAAATTTGCTTCCCTGCCACTTGACTTTTTCTATTATTTCCAGGCAAAACTCACCTTACATTTTAGAGCCATTACCATTATTTCTGAGATGAGAAAATAGAGGCTCAGATAGTTAAAATGGCTTTCCCAAGGTGAGGACACAATGTTGCTAATGGCTAAAAGCAAGGATTCCAGAGCCTAGGTTCAAATCAGACTCCGCCACTTCCTATCAGGACATTGTTGGGCCTCATTTCCTTTGTCTATAAAATGGTAATAGTAAGGTTACCTGCCTTAAATAGTAAAGATTCAGTGAGGTTGAGACCAGATCCTCACAGATGGTAAGCATTACTATGTTAGTACTTAAGACTGTTGTGTTATGCAGTGAATAAGGGTTAGAATTAGAAGTAAATCTGGTGCTCTAATACTCTACCATAGATCTTTAAGCCAGATGTGATATACTTGACTTGTAGCATACATTTATTAAAAATACAACCATAAGTCAAACTTTCCCCCCCCCTTACTTTTGGAATGACTTTTATTTTTAATGAGGTATTTTTTTTAAATTAAGCAATAATAAAAACTTTTAAAGAAAAAGATCACATCAGATACTATCACTTGGAATATTTGCCTGTGTGTGTATATGTACTGTTCATTATAGTATAATAAAAATTTTTAATAAATATTCACATAAATATCAATTTATTTACTAAATTCTGGTTTAATAGTTTGAGAAATAGTACCAACAGAAAATTTTGTTTTATGCGATCATAAAGACTTCATGCTTACATTTTTACTCTGTGGCTAATTAACAAATTTTCCAATTTTAAAGAATAAACCATTTGAGTTTACCTGTATATACATATAAAGCTATGGTATCTTCCCTGTATTTTTGATATTTTTACCTTTATTTTGTTACTCCATTTAGTCTATGTATAAAGACAACATAAATGTTCTTAAAGTTCAATGCTATAAAATTTCCCAAATTGCACATTTTTTCTTTAGTATTGGGTATTGAACCCAGTGGCAGTTTACTACCTTTTTGAGAAAGGGTCTTGCTAATTTGTTTAGGGCTTTTCTAAATTACTAAGGCTAGTCTAGAACTTGCCTTCCTCCTGCCACAGCCTCCTGAGTTTCTGGATTACAGGTGTGCCCCACTGCACTCAGCTCAATACTGCACATTCTTAATGATTTTAGGATACAGATTTGATGAAGATGGTGGTAATAAGCAGATGGTGAAAAACACTTCCTTAACACATCTAAAAATCCACTGAAAGGGCTTGCGTCTTCCTAAGCATGATAACTGACTACAAAACATGGTGATAAGTACAATACAGGCATACACAAATAATTTTAATAAAATTATTTTACAAATATTTGGAATTCAACATGAATTATGTTTTGTGTATTGTATACAAACATAAATTAAAAATGTTGATGTTTTTTCTTTTCTGACACAAATCATAATTCAAACCTTTTACAGAAGGCTAAGTGAGTCCTAAACCTGATTTTTTTTTTTAATTAATGACTTATATCATGCCTAATTCTAATGGACTCAGTGTTGGCAGCACTTCTAGCCTTATGTTGCTTTTGAAAATTAAAAAAGATGCCCCCTCTGTCTTGGCAAATGAATTATAGCCCACATTTATTTCCCATACATTGCCTAATAAAGGACACAAACTACGTGTGTATATTGATGACTCTTGTCAAATTAAAACAGATTTGAGATTTTTAAAAATCTAGATAATCTCAAATGGAAGAAAAAAGATATAGCAACTTTATTATAGCACTGTTTTGATTCTACAACAAATGAAACTGTTTTCAATATCTAAAATTATGCTTGCCTAGAAGTCTCAGAACTGCTACATAAAACAAAATAATAAGTCTTACATTGATCTTCCCAAAGGGCAAGAGGTACCGAAGTACACCATAACTCCATGAGGTGCTAAAAATAATGCTTTCATGCTGTGCAAGTTAATTATGGGACAAAACTAACTTCTTGAGTGGCTGCAAACATGTCTATTGGACTGTCTCTAAAATATCAGAAAGATGAAACCTTTTGAGCAGGTGTAGGGCTGCTGTCAGATTATGCTTTGACAACAGCCCTGGTGATTTATCATCCAGATGACTGTCGTTGTCATCATGATGGAACTAATCTACTTCTAAAGTTTCTTTGCTGGAGCAATCTTTTATGGAGTTAAGTCTCAGTAATTTCTGCCACAGAAAATGTCCTAATTTAACAACGAGGAAAACTATGTCCCAATAGCCAAAGTATAAGAGGAATCACACACCCTAGGCATGTTTGCTAACTTTGCATATTTTCCTCATCTTTCACCTTGATAAATGTATGTTTATGCCTTTTTTTCTCCCCTTTTACCAGTTTGCAAATATCAGTATTCTTTGTATTTTCTTATTAAGCATGTTTCTTGTTTTATGGTCTTTGGAGTGATGATTCAGTACACTGTATGTAAAACAGAAAAAAAAATTTTCATCTACATTTGGTTGTCTTGCTACCAATTCAAAATTGACTTAATGTAACCTTACATTAAATGAAAAATTAACCCAACACTCAAAATTAGAGGAAAAAAATAATTTTCTTAAAAAATCTGAAACTTTCATCAAAAAAGTATAGCATGGCAGGAAAGTTATCATTTACCAAATTAAAATAATTTTTCATTCAGCAAGACCATTTTAGACTATTTTCCCATTGTTAAAGAAAAAAGAACTATATAAAGATAAATTCTGCAAAATATTCATCTATAATTCATTATTTTAGAGCCTATTGCTTCCTTTATACATAATAAATTTTAGATTAAATAAAAAATTTAGCCATTTTGATTCTCTTAGAATTTAATTAACTTAGTTAAAATTAAATCATAATGTATAATATTAGGCTAACTCAGAATTGGGTGTGAGAAATCTAACAAGTTATATTTCAAGATCAAACATTTAAAATATCACATTAGTGACAGATTGTTCCAAAACAATATAGTAAAGGCCCATGGAAAATTCATCTTCAATAACTTCTTAGGAAATTCATATGACAGTATAATACTAATGATAGGGAGGGGAGAGATCACTTTAAAGATATATTGGCTTCTGTGACCTGAAAAGGGATAATTTTTTATTCTCTTTTCTCTCTCAAGAATCAGCCATCAGACTGTGCTAGTTTTCTACTTCCTGGTTAATTTAAATTAGTAGTTATATTCTAGGAAAGTGTCAAAAATCTCCTGGGGGGTTGTGGCTCAGTGGTAGAGTACTCACCTAGCCCATGTGAGGCTGGGTTTGATCCTCAGCACCATATAAAAATAAAGTCATTGTGTCCATCTTTGGCTAAATATTTAAAAAAAAAAGTCTATTGGGGGGAAATGGATAACTAAACTATCATGTTTTTTTTTGTAGTAAATATTTATAAATTTATTGCAATAAATACTGTGATAAGGTAATAAGAAGGGTAACTAAAACATGGTAGAGAAAGAACTTGCTAGGGAAATGAGTGCTAAGGAGAACCTGAGGAAATAATTAGGTGAGATGATGTAGAACGCTAAAGGGGAATACAGTTTTTAAGGACAATGAGGCAGGAGAACTATATGGAGAATGGTGAATTTGGAGGAAAAGAGGGATGAGTTATAGGAAATGAGGTTGCAACTTATGTCCTTTCATCTTCTGATTCTCATTCTAAGACAAAGACTGGATAGTTGTCTCATTCCCCAGATTTTTCTGAATCTTTTTGTCTTTCTGTTCCTATTACCAGTGGACTGTTTGAACCTGGTAATGGTGAGGGGAGAAAAGCCATTTGGCTGAGGCTTTATATTTAGGAAAGGCCTCAAATTTAGACTTTTCTCATCATTTTTAAATAAGATTACAGATATAGTCACAGAGATATTTTGAGAATAAAAGGATGTCATAATTTTTAAAATCTGGTTTTGCATTTCTTCTTTCTTTAAAATATAACAGGGCGTGGGGAAAGTTACCAAAATAACTGTTTTGACCTTTTAGAAACCCTGACTGATCCTGGTTAGGTGATCACTGTTAGCAATAGATAGAGTAGAATGTAACCAGACAATATCTGTTCTAATTAATATAACTTACTTAGGTTAAAATGCAGTTCTCTATAAGATCTCTGATCATCTTTCTAATTTTCAGCATCTGAGACAATCTTAACACTCATTGCTGTTACTTATAATCACAACAATCAAAATATGTCTTGCTCTGAGAATACATACACATAGAAAAGCTTCACTTTGACTGTCTTAGCCAAGGATACAGGAGTTCTACATAAGGACATTGTCCAAATAACTGAAGGTTAACACTTTGAGAAAAATATTTAAAAAGCTGTAAGACTTTTCACGAAAAACTTCCTTAAATGTAGCACATACTTTCTTATATTTTGAAACAGTGAAAATAAGGTTCAATTGTCCCCATGACTCAGGGAAATCGTTATGAGTAACAATGACTAAACTTTGGTGTGAGAAAGTGATGCCTTTACAAAATCTTTAAAAGCAAGTTTATTCTCACACACTATTGCTACTTTAAGAATTTTGCCTCTTTCTTTATTGCTTTGTTTTCATGTCTTTTTCTTCTCTCCCTGGTCTGCACTCTTCTGCATGGCCTTTTCTAATTTCCCGATTCAAATTTATAAGAACCTGAAAGTAAATTATGAGACTTATGCTTAAAGTAAAACAAAGAAGCTCCCAAAGATTCTTCCATATCTAAAATGTCCATGTTTCAAGGCAGGTGATCTTATGGCATTTTTTAGGCATTAGAGATCAATTAAAAAATAAATACATATTGAGTGGAGAAATTTAATTTTTGTCTCCTTACAGAAGTGTTTAATTAGTCTTTTTTCTTTAAAGATACCTGTATATTCTCTTTGCATAAAATAGACATATGTTTTTGTATACACATTTTTAAAAAAATTGGTATCAAATAGATTCTAAAATTTGGCTTTGCCTTTTTCAGCTAGGAACAAAGTATGAACATTTCTTTTACCAACATGTTTTCTCACATCTCAGAATTTCTAATGGCAGCATTTTTATTCCATTAACAGACATACCCTACTGTATGTAACTAAGACTTGATTGTTGGACATCTTATTTTTCCAGATTTTAATCCCCCTCCTTTTTTTGATATGAATAACATTGCAATGACATCTATCTGGTCACATACATCTTTTTGTATGTCTGTACTCAGTGTCATAGAATATATTCCTACATGTAAAAAAGCCAAAATTAAGTAAATGCTAACTTGCATGGTTTTTCTAGTCATGTAATTTTCTTCAATTACTATCCAAAGAGATGGTATGATTTAGAACCCATCAGTGGCATATGCATGTCTGCTTTCCCATCTCCTTATATACACTGATTCATAATCTTTTTAATTCTTGCCAATTACAAAATCTCATTTTGAAATTGGTTTTCTTTTTGACTGATTTTTTTTTCAAATATGTTGATTTTTTTAATATGTATTAAATTCAAACATTTTAGAGAGGTTATAAAATCTCTATGAACTACCTTTTAATCTCCTTTACCAATTCTATGGGTTGTTTACTTTTTACTAATTTATAAGTCATCTGTATGAATGAAAAGTATTTTTCATATATATTGTATATTTTCCCAACATTTTTGTCCGAATTTATTTGTGGTGTGAAAATCTACTATCTATTAGTTGTTCCTCTGTCACATTAGTGAATTCTTTGATAGATTTTCCAAGGTTCTCTGACTCTTCTATTTTCTAAACCTCCTTTGGACTTCCTCCCAATCCATCAGCTAAGAGGTAATGATGCATACAACATGGCGGAGTCAAGTCTTGCCAATGCCATACTTGCCATATGGACCAACATTTTAAATTCCATGGTTCATTCTGTTACTACTGTATCTATGGCATGTGGATTTTTAAGTCATTTAAATCAATGTGTTGCTCTTGGGAAGGGCTTTGTGGCTCTGGTGAGACCAATCATAATCACATATGATGTTTTATAAATCACAAGTACTTCACACATGTTAAATACAAGGTTAAATATCACAAAATCATAATTTAGAAATTCTGACATAAGGAAATGTTACTGCCTAAAGAAAAAAAAAAACAGGCCAGCTAAACAATTACAATGAGAGAGGAAATGGCGTGAATAAACTCAAAACTACAGCCAAAAAGATTAGTAGTCAATACTATTACTAAGTAACCTTTGAATATAGATATTAATCTTTAATATTAGTTGGATTAGATCAGAGTATTTTTAATTATGTTTCTGAGGTGTGAAAGGCCTGGAATGGCTCTCAACCTTATTTCTAAGAAATATTTGAAAATCAATAAGGAAAAGTACCAAAAACTAAACATTTTTTTGTTGCAAAATTCCACAATTGTATCAGTATTACTTCTCTGATGTTTAATTAAAAGAGAAAACTATACTTGAAAAATTTTCAGAATTTTATTGAGAAATCTTGATATTTTGTTCTTACTAGTTACCTAATATATCATCTGTACCTATCTTAAAAATAAAATACCCAAGATGTAAATCACCTTAGTTTATCTTTCTCTCTGTTATTTATATAAAGTTCTGGGAGATTATTGCTTTTTTTTTTAAACATAATAACATGCAGTTTATAAATTGTAGTCTATTTTTTAGGCAGCCAGATAGCTTCAATATTCAGCCCATCTACTCGAGGCCTTAAAAAAAAAAAAAAAAAAAGGCAAGTGGAAACACATTAGCATACATTTTCTGAGAAATGCAACATCAATGTGACAATAATAAAGTTCCAATAATAACACTCTGTATGTGCACAGTCTCCCTTCAACAAATTTCAACTCTCCTGAATAATCTCAGAAAATGTTTTACCTCACTGAATAAAGATATCCTAAAAAACAATTTTTGGTTTTGAATGTTCGATGTTGCTAGCAATCAGGATGCCTCCCCATCTGCTTTCATAGAAAGATACCCGCTGACGCCAAGCAATGCAGAGTACAGATGAGTGATTTAAACAGGAGGATGGGGAGTGGCAGAAAGAAGAAATTTCTTTACAACTCAAGCAAGAAAATATTTGTAACGAAAACATAAAGCACTGAAGCAATTTGAAGGTAAAGTTAACTTCATAAAATGATTTAATACAGTTTCTTTAAACATATCATTTCTTCAAGTCATTGTAAAGGTCTGCAAAGAGAAAGTTTTTGATATTTTTGAGTTGAGAGATTTCAAAGAGCATTTCCTTTGAGGAAAGTGTTGCTTTCCTCTGTTAAGCCAGCCCAGGTAAGGGTCACCTTGTTCTTTTGAACATACTGGATAGAGTCATTGACTTTATGCATGATAATCCTGGAATTATTAGAAAGTTTATATCCATGTGAAATATGAAGCCTTCTAGAGCCGAGTTTGCCCCACACTAAATACATGCCCTTAACATGATGAAACTTATATTTAAGTTTAATTACATTCTCAATCAAAAAATACATATGCCACAATGAAACCCATTATAATATTCACCAATAAAAATTTTTAAAAATGAAACAATTCTGACCACACTTCTTGAGCACTGTGGGGACAAACAAACAAACAAAAAAAATCAGGAAATAAGAAGCAGAAAAAGGAGAAGCACTTGCTTCTTTCCAGCTTGACAATTACTTTTAGATGGGAAAATTGATGAGAAAATTAAATGCCATATTTGTTCTCAGGTCCTTTAATTTTCTTAACTTGGATTAGAATCAATAGAAACATTATTTGCATTCATTCTCATATCTGTTACAGCTCCTACCTTGCTCTATGAATCCAGAAACTACTTGAAAGAAATCCTGTGTCCTAAGTACATCCAAACATTTGGTAGCATCTCTCTGGCCTTTCGCCATCCCAAGAAGGAAGGAACTTGCATTGGTCCTTAAAAGACTCTCTTCATTGTTGTTTGTTATTGTTGTTGTTATTTATCACTGCCGTACTAACTAGGATGAGGTGATAACATTGTTTTGACTCACATTTTCCTGGAAACCAGTGAAATTGAGCATTTTTCATAAATTTGTTGACCATTTGAACTTTTAAGATGTTCATTTGCATCATTTGCTTTTTTTTTTTTTCTTTTGTTACTGGGGATTGAACTCAAGTCACTTAACCACTGAGTCACATCCTCAGCCTTTTTTGTACTTTAGAGACAGGTTCTCACAAAGTTGCAAAGGCTCTCACAAAGCTGCTGAGGCTAGCTTTCAACTTGTGATCCTTCTGTCTCAGCCTCCTGAGCCACTGGGATTTTAGGTGTGCACCAGTGCACCTGGCTTATTTTTAATTGGATTATTTGTGAAGGTGTTTGTTATTGTTTTTAAAGGTACTTATGTATTCTGGATATTAATCTTTAGTCAAGTAATACTTTGTGGCACTATCCATAGTAGTTAAGACATTAACCTAGATGTCTATAAATTAATAAAAAATGTGGTGAATATATAACTGAACGTGATTCAGCCACTACAAGAATGATATCCTATCATTTGCAGCAAAGTGAATGGAACTAGGGGATTTAAGCCAAATAGGTCAGACACACAAAGATAAATACCATATGTTATTTCTCATATGCAGTTGTTTAAAAAAAAGTTGATTTGAATGCAGAATACTGATTACTAGAGGCTGAGAAGGGTAGGAAAAGGGGGGATAGAGAGAGGTTGGATGACAGGTACCAAAATGAAAATGTTTGATAGAAGTGATAAGGTCTGTGTTCTGCAGCAGAGTGGGCTGACTCTTTCATGTATTTTATAAAGAACTAGAAGAGGGGGGTCTCAAACACAAAGTAATGGAAATATTAATTATCATGATTTGATGAATACGTATTACATATATGTGATATCAAAATATTACATTGCACCTTTAAGTATGTACAATTATGTGTTAGTCAAATAATTTTAAAAAAAGGTTTAAGGAAATGGAAACATTAACTACCCTGATTTGACCATATACACTGTATACATTTTCTGAATCACTACACTATATTCCATACATTTCTAAAATTAAAATTAAAAAAAGACTCTCACTCTGGTTAGCTGAGCAGCCAGAAGACCAAACCAAACAGAACCCTACAAAAAATTCCATCTCAGATATTTTCACTTTTAAGGATCTGGATGAAGGTAAGAAAGATTGTGTTGGCATAATCGGATTTAGTATGCTACAGAATGGAAGGCTCTGAAAAGATCCCATCTAATATCTTATTTTCTATAAGAAGACCTGGATCTCCAAAGAAGCCAGGATCCAATGTCTGGCATAGGCACACCACCTGGTCCAGAATGTACTTGTAATGACTAATGGTGGGAACTTGTTAAAAAAAAAAAATCCCCACAGCCTCTGAGACACAAAGTGACTTTGACATCTGATTTATTAAATTATCAATATTTTAATAATCTTTACTTCTATGAGAACAGCTATCAGTAAAAGTGAAAAGAGGAAGATTGTTAAGACTTTTAAGAGAACAGAGAAAATAGGATTTAGTCTTGAAGGAGTAGTCTCTGCCTTCAGTTATACCAAAAACCTTCACCAGGAAAAAATGTTCTCAAATCAAGCTTGTGCGGTAGGTAAAGGCTTTGACATTTAAAGTTACAAAATTATTGAGATACAACAGTGAACCCAATAAAATCCTTTTTTCACAGAGCTTAAAAGTTAGAGAAGGAGGAGAAAGATGGTGGCATAGGAGCTTTACAGTTTGGTATTAAAATAGCTGGAGAATAGCTACTTAGTGATGTGGGTGAGAGTTCGATATTAGACAGTGAGCAAGTTAATTAATTCTGAACTTTGCAACATGGTTCCAAGGAAAATCATGGGATTGTGGTGGTGGAGGTCATATAAAGGAAAAAAAAAAGAGGAATATCTGATAAAATTGTTACAGAAACAGTCAGAAGAGACAGTCTGAATTTAGCTGAACCTGGTAATGCATAGCAGGCTACTGCATGAGAAGTGCTCCATTTTTCACAATTTAAGGTGGAGGGGAGTAATTTGTTGGGGTCATGTCTAAACCTGCACCTTATTCTCCCCTGTAGATAGTGACAAATCTTGCCACCTTGAAGAAGCTGTGTGAATAATTTACACAGTGAGATTGTTGCCAGCAAAACCAAACAACAGGCAGAGGAAATAGAGCCAGAGTAATCTTCTACAAAGTGCCCCATCCACCAGAGAGGGTTTAGATAGGGTTCAGTCTACTGGGAATGGTGTATCCCAGTACCAGCTCCTCAGCAACACCAAGAGGCCCACAGGCTCTGAGGCCAGCCATGAAGTTTCCAGAGTGGTGTAGGTCTGAGCCAGATGAGGAGAGGGTGGAGCCTTTGTGGTTAACCCCAGGCCAAGGTGATTCTCCCCTCACACAAAGAAATCCCTATGAGCATACAAGCCAAGGATGGATAAGGCTATTGGGCTGGGGAGGGCCAGGCATAGTCTTCAGGTGTCCTGTTGGTTCACAGGCCTAAAGCAGATCATCTAGAGCCACCTAGGTTCATGTTAGAGGAGGCTGGGAAGTAAATGGGGCAGTCTATGCTGTGAAGCAACAGACCCAGCTAAGGTGGGTGGGGAATATACATAAGCCCCCATTCCAACATGGAATTTAGTTGTTCAATTGCTGCCTCCACTTTCAGAGTCAGTCACAGGATCTTGATCATGCCTCTGATAACTGGAAAATTTCAAAACTAGAAGTACCTGAAAGAAGTCTGGGCAATAATTTTATTACTTAATCTTCAGCTTATTCTGTATAACCACTCCTCCTTTTTTTCTCTTTGGCTAATGTAGAAATGTAGAAAACATTTTCCATAAGTTTTTATTGTAAACTAGTATGTGATTTGCTTTCAAGCTGTAGCTGTTACCAAAGGTTATTCTCTCTTCTCAAGCAATGCATAGGATTGAACATGTTGACTGGTTATATTGAGGCTGAGATAAACCCCCAACCCAGAGCACATCGTAAAAACAAACAACCTCACAGAGCTCACTAAAATGACCTTCACATAACAATGGTAAAGATGTCCCTCCTAAAAGGAATGTAAATTTCAACACAGAAACACATATAAGATGGGAAATCAAGGCAATAAGAAGCTTCCAAAAATTCAAAACTCCCCAGGAACGAGTCCATATATACTGAAGTGGAAAAAATGCCAGACAAGAATGTTAAAAATTGACGGTTAAAATTATCAATGAATTAGAAGAAGAATGAAGGCAACATCTAAGGAAGACAGTATAGGATATGAAAGAGCATTTCAATAATGAGATTCTTGCACAATAAGTCAAAAAACTCAGTAGAAAGTATCTCCAGTGAATTACACCAAGCAGAAAATATCATAACTCGAAGAGAAGATAAACTAGAACACTTAGACAGTAATAAAAAAAAAAGAAAAAAACTGAGTAGAACATACAAGAGCTCTCAGAAGAAGTCCAATTTTAAGACTCACAGATTATGAGAAAAGAATGGATCTACAGGCTAATGGAATAAAAACTTATTCAGGAAAATAATAGAAAAACATTTCCCTAATGTTGGGAATGAGATGAACATGCATATACTGGAGGCATTTAAGACTCCTAATAGACATAGACACCAAAGAACCTCTCTAAGATCTATAGAAGTTAAAATGCCAAAAATTCAAAACAAAAAAAGAACCTTAACAATTATGAGAGAAGCACCAAGTCACTTATAAAAGTCAAATCTATCAGAATGTTTCTCAGCAGAAATTCTAAAGGTCAGTAGAAAATGGAACAATAATAGTGGGTTATTTTAAAATAAAAACTCAAAGTCAACATCATACTGAATGAGGAAAATTCAATATGACTAAACCTAGGGACAAGGATGTCAACTTTTACCACTTATTTAACATAGAACTCAAAATTTCATACAGAAAAATTGGGCAAGAGAAAGAAATAGAAGGGATACAAATAGGAAAGAAAGTCAAATTATCTCTATTTGCAGATGATAAATTTTATACTTAGAAGACTAAAAACTCCACCAAAAGACTTCTAGACGTGATAAAAGAATTTAGCAAACTAGGAGGATACAAAAGCAACATTAAAATATCAGTACATTTTCTATATATCAAGAGTAAACCTGAGAAAGACATCAGGAAAATAATTTCATTCACAATGGCTTAAAAAACTAAATACTTAGGAATAAATCTTACCAGGTAGGTAAACATCTCTATTAGGACAATTATAGAATAATGAAAAAAATTGAAGAAAATACTAAAAGATGGAAAAACCTCCCATTTATGAATATGCAGAATTAAAATCATCAAAAGACTATATTACCAAAAGCAAACAAATTCAATGCAACCCCTATCAAAACACCATGCTTTTCTTAACTTGGAAAAAAAAAAACACTCCTAAAATTCATATGGAAGCACAAAAGACAGAATAGCCAAAGAAACCAAAAAAGAACAATGCTAGAGATACCACAATATCGGATTTCAAATTATATTACAGAGCCACAGTAACAAAAACTGCATGGCACCATCATAAAAACAGACCAATGGAACAGAAAATATAGAGACAAATCCACTTATCTACAGTAATGTGATTATTGACAAAGGTGCCAAAAACATTGGAGAAAAAACAGCCTCTTTAACAAATGGTTCTGGGAAAACTGGCTATCCTTATGTAAGAATGAAACTAAATCTCTCTCTCTGAATGAAAGTCAACTCAGAATGGATCAAAGGCTTTGTTTGAGACTAGAAATTTTGCCATTGCTGAAAGAAAAAATAGGGAAAAAAAACTTTCAACAAATAGGCATCTGCAATGACTTTAGGATTCTTACACCTCAAGAAACACAAAATGCGACAGCATCTAATTTTTAAATAACTTCTTCACAGCAAAGAAAACAACAGTGTAAGAGCAAGGCAACAGAATTGGAGCAGTAGGTGGCAAAGATTTTCTCCCACAGAGGATTAATGCCCAGAATATCTAAAGATATCAATACCACACACATACACACACACACACCCCATTTGATTAATGAGTGAATAAATTAAAAGACATTTCTCAAAAACGTTGAATAACCATCTAACAATTATATGAAGACATGTTCAACATTTTTAGCCATCAGGGAAGTACAAATCAAAACTACATTAAGATTATCTCACTTCAGACAGAATGCCTACCTTCAATATTACAACTAATAATAAATGCTGAGGAGGATGTAGGAAACAAGAACTCTTAACAAACTGTTGGTGATTATGTGAATTAGTTTAGCCAACATGGAAATCATTGTAGATATTCCTTAAAAAATTAAAAATAGAACTAGCACATGAACCAGCTATATCCCTCCCTAGTACTTATTCAAAATAATTATATTCAGCACACTTTAGAGATATATGTACACCCATGTTTATTGCAGAGTTCATAATTGCCAAGTTATGGAACCAGTTGGTGCCCATCAACAGATGAATGGATACAGAAAACATGTTGTATATATACACAATGAAGTTTCATTCAGCCATAAAAGAATAATATTATGTCACTCGTAGAAAAAAAGTGAATGCAAATAGAGAGTATCAGGTTAAACAAAATAAACCACTCTTGGAAAAATAAGTATTGTGTTTTCTCTCATATATGGAAGCTAGAGAGCAGAAAAAAAATGGATGGCATGAAAGAAGAAAATAAACTATTAAGGTAGAGAAAGGTCAGGGGTATGGAGGAGGGGAATTTAAGGGTGAGGTACCAAGGAGTGAAACTGATCAAATTACTTTATATACATGTATGAATATTCCACAATGAAACCTATTAGTATGTACCAGTTGGATGGACAAAATAAAAAATACAATAGTTGATAGTTACAGGTGTTAGGAAAAATAGAGGGTATGCACACAGCATAAGGGAGGTTGGTAGACTATTTTAATGAGTAGGCAGACAAAACCTCTGAGGAGTCATGTTTGATCAGAGGAGGAGACCTTTGAATTCTCAGCTGCAGTTAGGCCGATAGAATGACCCGAGATAAAATATAAAGTTAAAGAAAAATTTATTCACACTGGACACTTGTTAGAGCTCTGCTTTGCACCAAATGTTGTTATCTTTTTTAAGCTCCTACCCATGGGCTGATTAGACAATTGATCTTCTCAGTTGGCAAGAAGACAAGTAAATTTATGTGTCCATAGTCAAGCACTTTATTGCATACAATAAGCACTTTTCTTTGTTCCCTGTAAGTGGATTTGGCAATAGTAGCACAGCATCTTATCCTCTAATATAACTCTTCCCTATTCTCCAAAGACTGCTGTAAATGCTGACTCTGACTGTCCAAGCTCCTTAATGGAATGACAGAGCTGCTAGCATTTTTCATTGGCCCTGAACTCCTTCTTAATGAAACAGGAACATATCACTCAACATAGATGGGTTCCTACCTAAATTAGAGTAGCCAGAAGTGAAGCAAGGTTGCTGCTTTTGTCATAAAATAATCATATCCCATCTTCAGTGACAGGACAAAGAAAACAAAGACATGTTTGTCACTAGCTGGCTATCAATCTTCCTAAGATTGAAAAGCTAAAATTTTTAGGCTCCCTCAGTATCTGCTACTATAGTATAATCTACAATTCTAATACTCTGTATTTCTTTGCATTTTTTAATACAAAACAATTTCACAGAAGAGGCCATGAATGAAGTGTAAAGGAATCAGAAGTAAAATAGGCAGTTGTTACTGAGAGGCCTGCTGCTCCCTATCTTTCTGTTCTTTGGTCTGCCCTCCCTTCTTTTGTTGGCTGGATTTGCCATCTGATGCCTTGGGCTGAATCTTCCTTCACATTCCCCCAGACCATAACAAAGTGTAAACTGTTTTGTAATTCTTTCAAGAGAAGGTTAATTGTTACTTGTTTTGGATCCCTGGCATCAAGCAGAGAGTCTGTTACATAGCAGTTGCTTAACAAAAATGCTCTATAAAGCAAGCCATTTAAAAAATTTCCTCAAGCTTCGTTCTTGCAATTTTAACTTTAAAAATAAGTGTTACAGTCCCTAAAATACTCTCCCTTCTATAAAAACTTCCCAGGTTGGAACCTGATTTTTTGTGTAATTCCCACACATGCTATTGGGCTCACCATTTAAACAATTCACTCATCTTTGTCATTTGTATAAAAAACATTAGCAAAGGGGACTCAGGGTCAGATTGTTAGAATCAAGCCAAGAAGTGGAACTGAGGTTTCAAATGCTCTAATGTTGACAACTCCCTTATTTTTAATATTTTTGCAAAAAGAGCAATTCATGGCAAAAAAAGAAACAAACATTTTATATTTGCAAAATATGATATCTTTTTAAGGCATAGTGGTGCACACTTGTAATCCCAGAGGCTTGGGAGGCTAAGGCAGAAGGATCGTAAGTTCAAAGCTAGCATAAGTTCACAGCAACTAAGCAAGCCCTAAGCAACTTAGTGAGACCCTATCCAAAAATAGAATATAAAAAGAGCTGGGGATGTGGCCCAGTGGTTAAGCGCCACTAGGGGTTCAATCTCTGGTGAAAAAAAAAAATCTGTTTACTTATGGAAAAGGTCCTCTCTAGTACCATGTAGAATTCTTCATATTAGCTATGCAAAATAAGCGGGGCCACGGTTTATGCCTTCTGAAGATGTTGACCTGGTTAAGACTCCATTAAGTCTTATTCTTGAATACAAACCTTTCTATCTGCTCATACTAGTTTCTAGTTCCTAAAAACTTTCTAAATCTCTGGAACATGACATCCTCGAGAAATGTGAAAGACAAGCTATCATGTCA
The DNA here is from genome assembly GCF_052094955.1 of Ictidomys tridecemlineatus. Lineage (NCBI taxonomy): Eukaryota > Metazoa > Chordata > Mammalia > Rodentia > Sciuridae > Ictidomys > Ictidomys tridecemlineatus. The sequence continues at coordinate 115,196,636 of NC_135477.1, read as the reverse complement.
GCCTTCCTAATGGACCCAGGCTCTTTGTAAGCTACAGGGCAATAATGACTTATAAGGAGACTGTTCTTTCACATGCATGAATGATAAAGAATTTCTATGTCTACCATAAAACAATCCCTTCCTCTCCTATTTATTGTAATTTAAACATACTCCATCCTATTATCAGATGACTAGTAAGCAAAGTACTTTCAGTACATTACTTAGTGACATAAGATATAAGATAGAAAGTTTTAAATCATTAGCAGCAGTTTTAAAGGAAAATGCATTTGAAGTCCAGGATTTTCATAAGTTGCATCATCAAACCCATCAAATCATTTTAAAGATTTTAGTATTTATTATTGTTTCCCTCCTCAAAAATCATTAATAGCTTTCTGGTGAAGATTTTGAAGAGTCATACTGTCTAGCTGCATATGTCTTTCATAATACTATCCAATTTTCTTCACTCTCAGTAAAAGTAACACTGGTCATACTCTTATAAATGATAACCAATTATCTTCCACAGAATTTGGATTAAAACATTTGGCCAAATAAAATACAAGAAGAACTAGCATTACGAATGATGGCATGCTTAGATGTCCAGTTCAAGATGCCAATAATGGTGCTTCAGAAAGGCCATATTTTATGTTACTTCTTTATCTGTATTTATGTAATTATCCACTTCTTTATCTGTATTTATGTAATGAAAAGAGGCATGTGATTTTAGTTTATTATTGGTAAAATTCTGTTCTACTTCAACTCATTCTTGTACAGTTAAAGCTTTATTTGAAGCATTAAGAACCACTAAAAAATGCATTACTTTTATGTACTATGCATATGGCTTTTTTGTGTGCATAGAATAAAATATAGACTTAATATGCTAGTTACAAAAAACAAACACTTTCTTCATCTACTGTAATATTTCACATTATATAGGGTAGTGTTATTTTGCTTACCATGCACTAAATGCATTTGCAATATTATTTTATTTTTTTTAACTGGGGGAGGGAGAGCCAGACAAAAGTGTTTGGGCCTTTATTTCTGATCTGATTCAATTAGACACTCAAGCAGCCAGCTAGTAATTGATAGGAGTATTCTCTCTTTAATTCAATTTTTGTATTGCAATTTATATAGCACTGTGTAGATCCTGTCAGTGGCTGCCCATCTTCCTAACTGATACTTACTTCATCCATTGTAAAACTGAGGAGTTTTCGATCGATTGTTATTCCCAGGTCAATTCATCAAAACACTAAGCTTCCGAGTATGTCAGCAAAATGTGTGCTCCCACAATAACACATCACATCCAGAAGAAAACTGGGGATTTGCTTTCGTAACAAGGCATATAGTTTTTATGCTGACTACCCATAAAACCTCTAAATCTTATTGGAGGTGGAAGAAGGTGAAATGAAAACCAGTTCTGACACTGGAAAATGAAGTAACAGTCAAACTGTATTTCCTTTAAAATGCTCACTTGGTAATGTTCAATAAGAACAGTTTTCCTCTCTTAGCAGGTTATGGAGAATAAGAGAGGCCCTGTCCTTTACTGGTTAAGGGACTCCAGTTTAGGGCTGGAAGTCTTCTGCAAGATTGGGAACAAGATAGATTCAGGAAGGAATCTATAGGAGGCAAAGAAGACATTTTGATAGAAAAAATAAAAAAACCTGAGGCTTATCTACATCTCCCTTGCATTTATCTGGCCCCCTGCACTCAAGTTTCTTTCAATGGCCCTCCTCCTTTCTACTCCTGAATGCTGCACTGACCTCATTCACTTCTCTTCACTCTGCTTAGACAATCTCATTCCTTCTCACGGCTTCAGGGATCACACAGGCATCAGTGGATCCCATTTTTATATCTACTACTCCAATATTTCAGCTGAATTCTTTTAGATTTCTCTTCCTGGATGTTCTAACAAGCATCTTAAAGTCTATCAGTCAAAATAAAAAGAAAAAAAAAAGGCTTCTAATATTTCCTGCACCCATAAAGCCTGCTCCAGACCCTGTCAGTTTATGGATTGCTGTGGGTCCCCTACCTATGTTAGAAATCTACCTTCAGTACTTTGACACTTCCCTTTCCTTTACTGTGTCTTATCAATAATTTATATTTATCTACCTCTGAAAAATGCCCTTGTTTGACCATTCAATCCTACCTTGGCACTCAAAATGCACCTGTTATAGTTCGGGCCTTTATCATCTCTTTCTAGGACAAACACAATGATCTCCTAAGCTTCTCAGAGAGGGTAAATGACTTTGTAGCCTCCAATGTGTGAAACAACAGAAGGAAACTCAGGAGCAGCTGACTGCTTACCAAAATAGAGTGGTAAGAACTAGAGAAATGAAGAATTTTTGAAGCAGCAATACTGCTTTAAACCAGAAAAACAGAAGTCTAGGGGGAGAGTAATGGAGTCCAAAGCTTTTAGATGACACTAAGTGCTTACTGAATTTTTCCTTTGTAATATAAAATTTTAATTGATAAAGACTGAATATATTCAAGGTCTTGATATACATATATACTGTGCAGTGATCATCACATTCAAATTAATTAACACATATATCACCTCCCATACTGTACCTTAGATCCCCAGAACTTTTAAAAATTACAACTGAAGTTGTACCCTTTGGCCAATATATCCCCACTTCCCTCCCCCTGGATATCTTCTAACATCTTTTTACTACTTTAACAATGCCTGCTGTGCAAAATATGTAATTAATAATGAGTAATATGAATTGCAAAACATCCTTAAGACCTCCAAGTGTACCATGAGTAATTTAAATAAAGGAAGCATTTTTCTTTTTATTGAATAGAAAGATGGAGTAATTGCTCCTGTTTCCCCTCCTTCCCTGTCCTCTACTGCTTTGTTTCTGCCCCACATATGACGTACTCTCCTACAATCTCTGAAGCAGGAGTTCTTCCAGTTCCAACATGACAGAAAGAATGTAGGGAACTGGGAAGACTGAACCAAGGCATTAGTCAGGGACTAGGGCCAAGGGTAGGCCCAGTCAGTCTTGGGAGGGAAACCACATACAATATCCATAGCAACTTAAATTGGGCCACTGACTAATGGGTTGCGACTAAATCTATAAGGAAGAGATTCGAAAAAGCCCCTAGAAACTTCAAGCTCCCTTGCATGGAGTGGGACTGGAAAAAAAAAAAAAAAAATCAATCCTGTTTCCAGGAACATACCTTTAAATCTGAGTTACTTATTTGGGACAGACCTTAAAACTGGTAGGATGGTTGGAATGCAGTCATAACAACATATTATTTAAAAATAACTTTTAGGCTGGAACATTTCCAAATAAATTCTATGAAGCCAGAACTAATATTGTTAAAATACTCATACCAAACCCAGATAAAGACACATCAAGGAAAGAAAACTATAGACAAATGTCCGTAAATGAATGTAGATGCAAAAATCCTTAATATTATTGCATTGTATTTTACAACATATTAAGAAAATTGTACACCATGACAAAGTTGGTTTTATTCGAGAGATGCAAGGATAGTTTAACATATGCAAATCAATGAAGTAATCCATTACATAAATAGAATTAAGGACAAAAATCATTTAGTTATCTCAATAGATGCAGAGAAAGCCTTTGACAAAATTCAACACTCATTCATGATAAAAACACCAAAGAAACTAGAGATAGTAGAAACTATCTAAACATCACGAGGTCTATCTGTGAAAAACCCAAAGCCAATGTCACACTAAATGGAGGAAAACTGAAAGCATTTCCTTTAAAATCTGGGATAAGACAAGGATGTCTACTCTTACCACTCTTATTTAATATAGTGCCAGAAATATTATTTGAAGGAATTAGGCAGAGAAGGAAATAAAGGGAATAAAAATAGAAAAGGAAAAGTTGGTTACTATTTGCAGATGATATGATCCTACACTTAAAAGATTAAAAAAACCACCAAAAACTGCTAGAGCTAATAAACAAATTCAATAAAGTAACCAACCTACAAAAATCAATAATCCTATAAATCAATAATAAATCTGTTGAGAAAGAAACCAGGAAAACAATTCCATCCACAATAGTTTCAAAACAAACAAAAATAGCCTAGAAATAAATCTAACCAAGGAAGCATGAGATTTCTACAATGAAAACTATAGAACATTAAAGAAATAAACTAAAACAAGAAGATGGAAAGACCTCCCATGCTTATTGATAAGCAGAACTAATATTGTTAAAATGGTCATACTACTACCAAAGCAACATACAGATTCAGTACAGCCCCCATCAAAATATCAATGATATACTGCACAGAATTAGAAAAAAAAAAACAGTCCTAAATTGATATGAAAGAATAAAAGAGCCAGAATACTCAAAGTAATTTTAAGCCAAAAAAGCAATGCTGGAGGCATTACAATATCTAACTTCAAATTATACTACAAGGCTATGCTAACAAAAACTGAATGGTACTGGCATAAAAACAGAAACATAGACCAATGGTACAGAACCGAAGATGCAGAGACAAACCTACACATCTATAGTTATCTGATCCTTGGCACCTTGACAAACTTGCCAAAAAGGTCTGGAGAAAAGACAGCCCTTTTAACAAATGGTGCAGGGAAAACTATTTATGTTCAAGAATGAAACTAGACCCTTTTCTTTCACCCCGCATGAAAACGTCAATTCAAAATGGATCAAAGACCTATGCAACTCCTAGAAGAAAATGTAGGGTGAACACTCAAGCATTAGAGGCACAGGCAACAACTTTTGAGAAAGGACCCCTAAAGCTCAAGAAATAATGGCAAGGGTTAATAAATGGGATGGCATCAAATAAAAAAGCTCTGCACAGCAATGGAAATAATAATGTGAAGAGAGAACTTACAAAATGGGAGAAAAATCTTTGCTAGCTACTCTTTAAACAGAGGATTAACATCTAGAATATATAAAGAACTAAAAAATACACAAAAATCCCACCTCAATAAATATATAGGTAAATGAATTAAACAGACACTTCTAGGAAAAAATATAATAAAATATATGAAAAAATGCTCAACATCATCAGCAATTAGGGAAATGCAAATCAAAACTATGCTGAGATTTTATCTTACACAGTCAGAATGACAATCATCAAGAATACGAACAACAACAAAGCTGGAGAGGATGTGGAGAAAAAAGAACACTTTCATACTGTTGACGGGATTGTAAATTAATACAAGTACTATGGAAACCAGTATGGGGGTTCCTCAAAAGACTAGGCATGGACCCACTTGTTGTATCACTCCTTGGTGTTTATTCTAAAGAATTAAAGCCAGTATACTATACCAATACATATACACCCATGATCATAGCAGCACAATTCACAACAGCCAATGTGTATGAGACCATGAACAGATGAATGGATAAAGAAAATGTGGTCTATACATACAATGGAGTTTTATTCAGCCATAAGGAAAAATGTCATTATGTCATTTACAGAAAAATGGACAGAACTTGAGATCTTTAGGCTAAGCAGAATAAGCCAAACTCAGAAGCAACTTGTTTTATGTGTGGAAGATAGGAAAAAAAGAAAAAGAAAGGTGGGGGTGATCACATGAAAAGCAAAGAGACATTAGTAGGATAGTGGAAAGGGTTTATACAGTGGGAGGAAGAAGTACTAGGGAGTGGTATTGGTCAAATTATATTATTATATTGTATGCATGCACTAATATGAAACAACAAATCTTAATGTTATGTACAAGTGCAATGCAGCAACTAGAAATGTGGAGAAAAAAATTCCAAAAAATCAGCCCAAAAAATAACTTTTAATAAATTAAATAAAAACTTTAGGATTGTAAAACTGCTCCTCTTGATATGACATTTTACCCACTTAATTTTGACAAATAAAACACACTGATTTTGATTTGAATTTGTTACCTTTGATTTTATTTTAAAAAACTTTACATTTGGGTGCTGGGGATAAGGTTCAGTTGATAGAGTGCTTGCCTTGCACAAACAAGGCTCCAGGTTGGATCCCTAGCGCACACACACACACACACAAACACAAACTATAACATTTGATTATCTGGGAATTTGGGATATGTTATTGTTCTCTGTTGAGACTAAGTTACAAAATACTACATAGTAAGAAAATTTTAGTATTCGAGGTATTTTATTATAGGAACATAGTGATATATTTTTCATATTCATACACTTTCATGCTTATGTTTCATAATAAAATGAACATAGGAAATATTATTTAACCCTTTCAAATGAGATAAATGAGGTACACATGAACTGATTTTTTTTAAATAGAAAAAATATAATAACTGAAAAATAACTCTTAAAACTCTTTATAACTACTCAGTATTATTGACTGATTTTTTTTTAGTTGTTGATAGACCTTTATTTATATGCAGTGCTGAGACCTGAACCCAGTGTTTCACCCATGCCAGGCAAGTGCACTAATGCTGAGCCATAGCCCCATCCCCTTGACCAATTTATTCATTCATTCATTCATTCATTTTTTCAACAGTGTCTCATTTCATTTCCCAGGCTGACCTTGAATTTGAGATACTTCCCAAGTGACTGGGATTACAAGCATGCACTACCATACCTACTAACAATTCAGTTATTAATCAGAGGTAAAAATAACTTCAGTGATTGAAATACTCGTCTTTAAAAGCAAAGTCCAGAGTTGAAATATATTTTTAAGAATGACTGTTTATGAGGTATATTAGATGCAACCTTTACACTAAATTTTATTAAGAGCATAAGAGTGCTGGAAATGACAGACAGTAAAGAGAAGTTAATTGACAGATGGGAAACATGTAGAGTTTAGTTTAGTTACATAAATATGGATCTAGGGAACAATCAGAGAAAATACAAATTGCACTGATTGTCCTTAACAAGATCTTGCTTCAATTTTTCAAGTAGCCTAAGATAATGTGAGCTTCCTGTTTTTTTTTTGTTTTTTTTTTTAACTACAGAGACGTACTAGTAACTGTTTAAGAGCTTTCTTATTATGCAGTATCAGATAAAACTGCTCCTATTTAAATCTATGAATAAACAAATATTTTTTAAAATAAACTGACTATTCTGTTAAATTTTCTAGTAAACCACCCAAACACCAAATTACAAATATTTTGAAATAATTCTGGAAATAGAATAATTTTGGCTGTGACTTCACTTGCATTTACTGTTGCTGCTGGGTGAATTTTAATAGTTAAGATGAAACTTTTCTGTGGTTCTGTGAATCACATTATCAATTTTTTGGCATTGTTTGCATATCTTCACAATAATGCTTTTGTCTTCTAACAGGAGCATTCTATGAAATGAAGGTGAGGAAACTGACCTTCATGTAAAGTTAATTGCAAATTTATCATTTTTTGGTGTGTACTTTATCAAACTACAGAACCTTTCCCCAATAATACACTGATATTTCCTTTCCAATAAAACAGTTACAGTACAAAAGAATTCCAACTTCAATACTGTCGATATCTTAGGCAATGACTGGTCTAAGACAGAAACCGTTTTAGAGATGTCCTATGAGTGCTCTGGCTAATCAGCAATGGGCTTCCCACCCTACAACATCTCTCTTTGCTCAACGACAGCCCTTCTCTTGGCCACCATCTACCATCCATTCCTGGTTTGATCTTTGTTTCAGTTCCCTACTAGGAGGAGCCAAGAGTTTATCCTTAATTGGGATGAGAAGGGATCTGACAGAACCCTTTCACTAAGTACAACCATCTGGGCTATATTCTTAGTTGTCATTTCTGTTTTTCAATAGCCCACTCCCTCCCTAGCTCCAAACCCCACCTAGAGACATTTACAGCCATTCCTGGTAGACTAACGGAGGCCTCTGGGATAGCCATGTCAACCTGAATTAGACTTAATGGATTCCTGTGTCCTCAGATACTGGCATTACATTTTGGCCTGATGACCTCTTATCTGGGGACTTAGCTTTTTCACTGTCAAAGGAGCTTACTTCCATTTTCTTGACTCTGCTTATTTCCAGCTTACTCTTCTACCATCCTGACCTCATAGCAGAGCCTGCTGAGGTTAAGAACAGAAGTATGAATTTCACTAGAAAGACCATAAGGCAGAAATTTTTGTTTTGTTCATGGATTTATCCCAAGCTCCCAGAATAGCTATTGCCACAAGGCAAACATGCAACAGATTAAATGAATAAAAAACAACAGCCTTACCGAGATAGCAACTTATCGATATTTATTTTAGTTGCCCATTTTCAAAAAATCTCTGTTTTATCTCTCCTATGGCAAAGCAAAACAAAACAAAAAAACAAAAACCTGAGAAGACACAGCCCTTAATACCAGATGTGGCATTTGGCTTAATATCAGTCTCCTATTTTGATTTTTGGTAATTTGGTAATTTTTGAGTTTCTGAAAATGTCTACTTAGTTGACAATAGCATGTTTGGTTATTTCTTCAGAGAAGACTTAATAATGTTAAGGATAATAATTATTGCATATTTGCCATGGACACATACTTCAGGGCATTTATCTCAGAAGACTCTTGACACAACTGTATGCAGTTGGTAATACATTGAGGACTAGAGGATGCTGGACAAGTAGCAAAGCCTGAATTTGAACTGGGTTTGTTTAATAACAAAGGTATCCTAATTTATATGTCTGGCTACTCTTAATAAGCAGTATGCTTGATGTTAACATGGCACAGCAATGATTCCCAAGCATTTGACTAAAATAAAAGTATTACCTAAGAGTACATCAAAAAACAAATTTAGATTATTTCCAGCTCTTAGCAACTAACATCAGATAGTAGTAACTGAATAGCCATTATATGCCTAACAAACTAAAAGCATTTACTAGCATTATTTATAACACCATTTATGTGAGGAAAGATATTTCACAAACCCCCCACAAATAAACACATCATTGAGCTCATCTTTCCATTGGAAAGATATTTAATTCCATGATGTAAATTTATAAAAACTTATGTTCTATAATTTGGATGAAGATAGTTTAAGGAAAATATAGTAAATGATATCACTATTGCTAAAGTTCACTATATGATTAATGCTGACCAACTTCTATCTCCACTGAGGATCAGAGGAAAAATCTTATGTTTCAGCAAGAGATTATTAAGATTGACAGAAAGAAGTCTGTAGGTATAAAATTTATTCAACACAGGACAAGGTTACATTAAATAAGGTTGCTGAATCTCTAACCCTTAGAGAGCTTTACAAAGAAAACCAGCAGTCAGCCATTTTGGATGGTTTCAGCTAAAGCACAGAAAAATGAAGAGTCAAGGTCTTCAATTTCTATTGTTATATGTGATATAATTCTATAAAGTTGATCTTGTGAGATTTAATATGTAATATCTCAAAACTTTGATTTACTAGAAAAATGTTCTTTAGAGTTAAAATTTCTTCTTCTCCCTTAACTTCCTTCCAACAAACATACTGACCATCTACTATGTTAGGGAAACATATATTGACCATCTATTACATTAGGAATGTAAAGCTGAATAAAATATGGTTACTATCTTGAGGAGCACAGTTTAATACATAAGATAGGTATATAAGTGAAAACATTAAGATTTAGTTTATCAGATATATTTCAAACACTTCCCCCCAATTTTCTAGGTTGCCATTTAGTAGTGATTGGTTGATTGTTATGTTGTAGAAGTACATAGCAGTAAAATAAAAGGCAGAGTCTTGACAATTCAAGGAGGTCTTGATGATATTACGATATGTAGAGGATTTTTACTATACTATGTTAGGATAAAAAAGAACAAGTAAAAAAACTTATATAAATATGGAAGATTTTAGAAGACTTAAGAATATTAAGGCACATATTGTGACATTAAATTTTAAAATTGAAAAATAATATATAAAAACTATTACAATCACAGCACACTAGCAACTATTAATACATTAAAATTTTTCATCTGGAATTTGTTTTGTTATGACATGTGAGTGATCAACTTTACTCCTCTGCATCCCCTATCCTATCACTGATAGTTAGCTAATTGTTCTATATCACTTATAATAGTTCTCATTTACATAAAATACTACTTCTACTGTATTCTAAATTTTTATCTACATGCTAGTCTGTTTCTTGATATTTTAGTTCCAATATATTTGCATATATTTATTGCTTTAATTAATTTTATAAAATATTTAAACACTTTTTTTGTTTAAACATGTTATCAGGAAAGTTATTCTTCATCCTCTTTGCTTTACAATGTTTCCTTTATTTTTGTGGAGTCATTTTGTAAAGTGTGGAAACCAAAACTTCATTTGGATTTTCATAAAAAAATATATTAAATGTGTGCTCTGCATATTAAAATTATAATCCACTGTAATTTGCATGATAAAAGTACATTGGCACCCACATACTCTAGACACTTTTATCCTCGATTAATCTATGTGTATAGCTAAATATTACTGTGGTCATTTTAATACTTAAAATCTCCATTCCACACCAATCCTAATTGCATTTTCCTTGGTTTTCATTAAGTAATTCCCAAATATGAATTAGAAAATCATCACAATACTAATGAGACCAAGGGCAGTCTAAAAATCACATATTCACAATATACACTTTTAATATCAATACCTTATTTAGATGATTCATTTTATATCCCCCAAACTGACAATTTGAAGTAGTCATAGATAATAATATGCCTAAATTCATGATTACATGCAAAAATGTACTTTGAAGATCTAGTCCCTTAATACTATTTCATTAAGAAATTATTCACAGTATTTCTCTCACAAAAAATATTTTGTGTATTTCAGAAAGGTATGATGAAGATTTGTATGATCAATAATTGGGTGGTAAAGGAGAGGATGAAGAAAAAAGTGTGTCCCCTGTCCATGCTAGGATAAATTTAACCTTGAACACTGCAATTGGTCAGCCACTTATGTACTCTACACATCAATTTAGATGCTAAATCAGAGGTTTATAAAACATTTCTAATTTACAGTTTTCAATAAATCTGTGAAAAGTTAACACAGAAATGAAGCAGTAATATAAACAAACAAAAGAAGAGAAAATGGTTGGTCTGCATAAACAGTGTTATTTCTTCCTGCCAGCAATGACCCTTCATGACATACTGACATATAAAGTAATTAACAATTCATAGCAACAAATGCATGAACAATCTGCTTGTTTTACAGCCACCTAACACTAGTATTTATTCAGTATTCTCAAGGAAAAAGTAACAATTGACTGGTACTATGCATGAATTATTTTGGTATCTGTTCCTTCAGCATATAATGGTCCCTAAAGCACAGTGGAGGCTTATATATGCTATGAATGATGAATGACTCAAACATGGAATTATTAGCTTATGTATACTACAAGTAAAGATCAAATGCCAAAAATGATTACAAGAGAAAAAATACAAGAATATATAGTTTCATTATTATATGAACAATTATAATTATTAACATATGCATTGATTTCAGGGGCCTGCTTATGAAACTATAAGTATTTACTGCATCCCTAGTAAATGTAAAAATTAAGTTTGGACATAAAAACATAAGGGATATTGTTGCTTTTTATGACTCAGAATATAGTTCATTAGCAATATCTTTCTAAAAATAATATTTAAAAATAAAAATGCAAATAGTTGAAGAATGCTTTGTATGAATTAACATCAATAATTTATTCATATTTTAGGAATATATAGCACACAAACATACCCTCAACTCTTCTTTATATATTTGAAATAAATAGTTTAATTAATTTATACTTATCTCTATTGAATGATAATACAAAAATCTAAGTCTAAAAATGTAAGTCCTTATTTTCCAAAAAATGATTCTACATTGAAAGGTAATCCATGATTAGATGAAAGTGCATATAATCAATGCCAATAAATATTTTAAACATTGGGAAAAAATAATCTTAGAACACAAGGACACAGTAGTTAGTAATAGGTTTCTGTGTGTTAAAAGATGGATTTCCTGAAAGACTAAGAAGTCATCAGAGTTGACTAGCTGGTAAACCCCCAGTGAGCTTTCAAACAGAGCCTGTAAACTTGTTCTCTTCAATCTTCCCATCAATAACTTCTTCAATACTTAACAAAATGTAGGTTCCTGGTAAGTCTTTCCTGACCTGGCTGTATATAGCTTTCCCTGGCCCTCTTCAAACAATTTATTCTCACCACTGCACCTTGCTTGTTTCCATTACATTGTTTGTCATAATTAATGAATGCTTATTTGTTTCCTTGGCTTCTTTAAACCTCCTCCTCTGATTACAAGCTATGTAAAGATAAGAGCCATACAGTCAGTACATCTCAGTACAATGCTGGTCACAAAATAAACAGTTCAAGAAGTTTTTGTTAAATGAAAGAAAGGAGAGAAGGTCTAAAAAGATTTGTCTTTGTTCACTGTTATGTTCACACCTATGAGAGAGGATACAGGTAATATATTTTTATTCATTAATAAATATCTTTATAGAGATTGGAAAATTACTAATAAATATAATTTACAAAAATGTCCTGGTATCCACACTTGGGTTTTAATGGGAATGGCCCCCAAATCAAGATCTAAGATTCCCTTTCTTCAAAGCAACTCATGTATAGTGGCTCTGTATATAATGGATAAGAATAAGTAAGAAGAAAGTAAGAGTCAGGGATTATTGCTCCTGTTGTTCCAGTCCTTCCAAAAGAAAGAAAAGGTACACTCCTTAAAGATACACTGAGCATGGAAACTGTGGGGTTCTCATCTCCATGCACACATAAAATGGTACACAGGCAACTAGACGAACAGGTACAAGGGAAGAAGATAATAAATGCCCTTGGGTTTAGGCAGCTACCCCAGACCACAATATAATTGTATAAAGATATTTTTATGTATTTTAAAGATAACTACAATTATTTCCAAGCACATAACTACAAGTTATCCAAATAGAATCCAATAAAGACCAAGGAGTCTGACCAAAAGTATCATTTGTAGAACTGAGGCAACTACTGGCTGCAATGGAAAAGAAAAAATAGCTGGATAGATAAGGTATAAGCATTAAGAAATGAATGAGCCATCCCCTCATGTAGCTGTAACAGTCATCACTGTTTTATCCTTTCTGACAAGTCAGGAGAACAAGGAGTCCTCATGAAGTCAGGGAATGCTAAAAAGAATTTCCAGTTTAGGAACAAAGAACAAATGACTTGAAAATGCTTTTACTCTAACATTCCTACCTCTCAAGTAACAGTCTTTCGTGAAGTGATGTGCAGTATAAAACACTTGGGAGTATCAGATTTTTAGGAGAAGTAAATGAAGTGGGGGGAAAAATACAAACTTTGGTTATTTTAACATTTCAGAACTACTACCACTACTACTACCACCACCACCACCACCACCACCTCACATTTATGGAGTGATTATTATGGAGGGATTAAAATGTTCTAGGTACTATGCTAACCACATTTGTTTAATTGTCACCATATTCTATAAGTGCTATTATTATCTTGATTTTATATGCTAAGATTTGAGGTGAGGAGGAAATGGTCTGAGGTTATGTTATTAAAAATATCTAAGTGCAGCTGGCATGGTGGTGCATGCCTGTAATCCCAGCAACTCTGGAGGCTGAGGCAGGAGGATAGCTGAATTCAAACTCAGACTTAACAACTTAGCAAGGCCCTAAGCAACTTGGCAAGACCCTGTCTCTAATAAAATATTTTTTAAAAAAGGATGGGGATGTGGCTCGGTGGTTAAGCACCCCTGGGTTTAATCACTGGTAAAACAAACAAATAAATATAAATCTAAGTGCAATAGGAGGAAACAATGACTTTACTCAGATGTTCATATGGTCTTTGAATATAATGCACCTCTAAGAAAAATTTAGTAAACTTATTTACATAAAATAATTTATATAAGCTGATAAATGCTTACTGTACAATTTTCAGTGATTATTACTTTGTGGTTATATAATTATCCAGATAATGACTAACAATACATTTGAATCCACTATATTAGGTAAAGAGTTCAGATATATATGAGAGGAAAGTACAGATACAATTATCAATCTTTAATTCCTGGCACGTTAGGATCTTGAGACAAGTTCAGTGAAAGAAAAAATAATTAGTTGCTTTAAGATTTTCTCTACTTTGCATCAACTTCTATCTTACAAGGAACGATCATATTTCTAACCTTATATTTCCTATTAAATGCTCTTATCCTTTAAGGCCTTAAGTAATAGATTCAGACTCAGTTTTGAGAACACAGTTAAGGCTGCTGTCCAAAGAGAGCAAAGAAAACCATTAAATGTTTTTTTCCTAATAACGGACAAGGGACAAGAGCATCTGTCATTAAGAGGTGTTAGAGATGGTGAGCATTTTTTCGTGTATTTCTTGATTGATTGTATATCCTCTTCTGAGAAGTGTCTGTTCCGGTCCTTGGCCCATTTGTTGATTGGGTTATTTGTATTTTTGTTGTTTAACTTTTTGAGTTCTTTGTATATTCTAGAGATTAAAGCTCTATGTGATGTGTGAGGCATTTGCAGGGAAATGGATGGCATTAGAGCAGATTATGCTAAGTGAAGTTAGCCAATCCAAAAAAAACCAAATGCCTGAATGTCTTCTCTGATATAAGGGAGGTGACTCAAAATGGGGTAGGGAGGAAGAGCATGAGAAGAAAATTATCTCTAGATAGGGAAGAGAGGTGGAAGGGAAAGGGAGGGAGAATGGGAATTGCACGAAAGATGAAAGGAGACCCTCATCGTTATACAGATTACATGTATGACAATGTGAGAAAAAAAAAAGAAGTGTGGCACATTAGACTGGGTGGAAAGAAGTGAGGGGAGGGGAGGGGAGGGAAGGGGAGGGAAGGGGAGGGGAGGGGAGGGGGGATAGGAAGAACAGCAGAATAAAATAGACCAAAAAAAAAAAAAAGGAGGTGTTAGGTTTCAAAGAACAGCAGATGCCTGAGGACACAGGAAAGGAGGAGGACTCACAAAGTGATCTGGAGAAATTTACACAGGGGTTTAAAGAAAAAAAAAAATTTCTCTGAATAGAAAAATATTGACAACAATTTCCCACTGCATTTCGATTCTCAAACCCTTCAAATGGAGTATGCCAACATGGGTAAAGGAAACTGCCAGGCACCTAGGGTTTTTATCCTTTAAATGTTTCTTGCCTTATTAATGCTAACATAAGCTCACAAGTATAACCAGATATGGACTATGATGTTTAATAAACAGGCTAAAATGTTCTCTAGCTAAAAGGAGCACTTATGAAAATGTAAATTCATCTAGGGCACTGGTCTTAGAATTAAATTTGAGTCAAATGATTACTTTTAGTTTGAAAAGCCAATGTGAATATAATGCTAGTAAGTATAAGAATTATGGCAGTCTAGTTGGGGATATTAGAATAAATATATATGTCCCCAAAAGAGTTCATAATACTATGATTATCTATTTTTATTTTAATCAATTACCTTCTAGGTCTGATCCTATATAATTAAAGTAATATTTATTGGTACAGTTCACAATTTACACATTATTATTTACATTATGCCACTTATTAATAAACATTTGGTAGATATCTTCTTATGAAAAATCCTTTACTAAATGACTATGAGGTAGTTCTTTTATCAAACTTCATAATTTAAGGAAGTCATCAGAATAATATACAGCTAACTATAAAAAAAACTTTCGGCATTTAAAATGGTATACCCAGGAACCTCATTTTATGTAAGAGTGACATGGGTTTACCATAAAATGGTAGATATATACCACAATGTCCATACAGTTTCCAAGAACTTGATATTTTATACAGGGTTACAAATACATTATTTTGTGAGACATTTTTGACACACAGAATTATACACAATCTAACCCATGGAATTATGTGTAATCTCATTTACTATTTAGAAATGGACTCAATATTTAATGGTAATGAGCATAAAATGCTTCTGGTTTGCTATTCTAGAATGTAATCCTGGAGGGGAAAAAAAGAACTTTTCTGAATTGTAACAATATAAGCATAATGGAGTTATGCTACAACTGAGGAAGAATCAGTTATGTCAAAAAGTTCTTTAAAATAAAGGTAAAAATTAATCCCACAGGAAAGATGAAATGGAAAGTTAAATTGTCTCACCATAGGTTCCCTTCAAGAGTGCTGACATTTATGACAGAGAGTACCATACTCTTTTACCATAAACAGAGATTCCATTCATCTTTTGTTCACTGGTCTTTTTTTAAAAAAGAGTATAATCACATACAGATTTTTTAAATTCATTTTAATTCATTCACTTTAGTCTCGACTCTGAACTGCTGAATCATTTTTCATACAAGAAGTAGAAAATAACATTATGCTTAAAAATGCCATTCATCTCCATTCAAACTACGTGTTTTTCTTTATTTACAAAGAGTGACATCCCAAAGGCAAAATGCAATTCAAGTGTTTTATGTGAAAGAAGACAGGCTGCTTCAGTAATAATTATCTTGAAATATGGTGACAGCCTACAATCATGGACATCAGTGCAACAGAATGTAAATATCCATTTGTTTCTCAGAATAAGATGAAATAGCAACTTTTTAAACAAATAACTTGATGCAGATTTGGTTTAATTCATCAGGTATGTTTTAGAACTAGACAACTGATTCATTTCTTAACATTTAGGATGACAAACACACTGTCAAATTATACTTCCAAATGGAAGGAAAGCAATCTATAGACATGGTTATTTTGTTTTTGATCATCTGACAGTATATTTTCTTCAAAAGAGAAAGGAGAAAATCCATGAGGCAACAGAAGCAGTCAAGCCATTTAAATCAATGCTATAGATAAAATAATTCCATTATAACTGATATCTGGAATCAGTAGCATTACATTTCTTGTCAACATCTCTCTTAGCAAAAATACTTTCATAGGTTTCCATCTCCCTAGTGTAGGGTAAGTATTTCTGGAAGTGTGTCGACCTCTTCAGGACACAGTTACACCTAGGCTGAGGTAACTCAAGGGAGCATAGGCCCCACAGACACCAACTTGCTCTTTAATTTGATCTGTTGAAAGTTATGTTTCCCCATCCAAACCTCTTTTTGGTTTCTCATCATTTTTCATGTTATACTCTGGTTGAACAAATATATCTCGTGTCTGCATTTATATGAAAATCCTCCCGAAGAGTTTGTTTAATCCATTATAAAATTTTCTATCAAAACCAAGAGTAGGCTAAGCACAAAATTGACCAACATGAGCTTTTGAAAGGAAGGAGGGGGATAAGAAGGAAGATTTACATACTTTTGTAAGGTATGTTTATACATCTTAAAAAGCATCTAACTACAAAAGAATAAAAATATCACAAACCATGAAAAAAAAAAAAAATCAATGGAAGCTAAAAATTCAGCTCTGCCCACTCCCCCCAAAAAGGAATTTCATATGGGGGAGGGAACCCCACAAAATCTGTCTGGTAGAATACGAACTTGAAGCTTCCTGATAGAAATATCTAAAAATAATGAACTATTTTGATAATTTTAAGTTGAATAACCTAAGAAAACTATTATATCTAATCTCAAAAATCTCATAGATGAAGTAATAATTTGCTAATATGCCACTTACTTTGTTACACTCATGCAAGTCCTTTTCCACTTATAACTACTTGGGACGGTTAATAGGTATAGTGGTATTACGAAAAACATTTTATTTAAAATAGGATCCGAGAAACTTCGAAGTTATCTTCACCTACCATAGCCAAACTATTAATAAATCATGTTGATTCTACCAATTAAATAATCTTTATTTTTCATTTCTTTTCCATGTCTGTCTTTCAGGCTTTTAAAATATTTTGCCTCCATGGTATTTTGTGCTTAAAATTTTTCACAATAAATGTTAAAAAACTTAAGATCTTCATTAACAATGATAATCATTTAATAACCCTTACGTTAGGGCCTGAAAAAAACTTAAATATTCTGCAACATCTCTTATGATAGTTAAGCATTAAAGCAAACTCATGATTAGCAACAAATATCTCCTGGTTTGTCTACTGAGACTTGAGAAAGAATAGAGGAGGGATAGAAGAAAGAAGAGATGGAGTAAAAGAGGGAGAGAGGAAGAAAACAATCTGTACACTCAAATAGCTAACAGTGTAATGCAGAAGTAAGATGTTCATTTAGGGTATGTAAATTGATTTGAAATGTCTCCTGAAGATTCATATGGTAAAGGCTTGGTCCCAAGTGTGGAACTACTCAGAAGTGGGTGAACCTGTAAGAGGTGGGGCTAAAGGGAGAGTTTAGGTTATTGGGGGCATGCCCTTAAAGGACATTTTGGGGACCCCCATCCTTGTCCTTCCAGCAGCAAAGAGGTGAGCAGCTTTGCTCTACCATGCACTTCCCATCATAATGTGTTGCTTTGCCACAGGCTCAAAAGCAAAGGCACCAATCGATAGTGGACTGAAACCTCTGTGAGCCAAAATAAAACTTTACTCTTTATAAGTTAATTAGCTCAGATGTTTTGCTATAATAACAGAAAGCTGACTAATACAGAAGATAAATATAGATAACAGGGAAGGAGGGGAAATTGGTGGCAGGGAGTAGGATTTGATCATGGTCTTGATGGAAAATTAGTGATATAAAGGTGGAGAATAGGGACTTTTTTAATGTTTTAGTTCTCTTTCAAAAAATTTAGTTTTATGTCTTCATTTAGAGAAAAACATGGCCAGCAAAACATGGTCCACAAGCCAAAGCTGGCCCACTTTATTTTCTGGTAAATAAAGTTTTACTGGAACATAACCATGTTCCATTATTTACAAAGTTTTACTGGAACATAACCATGTTCCATTATTTACAGGTTTTTGATGGCAGTTTCATTGCTCTACAATGGCAGAGTTAAGTGGCTATGATGGAGACCATATGACCTTGAAAGCCTAAAATGTCTAATAGCTGGCCCTGAAGAAAAAACTTCTAGAGTGAAGGTTCATCTATTTTTGTCTACTTCACCAATTATCCTTAAAATCCTGCATAATTATAGATATCTTAAAAATAATTTTATATTAGCATATAAAAATGAGGGAAAAAAGTAAAATTTACCTTAAGGTCTTTATTAAATACTATCCTATCAATGTTTACTTCTGTCTACTCAATTATATAACACTGCAAATATTTGAGAAGTGCTATATGCAAAAATCAGTCATTGAGAGGTATTGGGAACCTTAAAAGAAAGAACTTAATATTAACCTTAGTTCTTTGTATGTCATGATCACCATTTGCATTTATAGTGAGTTACCAAAGATGTAGCTTATGAGTGGAATGAATTAATCTTATGACATGTCTTTGTGTATTAGAGGAAAGGACATTAATGAGTGGGTAAGAAATCAGAATTCATCACTGACTATATACAAATCATTGTGTGGACAAAACTTTAATTCTAAGAATGTCACTTTAATACTGCCTATCACTACCACATTCATTTTGAAAGCACAAGGCCAATATTACCTTAGAAAAGCCATTCTAATAGTTCTGATATTTTTTTCTCTGATATTGTATTTTGTTATCTATTCCTATTTGCATGGTCTGTCTCTTGTATATTAAAGACTGTAACATTAGATCATATTTTAAATATATATTATTTGGGGCAAATAATGATATATGGTAAGAAAAGTAAATTTTCCTTATCAAAAAGTAACCCTTTGAAAAGGTTAAGCACAATTCATATTATAAAAAACTAAGATTCCTCAACATTTAATCAATATATAATTTTTAAATGCATAATTATACAGTTGTACTATGTGCCAGCACTGTGCTAAGCAATGGGGATAGGATTTCAAAATAAAATGTTTCCACTCTTCAAGAGGTTCTAAGCTTGTGTATATATGCATGTACATATGAAGCAACAATATTTAGACACCTTCAAAAGAACTCAGTAGCTCAGTTTCAAATAAAATATTTAAGCATATATGTGTTGCCCCAAGAGTTGAAAAGATAATTTCTTCAATATATACTGTTTGAAAATAGTTCTCAGATGTTTTTGTTTCATAATATAAAAAAGGTTTCTCAAACATCCTATGATAATTGTTATGGTTTAGATATGGGTTATCTCCCAAAGCTTGTGTGACATAATGTAAGAAAATTTAGAGGTAAAATGACTGGGTTATGAGACCCTTAACCTAATCAGTGCTTTAATCCACTTGAATGGATTAACTGGGTGGTGACTGGTAGGTAGAGTATTGCCTGGAAGAGCTGGGTCATTTGGGGTATAAATTTTATAAACAGAGCTTAGTCTCTCTCTGTACTGAGCTGCTTTCCTCTGCTTTAGCCTCTTACCATGGTGTAACCTCACCTTGGGCCCAGGGCTATGGAGTCAGTCATCTATGGTCTGAACCTCTGAAACCATGAGCTCCCAAATAAACTTTTTTCTCTTTAAAATTTTCTTATCAGGTCTTTTGGTCACAGCAGTGAAAATCTGACTAAAACACTTTCTAATCCCCTGTTTCTTAGTGTTAAGGAGAAAAAAATATTTAAGTAGGTATTTATAATCCACACCTTTTCTATATCATTTCCTACTTAATTGAGAATTCCTCATATTCTCAAATCTAGGACAAATCTAGGTGAGCAGGAGAAAACTAGTTCTCACTCCAGCAAAGACCTCTAAGTCCTTCTCATATTAGTAACTCTGCAATTGATTATGAAGATGCAGTATATATACTGGCATCTTATCAAGCTAGTTCTAGATTCAGTAGTGAGGGGAATCTATTAGAGAGAGAGAGAGTGTGTATGTATTTTATTTGTTTTTATATATGTGACAGTAGAGTATATTTTGAAATATTATACATTAAGTATGACTTATTAAATTCTGTTCTTGTGGTTAAACATGATGTGAAGATCTCTTTTCAAAATCTAGGGGATTCTAGTCATGACTGATTTTGCATTGTCAAAGACTATAGGACAGACAGATGACTAAGGAAAGATGAACAGATGAATCAAATAATTATGGATATCTACGAAAATGTGGAAGGTTTCATTTAACTGAGAGGGTCAATGTATCTGATCCATCAGGTCAGAAAACAGCCCTTTGCTCTTCTCAGGAGAATACAGAAGTACAATAAATAGGATATAAGAACATGCACTACTGAGAATTACAGGGACACTTCTACTCTGCCAGAAATCCTTTTAAAGCAATAGTCAAATGTTTCACAAGATGAGTTCAATTAAGCTAAAATGAAAATTTAATAAAGATTGGAAAAAAAGCTAATTTCTTTCTCTTCTCATAAGAAAAATCAGCAGGTGCAGAAAAGTCAGGTAGAATTTCTGACCATTGTAATTTTGTCTTCTAAGTAAATAAAGTCCTACAAATGGAAATATAAGAGTGAATACTATGCATCAAAAAGCTCTGTGCAGAATGATCTCTCCCTGTACCTACTGGGGAGCAGGAGCCAGGAAAGGCCCACAAAGTTGGTCATCATTGGTTGCCAGTAGCAAGACTGACCTCAGCTCCACTATGGTCAACAAGGTACAACTCTGCAGTAGACATATAGAGACCACATTCTTGATATGATGTCCATCTGCTTTAATCCTATCCAAATACTGATTTTTTACTAGCACCTTTTGTAGACCGTTTATTTCTTCTTCAGTCTTTACTTTCTTTCCATATTCTAATATGCCTTGCTGTCCAATGTTGTCTTTCTGTACAACTAGATAACAATTAAAAGTTATTATAATCTGAACTTCGTATTCGTTTTCTCAAAGGCCTTTTATATCTCTTAATTTGACCTTACAACCACTGACTGAAAGGTAGGTATCATCGATCCTCTTACAAGATGGGGGTTGGAAAAAGCCTTTGGATATTAAGATGTGTGTGAGTGATTTTTGCCTTTAAACTTTTTTGTCATGGGGGGGGGAGTTCCAAGATGGCAGATCAGAGAAGGTTGCTTTTCTGGCTGCGCTGTGGTATAAAAGCAAGAAAGCAGACGGGCAGCTTCTCAGGTGGGTGAACAAAAAGAGAGAGAGAGAGAGAAAGAGAGAGAGAGAGAGAGAGAGAGAGAGAGTGAGAGTGAGAGTGTGTGTGTGTGTGTGTGTGTGTGTGTTTGTGTGTGTGTGTGTGTGTTTAGGGGTACTTTACTGGAATTTAATCTGTACATTCAAAGCAGATGTGGGACTCAGAAGGTTGGATATAATAAGGAAGGAATTCCCTGTGTCACAGCTGCTGCTGGAGGCACCAGTCAGACCAGTCCCTCTGTGAGCAAAGTGAAGGCACAAGGGAATTAAAGGAACTTGCCTTTTTAGGAGGGCTGAGGCTTGTCTGGTACAAAGAGTTAGAGATCAAAGACACTGCCTGACTAAACTGAAAGGCATACTGCACAATATCCTTGTGTGGGAAAGAAGTCACCATTTCTCCAGGCTGTGTGCAGAGGACAGAGGAAGGAACCATTTTGCAGCCACAGTGCAGGAGTCAACACCTGAGAGACATGATTCCTGGCAAACTGAAGTTTGACCTGAAATACAGGTCTGTATTTGCAAACCCACACTGCATGACATACAGTGTGCCTAAGTGACCATGAAAAAAATCAAATGTGAAGAGAGGTTTATACAGGGAACTACTGGTCATGGAAACCCATCTGGCTCTCCTCCCAGCCCCCAACCTGGCCACTTCCAGGACCAGCTCTGGGAGAGAGACATCTGCCTGGGAATTTGAAAGGGTGGGGGATGGAAAGTTTGAGTTTGTAGACTGAACTGTAGTTTGAGACCAGAAAATGTAGGTTCTGCAAGTGACATAGTGGATTAAGAAATGGCTCCTTAATCACAAGTGGAACCCAGGGGAGATCCCTGGGGTACAGTCTTCCAGAGTGGATCAGCGATTGCTGGGCCCTGGAAGTGTGCTGATTTAAAGTCTCACACCAATTAGCATTTAGCAAAGAACCTGAAGCCCACCTAAGACTAACACTAACCCCCTACTCCAGGAGTTCTGCCTATGAGATTATCTCTCACCCTAGCAATGCCATCTAACTCTGCTGAAAAGGAAAGCTGAAAATCTTTTGAACTCTAGCAGACACAGTTCTTTAACTTTTCATCAAGATTTTTTTTTCCTTTTCTGTTCTCATTGTGACCTGAATGGTTCATGGACATCTATACATATTCATATTTCTGGTTTTTTTTCCCATCATTTCTAGCATTTCTGAAGCCAGTTATTTTTCATGGATCAGTATTTTTAAGGGCTAGATATTTGGTATGTTTGAAAAAATAAAAGAATATAAAACAAAACAAAGTTTTACTTCATATTTTTTCCTCACTTATCTGTTTCCCTTGATTTTGTTTTTCCTCTGCTAAAAAGCATTCTCTATTGTTCTCTCACTCTTCCCTTAATCTTTTATTTCTAAATTCCCTCCTCCTCTCTCATAACCAGTCCACTATTCAAAATTGTAAACCCTTTTATAAACTTAACTGTTTTAACAGTGGGCAATACTGATCATATAATTTCTGTTTATTGTGACAATTACCATTGTAGATGTGACAGCAGGAACTATTTGGTTTAATGCTGTATATTGTTTGCATTTGTTGTTATTAGTTGTCTTTCCCTAAATGGTAGGATACTGGAAACCTTCAGGGAAACTATATTCCACAGGGTAGAAACTCTACTATCTCAGATCCTTACTGCTAGATGGGTAGACACACCAATAACAACAAAAGAACAAATCACCCCAAACAGACCAAGATACCTCAATAACAGAATCCAATGCCAACTCAGTGGAAGAAGTGACAGAGAAGTAACTTAGAATGTACATAGTCAAACTGATCTGCAAGGTAAAGGATGACATAAGGAGTGAAATCAGAGAAAATACAGGAAGTGAAAGATCATTTCAATAAAGAGAAGAGATTCTGGAAAAAAAAAGTCAAGTAGAAATCCTCAAAATTAAGCAACCAATAAGCCACATTAAAAATTCAGTGGAAAGCATTAAATGGAACCACCATTTGACCCAGTTATCCTACTCCTCGGTTCATACCCAAAAGACTTAAAATCAGCATACTACAGTAATGCAGCCACATCAGTGTTTATAGCAGATCGATTCACAAGAGCTAAACTACAAAAACAACCTAGGTGTTCAATAGATGAATGGATAAAAAAAATGTGGTA
Source organism: Ictidomys tridecemlineatus (assembly GCF_052094955.1). Taxonomy (NCBI): domain Eukaryota; kingdom Metazoa; phylum Chordata; class Mammalia; order Rodentia; family Sciuridae; genus Ictidomys; species Ictidomys tridecemlineatus. Next base: position 115,172,680 of record NC_135477.1, on the reverse strand, counting down.
TATATACTCAATAGAATATTACTTAGCTTTAAAGAAGAGTGAAATTATGGCATTTGCAGTTGGAGAATATCATGCTAAGAGAAATAAGCCAAAGGCTGAATGTTTTCTCTAATATGTGGATAATAATTCACAATAAGGCAGGGGATACTAGAGAAGAATAGTGTTACCTTAGATTAGGTGGAGGGAAATGATGGGAAGGGAGAGGAGGGAATGTGGGATCAGAAAAGATAATAGAATGAAACAGACATTATTACTTTATGTATATATATGACTGCATGATCAATATGATTTGCAACATGCACACTCAGAAACATGAGAAATTATATCCCATATATGTATGATATATCAAAGTGTATAAATGCATTCTATTGTCATGTATAACCAATTAAAACAAGTAAAAAATTAAAGTTAGATCACTTGGAAAACAGTTTTAGGCAATGTAGACAAAACATACAATCTTGAAAATAAAGTTGATCATGGAGAAAAGATGTTTTAAGAGACCATGAACAGAACTTCTATGAAACATGAGATAAACTCCAAAGACCAAATTTAAGATTTTTCAGGATAGATGAAGGCTCGGAGATACAAACCAAAAGAATACACACTCTTTTCAATGAAATAATATGAAAAAACTTCCCAAACAAAGAATGAAATGGAAAATCAGATACAGGAGGCTTATAAGACCTCAAATATACAAAATTACAACAGACTTGCACCAAGGCACATTATTATGAAGATGCCTAATTTACAGAATAAGGATTGAATTTTAAAGGCAATCAGAGAAAAATAACAGGTTCATTTACAGGAAATCCAATCAGGATCTCAGCTGATTTAACTCAGACCCTCAAAGCTAGGAGGTCTTATATACTAAGCACTGAGAGAAAATGGATACCAGCCAAAAATACTATACCCAGAAAAATTAATCCTTGAAATTGACACTGAAATAAAAACATTCCATGATAAACAAAAGTTACAAGAAAGCAACTGCAAAACATTCTCAATAAAATATTTCATGAAAAATAGAAGTGAAAACCATCAAAGAGGAACTATATTGGAAGAACAGTCAATCAAGAACAAATTAATTCAGAGTAAAAACCAGAAATAAATCAAAATAACAGGGAATAAAGATAATTCCGCAATAAAAACATTGAATGTAAATGGCCTAATCTCATCAATCAAAAAAAACCAGAGGGTTGGATTGGATTATAAAACAAGAACCAACAACATTCTGTGTCCAAGAGACTTACCTCATAGGCAAAGACATCTAGAGACTGAAGGTAGAAGAATGAGGAAAAACATATCATCCATATGGATGATATAAACAAGGAGACATTTCTATCCTCATATTATAAAAGTAAACTTCAAGCCAAATTAATCAGAAGGACAAAGAGGGCCATTTTATACTGCTTAATGGAACTAAACATCAACAAGACATAACAATCGTAAATATTTATAACCCAAATAATGGAGCATCTTCATACAAACAAACCCTTCTCAATTTCAAGAACCAAATAGACTCCAACACATTAATATTGGGTGACTTTAACAGGCAGACCTCTATCACCACTGCACAGATCCTCCAAACAAAAACTAAATAAAGAAGCTATAAAACTAAAAAATACAATTGATAATTTAGACTTAACAGACACATATAGATCATTTCATTCAATGACTGAATACACTACTTTTACCAGTACATGGAACCCTCTCGAAATAGATGTTATGTAAAGTATCACATATGTCCCCATAGAATTGTAATATTATCTTAATATATTTTTAGCATCTATGGGTTTTGATAGCTCCCTTTCTATTAATTTTTGTGTTCTTGTTTTATTAGATTTGTTAGGCTTTATAAATTTTCAGCAATATTAATTCATTTCTATTTCACATATTTCTACTCCTACTCTTTTTCTTTCCTACTACCTAATTTAAAAATAATTTGACTGCCAAACTATCGTCTTTCTGATAAAAGTACTTTAAGTTATAAATGTTCATCGGAGTGCTGTTTCGTCCCAGAGATTGGTGTTGTAAGTTTTTATTATCACTTAGTTCAAAGCACTTTTTAATTTCTTGTGCTTTCTTCTTTGACCTGTGACATATTTATAAGTGTGCCATTTAATTTTGAAGTAGTTGTGATTTAGGGGTGGGTTCTATATATCATAAGGTGATTGATTTCTAATGTAATAAATGATGCAGGAAGCACAGTCTGAATGATTTCAAATTAGAAAAAATAAAAATGCTTTTTATATTATATTGGTTACATTTGTGTCAAAACATTTCAAAGTTGATCAAATTATATATTTAATACATGGCATTTTATTGTACTTCAATTTTATCTGAATAAAGCTATACATAAGTTTTTTTTTTGTCATAGAAAAACTAGAAAAATGTCTCCTTTACTTTAATACTCATTCCTTGAGATGTGGACAAATAATGAGACATTACCATTGTTAAATCGGAGTTGTTGGAAAACAATACCAAGCTGTATTCTGTTTACATATTTCACTGCTAAGTTATTTCAAATATTACCAGGAATTATATTAATTATAATAGCAAGATTTTTGAGGAAGAAAATCAGTTACTTTTCTGATTTTCTACCCTAAGAAAAACTTCCAAAATAGATTTTTATGAATGGAGTTTTTATAATCCCCCCAACTATAGTATATTTGGACAGAATTAGAGAAATTTCTGAATTCAGTGAAAGTAGTTTTTTTTTTTTTTCCAGTTGTCACTATCATTTTTGAGACCATAAAGATACCAATGTTGATATAAACTAAGATTTTAAAAGGAGCAGTGAACAATCAGAGATTATTTATGTCAACAAGTTAAATAAACATTACCCCAGAGTTAATTTTGGATAAATGGTACTACCATCATAAGTCGAAATATTTATATTTGAACCTGCTTTATCTTTAAAAATCTAGAGGAAAAAAATTAACTGAATTTTCAAACACACACATACATCTATCTATCTGTATATATGTATGTATGTGTGTTTAGAAATATATTTTACTGATTATTCTTCCATGTACTTTTCTTGTCTTCAAATATTTCATTTATTCATTGATCAATTCAAAGTTTTACTGATTCACTCATCCATTCATTCATTCATTTTTCTTCCATCCTTATCCAAGTTGGACATTTCCCTTTATTTCTAGATTGATACTCACTTGTCTACTCAAAAGCTTCAAAAATATTTTACACCTACTTCAGTTCAACCTGCCCCAAGTTAAAACTTAAATTCAATGCTCCTGCCCAAAAAAACCCAGTCCTCTTTCAGTTTTCTCTATTACCCATCTGCAGAAGCCAGTGACGAGGAAGATGTTTTTATACCAACTTCCCAGTCAATACCTCCCTCCAGTCCAGTCTCAGTACTTCACTAACTATTCTAAGGAATTTTATAGAAGAATATTTATTAAATTAGAAGTCAATTTACTTTATAGCTCATGATCTTACTTTAGAAGACTTTTTGCACAGTACTCGAACACAACAGTAAGTGAATGTTAGTTCTTCAGATAATACTAATTTTTCAAGGATTAGGCATGATCTGTTGGCATTATAAACCAACAACACTACAGTATGTGTTACTCATTGGTAAATATTAACTATGCTCACCTACAAGTCATAAAACCACCCCATCAGAAAAATATGACCCTCCATAAATTGTTGGTACATTTAATTTTACTTACGTCCCTAAATCAATGGATCTGTGAATTATATAGTATTTTAAAAGTATACTTAAAGATCTATAACTTATTTGGGAAACGCATGCCAAGTTGAATGCAAACATTGCAGATGAGACCCTGAGTGTCATTAATTTCAAGGTCACATTCTACCACTTCTTTCATTACAAGCATTATAGAGTTAGCATTGTCAAGTACAATGCCAGCAGTGTTACTGTCCATCTTGCTCATGGTTTCAAAACCAGCTCTAGGACAGTACTCAGTGTAGAGCAGACTCCCAGTAAAAAGGAAGCTACAAGTAATGCTTTTCTTTCATCTGGTTTATGACAGTTTTCAGTAGTAATGGTAGAATTATTAGAATTACAAAAAATACAACACTGGAGGGTGCCTTACACACACCTAAATGAACTAGAAAAATACAGGAAGACCTTTTATTTTGAAGTCTCTGTGAGAATATGAAGTCATCTTTCACTCTTTTTCCTTACATACTATCTACATCAACAAATCCTGATGGAAATTGTGGATGTGTAACCGATGTGATTCTGCAATCTGCATTTGGGGTAAAATTGGGAGTTCATAACCCACTTCAATCTAATGTATGAAATATGATATGTCAAGAGCTTTGTAATGTTGTGAACAACCAATAAAAAAATAAAAAATTAAAAACAAAACAAAACAAAACAAAAAACAAATCCTGATGGCTCTACCTTCTACACACATCTAGAATGGGACCCTTCTCATGGTTTCTACCACGACCACCTGCTTCAATTCTCATCCTCTCTCCATTAGACTAGTGCGACAGCCTAAGAACTGGTCATCTTGCTCTGTACTTACACTCTTAAAATTTATTCTAAAAAAAAAAAAATTAAAAAATATTAGAACTAATCTCACAAAAACCTGTGACAGATCTAGTCAGGCCTCAATGCCCCCATCTCACGCAGACTAAAAGCCACAGCCATTTCAATGGCTTGCAAAAGCTTCATGATCAGACTACTTAACAAAGAACCTCATTTTCTATTCCTTGATGGTGTACTTTGGACACAGCTAGGATGCTCCTGGCTTGGGGCCTTTTTGCATCTGCCACACTTGGGTAGAGGAAGCTCTTCTGATTTTTACCTGGCTCATTCCTGTATCTCTTTTGGCTGTAACACTGGACATAAAATAGTGCTCATCTCCACTATCCCATTCCCCTCTTATTTGACTATCCTCCATCTCATGTGTGTTTGTAATATATTTGCTGCTGTTTTTGTAAATGCATTCCTTCTCCACTTTCCTTCATTTTTATCAGTTCTATAAGGGCAAAACTTTGTTTCATTCATAGGCAATGTATACAGAAGAGTGCTCATTTAAAACATAATTAGCTTTGGTAACATTTAGCTAAAAGGATAATGAAAGTAAGACAGTACACTATGGAAAAGTAGGCTAGAGAGAAACAGCCTAGAGACTCCCAGACTTTTAACTTAGCTTTTTCCCCAAAGTGAGGATATGACTTTGTTAACACTGATTTTAGTTTTTAAACCACTAGAACCCTACGTCTAAAACTTTACATTCATGAAAACTATATAAATTTCTAAGTACTCCCTTATAATGGTGCTGTAAGCTCCACTAACATAGCAAATTTCTTGGATTTGACAAGGCCCCATCCTGTTTAGATGGCATCATCATTAGAAGCTCTGGAGGCCATGATGAAATGAACTGAGATAGATTGTATTTTCACTTTCTTTCTGTACTCATCCTTTTCAGGAAAGTTTCTCTGTTCTTGGATAACTAGATAACATAATTTAAAATTATATAGACCTGTGTGGTCTCTTCTTGATAAGTTGTGGTCCCCTTAAAGTGCTATAGATATTTCCTAATGCAGAGTGTTGACATACTCCTTTCCTAGATGTTGGTGTTCTCGATTAGATGTTGGTATTCTCGGTATTGAGAAAGCGAGTCATGAATAAAATGAAGTCAGTATCTTTATGGCACTTCCATTTTAGTTGGGAGAGACAGGTGAAAAAAAGTCAGTATTTCATATATATAGTCCATGTATATACTCATTGACTTATGATGGGGTTGGGCACCAATAAATCTATTATGAATGAAAAATACTACAAATAAAAATGCATTTAATGTACCTAATCCATTGAATATAACAGCTTAGCAAAATGGAGCATAAAGTATAGGTTGTTTACCCTCACTGAAGGTACAGATCAAGAGTGTCTTACTACATATTGCTATCTCAGGAAAAGATCAGAATTCAAAATATAGTTTCTACTGAATGCACACTACTTTCACACCATTGTCTAAAATTGTAAGTTGAACTATAGTTAAGTCAGATGGACACAAGGAGTTGGATAAAAAAATGGGATGAAGATTGTAGGGTATGTAGAGGGGGATGGTGAAGGGAGGGGCCACAGTTACACAGCCAATATAGGGTAGAGCCAGATTCACACAAAGCATTCCATTTCTAAATATGTGTTCTTAATCCCAGAACTAAAGCTGCTAAATTGCTCTGCAAACTGGGCCTAGTGGATATTAGAGTTGACATGTAGAGGGAGACAGTCTAGATTGACACATAGACACTTTTAAAAGGGAAATGGGAAAAGGTCTTTTCACAGTGCTACTGTGTTTCATAAAATAAAGAACAAATAATAATTTAAAAACAGCAATGGGGCAAAAATTCTCAGTAATTCTTTAAACAAATGAGATGAGTCAATGCCAAGCAAACAGCATAGGCTAGAGTACTCTAGTTCCATATGTTGATTGTTCCAATTCTGCTTGGGAGGCCAGAGAGTAGGAAACAATTTACAAGCTAGAACGAGAAAGGATCTATATCATGAATGTTCTGATGGGTCAGGATTCTCATTTAACTGAGACCGATTAGAAAATAGGTTTGACTTGAGTACCTTAATTCCACCAATGGTCAATCACATCTCTGGGGTAATCATGAACCTGACTCTACTGTTCTAAACTTGGTCTCCCACTTGTTGTATAAACTTAGTACACACTAGGATTCAAGAAGACTGTGTGGACCAAGTGCAGTGCCTACACATGAAAACTCTGTGGGAATGAGCCATCCAAGGAAAATGAGGGGATAAGACCCTACAACAAGGCCTCTGAATCAGCATTTCTTAAGTGATTTTTTTTTCACTTCTTAAGAGATTCATACAGATCACACTTTAAAAAAAGAAACAAAACTGACAAACATATCTAAACACATAGTATATTTTTGCTTTGTTTCCTAGGCCTTGCCATCAATATTGTATAGTCTTGACTTCCTCTCACTAGCTCTGTGGCACTGGACAAGTTATTTGTTTATGGCTCAATATGTTCTATTGTGAAATGGTGATAAACATCACAACCTCATTAAATAGAATTAAATGAGATCATGAATGCACTCGGCAAAGAGTGAATATTCAATTAATGTGAAACAGCCATTTTTTGGAAAGCCTTCTTAGTACATGTCTCATCCTTTGAGAACTACCCCTAACACATAGAGATCAGCTCCTCCAGCTCTTTGTAAATAGTAACTCTGCATACTTTTCTCTGCCAAGCCATGTTTTAGATGACAACATGGGTAGATGCTTAATGTAAAGTAGGCCCACCAAGTCTTTCTGTCATTAACTTGAAATTTGAACTTGAGGGCTAATTAGTTTTAATTCTTCTGAATTCATGCTGTGTCTAGCAGGTTGTCATATTGACTTAAATGTCATTTGGGATCTCTTTGCAAATGGTGCAGAGGGATGCAGTGTTTAGAGAAAGAAGAAATTGAAGCAGCAAGACAGAAATACTAATAAATGTCCAATTGAAAGACAAAGACGCTGCCTTGGTCCCTCACTGCTCCCCAGTTCTTAGGAACGTTTCAGGGATTCCTTGAACTCTGTCCTTGAGTTCTATGAAATAACCATTTTTTCCCTTAAATCTATTTGTGAATTTAGCTTAAATAGTTCTGTTTCTTAATCAAATATGTCTTAGGAGAAAAATAATAACTCTCACCTATTTGTAATTGTTTAATGTAAAAGAATACTTGTTACAGTAAATACATTTTGGATTTAAAGTAACCAACTGAATAAAAGTCAGAAATAATGAGGTGTCACCAATTTTCCTGCCTGTCATTTCTGCTAACATAAGAAAAGGCTAGCCTTAATGAGACCTCAATATTGCTTTGAAGTGCTCCTATTCACGCTTTTCCTGTCCTCTCATTCTAAAGGACTTTGTCTGTTCACTGTACTGCCATGAATTCCTAAACAGTCTTATATTCACTGCCTTTTTCCTACCAATAACCATATCAAAACTCACCTGTCCTCTGACACTTTACCCCATTTTTGTTTTCTAAGGAAGCAATTAGATGCTCTGGTATATTAACCCAAGCCAACATGTTAATTGATTCTAATGTAAAAGAAGGCCTCCATTTCATTCCTTCAGACACATGTGACTTTTGGGGAAAATTTTAATTAGTAAAACTACTTGTGGGAAATTCATACACTGAATAAAGTAAATGGGGAAATAATTTTTACAAAGGTATTCTTATGATCTCTTGTGTGATAACTGCACTGAATTAACAAATAGCAAATTGCACTAGAAAAAAGGTTAAACTAGAGAAAGACCATATATTTTTGATACATTTAAAATTACTGAGCAGTCTTCTCTGCAGTGTAGTAAAATTGGTTTAGAAGCTAAAAATAAAAGTATAGCTTAATATATTCAAAATTGTAATCAAATGTTAGAACAAAAGAATCCGTCATAAATGCTTAGTCAACTAACTGAGATTATCACATCTCTATGCTAATCCTGTGTTTTTAATTAACAGATAAAGCAGAAGGGGGTAACTAAACGACAGTGTATAAAAAAATGGAAAAAATTAATTTTCAAGCTCTAATTAAATGGAGCTACAATAACACAATACTACTGCATTTCAATAACTGTTCATTAGAAACAACCAGAACACCTTGGTATGTCTTTCCAAAATACATTTCAAAGGCCTTGGCATTCTCTTCTGTTTTTACTTATGATCATGAAGAGTCCAGATGTTGAACATAATAAGCTGAATCACAATAAGTACCACCTAGCCTTCTGCCCCAAGTCTCCTGGTTGGCCAAAAGATACCTTTGTCATGGAAGGAGTGGACTCTAGAATAGAAGCAGAGTGCTGAAATTCACACCTGCCACTCTATATTAATGTGATCTTGGGAAAGATACTCAAATGCCCTAGCTGCAAGTTTCCTTGTGTTTATTCTGAACTCTTCTGTGTAAAATTAGCTTAACAAAAATAACTCTTGTTTTGAAAATTCATTATTTTACCTTTAAGTAAGGCTCTTGGAATCACTGTGAACAACACTACTAAAAATAGTTGCCCTCATAAAGCTTATATTCTCAGGCCTTATATTAAAGCACTTAGTGTCTGGTACTCAGTCAGCTCTCAATAAACATCAGTTGTTAGGGTGACAGGTTGAGCAGCCCAGTCTAAAAATCCAAAACCTGAAATGGTCCAAAATCAAAACTTTTTGAGTTCCAACATGACATTTCAAGTAGAAAGCCCCACATCTGACCTCATGGATGGGTCTCAAAGTGAAGGTATAATAAAAATACTGTGTAAAATTACCTTCAGGCTTTCTGTATCAGTTATATTAGAAACATAAGTAAATCTCATGTTTATACAGGGGTCCTATCTCCAAGGCACTTTATTATACATATGCAAATACTTCAAAAAGTGACAACTCTGAAATCTGAATCACTTCAGACCCAAGCATTTCAGATAAGGAATACTTGATTTGTACTAATACTTGAATGAGAGTAAATACTGGCATTGAAATTCCAGGAAATAGTTTGGAAAGGAGTCAGCACATCTAAGACCTAGCAGTGGTGCTGCCACTATTTATCTAGGTGACCTTCATTTCATCTCTCTTGACCTCAATTATTTAAAAGTGGTTTTAAGGTACCTTCTATTGAGTATATGATAGATGATGAGGGACAGAAACGCTGAAGAGTTCAAAAATATTAAAAATATAGTATTTTATACTTAATTTTCTTATTTATTTTCTATTTATCTTATTTAAATGCATGAAACACAAAATACCTCTTCAGTATACTCAAAGCTTAGGAAGAAATCAGATAGTAGGTGATCAGCTGTACTTAAAACAGAAAAAAATCCTCAGAGTTCATTGGGGAAAAAAAAAGCTATGAATGCTGTACCCAGAGGTTATAATTGACTCAAATATCATTTGGGATCCATTTACTAATGGGGTAAAAGAATGTAAGATTTCAGAGCAAGAGGGAAATGAAGCAGCAAGACAACAAGAAAAAATAATAAAAGTCCAAGTTATTACAGTGGGGGAGAGAGAAAAGAGATGTTTCCTTCGTGTCCCTGACTCCTAGTGCCTAAAATATAAAGTCTTAAAAAGGCAGGGTGGGGGGCAACATCTTACATTTATCTTAAAAAGTACACAGGCTTAAGTCTATCAAAAATTATTGGATGAGACAGTCTCTTTCTAGAACACAGAAGTGAAATGCAGTATTATTCCTTTCTGGGCAAGCTTAACTTCCGTAACTTCTAAATTGTTTTTTTCAATAATATTTTAAAACAAAATTGGTCTCATACATATATATTTCACAATATTATATATTTTCCAAGGTTTTGTGGATTTTATATGGATTACTTTTTCAGCATTTCACCTTTCTTTAAAAATCTGAATGTATATTTCCCCCAGCTTAGTCAAATTAAATGGCCCAGGTTATCTCCTTTGTAATTCTCATCCAGATAATATCGAATTATTTAAAGTCTCTGGTTAAGTCATGCTCTCTCATGCAAAACAGTATAACTTGCTTTCATCTTTTCCTCACCTGAAATGGTCTCTGTCCTTCTATTCAAGGACATGTCCATTCATCATGTCTGACTCAGTGTCCTCTGCAAAGTTTTGCCTGATTTTCCCCAGTGTCCGTATACCAACAGGTCATATTAGACAATCTCAGTATTACTCCCAAAGAATTTTGTACCTGTTATCACAAAATTGATTATCCCTTTGAATTACTATTTTTTGTTATGTCTATCTGAGGACAGCACCATGATTTTCATGTTTTATCAACCTGCCACGGAGTCAATGAACTGATCATATTGAGGATCCCTTATCTGAAATGCTACGGACCAGAAATATTTCAGATTTTAGATTTTTTAATAAAAAAATATCTTGGGAGGGGGCCCAAGTATAAACACAAGATTTACTTTGTTTCACACACACTGCATACATATAACCTGTAAAAAATTTCATATAATATTTTCAATAATTTTGTGTATGAAAATAGTTTCATAGTGTAGGGATTTTCCATCATGGCATCATGTCGGTGCTAAAACGTTTCAGATATTAGAGCATTTCAGACTTTGGATTTTCAGATTAGGAATGATCAAATTGTACTGGACATATCATTGTTTTCAATAAATACACAAACCCTTATTATTGCTAATAAAATAAATATAGTCAGACAGGCTTTAATTTGTAAAGTTGTTGCCTTACTCTACAACAAAAACATCACTGTGGTACAGCAATCAAACATGAAGAAGAATCAATAAAAAATTGAGAAAAAAATCATATTCTACCTCACCCTTCTCTGTCCTTCCTCTCTGAGGGCAGGAGGGGTGAGAAGAAGTAACTTTTCTGGTACTGATAGTGGCAGAATATCATGAAAGTAAGAAATGCTCCTCCAAATGCACTATAGCTTATGGTCTTTAACTCTACTCTATGGCAGTAAAATGTTTACGTTTCCTGAGATATATTAGAGAAAAAAATGGCACAAGACCAACTTTAAGAAATAAACTGAAATCTTAGCAAATCTTACAGAAGGATTGATCACAATAAAAGCAAAAATGATATTACCATTAAAATCTACTATTTAACCTTGAATCAATCTAACTTCAAAATTAGTTAGGTTTCACATTCATTATACTGACACCCAACAATCCAATAATATGCTATTTTAACACACACACACACACACACACACACACACACACACACTTGTAAGGCTTATCAGGATATTTCAAATAGTCAAAGTATAATCGGGAAAAAAATTTCACATTGGCCTACAGAATAATTATTTTAAAACACAGTTGATTAAAACTAAACTTTAGATAGAGCATTAATCTCTTGGATATATTAAAAAACTCAAAAAACTTAAAGAAATAACCCAATCAATAAATAGGCTAAGGAACTGAACAGAACTTCATGGAAGAAATATGATCAATCAACAAGTATTTGAAGAAATGTTCAACATCTCTAGCAATTAGAGAAATACAAATCAAAACTACACTGAGATTTCATCTCACTCCAATCAAAACACCAGCTATTAAGAATAAAAACAACAATTAGTGTTGGTGAGGATGTGGGAGAAAAGGCACACTCATACATTGCTAGTGGGACTTCAAATTGGTGCAACCAATCTGGAAAGCAGTATAGAGATTCCTTAGAAAACTTGGCATAGAACCACCATTTGACCCAGCTATCTCACTCCTCTGTCTATACTCAAAGGACTTAAAATCAACATACTGCAGTGACATGACCACATCAATGTTTACAGCAGCTCAACTCACAATAGCTAAACTATTGAACCCACCTAGATACCCTTCAACAGATGAATGGATAAAGAAAATGTGGTGTGTAAATACACAATGGAATATTACTCAACCTTAAAGAAGAATGAAAATAAGGCATAATAGAATGAAATGGATTTATTATCCTATGTGCATATATGATTACATGACCAGTGTAACTTTACATCACATACAATCAGAAGAATGAGAAGTTATACTCCATTTATGTATGATGTGTCAGAATGCATTCTACTGTCATGTATTAGAAGAAATTTAAAAAAAATTACAAAACCCCTAAACTTTAGCAAAACATCCAGCTATTTTCCAGTTATAAATAAAAATAGTAACAGTTAAAAACAGTAAGAAGAGAACTCTTCTGGAAATTACAACATTTTCCAAATTCACATTCTTTTCTTAGTGCAATTTGTTTCCATTTTATGTCTGTCATCTGATTTTTCTATAATAAAACATCACTCCATTCTTCTCATAATAGTTAATAAAATAAAGCTAAAGAAAGAAAATGTATTCTCAAAAGTTAAAGACTACTATTTGGGGTGGAGAAACATTTTTATACAGAGTTCCAGTGACCTCTACTCAGTGAACAGGATAAAACTTATCAGTTAATATAAAATTTAAAGCATATTCTAAATTTCTAGTTGGATTTTTTTAATATAAACTTAATTTATAGAGATGCACTTATTTTAATATTCTGCAATGTCAAAAGTGGGATTTAATCATTTTGTTTTCTGAAAAACTAAAGTCTTAATCATGGATTACATTATATTAGTTTATTTTTAACTACCTTCTTAGAAATTTTTCCAGAGGAAAAATTAATTCACTATAGTATTACATATTTTTCTTTGATATTTTTTGATAATGTATCTTGAATATATTTTCTTTCTATAAAGCAAGTAAAATCCCTTTGCAATTACTACTGCCCCCAGAAAAATAGTTCCACAGGTTAGTGGATATGAGCAGGGTTCTACAGTGGAATTCACTACTATAAAAATTCAACACAAGAGTGCTTTATTTTCTCAATACAGAGCCATACACTGTTGAGAAAACCAAAATGAAAAGAAAATGAATTCATTCGAAAGAGCATTTATATAAGTTTGAAAAGGAACAAAAGACCACTGGTTGGAGATACATAAAATGCTTCTGGTACCCATTATTAACAAGGGAAATGAGATAGCAAATAGTTTAGAAGAATTCAAAGGAAATAATAAAAAAAATATTACGGCATTAGTATATATGGCTAGTAAAAAAAAATCAAATGTTTTTAAATTTTAGAGATACATTTAAAAGAATAAAGAAAATAAGAAAAAAAGATTCTGTGCCTAGGATGACAAATTTGGGGCTTGAGTGTTAATGCCTGTCAGATATGACTAATTGATTATTGAGTATTTGTAGCTGATTTTGGAATCTTTCTCAGCACATACCACGGAGAGCCACTACCAATCACTAAAAATTGGCACTAATACTGAAACCTATTCGTCAAACCTGCTCTCAGTGACATGGTTCAAGATGTTCAATTGGGAAACCTTCCCAGCTGATAAATGGCACAGGACTGTGCACAAGCTGCTAAGATATGTCTTCAAGCAAAAACTGGCTTACAAAAATTTGTGAATGCATGAAAAAACCTTTTTAAAAAGCAAAACGGAAAAATAACACTATAGTGAATATTGTTATGATTGGACACAGGGATAAATCTTTAAAAAAACTAATTGCCACCTACAATCTAAAATGGTTTCAATTCCGATTTAAAAAGAAAGAAAGAAAGAACAGTCTCATCTATTTGTGAGGAAAGTAATCACTACAAGTAGTAAGAAATTACAACAATGATTCCCTCAATTGCCATGTATCAGAAAGTAAAGAATTTTGTTGGCAATTGAAAATTTAACAGAATAATTTCAATAATTTGAGTATTATGGCTTAAAGTCATAAATGGCCTAACAGTCTAAAAAATTTGTGACCAAATGAATAACTACAGTAAAGAATGTGATGAGATATTTGATATACAATATACCTCAATATCTTAGCAAAAAAATTGCAAAATTTCTATGAAAGGAAAAATACTTTATATTAACAAAAGTGTTTATTTCTAATGACATCAATTAAAATGCAAATCTTATCTAAACTCAAATGCTTTTTAAGTCTTCAAAAATAAAATCTTAAGCCAGGTGTGGTGGCACATGCCTGTAACCCCAGCAGCTCAGGAGGCTGAGGCAGGAGGATCTCAAATTCAAAGCCAGCCTCAGCAACTTACCAAGGCCCTAAGCAATTCAGTGAGACCCTGTCTCTAAACAAAATACAAAAAAAAGTACTGGGGATGTGGCTCAGTGGTTGAGCACCAGTACCAAAAAAAAAAAAAAAAAAAAAAAAAAATCTTATTATGTGATTTGGTTTATATTCATAGAAAGTAACAGACAATGTCTTATTATTAGTTGTATTAATTTCTAGAAAAATAGTATTATCTTTGAAATATATTGTAAAATATAGTTGTTAAGTAATATTTGAAAAATATTTCATAATTTTAATTCCAGGATAAAAATGAATAGTAAACAAAGTGTTAGGGGAAAATTAAGTAAAAAAAAATCCAATGAGATCAAATAAATGTACAAAGGTGAAGATTACTTTGTTTAGCTGTAATTATATATATTACACACACACATACCCTCACACTAAATGTCAAGCTAAAGGCTGCAATAATGAGAAACCTCAAAAGAAAGTATACTTTGATAATGAGACCAGCTTGGATAAAGTCTACAACAGCCTGGTCTTATAATGAACCCTAGGTCCTGTATTATGCAGTATAATGTACTGTTCTGGTGAATAAAAACTGCACCATTCCCCACTTCATTTAACTTATATATATGCTTAGTCATATTTAGGGTATGACACAAAATCTGCAAAACACCTAAAGTTACATTGACCTTTAGCAGTAAAGAACACCATCAGCTACAAGCAACCCAAACCACTATCTATAAAACAGCAGGTCAAACCACTATGCATAATTAGAAAGTTTTCTAAAATCTCCTTTGAAATAACTCATATGCTAAAATTTTTTACTCTTGGTCAGACTCACTGTCATGAATTGTTCTACTATGCTTATCCATGATTTTGAAAAATGAGGCAACACATGAAATAATTTTTTAAATCACAAGGCAATTATTATAATTGTATAATTATAACATAATTGTAGTACATTCCATGTCACTATTATTCATGATTACCATAAGAAAAATTCTCATTAAGAGATAAATCATTGTCTAATTAGGTACTTACCTCAAGTGAGAGGGGAAATAAGTGCTTCTCTGAACTGTATCAACAACTAGCAAAGAATGCTTTCATACAGAATATAAAAACCAAGAAAACATGCTTTATGGAAAAAATGTACTGCTTTATCATAGCAAATATATCAGTTTTCTAGCATTTTATAATAAAAGTGGGAAGTGCTTTAAAAAATGTTCTCCTTACCTGTGTATACAGTTTTTACTCTCGAGATATAACATACCAGCAGCAGCATCTAAGGAAAATTTCACCAACTGTTTGAGTTTTAGTTCATCCTTCTTCTTTCTCAGATAGGAGAGGAAGTCACCTCCTAGAATAAATCACAGAAGAACAGTGAAATAAAATTATGACTAAAGTCACATTTATACCCCATAAGTATATCTGACGGGAAAAAAAGAATTACACATTTGGAGATGATTTTGATCCCATTTGACCTTCATCAGTTTCTTGTAGGAAACAGGGAAAACAGAAAACATGAAAAGAACACATCCTGTTAGAAAGAAGATACCATAAACTTTTCTAGATACTTTAAGTGCTTCATACTGCATATTACTCAAGATATAATATTTAATCAAAACCACACTCATCCCTGTCACCATTTTCCCCAATTTGTTCCATTAAATTTTCTAAGACATTCTATTTTCTATAATATAAAAGAATATAATAATTATGAGTTAATTGAATAGTGATATTGGATTAGTTATTAAATTCAGTAATTGATTTAAAAATTAAAACTATTTATACTACTTATCTCTGTACTAGTCAAAAAGAAATATTCTCATGTTGATGAGATTTAGCCACTGACCTAGATTGCATTTTAGTTCAAATAAACTGTCTTGAAAAAACTTAAGATTACTGTTAAATAGTTTGTAAAGTTTTTAAAAAGGTAAATTTTTATGTTTTATTTATACCAATAGATGCAAAATATTATATTAAGTTGTATCAATATCAAAATTATAGTTGAGATATTTAAATTTTTTATTATACTAAGTCTTGGAAGTACTACATGCTTATGGTACCCCTCAGTTTATATGCAAATTTCCATCTGAAATATTTAATCTACATTTAGATTTCATAAAACTTGAGTTGAAAAAATAGATTCACAAACTTGAGTTGTTCCAAACATATTTAACATTTTCAATAACTGATCCATTATCAATTTTCAAATTCAAAACAATGAAAATTAAATGAAATTTAAAATTCAGTTTTAGAAGTACCAAACATATTGCAAGAGCTACATATGATCAGAGATTATCATATTGAATAGTGTCACATTAAACTTTTCATTCCTTCTTAATGTAGACTTAAATGTTATGGCTTGGTTATTCTTTTTAGATGATTAATAGCATATTGCTCTATATTTATAACGTTAAAGTATGTTAGAAGTCATGTTCCCTAAAAGCAATCATTCACACTTTCCCTATGAGCCCCCTAAATATTAAATCAGAATTTTTAAAAAGGATCAGCATCTTAATTGCCATTTCCTGAACCTTTTTTGCTCTCTTCACCAGGCATCTAGCCTTCCTTAAATAGAAAACTTCCTTAAACAGAAAAGCTCTAGAGGTAAAGACTTAAAGACTTTTTCTTTAAAAAGAATACCTAGAAAATAAACACTTGTCTCTCCTTAAAATATTCTTTGTCTGCCAGGTGCATAGGTACATGCCTGTAATCTCAGTGGTTCTGGAGGCTGAGACAGGAGAATCATGAGTTCAAAGCAAACCTCAGCAAAAGCTAGGCACTAAGCAACTCAGTGAGACCCTGTCTTTAAATAATATACAAAATAGGGCTGGGGATGTGGCTCAGTGGTTGAATGCCCCAAGTTGAATCCCCAGTAACATACATATGTGTGTGTGTGTGTGTGTGTGTGTGTGTGTGTGTGTGTGTGTGTGTGTGTGATGTATATTTTCTTGTAACCTCTTCTCTTACAAATCAAGTGTAAAACAAATTTGGGTGGGTCATTTACAAACTAATATGCTTTTTACCTTAAAAATAAATTTAATGGTATCAATTTTCTATTTAAGAGCTTAACTTAAAAATCTGAACTCATAATTTCAACAGTAAACAACAAAAGTAAACACTAACTTCTTAAATTTCACAGGTACCAAAAATACCTGTTAACATGGACTTGAAATCAGTATTTAGGTAAGATATTGTTTGGACCAATATTCATATATATATATTTTTATTTTTTGCTCAATATATGTTCACCTGTTTTAGAGAAAGTATACCCTTGTGGTTTTGAAACCACATATCATTCTACTTCAACTATGAATTACTTTTAAATAAAAAGAACTCTTTTGCAATTTGATTTATAAGCAGCATATGATATAACCCAGTATTCTGTGGAATCCAGGTATTATTTTTTCCCTCAAGTTAGCTCATCTTCAGCATATTTTCATTTGCCTCCTACCCTTTTAAAATTTTCTTCTTCATGTAATTCTCTTTGCACTCCCCACTTATTACCCAAACTTATTGCACCTCTGTTGGTCAATATTTGTTATTAATGTTATTGAACTAATAAACTATTATTTAAAATTATTTAATATCATTATTTGATAACACATGATATATTCATAAACAAATAGCATTAAAGACTAGGTGAAAAGTAATGACAACTCATTAAGCACTAGAAAGTCTACAGTTATTTCTAGATGTGTCTCAGCTAAAGATTCAGAAGGAATTTCTGATTGTCTTATCATTAAACCAACAATATTCCTGCCTTTGAACGAACTCTTACTTAAAAGTCTTTAAATACAGGACATTCATTTCTAATGTTTCCAGTTTCTAATTAAGTCACAGGCAGGGTGATTAAGTATAGGAGCAGAGTCCCCAAAATGCCACAGGCCCAGTCAGCTTCTTGCAGAAAACCAGATGGAAGCCAGGACTTCAGTAAAAATTAAATAATTATGATTCAGGATGAAAACTTGAATCTTGTTCAAGTGCAAGCAGTAAGAATGATACAGCAAGAAATAAGAATGCTGCAGCAAGTAGTAAATTATGGGACAAAACTTAAGATAAACAGAAAATAATTCAGATAGGCTGAAAATACTCCTTTAGGCACAATACTTGATAATCACCATCAATGAAGAAAAACGGATGTTACAGTCTTCACTATTTACTATGAGATTAGTTTAAAGGAAAGAATCCAGGTCTTTCAATCTGTTCTTTTTTCATTTTTACTAAGTGCTAAGTTAAAAACTTTAGAATTTTGATACGTATGAAACTCATACATGAGGCACATAAATATATGCACATATGTATACACAGGTATACATAGTATATGCGCACACATACACCTATATGTCTGCATATATAAGGCATAGGGTGACCTAACTTGTCCACTGAAGTAAGGATTTTGTGCTCAAAGTAGGTAAAAGAAGGTAACTTCTCTTTTGTATTTCTGTCTTAGCATGGTTTCTTTCTGTATGGGTGTGCTTAAACCAAGACAGCATGATTATTTCCTAGAATTCTACAGAAATGATGAATTTCTAAGACAATATGTTTTTAATAATCAACTTATGGTTTACTCTGGAGGCTCAGACTCAGTTTCACAGTAAAGAGCCATGAGGAAAAGAATCATGGTGAAGAGAGTCACAAAGTCAGACTCACTTGGGTCTGATTGACAGTGTGGCTTAGGGAAACTTGATTAATCTTTCTAAACTTTACGAAAAAGGGACTAAACACCATTATTTCTTAAGATGGCTTTGAAACCAAAATGTGTCTACAGCATTAGGCATGTATTTAGTATGTAATATATACTACTACTTACTACTGCTGAAGTTACTTCACATTAAAAATGAGGATGAATTGTAGGAGAGATGGTTGCTTGCTGTATGTACCTCATTTAGTTTCCCTTCAAATGCTATAATTTCCTTTAGAGAATTGACCCCACCCCCATTTTAGAAGGTATTAACCTCCCTCTGAACAAAGAGTGGTCCTAGATTGGCTTAACACAATCAAAGAAGTCTATTCCTCTGTCTAAATGATTGGTTCAGGGAAAGACACATGGCTTAATACAGGACACAGACTCAAGGAGATGACTGAAGGGTGAATGAAACTTTTTGAGAGAGATAAGAAGTGCAAGCAGAAGTGAATTAGACAGTACATTATAAGAACTGGCAGTCTTAAGATGAAAGCATCTAAGAAGCATCAAAAGATGCTTTCATAGAAAGCAGAAAAGAATGAAGGAAAGAGGCTAGCTTTACTAACATTGGAGCCTTTGGATCACAGGCTCTCTGAAGCCTGACTTCCCTTTAAATTTTTCAATTAAGTGAACCAATAAAATTTCTGGAATTTTTTAATGTTTTCTGTACTAGCAACTCAAAGATAACTAATGGGCATACTATCTGTAACAGAAGATTGCTTTGAGGATTTTTAAAAAGAGAATGCATCTTAAATTTCTGGTACAGGTAGAGAATGAAATAAACACAACTGCTTAAGATTGTTAGAAGCCAAATTTTAATAAGAGGATATAAGGTTGGTATATTCAACAGCTCCCTCCTAAAGATTTCTATTACTCCATGCTATGAAAATTTGATCTTACCTGTTCTTTCAGTGTTAATGAGGCTCTGAGGAACTGATCATACTTAATATAAACTCAGATTATTATGTAAACAAGAATATTAATTTATTAGTTTGTAATTGAAGAAAAGGGATCATCAGAGCAATACTATTAATAACTTCTTGTCATTGAGTCATGGAGAGATCTTAATTCATCTTCAAATAACTTCAAAGTTTATTAAATTAAGAGATACCAGTCCCCAGTGATGTATAAAATGTATAATTCATTACCCTTGTTTTTAGGATATTAATTTGCTCCCTGAGAAATTTGTTTGGTTTAGCTGTGTTCAATTATACATTTAAAAATAAGCTAGTACTGAAAGCAAATATTAAATGAGAAAGCTATTTTGAGGCCTCCATTTAAGAAACTGTTCAGAATTCTTGTAAAAAGTTTTGTTCTTTAATCAGTTGTAATAAGAATTCTGGCTGTTAGCCAGCCCATGGGAAACAAGGGGGAAATCCATATGGAAAGCTTAAACAATGAACATTGACTCAAATTGTACTCCATGAAACAGAATAGATTTTACACAATAGGATGCAAGTTCAAGCAAATTAATGAAGAAATGACCAATAAACACTGCAGTAGAGGATATTGGCTGCTACATGTCGGATGGTTAATGAAAGATGAATTGCACAGAAAGGAAGATTAGCCAGGGAAATGAATGTTCAAGCAAGGTCACAGGAAGAATTATCCATAGAAGTAGACTAGAACATTTGATCTGCAAAGACTCAGTAAAAACAGTTCAGTTTGTGGGGAAAGGCAAGGAAGAATAAATACTGAAAAACTTAAAATGACTCCAACAATTTATTGGCTTTCCCAATTTCATTGTCTTTTTAAAGAAGCATGTATTAACAGCTTGCTATGCAATTCAGCCAGCCAGAATGCAGAGCTGAATGTGTGGGTTTCCCAATTTTGGTATCAGATGATGTTCCTTAATGGCCACATTCTGCTAACATTGCAGAATAGTAGAAATTTGGGGGTTTCTTCTTTGTGGATGCTCTTTGAGAACCAAGAGCAGCTATGATAACAATTCTATGAAATAAAAAAGAGTATATTTCTCAGTATTGTTAACTTGCTGATTCAAGGGACAACACCTACAGTCTTGACAGACATGACATAAACTGCCAGGAGAGATGACAGAGTCAACTTCGACAAACTCTAGAATCCTGGGACCAGAAAGGACTTTGGAGGTAATCTAATCCAGACTTTCAAGATTGTAGATGAGGGAACTGCATTTACCTGGATTATATTTTAATGTTGACTTTGGAGATACTAAAATTCTGTGGTGGATGTCTGAAAACTTAAGGTCTGGGATCAAATCCAGCTTATTCTTGTTAATAAAGTTTTATTGGAAAACAGTCAAATTAATCCCTTCAACATGTTGTTTATTACTGCTTTTATGATACAGTAGCAGAGCCGCAACAGAGACTGTATTGTCTGCAAAGCTAAACCATCTACTACCTAGCCCTTTACAGAAAAGTTTGTTGACCATTATTTTGAAGTACTGCATTTCCTTTTGTTGAAATGATTCTTATGTTTGCTTTATCTACAAACAATATTTTACTTTTACTCTTTGCTTTCTTCACTAGGGCTCAATATTTGTATATTTTGATTCTCCAAAAGGAAGTTTGAAAAGGTAGTTTCACCAATTTTTTGTTCTAATATATACGTTCATAGACAAATATATACATACCTTGAGGCCACAGATCTGGCACTCCCTCACCCACAACCTATTGTTTGTTATCTAGGCCAAGAATTTTGATTCTTGCCCTTCTATCTAAACTATCTATCCATCCATCCGTCCTAATTAGTTATACATGCATTTTGATTCATAGTACACAAATGAAGCAAAACTTTTTAATTTCTGTGATTGTACATCTTGCCCTACTTTGATGCCAAATTACTCACTTTTGAATTTTGTGTCTTCTTATTCTCCCTCAAGGCTGCTTTTGATATAAAAGTTATAAAGACAGAAATGGATAAGAAAATCAAGTATATACGATATTGGCTCTAAACCCTCCAGGATACTGTTCAAATACTTAGATGCTGCAATGGAATTTCTGAATATTAAAAGAAAATCAATGGAACATTCATTTTGACATCTATCTGCCATAAGAAAACCTACAGAGAAGGGGAAAGTATCAATTCAAACTTCCTTAGATATTTAAAGAGGTAATGAAAAGACATCCAAAGTTATATTTAAATTTAATATGGGAAAATGATTATAAAAGCAACATTTTCAGAATTTTAAAAATTGAATTTATCATAGGCTACATATTTCAGGGACATTAAGATCCCCAAACAACTGACATCACTGACCACTTTATGAAGAGATGTTACATAGTCTTATTTTTAAAAATAATTAGAAACCTACAGTTACATCTTTACATTTATGCAGTTTTATAGGTCATGGTCAGAATTTATGTCACCAGAAATATAAAACTGGTTGTTTGAAAATATTACCTACTTAAATATATTTGTAATGGACACAAGGAACAGAGTCAGAAATGTCTGAATTAAGGAAAAGTCTGAATAAACAGGGACTTCCTTTCTCATTTTTCTACATAAAAATATGCAACAGTTATTCTAATTTTAAGCATACATTTCAATATTGTTAACAATACATACCTCTTTTTAATTGTGCATAACTGAAATTCTATACTCATTGAACAACTAACTCCCTGTTATGCCTCCTCCCAGTCCCTGGTAACTACCATCCTACTTTGTGTTTCTGCGAATTTGATTACTTTAAATACCTCATATAAGTGAACAAGTACTGTTTGTATTTCCATAACTAGCTATTTTACTTAGTGTAATATCCTCAAGTTTTGTTCATGTTGTGGCATGATAATTTTTTTTTCTCTAGGGCTGAATAATATTCTATGTGTATACTTTATCAATTCATCTGTCCATGTACATTAAGGTTGCTTCCACATCTTGACTATTATAAACAGGTAGAATTCAAACATAGTTGTAATAGCATCTATCCAAAATTCTGTTTTTAATTATTGATTAGCTACCCAGAAGTGGGATGGCTAGATCACATGGTAGTTGTAAGATGTATGGCTTTCAAACTTTTCATTTCATAGGTTGTTTTTGTACTCTATTATTTTATTGCTGGCCAGGAGTTATTAAGTTTGATATAGTACCATTAGTCTGTTTTTGGTTTTAGGTACCTATGATTTTGGTTTTCTATCCAGAAGTCATTGTTTAATAATATGCTATGAAGCTTTTTCTCTGTTTTCTTCTATAAAGTTTTATAGTTTTAGATCTTACATTTAGGTCTTGTTTTGCTCTGTTGGTGCCACTATAACAATATATGTAAGACCAGGTAATTTATAAAAAACAAACTCATTTCTCAGTTTTGGAGGCTGAAGATCTAAAAAAGATACTGACAAGATCAGATACAGTATCTGATTGGTGAAGGCCTGGTCTCTTTTTCCTGGATAGTGTCCTGAATGCTGTATTCTTTGAAGAGAATGAACACTGTGTACGCACACAATGGATGGGACAGAAGGAAAAAAAGGCATCTAGCTACTATCATCCAACCTTTTTATAAAGTCACTAATCCTAATCATGAGGGCTTTACCCTCTTGTCAGTAAAGGTCCTGCTTCTTAGTAGTACCACATTTGGTCTTGGGTTCCTACACACGAATTTTGGGAAAATACACATATTCAAACCATAGCATTCCATCCCTGGCTTCCCCGACTTCATATTTTCACAAACAGAACACATTTATTTCATCCCAATAGTCCCTGAAGTCTTAATTCATTCCAATATTAATTTAGGTGAAAGCCCAAAGTGTCTCTAAATATTGTATGAATTATATATGAATGAAAATCAAAGTATGATTCTTCCAGATGCAAATTCCTCTCTAGTTGTGAAACTGCAAATTTAAACAAGTGATTACTTCCAAAAGACACTGATGGGACAAAGGATAGATATTCTTATTCCAAAAGGGAGAGCAAACCAAGAAAAAAGGGTTAACAGATCCCAAGTAAGTCTACAACTCAACAATGAAAACAACATCGAATCTTGAGGATGAATAATAATCTTTGATTCTGTTCTACCTCTGGACACACTGGAGTGGGGTCTCTCTGTCTCAAGACACTGGCAAGCCCTGTATCCTTGACTGAGCAGGGTATAGACCACAAAACAGATCTCAGGGGTTGGAATAGTACCTGAGGCTCTCTCAGGCTCATGTTACATGTTGAATGAACTACAGTTCTGGGATTCTAGGTGCCCCTGATTCATCTCTCTGCTGGGCATTGTTCTAGTGGGAACTTTCGATGGTGGCCCTCTTCTTTTGGCAGTTGTTTGCCCATACCCCGAGTTTCTCCATGGCATTCTTTTCTGGACAGAACGTGTATTTTGCCTTTAGAATTGGCACTACACCATCATCAATAAGGTTTATGGGCTATACCTTTCAGAGGAACAGCCATTATAGACCACACTGTACCTGCACCCACTGAAGACATCCCATGGGTGGTCCAGGAGGGCGGTGCCAAGATACATTAATTTGTTCAAATGTTTTTCTTAGAATAAGTGCTTTGAGAAAAAAGATTCATGCACACAGTAAAATTCTACTTGTTTAAAGGGGAAAAAAATCTTCACTTTCTGTATTCCTGTAAGATTAATTTTAATGGGATTTTACTACATAAACTTACAGTCTCTCATCTTTTCTCACTCAATTTTGTCAGTAATTAGTGGTAGGAGATTGGACAAGATGCTTTACCCAGACTTCATTCATTATATAAAGAAACTGTGCCAGAATGATGAACCATTCTAGACATAGAAGCTCAGTCCAAAAGAAAGTGAGAAAGTGGGGATTTAATCACCATCTTTAAGTTTCCAGTTTTGATATGATATACTTTGAGGACTCTGCATGAATCATTTTAATAACTGTGCAAGTCTTATATCCTAACCACCCACCACTATCTCACTCTGCACCAGGATTATACTGCTGTTATCTCTGGCTTTGTGGTATGTTGATAAAAGTAGAGATCCTGAAACTTCCTATTCCTAACTCTTAACCTCATCCTAATAATATAAGCTATAATTTCTCTTATTCCAACAATCCAAGAATAATATTTTGTTGATTAGTATACTTTATTCTGCATATGCATTTATAATTTCTTTCTTGCCCCTATAATTTTATCTTTAGTATCACTGTTTTGGGATTAGTAAGAATTTTCTTTTTAGACTTCAAACACTAGCAGAGAAAAGGAATAATCTTGCCTTACACATAACCACCTAATTTTACTCCCATTATTTAGATTTCAAATTATTAAGCATCACTTCCTTCTTGATTCATCTTAGTATAGCTTTTGGGTCAGGGATATGGCTCAGCATTAGAGCACTTGCCTAGTAGGTCCTAAATTTGATCTTCAGTACCAGGATGGCAGTTAAAAAAAAAAAAAAAAGGAGCTTTTACCAATCCCTGAACTCTAGATGAGTAATTTCTCATTTACCCCTTTACAACCCCTATAACCTTTTTACAGAAAAGTAAATACTGTGATCTTGAGACACCAGCCAGGGCCTGAAAGTCCATTATCAAGGTGCCTGAAGGTTTGCTTACATCTGAGGTCTTCCTGTTGGGTGTGAAGAAGCTGCAGCATGGTGGAGTCTATAGAAACTGAAATACAGATATGTGACTTTTCAACTAGGTCTATGTGGGCCTGTCTGAGCCTAGCAATCCTGTGGAAAGTCAGAAACCGGGAGCATTTCACCCAGGAAAACACAGGTTTGTCTGGAGACAGCCAGGCTCTCCCTAGCTCCTTAAGTCTTGAAGTGTTTGGGAATGGATAGGGCTTGCTACTGTGGGTTGGAAGGTTGGAAGAGGGTGGGAGGGCATATGGCTGTCAGCTTGCCCAGACAGCCAGTGTAGCACCCATGAGGTTCCCAGGGGCCCCTCAGACCAGCACTGATTGACCAGCACCAGCTTTGTCCCCAACTCCCTCCCCAGCTCAGCATTCACTGATCTCTTGGCCCACCAGGTCTGGCACTCAACAGGGTGGTCTGGCTCCCCAATCTCCAGTCTCCCAAACCCTTCCTAGCTCCTAACCTGCCCCAGTGGCCTGGTGCTCACATCTATGTGGTCAGCCTGCAGCTCTCAGTGTTAGCCTGTTAATATAACTGAGTTAATTTAGAAGTCAAGTTGACCCCATTTCTGCCCAGACACCTCACCCTGATACCCCTTGTCCCTCCCGCTTCCTGCAAGAGCCTACTCACCCAGAGGCTGACACTTCTACCCACCTGCACCCTGACCACAGTGTCACAGACATTAGCCTACTTTCTGAGTATGTACAGGGGCCACCAGTTCCAGGAGCCAGTGGCAATGTTGCCACTCCTCCTGCCCCTCCCCCCTTTGTGGTTCTTGAGGTTTTGAAGCTTGCTGTCCACCTGCAATAGCAAGGGCTAAACCCACCCCAAAGCATAATCCAGGCTCTGACTTATTAAAGTTTGCTTCAGAGGAAGTTTGCTGTTCTCTCTGTGCAGAAGCAGATTTCCTGACAATAAACTTGCTTCTGCTTTGCTTTGGTGTGTTTTGAGTGATTCAGTCCTGCACCACTTTCCTAACACTATGCATGGTCTCCCGACTGTTACAGAACAGCTCTCCAGGACGTGCATACCAGTCCTGACACTTAACCCTCAGGACTGCCTGGGAAAGAAGTGCCTGACCAGGAACTTAAAAGGGTAGGGGTGGGAAAGATCTAGTTTGGAGACTATTAAATGAGACCAGGAATCGTGGGGTCCATAGGCAACATAAGGGGCAAAGATCAGGCTCCTACATCACATGAGTAGAACCCAAAAGAGATTCATGGGGTGCAGGCTTCCAAGATGGACTGGCAATGCTATACACTGCCTCCAGGAGTTCTGTCTCCAGAATTAACTCTAGCAACTCTCACCATCCTGAAGGTGGAGCTACCAAACTCCAGACAACACCACATACTGCTGAATAGAGAAGCTGAGATACTTCTGAACTCCAACAGAAATAATTGTTTAGTTTTCCATTGACATTTTTATTCTTTTTTCTTTTCTCTCTCACATATCTCTATCATATTTGAAACCACATATCTTTCATGCATCAGTTTATTGAGGACTAGGATGTCTGAATAGTATATTACAGTTTTGTTGTGTATTCTATTTTTACTTTTTTGTTTATATTTTTAACTTATTTTACTTTGTACATATTTTTCCTCTCATTTATCTGATTCTCTGGATTCTCTTTCTCTTTTATCCTGCTAACAGTCAACCTATATTGATTCTCTTTCACTCTTCCTATAATCTTTTGTTTTTATCTTTTATCTTCCTTCCGCAGACATCACATCCAACACTACTTCTGTTCTCTTCATCTATCATTAGAAATTGCAAACCCTCTGCAAACTTATTGTTGCTATTGTATAAATGATGTATTCAAGTATTGTCTATTTATCATGACAAAACTGTAGATGTCATAATAGGAGCTATTTGGTTTAAGGTTGTATATTGTTTGCATTGGGTGTTGTTAATATTAGTCTTCCCTTAAAAGGGAGATACTGGAATCCTTCAGGGACATTGTTTAGACTACAGGGTAGAACCTGTACTGCTTCAAAATCCACACTGCTTGGTGGGAAGACAAAACAAAAAAACAAACAAAACAACAACAACAAAAAATAAACAAGGGAACAAAGCACCCCAAACAAATCAAGTTGCTCCATTTATAGGATTAATTGACAACACAGTAGCAGAGATATCAGAGAAATAGTTTAGAACGTCCATAATTAAACTGATGTAAAGAGTGAAGTCAGAGATAAATTTCAGGAGATGAAAGATCACTTCAATAAAGAGATGGGGATTCTGAAAAGGATTTAAGCAGAAATCCATGAAATGAAGGAATCCACAAACCAAATTAAAAATTCAATGGAAAGTATCACCAATGGACTAGACCACCTGGAGGACAGAACCTCAGGCAATGAAGATAAAATATATAATCCTGAAAATTAAGTGAACCATGAAGAAAAGATGGTAAGAAACCATGAACAGAACTTCCAAGATTATGGGATAATACGAAAAGACCAAATTTAAGATTTATCTGGATACATGAAGGTACAGAGATACAAACCAAAGGAATGTGCAATCTTTTCAATGAAATAATCAGAAAATTTCCCAAACCTAAAGAATGAAATGCAAAATCAAATACAAGAGACTTACAGGACCCCAAAAGTACAAAATTACAACAGACTCACACCCAGGCACATTATGATGAAAATAACTAACATACAGAATAAGGATAGAATTTTAAAGGCCAAGAGAAAAAAATTCAAATTATGGATAGGGGGAAACCAATTTAGATCTCAGCTGATTTCCAATCCAGACCTTCAAAGGTAGGAAGGAGGTCCTGGAATAACCTATATCAAGCTCTGAAAGAAAATGGATGCCAACCAAGAATTTTATATCCAGCAAAACTAAGCTTCAGATTTGAAGATGAAATACCAACTTTCCATGATATGTAAAAGTTAAAAGATTCACAACTATAAAGCCTGCACTACAGAATATTCAACAAAATAGTCTATGAGGATGATATGGGGGAAAAAGTAAAAACCAGCAAAGGGAGGAACTACACTAAAGGAATAGTCAATGAAAGGAGAAACTAAGTCAAATTAAAAACCAGAAATAAACCAAAATGACTGGGAATACAAATCATATCCCAATAATAACCTTGAATGATAATGGCCTATACTAATCAATCAAAAGACAGATTGAACTGAAAAACAAAACCCAACAATATGCTGTCTGTAAGATACTCACCCCATAGGCAAAGATATCCATAGCCTGAAGGTGAATGGATGGGAAAAGCATATCATTCCTATGGATCATGTAAACAAGCAGGGATTTCCCTCCTCATATCAGATAATGTGGACTTCAAGACAAAGCTAATCAGAAGGGACAAAGGAGGACATCTCATATTGCTTAAGGGAATGATACATCAACAAGATATAACAATTTTAAACATTTATGCCCCAAACAATGGAGCATGTATATACAAACAAACCCTTCCAATTTCAAGAATCAAATAGATCACAACACAATAATACTGGATGACTTTAACAGGCTTCTGTCATCACTGCATGGATTCTCCAAACAAAAACTAAAGAAAAAAGATAGAGAATTGAAAAATACAATTGATAATTTAGACTCAGACATATATAGAGTATTTTATCCATCAATGACTAAGTATACTTTATTTTCAGCACCCCAGGGATCCTATTCTAAAAAAAAAAACATATCTTATATCACAAAGCAACTCTTTGCAAATACAAAAAAATACAGGTACTATTTTGCATTCTGTCAGATCTAACTAGAAGGAAATGAGAAATCAATGATAAAATAAGAAAAATAGAAGCTACTCTAACACCTGAATGACAAATGAATAGCAGAAGATATCAGGGATGAAATAAAAAAATACTTAGAGGTAAATGAGAACACTGATACAACATATCAAAATATATGGGACATCATGAAGGCATGCTAAGAGGAAACTTCATTGCATTGAGATTATTAAAAGATTTGAAAGTCAACAAATAAATGACCAAACATTATATCTCAAAGCCCTAGAAAAAGAACATAAACACCAAAAACAGTAGAAGTCAGGAACTGATTAAAATCAGAGATGATATCAATGAAATTTAAACAAAAGAAACAATTTTTAAAAATGACAAAACATTGGTTCTTAGAAAAAATAAAATTGATAAACCCTTAGCCATGCTAAGAAAAAGAAAACTCAAATTACTAAAATTCATGATGAAAAACGAAATATGACATAAACTACTGAAATACAGAAGATAATTAGAAACTATTTTAAAAATTTATATGCCAATAAAATAGAAAACTTTGAAGACATAAATTTTTAGAAACATGATCTACCCAAACTGAATCAGGAGGACATATACAATTGGAACATATCAATTTCAAGCAATGAAATAGAAGATGCCATCAAAAGCCTATCAATCAATAAAAGTCCAGAACCAACAGATTCTCAGCTGAATTCTACAAGATCTTCCTAGAAGAATTAAAACTAACATTCTTCAAATTATTCCATAGAATAGAAAAGGAGGGAACCCTTTCAAACTAATTCTAGTATCAATCTAACACCCAAACCAGTCAAAGACACATCAATGAAGAAAAACTTCAGACCAATATCTCTGATGATCATATATGCAAAAATTCTCAGTGAAATTCTGGGAGATTATATTTAATAACATATTAAAGAGTAGAGCCTGATCAATTGGGGTTCATCCCAGAGATGCAAGGATACTTCAACATAGAAAATTCAATAAACATAATTCATCACATCAATAGTCTTAAGTCAATATCATATGATCATCTTAATAAATGCAGAAAAAAGCATTTGACAAAATACAGCACCTCTCTGGGCTGGGGATGTGGCTCAAGCGGTAGCGCGCTCGCCTGGCATGCGTGCGGCCTGGGTTCGATCCTCAGCACCACATACCAACAAAGATGTTGTGTCCGCCGAGAACTAAAAAATAAATATTAAAAATTCTCTCTCTCTCTCTCTCTCTCTCCTCTCCACTCTCTCTTAAAAAAAAAATACAGCACCTCTGTTCAAACACTAGAAAAAGTAGGGAAGTAGGAATATACCTCAACACTGTAAAAGCTATACAAGCTTAACCCAAGGCCAACATCATTCTAAATGGACAAAAAATGAAAGCATTGCCTCTAAAAACTGAAACAAGACAATATGCCCTCTTTTAGTACTGCTACTCAACATCATCCTGGAAACTCTAGCCAGAGCAAGTAGACAGACAAAAGAAATTAAAGGGATATGAATAGGAAAATAACTTAAATCATCAGTACTTGCTGATGACACAATTCTTTATTTAAAAGACGCAAAAAAAAACTCCCATCAGAAAACTTCTAGAATAAATTAATTCAGTAAAGTCAGGATATAAATTCAACACCCATAAATCAAATGTATTCCTATACATTAGTGACAAATCTACCAAAAGAGAAATTAGAAAAACTCTTTCAAAATAGCCTAAAAATAAATAAAACATAAAAATACCTCGAGAATCGATTTAACAAAAGAGGTAAAAGACCTCTACAATGAAAACTACAGAATGTTAAAGAAAGAAATTAAAGAAGACCTTAGAAGATGAAAAGATCTACCTTGTTCTTGAATAGGTAGAATTAATACTGTCAAACTGGCCATACTACCAAAAGCATTATACAGATTTAATGCAATTTCTATTAAAATCTCAATGAAATTCTTCATAGAACCAGAAAAAGCCATCATGAAATTCATTTGGAAAAATAAGAGACCCAGAATAGTCAAAGCAATCCTTAGCAAGAAGAATAAAACAGGAAGTATCACAATACCAGATGTTAAACTACACTACAGAGCCATAGTAATAAAAAATGCATGGTATTGGCACCAAAACAGACACATAGACCAATGGTACAGAAGAGAGGACACAGAGAGAAATTCACATAAATACAGTCGTCTCATACTAGACAAAGGAACCAAAAACATTCATTGAAGAAAGGATAGCCTCTTTAACAAATGGTGCTGGTGAAACTAAAAATCCATACACAGCAAAATGAAATTAAATACCATCTCTCACCCCGCACAGAACACAACTAGAAGTGGATCAAAGACTTAGGCACAGAGACTTTGTACTTAATAGAAGAAAAAGTAGGCCCAAATCTTCACCATGTCAGCTTAGTAACTGCCATCCTTAACAAGACTCATAAAGCACAAAAAGTAAAAATCAAGAAGCAATAAATGGAATTGACTCAAACTAAAAAGCTTCTTTTCAGCAAAGAAACAATAAATAATGTGAACAGAGAGCCTACTACCACATGCACCTCAGAGCATTAATTTCCAGGATATATAAAGAACTTACACACACACACACACACACACACACACACACACACACACAATAACAACAACAAAAAATAACCCCATCAATAAATGGGCTAAGGAACTGAACAGAAATTTCACAGAATAAATAGTTGATCAAATATACGAAAAAATGTTCAATATCACTAGCAATTATAGAAATGCAAATCAAACTACACTGATATTTCATCTTACCCTAGTCAGAATGGCAATTACCAAGAATTCAAGCAAGAATAAAAGTTAATGAAGATGTGAGGAAAAAAAGGTACATTCATACATTCCTGCTATGACTGCAAATTGGTGCAACCACTCTTGAAAGCAGTGTGGAGATTCCTCAGAAAACTTGGAATGGAACCACTATTTGACCCAGCTATCTCACTCCTTAGTCTATATCCAAAGGACTTAAAATCAGAATAGAGTGACACAGCCAGGTCACTGTTCACAGCAGCTTAACTCACAATAGCTAAACTATTAAACCAACCTAGATGCTGTTGAACAGATGAATGGATAAAGAAAATGTGGTATATATACACAATGGAACATAACTCAGCCTTAAAGAAGAATGAAATTATGGCCTTTGCCAGTAAATGGATAGAGCCTGAGAATATCATGTTAAGTGTAATAAGCCAATCCCCCCAAACCAAGGGCTGAAAGTTTTCTCTGATATGAGGATTCTAATTTACAGTAAGTGGGGGGCCACTTAAGGAAGACAGAGGTGCTTTGGAATAGGCAGAGGAGAGTGAACTGAGGGGAGGGGATCTGGGGGTAAGAAGAATAGAAGAATGAATTGGACATTAATACCCTATGTGCATGTAGGACTACAAAACTGGTGTGATTCCACATCATGCACAGCTAGAAAGATGAGAAGTTATACTCAATGTATATATGATGTTTCAGAATGCATTCTATTACATGTATAACTAATTAGAATTAAAAAAAAACTTAAAACGGTAAATTTTTCTGTTAACTCTTTATATATTTTATTACCTTTGTGACCTTTCCAGTCAGATTTTCCATTCCAGGTTTCTCATCAACAGTCCCCAGAAAGCCCAGACTAAAAAGTCACTTTGTACAACACCATGTACAAATTAGCAATTAAAATTGTTTTCATTAAAATGATAGGTAAAATGCCAGAGAGAGATCATTAAAAAATTTAGATTGCATTGACATTACTTTCAATTTATTGTAGGTTATTTTTTACTGGGTTTTATTTTTGTTATGAAAAATACAAATTTAATGAACAAGCAGATAGAAAAATGGCACGTATGAGTGGGGAAAAAAAATCTTCACTTTAGATACACTTTGTTCCTTTAAGGAAAAAAAATAATTGTGTTTATCAAGAAGGTTAGCAGTTTTATGAAAATACCTAAGCAGGAACTTTAAATGTAGAGCATGGTAAGGTCTTGGTCCACAGAAACAATGTGAACAGGCTGGCAAAAGGAAATGATTCTCTTCAAGTAGTTCATAAAGAGCCACAGAGTGCGCCAAAAGTACATTAGTAACAAGTCTAGAAATCGGGTCTGCATTAGGTGAGAGGTATGGGGTTGCTATAGCTTGGCTATAGTCTACAGCCAAACTGCAGGGCAGTTCATGCAGGAGATGATCTACTCTAAAAATGTGCAGAATCTAATATGATACGATACCTTCTGCCTTGAATAGATTTATCTGAGATAATAATAACCTTTCTTGAGTATCATTTCTTTATCTGGCTATGATGCCCTCAAGCCAGAATTTTGCGTAGTGGTTCTGAAATCTACATTGATGTCTTCCTTCTACAAGGAGAACAACACTTATGTAAGTGCATACAGGGGAATGTGTTTTGTTGATGCCAGGAAAAGATGGGAAAAAACTAAAATTTCTACTGTTCTATTTTGTAATTCATTCATACAGTAAATATGGTATAATATTTTACCATAAGACATTCAAGTCAGGCTTAGGATGAAAGAGTAAATGCTTCACTCTACACTCTAGAGTACTGATCCATAGAGTTACATATGCTAAAAAAGCCTTTGACAACTTCCCAGTATCTTTCCACTTTCTTCGACACAGGAAGGCATGTTTTATAAACATCACCTTTGTAAAAGCTGCCCTTTACCTTTATGGACAGTTGCTTTCCTTCTCCCTAGGTGCAGCAGTGGTTAGGACACTTTCATAATCACAGTCTCCTATTGAGTTGATGTTAATAGGTCTTTATTATCTAATCAGATAAAATGGGTTTCCTAAATACTGCTCTCAATCTTGAAACACAACAACTGAAAATAGATAACAGATAAATTTTTGTAAATATTTCTTAAGTCTCCATTCATTCAATCTGGTTTCCAACTGGGTATAGCAAAACTTAGGATCTCAGATATAGTTTGCAAATACATAGGAATAGAAAAAACAATGAAAACAATTTCATATATTCTTAACCTTTCCATTCAGAGACCATGTAAGAATTTTAGCAAAAAGGTTTACCTAGTAGCTGTATTTTAAAACATAATTCCAAGTGATCTGCTCTCGTGAACTTCGTAAGTTATAAGGAGACCTTTGATGGTATTCAAATGTGATAAAATAATGTGAATCTTTATATATTTGTTGGTGATAAAATTTTTCTAGATGTAAACTAATACAGAACAATAAACTTTGGGAAGGCAACACCTAAGAGGTAGAGTTATTTTTTGTATTTTTGTATTCCTTATGTTTGACTATTTTCATAATGAATGACTTGGGACATACTGCATGTAAAACTAGTTTCTATGACAGCTGTATATCTTAGCTTTGCACTGCCATTCCCAACATATCTGAAAAGAAAAACTAAGATGACAAAAAGTTTATCCTGGCTCAATTTCTGAGGTTTAGTCAGTTGTCAGATGAAACTTCATTGTTCTGGGCCCATGATAAGGCAGAACATGATAGCAGAAGGGTGTGACAGAGGAATGGCTCAATTCATGGTATTCAGAAAGCAGAGAGTTCTGCTTGCCAGGAAAAAAATATAAAACCCCGAAAGGCATGCCTCCAGTGACCTAAGCTTTCTTCCCAATAAAGAGAAATTTGGGGCTTTTTTTTTTTTTTTTTTGTGTGTGTGTGTGTGTGTGTGTGTGTGTGTGTGCTGTTAGATCGAACCCAGGGCCTTGTGCATGCGAGGGCAAGCACTCTACCAATTGAGTTATATCCCCAGCACAGAGTAAGAAATTTTAAAAAGATGTTCTTTTTAGTAATGACCTAATAAAAGACCTAGTTGTCCACAAACATTTTTAAGATTAATACTGCTCTATTAGTTCAAAAATTCCACAGACATACCCCTGAGACCTTAATTGCCTATATAGGGTGGTAAGAGGGATATTGCCTATATAGGGTGGTAAGAGGGATACATAGGTGTACGTATCTTTAATTTTTCTCCTTTTGTATTCTTATACTAGAGGTGTTCTTTATACAATAAAGTACTCCTGGAAACTTCTTGGACCCAGCCTTGGATTTTTATAACCTCTGTGAATACCAGTGAGAGCTAACACTAGTGGTAGATACTTTATTTCAGAAATTTTTTTATTTATACATTTATACTAATTAATCTCTTTGATCTATAGTTTTTTCCTTTATAAAATGGAAATTATAAAAAGAACTTTAATTATTTGTAGAATTAAGTGTATTTGAAAATTCCTTATTTAAAAAGCCCTTTCATTTGTCAAATTCAAAAAGTTTTTAGGAAAACACAATAATGATGTTATTGATGGGATACCTGTTCTATTGTCATTGTTCTGTTTTTTGCTGGACTGTTTTTTAGCAAGCCAATGGTATGTATAGTGATTACTGGCTAAAAAGTCAAGTATATTAAAGACAAGCCAATGAAACTTATGGGAGGATAGGCATGTATATACTACAAGTGGGTTCTTGGGCTGTATGGAAAAGGCCAGGAAGTCAGGGCTATTTTCCTGATGGGTGGCCTAGATTAAGTCATCTGCTTCTGTTAAGTTTCAGAATTTACTAAGGCCCCCAATGTCATTGGACCATAAAAAAATTGATATTATCTTTTTAGATGAGTGGTAAAGGCAAAAAAGAAATCAATTTTGAAAAATTTGCCTATCCATATTTGAGTAATTTTCATTAGTTAGATATGCATGAGTGTACATACACACGCACATACATACACATCTTATTTTAAAAGGTTATCTGAATGTCATATTTGTTTATTTAAGTTAGGTATTTTTAGAAAATATTTTTAGTTTGACCAGATTAGACTGATTTGGGAGTTAATATATGGAGTAAGGAAAAAAAATCAAGATGGTATAAAAATCTATGCAAACTTCATTACAATGACTCATGTGCTCTAAATATGACTTCTCTTAGAATAGCTCCCTGTGACTCCACACAATCTGATAGGAGTGATTCACTACCATTTTGTCCCACAATGCCTCAACATTTTTCATTTTAGAACTATTGTTAAAATCTAGCACTATGTAGTTTCATTATTGCTTTTAATATCTTAACTGATATTAAAGATGTTACATAAAAAGCAGACAAGGTAGCTGATATTTAGGACAATGTATTACAGGCAGACACATTTAAGAGATGTGAACAAGGCTGGCTTGTCCCATTCAGAGGCTCACTCTAATAAATGATTCTGAGTCTGAAGATCTCAGATTGTGTACTAGCTCTAGACAGTGGCCTTGGGATAGCTCTAATCTCTCTTGGCCTTAGGCTCATTGTCCCTAATAGTGGCATCATAATAACCACTTCACAGGGCAGTAGTGAAGATTTGAAAGCATTTGTCACAGTGTTTGACACAGAAAGCTTAAAAATAGAAACAATACTTGCTCTTATTGTTGCTGTTATTACTAATATTGTTATTGCTATTGTATGAAATTAACCCAGACTTGCAGCTGGAAAATTGTCACCACAGATTATGAGTCCATTCGTTTTAAGGAGACAGAAGACAGTCATTCAGAATGACCACTATAATTATCACAGAAAGCTGATGCTGTGAAACTAATAAGATAAAATTTACTTTAATTAGAGCACACTAAAAAATTTGTCCTTTAGTCTAACAGAGATTTTGATAATGGTATTAGAAGATAACTGAATGTCTAGTTTCTGAAATTTTAGTGATTTCTTGTTTTGAGCCATTTTCTGCTGCTTTTCTTGACTATCATCCTCATATACAATCTGTATTTTGTAATAATATAACTTATTAGAAAAATACTGATCAAAATAATGTTCCACAAAATTTAAAAACTTAGATGGCATTATAAAGTTCCAACTGAAAAACTTAATTTTGGAAAAATATAGGCTGATAAAAATTGATATTAAAATGATATTGAAGAGTTTGTTTTTTCATGCTTAAGATATATAAATACTTTTTATAATGTAATTTATTATGCTTATATATATATAAATGCTACTCAAATATAGACTGCCTCCAGTTATTATTATTTAGAAGGGAAGCATTTCAAACTGGAAAAACAATTTTTTTCCTTATAACAAATAAGCAAATTTATAGCAAGCTCTAACTATGATTGGTTTCCAACTGTGATTAATTTTGATGTTTTTAGGTGGTGGGCAGGTA
This sequence comes from Ictidomys tridecemlineatus, assembly GCF_052094955.1. Lineage (NCBI taxonomy): Eukaryota > Metazoa > Chordata > Mammalia > Rodentia > Sciuridae > Ictidomys > Ictidomys tridecemlineatus. Next base: position 115,135,132 of record NC_135477.1, on the reverse strand, counting down.
CATATTAGAAGTATAAGAAAATGCCATTTCTAAGTTATTTTTAGAAAAAGAAAAATACAGAAATATTAAAAAGTTATGTGATTTACAGTTCAGTTTTACAGCAAGGTTAAATAACATTATTATTATAAAATAATTAGTATACTATGCTTTTATAAAAATACAAAGGTACCAAGGTGTTAGTGGGAGATATTATATGTTTTATTTTTTCTAAATCTTAATAAGTAATTCATAGATTCTGGTCAAGAAAGACCAAGAAAAGACAGATGAGAGTAGAGAGACAGCCTGAAGCACTTAGTAGGGGGACTGTACAGAAGAAACTTGGGATAAGTTAGGAAACTAATCATATATAGAAGTTTGATGCTTAGAACCTTATTTTAGCCAAATTAACTAGTTCAGGCATAACTTCAATTAGACACATAAGATATATAAAGTAAGATATATAAAAGAACTATAAAATATATAAGATACATAAATATTAAGAACTTCCAATTAATTTTTTGGAAAGATAAATAAAAACAATATCTTTTAATCTAGTATATGAATATTAGTGAACACTTGGTATAGCAAATTAAAATTTTTTAAACTTTTTTATTAGTTCTAATCAGTTATACATGACAATAGAAAGCTCTTCTATTCATTGTACACAAATTTTTTTTCACTTCTCTGGCTGTACATTATTAAGTAGAGTCGCACCATTCATGCAATCATACATGTACCTAGGGTAATGATGTTCATTTCATTCCACCATCTTTCCTACCCCCTTACCCCTACCCTCCAACTTTGCCCCATCCAAAATTCCTCCACTCACCCATGCCCCCCCCCCCAAATCAGTTATGGATTAATATCCACTTATCAGAGAAAAAATTAGGCCTTTGGTTTTGGGGATTAGCTTACTTCACTTAGCATGATATTCTCTAACTCCATCGATTTACCTGCAAATGCCATGATTAATGCTGAATAATATTTCATTGTGTTTGTGAATATATATGTGTGTGTATATGTATATACACACACAGGCTTTTTTTATCTTCTATTGAAGGGCATCTAGGTTATGCAAATGTGAATTGTGCTTCTATATGCATTGAAGTGGCTGTGTCTTTGTAGTATGCTTTTTTAAAGTCCTTTGGGTATAGAAGGTGGAGTGGGATATCTGGGTAAATGGTAGTTCCATTCCAAGTTTTCTTTGGAATCTCCATACTGCTTTCCAGATTGGTTGCACCAATTTGCATTCCCACCTGCAAGGTATAAGTGTGCCTTTTCCCCCACATCTTCGCCAACATTTATTGTTGTCTGTATTCTTGATAACTGCCATTCTGACTGGTGTGAGAGAAAGTCTTAGAGTAGTTTTGATTTGCATTTCTCTAATTACTAGAGATGTAATTGAACATTTTTTTCATATATTTGTTGATTAAATGTATATCTTCTTCTGAGAAGCATCTGTTCAGCTCCTTAGCCCATTTATTGATTGGGTTGTTTTCTGGAGTTAAGATTTTTCTTTTAGTTCTTTATATATCCTGGAGATTAGTATTCTGACATGCGTGTAGCAAAAATTTGCACCCAAAATGTAGGCTCTTTTCACCTGTTTCTTGTACAAATTAAATTTACTCATTTCATATCATCTAATCTACATTACATCTGAAGTAGTTCATACCAAGGATTACGACACCAAATTCAGCTTTCAAGTGTAAGCAAAACCTTGGTTCCATCTCCTGTAAAGACTCTAAATAGTATTCTGATGCTTTTATGAAATCAGATTTCATGACTTCCCTCTGTACCTCAACATATACTCAGTGAGGTAGCTGTAAAATTCATCAATGTTTTAAGTGTACTGCAGAATGGAACTCCATATTCAGTGTTGGATGCTGTAGAGCCAAGTGTAGCTCTGGGTCCCAGGCAATAGGTTATGTTTTAACTTTGTGGCCACTGTGAATCTGGTAGAGTTAACTGGACTTCTACCATTGATTTAATAGAAATTTCAGAAATTGAATAGTGGCCCAAATCTGACAACTCTACTGGATATAATAGGATATCATTTAATGGGTCACCTTGACTCCTGGTTTTAGTATAATATTTTGATTAAGAATATTGGCACTGGATTCTGGCAAGATTTGAATCCTGACTTAAGGCAATTACAAAATGTGTGATCTTGGACAGCTAATTTCTTAACCTCCGTATGACTTAGTTTCCATCTATAAATGAAGGTTTTTATGACTGTATTAGCATCAAAAGAATTCCACATATTAAGGCTTCAAACAATATTTAACTTCAAACAGTATTCCTTAAACATTCATCATTTCTTTGTGTTGGCCACATTTGAATTCCTGTCTTCCAATTTTTAGTTTGGCATGATTTATTTCCTTTGTATTTTAGCTAACTTCAAGTTACAAATATAGTTTTGAGTAATTAGTCTTTTTGAAAAGTTGTAAAATATAAAGTGTTTGTGAAACTTGCATGAAATGATCCTTTTACTCAATCTTTAAAGATTTAGCCAAACAATGACAAGTTAATATCTTTATGTCACTAAGGGCTCAATAATTTGTTATTTCTCCTGGCTAAGTGTAATAAACATTATTTGAATATAAAAAGCAATAAGTTTTTAAAGGGTATGTGTTGAAAACAGTCCTTAAGTCCATAAGTTCCTAAAAATTTAGAATTTCATCATTAAACATTTATACAATGTTGAAATAAATAGAGCAAGAGAGCTAGGTTATCAATATTGGCCCCTTGGCTAGACTCACTCTATAAATTATTCACCCCCCAAAACCAGAGTCATAATTGTTTATCTTTTTTCCCGATTTTATGTATGTTTTATTTTAATTAATAATGAGTGTACATAATATGGGATACATTGTGATTATTCAATACATGTATACAATGTGTAATGAGCAATCAGGGTAATTAGCAATTCCATTTTCTTAATCATTCGTCATTTCTTTGTGGTGGCCACATTTGAATTCCTGTCTTCTAATTCTCTATGAAATACACAGTAAATCATTACAAACTATATTCACCTTATTGTTCTATAGGACACTAGAACTTACTCATGTGTTCTGGTACTTGTTATCCAAACTTCTTCTATCCCCTTTCCTCTCCTGAACTCTAGAGACCATTATTATATTCTTCTAAGAAATTAATTTCCTCAGCTTCTACATTTGAGTGAATAGCATTATGAAGGACTGCACAGGCCTCAATGATGAAAATGGTCCTTAGTGCTCTGACCAACAGCCAAAGTCAAGGTGTTTCACTCTTGCTGAAAGCCGAGTTGGATAGTATAATTTCTAAAGTATCATGGATCTACCAGAATATAAATACCTATTTTATAGTTATTTTCCAAAGTAATATAACACAATAAAGGATATTTTCTATTACAATGTCATAAATCAATTTATACAAACATGCTATTTATCTTCTATGTCTTATGATGTCCGCCCAGTTCCATCCACTTCCACAGTATTTCACCCTTTCTATGGCACAATAATATTCTATTATATATAGAATATTTCATGTATTATATATGGTATGTTGTATAATTATATAATACATGAAATATTCTATATATAATGGAATATTATATATTACAATATTATATATTATATAATATTGTAAGGGGTGAATAATATTCCATTGTGTATGTATACATTGTCTTTATCCATTCATCTACTGAAGGGTATCTAGATCGGTTCCACAGTTTAGCTATTGTGAATTATGTTGCTATAAACATTGATGTGGCTGTGTCCCTGTAATATGCTGATTTTAAAAACTTTTATATTTTACAACTTTTTAATATTATATAATATTATATATTATATAATATATAATATTACTACATTATATAATATATAATATTATTATATTATATAATATATAATATTATAAATTATAATTTATATTATTATATTATATAATATATAATATTATAATATTATAATTTATAATATTATTACTTTATATAATATATAATATTATAATATTATTATTATATTATTATAATATAATAATATTATTATATTATTATAATATTATATATTATCTGTTGGCTGTATTTTTTAAATTTTAATTTGTTACATATAACAGAATGCATTATAATTCATATTACACATATAGAGCACAATTTTTCAATCTCTCTGGTTGTACAAAGTAGAGTCACATCATTCATGTCCTCATATATGTACTTAGGGTAATGATGACCATCCCATTCCACCATCTTTCCTACCCTTATGCCTCCTCCCTTTTCTTCCTTTCCTTTTCCCCCTTTGCCCTATCTAGAGATCATTTACTCCCCCTACCCCCACCCCACCAAAGCATATTATGGATCAGCATCCTTAAATAAGAAAATCATTGGGCATTTGTTTTTTTGGGGGTATTGGCTAATTTCACTTAGTATTATATTCTCCATCTCCACCCATTTACCTGCAAATGCCATGATTTTATTCTTTTAATTCTGAATAATATTCCATTGTGTATGTATACATTGTCTTTATCCATTCATCTACTGAAGGGTATCTAGATCGGTTCCACAGTTTAGCTATTGTGAATTATGTTGCTATAAACATTGATGTGGCTGTGTCCCTGTAATATGCTGATTTTAAGTCCTTTGGGTATAGACCGAGGAGAGAGCGAGCTAGGTAAAATGGTGGTTCCATTCCAGTTTTCTAAGGATTTTCCATACTGCTTCCCATATTGGCTACACCAATTTGCAGTCCCACTAGCAATGTATAAGTGTGCCTTTCCCCCCACATCCTCACCAACACTTATTGTTGTTTGTATTCTTAATTGCTGGCATTCTGACTGGAGCGGGATGAAATCTCAGTGTAGTTTTGGTCTGCATTTCTCTAATGGCCAGAGATATTGAACATTTTTTTATATATTTGTTGATTGTATATTACCTTCTGAGAAGTGTCTGTTCAGTTCTTTGGCTCATTTATTGATTAGGTGTTAAGATTTTTTTTTTTGGTGTTAAGATTTTTGAATCCTTTATATATTCTAGACATTAGTGCTGACATGCATGTTCTAGTTTTTCTTTTTAGAAATGTTTATTCAGATCATTTGCCCATTCCTTATATATTCTGGATCCTTTTCTGGATGATTAGTTTGCAAATATTTTTCCCCACTATAGGTTCTTCACTTTTTTTTGGGGGGTGTTATATTCTTATTCTTAAGTACATTATGAAGAACTATATGGCATGAGCCTCAATGATGAAAACAGTCATTAGTACTCTGAGCAACAGCCAAATTTAAGGTACTTAGCTCTTGCTTAAAGCCCAGTTGGATAGTATAATTTCTAAGTATCATATCAACCAAAATATACATGCTTCTTTTACAATTATTCTCCCATGTAATATAACACAATAAATTATTATACATAATAATGTCATAAACCAATTTATACAAAACAGTTATGGGTATCTATTAGGTTAAATAGTGTCATTCAAAAATTCATGTACACTTAGGACTTCAAAATATCACCTTCTTGGAAATATTGTCTTTGCAGATTAAGATGTGTTCACACTGGATTAGTGTGGGTCCTAAATCCTATGACTGGCATCTTTACAATAAAGATATTTGGATACAGGAAGGAAGAAAGTCATGTGACTAGATAAGCAGAAGCTGACGTGACACAGCTGCAAAACTAGGAAATGCTAAGGATTGCTGGCAACCACCTAAAGCTAGGAAGAGGCAATAAAGCAGTCCTCTCTAGAGCCTTTGGAGAGTATGCGACCCTGTTGACACCTTGATTTTGAATTTCTAATCTCCAGAACTGTGAGAACATATTTCTGTTGCTTTAAGCCACATAGTTTGTGGTAGTTTGCTTCAGCAGTGTAGTAAACTAACCTGAGGTATATTGTGCCCGTCTCCTTGGAGACTTCATTATAGACTTTCTTTTTTTTTTTCCCCCCTGAATCTGAAAGCTGGAGTATGAAGATGGAAACAGCTCTAACTCATAACCACTAAAAGAATTAAAGGAAAACAACACCCTGGCTTATTACTTCTGTCATCTTTTCATAAACACATAGCAATTTCACAAACATGAAATTGTATATCAGAAAACGCCACACAATCTGAGAGTTCAAAGTCATGTGAACAAATCCAGAGATTACTGAAAAGCATTTTAGTTAGACTATCTTCTGAAACGTATTTCAACTCACTTATTATTTTACAGTTTTCATTCTCTAGCACACAAGAGAAAGGTGTTTTCCCCCTTTTGTTCCTATTGTTTTTGATGATATTCAGGTAGCAGAATAAAAATTAAGCTTGCCTGAAACAGAAAATTTCATAAGGGTAAACAAGTTTCCTAAAATATATCTAAATTATTTACATTAAAAACTAGTATGATGAGTATGTAATCTTGGTCTTAATTATATGAGAAAAATGTGAACCTCAACTGTCATTCTTCTTTAAACCATTGTATAAAAATTTGGTTTATAACATTAACTCAAAACACTCAAAACAAGGTTCCCACTTAGATCATGGATGCTCAAAAGGATGCCAGATCACTAGCATATATTTGGAAGGGAAAATAATCCTCTGAGGACAGAATCATATCAGCATTGCTATGTAAAAGTTTCCACAGTTAATGGCTTCAGGTTTTGAATCCAAAAGATAATTTTCAGCTTACTGAATACGTTAAAAATCTGGGGGCATATCATGTCTAGGCTGTCAATTTTATATGCTCTCTAGAATTATTTTAAATTACCAGAGGACACACACACACAAAATTCCCTGCTTTCTTTTCTCAAATACTTTTTTTTTTTTTTAAACTGAAAGGAGAAAGTTAAAAAAAAAATGTTTGTTAGCTTTTTAGAGTCTATATCCTGGTACAGATTTTGATCTGAAACCACAGTTTATTTTAAAGGAATTCTTATTTTAGGATCTTTATATATTCTCAGGCCCAGTGGAAGCTATGTATGAAAAACATGACCTGTGTAGAGATAAAACCACAGAGGCATCTGACAAAATGGTTTATTCACGCGAGGAAGGTTATTGATATCAGTAATGCCATCTGGCTATCATATACTCCCTGAGAGTATGTGATGAGAAGGGAATTTCATCTGATTTTTTTTTTCTCTAAAAACCCCCAAGTACTGTCTGATGGGGGAAAAAAAATAGAGAAGTCGTGGTTAGGGAAACAGTTAAAGTATCTAGCCAATTCCTCAAAACTGTCAAGATCATGAAAAACAGAGACTGAGAAACTCAGACTAGATGAGAATGAGGGCACATGACAAATGTAATATGGTACCCTGTTTTGTAATGTGGGACAGAAGGGGCATTAATCAAAAAATTAATGAATCATGATTAAAAGATGAAGTTTTGTTTAAAAAATGATTTTACTAATATTTTCATTAGTAGGACAGAAATATACAAATTAAAACAGCATCTACAGAAAATGCAATTTAGAGAAATTATACCCCATTTGATTCAAATGTATGAATTTTCAAGATAATTGTACTGCCATGTATAATAAAAAGAATTATCAAAAAAAGAAAATGCAATTTAGAAGTTATTATATCTATTTATTTAGAGTAAAGCTATCATATAGGTACTTGATGTGTTATTTGTTCATCAATGTATGGATGAATGACAAATATTATAAAATGTTACTGTTTATTCTTTTATGGGGATTCATATTAGGGGTTGAACCTGGGGTGGTTTACTACTGAAGTACATTCCTAGCCCTTTTTACTTTGAGACAGGGTCTACGTTGCTGAGGCTGGCCTCAGACTTGCAATCTTCCTGCCTCAGCCTCCCCAGTCGATAGGCATATAGGCAGGCACCCTGCAGTTAATATTTGTTCTGAACTACATTAAAAATTCATGAAGTAAAGTATACTTAGCTTTCTTTTTGCAGGTTTCAAATACAAGCATTCAACTATGGATTGAAAATATTTTTTAAAAAAGATTTTTTTTCACATCATTATTCCCTAGCATAAGTATTTATATAACATTTGCATTGTATCAGATTTAAGTCATCTAGAGATTATTTAAAGTAATCTAGAAGATATATATAGGTTACATGTAAACACTACACCATTTTACATGGGCATTTGGGGGACTATTATGGTTTGGATGGGAAGTGTCTCCCAAAAGCTTATGTGTGAGACAATGCAAGAAGGTTTAGAGGAGAAATGATTGGGATATGAGAATTAACTGAGAGGTGACTGAAGGTGGGCAGGATGTGGCTGGAGGAAGTGGGTCACTGGGAATGTTGCCTTTGGGGTATATATTTTATATCTGGCAAGTGGAATTTCTGCTTCCTGATAATCTTGTAAGCTACTTCCCTCTGCCACATTCTTCTGCCATGATGTTCTGCCTCACCTTGAGCCCCAAGTAATGGAGCCAGCTGTCTGTGGACTGAGACCTCTGAAGTCATAAGACCCCAAATAAAGTTTTCCTCCTTTAATTGTTCTTGTTAGGTCTTTTAGTCACAGCAGCAAAAAGCTGACTAAAACAGGATCCTTGGATTTGTTTTCCCCATTGGGTCCTATAAACAATCACCTATGGATACAGAGGGAGAAATGTAATTATGTATATTTTAAAGGAACTCCAATAACAAAAATGTCTCCCCTTCATTACAAGTAATACTAAAATCGTCTGAATTATTTGTTCTTCCTATCTGCCCTCCTATCTGCCATTTTCTCTAACTACAGAAAAATTTTCTCTATATAGTGAATTTTTTGTTTGTTCTAATCAATCATACTTGACAATAGATTGCATTCTGACACATCATACATAAATGAAGTATAACTTCTCATTCTTCTGGTTATATATGAGATAGAATCACACCAGTCATATAATCATATATGCATATAGGGAAATAATGTCCAATTCATTTTATTATCCTTCCTATCCCCATACTCCCTCCCCTACCTTCACTCCCCTCTGCTGAATCCACAGTACCTCTGTTTTTCCCCAGCCTCCCACCCCCCATTGTGAATTAGCTTCTGCTTATCAGAGAAATCATATAGCCTTTGTTTTTTTGGTAGTGGCTTATTTCACTTAGCAAGATATTTTCCAGTTCTACCCATTTAACTGCAAATGCCACCACTTCATTCTTCTTTAAAGCTGAATAATATTTCATTGTGTATATATACCACATTTTCTTTATCCATTCATCTATTTGAAGGGTATCTAGGTTGGTTCAGTAGTTTAGCTATTGTGACTTAAACTGCTGTCAACATTGATCTGGCTGTGTCACTCTATTATGCTGATTTTAAGTCTTTGGGGCATAGACCAAGGAGTGGGATAGCTGGGTCAAAAGGTGGTTCCATTCCAAGTTTTCTGAGGAATCTCCATACTGCTTTCCATAGTACCAATCTGCAGTCCCATCAGCAATGTATGATTGTACCTTTTCCCCCCACTGTTCCTTATATTCTTGATAACTGCCATTGTGTCTGGAGTGGGATGGAATCTCGGGGTAGTTTTGATTTGAATTTCTCTAATTGCTAGAGATGTTGACCATTTTTTTTCATATATTTGATCGACTGTATTTCTTCACAGATGAAGTGTCTGTTCAGTTCCTTAGCCCATTTATTGATTGGGTTATTTGGTTTTTTGGCATTTAGTTTGAGTTCTTTGTATATACCCAGGAAATTAATGCTCTGAGGTGCATGTGGTAAAGATATTCTCCCATTCTGTAGGCTCTCTCTTCATGTTATTGTTTCCTTTTCTCAGAAAAGGCTTTTTAGTTTGAATTTATCTATATTGTGTTTTAACTAATTTTTCTTTACTGTCTTTTTCTAAATATTGAGGCTGAATCACCGTATTAAGAACCTAGAGCCACATTCCTTTTTTTTTTTTTTTTTAAACAGCTCACCAATAGGGTGACTTCATTCAACATCTGTTTTTTATCCCCTGAATTAATAAAATGTGTGACAACAAAAGTGATATATAATTAATAGCTATCATCATTATCTTGCTCATTATAGGGAACCCCTGAATTTCATAAATTTTCTCTTTCATTTGTATTTCCAAATTTAAGAGTCTTCTAAGGGTGATATGCACCAAACACATTTGGTACAGCTCTCCAGCAAGTTAGACTGAAGTGGATAGAGCTTACATATGAAAAATCATGTCTTTTGTTCTTAAATTTATATGACCTTAGTAAAATGTCTTCTATATCCCCCTCCCATAACTTTTCCCCAGTTTTACTTAAAAAATCCATTTCTGCTTGAAGAGTTATATGCTTGGGGAGATTAAAACTCTACCTTTATTATCAAAAAGGCTCAGCTAGCATTTACAAAGAACATATAGACTGACAATGAGTTCACTTTACACTGAAAAAGGAGAATATGCAAATATCAAAGTTTAACATCAGCTACTGTGAAAAATTACAGAAGCACAGTCTTACAATTGCTCAAAAGCCTAAATTTATGCTTGCCAGTGGATTAGATAAAATAACTTTAAAGTCCATTCTACACTTAAAATTATAGATGTCTAAAAAATGAAGTAGAACAGATCAAATCTTTCTCCTATTTAAAAATATTATTCTCTTAGCTATTTTTTCAAATGGAAATGAGAAAAAACCCTCTGTCTCATCTTTTTGGAAAAAGATAACATGCATACCTCTCTTAATATTGTCTTGGAAATAAAAAGACATTTTGAAACATCACTGACATTCACACCTTTATTCTTTTTGGCAACAACCTTATAATTTTCCCTGGAATACTGCCAGAACTCATCCCAATTTGAACTCAAAAACTACTCTTCAGAGTTTAATCATTTCCCCACCTCAACTGTTAAAATTAAACTGTTCATAAATTTATCTTCAGTATACTCAGGGGGTGAAGACATTCAAGTCAAATAATTTTATCATTTAACCCCGTGTTACATACTCTGATTTCCTACACATCCCAGCACATTTCAGAAATTGTTATTCTCCTCATTCCTATCTGATGCTTTTTTTTTAAATAGCTCTCTACAGATCTTTTGTCCTCCAAATCACCTTCTTAGTATCCATTGGTCCTCTAACCTTGATTTGTCCATTTCCTGCTATGAATTTCTGACTTTGAGCTGTGATTTTGAATGGACTAATTCCTTTCTAAACCTACTCCTATTACAAATGGCTATTTTTTATATCTCAGCTCAGAAACATTCTCTTGTATATATGGCTGATGGTTGATAAAATATTTGGTCTGTTTAAAGCTGCTATTTATAATTCTACTGTGTTTATTTTTTCCCTTAGGATTTAGAGGTTTTATATATATCAAGGAAAAATCTACTGGTCTACAAATTAATACTACCCATTCTATTAAATTACAATTTAACCATTTTGTATTGTTCTAACAGGAAGAACAACAAAGTCTTTAGATTCATTTTTAGTTATGTGGCAGTTTGACTAAATAATATAAGCCAAAATGTGCAACTACTAGTGCTTTGAAGACAGCAACAGTTTTTAAAAGATTAGATATAATTTACTTTGAATTATCTGGGCACTATAGTGATCTAATATCTCAATGAACTGAAAATTTACTTTATACTTAATGTTACTTTCCAGTTCAGATTAATTTAGTAGCAGCTAATATTTATGAAGAACTTAAAATGTGCTAAGAATGATGCAACACTGCTTGCATATATTATTTCATTTAACCCTCTACCCATTTTATAAGTAAATATGTTGATATTTAAATAGATTAAATAACATGCCTACAGTCATATAACTTCAAGTAGAAGAATAGGAACTTAATCTCATATGGATCCAAAGCCACAGTAGTTATGTTTACACTCATAAAAATCACTCTTAAGTACACTGCCTTCCAAATAAGAACCGCAGGGCATGTGAATTTCACTGAGCATTTCTTTAGAAAAGTGTTAATGTGGTTAACAAAGCATCTCAGTGACAACCAAATAGACTCAAAATCCCACCAGACTTTTCTTAACTTTCTTAAGAAATCCTGACTCAATTATCAGATCTTCTGGGATGAAATAAATTGATTCAAACAGAAAACTACATAGAGGTAAAAAAGAATATTTTCTGATATTCATAAAGAACTACATCTCTTATGTTCATGACTGGATATGAAGTTTGCTCAGTCATTTATGAACTGGTCTCTCATATATTCCTACTTTTATACAAAACATTGTAAAGGATTCAGAAGGCACAGGCACCATAGGTTGTCATTGTCATTTCTAGAAATGTCTCCAGTCAGGATCTTTTACTACCTAAACTGTTGTTCTATAGGTATGAAATATGTGGAATATTCACAATTCTTTTCTAAATCATTTATATATGCATAATAGAATTTAACCTAAAATGCTATCTCAACATAAAAGCAAATATAGATTTACAAAAACCTTTACTAAAGCACAAGAGTTATAGCAGATGACTACAAAAATAATTGTCAAGCAAGACATAAGCAGGTACAATGCAAGTGTTAAGAGAATAAATTAAATATATATATACACTGATGAAAAAGATCTCCAAGGTAATTTGTCAAGTAAAAATGCATACAAGGGGCAGATTAGTATATGATAAGCTATGATTTGTGTTAAAAAGTAAAAAGATGGTGGCACACGCCCGTAATCAAGCAACTGGGGACGCTGAGGCAGGAGGATCTCAAAGTCAAAGCCAGCCTAGCAACTTAGTAAGATCCTGTCTCACAACAACAACAAAAAAGTAAGAATATATGTTTCTATTTACATAGTAAAGCTCTGGAATGGTAAAACCAAAATTAAACAATGTAAACAACAATAAAATCCTATAAAAAGGAAGTAAGAGCAACTGTTTCCAAAAAGAGAAATCTAGGGTCATGGGATAAGAGATGGAAAGATGGCTATTCATTTCGTTTCCTACATAACCTTTGAAAATTAAAATAAATCCTTCAATTGCATGAAATATAATTGCACTGGGAATAAAACACAATTGATTACCCTAACCTATAAGGTGCTGCATCACTCTGTCCCTCTTACCTCTTCAACCTTATTTTATGCCAGTCACTCTACCCTTTTTCCTGCTCCTTAAACACAAAAGTTTTTTCCCACCTCAGAACTTCTGCATGTGCCATGCTATGCACTTTTCACCGTCCTTTGCAAAAATGGGTTGTCTTTCAGATATTAATGCAAATGGCACTTTCTCCTAAAGACATTCTTTCCTAAGGCCCCTAAAATAAATTAGGTATCACGTGTCACCATCTCTCTGAGCAGTACTTTTTCTTTTCATAGCCAACTGTAAATGATAAATTGCAATAATTAAATCATTACAAAAAATAAGATATTACATGTTAATTTTCTCTCTTCATTGTAATTCTTTAAAGAAAAAAAGAGATGTATTTTTCACCAGTGTATGTAGTATGGGACATAGCTAGCATTTGTTAAGTAGTTAACAAATAAGTCATTAATTCAAATCTCAAGGATAGACTTATAAAGAATGAAAAGTCTTAAAAACAGGCACTTCTGAGTTTCAAGGTTAAACACAAGGATATCATGTTTCCAATAAAATGTATGTAATCATTGCATTAAAATACAAATCATTGCATTTTGGGGGTTTATATTTTAATCAAATTGGCTGATTTAGAATTTTTAAAAAGTTATAGCCAAGCTCATGAAAATACAACCTAATTCACAAATTCTATTTAACAAGAACTTAAGAATATAAATTTCACTTTCAAAAGTAAATAATAAAAAGTTTTTTATGTAGTGAATTTATGTTTTTTAAAAGTGCTTTTAAAGATGTAAAAAAGTTCAAAAACAGGTCTGAGTCTTTTATCTTTTTCAACAGATGAAATGAAATCAAGATTACTGTCAACTATGAGAAGGGTTTCTCCCTTAATTTATAGGAACTAAGATAGAAAATAGATTAAACCACTCACTGGTAACAAATATTTTGCAAGATAAATTCATCTGGAAGTCTTATCAGTGATCTGGAAAATAATCCCCATAATAACACAAATGAGCACGTCAAAGAGGGGAAAAGGTCTTTAAAAACAGTTGCTGGCCTGAAAATATTTAATGTATGTCTTCTATTACAGTATAAAATCCCTAAAGATGTTAATAGAAAGTCACTTTAATCATTTCCACTTTACTGCATAAAACCTTTCATTTTGAATATAAATATTGTTTCTCAAGTTTGACACAGAATTTGAGTAAATTTACTCATTTAGACAAAGGTCACATTTTCTTGGTATATTTATTAGGTTACTCAGTCTCAGGCACAGCTGCGTCAGATATTGAATCATATCCTGTCTGGAATTGAAATGCAGGTCTATAAATAGTACCAATGACAATCTACTTCAGTTTCATAGAAAAGGCAAATGAAGTCCAATAAAGAAAAGGAAAGTTCCACATACACAAAATCTTGTTATGATGACAGTTTCTAATATTATTTTCATATTTTCAGTGACAAGAGGCTATACAATGCTTAATACAAAGTAGGATCCCTCAAGATGAATTTGTGAAGATGTTTTATGTTATATAGCATCTGAAAGCCTATAAAGGGAAAAAGGAGTGCCCAAATGGGAAGAGAAAGATTAAATATGACTAGAAAACTGGTGAAGAAATGAGAAAAGAAAAACGCATAATGGATTTTCAGAAGTAATTAATTTTGCCAGTCATAAAATGAACATTTAGTAAGTAGAAGATTGATTTCAACCTTAAAAGTTCATTCAAATTTATGAAAGAGAAGAAAGAGAAGGCAAAACCACACACTTTCCTGTTTACTTGATACAACAAAACATACTCCTTGTCCTGGAGGGCCAAAAAGACATGCAGTATTTTTCATTAAATTTGTCGTAAATCTAAGGTTCTAATCTATCATCTACATTATTTATCCTTGGAAGTTGATGAGGACAGTTGAAATCTAGCATGTTCATTTCAGAGTTATCACCATAAGATAACTCAAAGTGAAATAAATCATTACTATCATCTGTAAGGCATTGCTTTATTTGAACCTCATTCCCCCTCTAATCTTAACTCCTGATACTCTCCCTTCAGCCACTCCCCGCTTTCTGCTATTCCAGAAGCCTGAAATGCTTGGCCTCCTGACATCCACACAGCTAGATCCCATTTACTCCAATGCCTCACCCTAACTGAAGCCTTCATTGGTGTAACTCAACCTCCACTTATTCCAACAACTACTCCCTTCTATGCTTTAATTTTTAACTTCCACCTATTTACCTAGCACATTTCTTCTGCTACTTATGTAAGCAACCTGAGAATGGGTTCTATTTTAACATTTTGTTAAAACAAAAAACATCTGGCATATATTGTAGGCATTCAATAAATAGTTGTTGGACAAGTTAATGAATAACCCAGTAGAATCCCTAGTCTTAAGTAATGTTGAAGTAAAATTCTATTAAAAGAACAGTGGTATTTATGAATACAGTGATTTACCTTTAAGTATCTAATGCACAAGTATCATTCATTTAACAAATTTAAGAGAAGTCCAGATTTTGTCTGTCATCTCTAAACACAGAAGCTACCTGATGATTAGAAAGGGATGATTTTTTTTTAAAGCAAATAAAAGGAGCTATCACTTCCTCTCCCAGCCAGCCTGAGCCCAGCTCACTGCCCTAGGGGCAGCTTCAGGCTGGAAACAATGGCTGTATGATTGGAGTCTACACTGACAAAGTCATGCCGACATCAGGATGCAGCAATCACGAACTATAAGGATTGCCCTAATGTCCCTGGGAAGACTTTGGTCAACATCATGCCATCTGAAATTATGACTGGGTTGGCAAAGTCTGGTCACATTTTTGTCATGAATGGAATGACACTTGGGATCCAGAAATGTTAATCTGCGACTGGGACTAATTGCTGCAGGATGGATCTTTGTATCAAGATGTAATGCTTAGGGACTGGGGTTGTGTCTCAGTGGTACAGTGCTTGCCTGGCATGCATGAGGCCCTGGGTTTGAATCTCAGCACCACATTTAAATAAATGAAATAGAGGTCCATTGACCACTTAACAAAAAAGATGTAATGGTTAATTTGAATTTTTAACTTGATTGGATTAAGATAGGCTGATAATTAAGAGGCTCATGGGAATGTCAATGAAGGTGTGTTTAGGAATGATTGGCATGTGGGATAGCCAACTGAAATAGAGACCCTCCCTAAGCCTGGGCAGCCCTGTCCAACAGGAAGATGGATTGGTTGAACTAAAAGTTGGAACAACAAGGAAGCAACAGGAGATGCAACCTGAATTCTTCAATGGGTTTTTGATCGCTACTGAGATCATCTGAGGATATATAACTCTAACTTCTTTCTTCTTCCATAGTGAACTCTGCCAGTGATTCTCCAGAAGTCTATGGTATCAACTAGGATAGTACTGTTGATTCCTTTTATTCTGGGGCTTCAGCCTCAGACTGTGCAGACTGGTTCTTCCAGCTCTCCAACCTACAGATACCTATTGTGGACTATCCAGCTTCTGGTCCCATAAGCCAACCTAATAAATACCCTTTTTATAATTATACTTCCTGTTGATTCTGTTCCTTTAGAGAACCCTATACGTAAGAGCACCAGTAAAGCTGTTACTGTCCATGTTGTTGTCACTATGACTGCCAAGATGGTGCCTATGGTGGTTTAAGAATGTTATAAAATGGCCTTCCACCTGCAGTATGCCTAGTAGTGACTTATCTGTCATTTTCCTCTATCACTTCCCCCCATCTTTTGCACCTATTTCTCTATACATAAACCATTTTTGTTTTATTTGGACCATTACCCCTGCCCAAATTACATAAACATGGTCAGGGCTAGATGGACAGAGGTAGCTACCTCTTCCTACCCATCTCCCTCCTGTTGTATTGTTGGAAAGCTTTTTCATTTTTTGTTTTCTGAACAAAAAGTTACTTGTCCAAAAAAAAAAAAGTTTAAGGAATAGTATTACAAACTTTTTTTTTAGTAAACTCCAATACTTATAGTATTTCAATGCAAATAGAAAAATATAAAACAGTGTATATGTATTCACTTTCTACCTTCATCATGAATGTAATAAACATTTTTAACAAACTGATTCAAATGATTTTCAGTTGTTTTGTAATTATGGAAAAAACAGTATGAATTCACAAGTGTTTTAACAAAGTAACTGTTTTCTAAGTAAAATGAAACTCTGACTAGGTCCTTTTAGGTTCATACATACTGGTAGATTATTGGAAAAATTGATTTGTTGGTAAAAATAAGCCATTTTATGGAAAATATAATTTTACTTTAGTTGAATTCACCATAGTTTGACTACTCTTGCCCCCCTTACATAGAAAAATGTAAGTAGAATGAAAATTTTCTTATTTAAAGTATTGAACCTTGTCTCCGGAATTAAACTTTTCCACATCTAGTAACAAAACTATAATAACCAAAAAAGCAACAGTGAAACTCATCAGTACCTTTAAAGAAATGCTCATCATGTGGAAGTATGCATATGGATACACAAATCTACACTTCTTTCAATCATTAAGAAACTGAAATACCATAAAGTTATTTTAAAAACAGGACCTAAGAGCAAGAGGATGATTCAGAATATGTTTTGTTCTGTTCATCAGTTCATCTGCTATTTGTAGGAGAATTTTACTCATAGGTCCAAGTGCCATCAGAAACCCAGAACACAAGGGATAGGGATTTAGCTAGTAACAAAAGGGCTAGCTAGCACATATGCAAAGCTCTGGGTTGGTTGCTCAGTGGAAAAATAAACAAACTCAGAACACAAAAAGCATGTGAGTAATGTTCACATATATAAGATTCATTCCCGATTCAAATGCACTACAACAACTCAATGTCCATTGCAATATATGAACATTTGTTCACTTATGGGGAGGTAAAAAAACGTAAGCACTTCTTTAAGACCATTTGTCACAAAGGGAATTCAATAATAGTGATATTTTTGGTTTAATTCCTCTTCTCTCTTAAAATCTAACTCAACTTTTGGGAAAGATGTATGCTAGAAGAGGGTGGCCTGCTAGAAGGGAGTAGTCTAACTAAAGAGAATAGGAAAAAGGTCAATACCACACATGCAGAATATTAACAGTTTATCAATTTATGCAATTTCTTTGCAGTGTTTGGGATTGATTCATGGCCTCTCACAAGCTAGGCAAGAGGTCTTCCATGGAGCTAAATTGGCCCACAGCCCAATTTATGTCATAATTAAATAAAGTAATTCCAATGTTCCAGGATATTAGTGTCTTATTTTTTCTTTTTGTACTGGGGACTGAACTCAGGAGGTGCTTACTCACTGAGCCATATCCCTAACCTTTAAAAAAATCTTTTACTTAGAGACAGTCTTAATGAGTTGCTCAGAGCCTCGCTAAGTTGCTGAGGCTGGCTTTGAACTTACAATCCTCTTGTCTCAGCCTCCAGAGCTGCTGGAATTACAAGAGTGTGCCATCACACCCAGTTAATCAGTACTTTTAATGTCTGGAAAGATGGCCAGTTTAAACTGTTTCACTTGTATTTGCTTTGGGATATCAAGGAGCAAATAGGATACAAAAAAAAAAAATCAATTTAAAGATATTATTTTCTAAATGTTTTGGAAATATTTCACATCACATCAAAAGTATTATCTGTGGGGGCCAGGGTTGTGGCTCAGTGGTAGAGCACCTGCCTAGCATGCATGAGGCACAGGGTTCATTTCCTGACACCACATAAAAATAAACAAAATAAAGGTATTGTGTCCATCTACAACTAAAATATATATATATATATATATTAAAAAGTATTATCTGTGATATAAATGGCAACTGAGAACACTTATTTTAATTGTTATTAATATGCTTGAATTATAAAGAAAAATATCTAAGTTCAGATATCATGTCAGTTAACATAAAAGTTATTCATTCTCCAAATTGAAATTTGAAATATACTGAATTATACTCATTTATATTATGCAAAAATTGTTTTAAAAATATTCTATGATCTCCAAACAAAAAAAAAAAAAATCAAATTCCACAGAATTTGGGTTTTCTTTAGTAACCCACTTGTTACATTAAAAAATTCACCCAGAGGAGTAAAATATTAACTTCCTTGTATAAAATATTAATTTGAGAATTATTTTGTTGTTCTTCCTGTTGACCCCCAAATTTACTACTGTGAAGTGATATTGGCAATGGGTTAAATTTATGTATGGGAAGGTGCCAGTTCATATTTGGAGAGCACACTTCTAGTGAGTGCCAGAAGTCACATCCCTTAATCCTTTCTTGGCTGGATTCATCCTTTCTACATTCATCAGGATGAAAGAAAAATGGTGGGCAAGTATCCAGAGCCCAAATGCTGAAACTTTCTTACCAAGGGAGCTAGAACTGTTATCTCCAGTGACTACCAATAATCTACAGTTGTGATGTCACATAATTGAAATTAACTGCTGAAAATTAAAAAAAATCGCATAAAAAAATTTCCCTATGAATAAAAGGAGTAAAATATTCTTTAAAAGAACTTAATGTTCTGGCAAAAATTAATGGAGCTGACTATAGAAATTACAAATGGCAATGAATATTTAAAAGAAAGGAATTTTGCCAATTGAAGGATTTTTACTGAAAGTTTAAAGATATTTATGAAATATTGTATCTGAATTTCTAAGCCTCATATCTCTAAACAATATAAACTGAATGAACTCAATTTCCTTTGTTTTCATAAATAAGATGTCATGTTATAAAGGTGAGATATATTTTGACAATATCTAAAATTCAGTGAAAACTCAATAGTTTTAAGTTTCAAAGCTGTAACTCATTTTCAAATTAAGATGTTAGGATTGACAAGAGCCATGCACCTATGTGAGCTGAAAGTGCACCACACAATATAACATTCAATTAGTTCCAGGAAGTTCTGAACTAAAAAGAACATCTAGGTCAAAAAGAAGGGGAGCCACAAATCTTCAGTGAAGGACAGAGTGGAAACTGCCTGCTAAAATTAATGAACTAGGGTCCACACAGACATTGCTGAACCTGGAGGTTAAGGTGGTTAGTCTCCTATCCAGTGGGGCAGCGCCAATTTAACTACATTTGTAAAACAAATGACAGTTCCTTGGACCACAGCTATTCCTTTAAGTCCCAGTTTTTCACTTAAAAACCACCTCTCTTGATCTGAATTCCTAAATAATTTGTTTACAAATTAAGGGGTCATCTTACAGAATATTCATGTGTTTGTTTTTGTTTAATATTCCCATTACCATTTAGAAATGACTTTTGTTTGATTTTACTTACCCAACAAACAGTAAGCAAATAAGCTATCAAGAATTCATAGCATTCATAATTCAAGAGATGATTCAAATAAAGACAGGATCATCTCAGAGTATTCTAAACTTCAATTCTCAAATGTTTATAATCTCCTCAAACATTATTACTCTGGTTAAAATATAGTTTGGGTTTATGATTCCAAGGGGCTCAGTTATCTGACAAGAACAGAAACGTTAAATCTTTGCATAATACATTTTAGAAATGGTTTTGCACATTAGACAGTAAGCAGTTACTAAATCTTGCTTTTAACCTACCGGTTTTCTTAATCTTCCCTCCACTACAACTTGATTCCCAGTAGAGAGAAAAATAAGTCAAACAAAATTTTTTCTATTTACTGAAAAGAGCTATTTACTTATCTGTGCAAAAGGTTGAGAAATTATGGAATGGGGTATTCACCCACATAGTCTTTTATATAGGCATTTTGCTTAAATTTTCATTTCATAAAAGGATTATATAGTTTGACCTACTTATATACCTAATGACATAATCTAGAAACAAAGTACTATTTTTCCACTTTCTATTCAACTGATGTGGCCAAATTCCTGTAAGCTTTCTTTGAACTACACTTAGCTTATTTCTAAGTTGAGATATTAAAGTCTGGTAGAACAAACGACAATGTTAACTGAAGTCTTTGACAGATGTAATATATTACATAAGAGATATTGTTCTAATTATATAAAAATAAAGACTATCTAGTATGACAGTTTTAAAGATAAAGGGTAAAAAGATACTATATTCTGAAGTAGAGTTTATTGTGAGAAGGTTCAAATTTTCAAGAAAAATTTTCGTAAAAAATATGGGTTACAGCTAAAACCTAGAGACAATCAAGTCACTTCAATTTTACATATTAGGAAAGTGACACCTGATGGCTTAAAAAAAAAAATCAACATATACAAACAAAGCCATCACAAGCAATGGTGGAAAGAAAAGCCAAATCTTGTGCTTTCCAATTTGTTCTCAAATTATTCTTGGCTACATAAGTCTAAGGTTAAAGGCAGGGAAAGAGGCACATTCAGAGTCTGGGGTAAAGTTCTCACTGGATTATGGCAGTTATTTTAACTAGTCACATTTTCTCCCTCAGCTAATTAAAAACAATAATTATTGTGATGAAAACAAAGTGGTGCTTTTGTGCCACACATTCTAATGTTTTTATGTATTTGTATACGTATACGTATAGTAAATACAATCACAATACATTAATCCTTATAACCACCATATTATTATTTTGCAAATAAAGGAAAGTGAGGTACAGGAAAGTTAAAAGTAATTTAGGAAAGTCACATAATTTATAAGTGACCATGCCAAGCTTTTAATCAACACTGCACAACTTTTGAGTTTGTATTTTTCTTTAGAGATATGTTAAAGTTTACATTAAATTACCTAGTTTAATGTAAAATTCAATTAGTTTTTATTTTCATCACTTCAAAAGAATCCTCATGGCTGCCTATTGTCAATCTTTATCTGGAACTATGAAACCACAATCTGTTTTTCTATAGATGTGTATTTTGGGGGGTATTTCATGTAATTGGAGTTGTATTACATGTAGTCTTTTGCATCTGACTTCTCTTAGCATGAAGTTTTTAAGGTTAATCTATATGTAGTATATGTTAGTAGTTCATGACTATTGGTTAGTGTCTTTTGTGCGAATATACTATATTTTGACTATCAGGTGATGGATATTGGGGTCGTTCCTACTTTGTCTATTATAAATAATGCTGTGAACATTTGCATTCAAGATTTTGCATGGAACATGTATTTTCATTTCTTTTGAATAGATACCTTGGAATAGAATTATTAGGTCATTGAAAAATAGATGTTTAGTTGGCTCAAGAAACTGAAATTCTTCTCAGAGTGGCTGTATAATTTTACATTCTACCAGCTATGTACGAGTGTTTTGGTTTCTCCATGTCCTCACCAGTGTTCACTGGGCTTGAGCTCCTCACCATTACCTTTTTCAGCACTGCTTTTCAATGACCATATGCATCTATGACCATATGCTGGAAAAGGGAGAAAAGAATGGAGGGGAAGGAGACAAAGTTCCTATGCTTCTTCAAATTCGACCAAGTCTATTTAATTTCTCCTGTGCTTTTCGTAATAAGACTTTCATCTTGTAGTGGAAGTATCTTATTTTCCCTCAAAAGGACATCATGCTTTCTCATAAATTCATTTATGAATTCAGAGATATACATTGGTTCTTTGATGAGAAAGGAGGATACAGTAGGAGTTAAATAGCAATATATTAAGAGAAGGGAGTAGAACTAGGAAAGATGGTTACAAAGGATTAACTTGAAGTTGGCGTAAAGTTGTAAGAACATAATTTTTAGAACTTTCTATTGTGTGGCCCAATTTCCACAACATTAGATTTAACAGATTAAAACCTAAAGGATTCAAAAGCCATGTCTGTTGAGATACTCCCTGAAGACAAACATTACTAGTTATTGGACTTAAATTACCCCAAATTCCCCCCCCCCCAAAAAAAAATAAGTCTTATAGTGTTTATACTACATACTGTCATTATGTCCTATTTTAGTATAGCAATTAGAAAATCTAGTAAGGGGTTACTGCTTTATGGGCATACTACGAATACTGAGATGCTATGTTTTCATTCGGTTCAAGTTACTTTCTAACTTCTTGACTTAACTAATCGATTATTCAGCTGCACATTGAGTTCCCAAATTTTTTTAGATTGATCCAAGAACTTACATTCTCATAAAATTACTAAAATTTGTTGTATGGACAATAATATTGTCACTTTGATTAAAAAAAATCAATGTAATGTACAGTGGTAATGTACACTCTGGTGACATTGTATGAGTGTCCTATAAAATTTAGGTAAAGTTGACTGATGGTGTTGTTCAAATATCCTGTGACTTTCATAGTGAGTAAATTTTTAAGAAGTCAAGACCGTCACAAAAAATGAAATGCTTAGTAATAAGTCTGACAAAAGAAGGAAACTGCTGTATGCTAAACTCTATAGAACTTTACTGAGAAAAAAAATCTAAGACTTATATAACTAGAATGTCCTTGGTTAGAAAACCAATACAAGGAGGTTTATTTCCCCAAAAGTGACCTATAAATTCAATGTAATCCCAATCTAAATTCCAGAAAGCACATAAAACTAATATTAAATTGATATGGGTATGCAAAGAAACTCATTAGAGAAATAATTTTTGAAAAAGAGCAAAGACTAACATTAACTGATAGTATTTTAAAATCAATTTTTGTGCATGTTTTAAGTAGACAGTATGTTATCAGACATAGCAGAAAGGTGACTATATTGAAGTAAATCAATATGCATCATTTCACAGTCCCCCTCCCTTTTTTTCCTTTTGTTTTGCAAGAGCAGCTAAAAGCTACTCGGCATAAAAACCAGGGATGGTATAATTATATAACCTACAGTCATCCTTAAATCTGTAGTCTTGTTGACTCTTCCTGTTACTTTGTATCCTCTGATGTACATTTCCCATCATTCCTTGTAACTGCTGTTGATTTTTCTAGAGTTCACATACAAGTGAGATCTCCCAACATTTTTCTTGCTGTGTTTCACTTATCATTTTCTCCTGACTAGTTCATGATGTTCCAAATGGCAAGATCTTGTTCTTCTTAGTATTGAATGGTCCATTATACATATATACCACATTTTCTTCATCCATAAAGGCATAGTCCATCAGTTTGTCTCCATATCTTGGCTATTGTGAATAATGCTGCAACCACATGGAATGCAGATATCTTTATGTGGTGAGATTTAATTTCTTTTGGGCATATGCCCCAAAGTGAAACTGCTGGGCCATGAGATAGGAAATTTTTAAAAAGTTGGACTAAGAAACCTCCATACCATTTTCCATAATTTTTGTACCAAACTACATTTCCACCACCAGAGTTCTGTTTCATCTTTTCATAATAGCCATCCTAAAGGGTATGAGGGAGGTATCTTAGCCTTTTGATTTGCATACCGTGCCTGATTAATGATCTTGAGCATCTTTTCATATATTTTTTGGTCTTTTTAATGTCTAATCAAATGCCTATTCAGGTTTTTGCCCACTTTTAACCAGACCATGTTTCTACTATTGAGTTATAAGAGTTCTTTAAAAACTTTGGGTATTGGGCTGGGGTTGTAGCTCAGCAGTAGAGCACCTGCCTTGTATGTGTAACACCAGGTTCAATCATTAGCACCACATAAAAATACATAAAGATATAGTGTCCATCTATAACTAAAAAATTTCTTCAAGGGTTAATATTCAAAGGCATTTTTTAAAAAATCGGGTATATAGTTTGCAAGTATTTCTCATTCTACAGGTTCCCTTTTAATTGTGAAGATAGTTTATATATAGCCCATTTAATTTTGCTTTTGTGATCTGAACTTTTGGCGCAATATTAAAAAAAAAATTCCTGCCGAGGTCAATACGTAGGAGTCTTTCCTCTATGTTCTCTTCTGTTTTATAGTTAGATAAAATACTGAATGAGTCTATTTTGAATTGACTTTTGTGTAGAATATAAGGATCCAATTTCATTCTTTTGCACATGGAAACCCAATTTTCCCAGAACTATTTACTATACAGACCATTTTTCCCCTGTTATGTCTTCTTGTAGCCCTTGTCAAAAATTAGTTCACTGCATATTGTTTATTTTAGGGTGAAGAGTATAGAGCTATAGTCATAAAGAAAGATTGATATTGGCAGGAAGATAAGCAATAGAATTGACAGAAAAGAATTAGTCTAAAAAGAGACTAAAATATATACCCCCCCCCAAAAAAAGGTTTTATATTAAGAACTTAGGAGAGAAGATAGTCATTGAAATAAGTGATGTTGAAACAAGTGAATATCCATCCACCAAAACCAGACTTCAAACCATTCCTTATAACATATGCAAAAATTAACTCAAAATTGGTCATAAATATAAATTCTAAAATTATTTAATTTTTTTTTCTAAAAGCAAATTAAAAAAAAATTTTAAAGTGAAAAATTTTTGTGATCTTGGGTTCAACAAAGGTTTTTTAAACACACCATTAAAACCCCCCTAAGAAAAAAATGATAAATTGGACTTCACCAAAAAAACAAAACAAAAAAAAAAAACTTCTGTTTTTAAACACTGTTAAGAAAACAGAGTAGGATATAGACTGACAAAACACTCTTGTATTCAGAAGGTGTTTTCTTGTAATTGGGTCTTGGTTCTTTACAAATACCCCAATTTAAAAGGGAAATGATTTGAACAGACAATTGAACAAAGAATTTCAAGTGGAAAAAATATGAAAAGATGCTCAACATTAGTGGAGAGAGGCAAATTAAAAACATAAAATACATCTGCATAAGTATTATAATAGCTAAAGACTGAGTAGATAAAAAAAGGGGAATACACACATACAATGGAATACTACTCATCAAGAATAAAATCATGGCATTTGCAAGTAAATGAATGGATTTGAAGATAACGCTAAGCAAAGTTAGCCAATCCCATAAAAACAAATGCTTAATATTTTCTGATATAAGGAGGCTGATTCATAGTGGGGTAGGAAGGGGGAGTATGGGAGGAATAGATAAACTCTAGATAGGCAGAGGGGTAGGAGGGAAAGGGAGCAGGTAGGGGGTTAGAAATAATGGTGGAATGTGGTGGACATCATTATCCAAAGTACATGTATGAAGACACATATTGGTGTGAATATACTTTGTATACAACCAGAGGATATGAAAAAATGTGCCCTATGTAATAAAAATTGTACTGCATTCTGCTGTCATACATAGATATATAAAATAAAAAAAAGACAGACCAGACCAAGTGTTAATGAGGATATGGAAGAGCTGGTTCTGTAATGGACTGCTACTGGGAATATAAACTGTACCCGTCATTTTGGAAAGCAATTTGATTGCATTTAAATTTTTAAGAAGCTATGTTGAGGTATGTTCCTACTATCCCTAGTTTTTCTAATGTTTCAAATACGAATGGGTGCTGAATTTGGCAAAGGTTTTCTCCGAATCTATTGAAGTGATCATATCTTTTTGTCTATTGATGTGATGGATTACATTTATTGATTTCTATATGGTGAACCAAACCTGCATCTCTGAAATGAACCCCACTTGATCATGGTGCACTATACTTTTAATAGATTTTTGTATGCAATTTGCCAGAATTGAGAATTTTTGCATATATGTTCGTCAGGAATATTGGTCTGAAGTTTTCTTTCCTTGATGTGTCTTTGTCTGGTTTTGGTATCAGGATGATAGTAGCTTCATAGATGGAGGGAACTCTTCCAAACTGATTTTCTATTTTATTGTATAATCTTAGAAGTATCAGTTAATTCTTCTTTGAAGGTCTTATGTAGCAAAATATTAAACCCTCATCTCACCCTGCACCAAAAAAAAAAAAAAAATAATAATAATCAAATGAAAGTGGATCAAAGACTTGGGCACTACAACAGAGGCTCTGTGCTTAATAGAAAAAGTAGGCCCAAATCTCTACCATGTCAGCTTAAGAACTGGCTTCCTTAATAATGACTCCTAACATGCAAGAAGTAAAAATCAAAAATCAATAAATGAAATGGAATCAAACTAAAAATCTTCACAGCAAAGAAAACAACGTGAAGAGACCTTACAGAATGGGCAAAGAATCTTTACCACCAGCATCTTAGATAAAGTATTAATCTCCAGGATTTATAAAGAACTCAAAAAATATAACTTCCAAAAAACCAAATAACCCAATCAATAAATGAGCCAAGGAACTGAACAGACACTATACAGAAGTAATATGATCAGTCGACAGTATATGAAAAACATTCAACATCTCTAGCAACTGGAGAAATGCAAATCAAAACTACACCAAGATTCCATCTCACTCTAGTCAGAATGGCACTTATCAAGAATACAAACAACAAAAAATGTTGATGAGGATGTGGGGGAAAAGGTTCACTCATACATAGCTGGTGGGACTGCAAATTGCTGCAACCACTATAAAAAGCAGTATGCAGATTCCTCAGAAAACGTAGAATGAAGTACCATTTGACCCAGCTGTCCCACTCCTTGGTTTATACCCAAAGTACTTACTATAGTGTCACAACCACTTCAACGTTTATAGCAGCTCCATTCACAGTAGCTAAACAATGGATCCAACCTACGTGTCCTTAAACGAATGGATAAAGAAAATGTGCTATGTATACACACACACAATACAATAGTACTCTGCCTTACAGAATTAAGTTATGACATTTGCTGGTAAAAGGATGGAACAGGAGAATATTTTATGAAGGAAAATAAACCAATCCCAAAGAACTAAATGCTGAATGTTTTCTGATATGAGAATGCTAATTCGCAGTAAGAGGTGGGGAGAATAATGGTATTTTGGACTAAACAGAGGGAAGTGAAGGGAGAGAAGGGGGTATGGGGGTAGGAATGATAGTAAAATGAATCTGACATTGTTACATATGCCTATATGACTACATGACCTGTGTAACTCTACATCATGTACAACCAGAAGTTATGCTCCATTTATGTATGTGTCAAAATGCAGTCTACTGCCATGTATAACTAATTAGAATAAAAAAATTTAGATGGAAATACAATATGATCCATTCATTTCACTCTTAGTTTCCTAAGAAAAAAATCAAAGTGCATGTCCATACAAAGGTGTGTATATCAATGTTCACATCAACTTCAGTGTAATAGCCCCAAACTGGAAACTCAAAAGTCCATTCAATAGCTGAATGAATAAACCATGGTTTATTTGTAGAATAGAAGGCTTTTTAACAAAAAATTACTGATGTATTACAAAATGGACTAATCAATTATGTTAAGAGGAAGAATCTAGACAAAGAGAGCACTTGTTATATTATTCCACTTATATAAAGTTTGAAGAAAAGCCAACAAATAGTTGGTTAAGTACAGTGGTTAACTACAATGAATACAGAAAGGATTAGAGGAAGGACTTACAAAGAAGTATGAGAAAATGTAGGGACAATTGATGTGTTCCTTTCCTTGATTGTGGTAATGTTTCAAAGATATAAACAAATGTTTATATACTACATGCATATTATTGATAATTGACATACAATTAAGCATAAGGCCGTTTTTAAAAAGGAACCAAAATTTAGGGTTATGAAAAAATTAAGGTATTTGACAGATGTTTTCCCAAAAATGGACATTGAACATTAAAAGGAAAAACAATGACAGTTTTTGTTGCCAGTGATAAAATTTAAGCTTTCAAATAAAAATTCATAGTTTAGGATGCATTTATTTGCTACCAAGAGTAGGTCAATGCCGAGACAACTTTCTGATGTTGGTTGTGACATTAATGAATAGAATCTTTTGATACTGTATAATGAATTGTGTCACTATTTGAAAAGTCTAAATTGCCTGATGACCTGATATTTTCCAAATGATCAAAGCATGATGCTATAAAATCATGCATGGGTAAAAGATATATTTAAATTTCATGATCAACCAATGAACTCAGGGAGTATGAAAAGTTCACTGATATGTTTCAGATTCTACAATGCAGCTAGCCTTTAAGAAAATTTAGCAAAATTTGTGGTTGGCACAATTGGAGAATGGCTCCCAAACAGTCTCCACCCAAGTACCTGGATCCTGTGATTATGAAAACATGCCACTCTCAGTTATGTTCAGTCACATGGCATAGTTGTACTTAAATCAGGCTTATCTGGGTAGATGTGATCTAATTATATGAGCCCTTTTAAGAGCAGAGAATATTGTCCAGATGGTAACTGAAGTCACAATAATCAAAAACATTTGAGGGATTTGATATGCCAGTGCTGGCTTTGAAGATGCAGAGACCATGTGAACAGAAATGTAGGCAATCTTATGAAGCTAAGAGATACCCCAGCTGACAAGAAGTGAAGAAATGGGAACCCCAGACTGATAGCTGCAAGGCATAGGACTCTGCCAACAACTGAAGGAGAAGGGCAATGGGTTTTCCCCCAGAGTCTCCAGATAAGAGCTTCATCTGACATTTTGATTTTGAGTTTCTGAGGCACTGGGAATTCAGTCAAGGCCGCCTTTTTGGGGGGGGGGGGAGGGGGAGGTGGATGAGAGGTACTAGGAATTAAACCCAAGCTACCTCTGAGCTACATCCCCAACCCCTTTTGAAACAGAGTCTAAGTGGTTAAGAGCCTCACTTCCTTCCCGAGGCTGGCCTTGATCTTGCAATTTTCCTGACTCAGCCACCTGAATTGCTGGAATTACCTGTGAGCCACTGCATACAGCTCTGCCTTGACTTCTAACCCAACACTACTACGAAGTAAAAAATTGGTGTTGTTTTAATCTTCTAGACAGTGATAATTTGTCATCCAGCAATAAAGAGCTAATACATTGACTTTAAATCAAAACAAGCTTGGATCCAACTTTCTCACTATTTTTACCCTCCTTCATATGATTCTTACAGTGAGTCCAGAGTCATTTATTCATCAATGTTAAAAATAAAACCACCTAATCCTTACATAAATGATTATGATGTAAAGTATGTAAATATACAAAATGGAATAAACTATAGCCAGTAAAATGAAGGTAAAAGTAGTTTATGCATAACAAACATTAAAACTGATCCAAATTGTATTTATGACGAGAAAAAAGCAAGATCTAATAGTGTTAGAATGATTTCTTATGATTTAATTTAAAGAATTATCTAAAGGACTGCATAAAAGTCAAGGTACCTGTATTAAACATCATTCTCTAAAAATAATTTAAAAATCTATAAATGGCTAACAAGTTTTGGGGATATAAGTAGGTTGTTCAGTGAAAAGCTTTAATTTAGAATTTTTTACTTTTCATTACATTTTTAAATAAATTTAAGAAGTATTAACACAAGTTACTTGTCTGTGTCTGAATAAACATTTGCCTGGGTTTCATACAAAACTTTCTTCTTCAATTTACTTAAACTTGTCATCATGAATTTGCTTCCTTGCTACTTTTAAGTATCCATGATAAGGTCATTTGCCTTTCCTCATTAAGTCCCCCACCCCACTTCCCATATGCCATTTCTTATTCACCAGGAGTTTCATTTGCACCTATATGAATGTTAATGTGTACGTATAACATTCATGTCCTATTTTAATTATACACTATCCACTGTTCTTAAATTTTTATACTGTATCTTTTCCTCTTTTCACAGTACTGAAATTTGTATTAAGATCATAAGTAGTACAAATCATTCCAACATACAATGGACCTAAAACAATACCATGCTGATGAGGATACAGATGATGATCTTTGTGTTCATAGTTATATAGTAACATTGTGAATATTCCAATAGCAGGTAAAGTAGTATGATAAAATGGGACAATAAGCTTAAAGAGTAGAACAATTATGTAGACAATAACGTAATTTTCCCATTAAATACTAAATTTACTTAATGTATTTTAATGGAAATTACAAATAGTTTCACATTCCTTTAAATATCTTCTTTTAAAATTAGTAATTGTTACAGGTAAAACTTAAAAAGGCAAATACTTTTCATGATTAAATATCGTACTTATAAATCTTATCAAGATCAAACTTTACCTCTGATTGGATTATCAGAAAGATGGATAATGAGAAAAACTTAAAAACACACCATCAGTTTCAGACTTTTCTTGTCCCAAGTTGTTAACCAGAAGACCAGGAGGCATTGAAAGTCACCAGAAAGAAATACAAGAAGTTACTAAATAGTGCACATTTTGTTTGCCCACATGTGAAAGAAGTTCACGGTTCATAAGTGATCCAAAGACCAAAGAGGATATGTGGAGATGTACTTGGAAAATGATACACAAGAAGATATATAAGAAGTGCTATCCCTGCTATAAAGTCACACTAAGGAGACGTTTTTCTACACAGCTTTCTACACATAAACATACTACTGAATTCCATACTACAGTTGTAAATCTGTCTCAAAAAAAAAGTTGGCTGACATTTTCAAAAAACAGCAAAGTGTAATAGCCTATAAAACATTGAGTATATGTACAAGTTCTTTGTTATAGGGAAAATGTTTCACAAAATCCTTGGAAACTTTACAAGGAGAAATTAAAGAGACTGCACATAAAAAAGTAATAAAACATAACATTAAAATGTCATTGTGCAAATTTCTCAAATCATTACCTGGAACCAGTTCCATAATGATGTAGACAGGTTGTCTTTGTGTGCAAACTCCTATGAGTTTGACAATATTAGGATGATCATATTGCTTGAGAATTCTGGATTAGAGAAAAGTATAATTATCATCTAAATATAAGTGAATGCTTTAGTCATTAATACTTTATTTTTAAATCGTGTGCACAAAATTGTTTAATCACAATTCAATTTTAAAATGTCAACATAACTTCTAATTATAAAAAAGATGTAATAAACAAGTATTCATAAATATTAACAAAATATAGACACAAGTGGGTCAATTCACCTTAATTGAATTAAATAGCCACTTAAAAATTATCTCCTCTGAATGAGTAAAATTATGCTAAATAGGAATAATCTAGTTTGTTCAAAAGATGTAGAATTCCTTCTATGTATCTGATTTTAGTACCATCACCAAATTAAACACACCTAATTTGTAAATGCTACAGTGATCATTACACTTACATTTAAATACTTAGAATCATGATCAATTAAAAAATGGTAGGACACAAAAACGTTAATAAATTTGGCAAGATGTTAAAAAAATCATTGAGTAACATGCTAAAGCTGAAGCAGAATAGAGTTAATTTGGTAAAGAAAATTTCATCAAAGGTTATAGGAATAACATAGGCTCATCCATAGGATTCAAAGTATGAGCTGAAAACGGATTACATATCTTCAGAAGCTTGCTGCCCCGATTATGTCTTTTACATCCAAATTTTATCCACTGACAATCTTAAATTTGCTCCTATTTGAAAATTGCAGTATTCTTTCCTAGGATGAAAGAACTTTGGGGGAAAAAAAAGTGTTTCGTGTGTATACTGCTAAAGCAGGATAAACTCTAATATTTTAGACTTAAAATACATAATTTACAAATAAAAAGACTACAAAGAATTCTAGAGATCAAGGAAAAATATTGCCATTAACTTTGAGATTATAATTTATTCTAGAAATTAAAAAGGAAATTTAAAGAATGTTCAACTTCAAAATATTGTTTCTTAAGTTAGAAGCTGCTTGGTAAAGAAATTGCAAACAATAGCCACTATGAACTCTGTAGTATTAGATAACTAAATAGATTTAGAACCCATTAAAGGACACTAAAAAGTTTGAATGAATAAACTTTTTCATTTTTAAAATTTTCTAATTTTATTTTAAAAGAAATTAAGGGGCTGGGGCTCAATGATAGCACACTTGCTGGCCATGTGTGAGGCACTGGGTTCGATTCTTAGCATCGAATATACAAAAAATAAAGGTCTATCAACGACAAAAAAATTTTTTTTTAAAGAAGAAATCAAACTCTTCACTGTGCAACGAAACAATTATGCTAGAATAAAATTTAAGTTTTTTGAAAACGTTATAACAGCCTTTTTACCTTAAGAATACCTATGAACAAACAGCCATAAAAAAATGAGGCTATGAATTTCAATTATGAGAGCACAGAGTTTAACTTATTAGAAATTCAGACAAAAGGATCTCCAAATTTATTCTATGGATAATATTTAACAAATGTTTCCAACTATTTTTATCCATTGCCAAGACCATTCATTTTTAGATGATGAATGAAAAAATGTACATCAAAATGATCCATGTCATGGGACAGTTCTCCTTGCCATCTATTCTCTATTTATATATCACAAAAAAAATGTATGGATCTATGTATTATTTCCCATCATCCATTAACCATTCATTCATCTTCCATCCATATTTCCATCTAGTTTATTCTGTCCAAGTTACCTATTGTCTTTTATTGTATATGCTGAATTTAACCACTAATAGAATAGTTTTACCTATTTGTTATACAGGGATAGTAAGGTAGAACATTAAATTTTAGCTTATAGGAAAAAAAATAAAAACAATGTGTATACTTTTAACAAATTCCAGACACTAAACTGAAAAATTTCAGGTTCTCAGAAAAGAAAACTAATAACTAGTAAAAGAGAATCAACTCAATATCCACGGAGAGTATAATTATATATTATAAGTATCTTAAGCATATGACACAGTAATATTTTTGTTCTAAAGATAATCACATTGCATGTAGACATATCTAGGTGAATGTATGATAAACAAAAACATTGCTATATTTAAAAGAAGCACAGAATACTCACTACTTTTAAATACCTGTCTTGTTATGATTGCCTATCAACATATAGTCTACCTTAAAAAAACAAATTGTTTCCTCATTATAAAAGTGCTTATTTCTACTTCAACAAATCACAATTTAAGATACCTTCAAACTTGGATTTTGATTATAAATGCAGTATAATGAATAAGTATGTTACAGTGAATTAAAATGCATATTTATATTATTTTAGAGAACTCACTTGGCTTCTTGTAAAAATTTTATTTTCAATTCCTGAGGAAGATCTTCTTTACACGTTTTAACAGCAACATTAGTTTTATCCTTTAATGTGCCCTTATATACTTCACCAAAATTTCCCTGAAAATACAAATTGTTTGAGATGTATGACAACATGTAAATCTTTATTAAATGTAAGGAAAAGATGTTTAAATATAAGGAAAACATGAAATGAGGCAGTTTGAGTTAATCAATTTACTCTGCTAACTTTGTTATTCTCGCAAGTATTTTCCCCACAACTGTCAGATTAGTATATAGAAGACAGAACAGACAAGATATTAATATACATTATTCCTGCTGGGCCTCTACTTACCCAATTCTAATGCACTATCTTCAACTTGTCTTAAATTTATCATCCAAGACTCTTCCTGGCTAAACTACTTTCTTCAATTACTAGATCTGTCATTCTCCATGTAAGCACTCAGTTTCTGCCTCTACAATACCTTTGTCTTCCCCTTTCATCTCAGAAAGGTTACCCATAATCAGGATCGTGATCTTCTCATCTTAAATTCCTCACTCTTCCAAACCATCCACCTTAGCACAGCCAGGTTAACCTTTGCTAGAGAAAACTGATTCTACTACTACCTTGCTCGATATCCATCCTTCAATCACTATTACTTTCTTAGCCACCAACTGCACAGTATAGCCTCCAAATGCTACCTGTGTGCTAAACACAAATAGTTAGTAATCAGAGAATATGTGCCATGGTTTAACTACATTCCTACCCTTTATGAAAACCCCCAACCTCCAATGAAAAAATGCTACCTAAGCTTAAGTCCACTTCCTACACTCCCTCCTTCATAAAGGCTTTGTTATCTTTCCTCTGTTATGTCTCCTGTTCCTGAACAACTCATCATCACTCCATTGTCCCTTTGTATTTTCCTAATGGTTTCTGCTTTACGTAACAGGTCTTGGTCCCCATTGAGCATTGGAAAAATTTTAAACATTCATTTGACAAATGCTACCCAGACAACTTCATAGGACAGCTTTCACTCTCTACCATGAAATGAACAAAACTTCATGTCTGCTACTGGCCTTACACCCATGGGACAGGTCTCACTATACTTTTTGTCTTTATGTCAATCATAAGATCATGGCCCAGGGTGAACCTTCATTTCTTCCTCTCGTATTTTACATACTTCCATTTAATCCTTGTTTCTCTCCTATAGCCAGCTTCCACTGTGCCTTCTGAAATTCATAGGATATCAAAATATCCTCAACTTACCCTACAATCATCCCTTTTACCTTATTCTAATAGAAGCCCGTTTCTTACCTGAAAACTACCAAGTGATGAAGAGCTTGCTTTTATCCTCTAAATAATACCTTCTCCACTACCCCCATATAATTCTACCACTGCCTCAATTTCACATTTTGCTCTGCAGAGAATCAAATCCAGGCCTGACAAATGCTAGGCAAGCACACTACTCACTGAGCTACTCTCCCAGGCTAATCTGTTAATTCTAAATATCACCGACATAACAACTATGACATTTGTATCTGACACAGAGATCTCTTTCAAACTGCAGACTTGATACCAATTGTCTTTTTTTGTCTCCACATGAAAGTCTGTAGACAAACAATATATTCAAAATGGAACACCTCATGTTGTTCCCTAAACCTGGTACATTTACAGCTGACATCTTTTAAACTCAGAGTCCATCAACATATTCAATTATATAGATATATTCAATTATATCTAGAACTCACCACTTCTCATCACCTCTCAGCCACCACCCTGTTGTTGCATCATCTCCTCCTAAATTGTGTATGACTGCCTTTCAACTTTGAAACTATTTTTAACAGTGACCCTTTTTAAAAAAGATTATTCTACTTCTCCACACAAAATTGTTCACTATCTCACCATTTCATTCATGATCAGAGCCAAAGTAATTACAATGGCTTACAGGGTCCTAATGATCTGTACTCTCAACTCAGATTTTCCTTTCTATTACATTTCCCCTTCTTTACTCAGTTACACCCAAACTTCTTCCCTTCTCCCTCTCAAACCCCCTGTATTTTATTGGTCTCCCTTCTATTTTCAAGAGATCCCTTTTAAAATTCTTTTCCCTAGCAACCCTCTTTCTCTTCCATGTGAGCAGACATTATAGTTTTGACTTTATGTTTGGCTTATTTCATGCAGCATTATATTCACCAGTTCCATCCATTTACCAGAAAGTGACATGATTTCATTCTTCATGACTTAATAAAACTCCACTGTGATTATACCATATATTGTTTATCCATTCTTTCATTGATGGATACATAGGCTGGTCCCATAACAGGGCTAATGTGAATTGTGCTGCTATGAACATGAAATGCATAATGAATTCCACTATTATATGTAATTACCATGAACCAACAAAAAATAATGAATAAATAAATCAGCACATGAAGTGAATGCTAAAGTGACAAAACTCTTATGGGCAGTTGGGGATATAGTACAGGTCTTAGGTTTCAGAGCCGGCACTGAGGGGGAAAAAAAAAAACCTTTTGAATAAACTAAATCTTCATAAACTTAGTGTTATGGTTTGAATGTAAGTATTCCACCAAAATACATATGCTGGCATTTAACCCTGAAGGTTAAGAGATGAGGTTTTGGGAGATAACTTAGCCTTGAGGCATCTTTCACCACAGATGATATTCTTACTCAAATAAAAGTGCTTGAGGTGGGAAAGAAGGTAGTGTCAATAAATGAAAAGTCATGCTCTTATGTTAAAAAATATTAAATGAAGTGAAGCTACATAGCGTCTCTTCAAGTATTATTAAGATTGATTAAATTTGGCCAAGCATGGTGGCACATTCCTGTAATTCCAGTGGTTTGGGAGGCTGAGGCAGGAGGATTATAAGTTCAAAGCCAGCCTCAGCAAAAGTAAGGCACTAAGCAAACTGCTTAGACCCCGTCTCTAAATAAAATACAAAACAGGGCTGGGGGTATGTCTGTGGTCAGGTACTTCTGAGCCAGAGTTCAAACCCTGGTAAGCCCCCCAACCTGCACCCCCTCAACAATTGATTAAATTTATTGAGACTGACATGCTCTTTTCTAGTCATCAGTAAAGCTACTTTAAGGTTCTTTTCTTAAGAAGCTAAATTCTCCCTGATAAGCCAAATCTTCTAACTTAAAAACAACTGAAATATTTTTCTTTAATTGAAAATATTTTTCCATAGTACTGAAAAATCTGTCCAACATAATCTATTTCATTAAGTACTTTAGTTTTAAAATTTAATTGAATTTTCATGGAAATTCATTTCTTGGTAATATTTTTGTCCTGATTACTACTATTGAGTATGGTAATAGAAAGAAGGAATGTTTCCTAAGGAATTAAGAGAGTGTCAGAGTAAATGAACATTATTTTAACCTAAGGTACTTTAGAATTTAAATAAGTTCATTAGCAGCTATACAAATATGATCTCTAACCACAATTTGATGCTTTCATATGGAAAATATTTTAAAATAAAAAACATTCTGTAAAGTAGGTTTTCAACAAGGAATTACTTTCTAAATATACAACAGACAAAAAAATAGGGGGACCAGTTAGTTCATCAAGTTTACATGTGAATAAAAAAAGCAGTAAGCAATCATTTATTATTTATTTAAAATACTTAGTTTGAATTAAATCTAGTACTGATCACTAATAAATCATGATAGTTTACCAAAATATCTGGATTTTATATTATTTTCATGGTACTCCATAAACAACTCAAACTTTCATATGGAGACATTCATAATTAAGATAGTGACAAATTAATCTTTATCCATCAGAACTCAATTATAAATTAATAAATTTTCAGTCCATTTAATTATCAAATGTCCATTTTTATTATTAGACATAATTTATCATGGCCTCCGAGTTAGGAAAGACTTCTAACTAGTTTGGAAAAAAAGGAACTTCACTATATAAAACTGCCCTCTGACCACTACTAGAGCTAATTAAAAATGAATATGTTGAAACATGCGTCTTGTCTACATTACTTTTAGATTAAAAACAACATGTCCAGTGTTCTAAACAAGTCCTGAAATCACAAGAAGCAGTACCTTACTTTTTCTGAACTATTATTACATATAGCCAGAAACAAAATAAGATTTTTAGGCTTCTATTTAAACTTTTATTCCCTAATAGTTTAATTCCCTAATTCTTTTCAAATCTCATCTCAGTAGTTTTGGTTTTATTATATGGTAATAAAATCATTATGGCTCAGCTTTCCAAGGGAAAACATACAATTTTTAAAAGATAGGAATCATCCATAACCCTTTCAAATAAATACATGTCTATTTCAGTGAAAAATCGTAGTGTTAACTACAGATGTTTCATTATTGTTCTTCAGGATTAAGGTACAAGAAAAACTTTGAAGAAAAAGAAATCTACAGTGTTCACTCTTAAGGGTTTTTTTTGTTTGTTTGTTTTTTTTTTTTGGTATTTAGTTTAGTTGTTTACATACCTTGCCTAGTAATTCTCCCAATGTGACATCTTCATGATTGAGAATCCATTTCTTATCCTATGGGGGAAAAATAATCTTTTTAGTCATTTAGTCCAAGCAAGAGTGCATTTCCTATAGGATGCATTTGAAGCAGTGGAAAATGTACCAAAAAGGATACTTTATTTATACCATTCAATCAACCTCACACTAAGAAGTTATAAGCTCAAGATGTTGTAAAATAGATTTAAGAAATGTTGCTACACAATAGTATATTAAAATCTGCACTGTAGCTAACTTCCATCAGAAATTTCCGGCTTCAAAAGGATAATATCCCTGTAACTATAAAAGCATGTACTTTCCACCTGCTATCGAGTGTTGGCTACGCAATTATTCTTCTTTCTAAAAACAGTTGTGTTGTAAGTACATGAAGGAGTTCTATTTTACAATGTAAAATTTCCAATTCTTAGAAAATTATTTTTCTATACAATCCATATTAATAAGAGATTTAAAAAAGACATAATTTAGAGTTACACCTTTCGATGGCACTGCATGTAGTCCCCTATCTTTCCCAAGTAATTTCCTGTGGCATAATAAAGCAACCAACATCAATGGCAATATCACTAGGATACACAAGATCAGTGATGCAAGTATGCCATTATAAAAAAGCATCCCATTATCTGATATGAAGAACCAATTACTACTTAGGGAATATTTTAGCATGTAAAATGTCTTAGCTATTAAACCACACTATACCTTAATGTTAAAAAAAAAAAACTATTTTTCTAGAGGAGGAATTAAAAAAAAAAACAAAAGTAGGAAGAAGGAAGCGAAAGTGAAATATATTGTTCCTGGTTTAGAGTTTTGGGTGTGTATTATATATTATATTTATTAGAATGTAGTTTGAATTATTATAAACAATGAAATAATTATGATCTATGCTATGAGTTATAACAAGTAATCAAACATTTATCATAACTATGGTTTAAGATGTCCTGGACATCATGTGATATTCAACTACCATCCTCTGAAAGACAGATCAACAAAAGAGACAACACAGGGTTTTAAATGCAATAGTCTTTCCATCTAAATGTTAAGTTGAACCTATAAAAATCTTAGGAAAAACATGGCAGAATATCCTTACAACCAAGGGAGTAAGATTTCTTAGGCATAGAAAGCACCCACTATAAAAGAAATACAAATTAGATTTAAATCAAAATTACAAACATTTGTTATTTCAAAGGCATCATTTAAAAAATAAAAATGTCTGCCTATAATTCTAGTGGCTGGAGAGGCTGAAACAGGAGGATCTCAACTCCAAGCCCAGCATCAGCAACTTAGCAAGGCCCTACGCACTTAGCAAGACCGTCTCAAAAAAGGGCTGGGGATGTGGCTCAGTGGTAGTGTGCCCCTGGTTTCCAGTCCCAGCACCAAAAAAGAAAACCTACAGTTAAAAATATTTTTGCAAGATTCATATCTAACAAATCTGTATACAGAATTTATAGAAACTTGTATCAGTAACAGTTTTTTTTTCCATACTACTTCTTAAAATTAGGCTAACAAAAGATGGATAAATACCCAGTAGGCACACCAAAACATTCTTAACACTGCTAGTCATCAGAAACAAATAAACAGCAGTAGAAGCATTTCATACCTATTAATACACTAAAATTAATAAAATGTGCATTTGTTGTGCTGGGTAATCAATCCCAGGGCCTCATGTATGCCATACATGTTATACCACTGAGCTACTTACCAGCCCAGAATACTAAAATTGAAAAGATTATTTACACTAGGTAATTGTGAGGATGTGGAGCAACTGGAGTGGTCATATGTTGTTGGTGAGAATGCAAAAATGATAAACATTTGAAAACTATTTCAAAATTTATTCTAGAGTTAAACACAGACCTACCTTATGACTAAATACTATTGGATGACAAAAAAGAAACCACAGATGTGAAAAATAATTTGGAAAACATTTTGCTGGGCTAATAAATCCAAGGATATTCTACATAATTATCTCATTTATAAAAAATTTTAGAGGAGGATAACTATAATGTTAGAAATCAAACCAATGGTCGTCTGGGTTAGGTGTTGAGAACGACCATTTATCAAAGGGAAAAAAGGCACTTTGAGAGGTTACGGAAATGGTAATTTTGGGGGGTACTCTACCAGTGAGCTAGCCTCCACCCCTTCATTTCTTGATATCTTATTGACCTATACACCTAAAATTCTATGAGGCATTACTGTGTGTAAATTATATGTACCTTATGTTTTTAATGAAATATAAATCCTTTTGTTTTCAGTAGCACTTTTTGGGTTACTCTTACCCCACCCCATATATTGTCCAATGTTATTTGAAGAGGTATTTTGAGTTTGAGAGCTTTTTCACTTTTGACAATGGGAACTAAGTTGTTTAGACCTGTAAGCCCCTGAAAAAAGCAGGCTGAAATGTTAACAGAAATAAACCCCTCAGTTATCTG
Source organism: Ictidomys tridecemlineatus (assembly GCF_052094955.1). Classification (NCBI taxonomy): domain Eukaryota; kingdom Metazoa; phylum Chordata; class Mammalia; order Rodentia; family Sciuridae; genus Ictidomys; species Ictidomys tridecemlineatus. The sequence goes on along the minus strand of NC_135477.1, from coordinate 115,094,651 downwards.
ATGGTACTAAAGAGCTATGGAACAACTATTGAACAAAAGCTACTGAACAACAGTTAACAACTGGGAGGTTAAGCTTAAGAAAAGAATCCAAGTTATCAAGGGATAATCAGGAAGGTAGATGTCATATGCATGTATGAAAATGTCACAAAGAAACACATTTGTAAAATCAACATATGCTAATGATTGTTTTTTAAAGATCCTATGATGTATAGATGACTTTCATCTTTAAGTGAATATGGAGGGGCAACCATTTTCATATTAGACAAGGGGACTTTAAGCCAAAATTAACCAGATACAAAGTCATTTCATACTGGTTAAGGGACTCAACACGATGATATGATTTTAACTATTTATGGTACAAATATGGCTACACCTACATACATAAAACAAATCCTTTTCAATATAAAAAAATCAAATAGACCATGATACAATAAATAATGCTGGGTGATTTCAACACACCTTTCTCACCATTTGATAGGTCATCCTGACATAAATAAAGACTCCTCAAAACTAAAAACACTATATTAATCAAATGGACATAACAGCCATCTATAGAATATTTTATCCACTGATAAGTGAATTCACTTTCTTTTCAGGGGCACATGGCACTTTCTCTACAATAGATCTATTTTAGGACACAAAACATGTTAGGAAAAAAAATTCCTTGTATTCTATCAGATTATAATAGAATGAAATTAGAAATCAACAAACCATTTTAACACCTGGAGATGAAATATGCTTTTGTATATAGAATGGATCACAGAAGAAATCAGGAGATAAAAAGTCTCAGGAACAAATGAAAACAGACACAAGTTATCAAAATCTCTGTATAGTGATAAGGCAGCTATAAGAGGAAAGTTTATAGAGTTCCTAGATTTAATAGGGAGATCCCAAGTAAAATATCTAATGGTATACTTTAGGCTTCAGAAAAAGAAAAAAAAATCCAAAATAGAAGACAGAAACTCAAAGCCAAAAATAGTAAAATTTACAATTTAAAATACAAAGGGTCAATTCAACAGAATATTAGTTCTTTGGAATGATAAATAAGAATGATAGAGCTGGGCACAGTGGTGTACAACTATAATCCCAGCAACTCAGGAGGCTGAAACAGGAGGATCCTGAGTTCAAAGCCAGCCTCAGCAACTTAGTGAGGACCAAAGCAACTCAGTAAGAACCATCTCTAAATAAAACTCAAAACAAGGCTGGGGATGTGGCTCAGTGTTCGAATGCTCCTGAGTTTGAACACTGATCACCCTCTCCCCCGAAAAAAAGATTGATAGAACCTTAGCCAAACTACACACAAAAAAGAAGATGCAAATTAAGAAAGGAAATAACACCAGGAATTTCTGAAATCCAGTGAATAATTAGAAATTCTTTCATAAATTTATACTCTAATAAACTGGAACATATAGAAGATACTGACAAATTTTGAGCACATGACCTATTTAAGTTGAACCAGGAAAATACAGAAAACTTTAACAGACCAGTTTCAAGTAATGCAATTGAAGAAACAATAAAGAAAAGCTCAGGACCAGATGAATTTTCAGTCAAGTTCTACCAGACCTTTAAAAAGACTAATACCAATCCAAATTATTCTATGAAATAGAAAGGGAGGAACCACCAAATTAATTATTAAGCTAGTATCCTCCTGTTAACAAAACCGAGACATCAAGGAAAGCAAACTTCAGACCAATATCCTTAATGAAAAAATGATATAAAAATCCTTAATAAAATATTGGCAAACTGCACTCAAAAAAACACATGAAGAAAATAGTACAACATGATAAATCCAGGATAAAGACCAGGGATGCAAGGCTAGTTCACTAAATGCCAATCAACATAAAATTTGCTATGTAAACAGAGTTAAGGAAGTAACCACATAAACAGATACAGAAAAATCATCTGATGTAATCAAGCACACATTTGTGTTAAAAACACTGGAGAAACTAGGAGTAGAAGGAACTTACATTAATATTGTAAAAGGTACATATGACAAATGCAAGGCCAATATCAATGAATGGAGAAAACTTGAAAGCATTTCTTCTAGGATCAGGAACAAGAAGAAGATTTCTACTCTCACCACTCTTAATCATCATAATTCTTGAAACTCTGGCCAGAATTATCAGGGAAGAGAAAGCAATTAAAGGAACATGAATGGGAAAAGTAATCAAATTTCTGTTGCTGATGATATAATCATAAACAAAAAAAGTTCTCTACCAGAAGACTTCTACAAGTCATTAGTTCAAAGTTAAGGGATACAATCAATCACATTATTATACTACATAATGAATCTGCTAAGAATAAAATCAGAAAAAACAATGCCATTTACAATAATCTCAAAAAAAATAATACTTGGGAATACATTTAACCAAAAAGGTGAAAGCCCTTTACAATGAAAACTACACATCACTGAAGAAAGCAATTGAAAAAGGCCAAAGATAGAGAGACCTCCCAGATTCTTGAATAGGCAGAATTAACATTGCAAAAATAAACATACTACCAAAAGCATTTCACAGATTGGTATTTTGATGGGGATTGCATTCAATGACATTCTTTACAGAACTTAAAAAAAAAAAAAGTCCTAAAATCCATTTGGAAGAATAATAGACCCAGAATAGCCAAAGCCATCCTCAGCAATGTTAGAGGCATCATAACCAGATCTTAAATTACACTACAGAGTTACAGTAAGAAAAATAGCATGGCATTGATATCAAAGCAGACATGAAGACCAATGGAAAAGAGTAAAAATATAGTCAAATCCACATAGAGATGGGCATCTGATTTCACTAAAATGTCAAAAACATATCGAGAAAAGACATACTTTTGAACAATGGTTGAGGGAAAATTGGATATCCATATGTAGAAGAATAAAACTAGATCCCAACATGTCACCCTGCACAAAAGTCAACTCCAAGTAAAACAAAGACCTAGGAATTACATAAGAAACATTGCAACTCTTAGAAAAAAAAAAACAACATTCCAACATATTGGACAGGCACTGACTTCCTTAATAGGACATCTAAAGCTCAAAAAAATAAAAGCATGAATCAATGAGTAGGATATCAAATTTAAAAACTTTTGCACAATGAAAGAAACAGTATGAAGGGAGAGCATACAGGATATGATAAGATCTTTACCACCTGCACCTCAGACAGGTGCAGAATAATATCCAGAATAAAGAACTCAAAATTAACACCAAAAACAAAACCCCAAATAATCCAATTAATAAATAGGCAAATGAATTAAACTTCTCAAAAGAAATACAAATGGTCAAATATATAAAAAAATGTTTAAAATCCTTAGCAATCAGAAATGCAAATAAAAATTACAATTCAATTTTTTTTCACTTCTGTTAGAATGACAATCATCAGGAATACAAATAAAAATAAATGCACTTGAGGATGTGGGGGGAAAGGTACATTCATACATTGTCAATGGGACTGAAAATAAGCTGGAAAACAGTATGGAGGTTCCTTAAAAAATAGAAATGGAACTAACACCCTGCTATCCCATTCTTTGGTATTTATCCATAAGAACTAAAATCAGTATACTATAGTGATACAGGTACATCAATGTTTTAAGGGTGCAATTCACAATAGCAAAATTATGGAACTTCCCAAGTACCTATCAGCAGATGAATAGAAAAAGAAAATAAGGTGTATACCATACACACTCAATGGAATTTTGCTCATCCATAAAGAATGAAATTATGTAATTTGCTAGTAAATAGACAGAACTGGGAAACATCATGCTAAGTGAAATAAGTCAGACCTCAAACATCAAGGGTTTAATGTTTATTCTGATAGGTCAAAGCTAGACCAGAGTAAGGGGAAAAAGCAGGGGAATTCCATCAATGAGAAAGAGGGACTGAAGGGTAGGCAGGAAAAGAGGAATGATGGGATAAAATTATGCTATATACATATATGAATATACCACAGTGGGAGTGGAAATTGGTCCCATCACTCTGGTAAGCAGTATGGAGATTCCTCAGAAAAAAAAAAAAATTGGAGTGAAACTAACACTTGACCTGGTTATACCACTGCCTTGGTATATATCCAAAGGTGTTTAAATCTGCATATTTCAGTGGAGAAGCAACATCAATGTTTATAACAGCTCAATTCACAGTAGTTATGAAATCAACCTTTGTTAACAAATGAATGGATAAAGAAAATGGGATATATACACACAATGAAATATTATACAGCTGTAAAAAAAGAATGAATTTATAATATTTGCCCATAAACAGATCATCTGGAGACTATGGTAAGGGACATAAGTCAGTCCCCAAAAAACACAGGTCAAATGTTCTTTCTGATATGTGGATACTAACACATAAAAAAAGATGGGAGGAGGGGAAGAATAGAAGTTCATTAGATTAGACAAAGGGGAGTGAAGGGAGGAGGGGACAGGAATAGGAAAGACAGAATGAATCAGACACAACTTTCCTATGTACATATATGAATAAACCACAATGAATCTCTACATCATGTACAACCATAAGACTGAGATCCAAATTAGAGTTAGATAGCATATTTATATCAATATGGAGTATAAATATACTCTACTGTCATGTATATCTAAAAAGAATAATTAAAGAAAGAATATACCAAAGTAAATTTCACCTTATGTATATCTGTAAAGCACTTAAAAAAAGTATAAATAAATACAAGGAAGACCAGTAGAGAAAAGGAAATAGTGGAAAGGAGAAGAAAAGGGATGTACTAGGGACTGAAATGGAACAAAATTAGATTTCATGCTTGCATGATTATGTCATAATTATCCCCAATATTATGTATAATTACAGTGTGCTAATAAAAAATCATTACATTAAATAAATTGTCTAAATGTACCATTTAAAATGCAGATATTTTAAGAGTAAATTTTAAAATGAGCCAGCTATATGTCGTCTCAAGAAACTAACTTCATAAAATATTTTCTAGAAGGGATGAATTTTTTTAAAGATGATATAAAATGTAAAGATAAATCATAAGAAAGTTGGAACAAGCATAGCAATGTTATACAAGATAGACAACACAGCCAAGAAAATTATTATGGATAAAGAAGAAATAAACAGGGTTCATACCAAGAAAGTTTAATAATCCTAAACACCTATTCTTTCAGTCAGATACTTTAGAATAAAGTAAACAGAATTAAAAAGAAAATTTCAATTACAGTTAGAGACCTCAATATTTCCTTCTCTGTAAATCACAAAAGAAATTCATAAAGGATATAAAAAGGCTGAGTAATAACACTGACCAAGAGGGTCAAATTGCCAAAGAACACTTTTTTCAAGTGTACAAGGTAAAAATCACCAAGGTAAACCATATCCTGGGTCATAAAACAAGATATCTTTCCTGACTAAAAGCCAAGTGGAAACCTCAAACAAGGCGAGAGAAACTTCCAACCAAAGGTACTTGGAAATTAAGCAATATACTTTAAAAAAAAAATCCATGGAAACCTAAAATAAATCATGGAAATTTAAAAAATTTTTTCATTGAACAAAAATGAAAATGTCAGAATCTGTTTGATACAGGAAAAATAATGTTTAAAGGGAATTAGTGTAAATTTCATAGGCATCAAAAGAGGTCTCAAATTATGAAGGTACAAGTTTGGGATTATTAATCTATGAAAAATAAGATCAAAGTAAACTCAAAATTAGTGGAAGTAAATAATGACAATAGCAAACATCAATAAAATATAAATTCAGAAATAATAGAGAACTCAACTAGAGATAATTATTACTAGCTGTACTAGAAAGACTTCTGTTGACATCTCTGGGAATGTCTAAATATATTTTTGGTTTTTAAGATAAAAAGCAGTTGACTATTAGTTAAGGTCTGAAAGAATGTTAGCTCAGTTTCTTTACTTTTTAAAAATATTCTTCATTATACATGGACACAATCTTTATTTTTATGTGGTGCTGAGGATAGAACCCAGTGCCTCCCATGTGCAAGATAAACGCTCTGCCACTAAGCTACAACCCCAGCCCTTAGTTTCTTTTTCAATTGGTACATTGTAATTATATATAAGACAGATTCATTATGCCATATTCATACATACATATAACTTGATCAATTTCATTTCCCAGTACCTTGCCAGCCAATAAAGAAAAATACATATTAAAAATATGTAACTATAAATATGTACATAATAAACAGGTATACACCAAATAGAATATAGGAAAATAAAAGGCATGCTATTAAGCCATCAACCTGGATGTAACAAATTCTGGAAAAAGAGACCAGCCCTGTGCCTCAGAATTAGCCTACTTAAGGGATATGTGGGTGCTCCTGGATATCATTAGTTGATGGCGGTAGGAGGAGTGTTCGCCTCCAGCAGCCTCTCCCTAGCTCCACCAATGTTATGTGATTCATAAACCCAAAGAGTTATCACATTCATAAATACAATTTGTTTATATGCTAGCTAGGCAAGTCCTCTACTAACTGAGCTACATTCCCAAGAACCTACTCCCACCCTGGTCCATCAGTGCTTAGGGCAGACATGAGTCGCCTTCTGTGGCTTTAGTGGAAAAACAGTCAAAGATGATACCTGCAATTGAAAGTTGATCAGAATATAGGGAATGACTGAAGAATGTGAGCAGTGCACAGACAAGCATCTGCTGCAGCCATTAATCCTTCATACGTAAAGTCTTCCTGAATTGCCGAATCCTAGTAGATCCCCCTTTTCCAGACCTTTGTCCTCACCAAATCCTATCCTTACCAAAGTAGAAATCTGTCCTCTTTCTACCTTTACACCAAGCCTCTCCATATACATATGTAGAGTAAACTATTCACTGAGTGTAGGGACAAATTTGTTGAATTTCAAAGGTAACACCAGTTATATCTTCTTTAATTAGGAAAGAAGCAGTGGAAAATTCTAACAGGTAAATTAAAGAATAGCCACATAAGTTAGGTAAGCTAAGCAAATATCTAGTATGATTTGTTTATAGTAACATTTGGATATGAAATTTTAATTAGTGTGTTTTAATTTTAATTGTTTTATAAACCGACCTCACCCAGAACTAATGTGTTATTTTGCAATACGTATGCTTCTGTTACCTTTAATTATGAAGTTTCTGACATGTAAGTGTGCATCTAGAACTTTAACTTAGAAGTTTATTCAAAGGATTCATCCTACTTCAAATTCCTTCCATTCTAGCCCCAGTATTGCAAATAATCTAGAACTTAATCTCTTTATTAACAGAGGTTTGTCATTGAAAGATGTAAGTACTCCAATATACTCTAGCAGTAATACTATTTTCATAGAGTTCATATTTTTTTTAAAAAAGTGAATACTATCAGCATAAAATGATGTCAATTCACCCTAAAAGTTTCTATAGAGATGACATATTTGAGTTTTTAAAATTAGATTAAGGAATTTTGTTAGAAAACCATTTCAATATTTATTAAAAATCATTTAATAATTGTTTAAAATTTTTTGACACTTAAAGTTGCCAATAAAGTAAAATTTGTCAGATAATATTCAATATTCTACATTCATTTTGTTAGAAATGATGGAATTTAGCCATAAGATAAAAAACTACATTGATGAATGATAAATCTTTGAATTTTTTAAAATAGTTTATTTATTAAAACACTAATTTTATAGATTTTTAAGCATTGACAACGAATAATGTCAATTTTCACCATGATGGCATCTTACAGAGTGGATTCACCATGCCAGAAATCCCTGTTCTTCACCTCTTTAAACATCTTTAAGTTATATACTTTTAGAAAAAAGTGATAGTTATACAAGAAAATATGAATTATTTTCACTCAGAGTCAGTGAAGAAATTAGGATCTTCTCATGTTTTACATAAGAATTTCAAAATAAGATTTAAAGAAAGCAATATAGAGAATAAGAAGGTCCTTTAACAGGTAATTCAATCTTAGCACCCTTTTCTATAGCAGAACACCATGAAATTTTCAATTGGTAACTTAAATCTTGTTTCTATTCCTCAGAAAAACTCTTGGCTTTCAAAAAATAACTAGTTAATTTAAACAAGAGTTAAATAAATACTGAGATAAAACAGTGGTATTGATTAAAATGCTTTCTAAGTAAATTACAGGGACTATTTCTCAAACAACAGATAACAAGATGTCTTAGTTGCGAATTTTAGTTATTTCCAAATGAATTCCTTATATTAGGGTGAATTTTTATGTATCAATCTTCCTTATAGTCACACAATGACACAAGTCACAATGAATATTAATCGTTGAGAGAATAGAGTTTATAGAAACTTACTTAACAAACTTCAAAGTTTATTCAAAAGATTCACCAAACTTTACAACTTCAAACTCTTTCCATTTTAGCCCCAGCATTGCAAATAAAACTAGTTGATTTGATATTCGCCTCTAATCTTTTTTAAAAAATGCAAATGAGAAATGGTGTGGCTAACTGGTGAAGAGTGAAAACTGGAAATATGCATCTGAAATATACTTCAATAGCAATAGGACAGTGAATGTAATTTCATGCTTTTGGGAGAAAGAGGACTCTTGAAGAGAGCAGTCAAGAGGGTGGGTTCAATCCAAATAATATGCATGAATCTCTATAGTTAAACAAGCTATCAAAAATTATTTTTCCAGGACTTATTTTAAGATGCAAATTAATATAAAAGATAAAGCATAGATTTTGCCAATTTACTAAAAAATGGTCAAACAGTGAAAAAGAATGGGGGTGTGGGGAGAAAACAGTTTAGAGCCTAGTTCCAAATAGACCTCACTGTATACACATGTGTGCATACTCAAGTGTGCTAGAAGTTCAAAGCTATAAGAGTAATGTAAAAGAGCTCAGAGGAACACAAAGCTACATTATGCTAGAAAAATGAGAAAGTTTGAGAGAAGTAACATTTGAGACAAGCCTTAAATATGTATGTAGGATTCTGACAAGCTAAAAGGAAAAAGTAATTTTGGTAAAGGCATAGAAATAAGTGGGAATCTTCTTGGTAATGTAAATGTACCAATATGATAGAAGGAAGAGCTCCAGGGGAGCAGTGTTGGGTAAAAATCTAGAAATGTAGTTTCTAGCCCAACTGTGAAAAGCTTAGCCAAGTACTCAAACATTCACTGGCCCTTGCAGACCAGTGGTTACAAATTCTTTAATTTTTAAAAAAATCTGAGCCTTTGTTCAAGTATACCAATGCATATTATCCAGCATCTTAAAAAAAACAAATTAAAATGATATGGCCATTGGACAAGTTATGTAACAGGAATTCTCTCCATTCTACAGGAAAGAATTACAACTACAAATCCTGGAAATTCAAAAGGCAACCAATGAACTCTGAAAGGTGGTAAGAGAAAGGCAAACTGGTTTGGGACCTAAGGAATAAGGGACCAACACAGAAGCTCAACAGAAGAAAACTTCTGTCCCAGACAAGCAACAGAAGGCAGACCAGGCCCATTCTTCTCTGGGTGAATTGGAAGTCCTCAATACCAGGTAAACCCAGATTAATAGAATTTACCCCATCTGAACAAAGAGACAATATATTGGGGGTAGGAGAATAAAGAATCTTGGGGACTTATGAGAAAACACAAGATTCACCGTTTCTATTATCATTACTACAAAAAGAAAAGAGTAGAGCCAGAGGGTATTTGGAGAAATAATGGCTAAGAATTCCTAAATTTGGCAAAAAACACAAGTTTACAAATTCAAGAAGCTGCTAGAATCTTCAGTAAATTAAGTGCAAATAAATTCAAGCAAAGATGCATGGAAACCAAACCTAGGAAAATTAAAGACAAAGAAAAGTCTTGAAAGCAGCCACAGAAATGACGCATGGTGTACAGCAAAATACCACTCCAAAAAGCAGAAATCATGAAGTTCAGAAGGAAGTAGCTCACTATTTTTGTTTTTGTGTTTTAAAGAAGTGTGAAATGGAAGATAGGGTAGGGGAAGGCTGCATTTCTAGTTGCTCCATGGTTTGAGATTCAAGCAGAAGGAGTAAGATTCTTTGTGAAGTGAGTACAAGTGGACTTCACTAAATCTCAATTTTGGACAGTCAATGTCTTAAAGACTTAGAAATTTGGTACATTAAACAAAGACGACAGACTACATTGGAGCCAAGCCAGTTGTTGCAACAGCAGCATTGGTTCAGAACAGGCAGAGGGAGAACACAGAATCAGTGGATAGATTTCATATGGAAAAACCTGAGGTTAGATAATCAGCCTACATTTAGCTGATCCAGAGGATGCACTGTGCTCTTGCAGCATCAAGAGCTTGAAGTAACCATCCAACAAGCTACTGCTGTGGGAGCTGGGAGATGTAAGCAATGCATACATTGTCCTGACAAAAACCTTCCATGTAGCCTAGGATAAACCTTGAAGAATAGGAGCAAAACAGGCAGAGCATAAAAATTACCCAGGGGTAATTCAAGTCAGAAAAGCAAAGAGGATCCCAGCTTACTTTCCCCTTTGAGTCTGGTAGCTCACACCAGAAGTAGGTTGGGAATCTGAACAAGCAGGTGTGAATACGCTCACAGACTACGCCTTCGAAGTCTGGAAAGGCTGTGTTTATGGGCAACAGAGGGGGTGAATAATTCCTTCCCTGACTCCATGAGTAGAATCCTCGAGAGGCTCCCAATATCCAGATTCCCAGCAGAGATGGGCAACTTCCAGGCCCTAAGGGTCCATTGATTGATCTGATCTTTCCAGATCAGACAACACCCAGCAAAACCTAACACCCACCTGCTAGAACTCCACTCATAAAACCCTGCAGTGGCCCCACCCTGGGAATGCATCAATCTGGTGGTCCCCGTAGGTAAAACTCCAACCGACTATATTCCTCATCTCATCCTACCTCATACCGGCAAATAAAGAAGCCGAGAAGGATCCCAACCAGCTTCAGTCGTAGGCCACTCCAACTGGAAGGTTAGTGAGCAACACAAAATGAGGAAGAGTTTAATGACTCTCAGCCCTTGCCCTCACACTCTCTACAAAGCTCAAGCAGAAATGCAAAGAATGACAGTTGGGCATAGGTTACTACAATCTATTCTTGTTGACTATTTTGACTACCTCAGTGGAAATGATTTGCTCATCTTTCATTAAGAATCTTTTTATCCTTTGTTTTGGGGTCCATTTTTGATGTGCCAATTGGTTCATGGACAGACCTATTTCTTTTTTCTTATTTTTTTAGCATTTTCTAAATGTACTTATTTTTCTGTGTCATGTCTTGATGGTTGGGGTATTATTTTAATTTTCTTTTGTTTTTCATTTGTTTCTTTTCTTTAGCTAATAACCAGATTCTATTGTTCTCTTTTACTCCTTTTAAAAATTATTTTTTATTCCAATTTGTTATGATAGTAGAATGCATTACAGTTCATATTACACATATAGTGCACAATTTTTCATTTCTCTGGTTATATACAAAGTATATTCACATCATTTGTATCTTTATAAATGTACTCAGGGTAATTATATCCATCTCATTCCACCATCTCTTTACCCCATATTTTTATCTCCCTCCCTTCCCCTCCCATCTCTTTGCCCTATCTAGAGTTCATCTAATTGTCTGATGCTCCCCCTCCCAACCCCACTATGAATCAGCCTCCTTGTATCAGAAAATATTCTGCATTCGTTTTTTTGGTATTGGCTAACTTCACTTAGCTTTATCTTTCCCAATTCCATCCATTTACTGCAAATGCCATGATATTATTGTCTTTTATTGCCGAGTAATATTCCATTGTGTGTATGCACCACAGTTTCTTTATTTCTTTATTTATTTCTTTTTTCAGTTTCATCTACTGAAGGGCATTTAGGTTGGTTCCACAGTTTAGCTATTTTGAATTATGCTGCTATAAACATTGATGTGCTGTGTCCCTGTAATATGCCGTTTTTGAGTCATTTGGGTATAGTCCAAGGAGAGGGACAGTTGAGTCAAACTGTGGTTCCATTCCGTTTTCCAAGAGATCTCCATACTGTTTTCCATATTGGCCGTACCAACTTTCAGTCCCAATAGCAATGTAGAGAAAACAGCCTCTTCAACAAATGGTGCTGGGAAAACTGGAAATCCACATGTAACAAAATGAAATTAAACCCCTATCTCTCACCATGCAAAAAACTAGATCAAGGAACTAGAAATTAAACCCGAGACCCTAAATCTAGTAGAAGAAAAAGTAGGCCCTAATCTCCATCATGTGGGATTAGGCTCCAACTTCCTTAAAAATATTCCTCTGGCACAAGAATTAAAACAAAGAATCAACAAATGAGATGAATTCAAACTAAAAACCTTCTTCTCAGCAAAAGAAACAATCAGTGAGGTGAATAGGGAACCTAAAGAATGGGAGCAAATCTTTACCCCTCACACAGAGCACCAATTTGTAGGGTATATTAAAAACTCAGAAAGCTAAACACCAAAAACAAAAACCCAAATAACCCAATCAATAAACAGGTCAAGGAACTTAACAGTCACTTCTCAGAAGGCGATATATAATCAATCAACAAATATGAAATGAGATGTTCAACATCTCTAGCCATTAGAGAAATGCACATCAAAACTAAGATTTCATCTCACTCCAGTCAGAATAGCAGCTATTAAGAATACAAACAATAACTGTTGGCAAGGATATGGGGAAAAAGGCACATTCATATTTTACTCTTGTTACTTCTATTTTTTTTCTCCTTCCTTATAACCATCACATAACATCCTCTATTGCATCTCTCAGTTCATTTTTTGGAAATGCAAACTATTTTCTTACTGCTGATCACATTTTCTAATAGATTAGTTAACTGATTTCTAAGCATCTTTTTCGCACTAGTTATATAAACTAACTCCTGCCCCTACCATTAACGCTGTTGCAACTACTACTGCTGTGGATGACAGTTAACAACTGTTGTTTGCTTTAATGCCAGATATACTTTGTGGTCATCCCCTCCCCTCCCCTACTGTTGGTAATTGCTAGCCCTATTTTTTTTTTGTGGCAATTAACATTGTAGATGTCACAGTAGAAACTAAGTATTTGTTTAATGCTGTATATTGTTTGCAGTAGTTATTGCTATTGTTTCCCCCTATTCTGTGAGGTGCTGAGAATGTACAGGAACACAACAAGTTCACAGGGTAGAAATTCTACTGCACACCTTGCTTCACACAAATTAATGATACTAAATCGCCAGTTATTCTTCATAGTTTATTTTTTTTTAAGTTGAGGAGGACACAATATCTTTATTTTTATGTGGTGCTGAGGATCTAACCCAGTGCCTCACACATGCTAGGCAAGCTCTCCACCACTGAGCCACATCCCCAGCCCCTTCAGCTATTTTTTAATACAAAGAGACAAAAACCTGAACTATCAACCAGGCCCCAAACAGAAACAGCTAATGGTGGGGCCCCAGGTCACATCTATAGACATTCATTGCTACAGCATAAACAGAATAACAAAGGCTGTAGACACCAAACCTGTGAGGGGATTTCAATCCTGATAACTCCAGAATATTTTGGAAGTAAAGACAGTGCCCTGCAATGGTCTACACATAATACAAGAGAAATCCTTTCCAGCAGATGCATAAAACCCAGCACATGAGTTTAAGAAATACGAAAATGCAATCTAATACAGGACCTCTTAAAAGTCTTAATTCACCAAATTATCCCCCAAATTTTGAAGTGGATGAAATATAAGTAATGCAAAAGCATCATTATTTAAAAAAATGAATTTCAATATGAAAAACAACTGCATGAATTAAGGAAGACAGTACACAATCTGAATGAGAAATATTGAGAAAGAACCAAAACCAAATAAAAGATGCAATATATCAAATAAAGTGTTCAGTTGGAAGTCTAAGAGTAGACCACACTGAAGACTAAAATCTCGGAGCTAGAAGGCAAAGTGGCCAGCTTTGAAAATTCAGACAGTATTAAAGAAAAAAGTAACAATGATCAGAATATACAGGAACTATGGGACAACATGAAGAGACTAAATTTACAAATCATTAGAATTGAGGAGGGCTGTGAGATGCAGGCTAATGAAACAGATAAACTTTTCAGGGAAGTAATAAAAAAATTCCAAACCTTAAGAATGTAATGGACATGCAGATAGAGGATGTATTCAGAACCTCAAATAGACAACTTCAAAAATGAACCTCTCCACACACATTATAATTAAAATGCCTAAGTTACAGAAAAAGTCTCAATTTTAAAAGCCTAAAAAAAAATATCAGGTCACAATTAGGGGAAAGTCAGTCAGAATCACTTCTGATTTCTCAGCACATACTCTACAAGCCAGGAGGGCTTAGCATGATGTGTTCCAAGTACTGAAAGAAAATAACTGTCAACTATGACTGCTATATCCAGCAAAGCCATCATCCAAAATTGATACAAACCTTCCAAGATAAGCAGAAACTAAAAGAATTCATGACTACTAAATGGGCACTACAGGACTTAAATACTGCACAAAGAAATAAACCTAAGAGCTCATAAGAGAACAAAAGAATAGCTAAGCAATGAGACATAGGACCAAATTAAACACAATAAATCAAGATAGTAGAAATTAATAAACATTTATATAATAACACTGAATATAAATGGTGACAACTCTCCAATTAAAAGATATAAGCTGGCAGAATAGATTAAAAAACAAGACCCAACAATATACTGTTTACAAGAGATGTACCTTACAGGCAATGACAGCCATAGGCTGAAAATGAGAGGATGGAAATTGATGTGTCATGTGAATGGAGCAGATAAGTACAAATAGCTGTTCTTATATTTGACAAAGCAGATTTCACACCAAAATTAGTCAAAATAGACTAAATGATGTTACATCATATTGGCAAAGGAAACAATCCAACAAGAAGATATAGCAATAAGGATTTGTGCAACTAACAACAGTACTCAAATTGAAGCTTTCAATAGACCAATTACATAATACTGTGTGATTTCAACACACCTTTCTCATCATTAGATAGGTAATTTGGACATACTCAGTAAAGACTCTTTGAACCTGAAAAAAAATGTAAGTCATATGGAGCTAATAGACATCTATTGAACATTTCATCCAATTATGTACACATTCTTCTTGGTGGTTTATGGAATCTTCTCCAAAGTAGACCACATACAAGGCCACAAAGCAACTCTTAGCAAATACAAAATAATAATAATAATTCCTTGCATCTTATCAGATTATAATGTAATGAAGTTAAAAACTAACCCAACCAAACCCTACAGAAATTATATAAACACATGGAGACTGAACAATACTCTTGAATGGTGAATGGGTAATAGAAGAAATCAAGGGAGAAATCACAAAATGCTTGTTCTCAAATGAGATTAGTGATACAACATACCAGAACTTCTGGGACACTATGAAAGCAGTTCTAAGAGGAAAGTTTATAGCTATTAGTGTCTCATGAGAAAAATCAGATCTCCAATAACAACCTGATTGATTATGCATCTCAAGGTCCTTGAAAAAGAACAAAGCAATTACAAAACCAGAAGGATGAAAACAATAGCAGAGCTAAAAATCGATTAATTTGAGAATTAAAAGAAGTACAAAGGGTCAGTGAAAGGAAGCTGGTTCTTTGAAAAGATAAAAAAAAAAAGGTTGCCAGGCTTGTGGCACACACCTAATCCCCACGGCTTGGGAGGCTGGGACAGGATAGTGGGTTCAAAGCCAGCCTTGGCAACCATGAGGTATTAGCAACTCAGTGAGACCCTATCTCCAAATAAGATAGAAAATAGGGCTGGGGATGTGGCTCAATAGTTGAGCATCCCCAAATTCAATCCCAAGTACCAAAAACCTAAATAAACAAGGTTGGTAAGCTTTAGTCAAACAAACCAAAAGAGGAGAAAGACCAAATAAATAAAATTAGAGATGAAAGAGGAGAAAGCACCAGACATCTCAGATATCTAGCAGAACATTAGGGACTCTTAAAAAGTTACACTCCAATAAATTGGAAAACCTAGAAGAAATGGATACAATTATTGACAAATACAATCGAGAGACACAGAAAACATGAATAATTTATGAAATATGAACAGTAATAAAAAGCCTACTAAAAAGAAAGGCCCAATACTGATGGATTCTCAGCTGAATTCTATTCCATGAAATAGAAAGGAATAGAACACTTCCAAATTCATTCTATAAAGCCAGTGTCACACTACCAATATCAGATAGGTGGTTTTCTTTCCTTGATGTGTCCCTGCTGGACTTACATGCAAAAATACTTGATAAAATATTAGGAAATTATGTTAAAACAATGATTGTTCACAAGTTGGTTTTATTCCAGAGATGCAAGGGTGGCTTAATATATGCAAGTCAGATGTAATTCATCACATTAACAGAATTAGGACAAAAAACCACTTAGTAATCAATAGATACAAAAAGAACTTCAACAAAAATCAGAACGAATTTGTGGTAAGAACACTGAAGAAACTAGGGATAGAAGGAACATACCTCAACATCAAAAAGGGTATATATGAAAAACAGAAAGCCAACCTTATAGTAAATGGGGAAAAACTGAAAGCATTTCCTTTAAAATCTGGGATAAGACAAAGATGTCCACTCTTACCTCTCCTATTTGATTTAGTACTAGAAATTCTGGCCAGAGATATTAGGCAAGAGAAGGAAATAAAAGGGATTAAAATAGGAAAAGAAGTGAAATTATCTGTTTGCAGATGATACCATTCTATATGAAGAAGATTTTTTTAAAAATGCCACTAACAGACTGCTAGAGCTAATAAAAAAATTTGGCAAAGTAGCTGATTATAAATCTAAATATAAAAAAATAGCTTTCACATATACCAATAATGAATCTGCTGATAAAGAAATCAGGAAAACAATGCTATTCATAATATCCTTTTTAAAAAAAGGACCTTTGAATAAATTGAACCAAGGAGATGAAAGATGTCCACAATGAAAACTAGAGAACATTAAAAAAGAAATTAAAGACACAAGACAGAAAGACCTCCCATTTTCATGGATAGGTAGAATATTGTTAAAATGGCCATACTACCAAAAGCAATGTACAGATTCAATGCAATCCCCATCAAAATACCAATGACATTCTTCACAGAGGTAGAAAAAACAGTCCTAAAATTCATATGGAAGAATAAAAAGATCCAGAATATCCAAAGCTATTTAAAAAAAGCAATGCTGGAGGTATCACAATACCTAACTTTGAATTATACTGCAGGGCTGTAGTAACATAAACTGATGATATTGGCATAAAAATGGATTCAGAGACCAATGGTACAGAATAGGAGACAGAGACAAACCCACACAGATGCAGTCTTCTGGTCCTTGACAAAGGTGCCAAAAACATACATGGAAGAAAAGACAGTCTTTTTAAACAAATGGTACTGGGAAAACTGGTTATCCATATGTAGAAGAATGAAACTACATTCTTTCTCACCCTGCACAAAAATTAACTCAAAACGGATCAAAGATCTAGGAATTAGATCAGAAACTATGCAACCCCTAGAAGAAAACGTAGGGTTAATACTCAACCATATGGGTACAGGAAATAACTTTCTCAGTAGGCCCTCTAAAGCTCAGGCAATAATGGCAAGAGTTAATAAATGGGATGGTATTGAATTAAAAAGAATGTGACAGCTATGGAAGCAATTAGGAATATGAAGAAAGAACCTGTAGAATTGGAGAAAATCTTTGCTATTCTTCTAACAAAGGATTAATATATAGGATATATAAAGAGCTCAAGAAACTTTACACCAGAAACCCAAATAATCCAATTAATGGGAAAACAAGAAAAAATACAAATGACCAACAAATATATGAAAAAATGCTCAACATCATTAGCAGTTAGGGAAATGCAAATCAAGACAGTATTGATATTTCATCTCACAATCAAAGTGACACTCATCAAGAATACAAACAATAAATGCTGGAGAGGGTATGGAGAAAAAGGAATATTTTTACACTGTTGGTGGGACTGTAAATTAGTACAACCACTATGGAAATCAGTATGAAGGTTCCTCAGAAGACTAGGTATGGAACCATGATATGACCCAGCTACACCACTCCTCAGTATTTATCCTAAAGAATTAAAGTCATCTTCCTACAGTGATTCATAAATATTCACGTTTATAGCAGCACAAATCACAATAGCCAAACCATGGAACCAGCCATGGAGTCCGTCAATGGATGAATGAATAAAGACAACATAGCACATGTACACAATGAATTTTTATTCATCCATGAAGAAAATGAAATTATGTCATTTGCAGGATAAGGGATGGAACTAGAGACCATCATATTAAGCAAAATAAGTCAATCTCAGAAGGTTAAGTGGCCCGTTCTCTCATATGTGGAAGACAGGGAAAAGGAAAACCAAGGTGGGGGGTGGATCTCCCTTAAAAAAAAAAAAATTAAAGGGAAATCAATAAAAGAAAAGGATGAAGGGGTGAGATGAGGAGGGAAGAAGGGGGAAGTGCTGGTGGGTGATATTGGCTGAATTATAGTGTTATATTGTGTGCATATATGAATATGTAACAACAAAGCCCATCAATATGTACACAAAATAAATTCAGACTGGATTAAACAAAAAAACTGTCTACTGCAAAAGTCATGTGGTAAAATTATCTTTCAAGAATGAAGAGAAAATGAGGACATTCTCAAATGAAAAGCCTAGAAGGATGTGAGCAAAACCAAATCTCAGTTCTAATAATTTCCTTCCATGCCCCAGTGAATTGTTTCATGTACCCCAGATATAATACAGTAGATACTGGACAAAGAAGGTTAAGTAGAATGCAAGAGAAAAAAAAAATGATTTGTGGGATAATTCTACCTTAACTTTCACAATAACTATGTGACAAACATTTACATAGCAGGTCTGATACACTCAGTTTACAATTCTATCTGCAGTTATGTTGATGATGACTCTTGATCAAACTGAGAATAAAACTACTATAACATTTGAAAGTTACCAAATAATTTCAGTCTATATGCCTGAAAAGTAGCAAGTCAAGATGAACAAGGTTGTGAGCATGTTTCAAGTGCTCATGAAGATTTATGCTATGTACCTAGTGCTGACTTGGGGTCCTCACCATAGTTGGTCATATATCAAGTATGTGATCAACTCCCTTTAAGAATTCAAAGACTCAAAGGAGATATCCTGAACAATGACATCACATGTGTTCCCCCATGCCCAAACAATTTCTACATAAATAACATAAGAAAACCTGTGTTCAGTCGGACCTTTACTGTTTCTATTGTCCTACATGAATTCTTTGATGTAATAAATCTTGGCTTTACGCACAATTTCATATTAAATTTTTGAGTCTTTCCAGTGAATTGGAGGTTGGTCGAAGACCATCAAGACATTCTGTGAGGGCTTCAAGATTCTGAAGGAGATTGCTCTGGCAGCAAATGGCACAAACAATGTTTGAACTTGCATCTGTCTGATTCAAAACATGTGTCCTTTCTAACAAATTATATTGCCTCCAAAAATAGAGTAATTTATTTAAAGCAATGCATATGACTCTTTCAAATTCAGAGATTATCATACAATCTATTTTAATTAACAGAAACAATGAGTTAAACATTCTATTTCAAGTTGAGTTCTGGTCCTAACAGATTTTTTGCTTCTAATGGTTTATACATTTGTGATTGGCAATAAGTCAATTATAAATTGCTCTTCTTTCACCGAGTTTACCAAATTATAACTTAATTTAAAGGCTTATTGTACACATTTATAATTTTTTTGGTCAAAAATAAAATCACAATAATTACTTTCAAGTTGTAATCAAGTAAAATATCTTTATATTGCTGGAAGAATTGAAAAAATTTTATAACCTTTATGTAGCCTGTAACCTTACAATAACTCATACTTCAGTCTTCATACCACTTATGTTTCATTAAATATGACAAATATTCCTTTTCCCAAAGCAACTTTGCCAAATTTTCTACAAAATATAAGAAAATCATTTTCAAACAAGTTAACTCCAAAATCAAACCAGTATTTTAGTATTTTCCACTTTGTGGAAACATGGTGTTTTTGTAAATCCTTCATTTTTACACATGAGTAGATATGATCTATTTTTTTAAAGGGGGAAATAAAACCTAATTATAGCTTTGAAATGTTAAAACCTATGTCTTAGAATTAATTTTGCCACACAAAACTAGCCATTTAAAATAAAGTGAACAAAGTAGCAAATAAACAGCATCCCCTTTGTTCACCTGCTGAAGACAACTGGCCAGCCTGCCCAGGCTGCAGGGGACTAACAGGGCTTCTTGATGGACTGCCATGGGGTACAGATGGTCATTATTTATTATGCCAATCAGTTTCTGCCAAATTTCTTTGGGATGCTGTATATTTCCTCGTAAAATTATTTTTAAAGGACTTTACAGAGTAGAGGGACACATTTGAAGTTAGAGCTAAAAAAAATAAGGAGTTTAAAATTTAAATTAACAGCTCCGTTTTGATTCACATTCAGTCTCCAGAAAAAACATTCAGATACAGAATCAAAAACACTAAAGAACCTAATTTTATGCCTGCTTACCTTCCAAACATTAAAAATTGAAATAAAGGAGTTACTTCTTTCATATAGGTGAAGAGTTATATTTTAATGCAACATTAAAAATATTTTTAAATTTATATAAATATTATACATATGTGTTTATTATAATATATATGTATGTATGTTATAGATAGACACAATACCTTTATTTGTATGTGGTGCTGAGGATCGAACCCAGTGCCTCACATGTGCCAGGCATGTGGTCTACAATTGAGCTACAGCCCCAGTCTATTTTTAATCATTGTTTTCATAATTATTTCTTCTTTAAATATAGGATGACTCACTAATACTACAAACTATTTTCAAGAAACAGCCAATGTATTTTGGGTTCAATGTGAGAATTTAGTTCCCTAAAATGCTGGAAATACAAGTTTTGTCCATGCTATGGTCAAATGGGGGTAGTAGTAATCTACTACCATAATTATTTGTTGTTGTTTTGTTTTTTAATGAAAGAAAAAAGCAAATTTTGAATATAGAGTTTTAAAAAATTATCTAACAAGGATTTAACTCCCGAAGCACCACAAGATATTTTAGGGCTTTTATTTTGAAGTCATAAAACTGACAATCCTCAGAAGGAATAATTAACAAAACACCACAATACGGAACATAAAATGAGTGTCAGAGACTAATTTTTCCACTATTGAGAAATACTTGCTATCTCTATTTTCTTGCATGCACAGGTTTTCAGTTTGCTTTATTACCTGCTTAGCACATTTGTTCCACTCAAAACCTCAGCCATACCATATTTTTAGAGGCCAACAATTATTCAGAATTTGATCAGGATTGTCATTAAAGTAATAAACATTGCTTTAAAGGGAAAAATCATTATTGATAAGTATGCAAAGTAGTCTGGTTGTGTGGAATACATTGAGAAGTTTAGTAACTGAATACTTTTTAAAATGTTCTAAAATTCTAAGTAATCCAAGTACTTCCTTTCCAAATGGTTGTTATTAAATAAAGACATAACCACCTTAGAAAATCATTTTCAAGCTTCACAAAATAGTTCTAGTACATGTATGGTTTACTTTTATACTGTCTTTCTAGAAAGAATTTTACTCATTTCTAATTTAAATAATAACTACTCAATTTTCCTATTTCTATAAAAACTTGTTTTTATTAGTATAGAATAATTCAACAATAAGCTATATAACTTTCTGTACATATATTAAAAATTGCTAACTCACCATCTTTTCAATTTCAGAATGTCTGTTTTCTTGACCAAAAGGAAGAAGTACAGCTGATATAATTGAAAAAGATGCTGATCTAGTCCCTTTCCAGTTTCTGGCAACTGAGTGACTAAAAATAGCCACTTTAAAAAATATGCAGGTTCAACTTGGCACAAACTCTTACAAGAAACACCACATTTACCCTTAAATATTATGCCATAGACTTACCCATTTTGCTGACAAATTTAGTTTAAGAATAAAGTGTGAAAAGCCCAAGGGTTCATTAAAAATGAGAATAGTTTCTGTTATCAGGAGTTTAACCAGGGGGAAGAGAAAGAGGATTCAACAGCACCTTTACCTCTAGAGAATAAAAGAGGAAACTCCTGGCTGCTTCGATAGTCCTAGCATTTACCTCACTCTACCCTACCAGTCTTCCCACACAAAAACTTTGGCTATTAAGGGGCATCTCTTAGGCAGGTTTGGCTCTCTCCTATTGCTACTAAAATAGCAGCTTGCCTGTGAGTTATGTGGGTCAGGATTTTGCTCCCAGGACCTCACTGCTTTCTTTCTCCCTTTTTTACTCGCTATTTCATACGGTGGCAGCTATGAGAAAGAGGTGTAAAAGGAGTCTCTTGTCCTTTAAGGAATATACAGGAGGGTCATTTTCTTGGGCCTATGTGGTTATTTCTGTAACATGATACTGGCAAGAGGTTTCTGCCTGGTACTGTGGACAATTACAGGAGATTTATCAGAGCCTTCAATAGCACATCAACTAAATGATCTGTAGCACTGCAGCATGAGCCTCTGTTACATGTAATTAAGAGTGGGCTAAGGAGTCAAACTGTTTGGACTTTAAATATAGCTGTTCAACTTTAAGCAGCTTAGTCTCTTTGAGCCTAGTTTCCCTATCTGCAAATAAAGCAGCACAGCGCTTAACATGCAATAACCACTTACTGGACATGAACCATTCTTATTCAAGATTCCTCAAACTTTCGGGGCGGGACGCACAGGATCTTCAGTTACACCCATCTGTCCCCCAGCACCTCGTCTTTCCTCCAAAGGAAACCACAATTCTGTTCATTCATTCAACAAAGTATTTACTGAATATCTATTAATTTACAGGTAATGTGCTAGGCACTGGCTAGAAACTGTAAGTAAAGCCAAGTGCCTCTTTTTGAGGGGAAAAAGTGAACAGAAGTTTGCAAATATAGAAGCACCCAAAACACAAATAATATTGAGATAAAGAAAATGGAGGCAATAAGAGCCATTTAGATAGACAGGGAAAGAATATTCCAGACAGAAGTCACAATTAGAACTAGGCTGAGACATAGGAAGAGTGTGGTATTTCAAGAAACGCTTGTGACCCAAGTTTGAAGCTTGGATATAAGAATACCCAACTATTTACCTGAAACCAGCACTTGAATGTCAAACAGCATCTCAAACTAACCAAGTTCAAGACAGTACTCTCAATTCCTATCAGTAAGAAACTATATCCCTTTCAGGGTTCTTTACTTCAGTAAGTATAAATTCTATGTGTGCAGTTTAAGAAAGAAAGAAAAACAAAGGAAAAAATGGAGGAGTGGGGCAAGAAAGGGAGGGGACATTTGATCATGAAAAAAGTGTAAAGTATGTTGGCATTTTGTGGTTTCCCACTCCTCCAGTGTTTGGATCTAATCCAAGCCCTTGTGCATGCTACCACTGCCCTACATCCCCAGGCCTGTTTGACATTTGTGATAACAGATGTGTAAAGTAATTACACAAAAACTACCTAATGTGAAACAAAATACTTAAAAGTGAATATGGAAATAAAAAGGTTCCTTAACTCCTGGTTATAAGTCTTCCAATAACATGATCTCTTTACATGTTGAAGGTTTAAAAAAAAAAAAACTTTCATTTTATTCAGTTTAGTCAGAAATATCAAAAAGAACCATCTTAACCTACTATACTACCCAATCATGTGTTTCAAAGAAAGAAAATGTCAAGACCATGAGACAATAAACAGTTCAACAATTAATAAACAAACCAAAAGAATCCATCAAAAAGGCAGCCTTTAGTTTGGTAAAGTGGCTAAAAAACAATTTCAAGGTTTCTTCAAGTCTCCATGAAAGCCAAAAATGCAATTTCTACTTTTGAACTGCTGGCTGCAAACACATAAAGTCATAAAGTCAACCTAGGGAACAAGGTCTGAGCCAAAAACTCACAAGGGGATATTATAGTTGGACAAATCATAATTAATCTCTCACACATCAAGTTCTCTACCCAGGAAAGATTTCCATCAGCCCAGCTTCAGTAACAGAAAAATGCCTCCAAATCTTAAAGAAAACTGTAATCCAAATGTAGTCATGATACTAATTTGTCCCCTGACCTAACACATTAATGACTTTATAGAATATTTCTTTATATTTTAGAACAAATAGTAAAAGGAATGCTGTATTTCTTTTTTAAAAGAGTCTTCAGAAGATTTATGTAGAGAAATATTGGTCTTGCCTCTAGAAATGTGGTGGAAGCCAAAGACATGGCAAATTTATATATTATATATGACTATAAACAAAGGTTATTGAATTTTTAAAGCACAATTTCAAAGTAAGCCTATTCTATAAATGATGATCTTGCTCAAAACAACTTTGGGAATCTATTTTTAAAACTATCTTCAAATAATTTAAGAATATTCCCAGTGTTTGCAGATTATCCATCTTTCCATGCAAATTTAATTTTCAGAAAGCCAATTATTAAGATTCAAATATAGTAGATGTGGTAGGTGGTCAAACTTGGTTTAACAGTTTGAGTACAGAGTAAAAACACCGTTTTCTGTTAGTTGAAAAGTTACCTCAAACCAATTCTAAAAAGAAAGGGAATCATTTAATATAAAAAAGCAATATTAAAATTTTCTTCTCCAAAATATGTATTATCAGTATTTTTTAAATTAGTTTTAAAACTTTATATAATTTGATGTATATGTTTTTATATCTATACCTATCTACAAAATAGGTTGAAGTTTGAAAAACAAAGGTTATTTACAAGAAGTGACTCACTTCTTCCTGGGATTGCCAAGGAAGAATGCTGGAAGGAATAAATCATCTCCAGGTCTTCTTGTAAAGCTATGAATACAATGGTTTTTATAATTTAGCCCCCATCAGAATCATTTGGAGGGCTTTGCAAAACAAGATTAATGGTTTCGTACCCTGAATCTCTGACTCAAGAATTCTGGAATAGGGCCCAAGAATTTGCCTCTCTAAACAGTTCCCACATAACGTTGATGATATTCATCTGGAGATCACATTTTGATAGTCCAACTACTTTGGTATTTGGTTGGGAGAAAGTTATCATGGGAGATCTAGTTATAGAATGTTTACTTATGTGTTTAATTATATGTTTTAGATAACCAAACTTCTAGTTGTTTGTTATAAATAAAACTATAAGTTGAGCATTTATGAGAGCTTGGCTAGTTTGGAAATATGAGGTGGTCACACGATTTTTTTTCTATGAAATTTATGGAATATAAGACTGAGGAGCTCCAAAATCAAAATGGCATACAATATTTGGAACTTTTTTTTTGGTAGATGGAAATATTAATTTATTTATGCAGTACTGAGAATAGAACCTAACGCCTCACACATGTGGGACAAGTGCTCTACCACTGAGCCACAACCCCAGTCCTGGAACTTATTTTTTAATCAAAAAATCAAAATTTATCGAAGTATGGAGAAAGATATGATTATGAAGCCATATATTATGGCTGGAAAGAACTGCTACTTTTGTGTCTAGTTTCTGTTTGTATTTTTTGAACTATTAGAATATTTGGTGTTATGAAATATCTATGATTTACATCTAACAATTCGAACTTTGTGTTAGATAAGAGGATTGTCAAAGTCACAGTTCAACAGTATTACAGAAATTAAGCATTCATATCCTGTTTTGCATATTTACCGATTATGTATCCAACCAAGGGATAGGGAAACATATTCAAAAGACAACATAGAGGAAGTGCCATTCCGAAACTTAAGTCCTTTCTAAAGAACTGTTCATATCTTGCTTTGAGAATAGGTTAAATCTTTAATGTTGTGGGAAATAATTATAGCTATGACATTTTTAGAAGGTTATATGCTGAACACCATAATGTTTACATGACTCATATGTGACTGTTAAATTCTGCAAAAATCTTCCAAACAACTAATTTCAATTTACAGATAAAGAAATTGAAGTTTAGATTAAGTAATTTACTCATTCCACAGTCTATGATGGAGGCAAGTTTGATACTAAAGATTGTGTTCTTCATCAGACTATATGAAAAGCCAAATTAATAATGTTTATCACTGTGAATTAGGATAAGGATTTTAATTTCTTACAAGTATCTCTGCATTTCCCAAATGTTTTATAGTAAGCCCATATTAATTTTGCAATTAATAAAAATAAATAAGGGCAAATGATAATTTATATCCTGAGATGTCCAGCTATCAACCAGAAGTGGTTGATAACAACCCCCTCTAAACACTAGTGTGCCCAGAGTTATGGGTTTTAACACCTTGTACAAGATCCCCTCAATTTACATTCCACATACATTCACACCTATGTTTGACAGATGCCTTGGATAATGAGCCCAGGAGTACCCTATCTTGGTAGTAACAGTTAATATATGTCAAAGGCCTAATGCTTAGTATCATGTTATTAAAATCTACAACCTATTAAATGAGTATTATTCCCATCTCTACATGTGAACCAAGTTATGAATACGGTAAAATGCCTTAACCAAGATGACATCACTAGTGAGTTTTGAGACATAGAACTCCAAAGCACAGTTCTTCGTGCCCTCATTATTCTCCATCCTACCCCAAGCTGCCCTATAGAACAGAATGGGAAAGGAAAAGACACATTGTGGATATCTGCTGCATACAGCAAATAAAATAGTTATATATACACTCAGGACATGATGGCCAAGCTTGTCCTCCCATCTCATGGCAACTAGCAGTGAGGGCTTCCATACAACTCCAGGTTAGGAAAAGGTAGGTGAATATGGCTCATGTTTAACAGAGGATAGTGGAGAGATTGGTTCTACCTTTTTAAAGGCATTCCACTGGCTTTAGCAGAGCATAAGAGCACATTACAGCACACATACTACATTCCAAAGATTTTTCCCAATCTGGCCTAATACATCTGCACTTACTACCCTCTCTCTTCACATTGTTTCAACTCTTGTTACTCTTCCTTGACTTCAAAATAACTGCTAACCCATTCCAAGAGAGCCACCCTCTCCACTTTCAAAATTTCTGCTTTGTCCCCTAATATAGCTTTTCATTTCTTCTATCAAAAGAATACTTAGCTTGTTATATCACCCTGTGTGTGACAGGCTCTGGGCTAGAAGGTTTTCATATAACTTTCTTTCTCTACCATGCCCTTTCACCCTCCTACTTTTGCTCATGCTCAGGTTTCAACATCAATACCTACTCCCTCTCCATTTCTATAACAAAACACCTGAGGCTGTATATTTCAGAAAAGATGTTTATTTATCTCACAGGTTTGGAGGCCAGAAGTCTAAGAAGTGTGGACCCAGATATGTTGAGGGCCTCAACATACATCATCAGTGGAAGTTTTCATATAATCTTCTAGCCCCAGAGCCTGTCATATAGTACTGCCTAATAAATATTAGCCCTCTCCTGTTCTTAGCACTGAGTCCCACTGAGCTTTATAAGACTTCCACATTTGTGAATTATCACACAATATGACTATCACTTCCTTTCTGGATGGGGGATCCAGACACCTCAAACCAGATACTTTGAATTTCACCAGCTTCGAGTCCTGCTGAATATAAATTGTTTTTTTTTTAATTTTTGCACAATATTTTAAAAAGTCTTACTTTTCTCAAAGCTGGTTATTTCACAAGGTAGTGAGAAGGTGGAAAGATCAAGCTTAATCCTAGTCTGTAGGTTTTCCAAGTTCACACACAATTACACTTGGCTCTAGAATGCTGTGAAAATTCTCCCTAGGCCCAGGACACACTGGGAGACAGCAGTCAAGTGCCTTC
Source organism: Ictidomys tridecemlineatus (assembly GCF_052094955.1). Taxonomy (NCBI): domain Eukaryota; kingdom Metazoa; phylum Chordata; class Mammalia; order Rodentia; family Sciuridae; genus Ictidomys; species Ictidomys tridecemlineatus. The sequence continues at coordinate 115,067,006 of NC_135477.1, read as the reverse complement.
AGTCCAGAAGATCTACTGTCCTACTACCTAATGAAAATGACATGGTGGGAATGGAAACTAACTTGGGGCTTATGCCAACTTTTGAAGGACCAACCAATTCCCCCAATAAAAGTAGATGTCATTTTTCATTTCCTTTTTACCAGAAATATTTATACCAAGAAAAAATATATGAATAAAATAATTATAATAGAGGTCAGGCCAATGATATATAGCCTTCAAAATTTGTCAGCAAAAGCTAAATTTTATTTGTATTCAGACTGAAGCTAAAAGAATTATGATTTCTTAACTAAAAATCAAATTTTATTGTGAATTATTTCAAATCAGGTTCAGAACTAAGTAACAAAGTTTCTGAATATGTAAGATTTATAAAGCATAAAGATCTCACTATGTTCTTTGTGTATTCCCTTGGCAATCAAGAACAGAGGACATATGTAATATTTCCTTCAAAATAATTCAATTCTTAAAACATGCTTTGCATTTGGAATTTTGTGAAAACAGGATACTTCAAGATTTTGATTAGCAAATGTATGGTTTTTGACAAATTTGAACAAATTTGTAAAGAATTTTCTTTCTATTCCCTTTAATGAGCCTCTAATTTTCTCAAGCGCACACCCTGAAGGGCAACATAAAATAATCATCTCATTTTAGTAAAAGGCATGTAATGCAAAACTGTCTAAAATGCCTACATAAGAGAAGAACATAACACATTTATTATGCGGTGTATTAGTCTGCTCTGCCTGGCATAGCAAAATACCACAGACTGGATGGCTCAAACAACAGAGGAAGTTCAAGAGCAAGGGACCAGCCGATTGGGTCCTGGTGAGGCCTCCCTTACTAGATGCAAATTGCCACCACCTTCCTACCATGTCTCCATAAGGCTTTCTTAGGGGCATGCAGCCCTCCCTATAAGGGCACCAATTCTATTTGAGTAGGAATCTAGTCTAAGGAGATATTGAATGTTAAATGATGTTATAAGACTAGATTCCTAATCAAATAGAATCATCTTTTAACATTCATTATCTCCTAACAGTCCTGCCACCAAATGCATTGATATTGAGGGCTAGGGATTCAACATATGAACTAGAGGAGATGGGCACATTTTAGTCCATAAAAATGGTGAAGAACTAGAATAACGAGGAAAGCGTTTCTTGAGTACACTTAGTAAACACTAACTGTATAAATATATAAAGTTTGGCTATCATTTTACAACAATAGATTTTAGTCTGAAAGGAAGTGACTTATACATAAGTCATTTGATTTATATTCATGGTCAGTTTTATCAGTGGTTAAAAAAGTATGATATAAACAAACATCAAAAAATATACAGGATTAAAGAACATCATTAAAGTTGTCCTTGGTTAAAGCAAAGCCAGTCTTAGACTTTGCTTGCAACATCATTTTGCCTTATAGCACTTGGCTCTGTCATTTTACCACTATTCATTCTCAACAAGTCCAGGTCAAAATGGCTGATGCAAAAGTTAATTTTTTAAAAAAGATAATTTTTTGATATTTGTTTATTTATTTAGTTAGTTTTTGGTGGACACATCATCTTTTTTTTTTATTTTTATGTGGTGCTGAGGATCGAACCCAGCACCCTGCGCATGCCAGGCGAGTGCGCTACCACTTGAGCCACATCCCCAGCCCGCTAATTTAATTTTTAAATTAGCAAATATGACATTAAGCTACTCAGACACTATCCCTCCAGCAAACTGTCACCTAACCTTGTCCTCTTCAAGTTTACCATCAGCCTGAAGAACTGGGATAAAGTGGTTAAAAAAAAAAAAAATCAATACATTATACACTTCCTTCTGCTGCCTGGTGTGCACAAGTTTATTAGGCAACTGCTGCCTGAAGTAATACACAACATATTCTCTGGGCACTGAAAAGGGACAGGTTAGGACAAACACACACACACAAAAAATCTCCTAGAAAAGGGTGTCCTCAGCTTCTGGTGCCTTTGTTCTCCAGGGCTCAGTGTGATTCTGAAACTAAACGTGATGCAGCCCTTCAGTCCTCCCATTCAGGAGCACCCAAAGCCCAAGACAGTAAATCACATAAGTGACACAGAGATTCTAACAGTAAAGACATATTGCTGGGTGGGGTGGAACTGGGAACATGGAGGGAATAGGGAGGTGAAAAAAAGCACACAACACTGACAATAGAGAAAAAAGCTAATTTCTAAGTGACAAGTGACGAGTCACTGAATTACAATTGAAGCAAAAACTAGACTAAGTTTACAGTAATAAAACTACATTTCTGTTTAAAAATAGTGTTGTTCGTGATCCCATTTCATTCTGAGTTGCCATATTGTAATACCATCTCTTGCTTCCCCCGGGTTGATGTGTGCTCCCATCCACATTCTGTTCATGCTTATGTCACCTGTCACCTTGGATCACAATGATCTCTTTTCTGCCAGGCTTCTGTGAGAGACTGGGAGCTCCTTGAGGGCTAGTCATTACTACAGCTCCAGACTTTGTCAAGAAGCTGTCATAACAGGCATACAATGCCTGTGGTGCCAGTGAAGGAAGGAATATATGCTTCTTCCAACTACTAGTTAAAGTATCAAGCACTTTCTCATTATCTACATCTTAATCATTTAAAATTTATCTAAAAGTCCATTTTAAAAGATTAAAGCCATTTGATGCAAGGAAATGATATTTCAATTTTACTACAAAAGAAACCAAAACAAGCCAGTTTTAAAAAGCATTGATAGCAAAAAACTATAAATGGAAATGATAACACCACTCTGAGGATTGCAAAGGGGCTGCAGATGTTGCTTTGATAAAAACGCTGTGGTTGCTGTGTTTTAGAACCAGAGTATATAAAATCACTTATAAGACTTCAGACACATGTGACTGTCAAACACAAAACAACTCTTTCCCATTACGAGTCTGACATTTCTGCATACAGATATCATAATTTCATATTAACACCTACAGAAACATTTAGAATAAAATATTCTTTAAAAATCACCACTAAAGACAACTTCAAAAACTAAAGAACATGAAAGTCAGAAAATACAATACTTCATCACTGTAACAGATAATTTCACTCCATATGTTCAGCAGAAATAGTTAAATAAAAATATGCAATGAGAATCTATTTCTAATGTCCCTCATTTTGTCATTTTAAGTCTATCAAGTAAGACTTAGTTATTCATTTTCATTATTCATCATATTTTCATGGACTTTCCTAGCACTTATTTTTCCTTTTCCATTTTAGCAAAAAAAAAAAAAATGACAAACAGAAAATTCAAAGAGGAAATTTAACAGTTTTCAGTCATCACCCTAATCACTTAAAGTCCCATTAAGATAAAAATCTTTGAACAGATCTCTCCAATACCATGTTCCACGCAGTACAGATGTGTAGCTAACACATAAATTTCTACCTTTGTGAAACACTTTCTGTAATCATTACATGAATAAAACTCATTGGTTTAAGGGGGGAAAAAAAGCTTTTTACCTTGAAATGAATAAAAAGGTGGGGGAGAGAAGAGAAGAACCTTTTGAAAACTACATTAGCAGTGGGATTTAGTCTCAAAATATGTACATACAACTTTAATTGGCACACATAAAATTTGCCTGTCAGTTGAAGGTACTGTTGCCATCCTGCTGTGAAAAGCAAACTAAACAAAAAAACTCACCCATTCTCCACAACCAGACTCTCCATTTAATCACTATACCAGCTGAGTTATATTGAGCTAAGAGAACATTATCTTTAGGGTAATCATTATCTTTGCTAACTAAATTTGCTAAGCATTTTTAGCAAACCTATAATGTGGCTGACATAATACTTGGTCTCTGCCTCCTATAATCTCACAAATCACAGGAATCTTCACAGTAAGCAAATATAATAAATGTTATATTCTGAGTTAAGTGCTGAGAACACAGAGAAGAGAGTAGCAAATTTGATGAGTGATTGAGGCTAAGGATGGCTATAGAATGAGAAGGGAGTTTTCCTGGGTAGAGAAGAGAAGAATCAGAGGGCCCCACTGCAGGTGAAGAAAACAACGTGAGCACAGTTGCTGAAACATTAATGTTAGTAGTGGCTTTTAGAAGCTGAAGAATACAGCCATTAGGACTGGGGACACCAGTTGCAAGAGATTTCCACAAAGGAAACTGTATCAGGAACTTAATGCTCTGAGGTAGGTATGATTAAGTTTGCCCCACCCCCCCCAAAAAAAGCAGCACTGAATCTGTTGAATCTGTTTAGGTCCACAGGTTCTTTGTGTTTGTTGTAATTTGAAATGAGGGTAAAAGGTTGAACCTGCCCCAAATACACACAACAGTAATCATGTTCAAAGAAAGAACAACAAAACCGTGCTAAGAATGAAGAAAAGTGATATGCAAAAAGGCGAAGACTGGGCTGGGGTTGTGGCTCAGCAGTACAGCGGTCGTCTAGCATGTACAAGGCTCTGGGTATACCTTTGTATTGACAACTACAACAAACAAATATTTTTAAAAAATGGAGAGGACTACCTTGAGAGGCCAAGATAACCAAGGAGCCTGGGGAAAACTTCAACGACTAGCTCGGGAAGTTAAAGGAAACATCACAGATGGCATAAGAGTAACAGGAAAGAGAAGAAAGCGAGTTAGAAAGGCAGCTGGGAGAAAGAAGAAACAAATTTAAGGTAATGCATTGAAAACAAAGACCATTCCAGAAATTTCCTCCTATTTTTCCACTCTAGAATCTTTTCTTCGATGTAACATTAGAGGTCCTACTTTCACTGTGCATGCATTTTGTTGTACACACCTCCAATTTTAATCTGCTACTTACATCTTCTCAAAAATCTCACTGAATTTTGGTTTTTGTTCTACTCTAAGTCTTCAGAGAATTTCTAATACTGCTTCAAAAGAAACTAACTGTATAAATTTGAAAAAAAATGGATTTAAAACAATACCTATGGCATTAACATGTTTTAAAAGCATGTGTAATGTTTTAAATGTTAATGTATTTTTACATTAGCTATGAGTAAAATATCTAAAAGACAAAATATGAAAAACTGTGGATCTCATGGGCAATTTTTCATCTTTTGTATTTTTGCTTATCTGTTTTTCCTCATTTTTTCAAAATAAACTCATTTGTGCCCAAAAAAATTGTTCAAAACTCAAAAACACTAAAAATAACCATCAAATGAAGGAAGAAAAATGAAAACCTGAATAATGAGTTTGAGGTAAGTAATGAGGCAGATTTACAGTCAGCAGGCTTTTGAAAGTACTTGGATATGGGAAGGACAGACAGATACATTAAATAATCTAGAGGGCATAATTCCACAGAGGACAATGCCACCACCAGAGATCAACACATTAAATAGAGAATTGAGGGTTCCCACGTTAGAAATGGAAATAATCCCCTTTTGGACTAGTTTAATTTGGAACATCCACAAAAAACCCAGGTGTTGATCCATGGAAACAATTATAAATATTGGCCAAAACTTCATGAGATAAGTATGAGAATGAGAACACAAAGCATTTAAAGAGAGACAGGTGAACTCAGAGGACACACTGAGTCAAAAATTAAAAACTAGAGTAGTCTGTTTAATGTCTGTACCTCTCCCATTCCAGTTATGGACACCCCTTTGAAGTGAGACCCCACTGCCTCTGCTGTGCTAAGGTGGCATTTCTCACTTGAAATCTGAACCAGCCTTGTTACTTACTTTGGCCAACAGACAGAGGCAGAAGAGATGCTGTATGAGTTAACAAAGCAGAGATTTAAAAATGCCTTGAAGTCTCTATCTTCACCATCCTGGAACACTGCCCTGCAATCACGGTGCTGTTAAGAAGCCTGGATTTTAAAGACTGGCCAATTTAGCCATCTCAATTGAGCTCGCCCCTTAATCAAGCTGATAGTTGAATGCAAACACATGAGTGAATGCAGGCTAAACCAGCAGAAGAACCATCCAGTCAACCAACAGAATCCTGAGAAATAAAACATTATTTTAATTCACTAAATTTTTGGGTGACATACAAGAATAAATACCTGAAACAAGAACCAACAGGATTATAATCTGGAAGATGCAAAAGGCAAAAGGAGAAGTCAGTTTCTATGAAAGAACAGCTAAGATTTTCAAAAAGATCAGAGGTTTCAAACACTGAAGACCAAGAGAGGTCACTGATGCTGGTAATGAGTCATCTCAGACACTTGGGAGTAATGTGGTCAGGGTAGATACCTTGTTTGGTAGGTTTTGAACAAGTGGCTGATGAGAAAAATACTCTCATAAGACAGATAGTCTTACAAGATACTTGATAAGAAAAGGAAAGAAATGAGCCATTTAAGAAAGACTGAAAAGGAAGACTAGGTAGATGAAGATTTTGACCACCATAAAAGTTTTGACTTATTAAGATAAGGATGCAGTAGCTGAAGAAAAAACCATACAGGGCATAAGAAAAAAATTCTTTTTTAGGTAGAGAAAACTGACATATCAAAGGCAAAGTGAGAAGTGATGGAGAAAGTAGATGAGTGAAACCACAGAGAAGTGAAAAAGAAAAGCCTCAGGTGAGATGAGAAGAGCTGGGACAGAAGAGAACAATGGAGGTTTAAACAGGTGAAAATAACTGTTGGTGGAGCATGCAAGAGCTGCTTCTCCGTGTTCCTGGTAAAAGAAAGAAGCAACGACACCTGTGAAGACCGAAGGATCAGGAGAAAATTTAAGAGCTTGAGAAAAATGGTCCAGTTTGGAAAGAGCTGTAGAAAATGGAGAGATTAATCAATTTAACTTGAGAGCTATTATTTCTAGCAACATGGTGAACAGCTTTAATAACAAGAACTCTAGTAGAAGAGAATTACTGTTATCTAATTTAAATACACAATAAAACGGCATTTTTAGATCAATTTCACCTAATAATAAAATAATGTAAGGTTAAAAGACACACTTTATTTTCTCTGTGAGTATAGGATTATAATTTTAATTCATTAGTTTCTTTCTTTCTATGGTTGTTAAAAATAAACAAAAGACATATGGATCACACATAGGTACATAAATGACGTTCAACATTATTACTTGTTAGGGAAACACAAACTAAAGCCACAATGACATACCACTATACATCTATGAGAATGACTGAAAATAATAAACTAATTTATTCTTTAAAAAATTGACAAAACCAAGAGTTGACAAGAATGTGGAGTGACTAGAATTCTAATGCACTATTGGTGGGAATACAAAGTGATATTGCCACTTTGGAATCAATTTAGCAGTTTCTTATAAAATTAGATACACTTAACAGACAAACCACCAGTCCTGTTTTTAAGTACATACTCAAGAAATGAAAAAGAACTGTTGACATTAAATTCTACAATTGAATGTTTATAGTGGTTTTATTCATAATCATCAAAAACTGGAAATATCTTTCACTGAGAGAAAAGACTTTAAAAACTGTGGTACACCCATTGTAGCAATGTTACTCAGAATAAAAAGAAATAATTGATCTGCACAATGATATAGATGAATCTCAATTTTACTTTGCTAAATAAATGGAATCAAACCCCAATGGCTACACACTATAATGATCTCTTTTACACATTATTCTTGATAAATTTCAAAGGGCTAAGTGTCTGGGTTGACTAGAAAAAATACAGAAGACTTTTGGGGGTGATGGAATTCTGCTATAATTTGTGACAGTGGTTATACAACTATATTCATTTATTTATTTATCTAATATATGTATAAAATTATATATAAAAATATTTTTCCATAAATCTGATTGAAACAATGTAAAGGGGCTTTTCAAAGTGACATGACACCATGAATACTGATGTCATCTAATATTTTGGGGAAAGAATGGCAGGACCAATGCTCTAATTCGATGTTAATAATACCTTGTGTATTTCAGAATGAGAGGTGTTAATAAAAACATTATTGAACAAATGCCAACAAATCACATAATTAAAACAACTTTTTATACCCTAAAGTTAAAGATTATTTCCCAATTTTCACAATAACCCATCCATAAAAATCTCTGAAGTTTGTTTATTCCAAAAATAATGACATTTGCTTAGCACATCAGAATATACAAAGCACAGATTCCACAGTATGTTAATTTTATTCAATACCAAAGTTAACTGATTTTTGGAACAAAGAACTAAAGACAACTTTTGCCAAAGTTTTTCCTCTATACTTTTGTTCTTAGAATTAATATATTGCTTTAATAATCTTAATTAAGTAGGAGTGAGTTAGATAAGATTAAGATCTTGCTACCATGTAAGCATCGAAATCACTTTATTTAGGCTAATTTTAGAGGACATTTGTATTAGAAAGTAAAATTAAAGTAGGTTTGTTCAGAAAGAGACTTAGATAATAATTTTTAGGCCTCTTTGTGAACCACATGTAAATGAGAATTTTCCTCCCCCACTTCCTATTTCAATCAGAGCTCTCTGAACAAAACAAAACAAAATAGAATGAACAAAGTAAAGAAGAGCTGCTTTTTAGCATAGGTACATGTTGAATATAAAAAGTTAGATCTTGATTAGTGCTCAATGAAAATTTCACAGCTATCTTTATTTCCCTCTATCATTACCAAAAGACAAGAATGGAAATTGTTCAACCTCCACAAGATTCAATATCAGTTTTTTGAAACTATTTTAAACCTCTGTCTCATGAAAGTGTTACAAAGAGCATATAGTAAATTTGTTAAGTACTATGAATATTTAAGTATTCCTTGAATGTATCTGAAATTAATACTGGTTAAGAGCAATTTCAAAATATTTATAGCTGCTTTTTATTCAATGAATTATGCTAAAAGTGGTGTCCATCTGAGTATAAGCTATATTCTGGCTGAGTAAAAACTGTATTTAGTTAAAATGGAATAATTAACTTATTCTTCTGATGACTGGACTTTTCCTTAGTGTGACCCACTGTGTAAGAGATTAGAAAGCACAAGAAAGTAGGAAGCGCAGTACTTTCTCTTAAGGAACCTCAACAGAAGAAATATTTAGACTCTGTGTTTGGTATGCTTTCATTTGTGTGCACAAACATGTGTAAGTAAAACAAATATTTCCTAAAGGATCTTAGGTATTCACTGGAAATCCTGTCTAGACCAGAATTTTTTCTCAGTCTTTACTTTCTATAATTAGTGAAATTTAAAACATCTTGTGTATGTACATATGCTTTTATGTACCTGTGAGCATACACAAATGTTGGGATCTTCCATAAATAGATGGGCTGGAGTTGTAGCTCAGTGGTAGAGTGCTCATCTAGCACATGTCAAGCACTGTGTTCAAACCTCAGAATCATATAAAAATAAACAAGTAAAATAAAAATATTGTATTCACCTACAACTAAAATTAAATATATATATCATTCTTCATTTAAATATAATGCCAGCCATTAACATACCTACTTTTCATTTGATACATATTAAGTTTGAGTGAACACACATGCATAGACTGGGTTTTTTACATTTGGCAACCTGCCCCATTCTCTAACTCCTTCTCTCCTCTGCTCTGCCCAGTTCTGTTCTATGCCCAGGAGATTGACTCCTCAGACTTTTCTTATTGGATTTACAGTTAGATTTCAGTATGAGATCTAAGGGCAAAAGAGATATAATTTTTTCCCATTCCTCACCTGCATGGTACTTTGCTTTTGGCTTTTGCTCTATCTATTCTTGATTGAAGCTTCACTGGACAGGCCAGGTCTACCTGCAAAGCTCCATCACACACTGGACTCTGATAACTATTTCATGTCCCTTTACCCCAGGGGATAGTATTCACTTCCCACTGTGACTGCTTTTGGGGAAATTAACCAGTCTTCATTTAATTACTTAATCCTGAAAGTAGTTCATTTATTTAAAAAATTATCTTTATTTGAGATATGTGAATGAATTCCATTTTCTACCAGGTCTTCACTTACACACATACACGTAGAAGCCTATCATCCATACATATGCAATATGACACTGAATAAGTAAATATGGCAAACATCATTACACTTAAAATGAAACCAACAACCCAAAATGGACATAATGACTAACTGTTTCATGAGACTCAAAACCAAACAGATGTTAAAATATACATTCAATTTGATTTTGATTTGGGGGGACTATACAAATAATACATGACAGAAAATATTATCAATAGTAAATTTAAAGTAAAAAAATTTGTGATCTCACTGTTTTATGGTCTGTATATTCCATCATCAGCATATTATGTACATACTACCATGACATTAATCCCCAAGCATATTTAAATATGTTACATAATATGCTTTAATATGAATTTATGATCATTTCTGTTCTTTTTTGGGTTAGTTCCATTTTTCAATATTTTTGTCAATGTTTAAGTGAAGCTCCTAAAGCTTACAATATTTCTTAACACTATAACCTCAGAAAAAGGGCTATTAAGGAAAAGGTATAACTATTTGAAACTAGTAACAAATGATATTCAAGAAGACATTCCATGATTACAAAAAATGTGCTATATCTGCTGTAAACAATGTGTAGCTACTAGCCATATGAGCACTTGAGATGTGATTAATGAGATGGAGGAAATGAATATTTAAATACCCAATATAGCTAGTGGCTATTTACTATTGCACAGCAAAGCTCTGGATTCCTACTGCCCAACTGTCATCCAGAAAAGCAATTTACATTTTCATCAGGCAAAGCATGAAAGTGCTCATTTCTTCATACCATCATTAACAATGATATTTATTATTTTTTAAATATGATATATCAATTCAATAGGAAAAGATAAAATATAATTCTATTTGAATTTATATTTCTCTAAATGCTTGGAGTAAATATTTTCACATATTTCTATACATTTGTTTTTTCTTTCATGAATTGTTCTTTTTCTTTGCCCAATTTTCTAGTAGATAATAAATATTTTTCTGATAATGAATGCATTCTATATATTAAAAAATAAAAATGTCTACTATTTCTAAGGCAAATAATTTTAAAATTCTGTTTTTGATGTTTTCTGATAAAGTTCTATATTTAACATACATTTATTGATCTTAATTTGTGTTTTTTATTCCAAGCCAATTTACATAAAGTTCAAATCAATTGATATATAATTTATTCATCATCCTTAGGAAAATAGTCAAGATTAAATAATGATTCTTAATTTAAAAGACTACCCCTGTCTCAAACATACAGCAATAAGAGATAAAATGTAAAAAGAAAGAACCAAAAAGATTGTGCTGGGTTCAAAAATAAAATAAATATCTTCAAAGAAGGGAGAGACAAAGAGTTGGTGCTGTAAACCAGCTATCCTTCTCTGAGCTATGTGGGTGAAATTAGACAATTATAGTAAAGGGCTTTCTGCCTCCTTAGTAAAAGCAACTAAAAATAGATCCAAGATAGCAGCTAGAAGCAGCAAATATATAATTCATAGAAGTGAAAAGCAGAAAAGCCAATATATAGGAAAATCTCTTTAGTAATCAGAATAGAATTGAAACCATATCTATGAGAATTGCAAAAATAGTAAGAATGTTAAAAGGGTAGAGAAATGGAAAATTTTGCCCTGTTGATAGTATGAACTGGCACAAACACACTGGGAAGCAACTTAACAATGTCTACAAAAAATTAAAGATATGCAAACCCTTTCTTCTTTCAACTCTATGTGGAAGTATACATAATAAAGGAAATTCTCACATATACCTCACATCTAACACAAGGATGCTTTTTATGTTTGTTTTAGTGAAAATTAAAAGCAAAAGCAAGCCATACAAACAACAGCAACAAAACAGTATCCAAAGGAAAGGAAATCAGTCCATCAGAAACTGCATTCCCATGTTGACTCCAGCACTCTTCACAATAGTCAAGATAAAGAATCAACCAATGTAGGTGTCCATTAAGCAATGAATGGATATATACAAAATGGAATATAAATCAGACATGAAAGAATGAAATCCTATCCTTTGTGGCAACATAGATGAGTCTGGAGGACATAACGTTAAGTGAAATAAGTTAGGCACAGATGACAAGTACTATATGTTCTTTCTCAAACATGGAAGCTAAAATTTAGATCTTGTAGAAATGTAGAGTAGAAGAATAGTAATTTACCAGCGATGAGTTTGTGAGGTGGGAATGGAAAAATGGTTAACAGATAAAGGAATGTAGTTGGATAGCTGGAAGAACTTTTCAACATCTATAGCACTGGAGAAAGACTATGGTTAACAACAATTAAGTGTATTTTTAAAATCAGTAGGATTTTGAATTCAAAATGACCCCAATACAAAGAAATGACAAATTTCTGAAGTAATATATAAAGCCAACTATCTAGTCTGATCATTACCTATTTTATACATTACTGAAATATTGAAATGTACCATAATATATGTACAATTATTGTGTGACAATGAACATTATTTAACTTAAAAATCAAAACTGTTAAGAGGAAAATTTACGAATTGTAAATTTTTAAGTGAGTTAAAAATTAATTAATTAAAATAAATGATCTAGAGCTCTACAATCAATATGAATAAATATAATATTTCTAATATTGAGTACAAAAAACAAGTTGCAGAAAAACTTCCCAACAAATCCTAGTCATGCAAACAATAATTTTTATGGCCAATACAAATAGCATAGTAGAGTATTGGTATAAAAATTCAAAAAAAGATAAATCAAAGAAGTAGGGAGCACTAAGACTAGAAAATGGCATGGATTCAAGGAAGAAATCTTTTTACTTGGGACAACATGGATGAGACTGGAGAGCATTATGCTACTTGAAATAAACAAGAAACAGATTGCACAATCTCACTTCTAAGTGGAAACTGAAAAAGTTGAATGGACAGAAGAGAGTAGAATGGTGGTTTTCAGGGCTGGGAAAGGGCAGTGGGTGGCACTGTGAAGGAGGAAAGATGGACAGATGTTGGTCAAATGATTCAGAGTTTAATTAGACAAGATGAATAAGTTCTGGATACCTATCGTATAGCATCATGGCTATAGTTAATAAGAATGTATAGTATTCTTGAAAATTTGCTAAAAGTAAATCTTAAATTTTCTCACCACACATTAAAGAGATAAACATGTAAGGTGATGGATATGTTAATTAGCTTAAGTTAATAACTTCACAATATATGCATATATTAAAACATCATGTTGTGTATTGCAAATATACATAATTTTTATTACCAATTCTACATATTTTAATAAAGCTGGAGGAAAAATCAATGGCAGGCAGAGTGGCAAGGAGATATACATACAAAATTCACAGAAACTGAAAGTTTCCATGTCATTTTTCCTCTATTATCTCCTGACTTAGACCAAAAGAGGAACCCAAAGAAGAAACAGCAATTGTGTTAACAGGAGAGGAAAAAAATAAAACAACCAGAAAAAAACCCTGAGGGAGAAACTGCATTTCTGGCCAGAGGACCAGGAAAAATGAAGAGTCCTCTACAAGGGAGCAGAGGGGCATCTCTTTTTTCCTCTTTCTTCTCTACCAGCCCTTTCCTCTGAAAGTAGGTGCAGCAATAGAATTGCACTGTGACAGCAATGAGGTGTGCCCCTAAACTCCAAAGAGAAGCAGGAAAAGGCAATCTCCATGTCCCCAAAGTATTACAAATCAAGTTTATGGCAAACAAACCCCACAGCAACCCAATAGGAATTGCTTTGCCAATTGGAACCCAAGTTGCTATTTATTGTTCCTGCTTCCAAACCAGAGCTAAAACAGAGCATTTTCCCCTACTGTCTCTGTTTTCTTTTTCACTGTTAAATACAGATAAAAACAACATGATTTCCCTTTCTATTTTCCTTATCTAAGTAACATCTCTTTTTCTACTTTGAAAATTTTCCTTTTAATTATTCTCTTAATCTTTGTTCCTTTTTATTTTAAGACAGACTCACTTTTACTCCTTATAATGATTTTTATATCTTTCAGATCTTTATAAGACTATAAGTAGTTATATCTTTCCCCAATTTATATAATCAATTTTATTTTCACTATTGCTTAATTCTCATTAAGCATCTGCACATAGGACAGCATACAAAATAATATTTAAAGGTCAAATTTCAAGCTGAGAGGTCATATCCTTTTATTCACCTTGAAAACTTTCTCAAGTTTGTCATTAAGCCTTCAATATAAAGACAGATAAATTTGGATTTGGTGACAATATATTCCACCCAATTATTTAATATAAGAAGAAGAGACTCATTTTGAATTTGAAATATATCAAGAGGAAAAAGGAGCCAGAGTTATTCAGCCAAAAGAAGAAAAACCTTTAAAATGATTTTATATATTTCTGCAGCTAAGTTATAACTTGAGGATTTTAAATTGCTTAGAAAATTTTTTTCCTAAGTAAAATATCAAGTGCTAAAAAAACCTCCAGCACTTAATAAAACTTTATTGAACTAATGAATAAATAAAAAAACAAAGAGATCTTGAAGTACACATAAAATGTTTATCTGTTTGGGTTTACACGTTTTGTACACATATGATATAAGTGGCAATCCTAAAACATGTTTAACCCTTAAAATACTACATACAAGAACATAGTTGGTAGATCTTTTTTTTTTTTTAAAGAGAGAGTGAGAGAGGAGACAGAGAGAGAGAGAGAATTTTTTTTTAATATTTATTTTTTAGTTCTCGGCGGACACAACATCTTTGTTGGTATGTGATGCTGAGGATCGAACCCGGGCCGCACGCATGCCAGGCGAGCACGCTACCGCTTGAGCCACATCCCCAGCCCGTTGGTAGATTTTTTTAAAAAGTTCCTCAGTTCTTTTAATTCTATATCTTTTCAATAAATTTTAAGGACTTCCAAATAAGTAAAAAAATCAATAATATAAAGTAATTTGAATTTTAAAATTTGTTTTAAAAGGGCAATGATAGTTCATTGTCTTTAGTCATTCAGGATTACAAAATATTCCTGTATATTTTCTCACTTTGCCTTACTCATAACTAGAGTAGTTAAACTATAACACATTCAACTGCTTTTGTGAGTAGCCAACTGAAATACATACCCCCTTTAAATAGATGTGTTTATATACATATATATGAATAAGATAGACATATCAATTTTGGTATTTGTTCTCTATATTGTCATTTTCTCCTATATATTGAATCACTAATGATTTTCATGTACCATTATATAAAATTTTTAGGCATACATATGTATAATATGAAATATTTATAGTAAACTCATTGGAACAATGTGAAGATATATATCCATTCTAATTCTCAAAAAAAAAGCCTTATTTTGTGCTACATATAAGTTATATACGTATTTTAATAATGTCAAGAGTAGAGTACTGGCTGGGGTTGTGGCTCAGTGGTAGAGCACTTGCCTGGTGCGTGTGAGGCACCACATAAAAATAAATAAACAAATGAAATTTTAAAGAAGAGTAGAGTACTGAGATGGTTTTAACAGCATTAATGTGAATATCATAGATGTTATTCTAAAAATAATAGTTTATTTCTACATTACAGAATCTGTAATGTAGAAATTCTACATTACAGAATCTGTAATGTAGAAATGAACTACATTCATTTCTTGGTTACAGAATCTGTGCTGCTTAATTTCATCTAAGCTTCATTTTAAAGATGCTAGTGAAGATGACCCAGATCTATATTGCACTAAATAATTACTCTCCTCATTTTCTCTTACTTATCTCTTTCAACTACCAAAAATGTCATTCCTATTACTACCTCTAATATTTTATAGTGTTAAAATGTTTCTGTTACCCTCTCATCAATTTCATCCACTCTCTCATCATCTACAATTCCTTCATACTTGTTTCTTTTAATTGTATTAAGGGCAGTTAGGATGTGATGTGCACACATATATACATACATACACCTGTAGCATAACATATTTTGTAATCATTCACTAGGTTGAACTATCAATCTGTACAAGCCAATATGTAATATATAATATTTTTTACAAACTTCTGAATTTACTATTTTGATATTTACTAATTATCAACCATGTTTAGTTTGATTATAAAATCTACATGAAAAATATAAATGAGAACCACTAGGTTTAAATAAGTTAGCAAAATTTCTTCTAATATAACCTGAGTTGATAATATTTCTACTAAAGGAATTCCTAAAGTATTACTTTTCTGTTTCACTGATATTTTATTTAAATATCTAAACCATTTATTTTTTTGGCTTTTACTAAAAATATAAACTAATGTTAAGAAGCTGCTTACTTTTCCATGTGTGATAGAAAAAGTTAAATGGATTGAATCTGTAGCATGACCCAAATCACCTAAAGAATTCTTTAAAAATGTACTAAATATGTCAGAAGTACACTATATTACAGGGATGCAAGAATTATGACATTCCTTGCCCTTACACTGATTACAGAGACAATGTAAATGCTTACAAATAACTAAAACACTGTGTGTGGCATTGAAATAATCTTTAAATCAACAGAAATGTATAAATGCCTACCTATATGATATTAAACTCCTTGATATTAAAGTTACACATTCTCCAATACAGTTTTTATTATGGAAATACAACAAAAATAACTACATGTACATAATTGCTTAGTTGAATAGTAGCTTTCTTGAGTGTTTTTCAAAGGCTTTTATTAACCATCAAGATGCAACACTATCACAATACCAGACCTTAAATTATACTAGAGAGCCATAGTAACAGAAACAGCATGGTATTGTCACCAAAACAGGTACATAATAGACCAATGGTACAGAATAGAACACACATATGCACAAACTCACATAAATACAGGTATCTCATACTGGACAAAGGTGCCAAAAGCACATTGGAGAAAAAATAACCTCTTCAACAAATGTTGCTGGAAAAACTAGAAATCCATATGTAACTAATTAAATTATACCCCTATCTCTCACCCTGCACAAAAATCAACTCTAAGTGAATCAAGGACACCCTGTGCTTAATAGAAGAAAAAGTAGCCCAAATCTCTACCATGTCAGCTTAGGAACTGACTTCTTTAACAACACACCAAAAGCACAAGAAGTAAAATCAGAAATCAATAAATGGGATGGAATCAAACTAAATAACTTCTTTACAGCAAAGGAAACAAGTCAATATCATGTAGAGAGAGCCTACAGCATGGGAGAAAATCTTTACCACATGCACCTCAGATAGAGCATTAATCTCCAGGATACATAAAGGACTAAAAAAAACTTAACACCAAAAAGAACAAGTAACCCAATCAATAAATGGGCTAAGGAACTGAACAGACACTTCACAGAAGAAGAAATATAATTGATTAACAAAAACATGAAAAAAAATGTTCAACATCTTCAGCAATTACAGACTGGCAATTATCAAGAATACATCCAATAATAAATGTTGACAAGGATGTGGGGGAAAAGGTACATTGCTGGTGGAGCTGCAAATTGGTGCAACCACTATAGAAAGTAGTATGGAGATTCCTCAGAAAACTTGGAATGGAACTACCATTTGAGTCAGTCATCCACTCTTTGGTTTATACTCAAAGGACTTAAAGTTAGCATATTACAGTGACACAGCCTCATCAATGTTTACAGCAGCTCAACTCACAATAGTTAAGCTATGGAGCCAACCTAGGTTCCCTTCAACACATGAATGGATAAAGTATATGTGGTATATATACACAGTGGAGTATTACTCAGCCTTAAAGAAGAATGAAATTATGGCATTTGCTAGTAAATAGATGGAACTGGAGAATATCATGCTAAGAAAAAAAAAAGCCCATCCCAAAGAACCAAAGGCCAAATGTTTTCTCTGATATGTCTATGATAATTCACAATGGGGCAAAGGGGAAGAACAGAAACACTTTGGATTAGACAGTGGGTGTGAAGGGAGGGGAAGGAGGTACAGGGTTTGAAATAATAGTAGAATGAAGCAGACATTATTACCCTATGTGCAAATATGATTATATGACCTGTGTAACTCTACATCATGTACAATCAACCATAAGAATGAGAAGTTATACAGCATTTATATATGATGTGTCAAATCAATTCTACTGTCATACATAACTAATTAGAACAAATAAAAAATTAAAAAACAAACAAAAGCACCAAGTTAGAAAAGAAAAGGTTAAAGAAAAAGAAAAGAAAAAGGTGCAAGGCTGGAGAAATAGCCATACATAAGAGAGAAAAAAAAATTAAATCCTAAAGTGATAAAACACAGGAAAATACAAATGCCTAACATTAGTTAAGATCATCTTTAAAAAATTTTTAAAAATGAAAAGATGGATATTTCACAGAGAAAAAGAAACACTAAATAACCTAGAATTTTGTAGTCAATAAGTTCATAAATGCTAATATTTCACTGAATTAACAGATAAAATTTTCGCTTATGACTTAACATTTCTTATTTTCACCCAATTATTTATAATACAAGGAAACTGACCATAAATATTGCTGTAGAATGGAGTTTCTATAATGTTTATTGCTGTATGGTAAGGAAACCACCAGAGAAAACGGATCAACATCACCCATCCCTTCATGCATACCTGTAATATTTTTCTCATAATCTCCAGTTCTGACATTTCCCTATTATAAATAACAACATGGTGAGCAAATTGGACATCCAACTTTTTTCCATTTGAAGATTATTTCCTTAGAATTGATTCCTGGTAGTAACATTAAGGAGTCAAAAAGTAGGACAAATTTATATTACTATTTACTGTGAGGATATCATCCTGTTTTTTGTTTGTTTGTTTTTAATTTTGCTACAAACTTGCTTGAGAATGAAATCTAGCAGTATGTGGCAGTCTGCAACAACGGTACCAGCTAATGGGGAGGCTGGGGCAGGAAAAATGCTCAAGGTCTGCAGAGTTTCAGATCAGCCTGGGCATTAAGTAACACCCTCTCAAAATAAACAAATAAATAAAAAGTGGGGGTTGTGGTGCTGGTGGTTGAGGATCAGTGGTAGAGCGCTTACCTAGCATGGGTGAGGCACTAGTGTTGATCCTCAGCACTGCATAAAAATAAATAAATAAAATAAAGGTATTGTGTGTCCATCTACAACTAAAAAGAAATACTCAAAAAAGAAAAAAGAAACAAAAGCAGGTATATAGTTAGACTTGGGGATATGGCTCAGTAGCAGAACACTTTCCTTGCCTTGGATTTGATCCCTAGTGCTACAAAAATAAAACAAAATAATCTATTTATAGTTTTACTGGAAAATATGGCTGTACTGAAGTAGCATATTGTACATCCATTTATTTAAGAAATTGTGAACCGTCAGAGCTCATGACTTGTCCACTAAAGTCTTTGGTTTTAAGTATGTTTACATAATTTTTAATTAGTTGTTTTTATGATAAGCACTACTCTTCATTTGTGGTTTATCTTATTATCTTGGACTTCTTTTCTTTAACATTTAACGTTAGTATATTTTAGATGCTCAAAATCAATAATACTGTCCTTTCTTATTTTTCTGTATGTTTTCTAATCTTTGAAATTCTCAGCTCCAATCCCCAAAAGTTTATGAACATTGAATTCTATTTCCTTCGTTAATATGATTTGATTTGATATATAACTGTAACTAATTTTTAATATAGAATACTGTTAGAAGCAGTGTCTAAATAGTTGTTTTACCAAACTGTTTACCACCACTGATTGAGAGATCATCCCTCTTCTCCTTGATTTTTGATACAATGTGCTATTATAATTTCCCTATATACTGTCAGGTGAATTAATAATTCATAATATATGTGTGCTTCTTAGTGTAATGAAAAGACATGGGCATAATACTCAATGAGCCTAACTATGTGGAATATACAGAAATAACTATCATCTGGAATTCTCTCATGTCTTAAAATTAGGATAATTTCAGCTAACAGTTTTCATCTATATTTCCAACTGCTTAGTTCATTCTTCATTCAAAGTTCATCTTTTAGTTTTAATCCTAATTGTGTATGTAATTACCTCATTGAATTAAAGGGCATTTTATCTAATTTTTATACTTCTAGATCATTATTAATTTTACTAATAAAATAAAAAGTTTCTGTAAATCTGGTAAACATATTCTCAATTCCTTTTTTCATATTCCTCTATTCTTTGCCTTTACCAACTTTAACTCTGCATAAAAAGAAGTTTAAGAAATAAGTAAGGTAAAATACAGGGTTCTAGGAAGGCTCTGAGGAATCTTTCACTCGTGGAAAATAAGGCAAGGGAGAGAACAGAAAATACTAGTATGACGAGCTGGCCTGAGAGAATCTTTCTGAAAAATCATGAGAATCCCCAGGGTGTATGTTTCAAGAAGAGCAGACACCATATCTCCTTTACTTTTTATTGCATTGCCAACATCAGGTTTATATAGGAGTGACTCAATAAAGACTTGCTGGTTGCATGACAGAGACCTAGAAGGCAGAGAGAGAGAGGCGACAGCACAAAGGGGAAGGAATGTGTTGCAGGCAGATGTGTGTTAGCTGGCTCCAGCAAATATTTGAAGTTGTCTCACAATTCTACCCATCTTTGGAAGAAGAATCTGGGTAATCTACTTTAAAGCTGATCCAAAAGGTCTTGAAAGCACTGAGATTTATAAACCACCATTTGTTTCTTGCTCCTCTGTGACCTTGATATTGTTATTAAAATTCTAAAGTGCCTAAAGTCAAATTTTGCTGACAAACTACAGATGAGTAACTGCAGCATTCCCTCTGCCCTCAACGTAGGCGTTTCATATAGACTAGAAACACCACTCATCTGTTTCATGTGTTGGTAAAACTGCTAAGAATGACTGTCACATCAAAAACTTCATCGTCATAAGATGGCAACAATTAATTTATTACTTTACATATATCTCATTCCTAGAAGAATACTATGAACTAGCTGTCCAGATTTCTGCCAAAAATCAGCATTTCAACTTGTTTTAGACTAAAAGCACCAAGACATTTTAAGGAAACTGAAAAGTAAAAGATTAGAGATTTTGAGAAAGTAGGGGAAAGGTAAGACAAAGTATTATGTCAGAGACTAAGTATAAATCTTGGTAAGAGATGCTATTTTCTTTGATTTTATGATAGTGCTTGGCCAATAATGCTAATTGTGATACTTGTTCTTGTACCTATATATACTTCAACCTCCCATAGCATCTCATCTAGATTAGAATAATTCAGTTCATTGATTCACTCATTCAAGAATCATCTATTGAATACTTACTAAGGGCTAGGGAAGACAATGACACAAAGTAGGTAACATCCTTAGCATGATGCGTATACTATGTAGTGGTATTCCTATATTAGTATATTGGTACTAGTGTTAAGCAAATAATTACAGAAACAACTAACATCTGTTCTATGCATGTGTTATCTCATTCAAGATAATAGAACTTATGAGATAAGATTATCACAATTTTATGAATGAAGAAATGAGGTTAAATAGACTCATGCTAGTAATACAAAGAATGGGAAATGTTAATACTGCTTAGGAGTCAGAGACACTTTTCTGAAGAAACAATATTCTCGGTTTATCTTTCTTGATCAATCTAAAAAATATGACTGAGCTAACATAGGCTTGAAGTTTATAATTTCTGCTCATTTGTTTTTGAGACAGGTCTTACTATGTTGCCCAGGCTGATCTTGAACTCATAAGCACAAGTGATCCTCCAAACTCAGCCTCCAGGGTGGCTGGAACAATAGGCAAGTAGCACCACAACAGACCTAAAATTTATAATTCTTAAATATATAAACATTACCAACGTTTTTTTGTCTTAGATTCACCTCAGAATGATTATAGTGCTTATACAATTTGAAAAGGGAACACCAAAAAAAAAAATCAGTGTTCACATAGAAAACTATTTTTGATATCTTTCTTTTGAATTCTGATGAGACTGCAAAAATCGATTTTAGAACATCAGCTTCTCCAGAAAGCCATAAAATAGGTATTTCTGCTTCACCGGTTCTTGATCATTAGGATGTTTTGAGATGATTAAAGTTTAAAGAGGTCATTGCTTATACCTCAAACAATCACCAGCCTATTCCCTGAAATGTGACTTTTTTTTTTATTTCCAAGGGTAGAATGCATATACTTTTACTCCAGATCCCTACTATACTCTCCTAGTCTGTTACAGAGATTAAAGTTTTAAAAAGAACTTACAGATTTAGAATAGAATTTTGTTTTAAATATTTACTTTTTTAGTTGTAGTTGGACACAATACCTTCATTTTATTCATTTCTTTTTATGTGTTGCTGAGGATCAAACCCAGGGCCTCACACATGCAAGGTGAGTGCTCTATCACTGAGCCACAACCCCAGCCCCTAGGATAGCGTTTTTCTTTATACCCAGATGAGTTTACATTATGGTTCTCAAACATTAGGAAGCATCAACATTATTTTAATTATCTATAACTTCAAAATAGGATTTCTAAGGGTTAATAAAGAAATTGTAACTTTCTGTCAATCAAGTTGGGCTTGATTTGGGATTCTCCACTTAAGAAAATGCTTTGATTTGCAAGATCTATGGTAGTCTGGAATAATACAAAGAATCCATGAAAGTATGACACAAATAAGAAATCGCCAAGTCAATGAATAATAATTGTTTGGCTACTAGAATGTAGATGCTACTTCAGCCACTGAATAAGAACCATATTATTGTCTCTGTTTCATCAATTACAAATTCCTATCAATATCTAGATTTTTTGATTTCTTATATATAATTTCATCTATGTTCTTAAACCTATTTTTTCAATTCACATTCATTGAATAATTTTTGTGTATGACCATGGAACTTGACTCAAAAAGGCTATTATATTATAAAACCATAATTATTTTTATAAGATACAAATCTTACCATAATTCTTTCCAGAATAAAACCATTCCCAAGATCAAACACACTGGCACCCACCAAGTCAAAGATCAAATATATTAGCATGAAATGACAGTTGTGACTTGGCATCTTTTAACTTTTCCAACCTCCCTTCCTGCATTAGTTTTCTTTGTTGCTGCAATCAAGTATCATAAATGTAGTAACTTAATGATGCTTATACAAACTTATCTTAAAATTTTGGAGGTCAGAGGTCCAAAATGGATCTCCAGGGTTAAAATAAAGGGTTCAGCAGAGCGCTTCATTTCAGGGGCCCTAGAGGAGAATCTTTTTCTTGTCTTTTCCAGCTGTAGAGCCTCCTCACTTCCCTGGATCTTGGTCACATGACTTCAATGCCTACTTCTGTAGTTTAACATGTCCTGGCCTGATTCCCCCTGGACTCCTACTTGAAATAACGATGGGTCTACTTGGATAATCTCCCCAACTCAAGATCCTTAACCATAATCATGTCTGCAAGGTCTTTTTTGCTGTGTAATGGAATGTATTCTCAGGTTCTCAGAATTAGAGTACAGACCCACAGGGATGGATTATTGAAACATACTTCTCCTTCCTCACATCTTTTACTCATTACTAATATATTCCTCACTCCATGTATATGAACTTGAATTCTTATACTTGCTCAAATGTGCCTCAGAAAGTTTTACTCCAAGATCAGAGGCAACTCCATTACCTGAACCAGTATGCTACAGGTCCTTCACTAGTACACTCGGTCACCCTCCACAACTCAGTCCACCAACACCTCCTTTTGAAAGCAATTCTTTTTAAAAATTTTTTGTTTGTTTTAATTAGCTACACATGATAGTACAATGACCTTGACATATCATACATTTGAATCAGGTGGGATATAATTTCTCATTTTTCTGAGTGTACAGGTTGTAGAATCACATTGGTCATGCAGTCATGTAATACATACATATAGCAATAATAATGTCTATGTCATTCTACTGTCCTTCCTTTCCCCCCATTCCCTCCCCTCCCCTCCCATCACTCTCTCTACCCAAGCTAAGGTGACGCAATTCTTTTCTTCCACCCCTCACATCTTCATACATGTATTCTGTATAACTATGAGGGTCTCCTTCCATCTTCCATGCAGTTCCCCTTCTCCCTCCCTTTCCCACCTACCTTTCTTCCCTATCTAGAGATAATCTTCTTCTCATGCTCTTCTTCCCTACCCCATTTTAAGTTACCCCCCTTATATCACAGAAGGCATTTGTTTTTTGAGGGATTGGCTAACTTCACTTAGCATAATCTGCTCTAATACCATCCATTTCCCTGCAAATGCCATGATCTTGTTAATATTCCATTGTGTATAAATGCCACATTTTTTAAATCCATTCATCCACTGAAGGGCATCTAGGTTGACTCCACAGTTTAGCTATTGTGAATTGTGCTGCCATAAACATTGATGTGGCTGTGTCTCTGTAGTATGCTGTTTTTAAGTCCTTTGGGTATAGACCAAAGAGAGGGACAGCTGGGTAAAATGGTGGTTCCCTTCCCAGCTCTCCAAGAAATCTCCATACTGCTTTCCAAATTGGCTGCACCAATTTGCAGTCCCACCAGCAGTGTATGAGTGTACCTTTTTCCCCTGCATCCTTGCCAATATTTATTATTGTTTGTCTTCATAATGGCTGCCACTCTTACTGGAGTGAGATGGTATCTTAGAGTAGTTTTGATTTACATTTCTCTAATTGTTAAAAGCAATTCTTAAACTGTCAAGGTAACATGACCTTCTCATGTACTTTAAATAAGCACAAAATTCCTCTAGAATGGAGCTTATAAGATAATCTTACTAACTTATCTTCTTAACCAGACTCTAGTTTCTTTTGGAACAAGATTGTCATAGTCATCATTGTATCTTCAGTACCTAATATAGTATTATAAAACAGAGAACAAATATTTATTTATTAAATATAAATAAAATAACTAAAAAACAGACACATGCTTAAAACCTGTTGAATTCCTAGAAAGTTTTGATCTATTTATTTCAGATGAACATGGATGATCTTCTAGAGACCCAACAATCAAGACTGCAATAAAAGTGGCAGAGTCATTTAAAGGTTATTTCTAAAGAAGATTCAGATAACTCTGATGATCTTATAGTCCAATATTGCAGACATTAAAAAATGATCCTTATGGTTTCCATCTGAAGAGATTCCAAGGTAAAAACATATGTATTTAATAAAAAATACACAAGAAATATATGAGAAAATCATAACTCTTAGAGGTCATCATTAAGAAATATGCTTAATGGTAAGAGCACAAAACAATGAGGACTATGGTTTGAACATAAGGGCCATTTATTACTAAGAGACATGTTAGAAATGACAACTGATATTGGCTCATCTTGATTCTGCTTCCCTGAATTTTAGTAGCCATCAGTCAAGATTTAATGGAGGAGCTGGAGTTGTGACCAGAAGTAGAACACTTAACCTAGTAAGTGTGTGGCCGGAGGTTTGAACCTCAGCACCACATAAAAATAGATAAATAAAATAAAGGTATTTTAAAAATTCCTTTAAAAAAAAGATTCAATGGAATCCACAAGATTATAATTTCTCTCTTCAGGTATTCCCTATTATAAAATCTCTTTTATGTTATAGTCTTTTTTAAAAAAAGTTTTTTTAGTTGTTGATGGACAATTTTTAATTTTTATTCATTGATTTATATGTAGTGCTGAGAATCAAACCCAGGGCCTCATACATGTGAAGCAAATGCTTTACCACTGAGCCATAACCCTAGCCCCAGTGTTCTACTCTTAATATATACAACTTGTTACAAAAATAACAGAAGAAAGAATATAAAGTTTCATTTTCTCTAAGGCTTATGATAGATATCAGTAAGGCTTTCTGTTTTAAAAAATCACTTGAAGATATCTTTTTTATGTCCTTGGTATTTCTAATTTAGATCCTATTATTTTGATGTCATTAAAATTCTTAGCATGTACATTTAGTCTTCGTAAAATAGAAAGTGGGACAATTCTTTTGTGATACAATTAAATGATTCTAAAGAATGATCAATGGTTCTTTTAAAAAGTGAAAACAAGTACGTCTATTCTTATATATCATTTTCACTTTGAAAAAGGTTAATACAAGACAGTAATTTTCAAATAAAGAATATTAAATATTATATGCGATTGCCTTGTGACTTTACTATCAGAAATCTTATCAAGTTGTCAGATTTTATGGAACCAATCAAATATAGTCTGTGATAGTCTAAATAAAATACAGAGAAGCTAAACAACATTGTACCAGAAATGTTTTCTATCAATAGTTTAAAACATTTATGGAGTTTTCTAAGAGTAAAATAACTCTTAAAAAAAGAGTAAAATGTAAACCATGCTCCATTTGGAAACTGAAAAACTAAAATTTCTACATTATTTTGAGAATAGAATACTTAGGACTTCTGTTTATATTTTTTCAAATATATAAAGTACTTATGTTTAGTACTTTATATATTTAGTTTTTTCTCAAAAATAATATCAAATATTTTCCATTCACTATATGCAACATATAAAAATGAGTAAAATTTCCTATTGCTACTTAAGAGCTATTATCTAATGGGATGTCAGACACTAACTGTAATAGAAGACTGAATAAAGTAAGTGCTATAACTACAGCAAGACTCAATATGTGTTGAGGGGGAAACATTTCCAGGGAATACTTTATGAATATATATATAAAATCAAGGTGACTAACAAGGAAAATGGAAATTGCATCATCATTAAAGGCTGTCCACCATAAAAGTTTTGGTGATACAGAGAGAAGAGAGTTGTTCTAAGGAAGAGGAGTTATGTAATTGAAGAGAAAAATCCAGGATGGAGGCAGGAGGGCCCTCTTCTCTGTCCACCACACTACCACTTCTAATCAAGTCACCCCACACATTTCCTATCAGCTCTCCTGGGCTCCTCCTTTTCTACTGATTGCTTTTGTGCTGATTAAAGAATAAAAGGATTGACATTAATCTCCTACATTGGAATTCCTTTGTTTTCTTAGAAAGACTAAAATTCTTGCTTTATATATCTTACTCTTTTAGTACTCTGGGGCTTTAGAATATCAAATGTTCTCAATGTCTTAGTCCAGGAATTGAGGAGTAAGACAGTATAAAGAGATAGTGGCCCTCTGTAAAATTATGTAGAACTGATAATTTATAAAATAAATTGCTGACTTTTTTCACAAGGGCAATGTATGAATGAAAAAGCAATACTTTAATGATAATCCATTCATTCTTAAGGTTCTTGCCTTTGAATATGTGCACTTTTACAAATTTAGCTAAATATTAACCTCTCCAGATACATACTAAAGATGAGAAAATGAAAATGTAAATGTAATGGATATAATATTTTGTTATTTTGGTACTGGTTTAAACTTTTGAATGTATTTAACACTAACTTATTAATATTTTGAACATAAATCCATAATCCTAGAATTTTACTATTCTGTTCAGCAAAGACATAGAGAAAAATGCTGATGCAGAATATTCATTACTAAGCTGTATTTTAATATTATGCTCTTGGCTGTTATTAAAGGATAATAAAAGCAAAAATCTATGAAAACGTTACTCAACTTCTTGCAGAAATGTTGTGGACATTCTCATCTACAATCCCAAGAGAAAAATTTTCTTTAAAACTGTGTTTCAGGGGCTGGGGATGTGCCTCAAGCGGTAGCGCGCTCGCCTGGCATGCGTGCAGCCCGGGTTCGACCCT
Source organism: Ictidomys tridecemlineatus (assembly GCF_052094955.1). NCBI lineage: Eukaryota > Metazoa > Chordata > Mammalia > Rodentia > Sciuridae > Ictidomys > Ictidomys tridecemlineatus. Next base: position 115,039,622 of record NC_135477.1, on the reverse strand, counting down.
CAGCACCACATACAAACAAAGATGTTGTGTCCGCCGAAAATTAAAAAATAAATATTAAAAATTCTCTCTCTCTCTCCCCCTCTCTCTTTAAAAAAAAAAAAAAAAAACTTTACTTTCTCTCACTTTAAAAAAAAAAAACTGTGTTTTAGCTACATAATGTTGTGACCAAAATACCTGACAAGAACAACTTATACGAGGAAAAGTTTATTTTGGCCTCACAGTTTCAGAGGTTCAGTCTATGGTCACTTGACTCTATTGCTCTGGTCCTGAGTTAAGGCAGAACATCATAGGTGGCAGTATAGAAGTCTCTCACCTTGTGGTGCCCAGAAAGATGGGGTAGGGCAGGGAAGGACCAAGATATAATCCCCAAGGGCACACCCCAGTGACCCATCTCCCCCAACCATGTCCCACCTACCTACAGTTAGCACCCAGTTGGTTCACTCAAACTACATATCAAGCTATAGCTCTCACAGTCTAATCATTTCACCTGTAAATATTCCTGTTTTAACACAGGAGCTTTGGGACACACCTCATATCCATAAATTTACTGATATACAACTTTGCCTTAAACAAATTAAAACCCATCTCTCTTTCTAATCATAAAGTCAGTTAACTCATTTTCTATAACAGCTTCCAGGAATCTTACAGCTAAATTTCAATCTCAACACACAATTTATATAGACCTTTAAGTGTTTGCACATTATATTACGTGCTCTTAAGTTTCCATCATACTTAATTTTCCATGGTGCTAATAATTTGTTTCTGCTTTAACATTACTATAACATAACTTGGTTATAGCTACACAAGTTGAACATGAAACATAATAAAATGAACATTGATTTTTTTCTTTTTCTAAATTTTTGTCATATTCCTTAAATTCTTCAGGAAGTAAAAGGCTGGACATTTTTCAATATTTTAGTGAGTTAGGCAGTATTACCACTTACACTTAGGATATACTTGGATCAAATTCACCACTTGCTTATCAGACTTTCAACAGATCAGTGATTTTCATCCTAATCCTGGTATATAGGCTCAAAAAATCTGACTTTAATCTGAACTTTTCAGATAATTAGCCATTCCAAATAACTTCCTTCTGTCAAGCTTATCTTGCCTTCCTTAAAAACAGGTCTTCAAACATCCCACCTTTTATAACATTTCTTTTTAAACTAATTTCTCGTCTCCTCCCTTTCCTCATGATCTACTTCTAGCCCATCTTTCTCTGTGAAGCATTTTCTTGCTAATTGTTCCTTTTCTGAATACTTATATGTTGCCATTATAAAAATCAGTTTTATTGATTTGTAAAAACTCTTCCTATTGTCACATTAAAGTTTACAAAATCAACTTATTGGATGCAGACATTTAAAAAACTGTAATAGAATGAATCACATGTATGAAACATAAAACATCATTTTATAAAACTGATTCAGTTCTACACACACCAACACTTTAATTTGGTATAGCCTACATATCAATATAAAATACAATTTCTTCCTTCATACTGTAGAAAAAACTTCTAAATATAGCTTTATAATAATAGCTGTTGTTGTTGTTGTTATTGTTGTTGTTATAATTATTATTTTATGTGGTGGTGCTGGGTATTAAATTCAGAGCCTTGTGCATACAAGGCAAGCATTCTACCAACTCTATATCCCCAGTCCCTAAATATTATTATATAATAAATAATTATGTAATGTTTCAATCAGGTTTGACATACCTCTTTCCTCAAGTATTTATCATTTCTTTATAGTGAAAACTTTAAAAACACCTTTTATGTTTTTTAAATGTAAGTACATTATTATTATCTATAGTTACCCTATTGCTTCTTACCCCTACCCAACTGTAACTTCCCCATAGATCAATCACATTATGTATTCATCAGTTGATGGGCATGTAGGTTGTTTACATTTCTTGGCAATTTTCAATAGTGCTGCAATAAACGTAGAAATACAGATATCTCTTCAACATACTGATTTCATTTCCTTTGGATATAAACCTAGTGGAAGGATTGCTGAATCATATAGTAGCACTATTTTTAATTTTTTTTAAGAGAGAGAGAGAGAGAATTTTTAATATTTATTTTTTAGTATTTGGTGGACACAACATCTTTGTTGGTATGTGGTGCTGAGGATCGAACCCGGGGCCGCACGCATGCCAGGCGAGTGCGCTATCGCTTGAGCCACATCCCCAGGCCTATTTTTAATTTTTTGAGGAACCTCCATGTTGTTTTCCACAATGACTGTAGAAATTTACATTTTCATGAAGAGTTTACATAACTTATGAATAACCTAAGGTGCTTTTGGCTATCTTAGGATGTACTTTGAAGTCTATAGATTACATGTGGCTTCTAGTTTCATGAAACATGCAGTTTATGTATTTTGTTGTTGTTATTGTTACTCGTCTTAGTCACCATTGCACAGTTTCCAATAGGAAACAGGAAAAAATGCTAAATTATAAAACCATATTCATACCAAAAACCTTTCCACAGCCCATGCATATAAAAGTCTAATAAATAGATAAAATAACATGTATTAGGCAATATTTGTGTTGTAAATATAAAATACTGCCTTTCAGCATGCATAAAAAATTCCAGTGACTTATTATTCTAATCTCATAGGCTTCATCTGCCTTTTCCCAACATCCTTCAAATATTGATAGGGTAGATACGATGTATGAAACTTACTACTGAAAAGCCTAGCTCCTCAAACTAAAAATGATATTTGAGACACTATGAAGTACACTGTCTTTACTTATGCAAGTAAATCCACTGAGTAATCATTAATGGAAAACTAGCGGTCTCCAAGGCCTATTTTACTTTTTTGAGACTAACATTAATTTTCTCCAAATGTTTACTGGTAAAGAATAAGAATTTTTAGTTCTCATTGCTAGGGATAAAACCCAAGGCATTATACATGCCAGTATGAGAATTTTAAAAAACTGAAAAATAGTTTATATGTTGCACGAGCTATGGTAGGGTTCTTTTATATTATGGATATAACACATAAAGTTTAATTTGGCTTTCCCGACTGTATTAAATGGAGGCTAAATATTGAAATATCACCCTGCATCCCCTTTAGCACAACATGCTATAGTCTCTGTCAGACTTTCATGGTGATTAGACCATAATTGACAAATTCACTGTTATATCCCAGTGCTTATAACACTGGATTATAGAAAAAATTGTTGTTGAAATGTTGACATTACTGAGATAGTAGACTGTAATTTTTGCTAGCTGGGATTGTAATAAAAAGATGATAAATAGACAATCTATTTTAGATAACAACTCTGAAATTTACAAAAAATATGATTTGGGGTAAATTATAATCTCCAAGTTTCCTAATAATGGGAACAATATTAACACTCAATAACTGAAACTGTAAAATATTTAATAAGAAAAGCAGATTGTTTTCATAAGAGTAATCACCCATTTTTTTAATTTCACAATTTACAATGTTCTAGATTTTTTTTCTCTTCTAATTTATCTGTTCTTTGAAAAAAACTTTAAAAAATTTATTTGTTCTTTTTAGTTACACATGACAGTAGAATGGATTTTGACATATTATACATAAATAGAGTATAACTTCCTGTTCTTGTGGATGTATATGATGTGGAGTTACACTGGTCATGTATTCATATGTGGACATAGGAAAGTTATGTCCAATTCATTCTACTGTCTTTCCTAATCCCTTCTGCCCTCCATCCCCTTCGTTACCTTTTGTCTAATCCAGAGTACTTCTATTCTTCTCTATTCTACCCCCCTTATTGTGCACTAGTATCTGTATATCAAAGAGAACATTTGGCCTTTGTTTTGGGGGGGACTGGCTTATTTCACTTAAGATGATAGTCTCCAGTTCCATCCATTTACCTGCAAATACCATAATTTCATTCTTCTTTATGGTGGAGTAATATTCCATTGTGTATATATACTACAATTTCTTTACCCATTCATCTGTTGAAGCACACTTTGATTAGTTCCATAGTTTAGCTATTAAGAATTGAGCTGCTATAAACATTGTTGTGGCTGCAACCCTATAATATGCTGATTTTAAGTTGTTTTGGAATAAGCTCAGGAGTGGGATAACTGGGTCAAATGGTTTTCTGAGGAATATCCATGCTGCTTTCCACAGAAGTTGCACCAACTTGCAGTCTCACCACCAATGTATGACTGTGCCCTTTTCTCCACATCCTCACCAACATTTATTGTTACTGTGTTATTGATAATTGCCACTCTGGCTGGAGTGAAATGAAATCTCAGTGTAGTTTTAATTTGCATTTCTATAATTGCTAGAGATTTTGAACATTTTTTTCACATATTTGTTGATCATATATTTCATATATTTGTTGATCATATATTTGTTGATCATATATTTCATATATTTGTTGATCATATATTTCATATATTTGTATTTCTTCTGTGAAGTATCTGTTCAGTTCCTTTGCCCATTTGATTAGGTTATTTGTTTCTTTAATGTTGAGCTTTTTGAGTGCTTTACATATCCTGGAGATTAATTCTTTACCTGAGGTATAGGTGGCAAAGATTTTCTCCCATTCTGTAGGCTCTTTCTGCATGTTGAAAAAAGTTTTTAAATGAGAAAGTATACTCTTATCTAATATACACCTACATAAATTTTTCTCTCATGATCTCTACAACTTCAAATGGAGTTACTGTAGGATACAGATAGTTTGAAAGCTGACTTACCTAACATAGTGCTGCTAATGATGGAGAAAACTGGGATTTAAAATGTGATTATCTTTGCTCAAATATGAGGCTTACAGTGAAATTTCCATATTTTGATGAATTCCCTTACTGAGACTATCTTATAATTTTTTTGCTCTTCCACTCTCATTAGACCTAATTAATTGATATTAAAGAGTCAAATAGAAATCCTTACAGTGGGCATTCTAGTTCAAAACATTTTTCCAAAATATGGGTTTATCAAATATCAATCTAATTTGACATGGTATTTAATAATCTTATTATCAAGGGCTAAAAAGTGATCACTCTCATCTCTTTTCAAATTTTAAACACACATTGCTTTTTTAAAAATTCCACATAAATGGAGCTGGGGTTTAGCTCAGAGCACTTGCGTAGCATGGGTGAGGTACCAGGTTCAATACTTAATACCACATAAAAATAAATAAATAACATACAGATATTGTATCCACTTATATCTAAAAAATACATTTAAAAATCCATATAAATGACAGCATAAAAGAATTAATTGCAAAAATACAGATAGCTAGATGCCTCAAAAAAATATTACTTGAAAAAAATTTTCTCAGAAACTAAAAATGAAATTGACTACAACTTATTTGGCTACATTCAAAATAAATACTCCCTTGAAATTCGCTCCCACTATTATGGGAGTAAATTTCAATATTTACACACTATTTAAGTAACATAGCTTGCCTCTTCCAATATTACTGTTTAATGTTTTTATGAGACTCACTATGTAAACTTATAAAAGTTTATTCTAAGTTTCTATTCAAATGAAGTAAATTTCTTAGACTACATAATAAACAACTAACTTCTTAAGACAGCATATATTTAGTTATTAAATTAATCCAAAGCTGTACTTATCTCCCATCACTCTTCCTTCAATCACTGTTTCTGGCACAGTAGCCTCTGCAGTTCCTCATAACACCAAGGAACTCTTTCCCCAGGTACACATAGAGATGTTCCACCATTTAACACATGGATGGCTCTACCAGTTGATTACAGCTGATATCTCATCTCATACTACACTGTTAAAACATTTCATTATTATCCCTGCATATAACCACACATATAACTTCTTTATTTGATTCACATCTCTGCACAAAATACATTTGGCCTTCTTTGATCATAATGTTTAAAAACAGCAACTATCCCATACACACACACACACACACACACACACACACACACACACACACACACACCACACAATACCTAACCTAAGCCCTCATTATATCTTTATATCTTTATCCTAGTTTATTTTCATAGCACTTTTGCATTCTGTCATAATACCAAACACTGCTCAGCACAGACTGAGTACTAGATACTAGTAGGTACTTAGGTAAATATCTACTTCATGGGAAAACACTGGCTCATGTATGTTTTCCATTCTTCTTTCTTTACTGAACTTTTAAGTTATTTTCAAATTTACCCAATCAATCTCAATGTATTAAGGAAATGGATAGTGACTTAAGAAAAAGGAAGTCTCTGATTTCATAATGCTTTATATTAAAAAGACTTCAGCATATCAAAAACTGTTATCATAAGTTTCTATAAAAAATAATTAAACAGTAATATTGGAAGAGGCAAGCTATGTCACTTAAATATAAAGTAAAATAAGTAGTCTTTAAGTCATCTGAAACTAAAAATATGAATAAAGAACTTAATTTAAGATTAATTCTCCTCTCCTAACCATAAGAACTTAATCATAACTGTTTTTGCACATGTATGATTACAAATTCTGTTACCACAAACCTGTCTCCTGATAACAAGATAATATGTTCACAAACATACAGGTTACTTCCTCTCAAAAATATGCCTCTAATATTCTCACAATCAACACCAAATTCTGGTAAAAAGTCATAACTACTTGATTCAAGCTTCTAGGGAGTAAATTAATGGCTCTCTGCCTAACTGATCTTCATTTAATCATGAACTTTTTAAAATTTAATTTCCAATCAGATAGATTTTTTTCTTAAAAAAGCTAAATCTGAAAACTTTTGAATTTAACAAAGCTGTTATAGTGCAATTTACATGTTAAACTTAAACTAGATGTCCTTCTTTCACACATATTTGCCAAACCTTAAGTTTAACTCATATCTCAACTCTGTTCACACAATACTAGAGCTTAATGATTTTCCTTGTATAGAGACTTATTAAAAATCCAGTGGGCATCTGGGGGTATATCTAAGTGAGACAGCACCTGCCTAGCATGGCAGAGAACCAGGGTTCAAAGGCCAGCACTGTTGATGTAGGGAGAGGGGGACTTTTGACAGAGAGGAATTCAAAAGTTCTGCAACTGCTGAATGCATTCAATTTTTCAACAAATATTTATTGAATACCTACTCTGGTACAGCACTCTCTGGTTGGGGACTTGGCTGCAGTAATTGTTAAATATAATTCTGACTTTATGGAGCTTATATTTCACTTATGGGAGGTAAACAATTAAAAAGATATCATTAAAAAAAGAGACATCATTAAATAGTAGATAAACATAACCATGACACATAGAAATTTTAAAAAGGGGAAAGAAGAGAATGTGCTATTTTATATGTGGCATTCTGCATTGACCTGTCTGAAAAATGATATTTCAGCAGAACCTGAACTAAGTAAAGAACAGACCATATGCATGTCCTTTATGTTTGCTAATCCCAGGATAATTATAATGGGTTTTCAATATGCCCTGCTTACAATATTTTCCATCTTCTATATCTTCACACAGGCTCTAGGAGGCAGTATAGGAAAAATCAGTTCATGGAAGATGAGGAATGGATAGTGTGAGCACTCACTAGCATTATTACTGCGTTAAAGTTAGGTAAATTCTTCACCTCTGATTGCTCTATTTCGTGTACCTCTGAGTGAATACTTATAAGGACATAAATATAAGAGAGACTACTTTGGTCACTGTCAGTATTAGAATAATAAATTTGAATTTTCATGGGTAAGAGAAAAAATAAATGGGAAGAGAAATAAATAGAAAATTATATTCAAAGCAAAATAACATTCTTTATGTGGGCTAAAAATGAAGTCTAACAAGGTGAAAATTAGATATTTATAGCATATTATATGGTCATAGATATTAACTTCTTACACAAATTAAATCAAGAAAGGGATTGGTTTTAAGAGTACAGATAACTTTTTCAAAGGAAGATATATGACAGATAATACTACCATAACAAAATCCATATCAATTTGTTCTTCAGTCATAATTGAAAATTATCTAACTTTCACAACCTCTGCATTGTGATTACTTTTTAAAAGAGTAATATGATTCTTTATAAATCAAATGTTTAACAATATTTATAATGAACTGAGATAATAATTTCCATATTTCAAATGCCAGTACTTTAAATCAACTTAATAGTCAGGTAGAAACTAAGTTTCTACCTCGTAAAACAATCATATATAGCTCTTTAATCTTCTATAGCTTCCAGCATACATTTATTTTCATAGCTAGTGTTATAAAATGATGATATAATCAACTTCACATTGTTGGAGGTTGGAGAAAAAGATAATAATTGACCATGTAATAGTCCAGAAAATCTAATCCATTATCTGCGTTAATTTCACAGAAAATTTTATATAGTAAGGGGTACTGTTTCACTTGAAATTATGTATTCATACCCATGCCCAGATCTGCATTGCTGTTTCTCTCTATTATAGCTCTGGTCTCTCAACTTGAGACTTTTCTAAACCTTTAGACAGTGAAAATATTTGGTTGGCTTGTGAAATAGGATATCCGTATCTCTGAAAACCCAGTTCTACATGTTGTTAACCTTACATGGGTAAAAAGTATCTTCTTGCACCGAATTTGATTTACACTAGGATTTAATGAAATTGAGGTCACACTCCAAATGTACAATTAACACTATAAAACTCCCACCACTTAGGGAGGGAAGCAGTGGTGAAGATGTCAAAGATGACCCATTAGTTTATGATTTTTGAGAACTGGGATATTTTGTGGTACCACTTACTAAATGAAGAAGAACAACTTTTAGAGTTAAATGTTAAACTGAGTTTGAGGTAAAAGTTAGGGAAATTCTTGAGTTTGGGGAAAGCTAATGCTGCATTAGAAATATAAATTTACTAGTTATTAATTTATAAATAATAAATGAAACCATGAGAATAGATTACTCTGACATAAAAAGATATGGGAATTCTGTGAAAAATAGTATTTATTCATAAACAAAAGAAATTCCAGCAAACTAGTTTCATTTTCTAGAAAAAAATGTCACAACCTGTTCCAGATTAGAGAATTTGTATGGGGTTTTCTATAATTAAATGGAAAATATTAACAAAGAATGAAACAACTTTGCAACTTTAAAAAAAATTATACAAGAAGGTCAAGTCCTAGGCTGGGGTTGTGGCTCAGCAGTAGAGTGCTCACCTAGCATGTGTGAGGCCCTGGGTTTAATCCTCAGCATCACATAAAAAAATAAATAAATAAAGATATTGTGTCCAACTACAGCTAAAAAAAAATAAATAAAAATAAATATTAAAAAATAAGAATGTAAAGTCCTTAAACTATAGAATTAGAATGTTTAGCAACCAACTATCAAAATCTTCTATGAGAGAACTTCTAAAGCTCAGCCCCTCAGTGAAGACCTAGCAATATAATAAAGTTTAAATATGGACATTGTTTTCTAGATTAACAACAGAAAATGTAACAATTATTTTTTCAAGTCCCTAAATCTGGGTTATGTAACAGAATTCTTAGTAGTGGAATGTATTTCAAAATTAAAGCCATCCTTTAATCTATAAAAATCAATAAATATTATCCATCAAGTTTTGTGACTTTCCTATTTCTATGCTGTTCTTCATATCAGACAGTTGCCAAAAGAAAAAAAAGTTACAGTCCCAACCTAATTTCTGAACACTGAAGGTGCTTAGAGGCTAAGTCAGCTCACAGTGCACTTGTTCTGGTCCCCACAGGTTTTGTTTTAAAAATACAAACCTTGCTCACACCCATTTCTTACCTAACCAATCTTGTGTATATCACATGAAAGTAAGGAGTTCTTTGATATATCTTAGAGATAAAAGTGACCTAAAGCAATCTCTCACCTACCTATCTGGCTCTACACAGGGAAATTATGATTTGCTGAATTTGTAGCATAGCTTTTAAAAGTTCCAGAATCTTGGAAACCTCACATCTAAAGGTAAAATTCTAATTTACTCCTAACTGCTGAATATCACTCAAGTCTACATTGCTTAGTCTTTTATAACCTGAAGCTTTCAAAGTATAAAACTTAAAGAAAAGCCTCAAGTCTTTCAAGAAAAACTACAAAACAAAGGGAGAGAAATTCAGATATTATATCCTAGCAAATACTAGGCAAACAACTTATAAAATTAAGGAAATTCAGCCGAGAACAATGGTGCATGCCTGTAATCCCAGCGGCACAGAAGGCTCAGACAGGAGGATCCTGAGTTCAAAGCCAGTCTGACCCAAAAGCAAAAGCGAGGCACTAAGCAACTCAAAATAAGGTGGGAGATGTGGGTTGAGTGCTCCAGAGTCCAATCCCTGATACCTCCCACGCCCCACCCCCCCAAAAAAAAATTTAAGGAAATCCTATACTTCAACTGTATTGGTATACTGGTAGTGGTATGCACAAAACTTTTTTGTTTCTGAGTTTCAGACACATGGTCTAAGAACTTTATTTACCAGGGAAAATGTTAACTCACCAGGCATTCTTTTAAAGCAAACATTATGTGTTTAAGCACACTTACCTTAGGAATAGGATTCAGCAGAACAACACCTGATTTCTTAGTGATGACTTGTTTTGTTGTGTAGTGATGATCTATTAGTTGAGGGATGTTTGTAAACCCAGTGCCCTCAAATCGATACAGATTCTGGAGAGAGAACAATAAGGTAAAACAAATATGAAGACATTGTTTCAGAAAGACTACATTCATCAGAAATTCAGTTCCATTTAACAACAACATTTAACACAACAACATGCATACACTTAACACTACTGGATTATCTGCTTAAGCTAGTTAAGATGGTAAAAATTTTAAATGGATAACTAAAGCTCCAATATCAACCTTTTGACAGAAAACATTAATTTCAATACTGAGTAAACCCAATTCAAGTTTATTAAGAGTAAAAAGAAAGGGCTGGTGTTGTGGCTCAGCAGTAGAGCACTTGCCTAGCAAGTATGAGGCACTGAGTTTGAGTCTCAGCAATGCATATAAATAAATGAATAAAATAAAGATCCATCAACAACTAAAATATATATATTAAGAGTTAAAAAAAAAAAAACTAAAAGACCTGAAATGCATTTTGTCAAAATGATAACCAAAGGAAACAAAGCTTACAATACTTTCAAGTTAAGGAATAAAAAATATGTTAACATATATCTACAGATAATTCCATTTGATAAAATTTTGGATTATTAAAAATCATATCAAAAGTTTCAAGACATGTAACTAATGCAATCATAAATATTTGAATCCCTGATCATTTATTATCAACATAGTAATTAGTTGGCGTTTCTATGCTGTTATGTATTACCCAAAACACTCATTTATGCACTTTTTTTTTCTTTTTTGTACTGGGGTTGAACTGAGGGATGCTCTGCCACTAAGTTACATCTCTAACCCTTTTTATTTTTTGTTTTGAAACTAGGTCTTGGGCTGGGGATGTGGCTCAAGCGGTAGCGCGCTCGTCTGGCATGTGTGCCAGCACCACATACAAACAAAGATGTTGTGTCTGCCAATAACTAAAAAATAAATATTTAAAAAGTTCTCTCTCTCTCTCTCAAAAAAAAAAAAAGGAACTAGGTCTTGCTAAGTTGCTGAGGCTGATTTTGAACTTGAGAACCTCCTACTTTAGCTTCTCTGAGTTGCTAGGATTATAGGCATGCACCACCTACTTGACTCATGCACTCTTAACGAAGAAATATAATGTACCAGTGACAAAACTTCACATACCAACATGCTCAAATTTTAGTATATTTTTATTTCAGATCACCAGGTAAGTAGCATTTTCCCAAAGCTTATTAAGACAATTTTGACCTCTGGGTAAGCCATTACATGGATGAACTCATAGCAGTAAATATAGCAACTAAAAATGTCATATTGGCCATATTTTTCAATTCAAGAAGCATTATGATACAATGTAATAAAATCTTCTGACCATTCACAAAAAGTCCATGTGAACATATGTAGCAAATAAATGCAGATACAGACATGGGTGTGTACAATTTAAAGAAAACTTTAAGAAATAAAAACTTCCTATTTTATAGAATTAGAGAGCAGTATAGTGATCACTAGAAGCTAGGAAGGGGATAGGGAAGGGGAAGAGAAAGAAGCTGGATAACAAGTATCAAAATACATTATATAAAGAAAATAAATTATAATGCTTTATAGCATGTTAAGGTGACTATAGTTTACAAATATTAATATATGTTTTATAAAGAATGAGAAGAGTTTGAAGGCTCGCCTCCCCCAAAAAACACAAATGTTTAAGTAGATAGAAATGCAATTACCCTGATTTAACCATTACATGTGGTACACATATATTTAGTTATCATACTGTATAATTATGTTGTGTCAGGTAAAAAGGATAAAAAATGAGAACTTTTAGGCTGGCTGGGGATATAGCTCAATGATAAAGTGCTGTCAAAAGAAGAGGAAAAAAAAACAAGACAGAGATAAGAACACTGAAAACTATCTAAATTTGATACTATTTGCAGTACTGCAACTGTTTTTCCACTTAAAGGTTAAAAACTCAAAGCTCTTTTTCCATGGTATAAAGATTTAACTCATCAGAATTTAATTTATATAAAACTTAAACGTACATACATATCTGTTTTATCAGTTGAGGAACAAAAACACATTAAGGAGATGGGGCGGGGGGAGTTTACTATTTAACTATATATATTTAAACTCAAGACACTTTGTGTTATAGTCAACTCAGAGTAGTTGTTAAAAAATTGCCTAAAGAACTTTTGTACAAAGTAGCCAGGCCAGCTTTGATCTATCAGCTCTGATGCTTAAGAATATTTCACATGGAAGATATTCATACATTTTACACTGAGCAAGAGCTCTCAGTGTCTCAAATTACTCACTGGTGAAACAGATGATCTAGCTATTCTAAATATGGATATATAGGGGGGGAAACTTTCAATTCATATTCAAATATAAATTACATTTTCTCAAAAAAAAATTCTTATCAGTGAATAACTGGATTACCCTGGAAGGCATTCTTATATCAAATTTAGAAACAAAGATATGCATCAGGTCATAGAAGTATAATATACAATGAAACAATAATAACCACCACACCAATATTTAAACCCAAATATACCATTTCTCCTCTTCCACCCTTAGGCAACTCAACACAGCAGTCAGGGCTTTGCTCAACATTTTCATTTCCCTCAGAATAAAAGCCAAAGTCTTAGCAAAACAAAAATGAATAAAATTAAAAGCCAATTCTTTATTTACAGTGTCCTATCAGATCCTATATCATTCCTCCCTATTGTCTTTCTTACCTCTTCTATTTCCCCTCTTTATAAACCTCCCTCCAGTCACTTTCACTTCCTTTTTGTTTTGCAACTGCCACATTTACACCTTCCTGGGGCTCTCTCCTCTGCTGCTTGAATTAATTCCTCTGACAGCCATGTGGGTAATAGATCCCTTACTGTTTTCCAGTCTTTAAATCAAATGTAACCTTTTCAGTGAGGTTTACTCTGGCCACCCTACCAGGTATTCAATACCTGCTTTCCCATCCCCACTTAATTTCCCATCTCCTTTTCCTAATTATCACTTATTACCATCATGATATACATCTCATTTAACTCTACCATCATATATATTTTACTTATTTGTCTGTTTGCTGTCTCTATCCCCCTCTAGAATGTGGATTCATCAGGTGATAAATTTATTCACATATTTTGTTCAGGATAGTATCTCCCATGGTTCAGAATAGTGCATGGCACATACTGCTTGTATTAATAAACTTATGTGGATAAATAAAATGCACTGGCTGTAAAGTTAAAGAGACAAATAAGAAAACATAGAAAAGGATCCTGGGAAGTTCACACACTTACACACTCACACTCAAGACATCAAAGTACAGTGTTGGATGAAAGGTAAATAATAAGATAAAGTTCATACAGAATGAAATTTCAAATTAGCCTCTGCTCTCATGTCTGATATAAAATTCTAATGTAGCTCTATAATTAGAAAACTACTGAATAAAATAGTGGAGATTTTAATTTCCTTTTCTTAATTTACGAACATATCTAATTTTAAATTTACTTTTTTAAAGCAATCACGCTGATGTCAGTAAAGTTCTGAAAATCTTAACAGTGCAAAACTGATTAATGCAATTTCTTAAAGATGAAGAAATTGGTCTAAAAATGCTAAGACTGTGTGTTTATAAAGTTTACCTAAGTACCTAAAAGATCAAGAATAAAACATTCATTAAAATTGTTAAGGACTGAGGCTAGAGTTGTGGCTCAGTGGTACAGTACTTGCCTAGCACATATGAAGCACTAGCTTTGAGTCTCAGCACTACAAAAAAGTAAATAGATAGACTTAGCCACTAGAACGGAGAACCTGCAACTAATAGAAGAAAAAGTAGGCCCAAATCTTCACCATGTTTGCTTAGGATCTTACTTCCTTAACAAGACCCCTAAAGTGCAAGAGGTAAAATCAAGAATTAATAAATGGATGGATTCAAACTAAAAAATTTCTTCTCAGCAAATGAAAAAAATGATGTGAAGAGAAAGCCTACAGAATATGAGAAAGTATTTACCACATGTACCTCAGATTAGAGCATTAATCTCCAAGATATATAAAGAACTCAAAAAACTTAACACCAAAAAAATCAAATAACCCAATTAATAAATGGACTAAGGAACTAAACAGATACTTCACAGAAGAAGAAATATAATCAATCAACAAATATATGAAAAAATGTTCAATATCTCTAGCAATTAGAAAAATACAAATCAAAACTACTCTAAGATTTCATTTCACCCCAGTCAGAATGGCAGATATCAAGAATAACAAGTAACAATAAATGTTGGTTGTAGGGAAAAAGATATACTCATATATTGATATATTTCTGGTGGGATTACAAACTGGTGCAACCATTGTGGAAAGTTGAATGGAAATTCCTCAGAAGCCATCCTACTCCCAAGGACTTAAAATCAGCATATTACAGTGATGCAGCCAAATGAATGTTTATAGCAGCTCAATTCACAATAGCTAAAATATGGAACCAACCTAAGTATCCTTCAAGAAATGAATGGATAAAGAAAATGTGGTATATATACATATGAATATTACTCAGCCTTAAAAAAGAATGAAATTATGGCATTTGCTGGTAAATGGATGGAGCTGGAGAATACCATGCTAAGCAAAAGAAGCCAATTCCAAAAATCAAGCACCAAATTTTCTCTCTGATGTGCAGATGCTAACTCATAATAATAGTGGGGGAGCTAGGGAAGAAAAGGAATACTTTATATTGGGTAGAGAAGAGTGAAGGGAGGAAAGATAGTAGGATGAATTAGACATATAGGAGTAGGAAGGATAGTAGAATGAATCAGACATGATTACACTATATACATATATGGCTACATGACCAGTGCCATTCTATATCATGTGTAACTAATAAAATGAGAAATTACATTCCATTTATGTATAATGTATCATAGTACATTCTACTGTCATGCATAACTAATTAAAACTAATTTTTTAAAAAAATAAATGAATAAAATAAAGACATTTTGTCTATCTAAAACTAAAATAATATTTAAAAAATCATTAAGGACTTGTTTCTTTATACACTAAGAATTCCAAATGTCATATTTTATCTCAACAGATCTCTGAAAATCTCTTCTAACTCAGTTGAACTGAGGTTGGACTTACATACAGATGGACTTGGTTTTTTTTTAATTTTTTTTACAGTGATTTATTAATATGATAGAAAGAATCCAGACTTTTTTTTCTTTTGAGACAGGGTCTCTCTATGTTGCCCAAGTTAATCACAAATTCTTTCATCAACGTATTGTAGTTTTCATTATATACATCTTTTACCTCTAGGTTAAATCTGTCCCTAGGTTTTTCTTGGGTTTTGTGCTTTGTTTTATTTTGTTGTAGCTATTTTATTTTATTTTATTCTATTTTATTTTATGTTTACTATTTTTCTCAGAGTAACAAGAATGAGTTTATTGAAGGGATAGGGAAAGGGGGATAGTCTCAAGGGAGAGAAAGGTTCTTCTCTGGGAAACTGTGCCTCTTTTTTACTTCAGTTTTATTGGGGATCCCACAGAAGTTTCAGAGTCTTATCTGGGTCAACCTCTTGACTTTTGACTGACAGCAGGATAACATCAGATTTTCAAGTCCCCATTGCCAAGACCACTCTAGGGCACCTTGACCAAAGCTGACCAGTACTAATTGGATTCTTTTAAAAAAAAAAAAACTAGTTCTTTTAAGATATTTTGTAACTATTTTAGCCTGCTTTTTAATTTTTATTTATTTTTTTAATTTTCTAGTAGAGTCTTTAGGGTCTTCTATACAAGATCATGTAATCTGCAAATAGGGACAATCTGATTTTACCCTTTCCAATTTGGATGTCCTTTCTTTCTTTCTCTTGCCTAACTGCTCTCGCTAGGACTTCCAATACTATATTTATTGAATAAAACAGTAGTGAAAATGGGTACCCCTGTCTTGTTCCAGATCTTAAAGGAAAAGCTTTCAATTTTTCCCAATTCAGTATGACACTAGTTGTGGGTTTGTCACATATGGCCTTCATTCTGTTGAGGTACATTCTTTCCATTTCTAATCTTTTAAGAGATTTTATCACAAAGGAATGTTGAATTTGATTAAATGCTTTTTATACACTTATTGAAATGATCACATGGAGGTTTTTTTTTAATTTGATTCTGTTAGTGTCTTAGGTGTATCACATTAATTGTTTTGTGTATGTTGAACTATTCTTGCATTCCAGAGATGAACCCCATTTGATGGTGAATGATTTTCTTTTAATATATTGTTGAATTCAGGATTCAATATTCAGTATTTTGTTAAGGATTTTCACATTTTAATGTTTATCAGGGATACTGGCCTGTTGTTTTCTTTCTATTGTGTGCTCTTCTCAGGTATCATCAGGGTAATGATGACAAAAAAGAATGAGTTTCAAAGAATTCCTTACTTTTCAATTTTTTAAATAGTCGGAGAAAAGTTGCCAAAATTTAAATGTTTGGCAGAATTCTGTAGTGAAGCCATCAGGCTTTTCCTGCACCGAAAAAAGAAAAAAGTAATAAAAATAATCATTTTGTTTAAATGACTCAACGTCATTCCTTATTATTTCATTTGTTCACATTTTCTGTCTTCACAATCAGTTTTGGTAGTTTGTACGTATCCAGGAATGTATCCATTTCTTCTACAGTTTCCAATTTGTTGTTGTATAGTCATTTACAATAGTTTCTAATAATCCTTTGTATTTCTGTGCTATCAATGGTAATGTTCCTATTTTTATCTCTGATTGTATTTATTCAATTCCTCTCTTAGTAGTTTAATTAAATGTCAATTTGGCTTATCTTTTCAAAAAAGCAACTGTTCATTTCCTTTCATTTATTTCTCCTCTGAACTGTATGATTTTTCCTTTTACTGTATTTCACCACATAATCACTACCATTCTCTAATTGTCACATTCTGTTTTTTAGTCCAAAAATTGGTTCATAATCTTACATCATGTAATTGTCATGTGGTACAATTGTTTACCAGGTCACTTAAAAGGTAACTGAGCGGCAATGTATTCATGATTGTCATTTGGAAGGGCATCTATCTTCTCCCACACTGTGAGCCAGGAGCCTGGAATTCTCAACATTTGTGTATTGTATCTTTCCCAAAACCAACTTGTGTGGTTTGTTTAGAACACCCAGGTGAGAGGCTCTTAAGAATGGCATATTATATAATGAAACTAATGACAGAGACACAGAATTCTCTGGCACAAGATTAAACATTATGAGGCCATATTTTGCAACACTACAGTAATTCTTCTCTAGTGTCATATTTTGACTACAATGTACAAATCAATAACAACTATTGTGTTAACTTCTTTTTCAGACCAGAAAAATGCCCATTACCTATCACAAAGAAATGATGTACATTGATTTGAACTACTCAATTTTAAGGTATATTCATAAGTATTCTGTGTATCCTTGTGTTAAGCACCAAAGACAGTTTAGTAATAAATAATTTTTAAGTAATACCAGCACAATTTAAAAAAAATAAGTTTCACATAATGTTTATACTGCAATATTTTGGGGGAAAAAATTGGCTGAAATCTGTAACAATTATCCAGTGAAATATAGTGCTAATTTTGTTCTTTTTTTCTGTTTCTTTAAGATGTATTATCAGATTTTCACTTCAGATCTTTCTACCTTTTTGATATAGGTATTTGCTGCTATGAACTGCCCTTCTAGAATTGCTTTTCACATAAGTTTTAACATGCTTGGTTTCCATTTTCAATTGCGTCAAGAAACTTTAAAATTTTTCTTTTAATTTATTCAATGATCTATTGCTTGTTCAGGAGCATAGCCTTTAATTTTCAAAGATTCATATATTTCCAGGGTTTCTTCTGTGGTTGATTTCTAATTTCAATTTATTGTTGTAAATAAAGCTAACTGAATTTTTAAAAATTTATTATTAGATTTGAAATGACTTGTTTCATGGCCTAACATATGATCTATTCTAGAGAAGGTTTCATGTGCACCTAAGAAAATGCATATTCTGTAGCTATTAGAGGGAATGTTCTGTAAATGTCTCTAAGATCCATTTGGTCTAATGTGATTCAAATCCCATGTTTCTTTGTTAATATTGTCAGGATAATCTGCCTTTGATAAAAGTGAGGTGTTGAATCTCCCAACTACTATTACAGATATTAATTTTGCAGTCTCTCTCTCCTTTAAGGTCTATTAATGTTTCTTTTACATATTTATTAGCTTCCTAATTTCACATAATAATTGTCACCTTTCCTTTTGCATTGCTTTTGTTTACTGGCACATATCCTTGGACCTTACATGATACTCACAAATTACTTCCTGAATTAATGAATAAATAAACAAGGCCATGAAATGGAGGATCCTCTTCCAAATGTTCTTATTTCAAGATATGCATTATGTTATTTTTAATTCTTCACTATATATGAATCTAGATTTAATGGCTCAATCAGTCAACCCTAAAGTTATATTTTTGCTTTTTGTTGTTGTAATTATTCACAAATTATACTAATGCCTCAACTGCTATGTTTTAAACTCACTGAGAATAAAGGCATACATTTTTTTAAATATTTATTTTTTAGCTGTAGGTGGACATAATACCTTTATTTCATTTTTATGAGGATCAAACACAATGCCTCATGTGTGCTAGGCAAGCACTCTACCACTGAACTACAACTCGAGCCCCTAAAGGCATACATTTTTCAGTCTCATTTCCTTAAGTGGTACAACATGGTACTTTGCAAAACTGGGTCTTCAGGAAATGAGTGTGGGATAAATTAATTAGAGAATATGAACTGGTACTTTCCTAAGTTCTTTCTAAAATATTGTTTATCACCTATATTTTTGCTTTCTTAGGTAAAGGCAAAGATTTGATTATATATTTACTTGTAAAATGGAATAAAATTTTTTGAATCTCTATAAACATCTATTAATCCTTATTACAAAAATGCAACTTTAGATACAAACTATGAACATGTTTTTACATTAAGCACAATAGTAGAGAGGCTAGTAACTATGCAATAGGTTTACAAATAATACTAGAAATACACAGAAACTCAGAAATTATTTTTTTGTTTTGTTTTGGGGGATACCAGTGATTGAACTCAGGGGCACTCCACCACTGACTGAGCCACATAACAGCCCTATTTTGTATTTTATTTAGATACTTGGTCTCACTGAGTTGCTTGACCCTCATTTTTGCTGAGGCTGGCTTTGAACTCTTGATCCTTCTGCCTCAGCCTCCCAAGCCACTGGGATTATAGGTATGAGCCATGGTGATGGCCAGAAATTCTTCAATGTACTTAAAATATCAGGTTTTGCAAAATTAATATGGGTAGTGGTAGAAAAATAATATACCTCTTGCTAAAATTAGATAAAACAAATATTTCCAATTAGAGTAGTAAAATACAAATATTAAAAGTATCTGGGTCCATCTTCATCAATTATAATTTTCACAGGATGCAAATAGTTTCATGCCATGTAAAAACTGTAACAGTAATAGCCATGACAAAATAAAGCTCTAAAGTAAATGCCACTCTAGACTCTAATTAATAGTAGAATTGCTATATAAACACTGTTGTTTGTGAGTCAGAGAATGTCTTGAATCTAAAAATACATAAATTATGAAACAACACTTTTATCAATATTTAAATTTTACCAATAAATCCCATAGGAACCAAAATTAAAAAAAATCAAATGAACCTTTTCAATTACATTGATATTTCTTACAAAGTATATTTGTATACTTTCTAAAAGTCATCAAACAATAATAAAAATTCCTATTGTTGTATAGCATTTAACATCTTGCAAAATATATATTTACTGATATGATTCTCACAAAAAATGTTACAGGACATTACTGTTATTACTTCCTAAACCACAAATGATGTGAAGTTTAGAGCTTGGACTGTCAACTCTCATGACTCCAACTTCAATGTTCTTTTCATTATTTCACTATTTGTTACTTTTTCTCTTGTCTAAAATCCCATTTATTTCATATCTTCCTCCCTTAAGACATCTGTCACCTCATTTATGTACAGCTTTTATAATCTAACAATACATTATGAATTCCTTCACTAGGATTTAATAGACACTTATTAAATTTCTGTTAAAATACCTACTTTTTTTATCTTCTTCTAGGTAACAGGTATATGAGGAAAGAAATAATAGAATCTTAGCTTATGGAAGATACATCTGCACAACATGAAAAAGGCCTGAAAACTCCAACAAAACTGTCTATATTACCTTAAATTCTGGTTTTTAACTGCCTGAAGAGTTCAATATTACATAGTGAGAGCTCACTAGAATAGAATTAAGTGTAGAAAACCTGAGGAATTGAAGGAAATACAGGTTTTCGCATCTTTAATAGAGATACTTGCAAAATTTTACAAACAGAAAGAAGTCAAGTAAAATATTCCAATGTGAACTTATAATAATGTTTTATATTTAAAGGAAAATATTAAAATAGGTTATATTTTGTAAGTTTTCTCTTTCCTTTTTGTTTCTAAAATTATTAATTTAAATTTGTATAGCTACATTTCAAACTAGAAGTGGTAGTAAGAGAAACATTTCACATTCAATGTATGATTTATTTCAAAAATTATAACTTTTAGGGTTTAGAAAATAGAAAATAAATTGTAGTTAATTAGTTTATACTGACTTTACCTATGATCTTTCCTTCTATATTACCAATATGGTCACAAATTGTAATACAGTAGGTTATCTACATCCATAACCTTAAAGGGACATACAGTTCAAACAGTTTTCCATGGAAATAAAGATTAATAATCTTTGAAATAGTATGGTTTCTTAAAAATTAGGCTGACACATAAAATAGGGCAAGCATGATTATCCAGTTGAGGTTTGAATATTATGCAAAGTTAACAAACAGTTTCACAACTACTCTACATACTTTAATAGACTTGTTTCATTTACCCATCTGAATGGTATTCATTTTCTTTTTTCTTTTTTTTTTTATATTTCTTTAGCTGTAGTTGGACACAATATCTATTTATTTTTATGGGGTGCTGAGGATTGAACCCAGTGCCTCACATGTGCGAGGCAGGCGCTTGACCACTGAGCTACAGCCCCAGCCCATCATTTTTATTTAACTACAATTGCTAGATGTGGATACACCAAATGCTACTGAATCATACATTTTAAAATGGTTGATTTTATGACACGTGAATTTCACCTCACAGACACACACACACACACACACACACACGCGCGCGCGCGCGCGTGCGCACGCTTGTATATACATATTATATATATATAAACATACATATATTTGTACATATGGATAGATGTATAAGTCACTAAGTTACCTAAAGCTCTATTAGGTTCATTTAATTTTCATAGTTTGATCTTTCCATAAATCAATTAGTATCACATCTTGAAAATGCATGCCATTTGAAATAATGAAGTGAAAAATTTCAAATGGGGCAGGGGGGATTCCATCAAAATAGAAGAAAGACTAGATGAAGTGACTGAGGGGGAGAGAGAAGAGATTGCATAAGGGAAAAACAGAGAAATGTGTATATAAATGAATATACAGTAAACTCACCATCATGTATATACACAAGATACAAACCCATCTCCTCCCCCAAAATCTGAAAGTAAATAGCAGGAGAGAGGGAAGAGGGAAGGGAAAAGGGAAATCCAGGGAACTGAACTTGAGCAAATTATATTCCATGCCTTTTAATTATGCCCAAATGAATTAAAACATTATGTATAACTAAAAAGGAACAATTAAAAATTTTACAAAAAATAACAAATAGAGAAATCAATTTTTCATACACCAAAATCTTGCCATTAAAAATTTCTCAAAAGGTTTATGCAAAAAAAATTGAATTTACTCTTCATCTGTTTAATGCTCAGCAAAGGAAATGTAACAAATATATAAAGTAGTTTATCAATACTTAAAAATTTTCAAAAAATAATTTATCATTAGCTGGGCATGGTAATCCCAGTAACTCAAGAGACTGAGTCAAGAGGACTATAACTTCTAGGTCAGTCTCAGCAATTTGGCAAGACCCTTCCTCAAAGCAAAGAAGGACCTGGGGATGTAAGTCAGTGGTGAAGCATGCCTGGGGTCAATCTCCAGTACCAGATAATAATAACGATAAAAAAGATAATTTAGCAATGTGAATGGATCATTTTTGAAATTTCACTATTTTCTGCTTATTGTATGTTAATACCAAAAAGCATTATATATAAAGGAAAAATCATAATTCTTAATGACAAAACCAATATTGTCACGTAATATTGTCTCATGCATTAAAAAATCTAATTACCACTCTTCAATACTATATTTCTTAAAAATTTCTCATGGTACCATTTTGAAAGAAATTTCAAGGGACAATCTCAAAACATTTCATAATTTTAAGTTTCCTTAGAAAAAAAGAAAAATAATGATATGCACATTATTTTATTTTTAATTTAGAATACTTTTAATGCTCAAATTTAACATATTTTAAATATGATACATTTAAATTTACTTAAAATGTATAAAGTCCATTTTAATGCAAAATACTTAAAATACATATTTCCTTATTAGGACTTAACATTTTAATTAATTTTGGAGCATCATATTTAAGAAATTAGAAAAAAATTATGTGCGAAACTTTAAGTATTATAGGCATCTATCACAAACCATTTATTATTATATTATAATTATACTCCAAACTACATCAAAATACACATATGAACTAAACTGAAAACGTACATCAACAAATTGTATGATAAAGTGTCTCCTCTGTCCATCAGAATATACAGAAAGGACATATTCACCAGGTTTCCCATGACTCTCTCGCACCAAGAAGTCTCCTTGTTGCTTTAACAGATCTTGTGCTTCTATTCTGGGAATTGCACCATGGTACCAATCTTGTTCCGCCAGGGGCTTCTCACTTATGGAGATCACATCAGAGAGCTGAACAAATATTTTTTAAAAACTAAATTAGAGAAAACAGTAATTTTTGTCCTGGTAAAATTCATAGCAATCTATAAATATTTTTTACATGTGTTCCTCACTTTTATTTACCAATAGAAAATTCTATATGATGATCTGAAATTTTTATAATGTTTAGAGAAAATATCTTCTGGAGCATCAGTGCTGAAGTTTAGCATAAATACAATCCTTCAATACTTTTGGTTTTTCGATCTACCACAATAAAATATTAGCATTTAGAGTTAGCATTTACAGTCATATTCACTGTCATAAAATAAATCTATATATTAAAATTTAACAACCAGAGAAATTATAAAGACACATTTATCACACACAACTTCATTTTAATTTAAATTAAAAGTTATTTCTTTTGTGGAATTATCTCTTGACCACATAGGCTGTAGATTGTCCTTGTTATGTGTTCCAGGAGCACCATCTCAATTTAATTTAAAGTTGTCTTCCTGTGCATTTTCTCACCGATGGGACTTCCTTAACCATTACCTCTGCCACACAGCTGGTCCTGCTTCCATTCAACAATGACAGATAAATTCTTAGGGAAAAACGCATCACTAACATGCAATTACAACACAGTGTAAAACCAGGGGACCCAGCAGGAAAAGCATATTGTCTACTCTTTTAGAAGTCAAATGCTAATACCAAAATAGTACATATAATTAAGAGGTAACTATATTTCCTTGAATTTTTTCTGAATGATGGTAGATAAAATCACACATTTCTGATCACAAGTAAAAAGTACTGTTGTTATATTTTATTTATCCATAGGAACTAAACCGATGCAGATGGTAAGAACATTTTATGGGTAAGGTATAATAATTTGCATCCATTCTAAAGATTCTCAAAATACAATATGCATAATGCCTCGTGAGAAAGTAATTTATAAACAGGAAAATCAGAAGCTAGGACATTTGGGGGCAGGTCCTTGGAAGGAATATTGAGACCCCAGGTCCTTCCTGTCTCTCTCTCTCTCTTTGCTTCCTGGTTGACATGAAGTGAACAGCATCTTCACTAAGTGATTCTGCCAAGATATACTGTGATGCCATAGGCCTGAAGTCCATGGAGTCAACCAACCCCAGAATGAAACTTCTTAAACCATAAGCCAAAATAAACACTACCTTCTAATAAGTTTTTCTTTTATTTACAATGCATTTTGTCAGGATGATGGAAAGCTGACTAACACAATAAATAAAAGCCAAGTATTTGCATATAGGTTTTATGAGCTGACATTATGAATTCGATGCATGACCAAAGTAGGGTGTCTTTGAATTAAGTGAAAACTCTTCATTGTTTGGTACCACCAAAGAGGCCCAAAACACTAATACAAGTACCATTTCACATTATCCTGAACTCTTTTATTGGTTAAAAGTAAATACATACAAAATAAAGTGATAATGTACCCAAATAGACTTAAAGAAAAGTATACATTTGGTTTTTACTAATGAAAGTTTCAAATTTTTAAAAATATATACAGGGTGTGACTATACATGGAAACATTTTAATAAATGAAATAATCCTTTTTCTTTCAGTAGTAATTATGATAAAGATATTTTTAAAAATTTTAATGTAATCCCCAAATGCGCTTAGAGAACAAATTTAATAATGAACCAGGCAAAACTATAAGAAGTAAAAGAACCATATTTAAAAAAATAAATGCATCATCTAACCAAAATTAATTATTTTGCATATTGATACTAATAGCTTATAATTCTTGAAGGTAGTTAAAACAATCAGATGTTTATTTTTTAAAACTTATCACAGTGAATCTAATTGTAATCAGCATAAAAATTTTTACTATAAGGGAAATATTTCTAAGATTTCTTAGTGGCAAAATTGTTTGAATATGAAAAACTCAATGTAACATATTTTCAAAGAACTTGTTTTGTGCGCGTGCGCGCTCTCTCTCTCTCTCTCTCTCTCTCTCTCTCTCTCTCTCTCTCTCTCTCTCTCAGAGTTCTACATAATAGGAAATCATCACACCCAAGGATGTCATATTCTTGAGATTTTATTTTGGCTAAATTTTCCATCGAAGTGTACATTTATTTAGAACTGGGAAAATGCAGAGTTTAGAGATTTCACTGTCTGAAAAGTGGTTTGAAGTATAGAAGCTCATCTAAGGTTCAAGAAATTCATATAAGGATTTGAAGATGATAAATATGTTTGGGGGAAAAATCAATCTGAGAAAATATCTAAGTTTCAGGTTTTGTGGTTTTCTTTGTGTTTTTTTTTTCTGTTGTTTGTTTTTTAAAAAGTATAAAGGAGCCTATATTGTTATCCCACAATGATGACACTTCAGTTCTATGGGTTTATTAGTTTTGTGGGGTTAGGAAGGGAAGTTTGAGATCTGTTTTTCTCCATTTCCTTGAAAATACTACTTTGAGATGTAGTTTGCATTTCTTATAAGTATAAGGTGTATATCAAGTTTGCACACACATACATATCCTCTGCCCAGGGCTATCAGATCTTTCAAAGACTTTTCTGGAAGCACTGGAAAGGACATTTTTATTAATATTATTTCAATGAAATTATAATACAACTTTGCAATCTTGACAGTAATAGAATATAGGATGTATCAGCAACTAAATCCAGCATGATGAGAACTTACAATGGTTATCAAAAATGAAAGCCTTTTTATCGCAAAGATCTCATCTTTCTAATCTTCTGTGGGCAAACGTTTTTTATTGGTGGTTAAGTTACCAGAGATTTTTGCCAAGATATAAGAGGCTAAGAAGCCTACTTTTATAAAAGTTATAATTAATCTAATTCAGTTAATAAGTTACACTTAATAAGATGAAGTTTCCTGATTGACCACACTACTCATCTAGTCAGTTATTTTCCCCAGGTCTTATTCTGAAAGAATATTACAGGAAAAAACATATTTGGCTTAATGAAATAAAAAGTTTTATTTATGTGAAGAGGCAATACTATAAAATGAAAGTTGTTTTTTGGGTTTTTTTCCTCCCAGGGGAAAAGGTAGGCATCTTTTCTCCTTATCATAGTTCAGGCTAGATGTCAAGTATGTAATAAAATTTGTATGCCTTTATCTCATGATAAGATGAACTGTTTTTTGAGAGGCACAAACAAAAGTATTTTAAAAAGTCTGTTTGTACATTAAAATTAAGTACCCAAATAATCCATTAGAAAAAACAAAAACTAGAATAAAACAGCATGGAAAATATATATCTCTTACCAAGCTTCAACAAATTGAATAAAATATCAACACATTTTAAAAATCCTTAATGTATTTTGAATAACCACAAAATGACACAATTCTCTTTTCTATTCTTACACGAATATAATTAACTTCACATATAAATAATAAATTACTCCAAATCTAGTTTAGTAATATTCTGATATACAATTGACTCGTAGAATTCCAAACACTTCTCAAAACTTCCATAAGACCCCTTTAATTTTAAAGCACTATATAACTTGAGAATTTTAGGACAGGATGAATAATCAAATGTCATAAAATTGAAGTAAGAGAATCATCAAAGGTGAAAAACACCTGGCCTATTTAATAGGAACATGCAAGATGGTAGAGAAAATTATTTTCAGAGAAGGGGAAATATAACCACAGTTAGGAGAAGTATACGATTTAGAGTTTGACAGTTCAAAACAAAGTGTTAAATTTATATAAAATAAAAACAAAAGAAATAATATTCTTCCTCCCAGTTTTCCCCCAAATTTCTAAATAGTTTGAATTTATTTACTACTTTAAGACAATGAAAAAAATTTTAATACAAATATTTGGTCTTCAGGGTCATCTGCCTTCAGGCCAAATGGAATGAAAATTAATTGGAAAGTGGTTCTGTCTTGATTGGCACTAAGGACTGTAATTCAACACATTCCAGGTTTTATTAGCAATAAAAAATAGAATTAACAAATTTTTCTGTGCTGAGATTATTAACCAAAACAAAGATATTTTATCTAATGTTTAATTCCTACAATGAAACTAACAACAAAACTCTTCTTCATAAATTTCTTAATTAACAATTTTTAATACCCAAGATTTTGAGTTTGTTTAGTTGTAAGCTAATAATAACACTGTTCCCTAGAATGGTGACTATAAAGAATTACACAGAACTCTAAATTAGCATTCAAATACAAATATTTCTGAAACTTTATTAAACAAAGAGAGACAACTAAGCCAAATTCATAATTACTTTACTCCCACAACTTGCTTCCTGTATTCCTTTTTGTTTAACAAAATATATTTTTCTTAAATTCATTTATAGAGTAACAGGTCTGTTTTTTTCAATATCTTTTGGTTTTCCTCTGATATCTCTTTTTTCCAACTTACTTAGCGTCTTTACTTATCATCTTCTCTTTATCAGTAATTACTTTCTTTTCTCTTTTTATTAATTTTGTACACTTTTTCTGAATGTGCTTGTGACTCTCATTCATTCTCTGTCATTTTTATCATTTTGTAATATTTTTGCTAGTCTTATTTTTAAGGATCAAGTATTTTTTCTTTAAGCTCAAATATTTTATGTAGAAAATATGCCACAATATCAACACATTTTCATCAAATAGCTAAATTCAGTGCTAATTTTGTATTATACATTTTAACTTAAACTATTAGCAAATCATTGCAATGAATCAGTATGTAATCATATTTCAGTAAATTTAAACATTTATCTTCAAGTTGGAATTGCCTGTGTGGAACATAGTACCAGTCTAACATGATCTGTGCAAATTACTTTAAACATTTGAGCAAACACATACAAGAACATATTTGATCTATCACAGTAAAAATATTGGAAATATCCCAAAAAGTCCTTTTTGAAAATTTCATATGTTAATGCAACTGATTCATAATTCATAATTCAGAGAATAAACTTTCATAAACATGACTAACTTATACAGGAGAATCTGATTTTGGGAGCAAAAACACTATTTTCTTTGTTATTTACTTTTTACATTTTAATGATGGGGGAATTAATGAAGACCTTATAAACAATACAAGACAACTAAGGTTTAAAATATATAATATTTAACTAGAATCTAATATGTCTTGATAGAGGAAGCACAGGTTATTCTGCTAGACTCAAAGGTGAATGCTGAAAAATACAAGTGTCTTGTGCTACACATGAAAATAATCACATTCCTCTGTCAGTGGTGGAAGCCAAGTATTATTATACAACATTACCTGATATACAACTTAAACTTAGCTGAATTATAATTTTCTGAAAAGTAAGCAAGCAAATTTATTTATGTTAGAGAATAGAAAAAAATGAATTTTAAGAAGACAGTTGCATAATTTAATATTCTTCTGATGTTTAAAGAATAAGTCATTTGAACTAAAATGTGTTTTAATCTGATTTTAAGAATACAGTGCTACTATTATATACTCTACATGCCACTGAAACAACCAATATTCACAAGAGATTGTAAAATGAAACAAGGGGTTTGCTCAGTCACTCATCATAGAAATTTCTTAGTAAAAGGATGGCCCAGGAAAAAGAGCAGTATTTTTGACATGACTGGGACTATTAAACATAGTATGTTTTAAATGACTTTCTGTTGAAATGGACACTCATGATTGCCAGCCAGTATAGTCTAACAGCACTGACATTGACTTTAGAAGCAGTCACTGAGAATTCTCAATGCAAAATTATAACCTTCTGAAAATGGGAAGAACTGCATGTGAAGTTGGTCTCAGTGCTCTGAGATACTGATAATGGTTTATACTCCTTTAGTATTATGAATGAAAGAGCACATGTTTGAGCTAAAATAACATATTTAAATGCTACCCTAATAATGACAACAAATAGTAAAGATTTGATTTATCACATCAAACACAGAGTTAAAGCCAAATTTATCTATCATCTATGTTATGTTCTTCCTTTCATAAAGACCTATGTAAATGTTCCATTAGTCTTTAAGGGTAGCTCCACTGTCAAAAACATTGAGATAAAGACCTTATTCAAGTAAGAATACTATTATGATTAACTCCAATTTCCTTTTCCTATGTTTATCCAAAGTACATATACAAGTGGACAGTAAGTACATGAGAAAAACACTCAATATCATTAGTCATTAGGAAAATGCAAATAAACAACTACATGCCCCACTAGGTTGCCTATATTTTAAAAGATGGAAAATAGAAAATAACAAGTTTTGCCAAGAATGTGGAGAAATTAGAACATTCATACATTGCTAGTAGGAATGTAAAATGAACATTCATACATTGCTAGTAGTAGCCACTGTGGAAAACAGTTGGACAGTTTCTTAAAAACTTAAGTTAGAATTACCATATGACTCAGCAATTCCATTCCTAGGTATGCACACAGGAAAAGTAAAAATATCTCTTCATGTAAACAACACTTGTACATTGATAATAGACAAAAAGTGGAAACAACCCAAACTTCTATCAACTGATGAATGTGATAAACCCATTAATGAAATACTATTTGGTCAGAAAAAGGAATGAAGTCATACACTACAACATGGATGAGCCTTGAAAACATAACAAGTGAAAAGAACCAGATATAAAAGCCCATGTGTTGCATGAGGCATACCCATAGGAATCCACAGGACCAAAAGCAGATAGCTAACTGTCAGGAGATGAGGCAAGAGGAAATTGAAACAAATTCCTAACAGGTATACAGTATCTTTCTGAGAGGATTAAAATATTCTGATATTAGATGGTGATTACAAAATATAGCATATTACAAAATACATTAAAAAACACTAAATGTACACTTTAAAATGTGAATAAGTGTTATGTGAAGTATATCACAATAAACAAACAACTATGCTAATCTAGCAAGTTTTCTAAGACTTTTATAATTAGAAAAATATCATTTAAAATAATCAAGAGGTTTTTTTTCTATTTTTGCCTTCACCATATTAGCACACCCAAAAATAGCAGAGAAGAAAAAAAGTTATAAATTATATTTAAAACTTAATTAAATTTAAAACTTAAAATCAACTATACTTAAAACTTGAGCAGTTTGGAATTGTTATGCATCTTGGATTATCATGCTTAACACATGAAATATTCACATTCACATTAAAACTCAATAACTCAATTACTTGTATATTTGAGGGGAAAAACTTCTTCAAATAGGAAGCTAATGCCTTAGAGAAAAAGTTCCATGTACTTGTTCACAGCATATCTGGGTTGACAAAATTGCTCTTTCCAGAGATAACTACTATCCCACTACCTTTTTCCAAAATGCCAGACCTAGGTTTGAATGTTTAATATATCAGACTTTAATTTTATAATCAAAATGTTCATAAAAATATGAACACTGAAACTGATATGCTCTAAAATACATGCACAGTAATCCCTGCTATAAAAGTATTATTTCACAAGAAATTTGTTGATATTATTCCTCTAGTAAGGTTCCAAAGTACATAAAATGTTCCCATAATCATTCATCTATAGTATAGGAAGACTCTAATAGAGTAGTCCCTTCTTTATACATGGTTTCACTTTCTGCAGTTTCAGTTTCCCAAAAGCAATTATAGTATTAAATCATCTTACATGGTCACACAAAGAAAAATTAGTACAGTACAATAAGATATTTTGAAAGAGACAGACCATATATATATTCATATAGCTTTATTATAGTATATTCTTAAAATTGTTCTATTTTATAATTATTATTACTGTGCCTAATTATAAATTAAACTTTATAATAGTTATGTATAGGAAAAAATATATACATGGTTTGATACTACTCAGTTTCATACATCCAGTAGGGATACATACAGTAAGGAATGTATCCCCTGCAAATAAGGGGGATCCACTGATATTGTCTTCCCAATATCAATGTTATATGATGTTTTAGTATAGACATATATACAGAATCATATGCATACTAAAAGTTAAATTATGCTCTTATTTTTCTATTTATAACTATAAATTTACAAACAAAAGAAAAAAGATAGATAACGACTATAGCACACAGAGTTAGTTCTACTTACTGCTGAGGAGCCCAGTACAGATTTTGGAGACCTAATTATTCCAGCAATTGAATGACGAATAGATTCAAATTTGGAGAGCCTCTCTTTTCTTTCCTGGAGGAATTAAGACACAAGCCTTCAACAATAGTAAACTAGCCAATACATACACATTTTTGTATTTATGTATTTATTCACAATTTATCCATCAAGTTTTCCACTTAAGTCAATATAAACTTTCTGACATTAAGGACAAAAAATAACCAAGTTCATATAAACTCTATAGAAATTTCTTTCCTGGACCCTCAATAAATGTCTTGAGTTGTAAAAAATAAGAAAGAAATTAATATACAGTTTATAGATAAAATAAGAAATACAAAGGATATGCTAGGAAAACAAAGTATTAAA